>NC_072436.2:25875000-35875000 GCF_028878055.3 Symphalangus syndactylus | reverse complement strand
TAGATAAGATAAGGGATCATTAATTGTCTGCACTGATCTCCTGGGAAAGATTTTCTTGCATTATTATGGAAACCCAAAGAGCCAATGTTATAACCTTTTCAATGTCTGCATTTAATATAATATTTTGGAAAAGAAAGGTGCTTTGATTTGAAGGCTTATTGATTTTGACCGAATGAGTTTGAAATTGGTGAGCATTTTAACCTGAGCCAAAGCCTTCTTTCATACTCCCAATTGGGGAAAAAAAGGCTTGGAAGCAAACTATTAGCTCAAGCAAGGTATCTTTGAAGGAAGGTGGGTGTGCAACATTGTCTCTTTTTTTCTTTCTTTCTTTTTTTTTATTATACTTTAAGTTCTAAGGTACATGTGCACAACGTGCAGGTTTGTTACATATATATACATGTGCCATGTTGGTGTGCTGCACCCATTAATTCATCATTTAGCATTAGGTATATCTCCTAATGCTATCCCTCCCCCCTCCCCCTACCCCACGACAGGCCCTGGTGTGTGATGTTCCCTTTCCTGTGTCCAAGTGTTCTCATTGTTCAATTCCCACCTGTGAGTGAGAACATGCAGTGTTTGGTTTTTTGTCCTTGCAGTAGTTTGCTGAGAATGATGGTTTCCAGCTTCATCCATGTCCCTACAAAGGACATGAACTCATCCTTTTTTTATGGCTGCATAGTATTCCAAGGTGTGTATATGTGCCACATTTTCTTAATCCAGTCCATCATTGATGGACAATTTGGGTTGGTTCCAAGTCTTTGCTATTGTGAATAGTGCCACAATAAACATATGTGTGCATGTGTCTTTATAGCAGCATGATTTATAATTCTTTGGGTATATACCCAGTAATGGGATTGCTGGGTCAAATGGTATTTCTAGTTCTAGATCCTTGAGGAATTGCCACACTGTCTTCCACAATGGTTGAACTAGTTTACAGTCCTACCAACAGTGTAAAAGCATTCCTATTTCTCCACATCCTCTCCAGCACCTGTTGTTTCCTGACTTTTTAATGATGGCCATTCTAACTGGTGTGAGATGGTATCTCATTGTGGTTTTGATTTGCATTTCTCTGATGGCCAGTGATGATGAGCATTTTTTCATGTGTCTGTTGGCTGCAAAAATGTCTTCTTTTGAGAAGTGTCTGTTCATATCCTTTGCCCACTTTGGGATGGGGTTGTTTGTTTTTTTCTTGTAAATTTGTTGGAGTTCTTTGTAGATTCTGGATATTAGCCCTTTGTCAGATGAGTAGGTTGCAAAATTTTTCTCCCATTCTGTAGGTTGCCTGTTCACTCTGATGGTAGTTTCTTTTGCTGTGCAGAAGCTCTTTAGTTTAATTAGATCCCATTTGTCAATTTTGGCTTTTGTTACCATTGCTTTTGGTGTTTAGACATGAAGTCCTTGCCCATGCCTATGTCCTGAATGGTATTGCCTAGGTTTTCTTCTAGAGTTTTTATGGTTTTAGGTCTAAAATTTAAGTCTTTAATCCATCTTGAATTAATTTTTGTATAAGGTGTAAGGAAGGAATCCAGTTTCAGCTTTCTACATATGGCTAGCCAGCAACACTGTCTCTTAAGATAACGTATTTCAGAGATATTTTAGAGCACTATAATTATAGACTACAGTGTCATGTTGATTTTATAACACATTTTTAGGGTTTGTGTAGGTGTTTAAGATGTATAAACTAAATTTCTTATAAGACCTTGAGGTTAAGCTAGCAAGGTAGAGTTGTTTAAATTTAGGAGGAAAACATGACTTGTTCTTAAGAGTCTTTTTTTCATGTAACTTCCCCATGTTTCATTTCTAGAGATAAACAGTAAAATACTCACAACCTGAGTATACAGCTCAATGACTTTTTTTTTTTTTTTTTGAGACAGAGTCTCACTCTTTTGCCCAGGCTGGAGTGTAATGGCATGATCTCAGCTCACTGCAGCCTCTGCCTCCCAGGTTCAAGTGATCCTCCTGTCTGGGATTACAGGCACCCGCCACCACGCCTGGCTAATTTTTGTATTTTTAGTAGAGATGGAGTTTCACCACATTGGCCAGGCTAGTCTTGAACTTCTGGCCTCAAGCGATCTTCCTGCCTCAGTCTCCCAAAGTGCTGCGATGACAGGCGTGAGCCACCACACCTGGCCTCAGTGTATGACTTTCAACCATCACTTAGCTTCTCTAAACTTTAGTTTTCTCATCTTTCCAATGCGGGTAATAATACTTGCCCTACCATCCTGTTATCAGAAGCAAATAAAAGCAGGAAATTGGAAAGCACTTCATAAATACTATAAGATATAAGCAGAAGGGAGTGAACATACAGTGCCTACTATGAGACAGTCCTCACTGATAATTTTATATTTAACTCTCAAACTTCTCAAGATGAATGGTATCATTGATTTTGCAAAGGGAAATTGTTTTTCTTCTTGGTTTCCTATAGACAAAGATTTTTTTTCAAAGAAGTTAAAGGAAAAGAGGACAGAAGTAAAACAGAAGGGCTAGCAGAGGTTGCAAATAAGAGGCATATGGGCTGAATCCGGCTTGCAGTTCTGTTTTATGTGGTTAGCATGATTTTTTTTTCTTTTTTAATGACTAAGTTGACAATATTTAAAAATTGAGAAACACCATACGGAGAACAGCCTGGGTTCTCTTGGGCCATCAGAGGATCTGGAGTACTGGGGCCATGCTCCCACATAGCAGCAGTTGGCTGGACTGAGCACAGGCCGCCGCCTTTAGATGTGGCCAATATTGTCTTTCCAGTTTGGCCGCAGTCCCCACTCCTCCCTGTTGCCTTTCGCCTAGACATCTTGACTTCTTTTAACTCATCTGCCTGGCCCCTGTAGGCCTTGTGGCTCTTGGTTTGTGGGTTGTAGTTCCCTGAATCTAACTGAAGTCTGGCAACAGGTTAGGACCCTGACACGGATGCCTGGATTTGATCTTGTCATCTCAGGGCAGACATCATCCTTGCCCCTCGGTTTGAATCAAGTTATGACTCCTGTTCTCCTTCACCTAAAGTTCATGCCTGCTTGGTACTGCCAGCTGCATTGGCGTTCCCTATGTGAAGGAAGCACATAGCTTGGACCTGGAGGCTCAGCGGAGTGGGCTCAGCAGGGTGGTGTCTCACTTCTTCTCTGTCTGCACAGGTAGGTTCCCCTAGAGAAATGGTCTTGCTAAATCCCATCTCCATGTTCACACATCACCAGGCATCTATGGACAGGCTCTGGGCAGGGGGAATTGCAACGCCTGCTCTGCCCACCTAAGCATAGGACTCTCCTGTCCACTTCCCCACCAAATGATTGGATGTCATGGTGGGGTGGGGCAGGAATCTGGGAAAGCTCCGGTCTCCTCAGCATGGAATCTGTCCTTTGGGACCCAGTCACATCTTGGCTTGGGCTCTTTTTTGTTATATCTCTAAGTGAACATGAATGTAGACAACAGTTCTGGAGTTTCCCTCTGCTTTCCACATGCAAAGTCTGCATCTTTGGGCTTTCAACATCCTAAGAGGCAGTTAGTTGGATGTAAAAGTCCTTTTGCAAACCCCAGAGTTGACGCTGAGGTGCTCTTATTGAATTGCTACTGTGCAAAGCATCACTTCTTTGTTATTGTTTACTCTTGCCAATAGATGGCGCTAACATATTTCATATTTGCCTTTTCGGCTGTCATTCTTTTGTACTTTCCAGGAGGACGGTCACTGCCAGTTCTTGTTCTTCAGGACCCTAACAACTCACTCTCTCTGCTGAAAAGCCTCTTTTTTTTTCCCCTGCAGTGCAACATTCAGTAGTGGTTTGGGCTCAGTGGACACACTTCCAGATTGTATGAAACTGCAATTCTTGAGCTATAGTTTTGGGGTGTTGGAGAATATGGCGACTTTGTTCTTTGGAGCAAGTTGTCTTTAGTTTGGTTGGTCACCTAACAGAAGAAACAGATGGCTCCAGGATGATTCTCTGGAAAGGTCCAGGGCAGAGTGGAGTGGTGGAGGCAGCCCCGCTCCCCAGGAGCCTTGTGGTCTGGCTGAGAAGGAAGGGCAAATTCCTAGAAGGATGCCACCTCTCTCAGCCTGTGGTTATTAAGGGCTAGGTGGATGCTGGAGGAGTGGGAGCTGGGGAGGTGCTAGCTGGCCTGCGGAAGACTCCTATGGAGGAAGGGGTCAGATTCTTTAAGGATGGGGTGGCCTGCCAGGCCTAAAGGAGAGGATCCCGGGGATACCATGTGGTGCCTTGTTTTGTACTTTGCAGGTTTCTGCATATTCTCACATCAGTGCTGTGGGTATTAAGAACAATCCCTGGGGCTAGGAGGTCTCTGTTCCTAGAGGCCAATGCAAGACTGTGGGGGGTCAGCCAGCAGAGGTCACTGGGGATGGTTTCCTGCTGGAATAACCCGAGAGAGGCCCATCTGGAAGCAGAGGGTGGGCTGGCCTGGGGTCACAGCAAGAGTTAGTGCAGGACAGGCCTAGGCTCTCAGATCTCCTGTTTCTAATCCAACTCGGCCTCTGAGTGTCATGCGGGACCCCTATTGACTTCAGTGGGGATGGCACTAAGTTCAAAAGGTGGAAGAAGAGACCCAGAGCCAGCAAATGAGACACAGGGTTTATTGAGAGGACTGACTTACAGGGTGATCCAGTGGCAGTGGGCTGGACAGGAGAATCCCAATCACTTGTGAAAAGCATGCAGTTGATAAATCACCTTCACTTAGCACCCGCTCCTACATGGCAATCCTTGTTTAACTCAAAGCAAAGGGCCTCAATCCCTTGTGTGGTCCATGTTCCACAGGATGGGCCAGGAGTTCACATGTTCCTTATAGACAAGGAATGAATCTCTGGGTTGGCCACTCCTGGATTCCTTAGCTCGGAATTCTGAACACACATTCTTCTCCTGAAGTTATTGCTGTCAGGTGCACCTACACTGAGTGCTGCCAACTGCCAGACTTAAAGGAGTAATTGGCTGAGGGATTCTGGCTTCCCCATCATAAATTCCAATAAAAGCAGGAGATCTCATTTAAAAAAAAAATTGACTATGATGCTCATAGATGACTTTTCCACATTTTCCATGATCGATTTGGAAGTTGCTTGAAGATGGAGATCCTGACATTCTGTTTTTCCTTGATAGTTTTGGTTTAAAATAAAGGCCTAGGAAAAATACATGAACTCTCTGAAAGAGAACTCTTCCCTTTCTCATCAGGAGATCAAGACCATCCTGGCTAACACAGTGAAACCCCGTCTCTACTAAAAATACAAAAAATTAGCCAGGTGTGGTGGCAGGCGCCTGTAGTCCCACCTACTCGGTAGGTTGAGGCAGGAGAATCACTTGAACTCAGAGGGCAGAGGTTGCAGTGAGCCGAGATTGCGCCGCTGCACTCCAGCCTGGGCGTCAGAGCGAGACTCCGTCTCAAAAAGACAAAAAAAAAAAAAAAAAAAAATTGAATAAAGCCTTTCTAAGAGCTATGTAGATATAGACTGGCATCTTGAGATTCACATGAAGTCTAACCTTTTGGGAGCAATTTGCTTTTATCCCAGTCTTTTGCTTTTTTACATTATTTCCCAACACTGTTATGTATTACTTCCTGTTCTTAGGCATGGTTGGGCTGGAGTGCTGCAGTTACTGTCGGTACCCCGGGAGCCTGACACATCTATTCCTTGGATAAACCATGTCCCAGCTTTCACATAGGCGTCAATACAGATGTTGTACGTGGACAGTGTCTTCATAAATTAGAAGGCTGGGTGGGTTCTTAGCTCTCTCGGGAGTGTCTTCTGCAGTATTTTTTTCATGTTGGACATCCCTTTAGTTTCTGATTTTTTTGACCAGAGTAGAAAATCAAACCAACGTTGTACCTGAATGGCTGGCTGTGAAGCTCCTGGGCTCGCAGGTGCAGACTTCAGCTCTGCTTCCCACTGGGCACAGGCCTGTTCAGGACTTGAGCTGTCTTTCCTTTTATGGCCACTTTTTATTTGGGACACATTTCTTAAGCACTCAGCATAGGTGAGGCACTCTGTTTCTAATTTTGGGGATTCAAAGACAAAGTAAGTGTTGATTCTGCCTTCTCTTGTCTCTGGGCTGCCCCTCTAAAGTCCAAAGCGAACTTAAAAAAAAAACAAGAATAGGTATTTTTGTACCTATTTTTATGCAGGTACCTGGATGCCACACATGCTGCTGGGGTTCTGACCATGCTATGGCTGTGTCTGACCCTGCCCAGCTGCTTTTGGGGTCCTAAGAGAGGCACTTCAAGGGAAGCGCAGCCTAGTTTCTGCCTCATATCCCTGCCTCCTGCCCTGGTGAACTAGGCTGGCAGTAGAGAGCTCCTTTGAAACCCTAGCAGCCGGCTCTTCCTTGACACCTGCTTGGTGGATCAGCCCAAGGACACGTCTAGACTTTAGGAATAACTCCCAGCATGTCGCCATGCGAGAAAAAGTGAGAACATGAATTCTCCATCCCTCCTCCAAAGAGTCCACCTGCCAGGTAGGGGTAGTTGAGGCAGAGTCTACCCCACTTGCGGGAGAGGAAGAAGCGCAAGGAGACAGGTGGGACTGGGGCCAAGTTTTTATCTGGGATCCTCCAAGGAGCTGGGTAAGGTGTTGGGGTCAAGGTGCTCCATGGCCCAGGGACAGAGGAAGTGGGGGCTGCCCTGGACCCTGAGGTGGTTACTGGTGGTGTAGCATCACGTCATACCACGGGCATTAGGGCGCTTCTTCTCTGTACCTCCTGACACTTTTTGTGCTGTCCTACCTCCCTGAACTCTTCCATGAGGCTCTTCCCTTTGCATTCACAGTCATTTGGAGCTTAAACGGGAGCTTCAGCAAGAGCTGCAGAATCATAAAATGAGGAATCCTAACAGGAGTGACCTCATTAGCCTCTCAACGCTTAGGTGAGAACTGCAGCTCACACTGAGCTTCTGCTCTTGTGGGTGCTTTGGGCAGGTGAGGTTGTTTATCGTGAGCAGAATACAGGCAGGTGGGTTGCTGCTGCCTGACTTTCGGGGAAAGGACAGCTCTGGGATGCTCTGTGCTCTCTGGGGCTTCAGTGCTGTCTGAAGAGGCTGCTGATGGTTGTTGACACAACCCAGGCCCAGAAATGATTTTGAAATGCTGTAGAGCAGGGGTCCCCTATCCCCAGGGCACAGACAGGTACTGAAGCTTCATCTGTATTTACAGCTGCTCCCCAGCCATTCCCTATTGCTCACATTACTGCCTGAGCTCCTCCTCCTGTCAGATCAGTGGCAGCATTAGATTCTCATAGGAGTGTGAAGCCTATTGTGAACCGTGCATGCGAGATCTAGGTTGTGTGCTCCTTATGAAAATCTGATGCCTGATGATCTGTCACTGTGCCCCATCATTCCCAGATGGGACTGTCTAGTTGCAGGAAAACAAGCTCAGGGCTCCCACGGACTCTACATTATGGAGAGTTGTAGAATTATTTTATTAGATATTACAAAGTAATAATAATAGAAATAAAGTGCACAATAAATGTCATGTGCTTGAATCATCCCGAAACCCTCCCCCAACAGCACCCCTCACCTGGTCCGTGGAAAAACTGTCTTCCACAAAACTGTACCTGGTGCCAAAAAGGCTGGGGACTGCTGCTGCAGGGTAAAGCCCTATTGGATGGCCCTGTAAATCGATCGCCAGGCTGATGGAAAGTGTTTGCAGATGTCTGAGGCATCTTGTGACTGAATCCAAGCTCAAGGGCTTGATACCTACCTGAGCACCTCCCCACTGCTCCCACCTCCTTTTCTGAATCCAGGACTTTCAAGATCCTGTCAACTCCTCACATTCCCACCCAGCCCTGGCTCTGCTTCTCGAATGTGGCCTACATCTGGCTTCTGCCAGTGGGTGATCTGGAGATGACCCCATACACCTTCTCCACCTCTCCAACAACTCCCAACCCTGACTCTGCTGTTGCTGTGACAGTTCAGAAAGCAGGCGCCATTGCTTACAAGGCAGAGAGAAGAAACTGTGGATGAAAGAGAGAAGGAAATAAGCAGAGAAAAGGAGGCTTAGGAAATGGATTCTAACAGCACAAGACTGGAGCTTTCTTCTTGCTTTTCTGGTCCTCTTCCTAGGAGATGATGTAGAAATCACTGTTAAATAACTGCAGTGGACATGAGGGTTTGTATTAGTTTGCTAGGGCTGCCATAAACCAAGTACCACCAACTGGGTGGCTTAAACAACAGAAAATGTCTGCCTCACGATTCTAGAGGCTAGAAGTCTGAGAATTTTAGTGTCGGCAAGGCTGGTTTCTTCCAAGGCCTCTCTCCTTGACTTGCACATGGCTGTCTTCTCCTTGTGTCTTCATGTCTTCGTCCATCTGTCTGTCTGTGACCTAGTCTCCTCTTCTTATATGGACGCCAGTCACACTGGATTATGGCCGACCCTTTTAACTTAAAGGCTCCATCTCCAAATAGTCATTTTCAGAGGTATGGGGGGGATAGGTGGTTAGGACTTTGACATATGAATTTAAGGGGTACACAGTTCAGCCCATAACACAGACCCAGGGTAAAGTTCATGGCAGGTGCTTGCATTGTGGCTAATTCTCTTATAGCAAAGGTCACTTGAGCACAGGAGTTCGAGACCAGCCTGGACAACATAGTGAGACCCCCCATCTCTCCAAAAAATAAATGAGACCGAGCCATGAGCCAGATAGGCCATTTGGACTGCCAGTTTCCTACCTGTGATGTAGAATGTTCAGGCTAAACCAGTGGTTCTCAAAGTGTGTCCCTGGACTGGCAGCATCAGCATCACCTGGAACTTATTAGTAGTGCAAAATTTGGGACCCCCATCCCAGACCTCCTGAACTGGAAACTCTGGGGGTGGGGCCAGCCATCTTTGCTCTAACCAGCCCTCTGGGTGTTTCTGATGCACATGCAAGTTGGAGAACCACTGGGTCCTATTCTTGGTCCCTGCTCCAGTCCTGTTCTTGTATTGCCACAGTGCGTTACCTCAAGTTGCAGGGCTCAGAAGACCCTCTTTTCTCCTGAACTCATAGTGTCTGCTGTCCATATCACCAATGAGAAGTTGCTCATTTACTTCCATGCGGTGGCTGTTGAATTATCAGGCTTATGGTTATTTAATTCTTTTGTTGGTGAATAACTTTCCAGATGTTTATTTTGTCTCCTGGCCTGGCACAGAAACTTCTAGAGAGCAAGGATCTTGATTTACCCCTCCCTTTTTTTGGTATGGGTCTAGCATCGTGCCTTGCACATGTGGGTGTTTACTGATTGCTGGGTGCAAGTGGAGGGAGGTAGTTTTCTGATAGCTCAATCTGGCCATACTGTATTAAACGACCAAACTACAGCATTTACTCTTTGCTGGCTGTTTCCATCTTTACCCTGACTTTTTCTCTTCTGTTGATCTTCCCAGAATCATTTCCTTCCTGCCACCAGGGCAGAGATGCTGCTTACACAATAATGTTAGTGTGCCATTTTCCTGGGGAGTGACTTCCAAACAATAAAAAAGTGAAAGTTAAACATACCCCGAGGGCAGTAGTGGGTGTGTGGCTCATGGGCTGTGGGGGCAGAGACCTTCCTTCCCTTGCGAGGGGTAGTTTTTGAATCTATGATGCAGGTTTTTAAAAATTTTTTTATTTCTGTAGAGATGGGGTCTTGCTATGTTGCTTGGCTGGCCTCAAGCTCCTGGCCTCTAAAGATCCTCCCACCTCTGCTTCCCAAAGCATGGGGATTACAGGTGTGGACCACTGTGCACGGCCAAATGGGAATCAACCACCCCATGGTTCCACTGGAGTTTGAACCCAGGACCTTCAGTGTGTAAAGCAGACATAATAACTGTTACACTATGAAACCATGTGTGGTGCAGCTTTATAGCTTCTCTCCAAACCAGTCCTGAACTTCAGGGAGCCTCATATTGATTGAAGAGCCTGAAAATGAAGGCTGCCCTGAGGCCCTTGGTTGCTGGGAGCAGAAGTGACAGACAACTCTGTGGTGGGGTGGATTTTGGGCACAGCCTATCCCCATGAACCCAGTTTTTCTCCCTTCCTCCTTCCCTGGGGCCGTCATGGTAGAATAACTGCCTAAGAATGTGATTGATGAGGAAAAGGTATACAAACTTTATTTTCTAAATGTTATCCTGATTAATGAACATACTGGAATTTGAGCTGGATTTTCAAGGGAAGGCTAGCATTTAGTCAGGTAGGAAAAACAGACAGCTATTCTGAATGGGCCAAAAACACAGGCAAGTCTGGGAAAATTTGTGCTGTGCTGGCCACAGGGTGGCAGGCTGTGCTGGCTATATGAGCATTTGTGTAGGGGTCTGGTGGGAGACAATGTTGGAGGGAGCTAGAGTGTGGGGCTGGGAAACCCAGGTGTGTTCTATGCACAGAAGGGCTATACAGAAGCTGTTTTTAGTGGGGAGGGAGAGGCTGGACGTGGTTACTCAAGCCTTTAATCCTAGCACTTTGGGAGGCTGAGGCAGGAGGATTGCTTGAGGCCGGCTGGCAGTTCAAGACCAGCCTGGGTGACATAACAAGACCCTGTCTCTACAAAAAGTGAAACATTAGCTGGGCATGGTGGTGAGCGCCTGTAGTCCTAGCTACTCAGGAGGCTAAGGCAGGAAGATCACTTGGGCCCACAAGTTTGAGGCTACAATTAGCTATGATTGTGCCATTGCATTCCGGCCTGGGTGACAGAGCAAGACTCTGTCTCTAACAAAATAGAAAATAAAGTGGAGGGAAGGATAACACACAGCAGTGCTGCAGGACAAGGCATTTGACTGCTGAGTGTGGCTGGGTAGGGGGAGACACCCATTTACCCGGCAGTGGTGTTGGAGGTTGCTTCTTTGCTGGGACCCCAGGCCGTCAGAAGGAAGACATCGGGAGTCTGGGAACCGAGACAGCTGGGGAGTGAGATATTTGACTTTTATTGAGTTGCTTTATGTGTGGACTTGATAGTGATTGTCATGTAGTTTGTTGTACAAGGGAAAATCTGACATGGATGCTGATCATGGATATTGCAGAAAATTAAGAGAAATGCCAGGGACTCTGTGGAACTGATATAGTTGATAATCATTCAGATGAACTGCTTAGCACTCATGCCTAACTGGCCCCAGGCACAAGTTCATATGCGGTTAAGGGTGGGTTATTAGCTTTATTGTGCTTTTGATTTGGTTCTTCATATGATTCTTCATAGTTTGTTGACATAGTCTTGAAGCTGGGTTGTCTTGTCACAACTTTATAAAATGTAAAGGAAACTTACCTACCAAGCAGTAAAAGTTACAAGAATGGAGATCTTCTGAGACAGTCAGGAAGTGCTTGGTAGAGGCTGGACATTTACTAGGCCTTGGAGATGGAGAAATTAGTATTTATTCTTATTGTTGCCCCAGCATTGCGTGGGATTTGGGGGAAGGAAGTGTATTAGCCTGCTTGGGCTGCTGTAACAGAATACCACAGCCTGGGTGGCTTCAACAACAGAAACTTATGTGTCACAGTTCTGGAGGCTCCAAGTTCAAGATCAGGGAGAATCCTCTCTCCTTGGCTTGCAGATGGTGTCTTCTTGCTGTGACCTCACACGGCCTTTTCTCTGTGTGCGCGTCAGGAGAGACAGCTCTGGTGACTCTTCCTATTTTTACAAGGTCACAGTCCTGTTGGGTCAGGGCCCCACCTTTATGACCTCATTCAACTTTAATTACCCTCTTAAAGGCCCTTTCTCCAAATATGGTGACATGGGGGGTTAGAACTTCGACATGACCTTTGGCGGGGACACAATTTAGTGCATAACAGGAGAAGATGGATGTGCTCGTTTAGCCCTTGGAAGTCAGGGCGGGAGCTGAACTGATTGAAAAGGAGAAAAAATGGTCAGGAGATGTGATCAAAGTGAGCAGAAGGCTTGGGGGGTGTCCAGGAGGCAGCAGGAAGAAAAGAGAGGGAAGGTCCAGCTGGCCGTGTGCATTCTTCCAGGCTGTGTGCCCTCCTGGTGTTCAGGAACCATCATCATTGACAACATGGCACTTCTTCAGATTAAAATGTCACTGAAGATCAGTTTGTCTCATCCTTATGCTTGAGTCCTTTTGTTGAGAACTCAGGTTCAAGTTTTGAGAAGCACTTCCCCGCTGCCTCTGCCAAAAAACAGACCTAGGCATCCAAAGGAGTGTGTGGAAGCTTTAGCTCCCGAGTCTGGCACATCCATTCACATGACAAAAAGAAGCAGGACTTTCATCACGGTCTTGGTTTGAGGGGCCAGTCTAGACTCTTCCAAGGGAATAGTCCCTTTTCAGGTAAGGGAGGAGGTGTTTGGAAGAGTGGCTGCGAAGGTAGATAATGAGCCTGAGAAGGACCTCCCCACTGCCTGGAGACCTAGGTGAGGTGGGGAGGCAAGGACCAGACACCGTCAAGGTGTCTTAAAAAATTATCTGGGTGAATGGTCTGAGGGCAAGGGAGACCCTTCCCCTACTCTTCCAAACTATACTTCAAGGGACTGAATGGCTCTCAAAAGTGAACTAAGATAAAAAGAAGACACAACAACCCCACGCTCCAGAAGGTGAGGCCTGCGCTTGAACAGATGCGAGGCCCTTTGTTTGAGTGCGGGGAGGCTAGTGGGGTGGTGCGGGCCACTGTGAGCCGCGTAATGGGCGGTGCCTTTCATATGCAGAGCAGGCCTTTGATCTGAGGGGGTTGAAAGTGCTGGAAAGAGGAGAGGCTCGCTGGGGGGCCTTTGTTTTTGACAAAAAAGACATCTGCCGGACTCGAACCCCCTCACCCACCCCCTCAACCCCTGGGCTAACGCAACAATGCCCCAACTGGGACCTGGGTCTCCCCACAGCTGAATAAGTCTCAGGAAAGAGAAAAAGCCCTGCTGCAAATGTGGACAGGAGCTTAATCGATTCTTTCCACAGCCCAGAAAGAAAGGGAGAGAGAAGAAGGGCTGTGGGGAGGCAAGGGGAGAGTGGAAAGGGAGACGTGGGGGCTAGGGGGCAAGGAAGGGTGGAATTTGAACCCTGAAGTAAACTGTCTGGTGATAAGCCTGTAAAGTATTCTCCAGTGAGCACAACTTTCAGAAGGCAGTGCAGGTGGGGTGAATATGTGTCATTGGAGGGAGGGAGAAGGGGATTCAGCTGATGATAAGCCATGATTATGGTTAGACTGATAATCATTTTTTTTTTTTTTAAAGAGAGTATAATGTACGGCAGGCACTAATGTGAAAGTAGCAATCTGGGTATCTTACTTACTGTGTTTTCCAAGAGGAAAATTAAGTCCCTTTAGTTTTTGCACCATAGGAAATGCCATATCAGGGGTGTTTTATCTTAGTTGTAATATTTCCAATAGTTCTTTTCTTGTGGTCTCTTGTCTCTTGCCCTTCTTGAAATCTAAACGAATGCAAATTAAAAGAGATTTGAAATGAGGCAATTGGTATTTGGCCTATAAAGATGAGTATTTTCTGCTTGTGGACAATTTTAAAGTCCATTCTGTGGGGTAGATGTACTCTTTGAATGTAAAGCTGATGATTCAGCCAGTGCCATATCATCGAGTCAGGTGTCCACTCAGGTGTAGCTGGCATGGCTTGGGGAGGCAGGGGGCACGTGGAATCATGTCCTACATAGGGCTGTCCCTTCAGAGGCTGTGGTTTGGGTAGGGGTTGGTAGAGGAAGGGCACAGTGATTTGACACCTTTGGTACACCCAGTAGGAGAGAAAGGTCTGTAATCAGAGGATGGTTTTGTGGAGCTTTTCCTCAGAGGTGGAAATTGACCTGACACCGTGATCTCTTGGGGGGCAAGAGGCATTAGTTAACAGGACAGGGAGGGTGAATTTGAGGCTGTCTGTGCATCTTACCTGGTGGTGCTGTCATAACCAGGACAGGGCATTCAGGAGAAGTAGGTGTATTGCCTCTCCTTGTCTTGGAGTTGCATGGGTCTGGGCAGTCAGGCAGGTCTTGCCTGAGGAGAGGTTGGCTTTAGAGGCCCGGGAAGCACCAAGGCCAGTCTTGCTGCCTATTGCCCTGTTCTTCTGTGCAGTCTCTCAGGGGAAAGAGTATGAACTTTGGGGACCGTGGATCTGGGTTTGAATCCTGACTCCCCCATTTCCTAGTGTTGTGACCTTGGGTGAGATATCGAACCTTTCTGAGTCTGTTTTCTTATTTGTAAAAGGGGTATGATGAAACAAATATTGTCAGTTTGTAGTGAAGAATAAACAGAGAACTTTTGTAAAGTGCCCAGTGCATAATGTTTTGGTAAGTTTGCTGTTGCTTTTGCTCCTACCACTGTAAGTGGTTGGGCTTACTTGTATCTAGCCTGTACAGTTGTCCCTCAGTATCCATGGGGGATTGGTTCTAAGACCCACTTGGATACCAAAATTCAAGGATGCTCAAGTTCCTGCTATAAAATGGCAAGTTGCATTTGGATGTAACCTACGCACACCCTCCCAAATACTTTGTCATCTCTGTGTTACTTACAATACATAATACAATGTTTATGCAATGTAAATAGTTGTTATACTGTGTTTTTGTTTTTAAAAATAGTATTATTTTTATTTTTTCAAATATAAATAATATATATAATATATGAAATATAAATAATATATATTTATATATAATATATGAAATATAAATAATATATATTTATATATAATACATGAAATATAAATAAATAAATATTTTTTGAGATGGAGTCTTGCTCTGTGCCCAGGCTGGAGTGCAGTGGGGCCATCTCTGCTCACTGCAGCCTCTGCCTCCTGGGTTCAAGTGATTCTTCTGCCTCAGCCTCCTGAGTAGCTGGGACCACAGGTGTGTGCCACCACGCCTAGCTAATTTTTGTATTTTTAGTAGAGATGGGGTTTCACCGTATTGGCCAGGCTGGTCTCGAACTCCTGACCTTGTGTGCCTTGGCCTCCCAAAGTGCTGGGATTATAGGCATGAGCCACTGCACCCATCAAGGCTGGAAATCTTCAATTGAGGTATTGGCCAGGCAGTGTTCTCTCTGAAGGACCTAGAGGAGAATCCCCCCTTCCAGCTTCCGGTGGTTGACACCTATCCTTGGTGTTTCTTGTCTTGTAGGAGCCTCACTCCAGTCTCTGCTTGGTATGGTTTGGCTGTGTCCCCACCCAAATCTTATATTGAATTGTAGTTTCCATAATCCCCATGTGTCATGGGAGGGACGAGGTGGGAGGTAATTGAATCATGGGGGTGGTTACCTCCATGCTTTTCTCCTGATAGTGAGTTCTCAGGAGATCTGAGATAGTTTTATAAGGGGCTTTTCCCCCTTTTGCTCAGCACTTCTCCTTCCTGCTGCCGTGTGATGAAGGACATGTTTGCTTCTTCTTCTGCCATGGTTGTAAGTTTCCTGAGGCCTCCCCAGCCCTTCAAAACCGCGAGTCAGTTAAACCTTCCTCCTTTATAAATTACCCAGTCTCGTGTATGTCTTTATTAGCAGCCTGAGAACGGACTAACACACTGCCTCTGGCGTCACATGGTGTTCTCGGTGGGTGTTTCTGCATGGTTTTCCTCCTGTGGGTGCCTGTCTTTCTGTATCTAAATTTCCCTTTTTTATAAGGACACAGTCATATTGGATTAGAACCCACCCTAATGATCTTAACTTAAATATATCTGCAAGAGCTTGTTTCCAAATAAGTTCACATTCATAGGTCCTGGGGGTTAGGATGAACATATCTTTTGGATGGGGGGAAAAATTTAACCCACAACACCCTCTTTTGCCCTCTCTAGTGGTTCCACAGCTGGTTAAGGAGATGATTTTCAGATTGACCTGTCTTCTGTGTCCTGCAGTGACCTTTACCCTCCTGGGCTAATGGAAACTTCTCCTATTGGGAGATCTATTCTTCTTTTTCCTTATTTCCTTCTGGGCTTGCCATTGGCCCAGGAGGCTCTGGCTTCCATCTAATTCACTCAGGGAGCTTTCACTCTGCACAATGGAGATGAAGGTCTCATCACTGGGCCTTTGGCTGCTCCTACATTGGGCATATGGGTCATCTTTGCATTTGTCACATTCCTGCTGCCCTCTGGGGAAAGCCTGGTGGCTCCTGCTGAGGTGCTGGAACCACCTCCAAGTACAAGCTGCAACAACCTCTTCCACCCTGCCAACAGCCCTGAGGACATATTGGCCCTGCTTCTGATAGCCAAGCTAGCAACTCCTGCCACCTCATGGTCATTCTGGCCACCCCTCCCCCGAGCCCATGGTCATTTTGGCCATCCTCCCTCAACTCTGTGGTCATTCTGGCAACCATCCCCCACTGCATGGTCATGCTGCTTGTGCTTCTTCCTGGACCCTTGGTGGCTACTCCTGTCCTTGCTGCATTGGTCTGTCCTGGGTCTGCAGACGTGGTTGCTGCTACACTAAGGACACTAAGAACACTTTGCCGGGCTTCACAGGTTTATGACTGTAGAAGAGTATGTGCTGGGGTAGCTATACTGGCCGTTCCATGAATACAGTTTGTGTGTGGAGGTTACATTGGTGTCCCTCCCCACAACATAACCAGAAGAGATGACTCAGACATCTCAGGGACCACGTGGAGCCTCCTGATGCCAACCTGATCCTGACCCTCTTCTCTATGGAGCTCCACAGACTATACCAAGGGGAGGAGAATCAAGCAAGGCAGAGAGGTCAGGATAGAGACCAGAGAGCTCTGCTCCCATTGCTTCTTGAGATGGAGCAAATTAAGGGCTTATAAGTGTAATTACATTTGAGGTCATCAAATCCAATCTTCCATTCGATGTAGGAATCCCATTTATGGTCATTTCAATTTTGACTGAACAGCCCCAGTGCCAGTGGAGCACCATTACAGTTCCCCAGGGAACCTCGTTGTACATGTGTATATTACATACTTGTGCTGGCATTTCTATGGGGGAGAGATTCCTAGAAGTAGGACATGTACATTTTCCATTTTGACAGCTACTACTAACAAATTATGCATGTGTGCAAACACACAATGTACTGATATATATAAATGAGTACATGGCAGTCATGGACAGGGAACTCAAAAAGAAAAGACTTTCTAATAATTAAAAATGTCTTACAAGACATTTTACAAGTGAGTGACTTGAGATGGTAAGTGTTCAAAAAGAAGAGCTTGAATGGTTGGGATGCCATAGAGGGGATTAAGCATTGGGTAAGAGATTAGAACAGCTGACATCTAAGGTCTTAAATTCAGCCTTCTGGTATACTCTAAAAAAGCACTGAGACTCTCGCCAAGGTAACGTCACCCACTGGTGGCTCATTTTATTCTGGGTCCTTCCAAATGCAATGCCTCTTTCAGGTGAGCCTCAGAGAACAACAGCTGTGTATGACCCTGAGCCCGTCTCCTTGAGTGTTTGCAGAGACTTAGACTGGGCTGTGCTTGTCCTCTGCCATAGATACAGACGTCCATTGTATCCCTAGTTGGGACGGCCTGCTGGGACCCTCCACTGGTGGCCTCCAATGATAAAGAGTTTTTCTCAGTAAATAAGGCCTTTCTGTGTATCTGAAGCAGACACCTTTGCAGGTAGCAAGAATGGCAAGTAGCAAGCTTTAAGCATAGCTACTGTTTCTTATAGCCCAGGACAGAAATCTTTATAGACTTCTAGGGAAGTAGCCTGGTTAGTGCTAAGGTCTTGGAGGTCTCTGGCTTCTCCCCCTAATGGCCTGGCCACATCCAGCAGGCTATTCACAGCCTGTGGCTGGTCAGGCCAGCAGCATGATGTTAGGTGGTGGAGGAAGGGGCTGGTGGAAGCCATGGCCACTGTCACCATTTGGATGCAGTTCTGCACATCAATCACTTCTCTTTTGCTAATCAGGATAATGTTGCTCTCAAACACTCTCCTCCCTTGGATCAGTGTTGCTGAAGTCCCCCCATGGAGGGGTTGAGAATGCCTACTGCTTGGCCATTGGGAGCCGGTAATACAGTAACATAGATTCACCGCTCATGGCGCCACCTGTTTTTTGATGAAGGGAGGGACAAACTGTAGTTCTAGGGCAAGGGAGTGACTCAGACAGCTCATCTCTCTCTGGGGCCTCCACCTTGGCCCCAAACTCCTATTGAGTGTTTGCGTTTATCCTCTACTGCCCTCTGTGACTGGTTGCTGTCACACGCCCATTGGTTCTTGCCCCCTCTCCAACCCAAGAGCTACTCTGTCAGGGTAGGGCCACCACCCTCTTCTTCCCCAAATGCAGTTCAACCTCCGAGAGGACAGACGGACTCTGTGGGGGTGGAGGAAGGGTGAGGAATACCATTATTATTATTGTGATGATTATTATAATTGTAAACCCCTCCTGCTAACAGCTTTGAGTACTTTGCTGTCCCTCTCCTGGATGCTCAGAGTTCTAATATTCCACCACACTGCCTTTTGTCCTTTTTTTCCCGGGGGATCATGCTTTTCCCCCAGGTGCTGTTAAAAGATTGACAGTGAGTGACAAGGACCTAGGTGAAGGCATTTGCTACCTGGCACTTTTTGGTCAAGTGAACCCATCGGAAGTACATCAGTGTGAATAGCTTGGCAAGATGGCATTAGAGAGGAAATCTCCTTGGAACATTCCACCAACTGGACTTGGAAACTTAAAATGTGAATTTCTTTTGAAATAATGTTTTAAAGGGTGATTTCTAGGCTAGTCCATAGAAAGGCTTATGTTTCTATGGAAAAACCATAGAAAACACTACGACTGGCAGAAGTATGCCGGCCCATTCTGCCAACACCCCAACAGCCCACATCCCTCCTGGCGAGAGTGAATCAGACTCTAAAAGCTATGGTGCAGGGAATTGGCATTCAGGTACCTGTTGGCGACTTGAGCCAGCAATTGATTGCAGTGCAGCAAGACCAGCACCTCTCTAAGGCATTTTTTTATTTGCAAGAGTTGGACATGTCAGGTGTTCATTTCTTCAGGTTCTTGAGGCTCTAACTCTGACCAAAGTCCTGTCTGTGGTTTCCAGCCTTGCCTGTGTATTGCAGTCACCTGGGGGTGGAGGTAGGTGGAGATTCATGAGAGCATAGCTGTGATTACAGAAGATGCCCATCTGGTGTACCAGCTGGTGTACAAAAGAGCTGGTGTACAAGCTTGGCTTGGTTTATATGCAGCAATTACTCAGCATGGAGCAGCCCTGGATGCATGATGTGAGCTGGTGCCTAAGATGAAGGGAAATAAGCAAGCTTATGGGTGGGTAGATCATGCCAAGGTTTATGTCAACAATGAAGTGGTGGTTAATGAGTTGCAAGCTGTAGTTTGGGAAATACTGGCTTTGAAGGTCTCAGGGAAAATCAAATCATCTGGGTGTCTGGAAGAGGAGGCTGGTCTGAGATCTGGGAGAAATGAGCCCTGAATCCTTACAGGATTGTCTGAAATACTGAGCTGTAGAATTCTGCTTGGGTTTCTCCTTGGAGTCAGCCAGGGGCAGCCTGAGCCCAGAGCAGAGGTCCCAGGACGGCTTTAGGTTGGGACAGTAGGGGATACATCTGGGGGTCTGCAGCAAGGGGCTTCTGCACCTAAACTGCTTTTTCACTTAAAAGACTGCAGGGAACCTTGATTTTGTCCCTTTTGGTAGTCAGAAATTTTCCTTCTCCATTTCTGTGATTTGCCTCAGTCACTGATGTTAGTCTATGGCTAGGATAGCTCGGGCTGCATTTCCTTCAGAAACAGTGAAGGCTACCTATTCACCAGACTTAGGCTTTTTATTTCCTGCTTGTTTTATCTTACATTATAATATATAGTTTCAGGACCAGGCAGTGGCTTATACCTGTAATCCCAGCACTTTGGGAGGCCGAGGTGGGTGGATCACTTGAGGCCAGGAGTTCAAGACCAGCCTGGCCAATATGGCGAAACTCCATCTCTACAGAATTACAAAAATAGCTGGGCATGGTGGCGGGTGCCTGTAATCCCAGCTACTCGGGTGGCTGAGGCACAAGAATCGCTTGAATCTGGGAGGTAGAGGTTGCAGTGAGCTGAGACTGTGCCATTGCACTCCAGCCTAGGTGACAGAGCAAGACTCCATCTCTTTTTCTCTCTCTCTCTATATATGTAATATATATAAAAATATATAATATATAATATAAATTATATATGTAAAATATAATATAAATTATATATATAAAATATATTTTCAGTATTTGTTCATGGAAAGCCTTTTATTGACTAAAGCCTTTGACTGAGTTTTATTGGCCAAAGCAGCAAAACGAAAGTGGAGACTATCTATCATCTATCTATCTATCTACTATCTATCTATCATCTATCTATCTATCTATCTATCTATCTATCTATCTATCTATCATCTATCTATCATCTACGTATCTATGTATCTATCATTTTTATGTGCAGACAGCATCCATGGAAAGAGATACAATGCGTTGGCAGCAGTGGTTGCTTTTAGGAAGCGTGATTGGGGAACGGGAATTGGAAAGCGATCTATTTCTTTATACTGTTTAAAATTTTTACCATATGCATACTGTTAGAAAAAAAGGAACGCTGAGATCGACATGTGTTGTGTGTTGAATTATGTCTTCATCTCCAAATTCTTATATTGTAGTCCCAATCCCAAGTATCTCAGATTGTGACTATATTTGGAAACAGGGTCTTTGCAGGTGAGGAAGTTAAGATGAGGTCATTAGGGTGGGCCCTACTCAAAAATGACTGTTCTTATAAAAAAGGGAAATTTAGACACAGAGCTAGATACACATGTGGGAAGAACACTATGTAGATCGGAATTATGTAGCCACAAGCCAAGGAACCACCAGAAGCTAGGAGAGAGGCCTGGAATAGATCGTTTCCCAACTTCTTCAGAGGGAGCATGACCTCGTCAACACCTTGGTTGCACACTTCTAGCATCCGGAATGGTGAAGCAATACAATTCTGTTGTTTAAACTACTCAATTTGTGGTATTTTGTTATGGCAGCCCTAGGAGCCTAACACAACACATGAAAAACGTTAGCAGAAACTGTAAAGGAAGGATTTGAATGGAGAAAGGGAGGCACAGTGGGAGGCAGTGAGCACTGGCCGGGTGGACCCATTCAAGACCCTTGTTCCTGCTGCTTTGCTCTTCTCCCCTCCTGGCCACTGTCCCCAGCTCCTGGCTGAGCATGCTGCTCATGGCACCTGGCCTTTTTGGATCTCCAGGAACAACAGTCCTTGTACCCCAGGTGTGTTCAGCTGATTCATGTGAGGTGACTTGATCAGTGACAATGCCCCCTTCAGGATTGCCCTCCTGGAAGATGCCCTGGGGTCAACTTAACTAGTGGAGTTTCTGAGCAATTCTCTTATCCACAAGCCACATCCTGAAACCCCAAATTTGTCAGACTAGTTCAGACTTCTCTAAGCACAGCAAGGAGAGTAAATTATGTAAGGATGACTGACAGTCATTAGTCCTATCAGAGAGAGGTCCTTCAGTGATGCCACAGTAGTTTATGAGGATGCCATATCTGGGCCTCAGTGGTTTGAATGGGAGTGAGTTTAGGGTTGTGCATTGCTCCTGTGGTGCCCATGGAGAGTTCCCTTGGAGCACCATCCTGCCCTGGACTTGGCTCCTCACTGGAGAGGGAGTTACCTCCTCTAGCTCCACAGATGGCTACCCATGGCCTGACCAAAGGTTCACTCCAAGGGAGGCACCTTCAGCAGGGCCCCGCCCCTGCCCAGCTTCCCTCCAGGGCAGCCTGAGGCATGGACTGCTAGGTCTGGGCAGCGCAGGTGATAAAGGGCTGCCATCTGGAGTGGGACAGATGGATAGCAGTGACCTGCCTCCCTGGTTTGTGGTGGTAGTGTGCGAACAGGCACCTTGAGTCATCAGGGGAGTATTCTGGCTCCAAGGAAACCCTGTAAGGACCCTTTGATCCCACTCAGAGACTGTTTCTTCAGGAATCTGTCTTGGGTCTTTCTCCAAGGAGTCTGTTTCAGTGAGTGCTTTCCCTTGCTTAACATAAACAGTGCCCCAGAGACTTCCCCACATCTCAGCTAAGCCAGCGAAGGAGGGGTTTGGGGTAGGCTGCCTTGTCTGATGACCCCAGGCCAAGCTGTCTTTGAGGCTCATCATGGAACCTTCCTCTGACTTTCATTGACTGCGTCTCTTTGGACATACAGCGACCACTGTGTTTGGTGTTTGGCACCTGCCGGTGAGCACAGTGGGGGTAGGATCCTTGCTCTTCTCAGCTAAGGAAATCCAGCCCCTCCTACCTCATCACTTAGCTGGTCTCTCGAGGCACTGTATCTCTTGATCTTTTAGGTCAATGGCTTATCTTGTGCTGGGTTTTAATCTGTGAGAAGCTTAAGGCCTTTCATAAGTAGTTGGGGTATAAATAAGCACACATGAAAGCCATGCTTCCTCTGGGTTGTTATTCGGATCATTGCAGCAGCTCTGAAAGGAAAGCCATGTGGTGATTACAGGAAATCATGCTAGAGATTTAAAAAGTACATTTCTGTGGTTTTTAGCAACAAAAGAAAGATTCAGCACCAACTCTGATGCACAGCCCACTGTTCAAACTTCCTTAAAAGAAGAGTGTTTATAGTATGGCCTCCTCGCCATAGTGCTGGGTGACACGAGGTGACCTCCCTCCTCTCCAGGAAAAATAGAAAGCAATGACACTGGGATGATCAAGGGTTTTGATTTGCTTGTGTATGTGCTGTCCTGGCAAGCCTGAAATCAGAGAGTTTAACTTTGGGCCTCTGCCTTTCACTCTCCTCCCAGGAGCTTCTATGATACACCAGACCTCCTTTCCACCCTTCTTTTCAAGATTTTTCTTGAAAAACGCCCCCTTTTTCAGGTAAAATGAAAGCTCCATTAAAGGCAAGGATCTTGTCTTGTTCATGACTGTATCTTCAGTGCTTGGAACAGTAGGCATATAATCACTATTTATTGACTGAATTAAAGAATAGAAGAAGGGATGAATGAACAAAATTTAGGATCATTTAGTACTGTGACTTGCCTTGATTCTGTCCTTGATTAGTTGACACAGAATGAACTCTTATGATACCCGTCATCATCCCTTATGCCCTTCCATTCTTGATGTTCAGTCTATCAACCACTCAGTTTCCAGAATCCTAGAGTAACTCAGGATCACAGTTGGCATTTTGCTACCCTTCTTCCCACCCTCTTATCTCCCCCAACTTTGCCGTTCCCAGGCCTTCTGGTCCTTGAGGACCACGGGGCCAGAAACCTGTCACTGATGAACACCATTAGCCAGGTCACTGTCCTAACGTCCCATCTTCCACCAGGGATTGTGTATAATTCTCAGTAGGGGAGTATCTGATATCTTAAATCATTATAATGCACAAAACTCTCCAGTAGTCATTTCATTTATTTATTTTTTGAGAAGGAATCTTGCTCTGTTGCCCAGGCTGGAGCGCAGTGGCACAATCTCAGCTCACTGCAACCTCTGCCTCCCAGGTTAAAAGCGATTATCATACTTCAGCTTCCCAAGTAGCTGGGATTACAGGCACCTGCCACCACGCCTGGCTAATTTTTGTATTTTTAGTAGAGGCAGGGTTTTACCATGTTGGCCAGGCTGGTCTTGAACTCCTGACCTCAAGGGATCCACCTGCATCGGCCTCCCAAAGTGCTGGGATCACAGGTGTGAGCCACCACGCATGGCCTAAAGTTCTTATTTAATCTGTGATGTGGCCCATACAGTCTGCCCCAGTTTGCAGATTGACATGTCTGTTACAATGGGTAACTCAATCTTCTCCAAATACCAAGAAAACCTTAAGAAAGAAAAACATTTCAAAATTAATGGACACTCTTCGAGGAAGGTATTTAAGCACCAGGTAACCTGGGCTTGTGCTCAATGCCTTTAAGAGAATAGCAAAGCTCATCAGCAGGTATTTGTGAGCCAATCAGACTTTGAGAATTTGGCTTGGATGAGTTAGATGGAGACAGAGTATGTGGACTTTGGCCTGGGGCTGGGCATACCTGATAGGTGTTTCATAATGCCCCTCTCTCTTCCCTCCCAAACCTTTGAAAGTTTGTTCCTCCAGCTAATCTGAAGTCAGTTGGCAATTCCCAGTTGTTGTGGGTAGGCCCTAATTGTATGGCTTTAGAATGCAGGGGCTTATACCTGTGGAAGGCTGAGTTGTCTCATTTAGATCAGTTTGCAGACATGTGCCTCGGTGTATCTGCTTCTCTGGCAAGGCTGTGATCCCACATGTACCAGTCTGTTCTCACACTGCTAATGAAGACATACCCAAGACTGGGTAATTTGTAAAGGAAAGGGGTTTAATGGACTCACAGTTCCACATGGCTGGGGAGGCCTCACAATCATGGCGGAAGGTGAAGGAGGAGCAAAGGCGTGTCTTACATGGTGGAAGGCAAGAGAGCATGTGTAGGGGAACGCCCCTTTATAAAACCATGAGACTTATTCACTATCACGAGAACGGCATGGGAAAGACCCATACCCATGATTCAATTACCTCCCACTGGGTCCCTCTCACGACACGTGGGAATTCTAGGAGCTACAATTCAAGATGAGATTTGGGTGGGGACACAGCCAAACCAAATCACTGCATGACCAAGCAGGATTGTTACCTGCTCTGGCTTGTCACCAGTAGAGGCGTGGGAAGGATGGGAACACAGTATGGTCTAGAGGGTACCAAGATAGAAGAGGCTATTGTGCAGAACCTTGGGGAGATGCCTTCCAGAGAGACTGGAGGTGCCTCTGCCAGAGAAAAGGAGGAGGTATTGAGAGAAAAGAGGATGGAGGGGTTTTACGGAGAGATCTGTCTCCTTTGGTTAAGGTTGCATCGCAGGCACAGGAAATATTAGAGTAACTGAGGGAGGTAACTATGTGGAAGGAGGGATGCTGTGGTTTGAATGTGTCCCCTCCAAAATTCAGATGTTGCTAGTGTGATGGTATTAAGCGATGAGGCCTTTAGGAGGTGATTAAGCCATGAGGGCTCCTCTTTATAAGGGCCTTTATGGGATTAAGACTCCTCTTTATAAGGCCTTTATGGGATTAAGGCCCTAATAAAAGAGGTGTCATGCAGCCATTCAGTTAGCTTGCCCTTCTGTCTTCTTCCATGTGAGGATGCAGCAAGAAGGCCCTCACCAGACCAAAGGTCAGTGCCTTGATCTTGGACTTCCCAGCCTCCAGAATGGTGAGAAATATATTTCCGTTCCTTATAAATTGCCCAGTCTCAGGCATTTTGTTGTAGCAGTACAAATGGACTGAGATAAGGGGTATGCAGTGGGCCTGTGCCACCTTGGCCCATGGGAGGCAAACCAGGAAGCCTTGTCTCCTCGCCACTCAGATTGAGGAGAACATGTGAAAGGAGAAAGGGGTTGGGGCTGTGTAGGGTCATTTGCTGACTTGAGACCTCTAATGCATTGCCTCTGGAGAGTTGAAACATCTTGCTAAAGACCTCATAGTCAGTCTTTGCTGCAACACAGATGGACCAAGCCTGTCTGTATTGCAGCAAAGAGTGAGGAGATATTCCAGCAAAGGCAGCATCCTGTATGCTGATTACTGGGGAAGCACAAGAAAGGGGAGCTGTCAGAGGCTATAGAGCTGCATCTGTACCTGGGGAAAGTGAGAGAGAAAATTCCACGGGTCATAAGTGTTGTCTGGAGCCTCGCAGGGGGTGGCCAGCCCCACTACCCACCTGATGCCAGGAACCCTACCTCCCCACCTCTGATCTAGCCCTCCAGTGCCCAGGAGAATTCCCTGCTTTGTAAAATGAATTCTCCTGGGCACTGGAGAGCTGGGTTAGAGCTGGAGAGGTAGGGTTCCTGGCATCAGGATCTTGAATCTGGATTTTCCCAAAAGATGTTTCAATGAAGCTTTCTCTTGTGATGTATGCCTCAAATATGTTTGGGAAACCTGGCGTACTCTGTTCCCCATCAAGGAGACCCACATCACACATTAGTATATCAAAGACTCTGAGAAGTTCTGTAAAATTAAAACCTGTTTAATTTTCTTTAATTAATTAATTAATTTATTTTGAGATGGAGTCTCGCTGTCATCCAGCCTGGAATACAATGGCACAATCTTGGCTTACTGCAACCTCTGCTTCCTGGGTTCAAACGATTCTCCAGCCTTAGCCTCCTGAGTAGCTGGGACTACAGGCACATGCCACCATGCCCAGCTAATTTTTGTATTTTTAGTTAGAGACATGGTTTCACCATGTTGGCCAGGCTGGTGTTTAATTTTCTTTAGCCTTCATTTCCCATTTTTTCTCATTAACTTCCATTAATATCCCATGGATCTAATGACACCATTAGCTGGCAATGCTGCACTGATGATTAGAAAAGATGTGGATAATGTATTGGTTTCTGCCCAGTCCTTTATGTAATTGGAACCCACTTGTAGGTGTGTCTGTGAGTCCCCAGTCCTCTTTCTGCCCCACCTCCTAGCTTCCTCAGTCGTTCCTCACAAGCCAGCTCTTGGGTTCCCTCACCTCTTGGTCACACTCATGGAAGAGTTCCAGGTTGTCTGTGTCCTCCATAAGGCAGTTCCCTAGGTGTGTCTGATTGGGGCTGATTTGGGAAGGACTGTTCTCCTCCTTTTCTTTGGACGCTGTCCAGGGATTTGTGTTCCCTTTTTTAAGGACTATCCACGTCCTTACATAATGAGCACAAAGGTGAAGGTATTTCCAGCCATGGACAAAAGAAATAAGATGGCAGCAAACAGTTGCCTTGTTAGTGAACTTAAAAGAGACCTTTCTTTTAGGTCATCTTTGCTTTGAACCAGACCCTCCTGCAGCAGGAGAGCCTGCGAGCAGGCAGTCTTCAGATCCGCTACACGACGGAGGATCTCATCAAACACTATAACTGCGGGGACCTCAGCTCCATCATCCTCAGCCATGACAGCTCCCAGGTGAGACCCTTTCCCCCTGCCAAGCTCAGCACACATTTAATTATAGGAATAAAAACATTACCTGGCAACAAGTACATCCTGTGTACAAAGGATTGAGGTCATGAGGGCTCTAGAAATAAAGTGGGCAGATTTAGACGTCATTGAATGAGGCACTACAGCTAATGAAAGCTTTACAAACCTTGTAAGAACAGAGAGGGGCACTGATGAGGGTTAATTCCAGTATTCCAGCCAAAGGATGAAGCTTCAAAGGATTTAACAGTGGGCCACATGAACCAGCCTTGAGGAAGGGAAGGGTTCTGAGTCTGATGGCCTCCTGGCTGACTTAGGTCACACTTTTGCAAAATGATGGAGCAGAACTTTGACTGCAGCTTCAGTGGCCTCTAGGAACATGTGAACATGATGTAACTGTGTATTCACAGAATGCTTACAGGGTTGGGGCATCAGAGCTGGGAAGGCTGCTAGCATTTGCAGACGTGGATCATTGCATCCTGTGGTATTGCAGGATGAGTGTGGCTGAGCTGGTGGATTGAGTGTTTGCCCAGCTCAGGCCTTACCTGTGGGCCATTGAGTGGAAGGAAGCAGCTGGTCAGCCTCAGAAGATCATGGTCTCCTTCCAGGAGGGAAGTGGGATGGATCTTTGTTATGCTTTTATCAGCAGGCTTCCCATGGGACAAGCCATGGTGCCTTCACCTCCTCTCTAGGACTACATGCAAATAGCAAACACCAGCTAATCTTCTGAGGTAGGGGAGTGTGTTGTTTCCCCCACCCAGGACTGGTGTCCGCATGCATGAGGACACTGGAGAGGGGAGGCAGGAGCTAGTGGGTGTGGGTGATGCTATACAGGTCTATGTTAAATCTGGGGACCCAGCCATAAGGAGACATGTGTGAACATGAGAGCTGAAGGAGGAATAGCAGCAATGGGGAGAAGGACAGTACAGGCTGAGTGCAGCATCAGCCCAGAAAGGTGACATTTCATTAATGACAGAAGCCTCAAAAGACGTAATGAGCATCCCCAAAAATCTAGAGGAAGAAAAAGCCAAATTGAGACAAAGTGAAGCAGGAGGAAAGGGAGAACAAGAAACACATTAAAGAAGGAAAAATAGAGTTGTTGGTGGTGATAAATCTTACCTGCACTCTTGCTGGGGGTAGGGAAAGGGGGAGAAAAGTCAAGATCAATTGGGAAATTGACATTTGAAGCAGCAGAAAAAAGTTAATGTGGATGGAGGATTTGGTCATTACGTGGGCAAATGGTGAGGCTGATGGAGCAGATAATACAGATGTTTTATGCATTTTTCTCCTGTGGCTTTCCCACATCTGTCCTGCCCACAGGGCCCGTACAGGAGGTCAGGGAATGTGCTGCCACTGTGAGTGAGGGCCAGGCTGGCCACCAGGGAGTGGTGCAGGCTTTGGGTGATGTTTGGAATTTAGAAGGTGGAGCAGGATGTCAGAGGGAGGTCACCCTGTGTATCTGACGCTGCCTCTGTAGAGAGGCTGGTAGAGAGGGGGGCTCTGCTGAAGAGAAGAGATTTTGGGAAATGGGCAGGGGATCTTACATAAATGACATGATTGAAAAAAAGATGACAGAGTAGAAGATGAAGGCTGTCGATTTGAAAATGAAAGAATATCATTTCGAGGCCATCGCGAAAGGAGATCTGTTGTCCATAAGATGGAAGTTAATGCTATGTCACAGAATCTGAGGACTTTGGAAAGCTTTTTGAGAGGCTACTGGAAGCAGCAGCAGCAGGCAGGGTAGATACTGACCAAGATAATGGGTAACATTGCTAAGTCCCTGGGTGGAGGAGAGAGCATGCACCCAGGGGGAGGAGTGGGAGGCTGAGGTTTGGGAAGCCAGACAGCTGAGGGGGTGGGGAGAAAACACAGAGTGCCAGCCTTACTTGTAACTCCTGGGCTGCAAGAACCATGCTGATTGTCACAATTTTGATTGTCACAATTTTGATGCACTTGCATCCTGTTATTAGCCAAAATACTGAAACTGTTATTAGCCAAAATATGTCTAACATGTATACCAGAATCAAGTGAAATATTTGCCAGGAGGGCAAAGAACATTGGGGAAAGCAAGAGAGAGAAATAGGAAGTGGAGAAATAGTGAAAATGTAAAGTAGAGGATTTATAAAACATTTAAGTGTTTATACAAATTTCATGTTTTTGGTAATAGAATCTAAAATATGTAACTATATAAGACTATTTTTATAAGAAAAGCATGTGTGAATCACACAAGTTAAAACTATGGATGCGCTGTGCAAAGACAGTGTCCTTTTTTTTTTTTATAAACACATGGCATCAGACAGAGCCATTTAACTAAAACAGAAGTGCAGTTGTAAATAGCTTAAGAGTTCATTCGGTGCACTTCACTTAATATTTTTTTCACTTTGGTTACAGGGAATGTGATAGAGTTGGAAACAGCAGACAGGAAACTCCAAGAACGGTGTCACTCTTCTCTTGACAACGTCTTGACCATCTAGGTTGGGGGATTTGATGCTCCAATGAAGTAACTTTGTTAATAACTCTGTTGCTCGTTATCTTTTTCTCTTTATTTTGGTGGAGGTTCCCAATTTTATTAATGCCACGCTACTGCCTCAGGAGCGCATCACTGCTCAGGAGATTGACAGCTACTTACGCCAGGAGCTGATCTACAAGCGAAATGAGAGAATAGGGAAGCGGGTGAAGGCCCTTTTGGAGGAGTTCCCTGACAAAGGCTTCTTCTTTGCCTTTGGAGCTGGTGAGTAATGGGTCACCTCTGATTAGCCTCTGAAATCTGAGGCTTCTCCCAAGAAGGGAATGTTGAGGTGAGCCCCTGCTTAGGGCCTGTGTTAGTCATGAAGCGAGATGAAGGGAGTGACACCTTCCTTGACTTATTTCAGTTGCAGAGTGGCTCCAGCTGGGGACGGAGCATGCAGCATGGTTGAAATGTTGCTGGATGAGCTGGTGCATGTGACATCACCCATAGCTCTCTCCACACATGAGCCAGCTGGGAAAACACTTTTGTCCTCTGAATTTCATACTTAATCCCAACTTCTTCCTGGTACTTTTCACTTTGTAAACTTTCACTACAAATATGTCTGTCTTTACTCTTCTACCTGACAATGAGCCTCCCAAGTCCAAGGCCTGGGGCTGACACATCAGCTGTTATTGACTGTTAACAGCACACATGGAGACAGAATAGGACAATTATTTTCTTTCGTGGGCTTCTTGAAATAAATTCTCTCTCCCGGAGTGACTCTGACACAGAATTCTTTGCAGCCTCAGGAAATGAAGATAGAAATGCCAGAGGCTGGACAGTATGCAGAAAGATCATTTGCTCGGCTGGGCTTTGTTGTTTCATATTTTTCTGCTAACTTCATAAACTTAAACAAGTCATGTCCCTCAGTTTCTTTACCAGTAAGATAGGGGATTGGCGAGAAGCAATTCTGAAATGGTGGAGTGAGGGCCTCCAAAAACCTGTTCTTCCATAAAAGCAATAAGAACACTGGAAAAAATGGTCAAAATCAACCTTTCCACAGCTCTGGAAATTAATTAAAGGCTTGCAACAATCCTAGAAGTGTTTATTTAAGAAAACTGGATGAATTTTGATAGAAGCAGTGGGCTTTGTGGCATTTTAACTTATTCTGTTTTTAATCTCCCTTTTCCCATCTTCACAGTAGCCTTGAAAATCAGGAGCCTTGAACTACAGTAGCTGTGAAAACCATTTGCCTAATGGTTACTGGAGGGGACAGAATGGGTTCAAAGTTCCTCCAAAGCTCCATCCTCAAAGAATCATCACTATTTGACATGTCAATAGTTCCGTGAAATTTCCATTCCCAAGCTTGTCTTCATTTGACCTGACTCAGAGCTTGCTCTGTGTGAATAGCCCTATTCGTAGGGTGTTTGTTGAAAACAATCAGTGGCAGCTGTTTAATGTCATAGTTGCTGGAAATAGCAATATTAATTGAAGCTTATAAGGGGCTGCCCAAAAAATTTAAGAGGAAAATCCCATAGGGGATTTTGAAAAGCTCTAAAATATTCCTAGAAAGCCACAGGCATGAGAAAGACTTGCACATGCCCAGGAAAGACCTGAGAAGGTCCTAATCTCTCACCTCTGGCTCATCTTGAGGCTCTGTGTAAGCACAGTGTGAAACCTAAGGCAAGATCATAAATTGCCTGCTGAAGCATCAAATACATGCCCCCAAACTCACACAGCCCCTCTGCAAAGGTTGGGAAACTTGCAAGGAATTTAAGGAAATCTCTGTTCAGTCATTAGCCAGCCACTAAGCTAACTGAGCAGATCCTTCAGTGATCACACATAACAAAGAATACAGACTTTAGACTTAGTCCTAGAAAATCACTAAACAAACAGCAACAACAATGCATCTGGGAAGAAGGGAGAGGAGATAGAGTTCCAGAGTCAGTATATTATTTAAATGTCTAGTTTTCAATAAAAACAATTATAAGACACAGAGCAAAACTAGAAAGTATGGCCCATACCTAGGGAAAAAGAAGCAACCAATAGAAGCTGTCCTTGAGGAAGTTAATATCTTGGACTCACTAGAAAATGACTTTAACACTAGTTATTATAAATATGTTCAAAAAACTAAAAGAGGCCAGGTACGGAGGCTCATGCTTATAATCCCAGCACTTTGGGAGGCTGAAGCAGGTGGATCACCTGAGGTCAGGAGTTCGAGACCAGCCTGACCAATATGGCAAAACCCTACTCTACTAATAATACAAAAATTAGACAGGCGTTGTGGCGTGCACCTATAATCCTAGCTACTCAGGAGGCTGAAGCAGGAGAATTGCATGAACCTGGGAGGCAGAGGTTGCAGTGAGCTGAGATCACGCCACAGTACTCCAGCCTGGGCCACAAGAGTGAAACTCCATCTCCAAAAAAAAAAAAAAAAAACCCTAAAATAAACCATATCTAAAGAATTAAAGGAAAGTTTGAGAACAATATCTCACCAATACAGAATATCAATAAAAGTATAAAAATTATTTTAAAAGAACCAAATAGAAATTCCGGAATTGAAAGTGTAGGAACTGAAATGAAAAATTCACTAGAGGGGCTGAACAGTAGATTTGAACTGGCAGAAGAAGAATCAACATACATGAAGATAGGTTGATTGAGATGATTCAGTATGAGAAAGAGAAAGGAAAAGGAATGAAGAAAAATGAATATATCTTCAGATACCTGTGAGACACCCTCAAGTGTGCCAATGTATACCTAATGGGAATCCCAGAAGACAGGAGAGAAAAAAAGAAAGAAAAAGAATATTTGAATTTAAAATTGCTTGAAAATGTCTCAAATTTGATGAAAAATATTACTCTGCACATTCAATCCATGAACTATAAGTTGTATAAAATCAAAAAGTTTCACACCGAGGCATATCATAGCCAAACTGTCAAAAGCCAAAGACACAGAATCTTTTTTTTTTTTAATTATACTTTAAGTTTTAGGGTATATGTGCACAATGTGCAGGTTTGTTACATATGTATACATGTGCCATGTTGGTGTGCTGCACCCATTAACTCGTCATTTACATTAGGTATATCTCCTAATGCTATCCTTCCCCACTCCTCCCACCCCACAACAGGCCCCGGTGTGTGATGTTCCCCTTCCTGTGTCCATGTGTTCTCATTGTTCAATTCCCACCTATAAGTGAGAACACACAGTGTTTGGTTTTTTGTCCTTGCGATAGTTTGCTGAGAATGATGGTTTCCAGCTTCATCCATGTCCCTACAAAGGACATGAACTCATCATTTTTTATGGCTGCATAGTATTCCAAGGTGTATATGTGCCACATTTTCTTAATCCAGTCTATCATTGTTGGACATTTGGGTTGGTTCCAAGTCTTTGCTATTGTGAATAGTGCCGCAACAAACATATGTGCATGTGTCTTTATAGCAGCATGATTTACAATCCTTTGGGTATATACCCAGTAATGGGATGGCTGGGTCAAATGGTATTTCTAGTTCTAGATCCCTGAGGAATCGCCACTCTGACTTCCACAATGGTTGAACTAGTTTACAGTCCCACCAACAGTGTAAAAGTGTTCCTATTTCTCCACATCCTCTCCCAGCACCTGTTGTTCCCTGACTTTATCATCACTGGCTATCAGAGAAATGCAAATCAAAACCACAATGAGATACCATCTCACACCAGTTAGAATGACACAGAATCTTGAAAGCAATGAGAGCAAAGCAGACAAGGGATCCCCAATAGGATTAACAGCAGATTTCTCATCAGAAGCCATGCAAGCCAGAAGGCTATGGGGGACATACTCAAAATGCTGAAATAAAGACTGTCAACAAACATTTCCACATCCAGCAAAACTCAGAAATGAAGGAGAAATATGTTGCATGTGAGCTGAATAGAATTTGTATTCTGCTGTTGTTGGATTAAATATTCTTTAAATGTCAATTAGATCAATTTGATTGATGATGCTCTTCAGTTCAACTATATTCCCTATCTGATAATTCCAGAATCTCTATCATGTCTGAGTCTGGGTCTGATGCTTTCATTGTTTCTTCAGATTGTAATTTTTCTTGCCTCCCAGCACGCCTTGTAATTTTTAATTGAAAGCTGGATATGATGTATCTGGCAATGGGAAGTGAGGGAAATATGTTTTTAGTGTGAGGGTTTATGTTAATCTTTCTCAGAGTTGGGCTGTTTAATGTTTTGCTGTGGTCTGAATGTTCCTTAAAACTTGTGTGTTGAAACTTATTATTGTCATGGTATTAAGAGGTGGGGCCTTTGGGAAGTGATTAAGACATGAAAGCTCCACATTCATGAGTGGATTTATGCTTTTTAAAAGGACTGGAGGAAAGTAGCGTAGGCTCTTTTTTTTGCCCTTGTGCCTTCCACCATGTGAAGATCTAGCATTAGCCCCTCCTGCCATGTAAAGACTCAGGAAGAAGGCTCTCAGCTGGGCATGGTGGTGCACGTCTGTAATCCCAGCACCTTGGGAGGTCATGGCAGGAGGATCACTTGAGCTCGGGAGTTTGAGACCAGCCTGGTCAACACAGTGAGAACTCATCTCTACAAAAATTAAATAAAAATTTAGCTAGGCATAGTGATGTGTGCCTGTAGTCCCAGCTACTTGGGAAGCTGAGGTGGGAGGATCACTTGAGCCCTGGAGGTTGAGGGTGAAGTGAGCTGTGAACATGCCACTGCACTCCAGCCTGTGTGACAGAGTAAGACTCTGTATTTAAAAAAAAAAAAAAAAAAAAGGCTCTCACTGGGCACTGAACGCTTATGCCTAGATTTTGGACTTCCCAGTCTCTAGAACTGTGAGAAATAAATTTCTATTGTTTATAAATGACCCAGTCTGTGGTATTTTGTAATAGCAACACAGACTAAGGCATGTTTGCTGTAACTCTAGGTCCCAGAGGCTTCAGTTTCCTCTAGTGTCCTCTAGTTTTTCCTCTAGTTTTTTTGTCTTTGTGTTTTCTTAAGAACCTTCTTAAACAGAGTCTGAGTCTTGCTGCATTTTCACGTGTAATCCACTGTTATTTTACTGGAGTCCTATTGTTGTGGTGCTAAAGTGAAGATACCATTTTATACTCACTAGGCTATAATAAAAAAGATGGATAGTAAAAAGTTTTAGTGAAGACATGGAGAAATTGGCACCCTCATACATTGCTACTGGGAATGTAAAATGGTGTAGCCATTTTGGAAAACTGTTTAGCAGTTTTTCAAAATTAAACATGGGGCTACCATTTGATTCAGCATTTCAACTTCCAGATATATGCCTAGGAGAATTGAAAACGTATCTCCACACAAAAATTTGTACACAGATGTTCATGGCAGCATTATTTATAACAGCCAAAAAGTGGAACCAATCCAACTGTCCATCAACTGACATGGATAAATAAAAGGTGATATATACACACAATGGAATATTATTTGGCCATAAAAAAGAAAGAGGTACTGATATATGGTACTACATGGATGAACTTTGAAAACATTATGCCAAGTGAAAACAGCCAGTCACAAAATCATATGATTATATGTATATGAAATGTCCAGAACAGGCAAATCTACAGAGACAGAAAGTATTCATAGATTAATGGTTGCCAGGGGCTGGGGTCAAAATGATGAAAATGTTTTAAAATTAGATAGTGGTCATGCTTGCACGATTTTCTGAATATACAAAAAAAAATCACTGACTGGCATACTTTAAAAGGATGAATTTTATGTTATGTGAATTATATTCAATTATTAATAAAACTGTTATAGAAATATGAGGGGTTTGGCTCCCACATTATGCTCATTGAAAAGTTCTGCCACAAACAAATCGCAGTTTGTGTCCTCAGCAGTGCCTGTGAGTATGTGGTAGTTTTCTTCTTCTGTAAGTCCTGTGTTTCATGTCTGGATTGGGCACTGTGTGCACATTTGTACTGTCTCGACGAATGGCTTCCTGTAACAAAGCTGTTAGCCTGGGCCTCACTCTTGAGGCACCATAACAGTGGTGCAGGCCCCAGATGAGAAAGTTAGGAAACAGAGCCAGTGGTGGTGTCCCAATGCACCACCCCGGGTCTGCGTGAATGGAAGGTGCCCAGGTGCTGGAGTGTGGGCTTTTGCTTTCCACCCCTGCCAGACTTAGGTGGGCTCCCAAAAGCTTCCCCTATGTCCAGTGCAGGGGTAATGGGGTGCTGGGGAGAGGGGAAAGGTCAACTGGGTTCTGGGCTGGTGGGAGGCTGGGGCATAGCTTGGTCTGAGCAGTTCAGTGGGTGGGCTCTCGTGGTGGGGCTTGTGCCAGGCAGGTGGAACAGGCAACACCAACACCTGAGCTTGCCCAGTACTCAGGGCTCGATTTGTCATACTGATGCAGGGCTAGATGGGGGCTGTGAGCCCCCATCTAGCACTAGCTCCTTCTAAGGCAAAGTTATATTCTTGTAGCTGCTTTCTCTCTGTGCCTTCTGAAGGCTAAGTTGAGCAGAGGAAACTACAGAAATTGCTCCCAAACACATTACTGTGTGTTTTTAAAACTTAAAAGCTGTGTGGTTAGCAAACTTTTAATTGCAAAATGAGGATAGCTGAAAACGGAAAGTACTGGAGTTTTAAAATCAAGCAGCGACTTTTGTCATGGGGTTCTGGATATAAAATGCGAAGATTAGAAATGGAAATCACCTTTGCAGTAGAAGAAAAATTGAAGTCAGAAGTGCTAAGTGGAAACTATAATCACTTGTTCTAAATTGCCAGTTCCTTATTTGCAAATGAATAACCTAGGATCATGGTGAAAGACATGGCTTTTTTGCTTATTTAGGTGTCGATCTTAAATCAGCTCATGCTGATTTTTGGCTCCTGTTTGCCAGGGTTACTTCTCCAGTGGCCTCCTCTCCTACACCACATTTCTAAGTTACAGCTATTGCCCCTGCACCTGCAGCTGTCTAGGCTGGTCTAGGCTGTGGGGAGGAGAGGGGAGGATGAGAGGGAATGGTTTTGCCAAACTTCCCTTTCTGAGCCCCTGCTGACCCATGAACACCCCCTTTGATGCATGAGGGTGAAAATGAAAGCAGGAACCATGGGCCTTCTGCTTCCTTCTCGGGGCCTATTTGCTGTACTGCCACAGGCTCCCAGGGTTCCCTGGTTGTGACTCCTGAGACTACAGTGGGTTTGTCCTATGCAGAAACCTCCAAGAAGGACAGAGCTTAGATTAGATTGCCTTTACTTTTTCTAGAAAGTGGTGATTGGGAAGTAGCTATTCCTTCGGTCCCACCAGCCTCCCTGTTTTCTCAGAGAGCACAATTGCATTCCATCCTGTAGTTGGGAATTCCTGTCCCCCCCCTTTTTTTTAATTGAGACAGAGTCTCGCTCTGTCACCCAGGCTGGAGTGCAGTGGCGCTATCTCAGCTCACTGCAACCTCTGCCTCCCGGGTTCAAGTGATTCTCCTGCCTCAGCCTCTCGAGTAGCTGGGATTACAGGCGCCTGCCACCATGCCCGGCTAATTTTTGTATTTTTAGTAGAGATGGGGTTTAACCATGTTGGCCAGGTGGGTCTTGAACTCCTGACTTCAGGTGATCCACCCGCCTTGGCCTCCCAAAGTGCTGGGATTACAGGTGTGAGCCACTGTGCCCAGCCTGAATTCTTGTATTTTCTCCAGGCCAGTGTCCTCACCTTTCAGGATCCTGCTCACATATTGCCTCTTCTGGGAGGTCTTACCAGGTTGCAGTTTGATGTCCAGGCTCTCCCCTTAGCTTTGTGACTTCAGGTGACCTGCTGCATTGTTCTGATCTTCAGTGTCATTGTCTCTGAAATGCTACTGATGCTGCCGTGCCTGCCTTGTGGGACTGTTGGCAGGCCTGATTCCAGAAGCTCTCTGGAACTGTACTGTGCCGGACAGGCAGGGGGCTTGGCAGGGTAATTGCTTGGTTCTAGGGTGTGCGTTTGGGGAGTATGTTTGGTGGTCCTGAGAGCTGCAGCATTTCAGGTTGTTTTTCTCACTGCAGGTCATTTCATGGGCAACAACACAGTGCTGGATGTTTTGCGGCATGAAGGCTATGAGGTAGAACACACCCCTGCTGGACGACCCATCCACAGGTAACCGTCCTGTGCTTCTATCTTGGCTGGGGAGCTGAGACCCTCATGGGGCTGCCTGGGCAGCAGGGTGGGCTGCTATCTTGAGGAGCTCCAGAGAACCCCTGCCTGGTCATTTCCCCACACTTGACCTTACATGGACATTTGGCACCAGCTCAGCTGGCTCTGTGTGGCTGGGGCTGTGTCAGATGTGGTTGGCAGGATGGACACTTTGGGCTGCAGGGGCCACACTGGCCTTTTCCTCAGTGGTGGTTGGCGAGTGGGGGAAGGTGAAGGGAAGGTTGCCCAGGGGTTGAGGGGTAGGGGAAAGGAGGAATAATTAGGCTTAATGCCCAGTGTCCTTTGCCCTAGGTGTTTTGGAAGTTTTCGGGAGGCAGAATTGGGCCATGACAGTGGTAAATAGGCCAGAGGGATTAGGGGTGCAGGGAGTGCATGTCTCGCCCTTCTCAGGGGCAGGAGAAAGCACCTTTTCTCTGAGCTGTTTCCTCCTCCCTAGATTTATTTCTCTCTTTCTCTCTCTCTTTTTTTTTTTTTTTTGGCCAAACTGCCCTCTGCCCCTGCAGACCTTTCTGTAAAGAACTCAGGAGGCCCAGCCCCCAGCCCTCAGCAATGCCGTCCACCCACTGGCCTCCCAACTGGTCGTCCATCCTGGTGGGCCCCAGGTGTCCTTCCCCTTCCCCTGTAGTAGTCTGCTTGGGCTGTCATAACAACAACCACAGACTGAGTGATTTAATCAACAGAAATGCATTTCTCACAGTTCTGGAGGCTGGAAGTCCCAGATCAAGGTGTCAACGGGACTGGTTTCTCTTGGGACCTCTTTGTTTGGCTTGTAGATGGCATTTTTTTCCTGTAAGTGAGCATCCCTGACCTCTCTTCTAGTAAGGACCCTAGTCCTATTGGACTAGGGCCCTCATGTTAACTGAATCACCTCTTTAAAGGCCCTAACTCCAAATGGTCACATTCTGAGGTACTGGGGATGGGGCTTCAACATGTGAATGTGGGGGGCACCCATCAGCCCCTAATATCCCCTCCATTCCTCTGGCCCCCACTCCCTCCCAATCTGTGGTCAGCAGCCCCCTCTCCTGGCAGAGGTCTCAGCTGTAGCAAGAGTGCTCCAGGATGCAAATACCCATCCCCTGGCAGAGGATCCAGCAGTTGTGTCTGCCCGAAGGCCGCCCATCTCCAGCTGCCCTCTTTCTCCTCAGAAGGCCCCCCTTCACTGCACCTTGTCTCCCTGTTTCCCCTCACCCCAGAGGCTCCTGCCTGGCAGAAGCCATGATTTTTCCAGTCTCCCTCCAGGTGGGAAATCCTGGATACATCCTGGACTTCTCTTATCCCCACCTCTCTTCATGCCCTGTATTCAGTATGTCAATACTGACCGCCCTTCACAGAGCACTTTCTAGTTTACAGAAGCGCTGATGTGAGACTGCTCATTTCCCTCCTCCACCAGGCTTTTGGCTTCCTCCAGTAAAGACTTGTTGGGATTTGTCCTTCTCCATTTCCATGGCCACCGCCCCCTTCCAGGCCCTTCTCCCTCTGGTTCACTCTTCGCCCTTCTGTGGGACTATTCTTTCCAGTGTTCCGTATTCAAACTCTCCCTGGTTTCATGTTGTTATTTTTCAAGGTCATTGGCTTCACAGGGAGGTCTTGGCACTCAGACCCTACCCTTCCAGCACGGATCTGCTGCTTGCTTCAGAAGAGCCTCCATCCTGTCCCTACCTCTCCACCTTTACTGACGCTACTTCCCCCGTCTGAGGAGCCCTCCTCTCCTCCCCTTGACCAGGAGGATCCCGCCCCTGCCTGAGTCAGCTTTGCTGCAGTCTCCTGCCTCTCTCCTTCCTGTTCTTCAGATCTGGAGGAGCCAGCCCTTAGGGGTTCTCTGTGCCCTGCAGGACTGCGGGTCTTTCCTCCCTCACTGGCCTCTGGTCCCTTCTCAGCTCTTTCTGCTGGGCTGACTGGGCTGGGGTTCAACGCACTGTCCTTAGGGTGCTGGAGAGGGCCCTACCTGGGGAGTGTGTGCGTGTGTGTGGTGTAATGTGTGTGGAGTATGTGATGTTTGTGTTTGTGTGTGTCTGGTCTGTGTCTGGTGTGTGGTGTGTGTGAGGGGTGTGTTGTGTGTGTATGATGTTTGTGTGTAGGGTTTGTGTGGTGTGTATCTAGTGTGGAATATGTGTGGGGTGTGTGTGTGTGTGTAGTGTGCATGTGTATGGTGCGTGTGTGGTGCATGTCTGGTGTGTGTGTTGTTTGGTACCTGTGTGTGAGGGGTGTGTGTGATGTGTGTAGTGTGGATGTGTGTGGAACATGTCTGGTGTGTGCGTGTGTGGGTATTGTGCATGTGTGTGGTGCATGTTTGGTGTGTGTGTTGTGTGTATGTGTGTGGGGTATGTGTGCTGCATGTCTGGTGTGTGTGGTGTACATGTGGGGTGTGCGTTGTGTTGTGGTATGTGTGGTGTGTGTGATATGTGTGTTGTGTGTGTATAGTGTGGTATGTGTGGTGTGTATGGTATGTGTGGTGTGTGTGTGTATTGTGTATGTGTGTGGGGTGTGTGTGGTGCATGTCTGATGTGTGTGTTGTGTATGTGTGGGGTGTGTGTTGTGGTATGTGTGGTGTGTGTGGTACATGTGTTTTTTGTGTGTGTAGTGTGTGTGGTATGTGTGGTGTGTGTGGTGTGTGTGTGTGTGTGTGTGTTGCTGGTTGTTCCCAGGCTCCCTAATTCTGCCTCTAACCCTGACACCTGCCCTTGGGGAAAGGAAGGTCAGGAATCCATCTTTTTAGAAGCTCTCCAGGAGATTCCGATGCCCAGTGAAGGCTGAGAACCAGTGTTCTCACTTCCCCGGGGAGAAAAAGAGCATTTATTGGTGGATCATCAGGTGGTAGCCAGGTTTATGTGGGCTCTCTGTTAATTCTCAAAACCAGCCTGCAAGGGAAGTGTTCCTTCTCATTTACTAACGAAGAAACCGTGAAAGGCCACACTATTAACCAGGACCAGGAAATAGCGCAGACCCCTCCACCTCCCAAACCTTTTCTTTCTACCCTTTCTTCTCCCACCTTTTACATCCTAGCCTCTATGTCTTTGTTCATGCAGTTTCTCCTGCCAGAGATTTTTTCCCTACCCACACTACCCCCAGTTCTCTCTATTAGAATCTGTGAGATCCAGCACAATTGCCACATTTTCCTCCATTGCTCCAGCCTGGGTTCATCCTGTGCATGACCCCAAGGAACCTATGGTTTGTGCAAGAGCTCTCTCTTTCTTTTAGAGCCTTCTGGACAAGGATCTAATTTTCAAAACTGGATTTCCAGGAGTACCTATCCTGGCATCTGGCACATGATGGGATCTCAAATAGGATTGATTATGTGTTAATATCATTGCCGGTACTGCTCACATGCATTCATTTATTCAGCCAGTGGGGGACCTGAGAGGTTTTAGGGGTGAACGTGCATACAGTGGTCCCAGGTGAAGCCATGAGGGAGGATGAGGTCTCCAAAGGAACTCCTGTTCTGGAAGAAGGGACAGGGTCCCGGGAGGCTAAGGGCCCAGGGAAATGGGTGGGGGAGAATGCCCACAAAGAGGGGCTGACAAGGAGGACCAGGGCAGTGGAGGGATACCTGTTTCCTTCTTCCCCTCCTCGGCAGCCATATGGTAGTCTTTAAGGGATGATTCTGGTCATGTGGAACGTGAATCCAGGGCAGGCTGGTGTGGCTGGGGACATGAGGGCTGTTAAGTGATGATCTAGCTTACTTAAGGCCCTGCCAGCTCCCTTAGTCTTGGGGTAGGCCAGTATTGGGGAGACAGAGATGGGTGTGCATGTTGGGGTGTGGGGAGGGCAACTAGCAGCTGCCACTCTCCACCCGTCAGCAGGCTGGAAAACACAGGAAATGCTCTTGAATGTGAGCCTGCTGTTCTTAGAACAGAGAAGAGAAAGAGATGGGGTTCCTGTTGGGCTAATCTGCAGAGGACTTAGCCAGTTCCTCCCTCCTCCCCCTGGGATAATGACTACTATGTTAGTTTTCTATTGCTGATATAACAAATTATCACAAACTCAATGGCTTAGAACAACACAGATACATTGTTTTATAGTTCTGGAGATCAGAAGTCTGACACAGGTCTCACTGGCTGAAATTAAGGTGTGGGCCGGGCTGCATTCCCTTCTGGAGCCTCTAGATAATCTGTTTTCTTCCCAGCTTCTAGAGGCTGCCCACATTCCTTGGCTTGTGGAGCCTTCCATCTTCAAAGCCAGCAATGTTGCATCTCTATAACCATTCTTCCATAGTCATATCCCCCTCTGACTACAGAGGGTTCTCTGCTTTTAAGGGCCCGTGTGATTAGATTGGGCACCCCTGGATAACCTGGGCTACTCTCCTCATCTTAAGGTCCTTAACTTAATCACACCTGCAAAGTTCCTTTTACCGTGTAAGGTAATGTGTTCAGAGCTTCTAGGGGCTAGGTCATGGACATCTTTGGGGATCTGGCAGATGTCCATTTGGTTACACAGTGGGGTGCTCTAAGGTTCTAGTCAGCCCTGCTAGGGTTTATACAGCTTCACTCATTCTCAGAAGACGGGAAGAAAGGGGGATGCACCTGAAGTAAGGATCTACTGTGTGCTCCGCACTGTGTGAAACATGGTGCTTGGGCTGTTTTAATCCTCACAGCAACGAGGTAGGATAGGTTAATTTTATACAAGGGGCAGAGGCTCAGAAAGGTCAATTATCTTGTCTAAGGCTCCAAGCCTGGAGTCTTTTCCTTGTCAACCAGCGTGTTTCTTTCTTGGAGACTTCCATGAAGTGAGGAGGCTGAGTGAAATGCAGGTAGGGGGCAAATAAGCTATCAGCACAAGGGGGTAGCCCTGTATTGTAGCCAAAATGACCATGGGCTTAGCCTTTGTAGGTAGAAGTTTAGCTAAACTGTGAGAATCCAGGTGGGTCAAAACATGATAATCTAGATCTTGAGCCTGTGATGGGATCCAGTCCAGAGGCTCTATGATGGATTGGGTGTGTTCAGCAGCTGGGATTTTCTATTTGAGACAGAAGAGAAGCCACCTGTATTGATCCAGGGACCCTTAAACCCCTGTCTGAGCCCATGTGAGCATTTGTCTGTAGGATCTCCCTAGAGATTACAGTGACACTAATTTATACTCTCTTATTTTCTACAATGAGAATGGATTAGCTTTATGACCTGAAAAAAATCTCAACAATGAATGTTACTTAAAAATGGCAAAGAATTGGCCAGGCGTGGTGGCTCACGCCTATAATCCCAGCACTTTGGGAGGCCGAGGCGGGTGGATCATGGGGTCAGGAGTTCAAGACCAGCCTGGCCAAGATGGTGAAACCTTGTCTCTACTAAAAATACAAAAAAACTATCTGGGCGTGGTGGCACGTGCCTGTAATCCCAGCTATTTGGGAGACTGAGGCAGATAATTTCTTAAACCTGGGAGGCGGAGGTTGCAGTGAGCCAAGATCATGCCACTGCACTCCATCCTGGGGGACAGAGCAAGACTCTGTCTCAAAAAAAAAAAAAAGACGGCACAGAATCCTTCTTGGAACCTTGTGCAGGTCAGTTTCCTCCCCCTGGTCTTCAGTTTCCTCAATTGTAAAGTAGGTGTTATGATTTCTCAGGACTCCTTAACTCACAAATATAAGGGAGATAAAAACCAGGAAGAGTAAAGCTAATTTCTTCCTGATCCCTACTCTCCAACCCCCACCCAGGGCTATTAACTTGGCTCTTAAGCCCTGGCCTTGGCTACCTGGAGTTTCTGGGGTGAGGTCTTTGTTTGTTGTGAGTTGAACAGAAACAAAGCTATGATTTGTCTCACTGTGAGGACCCACTGCTTCAAACCATAGAACCCAGCCCTAGTGAGTTAGAGACCATGTTCCTTGCTAAATCAAAGCAACAGACTTTGCTTGAGTGCCTACCATGTACCAGGACCTGTTTGGGTCAGATGGAGGTCAAGACATAGTCTCTGCCATGGGCAGAGGGCTTGATGGGCATGGAGCTACCTGACCATCTGCTCTTGAACCCTCTAAGACAGTGGCCCCCAACATTTTTGGCACCAGGGACTAATTTTGTGGAAGAAAATTTTTCCACGGATCGGGGAGCGGGGGATGGTTTTGGGATGAAACTGTTCCGCCTCATATCATCAGGCAGTTAGATTCTCATAAGGAGTGTGCAACCGAGATCCCTAGGACACACAATTCACAACAGGGTTTGCGATCCTATGAGAATCTGATGTCCCTGCTAATCTGAGAGGATGTGGAGTTCAGGTGGTAATATGGTTGCTTGCCTGCCGCTCACATCCTGCTGTGTGGCCCCGTTCCTAACAGGCCACAGACTAGTGCTAGTTCATGGCTTGGGGGCTGGGGACCCCTGCCCTAGGAGGCCACCTGAATCCGAGAGAGCCGTGATGGAGGCACATTCCCTTTCTAGGCTCTAGTTTCTTTGTTGTAACAATGAAAGGGTTCATTTAAGTGGCCTCACAGTTATGTACCAGGCATTGTACTGAGCTCAGGAGACAGTAATAATATATTAAGCCCTGTCCTCCAGGAACCTTCTAGCTATGAATTTATGTTTCTGGGGTCCTTAGTGTCAGGTTCAGAGTAGGGGCCTTTTTTAATCCTTTGCCATTTTGGGAATTCCCTTCTTTCATCTTTTTTGCCCAATATAAGTCTTTCCCTTTCTTGCTTTCCTTCTTGTATACCTCCTCCCTTCCTCACACAAGGCCATTAATACTAACTGAATTCTCAGGTTCTGCCATGTTGTGGCTCAGAATTGGGGCCCCCTCTGGTAAGGTAGATGGTTCCTCAAGGCTGAGTAATTGAGTTCTTACATGTGCCGGTCAGTGGCACCTACATCATTGGACGAGGAAAGCCCTAGACATGGCACATCCACTGCTCCCCTTCCTCAGGCAGATGTGAGTTTCAGGACTCTCACTACCTACCTACATCAGGAGACAATGGGATTGACATCTAGTAGAATTCTTCTCTTTCTGCTCCCCCATCCCCTTCACCAAACCCTCGACAAAAGTTCTGTTGTTGGAAGAAACTTGGTCCTTCTAGTAGCTTATTTCTTCACTCAAAGAAGTATTTGGTGACTATAGTCACCTTTAGGGGAAAACTAGAAGTAAGTCTGAGTTTCCCATTAGTTGTTAAAATCTGTCTTTGGGAAAGATGATTTAAGGACAAATCCGCGATTAAGTGGTTAGAAGACAGCCCTGAGAGCCTCTTCCTAAATAAAGCCCTCATGAAGGTACAGAAAGGGTTAAGAGGGTTAAGAGCTACTTCAGTGGTTTTAAGCAAATGGCATTTAAACATTTTCCATCTGTCTTTAAAAGCTTTACTGTTCACTAGTCAGATTGGTGACATTTGCCTGTATTTGGGAGGCTGAGGTGGGAGAATCACTTGAGCCCAGGAGTTTGAGGTTACAGTGAGCTATGATTGGGCCACTGCACTCCAGCCTGAGCTACTGAGGGAAACCCGGTCTCAAAAAAAAAAAAAAAGCTATAATTGTCAGTGTCTTTCTAGACAGTGCTGACCTGTTCATTGTTGGGAAACTACAATAATTACTGTACATGTAATAGTTTAAAAATCTTAGATCTTTCTCCCCAGGACTAGGGGATTTGGAGAAGGTAGGGTGAGGATATCTGAGAGGAAAAAAAAGGCGTCAAAGAGATAAATTCCCAAGGTAATTTGAAGAACTGGGTAATTTCTGCCCTTCCTGGCCAGCTTGAACTTTCAGGTTATCTGCCGTTGTCGTGAAACCCTGAGGTGTAAGAGAGCTGGGGAGGGCGCCATCCTGTGTGACCCTCCTCCAAATACCTTCTCCTTCCACTTGTGTACAGAAGGAAGAGTAAAAAGACCTCCACACGGCCCACTCCGTCCACGATCTTTGCTCCAAAAGTCCCTACCCTGGAAGTACCGGCACCAGAAGCCGTATCCTCAGTGCACTCAACGCTGCCGCCCCTTGTGTCCCGGCCTGGAAGTGCTGACCGGCCCAGTGAGGCCGAGCAGAAGTTACGGAAGAAGTGGAGGCGGCAACAGCGGAAGCAGCGACGCCGCCATTTCAGGGATCTGTGGGTCCACCTGGAGGAGAGGTCAGGCGAGTAGGCTGGGTCGGGTTGACATCCACCTTGACCCTAGTGAGCGGACCCAGGAATGCCCCTCACACTGGTTGCAATGGGAGCCCCCCTCATGGAGCAACCTTGGACAGAAGCGAATCCAGATTTAAGATAGTCGCTTCAAGCCAGGGCAAGGGCAACATGTTTATGCTTGTTAAAGAACAAGTTTTGGGGTAGGATGAGTCTGTTAAAAATGGAAGGCATCTGGAAAGATTGCAAAGAACTAGATATTTCAGATCTTTCTCCATGGCAGATTTAGGGAGAATGTCATAGATTTGCAGAGATGGAAGCAGCTCTGTAGGAATGGGCATGTTTAACCCCCACATTGTTAGGGAAGGGTCATGACCCTACACCGAATGTAGTCTCAGAGATGGCTGGGGAGTAGACCAGAGGTGGATAGGCGAGCCTGAGTCTGCAGGGCACAAGGCTTCTGGAAGAACTACCCCAGAGAGGCTGGGAGCAGGAATCCAGTTAAATTAATCTCAGCCTTATTGAGTTCCTCCTTTGTGCCTGCTGTTGTGTTGGATGCTATGTGTGTGGGGCCAACCAGACACGGGCCCTGCCTTCATGGAACTTGCAGTCTGGTGAGGAAGATGGGATTTTTGAATAGATAATCTGCAGTGGAAGTGTAAGGTGCTGTGGGTGTGTGTGTTTGTGGTGCATGCATATGTGTGTGTGTGTTGGAGGTTACTACTTAGGGTCAGAGGTCAGGAAAGTCTTCCCTTGAGGAAGCATCCTTTTGGCTTATACTAAGCTTCTCCTTCCCTATTCAGTTGTTCACTCACTCACTCATTCATTCTACATTTATTAAGCACCTGTACAGGCACTGAATCCCTGCGTCTACTGATCCAGACTCAGAAGCTCTATTCACAAGGTTCCACTTTGGCTTCTACTTAGTATAAGCCAAAAGGATGCTTCCTCAAGGGAAGACTTTCCTGACCTCTGACCCTAAGTAGTAACCTCCAACACACACACACATATGCATGCACCACAAACACACACACCCACAGCACCTTACACTTCCACTGCAGATTATCTATTCAAAAATCCCATCTTCCTCACCAGACAGCAAGTTCCATGAAGGCAGGGCCCGTGTCTGGTTGAAGGTTTGAAGCCGACATGTGATATGCTGTGTGATTTGCATTTTAAATGGACAGAAGCTGGCAGCTAGATGGGACATGGAGAATGGGGACAGCTTCTGATGGTGTTCATGTCCCAGGGTGACTCTTGAACCATCCTCCATTGACAGAGGAATAAATTGACCTGTTTAGTACTTTTTCAAACAAGGCCATTGGTGACCAAGGGGTTGGGCACGTTATACCTCAGCTGAGTTGAAAGATCTGGGTAAGCCTGAGGTAATGAGCCCCTCAGCTTGAACTGTCTTGACCTGGTATGCCTATATGCTGTGCACATCAGGCCTGGACTTGGGCAGATGAGAGAGGCAGAGACCCAGGGAGGAATCTGCATGGTCTGGCTCTGCCTCTGTGGTGGCCAGTGAGGAGGATCCCTGCCTAAGATTGCCCAGAGACTAATGTTAGCAAACTTTGAATTGGGCCTTATACGAAGACTTTTACTAATCTTTGAACAAAGAACCAAATAGCCAGGGACAGTTAGCCAGTCTGCTGGTCTTAATATCCTCTGCCATTTGGTTTTCTGGTAGCAGTGGCCAAAGACATGAAAGAGAGCCAGAGATATAGGAAGCCTATTAATATACTAATACCCATTCCTGTCTATAAGGAGGGGAGATGAAGAGAAGCTGTGTGGGCATTTGGGGGCCTTGGCGTGTGCAGTGGTTTCTGCTGTGACTTCAGACTCTGTCTTTCTCTTTGCCTCCTAGTGACATGGTCCCGCAACTCCAGGTCCCTGTCCTGGACAGGCATGTCTCCACTGAACTGCAGCTCTCTCACCATGGGCATTCCCACCACAGCCAGATGGTGGCCAGCAGTGCCTGCCTGTTTCTCTGGACTCCTGTGTTCTGGGTGCTGTTGTTGGCTGTCCAAACAGAGACATCCCTCCTGTAACGACTGGAAGCACCAAGCGCCTGACTCCTTGGACTTGAAGAATGGCCATTCCTGTACTCCACATTCTGGTCTAGCCTTGTTGGGCCCAATCCAGGAGAAGAGACTTCTCCTGAAAAAGAAGCCCAGTGTTGATTCTTCTTTCCAAGGAATATGACTTTGGGTTATCCAACTTTGGGGGGAGGTGTCCAGTTTTGTAACTTAATGAGTTGTGTGAAAATAAATTATAAATGAGTTGTATGAAAATACCTTTTTTTGTGTAGATTTTTATTCATGATGTATATATATATCAGGCAGACAACTTCTTCTCTTACGCCCTCTGAATCCTTTCACTGCCTCCCCCTAAGCCCTGCACTTCTCAGCTGCAGCTCTGATCCCTTCAGGCCCTGGCTTTTTATCCTGACCCTTTCTTCTTTCTGCTCCCTTTCTTTGTGTCACTCTTGGTTCTGGATGCAGGGGAGTCAGTGGGCCATGGAACTTGTGGTCTGCACCTCTCTATTCAAGCTCTGGTGAATAGGGTGCTCCCTGTGCCCTGAGAGATGCTTTTATTTTGTATAACGTGTGTGTCTCACTGACATGCTGGAGGCTGGGTGGGGGGTGGGGGACGTGGTTAGGCTTTGTCAGAGGTGCTATGCAAGAAAGTGGTTTTTAAACTACCCCCAATCCCCATTTTGTTATTTATTATTTACATGTTGATTGTCAATGTCTTTTCTAAATACAAATCTTATTGGGACTCTCTCTATAAAATGGGTAAGAGTAGAACTTCCCCAGTTGAATCTGAAATGGGAGCTTTTAACCCTGCCCCGGTGATCTCCCTCCCCTAACCACCATGGTTCCAGATCAGGGTCTCCCACCTGTGGCAAGTGTCCTATGTGGTCCTGGGCCTCTGAGTAGCCCACAAAAACCCTGGGTAGAAGGTCTGTCCAGGACTTGGGTGGGGTCAATAAGAAGTAGTTGTATTTGTCCCCTAATCTGGCTTAGGGTAAGGCTGATTGCCTGGGTTTGTAGCTCTGGCTTCCCTTCCTTTTCTGAGGCTTTTGTGGGTTCATGTTCAGTTATTTCCAGGGCCCAGAAGATCTCAGTGGCCTTACTGAAACAGTGGTGTGACGGCACTCAGGACCCATGTCCACCACTTTGGTTCCATTCTGCACCACCTGTATTGTAGGGGCAGGCGGGCAAAAACTCCCAAATCCCCTTGCTGCTATGTTCGATTCTCCTAATGAGATACACTCATGGGATATTTGGAAAACAAAAGTGGGCAGAGGGGAATTTTTCTGGAGCAGGGGGCGTGGTTATGTGCTGGTTTTAGCAGACACAAGTTTGTGCAGTGGCCAGTCTCTGCAGCCCCTTCTATTCCCCTGCTTCAGCGTGGAGTAGCTGTGAGGCTGGCACAATTTTTCCTTCAGGGTTCCCACCTTGGAGAACAGATGCTGTGATGCCTGATATCAACTCTTTGACTTCTGCAGTGGCTGCCGTTCCTGTGACCATGTTAGTACCTATTTCTGCTTGAAACACCAAGAGTAGTTTCTGATTTGTGCACTGATTTCTGGTAAAAGTGGTGTTCCCTGCTTCTCTGCGACTTGAGTCTGCTCTTCGATAGGTATGGGGATGAAGTGGGGAGGCAGAGATAAACTGGGAGGGTAGGATCACTGTGGCTGACTCTGTTCCTCCAATTCTTTGTAAGAGGGTGGTGTGGCTCCCACCAAGGGCTCAATCCTAGCTGGGTGATTTCCTTGTTTCTTGGGTCACATTATGGCCGAGGAAGCAGGCAGACCATTATTGGCAGGACTGACACAAGATGGTTTGTCACAGTGGCTGCTCCATTTGAGAACTGACCCACCAACCTCTGCTTTTGAGGTGGCAGAGGCTCAAATGCACCTGGCTGGGACTTGGTTAGTTTTCACACAGATTCATCCTAAAGTGGAAGGGGAAAATCCTCCGTACTTGGGCAGGATTGGCCTACCCTTTTGTGAAAGCACAGGCTCTTCCAAGGATTGTGATGCAGCCCCGTAGAACAGGGAACTGACATCATAGGCCAACTTATTATCCTGCTCATTTGCTCTACCAGTTGTGCTCACTGCATCAGCCTCCCATGCACTGGACTCTGAGAGCCTTAATCTCATCTAGAAATGGAAGCATCTGGGGCCTTTTCATATCAGGGTGAAGAGGAAAGGAGCCTGTGAGGGGAAGCGAATGCTGAGTCCTGACTCTTCCTGGGGGTCCCAGAAAGTAACTGATGGGAAGCTGCCTCTCACTGAGGGTAGGGGAGCAGGCTTAACAGGTGGGTGTTGAATCCACTGCTTCTACAGCAGAGCTTGGATTGCCAACAGAAAGAACTCAAACACTTTGTTTTAAGGTCATAAGAGAAATAAAAGTCACACTTAATACCTCTAAGTCAAATCAGAATTAACACCGTTTTGCTCACATATAAATTATTCAAACCTTTTGCCCCCATTAGGAAAGATCTCTGGCCTGGTTCTTTATCAGTGCTGAGGTGGCACCTTTTCATTCACTCAGCTGGCAGAGCAAAGCTGATCCCTTGGCAATCCAGTAGTCTTTGGACCGCTTGGAGGGTAAGAGGACGGTTACCACGAAGTTGGTTGAATGTCCTAATTAAGGATATAGGAAAAAAAGGGTTGTTACTTAGAGAATAACTTCCTCATACAAAGAGAGAGGCTACAAAGAGTCAAGATATCTGGGTTCCAGGCCTGACTGCCCCTAAAGATGCTGGACAAATAGTCCTTTATGGGACTTTTTTATGCTCTATAAAATGAAGATTTTAGAACAAATAATTCTTTAGGACTTGTCCAGCTTAGACTTCATAGAACTTTTTTTTTTTCAAGACAGGGTCTCACTCTATCACCCAGGCTGGAGTGCAGTGGCGTGATCTCAGCTCGCTGCAAGCTCTGCCCTCCTGGGTTCAAGTGATTCTCCCACCTCAGCCTCTTGAGTACCTGGGACTATAGGTGCGTACCACCATGCCTGGCTAATTTTTGTATTTTTAGTAGAGGCGGGATTTCACCAGTTTGCTAGTACCTGGGACTATAGGTGCGTACCACCATGCCTGGCTAATTTTTGTATTTTTAGTAGAGGCGGGATTTCACCAGTTTGCTAGGCTGGTCTCAAACTCCTGGCCTCAAATGATCTGCCTGCCTTGGCCTCCCAAAGTGCTGGGATTACAGGCATGAGCCACTGCGCCCAGCCTAATAATTTCTTAATAACCAGGATTCAAATGAAGTTCATATCTCGCAACAGTGATGTGTCTCTTAAATCTTTCAATTGGAAGGTTTCCTTCTGCTTCTTTTGTCGCCCCTTGTAATACATTTGTTGAAACAACCAGATTGTTTGTCCTGTTAAGTTTCCCAGAATCTGGATTTTGATGACAATATTGCTGTGGTGATTTTAAATATATTCCTCTCTTCCTGTAAGGGGTGGTTAGATCTAGAGGCGTGACTACATTCAGGTTTGAGGTTTTTTTCCCTTTTTTTTTTGAGATAGGGTCTCATTCTTTTGCCCAGGCTGGAGTGCAGCGGTTTGATTATGGCTAACTGCAGACTTGAACTCCTGGACTCAAGCGATCCTCCTGCCTCAGTCTCCCAAGCAGCTGGGACTACAGGCGCGTGCACCACACCTTGCTAATTTTTGTATTTTTTGTAGAGACAGGGTCTCACCATCTTGCCCAGGCTGGCAGGTTTGAGTTTTATGGCAAGAATACTTCTTAGGTAGTACGTACTTCTATCAGGAAGCACATTCTGTCTGATTGTCTTTCTTTTTTGGGATATTAGTGGCCACTGATGACTACCACACAGGACTACCCCTCTTTTAAATAGCTGAAAAAGAGTTTCTTTTGATCCTTGTACAAGATGGGGTTTCTGTCACAGTTTCAGATAAGGTTAGGTTGTTGGTCCCCTCTCTTTACTGATTTGTAAGAATTCTTTATGCCAGGCTTCTATAGTTTGGATGTTTGATCCCTCCAAATCTCATGTTGAGATTTGATCCCCAGTGTTGGAGATGGGGCTTAATGGAAAGTGTTTGGGCGATGGGGGTCAGATCCCTGATGAGTAGATTAATACTCCTTGGAATGGGGGGTGAGCTGTCACTTTATTAGTTCTTGTGAGAGTTTTACATCACGGCTTTCCATTTATTCATTTGTTTGTTTGTTTATTTATTTATTTATTTATTATGGAGTTTTCGCTCTCGTTACCTAGGCTGGAGTGCAGTGGCCCAATCTCGGCTCACTGCAACCTCTGCCTCCCAGGTTCAAGTGACTCTCCTGCCTCAGCCTCCCAAGTAGTTGGGAATACTGGCACCCGCCACGACGCCTGGCTAATTTTTCATATTTAGTAGAGACAGGGTTTCACTATGTTGGTCAGGCTAGTCTTGAACACCTGCCTGGGCCTCCCAAAGTGCTGGGATTAAAGGGGTGAGCCACCTTGCCCGGCCTATTCATTTATTTTAAAATCTCTTTTATGATGAGTAAAAATGGATTTGGTGAGAAAAAGACAGATTTTAGTGTCTATTCAGGCCACCATTTTGAAAGTGGAAGTCTCTACTTGTTAAACTCTATTTTCTACTACTTAGATTCTAATAGAAGCAAGAATTAATTCTATAGTATTAATCTACACTCAGAACAAATAGAATTTATAATTACATTTACGAATTTTGTATGTTATAGGCGGCTTCATTTTAAGTCTAGTTTATTGGCCCAAGGGAGATCTTGAGCCAATCACAGCTTAGTGTTTGGACTTTGATTGAAGATTGCATTTGGTCATTATTTGAACTAATCTTAAGAACATCCTCACCTGTGGTTGAGAGTGTTCCTGCCCGGGCTCCTGTTTTATAAAGTGGGGAGTGGTAAAGTGTTGGGCTTGGCTCATAATTTTGTTGTGGTTCAAAATGCACCACAGGCAGCATTGGATTCATCTGTCCAGGCAATGCGTCTTCTATCACCATCTCCTTATCATCCCATCGAGAAGCATCCATGAACAGCCCATGAACAAGAACACCATCCTCAGGAGAGGGCAACTGAAAGATATCCACAAGTCTCAAAGTGAGAGGGGAAAAGGGATCAGCAGGTGTGAGTCACTTCCTATGTCCCACATCCTCACCAGGTAATTCTAAAAAACACTCTATACATTGCTGTTATTATTCACATTTTAGAGGCTTTGAGAGGCAATCCTGAGGTTCTGAGAGGCAAAAAATGTAATAATAATGTCATGACTTTTCCCCTTTTCATGGGAGGTGGAGGAGTACTGAGATTATCGTCTGTTATTCTTAGCAAGGTTTTTCAAGGATTTGGATGCCCTCCTAGAAGACAGATTATATATCTGCAATAATATTTGCAGAGTACCCATGGAACATTCCTTTTTGCTCTTTCTCCCTTTTTAAAAAAATTATGCTTACTTTTAAATGTTTGTATTAAATAAGAAAGAGGGAGAGTGAGAGACTCTGCCCATCAGAGTCCTTTGATGTGATTGGATGTCTCCACCAGTGCACATTTTTTTTTTTTTTGTGCCAATTGTAGGCATCTGAGTCACCCTTCATCAAACCCTGAGTGGATGGGGCCAATTCTGGCCCCAGGTCTTTGGATAATTGGAGCCTCACGTCTGCAGGCAGAGGACTAAGCAGTTTGGTAATACGTAGTGCATTTTATAGTGAATAAAAGGATGGTAAACTAAATTCTTTTTAGCTAGTCTTTGCTTTTTGGTGTCCTAACCTTTCTGTTTCTTGGGTGCAGCAGGATGGGCCTTCCTGTTTTGGGGCTGCACATATGTCTATGTAGGTTTGCCTGAAAACTATCCTGCTACCTACTGGGTGTCCACCATCTGTGCATCACCCAGAGGGAGCACCTTTTCCTATGCTGTGCCAAGGTGGCAAATGGGCTGACAGTGGTCTTGCCTGTTTGTAACAGAGATAAAGCTGTTTAAACACATACCCTGTGTTTAGAACAGTATATGTGCTGGTCACATGACACTGGCTGTTTCCTTTAAACCACACTACTGGACTGTCTCCTGGTCTGTTGGTGGCAGACATTTGCTAGGTGGGCCAGGAGACAGGCCAGCTAGACAGTCTGAGGTCTCCCCAGATCTCAGAGATTGTAAGGTATTGTCATGGCTCAGCGCACATGACCCAAGCAGAGACATGGTGTGAACTGGGGTGGAGGGACAGAGCCCTGGTGGTCACTGTAAACTTCTGTCTGTCAGAATCAGCCTCTGTGGCAGATGGAGTGTGCTGAGCACGGACCAGGGCAGGCTGGTCCTGGAAAGCTCCGGTGGGGGCTTTTATGTGGGTGTTGCTTTGCCTTCCTGGAGCCTCAAGTTTTCCTGACATGGGAAAGTTGGCACCCTCTTCTTAAGACAAGAAGGATCTTAAAATAATAAGAGGTGCAGACATGTTAACAATTGCTCCAGCACATACAGCTGGTGAAAGATAGTGTCAGAATTCAAACTCAGGCTTCTCTAGTTTTTAAACCCTTGCTTTTAACTTCTTGCTATATTGATTCTGTAAGATGAAGAAGGTTACTAACGGTAGCTAAAAAATAAAAAAAATTGCTTTAAAAATATTTCTATAAATCAGACTAGTTTAGGCAGTTCCCATCCGGTCATTGCAATTGGGGAGCTTATCTTGGAGGTGTGATTACTACCCTGCCCTTCCTGCTCCTGCCAATGGGAGGTGGTGGGGGAGTGGGGCATGGGAGGTTGTCTGAAATCTTCAAGGATAGTGGGATAGAAGCTACTTTGCCATAACAGCCAAGTGGACAATACCTCCACGTCCATGGGCAATTCTTGTCCAAATTGCACTGTCTTGGCAGCTTCTATCACTGCAGCTTGATCCCGATAGGCAGGAATTACATTGTATTTGAAACTCAGCTCATTTATAGGCAAACTGTATTTTCGAGCATGATTTTGAAGAGTTCCTGTAATTATGAAAATCAGAAAGCTGCGTTCAAACAACACTGCTACTCCCCAGGCACTATTCCCCTTCACCCAAACCAGGCTGCCCTGGCATTAGACAGCCTTCCCACCACAGAGAAGACCCAACTCTTAATACCTTCCTCTGAGTTAGTTCACAGGGTCAGGAAGCCTGCGGGTCATGTTGGGAGGTAAGGGCCCAAGGGATGGACAAGCTCTGGTCCTGGTTGGGAAGGGAGGGAAGGCCAGTGTGCACTGCATTGCCCTGCCATGAGGGAGACAAACCAGTGAGGCAGTTTCAGAGCCCAGTCTCGCTAACTTTAGGATTTTGCCCAGCTTGTTTTATATGGGCTGTTTAATAGGTATTAAGAATGAGAGAGATGAAGGGCTTGGGTAATTAGCATTGAGTTGCTTACAGGCTCTAGCCCCCTCTGAGGCTCTCTAGCCAGATTCCCCAAGAGCTGATGGAGGCACATCAAGAGAATTTCTCAGAGGGAAGGGAGCTGCTCACAGCTGGGGCCTGAGCAGGTGGACAGCAGTTGATGCCCTTGAGCGTGGGTCACATGGGCAACTGAGGCACACTCTGTGTGTTCATGGAGGCAGCAGTGCCTGCACTTATGTAACCTGAGAGGGGCAGGGATTAGGTTGCTGGGAAACATCTGTTATCTCTGCCATCTTTCCTCTGCCCCCCACAAGTGAGGAAGAGCAGGACCTTTTTAGATTGCCCTATGATCAATAGCCTCATTGCTAGAGCATTAGCAGCCATGTCATTTCCCCAGCACCTCAAAACCCTGTGTATGACAACTCATGGCCTTTCCTATGGGGTTTTTCTAGAAAGCGCTGGTACCTGTTAGAAATCCTTGAGGAAAGAAGAAACCGGAGATCCAGTAGGACTTAGGCTGTCCTCTTTTGAGCCACAACTGAAGGAGAAACATACTCATAATAAACGTTATTTCTGGGATGGAGTTTGTTTTCTAAAGCAAAGTCCTATTTGGGGAGAGTTTCTCAGGAGGCAGAATCTAAAGCAGCCCTGATTTAGTCACCACCCCCATTTCACTGCCTGCCCCATTCCCCTTCCTGTTCTGCCAGCCTGATGGCTGTGGACACAGAGCCTGGTTATTGTGGGGTATGTGAGAGGGAGACAGCAGCAAAGTTATCTGGGATTTGGACTCATCTTGGTTGGTCTATACCTCACTGTGGGGTCCCATGAATTAAAGCTGAAACCCCAAGGATGCCTGGAATTAAAGTGGAAGGTGGGGATGAGTGCCTAGGGCAAACAATATTATAATCAGTGTAAGACTTTTAAAGTGATGCCATTCTGGACATTTCTTTTTCTCTGGGCTCAGATTATCCATCAGTGACTGTGGATATCTTTAGCCAGTGCTTCCTAGGGACCTTAGGCCAACTATGCCATCAGATTCATCAAAACCCAGTGAAAGGAATTTTCTTACATCCACAAATGAGGTCCTCAGGATAAGGTCTTTGACCCACGATCCTAGTGGCTTCAGGGATGGGTAGGCTGTGTTGGACCACAGAGCGGGAACCTGGTTGTTGAGGAAACTGTTATACACTTTTTCCATTTCTTCAGACATCACCACGAATCCAGCGATGGCTTTGTTGAGTGTTTCCAGGGAAGTCTGAAAGAACAAAAAAGGGGTTGGTGGCTTTTGCAGATGTCATTATCCAGTGTCAGTGACACACATTAATGACAGCAGGGGCTGCTTTGCCTGGAGGCGCCACTTGCTGGGCTCTATCCTCTTTGCACACTGTCTGCTGGGCCAGACCCTCCAATATTTCATGCATTATTACAATATGTGACCGTTGCGGTGTAACACTTGAGGGTGGCAGTTGATAGCAGAGTCCAATGCAGTGGAAAGCAGGAAGCAGAAATGTCTCCTGAAGCCTGGAGAAGTGGCTGGGAGAAATGCCACTGTCCAGTACTCCTCCAGGCCAAAAGAAAAATAGGCTTGACTGTGATTTGGGAAGCACAGAGTGTGAGGAGGAGGGGGAGATGGGGAGTGAGAACCACTTCATGCTACTGGTCTTCTCTGCTCAGGGGGTTCCCCCAAACCCCAGAGTTAGTGTAGAAAGAGGAGATTCTTTTTTTTTTTTTTTTTTGAGACAGAATCTTGCTCTGTCGCCAGGCTGGAGTGCAGTGGCATGATCTCTGCTCACTGCAACCTCCTCCTCCTGGGTTCAAGTGATTCTCCTGCCTCAGTCTGCCAAGTAGTTGGGATTACAGGCATGTGCCACCATGCCCAGATAATTTTTGTATTTTTAGTAGAGATGTGGTTTTGCCATGTTGGCCAGGGTGGTCTCGAACTCCTGACCTTAGGAGATCCGCCCACCTCAGCCTCCCAACATGCTGGGATTACAGGTGTGAGCCACCGTGCCCGGCTGGAAAAGGGAGAGTCTTAGATGAGACTAATCTTCCAGCTGGCATCAGAGGGTCTCCTTGAATTGGAAACGCCTCCTTAAAACATGTCTCAAAGCCTCTCCTCTCACCAGAAGATGGAGGCAGGCCACAGTCCTGGGAGACACTGGGCTGGAGTGGAGTACAGGGCGATGTTTGCCACCTGGCTAAAGACAAGGGAGAGCATATAGGTGGGTTATGGCCCCCATGGGTTGCAGTGTTGTGAAAACTGCCATATATTGGGAAAATATAATAGGAAGATGTTAGAGGCAAAATTTATGTTGACTAAGCAACCAAATAAGGCCTGGGACCACATGCACAGCATCTTAGCAACAGGCACTGTGTGGATGAAACAAGGCTACGCGTCCTTCCATTCTTTCACAGATTTATTTTTTGGTTCCCTTCTCCCTGTACCTCTTTTCAAAAGAGCCAGTGGTAGAAAAAAGAAGTGTTTTACTTAGATTTGTCCTTAGGATCTAAGGAACCATCTGCAGCAGAGTGCAGGAAAGAGGCCCTTAGCCAGAGCCAAGACTATCCTCCGTGGTAGACCTGGAAATAGGAAGAAGTAGCAGAAGATTCATCTAAAATGCAGAGAGAACACAAAATATGATAGAGGTGGAGGGAGCAGACTGCTGAGATCTTCAAGGTCTGCTTAAAATAGAAAGAGGTCATGTTGCAGTCGATTCTCCCAAAGGAGGCAGCCAACAGACAGATGTATTAAATGGGAGAAAGAGTACTTCAAATGCTTTCCTTCCCCTATGGCTCGAAACCTACACAGGGTGGCCTTGTCACTCCTAGGACCTGTCCTATCCCACGGTTCTGTCTGGAGGAGAGTGGGTTCACCAGGATGGCATTCCCCAAGACTCCTGGGTGCTGCTCCCTTCCCCTGGCTTTCTTATTGCCACCATAGTACTGCCTGGCTGTTCCCAAGGGGAAGGGAAGGTGAGGCTGGGAACAAAGCCAAAGCAAGGCAGGACCAGGACTTGAGGTCTAGGACTAGAGGTCAGGTGAGGAAGGCCTCTGGCACAGGCACAGCATGCCATGGTGGGCACCTCCCTTCTGATGGGAATACTTGGCTGTGATTCCTGATGACCCTGCAGGCCACCTGCCCCTGGGCTCCTCCCCTTACGCTTCCATTAGGTGAATTCCTCTGTTAGTGGTGGACTGGGGTTTGTTTGACCAGAAAAAGTGACCAAAAGAGACCTGAGAGTCACATTTGTTCACTCGTACATTCAAATATTCATGGAAGATTTAGTATGTCAGTTACTAAGGAAACAAAGATGATGAATATAACAGCTCCCTTGTTTTTAAGAAATTCTTTGTTAGAGTAGCCATACTCTTAGGGGGGAAATCACAAAAAAAGGAATGAATACAGTGGTGGACACAGAGACCTGAGATGACGGGGTCTTGAGGATGGGACCCTAATTCATCTGGCAGTAGAGGGAAGGGCTGGTTTCTAGGAAGACATTACGGAGAAGTGACATCTGGACTTAAATTCAAGTGGGTGAAAGTTCATGATGTGGAAAGGGCAAGACATGAGTAGCATCCGTCTCCTGGTGTTCCTCAGAACAACAGCACCTCCTTAATGTTAGCTGAGCACATAGCACTCCATCGAGAGACTCCTTTCCCAGCCACCCTTGCGGCTGGGCTGTGGCCATGTGACCAAGTTTTGGCTAATGGGATACAAGAAGAAAGGATGTATACTACCACTGGATCACATTTTTATAAGGAAGCTGCTTTTCCTTGCCTCTCTCTTTCCTGCTTCCCACTGGCTGGCAAAAGGGGACAATTGGGGCAGCCACCTTGGACCCAGACATGGAAGTTGTCGAGACTGGAAAAGCTAACCTGTTTATCCCTGGATGAGCTCACAAAGCAGAATTAACTACTTGCCCTAGACAGGGCTCCCTCAGGGCTGTTAGGGGAAAGTAAAGTGAGTTTTTATCTTGTTTTGGACTATGTTATGGGGGTCTTTATCATAGCAGTGTAGTTGGTACCCCAATTCATTCAATATAGAAGGAAATAAGCCCTGACCTGGAGACCTGACCAGGAGACTGAGAGAGGAGAGAGACTTAGCCTGCTGACTTTGGTGCACACCTGACTAGATGCCATAGTCCCAAGGTGAAGACCACATACTCAGCTGACCCAGGGTCCACCTAACCAACAAGCCTAGGTATTGCCAGCCAAGCAGCAACATCCGGTGACTTTGCCTTTCTGATAGGGAACAGAAATGGTCTTTAGCTGTAAAAGGTCTATCCCAGTTCTCCCCCAATCTTATCCCCAAGTCTTGACCTTGAAGTAGGTGTTTGGTTCCCTGCTTAGCAGTAACACTTTTCCTGTTAATGCTCAATATTTGCTAATAGTTATTCTTTTTCTCTTATCAAAGTTATGCAGAGAGAGACTAGGAAGGCCTTTGACCATCATTATAAATGCAAGACAATGCAGAAAGGAAGTATCTATGAACATAAAGCAGAAGATCAAACAGGTGTTTGCAAATTTTAGTGGCATTAAAATCATCTGTGGAGTTTATTTAAAATTCATATTCCCAGGCCCTGCTTCAAGAAATTCTAACTCAGTAGGTCTTGAGTGGGATCAAGGAATCCACATGTTGAACACACCACAGGGGACTCTAACGCAGGCATTCTGTGGCCCACACTTTGACAGGTTCTGGTTTTCACAGTCTCGCTTAAAGACTATGTTATTAAATGCAAACTAGACATTAGGAACAAGCACTGAATTATTCTTATTTGAGTGCTTAGGTCTCTGATCAATTTCTAGTGAGTCAATAGAATCTAAGGGTGTAAGGATAAGGAGGAGACTGAGAATTTGTAATGTTACATATTCACTCCATCATTATTAGAAAATGGGAATACAGATTCATTAGAGAAGGATAAATTCATTTTTAGACTCATTGGGCTTGAAGAGTTGTTAGTGTATCCAAAATGGAAATGCTGAAGTGATGGGAATGGAAGAATTTCATATTATACAATTCTCTACAAAGCTTTGATGCTCAATAGCAATGATGAAACTAAGCTCTCATACATGAATTAACTTCAGCAGGTTGTTAAACCGGTCCACTTCCTGTCCAAGAACAGTGGTCAAGGAGTTCAGGCGTCCTTGAGGATCCTTGATGAAAAGGCTCTCAGAAGCACCCTCCATTTCCAGTTTTTCTGAAACATACACAGCGATTCCTCAGGCCAATCATCATTGATTTGTTCTCACAATATTGCTAAGGCAACGTGCTTATCTTCACATTTTAAAAAAGCCAGCTTCTCTCATTGTTTAAGCCAGATATGTGGGATTTAAATGTGATGTTTCTATAATTTGGAATGCTTTTGTGATTCACCTGTGTTTATATAGAAGCAATCACAGAAAATTATGCTTAAATTCATGTGTATCAGTGTATCAGGGCATATATATACATTATATATATACATTATATATACATTATATATATTATATATACATTATACATATATTATATATACATTATACATATATTATATATACATTATATACATTATATATACATTATATATAATATATACATTACATATAATATATACATTATATATTATATATAATATATATTATATATAATATATACATTATATATTATATATACATTACATATAATATATACATTATATATTATATATACATTACATATAATATATATACATTATATATTATATATACATTACACATAATATATATACATTATATATTATATATACATTACACATAATATATACATTATATATTATATATACATTACACATAATATATACATTATATATTATATATACATTACACATAATATATATACATTATATATTATATATACATTACACATAATATATATACATTATATATTATATATACATTACATATAATATATACATTATATATTATATATACATTACATATAATATATATACATTATATATTATATATACATTACATATAATATATATACATTATATATTATATATACATTATATATTATATATACATCACATATAATATATATACATTATATATTATATATACATTACATATGTTATATATACATTATATATGCTATATATACATTATATATGTTATATATACATTATATATGTTATATATACATTATATATTATATATACATTATATATTATATATACATTATATATATTATATATACATTATATATATTATATATACATTATATATATTATATATACATTATATATATTATATATATACACACACACACACTTTTTTTTCTCAAACATTAAACCATTGCATTTTGTTTCTTCCCTTAAAGCATGTTCCCCATGGGTATTGTCACCTTCCCAGCCAGTGGGAGCTATGTGATCTATGGCCCTGGGACAGGAGAGGTAGGTCCTTGTTGCTTAAGTGAGATCATAGAAAGACTGGCTGTGCTAATGTAGGAGGAGGACTGGAAAAAGGAAGGAGAAGCCTGCTCATTTTCATTCTGGTTGACTGTGGGGAGAAGGTGAGGGGTTGAGAGGGAAGCGGATGAAATGGAAGGTCAGCATGGCTCAGTGGTACCTGCAAGTTTGATGAGGGGTTTGAAAGGTATCCAATGTGGAATGAGGGGGGTTGGCAGGAGGGCATAGGAAGGTGTGTTTGGCTTTGGCTGATTGGGAGGCAGAGCCCTGAAGGCTTCAGTGGTAAATGCTAGCAGGATGAAGCGGTTGCCTGGAAGACAAGGAACATTCCAGAGACTAGACAGTCCAGGGACCCTGAGTCTCCCCCTCTACCATACAAGTGTTTAAATCTCCCACTTCCCTGCTCACCTGCACTGCATAGGAAAGGTTGGGGGCAGGAGACTGAGAGAGGAGAGAGACAGTGTTTATCGCATGTTACTGGGCATTATTTAAAGGGACTGACTGCATTATTAAACAGGCCCATGGTTCAAACTGGATGGAATATGTAGCTCTTCTTTCTCCCTACAATCCACCAAATGCAGGCTCAGATGAAGAATGATATGAGCTACGAAAGAGGAAGGAACAGCCTTTTCTTTGCGTATTTGAGAAAAGTATGTGTAAACAAGTGGCTATGACATACATGTATCAAATTCCTTCTTGACCACACACATCTGGCTGCTGGGCAAAAATCCCACAGCAGTGCCAATGAGTCTAATCTCTTGGGTCCGCTGTGCTGTGGTTACATGTCCCTGGTCTTCTCTTTCCACCATTCCTCTCAGGGCTATTCCAAACCCTCAGTTCTTTTGCTGAGCCAATTGCTTTCCTGCCCCCTCAGTCTCAGCAGATGATCTGCTTAGCATTTCATAGTAAAAGTACAAGCTTTATGAAGCCTGGAAAGAAAAACCTCCTAGGTGTCAGTGGGATTCTACCAAACAAGTGCACGGTCTCTGCAGCTATCCATTCATCTCTCCATCCTTTTCCCAACCAGCACTCCATCTTATATTTATTGATCTTATATTTATTGATCTTATATTTATTGACTCTGTTTGCTTCAACAACAGAATTCTCTACCCAAGTAGACATTCTCTTGACGGCCTGCTTCTAGGAGGCAGATAACTGACTTCTGAAACCACAAGTCTCCTTTTCTTCCAGGGGCTTTAAGGGCATTAGCAGGACTTAGTTGCTGTTTTTTCTGCCTCAATTTTCTTTTTCCTATAATGACATCTTTTCCAACCATGAATAACTAAGACATCTAAATCTCCTATCGATCTAAGAAAAGTGTTAAAATAGATCTCCTGTGATTATTCAGGAGGACTCTTTTTTTTGAGATGGACTCTCGCTCTGTCACCCAGGCCGGGGTGCAGTGGCGCGATCTCGGCTCACTGCAAGCTCCGCCTCCTGGGTTCACGCCATTCTGCCTCAGCCTCCTGAGTAGCTGGGACTACAGGCACCTGCCACCACGCCCAGCTATTTTTTTGTATTTTTAGTAGTCCTGGGTAGACTCTTTCACTTATCAGAAAACAAGGTGAAAGTAATTTAGCCATATCTTCTAAATGGAGAAAAAATTGAAATGGATTCCACAGCAGGACTATCCAGTAGAGCTTTTAATGGAAGTGTTCTCTATCTGTACTGTCCAATATGATAGCACTTGAAATGTGACTGTACAAATGAGGAAATGAATTTTAAATTACATTAAGTTTAAATTTAGGTAACCATATGTGGCTAGTGGCTATTTTCTTGCACAGCACAGGTCTAGAGACAGTAGAACAATGAAACCAAGCGAAGCTCAGGAAAAAGTCTGGTTAAAGTTACATTGAGCTGGAAACCAATTTCCTCCTAATGCTTCTGGCAGTTGAGATGTTGAGATGCCGTAAGCTTCTAGTCTGTAAATGAAGAGCTCCATGTCAAAAGAGCTCTTTAGGTTAAAAAATGTCTACATAATAAGCAGGTTTTGACACCTGTTTATCACTCAATTCTCTGAGTTTATTCCTAAAATTCCCATTACATACAGATTCCTAGAATTATTTATTACCTGGAACTCTGGTCTGGACAGAAGCAACAAGTTCTTGAACAATTTCGTCATTGCTTTTTCCCTCTCCACCAGTAGATGACCTTGGCTGAACCTCAAGTATGGTGTTGATTAAAGTGCTGGTCTCTTTGTACTATAATGGCAATAAGAGACAGAACAGTGAAGACTCAAATTCTCAAAAAATAAATTTGCAGCACACATAATTATTTACAAAAGTAAAGGCAGTTCTCTAAAACCATATTATTTATTTTCACTTGATTTTATTGTGGTAAGAACAATTAACATGAGATCTACCCTCTTAACAAATTCAGACAGTAATTATTGCTGACTATAGGTACAATGTTGCACAAAAAATCTCTAGCACTGATTCATCTTGCTTGACTGCAACTTTATTCCTGTTGATTAGTAACTCCCCATTTCCCCCTCTCCCCAGCCCCTGGCAACTACCATTCTACTCTTTAATTCTATGAATTTGACTATTTTAGATAACTCCATAAAAGTTAAATCATGCAGTATTTGTCTTTTTGTGACTGGCTTAAGGAAATTTTATTTTCTATCTTGAAGGTAGAGTTGGTAAAATGTGGTCATTGGAAATGCCTAGTACATAGTTGTTACTGTTACACTAAAAATTTTTTTGTTGAGCAGCAATGTAAATGTACTTAATGGGCCAGGCCCAGTGGCTCATGCCTGTAATCCCAACACTTTGGGTGGTCAAGGCAGGAAGACTGCTTTAGCCCAGAAGGGATTACTTTAGCCCAATAGTTTGAGACCAGCAACACGGTAAGACTCTGTCCCTATAAAAAAAAAAAATTAGCTGGGTGTGGTGGTGTGCACCTGTGGTCCTAGTTACTTGGGAGGCTGAATGGGGAATAGCTTGAGCCCAGGAATTAGAAGTTTGGTGAACTATGATCTCACCACTGCACTCTAGCCAGGGCAACAGAGGGAGGCCCTATTTCAGAAGGAAATAAAATAAAAATAAATAAATAAATGTACTTAATGCCACTGAACCGTATGCTTAAAAATGATTAAAACATACATTTTCTGTTATATATATTTTACTACAATAAAGAATGGTTAAACATTTTTAAGCTGATCAGTTAAAAGAAATTATAAAAATGAGGGAAAAATCATGAGAACACAGTTTCAGGTCATTCTTTTATTCAATTAACTTTTTTTTTAAAATTAGAAAAATATGGCTTATTACAGAAAAATCTGAAGATAGAAAAATATAAAGAAAAAATATTCATGATACTTACTTTCCAGATATATTTACTTATAATGAAGTAATATTTAATTAAATAAACTATAGTTTACTTCAACTTGGACACTTTCTGTATATATGTGCATAAGGTTTGCAAAATTGAGCTAATAAATTAATGTAGTATTAATTCATTTTCAATATTATGAGTCTTCTAATATCACTGAAAAATCCTCATGAACCATGCTTTAAGTGACTATGTGATAATTTAAGTGACAATGTGATACTAATTATGGTATTAATGCACCATAATTAATATGAGTTACTTATCTATTTTTTGGAAATTTTTAGTTTTTTGATTTTATTAGACTTTTTTTTTTTTTTTGAGATGGAGTCTCACTCTGTTGCCCGGGCTGGAGTGCAGTGGTGTGATCTTGGCTTACTGCAACCTCTGCCTCCCAGGCTCAAGCGATTCTTCTGCCTCAGCCTCCAAGTAGCTGGGATTACAGGCACCCGTCACCACGCCTGGCTAATTTTTATAGTTTTAGTAGAGACAGGGTTTCACCATGTTGGCCAGGCTGGTTCCGAACTCCTGGCCTCAAGTGACTCACCTGGCTTGGCCTCCCAAAGTGCTGGGATTACAAGCGTGAACCACTGTGCCCAGCTGATCTTATTACGCTTCGGGAATAGAATATGTTTGTATGAATTTCATCCACCATTTTTGAAATTCTTTAAATGATAGATTAAGTAGAGGCAATATTTTAAAACTGGGTATTACCATATTAATTTCTAAAAACATTGTATCAATTTATATTTCCAACAATAGTGTATCATAAAGCCTGTCTTTCTATGTCTTTGCAAGAATTAATATTATTACTTAAACAAATGTTTCTAATTTAATAGATAAAATAGTTTCTCATTTTTTGCACTTCCTTAAGAATTTAAATCTTGAAAAATATGTTCATTGCTCATCTATATTACTCCTTTATGAATTATTCATAATGTTTTTTGCACATTTTTGATTTTTAGCATTTTATTATTTATTATTAATTTAAAAGATAATTCTATAATATAGAAAGCTAAATTTTCTGTTTTTTTGTTTCAAAAATGTTTTGATTTGCCACTTGTCTTAATTTTTTAAAAAACATTTTAGATTCAGAGGGTACATGTGCACATTTGTTACACGGATATATTGCATGGTGCTGAGGTTTGGGCTTCTATTGAACTTCATCACCCAAATAGTGAACATAGTATCTAACAGGTTGTTTTTCAACTCTTTTCTTCCTTCCTTTTCCCCCCTTTTGGAGTCCCCAGTGTCTATTGTTCCCATCTTTATGTCCATGTGTACCCAGTGTTTAGCTTCCACTTGTAATTCTTTTTTCTCATGTAAGTGAGAATATGCAGTATTTGGTTTTCTGTTTCTGCATTAATTCACTTTGGATAATGGCCTCCGCCTGCATCAATTTGCTGCAAAGAACATGATTTCATTCTTTTTTGTGGCTGTGTAGTATTCCTTGGTGTATATGTACCAGTTTTTCTTTGTCCAGCCCACTGTTGATGGGCACCTATGTTGATCCTATGTCTTTGCTATTGTGAATAGAACTGCAAGCATATGAGTGCATGTGTTTTTTTGGTAGAATGGTTTATTTTCCTTTGAGTTGATACCCAGTATGGGATTGCTGGGTTGAACATTACTTCTATTTTCAGTTTTTTGAGAAATCTCCAAACTGCTTTTCACAGGGGCTGAACTAATTTACAATCCCACCAACAGTGTATAAGCATTCTGTTTTCTCTATAACCTCACCAACATGTTATTTTTTGACTTTTTAATAATTGCCATTCTGGCTGGTGTGAGATGGTATCTCACTGTGGTTTTGATTTGCATTTCTCTGATGATTAGTGGTGCTGAGCATTATTTTCATGTTTGTTGGCTGCTTGTATTTTTTTTTTGAGACAAAGTTTCACTCTTGTTGCCCGGCCTGGAGTGCAATGGCATGATCTTGGCTCACTGCAACCTCTGCCTCCCAGGTTCAAGCGATTCTCCTGCCTCAACCTTCCAAGTAGCTGGGATTACAGGCATGCACCACCATGCCTGGCTAATTTTGTATTTTTAGTAGAGACAGGATTTCTCCATGTTGTTTAGGCTGGTCTCGAACTCCCGACCTCATATGATCTGCCTGCCTCAGCCTCCCAAAGTGCAGGGATTACAGGCGTGAGCCATCGCGCCTGGCCGTCTTTTTTTTTTTTTTTTGAGAAATGTCTGTTCATGTCCTTTGCCCTCTTTTAATGGGGCTGTTTGTTTTTTGCTTGTTGGTTTCTTAAGTTCCTTATAGATTTTGGATATTAGTCCTTTTGTCAGATGCATAGTTTGCACATAAACTTTCCCATTCTGTAGGTTGTCTGTTTACTCTATTGATAGTTTCTTTTGCTGGGCAGAAGCTCTTTAGTTTAATTAGGTCACAATTGTCAATTTTTGTTTTTGCTGCATATGCTTTTGAGGCCTTAGCCATAAATTATTTGCAAAGGCTAATATCCTGGTATTTCCTAGGTTTTCTTTGGTTATTGGTGGAATATTCTGTAGATGTCTATTAGGTCCAATTAGTCAAGTACTGAATTTAGGTCTAGAATTTCTTTGTTAGTTTTCTTCCTTGATGATCTGTCTAATGTTGTCAGGGGAGTGTTGAAGTCCCCCCACCCCCTGCTCCTCTGATTATTTTGTGGCTGTAAAAGTCTTTTCTTAGGTAGAAGTAATTATTTTATAAATCTGAGTGCTCCAATGTTGGGAGCATGTATATTTAGGATCATTAAATCTTCTTGAATTGAATTCCTTATCATTATATCATGCCCTCTTTGTCCTTTTTTATTGTTGTTTGTTTAGGGTCTGATTTCTCTGATACAAGAATAGCATCCTCTGCTCTTTTTTATTTTGTTTGCATGATAGATCTTTTCCCATCCCTTTACTTTGAGCCTATAGTTGTCATTACATGTGAGATGGGTCTCTTGAAGACAGCAGAAGGATGAGTCTTGTTTTTTAATTCAATTTGCCACTCTATGTCTTTTAAGTGGAATGTTTAGGTCATTTATGTTCAAGGTTAATGTTTATATGTGAGGTGTTGTTTTTGTTGTGGTGTTGTTGGCTAGTTGCTTTGTAGTCTCAATTGTGTAGTTGCTTTATGCAGTCTGTAGGCTATGTACTTACGTGTGATTTTGTGGTTACATGTATTGTTCTTTCATTTCTATGTTTAGGATTCCCTTAAGCATTTCTAGTAGAGCTGGTCTGCTGGTGCCAAATTCCCTCAGTGATTACTTGCTTGGGAAAGATTTTATTTGTGTTTTGTTTATAAGGCTTAGTTTGGCAGGATATGAAAGTCTTTGCTGGAATCCCTTCCCTTCCCTTTCTTTCTTTTTTTCTTTTCTTTTTTTTTTTTTTTTTTTCCAGAGCCTCACTCTGTCACCCAGGCTGGAGTGCAATGGCATGATCTCAGCTCACTGCAACCTCTGCCTCCTGGGTTCAAGCAATTCTCCTGTCTCAGCCTCCTGAGTAGCTGGGATTACAGGTGCACACCACCACGCCCAGCTAATTTTTTGTATTTTAGTAGAGACAGGGTTTCACCGTGTTGCCCAGGGTGGTCTGGAACTCCTCAGCTGAGGCGATCCACTTGCCTCAGCCTCTCAAAGTGTTAGGATTACAGGCATGAGCCACTGCGCCTGGCCCAGGAATTCCTTTTCTTTAAGAATGCTAAAAATGGGCCCCCAATCTCTTCTGGCTTCTAAGTTTTCTGCTGAGAGTCTGCTGTTATTCTGATAGGATTCCCCTTATAGGTAATATGGCCCTTTTCTCTAATGCCTTAAGATTTTTTCTTTGGTTTGACCTTGGAAAGTCTGATGACTATGTCTTAGGGATGGTCAGCTTATACAGTATCTTGCAGGAGTTCTCTGGATTTCTTGGATCTGCATGCCAACTTCTTTAGTGAGATTGGGGAAATATTCCTGGATTATATACTCAAATATGCTTTCCAGTTGCTTACTTTCTTTTCTTTCCAAGGAATGATAATAAATCGTAGATTTAGTCACTTTACATAATCCCATATTTCTCAGAGCCTTTACTCGTTTAAAAAAAAATTCTCTTTTCTTTAGTTTTTTCTGACTGGGTTGATTCAAAGGACCAATCTTTGAGCTCTGAAATTCATTCTTCTGCTTGGTGTAATCTGTTGTTAAGGCTTCCAGTTTCATTTTGATAGTCCTGTAGTGAGATTTTCAATTTCAGAAGCTCTGTTTGGTTCTTTCTTAATATAGCTGTATCATCTTTCAAACCTTGGATTATTTCTCTGGCTTCTTTGCATTGGATTTCAACTTTCTCTTGGATCTCATTGAGTTTCCTTGTCATACATATTCTGAATTCTGTATCTATTATTTCAGACATTTCAATCTGACTAGGATCCATTGCTAGGGAACTAGTGTGATTCTCTGGAGGTAACAAAGCACTCTGGCTTTTTGTATTACTGAAGTTCTTGTGTGGATTTCTTCTTATCTATCTGAAGGAATTGATGCCTCTTTATCTTTCTGAATTTGCTTGTTTGGATGGAGTTTTTTGACTTTTTATTCTTTTTTTTCCTGGAGGATATGACGGTGGTGTATGTTGTGTACAATCAATTGGCTTTGTTTCTGGGTGCTTTCAGAGGGGCAATGCTCTATATGGGTTCCTTGGTTACATATAGGTTTATGCAGTGTGTTTGACAGGCATTACTTGTAGCAATGTTATTTTTGTTTGGTATTGTAATTCAGGCTGTAGTCCTGGCTTAAAAGAGCCAGCACATAGGCTCTTAGTTGCAATAGCCCTCAGTGGGGGTGGAGGCACCAGAGAAGCATGCTCCTCCAACTCACAGTTACTTTCAGCAGGGGTGGGTCCAGTGGAGAATCACAGAAAAGCAGCTTACTGAAGTACACACACTTACCAGGCCCCAACAGGAAGGGCTCCATGGGAATGTGGGTGATGGTGGAAAATGAGAGATGCTCCCTCTTTAAGTCCATTCCTAGGCCTTGGTGGTGACTCTTTTAGTGGCTGGCGTCACCCCCATTTCCTTTGTCCCAAGTGGGGCTCTGGTGGAGTGCGCTCCCTCCTTTCTTAGGGGTGGTTTGCACCAAGGACTGTCTCTAGAAGACCCCTTACTCCTTAGGTAACTGCCCATCCCCTGTGCTTGCCAAAGGTAGAGTGAGTTGTGGAGTATGTCTGCAGGTGGTTTGGTGATGCAGTTGTTCAAAGGTGGAGGCTCCCTGGACAGGGTAGTGGCACTGCCAGTGTACAACCAATATGGCACTTGCTGCCTAGGTTTCCCAGCCCAGCGGATGGTTGTGGGGCCTGCCCAGCTCATGCTCCCTGACCTGGTGGGTCTCCCTCCAGTCTCTGCCCAAGTAGCAGGCCCAACCAGCTAGGCTTGTCCCAAGCCATTTTTGTCCAGATCACTGAGCCAGCCCAGGCATTCTGGGCTATGGAACTCCATAAGGGAAAAGTGGTGGCTGTTAGGCCATGCTCATCCTGGAAAAAGAGGGGTGGGCTGGGTGCAGTGGCTCAGGCCTGTAATCCCAGCACTTTGGGAGGCCGAGGCAGGTGGATCGCCTGATGTCAGGAGTTCGAGACCAGCCTGGTCAACATGGTGAAACCCTGTCTCTACTAAAAATACAAAAATTAGCTGGGCATGGTAACAGGCACCTGTAATCCCAGCTACTTGGGAGGCTGAGGCAGGAGAACTGCTCAAATCCAGGAGATGGAGGTTGCAGTGAGCTGAGATCGCGCCACTGCACTCTAGCCTGAATGACAGAGCGAGACTCCGTCTCAAAAAAAAAAAAAAAAAAAGAAAAAGAAAAAGAGAAAAAGAAAAAAAGAGGAGTGACCAGCTCCCTTGCTGGCATACAAACCTATGCCATACTCTTCTTTGTGTTCCCCTAGTCGAGCTCAGGCCACAGATATCAACTTGATATCCCTGGGTGGTGTGCTTGAGTCCTGGGGAGTTGGGACCAGAACTGTGGATTTTTCCCCTGGCCCCTAGGGGTCAAGCACTGGCTGTGATGGGGGTGGTGAACTACTCCTGGGCTGCCAATAAAACACTCAGGCAGGGCCGTGCAGGCTGTACTGTGGGCACTCTCCCACAGGAGATGCCTCAGAGGTGGTCTTGGGAGGGGCCAGCAGGCAAAGGGGTGCATGGAATAGATGCACTTTGGGCCTGTAGCAATGGTGGTGGGGCCTGTCTTGAGGCATGAGCACGCCCAGGCCCTGATCTTTCCTGGCCTGGCAGATAGCAGGAGCTGCAGCCACTCAGTGTAACATGGAGAGCTTTGGGGGATGAGTGTCTGTGGTAGTGTTATCCTGCAGCTGTACAGCACAGCAAAGCCTTCTGGGCTGTGTGTGGGTTCAAATTGTGCCTCTGCTTATTCTTTGGGCTGCTCTGCCTGCCAGTCCAAAGGTCTGTGGGGGGTCACAAGAACTCCTGTGTCTAGGATCTCAGAGGTCCATGGCAGGAATGTGGTGCCCTGGGGTTCCTTCACTGACTCCTTCTTTAGGTCCAGTCCAAGTACAGGGGTTGGTTCTGGTGCCTGGTGACTCTGAGTAGGCCTAGGTCATGGGAGAGCTTCGAGTACATGCTGAAGAGCTTGGACTACCCTTAGGTAATGGTGCAGCATCACAAGGTCTTACACAGAGGAGTAAAACAACCCAGTTTGCTCTGGGTTATGATCTGGCACTGTGACCATGCTTTTAATAAACAGTGTTTTAATTTATCTGCTTTGGACATTTGTCACTGTATTTTTATAATTGAATCATGTATGGATCCACAGACCTTTGTGTAATATGACACAAATGTGCCCAGCCTGGTAGAAGAAGGGCAAAGGGAGAGGGCTATATTATTATTGAAATCCTCATGTAATTGTTGGACTGTGATCAGGTAGATTATGGACGGAGTACGCAGAAGGCCTGGAGATGGAGGGGCTTGGCCAGTGACAGGGAAAATGCATGATGGTCTTAGGATTCTGCGAAGGACCCAGAGGTAACAGGCTAAATTGGAACCAAATGTTGAAGTCAAGGTGAAACAATTATTTTATTTGTTTATTTAGGAAGGTTATAATTTCCAGAGTGAGTGAGGGTGATTACTGATGTTTTGAGTTTACATACACAACATTAATATGTATTTTAAGATGAAAGGCCACATACCTGGAAGACTAGATTGGCATTTTCATGCATTCCAAAAATTTCTGGGTCATCGATCAACGGCAGATCTTCAATGTAGTCCTTAAACTCTTGTAGGCTGTCAGCCATGGGTGCAAAATAGATGCCTGTTATTAAAAACACAGAAGACAAATTTGTCTCAAATAGACTGGCTTTGTACTGCCAAGTTTAATTTTTCTTTGCGTGGTGCAGATGGTGGCTGCAATCAGCTGGCTCATGTAGAAAGGGGGACTGTTTTTCCTAAGCTTTCATGCTTTCATTGCTGTGTCTAGTTTTGTTACCTTTTCTTCAGGCCTTGAGAATCTCATTACTGTCCTAATTTTTCAGATGCCTTCTCCAGAGCATTTAAAGATGCAGAGAATCCAGGGATATGCTGCTGAAAGGTGTAACTCATTAAGGGCTTAAATTTATGTTTGTGTTAGAGATTGCTTTCATATTTGTTTGATAAACAACAACAGCCCTCTCTAATTCCCCAAACTAAAAGCTACATTGAAATCTAAGGGTTATTCAACTATCTATAGTGATTGCAGGATATACAGTTGAATCTTATCAGCTCTGACTGATGCTCAATGGTAGGAGCTTTTATGAGCTTGTACTAATCAAGTTGCTCCTTCCAAGGGAATCAACATTCAGGACAAATAATCTGTTTGCTGTCTGACTCATAATGAGCTATCTCCAACTCACAGATCTGGTTTTTACTCAACTTGCTGTAATAGACATTTTCTTTTCTTTTTTTTAAACTTTTATTTAGTAGTAATAATAATATTTACTATGATTTAGAGACTGGGTCTTGTTATGTTGTCCAGACTGGATTTGAACTCCTGAGCTCAAATGATTCTCCTACCTCAACCTCCTGAGTATCTGGGACCACAGACATGTGCCACTATGTCTGGATGTTTCATTTGATTACATTCAAAATATACTAGAACATAACATTGAAAACAAATTTAGACACAGTGCAATAAACTTTAAAATCGAAGTAATTCAAAGTAGTTACCATGCACTATGTATCTCTGTGATCCTACTATCAAACCAGCCCTGAAGGTGGCCAAGCATGGGGATAGGGTGTGGCTATAACAGGGTTGTGGAGACCCGACACAGACAGCCCCTGGATGGGAAACTGGGAGATGCTGTCAACATCTTCTTGGGAAAGGCCTTTTCTGTAGTATTGAAAAGTCATTCACCTGACTCAGAGTATTTATAATCTTCTTCTAATGTTTCAGGAGAAAAAAATCTTTTCAAGATAGTACGAAGGCATCTTTGATCCCAGCTGTCTGTGACTCTACCACCGTAAGTAATTTCACCTGAAAAGAAATTTATATTTTGAAATTATTGCTGTTTTTAAAAAATTGATAGGCATATCTAATTTTAAAATTTTAATATTTATTTATATACACATTTATTTGGTACTGAAAATGGAAAGCACACAACAGAATTTCCTTCCACCACCCCCTTCAAAGATAATAGAAGTCAATTTTTGAAAAGTAAAAAAAATCTACTATATGTACTCTACTCTCATTATTTTGCTGTTTTAGTTTTCAGAGACTAAAGCCACCGAGCTCTATTTACATATTTCTTTTTTGTTTTTGTTCTTGTGCTTTGAAATATTGATTTTGAGTCTTATCATTGATTGCAGTATTCTAAAACATACACACTTTCCATCAAACAGTGCTTCTTTCGGAGCCAATGAGTAAAATGGAATCAAGTATTTGTAGCAAGGCATTCAACTTCTATACATTCCTTATTAATTATTGCTATCAGGGTAAGGAGGAAAGATAGATTCAAAGCAAAAGGGACAACTCACTTCACAGTAATTATAAGGAATTATAACTGATTGGTATCCCATCTCTCTTTCCACAGAGAAGCTACTTTCCATGTGCCCCACTCTCATCCCAAAATTACGTGTAGCAAGGAAGCAGACTGGAATCTATTGCTGATATAATTTCTTTAAAATTCCAGATCCATTGCTACAATCCACCATTCACCACTGTAGTGTTCCTGGAAGGATTTCACCTGTGATACCAACATTGTCAACTTCTGAATCCTCCAACTGTTGATCCACTCTCATCTCTATTTCTTCCATCCTGTCAGGAAGAAAAAATTGTTTTTTCTTTCTCTTTCAAGCTGAGATGGTTGGTTGGTTGAGAGAAAGTATTTCAGTCTTTGGAATCTCAATAATTTATTTCTTCCAAGACAGCAATGTCTTTATCTGCATATCCTGTAGAGATGCCTGTCTTCCCTCTCCTGTTGGAGTGACTCTTGTCAGTCTTGTTGGATAAGCCACTCAGGGAAAGGGGAAGGGAAGTAGGTAGCAGGGCTAATGGCTAAGTTGCTGAATCCCTGTATTGGCAATTCTAAGAGGTAAAAAGGAGATGTTCTATAGCTTCCTAGGAGTATTCTTTAGCGACCCTCTGGGAAATCTTGGAACATAAAGTTGGGTTAAATCTCTGTCGTGGGTCCATGTAATATGGTCTGACTCGAAGCTCCTCTTGGGTCCTTGGCGCTGGAAAATAAAGCTCTGGTTTCTCCAATTGCACGATGATGTCAGGGGAAGAAGGGTGTCCTAACATACATTATTCTAAAATAAGTTTCTAACTAAAATATCTGCATTTTGACAAGCAGCACAAAAGTGTTTTCCTTACAAATCAGCAGATTTTGTGCTTCTCCATCCAGATTTGACTCTATCCTTTTTCTTGGGTCAAACTGAGTAAACAAGGAACTCTGTCATTTTGACTCAGGGTAGATGACTCATAGCTCACTTTCAAGAAAGAGTCTTCTGGCTTTGGTCTTCTTAGAAGAGGCACCGTGTGTGTGTGTGCACGCCCGTGTGTGTGTACGTGTGTGCATGCTTGTGTGTGTGTGTGGTAGTGTCCACCATCCATGCCACCGCCTGGTCTGGTCCCAGCATCATGGTTCCTGTGGGTACCATTGCAGAACCCAACATAGTGGCTTCCCCTTTCCCTTCCTTTCCCATCTCTGTGGGCTGGCTTGGGGATGGTCCAATAAAAACTGGAGAGGCCTGAGGTCTGACTTTGTCTTTGCCAACTTTGAGCTCAGATCTACCCCCAATACCACTCCTCGATGTATGTATTGCTGTAACATACACTATAAAATCTGAAGGTCCTCCTCCAATCCCAAACACCTTCCAGTATTTAAAGCCTCCTAAATATTTCTCTGTTTATTCTCTCCTGTCTAGTTTTCCCATGGGTATTGCTATATCTCCTTGTTCAATCCCTCATTTTGCTTTTATTATAGCTTTGTGAATTGTTGCACCTCTTCCTAACCTAAAAGACCATAATTGCTAACCCATATTTGTAAGTTAGAGCAAAATTTATTAGCAAGACACATAGGCCTTTCAGGATATGCCCCCGGCTTACCTTTTTTAGTGTTGTTGAAGACACAACTGCCCTCCATACGCACTTCCTCTTTTGGAGCTACTAACTGTTTCTCTAGTAGTGCCATGTCCCACACACTCTTGGCCTCCCCTCACCCCCGCACCTTTATTGAGGTATAACTGGTATCCAAAAAACTGCACATAATTAATGTATACAACCTGGAGAATTTTGACATATGTATATACTTATGTTGCTATCTCCACAATCCATATGGTAAACATATCCATGACCTCCAACAATTTCTTCGTGCCACCCACTTTTTTATTGTGGTTAGAATACTTAACATGAAATCTACTCTCTTGATAAATTAAATTACAAAACACCTTATGATTAACTGTAAGTGCTATATTGTACAACAGATCTCTGTAACTTACTCATCTTGTATAACTATAATTTTATACTTACTGAACAACAACTCCCCATTTTCCTCCTCCTTCTATCCTGTGATACCCACCATTCTCTTGTCTACTTCTAGACTTTTGACTATTATAGAGGCCTCACATAAGAGGAATCATGCAGTATTTGTCCTTCTGTGACTAACTTATTTCACTTAACATAATGTCAGTCAGGTCCATCCATGTTGTCACAAATGGTAGGATTTCTTTCTCTTTTAAGGATAAATATTATTCCATTGTATATATATACTATACTCCCTGTATCCATTTATATGTTGATGGACATTTGGGTTGTTTCCATATTTTGGCTACTACGAATGATTCATTATCTCCATCAGCTTTTGGTAGGCAGAGACTATGTCATCTTTGATATCCAGCATCTATCATAATAGTACTAATGAATATTTTCTGAATTAATCCAGAAACGAATGCCTAAAAAAACTCACCATTAGCAAGTATCGTCACCTGGATATAGCATTGTCTTTTTACTCCTATCTTTTTTAAAAAGCCAGTTTCAATGAGATATAATTTAAAAAACCATAAAATTCACATAAAACATATATAAAAGAATATATATTGAAAATATATCTATTCTTATATATATAATTATATATATATATATAAATTCATTAACTTTTGGTAAATTTACAGAGTTGTCCAACCATCATTGCAATCTAATTTTAGAACATTTTCATTTCCCCCCAAAAGAAATCTTGTGTCCATTTGCAGTCAGTCCTCATGTCTACTCCCTCTCCTATGAAACCACTGAACTACTTTCCATCTCTATAGACTTGACTCATCTGGAAATTTCATATACATAGAATTGTACTTGTGGGCTTTTGTGTCTGGCTTCTTTTACTTAGCATAATGTTTTTGGGATTTATTTATGTTGTTGCATGTATCAGTACTTTATTCCTTTTTATGGTGGACTAATATTCTATTTATGGATATGCCATATTTTACTTAGCCATTCACCAGTTAATGGACATTTTTGGCCATTATGAACAATGCTGTTATGAACATTTGTGTACAAGTTTTGTTTCTGTGTGTTTTTTTTTGTTTGTTTGTTTGTTTTTGAGATGGAGTTTCACTCTCTCGCCCAGGCTGGAGTGCAGTGGTGTGATCTCGGCTCACTGCAACATCCGCTTTCTGGTTTCAAGTGATTCTCCTGCCCCAGCCTCCTAAGTAGCTGGGATGACAGGTGTGCACTACCACACCCAGCTAATTTTTGTATTTTTAGTAGAGATAGGGTTTCACCATGTTGGCCAGGCTGGTCTCGAACTCCTGACCTCATGATTCACCCACCTGGGCCTCCCAAAGTGCTGGGATTACAGGCGTGAGCCACTGCGCCTGGCCTTGTGTACAAGTTTTTGTGAGGACATATGTTTTAATTTTTTCTAAGTACATATCTAGGAGTAGAATTGCTAAGTCATATGGCAACTTTATTTAAAATTTTTTTCAAAGCAGCAGGACAATTTTACATTGCCACCAGCAGGTATGAGGGTTCCAATTTTCTCATATGTTCACCTGCATTAGTTATTGTCTTTTAAAATTATAGTAATCCTAGTAGGTGTGAAGGGGCATTTCATTAGAGATTTAACTTTCATTTCCCTCATGACAAATTGAGCATCTTCTCATGTGCTTACTGGGCATTTGTATGTCCTTTTTGGTGAAATGTCTATTCAAATAAAATCTTCAACCATTTTAATATTGAGTTATTTTTCTTATTGTTGAGTTGTAAGAGGTTTTTATATACTTTGGATACAAGCCCTTACCAGATATATGATTTGCGAATATTTTCTCTCAGTTGGTGTCTGCCTTTTCACTTTCTTGATGGTGTGTGTTGAAGTGTAAAAGTTTTAGATGTTGATGAAGTCCAATTTATTTTTTCTTTTTTGTGTCATATCTCGGAAGTCAGTGACTAACCCCAAATCACAATTTACTCCAAAGCTTTCTTCTAAGAGATTTACCTTTATCTGTTAATTGTAGGTCTGTCACCCATTTTGAATTAATTTTTGTGTATGGTATAAGGGTCCAAATTTATCCTTTTGTAGCGGACACCCAATTGCCCCAGCATCATGTTGAAAAGACTATCCTTCCCCCATTGAATTGCCTTGGCACCTTTGTTGAAAATCAGTGGTCATAAATATAAAGGTCATTTCTGGATTCTCAATTCTGTTCCATTGATTTGTAAGCCTATTCTTTTTAAAAAAATATATGTTATTTCTCAACACAAGGTCCATCAATTCAAGACATTTTTGTAAGCAATGATACCAGCCATTCAGTCCATCCCCAAAGAACTGATGGTCCTGGGAGTTTAACCATGTCAATGCAGTCTTTTTTTATATTAACCAAAGAAAATGGGTGCCCTTTAACAAAGTTTTAATATTAGGAAGCACAGAAGTCAGAGGGAGCCAAATTAGGTCTGTAAAGTGAATACCTAATGATTTCCCATAAAAACTCTTGCAAAAGTGCTCTAGTTTGATGAGAGGCCTGAATAGCATTGTTGGAGTGGAGAAGGACTCTCTGGTGAAGAGTTCTTAGGCATTTTCCTGCTAAAGCTTTGGCTAACTTTTTAAAAATACTCTCATAATAAGCAGATGTTATCATTCTTTGGCCCTCCAGAAAGTCAAGAAGCAAAATGCCTTGAGCATTCCAAAAAACTGTTGCCATGAGCTTTGTTCTTGACTAGTCTGCTTTTGCTTTGACTGGACCACTTCCATCCCTTGGTAGCCATTGCTTTGATTGTGCTTTGTTTTCAGGATTGTACTGGTAAAGCCATGTTCCATCTCCTGTTATAATTCTTCAAAGAAATGCTTCAGGATCTTGACTGCACTTGCTTAAACTTCCATTGAAAGCTTTGCTCTTGTCTGCCTCTGATCTGGATGTAAGAGTTTTGGCACCTATGGAGTGGAAAGTTTGCTCAACTTTAATTTTCAGTCAAAATTGTGTAAAATGAACCTATTGAGATGTCTATGGTGTTGGCTGTTAATTGTTGGTGTGCTTCAGTGAGGGCATGAACAAGATTAATTTTTTCTTTGCAAATTGATGTGGATGGCCTGATGCTGTGGGCTTCATCTTCAACACTGTCTTGGCCCTTCTTAAAAGTAGTTATCCATTTATAAACTGCTACTGATTTGTTTGGGGCACTGTCCTTATAAACTTTTTGTAAAGTGTCAATATTTCGCCATTCTTCCACACAAGCTTCACTGTAAATTTGATGCTTGTTCTGCTTCAATTTTAGCAGAATTGATGTTACCCTAGCAAGAGCTCCTTGCAAATTGATGTCTTATCCTTCTTAGTGCCTCAAACTAGGTCCAGAAATGGAATTTTCAACACAGATTGAAGATCCAAATTTGTAAGAACTGGAACACCTCTCTTAATTTTCCCATAAAAGCAGTCTTATTTACAGCAATACTTTGGGATGTTTGCTGCTGAGATGTCCTGTTTCCTTCAGCGCAAATTTTTGACAGCTCTGAGACTCTTCTGACCAAGACTAGGTGCTGGCCTGGAGGGAACAGTGGATGGGTGCCACATAAAAAGAAATCGACCTGATAAAGGCTCTGCTCCCTTCATGCCAGAAACAAAAAATGTGATAAAGCTGTGGTCACCACTGCCAAGTCAAAATCTATGTCTATTCTTATGCCAGTGCCACAATGACTTGTTATAATTTTGCAGTAAGTTTTGAAATTGGGAAATGTTACTCTTTTGACTTCATTCTTTTTTTCAAGATTGTTCTTGCCATTTGAGGCCCTTCACATTTTCATATGAATTTTATAATCAGCTTATCAATTCCTGCAACATGCTAGTTGATCTGGGTGTAACAGTCTGCTGTTACATAGGGATTGCATTAAATCTATAGATCAGTCTGGCAAATTACTTTTTACCTCCACAATTACTTCCACAGCAGCAGAGACTGAGGTAACCTGAAACATCAAAGATTCTAGGAGAGGGAGAAGGAAAAGGAAAATGAGAAACAGGAAAACTCAGGGTAAGCAGAGGATACCAGACAACAATTTTGCCTACATCACCACTTTGCTAAGCAATTTTGGCCCCATTGGGATGGCTTGGGGCAGGAGTACAAAGTAACCTCCCAAATTCCAGGCCTTTCCCTATTGGTTCACTCTGGGGACTGGTCCTAATCTATTTTTACTGTTATTTTGCTGCCTTCATCTCAAACATGTTTTAAGGTTTCATTTTACCTTTTAGGCTCTAGATCACCTGATACCCTTCTGCTGTTCTCCATTTACCTTACTTGCCAATGAAAATCATCGATTTCCTTTCTGTCCCTTTTCAGAGCTCCTCCTTCCCCCATTTCCCAGTGCAAATATCCTCTCCCTTACTACTTGAGCCCACATGGTCCAAATTGGTTCTAATTTTGGCAACAAGATCCCTATGTAGTCACAGTTAAGATTTACCAAAAATTTAATTCCTGAAAGATTTTTCCTTTTTCACAGGTATATCTGAATTAACAGGTCTCTACTAGACAATTAATGTTTAGGTTCTTTTGAATTTAAGATCATGGACTCTGGAGGCTACACTGTTTGGGTTCAAATCTTGGCCCCAGCACTTTGTAAATGGTATGCCTCAGTTTTCTCATGTGTAGCACGGTGATAATAATAGTCCTCACATTGTAAGGTTGTTATGAGGATTAAATCTGCTAATTTTTGGGAAGTGCTTAAAATAGTGCTTGGCATGTAGCAAGCACTATTTTTCCTATTATTATTATTTGAGAAAGCAGCTGTCCCATTTTCAGTGTGTGAATATTCTCATGATGTCCTTATATGTTTTTGTCACAATCTTGTCTTCACACAAGGAACATAAAAAATCATCATCACCACCGTTAAACACTGGCGGAGGACACCATCTTTGTAAGGGCCAGGTGGGAGTAAACCAACAACTTTGTGGTACATAGATGGAAGGCCTGGCCACAAGGACGTACTCACCAGTAATGTAAATTAGTGCATCCCAGGGAATCTTTCCTTCTTTACAATAGAGGTTGAGGTTCAGTAAAGCACATTCCCTGTCACTGTCATTAAATTCATAGCAGATATTCCAACCAAGGGGGCCAAACTTCTTTCTCTCCTAAAATGAAAAATGAAAATGGTCTGAAATAAAATTTGATGAAATTAATTTTGTGTAAAATATTGGAAACTAAAAAGAAGTTTCCATTGAAATTGGGCATCCCCACACTGCAAAATCAGTAAAATCATGTGGCTCAACTTCAGCTAGGCTTTCACCAAACAGAGGAAGCACCTCTTCCTTCAGTACTGGCTCCTCCCCATATTTCCAAAAGAAAATTTGCTATTACCAGAAATTTGATAGACCTGTCAAAAGAACATTTTTCCTTCAAGATAAAATAAAGCATTTTCTCATCAAAGTAGGAAAAAAAAATTCACCTACCGTCTATTGGCATAAAAATACTGACCCTGTAATCATCCATCTGGTGGAGAGAGCTACTCCCTACTGTTTTAAAGAGTCTGTCCATGATTCTTCAGTTGTGCCACACACAGAATCATATTTTTTGTTTCATGGCATACCATAATGAAATCCTCCCCCAACTTCCTTTGTTATCTCCCTATCCTACCTTAATTTCTTAAATTTGAAACTGATAATTATGCCATAAGTTTGATTCCAAGTTCCCAGCTCTTGATCTCAAAATTTTCCTAAAGCTTAAACTACCTCCTCATCTCAGCTGCTTTTGTTAGCGGAACAAGGGCCTCACCCAGAACCTCTGATCCCAACCTGTCAGACCTCCTCTAAGACCTTTTAACCTATCTATCTTATATCTGGCATCTTTTCTTTTCTTTTTTTTTTTTTTTGAGACAGAGTCTTTCTCTGTTACCCAGGCTACAGTGCAGTGGCACGATCACTGTTCATTCAGCCTTGACCTCCCAGGCTCAAGCAATCCTCCCACCTCAGCCTCCTGAGTAGCTGGGACTACAGGTGTGTGCCACCATGCCTGGCTATTTTTTAAAACTTTTGTAGAGATGGGGTTTCACTGTGTTGCCCAGACTGGTCTTGAACTCCTGGGCTCAAGCAAACTGCCCATGTTGGCTTCCCAAAATGTTGGGATTACAAGGATGAGCCACTGTGCACAGTCTGATTTACTCTTTCTTTCTTTCTTTCTTTCTTTCTTTCTTTCTTTCTTTCTTTCTTTCTTTCTTTCTTCTTTTCTTTCTTCTTTCTTTCTTTCTTTCTCTGTAGACCACATATGTTTGAAAACTGGGAAGCTAATATAGTAAATATGCCACCTATGAGGAAATCTATTTTGTGCTTGTCGAACTGAATTGAACCTACAGCATTCATCCAATTGATGGTATTCTGTAGGCAGATCAGACGAGAGGTGAGAGCTGAAGCTGTGAAATACGGAGGCAAGGGGAGTATAGAGACTGAATGAAAACAACTTGGGTTCAGACTCAGAATGGGGCCCTCAACATTTCACAATGACATTTACAAGCTTTCACTTAATTATTACTATTTATTTATTTCATAACACACTTCCTTGTTGCTATTAAAAAGCAGAGTTGAGTGTACCTGAATAATTGCATGGAAGAAACAAATGCCAAATATTATTTGTCTCCATTTTTTTCCAAGTATATTTTCTTCAAAAAACGAAGGTGTCATTTCAGTAAATGCTCGTCTGATATTTGCACGTAAGCCTTTTGGAGGCTCATTGGTCACCTGGATTTAGATAGAATATACGTGGCAGAGACAGTGATTTTATAGATTTGCATTATTTCTGAATAACACACATAGACGGAAGCCATTGAAATGATGTAGATAGCTGATGTTCATGGGGAGGTGGGGACCATTCCTGGCATGTTCGAGCCTGCTTCGTATCTTGCTCAGGCACAGCCCAGGGAGAATAGGGAATGGCAGGATTCTCAGACCTACAGTGGTTGAACCACATGACAAGAACCTCAGACACTTCCATTTAGTGTCCATTTTTTCTAAACACAGGTCAGAAAGCATGCTCAGGGTTTCCTCATTGAATTTTGCATCATCCCGACATAGGGCATTGTTCCATAGTTTGTCCCCATGATGTCCCATGACATGGGACAGGGAGGGAAGAAGCACCTCTTGTTCCTCATATGCAGAGGCTTGCCACAGATCATAAACTTCCAGCACTGAAATCCAGCAGCCATACTAGTATGGCTTGTAGGCCTTCCTGTCTCTCAAATGCCGAAACATTCCCTTAACACTGGAAGGGGTTCTCTTCTCATCACTCTGTACCCTTAACATTTTCTTGTGAGGGTGACAGCTGGGAGAGCTGAATGACCCATAGGACTAGAATATGCAAGGATGGGGTTGGGAAATCGTTTCTCTGCTTGTTATAGGTGAAAAGATAACTGACTTCACCTCTCCATGCTGGCCACACAGAAAACCTCCACACGCTTCTGTGCAGGCTCTGATCTCCTGGGAGGCACTAGGTGAATATTCTGAAACCAACCATTTCACATTGTTCCAACCATATGCATACATTACCTTGACAGAATTTTGAAGAACTGTAACAGGAAATGTATTACTAGGCATGGAGCTTAAAAAAAGTCGAAAAGTGTCCTTGATAGCACTCTCTGTTTAAAACAAAGATAAAACAACAAAAAAGGAAAATGTTTAGTTGGTAGTAGCACTTTTCTATAAGAAATGATTATTCTAGAGAAGGAAAAAATGCTATAAGCTTTGCTTAAAGACCTAATTAATCTATTTCAAGTGTATTGTAAACTGTTTCAAAATGGGAGTAAGATGCATTGTTTTAGAAACTTCATGTTAGGAAGATTTGGCAGTCTAGAAGCAGGCACATTTGGGTAAATAAATTAGGAACACGTTAATTTTTAATACTTGCTGAACTATTAAGGGCCTTATCTTTGACATGGGAAACATTTTCAGTTGAAAAAGAGGGCAGTTATTGCCCATGTATTATTCTCATGAGAATTTTTTGACCGTTCAGTTTAACACAAGTTGCATGAAAATGGCCAAAAAGCCCTACTGAGAAAAGAATTCTCCCCTCAGCAGAAAAGTTGCAAAGGAAACAAGGGAGCAAGGATATGGAGAGACCCCATGTGTGGCATTAGCACGTTAAGTCAATGCACTTACTTTCTGAGCTATGGACAGAGGACCCAAGAAAGAATGAGCTCCACTGTAGGTTCAAAAGGCCAAAGTAAAGTTGGAAAAATCATTGTTCCCATCACAGGAATACACAGGCATCATCCAAGGACAACTTCCTTGGCATTGGTTTTTAAGTACATATTATGCTGTTTCTCAAACATGCTAGGCTGGCTCCCTCACTAGGGCCTTTGCACTGGCTGTTCCCTCAGATTCCCTCACTTTCTTCATGTCTTGGTCAAATATCACCTTCTCAAAGAGGACTACTCAGATTAAACCACTTAAAATTGCTATCTTCCTTGCTCCCTACTCACATCCCATCTCAATCTTTCTGATCCTCCTTACCTTACTCTCCTTTTTATTTTTTCCAAAGCACAATCATGTTCTAACACAACGTATATGTTACTTATTTACCACGTGGTTAATTCATTGTCTGTCTCCCCCCAACTAGAATGGAAACTCTATGAGGACAAATATCTGTGGTAGTTTTGTTCATCAACATATCCTAGAACAATATATGGTACATAGTAGGTCCTTAATTATTTATGGAATGAATGACAGCAAATCAAAGCTGATTTCATGCTTCTTGGTTTGGTAATCTAATTTCACAAGCCACATTAAATAGCCCAAATTAAAAGTTAGTTCTACCAAATTCTAGAGCAACATTAACACTGCTTGCATAGTAAAAACTATTAGGCAAAGAAGTCAAACAACAACCAAAGTCTTAGGGCCAATGATTTCAGTAACCAAAAAAACCAAAGAAAGAAGAAGGCCAGGTTTGGAGAAGGATTTTTTCCATACTTTTGTTCTTATAATTGCAAAAGCACCAAGCTTCTTAACTTTCATAGACATAGTATTTTAGGGCTGGACTAGAAGAGCATCTTAGAAATCATCTTAGTACAGGACTTTTCATGATGATGTCATGTAGTCATTTTATAGCTGGGGAAACTGGCCCAGAAAACAGATATGACATGCACAGTCAGGAAGTGGTGGGGCAGAACCCTACAGAGGTGTTAGGATTTCAAGTTCTGAGGTTTTGTTTGTTTGTTCGTTTTTTTCTTTTTCTTCCTTTTGTATTTTCAGCTTATTATCTGAATGTATTTTATTTCCTACTGGTTCAAGTTAAACATCAGAACTTAAATGGTTAGGTGATAAATGATTATAGCAAGCGCCAGAAGAGGATTTTTTCTATCCACTTAAGTTTAGTAGGCACTTAAAATACACAAACAACTTCAGCTGGCTTCATTAGCCGATCCAGTCTCCTTGAAGAACTGGCAAATGTTCTTGTCCTAGTTATAGTGAAACTGAATGGCATCTCCATATTCTGGAGGCTCATGTAGTACCACCACAGTAAATTGCTTGTTTGATGCCTCTCTAGCATTTTTTTCTTAATTATATTCCTAATCACTGGGGACCCCTGACCAGTACTGAAGACCTCCTTGTCATTTCTCTTTAATTATTTAAGTAGAAATAAGCCACAGGTCCAGCAGGAAGCAGGCCATCTCTTATTTGACTGCAAAAGAGTGGAAATAGTGGAGATTCTGAATGGTGGATAAAAATGAGTCCTTACCTTTGTCAGAAGCAGCCTGCAGAAGGCTTGTGGGTGAGGGCAGGGGGCCAGGAAGTGAAGGGCTTTTAGGGGAAGGCTTCTAAACCCTGAGCTGGCTCAGTGACCAGTGCAGACTGGGGACTCTGTAAAGGAGCAGCTCTTCACCTTAATAAGCAGCACTAAATAAAGTGATTTGCAAGATCATCTGCAGAGCTCTCACCTTTCCAGAAAGCTTTCGGTAGGGAGGGCACAAATAAAGGCCTCAGAGAAAGGGCTTTCTCTGGATATGCTTGCCTGGAGGTTCTCCCCCAGGGCTTCACAGCAGAGTGATAGACTGGGACCCACACAACTTGTTACCAATAAAATAGTTCCTGAGGTTTTGGTTATTTTTATAGTAACACTTTAAAATGAGTAGATTCTAATTCCACTTCCTCTCTTTGCAGCCCATTACACTTTCTTGAGTAGGCAAAAAAGTGGTGAGATAAAACTAGTGCTAGCAACTATGAGTAATGCTGGGCACGTCCATGGGTTGGGTGTGGCTCTGAGGCACATGTAAAGGTTAGTTGCCATGCAGGTTACAGAAGATAAAAGGTGGTAAAACACTACTCTAAGGGAATTGGTGGTAATTCTGTTCCTTTACATTTCTCATTTTATAGGGAAGGATTTAATTTCCTATGTTTGTCCTAAGTATATTTTTCTTTTCATTATGCCTATAAGTAATATATTTCAAATTTAAATGACCTCTCATAGAAGGCAATAAGAAACAGAAATGATCCAGTGAACCCTAGCCTCAACTTGGAATTCTGAAGGCCTTTTATCAAACCCTGGTTGTGTAAATTAGCTAAATCTGTCTAGGCCTCAAATTTCTCCTATTTCGTATATGGAAACACAGTGCCTACAATAATGAATTACTATAAGGAATGAATTCAACAAGAAAAGGTTACATAAAAATGTTATTATTATGCAAGGGCTATATGCTCAACATACCTGGATCTGTGAAGGTTTTAATGATCTCTTCCATTGCCAACATCCAAGAAACAGCAAGATGGCAATTTTGCAAAAATACCCAGTTTCCTGATTTCATTGCATCCTTGATCATTTTTTCAGCAATAGGTCCTTGTCCTTGCCCCAGTGAAATTGACTGCACCCTGAATTGAACAGCAAGAACACAATATCATCTTATGCTATTTTAAAGCAAAATCAATATAAAGAAATGTAAATACAGTAGACTCTTGCTTAGGATATATAAACATTTTGAATCCTCATTCCAACAGGAGTGCAAATATGTTTTCCTTATTTCTTGTTTTTAAAAATATTTTTACCATGACCCACACAGAAAAGTGCAAAAACCGAATATACAGCTCTACAAATGATCAAAAATCAATACCTGTGGTTGAGAAGAGACCTGTGCTGATACACTAGAGACATTTCTCTCATGCCTCTCTCCACCGCAATGATTTCCCCTTCCTTTTTCCCACAGGTAATCATTATCCTAACTTCTAACAATACTATAGATCAGTTTTTAAACACTTAAAAAATTAAAGTCTAACATATATACAGAAAAATACATATTATTAATGTATGGCTCAATGAATTCTCACAATGCAAATGTGCACATGTACCACTACCTAGGTCAAAAAACAGTACCCCTCCTTATCCCAAAAGGCAAAAACAATTTTGAATTCTAATGCCATTGATTAATCACACAACATCTGTGAAAGCCAATGTGGGAAACTAGCTACAACTAAGAAACCTGTGCAAAGTATTGGCTCTCTGAAAGCACCCAGAAACAAAGCCAATGAACTATACACAACATACACCACAGTCAATCCCTCAAAGGAAAACAGGAATACAAAAATAAAAAGCCTCAACGAAATGACAGAAACTTGAAAATGATAAACACTAGCCCCCTTGGATAATTAGGAATCAGCACAAGAATTCTGGCAATTCAAAAAATCAGTGTTTCCTTACCTCTAAAATATTGCAATGTATCCAACCAGATTGAAATGTCTGAAATGACAGACACAGAATTCAGAATCTGGATGGCAATGAAACTCAATGAGATCTAAGAGAAAGTTGAAATCCAGTCCAAAGAAGCCAGTAAAATGATCCAAGAGTTGAAAGATGACATAGCTATATGAAGAAAAAACAAAACTGAACTCCTGGAATTGAAAAATTCACTACAGGAATTTCAAAATACAATTGGAAGCATTAATAACATACTAGGCCAAGTCAAAAAAGAATTTCAGAGCTCAAAGACTGTCCCTCAAAACAACCCAGTTAGGCAAAAATAAAGAAAAAAGAATTTAAAAAATGGACAAAGCCTATGAGAAATATGAGATTATGCAAATAGATAAAACCTATGCCATACTGGCATTCCTGAGAGAGGAGAAAAGGTAAACAACTAGGGTAACATATTTGAGAATATAGTCCATGAAAGTTTTAAGTTTTGCCAATATTGCTAGGGAGGTTGACACGCAATTTCAAGAAATTCAGAGAAACCCTGGGAGATACTATATAAGATGACCATCCCCAAGACACATAGTCATCAAACTTTCCATGATCAATGTGAAAAAAAAAAATTCTTAAAGGCAGCTAGAGGAAAAGGTCAGATCACTTACAAAGGTCATCTTATCAGGCTAACAGCAGACTTCTCAGCAAAAACATTACAAGCCAGAAGAGATAACAGAACTATATTCAGCATTCTTAAAGAAAAGAAATTCCAACCAATAATTTCATATCCTGTCAGACTAAGCTTCATAAGCAAAGGAGAAATAAAAGCTTTTCCAGATAAGCAATTGCTAAGGCAATTCTTTACCACTAGACCAGCATTACAAAAGATTCATAAAAGAGCTCTAAACACGGAAATGAAGGAGTGATACCTGCTACCACAAAGACACACTTAAGTCCAGAGCCCATAGACTCTATAAAGCACTCCACAATCAAGGCTACAAAGCAACCAGCTAAAAACATCACAATAGGATCAAAACCTTACATATCAATATTAACCTTGGATATAAGTGGTCTAAACACCCCATTTAACAGGCACAGAGTAGAAAGTTGGATAAAAAAATAAGACCCAACCATCTATCTTCAAGAGACCCATTTCTCATGTAACAAAACCAATAGGCTCAAAGTAAAAGGGTGGAGAAAGATCTATCATGCAAAAGGAAAACAAGAGAAGAGGAAGTGACTATTATTATATTGTAGAAATAAGACTAAATTGACAACAGTAACAAAGGACAAAGTAGGGCATTACCTAATGGTAATGGGTTGAATTCAACAAAAAGACTTAACTATCCTAAATATAGATGCACTCAACATTGGAATACCAAGATTCATAAAACAACTACTTCAAGACCTACAAAAAGACTTGGAAAGCCACATCATAATAGTGGGGGTACTTCAACATCCCACTGACAGTATTAGACAGATCATTGTGGCAGAAAACTAACAAAAAAATTCTGGACACAAATTAGACACTTAATCAATTGGATCTAAGAGCTATCTACAGAATACTCCACCCATCAACCACACAGAATATACATTTTTTTCATCTGTATATGGAACATAGTCTAAGATCAACCACATGCTCAACCATAATAGATTTGATAGATTCAAAAAGATCAAAATCATACCAAGCATACTCTCAGACAACAGTGGAATTAAAATAGAAATCAATACCAAGATCTCTCAAAACCACACAATTACATGGAAACTAAACAACTTTATTCTGAGTGACTTTTGGGTAAACAACATATTAAGGCAGAAATAAAACACTTCTTTGAAACAAATGAAAAGAGAGACACAATATGCTGAAATCTCTGGGATGCAGCAAAAGCAGTGTTAAAAGTTTACAGTGTGTCTGGGTGCAGTGCCTGTAATCCCAGCACTTCGGGAGGCTGAGGTGGAGGGCACTTGAACTCAGTTTGAGATCATCTTGGGCAACCTGGCAAAACCCTGTCTCTACAAAAAATACAGAAATTAACCAGGCATAGTGGTGTGTGCCTGTAGTCCCAGCTACTTGGGAGGTACAGGAGGGAGGATCACCTGACCCTGGGGAGGTTGAGGCTGCAGTGAGCCATGATCACTCCACCACAGTACGGCCTTGGCAACAGAGTGAGACCCTGTCTCAAAAAAAAAAAAAGTTTATAGTGCTAAATTCCTACATTGAGAATTAGATTCACGATCTAATATTGCAATTAGATGAACTAGAAAAACAAGAATAAACAAATCCTGAATTTAGCAGAAGAAAAAGAATAACTAAAATCAGAGCAGAACTAAATGAAATTGGGACCCTAATATCCATACAAAGAATTAATAAAGCCAGGTGCTGGAGCCACTGCCACCAAGTCCAGATCTCATTGCTGCATGCCCCCAATGCCCAACGGATGTGCATTCCTGATTCCTTTTGGTTCCAAGTCCAATATGGCAACTCTCAAGGATCAGCTGATTCATAATCTTCTACAGGAAGAAGAGACCCCCCCAGGATAAGATTATAGTTGTTGGGGTTGGTTATATATAGTTACCAAGTCCACAAAGGAGTTGGTAGATGAACTTGCTCTTGTTGATGTCATGGAAGATAAACTGAAGGGAGAGATGATGGATCTCCAACATGGCAGCCTTTTTCTTAGAACACCAAAGATTGTCTCTGGCAAAGACTATAATGTAACTGCAAACTCCAAGCTGGTCATTATCACTGCTTGGGTACGTGAGCAAGAGGGAGAAAGCCGTCTTAATTTGGTCCAGCCTAATGTGAACATCTTTAAATTCATCATTCCTAATGTTGTAAAATACAGCCCGAACTGCAATTTGCTTATTGTTTCAAATCCAGTGGATATCTTGACCTATGTGGCTTGGAAGATAAGTGGCTTCCCCAAAAACCGTGTTATTGGAAGTGGTTGCAATCTGGATTCAGCCCGATTCTGTTACCTGATGGGGGAAGGGCTGGGAGTTCACCCATTAAGCTGTCACGGGTGGGTCCTTGGGGAACATGGAGATTCCAGTGTGCCTGTATGGAGTGGAGGGAATGTTGCTGATGAAGATTCTGCACCCAGATTTAGGGACGGATACAGATAAGTAACAGTGGAAACAGGTTCACAAGTAGGTGGTTGAGAGTGCTTATGAGATGATCAAACTCAAAGGCTGGGACACTGGACCCTCTGTGGCAGATTTGGCAGAAAGTATAATGAAGAATCTTAGGCGGGTGCACCTAATTTCCACCATGATTAAGGGTCTCTATGGAACAAAGGATAATGTCTTCCTTAATGTTCCTTGCATTTTGGGACAGAATGGAATCTCAGACCTTGTGAAGGTGACTCTGACTCCTGAGGAAGAGACCTGTTTGAAGAAGAATGCAGTTATGCTTTGGGGAATCCAAAAAGACCTGCAATTTTATTTATTTATTTATTTATTTATTTATTTATTTATTTATTTATTGTTATACTTTAAGTTCTAGGGTACATGTGCACAACGTGCAGGTTTGTTACATAGGTATACATGTGCCATGTTGGTGTGCTGCACCCATTAACTCGTCATTTACATTGGTTATATCTCCTAATGCTTTCCCTCCCCTCTCCCCCCGCCCCACAACAGGCCCCGGTATGTGATGTTTCCCTTCCTGTGTCCAAGTATTCTCATTGTTCAATTCCCACCTATGAGTGAGAACATGCAGTGTTTGGTTTTTTGTCCTTGCAACAGTTTGCTGAGAATGATGGTTTCCAGCTTCATCCATGTCCCTACAAAGGACATGAACTCATCTTTTTATATGGCTGCATAGTATTCCATGGTGTATATGTGTGACATTTTCTTAATCCAGTCTATCACTGATGGACATTTGGGTTGGTTCCAAGTCTTTGCTATTGTGAATAGTGCCGCAATAAACATACATGTGCGTGTGTCTTTATAGCAGCATGATTTATAATCCTTTGGGTATATACCCAGTAATGGTATGACTGGGTCAAATGGTATCATTAAAAAGTCAGGAAACAACAGGTGCTGGAGAGGATGTGGAGAAATAGGAACACTTTTACACTGTTGGTGGGACTGTGAACTAGTTCAACCATTGTGGAAGACAGTGTGGTGATTCCTCAAGGATCTAGAACTAGAAGACCTGCAATTTTAATGTCTTCTGATGTCAGACCATTTCACTGTCTAGGCTACAATAGGATTTTAGTTGGAGGTTGTGCATGTTGTCCTTTTTATCTTATCTGTGATCAAAGCAGTAATATTTTAAGATGCACTGGGAAAAACATCAATTCCTGAAGTTGGACATAGGAATGGTTTGTAAAATCCTACAGCTATATCCTGATGCTAGATGGTACTAATCTTGTGTAGTCCTAAACTGGTCAGTGTGAAATAGTTCTACCACCTCTGAGGCACCACTGCCAATGCTGCACATGCTGCAGTTGCCCCTTGAGCCAGATGGATGTTTACTGTGTCTTACATAACTTCCTGGCTCCTTCACTGGACATTCCTAGTCCAATATTCTTTCCCAATCAGTCACATCCTGGGATCCAGTGTATAAATCCAATATCGTATGTCTTGTGCATAATTGTTCCAAAGGATCTCATTTTGTGATCTATATATGTCAGTAGTGTACATTACCATATAATGTAAAAGATCTACATATAAACAATACAACCAACTATCCAAGTGTCATACCAACTAAAACCCCCAATAAACCTTGAACAGTGAAAAAAAAAGAATTAATAAAACCAACAGTTTGTTTTTTGAAAGGATAAACAAGATTGATAGACCACTAACTATATTAACAAAGAAAAAAGAGAGAAGATCCAAATAAACACAATCAGAAATGACAAAGGTGATATCACAACCAATCCTACAGAAATACAAAAGATCCTCAGAGACTATTATTAATGACTCTATGCACAGAAACATGAAAAGTCTAGAGGAAATGGATCAATTTCTGGAGACACACCACCTCCCAAGATTGAACCAGGAAAAAACAGAAATCCTGAACAGACCAATAATGAGTAATGAAATTGAACTGGGAATAAAAATCCTACCAAGCAAAGCCCTGGACCAGAAAGATTCACAGTGGAATTCTACCAGATATACAAAGAATAGCTGGTACCAATCCGACTGAAACTATTCCATAAAATCAAAAAGGAAGGACTCCTCCCTAACTCATTCTGTGAAGTCAGCATCATCCTGATACCCATATCTGGCACAGACACAACAAAAATGAAAATGTCAGGCCAATAGCTATGGTGAACATAGATGCGAAAATTCTCAACAAAATACTAGGAAAGTGAATCCAGCAGCATATTAAAAAGTTAATTCACCATGACCAAGTAGGCTTCATTCCTGGGATGCAATGTTGGTTCAACATACACAAATCAGCAAATGTGACTCACCACAAAAACTGAATTAAAATAAAAAAGCATAGGATCATCTCAATAGACACAGAAAACGCTTCTGATAAAATCCAACATTTCTTCATGACAAAAATTATTAAAAAAGAAACTAGGCATTGAAGGGACATACTTCAAAATATTAAGAATCACCTATGACAAATCCACAGCCAACATCATACTGAATGGGCAAAAGCTGGAACCATTCTCCTTGAGAACTGGAACAAGACAAGGATTCTTACTCTCATCCCTCCTTTTCAACATATTACTGGAAATCATAGCCAAAGCAATCAGGCAAGAGAAAAAAATAAAAGACATCCAAATAGGAAAAGAAGAACTCAAACAATCTTTCTTCTCCAACCATTTGATTTTATAACTAGAAAACTGATAAATGTCTTCAGTAAGTTTAAGGATATAAAATCAATGCACAAAAATCAATAGCACTTCTATACAACAATATTTAAACTGAGAGCTAAATCAAGAAAGGAATGCCACTTACAATAGCCACAAAAAGAATAATACATCTAACCAAGGAGGTGAAAGATCTCTACAAGGAGAACTGCAAAATATCACCAGAAAAAATCATAAATGACACAAACAAATGGAAAAACATTCTATGCTAATTCACTTGAAGAATCAATACTGTTAAAATGACCATACTGCTCAAAGCAATATACAAATTCAACACTATTCCTATCAAACTACCCATATCATTGCAAAACTATTCTAAAATTCATATATAACCAAAAAAGAATCTGAAAGGCCAAAGCAATCCTGTGTAAAAAGAACAAAGCTGGGGCATTATATTACCCAACTCCAAATCGTACTATAAGGCTACAGTAACCAATGAAGCATGGTACTGGTACAAAAATAGACACATAGACCAATAGAACAGAATAGAGACCCCAGAAATAAAGCTGCACACCTACAGTCATCTCATCTTTGACAAAGTTGACACTAATAAGCAATGGGGAAAAGATTTTCTGTTTAATAAATGGTGTTAGGATAGCTGACTAGCTATATGCAGAAGAATGAAACTGGACTCTTATGTTTCACTATATACCAAAATTAACTCCAGATGGATTAAAGATTTAAATGTAAGACCTCAAACTATAAAAATCTTAGAAGATAACCTAGGAAACATCATTTTAGACATCAGCCTTGGAAAAGAATTCATGATTAAGTCCTCCAAAGCAATTGCAACAAAACCAAAAATTGATATATGGGACCAAATTAAGTGGAAGACCTTTTGTGCAGAAAAAGAAACTATCAACAGGGTAAACACAATGGGAGAAAATATGTATCTGAAAAAGTCTAATATTCAGAATCTATAAGAAAGTTAATTCAACAAGCAAAAGACAACTCCATTAAAAAGTGGACAAAAGATATGAATAGACACTTCTCAAAAGAAGGTGTCCAAAAGCATATAAAAATTCTCAACATCACTAATCATTACAGAAATGCAAATAAAAACCACAATGAGATACCATTTCACACCAGTCAGAATGGCTATTACTAAAGAGTCAAAAATTAACAGATGCTAGTGAGGCTGCATTGAAAATGGAACACTTATACATTGTTGGTGTATAAACTGTGCATTCGTTCACAATGTAAATTAATTCAGCCACTTTAAAAAGCAGTTTGGAGATTTATGAAAGAACTTAAAACAATTACCATTCAATCCACCATTCCCATTAATCAGTATATATCCAAAAGAAAATCAATTGTTCTAAGAAGACACATGCACTTGCAGTATTCACAATAGCAAAGATTCACGATAGCAAAGATATTCAATCAACCTAGATTCTGTCACCATGGTGGATTGGATAAAGAAAATGTGGTACTATAAACCATGGAATATGATGCAACCACATAAAGGAATATAATCAGGTGCTTTGCAGCAACATGAATGCAGCTGGAGGTCATTATTATAACTAAATTAATGCAGACAGAAAACCAAATACTGCATGTTCTCATTTATAAGGGGAAACTAAACAATGGGTACACATGGACATAAAGATTGGAAAAATGGACACTGGAGACTACCAGATAGGGGAGGAAGAGAGGGTTGAAAAACTAACTATTGGTTATTATGCTCACTACTTCGGTGATAGGATCATTTGTATCCAAACTTCAGCAACATGCAATATACACATGTTAAGAAACCTGAATCTGAAGTAAAAGTTGAAGTTTTAAAAAATGAATAAAGTATTTTCTAATTTCCCTTGTGATTTCTTAAAAGTGTATCATTTTATTTCCATATATTTGTGAATTGTCCATATTTCCTTCTGTTATTTATTTCTAATTTTATTCCTTTAGTGTTTGAAAGATGCTTTTTATGGCTCAATCTTTTTAAGTTTATTGAGACTTGTTTTGAGGCCTGATGTATAAACTATCCAGGAGAATGTACTATGTGTACTTGAGAAGAATGTTTATTCTGATATTGTTGGATACAGTGTTCTATACATGTCTGCCAAATCTATTAATATTAGTTTTAATGTTGTTGAAGTCTTCTGTTACCTTATTTATTTTTCATAATTGTTCTATCCCTTATTAAAGATGGGACATTGAAATTTCCAACTGTTTTCATTGAACTATTTCTGCCTTCAATTCTATCAGTTTTTAATTTATGTATTTTGGGACTTGGTTGTTAGGTGCATATGTATTTACAATTGTTATGTCTTTTTGATGATTGTCTTATCATTAAATTATATCCTTGTCTTTTGTAACAACTTTTGTCTTGAAGTCTATTTTTTTTTTCCTGATATTATAGCCACTTCAGCTCTTTTAGTCACTGGTTGGATCTAACGTGAATCTCTTGTAGGCAGCATGTAATTGAATTGTGTGTGTGTGTGTGTGTGTGTGTGTGTGTGTTTGAAATCCATTCTGCCAATCTCTGTCTTTAAATTGGAGACTTTAATCCATTTGCATTTAATATAATTACTAATAAGGAAGAATTTACTTCTCTGATTTTTTTACATGTCATATCCTTTTTGTTCCTCAATTCCTCAATCACTGCCTTCTTTTTGTTAGTTAGATATTGATTTTGATTCTCTGCTCATTTCTTTTACTATATTTTATATATTTTTAGTTGTTTTTATAGTGATCATGTCACGGACTACAATTAACATCTGAATTCATACAAATTTAAATTTGAAATAAATTTAGTTTCAGTTGTATACAAAATTTGCTACTACATAGCTCTGCCCTCTCTTGTGTTGTTATTGTGTCACAAACTATATTTTTATACATTGCATGATCACCAACATATATTTATAATTATTGCTTTATGCTTTTGCCTTTTTAATTATATACAAAATGAAAAGAGAAATTATAAGCCAAAAGTATGTTCTTAGTGACATATATTTACCTATGTAGTTACGCTTACTTGGGTTATTTATTTCTTTGTGTGAATTCAATTTACTGTCTAGTGTCCTTTCATTTTAGTCTGAACAACTCCTTTTAGTATTTCTTGTAGGGCAGTTCTACTAGTGACAGACCTTCTCAGTTTTTGTTTATCTGGGAATATCTTAAATTTTTCTTCATTTTTGAAGGATAATTTTGCCAGATGTAGAATTCTTGGTTAACAGTCCCTCTTTCCCCCACAGCACTTTGAATATGCCATTCCATTGCCTCTGACATCATGGATTCTGATGAGAATCAGCCATTAATTTTACTGAGAATCTCTTATTTGTTAAAATTCACTTCTCTCTTGCTGCTTTCAGGATTATTTCTTTGTCTTGTCTTTTGATAGTTTGATTATAGCATGTCTTGGTATAGCTCTCTTTGAGTTTATCCTACTTAGAATTCATTAAGGTCTTTGGATGTGTAGATTCACACCTTTCATCAATTTGGGAAGTATGGACCATTATTTCTTCAAATATTCTTTCTTTCCCCTTCTCTCTCCTCTTCTCAGATTTCCATTAGTGTATGTTGGTATGGTCGATGGTATCTCTCAGGTTCTGTTAACTTCTTTTTTTTGAGACTGAGATTCATTCTTGTTGCCCAGGCTAGAGTGCAATGGTGCAATCTCAGCTCACTGCAAACTCTGCCTCCCAGGTTCAAGAAATTCTCCTGCCTCAGTCTCCTGAGTATCTGGGATTATAGGCATATACCACTACACCTGGCAAATTTTGTACTTTTAGTAGAGACAGGATTTCTCCATGTTGGGCAAGCTGGTCTCAAACTCCTGACCTCTGGTGATCCACCTACCTTGGCCTCCCAAAGTACTGGGATTACAGGTGTGAGCCACCGTGACTGGCCCACCTTTTTTTTTTTTTTGACACAGGATCTTGCTCTGCCACATAGGCTACGGTGCAGTGGCATGATCTTAGATCACTGGAGCCTCAAACTCCTGGGCTCAAGCAATCTTCCTGCCTCAGCCTCCCAAGTAGCTGGGACTACAGGCACATGCCACCACGTCAGGCTAATTATTATTATTATTATTATTATTTTTGTAGAGGCAGGGTCTTGCCTTGTTGCCTAGGCTGGTCTGTAACTCCTAGCTTCACATGATCCTCCACCTTGGCCTCCTACAGTGCTGGGGTTACAGGTGTGAGCCACTACACCTGGCAGGTTCTGTTTGTATTTTTTTATTTTTGCTCATCAAATTGAGTAATCTCAGTAGACCTATCTGCATGTTCATGATTTTTTCTTCTGTTTCTTAACATCTATTGTTGTATCCCTTTTGTAAATTTTTCATTTTAATTATTGTACTTTTTATCTCCAAAATTTCTACTTGGTTACTTTTAATAAATTCTATCTAATTGATATTCTCTATTTTGGTGAGGCATCATTCTCATGTTTTCCTTTAGTTATTTGTTCATGTTTCCTTTAACTGTATGAGCATATTTAAAATATTTGATTTAAGGTTTTTGTCTAGTAAGCCCAATGTCTGGCATTCATTAGGGTCAGTTTTTATTGTTTTTGAATGGGTCATAATTTCTTATGTCTTTGGATGCTTTGTATTTTTTGTTGTTGAAAAGCAGATATTTAGAATATTATAATGTCACAACTCTGGAAATTAGACTGTCCCCACTTCCCAGTGTTTCTTGTTGCTGTCTTTGGTTTGTTTAAAGACTTCTATAAAATAATTTTGTAAGGTCAGTATTCTTTGTTGTATGTCTCTATTCAATTAGTTTAGTGTTCAGCTAGTAATTCAACAGAGATTTCATTAAATGTCTGAAACAACAAAAATTTCCAGGTTTTGCAGATGGGCTCTGTGTGTGCCTTGGGGTATGACTTCAACACTCATCTGGGCAGTTTACAAACCTGCATTAGCCTTCACTTCCTGGTTGGGCCAAGCCTGAAGGTTAGCCAGAGGTTAGAGCTTAGTTCCTTCTCATGTCTTTTGTGAGTACACAATCAACCTTGAGCATGAGTGAGGCCTTCTGGATTCCCAAAAATATGTAGGAGATTTTCAAAGCTTTTGTTTCCCAAAGCATCTTACTCTCACCTTTCCTCCCAGGCTTTCTGCTTTGTCTGCTAGTTGCCTCAACTACTATCCCTTGGGCCAGGAGGCAGTGGCTCATACATTTGCTTTTAAATAATTTTGACAAAATCTTCCAGGGTAGTACCTCTCTCCTGGAACATTCCTAGTTAGATTAAATAAAATTAAGACCTGTGAGCTAGTCCTTCAAAGAGCCACCAGACAGGCCAAAACAAACAACTACAATCCCCCAAGAACAAGATATTTTCTGTTCACTATGGCACCAGGAACTCACACCATTGCTAAGCTAGAGAATGAGGGTTGGGGTAAGTTAAAATGCCACAAAGCTCTCCTGTCTAGATTCAGCTGCTTTTTCTTTATTAAGCATTCACTTGGTTGCTGAAACCTTTGGATATTTTCCAGAGTTTTGATAAAGTTGATTAGGACAGTTTTTGCCAGACTGTTATTTTTGTGTTGTCACTCCAAGTGTCAGGTTCCAGCCCATGCTGAGGTCTGAAGGGAGTGGGTGGATGAGTGGCAGATAGCTAAAAGAACACTCAAGGGGCTATAGGCACGTAAAATATGGCTTTTATTCTCTGGCTGCTCTGTCTGTCTTTTATCTTGGTTGCCCGCTCTGGCTGCAGCCCTTCTCAGCGGCTGGATCCGCAGCTCCTGCCGTCACCATGGCTCTCCCTTACAGAGTCAGCAGCTCCACTCTCTCTTTCTGGGTGTGAACCATCAGCAGGGCAATTGTACCTTTTACAGACAATAGTGGCTGAGAGCCAAGTATGAGTTTACACAAACAGGTTATATAACAAGTAGAGTTTTACTCCTGTGCTCCAAATTCGCTGAGTCACACTGGCCCAGATAGCTGACTCAACTTACTCTTGACCATAGCACATACATTTTCCTTACATGTGTAGAGATAGATTTTTGGAATTTCTACTCTGCCATTATTTGCTGATATAACACCTGGCTTGGTTATTCTTGGTCCTTGCATTTATATATACGTTTTAGAAGTATCTTGTCAATTTCCACCCAAAACACCAAATGGTATTTTGATTTGGTGGCATTGAATATATAGATCAACTTGAGGAGAATTGATATCTTTACAATATTGAGTCTTCCACTTAATAAATATGGCATATCCATCCTTTATTTAGGTCTTTTTGGTTTCCTTCAGTAATATTATATAGTTTTCTGTGGTGAGATCTTGCATATCTTTTATTATATTTGTCTTGAAGTATTTGATTTTTTATGCTTTTATTGTGGGAGGGTTTTTAATAATAAATTTCTTTTAAAATTATTGGACTATTCAGAAATGCTATTTATGCTTACCAATTTTAAAAGTTATGTTTTTTGAGGATCTTTAAATTTCAATAAAATTTTCAAATTCATTGGCAAAAGTTTTTTTTAAATAATATACTCATTTTAATGTCTGCTGATCTGCAATGATATTCTCTTATTCATTTTGATAAATATTTTTAGACTCTCTCTATTTAATCAGTTTCAGCAGGAATTTATTAGTTTTATTAAGTTTAAAAAGTCAACTTTTGGTCTTTTGGATCCTGTCTATTGTGTGTTTCCTAAGTCATTCATTCTTGCTCTTATTTTCATTTTTTAAATTTTAGTAGAATTTAATTACTAAGTTTAGATAGTTTTTTATATAACATATATATTTAAGCCTATACATTTCCCTCTAATTCTGGATTTAGGAGCATCTCACATGTTTTGCTATAGTTCCACCATTATTCTGTTTAATTTATTTTTGGGTTTCCATTTTCAATTTCTTCTTTGTCTAAAAAAGGCTTAATGTTGACTTTATTTTTTAAGAGAAGTTTCGACAGTAATTTGCTTTCCACACTTGGAATATATGTCTTCCAGATTTCATTATTTCTGCAGAGAAATCAGTCAATGGCATATTCGTTGCATCTTTGAAGTTAATCTGTTTTTAATATGTTCTTTTTTTTCCCTCCCCAATTCACTGTAATGGGTCTAGGTAGAGAATTTTCTTTGCATTTATTATGCTTGGGGTTTAGTAGAGTTTATATAATGTGTGGATTGATGTCTTTTGTTTTGGAAAATTCTCAGCCATTGTTTATTAAAATATTCTGCCCTCTTCTCTCCTTCTGGGACTCAAATTACACTTTAATAGATCTTGTCACTGTATCTCTGCCTCTTATCTTCTCTTCCATCTTTTCCATTGTTTTGTCTCTTCATACTTTCAATTCATCAAATTGATATATTGAATTCTTACTTTCAGTTATATATATATATATATACACACTTATAAATATGTGTATCTATATATATACATTTTTTTTGACACAGGATCTCGCTTTGTCACTCAGGCTGGAGTGCTGTAGCATGACTATGGCTCACTGCAGTCTCAACCTCCTGGGCTCAGGTGATCCTCTTACTTTAGCCTTCTGAGTAGCTAGGACTACAGGTGTGCAGCACTCCACCTGGCTAACTTTTTTGTAATGATGGGGTCTCGCTACGTTGTCCAGTCTGGTCTCAAACTCATGGGCTCAAGTGATCTTCCTACGTAGACTTCCAAAGTGCTGAGATTACAGGCATAAGCCACTGTGCCTGGCTCAGTTATATTTTTACATTCTAGAATTTTATTTTAAGTAATTTAGATTGTCTGCCAATTTTCTCAATTTTTTATTTCCTTGAACATTTTAAAGTTATCTTAAAATTAATGTCATATATCCATTATCAGGATACTCTGTGCTCTGTTTCTAATATACACTGTTTATCTTGTTTTTTAAACATGTAGTCCGGGGTTCTCTTGTATATATTTCCTTGTGCAGCTAAAATTTTCTGTTCCCCCAGATAAGGTTTATGTTTTCTGGCAGGCATCCACAGATACTAGCAGTCAGGGATCATCTTAACCTCTTCCACAAACTATTTATTTCTTACCTGGCATTATTTGTTTTGATAAATCTCCTTGGAGTGCAAACCTAAAGTAAGGGGGTTTACCAGCCTTCCCTCCTACTTAGTGGGCTCTGGGGTCTTATTTTGTCTCCTTTGTCCTTTGAAGCAATCAAAAAGTCTGCCTTGCTTCACAGCCCCTTAGCCTCCTCCTCTGGTGCCTCTAGGAAAAAAATGGCCATGAGTGCTGGGCTCATTGCTCTAGGTTTTCCTTTCCTCCTAAATATTCTTCACTATTTTATTAATTCTCCAGACCTCCAAACATATATTTCCTTAAATATTTTGTCTATGGTTTCTAGGTGCTCTCAGTGGAAATATTGATCTGAGTCCTTAGTCTGTTATTACTGGAATGAGAAGTCCACAAATATGCATCAATTTACCTCTAAGTGCCACATTACTACATCCTACAGGTTTTTATATGTAATATTGTTTTTGTCATCTACTTCCACTTATGGAAATTCCCATTTTGTTTTGTCTTTAACACATGGATGTGCAGAAGTGCATTTTTTTGTTTCCCAAAATGTTTAAAAAATAATGTTTTAAGATAGAGTCCTAAGATTTTATTGTGGTCAGAGAAAATATCTGTCTTCTTTTAGAAATATGTGTCTTTCTAAACACATGGCTAATTTTTGTAAATGTTCCATGGATACTTGAAAATCTTGCATTTGTTATATTTGTTAAGTATAGAAATCAAAGTTCTTAATTTCGCTGTCTGAATATTTTATATTTTTACCAATTTTGCAACTTTTGTTTGCTTCATGACAGTTTCTATCAGATGTGTTAAAATTTTCCATATTAATGTTGATTTATCAATTTTTTCTTGTATAAATTTCTCCAGTTTTTGCTTTATAAATTCAATATTTGTTGTTAGTTGTGTACAGTTTCACAATTGGTGTCTCTTCTTTGTGGATTGTTTTGTATATCATGTAGTTTTCCTTTTAATCCTTAATAAAATTTTTGCTTCCAACTCTGTTTTGTGATATACATTGGAACTATTGCTAGCTCTCTTTTCATTAGTATTTGCATGGCATATATCTTTTGAATTTCTTTATTTTCTACCTTCTGTATTGTTTTTGTATTGTACATATGGTTTCTAAATAGCATATAAATAAAAATTGTTTTTGAAATCTAACCTGATCACTTTTATTTGTTCTAAGGTGAGATATTTATACCTATTTAGGTATTTGCATTAATTTCTACTCTTTAGTTTGACTTTTTGGTTTACTATACTTCATTTTTGATTTTCTTTATTCCTATCTGCTTTTGGATGGAAATATTCGACTGTATATCCTTTTTCTCCTCTGCTTGTTTGGAAGCTACAAATCATTTATCCTTTTAGTCTTTTCCCCTAAAATTTTAACACATACATGAAACCACGAATTTTCCTAAGGGAATATAGTGATTCTATACTTCTTTTTTCCTCCTGAATATATGAAGAAATTAGCACTCATTAGCTACTGATTAATAACCTTCCTAATTTTCTAATTGTCATCCTGAATTCTACCTTTACTTTAAAAATTATTATGAAATAGTCAAGAGTCACAAAAGCGATGAAGTTAATACAATGCATATTCATGTATCCACAACCCAGCTTAAGAAATAAAACATTATCTACATGATCTGAGCCTGCAGTCTGCCTCTCCTTGTTTACTTCTCTCTTATTACCTACCTCCACTCCCAAGGTCACTTCTATTCTGGATTTCATATAATTTCTCTACCTTTCTTTACACTTTTTAAAAAAATATGAATTCCTAAATAATACATGCAATTATTTGCTTGTTTAATAATTTTACATATTTTATTCTACTTCTTGAATATTTAAATTCTTCTGAAATGTAACATTTTTGCTCAATATTAGTTTGTGTGACATAGTCATATTGATAGACATTATTATTCTAGTTTATTCATTTTCATGGCCATAGTGTATTATATTACATTTTATGAATATATTAATTTATATACTCATTTTCTAGATGGAAATTTAGGTTATTTTCAACTTTTGTTATTACAAACAATGTTTCTGTAAATGTTCTTGACATTATTCTCAGTAGCAACGATATGGAATCAACCTAGGTAGGTACTCATCAACAGTGGATTGGATAAAGAAAATGTATATATACACCATGGAATGCTATGCAGTCATAGAAAAGAATAATATGTTCTTTGCAGCAACATGGATGCAGTGGGAGGCCATTGTCTTAAATGAATAAATGCAGGAACAGAAAATGAAATACCACATAAGTCTAAGAGTTGAAATTATAAAAAAGAGGACTTGAATGTGGCTTCTTATACAAATATGATTGATTTTTTTCTCTATGATGCAAATTCAGTAGTGAATTGTTGAGCTATTGAAGATGCCCTCTTTGACTTTAATATATACTGCCAAATAATTTTTGCTTATTTTTTACTCCCCTTGCAATATAAATTGTTTCCATAGCTCCATATCTTTGTCACCATTTTGCCAGTTGGATAGGTGTGAAATGGCATCTTTTCACGGTTTTAATTTCTTGTTTCCGAATTACTAGTAAGGTTGGACATATTTTCATATGCTTATTGGGCATTTAGTTTTCCTTTTCTGATAATTCTGTTTGTATTTTTTGTCTTTATTCCTTTTGAGTTGTTTCCTTTTTCTTACCGATTCACAGAAACTCTTAATAAGTCTGTAGTAATACTTTGTTGAGATTTCAGAACCAAAGGCAAATGTTTAGGATCATTTGATGATTAATTTTATGTGTCAACTTGTCTGAGGCATGAGATACTTACATATTTGGTCAAACATTATTCTGGGTATGTCTGTAAGGGTGTTTCTGGGTGAGATTAGCATTTCAATTAATAGATGGAGTAAAGCAAATTGCCCTTCCTAAGCTAAGTGAGCAGGACTTAGCTAATCAATTGAAGAACTGAATAGAATAAAAAGGCCGAATAAGAAGTTATTTCTCCTGCCTGACTATTAAGCAGGAACATCGGTTTTTTTCTGGCCTTTAGACTCAGACTGAAACATTGGCTCTTCTTGTGTCTCAAGCCTGCTGAGTTTTGAACTGGTACTTATACCATCAGCTCTCCTGGCTCTCAGGCTTTTGGACTCAGACTGGAACTACACATCAGCTGTGCTGAATTTCCAGTTGTTGACTGCAAATCTTGCAACTTCATACACACACACACACACACACACATCCTATCAGTTCTATTTCTCTGGAGACTTCTGACTAATACAGAACATGAACTCCAAATGAAGAAATGGAATCCATCCTTAATTCCCAGTCCAGGGACCAGGCCAGACCAGCCACTCCATGAAGGAACCCATCAGAGCTGGAGGCTACCTCGTGCATCTGAGACCCCTATTCTCCTCTGCCATTGTGTGGTCCTGTGTACTTTTTTACCCACCTGGATAACATCTTGGAGAGGATTAGGGATAGAAAGAAGAGTCAGGAAGACTGAACTTTCATTAAAAAAAACCCAAATCAGCTTACTGTAAAGGAGACATTTAAATCAGAAGAAAATAATGTAAATGGGAAAGTTTAAACATCCCCCTTATCCCTATTACCCAGAAGAGTGAAGACTCATGAGAAAGATGAGACTAATAATAGAACATGAAGAGCTCCTTTTTTGTACATTTGATTATAGAGAGTAAACTGCAGTACCTTTTTGGTTATGTTAAAATCCTGTGTTAAATACCAAACAAATTTCAACAATTATTCCACTAGATTATTAAACTTTAATATTTTAAGCAATTTCTCCTTTGCTTAAATAAAATTTACAGCTACTTTTATGACTTTTGACCCTGTTTTAACAATAGCTAACTATTAACATATCTTAAATTTATGTAGTAAGAGATACCTGGATGTAAGAATTTATGCTCTACAAGGGGAAGAACAAAGGCAAATTTTAACAAAGAGATGTTCATATGCATATGCATTATTAAAACTGCACAACATGACCTTACCGTTCTGAATATCCACTTTCCTGGGCAAACCTCTGAAATGCACCCATGGGATCTGAGCCTGTGCTTAAGATGAATACCAGGGGAGTGTTGCATGACATGTCTTGATACACGGTAGCCAGGTCCACAGGTGGTGTCTCTATAAACTGTTTTCCAAGATTTTCTATCACAAAGTCTGTAAGAGCAAAAACCACCTGAAAGTTGAAAAGAAAAAAAAAAGTATGTTGAATGAGGATCCTTCATAATTTTATCCTAATTTTCTCCTTCAGCTCCTCAGAGGATGGTGCCCTGTGTTTTTGTACTTATTCTGTCTTGATTGGGTATACATCTTTTTATAGATATTATTTGGTGGATTTGTTCACCAAATATCTGTGGACAGCTATGGTTCTCATGACTCACAAGCAAGATGAAATATTAGGTAAGAGGGAAGTCCCTCAACATTCACTCTATTTATGGAGCTGCTGTCTCCCCTTCCTTGCTTCTTCTGTCCTGTTTCACATTCTTGTGGACTTTACTTTCAGCCCCTCTATTGCCTCTTTCTGCATTATTGATCTCTGTTTCCTTGATATTCCTATCATCATACAATTAAGCATTACTATATTCCATCCTTAAAAATAGAACTGAAACAAAGATCTTCCCTTGATGGCAGCTACTTTTCCAGCCACTATTTCATTTCTTTCCAAGCACTCACAAGCCAACTTTTCAGAAAACTGGCTCCATTTATTGTCTCCCTTTCTTCATCTCATTCACTCACCAGCCTCTTCTGACCCTTCTCTGGAACCAACCTCAGCCTTGATGATTTTGCCCAGTCCTGGCCATTTCCTACATCAGTTTGGTTCTTTCACTGATCCTACCCTACCCTACCTACCCCTCTCCTGTTCTTGCCGGCCTTGCCCCTCCCCAACCCATATGGAGCCTTCGTATGAGATAGAAAAAGGTGTCTCCTCTTCAAGGGACTTTTAATGTGCCAGAAAGCTGTCATGATAAATACACAGCCTACAATATCTACAAAGTGAATGGCTCCTCCATGGGTTATTCAGTGGACATCCTGCATAACTGCTAACAGCAGCCCTCCCTTTTGCCCTCCACTAGCTATCAACACCATTCTGCCCAAACAAGCCTTACTGTGTGTGTGTGTGTGTGTGTGTGTATGTGTGTGTGTGTATGTGTGTGTGTGTGTATGTAATGCTGTTGGGCAGGGAGGTGTCCCAACCTGGTCTAGGGCCATGGCCTTGGATCACACCCTTCTGTGGCCAACTTGGGAAAAGATGGTGTTCACATGCCTGTTTCTTTAAGTGAGGATGTATTATGGTACTAACTATAAAGGTGTCAGGGTCTAGAAGGAACAGCCATGAAATAGGGCCATCAGGTTTGGGGCTTAGTTCTAATTCTAGTTGTGTCACTGTGTGGCTAAGTATAATTCACTTAATCTTTCCAGCATCAATTTCTTTATATTTTTTTTCAGGTGGACACTCTTTTCTGTATAAATTTATGGGGTAAAAGTGTAATTTTGTCACACATATAGACTGCATTAGTGGTTGAGTCACAGCTTTTAGGGTTTCCATCACCTGAATAACATACACTGTGCTCATTAAGTAATTTTTTTAATCATCCATCCCCTTCCCACCTTCTCACCCCTGAGTCTCCGTTGTTTATCATCCCTTTCTCTACATTCATGTGTACATAATATTTAGCTCTCCCTTATGAGTGAGAACATGTGATATTTGCCTTTCTGTGTCTTACTTGTTTCAATTAAGACAGTGGTCTCCAGTTCCATCTATGTTGCTGCAAGAGACATGATTTTATATTTTTTTATGGATGAATACAGTATTCAATTGTGTATATATACCACATTTTCTTTAGCCAATCATCCATTGATGGACATGCAGGTCGATTCCATGTCTTTGCTACTGTGAACAGTGTTGTGATAAACTTATGAGTGCAATTATCTTTTTGATATATTGATTCCTTTCCTTTGGGTAGATACCTAGTAGTGAGACTGCTGGATCAAATGATAGTTCTTTTTACTTCTTTGAGAAATCTCTGCCAGGCATGGTGGCTCATGCCTGTAATCCCAGCACTTCAGGAGGTCGAGGCAGGTGAATTGTTTGAGCCCAGAAGTTTGAGGTTGCAGTGAGCTGTGATTGTGCCACTGCAATCCAGCCTGGGTGACAGAGTGAGATCATGTCTCAAAAAAAAATTTTTTATACTGTTTTCCATGGAGGTTGCACTAATTTACATTCCACCAAGAGTGGGAATGTGTATTCCCTTTTCTCTGCATCTTCACTGACATTTGTTATTTTTTTACTTGTTAGTAATAGCTATTTGGACTGGGGTACGATAATATCTCATTGTGGTTTTAGTTTGCATTTCTCTGATGATTAATGATGTCGAGTATTTTTCATATACCTGTTAGCCATTTGTATGTCTTTTGAAAAGTGTCTATTTATGTCGTCTGTCCATTTTTTAATTGGATTATCTCTTTTCTTTGTTATTGTTGTTGAGTTCCTTGTGTATTGTGGATATTAGTCACCTGTCAGATGCATAGTTTGCAAGTATTTTCTCCCATTCTGCAGGTTATTCATTTATTCTGCTGATTACTTCTTTTGCTGAGCAGAAGCTTCTTAGATTAAGTCCCATTTGCCTATTTTTTGTTGCCTGTGCTTTTGATGTCTTAGTTATTCATTCATTGCCTAGACCAATGTCAAGAAGAGTTTCCCTTGGTTTTCTTCTAGTATTTTTATAGTTTCAGATCTTATTTTTAAGTCTTTAATTCATCTTTAGTTGGTTTTTGTATACAGTGAGAGATAGGGGTCCAGTTTCATTCTTCTGCAAATGGTAATCCAATTTTCCCACCACCATTTACTGAAAGAGGTGTCTTTTTCCTATTGTATGTTCTTGTTGACTTTGCCAAAGATCGGTTGGCTGCAAATATGTGGCTTTATTTCTGGGTTTTCTACTCTGTTCCATTGATCTATGTATCCATTTTTATAACAGTGCCATGCTGTTTTGATTACTATAGCCTTGTAATATAATTTGATGTTAGATAGTGTGTTGCTTCCAGCTTTTTTCTTTTTGCTTTTCTTTTTGCATTGGCTATTTGGGGTCTTTTTGGTTCCATATAATTTTAGGATTGCTTTTTCTAATTCCGTGAAAAGTGATGTTGGTATTTTATAGGGTTTACATTGAATCTGTGGATTGCTTTGGACAGTATGGTCATTTTATTGATAGTAGTTCTTCTTATCCATGGGCATGGGATGTTTTTCCATTTATTTCTGTCATTCACAATTTCTTCAGTGTTTTGTAGTTTTCTTTGTAGAGATCTTTCACCTCCTTGGTTAAATATATTCCTAGGTATTGTTTTTTTTGTTGTTGTTGTGGTTTGTTTGTTTTTTGAGACAGAGTTTTGCTCTGTCACCCAGGCTGGAGTGCAGTGGCACAATCTCGGGTCACTACAACCTCCACCTCCTGGGTTCAAGCAGTTTTCCAGCCTCAGCCTCCCACGTAGCTGGGATTACAGGCAAGCACCACCACACCCAGGTAATTTTTTGTATTTTTAGTAGAAATGGGATTTTGCCATGTTGCCAAGGCTGGTCTCGAACTCCTGAGCTCAGGCAATCCACCCATCTTGGCCTCCCAAAGTGCTAGGATTACAGGTATGAGCCACTGCTCCCGGCCAGGTATTTTTTTTTTTTTTTGGTAGCTATTCTAAATGGGTTTGCCTTCTTAATTTCATTCTCAGCGAGATCATTATCAGTATATAGAAATGCTACTGATTTTCATATGTTGATTTTGTATTCTGCAACTTTCTAAATCCATTTATCAAATTTAAGAGTTTTAGGTGAAGTTTTAAATTTTATTTTTTGGATATATCATACTATACTGTATTATTAATAAACAGGAATAATTTGACTTCATCTTTTCCAAACTGTATGCCTTTTACTTCTTTCTCTTGCTTGATTGCTCTGGCTAGGACTCTAGCACTATGATGAAGAGAGGTGGTAAAAGTGGGCATCCTTGTTTTTCTCCAGATTTTTGAGGAAATGTTTTCAACTTTTCCTCATTCAGTATAATGTTGGCTGTGAGGTTATCTTATATGGGCTTTGTTATTTTGAGATATGTTCCTTCTATGCCTAATTTGTTGAGGGTTTTTATCATGAAGGGGTGCTGAATTTTATCAACGCTTTTCTGAGTCTACTGAGATGATCATATGATTTTTGTCCTCAAATCTGTTTATGTGATGTATCATATTTATTGATTTGCATATGTTAAATCATCCTTGCATCCCTGGATAAAACCCACTTGATATTATCTTTTAGATATTATCTTTATATTATCTTTTTGATGTACCATTGAATTAGGTTTGCTAGTATTTTGTTGGGGACTTTTGAGTCTATATTTATCAGGGATATTGGTCTATAGTTTTCTTTTTTTGTTGTGTCCTTATCTGGTTTTGGTGTCAGGATAATACTGGCCTCACAGAATGTGTTAGAGAGAATTCCCTCCTTCTCTATTTTTGGAACAACTTCTTTTATCGTTTTTATTTCAAAAGGCCTTGATTATATAAACCATTTGCTTTTTACTTTGCTAAAAAGTAATCCAAGAGTTTACAATGAGTTACAATATACAACACACCAATAACTTATTTCTTGGGGTTGCTATTTAAATACCAAAATGGTAACACACTCATGAAATGCTTTTGAACTTAAAAAGTTGGAGAAATGTTTTTCTCACAAACAGAACAAACTGTCATTAATATTACATAGTGATCTTGGTTCTCAGTGGCTTTAACACAAGCTACTCGTTTGTTACAAGCATATGTAACATGCAATTTCTCATGTGTGTGAACTAATTTTCTTTATGAGACATTTTAAATATGCAGAAAATAAATGTGCATAAAACATACCCTCATTTGGGCGCTAGTCACCCAATACATATATCCAAGAACATGGTTAAGTACATAAAATACAGAAAGGAGATGCATCAGTTAAAGCTATGAAGAGGATTCCTGCAGAATTAGCATGCGGTTTCCTATCCTTTGATTTGTCCCAGTGCTAGTTGTCTCTCCAGGAAGGTGGAAGGTGGAAGGTGAATGATTCTCAGGTGGAAGAAGGGGCTGTACCATAGAAGTGAGTTATGTATGCATGCCAGCCCAAGGGTTGTATCTCACTATCATTGCTAAATGGTTCTCCCCACTTTCATATTAGGTGGTTTAGAGTTCTCTGCTGTTTACAATAGTGTATTAAAGATCTTGTTCATACAAAAGATAACATAGTAACTCCTATCTTAGTTACTCACTTCATTCATTTTAGTTATTCCAGTCAGTATAAATGAACCAGGCCTGCTTCCTGATGTTGAAATCATCACTGGCATAATGGCCTGAATAGAGTGTTTCCTTATGACTGGCAACATGCTGAGATGGCAGGAGTATGGAAGATTTCCTGGCTTGACATTTCTGATCAGTTCTTCAGCTTTAGATTTTGTGCAGTCTGTATATACATTTCCTGGCTTGACATTTCTGATCAGTTCTTCAGCTTTAGATTTTGTGCAGTCTGTATATACATTTCCTGACTTTCAAAGTCCTTATCAGATCCCACTCTACCCAAGAAAGTCTTGCCATCCTACAGTGGACTTGCAGTGGACTTAACTCTGTAGTTATGCTGAGGTCTTTCTCTCTGTGCTCCACTGTACTGTGCTGCTGCAGGTTCCTAGATAGCCACACTGACCTGCTTGGTTCTCAAGGACTTCTTCATATCACATGGCTGGAACTGATCAACTTCTCCCTGTGCCTCTTTTGGATATTTTTCTGTCCTATTCTCATGGAGATCTTGATGGCAGTAATGGCAAGAATTTGCTGTGGAAATGGCTTAGATTACTTATAATCTATAAGGCCTAGATATACAGGCATTTCTTAAAAATCACCCTCTGCAAAATCCCATGTCTGGATTGTGGGATCATTAGAGACTATTCAATCTCTTCCCTCTTTATCACCAAGTTCTTTGCTAGGAGATCCTCTCTCTTTTTTATAAAATTAAATTTTCCATTATGATATATGTGACTCTATTATGTTTTGCTTAAAACCCTCTTTTTAGCTTTGCTGCTTGATCCTTCACACAGTCTCTGGCTGAAGCCCTCAGAGCATTTTTCAGTTTATCCCTTCCATCAGAAGCCATCTGGCATTTCCAAAAGCAATTCCTGGCTTCAGAGGAATACTCTTTTGAAGGTATTGATGGGTGAGTGCACAAATTCACCACTGAAAAATTCTCTGTGACTGGGAATTCCCTGCCCAGAGAAAGGGCATGGTTCTGTGTTTTCTTTGGATGAGAAGATAAGTTTAAATATTTGGGAATAAGGATTCCCTGCTCATCCTTCACTAGTGACAAATCTCATTAAAGCTGTAGTGTATTAGGTGACTTATCGGGACCCTGAGTGACCTAGTGAAATTGTGCATTATAATAGAACCCTTGTCCTTACACTTCTTAGCATCATACTCAAGTTTCTGAGACCTAAAGAAAAAATAAGAAAATGTTAAGTGGAATAAGGAAGTGTATTTTTCCTTGTAGAAGGCTAATGGATAGGTCATTAAACAGGTTATGAGAATTACAGTAACTCAAAATTTAAATTGGTAATAATTACTGCATACTTTTGTAGCAGTATTATCAGCAAAAATCCATCAAGATAAACTTTCTTTCTCAAGTTCAGTATTAGTCTTCCACGATTTATTTAATTTTTCTATGTCTTCCTTCACTTGATCCAAATAGTGGCTTAAAAAATTCTTGAGAGAAACACTCCACATACTAGGAATATAGAAGAGAACTTCCTCAACCTGATAAGGGATGGTGTATTAGTCCATTTTCATGCTGCTGATAAAGACATACGTGAGACTGGGCAATTTACAAAAGAGAGTTTAATTGGACTTACAATTCCACGTGGCTGGGGAAGCCTCACAATCATGGCAGAAGGCAAGGAGGAGCAAGTCACACCTTACATGGATGGCAGCAGGCAAAGAGAGAATGCTTGTGCAGGGGAACTCCTCTTTTTAAAACAATCAGATCTCATGAGACTTATTCACTATCACGAGAACAGCACGGGAAAGATTTGCTCCCATGATTCAATTACCTCCCACTGGGTCCCTCCAACAACACATGAGAATTCAAGATGAGATTTGGATGGGGACACAGCCAAACCATAAAAGATATCTATGAAAAACTGACAGCTAACATCATACTTAATGATTAAAGACTGAATGCTTTTCTTCTAAGATCAGGAACAAGGCAAGGATCTGCTCTTATAACATCTATTCAACATTGTGTTGTAGGTTCTATCTAGGGCAATTAAGCAAGAAAAATAAAAGCATATAGATTGGAAAAGATGAACTAAATTTATCTTTATTTGAAGGTGACATGATTTTGTACATACAAAACACTAGGGAACTCACTCAAAAACTATTAGAACCAATAAACAAGTTTGGCAAGGTTGCAGGATACAAAACTGTACAAAAATCAACTGTATTTCTGTACAGCAGTAATGAGAAAGGAGAAAATGGTTTTAGTCCGTTTTGTGCTGCTATAATAGAAAACTTGAGACCGGGTAATTTATAAAAAAAATACATTTATTTGGCTTATGGTTCTGGAGGCTGGAAGTCCAAGAGCATGATATGGTATCTGACAAGGGCCTCTATACTGCCTCATCCCATGGTGGAGGGCAGAAAGGTAAGACAGGGCAAGACAGCAAGACAGCAAGAGAGGCCCAAACTTGCTTTTATAACAAGGCCACTCTTGTGATAACTAAATCACTCATATGACAATGTCTCTAACGCTTCATGAGCTCAGAGTCCTCATGATCTAATCACTGCTTAACACTGCTGTATTGGAGATTAAGTTTCTAATAAAGGAACTTTGGGGAACACATTTAAATCACAGCAAAAATTAAGAAAGCAATTCAATTTACAATAGTACCAGAAAGAATAGATTACTTAAAAATAAGTTTAACAAAAGAAGTATAAAACTTCTTCTCTGAGAACTATGAAATACTGTTGGATAAAGTTAAAGAAGGTCCAAATAAGTGGAAAAACACCACATGTTCATAGATCAGATGACTTAATGTTGTTAAGATGTTAATATTCCCCAAATTGATCTTCAGGTTCAATGCCATTCTTATCAAAATCTTAGCTGGCTTCTTTTCAGGAACTGACAAGTTCATTCTAAAACTCATGAAAGTTCAAGGGACCTGGAATAGCGAAAACGATCTTGAAAAAGGAAAACAAAGTTGGAGGAGTCATGCTACTGGATTGTAAAACTTACTTCAAAGCTGCAGTAATCAAGACGGTGTGATATTGGAATAAAGATAGACATATAGGCTAATGGAATAAAATTGAGAATTCAGAAATAAACTCTCACAATTGTAGTCAACTGATTTTCAGCAAGGCTGCCAGAATCATTCAGTGGGTAAGGAATAGTCTTTCAACAAACGATGCTGTGACAACTGGTAGCCACATGCAAAAGAATGAAGTTGGGGCCAGGCGTGGTGGCTCAGGCCTGTAATCCCAGCACTTTGGGAGGCCCAGACTGGTGGATCATCTGAGGTCAGGAGTTCGAGACCAGCCTGGACAACATGGTGAAACCTGTCTCTACTAAAAATACAAAAAGATTAGCCAGGCGTGGTGGTGGGCACTTGTAATCCCAGCTACTTGGGAAGCTGAGGCAGGAGAATTGCTTGAACCCAGGAGGCGGAGGTTGCAGTGAGCTGAGATCGTGCCACTACACTCCAGCCTGGGTGATAAGAGCAAAACTCTGTCAAAAAGAAAAGAAAAGAAAAAAAAGAATGTTGGACTCCTACATCACACTTCACACCATACACAAAAATTAACTCAAGGCCAGGTGTGGTAGCTCATGCCTATAATCCCAGCACTTTGGGAGGCCAACGCAGGTGAATCACGAGGTCAAGAGATGGAGACCATTCTGGCCAACATGATGAAACCCCATCTACTAAAAATACAAAAATTAGCTGGGCGTGGTGGCACACACCTGTAGTCCCAGCTACTTGGGAGGCTGAGGCAAGAGAATCACTTGAACCTGGGAGGTGGAGGTTGCAGTGAGCTGAGACCGTGCCACTGCACTCTGGTCTGGCGACACAGTGAGACTATGTCTCAAAAAAAAAAAACAAACAAATTAACTCAAAATGTATCAAAGATCTAAATGTAAGAGCCAAAACTATGTGATTTTTTTTTTTTTTTAACAGAGTTTCGCTCCTATTGCCCAGGCTGGAGTGCAATGGTGCGATCTTGGCTCACCACAACCTCTGCCTTCTGGGTTCAAGCCAATCTCCTGCCTCAGCCTCCTGAGTAGCTGGGATTACAGGCATGCACCACCACACCTGGCTAATTTTGTATTTTTAGTAGAGACGGGGTTTCTCCATGTTGGTCAGGCTGGTCTCGAACTCCTGACCTCAGGTGATCAGCCTGCCTCGGCCTCCCAAAGTGCTGGGTAAATTCTCAGAAGAAAACATAGGTGTAAATGTTTATGACCTTGGATTAGGCAATGGTTTCTTAGTTGTGACACCAAAAGCACAAGCAACAGAAGAAAAAAAATAGATAAACTGGACATCATCAAAATTAAAAGCTTTTGTGCTTCAAAAGGACACTACCAAGAAAGTGAAAAGACAGCCCATAGGATGGGAGAACATTCTTGCAAATCATATATCTGATAAGAAACTTGTAGCTAGGATATTAAAAAAACCCTTTTACAACTGCATGATAAAAAGACAATCCAGTTTAAAATGGTAAAGAATCTGAATAGACAGTTCCACAAATAGCCAAGAAGCACAAGAAAAGATGCTCATTATCATTAGGGAAATGCAAATCGAAGCCATAAGGTACCATCTCACACCCACTAGCACGGCTATAATAAAAAAGATAACAATAAATGTTGTCAGGGTGTGGAGAAATTGGAACCCTCATACACTGATGGTGGGAATGTAAAATGATACAGCCTTTTAGGAAAACAGTCTGGCAGTTCATCGAAAAGTTAAACATACCATATAATGCAGCAATTTCACTAAGTAAATACATAAGAGAAATTAAAACCCATGTCCACACAAAAACTTGTACACAAATGTTTATGGCAGCATTAGTCATAATAGTCAGAAAGTGGAAACAACATAAATGTTCATCAACTGAGAATGAATATATAAAATGTGGCATATCCATGCAATAGTATATTATTTGCAATAAAAGGGAATGAAGTACAGACACTTGATACAGCAGAGACGAATCTTTAAAATATTATGTTAAGCGAAAGGACGAGACACAAAAAAACAGAATAGGCAAATCTGTAGAGACAGAAGTAGACTGGTGTTGGTGATGATGGCACTGGGGGATGATGGCTATGGGTATGGCGTTTCTTCAGGGGGTAATTAAAACGTTCTAAATTGTGACGGTTGCTCAACTCTGTGAAGATCTTAAATGCCATTGAAGTGAATATCTTAAATGGGTGAATTGTATAATAAGTAGATTATCCCTCAATAAAGTTGTTAAAAATGTTGTTATTACACATGATCAAAGAGTATGTCTGTGACAGCTAATGTGGCATTTTTAACATTTTCAAGTAACTCTTGCTTAATCTGTATGACATAGAGATCTTTCTTACTTAGCAAGCAGTTGTGCCAAGCATCAACGAGACTCTTTTGGGGAATTTTCTTCCGGATATTCTGCTTAAATAAATAGTCAGTACACGGCAGAATTAACAACAAGGACTTAACACTGCGTTCATACATCTGGGGTTTACCAAATTGGGAAAAGCTTGCAATTGTTGCTCTAAGTGAGATTCATCAAAATTCTGGTTTCTCTATGGTTTTCAACGGAGAAAACCAGCTGTCACAGAAACTGCCTTCTTTGTGAGGTGGAGGAAACCTGGATTGAAACACCAGTCCTGCCAACATTTGAGTTTCCAGTGGATTTAGCCTTGGAAACCAAGATGCTTCAGGGAACGATGTATGACCTCATCTCTATGATAGCTTTGAAAACAGTTTCTCCTTATGTATATTTAATCACCTTAAAACAGTGGTTCTCAAAGTATGTTTGCAAAATCCCAGCATTAGCATCACGTGGTAACTTCTTAGAAATGCAGGTTCTTGGTCTTTAGCCCAGACCTACTGAATCAGAAATTGGGGGATGGGCCCCAGGAGTCTGTTTTAACAAGACCCCCAAATGATTCTGATGGACACCAAAATTTGAGAACACTGGTGTAGAGAACTTGTCTTAGCTTCGTTCTGTGGTGATGAATTATTCTCTATCAAGCAAGCTTTATTTATCTCTGAATTATGGTAGTTTTTTTTCTCTTTCTAGTTCAAATTCCTAATAACCTTTTCTGAGAAGTTGATACTATTGATGCCAAAGAAAGAGTTGTTGGGATGACAAACATTCTATTTCCTGTTGCAGTTCTAATGAGCTTATACCATGTGGCTTACTAAGAGTTTTTGAAATGAAATTTTATCTTTAGGTCTAAACACACTATTTATGAAGAAGGCTTGGTTTTCGTGTAAAACTACAGTTTCCCACAGAAGCCGTTTTGTTGGACTATCCTCCTTCTTCCAATAGAGCAGTTGATTGCACCATATAGAGGCACTGGACGCCCAATAACCTCCGTTTGTGAACAGACCTGGAAACAACAGTTTGGTTACCCTGAACTCTCTCATCACAGACATCTTGTTTCTAGTCTTGTCTTAGTTCTAAGGCTTCTTTACATACTCTTTTTCTCTAGTCAGGGAATCTAGATCTTCAGTTTTGAAATGGAATTTGGATTCTTCACTCTTGAGCCCCAATTTCTTTAGCAAGTTGTTCTTTGGCATCAATAGCAGGGTAAGGATTGTTCCTAAATGCTTTGATGAGGGCTCTAATTGGTAGGAGGTGTAGCTGGGACCACACTGTCATACTTGAATCTTTTCTTCAGGTGATACTGTCCTTGGTCTTGGCTGATCCAGGTTCCTGTCTTCTCTGGAATGGGTGTCTAGCTCTTAATTTCTGAAACCTAATCTGGGTTTTGATTAGCGTTGATTTGTGAATATATGCTACCAATTGTTTGGTATTATAACCTGGGTAAGGTTTTTGGTTGACGGCATTGATAAGAATTTTCGATGAAACCTCTGTGAATTTGGTATGACAGTGTCTACTGTTTGTAGCTTTGGTCACATGTGGACAGCTATCCTATACACGTTGCAAGAGAGTTTAGGTGTTCAAGGATGTGACTAAGAGTCAAAATATTTTTTTACTATGGAAAATTTCAAGTACATATAAAATGAGAGAATAGTGAACTTGATGCTTCACCCACCTTCAACATTTTTTAGTACAAGGACAATCTTATTTGATTAACGCCCCCACCCACTCCCTCAGCCTCTAGGATTATTTTAAAGTAAATCTAATGCATCATATGATCTTATCCTTTAGTAATTCAATATGTTTCTACAAGACAGAGACTCTTTAAAAAAGTATAACCACATAGGCCAGGCATGGTGGCTCACACCTGTAATCCCAGCACTTTGGGAGGCCAAGGTGGGAGGAACACCTGAGCTCAGGAGTTCAAGACCAGCTTGGGTAACATGGTGAAACCCCATTTCTACAAAAAGAATACAAAAATTAGCTGGGCGTGGTGGTACATGTCTGTGGTCCCAGCTACTTGGGAGGCTGAAGTGGGAGGATCCTTTGAGCGGAGGTTGCAGTGAGTGCAGATCATGCCACTGCACTCCAGCCCAGGCAACAGAGAGAGACTCCATCCCCGCACCCCCCCCAAAAAAACAACAAACCAACGAAACAAACAAACAAAAAAACCATAATCACAGTACCACAATTACATCTAAAAAATTAACAGTAATTCCTTAATATTATCAAATATGTAGTGTTCACATTTCCCTGAATAAATTATAAATGTATGTGAGCATATGTTTAAATAATAGTATGTTATTGTGTATATTTAACAGTATGTAATTATGTATATTTAGTATGTTAAGTTAGGATCTAAATAAAGCTTATACATAGAGATTATTTTGTCTTCTAAGTCTCTTCTAATCTATAAACTTCATCGTCTCCTACTTACCTTTGAAAAACAAACAAACCAAATGTGTTCTTAAAGAAATCAGATTTTATGTCTTGCAAAAATTTTCATAGTCTATAATTTTCTAGCTTCAATGTCTTTATTTTGAAAATTCCTTTTTTTGACTTATGGCATCTAGTTATCCTCTCATGTTTCCACCATCCAACCTGGTAGCTATTGTCCATATTCACTGGAGACTTTCCACCTGAATCAAAGCCAGCCTTCCTTTCTATTACATGTTTGTTCCATTGAACAAAGTGTTACTGATTTATCTACTGCATCCCAGGCACCATCTGAGGTGACACAACCCAGGTTCAGGGTTCATGTGGACATCCACCAGCCTAATCTTGCAGTTCCTTGGCCTCTAACTCCAGTGCACATCCTCTTATCTCTTTCACAGTCACCCACACCCATGGTCAACCTCAGAACATTGTCATCACTTGGAACTGTTCCCCATTAGAAATTTTAAGCTCAATTTTGATTATAACCTCTCCCATCCTTCCAGTTGTGCCACATCCCTAGTCTAACTACATCACTTCTCAAAGAAATTTCTACCTACTTGTTGTTCCTTTTCTTCCAGTCTATAAGCCCTTCCTATATCTCTTCTTTTTCCTATAACTACTCTTATCAACACTCTCAATGGTCTTGCATTCTCTATTCTTTTATTATAATCAACTGTATTTAAGGTCAACCACATAACTTATTTTCTGTGTTCCTACAGAGTGATATAGTTTGAATATTTGTCCCCTCCAAATCTCATGTTGAAATGTGATTCCCAATATTGGAGGTGGGGCCTAATGGGAGGTGTTTGGGTCATGGAGGTGGATCCCTCATGAATGGCTTGGTGCTCTCCCCACAGAAATAAGTGAGTTCTCACTCTATTAGTTCATATAAGAGCTAGTTGTTTAAAAGAATCTGGTGCCTCTCTCCCCTCTTTCTTGCTCTCTCTCACACCATGTGACATGTTTGCTCCCCCTTTGCCTTTCACCATATGTAAAAGCTTCCTGAGGCCTCACCAGAAGCCAAGAAGATGTTGCTGCCATACTTGTACAGCTTGCAGAACTGTGAGCCCAATGGACTTCCTTTCTTTATAAATTATCCAGCCTCAGGTATTTCTAAATAGCAATGCAAAATGGACCAGTACAGAAAATTGGTACTGAGGAATGGGGCATTGCTACAAAGGTACCAGAAAATGTGGAAGCAGCTTTGAACTGAGTAATGAGCAGAGGCTGGAAGAGTTTGGAGGGCTCAGAAGACAGGAAAATGAGGGAAAGTTTGGGACTTCTTAGAGACTGTCTAAGTTGTGACCAAATGCTGACAGAAATATGAGCAGTGAAAGCCAGGCTGATGAAGTCTCAGATGGAAATAAGGAACTTGCTGGGAACTGGAACAAAGGCCACCCTTGTTATGCCTTAGCAAAGGACTTGGCTGTATTGTGTCCATGCGCTAGAGGTTTGTGGAAGGTTGAATTTAAGAGTGATGACCTAGGTTATCTGGTGGAAGAAATTTCAAATTTTTCATAATCTAATCTTTTCACCACAAAGTGGTCAATAAGTGCCATAGCTCCTTCTAACAGCCTACAATCAGATATGGAAGGAAAGAAATGACTTAAAGTTGCGACTTATAATTAAAAGGGAAATTGAGGGTAAAAATTTGGAAAATTTGTAGCCTGCTTATGTGGTAGGGAAGGAAAGAGCATTTTCAGGAAAGGATTCTAAGAGGTCTGCAGAACAACAACTTGCTAGAGAGATTTGCATGACTAAATTGGAGCCAGGTGCTACCATTCAAGGCAAGGGGAAAAAAGACTTCAAAGGCATTTCAGAAATCTTCCAGGTAGTCCCTTCCATTGCAGGTCCAGAGCCCTGGGAGGCAAGAATAGTTTCAGTAGACAAGCCTTGGGCGTCACTGTCCTGAGCCACCTATGGAAGCTGCTCCCCAAATCCCAATATCTCCAACTCTACCCTTGGCTCAGAGGGCTCCAGGCACAGCTTGGGCTGCTACTCTGGAGGGCACAATTCATAAGCCTTGGTGGCTTCCATGTGATGTTAAGTCTGCAGCTGGGCAGAATGCAAGAGTGAAGGAGGCTTGGCAGCTTCCACCTAGATTTCAGATGTATTGGAAAGCCTGGGTGCCCAGGAAGAAGCCTGCTGTAGGGGTGGGATCCTCATAGAGAGACCCTACTAGAGTAGTGCCAAGGGAAAATGTGGGGTTAGAGCCCCACACAGAGTCCCCACTGGGGTGTTGCCTAGTGGAGCTGTGAGAATGGTAGAGATACTGGCAGTGCACACCCTCAGTCTGGGAAAGCCATAAGCATTCAACTACAACCCAGTAGGGCAGTCAACATGGACAGCTGCCCAAAAGGCCATGGGGACAGGGCTTACTAAGGCCTTGGGAGCCCACACTTTGCACCAGTGTGCTCAGGATGCAGGACATGGTGTCAAGGATTATTCTGGAACTTTAAGATTTAGTGTCTTCCCTACTGGGTTTCAGACTTGCATGGAGCCGGTTGCCCTTTCCTTTTGGCTGATTTCTCCCTTTTGGAATAGGAATGTTTACCCAATGCCCAAACCACCATTGTGTCTTGGAGGTAAATAACTTGTTTTTGATCTCATGGGTTCATAAGTGGAAGGAACTTGCCTTGGGTCTTAGATGAGATATTGGACTTTGAAACTTTGAGTTAGCACTGGGATGAGTTAAGGCTTTTGAGGACTGTTGGGAAGGCATGATTGTATTTTGTAATATGAGAAGGACATGAGAGTTTGGGGGCCAGGAGTGGAATAATATAGTTTGGATGTTTGTCCCCTCCAAATCTCATGTTGAAATGTGATCCCCAATATTGAAGGTAGGGCCTAGTGGGAGGTGTTTGAGTTATGGAGGTGGATCCCTCGTAAATTGCTTGGTGCTCTCTCCATAGAAATGAGTGAATTCTTGCTCTAGTAGCTCACATAAGAGATAGACGTTTAAAACAGTCAGGTGTCTCCCTCCCCTCTTTCTTGCTTCCTCTCTCACCATGTGATGTGCCTGCTCCCCCTTTGCCTTTCACCATATGTAAAAGCTTCCTGAAGCCTCACCAGAAGCCAAGAAAATGCTGGTGTCATGCTTGCACAGCCTGCAGAACTGTGAGCCAAATAAACCTCCTTTCTTTATAAATTACCCAGCCTCAGGCATTCCTTTATAGCAATGCAAAGCAGACTAACACACAGAGATAGCAGAAAATCCTACAACATAGCATCAACACCTCCCAAATATGCTTTCATCTTTTCCAGTTAGTTTTTTCTCCCTTTTCCCAAAGGAACAATCTCCATTTTCCTCTAATGCTTCCTGGAACTCACCAATCAAATCCTTAGCAGATAATATTATACCTTTATTAACAATAAAATTAGGAATTATATCTAAATGCATAGAAACTGGAACTGTCCTGAATGCTTCATTCATTCTGTTGATAACTTGTGCTGTGTTGAAACTTGCACCTCCTTGGCTTCCATGACACTTTTTTTTTCTCCTAGTGTTTTTCCTGACCCTCTGCTATTTCTTCTTATGGGCTCCTTATCCTTTCTCTCTGCCTTTTAAAAGTTGGTGGTAATCAGAGCTTCATTTTTGCCCATGTTTCCTCTTATTCTGTCTTATTCCTCTACGATCCTAACAACTCCCACAGTTTTACTTTCCAACTGAATGCTGATTCCCAAATCTCTATTTCTAATTCATATATCTCTCTACAGTTTCCTACTTCCATATGAGCTGACTTTCAAACTGCTATCCACTCTGATAGCCGTAGAATCAACAGCATCTTTCTCTCACATATTACTCCTTTCACATTTGCTTAGTTGTTGGCACAACTAACCCCTTTGGCATGCAAACGGAAACTGGGGGCCATATCAGTTGCCTCATCTCCATGCTCCCCTTCATCTCTCTACTACCTCTGTCTTAATTCAGACTGCCATAATTTCTTTCATCTTCAAACAAGTCCTGGCAACTATGGCTTTGTACCCTTCAAATGTCTCCTCTCCATTGTTGTCAAGATCTGAAAGGCCCATTATTTCCCTTCTAAAGCTTCCCAACAGACCCCATCCCTTCAACAGAGAGCACAGTACTCTAATGGCACACACCAGGGAAGGCCCTGGCTGGCTCTCTTTCATAATTCTCTATATAAAACATTATGTTCTAGTAATAACACAGAACCATGTTTCTTTTTTCTTTTTTGAGACGGAGTCTCACTCTGTCGCCCAGGCTGGAGTACAGTGGCGCGATCTCGGCTCACTGCAAGCTCCGCCTCCTGGGTTCATGCCATTCTCCTGCCTCAGCCTCCCGTGTAGCTGGGACTACAGGCGCTCGCCACCATGCCCGGCTAATTTTTTTTTGTATTTTTAGTAGAGACGGGGTTTCACCGTGTTAGCCAGGATGGTCTCAATCTCCTGACCTCGTGATCACCCGCCTCGTCCTCCCAAAGTGCTGGGATTACAGGCGTGAGCCACAGTGCTCGGCCCATGTTTCATTTTTTTGAGGTATCTCCCAAACTTGGCCATTGTTACTCTCAAATACATTTATAAATCATAACTGGCTAGTGAGCTTTAGTAGAAATAATTGTAACACAGTCCTTTAATAAAAAAATGCCCTACCTTTTCTTCTTTAAAACATTTAATAAGAATTAGCTTATGGAAAGAACTCAATCCTGCACTCCATGGATCCTGGCGTGCGGCCTCCTTTTCCTGTCTCATGTGTTTCTCTTCGTGTTTCATTTTAGAATAGCCTTCCCATTCCTGTGGGTTAATATAAGTCTCAAAAGATCCTGGAAATACAATTTAAAGAAGATAATTTAATTAGATTTGTTTTGGCTTTGAAATTAAATAATGTTTGGTAATTTAAAAATATCTCTGTATTTACTATCAGTTTTAACCACTAGTATACTGTAAATACATCAGTCTCCCCTGCTACCCAACCTAATCAAAAAGTAAAGAATTAAAAATGTAATCAGAAAATAGAAGCAAACCACTTACAAAAAACAAAAACAAAACAAAATATTAGGAAGGTTAAAAATAAAAGGATGCATAGAGATACTTAAGCAAATGTGAGCAAAAATAAGATTGAAGTGATAAGGGTAATATTGAGTTAACTGGAATTCAAAGCAAACATAATCAAATGGGACAAAGTAGGTTCTTATATTAATAAAAATAAATCCATAATAAAAACACAATAAAATGAACCCAGGTGTGCCAGAAAATAGCATAAAAATATGTCAAATAATCACTGTTAGAGGTAGAAGAAAAAGCAAGAAAAAAGATAAAATCAGTCTATGATAAATGAAGTAAACTGAAAATTCTGGCATATGTAATTTGAACACTATAAATAATAGCTGAATACGTTGACATATTTACATTATGCCCTAATAAATGATACATCATCCCCTGCTCCCTGGCTATAGAATATAAGAAATGGATTTGTATCTTGTATGAAAGTTAGGATCATAGTTAGTTCTTACAATGGTTATAACATGTACTAAGAATTCGCACTGACATTTCTGTAGGTACAGAATGCATATGGTATAAACCTTTCAGAAAGCCAAAATAACTAGTGTGTTCTCCAGGGAGGAAACAGGTTTGTTGGGTTGGCCATTAGGCACAATTGTTGGCTTGCATTTCAGGCTAGAAAACAACTTTCTCTAGCTTGTCTGCAGGGGCTCTCCTCTGAGGGCTTAATCATAGCAATCAGAAAGCTAGTGACACAAAAATTCAGTGACATTTCTGACCATGGCCTTGGGGTAGTGTTCATCTTTGCAAGATTTATAATTTATATATGGAATATAGACAATTACAAGGTATGAGACCACAAAGCATACCATGCCACAATACTCTTTAGTTAAAGGTGTTTGCATTATTCTGAAGACCAGGTAGCAGAACTATGTATTGCAAAAGGACTCCTTTTCCAGTGAGGTTCTCATTATTTATTGTGTAATCATTAGGACTCCAGGTAATGATGGGAGAAAATAATGCATAAAATATGCATTAGAAGATGGTATCTAATAATGCATTATTTATTTATTCATTTGGAGACAGAGTCTTGCTCTGTTGCCCAGGCAAGAGTGCAGTGGTGTGTTCTCGGCTCACTGCAACTTTTGCCTCCCAGGTTCAAGCAATTCTCCAGCCTCAGCCTCCCGAATAGCTGGGACTACAGGTGCACAACACCACACCAGGCTAATTTTTTTGTATTTTAGTAAAGATGGGGTTTCACCATGTTGGCCAGGCTGGTCTCCAACTCCTGAGCTCGGGCAATCCACCTGCCTCAGCCTCCAAAAGTGCTAGGATTACGGGCGTGAGCCACCGCACTTGGCTTAATAATGCATATTTTAAATAACCCCCAATTAATAGGACATGAAGCACTTAGAAATCAAGAAAGACAAAAGATTAAGGCAATTAGGAAGTTTCTGAAGGTAAGATTGACAATGGAATTAAACATCACTTGCAAATATCTAAAGCTCACTTTTAGAATACCAGCCATCCTATCAAACTATGCACAAACCTTCGTAAGTCTGTAGCATTTCTGGAATAAACCTTGAAATCTAACACATAAAAACAGGAAAGTTTTTTTAAATTGTTGCAATGTTAGTCTCAAAGACATGGATAACACATGGTGCTTTTTATCAAAAAATTATGAGTTGTCCCTACAACTACTTTGCTTTTCAACCTCCACACCTTCCCTCTTCCTTTGCCTCTGTGTAGATGAGGCTCCATCTAGCCTTTCTGCTTTGGGTCTGTCCCTAACTGTCCATCTCTGGGTTTCTTCTATGAGTATTTTTCTTTTTGTGTTCTGTCTCTACCTCTAGCTGCCTCATTTAACTGGTGCATAATATAGCAACAATTTTTACTAGGGAGGGGACAAAAGACTAGAGGGGAATGCACTTTTCAGTAAGTTAATGCATTTATTGAACAGCTTTTTTTCCCCCAGTCTTCATTTAGAAATCCAATAAATATATTAGGATCTTAGAAATTCTGGTTAATGTAGACTTTAAACCACCACACTTGCTGGGTATACTTAGTTAAATAAATATTCATATTAGAAGTATAAGAGTAATTACCAAAAATTAAAATAGAATTTCAAATCAGTAGAGGGGAAAATAAAGAGTGTGGATGATGCAACTGAAGAAGAAAGGAAGGAGAGGAGAAATAAAGGATATAAAGAAAGGAAGAAGAAAGAAGAGAAAAGGAAGCAAAGAAAAAGCTGGCAAGAAAAATATGCCCAAAATAAAGATGACCAATGTAAGTCCAAACAGATCAGAGTTTCTTAACTTTACTAATACTGACATTTTGGATGCTGTAGTTATTTGTTGTGGAGGGTTGTTCTGAGCACTGTAGGATGTACAGTAGCATCTCTGGTCTCTACCCACCAGATGCCAGTAGCACCACCCCAGTTGTGGCAAACAGAAATGTCTCCAGACATTGTCAAATGGAAATATTCCCCAGTCAAGAAGAACTGAAATAAATCAATAGCCATAATAAATATAATCAGATTAAAATTTGTCTGTTAAAGACTTTCATGTTCCTCAAAACAACAACAAAATCCTACTAAGATACACCAAAAACATAATGATGACACACAAAAAATGGAAAGTAAAGAGTGTAGAAATATATAGAGTGGGAGTACTGACTAAGAGAGGCTTGCTGTAATAATATTAATATTAGAAGATGTATTTTGAGGTTTTGGGTCAGGATGGCTGACTAGATGCAGGTATTGTGTGCTGCCTCCATGGAGAAGAGCCAGAATAGTAAGCAGATACTCACATTTCAAACAGGTAATCTAGGAGTGAATGCTTGGATTCATTAGAGAAGAGACATGAAGTACCAGAAGTAAGTAAGGAGAGGGTTCAAATTAGCTTGCGCAGCCAGGAACTGACTGGGCTGGGAGATGGTCCTGGATGCAGGGAAACAGTAAGAGGGAAATCCCTGGAGCTCCAAAACAGGGTTTTATGACTTGGCTACAGGAGAAACCCTTGACCCACTAGGGCCTTGTGCCTGACATATGGAACTGCCTAAAGATTGTACAGAGACATTTCTCTAGAAAGGGAACCCACACACAATCCCACAGGAATCCGAGCCTGGTGCAGCCTCAGCTGGGTGCCATTTTGAGAACCCAGATCCTGGGGATTTACAGACACAGCTGCAGCCACTGTGCTGCTCCAGGGAGGGAGAGGGGAGAACGGGCACACTCATGCACCCCCTAGAGGGTACTTGCTGCCCTGCTATGAGCTGCTGTTGAGACTGAGATATGAGTGGACCACACCTCTCACAGCTTCCTGCTTATGCTGCTTGCCTGAATGGTGCCGCACCCTCTTTAGCCCCAGGCCCAAGGTGCCCTTTTGAGAGTTTAATGCTGGGCTGAGCTCCACGCTTTGCTTAGTTTGGGCTGATGTGGCTGTAGCCTCTGCCTGGCTAAGGAAGAACAGGGAGACCAGGTCATCTTACTCACATCTGGGACAATACTCACAGCTCTGTAGCAGGCTGCTGTGAGACAGATGCGAATGAAACACACTCTCCACAGCTTCTTGATCATGCTGCCTTCCTGGGCAGTGATCCGCCCTCCCTGTTTTCAGGCCCAAGGCACCATTTTGAGAATGTGCTGAGCTGTGGCCCATCCTTGGCCTGAGTTTGGGCTGATGTGGCTGCTGCTGCCACCCAGCCAAGCAGGGAAAAGGGACCAAGGCTCTCCTACATATACCTAGGACAATGCCCAATGCCTTGCTACGAGCTGCTATGAGACTGAGACTTGAGTGGACCACACTCCTCACAGCTTCTTGTCCATGCTGCTCACCTGAGAGGGGGTCCCCACTCTCTAGGTGCAAGCCCATGGCTGGCACCATTTTGAGAGGTTAGAGCCATTGTTTGGTAACCTGGCAGCAGTGGCCACAGCAAGCATTTTGGTCTTAGGTAAGATTAAAATGCTTGTTCTGGAAGGGGAGAAGGGTCCCCACAGGCAGAATTGAGCAGTGAGTGTGGAGAGTGCCCTAGTAGTAGGTGGTGGAATTAAGCTCTCTCCCATCACAAGACTGGAGTGGGAGGAGAGTTGCTGGAGTTGAGGTTTTTCCCAGAGGGCAAGACTTTCAGCCAGAGACCCTTTGCAACGTAGAACTGGTCTGCATGGGTCATAACAGGTTGTCCCAGCTTGTTTCCTTGGTCAGTTGGGGAACAGTGCCCCACCAGCTCTGAGGAGTGGGAGGGAGGCAGACTCCACTCCCCTGGAGATCTAACCCTTGATGCAGACTGTCCCTAAAGGAGGGGAGAGTGCAGCCCACCAAAGACCCCCTTGGATAAAAGAAAATGTGAGTGCAGTGCCAGCCACTGAAGGTGGTACCACCAAAGCCTGGGAATGGACATGGGGGGGGGGTCACACTTACTCCACCACCCTTCTTCTCAGCGCCCTGTCATGGATTTGGAAGTGACTCTTCACTTTGGGGTCTGGGGAATGCAGGTTGAAAGAATCTGTGTCTCAAGCTTCTCCAGCAGCTCCACCCTATTGAGGGTGAATGTGCTCGGCAGAGGTGCTTTTTGTACTTCTCTAGTGCTTCCACCCCTGCTTGTACCCATCAGTTCTTACTCTTAAGCACCATCTACTAGACTGCATCCTGAATTACGCCATCAAATAAAATTACATTGCTACAACAAGCAACTTCTGAGAAAGCCACTGCATGAACCTACTTGCAACCAAGGAACCTGTACAGAGAGCTGGCACTCTGAAAGCACCTAGAAATGAAGCCAATTAATCATACACAATATACATCACAGTCATACCCCCAAGGGAAAAAATGAATAAACAAGAAGCCCCACCCAAATGATAGCAAATTAAAAAAAAAGAGAGAAGTATCAGCTCTCTCAGATGAGGAGTAACCAGTGCAGAACCCCAGCAATACAAAAAGCCAGAGTGTTTCATCACCTCCAGAGGATCCCACTAGCTCCCAAGCAATGGATCCTAACCAGAATGAAATGTCTGAAATGACAGATATAGAATTCAGAATATGATGCAAAGAAACTCAATGAAGTTCAGGAGAAAGTTGAAATCCCACACAAAGAAGCCAGAAAAATGATCCAAGATATGAAAGACAACATAGCTATATTAAGAACAGAACAGAAGATATGAAAGACAACATAGCTATATTAAGAACAAGACCAACATAAGCTCTGGAATTGAAAAATTCACATCAGGAAATTCAAAATACAAATGGAAGCCTTAACAACAGACTAGACCAGGCAAAAGAAAGACTTTCAGAGCTTGAAGACCAATCTGTCAAAATGACCCAGTCAGACAAAAGTAAAAAAGAATTAAAAAAATGAACAAAGCCTTTGAGAAATATGGGATTATGTAAAGTGATCAAAACCTATGACTTACTGGCATTCATGAGAGAGAAGAGGAGAGAATAAGCAACTTGGAAAACATATTTGAGGATATAATTCAGGAAAATTTCCCCAATCTTGCTAGAGAGGTCAACACGCAAATACAAGAAATCCAGAGAACTCCTATAAGATGCTACACAAGATGACCATTCCTAAGACACACTTGGGGATGGATAGGAGGGATAGGACTAACCAAAGTCCATGTGAAAGAAAGAACTTTAAAGGCACCTAGAGAAAAGGGTCATGTTGCTTATAAAGGGAAACCTATCAGACTAACATCAGACTTTTCAGCACAAACCTTGTAAGTCAGAAGAAATTGGGGGCTCATTTTTAGTATTTTTAAAGAAAATAAATGTCAGCCAAAAATTTCATATCCTGCCATGCTAAGCTTCATAAATGAAGGAGAAATAAACTGTTTCCCAAACAAGTAATCACCAAGGGAATTTTCCACCACCAGACTGGCCCTACAATACATGCTTATGGGAGTTCTCAATGTGGAAACAAAAGAATAATGCAAGTGGGCAGAGGACATGAACAGACACTTCTCAAAAGAAGACATTTATGCAGCCAAAAAACACATGAAGAAATGCTCCTCATCACTGGCCATCAGAGAAATGCAAATCAAAACCACAATGAGATACCATCTCACACCAGTTAGAATGGCCATCATTAAAAAATCAGGAAACAACAGGTGCTGGAGAGGATGTGGAGAAATAGGAACACTTTTACACTGTTGGTGGGACTGTAAACTAGTTCAACCATTGTGGAAGTCAGTGTGGCGATTCCTCAGGGATCTAGAACTAGAAATACCATTTGACCCAGCCATCCCATTACTGGGTATATACCCAAAGGACTATAAATCATGCTGCTATAAAGACACATGCACACGTATGTTTATTGCAGCACTATTCACAATAGCAAAGAGTTGGAACCAACCCAAATGTCCAACAACGATAGACTGGATTAAGAAAATGTGGCACATATACACCATGGAATACTATGCAGCCATAAAAAATGATGAGTTCGTGTCCTTTGTAGGGACATGGATGAAACTGGAAAACATCATTCTCAGTAAACTATCGTAAGGACAAAAAACCAAACACTGCATGTTCTCACTCATAGGTGGGAATTGAACAATGAGAACTCATGGACACAGGAAGGGGAACATCACGCTCTGGCGACTGTTGTGGGGTGGGGGGAGGGGGGAGGGACAGCATTAGGAGATACACCTAATGCTAAATGACGAGTTAATGGGTGCAGGAAATCAACATGGCACATGGATACATATGTAACAAACCTGCACATTGTGCACATGTACCCTAAAACCCTAAAGTATAAAAAAAAAAAAAAAAAGAATAAGAGGAACATATTGAGGGACATCAAAATATGATAAATCAAATATAACTAAATATAATAAAAAGCCAATCTGTTCTCTGGGTGATTAATTAAACAAAATTTTATAAAAATCAGAAAAAAAAAAAGAATAATGCTTGCTACCATGAAAGCACATGTAAGCATATAGCCCACAGAACCCATAAAGCAACTATACAATAAAGACTACAAAGCAACTAAGCTAACAACATTATGACAGCAACAAAACCTCATATATCAATTTTAACTTTGAACATAAATGGCCTAAATGCTCAAGTTAAAATACATAGAGTATCAAATTGAATGAAAAAACAAGACTCATTCTTCTTCTATCATCCAAGAGACCCAGTCTCACATGTTATGACACCTATAGGCTCAAAGTAAAGGGATGGAGAAAGATATGTCATGCATCAGAAAACAAAAAAAGCAAGGGTTACTGTTCTTATATCAGAATTTAAAAAAGGACAAATAAGGGCATTAAATAATGATAAGGGGCTCAATTCAACAAAACATCTTAAGTGTCCTAAGATATTTGTGTATCCAACATTGGAGTACCCAGATTCACAAAACAAGCACATCTAGGCTTAATGAAAGACTTTGGCAGGACAGAACAATAGTCACACAACACACAACACCCCACTGATAGCATTTGATAGATCACTGAGGCAGAAAATTGACAAATTCTGGACATAAATTCCACATGACCATTTGGACCTAATAGACATCTACAGAATACTCTACCTAACAACCACAAGACACACATTCTTCTTATCTGCATATGGAACATACTCTAAAATTGACCACATGCTTGGTCATAAAGCAAGTATCAATAAATACAAAAATATCAAAATCATACTTAGCATCTTCTGAGACAACAGTGACATAAAAATAGAAATCAATACACAGAAGATCTCTCAAAACCATAAAATTACATGGAAACTAAACAAAATGCTCCTGAATGACTTTTGGGTAAACAATGAAATCAAGGCAGAAGTGAAAAAACTTCTTTGAAATAGATGAAAACAGACATGGAATGTATCAAAACCTCTGGGATGTAGGAAAGCAGTGTTAAAGGAAAGTTTATAGCACTAAAAAATGACATAGAGAAGTTAGAAACGACATTGAGAAGTCAGAAAGTTCTCAAATTAACAAAGGAGTCTGTACCTAAAGGAAATAGAGAAATAAGAACAAATGAAACCCCAAACTAGCAGAATAAATAAAAGAACTATAATCAGGGCAGAAATGAACAAAATTGAGACCTCAAAAACCATACAAAGGATCAATGAAACAAAAAGTTGGTTTCTCGAAAGGATAAACAAGATTGATAGACCATAAGCTAGATTAACAAGGAAAAAAAGAGAGAAGATCCAAATAAGCATAATCAGAAATAACAAAAGTGACATCACAAATGATCCCCCAGAAATACAAAGGATCCTCAGAGGGTACTATGATGAGCATCTCTATGCACACAAACTAGAAAAATCTAGAGAAATGGATCAATTCCTGGAAACACACAACCTCCCAAGACTGAATCAGAAAAAACAAAAAATCCTGAACAGACTAATCACGAGTAATGAAATTCAATCAGGAATAAAAACGTACCAACCAACCAACCAACGGAAAAAAAAAGCCCTGGACAACCAAATTGTACCAGATGTACAAAGAAGAGCTGGTACCAATTCCACTGAAACTATTCCAAAAAATTGAGGAGGTGGGACTCCTCACTATCTCATTCTATGAAGCTAGCATCATCCTGATACAAATATCTGGCACAGACACAAAAAGAAAAGAAAACTAAAGGCCAATATCCCTGATGAAAAGACTCAAAAATCTTCAACAAAATACTAACAAACTGAATCCAGCAGCATATAAAAAAGTTAATTCATCATAATCAAGTGAGCCTTATTCCTGGGATGCAAGGATGATTCAACATATACAAATCAATAAATGTGATTCACGTCATAAACAGGACTAAAAACAAAAACTATATGATCACCTCAATAGATGAGGAAAAGCATTTGATAAAATTCAACATCCCTTTATGATAAAAATCCTCAACAAACTAGGCATCAAGGGAACATACCTCAAAATAATGAGAGCCATCAATGATAAATGCACAGCCAACATTATACTGAAAGGACAAAAGCTGGAAGCATTCCCTTGTAAGAACTGGAACAAAACATAGATGTCTACTCTCACCACTCCTATTCAATATAGTACTGGAAGTCCTAGCCAAAGCAATCAGGCAGGATAAAGAAATTTATCCAAACAGGAAAAGAGGAAGTCAAATTATCTCTCTTCACTAACAATATGATTCTGTCCCTAAAGAATCCTAAGGATTCGACCAAAAGACTCCTAGACCTGATAAATGACTTCAACAAAGTCTTATGATATAAAATGAATGTACAAAAATCAGTAGCATTTCTACATATCAATAATGTTTAAGCTGAGAAACAAATAAAGAATGCAATCCCATTTAAAAGAACCACAAAAATATTGTGGAATACATCTAACCAAGGAAGTGAAATATCTCTATAAGAGTAACTACAAAACACTGCCAAAAGAAAGGATGAAACAAACAAATAGAAAAACATCCCACACTTATGGGTTGCAAGAATCAACATCGTTAAAATGGCTGTGCTATCCAAAGCAATCTACAGATTTAATGCTATTCCTATCAAATTACCAATGTCATTTTCCATAGAATTAGAAAAAACTATTCTAAAATTCATAGGAAACAAAAAAAATGTGCTCAAACAGCCAAGGCTATCCTAGTTAAAAAGAACAAAGCCAGAGGCATCACATTACCCAACATATAAATATACTACAAGACTACAGTAACCAAACCAACATAGTACTGGTACAAAACTAGATACATGGACCAATGGAACAAATAGAGACCCCTGAAATAAAGCCACACACCTACAACCAACTGATCTTCAACAAAGTGAACAAAAATAATGTGGAAAGAATATTCTATTCAATAAACGAGCTGGGAAAACTGGCTAACCATATGCAGAAGAATGAAACTGGACTCCCTACTTCTCACCATATACAAAAATTAACGCAAGGTTGAAGTAAGACCTCAAACTATGAAAATCTTAGAAGAAAACATAGGAAATATTCTTCTAGACATTGGCCTAGGCAATGTATTTATGATGAAGAGTCCAAAAGCAAATGCAACAAAATAAAAAATAGACAAATGGGATTTAAACTAAAGATTTTCTGCATAGCAAAAGAAAACATTAATTGAGTGAACAGACAATGTACAGAATGGGAGAATATATTTGCAAACTATGCATCTTACAAAGAACTAATATTCAGAATCTATAAAGAACTTAAACAAATCAATAAAAGTAAATAAGCCCACTAAAAAGTGGGCAAAGAACACGAATAGACTCTTCTCTAAAGAAGACATACAAGCTGCCAACAAAAACATATGAAAAAATGCTCAATAATGCTGTCCCTCCCCCCTAATGCTAAATGACGAGTTAATGGGTGCAGGAAATCAACATGGCACATGGATACATATGTAACAAACCTGCACATTGTGCACATGTACCCTAAAACCCTAAAGTATAATAATAAAAAAAAAGAAATATGATATAAAAAAAAAAAAGAAAAAATGCTCAATATGACTAATCATCAGAGAAATGCAAATCAAAACCACAATGAGATGCCATCTTACACCAGTCAGAATGGCTATTAAAAAGTCAAAAAAAAGTAGATTTTGGCAAAGTTGTGGAGAAAAGAGAATGCTTACATACTGTTGCTGAGAATACAAACTAGTTCAGCCTCTGTGAAAAGCAGTTTAGGAATTTCTCAAAAAGCTGAAAATAGAACTAACGTTTGACCCACAATCCCATTACTGGGTATACACCTAAAGGAAAATAAGTCATTCTACCAAAAGACACCTGCACTCATACATTTATTGCAGCACTATTCAGAACAGCAAAGACATGGAATCAACCTAGGTTCCCATCAACAGTGAATTGGACAAAGAAAATGTGGTACATATACACATGGAATACTATGCAACGATAGAAAGAATGATATTATGTCCTTTACAGCAACATGGATACAGCTGGAGGCCATTGTCCTAAGTGAATTAACACAGAAACAGAAAACCAAATACTGTATGGTCTCACTTATAAGTGGGAGATAAACATTGGGTACACACAGACATAAAGGAGGGAACAATAGACCCTGAGGACTCTAAAAGAGGAGATGGAGGGAGGCAGCAAGGGTTGAAAACCTGCTTATTGAGTACTATGTTCACTACCTGGGCAATGAGATCATTAGAAGCCCAAACTTCCCCAGCATGCAATATACCCATGTAACAAACCAGCACATGTACTCCCTGATTCAAAAATAAAAATAAAAATAATAAATTGAAAAAGAAATATATTTAAGGCAAAAAGCATTATTTGGAGTAAAAAGGGATATTATTTAATAAAAAGGAACAATTATTAAAAACTTAACTGTAAACCTATTTTTATATACTGGCATAGTTTCACAAAGTATAATGGGAAAAATTCTAAAATTACAAAGGGAAATTGCCAATCATAGTGGTATACCTTAATATAGCTCTCTTAGAATCTGACAGATCCAGTATAAATAAGAATATTAGTAAGGTAAATACCACAATTAGTAAGTTTGAGCTAAAGGTCACATATGGAAACTTGCATTCAAGAAATGACATGCATGGAATATTTTATATAAACAAAACATGCACCAGGCAGCAAAGGAAGTGTATATAATTCCAAAGAGTCAATTTCATGAAAACCATGAGTATAATTTCCATAATGTAATTAAATTATGAACAAGAAAAAGATGGTCCCCTAAATCCTAACATGGTTTTGAACTAAAAAGTGTAGTTTTACTCGGCACTTTGGGAGTCCGAGGAGGGCGGATCACAAGGTCAGGAGATGGAGACCATCCTGGCTAACATGGTGAAACCCCGTCTCTACTAAAAATACAAAAAATTAGCCGGGCATGGTGGCGGGCGCCTGTAGTCCCAGCTACTAGGGAGGCTGAGGCTGGAGAATGGCGTGAACCCGGGAGGCGGAGCTTGCAGTGAGGCGAGATGGCGCCACTGCACTCCAGCCTGGGCGACAGAGGGAGGCTCCGTCTCAAAAAAAAAAAAAAAGTGTAGTTTTAGAATTGAAAGGGCTATATATTAAAACTTGTAGGGAAAACTGAATACAGAATGCTATAATTCAGAGTAGTCATTACCTCTGAGGAAGAGCGAAGCGAGAGAGAATAAGGGGATTCTGGGATGCTGGTACTGTTCTATTTCTTGATCTCGGTGATGGCTCATAAATAAATCTACACAGTTTGTGATAGTTAATCAAACTATATAATTTTGATTTATGCATTTTTCTGGATTTATGTTATCTTTCAATTAAAAAGTAAAAAAAAAAACCTATGGTTACAGCTAAAGCAATACACAAATGTATATTTATATTCTCAAATATATTCATAAAATATATGTATGTGTGTGTGTGTGTATATATATATATATAAAGTAAACATGAAATATTAAAAATTCATGGGCCAAGCATTTGACTCAAGAAATTGTGAAAACAAATAATTTACAGTTTCTTAGAAATGAAGGAAGTTCCTAGTGAAAAATATTGACATTGCAGAAGAGGTTAAAGAAAACATTAAGATTAGGATTCAAGAGCCTGTTTATAAGCCTCCTCAGCAGGTTCTTTTTGTCACATTACCTAAGCGTATGGAAATAGGATGTGACAATATATTTTGGGTAAGTCTGTGAAAAACTGGAAATGATTCTTCCAAGTCACAACATGCGAACCATGTAGCAGTAGATAGCCAGGGAGCTTCAGGCTTAGGTGGGCGTTCCTGTTTGGAGACAGAAAATGAATAATAATTCACAAAGGCAATCACAAAATATACTTTCACTTTGTCCAAGTGAAAAATCAAGCTCTAATAGTATGTTAAAATAACCATTTTCCTAGGATAAGTAGTACAATATGGTGAAATAGAAATGGTGTTGGATCAATTCTAATTGTGGACCTTTGCACAGAAGTATAGCTGCTAAAAACTTTTCAGATTGACATTTACAGAAAACAAAGTGGATCAATTAAATCTGCTACTTTCAGCCTGTTTTCCAACACCCAACACTGATCTTTCCCCACTTGCCAAATATTCCTATGGTTAATAATTTTTCTCTAGAGAACTAGTCTCCCAATCAGATTCCCAGATGTTCTCACCCCTAGGAGACAGAGAAAGCTGAGTATGGAGCAGTATCAGTAGCAAGACAAATGGCAACCTTATTCTAGCTGTGGTAAGTGTTTGTCTAATTATTTTAGATATTCTTAGAAACTTCTGGGAGAAGTGTTATGCCATCTGGCAATATTCCATGAAGAACTTACATGTGGGCAAACAGTTTTAAAAGAGACAGAAAAATAGCTGTGATTGTAAGACTGAAACTAGTTCTTCGAAATTTCCTGAATATTTGCCTGAGGTTCCTTACTATAATTAAAAACAGGTTTATTGGGATACAATTTATATACTAAGCAATTCATTCATTTGAAGTATATAATCTAATGATTTCAGTATATTCACAGATATGTACAACCACCGTCACAACTTAGAACATTTAATTTCCTCAAAAAGATACCGTGTACCCACTTTAATGGGATTAAACTCCCCTTTAATCCCATCCCTTGAGCCCTAAGCAACTGCTAAACTAGTTACTGTCTCTATATATTTGCCTATTATGGACACTTCATCTAAATCAAATTATATAATATGTGGGCTTTTGTGACGGACTTCTTAGCTTAGTGTTTTCAAGGTTCATCCATGTTGTAGCACGTTATCAGTACTTCATTCTTTCTTATGGTTGAATAATATTCCATTGTATAAATACACCACATTTTATTTGTCTATCAGTTGAAGGACATTTGGGCTGTTTCCACCTTTTGACTAGTATAAACAATGCTGTTATGAATATTCGTGTCCAGCTTTTTGTGCAGACATACGTTTAAGCAGTAAGCATAATGGAAATATTCCAAAAAATGAAGAAACCCCAAATCTGAAACACTTCTGGGCCCAGGCGTCTTGAATAAGGAATACTCAATCTGTAATGTATTGTAGCAACTCTGAGCATGCACCCTTTCCCCAAAGGTTTCTTATTGTTACTTGCTTATTTCTTTAATAACTGACTGGATTATTTTAGTGGAGTCTCCCCACATCCCCTGCACAGCATTAAGTCTCTAATGTTGCTCCTCAAGGGGTGCAGCCTTAGGAATGCCCACAGTTACCCCGGGATGATCATAGCTTTTTCAGGGCTCTTTTTGATAGTTTCTTTCCCTGACTGCATCTAGCTGTTAAGCACCACTAATTGTGGGCTGATTGCTCTAATGTTTTTAACAATGCTCTTGGGGATATAAATTTCTCCTCAGACTAAAACATTCAAATTTGGGACCCTCTGAAGGAGTTGCTGAGGTCAGTGTTTGGGTTTTCTTCTGGTCTTTGGCAGGCTTCAGTGTCTTCTCCTAAGTTATCTCTGGCAAACCAGCTGGCTGATAATGTTGTCTCTCTGTCCAGTAATTCCATCAACCTCCTTTCAATTGCTTTTCACTACAACCTTTATTGTTTTAGAGAGCATCATTAGGCTTAAACTTTTCCATACTGTGTTGGAAATGAAGTCAGTTACTCTGTGAGGAGATAAGGAACTATCTGTTTTATAGGTTGCTTCTCCCACTCAGGCAAAACCTCCAAGCCAGGGGCATGACAATGTTGCACTTTTCGCAGAGGCATATTCCAGCTCTAGGAGCTGAGTACGCTACGCCATGGATGGGAAGACAGTAGCTTCAGGTCTCCTCAGCTTGCCTCTGCCATTGAGGAATTACTGTCTTAGGAGCTGGGACAACAGTGATGCTGCACCAAACGTGGAGTCTCAGTCTCCCCAGTGCAGGCTGGGTGGAAGAAGGCAGCCCCACCTTTTGGCTACACTCAACTGGAACTTATCTTCAGCAGTAGGTAGCTGTGGGCAGGACGAGAAATGCTGCTGTCCTGTCCTTCTCAGGAATATGGCCCTTTAACTGGCAGTGGGAGTAGGCAGGAGCCCCTGTGCTCTTAGCTGCATCAGTCTTGAGTACAGTTCCTATCTCACTAAGCTGGGACCAGGAAGGGAGGCAGTGGGTCTAGGTTCAAAGACCACAAGACTCTTGCTGTCCTTACTGAGCCTCTAGTAAATTCTCTCAAATAAGTGTTTATTCATTTGCTATATGTGCCTGGGACCATTTCCAGATGCTTTAAATGATTCTTATAGAATTTTCAACAGTTTTGCTGGGGAGCCAGTGTGTGAAGATCCTCACACTGTCATGCTGGAAGTGGCATTTCCCTGTGTTACATCTTGATCCTAGATAAATCTCTCAAAGACTCGTAGATTAGTTAATGTTCATAGGCATTTATAAATATCTAATAAACAATTCTGAGTGGTTTTGCTGCATTTTGATCTCTAATAATAATGTGTAAAACAAATCACTGGTCTGCACAAATTTTAATGAATTTTCCAGGAAATAGATTTCATGTAAAGTTTTCTGGTTATGCTATTATTACGTACTAGCATCATTTTTTTGATTCCTAGCACTAAGAGAAAATGCTTTAAAAAAAGCTTGTCCAACCCATGGCCCACAGGCCACATGCAGCCTAGGACGGTTTTGAATGTGGCCCAACACAAATTCGTAAACTTTCTTAAAACATTATGAGATTTTTTTTTCGCGATTTTTTTTTTTAAGCTTATCAGCTGTCATTAGTGTTAGTGTATTTTGAGTGTGGCCCAAGACAATTCTTCTTCCAATGTGGCCCAGCGAAGCCAAAAGATTGGACAACCCTGTTTAAAATATCATCATTTAAAAACATTAGTTGTATGGACTGAATATAGCCAATGAGAATAGCCTGGAGACCTCAATTTGCAGAAATCCATGTACCTTGTCTACATGTAATAGAAACCTGCAGATGCTTGAGGCTTTGTGTATTGGTTCTAGTTGTTTTCTGTTTGTCCCTAAACTCTAACTGTTGTGGTTCAATCCTGGAAATGCCTACTTCTGCTCACACCAGCCAGTCTCCAGCTGCAGATCCCAGCATCTCCCCCCACCTTTTGTTGTTGTTGCCACCTTCTAGAAATCTATGTTTTGCTTATTTGGATTTTCTTTATCTACTGCATCCAGTCAACTCCAGATTCCGTGGGGCATGTATCTCCTTCCTCTCTCTCCTCCCATCCTGGACACTCATCTTTTATTCTTTCTAGGTCTCTTCCAGGGCCCTTTTGCTGCACCATCTCCTTGCATAATGACATAATCTTGTCATAGGTGTTTGGAACTCACTGCACATTTTTCCACAGAAAAAGTTTTATGCATGGAAGTTAGCTTTTGAGGTTATTCCAGAAAATTTAATTTAGATCATAATGAATGTAGCAAAAAACAATGTAGCACTTATGATAAAAATAGAAAATACTAGTGTCAAAATATTAAATGAAGTGACCATATAAAATACACCCTAAATACATTTCTAAAAAAAATTATTAGTCAAGAATCATTCCAATTTCCTCATGGTAGAGGAAAAGACAGTTTAATTAAAAATAATTCAGAGAGGTTTCTGACGATGGTAATTTTAAATTTTGAGTTTGATGATATTTAAAACATATTTTAAACTTTTCAAGATATGCTGTTCATGAGAAGTAGGTGGTGCTGGAATGGACATGGGCTTTGGGAGCTTAGAACACAGGTTTGAATCAGACTGTGTCATGCATTAGTGTGATTTTTGGAAAGCTCTTTAAGCTCTTTGAGTTTCTGTGTGAGAAAACTGTAAGCAGAGCTGTTGATAAGGCTGCAGTGAGGAAGGAAGGGCGAAAACACACAGGGCAGGGCCTGGCTAAGTGATTGGCTAACAGTCAGCAGCAGAGTGAACTGGTTAAGAGAGCAGGCTTTACAGACTGCAAGTGTTCAAATCCTGGTTCCAGGTTCTGTTAAGTGTGTGATCAGGACAAGTTACTTAACCTTTCTGTGCCTAACTATCTTGTCATAGACTACACATACAAATTGGGAACTTACCTAAGAAGAATACTGAGAGGAATAAGGGAGTTGATATACATAAAACACATAGCAAGCTCTCTGTGAATATGTACTGTGATTATGAGGATAAGACACATTAAGAGAGGAGTCACAGAATATGTGTGTGTGCAAGATGGATGGGGGTCAGGGAGCAGGAACATCTGGTGGAGAGATCTTGTCTCGGCTTTTTCTGGGAGCATGGGGTGCTGAGAGTCAAATAAAAGCATCAGGTTCAGCCTCCTAGTGACACACTGGGGTTCAAATACTGGCAAACAGGTGCAGATGTCAGGTCTGCAGGGGCCAAGGACAGGACTTGAGATTTGCAGAGTTGGACAGAGCCAAGAATGTGGAGTGGAGCAGAGATCAAATTTTAGGCAAGGTTTGGGGGCTCACCTCTGTGGGCCACTAGCTTTGTGGTATGTGTGTGGGTTAAGCCAGTTTAAGAGACTGGAGCAAGCAGGACAAGCAGATGAACATGAAGAAGGGAACTGTAGCAGAACTCATATTACAGTATTACAGAAGGTGACAATCAAGTCATTTTGTCACTTCCCATGCTTTATAACGAGATATATCTCCAGGCAAGAGAGGGTCATGGTTTTTAAAAAAAAAATTGCTAAATCTGTGAATTACAACTTTTATTGGATTTTCACTCTTTACATTTGTAAGAGGGTCAGCTTTGCAAAACATGTTCACTTCTACTAGCTCGTTGGTTACTCCCAACATTCCTTTTCTATAGGTGAGGATAGTACTCCATACGGAGGTTAAATGATACATTATACAGCTAGTTGGAGGCAGAGCTGAGTTATAACATGGGCCTCCTGACTTCAATACCCCTCCACTGGGCCACACAGCCAAATGTATGGCCTTCAGTCACCAGAGTCACCACAGAGCACTGGTAGGTGCTTGTGGGCTCTATCTAGAATAACGATCATAGTATTATTCTGTTTTCATGCTGCTGATGAAGACATAGCTGAGAATGGGCAATTTATAAAGAAAAAGAGGTTTAATGAACTCACAGTTCCATGTGGCTAGGGAGGCCTCACAATCATGGCAGAAGGCAAAAGGCACATCTTACATGGCAGCAGATAGGTGAGAATGAAAACGAAGTGAAAGGGGTTTCCCCTTATAAACCATCAGGTCTCATGAGACTTATTCACTACCACGAGAACAGTATGGGGGAAACTGCCCCCGTGATTCAGTAATCTCCCACCAGGTCCATCCTACAGCACATGGGAATTATGGTAGCTACAATTCAAAATGAGATTTGAGTGGGGACACAGCCAAACCATATCAATCATCATCTAAATGGGAATCAGGTACCTTTTCCAATCCTGCAGAACCTCGGAGAAAGAAATTCCATTCAGCATCATTTAGGGTTCCTTGCTGACGCATCATCTCAACACAGAGCATAAAGCTGTAGATGAGTTTATGTTGCTCAAAAAGTCCTCTTGAAACATTGACATAAGCAGTTAGGAGAGTTTGTTCTAGTAGTATGTCCAGACGCTGTTGTAGATTTTCTGTCTTTACAGAAGTTTCAATAGTGGTATTGAACAACTGTGTGAAAGAGAGCTCTATCAATGTCTCTGATTTAATTCATTCTCTGCAGAGAACAAAAAATCTCTATCTCCCTTGTTCGCATTCAGTGAGTAAATGGCAGCATGGGAGACGAATACAGTAAGTCCTCAATGTGCCCAATAGGTTCTTGGAAACTGAGACTTTAAGTGAAATGATGCACAGCAGGTCTCTTTGAATTATGAACAACCTTGCATTCAAAGTCATTTTGCTACTACATTGATGAGACCAAAAAAATTGGTTTCGTTATATGTCGTTTGGCCTAACAAAGCCACAGTTTCCAAGAACCCATCCACAACAGTAAGTGAGGACTTGCTGTACTATGGAAAAGTCTAGAATTTATCCCAAAGTGATATGTGATATTTGTTTTCTACATTCCCCTTTCTCTCCTATTTTTAAGAAATGGACCAATGCCAAGCTCTTGACAATATTCAAAAGGCATCATCTTGATGTGAGACATGAAACTTTGGAAAATGGAGGTGAGCTAGCAGGACCAGTTTTTTCACATCTTCAACCCAGATTTGATAAACCCTGCATTTTGGGGTGAGAGATGTAAGATCAAGGTATGCTCATGCTTATTTCTTAGCACTTCCCCAAGATAATTCTTAGGGTGTAGAAGTAATGTGCTAGAATTTTCCTGGAAATTTAAGAGAAACTGATTTTGGTGATTTTAAAGGAGATTTCTACCCTGTTTCCTACCTGGACATTTTGAAAGGAGAATCACTACCGCAAAGGTGCCCCATATTATAAAGATACTGGGAAGGCAGTAGAGATGGTGGCATTGAGGGATTAGGCCTGAGGTAGTCCCACCCATTTTCTGCAACTGCTAAGTGGAGTGGAAGGAAGATCAAAAAATTTCTAAAGGCCCCAAGCTGTGTGAGGAAGCTGAGCAGAGCCTGAATGTGTGGCCTTCCATGGAAGTCACGGGGCAATGAGGGATCTTGCAGCAGAGACTCAGGGGAAGTCCCACCAGAGTCCCGAGGGGCATGTGTTTGCAGTCTCAGGATCCACAGCCTGAGGGGCAAAGGTGGGAGGTGAGGTAGTACCTGCCCAATCCCTGGGATCAAGATATGTTGTTCATGGTGAGGGCAGACCGATCAAAACAGACTGGCAGCTAGAAGCCCACTAAGGACCAAAGCAGATCAGGGTCAAGAAGCGTCCTCCAATCCTCCCTAGAAATACTGTGCTGAGGCTGTGCAGGCCTCTTCTACCCACCCTTTCTACTAATAGGATGGAGTGCAAAGGGAAAGGGGCCTGATTGTGTCAGTCTCCTCACCAAAATAGGTCTCCATTCTCCCAAGTTAAAAGGGCCTAGAGGAAGCCTACAATTATTGTAGGGAATTGGGAAAGTCCTTATTGATTCTCCTGAAAGTTTGGTTGACAAGGGTAATAGAGTTTTGTTTTAACACACTCAGGAGAAAAGAGGACTCAGCCCTCTTTAACTACCTGACAAGAACCATAGAGGTTAAAGCCCAGTGAATATGTGATAAATATGGTACCAAAATAAAACCGGTAAATCTCAAAATTCTCTAAAGAATTTCACAGTGAAATGGGTTTGGTAGAGGGTATCCTGGCCAAGGCTGTCACCTACAAATATGTTTTGGATTTCTGGTTTCCCTTCTAATCTGTAAAACTTCAGAGCTTTGATGATTCATCCTATACCACTTTTACTTTCAGCCCAAGATATTTTAGGGCCTTTTCACTTTTATTTCTTGAGGAGATTTTAAAACCTTGAAGAGCATAAATTCCAAAACACCCAGGATAATAAAAGTATTAACAAAAAGTCATTTAGGTGGCATTACAGGATTTGGTAATCCTTATTTTGTTTGGGTTAATACCTGTCAACTAAAGGAAGGGAGCAGAGATGTGAGAACCCAAACCCTTGCCTCTAGGAACTGAGGTTTGAACCCAGCACAGATGGCTTTTAAAGGCTGCTAAAATGAACATCTTGTTGAAAGACAACCCAGGCCTGTCTAAACAACTTGACTCCCATTTCTTTCAATTCCTCATTTCCATTCTCTCCTGGAAATATAAATTGTTCCTGGACCTCCAACAATTATCAAGGGTACTAAATAAGACCTCTAGAGGAAAAATCAAGCTGTCATAAGGTTTGACTATTTGAAGTTCAATAAGAATTGTTGGAATGTTATATGCAGAGATCAAAACAGACTCTTCATTCACGAAACACTCATGAGCATTATGTGCCGCTAAGCACCACTGGGGATACGGGATGGGTGAGGCTTCATTTTTGCCTCCTGTGAGTTCAGGCTCCAGCAGGAGAGAGAAGCCAACCACCCAAGACAATGTGGGGTAACATTATGCCAGATGAAGCATATCAAATGTTTTGGATAAAGACTGCTGAAACTGTTTGCTACTACTCCCATTGAGAGGTGGAGTCTAAATCCCCTTCTCTCAAACCTGGACTATCCTAGTGATTTGATTGACCAACAGACTGTAGCAGAATTGATGTTGCATGAAATCCAAGGTTAGGTCAGAAGAAGTCCTGGAGCTTCCATCTTGGTTTCTTTGAACATTTACTTTGGGGAGAGGCCCTCTTGGAACCCAGTTGCCCTGCAGGGAGAAGCCCAAGCCACAAGGAGAGGCCACTGCAGGTGCCACGGGTGACAGCCCAGCCATGTGAGTCAGCCATTTTGGATGTTCACTCCAGTCAGCTTCTAGATGTTTGCAGCCCCAGCAGCAGGCTTTGCTGGAGAAGGTGACATTTAGGTTGGGAGGAAGGGCATTCTAAACAGAGGGAGTGTCAGAAACACAAAAGCATCCAGTTAGTCTTGGGAATGTAAATGGATCAATTAGGCTGTTGCACAGGAGTTGGGAGAAATGTGACTGGAGAGATGAAACAGGGACAGGCTGGATGTGGCTTTGAATTTCAGGCTATAGAGTCTGAATTGTGTTGATGGGCAATATCTGTGAAAATTCATTTAGGACCTAGGTCTGTGGAACAGTGTTTTGAAAACACTAGGCCTAGGCTGGCCTGGCTTCCAGGTGTGTGAGCCAGCATTGACTATACAGGGGCATATAACAGGAAATAGAGATGTGTTGCAGGGAAAGAGCGTTATGTTTACAATTCTCCACTGTTTTCTACTGAGTGGCACGTATGGAGGGAGAGGCCTTTGTTGGCTGAGTTGTGTCATGGGTAGGGTATAAGCATGGATGAATAGAAAAGTGAGAGTAAGTTAAACTGCTCTGCCCAGAAAAGGAGACAACCCTACCAAGAAGGAGTAGGAGCTGATGGGAAGACTGAGCCAGGGAGACTATGGTCAGGTGGGCTGAGAGAAGGCCACTGGCACCTGAGAGAACCTCTGGAGTGAACCTCTGGAGAGAACCTCTGATGCAGATACTTGGTAGTCTTGCTTTGTCGTGAGTAATGCAAACTCTCTGCCTTCCCTGGAAGTCTTTAGCAAAATTGGCATTGCCTGCTGAAGTTTTGTGGCATTGAATTTGCTTTTGGGAAAAAATGAATGCTGCTACAAAGAGGATAAGGGGTGAAAACATCCTGCCCATGAGACAGCAGATGAAATTCAACTGTGAATATGAGATAAAGAAGAGGCTGAAATAAAACAAGAGAGTCTCATAATCATATGGTGAAAGTGGGACAGGAACAAAGGAAAGAGATCCCTCTAAGTCAAAAGTGGGCGCAGGGAAGGAAGAGGGACACGTTGTTGTATAAAAGGCTTGGGAAATAAAAGATACATAAACCAATTTGGTTAAGGTCAGTGCTGTTCGGACTTGAGATACAACAGAAAACACTAACAGCGGAAAGGAATCTAGATTACTGCAGAGGATGTCTAAAGAAATAGGACTGAGCTGTGACTCTTAAAAAAGAGAGAAGAGCAGGCGTGAAGGAAAACAAGAATGTTAGCTAGTTGAGGAAGTCAGGAGCAAATGAAACTTGCAAAGCAGCTTTCTTCTCTTCCTCTACAGAGTGTTCTGTGCATACTGGGCAATCAAATCTTTAAAAAAATTCAAATTTTATATATACTTTTTTATATATATAATAATCACTAACTGTACTCTAAAAACTGCATCTTTGGAAGGGCTGGTGAAACCACTCTTTTTTATTTTTTATTTTTTTTGAGACAGAGTCTCGCTCTGTTGCCCAGGCTGGAGTGCAATGGCATGATCTTGGCTCATTGAAACATCCACCTCCTGGGTTCAAGCAATTCTCCTGCCCCAGCCTCCCGAGTAGCTGGGATTACAGGCACCCGCCACCACGCCTGGCTAATTTTTGTATTTTTAGTAGAGATGGGGTTTCCCCATGTTGGCCAGGGTGGTCTTGAACTCCTGACCTCAGGTGATCCACCCACCTCGGCCTCCCCAAGTGCTGGGATTACAGGTGTGAGCCACCATGCCTGGCTGGAACCACTCTTGAACCATGCGTGCACCTGGGAGATTTTACCTGCTAACTAGACTTATGGCTTGTGTGAGGCAAGAAGTAATTCAACAGGTGTAATGGAGGCCAAAGAGATGACTGTCATTAACAACAAGAACACACTTACCTGTTTAAAGTATTTTAACGAGTACTGGTACATAGGATCTATTTCTGAGAGGCTTGCAATGACAAAGTATATTACAGAGCCTTGAGTGGCCACTGGACGATACTTCTCACGAGCCACATTGATCATCTGCTCAGTGGACTCTGCTTCTTCCAGCCTGGTTTTAATGGCACCAGAAGTGATCTGAATAAACATACAATAACAAGTTCTTAGGGGTCTGTTCCAGAAAAATAGTGGCACTTCTGGAATGTATCCAGTTAGGTCTAGGGAAGAAATAAGGATAGAATGAGTTGGTGATTATAGTAAGGGGTCCCCAGGTGGAATGACTGAGTCTCAGGGCTCAGTGACCTTCTGAATAAGCTGACCTTTCTTCCTTCCAGAGTTAGGAATAGGTAGACGGCAGCAGGCAATACAAGTAGCTTTGAAAACATAGAAGCAGCATGTCTCTGAGACTCAAGCTGAGTTACTCCTGCAATGCAAACACTATCACAGCACTCTTAATTGCTCCCGAACTTCTTTGTGAGCAGTCCAGGGCTCGCACAATGAATGAAGGAATGAAAGGAGAAGGGATACCCAGGAAAATGCCCAAAAGAAGGGAGTAGAGAGTGGCTGGGAGGCAGTGGCACCACATCCCTCCCTGGAATAACAAGGGTGACTAATGTTCTTGTTCTTTACCTAGTATTCCCAGGTATAGACATACGGGATAGAAGCTGTTGTTTGTGGAGGATTATAACCCTAAGTGAGTTAGAGAAACTTTCAAGGTCTTTTGGCTTTCTGCATTTTGGGTTTATGGGTCTGGGGAGCCCTCTGGCCAATGGGCCTTCCAAGATTCCCTTCTCTGTGTCTCTCAGTCTCTCTCTTTCTACTGCCGTCTGTCCCTGCCTCCTCTCCCTTCCCCCACTGTTTTTCAGAGGTGGATATCCCTAGGTTGGGAGATCCTTTTTTCTCTAGAAAGTCAAAGGGTCTAGAGCAGGGACCATGAAATATCACCAAGGGAACTGACTGCTCAGTATTTGCTCCATCAAAGCTAAGAGGAATCATCAAGTTCCTGTATAGACCAGTGCTTTCCAATGGAAATATAATGTGAGCCACATAAATAATCATACATTTTCTGAATTTATTAAAAATAAAAAGAAATAAGTGAGATTAATTTTAATAATATATTTTTAATATACCCAAAATATTATCAACATATAATCCACATAAAAGTTACTGAGCCCCATCTCTACTAAAAATACAAAAAATTAGCCGGGCGCGGTGGCGGGCGCCTGTAGTCCCAGCTACTCGGAGAGGCTGAGGCAGGAGAATGGCCTGAACCCGGGAGGCGGAGCTTGCAGTGAGCTGAGATCGCGCCACTGCACTCCAGCCTGGGCGACAGAGCGAGACTCCGTCTCAAAAAAAAAAAAAAAAAAAAAATACAAAAAATTAGCTGGGCGTGGTGGTGGGTGCCTGTAGTCCCAGCTACTCGGAGAGGCTGAGGCAGGAGAATGGCGTGAACCCAGGAGGCAGAGCTTGCAGTGGGCCGAGATCGCGCCACTGCACTCCAGCCTGGGCGACAGAGCAAGACTCCGTCTCAAAAAAAAAAAAAAAAAAAAGAAAGTTACCGAGATATTTTGTTTCTTTGGATTTAGCCCTTGAAATCTGTTGTGTATTTTACACTACCAACACATCTTAATTCAGGCTAGCCATATTTGAAGTGCTCAACAGCCACCTATGGCTAGTGGCTATCTACCATAATAAAGAGTATAAGTCTAGACTGTTTACCCCAGCACACCAGGAAAGGGAGGGGAAGGATTCAGTGCAGAAGCTGTATCCAGGAATCAGAAAGCTCAAACTCTCCCTGTAATAACCCCTTAGGGAGCTGAAGGGGAAATAAAGGGCAGAGTTGAATAGGAAACCCCTATCTTAATATGGGACTCAACTAAAGCTTTCAAATCCAAGTAGAAAAAAAAAGTTGATATGGGAGCAGCTGGTGGATCATGTAGGCCCACTAACAAATAATTCTTTATGTCTTAGGGAGCACAAGGCACTGATAATGTAGAACCCAGGGCCAAACAGAAGGAAAGTGGATCGTTTTCTTCTCTTTGCCAAAGAATATTAGAATACTGTATGCCTCCGTTGAGTTAGGCAACTACTTGTAGACATTATGCCCTACAGACTTGAGGTTTCAGCTGCGTTTAGAGAATATGAGACATATTTTTATGTAAGGACTCTGAGAGTTGAGAGGAGTATAAACTGTAGCCAAGAAGTGGCAGGAAACGCAGCCAAGGATCGGTTTGATCCCTGCTCTATAGAAAGGATGACTCCAAGGCAACTCCTTGCAAAACAAATAAACCAGCTATAGATAAAGATGGCAGTCATCACATGTGTATCTATCTTCACTTCCTACTGAAACTACAAAAAATTGTAGGAAAAGGCTTAAAAATGCAGACTAAACCAATAAAGATAGGAAGAATGGGAGAGGAAATATCAATGAATTCTGGGAGCTCGAAAGCAGACAGAAGGGTGGCAATGACTTAGCAGACCCAGAAAAATGGATTCCTACACTGGCAAAAGTGGATAGCCACGAACTCACTCAATTTATAAAACAGAATCCTCCTCACAGGCTTAAGAATTAGTAGCAAGAAGCACTCTTGGAAGTGGGAAGGGCTTAAAATAAGAATTGGTTGTAAAAAGACCCCCTAGGTCATCTTCCCATGCCACCCACGGCCAGGGGTTTGTCCCTTTCTCACCCTGGCAGAAAAAATAGAAATTTCCTTTGGAGAAAGTAAAAGAGAGGGTTTTCTAATGGAAGGAAGGAACTAAAACAGAGTGACTGGATGACTGTATGCAGACTGGATGCTGAGACCCTAGCCCTTCTTCTCCTCTCAGACTCCAAATACTTATAGCCAGATCTTCACCCTTAGGCAATGTTAACATTTAATGTTCAGCTATAATCAGGATATAACTACAGTGGGAGGCCAGAGGATGGGAAGGTGTGTGTGTGTGTGTGTGTGTGTTAGAGGTACAGATAACAGTTAAGATGCAAAATGAAAGTAGCTGCCTTGGTCGGCACAGTGGCTCACTCCTGTAATTCCAACACTTTGGGAGGCCAAGGCAGGAGGATTGCTTGAGGTTGGGAGTTTAAGACTAACCTGGGCAACATAGTGAGACACTGTCTCTACAAAAAATAAAAAATATAAAAGTGAAAAATTAGTTGGGCATGGTGTTGTGTATTTGTAGTCCCAGATATTCAGGAGGCTGATGGAGGAGGATAGGTTGAGCCCAGGAGATGAAGGCTGCAGCGAGTCATGATCATGCCACTGCACTCCAGCATGGGTGACAGAGCGAGACCCTGTCTCAAAACAAAACAAAACAAAATAAAAAACAAAAAACAAAAAAATCAAGAAAGCTGCCACTGTGAAGGGAGGCATGGGTGGCTGGTGGGAAGAGAAGGCACGGAATGCTATTTTTCATAATAAGCCTTGTGGAAATACTTCACTCTTTAAAGAGTTGGCATGTAAAACTTTGCTAAAAAGTAAAAATAAGTGGGCTAACAGACAACCACCAGAAATAAAAAAATAAAAAAACCCAAGGAAGAATGAACAAGAGGAGGATAAAGAGATCTATGAACAAACAAGCTAAAGGAGAGAGGAAGAAAACAGAGGCCCAAAATTACTTGCTTATTACTGTTTTAATACTGCAATCTAAAGGGACTATACAATATAAAGCAGTCAACCAGTTTTGATGTCAACAAAAGCAAAAAATATAACCTATGTGTTTCTGGTTTAATAAAGTCAAGGGGATTTTTTTTTCAGTAAATTATTTTGTTTCTCACAAGTGGGTGAAAATCATTTGTTCTTAGTATGCACTCCTTAAATGACAGTTTGAATCTGAGAAATAATTTACTGAAGAATTTTAAGTTTAAGGTAAAACTTCATCTTACTATCGACACGTTTTTGTTGAGTACCAATTGTGTGCAACCACCATGTGTAATCCTTGGAGAACGAATATCAAAATGAACTATTCACAGATTCCCACTGCATAGAACTTAACAACCCAACAAAAGAGATAAGCCATGTAATTGGATAACTGTGACACAGGATAAACAGTGTCAAGTACTGTAGTAGAGATTCAGATAAGATACTATAGAAGTTCTGAGGAGGAGGAAGTTAATTCCAACTGGGAATATCAGAGAGAGGCTTCCTACAGGTGATGGCATTCATATGAAAGTTTGTTGTGTTTGTTCCTTTCAATTTATATCGTGCCCCAGTTCTTTATGTGTTTTATTTAAGAAATGCAGACAAGAGGAGCAGCGGTCTATAGTTTCTCCAAGTTTCTTTGGTTGGCAAGGAGCCCTGACAGGCAGGCACCCGTCTGTGTGTCCATGGAAGCCCAGTGTGGCCCCTGTCTTGCTTTAAAAGCCCTTGCAGGACCCTCAAAGGCTGTAGTTATAACTTTTGAAGTAACACACTTTCCATAAATACTAAAAATATTTTACTTGCCTTTGAATCCTGGAGTGTGTCAATAAGTTCTTCATTGTCCAGAATATTTCCTTCAGAGGTAAAGAGCATTCTCAGGATTTTCTCTTCGATAGTTTTCAACTGGTTTTTATCAGTGTTGATCCTCACAATGAGCTTGATTCTTTGTTCTTCCAACTTGGGTTTTTCAAGTCGCACCACATCACTAAAACCAAAGTTCAGATACCTAAATTATGTTTCCGCCAGTGCCTCAAAGTTGCTTCTATTTTTCTTTCTCTGTTTGTAATTGTTCTTATTCTGAATACTATTTAGCTGAGCATTAATGCTGATGGCCATATCTGAATGCACACCATGTCTCTTTTGCTGGGTTTACACAATAGCTTCTGACTCAACTACCTGTCAATTCTGATCCCTTATCTTGTATTTTAGGGATGCATACTACTGAAGTTCCCATACCTTCTGCTCATCTCTTAGGAAGACCTGCTTAATACTTGATCTCTCTAATCATTCAATTTCTGTCTCTAATGCTTGCTTGTGCCAAGATGAAAATGGTGCCTGGAATATTTACAGTGCCTTGAATATTCTTTCTGTACCAACATGGCAGATTCTGAAATCACACCACCTCCGTGAAATGATTTTTGATTGCATATGAGAAAGGAGCCTTACCTCCAGCTTCACCCTTGTATAAACAGGTGAACTTACATCTCCCTTCACTTGTTCTTTCATAATTTGCTCCCAGTCTCCATTTGCAAGAGTTAATCTTTATGAAGCACTACTCTATGCAATGCACCCTGCTAAGAGTTTTATGTGGATTATCTATTAATCCTTTGAATGCCCCCATAAGGTGGGCACTGTGGTTATCACCCCCAGCTTGCAGATGAACAAACAGACTCTAGTGGGTCACTTCCTGAGATCACATGGCTATGAAAGGCCAAGCCGGGCTTGTACCTGGGTCTGCTGGCTCCAGAGCATGCACTGTTACTAGTATGCTGCCTCAAGTAACAACCCATTATTTACTTGTTATGTACATGCTGAATTCAGACACCTTGAAATTATAATATAAAGAATATTAAAAATCATAACCTCAAATTCAACTGTTTAAATAAGTTTTTCAGAAGACAGTAGTTTAAGGAATTTTTAAGATAAAGGTGAGCTCAGGAAACAGCTTGAGAGAAACCTTAATCAAATTAGTCAAGTTAAGAATCAAAAGAGCCTGCCAAGGAAGTCTGTGAGGTGAGTTAAAGTTTCTGGAAATAGAAAGGAAGACAAAAGGAGGTGGACAGTCTGGGTGGCTGAATGGAATTCCTTGAAGTTGAAAAATGGCCTTGTGCTGCGCCAGAAGGACTAAGGCATTGTGGTTGGCATTCTCCAGTAGGCAGGGAGGTGAACTGTGGGTGTTCAAAATTGAGAGGATCTGAGGAAAACTGCAATGAGCAATTGAGCACAATGTGTATCACTGCCTGTCCAGGAGCTTAGCAGAGCAGAGGGCAACTGAAATAGGTGACGCCCTGTCAGAACACAGGCAGACCCAGCTCCATCCTCACCCTGGCTAAGGGGTGTTAGCTTCCCTTTTCAATGCCATCAATCTAGGAGAAATAGCAGGGAGATACTGCACACCATGACTGAGTCCCAGCATTTCTCGTGTTCTTATCAGGGCACTTCTCCTTCTTGTCCCAAGCAGCCTAACATGCTGGGAGCTTAGTGACACAGCTGAGCTTAACTATGCACAGGAATAAACTGGTATGCAAAGTGTTCAGCCAAGTCCTTAGAACATATTCATAAAATATGGTGAAATAAACTTTAATTGGAAAGAAGTTAACCTAGTGGAACGTAAGCAAGTTAGCAGCTGGCAGAATAATTCCTAAAACAAACTAGAGAAATAAGACTTAAGCTCATTAGTCACAACATGGGTAAGTCAGGATGATCTTGACTTGAATATAAGGGATATTTCTTTTGAACGTGGGTCTAAATTATATGTTTCTTTAGAGTGAATAAAAATACATACATATGTATTCCTATATACATACATATGTGTACATATGTGTTAAATATATATATTAAATATAAAATTAATTTTGAATCAACATCAATGTTATTATTTTAATAAATATTTTAAAAGTTTATCTCCTGAAACTCTTGGCTAACTCTGATGATTAATATTAACAACTCATAATACAATATTTGGGAAATAGGGATTTAATCACATACAGAATATACTAAGAAAGCATATATATATATATATATATACACACACATACATATATACATACATATATACATATATACACATATATACATACATACGTATATATACACATATATATATATATCTACACACACATATACACACACACACACACACACATATATTTGAAGTGGACAGTTAAATACACTAAGAAAATACCTAAAGACCAGTGAAGCTGGAACAAATATATTTGGAGAAACTGCTTTTTCACAGGTATGGACCAGTGCATTTCTAGGAACAACAGAAAGACTGACTTCGTTCACTTGCTCAAGATGGAAATCCTAGTGAAGGGAAGAGGCAGGGCTGGGCTGCCAGCCTGGTTCAGACACTGGGGGTGGGGAATTAAGGGTCTATCCTTGACGTCCTTGAGAAGACGGTAGACAAGATCAGCTGCTCTGAGCAGCTATGGAAAGGTAAAGAACTTGGCCACTTACTTGTATTTTTTTTTATTAAGGGTTCATGTGTAGTGCTCTTACACAGCAGAAAACTGTCAATATTTCTAAACAAAATATTTAGGAAACCCACGACACCCCCTCCCTCCCCCCAAGTCCCTGGTTTTTTACCTTAACAACTGATCCTCCAGACCTGATTTTGTTACAGTGAAATTGATAATGGTAACTTTAATGCATACCTGGAAGAGAAGCACAGAGTGCATAAAAATGCTTAAGTGCAAACTAATAAAATACTTTTCTTTATTAGAACACAGCTCATTACTACCCAGGTGGATGTATCTCAGGTCTAATTGCACACACACCTACCCCCACACATACTTCAGGTGTAATGTGGCTTATAAAATCCTCACGTTTTTCCCTGCCAGTATGAGTAACAATCTTGCTCCTCAAACACCACAGTTATAGAATCCTATGTGGTGTTTTACGGAAAGGTGAGCCAGCGAAGGATTAAAAGCAGTATTTTGGAATTGATAGCTTGGGTTCAGATTTGAGCTGCACCCTTTAGTGACTGTGTCATCTTGGATGAGCCACTCATCTGTGCTGAGCTTTAGTTTCTGATATTTAAAAATTTGGATATTTATAGTAAAAACTCATACGGTAGCTGTGAGAACTAAATGAGGTAATAAATCACTTATTTACTTATGACACAATGTGTCTTTGCTTGAAAGAAGCTATTATTGATAATAAACAAAGTTTTATATGCTTTGTCTAATAACATTTTAATGAAAAATCATTACTATAATATATTCTGACATCACTCGATAAGTCAATAGCAAAAACCAATAAGTATAACAAGAGTGTGTGAATGAACATATGGCATCGTACTTCAAGGATTTTGTAATATGGTAAATTACATATTGTAACTTTGTAATATTTGCCATATTACAAAATCCTTGAAGTAGGATTGATCTCTTTTTAGAGATGATTGACCTGAGGGTCCTGGAAATGGGATAATTTGCCCCCCGTCACAGAGCTAGGCTTGGGTCTTGTGGGCAATACACCCTCTCAAAAGTTAAATAAGTGAGAAATCAAACAGTGAAAGTTGGCACGTGGGTCACACTTCTTTTTTGGGGGCGGTATCCACCACCTCAAGCATTTATCATGTCTTTGAGTTAAAAACATTCTGATTATGCTCTTTTAGTTATTTTTAAATGTACAATACATTATTGTTGGCTGTAGTCACCCTGTTGCACTATTATAAACTAAATCTTATGTAGTCTATCTAACTATATTTTTGTCCCCATTAACTATCCCTACCTTCCTGCTCCCCTCCACTCTCCTTCCCAGCCTCTGGTAATGTTGGTCACTTTTCTAAACTCTGAAATGGGACTTGGGACATGAGCCCTGGCAGTGGCTGTGTAATTAAACTCCTCGAGGCTGATGAGGAAAATCCTAACTTGAACTTTCAATGATATTTCCCCATCTTATTCAAGAAGTGTGTCAATTTCATTCAACCTGAACATATCTGGTGAAGACAGATAGCTATGAGCAATTCAACAGCTAAAATGAATGTGACACTCTTTGGAATGGTATATTTAAGGATATTTTTGGGAGGGTTGTGGTGGTGAAGAAGTAAAGTTCTGAGGTCAAGTTCCTTTCCTAGGTAAGAGCCTGCAGAGTACACAGACGTGCCTGGAGCTGGGGCAGCAACTGGGCATGTTAGGAGGGTTGTGGCCAGGGAGAGCCCCGTGGGAGCTCTGTGGGAGGGGCAATGGAGTCCCAGCTGTCTTCATTTCTGTTGCAACTACCTTGGACACTGTAGTACTAGAGTAGGGGTTCTTCTAGAGTCTTCTGAGTCTCAGGGACATATGTATGGAGTGGAGCTCACACAGCTCCTCTCAAAGAATCTAAGAGCATTAGAAGGGGACAAGATACCCCCACCACCCATAACTCTAAGTGTAGACACTGGACCTCTAGATCATGATTCTCTAGTGTTGTCTTCTTCCTAGAGTTTTCAAATGGGTGACCTCTTTATTTGGGCACATATGCTGTGGGCATTTGCACATTTAAATAATGACACCTCACACCTCCTCCTCCCCCAAACCGCAGCCCCGTGGACTCTCAACTAAGCTCTGATTCATTTATTAGTCATAATAACAGGGACAAAAATAGTCTTTGCTGATGGAGGAAAGAGAGAGTTTAAAAGGGGGATGCCCTGTGTTTAGGAGGAGTGGCTGTGGACCAGGAGGGAGATGGCGAGGGCACTGGAGAGTGCGCAGTGGGGCGAGACAGAGCATTGGCCTGGGCCCCAGTGGGTAGGGGCTTGCAGCCTAACTAGTTGGTGATGACAAGGGTGATTGGAATCAGAATCAAAGCTCAGAAGAGAAGCAAGAATGGAAGATGGTGGAAGAAAGGGGAGTGTATAGGAGACAGGGGAGAATGGGAGAGAGCTTTCCCTCCGGGTGGGAGCCCATCAAACTTCAGAGATTCATTACACCATAATAATCCAGCTAAGTTGAGAATTCCAGACCAGTGGTTCATACCTCAGGCAGATAGTGGGGATTTGGCATTTTGGTTGTCATATAGAACCTAAAGTTTTTGTCATAATCAATGTCTGAGTCTCCAAGACGGATGAGTAGTCGGCCACCACTGATAAAAATTTGTTTCAAAAGAATGGGTTCTAGAGCTGGATCCAAGGTTTCCTTAAGCTTAGAAATTAAAACAAAACAGGACAATACAAAAAGAAGCAATTAAAATGGATAGCATCAACTTCACAATATTCCTTAGGCCTCAAAATGTACTGTGAATGAATAATTTTCCAGTGATCTGATGGATATTTATTAACATCCTCACACTACCTCTAACAGTACCTATTTTCCAGCAAGCATTTTATTAGCAACCTAAGGAAATAAGAGCATCTGAAGGCAATATATCTATTTAGATCAATCTTACACACTATTCATTTCCATGAGAAGAAAAGAGAAGCTGGGTAGATTAAGTCATTGTGGGTTGGACTTCAACAGGCTCCACACAAATGAAGATCTGTTCATTTTCATGGTTGTTTAAAACCAGCGATTGGCAAATGACAGCCTGCAGGCCAAATCTGGCCCCATGTGGCCATTTTTCTATGGCTCTTGAGCTATGAATGGCTTTTACTTTTTTTAAGGGTTGTAAAAACATACAAACAAAAAAACACTAAACCAAAACAAAACAAGGAAGAATATGCACAGAGACTGCACGAGGCCTGCAAAAACTGAAATATTTACTCCCTGGCTCTCTATAGAAAAAGTCTATGAACGCCTATTCTACATGATAGTTATGCCTTTTTCCTCAAAGCAAATATGACTGTTGGTAGGAATGTGGGCATGGAGATATTGCCCAGGGATCCCATCAGAAACATTTTTATGTCAGGACGTATGTGATGGGGTCCCATGGCCCAGGGACTTTCAAAATTTGACTGTCATCCATTGTAACAAATCTATTTCACATTGTGACATGGTACCCACACATGTAAATTCTTCAAATAAAAGTTTATGAGATAAAATTTACCTTTATTCAATATAATTTTGGGTTTAAAAAATTTTATTTCATTTGAAAATGTTGATTGAGATGGTCTAAACTGATTTCATACCCATGAATGGGTGGAGACAAAGTTTGAATACACCACCCTAGCAAATGTAGAAAGCAGCTAGGTGTATAATGCTGATGACCCCAAGACACAGAGAATTGGGGAGGACTGGTCAGAGTGTCCTGTTCATGGCTGGGGCCCTGACAAGGGCCCACCCCCTCTCCCAAGAGCACTCTGCTACAGTTAAAACACTCTTCTGTCCAGAGGCAGAACATCACAGAAAACCTTGTCTGCTGCTATGAAACAGGAAAGTCCCTCAGGATCTCCCGTGTCATGAAGTAAACCTGAGTTCAGGAGTCCACCAGTTTGGAGCTAAAATACCTGTGCCGAAGTTTTCTGGAGACTTCACTCTCTCCTGTGACTGGGATCCATTACAGAATCACCCTCGTGTTGGTCAAGGCCAAGCTTGGTCACACTGAGGCCCCTTGTGCTCTTTGTGGCTTGAGTGGGGGATAGTGTAACTTGTGGATTTCCTAGGCAGGCAAGGCTGCTTGGATAGTTTATGTAACCCTTCCATGCCTCAGTTTCCTCATTGACAAAACGGAATAACAATAGTAACTATCTTGTGATGGGGCAGTGAGGATTAATGAGTTAATATACATAAAATACTGAGAACAGAGTCTGGCATGGAGTGAACATGCAATAAATATTAGTTAATGCTAACATATTGATTACAATTCCTAGTCATCATGCAGGTGCTGCAGCTAAACTGCCCTGGTCCATGGTCTTTTTGAGCTTTCTTTCTTTCTGATGAAGCAGTGATACTTCTAGGCATGGTTAAACTGAGATTCAACTCACAGCCCATGTTTTGGCTTGCTTGTTCCTTTATTACTTATAGGAAAATAAACCATGATCATTAACCAATCTCTTTTGTGCCCAGGGCCTTTGTGCTGTTCCCTTTGCTGGGGAAGCCCTTCTCTCTAAGCCTGGCATATGGCTGAGCTCATCACATAGGTCACAGCTTAAATTACTCCCTTTATCCACACATCTAGGTCAGACCAGCCTTGGTGGCCTATCCATTGGTGACTATCCCAGCCCCCTCTTTACCCTTTCAAACCTCTGATCACAAGTTTCCTCCCCTCCCTCTCTCTCATTTCTTCTCTCTTTCTTTCTCTGTTTACTGTCTCTGTCCCCACCTCAATTGTAAGCTGTTGAGGACAGAAACCACATCTATATTTTTTGCGACTGGTTCTCAAATAATGTTTGAATGAGGGAACAATTTTAAAAAACATCCATTCTTGCAATGATAGCCAAAGAAATGGAGCACCTAGACTCAACAAACAACACTGCCCCTTCTTCTTCTTCTTTCTTCCTCCTCCTCCTCCTCCTTCTCCTCCTTCTTCTTCTTTCTTCTTCTTTTTTTTTTAACAAAAGTTCATTCTTATCTAATTCACTCAATCCAATTCTGACTTATGCCCAAGTAAAAAATAATGTTTATATCCACTAGAATATTTTACTCGCTTCACATCATTAGTGTATGTACATAATCCTGACTGCACTACTGTTGTGAATTTTCAGGGCAGCTCACCATCAAGGGCCATAATGAGGCCTGTGAAACAGCAGTGTCAGGAAACAGAGACCAGCCCTCTTAACACTAAAACAATGTCTGAAAGTCAACAGGTCCTCCCTCCCACCCCTCTTGCAATGTGATAATGTATTGTTTAAGGAGAAGAGGAACTGGTCTGACCAATTTGAAAATGGAGTTGACTGGTGTCTTTAGCATGACGGGGATGTGGCCTATATAGGATTCCAGATATGATTTGAAAGTTGGGAACTAACATGAGAAAAGGAAGTGAAAATCAAACCTCTTCCAGTAAGACAGGTAAACCAAGTCGGATTGAATTCTCGAGTATTTGTAAGAAATTACTATCTGTAAGCTTAATGATCTTTAAACCACTTTTGCTTTCCTTGTTCCTTATCCAATGGTTTGCCTGTTTGGAAAAGCACAGAGCAGAACATTTGCTTTAGAGCATAATAAATGGCTAGAAAACGAAAGCTTTAGAAGAAAGTGTGGAAATGTGGAAATGTTATTCAATCTAGAAACAAATTTGAAATATATAAACTATACTGCCCTGCCCCACCCCCGACAATAAAGACATCTTTTAAGCACAATGTTTGGGACTCTTCTCTTTGTTTAGATGTGGAAGAAATAAAGAAAAGAGTCATCTGGGAACAGAGTTCATGTTTATGGTATTCATGTTGGTCTCCCTTGCTTCCACAGTGGCTCCCTCTTCCAAACCCTATTTAGTACAACCTGATCCATGAACTTAGGGAGTCAGAAAATGGGATGCTGTCAACTGTAAATTCCAGTCAGGCTTGCCCTAAAATTTGATCATACCCTGACTTCACTCTCATTCCTCAGACCTTTTAGGAACAAGGACTACAGAAGAATGAAGATCTGTTGATTTCTGCCCTCAAAGAAAACAAAAAACGAACGGTCATTCCCCTAAACAAAACCAATCAAAATCAAGTATGGGAGCACTTCAATTCTTCCTTTCTTACTTTCTCATCCACAAAATGAGGGACTTGGACTAGAGGACTTTAACAGTCTCTTCTGGGTCTAAATCTCCATGTATGTTAAATCTAAATCTCCAAGTACATTGAAGCCCACTTTTATAATTTTTAATAGCTAGCTCAACATTAAGCAGAACCAAAAGCCACTCTCTTAAGCATTTGCTACACACCTGACCTTGGGGATCAATCATCAAAGGCCATCTTCTGCCTTGAGTAACCAAAACGCCATTTTCTGTTGATACCAAGTCACGGGGCAGCCCATCAGTGTTCCATTGCCGTATCTCGTAGGGATCTCCAAGAATGTTAACGAGACTGAAGGAAGGATCGATTGGGATCTCCAGAGACTGACAGTCCTGGATCCAACACTCTATAAGCTGTAGAAGGGGGAAGGCTTACTTGAGTAGAGTCAGGAACACTCAGTAAACGAGGGCACATGCAAAATGTGGTGGGCAGTGGTAAGTCAGTGGCTGAAGAGCTAAGCCCTCCCGATCTCCACAGATGTGCTGGCATCAGAGCATGGGACACAGGAAGTAGACCAAAATCAGGAGGCCTAGGTACTCTAACTATACCATTAGTTAGATGTGACTTTGGAAACATCATTCCCTCTATTTGGACCTCAGTTGTCTCATGTGTAAATGACTGGGTTGTCACAGTGGTTTTCAACCAGGTTTGTATTTTCCCTGTTGGGAGAGTCTGAAAGCATATGGAGAAGTTTCAGGTTATCACAATGACTGAGGGTGTACAAGCAATCAGTAGATGAGGGAAAGGGATGTTGGCATATGACCTCCTTCAATGAGTGGTGCAGTCATGCACAACAGAGAACTGTCTGTCCCCAAAAAGCACAATTGGCCCCAGTGAGAAATATGGCACCCTAAGAGCTTAGAGCTCCTGGAGAGTCTATGTGAGAGTACTATATCAGGTTTTATAACTCAAGGACAAGGGTAAACATTTTTAGGAAGACATTTCAAAAAAATGACTGTAAAATTCTTTCAAATAATTTCATTTCCTGGAAAATGCATGTAGATGAAACTTTTATTCTCTGATAAATGAAAGGCTCTTTCCTTCCTTCCTTCCTTCCTTCCTTCCTTCCTTCCTTCCTTCCTTCCTTCCTTCCTTCCTCCCTCCCTCCCTCCCTCTCTTTCTCTCTCTCTCTTTCTTTCTCTTCTCTTTCTCTCTTTCTTTCTTTTTTCAGAGTTTGCTCTTGCTGCCCAGGCTAGAGTGCAATGGCGCGATCTCCACTCACGGCAACCTCCGCTTCCTCGGTTCAAGTAATTCTCCAGCCTCAGCCTCCCCAGTAGCTGGGATCACAGGCACCCGCCCCAACGCCGGCTAATTTTTGTATTTTTTTTTTTTTAGTAGAGATGAGGTTTCACAGTGTTGGCCAGGCTGCTCTTGAACTCCTGACCTCAGGTGATCCACCCGCCTCGGCCTCCCAAAGTGCTGGGATTACAGGCATGAGCCACTGCACCTGGCTGAGGCTTTCTTTTTTATAGCAATAAAAGCCTAAGGAAGCACAGATTCCTCCTGGTCCTGCCTGCTCCTTTCTGTTGACTGGCCCTCTGTTGCAGTTTTACCAATTGAGAACACCTCATCCAGGCTGGCTTTACATGCCACTTCTGATCATAAAGGTAGGGGACTCACTGTCTCTTTTCCTCCCCCCAGGTTTTTGAGCTGTGTAAATGATGAATAGCTTTCTAAGACAGGAGAAGGAAAGGGACGAACGTGTTAAGGAAAGCCTAGGGGTAAGACCATCACTGGCTGATGGGGGAGTGAAGGGCTGTGAAATATATAAAGAAATTCTACCATGAAGAACCTCTACAGCGAAGAGCCTCCATCTGAACTCAGAAAAATGAACAACCCCCGGCTCCAGTTTCAGCTGCTTCTTACCCCTCCTTACAAAAAGCAGGGTTACTCACTGACTGCCTGTACTGGGCTGTGAAAGCCCCATAGTAGGCCACACAAGCTGCTGCTATGAACACATTCCCAGTGATATTTGATATTTCTTCCTCAAACTTCTGTATGCTTTCTTCCCATCGAACCTGCTCATCTTCTAATGCTGCCGTCAGCTTTCCAGCACGTACTAGACGTGCTTTTGTCAGGGCCATGGTCTTTGCTAGAAAAATTTTAAGAAAATCAGATTGTACAATTAAATATTTTCGTAAAGTATTAAAAGCTTATCTACCTGTTTCTTTTTATAGCAGAATAGCATTATTTAGCTAATGATGTCAATACATCTCTATGAAACCTTACACCAATTCAGCATTAATTCCCATTTCAGCACCAAGTCTAAGTTTGCCTTTTCCATATCGAAAACTCTTTTTTTGATACTCTATTACTCTGGCTGAAGACAGTGCTTTCTGTATCCTTGTAGTATTTAGTTTCTGGATCAAATTCACATACTGTTTTGTGTTTCAATATAACATGCTCCAGTAAGGCTTGTTCAGGTACAGGATGTTGAATATATAAAACATATGAGTTCTTATTTGATCCTAGAAGGCTAATGAAAATACATTCTACACATTGGATAAAAGCTGAAACCCAATTGGCAAAAACTTCTTCCTACTTCTGAAAATCAGGCATTTCCTGGCCAATGTAAATTTTATGAGTTACTTACCCAGGCTTTCTTTTTCATTTACACCTTTGTCATATTCATCTTGTAAGGCCCGTATTTGATCTTCTACTTGTCTTAGTAATTCTTGCTTTTCTCTCAGGGTAGCCATGGTAATGTCAAGTTCAGCCTAATAAAATCAAGCAACTGTTTAAGAACAGGGCCAAAAAGAAGGCTGAATTTGCCCATTAATAATACAGATCTAAAAAAAATTTTATATATGTTCCTCTTTTCATGTCCAAAAAGACTTTGATGTGATATATAAAGTTAAAACAAATATAAATTAGAGTAAAATACAAGAACAGAAGTAAATGAAACAAAACAAAATCAATAATAAAGCCCAACAGAATAAATCATAATAGAGAAACGAGTGTACTGAGCGTTTGGGATGAATTAGGTATCACAATGGATTATTAATTTTAAATGATGCAACAAATTAAATATTCATGCCATAGTGGAAACTAATATTTCCTAACTAGTTCTCCACATCAGAGGTCTGCACACTATGGCCTGCAGGTCAAATCTAGCCTGCTGCCTGTTTTTGTACAGTCTGCAAGCTAAGAATGGTTTTTACATTTTTAAATAATTAGAAAAAAATCTTTAAAAGAATAATATTTCATGAAATGTGATAATTGTGTGAAATTTGAACTCCAGTCTCAATAAATAAAGTTATATTGGAACATAGTCATGCTTATTCATCTATTTATTGTCAATGACTGTTTCTGTGCTGCAACAGCAGAGCTGAGTACTTGCTGCAGAGACCATATAGTCTGCAATGCATAAAATATTTATTCTCTGGGTCTTTATAGAAAAAGTTTGCCAACCCCTGCTCTATAGCCACAGTTCTTTCAGTAACCTGCTCCACTAAATGATCATTCTTTTTTCTTCTTGGGAAGATGAAGGGCTTCACATCCAATGACAGGGTTAAGCTGGTTCTAAAACCTCAGATGACACCATTAAGCATGGAAGTATTTAGCAAACGGAAATACAGACCATCAGATGCTTGAGCTAAAAAGTACCTTAAAAAAATAGATTAATTCCCTTTTTTTCAGATGAATATACTGAGGAACTCATGTTCCTCTTATGCTGAAAGAAGGCTGATTTCAGAGGCAATTTCTGAAAAAAAAAAAAAAAATTGCCAGCTCTTGTTTAAAACAAAAGCTAATTTCCAAGAGTTTTGTCACTGTCTATATTGCATAGGACCACAGTAACATTATACAGAGAACTTGAAATGACTGGCAATCATGGCCTTCAAGTCTATAAAATATCACAATACAGAAAATGTACCTGTGCGGCGCGGAGCTTTTGTCTTTTTGGTTCGACGACCTTGACCACTCGAGAGTACAAATCCATAGCTCTTACCCACATGCACATAGATTTACATGCTTTGGACACTTTCTCCACTTTTTCAGGCACAAAATCAGGATTATTAATATACTTTTGAAGCTTTGCCAATATCTGAGGCTTTATGTTCTCCTTATCATATTCTAAAAGCCTTTTTAGAAAGTTAGAGTCACCAAGAAGTTGCTTTGCTGATGGCCAATCAGGCCTGAAAGACAGACATGATATATTAATGGCACTGAAATGAAGTAGTATAAGAACAAAAGAAATGTATTTCTCTGAGAACATTATGATATTATCCCAGTATGTGGGTAATTTTAATCTTGGCACTATAATTTTAGTAATTGGTAGTTAGGCGCACCACAATTCAGGGGGTGAAAAGAAAATGGGTGACTAAGGTTCCATGCGACCCAGCTTTGGTAGAGAAAGAATTACAAAATCATAGTTTTAGAAATGTAAGGCATTATAGAAACAATAGTTTTATTTTTAAAGTGCTGCAGGCACTCACATTTTACCTCCTTTATCATAGTTCCCACCCTTAAAATCACCTGCCAGGACACTACAATTGCTTTCTAACTGGGCTTTACGTCTCTTTGAACTTTGCTCTTCTGAACTTTTGCCAGATTGATCTTTCTACCATGAAAATCTGATTAGATAAAAAATGTTCAACGATTCTCAGTCCCTTCTGCCCACAGCTCTCTATCTGTGCTCTGCAGAGCTCTTTGGGTCCTACCGAGGTACCAGTTTAAGGGTCAGTGGGAACCTCTCCACCCTGTCTCCTGGAGGCCTGGTGGTGATGTGGTGCTCTGAGCCCTTTGCCTAGTTTTACATAGAAAGGTTCATTACAACATAATTTTATTGAAAAAAAGTTTGTATTGCTAAAGAAAGTCTGAAAACTACGTATCTGCAAGATGAAATCTGAAGTGTTTAGTGCAGCATTCAAGACCTTTCATGATGTAATTACTGGCCTCCTGCCCAGCCTCATCCCATTCCAAGAACATCAAAGCTCATTCCTGAGCTCGCCTATGGTCCCACTATCCAACAGAGCATTGTTTTCCAAAAAACCTACTTGCACATCCCCGGCTGGGCTTAGGCACTCTTTTCTCAGCACACCCAATACTATACAACTCTCACATGGTAATGAAATTATTAGCTTTCATGTCTGTCTTCCCACTAGCCTGTGTATATCTTGTAGAGAAAAATATATCTTCCACCGTCTAGTACAAAATAGATGTTGGGGAAGAAAATGCTCCTTGAATCAATTTGTTGAATGACCAACTGAAGCAATGAGAAGGTAGAGAAGGGAATGAATATATACATTACCATGGAGGAAAACAGTAAAGAACTCTTACCAGGTATCATGGCAATACGTGACTCTGAATTACTCACTTGGCATTCAAGAGAATGGAGATTGCTTCCATTACTGTCATGACCAAATCTGGGGGCTTTGTAAAAACCCTGATTTCAGATATATCTGCCTTATCTAAGGAATCCAGTGCTTTATGGGCAGCATCCAGTGCAGGTAGTGCCTCATCAAGATCTCTTTGAGCATCATCAGCTATTGCTTGGGTTTCTTCAGCTTTGACTTTTGCTGTTGCTTCATCCTCCTGCACAGTGTTACGGACCTAACCATTGAAACATGACTGCTTAAGTGGCCTCATTATTTGAATTTTAATGTTTAAAACAAAGCCAATAATAATGAGTCATCTTTGCCCTTTGGATTAGAGTAATGATGAAAGGGAATTAGCTAGATTGCATTTTATGCTCTCCTTTGTCCATCTATGCCATGCCAATAGCATAATGAATATAAACTTATTATAACAAACAGTTACGTCTTAGGAGAGACATAGTTGCTTTATATTTGTAGGTGGTGCTTTTCTCACAGTTCTCTGTCCCATTCACTGGGCTGCATCAATTCTTGGGGACAGAGCCAAACTGATTTAGTAAAGGGAGATTGTTTACAACTTAAAAGCATTGCTAAATTGCTAAAAAAAAAAAAAAAAAAAACTTTGCTAAATCTATCACTTAATTATTTTAATAACATATATAATAAAAAAATCCAATCGTGTCTCATTATATATAAGTGATCAGTTGCTGACTGAAGCCTTTTCCACATTCTCAGGAACTGCAGCATACCTGATCGGCACTTTCTTGATCCACTGCCAATTTTTCCATCAGGGCTTCAACATCTTGTGATTTTGTTAAAAGTACGGGCTCTAAAGCTGAAAGATCTAATTTCATTTTATCTACTAGTATGTTTGTTTCTAGTAGCTTGGTGAGACCATTCTTCACCCGATCTCGTGCCTAAGTGACAATGAAAATTTCTATTATAATGAGTATTATAAACTCTAAGTTTACTGGTATCAAACACATATTACTCATGTATTAGACTTTTACATCTACAGAATTGGTAAATCAGTTTGTAATAATTCATGTTGTGAACATATTACAAATTGGGAAATGTTCAGGTAATGGAACTCTAGAAATGGTCATGACATTCATCACAGTTGCTTGGATCCATGCCCTCTGGCCACAGCAGTGGGATGTCACTGGGCTGTGGCTCACTGAGAGTGAGGACCACATGGTACTGTTTTTATTCTCCGTGGTAGCATGTTGAATGAGTGAGGAACAGGTCCAGATGTGAATCCCTGGAGGCTGCAGCTCTGGGAGCTTGTTTGCTCTGGCCAGCAGGGCTGAGGACCCCTAGGGAGATGAGGTCCAGAGGGTGTAGCTCTAGTTGCTGGATTTGAAACCTACTTCCCTGTGGTAGAAAACTCTTGACCATGATCAAAGGGCTGGTATCTGGTAAAGGGGACACCTGGGAAGAACTGTTTTTCGAAGGTGAGTCAGAAAGCTTGGCTCATGGCTGGAGCAGTGGCTCACACCTGTAATCCCAGCACTTTGGGAGGTTGAGGTGGGTGGATCATGAGGTCAGGAGATTGAGACCATCCTGGCTATGGCGAAATCCCGTCTCTACTAAAAATACAAAAAATTAGCTGGGCGTGGTGGTGGGTGTCTATAGTCCCAGCTACTTGGGAGGCTGAGGCAGGAGAATGGCACAAACCTGGGAGAGGTTGCAGTGAGCCGAGATTGTGCCACTGCACTCCAGCCTGGGTGACAGAGCGAGACTCCGTCACAAAAAAAAAAAAAAAAAAAAAAAAAAGCTTGGTTCAAATGGGCAGATATCAAAAATATCAGTCAAGTTATTTCACAAGGCAGGCATTTTACCAAGTAAAAATCCTCTGAAAAAATTTAAATATCTATATTGTAAATGCTTCCATTTTTAGTGTGTTTAAAATGCAGAAAATTGCAGGTCGTGTTAATATCCTGATGATGATGATGATGACGGCAGCTTCTAATTTCTGAGCACTTTATATGTGTCAGATCATAGTTTCAGGAATTCACTAACAGTGTCTTAAATTACATGACAGTCCAAGAGGTAGATACAGATTTTCTTTTAGTCTTATTTTCTACTAAGGCTTAGAGAAGTTACTAATGTGCTCAAAGTTGCACAGTCAGAGGCAGAACATAGGCTGTACACAGTTTGGCTGATACCCCAGTCCTTGCTCTTAGTCAGAACCACTGGCACATGTTCTTTACAACACCATCTGTATTGCTTAACAAAATGTTTTCCTCTGTATTAAATACCACAGAGATGACCAGTTCACTGCATAACTTTGATGGTCTTGTGATGCCCATATCATTCTACTGAGTCAAGGATACTTGCATAAATGGCAGAAGGAAAATATATATAATTATTGAAAAAGGAGAAGGCCCTCAGACCAACAGCAGGAAACACTTTTTGGTCATATTTTAGGTTGTCAGGGGCACACGTCGGGATGGAGGGGGCCTGATATGGTTTGGATCTGTGTCCCCACCCAAATCTCATGTTGAAATGTAATCTCCAATGCTCGAGGTGGGGCCTGGTGGGAGGTAATTGGATCATGGGGACAGTTTCTCAAGGCTTACTACCATCCTCCCTTTGGTGCTGTCATCATGATAGTGAGTTCTTGTGAGATCTGGTGTTTAAAAGTGTGTGGCACCACCCCCCTCTCTCTCTTGCTTCTGCTCTTGCCACATAAAATGTGCCTGTTTCCTCTTCGCCTTCTGCCATGATTGAAAGTTTCCTGAGGCCTCCCCAAAAGCTGAGCAGATGCCAGCATTATGCTTCCTGTACAACCTGCAGAACTGTGAGCCAATTACATCTCTTTTCTTATAAATTTCCCAGTCTCAGGTATTTCTTCATAGCAGTGCGAGAATGGACTAATACAAGGCCCTGACAGGTAAGACAGTAAATAGAGTTTCCATGCATTCTCAAAAGTTCTGAGTTCAAGCAAAACAATATTTTCATGGACAATATTGAACCTACTGAAATAATCTGCTTCCTTTTTTCAGACAGCATAGACAGGTAAAGATTGATAAGCTCCAGGTAGGAGGTGGGTGTCGTGTAGTACCGCCTGCGCAGCTCATTGTAATAGCGCTCTGCCATGCTGGAGACACTCGAGTGAACATTCACGCACATCAAGGGAAGCTTTTCTTTCAGTTCTTCATTTCCAGCATCGACTTGTGAGAAAAATGTCTTTGACACAGAAAGAAGTGCTTCTTTGGGCCACTGTGAATCAAGGAAAAATCTAGAAAATCTGTTGTGTCATTTCAATAACATACAGTTTAATACCAAGAAAAACATATTTCTCGGGAACTCCTCCCTGCCCAGTCCCCTCTTTACCTAGTTAACTCCTACTCATGTCTATGGTGCTTAATGAACTGAAGGGCTCTGTCCATTTGAGAGGTGCCTGGGTCTGCATTTACTGACCAATATGTCTCCACAGTATCACACACACAGAAGTTGTTCAATAAATATTTGTTGACTGAATGAATTAATGATTGAGTGCTTCTAGAATTCCATAAATAAATCACATATGTTACAGGGACCTTATGTCCTCACTCTGTTTGTTAATAGTTGGGACCTCACGTCCATCATTATAATCACTGTCCTGCACACCTCAACTCCTTTGCTCCTCTCTTGCTTCTTTGAACTCACTTGAATATTGGTCAAATGCAACTCTCTTACTCCATGCCTGGAACTGTGCAGCTGAGCATGGCTGGAGAAAAATGTACAACCTTGCCAATTAGTATCACTTTAAATTTTTGATAATTAGCTTTCTAGTGCAGCCCAGAAATGCTTCTACATTTTCTAATATATCAGTTTTATGCTCTCCTGAGTATTTCACACCCGATTCTACTTCCTTAAACTGCTGACACTTAGTCTTTCTTCTTCACTCTCAGCCGATGACCTTACTACCTATATCACTAAAAAACAATAGCAATGAAAACAGAACTTCAATGAGCTCTTACCCCCACATCTTCCCACCTACCTGCATCTGTGCTCATATATTCTGCCTCCCCACCTGTGGATGCACCCTGACCAGGTCAGCCCCTTCTTTGACGACTCATTCTCATCCCTTCTTTCTTATTCAAGGAAACTGGTCCCACAGTGCTTAACTCGGTATGCTGCATCATCAGTATATTTATCTTTTCTGGATCATTTACATCAGCACACATGCACGCCGCTTGTGTTTCACATTTAAAAATACTTCTCTCTTGACCTCACATGTCCCCTAGCTCTTGCCCCATCTCTCTGCTTTCCTTTGGGTCAAAACTCAAAAGTGTTGCCTATAACCACTGACTCAGATTTCTCTCCCCTCTTCTCTCTTGAACCCTTTCCCCCACCATCCATTGAAACAGATTTTGTCGAGATCGCTGACAACTTCCACATTGTTAAATTCAATGGTCTCCTCTTCCTTTACAAATTCTGTTTTGTCTTTGTTCTATGATTGCCACGGTCATTCCCTATATGAATAAATTCCTAGGAGGCTTTAAAGCTAATACAGGTACCCATAAGTTACTCTTGGACAATGTGTTACCCCTTTAAAGAGCAAGCAAGTCCAACTTCTCAAAGAGATATCCTGGGATGTCACCAACCTGCACAAACCAGTCAATGGTGCAGCAGTTCACAAGGGATGGAAACATCCTGCATCGGGACCGAAAGGCCTCCCCAACTGGGCTCATGCAGAGAACAATGTGCAGCTTCTGACGCACTTTGCTGATGAAGTATTGAAACACCTGACAAAAAGAAAGCTATTTTTCAATTTAAAATAATGATTAAGCAACAATGAAAATAAGTGTTGGCTAATGCATCTGAGGCTCCCAATATCAAATATAAAATGTCAGCATAGTAGATATGTAAATTTTCTTGTTCAACATTCACTCCAACCTCTTTCTCTCACACAGTCTGGAAAGATTAAAAATGACATTTTGCAAACTCCATCGCGGCTAGGATTCTGGATGTGATTTAGGTCCCTTTCACCTGTGTACTTAAGAAGATCCTTTGAATAAAGGGCCAGTCATACAAGGTTTTGCTGTGGGACAGAGGACATCTGGGACAGACGGGCAGGGTGCTGCACAGCATCAGGTTTTACAGGTGCAGAGCCTGGCAGAAGTTGCATGGTATGGGAGTTTTTTTTTTTTCTTTTTCAACTTTTATTTTAGATTCTGGGGGTACATGTGTAGGTTTGTTACAAAGATATATTGTGTGATTCTGGAGTTTGGACTATGACTGATCTTGTCACCCAGGAAGTAAGCACAGTACCCAATAGGTAGTTTTTCAACCCTTTCATCCTTCCCTCCCTCTCTGCTCTTTTATTCTGCGGTGTCTATTGTTCCTATCTTTATGTCCATGTTACCCAATGTTTAGCTATAAGTGAGAACAGGTGGTATTTGGTTTTCTGTTTCTGCATTATTTGCTTATGATAATGACCTCAAGCTGCACCCATGTTGCTGTAAAGGACACAATTTCATTATTTTTAATGGCTGTGTAGTATTCCATGGTGCACACATACCACAATTTCTTTATCTAATCCACCACTGATGGGCACCTGAGTTGGTTCCATGTCTTTGCTATTGTGAATAGCGCTGCAATGAAACATACAGGTGCATATCTCTTTTTGGTAAAATGATTTATTTTCCTTTGGGTATATACCAGTAATGGGATGGCTGGATCAAATGGTAGTTCAATTCTTAGTTCTTTGATAAACTATCCTGTAGCTATTATTTCTGGAAGTGGCTCCTGATTTCAGCTGCTTCCTGATGTGATGGAGGACACGTGGCTCTGGAGCTAGCGGCTGATGCAGAGGCACACTGACTGGTTTAGTGGCTCCCTGATTCAGTAGGAATGGTTGTGGCAGAGGCAGCTACCTCCTTGACCATTGACTTCTACAGTGTACATTTTATATTCATTCCAAGGAGTTCAGTCTGGAATTTCTTTCTTTGGCCCTTCCAATGATTCTGTGTCCGTTTAATAAATCCCTTCCTGCTTACATTAGCAGAAATAGACTTGCATCTGTACCTATAATCTCCGACTTAGCAGGAGAGACAATTCTCATAAAGGGAAACAGTAAAGATATAAGAAAGAACAGCCAGAGAGTTAAAGAAGGTGCAGAAACAAGGAAAAAAGCTGGGGTGAACAAGTAATGGTGTATGGGATCTAGCATGGTGTTGGAGAATGGAAGTGTACAGCAGCCACACTGTTCCCGAATGAGTGAGAGAAGACACATTCCTGCTTTGTTGTGTCATAACACTGCTGCTAGGCAAGGGCATCAACAATGCTAGACCTATGCCTTCAGCCCTCCACAGGCAGGATGCTGCAGTGTGTGAAATAAACTAGTGCTTAAAGATGAATAAGAGAGGCTGGCCAGTTTGGACAAGACTATGACCTCTGTGGGGCAGTGGGATTTCTGTTTTCTGCTTCCCACAGAACTTTCTGCAAGTCTGGTGACCCAATGCTTTAAACACCGAAAATAAAATACATAGACTACAAAGGAAACCAATTATATTGAAAAAAATTCTATTCATGGACCCCTTCAGGGAATCAGTGAATGGTTAAATAAAAGGTGAAGAAACCTTTTTGTAATAAAGCCACATAACTACTCTGGCACGTCCTACCTCGTCTCTGTTCCCCTCGGAAATCCCTACTTCTTTTGCTCTTGGTCTGGTGGCCGCTAAAATCTGCTCCAGTTCATCCTTTTCAAATAAATTAGGCACTTCACCTGAGTTCAGGATGTTATTTATATCTTCTAGGAACTCCTCCACTACAATCTGTAGAAGAAAGCAGTGATCATTACAACTTGCTCAATCATTTTCCATTTATTATAAAGCAAATATTTATTCTAAAATTCACATGAATCAATTTCATCTTTAAGAGAAGATAATCTTAAAAATTACATGGAACCCTGAAGTTCTAACATAGCAAGTACACTGATTTTTCATTTTTCCTTTGTGTTTTGTTTCTTAGCAGGCATTCCCATTTTACCTGGGTCAAGTCATATGTTCAAGTATTTTATATTCTGCCCCTTTCAGTTACCATTTCATCATTAATACTAACCCATAGTTCTGTATGTACTCATCATATTTATCACAAATATAGAAGCAGAATGCACCATTGAGCTGATGCACCATACATTTACACGGACAGAGATAGTTTACAGTCTTGTTTACATTATAAGAACAATTTTAGGCATATAGCTTTTCTCCTTAGTTGGATTATTTTCTTGAAACAAATTCCCAGGAGTGAGATTAGCAATTAAATGCATAAATATTTTCTGGATTTTGAAGATTTTACTATTTCTCATCCAATTCAAGTGTGACTTCATCAATTTTTAACATTTATTTTTGTTAATTTGGGAGGTATAATAAATGCTTCCTTTTGGAGAATTTATTTTGGATGTTTTTGATTATTAGCAAGGGAAAATATTATCCCACATTTATTATTGTCCATTAAAAAATCGGTCTAAACTTTGCAACCACCTGCATCTTGGAGTTTTCTTTCAAATTTGCATGAGTAATTTACATATTTTGAAATAGACTTTTTGTCTTTCAACACTGATGCAAATATTTAAAAGTAATCTGTCGTTTACCCTTTATTTCAGTTAACTTTTTAGTTATATAAAAGCTTGAGTACTATATATTTAACTATGACAAGATATCTGTTATTTTATTTTCTTCATTTGAAACTTTTTGTTTTTCTTAATAAACTTGGTATAATTGTGTCTGTCAATTTTCCCCAAGAGCAAACAGTAGTTTTCTGTGTTCTAATTTATTTTTGCTTTATCTTGTTCCATTTTCTTATGTGTCCTGTGACATTTTTTCCCTCCTAAAGTTTTAAGTAAACTAATTTGTGTAGTTTCTAATTTTTGATTCAAATCTACAAATGTAAATTTGAGAACTGTTGGGTTGCATTCCACAGATTTTTATATTAAGTTCATTTTTCTTAGTCTCTAAGAGATTTTGACTTTCTTGATCTTTATATGAACGTTTTAAAGTCCTAAGACACATCATTAATTTCTCCTTTAATTAAAGCATGGGCAAAGAATGTTATGAGTACAGCTTATGCTTTTAACAATTTAATAAAAATTTCTTTAAATCTAGTATATGATTAATTTTTGTAAACATTCAGTAGTATTAGAAAATATTTGCTTTCTCTGTAAAATATGAAATATAGTATATAGCTATTAATTGTAGCTTAGAAATTATATTACGTAAAATATCTAATCATAGTTATTTCTACTTTAAGTTACAGCCAATTAAACTCTATTTTTAACATCTTGTTTCTCTCAATTTCTTCTCACATTTATAATGTTTTGTGTATATATAAGTTCATGTATAGACACATGCATTTTTATTTTTATGGTTACATTTACTCTTCATTATTGTAGAACATTTGAGATTGATTGGGGCTTCCAACAGAATGTAATAACTTTTTGTCTAAAGAGAAGCAACACAATATGACTCGATCTTTGGAGCTTTAATACTTGGAGACTTTTTATATAACTAGTTTGATTTTTAAAAGCAATGTTAAAAGCACTATCAGAAATATCTTAATTTTAGGATAATCAGAAACTACAGATAAGCAAAACTAAGACAATAAAAATCACTCACAATCCCATGATTCAAATGTTTTCTCTTTGTACACAGGGCATGCATGTCTAGATATACATTAAAATGTGGATATTTCTAAAATATAATTTTAAAGTTTTTACATAGTGCTCTAGTATCTGGTTATATCAGATATTATGTATATGACTTTCACTGGACATTAATACTCTTTCAGATTATTATTTAAAAACATTACAATAGATATTCTTATACGTGCAACTTTGTACATAGCTTTGATTATAATGTAAAAGAAATGTAAAGGCTTTACCTACATATTGCCAACTACTTTCCAGAAAGGTTTTGCTAATTTATAATCTCCCAGTGAAGAATAAACAGGCTTATTATTCCCACACCTCTGTCAACACTGTATATTATGATTTTTAACCATTATCAACTTGCAAGGCCAAGTCACTGGCATTTTTATTTATTACAATTTCCTTCATTAATGGTGAGGTTGAAAATTTCTTCAGGTGTTTAAAGCCCTTTGTTTTCTGAACTGTGTATTCACATTCTATCACATTTTTTCTATTTCTTCTATAGATGTGCTTGACTTTTCCTTTTCCATTTGTGATAAGTATTTTTATAATAAGATATAAACTCATTGCATGTCATAGATACTAAAAATATTTTTCCAATTTTTTCTTTGTATTTAATTCTGCTTACAGTATTTAAAAAAATTTATGCATCAAATCTATCTATCACTTTTTTATTCATTGGTTAATTTCTAGACGGGTTTATTTTCTCTAAAGAAAAAATACTCAAGAATAATCAATGTAGAAAGTCCTCTGCTATAGAATTAATTCAAGATCAGTTAAATTAGCTGTCGTAGATATAGATGTAATCCTACTTCAATTTTAAAGGTAATTTAACCCAAAAGATAGCCCTTATTTTTTCCTTTCTGTAGTAAAGTCATGTTTCCCTAATTGAATTTTTGGTAAATTATTTTCTTATATGCACTTTTATACAGTTTATTACCTTCTGTTATCTTTGCCTTTTCCCTCGAAGAAAAGTTAAAAACTTACCTCCTTGACCTTTGATCAAATTTAATTACTAAGAATTTAAGGAGGGAAACAATACTTGGTAAAATAAATAAAAATGTATTATAAAAGTCTTTTACAAGCTGTGGGAAATCTGTTATCAAAGGGAACAGTCCCCTTGAACTTCATCCTACAAACTGTTCAAAGCACACACCTGATTGTAACACCCATACATTTCCTGTTCTTACCCATGGGCTGTTTAAACACACACCTGGGTGTCAGTGAAAAGGAAAACCATATTCTTGTCTTCTACACCAGCCATTTTGTACAACTTCCTCAGGTCTTCATGAAAGCTATCATAATTATATCCCCGGCTGAGTTCAATCTGCAAACATTTGTAACCGCATATATGAGCTGCAAGTCTTGTGAGTGACTGCTTTCCTGTGCCTCCTACTCCGACAAGCAGGGCATTGCCTCTTTCTTGACGTATCATCCGAGCAATCCTGCCAACATCAGAGCAGAGAAAGGTTTATTTCAAGTTCACAGACATGGCTCCTGCTCAGGGAGCCTACCCCAGGGCCAAAGGCTGGTGGCCAGTGGAGCCTCCTCTCTGGGCAGGATGCTGCAAGGGAAGAGCAGGCTGCATCTGAGGCCAGGGTTTGGTGAACAGCACTGCTCAGCTTTTCTCTTTTTCATTCTTTCCCCCATTCCTAACAGGCTGTTGGGTCTTGGCCCTAGTCGTACAAATTTAGAATAAAGTAAAATCTCTTTTCCCTGAAGTCTGAAGGACTTTGTTGGAGACCCTAGCTGATCTAGGCCACAACTTATATTGTCAGTTGGTAAGCCCAGGTTTCCATTTGTAAGAATGAGCAAGCAGAAAAATCACTGAACCTAGAAAAAGACACCATAGTGCAGAAGGAGAGATCAACAGAACACTTTGAAATGGATTTACTGCAGGATACCAACACAATTTTAGAAAGTTTCTGATTCATGTTAACAGGAATTTTTTTTTTTTTTTTGAGATAGAGTCTTGCTCTGTTGCCCAGGCTGGAATGCAGTGGTGTGATCTCAGCTCACTGCAACCTCCGCCTCCTGGGTTCATGCCATTCTCCTGCCTCAGCCTCCCGAGTAGCTGGGACTACAGGCGCCCGCCACCACGCCCGGCTAATTTTTTGTATTTTTAATAGAGATGGGGTTTCACCGTGTTAGCCAGGATGGTCTCGAACTCCTGACCTCATGATTCGCCTGCCTTGGCCTCCCAAAGTGCTGGGATTACAGGCATGAGCCACCATGCCCACCCAACAGGAATTTTGAAAAGCCCTGCAATGTTGATACTAGAGAGAAAGCACTCAAAAAGGAGGGAAACCCCCCCAAATTTAGGAAAAGTTGGGTAGAGATGGAAAATCTACTAAACTGAAAACCTGAGTGGAAGGTGATGAGTCTCATAAATAGAGTACTGTGGAGAGTTGAACAGGAAAAGTAGAGGCCAAACTCCAGGAATATACCCAGAACTCAGAAAAAAGATAGCAATCTTAAAATAATGGGAGAGAAAATGGAAGATAAGGAGGGCAAATCTAGGAGAAACAAATGGCATCCCAGAGGCCACATCATAGAAATTACAGGAATGAGAAGGAATAGAACTGAGGCAATGGTGACTGACATAATAGAAGAAACCACTGGGGCTGAACCCACAGACCCAAAGGTCAAGAAAGAAAATTAGAGGAGAGACAAAACACTAAATGTTTCCTAGGAGATCTATAAGTAATTTACATGTAGAAGTTTTATAGTAGAAATCTATGTTTTAAACATAATTGAAAAGTTTATGATTATCTAATGCAGAAATAATAGATTATCACCAAAGGAACAAATAATTTTAGGCTGGCTTCAGGCATCTATTCGACAAGATGACATTTTACAAGACAATGGTTAGAGGGAGAAAAATACCATGTTATGGCTCAGAGAGTAAATAATCTGCAAAGCCTCCCTAAAAGATTCCTTGAAGATATACACAAATATGAATGAAATTTAAAAACCTGGGAAGGGGGAAGGATATTAGTATAAAGGTGACCAGTATGTATGAGAATCAACTCTATACATTGTTGTTAAGATGATAGAAAAGGCGGCGATAACATCAATAAATTCTTAAGAAGACATAAAATAAAAACATAATTTAAAACTTATCATTACCATTGTCTAAAATCTAGAAATCATGGGAGAAATATAAAAGCAGGTTTAATTATTTTTCCTCTTCCTCCCCTTCCTTCTTCTGGGAATGTATCTATCTATCTGTCATCTATCTATCTATCTATCATCTATCTATCTATCTCTCTCTCTCTCTCTCTCTATCATCTATCTATCTAATTTATATTGCTGATAATTGAAGAAAACAATATTCAAATATTTTAAAATTATAGTGGCTTTATTATTTTTTGACTATGAAAACATCACATGGTCACTGTAACTCATTAGAGAAAACCATTGCTAACTCTTTCCCACATGTAAGCTTCATCATGGGGGCCTGGATGCTGTCCATTTCTCTGTGAGAACAGTTCATAGCATTTGGCGGGTGCTCCATCAATTCCACATTCAAGTAACCAACTTCTAGAGACTGTAACAGTTAGTTACTATATACATCATCTTTGGTGGCAGGAGGTAGGAGCTATGTAGTGTAAGAATAGAACAGGGAGTCTACGAGGACTTATTTAAAAAGTCTTCCTCCAGGACAAGGCACAGACTCCCAGTCATTATTTAGGATCTTCTGAAATAAGACTCAAACTTTGAAATTTGTTTCCTCCACCTTTACATCCTCTCCTGCTCCTCAGACAGGTCCACTTTTTCCATATCTTGAGTGCCTTGGTAAGATGGCTTTGTCTAAAACCGGGGTCAGCAAACTGGCCTGCGGGCCAAATCCTGCCCCTTAACAATGTGGTTTTTTAATGACCCACGAGCTAAGAATGGTTTTTAGATTTTTTTTAATGGTTGAAAAAAATTTTTAAAAAGTAATATTTCATGATATGTGAAAATCCTTTGAAATTCAAATATTAGTGTCTATAAATAAAGTTTGTTGAAACATAGCCAAGCTCATTCATTCACTTACTGTCTGTGGCTGCTTATGCATTATGACAGCAGGGTTGAGGAGTTACAGTATGATCTGCAGAGCCTGAAATAGCTTTTCTATCTGGCCCTTTACCAAAGTAGTTTGTCAACATTTTCCCCAGAACTTTTGGCCAACTCCTCTACTAGAATAACGAAGACCCATAGGCACCATTGTCATTGCTATGTGTCTGCCACAGTACACATCTACTGAAAGACACATCAGATGTCTATTTGCTTATTTCTCTTCAGCTGCCCAGGCGAGTATAAAATTGAGGGCAGAGTGAATAGAAAATGATGTTTTCTTATTTTTCCCATAATGTACAAGTGTCCTACAGTTGATGAAATATTGAATATGATAAAAATCTTGCACTTTATATGTCACTCTTTCCTTATTTCATGTACATTATTATTTATAGTAGTTTGATTATTTCTATCTGAAACAACTAGAAACAAACTACTTGTCCATTCTGCTTTGTAGTAGTATTTTTTTCTGGCAATTTACTTATAAATGGATTGAAAACTTCCTCTAGTAAGAATCCTCTAATGTAGTAGCTAAGTTATATTTTCTCTCATGTGGTAGGCAAGAGATGGTTCTCCTAATTAGTGGCTTAAATACTAATAGATTTGTTCTACTATCCTTGGAGTGTGGTGACAACTTTGGGGGCATACAATGGGCAGAAACTGCCTGGTACATTTGCTCTTTGAAAGCACAGGCTCTGAAGCAAATTTTTCCCCCTGAGTTAAAAGACTTTTACTTACCCTATGTTAAAAAGCCAAAAACTAAAATGTCACCAACAAATGGAAATGTAATGCGCGCTAAATTACTGAGTATTTAGTAATTAATCCATAACTCACTTTCACAAAAAAGTCCTTTCCATTGCTAATCAGCATTAGTTGTTTGAACGCTCTTACAAGCAGAAATATGTTTTCTCTGATTCCTAACTACTGATCCTCTCTTGAATAAAAGAGAACAGTCTACATCATTATTTACATGGCAGTCCTTTGTGCATCTGAAAACCGAATCTTCACCATTCTACAAATGGTTTTTAATTTCCGTCTATAATATTTTAAGCAAACCTTGAGGAGCCTGGTAATTCTCCTTCACAAAAGTAAGAAAGATTATAAATAGAATTAAGCCAACTTTGCTTATGGTCTGGTCTATTCCCCAGGAAGTTTCTCAGACCAAAATTCTGCCATTATTTTTTTCCTTGTAGGCTTAGGGCCTGCCTGAGTGATGGGAATAAAAGTTGTTAGGGGATAGCATGTGGGTATGCTGCCAGGGGGACAGAGGGGAAGCAAGTGGCATCTGGACAAGCCAATGACAAACGACCTATGTTATAACACTTAAGCTGTGACAAACATAAATCTTGAATTAGGGCTAATTAAAGAGCTGAAATATGGAACAGGTGAAGACTTTATTTGCTTATGGTTTATGTGAAAAAAAATCCTAGGGATTTAACTGTCAGTATTAACAAGGACCAACACTAAAATGTAGTTGACACAGGAAAAAAACCAAAGCCATGAAAATCTTGCTGTAGCAGTAGACCATGGGAAATCCTACTCTCACTGTATTTTACTATATTTATTCCACAGAATATGACATCAAATCTGGATGCTGCATTTTAAGTAGAATATTGAAAAATTATAAAGTGCTCAGTATGTGAAGACTGGAAGTAATCTCTAACAGGCAATAAGAAAGATGTGGGATAATTTTGCCTGGAGAAGATAAAGCTAAGAAGAATATGGGAATCATCTTCAAATATTTGGAGGGCTGTTATGAAAAAAAGTGAGTCCATTTTGGGTAGTGGCACCCACAGTAGAGTTAGAGCTGAAGCACTGGCTGTGATCCCCACCTGCCACTTACTGACTAGAGGACTTTGGACCATTTACCTAATCTCTCTGTGGCACACTACGTTGTCCAAAAAGTGGCTGCAGTAATGCCTCTAGTCCTACTTGCTCTTTGATTCCATCAAGAGATAGGGTTTCTGTACTCTTCTTTTGACCTTGAGTGGGCCTGTATGACTGCACTGACTAGAAGAGCACAGTAGAAATGATGCTATGTGACTTCCAAAACTATGTCAAAAAAGCCATTTGGCTTCTGCCTGGCTCTCTGTCTTGCAGCACTTGCTTTTGGATCCCTGAGCCACCATGTTGAGAAACACAGATACCCTGATGCTGCCATGCTGAGAGACAAGTGGAGAGACTATATGGAGGCAGAGATGCTCCAGGCACTCCAGCGGCGATCTGATTACAACTGCAAGAGAGATGCTCAGAGAGAACAGTCGCGAAAATTGAGAGATGATAAAATGAACCTGTTAAGGGTAGGAGTGGCTTATTATGTAGCAATAGACCACTGGGACATTCTCTGAGCCTTACTTGTAAAGAGATTATGATCCTGAGCTACAGAGAGATTGTTGTACCAGGTAAATGAGATGCTCCATATCATGGTTTCATACCCACACTGAGTGCCTTAATCATGACTGCTTCACAGGATGGGATGGATACCAGAAGCACAGGAGGCAGACGTTGGCTTATCCTGGAAGGATCATTTTAGCATTAGAACTGTCAAACAGGACAGGAGCCATTTCAGGAAGTGTGCCCCAAGGACTGCAGATATTTAGGCTGGATGCTCATGAATGTGTCAAGGTTGTCCCTCATAGGACACTTGCAGTGGGTAAGAGTCAGACTCGCAAGCAGGTGAAATCTTTGATCCTGGATTGAACTCGTTTTGCTATAATTTTGAAGCTCTTCTTTCTTTAGGCATGCATGGAATTAGCCTTGTTATACCGTACATGTATCTCTGTAAACAACCTCATATCCTTTTTATAACAAGACAGAACAGATACAAACAAACAGAAACCATCTATTAATATTGGGCAAAAATAACGACTCTGGGGATTCCATAGAAAGCTCATTCCACAAATATTTAAAATATGTTAAACAATAACTCTTAAGTTATGGTGACAGTTAATAAAAGACCTCTGACCATCTAGCAATCTGTTTGAAGAGTTTATACAACTTATTTTTTTACCCTTTAATACAAAAAATATTAAATCAATGCATTATTGGGCGCCTTACAGCACTATACCTTGAAACATGTTCTATAGCATCCTGGAAGAACACCAACTTTACTTCTTTGGGATTTGTGAGATTATAATCATCAAGATAGTCCTGTAGAACATTTGCAATTTTCTCTATATCAGGCATGTCATCATAAATCCGATTCGCTTTATCTGCTCCAAACTATAATTTATGGGAGAAGAACCAAGTTGGATCAATTCTGATGGACACATAACCTGGAAAATCCATTTCATTTAACTTCTTCAAGAGCTACACTGGAATTTTGAAGGTTTTTTTTTTTTTTTTGAGACGTAGTCTTGCTCTGTCGCCCAGGCTGGAGTGCAGTGGCGCAATCTCGGCTCACTGCAAGCTCCGCCTCCCGGGTTCACGCCATTCTCCTGCCTCAGCCTCTCCGAGTAGCTGGGACTACAGGCGCCTGCCACCACGCCCAGCTAATTTTTTTGTATTTTTAGTAGAGACGGGGTTTCACCGTGGTCTCAATCTCCTGACCTCGTGATCCACCCGCCTCGGCCTCCCAAAGTGCTGGGATTACAAGGGTGAGCCACCGTGCCTGGCCGAAGGTCTTTGCAATAAAATTTACATAGGAGCTCAGAAATAGGGTTTTGATTTTTCTCACAATGCTACATTCTGATTTCACTTTTTTTTTTTTTTTTTTTTTTTGAGATGGAGTCTCTCTCTGTTGCCCAGGCTGGGTGGGGTGCAGTGGTGCGATCTCAGCTCACCACAACCTTCGCTTCCTCGGTTCAAGTGATTTTCCTGCCTCAGTCTCCGGAGTAGCTGGGATTACAGGTGCCCACCACCACGCCCAGCTTAGTTTTGTATTTTTAGTATAGACGGGGTTTCACTATGTTGGCCAGGCTGATCTCAAGGTCCTGACCTCAAATGATCTGCCTGCTTCTGCCTCCTCAAGTGCTGGGATTACAGGTGTGAGCCACTGCGTCTGACCTGGTTTCATTTTTTTGCTGTTAGGTTATTGACATTGGAAAAGCTAACTGGTTAAAAACTATGCATGGCAGACTGCTATTATTATAAAAAATCATGCCAGAACTATTTGTAGTTTTTAAATAGCAGTCATCTAGGGTTACCTAAATTGTTGAGAATGAAATTCAGGTGTAAACTGTAGGGAGTCAAGTCCTTGTTTTAATCTATTGATGATGTCCCTTCTCTATTGTATGTAGCAACTGCCCCGGGGGCACTTTCTCCTGGAATGTTTTACTAAAACACACATAGGCAATGCAAGAAGAGTCTAGCTGTTCTTTTTCTGTTTATTCCCTCATCTGATAATACAATTAACTAGAAACACACAGGAAAATAATCTTTAAAAACAAACTTTGGACCATACTTTTAATAATAAATATAAATATATACTTTACAAAAATACGTAGTTTATCTTTTTTATTTGTCAGGTGGTAATACTTATCTAGAGTGGAGTTACCAGAGTGGTGAGGTATTGCCTACATATAATATAAAGACAAGTTCCTTCATGTGTTGAACCAGCATTGATTGAGAGCCTGCTATGTACCTCTGTGCAGGAACCTGGGAACTTAAGATGAACAAAAACAGACGTGGTGTCTGCCCTCTTAGAGACACTGGGAATGTTTTACTCGAACAAGAGGCACCTTAGTAAAACAACATGGCTATCTGCCAATGTAGGCAGGGCAGTGAGACAGCAGATTTATTCCAGGCAGGTCAAGAGGGTAAAATTTACCAGAGGGTAAAATTAGGTCCAGAGGGTAAAAATTAGACAGACGGTATTGCGGAGACAGGCTTGAGGAACTCATAAGGGAATAAAAGGAAGTTAAATATATAAAAAAATTTGCTAGCAATTAGAGTTACTCTGAAATGAAGAGAACAATTCTCTTAACCAAGTAGCTTCACTACGTAGAGTACAATAAAGTGGAAGTCCCGAGTTAAGAGACTAGACCTCTCCACTTCCTTCCAAACTGAATACCTGATACCTCTCTGATTCAAACCGTTACCAAAATGAATGTAATTAGATCAGGAGTCAGCCAACTTTTTCTGTAAAGGGCCTGATAGTAAATATTTTAGGCTTTGCAGGTCATATGGTCTTTATCACTACTACTGAACTCTGCTGTTGTAGAGCAAAAGCAACCATATAAAAAATCATATATATAAATGGCTGTGGCTATGTTCCATAGAATTTTGTTTACAAAAATAGGCAGCAGGCAGATGTGGCTCATGGGCCATAGTTTGCTGACATCTGGCCTAGATCTTAACTCCTCACACATGTAAAGTTTTTAAAGAATATACATTTGAATTGGAAAATAATAAATGCTTTACAATTTTCAAATGAGGTCAAGTCAGTCTAACATACTTGCCTTAATGAAATCTCCAAATATGATGGGCTTATTCAAAAAATATTCCAGGTCAATTGCAATTCCAAAATGTTTGTCTATTTAAAGAACAAAACCAAGTTTTTAATATAATGATAATCTTGAATGGAATATTTTAGTGATAAAACATATAGAATAATAGCTGCTACTTTACTTAGAAGACTTAATTAGTATATATAAAAACTGAGAGAATACTGTGTTAACTCCATGCCACTTTAGTTTAGCTGATAATCTCCCAAGTTTAAGATTAAGAATACTTAACAAAGAATTTAAAACATTTGTTAAATAATGAATATTGGATACCTATTTAAGAAATAAGAAGTACTTTAAAATTATCCTGGCCTTTTTTTTTTTTTTTTTTTTTTTTTTGTGACAGAGTCTTTCACTGTCACCCGGGCTGGAGTGCAATGATGCGATCTCGGCTCACTGCAACCTCCGCCTCCTGGGTTCACATGATTCTCTTGCCTCAGCCTCCTGAGTAGCTGGGATTATAGGTGCACACCACCACACCCGGCTAATTTTTTGTATTTTTAGTAGAGACAGCGTTTCACTACGTTGGCCAGACTGGTCTTGAACTCCTGACTTCGTGATCCCTTGCTTTGGCCTCCCAAAGTGCTGGGATTACAGGCATGACCACTGCGCCCGGCCTATCCTGGCTTCTTATCAGACAAAATGCTGTTTCTCCTACTTTCTCTCCTCTACTTAAAACTTTATAATAAATTAAAATACGAACACTTCCTGAATTTATTTATTTATTTTGGTATTTTTAGTAGAGATGGAGTCTTGCCTTGTTGCCCAGGTTGGTCTCGAACTCCTGAGCCCAAGGGATCAAAGTACCCAGCCACCAAAAGTACTGGGATTATAGGCATGAGCCACCATGCCCGGCTGACCCTTCCTGAATTTTAATAAAATTATTTTATAATATTGCATAATATTTCATATATTTTAATATATATTTGAACCACCAAAGAAAATAACTTTTACTCATAAATTATGAAAATTCTTTTTGTGTTAATTGTTCTTTGTAGAAACCAAATTGCTTTTCTACTCAAATAAAAAAAAGAACAGGTAAAGATTCATATTTACTGGCCATTTCTGTCAGAATAACATGGAAATAGTGCTTATCTTCATTATTAATCAAGCGATCATGGAAGACTCTTTGGCACTCATGGCAAAAGAGCCTAAATATCTGAATTTCTTCTCTTATTGTTCCTGGATCACCTTGGAGGATACCTGTTTTTTAAGAAAAGAAAAAAAAAAGAAAAATTCTACATTTGTAGAATCTCCAGTAATAGTTTAATTAGGAAATCCTTAAGTACAACTTTACCCTCATGTTGCCAAAAATGACAGCTTCCCCAGTGGATATAAACATATACTAATAGTGTCCTCATTTTTTGATAACAAAACTGGGATACATTATTTGACAAAAACATTTTTTCCCTGTTTTGTGATGTTTCTTTAACTGATCATGTGAAGTGGTCAGACTTCACAATATAAGCAAAGTTTATCTCATTATTACATGAATTGCAATATGTTAAGTGAAGGGCCTCACATTATTTTAAAATATACTAAAGTATATATATTTACTTATCTTGCAACTTTCCTCCTCCCAATGCTTATATTGTTTTTGAAACTCCCATTTCTCTCTCTTTCTTCCCCAATGTCAGTCCTCACCAAAGGCCCCTGGCCGTTCTGGCTTCTACTAAGATTATTCTGAGTACTCATTTCATTAGTGTAAATTGTTATTGCAAACACAGTTCTAATGATTTCAAGTTACAATCAAAGCAACAATGTACAAGAATTCCTGGAAATGGTACTTCTCCACAGGGACCACCAATATGGGGCTCCTCACACTGTAGACAGGGGCAGGGAGAGTGTCTACTGTGCACGTGGGCATGCACAGCAGAAACTGGGTACCACACAGCATGGTAGGTGCTGCTCATGTTGCTTTGGAATACTAGGGTATTTCTATAGATAATGATGCTACCTGTTTTTGCATCTCACATTGGTGTTTGTGTGTGTTTGACATATATGTTTCTTGAAATGCTTGAAGTTTTAATTATTTTCAGTAAATTTTTGTAGAAATAAGGAAATTTCTAGGACTTTTGATGAAATGCGGAAACAAGGAGAAAGAGATTCAACACTGGAATTTCCTGTGTATTTTATGATGTGTCATTTCAGAAATAAAGTGGATCCTGAATTTTGAAGCTCAAAAATTATCTTCAAAATAGGAATAGAAAGGCAATGGGGAAGGATAATAAATAAATGACTAGATTAGACAATGTCTGAGGATCAGTGAGTCTGAAGTAGTTCATGAAAGAAACGAAGTCATATTCTAACGTTTTCTAGGAAAACTGAATTCATGAATTACCGGACTAAACTGCTAGTATAAGAGGGCAAGATTTCAGTGGAGAAAGAGAAAACAAATTATTTTGTCATCCTGTGGCAAGGATGGTGTGCCAGCTTTGAGAGTCCTTCAGGCTCTTGAAGGAGGAAGAAAAAGAAGAATGACAGAGCCTTCAGATCGGGAGTTGGGAAGATCAGGAAACTGTGTGAGAACTGTGCATTAGGGAGGAGCAGGAGGGGTTTGCAGGGTTCTTAATGCCTAAGCTCCTGCCATGGGCCAGCATCTCCTAGTTCATTCCCAGACTTGTTAATGCACAACAGGTAATGACTTAGATTGTGATGAAGACAGGAAAGAGAGCTGGCTTTCAAAGAGGCCAGTCATTGCTTCACATGGAAGCACTCCACAGCTTCTACCTTGGCTACTTTGCAGATATTAAAAACAAACTTATACATGTTAGTTAGAATCTTTTTAGAGAAAAAAAAAATATTGGCTGGGCGCGGTGGCTCATGCCTGTAATCCCAGCACTTTGGGAGGCCAAGGCGGGTGGATCACCTGAGGTCAGGAGTTCAAGACCAGCCTGACCAACACGGTGAAACCCGGTCTTTACTAAAAATACAAAAATTAGCTGGGCATGGTGGTGTGCACCTGTAATCCAAGCTTCTTGGGAGGCTGAGGCTGGAGAATCACTTGAATCCAGGAGGTGGAGGTTGCAGTGAGCCGAGATCACGCCACTGCACTCCAGCCTGGGCAACAAGAGTGAAACTCTATCTCAAAATATAAATAAATAAATAAATAAAGAGTGGTGTAGGACAAAGGACACTGGATGGGGAGTCAGGGAACGAAGCAGACTGTGGAGAAACTAAGAGTTAGTGTCCTTGTATACAAAATCAGGGGAGATTTGTTTATTCATCTAGACATTCATTCATTCAGTGCCAGGCCCGATTAGGCACTGGGATACAGTGGTGAACTAAGCATACAGCCCTTGGGGAGCCGACGTCCTAATGGGAGAGACAGATACATAAACACATATATATGCAGAGAAATATGTGCGATATGATTACAGGTAATAGGAGCTATGAAGTGACATGGGCATGTGGCTATCTGGTGTCAGAGCATTGCAAGTGACGTACAGAGGTCCCTGGGCAGGCCCGATTTCAGGAATGGCAAGGAGGTGGCAGTAGCAAGGAGGAAAGTGGTAGGCAATGAAAGGGAGAGGGAGCCCAGATCCAGATCACACAGAGACTCAACACAGGCAGGTGCTGGAAGCAGCCTCAGGTGGGTCTCAACAGGGCCCATGGCTGGCTGCTATGCAGAGGGCAGAGCTGGGTCTCTTTGAACAGGGTAAACGGACAATCAGAAGCAGGAAATTAGAAAGGAGGTTAGAGGGGTAGTGGATGGAGTGGTGAGGAGTGGTTAGATTCAGGATATATTCTGAAAATAAAGCTGTCAGGATTATTCATGGATTGCATAGAGGTTTTCAAGGTTCCTGGCCAGAGCAACTAATGGTAGCCTCCTCTGGGGCCGGGGTATGCATGGCCAAGGTGGAGGGGAAAAGCAAGAGTTCCATTTAGACGTGCCAAGTTTAGCAGGCCAGCTGGATGCCTGAGGGTGCACACTGAGAAGGAAGCTGGATATGAAAGTCAGACTCTTAGATAGGGGTGGGAGCTGGAGGCAGGCACTCCAGTGCCATCTCTGAGTAGATGGTACTTGACGATGCAGAATTAATCAGAATTACTGAGGGAATATGTGTGTAGATCTCAAGACCGAGCCCTGAGGCCCTAACATTTTGAGGTAGGGAAGAAGAGGAACAGCTATCAAAACAGACTGAGCGACAGCAGGCAGTGAGGGGGGACCCCAGGAGAGCCTGCCCTGGACCACTAGAGAAGGTGAGGAGGGGAAAGTTGCGTGGACATTGCTGTGAGGTTAAGGTGCCGCTGAGAGCTGACCAGTGGATCTGAGCAGACGGAGACGGAACTCAGGTAGAGCAGTTGAGCGCAGTGTTGGGTATCACACTTTGATTGATGTATATTAAAGGGAAAACTGGAGGTAGTAAGTGAGACAGGGAGGAGAGACAATTCTTTAAGAGGTCTTTCTAGAAAGAGCAGAGAAATGGGAGGGGTACCATCAGGGGATATGGGTCTTAAAAGAAAATAATTTTTTTTTAAGATGGGAGGTATGACAGTGGCTTTTTATGCCATTAGGCATGATCCAATAAAAAAAGAAACTTTGAAGATGAGAAGAGAAGTGGGAATTATGGTAGCAAAATCCTATCAGGAGGGGACTGGGTTCGGTATTAGAAGGAGCACTGACACTGACAGATGCAGGGGCAGCTCAGCCCAGGGAAGGAAGATGCAGGCTGTCGGGGAGATTTAGAAGATGAGGCAGCTCTGGTCCAATTGCTTCTATTTTTTTTTTTTTCAGTGAAAGACAAGTAATCAGCTGGGAGTGAGAAATGGGAGGCAGCGTTGGCCATGTGAAATAGTTGTGAAGCACTCAGCCTGAATAGGAACAGATGATGCGATTTCTGGGTGAGTCACCGACACCTGCATACATACAATGTTACTGAGATATTTGGGGGCCAATGGAAAAGTAGGGAGGGTGCAGATCAGAAAATGAGGGTTCAGTACACTACCTTGCACACATTTGGATAAGTCTCTCAAGTTAAAGACATAATGAGACTTGGCGGGTGTTGGCAGGAGGTCAACACTCATTTTGTTATAAATCTCAACTGAGGCTTCTACAATGCTTGATGCAGTTTGCTTTACAGCTGGTGGAAAGTCACTCAGGAAACCATTTAAGATGGCCTAGAACCAGAAACATAACATGAGAGGATTAGATTTATTTTAAAGCAAATATCTATCTTTTAAATACTCCACATGATAACATTTTCTAATAATAGAAAGCCAAATTCCAACACAAAGTCTTCTGGTATCAAAGCTCTTCTGCTCATTTCAGAAAACATTCTTGAGAATGTGCTCACTCCTGTCTTCTGTGATTGTTTTGTGATGCCTGAGTGACCTTCATATCTGACTAGTGAATTTACATGAACACACTCTCAAGTAATTTAGACCTCTGCTTGAGGTGAGTCCAAGGGGTCATCAAGAAGGGCACAAACCCACCTGGAAATGAACAGAAACCCTCTCTCTCACTTTTATGGATGAATGACCACCACTCTCATAGACTTTCATCTTCATGTATATTTTAAATGCGACTTACTTGCAATGGTGAACTCCTTCACACTTCAGCTTCCCCATCTCAGTAGCTGGCCATTCCCTCCTAAGCTCAGATCAGGAGCCTGGAAGTCTCTTTAGACACCTCCCATTTTCTGTCCCGCAAAATCAATCTTGAACACATTTCTTGGATCTGTTTGCTTCCCTCTGTTTCCCTGGACATCACCTCATCCTGGGCCCCACTCTTTTTTATCTGGGCTTCTCCTTTCTCTCCTTCACTCTGGCCTCTCCACTTCCATCCTGGTCTCCCTGCTGGTCCACCCTTCCCCCAGCTCCCTCACTTCATTCCTCCCTTCCATTGCTCCCCATGTCCCCGCCACACTAGTCTGAACACCCATGATCCTTCCAACCTCAGGCCCCTGCACTGCTGCTCCCCTCTCCCTGTGCCCAGCCCTCTCTGCTTGGCAGATGCCTTTTCATCCTTCATGTTTTAGGTTACGTGCTGTCTCTCCACAGAGGCCTTTGCTGACCACTCAGTCGAAAACAAGTCCTCCCATCAGTCTCTCTGATCTTCTCATCCATAACATCACAACTTGAACATGTGTATTTATTAGTTAGTCCTTGACCCCCAAGTGCTTGGAAAAATCATTATTGTTTTTTCAATAGATAAATTCTTATCACCATTAACCCTGGAGTAACTAACAGAAGAAGCCACAAGAATGCATATTAATGTTTGCAAGTTAGTCCAATCTGAAGTTGTGACTTCAGATTTGGTGTCATATATGAGATCTTTTGAAATAAACCTGAGTATTTTTTTCAGTGAGGCTCCTGTTTAACATTTGCTTTAACTTGTGAGGATGACCTCTTTAGGTATCCCCTCCTGGGACCCCAACATGAGTTTAACATAGTCCACATGGTCTGTATTTTATGTAGGACCATCTCAAACCCAATCTTTAAATTTGATGAAAATCTGTCCATTTGTATGTGTATAATGGAGAATAGACAAGCTGATAATTTTATTTATATATATGTTATATGTATGCAAAAAGCTCCAGACTTCTGTTCTCCATGACACAAATACAAATACAGTTTCTAACATATACATGAGTAACTGTGTGTCTCTATCTAGATATCTCATTTATCTATTCATTATCTGTGTCCATGGAAGAAGATCCATGAGGACAGGGATGATACACCAATGTCAGGCGTATGGAAGGTGCTCAACAAATATTTGTTTAATGAATGAATTAAAGGCTACTAAATTGGTATCCATACATTAAAATTAGCGTATCATTATAGAATTTACTGAGGACCACAGCCTGGTATTCTACTTAAGGATCTGGCTTACATGATCTGTTTGGCAACTTTGCAAAACTCTTACTAAGAACATGCACACAAGATGCAGCCAGGTTTCTCAGTTTTGGATGCTTTGGCATAAGCACATTATCACTAGTTTATGGAGCTGATCATGGTTTTCAGTTACTGCTGTGATAGCTTTCTAACTAGAAATTTCATTAAATTTAATTTACCTGGTCGTGTGCTGTTCAGTTTACCCTTAGAGTGTATAGTGATGCATATTTTGGCACATAAATTTCCAATAAGTAAACACTCAGGTTTATATGAACTGTGGTCCAAGAAAGAGTCACTTATAATATACATATTCCAACTGTGCAAACTGTGACTGGGCATTAGCGGTGCACTCCCTGCATATATGCACTGTTTGACTAATTTGCAACAGACTATCAAAGAAAGTACAACGATAGGACTAATCGTGTTAACACTAATAGGTGATTGAAAACATTATATATAATATACATGTACTATTTAGACTCATAAGCTTCTTTTATACAGTAGAAATAAATCTATTTATATATGTTGCTAACAATAAATTTACTTTAACTTATTGATTTTGCTCTTCTTCAATTGTTGATTATATCCAAGTTCTTTCTCCTCCAAACAGTAATGAAGGACAGGACAGATGGTGATGAATTCTTGGGTCCCGCTTAGGTGGGTTGTGATGAAAAATGAAGTTTGAGATCCATGGGCCTAGAGCAAGTTCTTTTTCCTACAGGCAAAATACCCTGTCTGCTGTAATGAGAGCAATATTCTTTCCCACCTGAATTCAGTCCAACCTAGTAGCCCCCAGAATCTCTCAGTTTTGCCACATATCATTTCTATTTCCCCTTATAGCTAGTGTGGGTTTTAAATGTAAACCTGTAAAGTTACAGTGGGAAGAAGCAGCCCTATCACAGCCAGTTTTCAGCTGTGATGTGCTTGCTGGACGATGTTCCCATGGGTGACACATTTCCATGGACATGATAATCCCACAGGAGGTTGAGAGTTGGGGACCATGTCTTTCCCAGTGGCCCAGACTTCACTGTATACTTCCCACCAACAAAATGGAAATCATTCCATTTTGGAATGATGAAGAATGACATTTTTCTAGTCATAAAACCCTGAATTTGCTTCAACTTAATAAAAAATGAAATAATTGGCAAATTCAGTCTCTTCTAACCAGGCATAAGTTTCTTGAGACACCCCTCACCACTCATCACATCACAGTGTATCTGTGGTGTGGTTGGGAATCACTCACTTCAAACTTCAAAATATAAATATAAAAGTTCTCAAAAAAGTGTGCAGGCCTTAGACAACCCTTCTAATGGATTTGATGGTTCCTGTTATGTCTTGTTCTATACTCTGGTGCTTAATTACAGGAGCTAAGCTCCCATCCTTTCATATTTTCTAAAGCACTCTCCCAAAGTTTTTCAAAATGTGGCAGTTTTTATATATCATTTTGGCATTAGCTCCTAGACAGCTTATTGGAACTACTTCAATTTATTAAAAATAATTTCCCACAGAAATAAGCTATTTCAATACAAACAGAAAATTCCTTTCCACGTATTGAAGGTTGTATACATGTGGGGTCTGTCCCTCTTGAGAGAGGGCTTCCACTGGAAGAAGTTGATGCTGGTGAATGTGGAGATTCACTTAATTGCCACATCCTTGGGCATCACTGTCCACATCACTGTCATCAGCTTCTCCAGACCAGTCACCTGAACTGTCTTATTCTACCTTTGTGCCCACCTTACCATTTCCTGCCTCTGCAGTTGCGTTCACCCAGCACTTCCTGTTCCTAAGATCTGTTCCTCCCTGTCAATTCCCAGCATCCCCAAGACTCAGCTCATAATCTCTCTTCTCTAAGCAACCTTTGCAGGTTGGTTATGTGGGGCTTTAGTCATGCTGCTTCATATTCTCTTACTGTTCTACACAAAATAATAATGTCTCACAATCTGTTGAGCACTTGTAGGGCAGGCGTTATTATTTTTCCCATACAAAGGATGGGGAAGTAGCCCGTTAGGGAACTGAGTACAGATGGACAAAATATAGGTTATTATTCTTAGCGAGAGTGGCCAAGGAGATGAGTTCTGTTTCAGGTGTGTTGAGCTTGAGCTCTCTGGCGTATCAGGTGCCAAGTTTGGTGGCTAGTGGACACACAGACCTGGTGGTTAGGGATAAGATGAGCACAAAGGCAGGGGCTGGTAGTGATGAGATCTGCTAAGAACTGTGTGTGGAGTGCTAAGTGGCAGGGACCTAAGATGCAGCCTTCTCTAAAGGTAGGGGCTTTGTTTGCACAATCTTTCTGTATTTCTAGAACTCTCTGAGACCAACAGATACAGAAGGTAGTGATGCAAATGCCTGCCAGCTACTCTCCAGGAGTCCATATTTACCTGCTTCCTGCTCAGGAAAGAGATGGATAGATGGACTCCTTAGAAACACAAGACACCACTTTGATTGTAACAAATATGCTTTCTTCTCCTCCTTTTGCCTAAGTTAAAATCAACACTCACCTGAAAAATCTGTTTCAGACTGTGCTCTGAGGGCATTGGGAGGCACAGCATGCTGAAGTGTCTGATGAAGCGGGGAGTCACAGGGTTGCGGCCACCGCCTGGAGGTGCACACGCCGATACGATTGTTACATCCTGTATGCAGAGAAATCCACTTGGATCACTCAGCAGAGAACGAAATGAGACCTGCCTATCCTAATGGTAGGACTTCCCAAATGCCAGCATTGCATTACATTTTTTTGTGCATGTTAAATGACTTAATTCTCACAATCACTCCAAGAGATCACTATAATTACACCTATTTTATAGATTAAAAAACCAAGGCCCTGGATGGTTAAGCAAGTTGCTCAAGGTCACTCAGCTAATTCATCTACTTTGTATAAATACCTTTATGTGAAACTGTAATCCTAAAAACTTTGTTATCTAAAGATAAAACATAGCCATTCTTTCAACAAATACTCATTATTCATGGTAGTTAAGTTTAGTAAAGTTGGCTGGAGCACTGGATTAGTGGTTACTGACCCACTGCTCCTAGGGTTAGGTTTCTGTGAGTCTCTGATGATGACATTTTCGTCAACCTACCAATACATAACTTTGTTTTATGTGTGTTTCTGTTTAAAATGCCTTATTTTATATTGTTGAGTCATTAACATTGAACTCATGGACCACAGCACTATTACTCATGCCTAAATGAAGCTTATCAAACTCATTCATTTTTTCAGTAAGGCACATCACAGCCTTATTGTGTTTAGAAATAGTAGACAGCACTTTAGCACCACACTTGGGCCATTTTAAATAGCAAAATCACTGACAGAAGGCACAAAAATGTGAAAATGTGGCCTCAAGTAGACTGTGAAAAGGGCAGTTGTTTACAGCATGAGAGCTGAAAAAGAAGGCAGAGTGTTGTCTTGTTCCACCTCATCTGGGAACTGTGGGTTGGACAGCTAGAATTTTTTGCCACTCTGTACATGACTGCAAAGGACAGAATAAGTGCTATGAATATTGATTTTGCAGTTACAAATAAATTTTGTGAGCAGGTGAATCTTCAAATATGGAATCCACAAATAGCCTGGGCTACTGTGAGTTAAATGGAAAGCAAAAGCCCTGTGGGTCTAATGGAGAGAACATGCCACCTATTCCATCTTAAAGCAGCTTTAGTGAAGTACAGAGGTTAATACCACAAATCAATGATCTTAAAAATAAACGTACAACTTTGGGAGGCCAAGGCAGGCGGATCACTTGAGTCCAGGAGTTCAAGACAAGGTTGGGCAACATGACAAAACCCTGTCTCTACTAAAAATTCAAAAAATTAGCCGGGCATGGTGGCATGCGCCTGTGGTCCCAGCTACTCGGGGGGCTGAGGTGGGAGGATTGCTTGTGCCCAGGATGTTGAGGCTGCAGTGAGCCTCTATTGTGCCAGTGCAGTCCAGCCTCAGTGACAAAATGAGACCCTGTCTCAAAAATAAAATAAAATAAAATAAAATAAAAATCACAGTAAGTTTTTTGAAGGAAAGGGATATAATGCTGAGGCAATGCTTGTTGGGGAAACCTAACTTAGTCTGTGGGTCAGAGAAGATTTGGCCAAGGAAGTGGCACTTGCAGTGGAGAGCTGGAAGCTGACAGGAGCAGAAGACAAGGCCATAGGGGTGAAGGGAGCAGGTGCATTTCTGGCAAAGGGAAGAGTGTGTGCCAATTCCTTTGGTAGGAGGAAGAATCTGAAGACCAAGAGGAAGGCACTCTTGATCCCAGATCTACAGTACCAAGGCTTGAGGTGGACAAGTCCCTGTCTCTACGTGAATCAGTTCCAATAAACAATGGTTTACTATGTACAAGGTATTAAGCTTAGCAGGGGCCATAAAGATGAGGGAGATGGAGGTCAGGAGCTCAGAGTCTAACATGAAGGAATGCAACACAAGATGAGCACATCAACAGCTCTGATTCAAGATAGAATGTGAAGGCCATAAAGACACACATAGTGCTCCATGCGGGTGAAAGAGGAGCTCACACTGGAAATGGGGGTTTAAGGAAAGACCTTGTGAGCAAGGCAATTTGGAGATGGGCCTTGAAGGAGTAAGAGGATTACAAGGGGAGAGCTGGAGAGCAGGGCCCTTCCAGGTAGAGGACACCATCACAAAGGCATGCCGTGGGGGATACGGGTGCATTCAGGGGACAGCAAGCCTCTGACTCAGTGGGACTGAGGGGCATGTGCAGGGAGCAGCAAAAGACCCTTGAATCAGAGCAGCTATTCACAGCCATATGTGGGAGCCTCAGAATGCCAGGGCGAGGCATTTCCATGTGACTTGTTTGGCAGAGAGGAGCCACTAAGCGCTGGCCTGGTGGGAGGTTTGGCAGTCATTCCCTTCTCACCCTCATCCCCATGGCACTGAGTCAGGGGAATTCTAAACCTGCAAAGGGCACGTGATATTCTTTCCTCACTGCATTGCTGGGAAGATAAAATTAGATAAACTTATTTGGAAAGTAAAAAGACTTATATGCAAAAGACTGTTTTGTTTATAAAGATAAAGCTCCCAGGAACTGAATATGGGTTCATCTTCCATCCGGGGCTCCCTGTGTTGGTGACCGAGGCCCCTTTCTCAGGACCTACTACCTGTGCCCCCATCAGTTTTCACCTCTGCACAGCTTGAACCCTCTCTTCAGTCTCCATTTATCCCTCTGCCTCTTACACTCATTTTTCACTTCACGGAATGTTTATGCCTTGTTTAAGCTCTCATTTTGATAGACAGAAAGTGCTCTACCTGGATTTCCCAGGGAACTGGAGCTTAGCAATGGGGGCAGGGAGGAATCTTAGCTGAAATCACATATTCAGGAGCCAAATGGCCTGGGCTCTAATCCCAGTTTTGCCACTTACTAGTAGTGTGACCTTGGACCAGTCACATAACTCCATACTCTTGGTCTATTTCTTGATCTATAAAACAGGGCTGATAGCATTATCCCTCTTGTAGGGATGTTGGGTGCTAGTAGGTGGGAAACACTTAGAATAGTGCCTGGTACAATTATTTGTTTTTATTGTGAGCAAAACTAAACATGCCCCCCGCCCTCTTCTTGTCAAGGGTGTTGGTTTCTGTTCTCCAGAACAGAAATGGGGCAGTCAACCTAGCTTCCCCCGTCTCCCTCTTGACTCCAAACCCCACCTGTGATGGTTAATACTGAATATCAACTTGACTGGATTGAAGGATACAAAGTATTGATCCTGGGTGTGTCTGTGAGAGTGTTGCCAAAGGAAACTAACTTTTGAGTCAGTGGGCTGGGAAAGGCAGAATCACCCTTAACCAACCCTTAATTGTGGGCACAATCTAATCAGCTGCCCGTGAAGCTAGACTATAAGGAGGCAGAAAAATGTGAAAAGAGAGACTGGCCTAGCCTTCCAGCCTACATCTTTCTCCCATGCTGGATGCTTCCTGCCCTTGAACATCGGACTCCAAGTTCTCCAGTTTTGGAGGTTGGACTGGCTATCCTTGCTCATCAGCCTGCAGACGGCCTATTGTGGGACGTCGTGATCATGTGAGTTAATACTTAATAAACTCCCTTTTATGTATATATAACTATTCCATTAGCTCTGTCCCTCTAGAGAACGCTGACTAACACACCAGTCCTGCTGATCTGCCTTCTGGCTTCTAAACCCTTCTGACCACACACATTACCACAGGAGGCTCGACCCTCATCTCTTGTCCTCTAGGCTATTGCAGTTGCCTCTGGTCTTGCCTCCTCTTTAGCCCATCCCTCCCCTGCAGCCAAGGGGATCTTTCCATAACATTTCCTTCAGCAGCTACTCAGCACTTACAGGATAAATCCAGGTTCCTCCTCATGGGCCCATAGCACCATGGGATGTGACCTCTGCCTCTCCTGTTTCTTTGGTGCTCATAATTCACACCACTGTAGTATTTTACATTCCCCACTTCTGGGGTGTAAAACACTCCCTTTCCCTGCTTTGGCATGCATGCCTTCAGAATCCAGCTCCAGCATCACTTCTGGGAGGCTTCTCCCATCCTCAACCCAGCCCCACCCCTGAATCCCTCCTGTCTCTCCCCTCTCACCAATCTGCATTAGAAATGTCTGTCTACCCTCTGAAGCTCTCTGGGAGGCAGGGACTGTTTCATTTGTCCATGGATCTCCTGAATCAAGCATAGCAAAAACTCAATATAGACTGAATGCATTGAATTACATGGAGGAAAAACTGAGGCCACATGTTATGGGCTGAATTGTGTCTCCTGTCCCCAAATTATATGTTGAAGTCCTAACTCAGTGTCTCAGAATGTGACTGTATTTGGAGATAGGGTCTTTAAAGAGGTGATAAGCTAAAATGAGGCCATTAGGGTAAGCCCTAATCCAGTATGACGGGTGTCCTTATAAGAAGAGATTTGGACACAGACAGACACAGATGGAAGCCCATGTAAAGACACAGGGAAAGAGTGTTCAGAAGAAACCAATCCTGAAGACATCTTGTTCTTAGACGTCTAGTCTTCAGAATTATGAGAAAATAAATTTCTGTTGTGTAAGCCACCCCATCTGTGGTACTTTGTTATGGTAGTCTCACAAACTATATATCATATTTCCTTGACATTTAAATTTAAGCACACCAAGTAATTTAAAAGCTAAAGTAACCTGTATTTCTTTCCAAAACAGTTTGTTTCTGTCATGAAATCCCCCAAAATCTTGATACTGCCGAAGTAATTCAATCGGAGGCTGAGAGCCATAGCGATCCAGTCTGGGCATGTTTAAATCATCAACAAAAATCACAATTCGTTTGTTTCCCGGTGCTCCTAGGGAAATAAAATGAATTTAATTTAAGAATTATGATTTTCCCTTAGAAAATGTAAGACAAAGCTAGGGTATGACTTTGGACTCAATGACATCCTACAGGTCATAAAGAGCTCCGTTCTGAGTTCTGCCTGGAGGAGGACAGACTTCCTTCTGGCCACACCCAGGCCCCTGCAGGAAGATGTGGTCCTGGTCAGGACGTCCACATTGTCATTCCAGGTGGCCCCTTACCCTCACTGTCAGGGCACAAGATGGTGGCCTCTCTCCAGCAAGGAATGAACCTTTCTCTGTCTCAGCCACACCCACTGCCCTCAGCAACCGTGTGGCTTAGGCATGAATGAGGAACATCATTTTCTTTCCATAGTAGGAAGAGGAAGAATGCCGAAGTTTCCTTCATAAATGTCATCACAGCACCCTCACAGGGAAACCAGATTAGATATTCAAAAGCATCCTGATCACATCAATGGGAAATCCGGTGCAGTGGGGCTGCACAATGCCACATTTAAATAAATATACACACTCATTAGAAAAAGGAATGAGTGGTAGCAGAGGAAAGAGAAACCCGATGGGCAAATAGCCATGTCCCTGTGGTTGGGATTATTACAGTAGGTGATTCCAAGGCCAACTGAGTGCTCCACTCCATCCTGTGGCCCCCTGGAAGCCAAGTAGCAGGAAGGGGTGGGGGGTAAGGAAGGGGTCTAAGATAAACCTTTGTAAGAATTTGGGGCCCCCACCAGAAAATAGACCGGCATCTATTGCCCTTTGCCTACCTGAGCAGGAGAGAGGGGACAGAGAGAGGAGGCAGTGAAGCAGCTGGCAGCACCATTGTTTGGCATGACAGAGCCTGATGGATGGTGGGCAATGTGGGAGGCAGCCAAGCCTGAGCCCTGGCTGGTGCACCACCCCAGAGACTGTGGACTGAGCAAGTGGGGCCCCAGCTGCAAGAGGCTGCAGATGGACTGCTGGAGAGTGAGGGCTGAGGTCCTGACTCGGACCCTCAGGGAAATTTCCAGTGGTAAGGCCAATGCCTGACCTGCAAACAGCTCTTTTGGGAGTTGCTTACAAGAGCCCACTCCTGAAAGCCTGCCTCACAGACAGCATGGACACCACTCAGTGCCAGCTAGAGAAGCAGGGACCAGCCACAGAGAGGCCCATCTGAGCACTGGCTAGGGAGAAGAAACTTGCCCTTTCCTTCTTCTCCTCCCATTCCCTGCATATTCCAGCCTCCTACAGGGAGGGTGGGGAGGAGTGAAGAGCATCCCATGACCCCTTCACCTCCCGTACGTACCTGGAGCCACAAATCTGGCTTAGGAAAGATGAGAGGAGGAACTTTGAATTGGGTATTGGATTGAGGCTTAGACTGGCCCAGACTCCAAATGTCTGAAGGTGACCAGAAAGTTATGCTAGTTATCTAAGCAGCTAATAAGGGAGGGTGGGGAAGCTTCCACAAAACCTGGCTGAAAGTACTGACTGAAGAAAAAAACAACAGTCTCATACTTATTCCTCACTGAGTTCAGATAACCCAATGTGCCAAATATACACATGTTTGTTTCTTTTAAATAAGGGGAAATCAGTGCATGTTGGAAGAACCTGGGTGGAGAGAGGGAGAGCCATGGAGAGGCAGAGATTGAAGATGTTCTGAGTTTAAGGTGATGATAGAAATAAATGACTTGCTTGGCAACACTAAGATATCTTACATAGCTAGCATAAAAATGCCATGAACAGAATCACCTTTAAAAGTAAATTAAGCAAATAAAATATCCAATTGTCATTTTATTACATGCACTATTTATTTCATTTATTAGCTTAATGAATAATTTGTGTGGGACAAACTAAAATAATGATTCTTACCTAGAATATTTTTTCTTTTTCTCTCCAGTTTTGACTCAATGATCTCTTGTGTCCTTGCAGATGAAGTTTGAGCAGAAAAATTCAGATAAACAGGGACATAGCCAGCTGATTCTTGAATTTTATTTAGCAATCCTTTTGCAATCACAGACTTAAATTAAAATAAGTTAATTAATATCACATGAATATAACTTCTTTCAGTTATATCTGTAATAATTTGGCACAATGAGTAAGAAACAGGATAAAAAGAGAGAAGTTAAAGCCAGATTGAAATGTCTGCTTTCTCTTACTGGAGATTCCATTTATTTATATTTTTCAGAACCAAAGAGATATCCTAATCAGCACTATCTTAGCAAAAAGCTTTAATTTAGTTTCATGCCAAAATCCATCTTGGCTACTCTTCAAGCCAATTTATGGAAAGAGTCACAGAAAGATCCAAATTTCTTTTAGAATATTTTTTTGGGGAAACGGTGAGGTCCTGTTTATGTGGATTCTCCAAAACCAAGAAGCCCAAATCATCAATATTCCTCCCTCCATTCTACTTTAACAAAAAACCCCAAATCGTCAAGGATACCAGCTGTATCAGGTGTAAGTGAACAGGTCGGAGGGGATGGGCTGATCTCTATCAACAGTCTTTTGGGAATGCAAACTCCTCTGCCCAATTCTCATCCAACCAGTGCATTGGCAGCCCCCAAAATACCAAGGGATAAAACATAAAAGCCCCTAAACACAAACGCTGGCCCTCTAGTTCATCTAGTATCAACTCCAAGAATGTGTTCAGAAACTGGCAAACTTTGGAATAATTCCCAGGATCAATATAGATTCAGCATAACGTTTTTCCTGCAAAAGTGCTAAACGCTAAAAAAAATTCCTCTCAGAAATAATATTACTTCTGATGCTAACAATTCTAAGTCCACCATGCCCTCACATTTGGAGAGGACTTCTTGTTTGATGTAAGTTTCCTACCTTGCCCACTCCAGTTATTCCAGTAAACAACACGGAATGCTTGACTGCCAGTAGTTTTTCCATTAGATACCCATAGCGCACTGTGTCAGTTGTGGGGACAAGCATTTCAAAAAATGGAACATCTCGGTTGTATTTGAAAGTAGGTATGATTCGTTCCCAGGGATCCAGCCGTTTGGTGTCAAAGTCCATATGAATGCTCCACAGATCACCAGAACTGGGAAGCTAAAGTACAAAATTAAACACCGCTTTCAACAGGGAATAAGCAATATTGACACACAGTAGTAGATATACTCATATAGAAAAAAAGGCAGTCAAAAAACCTAAATGGATTTGGATTTCTTTTTTCTTTGTAGATACATAGTTATTTAGGTATCTGAGACTAGTTATTTAAACAAAATCATGCAACACAATGCATGAAAATATCTGTTATACCGATTATATTAAAACCCATGTCAGAATTGTATAGCTTTTTAATTAAATTTAACATTCAGGGGCTTACTCCATGCCAAATACTGTCTGTGATGCTGAGGACAAGTGCTGAATGAGACCCAGTCTCTGTCTTCAATGACCTGGTAATCCCCCTGAGGGACATAAGCACTTCAGCTAATACCCATGGGGAAATAAGGGCTCTAAAGGAGTTTATTACAATCACACACACACACACACACACACAAAGGGATGGCTCATTTCTACTTGCAGTGGAGTTATGGTGATGGCTAGAGATTCAGAAAGGCTTCCAGGAGTGGTAATGCTACAACTTAGACTTGAAGAACGAGCTGGAGTCAGATGGGCAAAAAAGGGATGGCATGGGGTGGGAAAGAAGGGGTTCAGGATTCAGACTAAAAAAACAGGATCAGAAGTCTGATGCCATGGAAAATATGATGTATGCTGGGAAGCATGAGAGCGCTGCATACAGTGAGATGAGGCTGGAAATACAGATGGGCCAAGTTATAAAAAGGTTTACTTATTAAAAATCTTAGAGCAACAGTCCAGTGAGGGATTCTAAGCAGGTAGGTAACATAATCAGATTGCATTTCAGAAGTTTCATCCTGGCAGCTGTACAGAGCAATATTGCTCCAAGGTCATTTGACAGTGACTTTTAGTAAGAAATTCATTTTTCATTGTGACTGTACATACATACATATGTGTATCTATAAACATGTAAAATATTTACCTCTACTATGTGCAATTCACTCTACTTTCTTTTTTATTGTTATCCAGAATCAAAGTTTTTTTTTATTATTATTGTACTTTAAGTTCTAGGGTACATGTGCACAACGTGCAGGTTTGTTACATATGCATACATGTGCCATGTTGGTGTGCTGCACCCGTTAACTCGTCATTTACATTAGGTATATCTCCTAATGCTATCCCTCCCCCCTTCCCTCGCCCCGTGACAGGCCCTGGTGTGTGATGTTCCCCACCCTGTGTCCAAGTGTTCTCATTGTTCAATTCTCACCTATGAGTGAGAACATGTGGTGTTTGGTTTTCTGTCCTTGCGATAGTTTGCTCAGAATGATGGTTTGTAGCTTCATCCATGTCCCTACAAAGGACATGAACTCATCCTTTTTTATGGCTGCTAATACTCCATGGTGTATATGTGCCACATTTTCTTAATCCAGTCTATAATTGATGGACATTTGGGTTGGTTCCAAGTCTTTGCCATTGTGAATAGTGCCGCAATAAACATATGTGTGCATGTGTCTTTATAGCAGCATAATTTATAATCCTTTGGGTATATACCCAGTAATGGGATTGCTGGGTCAAATGGTATTTCTAGTTCTAGATCTTTGAGGAATCACCACACTGTCTTCCACAATGGTTGAACTAGTTCACAGTCCCACCAACAGTGTAAAGGTGTTCCTATTTCTCCACATCCCTTTCAGCACCTGTTGTTTCCTGATCGCTATTCTTAACTGGTGTGAGATGGTATCTCATTGTGGTTTTGATTTGCATTTCTCTGATGGCCAGTGATGATTTGCATTTTTTCATGTGTCTGTTGGCTGCATAAATGTCTTCTTTTGAGAAGTGTCTGTTCATATACTTCGCCCACTTTTTGCTGGGGTTGATTTTTTTTCTTGTAAATTTGTTTAAGTTCTTTGTAGATTCTGGATATTAGCCCTTTGTCAGATGGTAGATTGTAAAAATTTTCTCCCAATCTGTAGGTTGCCTGTTCATGCTGATGGTAGTTTCTTTTGCTGTGCAGAAGCTCTTTAGTTTAATTAGATCCCATTTGTCAATTTTGGCTTTTGTTGCCATTGCGTTTGGTGTTTTAGTCATGGAGTCCTTGCCCATGCCTATGTCCTGAATGGTATTGCCTAGGTTTTCTTCTAGGGTTTTTATGGTTTTAGGTCTAACATTTAAGTCTTTAATCCATCTTGAATTAATTTTTGTACAAGGTTTAACGAAGGGATGCAGTTTTAGTTTTCTACACATGGCTAGCCAGTTTTCCCAGCACCATTTGTTAAATAGGGAATCCTTTCCCCATTTCTTGTTTTTGTCAGGTTTGTCAAAGATCAGATGGTTGTAGATGTGTGGTATTATTTCTGAGAGCTCTGTTTTGCTCCATTAGTCTATAGCTCTGTTTTGGTACCAGTACCATGCTGTTTTGGTTACTCTAGCCTTGTAGTATAGTTTGAAGTCAGGTAGCATGATGCCTCCAGCTTTGTTCTTTTGGCTTAGGATTGTCTTGGCAATGTGAGCTCTTTTTTGGTTCCATATGAACTTTAAAGTAGTTTCTTCCAATTCTGTGAAGAAAGTCATTGGTAGCTTGATGGGGATGGCACGGAATCTATAAATTACCTTGGGCAGTATGGCCATTTTCACAATATTGACTCTTCCTATCCATGAGCATGGAATGCTCTTCCATTTGTGTCATCTTTTATTTCATTGAGCAGTGGTTTGTAGTCCTCCTTGAAGAGATCCTTCACATCCCTTGTAAGTTGGATTCCTAGGTATTTTATTCTCTTTGAAGCAATTGCGAATGGGAGTTCACTCATGATTTGGCTCTCTGTTTGTCTGTTATTGGTGTACAAGAATGCTTGTGATTTTTGCACATTGATTTTGTATCCTGAGACTTTGCTGAAGTTGCTAATCAGCTTAAGGAGCTTTTGGGCTGAGACGATGGGGTTTTCTAAATATACAATCATGTGATCTGCAAACAAGGACAATTTGACTTCCTCTTTTCCTAACTGAATACCCTTTACATCTTTCTCCTGCCTGATTGCCCTGGCCAGAACTTCCAACACTATGTTGAATAGGAGTGGTGACAGAGGGCAACCCTGTCTTGTGCCAGTTTTCAAAGGGAATGCTTCCAGTTTTTGCCCCTTCAGTATAATATTGGCTGTGGGTTTGTCATAAATAGCTCTTACTATTTTGAGATACATCCCATCAATACCTAGTTTATTGAGAGTTTTTAGCATGAAGGGCTGTTGAATTTTGTTGAAGGCCTGTTCTGCGTCTATTGAGATATCATGTGGTTTTTGTCATTGGTTCTGTTTATATAATGCATTACGTTTATTGATTTGCATATGTTGTACCAGCCTTGCTTCCCAGGGATGAAACCAACTTGATTATGGTGGATAAGCTTTTTGATGTGCTGCTGGATTCAGTTTGCTAGTATTTTATTGAGGATTTTTGCATCGATGTTCATCAGGGATATTAGTCTAAAATTCTCTTTTTTTTGTTGTGTCTCTGCCAGGCTTTGGTATCAGGATGATGCTGGCCTCATAAAATGAGTTAGGGAGGATTCTCTCTTTTTCTATTGATTGGAATAGTTTCAGAAGGAATGGTAACAGCTCCTCTTTGTACCTCTGGTAGAATTCGGCTGTGAATCCTTCTGGTCCTGGACTTTTTTTGGTTGGTAGGCTATTAATTATTGCCTCAATTTCAGAGCCTGTTATTGGTCTATTCAGGGATTCAACTTCTTCCTGGTTTAGTCTTGGGAGGGTGTATGTGTCCAGGAATTTATCCATTTCTTCTAGATTTTCTAGTTTATTTGCATAGAGGTGTTTATAGTATTCTGTGATGGTAGTTTGCATTTCTGTGGGATTGGAGGTGATATCCTCTTTATCATTTTTTATTGCATCTATTTGATTCTTCTCTCTTTTCTTCTTTATTAGTCTTGCTAGTGGTCTATCAATTTTGTTGATCTTTTTCAAAAAACCAGCTCCTGGATTCATTGATTTTTTGAAGGGTTTTTTGTATCTCTATCTCCTTCAGTTCTGCTCTGATCTTAGTTATTTCTTGCCTTCTGCTAGCTTTTGAATGTGTTTGCTCTTGCTTCTCTAGTTCTTTTAATTGTGATGTTAGGGTGTCAATTTTAGATCTTTCCTGCTTTCTATTGTGGGCATTTAGTGCTATAAATTTCCCTCTACACACTGTTTTAAATATGTCCCAGAGATTCTGGTATGTTGTGTCTTTGTTCTCATTGGTTTCAAAGAACATCGTTACTTCTGCATTCATTTCGTTATGTACCCAGTAGTCATTCAGGAGCAGGTTGTTCAGTTTCCATGTAGTTGAGTGGTTTTGAGTGAGTTTCTTAATCCTGAGTTCTATTTGATTGCACTGTGGAATGAGAGACAGTTTGTTACAATTTCTATTCTTTTACATTTGCTGAGGAGTGCTTTACTTCCACCTATGTGGGCAATTTTGGAATACGTGTGATGTAGTGCTGAGAAGAATGTATATTGTGTTGATTTGGGGTGGAGAGTTCTGTAGATATCTATTAGGTCCACTTGGTGCAGAGCTGAGTTCAATTTCTGGATATCCTTGTTAACTTTCTGTCTTGCTGATCTGCTTAATGTTGACAGTGGGGTGTTAAAGTCTCCCATTATTATTGTGTGGGAGTCTAAGTCTCTTTGTAGGCCTCTAAGGACTTGCTTTATGAATCTGGGTGCTCCTGTATTGGGTGCATATATTTAGGATAGTTAGCTCTTCTTGTTGAATTGATCCCTTTACTATTATGCAATGGCCTTCTTTGTCTCTTTTGATCTTTGTTGGTTTAAAGTCTGTTTTATCAGAGACTAAGATTGCAACCCCTGCTTTTTTTTTGTTTTCCATTTGCTTGGTAGATCTTCCTCCATCCCTTTATTTTGAGCCTATGTGTGTCTCTGCACGTGAGATGGGTCTCCTGAATACAGCACACTGATGGGTCTTGACTCTTTATCCAATTTGCCAGTCTGTGTCTTTTAATTGGAGCATTTAGCCCATTTACATTTAACGTTAATATTGTTATGTGTGAATTTGATCCTGTCATTATGATGTTAGCTGGTTATTTTGCTCATTAGTTGATGCAGTTTCTTCCTAACATCAATGGTCTTTATAATTTGGCATGTTTTTACAGTGACTGGTACCGGCTGTTCCTTTCCATGTTTAGTGCTTTGTTCAGGAGCTCTTGTAAGGCTGGCCTGGTGGTGACAAACTCTCTCAGCATTTGCTTCTCTGTAAAGGATTTTTATTTCTCCTTCACTTATGAAGCTTTGTTTGGCTGGATATGAAATTCTGGGTTGAAAATTCTTTTCTTTAAGAATGTTGAATATTGGCCCCCACCCTCTTCTGGCTTTTAGAGTTTCTGATGAGAGATCTGTGTTAGTCTGATGGGCTTCCCTTTGTGGGTAACCTGACCTTTCTCTCTGGCTGCCCTTAATATTTTTTCCTTCATTTTAACTTTGGTGAATCTGATAATTATGTGTCTTGGAGTTGCTCTTCTCGAGGAGTATCTTTGTGGTGTTCTCTGTATTTCCTGAATTTGAATGTTGGCCTGCCTTGCTAGGTTGGGGAAGTTCTCCTGGACAATATCCTGAAGAGTGTTTTCCAACTTGGTTCCATTCTCCCCATCACTTTCAGGTACACAAATCAGACGTAGATTTGGTCTTTTCACATAGTTCCATATTTCTTGGAGGTTTTGTTCATTTCTTTTTACTCTTTTTTCTCTAAACTTCTCTTCTCACTTCATTTCGTTCATTTGATCTTCAATCTCTGATACCCTTTCTTCCACTTGATAGAATCGGCTGCTGAAGCTTGTGCATGTATCACGTAGTTCTTGTGCCATGGTTTTCAGCTCTGTCAGGTCATTTAAGGTCATCTTCATGCTGTTTTTTCTAGTCAGCCATTTGTCTAATCTTTTCTTTCAAGGTTTTTAGATTCTTTGTGATGGGTTCGAACATCCTCCTTTAGCTCGGAGGAGCTTGTTATTACTGATTGTCTGAGGCCTTCTTCTCTCAACTCGTCAAAGTCATTCTCCTTCCAGCTTTCTTCCATTGCTGGCGAGGAGCTGCGTTCCTTTGTAGGAGAAGAGGCGCTTTGATTTTTAGAATTTTCAGCTTTTCTGCTCTGGTTTCTCCCCATCTTTGTGGTTTTATCTACCTTTGGTCTTTGATGATGGTGTCATACAGATGGGGTTTTGGTGTGGATGTCCTTTGGGTTTGTCAGTTTTCCTTCTAACAGTCAGGACCCTCAGCTGCAGGTCTGCTGGAATTTGCTGGAGGTCCACTCCAGACCCTGTTTTCCTGGGTATCACCAGTGGAGGCTGCAGAACAGCAAATATTGCAGAACGGCAAATGTTGCTGCCTGATCCTTCCTCTGGAAGCTTTGTCTCAGAGGGACACCCAGCTGTATGAGGTGTTGGTCAGCCCCTACTGGGAGATGTCTCCCAGTTAGGCTACTCAGGGGTCAGGGACCCACTTGAGGAAGCAGTCTGTCCGTTCTCAGATCCCAAACTCTGTGCTGGGAGAACCACTACTCTCTTCAAAGCTGTCAGACAGGGACGTTTAAATCTGTAGAAGTTTCTGCTGCCTTTTGTTCAGCTATGCCCTGCCCCCATAGGTGGAGTCTACAGAGGCAGGTAGGCCTCCTTGAGCTGTGGTGGGCTCCACCCAGTTTGAGCTTCCTGGCCACTTTGTTTACCTACTCAAGCCTCAGCAATGGCGGACACCCCTCCCCCAGCCTCGCTGCCACCATGCAGTTCAATCTCAGACTGCTGTGCTAGCAGTGAGTGGGGCTCTGTGGGCATGGGACCCTCTGAGCCAGGTGCGGGATATAATCTCCTGGTGTGCTGTTTGCTAAGACCATTGGAAAAGCGCAGTATTAGGGTGGGAGTGTCCCGATTTTCCAGGTCACAGCTTCCCTTGGCTAGGAAAGGGAATTATCCAACCCCTTGTGCTTCCTGGGTGAGGTGATGCCCCACCCTGCTCCGTGGGCTGTACCCACTGTCAGACAAGCCCCACTGAGATGAACCCAGTACCTCAGTTGGAAATGCAGAAATCACCCATCTTCTGTGTTGCTCATGCTGGGAGCTGTAGACTGGAGCTGTTCCTATTTGGCCATCTTGGAACCTCCTCAATTCACTTTACTTTCTATTCTATTTTTTTTAAACCTCAAGGTATAACATAACCTTTTTTGTCAAATTTTAAGAGTCCATTTTAGAGAGTTTTGTATATGTACATATTAATATAACCACACTAGATTAAAATATAGAACATGTACAGCACCTCAGAAGGCTTCTTTCTTCCACTTCTTTGTTAATACTAGTTTGTCTATTTGACCATCCTTTCACCAATGCCACACTCTGAATTGCTGTTGTTTTAATGTCTTGAATTATTCAAGTCATGTAGTTTAAGTCTTCCAAATGTGTGTTCCTTCAAGATTATCTCAGTTATTATAGGTCTTTTACATTTTTATATAAATTTTAGAATGAGATTGTCAGATTTCATGGAAAAAAATCTGTTGGGATTTTGGGATTGAAGTTGCCTAAAATCTTCAAAATATTTTGGAAAGAACTGATAACTTAATAATAGTATCTCAATCCATGAACACAGTATATCTCTCCATTTATACAGATCTTTTAAAATTTCTCTCAACAATGTTTTGTAATTTTCAGCAGAGGTGTTTCACATCATTCATTAATTTTATTCCTAAGTAGTTGGTATTTTGTTGCTTTTATAAATGGCATTCTTTTAAATTTTCATTTGTTAACTGTGGACCTTATCTCCAAGGGCCTTACTAATGTACTTATTAATTGCAATCATTTGTTTGTAGATTTTTTTTTAGGATTTTCTACATATTCAGTCATTTTTTTCTGCAAATAATGACTATTTTACTTCTTCCTTTCCAAAGTTTATGTTTTATTTCTTTTTCTTGTCTTACTGCACTGGCTAGACTCTCCAATATAGTGTTTACTAAAAGTTGTAATAGAGGATATTTCCTTTTTAAAAACTGGGTTGTGACCATTTCACTTGATTTCATGACCAGTTAATAGATTGTGACCTTTAATTTTAAAAATACTAGTAGAGAGGGTGAATTAGATATGACTGGAGCAAAAGAAAAGGAATAATAAATAGGCTATTTTAATAGCCCATGGAAGAAATAATAAGAACCTGGGTTATCCAAAGGCAGCAAGGATGAAGACAAAAGGACATATTAAAAAAATACTTAGGTGATAAAATTTATTGAATACTGACATATTATTTAATTTACATTCTATATTCAAATATTGCCATTTTTTCCAATAATATAATTTATAGCTATATTTTTCCAAGTCTAAGATCCAATCCAGGATCATGCATTGCATTTAATTATCTCTCCTTAGTCTCCTTTTATTCAGAAAAGTCTCTCAACTTTGTCTCTTATGACATAGATACATTTGAAGAATATAGTCCAGTTTATTTTATAAAATATTCATTGGTTTGGATTTTCCAGGTGTAACCTCATGATTAGATTCAAGTTATGCATTTTTGAAATAAATATCACAGAAGCAAGATTATATCTTTCACAATGCCCCATATCAGGAAACAGGCACAGGTTTGCCTTGATGTTAGTTAAATTGATCATGTAGCTAAGGTGCTGTTTACAAGTTTTTTTTTAAAGTAAATACTTAGAAACTATGTAAATACTGCTTATCATGAAACCTCTACCCACTAATTTTAGTATTCATTGATGATTCCTGCCTAAATCAATTATTACAATAACGGTTGCAAGGTGATGACTTTCTAACTTTATCCATTATTCTTTCTGCATACGTTAGTTGGTATTAGCTCTAAGAAAGAGTTTTTTGGCCAGGCGCGGTGGCTCACGCTTGTAATCCCAGCACTTTGGGAGGCCGAGGCGGGCGGATCACGAGGTCAGGAGATCGAGACCATCCTAGCTAACATGGTGAAACCCCATCTCTACAAAAAATACAAAGAATTAGCCGGGCGTGGTGGTGGGCGCCTGTAGTCCCAGCTACTCAGGAGGCTGAGGCAGGAGAATGGCGTGAACCCAGGAGGTGGAGCTTGCAGTGAGCCGAGATTGCGCCACTGCACTCCAGCCTGGGCGACAGAGTGAGACTCCGTCTCAAAAAAAAACAAAAAAAAACAAAGAGTTTTTCTTTCTTCCCTACTTATTTATGTAGTCATGCATATTTTTATTATGAGTATGGACTTACAGATTTTTATTTTACTAAAAGGGTTATGATCCTATACTATGATTATCGATTTTGAGGCTTAAATCTATCCATCTTTGACCAGTAGGAGTCTTCAAACTGCCTTCTGTGTTCTTTTGACATGTCACATCATTCTTTGAGCACTTTTTTACTATGCAACATAAAATAGTTGTTTTGTATTTTCCCTGATCCAGTCTTGAAATCAAATATTTTACTAAGAATTTCTCATTTTCTTTAGTGGAGAATGACAATAATATTTAAAAATAAGTATACTAGATATGCTCATTGCTGATATCAAGGTGTCTTTGTGTCTAGTTCCTTTCAGCACATGGACTAGAAAATTTACATGTATGTATACACACATCAATTTTCATACATTTATTTATTTATTTAAAGACAGAGTCTTGCTCTGTTGCCCAGGCTGGAGTGCAGTGGTAAGATCATAGCTCAGTGCAGCCTCAAACTCCTGGGCTCAAGAAATCCTCTTGCCTCAGCCTCCTAAGTAGCTAGAACTACAGGTGTGCACCATTGAGCTTGGATACTAAAAAAATTTTTTGTAGAGACAGGGTCTTGCTATATTGCGCAGGCTGGTCTCAAACTCCTGGCCTCAAGTGGTCCTCCTGCCTTAGCCTCCCAAAATGCTGGGATTACAGGTGTAAGCCATGCGCCCAGGCAATTTTCATACATTTACATGTATGTATGTTAACATTTTGAATATCAGTGAGTACTGAGATCTGCAATACCAATCCAATAAAACAGAGTGCATTCTAATTTTTCTCTTTCCATACATATTTGTAAATCCCTTCTTTAACAGTGAGAAATTCATTGCCATTATTCTCAATATATTTACTTATTTAGGCAATCTTAGAATATATAGCAAGTACATTCCAGCAATTCAGAATAACTAACCAATCACACTGTTATTTTCTTTTTTTTTTTTTTTTTTGAGACGGAGTCTCGCTCTGTCACCCAGGCTGGAGTGCAGTGGCGCAATCTCGGCTCACTGCAAGCTCTGCCTCCCTGGTTCACGCCATTCTCCTGCCTCAGCCTCTCCGAGTAGCTGGGACTATAGGCGCCCGCCACCACGCCCGGCTAATTTTTTGTATTTTTAGTAGAGATGGGGTTTCACCATGGTCTCGATCTCCTGACCTCGTGATCCGCCCACCTCGGCCTCCCAAAGTGCTGGGATTACAAGCATGAGCCACCGTGCCCGGCCCACACTGTTATTTTCACACTGTGAAAAATAAATTTACTAAGTAGAATTCAACATTTGTTTACAGTAGAGAGTTTTTATATACTTACACATCTTACCTTTTTAATGTGACTGGGAGAGGGCTCCTAACTTAAAAATTATGATAAATGTTATTTATGGATGGAAAAACATGAATAATTTTAGGAACCAGCTTAGTGTATAAGTTATATTTTCAATAGAACTAAAGCTTTTAAAGTTTTAATCTTAAAATTTAAGTAATTCAGAATTATTATGTTAAAATATAATTTATTTGGTTCTTACCCTGGCATCAGGATTATCATCAAATTGTGTTCTAATAAATGTATCAAAAGAATCACGACAGTTTTCGGTTAGGTTTCCACCCAAAGACCACAAATAACAGAATACAAAAGTCTGACATAGTATAGTGTTCAGTTTTGTTTGCTCCTGAAAGAATAAAGAGAAACAGACTTAATATTTTATATATGAACATAAAAAGAATCCTAAGCTGCAAAGTGTAAAGATATTTTTCTTTCATTTGGACTCACACACTTTTAAATGTGCACAGTGTATGTTTCTTATACTTCACTCAATGGTTCACAGAGTGGTGTTTTCTTATAGTTATATATTATAACCACTGATGAGAAAATGAATGAGAAGGAATATGTAGGGAAAAAAAGTCCAAGTTTGTCTTTCAACTGATTATTATAACTTTTTAAATGCCTGCATGAAGGTATGTAAGCAGACTGAGAACATCTTGTATTGGGAATATGTTGTAGACTGTAAGAGAATTCAAAACTGAGTAGAGGAATAAACTATACATGCTAATGTTACTTGTAGCTTTGAGATTCTACGAATGTAATCACAGCTATTAGTCCCCTGAAAAATTAACTTAAAAATCAAATGTTTATATTTTAGAATGGAGTCATTTCTTTGCAAAGAACTTATACAATAATCTAATTTTTCTAGCTTCATAGCAGTAAGAAAACTCTTCATACCATTGCCAAGTTGACTCCATCTTTCCCAAGTATCAAGGACTCCAATAAGCAACAGAGTGTAGTAACTTTGCTGATGTCCACTTGTGGAATTGCTTGGCTGCACTTTTTATTGATAAAATGTAAACCTTCATCAACATAACGTTGGAAAAGATTCAATATATATTCTTGGGTTTCCTCAGTCAGCTGAAAATGAAACAAATGATAGTTTAGCAAGACCTGATAAATATATAATTAAGTTTAGAATTAGGTTGGTTAAAATCTAGATATTTCTATATATTAAATGACCTTTAGACCAAAGGCTATAACTATCACAACATATTAAACAAATTAATTTTAAGGAAACCTTTTATGACTGGGAAGGGATACATAGGGGAAATTATGGGTAGTTGATTGCGTTCTATTTCTTGGTCTGGCAATGGGTTCAGAGGTGTTAATTTCATAATTATTTCTTAAGCTGCCAATACATATTTCATGCACTCTTCTATATTGATGTTCTTTCACAATTATTAACAATGAAAAAGAAGAAACACAGAAGACAACATTTTAATATCTATGTAAGGTAGAAAAATAATTTCCAAATATTTAAAAGTGAATTCAGCCCCTCTCACTACTCTTATTCAACGTTGTCCTGAAGTTCTAGCTAATGCAATAGGACAATAAAAGGAAATAAAAGGTATATAGATTGGGAAGGAAGAAATAAAACTGTCTTTGTTTACAAATAACATAATTGTCTATGTAGAAAATCTACCTAAATTGACAAAACAAAACAAATAAAACTGGAACTCATAGGTAATTATAGCAAAGTTGCAGGATATGAGGTTAACATATACAAGTCAATCATTTTCTTAGACACCAGCAAGGAGCAATTGGAATTTGAAATTAAAAATATAACACAATTTACATTAGTGCCAAAAATAAATTAACTATAAATATAACAAAATATGTAGTAGATCTATATAAGATAAGCTATAATACTCTGATGAAAGAAGCTAAAGAACTACCAAATAAATGGAGACAAATACCACATTCATGGACAGGAAGACTAAATAGTCTTAAGATGTCAATTTCTCTGATGTTATCTATAAATTCAACACAATCTCAGTTAAAATTCCAGCAAGTTACTTTGTGGATTAATTGACAAACTGATTCTAAAGTTTATATGGAAAGGCAAAAGACCCAGAATAACCAACACAACAATGAAGAAAAAGAACAAAGTTGAAAAACTGACACTACCCAACTTCAAGACTTACTATACAGCTGCAGTAATCAAGACAGTGGGTTATTGGTGAAAGAATGGACAAGTAGATCAATGGAACAGAATGGAGAGCACAGAAATAGACCTACATAAATACAGTCAATTGATTTTTAACAAAAAAGCAAAGGCAATCCGATGGAGAAAGGACAGTCTTTTCAACAAATGGTGCTGGAACAACTGGATATACACATGCAAAAAAACGAATCTAGACACAGACCTTATACCCTTCCTAAAAATTAACTGAAAATGGATTATAAGTGTAAAGCACAAAATATACAGTTTTTAGAAGATAACAGGAGAAAATCTACATGACTTTGGGCTTGGTGATGACTTTTTAGGTATGACACCAAAGGCACCATCCATGAGAGAAAAAACTGGTAAGTTGAATTTCATTAAAATTAACTTCTACTCTGTGAAACACACTGTTATGAGAATAGAAGATGAAATATTTATACAATCGGAAGAGAAACCAGAGTATTGTTAAGAAAATAAAAAGACAAGCCATAGACCAGGAGAAAATATTTGCAAAAGATATAATCTGATAAAGAATTGAATTCAAAATATATAAAGAACTCCTAAAATTCAACAATAAGAAAACAACCCAATTTAAAAATGGGCCAAAGACCTTCCTTAATAGACACCTCATGAAATATGACCCATAGATAGCAAACAAACATATGAAAAGATGCTCAAACCATTTGTCATTAGAAATTGCAAATTAAAACAAGATACTACTACATGCCCATTAGAGTGCCTAAAATCCAAAACACAGACAATGCCAAATGCTGGCAAGGATGTGAACAACAGGAGTTCTCATTCATTATTGGTGGGAATGCAAAATGATACAGCCACATTAGAAGACAGTCTGACAGTTTCTTACAAAGCTAAACATACACTAAATAATTCAGCAACCACAGTCCTAGGTATTTACCCAAATGTGAAAACTATGTCCACACAAAAACGTGCACATTAATGCTTATTAAGAGTTTAATTCATAATTGCCAAAACTTGGAAGCAACCAAGATGTCTTTCAGTAGGTGAATTGGCACATGAACTGTGGTGGTACATTCATACAAAAAATATTATCCAATGCTAAAAAGAAAGAAGCTACCAAACCACAGAAAGACATGGAAGTATCTTAAATGAATATTACCAAGTTAAAAAAGCCAGTCTGAAAAGGCTAGGTACTATATGATTTCAACTGTGTAACATTCTAGAAAAGGTAAAACTACAGAGATAGTAAAAAGATCAGTGGTTGCAGGGGTTAAGGGGTGGGGAGGAGGGATGCATATGTAGAGCTTAGAGGATTTTTAGAGCAATGAAACTATTCTGCCTGATACTATAATGGTGGAAACATGACATTATGCATTTTTCAAAACCCATGAATTATACACAGAGTGAACTCTAACATAAACTATGCACTTTGGTTAATAATAATGTATCAATACTGGTTCACCATTTATGCAGTGTTAATAATAGGTGAAACTGTTTGGGGGTGAGGGAGTACATGGGAACTCTCATTTCTGTTCAATTTTTCTATAAACTTAAAACTGCCCTAAGCACAAAAATGTGTTAATTTTTTAAAAAGTGAATTCAGAAAAGTTAAAAATCTTAAGGTAGCCAATGATAAACTCTCAATTCTGAGAATTACTGTCTTTAATAAGGTACTCTGAGACTAGACAATAATATTCTTAAAATGTTGATGCCTAAAAAGGAGGAAAACAATAGTTTTCTGGCTCATCTTTGGAGGGGGAGAGGCAGAGATGAAGATGGCTTATTTGGAGTAGGGGATGAGATATGGGGGAAACATCTCAAAGGACTACTTGTTAAGCTAAGCTAAAGAGAAAAATCCTGTGTTAGAATGGAGAAGCTACAGAAAGTAGTACGAAAATGAGTTGTTTTGAATAACAATGTATAAGCTTTCCTTCACTTTGGGTGGAATTGTACCTCTGAGGTTAGAATGTGTCTTAGGTCTTGCACCTACAATTGGGGTAGGATGTAAATGGGTTTTCTTTTATCTTTGGCTGTCATAGGTGTTAGGGGCTCTGAAAATCCAAAAACAATGACAGTTAGGGTCTGGACTTAAATATTCTTTTTCTTCATTTTGGTTCCTTTTATTACTCCCAAGCTTTCTGCAAAGTCTCAATGCCTCAGGTTGTTGTAGCTATGATTTTAGGGACTCAAAAAAGTGGCTTGTGTTTGCAGTCTGGGGAGAAGCCAGGCAGAATAGGCAGGAGGCAGGGTGAGTAGGCAGGCTGGTAGGCTGGGGTAACAAGAAATGAGGACAGATGTGGGGAGTATATAAACATTCCTGGAGGATTCCAGGAATTCACAGGGAGGACTAGGTAAAATAATGAAGTCCCCTACAATCAAGCACCATGAGTCCTTAACCTATTGTTATTTGTGCACTAGAAGGCAACGTGAGTCCTGACAGATAGAGATATTGGGAAATATCTGATTGCACTTACTTTTTTAGAAATACCCTTCATCCAAGTTTTAACATAAGGCATCCATTTCAGTTCTTCAGGATCCACAAACACCATTCCACATCGACTGACTGTTGCAGGGGAGGCAACCCGCAGATCTTGCACCTAAAGTTGAAAAAAGTTGAACAGGAAACAGCTAATATGATACATCCATATTTCTCCAACTTCAGTATTCACACATATAAAATGATTCACTATTTTAAAGTCTAACTTAACACTGAAAGGCTTTATGTGGAAGAGAGTGGGAGAGCAATAAGTAATTAGAAATGGAGGAAGAAAGTTAAATGAGGTACGAGGTGAAAAAAATTCGCACAAGTACAGGAGGATACTGTCAAATTCTATGGGCAGGGCTAGTTATTTTTTCCTTTCTTCTCTTTGATTTTCTCTTTTCTCCTTTTCATTCTTGTATTAGAATCCCTAGCACGTAGTAGGCACTCAATCAGTATTTGATGAATCAATAGAACACAGGTGGCATCCTTCATAACATTTGTACCTGTACTTGGTCCACATACCTCTCCCAATCCCTCATCAAATATTCATATCATAGTGGGATAATTTATTCTTATTAAATATAATAATTTTTAAATTTAAAACGCCTTTCAAATGATACAAAGCTCTCCTCTCTCTCTCTTGCTCTCTCTCTCTCTCTCTCCTTCTCTCAGGGAAGCCAGAATTTATTGTACTTCCTATTTATAGAGAAAAGAACATTTGAGATTTGACTGCCAACCTTTTACAAAAGGATGATTTAATAAGTAAGTAAACAGAACACAATAATAGACATTATAGATAGTAAAGGCTACATCAGTGTGAGAAAAAGATGTAATGACAGTATGCCAATTTAATGAATGATTTCACTCCACAGTAGTGTGTACACTTACCTCAAAAAGCATGTGAATTTGAGGTGTGAGTTTAATCCTCTCACTGTTAGCCAGGCAAAGCATCTTGTTATCATCCAGCACTGTATTCATGTTTTCAATCCAAAGAGCATCTACTGGCCCATCACTGATGATCCATTTATGGTCTTCTGAAGTATCATTCACAGCTGCTCGGACACTTAGTGCCATTAAACCATCTTTCCATTCCAAGGTTAAGTTATTAACCTCTCCATATAATTCGCCCATGGTAATTGATTTAGGGTTGAGAACATATGTTTTAACTGCTTGGTAAAAGGGATTTTCTATCCCGAGTTTTTGTAAAGTCCCTAAAGTTTCTGCTAGTATTCGGTAAACTGTGGTCTTGCCACCTCCTGTTGGCCCGACTAACATAACACCATGCCTTACTAGCATAGTTTCATAAAACTGTATCACCTTTCTAACCATACACATCTCAGGCTGAAGATTTTGTCCATTCATGACATCCACAATTGTTGATTGTAAAATACCATAATCATGTTCTGGAATCTGGACTCCAGGAAAAAGGTCAGATATGATTCCACTGTCAAAACAAAAATAACATCAATTAGGAAGAACTGGTCATTGATATTTTCCCATATTTGTTACAATCAATGAAATATTATGAGTCTTATTGTGTCTCATTGATCTTTTTCTTCTGAACATGTACAGTATTAGTTTGTCCTATGTGCTGTACCAGAATCTATGATTTCTCTGATATCATGCATGATTTTGTGTTTCCTATATAGCAGACCAATGTTCCTAAGTATATTAGGAGCTTCTTGGGAGTAAGCGGTATCTCTTATGTTTCTTTCTGTATTTCCCACAGTACATGGCATAGTACCAAACATATAGAAGGTGATGAACTTATTTTTAATTATTAAAAAAATTATAAAATATCTCACTTAAAAATTTAAAATTATTTAAAAATTATATTTAAAAATTAAATTTATAGCTCAACTTTTCCTAAAATCACTTACATATACTCATTAACTGTATGTGGCTATTCAGAAAAATAAGATGAATATATAATTAAAATTAGTATCATGCAAGAAGGGAGGAAGGAAAAATGTGACTATTTCTATAGGAAACAGTATGAGATGTTTCTATGGGAAAAAAGAAGCTAAATCTTTACCTCATATTATATACACAAATACATTTGTGATACAGTTAAAACCTTACATAAAGTGATGAAAGTACTAGAAGAAAGTACAAGAGCTAAATTTTGCAACATTGTGGTAAGGCGATCTTTCTAAGAAAGGCAGGAAACCTACAACTGTAAAAAAAAGTTGACAGTGAAAAAAGAAAAACAGACAAAAATCAAACTTCTGTGAGATAAAAAGCTTTATATACAAACTTAAAGCATGAATGAGAGGCTTAGAAAAACATTTCCAATGTTTATATCAGATAAAGGTTATGAGTTTCTATAAATCAATAAGTAAGAGTACAATAGGAACATGCTCCAAGAATAATAATTATAAATAAATAATGAACATAGGAAATGATGCCCAATGACTGTAATAGTTAAAGAAATAAACATTAAAATAGGCTACTACATTTGGCCTCTCTTTAAAACACTTATGGGGACCAACAGCTGCCTTCATAAAACCACTTATGTTAATGTAAAAGGGTAAGTCATCTTTGGAGGACAATTTGATTTAATCTATTTAAATAAAAAATGTGCAAACCCTATGACCTAGGAAACTTACTTCCAGGAATCTCCCCTGTAGAAATATCATACGTGTGCAAAGATATATGTATAGGAATATTCATTATTAGAGTAGAAAACAATTAGGAAAAAATCTAAATGTCCGTATGTAAGACCTTTCACATTAAAGTAGTTCTACAGGTTTATTATGTCTCAAAGTACCGTCTTATATAATAGCAATCTAGCAGCAGTAAAAAAAAATAGACTCATGCATATATACTAACATGAAAAAAATGCTCATGATATATAACGAATTGAAAAAGCAACAGCTGTAAAAATAGAAATGTATTAAAGGTAATACATGAAAGTGTCAACCAACTTATTTCTCCAGAAAGATGGAACAGATTTACTTTTCCCTATTCCTTCCATTAAGTACAATTAAAATCCCTGTACATTAAGTAAAATAAATAAAAGAAGACTCTGAAAGGTAGAGAGAAGTCAGACTGGCTAGGTACCTTAAGATGCAAGCAATAACACAGTGACGAGTCCCTTGTGTCTTTTACATCCTGGCAATCCAGAAATGCCAATGGGCACAGATTAAAAAAAAAAGCCCCAGGAAAAGCTTACTGTCTTTATCCAAAGGACCAGGAAAGGGGCAGCCCAGCATGACAGAAAACATTTAGGCAATAACTGCTCTACTGTAACCAAACACCACAGAAAAATCCTGAAGTATTTATTCCTACCCTCACCAGCAGACACTGAGTGCGGAGCCCAGACTTCCACTCTAGCTAGGGTGTTGACAAGTCTCCTGAAATTACTCCTCTCATTCCGCCACGGTGTCAGAGAAGGCCAAATAGGGATGTACTTTCATCCTCACTGGGAAGTAATGATGCCCCCTTTGGTATTAGTGGAGACCATATGGGAAGCCTGGACTTCCAGCCCTACCCAGGAATAATGAAGCACCCCTTCCTCTCTCTGACGGGTGGAATCAGAGGAGGCTCAGTGGAGAGTCAGGACTTTTACCATTGTCCAGAGGTAGTAAAGCTGTCTTCCCTTGTGGCATCAGTGGAGGTCACGTGGGGAGCAGTAATGAGGCGCTTCTACTCTTCTATCCAGGACAATATCACTGGAGGACTGCCAGGGAGCTGGAACTCCCACCTCTACACAGCAGAAATGACTGCTCCCACCAGATATCAATAAAGCTTGAATTCTATCCCCACCTGGCAGTAACAAAGTTGCATTTCTAATTTCTCTTGCTGGTGTGGCATCAGGAAAAGCCAGCTAAAACAAGTTTAAATAAGATCTAGAGTCTCATAACATAATACCTCAGATAAGTAGGTTTCAATGAAAATCATTCATCATATCAAAAGCCAGAAAGATATCAAATTGAACTAAGAGAGACAATCAATAGATGCTAACACTGAGATGAGAGAAACGTTAAAACTGTCTGACAAATTTATTTTATTTCTTAAGGGACAGGGTCTCACTGTACTGCCCGGGCTGGCCTTGAACTCCTGGGTTCAAACAGTCTTCCTGCCTCAGCCTTCTGACTAGCCAGGACTATAGGTACATGTGACTACACACAGGTGAGATCATTATCTTAAAATAGACATCATAAAAATGTTTTAAGGACCCATTATAAACACAATAGAAACAAAAGAATATAACGACATCTCAGCCAAAAAAAAAAAAAAATACAGAGAGCCTATTAGAAATTTTAGAACTGAAGAAATACAATAACAAAAAAATCAACAGATGGGTTCAAGAGCAAAATGGAAGGGATAGAGGAAAGATTTGGTAAACTGCAAGATAGCATAATAGAAGTTACCCAATCTGAACAAGACAGAGAATATTGTCTGAAAAAAGAAATGAGCAGCCCTTGGGGACCTATGGAAATATAACAAAAGATCTAACATTTGTGTCACTGGAGTCTCAAATGATGGGGAAAGATGAAGGAGCTGAAGAAGTATTCAGAGAAATAATGACTGAAAATGTCACACATTTGCCAAAAAGCATGAACCTACAGATTTAAGAAGTTGATTGAATCTCAGAATAAACTCGAAGAAATCCATATGAAGATACAACATAGTCAAACTTCTAAAAATGGAAGACAAAGAAAACAATTTTAGCAGCAGCCAGAAAAAAAAAATGACATCTTACGAACAGGGGAAAAAACACATAAAATGACAACAGAATTCTCATCAGAGATCATGGAGGCTGACAGGAAGTCATACATCTTTTTAAAAAAATGTTTTATTTTCAGTTCTGGGGTACATGTGCAGGATGTGCAGGTTTGTTACATAGGTAAATGTGTGCCATGGTGGTTTGCTGCACCTATCAACCCATCATTTTTCAGCTCCCACTTAAAAGTGAGAACATGTGGTGTTTGGTTTTCTGTTCCCGCGTTAGTTTGCTGAGGATAATGGTGTCCAGCTTCATCCATGTCCCTGAAAAGGAACATGATCTCATTCCTTTTTATAGTTTGCTGAGGATAATGGTGTCCAGCTTCATCCATGTCCCTGAAAAGGAACATGATCTCATTCCTTTTTATAGTTTGCTGAGGATAATGGTGTCCAGCTTCATCCATGTCCCTGAAAAGGAACATGATCTCATTCCTTTTTATGGCTGCACAGAATTTCATGGTGTACCTGGGAAGTATATGGTACAACAGCTTTCAATTCCTGAAAGAACTGTCACTCCAGAATCCTATATCCAGGGAAAATATCCCTCTGGAATGAAGGGAAATCAAGACATTCTCAGATAAAGGAAAAGGAAATGAATTTGTAGCCAGCAGATCTATCATGAAGAATGGCTAAAGGGAAGTTCTCTAAGCAAAAAGAAAATGATGAAAGAAGCAAACTTGGAGCATCAGAAAGGAAGAAAGAACATGATAAATGAAAATATGAGCTCCTCTTATGAACAAGGTATTACCATTCATTGCGAAACTTAATCGTATATTTATATATAAGCATCCTTCAGAGATGCTGTGGGTTCAGTTTCAGACCACTACAATAAAGTGAATATAGCAATAAAGCAACTCATATGAATTTTTTGGTTTCTCAGTGCATATAAAATTTATCTTCATGCTATACTGTAGTCATTTAAGCATGCAATAGCATTATGTCTAAAAAATGTACATACCTTTATTTAAAAATGCTTTATTGCTAAAAAAGGCTAATGACCATCTGAGCCGTTGGCAAGTTGTAATCTTTTTGCTGGCAGAGGGTCTTACCTCAATGTTGATATCTGCTGACTGAGCAGGGTGGTAGTTGCTGAAGGCTGGAGTGACTGTGGCAATTTCTTAAAATAAGACAACAATAATGTTTGCCATGTTCATCGACTCTTTGTGAAAGATATCTGTGTAGCATGTGATGCTGTTTGATAACATTTTACTCACAGTAGAACTTCTTTCAAAATTGAAGTCAGTTCTCTCAAATCCTTCCACTGCTTTATCAACTATATTTATATAACAGTCAGAGTCTTTTGTTGTCATTTTAACAATGTTCACAGCATCTTCACCAGGAATAGATCCCATCTCAGGAAACTACTTTCTTTGCTAATCCATAAGAAGCAACTCCTCATCCATTCACGTTTGATCATGAGATCGCAGCAATTCAGTCACATCTTCAGGCTCCACTTCCAATTCTAGTTCTCTTGCTATTTCCACCACATCTGTAGTTACTTCCTCCACTGAGGTCTTAAACCCCTCAAAGTCATCCATGAGGGTTGGAATCAACTGTTTCCAAACTCTTATTATGTTGACATTCTGTCTTACCATGAATCATTAATATTCTTAATGACATCTAGAATGATGAATCCTTTTCAGAAGGTTTTTAAATTAACTTTGCCTGGATCCGTTAGAGAAATCACTATCTATGGCAGATAGAGCATCACAAAATATGTTTCTTAAATAATAAGACTTGAAAGTTGAAAGTACTCCTTGATCCATGGGCTACAGAATGGATGTTGTGTTAGCAGACATGAAAACAACATTCGTCTCCTCGTACATCTCCCTCAGAGGCCTTGAGTGACCAGGTTCATTGCCAATGAGCAGTAATATTTTAAAAGGAGTTTTTTGTTTTTTTCTGAGCAGTAGCTCTCAATGGTGATTTAGCCCTTTTCTCATTTAGAACAAAAAACGGCAGCTCACTGCCAGCGCTCATTTAATTTTACATAAACATGCTCTTTGAGGCTGAAGCAAATCTGACTGCTTTTCAGTGTGAAAATAAAATATAAAAACTGTTCTTGGAGTTATTTCTAAACAGAACTAGCATTAGAATCATCCAAATCATCAGAGTCATCTATTTTGGAAAAATCAGATTCATCAAATGAATCTTGGGCCAACAACTATTAAAAAAACAATGTTAACATCATGCATAGGAATGTTATGCTTTCTAGGATTTGACATTTTCAGTGATCAAGAACTACTATGTTTTGTAAGCGGAAATACCACTACTAAAAACAGAATGCTATAGAATGATGCCTTTTGTTTCCAAAGTCAATATACTAGAACAATGTGAAAATAATAATAAAAGTGAGATAATTCATGTAAAGTTATCTCGGGTTAAATTCTACAGCCACAAGTGCTGCCAGCGAGTACTCTTGGGGCAAATGGGAAAAGGGTTAAAATATTCAGTAAACCATTCTCTAAACAGACATGCTGTCATCCATGCCTTGTTGTTTCATTTTTAGAGCACAGGCAGAGTAGATTTAGTGTAATTCTTAAGGGCCCTAGGGTTTTTGGAGTGGTAAATGAGCATCGGCTTTAACTTAAAACCACCAGTTGCTTTAGCTCCTAACTAGAGTCAGCCTGGCCTTTAAAGCTTTGAAGCCAGGCGTTAGTTTCTCCTTTTTCACTATGAAAGTCCTACATGGCATCATCTTCTAATAGAAGGCTGTTTTATCTACATTAAAAATCTGTTGCTTAGTGTAGCCACCTTCATCAGTGTTCTTAGCTAGATCTGGATAACTTACTGCAGCCTCTACATCAGCATTTGCTACTTTACCTTGTACCTTATGTTATGGAAATAGCTTCTTTGCTTCAGCTTCATGAAGGAACCTTCATGAAGCTAGCTAGGAAAAGAAGTTTGAAGCTAGCTACTTCACCAGGAGTAGATCCCATTGCAAGAAACACTTTTGGCTGGGTACGGTGGCTCATACCTGTAATCCCAGCACTTTGGGAGGCTGAGGCGGGCTAATCACTTGAGGCCAGGAGTTCAAGACCAGCCTGGCCAACATGGTGAAACTCTGTCTCTACCAAAAATACAAAATTAGCCAGGGTTGGTGGCATGTGCCTGTAGTCCCATCTACTTGGGAGACTGAGGCAGGAGAATTGCTTGAACCTGGGAGGCAGAGGTTGCAGTGAGCCAAGATTGTGTCACTGCACTCCAGCTTGGGTGACAGAGTGAGACTATCTCAAAGCAAACAAACAAACAAAAAAATGACTTTCTTTGCTAATCTATAAGAAGCAACTCCTCATCCATGCAGGTTTTATTATGAGATTGCAGCAATTCAGTCACATGTCTGCTAGCTTTGAACTTTTCTTCTGCAGCTTCCTCACCACTCTCTCCTCCTTTATAGAAGTGAAAAGAGTTAGGGCCTTGATCTGGATTAGGCTTTGGCTTAATGGAATGTTGTGGCTGGTTTAATCTTTTATCCAGACCACTAAAACTTTCTCCATATCAGCAATAAGGTTACTTTCTCTTTCTTATCATTCATGTATTCACTGGAGTAGCACTTTTAATTTCTTTCAATATCTTTTCCTTTGCATTCACAATTAGGCTATTTGGCACAAGAGGCCCAGCTTTCAGCCTATCTTGGCTTTAGACATGCCTTCCTCACTAAGCTTAATTGTTTCCAGCTTTTGATTTAAGGTGAGAGGTGTGTGACTCTCCCTTTCACTTGAACACTACAGACCATTGTAGGGTCATTATTTGGCCTAATTTCAATATTATTGTGTCTCAGAGAAGAGGGAGGCCCAAGGAGAAGGAGAGAGATGGGAGAATGGCTGTCTGTGGACCAGTCAGAGCACACACATTTATCAATTAAGTTTGCTGTCATGTATGGGTGCAGTTTGTGGTGCTCCCAGAACAACTGCAATAGTAACATCAAAGATCACTGATCACAGATCACCATAACAGATACAATAATAAAAAAGTTTGAAACATTGTGAGAATTACTAAAATTGCCACATATACACATGGCGAACACAAGCTGTTGGAAAAATTGTGCTGATAAACTTGCTTCATGAAGGGTTGCTACAAACCTTCAATTTGTAAAATACATGATATCTGTGAAGTGCAGTAAAATGAAGTGAAATAAAATGAGGTATGCCTGTAGATACCTCTGCCTTCAACATTGGAGACACAGAAAGTCACATACACAGGATTACAACAAACTAGTATGGGAGCCAGTGCCAGGGTAGGAAAATGTGAGCTGTAATTGATAAATTGCTTGAGGCTAGATGTGGAGATGTCTGAGAGTTAAAAACTCCAGGGCATCCAGTCATGGGGTGGAGGGGCACATCTTTTGTGAGTTTTACCTCTAGGAGCTCAGCCAGGTTCTTGGAGTAAATATCTGAGAGAAATCCCATCATGTGAAAATTTTTGCAATCTATGCATCTGGCAAAGGTCTAATATGCAGCATCTATAAGGAACTTAAACAAATTTACAAGAAAAAACAAACAGCCCCATTACAAGGTGGGCAAAGTACATGAACAGGCACTTCTCAAAAGAAGACACCACATGTGGCCAACAAACATGAAAAAAAGCTCAATATTACTGATCAATAGAGAAATGCAAGTCAAAACCACAATGTGATACCATCTCATGCCAGTTAGAATGGCTATTATTATTATTATTATTATTATTATTATTTTTGAGATGGAGTTTCACTTTTGTTGTCCAGGCTGGAGTGCAATGGCACAATCTTGGCTTACTGCAACCTCCACCTCCCAAGTTCAAGTGATTCTTCTGCCTCAGCCTTCCAATTAGCTGGGATTATAGGCATGTGCCACCACACCCAGCTAATTTTGTAGTTTTAGTAGAGACAGGGTTTCACCATATTGGTCAGGCTGGTCTCAAACTCCTGACCTCAGATGATCCACCTGCCTCGTCTTCCCAAAGTGTTGGGATTACAGGCACAAGCCACCATACCCGACCTAGAATGGCTATTACTAAAAAGTCAAAAAACAACCGATGTTGGTGAGGTTGTGGAGAAAAAAGAATGCTTTTGCACTGTTGGTGTGAGTGTAAATTAGTTCAACCACTGTGGAAATCAGTTTAGTGATTCCCCAAAGAGCTAAAAACAGAACTACCATTTGACCCAGCAATCCCATTACTGGGTATATACTTAAAGAAATATGTCATTCTGTTATAAAGACACACGCATGTGTATGTTCATTGCAGCATTATTCAAAATAGCAAAGACATGCAACCAACCTAAAAGCCCATCAATGGTAGACTGGATAAAGAAAATGTGGTACATATGCACCTTCGAATAATATGCAGCCATAAAAAGGAATGAGATTATATCCTTTGTAGGAACGTGGATGGAGCTGGAGGCCATTATCCTTAGCAAACTAATGCAGGAACAGAACACCAAATACTGTATGCTCTCACTTATAAGTAGGAGCTAAATGATGAGAGCACATGGACACATTGTGGGGAACAACACACACCGGAGCCTGTCAGAGGGTGGGGAGTGGGAAGAGGGAGAGGGTCAGGAAAAATAGCTAATGGATGCTCAGCTGAATGCCTGGGTGATGGGATGATCTGTGCAGCAAACCACCATGGCACTTGTTTACCTACGTAACAAACCTGTATATCCTGCACATGTACCCTGGACCTTAAAATAAAAGTTGGAAATGAAAAAAAAAATCACATAAAAAAAAAAAGAAATCTCTTCATGCTTCTGGCAGGGGAGGGGAAGAGAAACCATTCTGAAATAGGCTGGAGCACTCTGCTGTTCCTAATAAGAAGCCAGGAGAGTTAATCAGAGCCTAACCTGCTAGAGTTTTGTCAGAGCCTAACAGACCTGGGGGAAGGGAAACATCGACTCCTGCTGGCTCTAGCCTTTCACTGGGAGAAGGGAATTACCCAACTCTAGGCCACAGTAGCCACCCTGTACCACCTAACAGGGGGAGAAAAAAGTGAGAAACACTGATGAAGCTTACAGTTCAAAGGCACAGGCTCATTAAAAGACTGAGTCCTAATCCTAGGACAACAGAACATTTTCCCTCCTGCTGCACCTTATCACTACATTACTTACAGCCAATTTACTTTTGGCCCAGTTCCTTTAACCAGTACATCATGTCCAGCTATCAAGAAAATATTATGAGGCATAATAAAAGGCAAAAAACCCCCCACAATTTGAAGAGACAGAGCAAGCAGTAGAAGTGGACAGGGGAAGGATGCTGAAATTATCAGACAGGGATTTAGAACAATGATGATTAATATGTGAAAGGCTCTAATGGATAAAATGGACAGCATACAGAAACAGCTGGGCGATATAAGCAGAGATATGGAAAGCCAAAGAAAGAAGCAAAAAGAAATGCATTATAAAAACCAGCACACTATAACAGAGATGAAGAATGCCTTTGATAGGCTTATTAGCAGATTGGACTCAGCTGAGGAAAGTATTGCTGAGCTTGAGCGTACCTCAATAGAAACCTCTGAAACTGAAAAGTCAAGAGAATAAAGACTGGAAAAGCAACATAATACCCAAGAACCATGGTACAACTACAAAAGGAGTACCACATGTGCAGTGGGAATACCAGAGGGTAAGAGAGGGAGAAAAGAACAGAAGAAATATTTGAAAGAATAGTAACAGAATTTCCCCAAATTAATGTCACACACCAAACCTTAGATCCAGGAAACTAAGAAAACACTAAGCAGGATAAATACCTAAAAATTATACTGAGGCAGGTCATTTTAAAACCATAGAAAATTAAAGATAAAGAAAAAAATATAGAAAGAAGCCAGAAGGAAAAAAAAAAACCCACTTTACCTATAGATGAGCAAAGATAAGAATTACATTTGACTTTTCCTCAGAAACTATGCAAGCAGGAAGAGAGTGGAGTGAAACATATGAGTGAAACCCCACCCACCTAGAATTCTGTCCCCTGTGAAATTATCCTTCAAAAGTGAAGGAGAAATAAAGACTTTCTCAGACAAATATGGAGAATATTTGTTGCCAGTAGTCTTGCCTTGCAAGAAATATTAAAAGAAGTTCTTTAGAGGGATGAAAAATAACACAGATCAGAAACTCTGATCTACCTAAAGGAAGAGCATGGAAGATGGAGTAATTGAAGGTAAAATGAAAATTTTTATTTTTCTTATTCTTAATTGATCTAACAGATAACAGTTTGTTCAAAATAGTAATAGCAACAATGTATGTGAATATGTATGCCTAGGTATGTATTATTTATGTGCTTATGTATTCTCATATACAAGTAAAATGAATGACAGCAATGACACAAGGGATGGAAGGGAGGAATTAGCATAGAAGGGAGAAATAGGATTGTTATTATAAGGTACTCACACTTCTCATGAAATGATATAGTGTTAATTGAAAGTGGGCTTAGATTAGTTGTAAATGTATATTGCAAAATCTAGGGCAATCACTGAAAAAAGTAAAAAAAAAAAAGAAAGAAAAGGAAATGGTCTAAATGGTATTAAGAAGTTTGGAGGGGGATAGCAAGATAAATAAATAAAAGAGTTGGAAAATGATTGTCTTTGGGAAGTGGGAGTTGGTGAAAGGCTGGGGACTGTTGCTTTCCATGAAACTAATTTGTGAAAGTATTTTTTAAAAACTATATACATGTAAAACTTAGAGAAACATAAAGTTAAATAACAAACAACGAAATGGATAAAAGCAATTGTATTTATGTTAAACCCCAAGTCTGACTTTTTTTGAGTCAGAAACTTCTCTTAGGTCAGGAACTTATGGCCAAATGCTAATTTGTACAGCACACAGTCTGGTGATAAACATTTTGATAAAAAAACACAAATGATTGTAATTATGCCCAAACTTTAGTATCTTCATTTTAAATGAGTATTTCTTAAACTGCAAAATAAGTTTCTCCAGAAAAGATAGGAAAGTTTTCAGCTTGTTAGAGAAAGAAATAATTGAAGAAAAGACTACCATTTGCCTCTACATGATAGCCATATTTTACTTGGTAACATCTAGAAACTTACCTGAACAGAAGAGCATCATCTGTTAGAAATTTTGGCAAATTGGAGTCTCGTAAAGCTCTTATCAACACCACATCTTCATTTAGGTCTGGGTTTTCTCTTTTTAAAGATCTAAATTTAAAGGAATATTTCGGATAATACCACAAGAACGTAAGGTTGAATGTGATTTTCTAAACCTGTGGGGAGGGCAGAGCCCTTCCCCTGAGGATCCCTGCTAGAAGCAGAAGATCATTTTCCCTCATGTGTTCAGCGTTCATCTCCATCAGAGCATACTGACAAGACCTGCAATGGCTATGCAGCCTTGAAGAGAATGACAAGGACATCTTCTCAACACCCTCCCCAATCCCGATGTTATTCAACCTGAATTTATAGTTTCCTGAATACACCATGATGATTTCTATCCCTGTGATTTTCTTTTCTCCCTGCCCAGAATATCTTGTCTTGTTCTTTACCTGCTCTTATTTCCCCCTCAAAACCCAGCCCAGTGACTCCATTTTCTAGAAAGCTCCTGTCCTCTATACTCCTTCTCAGCGAACCTCAGGTGGGTGCAGCCCTGCTGCTGCCCTCCCTGCATCGCAGCTACATGACTGCACATTGGTCTGTCTCTATGACTCACTGGACCGTAGTTGTGCTCCTTCAGTGCAAGTGTATCTCAACTTCTTAGTATTCCTAGTCCTTAAATGGTCATCCTGTAAAGAAAGGACATACTATATCTGAGAGGTTAAAAGATAGAACAGAGGGTAGGAAAGTGCAGGGAGATTCATGCAGAGCCCAGTGATGCAGGAGCCAGGCAGAGGGTTCCTGGATGTGCAGAACCTGAGCCAGTGAGTCATGGCCTGAGAGGAAGGACTAGATATAAAATAGGTCTCCTCAGGGACTCTGGACAAGTTGGGGATTCCAGATACAGTAGTTTCAAGAAGTTATAAAGAGAAAAGTTGGGGCCTGAGAAGAGGAAAGACTTTCTTTACTAGATACTAGAAAGAAGCTTAGGCTTGGGCCACATTATAAAGACAGAGGTGAAATCTAAGACATAAGCTGAACTGAATTGGAATGATGAAGTTTCTTTACACTGAGGCTTTCTCAGGCAATATGTATGACTGGCTTTGTTGCATATGCATAACAGACTGTGTGTGTGTCTTTTAAGTCTAGTCATACCATCTCATGGTGGTAAAGGCTTTTGTACACAAAAGACCGATGTTTGAATTTGAGTTCAGGGGAAGTGAATGTTATCCAAAGCCTAGCTGGGGATCATTTTCTGTTGAGGACAACCGTGTTAGGACTCACAGTGAAGAACTGTCATAGGATAAGGAGAAAGAGCCTGTGTCACTCTGTCACAAGAGTGTCAAGGTAAGAATGATGACAACAGCAGCAGCCAACATTTATTAATCATTTACTGTCTGAGATCCTTTCCTGAGTTACCCATTTAATGCATTTGATCACGTGGTTTGGGATTTCACTCTTGGCTACTTTGGTTTCTTACCCAGCCATGACCAGGACAGACTTCACAGCTCTCATGCCAAAATCATAGTGATCCTGCTGAGACAGCTGCTCACTGCAAAGCTTATACATCTGAGTCATTTTTCTTGCTAATATTTTACTGGATTCAAATCCTTCGGAATATAGAATTACCTAGAATAGAAAAAAATAATGCAATGCTTATTATATTGTATTGATAACAATGTATTAGCGTGATACCAACATATTCAAAATTGACTTTAAGCATTATACCTTCCCAAGTTATGTCATTTAATAAAGAAACATAAAGATTGAAGGGAAAAAGGCTTTCTGTGCCACAGGAAACTGGAAGGCAGAATATCATATGGGGATACCTAGGCACTGATTCTGTTTTCCTTCTATAGATGAAGATGTAGCTTTGGGGACATTTGGTTCAAGGAGCAGAAGAGCCCAGTTTTTGAAAATGTTCCCATCATGAAAGTTGGATGGTGTTATTAGGCCCAAGTACAAAAGCAAGAACTGAGCTTCTCTGATCTGACAGGAATACCACCCTAGTGGACAGTGATTGCCACCAGCTCCCTTAGTTTCCCTAGGAGTCAAAGGAAGCCATGCAAAGGTTGTCAGCCTCTCCTCTGCCTTTCTTCTGACAAGTTTCTGCATCCTTGGTTAAATTAATCAGATGATGCTTAGTGTCTTTGACAGTGGAGCTGGAAGTGGAGCCTTTTTTCTATTTAAAATCTGCCTGAAACACTACAGTTGGTTTCAGATGCAGAATATGGAATGATGCAGAATTTCTACTGGTGTCTGTTTTGTTTCCTGCTCTATCCCTGCTGATTAGCACAGTGCTCTGCACACAGTAGTGATTAAAAATATTTACTGACAGGTCAGGTGCAGTGGTTCATGCCTGTAATCCCAGCACTTTGGGAGACCGAGATGGGTGAGTCATTTGAGGTCAGGAATTTGAGACCAGCCTGACCAACATGGTGAAACCCCATCTCTACTAAAAATACAAAAAATTAGCCAGGCATGGTGGCAGGAGCTGTAATCCCAGCTACTCAGGAGGCTGAGGCATGAGAATCACTTAAACCTGGGAGGAGGAGGTTGCAGTAAGCTGAGATCGTGCCATTGCACTCCAGCCTGGGCGACAGAGCCAGACTCTGTCTCAAAAAAAAAAAAAAAAAAAAAATTACTGATGACACAATCTAATTCATTTAAACTCTCAAAATAATAGGAATAGCACTTAGAAGCCTAGACTTTTAAATTTGCCCAATCCATTACTGAGTAATATAACAATAGGACAAAGCATGAGATGTGGACAACATGTTGGACTAGGCTTTAAACCTGGTTTTCTTCCTACCAGGTTGGGACAATGAGCAAGTCATTTATTGTCCCTGTTTGTAGAGAGGGTCAAGAGTAAAGACACTACCTGCCCTAACTGCCCCCCACCCCACCATGCCCACAGTGGGTACGGGTGACCCCTGAGCTGCTGTAAGCATTATATTAATTGACATAGTTTGGATGTTTATCCCTGCACAAATCTCACATTGGATTATAATTCCCAGCGCTGAAGATGGGGGCTGATGGGAGGTGTCTGGGTCATGGGGGTGGATCTTTGATCCCTCATGGCTTGGTGCTGCTTTGCAATAGTGAGTGAGTTCTCTTGTGATCTGGTCATTTAAAAGTGTGGGGCACCCCCCATCCACTCTTTCTATCTTGTTCCTGTTTTTCACCATGTGCAGTGCCTGCTCCCGCTTCACCTTCCACCATGAGTAAAAGCTCCTTAAGGCCACCCTAGAAACCAAGTAGATGCCAGCACCACACTTTCTGTACAGCCTGCAGAACCACGAGCCAATTAAACCTCGTTTCTTCATAAATTACCCAGTCTCAGGTATTTCTTTACGGCAATGCAAGAAAGACCTAATACCCTAATAGAGGTTGTAATTTTTCTAATGATAGGATTTGGCACAGTCTACTCTATTCTTAAGAAATTACTTTTATTTCACATAGAAGAATATTTGAAATTAGCTGTTATCACAGGAATTTATTAGCCAAAGGAGTGATCCGTTCTAAGAAATTCCATCCTAAAGGGGTAGTGTCCCTTGTTATGAAATGCAGCATTGAGCACACAAGGGGCCTTCTGGAGTCCTAAAAATGCCTTATATTTTGGTCTTGGTGGTCACACAGATGAATGCATGTGTAAGAATTAACTGAGCTGTACTCTTTATTGTGTACAAATTATACCTCAATAAAAAGTGCCATGAAAAATGCGTATAAAATTTAGCTGGATGTAGTGGCATGTGCCCGTAGTCCCAACTACTCAGAGGCTGAGGTGGGAGGATTGCTGACCTCCATTTAGTTCCAGCCTGGGCAGCATAGTGAGACCCTGCTTCTTTTTTGTAAAAATGTACAAAATTTAAATGTATCAATTCTTTTTAAAGAACTATTTTATTTTTAATTAATTATTTATTTATTTTGAGACTGGGTTATGATACTGGCTAATTTTTATATTTTTGGTAGGAATGGGATTTCACCACGTTGCCCAGGCTAGTCTCTAACTCCTGGACTCAAGCGATCCTCCCACTTTGGCCTCCCAAAGTGCTGGGATTACAGGCCTGAGCCACTGTGCTTGGCCAAATACATCAATCTTTGGCTAGCATTTAAATTCTTGTCTATTTAAAGCCAGTGTAAATAGAAAGATGCCTAAGTAGACACAGAAAAAACAAACATGATTATAAATAATTTGTTAATGATTACTATTTTTTGACTAAGTTGATACAGACTTATAAGCCAATCTCCAACCACCTCATAGTGAGGAGGCTTCTACCCAACATCCCTTGACTCCAGTAAAAAATAATGTGCAAAGAGAAATAAAAATAATCTGTGTTTTTGTAATCAATCCAGACATTTTAATTCCTAGACAGGAACTGAAAAACCCCAATGAACTGGTTAATTAAACTCATTGATTCTTTCCAGTTTTAGGGGCCTATTATATTCCAGATACCATTCTGCGTATTATGGCTATAGCAGTAAACAAACAAACATGCAGAACTTAACATTCCACGTGATAACAATCATATCTACACTAGTAATGTGTAACCATTACTAGGGGCATTCATAAAGGAAACTTTCTACCTTGATAGAATCAAATGGTAAATAAAATAAACAAGTTTACATTTCTGCTGCTTTATAATGTGATGCTCACCTCTGCAATCAAGGCATAATTTGGAACCATCATCGCAAATGGTCTAAACAGGGCTTTCAAATTATCTGGCAATTCAGTTCTGCCTGCATAGCCAGGATTCATTGTGATGAAGGCTGCACAAGTCATCACCAACTTTATTTCCCGCCCCTCAAACATGAATCTAGAGAGCTGTTCAAAGATAAAATATAAGTTAACATTCTTCCAGACACTTGTAAAAGTTTTCACCTAATTATTATTCGAATACGAGACTCATGTAATGAAGTACTAAAGCAAGGACTACTGAATACCATTGTTGGACCAACAGGGAACGTTTCTGATTCTGTCCTGTCTACTTCCAATCTCTTCTGGGCTCTGTGTTTCCTGATTTCTGCCTCCCTGCACCTGACTTGCCCAAATGGTCTCTTCATTCCTAGCCAAGTCCTGAAATCCTCTAGGTCTGAACATTTACTGAGCCTCTTCAATTCAACTTTCTATTTTTTTTTTTTTTTTTTTTTTGAGGCAGGGTCTTGCTTTGTCTCCCAGGTTGGAGTGCAAGTGGCATGATCAGAGTTCACTGCAGCCTTGACATCTCAGGCTCAAGCAATCCTCCCATCTCCCACCTCAGCCTGCCAAGTAGCTGGGACCACAGGCACGCCCCGCCACGACCCACTAATTTTAAATTCATCTTAGACTTACTGACCATTAAACTTTCTCCACTCCCACTTTCTGGTATTCCCCAAGAAATTCCAACCTAATCTTAGTTCTTGAGTTGTTGAGGCCCCACTGTCACTGTTTTTGTCACCACTCCTTCACTTTTACCTAACAGCAAACACTTGTTGAGCACCTGTTGCAGGTGAGGCAATAGGTGAGGCGTGGAGGCACACAGCTGAAGGAGCCTCACTCTTGAGATCTCCAGAAACTCCCAGGCTTGCTGTCTGCAATCAACCTGGAAACCATGACCACACAGTGCAACACATGCTACAGTGCAGGTGTGTGCAAAGCCCACTACTACCCCCATGGGGGTAGTAGGCAACCTGCCTGGGATCTGAAGAAGGAAGAAGGATATTTCAGGTGGAGGAACAGGGGCAGCCATTCCAGGAAAAGGGAGCAGGAGCAAGAAACAACACTGCATGTTCTGGAAATGACCAGCAATTTACTTTGCTAAAGGGCAAAGTTCCAGAAAGCATAGCTAGGCTGGGCCTGAGCATCAGGAGTCTTGTACACTGAACTAAGGAATTTAGATTTGTCCCATGTTTGGGGGGAAGCAGAGAAGACTTTTAAGCAGAGTGATAGGACCAAAATTGGCAGTGGAGAGGTTGGACAGGCTACAGACAGGGAGACCAGTAAGGAATGATCATTAGGGACATGATGAAAGCCAGAATTCAAGAGGTGTAAGTGGGGAGGAGAGGCATCTAGCAGATAAAACTAACAAGATTTGGTGATGGTTTAGATTCTGGGATTGATAGTGATGGGTCAAATCCAAGGTGAGTTCCAGGTTTCTAGTTGGGCCACTAGATGAAGGTGCTATCAACATACATGAGGAATACAGGGAAGACCAGGATGGAGTAGGGTATGTGCCACAGCCTGGAGGAGAGAATGCATGGTACAACTGGAGACCATGTCTGCTGCTGCTGAATGGTTGCTTGTGCTAGCAAACCTCTCAATTTCTGTGGTTTAGTTTATCTATTCCAAGTGATATACCCCACTCCAACTGTCTCATTTGGCACTGGCAGCTTGAGGACGGGGCTGGTTATTTGCAGATGCTCTCCTGTCTTCCTCTCTCCTCACGTAGCTGCTCTTCAGTGGGCAAAGCTTCAATCCTGCCTCTACTCTCTCTGGTCCCTGTCCCCTTACTCCATACACTTTGCTTTCAGTGAATTGCTCAGCCAGATGATAATAACTTGCACAATATAGACTACGCTATCTCTGTATTTAAAGATCTTGTGTTTAATATAGGCCTCCCCAGAGTATGCGGGAACAAGAGGGAGTACAGATAAGCGAGCTTAGACTTTAGGGTCTAATAATTTTTGGTGTCTATGAAAATATTTTTTTAACTTTGAATTCTTTTCACCTATTACCTTGGGGGAAATGACATATACTTCACATAGGTTTGGTGTAAGATGAAATAAGTGTGAGCACATACCACAATGACTTACACAATTTAGTAGCTCACTATAGTCCAAGTCATGATTTCTTTTTATTGGTTCTATAATTCACTTTTTTGCAGAGGGCGATAATCAAAATATTTAACAACTCTTATCAGGGCACTTTCCAATGAGACAGCCTCTGCCTCTGGAGCTAGAGCTGAGTCCAGAGTCCCCTGTGCTGTGCCAGGATGAACCCTTATTGGTGGATCGAGAGGAGGTCTGGGGCTCTTCTGAAAGGGCCAAGGGAGTAGTGGGGGCCCTCACAGGGCTTGGAGCAGTGCTGTTTTGGTTTGCAGAGGCTGAACACCAGTGCTGCCCATTGTGACCAGATCTCCAAAGGTCAACACAGAGTGTTAGAGACTTGGTCCCAACCTTCACTGCCATCAGCTTCTGAATATGAAATCCCTTCTCTAGAGACATGCTTATAAGGAGCTAAAGCAAATTTTAAATGACAGGACCACTCAGTATCTTCATCTGACCCCATATTCCTTGGACTTTCCAGTCCAGTGAGCTCTGGAGAGCCAAGGTCCCCTTGGGATCCCCAGGATTCCTCCCTAACATTTTTAGCGTCTCCTTCCTAAAATGTAACATTCTGTGAGTTAATGACAAACTTAAGGATTGCTACCTTGAAAGTCGATTGCCCAGTGCCTTACCTTTGCTACTTTGGCGTTCCTAATGGTAATGAGTTGCTGCGCAATGACAGACAGAACTTCTATGTCAATTCGATTAAATTCATCAAAGCAGCACCAGGCCCCTGACTGCGCCAAGCCACTGAAGAAGCGCCCCATCATCTGAAATCAAAATAAAGCAGTTCAACTTTGCATTGCGTAGTTGAGCTCCTTCAAAAATTAAATTTTGAGCTGAAATATTAAAGAAAAAAGAGGTAGTATCTACAAATAAGCTATAGTTTTATGTGAATGCTGGTCTATGTCAGAAGTAAACACTTTTCTACAAGAGAAAATATCTTTTTGAGTCTCTCTAAGTGATTTGAATCTGCTTTACTTTTAAACAAAATGACAATCTGACCAATTTTCCTTCTTGTTTATAACCTTCACTCACCTCTGCAAATACTTGACAGATTCTCAAATAATCTAACACATGGAACATACAAACTTAAGGACTTTAAAAAATATAGAAAAATTTTACTAATGGAAGCTTTCATTGTCTTTAGAAGGTATTCTACATGGTAGACACACACAAGGACTACTGAGCAGAAGGCATAGCTGTGCAGATTATAGCAGTGATTCTTAATTTCTTCTACAGCGGAATCCTGTATTTTCCTGTGGAGGAAAATAAGAATGTACCATCTAAAGTGTGGCATTTCTTTTGGGCACTTGAGATATTGGTTAAGCATGTGTATAAATCTTGCATTATACCATATATCTATCTCTTTAGTAATAGAACTTGTGGTTTTAAAATCTCAAGGTGGTCAACTGAACACATACTACTTCCTCCCCTTCCTCCAATTCCCACAAATCACAGAAATACTGATAGATCTGTGTGCATATCTCTCTCCTTTTCTGTGACCACACTTATACCTGTACCTGCTTGATAAAAACATAATGGAAAGGGAAACCAGCAGGAAGAAAGTTTTGAAAAAAAAAAAGCTGGAATATGGAAAGTATAGGGAAACAGATTGTTCAACTGAGAAGAGAGAATTGTAGCCCCAAAACAGAGGGAGGGAAGTAATGCCCTTCATGAGGCCTCTAAGAAATTCCAAACCCAATATCAATACACGCAAGTTGCAATACATGCAACATGAATACATACATGCAGAAAAGCAGACACAGGCCCTAGAGAAATATTTGGAAATGAGGCAAAGATCCACACTTGGAATGATTGGATTTATGGGTCCTTCCTCTTTCTGTTCTGCCTTCCTCTCACCCCAAGCAGAGTAAACAGGGCTCTTCAGATTTTAGTGCTGACATCCCCACCAGGCTAAAATGAAGGACAGCCTCACAAGCAAAGGGGGAGATCTGCCTTGGGGAGATATTAATATTGGGAGATATTAATATTAGTAGGTACTGGGAGACGACATTAGGCTTGGGAGATAAGGAAAGCAGAGACAAGGAGAGAAAGATGGTTCCAGACTTCCACTTCAGTCACCGAGATTCAAAAATAATAAAATAAAGTGAAACCCACTGAAATGTACTACTTTAGAAGGAAAATCCTTATTATTTGGCATTCGATGTGGGCTTTCTCACTTACTGGCTGCTCCGTGTGCATACATTCTATGGAGAAGCCTGCTGGCCACACATTCCATACTCCCACAGAGCTCTTGGTAGTTCTTTCATTCAAGGAAGGGGCATTTGGGGGAAACAAGCTGTTTACACTAATTAAATTAGTCTTTCATCTATACTTACGAACCAATAGGTGAAGATTCAAGAAAGAGAAGGAATGAGAAGAATAAACTAACGGGCAACTTTGGAGAAAGTGGAGATAATTTAGGGAACAGAAAGTAATTTTACAAAATTGAAATGGAATCCTCAGAGAGATCTGGGAGGGAAACACATTCCTAAAATAAAACAAGATACTCTAAAAAAAGGAATTAGTCAGAGATAAGAAACAGTCCGTGGAAATTAGTAATAATATAGCCAAGGTAAGAGAAGTTGAATGAATGCATGGAATGATAGCATGGACAGGACTAAAGACCAAGTTGGTGTTCTGTACAACAAAGCTGAAGAATGCTTCCATATTGTAGAGGAATGGTCTTCATACTTAGCATACATGTAAGTCCCGGCACACGTGGAGACTTCCCAAGGGATACTTTTTGAACAGTTTTAAAGGAAGTAACAAAGAAAATTCCAGATCTTGATCTGTGACACAGACTCTTTGCTAATATTTTTCTCTTTGAGAACATGTCTGTGGTCATGGTGATTCTTCATTTCCATTTGCTCTTCAAAAATTATCCTCTTTCTCTGCCACTCCTGGCTCTGCAGTTTGTGCCTGGCTGAGGAGGAGAGTGGGGGGTTTGAAATCCAGCCCTGACATGGCTGGTGACTTGGTGAACGGGTGCCACAGGTGTAGAGGCTCTGCAGATGATACTAGCAGCCTTGCTCTTATCCAAACCAGATCTTACTGTGATGCATTGCCCCAGGATGCACAAACCTCCAGGGTGCCAAACAAAGGAGCAGTTCCAAATATCGATCATGAACGCAGGAATGCTTGCAATGACTGACTGGTTAACAAATACTTTTTCAAGTCAGGTGATCTCCAATTCTTTGTTTTCAACAAAAGTGAAGGACAGGGTCAATGCCTACAGGCTAGAGACAACCAGGATGCACCTGTAGTCAGACACAATTGGGTTTACCACTCGTTCCAACCAGGGAGACCACACTCTGTGGGGAACCAAGGTTTCTCTCAGTAAAAGGGTATTAGGAGGACTTGTCATAGGATTTGGGCTTGTGTTAGAAAATTCTGGGAAAGGGTCAGTGAAGAAGAGTTTTGCTCTATTAGTTTTTAAGAGCTACTATAACAAATTGCCATAAACTGAAGGGCTTAAAGCAGCAGAAATTTATTCTCTCACAGTTCTAGAGGCTAGAAGTCTGAAATAAAGGTATCAACAAAGCCCTTTCTCATTCTGAAGGCTCTTGGGGGTAGGATTCTTTCTTGCCTCTTGGTAGCTTCTAGTGGTTGCCGGCAACCCTTGGGATTCCTTGGCTTCTTGTACTACAACACTCTGATCTCTACCTCCTGTGTATCTTCACTTGGCTGACTTCTCTCTGTGTATCTATATCTACATTTTTCTCTTCTTACAAAGGCACTAGTTAGTTATTGGATTAGGGCCTGTAGAATTCCAGTATGGCCTCATTTTAAACATCTGAGTCTTTATAAATGTAAAGACTCAAATTAGGTAACATTCACAGATATTAGGCATGAGGACTTGAACATATTTTTTTTTTTTTTTTTATACTTTAGGGTTTTAGGGTACATGTGCACAATGTGCAGTTTTGTTACATATGTATCCATGTGCCATGTTGATTTCCTGCACCCATTAACTCGTCATTTAGCATTAGGTGTATCTCCTAATGCTGTCCCTCCCCCCTCCCCCCACCCCACAACAGTCCCCGGAGTGTGATGTTCCCCTTCCTGTGTCCATGAGTTCTCATTGTTCAATTCCCACCTATGAGTGAGAACATGCGGTGTTTGGTTTTTTGTCCTTGCGATAGTTCACTGAGAATGATGTTTTCCAGTTTCATCCATGTCCCTACAAAGGACACGAACTCATCATTTTTTATGGCTGCATAGTATTCCATGGTGTATATGTGCCACATTTTCTTAATCCAGTCTATCGTTGTTGGACATTTGGGTTGGTTCCAACTCTTTGCTATTGTGAATAGTGCCGCAATAAACATACGTGTGCATGTGTCTTTATAGCAGCATGATTTATAGTCCTTTGGGTATATACCCAGTAATGGGATGGCTGGGTCAAATGGTATTTCTAGTTCGAGATCCCTGAGGAATCGCCACACTGACTTCCACAATGGTTGAACTAGTTTACAGTCCCACCAACAGTGTAAAAGTGTTCCTATTTCTCCACATCCTCTCCAGCACCTGTTGTTTCCTGATTTTTTAATGATGGCCATTCTAACTGGTGTGAGATGGTATCTCACTGTGGTTTTGATTTGCATTTCTCTGATGGCCAGTGATGAGGAGCATTTCTTCATGTGTTTTTTGGCTGCATAAATGTCTTCTTTTGAGAAGTGTCTGTTCATGTCCTCTGCCCACTTTTTGATGGGGTTGTTTGTTTTTTTCTTGTAAATTTGTTTGAGTTCATTGTAGATTCTGGATATTAGCCCTTTGTCAGATGAGTAGGTTGCAAAAATTTTCTCCCATTGTGTAGGTTGCCTGGGACTTGAACATATTTTGAGGGGACACAATTCAATCCACAACACTGTGGATTAGGCTCTGGTAGGAAGCAGGGGCAAGTTTATGATGGATATCATAATAACATTATACAGGAGGCTGAGGCTGTCATTGGTAAAGGTGAAGCAGTTACACAGCTTAGCCTGGAGAGGGGGATATTAGATTATTTTTTGTGGTTTGCACAGCATTCTTGTGTGTTCTCAGACACGATTATGGCATCTCATTCCATAATAGATGCATCGTGACCTGGTCTGTAGTTGGTGGTCTGTGAAATTGTTTGTGTTCAACCGGAGAAGCAAATAGTCTGAATCAGGTCAGCTCTCAGCGGATAGCAGTCAGGGGCTATTTTGTTTTGTTTTGTTTTTCAGAGATGAATTGTGTAGCAATTAATTGACATCAGAAATAAGTTTTGGTGTTATTTCTATCATTTTATTTTGTGATGATTTCTACTTAAAAAAAACCTTTTATTTTGAAAAATTTCAAACATACACAAGAGGTGAAAGAAGGTATATGCCACCCAGCTTAACGATTACCAACATTCTGCTATTTTCAAAATACTCTCCAACATTTTTTGTTGTTATTTTAAAGTAAACCCTAGACGTCATATTATTTCACAGTAAACTCTGTAACACAAAAGAACCTCCAAATTATCCAAATCAATACTGCTAACCTACTCAAAGAAAAACCCAATAATTATTTAATATCTTGTTCAATTGTCCTCAATGGTACAGATATTGTCCTTTTACAATTGGTTTGTTCCGATAAAGATACAAACAAGGTACAAACATTGCATTTGGTTACGGTGTCTCTTAAATCTCTTTAAATTTATAGCAGTTCCCTGAATCCTCTCTCTTTTATGTGATTTATTTTTGAAGGTCTGTAAGTTATTTGCCCTATAGAATTCCCCTGATTCCATATTTAGCTGATTGTATTCTTGTGGTGTTAACATGGTCCTTTATCTCATACACCTGTACTTCTTGAAAACTGGTATTTAAATCTAGAGACTCCATTAGATTCATTAGGTTGAAGTTTAATTTTTTTTGAACAGGAATAATTCATAGCTTGTATATCATAACAGGAGACACATATTGTTTGATTGTCAAAGTTGTGATCAGTGGATTACTAGCCTGATTCATCCATTATAAATTTTCCAATTAGTCTTTAGTGGTTTTAGCAATGATGGCCATTGCTAGACATATTATTTTTGAAAGGTTGCAAAACGGTAATTTCTAATGTTATCATCCCTTCTGCATTTATTAGTTGTGATTATTCTATAAAAATTTTTCCTCATCAACTTTTTTATTACACCAAAAAACAGTCCACAGAAAAGGCAGGATAAATACTTAATTCTTTTTCTTCATCAATTTTTCAAATAAGTTGTTTCCCTGAAAACCTCTAAGGTAATCAATGAGTTTTTTGTTTTACATTTTTTGGTTAATCATTGTATATTCATGAATTTAAAAATGTTTTATGTGTTTTGATCCATTCCAGTTATTATTATCATTCTTGCATTGTCCCATCTTTGGTCAATGAGATCCTCTTTAGTAACATTCTGATTATTGATATGGTCACATTAATTTTTGGTATTTTGTTGTTGCTATTTCAGACAGGACAGGATGTTGCAGGCTCATTTTATGCATTTCCTGCCCCAGACCTAGAGCCAGCTCTGGCTACTTTCAGTAGGAAAAAGTGCTTAAGACCACGGTCTGGGTACTAGAGGTGATCACTATTTTTAGGCTGTCAATGTCCCTTTTTAGAGGACAGAACTAAGAGATAATACCTAACTGAGAGAAGAAATCAGTATCAATAACATATTAAAAACACTATTAATCAATTTAAAAAAGCATAAGCAAGCCAAGAGAACATGGGGGAAAGATGTAAATAGGTATTTCACAGATGAGAAATCCTAGAGTATAAACATTTGAAAAGACATTCAACCTCACTAGTAACCAGGGGAATACAATGGGATACCATTTCATACTCCTCAGACTGACAACAGTTATGGAGCCTGAAAGCATGGGCAAGGATGTGGAGCACAGGCAGCTCTTACACATTTGCAGGGGGAGTATAAATTACCACAATCACGGAAGAAGCATTTGTCCTTATTGAGTCAATATGATACGTATATGTACCTTGAGACCAACTCCTATATTCCAAGCCAGATAAACCATGCACCCATTCACCTGGAGACCTGTGTAATAATGCTTATTGTAGCATTGCTTACAGTAGCAAATACTATATTAGAAACAACCCAAATACCTATCAGAAAGAGAATGGATGAAAAAAATCATAAAAACAGCAGTGAAAATGAATTAAAAAAATAGAGCTATAGTATTAGCCTGGATGAATCTCATAGACAAAGTGCTCAGTGGAAAAACCAAAATGTAGAATGTAGCACACAGAATGATACTATGTTTTAAATTTAGGACTACACACATACATATGCACACATGTGAATGATAACCCCGAAATTCAGAATAGAAGTTACTCCTGGTGAAGAGAGACAGAGGATTTCAAGTGCGCTGGTAACATTTTATCTCTTAGCTGGGAGATGGCTAAGTAGATATTCATTATTTTATTCTTTATATCTTTTTATGTTTCTAAATTTGCATATAATATGTATTTTTATTTTAAATGGGAGAGAACATTTGACTTGAATCAAAGGACATGTTGAAATTCTTTCTCTGCCATTTTCTAGTGGTGACCACTGGCGAGTTACTTCACTGCTCCAAATCTCACTCCCATCTGTGCAATGATGACAACACCTATCACAGAGGAATGCTGGGAAGGTAAATTAGATAATATGTCTTCTGCTGAGTCTAAACACAAAGTCTCAACCCAGTGCTTGAATGTTTCGTTTGATTTTTGTAGAAAGGAAGAGCTTCAAAGGAGACCAAATCCTGAGGAAAACTTTAGGGCAAGAGAGTTCCTGGAGGAGCAGGAACTAGGTCTGGGGAAAGGCAGTGCATCTGACCAAGGATCTGCAGTGTAACCTCCTCCTGCCCAAATCTCTCCTGTCTCTTATGAAGTTGTCAGGAATCGGAAAAAGCAGGTAGAGAAAACAGGAAAAGGTGACTGGTCAGAGCCCTGGGGAACATCCACACATGAAGGGACATTTAAGGCAGAAAAGAATAGCCCTTGGAGACAGTCTTGTTTTGCTTAGAAATCTTATGTTGCAGAAACCCTTAGAGGATACCATTCCTCTTTCTCTGGAAACTGCTTACAGCCATCCATGCCTGTACGAGTCAGACTATACCCCCTTCTTCTGGCTATTGCTCAGGAATCTAGGGGTGATCACTTGAACCCACTTTGCCAATTAGAATCTTACTTTCAAAACTTGAAATGTGACCTTGCTGTTTTCTTGGCAAGGTTCTAGAGAGAAGGCTGTGAAGTTCCCAGTGCCAAGGAGTTGGCTGCCCTAGTTCCTACTCAGCCTCAGTCATGCTCACCTCTTCTCTGGATTCCGTGAGATATCCCACTATCTCAGTAACCTTTCAATAAGTTTATTTATTTTTATTGTTGCTTAAAATATAAAATAAGTGGGTTTACGTGTTTAGCAATCTAAACAAATAACAAGAAAATTAGCAACAAGCAAGAGAAAATATGAGAGTATTTAAGAGAAGTGGAGAATAGAAGTAGGAGGTCCAGAGCAGAGAACAGAGACATAATGATAAGCAAAGAAGCAATAAAATAAGGTCTCACTAGGCTGACGAAAGACATATGTTTCTCATTAAAGAGCTCCCCAAAATGACAAGCCAAATGAATAAAGAAAATTATCTTATCTAGACACATCCTGGTAGATTTCCACAATACCGAGGATCAAGAGAAAATCCTATAAGCTGTCAGAGATAGAGAGGAAGCAAAATATTACTAAACCTCCAAAATTTATTAAGCCATGATCAGTTTTATCATTAGCAAAATGCATACTAGAAGACAATGAAGTGAGGCCTTCAAAGTCAGGTGAGAAAATTATTTTAAACCTATTATTCCACCCTCTACAAATTATCAATCAAGTAGGATGACTCAGTAAAGACAGAATATTTATAAACTTGAATGGGAAAAAAATTGCTCAAGGAAGTATTCCAACAAAATTAAAATGAAATGTAAGAAAGACGCAAAACTGAAATACAAACAACAGTGGCAGCTGAATCTACTCTAGAACAGTGGTCCTGAAATCTGAGTGTGCATCAGAATCACCTGGAAGTTTGTTTCAAAAAGACCTCTCGTTGCAGTGCTCTAGCTCCAAAGTTTCTGATTAAGTAGGTCTGAGGTGGGGCTTTATAATTTGCATTTCCAACAAGTTGTCAGGTGATGCTAATGCTGTTGGTTCAGGGTTCGTGCTCTCAGAACCACGGTCTAGGGCTTAGCTTCTCAAAGTGGACCAGTATCGATTTGCACCACCTTGGCGGATGTCAGAAATGCATAATTTCAGGCTCCACCCCAGACCTGCAGATCAGAATATGTAGTTTAATAAACATCTCCGGGTGATTCACAGCACACAGAAGTTGGAAAAACAATGGTTCTGGCGAGATGCGGTGGCTCACACCTGTAATCCTAGCACTTTGGGAGGCCAATGTGGATGGATCACGAAGTCAGGAGTTCAAGACCAGACCAGCCTGGCCAAGATGGTGAAACCCATCTCTACTAAAAATACAAAAATTAGCCAGACATGGTGGTGGGCACCTATAATCCCAGCTACTCAGGAGGCTTAGGCAGGGAACTGCTTGAACCCTGGAGGTGGAGGTTGCAGTGAGCCGAGATTAAGCCACTGCATTCTGGGAAATAGAGCGAGACTCTGTCTCAAAATAAAAAATAAAAAAAGAGAAAAGTAAAGGTTCTAGAAGAAGTAAAGAAAGTGGAAAGAAAACACAGTCCACTAACCCTGAAGCTTAGGATGTCTACTTTGAATGGCAGGGGTTTGTGATGTATGTATTGATCTTTCTCTATGGGGCCAATTATTCCATTAAATTCCACTATGAACAATCTTTGATATTATAAGTGCTGTATAAGGGATTTACATTTTTATGTTCAGCCCCCAGACAAAGCAATGAAGATATAATTTAGTTATAGAATAAAATACAAATTTTATTAAACTTGACATGGTAAAAGTGAGGTTGAAATAGAAAGTCCAACTTCATTAGACACACAAAGTTGTGTCTAATAAAATCCTCACCTATTTAATGTGTTGGCAAATAGTGTCCAAAGTGGGTACATAAAAATATAGAAACAAATGTATGTTTCTACAGTTTAAATAACAACCACCAGAAGAAATAAAGCCAAACAAGGATCCCTGCAAATCCATGAGTTTTTTTTTAGGGGATCTGTGAGGCCAAAGTGTTTTCATAATAATACTAAGGTGTTATATGCCTTTTTCATTCTCACTCTCTCATGAGAGTACAGAGTATGAAAAGATGTGGATATGGTTTCAGTTTTTACATAGCAAATAACCTTTAAGAAACTAACATTTGTCAAGTTTTGGTGTAGTTCAAAGAAGAGTATAAACAATTAACTGAAAAGGTTCTTTAAAAAATTCCTCTTTTCAGAGTCCATATCTACGTGAGGTTAGATTTTCTTCAAATGTTCAACCAAAAAAACATACCTCAACAGACTGAATGTAGAAGCAAATCGGAGAATCTGGCTATCTTCTATTATGCCAAATATTAGCATAATAGCAATATTTTGAAAATATTAGAGATTTTAAAAAATATAAAACAGTGGGACAATGTTTTTTGTTTGGAAGTTTTTTTTTTTTAAAACATGTTTATGTTAACATATACTGGGATTACTGTTATTTTTTTAACAAATAAATATATAAAACATATTTTATTTAATTTTTTCTAACATGGTAAATATCAACAGATGTAACCCACATGAACAAAAGCTCTTTGGAAGTCTCAATAATTTTTAAGAGTGTAAACGAGTCCCACGACCAAAAAGTTTGAGAACCACTGTATTGAAAAACCTTACCATGAATTCTCACCTCCCACATATTTCATGTTCAATACACCATTCTCTAAATTGCCAATTTCCTACTGTAAGCTTAGTCCTTGTTCTTTGGTTTCCCTGCTATTCTATCTTGTACCTCATCTCGTTTCTTTCTTCTTACCGACATGTACAGATTTTTTATTTTTTCACCATTTGACAAATCATCCCCTGGCCTTGATTCTTATCCAGACTACCCAGACCACCATGTGTTGACTCTTCTCCCTTGCTCTATTTATTCCACTTTAACCATTATTTGCCCCATTTCTTTTCTCTTGCTTGTCATCACTCCGTTCTTGCCTTATTTTGTTATGCCATGTTGCAAATAGAGAAAGACACATAAAACACTTAATGTTAACATTCAGATGCAAGAACTGTACCTTGTAGTCCAAACCATCCGAACAGTTAAAGACCACACACTGGATGGCAAGAGCTTTTGCCAGATCTTTGGTAGTCTCTGTTTTCCCAGTGCCGGCAGGACCAGCTGGTGCACCCCCAAGGTCAAGCTGCAAAGCTCCCATGAGGCAAAGATAGCAGCGATCCTGAAGAAAGCAATAAATTATCAATACGAAGGGAACCAACTCTGGCCACAAACTAAGTCATTTCCTTTCTATGGGGGAAGGATTATTATTTTCTATGAAAAATATAGCAATTGAAATATACCAAAAGATCCATGCACATAATTAAATAATGCAAATCTTTGCTTTACAAAGATGTATTCATAATAAATTCTTTCAAGAGTTAATGTCATATGAAACTTTTCAAGATTTTTTATTGAAAAGCACTCATGTGTCAATATTAACCTAAGTGATCAATAACTTACTGTGAGTGGAGTAATAACCAATCTTGGGCATGCACCCAAGTATTCATAGCCATAAGTGTACTGAGAGAGCGCCATTCTAGCCACACAATTATCCAGGTACACATCCCAGTAATAGCGCAGTTGTCGCTGCCAGTCAAAAGATTCAACTGTCTCCACCTGTATGTGATATGCATATTAGATACACTAATTTCAGGAAGAAGTATATAATTTTACTTAAATGAAACAGTTACCTTGGATTGAACAAGTTCAGTGACTATATCTCTTGCATGCACATCAATAGTAATCAATGCAGTTAGGATGTTTCTGTGTAATTTAGGAAGACTGCCTCGAACTATTGCAGCCAGGGCATTTAATCTCTACAAATAAAAACAATTGTCATGGTGAATTTTCCAATATCAGCTTACATATATACATTATCTCTTTCACCATTCAATTTGGAGAGACATTGCTAAAAACCAGCTAATTTTAAGAATCTGTAATTTTGTGACCAAACAGGACAATACTTTTACTTAATTTCCATAAGACTTCTGTGAAATAAATACTGTCTTTACCCCTTTTGTACATTTGAGGAAACTGAAGGTCAGAGAGCATAAGTAACTTGACGGCAGTCACACAGTTACGAAGTAGCAAAAATGAGACCTGAGTAGACATTTGCCTCGAGGAAAGCCCACGTTCTTAACCACTATGTGATGATTCTCTAGAGGAGAGTGTCCTCCCTAAAAACGAAATGTGGCTAAAGGTGATACTCTTCAGTTTTAGGGGTGGTTTTCCCATTAGTAATCAGAAGATCTGAACATTTTAACTTAGCCAATGACTGGTTAAATGAAAACATTTTCAGAAAGAGTTAGCTAAATTTTTACTTGATTTTTACCTAAATAATTAAATCTTTTTCAAAGAAGAGCAGCGCCTCTGAGGACCTTGCACCATTATGCTGAAATGTCACTTGGGCCAACCCTGATGAGGGACCACCTCTACACAGAGGCAAAGGAACTTTCTTTAGGGAGTCATTTCTCTTTTCTGATGCTATGGAGATGAAATTTCTTTGAGAAATTTCATGAGAGTGTTTTCTCTTACTTCAATAAAGTTGTTTAATTCAATAAATAAATATTTATTGAATATTTACATATAAATATATAAAGTTGTTTTATTTCAATAAAGTTGTTTTATTCAATTAGGTTGTTTCATTTTTCTGTTTTAAGGGTGAATCTTTAAAAATGTACTATTGCTTGGAAGTAGAATTGAATTTGGAGTTAAAGAGTAGGCCTAGGTCCTTACAAGATATACCGTTTGTAAATATTTTCCTTTATTCCCCAGGTTGCCTTTTCACTCTGTTGGTGGTTTCCTTGCTGTGCAAAAGCTTTTAAGTTTGATGCAATCCCATTGATCTATTTTTCCTTTTGTTGCTTGTGCTTTTGGTGTTATATCCAAGAAATCAATGCCAACGCCAATGTCAAAGTTTTCCCCTATGTCTTCTTCTAGGGATTTTACAGTTTCAGGTCTTACACTTAAATCCTTAATCCATTTTGAGTTGATTTTTGTGTATGGTGTAAGACAAGGGTCTAATTGCTCCTACAACTTATGAGCAAAAACCAAATAACCCAATTAAAACATGAGTAAGGGAACAGAATAGACATTTATCAGAAAAGGACATACAAAGGGCTAACCCGGTGTATGAAAAAATGATCAACATCCCTAATCATAAGGGAAATGCAAATCAAAAACATAATGAGATGCCACTTCATAACTGTTAGGGTGACTGTTACCAAAAAAACAAAAGATAACCCATGTTGGTAAGGGTGTGGAGAAAGGAGAACCCTGGTATGCTGCCTTGGGAATATAAACATGGTGCAGCCATTATGCAAAACAATGTGCTGGCTCCTGAAAAAATTAAAAATGGAACTACCATATGACCCAGTAATCCCACTCTGGTACACATCCAAAAGAAGTGAAGTCAGGATCTGGAGGAGACTATCTGCACTCCTATGTTCGTTGCAGCATTATTCACAATAGCCAAAATGTGGAAATAACGTAAGTGCCCATCAATGGATGAATAGATAAAGAGAATGTGAGCTGGGCATGATTATCATGCCTGTAGTCCAGCACTTTGGGAGGCCAAGGCAGGAGGATCGCTTGAGGGAAGCTTTTGAGACCAGCCTGAGCAATACAGTGAGAACCTGTCTCTACAAAAAATAATAATAATAAAAATAATTAGCTGCGTGCTATGATCGCAACCCTGCACTCCAGCCTGGGCAACAGAGTGAGATCCTGTCTCTTAAAAAAGAAAAAAATAAAAGAAAACATGGTATACACATACAATGAAGTATTTATTATTCAGACTTAAAAAAAGGAAATCTCATGACATGTGACAGCATGAATAAACCTGAAGGATATTAAGCTAAATGAAATGAGTCAGTCATAGAAGGATAATCCTGCATGATCTATTCATATGAAGTATCTAAAATAGTTAAATTCATAGAAAAAGAGTAGTATGGTGATTACAGGGAGCTAGGGAGAGAAGGAAATGTGGAGTTGCTGTTCAACAAGTATAAAGTTTTAGTGCTATTTAAATGCTATTTAGTAAAATAGCATTTCCTAGCTATAGCTAAAAGTTCTTGATGATATTTAAATTCATTGAATTATTTATTGTTTTATTGTCAGTTGTCTGAGAGTTTTACAAAATAGCAGAAATAGAATTAGAGCCTAGAAATAGTAATGGCATGAATCTGGAGGTTTTCCTGGACTGAAAAAACTTCCCTGAGAGGTGTCCAGGAACTAGAGAATACAGTTTGTCCTTAAAAGTTGCAAACCATTATAACCCTGGTGTTTTGTTCTGGCATTGTTTTTCCTCCTATTTTCACAAATATTCACATAAATACTACACAAATATTAAGATAGTGTTTCTAAAAAATGTAAAACACAAATAATTTTAGAATTCTAAAGCTCTGTAAGAACTATTACAAATGTCAGAGCATTAGAATTTCTGAAATAAAGTGAATTTGCATTAACTATGCTTTTAAAAAAAACCCACTAAGACCATCTTGCGAGACAACAATGTCACTTTGTTACAGATCGCACCTCAAAATTTACTTTTTCAAAATTCTCCAGGGCCTCTATATGATTACTGTGTTCTGTTTCCAGACATTCAGTCAAATCACGGCACCACATAATTTGAGAAACGGTCAGGATAACCTGCAAGAAAACATCTTTCTTAAGTATGTGACGCATATCACCAAAAAAGAATTCAGAGATACGAAATGTGAGTGTGAGTTACTTGAGAAGGGTGGCCAGCGACCACCCAGTCTGTCCTCAGTTTCCCCTGATAGTCAGCGATGGCAGCTTTGCACAGGCGACGCAGAGATGTGAACATGGCTTCTTCCACTTTCCCAAGCCATTCCTCTACGTTGCCTTGGGCCTTGAGGCCTTTCCCCAAGCTAACCTAAATGGTAATCAGAGCATTGATAAAGTGGCTTTTGTGGGACTTGTAAGCTGTATGCCTTCTGTATTTCCATGACAGAATCCTAAGCTACATAAACGCTGAAGCCTGACCACAAATACTGAAACTTCTATTGACATTCCACTATGCATCTATTTCCTTTCACCCCACCTATTGCTTTATTTTACTGCTTCCACTTGGAGTCAACTCTCTGAAAGAGGAGTCTATATGCACTGCATGGATTTCTGCACTTATTTTCACTTTCCTACTTGATGCTATCTGATTTTTGTCCCTGATCACTTCTATTCTCAAGTTTTCCCATGTCCTCCCAACTGAAAAGTCCAAATGACACTTTTCAGTTCTTGTATCTATTTTTTTGGACTTCCAATGGCTTGACTGTCATGGTTGTTTTGGCTTCCTTCATCTGCTCTTCTTCCAACCTCTCTTTAAATTTCATGTTTTCCCAAGATTCTATCCTTGGTCTTCCCCCTTCTCTTCTGCACCAGTGATGTGCAAATTCTTTTACAAGAGGATCAATTCAGAACAAATAAAATGTCTATATGTTCCCATAGACACAGCACTGTGTTCTTACTGGACCCAATTCCTTAGCACTTCCCTGCACAGTTCCTGTGTCTGAAATGTCTCCCATGCCCACGTAGAAGATACTCCCTCTTCCATCATACTTGGCTTTGTGTGTGTGTGTGCATATGCATGGCTCTCCTCCGTGAAGTCACTTGGTTCCTCATAGTAATGCTAATACATACACTCTCTTGGTGTTCCCCATATGCCAGGGGCTGTGCAGTGCCCTGGAGATGCTGCTGCCAGCAACTAACACTTAAATAGTGCTCACAGGGTATTGCTTTAAGTAATTTACATACACTAGCCCCTGAACAGGCTCATCATTCCATTAATCAGAAACAATTACTAATCCTCATCTTTTGGCTGAGATTAAGGGGTGGGACTTAGTCCAAGCGGCCTGATAGTACAACTAGTACTCTTAACCAGTCCACTAGTGTATCTCTTGTGGAGAGTTAAATAAGACATGGTTCTAGTTTTCTCCACTCTATTTCCAACAACAGAACACATGTCTTTGTTACTGCATTTTCTGTAATGATTTTCAGTTGTTTGTTCGACTACTTCTCTGTTAGACTTTGAGCTCTTTAAGGGCAAGAATTTTATCTTGGTTATCCTTGAAACTGCTGAGCCAACAGAGTACCTGTATACTTAGAGTGAGAATAACCCTAGAAGAATAACAAAGTTCATCAATAAAGAAATATAAACAAAAGCACCTCACCCTTTCTCCCTCTGGTGACAGCATTGCTAAAATATCATTAGTATAAACCTTTTCTGGTTCTCCATAAATACCAGGAATCTTTCCTTCGGCAGGAGGCACGAGAGCAAATTCAAGCTTTGAAATGGAGTCGAAGCATTTCCTTAAGTGTGGCTGCACAGCCTCTGGATTTCGTGTCTGGGCCAAAATCTCCAGAAGTTCATCATTTGACAAGAAGTAAAACCTGGATTAAAGAACATCCTTAAAATATAACTTGAAATTGAAGTAAAGTCTTAGATAGACATAAAAGATAAATTCCTTAGCCACATCTCTTCCCTGTCCACCAATTTCCTGGACCTCCAATTATACTGGTCATGAGTTTCTGGGGAAGCCACATATCTCTAAACATGATTTCTGTGAAAATTAGTGATGATGCATTTAGGTGTGATGATGCACACCTAGAATTAGTGTCTAGTACATAAAAGATAGATATTGTTCATAAAATTGTAAAAATACTAGAAACTGATGTGTTCACATATCTGTCTTACCTGGCTTTAAGCCTCCAGAGTGAAGATTATTTGTTTTCCCTAAAATCTAGCCTAGTATGTCACACATACCTGGTATTCAATACATTATTTGCTGAAGAGTTAACAGATGGATGGGTGGTTGCAGGAGAACCTTACTGGGTTGTGTGAATGTGTACTGGGCCATTCTTTTAACCCAAAGGCATTTGATATTCCCTGCAGTATGTGCTACTGTGAAAATTGGCATAATATAATTTTGCCAGCACACCATTTCCAGCCATGTGAGGCTATACCTATGTAGAAATAAAACATTTATATATATTCCATATTATTACTAGCAAGATAGGTAAAGGAAATTGTAAACTTACAGAAGATTATTTTGCTATAGATTGGGGTTGGCAAGTTACAGCCCCAGGCCAAATCTGGCCCACCACCTGTTTTTGTAAATAACGTTTCATTGTCACACAGCCATGCAGACATACTGTCTGTGGCTCCTTTTGTGCTACAATAGCGGACCTGACTACAGAGACTGTAAAGCCTACAAAGCCTTGAATATCTGCTATGTGATCTTTCATGAAAAAAAATTGTTTGTCCCTGCTCTAGATAACCAAAAATATTCTAAATGCCAGACTTCATGTAGTATAGTTCTTGTATTATGTTTAATCTCTCCAAATCACTCAAAAGGAATTTGATTTATTATCCCAACTGACTATCCTAGTTCATACTAGAATAGATGACAGCAATTAACTATTAATGTTTAAGACAGTGATTTTCAAACTTTTTTTTTTTTTTTTTTCCAATCAAGGGTCCTTTTTACTGCTGTTCCTATCCCCAACTCTCTCATCATGTTTTGGAGGACTAAATGTACAAACCAGCATTTAGTAAATGCTCTAGATTGTTGATTGTCAACTAAGCAATATCCCTGCATCAGGGATAAGCTGGAATGACATTTCTAGAATCTCTTTCCTGTAAGGTTTCAGATTAAAAGCTGCCTATGAAATGCTCTTCTATGTGACTGAGAAGGTGGGAGGAGGCAAAGCCATTATTCCCCAACTTGAGCATGGACGACTGAAGCTGGTGGGATTTTATCCTTGGTTTTCAGGTGTCCTCCTGACAATCCCTCCCTTTCTTGTTGCAGGAAGCCGAGACTTTGGTGGCACTTCCCTGAGACCTCTGCCTGTATTTCCAGATTTCCTCAAAGTGGTCCTCAGTTTTTCCCTTCTTCTGCCTCTAGCACCAGTGAAAACTTCTAATTCCCTGCATGAAACTTGCTCTAAACACCTAGAGTGGCTTCTGTGTTTTTGACCAAACCTTTCCCAAGTAATATAACTAGATGTTAAAATTTCAGTTTCAGTTCTGGCTGAAGTTCTAGGACTAGAGTTGTCACATTTCAAAATGAGATGTCAGGTCACCTGGGGCTGACTCATGGGGAGATGGGTGAAGACTCCAGAGTCCTCACTCGCTTGAGGGTATGAAAGTGTTAAATCTGGAGAGGCTGGACAGCTAGAGATAGAAATATTTTTTGGTAGAGAGATGTGCTAAGGGTGCTCGCTATGCCCATGAGAAAGGGTGGGGTTCACTCTCCTCAAGACTAGGCATCTTGGAGAGCTTAACATGCATCCCCACCAATTAACCTAAAAAAATTGCTCAGGCAACACCGGTCTCTCTTAACCTTTTACACACACGTTTGTCCACATATACACACGTGCACAGGCACACATATTCATTCAACAATAAAACAGTAAAACAATGGGGTGATCAAGAATCATTTCAATTTGTGGGATCTAAAAATAAAAACAATTGAACTCTTGGAGATAGAGAGTAGAAGGATGGTCACCAGAGGCTGGGAAGGGTAGTGGAAGGGTTGGGGATGGGGAGGTGGGGATATTTAATGGGTACAAAAAATAGGAAGAATGAATAAGACTTAGTATTTGATAGTACAAAAGGGTGACTACAGTCAATAATAATTTAATTTAATACTCAATAATAATAATAATTTAATAGTGAATAATAATAATTTAATTGTGCATTTAAAAATAATTAAAAGAGTATAACTGGATTGTTTGTAACACAAAGGATAAATGCTTGAGGGGATGGATACCCCATTTTACATGATGTGATTATTATGCATTACATGCCTATGTCAAAACATGTTATGTACCCCATAACACACCTACAATATACCGACAAAAATTAAAATTAAAAAAAATTGTTTCAGGATATTACTTACCCACTTATTTATTGAATATTGTATTTTATCCTTGAGACTTATACTCCCCAATTACGATAACTAGTTGGATTTTCATTATCATAGATCTTTTTTGTTTCTCTCTCTAGCTCCTTGATGCTTTGAGGTTATAACTATAACCTCAACTTGATTGACAGTCATAACTACTAAAAATATCTTAGGTTGCTTTATAAACTTACCTTGGAAAGACAACTCTTTTTGATTCTAAGTATGCCTCTAGGCACTTCTGAATTTGGTCAAGTAATGAATTATTGTTTTGAAAAGTTTCCAGAAGTCCTGTTCATTAAAAAAAATAGCATTGGTAAAACTGTGTTAAAATCAATTTTTTTCTGAAAAAAAAATCACTTTAAAATGTAATCAATTTATGAATCTTCTCCCTAGAAAACTATTTAATAAAACTCTTATAAAAATATGCTTTGAATTACCCAAACCTAAAGTTAACATGAGTCACGGAATTGCAATGGCAATAAAAAAATTACAATCACATCATCAGCAAAAGCTGACAGTTTGACTCCCTCTTTACCAATCTGGATGTCCCAACAGTAACTGCTGTCTTCAAGAGACTCACCTAACACATAAGGACTCACATAAACTTAAGGTAAAGGGGTGGAAAAAGATATTCCATGCAAATGGACACCAAAAGTGGGCAGGAGCAGCTATTCTTATTTAAGACAAAACAAATTTTATAGCAACAACAGTTAAAAAAGACAAAGAAGGATTTATATAATGATAAGAGGACTTTTCCAACAAGAAAATATCACAGTTCTAAATATATATGCACCTAACACTGGAGCTCCCACATTTATAAATTTATAAAACAATTACTACCAGACTTTAGAAATGACATAGCAACACAATAATAATGGGGGACTTCAATACTCCACTGACAGCACTAGACAGGTCATCAAGGCCAAAAGTCAACCAAGAAACAACTTGAACTATACCCTAGAACAAATGGACTCAACAGATATTTACAGAACATTCTACCCAACAAATGCAGAATATACATTCTATTCATCAGCACAGAATATTCTCCAAAATAGACCATATGATAAGACACAAAACAAGTCCCAATAAATTTAAGAAAATCAAAATTATATCAAGTACTCTCTCAGACCACAGTGGAATAAAATTGGAAATCAACTCCAAAAGGAATCCTCAAAATCATACAAATACATAGAAGTTAAATAAACCCAAAGACTTATCCAAAAAGCTCCTAGAGCTGATCAATGAATTCAGCAAAGTTTCAGGATACAAAGTTAATGTACACAAATCAGTAGCTCTGCTATACACTAACAGTGACCCTGCTGAAAATCAAATCAAGAACCCAACCCCTTTTACAATAGCTGCAAAAAAATAAAATAGCTGCAAAAAAATACTTAGAAATATACCTAACCAAGGAGGTGAAAGACCTCTACAAAGAAAACTACAAAACACTGCTGAAAGAAATCATACAACACAAACAAATGGAAACACATCCTATGTTCATGAATGGGTAGAATCAATATTGTGAAAATGACCATACTGCCATAAGCAATCTATAAACTCAAAGCAATTGTCATAAAAATAACACCATAATTCTTCACAGAGTTAGAAAAATATAATTCTAAATTTCATATGGAACCAAAAAAAGAGCCCACATAGCCAAAGCATGACTAAGCAAAAAAAACAAATCTGGAGGCATCACATTACCTGACTTTAAACTATACTACAAGGCCATAGTCACCAAAACAGCATGGTACTGGTATAAAAATAGGCACATAGACCAATGGAACAGAATAGAGAACCTGGAAATAAAGCAAAATACTTATAGCCAACTGAGCTTTGACAAAGCAAACAAAAACATAAAGTGGGGAAAGGATACCCTATTCAACAAATGGTGCTGGGATAACTGGCAAGCCACATGTAGAAGAATGAAACTGGATCCTCATCTCTCACCTAAAAATCAAATCAAGATAGATCAAAGACTTAAATCTAAGACCTGAAACCATAACAATTCTGGAAGACAATATTGGAAAAACCCCTCTTGACATTGGCTTAGGCAAAAACTTCATGACCAAAACCTAAAGGCAAATGCGACCAAAACTCAAAAGTAAATGCAACAAAAACAAAGATAAATAGATGGGACTTAAACTAAAAAGCTTCTGCATAGCAAAAGAAACAGTAAGCAGAGTAAACAGACAACTCACAGAGTGGGAGAAAATCTTCACAATCTGTGCGTCTGGCAAAGGACTAATATCCAGAATCTGCAAGGAACTCAAATCAGCAAGAAAAAAACAAACAATCCCTTCAAAAAGTGAGCTAAGGACATGAATAGACAATTCTCAAAAGAAGGTATACAAATGGCCTATGAACATGAAAAATGCTCAACATCACTAATGATCAGGGAAATGCAAATCAAAACCACAATGCAATACCACCCTAGTCCTGCAAGAATGGCTATAATAAAATAATAATAGATGTTGGTGTGGATGTGGTGGAAAGGGAACACTTTTACACTGCTGGTGGGAATGTAAACTAAGACAACCACTATGGAAACAGTGTGGAGAATCCTTAAAGAACTAAAAAGTAGATTTACCGTTTGATCCAGCAATCCCATTACTGTGTATCTACCCAGAAGAAAAGAAGTCATTATATTAAAAAGATTCTTGCACACCCATGTTTATAACAGCACAATTCGCAATTGCAAAAATATGGAACCAGCCCCAATGCACATCAATCAATGAGTGGATAAAGAAAACGTGTGTAGATATACCATGGCATACTACCTCAGCCATAAAAAGGAATCAAATAATGGCATTTGCAGCAACCTGAACTGATTTGGAGACTGTTATTCCAAGTGAAGTAACTCAGGAATGGAAAACCAAGCATCATATGTTCTCACTCATCAGTGGGAGCTAAGCTATGAGGACACAAAAGTGTAAGAATGATACAATAGACTTAGGCAAGTAGGGGAAAGGATGGGAGAGAGCTGAGGGATAAAAGGATAAAAGACTACGCATTGGGTACCGTGTACACTGCTCGGGTGGTGGGTGCACCAAAATCTCAGAAATCACCACCAAAGAACTTATTCATAGAACCATACACCACCTGCTTCCCCCAAACCTATTGAAATAAAAATAAATAAATAAATAAATAAAATGCAATGGCAGTGGTATGGTCTTTTCAATAAAAGGTACTAAGTTAACTGAAAAATAAAGATAATTTTAAGTAAAAGTAAAATATACTGTTAAGATTTTAAAAGCTTTGGTATTATTTGATAAAGCAATGCTCTATTACATTAAAATGGGGGGAATTGACTAAGAATTTTAACTATTACCTTTAATAACAATATTAAGTATTTACCAAGTATGAACAAGTATGTTTAATGTGAAACATATTTAGCTGATGTATCCCACTTTTGGGGGGCTAGGAGTACAAAACCAAAGCCAAGCAGCTGCCTTCTCCTTGACTCTCCAAACCAAGCCAGTCTCTATACCTACTCATTGTCATTTTCTTACTGGTATCTTTTCTGTATCCTCTGCCATCTTTAAATGCCAAAATTGTGGTGATGGGATACTATTTCTTTATCACTAAACTACAGCTCCTTAAGGAATAGGATCCATGTCTTGTTTATCTTTGTAGTTTTGGTGCTTATCATAGTAGCTGGTGTCCCCACCTGCCCAAGAATCAAATCCACTGTCTTGATCATGGTTTCCAAGGCTCTATGTAATCACTGACCCAGTCTGATGCCCAATCCCCCACCTAAGCACTCTTGCCTCTCTTGCTTCACCTCCTAAGCCCTTCTTCTGCATTCCACTTCAGCTCACATTGGCTTCCTTGCAAACAATTTGGCATGTGAAGCATGCACTCACCTTGGGAGCCTTGCCTTGGATCTTCCCTTCTCCTTTATAACAATGTTCCCTGTGATCACATACATGACTCACTCCCTCGTTCCTGCAGGTTTCTGCTCAAAAGCCACTTTATCAAAAAAGCCTTCTGTCACAGACACACACACACACACACACACTCTCTGTCTCTCTCACCCATTTACCCTACTTTATTTTTCTTCATAGCTTTATCATCCCCTGAAATGATCTATATAAGTCTCTATTCTTATCTTACATCCTTAAGAGCAGATGTATTCTTGAATCAGATATTTTTTCATTTCAGAAGTTATATTTTACAACAAGTCTAGTAGAGACTGGGACAACACTCTGTAATCTAACATATTGTTTTCACAGCAAAATGTTTCAACATGACAAGTGAGTGCAGTAGACAGAATAATGGCCCCCTAGAGACGCTCATGTCCTAATCCCCCAAACCTGTGAATATGTTAGTGTACATGGAAAAGAACTTTGCAGGTGTGATTAAGTTAAGGATCATGGATGGAGAGACTGTCCTGGATCATCTGGTGGACTGATTGATCATACATGGGCCATTATAAGCAGGAGACAGGAAGGTCAGAGGCTGATAAGGAGATGATGACAGAAACAGAGGTCAGTGTCCTGAGATTACAGGCTGGAAGAAGGCCATGAGCCAAGGAATGTGGGCTGCCTTGAAAAGACCCAAAGAGTTTTCAATTCTATTATTCCATGTAACATTTCTTTTCCATTTCTGTCTTATGTCAGAGTTTTTGGGCAAAGAGTATAGCCCAGCAAACTGCAGGGAAGCTGTCTGAGGATATTTACCAGGATGGGCCATGTGCTGCTATTTCCTGAACAACAAGCAAGCTTGCCAAAGCTTTTACTTTAAGCATAAAGTTCAACAGCCATATATGTGCACCCTGACTTTGATTCCACATCCACAGAAATGGAACTTATTAAAACATATTTCAACCTTGAGACTAGAAATGTAATAAGTGGTAATATTTTTAACTAGTTTTAATGAATTCATTAAAAATAAGGTGTGGACATTTTTGTGGCTATAAATCTGTGGAGGAGCTTTAACAGAATACATCAACTGAAGGCAAATATTTGTCTCATCGTCAAAATTCTGAGATGAAAACATCGCTGATACACTGAAGCAACACCCCCAAATCATAAAAACAGCAAAAATAGGCAGATTCTCCTTTTCCAAAACTACAAACTAAGCTGAGAGATAATAAAAAAAAGTCCAGTGTTCTGTTGACATTGCTTAGCAAGTGTGTCAAATGCAAGGATTCCTAGTCATCCATGCTGACTAGAATCAAGGGTTGAATGGACCATATGTTATTAGATTCCCAGAGAAACATTTGAGATGATTGTAGTCTTTTTGCTTGTTTGGAATTTTGTTTCATACCTGGCTGAGTAGCGGCTCGAAGGGCATTAGGCAGCCGATTCACCTTTCTCATGATTTCTTTCCATGACTTATCCACCTGAAGGAACATCTTGGCCTCTGCAGGCAATTGCCTCTGAATGTCTGGAGCATTGAAAATACTTTCTAGGTAAAGCCAGTTTCTCTGGCAGGTCAGCCACTCTTCCTAGGAGAAAAATATGGGCACTATCAAATTTTAATTCCCCAATTAAAAACATATGGTTACAGTAAAAATCATGACACAGGGAATCACTGTATCTTTTTCCTTGAGGGTGGTGTTATGACTCCTCACAGGTCCTTTGAAATTAAATTCCTTACAAGGTCCAAGATTCACCTTAGTCTGATTTCATCCCACTGTCTACTGAGCAGAGTTCTAATGGGTCTTCCATGTGGTTACCAGAATGGATCCAGAGAAACATGATTAAAATACCCACAGGAGAGATTCAGGGGCAGCACGATGCCTACACAAGGAAATTTGAAGGGAAGAGGAAAGTTCAGTGATCATTTTCAAACATATACAAGATTTCCATGAAAAAAAAAAAGTTTGTTTTTTTCTTTTATCTCAACCATGTGTTCATTCTTCCTTCACCTTTGTTTGAAAATGAAAATTTTTTAAAAAAACCCTGTTCATGACAGCATATGTAGTAAATATAGAAGACTGGAAGAAGAAAATCATGCATTCCCTCTGCTTTTAGACAATCACTGTTAATAAAATAAATCAGAAATACAGGGTCAGAAATTAAATGTCCGTAGACCTCACCTTTCCTCTGTGCCTCCTGCTATTACTGCATGTGTGTGCCCAAAATCCATGAAAGAGTTCCTCACTTCTCACTCTAGGTTTGGGAGTAAGCCCAAATGTCACAACCATTTCCTGGTTTGTCTCAGGTCTCACACTTTCCAAGCAATTCATTCTCTGGGGGGTCCTCACTAATCAGCTCAGGCTTCTTTCAGGGACCCTCTATGAAAACGTCCCCCTTGACTTTGATCTGTAGTCCTCCCTTCACAGGGCTCAATCATCAGTCTAGAAGGCTGGACAGGAGTCAGACAATGTGGTTTGTTGAAGAAGATGAATTTCTGAGAAAGTTCTCTTTGAAACAAAGTTGGCACAAGTTATCTTTTCCCTCTTACTGCCTTTATTATTTCATAGATATATTAGAATGTCTAGAAACCTAAACATAATTAAGTCAAGCTAAATATCTGAAGTCTAAGAAAGAGATTGGATGGAAACAAAGTGAGATTGGTGTAAGTGGGTTCTTTGTTTTGCTATGGGACAATCAAAGGTGGAATAAAATCAAAAGGACATGTGCACCACAAGGAAAGATTCCAAGGAGACGTCAAGCAACAATGAGCATTCTTCCAGTAAATATAAAGTCATTGTAGCAAGACTCATAAGGTGGCCCCCAAGATGTGGCATTCACATCCCTGTGTAATCCTCTCCCCTTGAGTGTGGCTGCCATCTGTGACTTGCTCCCAGGCACTATGGGATGTGGCAAAGGCAACAGAATGTACACAATTATGTTTATGTTATATAAGACTGTAATAGTCATCTTGCTAGGATCCTTTTTCTTCCTTGCTAGATTGATGCAGCCAATGGTCACGTTGGGGAAGCCCACACATAAAGAAAAAACTGTGGGCAACATCTAGGAGCTGAGGATGGCCTCCAGCTGAGCGCCAGCAAGAGATTGAAGCCCTTAGCCCAAGAATTCCAAGAAAATAATTTCTGCCAACAACTGGAGTGAGCTTGGAAGTGGATCACTCCCCGGCTAAACTTCTGATGAGAACCCAGTCTGGCTGACATCCTGATTGCAACCTTGTGAGACCCTGAGCAAGAGGCCTCAGTTAAACCATGCCTGAACTCCTGAGCCACAGAAACTGTGAGATAATAAAGGTATATTTTTTAAGTTTGTAGTATTTGTTTCATAGCAAAATAATAATATGGGCATGCTTTGCTTTATTGTGCTTCATTTATTGCATTTTGCAGATATTGCATTTTTCACAAACTGAAGTTTTGTGGCAACTCTGCATCAAGAAAGGTAATTCATGCCATTTTTCCAACAACATGTGCTCACTTTGTCTCTGGGTCAAAATTATTACAATTACCAATTGTCTTTGGTAATTCTTGCAATATTAAAAATATTATTATTAAACATTATTATTATTATATCTGTTATGGTGATCTGTGATCAGTGATCTTCGATGTTACAATTATAATTATTTGGGGTGCCATGAACCATGCTTACATAAGATGGCAAACTTAATTGATAAGTATTATGTCTGTTCTTTCTGCTCCACTGACTGGCTGTTCCCCTGTTCCCCATCTCATTTCTTCTCCTCAGTGCCCCCTGTTATTCCCTGAGACATAACAATATTGAAATTAGGCCAATTAATAACACTACAATGGCCTTTAAGTGTTCAAATGAAAGGAAGAGTCACATGTCTCTCAATTTAAATTAAAAGTTAGAAATGATTAAACTCAGTTAAGAAGGCATGTCAAAAGCCAATATAGGTCAAAAGCTTAGCCTCTTGGACCAAACAATTAAGACATTTGTGAAGGCAAAGCAAAAGTTCTTGATGGAAATTAAAAATGCAACTTCAGTGAAGACAAAATGATAAAAGCCAAAACCCTATTTCTGATTTGGAGAAAGTTTGAATGGTTTGAATAGAAGATCAAACCAACCATAACATTCCCTTAAGCCAAAGCCTAGTCTGAGGCAAGACCCTAACTCTTTTCAATTTTAAAAAGGCTAAGAGAGGTGAGGAAGCTGTGGAAGTAAAGTTTGAAGATAGCAGAGGTTGATTCATGAAGCTATCACTGTAACATAAAAGGGCAAGGTGAAGCAGCAAGTGCTGATGAAGCTGCAGCAAGTTATCCAGATGATTTAGCTAAGATCATTGATGAAGGTGGCTACTCTCAACAACAGATTTTCAATGAAGACAAAATAGCCTTCTATTAGAAGAAGATGCCATGTAGGACTTTTATAGCTAATGAAGATTAGCCAATGCCTGGCTTCAAAGACTCAAAGGACAGGCTTACTCATGTTAGGGATAAATGCAGCTGGTGACTTTGAGTTAAAACCAATGCTCATTTACCATTCAAAAAATCTCAAGGCCCTTAAGAATTATGCCAAATCTACTCTGCCTGTGCTCTAAAAATGAAACAACAAAGCCTGTGTGACAGCACATCTGTTTACAGCATGATTTACTGAATATTTTAAGCCTACTGTTGAGACCTACTGCTTAGAAGAAAAGGCTTCTTTCAAAATATTACTGTTCATTGACAATGGACCTGGTAACCCAAGAGCTCTTATGGAGATGTACAAAGAGATTAATGTTGCTTTCATGCCTGCTAATACAACATCTGTTCTGCAGCCCATGGATTAAGGAGTACTTTCAACTTTCAAGTCTTATTATTTAAGAAATACATTTGGTAAGGCTATGTCTGCCATAGATAGTAATTCCTCTGATGGATCCGGGAAAAGTGAATTAAAAAGCCCTCTGGAAAGGACTCATCATTCTAGATGCCATTGAAAATATTTGTCATTCATGGGAGGAAGTCAAAATAGCAACACTAATAGGAGTTTGGAAGAAGTTGACTCCAACCCTCATAGATGACTTTGAGGGATTCAGGACTTCAGTGGAGGAAATAACTGCAGATATGGTGGAACTAGCAGGAGGACTAGAATTAGAAGTGGAGCCTGAAGATGTGACTGAATTGCTACAATCTCATGATAAAACTTGAACAGATGAGGACTTGCTTCTTATGGATGAGCAAAGAAAGTGGTTTCTTGAGATGGAATCTATTCCTGGTGAAAATGCTATAAACATCATTGAAATGACAACAAAAGATTTAGGATATTACATAAACCTAGCTGATAAAGCAGAAGTAGGGCTTGAGAACATTGACTCTATTTTTGAAAGAAGTTCTGTCATGGGTAAAATGCTATAAAATATTGCATGCTACAAAGAATTTTTTTAATAAAAGGAAGAGTGGATGAATGTGGCAAACTTCATTGTTGTCTTAAATTAGGAAATTGCCACAGCACCCCCAACCTTCAGCAGCCACCCATCAACATTGAGGCAAGATCTTCCACTAGCCAAAAGAAAATGAGTCACTGAAGGCTCAGATAATCATTACCATTTTTTAGCAATATCATATTGCACACTTAATGGACTACAGTACAGTACAAATGTAACTTTTAAAAAATAATTTCAACTTATATTTTAGATTCAGGGGTTACATGTGCAGGTTTGTTAAATGGCTATGCTCGTAATGCTGAGGTTTGAGGTATGAATGATCTTGTCATTCAGAGAGTGAGCATAGTATCCAATAGTAGTTTCTCCACCCTTGCACCCTTCCTCTCTCCCCTCTTTAGTAGTCTCCAGTGTCTATTATTTCTATCTTTATGTCCATGTGCTCCCAATTCAACATAACTTTTATATGTTCTTGGAAACCAAAAAATTCATGTGGCTTCCTTTATTGCAACATTTGTGTTATCATGGTGGTCTGGAACCAAATCTACAATATCATTGAAGTATACCTATGCAAGGGCGATGGTAATAGCATTAAGCTGCATAATTACATAAAGAAGAGCTCAATACCTGTGCATTTCCCTTACATTCTAAACACAATAACATGTCCACAATTAAAACTTACATTTTAAAACCATATAATATTTAAATAATGAAACAAATAATTTCTAAGGTCCTTGTGACTCTCCAATTCTCTGAGTGTATGAATCAAAATTATTCTTACTCACCAGTGTTTGATTAAATAAAGCAAGTTGTTTTTGCCATTCATCCACTCGAGTTTTCAGTGGACCAATGTAACGTGATGACGCAAGAGTTGCAACATTGATGGTGCTATCATCAAGAAGGACCTTTAAAGGAAGGGGAAGAAAATACATGCAGCACCAGGTATTTGTGCTTTCAGTAATATTTCAGATACATAATCCCAAGTGTCTACTTAAAGACCAACTCTTTGAATTAATAGCTTAGCCCCTCCTACTGTTTCCTACTCATCAATTTCCCCTCATTATTCACATCGTTGTGGCACCATGATGTTCTTTCAAAGGTCACCTAGGATTTCTGCTTACCGAATTTCTGCTGATCCTGTAATTAATAATGGCACAAGTTTTTGTTTGGTTTGACACTCTTCTCTCTCCCTTCACTATTAGGTAACTTTTACCTTCTTAACACAATTTGGTCACCTGGGCTTGCCTTTATTTCTCAAAATATCATATACTGGCAAAATTAGCTGTCTTCTGTCCAATGAATTATCACTTTCTCTCAATTATCTCAAGGAAGAGAGAATTGAACTCATTCCTATCAAGCTCTGAATGGTTATACACAGTTTCTCCACCACCTCCCTCCCCTACCACTCCCCTTTATACAACAGCATCTCTCACAGATCATGTGAATTTTTAAAAATGTGTCTGTTAATCTGAAAGATTTAATGGTCCATTTCAATAATAAGCTTTTTGAGAGTAGAACCCTCACCACATGACATGAATTGGCCTAAACTTACTGACCTCTTTGAGTCTGCTCTCCCATCCCCTGTGCAGAGTGATGTCTGGTCTTGCTCTTCCAACCTACACCTGGAAAAGCTATTTTATCTCTAATTCCGGCCTGGATACATCCTATTAGGCCAGGGCTTTGCCTTTTAAGTTGGGCTTTGTGACCCAGCTCCCTTTGCTAAACAAATGTGCCTTCAGATTTTAAATGATAAAGACTATTCCAAACACATGAATTAGATTTATTTTCTTTTGTAGTTGACAGAGTATGGGCATTGTTTCCTAATTCCAACAAATTCAAGTGAATTTAGCCTTTTAGTGTGCTATAAACATGAAATGCTCATTCAGGTTTCTTTGCCTTGTTTACAGGGTTTGATGTGCCCTTTTTTTTTTTTCTATGTCTATCAAATGCCATCTAATATTTAAGATCCAGCTTGTTATGACTGGTCTAGGAAGAATGCTCTGATCATTTCAGCTGTAACTGATCTCTTTGTATTTCTAAATTCCACAATAGCTACCAACTACAAGTTGCAATTCTTACATACATATGCAATTTTTAATGCTTTGTTAAATATTTCATGTACAAGAATTCATGTCAATTATTTGCATTCATTTTGCTTTCCCAATTAGATTTTTCTTATTAAGTGACTCTCATATTTTATTCCCTCATAATAATCTCTCACAGAAGATTTAAGACTACGTGTGGCTGGGATCTTTACCATAAGTTTTCAATAACTCAGTTACCCACCTGTATGTCATCTGTGCCGCCCAGTATAAACACATCTTTGGAGTCACGGTGAGGCAGAATGACAAATTCGGTTGTTTTCCAAGAGTCCTCCACCTTAGAAATAATTCAAGTCTTAGGATATCTAAATTCAGTGTGTTTAGATACTCAGTAAATGCATGTGAAATGAAATAAGTAAAAACTCCATAATTATCCCATTTTCCACCTTATTGCCCTTTAAAATTCTTTTTTTTTTTTTTTTTTGAGACGGATCTCACTCTGTTGCCCAGGCTGGAGTGCAGTGGCACGATTTCGGCTCACTGCAAGCTCTGCCTCCTGGGTTCACGCCATTCTCCTCCCTCAGCCTCCTGAGTAGCTGGGACTACAGGCACCCGCCACCACACTCGGCTAATTTTTTTTTTTTTTTTTTTGGTATTTTTAGTAGAGATGGGGTTTCACCGTGTTAGCCAGGATGGTCTTGATCTCCTGACCTCGTGATCTGTCTGCCTTAGCCTCCCAAAGTGCTGAGATTACAGGCGTGAGCCACCACGCCCAGCTTGCCCTTTAAAATTCTTAAAATCTTCTTCTTGGATAGATGACACTAATTTGCTTAATTTTATTTGATTGACATTAACACATCTATGTTGACAGAAAAAAATTCTTTTTATGCAGAGGGTTAGTAGGTGTGTATATATTTTTAGGGTAAGGAGATAGTATCATAACTAGGAAAGTCTTAATGTCTTTTGAAGCATTTAACAGATTTCTCTGGTAGCTTGGAAGATAACGTATTTGGGTTTAAAAGATCATTCTTGGTATATGATTTCTTATATAAGCATGCACATTTCAAACCTTGTGGCCATCAAGTTCCTATGTGCTATAGGATAAGCGGAAGGAGGAGATTTTTAGAAGTGATAACAATAATATCTGTTGTAAGGAAACAACAGAGGGATGACTGATAATGAGAGAGTGAAAGCTGCAACATTGAAAAATCCATCCAGATCACCAAATGGTGAATCTAAAAACTTTCACATTCCCTAATGGTATATAGAGAAATATATATTCCAGATTTACCTTTTTAAGAACTGCTTCTAAGGCAGCTTCTCCAGAAGCCTGTCCAGATATGTCCTGGATTTCTTGACCAAAGTCAAAAACATGCAACTCGGAGAGCCTCTCCAAGGTTAATGGAATTTCAGCATCCACTAGAGTGGCATCAACTGTTTGTTCAATAGCTGCCCAGTGTCTTGCCTTCAAAGTCGGGTTCCTCAAGTCAATGATAACTGGAAGCTGAAAAACAAACACTCTCAGAGACACAAAGGTATATAACCCAAAGGTTCTGGTTTCAATTTATGCGTGTAGAGAGCTGGAAAGAGCACCACTTACCCTCTTTCCACAAAGCAAAATCTGGACGACTACAAATTAATGACTCTAATTGAGCCTATTAGAAAACCAAGTTTGTGGGGCAGAACCAACTCCAAATTTGGAGAGAGATTCATACCGACAGGTTTCTCCACAAGGAGAAACAGCAACTGAAAATTTTCCTACCTGGGGCAGATTCCTTGGGATGACATACAAACTATTAAGAAGATTCAGTTAAATTTTAAAAATAGAGCGCTAAATATTAAGTGCAGGGTAGGATGAGAATGGAAAGTCTCTGAGCCTACAAATACAGTGGAGATTGACAGTAAAGACTGAAAGGACTCCTAAGAAAGCTTCCCTTATGATGCTGGCTTGCGGAGGGAAACAGTGGCCATTACAGTAGCTCCAACAAATTCATCTGCCTTAGCTCCCTTGTGGAACAAACCCCTTGATGTACAGGGAAAACAGCAACAAACTGTGCCATCTTAAGGCACTAGTGATAACTCATTGAAGATATCTTCCTATAACTGGAGAAATAGAACATGGAAAAAAACAATTTACCCTTGGGGGGAGGGACAAAAATAAGTGCTAGGCTCAGCACTACAGCTGGAAAAGGGGGAGGAGCACCTGCAATAGGAATTCTGAGAACAAGAGCTACAGTGCCTCGTAAGATAAAGGTTTAATGAGAACATGAGGGAATGTTCCTTCTCACCTCTCCCACCAGGTTAACAAATATTGAGTAAAAATAGCAGTGGGATACAGAATGGAAAGCTGCGAGTGACAGATTCTCAGTGAGTACAACACAAAGGGAAGACCCAAGGTCAGAGGAAAATAGAAATTGAGAAAATAACCTTTGGTAAACCAGCCCAACCCTAAATTCGAGGTATCACTAGAAAAATCTGAAGCCTGTGGTGCACTGAGGGTAACCATAGCAACATCAACCCTTAAACTTAGCCCAATTCCTAATTAGATTTAATGCAACATGTTACACAAAAATCCAAGCAGAAGAAGAGGCATGCTCATTTCCAAGCATAAATATTATTTGCTTTGGTATTTACTGTACTATATAAGATACCTGGCTTTGAACAAAAAATTAAGATGCATGTGAAAAGGCAAGAAAAACCACACATCTAAGAGGCAAAACAATAATCAGACCCAGAATGACACACATGTTGGAAGTAGATAATTTAAAATAACTATGATTAATATGTTAAAGGTTCTAATGGAAAAGATAGATAACAAGCAAAATCAGTTGGGAAATGTCAACAGAGAGATGGAAAGTACAATTACAAATCGAACAAAAATGCTAGAAATAAAAAAAAGTATAAGAGATAAAGAATGCCTTTAAAGGGTTTAACACAGTCAAGGAATGAATGAACTTGAAGATAAGTGAGTATAAATTCCTGAAACTGACACACAGAGAAAAAAGAGGGAAAAGAAAAAATAAAAACAAAACAGAGCATCCAAGACCTGTGGGACAATGTCAAACAGCCTAAAGTATATATCATAGGAATCATAGAAGGAGAAGAGAGAGAGAAAACAGAGCAGAAGAAATGCTTGAAAAATAACAGCTGCAAAAATTTTCAAAATTAAAAACAAATACCAAATCACAGATCCAAGAAACTTAGAGAACATCAAGCAAAATAAATTTGAACAGTAACAATAGCACATGCACACCTAGGCATACTCTATTCCTAACTGATGAGAATCAAGATGAAGAGAAAATCTTGAAGGTAGCCAGACAAAAAAAAAAAAAAAAAAAAAAAAAGGGACACATCATCTATAGAACAACGAGAATTTAAAACTACAGCAGACTGCTTGTCCAAAATCATGCAAACAAGAAAAGAATACCTCCAAATTACTGAAGGAAAAACAGAAACAAAAACTGTTGTCTCAGAATTATATACCCAGTGAAAATATCATTCAAAACTAAAGGATAAAGACTTCCACAAAATAAAAACTGAGGAAATTAATTGTTAGCATACATACTCTATAAGAAATATTAAAGGATATTCTTTAGGCTGAATGAACATGAGTCAGAAACTTAGATCCACACAAAGTAATACAGAACACTGGAAATGTAATACTAGCAAAGTAAAATTCATTTTCTTTCTTATTTTTATTGCTCTAAAAGATAACTGTCTGGAGCAAAAATAGTAAAAATAAGTTATATTTATAGTATATGTAAATATAGACATAACAATATCAGCACAAAGAGTGTATGGAGGAATTAATTGGGTATGTACTATTATAAGGTCTTTACAGTACATGTGAAATAGTAAAATAATTGATTTGGATTAATTATAAATCTATATTTTAAACTTAGGATAACAATTTTAAACAATTTTCTAAAAAATTGTTTCTAAAAATTATTGAAAAAGTGGTATGAATGATAATCTCATTGAGAAGACAAAATGGAATCATAAAATATGCAATTAAATTAAAAGGCACAAAAAGAGAAAAAAGAAACGAACAAATAGAGTAAAACTGCTAGCAAGATGGTAGATTCAATCCAACTATATAAATAATGACTTTAAATGCGAATGGTCTACACATACTTGTTAAGGGACTAAGAATGTCAGCCTGGATAAAAAAATAGGAATCAATTCTATGCTATCTAAAAAAATCTATTCTAAATATAAAAACACAGATAAGTTAAAAGTAAAAAATGCAGAAAGCCATATCACACAAACACTAAAAGACAGCTGAACTAGCTATATTAATTTCAGAAAATGTAAATGTTAGAACAAGGAATCTTATCAGAGATAAGAGAGACAATTCATAATGATGAAAGGGTCAATTCCTCAAAAAGAAATAACAATACTAAATGTGCACATGTCCAACAACAGAACATCAAAATAAATCAAGCACCACTATCTTGAGGTGGCAGTATCATCATAAAGTTATTCACTCATTGATTCAATTACTCATTTATATCAGTATGAATTCATGGATATTTACTTTACAACTTGGGTTATAATACAACATTACATTTTTTTGCCTAAAATTATTATGGCTTTGGCCATTAAGTCTTCCTTGCCCTTTTGATATTCTCCCATCATTTTGTTTTTTGAGCTCTTTCTTACTTCCCGGCACCTCAAGATGCTCCAGGCTCATCTTGTATATTTCCTGACTCATCCATATAATCAGCCATTTCTACAAGGATTCCTTATAGTATAATAATAATAATATTATAGTATAATATTATTATAGTATTATTATTCCTTATAGTATTAAAAATGAAAATCTGGATACAAATTATGCTTATTGCTACTGGGGTGTCAATGCTCTTAGGAGGTGGAACATAAATTTCCACCCCTTAAGCATAGCTGTGCATAGTAACTTCCTTTCAAAGAATACAGTATGGAAAGGGCAGTAGTGACTGTACAGTTAAGACAAATGCCACTTCAGCCATGTGGTCAAGCTGAACACCATCAGTGAAAAGTCATGTTGATAGCATGTATTTTGGATATGATGTGATGAAAATGATACTTTACCTGTCTTGTCTTCTTTGTAAGAATCTATAATTCCAGTGTAATTATGAGAAAAACATCAGACAAATCCAAATTGAAGGATATTATACAAACTACTTGACCGGTACTTTTAAAAATGATCAAGGTCATAAAAAACAAGGAAAGTCTGAGAAACTGTCACAGCCTAGTAGAGCCTAAGAAGACATGACAATTAAACGTAATATTTTATCATGGATGAAATCTTGGGACAGAAAAAGAAAAGGATGTTAGGCAAAAACTAAGAAAACTCAGATAAAGCATGGACTTTAGTTACTAATAATGTATTGATATTGGTACATTAGTGGTGACAAATGTATTATACTAATGTAATATGTTAATAAAAGAAATGGAATGTGGAGTATATGGGAACCCTTGGTATTATTGTTATAACTTTTCTATGAATCTAAAACTATTCTAAAATAAAAGTATATTTAAAAATGCATAAACTGATAGAATGGAAGGGAGAATTAGGTAAATCCACAATTAGAGAGTTCAACACTCCTCTCTGAGTCCCTAACAGAACAAGCAGGCAGAAAATCAGCAAGGGTATAGATGACCTGAACACCACCGCCAACCAAGTCTACCTAATTAACACTTGTAGAATGATCACTGAGCAACAGCAGAATGCACAGTCTTCTCAAGTGCATATGGAAAATTCAGCAAAATTGACTATATTCTGGGCTATAAAACAAACCTTAAAAAATTTAAAAGGACAGAAATCATAAAAGTATGTTTTTGGACCATAAGACAGCTTTATAGATATTGAGAAGCTAAATATAAAATAGATATGGAAAGGCAAAGGAATTACAATAGACAAAACAATTGTAAAAAGGAAGAACAAAATTAGAGGATTAAGACTACTTGATTTCAACACTTACTAGCTATCGTAATTAAGAAAGTGTGATATTGATGAAAGAATAGGCGTATAGAACAATGAAACAGAACAGAGTGCAGAAATAGACTAAAAAATATAGTCAATTGACTTTTGGTAAAGGTGCAAAGGTGAGTCAACGGAGAAGAGTGCCTGGGGAGGACAGTCATTTTCAAATAATGACTGAAGAAAAAATAATCATTTCAAATAATGCTGTTGCTTTAACTGGATATAATATGTACAAAAGTACACCTTGATACCTCATATTTATGAAAAAATTAACTCAAAATAGATCATATACCTAAACATAGAAAACAAAACCTTTAAACTTCTAACAGAAGAAACATAGAGAAAATCTTTGTGACCTTAAGTTTGAAAAAAAAAGTGTTTGGATACTATACTAAAAGCTTGATTCATAAAGGAAAAAAATTATAAATTAGAGTTTATTGACATTAAAACCTTTTGCTCTGTGAAAATCACTGTACAGGAACTGAAAAGACAAGCAACTGACTGGAAGAAAATATTTTCAAGTTACATATCTGAAAAAAAACTTATATGCAGAATATATGAATAACTCTTAAAACTCAATTATAACCAAGCAAACAACCCAATTAAAAATGGGCAAAAGATCTGAACAGACATTTAATCAAAGAATATAGATGGATGTTAAATATCATATAAGAAGATGTTCAACATTATCAGTAATTACAAAAATGCAAATTACGACTTTTTTTTTTTTGAAACTGAATCTCGCTCTACGGCCCATGCCTGAGTACAGTGGCACAATTTCGGCTCACTGAAACCTCCGCCTCCCAGGTTCAAGTGATTCTCCTGCCTCAGCCTCCCAAGTAGCCAGGACTACAGGCACACGCCACCACACCCAGGTAATTTTTGTATTTTTAGTAGAGACGGGGTTTCACCATGTTGGCCAGGTGGTCTCGATCTCTTGACCTCGTGATCCACCCGTCTCGGCCTCCCAAAGTGCTGGGATTATAGGTGTGAGCCACCGTGCCCAGCCAATTATGACAATTTTAACACACTACTATCCATTGGTTAGAATGACTGAAATTAAAAAACAAAACAAAAAGGTCCCTCAAAATAACAAGGGCTAGTGATGATGAGGAGAAACTGGAATTCTCATAAATTGCTAGTGAAAAGCCAAAATGTTGCAGTTCTTTGGAAAACATTTTGGCAACTTCTTATAAAGTTAAACATATGCTTACTATACAACCTAATAATCCTACTTCTAGTTATTTACCCAAGTTAATGGAAAACTCATGTTCACACAAAACAAAAAGCTGTACATGAAAGTTTATAGCAGCTTTATTAAAAATCACTACAAAATGAGACAGAACTCAGATCTATCTTTCACCAGGTGAATGGATAAACAAACTATGGTACATCTATATAACAGAATACTAGAAAATAAAAATAAATGAACTGGCTGGGCATGGTGGCTCAGGCCTGTGATTCCAGCACTTTGGGAGGCCAAAGCAGGAGGACTGCTTGAGCCCAGGAATTCAAGACCAGCCTGAGCAACACAGTGAGATCCTGTCTCATAGAAAGAAAGAAAGAAAGAAAAGAAGGAAAGAAATGAACTATTGCTTCACATGACAACATGAAAGAATGTTTTTTCTCTTAAAAAATTATAATTCACAGAATTATGCTACCATCACCTCTATCTAATTTTAGAACATGTCATCATCCCAAAAGGAAACTCCATACTCATTAGGTCCCATTAGCAGTTACTCCCATTTCTTCCTCCCCACAGTGCCTGGTAATCATGAGTTCACTTTCTCACTATAGATTTCTTTATTCTGGACATTTCATATAAATGACATATGCTATCTGGCCTTTTTTTTGTGACTGGCCTCTCTTACTTTGCATCATGTTTTTAAATTTTTTATCTTATTTTTTGCAGACATGAGGTCCCACTATGTTGTACAGGCTGGTCTTGAACTCCTGGGCTCAAGTGATCCTCCCACCTTGGCCTCCCAAAGTATTGGGATTACAGGCATAAGTTACCGCACCCAGTCCAGCATCATGTTTTTAAGGTTCTTCTATTCTGCTGCACATACTACTTAATTTCATTTTACTACTGAATAAAACTCCATCATATATGTATGCCACATTTTATTTCTCCAATTTATTAATTGATGGAAATTTGTTTTTTTCCCACTTTTGGCTATTATGAACAATACTGCTATGAACATTTGTATCGAAGTGTCTGTGTGAACACATGTTTTCAATTATCTTGGCCATGTATCTAGGAGCAGAGTCACTTGGTAATATGGTAGGTCTATATTTAACATCTTGAACAAACTGCCAGATTATTTTCCAAAGTGGCTGCACCACCTTACAATCCTACCAGCAACATGTGGAAGTTCTAATTTCTGCATATTCCCTACAACACTTATTCCTATATAATCTCTCTTTGATCATAGCCATCCTAGTGAGTGTGAAGTGCTATCTCATTGTGGCTTTGATTTGCATTTCCTTAATAACTAATGGTGTTCAGCATCTTTTCATGTGTCTTCTTTGGGGAAGTGTGTATTCAAATATTTTGCCCATTTTAAAGGGTTATTTGTCTTTTCATTTGTAAGAGTATGTTATATATTTTGGGTACAACTACATGGAGGGATCTTAAATGCATTTTGCTGAGTGAATGAATCCAGACCCAAAAGGCTGAATGTTGTATTATTTCATTTATATAATATTCTGTAAAAGGCAAAACTATAGAGACAGAAAACAGATCAGTGGTTGTGTGGAATTGAGATAGAGGGAAAGGCTGACTACAAAGGGACAATACAAGCAAATTTTTAGGGTAATGAAATTGTTCTGTATGGTACTATTGTATTGGATACATTACTCTACCCATTTGTAAAAACCCCTAGAACTGTATGCCACAAAAAGTGACCTCTACTGTATTCAAGTTTAAAAAAATATAAACCAGGATTTTGAGGAAACCCAAGATAGAATGCAGACTGTAACAAATAAATTTGTTTACAATGGTATGATACAATCACACTAAAGGCAATAAAGAAGAAAGAAGCTGACTTAAACAACTTGGGAAAGTGTTTTGACTAGACATTGTAAGCTAAAGGGGAAAATATTATGCAAATAACACTTTTCAAGCTGTAAAATTTTCTTCTCATTTGTCTGAAGCTTTGCTTACTTTTTTTCTCCACATTTTTTTTTTAGTTCTTTATTTCATTAAAAAAAAAAAAAAAACCCTAAAATTGTCCAGGTGCGGTGGCTCACGCCTGTAATCCCAGCACTTTGGGAGGCCGAGGCAGGTGGATCACGTGAGGTCAGAATTTCGAGACCAGCCTGACCAACATAGTGAAACCCTGTCTCTACTGAAAAAAAACACAAAAAATTAGCCTGGCGTGGTGGGTGGCAGGTACCTATAATCCCAGCTACTCGGGAGGCTGGGGCAGGAGAATCACTTGAACCCAGGAGGCCAAAGTTGCAGTGAGCTGAGATTGTGCCACTGCATTCCAACCCGGGCAACAAGAGTGAACAAAAAACAAACAAACAAAACAATGACAACAACAAAAAACACCCTAAAATTGTTTAAAAAACTAAAATCATATCCCATTTCTTAACCATTTCAAGCACTGGCTTAGCTGAGATGGTTTCAAAGATCCAGCCCTGTACACCTGCAGCCTGGCTTCCCAACTTTCTTCACATCATAGCACACTTGGAAAATGGCATAGTTGTGTGGTGCACTGATGCAAATGGACAAGGCAGATTGGACAAGTCCACCCCAGCCTCATCTGGCTCCCTAAGGGTTTGAGCACATCACTGTCTTAGCGTAACTACAACCTATTCCTGCACTATTTCCCTTACCACTTGGGAAACACTCTGAACGCCCCTCCTAACCACAGTATTCAACTGCATGATTTGGCCAAATGAAGACAGGAATGCAGTCTGTGCCACTGCAAAAAAATGAATTTGACTATTGTTTTTTCTGTCTGCGAAGCTGACTAACTTAATCAGAAAAGAATTCCTGATTTTGGTCTCATTAGCATCAATTAATGACCAACTGGCCTACAGTTTTTGAAATAACTTCTACCAATCTTACCTTTTCTTTCATTTTTTCCACCTTGTATTTGAGCTGGGGCACTACACTGTTGGTTGGCAAGCCTTTTTCCAGTTGAGTCACAAATTTAGCGTATTTAGAAACTTGACCATTTAGGACTTCTGGATCCAGGCAATCAAATTTGGACTATGAAAAATTTAAAAACAAAGCAAAACAAGTTAAAACATAAAGTAAAAGTCAAGTTTGAAATACTAAAAAAAACTTTTAAAAGTTAATCCAAATCTACACTACGTTTTTGGAAATGGCTTTACTTATTAAATTGCTAATAATATTATTTATCCAGCATCACCTGTTTATTCCTTTCATGTTCTTGCCTCCCACATCATCAAACGTAGTATTGGAATCTCTGTAATTAATTTCTGAGGGTCAATATTCATAAAGTCCTCTAAGGAGACAAATAGCTATTTTTTTACGCTTGCTAACCAGAAATTTTTCACCTAGTAGTCTTCTATTATTTGATTATATACCTGTTTAACATAAATATTTTAAATTCATAAATTATTCATAGAATTATAGATCTATATACTTATAGATCTATAATTGTTTTTCTCAATTATGTAAACACATAAGTATACATATATATTGACATGTCAGATAGCCACACATATATACTGATGGCAGTAGAAAATTTGTAAACCTTCATTTTTCTTTTTTTCTAAGTCCATCATTTTCCTTCTGCTCCCTAATGAGTTTTCTTGTGCATTTCCTAGGGTGAACGCATCCTGCGTTGGAAGCCACTGCTCTAATCCATGGTGGTAATCAGAAAATTCTTTAAGCTGCTTCTTCTCAAGAATATTTTTTTACTTCTGAGATAATTGATAAATGAGTTAAAGGAGAACACTTAAAACTGTCTGGTGTTATAGCATATATTTGTTTTTTATTTTCTATTTTCTCCACCAAAGGTAAGTTCTATGTTTGAACTTTGTTCTTCTTATTCTCCACTGGTACTCGCAGCACCTAGAACATTACCTGGAACATATTTCCTATGTTACTGTTTTTTAACCAAGACATGTGCCTTCTAATTATAGGCATCAGCACAGGTGGGATGAATAAGAAGTGTAAAACAATATTTGTGAGGTTGATAGTATTTCTAACATGTCCATACCACACTTGAAAGTATAGGTGGCCATCTATTTTGCCTCACAGAGAGTTGACCTTTGTTAAGGATTGAATATAGGGTAGATCCTAGAAACAAAACTCTTTGATGGCCGTTGATATTTGGCTCCCTAATTTAAAAAGTTTGCTATTGAGCTCTCAAAGGAAGATCCTAGATTTTATCACTCTATCCTATTACAGTGAACAAAATGGCTTCCTGTTTTAAAGGACAACAAAAATAGAAATCTAAAGTGTGTAGATCACAAATAAAATCCTACAATCCTCAAGAACATTGAAGTGTATGATGACAACATTGTGTTTAGAAACCACAAAGTGATTAAACGTCACGCAGCATTGTCCATTGATGCTTCCACTATGTAGCCTTCTAATATGGAGGACCTGAGAAGCCTGGCTTACAAGAATACTTTCTGCTCTGTAGCATACAGTGACATAAGGACCTTTGTGCTTTTCACTAGAAAGCTTATAAAAATTATCAGAAAATGATACCATTGCATATTTTACTGACATTAAGAAAAGCACCAGATTGTTAAAAGTTATAATTCAAATTATTAGAATTTTAAGATTAATTCATACAAAAATAATTTAAGAACTGAAGGCTTTTTCCCCCTACCTTTAACCATTCTTGTTGGAGTTTATCCCATTCAGAGAAAGAATCCCAGAGCAATTGTTTGAGCTTCAGTTCAGCACTGACTTCTTCCAAAGCTTCAAAGTTGGACACTTCTACCTTTAAAAATGTAGTAAACAAAATGCACAATTTAGTTTTCAGATATAATGAGCATATGATATTCTCCTATTAGTAATTCTTGGTACAGTGATTGCTTGGCAGAATGTGCATCCTAAATGGATTAAGAAAAGGAGCACTAGAAACAGATGAAGAAAAAAAAACCCCACATATATTAGAATTTCCATTAGAGTATCAAAATACAACTCCTGGTATTTCCTTAGAACTTAGAACTTAAATATTCTCCAAAGACATAAATATTCTAAGAGTAACACAGGCATTCTTCTTTGAGTTGGATTATACATGCACATATACGTTAGGCCTTCTAGGGAAAGCAGATGAGTCTTTAGAGGCACTGATTTCCACTGGGCTTCTGTACTTAAAGGGCAGAAGAGGAAGATGACTGTGCGGTAGCTGGTGGGGAAGATGGTGAAGTTTAAGATGGAGAACACAGCGCGGTTTCTGACTCTTTTCTAACCACAGACTTTATATGAACCCCATGGAGAGGAAGGGTGCAAGAAAATCTGAAGAAAGTGTTTTCATGAGAAGTGTTTTAAGATTGCCTTGACTCAACGCTGGGGAAACCTTCAGGGAGTTGGTTGCACAGAAGTTCTTGTGCTTTGACATTAAGAATTTAGTCTTGTCATCCATTAAGAGTTGCAAATGATTTCCTACAACCTAGATTAGTTAGGCTTTCACTCCTATTCTCCAAATAATTGAGAGCCACAGAAGGAAGGCTAGATCAGAGGCAATCAGGAAGGAATTAGTCATGAAGTCATAGACATGGAAGATGGAAGGAGGAGACACACTTTCATTTCAGGTTCTGTGTTTTTCAAAAATTTATTTTTTAACTTTTCTTTTTATTGTGGTAAAAACCACATTACATGAGATCTATTCTTTTAATAAATTTTTAAGTGTAAAGTACAGTAATGCTAACTATAACAATGTTAACAATGTTATTTAATGTACTTTTTCTAGTACTTTTTCACCTTGCATAACTGAAACTTTATACACCTAGAACAACTCCTCATTTCCCCCTCCTCCCAGCCTCTGGAAACCACTATTCCACTTTCTGTTTATATGAGTTTGACTACTTTAGATATCTCATATAAATGAGATCATGCAGTATTTGTCCTTTTGTAGCAGGCTTATTTCACTAAGTATAATGTCCTCCAGGTTAATCCATGATGTGGCATAGCAGGATTTTGTTCTTTTGTGAGGCTGAGTAAAATTCTATTTTATGTAGATACCACATTTTCTTTATCCATTCATCTGCTGATGGACATTTTAAGTTGTTTCCATATCTTGGCTATTGAGAACAATGCTGCAATGAACATGGGAGTGCAAATACATCTTTAAGAGCCTGATTCAATTATTTGGGATATATGCCCATAAATGGGATCATTGGGTCATTTTTTTTTTAATTTTTGAGGAACCACCATGCTGTTTTCCATAGTGTTCGCACCATTCTACATTCTCATCTACGGTGTAAAGGATTCCAGTGTCTTCACATCCTTGCCAATATTTGTCATTCATTTTATTTTTGTAATGGCCATTCTAACAGATGTGAGGTGATACCTTCTTGTGGTTTGATTTTAATTTCCCTGATGATTATTGATGTTGGGTGTCTTTGCACATGCTTGTTGACCATTTGTATGTCCTCTTTAGAGAAATGTTCATTCAAGTCCTTTGTCCATTTCAGAAATTGGGTTTTTTTTTTTTTTTTTTTTTTGGCTATTGTGTTGTAGGAGTTCCTTATCTACAAGGAGTTTAGATAATAACCTCTTATCAAGTATATAATTTGCAAATTTTTTCCCACATTCTGTATGTTGCCTTTTTACTCTGTTGATTGTTTCCTTTGCTTTGCAGAAGCTGTTTAGTTTGATGTAGTTCCACTTGTCTATTTCTGTTTTTGTTGCATTGGTTTTTGGTGTCACATCCAAGAAATCATAGCCAAGGCCAATGTCACGAAGATTTCTCCTACATTTTCCTCTAGGAATTTTATAGTTTTAGTTCTTTTGAGCCTCTAACCCATTCATTTTGAACTGATTTTTGTGTAAGGGTTCAGCTTCATTCTTTTGCACATGAATATCCAGTTTCTTAACACCATTTGTTGAAGAGACTATCCTTTCCCTGTTGTGTATCTTTGGCACCTTTGCCACAGATGAGTTGACCATTATTTGTTGATTTATTTTGCGGTTTTCCATTCTGTTTCATTGGTCTGTATGTCTGAATGTATGCTAGTACCATACTATTTTAATTACTATAGCTTTATATGTTTTTAGATTAGGAAGTATGAGACCTCTAGCTTTTTTCTTGTTTCTCAAGATTGTGTTGGGTACTCGAGGTCCTCTGTGGTTCCCTATAAATTTTAGAATTTGTTTTTAATATTTCTTTAAAAAATGTCATTGGGAATTTGATAAGGATTGCATTGAATGTATAAGTCACTTTGGGTAGTACAGGTATTTTAACAATATTAAGTCTTTTAATCAATGAACATGGGATATCTTTCCATTTATTTGTGTATTATTTCATTTCTTTCATGATAGTTTTTTAGTTTTCAGTGTGTGAGTCTTTCACCTCCTAGGTTAAGTTTACTTCTACTTTATTATTATTATTTTTGATTCTGTTGTAAATGGCATGCTATTTTTTATGCTATTGTAAATTGTGTTCTTTATCTTTTGGATTGTTTGTTGTTAGTATATAGAAATGCAACTAATTCATGTAAGTTGATTTTGTATTCTACAACTTTACTGAGTTTATTTATTATTTTTAATTTTTTCCCCCTGGAGTTTTAGGGTTTTCTACATATGAGATATCTAGAATATGCTGGATCCTGTCACTACTCCAAGATAGGTGATACGAAAGTTTGTCCCTCGAGCAGTCCCCTGATAATGTATCACATCGGACAGCCACTTCAAATCTTTCCCTGTCCAGGTAGAAGCTGAGATTTGGGAATTCTTACTTGCTTACTCTGCACTGAGTCAGGGGTTGGGGAAGGGGTGTTAATGGCTAGTGAGTGCAAACTGGTCAAAACTGTTGCTTTTGTTCTCAGTGGTTCCAACCTGGGGGCCTTTCCTGTCCATAATCAAATTCAGGCAAGAGAGAAACCAATCTCTCAGCCAGACCCCTAAAGTGTCAGAATGCCGTATATTCCATCCAGTCTGTCTTTCCCTCCTTCGCCAGGGAGAAGCTGAGAACTTCCTCCTAATTGTGTAGCACTGTGCTGGGGGCAGGAATTATAGTGAAAGGGTGTTAGAAATTATTCTACTGGCTTCAATCAGCTGATTTTATACTTGCCCTGAGTGCAAGAGACTCTCAACTTGCCTTTGTATTTCTGACAAAATAAATTGGTTCAGGGGTTGTTGAGTCAGTGTGTCCAAGGGAAAAAGGAGGGGCTGGGGCTTCATACTCTGCCATCTTGCTGACAGGACCAATGATATTCTTTCTTGCTCAAGGAGTGCTCACGTGTGAGTTGTAGCTTTTTTTTTTTTTTTTTTGAAATGGAGCCTCGCTCACACTGTCACCCAGGCTGGAGTGCAGTGGCATGATCTCGGCTCACTGCAACCTCCACCTCCTGGGATCAAGTGATTCTCCTGCCTCAGCCTCCCAAGTAGCTGGGATTACAGGCACCTGCCACCACGCCCAGCTAATTTTTTGTATTTTTAGTAGAGATGGGGTTTCATCATATTTGCCAGGCTGGTCTCAAACTCCTGACCTCGTGATTTGCCAGCCTTGGCCTCCCAAAGTGCTGGGAGTACAGGTGTGAGCCACCGTGCCCAGCCAAGTTGTAGCTTTTTATCAAGTAGTATTTCCTCCATACCTTGCTCCTTACTACATACCTTCCTGTCTTGTAGGTCAGTTAACTCAACCTGGGAACAACTTTGAACTCTAGTTCCTTCACACAAATCTGCCTCAAGTATCACCAGCCTTATTGGCTGGTATCAAGTTCATTATTTTCAGATTTCTCTACCAATCCCTGGACCCTGGAGTAGACAGCATGTCTACATCATGTCTACATCACTTTCTGGTCATCCATATGAGGCTCTAAAGAGACAGATGCATTCCCCTGTGAGGTTCAAGCATGTTCCTCCGAGATTTTTGGGGAGACCAATGGCATCTTCCTTATTGCTAGGGGCTCCCTGGTTTTGACCATAGGAATATTTTCTTTTCTATTCTCTTTTCTTGTTGTTGGTCTCTCTAAAAGCTGTTGAAATCACCTGCATGTCTTACCCCTTTCTCTTCATGTTTTTTGAGAGACTTCTTTTAGCCTTTCAAATATACCTTTTTTTTTTTTTTGAGACAGGGTCTCACTCTGTCACCTAGGCTGGAGTGCAGTGTCATGATCTTGGCTCACTGCAACCTCCACCTCCTGGGCTCAAGTGATCCTCCCCGTTTAGCCTCCCAAGCACCTGGGACTACAGGCATGTGCCACCATGCCTGGGTAATTTTTGTATTTTTAGTAGAGAGGTGGTTTCACTATGTTGGTCAGGCTGGTCTCGAACTCCTGAGCTTAAGTGATCCAACCGCCTCGGCCTCCCAAAGTGCTGGGATTACAGGCATGAGCCACTGCTCCTGGTCCTCAAATCTACCCTTTTACACCCATTTGTCCCTGGCTTAGCTGGGGATGTCATTTTTATCAAATTGGCACATAAAACCAGGGTAAATCAGGCAATATTAATAGAATCATAACATACATATGAATGTAAAGGAAGCCTGAATATTACTTAAGAAAGGATAGTGTGGTTTTAATTGACTACATTAAAAAACCCACTTACATTTTAACATAGAAAGTACAGTTCCTTGTCTGACAGTTTTGCATAATTCACAATTATTTTAATAAGAAAGACATTTGGTATCTCATGTGTATTAGTCTTTAAACACGTCAAAGGCAGGGAACGTATCATATTTTGTATTTGAGACTATTTGTAGCATGCTGACTAGCACATAGTTGTCCAAATATTGAATGTTTACAGTTACATTATTGAAGTCCTTGCGCATATATGCCATTTCTATACACACATTTCTAAGACAGATGGTGTAAAACTCTCATTACCTTAAAATTCTTCTGATAGGACTTATACAGAAATGCACGTTTCTGAAGATCAGCCAGAACAGATTGCAGATTATTCAATATGAGCCTTATTTTGTCTTGGTCAGCAGAGATATCTAAAATCTGTGGATCCTGTAAATTTAAGACAGTTTTTGGTTAGCCATTCCTGCTTTTTGATAAAGGCCAATTAAATTAAATGAATTAATAAACATTTTTAAAAAGATTCCTTTCTCTTTTTGATTTTTAGAAATGACGTTTAAAATTATTGCTTTCCTGAATTTTAAAGCAATGCGTAGACATTATAAAAAGTACACATTTATATAAAGTGCCATGGAGATAAAATTGTTTTAAAACATTACCTAATATATTTTCCCTCATCTGCTTTCATTTCCTACACTTCTTCAACCAACATGACCTTAGATAAGGAGAGGTGAATGCAACAGGGAAGAGAAGGAAGGGGATATGATATAAGGTAAATTTCCACTTTACGATAAAGGAATGGAAAGGCCTTTGTATTCTAAGATGACAGAAGAGAGAAAATGAAAAATACAAATGGCAAGACATATGTTTTATGGCTGACCTGTTAGGGTTGAAACCCCAGTGAATGGGAATGGAATAGTTCAGGAGCAAAGCAGAAGCACATAACTAGGTTTGGGATAATCTGAGAAAATTGAAGGAATCTGAGAACCATTACAGCCATAGCTCAGGGAGGCTAGTTAGTCCATGTCTTAGTCAGCATGGCCACGAATTCAAACTGGCAACATGCTCTAGATTAGAAAAAGCCAAGGGATGTGTCCAGGAATAAGGGGCTTTTATTGACATTCTGGTGTCTTGTGACTTGGTATGATATGCAGGGAATCCTGAAGTTCTCATGTGTCTTGATTCTGGTAGTGGGAACTGTTGAGACAACTGGTGGACCAGAAGATGTCTGAGGCCAGGATGAGAAAGCCACAGATTACTTGGGACTGTAGGGTATGGAAGAAATGATGGATTGCAGCACAGGGGCTAGCATGGTGCCTAAAGAACCAGGAAAGACCCTTAGTTAACAGCAACCCGGGACAACCAGGTGCAGCCCAGCCAAACTGCACTGGAAGCTGCTATGGCCCAGAAGGTAGCATGAAGAACAGATGACCTGCCCCTCCCATCTATTTGCCATGAGGGAATGCAAGCTTCCCTTTATGGGGCAATAGGTAGGAGGGGATGGTAGCATAGGTGAAAAAATGCCCAATAGGAAGTTTAGATTTTCACTTGAATTAAAATCTATCCAAAAGAGACCCAGGTAGAATGGAACAGACATTTCAAATGGAAATAAATTATCATTAATGGTCACATTTAGGTTTTCTCCTTAATTCCCCACAACAGCAGGAATGAGTCTTGATAGCAGGATAGTATCATTTACAGAAATGATGAAGTTATAGTCCTTTGCCCAAGAGAATTAATTTCAAACCTTCTACAGAAGCAGCACTAGTTAGAATGAGCCCATGCTTTCATTTTGTGTATGTGCATCATGCTATTTAAAATGCATGATTTGCATACAGATATTCATTGCAGCACTATCCACAATAGCAAAGACATGCAATCAATCTAAATGCCAATCAATATCAGATTGGATAAAGAAAATCTGGTACATACACACCATGGAACACTATGAAGCCATAAAAAAGGACAAGATTATGTCCTTTACAGGAATATAGATGGAGCTGGAGGCCATTATTCATAGCAAACTAATGCAGGAACAGAAAACCAAGTATTGCATGTTCTCAGTTACAAGTGAAAGCTAAATGATGAGAACACATGGACACAAGAGAGGAACAACAGACACTGGGGCCTACCTGAGGGCGGAGGATAGGAGGAGGGAGAGGATCAGAAAAAATATCTATTGGGTACTAGGGCCTGGTACCTGGGTGACAAAATAACCTACGCAGCAAACCTCTGAGACATGAGTTTACCTACATAACCAACCTGCACATGTATCCCTGAACCCAAAATAAAAGTTTTTTAAAAAATAAAAAATGCATGATTATACATCAAGCATGTGCTGGCACTTTTGCTTTCTCTAATGATCTATGTATACATAGATATTCATACTTTTTAACAGTATGCTGTGTATAGAATACAATATATGGTACAGCAATTAATAGATTATTAACCATTGACAGTAGACTGCTTAAGCTTGAATGCAGATTCCTCCATTTAGTAACTGTGTGACCCTTCGCAAGTTACTTAACCCTGTACCCTAATTTCCTTTTCTGTAAAATATGAATAATAAAACCCTAAAGTGTTTTGCGATTTAAATGAGTTAAAACATGAAAACGTACATAAGAATATTTCTAGGACTATTACTCATCATTGCCCCAAATGGTAAATAATCCCAATTTCCATCACCCATGAAATGAATCATTGTAAAATACAATAAAATACTACATAGCAACAAACATGAATAAGCTACATCCACAAATAGCAAATGGATAAATCTTAGGAACATACCAAAATAAAATAAAGGGCACACTGTATGGTTCTAATTAATAGAAGTTCAAAAATAGGAAATTTATAGCATTCCTGCTCCAGATGGCCTGCCACTGCCAACACGCCTGCTGCAGCAGGGAGGCATGACCGGGGCTGCACACTCCATGGAGCCAGTGGGAGTTAGGGACAAGTGGGAGCCTTGCCCCTTCCAAGTTGGGGTGGGAGTTCCTCGGGTGCAGCTGTAGCCACCCAAACTGTCGCTGCAGACTCAGGCAGTCCTGTGCTCTTGGGGACATGGGGAGGCCCTCCTGCCCTGGCAGGCTTGGAAGTGACTGCTTCTGCTGCCTGTTCTCTCCCTGCTGTGATCTTGGAAGGGAGAGAGGCCAGGCAGTGGGAGCAGGCACTTCTTTGATCTTCTCTGATCTTGGAGCAAAGTCAGGGCCTAGCCCCGGTGCCATGAACAGCAGCAGGAGGCAGACAGATTCCTGGATGGAAGGGGGTGGGTCCCCAGTGAGGCCCCACGTTGGCCTGAAGGCTGGGGGCTGGGCTGCCAGTTCCACAGACCAGAGTAGGAACTTGTGATGCCTTTTCCAGCCTTCCCATTATCCTCCATGGGCCAATCAGTGCACACTTCCTCCCCTCTGAGATCCATAAAAGCCCTGGGCTCAGCCAGAGCTGAGCAGACAATGGGACAACCAGCTGCAGAGGGGAGCTACCCTCTCTGCTGAGAGCTTCAGAGACCTGCAGAGATGTCGGGGCTACCAGCTGCAGAGAGTAGCAACCCACTTCAGGGCCTACTCTCTGCTAGGAGCTGGGCATACATCAGGACAACCAGCTGCAGAGAGGAGCTACCCTCTCCAGGCTTCCTCTCTGCTGAGAGCTGCAGAGATGATGGGACAACCTGCCTGCAGAGAGGAGCCACCCATTCTAGGGCCTCCTCTCTGCTGAGAGCTGACACTCTATGGGATGACCTGCCTGGAGAGGAGCTACCCACTGCAGATCTCCCCTGAGTTGTTCTAACACTGAATAAAGCTCCTCTTCATCTTGCTCACCCTCCACTTGTCTGCATACCTCATTCTTCCTAGATGCAGGACAAGAACTCAGGCAAAGGTGCTACTGGCCACAGAGGTTTCCGGCCAGAAAAATGACACCCCAAATATCCCATAGCAAAAGGATTAATAATTAGGAGGGGACAATAAGGGTATCATAATGCTTTAGTTATTGACATGAGTAGTGGATACATAGATGTGTTTACTTTCAGATAATTCATTGAGTTGTATAGTAATTAGTTATGTACACTTTTGTCTGTAAGAAAATACAAAAGCACTTCAATATAAAAGTAAAAACAATGCCAAGTCCTTCGAACACTGCTTGACAAATAGGAAGCACACAATGTGAGCTGTTTTTACATTTCCATGTTAATACATGTAAAGGTATACTGTAATCTTTAATGTCTGTACTATATTCTTTTGAGTCAGTGTACCCTATATCTTTTCTATTGTAAAAGTGGTACAAGGTAACCAAATATTCTTCACTACCAATTATCAATGTACACTCTGTCTCTTTCTAAATGGGAATTTTCTAATATACTAGCAAAGTTTATTTTTATTTTTTATTTAGCTTTTATTTTAAGTTCAGGGATAGATGTGCAGGTTTGTTATACAGGTAAACTTGTGTCATGGGGGTTTGTTGTATGAATTATTTCATCACCCAGGTATTAAGCAAACTTTAAAATTGTGACAATAGCTGTAAAATGTGCTAGCAAGTCATTAAAACACTCTTCAAAATAATAAATACAAGTTAGGACTAGAATTTAATTGACTAAATTAAATTTTAATATTACATATATGCTTTGTTTGTGATAGTCTGAAATGTATTCACTACTTAAAGGGAGATTTTGAAACATTAATTTTTAAGTAGCAGCTCAAAGACATTTTTGATTGGTTAGAATGAAACTATAAAAAACTAAAGCTACATCAGTTAAATGTGTTCTCTAAATGGTTTGAAGAGTAGTCTTAATTATTCTCACCACAAAAAATGATGTATGTGAGGTGATAGACACATTAATTAGCTTGATCAATAATTTCACAATGCATACATACATCAAAACATCACATTATACATTGTAAATATACACGATTTTTATTTGTTGGCTATACTTTAAAAAACAAATGTAATAGTCAAACTTTGCATAGATTATTTTTACAAAATAATGATTTAGCTTACTTGTGCTTGCAGTTTTACTTCATTCACTTCATTGTTTAATTCTTCAAGATCACTACTCAAATGCACACAAAATTGCTTAATGCTTGACTCTCTATCACCCACTGATTTATCAATGGCATTCTGCACAGCAACAATGGATGGCTTCATAGTTGCAAAAACAGCAAAGTCTTCAGGAGGTGTGGGAACCTGATATTGTTCAATAAGCTTGTACATTTGAGTCACTATATTCCCTTCATCTTCAAGGCTTTCAATCTAAATGGAAACATAGTTTGCTCATTAAATGTGGCAGAGTCCTAGTTTGGTCTTGAAGTTTGTTCTAATAGGAGACAGCCACTGTACAATATGAACGTTGTATTAGTCTGTTCTGCTGCTGCTAATAAAGACATATCCAAGACTGGGTAATTTATAAAAGAAAGGAACTCAACAGTTCCACATGGCTGGGGAGGACTCACAATCATGGCTAAAGGCAAGGGAGAAGCAAAGACATGTCTTACATGGAGGCAGGCAAGAGAACTTGCACAGGGGAACTCCCATTTATAAGACCATCAGATCTCATGAGACTTATTCACTACCATGAGAACAGTATGGGGGAAACCACCCCCATGATTCAATTATCTCCACCTGGCCCCATCTTTGACTTGTAGGAATTCAATTCAAGGTGAGATTTGGGTGGAGACACAGCCAAACCATATCAAACATCAAACCGAATAGTCAGCACAGAAGGAGTGTATTATAATGTTACGGTCAAATTGGCTAAAGCCTGCTGGATGATAGTCATTGCTATAATACAGGTAATCAGGTTAGGAGGTAAATTATTCAGAGCTGAGCTCTTACAAATGTTTCCTCTTTCTGTTTTGTTCTCTTGTTGTATTAAACAGTGCCAATATTTAAAGTTTTCTAAGAAAACATGTGCTGTGGGGTTGTTCAGCTGTAGTATCTGAGCTTCCAGGCATGTGTGATGGGCAGTGACCATCCCAGAGCAGCCCGAGGGATCGACAAGCTGTGGACTTGGCTGCATAGGTTCAGAACCCAGATCTATGATGAGATTCCCACTATCCTTTAACAAATTATTTTACTACAGCCCAATGACTACTAAACATCTTCACTTTGGTTTCTCACTTTCAGTGGACAGTATTGCTTGTCTGTCCTAATTCTCTGGCAAGGGATACCCCAGTTTTGGGAATGCTCCTCACCCCCAACTCTGCCACATGGTTATAGAGGGAGCAGCCATGTTCGTACTACTTGGCCCAATTTCCTGGCCACAGGCTGAACCAAGGAGCACCAAACTGTGATCTAAAGAACTTAGCTCAGTCTGACCTTTCTCTTGAACACAGGAAGAGTTGGGACTGAGGCCATTTACTTTTATGTGGAAACAGAACAGGTAATTAACTTGAGAAGATAACTGCAGACAGGCTTTTAGAGAAATAGTTCTCAATCTTTAGCTTCCATTGCAATTACCTTGGAAAGCCTGTTAAAACAGATTGCTGGCCGGGTGCAGTGGCTCAAGCCTGTAATCCCAGCACTTTGGGAGGCCGAGGTGGGTGGATCACGAGGTCAGGAGATTGAGACCATCCTGGCTAACACGGTGAAACCCCGTCTGTACTAAAAATACAAAAAAATTGGCCAGGCGTGGTGGCGGATGCCTGTAGTCCCAGCTACTCGGAAGGCCGAGGCAGGAGAATGGCGTGAACCCAGGAGGCGGAGCTTGCAGTGAGCAGAGATGGCGCCACTGCACTCCAGCCTGGGCGACAGAGCGAGACTCCATCTCAAAGAAAAAAAAAAAAAAAACGGATTGCTGAGTCCCTCCCGAGAGTGTCTGATTCAGAAGGTCTAGCAAGTCATAAAAACACTGTAGTCATGTAGGGTGGGTCCCCAGAATGTACATTTTTAACCCATTCTCAGATGATGCTGCTGCTGCTGATTTGGAGTCCCCCTTTGAGAACCATGGTTCTACAGGAGCAGAGATGAGGGAAGGAGAGAGGCCTTTTTGTAAAGGCCTGGCTCTATCCATACTTTAGGATTCTGAAAGATATTCCTGCAAACTTAGAATAAATCTTCCCATTTTTCCAAGCTATTTATGTGAGTTTTTGTGACTTTCACCCAAAGTTTCTAACACCTCGAACAAGTTGTGTATAGAACTAAGTCTCTCTACATCAAGATCTGTTGATCTTCCCCTATTTCCTCTATTTTGGGTGAGTATATATCCAGGTTTCTCTGGGAATGTCCTGGGTTTACACTTATTATCCTAGTACAATGATTAATAGTGTCTCTTTCACTTTCAGAAAAATGTCCTGATCAGACAATGAATTATGTAGCCTACCCTCCCTATACTGGTATGAAATTGCTAAATGCCCATTTTCTGCAGAATGATACCTATAAGTCACCTCATTCTCCTCTCACTGTCCCCTCATTCAGTTGCCCATTAAGTCCTTTCAATTCTACTTAACATCATTATAATTAATTTATTCTCTCCTATCGTTGAAAATACTGCTTTAGCTACATAGAGTTCATCAACTTTCAATTAAACATTCTTTCTCCATAGCATATCAATCACTAAATCCTGTTTTTGTCACGTTGCCTCCTGTCTTTGCACATGGCTTTCCCTCTCCCTGGAATGCCCACCTGAATGTTTCATGTATTTTATGACAGCTTAAATATTCCATCCTCCACAAAGCCTTCTGTAACCCATAGGCAAGAATTACTACAAACTTCCCAGTGCTACAACAGTGTCTTCTTCCTATGCTCATTGTATGAAAATTATCTGCTTGCATTCAAGACTCAACTTCTTTAAAGCAGGTTTATTCATTGTAATTTTTGCACCCTGCTAAGTGGTGCTCACTAAACTTGCTGACTGAATGAATAAAGTTCCAGAAAAAGTTTTTGTGAGTGCAGAGAATCTCCCTAAAGGAAGCTGCTTTCCAAGCACACCACCCAGCAAACACAACCTCCTGGAGATGGGACACAGTCTATGTTTTCTGCATACTGTATCAACTTGCTGTTCTAGAACCACAAGGTGATAGCAGCTGACCTTCTGCAGCCATTGATTATGATGTGACCCTACCTTCCTGGCATTGTTTATATAACAGAATAGGAGCTCTGAATCAATTTACTAGACTTTTAGAATCAATATTGAAAAAGAGAGATTATCTCTTTCTTGCTGACTGGCTAGACTTGCAAGCTATAGCTTGGGAGCTGCTGGTGGCCATGTTTGCTGCTGTGGTATGAAGCAGCAGAAGTAGCTGTCTGCAGAGGGAGAGAAGTGAAGCAGACCCTCAGAGAGATGCAGAGAGGAGATGGAAGGAAGGACTACCAGGGCGTCCTACAGCTGTCCTATATTCTGGGTTCTGGTCAGTTCCTGAGCCTACTTACATTCTTGATTGGAAGTTCCATGAAGCACCCCTGAATCCTTAAGTGGGATCCCTATTTTGGCCTAAGCTTTCTCAAGTGTGTTTGGGTTATTTGTTTGAAGTGGCTTAATGAATACAAACAATAATAAGTAAGTCGCATCTTTAGACTCCTGGGACAATTTATAAGCAAACCTGAGGAGAACCACGATCATCTGCCTTTTTGAGAAGGCACGATTTCTTGAAATGAGAAACACTTACTTTGGTAGTCATGTGAAATAGCATTTATTATTAATTTGGTTAATAATATATAACATTCAGTTTACTTTTTTAATTGAAACATTTCTTCAATTTTCAGATATTATGCCAACATAATATGAATGAAAGTTTATGAAAAAACTATTGGAGCCAAATGCTAGATTGCTTCCTACAGGGAAGAGGCTGAGAGGAGGAAATCAAGTTTCCGGAGAAAAAGAAGCGAAACAGACAAAGGAGTGTGTGTGTGTGTGTGTGTGTGTGTGTGTGTGTATGTGTGTGTGTATAAGAGAGAGAAACAGAGACCTGATTCCATCTGCATCACTTGAGTCCCCATATCCACTTTTTTCTCCCCACCTCCACCTCCCCACTTAAGCGGGTTTGTGTTGGGTTTCTTTCATTCTTAACAGTAAGTTTCCTGACTATTATGCAGCCAGACTTCCATTACGATTAATATCTAGATTGCAATGGTATTACCATTTACTAAAAATTAGAATTCCAATAACCTATGGTTGAGAACATTGGTTCTGCAGTCAAAGAGACTCAAGTCTAAATTCTAACTCTATCACATCCATACATGTCTGTGATCTTGGATAACACATCCTGTTTTGGTTTCTGTTTCCTTATCTGCAGAATGAGGATAAATATCAACACTTTTCAAGCTTTTGTGAGAATTAAAAATGCAATGCATGTAGAAAATGTAATATGATGCCTGACTAGTACTAAGAGTCTGATAACTGTCAGCTGGCTTTATTCCTGTGATGTAGAACATCCACTTACTTTGAAAGTGTTTCTGATATTTTGATAGCTGTCTTTTGCCCTTTAGTCCTTCATTTTTTCTTGTCCTATGCCTTCCTTCCTACTATCAGACCTGGAATATTGAGTTATATGAGAAAATCAACTCACCCGTTCCTGAATTTCATCAAGAAATAATAAGCTATGAACATATTCTGTGGTAGTAGTTGGAACAAACTCAAGTTTATACTCTGCATCTTGTGCCTCAACGATAATGGCATCCACTTTTTTCTTGCTTTGACGAGGAAGCATAAAATTTAGCACCTAAGAAAGAAAACAACATGTGAATTGTAAACAGTCGAATATTTTCATTTTATTATATATTTTAGACAAATCCTAATTGGACATCTGTTAAATCAGCAGGTATTGGAAGCAGCAGTGAATACGAAGAGACTTTTTTTCTCTTTAAATCACTGCTAGTTAAATCAGACAACAGGAAGGCCAGGTTTTGAAGATCATTTCTATGGCTTACCAACAATTTTCCCTAAATGCTCTAATATCTTGCAAGTATACTTTCTGCTTCTTCGTCCTATGTAGTGGACATTGTGCTGCCCTGTCCAGCATCAGTCCCACTTCTTTCATGTTGGGTGCTAGCCATGCAGTTTGGGGGAAATTGATCTCTCCTTCAGAAACAAATATGCAGTCTGACTGATCACTTGGCAAATAGGAACATGCCTTTTTTGGCCAAAGTGATCAGATTAAGGTTGTATTAGTCCATTTTCACACTACTATAAAGAACTGCCCGAGACTGGGTAATTTATAAAGGAAACAGGTTTAATTGACTCACAGTTCAGCATGGCTGGGAAGGCCTCAGGAAACTTACAATCATGGCAGAAGGTGAAGGGGAAGCAAGGCACCTTCTTCACAAGGCAGCAGGAAGGAGAAGTATGTGAGAGTGCAGGAAAAACCACGATTTATAAAACCATTAGATCTTGTGAGAATTCACTTACTGTCAGGAGAACAGCATGGGGGAAACCACCCACATAATCTAATCACTTTCTATGAGGTTCCTCCCTTAACACCTGGGGATTACAATTCAAGATGGGATTTGGGTGGGGACACAAAGCTAAACCATATCAAGTGTGAACCTCTGACTTTAGTTGATTCAATTAGATAAAGGCCGGCACTTTTATTTATGACTGAGAGACATGTGTACTCAGAACCCCAATCTTTCTATTTCTCTCTCCATACAAACAATTGGCTTGTGGAGCTTTTGACAATCATTTTACAAATGCCTTAGGATGAAGCCTGCACATAAGGAGGCTCAGGAAAGAGAATGAAGTAATTGGTTCATTGGTAACACCACTGAGCCACTAGATCATACCTCCTTGATATCGACCCAATCTCTGGACTTTTTAGATACATATGCCAATAACTCTTCTGATTGCTTAAGCCAGTTTGAGTTCAGTTTTCTTGGGCTTAGAGTAAATACCTACCCAACTATTTCTTGAGCATACCATAGCTAAAAAATGTTTGTTGAAATTGAATTAAGTTTGCTCCAATTATATACATAATTATATATATATAAATATATATATATTTCTTTTTTTTTTACCAGATGAAGAAACAAAACTCTAGAAGGAAGCCCAATGCCATACAATTAATTAATAACAGAACATATTAGCACTCAGGTCTGCACTCTTTTATACAGTGCTCTATCTTCTATCATTTACCAGGGGCCAGAAAATGTTTTCTATAAGGGCCATATAGTAAATATTTTAGATTTGCAGTCAATACAGTCTCTGTCACAACTACTAAACTTTGTCCTTGTAGGAAGAAAGCAGCCATAGATGATATGTAAACCATTGTCATGGCTGTGTTCTGATAAAACTGTATACAAAACAAGAGGCAGGCTGGGTTGGCTCTGTGGGCCATAGTTTTCCAATCCCTGTTTTATATCATTGTCTCTCTGTAGGCATTGGGAAGATACAAGTATACTCTGGCTCCAAAGGAAATTATTGTATTGGTTCTGAAACTTATTACAGAAATTTCCCTAGTTCTATAACTTACCAAAACATAATCAGACCTGTAGGGACAATTCCAGATCAGAAAATGATTTCCTAAACTTGATCTTGGTGGTCTAGAATTAACCATCACTCCCTCTAGGATACTGAGCTGTTATGGTAGTATCCTCTCTGCAGGTCTTGAAACGCTCTGACAATGGAAAAAGGAGTAGGAGCAAGAGGCCAGTGTGAGGCCTGCAGTCCCCTCCATTATCTCATCTAAAAAGCTGATAATGCTTGTGACAAAAAGACTATAGAGCTTTTCTTAGAAATTAAGGATGTCCAATAGTGTTATATTAATTTTTATATTTGCAATACTATAAAATAAATAATAGGTTTTTGTGCAGTAGAAAAATCATAATTGTAGAGAAATAATTAAATTTTTTCTAGTTTATAGTTACCTCTAAGCATCGCAAAGGTGACAGAATTAATTTTTCTCTTAGCAGCCTAGTGTCAATGAGCAGCAATCCTACATTTCTGGTGGGTCTGAGAGCTACTGCGTCCTTGTGCTGTTTGTGATATTTTTCCAGTTGTTCACTAAAAAAGTTAACATCTACATAAAAAAATTCACATAAAGCATAAAATATACCATATTGGATTTTAAAAGATCATTACAAAATATATTAAAAATCATTGCATTGATAAATTTACACATATATGTATAATGTTATTATCTGTACTTAGAGTATCTCATGTAACTTTAAAATGCTAATTGGATTGCTTTATAGTATTTTATTCTTGTGTTAAAGAAACTAATATTTTATAATGTAAATATGTCTTCTGGCTCCTATGAAGAGATGACAGATGAAAATAACTTGTAAGTGCATTAGAGAATCTAGTCTGGAATTGACTAGATTTCAGAGTTAGGTTGGTTTCAAGTTGGGCTTAATCTAAATGTTCTCTACCACATGGTATCTCAAAGTAAGGCATTTTGAGCACACAAACAACAGCAAAATTTGAAACATAAGAGATCACACATAGCTAGAATTATCTCCGTTCTTCTTCCCAACACATCTCTCTGCCATTCCTGCACCCTACATCATGGTCAAGGCCTTTGTCAATTTGCATATGCTACAGTTGCCTTTTGATAATCATCTTGCCTCCATCTTCTCCCTCATCCAATCCATCTGGAACCAATGGAAACCTGATTATCCTTGAATATACTCTCATCATACTATCAGTCAAAAATAACTCTCTCTCTAATGCATATACAATTCTAAACTTCTCTGCTTGTCTTTCAAAACTGTACCCTCTGGGTCTCTAAAAATTTAGCTAATTTTATTTCTAATTACCTCCTACATTTGAGTCAAATTGATTTCCTTACTGTCTGCCCTTTTTCCTCCTTCCATAATCTTCCTCCATCACCCCAAAGAGAAAAGGGTGCTGTTTCCTGCCTTTATTCATGCCATCTCCTCTCCTAATTATAAGGGGTAGTTTGACTAGTATAAAGAACACACCAGAGAAAGTATTAGAAGACCTGAGCTCAGGTCTTTAACCCATGTGTGGCCTTGGGAAAGTCACTTAGTCTTTCTGAGCTTCAGCTTCCTCATAATATAAAACAGAAACAGCAATTACCTCTCTTACTCACTTCAGAAGGTTTTGATTTGTGTATTTTTGAAAGCCGACTAAATTAAGATGTTAAATGATCTGATAAGTCATATGGTAAGGATACCTGTATAATGTTTAGTATTTTCCAAATTTATTTGAGCACCATCTTTTTTCATGGTATCATGTAATTATCCCTCAGAACAGTGCCAATGAACACAACTTTGGGAACCATTTATTTGGTCCAGAACTCTTACTTTATAGATAGAGAAATTGAGATCAATTGAGGTCATATGACTTGGCTATGGCCACATAGCCAAAAAGGAATAAAAGGTTAAAGCCAATCTGAGATGGAGTCTTGCACTGTAGCCCAGCCTGGTGTGCAGTGGCACGATCTCGGCTCACTGCAAGCTCTGCCTCCTGGGTTCACACCATTCTCCTGCCTCAGCCCCCGGAGTAGCTGGGACTAGAGGCGCCCGCCACCACACACGGCTAATTTTTTGTACTTTTAGTAGAGACGGGGTTTCACCGTGTCAGCCAGGATGGTCTCGATCTCCTGACCTCGTGATCCACCCGCCTCGGCCTCCCAAAGTGCTGGGATTACAGGCGTGAGCCACCACGGAGAGGCAGTATGTAAAATGGTTAAGCAGACAAGCTTTGAAGTCAGAGAAATTAGATCTAAACTCCTCACTAGCTGTTTAATCCTGAGGTTGCCTTATCTCTATAGATCTGTTTTCTTTTTATAAAATGGTAATACTAATACTCTCCTCAGAATTGTGAGGATTCGATGAAATGTCTAAATATTACTTAGAACAGTATCTATCATGCTGTAAGTGCTCAGTAAAGTGTAGACATTATTAGTAAATGCTGACATTTATAGGAATTTGGTGGTGAGATGTGGCTGCTTGTCAGGAAGCCAGAACCTATCTGCTGGTCGTTCTCTGAGGCAGGACAGGGAGCAGTCTGGCTAAAACTTCAGTTAGACATTTACTAAGGATCTACAATATGTGCTAAGCAATGTTGCAGTCGTTTGAGGATATCAAATAACAGGTAAGGATGATATCCAAGGGCAAAGCCCACCTCTATAAGCCTCTGGCAAACAATTGGATTTAGTGGTTTAGGACGTATTGGGGGTTCCAAACAGAGGAGGAGCACAGAAGTTAGGAGTCCAGGCCAAGGTACTCCAAAGTCGCAGCCATCAGAGTGTTGGGACTGGGAGACCTGGTTCCACGATTGGGTTTCAAAGGCAGGACTAGCAAGACAAGATAGGACTAGCTGAAGAGCAACCTGGGAGTCAGGGGACTGCACGCTGATGGGAACTTGCTGAGGGATCACAGTTATCCAACGTGAGGACTGTGGTAGCAGGAGGCTAGGAAGTCTTGGGCTCAGGATATGAGTAGAAGAGCTCAGGGATTAGAACTGGCTATTTTGATCAGGCCTCCTTCTTGTGCCAAAATTCCAGGCTCCATACCCTGCTGCCACTGTGATGCCATGACATAGTACAGGAGGCATCATGTCCTCACGTCCCAGTCAGTATGCTTCTGTTCAGCACACACTAAGTCTCCGTGTGAAAGTGTTGCCAAAGAACAGTGGAAGTAGGCTTGTCTAAATTTTGTTTTCTAAATTGGGGCCCCATTTTGGTCTAACAACTTAGTATCTTGAAAAAAAGGAGTCAGTTTCAGATTTTTAAAATTTAAGGGACTTAATCAGATACAGTGCCTGATCTTGGACATGATCCTTGGCCAAATCATCTGGAAGCTGCTTTACTCAGGGAATTTTGAAAATGGAATAAGTGAAGATATTAAGGAATTGCTAATTCGGTTGGGGGGGGCAGGGATGATACTATTTTCGTTCTGTAGAAACATGTTTTAGAAATGCATATTGAATTATTTAACGTAAGAATACTTCAGCATAATAAAGAATAAGGAATTGAAAGAAAAACATAAAAACGTAAAGAAAAAATTAGTGCTGGTTCATAGAGCAAAGTATCAGAGTAATTATATTTATATATAAGAAAATAAAGGAAGCTTATGAAATAAAAAAGAATATGAAAGACATGTGTCATGTTTTAAAATAGCAAACAAATATACATATTTTTTATAATTTTCTGAGAACTTGCTTGCCTGAAATTGCACTTGGATATTGTAGATTATCTTCCTTTGTTAAAGACAGTGAAATAAAATAGTTTTCCCCTAGGTCTTATTTCATGACTAAGAGTTGCTGATTCACATCCACCAGATCTTAATGTAGTCCCAGAAGAAAAAAGAATAAGTTCCTGAGATAGAAAAACTTATGTAAACTTTATTTAACGGAATTGGTAAAGGTATCCATTCCTTTCAACTCCTTCTCATATGCAGGCTATATACTCTTAGCACTGACACAACTTTAAACTAAATGATAAGTGATTAGGAAGGAATTGCTTTCCATAATATCTGAAATAAAACAGTAATACTGAATAAGGAGAAAGGAAAAAAGTAATTCTATAGAAAATAATCTAGAAATGAATTAACTCTTGCCTTTTGTCAGGCCAACTCTTTTGGGCTACCATTTGTGTTCCCAAACACCACCAAACAGAATCCTAAAAGACAACAAATCTCAGTATCCCTATAAAAACAATTAGTAAGTACAAATGGACAAGTTACCAGGTTCCTGAAGTTTAAGAGCTTGTAAATCAAGACTTTCATTTTCCTTGAAGAATATCTGGAACTTTTCAAAGGTAGCTGCGTAGATGCGGGCCGATTCAAATGCTGCCTGAATGGTTTCCTAAATGTTATAAAGAAGCAGACAAATATGACCATATTTTTGTTAAGCAGAATTTAATTCAATACAACGAAGAAACAAGCAAGCACACAAACTCTATGCCCAATAGTATGTTTTGATTTGGGAAACATGAGTGAAGGAAGATACATTCTTGATGTCAAGGAGTAATTGATGGATTGAAGAAGAAATTGTTATGAAATAAAAAAAATTCATCTTTAAACCTGACTATTGAAGAATTATTCCTGTGACAGAAAGGAAACACACTTGTAATTTGCTTCTGCTTCATGGTGAACTTATATATTGCTAGTAAACATATGGCAAAGAGGCAATACTTGTTTATTTTCCCAACTGCATATTTTATGTCACAGTGTTTTTGAGCAAAGGCAAACCTGTTTAGCATGCCTACAAAATCACTTGCTTAATCTTACTATCAAATCCTCGGCATTGGCCAGTCTCTTATTCCAAAATATCCTTCATACTTTGCCATAATAAAAACTTTTTCTTCACCTTTCTTAAACTTGGTTCTAATGCATATTTCCCCACAAAGTATTTTTAAACCAAGACAATGATTTCTAATCATTTCAGTCCCTTTAGTAACTGTGTCAAGAGATGTTATTATATGTTCAAAGTCTATGAAAGGCAGTTAGGATTCACTTGCTGTTGGTCTTGGTCCATGTCTACTTGGCTGTACTCCACACCTTTTCCTTGTGTTTTCTACCAAGACTTGTAAAAGCCTGCAATTTGTCCCAGGAAAACTAGAGGTGATTGATGGAATTGCACAAATCCAACACACTGATGCTAGGGAAAGTGACTCAGTTATGCCTTGTGGTAGTAGAAAATTTAATTACAAAGAATAGTACACACCCTGTATGTCTACATTTAGTTATTTGTTCATTTATTTTATTTTAATAGGCTTTTATGAATATTCCAGAATGTTTCTGCTGTTTCTTTCTTTATAATAAACATCGAAAAAAAACTTTATCAAACTGTTTCCTTTGAACTGACTAGTATCTCTGATATGTCATCATGCAGGTGCTAGAAACAATATAAGGCTTGTGAATGGAAAGCCCCACCAATGTTCAAAATATGATTTCAAAACATTTTTATCTTGAAACAATGTATGATTCACAAGAGTGTTACTGGAATAGTACAAAGAATTTCATATCTCTGTCACCAAAATTCTCTAAATTTCAACAATTTATCATATTTACTTTATAAGTCTCTCTCTATATACATATTATTATACTCTGAACCATTTGGGAGAAAGTTACAGACATGTGGCACATTTACCCCTAAATATTTCAGGGGTTACTTACTAAACGCAAAGACATTTTCTTACATAACCACAGTATAATGGTCCAAATCAGGAAATTAACATGGATATTAATACTGTTATCTAATTACCGACCTCATACAAATTCTACCATTTGTTCCAGTAATGAATTTCATAGTAAAAGGAAAAAACATCTTTTGTTCTGGTCTACTTTCCTACCTAGGATCATGTATTGCATCTTTTCTTTTTTCTTTTGTTTTTTGAAACAGAGTCTCGCTCTGTTGCCCAGGCTGGAGTGCAGTGGTGCCATCTCAGCTCACTGCAACCTCCACCTCCCAGGTTCAAGCAATTCTCCGTCTCAGCCTCCTGAGTGGCTGGGATTACAGGTGCCCACCACCACACTGATTTTTTATTTTTATTTTTTTTGTATTTTTAGTAGAGACAGGGTTTCACAATCTTGGCCAGGCTGGTCTTGAACTCCTGACCTTGTGATCCGCCCACCTCGGCCTCCCAAAGTGCTGGAATTACAGGCATGAGCCACTGCGCCTGGCTGGTTTTCTTTAATCTGGGAAAATATCTCAATCTTTCTTTGCCTTTTGTCAGGCCTAAACAAATCTACTCCCTTTCTGAGAATGAGTAACCTCATCTCATCATTGACAATATATTTATTTATTTTGCTCAAATCTAAATAAAATACACAGAAAGTAGTTTCAACATTGCTAATACACTAATACCACTGCAAAAAACAAACCTACTAACCAGAGTTCATTATTTGCTGCAGTTATGGTGGTTTTTCATCCTCAGGGTACATGGCCAAAATACTGTGCTCAAAAGTTACTTGGGTTAGTTATTTTCCCCCATCCCTTTAGTGTGGTTATGTATTTCACTTGAAATACATGTGGGTTTATTTCTTTTTGTTTGTATTTTGTTTTAGGGTTTTGCTCTCCATTTTGTTGATTTTTTTAAGAACTATATTAAAAGTTATACTCAGAAAATAGTCACTTCCCCATTTTTTTCACTTCTTACCCACCATCCTCACCCTTCCTACACCATTCGCATTACCTCCTCTAGGTAACTAATTTCCTTAGTTTATGGTTTATCTCCCTTTCCTTCCTACTTGTGACATAAACAGTAGTATACTATAGATATTCTTTTGTACTTTGCCTTTTCCATCTAACAATATATCCTGGAAATCACTCTATATTAATTAATAACCAACTTCTTCATCCATTTATTCAGCCGCATAGTATTCCTTTGTGTAGATATACCACAGATTATTCAATAATTTTTCTATACATGGCTATTTTGGTAGTTTTCAATATTTTGCAGTCATAAATAATGCTGCAATAAGTAATCTAGTGCATATGTACTTATGTATTGTTGAAAACGTATTTTTTGGATACACTTTAAAGGTTGTATTGTTGGATCAAAAGCTAAATGCATGTATAGTTTTGTTTTGCAAAATGTTCTTTTATTTTTTGCATTCTCACAAGCTTAATGTGAGAACGTTTGTTTACCCATAGGGTATTCACCAGAAAGTGTTGGTATACTTTTTAATTTTGCTAATCTGATAGTTGAGAAATTATATCTCAGTTTTAATTCGCATTTATCTTATGAGTAGACTATCTTTTCATATGCTTAGATGCTATGTTTAGTGAATGTTTTATCATAAGTTTTGACCATTTTTCTTTTTTTTAAATTAAATTAAATTAAATTTTAAGTTCCAGGATGCATGTGCAGGATAGGATGTGCAGGTTTGTTACATAGGTAAATGTATGCCATGGTGGTTTGCAGCACCTATCATCCCATGACCTAGGTATTAAGCCCCACATGTATTTGCTATTTATCCTGTTGTCCTCCCTCCCCACACACCCTGATGGGTCCCAGTGTGTGTTATTCTCCTCCCTGTGTCCATGTGTTCTCATTGTTCAGCTTCCACTTATAAGTGAGAATACATGGTGTTTTCTGTTTCTGTGTTAGTTTGCGGAGGATAATGGCTTCCAGCTCCATCATGTCACTGCAAAGGACATTATCTCATTCTTTTTTATGGCTGTATAGTATTCCACGGTGTATATATATCATGTTTTCTTTATCCAGTCTATCACTTATGGGCATTTGGATTGATTCCATGTCTTTGTGATTGTGAATAGTGCTGCAATGAACATGTGTATGCATATATCTTTATAATAGAATGAATTTTCCTTGGGGTATATACCCAGTAATGAGATTTCTGGGTCAAATGGTATTTCTGGTCCTAGGTCTTTGAGGAATCACCACAGTGTCTTCCACAATGGTTGAACTAATTTCACCAACAGTGTAAAAAGCATTCCTATTCCTCCACAGCCTCATCATCATCTGTTGTTTCTTAACGTTTTAATAATTGCCATTCTGACTGGTGTGAGATGGTATCTTCTTGTGGTTTTGATTTGCATTTCGCTAATGATGAGTGATGTTGAATTTTTTTTTTTTTTTTTGAGATGGAGTCTCGCTCTGTCGCCCAGGCTGGAGTGCAGTGGCGTGATCTCGGCTCACTGCAAGCTCCGCCTCCCGAGTTCACGCCATTCTCTTGCCTCAGCCTCTCCGAGTAGCTGGGACTACAGGCGCCCGCCACCACGCCCGGCTAATTTTTTGTATTTTTAGTAGAGACGGGGTTTCACCGTGGTCTTGATCTCCTGACCTCGTGATCCGCCTGCCTCGGCCTCCCAAAGTGCTGGGATTACAAGCGTGAGCCACTGAGCCCGGCCTGAATTTTTATATATATATATATATACACATATACATATGCCACATAATATATTATATTTTATATATATATATATGCCACATAAATGTCTTCTTTTGAGAAATGTGTGTTCATGTCCTTTGCCCAGGTATTGCAAAAATTTTTCCTATTCTGTATGTTGTCTGTTCACTCTGATGATAGTTTCTTTTGTTGTACAGAAGCTCTTTAGTTTAATTAAATCCCATTTGTCAATTTTTGCTTTTGTTGCAATTGCTTTTGATGTTTTGTCATGAGATCTTTGTCCATGCCTACGTCCTGAATGGTATTGCCTAGATTTTCTTCTATGGTTTTTATAGTTTTGGGTTTTACATTTAAATCTTTAATCCATCTTGAGTTAATTTTTGTATAAGGTGTAAGGAAGGGGTCCAGTCTCAATTTTCTGCATATGGCTAGCCAGTTATCCCAGCACCATTTATTAAATAGGGAATCCTTTCCCTGTTGATTGTTTTTGTTAGGTTTGTTGAAGATCAGATGGTTGTGCAGTTTTATTTCTGAGATCTCTATTTTGTGCCATTGGTATACATGTCTGTTTTTGTACCAATACCATGCTGTTTTGGTTATGGTAGCCTTGTAGTATAGTTTGAAGTTGAGTGCTGTGATGCTTCCAGCTTTGTTCTTTTTGATTAGGATTGTCTTGGCTATACAGGCTCTTTTTTGGTTCCATATGAATTTTAAAGCAGTTTTTTTCTATTTCTGTGAAGAATGTGTTTTGACCATTTTTCTACCTAGTTTTGGTTTCCCCTTTTTCTAGTATTAGAAATATTAGCCCTTAGCTATAATACGTAATACAAATAGATTCTCTCTGTTTATAAGTGTATTTTTACTTTGTTTACAATTTTTCCTTGCAGAAGATTTATTTGTTGTGTAATCAAATTTATCAATTCATTCTATTCTTGCATCCAGATTTTTAAGTCATAGATAGATAATGCTTTTTATGAACAAAGCATAAAATAATTTGTCCATCTTTACTTACAGTTTTATTTTATTTTTAGATGCCTAATCTATATATTGGTGTGTAGAATGTGAACCATAGATCTAATTTTATCTTTATCCAAATAGCTATTCAGTTGTACCAGCTACATTTATGAAAAATTTATATTTGTTTCAGTGATTTGAAATACTATATATTTTAGGGGTGGAGCCAAGATGGCTGAATAGGAACAGCTCCGGTCTACAGCTCCCAGTGTGAGTGACGTAGAAGACGGGTGATTTCTGCATTTCCATCTGAGGTACCAGGTTCATCTCACTAGGGAGTGCCAAACAGTGGGTGCAGGACAGTCGGTGCGGAGCACCGTGCACGAGCCGAAGCAGGGCGAGGCATTGCCTCACTCGGGAAGCGCAAGGGGTCAGGGAGTTCCCTTTCCTAGTCAAAGAAAGGGGTGACAGATGGCACCTGGAAAATTGGGTCACTCCCACCCTATTACTGCGCATTTCCAATGGGTTTGGAAAACGGCACACCAGGAGATTGTGTCCCGCACCTGGCTCGGAGGATCCTATGCCCACAGAGTCTCGCTGATTGCTAGCACAGCAGTCTGACATCAAACTGCAAGGTGGCAGTGAGGCTGGGGGAGGGGCACCCGCCATTGCCCAGGCTTGCTTAGGTAAACAAAGCAGCCCGGAAGCTTGAACTGGGTGGAGCCCACCACTGCTCAAGGAGGCCTGCCTGCCTCTGTAGGCTCCACCTCTGGGGGCAGGGCACAGACAAACAAAAAGTCAGCAGTAACCTCTGTAGACTTAAATGTCCCTGTCTGACAGCTTTGAAGAGAGTAGTGGTTCTCCCAGCATGCAGCTGGAGATCTGAGAACGGGCAGACTGCCTCCTAAAGTGGGTCCCTGACCACCGAGCAGCCTAACTGGGAGGCACCTCCCAGTAGGGACAGACTGACACCTCACTCGGTCGGGTACTCCTCTGAGACAAAACTTCCAGAGGAACGATCAGACAGCTGAATTTGCGGTTCATGAAAATCCGCTGTTCTGCAGCCACTGCTGCTGACACCCAGCCAAACAGGGTCTGGAGTGGACCTCTAGCAAACTCCAACAGACCTGCAGCTGAGGGACCTGTCTGTTAGAAGAAAAACTAACAAGCAGAAAGGACACCCACACCAAAAACCCATCTGTACATCACCATCATCAAAGACCAAAAGTAGAAAAAAACTACAAAGATGGGGAGAAAACAGAGCAGAAAAACTGGAAACTCTAAAAAGCAGAGTGCCTCTCCTCCTCCAAAGGAATGCAGTTCCTCACCAGCAATGGAACAAAGCTGGATGGAGAATGACTTTGATGAGTTGAGAGAAGAAGGCTTCAGACGATCAAACTACTCCGAGCTAAAGGAGGAAATTCAAACCAATGGCAAAGAAGTTAAAAACTTTGAAAAAAAATTAGACAAATGTATAACTAAAATAACCAATGCAGAGAAGTGCTTGAAGGAGCTGATGCAGCTGAAAGCCAAGTTTCGAGAACTACGTGAAGAATGCAGAAGCCTCAGTAGCCGTTGCGATAAACTGGAAGAAAGGGTATCAGTGATGGAAGATCAATGGAATGAAATACAGCGAGAAGGGAAGTTTAGAGAAAAAAGAATAAAAAGAAACGAACAAAGCCTCCAAGAAATATGGGACTATGTGAAAAGACCAAATCTACATCTGATTGGTGTACCTGAAAGTGATGGGGAGAATGGAACCAAGTTGGAAAACACTCTGCAAGATATTATCCAGGAGAACTTCCCCAATCTAGCAAGGCAGGCCAACATTCAGATTCAGGAAATACAGAGAACAACACAAAGATACTCCTCGAGAAGAGCAACTCCAAGATACATAATTGTCAGATTCACCAAAGTTGAAATGAAGGAAAAAATGTTAAGGGCAGCCAGAGAGAAAGGTCGGGTTACCCACAAAGGGAAGCCCATCAGACTAACAGCTGATCTCTCAGCAGAAACTCTACAAGCCAGAAGAGAGTGGGGGCCGATATTCAACATTCTTAAAGAAAAGAATTTTCAACCCAGAATTTCATATCCAGCCAAACTAAGCTTCAAAAGTGAAGGAGAAATAAAATACTTTACAGACAAGCAAATGCTGAGAGATTCTGTCACCACCAGGCCTGCCCTAAAAGAGCCCCTGAAGGAAGCACTAAACATGGAAAGGAACAACCGGTACCAGCCACTGCAAAATCATGCCAAATTGTAAAGACCATCGAGGCTAGGAAGAAACTGTATCAACTAACGAGCAAGATAACCAGCTAACATCATAATGACAGGATCAAATTCACACATAACAATATTAACTTTAAATGTAAATGGGCTAAATGCTCCAATTAAAAGACACAGACTGGCAAATTGGATAAAGAGTCAAGACCCATCAGTGTGCTATATTCAGGAAACCCATCTCACGTGCAGAGACACACATAGACTCAAAATAAAGGGTGGAGGAAGATCTACCAAGCAAATGGAAAACAAAAAAAGGCAGGGGTTGCAATCCTAGTCTCTGATAAAATAGACTTTAAACCAACAAAGATCAAAAGAGACAAAGAAGGCCATTACATAATGGTAAAGGGATCAATTCAACAAGAAGAGCTAACTATCCTAAATATATATGCACCCAATACAGGAGCACCCAGATTCATAAAACAAGTCCTGAGTGACCTACAAAGAGACTTAGACTCCCACACAATCATAATGGGAGATTTTAACACCCCACTGTCAACATTAGGCAGATCAACAAGACAGAAAGTTAAAAAGGATACCCAGGAATTGAACTCAGCTCTGCACCGAGTGGACCTAATAGACATCTATAGAACTCTCCACCCCAAATCAACAGAATATACATTTTTTTCAGCACCACACCACACCTATTCCAAAACTGACCACATAGTTGTAAGTAAAGCTCTCGTCAGCAAATGTAAAAGAACAGAAATTATAACAAACTGTCTCTCAGACCACAGTGCAATCAAACTAGAACTCAGGATTAAGAAACTCACTCAAAACCGCTCAACTACACGGAAACTGAACAACCTGCTCCTGAATGACTACTGGGTACATAACAAAATGAAGGTAGAAATAAAGATGTTCTTTGAAACCAACGAGAACAAAGACACAACACACCAGAATCTCAGGGACATATTCAAAGCAGTGTGTAGAGGGAAATTTATAGCACTAAATGCCCACAAGAGAAAGCAGGAAAGATCCAAAATTGACACCCTAACATCACAATTAAAAGAACTAGAAAAGCAAGAGCAAACACATTCAAAAGCTAGCAGAAGGCTAGAAATAACTAAGATCAGAGCAGAACTGAAGGAAATAGAGACACAAAAAACCCTTCAAAAATCAATGAATCCAGGAGATGGTTTTTTGAAAACATCAACAAAATTGATAGACTGCTAGCAAGACTAATAAAGAAGAAAAGAGAGAAGAATCAAATAGACGCAATAAAAAATGATAAAGGGGATATCACCACTGATCCCACAGAAATACAATCTACCATCAGAGAATACTACAAACACCTCTATGCAAATAAACTAGAAAATCTAGAAGAAATGGATAAATTCCTCAACAAATACACCCTCCCAAGACTAAACCAGGAAGAAGTTGAATCTCTGAATAGACCAATAACAGGCTCTGACATTGAGGCAATAATCAATAGCTTACCAACCAAAAAGGGTCCAGGACCTGATGGATTCACAGCTGAATTCTACCAGAGGTACAAGGAGGAACTGGTACCATTCCTTCTGAAACTATTCCAATTGATAGAGAAAGAGGGAATCCTCCCTAACTCATTTTAGGAGGCCAGCATCATCCTGATACCAAAGCCTGGCAGAGACATAACCAAAACAGAGAATTTCAGACCAATATCCTGATGAACATTGACGCAAAAATCCTCAATAAAATACTGGCAAACCGAATCCAGCAGCACATCAAAAAGCTTATCCGCCATGATCAAGTGGGCTTCATCCCTGGGACGCAAGGCTGGCTCGACATACGCAAATCAATAAATGTGATACAGCATATAAACAGAACCAAAGACAAAAACCACATGATTATCTCAATAGATGCAGAAAAGGCCTTTGACAAAATTCAACAATGCTTCATGCTAAAAACTCTCAATAAATTAGGTACTGATGGGACATATCTCAAAATAATAAGAGCTTTTAAAATCATACTATGACAGTTACAACCATATCTTGAAGAAATAAAGAGATTGAAACACTATGCTAATTTTAAGTTACATAGGAATGTATATATAACAGATATTTATGACTGACAAATGGGTAAATTTTAAGTTTGAAAATTACAGTATCGTTTTGGCATCAAGAAGAAAAGGCATTTGCAGTATGTTGAGGGCTGCATTCCCATTTTTCCATACAGGAGATTAGGTTGCCCAGAAATGTAGGAGAGAAGCAAGCCAAGGAATAATGCTTGTTTCTTTACCTTCTCACATCGATCACCTCAATAAGTGAGCTTTTGAGTTTAAAAATTGGGACAAGTAAGACAAAAATTTTATGTGTAGAATATACTATTTTCAAAGTCTTCAAGCATGCTTTAGTTAGTGCTTGCATTTGAGTGGCTATGGCCCAAAATAGTGAAACACCATGTTTTTGTTTTAATAAAACATTAAACATGTAATGAAAAAATGACTTTAGTAAAAGAAATTGTGTTGGCTGGTGAGTCACCCTGGCTCTGCCTGTGTCTCAGCATCCTCAACAGCCAGGATTACTTCCCCAAAAACACATGCATGTGGATCAATGGATTGCTAATGATAAGTAACTGTTTCTCCAGATATTTTAATGCCTTTTTTTTTTTTTTTTTTTTTTTAGATGGAGTCTCACTCTGTCGCCCAGGCTGGAGTGCAGTGGTGCGATCTCAGCTCACTGCAAGTTCGCCTCCTGGGTTCACGCCATTCTCCTACCTCAGCCTCCCAAGTTGGGACTACAGGCACCTGCCACCACGCATGGCTAATTTTTTGTATTTTTTAGTAGAGATGGGGTTTCACTGTGTTAGTCAGGATGGTCTCGATCTCCTGACCTTGTGATCCACCTGCCTCGTTCTCCCAAAGTGCTGGGATTACAGGTGTGAGCCACTGTGCCAGGCCCTATTTTAATGCTTTTAAAAAATTATTTCATGCTCAACAGGACAATTTCTAGAGAAAAAATATTACTTTCAAATTTTACCATTTAGAGATTTAGGCACCTGCCAATTTTCACATATAGAACATTTAAAGATAAGAAAGAAAAAAATACATATTACTTAATTTCATAAAAATTGAGAATATTATAAAATAGTTTTAGTCAGAGTAAATATACCTTTATTTGAGAAATAATTGTGTGAAAATTCCTATCATCCTTGAATACTGCTGCTAAACTTGGCCCAGTTCCACAGGTTTTTTCTTCAAGTTTGTTGTTAATGTAAGGGCTGGTGAAAGCATCAAAATACGAATCAGGCACGAGATTAGGAAACGATAACACAGTGTTTTGACAATGATTAACTGCACCCAAAATACCATCCTGTTAAAGAGAAAAGCATAAACATAAATGTAAACGCGTATATTTATAAATATTTTTGAATTTTATGAAATGCTAAAATAAATAAGAATAACTTATTCAACCAGGCTAGGTATTGTGCTGACTCTGAGTATATGACAAATCAAAAGACATGGCCCTACCTTCAGGACATATGTTTTCTAATTGAGAGACACACAAAAATTGCAACACATGGTGATGAATTCTACATTTGAAGTGTGAACAAAACACTAGCAGGTCACAATGGAAGGAAAGCCAAGGAAGTCTACGGGAAAATTTAAAGGGAGGGTTCAAAGTTTATATTCTTTGAGATGTAATTTATATTCCAGAAAGCTAATCTATGGGAAAAGTAGACATGTAAACAAAGATTTATGTGCAAGGACAATCACTGCAGTATTTCTCATATTAATAACTAGAGAAATGCTTAAGTGTTCAAAAGTAGAAGTATAGTTATGTAAGTTCTGGTGCTTTTAAACAATGGAAAATTACATATCCTTACAAAATGGCATCTCCCAAAAATCATTTAATGACATGAGAAAAAGTTTATGATATAACGTTAAGTTTGAATAAAAGAGAGTGAGCAGGATATAAAACTGGTATATAATATCTCAATGTAAACATGTATCTATATCTATCTCTGTACATAACCTCATGGTAAGTTAGGTATGTCAGCATATCAGCATGCACTAAAACAAGACTGAACAGAAGCATATAAAAATGTTAATGGGTTTTCATTTTTGGTACATAATATTATGGATTATTTTAATAATCTTTTCCTGTGTTTTTCAAAGTCTCTTCAATGAGCATGAATTAGTTTGTAATTTATAATAAATATAAAGTCTAATTAGAGAAAATGAGATAAAGAAAAGGTAAGTCTTTAAATGAGTCTCAAAAGATGAAGAGGAGCTTGTCAAGTGTATCAGACAACAGTATAATCCTTGCTAAGTCATTGTGTGTGGGGCCCAAGGGGGCAGGCAGGTGAGTCATTTAGGTACTGGAGCATCAGCGCTACAGTGCAGAAATAGGATACTCTGCAGATGCAGTCAGCCCCTTCATGAAAGGCCTTGTGCATGATACCAGTGTTAGCCCATGGGCCAGCAATCCCCAAACTGTGACCGGGGTCTACCCAGAGGATAAAGGCTCCCAACTTCCAAGGTAAATTTGAGAAGAAATCTTGAGTTACATGAAGTTGAACAGGAATTTTCTCAGGACCTGCTAAACAGGATTTTTTATATCTGTTAATATACAAATGTATATCACAACCCCCTTTCTCCTGGAATGCTTATCAACAACTCACAGAACATCTTGTGAAAGATGCTACTACAGGCAATGGAGAAATTTTAAGCAGGAAAGGGACATGATTACATTTGCTTATGAGAATAATCTTGCTGTCAGTAATGTGGAAAATGGATTAGAAGGGAGAGAGGCAGGCAGATCAGAGCAGACTATTTCAGCAGGCCAGAAGAGAGAGGATGAGGTCCCAATGGAGGGCAGAGTGGGTGCAACCATGGTTCATCACACAAGAGCTGACGACCTGATCTCAACGAGGTAAGGGAGACTCTAGGGGAACTCCCAGATTGCTGTCTTGGGCATCTGGGCATCTAGGAGAACTCCCAGATTGCTGTCTTGGGCACCTTTCATTGAGATGGAGACACGGAGGGAGAAGCAAGTTTTCGAAGAAATTGATAAGTTCAATTCATATTGGTGAATTGAAGTTAACTGTGGGACATTCAGGTGAAGATTTCCAGATGACCATGAGTGGGGCTTAAAAGAAAAGTATTGGATCTATAGATATAGACATACAGATATAGGTAGAGATATAGATAGGTAGATATAGATATAAATATATGTCTATGTCTGCATTCTTGGCACAGAAAAGAGCACCCAGAAAGAACTGTAGGGTGTGAAGGGGAGGGAGCCCTTAAGGATAGCAAGAATCAAGGATCAGATAAAAAAGAGGCTCTTGGAAAGATGACTGAGAAGGAAAAAATGTTGCTACAGAAATAGAAACCAAAGGAGGAGTCTATTTCAATTAAACCAAAGGAGGAGTCTATTTCAAGAGGCAGAAGCAGTAAACAGAATAAAATGCAATGGAGGTTTGTCTCACACAGCAAGAAATACTAGAATTCAAAAGTATATATTGAATCAAGTATTAGGAAAGTAAGAGATTGTGACTTCGGTATATAATTTTCCTTTAGATTAATCTCTATGTGTATGTGTGTTTGGAATCATTGGGAATGATTAAGGCTAATGACTAAAATAATAGTGAAAAATAGAAAATTTATGAATGATAGTCCTATTTGTACTTCTATTGGCTGATTTTGGGTTATATGAAATAAAATCTTATTTTGGTACGGATGGACAAGCATGCTAATTATTCCCAGAGCTTGGCCATGTATGTTTCATGTGTAGAAGTTAAAAATACCCATGTGGGGAACAGGGTCCTATAATAAGAAATGAGAAGGGTATCTAGTTTTTTGAGGCCCACCCCTTGGGGGGTAAAGGACAGCCAGCTGCTTGTGAGAGAGCCTCCTTTTGTCATCTACAGTCTGGGACACCTGCGTCCCATGTGAGGGACGTGAGTCTTATGGCCAGGAGGGGACATGACAGCCCAGTGCCTCTTGGCATGGGAGCTCCTGAGTGAGCTTCCAATCACAGGGACCTCAGTAGTCTGCTTGTCACTGTAAATGCCTTCAAATTGCCTATCCCATAAATTACAGAATCATAGACTGCGGAGGAGGAAGCAACGCCAGAACTCATATGCCTTCTCATCATATAAATGCAGAAACTGAACCCCAGAAGCGGTTTTCCTAAAGTCAAATAGCTTATTAATTGTAAAGCCAAGACTAAAATCTAGAGATCCTGATTACTAGTGCTTTTGAATCAGAGTACAGCAGCTAACAACAGAAGATACAGACATTGACTGGTTTACTAACCTATGCACCTATGCAAATGTAGTAGGCAGAATTCTAAGATGACCCCCAAAATTCCTGCCCCTGTGTACACACGCTGTTCAATCTTCTCCTCTTGAGTATGGGTGGGAGTTGTGAATATGACGGGATGCCAGTCCCATGATTAGGTTATGTGATGCAGCAAAGGTTGGGGGATATTGCAGGGTCCCAACTCAGTTGTTTTCGAGTTAGTCAAAAGTGATTATCCTTGATAGATGTGACTGAATCAAGTGAAAGCCCTTAAAAGAGGGATTGAGCCTTTCCTAAGCGAATGGTTCATCTGGCCTTGAAGAAGTGAATGGCCATATTGTAAACTGCCTAGAGAGTGGGCCACATGGCAAGGAACTACAAATGGTTTCTAGGACCTAAGTAGGGTGGTCCTTTGCTGACACCCCTCAAGGAAATGGGGATCTCAGTTCTACAGTTGCTTAGAGCTGAATTCTTCCAGCAGCCTGAGGGAGACCAAGACCTTGAAACAGAGGATAATCTGAGTAGCCAGTGAAGCTCTTGACCTACAGAAACTGAGATGATTCATGGAGGATGTTTCTAACTGCTAACTTTGTGGTAACTTGTTACACTGCTATGGATAACTAAGACAACAAAATTCTCTTGGATCCAGCATACCTTTAAAAATATTTCACAAACGGTATTTACAGGCTAGGCATGTTGGTTCACACCTGTAATGCCAGCACTTTGGGAGGCAGAGGCAGGCGGATCACTTGAGCCCCGGAGTTCAAGACCTGCCTGGCCACCATGGCAAAGCCCCATCTCTACAAAAAAAAAAAAAAAAAAATTAGGCAGGCCTGGTGGCATACACCTGTAGTCCCAGCTACTCAGGAGGCTGAGGTGGGAGGTTGCTTGAGCCTGGGAGATTGAGGCTGCAGCGAGCTAAGATCACATCATTGCATTCCAGCCTAGGTGACAGAGTGAGTCCCTGTTTCAAAAAAAAAGAAAGAGAGAAAAGAAAGGAAGAAAGGGAGAAAGGGAGAAAGAGAGAAAGAGAGAAAGAAAGAAAGAAAGAAGAAAAAGAAAGAAAGAAAGAAAGAAAGAAAGAAAGAAAGAAGGAAAGAAAGAAAGAAAGAAAGAAAGAAAAGAAAGGAAAAGGTATTCACAACAGAGTGATCTCATGAGTTGTTCTTAAAGGGATCCCTATAGTCACTTTTAAATTTTGTATAGAATGTTTTCCTGTACCTTACCAAGCCTCTAATCTGACTCGAGTTAAAGATAATGTGCTAAACTTTTAGATAGTTTATATATAGCTATAAAGCTGTGACAAAACAATGCTTTCTCTCTTTCTCATGATCATCTTGGAGTGGTGACAACTGCAATTCTGACAACCAATTGACAGCAAAATAGCTGCTTCATTTTCCAAATAGGTGCTTGCATGTGGATAATACATGAAAAACACACACCAGAAAGTCTTCCAGAGAAGGCTCAAAGAGGAGTGACTGGACTGTCAACATTAGTTCCGTGAGAAACATGGGGATGAGAGATTCATCTTCTTCTTCGTTTTCCACCACAAGGGTCCCCTGAAATGAGTATATTTACAGTGTTATAAAGACACAAGTATCAAGGTCTAAAACAAACTAAACAAGGGACATGTGAACTGAAGTTTACATACTTAGCTGAATTCATAATCTTGGCATGTGGAAAGTGTTTCAGAGAATAACAAAGAACAGAAAGAAAAAAGGCAAATATTGAAAGACTACATAACAACGTAAACCTTTTCTCCTTGTAAAAATACTACCAACAAAATGGAAAGACAAACAATAAACTGGGAACACATATCAATAATGTACATAGAAGATAGAAAGTTGATAATATTTGAATAGAACTATAGTTGATATACTTAATAGGAATATACGCCAATAATATATTAATGAATCTTTATATAGAAATATATTCAAATACAAATATACTTAAGTGGAAAAATGGGCAAAGGGCATAATCTGAGAATTCTTGAAAGCAAAATACAAATGATGAATTCACCTCATTCTTCTCTTCCTTAAAATAGTTTATTCAGTAACAACATTTGCAGAGAGTTTACTGTGTGCCAGGCACAGTGCTGGGTATTTGTGGAATTCCCACACCAACCTTCTTAAATAGGTTCCATTATTGTTCCCGTAGGATGAAAATGGGATTTGGAGAAGGTAGAATGTTTCATCCAGATCATACTAGCTAGTAGGCGCCAGACCAGAATTCAACCCAGATATTTCTGATTCCTAGACCCATGCCCTTATTCCTGCCCTGGGGTCATAATTAGAAGAATACAACATTTGAAAGCAGTGATATACCACTTTGTATATTACTGACACAGATTAAAACGAATGGTAATATTTAGTATGCATGTGGGTAAATGATCATTCTTTTTTTTTTTTTTTTTTTTTTTTTTTTTGAGACGTAGTTTCACTCCTGTTGCCCAGGCTGGAGTGCAATGGCGTGATCTCAGCTCACTGCAACCTCCGTCTGCTGGGTTGAAGCAATTCCCCTGCCTCAGCTTCCTGAGTAGCTGGGATTATAGGCGCCCACCACGATGGCTGGCTAATTTTTGTAGTTTTAGTAGAGACAGCGTTTCACCATGTTGGCCAGGCTGGTCTCGAACTCCTGACCTCAGGTGATCCACCTGCCTTGGCCTCCCAAAGTGCTGGGATTACAAACATGAGCCACCACGCCTGGCCTAAATGCTCATTCTTAAACATTGCTGTAAATTGACAAAGCTTTCTGGAGAGTATACATCAGTGTGTATGTATCAAAAGCCTTAAAAATGTGCATATTTCTGACTCAATTCTACATCTAGGAATTTTTTTCTAAGGGGAAAAATCTGAAATGTGTGAAAAATATATAGACAAGGATACCCTTTGCAGCATTATTTGAAATAGTGGGAATGTGATCAATAATAGAAAATTATTTACAAGAATTATACATTTCTCTGTGAGAATATCACATGGAAAAATATATGTTGACTTTGGAAATATTTCATAATAGTGTATTGCTAAGAGGAAAAAGCAAGGGATAAAGCAGTAAGGAAAGTATAATATCTTTTTTCCCCTTTGAAGTAATTATCTTTGGGTAGCAAAGGTGCTTTTCTTTGTGTATTTCTGTGTTTTCCTAATTTTGTACACTTAGCATAAATTACTTTTAGAATAGAAAAATAAATGTGACTTTTAAAATTTTGATACTATTTATGAAAAGGAGAAATTCAGAATAGGGGAGGAGAGAAAGCTATGAAAAGGAGTTCATGACTATGATTTAACTTTTGGAAGAAAGGGAAACTCAGGCTGAGAGCAACAGGTCGTGTATTGCATAATTAGCTTTCTATGGAGCAGGAGATTTAAGCTGTGAGGGTAGGAGGTTTGATGAAATGAGGTGAGCATGTAGGTATTCTGGAAAGAAGCTATTAGTACTAAGGATGGAGCTAGGGCAAAACTTACTGGGAAATCTGAATATGAGATAATATGATCTTTCTTTTAGCTATGCTGGAATGCACGAATTTATACTACTTCATCCAAACATCTCAAAGTACTCTGTGTCTTTAAGATCAACATCCTCATAAAAGGCCATCCCCTCAAAGCACAATAATTTGCTTATTTTCACCTCTAAACTATTGTTTATCTCTTTTATTTATACCACTTTTCCTGCTTCTCTCTGCCAGTTTATGCCCACAAGGAGCATTTATGTCCCCACGAACTATAGTGCACAGAAAATAGCATAATTCATAGAGCGTAGTTTGCGCTCCTCAATAAATGCTGACCAATGACATATTCTTAATTTTGTGTGAGTATACCTTTTTATCAGGGACTTCAGGTTTCTCTTCAGTAATCCATTTCTGAATGACATCTGCTGAAGGTCTTCGTTTTAGCTTGTCAGTGAGATGGTTCAAAAGCGAATTAACAGCATTTACTGTTAAGACGTGCATTGTGTTCTCAATTAGATAGTCGTTTAGACGAATAAAGCTTGAAAAGAAAAAAACAAATACAATTTCGGTTTTTTATATTCACTACATATTTTTGACAGTGCCTCTAAAGCAAATATTTAAAATGTAAAATATCATAATTTCTCCTTGAATTTCCATTTAATTATATTACAATATCAGAAATGTCCTGTCCAGAAGAGTTGTCCTTAAATATTCTTCCTTTTAAAACACAAATATATTCAAATATGTAGCATTAATTCAGTTAGATATTCCAACTTTTCAATAGAATATTTAATGAGCAATATAGCTGTTAGGGAAAATACATCTAGTTTATCTAGCTAAAAGGGCCATAATATTTTTTAAAAGATGCTTTAAAGGAGAAATCAATGCATACAACATCTGTAACTTGCATTCTAATAGTAAAAGTGTAAAATCTTTGCTATTGAATAAATGTTGATGGCAACTGCTAACACAAAGGTTTGAATTTTATGTTTCCTTACTTGAGTGCTTACTTAGAATGCAGACTGAGTCAGCAAGACATTTAGAATAGTTCTATTCTGCTCAAGTGGAGCTCTAAGGTGTCTAATACTTCTAGGTCCACTGTGGTAGCCTCAGAGACTGCGTCACTGATTTCTGTTGCTACACAGACATTTTCATATATAAACTGAGATACAGTTAAGATGTATTACATAATGGCAAAAGTTGGATTAAGTCAGTGAGCACTGAATAACAATCATCAGTATTTTATAGTTCCAAAGACATGAGGTTTTAGAATGATGGGAAATCCAAATTCTGGAACAGTCAAGGTCAAGATCCAGTTGGGTAAGCAGGTGTCAGAGCTAGTGCTAATGAGAGTCCGCTGGTGAGGTCCTAGGAGGGCTATTTCTCTCTCTGGCTCCCAGTGGCAAATCCCATTTTAGGGACTGGGTGCACCTTTGTGATGTTATGCAGCTGCCTATAGTTCTTTTGTGACCAAAAAGATGGAGCAAGTCCTCCAGGCCCACTTGAGGAGGTCCATAAATCTGTGTGGCTGATTTCTCCCTGCCAGAGTCTGCTGTACTGCAAGTCTCCATACCCAGGCTGGGCCAGAGGGAAACAAAGCCAGAGAGATCAAAGAGGAGCTCTTGGCCTTGGCCTCATGCTCTATCTCTGCCAGATCACAGTCCCAGAGCTGCTTTGGTTGGTGGCAGTTTGAAAAGGGGGTCTTCTGGGCCATACATTCAGGTTACCATGTCCCACAAATTTCTCATCACCATTCATAAACAATGTGGTGAAGGGTTCCATTTTTTTTTTCAAGTGAGACATCACTTGGGTCCTAGAAAAGATTCTACTTTCATTTTAATTTTTTATTGTGTATACTTAAGGTATACAACATGATGCTTTGATATACATAGTGATATTACTCCAGTTATGCAAATTAACATAGTCATCACTTTCTGGGGTTTAATTTTTAATAAAGCTTAAGATGGGTACTACAATTTTTCTTGAAAATGAGAATAATCTTACCACGTCAGCCTCATGCAGTGACGCCTTTTGATGGCCTGTTGTGTATATGTCATTTTCTTAGAGTCTCCATAAGTGGGCAACTCATATGGCGTATTAATGAAACTTATACTGCTCTGCACTTCATGATAATCTAACAATAACAGAAGGCACAACAACAAGTGTACTTGTGTAAAAGTTCCATCTCTTTCAATATGATTCAAAGAAAAGATAAATAAAATTCAAAAACAACAAAATATTTTGGTACACGAAGCATTTCAAACCTGTAAAACAGCCCAATTATCCAAAATAAGTTTACATCAAAGGATTTCAGTTCAACAAGATTGTAGATAGTTTACTGACATTCTCATTAACAGGATTTGATCTGTATACTATGCTACCTCTTTCCTAGGAACACCTTTACCCTCCTTTCCTACCTACAATTTAGCCAACCTTTATAGTACATGCTAACTGAGTCAATCCTAAGGTCAATCCAGTCCCTTAATTTTAACAAACCTATTGTCTGTGCTAGCAGGCTGGACATACCTTTAAGCAGAGAGATGCTGAGTTCACTCTAAAGTGCTTATTAATCAAGATTCTGTATCCAGTTTAGAAATACTACATACAAACAGGAGTAATGGGAGAAACATGCAGTATTTTCTATTTCCCTCCCTTCCACAAAATATATTAAATTTATAATATCCATCAAATGTTTGGAACAATTCAAACATAGAATCATTATTTAAACTTAAGAAAAGTCAAATAAAAAGGGCTGAAATTTTAGAAAGCCACTACTTCTGATATATTGAGGTTCTTTCCCCTTCATACCCTCAAAAGGTCCAAAGGCACAGTCATCAGGAACAAATCCTGCAGCACGCAAAGCAAATCGACAAGCCCTCCTGACTACATATTTTGCCTCATTTCGAAATTCTCCTAGGCGTTCTGTCACCTGGATATTGTTGAATATGTAAAGTTAGTGATGCTAAAGTATCAGAAATAAGGAAAAAAAGCTTTGATTCTTATAGACAAAATTTGTTACCTCTGCTAGCCGTATGACTTGTGCGGCCTTAAATTCCTGCAGGGTGTAGGTGTGACACTTTTCAATATAACAAAGTCCCATAAAACTCAAATGATAACACAATTCATTTATCATAAGAAGAGCTGGTCGCAAATGCTGAATTAAAATAGGAATTTATTATTTAGGAAAAATGTTCTGTATTTTAAAAGTATAAAACATTCAAAAAGCAAGAATGGTTATTAAGGATAATAAACACCTCCGTGTGTTAACTTTTGCTACAACTACAAAATGCATATGTTAAAAGATCACTTCTATAACTCTTTTCTAAAAGTATTTCTTTAATTATCAGATTTAATTTGTCTGAATTCCTTTCTTTTGATTTTGAAAACACATACATGTCTTTTAGCTATTTAAGGAATAAGGCAAGTGATTCAAGGAATTGAGGGCAAGTAATAGAAAACTGGGTGTTACCTTAAGTACTTTACAATGTCCAGTCATAATGATAATGGAAAGGCCTATCTATTAATTTAAGAGGCTAGGACACAGAAGAAAGCCAAATTTAACATTAAATTGTTATTGGGTAACAAGTTGCTTTGGAAAACTGCTTCATGTTGTCACAAAAGGTTAAACATAAAGTTGCTAATGACCCAGCAATTCCACTCCTAGGTATGTGCCAAAGAAAAATGAAAACATATGTCTAGACAAAAACTTGTACATGCATGTTCATAGCAGCATTATTCATAATAGATAAAAAGTGGAAGCAATCCAAATATCCATCAATAGATGGACAAATAAAATAGGCATATCCAATATAATTTGCCAACTTTTAAAAATGCTATGCTACAACACAGAAGAAGAACCTTGAAAACATTATGTTAAATAAACAAAAGTCAGTCATAAAGGACCACATACAGTCCTTCTGTATCCTCGGGTTCCACAGTCATCGATTTAACCAACTGTAGATTAAAAATGTAGTAGGGTCTACAATGCTTGTGCCCATATTACAGATGAATAGACTTTTTTGGGTCATTATTTTCTAAACAATATGGTATAAATGCTATTTACATAGCATTTACATTGTATTAGGTATTAAAAATAATTTAGAGATGACAAAGTATATAGGAGGATGTTTGTAGGTTATATGCAAATACTGTGCCATTTTATATAAGGGACTTGAGCATCCGTGGATTTTGGTATTTGCTGAGGTGGTCCTGGAACCAGTCCCCCAAGACACTGAGAGCCAAGTGTATTGTATGCTTCCATTTATGTGAAATGTACATATCAGGCCAGTCTATGGAGATAGAAAGTAGATTAGTGGTTGCCTATAGTTGGGGGAAGGGACAGGTAGGTCAGAAAGAAACAGAGAGTGACCACTAATGCATAATGAGGTTTCCTTTGGAGTGATGCATATATTCTAAAATTCACTGTGGCAATGGTTGATGAATTCTGTGAATATACTAAAAATAATTGAATTGTGTACTTCAGATGTGTGAATTGTATGGTATGTAAATTATACATCAAAACTGTTATAAGGAAATGACGTAGGCACACATGCCAACAAAATTTGTTATTTAAAAAAAATCATAAAAAGAAAACAAGGACAACTCAGTATGTCTCCCTTCAACCTTGTCTAGGGGAATCAGCCCTAGTTAACTAATTATAAATATAAGACTAGTGGTAAGTGTGTGGGTGATTATAGCATTTAATAGATATTTAAATGACTGCAATGAGTCTGTTATTTAGGCCAATCCTTGCTTAAAAGGATGAGAGCTTTCTAGTCTGCTGGGACTAAATTTAAGAGAAGATACTATAAAGGCTGAAACACCACTGGTATGAATGATGGACACAGAATGAAAACTCTCAGCACATAAAATAAGAGAACATGCCTCGAGGACTGATAGAAGTAATTTCAAAGACAAATCAAGAATGAGCTATTTTACATACCTAGCAACAAATGTATGATATGTGTAGTGTTCAAGACATGGTAAAAGATGAAAGATGGTAAAATAACTTTGAATGACTGATGGATCCCTAATGAAATTTGAGTTTCATGTCAAGAAGGACTGGAATATTTTTTCACAACTCAGAATGCACAATGGAATGGATGACTTGAGATAGTCCATCTTATATATTTGTCTTGTACTAATATTTATGTTAGCCAGAGACCTTGAATGTTTCCCTATTGTGTGACTGGCATGTTGATAACAGTCTTGAATATTACCGTATGCAAAGTGAAGGAAATGACTAGTAAAAAGCAAACTTGAGATAGTGTCATAGAAATAAGACAGCTGAGGACCAGAACTCTGAGTGTGACAGTAATGATGATTGCAGTTTATTCCTAGAGGCAACAGTTTATTCCTAGAGGCAACTTCTAATGGAAGTTGAAATTCAATAGATAGAAATTTTAAATATGGTCACACACTTTTTCACAGTTTTGTTTTCATGATCACCCCATTGTCCAAAGTAAATATTAAAAATTTTCCTACTGTATGAATCCATTGTAAAGGAAATATATGATATATTAGGAGGTACTGACCCATGAAAACAAGGCCCTGACTTCTGTTGTACTATAAAAGCTAGAGTGTCTCAAAGATGAGGGGAGGTAATAGAGGCTACCAGCCTACTCTGCTCAAAATGACATATAACTTTTCTAATCAACAACAAAGGGGATCACAAATCCAAAAACTCTGAGGTGACTTCTAATCAAAAGGGACCTGTGCAACTCTCTTCTTATACTTTTGCATTTTGCAACCTTAGTTAAAATGTAGAAACACCTCTAGATTGCTAGACTCCTAAATGACAAGACAGGATGAAAACTGGGAATTCTCTTAAGAATATAAAATATTTGATTTCAAGAAGAGTCTATACCAACAGCTATAATAGATTCACATTTTCTTTTTTTGTAAGTAATTATTTTAAAATATAAATGATAAATACATACAGGATTAACAATGAACAAATTTTTTTGTAGAGATTCTCGACATTCAGTGATTTTCTTGGAGCGGACATTCTTCCTCCATACACTAAAAGCCTTCCATTTCCGGAACAGTGAAAATATGGGAATCTTAGTGAGTTCTCTGTGATATAGATATTCCTGTTCCCATCGATCAAGTTCGATGAATTCAATGTCTTCATTATAAACGTGTGTTACTGCCCTTTGGCTAATAGTATAGTAGTCATTTTTATTGATGTTCTCATAATTTACAACTCTATAAACAAATAAAAATTGGGACTAATAAATAAAGTATTCAATACAAAATGAAGCAATTGCATTACTTTTTTATTCTACAGAGATAAAACATTTCTGGAAAGCAAATATTATTTAAAGTTAAAAAATTCTAACCAACTACTTTCACATTAAATACATTACTCAAGAAAATGAGTTAAACAAGTTGGGTTTATTATAAAGATTTCACAACTGTGGCAATACGCTTGATGATTTCAGTTACATGATTTTTACATTAAAATGAATTGACTATAAATTATTAAAATTTAATAGTTCTACATTAAAACTATCTGGAGCTAAGTTTTTATCTATTATTAACTCTTCAGAAACTATTCAATATTAATAGCATAAAAGAATTTTGCACTATTACATCATGACAGAATTATGAGAAAGATAAAAGTAAGGAAACATTAATTAGGTGAGGTAAGAATCAAGACCAATATTATATGCCCAATTTATCACCAACAAAATATTTATTATTGATAAATTGTTTAGTTCATAATACCTCTCTTTCAACTGTTGTCATGGACATTCTTCAACTGTATGATTAACAGAAAACTGATCAAGTAAAGAAAAGAAGCAAGAACAGAGTAAAAACAGAAGAAAGGGCAGGAGAAAGAAATGAAGCAATGAAAATAGGGCTGATTCTCTAAAACTGCTTAAAATAAAATTTTTCCTACGGCAAAACGATATTCTCTGTAATTTTAGCTATAATGCTGAAATATTGAATGCAAGAAATATTCAGTAATAGAACAAGTGTGAAATATGATATAGCACCTTATTGAAATATATTTAGGAATTTAGGAAAATAACATTTTTCTAAAATGTTTCTCTCTGTTAGGAGAGCTTAGCAAAACAAGATAAAGGTTAAGGGCAAAAACAAAACCCTAAATTGTTTCTGTGTTAAAACTATGCAAAACTTACATGTACTAGGCAGAAATTAGGAACACTCCAGTGAAAATCAGCTGTTTTCCATGTTTTTCAGTCCTTGGCTCTACATTCTGAACCTGGAGTCCATGGTCCTTTATTTTATTTTATTACTACTACTACTACTATTATTATGATTATCTTTGAGATGGAGTCTCGCTCAGTTGCCCAGGATGGAATGCAGCCATGCAAACTTGGCTCACTGCAACCTCCGCCTCCCAGGTTCAAGAGATTCTCCTGCCTCAGCCTCTGAAGTAAGTGGGATTACAGGCACCCGCCACCATGCCCGGCTAATTTTTGTATTTTTAGTAGAGATAGGGTTTCACCATGTTGACCAGGCTGGTCTCGAACTGCTAACCTCAAGTGATCTCCCTGCCTCAGACTCCCAAAGTGTTGGGATTACAGGCGTGAGCCACCATGTCTGGGCCACAGCCCTTTAACACAGCCTTCAAGTTATTTGTGAAATCCCTGAAAATGTTGTATGGAAAATTCATGTATATATGTATAAGTTTTTAAGAAATTGAACAAAATTCTATGTTTTGGGTCTGTTAAAAAAAAGTTAAGAACCACTGGTATAAATCATTTTTAGTTTTTAATTTCTATTTTCATTTTAATAAAACTGAGTAACAAAAATATTTTTAAAATTATGGCACACGGGACCAGAATGAAAGCAAACCCAAACCAAGAGCTGTTCATGTGAGCCTGCAAGGAGATGTGGGGGGCTGATGGTGCTGTGCGAAGTGGGAGAGGAATAGTCCCTCCAACTTCAGGGCTGCCACAGAAAACCTTCAACCTGCTCGGCTTTTACCTGATCCCACTATCTGACTTTTTGTCTGTGTTCTAATTAACGCACCCCAGAAATGTCTGGAAAAATGCCGGGTATTGCACAGGGCTGGTGAGGAATATGGAATACATTTTACATGTCTTTCTTTTTCTCGTTGTCAATAGCTAAAGATATAATTAGGGTATTCTTGGGGTGATTCTCTCTAAAATGTAAAACTTCAATTTGCCACTGAAATAGTAATCAACTTCAGATGTTTCATTAACATCAGGCATCAAAGCAACCTAAAAACAAGAACAAATTGCTGACCACGGGCCTGGCGCATGTCTGGAAAACTTGCTCTGTGTAATCTATCTGCTACTGATGGCCCTTCTAGAAGATGGTAGCTGTGGTCCATGATGTTGAATTCTAACTTGTTGCTCAGTGCCACTTAGAAATTCCTTTTATTTGTATTTCTCTTCTTATCGCAGAACTTCATTCTCAAGCCTGCAAGCCTTTTCCTTCTTTACACATCTCTACTGTTCATTGAACAACTGAACACACGAGAGCCCTTTCAAAGGTTGGATCATCAGCATCAAAATCATCTGGGGTGCTTATTAAGAATCTAGATTTCTGAGTCCATCACAGAATCAGAATCTTTAGGTATTCCAAGACTCAAGGATAGTGAGATGCCTGGGTGATTGCGATACACAATGATGTTTGTGAACCACCAAACTTTATTTCAAAACAAATAACAAAAAACATGTGAAGACAAGGCAAGCTCCCTCTCATATCTTCACTTGAAGTTCAACATACCATGTTTTTTCCCTCTGATTGTTTCTCTCATGCTTTCCTCCAAATGGAGATGGAGAAGTTTCACCTCATTTTTCTCTAACTCTCCCTAGTTTTTTGGTTTCTTTTCCTCCACATCTGAAAGTATGCAGAATGTCCCTTTAGCACATAGAAAATCTTTTCTTGACCCTGCCACCTTCTTAACTAAAATCCCACACTTTTCTTCTTCTTTTAAGTTTCCTTTATAATGGTGGGCGTCAATGGCCACATCCACCTTATCCATTCCTTCTTAGAGTTCCTGAAAAACGGTTTTGTTTCCTGCTACTTTAATGGAATTATTTTTCCAAAGATCAACAGGGATTTCCTTCAAGCCCAATCCAGTTGGTAGGTAGAAGGGGCCGCAGGGTCAGGAAAAGATTTTCTTAAAAGACAGTGTATGCACAGTTCTCTGTAATCCTATTCTTAGACTTTCCAGTTCATTACTGAGAGGTCATCCCCCAGATCTACTCCTTGGACTGGAGTGTTTTGCTCTACATGTTCTGCCTCCAAGTGTTTATCCATTTCAGGAGTTGAACCACGACTCCTATGATGATGACTGCCCCCTTGGCATTTCTTAGCACTCAGGATCAAACTTCAGCTGCCTCCTAGAGAGTGGTTTTGGATGTTTGTTCCACTAAGGCCTTTCTTTGAGGAGATAATCAGAAAAAGTAGGCTTCCTTTAAGAAACAAAAAGAAAACTTTTTAAAAATTCAACTGCTGTGTTATAAAATTCCTACATTTCAGATAAAGAAGATGACTTTAGGATCTAGTTAACTAGAGATCCTTGGATAGTTAACTAATTAGATTGAGATGGAAGTCTCAAATAAAATTATATTTAACTATGCTCTACTGTCTCATAATTGGAAAAAATATATGTAGTGCTTTCTTGCTGTTCAATGAAGATCAAGGGGTCCTTTGTCAAATTATTTTACAGTAGAACCTGTCTGTATCCATCTTAAATGAAACTAAGACTTCAAGACTTCTATTAACTTCTGAAAGTATGTGTGTCTCATTTGAGATAACCATATGAACTGAGAGAATTTTGGGGCCCTTGTGGTCAATCATTGTCCTATTATTATTAGTTATTTCAGATATAAGTCAAAGTGAGCCTACTTTGGGGCTTAGAACCCCTCTGGGGTTTAAAAAATTTTTCTCCTCCTGAAATCAATTCATTGACTTCCAAAACAATAAAACCTCAATGTGATGTTATTTCAAATAGCAGTTCCATCTGTTATACACTGCAGTGATTGAAAATGTTTCTATTCATCCTTAAACCAATCAACCAGACTAATATTGCAGAAACATAGTTTGCCTCATGTGACTGTTGTGCTCAAGAACCTTGAATAGCTTCTTATTGCTCCTGTCATTAAATCCAAGTTATTCTCCCAGGTATTTGTGGCACTCTCTTCCTGTTTCACATTCGTTCCTTCTCTGTCAACACAAATCATCCTCTTCAATCAGGCTGATTTCTTCATCATATTCATCTTAGGCCATGCTTGAATGCATACATCTGTCTTTGTTCCCTGTTACCTCCTGCTTCTTTCAAATTTCTGGTATCTACAAGAAAGAGAGTTATTCCTTACCTGCTTTAAGGCTGATTAGATAAGCTCTTGTGGCCCTACATAACTCTAAGTTGTCTATTTTCATTATTACATGGTTTTAAAGTATTATGATTTGGGTGTATTCATTGAACAAAGGTAAGCAAGCAAGTGCCTGGGAAGAAATAGGCCACTTCCTGAGTTCTGCATTTATCAACCTCAATCTGTTTGATCATGGTCCTTGCCATGACTCAGTATGAGACTAGATCTAACCTAACCTGTGGAAGAGAAATGCTTGCTTCTGGTTTGATTAACCAAAGATGGCAAAATATCTGATAAAGAACTCTTTTTTACCTGGAAAATTAAACAAAAGTAAAACTAAGAGGAAACTTCCAAGTTTCATCACTAGGAGAGTGCTCGATGGTCAATGTTTCTCAATGTATGGTCCTTGGAAGAGCAGCATGAGCACTATGTGGGAATCGCACATTCTCAGGCTCCACCCTAGGCCTGTTAAATCATCTAGGGGTTCAACCATCTGTGTTTTAGCAAGTCTTTTAGGGCTTGAGAAATGCTGCTGTAGGTCCATGATGCATAACTCTGATTGAATCTTAGAATCAACTGGCAAGTTTTAAAGAAAAGCTGTTGCTCAGGCTCCACCACAGACTGATGAGATAAATCATAAGTAACTGGAAGTAGAGCCTGCGTGATTCTAATGAGCAGCTAAGGCTAACAGCCACTGCTCTAGGTTCTTCAGATTTTTGTATGGAATGAAACCATCGTCCACTAAATCACCATAGCTCCAGAGCAGTGCCAGGATGTGTGTGCATGTATGTTTGTGTGTGCATGTGTTTGAAGGAACGGTAGGGAGACAATCTGGAGTCTAGATCTAACTGTATTGGGAAAAAATAGATCTAATGTAAACCAGGGAAGAGAAATTCTTGTTTTATTTCTGGTTTGATTAACCAGAAGGAGGGTTTTTGATTATTCCAAATGAAAATCCAAAGGGCCCATAGTGTTTCCACTTGCTGACTCAAATTTGACTTAATAGATTTAAATTTCTTCGTGGATTAGCCTAAGAAAACTGCCATTGTGTTAGACAACCTGGTGAGGTTTTTTTGATAATATGGCTTCAAAATGATCTGTTCCTTATTGCATAATACATATATACCTCATTCTAAAGTTTTTAAAAAATAATTCTAACTTCACACATAAACTAGAATGCCTCTACTTCAGAAGGTTTCAAGCTGGCATCTGTGTTTTCTGTTCTTGGCCACTAAATAGTAATATAATTTAAAGGATAAAATAGCTTTAGGGTGAAATTTTAAAAGCTGCCTTAAAAGTACTTTTAACAAGTTTAGAAACAACCAGAGACCAAAATTAGTTGTTTAGAAGGAACATGTCTTAAGCTTAGAGTAGAAGTTGATATAGTTCTAATATCCCAAGTCATGTACTTGTGTTCCAAGATTCTAATTGGAATCCTAATCCTAACTACTGACTTAACAAAGTTTCTCAAATTTACATGATCACAGAACACATCTGTTAACCATCTATCAATTAGAATGATTTAGGTCTAATGTTCTTGGAAAGACACATTGGGAAACACTGAGGTATAGGAGACATGGTGTCCTGTTTCATGGCATTCTGTGGACCCAAAAGATGCTCAGATTTTGGGGAAGGCTCTGCCATACAATCTGAACTATCTGTTAGATTTTAATAGCTTTAAACTTGACATTGCACAGAGAATGAAATCATAGAATTGAAAGATGGGAGCATCAGACATTATTCTGAATTTCCTACTGCAAATCACAAAACAATATCAAATAGAAAAGTCTTTAATCTATACCTCAATTTTCTTATCTTTCCATTACATATAATGCCATTCTAATAGGATGTTTATGAGGAAGAAAGAAGACTAATATACAGAAAGCACTTGGCACAATGCCTAACACAGTGTGTGTGACACAAATGCAGGAGTAGTTGTCATTATGAGGATGAGTATATTAAGTGGCGTGCATGAGGACTTGGGTTCTAAAATCCAAATAATCTGAATCTCAGCTCCATGACTCACTAGCTATATGAACTTAATTCTGTGACTTTCATCATTTGTAAAATGGGTATATCAATCCTACCTACCTTAAAGAGTTGCTGTGGAGATTAAATGAGCTAATACATATAAAACATTTAGAACAAGATTTGGCATACACTATAGTTGGTGTTAATACTATCATGTTGCAGTACTCACCCATTAACATTGCAAAGACTTAGTACCCCACTATGCCTTATAAAAGCACCCACAATTCCTTACTAGTGTGAGCAGGTTTATATTTCAATGGCCAAAACAAAAAATAGCAAAATGTGAATTTATAAAATTGAAATAATGGTGAGGTGAAGGGTTACATAGATATGAAAAACACCTATCATCTACTAGGGAGAGAATTTTCTAATATCAACAGTGGGTCTTTTATACCAACCTGAAAAAGGAATACTTAAAAATTGCCTCACCAGGGGTCTTCTTAGATCCAACTAAATGTTAAAACTCGCAAGACTTTCATATACTTCTATTTGGCATCCATCTACTCAGAAAAACCTGGAACCACTTATTGCCTTCAGGGCAGCATCAGACGTTCCTTTCCCATTGGAGTCCTTGCAGCAGTCTAATAGCCACCTGGGAGCTATCTTCTCCCTAGGTGTCAACTCAGATGCAAAAAGATGAGATCCACATTGAGTGCATATGAAAGCCACTGTGGCCAAAAAGCCTTATTACTCACAGGAGCCAACATCTCTTGCAATAACCCCATAAGCATAGATTTCAGCGTTCCTACAGGGCACTTGCTCAGAAAAAAAGAATCTGAACTATAGGAAGTCAAAAGCTATGACTCCCCATAAGGTATTTATAATTCTTTCTTAGTTCCTGCTAATGCAGCTATAATTTACTAATTGATGTCATTTTTATCATAAGCAATGTTTCCTATAAACAATCAACATTTAACTCTTTTTAGGTTATCGAGGGTATAGAACTGCAGGATTAGCCAAAGGTCAGATTCTTATGCAGGAGAAAATCATTCTACAATCCTCTAGCACAAGGCTTCTCAAACTTTGAATGTTATAAGACCCATGCAATGATAACATTTTATAAGGCCCAGTGATATAAACTGCAGGGGCTTGGTGAAGACATTAATTACAATTTCTTTATATAATATGACAAAACACAATGCACATAATATATGGGATTATATAATTTTTAATTTGGGACATAATTATCCCAAATTAGGGATATAACATTTAATTTGATAAAACTTCCAATTATGTCTAGCTCATAAGCAACCACAGCTGTGACCATAACTTTTTTGAAGTAGCTACATCATGTCTAATCAAGACATGATGAATGATCTAAGTTCTTGGTAGTCACTACTCCTAAGAAATTTTGTAAAAGTAGCAGGCAGCAAATGGCAGAAGATTATTTATTTATTGTTTTGTCTCTGACAGATAAAAACTCCCTTTTCCACTAGTCAAAATTTGGATACCTTGTTCTCTTGAAATTATTCACCAAAGGTACCACCATTCTTTAACTCTTAACAGTTGTTACTTGTCTTTCTTTGATGCAGTGTTGACATTTCTTGTAATGATTTTAGAAACAATGGTGAAGATTTCTCTCAAACACAGACAGAAGTTATTCTATTTGACTTAATAATCTTTCTTTAGGTTCAAATCCACAGCAGTGTCTAAAACATCATGAGAACCATTTTAAACATTACGTTTCCCAAGTTGAATTTTTGCTGTCGATTCCTAATCTTTGTCAGTAAGTGTTAATATATTTCCTGGCAGCTGCCGTAATTTTTCAGTTAAGCTATTCAGGTGGTCAAATGTCAATTAAGTAACCCAGGTGTGTAACTAAGAACTAACCTTTACTAAATCTGCAAAGTTGGATCATTTGCAAAATACTTCCCAATTCTTGATAAAACTCATCCTTTGGATTGCCAATGCACTTAACTATGAAGCAATAAAAAATAGTATTCTGTTCTCAGTTTTTGTAGAAAGCTAAAAACAAATGGTTATGTGATTGATAGCTTGGATTTTATCATGGGCATCATTTTGACAATATTTTTAAATTTGTAATTCATAATTTTAGGAAACCATTTACATATGGAAGTCCCTCTGCAAATAACATATTACTTGAATACCAGTGTTATCAGAGTAAACCTTGGTTGTAACAAACATTTTTAAGAAGTATTTTCATTATACCTCATTTGCCTTGAATATTTAATCCCCAGAGAGTTTTTTTCTTCTTCCTAAACAAAGTTCTTCCTGACATTTCACCTCAGAGACTCTAAATAGTGCTGTTGTCTAGCAGTTACTAATGTCTATAGATTCATCAATATGCAATTAAATATTGCAATAAAACTTTAATAATGTCTTGGATTATGATCATCTATATCATCTAATATGTTGGTCTACTAATGATGTTATTGATTTTTTTTCGCTTTTCTGGTTCCAAGTAGTATAAAAAACTTCCACACAAGCTGGTAAAATCGCAATTCTACAATAGTGATTCATTCTGATGTTAGATATTATGTGTTCTTGCACTCCTAGCTTCTTGAGCTTCTTTATCTGATACTAATCTAAAAACAGAAATTTGTTTCATATTTTGTTCTTGTAATGCTTTTAAAAGCTCAAACTCTTTTCTGGGTGGGGAGGATATCTCTGATAAGGTGTTGAAATAACTTGTTTGACACCACTGATTAATTTGATAACATTTTTATACAAATAAGATATTTAGGCAAAAGGACAGGTCTATTACTGTAGTTTACAAATCTAAGTTTGAGATAATCCTAATTATGCTGCCTAATTTCTCATCTCTTTTGACTTCTGTGTTTGCCATATAGATCTGATAGTTTTCTAGCTTTAACAGAAAATTTTCCTTATAAATGAGCAAAAAGATAAATATCTGTCAAAATTAAATACATATTACCATAAAGTATTTAAGAGAATTGTAGACCTTAATATCAGCAAATGATTTAAAATTTTTTAAAAACTCAAGGATGTGGTAAGAAAATATAAAGTATTGGTATATAGGTTTCATTAATTTAAGAAGTAAAATTAAAAAAATTTTTAAAAAATAAACATTACTTACACTCATATAGGATCAAAAAGATCTTTGAAAATTACAAAAGCTCTTTACCAAGATAATTTTATTAGGATATGTTTTCTAATAAAGAAATGTTATTTCTAATGTTAAATCTAATATGTTATTCTATTTGACTTAATAATCTTTCTTTAGGTTCAAACCCACAACAGTGTCTAAAAAATCATGAGAAGCATTTTAAACATTACATTTCCCAAGTTGAATTTGAAAATTAAGCTTTGAAAAATTATTTTTTAAGTTTTAAAAACAATTCATTATGAAATTCAATTAAAATTCAGATTTTTCCCAGTTGGTAACATCAAAAACCAAACAAGAAGAAAGGAGGAAAGAAGGGATAGAAAAAATAATCAGAAACATCTTGTTGCTTATTTTTTTAGGAACACCTAATATTGTGTCAAAAGGAAAACACACAAAAAAAGAGCAAATGAAATTAAAAAAAAAGAACAAGGATTTCTTTGTGTTTCTCATATACACAAAACAAAGAGTTTTGCTGATAAACTGAGTTTGTCTTAGAAACCAAAAGGAACTGTTTACAGTAACAATCAAACTCAGTGGGATGGTTCAACAGGAAGGTGGCAGAGGCTGTGTTGTATTCCCACTATAGAGCTGCTCTCTGGCAGAGGGGAATACACTAGTCTTACCCACAGAAATATTTTCTGAATTCAGGAAGTTTGACAAGGTAAACCATACAAATATTAGAAAAATACAATTTCACCCGTGGTAAATTTCTGAGTGATTGTGTGTTTTTTTTTTTAAATAAGTTTTTTCCACCATAAACAACTAGGGCACACTGGGAGTCACTTGCTTGGCTGCAGTACACTCCTTGCGAAGCTTTGCTTTATAGCTGTGTTAAACATTTAGCATCTGGAACCACTGACTGGGCATTTGATACTCACTCAGACCATCAGTTTTATGTAAATTTTGTGAAGGTCTCATCACAAATTTTAAAATAATAGCCATAATTTAAAAAAAATTAGTAACAAAGTTCTCTTTAGCCATCCGAATGATGGGTAGTGTGAGCCACAGATGAGGGTTCACACACAGCTAGCTCCTTTTCCCCGTTATAATTTTTTAAAAAATTTAAAAGATCTTAAATAACAACCTTAGTTCTTTGGAAATGAGACCATGTAACTAGAACTTCTGTCACATAGTTCTGGACCTCTAGACAATCTATGGATCCAGAATTTCTTGATCATTTCACTGGAGTCTGCTTTTAGCACTGAATTAGATGGTAAGCCAATAAGTACATTATGCTATAAAGCTGCAAGGCTGAGTGTTTCAATTTAGAAAATGGAAGTAAACAAATTCTTATCAGCTCTTTGGTTAAATTTGGATTGAAAAGTATCTCCTCAGGTTTTTGAGTTTAAATATGATTTTTGGATAGATATGCCCACTAATACATGATCAATTATTTTCCTCCAACTAGTAAAATCATAAGATGCTGGAAAGAGCCAAATCTGTCCTAAGGTACATTTGCCATATACACTAGAATTCAGTCAGCCTAAAATTCCAATATTGTATTCTTATCTTCAAAATATTTTGGCACCAAAGTGATACGCTGTCTACTCAAAATATTGAACGTATCTCTAAGACATGACCCTTGAGCAAGCCCCCTAAAATCATAGAAATGGTCTTTATTAGTAATATTAGTTTCACAAAATGTTTTAAATCTTACTCTTCATTTCCTGCATATTTCATGATCAAAATAAAATCTTTTACTTGCTATTTCACTGTATGACCATGGAAAAGTGCATAGTTAGTATCCTCGATTTGATGAGATCCACAATTTTCACTCTCTGTCAATGCTAAGTCAAAAATGAGAGGTTTACTGTTGTATGTGAATGTTGTCTCTGAGCAGGGCAAAGCCTTTCTTGCTGCACACACAGCTAACTGCTCAGACACTACTGATTCCTACATGCCTTTTGCAGTCTAAATCCCTGCTCACAACTAAATGAAAAAACTCTTCTATAGCACAAGTTTTTAGTGATAATTGGAAAAAAAATTGTCAAGCATATTTTTCTCATACGTGTACTGTATTTATGGCAAACACTGATATCTGCATTGCACATTTGTGATTAAAGCAAAATACCTGTCAGAACACTTTATAATGATGTGCATAGAGTTAGTTAATAAGGGAATTTTGCAAATAACTTATAACTTATTCTATTTTCTCTCTAAGCATACCTTGCCATAGGTGCTTCAGCAATAGCATGACCTATCATTTTAAAAAGTTTTTTGCCATAAGAAGTGCAACTTTAAATGATTTCCATAGTTTAGATCTCAATTTCACCTCTATTCAGTTCCATACTGAGAAGCATTATTTTGCATTTTGCTCACATATTTTTTCTGGAAAAATTCAATAGGCTTATCAGAGAGAAAGATTATTGCTCTAGATTGAAAGATTATAAAAAATGCTTCCACAGCTTCACCACATTTGTTGGGTAGTAAAGACATTCTTCAACAGCAAACTCACAGCCTTACAGTTATTTTATCACATTACTTTTAAAAGGAGTTTGGTATAACATGACTTCATCTTGTTGACACAGTATATACTATGTTTAACTTCCAGTTTAGCTGCTGCCAACTCCATAGCATCCAAATAATTGTCTTTACTCACAAGGTTTATGATATTTGGAATTCAAGTTAGGGAGGAAAATTTAACATCAAACCCTAAACTGCAATAATGATAACAAACCATGATTCCAAAATATCTTTTTAAATGAGAACTTACATATTACTATTAAGGTCACTTCTGCGAGTCCAAAAAAGTATAAAACATCAACTCAATTTCCCTAGTAGAAGTGCTCATTAGTCTAGAAATAAATCTCCAGAACTGAACAAAAGCAGTTTTCAGTCTCCGCTTCAATACTTTATATTGTGCTGGTAAATAGATGAGAATCAGTTCTACATGGGGCAAAATTTGGCTCTTCTCACAGTGCAAAATGAACATCACAAATAGCACTCTTTGATATCTGGGTTATTAGGTGATTATTTTTTTTCCTGAAGAGAAAACTATGAAAACATTTTCACATATTAATCAAGAATTATGTTTTAAAATCACCAAATAACCCACTTAACCCACTTTCCATCAGTTTCCACTTAAGATCTACAAGTTCTTCACCAAAAACTTAAAAAGAACTATACGAGGGAGTAAAGTAGTGGTAGGAATGACAATACTGTTAAGGGGTTTTTTTTTTTAATTGAAGGGCTTTAAATTACATTATATGTTAATTCTTCCATCTTAAAAAATGAATTCTCTCATATTGGAAAAATCCTCTTTTTTTACCCCAATTCTCCTTCGTCTACCTTCTCTTCTCCTTTTGACATCCCAAAATTAATGTATCCGAACCCAAACATGTATTTTTCCCTGATGATTCTGCTCCATTCAGTCTTCTATGCCTCAGTTGTAAAAGGAAAATAAATCTTGGGGCCCCCAAATCACTAAACTAAAGGTAAAAGTCAAGCTGGGAACTGCTAATGGCAAACCTGCCTCCCATTCTATTCAAAGTGACCCCTGTGCTCACTGGGATAAATGCACATCTCATTGCCTCATTTGGAAAGGCTAATCAGAAACTCAAAGGAATGTCTCTCATCTACCTATGACCTGGAAGCTCCCTCCTTGCTTTGAGTTTTTCCGTCTTGGCCTTGAGTTGTCCCACCTTTCCAGACTGAACCCATGTACATCTTACACATATTAATTGATGTCTCGTGTCTCCCTAAAATGTATAAAGCCAAGCTGTGCCCGTACTACCTTGGGCACGTGTCATCAGGACCTCCTGAGGCTGTGTCATGGGCGTGCATCCACAATCTTGGCAAAATAAGCTTTCTAAATTAACTGAGAACTGTCTCAGATTTTCAGGGTTCACAGTCAACAGCAACTCTACCCCTCTTGCTCAGACAACTGGATCATTAAACTCATCCTATACTCCTTTCTGGTTGTCTACCCTACATAATGTCTGTAAAGACATCCCATTGGCTTCACCTTCTAATTGTTTTCAGAAGCAGATCTATTTCTTACCACTTCATCATCATCCCCAGTCCCTTTCTCCCCTGAGTAACTACGGCCTTCAATTTGTCTTCCTGTTTCAACCCTTGTTGCCTCAAAGCCTATTCTTCACACAGCAGTGAGAATGGTTCCTTAAAAAATGTAAATCAGACCATGACACTTTTCTGCCCAAAATCCTTCCATGGTTCTCCATTGTTGTAGCCAACCAGGTCTTGTGCGATATATCCTTTATCTCTTGTTCACTCTACTGTAGTCACACCAGCCTCCTCTTTGCCCTTTGAGCATGCCAGGTCTGCTCCCAGTTCAGGATGTTTGTATTCATTTTCCTGCTGCCTGGAATGCTCATAACTGCACCACCACATAATTCATTTATTCTCTTTCAAGTCCTTGTTCAAATGACAACTTCTCAATGAGGCCCACCCTGACCACCCCAGTTAATTGACAACCTCTTCCCCAGCACTCCCAATCCTCTTTGCCTCTATTTTTTTCCTCCAATACTTACCACATTTTAGTATTCTACATAATTTACTCATGTATGGTTTAGTATTGCCATCCTCTGCTATAATGTCAGTTCCATGAGGGCAACAATTTTGATATGGATGGTTTACTAATGTGTCTCAAGCACGTAAAACAGTTCCTGCTACAGAGATCATGCTCAACAAATTTTGCTGAACGACTGCATTTTCATAAGCATTTCTGTTCTTCCTACAAGTTATTGTTCACTGCTGTTAAGCTCTTTAAGATTTACAACAAATCTGTCATTTTGAATTTTGATTAAAAAGCTTTTCTTCTCTACCCATTTTCTGCAGCAGGAGAGCTGCCCTCAGTGTCACCTTCTCAATTGAAACTATGGTGCTGAATAAGGGAGAATAAGAGAGCCGTGAATGGGGAAGGTAGCTCAATGAATTTGGTGGTGAAGCTAAACTATTACCACCATCAAGAAAAGACTGTCTCAAGAACTGCTGTCAGTCCAACTAAATAACAGAGGAAAGCCAGTATCATCTTTAAGTCCTACTATTATCTGTTGGGCTGAACTTGAAAGCAACTTGCAGACTCACAATTATGTGACTTCCAACTATATCAACAACAAATGTGTGGCAACAACACACAGAAAGTAAGTGTGTGTATATTATTCATTTATATGAATACCCTAAGTTATCAAGCTTACTTTATTAAAAAATCCTTATTTCTACTCTATAAAGCAAAGGTGAAATAACATGAAAAACAAATCGTGCATCATCTACTTTTTATATATTGCCATCCTCTTTTCTCAATAATCATAAAGTATCAAAAATACATTTGTAATACTGATTAAAAATATATGGCATAAAATTACATAAATATATGAGAAGCTCAATAGTGCAGATAAGATAGTTAATGTTTCTAAATAAAGGGAAGATAAATGAAAAAATATAAAATTGTTGTGATTAGGATTCATTTATCATTGAATAACCAAAATTATATTTGATTATATTATCATTAATATCCAATCAATTATGAATAATATGTGCAATCTTATTTGTAATTTTTATGTTAAAGAAATTGAATCATAAAAAAGAACTCACTTTAGATTATATGCATCATATTCAATGGATGATCTTGGCACTGCAGGGATCATATAAAGAAATCCAAGATGTTCATTTTCACGTATTATTTTAATGATTTGCAAGGGATCACGAATGTTGGCTTCAACAACGTCTTCTCGGTCGTTGAAAGTGTACTTAGGGTAAGCTGAAGATGTAGTCCCGAAGAGACCTCTTTTCCCAATACCAGGAAGTGGCAGTTTAGGAGGAAAGGGAGAGAACACCTCAACATAGGGCTGATGAATCTAAACAAAGCCAATTTTTGAAAAAAAAAATGAGTCTTTGCATACACACACACACAAGAGCAACAAAATATTACCGTCAAGGACTAATTGCCATATTGCATGATATGTCTAGGGCTCAAAGGCAAGCATTTTGGCACTGAAAATTTTCAAACTATTGTTAGGCAATCATATTCCCTCTCAGTACTCCCTATCCAGATACGCATCCTTTTTCCACAAAGCAGTACCAGTTTCAGCATCCACTGCCTTCTCCTCTCCTTTAACTCAATGTTTATTACATCAAAATATTACCAGGTCTTTGATGTCCATGGGAGCCCTCTTCCCTCCTTGCTTAGTTGCTCTCCATCTATCTTTTCTGGGGCCTCTCCTCCCAACCTCCCCCTCTGTTCTGACCACCTTGAAGCTCTTCAGTGAGTCAAGTCTTGGACAGCTGTTATTGTAACTCATAATAACTTTACTTCTTTGTGAATATGAGGGGCGGTTATATTGAGTGTTGGGAATCACTATGCGGTAGCCTTAGAGAAGCACTGATTTTATCAACTAATATTGGCTGTTCTTTAGACCAGTGCTTCTCAAACTTTAAATGTGCAATGAATTACCCGGGGTTCTTATTAAAATGCAAATTTTGATTCAGTACAGCTAGGGTGGAACCTGAGATTCTGCCTTTCTAACCTGCTTTCAGGGGTTTGGATCCTGCTGACCATGGACTACACTTGGAGCAGCAAGGCTGAGTCCCACCCTGCCATGCCCACACACACCAGCTTTGCTCTACTCTCTGGGCTTCACTGTCTGTGCTCTCAGTGCCACTCACAACCCCAAAAAACTTGGGTGGCATCACCCATATCTGTTCCTCCCATGGAGGAGGTTAATCACTGTGTTTGAAGAAATTTGACACTAACTCCAAAGGTAATCACCTTGCCTCTCTGACAGTATAGGAGTAACTGGCTCTAAGATAAGAGTCACCATAGTAGACCTGCTTTGTTGAATAACTACTGTAAATATATGCATGAGGATTTTATTGCCTATTAACATAGCTGGCAGAGGCTGCCATTTCTGCAGGGATTTCTTACTACAAGCTCTGTGGAACAACTTCTCCAGAAAATTTGTACTCACAGGGAACATTATACCCCAACTCTGATTAAATATACTCTGTTCAATAGCAGTTTGACAACGCCTAGCAAGTTCAGAGCTGAAGGAAACACATCTTTGAACGTAAAAGGTAAAATGTGTGTCTTTGACTTCTTGGCCAGGGATGGCAGCAATAACACTGTTCTCTTCTGAGAATGAATAGGCCAAACCTGAACCAGAGAAAACACACATCACCATCTCAATGTTGCAGTGAGGGCTAGTCCACTTTAGTATTTTTTTTTTTTTTTTTTTTGAGACGGAGTCTTGCTCTATCACCCAGGCTGGAGTGCAGTGGCGCGATCTCGGCTCACTGCAAGCTCCGCCTCCCGGGTTCACGCCATTCTCCTGCCTCAGCCTCTCCGAGTAGCTGGGACTACAGGCGCCCGCCACCACGCCCGGCTAATTTTTTTTTGTATTTTTAGTAGAGACGGGGTTTCACTGTGGTCTCGATCTCCTGACCTCGTGATCCACCCGCCTCAGCCTCCCAAAGTGCTGGGATTACAAGCGTGAGCCACCGCGCCCGGCCCCACTTTAGTATTTTTATGAGACTAAAGTGTTACTGTTTTAACAGAAAATGCATTTATTTTATTTGTTCTAGTCTTTAAAAAGTCTTACTGCATTCTAAGTGGAAGACTTCTTCCATAACAGGGTTACATATTTTCCTCTGAGCCCTAATTTCTCATTATGTAACTCAGTGGGAAAATGTGATTCACATTTTCCTCCCATGGAGGAGGTTAATCACTGTGTTCTGCTATGTTTTTTAGCAGTAACATAGGTTCAGATTTGGGGGTGGGAAATAAAGAAAGCATTTATTCATAAACTGTACAATGTAGTACTCCCCTCTGATGATGCCCCGTACAATTTGATAAGTCAATTTCTTCCTTGATTAACAGAGGTCTCCAACTTTCCTTCCTGCCTGCCTTCCTTTATCTCCCAGGAAATCCTCCTTGCTGCATTTCTATTTGAAACTCATTCAGATAAACCAATATCTGAAAAAAATTACCTTTTTCTCAGAATAAATACCTTTCTTATTTTATGTAAAACATCCCATTTTCCATATTTCTCTTTAATTCCTAACTCTTTGCTGAGTTCTTCACTGAGTGACAGCTACAACCAGGAAGCATAGCTCACAACTTAACATTCCTTTTCAGCCCCACTTTTATCCCAGATGTCTACACACGTTCTCTCCTTTTCTTTAAATTCAAATTTTTGAAGCCCTCTTTATGCCAAATGAATTAATTTACAGGCAATTAAATCTTTCCTGGCTCAGATCTTTTCTGGAGAAAGAGCTCCCTCTGGCTCCACTTCACAGATACCATAGCAACTGAGGCTTTATAATTCCATCTAGTTCATCATATGATTTCATTCTTTCAGGATGATCTCACCCAAACCCAAAGTAAGCTCCTGCCCATCTAGCTTCTCCTAAAGCTCCCACCTCTCTCATCTTATCTATCTCATTAACTTTACACTCATTCTCCTCAGCTTAGTGCAACTCCCAAAGGTGGCTTTTTATTCACTGACTGGCCCCCCGATGGCCAGGTGTAAGAGTCCCTTTTATTTAGTTTTTCATTATTTTGTACCTTAAACAACCAAGGAGAGCTCTTATACCCCAGTGTGCTGAGTGTTCACTTGTCCACCTACCTACCTCTAGACTCTGAAATCCTTGAGGACAGACCTTGTCCTCAACTGTGCACGTCTAGCAGTTCTAATCCAATGCTTGGACTCAAACCAGCACTCAATGTGTGACTGTCAAAGTTATCCTCTCAACCAAAAGCTCAGAGAAATCTTGGCTCTACAGGTATCTTTACTGTAGGTATGCCTTTCATATTTTCTTCTCTTATTTTTTTTCTTTAATTATCTAGAGATATTCATTTAAAGGCAAGCTCTGGTGATTTCTTCCCCAAGCTACCATTTCTTTATGCCTTTCAAGGCAACTTCCTTGCTCTACAACTCTTACCAGCTACACAAATTGTCTTTCTAGCTCGCTTCGTCTCCATTTTATTGCCCGTCACCAGGGTCTTCAAAGATTACCATTTTTGGTAAAAATGATGAAAATTTCAAAAAAGTTATAATAACATTCAAAATACTATTATGTCTTCTTTATCACACAAAAGAAGGTCAGAAGGCACTGTACAGATGCTGAAAGTTTCCTTTATGATTTCCTTCCACTGTAAGAGTTTTCCTTAAGTAGGAAGAATGAAGAAATGTTATATTTCCCAAACTCATTATGCAACCTTATAGAAAATGACTTTGTTTCTATTCTTATGAGTTAAAAGCATGTTAGCAATGCTATACAAAACAAAATTAAGTTAAAAGAATCAATTAAGTATTTTAATATTATACCTGCATTTTTTTCACAGCATCTTGATGCTCAAGAAACTGAGTAGACGATGTGGCAAAACTTTTTTTTGCTATGCTTACTGGACGTTTAATGATTCCGGCAGTCATTAACTCAAATCGGTTCTGTTCATGTATGTATTCTGGCTGCTTATGATCTTGGTAGACTTTTAGCACTGGCTTTGGGAAATAGAGAGACATGTTAATCTTTATTAACATTCGTATAAACTTGTTTTATTTTTCACTACCTTTGGACTCTTTCTCCTGTTGGAAATTGATCTCCTTGGACTAATTTCCTATCAAAGATGCAGTCCTAATAGTTAACTACCACCATTGCCTGTCCCTGGCCTATTGCTTGAGTAAGACTTTTCTACCTAGCTTCCATTAATTTTATACTTGAAATTATCAATGAATACTTACAAGAATAAATTACAACAGAAAAGGCTCAGAAGTATGAAATCATATACTCCCTAATTGTCCATTACAAACCCCCATGATTTACTAATACTGCTACTATGGGAAGAAGTGCACAATTCTCCCACCAAAATCAAAATCAGCAATCACTTCTCATAGCCATAACTTATTGAAGATCTAAAAAAAATAGGTGGCATTATCTTAAGCTATTCAACTGAAAATTACGGCAATAAAACTCCAGCTTTTAACATAATAAAGTGAAGAATTCATTATAATGGCTTTTTGTTACTAAGCATTATGAGTTTATCATAATAGCTAGTCTCTCATATACTGGGATAAGAAAAAAAGGCTTGAGATTAAGTAAAGGGAACAGCAGTTAACTTCTCAGTTAAACTGCGCTTGGTTTTAGATAAAAATCCCTTTTGAGCAACTCACTGAAGAAGGGAAAAGGCTAGTTGTTGCTACAGAGATGAAGGAGAGCTAAGTTATATAATAGTGCTAAAAAGGAATAGCGAACAGGATCACAAGTTGAGAACAAGAAGAAAAAATGTCTGTTTACACAGAGTGACTTCACAGAGACCAAACAATGATCTATAAAAATGATGTTAAGATTAATGCACATTTGGAAAACTCTTCTCTGAAACCTACTGAAATGAATAAGGAAAACAAATAAGCAAATGTTGAGGGATTTCATTACCACCAGATCTGCCTTACAACAGATCTTGAAGAAAGGCACTAAATACAAAAAGAAAAGTCTATTACCAGCCAATACAAAAACACACTTAATTATATACACCAGTGACACTTTAAAGCAACCACGCAAACAAGCCAGTGTAATAAACAGCTAACAACACAATGACAGGGCTAAATCCACACATATCAACACTAACCTTGAATGTAAATGGGCTAAATAACCTATTTGGCAAGTTGGATTAAAAAAGCAAGACCCAATGATATGCTGTCTTAAAGAGACCCATCTCACATGCAATAACACCCAAGGACTCAAAAAAAGGGATGGAGCAAAATCTACCAAGCAAATGGAAAACAGAAAAAAGCAGGGGTTGCAATCCTAATTTCAGACAAAACAGACTTTAAACCAGCAAAAATTAAAAAAAAAAAGACAAAAAAGGGCATTACATAATGGTGAAGGGTTCAATTCACGAAGACCTAACTATCCTAAATATATATGCATGCAACACAGGAACACCCAGATTCACAAAAGCAAGTTCTTAGAGACCTACAAAGTGACTTAGCTCCCACAGAACAATAGTGGGAGACTTCAACACTTCATTGATAGTATTAGGCAGATCATCAAGTCAGAAAATTAACACAGATATTAAGGACCTGAACTCAACATTGAACCAAATGGATATGATAGACCTCTATAGAACTCTCCACCCCAAAACAGCAGAATATACATTCTTCTCATTGCTGCATCTTCTAAAGTCAACCACATGATCAGACATAAAACAATCCTCAGCAAACACAAAAGAACTGAAATTATACCAAACACACTCTTAGACCACAGTGCAATAAAAATAGAAATCAAGACTACTAAAATTGCTCAAAACTATGCAATTACATGGAAAATAAACAACCTGCTCCTGAAAGAATTTTGGGTGAATAATGAAATTAAGGCAGAAATTAAAAAGTTATTTGAAACTAATGAGAAAAAAGATACAACATACTAGAATCTCTGGGACACAGTTAAGGCAGTGTTCAGAGGGAAATTTATAGCACTAAATGCCCAAATAAAAAAATTAGAAAGATCTCAAATTAACAACCTCACATCACAACTAAAAGGACTAGAAAAGTGTGAGCAAACCAACCCCAAAGTAGCAGAAGACAAGAAAGAACCCAAATCAGAGCAGAACTGAAGGATATTGAGAAATAAAAAAAATGAAAAGATTAAAAAATCCAGGAGCTGGTTTTTTTGAAGACGTTAATAAGACAGATAGGCCATTAATAGCTAGATTAATAAAGAAGGAAAGAGAGAAGATCCAAATAAACACATTCAGAAATGACAAAGGGGATATTATTGCTTACCCCACAGAAATACAAATAACCATAAGTGATTACTATGAATACCATATGCACATAAACTAGAAAACCTAGAGGAGATGGATAAATTCCTGGACACACACACCATCCCAAGATTGAACTAGGAAGAAACTGATTCCCTGAACAGACCAATAATGAACTCTGAACTCGAGTCAGTAATAAATAGCCCAGCAATGACCAGATGGATTCACAGCCAAATTCTACCAAATGTGCAAAGAAGAGCTGGTACCATTCCTAATGAAATTATTCTAAAAAAAATTGAGGAGGGGGGACTCTTCCCCAACTGATTTTATGAGGCCAGCATCATCCTGATGTGAAAACTTGGCAGAGACACACACACACATAAGAAAACTTCAGGCCAATATCCTTGACAAACATTGATGCAAGAATCCTCAACAAAATGATTACAAATCGAATCCAGAAGCACATAAAAAACCAATCCATCATGATCAATTAGGCTTTATCCCTGAGATGCAAGTTTGTTTCAACATATGCAAATCAATAAATGTAATTCATCACAGAAACAGAACTAAAGACAAAAAAACCATGATTATCTCACTAGATCCAGAAAAAGCTTTCGATAGAATTCAATATTCCTTCATGTTGAACACTCAATAAACTAGGTATCAAAGAAACATACCTCAAAATAACAGCCATATATTACTCACAGCCAACATCACACTAAATTGTTAAAAGCTGGAAGCATTCCTCTTGAAAACCAGCACAAGATAAGGATGCCCTCTCTCACCACTCCTATTCAACATAGTATTGGAAGTCCTGTCCAGAGCAATCAGGCAAGAGAAATAAATAACGGGCATCAAAATAGGAAGAGAGGAAGTCAAACTATCCCTGTTTGCAGATGACATGATTCTATATCTAGAAAACCCCATAGTCTCTGCTCAAAAGCTTCTTCAGCTGATAAACAATTTCAGCAAAGTTTCAAGATACAAAAATTAATGTACCAAAATTACTAGCATTCCTGTACACCAACAGCAGTCAAGCCAAGAGCCAAATAAGAAACCCAATCCAATTCACAATTGCCATATAAAAGAATGAAATACCTAGGAATATTTTAACCAGGGAGGTGTAAGGTCTCGACAATGAAAATTACAAAGCACTGCTCAAAGAAATCAGAGATGACACAAACAAATGAAAAAACATTCCATGCTCTCCATGATAGGAAGAATCAGTATCATTAAAATTGCCATACTTTGCAAAGCAATTTACAGATATAAGGCTATTCCTATCAAACACAAATGACATTCTTCACAGAACTAGAAAAAACTATCTTAAAATTCATATGGAACCAAAAAGGAGGCTGAATAGCCAAGGCAATCCTAAGCATAAAGAAGAACACTGGAGGCATCATGTTACCTGACTTCAAACTATACTACAGGGCTACAGTAACCAAAACAACATGGTACTGTTACAAAAACAGACATGTAGACCGACAGAACAGAATAGAGAGCCCAAAAATAAGGCCACACACGTACAACCATGTAATCTTTGACAAAGCCAATAAAAACAAGCAATAGAGAAAGGACTCCCTATTTAATAAATGGTACTGGGATAACTGGCTACCCATATGCAGAAGATGAAAAATGGACCCTTTCTTTACACCATATACAAAAATTAACTCAAGATGGATTAAAGACATAAATGTAAAACCCCAAACTCTAAAATCCCTGGAAGACAACCGAGGCAATACCATTCTGAACATAGGAATTGGGAAAGATTTCATGACAAAGATACCAAAAGCAATTGCAACAAAATCAAAAATTGACAAATGGGATCTAATTAAACTTAAGAACTTCTACATAGCTAAAGAAACTATCAACAGAGTGAAAAAACAACCTACAGAATGGAAGAAAATATTTGTAAGCTATGCATCTTTGAAGGTCTAACATCCAGAATCTACAAGAAACTTAAATCTACAAAAAAAAAAAAAAAAAAAGCCCATTAAAAAGTGGGCAAAGGACATGAACTTTTCAAAAAAAGACATAGACATAGCGAACAAGCATATGAAAAAAAGCTCAATATCACTGGTCATTAGAGAAATGCAAATCAAAACCACAATGAGATACCATCTCACACCAGTCAGAATGGCTATTACTGAAAAATTAAAAAATAGAAGAGTAAATTATGGAATATTTACACAATCAGATACTATGCCACCACTAAGTGTAAAAAGCTAGATGGAGAGTATTGTATTTATTTGTAATATGAAAAATAAATAATAAAAAATTAAAATAAAAAATAAAAAATAACAACTATTGTGGAAAGCAGCGTGGTGATTCCCCAAATAGCTAAAAGCAGAACTCCCATTCGAGCCAGCAATCCTACTACTGGGTATATACCCAAAGGACTATAAATCGATCTACCATAAAGACACATGCATGTGTATGTTCCTTGCAGCACTATTCGCAATAGCAAAGACATGGAATCAATCTAAATGCCCATTATTGGTAGACTCGATAAAGAAAATGTGGTATATATACACCATGAAATACTACACAGTCATAAAAAACAAGATCATCTTCCTCACAGGAACGTGGATGGAGCTTGAGGTCATCATCCTTAGCAACAGAAAACCAAGTATCACATTTTCTCACTTGTAAGTGAAAGCCAAATGATGACAACACATGAACAAAAAGAGAGGTACAACAGACACTGGAGTCTACTTGATGGAGGAGGGTGTGAAGAAGAAGAGGAACAGAAATAGCAACTATTGTGTACTACACTTAGTACCTGAGAGATGAAATAATCTGTACAACAAACCCCCATGACATCAGTTTACCTATGTAACAAATCTGTACATATACCCCTGAACCTAAAATAAACGTTAAAAAAATTACACATAAAAACACTAGCTGCATCCTGCGTGAAGGTGCAGTTTCACTTATGCAGATCAGGCAACAAAAAGTTGAAAGAGATTATAGTAAAACTTAGGTTAAGGGTGAAAACGCAATTTAATTTAGGCAACATGTGTAATTGGATTGAGAAACTGGTTTCCAGGTAAAATATGTGTGAATTAAGTAAAATTATATGTTAAATATAATTATATGGAAATTAATATATAATTAAATATAATTATACATATATGTAATTTTTTCATCAACTCCACAACACCACTCACAGGGCCCTATCTCATAGGAATATAAGCACCAGTACAAAAGGATAATACAATTTTACTGTACCATTTGAAATACTGGCAAAACAACCTGAATGTCTCAAAAGAGGAGAATGATTTAGTAAATTATGGAATATTCATACAATCAGATACTATGCCATATATATATATAAATATGAATTTGTAATATGAAAATATTATAAACACAATTACAAATTGTAAGTTTCACACATTTGTAAAATTACAAAATTACAAATAAATTTGTATAAAATTGTTTCAGCATGGACAAAAGTAAGAAAGGACATGTCCTGGATTTTGTCAATGTTAGATGGCATGGGGGTTCAGAGATTGGGGAATTTGGAGATAAGGAAAAAATGTAAAAGAAGAAGAATAGAAAAGAAAGAGAGTAGGAGAAAGAGGGGTAAGGGGAGAGAGAGAGGAGGAAGAAAAGAAGAAGGAAGAGGAGGGGAAAGAAGCAGGGGGGAAGAGGAGAATAGGAAGAAGAAGAAGGGGAAGGGAAAGGGAGAGGAGAAGGCAGTCGAGGGGAGGGAAGTCAATAACAAAAATACATCTTTACCCACTCTATAAAAAGAAGTCAAACTACAGATGCCCACACATGTGAAATTTGTCACTAGACTATTAAGCTACTTTCTCTCTGCATGGTGAAACTTCAGGTCATTTTCACTTTTTTCCTTACTATTTTTTAATATTGTATGAATTATTTTATTCATGTATTATTTATACCGTGCAAGTTGCGTTAGTATATAATATACTGCCTCAAACTTAGTAACCTAAAAATTAACATTTATTTTGCTAAAAATTCTGTAATTTAGGCAGAGCTCAGTGGGGACAGCATCAATGCCTCAGCTGGTGCCCAGTGGAGTAGAGGCAAGCTGTCCCCACTGAGCTCTGCCTAAATTGCAGATGTCTGGCAGTTGATACAGGCTGCTGGCTGAGACTTGTTCAGATAACATCTCCTCAGAGAGACCTTTCTAGTCACCCAATCTAAAGCAGTCTCTTCTGAGTCTCTACCACAGTCCGTGTGCTCTTTTCTTTTTTTAGAAACAGGATCTCGCTCTGTCACCCAGGCCGGAGTGCAGTGGTATAAGCACAGCTTACTGCAGCCTCTATCTCCTGGGCTCAATGACCCTCTCCCTTTGCCTCCCAAAGTGCTAAGATTACAGGCATGAGCCAATGCGTTCGGCTTTTTTTTTTAATAGTTACTATCACTAGGTGAAATTGTTCAGTCTGCTTATTTAGAATTACTAGAATGTCAACATGAATCTTGTCTGCTTTGTTCATTTTTGTTCATTTGCCTTGTTCATTCCTCAGAGCATGGCTGAAACCCTGGCACGCAGTAGGCACAAAACAAACTTTTAATATACATGAGTAGATGACATTGGTGACAAATTGAACAACTTTAATCATCAACGGTTAGTGATACACTTTTGTCAAGTGAAGGCAAATACGTCGGAGAGAAATAGATGTAAAAAGGTTCATCCTAATTCCATGGGAGAAAAATGGGAAGGAGGACTTGGTGCCCCACACAACATGTGGTGGCGCAGGCACACTGAACCCTGGGGAAGAGGAGGGCAGCAGTCAGTGCCACATCCACCGTGCAAATAAAGGTTCAGTGTCAAACCAACAACAATGGTGACCTTGCATTTTGTGTTGATTCCATTTGTATTGGTTTTGTATTTTCTTTGTATTTAAGGTGTCAATTTGTTTATTAACAATTAGAATTAATTCCTAGCATAATAGTTATTTCACACAAAGTAACATCAAATAAAAAACAGCAAATCGGCACTATGGATCAAGAATGCTTTCCTTGAAGAGATATCAGTACTCAAACTTAAGTTTGAGAAGCAATGAAATAAGGATTAATATCCATAATATATTTTTAAAAACTTAAAAATAGATGATAAAGACAACTTAGTTATTTATTTATTTTTTATTTTTTTGAGATGGAGTTTCACTCTTGTTGCCAAGGCTGGAGTGCAATGGCGCAATCTCGGCTCACCATAACCTCTGCCTCCCGGGTTCAAGCGATTCTCCTGCCTCAGCCTCTCGAGTAGCTGGGATTACTGGCATGCGCCACCATGCCCAGCTAATTTTGTATTTTTAGTAGAGGTGGGGTATCTCCATGTTGGTCAGGCTGGTCTCAAACTCCCAACCTCAGGTGATCCACCTGCCTCAGCCTCCCAAAGTGCTAGGATTACAGGCGTGACCCACCGTGACTGGCCCAAGACAACTTAATTTTAAAGTGGACGAAGGTTATGAACAGATAATCCACATATTAAGTAACGGATGTGGTGACGAAAAATGAATAAGATGCAAATTATAACAACGTGATGCCATTTTTAACATATCAATGTAGCAAAAATAAAAAAAAAACTTATAGCACCAGGTTTGGTAAAGATGTGGGCAAACAGGCCCTCTCGTACACTGTAGGTGAAAAGGTAAATTTCTAGAGGGCAATTGGGTAATGTTTTTTGAAATTAAAAATGTACATATGACCTAAAGATACCATTTCTAGGAATGCATCTTAATGTGTATAAAGACAATGTCATTCAACACAGCATTATCTAAAATAGCAAAATAAAAACAAAATAAACAAAACCAAATAAAAGCAAAACAAAAAAACAAAAATGAAATTACTTGAGCTCACATCAATATGAGACCAGTTAACCAGTACTATGTTATGGCACCTCTATGCAACAAAATACAGTGTAGCTGTTAGAAAAGACACCTCTATATGCAAGGATTAGAAACATTCCTACATGTTTAAGTGAAATAAACACCTTTGAGATCAGTATTTATTGTATAATCTTAAAACTATTTATGTTCATAGACACAAATACATGTGCAAATACATTTGAATAAACAAAAGTCTGAAGGGCACACCAGTAATGATGGTAGCTAACGTCTAAAGGTGGAGAGGACAATTTTCACTTTTTAATTTTTTCACTTTCACAGCTCTTTACATGCATTTATAATTATCCAAGGGCATAAATGGTTTCTAAAAATTAAGTATTTTCAACATGCACACAATTTTTTAAATACAAAGGCATGTACTTTGAAAATAATAAAACTGTATAACTAAATATAACATTTACTAAACTTCTCAGTGTGAAATGGTACCCTAATATTTAAAAGTGCCTAATAGCATACATAGTTAAGTATTTGTATTGTACATAATCCTAGAGAGGACTTATCTGCCTGAAAACTTTGTTCACCACTGTATCCTTCAACTTAAACAGTGCCTAGAACTTAATATTTGTTTAATAAATATTTACCATATTTACAACTACATAAACAGTTATTATCTTTTAGCTTTTCATTCCTTCTTTGTCAATTCAGAGGCTGGAAATGACTTCCATCCTCCAAAGCAATTTTGCAACTTCCTCTGTGGCTACAGAGGCTAAAACAATGGTTTTTGAACTTACCAAAGGCTCTAGTTTTATAGGCTGCTGTCGTTTTCTTGTCTTCTCCTGAGCTTTTGTAATGTGCCTAAAATTTAGGATTTGTGTATTAGATTCATTTTCTGTGGATGTCACATAACTCACTCTTCCTTTGGCTTTTATATTATTCAGTCTTGAAAGTGCAGAATTTTTGGCATACTCTTCAATATCTGTCAGGTCAGATTCACTATCTGTGGCCCGAAAAGTCATCCTTACTCCTGAAAAGAATAGGTGAGGAAAAAGAAAATGAAAAGTAGATCAAAAGGATTGGGGAAGGAGGCTACTGGAGAGGGACTTAAGGTCTAGGAAGAGTTGAATTCGCTCACTTCCCTCAAATAAAACCCATCAAAGTTACCCCAGTCTTCCCGAACTGAGGACTTGAACTAAAGGAATAAAAAATTAGAAACTGTGCCTAGGCTTCAAGAACCCCTGTAGCTAGGGTGGAACCCAGGAACTTGCATTTCTTGCAAGTTCTTGGCGGATGCTGCTGCTGCTGCTCATCTGGGGACCACACTGGTCTAGATTTGGAAGGAAAAAAGGAAATGTAATTAATACTGAGATCAATGTTTCTCATCTCCTGCGGAACTTGTTCAAAATGCAGCTAATTCTAGTACACGCAGTCTGAAAAATACAGTATAGGTACTCAAGAAGAAACAAAGGAAAAAAAAGGAATTGAGGGCTAATTTCTGACACAGTGCTTCTGGAGCTTTAACGTGCAGGACAATCACTTGCAGAGCTTGTTAAAATGAAAGCTCTGATTCATACACTTTGAATAGCAAGGTCCTAAAACACTAGAAATATGAGCCTTTTGTAACGGTCTTGCACTCTGCACCACCACGCACACTTTCACCCCATTAGATGAGTGGAGATACTTCAAAACACCTTCCAAAATAGGGTTAGCACAAGAGGTCTTGAATCAGGTGTCGGCAGACCTAGGTTTTATATAGATCAGTGCTGGCCAGTAGAAATATGAGAGCTTTGTATGCAATTTTAATTTTCAAGTAATAGCATTTTAAAAAAAGAAACAGGTGAAATTAATTTTAATAATGTGTTTTATTTACCATATACAAAACATAATCATTTGAACACACAGTATAAAAATTATAGTGGTATCTTTTGGTACCACGCCTTCAAAATCCAGTGTGCTTTTTACATATGAGCACATTTCAATTCAGACTAGCCACACGAGGTCTAATGATTACCGTATTTAACAGCGCAGGTCCAGATTTGACCACTCAGCGTGAGATCTTGGACAAGTCTCTTGATATCGCTATTGCTCACTTTCCACCCCTCTATAATGATGGGCGGATAGGAGACAATCACTGAAATGCTTTTCCATTGATTTTTGCTGCCTCTTTGAGCCTTTATGTTCTCCGGAAGTCAGGCTTTGTTTCTGGCCCAGAAATCGGAGCCCAGCCCCGAGGGTCGGTTCCCAGGACTCACCAAGTCAGAATACAGCAACCACTGCCGAGGGTCTCCAGAGAGAGCAATGCCTGGTCGGGAGTAGAAAGTACTCGGTAGCGCGGAATGTTTCCTGTTGCGTAGCAACCAGCTGGCCTCTACGGAACCACTGCGCCACTGGGTAACACGTCGCCAGGCAACGTCTCAACTAGCCACAGCTTTCGGTCCAGAAGCGCGCCAGGCAATCGAGCCAATTAGTGTCTCCGAAACATTTCCCACGTCGCTGATTGTTGGAGAATCCGCACAGCTTGGTTCCTCCTCTGCGCTGGGAATTGAGTACTGTGCCAGGAGGTGTAGGCAGAGCAGCCAAAGGAGGTGGTTAATTCTGTTTGTTTCGTTGCTTATCGACCACTCACACCCATCTCAACCGCTTACAGGAATTTCTTTTCTGTTTTCCTTCAAGAGGCTTAAGACTGACTTGACGTTCAATTTAATAGAAATTTATCCGAAAGAGTCGAGAATTTCAGGAGAGGAATGTGGGCTGTGTAGACAAATGAGGTCCCACTCTCCAAGGGAGCAACCACTCTGCATCCCTGCCCTACCCGCCGACCTCCTCCCGAGTGTCCTAAGGCTCAAGAAATGTGGCCTCCTCTTCCCTTAACCTCCACTGTGGCCTTCCAACTAATGTCCTTTTCCATTTGGAAGGTAACCTTGGTGTCAGGCATAGGATGAGCCCGTATTACTTGGTTCCCTTGCCCTTTCTAACAAAGCAGACCCTGGATCTTATTCTGGCGTTTAATCTCACTTAAGTTACCAAGTGACTGTTGCTAATTTTGTATGGAACGACCCCATCGAAGGCCAGGGCCTGTTGCTTACTCAGGATGCCTTATCCCAGTTACTGATCAGGGGAAGAAATCCTTTCACCTGTCTTGATGAATCCTTACACCACATGGCCGAGCTCTGGTTTTCACCCTTGTCTCCAAAATGACATAATCACCACTGGAACTCATCATTTTCTTTTGCTCTTTTTGGTTGCTCTTTGTTACCTTGATATTTGTTTCTTGCTCTGTGTGAAGTTCTTTACATTATCGTACTCACAGCCTGCATCTTCTCAATCTTAACATATTCAGGTATGTATTTGATATGCTGATATGATTCTCTAAATCATAGATAGAGCTAAAATGGAGATTACAGGTCACATAATCCAACTCCCCTATTTGATTAGTAAGGGAACTGAAGCCCAGAGAAAGCAAGTGCTTTACTCCAGGTCAGGCAGCTAGTTGTGCCACAGACAAAACTGGAATGCAGATCTCCCAATCCCTAATGAGAAACTGGAAACAGCAAGAGAGTAAAGTCAGTTTAGAAAAAATTTAAAAAATTCAGAAAAACTTCAAATGTAGACAAAATAAAGATTAATTCCCCAGAGATGGAAAAATACACACAAAACTAATTAGCTAGTAAAATGCAATCATTGATATAAACTAATAATGGAAAAAGAAATTCAAAGCCAACTCAATACAACTCAATACTTTATGCTCAAACAAGCATAAAGTTATAATAACATGCAATGTTAGACACATCCTCAAAATAGATTTCATTTCGGATGTGCAGTGAAAATTTTAATCTGTTCCCTTCAAAGTTTATGTAATGGAGACAAATCTATTGCTCCTCAATCCTGGACTCCCTTTTTTAGATTAAGGTGGATTGTACACAAGTGTTACCATGTGCAGCTGAAAGCATTCCAAAAGCTAAGGAGTGTGTGTGTGTGTGTGTGTGTGTGTGTATGAGTGTGGTGAAGTGGGGGTGGGGAGGATTGGAAGACACAGACATAGTTTTACAAAGATATTACTATATGAAACACTACTCATCAAATCTCTCCAAGCTTATTTTTTAACGTGGCAAGATGTTATCTTCATTACCAACTGACCACTTACTAAATCAATGTAGACAGCTTTGTGTATAGCCTGCTATTTTTATAGTTCTTATAGATAATTGTTACAACTCATTGGTTGTTTCTTATGTGCCAAGTACTGTGCTTTATACTTTGCATTCATTTTCTTAAGTACTGCTAACAAACATGAAATTCCCATTTCATAGCTAAAGAACTAGGTTACAGATGGTTACTCACAAGTTCACATCTTTAATAGTAAAAGTAAATGCACTTAAAATTTTTTTAGCATTAGGTTAAGATTTATATACCAGGCCATTTGTGATGGGTGCTATTCCACTAATCATTGCAATAACCTTATGTTAGAGGTATTATTATACCTATTCCACAGATAGGAAATTGAGGCTTAAAGAGGTTATGTGACTTTCCCAAGTCACTTCAGAGGTAGTAAGTGGCAGAGCTGAGATACAAATCCAGATCCATCAACTTAAATTTCTATATGAATTTGAGCCCAAGATTATTGAATCATAGAATTCTTCTTCTGGATATATAGTGGAGTATAGCAGGGCTCACAGAAATAAGGGAATCCTCAAGTGTCAAAATAATAATCAGATGAAACCAGAGCAATACATAACATGGAAGCTGTGGGTGCTGTGGGTACAAATGCCTATACAAAGAACATATAGCTTCAGGGATTAATGCTGAGGAGAAATAGAAGACTAGGCCTTGCTTGAGTCTACATAAAATGGAAGAGCAAACTATAGTTGCCACACACATCTGAGACTGTTGGAAGAATTATCCCCTCAGTAATAGGTTAGACTAGGAAAAAACTGGCAGTGACAAAAACCTACAGGAAAACCAGCATATTTCTACCTGCAGATCCAGGTGGAAAAAATTGTTAAAAATATAATAGTCTCCCCCAGGAATTTATGAGTATAGACAAAACTAGTTCTGGGTTTTTCATTTACACTACCTATGTGGTCTGGGGAAAAAATGCAAACTACTAGGAAATACTCATGAAGAGAAAGGCATCATCAACTCTGAGTCCTTAGAATTCTCACAAGTTAGTTTCAGCCAAATATAAATTTACAATTAAAAAAAAACCCAAACATACAAGAAAACAAGCCACTCCAAACAAGAGTTAGCAAAACAAGACTTAAAAGGCAAACACATTATATATTAGAACTCTTAAATATAGATTACATAAAATATTTATGAAATGTTCAAGGATAATGACAATATAAAATTTAAAATAATTATGGGAATAACATTAGCAAAAATGGTAGAGTAGGAAACTCTAAAAGTCCATTCTTCCACAAAAGTTATGAGTTCAGTGACTTTAGAGATTTCAGTAACCACATGTGACAAAGCATACAGTCTTTAAATAATAGTTTACAAAAGTCAGCAGCAAACAAATACGACCTACAACAGGCAGAAACAACAAATTCTTAGAAGGCAGGAGAATCTGATTTCCAGAGTTACCATATTATAATATTCAACATATCCAATATCAAATTTTCAACCAAAAGTATGAGACATGCAAACAAAGAAAGTATGGTCCACTTACAGGAAGAAAAACTTAATTAATTATAAATTAAGATGTTAATTGTAATCATAGGGCAACCACTAAGAAAATAACTAAAAAAATAGATAAAAAGTGAACCAAAATGGTACACTTAAAAAAATCTACCTCATACAAAAGAAGGCAATAGTGAAAGAATTGAAAAATAACATATGGAAAACAAATAGAAAACGTCAAAAGTAAGTCCTTCTTCATCAGTAATTACATTAAATGGAAATTGATTAAACTTATCAGTTAAAAGGCAGAATGAATCAAAAACATGACTCAAATACATATTGTCTATAAGAGACATACTTTAGATTCAAAAACACGGATAGGTTGAAATAAAATAATGGAAAAAAGATATTTCATGCATGCTCTAAGCAAAAGAAAGCTGCAGTGGCTATGCTAATACTAAACAAAATAGACTTTAAGACAAAAACTGTGATGAGAGATAAAGGTTATGAAAATAGTCAATCCATCAAGAAGCTAGAACAATTAAAACATATATTCACCTAACAACACAGCCCCAAAACATATGAAGTAATAACCAACAGAATCAAAGGGAGAAATAGATAATTCAACAATAGTAGTTGAAGATTCTAGCTTCAGTAATGATAGAACAACTACTGCCACGGTTTGAATGTGTCCCCTGAAGTTCATATGTTGGAAAATTAATCCTCAATGCAACAGTGTTGAGAAGTGGGGCCTAATAAGAGGTGATTAGGTCAAAATGGAGACCTAATGCAGAGACCTCATGAATGGATTCATGTCGTTTTCTTGGGAGTGGGCTAGTTATTGAGAAGGCTTGTTATAAAAGTGAGTTGGACCCTCTCTTGTTCTCTCATGTATTCTGTTGCCCTTCCATCTTCCATCATGGGGGAATGCAACATGAGGTCCCATACCAGATGCCACTGGCCTCTCAATTTTGGACTTCCCAGCCTCCAGAACTGTAAGAAATAAATCTTTGTTCTTTATGAATTATCCAGGCTGTGTTATGTATTCCATTATAGTCACATCAAATTGACTAAGGGACTATAGAAAAGATTAATAAGGAAATAGAATAATTGAGAAACACTATAAAACAAACACACCTGAAAAACATCTATAAAATGTCCCACCCCCAAAACAACAGAAAACACTTTCTTTTCAAGTGCACATGAAACATTCTCTGGGATAGACCATGTGTTAGGCCACAAAACAAGTTTCAATAAATTTTAAAATTTTGAAATCATACAAAATATCTTTTCTGACCACATGAAATAAAATCAGAAATACTAGCAAACTGAATCCAGCAGTATATTCAAAGGATTGTACACCATGGGTAATTATGATTCATCACAGGAATGTAAAAGTAGTTTAACATAAAAAAATCATAAATGTAATACATCATATTAACAGAAGAAGAGGGGAAAAAGACAGCATGATCAACTCAATATATGCAGGAAAAAGCATCTGATAAAAATCCATCACTCTTTCATTATGAAAACATTAAACAAGGAATAGGAACAGCTCCAGTCTACAGCTCCCAGCATGAGTGATGCAGAAGACGGGTGATTTCTGCATTCCCAACTGAGGTACCGGGTTCATCTCACTGGGGAGTGTCGGAAAGTGGGTGCAAGACAGTGGGTTCAGCGCACGGAGAGTGAGCCGAAGCAGGGCGAGGCATCACCTCACCTGGGAAGTGCAAGGGGTCAGGGAATTCTCTTTCCTAGTCAAAGAAAGGGGTGACAGATGGTACCTGGAAAATTGGGTTGCTCCCACCCTAATACTGCACTTTTCCAATGGTCTTAGCAAACAGCACACCAGGAGATTATATCCCGCGCCTAGCTCACAGGGTCCTACGCCCACGGAGCCTCACTCATTGCTAGCACAGCAGTCTGAGATCAAACTGCAAGGCCTCAGCGAGGCTGGGGGAGGGGCGCCTGCCATTGCTGAGGCTTGAGTAGGTAAACAAAGCGGCAGGGAAGCTCAAACTGGGTGGAGCCCACCGCAGCTCAAGGAGGCCTGCCTGCCTCTGTAGACTCCACCTCTGGGGGCAGGACACAGCCAAACAAAAGGCAGCAGAATCCTCTGCAGACTTAAATGTCCCTGTCTGACAGCTTTGAAGAGAGTAGTGGTTCTCCCCACGTGCAGTTGGAGATCTGACAATGGACAGACTGCCTCCTCAAGTGGGTCCCTGACCCCCGAGTAGCCTAACTGGGAGGCACCCCCCAGTAAGGGCAGACTGACACCTCACACGGCCGGGTACTCCTCTGAGACAAAACTTCCAGTGGAATGATCAGGCAGCAACATTTGCTGTTCACCAATATCCGCTGTTCTGCAGCCTCTGCTGCTGATACCCAGGCAAACAGGGTCTGGAGTGGACCTCCAGCAAACTCCAACAGACCTGCAGCTGAGGGTCTTGCCTGTTAGAAGGAAAACTAACAAACACAAAGGACATCCACACCAAAAGCCATCTGTATGTCACCATCATCAAAGACCAAAGGTAGATAAAACCAAAAAGATGGGGAAAAAACAGAGCAGAAAAATGGAAAACTCTAAAAATCAGAGCACCTCTCCTCCTCCAACAGAACGCAGCTCCTCACCAGCAACGGAACAAAGCTGGAAGGAGAATGACTTTGACGAGTTGAGAGAAGAAGGCTTCAGACGATCAAACTACTCCGAGCTAAAGGAGGAAGTTCAAACCCATGGCAAAGTAGTTAAAAACATTGAAAAAAAAATTAGACGAATGGCTAACTAAATAACCAATGCAGAGAAGTCCTTAAAGGACCTGATGGAGCTGAAAACCAAGGCATGAGAACTACGTGACGAATGCACAAGCCTCAGTAGCCAATTCGATCAAGTGGAAGAAAGGGTATCAGTGATGGAAGATCAAATGAATGAAATGAAGTGAGAAGAGAAGTTTAGAGAAAAAAGAATAAAAAGAAATGAACAAAGCCTCCAAGAAATATGGGACTATGTGAAAAGACCAAATCTACGTCTGATTGGTGTACCCGAAAATGACGGGGAGAATGGAACCGAGTTGGAAAACACTCCACAGGATATGATCCAGGAAAACTTCCCCAATCTAGCAAGGCAGGCCAACATTCAAATTCAGGAAATACAGAGAACACCACAAAGATACTCCTTGAGAAGAGCAACTCCAAGACATATAATTGTCAGATTCACCAAAGTTGAAATGAAGGAAAAAATGGTAAGGACAGCCAGAGAGAAAGGTCGGGTTACCCACAAAGGGAAGCCCATCAGACTAACAGCTGATCTCTCGGCAGAAACTCTACAAGGCAGAAGAGGGTGGGGGCCAATATTCAACAGTCTTAAGGAAAATAATTTTCAACCCAGAATTTCATATCCAGCCAAACTAAGCTTCATAAGTGAAGGAGAAATAAAATACTTTACAGACAAGCAAATGCTGAGAGATTTTGTCACCACCAGGCCTGCCCTAAAAGAGCTCCTGAAGGAAGCACTAAACACGGAAAGGAACAACCAGTACCAGCCACTGCAAAGACATGCCAAATTGTAAAGACCATCGAGGCTAGGAAGAAACTGCATTAACTAATGAGCAAAATAACCAACTAACATCATAATGACAGGATCAAATTCACACATAACAATATTAATGTTAAATGTAAATGGGCTAAATGCTCCAATTAAAAGACACAGACTGCCAAATTGGATAAAGAGTCAAGACCCATCAGTGTGCTGTATTCAGGAGACCCATCGCACGTGCAGAGACACACATAGGCTCAAAATAAAGGGATAGAGGAAGATCTACCAAGCAAATGGAAAACAAAAACAGGCAGGGGTTACAATCCTAGTCTCTGATAAAACAGACTTTACACTAACAAGTATCAAAAGAGACAAAGGAGGCCATTACATAATGGTAAAGGGATCAATTCAACAAGAAGAGCTAACTATCCTAAATATATATGCACCCAATACAGGAGCACCCAGATTCATAAAGCAAGTCCTTAGAGACCTACAAAGAGACTTAGACTCCCACACAATAATAATGGGAGACTTTAGCACCTCATTGTCAATATTAGACAGATCAATGAGACAGAAAGTTAACAAGGATATCCAGGAATTGAACTCAGCTCTGCACCGAGCGGACCTAATAGACATCTACAGAACTCTCCACCCCAAATCAACAGAATATAAATTCTTCTCAGTGCCACACCACACTTATTCCAAAATTGACCACATAGTTGGAAGTAAAGCACTCCTCAGCAAATGTAAAAGAACAGAAATTATAACAAACTGTCTCTCAGACCACAGTGCAATCAAACTAGAACTCAGGATTAAGAAACTCACTCAAAACAGCTCAACTACATGGAAACTGAACAACCTGCTCCTGAATGACTACTGGGTACATAACGAAATGAAGGCAGAAATAAAGATGTTCTTTGAAACCAACGAGAACAAAGACACAACATACCAGAATCTCTGGGACACATTCAAAGCAGTGTGTAGAGGGAAATTTATAGCACTAAATGCACACAAGAGAAAGCAGGAAAGATCTAAAATGGACACCCTAACCTCACAATTAAAAGAACTAGAGAAGCAAGAGCAAACACATTCAAAAGCTAGCAGAAGGCAAGAAATAACTAAGATAAGAGCAGAACTGAAGGAAATAGAGACACAAAAAACTCTTCAAAAAATCAGTGAATCCAGGAGCTGGTTTTTTGAAAAGATCAATAAAATGGATAGACTGCTAGCAAGACTAATAGAGAAGAAAAGAGAGAAGAATCAAATAGATGCAATAAAAAATGATAAAGGGGATATCACCACCAATCCCAGAGATATACAAACTGCCATCAGAGAATACTATAAACACCTCTATGCAAATAAAGTAGAAAATCTAGAAGAAATGGATAAATTCCTCGACACATACACTCTCCCAAGACTAAACCAGGAAGAAGTTGAATCTCTGAATAGACCAAAAACAGGCTCTGAAATTAAGGCAATAATTAATAGCTTACCAACCAAAAAAAGTCCAGGACCAGACGGATTCACAGTCAAATTCTACCACAGGTACAAGGAGGAGCTGGTACCATTCCTTTTGAAACTACTCCAAGCAATAGAAAAAGAGGGAATCCTCCCTAACTCATTTTATGGGGCCAGTATCATCCTGATACCAAAGCCTGGCAGAGACACAACAAAAAAAGAGAATTTTAGACCAATATCCCTGATGAACATCCATGCAAAAATCCTCAATAAAATACTGGCAAACTGAATCCAGCAGCACATCAAAAAGCTTATCCACCATGATCAAGTGGACTTCATCCCTGGGATGCAAGGCTAGTTCAACACATGCAAATCAATAAATGTAATCCAGCATATAAACAGAACCAATGACAAAAACCATACGATTATCTCAATAGATGCAGAAAAGGCCTTTGACAAAATTCAACAACACTTCATGCTAAAAACTCTCAATAAATTAGGTATTGATGGGACGTATCTCAAAATAATAAGAGCTATCTATGACAAACCCACAGCCAACATCATACTGAATGGGCAAAAACTGGAAGCATTCCTTTTGAAAACTGGCACAAGACAGGGATGCCCTCCCTCACTACTCCTATTCAACACAGTGTTGGAAGTTCTGGCCAGAGCAATAAGGCAGGAGAAGGAAATAAAGGGTATTCAGTTAGGAAAAGAGGAAGTCAAATTGTCCCTGTTTGCAGATGACATGATTGTATATCTAGAAAACCCCATAGTCTCAGCCCAAAATCTCCTTAAGCTGATAGGCAACTTCAGCAAAGTCTCAGGATACAAAATCAATGTGCAAAAATCACAAGCATTCTTATACACCAATAACAGACAAACAGAGAGCCAAATCATGAGTGAACTCCCATTCACAATTGCTTCCAAGAGAATAAAATACCTAGGAATCCAACTTATAAGGGACGTGAAGGACCTCTTCAAGGAGAACTACAAACCACTGCTCAATGAAATAAAAGAGGATACAAACAAATGGAAGAACATTCCATGCTCATGGGTAGGAAGAATCAATATCGTGAAAATGGCCATACTGCCCAAGGTAATTTATAGATTCAATGCCATCCCCATCAAGCTACCAATGACTTTCTTCACAGAATTGGAAAAAACTACTTTAAAGTTCATATGGAACCAAAAAAGAGCCCGCATCGCCAAGTCAATCCTAAGCCAAAAGAACAAAGCTGGAGGCATCACGCTACCTGACTTCAAACTATACTACAAGGCTAGAGTAACCGAAACAGCATGATACTGGTACCAAAACAGAGATATAGACCAATGGAACAGAACAGAGCCCTCAGAAATAATGCCGCATATCTACAACCATCTGATCTTTGACAAACCTGACAAAAACAAGCAATGGGGAAAGGATTCCCTATTTAATAAATGGTGCTGGGAAAACCGGCTAGCTATATGTAGAAAGCTGAAACTGGATCCCTTCCTTACACCTTATACAAAAATTAATTCAAGATGGATTAAAGACTTACATGTTAGACCTCACACCATAAAAATCCTAGGAGAAAACCTAGGTAATACCATTCAGGACATAGGCATGGGCAAGAAAATTTTTGCAATCTACTCATCTGACAAAGGGCTAATATCTAGAATCTACAATGAACTCAAACAAATTTACAAGAAAAAAACAAACAACCCCATCAAAAAGTGGGCAAAGGACATGAACAGACACTTCTCAAAAGAGGACATTTATGCAGCCAAAAAACACATGAAGAAATGCTCATCATCACTGGCCATCAGAGAAATGCAAATCAAAACCACAATGAGATACCATCTCACACCAGTTAGAATGGCCATCATTAAAAAATCAGGAAACAACAGGTGCTGGAGAGGATGTGGAGGATGTGGAGAAATAGGAATACTTTTACACTGTTGGTGGGACCGTAAACTAGTTCAACCATTGTGGAAATCAGTGTGGCGATTCCTCAGGGATCTAGAACTAGAAATACCATTTGACCCAGGCATCCCATTACTGGGTATATACCCAAAGGACTATAAATCATGCTGCTATAAAGACACATGCACACGCATGTTTATTGCGGCACTATTCACAATAGCAAAGAGTTGGAACCAACCCAAATGTCCAACAACGATAGACTGGATTAAGAAAATGTGGCACATATACACCATGGAATACTATGCAGCCATAAAAAATGATGAGTTCATGTCCTTTGTTGGGACATGGATGAAACTGGAAAACATCATTCTCAGTGAACTATCGCAAGGACAAAAAACCAAACACTGCATGTTCTCACTCATAGGTGGGAATTGAACAATGAGAACTCATGGACACAGGAAGGGGAACGTCACACTCCGGGGACTGTTGTGGGGTTGGGGGAGGGGAGAGGGACAGCATTAGGAGATATACCTAATGCTAAATGACGAGTTAATGGGTGCAGGAAATCAACATGGCACATGGATACATATGTAACAAACCTGCACATTGTGCACATGTACCCTAAAACCTAAAGTATAATAATAAAAAAAAAGAACCACATCTGCAGGTGAAGAAATATAAAGATGAAAATATTTTAAAGTTACATTAAGTAGTAATGTCATAAAACAGTTTGCATAACATGATTATATTTTTGTAAGCCCAGAATATATATAAACTCAGAAACTATATAGAAGAAAAACATAACGATTTAGGAGATTTATGGTTATTTTTATGTGATGCCCTTTGCTATTCTGTGTGTTTAAAAATAAAGACCATCTCCTAGTTTTACACTGAGAAAAACGACTTACTTTTAAATTAGCATAAGAAGGCATAAAGTGGAGGGACCATGAACTTGGTGGAGGCCAGGATGAAATGGATCAGGAGCACCGCTGAAAGATTTAGTTTTTGATAAAAAGAAATGACATCTGTCCCATGTAGATGGGAGGAAGGTGGCAGTGGGTTAGCTAAAGTGATAGATTTGGGGCCTTATTTATTCCATTTCCTCTCTGAAGCAGGAGATGTGGTCAGCTGCTGAGAAGGGTGGAGGTGGGAGTGGTAGAGGCTTCATATAATTTATACGGGAGTTAACGTCTCTTCAGCCTTGGCTGTCCAGTTTAATTTCAGGGTCTGTGAACTGCTTACAATTGTATTCATGTTTGTGTGCATGCATTTCTTTGTCTATAACGTTGATAAGATTCTTAAAAGAGTCTGACCAATCACCTCTCAAAGATGAGAATTCGGGGCGCGAGGCAGGGGGAGGGCGAGGAGGAGGAGCCCGCGGCCCGGGCCGCGGCGGCGGCTCTCGGGTTCTCCGTAGGGCCCCGCCTCGGAGCGGGCGGTGGCGGAGGAGGAGACTGAGGAGCAGGATGGCGGCCTCGGCCCTGCACGCCTGCACCGAGTGTACCCAGCGCTATCCCTTCGAGGAGCTCTCCCAGGGCCAGCAGCTCTGCAAGGAATGTCGGATTGCACATCCTATTGTAAAATGTACTTACTGCAGATCAGAATTTCAACAAGAGAGCAAAACTAACACAATTTGTAAGAAGTGTGCTCAAAACGTGAAGCAATTTGGGACGCCCAAGCCTTGTCAGTACTGTAACATAATTGCAGCATTTATTGGTACCAAGTGTCAGCGTTGCACAAATTCAGAAAAAAAGTATGGACCACCTCAGACCTGTGAACAATGCAAACAGCAGTGTGCTTTTGATCGGAAGGAGGAAGGAAGAAGAAAGGTTGATGGAAAGTTATTATGCTGGCTCTGTACTTTATCGTACAAAAGAGTTTTACAGAAGACGAAAGAACAAAGGAAGAGCCTGGGATCTTCACATTCAAATTCATCTTCTTCATCTCTTAGAGAGAAAGACCGGCATCATCCAAAACATCATCACCACCATCATCACCATCACCGTCGTCACAGCAGTAGCTATCACAAAATCAGCAATCTAAGTCCAGAACAAGAGCAGGGACTGTGGAAACAGAGCCATAAATCCTCTGCAGCAATTCAGAATGAAACTCCAAAGAAAAAGCCCAAATTGGAATCTAAGCCATCTAATGGAGATAGCTCTATAAATCAGTCAGCAGATAGTGGGAGAACAGACAATTTTGTCCTTATAAGTCAACTGAAAGAAGAAGTGATGTCACTTAAGCGTCTCTTACAGCAGAGAGACCAGACCACTTTAGAAAAAGATAAAAAGTTAACTGAACTAAAGGCAGACTTTCAGTACCAAGAGTCAAATTTGAGAACAAAAATGAACAGTATGGAAAAAGCTCACAAAGAAACTGTGGAACAACTTCAGGCCAAAAACAGAGAACTACTCAAACAGGTGGCAGCATTATCAAAGGGTAAAAAATTTGACAAAAGTGGAAGCATACTGACATCTCCTTGAGAAAGTAATTTGTTTAGCATGTCTTCTTACAATGTAAATTTGGGGAAAAAAAATTCTGTGAAGCCCTTAAATTCTGTGTAGTAGAAAAATATTTTTGCACACCAAATGAATTGGTGTGTTTCCTATTCACTTTTATAATTGATATACAGCATTTTTTAAGTTGTAAAATGTTCAAATAAAACTTCAACTGGTTTGAAGTAACTTTTTAATTGTTTGATATAAAGGAACTTTTTTGCCAGCAATAGTATTAAACAGTTGTAAAGGAGTGCATGAGTAGTGCTCTTTGTAAAATGCAACATGCAATAATAGACTAGGTATGGTTTAAGAAGTCAGAGCAGCAGGGTTTTTTTGTTTTGTTTTTGTTTTACACTATGCTAATTTCAGACAAACAGTTTTCAGTTTAGAAATACAAAAACTTTTAAACTCGAAAAATGGCGAACACTGGTTTTTTGGGAATTGTGTTTTTACTTTGCATCAACATGAATTTAGGAGAAAATCACGGTGCTTTTATTAAATGAACTTCAGATATACGTAAATTTGTTTTTTAAAGTTACATCATTAACATTAGTAACCTAGCATTTTCATTATTGGTATAGGAATTAATGTTTATTGTACAGTATCTAAGGTAAAATGTGTTTCTGTTTTGTAAAAACTACTGTAGATTTTTACTTACAAGTGCCTTTTTGCCACCTAATGTTTTTATTTATAGGAATGCTGATCTTTTGTACACAGTTTGTTTTAAAATCATGTTTAATAAATGTTTGTATATAAATGCATATGTACAGAAGCCTATTTCAAAAGGAAATCAAAGTTGCTAGTAAAATGTTTGAGATTACATTTAGAACTAACTGATAATGCATATAGATTGTAGAAAATTTTGTGATTTGTTTCTGTGTGATAAGGGAAGCTGTTGGTCTTTGAATTCATTTAATTATGTCAAAATAGTTCCCCAAAGATTTAATTTTAAGTTGCTTCTTAAAGAGTAATTTTATTTTTTATGTCATATGGCTTCATATTAGTATTTTGTGAGTTACATGTTTTGCTTTATTTTTTATAAAATTTCTTGAAAATTTTAATGTTTCTACAATGATCCATATATCTGCTTTTCCTATGTGTGGTTATCTAAGTTAATATTTATGTACAACATAATTTGTAAATTTAAAGCAAATCTGAAAAAAATTAATCTTTTTAATCCAATCTGTGATAATCTTTGAATAAATTGGAATCTACTATAAGATTCAGGCACTATAAGTAAATTGTCCTAAAGTCTTTAAAATTGTCTATAAAAGGTTAAGGTAGGGTGGGATACGTTATGTGAAGTTATTGACTAACTATATTCTGATCCAGCGGTTTTCAGCCTGAAATGGAATTTATCTCCTAGTTATTATCAGTTCAGAGTTTTAGTTTGATTTTAAAGTATTGCTAGATACACTGTATAGAGTGAGTTGCTTCTCAATAATTTATGGGCAAAGATAAATTTGCTTCATGTAAAACTGTTACTAAATTTATAAGTTTTAAAGATTTTGTTTTTATACAAGCATTGATTGTGAATGTCATATCAAAGGTTGGCTTTCTTAAGAACACATGATTGAAACAAATTTTTTTTAACATGATGTGTTTCAATGGACTGTTCTCATAGTTCATTATAAAGTGATACCAAATAATTCTTTGTCCATTTTGAAAGCATAATATAGGGTAATTTTCAAGCGATAGAAAAAGATTCAGTTAGAATCTTGTAAACTAAACCAGTTTATTTTTATGAGATCTTCATGTAATAATTTTCTTAAATTTAGTACTCTCAACCATGATAGATAATGCCTTAACATGGATTTTAACGTTTGCAGGATTTGTTAAATTCATAAGATAGTTATTACCTTTCTTTGAAATTTGTAATGTTTTATATTCTTGTTTCATAGCCATTTATCAGTCCACAGTGGTCATTATGGTTTTACTTTTTGATAGTTCTTACATCTTGTTGGAGAAACTACAAAAGAAAGTTGTCCTTGTCCTTCCTCTTAGCTAACATCAAAATTAAAAATAGTTTAATATTAATATTAGCTAACATTAAAAGGGAAGGTAATTCAGTTTTAATGTTAGCTAACATTAACAGTCTAATAATTTAGCTTTGTAAATTCCAAGGCTAAAACCCTTTCATGGGCTTCACAGTATTCAGTCCTAATTAAATACCCTTCTTTATTCCATGACCTTATTTTATAACTTAAATTTTTTGCAATTGTATAAACTAGTAATTCAGTCCCAGTCCTGGATCTCTGTAGTGTTTTGACTTAATAAACTGATATTCTTTAAATGTGGACCTGTAAGGAGATGCTATGGTGTGGTGTATTGTGCTTTTAGCCTGTTTTCCACTATTAATTAGCATTTACCAGTAAGGGTCATTTTGACTCAAGTTATTTATGTATTAATAGCCTGTGAATATTGCAGTCCTTTTTAGATTATATTGGTCTAAATATGCATTCTGCAGTGAACCTGTTAAGCTGTTCACATGTATAGACTATTGAAATACTGTACTTGTTGACATTTTGTACTTTTTTCTAGATCCAATATTTCACAATAAAAAACTTGTCAAAGGCAAAAAAAAAAAAAAAAAAGATGAGAATTCGACACAGTCTGCAAGTGGGGCACCCTTAAGTGTTGGCATAAGTCACAGGCTGCTCAACTTTCTGAGGGGTTTGTGATATCATATTCTGTTGCTTCATCACCACCTCGTGGTCAAATATATGCATTACCAGATTTTGAATCAGGGCAATGGTTTCTCAAATCTGAAAGGAACTTGAGGCATTATACGGTCTAATGCCCCACTAGTTATAAGAATTAATAATTATTGTAAAGCTTTCCTTCAAAATATTGAACCAATGTGAATATGTATGAGTGATAAGCCCTGCCAAGCCTAGATAATTACATTTCAAGACTTAAAGGTCTTTGCAGAGGTGATCTCTAAGTTAGTGTTTTTGTGATTTGAAAAGGTCAAAGAGGCTGGACGTGGTGGCTCATGCCTGTAATCCCAGCACGTTGGGAGGCCAAAGTGGGTGGATCACCTGAGGTCAGGAATTCGAGTCCAGCCTGGCCAACATGGTGAAACCCCGTCTCTACTAAAAATACAAAAATTAGCTGGGCATGGTGGTGCATGCCGGTAATCCCAGCTACTGGGGAGGCTGAGGCAGGAGAATTGAGTGAACTCAGGAGGTGGAGGTTGCAGTGAGCCAAGATTGCCATTGCACTCCAGACTGGGCAACAGAGCAAGACTCTGTCTCAGTAAATAAATAGTCAAAGGGCATTTAAACTTAATTGCATATTAAGATCACTTAGAGAGCTTTGAAAAATTCTGATGCCCAGGCCACACATCATATGAATTAAACTCTCTAAGAGTGAGAGATCCAGACATTGATACTTTTTCTAAAGTGTCCCCTACCCCAGGTGATTCCACACAGACACATCTGAGAGCCTCTGCCACAGCAGCTTGCTATTCAACGTGTGATCCATTGACTAGCAGCATTGGCATCACCTGAGAGCTTGCTAGTCATGCAGAATCTCAGATACTGCTCCAGACCTCATGAATCAATCTGTCTTTTAATAATTCCCAGGTGGTTCAGTTCATATTAAATTTTATAAGTGCTGCTATGGAGAACAGAATTGGTGTCCAGTAGGTCTGCTGGATATGGAAGGCTGGAATGGTGCCTGGAAGGTGAGTTTCTCAACTTTGATCACTTCCAGTTACAGGAAATGCATTATATCTGTGCCTCTGTTAGATAGTTCTAACTTTCAGAAAGTTCTGTTTTGGGTAGATGTCAAAATCTACTCTCTAGTCACTTCTACAAACTGTCCCCGTGTTTTGTTTTTAATGTTTGAATGCAGATATTATTCTACCCTTAATTTTCCTTCTTTAAATCTCTCCCTCCTAACCTTTCAGTTTCTTTAGTCCATGTATGATATTTTTGCAGAACTCTCTTTAGTAATTCTACACTAAAAATGGCTCTTGGGACTGAAAGTGGGATTTTGGATGTGATGTGACATAATGAGTACAGTAGGAAAATGATTCCCCTTCATCTAGAAATTCTACTAATGTCTCCTTTTTGCTTCCTGAAAATCAGGATATTAGTCACGGTCTTCGTAAAATGCTACATTATAGAGAACCTGTATCCAGCAAACAAATCAACACGGATGGTCCCAGGGCCTCAGATGATTCATATGCTACCACTAATAGTGTCCTGAGCTCTCAGAGAGAGACCAACGTGTGAGTTCTGGGCTGAGGTTTTTTGGACCTTTGTCTCCAGTGGAGCCAGACTCTTGTCCCTGACCCCCTTCTCCTAGGACCACATCCTTTCACAAAGACAGCCCTTCCCTCAGTGTGGCTGTCAGGGAAAACCTGCAAACCGCAACTGCTGCCTCTGATCTCACTCTGTTCATTCTGTCTTGCCTTTGACTCCAAACTCAAACTAATGACAACCACTCCTGTTCTTACTGTGGCCTTAGTTCCTCGTGCTTGACCATAATACACCTGTGTGCCTTGGTGGGGAGTCTTGCCTGTTGTCACAGTCTCTTAAAACTGAACAAACAGCCTATCATGGACCAGTTTCATATCAGTTATTCTTGTTAGAATATTTGATCTCAGCATCTCACCCCTTTACTTATCTTTGGGCCTGAAGCTGTTGTGTCTACCAAGGATGTCCCAGCCTAGCTTCCTCTTGGACCATCTGCATCACTTGTATAGCCATCCAGTCTTCTGGTGCCGATTCCTTCTGGAGCCTTTCAGTCATGACTCATTTACATAACTTTTTAACTCCAGGAATTTAAACTATGTAGGCTTAGCCAATGATTTTTGCTTATAGTGTTCAAATTAGCATCTTGGAGAGAAATTTTTCAGCATTTGTTGAGTTTTGAAAGCTCTGTGTATCTTTTAAAGGTAGTTTCTCTTTTATAAATTTGACTTTAAAAATATGTGATCAGAGGCACAAAGATATTTATTTAAGGATTTTTATGGAAGCTACATTTAAATAAAATAGAGTATCTAAACTATGATTCCCAATAAGTTGCTCTAGCCAATTAAAACGATGAGGAGAGCTATATGTATTGACATGACATGGGGAAATATACTCAATATATTGCTAAGTGAAAATGTGAGTTTCAGAATATTATACATTATTTCATTTTGTTTAAAAATACACATATGCTATATAGTCTATACTTATGGTACAGAATTTGTATACATATATTATCTACATATAGCACAGAGCAGGGATTAGCAAACTCTAATCTATGGGTCAAATCCAGACTTCTACCTGTGTTTTTGTAAATAAAGTTTCATTGGATCATAGCCATGTCCCTTTAAAATAGTAAATAAAAATATTTACTATCTGGTCCTTTAAAGATTTTCCAACCCCTGCTATAGTAAATATATATATATGTAGTATATAGAAAAATATATAGAATATACAGAATATATAGAAAGTGGTCACCATGTCAAGATAAAGTACCATTTTTATTTTAGGAGACTGAATCTTCTAGAAAATTTCTCATTGCTGTCAGCTTTGCTTGTGTTATGATTTTGTAGTTTGTGTCATTATTTTTTATTATCTTTAGACATATTGGAACTCAGTAAGTTAATACTAGAAAGACTCCAGAAATTGTGGTTTCAAATGGTAAGAAGATAGTGACACACAGTGGGCAATAGCAGTAAGCCCTGAGAATTCATTCTCCGAGGCACTTAGGTATTTGGATAAAAAGTGTATGACAAGATTATTCCCATAGATGTTAGAGCAATATGGCATTTTGACTATACCAAACTTTTATTTCTTCTTAAAACCCCACTAAAAAATTTCTTTAAAGTTGGAAACTCAGAAAAATTAGGAGAATGGGAAAAGAAACAAAAATATGAAATATGAATGGTAAGTGATTTAACAAAAATAAAGGTGGACTCTAAGCAATGGTGAGAAAAGAGAATAACCAACTAATATACATAATAGAATCCTTGAAGCCTCTGGAATTCGTGGCACCACACAGGTCTGGAAATAAGGGTTTAAACAAGGGGGTTGGTTGACACTCTGTTCAAGGATTGAATGGGTCTTCAGATTTGCTCCATCCTCCCCCAATTCCAGGACAAGACTGGAAATTTATTCTCTGGAGTGAGTAAAACAGAAGGTCTCTACTCTAAGGGACAGTAGGCACATTTGAAGGTGGGTAACCTACTAAAAACAGTGTCGTTATCTGAATGTGAGCATGCAAAATGACAAGATCACCCAACCCTCTTTCCCTACTTAGCTCCCAGAAAGGTGACATAGTGCGTTGAATCATTTCAATTTTCTTTAGACCTAAGGCATTCCCAAGATGGGGTCTGTTTTAAAAATTATGATAGGCCTGGGCAAACAAGGATGAGCTGGTTACCTTAGCCTTAAAGCACTGGTAGTTAGACCTCCACCTTCTGAGCAGTAGACTGGGAGAGTCTTCTTGGAGGAATTTGACCGGCGCAACGGGAAAGACCTGAATGCGTGGGCAGCCAGGTTCTACGACTAAGTGGCCCAGCCAGATCAACCCTGCAGTGAAGCATACAGTAAACAAGTTTTACCTGGGTACTGTTTTGTGTTTTTAGACCCTCTGTCTTAAAAATAGGCAGACAACTAAAGACTGTTAGAAAATTCAAGGAAAGCTTCTAACACCAAAGACAGAAACCAAAACATTCAACAGAAAAAACAACTTGAGAGGTAGGCACATGATTCAAATTGCAATGATCAGAGTCTTTATCTTGAATTTTAAAATGTGGATCTGGAAGAACACTTCTTCTGCAGTCCCAGACATCGTGTCCACAATGAAGATAGAATGAAGGGAATAAGGTTAAAGAATATACTTGTCCCTTTATAGCAAAAAAGTAAAAGCTCTCCCAGAAGCCCCTATGTTTGATTTGGACTTATTTCTCATTGGCCAGGACTGGATCCAACAGTCACACCTTGCTGAAAGGAATGCTGAGAAGGTAGAGAACAGAATTGTTGTAAGTGGCTTTTAACAGTCATGATCCATTCCCTGGGCTCCTGGCCACTCCCCCTCCCACCCTAAAAAGGAAACAACATAGTATTCTACTGACAAGAAAGAATAGGCAAAAAAGAAACTATATGGAAAATATGTCTGCCACAGGAACCAAAGTAAGCAGGTTAAAATGTTAAAAATATAGTTGAAATTGGAACTCACATACATTGCTCGTGGAAATACAAAATGATACAGACACTTTGAAAAACAGTTTGGCAGTTTCTTATGAAGGTAAAAATACACTCTCTGGATGACTTACCTACTCCACTCCTGGAGAGTTTCCTAGATAAAATAAAAATCTATGTTTACCTCAAAACCTGTATTGCAGATGTTTTATAGCTACCTTATTTTTAATCTCCAAAATTGGAAGCAACCTAAAGATCTATCAATAGATGAATTTATAAACAAACCATGGTACATTTACCCAATGTACTATACAACTCAGCAATATAAAGGAACAAACTACTAATATGCAACAACTTGGATGAATCTCAAATGCATTATGCTAAGTGAAAGAAACCCAATTAAAAATTATATATTCATGGGCCAGGGACAGTGGCTCACACCTGTAAATCAGCACTTTGGGAGGTGGAGGTGGGTGGATCACTTGAGGTCAGGAGTTTGAGACCAGCATGGCCAACATGGTGAAACCCGGTCTCTACTAAAGATATAAAAATTAGCCGAGTGTGGTGGCACACACCTGTAGTTCCAGATACTTGGGAGGATGAGGCAGGAGAATCGCTTGAACCCGGGAGGTGGAGGTTGCAGTGAGCTGAGATAGTGCCACTGCACTCCATCCTGGGAGACAGAGTGAGACTCCATCTTAAAAATAAATAATATATTCATGATTCTACTCATATATCATTCTGGAAAAGGCAAAACTATAGCGATAGAAAATAGGTCAGTGATAACCAACGGTTGGAGGTAAGAGGAGGGGTTGACTTCATTGAAGCATGGGGAAATTTGGGAGGTGAGGGAGAAGTTCTATATTTTGATTGTGGTGATGGTTATATGACTGGGTATCTTTTTCAAAATGCAAAGAATTATACATTAAAAGGGTGCTGTTTACTGAATGTACATTAAATTATACAAGAAAAAATGGAAAAGAAAAAAAGAAAAAGAGAAAGAAAAGAAAGAAGAAAAAAGAAAGAAGAAAGAAAAGAAAGAAAGAGTCAGAAAGAAAGAAAACCATGCAGTTAAGACTTTCTGGAAGAAGTTGAGCAATAACATGAAAGTAGAACACTAAAGACATATCTTATTTCTGCGGAAAACAATATGTGGTAGATACAAACATTTCTGCTACTGCTTCAGGCCAAAAAGTCCAAGTATTAAAAAAATGTAAAAAACTGAAAAAATGCTTTGTTCTGGGATTCATAGTGTATGGTGGGGGTATTGGTCTTCACTGGGGCCTGAGGGACACAAGATTCAGAAACATCAACAGTGGTGTCATTTCAAGCATCTGTTGATAGTGAGTCCTTATGTTAGTGGTTCTCAAAGTGTATTCCCTGGGCAGCAGTATCAGCATTACCTGGGAACTCGTTAGAAATGAAAATTTTGCAGCCCCATCTCAGAACTACTGAATCAGAAACTCTGGGGATGAGGTCTAACAACCCATTTTTTAACAAGTCTTCTGGGTGATTCTGAGGCATGCTTAAGTTTGAGAACACTGCTCTAAATTAAACAAATATGAGGTCAAGGAGTGAACTGTGGGTCTAACCAATTCAGAGTGAATTCTAGCAAGTTCACAGACCATATTCTCTAATTGGCCTTAAGAATAAAGAGGTGCAAGGCAGAGCTAATTCTATGAGCTTCTTTAAGAGAAAGAAAGTAGAGAAAGAAAGAAAAAAAGGAAAGAGAAAGAATACATTTGTAGAAACCTGTGAGTATGTGAAGATATACTGTGATAAACCTGTGAGTATGTGAAGATATAGGCCTTTGGAAGGCCTTGGAAGGAACTTGTCCAAGCAAGGATCCTAAAGCCTAAGCTCCATTCAATACTTACTAAACCTGCATCTATAGGTGCAGGTGATACATATCTTTTAACTTCAAAAGTATATCATATATAAGGAATAATTTTTTTTTCAGCATCACTCTGACTTCTGTGTCTTTCTCAAGAAATAATGATGCCTCCCTGATTCAATAATTGAAGAATACATAATTTTCTATTGGGAATGGGAATTACAATGTGCCCCAGGTAGCAATTATACAATTAGATGTTGACCCTAAAGACACTCTCACGTTCTCTACCAATAACTTCCAGAAAGTAAAAAAGAAATTTAAAAGATAAAAAAGAAAGCAAAAAAGAAACTCTTACATATGCACACTGTTGAAGTTATAGGGAGGCCAATAACATACCCCACTTTTCTCTGAATGATTTCAGACCTATTTGAGAAATAGACACAGCAGCTAAGTAAATAATCTATATCATCTTTATCATTGATAAAGCTATTATGAGGGAGAGAGCTTATGGTGAGGGCTTATCTGTGCTCCCTGCCACTCACCATCTACATTCCCACCTCCAATCTATACCTAGAGGTAGCTCACCCCAAACAAAGTTTGGCTCAGACGTAATGGCCCTACATCACTAATTTAATGCCTGCTATGGTAGACAGAATAATAGCTCCCAAAGATGTTTAGGTCCTCATCCTAGAATGTGTAAATATGTCTCCTTACATGGCAAAAGGGATTTTCCAGATGTGATTAAAGTAAGGATCTTGAAATGGGGAGATTATCCTGGATTATTCAGGTGGGCCCAATGTAATCATAAGGGTCTACATAAGAGGGAGGAGGCAGGAAGATCAAATTAAAAAAAGAAGTGATGGCGGAAGTCGAGGTTGGAGTGGTATACTTTAAAGCTGAAAGAAGCGGCCAGGAGCCAAGGAATGTGGGTGGCCTCTAGAAATTGGAAAAGATAAAGATTCACTCCTAGAGCCTCCAGAAGGGATGCATCACTGCCAACACCTTAATTTAGATTTAACTTAATTTTAGATTTCTGACCTCCAGAACAGTAAGAGAATAAATTTGTGTTGTTTTAAACATTACCTTTGTGGTAATTTGTTACTCCCACTGTAGAAAACTAACATACCTGCCTAGTATTCTTATCTTTGGGCATCTAGACCAGTTCTTATTTTCCCTTGCATATATTTGTAAGCATGGATGAATTATTTTCTTAGGACTTTTTTTTAATGCCTAAGAACAGTGTACTCAATTTATATTCCTCAAATTGAGTATAAAAGTAGACTGGAATCCTAAGAGTGTGTCAGCTGACAACACAGGATCTCTTTTAAAAGACAGCTTTGACATGTACAAATATCCCACCATGTCAGGATGTCCTAGATTAGGTTGTTTGTCCCCAGGAATGTACTTTCCTCTCTTCGCAGTTTTCCCCAAAGACAGGGACTTGGTACCAGGTCCAAAGAGTATAATCAGCAATTCAGTAACAGGTTTTAAGTGCTGACCTCAGGTCTCCCGCTGACCTGGAAAGGGGCCTGCCCTTGCTCTCTGGCTTCTTCCACCAGTGGGCCCAAATAGTTGGGAAATTCAAGCAGTGCTTCATCACGGGCAGACTTTAGGCCCCTATTCACAGGCAGCATTATTTGGCAAGTGTTTACAAGTGCTGCTCAGGATTTAACCACAAATCTTTCCTATATTGTCTATGACTTTAATGCAAGAGAGAAATTTGAGTTCTGTCTCCTCCATCCAGGGACTGGAAATAATAGGCATTGTTGGCTCTGCAGGAATTACTTTTTGTTAGCCACGGATACAACATGAGCCAGACTCCATGTGGCTAGGGGGATGAATACCATTGCAGTTGCTCAAGCTGTCAGTGATAAGTTGGGTTTTCTCAACTCTTCACAGGGTTCATATTATTCTAGTCGAGGCTGTGGCCATGATAACTGTGGTGCCTGGATTTGAAGCATTCAGATAATATCCTATATTTATGTAGCAGCACCTTCTATTGTCCAGTGGAATTTCAATGCACATTGGATCCTCGAAATAGTTCTGGACCAGAGGAGGGGTAGAAATAAATGTTGCCACTTGGCAGATGAGAAATTTAATGCAGAGAGAAATTGTACTTTTAAAAGTCTTATGTAATCAATGCCAGGACAAAAATTTTGGGTCTTCTGATCCCCAGACCACATTTACCCTTTTTGTCTATGATGAATGAGTAAGAAAGAAAAATGCAAACCTGTGTGAAGCTAAAGTTTATGTTGTCAGACCTGTGGCCAGGTTTTTCTGGGCTCCTTTGGCATCCCCAGGTGAGTCTTTGCTCTCCAGGTATCAGAGAGCCTCTTTTGCTCACCCTTGTAACCTGCCACTGAGCACTGGTCCAGACTCATAAATGATGCTACATAAATATTTGTTGAATGAACAAGTGATTGATTGATTCTAATCATTAAACTTCTAAGCCACTGAGTCCAGGGAACACTGTAGATGGTTTTGTAGAACCAGTTTCCTCTGGCCTCTTTGTCTCTTGTCTGCTGAATGTTTTGTTCTTCTATTGCATTTGTGGTGAAAGAAAACTCCTTCTTTCTTGACATGGGAAAGGCAAACAGCCATGTAGACCTGGAAGACTGCCAGGTTTGTATGGGCAATAAAGGAGGCAAGCCAGTTAGCTATTAACTAGCAGAGAAAATAATTCAGCTGCTTATCACACTCTAGCCACTTGCCTTCGGAGGCCTTTTCCTGACTTTTCCCAGCCCAGAGTGGTAAGATTAAGGCCTTGGGCAATCACAGTGTACATTTGTTTTCCCTACCTTTCTCCAACTGTATCCAGGTGTCCCCAGGTTATAATAAACACCAGGCAGCTTGAGGTGGAAGAAGTCATAGACAGGCAGGCAGTCTGCAGGCTAAGGGGTGAATAAAGCTGGAGGAGGGGGAACCTCAAGAAACTGATGACTTCAAATTTATTTGGGCACCATTTAAGAAGAGCCCCAAGCTTATTCCCCACTGGTGGCTTTTCAAGGTTTTGGGGTTCTTGTATTTCACACTTAAAGTAAAGGTACAGAATTGTGAATATGTTAGCATGTGTTTTAGAAAGGTTGAGTAGTTTAAGGGTAGTGCGTGGGATAAACTAATGTCTTTAATGAGAAAAGAGGCAGGAAAGGGAGTTTGAGCTGAAGCTCTGGAAGTCTCAAAAGGGTAAATGCACCAGCTAAGATAAAATATTTTCCATATTATCACACAAAGTTGATATCATTGGCAAAATCACAGTTTTAACTCCTTTTTAACAACTTAGTATCGCAAGTATTTATCCTATGAGAAATGAAGATTTTTGAACATGGGGACACATCAAATCATTTAAAACTTTTGTTTCAATTCTGCTTCTGAAAGCATGGAAATCAATTCAGGAGGTTGGAGTTTGGGGACAAGGCCAGCAATGCATCTGTGTGCCCTGAAATATTTCCAAGTCCCACAGATGAGCAGGAATCAGTGGTTGGGGGTGTATTAGTGTGGAGAGGGTGGAAGATCCCAAAGAAATATCAATTCAGATGGGCAGACATATGTTGCACTAAGACCCGCTTTTGCTATAAAGAGATAGAACTGGGTTGAACACTGAACTGGGCACATAATTGGCCTTGAGGAAGAGTTTGGGAGGGTGTAAATCTCCAATATTGGAGAAAAAAACTAAAACCCCTCTTGAGCAGAAAGGATGTTTACAGCAGCACGTGGTACAGCCTCATGTAATCTTGTTGTTCTGCCCCTCTATAGGTTCCACCCACTATCCAACTTACTCATCCTAGGTCTTAATGCAGGAAGATGATGAAAACATCTAGAGTCCAGATGATGGTGCAAATCACTTCTTTACGGTCCCCATAAGGTCTTTCATTCCATCAGAGTCAGCCCTGAGTGGACACCCAAAGGCCCCAGTCTCCTTCCCTTCCTTGTTCTCTTCTTTACTTTCTACCCCTCTGCCCTCCCCAGGGTTCTACCTGCATCCTGCCCCACCTCCATCCTGTGTTTGAGACAGTGAAATTCATTCCATTCTCCCTCCTGGAAGGACAATGGTGAATAGACTAATATGCTAATTCTGAAGAGTACAGCACCTACATACAAACCCCCCATCAGATAACATTGATCACTGTCATGGCATAAATTCAATACGTTATTGTTTTAAAAATTCCCCTTTCATTAGAGATTAGGATGGAGAAGAATAAAGGAAGTTAGAGAGACTCAAACTCTATTCTGTCATACTTTTACAGTTATTTAACTGCTTCTTGTGCCTTGGCCTTATCTTCTGAGTTAGACTGTTAGCGAAAGCTGAATTTTTGCCTTCTCTTGAATTTCCCGAAGCACTCAGAACAGGACTGGGTTCAGAACTCAGAATTATAGAATCTCTGGAATACAAGAAAACCTGTTGATATCATTTAGTCTAGTATTTGCAACCCTGATGCACACTTGAATAACTGGAGTGCTGTGGCAGGTAGAACAATGGCTCCCCAAAGATATCCACATTCTCATCTGTGGAATCTGTACCATGCTGCCTTACATGGCGAAAGGGACTTGCTGATGTGACTAAACTTAAGGACCTCAAGATGAGGAGTTTATCTCAGATTATTCATGTAGGCCCAATCTAATTGGATGAGTCCCTAAAAGTGGAGGACCTTTCCCAGCTGTGTTCAGAGGGAGATGTGACTACAAGAGAATGGTCAGAGTGATGCAGCATTACTGGCCTTGAAGATGGAAAAAGAGGCCACAAAACCAAGGAATATGGGCAGCCTCTAGAAGCCAGAAGAGGCAAAGGAAGAAACTTTCCCCCACAGCATCCAGTAGAGAAAGCGGCCTTGCTAACATCTTGATTTGAGCTCAAATACCAACTTTTGGTTTTGGTGAACATTGTGTCTGCATCATGTAGTATAACACTTTGCTCTCAAGTTTTGGTTCCAGACCAAGATGAAATAGACACACTTTACCCTATTCTTCTAATTGAGTACAGCTACAATTCCTGTATATTATAAAATAAGTATAAGGAGACTCTGAAATGTGGAGAGAAGATGGCAGATTGACTAGGGATCTAGGGACCTAAGGGATGATGTGATGATGGATTTCCTGGATTTTCTTTCTGCCTCATATATCCTGGACTAGATGCAGATGTCAGCAACCCAGACATGCTGACAGGAATAGAAAAGCATGCTCTCTCTAGTCAAAAGATGGGGAAAGGGTCAGCTTACCAAGACAGAAATCTTTTAGAGTATAACTACCCTACCCCAGCCAAACACCATGGGTAAAAACACAGTCTCATCCCCATTTATGTCAACAAAAACCAAGTGGGTAACCTAGATTTTCATTCTTATTCAGCTGTAACAGGTGATCCCTGCACCCCCCAGAAACCAGGATAGTAGGGTGATGTCTTTGTGGGGAGCTGGGACTTTTATTCCTACTCAGAAATAATAAAGCCCTCCCCCAAAGGTGTCAGTGGAGGTCACACACGAAGATGCTGGACTTCCCGCCAGACAATAATGAGGTACCCTTCCCTCTCCCTGCCTGTTATATCAGAGGAGGGCAAATGAGAAGCTGGAAATGTCACCATTAGGCATACTCCATGTCCTGAATGTTTATTTTACTTCCTATAAATCTATAATTATTTTAAAATAAGGTTTTTATATTAAACCCATAAACTTTGCTGTGCTTTCTCATGCCCTCATACTTATTCTAGGTGACTATATATCCCGGGGAAGTGGGGGAGTAGGGAGAAACATGGGGAAAGAGAAGAGGAAAGAGAGAGAGCACACAACCTACCATGACTGTGCAAATTTCTAAGACCCATCTCCAAGTTTGTGCTCTCTCTGGGTTGATTGTTTCACAGTTGGTAGGTAGTTTGGAACACTGTCTGTCTTTATGGCATTCTGTTATCCTCAATATTGGCTGGCATATATGTAAATAGCATAAGGAGGAATATCAAGGCTTTGAGTATAAAATCCTGAGAGCTACTGGTCAAAAGCAGGGAGTTGCCAAATGCTAGGGACTGGACAAGAGTCAGGTGGGGAGCTTTTTAAAAATACAAATTATTGGCCAGGTGCAGTGGTTCACACGTGTAATCCCAGCACGTTGGGATGCCAACACCTGAGGATTGCTTGATCCTAGGAATTCAAGACCAGCCTGGACAACATAGTGAGACCCCGTATCTACCCCCCAAAATTAAAGAATTAGCCAGGCATGGTGCCACATACCTGTAGTCCTAGCTATTTCGGAGGCTGATGTGGGAGGATCACTTCAGCCTAGGAGTTGGAGGCTGCAGTGAGCTATGATCATACCACTGCTCTCCCGCCTGAGTGAGAAAAAGAGTGAGACTCTGTCTCAAAAAAGAAAAAAAAAACCATAAAATAAAATGTGCTATCCTCACTGCTTTGTGTTTACCTCCCACTTGTCTGACACTTGCATTTTTAAGTGTCTCCTCCTCAGGGCTTGAATCCTGCTGGCAGGAAAGTAAGCCAAGGAGGTATGGAAGGCTTCCCAGGCCCCCTACACTCAATCTGTGCTCCTTCAGCACTATGATTGCCTTCAATAATAAGAACAAGTTGACCAAAAAACCTAGAGTATCATTCACAGCCACATCTGCTAGGCCCTGCTAAGTCACATCCACATCTGCCCCGAGGGGCTACCTCCTGAGTAGCAGTTGTTGGAGAAAATAGAGCTGTGAATCTGGGGTTGCTGTCTGTCATGAGTGAGACAGTGGTTGGTCTGGACAGATCCCTCGGACTGTCTTAAGGCTGTAGGAAGACAAAGAATTCTCAGCTTCCTCTAGAAGGGAGCAGTTTGCATTCTCTCTCTTGGTCTATCTTTTTAAAATGAGGTGATGCTATTCAATAGCCTGACGCATTAAATGCCTATCTGGTTTTATTTCACTTTCAGGAAGATCCAAAACTTTAGCCATCTATTTCACCTGGAAGCATGACTTAAATGTCAGCTCCAATACCACTGTAAAAATAAGTTAATTGATCAGAGGGAAAGAGAACTGACATTTTCCAAGGACCTTCCTTGAGCCAAGAAGTGTGCAATATACTTTTTTTGTGTGTTGTTCTTTCTATTTTATATCAAAACCCTGTGAGGTAGGCGTTGTGATCCATATTTTATATATGGTGGAAGCTATACAAGAGGAATGCACCCTAAAAATTAAATCTGTGAAGGTGTTTGTATATGTCTGTGTTTGTGTCAGGAGGTGGGTTCCCCCTTCTTTGGCAAAAAAAGTTGCCAGCTATGTCACAGGAGAGGCAGAGGCAGGAAACCACTTGGGAGCCTTTGAAAACGGCTGCAGGGTAGACCCATCTAGCATCACGGGGTGTGACTTCTCTTAGAGGAAGGTGTAGGGGCAGGGCCACAATTGTCTGGTGAGAACAGAGTGGGTCACAGAAACAAGGGAGGATGGTGGATGTGCAACGTGATAGATAGCTGAACCAGTACTCTAGGGCGACCATGGTACTGCTCAGCAGGAAAGCATTGCTCAGCAATGCTGCCTGAGAATGCAGGCTTCTACGGCCTAACCTCTGTCACCTCTAACTCTTTGTGCCAGAGTGGCATAGACCGGTAGGTCACTTCCTGTCTCCTTATGATTGTCATAAGCATCAAGAGGCGCAAATGGGGATAGAGGAGGTACACCTGAACAGCTGACCTCCTTGGTGTTTGCAGCATATGGGGAACAAAGCCGAGCATATGAGTTGCTCCCTGTGTCCTGTTAAATTCAAGTGAGGAATCTAAGACTCAGAGAAATTAGGTGATCTTCCCAAGGTGACACTGCTGTGATCTCTGCTGAAGCAGAGATCTGAGTTCTGAACTGTTGATGGTGAAGTCCATGTGTATTCTTTTCCACATGTTAGTGAGCTTTATCACTTTCATCAGCACTGGGTGAACATGTGAGGCTATTTTCATTTGTTTTTCAAGGTACATCTTGTTTCTTTTCTACTTACCATTTTATCTTGCTTCTCTTAAGTTCACAGGGAAATTTTTTTAAAGGATGGATATCATCTGGGTGTTAGCAAGCATTTGAAAGTCTTTGCCTAAAACCATGGAGTAAATGAAATAATCTGGGACACAGGGGTTAATGTAAGGCTTTGGGGCCTTAAGTGGTGGTAGCAGGACACAGATTCAAGGATATGGAGCTATCTGCCTGGCATGTCTGCTGCCCACTGCTGCCCAACCCACTAGCATCTGGCCCTACAAGTACACACAAGTCTTTCCAATCCATTAGTCCTGATGTGTTTGCTAGAGGATCCAAGACAGAGGCATTCTCTTATTGAAGGATTTGGATGGATCTGTGAGGATGCAGGCCTGGAGTGAGACAAGCCTTCATGACTTTATTTTTTCTTTTTTTTTTTTGAGACAGAGTCTTGCTCTGGCACCCAGGCTGGAGTGCAATGGCGCAATTTTGGCTCACTGCAACCTCCGCCTCCCAGGTCCGATCAATTCTCCTGCCTCAGCCTCCCCAGTAGCTGGGATTACAGATGCCTGTCACCATGCTCAGCTAATTTTTGTATTTTCAGTAGAGACGGGGTTTCTCCATGTTCGTCAGGCTGGTCTTGAACTCCTGACCTAAGGTTATCCACCCACCTTGGCCTCCCAAAGTGCTGGGATTACAGGCGTGAGCCACCACACCTGGCCATGACTTCTTTAAGTAACTGGATCCAGCTATGTCTGAAGGCTTGCCCTAGTTTTTCATTTAAATGAGCCTAAGAAAATAATGGTCTACATCTGTTGAGTATTTACTATTGTCTACTAGGATTTAGTCTCTCTTCTACATGCTTTACATAGATTATTTCATTTAATCCACACAACAACTATATGAGGTAGGTACTATTATTATCCCTATTTACAAGTGAGGAGCTGAGGCACACAGGTTTCCAGGTGAGATTTAAAACTGAGGAATGTACTTACAGTGCAACAAAACCATAATCTTTGGGGTTTTCTTTTCTGCTGGATAGAAATAATTTGCATTTCTATCAAAATAAAAGTCTATAAGTCAATAGAGCTTCACAGAGTCTGGGTCCTAACCACATCTCTTCATCTATTAAAAAAAAACTACTGATTGTTCTTTCTTTATAAAAGTAATGGAGTAACCTCGGGGAAAATTTGGAAGACAATAATAAATCCCAAAGTAGAAATTATCTATAAAATGTATAATGAAGAAGCACATAATTTTTGTATTAACTGTAAAGCCAAATCAAGTAAAGGCTCATCTTTGTAGAGAATAACTCTTTGGTGGGCTTGTTACACAACGTTGCAGAATGGCACTGAAAGGGCATGCTTCCTTTTAAGGCAAAACAGACCCAATCAATTGCTGTTAAGTGACATCACTCTGCAAAGCCCAGCACTCTCACTAATTTCACAACTATATAAAGCTCCAATGAAAAAGGCAACTATCACAGCCTTAAGTCATGAAAATGCTGAAGAAAACGAATGGTGGGGCCTGAGCCAGAGCTTCCATCACCTGGTAGCTTTGGGTTTGATTTTTGTGGTATCCTTTGTCCTTCAGGAACAAGGGGGGGTTATTCTCTTCTACCTTGGAGTCCTTTCTCAGGCCACAACCAGCTTCCCAAGAACTCTCTTCTTTCTTCTCCATAGGCCCCAGGGCCCTACTTTCTCTCTCTTTAGTAGCAACTCTTGGGACTCTTTTATGGTTCCCTTCCCACTACAGAGTGGGTACGGAGTGAGTTACAATGTCTTCAGCTACATTCAGGGTCTCAGGGAATCTTGCTTTCTTCTGGTGTCTTTCCAGAAATTTCAACATGAATCACTTCTTGTGTGTAGATATTGGTAATCTCTGTTAGACTGCAAACATGTAATTTGGGAGAGGCTATTAAACTAGGTAAAAGCCCTAATGTATCTAATCCCTCTGAGACAGCATTGCCCTGAAAATAGGGCAAAAGTCTTCAGAAGTTCAGAGAGGTGGTGGAAGAATGGCTGGATCCAGTGCTGGACAGTATGAGAGTGGTAGACACAGGAGGCAGGGACATTCTGGGCACAAAGGGTTCCCGGTGAGGGCCCCACCCTCAAGCCGAAAAGTCTAATACTGCAGCCCAAAGTGAGACCATACATCCCTGTTTTACTGCTTGAATGTTGCCTTTTCTAAAACCACCTGCCCTGCACTTGATCCTGTGCCTATAAAACCCTCAGAACTCAGCTGGTAGAGGGAATAAGCAGCTGAATGCTGGAGACTACAGTTGGACATCAGAGAGAAGCAGCTTGACTTCAGAGGGACAGCTTGATGGCGTAGCATCAGAGAGGAGTCCAGCTGGGGACAGCTGATGGTGTAGCATCAGAGAGGAGTCCAACTGGGGACAGCTGGACTCCAGGGGAAGATTACTTTCCCACTCCATCTCCTTTTCACCTCCCCTTCCCACTGACAGCCACTTTCAACAGCAGTAAAATTCCCCTCGTTTACCATCTTCAATTCATTCATGTGACCTCCTTCCTCCTGGATACTGGGCAAGAACTCAGGTGGTCTGAGTATCTTGGCCCAATTCAGGGAAATTCTAAGGGTTTTGGCAAAGATTGTTGTTGGGCCTAAAACAAACAGCTGGACCTCTCCCACTGCCCAGTCTTGCTCTCTTCCCTTCCTTTCAACATGCTTGGTCCCTGGGGTACTCTTGCACACAGGGTATTCAGCTTTGGCTTTTCAGGGGGCCAAATCTGCAACAGTGCTCAAATATGGGGAAAGAAAACTGTATTTGGAATCCATTTCTTCTGGAGGAGAGGTCAAAGTTCTTGACATTCCTATAAGGTCCAATGCAGATGGAACCTCCCCTTCAGAGGTGCTGAGTGGATCAAGCATTCAACAAACTGTCACTGGCTTTCAAGAGGGCCCTGTAGGTGCATTTCAGAAAGTTCCTTGTCCTCATTTTTTGGGAAAGGCAACCTCCCAAGAAGCAGTGCCACTCTCTGTCAGAGGAGAAGGAAAGAATCTGCCTCTGCTCAAATCGCCCAGTGGCATTAGCTGGTTCTTCCTTAGAATTGTGCTGTGTGATTCTGTCTCTCTTTGAGGCTGCACTTCAGATGAAAATAATCCCTGGCCCTCCTGATTCATCTTTCCTCGTAGTTCTCCTAAGAGGAAGTGTTAAGTGTTTCTGATTTGTGTTGTACCATCTTCCCTAAATAAGGTGAAGGATACAAGCTCCCTAATCCCTCCGCTGGTTTTATGAAGGGATTAGTAGTACCTACAGTGGGGCCTGAGGGCTTAAGCTGGCTTATCAGCCCTGGAAGCCTGTCTCTCTTGGTTACACTACATTTCTCTTCAAGGGTACATACAAGTACACTGGGGACAAAGCAGCTGTTTTTCCTTTAGAAGGCAGATTTTCTTTTTCCAGAAAGAAGTAGTCAGAACTGGGCACAGAGAAGGTTCTTTTTGTTCCATTTTCATGTGGCAGAGTCAGATTGCCTGTGTGAATTCATACAAAGCTTCAGCACATCCCGATTCTAGAGGTAAGATACTTTGTAATACTAACAAATGCTTTTCCTTCCCATATTACCTTCTATTCTTTGACTCTCTCCTCACAAATATTCAGCCCCCTTTCCCCAGTCAATTTCTGTTTGGCTTTCTTGGTCCATTGCTTCAGGAAGGGAATGTGTAACTCAAAGACCTCACGAAAGAAATAACTTAGATTTAGGACAAAAATGTGAGTCAATGTCTCCATGATCAGAAAAGGATCCTCAGGTTAGGGAAGAAGTGAAACCACGAGAGCTTAGGTGCTATCCTCCCATCCCCACTACCCCAGCATGTAGTTGAAGGGAGGTGGGTAGTCAAAGGAATTACCAGACAGGTTTGAGGGGTCTGTCAGAGGCATGTGAACCAGAGAAACTCCATCTTAAATAGTATTGGGAAAAAGCTGAGTGTTGGGAAAAAAGCTGAGGCAGGGCTTGCATGTCTGACATAATGTCCTCTGGAATGTGTCCAGACTTGCTGGCTCCTTGCTTCTAGCCCTCCTAGGCTCCTAGATTGATTGTATTCCCATTATCTCAAGTAGCAGAACATGTTCCATATAAATGCTAAACCATCACAGCTGTAGATCATGGGCCTGCCCTTTTGACCCCCACATTCTCATCACCTGTTTCTTTGTTGGATTACCAATAAATAGCATGGGCTCCCAGAGCTCAGGGCCTTTGCAGCCTCCACAATTGCAATGGCCCCCTGGTCCCACTTTCTCTCTCAAACTTTTTCTCAATCTTTTGACTCTGCTGGACTTTGTTGCCCCTACCTGCCCCCAACATTCCTGGCTGCCCAATGTGGGGCAACAAAGACCCCAGTGAAGGAATGCTAGAGCATGTGAAAGCGGAGGGCGCACCGTCAAAGGACACCCGAGGACGTCTAAAAGAAGCTCGGCGGGCAAGCTGAGTGCTTGGAAGAACCAGGGTAACAACAGGACAAAGTGAAAGCAGACATTCTGCTTATTTAAATTTCTTAAGGCATTTATTATGAAGGGGGGAGTGAAAGTTAGTACTCAGAATTTGTTAACACCCCTTAGTGCAGTAAAGCAGTTTTGCCCATGGTTCCCGGAATGAGGGACTATGGAGTTGGATGAATGGGAGAGAATTGGCAGAGATTTAAAAAATGTGTATAAAGATGGAGCAAAAATTCCAGTCTCAGTTTGGTCAATGTGGGCGCTAATAAAAGCAGCTCTTAAGCCATTTCAAACAGATGATGAGGCAGATTCAGATGAGGAAGAGGAGGATGAGTGTAAAAATCTAACTTCAGATTCTGAATGTGAGGAACAGAAAATGGAGGAAATTAAAGAAAAGAAAGGGAAATTGAAAAAAGTATGTTTTACTAGCCCGTCGGTTCCACCTGCTGAATTAAGTGAAAGGCCACCTCCTTTCTCTCCCCTTAATGGGCCAGAAGATGAATTAGCTACAAAACTTACTGCTCCTGTAGTTGCAACATTAAAACCTGGAGCAATTGGTGGTGCTATACAAAATTCTATTCAAAAGGTTAGAGCTGAGGGAGACCTTGAAGCATGGCAATTTCCCGTAACTATAGTCCAGCAGGGAGGACAGAATATAGCTAATTGGACTACTTTTCCTTTTAAGATGTTAAAGGAATTCAAGCCATTAGTCAATATGGGCCAAATTCTCCTTTTGTGCAAACTTAATTAAAAAATTTCTCTTGATAATAGATTAATACCATATGACTGGGATACTTTAACAAAATCTGTTCTCACTCCACCTCAGTACTTCCAGTTTAAAACCTGGTGGGCTGACGAAGCTCAAACTCAGGCAAGGGAAAATACACAAGCACAACTACCTGTGCCTGTTTCCTTTGAACAGTTAATGGGAGTCAGACCTGATTGGGGTTGATTAGAAAATCAAGCAGTAATGGAGGATGTTGCCATTGTTCAGCTGTGCTCTGTGTGCTTATGGGCATGGGAAAGGATAAATGTTACAGGGGAAAAATATCCTTCTTTCAGTTCTGTCCAGCAAGGACCTAAAGAATCATATATTGATGTTATTGCTTGGCTCTAAGAGGCTGTGTATAAAGCCATAACTGATAGAACACCTCAAGATGTTGTAATACAGCTTGCATATGATGATGCTAATGCAGAGTGTCAAACTGCTATTAGACCCCTGAGAGGGAAGGCTCATTTAGCTGAATATATTAAGGCTTGCGATGGCATTGGAGGTAACTTACATAAGGCTACTCTTTTAGCTCAGGCTATGGCTGGATTAAGAGTAGAAAAGAATATGCCCCATTTCTCAGGCTCTTGCTTTAATTGTGGGCAATTTGGACACACAAAAAAGGAATGTAGAAAAGGAAATAAAAAGGCAAGAGCTACCATCAATCAACAGAAAAGTCCCAGTGTATGTCCCCGTTGTGAAAAAGGCCATCACTGGGCAAGTCAGTGTCATTCTAAATTTAGCAAAGATGGACGACTTCTTTTGGGAAATGGGAAGAGGGGCCTGCCTCGAGCCCCTCAACAAACTGAGGCATACCCAGCACAGCCAGTGCCCTTACAAATGTACAAAAATTGTCCCCCGCCTCAGCAGGCAGTGCCGTCATAGACCTCTGCAGCACAATTCCCGTCTCCCTACTTCCTGGGGAGCCACCAAAAAAGGTCCCCATGGGAGTTAGGGGACCCTTACCCTCAGGAACAGTCGGTCTATTACTTGGAAGGTCTAGTCTAAATTGAAAAGGGGTTACTGTACATACATGAATAATTGACTGTGATTATACTGGAGAAATTCAATTAGTTATTAGTTCCTCAACTCTGCAGTCTGCCTCCCCAGGAGAAAGAATTGCTCAGTTGTTGCTATTACCTTACATAAAACTAGGAAGAAGCACAGTGAAAAGAACAGGAGGCTTTGGTAGTACTAACCCAACAGGAATGGCTGTATATTGGGTTAATCAAGTGTCTGAGAAAAGACCTATTTGCACAGTAACTATTCAGGGAAAAGATTTTGAAGGACTAGTAGATACTGGAGCTGATGTCTCTATTATTGCTATAAATCAATGGCCTGAGTATTGGCCTAAGCAAAAGGCATCCATTTGTATTGCTGGAGTAGGAGCTGCCCTGGAAGTTTTTCAAAGTTCCTTGATTTTACCATGTCAAGGTTCGGATGGTCAGGAAGGCACAATTCAGCCTATCATTTCATCTATTCCTGTTTATTTATGGAGTAGAGACTTATTGCAACAATGGGATGCTGAAATATCTACTCCTATGGATCAATATAGCAGTAATAGTAGACAAATGATGAGAAATATGGGATATCACCCAGGAAAAGGACTAGGAAAAGATATAAATGGCCAATCAGAACCTTTAGAGCTAACAGGACAAACAGATTGGACCGGATTGGGGTGTCATTTTTAGGAGCAGCCATTGTTGAGCCTCCGGCTCCCATTCCTCTTGTTTGGCTAACTGCCACACAGGTTTGGGTAGAGCAGTGGCCACTGAAACAGGAAAAACTGGATGCTTTAAAAGAGCTGGTGCAAGAACAATTGCAAAATGGTCACACAGAGCCTACTTTCTCCCCTTGGAATTCTCCTGTATTTGTCATTAAGAAAAAATCAGGGAAATGGAGAATGTTAACAGATTTAAGGGCTGTTAATGCTGTAATTCAACCCATTGGTGCACTACAACCAGGGCTACCCTCCCCAACAATGATCCCAAAATACTGGCCTCTCATAGCGATAGATCTAAAGGATTGCTTTTTTACCATTCCTTTAGCTGCCCAAGATTACGAAAAATTTGCTTTTACTGTTCCTGCCATAAATAATAAGGAACCAGCAAACAGATACCATTGGAAAGTACTACCACAAGGCATGCTAAATAGTCCAACTACTTGCCAAACTTATGTCAGGAAAGCTATTAAGCAAGTTAGAGAACAGTTTAAAAAATGTTGTATCATCCACTACATGGATGATACTCTGTGTGCAGCTGAAACTAGGGAAGAATTGATGTTGTGCTACAAACAGTTAGAAAAGGCTGTAGATACGACAGGGTTAATTATAGCCCCCGATAAAATCCAAACTTCTACCCCTTTCAATATCTAGGAATGAAGGTAGAACAAAGTGCTATTAAGCCTCAAAAGGTTCAAATTCAAAGAGATAATTTAGAAACCTTAAATGATTTCCAAAAATTGTTAGGAGACATTAATTGGATTCATCCAACTTTAGGCATTCCTACCTATGCTATGTCTCACCTCTTTTCTACTTTACAAGATGATTCTAACCTTAACCGTAAATGCTCCCTGTCCAAAGAAGCATTGGAGGAACTTCAATTAATTGAGGAAAAAATTCAGCAAGCACAAGTAGAATGAATTAATCCAATACAGCCATTACAGTTTTTAGTTTTTCCTACTAAGCATTTGCCTACAGGAGTTATAGTTCAACAGGATGATCAGGTTAAGTGGCTTTTTCTACCTCTCAATACGACCAAAACGTTCACTCTGTACTTATATCAAATTGCTGTGCTAGTAGGACAAGCAAGACTGCGCACAACAAAGCTAATGGGATATGATCCAAATCAGGTTATAGTTCCATTAACTAAACAACAAATTCAACAAGCCTATGTTAATTCCCAAGAATGGCAAATTAATTTGACAGTTTTTGTCAGCATTCTTGGTAATCATTATCCTAAATCTAAGATATTTCAGTTTCTAAAATTAACATCCTGGATTTTGCCTTCTATTACTCAAAAAGCACCTATCAAAGGGGCCATTACTCTTTTTACTGATGGATCTAGTAATGGAAAAGCCTCACTTGCAGGACCTCAACAAATTTTGCAAACTGACTTTGCTTCTGCTCAAAGGGCTGAACTTATGGCTGTGATAACAGTGTTAACTTTTAAACAGCCAGTAAACATTGTTTCCAATTCAGCCTATGTAGTGCAAGCCACACAAAATATTGAATGTGCCTTAATTTGAAATGTGACTGATGAACAACTTAATCTTTTATTTCATTCTTTACAGCAAGCAGTACAACAAAGGCATTTATCATTCTATATCACTCACATGAGAGCACATACTAACCTCTCTGGCCCTTTAACTAAACTTAATCAAAGGGCGGATGCATTGGTGTCTGCAGCTTTTGCTGATACACAAACATTTCATTCTTTAACCCATCTTAGTGCTGCAGGCCTTAGGAAAAGATATGGTCTATCATGGAAACAAGCTAAAGAAATTGTGCAACACTGTTCTGCCTGCCAAGTCCGCCACATCAAGGAACAGGAGTTAACCTTAAAGGTTTATCTCCAAATTCCCTCTGGCAGATGGATGTAACACATATTCTTGCTTTTGGAAAATTCTCCTTTGTTCATGTTTCAGTAGATACCTATTCACATTTTATCTGGGCCACATGTCAAACAGGGGAGGCTACAGCTCATGTTAAAAGACATCTTTTATCTTGCTTTTGTGTTTTGGGAATCCCAGAAAAAAATAAAAACTGATAATGGCCCAGGATAGTGTAGTAAAGCCATGGCTACATTCTTTCAACAATGGAATATTGCCCATACTATGGGTATTCCATATAACCCACAAGGACACACAATAGTGGAAAGAGCTAATTGTACTTTAAAAACTCAAATACACAAGCAGAAGGCAGGAGACCAGGAATATAAAACACCATATATGCAATTGCATCTAGCTTTATTAACATTAGTTTTTTTAAATTTACAAAAAGATCAACCCATAACTGCAGCAGAACAACACCTGACAGGACAAAAGGAAAATAAAAAGGCTGGACAAGATATATGGTGGAGGGATGCACATACTAAGAGCTGGGAAAGAGGAAAGATAATTATATGGGGAAGAGGATTTGCTTGTGTCTCTCCAGGTGACAATCAGGTGCCTGTGTGGGTGCCCACCAAACATCTGAAGATCTATCATGAGCCACAGCATCTAGTGGACCCACAGGTACAGTGTGAATTGAAGGTCTGAGAAGCCTTGATTTGCTTTCTCTGTGCCTTCTGTTAGAAGGGGCCTGTTTCTCATTATCAGTGGCCTCTCGGCTACAGCCACAAAAATTTTTGCTTCTGTTTCAGTAGATTTACTAATGTGGGGGTGACGGTATGCTTGTGTTTTTGCAGGAGATGAACGAACCATGTGGATGCCTTCAAGATGTGTACAACTATGGAACGGGAGACTGGAGGGACCCATGGATCCAACCATGGACTGGGTTTCCCCAGTATGAGCCAGTTGAATCTGAATGCAAAGATGGAATGAGGACCGACTGGAGTCACGATGCTTAACAGACCAATGCTTCTGACTGAGCTCCTCTCTACCCTGAATACAAGGGACCCTAATAGTTAGGTAGGAATATCATCACCCCTATTCAGCATGAAGAAGTTACAGAAGACGGACTTTCATCCTTCTGCAACTCCTAGGATTAAGGGTCCTCTTGTAAAAGGGAAAGGGGAGATATGTGCGAAGCATTCAAACCAGAGCGACTCCATTTTGAATAAGGGCTAAGAAAAATGAAGCTGGAGCACCAACCAGCAATTAAGGGCTGCATAGCCTGCAATTGCCTTGCTCAATTAAGAGGCCACCTTTTATGCTAGTAATAATGATAGCTAGTAATAATGATAGTAATAATGATACCTTCTCCTTTATAAAAAAAGAGAAGGGGAGCATGTTGGGAAAAAGCTGAGTGTTGGGAAAAAAAGTGAGGCAGGGCTTGCACGTCTGACATAATGTCCTCTGGAATGTGTCTAGACTTGCTGGCTCCTTGCTTCTAGCCCTCCCAGGCTCCTAGATCAATTGTATGCCCATTATCTCAAGTAGCAGAACATGTTCCATATAAATGCTAAAGTGTCACAGCTGTAGATCATGTGCCTGCCCTTTTGACCCCCACATTCTCATCACCTGTTTCTTTGTTGGATTACCAATAAATAGCGTGGCTCCCAGAGGTTGGTGCCTTTGCAGCCTCCACAATCGCGATGGCCCCCTGGTCCCACTTTCTCTCTCAAACTGTCTTTTTCTCAATCCTTTGACTCCACTGGACTTCGTCACCCCCACGACCTGGTGTTGGGTCTGATCACCCCAACAAATAGGAGCTAGGTAAAATGAGGCTGAAACCTACTGGGCTGCATTCCCAGATGGTTAAGGCATTCTAAGTCACAGGATGAGACAGGAGGTCAGTACAAAATACAGGTCATAAAGACTTTGCCTATAAAACAAGTCGCAGTAAAGGAGCTGGCCCAAACATACCAAAACCAGCTGACCAGAGGTCACTCTGATTGTCCTCACTGCTACACTCTCACCAGCGCCATGACAATTTACAAATGCCATAGCGATGTCAGGACATTACCCCATATGGTCTAAAAAGGGGAATCATGAATAACCCACTCTTTGTTTAGCATATCATCAAGAAATGACCATAAAAATGGGCAACCAGCAGCTCTCAGGGCTGCTCTGTCTGTGGAGGAGCCATTCTTTTATTCCTTTACTTCCTTAATAAACTTGCTTTCACTTTGCACTGTGGACTCGCCCTGAATTATTTTGCGTGCAAGATCCAAGAACCCTCTCTTGGGGTCTGGATTGGGACTTTTGTCCTGTAACATATTTCTGGCAGCCCATAGGGGACTATAGTGCAGAAAGCCTGACCCAATGGCTACCTTTGGGTAAGTGTTGGTGTCCTGTAACATATTTCTGGCAAACCATGGAAGGGATGATACTGAAGAGACCCCCAACTCATAGGAAAATCATCTGCATGCACAGATTGGCTGACTTTGGGTAAGTGGAGTGCATATACTCAGGTAAAGAATGGGATTGGGTTAGAGGCCCAACTTAGGAGAGTTAATGTCTCTCCTTAAGACAGAGAGGGTTAGAGGCCCCTCTTAATAAAAGGCAAGGATGCTTGACCAACCTTGGGTTAAAGGCCCAACTTACGAGGGTTAGGGTCCCTTCTAAGATTTAGGGGGTTACAGGCCCCACTTGGTAAAGTACCTCTTGGCTAAGTACAGGTTTGGCACTATAGGATGTTAAATGCTATTCTCTTTGGAATAATCTGCCTTGCATGCTTTGCTGTTGGCTGTGGGTGACAGGGTTAGGCAGGTACAGGATTGTGGGACATGGGGAGCTTTTTCCTCCCTAAAAGGAGAAATTTGAGAGCTGATGGGACTGCTGGAAAAGATCCCTTTGTTACTGACAAGTGGCCAACTGTACTTTTCATTGTTAGCTGCAATGAGTGGGTATTTTCTCCGGGCTCCCTAAGCGCTTCACCTTCCCCACCCTGCCACAGGCAATACTTTACTTCTCTACTTTTCTTTTCCTATCTTTTCTGTTACTCAGGGCAACCATCTTGCCCGGAGACCACATGTTGAAACTCCAAGTCAGAGGTTGGATTAAAGATGACGGGGCCCATCTAGGGGCAAATTTAAGCCTTGCCAGTTTGATAATGGGTGCTAAGCAGAGTGGCTAATGTCTATGTTTTATCACATGTATTTTGCTTTGGCCAGAAACAAAAAAAATAATTTTCCTTTATGATGTGGCTTGGCCCCCAGGGTGATGGTGCTGCAAGCCGGATCACTAGGGACACTCAGGGAAAGGGAACCCAGAAGCCTGGCATGCTGGCAAAAGGGTAAGAATTTCTTACCAGTCAGATTTCTGGCTTCTCTCTCTCTGTGCAAACAGTTGAATGAATGGGAAAAAAAATCAGTGTTTATCTCCTCTGTAAAATTTTGATTAATGAGAAAAAGAATTCTAAGGCTAGTCTTAAGCTGGTATATTTTGTGCTATGAATTTGTTTTTCTGTGTCAAGGGGTACTTTAGGATAAAACCTGGGCTTAGAACACCTGTAAGCCCACTTTTCAAGACAACCCAACAAGCTGGTCAGTAACAAACTTGGCTGCAGGTCCCTGAAACAAAAAAACTGGATGAAGTCTCCACCTCGTTATATGTCCTTGGAAGCTTGACCTTTTAACCATGTGGTGGTACTTTCTCTTGGTCTCTGCCTTCCAGGGAACAGAAATTTTAGGGTTCATGTCATAGTTAGCTCTAAAAAATTATATTAAATAGTTAAAAGCCTTTGCAAACTCAAAATTAATGACCCTAGACTTCTTCTAGGAAAGGAAGTGGAGAGTGCCCCATGCTGTAGCTCACTAGCCAAGGTTTTGCACTTTCACAGTGGCAGTCCAGGTTTGATTCCCCACCTACGAAGTAAGTAATCTTTGGTTTAATATATGCATGACCTTGTCTATTCTCTTCTCCTCCCTGTACTGTCTTAAATTTTCTTTTCTCTAAGCACCTGGGAGGTTATCTTTGGTAAAGTTCAAAAGCCAGAAATATCAGCCATTTGGCATAAGAAATTCTAAAAGGGCTTTATTAAAGAGTGCTATGGTTAAAATCAGTTTAGTTAAAAACAGATACTCAAGCTCTAACAGCCTGGACTCCTTGGGATAAATAGGAGGCACCACAGACCCTTTCCTGGCCCTGTTCTTCCAAGGGCTCCACCCTAAAGCTAGTAATCCAATTAAGAAACTTAAAAACCTGCAAATGAAAAATCTTACAACTACTGTAGTAATCTTCTTCTTTGTGTGTAGCTATATATGTGTTATGTGTAATGTTTATATAAAAGAGTTCTAATTAATTGGCTTAAATAAAAATAAGCACTTAAATATTTTGAAAGTTAAATAAAAACTAATGCTTTTTAGTTCAGGTAACTTTAGTAATCTTTGGGAAATAAAAACAGCTTTAAAAATTATTGATAAAATAAAAACATTTAGTCTAAATTATGCAGGTCAGATTAAGTGTGCTAAATGCTTTAAGGTCATATAAACCACCTCTTTAACTTTTAAAAAGTGTTCAATTTATTAAAAATTATTGATAAAATAAAAACAGTCTAAATTATGCAGGTCAGATTAAGTTTGCTAAATGCTTTAAGGTCATAAACCACCACTTTAACTTTTAAAAATTGTTCAATTTACCTACCTTAAAGCCATTAGATTCTAGATACAGCCTGGGGACACGTGGAATTAGCCATGCCCCCTAGCTACACAAAGATTATAAATAGAGAGATTTTATATAAGAAAGGATCTCATATGTTAAATTCTTGTCCTAAAGTAAAATGACTGGTTGTTTAAAAGGAGGGATGTTTAGGGAAAGTCAGAAAGTCCAAGAATGTCTCAGATGGTCTGTGTAAGTCATGAAACGGTTTATGCAAGAAATGTTGTACAATTCAAAGGTTGTTAGACCTCCTAAATGCCTCATAAAATGCCACTATGACTCTTACTATACAACTTGCTTGCTTAAGTAAGGTACGGCCTTGGGACATGTGGAGTTAGCCTTCTAGCTATGCTGGAGTCAGCTCTTATCTGCACTTCCGCCTGTTGTCTCCTAGGCTAGGCTCTTGAACTTGCCAAGGTTTTCATCAAAAATAAAAGTTGCTAAGCATTAACATTGTAACATGTAATTGAGACTCTTGAAGAAACAGTTTTACATGTAAGATGTGTAAGAAAAGTAAAATGTGTTTATGGTAAAAAAAAAAAAAAAGATTGTAAGAAGGCATGGGAATGTGGATTTTTCTTGCCTAGATTAAAGTATTAAAGGATTGTTTTAAGTTAGGATAAATCTGAAGATTTAAGCAAGTTGTGAAAGTTTTGTGAAAAATTAATTGTAAAAGAGATTCTGTGTGAACACACTGGCTAAAGTTAAAGGGGTATTCAGTTTTTTGGTAAACTGAACATTGGAATAAATGCAAACCAGGTTTTTCTTAGAGCAAAAACCTGCTTATGATCTGCTCTTTAACAAAAATTTGTAAAATGGTGTTTGGTTTTCTTTGGGCTGTATTTGTATAAATGTGTTATTGGTATATGTGTTCCAAAACTATGGGAAACTCCTATAATTTTGATATGACTTAGTGTACATTATCAGTAATGATTACAATTGTTGTTTTGAATTATTGTATGCCACAGAGGTAACCAAATTTCTTTGTCAATCGTGTTTTTAACTGTGGCTATCCTAAGACGTTTTGTCATCCACAAACAATTGTTACCTTGTTTTAATCCTCTTTAGAAGTTGGTTTATAATCAATTATAGAACTCTCACTGGTATTCTTAAATGCAGGTTTTCTGGTAACCGGAGACTGTGACATCAGAATAGAGGAAAACATTTTCAGAACTCTCATAGAGAGCTATAATGTTCATAACTATCAAACAGAAGTTAACTACATGGACTAAGCTGAAGAAGCCTAATCTTTTTAACTTTGCTTAAAATGCTGCTGATCCTTTGTTTTGCTTTTCAGAATCAAGGAAACTTTTTTTTTTGAGCTATTTACAGGTTTTAGCAATTGAGTAGAGAATGCTGCTGTGAACAAAATTTGCAGCATATTTGTTTCTCTCTACCTGATTTCTCCAAAATTTGGAAACTGAGAGTATTCTTAATTTATAGCAATATAGTTATTTGCATAAGTGCAATAAGAATCTGTTTTCTTTTGTAACAGGACACAATTGGAGAAATTGATTATTTTACCAAGGCTTTGACTGGAATGGTGTGCTTTCCTTTAAGGAATCAAACTTGACTTGTAGAGCCAATAAAAGCCCTTGGGGAACTGGCCTCATACCTTGCCTACACAGTCCCTGTACAGGGTTTCTGGCCTGTAAGTAAAGAAGTTAAGTAAAGAATGGTAAGTAAAGAATGCCACGTTCTCACAGGTCCAGGAGCCCCAGGTTATCTTGGGACCTCAAAAGGACAGAAATTTACCCAACTCATAGGTATTTGAGGATACAAACCTGTGGCAGGGCTCGGCTTTAAAAAAGTCTTATCTGAGATTGTTCTATGGAAGAGAGTTCCATCAAAGCCAACTTAAAAAGAGCTTACATGAAAAATAATTATTCTTGCTGTACTTTATACAAATAATCAGGCCAAGTATAATAAAACAAATTGGTCTTACCATGCTTTGTCTTTAGTAAAAATTGGAATTATTAGATTCTAGTCTTATCAATTGTTTTTAAGTTTGTCTCTGCAATTTAGGCTAACCCTGCTTATTCCTGTGAAACAACTAGTAATCTCTGACTGCTACTCAGAAGAAACAAGAGAGTTGGGTAATGTAAACATCTGGATCAATACTCTAATCCTGGGCACATATTGGAATCATCTAGCAACCCCGTATCAGCTTGGTTCCAACAATTCAATTGCCCAGTTCATGGAAAGCTTTCTAATTTAGTTTTCTTGGAATAACTTTACTTGTTTACCCTTTTGGAATATATTGCTGTTATACTCTTTGTGTGGGAATACAGGACAAGCTTACTGAATGTTTTTTGTTGTTGTTTTTTTTTTTTTTTTTTTTTTGAGATGGAGTCTCACTCTGTCACCTAGGCTGGAGTGCAGTGGCACAATCTCGGCTCACTGCAAGCTCTGCCTCCCGGGTTCACGCCATTCTCCTGCCTCAGTCTCCCAAGTAGCTGGGACTACAGGTGCCCACCACCACACCCGGCTAATTTTTTGTATTTTTAGTAGAGACGGGATTTCACCGTGTTAGCCAGGATGGTCTCGATCTCCTGACCTTGTGATCTCCCCACCTCGGCCTCCCAAAGTGCTGGGATTACAGGTGTGAGCCACCACGCCTGGCCTGAATGTTTTCTTAAATTAAACACTTACTAATCTTCCAGATATCACCTTTTGTCAAAACTCAAGCATTATGAATGGACCTTACCACACTGAGGCTTTCTCACTGAGCTCCTCTCTACCTTGAATGCAAGAGACCCTCATAGTTAGGCAGGAATATCATCGCCTCATTCAGCCTTAAGAAGTTAGAGAATACGGATCTTTGCCCCTCTACAACCCTTAGGATTAAGAGTTCTCTTATAAAAGCGGGGGTGGGGGGGAATGTCAGAGGCGTGTGAACCAGAGCAATTCCATCTTAAATAAGAGCTGGGTAAAATGAGGCTGAAACCTACTGTGCTGCACTCCCAGACAGTTAAGGCATTCTAAGTTACAGGATGAGATAGGAGGTCAGCACAAAATACAGGTCATAAAGGCCTTGCTGATCAGTTTGCAGTAAAGGATCTAGCCAAAACCCACCAAAACCAAAATGGCGACCAGAGTGACCTCTGGTCATTCTCACTACTACACTCCCACCAGTGCCATGTCAGTTTACAAATGCCACGGCAACATCAGGAAGTTACCCTATATGGTCTAAAAAGGGGAGATATGAATAATCTATCCCTTGTTTAGCATATCATGAAGAAATAACCATAAAAATGGGCAACCAGCAGCCCTCGGGGCTGCTCTGTTTATGGAGTAGCCATTCTTTTATTCCTTTACTTTCTTAATAAACTTGCTTTCACTTTGCACTGTGGACTCGCCCTGAATTCTTTCTTGCATGAGATCTAAGAACCCTCTCTTGGGATCTGGATCATGACCATTGTCTTGTAACAAGTCCACAAAGCTGGAACTTCTTGGGGAGTAGGAGAGACAGAGCCAGACAAGCAAGAGTGCATGTCAGAGCAAGGATGCAAACTGGTGGCAAGATGCAGCTAAATGTTAAGTTTTGGCGAGCGGGGATGTTTCTTGTAGCCCACGGAGGCTGAAAGGTTCTCATATGCCTGAGAAGACCCCAGAGATAGCTGACAGAACCAGAGCAAAACAGGCCTTCAAAGTAGGAGTAAATGATGATGCAGCAGTAGCTTGGACCACAACTAAGGACCAGATCGAAGGATGTATGTATCAGGAGATGCCGGCACAGACAGAAGACAAAATACTCCTTACACTACATCCACCTCACCCTAGCATCACTCCAGGAATTTAGACAAAACTCTGGTGAAAGGAAAAGAATCTGACATTCTGGTAGAATGGGGGGGTCACATAAAATCAAGGAAAGATATAGAACTATAATTGCTTTTCAACATAAAGAGCCAAAATTTATCGAATAGGCAGAAAACTCCAAATCTTGGTCAACTCTTCTCCTTTCTGCTCTGACTGGATTCTACACGAGGGACTCTAATGAATTTATTTCATTAAAAACAATGCAAATGAAAAAAATGCAAATGAGAGACTTTGCTCCAACAGACTGAAACTCATTACTTAGCTCAGTTTTGTCAAGATTCTTGGTTGCAGAAAAGATACTCCCTGGAGGTGCTACTCTAGACACCAGCCACCCAGACTGCTGAGTCTCCTGACTCAGCACATATCTCTAATTGTCCCTGTTTATTCACACATTAGTGAGAACATGGAAGGGTGGGGCAGGGGGAATGGATATATGTATATGCTTGAATACACACACAAAAAAAGCTCTGGAAGGATACACAAGAAACTGGATAGTACTGGCTTCCCCTTGGGAGAACCGGGTGGTGGGGAGACTAGAAGATTTCTCACTGCTTATATTTTAATATTTATTGTACCTTTTGAATTTTGATCCATGGTAATAAATTACCTATTTCAAAAACCAACAACTAAAGGTTCCATCCAATCCAATTAAAAACTTCAAACTTATACCTAATTTAAAGCTCCTCCCTCCCTCCCAGGTCTGGCATGATCTGTGGCTCCACAACCTGCAGCTGGGAAGGAAGGGGCTGAGGTCTGTTTCTCCCTCTTCTTTTACTCCTCCTCCCTTCCCACCATTGCTGTATGTTCCTGCAGTGGTGGGGTTTAGTTTGCATACAAACTCTTAGATGGTGTTATTTGTAGTTCTCTCCTGATGTTCTATTCTCTCTTTGGAATGCTGGCACTTTCTGAGCACTTCATGGATTTTTCAGAAACTCCTCTCCCACTCCCCTGCACAGTATCCTGATGTGAGTTAGGTACTCTTTGGCTGGCCTCCTTGTAACTCTTCCTGCCTTCCTCCTCCATCTGGGGGTTTTGTACAGTTTTATGCTAGAGTTCCTTGCCTCAGAGGATGGCATGTCTCTTAGGGGGAAGTTCAACTTTCTTTCTTGGCATGCATTTTACTCACAGGAATATTAACAACATCTTGATACACCAAATATTGCCCTGCCTGCTGATGAGGACTGCTCCAGCTAGCTTCCTGCCGTTGCAATTCTCTAGGAAGGAGGCAGACACAGCCTTAACAGTTAGGCCTGCCTTCCAAATTCAAGTTTCCTCAAGCATTCTCTGACCAAGACCTATCTAGCTAACTAAGGTGGGCTCATGAATTTCTGCGGTTCTGTAGGGATTTATCCTGAGATTTAATACCAGTAATGTTTTGGTAAGAAGCCCTCACCCACAAACTTGGCTGGGAGTGGAAGGAAACAAGAACATTAAACTGCCAACTCTAGACTTAGAAGCATCAATCCCCTTGTTAATCCAAAATATCTGAGACAGGTCTCAGTCAATTTAGAAAATTTATTTTGCCAAGGTTAAGGATGCACCCGTGACTCAGGAAGTCTGGACGACAGGTGCCCAAGGTGGTTGGGGGGACAGCTTGCTTTTATACATTTTAGGAAGGCATGACATATCAATCAATATTTGTAAGATGTACATTGGTCCATCCAGTAAGGCAGGGACTTCCTGGTAAGAAGTAGATAAGAGACAAAAGGTTGCATTCTTTTGAGTCCTTGATCAGCCTTCCAATGAATACACAATTTAGTCTGGCTCAGTGAATCAGCATTTTTACATAAACAATAGGGCAGAGGGAGCAATGAGATATGCATCTGTCTCAGGTGAGCTTCAGAGGGATGTCTGAGTTCTGCCTGTCCTTTATCCACAACAAATTTCCTGTGGGCAAATTGTGAGGGAGGTATGTAGCTTATTATCTTTGTAGCCATATTATTTAGGAATAAAATGGGAGGTAGGTTTGCCTCATGCAGTTCCCAGCTGGACTTTTCTCTTGGCTTGATGACTTTGGGGTCCCGAGATTTATTTTCCTTTCACACCCTCATACAATGAATTCTAGTCTTTTGCTTATCTGAGCCGCTGGGATGTGGGGGTGATAATTCAAAGACAAGTTTGGCCACCTCCTATCAAACTTCAGAGAGAAGTAGCTCCTAGATGCCCTCCTTATGGATGTGGAGGTAAGGCTTGTTGTCTTCAGCTTTAGAGCTTTAGACAAAGTTTTGAGACAAATAGAAATATCCTATTCTAATTTGCTTACTTACTTTAGTTAAAACCTTTAAAACATGATCCTGCCATGTAAAAAAGACAGTTCTTTAGTGATAATAACTACCATTATTGAATATTTGGTACAAGGTGATACCAAATATACTAAATGTATTAAATATTCACAACATTATAGTAGCTTTATATACTAAATGTATTAAATGTTCACAACACTCTTATGAAATAGGGAGTTTCATACCCATCTCAGTAATAAAACCTGAAACCCAGAGGTCACGTTGCCAGTGGCAGAGTTGGAATTTGAACCCAGACCTGTCTGATTCCCAAACTCAATCTGCATATAAAGATGAGTGGTATGGTATTGACTAGTGTAGTTGTCCCCTACCTATGAGCTACAGAATTGAGGTAGGGGTGTTCCCGGACCAAACTGAGGGTTGGGCTGCTATTTTCTGTGGCCCAATAATGAGATGTAGATGAACTGAGGAGGAAGAGAGTTTTTATTTCTGCAACCGGTTACAGGGAGAAGGCCTGGAAATTATCACCAGACCAACTCAAAATTACAGTTTTCCAGAGCTTATGTACCTTCTAAGCTATATGTTTATGTGTAAGTGTGCATTTACCTAAAGACATAAGTGATTAACTTCTTTTAATCTATAACTAAGGTCTGAGTACTGAAGACCTTCCTCTGAAGCTTCAGTAAATTTACTTAATCTACATGGGTTTAGGTGCTGGGGTAATTACCCTTATCTTGTCCCCTGCTAAATCACAGAGGTTTGGAGAGTTCCTTCAGACCTCCAATAAACTTGTTTGTGGAGGCTTGGGGAGTTTCTTCAGACCCCCAATAAAACTTGTTTAATCCTAAATGGGTCCTATTAAGAATTCCTTCATTAATTTGTCATGCTTTAAGGCCCAGGAAAGGCCTAGGCAAAACCCTTGGTGGGCTTTTGTTACATCCCAGCCTTTGTATAAGGGCACTGGTTTTTAATATTTAACTTAACCACTCAGTCAGTACTGAAACATTGTTATGGAGGCCTGCGTTAGTGAGACCTGGTCTGCCACGGGGGTGCAGTTATTACAAGAGGTTGAAATATCCTAAAGTCCATCAAACATTGCCTGTGGATCCAAAAAATAATCCATATACTACTATTTCTCCTATATATATCAATTCAATTCAACAATGAGTTATTTGTGTAAGGCATTGTTCTAGGTGCTGGGGATACTTCAGGATACAAAACAAATGAAAATCCCCATCTTCATGGAAATACAAATTTTCATTAAAAGTGTACTGAAATTATATTTTTGTCATCATGCATTTTATCAATTAAATGAAACTAAACATATAACTTATCAAGCGACAGCTCAGGAAGAATTTTGCTATTTAAAATAGCAAGGGATTTTTCTATTTATTTGCTATAAAAATGTCCAATTTGTTATAATGGATATATCTGGAAACCACTGATACTATTTTACTCTGAGGAATTTAATTATCACAAGAACATGATCCATGAGGGAGGAGTTTATGTGCAGTGAAGTCCAACCTGATAATGACAATATTTGGATCATAAAGGAAGTATTGGGCAATCTCCTCCGGTAATCCCACTCATCCATCCCACAGCTCAGTGCCAATTATAATGACTACCTAAGTAAATTAGGATTGCAATTTTATTGACAATTCTGATGAGGAATCTCAGGAGCACGATTTTCGGCAGAGACGCAGATTACTTCATCTCGTTTACCTTTTGACTCGGACTCTCCGAGGCTCCTTCTAAAGCTGTTACAGAAGAGGGAACTGTTTGTCCAATCAGGGAGCAAAGTCACATTTGACCCCGAATTTCAGCTCTTAGGATCCCCAGGGAATAAACACTCACGCACTTAGTGCTAGTCAAAGACTGCATGATTATTTAACTAAAAAATTCACATTCCAAGAAATTAACTGTCAGTAAGATAGGTTTTAGTCTTTCTCATCACGTCTTTCCCTTCACAGGCCACCAGTGCCAGTTCGAATTCCCGTCCCCAACGGCAACCCTTCCGGGTCCAGGCACAGGTACGCGGTGAGAAATATTATTCTCTAATAGCAAACGAGGAAAACGAAGGGGGGAGGAGATGGGCCTGGGATAAAAAGTTCTGGCACTGCTCTTCGCACCTCACCTCGCTGTTTCTTCCCTCCTAGTCTTCAAGTCCCTTGTCTCCCCGGTTTCACTGCCGCTCTCCCCTCGCTCCCTTCCCGCAGCCTCACTCAAAAGCTACGAGCCAGTCGCAGCCGTTAGACTACATTGCCCACAATGCCATGCGCCGGCCAGTCTCGCGTGGGGTTTTCCCTCAGCTGCTGTTATAATTAATGTTAATCAAACCCACACTTCTAGGAAGGAGCCGAGCTATTATCTGCCTCTCCGATAGGATGCCTCTTTGTCTTCACCTGCCATTCCCGCTGTTCCGTGAAGAATCCTCTGTAAAGGGAAATTTGTTCAGGCGACTGCTGTGGCCACCCTCCGCCTCCTCCGGCCTCTGCCCCTGTGAGGTCCCCGGGGGCCTGGGAGTGTCATTGGCGGATGACCGCAACCCTTGCCGCTGCCGCTGACATCGCTACCATGGTCTCAGGCAGCAGCGGCCTCGCCGCCGCCCGTCTCCTGTCGCGCAGCTTCCTCCGTGAGTCCCGCCAGTACTGTCTTCCTGGCGCCCGCGGGTTCTTGGCCCCGCCCGACCCAACGTCCTGGCCCAGGCCGCGGCTGGGCCCTCAGGGCTGGACCTCGGCGGGGGCCTGGGAGCCGCTTGGGATTCCGGCTTCGAGTTGGGGACCCCTACGGTGGAAGGAGCTTTGCTGGATACGTGGGGCGGGGGGCATGACTTAGGCCGCTGGCAGATGGGGATATTGGGTGGCTGAGCCAGGATTCGGGTCTGGGAGCCCTGCAAATTTGGAAGCTTGCTCTCGGGCCCGCGGTGGCAAGTGACAGGGTGGGGGTGGCGTCTAGACTGGCCTTATTTGGAGTTGGGGGTGAAGAGGTCCAAGGTGAACTTGGTGGGGAAGGTAAGGGTCTGGGTTGAGAGGTAGGGGAAGAGTGTCTCAGTAGGAAGTTGGGGGATGAGGCTGACCGTAGTACGGCAAGGTCCTGCACTTCGAATTCCCCCTCTGCAGGATTGTATGTCAGGGGAAAGATGGTTTCTGTACACAGAGTGGGTCGGCATAGCCGCATAGACTCCTAGAAGCTTATGGTTGGCTGGGACCTAAACCAGCTTATTTGCAGTGTCTCCATCAGGCGGTTTGTGGACACATCAGTTCCCGAAAACTTAGCACCCAAGGTTGCTAGTCTTTGAGACACGCTGACTATGGAAAATTATTGCCATATTCAAAGTCTCTGTGCTTGTCAGGTAGGTTATAGTAGAAAGAAACTTTGGAATCAGCCACATCAGGGTTTGAAGTCTGGCTAGTCCCTTTTCTGTCTGTGTAATAACCCTGGACACTTTTCTTAATCCGTTTTTCAATGTTTCCAATCACATGAAAATATTAACACATTTTAAGGGGCCTGAAGCACCATCACTTGTAAGGTGGACCATTATTTTGTTTACCACTAACAATGAAAAACGATTGCTTATTAAAATTGTGACACACCAGTGGTTGTCACATGTATCTTGGTTTTTTAAAAAGTGAAAAAAAATGTGCATTTTAGCAATGATGTTGTACAGGATGATCTGGGTTCACTGCAGAATAAGTGGAGCAATTTATATAAAGCATCTCTTATGTAATAAACACTCAAAGTTAGTTTTCTTTTTCCGCTTTGCTCTTAATTCTGCTTGTACTGAATATTTTATGAGACTTAATTCCATTCTTGAGAAGATTACATTCTAAAAGTGTACATTGATGAGTGTGCACTCAGTAGCTAACACTTAGTTGCCAATCACTTGAGGACAAAGGTCTGGCTAGATAACGTTAGCAAGTATGAAATAGTTGGTTTGTTTGGTAAAGCTTTCTGGAGATTCTTGAGAGTGTTGTAGGCAGAAGGACAAAAAGAATTCATTATCCCCAGTAATCACTCAGGTCAATAGAGTTTGAGCACCAAGAATGAAGTATATTGGATATGGTTTTAAACCAGCTTAATTTGAATAGATAGTGGGTTAGAATGTAGAAGATCAGATGTGCAGGACAGCCACTGTGGTGGGAAACCCCAGGAAGAAGTTGCCCACCTGTGTCTTTTGCTTCTGTGGTCTTGCTAGTCTGAGGTTCTGAAAGATACTAGCCTTAGTTAGATCTGCTGTCTAGAAAAATCTAGAGAATAAAGGAAGAGTGTCTAAAAGATCTAGTTCCTTACTCCACCCTTAGCAGTACTCTCAATCCTCTTCCCACAGAAATGGAAGTTTGTTCTTCCTAGACTCCCAGGATCATTTGGCCCTAGAGTGACCATCTGGTTTAGTTTTGTTACTGGAGTGGGCTTGAACTATTCAAGTCATGTGATTAACTTGTTATTAAGGGTCTGAGATCTAAACCAAGATGTATTCTATATTAAGAGGGGTTACAGACAACAATGCTTAATGTGTAAACACCCCTGAATTCACAAAACTCTTAACTCCTCTTTCCCATGCCACATTTCCGAGCCCATTTTCACTCCCACTAGAAAAATAGCCGCTACAACATCACCTTGCAAACTTTTTTTTTTAAAGGGGCCAGAAATTATTTAGTCTGTGAAGCTAATAGAGCTACAGATGTTAGGGAATTTTGTTCCCTGTGTTAAGTTTCAACTTATGGTACATTACTTGCTGAAGGTCATAGTGTTGCAATATTGATTAGAGTTAACAGCAACAGAAAAAACTCAAGTGAACACTGGTAGATGCCTCCCAGAGCCCTGTTTTATAGCTTATGAAAAAAGGAAAAGTGGCCTGGCACGGTGGCTCATGCCTGTAATCCCAGCACTTTGGGAGGCTGAGGCGGGTGAATCACAAGGTCAGGAGTTCAAGACCAGCCTGGCCAAGATGGTGAAACCCCGTCTCTATTAAAAATACAAAAATTAGCCGCGTGTGGTGGCAGGCGACTGTAATCACAGCTACTCGGGAGGCTGAGGCAGGAGAATTGCTTGAACCTGGGAGGTGGAGCTTGCAGTGAGCCGAGATCTTGCCACTGTACTTCAGCCTGGGCGACAGAGTGAGACTCTGTCTCAAAAAAAGAGAAAAAAGGAAAAAGATCCAGTTGAAGTGGTGAGAGAAAATACAATGAAAAATGAGAAAGATTTCTTCCATGAGAAAGTTTAAGGATTTCATAAGCACCCTTGAAGTTGAAATAGTGAAGTTTTAAGAGAAGCATAAAGTAATGCAAGGCCTTTTTAAAACTAGTCAGTAGTTTCTGTAACTTGAATCTTTTAGAATAAATAGGGAATAAGAGCCAGTAGTTTTGAACCTCAGAATTTTGGTATTTTAATGCCAGAAAGTAAACCTTAAAACCCAATTGGTCCCATACCTTTGTACGGCAGATGAGGAAATCCTAAAAGTTTCCAGCGAGTATCGGAAGTGATACTAGCACCCAGGTCTTTTGACTCTGCAGTATCCTTTCCACCAGCATGTACCATGTGATAACTTAAGCTTTTTTCGAAGCTCTGATTTTTTTTTTGGCAGTCTCAGTGATGTGTTGAGAAGGTGACTATCCTGCTCAAAGGTGTTGCATTCCTTTTCCCCGTGTTTGCCAAGTGCGTAGGCCTGTTTTTAGAATCAGAGATGCATTTAAAGTGTAGTTTGGAAAAGGAGATCCTCAACAGTGATGTTGTGGATACTAGTATCTGTTGCCGCTGCATCTAACAACCAAATCTTTATTTCAGAAATACAAAATAGCTTTGATTCAGATGTACCAATGTAGCCATGAGAAAGTGATTTGATTTTCTGACATCAAATTTGTTTTTACATAGAATTGTAATTGGGAATATTAAAAATAATTTCTCTTAAGTACAGGGCAACAATTTCATTTCATCAAGGGACTGGCATACCATAACCCACATTTTTTTTTTTGAGACGGAGTCTCGCTCTGTCACCCAGGCTGGAGTGCAGTGGCGTGATCTCGGCTCACTGCAAGCTCCGCCTCCCAGGTTCAAGCCGTTCTCCTGCCTCAGCCTCCCGAGTAGCTGGGACTACAGGCACCCGCCACCACGCCTGGCTAATTTTTTTGTATTTTTAGTAGAGATGGGGTTTCACTGTGTTAGCCAGGATGGTCTCGATCTCCTGACCTCGTGATCCACCCGCCTCAGCCTCCCAAAGTGCTGGGATTACAGGCGCGATAGACCCACATGTTTTTACATTATAACATTTCTTACATTAGGATGTGTCTTATTATTGATATATATGTTTCTTTTTTGAGACAGAGTTTTGCTCTTGTTGCTCAGGCTGGAGTGCAATGGCACAGTCTCAGCTCACCGCATCCTCTACCTCCCGGGTTCAAGCAATTCTCCTGCCTCAGCCTCCCGAGTAGCTGGCATTACAGGCACATGCCACCATGCCTGGCTAATTTTGTATTTTTAGTAGAGACGGGGTTTCTCCATGTTGGTCAGGCTGGTCTCAAACTCCTGACCTCAGGTGATCCGCCCGTCTCATTTTTTCTTTTTTACCAGTAATTGATAGTACTTCTTAAAAATCAATGGTGTTTTATATTTGATGAAATATGGTACTTAACAGCTAATTAAACTTCACTTGTAAGTCAATATTAAATGAATATATAATTTAACATTTGAATAGTGGGTTGTTTGGAGTTTAGGGGTAAGTGGCTGCTAGCTACTCTGCTGTATTATAAGGTCCTGTAGGTGTAGACTGCAATAGCCTGTGTCTGACATACGCATAATACATATAGTAAATAAGTGTACATTTGTTAAATTCATGAGTACGTGCATGAGTAAATGTTTACCAGGGACACAGTTTGAGAGGTGAGTTGAAGGAGTATTGAGTATTTCATAAATAGAGCCTCGGGTTAATGGTTAGGAGCATGGTACTGGTCATACAAGGCCCATGGTTTGAGTCCCTCCTGGGCAGGTGCTCTTTGACCATATATTGCCTCATTCATCCCACCAGCCATCTTATAAATGATGTGGTTACTATCTATGGTGAAGAGGACCAGTATGTGGCTGACAGGTACAAATCTATCACCCCCGTTGAAAACACATCTCTCTCAGATTACTCAGCCTCTTTCCTTCATTGTCTTTATTACAGTTTGTACTGTTGGTAGTTTTGTTTTTCTTTGTGCAATGTTTAGCTTTTTACAGGGCAGGAAACTTCATGTGGGTAGGGCCTGAGCCTGTCTTGTTCACCTGTGAATCTCCAGCACCTGACAGATAGCCTGTCACAGTGAACATCTCAAAGCAGTTTGGTCTGCTCATTCTGCATCGGTAATAATAATGGTAATAAAATAGCTCTTAGGGATATAACACTTGCTGTATCCTAGGCACTGTTTTAAATGCTTTATACTATTACTAACTCATTTAATTCTCACATCAGCCTATGAAGTATATACTATTATTGTCCGTGTGTTATAGTGCGCCTTTACAAATGTATTATATGTTAAAAACTTAGAAGTATATTTATGCATACTGCACATTATATGTAGACATGGATTAGTATGTTTATAAATAAACATAAGATGTGCACAAGGACATGTAGAAAACATTTTTGGCTAGACTTATTTGATTTTAAAATATGAACTATTTTTTCTCTCTTTTTAGGGAAAGATTTGCCTTTGTGTTCATGTAGGGTTGTAAACCCAGTTTTGGGAGTGTACCAGACACTGTGCTACCTGGTGCCAATTTAAGGAGTAATATGAAATTACTCCCAGGGGCAGCTGTTATTCCACTTCTAGATGGGAAGACTAAGGCTAAGGGAGATCAGAAGGTATACTCTGGGTTACATGGCTGCTGAAAGGCAGAGCATAAACTCAAGACCAGTCCTGTCTGATTCCTGCGATGATGTTCTCAGCTGATCCTGGGATGCAGTCCCAAGGTTAAGCTGGACAATTTCTAAGAATCTGGAAAGAAGGAGGTGGCCTAGGATGTGGCAGCTACAGCATTCGCCATCAGAAATTATTCCTGGTGGCCAACCTCACCTTTCCTGCTCTAATATTTAATTTTAAATACTTACTTTCGGCTGGGCATGGTGGCTCATGCCTGTAATCCCAGAACTTTGGGAGGCCAAGGCAGGCGGATCACTTGAGGTCAGGAGTTTGAGACCAGCCTGGCCAACATGGTGAAACCCCATCTCTACTAAAAGTACAAAAAAATTAGCTGGGTGTAGTGCTGTAGTCCCAGATACTCAGGAGGCTGAGGCAGGAGAATCGCCTGAACCCAAGAGGTGGAGGTTGCAGTGAGCCGAGATCGTGCCACTGCACTCCAGCCTGGGCTACAGAGTAAAACTCCATCTCAAAAAATAATAATAAGGATAATAATACTTATTCTTATTAGTAAAGCTAGGCATCTCATCATATATGGATTTGCAGTTTGTCATCCATTGTGTTTCTTGTTCATGGCCTTTATCAGTTTTTCTCTTAGGCTTCGGGCTCCACTTTTTGTTGGCTCTTCATGTTGCTCACGTTAATTCCTTGCCTGTTAAATGTTATGAAAACACTTCCCTGGTCTGGCATTGCCTTTAACTCTGCCTATAGTGTGTTTTACTCTGTCTGAATGCTTTCTTTTTTCCTGTAGGCAAAGATTCAATTTGTATTATTGCTTTTGTGTTTCATTTATTTAAAAAAATGTCAGCGTGGCATTTGTACTGGATTAATGTAGCTTTGGGAACCGCCAGCAGCATTTTAGGGCTGAACTTCCATGCAGTCTCTATATGAATTTTAGGGAAACCTGTGATCTTTATATGTACAAAAATAGATATAGGGTTCTTTTCCCTCTTTCCTGATGCGTGGGAGTTCAAGATTGACTTTTTCCAACTCACCAAAAAAGAGATGAACCTTATGATGTTTAGCTTGGTATAAGTGTTTCTTTTGGAGACCCTGTTTCTTGTCCTGGAATTCAGTGAAATGTTTCCCATGCACCTATTGTGTGTAAGGCACTGCCATATACCATAGGAGACAAGATGAATAAGACATGGTCCTGACACTCATGGAGTTTACAGTTAGCAGTGTGAAAAGTATTTAGTTGGTGCTTGAAATAATCTTGAAATAAATTTAAGCTTAGATAATTTCACTTAGAAATAATGTGATGAGAAGAGTAAGAATATATGTGCACTCAGTAGTGTACTGTGTGATGGTGTTTATTGTATACCCACATGAAAGTGTTTGTAGCTTCTATTCTTGTTAATCTCAGATCCCTTTTAAAGTCCCCCAGTATATTCATAAATCATGTATATCATGTGAAGATATAGGAATTCTTGACTGTGTAATGTTTTACTTAAATGTTAATTTATACAGATTAATGTAAGTGAAATTCTCAGGAAGTTGAGGACATTAAATCTTTAATTGAAAGGTAAGAGATATTTGCAAGATGGTTTGGCCACCAATGTATGCCTTGTGTTATAAATTTCACTTTAGGAAGTCACTTACTCTAGTAATTTGGTGGCTTTGTCACCCTCCTCACCTCTTACACATTCATAGACTTCTCTACCTTGAATAGGTGTGGGGAGTTTATCTACCCCAAATGCCCAAGGCTTTTTTTTTTTTATATAGTACTTCACACACCATGCAGTTATGGCCCACTTTTATATCAGTTCAGATAGATTGTGAATTATTTGAGGGCTGAGATGTCATTCATCACTTTATCCTTGACACCTGACATTATGGCTTGGTATAGGTGCTCCCAAATGTTGATTGAATCAATGAACGAACTGACATTTCAGTACCAGATGATAACCTTGTCTGGCATCATTCAGGTTTCTTGTCAGGATGGAATGTGATCAGGAATTTCATTTCCTTGCCATTGAATACATTTCTTGGATTTGCCTGAAAGACGATAATAGTCTGTTAGTTCCAGCTTATCTTGAAGTGGGTCTGTATGAGCCCAGGCCTGGTGTATAGATGGGGAGATCACACGTGCATGAGCGCACACACATCCATACCTTTGCATTAGAGGTTTCCCAAGATTTACTTAATTAGATGCTGTAGGCTCTCAGGGGCATTGCGCAGGCTAAGTAATACTAAAAGGCTAGGGGATTGGGAGGTGAGCTGCTGTTTATCACACTTCTGATACACTTTTTATGAGCACCAAAGATCGGATGTAAAATCTTGAGCTCCATAGAATTGATCCAGGAGATCTGGAGTTACTATGAGAAAGCAGAGATCTTCGTTGGTCTGTTATTGGAGCTGTGCTTTAGGGACACAGACAGACCTGCCTTTTCTCAGGGTGACTTCTGCTCCTGTGGAAGGAGAGGTGAATTGTCTGATCTTTGTTAAGTTAGTGAGTATAAGAGTACTTGTGCAGCACCAAACTTTACCTACAAAAAGTATTTTATGTTAACAAGTAGGGACTCCAGATATCCTGATCATAACATCTGATCTTATAATCAAATCTTCTACCTTCTGGTCTGAAAACCTATGGTATGATATGATATGATATGAGCATTTATTGAAGATTCAATGGGAGGGACTGGTAAAGCCAATTCTTCCACTAGTCAGAAATTGTAGCAGGGTAGGAAAGGGTGTAGCTTCTACACAAATACCATGGTTGTAGGTGTTCAGCTGGGAGAAGTGGAAGCCAAGGGCGAGAATGGGTCTCGAGTGCAGCACTGGCGAGGGTGGGCTGTGCTGCACAGCTCGGTAGGGACAGGGTCTCAGGCCGTAAATCCCTGCTGTGTCCACTGGCCTAGAGTCAGATGCTTAGCTGTGACTGCTGTGCCAGAACTTAACCTGCAAAGCCCATGGCCCCTTATTGAGCACAGTCTAGTCTGAGAAAGCTGTCTGTTACATAGCAGTTCTTTGTGTGTACCAAATATTATCCAGGTGGTAAGGGCTAAATCTAGGCCTGTCTCCTCCCTGGAGGTGTAAGGGATTCCATATACTTCCTTCAGAAGCAGATGTTGTTGCTCTTTGAGTTATGGAATGTGAGGTCAGCACTTAGGTGGGCATGAGGCAGTGATTTAAGGCAGAAAGCATGGAGTGGACTCTGGGCAAATATGTGACAGGTGTTCTTTTTTTTTTGTTCAATAGAGATTACTCCTTATGTTCTTTTCTTGGGCTAGCTTCATGGGCTACCACAATGATAGGTAGAAGGCCTCGCTACTTTGAAAGGGCCAGGGATGGGCCACAGAGAAGTCAGGTTGTTAGTATTAATGGACATTTAGAAGGTAGCCCAAAATTTTAAGTCATCTATGTTCCTCCTACTGTTTTTTGAAATGTGGGGAGCTGGTTGTAGTAACTACTTAGATTTCTCAATTTATCTTTTAGGTGGGTTGCTGCAATAACCTAGGGTTTTTTTTTTTTTTTTCCTAACAAGCTTTTTCCTGTCTTGTCTACTTTCCTATTTATTTTATTTTCCCTGTTTCTTTTATACATGAGTTCATATCAGAAGAGATTAAGTGATTTTGTATTGTATTTTAGATAAGTTTTATCCTATGACTTAACATTTAATATGTTGTTCTTACCAGAGAATGAGTTGCTGAGCGATTTTTACTTGTATTCCTGACAAAGTTTGCCTCTTAGCTTACCTATGTCAAGGTATTAGGCTTTAAAAATTTGGGTCAAGTGGAGAAACATGTGGCTGTTTAGTAAACATTGTTAATAGGGGTGACACTTTGTTTTCAGTCCCTGGATTTAATTTTAACCATTTATCTTTGAGCCCCAGTTTTTTTCTAGGAAATAAAAATGATAAACATTAGCTTTTTTTTTCCCTCAGTTCAGAAAAAACTACAAGATCATGGTTCTTGATAAAGAGGGGATCCTGGAGAATGGAACAATGTCTTTCTTGTCTGTTTTTCTAACTTATTTCTGTGGTCACTGTGTCTTATTTAAATGGTGGCATTTAGGTTTGCCGTGATCACAGGATAGCTCGTGCATTAAAGAATTTTTTTTGTGTGATCAGGTTGAATTATTGTTCAAAAGTTTAGAAAAATTATAATGTCTTTTTTTTTTTTTTTTTTTTTTTTTTTTTTTTTACCTCTTAGTGCCACAGAATGGAATTCGGCATTGTTCCTATACAGCTTCTCGGAAACATCTCTATGTTGATAAAAATACAAAGATTATTTGCCAGGGTTTCACTGGCAAACAGGTATGTATATCTAGATTTTTATTTTCAAATGTAGACTAGAGATATAACAAATTATTTTTTTATTTTTAATATCACAAAAATAACACGTGATTGTTGCAGAAAAATATACTGTACAGCAATGGGGTTGTATTTCAGGAGGAGGTTAGTTGCTATTGTCAGCCTATAATATAAAAATTGTGTTTAAACTTACCTTGGAAAGGAGTATGTTGTATGCCTACTAGGAGTATATTGTTTTGGAGGCCCATACACTTTCTTTCAGCAAATACAACACTAATGGTTTTCCTCCAGTGTTGAAACAGATCACTGTTTCTTTGACTAAGCACTAGGTAAACTAGATTCTTGTGTTTAGGTTTTGTACAAACAGACAAAAAACCATATTGTTAAACATAGAATCCATATTCAGAAATGTTCTGAATATGGAGAAATGTTCAAACCCAGAGAGGCTCGTGGATACTGAGACAAGCGGAAGAACCCGCCCACTGACTTTTTTCACCTTATACTTTCTCTGGGACCATGGCCTGGGACTAGCAGGCAGAATTGCCTGAAGTGTTTTAATTTGTTGTCATTTATTTATATTCATTCTCTCATCCTCTTTCCTGTTCATATCATAGATTTTGTATAAGTGTAAATAAATGTATCTGTGATGTGATTCTATAATAAAATGCCACATAAGAATCTTCTTTCCAGGCCGGGCGCGGTGGCTCACGCTTGTAATCCCAGCACTTTGGGAGGCCGAGGCGGGCGGATCACGAGGTCAGGAGATCGAGACCACGGTGAAACCCCCTCTCTACTAAAAAATACAAAAAATTAGCCGGGCGCGGTGGCGGGCGCCTGTAGTCCCAGCTACTCGGAGGCTGAGGCAGGAGAATGGCGTGAACCCGGGAGGCGGAGCTTGCAGTGAGCCGAGATTGCGCCACTGCACTCCAGCCCGGGCGACAGAGCGAGACTCTGTCTCAAAAAAAAAAAACAAAACAAAAAAAAAAAAAAAAAAAAAAAAAAGAATCTTCTTTCCTTTTTCCTACCTTTCTACTCCCCAGGAACTCCTTCTGTTAACAAGTTGGCATGTATCCTTTCAGATATTTTTCTTGTGCATGCAAACATATTTATATGTGTTTTATAGTGTTTATTATATAGAACTATATATATTTATATAATGTTATCCAGCATATAATATATATACAATCCATATTTCTATAAAATAGATACCTAAAAGTAAAATTGGATGTTATATGGTCTGTGTATTTACAATTTTAATAGCTACTGCTAAATTGAACTTTAAAACATTGGAACAGATTTATACTTCCACCATAGTAGATGCACAGAATTTTTTTAAAATGAGAATACTATCAAATCAATTAGAGTATAACCACGTGTCTTAACCCAAAGTGTCCCTTTTTTTATTATTAAAGGAGATATGGCAAGATAAAAGCAGTCAATTTTTTTTTTTTGTAATTTAAGGTTAATGATTTTTCTGTAATTAAAAGAATTGTCATGTCAATTCTTCAGTATTTTGGTAATCTAGAGCAGAGGTCAGTAAACATATTCTGCAAAAGGCCAGATTGTAAACATTTTAGGTTTAGTGGGTCATATAGTCTGTTACAACTACTCAAAAGCATTTTAACAGCAAAAGCAGCCATAGAAAATATTGTCAATGAATGGGCCTGGGTGCGTTCCAATAAAACTTAAATTACAAAACCAGGTAGTGGGCCAAATACTATAGACTGCAGTTAGCAGGTTGTTTCATGTAAAATGGTCCTTTTGCTTTTTGTTTTTTGTTTTTGTTTTTTTTTTGAAATAACTGGGCACACGAATGTGTTGCAGTGGACTTTTCTTCTTTTTCTTCTTCCATTCCTCTATTACTGTAAAAGAAAAAAAATCCACCAATAACAAAAAATGAAACACCCATAAAACCAGGAAACTTTGTTCCTTGTAAAAATGGCAGTATGTGGTAGCCCACACCTGTAATCCTAGCACTTTGGGGAGCCAGAGCAGCAGGATTGCTAGAACCCAGGAGTTTGAGACCAGCCTGGGCAACATGGTGAGACTCCATCTCTACAAAAAATAGAAAAATTAGCTAGGCGTGGTGGTGCATGCCTGTGGTCCCAGCTACTCAGGAGGCTGAGGTGGAAGGATCACTTGAGTCCAGGAGGTTGAGGCTGCAGTGAGTCATGATTGAACCACTTACTCCAAGCTTGGGTGACAGAGTGAGACCCTGTCTCAAAAAAAAAAGTGTTTATTCTGATAGCCAAATAATCTTATGTATGCCACTTCCCTTATATACATTCTAAGGACAGTAGATCTTCATCCAAGATTTGAAGTGCATTCTATCATCCCCTTCCCAACTGATGTTATATCTAGCCTGTTTTTTGTTATATATTAATATTATTGGCATATAATCAAATGTTTGATTAACCCAAATTCTCCACATAAATTTAGTATATATAATTTTGTTTTTCTGTTTGCCAAATATTATATGATTCTGTGACATTTTAAGCTGTGAGCTTTTTTGTAAGAACCATTGCCCATGGTGTAAGCACTATTCAGAACTGTCTCTATATTCTAAATAAGGTGATAGTTTGCCTAAATATTTAAATCCAAGGGTAGTTATAGTGTTTTTCAGTTACCTGAAGTTAACATTGTTCTCATTCACTCTCCTTTTTTTTGTTTTTGTTTTTAAAGTAAGTGAGAGCGTTAATTGCCTCAGATTTGTTGATTCAGATTCATTTTAGAGATAATGGTGAGGTCTGAAATTTAGAACTTACTTCCACAGTAAATCTGCGTATTGTCTCATTAGTTTGTTTTCTCAGTACACACACTGTTCCACATATGAATTAAAAATCCTTGCATTTTTAGAGTATGTTTCAGCAATGCAGTTTTCTAGTGGGTGCCATCTTGTTTCTTTTACTGGGTTTATAAGCTGCTAAAATTACTATTCCTAACATTGTACTGGCTGGTGATGATGGTAAAACTAAAGAACATAAGCTTATTTTGAACAGATGTGTTATTCCTGTTTAGCACTACTTTAGGATTAAAATTTGGTACTTTTGAATTTACCTGGCAGTGTAGTCTAGGGCAGTGCTTCTCAGTGTCTGTAGCAAAAAACCAGTGTAGGTGCTTGTTTTTAATTTTCAGTCTAATGTAGATCAATATTTTTATAAAATACAGTAAAAGCTGTAGCAATGTCATACTGCTATATTTGCAAACATTTTTACTTTTTTAAAAATTAGATTTTCCCCCTCCCTCTCTCCCTTCCTTCCTTCCTTTTTTTGTTGTTTTTCTTTTTCCTCTTATCTCATTGCAGAGCAGCAAGAGTCTGCAAACTATACTTTGAATAGCACTGCTTTAAGAGAGAGAGAGCACTGGCCTGTGGTTCTTTCAAAACCCTGCCCCTGACTTTAGACAAATTAATTAACATGCTTGGGGCCAAGTTTCCTATTTTGAAAAATAATTTGAATCAGAAAATTTCTGAAGTCCTTCTTAAGGCCCTGATTTTTATTCCTTTAATAGAATGTGAATAGTTGGGACCACATTTTGAAGGTCCTTGAAATGATCACATAGATTCATTCATTTTTCAACAGCTATTTATTGAATGCCTACTGTATATTGATTTAGGTGTCATATTGCAGTGAACAAAGTAGACATAAATCATTGTCTTCATGGAATTTACATTTTAGTGGTTGGTGGGGAATATATCAACAAAATCAATGAGTATATTATGTGGTATGTTACAAAGCATAATTGCTGTGGAAGAAATAAGCTGGGGAAAGGAGTGTGTGTAGTCCTGGTGGTTAGGATGGAGGAGAGGGTGATTTTATATCAGGTGGTCAGGGAAAGTCTGATCTCTGAATTAAGATGTAAAGGAGATGTAGGAGTGAACCAAGTAGATATCTTAGGGAAGGATATTCCATGCAGAGGGCACAGTGAGGCCATGAGGCAGGCATGTGCCTGCTGTGTGTGGAAGGCCAGCGCGGCTGGAGTGTAATAAGTAGGCAGGTATGGGATTCCGATGTGGGGAGACAGCTTGTAAATTGACTTGTAGGCCAATATATGGAGTTTGGCTTTTACTTGAGTGAAATCTAGAACAATCACAGTGTTTGATTAGAGGAGTGCCATGATCTTCCTTATGTTTTGAACAGATCACTCGGGCTGCTGTGGAGATTAGATTGAAGGGGAGCAAGGGCAATAACGCTTCAAGAGTTGAAGTGACTTAGACCAAGGTGATAGCAGTAGAAGGGGGAGGAGTTGTCGATTATACTTTGAAGATAGAGAAATAAGATCTACTAATGGATTTAATATGGGACATATGAGAAAGAGAATAATCATGGATGGCTTCAGTATTTTTGGTCTGATTATCTGTAAGGCATGAAGTTGTCTTTAACTGAGATGGGGTAGATGGAGGGAAGTGATGGGGAACTCAGTTTTGGACATGTTGAGTTTGAGATGCCTGCTAGTTCTCAAAGTGGAGGTGTCAGGTAGGCAGTTGACGATGTGAATATGGAGTTCAAGGCTTAGATATTTGGGGTGTATCTATCTTTGTGTATGTGGGAGGGGTCACCATATGGATGACATGTATTGCCATGATAAGGGATGACATCACCAAGGGCATGAATTTAGATGAAAAAGAGAAGTCTGAGGTGTTGTGGGAAGTCAGGAACCCTGAACGGAGGGACCGGCTGAAGCCATGGCAGAAGAACATAAATTGTGAAGATTTCATGGACATTTATTAGTTCCCCAAGTTAATACTTTTATAATTTCTTACGCCTCTCTTTACTGCAATCTCTGAACATAAATTGTGAAGATTTCATGGACACTTATCACTTCCCCAGTCAATACCCTTGTGATTTCCTATGCCTGTCTTTACTTTAATCTCTTAGTCCCGTCATCTTTGTGAGCTGAGGAAGATGTATGTCACCTCAGGACCCTGTGATGTTTGCGATAACTGCACAAACTGTTTGTAGAGCATGTGTGTTTGAACAATATGAAATCTGGGCACCATGAAAAAAGAACAGGATAACAGCAATGTTCAGGGAACAGGAGAGAGAACCTTAAACTCTGACCACCGGTGAGCCGGGCAGAACAGAGCCGTATTTCTCTTCTTTCAAAAGCAAATGGGAGAAATATCTCTGAATTCTTTTTCTCAGCAAGGAACATCCCTGAGAAAGAGAATGCATCCCTGAGGGTAGGCCTCTAAAATGGCCATTTAGGGGGGCAGCTGTCTTTTATGGTCGCATCTGTAGGGATGAAATAAGCCCCAGTCTCCCGTAGCGCTCCCAGGCTTATTAGGATGATGAAATTCCTGCCTAATAATTTTTGGTCAGACCAGTTGTCTGCTCTCAAACCCTGTCTCCTGATAAGATGTTATCAATGACAATGTGTGCCGGAAACTTCATTAGCAATTTTAATTTCGCCCCAGTCCTGTGGTCCTGTGTCTCGCCCTGCCTCCATTTGCCTTGTGATACTCTATTACCTTGTGAAGCACGTGATCTCTGTGACCCAAACCCTATTCGTACACTCCCTCCCCTTTTGAAAATCACTAATAAAAACTTGCTGGTTTTACAGCTCAGGGGGTATTGCGGAACCTGCTGACATGTGATGTCTCCCCAGGACACCCAGCTTTAAAATTTCTCTCTTTTGTACTCTGTCCCTTTATTTCTCAGACTGGCCAACACTTAGGGAATATAGAAAAGAACCTACGTGAAATATCAGGGGTGACTTTCGCCCAATATCTGGCTGAATTTCCCCTGATACTGAGAGAAAAGAGAAGAGGAAAACCAGGGGAAGTCAAGCCCCAGAAGCCTAGTGAAAATGAATCAGTCCTTGGAGCTGTTTTTGGTTGTCATTAACTGGATGGAGTTATGAGAGTTGGGAGGGTGTTCTACTGGCATCTAATGAGTGGAGCACATGGATGCTGCTAAGTGTCCCACTAGGCACTGGATGACCTCTCATAAGAAAGAATCATCCTGTCCAAAATGTCAGTAATGCTGAGGTTGAGGAGGAAAAGTGAATGGATAGAGAAATACAGGTTGTTGGGTGGGCAGTATTAAAGGCTTACTTAAGGTGAGTGATCATTAATTTAAAATGAGACCAGTTGACATGTTTTTTTGTTTTTTTTCCCCTAGCCACTTTTTGGCTGCACATGTATAGGCTTAGAGTAGGGGAAAAATTGGATTTGACCCAGGTTGTGGTTTTACCAGATATGTAAGTTGAAGTGAGAGAAAGCCAAGGTTGTTGTGGGAGGGTAATGATCTACCATGGATTTTAAACTGAGGAGTGTGAGCACATGAGGAGTTGAGAAACAGGGAGTTTCTGGTTATCAGCCAAGTTTTAAAACAGGGAATCAAAGAGGCCCTTGTTTATAGCTATTTTGGCTTTTCAGAGGCTTGTTTTGCTTCCAGGTTCAAAGCTATGTTTAGTAAATATATGTTATTGTCTGGGAATAGTTAACCTATTTGTTTTTCTTTTCCTAAGTTGCTAAGATTGCTTTTGCTTCTCTTGGGCTTACCAGTCTGCTGTTTCTCATGGATCTCGTGCTTTTTCCCATCAGGGCACGTTTCACAGCCAGCAGGCATTGGAATATGGCACCAAACTCGTTGGAGGAACCACTCCAGGGAAAGGAGGCCAGACACATCTGGGCTTACCAGTCTTTAATACTGTGAAGGAGGTAATTAGTGATATCTGAGTTTGGCAAGACAAGAAAAGCAAGGGAAGAGCGAACATTCTTTGGGTAGAGATCTTAATTATGTTTTTTTTGGGGAGAGTCACTTGCTATTTGAAAATTCAGTAACCTAGAGAAATTTGAATTGCCATCAAAACCAGTGTGTCATTTTTGTTTCTAGGTATGAATCAGCTATTAAGGGAGGAAGTACTGTGGCCAGGCTTGTTTGGCTTTTTACGCTTTCCTTACCTTTCTTCTTCCAGTATGTTAGTAGTACAAATGTCAGCAACCACCCCTTAATTCTTCCTGAGTGGGGACTATGTAGTAGGCACTGTGCTAGGTGTTTCATTCAAATTGCCCTATTCAGGCCTCACTACAACCCTCGGAGGTAGGTGCTGTTATCATCCTCATTTTAAAGATATCGATGTTACTAGTGCAAAGAGGTTAGAGATCTTGCCCATGGTCTCACAGCTGATTAAGTGGCAGGCTTAGGATGGCTTGGAGTAAAGAGTGGTCCCATGTGAAGAAACTAAATTGTAGAGTCAGATTTACAAATAGATTTACAAATCTAATGTCCTAGATTCTCCTCAAACTGCGGATTTCTTAATAATTACCTTTTAAAATGATTTTTAAATTAAATTTTAATTATTTGTTACAAAACTGATAGGTACTTTTTGTAAAAATTCAGATGATATAAAAAGTAAGTAAAGTTAAATTTTACAGTGTTTTCGAAATCTCAGATTTTGCCTCTGTAGGGAGCTAATTTAAGCTCAGTGTATAGTCTTTGATTCTCTTTTTACTCTTATATGAATATATACAAAACTAATAGTATTTAAAAGAAACTATAGTGTAAATTCTTGGGTATTTAATTTTAAAAATCTAGGATATAAACTTAGTTCTTTGGGATGATGTGTTGATCAGCCTTAAATGTATTCTTCCCCTCTTCCTATGCATATTTTTAAGGTATGTTTTAAAGCATTACATTTTTTAAAGCACAAATTTAAAGTCCTTCCTGCCTTAAATTCTATTATGGCTGATTTTATAACCTCAAAAATAGAGAGGAGATTTTTTTTTACAATTCCTCTAGGTAGACTTTTCTGCCTCTTTTTGCTTTTTTTTTTTCTTTTAAAGAAAGTTCTTGTTGCTAAGCAATCCATTTATAATTTATAGTGACACAAATAGTTGTGACATTTGGAATATTCTATAAGTTTTTTGACAGATATTGTTTATTTTTCACCCATTCTGCTCTTACAAAGGGCTTTTTGAATGAGTAGGGTTGGTACCTTTCATCCATATGACGTCCCAGCACAATATTTGCTGTTGTCACAGTCTAGCTTCTGGCAGTATTTGTAGACTTTAGAGGTAGAAAACTATGTAATGTAGGTACTTTTCATTAAAGTACCTACATCCCCATGATGTGACTTTTTTTGATTCCATACTAGTTTTAATATTTTTTGTGTCTCCCCCTCTGTTACCATCTTGAACAGAGTTTTAAAAAATTATTTTTAACCCCCGGCATCATTTGTGGATGATATGTTGGCATTCCTTGACTCTGTTCACTGTCAGGCTGCTTTCAGGTTTACTGACATGCCATAGAGAGTGAGATGTCACAGAAGCTTTCAATTCACAGTGGCATTCAAATGGGCTGAGAAAGGGCTATGCTTGATTCTATTCTACTCTGACAGTGTAGCGAATTTGAGAATGGGAAGAATGCTATGTCTCTGGGTAGTATCCTTTTCTTACCCCAAGACATTGTTAAAATGATGGTATTGAATTTATTTTACAATGTTTATGATTTAACCAATAATAAGGTGCTTCATCATTAATGTTTCAGGCCAAAGAACAGACAGGAGCAACGGCTTCTGTCATTTATGTTCCTCCGCCTTTTGCTGCTGCTGCCATTAATGAAGCTATTGAGGCAGAAATTCCCTTGGTTGTGTGTATCACTGAAGGAATTCCCCAGCAGGACATGGTACGAGTCAAGCACAAACTGCTGCGCCAGGGAAAGACAAGGCTAATTGGGCCCAACTGCCCTGGAGTCATCAATGTGAGTGCAAAAAAATAAAAAGAAACTCAGATTAAGCCTCTCACAAGGCTAAACAGCTTTGAGTGAATGCGAGTGTATTTGTGTGTATGACCTGTGAGTGACTTTTTTTTTTAACTTTTCTGAAAACTATGATTTACTTTCAGCCTGGAGAATGTAAAATTGGCATCATGCCTGGCCATATTCACAAAAAAGGAAGGATTGGTGAGTTTGTTTGTTACATTCTTATAGATTAAAATATTATTTGCCTTAAACCGTCAAAACTCACAAAGAATTTTTGACTTTGCAAATCAAGTTTAATTAATTTGACTTGAGTAGAATTTACCAGGGAAGTTTTGTAGTCTATCAATTCTGTATCTTGAATATAATGAGTTTATTTGAGAAGCCGTTACAATTCTGCAGAATCAATGAAGATTTTTTTGGTGGTGGGAGTTTAAAGATTTTTTCCTGCTCAGCACTCTGGATTACTCCGTGTGTTTGCATGTATCAGTAGTTAATTTCATTAACTATTATAACAGTTATTGCTAAGGAGTATTCTGTTGTATAATTATACCACAGTTTGTTTATTCATTCTCCCATTAATGAACATTTGGGTTGTTTTCATGTTTGAGCCTTACAAACAAGGCTTAGGTCAACATTTGGTACAGGTCTTTTTGTGGAAACATTTTCGTTTCTCTTGGGCAAAATGTGTAGGAATGGAATTGCTAAGTCATGTTCATATGAACATAAGTCAAGGATGTTTAACTTTATAAGAAACTGCCAAATAGTTCTGCAAAGTGGCTATATCATTTTATATTTTCACCATTAATGTAGGAGAGTTCCAGTTGCTCCACATCTTCACAAACATTTGGTATTGTTAGTCTTTTCATTTTTTTGAGACAGAGTTTCACTCTTTTGCCCAGGCTGGAGTGCAATGGCTCAATCTTGGCTCACCCCAACCTCCATCTCCCAGGTTCAAGTGATTCTCCTGCCTTAGCCTCCCGAGTAGCTGGGATTACAGACATGCGCCACCACTCCCAGCTGATTTTGTATTTTTAGTAGAGACGGGTTTCTCCATGTTGGTCAGGCTGGCCTTGAACTCCCGACCTCAGGTGATCCGCTGGCCTCGGCCTCCCAAAGGGCTGGAATTACAGGCGTGAGCTACCATGCCCGGCCATTAGCCTTTTTAAATGTAGCCATTCTACTGAGAGTAAAATGGTATCTCTTGTGGTTTTGAGTGTCCCTGATGACTAATGATGTAGAGCACCTTTTCATGTGCTTATAAGGCCATTCACATACCTGCTCAATAATTACCTTGTTCTTTTAGATATCACAAACTTTCTCAAAATGTTTTAGGTTTGTAGGCACCTTAGAAAGCAAAGCAGTGATCAGAAGGGCAGCTCAGATGGCCTGTCACAGGAAAATTCCACTGCTACTTGGTTAGTTCCTTGAGAAAATAGCCAAAGTAACATTTCAAAGTTAGCCACATTAGGCTTGTGTTTAGGCTTTGCACCAAACTTTCTCTAAACTGTACTGTTTTTCAGTCATGAAAGATGATTGATCATATTTTTCTCTATCTATAAACCATGGCTACTAATAATAAGGGTAATTGTCACAGTGGGTGAGTGTCGGCTGTGCAGTTTACAGAATTGGGTTAAAGGTCATGATTTTTCTTTATTACCAATGTGTCTTAGAGCTGTCAGCCCTGCTGCCAGTGGCAGTACTTGATAATTTCACTTACGAGAGAGGTTTCAGGGAGCTCCATAGGCCATCTGAGTTCCAGTGGGGCCAGATCCATGTATCACTGATACTCTTGTACATATTTGAATATTTCTTATATTCTTGGGTCTATTTTGAAGGCTGTGGTCTTAAGGTGAGCATGGAAGGAATACTCTGTGCTGAGTTGCCTTTCTGATCACTGCTCTGCTTTCTAAGGTGTGCATAAACCTAAAAAATGAAAATCAAGAGAAGTTCAGGGAAGTCCTTTAGACCTTGCCTTTGTGAATGGTCATAACCCATTGATGAGACAGTCATCTGGGAGACTGCTTTTAATTCCTTTGAAAAAGGACTTTTTTTTTTTTTTTTTTTTTTTAAAGAAGAAAATATGTGACACACTGGTTCCTTCCAGTGGGGTTCTTGGTCTCACTGACTTCAGTGAAGCCGCGGACCTTCGCGGTGACTGTTACAGCTCTTAAAGGTGGCACAGACCTAAAGAATGAGCAGCAGCAAGATTTATTGTGAAGAGCGAAAGAGCAAAGCTTCCACAGCATGGAAGGGGACCCGAGTGGGTTGCAGCTGCTGGCTGGAGTGGCCAGCTTTTATTCCCTTATTTGTCCCCTGCCCATGTCCTGCTGATTGGTCCATTTTACAGAGTGCTGATTGGTCCATTTACAAACCTCTAGCTACAGAGCGCTGATTGGTGCATTTTTACAGAGCACTGATTCGTGCATTTTACAAACTTCTAGCTAGCTACAGAGCGCTGATTGGTGCGTTTTACAATTCTAGCTACAGAGTGCTGATTGGTGCATTTTATAATCCTCTTGTATGACAGAAAAATTCTCCAAGTCCCCACTCAACCCAGGAAGTCCAGCTGGCTTCATTTCTCAACACTACAAGATTTTTGAGGGGGTGAGGAGAGAAAGATGGTTACTTGTGCCAACTCTTCCTATTTTGGTACCATTGCTAATAGTCTCAATAGCCTCCTTGACTTCAGATCCTTAAGTTGAGAGTTAAGGGAAAGGAAGGACTTTTCAGTCCCTTGGGTATTTCTGAATGGAATATAATGTAATGTAATAGCAGTATAATAGTGTAGTGGATTTCCAGTTTTTGTTAATAAAAGCTAATATAATTGCATATCAGCTAATTGAGTGTTATTGAAGGAAGTGATTGGATTCCAAATTGATGATATTCAACTGTACCATGTTATTTTTTTCTCTTATGATAGACAGTTTGTTACTCTCAACCACATGTCACATACTTGACTCTTCTGCCCTCTTTTAAACTTTTAAACTGCCTATATTGAGATAACTATAAATTCATGTGTAGTTGTAAGAAATAATACAGACAGATCACCCTTTATCCAGTTAGCCCAATGGTTAACATCTTGCAAAACTATAGTATAATTTCATAGACAGATATCGACATTGATACAGTCAATATAGAGAACTTTTCCATAACCACAAGTATCCTTCATGTTACCCTTTTCTAGTCACGTGCCTCCTGCTTCCACTCCCTTCTCAATTCCTGACAACCAGTAATCTGCTCTCCAATTGTATAATTTTGTCATGTCAAGAACGTTATATAAGTGGAATCATACAAAATGTAGCCTTCTGGGATTGCCTATTTATAGTCAGAATAAGTCTCTAGAGATTCATCCAGCTTGTTGTGTATCAATGGTTTGTTTCTTTTTATTACTGAGGAGTATTCATGGTATGAATGTACTTCAGTTTGTTTAACCATTCACCTGTTGAAAGACATCTGGGTTGTTTTCAGTTTGGCCTATTACAGGTACAGCTGCTATAAACATTTGTATACTGGTTTTTATGTGAACATTGTCTTCATTTTTTTGGAATACATGTCCAGGAGCATGGTTGCTGGGTTGTATGATACTTGCATGTTAGTTTTTTAAGAAACTGCTGAATTGCTATCCAGTTTAAGAAACTGCTAAATTGCTATCCAGTGTGGCTGTGCTATTTTCCATGTCTACCAGCAATGTATGATCCAGTTTCTCTACAGCCTTTCCAGCTTTTGGTGGTGTCACTGTGTTTTTATTTTAGCCATTCTGGTAAGTGTTTAGTGATAGCTCACTGTAGTTTTAATTTGTATGTGCCTAATGGCTAATTATATTGATTATCTTTTTATAGATTTTTAAAATAAATTTATTTGCCATTTGTTATCTTTTTCAGTGAAATGCCCCTCCTTGGGTTTTGCCCATGTTCTAATTGGATTGTTTACTTTTTTATGGTTTACTTTTTAGAGTTGTTTGTATGTTCTAGATACTAATACTTTGCTGGATATGCAGTTTGCTTTTTCATATTTATTTAAAAGTGATCTTGTTTGTATCTATAAAAACTCTTCTTGGGATTTTGATAGGAATACACCATTACATAAGTAGGTAGGCATTACCCACCTAATCTTCTCAATGATGAAATGTCCCATAGCGGGGAGGGACTGTGCTGAAGACAGAGGATGTGGATGGGACAAAGGCACTGAGAATAAGGAAAAAGTGATAAATGAGACATATGTGGGGTGGAAGTTGTGGTGGTTGTCATTTGTTATGCATTAGGGTTCAGTAAGTGAATAATCTTAAAACGATTAAAATTAAATTTCACTTAAGAGGGTGGTCTTACTCCATTGATGAGTTTTCAGTTTCAACTCACTTAGTAAACATATATGTGTACCTTCTGTGCCTGGAACTGTGCTTTAAGCTGGGAACATAGGGATTGTGAAGACTCTTATTTATTGACCCATTGAAAATTATAGTCTAGTAAAGAAGGTAGCTGCTATAGAATCTCAAGCACCATTGGTGGTCTCTTACTGAACCAGGTGGTAGGAGAACATTGTTCTGAATTGGAGAATCAATGTGTGGTCAGGATATTCAAATTTCAGGCTGGTTGATCAAGCCTGACTATGAATTTATTTTGCCAAGCCAAGATTATTAGATAAAAATTAAAACTTGAAATTTATCCTTTCCTTTTTTCCTTATGGACCTTTTACAGATGGATCATTCCATTTTACTGTGTCAGCAGTAGGAGGCCATGTTATGTGGCAGATTCGAGGGCAGGGCTCAGGCCAGGAGGTAGTCTCCTTAGAGATGTTAAGCTGTTGATCGGAGGCACTGTCTTGCCTTCTGAATAAAAAGTTTGTGTTCATTCCATCCCAAGACAGGCTTTCTGTAACACAAATATAAATATCTGCCTATTAAAGCTAGGTAGAATCAGTATTTTAGATCAGCTTTTAAGGATTTCTGCTTTTGGCAAAATTTTTGTTTTTTAAAAAGCATTATTATGATTTTAATATAATTCTTAACAGTGCTGAAAGTTAGCATTATCTAAAAGTGACCTCAAACTTAATAGTGTTTGCTGTAACACTAGAAAAAAAATAATTACCTGTAGGTTGCTGTAGGCCACTCAGTGTTCTCTTCATGATCCTCCCTCTGTCCTCAGTATTTGCCATCAGTACCTGCCTTGATGTCAGGAGCAAGAAGAGTTGACAAGAAATGAGCCCTCTTGTTACCGGAAAGTACTGGAATTGTACTGCAAGAACTGCTGTTCTTGTTTTCTTGGAAGAAAAAATTCAACCAAGAGATGCACAACAAGGGTTAAGTAGCAGAGTTTATTGAAGGAAGATAAAATGCATTCAAAGAGAGGAGCCGCTGAGCGGCTAGCTGACCTCCTGGAAAACAGTAGTGGCAGTGTTTATTTGAAGAGACAGTACATCCTGAGAGATGATTCAGAACAGGCTGCTGGAAAGAGAGGATGAGCCAGCAGCAACTAATGCTAGGGGACCCTCTTTATGAGAATATTGCATGATTATTCATGAGGGGGGGCATGAGAGGGTATCAGTTGCAACCATGTTTTAAGCAGTCTCCTTGTGTGTACATGCTACATGCTCTGTAGTTGTACATGCTAGTATACACCTCTCATGTCTCATTAGCATTTAAAATCTCCACACAGGGATGTGGTTTTTACTATTATAATGAGCAAAAGGCTACTGTAGGGCAAGTTATTGGAGGAGTGCACACGCTCGTCAGCAGGGAAAGTCCCTACCATGATTATCTCTGGCTAGGGCCTGATAAGTCCCCTTCAGGGCCAGTGGATTCCAACCACAGGCCAGAAGTAGCCAGTGTAGTCATTGCCTTCTTGCAGACGGTCAGTAGGCAGCGCCTCCAGACTTTTCCCAGGGCTCCCCTGCTTGCTTGTTTCTGGCCATCTGCCTAACTAACATTCTTACTGTGTCTTATGGTAACATTAGGGCTAACAGTGAACCATTCAATGAATGAAGTTGTTTCTACCCCAAAAATACTTTCACAGCGGTAGGCAAGATACAACTTCTGCTTATTTTTTAGTAATGAGGGAAGTAGGAAATATGAAAGCATTGAGGAAATTTAGAGAAAGAGATTATATCTCACTTATCTTTGGGGGTGATCAGGAAAGACCTCAAAAAGAAAGTAGTGTTTAATGTGGACCTTGAAGGATGATTAGAAGTTTTGTCAGATGGTGGAGGTGAAACACTCCATCTTAAGCAGAACAGATATGAAAAGATAGGAGAGCATGAAATATCAATGAGGAATAACCCAGTTTCACTAGGTAGGGAAATAGTAAGAAACAAGTCTGGAGAGGGAAGCTGGGACTCTGCTGGGCTGGGGAGTTGGAGCAGAGTTCCACATGAAGTGAGGCATCGTCGAGGATGTAGCTGTCACTGTCTAGTGAAATGCATCTAAAAGAGCAATCTGATAGTGTTCTGTAGGGTCTGTTTAGCAATGACTAAGTTATGTACACACTGTTCTTTCAATTTGACTGGTTGGTATATAGAACCTGAAGTTATTGTGTGCCCAAATTCATAGTGAGAAGATGTGTTTATGCATAGGTCACACACTTAGTATGCATTAGTATACAATAATGGTGACATAGCACTTTGTTTAAGAGTGTAAACATGGTGTACGGAAGTTGAGGTAACTTATAATTATGGTTTTTGTCTCAGGTTGACAAGAATTCTACCTGCCCTGGTAGGGTGATCATATTGTTAGGAAAGGGTCTTCTGAGTTCTTCAGAGTTGCTCCAAGGCAGGAGTTTAAGGAAAGTAAACCATGGACGCCCTGGATTAATTTTTTTGTTTGTCTAAAGTATTACATAGATTGTGACTTTGAATAAATTACCTTTCTGGAAGCTCAGCCAAGCATAGTGAACTACAAGAGAAGACATCTAACTGTCACTCCTCCCTGGCCTCCACTGGCTCTCCTCCCTCGGCGCACACCTAATCCAGATATGAAATTAAGTGCTTTCACACAGGTCCATTTACAAAGGAAATTAGGTGGGAGACTTGATTCCAGAGGGATCTTGACCTTATTCCCCAGTTTTCTTTATATTGATTTTAAATCGTATATATTGGTTGAAAATCAATGGGAAAATAGTTGTGGAGAAGATAGGTAGTATTTTAAAATGTGACTAATGCTAGTTTTGATGGTTTAATAGTTTGGGTACTGTATTAGTCTGCTTTATATTGCTACAAAGGAATATCTGAGCCTGGGTAATTTATAAAGAAAAGAGATTTGTTTGGCTTATGATTCTGCAGGCTATACGTGCATGGTGTTAGCATCTGTTCAGCTTCTGGTGAGGCCTCAGGAATCTTTTACTCATGGCGGAAGGTGAAGGGGGAGTAGGCCTGTCACATGGTGAGAGAGGGAACGAGAGAGGCCAGGATCTTTTCAAGAACCACCTCTCATGTAAAGGAACAGAGTGAGAACTCACTCATTACCATGGAGAAGGCACTAAGCCATTCATGAAGGATCTGTCCCCATGACCCAAACACCTCCCACCGGGCCCCACCTCCAACACTGGGCATCACATTTCAACCTGAGATTTGGAGGGGACAAATACCCAGACTACATAAGGTAGTATAAGTCTAATCTATTACATTCTGCCACTGTAGGTATGATTGTACCTACCAAATTTATATTGATATTATCTTCTTCATAAAGATTCTCAGAAGAGGTAATTTAAGTCTTTCTTCCTTTGTTTTTATAGTCATAAAATAACCTTAACTAATAATATACTTTCTCCTATGTCTAAATTAAAAACCCCCCCTGCTTGAATTTAAGCCTTTCCTTTTCATTTCATCATTTGAAGATACTATTGATTTTGATGGCAAATCATGGAATGAATTTTATACCTATGTTAGTCACTCAAAGTGTTTGGTAATTTAGTTTACCATATTTTAGTCTAACCTAGAAACACAATCTAATATTTTTGAATTCTCTTTCGTTAAGGCATTGTGTCCAGATCTGGCACCCTGACTTATGAAGCAGTTCACCAAACAACACAAGTTGGATTGGGGCAGTCTTTGTGTGTTGGTGAGGGACTTTTGCTGAAATCATTTTATTGGAGTGTGGTGTCTTCATTGGATGAGTATAATAATAATTATTGATTTTATTATTTGCAAAAGATTTTGATACTGTTATGAAAAGGATGTTATGATCTCAAATTTAATTTGCTTAAGTGTAAAGTTGTTCTGTAGTTGTTTAAAGATTTATGGTCCAAGATTTCATTTCTAGGTTGAAGAACTAACATCTTGGGACACGTGGCTCCCGGAGCACCTTGGTGCCTGAAAACATCACTTGGTTTGATTGCTCTGAAGAAATGGTTCCTTATATTAGGACTTTTGTTGTCATTGCCATTATGTGCATCAGTGCTTTATAGTTACTGAATTCTTTGCTATTCAGTGTCTCATTCTTAAGGCAAGCCTCTCAGGTGCCTCTGAGGTGGAAAATTGTGCTGTTAGAGCCTTATTGGTGAGAAAGTCAAGGTTGAGGAAGGTTCAGTTCCTCAAAACCTCTCTTTTTATCACACTATACTGCCTCCCATTTGAAAAAATAAAAATTATAAGTTTTTACATTTTAAAACAATTTCATTATTTGTTGCCAAAAGCCAAGGCAAATTCCACCTTTTCATATTAATAAATATTCTTTCAAGTTCTTAGAATACCTGTTAACCTTTTAGAATTATCTTTACCAAAAAATAACATATAGCTCTGGAGTGTTTTTATTAAGATCCAAATTCATAAATTAAATATTGAAAACATTAATTGAGCATTTCTACATGCAAAGCACAATCATAAGTGGAAGATACTTTAGTGTGACAGAGAATAAGAAAAGGTTTGAAACAGGCTTACCGATTCCTTCTTTTCCAGCTTCAGTTTTGAATTTGTAAATGGAGTATAATAATGCCTGTCTCACAGAGAAGTTGAGAAAATTAGGAAATGACAGATCTAATGTGTGCTAAAGCATAGGACTTGACACACAGTTGGCACTTAATAAATGCCGGTTCTCTTCTTCCACTCCATTTTTCAGAGATGCAGTGAAAAGTAAGAAATCAATCCTGCCCTCAGTAAGTTTGTAATTTAAAAATAAAAAGTGGCAGCCTGTCTGTAGGGAACATTTACTTTAACCCTGTCCAAGAATTCGTTCTTAAATGTGGTGTGTAGTATGGCTCTGATATGCAGGCTCTGTCATCATCCACTCTGGATCCAGAACAGGAGCGGTCAGGGCACTCACTGTCACTCACTGGCACTTGTGTCTTAAAACTTGTGGGTGATTTATCTGCAGCATACCTCATCAAATAGTTTCTTTACTCAAAGAAATTTGTTAAATGTTTATTCTTTCCTCTGGTGTAACATCAGCATGCAACACAGATACACATTTTCTTAAAATGTTCATTTCTAAGGAGTTATCTGGGAATAATTTTGTGGGACAGAAGAGGCTTGATAAAGGAGCTAAAGCAAAAAGAGGGTTGTCTTCGTTACAGCCCTAGAATATTCCTAGAATATCAGGAACCAACCACCATTTAGCATTTATATAATATTACCAACAGAAATAAATGTAGCATTTTGTGATTTTTTTAATATTAAATGCAAGGGCAATGATACATTTAAAAATATTAGAGAGAAGGGTAAGAAAAATGACAAACTAGTTAAAAACATTTATTGGCCTAAATTCCATGGTTCACCCTTAAATTTCCAGCTATTGATATTTTTCAACTTTTTCAGGCATTGGAGGTGATCCTTTTAATGGAACAGATTTTATTGACTGCCTCGAAATCTTTTTGAACGATTCTGCCACAGAAGGCATCATATTGATTGGTGAAATTGGTGGTAATGCAGAAGAGAATGCTGCAGAATTTTTGAAGCAACATAATTCAGTAAGTTTGAGTTTGGAAAAATATAGCTCTTTGCTCTTAATATCAGAGGCTTGTTTCAGAAGTTATTTTTATTTTTTCAAAGGTGAATTTTTCGGGAAAACATGAAAGATAAAACTTTCTGAGCAGGGCCTTCTATACTGGACACTCAGACAATTCTGTATTATTTCTGGATTGATTCTCTACTTCCCTATTCTGAACTCTTCTCCCCAGGCATCACCCCACACTTTGTGGTAGGTAAGTCGTTCTCCTGCTGAACAGATACATTCAGGCCATCAGCCCGAGAGCCCCCACTTGACCTGCAGACTTGGTTTTCACCTGTGACCAGTATTCTTTCTCCCGATCTCAGAGGGAAATAAGTGTTTTTTTCTCTTTTTCAAGGCTGACCTAAAGATCCTATCCCTTGTGCTTTTTTTCAGGATCTGGCTTCCCCCTAGTTTTAGACTTTCCTTGTGGAATGGCACTTCCCTTCAGAGACCAAGTAGAAAAGCTTTACTGTCTATGTCCTGGGGAGGCTTTCCCTGTTGCCTCTCACTTAGAATTAAATGTAAAGGAGTGGTGTTGAGTTATGTCATCGTTTCATTTAGCTTGAGGGAGTTAAGCCCTGTTCCTGTGGTGAAAGGAGAGATGGGAGTGCAGTAGTGACTGAAGCAGTTTGGCGGCCACCAGCCCCCACTCAGTGAATTTGTGCTGTGCCATTGTTGTGTCAGAGAACTGTGGGAAAAAATCAAGCAATTGATTTTCAGAATTTCTCTTACACTGAGGAGTGAGTGAAAAATTCCCTTCAGGAGACCAGGCAAGAGAGTGGAGATCACTTTCTCTCTATGCTTATGAAAAAAATCCACCAGTGAATGAATTAAATGCCACATAAAATAATACTGGAGAGTTAAAGGAGCCAATAATATCATGTACTGGGTGGTTTACACAAAACAAGGCATATTTGTTTGTGTTTTAAGGAATTTTCAAGGGCTATTTTGAATATACTTGATTTTCTTTTGTGGTGATTTTAAGCCCTAACTCCCATATTAGATATGACTCAAGTTTACCCTCATTCTCTCATTCTCTTTCCTTACTTTTCATTCATTCTTGAATCCTCAGCAGTCAGGCTCCTGTCTGTCACTTAGAAGCTATGTGACCTTGGGAATGCTTCTTAATCTCTCGTTGCCTCAATTTCCTTATTGGAAAAATGACGATATAGTAGTGCCAGCCTCCTAGAGTTATTGTAAGGACTGCGAAGTTTAAATGACTTAGTAACGTATAGCAAAGTAGTGCCCGGCACTTACTAAGCACTCTTACTGAGCCATTTGCTGCTGTGGAATCTTCTTACTCTCCTGACGTTGTGTTTGCACAGAGGTCACCAGTGGCCTTGATTCATTTGTCATCCTCTCCATCCTCTTGGTTTCTTTCTGGTTTTCCTCCTCTTTATCATTCCCTGGATCTATTTTCTATGCCTATTTCTATGGCAGAAACCTGAGAACTAACTTTTATTTCTCTCTCATCCTGTTTCTACTCACTTACCAAGATCTGTCTCTGAGACATCAGAGGTTTGTCTAGATTCAGAGCCTTGTCTGTACTTAGTCCATCTACTTTGGTTTGGGTCCTCATCCCATCTCATCTGGACCATCTCAGTGGTTTCCTTCATGATCTCTCTTATTTTCTCCAACCACCCCCCTTTACTCTTAGGCCATTCTGTTTATGGCCACCCAAATTATCTGCCCTTCTGAAACATGGATATTGGTGCTGTTTGTCCTTGGTTCACATCAGACAGTGTTTCCCATGTAATGTTTCCCATTACATGTCAGCTAAAGGGCAGATTTAGCATGGTATTCCAGTCCTTCACATACCATCCAAACCTTCCCTTTTAGATCAGTTTTCCATCTGACATGCCAGTTTTCATTCTCACTTGCCTTTGCTTGTTCCTTCTGCAAGGCATGCTTAATATCTGACTTTCACTCTAGACTGTGTTATGGACTGCAGGGAACTGTTAACCTCAGTGCCCCACCCAATCCCCTGGCACAGTAGGCACCAATACAGATCATGTAAATGGAAGAGTAGATTGTTAAGGATTGGAGTAAAATGTTAGATTCCCTTGTGTTCAGAAAGTTGTATAGTTTGAAATTTAAGTAAAAACTGACTTCTTTAAAAAAAAAAAAGTTTCGGTTAATACAGCATTATGCTGTGTTAAATTGAATTTAAAATGTATTTGGGCCCAATTCTGAATCCCTTGAATAGCCTAGTATTTAGTGGGAAAAATGAAACATAGACATTTTGTTTCATTTGGCAACATGTTTCCTGTTGCTGGTTAGTTGTTATGGAATTAATTTTTTATCGAGAACCTAATATGTACAAGATTATAAGTTAAGCAGTTCAGATGCTGCATTATATAAAATGCCTAGTGTAATACTTGGTGTAAACACTCGATAAACATGATCTGCTGCTGCCTTTCTTGTTATCATTACAATGATAATAATTATTTGCAAAAGTTCTGGTGTTTAACTTTTATCCTGATGCTTTGGTAAGTTGTTTTTGTTCTTTCTTTATGAATGAGGAAACTGGTACAGGAAGATTAGTAACTTGCCAATGGTAGGTATACAGCAAATGAACCAGGGGTGAGATTCATACCCAGGTTTGTCTGACTTCTCCATTTCACCATGGAAGGATAAGGAGTTAGATTGAAGGAGTTAAGGACAAAGAGTCATCAGTCCTGGGCATAGGCTCAGACTACAGTGATAGCATTCTAACTGGCCTTTCTGTTTTTAGACACACCTCTCATCCTTTCTGTGTCCTATTTTCAGACTACACTTCCCCATAGTCTTTTAGTTGTAGTTCTCTCCACTTAAAAAACAAAAAACAAAGAAGCCTCCAATGGCTCTTTGTTAATGGGACAGATGCAAATTTGTTTGCCATTCTAGGCTCAACAAAGTCTTGATCCTTTCTAGTGCAACAATATTCCCACTTTTTGGGGAACAGGGGAGTGGAATCAAATACAAATTAATGCCACTCAAACATGAGATTCTCATATTCTATGTAGATCTTATAAGTGAATGAATAAATAATTTGTGGAGTCTTTTCAATTCTATACCATAGGTACTACAGTAGGTGCCAGGCATACCGAAGTTAGTGAAAATATAACCTCTGTGTTCAGGGAATTCATAGTTTAGTAGAATAACACATGGGGAATAGGTTATAGCCAGTGTGCTGAATTTAATAGTAGAAGGGTGTAAAAGGCACAGCAGGGTCACTGATGAGATGATCAACTATGAGGGCATTTGTGGGGAGGGTGGGAGGGAAAGACAGAAAAGGCTTATGGGGAAGAGGAAGCTAGAGTCAGATCTTAAAAGTTAAGTAGGAGTTTGCCAAGTATCCAAGGAGGGTGGAGAACATTCTCAGCAAAGGCACAGAGCTAGAGCATTCTGGGGTTACTGGAAGATAAGGAGGAAGGGAGGAAAGGTGGCAGATGAGGCAGGAGTAAGCAGTGTCTGACCATGTAGCTCCTTGCATGCTGTATCTTAGTGGGAATCAGGGCAGTCAGTCGAACCAGAGAAGCAGTCATTCACTGCCATGTACTACTCACAGTGCAAAGAAAAAGAAAAGCCAGTTTCACTTATGAATGTCCTTGATAAAGCAATACAAATTATTAATTTTATTAAATTATGACCCTGGAGTCAGTATTTTGTGATAAAATGGGAAGTAAAGCACTGTCACAATTGAGTTGTGAGCTGAACTAGCTGCCCTTTTCGTGGGACACCAATTTTACTTGAAAGAATGACTGGCAGATGAACTGGTAATTCAGACAGATCTCTTCTCAATAATGAACAAAGTAAACCTGCTGTGTCAAGGAAAACAGTTGATAGTATTTGTTGCTAATAATAACATCTGAACTTTCAAATGAATATTTAATTTAAAATTTTGGAAAACTTGCATCTGCAACTGTGAGCTTGACAGCTTCCTCCTACCTAGAGGCTTTTCTAATGAGCTTGGTGGTGATACTGATAACTGATTTGTTGTTATTAAATGATGAAACATGTCAGCATTTGGAAGATCTGCATAACTCAATGAACCCATACATATTTCCTAACTGAGGAATGCATGTTACAAAATCACTGTGGTTAAAAGATCACTCAAAGTGCAAGACAGATTAATGAGTTTTAAATTAACAAGGGACAAAGTTCACTGCTATGATTTCAGATTCCAACATTGCACCTAACCTTTAAGAAATTACCACTTGAGAGATTTGGGTAGTATCAAAGAAGAATACTCCCAATTATTTGTAAGGCAGTCAATTAAAATACTTCTCCCTTTTCCAGTTACATATCTGTGCGAGGCTGGATTTTCCTTTTATACCTCAGCTTAAATAACATACTACAACAGATTGAATGCAAAAGCATTTATCAGAATCCATTTGTCTTTCATTAAGTTAAACATTCAAGAGTTGAAAATATAAGTGGTAAAATAACGCAACTCTTCTCACTAGAATGGTTTTTAAAGTGTTAAAATGTTATTTTTAAGTGAATTAACAAATATTTATAAAATTTGTTTTAATTTCTAATATACTAAATATCATTAGATATAACCCATATCAACAAAAGCTCTTTGAGATCTTCAATAATTCTTTTAAGTATAAGGGATCCCTGGACCAAATGATTTGAGAACTGCTGGTGTAGGGGAAGATGATGGTACCTAAGTGAAGGCTCTCAGGTTCCACTCATGCTCAAGTTCTGCCTTCTCCAGGCCTCTCTGTTTTACCTGGTTCCTTATTATCTCTGGACTTCCGTTATGAACATGATATTACCATTAATTATGAAACTTAATCATATATTCATATATTAGTTTATGGTATCTCTTTTTTTTTTTTTTTTTTTTTTTTTAAGACACAGTCTTGCTCCATCGCCAGGCTGGAGTGCAGTGGCACGATCTCAGCTCACTGCAACCCCCGCCTCCCGGGTTCAAGCGATTCTCCTGCCTCAGCCTCCTTCCTGAGTAGCTGGGACTACAGGCACAAGCCACCATGCCCAGCTAATTTTTGTATTTTTAGTAGAGATGGGGTTTCACCATGTTGGCCAGGATGGTCTTGATCTCTTGACCTCATGATCTGCCCGCCTCAGCCTTCCAAAGTGCTGGGATTACAGGCCTGAGCCACCATGCCTGGCCTATGGAATCTCTTAATGGATTGAGGTATATACATATTTTATATTATTTCTTCAACTACTTTGCATGTCTAGAGTACAGAAATTTTTATATTTTCTTTGTATGGGTTTTTTTTTTAAACCTCAGAATCTAGTATATAGAGATTGTACATTAGAATGGATTTTTGCTGAATAAAACCAATTCTGATCTTACCTCTTAGACACAGAATTCCAGAGTGGAAAGGGCTTTTGGGCATCAATCTAGTTTGGCCATTTCATTTCATAGATGAGGAAGCAGAAGTCTGGTTCTCAAGAAGCCTTGTCCAAGGTCATGCAGCTTTTGTTACTAGGAAATTAAGTCCTAGGTCCTTTCCGGTATACTTCCCACCTCATCTTTTTCTTTTAGCACATTTATTAAGGGTGAACTAATAATGAATTAAGGCATAATATTAGGTTGAAGTAAAGCAACCCAGTCTTGTGTCTTAAATTATTATTATTGCAAATCATATTTTCCAGTATGCTCTTTTACTTTTCAAATGAAAGAGTCACATGTGTATTTGTGAAGTGGAAGTTTTATATTGAACATATACGGACATTGGCACAGTGTTGTATTACTGAGTTTGTATGGAAAGTTAACTCAAAGGATAATGCAGTGGTTTCAATCCTGGTTTAATATTTGTGTTGGTTTTCCTAAGATGAATGGTGGGCTTTCCCCTGCCCAAGCCATTTACCATTTACCAGCAGAGTCATGAATTTGAGGTCTCGTTTTGATTGACTTCTTCATTAGAGCATTTAAAATATTACTTTCTTTCCAGGGTCCAAATTCCAAGCCTGTAGTGTCCTTCATTGCTGGTTTAACTGCTCCTCCTGGGAGGAGAATGGGTCATGCCGGGGCAATTATTGCTGGAGGAAAAGGTGGAGCTAAAGAGAAGATCTCCGCCCTTCAGAGTGCAGGAGTTGTGGTCAGTATGTCTCCTGCACAGCTAGGAACCACGATCTACAAGGTGAGCTCCAACAGTGGCCCAAGTGCTCTGAGGTTGCAGGCTTTCTCTGTGTGTGGCCACAATGGGTACCTGGAAATCATGGCCTTTGCTTCTGGGACTTAATTGGTTTTCTGACGTGCAGCTTAATAGTTTGAATCAACTCTATTAATGTCCTAGTGCCCTAATTAGGCATGACCAGGAATAATGTTCTTATTTTAAAGCTTTCTTCTTTAAATATTGGGATTTTTATTTTTGTAAGTGGCAAGATACAACATACACAAAAAGCATCTTGAAGATCATAAGTGTCATGATTTCCATTTTGGGGGTTTGGAAGGTAGCTGTGCAGAGAACTGCTTCATGTTTTGTTACTTGTTTTTTCCTTTGGGATATAGCCACCCTGACCCCATGGGTTTCTGTTTCTAGGGAGAGGAGGTTGGAGGCTGAGTAACAAGAAATGGAAATTGGATGAAGAAGGAGTTGGGGTGGAGGGAGATCTAAAGAGGATGGGGAGATTGGCCCTGGCTATGTTGTGATACCATTGTTAACCATTTTTTTGGTTTGTTTTTGTTTTTTTTTGTTTGTTTGTTTTGCTTTAACTTTTTTAATAGGACATTATGGGTTAAAATATTCTAAGTAATTTGATGTCTTTTATAATCTCTTTGCACTGATTTTCAGCTTGTCTCTTTGAGTGATAATTTAAGGCTCTCTCTCCCTTATTATTTTTATGATGGTATACCCCTGCCACACACACCGAAAAAGCAAAAAACAAAAAATCTCCTCTTAAGCATGCTGAAAATAGGTACCAGTTGGTTTCCTAGAAGGGAACAGCATTCAGAGAGAATTTCAAAATCCTGATTTGTCTCAGGGATAAATAAAGTAGACTCCTTTTTTTATTGCATCTTTGCATGATCCTGCTCTTGGAATATAACACTATGTGCCAAAGTGTTTGAAAGAAATCTAGGTGCTTAGTGAGAGTGAGAAATCATTTTATTTGAAGGTGGGGGTAAGGAGAAAAGCAAATGCTTAAATTCACATTGGAGATGTGTGTTACCATTTTCTTCCAGTAAGTGGCAGCAGGGATCTACACATTTTATCCTAATAGTTACAATCTAGAAAAATATGATTTTTGGTATTGTTTCCTTAAACACTACTTTGCTTAAGGTATTTGTTTCAGGTATTTCTAAGGTTCTTGACATTTTGTTCAAATCCTTGTAACAATCTCTCTTTAGCTTTATTCTCTGAGAAACTGAGCAAACCTGTTTCCATTGCCTTATTAGAAGGGTTCATGTATATAGCACTACAGTTTGGATAAGCACAATGAAGTTTCTCAGCTCCTAAAATTATTGTTATTATACTGCTGTGAAAAAATAAATATTATTCAAAACCTCCCTCTCCGCTTCTGGATTTAGGAAATATAAAGTTGAAGCTCTGCATCTGTTTCGTGAAATTCAAGCTGACACAGACTGATTTTGAAAGCTGTTATTCTGTGTTCAAACACCCTCATCCTGGTACATTTTTCTTCTGTAATTTGGTTGTTCAGGGGATCCTAAAGATAATAGGTTTCAAAATCATTTTGACCATAAATGTAATTTGGATTTTTTATCTTTATTCATTCCATCTCTCTTCTCTGTCTCTCTTCTGTTTCTGAAGGAATTTGAAAAGAGGAAGATGCTATGAAAGAAAAAAAAATTCCCAAAACTGTGAAATGGATCATGTAGACATGTAACCCAGCAGCAGTTTGCTTCTGTTGTCCACTGATTAATCAGCCTATGTGCCTGACACTGGTCTTGCAGTACAACTGGAAGCCAAAACAAGGTGGAAGATTTCCTGAATTAAGATGTTTTCACCTCATTGTATTACAGAGACAGCCAATAAATCTACCATTTGATTTCAATATGGTTTTGGAGGCTTATTATTGTTCCAGTGTGAAGGATGAGGAGAGTGGGAGAAATGGAGGTGTATTTATGTGTGTGTATGTTTTAATGTGTTCTTTTTGTTTGTTTTTTTTTTTTTTTTTGGAGACAGAGTCTTGTTCTGTCACCCAGGCTGGAGTGCAGTAGTGTGATGTTGGCTCACTGCAACCTCCGCTTCCCGGGGTTCAAGCAGTTCTCTCTGCCTCAGCTTCCCGAGTAGCCGGTATTACAGGCACCTGCCGCCATGCCCAGCTAATTTATTTTTTTTTGTATTTTTAGTAGAGACGGGGTTTCACCAAGTTGGCCAGGCTGGTCTTGAACTCCTGACCTTGTGATCCACCCGCCTTGGCCTCCCAAAGTGCTGGGATTACCGGCGTGAGCCACCGCGCTGGGCCTTTAATGGGTTCTTTAGAGAACATTGTAACCAAAACCTCTGGGAGAATGAGGCTATAACAGTGTCAACGTGGCATTTGTCTATCTTAGACATAGAATGACTTCAGGTATCTTTTGAATTATAGTTTTCTCATGTATGTATATATCTCTATCATGCAGGGTAGTTCAAAGGGTTGGAGATAATGCATGAAGTCCCTGGCATGTAATAAGGCAACTTAATTGTCATCAGTGCCTCTATCATCACTACCATCCCCACCACACCATCATCATTATCATCATCAGGATTAGAGGCAGAAGCTCATTTATATTTCAGTTTCTGCCTCATTGGGAAATGGAGAGTCTTCACCAATGCCATGCTTTTCTGTGGTTCTGCAGAGGGCCCATCCAGAGCCTACATTCTTTGTTTGAGGTTTAAGACATTTCACTGCAAGAAAACTGGAAAGCTGTTAGCCATCCTATTTTGTGTTTAAAAGAACTTCTTAACAAGAAGTAATCCCAGTGGGTAATTCCCACTAAACAAGACAGAGGTGGTGCCTGTCATTAGGAACTTACATTCTGGAACAAAATATTATCAGATAGTGTTAACTGTCCTGAAGGAAACAAATAAGAGCTTCAAAAAAAAAAAATAATAATATTAGGGAGAAGTCCCTGAAGAAACACAGACGGGAATTCTCCCTGGGGAGGGGACGTGAGTTGGGACCTGAGGACTGAGAAGGTACCAGCCATGCAAAAAGGGAGTGTGAACACTCAGGTAAGGAAACAGCCTGTGCAGAGTCAGGGAGGGGGAAGGGCTCATTTTGAGGAGGTGAAGGAATACTGGGTGGTTTGAGATGGGTTTGGGGAGGTTTGATGGGCCTGAGGAAATGTGTTTTGGGGGCTCGCATGACCATGCCCACGCTGCTGCTGAGAACACAAAAAGCAGGTGTTAAGTGTCACAGACCAAGGAATTCTGCCCAGACCAAGGGACACATGGTGATTGACTTTCAGATCAAGTAGACTAGTTTCTGTTTCCTCAGCTTGAAAATGTGGATAGTGGCTCCCATGCCAGAGGGTACCTGGGTATACATTATGTGGTGTGTGAGGGTGCTCATCACAGGGCAGGCTTGGCTAGGGCTTGGCATTTCTCCATAAACTTGAGTGTACCCTGCTGTTGTGCTTAGGATGCCCAGGGTGACACTACTGGCCCAGGAAGGAAGGCATTTCCTTCTTCCTCTAAACCAAGGACCCTATAGGGAAAATGTCTTGGTTGAACTCACTGGGGCTTTGTGACAGGGACACAACTCAGATGATAGGTAGGTGACCTGTCTTAGCTCAGACTGCTATAACAAAATACCATAAACCAGATGGCTTAAACGTTTATTTCTCACAGTTCCAGAGGCTGGGAAGTCCACTATCAGGGTCCAGCAGGGTTGGGTTCTTGGTAAGGGTCTCTCCCTGGTCTACAGACAGCAATGTTGTGTCCTCACAAGGTGGAAAGAGCTAGCTAGCTTGCTGGTCATTTATAAGGGCATTAATCCCATTCAGGAGGGCTCCACCCTCATGACTTAATTACATCCTAAAAGCCCCACCTCACAATACCATCATTCTGATTAGGGTTTCAACATGCAAATTTGGGGGGACATAAACATTCAGTCCACTGCATGACCCTAACAGAAGGCATCCTTTTCAGGGTCCATCCTGACCCAGGACTGCTCTGGGATTGCCTCAGCACCCTGCCCTGTCCTCTGAGCATGTGTCCCAAGACTACATCTCTCTTTTCACTCCTCTGCTCCTGTTGCCTAAACCAGGGAGCTCAGTGTCCCCATGACTCTTTCATCTTCTTCCACCACCACCTCCATCTTCCCATTCCCTTTCATCTTCCTTTTTCCACCCACCCTCTCCACTCCTCCTAGGATCCTGTGAGGCCACCTTCTCCTAACCACCTCTCACCTCTCTTCCCTCCTACAACACCATCACTACCTCTGATCTGAGAGCTCAGACAGACAGCAGTGATTGGAATTTCAGGTTCTGGTGTTTCCTGTTTCAGTTTTATTAACAAAAAAAGTGAAAGGGCTACTCACAACTCCAGTAAATTTGAAAAACTTTTGTCATGCAAACTTTAAAACATTTACAAAAGAATTGTGATAGCATAATGTACTCCCATGTACCCATCACCTAGCTTTGAAAATTATCAACATTCTATCACTATTGTATGATCGGCAAGTAATCTCCAATCCACGTCCCATAGTGGTGATGTTGTTATAAGAGTTCTTTTCCTAAGGTAAATTTTACATACTTTGAAATGCATAAATCTCAGCCATATACATTAGAGAAATGGATGAATCCATGTAACCACATCTTCCTCATAATATAGACCATTTCATTATCTCAGAAAGTTCCATCATATCCTATCTAATTGCATGCTCTCTATAGGTTACCTGTATTCTTTTTCATCTGAAATTAGTTTTGTCTGTTTTAGAAATATATATGAAGGGAATCATATAGTATGTCGTCTTTTAGGTCTGGCTTCTTTCACTCAGCATAATATCTGTGATGTTCACCCGTGTCATTGTGTAAGTAGTTCATTCCTTTTTATTGCTGAGTACTATTCCATTGTACGGATACTCCAAATTATGTCTATCCGTTCTCCAGTTGTTGGCTTTTTTGTTGTTTCCAGCTTTTGGCTGTTAGTAAATAAAGCTGCTATGATCCTTGTATGTAAATCTCTTTGTGAACATACATATTTTTTCTTCTTGTAGACATATGGAGGAATAGAATAGCTAGATGTAATAGCATGTGTATATTTAACTATCTTTTTTCCAAAGTGATTGTACTATTCATATTCTATCCCAAGAAAATATGAGTGTCTGTTTTTCCCTACATTCTCTGACATTTGGTATTTTTGTTCTTGTTAATTTCATTCTAGTGGGGATGTCAGTGATATCTCATGCTTAAATTAGTATTTCCCTGAATAATAATTGTGCTGAGAGGCTGAGAGCTTTTTTTTTTTTTTTTTTTTAAGAGATGGGGTCTTGCTGTTTTGCCCAGGCGGGTCTCAAACTCCTGGCCTCAAGCAGCCCTTCCACCTCAGCCTCCCAAGTTGCTGGGATTTAAGCCATCAGGTCCAGCCTAAAGTTGAGCACTTTCAAGTGTGCTTTTTGGTCTTTGGTATTTTTTTCCTTGAGAAGTGCCTTTGCCTATCTTTTATTTCTTTGTCTTCTTAGGACTGAAGTTCCAACCATTCTTCCTATATTCTGAATACAGGACCTTTCTCAGATCTATATTTTAAGAACATTTTCTCACAATCTATGCCTTGCCCCATTCATTTTCTTACTGGTGTCTTTTGATGAACTAAGATTTTAAATTTTGGTAAAGAGCAACTTATCTTTTTTCTTTTTCGTTTACTGCTTTCTCATCCTAAGACATGTTTTTCTACCCCAAGTTCATGACACTATTCTGCTTTCTTGTAAAACCTATATTATTCATTATTTAGTTCTTATATCAACTTTGAATTAGTTTTTGTTTATTGAGTGAAGTAGAGGTCAAGATTGAGTTCTTTCCTTATGGATATTCAAGTGGGTCTGGCAATATCTGTTGAAAAATCTGATCTTTGGCCATTAACTGCTTTCATTTATAGTAGAAAGGTCAATTGACCATGTGTGTATGGGTCTGTTTCTGGACTGTATTAGGCCTTTTGTAATTTAATATAAACTTTAGAATAAGTTCATCAATTTCTATGGAATTACGATTGTGATTGAGTTGAATTCTGTATATTATTTTGAGAAAAATTTTCACTTAACAATAGTTTTCCATGTTCTTTTTTGCTGCAGAAATACACAAATATGCATTGATTTTTACATTGAATCTAAAGCTTTGCTAATTGCATTTATTAGATCTAATAGTTTTAAAAATTAGATGCCTTAGGGTATTTTTTGTATAGAAATTTGTTATCTATGAATAGGGTAAGTTTTACTTATTTTCCAATCTTCATGCCTGTTTTGAAGTTTGCTAGAAGTTGCTAGCTTAAAGATGTTCATAGATGTCCTTAAACATGTGGGGTAAATTCCCCTTTATTCTAAGTTAGCTAAATGTCCTTGTAATTGTTGTAGGGCTTTGTTGTTGTTGTTGTTTCCTTTTCTTTTCTTTTTCTTTTTCTTTTTTGTGGGGAAGGGGTTTCACTATGCTTCCCAGGCTAGTCCCAAAATCCTGGCTCAAGTGATCCTCCTACCTTGGCCTCCGAAAGTACAGGCATGAGCCACTATGCCCAGCCTTGTTTATTTTTAAAATCATGAATGGCTGATGAATTTTTTCCAGTGATTTTTCTGAGTCTATCGAGATGACCATGTATAGTTTTTACTTTATTTTGTTAATAGGGTCAATTTAAATGTTTGATTTTTAAATTTAGCTTGCATTCCTGTTTGTAATTGCCACTTGGTCATGATCTTATCCTTGTCATACATTGATGGATCAACTTGCTAATAGTTTGTTAAGAATTTTTATGAGCATGATCATGAGGGGTATTGATCTTTATTTTCTTATGATAAATTTCATACACATCCTTGCCAAGTTTGGTATCAGGGTTATATTGGCTTTATACAATAATTTGGGAAGTGTTCTTTTTTCTTCTGCTTTCTGAAAGAGTTGGTGTAAGGTCGATAGTTTCTTCCTTAGATTTAATAGAATTCGCTAGTAAAACCATCTGAGCTTGAAATTTACTTTGTGAAAGCTTTTGATTATAAATTCAATTTCTTTGATAGATAAAGGGCCTTTCAGATTTCCTATTTGACCTTGTACCAATTTTTGATTTTTACTACCTACTGCTTATTGGAGAAGGCCTTTTTAAGTGAAAAGCTACAAACTCAGAAATCTCACCCATTGTGGTGCCCCCTTCACAGGAAATCTCCTTCACTGTCTGCATGATTTGGTCACTCCACAATGCTTTCAGGTAATTGTTGTCTTATAAGTAATTTGTCCAGATTTAATAATTGCTATCTGCAGGAAGGTTAAGGATGGATCATGCTATTCCATCATTGCCAGAAGCTGGAACTCTACTGCATCTTTTAACAGAAATGAAAACCCCCTCTTCTTGGCCAGCACTGCTGCTCCCCTGGAATGAGTAGCAGTGAACAGGGCAAGGCATGTCATTCTCACATGTAATCAGATTTTTCAAGTTATTTCACTGAGGGTGTCAGATTTCACCCTGTCCTGTGAAAGTCACATGCAATGGCTTTCAGATACATCCACATCATGGGTGAAGTCCAAGACCAATATTTTAATAGATTTCTGAAGTCTAAAGCTCTCTTGGTCACTTCTGGTCTGGTGTTATATTGCCACTGCTTTACTGCTTTGAATATCTCACACATTTCCCATCTCCCTAGGTCTACACTTTCCCAGTGCAGAATGTAGCCCCTTCTTGAATTTTCTGCAACCCATTCTAGAAGCTTGGTTTGTGGTCGAGTTTTGTCAAGAGAAGCAGCAGGGTGTGCTCAAGCTGGGAGTATCAGTCATACCTTTCTTGAGTCATACCGAGGCCACAGAGAGATCCTTTCCAGGAACTCTTCTCCTGCAGCTCCTGTTGCAAGCCTTCTCCTGTCTCAGGCCCCCCAAGCTCTCCTGCCACAGCTCTGCATCTCCATGCTGCTCCAGTGCCAGCCATTGCTAACTCTGAAAATCACTTTTATTTCCTCGGTAGAGCCTTTAGCACTTACTGCATCTTTGCCCCAGCATGTCCCAGCTTTTCAAGACATCCTGATCTTCAAACACATTAACACTCTCTAAACAATCACAATTACAGGTGTCCCCCTGGGGGGACAAAAATACAAAATACGGTACAAAATAGGACTCTCTTTTTGTCCTGTTTCCCCGGACTCCAACCTGTAATCTGGCTGATTCAGTGTTACATTCCAACACCAATTCACTGACACCAATTATGTGTTCTACAGTTCAATTCAATTCTGACACTAACTACCTGAAGTTAACACAGACCTCATGGGTTAAGGGGCTCAGCCCCACAAGGCTGTTCCCACTTCCAATGCCAGCCAAAAGTCCTGGTTGTGCCTTTGCCACCCACACTTTTGTCTTATTTGGTTATGAATCTGGGGCTTCCCATAATCCCCTTAAGATTCAATAATTTGCTAGGATAATTCAGAGCTCTCTGAAGCCACCACGCTTATGATGATCACAGTTTTATCATAAAGAATACAACTCGAACAGCCAAATGAAAGAGAAAGGCAAGGTCAGGAGGACCTTCTGTCTCTCCAGAGTTGAGGTGTACCATCCTCCTGGTACACAATGTTGGTGCTGAGATAGTAGACAGGAGCTGAGATATTTTCCAAGAAAAAAGAACGCTGAGTGGTAAAATAGGATTAACTGGAAATGATTATCATTTTTGGCCCCAGATCCCTTTTCAAATTCAATGAATGCTATGGACTCTTTGCCCAGAAATGCATACCCTTGCACATCTTGGTCACTAGGGTTAGATCCCTTGACTTAAAGCTCTTCCCTGAGGCATATGTATCATAATATTCAGCTCTTGGAGAAGGAAAGACTAAATCTTACATGGGGATTACAGGATTCATTGTGTCCCTCATCCTTGAAGCTAGTCTATCCTATTCAGGCAATTTATACCTGCTGCTAGAAAGGTGAGGATAATTTCCCATTTTCAATCCTTTTGGCAGCACTTTTGCTTGTTTCTGACTGGATTTGTTTGGTCCTGTCTTTTCTAGGTTCTGTCCTTCTGGCTTTGCATCTCCTACTTTGATTCCTGGTCTGACTCTTGGACTGGACATTAGGACCTATTCTCCCATGTATTTGAAAGTTGGTTTCCTCAGTGGATTTTGGCTTGGGTGACCCTTTAGTTTTCACCACGCTGAATTGTCCCTTGTAGGTATCCAGTGGCACACCCAAAGGTGAAGCTCCCTGGGATCAGCAACAGTGAGACATCATTACTGTCTTTAGACCTGAATTGTCAAGGGGTGGGAACTATTCCTAAAGCTGATGAGAGGCCTCAGGCAGAAGCTGTGGCCCTGTGTAGAGGAAAGCAACTACACAAGTCAAACCTGACAGGAATAAATGCCTCACACCTCTCAGAGCTCCTGTCGGTAGGAGGATTGGCTGAACTCAACTGGAAGGCAGAGAGTGGGCAAGTGCCGATTATGCCATGCAAAGAGCAGTCTTCTGGGGGTACATGGCAGGGCAGAGAAGGGTGGAAAATGGATCCAGAGGGCTGACTGGAAAAATCCCAATTCCAAGTCATCTACCCTGACTCTCACACTTGGCCAACATCATGGCCAGCGTAGCAGCAGTTCCCTTTTTGGGGGAATTTGGGGAGAAACTAGATGTTAGATATTGTGGGAGGTTAGTGTGGGGCACATTTGGGACAATACCTGATGCCTCCATGGAAGTTCTTGGTGGAATTTGGCATTACACCCTATACTAAGGGGTATTCTCCAGGAAAAAAAAATGTTAATATTTGGTGTGCTCTCAGAAGATAAAAGGGCATTTGCTGGGAAGTATACCATGGTATTAGGTTTCTTGAGTGACCCATGAGACAAGTAAAGATAGCTTTAGGACTGTTCAGGAAGTGAGGGTTGCAGCTGCAGATGAGCACCCTGGAGCCCAGGAGGTGAAGGGCCTGGGACCTGAGAGGGGAGAGGTCAGGAGGCTGGGCCAATGCAGTGTCCCTGGAGAGTTCAGGACTCACACTGTAGAGTTTCCCAGAGTCCTGATGGTAATTGTGCGGTTGTAAGTTTTTTGGTCCTAGGCTGCTCTCTGACTGGGTTTTCTTTTTCTTTTAGTTTTTATTTTATTTTATTTTGTTTTGAAATTTTTTTCCTTCAACTTTTATTTGAAGTTCTATGGTACATGTACAGGATGTGCAGGTTTGTTACACAGGTAAACATGTGCCACAGTGGTTTGCTGCACAGATCAACCCATTACCTAGGTATTAAGTCCAGAATCCATTAGCTATTCTTCCTGATGCTCTCCCTTCCTGCCACCCAAGGACAGACCCCAGTGTGCGCTGTTCCCCTCCTTGTGTCCATGTGTTCTCATTGTTCAGCTCTCAAAGTGTTTCTCCTAAGGTCACCTGGTAGGGAGCATTTTGGCCAGAGCAAGGCAAACAGGATGGGACTTCTCCCTGAGGCTCACAGGCAGGTAGCACTGGCCAAGGACACAGTTCTCTTTCTGTGGTTTCTATGTGGTCTGTTTTTGTCTCTTATTTCCTGGATGACAGAGAGGGACTGTAACTAAGAAGACCTCTAAAGATTGACCTAGCCTTATTTTCCAGATAGGAGAGCTGAGATTCATGGAGATAAAGCCTAAAATCAAAACTGATTTGATGACAAACTGAAGTTTGAACTGGAGTTGCCTCTCCTGGCTCCCAGACCTGTGCTTCATTTTGGCAAGGGGCTGCAGAGGGCATATGAGCCAGTCAAAGTGGTTCAGAGGTGAAAGGGTGTGGGGGTTCAGTCAGGATGGTGGGAGAAATTGTAAAATTATAGGAAATAAACACAAACCCTCTTGGAAGGCCTGGGAGTTTGCATAAAGTGTTGGCTGAAGGCAGCTGAATTCTTTTAAAAGCTTAGGGTGTAGAGACATGGGAATGTAGAGTGGTTTATCTAAATAACTTGTTTACTCATGTGGTCCTAAAACTAACCTTTGATCATTCATGGGCAGGATGGCACTCTTGGGGGAAGGCAACCAGGTTGATTACCCTCTAATGGTGTTGACTCAAAGCCTTTGTCATTTAATGTGTGCTAAATAAATGCCAGCAGGGTCAGCAAGTGAGGGCGGTGGCTGCAACTCTTTACAGCACTCTCCTTGGAGACTGTAAGTGGCCTGGATGCTCAGCCGGACTGACAGGCATAATATCTGTGTCGGTGTACATTATTCATCTGCTGTTGGGGCAGGGTCTGTGGGATAGGCCCCTGAAAAGGGGAGGAGCTCAGAATAGGCAGCATTTTTAGGGACATCGTAAGCCATAGAAAGTTATTCCAACAGTGTGAATTATGCTTGTGACCTACTCTCTTTGAATTTTACATATTCTAGAAGTGGAATAGGTGAGATGGTGGGCACAGTCAGAGTGTGGTCTGTGGCCATGAGACGGCGTCAAACCAAAGGGCTGGGCAGGAGTCAGGACCTTGCCTTTGGCTGCAGGTGCTCAGAGCTCAACTCTTCTCGCTAATGAGCTGACCATAGATGATTGAGATAGACGATGCAAGAGGGTTATGGTAGCTTTAGGAAAGCCCACTGGAAAAGGAATGGCAGTTCCACATCAGTTTCACTGCATCAAGAATTCCATCAAGAATTCCATCAAAGCTCTTCAGATCTGGGCACCTCTGGTGTCAGCTCTGTCCTATCTGGAACTGAGATTTGAAATTGCTCATGATCAAAAGCCTGGTTATGCTGTAACCCAAGGGAAAATTGAGTTGATAATGTAAAGGTCAGTACTCATAACTTGTATTCACATAAAGGAGTTCTACCTTTTAATAACTTTTTAGCTTATTAGTATTCTGACATTATGGAAAGTAAGGCATCTTCATAGTGGCTGAATTAATGATGTTTCAATATTTGAGAACTTTAATTTCGAAACAGGGTAGGGAAGGCCTGTGCAATACTATCTGGTTTGTTTCTGGCAATTCCTAGCAGCTGGGGAAGGTTAAGCAGTGGCTCAGAGAAGAGTATGTCTCCTCCAACCAGGCATCTGCAGGTGACAGGTTTCCAGTGATGGGATGAAGTGAAGGAGGTGCCCACAGGAGAGTCATCCTCAAATATCATCCAAGCCTGGTGTTATATTTTTGGCCAACCCCTAACACAAACCATGTATGTTTTGTCCTTCCCTTGACCACCTCAACTGCTTAAAAATCCATCTTCTTGTAAGTCTATACTTTAACCCAAATACCACGCCTCCTTTCCATCAATATTTTCCAACCCCAATGTCCACCCGAAAGCTCTTAGGGACTACGATTGGTATTTGAATTCCTGTGACCCAAATTATCTGTGCTCCTCATGGTGTTCAGCTGGGCCTGCAATTTATATTTCCTACATCTACCTGTCTTGTGCTTCCAAAGCAGACTGTATTTCTCAAGGGCAGAGCCTGCATTTTATGTTTCTGTGTATCTCTCAGAGTCATGCCCTATACCTACTTGGTGTTCAATAAATATTAAAGAATAAATGGTACTTTTTAGACCCGACTCTGCAAGCTCAAAGGAATTGTTTTATGCACAAAGTTAAGAAATAAAAAGCCAAACTCCAGCAAAATCACTTTCTTTTGCATTCTTCATTTTGATGAAGTCTCTAAGGTGTGGTTTTCTAGATTCTTTATGCCCCTAATATATCCCAAATTACCTTATATTTCTGTTTTATCTAAAAATAGGAGGTGACATGTAAGGATACAGAGCCCCAGTCACATAGAGTCATATACCAAAATCTGTCAGAGTAATCTCAAAGACAGATCACACCAGAACGTTTTATTAAAGGCATTTACCTTGCACCAGGTAATTAGGCACTATAAAGTTAATTCATACTGGAAGGAAGCAACAGGAATTTTGGGTGTGTCGAATGTAATTCAGCCAGTTGAGACAATGATGATTAGGATTACTCTGGGAGAAACTACTATATATCATTCTGGTCCAGGCACTATTTGGAGGTCATTGAACAGATACCATTTGAGATACTGCTATACACTAGGAAAGGAGGAAAGGGAGAAAACAGCAGAAGATTTTACATGATTCATATTCTGTGTCCAAGGTATTTAAACCTATAAACTCTTCAACTTGCCCTCATTGCAGGGGCATTCAAAGTCAATCCGTTGAACCTTCAACCTGAACTCAAATTAACCTACAATTTACTTTTACGCAGTAAGTAGATAAATGATAATAGTTGAGGATATATCTCCCTCTAAAAGCATTTTTTTTAAAAATGAGAGCTGACCCATTTGTCTCTCACAGTCATTAGTCACCTGAGTTACTTTAGGGCAGTTGGTTACTCAGAATCAGCTCACAGGAATCCAGCTTTCAGCCAGCCACAGCCAAATCCTGCTGTTAAACTTCTTTGCTGAAAAAGACCATTACCATGTGACCACAACCCCACCTACAGAAATTCTGCCCTTTACTTCCTCACCAGGCTCTATTTCCACCTATAAAATCAAACTTAACTGATTGCTAAGTCCACCTAAACTGTCTTACACAGAGGAATGGTTGTTTATTATACATAATATATATGTGTATATGAACACACACACAAAATTTGCAAAGATGCAGCAAGCAGCAGAATCCTGGGGGTCAAGTGCATCCATTTCTCTCACAAGTCAGTCTTTCTATGAACGTCTTGGAGATTGTCCTGCTTTTATAAGATGTCACAATCTCAGCTTTCTCTTTCTCAAAAATTGCTAAGACAGATGAAAAATGCTCAATTTCTGAGACCAACAGGTGTGTCTATCTAATTCATAGCTGTAGCCTCAGAATCCGGTACACAGTAGATGTGAAATACTCCTTGGGTCATGCCCATAGACTACTAAGTGCTTTTTAATAGTCGATGAAGATGATACTTTAAGATTTAATCTAATAAATACATGTACATTTGTTAAATGACCAAATTAGTCCTGACTGCCTACACTATTGCTTTCTTCTGGATGCTGGCCCAAATGGGAATGAGTGTGGTTAGAAGGGAGTGTTAGGTCTCAATTAGGGAGTTCCATTGGGAAGCATTCACCCAACTCAAGGCAATAGGAGCAGGATGCAAATGGAGGTAGCTGGGCAGGCTTACCATGAAGCCAATCAAGCTTAACCCTCAAGGCTGCTTATTGCCCTTGCCCTTCCAAGACTCTGTGAGGGGCCCTGGCGATTCTGCATTCCCCACCTTGCATTCCTGTAAAAAAAAAAAATTTCATTAACACATCCATCACTACCCATAGTTACCGTGTGTGTGTGTGTGTGTGTGTGTGTGTGTGTGTGGTGTGAAGACACTTAAAATATGCTGTCATCAAATTTTAAGTAAACAGCACAGTGTTACTAACTATAGTCACCATGCTGTATAGTAGATCCCCAGAACTTATTCATCTTATAACTGAAAATTTGTGCTTTTTGACCAACATCTCCCTAATCCCACCACCCTTCACCCCTCAGCCCCTGATAACCACCATTCTACCCTTTGCTTCAATGAGTTTGACTGTATTAGATTCCACACATGAATGAGATCATGCAGTAATTTTTCTTTCTATGCCTGGCTTATTTTACTTAGCATAATGCCTTCCAGGTTCATTCAGGTTATTGCAATTGGCAGAATTTCCTTCTTTTTAAAGGCTAAATAATATTCCAGTGGGTTTGTGTATATAGTCATGCACTGCTTAGCAATGGGAAAATGTTCTGAGCAATGTGCCATTAGGTAAATTCATTATGTGAACATCACAGAGTATACTTACACAAACCTAGATGGCATTGCCTACTACATATCTAGGCTCTATGGTATAGCTTATTGCTCGTAAGTTACAAACCTGTATGGCATGTTAATATGCTGAATACTATAAGCAATAGTATCACAATGGTAAGTGTTTGTGTATTTAAATATATCTAAACATAGAAAAAGTACAGTAAAAGTACAATATACAAGAAAAAATTAGTACAGCTGTATTACCATGAATGAAGCTTGCAGGACTGGAAGTTGCTCTGGGTGAGTCAGTGTGTCAGTGAGTGAATACAGAGTGAATATGAAGGCCTAGGACATTAGTGTACACTACTGTAGAGTTCATAAACACTTTATACTCAGGCTACACTAAATTTATAAGCAATTTTTTTCTTCAATAAATTAACCTTAGCTCACTGTAACATTTTAATTTTATAAACATTTAAACTTTTTAACCATTTGATTCTTTTGTAATACCACTTAGCATAAAACACAAACATATTGTACGGCTGTACAAAAATAATTTCTTTCTTTGTATCTTTATTCTATAAGCTTTTTACTATTTAATTTTTTTTTTTAAGTAGAGATGGGGTTTCACCATTTCGGCCAGGCTGGTCTTGAACTCCTTACCTCAGGTGATCCACCTGCCTTGGCCTCCCAAAGTGCTAGGATTACAGGCATGAGTCACCATGCCTGGCCAAAAAAATTTTATGTTTTTACTTTTTAACTGTTTTTCTTAAAAACGAAGAGACAAAACACCCACATTAGCTTAGGCCTGCGTAGGGTCAGGATCATCAGTGTGACTGTCTTCAGTCTCCATATCTTGGCCCATTAGAGTATCTTCAGGAGCAATAACACATGTGGAACTGTCATCTCGTAAGATAACAATGCTTTGTCTAGATACCTCCTGAAGGACCTGCCTGAGGCTCTTCTTGAGGAGGTGTCACTCTTTTCAGAAATATGTCCATAGTGGCTTGCTTGGTTTAGTTCTTTTTTTCATTGTAGATTTGCTTGTAAGCATATAACGCACCATGAACATTCCTCTCTATTAATAAAAACCTTTCAGTGTGAGGGTCCATGCTTTCAAAGTTTTTAAGGAGCTTGTTGAGGTCTGCAAAAGCTTCTGCTAAACCATTCACTGTGAATTTTCTTGGGGGTTCTTCTTTTTCTTCTCCCACAATTTCCTTTTTCTTACTTCTTCTTTAACTATGTGTTCCTTCTGCATTATAATATTATGTGGTTTGTCATTGACCAAGATATTATGTGGCTCATGACTGCACATACCAAAATTTTTTTATCCATTTATCTGTTGAAGGACACTAAAATTCTTTCCATATCTTGGCTATTGAGATCAATGCTGCAATAAACATGAGGTATATTATAGACATCTCTTTGAGACACTGATTTCATTTCCTTTGGATATTTACCCAAAAGTGTATAACCAGAAGTGAGGTGACTGGATTGCATAGTAGCTCTATTTTTAATTTTGGAAGAACACCCATGCTGTTTTCCATAGTAGTGGAATTTACATTGCCACCAATGGTGTGCAAGGGTTCCCTTTTCTCTACACCATCACCAACCTTTGTTATGTTTTTTTCTCTTTCATAATAGCCATTCTAACAGGCGTGAGGTGATATCTCATTGTGGTTTTGATTTGCATTTCCCTAATGATTAGTGATGTTGAGCACCTTTCCATATACCTTTTGGCTACTTGTATGTCTTCTTTGAAAAATTGTCTATTCAGATTTTTTCCCATTTTTTAATTGGGCTATTTGATTTTTGCTACTGAACTGTGTGAGTACCTTATATATTTTGGATTTTAATCAAACCTTTATCATATACGCGGTTTGAAAATGCTTTCTCCCATTTTGCAGGTTGCCCTTTCATTTTCATTGTTTTCTTTGCTGTGCAGAAACTTCTTAGTTTGGTGTGGTCCCACTTGTTTATTTTTGCTTCTGTTACCTATGCTTTTAGTGTCACGTCTAAATAATCATTGCCAAGACCAATGTGAAGGAGTTTTCCCATTTTCTTTTAGGGGAAACTGTAAAACTCCTAAAAGAAACTTTCATGCATTTTGATGTAATATAAGGGTCCAATTTCATTCTTTTGCATGTGGCTATCCAGATTTCCCAACATCATTTATTGAAGACACTATTCTTTCCCTATTATGTACTTCTGAAGACTTTCAGGATTAGTTGACTGTATATGAGAGGATACATTTCTGGGCTCCTATTCTGTTCCATTAGTCTATATGTCTATTTTTATGCCAGTGCCATGCTGTTTTGGTAACTATACCTTTGTAATATTGTTTGAAATCCCAGCCAGTATCATGCTGTTATGATAAATATACCTTTGTAATATAGTTTGAAATCAGTGTGATGCCTCCATCTTAGTTCCTTTTTCTTTTTTTCTTTTTGAGACAGGGTCTTACTCTGCCACCCAGGCTGGATTACAGCAGTGTGATCACAGCTTACTGCAGTCTCGACTTCCTAGGCTCAGGTGATCTTCCAACCTCAGCCTCTTGAGTAGCTGGAACTACAGGTGCATGCCACCATGCTCAGCTAATTTTTGTATTTTTTGTAGAAACAGGGTTTCACTATGTTGCCCAGCCTGGTCTTGAACTCTTAGGCTCAAGCAATCCACCCGCCTTGGCCTCTCAAAGTGCTGGGATTACAGGCGTGAGCCACCGTGCCCGACTCCATCTTAGTTCTTTTTGCTCAATATTGGTTTGGTTATTAGGGGTCCTTTGTAGTTTCATACACATTTTAAGGATTGTTTTTCTATTAATGTGAAAAATGTCATTGGAATTTTAATAGGGATTACATTGAATCAATCTGTAGATTGTCTTTGGGAGACATGGACATTTTCACAATATTAATTCTTTCAATTCATGCACACAGGATATTGTTCTATTTATTTGTGTCTTCTTCAATTTTAATTTAATTTTTTTTTTTTAGAGATGGGGTCCCACTATGTTACCCAGGCTGGTCTTGAACTCCTGGGCTCAAGCAGTCTTCTTGCTGTGGCCTCCCAAAGTGCTGGGATTATAGGAGTGAGTCACTGTGCCTAGCATCTTCAATTTCTTTCCTGAATGCCTTACAATTTTCAGTGTTCAGATCTTTTACCTTATTATTAGTTAAATTTATTTCTAAGTATTTTATTCTTTTTGATGTTGCTGTAAATGAGCTTGTTTTCTTAATTTTGGGGAGATTGTTCATTACTGATATAGAGAAATGCTACTGATTTTTGGGTGCTGATTTTTTATCCTGCAACTTTACTGAATTTGGTTATTAGCTCTAACAGTTTTTGGTGGAGTATTTAGGGTTTTCTATACATAAAATAATGTCATCTGCAAACAGACAATATAACTTCTTTTTCAATTTGGGTGCTTTTTTTTTCGTTTTCTTGCCCATTTGCCCTGGCAAGGACTTCTTGTAGTATGTTGAATAGAAGAGTCAAGAGTAGGTACACATGACTTGTTTATGGTCTTAGAGGAAAAGCTTTTAGCTTTTTTTTTTTTGCAGTTTTCCTCTGCGATACCTCACATGTTATTCTCTTTTCTTCCTCAGCCTACATATGCTACTAGACTGGTGAGTTTCTTCCCAGCCACTCCTTAGGTCTGTCTTTTCAGATCCTCAAAATCTATATTTTGACCCTCTCCTTCCTTTACTCATTTTCTTTCAGAGTAGCAGCCTGCTCATTTCTACTCTACCAATTATCATACATATTTGACCTAGAGTTTGATATGGTTTGGCTCTGTGTCCCCACCCAAATCTCATCGGGAATTGTAATCCCCACGTATCAGGAGAGGGGCCTGGTGGGAGGTGATTGGATCATGGGGGTTGATTTCTCCCTTGTTGTTCTCATGATAGTGAATGAGTTCTCATGAGGTCTGATTGTTTAAAAGTGTGTGGCGTTTTTCCCTTCTCTCTCTCTCCTGATTTGCCATGGTAAATTATGCCTGCTTCCTGTTCGCCTTCTGCCAAGATTGTAAGTTTCCTGAGGCCTCCTACCTGTGCTGCCTCTACAGCCTGTCAAACTGTGAGTCAATTAAACCTATTTGCTTCATAAATTACCAAGTTTCAGGTAGCTCTTAATAGCAGTGTGAGAACAGACTAATACAGAGTTATATGCATCCATACCTGTTTAATGTCTATCTCTCCCATAAGCTGTAAGGTTGGTGAAAGTAGAGATAACCTGTTTTGTTTACCCACATTGGCCATGGTGGACTCTGCCTGGCACCCAGTATGTGCATATTGAATATCTAATGAATAAATGAACAGATAATCCCATGGCACTGAGTGAAATCACATTGCATTATGGTTTAGTTTGCTTTTATTTTGCATGATTTTACCTTATTTTTGTTTTTTTATCATTTGTGTCAGACACATAGATAAGTGCTTAAAGACGTACAAAGCCGGGCACAGTGGCTCACGCTTGTAATCTCAGCACTTTGGGAGGCCGAGGTGGGCGGATCATGAGGTCAGGAGATCGAGACCACGGTGAAACCCCGTCTCTACTAAAAATACAAAAAAAAATTAGCCGGGCATGGTGGCGGGCACCTGTAGTCCCAGCTACTCGGAGAGGCTGAGGCAGGAGAATGGCGTGAACCCAGGAGGCAGAGCTTGCAGTGAGCCGAGATCGCGCCACTGCACTCCAGCCTGGGTGACAGAGCGAGACTCCGTCTCAAAAAAAAAAAAAAAAGACGTAACAAATTAAAAAATCCTCTTATGCTCTCCCAGTACTCTCTCATATGCTATTGCAGTACATATGTTGTGATTTTGCCAACTATTTGCTCTGAGGTGTCTAGGACCTACTTTGGCATACCTGGTTTTTTTCCACTTTAGTAGCTGAGCTAGGGAAAGAATCTATGAGCTCCTGCTACTCTTGGTATCTTCTTCCCTGTCCTTGTTGGTGAGGAAGCAAGAAATTCACGTTTATTTTGTTGGCGGCTCTAAGCAGCACCTAATACCCTGAAGCTGTGATCCTCAGATTATGCACAGGAGACTGCTGGGGAAGCTTCCAACACCTGGGCCTCACACCAGTGCGATTACAGCATGATCTAGGTGGTGGGTCCACCACTGAGGTGTTTTGAATTCTCCCAGGTGATTCTAATGTGCAGCCAGGGATGAGACTATTGCCTTGGAGAAACAAACGTGGCTGTGGCATCTTCTGGAGATGTTTTTGTAGAGTCTCTGCTGAAACTGGTCTAATTTTTCTGTTACAAACTCAAGCAGAGAAGCTTTGCTCCCAGGCTATGATCCATTTTTGTCATACACAAATGTGGAAAGAATAACCCCCCAAAGTCCCTGTGGCTTGCAAAACTTTGAAAGAGAAGTAGAGCTTTGGGGCCTGGGGTTTCTCCTTTGATTCCCTATACTCGCTCTAGTCAGCAGAGCAGGCAGGATTAAATGAGGTCTGCAGCCTGTGGGCCAAGGTGATTTGGAACTTGATTATCTGGGGAGTCAGAATATTTACAATGGAATTGTCACCAGGCGAAACAAAGGTGACATTTATCTAGCCTTAAGCCTTTCAACCTGGGATTCTAGGTGGTTGTTCAATTTGCATTCAGAAGGCCTAGGTTCGATTCTCAATATTGATACTTACCATATGTGTGATTCTGGGCAAGTCACTTAACTCTCTGAGCCTCAAAATCTTTATTTGCCAAATGGAAAGAATGGTATATACGTCACTAGATTTTCTTGTGAGGATTAAATGAATAATGTTTGTAAAATGATTGTACTGAGCACATAGCAAATACTCAACAAATGGTAACTGTTGGTAATAACAAAAGCAAATATAAGCTCTCTGAATACTTTACATGGCTAGGTTGTAGAGTCTGTGACACTAGGAATAATTTTATTGGTGTTTCTATACCCAACCCCTGCTGTATATCCTAATAACGTGTGTGGAACTGAATTGTTTCCTAAAAATTGTTTTGTAATGGTTGTAAAAAGTGTTTAGATCAAATTTCTCCAATTTTCAGCCTGTGGTGGCTTTGAATGCGGCCCAACACAAATTTGTAAACTTTTTAAAAACACTATGAGGTCTTTTTGTGTGTGTGTGATTTTTTAAAGCTCATCAGCTGTCATTCTGGCCCAGGACAATTCTTATTCTTCCAACGTGGCCTAGGGAAGCCTTTAAAGATTGGACATAACTCATTTAGATGAAGCATTCCTACATATTGGCATAATGTGAATCCAACCAGTCTGTTTTATAAAGTTAGGAAAATCCTTCTAACTAGAAGGTATACCTAATTTCGCCCGATAGAAGGCAAGTGTGATGCATATAGGGTTGTCTTCACTAAATAAACTTCCCATGGCTTTCTTGATCACACAGACATTTGGAGTCTTTGTGATGACTTTAGCTTTAAGTCTCTGGCCCAGGACAGCCTATGTGTGGCTGAGTAGGGCTCTGTTGAGTCAATGATTTTCACCTGGCTGAACGTTACATCACCTGAGAAGCTTTTAAAACTCCTGATGTCCAGGCTGCAGATTCTTTGAGGATGAGACTCAGATATCGTGTCTGACTGAAAGGTAGGGGCTGCAAATCTGAACACAATGCTGCATTTCTTAGACTCCCTTGTGTTTTGGTTTTACAAATGACCCAGCTTTCTCCTAGCCGATACGCTCATGCAAGATTAGAAGAAGGAAGTGAACGCTGTGAGGCAAATATAGTTGTGGAGGTGCTTAAAAAAATTCTATAGCATCTGTAGCAGAGGGCCTAGTTTCAGCTTTGTGGGTATTGAGAAGCAAATATTAATATTTAATTTCTGATCATGCCAGAAGTAGGCAATTTTGGTGCTAATTGGTGGCTTCTTGATCCCAGTTTCCTGATCACAGCATAGGCAGCAGTTGTCTAGGTGGGCAAGTTCTGCATTGTTCTGAGAGTCATTCCTGGGAGCTCAGCTCAGTTATGCTAGTTTTTTTATAAGTCACCTAATAATAAATTCTAAGTTCGTTTATACTAAAACTTGCCAGAATGAGTTCTGCTGTGTGCCCTGAACCTGGAGTAATCAATCACTGCTAGAAGTGATTGTAGGCAACAAACATTCAGGGATGGGAAATGGGTGGATTCCAAGGCTTAGTTGGGTTTGAAGGCCCCTGGGTTCCAGTAACCGGTACAGGAGGGGCTACTGGTAGATCATGACCAGGAGAAACAAAACTTTGTTACATAAGTTCCAGGGTAATCTGGAAAAAGTGCCGATTGGACTCACGGGTCTCATGGACTGAGTGACTATATAGTTGGAATAGCAGTATGTGGACCATGGGGATGTGCTGGCTACTTACAACAGCATTTGAAAACTTAAAAAGGCTTGGCGTTTCAAATTTTTATTTTGAGGCTTAGAGAACTAGTGAGTTTCTTCTGCCCTAAAATAATCTCTTATCCCTTGTTGTTGCAGTTTATATAATCAAAATCATCTGCAGTGTCTGTTGTGTGTGTGTCGGGGGAGGGGGTATATTAATTACAACACAGGTGGAGCTCACAGCCTCACCAGATCACCTGTGAAAGTTGAGCATTTATGAGAAGGAGTAGGAACCTAAGATTGGGAATTACCACATTTGGGAGGATTTGGAGAACCCTGTATCTCTCAATCCTACTGAGTCGCCCTTCTACCAGAAACCTATGTTTCTTATACCTTGGGCTCTGCAAATGCCCTCTTTCATCAGGCAGACACGTGTCCATGGGACAGGGAAGGTGGCATGGACACAGGGAGGGAGGTGCTTCCATTCTGCTGCTGCCAATTATGGCAGAGGCAGTGTGGTACTGGAACCAGCATTTGTGGTGCCGCTCCCTGATTCCCTGGCTTGCTTTCTGACGTGGCAGAGGCTCTCTCGGACGGTAAGTTCTGATGGGTAGTTTTAAAAGTTGTTCTTGAAATCTCAACCTTGAGCCTGCTCTTTTGGCATTTCTGCCAGCCACCTAATTACACAATAATTTTTTTTTTCTGTCTCAAGTAGCTAGAGAAGATTCTGTCTTCTGCAACTGAACTCAGATACAGAGGGATAACAAATTAATTCATCATCAGCTTTTAACATTCCAGCTCGGATTACATGATTAAAGTCCTTTAATGGCCTTAAAGGACCTGTTTTCTAGCCCCTAGAGAAATAGCTTCTCACAACCATAAGAAGAAGGTGGATAGGTTCTGCTTGAATCCCGCCAGGGATAAGTTTTTTAGGCAAATTATTCCATTTTGAACAAATTCCAACTATTAAATAAATTAGACTTGTCTGAAACCTATTTGTAACTTGAGCCCATTGATTTAAATTTCCTGTTAGCACGTTGGTTTAGCTTTCTGCTTAGCTAAAAACTCAAATTCCTCCACCTGATCCTTCTGTAACATGGTTCCCGGATTCCTTAATGCTGCATACAACTAGTTAAAAGACAGAAAGAGGTGAGGAGAGAAGTTAGTTATTCTTGGTGGGGATTGTGCAAGTTGTCTGCATGTTCAGAATGTGCTGGTATAAATCTTTACGCAGAAAAGCAAAGCCAAAAGAGGGCTGGTTGAAGTATGTAATTAAAAATCTTCTTATTTAAAAACAGTCCTGGCACCAGCTCATGTTTATTTCTATGTTTCCAGCCTCCCTGGAACGTTTTCTTCTCACAATAATTTATCCTTCAACTACTTGTTCATCTTTGTGTGTAAATGAATCATTCTTGGGTCATATACTATGTTGATAGCATGAATTTTATCCAGTGAGTTGTCACCCATACTGAAAAAGAGACAGGAAAGGGGAATAAAAATTAAAAGCAAATCTTAAGAGGGGATTAAACCACATTCCCCTGTTATTTTTATTTCTCAAACTATCACTATCATCAAAAATAGTTGTTTACATGTTTCTTGTCTGTGTTCCTCCATCAGAATGTAAATTCCAAGAGGGCAAATATTTTGTTTTAATCCTCATTGTATCCTTGAAGCCTGGTCCATTTTGTCCTCTGTTTAAACAGCATAGATTCTAAATATATATATATATAAATTTAGTGGGTGAATGAATGTTTGCAGACACAATGACAAGAAAGAGGGAAGTAAACAGGAGAAGGGAGATTGTGTTAGTTTTCTACCATGGCAATAACAAATTACCACAAACGTAGTCACTTAAAACAACACATATTATCTCACAGTTTGCATGGGTCAGGAATCTGGTCACTGCTTGACTAGTCCCTCTGCAAGGGTCTCCCCAGACTGTGTTCTCATCTGGAGGCTCAACTGAGAAAATACCCACTTCTGAGCTCACTCAGGTTTTTGGCAGGATTCATTTCCTTGCAGTGTGACTGAAGGCCTGGGCTTCTTAACCTGTTATTGACTGGAGGCTATTCTCTGCCACATGATCCTCCCACAGGCAAGTCACACATGGCTGTTTGCATATTCTAGTAGGCTAAGACAGTCTTATATAGTGTAACATAAGAAAGTGACATCTTGTCACCTTGGCAGTATTTTGTTTGTGAGAAGCAAGGCACAGATTCTGCCCCAACTCAAGGGAGGGGATTGTACAAGGGTGGGACTCCCTGGGGAAACCTTAGGGCATATCTGCCATAGGAATCCGGGAAGGAATATAAATGATCAGGGAGCGAGAGATGTGGCATTTTGTTTTTCAAGCATTTCTTCTTATGAAATTTACCCCCCATTTCAAAATCAGTATATCCTACAACTCACAGATTCAGGTTAGGAAGCCCCCAGTCCTAGGCAGTTTAGAAATTCTCAAGGTCTGGAATTGGTGGCTTGCTTAATGATTCACATTGTTTGGAATCTCTCTGGATTTTAGTTTCTCTCTGGTAAAGAAGAAATTTCAAGGAGAGAGATGGGACTTGGGTCCCTTACTACTTAAGAAGTAGAAGAGTCTTTGTTAACAAGATGGGTAAAAAAATTTTTCTTTTTTCAAGATGGGTAAAATTTTAATCTGAGAACTTAGAGCATCCAGCAGGCTTGCCTGCAAAACCCATGTGTATATAGCTAAAAGGGTAGATTATATATACATATTTGAGAATCACAAGAAAAACAACAGAACAGATTGACTATGCTTGCATCAGAGGAACCTGTGAAAGACCTAACATGTTCAACTGAATCTAAGACATCATCAATTGTTAGCATGCTATCATTTATATGCCACTAAGGAATAAAAAGCAAAGTGCTGGAAATTTAACAATGACAAGTCACTGGAAGACACATCACTATTTTAGAGATATTAGTACAAAAAATGTGTGTCTTAGAATTGAAGACTATGATTGGTTTTTCAGAGCAAACATATCTAGAATTAGTATTGCCACAAGGAAGCCCTGATTCTCAGCTAAGTTGAGGTCTGAAAGATCTAGAAATATGACACTTATCACTCTGCTGTCACTAGAAAAATAAAACATTAGAGATGGAAATGTCTTTAGGAGTCATTTAACCCAGGCTCCCTCCTAGGGAAGGGACAGATGGTCTTCCAGCCTCTGCCTAAGTATTCTGACAATTGAGGAACTCACTTCCTTACACAATACCCTGTTTCATTTTAGGGTATATTTTATCAGGTAATGGGATCCCAGTTGAAACCTAAACCATGCTTACATACATTTGACTGTGTGTGTAAATATATTAATTGTTAATAGAGTAGGTGTCACCTGTGGAATGATAAAATGAGAGTCCTGTAGACCCTTACCCTGAGGGGAGACGACTTTAGGCTGACAAGATGTGCCAATGACAGTGCCTCAGTTTATTCATTCATTCTTTAATTCAGTGAGAGTCCCTACCATGTGCCAAGGTCTAAATCAATGAGAGACACAAGTTATCAGTGTCCACTCCTTACAGCTCCCTGCTCCTCCACCTCCAGTGTGGAAAACACAGAAGCAGTGCTCTAATTGGACAGGTTTGGCTTGGGCCCCTGCATGTGATCCAGTCAGCCACCCCCACTGTGGCTGTGACATAGTACAGACACTGTCACTGGTCTTTCCCTCCTGTGGGACCATCACACAACAGGTGTTCTGGGTCCCTCTGTACACTACATTGCTGGGTGTCAGCTGGAGATGGGGATGCACCGTGACACACTGCTTTGCCTTGGACCTCAAAGAACCAGATTGAGAGTGAGTGCAGAGGAGGTGAAAAATAATTATGTATCAGATTATTTTTATTAATCACAGCAGAAACACCCCTGATGAATTGCCCCCAAATAGTTGGGGATTATTGTAGTAAAGTATGACCTTTCTTGAGGTTTCTGTCACAGAAATCTGAGGAACAGAGCCAGTTACACATTATTTGCCAAAGCCTAATGAACACTGCTTTGACCACCAGTGAAGAAATCTATGGAGAAACACAATTATATTTTTACCAGATGTACTCATGATAAACTGCACCATTACAGTGGTTCTTGTTATTAATAAAAATGAACATTTTATTTAAACTACTGGTAATACAGTAATAAAGTGCTAATGTATTTTATGTATTCATGTTTGCACATAATCTCATTCTTTGGCATAATTAATGAGAAAATATTCAAATTCTTTTTTAAAAATTATACTTCAAGTTCTGGTGCAGAACGTGCAGGTTTGCTACATAGGTATACTTATGCCATGGTGGTTTGCTGCATGCATCAACCTGTCATCTATATTAGATATTTCTCCTAATGCTATCCCTCCCCTAGTCCCCACCTCTGACAGGCCCTGGTGTGTGATGTTCCCCTCTCTGTGTCCGTGTGTTCTCATTGTTCATCTCCCACTTATGAGTGAGAACATGCGGTATTTGGTTTTCTGTTCTTGTGTTAGTTTGCTGAGAATGATGGTTTCTAGCTTCATCCATGTCCCTGCAAAGGACAAAACCTCATCCTTTTTTATGGCTGGATAGTATTCCATGGTGTATATGTGCCGCATTTTCTTTATCTAGTCTGTCATTGATGGGCATTTGGGTTGGTTCCAAGTCTTTGCTACTGTGAACAGTGCTGCAATAAACATATGTGTGCATGTGTCTTTATAGTAGAATGATATATAATCCTTTGAGTATATACCCAGTAATGGGATTGCTGGGTCAAATGGTATTTCTGGTTCTAGATCCTTGAGGAATTGCCACACTGTCTTCCAGAATGGTTGAACTAATTAACACTCCCACCAACAGTATAAAAGTGTTCCTATTTCTCCACATCCTCTCCAGCATATGTTGTTTCCTGACTTTAATGATTGCCATTCTAACTGGCCTGAGATGGTATCACATTGTGGCTTTGATTTGCATTTTTCTGATGAACAGTGATGATGATCTTTTTTCATATGTCTGTTGGCTGCATAAATGTCGTCTTTTGAGAAGTGTCTGTTCATATCCTTTGCCCACTTTTTGATGGGTTTTTTTTCTTGTAAGTTTGTTTAGATCCTTGTAGATTCTGGATATTAGCCCTTTGTCAGATGGATAGATTGCAAAATTTTTCTCTCATTCTGTAGGTTGCCTGTTCACTCTGATAGTTTCTTTTGCTGTGCAGAAGCTCTTTAGTTTAATTAGATCCCATTTGTCAATTTGGCTTTTGTTGCCATTGCTTTTGGTGTTTTAGTCATGCCGTCTTTGCCCATGCATATGTCCTGAATGGTATTGCCTAGGTTTTCTTCTAGGGATTTTATGGTTTTAGGTCTTTTGTTTAAGTCTTTAAGCCATCTTGAGTTAATTTTTGTATAAGATGTAAGGAAGGGATCCAGTTTCAGCTTTCTGCATATGGCTATCCAGTTTTCCCAACACCATTTATTAAATAGGGAATCCTTTCCCCATTGCTTTTGTCACGTTTGTTAAAGATCAGATGGTTGTAGACGTGTGGTGTTATTTCTGAGGCCTTTCTTCTGTTCCATTGGTCTATATATCTGTTTTGGTACCAGTACCGTGCTGTTTTTATTACTATAGCCTTGTAGTACAGTTTGAAGTCAGGTAGCATGATGCCTCCAGGTTTGTTCTTTTGGCTTAGGATTGTCTTGGCTATGCTGGATCTTTTTTGGTTCCATACGAAATTTAAAGTAGTTTTTTCCAGTTCTGTGAAGAAAGTCAATGTTCACTTGATGGGGATAGCATGGGAACTATAAATTACTTTGAGCAGTATGGCCGTTTTCACAGTATTGATTCTTCCTATCCATGAACATGGAATGTTTTTCCATTTGTTTGTGTCCTCTCTTATTCCCTTAAGCAGTGGTTTGTAGTTCTCCTTGAAGAGGTCCTTCACATCCCCTGTAAGTTGTATTCCTAGGTATTTTATTCTCCTTGTAGCAATGGTGAACGGGAGTTCACTCATGGTTTGGCTCTCTGTTTGTCTATTATTGGTGTATAGGAATGGTTGTGACTTTTGCACATTGATTTTGTATCTTGAGACTTGGCTGAAGTTGCTTCTGAGACGATGGGGTTTTCTCTTTTCTTTTCTTTTTTTTTTTTTTTTTTTTTTTGAGACAGTCTCACTCTGTCACCCAGGCTAGAGTGCAGTAGCATGATCTCCGCTCACTGCAAGCTCTGCCTCCCAGGTTCATACCCTTCTCCTGCCTCAGCCTCCTGAGCAGCTGGGACCACAGGCGCCCACCACCACACCTGGCTAATTTTTTGTATTTTTAGTAGAGATGGGGTTTCACCATGTTAGCCAGGATGATCTCGATCTCTTGGCCTCGTGATCCGCCTGCCTCGGCCTCCCAAAGTGCTGGGATTATAAGCATGAGCCACCATGCCTGGCCTGACGATGGGGTTTTCTAAACATACAATCATGTCATCTGCAAACAGAGACAATTTGACTTCCTCTTTTCCTAATTGAATTCCCTTTCTTTCTTTCTCTTGCCTCATTGCCCTGGCCAGAACTTCCAATACTATGTTGAATAGCAGTGGTGAGAGAGGGCATACTTGTCTTGTGCCAGTTTTCAAAGGGAATGCTTCCAGTTTTTGCCCATTCACTATGATATTGGCTGTGGGTTTGTTATAAATAGCTCTTATTATTTTGAGATATGTTCCATCAATACCTAGTTTATTGAGAGTTTTTAGCATGAAGAGGTATTGAATTTTATTGAAGGCCTTTTGTGCATCTATTGAGATAATTGTGGTTTTTGTCATTGGTTCTGTTTATGTGATGGATTAAGTTTATTAATTTGTGTATGTTGAACCAGCCTTGCATCCCTAGGATGAAACTGACTTGATCGTGGTGGATAAGCTTTTTGATGTGCTGCTGGATTCAGTTTGCCAGTATTTTATTGAGGATTTTTGCATTAATATTCATCAGGGATATTGGCCTGATATTTTCTTTTTTTTTGTTTGTCTCTGCCAGGTTTTGGTATTAGGATGATGCTGGCCTCATAAAATGAGTGAGGGAGGATTCCCTCTTTTTCTGTTGTTTGGAATAGTTTCAGAAGGAATGGTGCCAACTCTTCTTTGTACCTCTGATAGAATTTGGCTGTGAATCCGTCTGGTCCTGGACTTTTTTTTGTTGGTAGGTTATTAATTACTGCCCCAATTTCAGAACTTGTTATTTGTCTATTCAGCAATTCAACTTCTTCTTGGTTTAGTCTTGGGAGGGTGTATGTGTCCAGGACTTTTCCATTTCTTCTAGATTTTCTAGTTTATTTGCATTGAAGTGTTTATAGTATTCTCTGATGGTAGTTTATGTTTCTGTGGGATCAGTGATATTCCCTTTATTATTTTTTATTGCATCAATTTGATTCTTCTCTCTTGTCTTCTTTATTAGTCTGGCTAGCGGTCTAAGTATTTTGTTGATCTTTTCAAAAAACCAGCTCCTGGATTCATTGATGTTTTGAGGGGTTTTTAGTGTCTGTATCTCCTTCAGTTCTGCTCTGATCTTAGTTATTTCTTGCCTTCTGCTGGCTTTTGAATTCATTAGCTCTTGCTTCTCTGGTTCTCTTAATTGTGATGTTAGGGTGTCAATTTTTGATCTTTCCTGCTTTCTCTTGTGGGCATTTAGTGCTATAAATTTCCTTCTACACACTGCTTTAAATGTGTCCCAGAGATTCTGGTATGTTGTATCTTTGTTCTCATTGGTTTCAAAGAACATCTTTATTTCTTCCTTCATTTCATTATTTACCCAGTAGTCATTCAGGAGCAGGTTGTTCAGTTTCCATGTAGTTGTGCAGTTTTGAGTGAGTTTCTTAATCCTGAGTTCTAATTCAATTGCACTGTGGTCTGAGAGACTGTTTGTTACGATTTCCGTTCTTTCGCGTTTGCTAAGGAGTGTTTTACTTCCAATTATGCTGTCAATTTTAGAATTAGTATGATGTGGTGCTGAGAAGAATGTATATTCTGTTGATTTGGGGTGGAGAGTTCTGTAGATGTCTATGAGGTCCACTTGGTCCAGAGCTGAGTTCAAGTCCTGGATATCCTTGTTAACCTTTTGTCTCATTGTCTGTCTAATATTGACAGTGGGGTGTTAAAGTCTCCCACTATTATTGTGTGGGAATCTAAGTCTCTTTGTAGGTCTCTAAGAACTTGCTTTATGAATCTGGGTGTTCCAGTATTGGGTGCATATATATTTAGGATGGTTAGCTCTTCTTGTTGCATTGATCTTCTCACCATTATGTAATCCCCTTCTTTGTGTCTTTTGATCTTTATTGGTTTAATATCTGTTTTATCAGAGACTAGGATTGTAACTCCTGCTTTCTTTTGCTTTCCATTTGCTTGGTAAATACTACTCCATCCGTTTATTTTGAGCCTATATGTGTCTTTGCATGTGAGATGGGTCTCCTGAATACAGCACACTGATAGGTCTTGACTCTTTATCCAATTTGCCAGTCTGTGTCTTTTAATTGGGGCATTTAGCCAGTTTACATTTAAGGTTAGTATTGTTATGTGTGAATTTGATCCTGCCATTATGATGTTAGCTGGTTACTTTGCCCATAAGTTGATGTGGTTTCTTCATAGTGTCGATGGTCATTACAATTTGGTATGTTTTTGCAGTGGCTGGTACTGGTTGTTTCTTTCCATGTTTAGTGCTTCCTTCAGGAGCTCTTGTAAGGCAAGCCTAGTGGTGACAAAATCTCTCAGCATTTGCTTGTCTGAAAGGGATTTTATTTCTTTTTTGCTTATGAAGCTTAGTTTGGCTGGATATGAAATTCTGGGTTGAAAATTCTTTTCCTTAAGTATGTTGAATATTGCCCCCACTCACTTCTGGCTTGTAGGGTTTCTGCTGAGATATACAATATTAGTCTGATGGTCTTCCCTTTGTGGATAACACAACCTTTCTCTCTGGCTGCCCTTAACATTTTTTCCTTCATTTTTCCTTGGGCTGCACCCACTGTCCAACCAGTCCCAATGAGATGAACTGGGTACTTCAGTTGGAAATGCAGAAATCACCTGCCTTCTGTGTCAATCTTGCTGGGAGCTGAAGACTGGTTATGTTCCTATTCAGCCATCTTGCCAGCAATCTAATATTCAAACTCTTAAGAGAGATCTATGAATAGATGCCTATGCCTAAATTAGATTTTAGGAATGTGTAAGTAGACTTTTTCCAAAGTCTGTGCCAATGACTTGTTGATGGTCATTTAAAAAAAACTGAATGAAAAGGAAACTATTTTCTTTTGAAGATGAAAGGCATCTTTTTGTATCATAGGTAAAGTTAGAGATATGGATAGAACAAGAACAATTTCCAAATTCATTGCAATGCTCAGCTGTTATAGCATGTTTTCTGACTAATGCTTTCCCAGGTTGATTTATATTGATTATTGGCATCCCATAAATTTATTAATCTTAAAACATTTTTACTCTTCTCATTTCTAATTATCCTTTCCTTTCTTCATCATTCTCTGTCTTGGTATTGTAGCATTTCATTTTAGAGAAATGGTGTATTTTATTTATTCTACAATGTTATGTTAATGTTTTCCTTTTAATGTTGCTGTCCTGCACTTCTCCCTGTTCCCTGTGAGCTATGTTTATAGAAGCTTCAGTGAGTCTATATTCTTAATAAACTCCGTGATCTTCCTTCTTTTATCTGAGTTTAGGCCCTCATCATCCTATACCACAATGATTGCAGTATCCTACCTCTCTTCACTCCACCCTCTTCTGTCTCCCAGAATACTCCCGACAGTATGTCATTTGCTTACCACTCTTCAATGGCTTCTCATTTTGTTTTAGATGAAGGTCTAATTGCCTTCCTGTGGCATGAAGCCCATCCTGCTGAGGGGTGACTGCTTCTACTGCAGCTCCCTCAAGTACACCCTGTTCTGGTACACAGCCTCACTGGCCATTCTGGAATCTGCCCTTCTGGTGAGGCCTCTCTGCATCTGCATGTGCCATTCCTCAGTAGAATGCTAAGACCTCTAGAGTGTACAGCTTGTACACTGAACAATTTCCCACTCACCTTTCCCACCTCAGTTCAGGGTCACCTTCTCCATGAAACTTTTCAGTACCCTCTGAGTCCAGGCAGATTGGCTGTATCCTCCTGTTTGTTTGGTATATGTTTGTTTAAGTGCCTTTCTTTTCTAGACTGTGAACTTCTTAAAGACAAGGAGCGTGTCTCTATTTCTATTCCCAGAGTCCAGCAAAGTACTTGGCCCAATTCATATTTGTTGAATAAATGAGGAAAACAATAATATAGTATAACTATAAGAAATTTTTTTGTAAATAATAGATAACATGACTTTTGATTCTTGTGTGCTTTTTTCTGTTTTAATGAGAGTGACTTGCCTTCCCACCTGTGCTGTGAGTTTTATATGGACAGGGACCATGTTTTATACTTGGTTGGTGCCCACTTGGTCCTTACTAGAGTGTTGAGTGTATAACAAAATCCCAGTAAATATTGTTTGATCAATGAAGGACTAAGTGCAGCATATATTCTGATTACTTATATTGAACTATATAATGTTTTCTTTTAAAATAAGGGTGTGACAAATTAGCAATAATAATGTACTAATTATATGAACAAGGTCATATACAGGGACATATGTAGAAAGGCTCAAATACCAAGGGCCATGTTCATTCTCCTTCAGTGGAGTCAATGCCACATGGCCACTAGGTGATGCTGGTTAGTCCAATCTTTCTCCAGCAGCCAAGGATCCAGGAGAGTTGCACCTGCCAATCAGGAGGAAGTCTTGAAACTTGCTTCTGGTGTACTCGCTAATTTTAATTTTTTTTCTTTCTTAAAACAGAAAAGCTAACAAAACCATGTGTCTTCACTCTCAGTCTACACACAATCTAATGAGTATCCTTTAGTTTTTCTTTTTCTTTCTAGGAGAGATTATCCTTCTTCTTTCCAATGATATAAAAATGACATAGGTTGGAATCCTTTAACATCCAAAAGCTTATCAGTTTATTAGCCCAATGTCTATCAATAGTTAAAAATAGTGCTTTAGGCCAGTGATTCCCAAAGTGTGGTTCCCAAGGCAGCAGCAATCAGGATTACCCAGAAACTTGTTAAAGATGTACATTCTTGGGCCTCACCCCAGACTCACTGACTCAGAAACTCTACGGCCGCAATCATCTGTGTTTTAACAAACTCTCCAGGGAATATTCTGATGCATGCCAAAGTGTGAGAACCAGTGCTTTGGACCTTTAACAATCATACAGCAATGCTAGAGCAAGACACTACCAGGTCTCATAGCTGCCAGAAAGGAGGTGGAGAACAGTCATTAGGAGACAAGCTTTGAAGCCAGAGTTGGCTTGCATTCACATCCTGTCTCCACTCCTCACTTGTTGTGTGACCTGGAACACTGTACTCAGTTTCACCATGGTTCTGATTCCTCAATTCCTCATCTCTGTCACTCAGATCACAGAGTCGTACCTACCTTATAGAGAGGGTTGTTATAAGGAATGAATGAGTTCCTATTCATTAGTGCTTACAACAATGTCCAGCACAGAAAGAGTGCTATGTAAGTGATAAATAAACTTTTTTTTGAGACAGGATTTCACTCTGTTGCCTAGGCTTGAGTGCAGTGCTGTAATTATGGCTCAATGCAGCCTCAAGCTCCTGGGCTCAAGTGGTCCTCTGACCTCAGCCTCCCCACTATCTGGGACTACAGGCATGCACCATCATACCTGGCTAATTTTTACATTTTTCTTTTGTAGAGATGGGGGTCTTACTATGCTGACCAGGCTGGTCTTAAACTCCTAGCCTCAAGTGATCCTCCTGCCTTCGCCTCCCAAAATGTTAGGATTACAGAGATGAGCCGCCGTGCCTGGCAAAATAAATGAACTTGAAACCGAAGGTTTCAAGAGAAGTGTTCCAGGATAGGCTACCATAAGAGAGACACAGGCAGGTGGGCGGAGCAATGCACAACCCTTGCAGAGTACCCTTTGCTACTACCTGCTGGTGACCACAGCCCATGTATCAGGCCAGAGCAGTTCTCCCAGAAGCTGAGGGACCAGATGCAGAGTACAGAAATCTTTATCTATTGAAGCAGGATGGACACCTGTGCTGTTCTGATTGCTGGAGGAGAAAGCATCAAGAAATGCAGTTACGCTTCACCAGCACCTGGCAGATGTCTGAAATCCTTGGGCTGCGATTTGGCTAAATCTTAGGTTTTGAAGCTTTCATATGTACTGCTTTTTTTTTAAAATTTTTATTTATTTATTTTTTTTATTGTACTTTAAGTTTTAGGGTACATGTGCACAATGTGCAGGTTTGTTACATATGTATCCATGTGCCATGTTGGTGTGCTGCACCCATTAACTCGTCATTTAGCATTGGATGTATCTCCTAATGCTATCCCTCCTTTTTTTTTTTTTTAAATCAATGGCAACATCATCTAGGCACTAACATCCATTCCTGTTGGTTGGTAGTATATTCTCCATCACTTGGCAGATTTGATGTATTTTAATCCAGCCTTTAGCTTTCTCTAATCTCACTTCATCAATCCTCCTCTGCTTAGACACATCTGCCTTCATTTGGCAGACATGGCAGGTTTTTCATTTCCCCCATGTAAATCACTTGTTTATTACAGTAGGGGTCCCTGGTCTTTTGAAACAGCTTACAGATATCCTCAAATAGAGCTCAGAAAGGGCTTCATGAATAATAATGCCCAAGTAAACCCGAGATGAGCTTGGACATACCTCTTTGAAATTCATGCATCATCCTAAGTGCTGTCATTTAAACAGAAAGTGTAGAAGGCTTCCTGTGAAGGCTGAGTCTGAAATATGCTTTCATTACAAACCTTATCATTTCAGCACAAAACAAACAAACGGTGGAAAGCAAAGATGGGAAGTAGGTGATTCCTGGTATGTGTTTTACTTGAGCATAAAATTTGTTTTTCTGATTGTATTGAGACTTTTCACAGTCCCTGGTTTTAACTTTTTAATTTGCATTTCTCTTTCTATTAAATATTCCTCAGCTTCCTTGCATCTAGACTATGAATTTATAATCTGAAGATGAGGAGATGGCTATCCAGAGTGAGTTATCTCTCAATTTTGTTTTCATTTGTCTTGGGAGACAAAAGAGAATCGTCAGGTGTATTTGTAGCATGGACTTCAGCTTCTGTCTAGATCACAGATTCTCAAGCTTAGTTGCACATTATAATCACTTGGAAACTCTTGAAAAATACTGATGTCTGGGATCCATCTAAGATCTTCTGGTTTGGGTACTCCCTGGACATAGGGACTTTTCAAAGATACCCAGGTGATTCTAACATGTGACAAACTTTGAGACCGCTTGTGTTTATTATGTTAACTCCTTGGATTTGGAGATGGCCAGTCATTTCTGGGGAATGAGTCAGATGAACAACCAAAATTTTTGCGGAGGAGGGGCTGATTAGCTTCTTAGGGAGAATCCATCCCCAAGGAGGAAGGAGCCAGGCATACCCAGATACAAAGGCCATGAGCTCTGCTTTTGGGAGTATTCACTTCACTCTGTCCCCTGCCTAGTGTCACAGTTGCAAATATTAGACCTAGGGAGAGAGAGGACTGTGAACAGAAATGACAAGTGTTTTCCAGTAAAAGCTCAAAGTATTGGGTCCCAGCAAAACTAGTAACAGTGTGTGACATAATTGGAATGAGGAATGTTCCTCTCTGCTTTGCTGCAGACCATGGAACAAATCAGGCCTCCCAGAGGCTGGAGAGCAGCAGTGTAAGTTGTCCATTGAGCCACAATGACCTCCAGCACAGACAGCAGAGGCAGAGTGGTGTGAAGAGGTCGGCACTATGGGATCTGCAGGAGCCTGGGTGGTATCTAACAGATATGCTGGGAGTATAGCTGATCTGTCAGGGTTCTGAGGTCATCTACATGAGCAGGCAACAAGAAGATAAAATTTGCTTGGATTCCATGTCTGTATCTATTTACCAGCAGGCTAGGCCTGGGGACTCAGGGTATAGTTTATCTGTATAACTGAGGATGCAAGCATATAACTATACTGCTTCAAATTAGAAAATCAGAATGCTACCTTTCTGACCACATTGGTTTCATTCCCCTTAAGAATGGTTAGACTTAATGGTATGCCTTTTGTCTGACTTGAGGAAATGGCCACACAAAGAGAATTTTGCCATTTTTATGGAATTGCTGTTAAAGGAATTGTTCGTTATATCATTCAGTGGTCCTCATAAAGTCCCATGTGATGAATTCCTTTCAGAATTCAAGGGTGAATTTATCTTAAATAATTGGCATGCCCCCATTTATGAGATAATAAGATCTGTGTAACTCATTACATTTCATACCTTCTCCTCCTCAGCAGTCAGGAATTTCAAAATCAAATAGGCTTCTTACAATAAATATAACCTCTGGTGTTAACAACATTGAATCTCCTTTTCTATTATGGTTTGCTGTGGTCTCATAATGTTTTGCATGTTAATATCTTAAACCACTCTGAAATAATTTTTTTAAAGAAGCAAAGGGAAAATAAAAATCTCAGTTTAATAGAATCCAATTAAAATTTTTTTGTTGTGGTATAATATATACAATTAGCTACACATATTTAAAGTATTAATATAATATCTGATAAGTTTTGACATATGTATATACCTGTGATATTGTAAAATACATATTCTTCCATCTATTTCTTGGCATCGAATTCCTAAAATCCTTAGAATCTCTAAAATGATGTCTTTTTATATGCTAATGTTGTGTTGACAAGGTTTAAAAAAAAAAAAAAGACCAAGTCATGATTAGAGGGTTGGGACTTCCAGCCTTACTCTCCTTTCTCCAACCTGGGGTTAAGGGAGAGAAGGGAAGGGGCTAAAAGTTAAGTTAATCACTTATGGCCAATGGCTTAATGAATCATTCATATCCAGTGAAGTCTCCATAAGAGGTCCAAGAGGATGGGGTAAGGAGGGCTTCCAGATAGCTGAACACATGGAGGTTCCTGAAGGTTGGTGTACCCAGAGAGCATATGGAAGCTCCATGCCCCTTCCTTTATAACTCACTCTTTGCATCTCTTCATCTGTATCATTTGTAATATCCTTTATAATAAACTGGTAAACATAAGTGTTTCCTGAACTCTGTGAACTGCTCTAGCAAATTAATCAAACCTGAGAAGAGAGTTGTGGAAACTTTGATTTATAGTGGGCAGGTTGGTAGGGAGTGTATTAGTCCACTTGCACGCTGTTGATAGACATGCAAGACTGAGCAATTTACAAAAGAAAGAGGTTTAGTGGACTTACAGTTCCACATGGCTAGTAAGGCCTCATAATCATGGTGGAAGGCAAGGAGGAGCAAGTCACATCTTACATGGACGGCAGCAGGCAAAGAGAGAGAACTTGTGCAGGGGAACTCTTGTTTATAAAACCATCAGATCTTGTGAGACTCATTCACTTTCATAAGAACAGCATGGGAAAGACTTGCCCCCATGATTGAATTACCTCCGAGCTGGTCCTTCCCATAACACATGAGAATTCAAGATGAGATTTGGGTAGGGACACAGCCAAACCATATCAGACAGAAGCACAGGTAAAATGACCTGCAGCTTGTGATTGGCATCAGAAATAAGAGGCAGTCTTGTGGGACTGAGCCCTCAACCTGTGGGATCTGATGCTATCTCCAAGTAGGTAGTTTCAGAATTGAATTAGCGGGCATCCAGCTGGCAGCTGCAGGATTGCTTGCTTGCTTGGTATGGGGGTAAAACATCCCACACATTTGGTCACTGAAGTATTCTGTGTTGATCACTGTGGGATGAGAGCAGAGAAAAACTGTTTGTGCTTTTTCCACTCGTAATTACCCTGGAACCATAAAATATCACCATGATTTAGATAATAAATTTGTCTATCATCTCCCCATTACCACAGGTTCTTGGGCTCTCAATGCAACTGAAATTGACACAAAGCCAAAATAATTTTCCCAGAGAAGGTTTTATTGGAGCTTATGCCTGGGCATAGGGAGGCAACATGAGAGAGAGAGAGAGGGAGAGGAAAGGGGAAGGAGGGAGAGGGAGGGGGAGGGGGAGAGGAAATATTCTTAGGCTGGCTCCTGTTTGGGAGTTGGAAAGGCAATTTTATGGGGGGGCTATGTTGGGAAAGGAGTGACGTTTAGGCATGTAGAGGCAGGGAATTTTAGCACCTATGTAGTTTGTTAACATGCTTCTTCATGTATCATATCTCATTAGCATGTTGAGTCTCCACCCCTGGGTGTGATTTTTAGCATTGTAATGAAGCTAAAGGTAAGGACCAGTCATTCTCCTGGCCTTTTGCACATGAGGGTGGTGGGAGTTTTCTTGAGTAAGATTTATGGTAGAATGTCACTTATCTTGGTTTCTTCAGATAACTTACAGCTTGCAAGGTCTTGTGGTCAGTGGGAATGCATGAAATAATGCTCTGGTCAGGGTGAGCTGAAGCCAAGTCCTATCCCTACTCTGTCTCATCCCTAAAATTTCCACATACCTCTTTGTAATCTCTTTCTCTTACTACCCCCTGCATCCCTTATCCCTAGGCAACTACTGATCTGCTTTTTGTTACTTCAGATTTGTTTGCATTTTCTAGACCCTTTTACAAATGGAATCATATAGTATGCATTCTTTCTGGTCTAACTTCTTTAACTCAGCATAATTATTTTGAGATTCATCCATCTTGTTGCATGTCTAAATAGTTTTTTTATTGCTGAGTAGTATTTCACTGTTTATCTAGCTGTTGATGGACTTTGCGATTGCAGTCAGGATTTAGCTATACAAATAAATTTTCAATAAACTTTCATGAACAATTATTTGTGTGGATATACATTTTCATTCATCTTGAGTAAATACCTAGAAATAGAATGGCTGGGTTGTTTGGTAAGTACACATTTAGCTTTTTAAGACACTGAAAAAGTGTTTTGCAAAGTGGTTATACCATTCGACATTCCTGTCAGCAATGTATGAGAGTTATAGTTGCTTTACATCCACACCAACAATTGGTATGATAGTATTTTAGCCATCCTAATGATGGCAGTGGTGGCCTGTCTGGAGCAGCTACTGTGAAGATGCTGGCAGTAGTGGGGGAGGCACACTCCCCCCCCTACTGAGTTGGTGGGGCAGGAGTCCCACCCTCCTGGACACAGCTGCAGCCACCCAGTGGTGGTTGCAGACCTGGGCATCCCTGCACTCTTGGGGGCCAGGAAAGCCCCCATGCCTCCATAAGCTCAGGAGTGTCTGCCCTGACGGCCTGCCCTATCCCAACTCCCAGAACCCACTCTGATTGTGGAGTAAAGCTGAGGCCAAGACCAGGTGATGTTACAACCTGGCTGGGTGTGTACATTCTTGGGGCGCAGCACTGACACACCAGCCCCCTGCTGCCTTGGCCCCCTCCAGACTTTGGACACCAATGAGCACAGGAGGGAGGCCAAGGGTGGGGGTTGAGGGCAGCTCAGCACAGGCCTGCAGGTGCCCCTCGGTAGGAATAGCCTGGGTGCCATGGACATGACTGATGGTGACAGGAGGCAGACAGGCTTCTGGGTGGAAAGGGGCACATCCCCGGTGAAGCCCCACCTTTAAGTCAGGGATAGCCTGAAGTATGGGGGCTGGGCTGTCAATTCTGAGTGGAGTCTGCAGACTGGAGTGACAACATAGTGCTTTTTCCAGGCCTGGCCATGCACTTCCTCCCTTCTGAGACCATAAATACCCCAAACTCAGCGAGACTCAGACATCAGGAGGATCTGCCTATAGATAGGAGCTACCAACTTTGGGTCTTCTGAGAGCTGTTCTGCCACTCAATGAGGCTCCTCTCTGCCTTGCTCACCCTCCAGTTGCCCATATACCTCATTTTTCCTGGATATGGGACAAGAACTAGGGACCCACCAAGTGGTGGAACTTAAAAAGCTGTAACACAAAAAGTGCTGAAACACGCTCCCTGCTCACCATGTTGTGGGTGACGAGAAGGAGAGAAGAGCTTCAGCCCTTTGGGGATCCCAGGCCTAGGAGGTCCCCAAGCCAGGGCTGTTACACTCTCTTTGGGACCCTGCAGTTCCTAGTGTCTGCAAGCTTCTGGGTGCTACCACGTTCCCCTCATCCAGATGCAGGTGCTTGCAGCAGAAGCCACGTTGCAGTACATCTGGTCCAGTTGCAGCCTCACATGAAGCAGACACCTGTGCTGGCACCTGGAGCTGCCTGGCAGCTGCAGCTGCCTGTATGCCTGGCTGTATGCAGTGGCCAGGCCCTGTGCTTACTTGCCCACACACCCCTTGCCACTCCAAACCTGGCTCACCCTTGGCAGGTGTGGGATATGAGCAGGTAGCATGAGCTGAGCACAGCCTGCCAAGCTGAGTGGGCCCAACGAGCCCAGTGGGAATGAGCAACACTCAGGCAGAAGACACTACCAGCCACAGATGTTTCCAGCTGGTGAAGCGACACCCCAGGCGTCCCATGACACTAACAGGTATGTAATGGTATCATTATAGTTTTGGTTGGCATTTCCCTAACGAGTAATGATGTTGAATTTCTTTTCATGTGTTTATTTGCAATTCATATATCTTTGGTGAAAAGGCTGTTCAACTCTTCTGACAATTTTAAAAATTGAGTTGTTAGTTTTTATATTGTTTTGAATTCTTAATATATTCTTGGATACAAATTATTAGATATGTGATTTGAAAATCTTTTCTAAAAGTCTAAGTCTTGTCTTTTCATAGAATCTGATTCTTCAGTTCACTGTTTAAGCAACCCCAGCACAGTCCAGGCCTGTGAGACTGTGACAGGTGATATTTAGAATTATGTCCCTGAGACTCTGCAATATCTGCAGGCATCATCCCGCTCTGCAGTCCTGTTCACTGAATGTCTTGGGCTAGCATAAACTATTTACAAATAAAGTCACATTCTGAGGTACTAACAGTTAGGATTTCAACACAAATATTTGTGGGAGACACCTCAACTCATAACAATAGACAATTGCGTGTAGTTCAACCTAACAAAAACTTTAGATCAATCTCCCTGTTTTTAGTTCCTGACTTCCTCATAGCTTCTGCTTTGGATTGACTTGACGATTCCAGATGAGTCACTTTTCTGGGTTCTGTGGAAGGCTACTTTAAAATGCTAATGTTTTTAGAATGATGCGGAGCAGTAGAGAACTCAGAAGACAAATGTAGTTGGTAGATTGTTCCACACACTTGAGGTGCAAGGAAAAAACATATTAGCCTGTTTTACAAATAAAATTAGGTATAGCCCTGTGCCTGTGTTAGCAATAATCCCAGTATCAATGAGGACAACTCTGCCACCATTCTCAGGTCTTGGAATGTGTTTAATTGCCTGGCATCTGGAAAGTGGTAATGGAACCTGGTCATTAGTCCATGATTGCTCTTGGTTTTTGTTCTCCTACATGCTGCTCCTATTGAGCTTGGCTTGACTTACTCTGCCAGCTAGGGGAGTATTTGTAACTGGCACTGTTAATTGTTTGCCTAATATCCATTTCTTCTTCTTACTTGCCAGTATAGCCCTGATTTTGTTTAGGGTGACCATGTGCCCAGCCCAAGGTGTCCATCACAGCTAGACTAGATCATGTGACCTAATCCTGATATAAAGGAAGAGTGCTGTGAAAGCTTTTGGAAAATTTTTTCTTTTGCTGTTAGAAAGAACAGATGGAACTGGTATCTTTCCCTCTTTGTTCCTACCTTGAATGTGGACATGATACTTAGAGTTTGTACTGTCATTTTGTGATCACATGAGGAACTATCATTTTGCATTTATCTGTCAGCAAAGGGAAAGACAGGACAGTATGATTGATTTGTTGAAATTGAGCTGTTTTTAAAAAATCTTTGGTCTGTTGGTAACTATGATTATTTAGTTTTTTGGGATGTGTGAAGATCTATTCAGAAATCTCCTTTAAAGAAATTCTCCCCTATTTAGAAACTCAGTTTAATGTTAAGACAACAGAATTTGGATTTAGAACTCCTGGGTTTGGGCCATGGCTCTATCATTTACTAATGTGAAAACTGGACAAGCCACTAACCTCTTTGAATTTTAATTTCCTCATCTGTGCAACATGAAAATGTTACTTGGTATCCAGATGAATTGTGGAAAAAATGATTGTAGAGAAAAATAAGTGATATTTTTCATTAAAATAATTTGTGTATGATAAGGCTTTATATAATTAATATTTTGTCATATCTAATTGTTATGACAAAAATAATTATTTTACAGTTGTGGAAAACTATGAGATTGAATAATAACAGCTCATATGCACTGAGAGATTCTTTGCAACAGTTACAGTTCTTAGGTCTTTATGGATTAACTCATTAATCATCACAACTACCCTGTGAGGTGATTAGTATTTAGAGTCCATTGTAGAGAGGAGGAAACTGAGGCAAATGAGGTTAATCCTCTTTAAAAGATTAATCCCCTTCCCCACACAAGACCCAAATCACTTGTCATCACAGAACACTCCCCAAATCTATTTTCTAACACTTCCCTGTGATGTCAGAGAGTAATTTCCCTCCCCTTCCTTTATGGTCTTTTCACCAGGGCTCTATATCCCTTCCCGCTGTGTATAATTCAAATCCTCACTGTCCTGAATTCCCTCTCACTCGATATTGTCCCTGGGTTCCCATATTTATAGGTTTAGTTTCTTACCCATTCAGAAATTTATAGGAGTTCATTAAAAATAGGAAAACTGCTTGACTCTGCTGTTTCTTTTATCTCTCTCCTATTTGTGCTAATTCTTTTTTCCTGTCAAATCATACTGAAAGCAAGTCTATAATTAGACTTAATTAACATTTCTTTTTAACTCCTGAAATCTGTCTCCTAATCTCTCCTGCTCAAACACTGTATGGCAGCAAATCTCCTTGGCAATCTTCCTGAATTTCTTTCAATGCAAGATTAGCAACGTTTCCTATCTCCTAGCCATCTCCACCTATCTCAGACTTCAGATAGTGTCGATCAAGCTTGACTGAAATCACACAGTCCTGGGATCTTTCTTTCTTAACTTGCACCTTTTTGTGTTTGATTCAATTGCCTTCCCTCCCACTGAGTTACTTTCTATTTCCTTATTCTGTTTTATTATGAGAAATTATTACCACTTGAAATGATTATATAGTTTTCTTTTCTGACTGCTATAAAAATCACCTTCCTTCTTCAGCTTATCCATTTCTATAACCTTTATTTATATAGAGGGAACACTGAGGGAATAGAATGAAAAATAAGCCAGCTGCTTCTAAGTTTCTAGCTGGAGACTGAATATCTCTTGGATCAAATCTTTTGGTCTTTTGAGTGTCACTTAAAGGCTTCCTAACGTGTTCTCTTTGTCACTACTAGTGGTTCTGGAGATGTCAGAGAACACAGAATGTGGGAGGAAAAAGAGATAAGCAATGTGGCAATTAACGAAAGTACTAAGAGTGAAGGCTCCCTTCTTACTGAGACTCAGATCAAAAGCTGGTGGAGAAATAAGTTTGAAGTAGGAGAATAGATTGAGCCTTTGGTATCAGCATGGATTGGAGTGAGGAGGCTGTTGAAATAGGGCACATGAGTGATGTGAGGTGAGGGAGGAGAAGAGAGAACTAGGCATTGGCTACAGAGGAGATAAGAAGTGGTTAACATCAGAGGATACTATGAACACCTCTATGCACATAAACTAGAAAATCTAGAAGAAATGGACAAATTCCTGGACACATACATGTTCCAAGACTGAACCAGGAAGAAATTGAATCCCCGAATAGACCAATAATGAATTCTGAAATTGAGACAGTAATAAATAGCCTACCAACCAAAAACAGCCCAGGACCAGATGGATTTACAGCTGAATTCTACCAGAGGTACAAAGAGGAGCTGGTACCATTTTTTTTTTCTGAAACTATTCCAAACAATTAAAAAGGAGGGTCTCCTCCTTAACTCATTTTATGAGGCCAGCATCATCCTGATACCAATACCTGGCAGAGATACAACAACAAAAAAAGAGAAAACTTCAGACCAACATTTCTAAGAACATCAATGCAAAAATCCTCAATAACATAGTGGCAGACTGAATCCAGCAATACATTGAAAAGCTTTTCCACCATGATCAAGTTGGATTCATCCCTGTAATGCAAGGTTGGTTCAACAAACACAAATCAATAAATGTAATTCATCATATAAACAGAACTAAAGACAAAAGCCACATGATTATCTCGATAGATGCAGAAAATGCCTTCACTAAAATTTAACATCTTTTCATGTTAAAAACTCTCAATAAACTAGGTATTGAAGGAGCATACCTCAAAATAATAAGAGCCATAAATGACAAACCCACAGCCAATATCATACTGATTCGGCAAAAGCTGGAAGCAGTCCCCTTGAAAACCAGCATAAGACAAGGATGCCCTCTCTCACCACTCCTATCCAACATAGTATTGGAAGTTCAAATAAAGTGTATTCAAATAGGAAGAGAGGAAGTCAAATGATCTTTGTTTGCAGATGACATAATCCTATATTTAGAAAAGTCTGTTGTCTCAGCCCCAAAGTTTCTTAAGCTGATAAGCAACTTCAGCAAAGTCTCAGGATACAAAATCAATGTACAAAAATTGCAAGCATTCCTATACACCAACAACAGGCAAGCAGAAAGCCAAATCATGAATGAACTCCCATTCACAATTGCTACAAAGAGAATAAAATACCTAGGAATACAGCTAACAAGGGAAGTCAAGGACCTCTTCAAGGAGAACTACAAACCCCACTGCTCAAGAGAATTGGAGAGGACACAAACAAGTGGAAAAAATATTCCATCCTCATGGATAGGAAAAATCAATATTGTGGAAATGGCCATACTACCCAAAGGAATTTATAGATTCAATGCTATTTCCATTAGACTACCATTGACATTCTTCACAGAATTAGAAAAAAACTACTTTAAAATTTATATGGAACCAAAAAAGAGTCCAGATAGCCAAGACAATCCTAAGCAAAAAGAACAAAGCTGGAGGCATCACACTACCTGATTTCAAACTATATTACAAGGCTACAGTAACCAAAACAACATAGTACTGGTACAAAAACAGATATGTAGACCAATGAACAGAATGGAGAATCCAGAAATAAGACCACACACCTACAGCCATCTGATCTTCAACAAATCTGATCAAAATAAGCAATGGGGAAAGGATTCCCTATTTAATAAATGGTTTTGGGAGAACTGGCTATCCATATGCAGAAAATTAAACTGGAGCACTTCCTTACACCATATACAAAAATTAACTCAAGATGGATTAAAGACTTTAAAACCTAACACTATAAAAATCCTTGAAGAAAATCTAGGCAATACCACTCAGGTTATAGGCATGAGCAAGGATTTCATGACAGAAATGCCAAAAGCAATTGCAACAAAAGCAAAAATTGACAAATGGGATCTAATTAAACTAAAGAGCTTCTGTACAACAAAAGGAATGATCATCAGCGTGGAGGACAGACTACCTACAGAATGGGAGAAAATTTTTGGAATCTATCCATGTGACAAAGCTCTAATAGCCAGAATCTATGAGGAACTTAAACAAATTTACAAGAAAAAACAACCCCATTAAAAAGTGGCAAAGGACATGAACAGACACTTCACACTTCACAGACATTTATATGCATTTATAAAGATGCATGCATGCATATTTTCACTGAAGCACTATTCACAATAGCAAAGACATGGAATCAATCCAAACGGCCATCAGTGATAGAGTGGATAAAGAAATTGTGGTACATACACACCACAGAACACTATGCAGCCATAAAAAGGAACGAGATCATGTCCTTTGCAGAAACATGGATGGAGGTGGAAGCCATTATTCTCAGCAAACTAACGCAGGAGCAGAAAACCAAACACCACATGTTCTCACTTATAAGTGGGAGATGATTGACGAGAACACATGGATACATTGTGGGGAACAACACACACTGGGGCCTGTTGTAGGGGCCAGGGGAGGGATAGCATCAGGGAGAATAGCTAATGGATGCTGGTCTTAATACCTAGGTGATGGGTTGATTTGTGCAGCAAACCAGTATGGCACACATTTACCTATGTAACAAATCTGCACATTTTGCATGTGTACCCCTGAACTTAAAAGCTGAAGAAGAAAAAAAAAGTGGTTGATTCTGGAATGTATTTAGAAGGTAATGCAAATGAAATTTGTAGTTGGTTGGATATGGGGGTTAAGCGAAAGAGGAGTGGAGGATTATCCTCAGTTTTGGGGTATGAGCAATACTAATGACATTACTAATGAGGGAGGAGCGGGTTTACAGATAAATCGAGATTTAATTGTAGATGTCATGCTTGAAATGTTTTTTTGCACAGACAAGGGGATGTAGAAATGTCTTTTGCACAGACAAGGGGATGTAGAAGAAGCTGTCTATTTTTGGCTGGAAGGATTCCTTCATTCTTTAGATTTAAAAAGCTTTCTCCTGGTCTGTGTTTTCTGGTGTATAAAAGGCTCTGTAAACAAGGTAAAATGAGGGGTGGCGTAGGTTGGTTGGCATGGCTTCCCACCTTCAGCACACATGTGTAATTTATCCTATACTAATTTCCTAATCAGAGATGGCAAATGATTTCATGTTGCCTGCCAAACTAAAAAAAATAGTCCTCATTAGCTATTTTATGTGCCATGAATGGCAAAGTAATAAATCAGTATGATATACTGTAAAATGTTTAATAGAAGTACATTTTCATCACTGTTTCTAATAAAAACAATACAGAGGTTTTATCAATATTGATGACATAATTTTAAATTTGTTTTACTGTGTCAAATTGTTGTCATCTTTCAGGAACAAAGCAAAATTATTTTTGACTCGATACCATTTGTAGTAGAGAACAGACATTCAGAAAAATCAGTTATTGGAAAAAATGATCAAATAAAAAATTATATGCATTAAAAGTCATGGAAAGTATTAGGTTATAAGTTTGGAGAGTACAGATACTGCAACCATAACCCACAGACAATACAGGAAGCGACCCTACTGATATCACTCTACAATCTATAGGTAACATTCTGGGTTAATTTACAATTTTAACTGCATGGTCTTTAACTGCATTCCAACTTGCTTAAATTCATGAATGCATATAAAAGTTATTTTGGCCTTTACGTTTCAAAATTTGGAAAAACAGGGCAACTTTAAAAACAAATTCACCATTCAGAAATTAATCCATGTAATTGACAAACATATGAAATGTACCGGTGTATCATAGTCCAGGCCAAACACTGAGTATGCACAGGTGATGGGAAACAACAAGATCAAGACTTTGTGGAGATTGTGATTGCTTTAGGTTCAAATATAAAGATACAAAGCAAATCTCTATTATATATAATTTAAACTGCTTATATATGTTAACTTATCTGTTATATATATTTTTAAATATTAGAAAACAATTTTATATTTATTTTTCTGGTGGATAGGTCTATGATTTGATTCAAAATGTCTTTTGCACAAAATAATATACAATAAATTGATATAAAGTATCAAACATGAGGATTTATCTTTTTCAGAATACTAGTCTGGAAACTACAATGACTTCAATCACATATATCTTTTCTGTTTGCTTTTTTAATCACTAAATTTTGAAGTTCAACTTGACAGTCTGCATAATTAATTTTTTAAAATAATTTTAATTTTAGATTCAGGGGGTACATGTGCAGGTTTGTTACATAGGTATTCTGCGTGATGCTGAGGTTTGGGTTATGAATGATCTCGCCACTCGATTAATAAGCATAGTATCCAACAGGTAATTTTTCAACCCTTGTTCCCCTCCAATCCCCATCAGTAGTCCCTGGTGTCTATTGTCATCTTATATCCGTAAGTACTCAGTGTTTAGCTTCTGCTTATAAGTGAGAACATGCAGTACTTGGTTTTGTTTTCTAGCATTAATTGGCTTAGCATAATGACCTCTAGCTGCATCCATGTTGCTTCAAAGAACTTGATTACATTCTTTTTTATGGCTGTGCTGTATTCCATGGTGTATTTGTACCGCGTTTTCTTTATCCAGTTCACCATTGATGGGCACCTAGGTTGATTCCATGCCTTTGCTGTGGTGAATAGTGCTGCAGTGAACATGAATGGATGTATCTTTTTGGTATAATGATTTATTTTCTTTAGGATATATACCCAGTAATGGGATTTCTGAATTGAATGGTAGTTCTGTTTTAGGTTCTTTGAGAAATCTCCAAACTGCTTTTTATAGTGTTTGAACTAATTTACATTCCCACCAACAGTGTATAAGCATTCCCTTTTCTCTGTAGCCTTATCAACATCTGTTTTTTTTTTTTTGACATTTTTGTAATAGCTATTCTGACTCATGTAAGATGGTATCTCATTGTGGATTTGATTTGCATTTTCCTGATTATTAGTGATGTTGAACACTTTTTTCATATGTTTATTGGTCACTTTTATGTCTTCTTTTGAAAAGTGTCAGTTCCTGTCCTTTGTCCACTTTTTAATGAAGTTGCTTGTTTTTTGCTTGTTAATTTAAGTTCCTTATAGATTCTGGATATTAGACCTTTGTCAAATGCAGTTTGTGAATATTTTCTCCCATTCTGTAGGCTGTCTGTTTACTCTGTTGATTGCTTGCTGTGGAAAAGCTCTTTAGTTATTGGGTCCCATTTGTCAGTTTTTGTGTTTGTTACGGTTGCATTTGAGACTTAATCATACGTTCTTTTCCAAGGCCGATTTCCAGAATAGTGTTTCCTAATTTTTCTTCTAGGATTTTTATAGTTTGAGGTCTAACGTTTAAACTTTTAATCCATCTGAGTTAATTTTTTTTTATTTGGTGGAAGGTAGGGGTCCACTTTCATTCTTCTATATATAGCTAGCCAGCTATCCCAGCACTATTTATTGAAAAGGGAGTCCTCTCCCATTTGCTTATTTTTGTTGGCCTTGTCTAAGATCAGATGGCTATAGGTGCGCAGCTTTATTTCTGGGCTATTCTGTTCCATTGGTCTATGTGTCTTTTTATGTCAGTATCATGATGTTTGGGTTACTGTAGCCTTATGGTTTAAAGTCAGGTAATGTGATGCCTCCATCTTTGTTCTTTTTGCTTAGGATTGGTTTGCCTATTCAGGCTCTTTTTGGTTCCATATGAATTTGGCTCCATGGGAATTTTAGAATTTTTTTCTAATTTTGTGAAAAATTATATTGGTAGTTTAATAGAAATAGCATTGAATCTGTAGATTGGTTTTGGCAATATGGCCATTTTAACAATATTGATTCTTCCTATTTATGAGCATGGAATATTTTTCCATTTGTGTCATCTATGATTTCTTTTAGCAATGTTTTGTAGTTTTCCTTGTAGGGATCTTTCACCTCCTTAGTTAAAGTATTCCTAGGTATTTTATGTTTTTTTTGCCATTGTAAATGGAATTATACTTTTGATTTGGCTCTCAGTTTGAACATTACTGGTATATAGAAATCTTACTGATTTTTATACACTGATTTTTGCATCATGAAACTTTACCTAAGTTGTTTATAAGTTCCAGGAGCCTTTTGGTGGAGTCTTTAGGGTTTTTTAGACATAGAATCATATTGTCAGCAAAGAGAGATAGTTTGACTTCTTTTTTTTATTTGGATGTATTTTCTTTTTTCTTTTGCCTGATTGCTCTGGCTAAGACTTCCAGTCTGTGTAATTAAAAAAAATTTGAAGTTCATTTTTGTTTCTGTTAGAATTTTAGGATGACAAAATTATTTAAGAAGCCAATATTAAATAAAATATTCATAACTCAAACTAAAAATCAAAATATAGCATTCAAACCAAAAGAAAATTCTTTGAGTTGGGTTTTAAAAGACAATTGAAATGAAACAATAAATCGGCACACTTGAAGATTAGAGAACTCCACAGAGCAAGATTTCCAAACAAATTGAACATATCTCAAGTCACTAGTTGCTACAGATGGAATGCTTGTATACCCCCAAAATTCCTACATTGAGACCTAATTTCCAGTGTGATAGTATTTGGTGGTGAGACCTCTGAGAGACGATTAGGTCATTATGGTGAAGCCCTCATGAATGGGATTAGTGTCCTTATAAAAGAAACCCAGATAGCTCTCTTTCCCTTTTTGCCATGTTAGGACACAGTGAGAAGATGCAGTCTATGAATCAGAAAGTGGGCCCTCACCAGACACGCAGTCTATTAGCGCCTTGATCTTGAACTTCCCAGCCTCTCAGAACTAAGAGAAATAGATGTTGTTTATGGGCCACCCAGTCTGATGCTTTGTTATAACAGCCTGAACAGACTAAGACACTAGTATTATGCCTAGGCAAGGCATGCAGTGTGCACACGTATATTTCAAAACAACACAGTTATTGTTGTCAGATATCATTATAGTCAGACATAGTGTTACCTGATTCATTACATCATCTTATCATACTTCTGTGGAAAAACTAAAATAATTCTAAGGTAATTATAAATTTTATGCAGAGATGGAAATTAGTAGGAACTGCATCCTTTTAAAGTTAATTTCCTTCTAAAAAGTTACAGTGTCAAATTAGATTATTCAAGTAAAATATTAATTTAAAAGCCTGCCTTGATAATCTTAGCAAATGAACTTTAATGTGTATATGTTATAGCTTTTTTTTTTTAAATAGGGTCTCACTCTGCTGCCCAGATTAGAGTGCAGTGGTATGTATGAGGTAATAGGTGACTGCAGTCTCAGACTCCTGGGCTCAAGCAATCCTCCTGCCTCAGCCTCCTGAGTATCTGGGACTACAGGCACACATCACCACACCTGGTGTATTTATTTATTTATTTATTACAGATGAGGTCTTGTTACGTTGCCCAGGCTTGTCTCAAACTCCTGGCCTCAAGTGATCCCCCCACCTCAGCCTCCTGAGTAGCTGGGATTACAGGCATGCATTACCACACCTGGCCAGTTTATTTGTAGAGATGGGGTCTTGCTACATTGCCCAGGCTGGCCTCAAACTCCTGGCCTCAAGTGTTCCTCCCGCCTCAGCCTCCTGAGTAGCTGAGACTACAGTTTTGCAACAGTACACCTGGACAAATTTTTACTTTTATTTTTTGTAGAGATGTGGTCTTGCTATGTTGCTCAGGCTGGTCTTAAACTCCTGACCTCAAGCAGTCCTCCTGTCTTGGCCTCCCAAAGTGCTATGATTACAGGTGTGAGTCACCACACCCAACATGTGTCTATATCTGTAGATACAAATACACACACCATTTCTACTTGAATATATAGCAATATATATGTGCTTCTACATTCTTTACGTCTACATATTTTTTTTTCCTCCAGGATGAATCTGTGATGATGAATAAAAAAGTTATTTTTATTCTGGTGTAGATAAACTACTTCTGTTGCTCTCAAGCTGCTATAACTTGGGCCATCTTGTTTGGTTAGAATGTATAGTCTATTCCTTAGAATCCAGAACAGGAGTCATTAATTCTTGCTGGAAGAATAAGGGCTAAGCTGTAACTTCTGGCATATGGAGGAATATCCTGACTCAGGAACAAGTGCATCACACTTGGAGTCATGAGTCCTCATTTGGAGTTCCAATTCTGTTATTACCTCAATAGGTGAAACCCACGCTTCTGCGTACTCTACCAATTTTTGAGTATAAAATTGAGTCACATCAGGCCAGGCATGGTGGCTCACACTTGTAATCCCTTTGGGAGCCCAAGGCGGGCAGGTCATGAGGTCAAGAGATTGAGACCATCCTGGCCAACATGGTGAAACCTCATCTCTACTAAAAATACAAAAATTAGCTGGGCATGGTGGTGTGTGCCTGTAGTCCCAGCTACTTGGGAGGCTGAAGCTTGAACCTGGGAGGCAGAGGTTGCAGTTAGCTGAGATGGCGCCACTGCACTCCAGCCTGGCGACAGAGCAAGGCTCTGTCTCAAAAAAAAAAAAAAAAAAAAAAAAGAAAAGAAAAATAGTAATAATAAAAAAATTGAGTCACACATCAGTGGTCAAATTTCATTGTCTCCTCACCTTTGTAAAACGGACCTCAGCAACCTAAAATAGATCCTTCCCTCAAGGATGTCTCACGTATACTTGGCAATAGTCAACTGGTGTTCTTCCTTCAGTAAGTCCCTCCAGATTGATCCATGGATACATGTCAATTCCCTTGAACATATTGAAATGGAATTTCTGGCTTTGTTACCTGTACTCTCTAGCTAGTACATCTTGTTTGTTACATGGAATTTGCTGAATTCAATGGGGTTTTCACAGCAGGAATCTCTCATTGCAAATGCTTATACTTAACACTATAATGCGTTCCTGGAAAAGCTAAACCAAATGCAATGGCAAACTTTATTGTCTTTTATAATTGTGGTTGAGACCTGCATGGCTGTACCAGCCTGGAGCAGAAGGATGGATCCTTCATCATTGAATGGGGGCACCAAATAATAAGGTAAGAGACATTATGAAATCTCTGTTCCAGGCTTTCTGTGAGAAGCTGCCTTTGTCTGTCTAATGTTTGTATGTGATCCCACCATGCAACTCTACGTGGCCAGGCTCTTTGTGCTCAATTCTAGCAGCTAGACTCATTTTAGGTAAGAAGAGTAGTGAAATGTTATATCAACATATATGAGGCTCTTATTATTATTATTTTAATTCTAAATAAATCTTCAGGCCCTGACTGAACTTCTAATTATATCTGGGCCAAGGGAGGGTGGCTATTTGCCTCTGCCTCAGATAGCTCTCTGGCTGTCCACCTAAAGGTGACCTGGTCCTGGGGGAAAAAACTCAGGTGAGGTTGGTTTGTGCACAGTGAGAAATCTGACCTTAGAAGAACTTGGTTTGTCCATGTTCTTTTTGAGTTGAGGCTTTAGAGTCAAAAACTATAGATTTGGGCAATATCACAGTGGTATCCTTGGGCACATCAAACCCTGGCCATTTCACTTAAGTGGAATTTTTTCTTAGAGTCGCTGATTCTCAATCCTGGCTATGTAAAACAACAACAACAACAAAAAAAACAAAAAAAAAAACAAAACAAAAAAATCATCTGAGGGGTTAAAAAATGCCGGGGCCCCAACCTGAAAGATTCAGATTCAGTCAGTCTCAGGTAGGGCACTACATCATTGTTTTGAGATAGGGTCTCACTCTGTCACACATGCTGAAGTGCAATGACACAATCATAGCTCACTGTAACCTGCAACTCCTGGGCTCAAGCGATCCAGCAATCTTAGACTGCGGAGTGGCTGGGACTGTAGGTGTGTCACACCACATCTGGCTATTTTTTTAGATAGAGATAGGATCTTGCTATGTTGTCTAGGTTGGTCTCCTGGCATCAAGTGATCCTCCTGCCTTGGCCTCCCAAAATGTTTAGGTTACAGGCATGAGACACTGTGCCTGGCCACATCTATTGTTTTATCAGCAGTTCTAATGCAATGCCAGAGTTGATAAGTTGCTCAGAGAAACGGATTAGCAACCCAGATCACATTAAATAACCTGGGTTATTTATATTTTCTCACCTCCAGGAATTCTCATTTAATTGTTGGGGGGTACTGACTTTTCTTTTTTTCCTTTAAGCACCCGTGCTATGTTTTAAAAAAAATTATATGGGGAAAGAGTTGTCTTCAATAGTTTGAAAAGTTCTCAGTTGATCGCATTGTATAGCCCGTGTTGAAAATATCTTCCCTAGGGTTTATAGACTTCGAGGAGGTTGTCTGTGGCTGTCAGGGGCCCTCACAGCTGCCTAGTTTGAGTCTGTTCTCTAAACCCCATCAAATGACTGCTGTGTCAGCTAGGTCTAAAGATGGGAGGGTGCTCTGGGTCCTGACTGCTGTCTTGTCTCCAGCATCAGGCAGACATTGCACCCTGACAGATCCTGCAGTAGGACTGTGCTTCCGTATAAAGTATTTTAGGTGCTCTACTTCAGGATAGGGGCTTAGCTTGTGGGGTTCATTATGGATTCAGGAGGTAAGCCTTGCTTACTCTTCATGTTCAGGGTGATCTCTTGTCCCTGGAGCTTACTATATTGCTTACTCTATAGCCAGCCAAGAGTTTTTCAGAACCAGACTCACCGAATGCCTAGTGTTTTATAACCTCTGAGCCTGACCAAAGACTGAAGGTTGTGGGAGAACCCTGTGCTATCCATTTCTGTGAGAATTTAAATTCTTTAAGTATTGAGGTATGTGTGAGAAAGGGTAAAAAGAAGTGCTTACTTCGCCAAAAACACCCGTGTGTTTCTGGTGGTATTCACATCAAGGCCACAGCCTTAAGAATGGAAACAATCCCACAGACGAGTCAATAATTGGTACCCCCAGTTCTCTCTAGTCCCTGAGATCCAGTGGAAGTCTTACTGGGACTGGTGTGAAGAAACCAAGCAGTATATAAATTCCAGGCACTGCACCAAATGAAAAGTATTAAGATTCCCTAGGGAGAATGTGGATATGGTCAAAGCTGCCCTCTTGTAGCACCTAACGTGGCTAAAAGATACTAACTCTGGGGTATTTCTAATTATCTTCTCCTTTAAATATCAAACAAACACAAACCAAACAAGGTGAAATGGATCTGAAAAATATAGCCATTACAGAGTGGAGAGGGTTAGCTTTTCCAAACAGGTGAAACATTTACAGGTTGCATCTGTATTAGTTTACGGGTCCTATTACAAAGTACCACAAACTGATGCATTAAACAACACAGATGTATTTTTTGTATAGTACTAGAGGATGAAAGTCTGAAATCAAGGTGTCAGCTGGGCTGGTTCCTTCTGAGGGCTGTGAGGCAAGGGCCGCCTGTTCCAGGCCTCTCTCCTTGACTTGTGGAAGGCTGTCTTCTCTCTGTGTCTCTTCACATTGTCTTCCTCTATGCATGTCTCCACTCTGTTTCTAAATTTTCCCCTTTTATAAGGACACCGGTCATATTGGATTAGGGCCCACCCTAATGACCTCACTTAAACTTCTCAATAACAACTTAATCTCCAATTAAGATCACATTCTGAGGTATTGGGGGCTAGGACTTCAACATACGAGTTTAGGACACAGGGGAAACAATTCAACTCATAATAGGGTCTGTCTCCAAGTGCCCCATGATTTTCTCTGTAGACAATCAAAAATATCTGTACATCTCAGAAACTCAGTCATGGAAGGGAATAAAGTACACTTTCTTCCCCACAGAAGTTTTCTCACCACTTTAAAAAATCAATGGATATAAACTATATGGCTTGGCCTGATTACCTTACAGTGATGCCCATGTGTTGCACATAGCCAAGTATTAACTCCAGTACCAGAAACAGATCAATAATTTAGTTTCTAAGCTTGAGATTTGCAAAAATAGAAAGACATGATTGTGTGTTAAATAGCATAACTATTAAGTTTGGTGCAAAAGTAATTGCGGTTTTTGCTGTTACTTTCAATGGCAAAAACTGCAATTACATTTGCACCAACAAATACCAAGGGAGGTAACATTTCAGGAAAAAATAAATATGCATCACGAAAAGCTTTTTGAAGCAGGTGGGTCTGAGCTTTGGAAACCAGGTAAAATGTACATTGTTGTAGAGGGAATAGATGGTAGAGATAATTTCAGATGAAAACCTTTTATTTGTAGATCCTCTTAGAATTTATGGGGACTACATCATTGAAGAGATTTCCATGGATGCAGTAATGTTTTCCTTCAGTATTTGGGAAGGATGTGTTTGTGTATGTAAATTGGGGTCAGATTATGAAGACTCTTGTTTTATGTAAGTTGGGGTCAGATTATAAAGACTCCTGTTTTCATCCCAGAGACCACTAAGCACAATGGAATGTTTTTCAGGAGAGGGTTACATGATTAGGAAAATATTTGAGGGACAAATGATTAAGTGGAGAGTACACAGTGAGAGGAGGGAGGGATGGCTTCAATGTGGGTGGTTCATGTGGTAAAGACTTCTCAAAGTCAGACCTGGTTGTAAATTAAGGTAGGGGGTTTGTGCTTTTTCCACCTTTAATTAGAGATGTAAACATTCCTTTTGAAGAACTCTGTACCAGGATTCCTCCAGTAGTGGGAATATAAGATATCGTTTAATATTTCAGGACCTAACTATTTGCAGTGACAAAGGTCACATGGTATCGATTCAGGTTATGTTAGTTATGCTAACATTTATGTTAATGATAGTAAAATCCCACAGGAAGATATTATTTTTAGAGTCATTAAGAGAAGTATCTATAGCAGTTCGGTGTACATGTCTTACATGTCTTTCATTGAATTTATTTCTAAGTAATTTATTCTTTTTGATGCTACTGTTGTCTTAATTTTATTTTCAGATTATTCATGGCTAGTGTTTGGAAATATAATTGAGTTTTGTATATTGATCTTGTATTTTTCAATCTTGTTTATTGCCTCTAATATTTTGTGTGGATTTCTTAGAAACTTTTTATGTACAAAATCATGTCATCTGAAAATATAGCTTCACTTCTTTCTTTTCAATCTGGATGCCTTTTACTTAATTTCTTGCCTAACTGACTTAGCTAGAAGCTCCAGTACAATGTTGAATGAAGTGGCCTAAGTGGACATCCCTGTCTTATTCCAGATCAATCTTTTGGCATTAAATATGATGTTTGTGGATGGTTTTTCCATAGATGCCCTTTTGTTAAAAGGAGGAATTGTTGAGGCCATTTTAATAAACTTTTGAAAAAGCCATTAGACACAGAGCTTACTCACCTTTGAATGAGGGTTACCTTTTCACCCTGGCAGAAGATTGGAAGTTTGTCTTCTGAAGAGTGCAAAAGACAAAGTCTCTTGTCTGGAACACCAGTCACAGTCGACGGCAGGAACAACATAAGTATAAGATTGTCTACTGAATGTGGAGATCTCCAGCCTTCTTTCCCACCTAGCCCTCAGAATGTGGGCTTCTGGGATTATATCCTCTAGCTGGGGACATCATAAGGGCCTTTTCTAGAAATTTTGACTAGTCCAAAAGAAAAGACATTAAGATGCTGAGATCCAGGTTTATTCTCCCCAAATCACAACCATATCATACTACTTGAAGCCCCATGGAATTTACAGTGACTGAACTTCTCAAGATAATGCTGGATATTAGAATACAGTGGAACAAAGCTTTACAAAATTCTGGGGGAAAACATTTCTACTCTGGAAGTCTAAACTCAGTCAAATTATCAAGCAGGTATAAGAATAGAATAAAAACTTTGTAACAGGTAAGGTCTAAAATACATTGTCTTTCATGCACACTTTCTCAGGAAGCTACTGGAAGATGTGTTTAATGAAAATGAGGGAGTAAATCAAGAGAGAGAGGTAATACATGAAGGGAATCCCAGAATGATGCTGAAGGGAAAACCTAAGACAACAGCAACAGGCCCAGAGAGCAGCCAGCTCAGACTGCCGCTGGCCAGAAGGCGGGGGACTGGCTTTTTTAAGAAGATGAGCATGAAAATATATAGAGAGGTAACAGGTGGGGTCAGAGTTTGGGGACAAATCAGTCACAACTAAACAGGGAAACTAATAAAAAGAAGCAGCAAAGCAGTTATTTTTTTCATGAGAAACAAATTGTTATGCAGGAAAGGAAAAGGCATTATTACTTTAGGTTACTCAGCTCTCAGTAGTACTTACGTCATTATGAAGTTAACACCAAATACTGATATAACCAAAGGTACACAGTTCTGTATTGGGCAGATGGGAAATGGGCATGTGTGTGGTTAGGAAGAGAGGCAATCATGTGAAAGAGCTAAATCTTCATCTCCAAGTATGGAAAACCCATAATAATGATAAAGAGGAAGCCTCAAAAACTTGTAATGGAGGGAAGTATCAAAATACTCAACTCAGTGTTTTGCAGTGGTGGAGTGGGGGGTGAGAGTGGTGGGTGGGAGTGGGAGTAGCAGGTCAAGGGGCTATTTTTTCTAAAACAAACACACACACACACCACCCCCCCCAAACACAAACTCATAGAACTGTTTGACTTTTTATTTTGTTTAACTTTTATTTTAGGTTCAGGGGTACATGTGCAGGTTGTTATATAGGTACCCTTGTATCCTGCGGGTTTGTTATACAGATTATTTTGTCACCTAGGTACTAAGCCTAGTACCCAATAGTTAGTTTTCTTTCCTCTCCCTCCTCCCACTCTTCACTCTCAAATAGGCACCAGTATCTGTTGTTCTCCTTTTGTGTCCAGGTCGGTTCTCATCATTTAGCTCCCACTTATAAATAAGAACATGTGGTATTTGGTTTTCTGTTCCTTAGTTTGGAAAGGATGATGGCCTCCAGCTCTATCCATGTCCCCGCGAAAGGCACAATCTCATTATTTTCTATGGCTGCATAGTATTCCATGGTATGTGTACCACATTTTCTTTATCCAGTATACAACTGATGGACATTTAGGTTGATTCCAAGTCTTTGCTATTGTGAACAGTGTTGCAATGAACATATGTGTGCATGTGTCTTTATGGTAACAATTTATATTCCTTTGGGTATATACCCAGTAATGGAATTGCTGAGTCAGATGGTAGTTCTGTTTTTAACTGTTTGAGGAATCACCACACTGCTTTCCACAGTGGTTGGACTAATTTACACTCCCACAAACAGTGTATAAGCATTCCCTCTTCTCCACAACCTTACCAGAATCTGTTACTTTTTGACTTTTTAATAATAGCCATTATGACTGATGTGAGATGGTATCTCATTGTGGTTTAAATTTACATTTCTGTAATGGTCAGTGATATTGAGCTTTCTTTATATGCTTGTGGGCTGCATATATGTCTTCTTTTGCAGAATGTTCATGTTCTTTGCCTACTTTTTAATGGTGTTTTTTCCTTGATAAGTTCCTTATAGATGTTGGATATTAGACTTGTCAGATGCATAGGTTGCAAATATTTTCTCCCATTCTGTAGGTTGTCTCTTTATTGATAGTTTCTTTTGCTGTGCAGAAGCTCTTAAGTTTAATTAGATCTCATTTGTCAATTTTTGCTTTTGTTATGATTGCTTTTGGCATTTTTGTCATGAAATCTTTGCCTGTTCCTATGTCCAGAATGGTATTGCTTAGGTTTTCTTCCAGGCTTTTTATAGTTTTGGGTTTTACATTTAAGCCTTTAATCCATCTCAAGTTGATTTTTGTATATAACATAAGGAAGCGGTCCAGTTTCAATTTTCTGCATATGGTTAGCCAGTTATCCCAACACCATTTATTGAATAGTGAGTCCTTTCCCTATTGCTTGTTTTTTGTCACCTTTGTTGAATATCAGATGGTTGTAGATGTGTGGCATTATTTCTGGGCTCTCTGTTCTGTTCCATTGGTCCGTGTGTCTTTTTTTGTACCGGTAAATACCATCCTGTTTTGGTGACTGAAGTCCTGTAAGTGTGGTTTGAAACTGGGTCTTTGTGCTTTTTGCTTAGGATTGCCTTGGCTATTTTGGCTCTTTTTTGGTTTCATAAAAATTTTTAGTTTTTTTTCTAGTTCTGTGAAGAACGTCATTGGCAGTTTGATAGGAATAGCATTGAATCTGTAAATTGCTTTAGGTGGTATAGCAATTTTAATGACTGATTCTTCCTATTCATGAGCGTGGAATGTTTTTCCATTTGTGTCATCTCTGATTTCTTTGAGCAGTGTTTTGTAATTTTCACTGTAGCGATCTTTCACCTCCCAAGTTAGCTGTATTCCTAGGTATTTTATTCTTTTTGTGGCAATTGTGAATGGGATTGGGTTCCTGATTGGCTTTTGGCTTGGCTGTTTTTGATGTATAAGAATGCTAGTGATTTTTCTACATTGATTTTGTATCCTGAAACTTTGCTGAAGTTGTTTATCAGCTAAAGGAGCTTTGGGGTAGAGAATATGAGATTTTCTAGATATAAAATCATGTTGTCTGCAAACTGGGATTGTTTGACTTCCTTTCCTCCTAGTGGATGCCCTTTATTTCTTTTGCCTGATTGCTCTGACTAGGACTTCCAATACTATGTTGAATCAAAGTTGTGAAAGAGGGCATTCTTGTCTTGTGCCAGTTCACAGGGGGAATTCTTCCAGCTTTTGCCCATTCAGTATGATGATGGCTGTGGCTTTGTCATAGATGGTTCTTATTATTTTGAGGTATGTTCCTTCAATATCTAGTTTATTTAGAGCTTTTAACATAAAGGAATATCAATTTTATTGAAAGCCTTTTCTGAATCTATTGAGATAATCATGGGATTTTTGTCTTTAATTCTGAATTTATTATGAATCAATAAATTCACATTTATTGATTTGCATATGTTGAACCAACCTTGCATCTCAGGGATAAAGCCTACCTTGCATCTCAGGGATAAAGCCTACCTGATCATGGTGGATTAGCTTTTTGATGTGCTGCTAGATTCAGTTTGTTAAGGATTTTTACATCAATGTTCATCAAGGATATTGGTCTGAAGTTTTATTTTTTTGTTGTGTTTCTGCCAGATTTACTTTTCTTTCTTCTTCTTCTTTCTTCTTCTATATAGAGACAGTGTCTCCTCTCCCTATGTTGTCCAGGCTGGTCTCAAACTCCTGGGCTAAAAGGGATCCTCCTGCCTCAGCCTCCCAAAGTGCTAGGATTACAGGTGTGAGCCACCACACCTGGCCACTGCCGGTTTTCATATCAGGATGACGCTGGCCTCACATAATGAGTTGGGGAGGAGTCCCTCTTTCTCAATTTTTTGGAATAGTTTCAGTAGGAATGGTAACAGCTCTTTGTACATCTGGTAGAATTCAGCTGTGAATCTGTCTGGTGCTGGGATTTTTTTTGGTTGGTAGACTATTTATTACTGATTCAACTTTGGAGCTCATTATTGTTCTGTTCAGGGAATCAATGTCTTCCTGTTTCAGTCTTGGGAGAGCGTATGTGCCCAGGAATTTATCTGTCCTTTTTTCAGTTTTCTAGTTTTGTGTGAATAGAGGTGTTCATAGTAGTATCTGGTTAGTTGTATTTCTGTGGGGCAGTGGTAACATCCCCTTTGTCATTTTTCATTGTGTGTATTTAGATTTTCTCCTTTGTCTAGCTAGTGGCATATCTATATTAAAAATTTTTTTAAAAGAACCAATTCCTGGATTTATTGATCTTTTCAGTGGTTTTTCATGTCTCAGTCTCCTTCAGTTAAAGTCTAATTTTAGTTATTATTTGTCTTCTGCTAGCTTTGGGATTGGTTTGCTCCTGGTTCTCTAATGCTTTTAGTTGAGATGTTAGGTTGTTAATTTGAGATCTTTCTTTTTGATGTGAGCATTCAGTGCTATAAATTTCCCTCTTAACACTGCCTTAGCTGTGTCCCAGGGATTCTGGTATATTGTATCTTTGTTTTCATTAGTTCAAAGAACTTATTGATTTCTGCCTTAATTTCATTATTTATGCAAAAGTCATTAAGGAGCAGGTTTTTTATTTTCTTGTAATTGCAGTTGCATGGTTTTGAGCAATTGTTTTAGTCTTGATTTCTATTTTTATTGCATTGTGGTCTGAGAGCGTGTTTGATATGATTTTGATTTATTTCCATTTGCTGAGGATTGTTTTATGTTCAATTGTGTGGTTGATTTTAGAGTATGTGCCATGTAGTGATGAGAATGTTCTGTTGTTTTGGGGTAGAGAGTTCTGCAGAGGTCTATCAGATCCATTTGGTCCAATGTTGATTTCAGGTCCTGAATATCTTTGTTAATTTTCTGCCTCAATGATCTGTCTAATACTGTTTGTAGAGTGTTGAAGTCTTCCACTATTATTGTGTGGGAGTCTAAGTTTCTTTGTAAGTCTCCGTAAACTTGCTTTATGAATCTGGGTACTCCTGTGTTGGGTGAATATTTATTTATTTTTATTTCAATAGTTTTAGGGGGTAAAGGTGGTTATTGGTTACATGGATAAGTTTTTTAGTGTAGATTTCTTGGATTTTGGTGCATTCACCACCTGAGCAGTGTCCACTGTACCCAATGTGCAGTCTTTTATCCTTCACCTCCTCCTACCCTTCTCCAAGTTCCCAAAGTCCATTACAACATTCTTATGCCTTTGCATCCTCCTAGTTTAGCTCCCCCTTATAAGTGAGAACACAACAATATTTGGTTTTCCGTTTCTTAGTTACTTCACTTGGATGGGGCTCAAGACCATTATTCTAACTCGCTGTAAAACACATTATTTTGTTCATTTTTTATGGTTGAGTAGTAGTGCATGATTGATGGGCACTTAGGTTGGTTCCATATCTTTGCAATTGCAAATTGTGTTGCTATAAACATACATGTGCATGTGTCTTTTTCATATAATAACTTCCTTTCCTTTGGGTAGATACTGAGTAGTGGGATTGGTGGATTGAATAGTAGTTCTACTTTTAGTTCTTTAAGGAATCTCCATACTGTTTTCCATAGTAATTGTACTATTACATTCCCACCAGCAGTGTAAAAGTGTCCCTTTTTACCACATCCAGGCCAACATCTATTTTTTTGACTTTTTAATTATGCCCATTCTTGCAGAAGTAAGATAGTATCTCATTGTGGTTTTAATTTGCATTTCCCTGATAATTAGTAATGCTGAGCATTTCCTCATATGTTTATTGCCTGTTTATCTTCATTTGAGAATTGTCTATTTATATGCTTTGCCCATTTTTGATTGGATTATTATTTTTTTTTCTTGCTGATTTGTTTGAGTTCTTTGTGGATTCTGGATATTAGCCTTTTATCAGATGCATAGTTTGCAAATATTTTCTCTTACTTTGTGAGTTTTCTGTTTAGTCTGCTGATTATTTCTTTTGCTTTGTAAAAGCTTTTGAGTTTAATTAGAGCCCATTTATTTATTTTTGTTTTTGTTGCATTTGCTTTTGGGGTCTTAGTCATGAGTTCTATGCCTAAGCCAGTGTCTAGTAGAGTTTTTCTGATGTTTATCTTCTAGAATTTTTGTATCTTCTAGAATTTTTATGGCTTCTGATCTTAAATTTAAGTCTTTGATTAAACTTGAGTTGATTTTTGTATAAGATAGAGATGAGGATTCAGTTTCATTCTTCTACATATGACTTGCCAGTTTTCCCAGTGCTGTTTAGTGAATAGGGTGTCCTTTCCCCAATGTATGTTTTTGTTTGCTTTGTTGAAGATTAGTTGGCTATAAGTATTTGACTTTATTTCTGGATTCTCTATTCTGTTCTATTGGTCTACATGACTATTTTTATACTAGTACCATGCTGTTTTGGAAACTATAGCCTTGTAGTATAGAGTCGGTTCATTGATGCCTTCAGATTTGTTCTTTTTGCTTAGTATTGCTTTGGCTATGGGTGCATATATATTTAGGATAGTTAGGTCATCTTGTTGAGTTAAAGACATTACCATTATGTAATGCCCTTCTTTGTCTTTTTTGATCTTTGTTGGGTTTGAAGTCTGTTTTGTCCAAAATTAGGATTGGAACCCCTGCTTTTATTCTGATTTCTATTTGCTTGGTAGATTTTCCTCCATCCCTTTATTTTGAACTTGTGACTGTCATCGTGTGTGAGATGGGTCTCTTGAAGACCATTGGGTCTTGCTATTTTATCCAGCTTGCCACTCTGTGCCTTTTAAATGGAGCATTTAGCCTGTTTACATTGAAGATTAGTATTTATATATGTAGACGTGACCCTGTCATTGTGTTATTAGCTAGTTATTATGCAGGTTTGTTTGTGTGGTTGCTTTATGGTGTCATTGGTCTGTGTAACTAAGTGTGTCTGTGTATTGGCTGATAATGATTTTTCCTTTCCATATTTGGTGCTCTTTTCAAGATCTCTTGTAAGGCAGGTCTGGTAGTAACAAATTCCCTCAGCATTTGCTTATCTGAGAAGAATCTTATTTCGCCCTCTCTGAGGAAGCTTAGGTTGACTGGATATAAAATTCTTGGTTGCAGATTTTTTCCTTAAAGAATGTTGAATATAGGCCTTCAGTCTCTTCTGGCTTGTAGGATTTCTGCAGAGAGGTCTGCTGTTAGCCTGGTGGGGTTCTGTTTGTAGGCGACCTGCCCTTTCTCTCCAGCTGCCTTTAACATTCTGTCTTTCATTTCAACCTTGGAAAATCAATGATTATGTGTCTTGCCAATGACCTTCTTTTGTAGAATCTTGCAGGTGTTCTCTGTATTTCTGCATTTGATTGTTGGTCTCTCTAGTTAGGTTGGGGAAGTTTTTGTGGATGATATTCTGAAAGATGTCTTTAGTGTTGTTTGCTTTCTCCCTGTCTCGGGATGACAATGATTCGTAGATTTAGCCTTTTTTATATAATCCCATATTTCTCAGAGGTTTCATTTCTTTTTATTCTTTTTGTCTGATTGTCTTATTTCAGTAAGCCAGTCTTCAAATTATGAGATTATTTCCTCAGCTCAGTCTGTTCTGCTGTTAAGACTTGAGATTGCAGTGAGAAATTCTTGTAGTGTGTTTTTCAGCTCTATCAGATCAGTTAGGCTCTTTTTTTGAGAGCAAGTCTCACTTTCTCACCCAGGTTGGAGTGCAGTGGCATGATCTCTGCTCACTGCAACCTCTGCCTCCCAGGTTCAAGTGATTCTCCTGCCTCAGCCTCTTGAGCAGCTGGGATTGCAGGCATGTGCCACCATGCCTGGCTCATTTTTTTCTTTTTCTAGTAGAGATGGGGTTTCACCATGTTGGCCAGGTTGGTCTTGAACTGCTGACCTCAGGTGATCTGCCCTCTTGGTCTCCCAAAGTGCTGGGATTACAGATGTGAGCCACCACACCTGGCCAGGCTCTTTTTTATAGTGGCTATTTTGTCTTTCAGCTTCTGTATTATTTTATTGTGACTCTTGGTTTCCTTGGATGGATTTTGGCATTCTCCTGAATCGCAATGTTATTCATTCTTATCTATATTTTGAATTCTATTTCTGTCATTTCATCCTTCTCAGTCTGGTTAAGAACCCTTGTTGGAGAACTAGTGCAATCATTTGGAGGACATAAGACACTTTGGCTATTTGAGTTGCCAGAGTTCTTGCTTTGATTCTTTCTCATCTCTGCATATGGGTGTTTCTTTCACTGCTGGACGGCCTCTGATTGAAGTCATCAGGCTGGGACACAGTGGTTGTGCTGGAGTCCCAGGTCAGGTGGCCCTGCCCAGTGAGGAGAAGTGAGGACCAGAACCTGCATGGAGAACAGTCCAGTCACATTTTTGTGAGATGGGTGCTCTGGGCTAGGGGTCCGGATCAGCCCCTAGTCCCATGGACTCTCCAGAGCCTGGAGACAGCAAGGGCAAGGGCTGTGAGACAGCAAAGATGATAATCCATCTTTCCCACTGGGAACTCTGTCCCAGTGAGTTGTGGAGCTGCTAATGGCTGGATAGTCCCAGTGGGAGTAGCTGGAGATCCAGGCTGGGAGGACCTGCCCAGTGAGAAGATATGGGACTGGGGACTCACGTAAGAAACATTCAGGTCACTTTTCCTTAGCGCTACTGCAATATGCTGGGGGTCCACTCTAGTACCTAGCCAACTTGGGTTTTCCAGCAAATGAATATATCAACAGTGAAGGTGGCAAGGCAGCAATATGGGAGCTATGGCTCAAACACATTGGTAGGGGTGGCTGGGGACCCCTGTTGGGGGTCCCACTCAGTGAGGAGAAATGGGATTGGGGACCTGTGCAAAACAGCAGCCTGGCTGCTTTTTTCTAGAGCAGCTGTGCCATGTTGGGGGTTCACTCCAGCCCCCAGTCATCTTTGATTCTCCAAAGCCTGAAGGTGACAATGGCTAAGGCTGCAAAACAACAAAGATGACAGCCTTCCTCCCTCTGGGAGCTCCCAGGGAGGTTTTAAACCATTGCTTACTTGAAAACACCAGCAGGGGTGGTTGTAGACCTCAGTTGGGAGATTTCAGCCAGTGAAGAGAAACAGGACCAGCATGAAAAAGCAGTCTGGCTGCTGCTTCACAGAGCTACTGTGCTGTGCTGGGGGACCACTCCAGTCCCTTGTTGCCTTGGATTCTTCAGAGTGCTAAGGCTGTGAAAAAGCAAAGATGGTGGCCTGCTTTGCCCTCTGGGAGTTTTGTCTCAGGGCGGTGTAACATTGCTACCCATGGCTGGCTGGAGTTCCAGGCCAGTGTGTCTCATCCTCTGAGTTGCTAGGGAAGCAAGGCCTGCAGACTGTCCCTGCTTAGCCTCCTGGATTCAGCCCCTTTCCTAAGGGTTTGTACAGGGGAATAACCTCCTGCTCAGCTGGAGTTGCAGCTGCTTTTGCTGGGAAGCCCAGGTATCTAAAGCTCTAGGGTCGCCGTATGTGCCCGAGTGGCTGCTTTGCTAAGACCCCACAGAGCTCTGTGTGTCAGACTGAAGGCCCTCATGGAGTGGGTTCACAAGGGGATCTCCTGACTCAAGGGTTACAAAGATCCATGAGAGAAGTGTCTGTCCTAGGGGTCACTCACTCACTCACTGATTCCCTGGGCAGGGGATGCTTACCTGGCTCTGTGTTGCTCCCAGGGGATTGGTCACCCTGCCTTGCTTTTCTCCATTCTCTGTGGGTTGAGTTGTTTTCTTGATGAGCCCCAGTGAGTGTACTTAGGTGTTTCACCATTGAAGATGCTGGGTATTTTTTTATACTTTAAGTTCTGGGGTACATGTGCGGAACGTGCAGTTTTGTTACATCGTTATATACGTGCCATGGTGGTTTGCTACGCCCATCAACCCATCACCTACATTAGGTATTTCTCCTAATGCCATCCCTTCCCTAGCCCTTTACCCTCTCAATAGACCCTGGTGTGTGATATTCCCTACCCTGTGTCCATGTGTTCTCATTGTTCAACTCCCACTTATGAGTGAGAACATGCGGTGTTTGGCTTTCTGTTCTTGAGTTAGTTTGCTGAGAATGATGGTTTCCAGATTCATCCATGTATCTGCAAAGGACATGAACTCATCCTTTTTATGGCTGCATAGTATTCCATGGTGAATATGTGCCACATTTTCTTTATCCAGTTTATTATTGATGGACATTTGAGTTGGTTCCAAGTCTTTGCTATTGTGAATAGTGCCACAATAAACATGTCTGTGCATGTGTCTTTATAGTAGCATGATTTACAATCCTTTGGGTATATACTCAGTAATGGGATTGCTGGGACAAATGGTATTTCTAGTTCTAGATCCTTGAGGAATTGCCACACTGTTTTCCACAATGCTTGAACTAATTTGCACTCCCACCAACAGTGTAAAAGTGTTGCTATTTCTCCACATCCTCTCCAGCATCTGTTGTTTCCTGACTTTTTAATGATTGGCATTCTAACTGGCATGAGATGCTATCTCATTGTGATTTTGATTTTGATTTCTCTAACGAACAGTGATGATGAGCTTTTTTTCTTATGTTTGTTGGTTGCATAAATGTCTTCTTTTGAGAAGTGTCTGTTCATATCCTTTGCCCACTTTTCGATGGGGTTGTTTGTTTTTTTTCTTGTAAATTTGTTTAAGTTCTTTGTAGATTCTGGATATGAGCCCTTTGTCAGATAGATGGATTCCAAAAATTTTCTCTCCTTCTTTAGGTTGCCTGTTCACTCTGATGATAGTTTCTTTTGCTGTGCAGAAGCTCTTTAGTTTAATTAGATCCCATTTGTCTATTTTGGCTTTTGTTGCCACTGCTTTTGGTGTTTTAGACATGAAGTCTTTGCCCATGCCTTTGTCCTGAATAGTATTGCCTGGGTTTTCTTCTATGATTTTTATGGTTTTAGGTCTTATGTTTCCGTATTTAATCCATCTTGAGTTAATTCTTGTATAAGGTGTAAGGAAGGGGTCCAGTTTCAGTTTTCTGCATATGGCTAGCCAGTTTTCCCAACACCATTTATTAAATAGGGAATCCTTTCCCCATTGCTTGTTTGTGTCAGGTTTGTCAAAGATCAGATGGTTGTAGGTGTGTGGTGTTATTTCTAAGGACTCTATTCTGTTCCATTGGTCTATATGTTTGTTTTCGTACCAATACCATGCCATTTTGGTTACTATAGACTTGTAGTATAGTTTGAAGTCAGGTAGCGTGATGACTCCAGCTTTGTTCTTTTTGCTTAGGATTGTTTTGGATATGTGGGCTCTTTTCTGATTCCATATAAAGTTTAAAGTAGTTTTTTTCCAATTCTGCTAAGAAAGCCAATGGTAGCTTGATGGGGATAGCATTGAATCTATAAATTATCTTGGGCAGTATGGCCATTTTCATGATATTGATTCTTCCTATCCATGAGTTTGGAATGTTTTTCCCTTTGTTTGTGTCCTCTCTCATTTCCTTGAGCAGTGGTTTGTAGTTCTCCTTGAAGAGATCCTTCACATTCCTTGTAAGTTGGATTCCTAGGTATTTTATTCTCTTTGTAGCAATTGTGAATGGGAGTTCACTCATGATTTGGCTCTCTGTTTGTCTGTTATTGGTGTATAGAAATGCTTGTGATTTTTGCACATTGATTTTGTATCCTGAGACTTTGCTGAAGTTGCTTATCAGCTTAAGGAGATTTTTGGGCTGAGATGATGGGGTTTTCTAAATATACAATCATGTTATCTGGAAACAGAGACAATTTGACTTCCTCTTTTCCTAATTGAATACCTTAATTTCTTTCTCTTGTGTAATTGCTCTGGCCAAAACTTCCAATACTATGTTGAATAGGAGTGGTGAGAGAGGGCATTCTTGTCTTATGCCAGTTTTCAAAGGGAATGCTTCCAGTTTTTGCCCATTCAGTATGATATTGGTTGTGGGTTTGTCATAAATAGCTCTTATTATTTTGAGATATGTTCCATCAATACCTAGTTTATTGAAAGTTTTTAGCATGAAGCAGTGTTGAATTTTATCAAAGGACTTTTCTGCATCCATCGAGATAATCTTGTGGTTTTTGTCATTAGTACTGTTTATGTGATGGATTATGTTTACTGATTTGCATATGTTGAACCAGCCTTGCATCCCTGGCATGAAGCCGACTTGATCGTGGTAGATAAGCTTTTTGATGTGCTGCTGGATTCGGTTTGCCAGTATTTTATTGATGATTTTTGCATCGATGTTCATCTATTGGCCAGAATTTTGTTGTTGTTGTTGTTGTGTCTGTGCCAGGTTTGGGTATCAGAATGATGCTGGCCTCATAAAATGAGTTAGGGAGGATTCCTTCTTTTTCTGTTGTTTGAACTAGTTCCAGAAGGAATGGGACCAGCCCCTATTTGTACCTCTGGTAGAATTTGGCTGTGAATCCATCTGGTTCTGGACTTTTTATTGGTTGGTAGGTTATTAATTACTGCCTCAATTTCAAAACTTGTTATTGGTCTATTCAGGGATTCAGATTTTTCCTGGTTTAGACTTGGTAGGATGTATGTGTCCAGAAATTTATCCATTTCTGGTAGATTTTCTAGTTTATTTCCGTGGAAGTTTTTATAGTATTCTCTGGTCGTAGTTTGTATTTCTGTGGGATCAGTGGTGATATCCCGTTTATCATTTTTTATTGCACCTATTTGATTCTTCTCTCTTTTCTTATTAGTCAGGTTAGTGGTCTATTTTGTTGATCTTTTGAAAAAACCAGCTCCTGGATTCATTGATTTTTTGAAGGGTTTTTCGTGTCTCTATCTCCTTCAGTTCTGCTCTGATCTTAGTTATTTCTTGTCTTCTCCTAGCTTTTGAATTTGTTTGCTCTTACTGTTTTAGTTCTTTTAATTGTGATGTTAGTGTGTCAATTTTTAGATCTTTCTTGCTTTCTCTTGTGGGCATTTAGTGCTATAAACTTCCCTCTACACACTGCTTTAAATGTGTCCCAGAGATTCTGGTATGTTGTGTCTTTGTTCTTATCAGTTTCAAAGAACATCTTTATTTCTGCCTTCATTTCATTATTTACCCAGTAGTCATTCAGGAGCAGGTTGTTCAGTTTCCATATAGTTGTGCAGTTCTGAGTGAGTTTCTTAATCTTGAGTTCTAATTTGATTTCACTTTGGTCTGAAAGACTCTTTGTAATGATTTCCGTTCTTTTGCATTTGCTGAGGAGTGTTTTTCTTCCAGTTCTGTGGTCCTGAATATCCTTGTTAATTTTTCTGTCTTGTTGATCTAATATTGACAGTGGGTTTTTAAAGTCTCCCACTATTATTGTGTGGGAGTCTAAGTCTCTTTGTAGATCTCTAAGAACTTGCTTTATGAATCTGTTTGCTCCTGTATTGGGTGTATATATATTTAGGATAGTTAGCTCTTCTTGGTGCATTGATCCCATTACCATTATGTAATGGCCTTCTTTGTGTCTTTTGATCTTTATTGGTTTAAAGTCTGTTTTATCAGAGATTAGAATTACAACTCACACTTTTTTTTTGCTTTCCATTTGCTTGGTAAATATTCCTCCATCCCTTTATTTTGAGCCTATGTGTGTCTTTACACGTGAGATGGGTCTCCTGAATATAGCACACTGATGGGTCTTGAATCTTTATCCAATTTGCCAGTCTGTGTTTTTTAATTGGGGCATTTAGGCCATTTTCATTTAAGGTTAATATTGTTATGTGTGAATTTGATCCTGTCATCATGATGCTAGCTGTTTTTTTGCCCATTAGTTGATGCAGTTTCTTCATAGTATCAATGGTCTTTACAATTTGGTTTGTTTTTGCAGTAGCTGGTACTTGTTGTTCCTTTCCATGTTTAGTGCCTCCTTTAGGAGCTCTTGTAAGGCAGGCCTGGTGGTGACAAAATCTCTCAGCATTTGCTTGTCTGTAAAAGATTTTATTTCTCCTTTGCTTATGAAGCTTAGTTTGGCTGGACATCAAATTCTGGGTTGAAAATTCTTTTCTTTAAGAATGTTGAATATTGGCCCCCATTCTCTTCTGGCATTTAGTTCTGCCGAGAGATCCACTGTTAGTCTGATGGGCTTCCCTTTGTGGGTAACCCGACCTTTCTCTCTGGCTGCCCTTAACATTTTTGCCTTTGTTTCAACCTTGGTGAATCTGATGATTATGTGTCTTGGCATTGCTCTTCTCGAGTAATATCTTTGTGGTGTTCTCTGTATTTCCTGAATTTGAACATTGGCCTATCTTGCTAGGTTGGGGAAGTTCTTCTAGATAATCTCCTGAAGAGTGTTTTCCAAGTTGGTTCCATTCTCCCCATCACTTTCAGGTACACCAATCAAACATAGATTTGGTCTTTTCACATAGTCCCGTATTTCTTGGAGGCTTTGTTCATTTCTTTTCATTCTTGTTTCTCTAATCTTGTCTTCTTGCTTTATTTCATTGAGTTGATCTTCAATCTCTGATATCCTTTCTTCTGGTTGGTTGATTTGGGCATTGATACTTGTGTATGCTTCATGAAGTTCTTGTGCTGTGTTTTTCAGCTCTATCAGGTCATTTATTTTCTTCTCTAAACTTGTTATTCTAGTTAGCAATTCCTCTAACCTTTCTTCAAGGTTCTTAGCTTCCTTGCATTGGGTTAGAACATGCTGCTTTAGCTCAGAGGAGTTTGTTATTACCCACCTACTGAAGCCTACTTCTGTCAATTTGTCAAACTCATTGTCCATCCAGTTCGGTCCCTTGCTGGTGAGGAGCTGTGGTCCTTTGGAGGAGAAGAGGTGTTGTGTTTTTTGGAATTTTCAGCCTTTTTGCACTGGTTTCTCCCCATCTTTGTGGATTTATCTGCCTTTGGTTGTTGATGTTGGTGACCTTCAGATGAGGTATCTGAGTGGACGTGCTATTCGTTTCTGTTTGTTAGTTTTCCTTCTAGCAGTCAGGCCCCTCTGCTGCAGGTCTGCTGGAGTTTGCTGGAGGTTCACTCCAGACCCTGTTTGCCTGGATATCACCAGCAAAGTCTGCAGAACAGCAATGATTGCTGCCTGTTCTTTCCTCTTTGTCCCAGAGGGGGACCCGCCAGATAGCAGCCAGAGCTCTCCTGTGTGAGGTATCTTTCAGCCCCTACTGGGAGGTGTCTCTCAGTCAGGATACACAGGGGTCAGGTACCCACTTGAGGAAGCAGTCTGACCCTTAGCAGAGCTCAAACGCTGAGCTAGGAGGCCCACGACACTCTTCAGAGCTGTCAGGTAGGGACACTTAATTCTGCTAAGCTGCACCCACAGCTGCCACTTCCCCCAAGTGCTCTGTCCCAGAGGGATGCGGGTTTTCTCTATAAGTTCCTGACTGGGGCTGCTGCCTTTTTTTCAGAGATGCCCTGCCCAGAGAGGAGAAATCTGGCAGTCTGGCCACAGCAGCCTTACTGAGCTGTGGTGGGCTCCACCCAGTTTGAAGTTCCCAGGGGCTTTGTTTACACTGTGAGGATAAAACTATCTACTCAAGCCTCAGCAATGGCAGACGCCCCTCCCCCCACAAAGCTCCAGCATCTCAGGTGGATCTCAGACTGCTGCTGTGCTGGCAGCGAGAATTTCAAGCCAGTGGATCTTAGTTTGCTGGACTCCGTCGGGGTGGGACCCGCCGAGCCAGACCACTTGGCTCCCTGGTTCAGCCCCCTTTCCAGGGGAGTTAAGGGTTCTGTCTTTCTGCTGTTCCAGGCACCACTGGGGTATGGAAACAAAAAAACTCCTGCAGCTAGTTAGGTGTCTGCCCAAATGGCCACCCAGTTTTGTACTCGAAACCCAGGGCCCTGATGGCATAGGCACTGGAGGGAATCTCCTAGTCTGTCTGTTGTGAAGACCGTGAGAAAAGCGGTATCTGGGCTGGAGTTCACCGTTTTTCCAGGTACAGTTTCTCACAGCTTCCCTTGGCTAGGGGAATGAATTTCCTGACCCCTTGCAATTCCTGGGTGAGGCAACTCCCCTCCCTGCTTCCACTCACCCTCCGTGGGCTGCACCCACTGTTCGACCAGCTTCAATGAGATGGCCCAGGTACCTTAGTTGGAAATACAGAAATCACCCACCTGTGTCGATCACGCTGAGGCTGCAGACCAGAGCTGTTCCTATTCAGCCATCTTGCCAGGGTCTCCTGTACTCAATGATAAAAGTGCTGTATTTACTTGTCCCTTCTATTTCTCTTCGTGAGACTAGCACATGCTAACTGCTTCTAGTCAACCATCTTGACCAGCCCCTCCTATTTGACTCTTTAAATTATGTTTATAAATAACTTTCATAACATTAAATATTAAATTCAGAAAAGAAATGATAATAAAAATAATGGCTTATAAATATAATGACTTATTTTTATCTATCAGATTGGAAAAGTTTAAAAACACAATTTTTTCTGAAGGGCTGTTAAAATTTAAGCTATATAATTTTATGTTCAGAATCCCAAATTTCTATTTCTAGAAATTGACCCTAAGAGTAAAGTATAACTATGTTCAGATAAATGATCAAAATGAATGGTAAATGGCCATATCAGCTGCCATTTATAAGGATTTATATATACCTTGCACTTTACAGACAGTGTCTGAGTTAGTTCCAATGACAACCCAATCAGGTAGTTATCATTGCCCCTCTTTATGTACAAGTAAACAGCCTTCCATTGTTCTTGCTTTCCTTTTACTTCCTCCCATTCTTCCTCTTTTCTTCCTTCCCTCCTCACTTTCTCTCCTCTCCACCACCTTCTTCATTTTCTCTTCTTGTATGTTAGGAACAACAGGTTAGGACCTCTTGTCTATTATAAAATCTTCCATGTACTTAACATTTGTGATTCAATTCAAGGCATAGAAAAAGCCTCCGTTTTGTCCACAGAATATGTTCTGTAATGTTTTTGTTTTTAAAGAGTGTAATTTGTCTCCCTGTTTTTCTTAATTGGTGAGAACTTGAAATGCAGGACAGTGAGTGAATCTCAAACCTCCAAAAGTCCATGTCAAAGGAAGTCTTACTTAATAAAATGATGCACTAAAAGAATATTGGGTACAGCGAGAAAATAGGCCAGATTGGAATGATTGATATGAAAATAGGCTAGATGTGGATGTTTGATGTAATCTTAAACAAATAGATACTCCTCCTTAAAAAGTAGCTCAATGACATCAATAGTTGCAACAGCAGCAGCAGCAATTTTAATCATCACTAACTCTCATGCTCAACTCTAGTGCCCACATTTTTATTTTTTATTTTCATCTCTCAACTAAAATAAAGGGCAACTGATAACCATATTTTAATCAGGAAAACTGAGGATGGGTCTGAAATGTCTTTCTGCTGTTAGAAATCAAGGATTATTTCAAGATGTGAAAGACCACTAGTCAAAGACCATCAGGAACATGTTTAGTTTTTTTTTTTTTTTTTTTTTTTTTTTTTTTTTTTTTTTTTTTTTTTAAGCTTACAAGGAAGAACACACTCCAGAGGAATTTTGTGGTGTCAGGGAAATAGGTAATTGGGAAGAGCTTATTATAAGATTTTTGCTTATGTTGAGTAATTTTAGGAAGAGATTGAAGAATCAGGGACCATCTCTGGATTGGATAATGTCAAGAAGCTAGGAGCAGTTTGGCAATTGAGTATCTAGTAATCTTTCTATAAAATTTGCTAGGAGTAAGGCTAGGCTGGGATGTCATTGGTAAGAAAACAAAAATCACTCAGATATATTTTTTCCTCTAGCTGAATTACAACTTTGACTATGCTTGTTAGAGACTGTTTATCATAGTTTGATAGCCAGCTCGCAGGGCTGATATTCACTTTCTCAAAGATATTCAAGGCAGTGTAAAAAGTATAAAGAAACTGACTTAAAGGGATTCATACTGGCTAAATTGAGAAAATTTAAGCATCAAAAAGAGAATAATTATGACTATGAAAGCTATGAGGTCATTCAGATATTCAAATGAAAAGTTAATGAAAGTATACAAAATATAGCTTTAATGAAAGGTGAACATTGTGGGATATAATTAATTTTTACTGATTACATAAGCTTCTAATTAATACCTACATGCAGATATTTTATACCTATGTGTTAAGAAATGTCAGCCATGCCAAGGATAAATAACATATTTCTGGGAATACAACATGTTTCAAAAGTTTAAAACCTATCTGGAAGGCAGAGATATAAAAGTCCCTTGATGTAATACATAAAACTTTATTATAAAAGAAAGCTCAGTCTAATGCCCCAAGGCTTGGGTTTAAATCACAAAGGTTTACACAATCAGGATTCTTGGCCAACCAAGATGTATCAGCTGCAAAGTTCTACAACTTGTCATTGCAGCTAGTCTAAGGTGGTATTCTTTTGCTTTTGTCACCGGTAAAACTACTTCAGCCTTGAGAAACCTTGATAATACATAAAAATCCTAGAAAGGAAGAAGCATAAGTACATATGATAAAATTTATCTTGATTTCAGTACCTTTATAACTGGTTTAAAATGAAAGTATAATAGAGATTTAAAGCATTTCTTATTTTTGTATTTTGTTTGATTTTTCAGAAAATATAAAATATTATAGTACTTTAAATTATTTAGGACTTTTTTTTAAAACTTTTAAGTTCAAGGTACATGTGCAGGTTTGTTACATAGGTAAACTTGTGTCATGGGAGTTTGTTGTACAGATTATTTCACCACCCAGGTATTAAGACTTATAACCATTAGTTATTTTTCCTGATCCTCTCCCTCCTCCCACCCACCACCTTACAATAGGCCCCAGTATGCGTTTTTCCTCTCAATGTGTCCATGTCTTCTCATCATTTAGCTCCCACTTATAAATGAGAGCATGTGGTATTTGGTTTTCTGTTCCTGCATTAGGTGGTAAGGATAATGGCCTCCAGCTCCATCCATGTCCCTGGAAAGGACATAATCTTGTTTTTTTCACAGCTGCATAATACTCCATGATGTGTATGTGCCACATTTTCTTTATCCAGTCTGTCAGCGGTGGGCATATAGGTTGATTCCATGCATTTTGGACATACTATTAAAAATGTTTGTGACCAACAAGTAAATTTTAGTAAATCTAATTTGTTTTATTCCAAGTCTATATTTATTAGTTTTGAAAATACTATGTGAATACTTAAAATAGTGATGGTTTACTCCTTCAAAAATGATAATTTTTTAATAAAGTCATACGGTTAACAAATGGGGCATTAAACAATAGTAATGAATGTTCCTCTTTATGTACAGAAACTTTTCAGACATCAAAACATATACCCATAGGGCAGAGGTGAGGATGTCATAGAATTGAAAAGCAACGTATTGGAGAATCACTCATCCATTTTCTTTTGGTACATTTTCACAACAAATCTCCTTTTGAGAGCAGCCCATCACCTATAAACCTTGAGAACTTTGTGATTTTATCATCCTGGCTATAAATAGGTTAGAGAAGCTGATGTGTGTTTCTCTTGGCCTTTCTCTTCTGGTCACAAAATGTCATCCACAGATCAGGCAAGAAAAAGAATCAGTAACAAGGATGCTGCTGCTCAGAGCTGTCCACAGACAGGTGCATTCAATCAGTGATCTCCCACCTCCTTGCATTATGACTTTCTTCATATGAAAGTCATACATGGTGACGCCCTGAAGTTCCCAACTCTAATATGGGGTCCCAAGGGTTCCCTCCCTCATATTCCAACTAAGGGATGCATCTGATGTCTCTCTGGCTAAAAAGGTAAAGGAAGTTGAGAAGGAAATAATTTATGTGGGTTATTGCCACTTTGAAAAAACTTGGGCAATTTAATAAGGAAGATAAGAAATATGGATGTTGGGTGATCAATTGCAGTATCTACCACAGGTGTGATCAACTTCCCAAACCAGGTATAATGCTTCAAATGAGGAAAAGAAAAGAAAAATGGTTCATAGAGGGAAAACTCCCAGGAGATTCTTACTCAGGTGAGGACCAGGCACATAGAGCAGTCCATCTGGATGCGGGAAGATGCTATCTTTTGTGATTTGGGGCTTGACCTGTTGGAAGATATAGTAATCAATTGTACATTCTAAGAGCCCTGGACTTTATCTCCCAACAGCAATTTTCCTCCCGTGATACTCTCACACTTTCCCTGTCTCAGAAGCAGAAAAGGCCTGATGTCTATTGAGGTCATAATTGCAGTCTGCCCCTGTACCGTGGACCCCATTGATTCCAGCTCTATGATGTTCTTGTAGTCTGTCTGTGTGCCTCTGTCTCTCTTACTCTGATTTTCAATCTCTCTCATCCTCTTGCCTTCAAACATTTGTACATTTTTCTTTGTAAACTGTGAAGCCACAGCCCTAACATTTAATCCGTCATAATTTTTTTTCTATGATTCTTTCTGCTACTAAATACTTCAATCTCGTGTCTCAAGCCCACAGTTTTTTTCTTTTTCTGGCCCTAGAATTTGAAGTTACTCATTTCACTACTTTATGAACTGTTTCCCTTAGAGGACACCCAGATTCTTCCTTTACAAATAGAATGGATTTTTTAAAAACTTGTATTATCACTTTCCGACTTCCTGTTGTAACAGGTTTTCTTGACCTTACACTCTTCTTAAAGGCCTTTCCTCTTCAGTGTTCTTTCTTTTACAATTTTCTTATTAGCTATTTTTCTCTCTCTGCCAATCTATTGATATCCCTGAAGACTGTTGTTTCCCATTTTCTTTTCTTCTGTCTTTAGAGAAAAAAAGTCACACAAATATTTCACTGAATGTTCTGAGTTAGAAATTCCAAATCAATATGCACCTCTAGTTCTCTTGTCTCTCTTCTATACTAGTTCCACATTTTGAGTTGCCCTGGGAGATTTCCACTTCAAAGTTCCACAACCATTTAAAGCTTAACTAATCTCTTGGAAAACCATTTCCCCTTCCCATGGTCTCTATTTCTAACAGTGAGGCATGGTGCTTCTCAGCACAAACTTTGGAATCAGACAAATAGAAATCCAGCCCTTATGATTATGTGCCGAAGAACTTTAGGCAAATTACCTAACCTCTCTCTATCTTTGTTTTCTTACCTGCAAAGTGAGGATGCCCACCTCAGAGGAGCTGATACTTCTTGTGAAGTTATTAGCTGTTTACAGATATTAGTTCTCTCCTTGTAGGTAAATAGGAGGGCTATATTAACCTGTCCTGTTGAACTCGGTCTGGGCATTTGCTTTGGTCAATGAAATGGGAGCTGAGGTGACAGGTTCCATTGCTCAGTTAAAAGCCACAACAGCACTTTTCACAATTGTGGCTTCTCTGGCAGAAAGAATGACATGGGGCAAAGTCTCACCCATCCTTGAAGGATGTGTAATGTTAGTGAGAAATAAACTTTTGTTATTTAAAGACTGAATTTTAGGATTGTTTTGTTACTGTAGCACAATGGAGCCTACATTGATTGTTACATCTTTGCACTAAGAACAAGACAGGGCAGTGGGGCCAAGACGGCCAGCTAGAAACAGTGGTGTTCAGAGGCTCCCATCAAAAAGAACCATAATAAGCATGTGACTCCTTCACTGTCAACCAAAGTATCTGGGTTCTCTCATCAGAACTGAGTAGGAGGCTGGCGTGATCCACAGAGAGGAAGGCAGTGAGTGAGCATGCTCCCCAGCCAGGGAAACCATGCTTTTTTCCATGGAACTGTGTAACCTATGGATCAGAAGATTCCACTTGTGAACTCATGCCACTGGGGCCTTGAGTCCCAATCCTGGAACCATGCAGATTCTCAACAGCCTTTCAGCTGGAATCTGCTTAAGCCTACCGAGCTCCTGGGAGGAGTGGGTGACCAGCACCACAGCTGCGGCTGTGGCTGCCTGCTGTCTAAGCCATTTGCATTCTTTGGTGGAGAAGCAGCAGCCAGCACTGGGACTCACAACTGCCTAACACACTAAAATCCCTGGGTGGGGGAAAGGTGACATCCATCTCCATAGCTCCAGGCTGTGCTTTCCCCTGCTAGAGCCAGGGAGGCTGGATGGCTTGGTCCCAAGATGTGTCCCTCACAGCCCAACATATCAGCTGGGGCAGACTGGCCAGAGTGCCTTTTCAGGCCTGACTCTGACCCATCCTTCCTCATTGGGTGGGGCTTCCAGGCAGGAGCTCCAATAACTCCAGCCAGAAGCTCAGGTACAGAACCCAGATCTCCTTGGGCCTGAGCCCCTATGGGGAGGGGTGGCTGCAGTCTCTGTGGACCAACAGACTCAGCCTTTCCCCCTGGTAGTTCTGAGGAATCCAGGCAGCCCATATGAGTAGGTTTTACCCCAGTGAAGCACACCCCCTCCACCAAGAGACAAAGTGCTTCATTAAACGGTCCCATTCCCCATGCCACCCAACTGGGTGAGACCATCCAACAGGTTGGCAGACACCCTATACAGGAGCAGTCCTACTGGCATCAGGTTGGTGCCCCTTGAGGTCAGAGATCCCAGAAGGAGCAGGCACCCATCTTTGCTGTTTTCCAGCCTCCATGAGTGACATCTCCAGGTGTGGGAGCAAACCAGATGAATAAGGCCTGAAGTGAACCCCCCAGAAAACTGCAGCAGCTCTACAGAAGAGGAACCTGACCATTGAAAGAAAAACAAGTAGAAAGCATCAACAACAATGAAAAGCCCCCACAAAAACCGCATCCAAGAGTCAGCAGCCTCAAAGATCCAAACTAGACAAACTCACGAAGATGAGAAAGAATGGAAAAACGCTGAAAACCCAAAAGGCCAGAGTGCCTTTTCTCCTCCAAATGATCACAGCATCTCTCCAGCAAGGGCGCAGAACTGGACAAAGGATGAGATGGATGAATTGACAGAAGTAGGCTTCAGAAGATGGATAATAAAAAACTACGCTGAGCTAAAGGAGCATGTTCTAACCCAAAGCAAAGAAGCTAAGAACCTTGATAAAATGTTGGAGGAGCTGCTAAGTAGAATATTTCATTTAGAGAGGAACATAAATGACCTGGTGGAGCAGAAAAACACAGCACAAGAATTTCTTGAAGCATGCACAAGTATCAATAGCTGAATTGGCCAAGTGGAAGAAAGCATTTGAATTTGAAGATACCTTGCTGAAATAAGGCATGCAGACAAGATTAGAGAAAAAAGAATAAAAAGGATTGAACAAAGGCTCCAAGAAATTTGGGATTTCATAAAAAGACTGGACCTACAATTGATTGGAGTACCTGAAGGAGATGGGGAGAATAGAAAAGAGTTGGAAAACGCATTTCAGGATATTATCCAGGAGAACTTCCCCAACCTAACAAAACAGGCCAACATAAAAATTAAGGAAGTACAGAGAACATAACTAAGACACTCCATGAGAAGATCAACCTCAAGGCTCATAATCATCAGGTTCTCCAAGGTTGAAATAAAGGAAAAAATGTTAAGGGCAGCCAGAGAGAAAGGCTAGGTTACCTACAAAGGGAAGCCCATCAGACTAACAATAGACCTCTTAACAGAGGCTCTACAAGCCAGAAGAAATTGGGGGCCGATATTCAACATTCTTAAAGAAAGGAATTTTCAACCCAGAATATCATATCCAGCCAAACTAAGCTTTCATAAGCAGAGAAATAAAATCCTTTCCAGACAAGCAAATGCTGAGGGATTTTGTTACCACCGGGCCTGCCTTGCAAGTTCCCCTGAAAGAAGCACTAACTATGGAAAGGAAAACCCAGTACCAGCCACTGCAGAAGCACACCAAAATATAAGGACCAATGACACTATGAAGAAACTGTATCAACTAGTGCATAAAAAACCAAATAGCATCACGATGATAGGAACAAATTCACATATAACAATACTAATCTTAAATGCGAATAGGCTAAATGCCCCAATTAAAAGACACCAATTGGCAAATTGGATGGAGTCATGACTCATTAGTGTGCTGTATTCAGGAGACCCATCTCACATGCTCACATGCAGAGACACACATAGGCTCAAAATAAAGGGATGGAGGAAAATTTACCAAGCAAATGGAAAGCAAAAAAAAGTAGGGGTTGCAATCCTAGTCTCTGACAAAACAGACTTTAAACCAACAAAGATCAAAAGAGACAAAGAAGGGCATTACCTAATGGTAAGGGGAACAATTCAACAACAAGACCTAAGTATTTTAGATGTATATGTGCCCAATAGGAGCATCCAGATTTATAAAACAAGTTCTTAGAGACCTACAAAGAGACTTAGGCTCCAATACAATAATAGTGGGAGACTTTAATACTCCAATGTCAACATTAGATCAACGGGACAGAAAATTAACAAGGATATTCAGGACTTGAACTCAGCTCTGGATCATGTGGACCTAATAGACATCTACAGAACTCTCCACCCCAAGTCAACAGAATATACGTTCTTCTCAGTGCCAGTGGCAGTTATTATAAAATCAGCCACGTAATTGGAAGTAAAACACTCCTCAGCAAATGAAAAGAATGAATCATAATAAACAGTCTCTCAGACCAAAGTGCAATCAAATTAGAACTCAGGATTAAGAAACACACTCAAAACCATACAATTACATGGAAATTGAACAACCTGCTCCTGAATGATTCCTGGGTAAATAATGAAATTAAGACAGAAATCAAGAAATTCTTTGAAACCAATAAAAATAAAGAGAAAACGTACAAGAATCTCTGGGACACAGCTAAAGCAGTGTTAAGAAATTTGTAGCACTAAATGCCCACATCAGGAAGCTGGAAAGACCTCAAATTGGTACCCTAACACCATAATTAAAAGAGAGAGACAAGAGCAAATTAATTCAAAAGCTAGCAGAAGACAAGAAATAACTAAGATCAGAGCAGAATTGGAAGAGATAGAGACACGAAAAACCCTGCAAAAAAATCGATGAATCTAGGAGTAGGTTTTCTGAAAAAATTAACAAGATAGATAGACTGCTAGCTAGACTAATAAAGAAGAAAAGAGAGAAGAATCAAACAGACACAGTAAAAAATGATAAAGTGGATATCACCACTGATCCAACAGAAATACAAACTACCATCAGAGAATACTATAAACACCTCTATGCAAATAAACTAGAAAATCTACAAGAAATGGATAAATTCCTGGACAATATGCCCTCCCAAGACTAAATCAGGAAGAGGTCGAATCCTTGAATAGACCAATAACAAGTTCTGAAATTGATGCAGTAATTAATAACCTACTGTATTAATCTGTTTTCATGCTGCTGATAAAAACAGACCCGAGACTGGGAAGAAAAAGAGGTTTAACTGAACTTACAGTTCCACATGGCTGGGGAGGCCTCAAAATCATGGCAGAGGGGAAAGGCACTTCTTACATGGTGTAGGCAAGAAAAAATGAGGAAGAAGCAAAAGCGGAAACCCCTGATAAACCCATCAGATCTCGTGAGACTTATTCACTATCACAAGAATAGCATGGGAAAAACTGGCCCCCATGATTCAGTTACCTCCCGCCTGGGTCCCTCCCATAACATGTGGGAATTTGGGGAGATACAATTCAGGTTGAGATTTGGGTGGTGCCAAACCATATCACCTACCAACCAAAAAAGGCCCAGGACCAGATAGATTCACAGCTGAATTCTATCAGAAGTACAAAGAGGAGCTGGTACCATTCTTTCTGAAATTATTCCAAACAACTGAAAAAAAAGGGACTTCTCTCTAACTCCTTTTATGAAGCCAGCATTATCCTGATACCAAAACTGGGAAGAGACACAACAAAAAAATAAAACTTCAGGCTAAGATTCCTGATGAACATTGATGCAAAAATCCTCAATAAAATACTGGCAAATCAAATACAGCAGCACATCAAAAAACTTATCCACCACAATCAAGTCAGCTTCAACCCTGGGATGCAAGCCTGGTTCAACATATACAAATCAGAAACATAACCCATCACATAAACAGAACCAAAGACAAAAACCACATCATTCTCTTATGATAGATACAGAAAAGGGCTTTGATAAAATTGAACATCCCATCATGTTAAAAACTCTCAATAAACTAGGTATTGATAGAATATATCTCAAAATAATAAGCTATTTATGACAAACCCACAGCCAATATCATATTGAATGGGCAAAAGCTGGAAGCATTCCCTTTGAAAACTGGTGCAAGACAAAAATGCCCTCTCTCACCACTCTTTTTTTTTTTTTTTTTTTTTTTTTTGTTTTTGTTTTTGTTTTTAGTATTTTAATTGTTCTTGTGTTTAAATCTTTAGTTCAATGGAATTCATTTTTATATTTGATACAAAGAGATATTTAACTTTGTAGTTTCAAAGAGAAATTCAATTGTCCTAATGTCATTCATTATAAAATACATTCCTGCTCCACAGATGTCCAGTGCAGTCTTTCTTTTCATATCTTAATGGACCCTCTTTACTGTTTTTTTATTTATTTGTTCATCATGTACTAACGCTGTAATGTTTTAATTATATTATAGAATTTCTTAATATTTAGTAAGTTAAGTCTGTACACAATAAAATTCCTTTCAAAACAACTTTGAATAACAACCTTTACATATGATGTTTCAGATAATTTTTTTTTTATTTTTTTTTTTTATTATACTTTAGGGTTTTAGGGTACATGTGCACAATGTGCAGGTTTGTTACATATGTATCCATGTGCCATGTTGATTTCCTGCACCCGTTAATTCGCCATTTAGCATTAGGTGTATCTCCTAATGCTGTCCCTCTCTCTCACCACTCTTATTCAACATAGTACTGGAAGTTCTGGCCAGGACAATCAGGAAAGAGAAAGAAAGAAAGGGTATTCAAGTAGGAAGAGAGGAAGTCAAATTGTCTCTCTCACTAGACAATATGATTTTATATTTAGAAAACCCCATCACCTTGGCCCCAAAACTCCTTAAACTGATAAGCAACTTCAGCAATCTTAAGATACAAAATCAATGTACAAAAATAAGCATTTCTTTACACCAACAATAGGCACACAGAGAGCCAAATCAAGAGTGAACTCCCATTCACCATTGCTACAAAGAGAACAAAATACCTAGGAATCCAACTTACAAGGGATGTGAAGGACCTCTGCAAGGAGAACTACAAACCACTGCTCAAGGGAATAAGAGAGGACACAAACAAATGGAAAATCATTTCATGCTCATGGATATGAAAATAAGTATCATGAAAATGGCCATACTGCCCAAGGTAATTTATAGATTCAACGCTATTCCCATCAAACTACCGTTGACATTCTTCGCATAATTAGAAAAATTCTAATTCTTTAAATTAGAAAAACTTTAAATTTCATATGGAATCAAAGAAGACCGTGTATAGCCAAGACAATCCTAAGCAAAAAGAACAAAGCTGGAGGCATCACACTACCTGACTCCAAACTATACACAAGGCTACAATAACCAAAACAGCATGATACTGGTACCAAAATAGGCATATAGACCAATGGAACAGAACAGAGACCTCGGAAATAACACCACACATCTACAACCATCTGATCTTCGACAAACCGGAGAAAAACAAGCAATGGGTAAAGGATCTCTATTCAACAAATGATGCTGGGAAAATGAGCTAGCCACATGCAGAAAACTGAAACTGGCCCCTGTCTTTACAACTTATACAAAAATTATCTCGAGATGGATTAAAGAGTTAAATGTAAAACCCCAAACCATAAAAACCCTAGAAGAAAACCTATGCAATACCATTCAGGACATTGGCATGGGCCAAGACTTCATGACGAAAATGCCAAAAGAAATTGCAACTAAAACCAAAATTGACAAATGGGATCTAATTAAACTAAAGAGCTCTGCACAGCAAAAGAAACTATCATCAGAGTGAACAGGCAACCTACAGAATGGGAGAAAATTTTTTCAATCTACCAATCTGACAAAGGCCTAATATCCACAATTTACAAGGAACATGAACAAATTTACAAGGAAAAAACCCCATCACAAAGTGGGCAAAGGATGTGAACAGACATTTCTCAAAAGAAGACATTTACATATCCAACAAACATATGAAGAAAGCTTAACATCACTGATCATCAGAGAAATGCAAATCAAAACTATAATGAGATACCATCACACACCAGTCAGAATGGCGATTATTAAAAAGTCGAGAAACAATAGATGCTGGTGAGGCTGTGGAGAAATAGGAATACTTTTACAATATTGGGAATGTAAATTAGTTCAGCCATTGTGGAAGACAGTATGGTGATTCCTCAAGGATCTAGAACCAGAAATACCATTTGACCCAGCAATCCCATTACTGGGTATATACCCAAAGGAATATAAATCACTTTACTATAAAGACACATGTATGTTTATGGCAGAGCTATTTACAATAGCAAAGACATGGAACCAACCCAAATGTCCATCAAGAATAGACTGAATAAAGAAAATGTGGCACATATACACCATTGAATACTATGCATTCATAAAAAAGGAAAGAGATCATGTCCTTTGCAGGGACATGGATGAAGCTGGAAGCCATCATCCTTAGCAAACTAATGCAGGAGCAGAAAATCAAACACCGCATGTTCTTGCTCATAAGTGGGAGTTGAACAATGAGAACACATCGACACAGAGAGGAACACCACACATCAGGGCCTGTTGGGGGGGTGGGGGGCGAGGGGAGGGAACTTGGAGGATGGGTCATTAGGTGCAGCAAACCACCAATGGGACACGTATACCTATGTAACAAACCTGCAAATTCTGCACATGTATTCTTTTTTTTAAGAAGAAATAAAACAAGACAGATGTAGTTCTTGATCTCTTAAAGTTCATAGCTGAATGGGGGAGAATAAACACTGTAAAAGTAATTACAGAAGGCTTTTCTGTAGCAGCTCTTATGTCTTTACAATTTAGCATTTAACACTTTCAAGTGCTATTAGCTCTTTGACAAAAGCTTCCCTTTTAGCTTACCTAAGTCCTTTCAGTTGCCATTGAAAACATTTGTTTTATTTAAGTTGCTTTCAAGTGGAAGCATTCATTAAAATCACCTGAAGGGCTTGTTAAAACAGTTTTTTTTTAAAATTATATTTTTAACGGACAATTGTATATATTTATATAGTAAATATGATGTTATGATACATGTATACATTGTGGAATGATTAAATCAAGCAAATTAACATATCCATCCCCCTACAGACTTATTTCTTTATGGTAAGAATATTTAAAATCTGCTCTTAGAAATTTTGATAATAGCCATTCTAATAGGTGCGAAGTGACAGCTCATCATGGTTATAGTTTTCATTTCCTTGATATTAGTGATGTTGAGCATCTTTTCATACACCTGTTTTGTATTTGTATGTCTTCTTTTGAGAAATGTCTATTGAGGTCCTCTGTCCATATTCTAACCAGGTTATTTGTTTTCTTGCTATTGAATTGTTTGAGCTCTTTATATATTTTGGACATTAACTCCTTATCAGATGTATGATTTGGAAATATTTTCTCCCATTCTGTAGGTTGTCTCTTTACTCTATTTTTCCTCCCTGTGGAGAAGCTTTTTAGTTTGATGTAATACATTTGTTTATTTTCACTTTTTTTGCCTATGCTTTTGGGAGCACATTTTCCCAGACCAATGTTATGGAGCTTAGCTTTTCTCTTATGTTTCCTTCTAATAGTTTTACAGTTTTGGGTCTTATGTTTAAATCTGTAACCCATTTTTAGTTATTTTTTTGTATATGATGTGGGATAAGGGTCTAATTTCATTCTTCCACATGAGGATATTCAGCTTTCCTAACAACATTTATTGCAGAGACCCTTGTCTCCCCATTGTGTTCTTGGTATCCTTGCCAAAAATTAATTGACAGTAAAAGTGAATGGTAATAAGTGTTGGCAAAGTTGTGGAGAAAAGGAAACCCTTGTACACTGTTGGTGGAAATGTAAATTCGTATAGCCATTATGGAAAACAGTATGAAGATTCCTCAAAAAATTAAAAATAGAACTACCATACAATGCAGCAATTCTATTACTAAGTATATATCCAAAGGTAATGAAAGCGGGAAGGGATAGCTGCACTCCCATGTTCACTGAAGCATTATTTACAATAGCTAAGTTACAGAATCAAATTAAGTGTTTAGCAATGAATGGATAAAGAGAATGTGATATATACACAATGAAATATTATTCAGCCTTAAAAAATTCTCTCATTTGCAACGACATGGATGAACTTGGAGGACATTATGTTAAGTGAAATAAGCCAGGCTCAGAAAGACAATAATACTGTATAATCTCACTTATAGGTAGAATCTAAAAAAAGATGAATTAGAGTAGAATGGTGGTCACCAGGATCAGGGACAGGGAGGATACAGACTGGGAGATGTTTGTGAAAGAACATAAAATTTCAGTTAGGAGGAATAAGTCAAAAAGATCTAATACACAACATGGTTACCATAGTTAATAACAATGTATTATATATGTGAAAATCATGGAGAGTAGACTTACAGGTGTTCTCACCACAAAAAATGATATGTGAGGCCAATTTAGCCATTCCATAATGTATACACTAATTTCACCATTCTGTAATGTATACACATTTCAAAACATAATGTTGTACATATAAATATGTACAATTTTAATTTGTCAAGACAGAAATAAGCAAAAAAAAAGTTAAAAAACCAGATTGCTGGGCCCCACCTGAAATCCTTATTCAACAGGCCTTGAGTGGGGCCCCAGAGTTTGCATTTCTAGCAAGTTGCCAGGTGATACTAGGGACCACACTTCAAGAACTACTGTTTTACCAGCTCTGGTCCCTAATGACATGGAGCATTGTCATCTTCTTTAATGCTAGTCTTCCTATACTCACTAGATACAGTTAGGTCCAGCTCCAGTTCATGGGAATTGTTTATATAACACCAGGGAGAGAAAGAATACTGGTGGGTATTTGGAAAGAAAAACCACAGGAGTAGGAGTTGTGATGTTTGGATTTCCTGGGGTCTTTGTGATGATGTTAGGAGCAAGGCAAACAATATTTTCAAACTGGAGCTCTAACCATGGTGGAGTTCAGCAGTGCTTTTATTGATTAATGAGGGGGCCACATTGTCTCTGCCAAGAGCTGATCTTGGTAGAAAAATAATGGGATTAAACCCTCCTACCTCCAGCTGTCTACTCACACAAAAGGAGTCACCCTTACAGAAGAATTGGGTCCAGAATAAAATAAAAAGTCTGGTGCAGACTAAGCCATGTTGATTTAGTCCATAAGGTATAGGTATAGGTTTGTATATTTTCTTAAGACAAAACAATATATTGAAGGCAATTTTCATTTAAAGTGCAGACAAAAATCAACTATATCTTAAATGTCCAACTCATTCTTTGCTATTCCTTTAGGAACCCTAACCACTGATGTTCTTTAACTCTAATAGCTTGTCTTCCTTCTACAGTTTGTGGATCCTTGAAAAATAATAAATATAACTAGTGTTTACTACATCCCAGATGTCATGTTAAAACCTTTTATTGCTCATTATCTCGTTAAATCTTAACTTCAACACTAATGTCAACAAATTAATTTTAATCCTAACTTTGATGTGGGCATTGTTATTCTCATCTTCTTATAGTCAAGAAAACCAAGGCCCTGGGAGGTAAAATTGCCTAATTTTACCTGGATCGTAAATGTCAGCATTGAGGCTAAAACTCTGGCTTCTGAATCCAGGCAGTTAAATACTGTGAATAATGTGCAAAATCTCAGGTTAGGCTTACGATTAAACTGGAAGTCCTCTCCTTCCTTCTACACATTTTCAAACTTCCCTTTCTGTGTCAAAAGCCCCAGAAAGGCCGGGCGCGGTGGCCCACGCTTGTAATCCCAGCACTTTGGGAGGCCGAGGCGGGCGGATCACGAGGTCAGGAGATCGAGACCACGGTGAAACCCCGTCTCTACCAAAAATACAAAAAATTAGCCGGGCGTGGTGGCGGGCGCCTGTAGTCCCAGCTACTCGGAGAGGCTGAGGCAGGAGAATGGCGTGAACCCGGGAGGCGGAGCTTGCAGTGAGCCGAGATCGCGCCACTGCACTCCAGCCTGGGTGACAGAGCAAGACTCCGTCTCAAAAAAAAAAAAAAAAAAAAAGCCCCAGAAAGGATCATTAGGCAACAGGATGAGTCAGAACAGGGGATGGAAAAAGAATAACCCTAGGTAGGTTTGTCTCCAAAATTAACTCTTATTTTTGACTTTAAGACAAAATGGGGAATTTTTATCTTTAGGCTTTTGGCTGACATTCCCAGACTCGTCCTCTTTTTTAACATCTTTCTGATGTTTTTAATTAAGGCCAGAACCCTCACATATTTGCCTGATTACTCAGTAGATATTTAAGTGCCAGATGGCAGGTCTGCCCAATACCCTCCATCTGTGATGGTGTAAGATCGTGGCCTCAATGACAGTACCTTTCTTCACATAATATATTACATGGTGCTTCCATATATAAAAGACATCCTAGTGGCACTGTTGAAGTTGGGCCTCACTTGCTGACCCTTCCCTCCACTCTGGTGGTTCTAAGGACATAGAGGGGCACTTGGTTCTGATGGTCAAACCTCACTAGAGCATCAACTTCCAGCCCTCCCTTAGCTGGGACCACTGACTACATATTAAACTGACTTTCAACCAGTCCTGCTTTCAGCACTACCTTTACCTCCTCTTTCAGAACTACTTGGTGCTCTGAAATTCCTGAGCCATTTGGGGTTCTTCAGTATAAATGAGTTTGCCTTTTCCTGGAATATTTCAGCACTCTTGGGTCTGTTGGTTTCCATATTTTTCTATCTGCTTCTCAGCTTTTATATGTATGTATGCACATATGTATATAGCGTATGTATTCAGTCACTCCTTCCATTTTGTGGGATTGTGCCTTTACAAATCCATTCATGATCACTTTAGTAGTTTTGAGAGGGACAAAGGGGCTTCTTTAAGCAGAAGCCATCATTGACTCTTATTTTTATTTTTCTTTTCTTGTGGGTATATAGCAGATATGCATATTTATGGGGTACTGATATATTTTGGCACAGGTATGAATGTGGAATAATCACATTATAGAAAATTGGGTGATAAACTCAAGCATTTATTCTTTGTATTACAAACAATCCAATTATACTCTTTTAGTTATTTTAAAATGTACAATTAAATTATTATTGACTATTGTCCCCCTGTTGTGCTAACAAATACTAGGTCTTATTCATTCTAAATATTTTTTTTGTACCAATTAACCTCCCCCCACTGCTCCTGCCATCTCCCTACTACCCTTCCCAGCTTCTGGTAACCATCCTTCTATTCTCCATCTCCATGAGTTCAATTGTTTTGATTTTTAGATCCCATAAATAAGTGAAAACATATTTGTCTTTCTGTGCTTGGCTTATTTCACTTAGCACAATGACCTTCAGTTCATCCATGTTGTTGCAAATGACAGAATCTCTTTTTTTTTTTTTTTTGGCTGAAGAGTACTTCATTGTGTATATGTACCACAACAGACATTTTTCTTTACCCATTCATCTGTTGATGGACACTTATGTTGCCTCCAAATCCTGGCTATTGTGAACAGTGCTACAACAAACGTGGGAGTGCAGATATCTCTTCGATATACTGATTTCCTCATTTTGGGTGTATACCCAGCAGTGAGATTGCTGAGTTGTATGATAGCTTTATTTTTACGTTTTTGAGGAACCTCCAAACTGTTCTCCATAGTGGTTGTACTAATTTACATTCCCACCATCAGTGAACAAGTGTTCCTTTTTCTATGTGTCCTGGCCAGTGTTTGTTATTGCCTGTCTTTTGGATATAAGCCATTTTAACTGGAGTGAGATGATATCTCATTGCATTTTTTTTTTTTGATGAAGTTTCGCTCTTGTTGCCCAGGCTGGAACGCAAAGGCATGATCTCGGCTCACTGTAATCTCCGCCTCCCGGGTTCAAGTGATTCTTCTGCCTCAGCCTCCTGAGTAGCTGGTATTACAGGCACCTGCCACCACACCCGGCTAATTTTTTTTTTTTTTTTTTTTTTGTATATTTAGTAGAGATGGGGTTTCACCATGTTGACCAGGCTGGTCTTGAGGTTCTGACCTCAGGTAATCCACCTGCCTCGGCCTCCCAAAGTTCTGGGATTACAGGTGTGAGCCACCGCGTCTGGCCCCTCATTGTAGTTTCGATTTACATTACTCTGATCAATGATGTTGAGCACTTTTTCATATGCCTGTTTGCCATTTGTATGTCTTCTTTGGAGAAAGGTCTATTCAAATCTTTTGTCCATTTTTTGTTATTAGATTTTTTCCTACACAGTCGTTTGAGCTCCTCATATATTCTTGATAGTAATCCCTTGTCAGATGAGTAGTTTGCAAATATTTTCTCCCATTCTGTGTGTCTCTTCACTTTGTTGATTGTATCCTTTGCTGTGCAGATGCTTTTTAAACTTGATATTGTCTCATTTGTCCATGTTTGCTTTGGTTGCCTGTGCTTGTGGAGTATTGCTCAATAATTTTTTTCCAGACCAATATCCTGGAGATTTTTGCCTAAGTTTTCTTTTGGTAATTTCATAGTCTGAAGTCTTAGATGTAAGTCTTTAATCCATTTTATTTGATTTTTATAGTGAGAGATAGCGGTCTAGTCTCATTCTTCTGCATATGGATATCCAGTTTTTCTAGCACTATTTACTGAAGAGACTGTCTTTTTTCCAGCGTATCTTTTTGGCACCTTTGTCCAAAATGAGTTCACTGTAGGATTTGTTTCTGGGTTCTCTATTCTGTTCCATTGGTCTATGTATCTGTTTTTATGCTAGTACTATGCTGTTATGGTTACTGTAGTTCTGTAGTATAATTTGAAATCAGGTAATGTGATTCTTCTAGTTTTTTCTTTTTGCTTAGAATAGATTTGGCTGTTCTGCGTCTTTTGTGGTTTCATATAAATTTTAGAATTATTTTCTATTTCTGTGATGATTGTCATTGGCATTTTGATAGGGATTGCATTGAATCTGTAGATTGCTTTCAGTGGTATAGACATTTTAACACTATTGATTCTTCCAATCTATGAACATGAATTAGCTTTCCACTTTTTGCTGTTCTCTACAATTTCTTTCTTCAGTGTTTTATAGTTTTCATTGTAGAGATCTCTCACTTCTTTGGTTAACTCCAGGGTATTCCATTTTATTTGTATCTATTATAAATGGGATTGCTTTTCTCATTTCTTTTTCAGATTGTTCATTGTTGGCATATAGAAATGCTACTGATTTTTCTATGTTAATTTTGTATCCTACAACTTTACTAAATTTATCAGTTCTAATAGTTTTTTGGTGGAGTCTTTAGGTTTTTCCAAATACAAGATTATATCTTCTGCAAACAAGGAGAATTTGACTTCCTTTCCAATTTAAATGACTTTTATTTCACTTGTCTGACTGCTCTAGCTAGGACTTCCAGTACTATGTGGAATAACAGTCATGAAAGTGGGTATCCTTCTTGTGTTCCAGATCTTAGAGGAAAGCCTTTCATTTTTTTTTCCCATTCAGTATGATACTGGTTGTGGGTCTGTCAAATGTGGCTTTCATTATATTGAGGTATGTTCCTTTTATATCTAGTTTTTTCAGGTTTTTTTTTTTAATCATGAAGGGATGTTGAACTCTATCAAATGCTTTTTCAGCATCAATTGAAACGATCATCTGATTTTTGTCCTTCATTCTGTTGATAGGATGTATCACATTGATTGATTTGCATATGTTGAACCATCCATGAATCCTTGGGATAAACCCCACTTGGTCATGATGAATGATTTTTTTTTTTAATTTCAATAGGTTTTTTGTGGGAACAGGTGGTGTTTGAATACATGAATAAGTTCTTCAGTGGTGATTTCTGAGATTTTGGTGTACCCATCACTCAGTGTACGCTGTACCCAATGTGTTGTCTTTTATCCCTCATCCCCCTCCAACTCTTTCCCCTGAGTCCCCAGAGTCCATTGTATTGAATTATCTTTTTAAATGTATTGTTGATTAGTTTTCTAGTGTTTTGTTGAGGATTTTGCATCAATATTCATCAGAGATATTGGCCTGTAGTTTTCTTTTTTCTTTCTTTCTTTCTTTTTTTTTTTTTTGATTTGTCTTTGTCTGGTTCAGGTATCAAGGTAATAGTGGCCTCACAGAATGAGTTTGGAAGTATTTATTCCTTCTCTACTTTTGGGAACAGTTTGAATATATTGGTATTAGTTCTTTTTTAAAATCTGGGACAGTTTGAGTATATTGGTATTAGTTCTTTTTTAAAATCTGGAACAGTTTGAGTATATTGGTATTAGTTCTTTTGGTAGAATTCAGCAGTGAAGGCATCGGGACCTGGGCTTTTCTTTACTGGGAGACTTTTTATTACAGCTTGGATCTCATTACTTTTTATTGTTTTGCTCAGGTATTGGATTTCTTCCTGGTTCAATTTTGGTAGATTGTATGTGTCTAAGAATCCATCCTTTTTTTTCTAAAATTTCCAATGTATTGGCATATAGTTGCTCATAGTAGCCACTAATGATCCTTTGAATTTCTGTGGTATCAGTTGTAAAGTCTCCTTTTTCATGTCTAATTTTATTTATTTGGGTCTTCTCTCTTTTTTTCTCCATTAGTCTGGCTAAAGGTTTGTCAATTTTGTTTATCTTAAAAAAATTTTTTTTGTTTCATTTATCTTTTGTATTGTTTTCTTCGTTTTAAATTCATTTATTTCTGCTTTGATTTTTATAATTTCTTCTACTAATTTTGGGTTCAGTTTGTACTTTTTTAGTTCTTTAAGATCCATCACTAGGTATTTATTTGAAGTTTTTTTTTCTTTTTTGTTGTAGGCACTTATAGTATAAATTTCCCTCTTAGTAACTGTTTTTGCTGTATCTCATAAGTTTTAGTATGTTGTGTTTCCATTATCATTTGTTTCCAAAAAATTTTCAATTTCCTTTTTAATTTCTTCTTTGACCCACTGGCCATTCAGGAGTATATTGTTTAATTTCCATGTGTTTCTATGGTTTCCAAAATTGCTCTTGTATTAGTTTCTAGTTTTATTTCATTCTGACCAGATAAGATGTTTGATATCATTTCAATGTTTTTGAATGTTTTCAGACTTGTTTTGTGACCTAACGTGTGGTGTATCCTTGAGAATAATCCATATGTGGAGGAGAAGAATCTGTATTCTGTCGCCTTTGGATGAAATGTTCTGTAATTTTCTATTAGATCTATTTGGTCTATAGTGCAGATTAAGTCTGGTGTTTCTTTGTTGATTTTTTATTTGGAATATCTGTCCAATACTGAAAGGTGGGTGTTGAAGTCTCCAGCTATTATTATATTGGAGTTTGTCTCTCTCTTTAGCTCTAATAATATTTGCTTTATATGTCTGGGTGCTCCAGTGTTGGGTGCATATATATTTACAATTGTTACATTCTCTTGCTGAGTCGATCCCTTTATCATTATATACTGACATTCTTTGTCTCTACTTATTGTTTTTGGCTAGAAATCTATTTTGTGTGATATAAGTATAGCAACTCCTGTTCTTCTTTGGTTTCTATTGGCAAGAAATAACTTTTTCCATTTTTTATTTTCAGTCTATATGTGTCTCTTTAGGCAAAGTATATTTTTTTATAGGCAACAGATCATTGGGTTTTGTTTTGTCATCCATTCAGCCAGTCTGTCTTTGGATTGGAGAGTGTAGTCTATTTACATTCAATGTTATTACCGAAAAGTAAGGACTTACTCCTGCCATTTTATTTATTTATTTAGTGGTGGTTTTGTGGTTTTCTTTTTCCTTCCTTCCTTCCTTCCTCCCTCCCTCCCTCCCTCCCTTCCTTCCTTCTTTCCTGTCTTCTTTTTAGTGAAAGTGATTTTCTCTGGTGGTATACTTTCATTTCTCACTTTTCTTTTTTTTGTGTGTGTGTATCTGTTGTATGTTTTTTTAATTTAAAGCTATTGTTATGAGGGTTGTAGATACTATCTTGCAACCTATTATTTTAAACTGATGACAACTTAACAGTCTTTGTATAAACAAACATGCCAATAGAAAAGAAAAACTTTGCATTTTAACTTTGTCCTCCCACTTTTTAACTTTTTGTTATCTCTTTATGTCTTATTGTACAGTTTATGTTTTGAAAAGTTGTTATTATTTATCATGTCATCTTTCTACTTAAGTGTAGTTTACACACTACAATTACAGTGTTGTACTATTCTGTGTTTTTCTGTGTGCTCACTATTACTTGTGAGTTTTATACCTTCAGATGATTTCTTCTCATTAACATCCTTTCCTTTTAAATTGAAGAATGCCCTTTAGCATTTCTTGTTGGACACGTTTGGTGTTGATAAAATTCCTCAGCTTTTGTTTTTCTGGGAAGGTCTTTATTTTTCCTTCATGCTTAAAGAATATTTTTGGTGGATATGCTATTCTAGGGTAACAGTTTTTCCCCTTTAGCACTTTAAGTATGTGATGCCATTCTCTCCTGACCAGTAAGGTTTCCCTTGAAAAGCTGCTGTCAGATGTATTGGAGCTCAGTTGTATGTTGTTTCTTTACTCTTGTTGCTTTTAGGATCCCTTCTTTCTCCTTGACCTTTGGGAGTTTGCTTATCAAATGTCTTGAGGTAGTCATCTTTGGATTAAATCTGCTTGGTGTTTTATAACCTTATTGTACTTAAATATTGATAAAACAAACCTTTCTCTAGGTTTGGGAAGTTCTTTGATATTATACCTTTGAATAAGTTTTCAACCCTTATTTCTTTCTCTACCTCCCCTTTAAGGCCAATAACTCTTAGATTTGTTCCTTTGAGGCTGTATTAGTCCACCCTCATACTGTTATAAAGAACCAGTGGGGGTTGGGACCCCCACTGGGGCACTGCCTAGTGAAGCTGTGGGAAGAGGGCCACCAAAATAGTAGATCCACAAACAGCTTACACTGTGCACCTGGAAAAGTTGCAGACACTCAATGCCAGCCCATGAAAGCAGCTGGAAGGGGATCTGTACCCTGCAAAGCCACAGGGGCAAAGCTGCCCAACACCATGGGAGCCTACCCTGGCATCAACATGTCCCATACATGAGACATGGAGTCAAAGGTGATCATTTTGAAGATTTAAGATTTAATGATGGCCTTGCTGGATTTTGGATTGTATCTTGACCCACTGGCCATTCAGGAGTATATTGTTTAATTTCCATATGTTTCTGTGGTTTCCAAAATTGCTCTTGTATTAGTTTCTAGTTTTATTTCATTCTGTTTATTTCATTAGTTTTTTATTTCATTAGTTTCTAGTTTTATTTCAAGACTAAATAATGTTTAAAGGAAAGAGGTTTAATCGAGTCACAGTTTTGCATGGCTTCAGGAAACTTCAGGAAACATACAATCATGGCAGATGGGGAGCAAACATGCCCTTCTTTACATGGTGGCAGGAGAGAGAAGTGCAGAGTGAAGGAGAAAGAGCCCCTTATAAAATCATTGGATGTTGTGAGAACTCACTCACTATCACAAGAACAGCATGGGGGAACCACCCCAAGATCCAGTCACCTCCCACGAGGTCCCTCCCCCAACGTGTGGGGATTGCAATTTGGATTACAATTCAAGATGAGATCTGAGTGGAAACATAGAGCTAGACCATATTATTCCACCCCTGGCCCTTCCCAAATCTCATCTTTCTCACATTTCAAAGCATGATTACACCTTCCCAACAGTTCCCCAATGTCTTAACTCACTTCAGCATTAACCCAAAAGTCCAAGTTCATAGTCTCATCTGAGACAAGGCAAGTCTCTTCCACCTATGAGCCTGTAAAATCAAAAGCAAGTTAGTTACTTCTAATATGTAATGTGGGTATAGGGGTTGGATAAATGCACCCATTCCAAATGGGAGAAATTGGCCAAAACAAAGGTGCTACGGCTCCAGGCAAATCCAAAATCCAGCAAGGCCATCATTAAATCTTAAATCTTCAAAATGATCTCCTTTGGCTCCATGTCTCATGTATGGGACATGTTGATGCCAGGGGTAGGCTCCATGGTGTTGGGCAGCTTTGCCCCTGTGGCTTTGCAGGGTACAGACCCCCTCCTGGCTGCTTTCGTGGGCTGGCACTGAGTATCTGCAACTTTTCCAGGTGCACAGTGTAAGCTGTTCATGGACCTACTATTTTGGTGGCCCTCTTCCCACAGCTTCACTAGGCAGTGCCCCAGTGGGGGCCCCAACCCCACATTTCCCTCCTGCACTGCCCTAGCAGAGATTTGCCATGAAGCCTCCACCCCTGCAGCAAACATCTACCTGGACATCCAGGGATTTCCATACATCTTCTGAAATCTAGGCAGAGGTTCCCAAACCTCAATTCTTGACTTCTGTGCACCTGCTGGCCCAACACCCCATGTAAGCTGCCAAGGCTTAGGTCTTGTACCCTCTGAAGCAATGGCCTAAGCCATGGCTGGGACATAGGGTACCAAGTCCTGAGACTGCACAAAGCAGCAAGGCCCTGGTCCCAGCCCACAAAATCATTTTTTCCTCCTGGGTCTCCAGACCTGCGATGGGAGGGGCTGCCATGAAGACCTCTGACATGCCCTGGAGACATTTTCCCCATTGTCTTAGGGAAAGGAGCCAAAACATTAGGCTCCTTGTTACTTATGAAAATTTCTGCAGTGGGCTTGAATTTCTCCCCAGAAATTTTTTTTTCTATCACATCATCAGGCTGCAAATTTTTCAAATTTTATGCTCTGCTTCTCTTTAAACATAAGTTCCAATTTCACATAATCTCTCTCAAGTTCAAAGTTCCACAGATCTCTAGGGCAGGGGAAAAATGCCACTAGTCTCTTTGCTAAAGCAAAGCAAGAGTTACCTTTGCTCCAGTTGACAATAAGTTTCTCATCTCCATCTGAGACCACCTCAGCCTGGACTTCATTTTTCATAACACTATCAGCATTTTGGTCAAAACAATTCAACAAGTCTCTAGGAAGTTCCCAACTTTTCTGCATCTTCTCATTTTCTTCTGAGCCCTCCAAAGTGTTTCAACCTCTGCCTGTTACACAGTTCCAAAGTCAATTCCACATTTTCAGGTATCTTTATAGTAGTGTCCCAGTACCTCAGTACCAACTTTCTGTATTAGTCTGTTCCCACACTGCTATAAAGAACTGCCTGAGACTGGGTAATTTATGAAGGAAAGAAGTTTAATTGACTCACAGTTCTGCATGGCTGGGGAAGCCTCAGGAAACTTACAGTCATGACGGAAGGGGAAGCAAACACACCCTTTTTCACAGGGTGTCAGGAGAGAGAAGTGCAGAGTGAAGGGGGAAAAGCCCCTTATAAAACCATCAGATGTCATGAGAACTCACTCACCATCATAAGAACTGGGTAGGAAAACCACCCCATGATCCAATCATCTCCCATAAGGTCCCTCCTCCAACAAGTGGGGATTACAATTCAGATTGCAATTCAAGATAAGATTTGGGTGGGGGCACAGAGCTAGACCATTCCGAGGCTATTTTCTGGATCTTATAGGAATGCTTTATTGTTTTTTATTCTTTTTTCTTTCGTCTCCTCTGTGTATTTTCAATTTGCCTCTCTTTAAGCTTACCGAGTCTTCTTTCTGCTTGATCAATTCTGCTGTTAAGAGACTGTGATGCATTCTTCACTGTCATTTGCCTTTTTCAACTCTAAAATTTCTCCTTGATTCTTTTTAATTATTTTGATGTCTTTGTGAAAATTACCTGATAGAATTCTGAATTTCTTCTCCATATTATCTTGATTTTGAGTTTCCTCAACACAGTTATCTTTAATTCTCTGTCTGAAGGGTCATATATCTGTTTTTCCAGGACTGGTTCCTGGTGCCTTATTTAGTTCATTTGCTGAGGTCATGTTTTCCTGGATTGGGTTGATGCTTGTAGATATTTGTCAGTGTCTGGGCATTGAAGAGTTAGGTTCAATATTGTTGTATTCACAGTCTTGATTTGTTTGTGCCTGTCCTTCTTGGGAAGGCTTTCCTGTTATTCTAAGAGACTTGGGCTCCAGGCTCAATAATGTTGTGGTTTTGCACCAAAGTAACACCTTATTGGTTTTGGATAAGATCTGGAAGAATTCTCTGTATTAGCAAGCAGGGACTCTTGTTCTTTTCCATTACTTTCTCCTAAATGAACAGTCTCTCTCTCTGTGCTGAGCCACCTGAAACTGGGGGTGTGGTGATGTAAGCACCCTTGTGGCCACCACCAATGGGACTGTGCTTGGTCAGACCTGAAACCAGCACAGCACTGGGCCTTGCCTAAGGCTCTTCCTTTCAGGGAAGTGAGTTTCCCCAGGTCCCAGGTGTGTCCAGTGACTCTGTCTGACTTTTGGTTCTTGAGATGGTGCTTTTCTGTATGCAGATAGTTGTTTAAATTTGGTATTCTAGCATGGAGGGGTGACAAATGTTATAAGCTTCTATTCCTCCATCTTGCTTTGCTCCCTTTCCCTCATTAACTCTATAAATCTTGACTCTCCACCTCTTTCTTCTGGCCTCTTTTTCTGCAACATGTTTTGGCCATATGTGGGTTGTTGTTAGCCTATCCTCCTATGTATGTAACTTCTAATTTACATACTTATAAAAAGTTTTCTGAATTGATATGTTCTAAATTTCTTAATACTTTCTTCTCATTTACTTATTCTTTCCCACTAAGATTATTTTATTTCAGTAATTATGGTTTAATTTTTGGTATTTCTGATGGGTTCTTTTAAAAATATTAAACAGTTCCTGATTCATAATTGCTTGTTTTTTGTTGCAGAATTTATTTTTCTTGGTATGTGGATATTAGTCATTTCTTTATCTCATTGAGGATTTATACTATTTTAAAGTCATCTTTTACAGAAGCATGCATTATTATTTACAATCTTATAAAAGGGAACTCTGTTATTTGTTCAGTTTGTTGGCTATCTTTTCTGACATTAATTTTGCTCTTGTGATTTGAAATTTTAGTTTGTGAGTTTAAGGGGGTGGATATTTATATATACGACCTTTTTCTTGTTGTGCTCATCCTTGTCGCTTCCTCCATTCTTCTCAAAGCTCCAGAACCAGGGTTATGCTGGTGGCTTAGAGCTCTCTTTTAGGGACGTTGCAGGTTTATGAGTTCACTGGTAGCTGCCTCTGCTTCTTCTGGTGTTCCCAGGCAGCATCACGTTACAGCTATGGATACGGCACTGGCCACAGCCTTGTTATCCTTCCGGGTAACAGACGGAGATGCCAAACCCACCTCTAGTTTTACTCCAGGTGCCTGGCTTTGATATACCAACATCTTTGGGGACCATTATCTCTCCCAAGCCCAGTATATCCATGGCTTCAGCCCTTCAGCTGTTCTTGTGTTGTGCCATAATTGTTCTGTGTGTTTCAATCTCACCTCCTCAGTAGTGCAAGCGCTGTTCTATTTATGGTGTTTGTGAGTGAGGTTAACATTTGTATGCTGTTTTTGGTGTGAATGAAGGTTTTGTATACAATCACAGTTTATCCTGTCCAAAAATCAGGTCTTTCAGATTCCTTGTAAGATACACCTTCCTTTTGCTAATATTTACATCTCTTCTTGTATAACTTACAATGAATCATTGGTAAGATCTGGAAGAATTATCTGGATTACCAGTCAGGAACTCTTGTCTTTTTCCTTACTTTCTCCCAAACAGATGGAGTCCCTCTTTCTGCTGAGCCACCTGGAAGTGGGGGTTGTGGTGATGTAAGCACCCCTGTAGCCAATAATTGGTTAATAAAGCTTGTGTCTCTTTGCCATAGAACCCTTTTCAAACCTTTTTAGGAATAAAGTTTAAAGGATGTAGGCTTTTCAGGGGGAAGGAAACTCTATTCAGCTGTAAAATATATTTTTCAGGTCAGTAAGATTAATTAACATTGATCTCATTTCTAAACTGAAGTTTACAGTGTTAGAAACTTTTAAGGGTCCAAGAACTAGTGGTTAGTTCTTGGACTTCAGATGTTTTCTTCAAGTCTTAGCTCAACTGTTTCCTCTTCCATAAAGACTTTTCTCACTGCTTGAACCGTTTTCTCCTATGCTTTCCCCTACTGTTACATGCAAACACATTCAGAGTTTGTGTATGGTAGTGTTGCTTACTTAAATTCTTTGTTTGGGAGAGAGGCAATTTGAGCTGGAATTGTTCTGTTTCAATCTCACCTCTTTAATAGTATAAACCCCACAAGGGCAGGCTGTATCTTTTCCCATGAGCACATTATGATGGTTTATGCAACAATAAATGCTTATTGAGTACAGATTTATTTTCTTGGAGATGTATGAGATAGTTCCAGCCAGGATTGCTACCCTAGGTGTGCAAGTTTTGACACATCTTGGAAGCTTATACTTCCAAGACCAGAATTTATCTTCTTGTTTGGTGTATTTCATGTCTCCAGTGCCAGAGAATGTTAGCTTGTCAGATAGCTATTGGATTGGAAGGAATATTAGGGACCTATGATCAAGTGGTTTTCAAATGTTTTCTTTTTTTTTTTTTTTTTTTTTTTTTTTTGAGACGGAGTCTCGCTCTGTCGCCCAGGCTGGAGTGCAGTGGCGCAGTCTCGGCTCACTGCAAGCTCCACCTCCCGGGTTCACGCCATTCTCCTGCCTCAGCCTCTCAAATGTTTTCTTATCCAGGGAGTGTTGCCTTCAAAAATCTTAGTGTGAAATAGATAGAGAGTGATAAATCTGTTCTTCTTACATGGGATCTGGAGGGAGGGACTCACACTCCTTTACCTCCATGCCCTTAGTGTTCTCTTCTCCACCTTTCCAGATGTGACCTGAAGTATCACTGGGGAATCCAGAATCTGCAAAGCATATTTAGAAACTGTGATCTAGTCCAAACTTATCATTTGTACAAATTGAGGCCCACAGAGGAAAAGTAGTTTGTCCAAAGTCTCATGGCTGGTAACAGACAGCGTTAGGACAGACTCTACTCTACTCTGCTTCTACTAGGGTGCTTTTTCCACTTTACCATGGTGTTTTAACAGAGGCAGAAAAAAGTGAAAATTTAAATTAGACTGTTAACCAAAACGTTGCTGAATGCTCCCCACTTTCTAACCTGTGCTTTCAGAATCCCCATCCTGCGGTGAGCTCCAAACAGCAGAATCTGCTCAGCCAGCTGCCTGACTGACACAGCAGACCACCTCCTGGAGACATGTGAGAAGGCGTAGGCTTCATGTGACCTTCCAGAAAGTGTTTCATTGAATGTGTAATGAGGAGGAAACATTTAACTTAGCCCAACAATTCCTTCTAGCCCCCATTAAGCCTCTGACCCATGCACAATACCCCAGTTCATGAGGTCTTTGCTAAGAGCACAAGTAAGCAGAGAGCTGAGGTCTGGGGAGGATTCAGATATAAGGGTGAGGAAGTGAGACGACACAGGAAGGCATTAGATTCTGTGACCTACTTTGTTCACCATAAGATTTCAGTTAACTTCCCTGCTAATTTTTTTTGAAGTTGAATATGCTAAGGTTTCCTTTGAAGGTCAGAGACCCCAAATTTTTCACAGTTTTGGGATTTTTTTTTTTTTTTTTTTTTTTTGAGACGGAGTCTCGCTCTGTCTCCCAGGCTGGAGTGCAGTGGCGCGATCTTGGCTCACTGCAAGCTCCCTCTCCCCGGTTCACGCCATTCTCCTGCCTCAGCCTCCAGAGTAGCTGGGACTACAGGCGCCCGCCACCACGCCTGGCTAATTTTTCTGTATTTTTAGTAGAGACGGGGTTTCACCGTGTTAGCCAGGATGGTCTTGATCTCCTGACCTCGTGATCCGCCCATCTCGGCTTTCCAAAGTGCTGGGATTACAGGCGTGAGCCACCGCGCCCGGCCAGCTTTGGGATTTTTAAAAGATATATTCCTACAAAAGTCAACAATTGAATTTCTTAAAAGAAATGAATGATCTTCAGGATACATATGAAAAGCAAGCTTTCCCATATCATTTAGCTACATTAATTCACATACTTAGACTGCAGAACAGCCTATAAAGTATTTTTAAAGGTAGCATCTCGTTGAATTTTCACAATATCACCAAGAAGAAGGTATTATTAGTGCTGTCTTACAGATGAGTACATTGAGGCTGGGAGTAGATAAATAACTTGGTCTTACAGTTCAAAGTGGTAGAAACAAGCCCGAAATCCAGATACTTCTGTCTCCAAATTGCATGTTCTTTTATGTCCTTAAAAAGCAAAATACTGGACAAGACAGACCATTGATCTGAGCCAGTTTGGTAGTTTTTATGCACAGTGATGCCTCATTAATCTCATATTACTGGGGAATGAGCTGTTCTACATAAGTGAATATTTCATGTAATGGAAGCTTTAAATACTAAAGCTTAGCATAAAACTTAACCATTTTGAAGAGACTCTTTTTGGCCTGTGTTAGATATTTTTCTTCTGTAGGTCACTTCCTGTACCAGCTCCATTTTCTGTGTCTCTGGTGTTGTCTGTCATCTGCAGACCCAACCCTGCATAGGCGCAGGACCAATGACTGTGGACCTGGGTGTGCGTGTGTAGTCCCTACCACTGTGGAAATTGTAATCTGAGTTTTCAGCTACAGTTGCTTGGATTTAGGCCCTTGGATGCCTTTATAATCACTGAGCTGTGGCTTCCCAGGCTGATACTATCTTGTGCCTGGATAGTAGCTGTTATTGGCCTTTTTTCTTTGTGCCTCCTGCTCAGTTACCCCATTAGAGACTTTGGAGACTGACCTGAATGACTGACTATTGTCTCCAGAACTGGAGGCCAATCCATGACTCTCCATGACCATTTTTCTTAAGACAGAGGCCTGCTTCAATTCTTGACTTATTTAGGGCCCCTGAATTAAAGGCTTGTGCTCTTACCTGATGTCAAGAAGCACAAAACTCAGATTATTTTCATTGCATCTTGCCTCATCCCTTTGGACAAGACCCCTTGGAGTTTGATGATGTCTCAGGTCACCCTTAACCTTGCTGGTCTGGTCAGTTTTCCATAAATTCCCACACTAGGGTCATTCTAACTTGATTGCATCACGCAATTATTAGGCTCTTTATGATATCTGACTTCATTTTTAAAGTAGCTTAAAATTTTTAACCAAGTAAATTTTTATCAAAATCAAACAATTAAAAGAAAGTTAAAAGAAAAGCAAAACAAAAACCGAACACAAAATAGCACTTTCTTGATCCACTTCTCCCTAAATTCTATTGAATAGAATGCTAGCTCTTGGTTTATAAAATTTTATCATTTTTTCACTTTTTATTGGCTTATTACGAAGATGAGGATTTAGCATACTTATATAATCCAACATCCTTGCTCCCCCTCCTGTTTTCCAAGTAAAATTATATAAAAATGTTTGGATAAAACAATGTAAAATGTTTTCCTAATTTTCCACCTAGCATTTTGTGCTTACATTTCCTGTCTTGTTCAGAATGTTTTGCTTTCTAGAGTTAATACTTAACTCATTTTTTTCCTTACTTGATTGATTGTCTGTGTTCCTGTCACTATTTTCAAACTTCCCAACACCAATGACTGTTATTTCTCAACCAGGCAGAAGCATCAGCTTTTCATTATTCTTGGAAACACTCCTTCAGGAGTCCTCTCTCCTCTTCCAGGCTGTGCTCTGGGTGTTCTGTACAGCTGGTCCCTGGCCCTTCTCTTTACCTGTATCCCGGGATGTATCTGTTATTTCCTGCCTCCCCATCTCTTTCTCTTCTTTGGTTATATCCTGATTTCAGTAGAGCATCTCCAGTAGCTTCTTGAGAAAGCATGTGTGAGCAATATTTTTGACACCATGAAAGTCTTAATATGTATTATTCTTTCTTCACACTTTAATTGGTAATTTGACTGAATGTAGAATATGAGGATGCAAGTTTTCATTCCAAATTTGAAGCTGTTGCTCCACTGACTTCCAGCTTTGATGTTGTTGAGAAATCTGATGACATACATTCATATTTCCAGTCTTTTTTTTCTGTGAACTAGATATTTATGATGTGAAGATTTTAGTATCTTCTCTTTATCCCAGATGCTCTGAAAATTTATAGTAGTGTGACATGGTGTGGGCAACCTCTTTATTCATTGTGCTATATATTCAGATGTCATAGAGAGCCAACAGACTATTTTAATCCAAAAACCCATGTTTCTCAGTTAAAGGAATATTTTGGGCATCAATATTTTGATAATTTCATTCTATTTATTTTACTCTCTTCTCTCTCTCTTTTTTTTGGAACTCTGTTATACTGTGGTTAGGCTTCTTGGACTGATTGACACTCAAATTTCCTCTTATCTACTACTGTTTTATCTCTTTGTCTTTTTTTTCTGAGAGATTCTCTTGACTGTGTATTCCAAACTTTCTATTGAATTTTTTTTCTGCTGAATTTTTTATTTCAAATATCATATTTTCCAGTTTTAAGAGTTCTGATTTGTTTTCTGTTCCTTAAAAAAAGATGTCTTATTATTTTGCCAAGGATTAATATTTATATTACTCTAAAGATATTATTTCTGTACAAAGTTTTCTTCTCTATCCATTGTCTTGATTTCCTCTGAGTTTTTCTGTTAATTTTTGTCTTGTTTTTTCTTACTGGAGCTTAATTTTAGAATTTTTTTGTCTGTTGATACTTGAGAATATTACATTAGAGCTGATACACTCTTTTTGGATAGAGGCAGAGCTTGTCAATTACAATGTGCTAGTTGGGGATCCTGCTGTTTGTGGGAGAAACCTGAGTGTCAGAATCTAGAGATTCTGGGTATATTCCATTTCACCACCTAAGAATCCTCCAGTTTCCTGCCTGGGAATGTGGTAGTGGGAGAGTTATATCCCTAAGCTGCCAGTATTTTTAAGCCCAGAGAGTCAGGGAACCTGGAGACTCCTTGTTCTGTATGTACACTCACTCACACCCTTGTTTTCAGATGTGTCTCTCTCCCTACCATCTCCTGCAATCCTGGCTAACATTTCTCTGTATCCTTTTCTTTGTTGAATAAATCCCTAGTTTACTGCCAAGGTAGGAGAAGAAACTTGAGAATTTAACTACTTTCTTTTTTTTTTAATTTAAAGATTTTTTAAAAAATTTTATTATTATACTTTAAGTTTTAGGGTACATGTGCACAACGTGCAGGTTTGTTACATATGTATACATGTGCCATGTTGGTGTGCTGCACCCATTAACCCGTCATTTAGCATTAGGTATATCTCCTAATGCTATCCCTCCCCCTCCCCCTCCCCCCACCCCACAACAGCCCCCGGTGTGTGATGTTCCCCTTCTGTGTCCATGAGTTCTCATTGTTCAATTCCCACCTATGAGTGAGAACATGCGGTGTTTACTTTTTTTGTCCTTGCGATAGTTTGCCGAGAATGATGGTTTCCAGTTTCATCCATGTCCCTACAAAGGACATGAACTCATCATTTTTTATGGCTGCATAGTATTCCATGGTGTATATGTACCACATTTTCTTAATCCAGTCTATCGTAGTTGGACATCTGGGTTGGTTCCAAGTCTTCACTATTGTGAATAGTGCCACAATAAACATACGTGTGCATGTGTCTTTATAGCAGCATGATTTATAATCCAGACTTTAGACAAATTCTCCTGATGTAGTCCAGCTCCTTGTGCCTCTTGTGTGGCTGCCTCTGATTTCTGAGTTTTCCACAGATCTGAGGTGCACCTGGCTGGTTTCTCACTGGATCCCTTCTGCAAGCCCTTGCTGTTCAGCTTTATCAGCTCTGACAGTTTTATTTGATGTTTTCTAGTCCTGCACATATTGGCTGGCGTTTCTTGTCCACTGTCAATCCTTTCTTCTCTCTTTTTCCTTGTGGGGATCACACAGACACACTTCAATTTTTAGTAGAGTATTTGGGGGAACAGAGATAAACATGTGCTCAATATACCATGTTTAACCAGAAGTAGTAATTTTTCATCTAAATGAGAGCTTGCTGAGCATAGCTTAAATTTTCCTTGCTGAGTCTTAGCCACCCACGTGAATATTAATTGCAGCATGTGAAACAATCATTAGGAGGCTCTCCCAGATCACTGTACTTATACAAATTTTATCTGCTTTTTGTAAGTATTGTTTTCATTCATTCATCCAACATGTTTTGTGCACATACTATGTGCCTGACACTGGGTATGTAGCAGTGAAACAGACAAAGTCCCTGCCTTTTTGAAGTTTTCTCTCTGTTTTTTCCTTTTTCCTATGGCCTTTTACTTATCACTGTCAGTGTTCTTGCCTGTTTGTTTGTTTGCCTCTTCTGGTGTGTTGTGAGCCTAGTGAAAAAGGAAATCAAATTCATTAGGCCAGCGTATGAAGGAAGAATAACTTCATGCTGAATATGGACCTATGAGGTTCTGGGAAGCTTAACATGCGTGGACTTTGTAATATTGACTTATGCTTTTCATGGATCTTTCCTTTTTTTGCACCCTATTTTTGATTCATGGTTATATTTTTGATAGTTAAAATAGTCAGAAAAAGGGCTTCTAACTATAGAATTTGTTTAGGATCAAAGGATTTTAGAGCTGAAAGAGATCTTTGAGGACACACAATAAATTCTTTTCATTTTGTAGCTGTAGCAATTCATGCCTAGAGAGGTGAAAAGAATCCCTGTAGGTCACACAGCTAGCAATTTGCTGATCCAAGGCTAGAACCCAGGTCTTTGGGGCTTTGTGCTAAAAACATGCTTTGATTTATATCTTAAGAAGCATGCATGGAAACAGCAGCAGCCAGTTTAGGTGATGGGAAGTTATAGCAGAGATGGGGTTGCCTTTTCTGAAGGGAGTGGGTCTCATTAGATTGCCAGGGCATCTGTAGATTGAGCTACCTTAAGACCTGAACAGGAAGGGCTTTAATATCTGCACCCTTCTTATGTGTAATGCAGCTGCATTCCCGCTTCAGTTTAACTGGAAAAAGGGGCTTGAATTTACAGTGTGCATGATCTTTATGTGTTTTCTACTGATCACTGCTTAACAAGGTATTCCACAGAAGAGGTTTGTTAGTTTTAATAGCCCTTAAATTACTTATGGCAATTACCTGCATCACTTTCATCTCCATGGAGGTTATTAAAATGCTCTCATGGCAACAGTAAAGAAATATAAAAATAGGTAAAGATGATATTATGCCTGCTCCCTGAGGCATTTGCTTGAAATGTATTTGCATTGCTTTTATACAGGGGGATACATTTAGTTCAAGACAAATATCTTAACTCTGAGGTTGGATCAACTTAAAAGCAGATATGTATCATCTTAAAAATTATTTTCACACTCCACCAATTTTATTCCAGTGTTGACTTCACAGAGGTAACTGGAAAATATTTTGCTTAAGATTTAATAAGCATTTGTTGAGACTCAGACATATGTCAGGTACTATACCAGCTAATGTCACATATGCTATTTTGTTTGAGACTCAAAGAACCTCTGTGATATTCTACCTATTTTATAGATAAGGAAACTTAGATTTATAGAAGTGAAGTGATAATCATAACATCACATGGCTGGTAATGGCTAGTAAGTATAACAGATGGGGATTCAAATTCAACCTCGATTCCAGCATGATTTATAATATCCCACAAGTGCTGCCTACTAATGAGATGGCCTTACCTATAAACAGAAATGCTTCTGTAGTATTTTTTTTGCAGAATTCAGGGGACATTTTATGTCTCATGGGTCCCATCTGATCACTTAAATGCTATCATTTCTTGTATTCCTGTGGGCTAAAGTGCTCTCTCTGGGATTATCTTCTTAAAACCTAAGGCTGGAAAAAGCTTTACATAGGTCTTTAACCCCCAGTGCCCTGCTACTCAAAGTGTGGCCCATGGCCCAGCAGCATCAGCGTCTCCTGGAACATCTTAAAAAGTAGAATCTTAGTCTTCACCCCAGACCTACGCAGTCAGAATCTACATTTTAACAAGATCCCCGGGTACATATGAACATTAATGTTTGAGAAGCGCTGCCGTAATCTGAGAGAGTCTGCCAGAGACTTCTTTTTCTGTTGAGGGTATTGACCATTGTGGGAGTGGGGTGAGAGGAAGCGGGAGGACTTCTACGCAGAGGGGGAGAACCCTGCTGTATAGAAGGACATTGCACATGAATCTCACCCACATCCCAGGCTTGTCCAGGACCTGCCCCAAGTAATTAACCACAGGAGGGAAGTAGTGCATCTGCATGCTGAGATTACTTTCTCATGATGCGTATTACGATTTTCCATAGAGATGGCCCACAGCATTTTTATGTGAAATGCGTGGATGCGTGTTTCTGCTTTCTATGGTAAAGGTAACCTTCCCAAACCATGCCTCCTTAACCTTTATTTTTCATCCTGTTCCTTTTCTGATCTCCCATCTCTGTCTCTGACTTATTTCTGAGCATCATACTCCAAGGGTCTCATAGTGCTTCTAACTTAAACTCCTTAATGCCAAATACATTCCCTTTCTCTCCTCTTCTATCTGTGGTTAACAGTGACATTGATTTATGAATTACTCTGGTCTATCATTCTACATAGAGTTATGATGTAACTGCTATGAATTGATCACTGTTAATGGTTCTGTTCTTAAGGAGCTCCACTCTAATAGGGCAGATGAACTTGTAAACACAGAATTTCAGAAAAATGCGCTAAGTGTTCTATTAGGGCAGCACTGTCATTCAGCAACCTCTAGCCACATATGGCTACTGAGTGCTGGAAATGTGCCTAGTCTGAACTGAGATGTGCTCCAAGTGTAAAACACACACTGTACTCTGAAGTCTTAGAATGAAAAAAAGAATGTAAAATATATATTAAGAGACAGGGTCTCACTCTGTCCTCCAGGCTGTAATGCAGTGGCACGATCATAGCTCACTATAATCTTGAACTCCTGGGCTCAAGATCCTCCTGCCTCAGCCTCTTGACTAGCTGGGATCACAGACGAATGCCAGCATGCACAGCTAATTTATTTTTCAATTTTTTGGTAGTGATGGGGTCTTGCTATGTTGCCCAGGCTGGTCTCTAACTCCAGGGCTCAAGTAATCCTCCTGCCTTGGCCTCCCAAAGCACTGGGATTACAGGCACGAGCCACCACACCTGACCTAAAATATTAATATTTAAAAATGTTGATTACATATTGATAGTACTTTGGATATATTGAGTTAAATAAAATGTATTAAAATTAGGTTCATCTGATTCTTTGTTCTTTTTAAAATGTAGTTACAAGAAAATTCAAAATTACTTGTGGCTAACATTATATTCTTATGGAGCAGTGCTCCATTACTGGTTTGGGAGCACAGTGGAACCACAGAGTCAGGGAAGACTTCAAAGGAGGGTGGAGGGGAAATAGGAGCTTTCCAGGCAAAGGAGAGAATTATCTGTGGCTTTAGTTACTAGGAAAACAGGTGAGTTGAATTAAAGGAAATTAGCAGAACTATTGCTTTTTCATTACTAACAACCATATCACCACTGAGGTCCAGCCAGAGAACAAGAGTATATCTCTTCCTGCAGTTATATTATTGAATGGAGCCCTGCCTGGCTGTGTGGGGCTTTCTGAAGAATCACTCCATCTTTCCTTCAGTCCCTTTGAAGTAGAGACCTTGCTTCTACCTGCAGGCTGCTGTGAGAGAGTGAAATAAAATTCATTTTTAGCTCCAGATGAAGGGTTAAAGATGGTTCAAGGTTTTTCTGTTCATGTTGTTTTCCCTTCTAAATGGTGACTTAAAGTCAATCAAATGGCAAAAGGCAAAAATTGCTGATTCTTGAGGCTTTGGCAGGGGTGGGTGCTGGCGCTTTCTCTTCCTCTTCCTCTCTTCCTCTCATTTTTGTCCCTTAGATAAAATCTGGCACTTGAGAGCCCACATTTGTCCTATGACTGATGTGAGATGGTACATTTATACCACATGAGAATCTTCTACTCCACATCCAGAACAATGAGAACTGAGAGGAGGCCATTCTCTCAGTTGGGCAGCATCTGCCCTCTTTGTAGCCTGCGGGTCTTTTCATCTGTCTTCTGTTTTGGAAAACACAGGCTTCTGCTGGGAGGCCTGAGATCTACAAAAGAGAAAAGGATGAGACAGGAGCTAGAGACCTAGGTAAAAATTCCAGCTGATGTACCCTGGATTCATCTTTCAGCTTTAGAGAGAGCCTCCAGGGGAAGATAATGAGATTTTGTCTGTGGGCTCCGACCTGGCTCTGGACAAAATGTGAAATTTACTCACTAAATATGGATCAAATTACTTCCCTCTGCCAGGCACTGCTTGGAGTGTGAGGAAAGGAAGAGAAACCCGACTGTCCTGTGTGATAGCTATTTTTATTCCTATTTTATGGATGACAAAACTGAGGTTAAACGCCTTGCCTGCACCACAAATAAATGCTAAGTATGTGAGATGATGTGTGTGCTGAGTAGCTGGATTTAATCATTCTACAGTGTATACATATATTGTGACATCACATAGTACCCCATAAAGATACACAATTATTATTTGTCAATTAAAAGTGTAAAAATATAAATGCCTTGCTTCGTTTGGTCTTAAAACCCAGGTCACTTGCCAGGGGTTTGTGGTTTTGTCCTCTGCAAGGCCATAGGACCTCCCTGCTCCCCTTTACCTGCTCTCTCCACTCCCATGCTGTTGACACCCCCGGGTGAATATATCTTAGTCCAAGAGAAGCAGTTTGGACCAGCTGCAAGCACCCCCCTTCCCTCTCAGTGTGTATTTTGAGGAGTAAGGGATGGGGAGAGGCAGCCTGGGGGCAGGCTCTAAGCTCCCAGTGTGTGTTTTGAGGGGTCAGGAGTTAGGGGGTCAGGTGTTGAGTAAGCACATTCTGCCATTTCTGCCTCAGGGCACAGATGGCTGCTTTTTTAGGTAAAGCAAGAGGGGAAACAGCTGACAACAGAATTCTTTTTGATTCTTCTTTCTTCTGTGACTTAGTGTGTCTGAGACTGGCTGCAAATATGTTTCTCAGATAAAGTAAAATTTTCCTCTAATTTATCAGATAATGTACCATAATCCCTAGCCCACAAAGCTAATGAGCGCCCCAAGAGTACACACTTTGGGCCGGGCGCGGTGGCTCACGCCTGTAATCCTAGCACTTTGGGAGGCCGAGGTGGGAAGATCGCCCGAAGTCAGGAGTTTGAGACCAGCCTGGGCAACATGGTGAAACCACGTCTCTACTAAAAATACAAAAAAATTTAGCCGGGCTTGGTGGCAGGTGCCTGTAATCCCAGCTACTAGGGAGGCTGAGGCAGGAGAATCGTTTGAACCCAGGAGGCGAATATTGTAGTGGGCTGAGATTGTACCATTGAACTCAAGCCTGGGTGACAAGAGTGAAGACTTCATCTCACACACCAAAAAAGTACACATTTCTTCTGAGCTCTGGTTGCCAGGTGTCTGTATCAAATATTGAAAACCACTTTTGAGGCCAGGCGCGGTGGCTCACGCCTGTAATCCCAGCACTTTGGGAGGCTGAGGCAGGTGGATCACGAGGTCAGGAGTTCTAGACCAGCCTGGCCAAGATGGTGAAACCCCATCTCTACTAGAAATGCAAAAAATTGGCCGGGCATGGTGGCATGCGCCCGTAGTCCCGGCTACTCCAGAGGCTGAGGCAGAGAATTGCTTAAAACCTGGAGGGGTGGAGGTTGCAGTGAGCTGAGATCGCACCACTGCCCTCCAGCCTGGGTGACAGAGCGAGACTCCGTCTCAAAAAAAAAAAAAAAAAAAAACAAAAAAAAACCACTTTTGAGTACTAAATTGTGAAAACATCAGACTTTGTATGTAGAATAAGTTTTTGGCTGATAAATATTTGTCAAGCATGTGAGGTATTTTTGTTGAAACCCTCTGGCTGGCTGATCTCTCCTTGCTACTCCTTCAGACATGCCAGGATTTAATGGCTGGAGACCTAAACACGGTGTCAAAGGCAGGTATGAAAGAAATGAGGAATTTAACCAGTCATAGCACCAAAGAGAAAAGACAGCTGAGGAGGGCTTTAGAAATCTTCCATCCAGCCTTTGTTGAACAGATGTGGAAACTGAGGCCAGAAGGGAAGTGGCAGAGTAACCTAGCTTGTAGGGGGCAGGGTCAGGTTAGGAACTAGGATGGTTGATGGCTGGTCCAGCCTAGCCTCTTTCAGGGAGCGCACGGCGAGGGGCTGCCTCTCAAGAGTTTGTCCGTTAGGAGCAGAGAACACAAAAATCCTGTGGTGCCTTCACCAGTCCTTTCTCCAGGCTAGAAAAACGATGATGTCAGAAGGAGCTCATAAGCCCTGTGTGGAGATTTGGCATTCAGCTCCTCACTCTGCCCTGGAGAGGTTTTGTTATGCCAGAAAGGGGCTCTGAACATCTCTGTCAGTGAGTGAGAGGCCTATTGGACTTGCGGGCTTCATCAGGAAGGTGTAGAGAGATGTCAAGAGACCCTCCGGAAGATCCAAATCAATACTAGGCATGAAAACAAAGCTGGCTTTGAAGCCCGAGTTAACAAAGGAAAGTTTCTTTGCTGCTTAGACAAGTTAGAGCCACACAAAAATGGTTAAAAGTATTTTAAGATCTTTTCCCCACCTCAGATAGTTTTGGCTTTGAGAAGAGATTTTTCCCATGGTGCACCTGGGCATACTTGGATCTATATGAGGAGGAAAAGTAAAAGTACGAGGTAAATGAGGAGTTTGCCTTCTGTTGGTTGATAATCTACAAAGCTTCCACTCACCTTCTGTCCCAGCACCCAGGACTCATATTCCTCTCTGACTGCCCACTGCTACCAAATCAAGCCACTCTCCTGCACATCAGTCCTCATTCTGCAACTTTGCTGCTTTCACCCAAACTTATATGCACAATGTTCACACACTCCCTAACCCCTTATTCCTTCAAGGCCTTGCTTGAAGTGCTTGAAGCTGGTTAAGCAGCTAGATGCTGTATGTTTATAGTTTTGGATATAAATACTTTAGGAGAGAGACTAATGCTCTGTGATTTTGGACAACCCATTTAGTATCTTGGAGCTTCCATTTTTCTTATCAGTGAATAAGTGATGTTTGCTCTACCAATGCAAGAGAATTGTTGCAAGATTTAAAACCCATGTGAATTAATGAATGTAAAAAAGACCTTGGTCAAACTGTTGCATGCTTTATAATAAGTGAGATAGCATGATTAAATGCCTTAAAGAAGTTAATTTTCAAGGCTTATGTCTGGTTAAGGGGTAGATAATTGTTGGTAGATAACCCCCCACTCCTAGATTCACCAGCAGAACTTACATTCCTCTGCCTGTGTCTGTTTTGCCCTACTCCTTTGTTTAACCCCTTCCTTGTCTTAGCTTTCTTCTAGAGAGGGGAAGGGGTGCCCCTGGTGACTTAACTTCTTGTGCATATTATTACATTGAGGCAAATCTAAAATGAGCCTCTGCAGGAGAAGAACAAACGCCAGCCCCTGGAGAAGGGTCAGAATGCTTTGCTTTTTATTTCTTTCAGGGGTCTAAGTGTGTGCCGGATTGCATGGTCTAGGGAGGAGATACTGAGTGCAACTTTTCCTGTTTCTCAGAATTGGTGCCTGGCGGCCCAAAAATAAGGATGAAAAGGCCCCAAATAACCCATGTTCTAAAGAGAGAAGCCAAAAAATGCACCAATTTCCCAGCTCAGCCTTCCTGGTCTGTGGCTGCCATCCCAGGTGTCATCCTCACTCTCCACCCTACCTTCTGGTTCATTGTGCATCCCTCTAAGGGATGAGAACACGAGGAGGGGAGAGAGTTATCACTATCGTGAACCTCAGGTGTGATGTGCTCATGGAAAGAGGTGTTTCCTACTATCCCTGAAAAAAATAATACAGTTTGTATTTGTACCCATCCCCCACCATCAAGCTGTCAACCCCCCTCATTAAGACACTTGTACCAGGGAAAACGAGTAATGGGCATAAAAGACAAGAGCAACTTGAGTCTTCATTTCATTGCTCACATCTCTCTGTCCTGCTTCTTTCTTCACCGAAGTACTGCGTTTCTATTCCAAACCAGCTACAATGAGCAGTCTTCATTAGGAATTGGGACTATAGTCTCAACATGGGACTATTGGGGACCCTCTAATAACCTTGTCCTTGACACACATGACTTTGGCCACCTCAGTAGCAAGAGGCATCTGAAGGGATATGCTCGAGATCCCTGGAGTCCTCAGAAATGTCTACAGGCAGGTGTCCCGGGGTCCTGCATAGGAGGGCACTGGCCAGGCCCTGAGTGAGCTCAGCGGGGCCTCCAGACTCACCTATCACAGCCAGGTTGCTCTCCTGCTCTCCTGGTGCTGATTCCAGCTCCTTTCTGTCATTCTGTAGCCCTCAGGATTTGGGTGTCCTTCGGACTGTCCTGTTGGGAACCCTTCCTCACAGTCCTCACATTGACTGAGCAGCCTGAGCAGGCACCACGTCTGGGTCTGGTTTCTTTGCTTATGCTCAGCTACTGGATTGCAGTCCCAGAAACACCGCCTTGACAAGGTTAGCCTGCAATGTGTGAGGCGAATGAAGGCCACAAGGTGGCAGCAGAGGATTACCCACTTGCTAGTGGAGTTGTGAGGCTCTATGGGGGAAGGGAAATGGAGTTTCCTTACCATAGGGCAGGTTGGAAAGCAAGTGAACCAACATTTTAGAGGACTAAGAGATCAATAGGAACAGGTGCAGAAGATTCCAGGTGGGTGTTGAGGTAGGACTTGAATAGAAAGACTAATAATCATGTATTAAGTGTTTATTATGAAGCAGGCAATGTGCTTAGCACTTACACATTACATGATCCATTTCTTAGAACAACCCTGCAATTATTCCTATTCTATTTGTGAGAAAATAGAGGCTCAGATTAATTGAGTTACTGGCCCAAGTTCACATAGCTATTAATTGATGGAATTAGGAATAAAAACCAGGTCTGACAGACTGTAAAGCCTGAGTTTTGAACTTCTATGTTAAACAGTGCAAGCGTCAGGATAGACTAGTGGTTCTCAAAGTGTGGTCCTAGAACCCCCCGGGATTGGCATCACCTGGTGACTTGTTATAGTGCGCATTCTTGGCCAGGCGCAGTGGCTCACACTTGTAATTCCAGCATTTTGGGAGGCCAAGGTGGGCAGATGACTTGAGGTCAGGAGTTTGAGACTGGCCTGGCCAATATGGTGAAACCCCGTCTCTACTAAAAACACAAAAATTAGCTGGGCATGGTGGCAGATGCCTGTAGTATCAGCTACATGGGAGGCTGAAGCAGGAGAACTGCTTGAACCCAGAAGGCAGAGGTTGCAGTGAGCCGAGATTGTGCCATTGCACTCCAGCCTGGGCGATAGAGTGAGACTCCATCTTTAAAAACATAATAATAATAATAAAAAATGCAAATTCTCAAACCTACTGAATCAGAAACCCTGGGGTGGGGCTCAGCAATCTGTGTGAGTGTGTGTGTGCACACGCGTGTGTGTGTGTTTTAATTTTAAATATATATTTTAGTAGATACAGGGTCTTGCTATGTTGCCCAGGCTGGTTCCCAACTTCTGGCTTGAAGTGATCCACCTCGGCCTTCGAAAGAGCTGGAATTACGGTTGTAAGCCACCCTGCCTGGCCCCAATCTGTGTTTTTAAAAGCCCTCTGCCAGGATTCTGATGCTGCTCCAGTTTGAGAAGCACTGAGATAGATAATATTCCAGCCTGTCAAATGCTGAGCTGTGGATTTGCCTGTCATGGTGCAGTCACCTCTGATGGAGCTGGAACTGCCCCAACCTTGACCTTGACATTAGGCCAGCTGGCCGCAAAGGTAAGGAAGTTGTTCACTCCAATTCTGCCCCTTACCTGCTGACATTTTTCTCCCTCTTTAGCTGTAGGTGGGGGAGAAAAGTCTTTGTGGAACTCAGAACTGGAACTTTTCTCTTCATTAACATGACAAACAGGCTACCTCTATCAAGGACAGCCCGGTGAGACTGGCCTGGAATTTAGAATCTCCTTATAAATAAAGTCTCAGCTTTAAGCATTAATGAAAGACATGAGATCTTTATGGTGCCATTCATTTCTGATCTTGCCAATTTGGTAGCTAAAGAGTGACTGCTATCTTTTTCCAAGCCACTAATTATGCAACTCTGTCCTGATATGTGCTAGTTCAGGTTCTTAGCAAAAATTGTAATTCCTCTAAAAATATTATATAACATGTAAGACTGGAAGGAAAGACTCCAAATAATTAATCTTTGTATTTTAGCTGAGAATTTTGGAGTGATTTTAAGTTGTTTCTTTGTGCTTTAAGAAATTTTTGTTTTTAACTTTGAAGTGTGTACACATTTTTCAATAAGAGAAGAAAATAATGCTGTTTTATAAACAAGTCTTTTATTCTGTGAGATGAACCCATCAGAATGAAAGTTATGTGCCTGAAATTCCTGATGATTTGACAAGAGAAGACTGAAGCTTTTGTATAGCCATTTAAAGAAAAAGAAAACTCATTAATTTTCAGCTTATTCATTTGATATTTGTGCTTATATCCATAGGAGATAGGAGGTATTTGTTTGTTTGTTTGTTTTTTTACTGAGGTTACAAAAGGATATTAAGAACAAGGCAATGTTTAGGAGAGCAGATTGTTTAAATGGAGTTTGAACTACCTTTGACATTCTCATCTATATGCTAACACTGATGTGCTTATTACAAATTTTTTCTTATATATTCATTCATCAGATTATAGATGGTGTCTCTCTACATTAACACCTATCTGTAGCTTTAAAATCAGACTGTAGGATATATTAGTATACCCAGTAAGCTCTAATCATTTGTGACTGTTTATTCAGACACGTACAGAAATGACACGTTCAGGAATCCTCTTTCTAGGGTGAATCCCAGAAGACCTCCAATGGCTTGGATATCTAAGGTTGCAGATGTGAAGCAACAAGATCTGTGTAAGTGATCATCTCTCACAGGATGGGCTTTGGGATACCTCAAAAATGTATGGAAGCCAAGTAGCCATGGGGAGGTAAAGACCTCTTAAGGTGAACTCCTCATTAGCAAAGGACCCTTCTGATATAGAGAAACCAAGACCTTTGGGTGCCCCTCAAAGGCAAGCTGGTTCTCAGACTCCATCAGATCTCAGATAAGCTTTTGAGGACAGGGGGCCACAGCAGCAGCAGTGGTGGCACATTCCAGCTGATCCCCATGGACTGAGCTGCGGAGGACCCGCCAGCCTTGCTAGAAAGGAAAGTGACTCTTCTGAAGCTGGGGGCACTGAGCAAAAGCACCACCTGGCAGAGCCCCTCCTCTACAGGGCTCCATGCAGACAGGCCTGAGAATGAAAGATGTGTATTATGCATATTATCTCATTTATACATTTGTCCCTTGCTTGTCTTCCCCATTAGAATTGTTAAAAAGGAAAAATCTCAAGTTTAAATTTATCAGAGTTTGTATGAGCAAAAAACCCCAAAAAACAACAACAAAAATGATTAGTGAAGTGAATCTGGCAGCCCCCAGAACCAGAACAGGGTCAAAGAGCTTCTGTGTGCTACATGATCAGACAGCAGCATTTATGGACAGAAAAGGGAAGTGAGGTAAAAAGAACAACTTAGTTATAGCTCAGCATTTTGTCTTACTTGAATCAGCTGACCACCTACCATATTGACTGAAGTTCAGCTGCTTGTTACATGAGTATACTTCTAAATTAATTTGTTTCATTTAGCATGGATTACCACATACTGGTTTGATCTGTTGGGCTAGGAACCCAATGCAAATCAATGGCATGCTATAAATTTTATTTTTATTATTATTTTTAGAGATGGGGGGGTCTCATTATATTGCCCAGGCTGGTCTCGAACTCCTGAACTCAAGTGATCCTCCCACCTCGGCCTCCCAAAGTGTTGGGATTACAGGTGTGAGCCACTGTACCTGATTAAATTGTATTTTAATAGAATAGAAGCTTCCTAAAAGCCAGACCTTGTTTGTCAACTTCAAGGTGCATCTTCAGCATCTAAAACATAGTAGACAATAAATATGCAGTGAATGAATATGTGAAGGCTCCCATAAACTCTAAGTTTATGGTATTCATTGACACTTTCATTAAGTTATGGTATTTTTCTAATTCCAGCAATTCTTTGCTTTTCAGCAATTGCACATAACTCCAGTAACCAAAGTGCCAGTAGGTAACCTTGAAGATGATGCTGAGAAATAGTTTTCTGGACACAAAAACCCTGTGGACTCTTGACATCTAAGAACTTTTAGACAGTGGTTTTCACACTTATTTCTGCAGCAACAGAGCCCTTTCTTTTCTGGAAACCTGAGGCGGAGGCCCACGATATAAACAAGACAAAAGCAGAGATGCTCAGGTTCAAGCCGTGATATGTGCCTTGAGCCTGACCTGCTCAGACCTTGCCCTCTTTCCTTTCCTCCAAGAAATCCCAGAACAGTTTCCTGCAACAGTAGGATAGTGGTTCTCACCCTCGGCTGCACATTTGTCTCCTGGAAAAGCATAATTTCAGCACAGGAGATCAAGCACACAAGCTCTGGCTGTGATATATGCTAAAATAAAATGTTCAGATAGAGTTCGAAATTAACCCCATACTATGCTCTACGGAAGTCACTTCTGAATTGCATGTTATCAGTCCTAGCACAGCAATTCTCAATCCTAGATGCTCACTGAAGTCAGCTGGGGAACGTTAACAATTACTGATGCTGGGACTAACTCTGTCCCATTCTCCCAGATTCTGATTTAATTTGTCCGCTGTATAATCTGGGTGTCTGAGATTTTAAAGCTTTATGGGCCTCTTACAAACACTCTACTCCATGCTGGTGGGGAATAAGCAAACTACGACAGAAGCAGGCAGAGGGCATTCTGCTGTATGTTGTAGGTAGCTGTCTATCTTCTGTTATCATTGCTGTAAGTGATTCTGAGGGCAGGGAGTGTGTGTTATTCATTTCTTTATACTTTGTTTAGGACTGTCTGTTACTGCAGTCCCTCAGGAAAAGCATATGCTTCATTAGCTGAGTGATTGCAAGCAACTTCACCTTTCTAATCCTCAATTTCCTCATCTGCAAAATAGCAAAGTAATGGTATCTACCTTGTATAGTTTATGTAAGGATTAAATAAAATATGAAAATAGTTTAACAGAGTATCTGATACATTATAAGTGCTCATTAAATGCTTTAAAGATACTGTTCTTCCTATTAGCTATTTATACCAGAACTAAGAGTTTCTGCCTTATATTGTAAGGGAGGTAAGACTTGGTCAGGTGAAGTTAAGATTAAGTTTATGAAACTTGTTTCTCATAAAGAGGGTTATATCTTAAAATGATAAATAGGTTTAAAGAATATTTAAGCAAATATTTATATACAGCATTCATAGTAACTGGATTTTAGGGAAGTTAAGTATTCTTATTCCTAATGATTTGACTTAGATGGAGGGCAATTTTGACTTCCCAGAATCCACACCAGGCTGTACCTTTAGAGAGAGGCTCCTGGATTAGATATGCCCAGTATGGAATTTCTTATGTCCCTAGGAATTAGAAAGCTTCATGTGAACAGATGTAGCTTTGGGATTTTGTAACTTTATGAATAAAATTTCAGATGAGGACTAATATCCTGTGGTCTACATGTATCCATCTGTTTTACGCGGCATTGTTTGTCACTGGATATTGATTTACTCCTTTCTTTGTCCAGCATGGAGAATTAGAATATGTGTTAACTTGTGTAATCACTGATTGCTGAATTTGCAGCACAGTCAGGAAATAAGCAGATTGTAAGTGGTGAGTAACACGGTGCTTTGGAGGAGTGTAAATTAACAGCTTTATGAGGTATTGTAGCCAACGTTTCTGCCTATGTCTATCATTTAGGACAAAGGTGTCTGAGTACACAGCTTCTGCTTATCCATGACCCAGATGGAATAAAAGAGGTCCAGACACTGTCTGGACCCTGTAGACCTTCCCATGCCTGGGTGCTCCTAACTTGATTCCTAGTAGCCACTCTCTCTGTGTCTGAGAGCTTGCCCCAGTGCGGCAGAAAGCCACTGGACCTGCACTTATGTCAGGCCAGAAAGGCTGGGCAGCAACTTGTGCCCCAGCGGTCCTCACCCGTGACTCATGGGAGTTGAGGCATAAATGCCCATTGCTCCTTCATCCCTTGGGGTGATAATTACGAGGTGAATTATCTGCACTGTTTCTAGAACCTGCCTGTGGAATTATGATTCAGTTCTCCACTGTGGTTGCTGGCTTCATAATGCCCACTTTATTCTCTTCCCTTACTTCATTGCTGTACTTCCCCCAGTAAATTACCTATGCCCTAATCCTCATCAGGGAACCTAAGCTATGACCCTGAGTTTTCTCACTTATCCTGTGCTCTTGGTTGGTCAGGTAGCATCTATGAGCCTCAGTGTTGTCACCATGTTTGTGAGGTTCCTAGACTGCCATATCAAAGGACCACAAACCTCGTAGCTTAAAACAACAGAAACATGTTCTCTCACAGTTCTCCAGGCTAGAAGCCTGAAATTCACAGGGCAGGGCCATGCTCCCTGGGAAGGCTCTAGGGAGAATCCCTTCTTGCTGGTTTTCAGCTTCTAGTGGCTGCAGGAAATCCTTGGTGCTTCTTGGCTTAGGGCTGCCATCTGATCTCTGCCTCTATCTTTACATGGCCTTTTCCTCTGGGTTTCTCTAGGTAACCAAGTATTTCTCGCCTTTGTCTTATAAAGACACAAGCCATTGGATTTAGGACCCACTCTAAATCCAAGATAATTTTATCTTGAAATTTTTAATTACATTTGCAAGACCTTATTTCCAAATAAGGTCACATACTGAGGTTCCTAATGAGCGTGCATTTTTGGGGGATGCCATTCAACCCACTATCCTGTGAAAGGGGACCAGGAATCCCTATTATCCATTGCTGTGAGGATGCAAGTTAGGCAAGTTCTTGGTAGAGGGTAAAGTGTTGTTCAAAGTTTCAAAGGTTCAAAGGTTCAAAGGTAAAGGTTTGCTGTGGTTGTTCTGGACTCAGGAGCTGCCAATGCTTGGTGGGGTGGTGTGGGGCGGGTAGTGGCAGTGGTTAAGCTCTGGTTCCACCAGTTGTTTCCCTCTGTCCTGGAGGCAGCTGCTGACAAGAGTACATTCATGATTTTCTCATTGGCTTTGCCCTCATATTAGTATTGAGTGTAGGGCTTGGAGTCAGACCAAGGTTAAAATCCTAGCCATGTACTAGTTCTTTGTGTTTGGACAAATTACATTAGCCTACTAAGCAAGAAGTTATTGAAAATCCCCCCTGAGAGATCCCTATAGCAGACACTCTGTGGCATTTAGCTATATCTTTTATGTGCTTCTTTCACGCAAATTTTACTCAGCTTCTTTCAAACAAAAACATAAGGACTAGACTTTACATACATGGAGGACTCAACAAGCCCCATGTTACCATCCTCAAGTACAGGGCACAGGGAAGGCATGGAGAAAAACAAAACATTATGTTTCTGGAACACCTGCTCAATAACAACCTATCCATTGTCCCTCAGCTGGTGGTGTTGACCCATTACATGAAAGAGAACCTGTCCAGGGTTTTAGTAGGGCATAGTAGGGACTTAGGTGAGTACAAGCATTGATGAGTAGATAAATAAATCAGTGAGTCAGCAAGATAAATCCAGAAAAGAAAATGAGGGAAAAATGGAGTAAGAAGAAAAAGAGAACAGGAAGGAGAGGAGAAATTCAGACACATTTGGAGGATGGCTGGTAACACCAGTTCTCATAGGAGGATTTTCAAAGTATAAATGGCTTAAGTCACCTCGTAGAACTTTGTCTTTCAAGATTCTGAGGACCAGTGACTTTTCTCCTCCTTAGCAAGCAAACCAATGCAAGATTGACTGAGCAAGGGACACAGGTAATGTCTGTGTGGTGGGAACAAGATGATATGTTAAAAAATTTTTCTCAGAGCCATGTGAATGCTAAATAGACACAAATGCCACTTTCCACCCACTCACATGGTAGTTACGGTTTGTAAGGTCTGTACACTGTTTTTATTTGACCTTTTTATAAGCAACCTCTGAGGCAGGCAGATTGGGTATTTAAAAGGCAAAACTAATGCTCTACTCACACTGTCAGTGGCTGTTGTGAAACCTCAGTTCTTCTTAGTTTAAAAGGGTTTACACATGAGATGCACAGCAAAAGAGATGCAGCACAGAGCAACTTATTGCAAAGGAGAAGAATATTCTGAAAGCTAGGTGCAGAATACAGAAAGGATTCATGGCAAGCTGCTCATAAAGATGAGATAGCAAAGACTGGCACTAGGGAGACTCCCTTCATGGGAGTCTTACATGACTATTCATAAGTAGGTTGGAAGAGGTGTTACTAGTAAGCATGTTCTTGGTGCACAGGCACAGTAGCTATACATGCTTTTTCATACATTGTGTTGCAGGAAGTCAGGGAACCCGAACAGAGGGACCGGGTGAAGCCACAGCAGAACATAAATTGTGAAGATTTCATGGACATTTGTTAGTTCCCCAGATTAATACTTTTATAATTTCTTACATCTGTCTTTACTGCAATCTCTGAACATCAATTGTGAAGATTTCATGGACATTTATCACTTCCCCAATCAATACTCTTTTAATTTCCTATGCCTGTCTTTACTTTAATCTCTTAATCCCGTCATCTTCGTAAGCTGAGGATGTATGTCGTCTCAAGACCCTGTGATGATTGTGTTATCTGTACAAATTGTTCATAAAGCATGTGTGTTTGAACAATATGAAATCTGGGCACCTTGAAAAGAACAGGATAACAGTGATTTTCAGGGAACAAGGGAGATAACCATAAAGTCTGACTGCCTGTGGGGCGGGGCAGAACAGAGTCATATTTCTCTTCTTTCAGAAAGCGAATATGAGAAATATTGCTGAATTCTTTTCTCAGCAAGGAATAACCCTGGGAAAACGAATGCATTCCCAGGAGGTGGTCTCGAAAATGGCTGCTCTGGGAGTGTCTGTCTTATGCAGTTGTAGATAAGGGATGAAATTCGCCCTGGTCTCCTGCAGCGCCCTCAGCCTTGCTAGGATTAGGAAATTCCAGCCTGGCAAATTCTAGTCAGACTGGTTGTCTGCTCTCAAACCCTGTTTCCTGTTAAGATGTTTATCAATGACAATGTGTGCCCAGCAGGACATGGAACCTCATTAGTAATTCTAATTTCTGCCTGGCCTTGTGACCTTGCTCTGCCCCCATTTGCCTTGTGATATTTTATTGCCTTTGAAGCATGTGATCTCTGTGACCCACACCCTATTCGTACACTCCCTCCCCTTTGAAAATCGCTAATAAAAACTTTCTGGTTTTGTGGCTCAGGGGCATCATGGAAACTGCCAACATGTGATGTCACCCCTGAAGACCCAGCTGTAAAATTTCTTTCTTTTCTACTCTTTCTCTTTATTTCTCAGACTAGCTGAGACTTAGGGAAAATAGAAAAGAACCTATGTTGAAATATTGCGGGCTGGTTCCTCTGATAATATTGCATATCTAATTAGCATCTCCACTGTGGGGTATTTTTTTTACTATTATCATGAGCAAAGGGTCAGTTTGAGGACAGGTGAAATTAAAATGTGCATGCTGTCTGGGAGTGGGTGGGGAGTGGGATTTCCTACTGGAGATATCTTTGCTGGGGTAAGGGTAACTATAATGTGAGTGCTGGGGCTTATTGTCCTGACTGTATGGCCACCATGGCTGCCACGCCCTGAGAACATGGTTACTTCTTGACTACCTATCCTGCCTCAACACAACACTTCTGGAACCAAATGTGTGGGTTTTATTTTTCCCCAACATCAACTACCTCTTGGAACACTGCCTAAGTGTCCTACAAGTTACCTCGATTCTGACACTAACTGCCTGGAATTAGCACAGACCCCATAGATTAAGGGCTGAGTCCCACAAGACTGCCCCCCCTTCAGGAACCAAATCACAAGTCCCAGGTTGTCACCCGTACTTCTAATCCAAAGGCTATAAATGGAAATTCCCACAACCTTCTCCTCATGTTCAATAATTTGTTAGAACAGCTCACAGGACCCAAGGAAATAGTCTACCTACTGTTACCAATTTATTACAAGGATATTTAAAAATACACAAATGAGCAGCTAGATAAAGAGATACACAGAGGTCTGGAAGGGTCCTGAGCACAGGAGCTTCTGTCCGCATGGAGTTTTGAAGCGCATGACCTTCCCAGAAACTGTGTATAGTCTTGTTCACCAACTCAGAAGTTCACAAACCCTTTGGTTAGGGATTTTATGGTGGCTTTGTTATGTAGGCATCATTGATTACATCATTGGCCATTGGTGATTAGCTCAACCTCCAGCCCTTTTCCTCTCCCTGGATGTCAGGGGATGGGGCTGAAACCCTTTACCCACAGGTTTGTTCTGGCAAACAGCTCCCCATTGTTAGGTGCTTTCTGGAGATCACTCCATTAACATAAACTCAGGTGTGATTGAAGTACTCTTGTTATGAATAGCAAAACAAGAGTTTTTTTTTTTTTTCTTTTTCACCCAGCAGCTATTTCAGGAAGTGGGGACAAAAACAAAACACAGCAAAAGATGCTCCTATTGCTTTTATCTTTTGGGAAATTGTAAGCGTTTTAGGAGCTCCGGTCAGGAGCTGGGAATGAAGATTAAATATATATTTATTATTATATGACAACATCACAGTATTGTTGTCTCCACTTTATAAATCAGTAAGTGCGTGAAAGTTAAAAACAATTATCCCAAGATTCCAGGGCTGGGAAGTGGAGATTGCTAGAAATCACAACTAAAACTTCTGCTGTCAGATTTGGGACTCTGTGCTGAAGCCTAATGTCTGAACAAGGTTCATAAGTTCATTACTACTATTCTTTCATAAACTCTGAGGTCTGTCAGGCCTCTAAAGTTTATGGTCCCATAATGTCTCCCCCAGAAGCCAGGTTCACCCTCACCTCTTTCAGTGGCAGAGATCAGACAGGGTCCAGGGTTTGGGTTGGTCATGTCTGGAGAGGTTGGAACAAGGAAAATGTTCTGCATCCTCAAAAGCAGTATTTGCCAAATGGGGGATAAACTATATCTTTAGATTTGATTTGGACAGTCTCACCCTTTGAGTGACTTTGCAAAGCACTATATTAATAATATTGTCTCATAATTAATGGTAGGCTGGGAGCTGATGACCCATGACATAGCTTTGGGCTGTTAGCTAATATGGTTATTACTTTAATGGGAACCTCCTAAGCCCTCATCTTTTTGGTTCATAATAGAAGCCATTTTAAGGGAAATAAAAGTTTTCTTTGAGTCAGAAGAATTTTAAAGATGAGATATTATGCAAGAAACCTCTTCTTAGTAGAGTTCTTGGGGCATGAGTGTGTGTGTGTGTGTGTCTCTAAACCTAGGTCTTGGATGCTTGGGAAAGTTAGTGAGGAAGGTGGGTGACCTCTTCAATCTTCATCAACAGAAGTACTCACAGAGGCACTATTGAAGTAGTTATTTCATTTGAAATTTTTGATTCACTTTAGGAAAAAAATGAGCAAATTAGTTAAATTCTGTGTTACAGAAGAGAGAGTGCCACTAGAAAAGAGCTAGAGTTGGGGCTATAGGCATCTAGGTGTAGCCAAATTATGGCTCTGGCTACCTGTGGCCCTTGAGTTCATTCCCTCACTCTAGACTTATGCTGTCCCACTGAGGCAGATTGGCCTTGATGTCTGTCACTTAGGCAGATATCAAGACAGGCAGAATGGCTCTATAGTGAGTGTTGTTCATTTTGGGCTATCTAGCTTCTATTCTACCTCCCAACAGCATCTTGGTTTCCTTCTTGGGAATTACCTCTGTCTTGTGGAGCAATGAGGGTGGGTGCTGGGCTTCTTGCCACAGACTCCTCTGAGAGATCCCTGGGGATTCCCTTCCAGCCCTGGAGTCCCACAAGACTGCCCCTACTTCAGAAACCAAATCACAAGTCCCAGGTTGTCGCCTGTACTTCTAATCAAAAGGGTATAAATGGAAGTTCCCACAACCTCCAGCAAGCAGCATATGACATAAGTTCAGCCAATTAGATCTTCTCTTCCAAAACTGTGACCCTGAAACAGAAGGATCCAAATGGGAGGAATGGTTCGAATCTAGGTATCTGTCAGCAGGTTCTATGCAGGGAACAGAGAGATGGTTGGATCTTGTCTTCATACTTTCTGGAGCTGTTCCATATTCTGAGAGTTACAAGGCTCGTTCTCCAGCCTCCCCTTCAACCCTGTACCTCCATAGCTTTGATTCATTCCTCTTTTGCTTCAGTTGGTTAGCATTTTGTTGTTTGCAACTACAAAACTGTAACTGTAGAAGCCCCTTCACTGATCCCCTTGCCTCAAGAACACCCTGCACATTTTGCCAAATTGCAAGTAGGACCATAACAAGCCCGTACCTGAAAGGTTTCAAAGTCTCTGTTTCCTGTGCAGAAAGCTCATGCTCCTTAGTATGGTAGAGAAGCCTCCCCCTTCCCTTGCCACTAGGTGGTGCTACCTCCTACTCAAAAATCATCTCTCTCCCAGGCCTTTGTCCTCTTATCACAGTTCACCTCCCAAGTACCTCACCATTCTGAACTTAGGGCAAGAGTCACCTCCTTTATGAAATCTTTTTTGACCTGCTCCTCCCTAGAATTGACTACTTTGTACACAATTCTGTTTTGATCTGCTTATTTGTGTCTCTATGACCCTAGTAACTGAACTTTCTTTGAAGGTGGGCATTATATCACACCCACCTTTGTATTCCAAGAATAGATTTTTCATTTTGTATTTGTGGAATAGATGGATAATGAACAAGTGTTGCAATCATTAAGGCCTACTCACACATGTAAGTCTGGCCCCTGTTCTTCTAAATGCCTGGGACAGGGCATGCACCTGGCTTGTAATCAGGGAAATGATCCTGATGATAGAAAGAGAGTGTAGTGATCTGTTTATAAAGATGGCTGCAACTATTGCTCCCATCCTGTGCACATACACCCTGGCACTGTGACTTCACTGCTCCTCCCATGAAAAAGTGGGTTGAATTCTCCTCCAGTTGAATCTGGCCCTGTGTGATGATTTGACTATGTCCCCCAAAATTCATGTGTTGGAAACGTAATCCTTAATGCAGCAGTGTTGGAAGGTGGGGCTTAATAAGAGGTGATTGGGTCATGAGGGCTCTACCTTCATGACTGAATTAATGTCATTGTTGCAGGAGTGGATTAATTGAGAGTGGCTTTGCTATCTTGAAAATGGCTTTGTTATAAAAGCAAATTTGATTCCCTTTTTCTTACTCTCTCTCCTCGGTGCTCTCTTGTCTTTCTGGCTTCTGCCATAGGATGATGCAGCAAGAAGGCCCTTGCCAGATGCAGGGCCCTTGAACTTCTCAGCCTCCAAAATTATAAGAAATACATTTCTTTTCTTTATAAATTATCCAGTCTGTAATATTCTGTTATAATAGTGATAAATGCACTAAGATACTGTGTGACTGACTTTACCCAAATGAACGTGTTGAAGTGATATTGTGAGACTTCTGAATCTCAGCCTCAAAAAGTCTTAGGGTTTCTGCAATTGCCCTTTTGGATTGCTGACCTGAGACCACCATGGAAGGAATTTCTGCCCAGCATGCTGGAGCATGAGAATGAAGGCACTGCAGCGAGCAGCCAGCACCAATTTCCAGGCATGTGAACCAGGCCATCTTCTAGCATCTCTCCCTGAGACAAGCTGCCAGGTGGCTGTATCCATGTGAATGGCCTCTAGAGACAGCAGCAGAAGTGCTGCCCAGATGCTCCAGCCCAAATTGTTGGCCCAGAGTTGTGAGCAAATAAATGGTGATTGTGTTAAGCTGCGAAGTTTTAGGTGGTTTGTTATGTAGGGGTAGAGAACGGATACAAAGATATTGGTAATGAGTTAACATAAAGAACAGGGGTGCATTGTCCCCTGAATGTCCTCTATTCTTTAATCGTTGTGACAATTTGCCTCCAGTGTCCATTTAAGATGTTGACCATTGTGGCAAATGGTCAGTTTATCTCAGGCTCTTTGCTGCCTGGATTAGTGTGCATGGACTGCCATAACAAACTGCCACAGGCTTAAATAACAGAAATTATTTTTTTCATAGTTCTGGAGGTTGCAAGTCTGAGATCCAGATGTCAGTCAAGTTGGCTTCTTCTAAGACCTCTCTCCTTGGCTTGTAGATGTCTGTCTTCTTCCAGTGTCTTCACATGGTCCTTTCTCTGTGTCATTTGGTATGCTAATCTCTTCTTCTTATAAGGACACCAGTCATACCGTATTAGGTCCTACCTATATGAACTCAACTTACCTTAATTACCTTTTAAAAGATGCTGCCTCCAAATATAGTCTGTACAGTCTGAGATACCAGGGGTTAGAGTTTCAACAAATAAAATTTGTGGGGGGGATATAATTCTGTCTAATCACTGCTTAAAGTCTAAGCACTAGCTTATTTTACCATCAACTCCTTGCCTACTGGTAGTTGAAGAAGTGATAGTAACGTGCTTGGACTGACCAACAATTAAGTAGCCAGGAATCATTCTGAGAAATACCCTTCCAGGTCTGCAAAAACCATAAAGCAATTTAGGGAGTTGAGGTCCCTATGTCACCTTCCTATCCAAGTACCATGCCTTTTCTGGCTGTTTGCTGGGGCTGTCTGAACATTTTCTGGAGGCTCACTGCAAAAGGCAAGTAGGGGCAGCCTGAGGTGGGAGTTTGGCAATCCGTAGAGGCTGCCGCAAGCTGGGACCACCTCTGCAGATGCTGTTGGATTCCTACTGTGGGAGATATCCTCTTGCTAACAGTAACACATTTCCTCTTGAGTAAGTGACAGGGTGGGAATATAGCTTTTGCCGAACTCTCAAATAGAAAAACAAACTCACATGATCTGGAGAGAAGGAATGTACTTAAAATCTGATAATTAAATCTGGTCCCTTAGCAGCCAGCCCACAAATGCAGACAGTGAAGGCAGAGGTCAGTGGAGGCGGTAAGATGGACACACAGATGTGTGTCTTTGGATGTTTACCTTGATTAATGGATACACATACAGCAAAGGAGGAATTTGGTTAATAGAATTATCTAGATTTCTGAGGTGTAATCAGTTAGTATTTATTGAACGTTTGCTGCCTGTGAAGCCCTGTATTATGGGTTGTGAAGAAAGATGCCAATCTGAACTCTTGCTGTTTAAATAATTTGAGATGCTTGAGTCAATGTTTCTGCTTAATTAAGTCTAAGTTAGCTTGCAAGACTGAACCTGATGACTGGCTTCTAGACAGCCTCAGGGTGCTAATTCTTATTCCTAGTGATTATTGGTACAGGGCTGGAGCTGGCTGTGGAAAGATGATTGGGCTGCGTGTCAATGGATCCGATCCATTCTTTCATCTATTTACACAACAAGCATTCATTGAAGATCTCATTATGGATGCCAGACCTGTGTTATGCACCCTGAGATCTGCAGAGAATACTGAATCAGGGCTGCTGTGTCGGAGAGCTTAATCCCAGTAGGTTCTTTAGAGACTCAACCTAGAAGTTGCTCATTTGAGTAAATTCTTAAAAATAATAGCTCATGTCTTGTTACTTGTATTACTCTAAAAATGGACTTCAACTTACTAGAAGGATTCATATAAATTAATACCAGTTAGGTTACATGAAATTTTATGTGTTCACTTGAATCATACATGTTTCATTGCATAACTATATGTAATGATCATTCTCATTAATCAAGTCATTGCTGTTACATGCCTGTCCTTGCTTACATGTATATACAGGCACAATGACATAGAAATTGACTTGTATAAACATGTCTGTGTAAGAGAAGAGAAACTTCATATGCTGCCATTCCTAAGAGAGAGTCCACAGGGGCAGCTGCTAGCATGAGATTTTGGAGAGGGTGTCCAGTCTAAGATTCATGGTGGGTGGTCAGCTGCAGGTACTGGCATTCACTGGGAGAACAGGTTTTGGTGCTGAAAGCACAACCAAGGGCTAGCACGAGGAGGGAGCAGGATGCAGATGAGGTGACAAAATAGAAAAAAGTCTAAAATATGTGGGGCAGTCAAGGCCAGAATGATTCTAAGTCTACTAGATAGTGCCTCTGTGGGAGGCCGCCTTCTGTAAAGAGCTTTCATCTAGAAGCTAGAAGGACTTTGTTCTGAATACAGAATTTCTGACTCTTCTGCATATTAGTTACCTCCCTCTCTCACTTATTGGGTAGCTTAAATAAAATAACATATGTGAAGCACTTATTATAACTTGGAAATCTTTCAACAAATGTTGGTTTCTTTCCTTTTCTGGCTTGAAGCCACTTTTGGGGCCATAAAGGTGTCACCCGGTAACAGGAAAAAGACAGACAGATCATGCAGTGTCCCCAGAAATGTACGTCCCAGTTGAATGAAAGTTGAGAAATTTTTCTCTTTTCCACCACTTTCAGAGCTATTTTACTTCCCAGGGAGCAGAAGAAATATCTGAGAACTGACTTCCACATCTCTCTGATCTTAAAGTTGACAGAACTAGGCACGTTTTCTTAGAAGGCTGAGGTGCCTGCAGATGGCAAGTGAAGCATATAAATACTGACACATGCAAGAAAATTATACGGTGAAAAGAAACTGTTCAGGCAGAATATTGATCATGACAGCACAGAGCTTCCATGGGGTCATGTTTCTTGGCTGTTGTTAGGGCATGGCAAGCACGATCATTGGGTCTGAGTAAGCCGAGGAGAAACTTTAAGGGCAGAAAAAAGACGTAGCTAAGTCCTATAAAGCATTAAGTGTGTGCCAGACATTCTTTCTTCTAGCGCTCTTACATATTAACTCATTTAACTCTCAGAAAAGTGCTCTGGTGGGTACTATTACAGCTGGGAGAGAGACACAGAGAAGTAAAGCAGACTGTCAGAGTCACACAACTAGTGAACGTCTGAGCCATGACCGAAACACAGGCGGCCTCCAAGCCAGTGCTCAAGACCATGATGCTATGGTTCCCATTATAATTTGACAAAGAAGTTTGAAACATTTTAAAATTTGATGCCAGAAGGATAAAAGATCTAAATGTGAGAAGTAGAACTATAATTCTTCTGGAAGTGAGTATGAAACGATATCTTTATGTGCTTGGAGCAGGGAAATATTTCTTAAATAAGACCATGAAAGCAGTAACTCTAAAGAAGAGACAGATAAATTCAACTCTATGAAAACTAAGAACTTCTGTTCAACAAAACACACCAACAAGAAAGTGAAAAGACCAACCATGGGGGTGGGAATGGTATTTCCAACAGTTATCACTACAAAAGACCAGTGCCCAGCACACATGTACAACTCCTTCACCAAGTAAGAAAAAGGCAAACAATACGAAAGAAATACTGGCAAAGGAATCTAATACATTCATCACAAAATGAAAATATAAATGGCCAAGAAATATGTGAGGATGTGTTTAAATTCATTAGTCATTGAGGAAATGCAAAATAAAACCACCAAGGAATATGGATAAAATTAAACACTCTGAAATACCCTGTGTTGGTTAGGATGCAGAAGAACAGAAATGCTCGGTCACACTGGTAGGAACATAAGATGGTGCAAATGCTGCAGAAAACTCAGTTGAAGATTTTCACACTTTATGAAGAACACCCAGGGCATCCTTTGCTGAGTCTATGCCTAGAAAAATATATGTACAAGCGGACACATGGAAAAAAACAATGTTCATAGCAGCTTTGTTTAGAATTGCCCCAAACTGGATGCAACATAAGTGCCTATTAACAGAGGAGTGGAAAAATAAATTGTTGTGCACGCATACAACAAAATAATATTCAGCAGTGAAAAGGAATGAACCATAGCAACACACAATGACATGCATGGATTTTACAAACATTAATGAATGTGAATGATTAACATAAGAAAGGCATTGCTTCTGCCATTGCCAATACCAGACCCTGCCCCCTCCTAGCACCACATTCCTTGCTACTGGGGAGGGGCAAGAAGCAGCCTCTGATCCTCACCAACCATAAAGTGGGTGAGGTTCAACAGTTTCCCTGGGGCTGGGCATGGTGACTCACACCTGTAATCCCAGCATTTTCAGAGCCTGAGGTAGGAGGATCTCTTGAGCCTGGAATTCAAGGTTACAGTGAGCTGTGATCATGCCACTGCACTGCAGCCTGGGTGACAAAATGAGACTCTCTCTAAAAAAATAAATAAAAAAGAATTTCCCTGGACCTTTCATCCGAGGTCATGGCCTGGTCTGTTCTCTCTGAATTGCACAAACCAAATAGGTTATGAAGATGCTCTCAAAGTAGCATGTATATTTAAAAGGAGTCTTCTGGAGAAAGTGAAAAGAGTACCACAGTGGGCCACTGGGGATAGACTTGGGGACAAGCTTTCATTTGCAGCAGAAAGAATGGCTTGTTCATTGTGAGATCGTGTGACCTAGAAGCTCTTCTGCAGTCTATTGATGAACTCTGAGACAGGGTTCTAACAGGTACAATTTGAGATATTTCCTCTGGCTTGGAATTCAGAAGAAACACACAAGGATGGTTCTAACATGGCAGAGAGTGACTGAACTTTTAGAGGAGTCAACGTTCTTGGAGCAGATAACTTCCCAATTGGTCCAATTTTCCCTGGAGTTGCAGGAGAGGACAGAAAGGATGGTGTGAAGGGCTGGTTTTTCATAGTTAACCCTCAGCATGTCCTGTATTTTCAACCTTACAGGAAGAAAGGCCCTAGGCTAGATAGGTCTCAGGAACTCAGGGTTCTAGACCTGCCTCTGACATTTTATAAACTTTGGAACTTAATTTCTTTCTCTGTACAATGAGAGATTTAAACAGAATGATTGCTAAGTCAGTGTTAATTCTGAACTACATTCCCCTTTCTCCCTACACATTTCAAGGAACATAATTCAAGCCAGCATATAGCTTTTACAACTTTCATTTGGTTGCCACCCACTCTCTGCCTATGGATGGAATACCTGCATCTTTTATTGGCTGATAATCCCCTAGACACCTGCTGGGTGCTTGATTTGGGTTGAAGAATCCTTATGTGGTGATACGTGTTTGATGCACTTTGAATCAGTCACCCAGACTCTATCCAGTTGTGTGACCTTAGGGTGCAGTCTGAAGAGGGCTGTCCTACATACATAAGTCCTGGACCAGCCACGTGGAACAGAGAGGTTTTTGTGGGGCTTTCTTCATTTTGACTGTATTTCTAATATCATGGGGATGCAGGCCTGGCCTAAGGCCAATGTGGCTGAAATGCTATTCATGTGTTGTGACTTAATCCCCCCATGCCTAGGGCAGATATTGCTAATCCTTTATAGTACAACACTCTAATTGATCACAGTTGGCATCCAAGATGGGATCAATTTATCAACTTTGAGAAGGAGGAAGGTATATACATTTAACTCAGGTGGGAAATAGAGTATAACCTAGTTTAGCCCCAAAATGCATGGCATGCGAGGATCCATAGCTTCTCACTTGATTCTGTGAATTGCCGAGACTTGCTTTTTCAGGGCCTCTTCTGCCTTCTACTTCTGTGACATGTGCTTTTCCTGTTATACTTAGTATTCACCTTTAATGTCAAATTTTCCCTAATAAGTACACATCATGGTTTAGGAAAGGCTTTTGCTGCCTCTTGGGATCCCTGTCTTTGAATTCTCCACCTGTCTCCTGACCATCTCTCCTCCAGGAGTAAACAGATTGCTCTTTCCCTTTCCTTCATGGCTTAACAGCTTATTGAAAACTTCCTTTGTTCCAGGTACTAGTTTTAATTCTTTGCAAGTATTATTTCATTTAATCTTTACACAACCTCTGAAAGATCCACTTTCATTATCTGCTGAGGTATAGAAGAGTTAAGTAACTTGTCTAATGTCACACAGCTAACAAGCAGCAGAGTTGGGATTCAAACATACCCAGCCGTGTTTCAGAGCCCATGATCTCAGCTCTGACACTGTACTGTCTCTTATTAAAGCATTTCTTCTAGACAAATGCAGGATTCTTCCTAAGAGGAACTTTGGTGAACAAAAACTTCTTCATCTCTTTCTGTAAATATGCATATTTTAAAATTTTGCCTTGGATAGTCAACATTGGGAATAGTCAACATTGAAAATGCTGTTTTATTGATTCTAAGACACTATAGAAGGGAAGGTGCACCATTATTTTATGTATTAAACTATGACAACAGCATAATGGTAATCTACCATAACTCATAACTTGGTTACATTGTTTCAAAATTTCTTAAACAAATTCCAAAAGCCTAGGCAATTCCTCCTGCCTTCTATCTCAGTAACAAAATATTACATGCTACATCCATTTGTAGACAGCTTTCTTTCTTAGGTCCTGAAAAGGGCTTGCTTGTTATTTTCTAAGAAAATGTAAAATTTCAGTCATTCCTTCAACGTCAAGCATTTGTTTTACTAATATCACATTGACACCTCACTGCTCTATTTTTCTCCCTTTCTGAAAACACAATAAGCATTTCATTTTAATGCTGAATAATTGTATATTTTGGAGACCTTTTTTCCTTTTTATTTTAGAAATGTTTAAACATATAAAAGATGGAAAGTATAAAATAAACTCTGTGAATCCATTATCTAACTTCAACAATTACATTTTTCTGGCTTGAAGACATCTTACATAACTAAACTCAGTACATGAGTAAAGAAAATGGGAATATCTCTGTGCATGTTGGGACATGTGGGCAACGACAATTTTGCTGTAACTATTCTCTGGCTAGGAGGGACTGGGGCCACCGTTACTGCGAGGACCACTCCAATTTCAGAGACATTAAAATGTGAAAAAAAATGTGCGTCTTACAATTGATGAAATACAGAAGCAGTGAGGCTAGGCTGTTTTAATTATAAATTTGTATCTAATGGGTCAGAATTTTCCTTAATGTTTTGCGACTTTTAAAATATTTATTTTACTGTTTGTCTTTTCAGCCCCTCTCTACCACCAAAACACAAAGAGAGAAGACCATTTCCGTGTTTCTTCACCTAGACTTTGGACTTTATGGTCAGATAGGTGTTTAGCACTCCACTGATTGCTTTGGTGAGGGCTCAGTGGAGATAGTCCGGTGCCTGTTTTTCCCCAGCTAAGAACAGAACCTTGTCCCTGGGGCATTGGGCCACTCACATGTGCCTGGCAATGTATGCACAGCTCAGATCTAGCTTGCTCTAGGGTTTTGAGCCGCATCCAGGACATGTGCTTCTGTAAACAACAGGGATGCTCACTGTTTGCAGATTTAGTATCTGAACCAGGTACCGAATCCCCTGTACCCTCTCTTGCCCTGATGGTCTTGTCACTTGGACTCAAGGACTTCCCTCTCTTCTTACTTGCCTTTTTTTTCTGGGGTCACTATTCTCTCTCCTGTCAAAATGTCTTCTTGGATTAGTATTCTGTTGACAGATATCCTAGGTCTGGAAACAGACACCCAAATCTGTGAATTCTCATGTTGAGGAACTTGTTCTAGGCTTGCAATGCTGAGCATTCTGAGCTGAGTGCCAGAGCCTGGAGAGGACAGTTTGGCCAAGAGATGCCCTCTCCCAGCTCTGACCCAGTGGTGTTACCATGTATGGGAAGAACAACATTGGCAGGAAACAGTCTGGGCATTGGCAGAAACCTCATGAGGAGGAGAGTCAGGAGAACTGAGCCATAATGTCAGAGGGAGTTGTGATAGTGGGAAAAACCCTAATGGGATGTCAGGGAACCGAAGTTGAGATCTTAGCCTTGTTGATTGTTAGCTGTTGAAGCCAATACAATGACACACACATACCCAATGGTCCTTGTCATTTCCAGGCATTCTGACCAACCTCCACTAGCCAGCCTCTGCTTCCTTTTGTCTGCAGGCTTTTTCATTTTTTTTTTTTTTTTTTAAAGAGCCATGAAGTCCACTCTGCTCACATCCTGCCCCAGCAGCCTCAACCAAGGACTCTGCAGGACTGGCATGCAAACACCCCAGCTCCCTATTCCACGGGCAGAATAACTTCAAGGCCTGCATTGTACTCCATTTCCAGAATTTCCTCAGGGAATTAACTTTCAGTTGTCCCCAGAGGCAGCAAGACTGATAAATCATTTTACTGGCTACCTTCTCTTCCTTGGTTCACTTTTCCACTCCTCTGACAGTTTTTCTTGCCTGTCTTAAATACACTACTTGTATTTGATTGCTTGTTTCAAGGTCTGGGGCACACAAACTAAGACAATAGGTAAGTGGGTCATTTAATTTCTTAGGCCACAGGTTTTTCACCTGTTAAGTGATAGAAAAGCTGAGGAGATAGAAAAGCTGCTAGAGTTTCATAAGCTGAGGACAGACTTGTGAGTAGGCAAGGCAAGTTTCACTATCCTTAATTTTTCAGATAGGGAACCAGAGGCCCAGAGGGTTTTTCTGGATTGTTCATGGCCCCTCCCACTGATAACTGGCCAAGCTGGGGTGGAACACAGACCTTTGAACCCTGAAACCAGTCAGCTTCCATCCCAGTGTCTCTTGGTCTCTACTGTTTCTTTCCAAGAGTAGTTCTTACATTTCCCACAATGCAAGAAAGAAGAGTCCAGTGTCAGAGATAGATTCTGTTATCTGGGTTTTGTTCTCTGGACTGTGGTCAGTCTTGGCTGGCGTCTCTGGTACCCTGGATAGGCTCAAAACCTCCTGCATAGATCATCTTCTGGGGCTGAGTTCTCAGGGCTACAGAGCCTTAAGGAATGTATGCATATCTCATGTCCCGCCTGCTGGCAGATCCCTGGAGTTCTCTAATGGGCTTTGGGCAATCAATCCCAGGGCCATGGTTGAGAAATTTTTGATGGATAGACTGTGGTGCGCCAATTGAGGGAGTCCCTACTCAGTAATAGCTATACCTATTAGCTGCAGCAGTGCCTGAAACTCTCACAACACTGGAATTCAGGTTGAGTCAACAGAACCCTTGTCAAAGTAGCAGTGCTGCCAGAGAGGGGTAACACAGGAGTGACTTTCAATCTTCATTTAATGCCTTAGCACACATGCAAGAGCATCCTGACTCTCAGAGTGGAAGGTACTTCCTAGGAAGTCAAATGATCAGGTTAAAGTTGATCAGTTGCCCAGAGAGAAATTGAGGGAGAAGAACACAGGTAGGGATAGGTACGTTTTGAAGGGATAGAAGGAGTCAGCGAAGCCAAAGTATGAGGTTCTGCTCATGTGGGCAACAGAGAAGAGTTGCCTTGTTTAACAAAAGGGTAGAGAATGAGGGCCCTGGGCATTAGGGGTTGGGAAACAGAGGGCACCTGGGGTAAGGGTAAAAAATATGTAAGGGTCACCACAGGTTATCCTTCGCAGTTTTGCCTCAGATCATCCCTTACCTTGATCTGCACTGACCACATTTGTCCATCCATTTTGCAAATGTGACACCCCAATTTTTCATCCTCTTTTTTTTTTAATGCTTAAAGGCAATTGTATTCAGTTCCTTTCCATGCAGCACACAATAAGATTATCTATGTGCTTATTTCTTTTCCAAATCAATAGTTTGGGACAACCTTTCAGGATCCACTCATCCTCCACAGTCAGCCATCTTGCAATGTATTCTTGTAAGTGTCTTGCATAGGGGTAGAGGAACCCTCTTGCTGACCTACAGACTGACCAAGTAGGAGGTGTACTGGAAGAAGAGCTAAGGACTATTGTCTCTTCTGCCGCCATCAAGCTCATGGTGCCACATTAACTTGTGCCAACAGAGGCTTATAGAAGCCAATCAAGCTCATGGTGCCACATTAACTTGTACCAACAGATGCTTATAGAAGCCACTCGGATTTGCCACAGCAGGGAGGAAGGCATGGGAGAAGAGAAGGAGGGACTCAGTGTCCTATGATGGAGTGTAGAGGCTGCTGGCTGGAAAAAAGCAGGAACAATGAAAATGAGGTCATCTTCTTCAGGATGCCATGCCAAGCAGAAAGCCTCCAAAAAATCCCCCAGTCACTAGAACATTCTTCTTCACAAATGACACAACCTCCTCAGCTTTGTTCCTGACCTGGCTAGGTATCTGATTGCTCTTAGGGATCTTCAGCTGCTCTTTGGCTTTCTTCATGTCCTTCTCCACTCGTTGCCAATCAACTTTGATGTACCCAGAATGGTTTGCAAGCTGAAGGAGAAAAAATCCACCTCCCACAGCTGTTGCAGCCAACTTTCCAACCTTCTGGAATATGAAACCCGTGCACCATCCAGTGACACCTCCAATGAACAGCTGGGTTGCCACACTATACTTTTCGGCTGGAAGTCCAGATTCTGGCCCGAACAGCTTATGCCACCATGGCTGCTGCTTAGCAAATTCTGCAAGGTCCACTGACTCAAAATTTCCCTCAAAGTTTCCTTGACTGGACGCGGCCATTTCGGTGAGCTAGTCTCGCGAGGACACACTCAGGGGATCTGCGAGATTATGCTGCAGAGTGGTGCTCTGTCGTGGCCACCACCGGGCTTCCTGTACGTGGGGCAGATGTTTCCATTCCCACCGCCGCCGCAGAAAAGGGCGGGCCTGGCGCGCTGCAACCGCTTCCTGTCTCCGCAAGCAGCTGCATCACAAAGTTCAGCGGGCAGCGTCACAAGCCCCGTAGCCCCGCCCAACAGATGCCATCCTGTTTTTGTTTCCTTTTTTTTTTTTTTTTTTAGAAGCAGTGTGGAACGGTGGAAAGAGCAGTGGACCACGTGTCCAAGGATAAGACCTGAGTCTCTGCTTTCTCATCTATAGAATAAGAAAAATACGGTATTATTGTGAGGATCCAATAAAATTATGCGTGTGAAATATTTTGTAAATTGCAAAACTCCTAGGCAAATGTCCAGGTGAATTATCTTTGAAAACACTTCCCTTCACACTGTCAACAGTCTCCCCTTTTGAGACTCAATCAAAGATTTTTGTAGTATATTTGGGGAAACCTGTAGCCTCTCTGGATTTTGCAAAACCTGAGTGAGAAATTACTTCACCAGGCCTAGCATTTACTTTTTCTCTTGGACTTACCTGAAAAGAGCTGTCGGAAGTGTCATCTGTGGGAAGGTAAAGAGAAGAGGGGAATATGCTTTGGGAGGCAGATGGGGCTGGGCTGAAGACCCTTCAAACATGAAAAAGCTGTGCTGCCTGGGACCTTTTGTGTGGTGCTTTCTCAGCCTGCAACAAAAAGCCATTCCCAATTTGTAGGGTTTGGAATGGCAGGGGTTGTTGCCTGAGAACCCTCTGCAAATGTCAAACCCATTATTGGGCTGAGGAAGGCATGGTTCTAATTGAACTTTTCCGCCCACCTTCTGTTCTGCAGCCATAACAGGACTGCTTGTGCCATTGTGGCCTTTTTACCAGGGCTGGACTGGAAAAAAAGCAAATTTTATCCAACGCAATATATGAACAGGAATTAAGTCTGAACTTTTGAAGTATATGGTTTTTATGTCCTGGTTATCTTCTTGCTGCTGGAATTTCTTGTGCCCATCTTAAGGATAACATAACAACAAGTCTTCATCTAAGTAAAAAGGAAAATAAAAGCGAGAAAGGCAGAGAGAGAAATGGGCAGAAACTTTGATGGGTAGATCTCACTTTCCTTGTAACTCTATAAATGAGTTCCAGTTCTCTTTCATCTTAAAGGCTGCCCTCTTCAGCCCCTGCAAAACCCTTTTTTTGACACTGAATTCTTTCCCTCTTCGTATGGTTAAACTGCTCAAAAATAAGCTCTATTTATCATCTCCACCTCTTTACTGCACATAACTTGCCCACCTACTCTGTCTGCCTTTTGCCTTGCCAAGTTCACTGGCCTTGCCCTCCTGATATCACAATTGATCTCTCAGTTTTAATCCTTTTCCTCTCTCTGGCCCCACTTCTGCTACTTTATTTCAGGCCACTGTTGTCTCATGGCTGAATTACTTCAACAGCTTTCTAATGGGTCCTCTTGTCTCCTATTTTGCCCCTCGCTAATAATCCATTCTTTTTACTGCTGCCAAAGGGATGCTCAAAGGCACTTTAAGGCTGTCAGGATGCTTCAAATCCCCCAGCCTGGCTTACTAAGCCATTTGAAGTGGCCAGTGCCCACCTGTGGTCTTATGGCCTGCCCAGTCCTTCTGGTGTTCTGCCCTCCAGCCATACTGATCTGTTTGCAATTTCCCTAAGGAGCTCTGCTGTTGTTCTTCTCAGGATCTTTACACTGATTGCCTTCTGTGTCACAAATGCCCTCTGCCTTTGCTGGACTGATTCCTATTCATCTTTCCAGCATCAGCACAGCCTCCCTTGTCTCCTGGAACCCTCTCGAGTCCTGGGAGTCTTGATCTTGGGTCCTTCCCATGTTCCCTTCCAGCACGATGTGTTTTCCACATTCTTTCCCACTGTGTTTTTCTCTTCTCTCGACCATCTCCCTTTCTAGAGACTGGACACCTGAAGGCCTCAGAGACAGGGACTAACATTAGGGTTCATGCATAAGTGATATATTAAGGAAAGGCTCCCATGGAGCCTGGTAAGGAGTGGAGGTGCAGGACAGTGGAAGGGAGGAAACCTAGCAAGAGGGCGTCCTCAGGCAACATCCTGGGGGTGGTAGCTACAGCCTGACCCTGCAGGGGAGCTTTGGAGTATAAGTTACACCTTGGAATTGCCCGTGGAAGGCCAGGGAGATGGACTGCAGTATCCCAGTACCTATGGTTACTGGTCAAGGGCTGCCGTGGGGGAAGTAAATTCCTAGGATTCCAGCTCTTCTATGTGTGAGTGTGTATGGACAAGCCTCTGAATAGCTGGAGGGGTGTCCCTTACTGCTGAGGCATACTGAAGGTGGGTGTTGTGCAAAAATGGCAGAAAGGGAACCCCGGGGTCCTGGGTGGAGCATTGACATTGTCATTAGAGTCCTGCTCTTTGCATTGCTTGTCCTGGTGCCCACAATGCCTGGCACATAGATGTGCAGCAATGTGTTTTTTACATAAATGGATAACAGATTTCCTTTCTCAATTCAGTGACTTGTTTGTGCTTTTTTCTTTTCTTTATCTTTTTTTTTTTTGAGGCGGAGTTTCGGTCTTGTTGCTCAGAGTGGAGTGCAGTGGTGCGATCTTGACTCACTGCAACCTCTGCCTCCTGGGTTCAAGCAATTTTGCTGCCTCAGCCTCTCAAGTAGCTGGGACTACAGGTATGTGCCACTATACGTGGCTCATTTTGTATTTTTAGCGGAGACGGGGTTTCGCCATGTTGGCAAGGCTGGTCTTGAGCTCTTGACCTCAGGTGATTCACCTGCCTAGGCCTCCCAAAGTGCTGGAATTACAGGCGTGAGCCACTGCGCTCAGCCTGTTTGTGATATTTTACACTGTTCAAGTCTCCCTCCTTGAAAATCCCCATTCCCTTGGCTTTGAATCTCACTCTCGGTCCCTTTCTCCTTGCTGCTTCTTTTCTTGGCTCATTGTCCCTGCTTCATTTTTTCGCATGGCATTCCCAGGGGTTCTGTCCTCAACCACCGTCTCAGTTTGCTCGCTGTGAGTGCTCTTGCCTGTATTTATATGTAGATTAAATGTGGTCTATATGCCCAATTCATAATTCCTCCATTCACTTTTTCATTCATTTAACAAGTATTTCTGAGAAGCTGGAATGTGCCCACCACTATTCTAGGTTCTGGGGATATAACTGAACAGATCATACTAAGATCGCTGCTTTCATAGAGCTTGCAGTCTGGTAGCTGGGTGGGAATGGGGGGAGACAATACACAATAATCAAAATAAGAAAATTATGTAGTACATTATAAGAAAAAAAGGAAATGCAAAACAGGATGGGCAGTATTGGAAGGACTGCGTACATCTTGGGCAGGGAGGATATTTGCAAGTGTAGATAGGGCGGTCTGGGTAGATTTCATCGAGAAGATGGCATTTGAGTACTCTGAAGGAGCCAAGGGGATAAACCGTGCAGTTCTCCATGGGGAGAACATCCACGTGGAGGGAACTACAGTGCAAATTCCTTGAGTTGTATTCTTGACACGTTCAAGGACATGACAAGGAAGCCAGTGTGGTTACAGCAGAATAATTCTGGGGAAGAACAGTAGGAAATGAGATCAAATGGAAATGTGGGGTGAGTAGATTATGTTAGGGTCCTATGAGCTGTGACAAGGACTTTGGCTGTTGCTCATAGTGACAGGGAAGCATTGCTGGGCTTTGGGCAGAGGCATTACCTATCTGACTTACATCTGTCTCCTGCCTCCAGACTGGTATATTCGATTGCTTTTTGGAGATCCCGTGGGCAGCTCAAGTTAAATGCTCAGTCCTCATTATTTGCAAATTTTGCAATTGGGAACGTGCCTACTAGGTAAAATTTATTTGTAATCCCCAAATCAATATGTAAGATGCTTTTGTGGTCATTTGTGGCCATGCATAAAGTGATGAAAAGCTTGAGTCACCTGATAGCACATTCCCAGCCAAGGCTGAACAAAGTAATGCTCTGACTTCATGTTTCAGCTCTCACACTGTAAGTAAGTGCTCTTTTTGTGGTCCGTTGAGTGCCACATTTTTTTTTTTTTTTTTTGCATTTTCATGCTTTTCCTTGGTTATTTCACTGTTTAAAATGGCCCCCAATCATAGTGCTGAAGTGCTGGCTAGTGTTTCTAAGCACTAGGAGGCTGTGATGTGCCTTATGGAGAAAATACATATGTTAGATAAGTTTCATTCAGGCATGAGTTACAGAGAGGCTAGCTGTGAATTCAATGTTAATGAATCAACAGTCTGTATTAAACAAGATGCCTTTAAACAAAAACACACATAACACAATGTTATGTATTGATGAGTTGATGGAAAATGTTTTGACTAGAGGCTTCACAGAACCTACCCCTGTACTTCCTTCAGGAGCAATGGTTCAGTATTCACAACACAGCGTTCGCAGTGACTATAGAATATAGTTACTGTAAATAACAAGAATCAACTCTGTGTTTGTAATACACTGAACTCCTTGTCTTTCTTCCAGACAGGGTTCTCCTTTTGTATTATTAATCTTGATAATTTTAGCTCTGCCATTCACTGACTCACCCCAGCCAGATAGAAACTTCCTTACTCCTCACATCAAACAAGTTTGAAGCTCCCCCTCAAACATCCTCTTCTCTCCATTCCCATTGTCACAGCCTTAGTTAGATCTTCATCTTTTGCCGAGACTGATATGTCAACCTCCTAACTGATCTCTCTGTCTCTGATCTGGCCCCCTCTGATCTCTCCTTCATTCATCTTCTAGACATACCCTTCTGAAATGCAGCTCTGATCGCATTATTTCCATGCACAAGCCCTTCAGGGAGTTCTCTTTTTGCCAATAGCAGTGATCTGATCTGGTACTCATTGCTAGATACCTACTGAATATCCACCTCCCAACTTTTTTCAGATGGTAGTGTGCCCCATTCACGTCCTCAGACTCCTTTATAGCATGTGGCCCAATACTCACCAATAAGTTATATGCAGAAATTACTGGGTGGTGCTGATAGGAAGTGCTTTAAAGAGGATAGACTTGACTGGCATTAACCTTTTGTCTTTTATCCTTCTTTCATCCTTCTTTCTTTTCCCTGGGACATGATTTTGATGTGGCAGCCATCTTGCTGGTCATGAGAATAGAAGAAAAACACAAAGGTTGGTGTTTCATTTGTTTATTGTAGCGCAACAAATCATCAAAAACTTAGTGGCTTGAAGCAACTACCATTTATTTCCTCACAATTGTGCCTTCTGAATTGGGCTAAGCTGAGTGGTTCTTCTGCAAGTCTTGCCCTAGGGTCATCTATATGGCTGGTCCTGGATGGCTTCAATCATATGTATGTGCCTCTTTTTCCATCTGGTTTCTCCTTCTTTAGGAGACTAGGGCATCCTTACATGATTGTTTCAGGGCAGAAAAGTGAGGGCAGATGTTGCAAGACTTCTTGAGGATATGGCTCAGAAATCGCACAAGGAAACTCTGCCATATTCTATTGGTCAAAACAAGTCATATGACCAGCTCAGATTAATGGGCCTGTGTTCCAGAATGGGAGCCATGGTGATGGGCATTTTGCAACCAGTCTGTCATAGAGCACAAAATCAGAATGGAAAGAGCCTGGATCCCCATGGTTACTGTGAGTCATAATGCCAGTGCTGGACTTATTATATATAAGAACTATAAATCTTGTACGTGTAGCTTCCAGAGAGGTTGTTTTTGTCACATGGAGCTGGCAGTAATGGTGCCGGCCTTGGAGGTTGAGAAGAGAAGGGACAGATAGAAGATCAAATATTTAGGAGGTAGAATTCACAGAATCCAGACATCCCCTGATAGTATTTTGAGAATTTTCCATAGACACCCTGTGTTAGTCGGTTTGGATTGCTGTTAAGGAATACTGGAAGCTGAGTAATTTATAAAGAAAAGAGGTTTATTTTGGCTCATGATTTTGCAGACCATTCAAGAAGTGTGGTGCCGGCATCTGCTTCTGGTGAGGGCCTCAGGGAACTTTTACTCCTGGCTGAAGGCAGACGGGAAGCAGGCATGTCACGTGGTGAGAGACAGAGTGAGAGAGAGAAAGAGATAGAGAGGTAGGGAGAAGGGAGGGAGTTGTCACACTCTTAAACAATCAGCTCTTGCATGAACTACCAGAGCCAGAACTTACTCATTACTATGGGGATGGCACCAAGTCATCAAGATCTGCCTTCATGGCCCAACACCTCCCACCAGGTCCCACCTCCAACATTGGGGATCACATTTCAACATGAGACTCAAACAAATATCCCAACCATATCACATCCCCAAGTTTATTTCTGATTACCAGTTTCAAGCTGAACACATTTTTAACTGGTAAAAGTCATTTATAACTATGATGTTTTGTACCCTGGTGCTTCCCATCAGTTGTTGAGATCCCATGAGTAATTAAGTGGGAGATCACACCATTGCACTCCAGCCTGGGCAACAACAGCAACACTCCATCTCAAAAAAAAAAAAAAAGAAAGAAAGAAAAAATAGGGTATATTCAAGATACCAGTCTTGAATTATTTACCATTTTTTTAATGAGGAAAAAAGCAGAAAAACTCTGTCCTAAGGAGCAAAGCCATTGTTACTTCCTTGAAGCTGGTGCAGTTTTGTTAATATTCGTGTGACTATTTGAGTCCCTATTGGCTTTATTGTATGCTCTATAATTCTCACCCCCAAACCAGACTTTCCCTTATTCATTTCTGAGAGCCTCCAGCAGGGCTTCCAAGTGCATGCAAATCACTCTCAAATATTATTTACTACTGTTGCTTCCTAAGGCAGGACTTATAGTCCCGCAGATCTGACAGGCTCCAGGCGATACTGCTCTCAGCTGGAACTATTTTCCCCTTGATGTTGCCTAGCAGCCTGCAGACCTGGAGGTCCCCTGATGATGTTCTCCACCTCCTACCACCATGTAGCATTTATTGTTCCTCCTCACACCCCCAGCACGTGTTAAATACCCCTTTCCTTGTTCAGATTAAAAAGGAAAGTGATCCTTTCTGGAGACACTTGCTTAGAATCCCCCAGCAAGGTGGACTAAATGCAAAAGTTTTACAGCAGAAAACTCTTGTGCTTCCTGCTGGAAATAACTATAAGACACACTTTCTCTTTTCTCTGTTTCTCTCTCTCTCACTGTCTCTGATGGACTTCAGAAGCACTGCTCTGAGTTGAACCCTGTTCTTGACACTGTCTTTACCAGAGGAGCTAAAATACCTGCTGCACTGCTGAGATTTTAATCAACCTAGTGCAGGAAACCATTCAACACCTAGAAAGGCCCTTGTGCACTGAGAAAGGTGTTTCTTCTGTTTTATTCAGAAATTGTTCAATACTGGTGTTGTTTGGGCCCTAAATATTTTTAGTGAGTGATATAAGTGATACAACTTTTTCTTGTAAGTATAAATTTTTCTTAAGTTTTTAGAATAACTACTTCAGGTATGTGATTAAAAACAAAAAAATCCCAGCAGTACGAAATGATACAACAATGAAAAGCAAGTCTCTCTAATCCTGAACACCAGTTCCTCCATCTTATTTATTTGAACAAACTTCCAGAATAGTTTGTGCACTCTCATAAATATATGGTCCAGTCCTTTCAATTAATGAACATGGCTCAGGCTGATCTGGAGGCCTGGGTTAGAACAGGGTTTGAAAGAGGTCACCTCACCAAGTCCAGATTCCCACTCCACTCTGGTCCTCAGGCTGCGCTGTTTGACTCAGCCAGCCTCCTCATTCCTCAATGGGAACTTATTTATTTATTTTTTTTGAGACGGAGTCTCGCTGTGTTGCCAAGGCTAGAGTGCAGTGGTGCGATCTCGGCTCACTGCAAGCTCCGCCTCCTGGGTTCACACCATTCTCCTGCCTCAGCCTCCCAAGTAGCTGAGACTACAGGCGCCCACCATCACGCCCGGCTAATTTTTTGTATTTTTATAGAGATGGGGTTTCACCGTGTTAGCCAGGATGGTCTCGATCTCCTAACCTCGTGGTCCGCCCACCTTGGCCTTCCAAAGTGCTGGGATTACAGGCGTGAGCCACTGTGCCCGGCCCTGGAAACTTTTTTATTAGTGTCTTTATTCCATCTGTTGTCTTTTGAGGTCATATCAATCATGTTTGCACATGTCCAAACCCCAATAGCGGACGGGGTTTAGGCATTTTTTACCAGGTGGTTTGTGAGCCCCTATGTGGGGGAGAAATCACCTACTTCCAGCCTTCAGCTCCATCCGAGAACAAGCTCCAGGTGATCCAGAGTGTCTCAATATACCTCTCTCAGATTCCTCACTTACATAAGCCCCAGCTGCTCCACTGGCCTCATTCCCCGTCACACCCCTCAGACCACATCTCATCCTAGCAATACTCCTTGCAATTCTCCCAGCCCAGAGCTTTCACACGTCTCTGCCTTTGCCAAGGCTTTTCCTTTCACTAGAATATTTTTTGAGGTCCTCTTTGGAAATTCCTATTTTTCGATCAAGATTAAACTTAATTGTCACCTTTTCTATAACTGTTTTCAATGATTAATTTTTCCTCTTGACCTCTGAGCTGAAGTCATCATGTCGACTTTGGTCAGCACCGTCTCTAGCACTTCTGTTATTCAGCCTAGTACACCGTGCTCATTTTTATTTTATTTTATTTTTAATTTTTTCCTATGTTTTTCTCTATGAGCAACTTGAGAATAAGAACTTGATGTTAAAATTTATGCCTGCCACATAGATGGCATTTCACAAATGTTTCTTAAATGAGCTCTTAAACATAATATATAATTTTTGTACTTAGGCAGCTCTGGTGCTGTGGAAAGGGTTTTGAATTTGGAATCAGTTGAAAGAAGTGGAGAACTGTTGCCCTGCAGGCTGCAGCCCAAAGTCCTTTGCATGCAAGTTGGCATCCCCTGTATCAGGAGACCTGGCTCTAAATCCTCAGCCGCTTAGTAGCTGTAACAGTAGGTAGTCACTTAATCTCACTGAGCTTTGGTTTTTCTGTCTGAAAAAAAGAGAGTTTGTACACCTTGCAGAGTTCTAAGAAATAATTGTGACTATGAGAAGCTGCCCAGGAGAGTGCCGGCCACCTACTGAGTGTTCAATACGTGTTAATTGAGTGAATGAATAAAGGGGAAAATCTTACATAAAAACCAACAGGAACAGCATTCTGATTTGCAAATATATTTACGTGCTTCTACATTTTATTTTTGTGCATGCGCACCCACACACAAACACAAAGACTCTCTCTTCTCTTGTATATACAGGTCCAGTTCCTAGTTTATGTATTTACTTTTGGTTGGTTACACAACAGACCTCCAGGAAGTAGTCTTGCAGGTGACAGAGAAGTTGAGGCAACTTTGGTTGCAGTTATGACATTATGCTCCAGCGACATTTCATTTAATTTCATGTCTGTATTTTTTTTTAAGTCCAAGGCTGTTACATTATCTTTCTTATATGTGTTCAGCTGGTGTGTGCCACTTACCAGGATTTTGTCAGCCGTTTTGATGGCTGCTGTCCACATTAGTATTCTGTGGGCCTAGGATTTCTAGTCTTCCTGGAAAGCCCTGATATCTTATCATGTGGACGCAGGAAGTTTTTTTTTTTTTTTTAGTGCTTACTTTGCTTCAATTTTTAGGTATGATTGAATTCTGTAAAAGCCTCTCAGTGAAGAATGTCTTTTGATAAGCACTTGAAATCCTCCATTTGTCAGATTTCACTTTTAGTGTGTGTTTGGCCACCTTATACCACAAAGGCACTCTGGGCTCTCAGTCTCCCTCTCATACGTGTGTATACCCATGTGTCCTCTCAGTGCCTGGTCCCAGTCCACATCACAGCAGCATTGACTTACTCCCAATCCATTCTCCATCTCCGAGCATATTTCAGGAAGAGTGGACCTTCTCATATCTACTCCTGTAATGGTTCATTTTATGGGTCAACTTGACTGGGCTAAGGGATGCCCAGATGACTGGTAAATATTATTTCTGGGTGTGTCTATGAGGGTGCTTCCAGAAAAGATTAGCATTTGAATTGATGGACTGAGGAAAGAAGATCACTGACATGACAGGGCATCATCCCGTCTGCTGAGGGCCTGAATAGAACAGAAAGACAAAGGAAGGGCAAATTTGCCCACTGTTTGTTTGAGCTGGGACATCTATCTTCTCCTGCCCTTGGACATCGTGCTCCTGCTTCTCAGGCCTTCAGACACAGCTCAGGACTTACCCTGCTGGCTTTTTTGGTTCTCCAGCTTGAAGATGGCAGATGGTGGAACTTCTCAAACTCCATAATCACATGAGTCAATTTCTATAATGAATCTCTCTTTCTTTATCCATATAGCTATATATCTATGGCTATAGCTATATATCTATATCTATATCTATCTATCCTACTGGCTTTGTTTCTCTGGAGAAGCCTGACAAATACAGCTCTTGAATTGATCCATTTTTCACCTACTTCTCCACTATCAGTTCCAGGTCCATCTTAAGTCTCAGCTCTTGTCCACCTGACTTTTGGGAGCTACAGTCCTCCCTCAGTAAGATGCTACTATCCCGACACTGTTCCCAGTGACGGAGTGTATTTGGGGGACAGTGTGTGGGGAAGGTCATGTCCCCACTGCATATATCACACACTGCCCATTCTGTGCTTCTCCTTAATACCACCATTGTAACACCAAGAGTCTCAGACTGAAATCTTAGGGCTACTGAGAAGAATTATAGCACAGATCAGAAATATCTTCAAACTCTTCCCCAAACCAACTGGTCATCACTAAAAGGAATCTCTCTTTGATCATATCTCACTTGAGGCCCCAGCCTGCTAGTGGGTTGGTGGGTTAAAGCTTTCTTCTCATAGATAATTTCTCTACCTTCTTCATTATGGTACTCAGAGCCTCCAGCCCTGCCTGTCATGTTGTTCAAACAAAAACTCAAATAGTACTCCGTTATTACTCAGAGCTGTTTGTCTTCCCTCTGTCTTAGCCACTCAGTCCAGCACAAGACAGCCCCCAGTTTCACAAGCAAAATGCCCACTGAGACGTCTTACTAAACGAAAGAGCAAACTTTCCTGCTTCTTTGAATTTTATCAGAGTATGAAAATGATTACAGCTAGTTCCTATATTTAAAGTCAGTAACATGTTTTCCCATATGGCACACAGATCCCTACTCTCTCAAATATTCACCCTTGGTTTTATGTTCCAAATGTTTTCCCTATTGGTCCTTTAAAAAAAGACACTTAAAACCCACTAATCCATTGCCATTTCACTTATAAAAGATCTACTAATTCATAGCTATTATAATAATTATGGTAATTGTTATTAATGGCAAAGGGGAATTATTGAATTATTATTAATTCCTGGCATATAATGCATCTGTTATAAATAGTTGTGATAACTCATAATGTATAATCATCATGTAAGAGACAAATCTCTTTAGAGTCCCATACTTAGAGTGGTATTTAGCTGACAGAATATACTGGAGCAGCGAACCAGCCAGCATGCATTTTGATAAGTCCATGGTGACTATTCAGATTGATAGGTGCCCTCCTTAATTGCCCTTGTCCATGCACATGTCTGGCATCTCATAAACAATTGGAAATAAAATCAGTCAAGCTTGTAACTACTTGGAATCCGTAAGTATAAGGATTAATTTATTTTAATTACTGAATTGACTTAACCAAACAGATACTTAAGTATCAGAATTATGTTTAAGACTTACTGAATGTGGATAACTCCATTCTAAGGGTTGGGAATGTGTGTTCAGGTAGCTGAAGACCTAGCTGGACAGACAGGACCACCCCACATAATGAGTACTCTATGCTTCTGTATGCTGTGCTTGTTTTCCCTGGCCTTACCTATTTTTGGGATACCCTTGGCTGCCACTGATGATGACTGCAGTTTTTGACTCTGATAACTTGCACAATTTGATTCCCAGGACTCTTTACATCTATCTTGGGTTTCTGGTGGCTCACTCACTTGTTTGGTGGTAGTGCTTCTCAGTGGCTCCTGTAGTTTCCTGTCCCTGTTCCTTTGATCTTGTCTGAAGGGCCCTGCTGGGTTTATAGGAGGCCTGGGGTTCAGCCTGACTTGTGGCTAGCTGGCAGCTGGGTGCTGTACAGCAAGAGGGAATGGCAGGAAGCATCCCAGGCACAGTGTCAAGTAAGGTGGAAAGTTTAGAGATAGGGTAGGAAGCAAAGCCTAGAGCTTGCTGACTAAGGAGATCAGGCAGGAAAAGAGCTTGGGGAGATCTTTGAGGCAATGATCTGCAGAAGGTAGGAGCCTTTCAAAGGGGGCTGGTAGCTTTGGGTAGAAAGGAACTGTGTAAAGGCTAGCAGTCTTTCCGATTTTTTTTTTAATCATTGTGAGTGTATTCTTTCACCAGAGGACTCTGTTCATGCCCCCAGGACCCCATTTCTCCTTCACCTGGAGAGAAGCCCTGCGGGGGATTGCAGAGCTTTTACCAACATGACATGAGCTGATATCTAATGACAAATCTCAGGGATTGTACTTCTCTTAAAATACTTCAAATAAATTTTCAAGGGAGCTTGTCTATGGGAGCCTGTGTCACCACCCAGAACTACCCTCATACCAGTGGCCGATTTGGGGTCCTGGATAGTTCGTTCAGTTCTTTCCTATTGCAGTGTGCTCTCTGCCTTTCTGGATGCTCTCTTTAGTGGGATGCTCTGTGTGGGTTAGGCAGCCATCACTTTCCTCTTTGTCCAAAAGTCATAATCCCAACGTCCTAGAGCCAGACCTTCAATCTGAGTCCCCGCTGGCCTGGCAGCACTCTTGCAAATAGTTTCCTAGTGTCCTTTCCCGGAGCTCCATGGAGGTATGCAGATGGATTTTTATGCTGATATCCAGGAAGTTACACCAATGGAAAGGCAAGAGAGCAGGCAGTGGTCACCAAGTCTGAGGCTCTGCTGTGGCTGTTAAAGCCAAGGGAACAGGGACACTACTCCCAGGTTTCTGCTTCTTTCTTCTGTTTTAATACAGTGTCTATCTGCTACCCCCGCCTTCCTTCCTCCTGCCCCAGCTCTGGTTTGTCAACCTGATGAAGAGACCTCAGAACTAATTGTCCTCTTCTGTTCTTGGGTACCATTCGTACACGTTAATGCTCCTCTCAACAAGAGTGAAGTGAAAAGTTCTCAACATGTGGTCTTCCCGCTGTACCTCTGGTCACTGCAATGCTAGCCCAACTTGACAGAAGCTGGACACAGGGTTGCCGCACAGTGTGAAAACCTGTCAGTTGCTGTCAGGGATAGGTAGTGCTCTTCAGGCTATGATGACATTCCAGGCAGGAGGACTAAAAGGAATTTTTCCTTGCATTTGAAAATCACAAGATCCAGGTTACCCTTGGTGGCAAGGTGGACCCTGCCTTTCTGATAGGAAGCACATATTTCTGCATTTTCACAATCATTGCAGTCTCTGTGTGGAGGGAAAAATGAACCAGCTGAGATTCTCTCTTATGCACCCACTCGCACAAATGCTAATGGTCTGGTCCAGGAGTCTGAACTATATGCTGGAAGTGTCATAAGGATAATATAGGGATCAGTGCATCAGTAGGAGGCAGTGAATCGTGGCCAATGGACTACTTGGAACAGGGTAAGGAGCCCTGGGCTTACTATCAAGAGAAGGCTCTAAGGTCACCTTTGACATAGCTTAGACCTCATTGTTCCTGTTAATAAAATGAAGGGACTGATATAGATAATTTCTACATTCCTTTTCAGCTGAGGACACTTACAGAAATGCCACAGATTTAACATTTCTGGACTTTAACAATGGCCCATAAAGAGATGTTTATATACTTGTGAATAAGATGCTAAAGTGTGGGTATGGTTACCACAGTTCAGTGGTTTAGTCATAGGTGAGCTGTCCTAATAACCTGTAAGTTATATGTGATATCTACCAGGAAGTGGGTACTTCATGATATGCTAGAGTTCTTTATCCTCCCCTGAAACTTTCTTTATAATGTGGATGAAGATACTAAAGCATGTATATAGATTGCATGGTTGAAGAGTGAGAGAGATGGCAAGAAAGAATGAAGGTGAAAACCGTCTTCACCTTCATTTTTATCCTAGTGTACACCAACTTGCGATGTGAAACTCCCCTAGCTTCTCAAAATCCTGAGTTAAGAAGTATAAATGAGTAGAGACCTGGGCTTGTCAGCAGCATGTGAGAAAGACAAGGCCACTTTTTTTTTTTTTTTTTTTTTTTTTTTACTTTTTTGGGTCATGGACCCTCTTGAGCAACTGATGAAACACATATTCACATATAAGTATACACACACACACACACAAGCATACATATAACATTTTTTGCATACCACAATCAAATGGTTCATATGTCCCTGAAGCCCATCCATGAACTCAATGTTAAGAACACTTGACTTAGGGGATTCAGTCACCAGCATGATGTAGTCACCCCAAATCTCATGGGATCATGGAGCGAATTAATGAAATACACTACAGTGTTTAGTGATAGTCCATATTTAACTTGTTCACATCAACTGACCCTGGGAATTTGTGCTCCATTTTCAGTGACTATTCAAAGACATATAGATAAGCCAAACATTTGCAGATGAGAGTGGCCATGAAATCTTGTTGTTTGCAGAAAATCCAAAGAAACTAAGAAATCTATTCATGGAGAATAAAGGAAAAAGTCCTGAACAATGCTTAGAATGATGACCCTGAAGACTTGAAGGAAGTAGACTGGAATTTTCAGGATAATTTTCACAATATGTGTTGAGATTCAGGATAAGCCTCAGTTAACCAGAAAGCTAAATTTGTGAGACACTTTTATTTCCCTGGTGTTCCACTTAGTTGAGGTTTTATTGTGCTGATGAGGTTGCATGAATGAAAGTGTATGGCAGGTGCAATTCTGCAGGTAAACCTGGTAAGTAGGCAGATGTGGAGGCTGAATCAACCAAGCATGCAGGCACTGTAGGCTACCTTTAAGCTTTAAAGGACACTAAGAAGTTCCTTTACCTTAGTACCTTAGTATCTCTCCCAGTGTTTCCAACCTGCAGTCAGGCTTTCCTGAATGTCTTAATGCCTCAGATGGTTCCAGTTCTGACCCAAGCTCAGATATACAGTGTAAGTACAGCTTCTTTTTTTAAAATATATATATTATATATATATAATATGTAAAATATATATTATATATATATAATATGTAAAATATATATTATATATATATAATATGTAAAATATATATTATATATATAATATGTAAAATATATATTATATGTAAAATATATATTTTATATATATAATATGTAAAATATATATTATATATATAATATATAAAATATATATTATACATATAATATGGAAAATATATATTATATATAATATGGAAAATATATATAATATATATGTAAAATATATATTATATATATATATATAATATGGAAAAAAATATATATGTATAACAACCTAGTTTCTACCTCAAGCTCCCATTCTGCCTAATTAGTCTAGTTATCTCCAGGTAAATTCTGTCATTTTTAGGTTATCTATGTTATTTCGGGTATAAACCCAATCAATTCAGATTTCCTCTCATTCTCTTTCTCCAGATTCAGGGTCTTGATGCAGATGGAAGAGAGGGGGTTTATGAGGTATCTAGATTTTGAAAAGGTCATCTGGGCCTTGGTTATAATGGCCTTGGATGAGATATTTATTAGCTTTAATGGCTGTAGGTCACTGGTCTCTGTTTCTACCAACACCCACTAAAATATCTATGCTCACTCTCTGTTATATGGCTGCAGTTCCTCATATTTACATTTCTTTGTTTCCTAGGTTCCATAGGTTCTCTCTCACCCTACTTCTAAGCCTCCATGAAAAGCTGTTCATGTCTTTTGGGGGCTCTATCTTAAGTTCCCAAATACCAAGACACATCATGCTCTAAGCTATACTCAATTTCTGTCCTACTGTGCTGGTGCAGGGAGCTGTTTTTACTTTGGTAGGAGGTAAGTCATTGGGACTCTTTGTTCTTAAATTTCTCAGTTGTATCTGGTACTTCTGTCCCCTCCTTCCCTTTCTCTTTCTTTCCGCTAGCTCAGCATGGGACTGACAGATGCACAGAAAAGTTTATACCTCTTTTTCTACTCCCTGACTTTGATTCTCCCCGGCAAATCTGCTCTTGATCATTGTGGACCCTGGCACTTTATATATTTTCATTTTTATTTGAAGAAGCTAACATTTCATGCTCTGTATTCTTTAGGTATTAAGTTTTCAACTAAAAGAATCCCAATAGGTTTGGAAATAAAAATTCATGACTCTCAAGCCTTTGCTATAATTTTTCAAAATTTATTTAGAAGCTCAAAAGCATAGTGAGCCTCTGTTTCTTCATATTCTGGGCAACTCCTCCCAGGAGGTAACACCTGCCACTGACTCAGGGGATGTGGATGAAAAATCTGATCAGAAAGTGTGGAGGTGGGAGGTTGCAGCGACAGCTAAAATGATCCCATGATACAACTGGACACTTTTTTTTTTTTTATTTAAGTCCATTTTCCTCTGATGGACACAAATATGGAAGGAACAAAATGGAGGATCCATCATCAGTTTGTATTAGCAACTTGGAATACATTAACTTCTTTTCTTTATACAGATTTCTGAGACCAGGCTTGATAAGGAGGGTGGAGAGGCAGATTTGGGATAAAGGGAGTAGAGAGAATAGGTGGAGTGGAAGGAAGGAGCAGCCAGAGGGCATTTTGTGGGTAGTGAAAGGCTGGGATGGATGGTTAGGGCTTGGGAAAAGGAAAACATGGAGCACATTGAGGGGCACCAAAGACTAGCTTCCCACATGTTACAGTTCTGCCAAAATTGAGGAAACATGAAAACAGCACATTCAGGCAGAGGATGAATGGAGTCGGTATTCAGTGTCAGGTCAAAAATTGACTCCATGATTTGTAAAAGGATGTAGGAGGCACACTTCTCAGATTTCCAGGTGATGCAAAGTGATGGAAGCAATTTCCAATGTGACAGAGGTGAAAGCAACCAAAGAAAAATGGGTGTGAACGGAGATGCCCAAGTCCAGTGGGGAGGAAGCCATTTGAGAATATAGGTGGGAAAAGTGACATTGCCATGACCTGAACCCACTACGGGACAGAAAGTTCTAGTCTGGGGGATAAATGGCCTGAGGCATGGGTGAGGGCATATCATTCTAAAATTAGAGCTTTTACATCTAGAGTGAGGCAAAATAGGATCACACTTTTATGACACATGACTGAAGAATAGCTGGGTAGTGTCGTCATGTTCTTTTCAGTGTTCTCCGTTCTGCCTCCCCGATCCGTTGCTGCATGGACACAGAGAGCACTTCCCCAATTTTTACTTTGATCACAAGTAATCAGAAAGCGTGACGTTGCTTGGAAGGCAGGCAAATGCAGCATACAGCCTTTTTCCTTGAAAGCTCCTTGTATTCTGAATTTTTGGCTCACTTTTTAGGATATCTTCACTAAAAACCATTCTATCACATGATGGCAGTAGAGATATAATCTAAATTTATAAGCTATGATGCATGGATGCATCCCAGTGGGAGGAAAAAAGTCTAATTTATGTTTGTCCATATATTTTTCTTTGGTTGGTGTTTGTGTTCTAAGTTTCTGGAGGCGTCAAACATAGAAAGGCCCTGTAATTCCAGATGGGATTAATGCAGACAATATTTCATTCAGGAAGTGCAACCATAAATAAGAGAAGGTACCTTTAAATGGCCTCTAAATTTTTTGAGATACCGCTCAAGTGCCTGTAAAACCAAAATCAACTTTCTACTTGCATTCTTAATTTTCTCTGCACCTCATTTCTTTCCCTGACAGAGACAATTTTTCAGGCTGGCTGGGATGGGAAGAGAGCCTGTGAAAGACTTAAACTTTTCCTTTTTCACATTCTTTTCACCCTAACTCTGAGTTTCTTCTGTTTTCTTCAAAGAAATTTTTTTATTTGTCCCTAACCAGTGATAAATGAAGCAACAGGAGAAGTGTGGAATCTATTAGGATGAGTTGAAAATTTTTATTTGGAAAGATTTGTGTATTTTGTCATTCTGTCTGGATATGCTTTTCTCAAGCCACAAAAGGGCTCCATAGAATAACATTCCACAATAATGTCAGATTTTCTTCTGAGAAGGAGCTCAAATGCCTCTCAGGATTCATTCATTTCATCCAGCACTAAATGGGTACCCATTATGTGCAACATACTAGGGAAATAATACTAGCCAACATTAAGTGACTGCTAGTCACATGTTTTATAGTGCCTCAACTTTTTGTTTGTTTGTTTGAGACAGGGTCTTGTTCTGTTGCCCAGGCCAGAGTGCAGTGGCACAATCTTAGCTCACTGTAACCTCTGCCTCTTGGGCTCAACTGATCCTCCCACCTCAGCCTCCCAAGTACCTGGGACCACAGGCATGTACCACCATGCCTGCCCAGTTTTTGCATTTTTTGTAGAGACAGGGTTTCACCATGTTACTCTGGCTGGTCTTGAACTCCTGAGCTCAAGTGATCCTCCCCACTCAGCCTCCCGAAGTGCTGAGATTACAAGTGTGAGCCACTGCACCTGGCTTGCTCCAAGTTCTTTACACAAACTGTCTCATTTGATCCTCTCTGCCTTGCCACGAGGCAGTTACTAGCAACATCTCCATTAGTTTTACAGATGAGGAAGCTGAGGCATAGGGAGGTAAAGTAACAAAACCACATAGTCAGTAAAGGAAAGACCGGTGATTAGCAATCAGATAGTCTGGCTTTGAAGTCCATGCTATTAACTGTTGAGCTGCAGGTGACAAAAGTTCTGTCTCCAGGTAGTTTACAGACCAGTAGGAAATGAAAGCCTACAATCTAAGGCAGACATGCTGAAGGTAAGTGAGAAGTCATTTTAATGGCACACTGGACATAACTCATGGGAAAAGATTAGCCAAGAACATAGGTCAATTCATTCAAGGTTTATGGTTTATTCAGGGAAAAATAAGGAGATAGGAAATTATTCCATCTGGAGAGTGAATGGACATTTCTTTTCTTTGCTTCTTCATCCTAGATATTGTAGGTGGGAATTGAGTCTCATTGGTTTCAATTGGTGGGAGTGGGAATTCTTGGCTTTTTTTTTTGTTTGTTTGGATGGAAGGCAGTGGCTATTGGCTAGTGTTTTTGGAAGCATTTTGGCCTGAGTGCTTTTGTGGGGTTGTCTCTCTTTCATTCTATTTTCCTTCTTCAATTACTTTCCTCCTGAGACTCCCCGTTGAATCTGGAAAAGCTCAGGGAAGATAAGCAGGCAGACTGCATGGTGTGGAGCTGACTTCAAAGGTAAGAAGAAAACCTTTGGATTTCCTTCTAACTTGCCCATCTCAGCTCATTTGGGATAGGCAAAGAGACAAAGATTCAGGTTAGAAGCTCTATCCAGGAATAGAGAGTATGTGTTTATCTGAAACATCTCTTGTGCTATAATTCTCAGGAACCAGGATGAGGCAGATGGATTACATAAATCCAAAACTGATCTCTTCATATGAAAATGAATTATCTGCCTGAATAGCAAAGGTGTCACTAAGACAGTAAAGGTGTCATATTCTTTGGTGCATCTAAAATTTTGTTAACTTTGTATTTTCCAACCAAGTTTTATGTTAAGAACAATTTGAGGTTGTTTAACTCTTGTCCTAGAAAACATTTTTATTTTGGAATAATTTTAGTCCTTCCTATTTTTTTCTTTTCTACATTTTGAAATTTGCATGGGTGGATTAGAAATTAGATAGCTAAAAACACCTGCTTTCTCTGTACTTCTAGACACAAAGGATGATTAGGCTGTCTGCTAGTCCACTTTTAAATGTCTAAAGTTTGAGAAAAACGTCTTCAGAAGACAGATAATAGAATTGAGGCTATTCTTAGGGATCATGACATTAAATGGTGCTAAGGATACTCAAAATGACAAAAACCCAAGGAATAAAAAATAATGCTTGACTTTCATTTTACTGTTCAACCATTTGAACTATTAAAAGTGAGAAAATTTATTACGGTGCAACAGTTTATGTTTTCCCATTTCCAAACAGATAAATAAACAGAGAAATGGGGCCATATTTCTCCAAAGATGAATGGCTTAAGACAACGGAGAGACTGTTCACTAAAAGTCGTAATGAGTAGGGGCTAAAAATATAGCTGCTTTACGACATCTGCAGTAGCTCTTCAGGTATCTGCATTTTATAGGGTAAAAGAGAAAGTGTCTTCACTTGCCCCAACTTATCCTCTGTTCAGTGCATTTATTCTATCTCTCAACATCATTTGTTGGCATCCAAGGTATTTCCATTTATTTTTACAACAGCCAAAAAGCAGGTTAGCTTAGAAGGCCAATCTGAGTGTGAGATGGGAGAGAAGGCAGGAGGTGATGTGATAATTTTGGCTGAAATGTCTATCTGTGTGAATCTCAAACCCTAGAAGTCAAACTTTTAATCAGTTTATCCTCATTTTCAAATCTCTGTGTTGCCAAGCATTCTTACTAAGAATAAATAAGGCAGTATGATGAAATAGGAAAAGCTCTGTACCCATCAGTAGGATTACTCTCAGGTTGTATTTAAATAGTCAATTGAAATTCTCTTCTATGGAAGGTGCATCTTTTATGTCTTACAGAGAGAAAAATGTCCATTTTTAGATAGCCCTTGTCCTACTTCAGAAACTTAGGCAGAGCCAGTCCAAACTATATTTCCTTACTATCAAAGGAGGAGAGAAAGCTGAGAAAGTTGATCTGGAGTGAGAATGAGAAAAGAGAAAATGCAGTAGCAGCTTTGCAGTTTTTTATCTCCTTGGTTTTTGTGAGAATCCCTACATCCCTGTAATAAATTACCCCAATTTATTTTATCTAGATTGAATTGGTTTCTGTAACTTGCAATCAAAGCATCCTAACTAAAACACAGACTAAAGAAGACACCGATAATTTATTTGGCTTGTAGATTTTTTTCCAATAATTTAAAATATAAATCTGAAAAACTGCTTGTACCCAACTTGATATGATTTTAGGACAGGAAAGTGAAGTATTGACTAAATGTGGCATAAGGATGTGCTTTGAAATTAATACAGAACAGATATGAATGTTGGCTTCTTGTTGTTACCTCTAAGAAAGTGAGTATGTTACTTAACCTCTCTGAGCCTTAATTTCCTCAGCTTTAAAATTCAAATCATACCTATCTCATATGATTGTTTTTAAATTTGTGAGCTGTAATATATAAAGCAGCTAGCTAAAATACAGGCATTCCTTAATAGTTATAGGAACTTTCTATGGGGCAAAGGGTATTAATATGCTTTTTTTCTCTCGTCCTGCTCAGGATTGGTTAGGAACTGGACAAGACAGCATCTAGGCATGGAGAAGTTATAGTGTCTGCAAGCAGAGACTGGAGGAGTAGGAGATGCTGGTGGGCTAAGGACCTCAAAAAGGGGAGAAGATAGAATAGGGAAGGGCAAATACAAGCTTTCCCCACCTGACAGTTTTGGTAATGACTTGCCCAGGCTGATAGATCCACAAAAGGCTTATGGCAAAGTTGCAGTAATCATACTACAAGGATGGTTTCCCTTCTCACCAATCTGAGGCAATGATGCATTTACATGCCATATGCATTTATATGCAATGCTGCATTTATATTTGGTATCCATGTTTCACTGAGCCTCTTAAATAGGGTTTCTTGACTTTGGCATGATTGACATTTTGGGGTCACAATTCTTTGTTTTGGGAGTTGTCCTGTGGATTGCAGGATGTTTAGTTGCATTTCTGTCCTTTATCCACCAGTTATAACAACTAAAAATGGCTCAGAACATTGCAAAATGGACCCTGATTTTGGACAGGGAGAGGGACGCCACCAAATCACCTCTAGTTGAGAACCACTGCTCTAAAATAATATTTTTATTTGTTTTTAATTAAAATTAAAAATTTTTTTTTCAAAATATTCAAAATATTTTTCCTTACCCATTTTTATTTTTTAAGTCTTTTTCTAAAATTATTTTTTAAATTGACAAAAATTGTACCTATTTATGGGGCACGTAGTGATACAGATAATGTATAGTGATCGGATCAGGGTAATTAGCATATTTGTCATCTCAAACAGTTTTCATTACTTTGTGCTGGGAACATTCAATATTCTCCTTCTAGCTACTTGAAATAATATATTATTGTTAATGACAGTCATCCTACAGTGGTATAGAACCACTAGAACTTATTGCTCCTATCTAGCTGTAATTTTGTATCCTTAACAAATATCTCCCTATCCCTCCCCCTACCACCCTTCGCAGATTCTAGTATCCTCTGTTCTTTTTAATTCCATGAGATCAACTTTGTTTACCTTCTGCATATGAGTGAGAACATGTGGTGTTTAACTTTTGTTCTTGGCTTATTTCACTTAACATAATGTCCTCCAGTTCTTTTTTTTTTTTTAGTAGGCTATTATCTGTAGCTTTATTATTTATTTATTTTTATTATTATACTTTAAGTTCTAGGGTACATGTGCACAACGTGCAGGTTTGTTACATATGTATACATGTGCCATGTTGGTGTGCTGCACCCATTAACTCGTCATTTACATTAGTTATATCTCCTAATGCTATCCCTCCCCCCTCCCCCTACCCCACAACAGGCCCTGGTGTGTGATGTTCCCCTTCCTGTGTCCAAGTGTTCTCATTGTTCAATTCCCACCTATGAGTGAGAACATGCAATGGTTGGTTTTTGGTCCTTGCGATAGTTTGCGGAGAATAATGGTTTCCAGCTTCATCCATGTCCCTACAAAGGACACGAACTCATCATTTTTTATGGCTGCATAGTATTCCATGGTGTATATGTGCCACATTTTCTTAATCCAGTCTATCATTGTTGGACATTTGGGTTGGTTCCAGGTCTTTGCTATTGTGAATAGTGCTGCAATAAACATACATGTGCATGTGTCTTTATAGCAGCATGCTTTATAATCCTTTGGGTATATACCCAGTAATGGGATGGCTGGGTCAAATGGTATTTCTAGTTCTAGATCCCTGAGGAATCGCCACACTGACTTCCACAATGGTTGAACCAGTTTACAGTCCCACCAACAGTGTAAAAGTGTTCCTATTTCTCCACATCCTCTCCAGCACCTGTTGATTCTTGACTTTTTAATGATTGCCATTCTAACTGGTGTGAGGTGGTATCTCATTGTGGTTTTGATTTGCATTTCTCTGATGGCCAGTGATGATGAGCATTTTTTCATGTGTTTTTTGGCTGCATATATGTCTTCTTTTGAGAAGTGTCTGTTCACATCCTTCACCCACTTGTTGATGGGGTTGTTTGTTTTTTTCTTGTAAATTTGTATGAGTTCTTTGTAGATTCTGGATATTAGCCCTTTGTCAGATGAGTAGATTGCAAAAATTTTCTCCCATTCTGTAGGTTGCCTGTTCACTCTGATGGTAGTTTCTTTTGCTGTGCAGAAGCTCTTTAGTTTAATTAGGTCCAATTTGTCAATTTTGGCTTTTGTTGCCATTGCTTTTGGTGTTTTAGACATGAAGTCCTTGCCCATGCCTATGTCCTGAATGGTATTGCCTAGGTTTTCTTCTAGGGTTTTTATGGGTTTAGGCCTAATGTTTAAGTCTTTAATCCATCTTCAATTAATTTTTGTATAAGGTTTAAGGAAGGGATCCAGTTTTAGCTTTCTACATATGGCTAGCCAGTTTTCTCAGCACCATTTGTTAAATAGGGAATCCTTTCCCCATTTCTTGTTTTTGTCAGGTTTGTCAAAGATCAGATAGTTGTAGATGTGTGGATAGTTGTAGATGCGTGGTATTATTTCTGAGGGCTCTGTTCTGTTCCATTGGTCTGTATCTCTGTTTTGGTACCAGCACCATGCTGTTTTGGTTCCTGTAGCCTTGTAGTATAGTTTGAAGTCAGGTAGTGTGATGCCTCCAGCTTTGTTCTTTTGGCTTAGGATTGACTTGGCAATGTGGGCTCTTTTTTAGTTCCATATGAACTTTAAAGTAGTTTTTTCCAATTCTGTGAAGAAAGTCATTGGTAGCCTGATGGAGATGGCATTGAATCTATCAATTACCTTGGGCAGTATGGCCATTTTCACAATATTGATTCTTCCTATCCATGAGCATGGAATGTTCTTCCATTTGTTTGTGTCCTCTCTTATTTCCTTGAGTGGTGGTTTGTAGTTCTCCTTGAAGAGGTCCTTCACAGCCCTTGTAAGTTGGATTCCTAGATATTTTATTCTCTTTGAAGCAATTGTGAATGGGAGTTCACTCATGATTTGGCTCTCTGTTTGTCTGCTATTGGTGTATAAGAATGCTTGTGATTTTTGCACATTGATTTGGTATCCTGAGACTTTGCTGAAGTTGCTTATCAGCTTAAGGAGATTTGGGGTTGAGACTATGGGGTTTTCTAGATATACAATCATGTCATCTGCAAACAGGGACAATTTGACTTCTTCTTTTCCTAATTGAATACTCTATTTCTTTTTTCTGCCTGATTGCCCTGGCCAGAACTTCCAGCACTATGTTGAATAGGAGTGGTGAGAGAGGGCATCCCTATTTTGTGCCAGTTTTCAAAGGGAATGCTTCCAGTTTTTGCCCATTCAGTATGATATTGGCTGTGGGTTTGTCATAGATTGCTCTTCTTATTTTGAGATACGTCCCATCAATACCTAATTTATTGAGAGTTTTTAGTATGAAGGGTTGTTGAATTTTGTCAAAGGCTTTTTCTGCATCTATTGAGATAATCTTGTGGTTTTTGTCATTGGTTCTGTTTATATGCTGGATTACGTTTATTGATTTTCATATGTTGAACCAGCCTTGCATCCCAGGGATGAAGCCCACTTGATCATGGTGAATAAGCTTTTCAATGTCCTGCTGGATTCAGTTTGCCAGTATTTTATTGAGGATTTTTGCATCAATGTTCATCAGGGATATTGGTCTAAAATTCTCTTTTTTTGTTGTGTCTCTGCCAGGCTTTGTTATCAGGATGATGCTGGCCTCATAAAATGAGTTAGGGAGGATTCCCTCTTTTTCTATTGATTGGAATAGTTTCAGAAGGAATGGTACCAGTTCCTCCTTGTACCTCTGGTAGAATTTGGCTGTGAATCCATCAGGTCCTGGACTCTTCTTGGTTGGTAAGCTATTGATTATTGCCTCAATTTCAGAGCCTGTTATTGGTCTATTCAGAGATTCAACTTCTTCCTGGTTTAGTCTTGGGAGAGGATATGTGTCAAGGAATTTATCCATTTCTTCTAGATTTTCTAGTTTATTTGTGTAGTGGTGTTTATAGTATTCTCTGATGGTTGTTTGTATTTCTGTGGGATTGGTGGTGATACTCCTTTATCATTTTTTATTGCATCTATTTGATTCTTCTCTCTTTTCTTCTTTATTAGTCTTGCTAGCAGTCTATCAATTTTGTTGACCTTTTCAGAAAACCAGCTCCTGGATTCATTGATTTTTTGAAGGGTTTTTTGTGTCTCTATCTCCTTCAGTTCTGCTCTGATCTTAGTTATTTCTTGCCTTCTGCTAGCTTTTGAATGTGTTTGTTCTTGCTTCTCTAGTTCTTTCAATTGTGATGTTAGCGTGTCAATTTTAGATCTTTCCTGCTTTCTCTTGTGGGCATTTAGTGCTATAAATTTCCCTCTACACACTGCTTTAAATGTGTCTCAGAGATTCTGGTATGTTGTGTCTTTGTTCTTGTTTGTTTCAAGAACATCTTTGTTTCTGCCTTCATTTCATTATGTATCCAGTAGTCATTCAGGAGCAGGTTGTTCAGTTTCCATGTAGTTGAGTGGTTTTGAGTGAGTTTCTTAATCCTCAGTTCTAGTTTGATTGCACTGTGGTCTGAGAGACAGTTTGTTATAATTTTTGTTCTTTTACATTTGCTGAAGAGTGCTTTACTTCCAACTATGTGGTCAATTTTGGAGTAAGTGTGGTGTGGTGCTGAGAAGAATGTATATTCTGTTGATTTGGGGTGGAGAGTTCTGTAGATGTCTATAGGTCTGCTTGGTGCAGAGCTGAGTTCAATTCCTGGATATCCTTGTTAACTTTCTGTCTTGTTGATCTGTCTGATATTGACAGTGGGGTGTTAAAGTCTCCCATTATTATTATGTGTGAGTCTAAGTCTCTTTGTAGGTCTCTAAGGACTTGCTTTGTGAATCTGGGTGCTCTTGTATTGGGTGCATATATACTTAAGATAGTTAGCTCTCCTTGTTGAATTGATCCCTTTACCATTATGTAATGGCCTTCTTTGTCTCTTTAGATCTTTGTTGGTTTAAAGTCTGTTTTATCCGAGGCTAGGATTGCAACCCCTGCCTCTTTTTGTTTTCCATTTGCTTGGTAGATCTTCCTCCATCCCTTTATTTTGAGCCTATGTGTGTCTCTGCACGTGAGATGGGTTTACTGAATACAGCACATTGATGGGTCTTGACTCTTTATCCAATTTGCCAATCTATGTCTTTTAATTGGAGCATTTAGCTCATTTACATTTAAAGTTAATATTGTTATGTGTGAATTCGATCCTGTCATTATGATGTTAGCTGGTTATTTTGCTCATTAGTTGATGCAGTTTCTTCCTGTCCTCGATGGTCTTTACAATTTGGTATGTTTTTGCAGTGGCTGGTACCAGTTGTTCCTTTCCATGTTTAGTGCTTCCTTCAGGAGCTCTTTTAGGGCAGGCCTGGTGGTGACAAAATCACTCAGCATTTGCTTGTCTGTAAAGTATTTTATTTCTCCTTCACTTATGAAGCTTAGTTTGGCTGGATATGAAATTCTGGGTTGAAAATTCTTTTCTTTAAGAATGTTGAATACCGGCCCCCACTCTCTTCTGGCTAAGTTTCTGCCGAGAGATCCACTGTTAGTCTGATGGGCTTCCCTTTGTGGGTAACGCGACCTTTCTCTCTGATTGCCCTTAACATCTTTTCCTTCATTTCAACTTTGGTGAATCTGATAATTATGTGTCTTGGAGTTGCTCTCTTGAAGAGTATCTTTGTGTTGTTCTCTGTATTTCCTGAATTTGAATGTTGGCCTGTCTTGCTAGTTTTGGGAGGTCCTCCTGGATAATATCCTGCAGAGTGTTTTCCAACTTGGTTCCATTCTCCCCGTCACTTTCAGGTACACCAATCAGACATAGATTTGGTCTTTTCACATAGTCCCATATTTCTTGGAGGCTTTGTTCGTTTCTTTTTACCCTTTTTTCTCTAAACTTCTCACTTCATTTCATTCATTTGATCTTCCATTACTGATACCCTTTCTTCCAGTTGATCGAATTGGCTACTGAAGCTTGTGCATTCATCACGTAGTTCTTGTGCCATGGTTTTCAGCTCCGTCAGGTCCTTTAAGGACTTCTCTGCATTGGTTATTCTAGTTAGCCATTCGTCTAATCTTTCTTCAAGATTTTTAACTTCTTTGAGTTGGGTTCGAACTTCCTCCTTTAGCTTGGAGAAATTTGATCATCTGTAGCCTTCTGCTCTCAACTCGTCAAAGTCATTCTCTGTCCAGCTTTGTTCCATTGCTGGTGAGGAGCTGCATTCCTTTGGAGGAGGAGAGGCGCTCTGATTTTTAGAATTTTCAGTTGTTCTGCTCTGTTATTTCCCCATCTTTGTGGTTTTATCTACCTTTGGTCTTTGATGATGGTGACATACAGATGGGGTTTTGGTGTGGATGTCCTTTCCGTTTGTTAGTTTTCCTTCTAACAGTCAGGACCATCAGCTGCAGGTCTGTTGGAGTTTGCTGGAGGTCCACTCCAGACCCTGTTTGCCTGGGTATCAGGAGAGGAGGCTGCAGAACAGCAAATATTGGTGAACAGCAGATGTTGCTGCCTGATGGTTCCTCTGGAAGCTCTGTCTCAGAGGGATACCCTGCCGTGTGAGGTGTCAGTCTGCCCCTACTGGGGGTTGCCTCCTGGTTAGGCTACTCTGGGGTCAGGGACCCACTTGAGGAGGCAGCCTGTCCATTCTCAGATCTCAAGCTGTGTGCTGGGAGAACCACTACTCTCTTCCAAGCTGTCAGACAGGGACATTTAAGTCTGCAGAGGTTTCTGCTGCCTTTTGTTTGGCTGTGTCCTGCCCCCAGAGGTGGAGTGTACAGAGGCAGGCAGGCCTCCTTGAGCTGCAGTGGGCTCCACCTAGTTCGAGCTTCCTGGTGGCTTTGTTTACCTACTCAATCCTCAGCAATGGAGGGTGCCCCTCCCCCAGCCTCGCTGCCACATTGCAGTTCAATCTCAGACTGCTGTGCTAGCAATGAGCGAGGCTCCATGGGCATAGGACCCTCTGAGCCATGTGCAGGATACAATCTCCTGTTGTGCCATTTGCTAAGACTGTTGGAAAAGTGCAGCATTAGGGTGGGAGTGCCCCAATTTTCTAGGTGCTGTTTGTTCCCCCTTCCCTTGGCTAGGAAAGGGAATTCCCTGACCCCCTGTGCTTCCTGGGTGAGGCAGTGCCTCACCCTGCTTTGGCTCATGCTCGGTGTACTGCACCCACTGTCCAACAATCCCCAGTGAGATGCACCCAGTACCTCAGTTGGAAAAGCAGAAATCACCCATCTTCTGCATCACTCATGCTGGGAGCTGTGGACTGGAGCTGTTCCTGTTTGGCCATCTTGGAACCACTTCAATGTCCTCCAGTTGTATCCATGTTGCCTTGAATAACAGAATTTCATTCTTTTTTATGATTGAATAATATGTAATTGTATATCTATACCACATTTTCTTTATGCATTCATCTGTGGTTAGACACCTAGGTTGATTCCATATCTTGGCTATTGTGAATAGTGCTTCAGTAAACATGGGGGTCCAGATGTCTCTTCCATACACTGATTTCCTTTCCTTTGGATAAATACCCAGTAGTGGGATTGCTGGATCATATGGTAGTTCTATTTATAGTGTTTTGAGGAAATTTCATACTGTTTTCTATGATGAGTATACTAGTTTGCATTCCCACTGTGTATAAGAGTTTATTTTTCTCTGCATCCTCACCAGCATTTGTTTTTTGTTTTTGTCTTTTTCATAATAGCCATCCTACCTGGGGTGAAATGATACCTTACTGTGGCTTTAATGTGCATTTCCCTGATGATTAAAGACGTTGAGTATTTTTTCATATATTTGTTGGTCATTTGTATGTCTTCATTTGAGAAATGTTTGTTCAGATTATTTGCCCATTTTTAAAATCATTTTTCTGTTGTTGGTGTTGAGATATTGGAGTCCCTTGTATATTCTGGATATTAATCCCCTGTCAAATGAGTAGTTTGCAAACATTTTCTTCTATTGTATAGGCTATCTTTTCACTCTGTTGACTGTTTCTTTTGCAGTGCAGAAGCTTTTTAGTCTGATATGATCTCATTTGTTTATTTTTGTCTTTGTTGCCAGTGCTTTTGAGGTCTTATTTTTACAGATTAGTAACTCTGTTTTAATCAGGGACTTGAATCACAGGGAAAACAATTAGAAGCAATGGGATATTGTACTTCACTATTCCCATCCCCATCTCCCTGTCCCACTTCTTGCAAACTTGGCCCTGATTGCCTGATATGATGTGAGATTTGGGACGGTTGGATCTGGAATGAGAAGACCTGAGTTCAGATCCCTTCACTGCCTCCTCCTAGTGAGAAACTTGGATGACATCAGATTTAGGGGAGCCTAATTCTCATCTCTCAGGATTCTGATTGATAACATAGGCATAGTGATCACTAGCAATATGGTGATTAAAGGCTTGGGATACTCTCTGGGCAACTGCAAAATATCTCCTAAATGCCCGGTCATGTGCATGGGGGAATGCAATTTAGATGGGGACTTACTCCCACCCTCATCAAGACTTGGGATCCAATGCTTGGGGGATCCTGTCTAGGAGACCCTGAGGAACGTTCCGCCGACAGCAGCAGGCACGTCTCATACTCCCAAACCTTTTCAGGGGGTGTAGAAAGCAGTGAGTCTCCTGCACCGGATGGAAGCTTTGCTTATTTGCTCAATTGTAACTGGGACCAAGAAGCCTGGTAGAAGATGTGCACTCACTGTTGCCACCAAGAACCAAAGATCCAGAGGCCACAAGACACAAATGTAGAAGGCCAAGCCCTAGCCCCACCCGATAGAACTGTGGCCCAATCAGTGACTGTTCTCGCTAATCAGGAAGCAGTAGTAAAAGTGAGGGAAACGGCATTCCTGCTCTTTAACTTTCTGGCTTTGGGGAGAGGTAGGCGACTCTTCTTTGCAGAAATAGAAAGGCTGAAGAGGGGGAGATGGCAAGTGTCTCCCCCAAGAGATGCACCATTCTCCCTTTTTATAACCCAGACGTGCAAAAAAAAGAAGGAAAAATAAAAAGAGATAAGGAGAGAATGTATGGGACAGATCTCAGTAATTCTTACTGCTATTTTAAAGAAAGGCTTGGCATTTATTTAGTTGACTATCACCAGAGTTCAAATTCAAGAAGATTCTCTGCCACTTCCTGCAGTTTGTGGACTGTGGTAGAGGTTGAGCTGATCTGGCATCAGCACAGTAGGACAAACTGGAGTTGGAAGACTAAATGCTCAAGTCTCAAGTCTCAGAGTGAGCTTGATTGGCAGGCGAGCTTTGGAGCAGGGAGGTTATAAATTAAGCCTACTCCTTTAAGTAGTTTTTTTTTTTTTTTAGTCTGTGTAAATTCTTCTTTGATCTTGAGCAGGGGGCAGCGAACACCATCTGCTTTGTTTTGTTTTGTGTTTGGAATGATGTAGAATAATTCCTGCTCACCCTTGATATATGCACAGCATGCCTCCCAGTAGGCACAGACGGCTCTGCTTGTGGGTGTCTCTTGCCTGCTTTTCATATTTACTTTTGTTTATCATTAGGGACAGGAGCTCACGTTGTCAGAATTTGTTTACCAAAAAATGCTCCTAATTTCTTGGTGAAACTCAAGGATAACCTTAGGTACTAAATGGCTAAACTTACTAGAGTAGTCCCTAAAATAGGAATAGACAGACTGGTTAAGGGCCCAGGCACATTTCTCTAAGTCATGAATCATATTAGTTCATGTACTTTATCATATCTATTTTATAACCTCTACTCTTTCTCCCATATTACAAACAAACGTTACTTGTTCTGAGTAGTTGTGGTTTTTAATAACTGGCCTTTGCTAATCTTAGGGAGTAGCATACATACCAGTACCACCTCAGTTCAAATAATATTAGCTGGAAATAAACATTCTAGGAAGAGAATCAATTCTACCATTAGATTTATTTGTCAGGAACCAAAGGACAGCTTAGCAGTAAACTAAGAATTGAGGGAGAATACATTAAATACTGTATTTTGGGAAACACTGTTTCAAAATATGTACATGCATCTTTGTCAACTTAACTAACTCAACTGCTTAGCCCCAACAAGTTAGCTTAGAAATCATGTCCCCAAGATATGCTTCTATCTAATAGTATATTAAAATGAGCAATATTAAGGATGCTTTAAAATGCCATAACACAATTTTCTTTACCTAAATCTAAAGCTCATTGAAATGCCTATTATGAAGGCCACCATATGTGAGGCAGGCAGTCTTGACATTTTGTTGGGAAGGGAGGGAGTTACATCTGGAGAAATGTCCTCAGAAATTTATTACAGGATCGGTTGTCTGCAAAGTGCGATAGAACCCAGAGTTTGTGCCCTTCTTGAAGAGGTAGCAGTTCTTGTGTCCCTGTTACAGTGAGAACCCTTTCTGGAAGACAGGCATCCTGGAACTTTACTTGGCCTATCTGCATAACCTTTCCTTTTTTTGATTTCTCCCTGTGTATTAGGAGAATTTTCTTTCTGTGATTTGGGATAGTCTGGGAGGACAGCTCACAAGTTTTCTAGATTGGGAATGAATAAGAGAAAATAAATGTTATGTTTCCTGGGTCTAAATTCTTCTCAAATCCTTTACCAACTGTGTGATTTCGGGGTGACAGTTTAATTAGATAATGCATTTAAAGTGCTATCACAGTGTTTGATGAATAGTAAACATTCAATAAACTAATGTTTTATAATGTTTAAATTATTATTAAAACACTATTTTTGTTTATCCATGATTCACTAAAAATATCCAGCAATTCAAAGTGTCTTCTCTGTGTCTGGTGCTGTGGAATGTGGGGGATGGTTTGGTGTGTCTGCTGTGGCCTTCTGAGGTCTCCCTAGTCTCTCACCTCCTGCCCCACCAAGTGGGTTCATCCAAAGCAGACGAGAGACTTATTAAGTTGATACAATGTGATGAGAATGATGGTTTTTTTTTTATACTTAGTACACTCTGACAGAACCTCAGTTGGTGCCAAGACTGATGTGCATGAGACTGAAAGGCCCGCTTAGTCCCTAAATACCTCCTCACAACTTGTCTCAGTCTCTGAAATTTCTCCCATGAGTCATTCTTTTTTGCAAGGGAAGATTTGGAGAAGCGAAGATGAGTTGTACTAGTTTATTCCTCCTTTTTAGAGGTGAAAAGACAGGTGGATTCCTGAGCCCTACCATATTCTAGCTCTTAATGCTGTTATCGAAGATAGGTTCCTGCACAGGAAAAGCCATGGACAGCTTTTAAAGTTTTAAAACTTTCTCATATTTTTCATGGGTGGTTTCAACAGGAGTAAACACATAACATGCAAGCAATTTCACAATGCCTTGTGTTGAAATCCATGGATTTCTAGATTTCTATCAGAATCCTGGCCTTGGGCTTAGGTGATTCCTATGTCCTTCTACACTTTAGCTGTAGAAACAGCAGGTGGAGTGAAAGAGCCTGTTCAGAGCAGCCAGATTTTGTTTTGGTTGTCAGCTAAAACAGAAACCTCATCATTCTAGACTTGGCAGCTTGTTAGTAGAAAAGCCACTGGGAAGCTCTGAGCTGGTAATTTAGAGCACAAATATATTCCCTGATACAGCTGCAGAGCAGCAGGTGTCTGTGACTTAAGCAAACACTAGCTTTGAAAAAGTGGAATAAGAAAATAGAAAACTTTTTTTTTTGCACATGTCAATATGGCTGAAAATATGTTTACATCTTGTTCCTCTTTGTTCCTTTCTTATTAACTTGCTTAGACATATATAAGTGAATGTTTCACTCAATTCAATTCAATTTAACATTTACTGAGTACCTACTGTGTACCAGACACAGTGCTAGGTGTTGGGGATCATCATTTTCTGTTTTAGATTTTGGTGTGGAGACAGACATGCATACAGTTTCATAATAAAGGAATAATTAATTTCCTTCAGAGCACTGGACAATTCTGATCATGGACAGGGAGAAGCCTTTTAGGAGAAAATGAATTAAAGGGATAAATATTGCTGAAATGGATTGGAGGGAGATAGTTCCAGGCAGAATGAGTTGTTGGAGAAGAATCTGAAGGATGTCAGAGTGATTGAAGGTAGGAGGAAAAAATAGGAATATTCCTTTTGTGTCTCTGTCTGATGGATAAACTCATATTAAAAAATGCAAACATTCCTTTAGACCACCTCTACCAAACCATCTGCCCTGGGGGCCACAGAGCATAGACCCACCAAACTACAAAAGTATGCATGAACATTTTCTTGTTACACAAAGCAGGGGGAGAATAGAAAAAGAATCATCAAAAAGAGATGAACACTAACTATAAAAACAAATATAGAGTAATAAAAATGTTAAAAAAGTCTCAAATAGATATAAGAAATTTCATAACTTTTGTCTATACATCTATTATGGCCTCAAAGATATAATGGGAAACTATTATACATATGAGCAGTACAAATGTAAAATATCTGTGATTTACCTTAATCCGAAATTTAGTGCAAAGCCTAGATAAAGAAAACTGCAAATGCCATAGAAGCTATTTTTAAAAGATTATTAAAATAACTTGACTAAATAAATAAAAATCAGAGACTGCAAACAGGGGAGGGGAGAGGGGATGGAGAGAGGGTGTTTAGTGGACAGAAAAATACATTAGAAAGGAATATGATCAACTGTTCAGCATTATAGGGTGACTACAGTTAACAATAATGTGTAGTTCAAAATAGCTAGAAGACTTGGAATATTTTCAACATAAAGAAAAGATGAATGTTTGAGGTGATGGATATTCCAGTTACCCTGATTTGGTTATTACATATTGTATACATATATCAGAAAATCACATGTACCACCCCCCAAATTGAGCAAAATATTAGAAAAATGAAAACAGAGTTTATGAATGAGAACCCTCAATTTGTAAAGACATTGTGGGTTCCCAAATTATTATGGGTTTAATGTGATTCCAATTAAATTCCACCAAGATTTTTAGAAACTGTTAATGGTAAAAATTCATTTGTTAGATACTTCAAAATAATAAGAGCCATCTATGAAAAACTCATAGCCAATATTATACTGAATGGGTAAAAGCTGGAGGCATTCCCCTTGAAAACCAGAACAAGACAAGGATGCCTTCTCTCACCACTTCTATTAACATTTTACTGGAATTCCTAACCAGAGCAATCAGGCAAAAGGAAGAAATAAAAGGCATCCAAGTAGGAAGAGAGGAAGTCAAACTATCCCTGTTTGCGGATGACATGATTATATACCTAGAAAACCCCATACTCTCTGCCCGAAATCTCCTTGATCTGATAACTTCAGCAAAATATTAGGATACAAAATCAATATAAATAATTAGTAGCATTTCTATACACCAACTACATCCAAGCTGACAGCCAAATAAATAAAGGAATCTCATTCAAAATAGCTAAAAAAATCAACCTAGGAATATAGCTAACCAGGAAGGTGAAAGATCTCTACAATGAGAATTATCGATATAAAACACTGCTCAAAGAAATCAGAGATGACCCACAAACAAGTGGAAAAATATGCTGAAGCATAGGAAGAATCAATATTATTAAAATGGCCATACTGCCCAAAGCAATTTACAGATTCAGTGCTATTCCTATCAAACTACCAATGACATTATTCACAGAACTAGAAAAAACTGTTTTAAAATTCATAAGAACCAAAAAAGAGCCTGAATAGCCAAGGCAATCCTAAGCAAAATAAACAAAGCTGGAGGCATCACACTACCTGACTTCAAACTATATGACAGGGCTACAGTAACCAAAACAGTATGGTACTAGTACAAAAACAGACCAGTGGAACAGAATAGAGAGCCCAGAAATAATAACAGACATATACAACCATCTGATCTTCAACAAGGTTGACAAAAACAAGCAATGGGGAAAGGAGTCCCTATTCAGTAAGTTGTGCTAGGATAACTGACTAGCCATATGGAGAAGATGGAAACTAACCCCTTCCTTATACCATACACAAAACCAATTCAAGATGGATTAAAGAATTAAATGGAAAATAAAAAACTATAAAAACCTGTAAGATAACCTAGGAAATACAACTCTGGACACAGGACCTGGCAAAGACTTCATGACGATGATGCCAAAAGCAATTGCAAGAAAAGCAAAAATTGATAAATGGGACCTAATTAAACTAAAGAGCTTCTGCACAGCAAAATAAGTCATCAATAGAGTAAACAGACAACCTACAGAATAGAAGAAAATACTTGCGAACTATGCATTTGACAAAGGTCTAATATCCACAATCTATAAAGAACTTAACAAGAGAAAAACAACCTCGTTAAAAAGTGGGCAAAGGACATGAGTAGACACGTTTCAACAGAAGACCTACATAAGGGCAACAAGCATATGGAAAAATGCTCAACATCACTAATTATTAGTGAAATGCAAATCAAAACTACAATGAGATATTATCTCATACCAGTCAGAATGGCTTTCATTAAAAAGTCAAAAATAACAGATGCTGTTGAGGTCATGGAGAAAAGGGAAAGCTTATACACTGTTGGTGGGAATATAAATCAGTTTAGCCATTGTGGAAAGTAGTGTGGCAATTTCTCAAATAATTTAAAACAGAATCATCATTTAACCCAATAATCCATTATTATTATTGGGTGTGTATCCAAAAGAATATAAATCATTCTACTATAAAGACAATGCACACCTATGTTCATTGTGGTACTATTCACAATGGCAAAGACATGGAGTCAACCTGTATGACCATCGATGGATAAAGAAAATGTGGAACGTATACACCATGGAATACTACACAGCCATAAAAAAGAATGAGATCATGTCCTTTGCAACAACATGGATGGAGCTAGAGGCCATTATCATAAGGGAATTGATGCAGGAACAGAAAACCAGCTACCACGTGTTCTCACTCACAAGTGGGAGCTAAACAACAAGAACACAAGGACTCAAAGAAGGGAACAAGAGACACCAAGTCTTCCTTGAGGGTAGAGGGTGGAAGGAGGGAAAGCATAAAAAAACTACCTGTCAGGTACTATGCTTATTACCTGGGTGACAAAATAATCTATACACCAGACCCCTGTGACATTCAATTTACCTATATAAAAAACCTGCACATGTACTCCTGAACCTAAAATAAAAGTTAAAAAAAAATTTTTAAGTGGTGAAATTAAGAACAAAGGGATATTATGGAAGGTTAAGAAAAAATGCCCTCTTTCATTATATCTTGTAATTTTAGACTCTGTGAGCAGATATTAGAATGGAAGGTCAAAAAATTACATCTCTTAGAATAGAAACAGCCAATTAGAGAAGTTTGAAAAAAAGAAATGCTATCTTACTAGATAGTAAAATGTATTTTAAAGCTAAAATACATACTACTTTATATTGAAGCAAAAATACAGAAAAGTTAATTGAGCAGAAAACAAAACAAAGCAAAACTCTGAAACAGATACCTGCAAACATAAAAATGTAGTATATGGTTAAATAAAGATTCCAAATTCATGATTAAAGAAGAAATTTGTTAATTTTCAGTGCTATAACAATTAGTTACCTGAGAAAATTAATCTTTATAACACACAATATACTAAAATACATTAACAATGGATTAAAGAGTTAAATGGAAAAGTCTTTCTTTTGACATAAAAACAAAGACATAAAACGTTACACAAAAATAGACTACCATACTTATTTTTCATATAAAATTTGTGAGTAAGTTAAATTTTTAAAGTGGAAAAATATTTGCGACTTATAATCCAGTCCTTACTATATAAACAGTCTTAACAGATTGTCTTACTCCATTCAGGCTCCTATAAGAAAATACCATAGACTGGGTAGCTTGTAAATAACAGAAATTTATTTCTTACCATTCTGGAGGCTGGACAGTTCAAGATCAAAGTGCTGATAGAGTCATGTCAGGGGAGGGCTGCTCTCTGCTTCATAGGTAGCACCCTTTAGCTGTGTCCTCACATGGTGGAAGGAACTAGCTAGCAGTCTAGGGGCTCTTTTGTAAGGTCATTAATCCCCTTCATGAGGAGTCCATTCTCAAAAACACTCAGAACATAGCACTGATCAATATACAAAAAGGTGAAAAAAAAACAAAACAAAAACAAACACACACACAGTAGGAAAATGAACAAAGGAAATGGATAGACAATTGATAGGAGATGACAAACAAAATGCATTCCAAAATTTGTTGTTTGCTTATGAAATTTTTAAAAAAGGGAAATGTAGTATTTGGTAGTTATAAGGGTAAGAAAAATGGAAATGCTCTCTTAGTGTTAATGGGAATTTAAATGCTTATAACGTATGTAGAGTGATTTAATGATAGCCATCATAAGCCTTAAACATACTTATGCCCACTAAGCAATTCCTATTCTAGGAATTAATCCTAAGGAAATGATCAGAATTGTGTGTATATGCTTACAAATGCATATGTTTATCCCAGTGGTTTAAAAAATAATAGTGAATAATTAGAAATTACTCAAATCTCCAAAAAGATAATTGCCTAAATGAATTATATCATAGAACATTATATAGCCTAAAAAATTGTTATGAAAGATTGTAATGACCATGGAAAATATTGTTCATTTACATTGAAGAAGAAAAAGAAGAGACAATATAACATGATTTAATTTTGAAAAAATTAAACAGTTCTGTACTTATTTACAAATTTAACAAGCACATAGATCCACTTAACAGTGATTATTGATGAGTAGTAGGATTAGAGATTATTTTAATTACATTGTTTGTATTTTTCTTTGTTTTTCAAATCTGCTACACATAATTTGAAATTAAAAAATAAACACACACACATTCTGTTTCCAATGGTCAATGCTCAGTGCCCAGCATACAGCATTCCTTCAGAAAGAGTGCCTACAACATTTAATAGTTGGATGGAAAATCTGGAAATCAGAGTGCCAGTGGCAGTGGGGATGGTGCCAGGAACTGGGCCCCCCAGATTCATGGCAGACCAGAAGACCCAGAGGCCACATAGGCAGAGAGTGTGAACAATCTGTAAAACACCACAGATGCCATCTCCTCCCTGTTATCTGCTCTCCCCAAACCCCCTACACACACCCAGAGCCAGAGGAAGGAGCTCGGCTTTGCACAGGAACTAAAGAGCTGATGAAACAGTGAGGGGAGCTGAGCTCTGGTGCTGTGGATTGATCCACACTTTGTCCTCTGTGTGTACGCCTCTGCTGCTCTGACCTTGAGAAGTACCTTTTATGTAAAATAGAAAAAATGCTTTCTTCTTTAAGAAGCTGTCAGATTAGAGAATCAGAGAGGATAGCAGTTGACATGGGCTGAGGGTTTCTTAACTCAGTAGGCCAGGAGACCTTCATCAAAAAGAGTCAGCATGATGAATGAGAATTCCCATTATCTCAAATGAAAGTGAAAGGGGTTGACTGTAAGTGGGTTAGAGCTGAGAGTAAGGCCTGGGCAGAATGCGGAGGTTGAAAATTAACACAAGATTAAGGCTGGTCATTCATTTTCTCTGTCTCTGTCTGTCCCTTCCCGCTTCCTCTCTCTCTTTCTCTCCCCCTCCCTCCCTCTTTCTTTCTTTCTTTCTTTCTTTCTTTCTTTCTTTCTTTCTTTCTTTCTTTCTTTCTTTCTTCCTTTCTTTCTTTCTTTCTTTCTTTCTTTCTTTCTTCTTTCTTTCTTTTTCTTTCTTTTCTTTCTCTTTCTTTCTTTCTTTTCTTTTTCTTTCTTTCTTTTCTTCTCTTTCTTTCTTTCCGTTTTCTTTTCTTTTCTTTCCTTTCCTTTTCCTTTTCTTTTCCCTTCCTTCCTTCCTTCCTTCTTTCCTTCCTCTCTTTTCTATTTTTTCACCTTTCTTTCTTTCTTTCTTTCTTTCTTTCTTTCTTTCTTTCTTTCTTTCTTTCTTCTTTCTTTCTTTTCTTTCTCTCTCTCCCTCCCCCCCACCCCATCTCTCCTTCTTTTCCTTTCTCCCTCCCTTTCCATATTTATTAAGCACCTACTGAGTACCAGCATACCCTGGGAGTTTCAAATCATTCAGGTCCTGATGATACTACCCTTCTCAGTTTAGGGGCTCTAATTGGCTCATATCCTCTTGCAGGGTTTGCTGGTATCTTGTTTTTCTATTCTTCCCAGAGGGATAAAGTGAGTGATGATTTATATTCTCCCCCATGATATTAAGTAGACTGTGGGATTTAACCCCCTTCTCCCTTGAAAGTGACCAATACTAGAAGGACAGAAAAGAATGGAATTTCCTAGGTCAGTGGAGTGAGGTTAAAAGTGGGGGTAGGAGAATCTTAAGATACAGATTTGTGATTCAGTTATTCTGATTAGTAGATTTAGTGTAGGGCCCAGATTGTCTGCATTTTTAACAATGCCCTTGGTTGATTCTGAGGCCCATGGTCCTCCAACTCTGAGAAATGTTGAGGCTTTAAGTCTTCATCATCTTGACATACTCTGTTTCTCTGTTTCTGGTCTCATAGATGACAGATTCAATATGGCCCCTAGAGGCTTCTGTGAGCAACTTTCAGGTTTTCAACCAGGCAGGAGATCAATTTAATACATGATCCCTATATATTAACACATGGTCCATTGAGCTCCCTTCTCTTGAGCCCTTTATACTGTTGTAAACCTTGATCAAGGAACGGCATTTTGGATGGACTTGTCCAGCATCCTCTAGGTTTCAAGGAAAATCCTAGAAAGATTTTCTATTTCCTTCACAGAGAGTTCCAGAGAGATCTTCCCTAGGTCAGCAATGAGGGAAGTAATAGCACAGCTGCCAGACTAAGTTGCAAGAGGGAAATTTGTACCAATTAGTGCAGAATATCTGCTGCCATTCAGATGCCTCTCAGGTAGGGAGTGGTAACCTATCCAAGCTACCAGTTTTCTCTTCCTACAAGGAAGTGAGGAGAGAAAGCACTGGAGGATCTTTTTGCTTTATTGCTGTTCACTGTTCATGTTCTGTTCACCACCCTTCTGCTATCTTTCTATTTCAGGGCTAGCTGTCATTCTTATTCTGGTTGTCACTTTGCCTGCTTCTCAAATCTCAGGATTGGCTGAGTTTGGAGATTTGATCTGTTATGTTTTCAAACCTTACTTTGATCTTGTAAAACAAAAAGTGTTTGAGACAGGTGTCAATCCATTTAGAGGTTTATTTTGCTGAGGTTGAGGACACGCCTGAGAAAAACAGACACAAGTCTCAGTGGGATCTACAGCCTGTACTTTTTTCCTAAGAGGGTTTTGGGGGTTTGAATATTTAAAGGAGTAAAAGCAGGCAGGAGGGGAAGGAGGAAAGAAAATTAAAGGGAGGGTATGTAATGAGGCAACTGTTCACATTCTTGTGAGGCTTTGATTGGCACTCACTAAATCCATGTTGCATGTGAAAGGCATAAAGGAACAATCAATTATACATATATCTTGCACTCAGTAAATCTGCATTTTACATAAGATAAGTAAATAAACAGTCTATTTTGAGGTAGGAGGAGGGATGATTTCTAGTCTTGTCTTTGTCCTGTACCTGTGAAGATAAGCCATTAATTTACATTATCAGAGTGAGGGAAGCTACCTGGGGAGATTTGTGGCCTTTTATTTTACAGTTATCTGTTTAGGAACAAAAGGAAAGGCTTTTTTTCTTTTTTGTGTGACTCAGTTTCTGAGCTTAACTTTTGCCTTTGGTATAGTGAGTTTGGGGTCTCGAGATTTTCTTTTCACAACCTCCTACCTCTGTCCTCAGAGATTCTCTGATCTGGGTATCAGTTTCTGGTACTGGTGTTTAGTATGATGACTGAGAATGGTGATACAATGTGATACACAGTGGGCCTATGTTTTGGTTCACAAAGAGAATAAATTAGATGCCAGACATAATTCCATAAAGCCCCAGCTTTAGGAACACATGGTCTTAAAAAGTTCTCTAAGGAGATTTACTAGCTTGACAGACATATCTAAGGCTCTGCCATGATGGAAAGTCTGGGGATTTACCTTTGGACCTTTTATCCACAAACTGCAAAATACAATCTCTTATTAATTTTCCACCTTTGTGTGTTTGCTTGAAGAAAAAACAAAAGGCACATGCTCCACTGGGGTTGGAGAAAGCTGAAGTTCTTACACTCTGCATCTTAGAGTTGACAATTATTTAATCAAGGTCTGAGAAGTAGTGATAAAAGGCATTTCATTTCGGATCCACTCTGCCTGAGCAGAGTGACCACAAGGGCAGCTGATCCCTGAGACAGGCAAACAGACCAATGCTGGTTCTCCTGGTAGCACATGTAAACTCAGGCTGGTTCTCCTGGTAGCACATGTAAACTCAGGCTGGTTCTGTGGAGGAGATGAGGAAAGGCCATAATTGTACAGGTTGGCAAGACCACTTTCTTTTTTTCGTGGTCTGGCCTACGGTTTATAAAGTTACCTCTGAGCCACTTCTGCAGAAGGTCTCATTCTCTTCTGCAATCTTTCTATATAATTCCATCCAATTTTTCTTCTTTCCTTGAACTCTTAGAGCTTTTTGTCCACACTATTAATTTTCCATTGCATATTTCTCATCCTTTTCTGCTTCTGGTCTCTGCAATTTGATTTTGATCATTTTGATAGCCTGTTTCATATTGCTGTATGTATTGTGGGGGTGGATTTTTCATTCTTTCTTCCCTACATATACGCCCTTCTGTGTATCTCCTTTTCCATTTCCTCTATCCTACATCCTATTCCCAAGAGTGGAGCAGCTGCTATTCTGAGTGTTCACAGGATGGAATTTTATCGTTTGCAAGTACGGCCACTGTGGTTTGAAGGTCCACACTGCCTGTAGTACTTACTTTGGAACTTCTTGCCCCTATAAGTGTACCAGTTCAGGCTCTTTACTCATTCTTGATGTTGATGTTCTCTCGATTGAGCCCTGAGCATCTCCATTTGGTGTTGGAGGGGATGGAGTTATTTATGTTAGTGTGTGTGTATGTGTTTATTGAGGTAAAGACTTCAGATAAAAGCTTGGTCAGGTGTGGTAGCTCACACCTGTAATCCCAGCACTTTGGGAGACCGAGGTGGGTGGATCACCTGAGGTCAGGAGTTTAATTAAGACCAGCCTGGCCAACATGGTGAAACCCTGTCTCTACTAAAAATACAAAAATTAGCCGGGCGTAGTGGCCCATGTCTGTAATCCCAGCTACTTGGGAGGCTGAGGCAGGAGGATTGCTTGAACCTGGGAGGCAGTGGTTGCAGTGAGCCAAGATCGCACCACTGCACTCCAGCCAGGGCAACAGAGTGAGACTCTGTCAGGAGGCGGAGTTTGCAGTGAGCCAAGATTGTGCCATTGCACTCCAGCCTGGGTGACAGAGCAAGACTCTGTCTTAAAAAATAAAAAATAAAAAATAAAAATAAAATAAAAAAACAGATGGAAGCACAATTCATGTCCTCTCAGTTGGTTCTTATCAGAGAGCCCTGAATGGTTCCTTAGCTTGATACCATGTTGATACAGTCCAGACTCCATCAAGAAATCTTAATGTGATACATTTTCCATTGCTCTTTCACCTTGTGAAGAACTGAATGAATAAGCAAATGAATGGAAGCCAAACAAGGTGACTTTTGCGTTGCATCTTAGAGTGTGATTTGAATGTTTGACAATAATAGAAGAAGACATATTCCCTTCTCCAGAAGGGCTGGCCTGAGGCAAATCTGTCAAGTAGTTAGCCTGGTAGTCAGGGGTCCTATTTCCTACTCAGTCATCTAGTTTCCTAATCCTGCCTTCAGGCTGTCTAGATTCTTCCAGTTGTTTTTATTCTATTAGTTTTTAGTACAGGATTAACCCCCACACACATTCCTTGTCACCACTAAGGTGAAGCAAGTTCAATGTTTAAATAGCTAGTGTATTTTGAGGCATGTGTCTGAGCCCGCAGGAGATATGTTCCAGAGCTTTGTGGGGATGGGTTTCATGCGCATCCATGTGAACAGACCACCAAACAGGCTTTGTGTGAGCAACATGGCTGTTTATTTCACCTGGGTGCAGGTGGGCTGAGTCCAAAAAGAGAGTCAGCAAAGGATGGTGGATTATCATTAGGTCTTACAGGTTTTGCGATAGGCGGTGGAATTAGGAGCAATGTTTTGGGGGCAGGGGGTGGATCTCACCAAGTACATTCTCAGGGGTAGGGAGAATTACAAAGAACCTTCTTAAGGGTGGGGGAGATTACAAAGTACCTTCCTAAGGGTGGGAGAGATTACAAAGTACCTTCTTAAAGGTGGAGGAGATTACAAAGTACATTGATCAGTTAGGGTGGGGCAGAAACAAATCACAATGGTGGAATGTCATCAGTTAAGGCTATTTTTACTTCTTTTGTGGATCTTCAGTTACTTCAGCCCATCTGGATGTATAGGTGCAAGTCACAGGGGATGCGATGGCTTGGCTTGGGCTCAGAGGCCTGACATTCCTGCCTTCTTATATTAACAAGAAAAATAAAACAAAATAGTGTTGAAGTCTTGCGGCAGTGAAAATTTTGGGGGGGTGGTATGGAGAGAGAATGGGCGATGTTTCTCAGGGCTGCTTCAAGTGGGATTAGGGGTGGCGTGGGAACCTAGAGTGGGAGAGATTAAGCTGAAGGAAGATTTTGTGGTAAGGGGTGATATTGTGGGGTTGTTAGAAGAAACATTTGTTGTGTAGAATTATTGGTGATCGCCTGGATACGGTTTTGTATGAATTGAAAAACTAAATGGAATAAGAGAAGGAGAAAAACAGGTATAAAAGGTCTAAGAATTGGGAGGACCTAGGACATCTGATAGAGAGTGCCTAAAGAGATTCAGCATAGTCCTGCCAGCAAAGATTATTTATTTACTTCAAGAGCTAAGAGTGGCAGTTTGGGGATAGCACGAGGAGATATCAGCTGTGACGGCTTGGAGGAACAGTGTAAACCGGCAGTGTAAACAAGAGCAGGGCATGTATGAGTAGTTGAGAACGGAGAATAGGAGTATGACTAGACAGAAGATAGTAGGGATGACAAGTTTTTGGGGGGCACAGTCTAAGTTGGTCCGGTGTCTGGAATGAGACTGGGTCCTAATAAAAAGGAGCTCAAATGGGCTGTACCTTGTAGCATTCCGAGGACAGGCCTGAATTCTGAGAAGCGAAAGTGGTAGAAGTATTGTCCAGTCCTTTTTAAGTTGGTGGCTGAGCTTGGTGAGGTGTGTTTTTAAAAGACCTTTAGCCCATTCTACTTTTCCTGAAGATAGAGGACTGTAAGGGGTGGATATAAAGGTTTCACTGAATACTAAGAGCCTGAAAAACTGCTTGGCTGATTTGACTAATAAAGGCTGGTCTGTTATCAGGCTGTATAGAGGTGGGAATGCTAAACGGAGCAATTGTGTCTGACAGAAGGGAAGAAATGACTGCAGTGGCCTTCTCAGACCCTGTAGGAAAGGCCTCTACCTATCAGTGAAAGTGTCTACCTAGACTAAGAGGTATTTTAGTTATCTGACTCGGGGCATGTTGAGTAAAGCTAATTTGCCAGTCCTGGGTGGGGGCAAATCCTCGAGCTTGATGTGTAGGGAAGGGAGGGGGCCTGAATAACTCAGGAGTGTAGAATAGCAGATGGAACACTGAGAAGTTATGTCCTTGAGGATAGATTTTCATGATGGAAAGGAAATGAGAGGTTCTAAGAGGCGGGCTAGTGGCTTGTACTATAGCATAGCCTGCCTTTGCTGGTGTGTGGTGATTAGACCTGGTGGAACCGCCATCAGTAAATCAAGTGTGATCAGGGTGAGGAACAGGAAAGAAGGAAATATGGGGAAATGGGGTGAATGTCAGGTGGATCAGAGAGATGATACAGTCATGAGGGTCAGGTGTGGTATCAGGAATAATGTGGGAGGCCAGATTGAGGTCCGGGCCAGGAACAATGGTAATTGTGGGACTTAACAAAGAGTGAGTACAGCTGAAGGAGCCAGGGAGCAGAAAGTATATGCATCAGGTATGAGGAAGAAAATAGATTTTGGAAGTTATGAGAAATGTAGAGAGTGAATTGAGCATAGTTTGTGATTTTGAGGGCCTCTAAAAGTATTAGGGCAGCAGCAGCCACCGCACGGAGACATGATGGCTAGGCTGAAACAGTAAGGTCAAGTTGTTTGGACAGAAAGGCTACAGGGTGCGGTCCTGGCTCTCGTGTAAGAATTTTGACCGCACTAACCATGCCTAGGAAGGAAAGGAGTTGTTTTATAAGGGATTGAGAATTGGGAGATTAATCGGACATGATCAGCAGGGAGAGCACGTGTGTTTTTATGAGAATTATGCCGAGATAGATAACAGATGAGGATGAAATTTGGGCTTGACTGAAGTAATGGGGGCAGTCTGTGAAGCCTTGCGGCAGTACAGCCCAGGTAATTTGCTGAGTCTAATGGGTCTCAGGGTCAGTCTAAGTGAAAACAAAGAGAGGCTGGGATGAAGGGTGCAAAGGAATAGTAAAGAAAGCATGTTTGAGATCCAGAACAAAATAATGGATTGTGGAGGGAGGTATTGAGGATAGGAGAGTATATGGGTTTGGCAGCATGGGGTGGATAGACAAAACAATTTGGTTGATAAGGCATAGATCCTGAACTAACTTGTAAGGCTTGTCTGGTTTTAGGACAGGTGAAATGGGGGAATTGTAAGGAGAGTTTATAGGCTTTAAAAGGCCGTGCTGTAGCAGGCGAGTGATAGCAGGCTTTAATCCTTTCAAAGGGTGCTGTGGGATGGGATATTGGCATTGAGTGGGGTAAGGGTAATTAGGTTTCAATGAGATGGTAAGGGGTGCATGATCGGTCGCCAAGGAGGGAGTAGAGGTGTCTTATACTTGTGGGTTAAGGTGGGGGAATAAAAGAGGAGGACGCAAAGGAGGCTTTGGATTGGGAAGAAGGGCAGAAATGAGATGTAGCTGTAATCCAGGAACAGTCAGGGAAGCAGATAATTTAGTTAAAGTGTCTCGGCCTAATAAGGGAACTGGGCAGGTGGGGATAACTAAAAGGAGTGCTTGAAAGAGTATTGTCTAAGTTGGCACCAGAGCTGGGGAGTTTTAAGAAGTTTAGAAGCCTGGCTGCCAATACCCACAACAGTTATGGAGGCAAGGGAAGCAGGCCTTTGAAAAGAAGGTAATGCGGAGTGGGTAGCCTCCGTATTGATTAAGAAGGGGACGGATTTACCCTCCACTGTGAAAGTTACCTAAAGCTTGGCATCTGTGATGGTCTACGGGGCTTCCGAGGCGATCAGGCAGCGTCAGTCTTCAGCCACTAAGCTGAGAAGGAGTCAGTCAGAGAGACTTGGGCCAGAGTTCCAGGGGCTCTGGGGGTGGCTGCCAGGTGAGTTGAACAGTCCAATTTCCAGTGGGGTCCCGCACAGATGGGACACGGCTTAGGAGGAATCCTGGGCTGCAGGCATTCCTTGGCCTGGTGGTCAGATTTCTGGCACTTGTAGCAAGCTCCTGGGGGAGGAGGTTCTGGAGGAACGCCTGGCTGCTGCGGTTCAGGTGTTTGGAAGTTCTTGTGTGCTGGAGATGTAGCTGGGGTTTGTCTCACAGTGGAGGCAAGGAATTGCAACTTCTTTCTATTATTGTACACCTTGAAGGCGAGGTTAATTAAATCCTGTTGTGGAGTTTGAGGGCCGGAATTTAATTTTTGGAGTTTTATTTAATGTCGGGAGCAGATTGGGTAATAAAATGTATATTGAGAATAAGACGGCCTTTTGACCTTTTAGGGTCTAGGGCTATAAAGCATCTCAGGGTTGCTGCCAAACGAGCCATGAACTGGGCTGGATTTTTATATTTGATGAAAAAGAGCCTAAACGCTATCTGATTTGGGATAAAGAAAAAGGAGCATTAACCTTGACTATGCCTTTAGCTCCAGCCACCTTTTTAAGAATAAATTGCTGGGCAGGTGGGGGAGGGCTAGTCACGGAACAAAATTGTAAGCGGGACCTGGTGTGAGGAGGGGAGGTGATAAAAGGATTATAGGGTGGAGGAGAGGAGGCTGAGGAAGAATTGGGACCTAGCTCGGCCTGGCGAGGAGGGGAGAGGTCAGATGGGTCTGTAGAAAAGGAAGATTAGAAAGACTCAGCGACGCTTGGGGTTGGGACTGAGGGGACAGGTGGGAGGGAAAGAAGGAGGATTTGGGATGAGTTGCACTGGGCACAGAGACTAGGAAGGGACTGATGTGTAAAAGAATGCCTGGACGTCGGGCACCTCAGACCATTTGCCTATTTTATGACAAGGATTATTTAGATCTTGTAGGATGGAAAAATTCAGAGTGCCATTTTCCGGCTATTTTGAACTACTGTCGAGTTTGTATTGGGGTCAAGCGGCATTGCAGAAGAAAATAAGATGCTTAGATTTTAGGTCAGGTGAGAGTTGAAGAGGTTTTAAGTTCTTAAGAACACAGGCTAAGGGAGAAGAAGGAGGAATGGAAGGTGGAAGCTTGCCCATAGTGAAGGAGGCAAGCCCAGAGAAAAGAGTAGAGACACAGAGAAGGGGTGGGGGGTTCTTTCCCTCCAGAAAAGCAGAGAAGGGGTTGAGGCACGGAAATAAGGGATTGGGGCACAGAGATACGAGGTCAGGGTGTGGAAATAAGGGATTGGGGCGCAGAGATATACGTGCAAGTCACAGGGGATGCAATGGCTTGGCTTGGGCTCAGAGGCCTGACAATGGGGAGTTAGAGGATCCCACTGGAGTTGTTGGCCTGTGGGGAGTAGGGCAGGGAGGGGCTTGGGCTATCTTTCCTTTTTATTGTAGAGGTGAGATTTCTAGGGTCTGATGTAAGGTCAAAAAAGTGGCTCTCTGCCTAACATACCATGTAGGGAAGAATGTCAACTTCCCCTGTGAAGGGTGATGAGGTCACAGGTGTGGGCATGAGGGCATCTGCCCATGTAGTGTGATCTGGAGGGTAACAAAGTCTTGTTGAAAAATCATCCCCCTGTTGGCCTACCATAGTGCTAAAATTGCCCACACTTCTCATCCTTGTGGATTTATATACATTTTGCAAAGCCCTTGTCAAAAAAATAATCAGGTTAACTGGGAGGTCACATACAGGTAAATACCCTGATGAGGAATGGGAATATATAAACTCATGAACATCTAGGAAACATGGGCATGGGTTACTTGATAAAGCACGGTTACCTGTGTCTGACCCTAGGGAATGGAACACAGGTCTAGTCAGTTTTGGGAGGCTAATGTGTTGTCAGAAGGGGCATATGGAGATTCTGGGAAAGAGGAAAGGACATGAGGTTTTTGGGTTTTTAGAGAATGAGTAAAGGGGAAAAGCCCAAGAAAAGATGTCTAAATAGAAAGTGGGGCACTGATAACAATCTTTCCTAACTTCAGAATTTTTCCAACCTTTATTTTTTCTGTGGCTGTATGTATTTAAATAATTTAGGAGTGAACCAACAGCTTATCCTAAAGTGGAGACTTTAACTAATTGCATATTAGAATATATTAGATTACCAAAATGCTTATCTCAGGCTTGTAACAGACATCAACTCAGAGTAGGGAACTCTATAGATTAACTGTCTATACTACTTAAATAAATGAGATAATTGATATATACAGATATTCTTAAAATCACTCCACGATACCTACGTGGAGGTAAAAAGATGATGATCCTTTATATTTGTGGCCTATATGTTGGTCTGTCACACACTTACTTTCTGTGCAAAAAGGAAGAAAGTGGGTGATTGTATGTCTTGTGATGGTTAATTTTATGTGTCCGCTTGACTGGGCTTAGAGATGCTCCAATAGCTGGTAAAATATTATTTCTAAGTGTATGAGAGTCTCAGACACACTCAGAAGAAAAAGGATCATCTTTTTCTGTAGGTATTGTGGAGTGATTTTAAGGATATATATCAATTACCTCGTTTATTTGGGTAGTATAGACAGTTAATTCATAGAGTTCACTACTCTGAATGGATGTCTGTTACAAGCCTGAGATAAGCACACACATCTCTTCTTCTTCTGAAAGAGATTAGCATTTGAATCAGTAAACTGGGTAAAGAAGACCACCCTCACCAATGTGGGCAGGTGTCATCCAACCCATTGAGGGCCCAAATAGAACAAAAAGGCAGAAGAAAGGTGAATTATCTCTTGCCGTTTGAGCTGGGGAATTTATCTCCTCTTGCCCTAGACACCAATGCTTCTGTTTCTGAAGCCTTCAGACTCGAAATTACATGTGCCCCTCCCCTGGTTGCAACTTGTGGTATTCTCCGTTTCCATAATCCCATGAGCCAGTCCTTCAGAGTAAATCAGCCTTTCTCTCTCTCTCTCCCTCTTTCTCTCTCTCTGATTGGTTCTGTTTCTCTGGAGAACATTGACTAATATACTTGTTAATTGGGGAATTAAGGAGACATTCACGATCTTCCCTTTGGCTGCATGAAGGTAGTAAAAAGGTTTGAGACCTTGTTCCAAAGAAGTGGTATGAATCCTATTATGTTTTTATTTTATTTTATTATTATACTTTAAGTTTTAGGGTACATGTGCACAACGTGCAGGTTTGTTACATATGTATACATGTGCCATGTTGGTGTGACATCCGATTATGTTTTAATTACCTTAACTATAAGGCCTGTTTTGTCAACAATGCATTCTACTGCCTTATTTCTCTAGGAACAATAAGCCTGCTTCTTAGGTTTGTTCTGGAAGTCCCTATTCCTCTGTTACCATTCTTCCTCCTGCAGTACTCTGTTTTTTGGTCAACTAAAGATGACATACTTATCACTGTATCAGCTGTGATAGGCTAAGCTGTGCTCTAATAATAAACATATGTTGACATTTCAATGCCTAGGACAAAAATGTTGTTTTTTATTTGTGGACACCTGATGTGGGTCTGCTGGGTTTCTCTTTTAAAAACAACGTGGTGAGTATGTGGCACAATCTCTGCCCTTGTCACTGATAAAGATGCTTAGGCCAGAAGTGGTACCAGGTAGAACTGAAAAAAGGGTGCAGGCCAAGATCAGACTGACCTGGGTCCATCCACGCATCAGCTCATTCTCTGAAAATGAAGATAACTTCGTAGGGTTGTGAGGAGAATTAATGATCTAACACTTATAAAGCTTCCAATTCAGTGCTTGGCTCAGAGCAGATACTCAACAAATGTTCTTTCCCTTCACTTCCCATGTTATGTTACATACAGCGTTGTGATAATGGGAACAACATTATAACCCAACTTCTCTACGTATCCTGAATAGATCCTTTTTTGTGGGGAGGATAAGGGGTGGCGAGCTGCTAAAAGTGTCAGGCTAATTCCTTCAAGCCACTCTTTTGGTTTATCTCTAGACTTAACATTTACTAATATAAAGAGGAGTATCTCTGACCATCAGAGTGCTAGCTAGAGAAATAAACATATTGCCTCTTTCTAATTAATCTAGCTACTCCTTAGAGCAACTTTAACAGGCTATGATATGCAGAGAGATGAAACATTCCAATTATTTTTCTATAATGCTATAATCCTTTTACAAGTGCTTCCCTCTGATGTATAATCTCCTAAATCAGACACTAAAGAACAAATACCAGCTTCGATTTGACAAGCCTCTCCTTCTCACTGAAGCAGGGAGAAACAACCTACCAGAAGCCTTGATTCTTCAACAGCTGTGAAGTATTCCCTCCAGAAGGAAAATCTTTCCGCTGTTGAGTGCTGAGTACTCCAGTGCTTGATTTGTTTCCTGCAGGGGCCACCACTGATTATGGCATTTGAATTCAGCGGCTGTTTTCTTTCTGATGAGAATGAACAAGGCAGGAAGTGGGTGGGGTGGATGTGGGAGAAGGAGCAATGATGAGGGAGAAAAATACAAGATGGAAACGGAGGAGCTGTGAAAGTGAAAAGGGCAGAGAGGGGCGGAAGATACATGGCAAGTGAACAACCTCAAAAGCATCAGCTCACACAAAGGCACAAGACCAGACAGCCTGGCAGCGGAAACCAGCTAGAGATGAAAATGGAAATCCTGACTTTGAGTTTTGTGAGACTTGACAGTTGGTTTTGAGTCCTGGGTCTACCATTTTCTAGCTGTGTGCTTTTAACTGTCAAAATAACTATTGTGAGATTAAAAAAAAAATTGAAAGAAGCATGTGGAACTGAAGGCACTGTACAAATATGAGTCATTTTTAGCTATTTTATAGAAATGTAGTTGCATATAGAGTTAGATTGAGAAACAGCAGGAGAGACAAAATTTATACTCATTTAGGAAAGTTTCTGACAATATATATTACACAGGACAAGTTTTGTGAAGAGTCTCAACTCACTGGGAGTATAAACAGGAAGCAATTTTGTTTTTCTCAACAACTGCAACCAGCTGTGCCCTGTCCAACATTTCTGCCTGGGAGCAAGACTTCTTGTGGCCTCGGTCTGATTTCCCAATTTCTCAGACCATTTGTGTTAACAAAGCAGTCTCCAAATAAGTTCTGTGAGGCTCAGTCCTGATTGTTTGAGAACTTCATGCTCATGCATAAATCAAAACCATTCTCCATTTCCAGCACCTTTCTCCTCAGTGCTTGGAGTTGGGTCAGGAGCATGAAGTCAGGAGCATGAGAGAGGAGGCAAGCTTCCTACTTATACAGGGATGTTAGTGTCTTCTCCTGGGCCTGTAAATACCATTAATCTAGTTGTTAGCCCATGGGGCAAGTGATTGGAGAGACATGCTCCCAAATTGCTCCACAGGCACTTTCTGAGGGAAGTCACATCTGGCTAAACCTCAGCTGAGACCTCCCAGGACAGTCATCTGCACAGGTGCCTGTCTACCTCAGGGCTGAACACAGCCAGCCCTTCGAGGACATTGCTACCCCCAACAGTAGATATAGTCTAAACTTAAAGTTGTGAGCTATATATATATTTTTTCTTAGCCATGTCCTTAGTTGTCAAAACGAGGAAGACTGAGGAGGGGAACCTGATCTCTCTGAAGTTCAATATGTATATTGGTATGTAACTAAATAAGATGTGCATATTAAACTCTAGAGGGATCTAGCTATCATTCATTTTTATCTAAAGCCATTCACAGAAAATCTTGAAGTCTTTTCATAAATACAATGCATTTCAAATTTTTTCTTTGAAAAATGGTATATATTTCCTTTCATTTTACAGAGAAGATCATTTTCATAATGCTATAACCCCTTTTGTAAATTTTTGAAACCATGGCAATCAAGTTGTACTGAAATTCCAAAGGTGGTCACGATGGAGAATTCTACTTAGGACATGACATAAAATGCAAGAGAGAATTTGGTCTGCAAGTTGGAGGTTCCTTGTATTTGATGTAAAGAAACCGTAACCTTGATGAAATAGGAACATGTGGTTAATGTTTTTCTTAGGGGAATAATGACAACTTTTTAATATTTTCAAATTTATTGTACTGTAAGTTTACCTGTTCAGATTTGGGTTTTGTAAATGGAATACCTACCTGTAATGTTTCGTTGATTCTGTTCTTGGAAACACTTTTGTTGGGTCCATACAACCTTAGAGTCGTTGTTTCCTTTAATGTAAACTTTATGGAACATTCAATGCCAAACTCAGCAGAATGTGTTTTCACAAGAAAACTGAATCTCATAGTTAGGATCTATTCATTGCTTCCCTTTGGCTCTGCAGACCTGAAACAACTGCTATGTTATTTTCTGATATTTAGGCCTAAGGCCATTAGAAAGATTTCACTGAGGTATTCTTATTGACAACAGAATCCTGGGAAATGAAATGGAAACACAGTTGCCAATCACAGGGAAGGGCCTGTGGTGTTACCACTTTTTCTTGTTTGCTTGTTTTGTTGTTGTTGTTTTTTGAGGCAGAGTCTTGCTCTGTCGCCTAGGCTGGAGTGCAGTGGCGCAATCTTGGCTCACTCACTGCAACCTCCACCTCCCGGGTTCAAGTGATTCTCCTGCCTCAGCCTCCAGAGTAGCTGCGATTACAGGCACCAGACAACACACCCAGGGAAATTTTGTATTTTTAGTAGAAATGGGTTTCACTATGTTGGCCAGGCTGGTCTCAAACTCCTGACCTCAAGTAATCCACCTGCCTTGGCCTCCCAAAGTGCTGAGTTTATAGGTGCGAGCCACTGCGTCCAGCCTTTTCTTGTTTTTAAATGTGTGCAATAAACTCTTCTGCCAAGACAATTCCATCAGGAAGATTCTGCAGAGACATATACTCAGTAAATTAATTTAATCCCAATCATAGTTAGAAAATCTCATAGTTGGAAGAAACTTTGAAAACCATGTAGTCTAGTAACCTTCCCTGTGTTCAATTCTCCTTCCATTATCCTGAAAATATCTTTTAGCATCTGCTTGAACAGCCCCAGAGATGGAGCTTCTACCACCCCAGGAGGCAGCATATTCACAAATACTGAAAATGCATCCTTATGAGGAACCTAAATGTACCACTTTCGGATCTTGAATATAGTCATTTTTCTTTCCTTTAGAGATCTTCTCCATTTCAGTCATTTTTTCTCCTTTCATCACTTCCTCATCTGATGAAAGTTCGAGGCCACCACGATTTTGGCCATTCTGCTCATCTATAGCTAAAGTGTCATTCCTAGATTGAAACCTGATATTCCAGGTATAGTCTGATTTAGCTCAGAATAGGGCAGAATCACATCTTTCATTCCTTAAAACCTCTAAGTTTTCATTTACCCTTCTGTCTACCTTTTCCGGTTGCTGAGTCACATCTCCCTTGCACCTGTGCAGTTGAATTTTTTATTTCGTGGTTGAATTTTAGATCCAAAGACAAGATTTTGCATTTGTAGACACTAAATTTCATATTCTTAATTCCTTTTAGAAACATTTTTCTATTCATTACATGAACTACTCAACCTGCATACTTTACATAATTTTTCTTCATAATTTTTGAGCTTTGAAAATATTTTTCTTTTCTCTTTAATTAAGAACAAAGTTTTAAATGAAGATTTCTCCTGGGAATTTGCAACCATTTCTAAAATTTGGTTCTATATGAGGATTGGTTTACATTCCTCCCTCCCCACCACCCACCAAGAGAGACTGTTTACAGGTTTGGAACAATTTTCAGATTTAAAAAATTGTCCCTAATATCACATATCCTTCCTTTTCATACTTCTAAACATATTCATTATTTTAATTCAAGAATTTAAACACTACTTGTCTGACGTCATCTTATGAACATTTTATACATGTTCTGAAAGTCTAAAAAATTATATCTTTTGGCTGGGTGTGGTGGCTCATGCCTGTAATCCCAGCACTTCAGGAGGCCGACTGAGGCAGAACACCTGAGGTCAGGAGTTCGAGACCAGCCTGGCTGACATGGTGAAACCCCGTCTCTACTAAAAATACAAAAATTAGCTGGGCATGGTGCAGGCATCTGTAATCCCAGCTACTCGGGCAGCTGAGAGAGGAGAATCACTTGAACCTGGGCAGTGGAGGTTGCAGTGAGCTGAGATCGCATCATTGCACTCCAGCATGGGCAACAAGAGCGAAACTCTGTCTCAAAAAAAAAAAAAAAAAATTCTTTCTTCCTAGTTTAACTTTAGAATAGTTGTGACAATGTTTTGTATTATTTCCTCCATATCTCCTGTTTCACTATCTTCCAGAATGCTTACGAATTGGTGATTATGTCTCCTTGATCAGTTTTCAGAGTTCTCTACATGTTTTTTAGCCCTTATTGCCTCAGTCAAGGAGGTGAACTCCTCTTTTCTCTGTCTCTTCTGTGCCTCTAATTCTAAAGATCTTCCTTTTGATGTTTCTATTGACTATAACTGGTTTCCTATCTTCTGTTTCTTTCTTTTACTGTCATCTTATTCTGAGTTCTTTTCCGAACACAGTCCTCTAAAGCTTCCTATCAGAAATTGACTAACCTTTTACTGTAGTGTCTGTGTTTCAGCCATATGCACCTTCTCTGTTGGCCCTTGCCTCAGACTTCCTGTGTCTTAGCAAAGAAATCACTAACAGTGCTATTCATGTCCTTCCTTCCTTCCTTCTCTTTGTTGTGCTGTTCATGAGTTTAATTTTTTTCTCTTAGAGTCCTTTAAAAAATCATTTTGCAGTGTAGCTGATGGTTAAGCCCCCACATTCAGTTCACTCCGCATCCCTATTGCAGACAGTCAGTGCTCACTGAGTACTTGTGGTCCTGGATAGTTCTCAAACTTCCTTGCAATTAGGATGGCCATGTGAGTCATTCTGGCCACATAGGTGTCACTTCCAGGCTGAGAGCAGTTCAGTATCCATTGTGCCCTCCTTGTGCTCTCTTCTTTACCGTCTGTGGCTGGCTCATCCTCCACTTGACCAAGAAGCCACAAGTTGGTAGAACCACGAGATGGGAGCTACCTTGACCTGTAAATTATAGTTAGAGGAGAATAGCCCAGTGCCTTTCAGGCTGTGCCTTTAGTGAGAAATGCACTTCTGTTATGTTAAGCCACTGAAGTATGGGGTTTATTTGTTACCTCAGCATAGACCAACCTACCTTGACTAACACAGCCATCATCTAACATCTTGATGCAGGTGATTCTAACTGTAATGAGTACACTGGGAGATGGCTTGAAGTTCATGGCACTCATGTTTATTTAAGTGTGAGGACCATGAATACAGGAGCTATTCATGAGCCACTGGGTTTGCATTAGTGGTGATCAGTTTCCCAGATATCTCAAATTTAAATGTTTTCTAGGCGCTTTAGAGGAATCATTTCCTTTTTCCTCTTATGCTTTCAGGAACTTGCTCTTTCAAAATGCAAGTACTGAGGCACTTTCTGTTCATAAGATTGTCTCTGATGTTGGCTCAGCTACCGGTCTTTGAAAAACTCTAGAAAAGCTTCTTTGTTTTTCCAAGCCCATACCAAGGCCCCTATTGTTTCAGACTCTCTCCCGCTATCCCAGGAATGTCATTTTTTAGTTCAGAATGCTAGAGGCTTCCATTTAGGCATGTGGCCAAATGGGCCTGACAGCTGTCTTCACTAAATTGGGCTAAGTGAGCTGTCCAGAGAGGAATCGGACAGACTCTTGGCTTCAGGGAAATCCTGGGGCAGCTCACAACTTTGTTTCTCCAAATGTCTGCAACAGAAGGTACATGGAATAGACAATCAAGTGCTGCCTTTTAGGTGATTTTGAACCATCTGGACCATGATCTAGGAGGGACAGGCTTTCATGATGTTTCACAAATGTATACTGTTCCTCCTTCCCTGTAATCAACGTCTTGCTGAGGCAAGTGAATACCCCCCAGAAGATGAAGAACCAGGGCTGTGGTTTGTTTCCAAACATAATTGTGGAGACATACAGTGGATACAGTTTTTTCATCTTTGGTAGCTCTACATCAGTCCAACCAGGCCATTGCACCTTCTGACTCTTGGGTCAGGCCTCCAGATCTGTTTCTAAAACCACCTAAAGTTAATAATTTATAGTAACTGTTATAAAACTTCTAGAGCTAATGGAAAGTTTCATCTCTCACTGCCTCTTAAGGAAGTAAACTAATGTTTTATCCTCCCCTATTAAGGTAGATACACAGTTCTGAAAATAGTACGTTTCTACTATTGGCATCAAGACTGGTCTCGTTTCTTAACATATAATGTTATTTTTTTTAGGTAGGGATTCAGCACCAGGGATGGCTTTCAGGAGCCTCTTCCCTTTGATCATTATAATAGAATAATTATCATATACACCTGAATGTTCTATTATTGGTTATAGAGAATGACACAACAGTGTTCCAATTATGCTGGCTGCATTACGAATAGAAAAAAGGTCACATTGAGGTAATTTAACATTGTTATTTTTGTAGTTATTTCTTATTCATTAATGTTTCTAAAAATCCTCCTATTCAAAGCTAGCATTTATTGAACAAAATTGTTCTTTCTTGGGTTAGCTCATTGTTCACAAAGCCCACAAGGCTGGGAAACATTTAATATCAACCCTCTCTGTGCTCATCAGTTAGGATTAGTTTTATTTCTTGGTAAAAGAGACTCAAACTAAGTAAGTTAGAAACTTATTTCTCTCTGACATGAAAATGTGGAGGCAAAAAAGCAGGCCAAGGCTAGTGTGATGTTGTGAGCAAGCCAGGATTCTTCTAATATGTTGATCTACTTTTCTTGCCTTCTATTTCTAATGCCAATCAGTGACCCAAGATGGCCACACTGGCTTCAGCTGTCAGGTTTGCATTGCAGTCTACAGAAAGGAGGAAGGGCTATGACAAGGGCTGCATGCCAACTGACTTTAAAGGATGGCCCCTGGAGGTGCCACACATCATTGTGCTTAAAGTTCATCAGCTTCATCAGGCAGAACATAGGCATCTGGCCTTGTATAATTGCAAAGGAGGTTGGGGAACTTAGGTGTTTTTTGTTTATTTTTTTTCTCTGGGCAGTCATGGATTGAGCTAAAAAACCCCAGGTTTTATTACTGCGGAAGATGGGAGAACATTTGTTAATAGTCATCCAGCAGCCTCAGTCTGTCTTCAAATCCCTGAATGAACCAGAGGGACATGGGTTGGAACTGTATCAAGGAACAATCTAAATGAGACCAATAGAGGATCATTTGGATTCTGCCCCAACTGCTGGCCTTCTGGGCAGTACATCTTGGCCCTCTGGGGGAAGATATTTCTTTCTTCCAGCCTTCATTTCCTATATAGCCCATTTGTGTTCTTTAAGACTAAAGCTTTGGATAAATGCAAATGTTCTCCTGGAATATTAATAGATTGAATTGACTAGCATGATGCAGTATAAGCACACAGATGCTGGAACCAGACAGAACCATGTTTAATTCTGGCTTTTTCCCTTATTAAATGAGTGACTATAAGAATGAATATGAATATCCTGGGCTTAGTTTTCTCCTCTGTAAAATGAGTTACAGGAATGCCTTACATGTTTTCTGTGTGTGTAGTAAATGATATAATGTTTGCAAAGTGCGAAGTTGGTTATTAGAAATGATCCCTTCTTTGCCTTTCTCTACTAGCCATGTGTATAGCAGCTCTAATTCGAGTCTTATATTATCAGAGCACTGGGTCCCAAGCAGATGTAACCGATGATGAGTAAGCTTTGATATTCTGGGGAAGAGAAGAAGCTTTCTGATGGGACTGGATGTATTACTGTGGTTTAAGGCCTGATCAGCATTAGGCAGGATTGGAACTCCCAACTACGTCCAGGAGCACATTTATTCTGATGTGTTGCTGTGATGGTTTTAATCCAGTCATTTTAGCCTGGGGTATTTTGATGCAATCCAAAACACAAACCGTGGAATTTCACCTTTTGAAAGTTGTCAGTCAGCCTGCAAAAGCAGCATCCGCTGGAGTAAACTTCAGAGTGTGTTTGAATGATGAGGTGAGAGTCAAGAATGAGAGTGTGATTCAAGAGTGAAGTAGGGATCAGGGATAACTGTTATACACTTTTTAAAAATAATAAAAACAGTGTTTTTACTTTTTATCATGGATGTTTTCAGTCACCAGTGCAACCTCATCAAATACATCATGTCAAAATGTCCTGCTTAAAATGCAGTCTTAGCGCTGAATAAGCATAGCATATACTGCTTTGGAAAAAGACTTAGCCATTTAAGAGGGATGCAGTTTTCTAGAACATCAGGAAATCATCAGTGAAATTGGAGAGAAACACCAGGATGTAAAGATGCCTTCCTAGAAACCTGGGAGAATTGGCATGCTGCATTTGCTAGTGCATTTCGGCACTTGTGTTCACTGCTACTGTTACTGTGCTTTTGAATTTGTGCAATGACGTGCTGTGATTTAGGGTGGTCTTGGCCTTGAGTAGTTTTTACCCCATAAAGGACAGTTGCTGAAGGATTGCTCCCTTCTCCCTGTTTTACTGCTACCATCTCAATGCTGTATGTGAGTGCAGTGAAGCAATGATGCGCTAACTGTGCCTTTCAGAGCTGTGTAAATCCTTTCGTTGATAAACTAGGAGCATGTGAACAAGATAAATGCCCTAGACTGAAGAAGCTACCCAGGATCCTGAAAGAACAGCATCTTGACGTATGTCATAATAGGCATGCAGAGGAATTCTGCTCAGATGAGTACTTTTCTAGACCTTAGAATTTTGTGTCATATTATCTTTCACTATCTAAAAGCCTTCTGTCTGGCAATACCTAAAAATTTAAGAGGAAAGCAAAAGAAAGAAAATCACATAAATGTGGCTATATATCTTATCTTTGTTATAATGCAATAGTGATAACTCTTTGTGTAAGCTTTGCTGACCCTAAATAGGGATTTAATGTAGTCAACATAAAAAGAAATATGGTATATTTCTAAAATTACTGATATATGACACTACACTTATGGGGCTACAACTGAGAAAGCAGTGTGAAGTGAGCATTTTTGAAAAGAAATAAGTTAAATTGTCACTCCTACCTTTGTGTGTTACAAACAGTTCTTGGATAAGAGAGATCAATTCCAGTGTTGTGTGTCATAATTATGAGGTATAAATAAAATACGGTTACAAATTCATGAGACTTTCATGCAGAAAAATAAAAATGACCTATTTTCTACTATAAATTGGGGTGCAGCCATCATGCAAGGCAAATGTTAGGCCAAGACATAAAGCATGCACAATATATGGCCACAGTTTTCTAAGTTCAATTTTTTTGTGGAAGCTGACCTTAAACAAAACTGTGGATTAAACCTGTAACCCTGAAACTGACTGTATTAATTTATTGAATTTATAAATAAGCTCAAAATATATACTTTTTCTTCAACAGAAATAAATGCTGGTTTGTTTTTTCTTTTTCTGTTTTAACCACCAGGGAACCAGTTTGAACTAAACCTGAACTTAAATATATTCAAAATCCAAAGATATAAAACACCAAAAATAAGTCCTGGATCAAATAAAAATTCCATTTTTATCATCTCTTGAGAAGGGTAAACCATCAAAATATTCTCGTGAACAAATTTCATTATTAGATACCCAGGCAGAAGCAAATTGTGCAATCCCCACCCTTTCCTTTTTTAACCTTTTTAAAATATTTATAGGTGCTTTTCTTTTCATTTGCCTCTGAAACACCTTCCAGCATTTAGATTTTCATTTAATTGTCACACAGCCCATTTTGCATGGTAAATATTTGCTTATTTCTGACCGATTTCATATTTCTCTAATATTTGATTTCATCTAGGGCTTCCTTGTTGGTTTTTAATTGAAAGCTTCATCAAGTAAATACACTGTACTCTAGAGGTAGATTTATCAATTCATAGAGGGCACAGCTCGCTTGTGCCCCAGGAAGCCATGTTTATTGATTGCCATGCTGAAGATTCAGACAGGAACTCTCACAGAGTGAAGGTGGAGGAAAATACAGAAGAAGAGAGAGATCTGGAAGTTGATAACGTGCCTCTTTTTATAAACGTTTGCGTGTGCCGGGAAAGTCAGGAAGCTTAGTGTTTTCAGTTTTTTGTTTTTTAAACATGATTCGTGCCCAGTTTGGCTTTGATGGAAGAACCATCTACCATCTCTGAACAATTACCAGAGAAACTTGCTTAAAAAGCAGTCACTGGGCCTGGCGCAGTGGCTCATGCCTGTAATCCCAGCACTTTGGGAGGCTGAGGTGGGCGGATCACCTGATGTCAGGAGTTCGAGACCAGCCTGGCCAACATGGTGAAACCCCATCTCTACTAAAAATGCAAAGATTAGCCGGGTGCGGTGGCACAGCTGTAATCCCAGCTACTCTGGAGGCTGAGGCAGGAGAATTGCTTGAACCCAGGAGGCAGATGTTGCAGTGAGCTGAGATCGCACCATTGCACTCCAGCCAGGGTGACAGAGCAAGACTCCGTCTCAAAAAAAAAAAAACCAAAAAGAGTCACTGATTAACATTTCCACCAACTAAACAAAGAAACAAAAAGACAACACCAAAAAACACTCACTGGGCAATTGTTAGGACTGAGAGAATAACCACAGGAGAGATGCTTGCATATCTTCAAAAGAACTTCCCAAGCATTTAAACCTTATCAGAGCCTGCTCCGGTTATATTCTGGGTGAGCATTACTCAGCATCCTCCTTCTCCCCAGGCTAACAGGCCTACATTTTTTACAGGCTACTCAAAGCTTACATTTATGTGCCTCAGGGTTTGGTATTTGGTGCTACATTATTTTTGTTTTATCTTCACCTCCAAAGCTTGGAACTGAATCATAAAATACTGCTGTTAAAACACAGTCATACACAGAAGAGGAAGGAGCAGGCTTGACAGTGTGCAGCAGGAATTCGGGTTGTCCTTTTGTTGGAGCTGGATATGACCACATGCACAAGATGGGGATTCACCCAAAGGGGTGAAGGACAGAATTTGAAGTCCACTTGGGATAAAGGCTGTGGGCATTTTCCAAACTCTGAGTGAAAGATGCCTAATGTATCTTCCAACTTCATTTTGTTTTTGCTGCTTTTACTTTTGTGTTTGGTGTGTATATCCCTAACGTATCGTGGGTATGATCAAGGACAACATCATGCTGACCCACCACTTTTTTCCCCTGGTTATGTCCATGGGAAGAATCAGAATTCTGGGCTGATATGACCGCAGGACTTATACTAGAGGTAAACTCTGATGGTCTTTTTAGAGAGAAATTTGTATTTTGTTATCTTCATGTTTCCCAGATGTCCACTTTCCTTCCTGCAGTATTGAGGTGGTATTGGAGTGACATATCTGCCTCTTCCAGTAACCTCTTCGCTTAGCCCTTCTTTGATGATTCAGTTGCTGAGATTGCTGAAAAGCTAACTTCTCTTGGACCTCATTACCTAGGCAGTGAGGCCAATGGATTGAAAAGACAGTGCTTACCTGTCCTTCATGCATCACCCGGAACCTCAGGCTTTCATTTAGGAGGGTGATGTTTCCATTCCCAGCTCACCGTTAGTACTTTGTGTTTATAACCTTTGCCCTACCATAAGGGAGAGGAGGGAAGTAACTGGTCTTTGCAGGGTGCCTACTGCCCACATGCCGGCTGATGGCTACTGAGGGCTCACCACTACCGAGACCCTCTCAGGACTGACCTGCAGCATTTCCTAAACCACGAGGCTCACTGAAATCATCTGAGACAGAAGATAAAAATACAGATTTCTAGTATCAACTCCAGAGCTAATGAATCAGCACTTCATGAGGTAGAGTACATGATTCTGTCTTTTGAACAAGTCCTGCGATTAATCAAGTTTGAGAAACTTCTTTTGAGATTTTCCCCAATATCCTCCTCCACAGTTAAAACTGACCTCTTCCTTGTCATGTTCTTTTTCAGGTTGCTATTTAGGAAATAATCAATGATTCATTTTTGTTGAGGCTTTTGGTTTAATATATGACTGCTCAAAAAAAGGATATTTCTGTGTGTTATCAACAATCTTCTGGAGACAGTGTTAGAATTAAAAGAGGGATGCCTTTTCAGGCTCTGTGTTAGCGTGTGGAGCAGAGTGCGTGTGGTAGAGCTTGTGAAGCACTCTTACTCCTGGAGAACTCACAGAGGCCCTTGGAGTGTATTTCAGGGTGACAGTTTTTTCTGCCCATGCTACTGGACTTGGAAGGAGAGAGTAGATGAAATGTAAATTCGGACACATTTGGGAATCAGCAGTTCCTTCTTTCGAATAGATTGACATGGAGTAGAAGATATAGGTGACAGGCCAGGGGCAGGGTGATATTCATAAATTATCAGATCCTAAAATTCACATTCTAGCAGAATTATTTTAAAGAAGCTTAGCTCTCTTTGGCTGCATAATGTCATATTCTTTCATCCTAAGCATTCATGTTTGATAAAAACGATTCCTTATGTAAATTCATTTATTGTAATTCAGTCCTTCCTAAACTCCCTTGATCTAGAGCTATAAAGTGTTATTTTTCTTTTTCCTCTCGAGAAAGGTGCTAAAAATGCAATACTGCCTTATGGTATATAAATTTATCTAGAACTCTTGAACAAATTCTCCTGCCTTTTAGAAGCTCTGCCCTTCTATAACTTGCCTTTCACCTGCCTAACAAATTATTGTTCACTTTTGAAATACATATATATAATTCATATATAAAAATATAAATTATATAGAAATATAAATGCATGTAAATGCATGTAATTTATATATAAGTATATTTATATATGAGCAAATATATAGATACGTATATACACATATACATATATGTATATATGTGTGTGTCTATGTGTGTGTGTGTGTGTATATATATATATATATATATATATATGGCTCATGAGAAATGAATTCAACCAAAGTTATCCAGTTGGTCTGTTTGCCTCATTCTGCTTTACTGAGCAGTCTGCCCTTCACTACCTTGATGCTTTCCAGCTTGTTTCACTCCATGTGGTGAATGCACCTTCAGAGTGGCCATCCCATCCTGGTTACCCCATAGTCATGCCAATCTAAGTTTATGTCACTGACTGACAGTGGTGCCAAGGATGACTGGTGTGAGAGGTGGTCAGTGACAGTGACTGTCTTGATATTGACCTCAAAATTACAGAGGTATATGGTTTACTTTTCCCTGGTAATTATAAGAGAAAATTAACAGTAATATACCAGTTATAGTATATTTATCTATAAATAATTTATAGATTGAGGGATAAATAAATGTCTCCTAGGGATTGGGAGAGAGTAAGAGAGAGGAGCTCTGGGTGCTGTGCCCCGCTGGAGATGGAAACGCAGATGGACCTAATCTGCATGCTAAGTAGTTCTCTCTGTTCCTGTTGCATGAACAATGCAATTCAGTGCTCTATTTTGTAGATGGTTTATGCCTGGCAAATAGAGCTGCTCAGCTTTGGAACCAGCAATGCTGCATCTTCTAGTGACATGCCTGCTGGAGATGGGCCTATTGAATTAGTAGTTGCTATGAGACAATAAATGACCAATTCAGTGTCAGGAAGCAAGCAGAGCAAGAGGACTTTGTGTTCGCCCAGTTACTTCTAATCTGATTTGGGACCAAAAGAGAAATGCTTTGGTGCCCCCAAATCTGATTCGGTTCCTCCAAACCCTATACTTAGAAATTCATTTCTTTGAGATAATATACTATACTTCTAGGAATCCTATGTTAAAAATGTAAAACTCTTCTTAGGGTATCAAGTTATTATTCTTAGCCACCCATAATAAAAGATGGTCAGTCACTAAATACTAACAGCATCTTGAGGACTGTGGCAAAGGATTGGAAATTTTCAGGGCAAATAAGTGTAGGATGACCAGATATTTACTTTCTCCCAGGAAACCCTCATCACTCTTTCGGTACATTGGGCAGTAAGCTACAGTAGGCAGTGTGAATGCAGTTTCCTATTATCCAACCTAATGAGGAGATACTTAGAATGGAGTACTGAAAGGCCCAGGCTCTGAACTGAACAATCTGCATCCATAGATTGTTCTCTTAGTTCTTGAGAACTCAGTGCTGTACTCTAATGTACTCTGGGAAGGAGTACCTGGGGAAGAACTTCCAGCCTTGCTGCTTGGATTCATGTTTCCTGTAATGCAACTTTATTTAGGAATTTTTATGCATGTCTGGATGTCGTAGTAAATTACCATCTGAACACCCTTGTGAATTTGATTTAAATTTTAAAATATTTATACCTCTATTTTTTTTACATTGTGCATAGATATTTCCAGCATTGCTGCTTAAATCACAATTATTTTTTCAATAATAATCATTATTATTTTAAAGTAAAGCAGCAGGTTAGCCTAAGAGATTTACTTCCAGAAATTGCTGGTTTCTGAAGAAAACTATTTGTCCAACCACCCAAACATGGCCTTCAGGGATTGCTTTAGTAACTTATATATTTCTTCACTCTCTAGACTCTCTTCTGTTGAAGGAGGTGTGAGCCTGGCTCTTAGATATGTGGAGCAATGCAAGGCTGAGTTTTCCACTTATTCCTAACCCCAGATCTTTCAACTAAAGTCCTTGGGTTGATATATGCCTAGCCTTGGGTTGATATATTACTTCATGTTTTATAACTTGAGCCTTATAATCTATGTGAAAGGCAACCAAGAGTTTTTTCTTTATTTTATAAGCCTCACTTTCCATAGGAACAATGGACCTATTCCAGGGAGGGAAACAGACCACGGATGTGTGTGTGTGTGCGTGCGTGTGTGTGTGTGTGCGTGTGTGTGTAAAATCAATTCGATGCTCTACTATAAAAAAGGTGTAAGAGATGGGGAGGAGCAAACAGAGGCTACAAATAGAGTTAGTTTTGATTTATATCTCAGAATGGCAGAGACTCTAAAAACTGAAAATGCTTATATCCATAGTATACTCTAAGAAGCTATTTTCCAGGGAAGCCACTTTACCCTCACATAATGACTTCTCTCCAGAAGTCGATTTTACTGAAATTAACTCCTCCACAGCCCATATCTTAGCTTTACCAAACATAGCTATATGGAAGTCTACAAATGAAATTTAAAAATTTCAAAAAGCAGAAATTATAAAGCTAATATTATTATTTAAAATACATTGACATTTAAAATAAAAGAGAGCCCTGCCGGTTAACCTAAAGCAAACAAACAAAAACAAAATCTTCTGAATATCATATGATTTAAGGAGACATTAAAATGGCATTTATGAATTGCTTAATATTGAAGGGGTATAGAACCCTATATATAAAAGCCTATGGGAATACAGCCTCCATCTGATCAGGAGTGGAGAATACTGGGGCCATGACTGCTCTCACCCCAGATCACTTGTAGGGCAGAGTTTCTACACTTAGACAAGAGGAGAAGACCAGGGGCTAGTGAACCACCCAACATCCAGAGTAGTGTTTCAGAGAGTTTACCCCAGAGAAGGTGCAGCCCAAAAGAATGAGAGACTTCAAAGCTCTTTCCCAAAGGAGGTGATTCAAGCCTAAGGGCATTCTAAAAAATGATAGCTCCACTTATTAAAGAAAAATAAGCTAAGCCATAGACCAGGTGGCTCACCACAGAGAAAAACAGAAAAGAGGGCCTACTTGTGAGCCTACTTGTGGTCAGAGAAATACCTCAAAGACTGGCCTCAAACATGATCCCTTCTCAAATTTTATTAAATCAAATTATAATGCTTAGGGAATTGTCAAAAACAATAGAGCAATCAGCTGGTGTTTAGTGGAGCTTAACAGGCAGGATGTACCACCAAATGAAGCTACAGCTTAATAGAGATATCAGGAAAAAGACAGTCAAAGAGACCCTGTCAAAACCCCTGTTATTTCACGGTGACTGTGTGCTCTCTGAGGAACAACACAAAATACTTCACATTTTTGAGAAAGAGACTTGACTAAATTAGCCTCCCTGAGTCACAAAACAAAATAAAAATGAACAATAAAAACAAGCCCTGGAGGGGAAACAGAAAATCAATATATAGAATTATTAACATATTTTACCTAAAATGTCTTGTTTTCAACAATTACAGAACATGCAATAAAACAGGAATACGTGACCCATACACAGGAAGGAAACAACAACAAAACAAGAGGCAATGGAAACAGCCCGTGAAGGGGACTAGTAGTCAGATTTAACAGACAAAAGCTTCAAAGTAGCATTATAAATACGTTAAAAGTACTAAAAGAGTTCTTAAAGAAGTAGTAGAAGGTGTGAAGATAATGAATGTCTCAAAAAATAGAGAATATCAGTAAAGAGATAAGAACTATAAAAACAAATTAAAATTAGGCAGTTAAGAAGTATAATAACAAAAATGAAAAATTTATTAGAGTGGCTCGACAATATTTGAGCTGGCAGAAGAATCAGAGAATTTAAGATAGACCAATTCAAAGAACAGAGAAAATAGAATGAAGAAAAATGAACAGAGCCTCAGAGAAATGTGAGACAACAATATGCACAGCAGCATATATTTAGTGAGAGTATCTCAAGAAAGGACAAAAGGAAAAGGGGCAGGGCAGAAAAACTAGCTGATGAAATAATGGATGAAAATTTCTCAAGTTTGCTGAAAAACGTTAATATACACATCCAAGAAGCTCAAAAACTTCAAGTAAGAGAAACACAAAGATATTCATACTAAGACATCTTACAGTAAAAAATGCTGAAAGCCAAAGACATAAAAGGTGAAAGTAGCAGTAAAGGCCGGGCACAAGGGCTCACACCTGTAATCCCAGAATTTTGGGAAGCTGGGGTGGGAGGATCACTTGAGGTCAGGAGTTTGAGACCAGCCTGGGGAAACATAGCAACATTTCATCTCCACAAAAATAAAAACAACAAAAAACAAAAATTAGCTGGGTGTGGTGGCATGCACCTACAGTCCCAGCTATTTGGAAGGCTGAGGTGAGAGAATTGCTTGAGCCCAGTTCAAGGCTGCAGTGAGCTTTGATCTCATCACCACTCTAGCCTGAATGACAGAGTGAGATGCTGTCACAAAACAACACAAGATAAAATGAAACAAAAAAAAAAACAAAAAAAACTTGTCCTGTAAAAGAGAGCTCCAATAAGATTAACAGCTTATTTATCATCAGAATAATGAAGGCCAGAAGTAGGATAACATATTCAAAGGGCGTAAAGGAAAAAAAACAAGTGTGAATCAATAATTCTATACCTAGCAAAGTTATCTTTCAAAATTAAAGACATAATAAAGATATTTCAGATAAACAAAAACTGAGAGAATTTTTTTGCTAGCAGACCCACATTACAAGAAATACTAAAGAAAAATTTAAGTCTAAGTAAGCACAGATGTAAATTTGAATCTACATTTTAAAAAAGCAAGCACTGGTACTTGTAACTATTTAGCTATAAAACTCAGTATAATACATATTTCTTTGTTTTTCTTTTGACAGATTTAGAAAATATTTGTGTAAAACAATATAATTGTATTGTTGAGCCACAACATATAGAAATGTAATATATTTGACAATAACAACAGAAAGGGGGTGAGTAGGAACACTGAATTAAGACAATGACTTCAATACAAACCCATACAAACTGTCAGTCCTCTGAGCCCAAGCTAAGCCATCATATCCCTTGTGACCTGCATGTATTCATCTAGATGGCCCGAAGCAGGTGAAGAATCATAAAAGAAGGGAAAATGGCCAGTTCCTGCCTTAACTGATGACATTACCTTGTGAAATTCCTTCTCCTGGCACATCCTGGCTCAGAAGCTCCCCCACTGAGCACCTTGTGACCCTCACCCCTGCCCGCAAGAGAACAATCCCCTTTGACTGTAATTTTCCACTACCCACCCAAATCCTATAAAACAGCCCCACCCCTGTCTCCCTTTGCTGACTCTCTTTTTGGACTCAGCCCACCTGCACCCAGGTGATTAAAAGCTTTATTCCTCAAACAAAGCCTGTTTGGTGGTCTCTTCACACAGACGTGCATGAAACAAACAAATTTAAAAAGTGAGAAATGGTAAGTAATATTTTTAAAGACATAATAAAGAGGGAGAAAAGGCAAATATAACAGACTATAGATAAATATTTGCTCTCCTTTTTTTCCTCAGCTTCTTCAAGACATAAATTCATAAAAGGTAATGATTATAGCAATGCATTGTTGGGCTTGTAACATAGATTTAATATATATAATAACAATAGCACAAAAAATGATGAGGAAATATAGCTATAGAAGAGTGACATTTTTATATCTCACCAAAATTAAGCTGGTGTAAGTCTAAAGTAGATCCTGGTAAGCTAAAATGTATATGACAAGCTCTGGAGCAACCATTATAAAAATGACTAAAAAATAGTAAAAAAAATTTGAGAAATCAAAACATTCCACCAGAATATCCATTTAATAAAAAAGGATTTAATAAAGGAGGAATGGAAGAACAAAAAAGACATAAGACACATAGATAACAAAAAGTAAAATGAAAGATATAAATCTAATATCAATAATATTAAATGTGAAAAAGTTAAACAACATGGTAAATATACAGAGATGTTAGACTGGATAAATAAACATAATTCAACTATCTGCTATTTACAGGAGAAACTTTATATTCAAATATACAAATGGATTGAAAGCAAAAAGATGGTAAAATATATACCATGTAAGCAGTAACTATAAGAAAACTGGAGTGGCTATACTAATATCAAAGAGAAATCAACATTTCAACAATAATAGTTACAGACTTCACTACTCCATTTTCAGTAACTGGTAGAACACCTAAAGAAAAGATCAACAAAGCCAGGCGCAGTGGCTCACACCTGTAATCACAGCACATTGGGAGGCTGAGGTGGGCAGATCACCTGAGGTTAGGAGTTCAAGACCAGCTTGACCAACATGGTGAAACCCTGTCTCTACTACAAATACAAAAATTAGCTGGGCATGGTGGCGTGTGCCTGTAATTCCAGCTACTTGGGAGGCTGAGGCAGGAAAATCACTTGAACCCGGGAGGCAGAGGTTGCAGTGAGCCGAGATCACGCCATTGCACTCCAGCCTAGGTGACTGAAACTCCATCTCATAAAAAAAAAAAAAAAAGAAAAGGAGAAAAGGTCAACAAGAAAATGAATGCAATAACCATGTGTGCCCTCCAAAATTCAGATGTAAATACTTAATGGCCAGTGTGATGTTATTAAGAGGTGGGGCCTTTAAGAAGTGATTAGGTTATGAGAGCTCTTTTACTTGTGAATGAAATTAAGGGCCTTATGAAAGAGGCTTCACAGCCTACAGCCCTCTTGCAATTTCCATTTCCCACCATGTGACGATAGAGTGTTTTACCCCTTTGAAGGATGAAGCATTCAAGGCAGCATCTTGAAAGCACAGACTAGACAACAAACCTAACACTACCTTAATCTTGATCTTAGACTTTCCAGCCTCCAGAGCTGTGAGAAATACATTTCCATCTTTATAAATTACCCAGTTTCAGGTATGTTGTTATAGCAGCACAAAAAGACTAAGACAGAGGACTTATAAAACATTATAAACCAGCTATACTTGACATTTATTGAACACTCCACCCAACAAAAGCAGAATACACATTTTTCTTAAAAAAAAAAAAATGATATCCTGGAACATTCTCCAACAGAACTGTTACAAATTTCTTTTTTTCTATCCCTGAAAGGTTTTTCCTGCATGCTCTGCTTAGTCCCAGCAAGAAAAGAAGATAGTTGGTACAACTTAGAGTTGGATTTAGATCCTGAGCCAAACATTATTGACTGTGTGTGTTGCACAAGTGACAACCTCTCATCTTCTTTCTCTGCACGGACAAAGTGGGGTTAATCACACATGCAAACATTGAACATAATACCTATAAAGTTTTTAGCAAAACACTTGACACATAGTAGATATCCAATAAAAAATGGCAGTATATTGCATGTTTTTTGTACTCCTTATGGTATCAGTTAGAATGAGTATTTTTGTCAGGAATGTTGCCGTTTTCTCTACTTCCTGAAGGGCAGGAAACTTTTCCAGCTCTTGGGCATGTGATGTTTCATTTATTTCTGACTGAGTACAGGGAGATCCTCTGAGAACTGTGCTCCAGGTAGTACCGCCAGGGTCGTTCTCTGCCTTCTGCATGAGACAAGCATTCCCTGCAGCGTGCCCCATTTGCCGGTCTTAGCTAGAGGCCCAATAGCTGCAGTCCTTGTTTGGCCCAAGAACACAAGGTGGTAGCTGTGGCCCGTCATCTGCTGCCCACTACCCAGACACAGCCAGCTTTGGGCCGCTGAGGTGAGCAGCTGGACAGCTGCTTCTAGTGCAACTGGGTCAGCTCCTTGTCTGTCTCTCCACCTGTCCTTCCTCCCTGCCTGTATCATGTCCAAGCTCCAAATAGCAGCACTGATCATCCTGAGTCAGAAAACACACCTGTCCACAGGGTTTTTTTGGGGGTACCCTAGAAATTGTCCCTTCGTGATTATGAGGTGGCAGAATGTGCATATTTGAAAACGTTGCTCTTTTAAACTAGTTTCTCCTCTAGTTGTACAAACTCTGCTGCTTCTATCATGGTATATGTTCATAGAAAATTTGTTTGAGGCGTTCACACATGGGCAATAAATTATTTGATTTTACTCTCTCTGTAGCTATGGGTATCCAGAAATTTGAGGGTAATCTGGCAAGAGAGTAAGAAGAAGCCCCTCACTCAGAAAAGATTAAGAATTAGAATGACAGAAAATGGAGAGAATTCTGTTGATTAACCATTAATTGCTTCAGGACTCATTAGAAAACATGTTTGCACATAGATCCTGTCTGGATACATTGAAATGAGTTTGGTGTTTCCTTTCTGTGACTTGAACTTAACCTAAGCAAAGTAAGAGAATGGAATCCTTTGAAAAATGTTATAAAATACATTGTTTATTCTGATATTGTTTTTATATTGTTTTTCTCTCAGTAGACTGTGAGCTATTCAAGGTCAGAAACTACCCTTCATCTGTGTCCTTGGATAGTCATTCATGCAAATGTAAAGCCTCATTTTTTCCTGGGCTATTAGGAAGTTCTAATGAAAGCATTTTGCTTTGCTAAAACTAAGCCAAAAACCGTTTTTGTTTTTTTTTTTCAATGGATGCGATGATGATATGCGGGCCTTCCTGCTTTATTGAATCTGATCTAGTGAAACTGACTGTGAAAGCCGTCAGAGCTATTATTCTAAACCTCACGTCTCCATGTTCAGGGCTCAGGAGGGAGCTGGGGCAGGTGTAAGCAGGACTGGAAAAGAGAAGGCTTGAGCAGTTCCTCTGCCATCCATGCCCAAGGCTACTTTCAATATTTCATCATGACACGCTGTCTCACAGAGCTCAGACAAAGCCTTGGTATTCTTTCTGAGGGGATGCTCCCGGCAGCCGCTACCTGCTGGTGGGAAATAGCAGTTGAGATGAAGTCCTTCTGCTAGCTTTGGTGCGTTGAGCCACAGATGTCCTCTAAATCTCCCTTGTTACTAACTTCTTAATATCCGTGTACATTTCTGAGATTAACTCCTTTTGCCTTAAAAAGTAGGGAACTCCCCAAATCTGAGCAGTCAGCAGGTTCTATTTAATATACATTTACCTTAGTGTTACTACTGATTTAAGTGAAAATTGTTCAATTATTTTACTTTGCATCAGTTGAGCTCAATAATCCTGACTCTTGAAATAGACACAATTTATTTTTTCTTCTAATCAGGACCTCCACTCAAAAATACGCCAGACTTGCCTATCTCTAGTAAATACTGCTTCTTTGCTTGAAAAAAACCCCTGTTCCTTTCCCCCAACTGTCTATGTAGATAATCCCTGACTTATGATGGTTTGACTTAATGATTTTTTTGACTAGATGATGGTGCCACAGTGATACACATTCAGTAGAGACTGTACTTTGAGTACTCATACAACCATTCTGTTTTTTTTTTTTCACTTTCAGTACAGTATTTAATAAATTACGTGATATATTCAGGCTTTATTAGGAAAGGGGCGTTATATTAGATGATTTTGCCAAACTACAGGCTAATGTCAGTGTTCTGAGCACTTTCAATACAGGCTAAGCTAAGCTATGATGTTTGGTATGTTAGGTGTATTAAATACGTTTTGACTTACGATATTTTCAACTTCTGATGAGTGTATTGGGAAGTAATTCCATTATGAGTTAAGGAGCTACATGTTCTACACAGCCTAGAAAGTGCAGGTCCCACTCTCCTTCATCGATTCCTCTCATTATCACAGCGCTTGTGGTTCCCAGTCCTTTCTGAAGGAAACCTATAGGACTATGCTTAGTTGACTTTTTTGAGGAAAAAAACCTGTAGTTTTTTTTAATCTGTATCTCCAGTCATGCTGGGGATGGTACTTGGCATGCAGTGGGCTCATGATAAATTCCTATGGAGTGACTGAACATGTATAGCTATTTACATTTTATTATGTTACTTTCACATACATTTCCCTATTATATCCTCAAAATGTCCTTGTAAGGCAAGTATTTTTCCAGAAGAGGACTCAAAGGGATAGCGTAACTGTCCTGAAGATGCACAGCAAATGAGACAGAACTTCTAACCCTAAACTATCATCCCCCCTACTCCCCACCCATATCATAGTGCTTCTTGATTATGAGCTGTTATGTATCATTTGCTGCAATAGTCTGAGTTCACTTTGTCTGTATAAGTATATTATAAACTCCTCAAGGGTAAGGTAAATATTTTGCTTTTCTGCTTTCTGTACCCCTTCTTTCATTATTGTAATAGACTGGCAATTCCAAAAGCATGTATTCTGTATTGTCTGATCATTGGCTATCACAAATCACTGTGAGATTAATTTTTTTAGCCCTGCTTTGCCAAAAAACTGATTTGTCTAATGAGGTCATTAAAAAAGCATGAAATATATTCAAAAGACTCTGGAATTTTATGCTGTGATGGCAATATTTGAGTTGCCTGAGCACGTATTAAAAACCATTAAAGAAGCCAGTGTGCTTATTAAATCTTACAAAGAAGTTTTCTTTAGTCATTGTAATTGAAAAGACTTCGGTATCCACTTGTCTGCCAAGAATCACAGATGATCTAGTGGGACAGAGTCTAATAATAAATCCTGGCACTTGGAGACAGGTCCTGGTTCTGTGAAAGTTTCTTGTCTCCTTTTCTGAATAGGAATTTTCCCAGCATAGAAATAATGGTTGGGTAAACCTGGTATGTCCCCTTTAACTTATAGCCACTCACTAATACATGTATATTCCTAAAGTATTAGGGGCCTTCTGAAATTACACGGTCTGAAATTATATTGTCATTTAGCAGGAGCTGAAGGCAAAAACCATCCAACGGTTAGGTCTTATAAAATCTTACGTTCAGCCAAAACATTACTACCTATAATGATACCTCTTTTGATTTAATCTTCTTTGGAGAGAGCTAAATAAGCTTATTCAAATCTATAATCAATTTATTTGAAAGCAATTCAGGGAGGTGACCTCCTGGGCTCAACCTTCCCACCTCAGCCTCCCAAGTAGCTGAGACTACAGGATTGCCACCATGCCCAGCTAATTTTTATTTTTATAGAGACAGGGTCTCATTGTGTTGCCCAGGCTGGTCTCTTACTCCTGAGCTCAAATGATCCTCTCACCTTGGTTCTGGGATTACAGGAACGAGCCACCATTTTTGGCCACACAGGTTTTTAAGGTAAATTCTTCAAGAGATTAAACTACAGGTCTATGTTTAGAGGAGGTAGAGATTACAACCAGCTTAGACAATCAGACATTGTGGGAAATCAGGCTTTGTGGAGAAGGTAGAATTAGGAATGAATCTGAAACGTGGAACTGAATTTCGAATGGTGAGAAAGAGTACACCATGAATTAGGGAACGTTGAAAATCCAGTTTACCAAAATCTCTGGGTATGAGCAGAGAAATAGTAAGAAACAAAATTGGAAATGTAGATAAAGTCATGACCAATGAGTTAAAAACTCTTTATGTCAGCTGTGGAATCTTCTACTGGAAGATTTTTAACCAAGGTGTTTCCAGCTGTTAGGAGTCTGCGTGAGATTGTAGAAGCTGCTCAAAGAGGGCAATCAGGAACTTATGCCTCAAACTGGTGATATGACCGTATTGACTTTAAATACCAAAAGACAGCTTTCATGTCCAGCAAGCAGTCGACTTTTGATTCTGTGCTGAGTATTTTTTGTTGGCTCCTAAAACCCAACTCTTCCCCTCTCTAATCTGCTTTGGGCCCCGAGAACTGGCTTGGCCTGTAGTCAACAGGTTTGCTTCTCTTTTGTTTCTGTTCTGGCCAGTGGGAGGTGCTGGCTGGAGCTCTATGTCAGCGAGCTAGCCCTTATTCACCAGTCCCTTCCCCCGTGCCATGGCTGGCACAGGTGTTGGCAGTCGCTGGGTTCCTTCAGATGTAGGACTTAGGGGATTCTGGTCACCTCTCCCTCTTTGCCCGTTCAGGTCTAGGGGTGTATCCTTGGGGATGCTTCACCTCCCTTCTTTTTCCCTTAGCTCTGTCCTTCTTTAAACTCTCCTTGGTCCCTGTTATGAGTGTGTTGTCTGTTTTCTGAGGGGAACTTTATTAGTTTTTCATGTATTTTGGTTTCAACAGTGACTAAATTGTGGTAGTTTTCTAGTTGTCCTCAAAATGGTAAACTAGAACTTCAGATAGGACTTCAGTGTAGAGGAATTCAGGTTGTAGACAGGTCTAACCAATGCAGAGGGGGGTGGGGCCTCGCTCCCTATAGCCTTCAAGCTGGGTTTCTATTAACACATAACTAATTTTTCTTAGAGACGAATCATTTGCAACTAGATAACAAAGTTTTTTATGTATAGTTCACTAACATTAACCTGTAAAAACAGCTTTGTTGGCAGAAATCTTCATTGTAATAAAGTTTATTATATATAACCCATTTTCACCAATTTACCACAAAGTTGAGTCTGCCCTGGAAAAGTCAAGTTGGACTTGGAGATGTATAGTGCACATACCATGCACATACCGTTCTCTTACACTGGGAAATTCAGGGCAGACTGGCCAGGACAAACAGGAACCCTCAGGATAGGTTCATGTGGAATTTATAGAGGAGTCTGTTTTCACTGTCACCTCTAATTTTTCAAACCTAGAGAAACACTTTTCCTTTATGTATTATTTAACTTATATCTTCCTACCTGCATGGGCAGAGTAGAACATTTCCACTTGAGATTTAAATTTATTTTGTCTTTCTGCTCTCTCCTGTTTCTCTAAGTCTTGCTCTTTAAGTTCCAACTAAAAGCTCTTTTCTCCTCTTTAAGGTGGAGCTGAATTTTCACCTCTTTTCTGTAACCTTCTTTTCTATGTCTGAGGACAAGAAATGTGTGTTTTGGAGGCCTCCCATCACTTTAAGGGGAAAAGACCCTCAGCTGTTACTTCTCGACTGGTGAAATGATACCAAAGCAATTTCTTGACTAGAAATATTTTGTAGATGAGAACTTACTGTGCATTGCGTAACTCAATAAAAAAATTGCAAGTAAAATCTTTTAAATAAGAACTGGAAATATTTCTGTTTAGATTTCGGTATATCATTTCCTAGCTAGCTCTTGCTCATCCTTCAGAACTCATCTTGAGAGCAAGCCTGGCCTTTCTGGGCATCACGCCCACCCCCAGCTGAACCCAGTTTTGATATTCCTTCTCAGCATCCTTAGACTTCCTTGGTCACAAGCCTTTCATATTGTGAATTACCCTTAATTAGCTCCCATTTCTCTCCCTTTGAGTTGTGAACCCTTTGAAGGCAGGGACCATCATGTTCTAACCTTGCATGTTCAATGCCGAACACAGGGCCTGACACACATGGTTAAAAGCAGGAATGAAAATGGAAATCATCATATTTGTTTCTCTATTTCAGGATTGGAGCTTCAGTGCACACAGGAATAGCTGGGGGAGTTCACAAAACAAAATGCAGATTTCTGTATTTTTTCCTTTTGCGTTTACTGTCCCAGGAGATTTAGACTCATCAAGACTGGGGTCATGCCCAAGAATGTAAATATTTGAAAATATACACTATGCATTGTGGCAGAGGTAAAGGGTCAGAGTCATTTACCTAATTTCCCCTAGAAGCAGGAAGGATAGCGATGAATTTTGCTTCTGAATTCATAGACAACTGCAGTGAACTTGAGGCTTCAGGGCTTTGCCTCACTCTGGTTATGAGTCAGTATCTGGGGATCTAGAGAAGGTTTTACCCTTCTCAATTTGAAAGCAATCATTTTATGAAGACTTGAGGGCAAGTTGGTTGAATGGTTTTGTGTTCAAACACATTGAAAAAACTATGGTAAAATTTTAAAAATATGTGTAAAAATTTAAATTGCTTAAAATATTACACAGTATAGCAAAAGTTTTCAGGTTGAAATCCTCCATTTTTCTGGGCAAAGATTAAATCACCCATATAACTGATTGCTTTCAGTAAATTCTTGCCTGTATAAGGAATTTGCTTCTGGAAGTACCCTGTATCCCTGCATTATTAATTTTTTCACCTTCTGCTGGATCATTTCCAAAAGCAAAGATACTAAAATATCTTACATCTCTTTTTTAAAAAGTTATAGTCTCCCCATTACTTTCCAGCTAATACCCTATTTTTCTGCTTCCATTTATAGCTAAACTATGATAGAAATTTGAACAGTATCTCCGTGTTCATGCCCTGGGAGTTAGGACTGATAGGGACAGATTTAGTGTCTGAGCCTTGCATAAAAATCCTGGATTCTGGAAAAATCTCAAAGAGGGGATGGGAGTATGATTTACATAAGATAGCAGAGCAGCAGTTCAAAATTACAGATTGGACATACACGGTGGCCTGGAAGTGAAAAAAGGAGAATGGCTTTGCATAGCAAAGAGGGGATGGGAAGCAAGGAGATGACACAGTAAGCCTGAACTTTTTTCTAACAGCTTGCAGATGTAGAGAAGGAAAGAGATAAAGTCATATTTAGAGAGCCTGGGAGATCAACTTGAAAAATATAGGGCATTATTTAGCTTGGATAAAGTTTGGACAATTGGGCCTTTTGGAGGAAAAGAATGACGTTACTTAATTAAAGTTAGCTGATTTGACTGTGTGAACTACTTTCTAGTCTTTCAATCATCAGATTGATTTTCTGATTCTACTGCCTAGGAGTTGGAGGTGGGATCACATACATCACAGAGAGTTTCTTTTCTTTTGTTACCAGAATCACATATAGTACCACTAAGTATCCTGACAATGTCAAGTTCAAATGGATCACTGTGTAAGGTATTGAATTGGCTGGCAAACTATCATGGTTGATTAAGGGGCATAAAAATAGGTAACCACTAAATTTTTATTTTATGCAATGCATTCTCCTAGTATTGTGACCACAGTACAAGAAATCTCACCATGAGAGCTGATCTAATAATCAAGAATGCCGATCTTGGCATATTGAATAATTGCGTTGTCTTAGATTTGGAAGTCTCTTTAGTCTAATTTGTGATCTAATTTAGAAATCTATTACGTCATCACCATATAGCCTTAGTTTGTGCTTACCTATGGGCACTTACTCATTCCCAATCTATTTTCTTCCATGAGGGGAACTAATTGTCATTTGAGTTAACCAGAACAGCTTGCTGTTACTTCACAAAGATGAAGGCTCTCAGAGAATAGGTATCAAGGAAATGGGTATGAGAATAAAAAATGATTTCTAGAATGCTGCCCAGGGAGAATCTACTTAAGTGAGGCATAAGAGTGAAAGCGGAGGATAAAGGGTTTGACTTTATTGGTTAGAGTATCATTGAAGGAACACAAAAAACATATTGTGGGTTTTTTTTTCATCATTTTCCCCAGCTCTGGCTGTGGGTAAAAGAGTCCCATGGCTCCAGGCCTAACAGAATGCTTGGCACATAGTTGGCACTCAACAAACATTTCTTGACTAGCAAATATCACTTCACAATGTGCCTGCTATTTAAAAACGTATGCTTTAGAGTAAAAAAGCCCTGGGTTTAATTGCCGGCTTTGCCGTTAACTCACTGTTCCTCCTACCCCACTAACTCTCATGATCTTTTTTGTGAAATGGATTTATTGATCATATGTATCTCACAGAGTCTGTGCAAATATATACAAATACACATATGCACACTTGTAGGCATCTCTATCTCCATTTCCTTCTCTATCTCTTTAAAGAAAGATGCAACTATGCTTAAGGAGTACTTACATGACAGGTACTATTCTACGTATTTCCCATAAATTAAGTAATTTAATCTTCACAACAGGTCTACATGTAAGATAATTTCACACGTGAAGAAACAGGCACAGAGAGGTTAAGGAACTTGCTCAGCTAATGAGTGGCAAGCTGGAATTTGAAGCCAAGCAGATTAGTTCTTGAGTCCTTACTCTCAACTACTGTATCACCTTTCCAAGGTAATGCATATAAAAATGTATAATACTTGGCTAGCACAATTTTTCCTTTTTTCTACTGTTACTATTATTTTAACCTCAAGTTAAATTCTTGTTATGGTTTATGAGATCCTCAGAAAATGGAATGAAACAAGACATCCTAAATTGAAAGGCTGGGGTAGACAGACCCCCATCTCAGAGGACACGAATGGTAGCATGTTCTGGTAGTAACTGCTGCTTCTCCAGCATAGCTTTGAGTTTTATCAAATGTAATTATGTAGCACACCCCTTAAGGAGAAGCCAATTTTCTTGGGTGCTCAGTACAGCATCCAGGGTAGTGCATGTACTTGACAGTTTGCTTCCAAAGTGATTATCACACTTGTGTTAATCTATCAGTTACAAATGACCCCCAAGGATTCACAGAGACTGAACAATGCAGTGCAAGATCAATATCATATTTCACTTTGGCGGCAGTGGATGTCTGGGATAGCTGAGTAGGATGAGAGTGAAATGAGCTATTGGATTATTGAGCAAGTCTCCTCTGGAGTCATCCCAGGATTCATCAGCTATTAACTAGGAGCTGAATTTTTTGTTGACCATAGATCTAGAATGAGATAAAAAGTCTTTTATTTGATAGCTGATAAAGTATAACTTATGGAGCGTGATGTAATTAATGAGAAGTTTTCTTGGTTTTAAAGAAAAGAAAAACTTCTATATTGTGGTAGTAATTGATTATATGTTTATAACTCTCTCTGAGTTTCCACACTTTTAAAAATGTATTATATTTCTCCTCTAGCATGTGTATTCTTACTCCTTATTCTTCTCAGTACTTTTGGAGGAAAAAATAGCTTGCCTAGATAATTTCTCTTCCCGTTTTGCTCCTAGCATTAGATTACAAAGGTTAGTTATTTAACAAGTATTTGTATTTTGCTTTCTCTGTGCCAGGCTCTATGGTAGGCAGAGTTGATATGAGGCACATTCCCTATCATTAAAGAACTTGCAGTGAAACAAAAACTACTGGGTATCCTGGAGCCAATTCTACTGTCTAGAATGACTGATGCTTCAAAAGGAAGTGAGAGCCAGGTGTGGTGGCTCACTTTATGAAGCCAAGGTAGGCGGATCACCTGAGGTCAGGAGTTCGAGACCAGCCTGGCCAACACAGAGAAACCCCGTCTCTACTAAAAATATAAAAAATTAGCTGAATGTGATGGCATGCACCTGTAGTCCCAGCTACTTGGGAGGCTGAGGCACGAGAATCGCTTGAACCCAGGAGGCAGAGGTTGTGGTGAGCCGAAATTGCGTCACTGCACTCCAGCCTGGGCGACACAGCAAGACTCTTAAAAGGAAGGGGAAAGAGTGTGAGAGGTGAAATGGCTAAAATTTAAAAATCCTAAGTGTATTAGGGTTCTCTAGAGGGACAGAATTAATAGGATAGATGTATATATGAAGGAGAGTTTAAGCAGTATTGGCTCACATTATCACAAGGTGAAGTCCCACAATAGGCCATTTGCAAGCCAAGGAGCAAGGAGGCCAGTCCAAGTCCCAAAACCTCAAAAGTGAGGAAGCCAGCAGTGCAGCCTTCAGTCTGTGGTCGAAAGTCCAAGAGCCCCTGGCAAATCACTGTTGTAAGTTCAAGAGTCCAAAAGTTGAAGAACTTGGAGTCTGATGTTTGGGGGCAGGATGTACCCAGCATGGGAGAAAGATAAAGGCCGGAAGACTCAGCAAGTCAAGTCCTTCCAACTTGCACCTGCTTTTACTTTAGCCATGCTGGCCGCTGATTAGATGGTGCCCACCCAGATTGAGGGTGGGTCTGCCTCTTCCAGTCCACTGACTCAAATGTTAATCTCCTTTGGCAACACCCTCACAGACACACCCAGGAACAACACTTTGCATCTTTCAATTCAATCAAGTTCACACTCAGTATTAACCATCACAGTAAGGAAGATGTGCAGAAGAGGCACTAGCTCATAAGGAATCTGGCCCTTGTGTTGTGTGTGCGTGCGTGCGTGTGTGTGTGTTTGTGTACTCGTGTGTATGTGGTATAGGGGATGGGTCTGAGAAGTTCTTTTATTCCATCAGAACACCTGAGAACTGACTCAGGAGCAAATGTTGGCAGAAGCAGATAATTCTTTATCAGTCAGGATAGGATACATCACACAGTGGTGAAAAACAACTCTCAGATCTTAGTGATTTATTACAGCTAAGGGCTTTTTATTGCTCATATTAGCTGTCCATTTTGGGTCGGCTGAGGCTTCTGCTTCAACATTTCCTGACTTTTGGATCCATGCTGACAAAGGAGCCAACATCTTAAATGCTGCCAGTTGTTACGTCAGAGGGAAAAGAGAATGAGTTTCTTGCATTGGCTGTTAAATGCTCACAATTTATTGGCCAGAACTAGTAATGCTGCCTTGAAGAACCAGAAATGGACTGGAAGTATAATATCACCATGTGCTATGAAGATAGAGAGCTGGAAATATTTGGTCAATGGCATCAATGGCAAAATCAAGTTTCTGCAGAATATGGAAGAAGGAAGTCAGATGCTGGTGAAAAAGAGTTCAGGTTCTTTTCCCAGGGCCAAGAAACAGCTGTAAGGGCTGGCAAGACGAGCACAAGAGGAAGCAACATGAGTACAACCAGATTCTAACCCCAAATCAGCAGCCTGGCGAGGGACAGACCACTGAGTCACAGTTTTCTTCCCACGGCCAATTTTATAGGACTGTTCTGAGACAGAAATGATATTAAAATTTCATGCATAAGAAGAGTAAGGTAAGCCCAGTGTGGTGGTTCACAGCTGTAATCCCAGCATTTTGGGAGGCTGAGGCCAACGAATCACTTGAGGTCGGGAGTTCGAGACCAGTCTAGCCAACATGGTGAAATCCCATCTCTGCTAAAAATACAAAAATTAGGTGGGCATGGTGGCACACACCTGTAATTCCAGATATTCCAGAGGCTGAGGCCGGGTGCTGTGGCTCATGCCTGTAATCCCAGCACTTTGGGAAGCTGAAGTGGGTGGATCACCTGAGGTCAGGAGTTTGAGACCAGCCTGGCCAAAATGGCAAAACCCCATCTCTACTAAAAATACAAAAAATTAGCTGGGTGTGGTGGCACATGCCTGTAATCCCAGCTACTCAGGAGGCTGAGGCAGGATAATGGCTTGAACCAGGGAGGTGGAGGTTGTGGTGAGCCGAGATCGTGCCATTGCATTCCAGCCTGGGTAAAAGAGCAAAACCCCAGCTCAAAAAAAAAAAAAAAAAAAAAAAAAGAAAAGAGGCTGAGGCAGGAGAATCCCTTGAGCCCGGGAGGCGGAGATTGCAATGAGCAATAGAGTGAGACTCTGTCTAAAGGAGAGTAATGTAATACAGTGAGGGGCACGTAGAGTTTTCCTATTCTTCTCCTTTTCCTCTGCTGTAATGTCTTCTGTTGTATCCAAGATAGTGTATTCTCTCCAAGGTAAATGAGTGAAAACTGCTTGAGTGTTTATCTCAGGAAGTAGGCAGGCCTGCATCTGCAGGGAGAAGGAAGTTTGCAGCTGAAGGAGGTGTCAGTGGCAGTGGTTCTCATTCAGGGAACGCTCTAACCTGCCAAAAGTGTTTGGGTTTGTGAAGGAGGCATTTTGGACATTTGCAGTGATTAGGGTGCACGACTGACATTTGCTAAGTGTTAGATAAGGATGCTGATTGTCCTGCACTGAGCAGGACAGTCCTGCACAAAAAAGAATTGCACCACCCCAAATACCAATAGTTGAGAAAAACCGGTAAGGAAAGAAGCAGCTGTCAACCACAGAATATAAAAGCTCTGTAATTTAGGATGGCTTTGAGCTCCACAGAGACTTGCCACGAAGTTGCTAGACTCATAAGAATGTGATTTTAGCTTTCCTTTTCCACTTAGGTGGCATCGCAAACAGTGATTGCTCAATTCAATACATGGTGAGTGAATGTCCCAATTACTATGCTCCTGGCTCTTGCCCAGCTCTTGCATGACAATATTCCTTAAGATAGCTAGAGGCTTAAAAGGGATATTTAGGTAAATTCACAGATGGTATTCTTAGCAAGTTAAAAAGGGTAGATAGGAACATCTAGTAAATGTAAAATTCTTCAAGTCGGCACCAAGAGCAGCATCAAGAGCCCTGATAGAAACAAGACTCTTTCCTGTAGGCACAGAGCCTGGTCCTGGGTCTGGGTCCTAGGTCTGATTGCCTATGTCTTGCCTTCTCTCCCAACTCTACTGTTCTTCAATATCAGGCTCAATTATGCTTCAGCAAGGAAACTTTGATAGAGAACTGAGCAAACCACAATCTCTCTGTCTTTTAAAATCCTGCCTCATTTATCACCTGAAACATTCATCTGAACTGTCTGCTTCTTCTAAGAGATCTTAAACAAAAGATGAGATTTGTATTAGAAGAATTTATTCTGCAAGTGGAAAGAAGGGTGGCAGTGAGAGATAAGAACCTGAAAATTCCAGATATAGTCAGTTCTGCTATAATGCTTGTTTTGAAAACACAAATTTGTTTCAACACAATTGAAATATTAGGAGGTGATCTGAGCACAATGTGATTTTTGCATTTTCTTTCACAGTTTTGTCCACGGGGAATGCTGGATGAATGCAGAAATTGCACTCTGTTGTATTGGGCTATGGAAGAATACACAAAATGGGCATGTGCATATGTACCAGCTCTGTCAGCTCACTATGTGTATTATCAGCTGTATCCCTTCACACCTGACCTTTTCACACTGTCTGATTTCAACTAACCCTCCTTCCTCAATTTCCCAGTTACTTGCAAGCTACAGCCTTCCTAAATTCACATACATAGGCAAACTTCAGGTTTTTTTCAAGATAAGGAGTCAGATTTTTTGCAATATTTACTAGCCATTTAACTTGTGTAAAACTACCATTTTTATTTGGTTCCTATCTTTTGTTTACATGTCACGGACAACAATTTTGAATGCTGTGCTCCCATTGTCTCTTCTTAAATCCTGTCTAATTTCATATTGTCTGATTTCAACTAACCCTCCTTCCTCCATTTCCCAGGAAACTTGAGCAGATGCCAGATGAAAAAAAATCTGGAAAATAATAAATCTGATATTAGATATTTTGGAGGCCATGGATAAAAAGATCATCTGTGTTGTCACATATACCTGCTGCAGACTGAGTATTTATGTCTCCCCAAATTCTTAGGTTGAAATCCTAAGCCACAGTGTGATGGTATTTGGAGGTGAGCCTTTGGGAGGCCATTTGGTCATAGGGATGGAACCCTCATGAATTGGATTAGCAGCTTCATGCAAAGAATCTCAGAAAACTTCCTCTCTTTCTGCCATTTGAGGACACAGAAAATAGCCCACTGGCAAGAAAGCGGGCCCTTGCCAGACACTGAATCTGCTGGTGCTTTGATCTTGGACTTCTCATCCTCTAGAACTGCAAGAAGTAAATTTCCGTTGTCTATAAGCCACACAGCGTGTGGTATTTTTATTATAGCTGCCTGAAAAAAAAACAAGACACTTCTATACCACAGACCACAAACTGTAGAAAAGCAGAAGCATGAAGGGACTCCCTGGTTTCTTCCTGCCTCATATCACTGGGTTCTTGGTGCTGTGGGCTACCATGGGATAGAGGGTCTTTTAGGCAGCTGAGCTGCATAGGCTACTGTCCCATTTTCCAGAGTCAAAGAAAGAAAGTGAAACTCATTCTCAAGTTTATCCAATTTTAAAGGGAAAGCGGAATAATAAAGGAGGGGAGGAGAGAAAGTATGAGCACAATTAGAGAAATCTGTGTCAGCAACCCTGTCAGATTCCCCAAGGACTGCGGAACAGGAATCCCTGGGTTCTCAAGCAAAGCCTTCTGCCTGGGTGGCACACCAAAGGCATCCTTGTCATATTGCATTGGCTTTAGGAGCCTGGAGAGTTTTCCAGTAAAGACAGCTCACTGACAACACGGTGGAACTGTTGGGGGTCCTGAGGGAGCCCCCAGCAGTCACATGAGGTGGGGCTGCAATGTCTTTGGGCTTCATGTTACTGGAGTCAAGGTGCCTTTCCTATCTCTTTCTCCTTAGAACATGGATATTACCAGATGCCAAGAGTCTGCAAAACAGCAAATGAAGCTCCCCAGAGAGAGACAATAAAAACTCCCCTTTTCTGCCGGTTCCAGTAAGGGTTCTAAGAAACCCTTATGGATGTGGGCTTTTTGATGAAGTTACCGAGTTTACCAATACTAGGCCAAAACATGGTTGCCAATATGTCTAGAATTTCTAGGACCCCATAGTCTGGGGCTCCTTGCCACAATCTTGGGCCTCTGTTGGGGCATCATCGTATGAACTGCTGGGATCTTCCTCTCAGGCCCGCCTCTCTAAATGTCTCCTTCTGCTACAGCAGAATCCACCACACGATTGGACACAAAAATTTTTCCAGTTGCCAGAGGCAGCACATCGCTGAGAGGTGGCATTGTGAGGGACCACCTCAGGGTTTATGGATTCCCTCCTGACATGGAGGTTTGTACTCCCCTGCCATCTTTCCCTCCCCGCTCTGAGGTTTTGTTGAGAAAGAGAGAGAGAGAGAGAGAGAGAGAGAGAGAGAATACCACTGAATTTCAGCCTCATATTTGCCCTTCTGAGTCTCTCTTCCACCTTCTCTCAGCAGTGAAAGCATCTCCTCCTTTCTGAGTAATCGGGCTTCCTGTCCATTCTCTCCACCCCATGGCTCTATCCTTAAACTAAAAGTATTGCTCTTGATATAGAGAAGGAATCTTTTGGAATTGAAATGTCATTTTCTCCTTCAACACAGCTAGGCTGTTAGGATTATTATTTCACCCTAGATTTCATAAACCCTATCTGAAATTCAGTGCCGAGCAAGAACCTCTTTATTTTCATTTGGCTCCTCCCTCCCCTAAACAACAACAGGGTAATGATATTCATAAAAAATGGGGGACATTTTAGTTTAATATCTCAATGTATTATTACTGAAATGAAGTTTATGAAATACTCAAATGCTAATTGGTTACCTTTCAGATTCCTGAGAGAATCTGCAGGCTCTTCTGAATGCTAAGGCATCTGGCCTTTTAAACAAGCTGGAAAAAAGAGATACATACCACCAACAAGCATATGAAAAAATGCGCAACGTCTCTAACCATTAGAGAAGTGCAAATCAAAACCACAATGAGATACCATTTCACAGCATTCAGAATGTCTATTATTAAAATGTCAAAAAATAACAGATGCTGCTGAAGTTGCAGAGAAAAGGGAATGCTTACACACTGCTGGTGGGAATGTAAATTAGTTCAACCATTGTGGAAATCAGTGTGTCAATTCCTCAAAGAACTTAAAACAGAATTACCATTCGACCCAGCCATCCCATTATTGGGTGTATAACCCCAAAATATAAATCATGCTACCATAAAGACACATGCATGTGTATGTTCATCTCAGCACTATTAAAAATAGCAAAGACATGGAATCAATCCAAATGCCCATCAACAGTAGATTCGATAAAGAAAATATTGTACTGATACACTATGGAATACTATGCAGCTATAAAAAAGAATAAGATCATGTCCTTTGCAGCACCATGGGTAGAGCTGGAGGCCATTATCCTAAGCAAACTAATGCGGAATCAGAAAACCATATACCACATGTTCTTACTTATAAGTGGACACTAAGAGGGGAACACATGGACACTAAGAAGGGAACAACAGACACTGGGGCCTACTTGAGGGTAGAAGGTGGAAGGAGGGAGAGGATTAAAAAAACTACCTATCTGGTACTATGTTTATTACCTGGGCGACAAAATATTCTGTACACCAAACTCCTGTGACATATAGGTTACCTATATAACAAACCTGAATATGTACCCCTGAACCAAAAATAAAAGTTAAAAAACAAGCTGAATGCCATGTTTCTCAAGCTCCAGTAATGTGCCACACGTTCCTATTACAGTGTTATTATACACTGTAGTACAAACTTCTTGTGCTTGTAGCTCTTGACTCTGAAAGAACTATTAAATGGAAAAAATGCACCAATTTTATACAAACAATTCAACTGCTATTTTAATAACATTCAGAAAAATACTATTATTTGGATATGGCTGATAATGTTTTCCTGAAACGAATCTATGACTTAAAGGTGAAAATGGCACTGATGGCTGTAGTTTCGGTTGTTGGATATTATGAACTTGGGAAGATGTTTCTACTGTGGTGGGCAAAGATTTAATTCTCCTATTTGCTTGTGTCTGAGTTACTTAAACCTTGGTTTATCAAGTACATCAGTTCCCCACTTGGTTCAAACACCTTTTCACATTAAAACTGTTAGTGTTTCATTAGCCACAGCAATTAAAAATTGCACCTAGCACATTTTAATTTTCATAGTGTTAATACAAAATTCCCTATGATGGGCAGACTTTTAAGAGGGTCCTTAATACCCACTCCTATTGATATTCACACCATTGTATAATCTCCCCTCCTTGAATATGGATTGGACCCGGTGGCTTGCTCCTAATAGAATACAGCAAAGATTATGAGATGTCACTTCTGTGGTTGGTTACAGTAGTTTGTAACTTCTATCTTGCTCGCAAACTGTCTCTAATGCCTTTCTGGTTTGTCTACTTTGGTGGACCAAGCTGCCATTTTGAAGCGGTGCACATGGCAAGGGACTGGGGGGTAAGCCACCAGCCAACTGCCATCTGGCAACCCAGATCCTCAGTCCAGCAGCCCATGAAGAACTGACTCTTTCCAACAGCGACGTGATCCTTCCCCAGTTGAGCCTTGCTATGATTGCAGCCCAAGTGACACATTGATTGCCACCTGAAAGGGACCTTGAAGCAAAAGACCCAGCTATGCTGGGCCCAGATTCTCAACCAACAGAAATGGTGAGATAAGAAATGTCTGTTGTTTTAAGCTGCTGACTTTTGGGGTAATTTGTTGTGCAGCAACAGGTAATGAATACAATTAGTTTAGTAAATAACTTAAGACACTAAAGTCTTATTTTGTGGAAATTATCTTTCAATGATACATGTAAAACAATCTTGCCTATAAAACAGTAAAAAAATTCGGGGTTAATATAATGGGAAGATGTGGAATATAAGTATATATATATATATATATTTAAATATATGTTAAAAATATATATAAAATATATATTTTTACATTTGAACATACTAACCTAAATTCTGCCAGGAGTGTCTATCAAGATGTCAAATATAATTGTACTTTTGGTGATCATATTTGGTGATCACATAAAACCAACTTGATTGGGGCAGCTATTTGCAAAAACAGGAACTAAAAATGTATATATTAGAACTTGTGGAGCTTTGAGACTATGTTTAAATAATATTGGGCTAGACTATCAGACTAGAACTAGAGTAGGTAGTAGAGATTACCATTGTTTCACATTATTTCACTAGAGAAAGTTTAAATACTTCAGTGTAACAATGGCAGAATTTATGTATTCCCAACTTATTTTTCTTACTTTAATAAAATAGACAGTTACTTTATATTCTTGGCCTGGAAGAGTCTCCCACACTGTATTAGGAGCTTGCCTGCCAAAAGTTTTTGATTGTTGGGTGAGCAATCTCAGCAACTGTATTGGAAGTTTTTATTACAGTTAAGATTTCTATACTCCTCTGTGAGGTATAGTTGTGCTTTTCTGGACTTATGTCATTTTCTCCAAGTAAGTGGGAACCTACCAGAGACTCCAGCAGTGTTGTTTATTTTATAGTGCTTTTTAATATAGCATTGGAGATTAGGAAATCGATCTTTCATATTTCCTTCCCCGTGTGTGTTTCAGGTCTATGTAGATCAAGAACTGTGTATGAGGATGCATGTAGAATCTCCATGACATGCTAGAGAGTTGGCACTACTAAGATACTGCTGTTAGGGAACGTTTAGTGGTGTTACCCAGGAAATGTCATCGTGTCTATATTTCTATTCCAAAGGACAATGTTTTTCCAGTTAAAAAGCCTTGCTAAAGTTCCGTTATGGAAGAGTGACACTGTACGAATAATGCACAGAAGGAATTAGGACACACAGCATTCACACGCAAAAAGATAAGAGAAAACCAGCGCCATGCCCGCAGAAAGAACGGGCATCCAGTGTCTGAAACATCACAGGAACTCACAATCTGTGGGAGCCCCATTGCTTTGGTGCCACTTGAAGCCTCCAGAGAGAACACTGCCTTGCAAGTAGTCTTCCTAAAGAGCCAGGGCCCCATAAGCCATGGCCAGCAGGAAATCACTTCTTCATTTGCTGAGATTGGCGTCTGTCCCAAACCCTCCTCTTTGTGGTAGTCAGCAGAGCTCAGTGCTGTGTATGCATCCTTCTAGAGAATGTACCACTGACAGGACGGGGAGATACTCACTGAAGGAGTTTTGTAACAGGTATTTATTTTTTACATAATAGGTGTATATATTTTGTGGGTTCTGTGACAGGTAGATTTTTAATGGTCACATCCATGCAAAAGTACCTCACAAAAGAAAGTAAGGGAGAGTACCAGGGCCCAGGAAGAATAAAACCTGGGACTGAGTCCTGACACTGCCTCCTATCAATCCCAGGAATCTGAGCAAGTTCCCAAAATGTTCTGCCCTTTAGTTTGTTCACCTGAAATATGAACACAGTGTTAAGGGAGGTCTTACTTTAACATTCTTGTATTATTCCATTTATGTATTCATTCACTAAATATTTATAGAATGTCTGCAATGTGCATGACACTAACTTAGGCACTGTGTATAAGACAAAAAATATTTCCTGCCATAATAGAGAGGATCAAATAAAATATTTGATTAAAACCCACAAACTTTAAGGCACAGAAGACATGTAAATTATCATGATGATATTAATAATGCAACTTCTCACATCCTCAGACAGCTGTTTATTCCCCTCACCCTCCGTGTAAGCATGCTGAATATATGACATCAGCAATTTCCTCCATTTGGAGAAGAGATCTTATTTTCTCTGTTAATCTAGGCAAGCCTGTTGCAGTGTTTGTATTTATAATTGCCCTTGAACAGGCTCCCAGGGCCCCCAGAGCCAAGGCATGCCAAGGTTGTTAAGATGCATCCTCCCCTTCCCCTTCTCTCACTCTCTCCATTACACAGGCAAATGTGTCATTGATGTGTAATTAATGACAAGGGAGTCAGGGGCCAGCATCAACAGACACAAATTAAGGCCTTGTCAGCCATGGATGTGTCAATGGGATTTTTGTTCTTTTGGCAATATTTATTGTTACAAAATGCTGTACAGTCTAGGAGGGGAAGGGGAGGTGCCTTTGTGGCATTAGTGATGTGCCTTTTTACAGCAAGCCACAGGGGCAGCATCAGCTCAATCTCCTGATGAATTCAAGTCTTTGCAGGCTGAGGCGGATGTGGGAGCTGGAGGGAACGTTCTTCTGTTGAAAATTTATGTGGTGTGCACATTTCCTCTGATTGTGAGCTGGCTTTAGTCTCTGCAAGCCCAGGAGATTCTAAAAAGTTTTGATCACCCCAGAAATATAAATTTACTGAGCATTCCCTATGTACACTGAATGAGGCTTGTAGGTAATGGAACAGAATGCGTTTCGTGAGTTCAGGGATTTTACACTTAGTTGATGGGGAATGGCAGACCAGACAATTAGAGATGGAAGGAATCTTAGAGTTCATGTTGCCCAACATCCTGGGTAGGAATTCTCTCCATACGATGACTTCTAAGGGCTTATCCTTATTTTTCTGGCTGTAGTTAGACTGATACAACAGGGGGTCATGGCATAAAATCCTAGCTCCTCAAATACTGGAGGAGAAAGAGAGGAGTGTGGAATAGGCTCACTGCGCAAAGCTTATCACTTGTCTTAATACAATGAGACAGAGCACCCACTGGACACACACCATGTTACGTAAGTTGGATTTATAACATACAGATAGGCGGCAAGGCCGAATATAGGCAAAAGCCTGGGATTTATTGCAGCTGATCCCCAAAGGCTCAGGAAAGCTGCCTGGAGTGGATGGAGTCTCCACTGTACATATCTCGATTGCACCACATCTAAGAGATGCAGGAAAGCAGCCCACACTGGGCTTTATATCCTGGGAACAAGAGGACCACTGAGCTAAAGCATTGAAGGACATCTTGTTTCTAGGAGAGACTAGAATGGAGCCTGAGATGTTCCAGCCAATTCTCAGGATGTGGCATCCCCAACACATTCTACGGTTATTCTTGAGACTAATGCCCAGAATTGAAGTCACTACGTCTGGCTAAGTCCTTTGCTGCTGAACCTGTTGGCAACACTAAAGCTGCCCCAGGTCTGAGTTCTTTATGTTTCATAAGACTTCAGCAGAGCTGTGCCTTACTTTTATTTCCACCTTCTATTTCTAGTTTTTTATCCTAAAACTTAGGCATACACTCTTGTGGTCTACACTAGATACAATTCAAGTGACAGACAGTGCATCGTACACCCAATATTGCTTCCTACCCATCAACTTTCTTTTCCACCATTCCATTTTGTTTAGGGAGAGCTCTTTCTCTGAGGTTAGAAGGTCCTGTAAAGAGACTCCCAGCAGCTCCGTGCCCCCCGCCTGCATCCTCCAGATGCGCCTCACAAATCTGATTCACTCATCATATAAGCAGAGCTTAGATTTCTACCTTTCCTCAATTTTCAAAGAAGAATTATTCCCCTTTCTAGTCTCATTCACCCCTTCACTCTTCAAGACCTTGTTCCATCAAATTTTTCCTTTCTTTCCTGTTTTCAATCCTCCTGCTTTTCCACTGGCTGCTTTCCTATGGTTGATAAACAGACCCAAATGTCCCATCTTAAAAAGATATTCTCTGTCTATCTTAGTGTCGTTTTCAATCTTCTTCCCTCCTTCACAGTCCAATTCCCTGAAGGCATAATCTACACATGCTGTCTGTACTTCCACATCGTTCACTCACTTTTCATCACTCGACCATCTGGCTTCTGTACTTACCACTCAAGTGAAGCTGTTCTACCAGGATCATCAGTAATGTCCTAATGCCAAATCTAATTGACTCCTTTCCGTCCTCATCATATTTGACCTCCCTGAGGCATTTGACACTGTCAACCACTCCATTATTTGTGAATCTTTTTCTTTCTTAATTTCTATGATCCTCTTCCCCTTCTGTTTCTCCTCTTATCTATCTAATTATTCCTCTCTAATTATCACCTTTTGTGATTCCTTCTCACACCCCAGAAATCCCTTATGAGTTTTCCCTTGTGAGTTCTGTCCTTGGCAAGACTTATCTTTCAGCCCACTTCTCTTCTCATTCCACATGTTCTCCCTAGACAGGTTTTATCTTCTCCCAGGTTAGCTTGATGCAGCTCCTATGTGCTGATCATTTCTAAGTGTGTGTGTGTGTGTGTGTGTGTGTGTTTAACCTCGTCATCTCTGCCATGCAATAGATTTGAATATTCAACCACCTGGGTAATCAACAGGCAAGTCAACTGCAACACAACTAAATCTGAATGCTCTGACTTTTGCTATACACCCGATAATTTTCCTTTGTTACTATTCTCAATACATGAGATCGTCTGCAATCTCCCTACTCAGGTCAGAAATCTTAGACCAAACATTTTTCTGACCAAACCTCTAAATGGTCTCCAAGATTTATGCCTTTGGTCTCCTTAACATCTCTAAAATATATCTCATCATCCCCATGCCCACTGGTGGAGATTCCCATCATCTCCTGCTTGGCCTCAAATGAGGAGACGAAAAAGTGAGCTACTTCATACAAAGCCCTCTGTACAGTGTGAGTACATAGTATGTGTTCACCAAGTGTCATCCACTCAGCTGAGTCTTATAATTAGTTTTCCTGCAGCTTTCCAAACTGTTCTAAATCCTTCTCTAGAATAATCTTTCCAAAATGCTAACTAAATCGTATTAAACCTCCCTTGCACTCCCTGTCTATAGAATAAAGAACTAACTCCTGAGCAGCACACATAAGACTTTGCAGGAATTCGCTTTTGTCCTCTTCAGCATCATCTCTTGCAACCTCCTATTTGCCCTGTTTGAATCAACACATTGATTCACTCAGGCATTTGAGGGCATGTATGTACTGTGACTTCACTGTGCCAATGTTCCTCCTGTTCTGCATGCCCCTTTCCCTACTAGGCACTCAGGGAACCCAGTCGTTTTAGAAATTTGACTCAATTCTGTCTTTTCTGGAGTTCATATGTGTTCCCAATAGAGGAGGCCACTGGACCTCTCTCAGGCCCTCATATGTGAAAGATATGATAATAGCATCTACCACATAGGTGGCTGGGAGGGTGTAATCACATAAAATTATATAAAATAACTGGCTGGTACAGTTTAATACTTAATGCATGTTAGCTGTTTATATTCACACTTTGGGGATCTCTATGATGATGATCATCATCCATGACTCCATCAATGTGCGTATTTCCCAGTGCCTACTAGGTACAAGCAGTGTGCTATTTATCTTTGTGTCTCCAGTACTTATGTTGAATAGATGAATGAATGGGATTTGCACAAGCAGACTTTTTTAGAAAGTGAAACTGTTTTGTATGACACTGTAATGGCAGATATATGACATTAAACATTTGTCAAAACCCATAGGACTATAAACATGGAGTGAGCACTAATATAATACTATGGACTTTAATAATGTACCAGTGTGGTTCATCATTTGTGACAGGTGTGCCACACTAATGCAAGATGTTAATCCTAGGAGAAACGGGAGAATGGAGGAGCAGAAGGGTATATAAGAACTCTGTACTGTCTATTTTTTTTTCATAAACTTAAAATTATTCTAAAAATAAATTCTAATAATTAGGAAAAAATAGTTTAATGTAGCAGTTAAAAGGAGAGGATGGCATTACCTGTAAATCAGAGAAGTGGTGTGATCGGCCCAAGGTCACACAGCTATATCTGGTCAAGGAGAGGATGCAAAGCTTCTTCGGGGTGCACTTTCCTGTGTGCCGTATTCTCTACCCTGTTTTTTCCTGCATTAAGAAAGCTGCATAGTCAGTAAAAGATGACTTTGTAATCTCCATTCAACTTTTTGTGAGGAATAAGACAATCTCACCATTGACATTCTTCTTTTGGTACTTTGGAAAGTCAGTCTTAGGTGGTGTGGAGTTTATTAGGGACTGTATGAGAATACCCTTCACAAGATTAATTTAGAGTCTTTATGACTCAGTGGAGGCTGTCAATCCTAAGTTATTTGACATTTAATTCCTGCTGATGTAAATTTTATATGACAAATAGTTTCATTTAATTGTGTCACCTCTGGCTTATATACACCATAAAAGGTTTCACTTTTTAACAGCCAGCAACAAAAGAGCCCTGGCTGCGAGGGATAATGTCAGGAAATCTTGCAAGGGCATGGCTGGTTGGGGAGAAAAGATCTCTGGAGGAAGGCTGGGCTTAGGGCAGACCTGTACCTGTACCTGTGCTTCTGCTAGGAGTGCCTGGGCTGGCAATGGTGCTACTTCCTCTTGGGACCTGGACATAGATATTCTCTTTCCTGGTCCACACACCTGCCCCTCCTCTGACTCTTCCTTTCTGATGAATTTTCCACAAAGCACTTGCTTTGTAACATGCTTTGGCACACACTAATGACAATCATATTTTGTGGAAATTCTCTGACTCTGTGTCTTTGTTTCTTCATCTAAAATCACTATTAAGGAGGATGGCCTGACTGAGTCTCATTAAATACTGAGAAAGTGCTGACTTGTATCTATGTATCACGAAAAAATTGATTGAGCATCTACTATATTTCAGGCTGTGTGGTAGATTCTCTGGAAAATGAGCACCATCTATTCCAAAGAAGCTTTCAGTTGACTAGGAAGCTCTGACATGCGTACATAAAGAGATATATAGAAAGGCATATGGTGTGCAACATTTTATGATGTATTAGGGACTTTCATGTGTCCATTATAACCATACTCTCTGGGTGAGTAGAGAAGATATTTCGTTGTTGAGGACTCTGAAGTTCATGATGTAACAGCTGGTTTTCCACCTCCAACGTCTGGTGTGCTATTCTCATCACACTTTGTGGCCCTGCATCTATACACACACTACAAAGTCCTCCAACAAAATACAACCTCTTTCAAGATCTTAATAATACAAAATACATGCTGCTCTTGTAGATACCATTGTTGGCAATGCCTTCTTCATGATGTTGAGAATATTTTACTTTTTTAATTACGAAGAAATCAATGTAAAGACTGATAAATATCATTTTAGCCTTTGTGCTAGTATACATTCTAATATCCCACTAACAAAATGCATATAGATTTTTTAGGACATTCTATATATATTAGACATTTCTCATTTTGAGTAGACTATTCCTTCCTAGTACCAACCTTTGACTATTTGATAGTTCTATTTTCTATGTGAAAGATGTGCTACTTGGCCAGTCTTTGGGCTGACTCTCACTACCTGTGCCAGATACTTCAGACTTGCTCCAACTGATCCATTCTTCACTTTTCTATGCTGTTCTCTGCCTGGGGAGGATGTCCTCTCTGAACTCTATCAGCAGGCTCCTGTGGCTTCAGGAGGAGGCATCCCATTGGCTTTGACCCATGGGGAATCCCTGGCAGGGAATCAGAGGGCTGAGAGAGAGTGAGGCCAGCATGTTGACTCCCAGACTCCATCTCCTTGAAGTTATTTTGGGCTGGCTCTGCTGCTACTCTTACAGAGAACTTCCTTTTCTTCCTGCATCTTCTCCTTCTCCTTGTTCCTTCAAGTCTAAGGGCAGTAACAGCTATTTACCAAAAAAAAAAAAAAAAAATCCTGATGTACTAAGGAAACACATGATTTGTAAACAATCTCTTTATTAAATTCTCCTTGAATTATTCTAATCTGAGTGTGGGACCCTATTTTCTATTGGTATCCTTGAAGAGTTTATGTACCTTGGAAGGCCCATGTTCCATGCATGTAACTGTCTCATGGCTTATCCTCACCACTCAGACATTTTTCAAATTAAAAATGAGCACAGTGACCTAAGTAAGAAAACACAGGCAAAATGTGTGTTAGAAAAAGTAAATGTGGCGTGAATGATGAAGGAGGGGTGAACATGGGCAGAATCCACTAACAAGACGTCTTTCTGTTTCTTGTCATTGAGTGACTTTAATTTTGAGGTATTTTGAGGTACACAGAATTTCCCCTAGGAACATCTATTTCTAAAACACATATGTTTATTAGGGAAATAGAACAGTACACTTGGAGGAGGTCTGGAAAAAATTGATGATTCACTACTTGCTAGTTTTAGCATCTGTTGACCTCTTGGAGGCTCAGTAACCTCATCTATAAAATGCGGATAACATTGTCACAGGCCCTTAATAAGTATCCCTATTTCATTATTTGGAGTTTAATGGCATAGAAATATATTTTCCAAAAATACATAAATATATTCTTGGAACATTTTTCCTAGCCAAAAAAAATTTTGAGGGGTACTTTGTTTTTGTTTTAGAGATAAGAGGAAGTATGGGCTAATTAATATTCACCCTGGATAATTAAGTTCATCCCAAATTATCCATCAGTCAAGGTCAAACTATCCAAGGCTGAGACAGTCTCAGTTGATGTTAGCCTGCCATAAGAAGCCTTTTGGATTAAGGATTTTGAAACTGATAACACTATATTGTATCATTAAATGACTTTTTTGTTGTTGTTTGTTTGTTTTTTGAGACAGAGTCTGGCTCTGTCACCAAGGCTGGAGTGCAGTGGCATGATCTTGGCTCACTACAACCTCTGCCTCCCAGGTTCAAGTGATCCTCCTGCCTCAGCCTCCCAAGTAGCTGGGATTACAGACTCATGCCACCATGCCTGGCTAATTTTTGTATTTTTAGTAGAGATGGAGTTTCACCATGTTGGTCAGGCTGGTCTCAAACTCCTGACCTCAAATGATCCACCTGCCTCGGCCTCCCAAAGTGTTGGGATTACAGGCGTGAGCCAGCACGCCCAGCCTTGTATCATTAAATGAATCTCACCAAAATGTTTAGTAATTAGCTCAGTATCTGCTATATTTTGTCTATGTTTTGTATGAGGTACTTCAGATATAAAAATAAATAAGCTTTGATCCTTACTTTCAAGGGGACCCCAACCCAGTTAAGGAGAAAGAGTAGGAGATGACCTGTCAGGGTCACAGGTCATGTCTCATTTCCTTTGTCTCTCCAGTGTTAACAAAACTCCCAGTTCATTGTGGGTATCATCAAAGCTTGTTAAATTTGAATAAATTAATTACCAGTAATGCCAGGCATAAGATGCAAAGACGCTAAGGATATTAGAAATTCAGAGGAGAGAGAGCTCGTTCTGGCCTTAAAGTTTCTCAGAGGTGGAGAAAATCTGTGGCCTTAATAAATGTGTAGATTTGGGTGGGCATAGAGGGGAAGGGTCAGCCCTTCAGGAGATTGTTTGATTATTTGCTTAGCATGGAATCATGAAAATCAAATTATGAAGTAAAATGGTATAAATTTTAATAGGAAATGATTTACAGACACAAATTTACATAGCGGTGATTTTACTAGGACTTGACTTACATGTATAATCCAGAAGGCTATATCATTTTTTAAATCCTAACTAGCAGTGTGTGAAAGCACCATAACTGCACCAACATAGTGTGTTATCTTTTACAAATATTTATTCACCATAAATAGGATGGTGGCATCATATCTCAATTAAAAATACATTAGGTGGAAATTTTAGTTAACTGACCAATGTCAGGGTCGAATAAACATAGACTGTGATTACATTGAGGTGAGATGAGGCTGTGAGAAGGACTGCGGCTTGATAAAGAGGCGTAGCAATAGGTTAAAAGAGAGCACCCTGGCTAATGCAGGCGGTGGTGATGTGGCTGTTTGTGATATAAACAGCAGGGGGTTAATAGGCTGTGGGAAGTGAGCAAACCTGGTGTGCAGGAATAGGCATGGTGAACAGAAACACATTTGTCATCCAGAGGGGAGGCTACCAGTTGGAACAGTGAGTGAGAGGAAGGTGTGGGATGTGGCTTGTGGTGGCAGGAAAGGGTCACCATAGGCAAGGAAGATTAGGGACTGGGTGGGTAGAGGTCAGAGGATTTACGACACTTTCCTGATGTATCTGAAAATAATAAGGTCAAGCACTGCAGGAGAACCCGATGTCACTTAGGGCAAATAAATGGCAGGAGGGCTCAAGGAAATGTCCTGAAATACTGGGGGAGAAATGGGACACTAGGGGAACATGGAATATTGGAGAAGAGGAAGTATGGTTTAGAGAAAGAGGCTACAAGAAGGGGTTTGTACTGGGATCAACTTGCATGGCTCTTAGGGAGCCAGTAGAGTTCCATGGCTAAGAATAGCACTGGCTCCTTCATTTATTAGTCATATTTCCCTTTTTGTGCCTCAGTTTTGTCATCTGCAAAATGGAATTCTTATGGAGTTTAAAGAAGGTGTTACATTTAACAGGAGCAAAATGGTGTTGGGCATATATTAAGTATTGGGCACCGTTTTTGGTGGTAGGGTTGTATTGTGGCTGGACATCATGTTTTTTCCAGTTTTTGTTATTGTGCTATTGTTGTTGGAAATGATGTCTGTATTTTGTTACTGTTATATCAAGAATGAGGCAGAAGTATACAGGACTGTCCTCTAATCCCTCCCAGCAATTGTAGGATACCCCCAGGGGTTGCTGGAAGAAGGCTTCAGTGCCCTATATGAGTATCTCATGCAATTAGCATCCTCCTAATACTTCTAAGTTTTTGGATACTGGAGTTGTTTTATTTACAAGGTAACTCTCAAAAAATAAGCAAGGCAGGGCTTGGGGTAAATATTTAATGTTCACTGCAGAGTCTTTCTTACTGGGAGAGAGGAGAAAAGTCTGGACTGACTTTTTGAACTTAGCCAAAATACAACTGTTTCTGGTAGGCAGCTGGGGAAACCAGCCTGACTTCTGCCTTTCATGAGACCTAGGGGTCCCTAAGTCCCCATTTGCAGTCTTGGCTCAATCTTAGTTTTCTCCTCCTTTATGCTGGGGTTTATGTGGGTGTCATCTGTTTTGATGGGCTTTGCTCCATAAGGTGAGCTTATGAGCTTTGCAAAAATCTCAGCCTCTGTTTTTAGTACCATTTGGCTCTTCGGTTTGACATTTTTGTTTATCTGTTTGGTCATGTGATCTTTCTTTTCTTCTTGGCATGGCCTGATGAAAACAAGTGAACATTTCCTGACAAGTTTAAGCCCAGAGTTTATAGCTTCGGCTGTGTTTCTGACTACTCTGTGTTTGTCTACAGCCAAAGCTGTGTGAGAGCCCTGTTTCGTGTGATGATTTGGACAAAGGCTGGAAGGATTTTACCTTTCGTGTACCCAGAGATAGAAGGGCCAAAAGAACCAGTGTCCAAACTCAGGGATGCATTTCAATACGCGGATGGAGCAATGCTTCCCAACCCGGGGTCTTGGATAAAAGACCCTTCCAACTTAGATAAAAATAAGTTGCAAAATACATTAAGCAATTATTTGGCTATGAACACCTTAGTCATGGATTAGTTTATAACATTTACTCGTTGTAAGTATTTTATCAGGACAAGCCACTTCTGACAAAGGGACAGAAGCCAGGAGAGGTCCAGGAACTGCGTAGGAAGGAAGGATATGTCCTGCCATAACTGAGGACCCTGGAGAACCAAAGAAAGTGCATGCAACACAGTCTGTGCTTGTTCCTGTTGGAGGTGGTGGTGCTCTGGTTGAGGGAAGAAATTATAAAAGGGTAAAAGGAGCTTAGAAAAGCATTGCAGATCCTAATTGACAATCTTGATCTCACAGTGTTATCTTGGGTTTGCCCTGGATATACACAAATCCATATAAGAGGCTGATATGGTTTAGTTATGTCCCCACCCAAATCTCATCTTAAATTGTAGTTCCCAGAATCCCCACATGTCATGGGAGGGACCAGGTTGGGAGGACCAATTATGGAGTTGGTTACCCTCATGCTGTTCTCGTGATAGTGAGTTCTCACGAGATCTGATGGTTTTATAAGGGACTTTTCACCCTTTTGCTCGGCACTTCTCCTTGCTGCCATTATGTGAAGAAGGACATGTTTGCTTCCCCTTTGGCCATGATTGTAAGTTTCCTGAGGTCTCCCCAGCCATGCGGAACTGAGTCAATTAAACCTCTTTCCTTTATAAATTATACAGTCTTGGGTATTTATTCATAATAGCATGAGAATGGACTAATACAGAGGCCCTGCAAAACCTTCAATCAATCATCTCATGTGATTAGGAAGAAATCTGGTGGGAAGGAGGCAGATCTAGGATTACCTATGAAAGTTCCTTTCATTACCAGCCCATCTGAGTGGAGGAGTTTCTGCTTCATGAAACAACTTAGGTAGGATTGTGTGACACAATGATTCTTCCTTTCCCAGAACAATAATGATTCCCTTCTTATCTTTTCATTACTCAGTGAGTTGCCACATGTGTTGGTTCACAAATCGTTAGTTGTTTTGTGATCTCAGTGGGTCTAGGGATGGGGCAGAAAGTGTTAGAAGCATAATCAATTGCAAATCCACAGAAAATAATATATATTATATATATAATTACTTTTTAAATATCCACTCCAACTAGACTTACAGTCTGAAGAGCACACTTTATTCACCCCTGATCCCAAGGCATTTTTCTGGTTTTTCTATCCAATCTCACAAATCCAGTTCACATTCTGTCTCCTCTACCGATTCTTCTTGTAAGTGTATAACCTGACGTTTCTTCAGCCCTAAATATCTTTTTCTGAATGTGTTCCAACTTGTTGATTTCCTTCTTGAAGTGTGATGCTCAAATTTTGACACAATACAGTTGGCCTTTTGTATCTAAGGATTTCACATCCATGGATTCAACTAGTCATGCATCCAAAATATTCAGAAAAAACCAATAAGAATAATTCAAGAATAAAAACAATATATTATAACAAGTATTTACATAGCACATACATTGTATTATGCATTATAAGTAATCTAGCAATGATTTAAAGTATGTGGGAGTATATACATATATTATATACAAATACTATGTCCTTTTGTATAAGAGGCTTGAGTATCCTTGGAATTTGGGTCTCTAAGAGTCCTAGAACCAACCTCCTACAGATACCAAGAGACAACTCTACATCATATGTGGTCAAATAAATGTTAGCTAAAAATAAAACAGAAAAATTATTTCCCAATTTTCAATATCATGTTTTCATTGGTGCCATTGAAGGTGACAGACACATTCCACAATGAGCTCTTTGCCCCCTAAAACTTCTGCTCAGCCATATGCATACTCCAGCTTCTTTGTGCAATTGACTGTGTAGATTCAAGTGTAGGATTTACATTTATCTTCAGAGAAATGACATCGTATAAGATTCAGTTCATCACCCTAGCCTGTTGAAATCCATTTGAAACTGGATTATAAAAAATTAATTTCCTTTTCTGCCTAATGTTATCCATGCATTTGATGAAAGTGGCTAGGAACTTGTAAAAATGTGGGAGAATACTTGGTTGAATACATACTCCAGTTCAGGAGAGCTGTGCTGATGCCAGTAGGTGCTGCTACCAAACCTCTTTCAGATCCACAGCAGCCAGAGGAACTCCATTTCTCATTACTAAAATAATTATTATACTCCCAATAGTTAATATTGCTTGAGCCATTAATATATACCTGGCAGTATGCTGAGTATATTATATGCATTATCTCATTTATCTGCACAGGAATTCTATGTGCTGCTTAGTATTATTGCCTCATTTTATAAATGTGGAATCTTAGAGTGTTCAAGTTATTTGTCCCAGCTCATCAAGATGTGTCACGGCTTGAATATAGGTCATTCTGATGACAAAACCTGTGTTCTTCACAAGCCTTCTATTTTGGGTTGTAAAGTCCAATGGTCTATTGGTTGTAAAATCCAAAAATTGTGGGTCAAGACTGGTTCTAAATTTATTTCCCCATCTAACAAAGATGCCTCACAGAGGACTGACGGAAGGCATCCAGCGCTGCTTAGCATGTATGTATTGAATGAATGAGTAAATTAATGAATAAATAGATATTGTACCACATTCTTTTTCTTCCTTAAAGTATGCAAATATCTGGGGACTTTTCTTTCAAGGTAAGACGGCGGATAACGTGCACTCATCTGGAGTACTGGCAAACACAGTCCAGTGGACATCACGAAGGTTTCAGAAAGTGTCTCCTTCTTGGAACCTTTCCTCAAGTTAATGCTAATGGATTTCACATAGACTAAGGAAAACACAATCAATCTTCTTTTTGGATATATTTTTCTCTGCAGTCTGATCTTTTTAATCAAGTCAAAAGTATTTTAGATATTTGGGGGTCTTTGTTTCTTTTCTAAAAGTAAAATCAATGAAGTTAGTAGGGTAAAATAGGGTAAGTCTATGGAATGAAAGGAATCTAATTAAGAGGCTATATTTCCCCCGGCTTACTACCTCCCCTAGTTTAGCTCTTTCTGTGTATTTAACTTAAAAATATTTAAAGTTAACGTGACAAATTTGACATCTAAGATGTTGAAGGGTGACATTGGAATATGGCCTACCTGGATTTTTATTGTCACTCTGTTATTGGCTGCCAGGTTAAGCCTTATTTCTTCTTCACATATCATTTGCAGGGAGATACAGCTATTGCCTGTGCCACTTATGTAGTCAGGGCCTGCCAATGTTTTGTGTTTCCAAGGGTGCTAGGAAAATGATGACTCCTCTCCCCTCTTAAAATCCAACTCTCTAGCTTAACTTTCATCTCTGTTAAAGTACAAATTCCTTGGCAGGGTTATGCTAAGTTATTTACACCTTACCCTGTCTGAAACTCTGATTAAGGGAAAGAAATAGAGTCACATGAGAGTCACCAAAACTGGACAAGTGCCTGGGGGTGGGGGTGGGCGTGGTACAGAGTTTGGAATCTTCGGGTGGGCCCAGAAGACAAACTCACTCACCTTACAAAATTGACCAGGGTGAACATTTCATCAGGGATATTAGGGATGCTCATGTAGGGCCTGTACTAGGAGAACCATCATGCTCTTCTCTGATGGGGAACAGTTGGCTCCTTGAATTACTTTCCCGTTGCCTTGTAACAAATGACTCCAACTTAGTGGTTTAAAACAACATCCATTTGTTATTCCACAGTTCTGTAGGTCAGAAGTCCAGCTGGGCTTGGCTGGGTTCTTTACTTAAGGTCTCCAGGGACCAAAGTCAAGTTGTTGGCTGGGCTGGGCTCTTATCTGGAGGACCTGTGAAGAGTCCCCTTCCAAGCTGCCTCCGGTTGCTGAGAGTCAGTCCCTTCCAATTGTAGGCCTGAAGCCCCCGTTTCATTGCTAGCTGTCCTCTGGGGTTGCCTTTGGTTCTTCGAGGCTTGTGCACATTCCTTCTCATGTGGCTCCTTCCATCCTCAAAGCAGTAATAGTGCATTGAGTCCTTCTCATGTTTCAGATCTCTCTGACTTCCCTTTATGTCTTTCTCTTCTCTCGGCAGCTGAAGAAAACTTTATGCTTTTAAAGGCTAATGTGATTAGGCTAGCTCTATTCAGAAAAATGTTAAAATTCTAATGTCAACTGAATTGGGAATTTAATTACAACTGAAAAATCTGTTCACATCAGTGCCTTGGTTACTGTTTGATCGAATAATCAGGGAGCAGGAATTTGGGGGAGGTCATCTTTAGCAATTTGCCCACCACCCTCCTCTTAGTCACTTCTTGGTCCAGCAAATAACATTCTAACCTCCACCTTGTGCCTGCATCCACTAAGGAAATGAAGAATTAATCGAACAGCTGCTTATAGAGCTCTAGAATCTAGTCAACTGTGTATCTCATAGTTTTCTTCACAGTATACTTTGTGAACAATCAGTTCAGAGTCCATTTAGTTTTCTCTTTTAAAACAGCTAAGAACACCTTGATTTATCCAGTGTGATTCAGTGCCTGGGACCCATCCTGTTGACTTGGATTGGAGTCGTGTATGGAGGAAGCTGGAGATGCTTCATGGTGTATTTGAGAGACTCCCATGCATCTCTGATTTGCCTCTGGTACTGCCCAATCCCTCCCTGGAGAGTATCTGACAAGTGGCAGTTAAGACTCATTTCTTGAGTTTCCAGCTTCCACCACTCCATAAAGAAAGCCTTTTCACTACAGTCAGATGCAGGCATTACAATAATCTTAGTCAAACTGAGCCCGAATCTGCTTTCCATTAGTCTCAGTTGTGGCATTGTATAGAATAGGCAATTCTAACAGCTCTTTTTTCTTATTATTCTATTTTCTGTTTTGCTATTTTTTTTCCTTTGCTGGAATGCAGCATGTTTCAGTCAACTGAGTTTCAGATCATGACCTCTCTCTCAAGCAAAAAAAAAAGCTGCCCTTCTTAAACCTTTTCTTCTTTCACATATGCCTTTGCCATTTTTTAAATGCATATTTCTGATGGAGAGCTCTGTAGCCTATATGTCATGGTAACACAGTGGATGCAGATCGTAAACACCCAGAAACCTTAGTGCACTGGAAAGAACATGTTCAGCTGAGCTGAGTGGGATTTCGGTTCACCTTTCAAAATTAGAGCATGCTGTGGTGTGAAGGGAGGTTGTGAGGAATTCACCTAGATCATACGACCAGTGTGGACCTCACAATGCTCCCTCATCTGCCCATGCAGAAGCATTCTGGGATGGCAGAAAACCAGGGATCCTCAAAGGGAACAAGCACAAACCTCTATGTTTGTGTAGAATGGGGTGAATGGCTAGTTATGAACTGGAGGCTGAGGTGATCTATTTACATCACAAGCATGCCTTGAAATAGATGTATATATAGCATTTTGTGTATTTGAAACTGATGGTAGTTACAGTGCATGGCATGCATTTCAGATCTATTCAGGACTGCAGGAGAGGGCAAATACATAATCCAATGACAGTATACCATATTCATGCAGTTGTCAGCTGTTATCACTCTGAGCTTTGAGGTATGAGTAAAATTGTCTTAGCCCCACATTGAACATCTGGTAGGAAATTTTATGTCTCCCCACAAATTTGTGTGATTCCCTGGGGCTTCTCCTCTCATGGGCACTTCTGATTAGTGCCTGTCTCTCCTTTAATCTCATTTCCTATGACTGTTCCAGTCCCTCTGCTCTATACTTATCTGGCTGGAGAAATTGGCACTTTCTCCTCCTTTTCCCCCAAACCACTTACAGAAAGCATTTAAAAATGTAGCAGGTTTTACGGGAGGATTGGGGAGGAGACAAGCTGATTTATAGCAACATTAATAATTCTAATTGGGATATTAGCTATCCCTGTTCTTACATGTCCTTCAGTCAGTCAGTCACTGAGAATTTATTACTGGCCACTTTCCTATAGCGCCTACCTCCTGCCATATTTCTTTGCTGTTTCCCCTTTTTCTTTCCATCTCCCCTTCTTTCTTCTTCCCAAGTTCCTCCAATTCCTGTTCATTTGTCGTGTGAAGCTATTTATCAGTTTGCTCCAAAGTCATCTTCCAAACCACGTCCCCAACTACTACACTCAGAGGAGCTTCCCTAAGCACAATTCTGACACTATAGAATAAACCTAAATGTGGACAATTCTCTTATGGCAACTCTTTAAATAAAACTTTTTTTTTTTTTTTTTTTTTTTACCCACTGTACATTATTTATTTTCTGAAGGAAATTTATTGTAAAATTGTGCAGCTAAATGGTTGTCTATTGGTCTCCCCACAGGCTGTGAGTTATTCTAGGGCTGAAAGCTTCTGCATCATTATCTTTGCATGTGCAGCCTCTCACAGCTCCTCAGCACGAAAGAAAGACTCAGAATATATTAAAAGTGACTTGGCCAACGTTCTGTTTCTTGATCTGCATTGTGGTTATATGGGTGTTCTCAGTTTGTGATAATCAATTGACATCTAATATGTTGAATGGTGATATTGGGATATGGCATGCCTAGAGTACACAAAGCACTTGTGATTTGTGTATTTTCTGTGAATGTGTTCTATGTCAATATATACGCTTTTTAAGAAATACACAAGATGACAATTATTGACAAGCTAGGGTCATGGACTCCCAGTGAGGAGCTTCCTCCGATACTGAGCTGATTTTCTGAAAACTCTGGCTGCCTTCTCTAGAAACGTTTGGCTCCGTATGAAACAAGCAAAGTTTGTGTTGCCTCCCTATGACCCTCCCCCATGTCACTGCCTGAGTCTGCCCTTCAGAGCCCTAGAACCTGGTACATTCTTTGCTACCAGAGACTTTGCTCACAGATCCTTGAGCAGAGTGGTATTCATTTGATTGCTTTTCTCAAGAGCATTATTATTTATTATTATTATGTTGGTAGGGGTTCACTCTACCACTCCTCCAAGTTACTGGAGGATGGGCTTACAGTCTCTGGTCAGGGGTATTGGGTGTTGGAACAGGATGCCACTTCCAGAGGTTGCTGTCTGCTCTGCCTCAGACAGGGGTTTTTAGTCTTGGCTGCACGTAAATCACCTGGGGAGTTTATTCAGCTACTGAGCCTTGAGGCCCTGTCCACCTACCCCAACAGAGTCTACTGTAATTGGTCTGAGTATACAGGTTTCAAAAGTTCCCAGGGGATTCTAATGTATAGCCAAGGTGGACAGTCGTTGATCCTGATTTAATCCCCTGGCAGGAGCTGCTGAATAAAGATCTCAGCTAGAATAGGAAATAAGAGGCTGAGAAGCATCCTGATTTTTAGCTCTACTTGGGATGAATTCTCCTCCTGAGCATGTTAGAGATCAGATATTCTTGCTATATCATGTAATAATGGGTAAAATTCCCGCAACTCTTGTTTAATCCTCACCCATAGACCAAGTAGGACTGAATAGTTTATAACAGAGAAGGTCTCTTTAGCCGTACAAACAGGTTGTCTCTTGAGTTCTTTTGCTACTTTTATCCAGAGGACAGCAGAAGAGTTAGGAGCTATGCAGTCATGAGTATGTGGTATCTGTCCATATATGATTGTCCCCACTTACTAGGTGGGAGGACAGCTGCCCAGAGTTGGTGGGGCTTCAAACCCAGAGTCCAAACAGAGATCAGGGGAGCACCTCTATTTTAGAGGGGAACTGGCAGAGTGGAAAGGGGAACTGCGCAGAAGCTGTGGACTCAGAAGGCGAGACAGGTGGGGGCAGGTGAGGATACCTCACAAGAGGCTATCCAGGACATACCTGGCACTTTAAGCCAGGCATCCACATGGAACCTCAAGGGCTGGGCTGACATTCCACCTCTGACGGTAGGGCTTTGACTTGACTCTAAGCCCCATCAGATCCTGCTGCCACTGCTGCTGCTAAGCACACTGTGACAGAACTGGCTTGTAAACAAGGCCAGCGCCATGCCTGCTGCTGAGGGGCACCAGTGGGACCAACAATAGGAGCTGGAGAAGGCACCAAGAGATGACAAAAGTGAGGCCGTGGAGTGCAGATACAGCCTAGAATTTCATCAGCTCTCAGGCCTGGACTAAGGTGATGCCTTTCTTCCTTCCTTTACCTCTTGTCTAGTTATTAAGTGGTTCACCTGTCACCTAGAGGCTGGACTGCTTTTTGGTCAGTGATGCCTGTCTTCAGTGTTGCAACTGTAATTTCTCTGCTGCTCACAGACATGGCAGCTGTCAAAATTCATTAGCCAATCATCATGCCAGTAGTGGTTATTGAAGACTTGTCAGGAAAGATTGAAGGACTTGTCTGTGGATTTCTGGGATAGGTTTTAAGGCTTATCACTAGCCTACCCCTTAAAACCTTCACTCAGCAATGCCACCTACCACTCCACCCCCCATGGCTCCTGGTAGTCCATGTGGACTTTCTCTTTTCTCTTCCCTCATCCCCTCCCCCAAATTGTCATTCATGATTTGGAAGAGCTACACTTTTCTTTCTAAGGTCAGGCAGGGAACAACTCTTTCAATTCCGTATCTTCCCAGGGAATTGTTTTTCTCTCTTAGTTGTTCCTTGCATAGACTGCTTGTAGCTTTCTCCTGGCACTGATTATAAACTGCTTTGAGGCCAACATTTAAGGAGTGTTGACAATGTTACTAATGTAACTATTAGTACAATTAGTATTATATTGTTACTAAGTTACATTGCATTGGGCTATTGACTACCTATTTATCTCATTTATTCCTCTCAACAATTCTATCCAGTGGGTACTGTTATTAGCCTTATTATACGATGAGAAAACTGAGTTTTAGAGAGTAAACGGGTGCAGATATGGTGTATAAACCCCGATACTCTCTACTTGTCTACCCCCTGGCCTAGGAGGTCATGGAATGCAGGAATGTGTTTTTTTAATGAGATTCCCGAATATCTTTGTGTATTCACTAGTTTGCCTCTTATTCTTTCCACGTGGCACTATGACCCTGTTCCTGAATATCCATAATGTTTGTTGAATTGTTTTCTTTGACTTATGTAAATAGAAAGCCTGTAGACTTAGGAAAATGCATTAATCAGTGGCTCCCATGAAAACATTTGCTTGTTCAAGTTGAAAATGTACCATTTTTGACCACTGTACATTTTAGGTACAGTACATTTAAGGGATGCCTCTAGAGTATATATGAACAAACAAATATTTTTGTGGGATTCTTAAATATATAAGCAATTTGAGTCACCCCAAATCAGCATGTTGGCTCCATCTGGCAACCTAATCTTATGTAATTCCACTGAAGGAAAACCAAACAAGACAGTGGAAGTGATGGGCTACAAGTTGGAACAGGAGTCCACTCAGGAGCTAGTTGGGCTCAGGGTGCCCCACCTAGCTGTCCAGATCTGGCCCTCTCAGAGGGAGGTCTTAGAAAATATTTTAAAAGGTTCTCCAAAGCATGGAAGGGCCCTGAGTTGGGGGCCAAGGCAGGATCCTGCTGGCCTGGGTGTAAAGTGTGGTATGGACTAGAAATACGTGATAGGCAAGTAATGGCTAATAATTGTGATAGAAGACTTTATAGGCATATGTCAAATTCTGTATTCAGTAGGCACTTAAATACCAAACTGTATTCAGTAGGTGCTTAATAAAGACCAAAGTATCTGAGTATCATACAAATTACTGTTGAGCGCTAAGTTTATAATCAATTTCTTACTTTTTCACTTACAAGATCTGTGATTGGACAAACAACTAAATTTTTTGAACCTGTTTGCTTATGTCTGTAATGGACAGTGAGAGCTCCATGACAGGGCCGTGTGCAAAAATGCTGTTATGATTATAACAGCCTGCATTTATTAAATTCCTGTTGGGGACCAAGCACTGTTCTAAATGCCTTATATAGATTATCTCTTTCATCCCTCACAATAACCTTTTGGGATGGGTTCTTTTATTCTGTTTTTATAGATGAGAAAACGAGACACAGAGAGGTGACCCCATTAGACCTGTGAGTTTAATGCCAGGATCATCATGCCATATCACCTGGCTCAGCCCTTCCCATGCCTTGCTACATGGTAAAATTACTTGAACAGATTTTCAGAGGTACCAGTGACCAGGCATCACCCCCTCAGAAATTCCACTTTAAAAGGCCTAAAGTGGGGCATGGGTATTGATGCTTTTTACAGCTCCCTGGGTGATTCTCATGGCAGCCAGGGCTGATAGCTCATTGAGAGCAGGCACACAGTGAACTCGAGTCACATCTCAATCAGGGTGACTCAACCTTGACAATAGCAAATTAGTGACTGTTCCTGTGGGCAACAGGAATAAGCACTTCACACATATCCAAAAGTAAGCACTTCATACTTACATATCCAAAAGTCAGCACTTCACACATATAAGAAATTCTCAATCCAGTAACTGTTTTTACCACTGGATATATGTTAAGCTTGTACTTGTCTAGGGTCTACTCGGTTCATTCTACTGACCAGAGTATCAGATATATACAGAGCATCTCTGAAGCAAGGGCAGGGGTGGGAAGGCTGGGGGAGATGACGGGGTTCTGGAAGTGGTCTGCTACAGTGGAGAGAAGTATTTTATCAGTGATATTGTTTAGAATTACTAGGGTAATATGGTTTAGCTGTGTCCACACCCAAATTTCACCTTGATTTGTAATAATCCCCATGTGTCCAGGGTGGGAGCAAGTGGAGATAATGCAACCATGGGGGTGGTTTCTGCCATACTGTTCTCATGGTAATGAATAAGTCTCATGAAGTCTCATGGTTTTTTAAATGGGAGTTCCCCTGCACAAGCTCTCTTGCTTGCTGCCATGTAAGACCTGACTTTGCTCCTCATTCACCTTCTGTCATGATTGTGAGGCCATGTGAAACTGTGAGTCAATTAAACCTCTTTCCTTTATAAATTACCCAGTCTTGGGTATGTATTAGCAGTGTGAGAACAGACTAATACACAGGACATGGTGATAACAGAATATAAATTAACTCTTGTTTGGTTTTATTATAGTTAGAATTCTCTGCAAACAATGCACCCCATTATTATGAACACCTGGGGAGGACCACTCCCATCCTTTCCCCTTCGGTAGCTACCTCTTGGTATGTTACCGCTGTTTCTTCTAAGTATATCAGCAAATGATAAATTTGAGGTATATATGCTTATATATAAGCATTCAAATAAAATTATCCATAATTATATATAGTGCATACTCTATAATGTTAACATTATGTTTATATGTAAATTATTTATAATTTTATTTATGCACTTTTACTAAAGAAATATATGAATAAAGTTATATAAGCAAAAATATTTACCACAACAACCTTTTGAAAAAATACTATTTTTTCCATTTTACAGATGAAGAACTTGAAACAGGGTTGAAAGCACATGCCCAATGCTAGGAAGCTCGTAATAAGTAGGAAACATTTACTGAGCATTTACTGACTGATTTCCCTGTATTATTTCTCTGAATCCTTTTAACAATACTATGAAGACATACTATTATTGGTCCTTTTTTAAAGAAGGAAGGCACAGGAGAAAGATAAAAAGGAGTCAAAGTCGCAGATGTTAATTTTCCCCGACTCACCCAACCAGGATGTGGTGAACCAGAACTTGGCCTGTGTGGTATGGATCTGATACTATGTTCTTAAATTTATGCCATACTGCCTTTTGTGTAAGGTAGTAAGAGGAGGAACTCAAAAACTTTTTCTTGGTATACTGCCCCTTCTTCTTCACCCTCTCCACTGTCTTCTTTGATTCTTTCACCTTGTCTTTTACTTTTAGATCCCTGTCAGTGATGCACACAGCTTACTGGGTCCCCATTTAATCTCATGACCTCAGGATTTCTTTCTGGTTCAACCGTGGGTATCTCAATCAATGTGTCAGAATTGCACTCCTCTGCCTGCCCTTACATCTACATTTTCTCCTGTGTCAGGGACCTGGTTAACTGCATCAGCATCCATGGGGCTCTTGCACTTGACTTGCACTTTTCATCTGGGAACTGTTTTACTGCCTCCTTAGTCAGGGATGTGGCTGCAGGGCACATAGAGCTGGCCTCCACGCTCTCTTGTAATCCTTCTCTGTCTCCTGAGTACCTCTGTGCTTACCACAGTCCTAAATCTTGTGGATTATAGTACAAGGTTCATAATATATACTATATATAGTATAGGACTATGGTAACAGGAATAAGAAGAATTTGAATCGAAATGTAGTGGCCGTGTGACTTTGGAGAGGTTAACAAACCTCTCTCCTAGATTCTTTCATCTGCAAAATGGGGATAATGTTAAGACTCTGAAGGGAGGCACAAGCTGAAAAATTGTGGTGGAAAAGCAGTCATTATTACAGGGATACATTTTTTTGCAGGGGAGAGAGGACATATTTATTTTGCCTGTCTTTCCCTCTAGATTCAGTGTGAAGTGGAAGCCTAGAGTTTGGAGATGTGTTTCATTTCACCAGTGTTTGGAATTAAAAAGTGAATATGATCACTGTTATGGACTGAATTGTTTCTCCCCACTTCCCAATTCATATGTTGGAGCCCTAATTCCCAAGGTGACTGTATTTGGAATACAGGACCTTGAAAGAGGTAATTATGGTTAAATGAGGTCATAATAGTAAAGTCCTAATCTGATATGACCAATGTCCCTAAAAAAGAAATAGAGCCAGCAGGGATGAAAGAAAAAGCCACATGAGGGCACAGTCAGAAGGCAAGCCAAGGAGATAGGACTCAGGATAAATGAAAACTGCCAACACCTTGATATTGGACTTCCAGTCCCCAGAACTGTGAGAAAATAAACTTCTGTGGCTTAAGCTATCTAGTCTGTGCCATTTTCTTATGCCAGCCCCGGAAAACGGATATAATCACCTTTGTGCTACAAATCCTATTCAAATATGATTGTTCCAGTGTGTTCATTACTGCTTGGCAGCAGCACCCATGTGAAAAACATTCAGTAACTCTCATCATTTCATTATAAGAAAGAAATAATCACCTTAATTTACATGCAAAGAATTTTATCTCTAATGACCCAAACTGCATACATATCATCTTTCTGGAAGGAAAAAAAATCAGTTTTCTCTTTGTACTATACTTCTGGTTTTTTGTGTCATTTTAGGGGCCTGACCCTTTAAAAATACTTTGATGTTTGTCCCAATTTTATTTTCATTATTAAAATTCTCTGCCTGGCAGGGATCTGAGGTGGAAGCTTATACCATCCTCCCCTTTTTAATTAGATGCAGGATTGAGTGACAGATCAAATGATCTTAAATTAATAACAATGACAAATTGCCCTCGGATGGCACTTGTACATAAAAGGAAACACTTCCATTAAACAAATGTTATGTCATCAAGAAACCCATTAATAGCACTGCCAGTGATCATAGCTGTATAATTCTTCTCATCATTCTTAATAACCAGCAAAGTTATAATTGCAGATGGAGCTTAATTAAAATTTTCTATCCTATTAGTGAGTGCCCAGGCATTAGATCGCCCATTAAATACTCTGCAACATTTAGACCATATTTCTTGAGGTCTAGATTTTTAGAAGACATGAGAAAGTTTGGACAAAGATGAGACTGGATTATAAAATCTCAATATGCTGCAATTACCAATTGTTGGATATTAGAGATGGAATTGGACTTAAACATTATTTAACCTAATTCTAGTATTTTAAGCTGATTTTAATTTTATACATTTATATCTTTTACATACTCCCAGGCTGGAGTGCAGTGGCATGATCTTGGCTTACTGCAACTTCCACCCCCCAGGTTCAAGCAATTCTCTTGTCTCAGCCTCCCAAGTAGCTGGGATTACAGGCATGCACCACCATGCCTGGCTAATATTTTTAGTAGAGATGGGGTTTCACTATTTTGGCCAGGCTGGTCTAGAACTCCTGGACTCAAGCAATCCACCCACTTCAGCCTCCTAAAGTACTGGAATTACAGGTATGAGCCATCATCCCTGGCCTAAATTGCCTATTCTTTAAGTAAATTAAGCTTTTACTTAGCAAGTAAAACTACCTCTTTATAAACTCTTTTTCATTTTTACATTTTTTCCCTATCCATTTATTTACATATTGTGGCACAGACTGGCCATAAACTCACCAGACCCACTTTCACTACTTCCTGGGCATGCACATGTATCTTATAGTCCCCTTTATCAGGTTGGGGCCAGGGGACATGTGACTTGTTTTTGGGAATGTCCATGGGCAGAAGCCATGTTTATCATTATAGGTGGGGGAAGTTAAGAGCAAGTATGCCTCTTCGCCCTCTCACTTTCTATCTCTGCCTTCCAAAGGAGGAGGATCTAGAAGATGAGGTACTAGGAAGTGGTAAAGCCACCAGTTGGAAGAATCTGGGGTTCCTAAATCACTGTGTGGAGCAGAGAACACCCAGAATTCCTTGCTGACCTTAATTAGACTGCGATATGAGTGAGAAATTAACCTTTATTCATTTCAGCCACTTCAATTTCAGAATAATTTTATAGGACTTAGCCAACCGTAATGCATACATTTTACCTAATTGTATAAGTAGTTATAATTTTTTGTTTTACTTGTTTTACATTTGAAATTGCTGGATATAGTTGCTGTATACTGTATAGTTTTCCAGGTGCTATAGAGTTATAATTTTTATGCCTGGGTAATGGTCTATGTTAAGTGCTATGCTGAGTTAACGTAATTAATTTTCACATATTGTATAGATTATTCTTATGCTTTCTTCTTTAGGAAATATCTTCATTCATAGGACACGTTTCTTTTGAATTATGTTACCAAATTTTTTTTACAGTCATATTCAGTTTGCACTCTCCTTTGCCATTGTGAGAATATGAGTTCTAAAATTAAAAATTTATTTGTCCTTTTAAAATTTATTTGATATTAAATAATACTTTATAAAAATACAGTATATAAATATACATTATATTTAACCTCTTTATAAATATGAAGACACATATAATTTGTGTTTCTTTAATAACTAATGAGTTTTACATTTTCCAAATATATTTGCTTACTACTAATAGCTTCTTTGACATAGAGAATTTAATTCTCTCCATTGGGGAGCATAGAACTCCTCAGTTTAACAGATTATACAACTGAGAGGGGAGGTGATTAGTGAGAGGAGGCAATGTTGAGATAATGAATGAGTTAGCACAGAGTTCAGATTTTTAATTTAATACAGGAATTTTTCTATTATAGCATAACTTCCATATTTATGAAATATGGTGTGTCATTCTAGTCCTTATGACTACCATCCTGGAAAGAATGATTATGATATAAATAAAACATGCTTTTCACCCTAGATCATCCCTTTTCATTTAATAGAAAAAAGGAATTCAATAAAAGCCTCTGGGCACCCAGTGGAAGCACAGATCTCATGGTCCAGCTCACTCCAGTCATACACAGAGTCAAGTACAACAGTGTATTTCATAAACTAGCCTCCTAGGTTTTGTCTATATAACATAGGGGTGAATATTTTAGATGAGTGATAGGGTATCAATGCTTGAATAATTGAGAATTAGAAATGGCAGGAAGAAGGGCAGAGGATATGATATTTTAGCACTCCTTGGTCATCCTGAGTGGAGAGTTTATCTAGGGAAGTGAGAGATAAGGGTGGAAAGACAAGTTAGACTTGGAGTAATTCAATTCAGTAAATGAGTATTGGGTTCTTACTACGTACCAGGCACTGCCCTAGTTATGGGCTAATGGCAGGCAAATCAGATAAAGGTCTTGCTTGAGCTCCTAATTAAATAAGAAAGATTATAGGATAGTGAAGAAAATAAGATTATTTGGAGTTAGCCTTGGGTTTGAGTCTCAACTCTAATTTTGTGAGCTTGTTGTATTAGTCCATTTTCATGCTGCTGATAAAGACATACCGGAGACTGGGACAATTTACAAAAGACAGAGGTTTAATGGACTTACAGTTCCACATGGCTGGGGAAGCCTGACAATCATGATGGAAGGCAAGGAGGAGCAAGTCATGTCTTACATAGATGGTAGCAGGCAAAGAAAGCTTGTGCAGGGAAACTCTCCCTTATAGAACCATCAGATCTTATGAGACTTATTCACCATCATGAGAACAGCCTGGGAAAAACCTGCCCCCATGATTCAATTACCTCCCACTGGCTCCCTCCTACAACATGTGGGAATTCAAGATGAGATTTTGGTGGCAACAGCCAGACCAAATCATTCTGCCCCTGGCCCCTCCCAAATCTCACATCCTCACATACCAAAACCAATCATGCCTTCCCAACAGTCCCCCAAAGTCTTAACTCATTTCAGCATTAACTCAAAAGTCCACAGTCTAAAGTCTTACTTGAGACAAGGCAAGTCTCTTCTGCCTATGAGCCTATAAAATCAAAAGCAAGTTAGTTACTTCCTAGGTACAATGGGGGTATAGGCATTGGGTGAATACAGCCATTCCAAATGGGAGAAATTGTTCAGAGCAAAGGGGCTACAGGCCCCATGCAAGTCCAGAATCCAAATGGGGCAGTCATATCTTAAACCTCCAAAATGATCTCCTTTTACTCCATGTCTCACATCCAGGTCATGCTGATGCTAGAGGTGGGTTCCCATGGTCTTGGGCAGCTCCCTTCCTGTGGCTTTGCAGGGTACAGCCTCCCTCCTGGCTGCATTCATGGGCTGGCATTGAGTGTCTGCAGCCTTTCCAGGTACATGGTGCAAGCTGTCAGTGGATCTACCATTCTGGGGTCTGGGGGAAAGTGACCCTCTTCTCACAGCTCCATTAGGCAGTGCCCCAGTAGAGACTGTGTGGGAGCTCTGACCCCACATTTGCCTTCTGCACTGCCCTAGCATAGGTTCTCCATGACAGCCCTGCCCCTGCAGCAAACTTCTGTCTGCACATCCAAGTGTTTCCATACATCCTCTGAAATCTAGGTGGAGTTTCCCAAGTGCCAATTCTTGACTTCTTTCTACTGGCAGGCTCAGCACCATGTGGAAGCTGCCAAGGCTTGAGGCTTTGACCCTCTGAAGCCATGGTGCAAACTCTGTATTGGCCCCTTTCAGACATGGCTGGAGTGGCTGGGACACAGGGCATCAAGTCCCTAGACTGTACACAGCATGGGGACCCTGGGCCCAGCCCACGAAACCACTTCTTCCTTCTAGGCCTCTGGCCCTGTGATGGGAGGGGCTGCTGTGAAGAACTCTGACATGCCCCGGAGACATTTTCCCCATTGTCTTGGGGATTAACATTTGCCTCCTCATTACTTATGCAAATTTCTGCAGCCACCTTGAATTTCTCCTCAGAAAATGGGATTTTCTTTTCCATCTCATTGTCAGGCTGCAAATTTTGCAAACCTTTATGCTCCATTTCCCTTTTAAAACTGAATACCTTTAACAGCACTCAGGTCACATCTTGAATGCTTTGCTGCTTAGAAATTTCTTCTTCTAAATACCCTAAATCATCTCTCTGAAGTTCGAAGTTCCACAAATCTCTAGGGCAAGGGCAAAATGCCACCAGTCTCTTTGCTAAACCATAGCAACAGTCACGTTTACTCCAGTTCCCAACAAGTTTCTCATCTCCATCTGAGACCACCTCAGCCTGGATTTCATTGTTCATATCATTATCAGCATTTTGCTCAAAGACATTCAACAAGTCTCTGGGGAGTTCCAAACTTTCCCACATTTTCCTGTCTTCTTCTGAGCCCTCTAAACTGTTCCAACCTGTGGAACTGTGTTACCCAATTCCAAAGTCGCTTCCACATTTTCAGGTATCTTTTCAGCAGCACCCCACTTTACTGGTACCAATTTACTGTATTAGTCTGTTTTCATGCTGCTGATAAAGACATCCTGAGGCTGGACAATTTACAAAAGAAAGAGGTTTAATGGACTTACTGTTCCACATAGCTGGAGAAGACTCACAATCATGGCAGAGGGCGAGGAGGAGCAAGTCATATCTTAGATGGATGGTAGCAGGCAAAGAAAGAGCTTGTGCAGGGAGACTCCCCCTTATAGAACCATTAGATCTTGTGAGACTTACTCACTATCACGAGAACAGCCTGGGAAAAACCTGCCCCCGTGATTCAGTTACCTCCCCTCCCACTGAGTCCCTCCCACAATACTTGGGAATTCAAGATGAGATTTGAGTGGGGACAGAGCCAAACCATATCACTTGGACAAGCGATGTAATACCTCAGTGTAACTCTCCTTATATGTAAATTCAGGATAACTGCAGTACTTAGGGTTGTTGAAAATCAAACCTAGGGTTTTACCCATAAAAATTTTAATGCACTTCCTGGTGCCTAGCATACCCACTAAAATGCTAACTATTATTTTTAAAGTATAGTTAACTGGGGAAACCAACTGTCAAAATAGTTACAATATGTAATGATTAAATGTGACTGTAGACACACATACAAGATACAGAGTTAGCAAAGAAAAGGCCTGGGAATATAGTTAAACTGAAAGATTAAATTATTGGTACCAATTTGTGACTCCTTCTGTGTCCATGGCCTTTGCCTATGACTTAATGCAGTTCACCCTGTCTCCAAAGGAAAATTATACTTTCTTGTCCCTTTATTTGGTCAATCATGCTATTTGTCTTTGATATTAGCAAACACGAGGAAAAGAGAGGCTCAAACTGCACTTGTAGAATTGGGCATGCTGCCCTTGCACTTCTGCTGAGCCCTGAGAAGAACATGTCCTGCTAACCGGATTGTTCTTGCAGGAAGATGAGAGACTTGTAGACACAGGATGTAGACCCACAGATCTGTAGCTTGAAGCAGAATTACCTCTCTAAATTAAGTTTAGATCAGCCAAGTTCCAAACTTATGAGCAAGAAATAAATGGTCATTGTTGTATGCCAATTAGATATAGACATTTTTCTTTCTACAACAATGTTGGGCTGATACAGGGTGATGTTCAAAGATGATCTTTTAGAAGAACTTATTTATAAATTGGATTTTGAAGGAGGAATAGGAATTCAATAGGAGGAAAAAATGATGTAAGGATATTCCAGATGAAAGAATATAAAGTAGAAAAATTCTGAGGTATGAAATGCCAGATTTAGCATTTCAGTATTTGGGCCTTGATTAAAGCATATAATAATAAGGGAATCAAAAAAGAAGACACAATGGACATGAGAGTTAAGCAGAGACCTTAGGATAATATTTTTTTTCCTTTGAGACATGGTCTCATTGTGTTGCCTAGGCTGGACACAACTCACTGCAGTGTCAATCTCCTGGGCTCCAGTGCCTCAGCTTTCCAAATAGCTGGGACCACAGGCATGCACCACTATACCTGGTAAATGTTTATTTTATTTTATTTTTTTTGTAGAGACAGGGAGGGTCTCACTGTGTTGCCCGGGCTTGTCTCAAACTCCTGGACTCAAGCAATCCTCCTGCCTTGGCCTCCCAAAGTTCTGGGATTACAGGTATGAGCTACACTCCTGGCAAGATAATGTTTTGTACATTAATAAATGGAATAGGTGATTGGATAATTTACTAATTTATATTATGAGCTAGCTGGGTTGCCTTACTTCTCTGGGTTGTGGTTCTCCAGGTTTTTTTTTTTTTAATTATAAAAGAAGCTTAGATTAAATCAACTCCAAGGCTTCTTACAGCTGTAACAGCCTACGATTTTGTGACAAAATAGTAGCCTTAACTCTTTGTAAAAGTATCCTGTAGGTCTTTCTTTTATGCTATGGGGTTACTAATGGGAAATCAATATATCCTGTGGTATCTGAGAGAGTAGTTTATTACTGAAAAGTTACATCTCAGTTCACACATACACAAAATCCTAAAGCACATTTGAGTTGAACAGGTGTTTGACCCCATAGCTTCCTTTTCTGGGGTTGACTGACATAGAACCACCATTTTTCAAGTTTATTTTGGGATAGTAGCTAATCAAATAGTTCTGTTGCCTCTTTCTGGGGGTTTAAATGATCCCCTGATGAACCATAAATATAACTAGATTGATACTGCAGGAGTAAAATCCTTTATGAGTTCATAATCATAGATAGCCTATTCTCTTTCAGGTTCTCAGGCAGGATTCTGTAAATCACTGAATGGCATAATTGCTCCCTGAATAGTAAAGTAAACTCATTAGGAGCCCATGAGAAATTAACTCTCATGCTGAAGAAAATATAAATTGGCCAATTTCCTAGATATTTCTGAAGATAATGGGAACCCTATTGGCCAGCAGCTCTTAAACTTTTCATCAGAGGATTATATACAAGGCAAAATATAATAATGACCTTTTAATTTTGCTCAGTTTCAAAATGACTTTTTTTGTTTAATTGTAAAGAGATTTTACTGTAGATGAAAATTTTGGGGGGAATTATGTATCCATCTCATAGCAATGGTGGTAAGCAGGAGTGATACATCATCTTTTACCTAAAAAATATATATGAAGCCTATTTATTTGAATAATCAGCAAAATATTTTGATAAGTGTATATATCACTATGCAAGGTACATTTAGAAAATAACCCCCAACAAAATAATCAATAATGATAAAACAAAGTTCATAGTGTTTGAAAATTAAAAAGCAATGTAAGCAAATGAAAACCATAACCTACTGAAGACAACATTGATGATGCATTGACAATCTTGTCTTATTTTATTATCAAAGATCTCCAAGCATATATTGACATTAGGGATTTTCACAGAATTGCCAATAATTGCAGAGCAGAAAGACTTAGCAGAATACTGAATTACAGTCCCTAATAAACTCATGTACTACCATAGTTTTCCTTTGAATTTCTATTGACCTTTAACTAACATAGGAGGTCAGTAGTCAGTTGTAAGTCACCTTCACCTTTGCAAACATGAGATAAGTCTACTATGGGATTGCCCACCATTTACACAATGAAAGAAATTGTATCATTGTGAACTGAAGAAAGCTCACAACGAAGAAAAAGCATGTCATAAGTTCTCTTGTAGACTAATTGCCTGGTGCTTTTTTTTTTTTTTTTTTGCCTGGTGCTTATTAGTGCTTGATTTTTATGTGGAAGGTTTGGTATTTGTATGAGACTACATTTTTGTATAAAATAGATCTTATTCTCTCTCAACAGTTCACTTAATTCCAGGAAGTGAGAATTTGAGGACTTAATAAAATACTTACTAAAGATATGCTTTCTTTTTTAAAATAGCTTTATTGAGGTATAATTGATATAAAAACAACTTCACATATTTAATGTGTATAATTTTTTTTGAGTTTAAACATATGCAAATACCTGTGATACCATAATAACAATCAAGACAATAAACATATCCATCACCTTCTAGAATTTCTTTTCCTGTGTGTGTTAAAAATACAATATGAAATCTATTTTCTAACAATTTTGATGATCACAATAATATAAGAAATGCAGGCACCATAATGAATAATGTGTCTATAATTTATTTATCTAGCATAACTTGAACTTTGTACCCACTGAACAACAACTCCCTATTAGTATAGTCATCACCTGAGATAGAGGAAAAGAAAATCACTAGTTGCTCACTAAATATCAGGCATTTTACTAGATGTTTAAAAGCAAGAGCATGTTTTACCTATGCTATTGTGTTTAATCTTTTAACCAGTTTGTGAAATACTTATTACTTATTATAGATTAGAAGGCAGAGCTCAGAAAATTAATTTGCTCAAGTTTATACGATTAGTAAATATTGGAGCTGATATTTGGACCAGTATTTTTTTTTTAGTTTCAAAAGCTTGTTCTTTTCACATTATTGTTTCCCACAAAGGTTTTACAGGCATCCTTCCCCAACATTTAAGACACAGAGTTTGCAGCGACTTTTACCATTAGTCTGATAGATTTGCCCATAGTCTTGCTCGTGGTCAGGGGACTACAACAAACATGAACACAGAACCACAATGAACGACCCACATTGAGGTTTAACACATGATGTGAGTGTCTTAAGAGCTTTTTTAGAAACAGAATTGACTAATTTCAGCCTCTCTACATAAGGAAAAAAATGTAGGAGGAAAAAAATTACCAAGGAATGGAGAACTTGGTAAGTACCACCAACTAATCCTTTGAAAAGAAGACCAATGAGAGGAACACTAAACTTCCTGGGGATGTGAAAAAACTTTCAAAGCCAGCAATATCACATTTCATCTGCTCTTATCCCATAAGTCTATCCCATCCAGGAATGTCACTGGAGAATTCTGATGTTTTTTAGAGCAGAATATCAAAGAACAGGCAATGAATAAGTCATAAAATTGGAGGTGTGTTTAGCCACTTTGCTTTCGAGTAGGATGCTCCAGAGGCAGCTCTACAATGAAGACAGGTGAAAATAAACATCTTGCTCCTGTGAGCATAACACGAGGAGCCCTGCCAGTAATTTATGTGCATAAGTGTCTATAATTACACATGTTCATACATATTCATTCACATGCTCCTAATTTTAGAGAACAGAGAAGTGAATTAATTGATTAGTAATTTGATTGTATTTGATTCAGCTGGCTCTCCAAGTTCCTTATAAATGTCCCAGGATAAGTTTCCACTAACAGAGAATTTAGTCAGAGACCTTGGGGAGCAGTAGATTGACTGATGATGAAGTAATTGAGCCATTTGTTTATTTAAACATTTTATTCATTCATTCAACAATTAGGCTCTTCTATGTCTAGGCATCATGTCAGTATAGAAGACATCCAGTTTGATAAGTGATTGGACTTGACCTGCAACTTCTATCCTTGTAGTGAAGACAGTCTAGTAATGAAGTCATCGACTGCAGGATAATGTGGCCAAGCACTAAAGATATCCAGTGCATGCTGTAGTTTCAGGAATGATTTCTTAGAGATGGAGAAACCTGAGATGCTTTCTAAAGGAGGGTTAGGAGTTATCTGAATGATGAAAGATAGAAGGCATTTCAGATGGAGGCACAATAATGAAAAGAGTATCACATTTCCAGCTTTTTTTTTTTTTTTTTTTTTTTTTTAACCATTAAAAGGAATTGGGGAGGATGGCTGAAAAAGAGGAAAGGTCAGATGGTGAATGGTATTTTGTGATGAAGAGTTGTAGTTTATCTCTCCTAAAAACTAGAGTGAGATCAGGAAAGTTTTAAGCCTAGGAATGACACACTAGATTTTCAACTCATGAACATCAGTCAGGCTTCTATGAAGAGGGAAAATTAAGTTTGGCACAGACTCTGGACACGTAGTTGAGTTAGAAAGTTATTGGAGGGATTCACACAAGTAAAGATGCAGCTCAGAGCTTAATTCATAACAGTAGAGACTGTGAGGAGGAGGGGAAGGCTTGATAGATCAGAAGCAGGTAAAAATTGTACAACTTGGGGGTATGATGGTAAATAAATGGAGATGTAAGGGTAAACCAGATTCTGTTTAGGCAATTGGAGGATTGTGATGCTATTCATGAGGAGAGCCCAGTGACATGAACAGTTTTGGAGAGGAATGTGTATCAAATCAGTCTAGGAATATAATACATTTGAGAAAAGAAGTCACTGAATTTGTGCAAAGTTGAAGCTTAGCCACACCATCAAACTGCCAACAATCAGCACACAAAATATAATCTATTTTTTACTCTGGCATAGGGCTGTTTTCAGACTTCTGATCCTTTGGACATGAATTTGCATCTAAGCTGGAATGCCTAATGCTCCTTTTTTTCCATCATTCTCAGAGAAGCTTATACTTCAATTATAAGGATCATCTCAAATGGAGCTTTCTCTGTGAAAGCTTCTACCTCCCACTTTGCCTCCACTTCACTTCCATCCTCACTGCCTTGGAAGAGCTAAGTCTTACCTCCCCTTTAGCCCTTATCATCCTAAATTGTTATTATATGTGCACATGTCTGTCTGTCCTGACACCCTGAGAGCTCCCCAAGGGCAGGGGAAATCCATATCTTAATCACCTTTGTAACCCAAGCTCCTAACAGAGTCTGACACCTAAAGGGCACGCAATAAATTCTGTTGGATTCATTCTCTTTCAGGCAGTTCTCTTCTTTCCTTCAATCTTTTGTTCCCTGGCATTCTATTGTCACATAGGATGGGGCCATAGCTTTCCAAGTGAGGGGTTATGAAATTATACCTTGATTTTGCTCATCTACCTGGTAGCTTTACCCCTTGGAAATGAAGCAGGGTAGAACAGAGCTCAAGCCTGTTTCTTAGAGGGTGGGAGGGTTCCTAAGACAAACATTAGGGTTGAAAACAGCGTTCTTCAAGTTCAACGTGATTCATTCCCCTGCTTCCTGTTTCCTGGTGCTCCATGCTTAGCAGGCACACACAAGTGACAGAACCATCAGGAGCAGAGGGACCAGAGAACTCATATGTACCATACAAGGCGTCTTTCTGAACCTGGACTAAGAAGGCACAGATGCAATCTCTACAATTTACAGCTTAGATGGTAGGCTCCTCCTTGTAGAACTTGGACTTGGAAACTTAGCAAACTACCAGCTGTGAACTCTAGTTTTCCCCAGCTCCTCCTGGCTGCCCATGAAGATCACTCGCAGAGAAGCCCACTAAATTCCCAAACCAAAGAAAACCCATTTGGACTCTGATGGTAGCAACACCTTGCTCAGCCGCAGCAAGTTGTGCGCACACGAAGTCTAGTCTTGGATACTCTGTCCCTAATGATCAAAGACTTGGAGGTGAGGAGCTCTGGTTTGATGACAGCGGGCTCTAACTCTGCCCATGTGCCCAGTCCCATTGAGTCTGCCTAACCAACCATTCTTCTAGCTGGATTTAGATTTTTGGGAGGATTAGGCCATTTGGCACCTCTGTCAGTTTCCCATAGAGGACCTGTGACCCTGGGGCTTTAGTTGAGAGCCCAACCTGTTTTTTAGGTGGCCCTAAGTTGTGCCTACTTCATGTGTCTTAGCTTTATGACTGACCTTTGCTTCTCATAGTCTGTTACATCATTGTAGACTCTATTCAACAACCATATTCCCTCTCACTGTGAAAAGTGCTTTGATGGATGTGTTTTCTGCTCTCCTGCTTTGGCCTGGCTGCTTCTAAGACTCTTACACCTTTTCAGACTGTTTGTAATAATTGACAATGCTCTTGGGACTCTAATATTGGCTTCAACATGACTTCTTCCTGCCTTCTTACTTCTAAGTCATCTCACTTTCCCCCAGCTGCACCCTGGACAGGCTGTTCCTGGGGTGCTGTCAATTTATACTGGCTTCTATTTGCTTATTTTTTTCTCTGCCACTGCAAGAGCCACTAACTAGCAGAGCAGCCAATGTCAACACCTGCCTCTTTTCTTTAGATATACAATGGCCACCATTTGTTGTGGATTCATTTATTACCCTGGAGTTTGTGAAATGAATGTATAAAGAGAGAACAGAGGTATTTGTTCTGGAAGGGAGCCAGGGAACCTGGGTCTGTCACATCCTCCTTCCTAAGCCATGCTGGGCAGAAGCCAGGCCATTTAGCTTAGGGGAGAAATAGAGAACATCAACATGACACGCATAGGGTCTGGAATTATACTGCCAAGACCCAGCAGCCAGGCTTTCAGAAAAGGAGTTGTACAAAGGTGTACAATAGGGAAGTGGAGAAATCAGCTGAGTCTGAGACAACTTAGAGGAGAAGGTATTTGAAGGGACAGACATGTGGATTAACTTTGCTTGAGATGTGTTTGCCAAGACCATGCCAAGAATCAGAACTTAACAGACTCACAGAACATTAGAGCTAGTAAGATTGTGAGATCATGTTAGAGAAGCTCGCAGGGGCAAGGTGGGCCACCTAAATAAGTGAGTTAAGTGGGGATAATGGCAGACAGTGGGTGGTACTTCTCCACACACACAATTGGTACCATGCAGTACCAATTGGGCCAGTGTTGCAAGATCTTCACAGTTTTTAGGAAAAGCCAGAAATCCAGATTTTATGTAAATTTTTTGACTTCTAAATGCTATCAAATAATTAAAGTTTTCAAACACAGAAAAATCAAAGCACATCTGTGGGCTGGATATAGCCTACAATCTAAATGGGCCCTATATATTTTAAGGTGATAATAGCTGAAACACAGGAAATAAGTGGATTTCTCAAAAGTCCAATAATTTACTTGGAGAAAGGTAAGTACTTGATGGCTTAGTATACTGTCCTTACTCTCTTTCTCTCTCCGCTCTAACACCCTGTGGAGATGTGGGGAACATAAGGTGTTCTATTCCCTCCTCAACTAAAGGTTATGGAGTGGGGCCAATGACATTCTGTTGCTTCTTGACTTTTAGCTAACTTGGCTCCTCCGCTGTGAGGTTGGTCCCCATTCAGTGAAGTGAGAGTGTGAAGAGACCTGGGTTATATTCTAGCCAGGCTGAGCTATTTGCCGTGTGGCCTTGGAAAATTCTCTTCTGTTCTTTGGACCTTATTTTCCTCATAGACAAAGTATGGCTGTCAGCCTAGGTAAATTCCAAGTTCCTTTATAAGTCAACCCAAGTGAACCCAAGCTTGCTTTAAGTGTCTTTCTAAGTTCTCATGTCATCACCGTTCATTACCACTTACTTCTATTCCATCCCTCCCTCCTTCCCCACATATGACCTCTACCTACGCCCACACATGAGTACCTGGTGTTTGCAAGCTGCTGCTCAACACCTGGAGTCCCACTGACATGCAACACTGAGATCCACCCTCCACTGCCCATGTTAAGATTCATTCAAAATCACTTTTACCAATCAAAACTCACCACCCAGGTAAAGAACTAAGATGACTAATATTTAGTCATCTTTAAAGTCATCTTTAGTAAATAAATTTAAATATTTAGTAAATAAATGTCTCAGTATATGAAGATTAAACTGAAAAACTTTGGAAAATCATTAGAACTGATAAAATAATTGAATTAAATGGTCTGTTATAAAGTAAATACATGAAAGTCAATAGTTTTTCTCTAGATAACCCATAACCAGTTAACAAATACACACATACACCCTTCTGCTAAAAATGATCTTAAAAAAGCATATAGGACCTACATAAGTAAAATAGCAAACTTTTACCATGGTGCATAAAAGAAGATGGGGACAAATGCTCATGGAAGAGAAACCATATTGTAACAGATGTCCTGGAAGTTAATCTATAAACTCAGTGGCTCACATCCAATTTGGTACCTTAGTAGACTACTAGTAAAAAATCTCAATCACATTTTAGATGTGGTATAGAGGAAGTTCTAAAACAATTCTCAGTTTCATTTGGAGTAATGAGGTACTACATTCTAAACATACTCATGATCCAGTTACTTATTTCCACCTCCTTTGGTCCAAGCGCTCAAGGTTCCTCATGTGGATCATTGCAGTAGCCTTGTAATAAACCTTATACTTTGATCCTTTCTCCTTTCAATCTGTTCTCAGCATCGCTTCCAATGTATTCCTATCAAAATGCAAGTTAGATCATGTCACCCTCCTAATCAAAATCTTTCAATGGCTTTCTACTTTTAGCAAGTAAAAGCAAAATTATCCTGATGGCCTGCAGTGACCTACATGATCTGAACCTTGTTATGATCCTTCCTCATCTCCTACTCCTCCACCACTCACTTAATGTAGAAACACTGTTTTCCTGGGTGCTCTCCACAGGCATCCTGTACGTTCCAACCTCAGCGCCTTTGCACTTGCTGTTATTGCTTCCTGGAATGCTTTGACTCCAAATATCTATGTAGTTTACCTTCTCACATCTTTTTTTATTTACCCCATATATTATCTTTTCAGTGAGCTATTTCTTGTATATCCTATATAATATTTCAAGCCTCTTCCCTCAGACATCAATCACTATTTTTCTCAGTAGTCATTATCATAGTTTCAGCATACTGTATATTTTATTTTTGTAAACTCATTGAGGGCAAGGGGTTTTGCCAGTTCTGTTTACTGCTGAATTTTCAGTGCATGTGCTTAGCTAATAATCGACACTCAGTATTTGTTAGATGAATAATGAGGGGAGACATGCTATAAGGCATTAAAATTTATTTTAAAGGTAAAATAATGAAAAGAACATGGAACCGATAAGCTGAATAAAAGAGAAAATCCTAAAAGAGACAAATTCTAACTATCAATTCAGAACATATCAAAAATGGCATAATTATTATTTAGGGCCAGTAGAATCATATGACTCATTTCAATCAGTGGAATTAAGAGAACGAGTTAGGAACAAGAATGGATAACTATCCTGTAATACGCATACATCAAAATAAATGACAGATGGACAAAAATATTCACCTAAAAATCATCTTTCACAAAGACAGACCTAGGCCAAAATGGCTTTATTGGTAAATTCTAACAAACATTTGAATAATAATTAATGCCAATTATTCACATGGTTTTCCCAAAAATAAAAGAGGTCGCAAAATTTCTCAACCCATTCTATGAGACGTTGTACTGTGATACAAAAACCAGTCAAAGAAATTGCAAGAAAATAAAACTACAGACCAATATCTCTTAAAAATATAGTAACAAAATGCTCAACAAATTACTAGCAAACAGAATCTAGCAATATATAAACATGATTATACACCGTGACCAAGTGGAATTTATCCCAAGAATGCAAGGGTATTTAACATTTAAAAATAAATTAATAAACCTTATTAATAGAATAAAAGACAAAACCAACATAGTCATCTCAAAAGCCATAGAAAAACTTTGACAAAGTTCAATACCTTTTTATAATAAGACACTCAAAAAGCTAGGAATAGAAGGGAATGTCCTCAACCTGATAAAAGGCATCTACAAAAAGAACCCTACAGCTTACATGATTCTTGTGAAAGACTAGATGCATTTATCTTAAAATTAAGAAGAAGATAATGTCATTTCTTATCACTCCTCTTTAACTTTGTACTGGAGTTTCTAGACAGAGCATTTAGGCAAGAAAAAGAAAAGAAAAGCATATAGATTGGAAAGGAAGGAGGAAAATTATCTCTATTTGAGGATGACACAATCTTGTACACAGAAAATCCTAAGTAATCTAAACTACTAGCAATCTTAAACTACTAAGTAATCTAACAAGTTCAACAATGTGGTAGCATACAAGATCAATATACAAAGATCAACTGTATTTGTATACACTTGCAATGAATACTCTAATAAAAATTTTAAAATAATTCAATTTATAATAGCATAAATAAGAATTAAATACTTAAGAACAAATTTAATAAAACAAGTGTAAGACTTGTACTCTGAAAACTACAAACCACTAGTACATAAAATTAAGCCTACGTAAAGGGTACAGTTTCTTATGTTCATGGATCAAAACACTTAATACTGTTAAGATAGCAATGCTTCCTAAATTGATCCACAGATTCAATGCAATCCCTATCAAAGTCCTAGCTATCATTTCTGCAGAAATTAATGAGCTGATTATAAAATTTATATGGAATAAGGGACCTAGAATAGCCAAAGCAATGTTGAAAAAGAAGTATGAAGTTGGAAGACTAACATTTTCTAATTTCAAAACTTACTACAAAGCTATAGTAATAAAGACAGTGTGGGATTGACATAAAAATAGACAGGGAGATCAATCGAGTAAAACTGAGAATCCAGGAGTAAACTCTTACAAATTGTTTACATTTTATAAATTGTAGTAACAACATTTAACATGAAATCTACCGTTTAAACAAATTTTTATGTGTACAGTACAGTATTAACTATAGGCATGATGCCCAGGAGATCTCTAGAATTTATTAACCTTATATAACTCAAACTTTATACCTGTTGACTCACAACTCCTTGTTATTAATAACATCCCTGAAAGCCACTATTCTACTCTCTACTTCTATGAATTCGAGTCTCCTAGGTGTCTCATATGAGTAGAATCAGACAGTATTTGTCCTTGTGTAACTGGCATATTTTATTTAGCATAATGTCTTCAAGGTTCATCCATGTCATTGCATATTGCGTGGTTTTCTTTTCTAAGGCTGAGTAATATTCCATTATATTGATATGCCACATTTTAAAAAGTCCATTCACCCATCAATAAATATTTAGGTTCTTTCCAAATCTTGGCTGTTACAACGTATCAATTTTCGACAAAGTTGCCAAAACAATTAATTGAAGAAAGAATATTTTTTTTCAACAAATGAGGCTAGGACAACCAACTATTCACACATAAAAGAATGAAGTTGGACCCCTTCTTCACTCTATACTCAAAACTTAACTCAAAATGAATCAAAGAACTAAATGTAAGAGCTAAAATTATAAATATATTAGAAGAAAATATCTTCATGCTCAGGTTTGGCAAAGCCTTCTTATATGACACCAAAATTACAACTGACCAAACAAAAAAATAGATAGATTAGACTTCCTCAAAATTAGAAACTTTTATGCTTCCAAGGGCACCATCAATAAAGTTAAAACATAATCCACAAAATGGGAAAAAATTTTCAAATCATATATGGTCTAGTATTCAAATTATGTGAAGAATTTTTAAAAGATGAATCACTCAATTAAAAAATGGGTAGGACATTTGAGTAGATATTTCTCCAGAGAAGATTTACAAATGGTCAGTAGACACATGAAAGGATGTTAAGGGCAGTTAGTAGTTCTGAAATGTGAATAAAAGCCATCATAATGTAACACTGCATACACACTGAGATGATCATAACAAAAAATAAAGTTAGTAAAAATTGTTGGTAAGGATGTGAAAGAATGGAATCCCTCTTACATTGCTGGTGTGTGAATGTAAAATGGTGCATGTATTAGGCCCTTTTTACATTGCTATAAAGAAATCCCTGAGACTTTGTAATTTATAAACAGAAGAGGTTTAATTGGCTCACAGTTTTGCAGGCTTTACAGAAAGCATGGTGCTGGCATCTGCTTGGCTTCTAGGGAGCCTCAGGAAGCTTACAATCATGGTGGAGGGCGAAGGGGGAGAAGGCACATCACATGGCCAGAGCAGAAGCAAGAGAGAGAGAATGGGAGGGGAGGTGCCACACACTTTTGAATGACCACATCTCCAGAGAACCCACTATCACAAAGACTTCACCAAGCCGTGAAGGATCCACCCCCATGACTCAAACACCTCCCACCAGGGAAGTGTTTCCTCCCACCAGGCCCCACCTTCAGCACTGGGAATTAAAATTCAATATGAGTTTTCAGCAGGGACAAATATCCAAACTATATTAGAGAAGTTGCTTGGAAAAGAGATTGGCAGTTCTTCAAAATGTTAAACATAGATTTAGCATATGACCCAGCAATTTTACTCCTAAGTATAAACTTAAGGGAAATTAAAACAGAAGTCCATACAAAAACATGTGCACAAAGATCCATAGCTGCATTATTCATAATAGCCAAGAGTGCATGGAAACAAAGCAAATGTCTATCACTGATGAATGGCTAAGGAAAATGTAATATGTCCATACAAGAGAATACTATTAGATAATCCAAAGGAATGAAGTATTGATACATCCTAAAACATGAATGAACTTTGAAAACTATGCTAGGAGCTAGTCACAAAAGACCATATATTGTATGACTCCATTTATATGAAATATTCAGATCAGGCTAATCTCTGGTAACAGGAAGCCGATTAGTGTTGCCTAGGTCTGGAGATGGGGTGGTGTGTGTTTGTGTGTGTTGCAGAAAGAGTTGGAGAATGTCTGCTAATGGTTATGGAATTTCTTTTTTAAGTGTTGAAATCTTCTAAAATTGATTGTGGTAATGGCTGCACAACTCTTTGTACTAAAAACTATTACACTGTGCACATTAGAAAGGTCATTTGTATAATATGTGCATGATATTTCAATAAACCTGTTATAAAAGGTATGCCTCAAAGGTAAAATTATTGTTTACAAAAGGCTTTTATACATACATTATCTCATCCTTTCCTCCAATAACCAGGAGAATGTATTCTAGGGACATGGGATCACCTCCACTGTGTAGAGGAGAAACCCAAATTTCAGGTTTAGCCATGTATCCAATGTTATTCCACTAGTAAGTGAATGATCTAAAAGTAAGAACTGCTGGCTTCACATTTTATTTTATCCCCTTCCTTACACAACTTTTTATTTCATGTCCCTTTGATTTCCATTTTTAGACCTGACCTCTGATCACTTCTGATTAGCCCTTCATCCTCTGTTTGCATTTTTTTTTTTTTACCAGGACCAGTATTTAATTATTCATTCATTGTAAAACATAAAGGCTAGTGTCTCAACTGACTTTGAGAAATCTGAATTCCTTTATACATCAACAGTTTGAAAATTCCAAAAGTAATGGTCCTTCATGAAAAATACCTTCTGGGCTCCTGTTCATTGTGCAGTCAGACTACAGCTCAGTTGGCTGATCTAACTGTCAGGAGAGGTAGCCTCACATGGCCTTGTCTAGAGGTACTTATTTAGTTTCATGGCTTTTTTCTTAAAGTCTTACCTTAGTGACACGCTGTCTAAGCTGGTTAGTCTGAAAGTCTGCACTACATATAGCTCTAATGCTCTAAGAAACTGTACTTCAGGGCTTGTCTTTGTGGCTTCTTCTCCCTTGTTCCTTCTTTCTTCTTATGTGTTTTTCATTCATTTTCCTAATAAATATTTGAGGAATAAATAGATGAATAAATAAATAAATGAGTACCTGGCACACAGGATTTTAAGAATGGCAAGATCAACATTTTCATTTAGGGGATCATCTTTAGTGGCAGACAGGAGAATGCACTAGATAGAGGAGAGATTGAATACTGGAAAACCATTCAATGGACCATTCTTATTTTTGATAGTCAGTTACAGTGGTTTATTTTGGTAACTGAAAGTCTTTCAAAATGTCACAGTGTCATTCAGAGCATCAAAAATTCAAGTATGTTTTCTGTGGTTTGAGTTTCAAGATCACTAATCTAGAAATTGGCACTGAAGCATCCACTCCAAGACCATAATACATTCATCAATTTATTCAGCAAATTCTTGTTTAGCATCTACTGTGTTTTGGCATAGCTAAACTGAATATGCAGCAGAGGAGAAAAACAGACATAGTTCTGGATACTACAGTCTGGTGACAGACAGTAAGTAAACCAGCAAATAAACGTGAAAGTGGGTATGTGAACAGACTACAGTTATGTGAACTTGTACTGAAGGTCTGGAAAAAGGAGTAATGGAAAAATAAAAGTAGTGAGGTTAGGAAGGGCTGCCAAAGAAAGATAAGCCTTGCAGGCCAAAGTGAGCCAATGGTGATGATGATGGTGATAATGAGGCTGCTGCTCATGTTAGCAATACTGCTTGGTATTCAGGTAATACTGTTACCTCCACGAAGTGTTCTTGTAACTATTTATTGCATCTTTTCTAAATGAAATGTGAATTTCACAAAGAAGTAAAATGAGTCATCTGTGGTTACAGAATTTCCAGAGGCAGAGGTGGTGTTAGAACCATCTTTTGTGATTAGCATCTCTAAATATGTGTCACTGCAGAACCATTTATTAACAGAAAATCTCACATATAAACCCATTCCTCACTTTGACCCTACCTGCATATTGCCCTCTATCCCCCTGTCCTCCACCCCCCAGGGCAAGGTCTAGGCTCCAAGGAATACAGTTTGGAACTTCTTATATGTCATGCTTGCTATGGAGGCATGAAATACTGGGAAATGAATTTATCATGTAAGTCTAATAAATGTACTCTGGTCTATATGCAACCTCATACTCTCCATCTAAGCATTGCTAGAGAAATGTAGTCGATGAATGTAATATTGTTTGATGCCTGTTGTATCAAATGGGGCTGTTTGGCTAGTTACAAGGGAGAAAAAAATCCAAGGAGACCTATCTGTACCTCTCTCTGTGCTTGATGAGATCTCTTTACCCTGCTCTGGTGATGTTGTCCTCGTCTGAGCTCTGGGATGTGTCAGTTTTCCCACGGTGCCCCCGACTCTTCTTTTTTTTCTGCTTGATGCATATTAGCCTATAGTTCAACATTTTAAAGTCAGGGCATTTTTTCCTAAGGCCGAGAAAATTGATACTATGGAGTTCCTCTGAAAACTACAGTTCCTGGCAGAGGGTCCTCCTATTTCTTGCATTCTTACAGACAGATGGTAATTTTTCTGGCTAGATTTAACCTATTTAGGGAAAAGTCTATCTTTACTAGCCCTCTTTAGACTGGCATCCTCACCTGGACCCCTCTTTGACCCCTAGGAACACCATCCTTTTCTGTCTTTTGAAAATGACTTCATGACATCATTTCTATTTGAGTTCCTCTCAAATTGAACACTCAGACCACCTCAGACTCACTCTCCCAGAGATATCAGGTTTTCTCTACCTTTTCCCAAGAATTCTGGCCAGCCAGCAGCTCCTGAACCAGATGCTCCCTCTAAAACTACAGCCTTTGTCAATTGGCCTTTCTACATGGGCCTAATATTGAAACAGTTTTTGTAGATGTAATTCATTATGATGAGGTCATACTGGATTAGGGTGAGTCTTAAATCCTTCCTTCTTGGAAGAAAGGCCAATTGACAAAGGCCATAGTTGTAGAGGAAGCTTCCTTTCTCTAGCTCTCAAATGGGCTCCAGTTATATTGTTTTGTCTCCTTGATCCTTTAAACTTCGCATGGTAACCATTGGTCCTCAACATCCCCTGCAGATGTTCTTAACCCTGCCCACATTTCTATAAATATTTCCATTATTAAAAACTCTACTCACATCTCTCCTCATGGAGTGCACCAACGTAGCTCCCTTTATGCTTCTGTCTAGTGGAGAACTTCAGAGCACTTATCTGTGCTTATGTCTGTCTCTCCCAGACTGTGGGCTGTCAAGCACAAGCATACTTGAACTTAATAGTTTCAGCATTTCTCACAGAGACTATTCCATAGTAGCTGCTTAGTAAATTAATAAATTAATACATGAGGAGGAAAGCCCTTTTACAATCCGAAAGTACTTAATTTAAAAGTTCACGTTTTTGAGCTCCTAGGAATGTCAGGCTCGGTTTTGGAGACGTGTCAGAGTATACTGTCTAGATAATAAAAAATGATTATTGAAGCCCATTATATTCACAGAGTGCTGACGCATATTTCATGGCACTTGACCTTAATCACAACGTTATGAGACAGAAGAAAAAGCCAGATATGATCTCAGTTCCTAAAAGAGATAACAGGCCCAAAGAAATTAAATATATTATAACTAAGTAATTACATTTCAATTATTATTCAAAGTCATGATTTAAGTTTAATTAATAAACTTTAAGCATTTTCAGCATACAGTGAGACACATAAACAAAAGCATTTTATCCTGAAACAAATACAATACTGTAGCTGGGAAAAGAGACTATCATTGAAGGGAACTATTATTAATGCTCCTTCATCCATTCACTTTCTATTTTTTTAGTTGAGAACTGAAGAACAAATAAGTAGGAGTTACTGAATTGAGGGGATTAGAGGTTGGGGTGAAGAGGATTTTGTGCAGAAGAACTAGTTAGTTCCAAAATTGAAACAAAGATTAGCCCATCTGAGGAGTCAAAACAGTCTAGTGAGGCTGATTTTGGTAAGGGCAGGGGAAAGTCATGGCCTTGGGAGTTCTTGCAGGCTCCACTCTTCCTGGAGGCTCGCAGCCTCCCAGCATGGAAAAGAATGCAACTGATTATTCCCCTTTCTACCTGGAGTCCTTGCATTAAGAAATTTAACAGAATTTTCAGTTGGGGGAAAAAAGCTTCAAATGCTTAATTAAAAAAAAATTAGTTTTTATTATGTAGTTGACCCTTTAGGTATTTAGAAAAAAGATCAAGAGACTATGCTGGAAAGTTAGTTATAGATGTCTGCATTTTTCATAACTAACTTTTACAAACAGTAAAACTAGCATTCTAAATGAAAAGGTTACTGTATCATGTCAAGAATCAATTGTATTACAAAGAGAAGAATTTTATTATCTGGGAAGTATAATGAGAAATATAATGACATCGTAGGATCTATATGGCCCAAAGTGAAATGGAGATTAGCAGTTGCAGTAGTCAGGGTGCTAATGGGAAACAATGGCCCAGGCTTATTGAAAAGTTTAAAGAAAGGACTTTTTATATAGGTGTCCACAGGGTTAAGGGAACTCACGCAAAATGGGGAGATGGGGATGTGCTTTTATGGTTTGAATGTTTTTGTCCCCTCTAAAAATTTATGTTGAAATTTAATCCCCAGTGCAACAGCGTTGAGAGGTGGGGATATTTGGCAGGCATTTATGTCATGAGGGCTTAGTCTTCATGAATGGATTAATGCTGTTATAAAAGGGCTTGACAGAGGGATTTTGTTCCTTTTTTGTCTTTCTGTCTTCTGCTATGTGAGGATGATGCATTGCTCCTTTCAGGAGGATGCAGTGTTCAGGGCACCATCTTGGAAGCCGAAACCTGCAGCATCTTGACCTTGGACTTCCCAGCCTCCCTCTAGAGCTGCAAGAAATAAATCTCTGTTCTTTATAAATTACCCAGTCTGTGATATTCTATCGCTTTCACTACAGCAGAAGTAGACTAAAACAGAAATTGGTACCAGAGAAGTGGGCGTTGTTATAACAAATACCTAACGATGTTGAGGCAGCTTTGGAACTTGATAATGGGCAGAGACTGGAACAGATTGGAAGTAAATGCTGAAAAAAGCCTGCATTGCCACGAAAAAGGCATTGAGGATGATTCTTGTGAGTTCTCAGAAGATAAGCGCTTTAGGGAAAGCCCCATTTTTAGCAATTACTTAAATGGTTATGAACAGAATGTTGGTGGAAGTATGAAGTGGGAAGACTATTCTGCCTATATTAGTGGTTTTCAATTTTGCCTGCACATTGGAATCACCTTGGTAGGTTTAAAATACATATATATATAGCCGAATCTCACTGCCAGAGCTTCTGATTTAATTGGTTTGGTGTGTGGCCTGGGTATTGGGAGTTTTAAGAGCTTCCCGAATGATTCAAATGGGTAACTGGTGTTGAGAACTATTTTTCTCTATCTTAGCATTTCTTTTTCTCCTCTGAATTGCTGCAACATTGTTCCATCTCTTACAACATAACATAAAACATTTAAATTTCTCTTATTTTGTTTCTTATAATAAAGCTCAGTGTTTCACATTGAACTCTGCTTTCTCTAACCAAATGGCAACACAGGTCTTTGGATTCTCTTTAGTGCTGATTCCATTTCTGAGCATATAGTAGGTACTTACTGAGTATCCAGTGGGTCAATGTGCTGGAGATCACTGAGTCCCTTCACAGAAGGTCACAGAGTACAGTCTCTTCTTCCTCCTATTGGAGACAGACTTCCATTCCAGAGGGAGCGGCAAGCCAGAACATCAAGAAGACAAATTGGTTTTGAGAATGTCAACATGAAAAATGAGAAAACTACTTTTAACAGTTGGAAAACCTACTTAAACTCCTAATCCTCTTATTAAACCTGTTTGGAGACAGCTTGGAGAAACCAATGCTAGGGATGCTTCCATTTACCATCCAGATGTACAAAATAAATAATGGAATTTTAATCAGCTGGAGAAGCTGCAGAGCCCTAACACCTGATGAGATTTTTAAATTCATTTTTCCCCTGGGAAAACTAATTACAGCAAACTATTTCATCAAACTGTCCTGGAGAGTGGTTGTACTTGGCAGTGCCACTCTTGGAGAGGCGTTCACTTAATAAAAGGATATGGCCTTAGTCCCACTACATTAAGATTACAGTAACCAATTGTTTGTATGTATTTGTTACAAGGGCTGTTTTTATTAACAAGTTTTCAGAAGGAAACCATTATTATTTGGAGAATATTGTCCCAACCTTCAAAAGCATATTGTTTATAATTGTTAATAATATACCTCTTGATTTATTATCTTGTATGTATAGGTTTTGACACTAGTTTGGCAAGATAGACAGATACATAGATAGAAACACACACATTTATTTCACAGTAACCCTGAAATTCAGGAAACAATATCCCTTTTTACAGGTGAAGAATTTGAGACCCAGAGAAGTTACTCTCTCAGAATTACATAAGTGTTCAGTGTTAGAACTAATGTGAGAATTCAAGCCTAATTTACTTCTATTTTTCCAAGCTGCCTCCGATTATGGTAGGAAAAAAATAAACAGTCTAAGACTTTCAACTTTCTTGGGAAAATAGTACACACATAACATTTATTGTTTCAAGACAGATGAAGGTGGACATTGGATTAAGACCCCTTGATAAGACAATGAGCCAAATGAGAACCATCCTGGGGTGTGGGTGAAGGAAGGGCTCCGGTGAGGAGTGGTTTTTATTTTTCCCTTTGGGAAAAAGCTGCACTGGGACACTCTGATGGAAAGAGACCATCTGTCTACTGGATACTAACCTAGATCCTGCATTTGATGCTGCTCTTGGTGTTTAAAGAAACTGTGACATCACTCCAGTCTGTCCTGACGATGGCTACTTCAAAGTGCCTGCCACATTTGTCAGGCTTTTGCCTTAAGGTTGCCACTTCACACGTGGATTATAGCATTAGCCTTCATGCCAGGCCCCTGGATTTCATTTTCTCCCTCTCCCTCTCCATCATCATACCAGGGATGTCTTCCTTTAATGCCACTGTCTTGCTGGGTTACTCGCTGCTTCCAAACCTCCCACTGGCTCCTAGCACATCTAACCCCTCTGACTCACAGTCAAGCCTTCTCTTCCCTTCACCAGGATCTCACTGTTCTCTGTTACTCCCTTAGGTGTGCCCCTTGTTCCAGTCTCTCAGATTCATCTTCTGCTTTTCTGCCCTCATTCCTTCCTTCCTTTCTACCCCTTCCCTCCTGCATGCCCTCTCTTCCCTTTCTCTGCTGCACATAAAGATCCTGCACATTTCCAATTCCTCTGTTACTACCGGTCCATCTCTTACTGAGCTGTGCCTTCTCCTGAATGTGTTGCTAACAATTCTGTCTTCTGTTTTTCTCCATTGTTTTCATTTATGTGCTTGGCATATTTCCAAAGGTGTTGAAGGGTCAGTAGATATTCAAAAAAATTTCCAGTACTCATTAGGGAAAGGGGAGACAGTGAGATAAAGTGTGTTATAAAACCTTGAGATTGCCACATTTTTTTCCTTTCTTTCAACTCAGGAAGAAATAAATAAACAAGGATAATTACATCTGAAATAATTTAATGCTGTCAGTCAGTGTTTCAGAACATGCTCCCCTTCAAGGGTAGCTAATCATTCCAAAGTGATAGAATATGTTGATCTATTGGTTCATTTGGTCAGTCATCCATGCTCCTTTGTCTTCTAGAACATAAAACTAATGCCCCAGCACCATTTTTAAACAATTCATCATTTTCACATTGATTTGAAGTAACTCCTTTATTATACACTAACATCTCGTTTATCCCAGAGTATTTTCTTTCTGGGTTAGGTTTTCAATGGCTTTCAGGCTTGATTTAATATTTTTTAGAGAAAAAATCCTTTTAGTTTTTCTTTTATTTAAAAAAATATTCTTGGCTGTATTCACTCTATTTTTCCTTATAAAATGTAAACTTCCTATGATTAAAAGATACTATTAGGATTTTGACTGAAATTTTATTAGACCCGTGCATCAATTTGAGGGAGAACTGACATTATCACTACTTACAATGATCTTACTCGAAAACACAGTTTGCTTCAGTGTTTATTAAAATTTCTTTTATACTTTCTAACACAGAAATATTATTTTCCTCATTTGTTAAAGTGGGGATAACAAGATCTATGTTGCAGTGTCATAGCAAAGATTAAATGACATGATACCTGTAGAGCCCTTAACGTGTTCCACACATAGCAAGCCATCAGTGAGAATCAATAAGTATAAGCTCTGATCACGATGATGATGCCTGTTGTAGTTTGGGCCACTGTAACAAAGTACCATAGGCTGGGGAGCTTATAAACAACAGAAATTTGTTTTCATAGTTCTGGAGGCTGGAAGCCCAAGATCAGTGTGCCAGCATGGTTGGGTTGCAGTGAAGACCCTCTTGTGAGGTTGTATCCTCACATCGTGGAGGTGGAAAGAGAGTGGGCTAGTGCTCTTCTTATAAGAACACTAACCTCATCATGGGGCTCCACCCTCATGATCTAATTATCTCCCAAAGTCTCCACCTCCAAACATCATACTACTGGGGCTAGGGTTTCAATATATGAATTTTGGGAGTACACGAACATTCAGTCCATAGAATATCCCATCCTTCCACCCCCTCTTCATCCTGAGAGATAAGGTATTGTAAAATAAATATTAATAATATGCTGGATTCCTCTTAAACTCCCAGAAGTATTGTATAAAATATCTCTGCAAGTCTAACTGAGGTCTCTGCCTGAAATCGATGCTAGGAATTCCTAATGTGGACCACCTGGCAAGAAATAAAACAGAATTCTGTACGATCCAAAGTTCATTCTCTCTAAGAACTGTCTGCCTTCAGGTATCAGATCCCACCAGCATTTGTTATTGTAAATTCTAGTAGTTCTCTTCTCTCTTTGTTGCATTTGATTTGACATTATAAAACTGTCTATTTTTTAAGTTTTTGTTTTCAAAGAATCAGTTTCTTCATTTATTTATCCAGTCTACGTTTCTTTCCTGGATATTGTTAATTCCTCTCTTACTTTCTCTCGAATGTTGTCCTTTTTTTAATTTGAATTCAAGGAATAATTTAATTTATTTTCCTTGTTTTTGGTTTGTTAATGAAATCATTTATGTTTATAATATTGTCTCTGAACAAAGTTTTTATTGCATGGTGTATTAGAATTGATATATTCATATGGTAATTTATTTTTATTTTATTGAGTAGTTGGAGACCATGGCGTGTGCATTTCTGATTGGGATAATTTATTGAGTTTTCCTTAGTGACTGGATATGTGATACAGTTTTGTAAGTGCTCCGTAAAGTCTTCAATAAAATATTTATTTCTCTTGAAGGTATTTACAATTGTTCCCTTTCCAATACTACTCAAATCCAACTCAGTACCAAAACCTGCCAAATCTACCAAAAATATATTTCACATCAGCCTCTTTGTTTCCACCTCTGCTGCCCCCACCTCCTTTAAGCAGCCACCAGAATTGCCCCCTCACCACTACTTTGGTCCTTTCCAAACCATGCTCCACTGGCCAGCCAGATGATTTAAATAACCAGCTTGCATCCCTCCCCCAGGAGGCTGAATGCTCTCCATTTGCTTCTGCTCTAAGAACAGAATCGAGACCTAAACACACTGCAAAATTGGACCCCTTTTCTTCTCCTTCACTTGATCACAGGCCCCCTTTTCCTGTTCTTACTGAGACGTAGCCATAGAGGTGATAGCCTTCTGTTTGGTCCTTGAATATGTCAAGCACTTTTTCATCTCAGACTCACAGCACATACTGTCTCCCTTCTGCAAGTCTCTGCTGTGTTTGCCTGTGTTAACTTAAAAACCACACAATTTTTAACTGTAGAAAGGAGAGCTTTACTTCTAAATAAGGCTATGATAACCTGCAGGCAGAAAGTATAGCCTTGGCCAAAAAATCCAAAAGTAACCTTCTGGAGACGGGAGGGTGGAATGAGGATTTATGCTGAATGGGTTGGCTAAGTATACATGTTTATTAGATTGCAGAAGTTATGGATATTCATGAATGCATGCATGCTGAAAAACATGCATGTTACATACAACCTAAGTTCATTTAGGGGTGGGGACTTAACATTTAAATGTATTACAATTAGGACCTATGTGCCAAAATGTGAAGAAGGGACACAAAGGAACTCAGTGCGCAGCCTCCGTAAACAGGCGAGAACCAGTCCATGATTGGTGGTCTCTTACCAAGAGAAAGTTACTGAAATCAGTCCCTTGTCCAATCAAAACTGTAGTTATGGCTTGTGGAAGGGGCAGGGTGGTCAGTTAGTTAGCATCTGGCAATGAGCTGCAATTGTTTAAACATTGCTTATCTCAAAGCCAGGGCTTGTTTAGCTGCTGGAGAAAAAGACAAACCTAGTGGCAGTTAGAACATAGTTTATTCTTTTTTCTTTTCTCTTTTTTTTTTTTTTTTTTTTTTTTTTGAGACGGAGTCTCGCTCTGTCACCAGGCTGGAGTGCAGTGGCGTGATCTCAGCTCACTGCAACCTCTGCCTCCCAGGTTCAAGCGATTCTCCTGCCTCAGCCTCCCAAGTAGCTGGGACTACAGGCACGCACCACCACACTCAGCTAATTTTTTGTATTTTTAGTAGATGGAGTTTCACCAAGAACATAGTTTATTCTTTAAGTATAGGCATATGTGACTTAACTCCTGCCTGGTATGGCCTGATATTGCCACAGATTCCATTCAATCAATCTTATGATCTCTATTTTAACATTAATGCTGGTCAGTTGTTGCATCTAAGCTGCAAAAGAGTTGGGGTATAATGAGGTGTGTCTGACCTTCTGTCCCATCGTGCCCGAGAGAACTCACTTTTGAACTTAAGAGCTTTTTAAGGTTTCTCTGGGGTCCCCTTGGCCAAGAAGGGGCCTGTTCAGTTGGCTGAGGGACTTAAGATTTTATTTTCAGTTTACATCTGGCTGGCTCCTTTGCCTGCCACAGGCCTCTGTCTCTAGAAAGCCCTTCCCAGACCTCCAGACCTAAAGGGAATCTATCCCTCCCACTCCAAATTCAATTTCCTCACACTCCATACTATTCCCTTATAGCACTTAACCCAATTTATAGTTGAATATTTCTTTGTTACAACTCCAAAAACTACCTTTTCTACTAGGCTGAAAGCTCCATGAATGAAACATCTTTATTTATGTCCCTCAGAAAACCCATTGTATAGCACATTTTCAACATATAATAGTCTCTCAAAAATAGGTTTAACGGAAGAATGACTTGTGTAGAGCACAGAGCATGATATATCTTCCCAAATGTACCTTATTATTTTTAGTATTTGGAACATATATCCTTATTTATTTGTTCTTCATCAGTCAAGCGTGGAGCAGCAAGTATTGAAGTTCCCAGTACAATTATGTTTCCATCAATTTCTTCATATTTCTGGTATGTTTTGCTTTAGAAATGCCAAGGCAATGTTGTTTAGAGTGTAAGTGTTTTTTGACTGTTGGAATTGTGCATGATCTAGGACTCTTCATTGTAACTAATAGGATCCAATGTGAACTTGTAGCAGTGGACTTTAAAAGAAGAAGCTTATATAGTAGCAGGAGTGTCTTATAGAACTTGAGGCCAGCAATGCAGGCAGGCCTTAGGGTGTCTCTGTGTGTGTGTGTGTGTGTGTGTGTGTGTGTATTTGTTTTTGTTCACCTTTGATTGATTTTATGTCTGTGTAGCTCTAGCACTTGCTCATAAACAATGCATGCAAATATTCATTAGTTTTTTTCACTGGTCACCAAATGGCTTGGACTCTCCCAACATCATAAACAAAAGATCCATCAATATGATCACCCCAAAAGGAATGTTGTCTTCACACCGTATTTTCCCTATGCCTGGTGAGGCAGCCCTCTCTGTGGGCTAACCCTGTATGCCTGGCCTTCTGTCTGGCCAGATTTCCAGATGTCACTGAGCCAAGGACAGGTTAAACTTGGCATAATATCCTCCTTCCTGCTACTCATGACTGCCATGATTGGGCAAACTCCTGGCTGGGTTTCTGCAAGATATCACCATTTTTTCCCCAGTGCTGTCGAATGACAGCAGGAAAACAGAAACCAAAGTTCTTGGCTCTCATCTATTCCACAATCCACTCTCACCTCTGCTTACCAATCCCAATGTGAGTCTGTGATGATGGGGATGGGTTAGTCCTCTTCCTCCAGCCTCTGCCACCCTGCTGGTTTCTGCTCAGTTTAGCGCCTCTGCAACCCAGATTCTCCCAGGGTTGCATCTTCATTCAAATGCTACTTCAAAAATGGGATTTTGAGAGTTACCTACATACACTATTTTCTCACCTTACTTATTACATAAGAAAGAAATCCAAACTTAGTAAGTAGAGACTTTATTCAGAAGCATTATTGCAATAGGGCCAGGGAGATTATTGCAATAAAGAGAACTCATGGTCATAAGACCTGCAAACAACTCAAGGGATAGGCAAAAATAACTTTTCTTTTACAGAAAGGAGTAACAAGACTAGAAAGAACTGGGTACAGGGAAGTGGTAAGAAAGGGTGGCATGATCAGATGACCATGAGGCCATCCTATTTTCCTGGGGTGACCCTTAAGGAGGAACCACATATTGGCTCAGGTTGAGGTTGGACCGAAGGCCAGAGAGCTGGGGAAAGGAGAGAATATTAACCAAAGTGTGGTTTACGAGTGTTTTGTACTGATTGATCAGAGGGACAAGTGGTTCAACTAATCATTTGTGAGACAAATAATGGGAATTTAGAGGAGCTTTATTTGGCTTTGTCAATAGATATAAATAAGGGAGATATCTATGAATCTGTTGTTTTATTTTTATTTTAAACAATTTATTGTGGACAATTTAAAATATACAACACATATATATTCATCACTCAGCTTCAATTATCAACTTTTGCTAATTTTGTTTTGTATACAGTAGTCCCCTTTTGTCAGTGGCCCCCTTTTATCCACTGTTTTGCTTTCTTTGGTTTCAGTTACCTGCTGTCAACCCCTGTCCAAAAATATTAAATGGAAAGTTCCAGAACAATTTATAAACTTTAAGTTGTATGCCATTCTGAATAGTGTGATGAAGTCTCTTCCTGTCCTGCTGACATGAATCGTCCTTTTGTCCAGTGTATCTGTGTTTTGTACGCTCCCTGTCTGTGGTTTACTTCACAGCCATCTGGATTACCAGATCAAAAAAAAAGTAGTACAGTTGACCCTCGAACACCATGGGTTTAAACTGTGTGGGTCCACTTATACGCGAATTCAAAATACAGTATTCTCTGGATGAGTGAAACACACATATGTGGAGCCTGAATCTTCCTCTAAGTGAGTTCAGCAGGGCAGACTATAGGACTTGAGTATGTGTGGATTTCGGTATATGCAGGAGTCCTGAAACCAATCTTCTGTGTATAGAGGATTGATTGTATATATAGAGTTTAGTACTATCCATGGTTTTAGGCATCCACTGGGGGTCTTGAAACCTATGCCTCCTAGATAAGGGGGAACTACTGTTTCCTACCGCTTGGGTTAGGGGTGTTGGGGTTGGCTTTAAGCAAGTTTTAGATTAGTATATCATTTCACTCACTAATACTACAGTATATATCTATAAAGGATAACTCATTCTGCATATTACACAGAACTAAATTAATAATAATTTCTTAATATCATTTAACTTGTTCACATTTCCCAAGTCTGAACATACTTTTACAGTTGATTTATTTAAAGCAGTATCCAATCAAGGTTTACAAACTGTATTTAAAAAAATAATGTTTTTAAGGCTTAAAAATATATTTTTATTTTAAAAAATTGACATAAAAATTTATGTATGTATCATGTACAACCTGCTTCTGATAGCTACCATTGTATTATCTACTTCTATGAGATCAACTTTTTTAGATTTCACGTATGAATGATCTGGCTTACTTCACTTAACATAATGTCTTCCATTTCCATTCATGTCACACACATCAGTATTTTATTCTTTTTTAATGCTTTAATAATACTCCATTGTTATATATACCACATTTTCTTTATTCATTAATCCACTGATGAACACTTAGGTTGATTTCATACTTTGACTGTTGTAAATAGTACTGCAATAAACATGGGAGTACATATATCTCTTGGACACACATAAACTTTGAGTATACACTCAGCAGTGGGATTGCTGGGTCATATGGTAGTTTCACTTTTAATATTTTGAAGAACCTTATACTGGTTTCCATAAAGGCTGTACTAATTTACATCTCTACCAACAGCCTCTAAGGGTTCCCCTTTTCCCACATCCTCTCCAACATTTGTTATCTTTTGTCTTTTTGATAATAGCAATTTTAACAGGAGTGAAGTGATATCTCATTGTGGCTTTGATTTGCATTTCCCTGGTGATTAATGATGCTGAGCATTTTTCATATACCTGTTGGCCATTTGTATGTCTTTTAAGAAATGTCTATTCATTTTGCCCATTTTAAAATCAAGTTATGTGTTTTTTTCTATCGGATTGTTTGAGTACCTTACACACTTTAGATATTAACCACTTATGAAATGTATAGTTTGCAAATATTTGTTCCCATTCTGTAGGTTATCTCGTCATTCTGTTGATTTTTTTCTTTGCTGTGCAAGTAGCTTTAAAAAGGCATAGGGGAAAAGCTCCATGACATTGGTCTGGGCAATGATTTTTTGGATAAAACTTCAAAAGGCCAGACAATAAAGGCAAAAATAAGTAAGTGGGATTACGCTAAACCATAAGTGTTGTCTTAGTCTCATGGAAAAGGGTGGTTCTTTGCAGTAAGCCATTTTCTGGAACACAAAGGGTGGGAGGATTTCATATCCTTTGCTGTTTGATCACAGGGATAAGGTAACATTCACCATTGACAGGGATAAGGTAATATTCACCATTGACACCTTCCATTCACTCTTCCACCCATTCTGATATGGATTTTGCACTGAACCTCCTTTTTAAAATATATATGTATATGTCCCAAATGACCTCTTCCTTGCCAAGTTCAATGGACTCTTCTTAGTCCTAGTAGTCCCTAGCTCCCCGGAGCATTTGGGGCAGCTAGCCATTTTCTCCTTTCTTAGACTAATTGCCTTTGGGCTCCATGAAGCCATAGCCTCCTATGTTTTTTCTTTCTCCCCTAGCAGTGATTATCCTTTCTCCTTTGTCTGTTTTTTTCTCTCCCAATGCCTAATGTTGGGACAGAGAAGCCTTATTTTGTAGAGCTCAGACTGTGGGTCTCTTCCAAAGCTTCATGCTTTCTTAAATTCATGTCATTCATTTCCATACATTTAAATATTATGTCTTTGTCTATCACCTTCCAATTTTTATCTTCATGCCACATCTCTTTCCAGAACTCCTGAATCATGTATCTAACACTTGAAATCTGTATCTTATCTATCTAAAAGAAATTTCAGACATAAAATATCCCAAATGAATTTTTATTCGCTATGTATGTCTCCAAACTTCTCCCATCCACTTAGCTGCATGATCTATGGATCCACACACCCTTTCCTTACTCCTCTCTTCACAGCCATTGCCACCCACTGTTCATAGTCTTCAGAACATATACTGATTGTGTCAACTTTTCTGTATCTCCACTGTCACAGTCATAGTTCAAACCACCATTATCTATCACTTAAACTACTGCTGTTGCTTCTAATTGTCTTCTCTTATCCTGCCCTCTCTCTGACTCAAGTCAGTTTACCACATGGTGGCCAGAATAATCTTTTAAATCCCTCATTCAAAACATACTAGTGATGCCCTTAGGTTAGAAGCCATAATTCACAGCAACGTTTTTCAACCTCAGCACTATTGACATTTCGTTCTGGATAATTCTTGGTTATAGGGGACTATCCTCTGCACAGTAGGAGGTTTAGCAGCAACCCTGGCCTCTATCCACAAGATGCCAGTAGCATCCCAGTTTTTTTTTTTTTTAATGCCTTGTCATTCTTTTTCACAACTTATTTATCTATCTATCAAAATTCCACTCAACATCCATCTCCTTCATGCCAGCTTCTTCGTGGATCTTTTCTGAGATTTTTCAATCCACCTTTAAAACTTTCAGCAAATTAAATTGCTCCCTTCTCTATCCTTCAATAGTCTTCCATCTACAGCATTTATATGGTTGCATTCATCATAATGAATTAGTTAGATATATATTATTCTTCCTCATTTGAATGTAATACTCAGCATAATATCTGAAACATTTGAAGCATAACAACTTTAATGAATTTAATGATTTTATCATGTTTCTACAAAACAGTTTTATCTCTCTTGTCAATCTTGCCATTATCTCTCCTTGCATACAGAGATGCACTTATATTTTGTCCTCTTTGGAGCCATTTTCTTTTCCCTGATGGGACTTTCCCTTAATCCACTACCTCCCCACAAAGATGTTTCAACAACCAGTTTTTCTCCCACCAACGCCAATCCTCATAGTCACTTTTCTAGATGTTTTGCAAAGTAAAAAAAAAATTCACCAAAAAACTAAGTGGCTCAAGGTCACTTGGCTTGTCTGACGCAAAGCTACTCAAACACATTCTGCAAACCTGCACTTCCTACACTGTCTTTCTAACAGATGGTCTATTGGAAAGGACAACTGAGACCAAAAATAGACCTGTAATGGCTTATTAGGATGCATTTAGGGAGAGAGAAAACACATTTCACAATGTCCAGCAATTATATAAATGCAGTACCTTGCAGTTGGATAAAACTTTTTGAAAGCATTTTATCTATATGGCTGTCACATCAAATGTTCTTTGTGGTCAAGCTCCCCTTCTAATGCAGTGGAAGTGTACCTGTTGCTGTTACATCCTTTCTGCACTTTTGGGAGCATCTCTCCATTTTCCAAAATTCCTCTTTCTTCAGATATGCAGATATCAGACATATCACTCAGTGTTTTTATGTGGACTGTAGCTGAACAGGAGCATATGCTTTAATTCAAATGTAAAACAAAATTCTTGTAGGAGGCCTTGATACGTGTTGGGTCAATGAGAGTGCACACAATTTGAAAAAGTTAATGGATATATTTGAAGTCCCTTTTGCATAAATTTCATCATATTTAAAAAATCAAGATCAGGCTTTGGGTAGAGGGTTTAAAAATAGAATGAGAGTATCTCAAGCCAGGATTTAGCAAAGGGAAAATGTTAGGAGAGTGTGAAGACACAAATAACCTCATTAATACAGTTGAGAGGACCTCAGTCTCCCTAGGAATAGTATATATACTTTGGGCCTGGAGGAGAGTGAATAAGAAAACAGAAAATTGCCATTCACAATTCCGGCTCAAGCTCGGACCTAGATATTTAGATCTTATGAAATGTGAAAATGAAGATTCAACCAGCTGCCAATCCCGGCCTCTAGATGAACTGCTGCTGTGACATTTATAAACAAGTATCTTTTGCGAACATTGTGGAGCCTGGAGCCAGAATTTGCATTTGTTAAATCATCATGCACAAAAAAGAAATGGGTATTAGAAAGCACTCCGTTATTTTGATACTGTATCTGTACACATTTAGCTTCCTCTTTATTTATCATTATTTCAAAAGAAATATCATTACTTGCCAGTGGATAGAGTTCACTATGCATTTATCACTAGTGTTGTTATTCTAGACATCTGCATGTATAATTAAAGACAGGAAAAAAGATAGATTGTAGTTCTTCATATATGAAAAAGATGGAATGAGAATAATGATTTTTGGAATTAATGAGATGATGTTTGTTAATGGTTTGGAAAATAAAATAGGATTAGACATGAAAATAAGATACAGAATATTCTAGTCTTGGCCTATTAAATTACTATGGGGAAATATTTGCCAAACTAGGAATTTTATCACTTTCTGAACTCATGGCATCTTTAAAGTTAAAGTTTAATTACATGTACATATCTACCTTCCTACACACAGACAGTCACGCACACACACATGCAAACACAGTTTCAACAAATACTGCAGACTGCCAGAGTTCAGGATTTATAGACCATTAAAAAAGACACATAGAGAAATAAAAGGGCTTTTTTTTTGAAGGTCGTACAACATGTCCATTGATCTCTAATCTTTTCATTCCTCCTACCACTAGAGTTCTGCTCACCCTTTTAGACTTGTGATGGCTGGAGAAAAACTGGGTAAAGGGGAGAGAAAAAAAAAGATAGCTGAAGAGGTTCTGGGATGAAGAGTGAAGTCTCTACATCCTGTCAAGGGCCAAAGTCAATTCTATTGGGTTCTTTCAGTTAAACGACCTCTGCAGCGGTAAGACGCTCAGCAGTCTCTCTGAGCAGAGTCTAGGGTTAGAGGTAGAAAAGGCTAATCCAGAACTGAGGATTAAATTCTGTGCTAGACACTGAAGGGCCATAAATAATCTCTGCCCCGTCTCCTAGGGAAGATACTGAGGACCAGCAAGGCCACCATTTTGGATAGCTGCTTTATTCTGGAGAAGTCTTTGACTGCCCTACAGATGAGGCTCCTTCTCAAAGTGAGCCCTTTTTTGTCCTCCTTCTCTCCCAAGTACTCAGAGAATATCCACGTACCCAGTCTTAGCATGTTTTTCACGAAGCTCACTTTCATTTGACTCCCTGGATTGCATGACCTCCTGTCATCACTCATAGTATTCGGCTGCATAACAGAAGTTCCAGCAAACAGTTTTTCTGTAGCAATATTTTCTTGTCTATTCTACCACCCTTTCTATTTTGACTCTCACCTTTTCCCCCTACTTATCTACCTTATATGTTCCTTGTGATCACACAGAGCTTGCTCTTAAAGAATTTGGTGTTAGTTGGAGAAGACATTGGGCTAACAGGAAGTGCAGGAATTATAATTTTGTAAGCTAATGTTCTTCATTGATTCCTTAAGGATTGACAATTCATTCACTTCTCCAAAGCTGTGGCTTTCAGCTGGAGAGGTACATCAGGCTTCCCCAGAGAGCTTTTAAAAACCACAGTTTCCTGGTGCTCACCCATATCTATTAAATCGGGCTTTGAGGACTAGAAGCCCAGTGGGTTTTTTTCCCTTGGAAAAATGTCTAGAACTAGTTTAGATCATCTGAATTTTACTCCAAGACCAAACAAATGTAAAATCTGGCTACTTAAACTGTTTTCTTTAGTTTCCCATAGAATTGTATTTATGAACTTTTTTAGCCTTATGTGCTCAGGTTATGAAAATTGCTAATTTCCATTAAGTTTGCTATTAAGGATATTGTTTTACAGTTTCTCAAATTGTCTCGCATCATGGTCCTGGGTAAAAATTTCTCTGAGATCTAAATGCTGCAGTTGAAGTAGGCGTTGGTAGAGGAGACAGAAACAACTATTTTTCCTGAGCACCTTTTACTTTTGGGATTTTAAATTTTGTAACTGTCAGTTTTGTTCCTTTTCTTTGTAGTCTACTACAAAGTTCTTAGTTCAAGTTCAAGCTCAAAGTAACCCAGATTTAACAACTGTGTACATACTTTTGGTGTACATTTCTGTGTATATCCTTGGTTTCTTTTTATTTGCCAAATTGTATTTTTCTTTGGGCTTCTTTCTGTCTCTTTCTTTCTTTCTTCTTTCTTTCTTTCTTTCTTTCTTTCTTTCTTTCTTTCTTTCTTTCTTTCTTTCCTTTCTTTTCTTTCTTTCTTTCTTTCTTTCTTTCTTTCTTTCTTTCTTTCTTTCTTTCTTTCTTTCCTTTCTTTCTTTCTTTCTTTCTTTTTCTTTCTTTCTTTCTCTTTCTCTCTCTCTTGCTTTCTTTCTCTCTCTTTTTCTCTTTCTCCCTGTCTCCCTCTCTTTCTCTCTCTCTCTTTCTTCTTTTTTTTTTTTTTTTTGATGGAGTGTCACTCTTGTTGCCCTGGCTGGAGTGCAATGGTGCAATCTCAGCTCACTGCAACCTCCACCTCCTGGGTTTCAGCGATTCTCCTGCCTCAGCCTCCTGAGTAGCTGGGATTACAGGCACGTTCCACCACTCCTGCCTAATATTTTGCATTTTTTTTGTTTGTTTGAGATGGAGTCTCACTCTGTCACCCAGGCTGGAGTGCAGTGGTGCGATCTCGGCTCACTGCAAGCTCCGCTTCCTGGGTTCACGCCATTCTACTGCCTCAGGCTCCCAAGTAGTTGGGATTACACACGCCTGCCACCATGCCTGGTTAATTTTTGTAGTTTTTAGTAGAGTTGGGGTTTTGCCATTTTGGCCAGGCTGGTCTCGAACTCCTAACCTCAGAATCTGCCCACCTCAGCCTCTCAAAGTGCTAGGATTACAGGGGTGAGCCACTGTGCCCAGCCTGGGCTTCGTTTCTTAATATGCCTCAGTATTTTGGATTTATTAGGGAAAACTGTCAATTCAAATTCTGTCTGGAATGAATAATAACAAAACTTAAGAACATATACATAGTAACAGTTGCATTTTTCCCTTTTATGAAGTTTATTATTAATCTTGGGGACAAATATTATAGACGTTAAAGTTTATAAAAGTATAATAGATGAAAGATGAAGAAACTGAAATTAGAAAGGTTATCTTCATACAGCCTTTCATTAATGGATATGATCAATGATTAACACTATCTTTCGAATACAATTATTTTATTTCTATGCTATAGTGACTTTTTCCAGATCATTTTCTCACTCATATTATCTGGTTTGCTTTACATAACTTTTTAAAAATTGTAATTAGCATTACAATTGTTATCCTCATTTTAAAATTGAAAACAAAAAAACCCCTTAAAGGATCTTTGTCAAAAGATGTTTTAATGTCCACAGAAATATTATTCTACCATATTGGAAGCTCTTTGAAATCCCCTCTCTGGTGCTACAGCTAATCATTTAAGATCAACTATATCTACAAAATTGATTTAATAATATTTATTAAGATGCATGTAATTTTAATGGCAGTGTGCTAGAGACTAAGGTAAAAATATAGAAAGAATTATGTAAGCCTTAACTTCAAGGCATTTATAATTCCATTGGAGAGGAAAACATATAAACATTATTTTAAGAAAAAATTAACAGAATAACATAAACCGTATAATAAATTATTAGTTTAAAACTAGCTGACCAGGCACAGTGGTCCATGCCTGTAATCCCAGCACTTTGGGAGGCCAAGGTGGGCCGATTGCCTGAGCTCAGAAGTTCAAGACCAGCCTGGCCAACATGGGTGAAACCCCGTCTCTACTAAAATACAAAAAAAGAAAAAAAAATTAAACAAGGATGATGTCACTCACCTGTAGTCCCAGCTACTCAGGAGGCTGAGGCACGAGAATCACTTGAGCCCGGGAGGCGGAGGTTGCAGTGAGCCGAGATCACGCCACTGCACTCCAGCTTGGGCTACAGAGTGAGACTCCATCTCAAAAAATAAATAAATAAATAAATAAATAAATAAATAAATAAATAAATAAATAGTTCAAAATCAGCAATGATAGAGAAGTTAAAACAATGTTATTTTATTCTTTACCTAGCAAATTGATAAAGATAACACACACATTGTATTCAAAGCTATCAAATAGACGTTGACCTGAATATATCTCAATTTACTTTTGGATAATATTTTTAAACAAATATTCTGAAGGATAATTTGTCAATAGATATTAGAAATCTAAGGTTCATATCCTTAGACCCAATAATCCCACTTCTGTGACTTTAACCTGAGTAAGTAGAAGACATAATAAAAAATATATTTATAAGAATAGTTAAGGCTAAAGTATTCATAACACTTTACACGTGCAACCACAGAAAGAAGGTGAGAGAAATAAATCCAGTTGTTACTAATGTTTGTCACTGAATTTAAAAAATTTTATACTTTTTAAAAGATTCCAATTTTTTATAGAACAGGGTATTACTTTTATAGCCAAGAATAAAATCCCAATAAATATAATTTTAAAAAGTTTTACTGGAAAAAAACTAGTTAATCTGTGTAAAACCAGTTGTCCAGATGTTTGGAAATATCCAGTTAGTAATATCCAATTTTAACCCTAGATTATTGCAGAAGAAAGAGTGAGAAGAAAAAATAAAGTTTGGATCCACAAAACCTCAGTGCAGGATAAGTAGTGATGGAAATGTGCTATTTCAAGGAGAAAGCTCTGTAAGGGCATTAATGTGCACCAGCTTCTTTGAGATGGAGTGAACTTTGATCTGTTCCTTTCCCAGAGTCACAGGAGCTGATACAGGCTACATGGGGAAGAAGGACACTATATTCTGAGTGTGGCTGTCAGGCCACAGCTGCTCCTGCCATCTGCTCTGCCTTTGATTTATATTGTTTTGTCATTTCCCTTGTGCCTTTTTTGTGCGCTGCTGTCCAGTGCTCATTTTTAAGTGACTTCTCAGAGACCAAGGGATTGATAGTCGTAACAGCATGATTTCAATTCTATTTTACCTGGAAGGCTTTGGTTTCAGAAAAAGAAATCCAAGCAATATATCAGCAACCCATATGGGGCACTGAAAGTTCAATTCAAGAAGTTAATCAAGTTTTTGTGATCCTTTTGCTCTGATGTCCTATTTGAGTAGCTTGAGGATGCTAGAGTGGATATGTTTGGCTTGAATATGGACTGAAGGATAGAGACATGATTTAGAAGGTAAACAGAAGTCAAGTGACAGCTAGGAATTGGCTAACTTCTATCAAATCAGTTGACTATATCTTTTGTTCCTCAATTGCTCTCAGCCTAATTATTTGATTGAAGGTTTTTGTCTTTTTCAGAAAAAAAAAGTTTTAAATAAAGTAAGAACCACATTTATTCATGTGTTTGTTCAAATACCTGGGCACTTTCTTTGATCCTGGCTCAGGATTGCATTGGAGGAACAGAGATGAGCAAGGGGCATTTCTTCCTTGAAGGTGTGAACAGAGTCCAGTACAAATTTGTTCCTTTTCTGGGCTAAACGAACACCATGAAAAGGTTCAGCAACTGTCTCATTGAGGCAGTGGCTGCAAAGGGTGAACAGAAGAAAGGTACCGAGGAATTTGCATAGCAAGAGGGAGAGTACATGAAAAGGGAAAGATGAACTTATAAGAGAATCATGGAATCCTAGAACAGAAACCCATATGGATTAGGCCAGCATTTGCAACTGAAAGTGAAATCAACTGGCTGTCTTCTTCCTTATAGGTCATCCAAAAGGGGGTTTATTTTTCACTTCCTGGAGATTGTGTGTGGAAGATAACTTGAGACATTCCTGTAACAGCCCTTTATGGGAATTCTCCATTACGGAAGAATAATGTCTCATTCTCCCTCTGACAAAATGTACTTTTCCATGCCCAACCCAACTTCTGCTATGAAAGACCGCTATGATGTCTGCTATGCAAGACCCACTTCTTACTATGCAAGACCGGTTCCTCCTCTTTAGTAATGGCAACATCTGGAAACAACATCTGCAAACATTCAGTGTGCATTGTGTGCCAAGCACTTTGCATTTTTTTAAAAAAATTATTTAATCCTTACAGCAAGCCTGAGTGGCTAAAGGTTTATTACCCTCATTTCGTAGATGAAGCCATTCAGACTCAGAGAATTAAGAAAATTGTGAAAAACCACTTGGCAAAGCAGCAAAGGGCATTTTTGGTCCAGGCTGACTCAAGAGCATGGTCTAAAGAACAGATTATTTGTAAGGATGTGAAGAATAACTCTGCTTATCATTGATACCATTCACAGAATTTTCCTAGGTCTCTCCCCTTCCAGTAAACTGCTAGGATTGCATTTCCTGGCTCCCTTGTGATGTAGTGAAGCCACACAAGTAGCTTAGCTCATGAGTTGGGAGTGGGGGGATTAATTGTTGCTATGAGATTTTTTCCAGAATTTTTCCCTCTTGGGTAAAAACTGGCAATGTTCAAGATGGTGGCTACTCACTTAGCCTGGGTCTCAGGGCAACTGTGAGGAATAGAGTCCCTGATGACACATAATGGTCATACAGCATAAACAAGAAACAAACACTTTCAGTTTTAACCTATTGAAATCTTAGGAGTTGTTGCCACAACATAAATTAGTATACTGTGGCCAGCAAAAATTCTAATCTCTTGCTGCTCCAGACAAGAACATGCTCTGTGCAAATGGGCTTCTCACTCTCTCTCTCTCTTTTTTTTTTTTTTTTTGATGGAGTCTCACTCTGTAGCCAGGCTGGAGTTCAGTGATGCGATCTCGGCTCACTGCAAGCTCGGCCTCCCGGGTTCATGCCATTCTCCTGCCTCAGCCTCCCAAGTAGCTGAGACTACAGGTGCCCGCCACCATGCCCGGCTAATTTTTTTGTGTTTTTATTAGAGATGGGGTTTCACCGTGTTAGCCAGGATGGTCTGGATCTCTTGACCTCGTGATCCTTCCGTCTCAGCCTCCCAAAGTGCTGGGATGACAAGCGTGAGCCACCATTTCTCTTGGGCACTGGATTCATGACTGAAATTAGCAACCAGGTTCATTCAGGGTTTGTTCTTTTAAGATTTTATTAAGACCATAAATAGATAATTTGAAAATGACCATGTTCTCACTATAAAATAAACTTCATACATTTATTGAATAGTTAAGGTGTACATTTATTGCAAGTACTCGCTGGGAAACCCAGTGGTTATCATAAAGAATGTCTCTCTAAAAGGATTGGAGCAGAGGTGAGACAACTCAATTTCTGTGTGTGCTTTGAGACAAAAAAAAAAAATCACCACTGGGATTTGGGATTTTCTCTGGGACACTTTCCTAGAAAGACTGTTGTTAAATGCCAATGATTGAGAATATTCCTAACTTCATTCCTCAAACCTGGATAGACTCACAACCATCTAGGCAGCTTTTACAGATTCAGGTACCTAGGTTCAGGCCCTATATACTCCAAGTCAGAATGTGGGTGGGGAGACCAGAGAATCTGTATTTTAACAAATGAATTCTTTCTGAACTCCTCCAGTTTGGGAACTTCAACTCTGGAAATCTCCCTTGGATAGTGCTGACCACAGGCAAGCTTGGCTGTTTGAAAATATTCTTCCGGTCATGGTGGCTCATGTCTGTAATCCCAGCACTTTGGGAGGCCGAGACAGGCGGATCACGAGGTCAGGAGATCGAGACCATCCTGGCTAACACGGTGAAACCCTGTCTGTGCTAAAAATACAAAAACAAAATTAGCCGGGGGTGGTGGTGGGCGCCTGTAGTCCCAGCTACTAAGGAGGTTGAGGCAGGAGAATGGCGTGAACCCGGGAGGCGGAGCTTGCAGTGAACCGAGATCATGCAGCTGCACTCCAGCCTGGGCGACAGAGCGAGACTCTGTCTCAAAATAGATAAATAAATAAATAAATAAATAAATAAATAAATAAATAAAAAGAAAATACTCTTCTCTTCTTAACCCTTCCCCAAAGCACACACACGTTGAGGTCCTTGGATGAATTCTGTTTGGCTGAGACAGGGTTTTTTCTTGCAGTTTTCACAACAGGAATTTCTTGGGGTCCCAGAAAAGCAAGGCAGAGGGAGCTGGGCAGGAAACAAAGAATAGTAAGTACTATTAATTCCACTTATCTGCTGCATGGTGGAGGAAGTAACTGAGTAAGGATGGCTAGGAGTCTTTGCCTTTATCTTCATAGTCAGAAACATACAAACACAGCATATGCATACTAAGCAGAATTTGAATCAAACGACCAGTAATTTATTGTTTTGGAGAAAAGAGGAATGTATTTCATTTATTCACATTTTCTTTTACACTAAGAAAAACCAGACCTAGAGTTAGTAAGATCACCCCGAAGGCAGAATTCACTGGCAGGACTCATGCCTCGGTCTGAGTGACCTGCCACTGTCCACCTAAGTATCTCAGAGATGTGCGGTAGCCGCCTAAGCAGCTCCCCAATTCCACGTTGAAGTCACATTATACACAGATACAGGCCACTCCTTCTTTTCACTGCCTAAATATCTTTGCCATCACTGGTCCTTTGATTCCTAGATTAAAGATCCTGGGTATCAGGAGCCCATACCCTGGCCTTACCTGAGTCCCTAAGCATGGAGCTGGTTCACCACCATCCTTGAAAAATCCTCTCTTCTTTTTGTTTAAGATTTTAAACTCTAGTTAGTATTCACTAACATACAGTGACTCATTTAGAATTCAATGGTGATCAATGACAAGTGTGGTTTGAATTCATAGATTCTTCTGTTTTTTCTTTTCTTTAAAAAAGAAATTCTCAACTTGGTAAAAAGTAGAATTTGCTATTGAAAACCTGCTATTAAGCGCTGTTTATTTGTAAGCTTGTAACAATCAAGAAGGCAAAGAGTGAGGGGGGATGGAGATTAGTGTTCTGCTGGTGACCCACATGAGCTCCAATTAGGGCTGTCTCACAAGCACACTTGTGTCTGGAATTTATTCCTTCCGGTGGGTTCTTGGTCTCGCTGACTTCAAGAATGAAGCTGCAGACCCTCGCGGTGAGTGTTAACAGTTCTTAAAGATGGTGTGTCCAGAGTTTGTTCCTTCAGATGTTCAGATGGGTACAGAGTTTCTTCCTTCTGGTGGGTTCCTGGTCTCGCTGACTTCAGGAGTGAAGTCGCAGACCTTCACAGTGAGTGTTACAGCTCTTACGGGTGGCGCGTCCGGATTTGTTTGTTCCTGCCTGTGGGTCTGTGGTCTCGCTGACTTCGCAGTGAGTGTTACAGCTCATAAAGGTAGTGCGGACCCAGAGTGAGCGGCAGCAAGATTTATTATGAAGAGCAAAATAACAAAGCTTCCACACCCTGGAAGGGGACCTGCTGGCTCTGGTTGCCAGCTTTTATTCTCTCCTTTGGCCCTGCCCACATCCTGCTGATTGGTCCATTTTACAAAGCGCCGATTGGTCCATTTTACAGTGCTGATTGGTGCATTTACAAACCTTTAGCTAGACACAGAGCGCTGATTGGTGTGTTTACAAACCTTTAGCTAGACACAGAGTGCTGATTGGTGTGTTTACAATCCTTTAGCTAGACAGAAAATTTCTCCAAGTCCCCACCCAACCCAGAAGCCCAGCCAGCTTCACCTATCGCACTCACATTGTTTCTATCCTGTTTCACATCATTCTGGGTATAGAACTCATCTCTTTTCCTTAGTTTTTACAAAACTAAAAAGACAGATAAACAGTCATAAAAAAAACTTCACAGAACACATAGATGTGTGTACAATACTAAAGAGTTGGAGAAAACAGCGTAAGAGAAAAGCAAGCAATAATTCCTAGAAGTTCAGGTCTATTCTGTTGTACAAGTTAAACCTCCCCTGTGTAGCTCCATCCTCTGTTCCTTTCTTCCTCTTCTTTTTTTAACCATTCTCCATTAGGTCCGTGTTCTTTACCATACAGAACAGTTTACCTATTGTGTTTGTGGCCTTAGATACTAAAGAACAAATCCTGAAGATCTCATTCTCTATTCCCAAGAGGATGATCAAAGTATATTTCTAAAAAGATACAATTCTTTTCTTAACAGCTGAAACTAACTGTTAAGAATACATAAATATATATGTATATGTATATATATTCCTCTAATATAGAGGGTGTATTTTATATTTGTGTGTGTGTGTGTGTGTATATATAATTTCTGTGCAGAATTACAAAGCACAAAATTGTGAAGAAAACCTGAACCTATGTTTTGTCAACATAAATCTTAGGAAGAAAACCTGGTCACTGTTCAAACTGTAGGATAACATATCCCTAAAAGGCAGAAGTAAGAACAGAGTGATACAATGAAAAGAAACAAATCAAAGCATAACATCACAAAGATATTAACTTTTATCTATTCATAATTAATAGCATGTCATCAGTGTTAAGGAAACAATATAAAGCCTAATATACATATAATTTCTTATCTAATATCTGACTCTTCTATAGCAGGCTCTTCTCATCCTAATCTTATCTACAAACCCAGATGTGAAAGCTGGACTCAATGGATTTCTTTGACGCTGTGCTTTTTCAGTTAGAGCACTCCTTTTTCAGCTCATGTTGTACATCGCTTGGCTTGGCTGCAAAGCATACTTGTAACAAAAGGAGGAAGCTTGGATGCCAAGCAGTCTGACCCAGGCATAGGATTAATCAGAAAGTGCCAGAACTGCCCTGATCTCAGCAGATGTGAATATCCAGGGTGGTCTAAGTGGCAGTGGGGACTTGGCCACAGTGGTATTAAATGAATGACAGAACAAGGCTTCAGGCAGATGGCAGCGTAGATCTCTTCAGAAAAAGAGAAATCTAGTAAATTGACATGGTAAGTAGGATTCTCTTTTCCCCTGGAGCCTGGGAGGAGCTAGACAAGGTATGAGCCCCACAGCCACATCTTGTCTTTAGCAAAAACCTCCATACCATACGTGGAGAAGCAAAGATAGGAAAGGGAGACAGAAACTCAGCAGAGTAGGTGGTAAGTGAAGGCTGTCAGTCATCAGCCCTGGATGCCCTGAGCCTGGTCTCTGTGCCTATCCCATTTTGCACATCACCTTCCTAGGCCTACAGCATCCTGCTCTGGAACTGAGTTAACTGAGCTGACTTAGGATCAGGACACAGTAGAGTTTACAGGTGATCAGGGACTCCAGGTGAACACAGCTGGGGAAGGCAAGGGATACTATCATCCTGAACTTACAAAAGACAATTGTTGCTTGTCCTGTCCATTTCCCTGCCCGCACCCTTCACTAAACCAGAGTTCTATGCCTCTCTGGCTTTCTCTTAGTAAGAAGATTGTAGTTGTCTAACACATTCACATTTTGGCTCTGAAAGCTCAACCCATCCATGTTTATATTCTGTTAGCTTTTTCTGTAGGTTGTTTAGCAGGTTCTTAATCTGCAGTGCCCTTCTCAAATCCCTGTGATTTGACTCATACTATGCTGTCTTCTGCCTAGAATGATTTTCCCCTTTTTCCTTTTTTTTTCTTTTTTTTTGAGACAGAATCTCTCTCTGTCACCGAGGCTGGAGTGCAGTGGCACAATCTTGGCTCACTGCAACCTCTGCTGCCCAGGTTCAAGATATTCTCCTGCCTCAGCCTCCCAAGTAGCTGGGATTACAGGCACCTGCCACGGCTCCTGGCTAATTTTTGTAGGTTTTTAGCAGAGATGGAGTTTCACTATCGTGGCCAGGCTGGCCTTGAATTCCTGACCTCGTGATCCACCTGTCTCGGCCTCCCAAAGTGGTAGGATTACAGGCGTGAGCCACTGCACCCGGCCGATTTTCCCCATTTTCCTTCTTCTTCTTTTTTTTTTTTTTTTGTTTTTTTCTTTTCAGAATTCCTAACCATGCTCCAAAACTCAGCCCAAGTGTTATCCTTGCTGGAAGCCTGCTTGGAGCCCCTCAGATTTGGGGGGGATGCTCCTCTTGTATATATGAACACCCCATGTACCAGTCTCTCAGCACACAACACATTACGTTAACATTGTTCCCATTGCATTCTTGTCTCCTCCAATGCAGGAGTTTGTTCATTTTGGAGCCCTCAGTTCCTAGCATAATGGATTGGACACATGAAGTATTCAGTCAATATTTGTTGAATTAAATACACTACATAGTTATAAAGAAATATTCTGTTAGGAAATTGGAAAATGAAGCTTTGAATGTCTGTAAATACAATTCATTAAAAATAAAATATTTTTTAAGTTTTTATACAATAGTTATCATACTCATTAAAAAATAAACATAAACGAAAAGTGAAGAAAATATTACCGCACATTCCATGAACCACAAAAAACTAACACTAATATCAGGAGAATGCTATTCTGACATCTCTCTATGCTTATATCCAGATAGGTGAAGATAATTTTATAAAAATTGGATATGATCTATTATTTTAAATATAAGTTATAAAGTTAAGTTTATTTGAATTGTTCAAAAAGAAAAGAATAAAATGAAACAAAGAATTATTGAATTTTGGATAAATATTTTTTCACCACAAAGAAATATTATTCTCCACAAGTTCCCTCTAAATTGAAGACAAGAAGATTATGAGAAACATTAAAATTTCAGAGCCACTGTGCTTTTTATTATTATGGATTTCGATTTTATGTAATATAAACTCCCTGCTATGACAGAAAAGGGAAATCACATTCTTGAATTTCTCTTTCTTTTTTTCCACCACTTTTAGGGTGATGTTAGTCATATTTTAATTTTAATTTTGTTAAACACTGTAATATTTCTATATTTTTGGAATTAAACAACCTAACCAATAAGCGTTCTGATGTCAATTTTTCCATATTAGTTTGTTTATTTTTTTAAACAAGAGGTTCAGTTTTATTTTTATTTCAAAGGAAAATATTTTCTCTTTATTTCTATATACTTCTTTTTTTTTTTTTTTGAGATGGAGTTTTGCTGTTTTTGCCCAGGCTGGAGTGCGATCTTGGCTCACTGCAATCTCCACCTCCCGGGTTCCAGCGATTCTCCTGCCTCAGCCTCCCGAGTAGCTGGGATTACAGGCATGCGCCACCACACCTGGCTAATTTTGTATTTTTAGTAGAGATGGGGTTTCTCCATATTGGTCAGGCTGGTCTTGAACTCCTGACCTCAGGGGATCCACCCGCCTCGGCCTCCCAAAGTGCTGGGATTACAGGTGTGAGCCACCGTGCCTGGCCCAGAGCTTACTTCTTAAAGGTGCTTCAAAGGACTCATACTCCTTTTTCTTCTGTATACTTCTTATCTTGTTTTATGGATTCTTGATCCTCAGGCCTCAGTTATTCTTATTTGGAGAATTTTTATTCTTCTCACCATTACTTTCTCTATAATTTGTTTCATCAGTATTTTTTTTGCCTCCACATTTGTTGTGTGAAAAGAGGTCTATTCAGGAAATGTCTTTCTGGAGGACAGGCATCTGGCTATGTCTACAGGAGGTGGTAATACCTGAGCACCATACAGCCTGGGGCGGGGATGGGCCAATTTATGTGAATTTTAGAAAAAGGGGATGCAGATTACTAGATGGTGAACAACACTAGCTAGCCATTGTCAGACAGCCAACCCAAATTGGAATCCCAACATGATCTTGATTGTATTACTTAACCTCCTAGAGACTCCATTTCCTAATTTGTAATATCAGGTTAATAACATAAGCTTTATTGTACTACTATCAGGCCAAATTAGGAAATATGATGTGATTGACACATAGTAGGTTCTCAGTATATATATAGTATATAAAACAAAACCAAAAACAACTTGAGTCAGTTCGAGTGATAATGCAGCATGACTTACATTTGTACCAGACAATAACCTGATTTACTAAGCACAAATCTTGTTTATTTAATTTTTATTCTTGTGTTAAACTTAGGAGTCAGTTCAGTAAAAAGTGGTGAACTAATTGGTATGTATAGTTAGTTAATTTTGGGGTGACCTAAGTCACTAACTTTAATAGGGTAACCAGAAGTGGCTAGATAATGCAACAAGAAGTGAAGAATGGATCCCGAGAAAGTTCAAATTTTGTCCCAGGCAGTTACATCAATAAGTGAGAAAATAAATGTGTAAATGTTTTATAAAATGTGAAGTTCCACATAAATATTTTAAGAGAAATAGAATTAACTATCTTGTGTTTTGAGAGAAGCCATGATTAGAGAAGAGTAAAAGAACTTTGGAATTAGACAGATCAAGTTTGTATCTCACACTTGCTGTTTAATAACTGTTACATTACATGAGTTTTTTCAACCTTTATCTCACTTTTCTTTTTGAGAATATTGAAAAATTAATTCCAACTTTGCGGATCTGTTAAAATTAGCAAGATATGAAAAAACTTTACATGGTTGCTCTTTGGTAGATTGAATTATCGGTCCCAGTTCCGTACTTCTCTATGTATTTGTTGCATGGATTTGCATTTCAGCCCTCTGTGGATGGGGTTCCTTCCCTTGACTTGAGCTTGAGCATGCATCCTGCTTTATGGAAGACATGACACAGCAAAACCCAGAAATGTGCTTGCCCAATTGGGTTTACCCACTTGCACTTGTGCCGTCTCTACTAGAAGAGCTTCCCTTGAGTAGCTACTGTTCCTTCAGCCTGGGACCAGAAGGAAGACTCATGTGGGAGACCTGAGCCCAACTCACAGTGAAGAATCAAATGTAGACCCACAGTGTGATGCAGAGATGCCCATTTAAGCTGAGTGTAAATTGGTTGATCCATGTCCACTTGCTAGACAAAATGCTGAGTTCTAGGGAGGTTTGCTACACAGTGCTATTGAAATGATGAATGCCTGATACTCTGACTCATACCATGTGCTCAACATAAGTGCAGATGGTGATTTATATAATTATTAATAGTGTCATTTTTACCATTTTAAAAGCAGAAGTTGCAATTGAACTAGGAGCACAATAGCAAAGCAAGACCATATAGTTAGATGGGATAGACAAAGAGGCAGCATATGGTCTAGACTTTTATGAGCAGATTATCTTTTGTGGCATTTTTTCTTTTGTAGAGATGGGGTCTCACCATGTTGCCCAGGCTGGTCTCAAACTCCTGGGCTCAAGTGATCCTCCTTCCTCAACCTCCCAAAGTGCTGGGATTATAGGCATGAGCCACTCACTTTGCCTGGCCTTTTGCGGCATTTTTAAAGATTACAAAGGATGGGTCCCCAGATTTCATACTTCTCCAGTTCTCAAAAATAACTTTGTTAAGTTATTCATCTAAAATCCCATAAGCATGTATTAGAACTAGTAGAATCAATAATGACAGAAAAATCAACAATCGTGATTGCTGTGTTGCAGCCAACCTAAAGTGAAAGAGAAAGTGCTGTTAGATAATTTTGTAAATAATTACAAATAAATACAATTTTAAAAGATATGTAGGGTAAAATAAATTTTTCTCTGGGTTTACTCTTTTGATGAATAGCAGTCATCCATGCCAGGAAGCTGGCATTATAGAGATGTCATCCTTGCTCTCAATCAGACTTGAGTTCAAACGTTGTCTGTTCCATTTCCTAGGTAGGTGACTTAGGCAAAAAAGCGTATCTTATGTATCTTATCTCAACTATCACATCTTAAGGGGAATTAAAACAAGATTATAAGAATTAAACAAGACAATAAGAGTGCTTCAGGCAGTGCCTAGTGTTTTCTAATGAATAGAAGATGACCTAAAAGTAAGCAGTAAAGCAAGACCATCAATATGCTCAATAAGTCATAGGACACTAGCTTAGTGCTCCTCTGCAAGGGTTGAGGTACAATGTCTGCATCGCCTATTGCAGGTTCCAAATGCACACTCGCAATCTTTCCTGGACAAACTTTATTTTTCTTATTGGCATATCCAGTGACCTTCCCATATTAAATTTGTTTGCTTTCTATTTTATTTGATGCCTCCTCATTTCATAGTTTAAACTCTGCAGCTCCTTAGAATACATGTGATTTGATGTCCTGTTGTCTTCTACGTTGAAAATTCTCCAGAATGCACACTACTCCACAGGTGGCTGTCTCTGCAGTCAGCTATTTTATTTTTGCAGCTTTCTTTCCTCAAGCATTTCTTTGTTTCAGAGGAACTAGGTTTTTAAAATGGATCTGTGCCCAGAGAGTTTACATATCTTCATAAAAAGTATCATGTACTAAATAATGAGTGCGTGAATGCCAAACACTGTAAGTAAATTACATAGCAACCTGCTCTCTAATGAATCAGAGTGTTTTTATTCCATTTAAGTGCATTTAAACTCCAATTTCTTGGTCTTTCAAGGATAAGTGAAAATTCCAACCATGTATTCTAATTATTTATATTTAACACTGACATGCACTTTTTAAAAGTAATGTACACATTTTTGGTCACTTTTAAAAGGAGAATTATCCATCACTTAGCCTATTTAACATGAAAAAAAGCAAATGAAATGTAAGATTTTGAAAATAGAATTTTAGTGTGAGGATATATTAAATTTGAACAGAATTATGCACTAAGTTTTTGGTGAGCTAAAATATTCCAAATTTTTTTTCTTGGATATCACTCAACCTCATCATTTTAGTTTTAGAATTCAATAAAAGTAGGAATATATTAATAAAGCCTCTGAATGCCAAAAGAAATGGAATTGTATTGAAGCCATTAAAAAAGAAATTGGTAAGAAATTACTGCATATGAAGATATTATAGATACATTCTTTGAGTTTGATTCAAAATTGTTCTCCTTGGTGACTGTTAATAGTATCTCATAATTTGGTCAATATTTCTCATGTCCCAAAGAGAGAGCAGATAACCACTTCTTCTCTGACTTCTATATATACCTAGCCCTCTCTTAAATTGAGAACATTTCCAAAGTTATATTTATCTGGAAATTAAGAAGCACTTTGCACCCATAAGGATATTAAAATGGCATTTTATAGTTCTTTTAAGGATACCATCATCAAATGTTTAAATGAAAGAATAAAACTTTATCTCCCAGATCTGTTAAAACCAATGATACTGGCATAAACAACATGGCCCTTTCATCTGCTGTGACTGATTTCTACTGTCATGGGGCTAGGTTAATTTAAATTGAGCTCAATTCTATTCTCTATGCTGCAAGTTCCAGGTCATGCCTCTTATAAGCTACTTGTCTTATTTGCTAGGCAATGTTCATAAGGCTGATTGCCAGTGTGTACTTTCACCTCTGTGTGTCCCTTTCCTCTCCCTACCCCTATAAAACCATCATTCTCTGTAAGCATGAAATTGTGCTAGGAGTTTAATGAACATAAAATACTATAAAGCACATATAGCAAATATTAAAGTGTCTGGATGGCAAATGAATATTGACAGTGCTCATATAACCTCAGGCATTTGCCTTATTTTCTTATGTTTAATTCATCTACTGCCTACCTTCCTAAGGTTTGGAAAATACAACTTTTTGGGGTGGACTTCTTTGTCTGGGCCTGCATAGTTCCTGAATTCCCAGAGCTATTCCCATTGTAATGGTTTGAGAGTCTTTCAGTGTCCTGGCTCTGTACTTCTCAGTGTTCATTCTTCCTTAGTGTTAGCTTAGAGACAGATGGGGACAAACTTATTCGGATTCACATCAGCAGAATATTCTTGTCCGCAGCTAAAACTTAGGATCTTTTCCACAAATCTGTTTCTCCTCCAGGGTGCTCCTTATTTATAAATGTCTCAAAATGTTGTCCTCTACTCACTTGTACTAGAATCCTCTAGGAGTACTTTTAGAAAAATTCAAATTCCAAGACTCCTCTCTATAAATCTACTGAGCCATAATTTTAGAGTGTGGACCAGGGAACTGAAATAGTTAAACACTCTCCAGGCGATTCCTATGCACATTAGAATGTGTGGACTGCCACAATAAATGGCGCCATTAACCACCCAATTGTTCATGTCAAACCTTGGCAGTCAATCCCGACGACATTATGTCTCTCACCCTCCCCACATTTAATCAATAACCTAATCTACAAATTTACCTCTTAGGGATGTCATGATTATAAGAGATACAGCCTGAGAGAGTGATTTATAATCTGATTAGGTGGGACACTGAAGCATTAAATTAATTAATTCTTGTGTGCAATTTACACTCTTCCCACACAACTTAAATACTCCTTAGGGAATAAGATGCTTAGTGGTTAAACAAGATGCTAAATCAAAGTGTGAGAGGTCTAGTCTATTGGATTTCCTCATTCCTTTCAGGTTCTAGCTCCTTCTTCTTATCTTTTCCTTCTTCGTATCTTCCAAATCTCAAAGCAGGCACTGTAACTTTCCTTAATTCTTGTTTTGCATCAAAAGACACTGTGCCTTTTACTGTACTGCATTAGAGATCACAGTGTTAAATAATGTATTCAGCTTTCAGGTGATAGAAACTATTTTTTTTAGAAGCTTAAAATAACCCAGAACATTTTACTTTTCTTGTAAAGTAAGAGACTAGAATCTCCAGGCTGATTTTTCTTGTAATTGTGTCTTACGTTACTATTTGATTGAATTGCTTTTTGACAGAATTCCTTCATAATGACCATTATTATAGCTAATGCTTCAGAATATATTGCTTGGTTTCTCTAGTATTTTTTTGTTATTTCAACCTTAATTTGATACCAAGATTTTGCTTTCTTATAAATGTTCAACATTGATTTATAGATGCTGAAAATAAACTTCTTTTATTATAATGAAATAATAACTAATGGATATGGGTTGAAAACCAAGGTAAGTATAAAGACAAAAATAAAATCAACTATAGTTCTATAAAATATGTAATTCTGTATACAATCAGGCTTAAGGAGGACTCTGTGGAACTCCAAACATTTAGAAGTTGCAATAAATGTTTATTAAACACATACTCAGTGCCAGGTGTGTGCTGAAAACTGAGTAATTAGCAGTGAATAATTTCAGATACAGATGCTATGGATCCCCTTGTGGAGTGGAACAGTGTACAATTCTTAATTTAATTTTTTTTGCTTTGTTTTGGCAGAAGTCACTGTGGATGTCTTATTAAGTGAAATGATATCCTGTTTTGACCCAATTTCCTTATCCAACATGCGTTTATTGAGTACTATTTTAATCAGCATAAGTAACACTAGTTGTTTTAAGAAAAATCCTAAAAATCTTAGTGGTTTAATATAATATAACCACTTTCTGGTTCATGTTTTAGTCTAACGGATGTTGGAGTTCTCTCCAAGCAATGCCTTGGGGATTCTGGCGTCATCTACCTTGAGATACTGCCATTTTTGGCACAGACGTTCATGAAAGAGTATGAACAGTTGTGTGAGATCGTTACAAGGCCTAGACCTGGTGTGGCTGACATTACATACGTTCACATTCCTCTGGGCAGATTTAGTCACATGGTACCTGACCTAACTCCAAATAAGGGGCCCAGGGAAAGGAGAGTGAAAGGGGATTCTATGAACACGTCATTTCATCTCTGTCTCAGCTTGCTAAATGTCCACCTTGGTGTTTTCCCACACATAGAACACCGCCTGATTACGTCGTTTCCCAAAGGAAGACAACCTAAAGTCCTATTTGGTCCAGGTACAGTATTCCTGGGTAATGTGAAGTACTCCCTGTTACATGTGGATGGCTGTCCTTTTGGCTTGATGTAAGGAGTAAAGAAACAAATTATCTACCTCCCCCATACCTATATGCCATTATGAAACAGGGGCTATGTAAGAGTAATATATACCCACAGGCAGAAAGGCAAATAATGGGCCGGGCGCAGTGGCTCACGCCTGTAATCCCAGCACTTTGGGAGGCCGAGGCGGACGGATCAGGAGGTCAGGAGATCGAGACCATCCTGGCTAACACAGTGAAACCCCGTCTCTAATAAAAATACAAAAAATTAGCCGGGCGAAGTGGCAGGCGCCTGTAGTCCCAGCTACTCGGGAGGCTGAGGCAGGAGAATGGCGTGAACCCCGAGGGGTGGAGCCTGCAGTGAGCCAAGATAGCGCCACTGCACTCCAGCCTGGGCGACAGTGAGACTCTGTCTCAAAAAAAAAAAAAAAAAAAGGCAAATAATGGGGACACACTTCAGTCTCTGGTCTGCAACAATCTAAATTCTTGCCACACAGACACCAAGGAGGCATCTCACCTTGAGCATGATAGCAGGAAGAAACATTCTAGTTATCACAGGAAAACTTATCCCTGAAAACTATTTTCAATAAGAAATAGAAGTAAAATGTAAAATACAAAAATATGAAGTTCATATGAGTGGTTGGAAAATCTGTAAAATATCTAGAACAATATCACATAATAAGCATTCACTTAACACAGGTTAACAAGATCAGTCATATACATTCGGCTGCAGGTAATAAAAAACTATTTCAAACTAGCTTTAGAAATTAGAAAAGTATTATCTCATAAACTCTGAAATCTGGACACAGTGCAGACTTTAAAGCTAGATTGCCTAATGACTCCATGTTCTTTCCTTCTCTTTTGCTCTTTTGGAGGGCTCCTTATAGGGAGGCTGCTGGTGGCAAAAGGGGCAGCACACTTTCTTAGTCACATATTGTGGGGAAAAAGCAAGAGCCTTTGCCCTAACTCTGGAATAAGCTCTTTCCCTTCAGCTTAATTGGAGCAACTTCGTTCACATGCCCATCTGGAACCGGTAACAATCCCCAGAATAATATCATGTGCTGATCAATTTCCACTTAGGCTCCACCCTAGTAGCTAACAATGAGCTTCGTATCCTCTGAGTTACTTGGGCCATAGGAGAGCAGGTGGATACTGAGTAAAGGAGGAGTTTTGATGGGGTGGGCAACCGTGAGTGTGTATTTAACCTACCATGTGTCAAATATTATACTAATTACTAGACATTTTAAGATACCTGTGATTTAAGTAAAAAGAAAAGAACTTTCTATATACTCTTTGCTAAAGAAAACTCAGTGTGCTCTGGAAATGCATGAAGGAGACACATAATTTGCAGGTGGTGGGTCAGGAAGGCACAATAGGGGAGAAATGGTAACCACAGTGGGGTGGAATACGAAGGGGGAAGGTGGGAATTCCAGGCAGAAGTAGCAGCCAACGAAAAATTCTAGAGCTGGCCAAGCATAGGGAAGACTGGGGAAAATATAAATATCTTAGGCCTACACTGTCTGGTATGGTAGCTGCTAGCCACACGTGGCTATTGACCACTTGAACTGCGGCCAACGTGTGGCTAATGCCGCATGTTAAAATCATAATACTTTGGCTATATTGGGTTAAATATGGTATTTTATTAGAATGCAATTTACCTGTTTTTACTTTCTTTGAAGTATGGCCTATGCTGTATTTCTACTGGGCAGTGCTGGCTTAGGTTGAAATGAAAAGTACCAAGAGGAATGTGGAAAGAGCTGCTGTCAGGTTAGTAAGCAGGGGCCAGCCCATGCACGGTTTTGAGTGCTGCTCTACAGAGGTTAAATGTTATCTTATCGTTGGGGAGTCATGGAAAGCCTGATGTGCATTTCAGCAAATTCACTGGCTGCTTTTGGAGAACGAATTGAAGAGGGTAAAACAACTGGAAAGAAGCCTAGAAGACAGTTGCAGTAATTCAGGCAAGAAATGATGAAGCTTGAAAAAGTAGCAGTGGGGATGATGGATGAACAGATTCAAGAAACAGTAAAGTGAAAGAATCAGCAAAATTTTGTGATTGATTAGAGGCTTGGGCAGAGCTGAGGGAGAATCTAGTGGGACTTGCAGGTTTCTGGCTTGGATAACTGGGCACCTGTGTTTATGGATATAGGAAATATACAATAGGTAGGCAGTTTGGGGTAAAAGTCAAGCCATGTGGTAGAAGGAGACAAAGCAGAACATGATTGAGGGTAGGGCTTGGAGATGGTTGTCTCTGGAGTATAGCCAAAATCAGTTGTAGGATCAATAGGGTTGTTCTTGATTTTTTTAAAAATTCACTTATGTTGGTGTGTTATTATTCTAAGTTATTTTCTTTCCTGGACTAAGCATGTTTTTATTATTCCAGTTTCCCCAGTAAGTTAGCTTATACTCTGACTTCTATTAATGAATAAAGAATCATTAATGAATAAGTGTTTAAGAGTTTCTCAGTGTGTCTCATTATTATTACTGGGAAGGTAGTTTCAGTTTCACTCACTTTTAGTAGGAACTAAATCATTTCTGTGCCATTCAGCATTATCTGTGCAGTTTTGAATCATCACAGCAAAATATCTGGCCTATTGCAATTTTCTTTTCAGTTATTCAAAAATGAAAGAGGATTTGGAATCCTAATAGTTATGTGTATTTTTCTTGCCATATATCCTACACTATATTTTGCTGTATGCTATTATGTAGCTATCTATGTTTGCAAAAATATGCACATATAAATATGGTTTTATTTTCCTTGGGAATATTGAAGACAGAGGGATTTTCATGTTCCCCTTGGTGTTTGGACTCATTGATGGAACTGCTGTGGCAGCATAGAATACACATGCCCTACAGGGCCTGCCTTTGAGAGTGTAGCTGTTGAAACAGCAAAGTATTTTGACTATAATGACACATTTTTTTCCTGAATCATTTTGATCAGAATTTTGTTATTTTTTAAACCAGTATTGGTGAAGCCACAAGAGCAAAAATTTAAAAGATGTATTTTTTAGTATTTCAGATGGAGCTAGGTCAATAAGTTATAAAAATATATAAGGTATTCTCAAAGATAAACAGAGATAGCTTTATTGATGAGGGACCTTTAATCAGCCTTCTTTTGTAGCTAATATAAATTCAGAAAGTTATGTGGCCATTTATCCCCAAATGAGTTCATTTTCTCTTTTATTCTGGGCTAGAGAACCCAGAAATAAAGCTGCACACCTACAACCATCTGATCTTTGACAAAGCTGACAATAATAAGCAATGAGGAAAGGACTCCCTATTCAATAAACGGTGCTGAGATAACTGGCTAGCCACGTGCAGAAGATTGAAGCTGGACCCCCACCTTTTATCATATACAAAAATAAACTCAAGATGAATTAATGACTTAAATTTAAAACCAAGAACTCTAAAAGCCCTAGAAGAAAACCTAGGAAATACCATTCTGGACATTGGCCCTAGCAAAGACTTTATGATGAAGACTCCAAAGCAATTTCAACAAAAACAAAAATTGACAAGTGGGACCTAATTAAACTAAAGAGCTTCTGTGCAGCAAAAGAGCAAGCACCAGAATAAACAGACAGCCTGCAGAGTGGAGAAAATATTTGCAAACTATATACCTGACAAATGTCTAATATCCAGAATCTATAAAGAACTTAGACAAATCAACAAACAAAAGACAAACAACTCCATTAGAAAATGGATAAAGGACATGAACAGACTCTTCTCAAAAGAAAACATACACATGGCCAACAGGCATATGAAGCAATGCCTAATATCACTAACAATTAGGAAAACACAAATTCAAAACCGCAATGATATACCATCTCACATTAGTCAGAATGTCTATTACTAAAAAGTTCAAAAATAACAGATGCTGGGGTGGTTAATGCTTATATGCTGCTGTTGGGAATGTAAATTACTTCAGCCACAACGGAAAAACAGTCTGGAGATTTCTTAAAGAATGTAAAACAGAGCTACCCTTCGACCCAGCAATCTCATTTCTGGGCATATACCCAAAGAAATATAAATCATTCTACCATAAAGACACATGCATGAGTATATTCGTTGCAGCACTATTCACAATAGCAAAGACATGGAATCAGCCTAGATGGCCAACAGTGGTGGACTGGATAAAGAAAATATGGTGTATATACATCATGGAATACTACATAGTCAAAAAAAAGAATGAGATCACATCTTTTGCAGCAACATGGATGGAGCTGAAGGCCATTATCCTACGTGAATTAATGCAGGAAGAGAAAAACCAAACACCAGATGTTCTCACTTATTAGTGAGAGCTAAACATTGAGGACACATGGACATAAAGAAGGGAGCAATAGACACTGGGGCCTACTTGTGGGTGGAGGGTGAGAGGAAGGTGAAGAACGAAAAACTATCGGGTATTATGCTGGTTGCCCGGGTGACAAAATTATCTGTATATCAAACTCCCAAGACATGCCGTTTACCCATATAACAAACTTGTGCATATATACCCTGAACCTAAAATAAAAGTTGGAAAGAAAAAGGAAAGAAAATGTGGTATATCAATGCAATGGAATATTATTCAGCAACAAAAAGAAAGAAAATATGAAGGCATGTTACAACATGGTTAAACCTGTAAAATCTTATGATAAATAAAAGAAGCCAGGCAAAAGGCCATACATTGTATGATTCTGTTTATACAAAGTGTCCAGAAAATGCAGATTTATACAGACAGAAAGCAGATCAGTGGTTATTTGGGCCCGAGGGTGGGAGTGAGTGGGTACTGACTGAATGGGCACAAGACAGCTGTGGATAGTGATGACAGTGTTCTAAAACTGGATTGTGATGACAATACCACAACTCTATAAATGTATTTAAAAATTTCTGAATTTGTAAAATCAATGAATATTTTAAATCTTACCTATCTAATTCATCTATCAATATGTCATATGTATGCATATATGTAAAACACCATAACATGTGTGTGTATAGTACAGTTTCTTCATACATATATGGATTTGTAAACTTTTTTTTGTTTTTGTTTTTTGTTTTGAGATGGAGTCTTGCTCTGTCACCCAAGCTGGAGTGCAATGGCACGATCTTGGCTCACTGCAACCTCCACCTCCTGGGTTCACACCATTCTCCTGCCTCAGCCTCCTGAGTAGCTGGGACTACAGGCACATGCAACCATGCCTGGCTAATTTTTGTATTTTTTAGTAGAGATGGGGTTTCACCATGTTGGTCAGGCTGGCCTCAAACTCCTGACTTCAGATGATCCACCCACCTTGGCTTCCCAAAGTGCTGGGATTACAGGTGTGAGCCACCACACCCGGCCTGTAACAGTTTTTTAACTTTATTAAAAGGTTATCATTGAATGTAATCTGGCATTTGCCTTTTTGATAAATTTTATGTTATTAAGATTAATTTTCTATTTGTTTAATGGTGCAGCTATAATTCATACAATTTTGCTAATATCTAATAATCCGTTATATGATTAAACCATATTTTACTTAACTATATGCCTATTAAAGATTTTTGCTATTGTCAAAAATACTGTCATGAATGTTCTTGCATGTCAAACTTGTGATTTTTGAGTATGTAAAAACCTCGGAATATATTTATAGTTATTACCAGACACTTAATATTCTTTCAGATTGTTGTACATGGTATGTTTTAAATTGCTTTCTAGTTTTGTGGTTGATGTATAGAAGTACAATAAACTCCACATATTTGTCTTATATCTAGCCACCCTGCTAAAAATTTTTATTATTTCAATCAATTTGGATTTGTTCATTCTTTATGTTTTTAATCTGGTCTTGATGTTAGGTTTATAATGGCTTTTATGTTAAAGGATTTGGAAAGAATTTCATTTTTTTGTTGTCGTTTTAAGATTGGGATAAAATTTGCCTTGCAAGTTTGATGGGGGAACTACCTATAATAAAATCGTCTTATCCCTATGTTTGCTTTGTATAAGTATTTTTAAAATTATTGCTTTAATTTATGTAATAGTTATGGAACAACTCATGCTTTCTATTTTCACATAAATGAGTTGCATTTTAAGTAATTAACATGGAAAATACTGAGTATATGAATAATTTCCTTTGAAAAGTCTCTTTTATCTGTAGTTTTATCCACTTTGTAATTAATAATACTTAAAAAGACTGGTTTTTAGAGCAGATTTAAATGTACAGAAAATATATGCAAAAAATGTGGAGCATTCCTATATTCCCCCTTGCCATCTCTTACAGGGTTTCTCCTATTATTTAACCCCTTGTGTTAATGTGGTACATTTGTTAAAACTGATCAACCAATATTAATATATGATTGTTAATTAAAATCCAAAATATATATTAGAGTTCACTCTTTGTGTTGTACAATTTTATGGGTTTTGACAAATGTATAATGTTATGTGTCTACCATTACAACTGTGGATTACATTACAGTTACAGTACATGAAAATTAGTTTCACCCCCACAAATGCCCTGACCTCCTTCTATTCATCCCTCTCCACATTTTACCCTGAATTCTTGGCAGTTGCTGATCCTTTTATTGTCTACACATAATTTTGCCTTTTCTAGAATGTCATATATTTAGAAACAAGCAGTATATAGCTTTTGCAGACTGGTCATTCAGAATATTTTTGTCTGTTTTTTTTTCCTTGGTTTCTTTTGGAACAGTTTAGTCGATTTTATTTTTTCAAAAAACCAATTTTTGACTTTATTGATGTTCTCAATTGTGTTGTTTATCTATTTTATCAATTTCTGTTCTTAGTTTCTTTCTTTCTTTGTAATTTCTTTGATTTTATTTTGTTGTTTTGTCCAGTTTCTTAAGTTTTACTCTTATCTTATTAATGTTAAGATTTTTTTCTTTTCTTATATAAGTAAACAATGGTATAGATTTCCCTCAAAACACTTCAGGTGTAGGCTACGAGTTTTAAAACATAGTATAATCATTATTAAGTAGTTCTAGATAATTATAATATTTTCTAATGTGTTAATTAGGTACATTTTTGTTTGAATTTCAAAATGTGTGGGAAGTTTTTATTTTTGTAATTAACTTTTAACTGATTTGAAGTATGATCAGAAAATAGTCTGCAATATATTCTTTGAAATTTGTGGAGGCTTGAATTATATTCTAGTATATGACTAATTTTTATAATGTTGCTTATATTCTTGAGAAGCAGATTTTTTCTTAAATAGTTTTTAGCATTCTATATATGTCTAAGTATAGATCAAGCTTCTTAATTGTGTTTAGATCCTATATATACATATATTTTATCTGCTTGCCTTATTAATAAGTGAGAAACTCACATTGAAGTCTCCCATTCTGATGATGGATTTATATATTTGTAACTGTAGTCCTATGATTTTATTGCTTAATATATAGAAAACTTTTTTTATTGTATATATGTTTAAAATTATTGTATCTTCTCTCTTGATGAATGGAAACATTTATGAATGTATATGGGACCTTTCTATCCCTAATGATTAGTTTTGGTTTAAAGTCTATTTTGTTTACTATCAGTATAGCTATACTAGTGTGTCTTTCTTTTCTAATTTGGTTGGTATGTCTTTTGTCATTTTAATTTCACCTTTTTGTATTCTTTTTTTCTTTTTTTTTTTTTGGGACGTAGTCTTTCTTTGTCACACAGGCTGGAGTGCAGTGGTGGGGGTCTTGGCTCACTGCAAGCTCCGCCTCCCGGGTTCACGCCATTCTCCTGCCTCAGCCTCCCGAGTAGCTGGGACCACAGGCACCCACCACCACACGCAGCTAATTTTTTGTATTTTTAGTAGAGACGGGGTTTCACTGTGTTAGCCAGGATGGTCTTGATCTCCTGACCTCGTGATCCGCCCGCCTCAGCCTCCCAAAGTGCTGGGACTACAGGCGTGAGCCACCGCGCCAGGCCCATCTTTTTGTATTCTTACTGTTTATGTGTGTCTCTTCTACACAGAATTTTTTTAAAAAAACCCAACTTGCCAGTCTCTGTCTTTTAATTGCTGAACTGATCCCTCTTATATTCACTGTAGTTATTGATCTATTTGGATTTATTTGTATTATCTTTGCTTATTGCTTCAATTGTCCTGCCTTTGTTTCTTATTTTTTTGTAAGAATTGAGGTACAGATCTTTACACTAATAAGATACTAATTTTCCCACATTATTTATTTCTATTCTTCTCAAATCCCAATATATTAATATTACATATAATTTAAATTCTATATTAGTATGGATATAATTTTTTGTATTTTTTGGAATAATTATAAATTATATTGATTATCTCTGTACAGTCATCATGTTTAATATATAGAGAGCTTTCTTGCAGTATGTCCTTGATTTGTTTCTCCTTTTATTTTAATACTTCTAAAATGTTTTCAATGAAGTACTTATGTGTCAAAATTTTGAAGCCTTTATCTGCTAGAGACAGTATGTACATGCACACACATACGAACACACAAATACACATATATGCCCACATTTGAAAAGCAGTTTGACTATATATAAAATTCTAGATTCAAAATTATTTCCCTTAATTCTTTAAAACATTTCTTTATTGAGCTCTTACCTCTAGCATTGCTGTTGAAAAGGTCCGAAGTCAATATGATTATTCCCTTTAAATATGATATCCTCTTCGCTTCAGAGCTTATAGAATTTTCTACTTATTTTTGACTTCCTTAAATTTTCCTGTAATATGTTTTTCCTTATCTCTTCTGTTTGACATTGCATGGTTTTCATTTAGATGTTTCCTTTCCTTCCCTTCCTCTTATTCTTTCTTTTTTTGTTCTGCTTCTTCTTCTTCTTTTTTTTTTTCTGAGACATGGTCTCTTTTAGTTGTCCAGGCTGGAGTGCAGTGGCAAAATCATTTGATCGTGCAGCCTCTACATCTTGGGCTCAAACGATGCTCCTGCCTCAGCCTCCTGTGTAGCTGGGATCACAGGTGTGCACCACTGAGCCCTGATAATTAAAAAAAAAAAATTGTAAAGACTCACTTGTTGCTCAGGCTGGTCTCGAACTCCTAGGTTTAAGTGCTCCTTCTGCCTTGGTCTTCCAAAGTGTTGGGATTACAGGCGTGAGACACTGAGCCTGGCCTCTTTTCTTTTTTATTATTATGGGACATTTAGCTCAATTATCCCTGTTCGTTTTTTTTCTGTGACTCTTATTATTCAGATATTGGTACCCCAAAATTGTAATTTGTTTAATCCTGGCTTTTCTTGTGGACTAGGTATCAATAAGATGTTTTCACTCATTAATTTGCTCTTCTGCTGTGTCCACTGCTTATTGTTTACCAACACATCTACGCAGAGTTAGCTAAACTGTGAAGTTAAGGGCACAGTCCTTCATACTGCCAAGTCTGTGTAAGACTTCTGACACTAGCTGTCAAGTTCACAGGTGTTTAGAGCTACCCTAACTTCACACCAGCTGGCTACAAATTCAGGTGTCATCATAGATTCCCTCAGATTTGATATTTTGCTAGAATGACTCATAGAACTCAGCAAAGTGCTGTACTTATAGTTTTATTATAGGAAAAGGATAAAAATTCAGAACCAGAAAAAAAAAAAAAAGGGAGATGCAGAGAGTGGAATGTGGGACTGGCAGGCTCCCAAATGCACAGGTGTGTTCTTAGGGATGTGTTACTCTTCTGGTATTCACATGTAGAGAAACACTGAGTATTGCCAACTCCAGAAGTTTGATCAAGCATCAGTGTTCAGAGTATTGATTGAGGCTTCATTATGTAGGCAGTATTGATTGAGTTATTGCACATGTGGTTGAGCTCAATCTCCAGCCCCTCCCTCCTTAGAGCCTCTGCCTCCTTAGAGGCTGTTTCATGTAGCTCACAACCACTGGGTTGGCCTTTCTGGCACTGCCAGCCCCCACCCTGAGTCATCTCATTAACATAAACTTTCAGTTGTGTTTGCAGAGGAGAGAGTTGCATCATTTGGAAAATTCTAAGTATTTACAAGTTACTTCCCAAAGGTCAATCAATCCTCTCTTTGGATAAAGTTAATTCTTCACTAAACAGAATTGAGTTCATTTCAAAAATTATACTTTTGTAATAAATATTTTTAATTATATATAATTTTTTATTTTTTAATAAGATTATATTTGTTATTCTTACTATGAAATTTTTTGTTCCATGCTCTTTAATATCTCTGCCTCTGATGGTATGTGTCATCTAGTTTGCTGTTTTCTTTTGAAGTGGTGGTACTCATTTGTCCTCTAGGTCCATGTTAAGATAAAGGCTTGAATACCAGAACTTTTTTTGGTGATGATCTCAGTGAGTTCACAAGAGGAGTGAAAACTTTAATGTGAAGAGTTACAGACTCTTTATCCACACTGAACAACTCTTCCAGCAAGGATTTTATTCTCAGCTGTTTCACTCCACCTTCATGATGGGGAGAAGAGATTCCTTAGATTATAACCCACCATTGTGGTTTGAAGAGAAAGGGTAATTCAATCCATACCTGCTTTTCTGAGCTCCTCTCTCTATGAGAGCTTTTGTGGACCTGCACACCTGCCCCAGTGGTCTGAGTCATGAGGAGGAAGCACTGATGGTCTGAAGGCAAGAGATGTTCTCAAATGGCTTTTTCTAATTTATCTCTCTTTACCTCATTGACTGGTCCCTTGCCTTGTACAGGAGCCCCCACTGCCTACATATGCAATAATTCACATAGTTCTCCCACTTTCCCAGTGTTGCCCACAGTTGTCTCAGTTATTTCCTAGCTTTTTAAAAGTTTACTTCAATAGGTCCCTCACCCCACCATCTATGTTAGGAGTAGGAGATAGCAGCCTGGGCTAATTCTGCTTCTTGTTGAGAGTCAGAATCAAATGCAGGTTTTTGATCCACCTCATAAAGGTGAGAATCACAGGCTAAGTTAAGTTAAATAAAATGTGCAAGAGTTCATCACTAATAATGAGCTAAACCACATTTCAAGCCCTGCATGATTGAATCCAAAGCCCATGCTCTTTCTCTTCCACTTTGCTTTGTCTCTAGGAGGGTTTAGACTAGGCTAAATCTACATTTATGAAGCTTTGTAGCAACCAAGTTTTTTTTCCTTACACTTTCATTGTGACCTGAAGAAAAAGCAGTTGGGATAATTTACAGAATGTCTTCAGAGTGTCAAGCTCTCTGAAACTCTGCAAATGAGCAATTACAATAAAAAAGTGTAGCCTGGTCCCCCTTGTGCTTTTCCACAGAGCAAATTCACTGTTGGTTTGTCTGACCTTGAAACCTTTGTGTCACTGCTTTGCGCAATTAGCAGAATCTAAATGGATATTCAGGTCACATCTGTGCTGAATTGTTTTATTTATGTTGATTGATTGTGGATTATGACACAGCATCCCTACTTATTCAGAATAAGTGTAGTGAGGAGTTTTAAGGACAGTGAACCAGCTGCAGAAAGGTCGAGAAGACAGAAGAGTGTAATACTGCAACTTGATAATGTAAACTTCAAGAAGGAATTTTTTTTAAACCATAAAGAACATCTGTACCATCTTAAGACTGTGAAAGTTCAAGCTTATTAGGCACTAGCTGCATAATGAATTCTGCATACAGTCATCATAAACCTCCTCCACCTGCCATGGCTTCTGAGGAGCACTTAGTATATTTCTTACCAGGAATATGTTTCAAAACTTTTCCCTCCATTTCATCTAATGGCCAAAAAGAGTACATGAATATCTTCAGGTTGTTTGACATGACTTAAGGAACTACAGAAAATTCTTACAGAAAATTCAAAAATAATTTTTTTGAATGATGCTGTTTTACTTAAAAAATTTAAGCAATTTTGCTCCATAAGATAGCCATGTTTAGCTTTAATAAATTAAAATATCATTCATTTCCTGAATCTTGTGGTTTGCAACCTACCTCAGTTCTCAGTGAAATTCTCTGAATCTCAGAGCTTTGACTTCTTCATACATTTGTAGAGCTGGGCAAGGGTTTCTTATGTGTGTCCAAGTTGAAAGCCACTGCTGTAGAGGGATTCTTGTGCAGCATTCTATTCCCCTGGGCATAAGAATAAGTAGTTCCCTTGAGAAGTGAGGAACTAAACTCTGAAGATTGAATTCTATTCTCTAATAAATCTACGGAGTCATTAAAGTTGTGAAGCTACAAGGACAAAACAGAAAATTCTGGTTAAGATTTTTGATGAGCTTCTTAGCAGGGGAAGAGTATTGGACTTGACACCATTAGAAGGAGACAACGAAGTCCCCAGCTAAGTCGCTGATGATACAAGTTGCAGCTTTGTCTATCACAGGCCACAAATTTTAATGAAAACAAGCCACTTTTCAAAATGTCCTTCCTCAAAATGCTTACGATAGTGGCTTGGTCTATTGCTTATTCAGACACACAAACAGCAACAACAAAAATTGTCCTCTTTGGCTCCCTTTTTGGGCCCTCTTCAGTTAGGTATAGCCCCACTGCCTCAGTCAACAGTGGGACCACTTTGTGTGGGCTCTTGCCTATGAACATCAGGGAAGAGGTAAAGGGAAGAGCAGAAATGCTTTCTAACAAGTAACTTTCTCTAGTAGTGTTCTCAGTACTAGAAATTGTAACTTTCTAATATTTGTTCCCCCATTTTTTTTTCTAACAGAACGATGGTTGAAGTTTAGGTATCTACCACTTCCCGACATGGCTCTGAGCAAGTTCTGATTAAAACATGGGGATCTCAATCTCTTATTCAGTGATTTATTTATGATAGGCTGGTGATCTAATTCTGGCCAAAACCCAAAAGGGCAGGCCCTTGAAGGACTTCTCCTATTAAGCAGATTTCAGAAAGCATTGTCTTTTTTCTTTTTTCTGCCTTAGGCTTTTGTTGTGTATGGGTGTAATGTTTTGAATTTCAGAAGCCGTCTTACTCTTCAGGGGAGCCAGCCCAGGGCGAAGTGAGCTATTGCAAATGGTGGAAAGAAGCGATGAAGAGAAACTGAGTAATGCCATTGGGCTGCAAAATCAAAACATTCTAGAGCCCTATTTTATTATTATCATTTTTTTAATTTGGAGCAGCTTTAGGTTCATGGCAAAATTGAGCAGAAAGTACAGAGAGTTCCCACATACTCCTTGCCCCCTCACACCCCCACCTCTCCCAGTATCAACATCCTGAACCAGATTGGTACATTCGTTACAATCCACGAACCTACATTGATAGAACACCACTCAAAGTTCCTAGTTTACATTAGGGTTCACTCTTGGTGTAGTACATTCTATTAGTTTTGACAAATGTAATGACATGTATCCACCATTAGAGTATCCATCTATTTGTCCCTCCCCACCCCCAACTTCTGGCAACGACTGTCTCCATAGTTTTCCTTTTCCAGAATGTTGTATATTTGTAATAATAAATTATGTAGGCTTTTTGAAACCACCTTTGCAAAATTATACCAGTGACAGAATTGAACATAACTGACTTTGTTTTGCTTCTCACCTCTTAAGCTAACTGCCTTTGCTCAATCCTGTGTTTAGGCCAAGATAACTATGGGGGAAATTAGTTTATAATTTAGCTGAGTAATTTAGTTTATTACTTAACTTTAAAGCAGAGGCATAACATACTCCCAAAACATACTCCCTCCCTGTTCAGAAATGGAAATCACTCTTGGAAAACTAATGAAAGGCCAGAGGTTAAAATTATAATAGGTGCCTGAATTCTGCAACACTTGCTGTCTCAGTGTGTTGGCTTTTTCTGTGCAGAAAATGTTATAAATATATAAATCTTGCAAGAAGAGCAAGGCAAGTCCATTGGGCTGTAATATTTTCTGATAGCTTCTTTCATTTTGTAATATGTATTTAAGTTTCTTTCATGTCCTTTTGTGACTCAGCTTATTTATCTCTGGACTCTTTTTATGACATATATTTATAATATAACATTATACAATAACTTGGAAGCCTAAAAAAACCTAACCAATATGGTTTATATGCTTAATATAAGAAGAAGATGAGTCAGGGGGTCAGGGAACTTGGGCTGCAGTTCCAGGTTGGGCATGAATTACCTATGTGATTTAAGGCTGAACATTTTCTTTCTGGAACAAACAATGCACACTCACCATGGTGGGTACTGAGATGAGTAAAATCCATTTTACTCCAGATAATTGGGGTAGCCAATCAATTTATGGCATCCCTCTGGTAAGTATAAATATTATTGGCTTAGCTATGAGCACATACTAATTTGATCTAATCAGACTGAGGAGAGGTATTACATAGGTTTAATAAAGAGGATATCTCTAGCTGCATGGGCCAAAGCAGCATGTATTCTCATTTGTTGATGGTGGCTATCTTGCAACTCTGAGAAGAATCAGCCACATGATGGAGTCCATGCTGAGGACAGAAGATGAGGGAGATGGAAGGTAGCTGTACTTTCCATTGTTCATTGATCAGGCTATATGTGGAGTTAATTCTGCCTCAGAAAATTCCATAAAGAAACATAATAAATTTATTGTTAAAGTCACTTAGAGTTTAGATTTTGTCCTCTCTAGTTCACATTATCTTAATAGATAACAAATATTTTTCTGCAGATCAAACGAGAAACTGTAAGTAAAGATGCTTTGAAATATTGACACCATACACATTTGAGAAAGTATTGCTATTTTAAAAAATGTAATAAGTATATACTTCTCATGGGCCACTGGGAAAGTGAGTAGATAACATTTATTGCATATCAGCCAAGTGAGAGGAGCTCTGCATAGGTTCTTAATGTTACTATCATGAAAAATCAATGAGATATTAGTGATCTCATTAAACAGATGAGGAAATTGAGACTCACCAAAATTAGAAAAAGAGTCCAAATGTACATGATTGACACATATCCAAGTTTGATAGCTTATACCTACCTGTTTTCAAAGTCTGTGTTCTCTTCACTACCATGAGCTACTTTCAGCTTAGTTATTCCCTGGCAACAATATCGTAAAAATGGTATTTGAACTAGGTAAGAAGATTCATCCAAGAGTGTTAACAGTATGACTAATGGCACAGAGGTGGAAAAAATATTATGGTGTTCAGCAAGTGGAAAAGGATGCTGGAGCACATTGTGTTTCAGGGAGTGGTGAGGTAGGGAGATAAAGTTTCAGGAGACAGAGAGGAAAGGTTAAACTAAGTTGGAATGGAGGAGCTGGCATGTGTGCAATGGGAGTTGACAGGGGAGAAAAAAAGCTTCTAAGTTTAGGCATGAGGAGCAGGAATGTAATGTCCAGGTTTTTTTTTTTTTTTTAAGGTAAATCTGGCAGTTATGTACAGAATAAATTGTAGAGGTCAGGGTAGAAGGAAGCAAAGAGTTTGTGTCCTCCCATGTTTCAAATGTGCATCACATTTTGTCTCTGACTTCACCTCCCTTTGCCCTTCCATGCTTACACCTTTGTTGTAGATCTTATATCATCTCTTCCATTTATTTATTTAATTGAAAATGTAAGTCGTATGTACTTATGATGTACAACATGATGTTTTGAAATATGTATACATAGTGGAATGGCTAAATCAAGCTAATTAACACATGTATTACTTCACATACTTATCTACTATCTTGGCAACTTTCAAGTATATAACACTGTCCTTCCTTTGTATCTATAGGGGATTGGTTTCAGGACCCCCTGTGGATACCAAACTCCATGGATGCTCAAGTGCCTTATATGAAATGGTGTAGTATTTGCATATAACCTACACATATCCTCAGGTATATTTTAAATCCTCTCTAGGTGATTTATAATACCTAATACAATGTAAGGGCTATGTAATAGTTGTTACACAGCATTGTTTAGGGAATGATGATAAGAAAAAAGTCTGTAGATGTTCAGTACAGAATCAACTATCCTTTTTTTGTTTTTCTAATATTTTTGTTCCATGGTTAGTTGAACTCACAGATGTGAGACCCATAGATATAGTGGGCTGACTCTATATTGTTATTGACTATAGTCACTATGATGTACAATAGATTTCTTGGGCTTATTTCTCCTTTATAACAAAATTTTATGTCTTTCGACCAAAATCTTCCATATCCTACAACCCCCAGCCCATAGTAGCTCTCTGCTTCTATGAGTTTGGCTTTTTGAGATTCCACATATAAAGGAGATTGTATGGCATTCGTCTTTCTGGATGGCTTATTTCACTTAGCTTGGAAGGTTCATCCATGTTGTTGCAAATGACCGGATTACCTTTTCTAAAACTGAAAAATATCCCATTGTGTATATGCACACTATATTTTCCTTGTCAATTAATCCATTGATTGACAGGTTGTGTTCATCTTGGCTGTTGTAATGCTCATGTCTTGGCTATTGTAATGATTTCATATCTTGGCTATTGTAATGCTCCAATGAACATGAGAAATCAGGTATCTCTTTAATAAACTAATTTCATGTTCTTTCGAGATGTACACATAACTGGGATTACTGGAGCATATGGTAGTTCTATTTTTAATTTTTTTTGAGGAACCTCTGTGCTGTTTTGCATAATGGCTCTACAAATTTATATCTCACTAATAGTGTACAAGTGTTCCCTCTTATTTATATCCTCACCAACACTTGTTACCTCTCATCTTTTTGATAATAGCTATTCTAACATGTGTGAGGTGATTGTGGTTTTAATTTGCATTTCCCTTATGACTATGTTGAGCATTTTTTCAACATGTCTGTTGGCCATTTGAGTTTCTTCTTTTGAAAAGTGTTAATTTAGATTTTTTGCTCATTTGTCAACGAGGTTATTTGTTTTCTTGTTATTGAGTTGGTTTAATTTTTAATATATTTTGGATAGTACCTCCTTATTAGATGTATGGTTTACAATTTTTTTATTCCAAAGATTGTCTCTTTATTCATTGTTCCCTTTGCAGTGCGTAGGTTTTTAATTTAATGTAATTTCATTTGTCTATTTTTGTTTTTGTAGCATGTGCTTTTGGGGTTATATTAAACAAATCATTGCCCAGACTGCTATCATGGAGTTTCCCCCTGTTTTCTTTTAGTAGTTTTACAGTTTCAGATCTTATGTTTAAATATTTCATCCATTTTGAGTTGATTTTTGTATATGATGTAAGGTAATGGTATAATTATATTTTTTTGCATGAGGAAAATATTTTTCCAACACCACTCATTGAAGAGACTGCTTTTTTCCCATTGTGTATGCTCGACATCTTTGTTGAAAATCAATTGACTGTAAATGTGTGGATTTATTTTTGGGCTCTCTATTCTTTTCCATTGGTCTATGTGTCTGTTTTTATGCCAGTACCATTTTTTATTTGCTATAACTTTGTAGTTTCAGTCTCTATAAGTTTATCTATTCTCAATATTTTTTTATAAATGGAATCACATAATATGTGACTTCTTGCATCTTGCTTCTTTCACTTAGCACAGTATTTTTGAGATACATCCACATTATAGCATGTTTCACCACTTCATTTTCTTGTTTGGGCTGAATGATATTCCATTGTTTGTACATAGCACAATTTGTTTACCCATTTATCTATTGATGGAAGTTTGTGTCATTTCAATTTTGTTGCTATTGACCACAGTACAGATATAAACATGTATGTACATGTATTTATTGTGTACCTGTTTTTGATTCTTTTGTGTATATACCTAGGAGTTGAATTGCTGGATGATATGGTAATTCTATGTTTCACTTTCAGAGGGACCACCCAACTGTTATTGAAAGTGACAGAACCATTTTATATTCCCGCCAGAGATGTATGAATGTTCCATTTATCCACATTCTTGCCAACACACTTTTCTTTCTCCCTCCCTCCCCCCTTTCCTCCTTTCTTTCTTCCTTCCTCTTCTTTGTAGCCATCTTAATAGGTATGAAGTGGTATTTCTTTGAGGTTTTGATTTGTAGTGGTTTATGATATTGAGTATCTTTTCATGTGGTTGTTGGCCATTTGTACATCCTCTATGTAGAAATTTATATTCAAATACTTTGCCCATTTTTCAACTGGGTTGTTTATTTTTGTTGTTGAGTTGTAAAAATTATTTATGTATTCTGAATATTAGACTCTTTTATCAGATATATAATTTGTAAATATTTTCCCCATTCTTCAGGTTGTTTTTCACTTTATTGATAATGTCCTTTGATGCACAAATGTTTTAAATTTATCTAGTTGATCTTATTTTTTGTTGCTTTTTATTTTCATGTTATATCTAAGAAGCCATTGCCAAATCCAAGGTCCTGAAGATTTACCTCTTATGTTTTATTCTAAGACTTTTAATTGTTTTAGCTTTTGTATTTAGCTCTTTGATCCAGTTTAAGTTTTGTAAGTGATGTGAAGTAGGGTTCTACCTTCATTTATTTTGTATGTGTATATTCAGCTCTCCCAGCAGTCTGTTGAAGAGACTATTCCATCTTCATTGAATAGTTTTGTCAACCTTTTAAAAATTATATAGCTAAAAGTCTGTCTTTTTTTGTTCATATCTTCAAAGAAATAACTTCGGGTTAATTGATTCTATTTTTCCCTTTTATTTTATTTGTTTCTGTTCTTTTTTTCATTCTTTTTACTAGCTTTCAGTTTAGTTTGTTTTTTCTCTAGTCCCTTAGGGTATAAAGATAGATTATTAATCGAGATGTTTATTTTTTGTTGGTGTATGTGTTTAAAGCTATAAACGTCTCTCTTAGCACTGCTTTCTCTGCATTCTTCATATTTGTTATGTTGTATTTTTATTCTGATTCATCTTAAAGTATTTTACAGTTTTTCTGTGTTTTATTTTTTGAACTATTGGGTGTTTAAGAGTATGTTGTTTAATGTCTACATATTTTGTGAATTTTTTAGTTTCCCTCAGTTGTTGATTTCTAGCTTTATTTCATTGTGGTCAGAGAAGATATTCTGTATATTTCAACCTTTTAAAGTTCATCAAAACTTTTTAAATGGCCTATTATATGGTCTATTCTGGAAAATATTCTCTATGCACATTCTTGAGAAGAATGTGTATTTTGTTATTGTTTGGTGGAGCCTGTTAGGTGCAGTTGGTTTATAGTGTTGTTCTGTTTTTCTATTTCCTATTGAACTTCTTTTGAGATCTTTTTACATTATTGAAAATGAAGTAATAAAGTCTCCAGCTATTATTTTAAAATTATTTCCCTCTTCGAATATGTAAATGTTTCCTTAATATATTTTGGGGCTCTGTTGTTAGGTGCATATATGTTTCTAACTGTTACATCTTTTGGATGAACTGGCCGTTTTGTCAATATATAATGTTCTTTGTTTTTTGTAACAGGTTTTTACTTAAAGTGTACTTGTCTGGTATTAATGTAACCAACCCAGCTTTCTTTGGGTTACTATTTGCATGGGATATTCTTTTTTCATCTTTTCACTTCCAATGTATTTGTTTCTTTGGGTCTAAAGTGAATTTTTATAGACAGCATGTCATTAAGTCTTGTTTTTTAATTGATTATGCCCATAACTGCCTTTTAATTAAAAATATTAACTCATTTAAATTTAAAATAATAACTGATGAAGAACTTTTTACTACCATTTTGCTAGTTTTTATGTCTTTAATCTATTTTGTTCCTTATTTCCTTTATTACTTTCTTTGTGTTTAACTGATATTTTGCAGTGTACTGTATTTGATCACCTTTTTATTTACACATATATTGTTTCATAATGGTTATGATGAGGATTACAATTAATATCCTAAATATATAGCAATCTACTTTAAAGTGATACCAACTTAGATTCAATAGCATAGAAACTCCTATAATACAAGTCTATCTCTATCCTTTATATATTTTTTGTTTTAATTACATCTTCATACATTGTGTGTCCATTACATTGCTTTACAATTACTGTATTATGCATTTCTCTTTTAAATCATTTAGACAACTAGAAGAGAAGTGATATAGTTTGGCCATAATACCCACCCAAATCTCACCTTAAATTCCCATGTGTTGTGGCAGGGACCTGGTGAGAGGTAATTGAATCATGGGGGCAAGTCTTTCCCATGTCGTTCTCGTGATAGTGAGTAAGTCTCATGAGATCTGATGGTTATAAAAAGGGGAGTTTTCCTGTACAAGCCCTACCTTGCCTTCTGCCATGATTGTGAGGCTTCCCCAGCCGTGTGGAACTGTAAGTCTAATTAAACCTCTTTCCTTTGTAAATTGCCCTGCCTTGGGTATATCTTTATCAGCAGCATGAAAATGGACCAATACAGTAAATTGGTACCAGTGGGGTGGGGCTCTGCTGAAAAGATACCCAAAAATGTGGAACCCACTTTGGAACTGGGTAACAGATAGAATTTGGAACAGTTTGGAGGGCTGAGAAGAAGACAGGAAAATGTGGGAAAGTCTGGAACTTCCTAGAGACTTGTTGAATGGCTTTGACCAAAAGCCTGATAATGAATGATACGGACAATAAAGTCGAGGCTGAGGTCGTCTCAGATGGAGATGAGGAACTTGTTGGGAACTGGAGCAAAGGTGACTTTTGTTATATTTTAGCAAAGAGAATGGTGGCATTTTCCCCTTGCCCTATAGATTTGTAGAACTTTGAACTTGAGAGAGATGATTTAGGGTATTTGGTGGAAGAAATTCCTAAGCAGCAAAGTATTCAAAAGGTAACTTAAATGCTGTTAAAAGCATTCACTTTTATAAAGAAAGCATAGCATAAAAGTTCAGAAAATTTGCAGCCTGACAATGTGATAGAAAAGAAAAACCCATTTTCTGAGGAGAAATTCAAGCTGGCTGCAGAACTTTGCATAAGTAAGAAGGAGCTGAATGTTAATCCCCAAGACAATGGAGAAAATGTCTCCAGGGCATATCAGAGGTCTTTATAGCAGTCCCTCCCATCACAGGCATGGAGGCCTAGGAGGAAACAGTGGTTTTTTGGATCAGGCTCAGGGTCCCCATCCTGTGTACAGCCTCAGGACTAGCTGCCCTGTGTTCAAGCCACTTCAGCCATGGCTGAAAGGGGACAATGTAGAGCTTGGGCCTTGGCTTCACAGGGTGCAAGCCTCAAGCCTTGGCAGCTTTCATATGGTATTGAGCCTATGGGTACACAGAAGTCAAAAATTGAGATTTGGAAACTTCCACCTAGATTCCAGAGGATGTAAGGAAATGCCTGGATGTCCAGGCAAAAGTTTGCTGCAGAGGCGGGGCTCTCATGGAGAACCTCTGCTAGGGCAGTGCAGAATGAAAATATGGAGTCAAGGCCTCAATGTGGAGTCCCTCCTGGGGCACTGCCTAATGGAGCTGTGAGAAGAGGGCCACCCTCCTTCAGAACCTAGAATGGACATCCACTGACATCTTGCACCGTGTGCCTGGAAGAGCCGCAGACACTCAATGCCAGCCCATGAAAGAAGCTGGGAAGCTGGGAGGGAGGCTGTACCCTGTAAAGCCACAGAGGTGGAGCTTCCCAAGACCATGGGAACCCACCTCTTGCATCAGTGTGACTTGGATGTGAGACAGGAAGTCAAAGATCATTTTGGAGGTTTAAGATTTGACTGCCCCACTGGATTTCAGACTTGCATGAGGTCTATAATCCCCTTGTTTTGACCAAATCCTCCCATTTGGAATGGCTGTATTTGCCCAATGCCTATTCCTCCATTTTATCTAGGAAGTAATTAATCTGCTTTTGATTTTACAGGCTCATAGGCAGAAGGGACTTGCATTGTCTCAAATGAGACTTTGGACTATGGACTTTTGAGTTAATGCTGAAATGATTTAAGACTTTGGGGGACTGTTGGAAGGCATGATTGGTTTTGAAATGTGAGGAGATGAGATTTGGGAGGGGCCAGGGATGGAATGATATGGTTGGCTGTGTCTCCACCCAAATCTATCTTGAATTCCCATGTGTTGTGGGAGGGACCCGGTGGGAGGTAACTGAATCATGGGGCAGGTCTTTCCCATGCTGTTCTCATGATTATGAGTAAGTCTCATGAGATCTGATGTTTATAAAAAGAAGAGTTTCCCTGCATAAGTACCCCTCCCTTTGCCTGCCACTGTCTGTGTAAGATGTGACTTACTCCTCCTTGCCTTCTACCATGATTGTGAGTCTTCCCCACCACATGGAAGTGTAAGTGTAATTAAACTTCTTTCTTCTGTAAATTGCCCAGTCTTGGGTATGTCTTTATCAGCAGCATGAAAACAAACTAATACAAGAAGTTACAAAGAAAAGTATAATAATACTAGCTTCTATATTTACTTATTTACATAGTTACGTTTACCAGAGTTATTTATTTCTTCAAATGGCTTCTTGTTATTGTCCAATGTCTTTTAATTTCAGTCTGAATGCCTTCTTTTATCATTTTCTGGGCAGGTCTGCTAGCAATAGACTCCTATAGATTTTGTTTATCTGAGAATATCTTTTCTCCTTCACTTTTGAGGATTATTTTGTGCATATAGAATTCTTTTTTGACAGTAATTTTTTTCCTCCACTTTAAAAATGTCTCCCTACTGTCTTCTGGTCTCCATGGTTTCTGATAAGAAATCTGATGTTAATTTTATTGAATAGCCTTTGTACATTAAAATTGCTTCTGGCTTGTTGCTTTCAAAAATTTCCCTTTGTTCTTGGTTTTCAACAATTTGATAATATATCTCGGTGCAGCTATCTTTGCCATTATTCTTTATGGAGTTCATTGAGTTTCTTGAGTATGTGGATTTGCATCTTTTGTTAATTTGGGAATTTGGCATTATTTCTTTAAATACTTTTTCTGACTTTCTCCTATTCTGGAATTCCCACTATGCATGTGTTGCTATGCTTGATGGTGTCTCATAGGTCTCTTAGGCTCTGTTCATTTTACTTCATTCACCTTTTATTCTTCTCTTCAGACTGGATAATTTCAACTAATCCCTTTTCAGTTTAATTGATTCTTCTGCTTATTCAAATTTGCAATTGAAACCTTCTAGTGAGTTTTTCATTTCAGGTATTGTACCTTTAAGTTTCCAAATTTATGTTTAGTTCTTCATTATAGTTGCTATCACTTTATGGCTATTCTCTGTTCTGTGTTGTTACCCTGGTTTCCTTTAGCTCTTTGTCTATGGTTTCCTTTAACAATTTGAACATATTTAAAATTATTTATTTATAGTTTCTGTTGGCGAGTTTAATGTCTTGCTTCTTGAGGGACATTTTTTTTTTTTTATACATTTCTTCTAGGGATGGCCCATATTTTCTTGTTTCTTTGCATGCTTTGTCAACTTTTGTTGAAAACTGGACATTTTCATGTTACAACTTGGTAACTCTGGGAATTAGGATCTTTTTCTTGTCCAGGTTTGTTTGTGTTGTTTGCTATAGGCTATACCTGTTTGTTTTAGCAACTTTTCTAAATGATTTTTGTAAAGGCTGTGTTTTTCTTCCTGTATGGTTTTTTAAATTACTATTCCTTCAGGTTGCCTTTAGCTGATGTCTTGACAAAAGTTTTCTTGAATGCTATCTGCCAACAGAGAAAGAGAGGATTGGGGTGGGGGGAGAGAGAGAGAGGGAGAGAGAGAGAGAAAGAGGAAGAGGAAGGAGAAGGAAGAAGAAGAGGAATAGAGGAGGAGGAGGAGAAGAAGAGAGAGGGGAGGGGAGCGGAGGGGAGAGGAGGGGAGAGGAGAGGAGGGGAGGGGAGGGGAGAGGAGAGGAGAGGGAGAGAGAATATTCTCTTTGAAGAGATTTGGTTTTGTGCTGGGGTACTCTTGGGGCAGTGCTTCATTGCTTAGCCTGGCTGTTTACAACTCTGTCTTAGGCTTCACTTTCTGCTTGTGCTGAGATTGGCGATCAGCCAAAGGTGAAACCTTAGGGCTTAAGGTATTCTCAAGTCTTTTCTGAGCATGCTCCCTGTGCTGGGCATGTGTGTGACTCCCTAAGGTCCCCAGTACACACATGCACTTTTTAATGTCCTAATTTCAGGAAACTTCATCCTCAGTTTTTCCCTCCATGTTTCGGGACTCTTTTGTAAGTCTCAGCCGTAGTCTTTTGCACAGGCAGCTGTGTGTTGTTAATTTAACTTACCGCGTTTTTGAGGAATATCTACTGCTTTTCTCCCCTGAGTAAGTTCTTAATTAGTGAAACAAAAACAAGTGCGTTGTGCCAGGCCTTCAGATAGCCTTAAAAAATCTAGGACAGACAAACCCAATCCTTTCAAATAAAGTTTGCTTTACTCCAAAGTAGAAGTAGGGTTCAGAGTCCTACACTGGGTATGTGGACTGATGTCTTCATGTCAGCTGCTGAGCTGAGCCAGGGAGGAGATGGGGAAAGGGCGTATAAAAATGTTACAAAGCTTTCCTACCATTTTAAAAGTTCATTTCCTTGATTCAACATTTACTTGATTGCTGTAAACTTGTGACGGTTTATCAGAGTTCTGATAAAGTTGATTCTGACAGTTTTTACGTGATTTTTAAATCTTTCTGTGGAGAGATGGGCCCTTGGGGCTACCTACTCTACCAATGCCTTTTTCATTTATTTTTATAATCTCCCTTTGATCACGGCTCCCATTTTCTTCTCCATCTCACCCTGCAAAAATTCCTCTAAGCTACTGCAAGCTGTTATTCTGTTTTGTTTTGTTTTGTTTTATTTATTCTAGTTTTTTTTTTTACTGCTTTATGTTATGGTTGCGTATGTATGTGAATGTTGAGGGAAGTTGAGTGATGGCAAGTTAGAAGATCCAGTTGGCAGATAAGAAATTTTAAATTAGCCATAATTAGGTGTCTCTTAAGATACATTTCTGCCCACACTGGATGCCACGTGATGGAAGGGACACAGTTTTCTCCTGGAGAAATATTTTAAAGTAAGATTTTGAAAACATTAATAATCAGGAACTTATCTATCTAATAAAAGGCACAACCAAATGTTTATTGAAGCTTGTCCCTGTCAAGCTCATTGTGTTCTGGTTTATATGGAGTAAGAAATAACCATTATGAGGGAATTAACACAGCAAAATATAAATCTTGCAAGTAATTAGGCAGCTGTATATTTATCGGTACAGAATGTATTTTAATTTTTAATCAGGGCTTTTGTTCCAACTGACAAAATAATGGCTTGTTTGCAATCTTCTACTGAAACAGACTTCCCAAAATGGGATTTGATGCATCAGTGGGCCCCTCTGTGTCTCATTTGCCATCAAGTCTGATGCATCATACAATTCCTTCAGTGAAAGACCCCAAGGAAACACTGTGCTGCTTTCAAATTGGCTGTATGTTTTTCATATATGACTCACAAGGTAAATAAAAATGGTCTATTTGGGCAGCATATCCCCATTTACAGGGAAGTAAAAGAGAATTATCATTACAAATGTGTTGGAAATATTATATGAACAGCCAGAATGGTTTTTATGGGCCTAGAATGCAGATTAATTCTCCAGAGGAACCTCAAAATTGAAGAACTCCAACTCAGATTGTTATTCTATAGTTCATGGCAGAAATCTTCCCGCTTATCTCCACCCTAATCATAAACTATATGTATATAATTTAGATGCAAAGGATAATGGAATTTCAGAAACACACCTTTTATCCCTAGCAATCATTTCCTGAAGCAAGATTATTTGCTGAAATGAGTAGACAGTTAGGTGTCAGTGGGGCATTTGATAAAACACGAGAGGAAGCTGCAAAAGTTACTCAGAAAACTCAATCTGAATCCTGACTCTCCAGTTTACTAGTTATTTGTCTTTGCAAATAGTTTTGACCCTCCATGCTTTAGTTTCCCCATGGATAAAATGGAATCAATCTGCCTTACCAGTAATTTTGTTTGATTGTCATAGGGATTTGACGAGACTTCACAAGAGAAAAAAGCAGCATAATGTAGAGCAAACTACTTGAATTCTGTCTTTGCCACTTACACTGTGACCTGTGGCAAGTTGCTTAATCTTTAAAGGGATTCAGTTTACTTATGTGCACATGGGTATGGCAATACCCATCTCACAGGATTCTTGTGAGGATTTGCCACAATCTAGGTAACATTTTTTGGACATTTTAGAACTGCTATCAGGTTTGTTGAATCAGTGACTACAGTAAGACCTTTCCATTCTTAAGAACTCACATAAACTCCACTAATAAAAGTACAATAGACTCCATTTCAGAGTGATTTGGAAAACCAGAGAAAATTTGTTCATAAAGAATTTGAAATGATATCTGACCCACGAATAGGTGTTAAGCCCATGAAAGACTGTGATTAGTGAAAGCCCTGAGGAAGAAAGGGGTATGCCCTTCTAGAGGACCCATGAGAATGTCTCTTTTCTTTATTGGGAGTCAGGCCCAGGTGGGAGGAAGGGCATTGCCTCTTGGGATGACATAGATGCAGTTTCTTTATTTCTCTTCATACAGATTTCCTCCTTTGTTAGATATGAATAATCACCATCATTGTGAAGGCACTTTGTAGAATATAAAGCTCTGTCCCAGTGGTAATTATCTTTAGTGGCATCTGATGAACTAATTTGAGCTAAGGTATCAATGAGAAGGGACAAACTCTCTGTGTTCCTGGAGATGGAGAGGGGCATGAAGAGGAGAACAGCTCACTCCCAGCCATCAGTCCAGCTCCTCGGGGTTACAGCCCCTAGTCTGTGTGCCTCCAAAATCCATGCATTAGTCACCGTGTCATGGGTCATAGGGTGATAGAAATTGTAATGCAACCTGGCCTCTGCCACATATAGTTGTATGACACCCAGCCAGTCACCTTCCTTGTCTGGGTTTCAATATCCACATCTGTAAAAGGAATAAACTGGAGTAGAGGATCAATGGGATCCTGGTGTGTTTTCCCACTTAATTTTTCCTATGGGATGTGATTGTGTGCACTGGAACATTACTGTCTTTGAGGTGCTTTTGATAGGCATACAGTCTTTCAGACACTCCTCAAAAGGTAATTTGCCTTTGGATGAGACTCCAGACAGGCTAATTTTATACTGAATTTCACAGTGTAGTGAATAATATCAGTCAAATTTTCCTTTCAAATGATCTAGAACATAAATTCTCACTCAGTCCATTGCTCCTCTTCTTCCTCACCACACCATTGTGACTCATTTACACTTAGCCCTGTTTTTCTTTTTTAGGATTTGCGGAACAAATTACTGATTGTCTTTACTGGATCTTGCAAAGTGGAGCTGAGGGAGACAGTAAAGTGTAGCAGTCACTGCCACAAACAGTGATGTCAGGGAAATGGGTTCTAATCCTTGGTTTGCCAATTGGTATCTATGTGGCCCTACTGTGCCTCGGTTTCTCACCTGTAAAATAAGCAAGATCCCTGCTTCTTGGGGTACATTTTGATGATTATGTGTGACAATGGCAATACAATTATAAGTGTGTTAGTTGAAACATGGTAAGTCTTCAAAAATGATTGATTTTTAAACCCTCTGTTTCTTCATAGAAACTTAAGTCATTTCCTAGCATTAAGACAGATTTGGATGTTGTTTCTTATTCCCTTCTATTCCAGTTCCCGTAACCATCTTCTGTGCTCTGTAGTATCCTCTGTAAGAATGGTTCGTCTTACTGAGCATGGTAAAGAACTCCAGTTGTGGCAAACATGAGCAAAGACACCACCATGTCATGTGATGGTACCCTGTGCATCTTTATTAGCTGCTAATGTGTTAATTAAGCCAAGAGGAGACATGAGGCAGAACGTCATCATTTTTTCTCTCAGCAAAACAAATGCTAATCGAATAAGACTTACAGATGTATTTTTAATAGATCGTGCTGCGAAGCAGGTGTTAGTGGTTGTGGATACAAGATAGGGTATCAAAATCAAAGTATCTCAAGTACCTCAAAAAAAGGAAAATCTTGAGAGATGAGGCAGAAATGAGAAATTCTAGCAAGTCCAGAGCAGGGAGGCAAGGCAGGGGACTAGTGAAGTGAGAGGTTCAGGGACTCTAATAGGTCTGAAGCAGGGGTTGCCAAGCTTTTTCTGTAATGGATTAGAAGAGAAATATTTTAGATTGCTGAACATTATGTGTCACTGTCATACCTACTCAACTTTTGTTCCACTGTGGAACAAAAGCAGGGATGCAGCAGGTGTATAATATGTGTAACTGAATGAGCATGACTGTGTTCCAAAAAAGCCTTTTTTATGGTCATTGTGACCCTTGTTCTGGAGCTGCATCCGTAGAGTTTCAAATTACAGAGAACTGAGCTAGACGGGATATCAAAACTGTAGAAAAACAGCTGCTGGACTGGCCCAAGCTCCCCGAGTATTAGGTTGGCATGCCCTGCTTCACCCAGAAAATGGAGCTGTGCTTTACTTGAAGGCAGTAGCTAAACCTTAAATGTGGCCTGAGGCTATCAGGATTTGTAGAGGGACCTGAAGGAGAATGAGGGCTGCTGACAGACAGGTTCTGGCTCCAGCGGTCCTGACCTCTTTTTTCTATTATTTGTAAAATATTTTCTCTCAAAGCCACCAGTCTTCCTTCTTCTGCTGGTTTTGACCCATCTCTTTTTAAAAATCCTCTCTCTATCTTCATGGTGTCCTCCTGAATCAATGTACTGAGCCTTTGTTAAATCCCATTTGGCTCTACAAGGAGATTTTATGTAAGGTGGGTGCCCCTTTGTATTTTACGGGAGGTGAGCTTACCAAACAACAGCACTGAGCTCCTGACAAGACAGTCTCACCCAAAGTGGATGGTACAGAGCTGACTCTCTGATAGACAAAGGCATTGACTATTCTTAAATGTCCTCTATTACTTAATCCCACTCTGGAAGTCTGTGCTTCTCTCCCTTACTTGCATAAAACACCTGAAAACAAGCATTGCTGAAGACAATGTCAAGTCTGGATAAATATAAGCTCAACCACATGCTAGGTAAATGACCTTGTAAACATTTTCTGAATTTTGCCTGATGTGCATTTTTCAAATGCGTTTGATAATATCTCTCTGTCTAATGATACAAGCATTTACCAGTTTTTCAAATGTATGAAAATAAATGTATTTACAGGTTCAATTAGTTTGTATATTTAGGTATGTGCATTCAAAATCATTTGGAAATGCATTTTAAGTATTTCACAGTGTCTTTTAAACACGTTTACATGCACATACACATCCACTGCAGTTGAGGAGATAGAATGCTAAAACATTTATAAATGTGAGTTCTGATTTCAAGGGCTTTGAGAGGGAATAGTGGAACACAGCAGAAAGAGCACTGGATTTACAGGCAAAGAAAAAGAAATGCATTACAGGCCTGGATCCATCCCTAATTAGCTACAAGGATAGAAAAGTTACCTAACATCTCTGAGTTGCTATTTTTTCATTTTTTAAGATAGAGATATTAACTCCTGCCCTCATCACAGGATTAAACATCAACTAAGATAATAAAAAGCATTTTATAAAAAGTAAAATGCTATGCAAATTTAAGTCTTGCCTCATTGGCATTATTTTCTCCTCTGTAGCACCCTGAAAGTCTACCCAACAATTCTGGGGATCCGCAATTTGAAAGTCACTAGCACAAGCACTAGCTAAAATAGTGAACTTTCACTGGCAGTTATAATGTATTTACTGAATTTGTCTATATATGACTAGGAGATCCTCTTCAATGTGTGCTTTATTGCAATTCAAAAAGTACCCTCAAAGTTCAACAATTGGATATTCACTAAACCCGGAAATAAGAGTTTCTTCCCATATATTTTCCTTGAATCTGTTAATGCAATAAAATGTCGGGTCACTTAAGCCCCAGGAGTCTGATGTTCCCCTTTGATCTGGAGAAAGCAGAAACAATATCTTTGCCAGACTCATGGGGGGAAGAAAATTTCTTCCCAGGTTCTATAGAAGGTCAGACAACTGGCCAATTTTACCAGAGCAATCAAGCAGTTAGTTGAACTAATTGCCTCCATGAAATGACTTTCTCAGACTGAATATACTAGGTGTTTGAGTCCAGAGGGCTGATCTCACATTACTTGCCTGACCAGGTAACATCCAAAACCTCAGGCAATATGTTTAAAACAAACAAAACAAAAATAATTAGAAAGTGCCGGTAGGAGATCTTTTATGTATTGACTGTGTCTATTGTTACAGCTTTACTTCTTTCCCCTCATTGGATCAAAAAACTCTGGTTTTGAATATAGGATTGCCAAAGAAGACTGTATCAAGCCATCGAAGGAAGAAGAAATATTTATTTCATTGTCAAATCAGTGGAAGACTTTCAGTATAGTCCCTGCTTACTCATAATGAGAAAGTATAAGTGAAATGAAAAAATAAAAATACCAAATGTTAAGAGGAAATGGGTATTGGTTTATCTATGAGTGTAATTTTGTGAGTAAAGTGGCATAACCAGGCATTCTTTCAAGGATACCTTTTGGCAATATTTGATTGAAATTGAACGTAGACATATGGCAATGCATGGTGCAAGATGCTTTTGGAAAATAGAAATTCTGCAGACAATAATATTTTAAAGAAGACATGCAGATAAAATAGCTGGAGAACCACAGGAAAATATCATCGGGACATGCCCAAGCCTATCTTTATGCCCATATATCCAGCTCCTGATTGTATGCCAATTATATTACTTACATTTCTATGTCCAACACAATTCTGTTTTCTGCATTCTAAACCCATAAATTCACTTGCCCATTTTATATCATCACATGGAAGTCTCAAAGACATATCCAAGTCCACTGTTCAAAATTCATGATATTTCCCCTAAGACTGGTCTTCTTTTGGAATCCCCTTTCTCAGTAATTGGCATAGTCATCTGTCAAGGAACAAACCAGAAACTGAGGGATGATTTTCGAAACTTCATTCCCCTTCACACATCACAGCTAATCCATTCCCTTATTTTTCATTCATCGAGTGATTATTGAGTACCTCCTAAGCACCACCATTCTCTCAAGTGCTAGGGGCGTGGTGGTATAAACAACAACTTTCTTGTCATCATGCAGCATACGTAGTGAAAGGAAGGAGATGATAACAAGCAAGCAGATACATATTTTGAAAAATGTTCAAAAGGAAACCAAGCATGCCATAGGGAGATACTGGATGGAATAGGGGAAGCCGAATTTAGATGTCATAGTTAGGGAAGCCTTCTTCAGGGAGGTGATTGTGAACAGGGAAGGTGTGAGCTAGAAGTGAAGATCATTTCAGGCAGAGGAAACAGCAAGCACAATGGTCTGAAGATAAGAAGAGATTTGGTGTCCAGAAGACCAACATGGCTGAAACATTGTATCTAAGGGGAAAAGAGAAAGCAGAGAAGGAAATGTAAAGGGAAGCTAACGAAGGGTGATAATATGGCTACCGTAATATGCAGAAAAAAACATTGTAGGGCTTGTATTTTTCACTATCACTCTGACCCTATTTTAAAAATGGATTGGAAGATGCAGAGGCAAGAACTCCATTTAAGCATTTTTTGAATTAACTCAGGTGAGAGACGATGGTGGTTGGACTTGGGTATTTGTAGTTGAGGTGAGAAAATTGACAGATTAAAGAAGTATTTTGAAGATAGAGAAAACCGTAAGCAGGAAATTGCTCAATGTGGGGAATGAGGAAAAAAGAGAAATCAAAGATGACTCCCAGGCTTGGGCAACTAGATAGAAGGGTGGTGTCACTTACTGATGTGGGAAAGGTGTCAGTGGTGATGTGACAAAAGTAGGGTCGTGGTGGTGATGGACAGATTGGGCATGCCTTTGAGACTTTGAAATAGAATGAGTATAATACAGAGTTTGAAGAAGAGGTCAGGGCTGGAGACCATATTTGGAATGGGATGAGATATTCTAGGGAAAGAGTGGGACTAAAGAAGAAAGCCTAAAATGAATCTCTGGTGCAGTCCAACATTTAGAGATCAGGTTTGGTATCATCAAGACCTATCAATTTTAGCTCCTAAATATTTCTCAATTTCTTTCTATTTCTCTATCTCTACTGCTGCAACAGTGTAGCATACTGGTCCAAGAAAACTATCTCACCTTTCTCATGGATGACTGCAATTTCTGGGTTTTTTTTTTTTGCTAAAAGAATACAAATTTATTATCTTACAGTTCTGGGAGTTAGATGTGTGAGATGGGTCTTATGGGGCTAAATTCAAGTTATTGAGAAAACTGATTTCCTACTTGAGAATCTAGTGGAAATTTTGTTTCCTTGCCTTTCCCAGCTCCTGGAAGCCATTCCTATTCCTTGGCTTTGGTTCCACATCACTCTGACCTCTTCTCCTGTCATGATATCTTCTCTGTGACTCCTGCCTCACTTTTTCAGTGTTTTTTAAAAATCTTTTGCAATAGCTTTTTAACTGGTTATCCTGTACTTCTCATTTGATCTGCATATTATGGATAGTGTGATCTCAAATACTTAGATTATCATGTCATTCTCTTGCTTCAATCATTTTCATGACATCTAGTTTCTCTTACAATAATGACCAAAGCCCTTATATCTGACTCCACAGCTGTGCACGCTCCTTTCCATCCTCACCTTACTACTTTCCGTCCCTTGTTCTTTGTGCTCTAATTGACCTGATATTTTATCAGTTTCTTTCTTTCTTTTTTTTTTTTTTTTTTTTTTTTTTTTTTTTTTTTTTTATTATACTTTAGGGTTTTAGGGTACATGTGCAGAATGTGCAGGTTTGTTACATATGTATCCATGTGCCATGTTGATTTCCTGCACCCATTAACTCGTCGTTTAGCATTAGGTATATCTCCTAATGCTGTCCCTCCCCCCTCCCCCCACCCCACAACAGTCCCTGGAGTGTGATGTTCCCCTTCCTGTGTCCATGAGTTCTCATTGTTCAATTCCCACCTATGAGTGAGAACATGCGGTGTTTGGTTTTTTGTCCTTGCGATAGTTTACTGAGAATGATGTTTTCCAGTTTCATCCATGTCCCTACAAAGGACACGAACTCATCATTTTTTATCAGTTTCTTTCTTTTGTACACACCGTGTTCTCCCCAGCCATATTTCCTGGGTACATGTTCTTTCTTCTGCTTGGAAAATTACCTCTCTTCTTTTATCCCAAATAGTTAATTCCAATCTATCCTTGGGCTTCAACTAAAATATCGCTTCCATTAGAATATCTTCCTGAAATCTCCATACTACATTTATATGTGATTTGCAAGTGCTAGAAAACGAAACCCAACATGGTTTAAGAAAAGGAGGTGTAATATAAAGTCCAGAGATAGTTGTTGTCAGGAAAGACTTGATTAAAGACTGCATTATTTCCTCTGGCCCAAGTTCCTCTCTGTCCTTTAGTTGTGTTATTCTTAATATTGGCTCTAGTCTTAAAAAGTTATTTCTTCCACATCACAAGGTAACAGCAATAATTTTAATAATCACATCCTGTGAGAAAGAGTGAGGGTCTCCTAGGAGGCATGGGTAGTTTTATTGGTCATTTTTGGCTAAATATTGTTGCCCTAGAGCTGGGAGATGAAGCCTATCCCACATGGAATGAGAATAGAGAAGAGGAAAGAGGTGAAAGGTGGTAGGTTTTGTGCAACCTGGACTCAGACAAAGTCTTCTACTCCTATCAGATGTTTTCACTGAAGTCAGCATCTTCCATTTACATAGCAGGGCATCTTCACTTGGTCCATGTACTTGGAAGAGAAAAAAATTATACTTTATTTTCTCTAACTTGTAATTAAGATTTAATATTTCATTTAATTATACATGTAGCCAATAAACCACAGTAGCTTTAGCAATAACTATGACTTTACCATCAATAGGAATAGTAGATATTTTCATATCCGTTAGTTATTCCCATCTTCAAATATTGTTTATGTTCATTATTTATTCAAAAATTATGATAGTTGGAGCAAGATGGACAAATAGAAGGTTCCACCAACTATCTGCCCTACAAGGACATCAATTTAACAACTAGCTACACAAAAACGCACCTTTGTAAGAACTGAAAATCAGGTGAGCACTCACAATACCTGTTTTTGACTTCATATCACTGAAAGAGGCATTAAAGAGGGAGGGTAGAAAAAACAGTCTTGAATCACCGACACCACCCCTCACTCACATTCTGGCACTGGCTGTGTGGTATAGAGAGAGAATTGTGCATTTGGGATGGGGAGAGTGCAGCAATTGTAAGACATTGCATTGAACTTAGTGCTGCCCCGTCATAGCAGAAAGCAAAACCAGGCTGAACTCAGCTGATGCCTACCCATGAAGGGAACATTTAAACCAGCCATAGCCTGAGAGGAATTGCCCAACCTAGTGGGCAACTCGGAGCACCCAGGTCAGGACTTGAGTTCCAGAAAGCCTCACCACTGTGGGCTAAAGGGGTCTGAGGCCCTAGATAAACTTGAAAGGCAGTCTAGGTCACAAGGATTGCAACTCCTAGGTGAGTCCTATTGCTGAACTGGGCTCAGGGCCTGTGGACTTGGTGGCGGGTGTATGTGACCTACAGAGACAACAGATGGGGCAGCTACGAGAGTGATTGTGCCACCACTCTCCCAACCCCAGGCTGCATAGCTCATGGCTCCACAGGGATTCCCTTCTTCCACCTGAGGAGAGAAGAGGAGAGGGAAGGGTAAAGAGGGCTTTGTCTTGCATTTTGGATACCAGCTCTGCCACAGTAGGATGGGGCACCAGTCAGAGTCATGAGGCCCCCTTTTTAGGCCCTAGCTTCTGGATAACATTTCTAGACACACCCTGGGCCAGAAGGGAACTCACTGCCTTGAAAGGAAGGACCTCCTCCTAGCAGGATCCATCACTTGCTGACTAAAGAGCCTTCGGACCCTGAATAACCGGCAGCAATACTCAGGTAGTATGCCGTGGGCCTTGGGTATGAGTCTGACACTTGCTGGCTTTAAGTGAGACTCAGCACATTCCCAGCCATAGTGGCTACGCGGAGAGACTCCATCTGCTTGAGAAAAGTGGAGGTAAATATAAAGAGGACTTTGTCTTTCACCTTGGGTATCAGCTCAGCCATAGGCAGGTAGAGCACCAAGTGGAGAAGGTATCATAGCAAAGGGCTGAGGATGCTGAGAGGACTCAAGTACTGAACCTTAAATAATGGGTTGGTTTTGTATTTGTTACCAATTGCACAAACAGCACCACCACCGTTTACTTAGCCAATCAAGGATAAAAATCCAAGAATCAGTTTTGACTTTGCCCATTACTTATTTATCACCCATAACTAATGATTAGCAAAAATTTTGCTGTGGTCAGTGTTGAGTAAATAAGATTTGAGTGATACTTCAGACCTCAAAGACTGTAATCTGGCACCCTTTTAAAATTGCCTTTGGGCTATCTTCTGTTTCTAATCACTCTTATGCTAACCAGAAAGTTGTGTATTCTCTGGGAAATAATACAGATTTTGCAGTCATAAATACCTTTTGTATAACTACTCTTCCTACCACTTTGCAATTGAATAGGTAGTTTATTTTGTTCCCGGGTTTTACATCTGTAAATTAAGAGAATATCAGTTAGGATTGTGTTTAGTTTCAGATAACAAAAACCTCAAATGATGTAGTTTAAATGAGATAAAAGTTTATTTTGACTACATGGAGAAATGTTCTGAGACAGGAGATCCAGGGTTGCTATGTGGCTCCTCAAAGATGTCAGAGACTTAAGTCAGTTTCAATTCACTGCTCTGACACATTGTCAGACTCCTGCCAACACATCTGTGTACCAGACAGCAGGATGGAAAAAATGGTAATGAAGAAACCTGCAAACAGCACACAATGTCATCCTTTTTAGGGCATCTTTAAGAAGCTGTAACACACTTCTATTTTGCTCACCAGAACTCAGTCACATAACCACACCTTAGTTTCAAAGGAAGCTGAGAAACGTGTTTTCGATTCCTGTGCCTTGTACATAGCTAAAAATTGACAGGTTCTTTTATTAAGAACAACAACAACAAAAGCCAAGGTTAATAAAATGTCTAGCTCATGGTGTTAACTTAAATTAGTGTTATTTTGTCTTTCTTATCCACTTCTGTTTTTCCTAAATCCTGTTTTATTCTATCACATGGATTCAAGTGTTGCTTTCCATTAAATGTGTCCCCATTCTTTGTTAGATTGGTACCACATTAGTTTGTGTCTGTACAATGCGACTAAATAATAAAGTAATATTAGAGCAGACTAAAATTTGCCTCAGATTAGGTATTTCATACACATTGTATGTTTCTTCATACACGGTAAGAAGAAACCAAATAGTTCAGTTTTAGGGGCAGATTTTAAAATCCAAAGAGCAGCGTAGGGAGGAGAGATTAACAGTGGGCCTGACTATAGTCTATGCTGCATAAGTATAATTTGCTTTGGATATCATCAAATTCCTGTTCAGACTCCTCGCACTACTGCCTTACATAGATATAATTTACCCCTTGTTTCTGCTACCAAGACCTGGGAGATCCTACTTATTTCCTCTACCAAAACTTGCTTTCTTCTTTATTTCTAGAACACTGAACAAATAAATAATGGGGAAAAGCAATTCAATTCTAAATGTACAAGACTTCAACACAGATAAAAGATCATACTTATAGAATTTCATATGGTATGAAGGACTTGTCAACACCAACTTTTCACGGACTTACCCTTCCTGCGTCAAAGCTAGGCTTCTGGAGCTGTCAGGGCAGAGGATTCCTCTCTGTGGCTCTGAGTTTCCAAATGTATTGAGAGGTGGATGTGATATTGTTAATTTCATGCTGCAGGGGGCACCATTTTCATTGTATTCTATGTATCACTCAGATGTGCCAGTCACATAAAATGGAGATGGTATCTCTAGAATTTGATAACCTAATGGTCCTAGATAATATCTAATTTTTTTTTAAGTTCTAAAAATTCTGACTCCCAGAAACCATATAATTGCCTATTTCCCTCAAACTTTTTGCGGGAGCAGCTGTAGACATTTTGGATAATAGGCATATGCACAGTACATTCCCAATGTGTATTGTGGTCATGTTCAGTCCTCGGTATAATAGTTCCAAATCTGTTTATTTTCCTTCCTTTCAAGAAAACACGCCATAAACTAACTAGATGAGAGTTTTATTGCTCTGTGGATACCCTTATATTTGCTTTATACACTAAGAAAATAATTTACAAATAAGTGCTTTATATATGTTTAATTACAAATTATAGCCCACTTCATTTTGCATTTGAAAACTAATCTCCTAGCACGTAAACTACAGATTATATGATATGATTTTTGGGAGGTCTGGTCAAAGTAGAACTTTCAGTAATTACACAAAATAAGAATCTATATGATGATGACAAACTTGAGTTTACATGTATTATTCATTTGCTTTTATATATCCTATCGACCTTATAAATTAGTACATTTAGCATGCAAGAAATAGTTTATGTTAGTTGAGAAAACGTCACTTTTACTAAATGGAACAAAATGGTGGAGGTTTATGATCATCAGTGGAGTCATGGTGTATTCAAGGTACAGATGAAAAACGTTATCGACCATGTGCTGTACATCACCATGATCATTATTATTCTAGGTTGTGAGCAGATGATTTGTGATTCCCAAGCAATATGTAAATATGTGAACAGAGTTTACTGTTGTGATAAAATAAAACTTTCAACACAGTTTATCTGACTTTTTATGGAACACATAATCCTTATTGTGTTGCAGAGTAAACAGGCATACATTGTAAACAGTTCGATTTAAGGTTCATGATTAAAATTACTTTCACACAGACAAATAATATTTTTAGTTTGTTTTATCTTTAATCAGCATCAATTGTGTTTGGCAATCAGGGAATGGATTAGAATGGGGGTATTTACCACTACTTAAAAGCAGAATATATTATTCCCTAAATTCACTATATCTTTAGAAGGAGGAAGAAGAGATGGACTTTTCATGTTCCAGAGGCAGAAGCAAGTAGCTCATTGAAAGGAAATTCATACAAGAGTAAATCTGAATATTGAGTATGTCTGTTAGAATATGGGATCAAAAAATAAAACTGTAATAATTGCTTTCTTTGCTGTGCCTGCTAAATGTCTAAGCCAGGATGATTTGATAATTTACTGTTACCTCTTTATAAAACCTGGGCTTTATTAGAAGAAGAAAACTCAGCATAGTGGATGGATCTTTTTATGTTAAACTATTTGCTGCCCTCTTCTTGTGACAGTGGTTTAGCTGTGTTACTTGCTTAGTCCAAAGAAGTATGAGTGAAAGTGATGTCTTACACATCAGAGCATAAGCTTTAAAACACATTGTGAGGGTTCACCATGTTCTCTTTACCTTTTGTCAAGAGACTGGCACGTTTCAGATATGCTCCCTCAGGCTGGATCCCAGAATGCAGATAACATGGACCAGAGCCATGGACCACCTGCACAGGACTGGTGACATAAGCAAGAAATAAGCCTTTGTTACCTAAGCTGCCAAGACTCTGTGGATGTTGTCTTCTACAAAATAACTGAACCTAAGCTTAGAGACATACTATCCAATATGAGACAATGTGATGTGTGTTCCTTGTTGACATGGGTCAACAAATGTAGAGGCAATTAAGTTGTAGAAACAACATCACAATATAAGTAGCAATACTAAAATTCTAGAGAGATTGTAAAACAACATAATTAAAGTATAAAATGTGATTACTTTTACAGAGGCACTCTTTCATTTGATGAACATTTAGAAGACACCTTCAATTGTAGCACTATGAGAAATCTTTTGAACAATGTTATCCCTTCTGTACTCAGGGAAATTGATTCCTAGGGAATAAGCACCCCCGAAGGAGTACAGATAGGAAGCAGCTGTGGTCCTAAAAGTTTGGGGAGACCTGCAAACCATATCTCCCTTTTGGCAATTCATAAGATAGGTTAGGAAAATAAAGTTTTGAAAAATTCTATACCATACACGTGCTTTTTCCTCCCACGGTATTTCTTTATTTTTTGTTGTTTTTGTTCTTTTCTTTCTTTTTTGGAGACAGTGAGGGTCTGACTCTGTCATCCAGGCTGGAGTGCAGTGGAGCATTCATGGCTCACTGTAGCCTTGACCTGTCTATTCTCAGGTGATCCTCCCACCCCAGCCTCCCAAGTAGCTGGGACTACAGGTGTGCACCACCATGCCTGGCTAATTTTTCAGTTTTTTGTAGAGATAGGGTTTCACCATGTTGTCTAGGCTGGTCTTAAACTCCCGGGCTCAAGCAATCCACCTGCCTTGGCCTCGCAAAGTGCTGGGATTGCAGGCGTGAGCCACCACAACTGAACTTCCTGCCGTATTTCTGAACTTCATTTGGACACAGTGTGAGTAATGTTGTCTTAAAGTATTCAAAGATTAGTAAGACATGGTCTGTTCCATCCTGTCCCACTTTATCTTGTGGGGAATTAAAAATGTCTACAAATTCCACAGGGGATACATGAGTGGTGATAGATTAAAGTGATAAGAGGATGAATGTGCAAATAGCCAGTCTCAATTTTAATTCAGAGCATTCGTGCTATATAGAGAGAAGTGGACACTTTAAAATTCTGACCAGTAGCAAGGGCATTCCTTTAATGTATCATATTTGAGCTACATCTGTCTCCTAACTGTACACTTTGTCATTTTGTCCATTTAATCTCTCCCATTTTATTCAGTTCTTTCTTTCCTTGCTGCCTCAGTATAGTCAGACCTAATTTCTTGTGAGCAGCCAGAGCAATGTGGAATTTTATCTGAACTTCAGAACTTTTCGTGCTTGTTTGCTCCTTCATGTCTTTAAGGATTGCTGTTTCCCTCTAGTAGAATCACCTGCCCTTCTTTTTTCCTTGTCTAAATTCAATATAGCCCCTAAGACTCCCCTCAGACACTACTATCCTTATGGGACCACTTTCACCTCTGGAGTGTTTTTGTCCTATCTCTATTCCAGCACTTCCCACATCACATTGCAATCTTGAGACTAGGAGCTGTATCTGAGTAGATAGTATCACAGGCATGTACATCGAGACTAGAGCTGTCATGCACAGAAACTCATAAGGGAAATGTGTCCTGGGAATTGTGCACAGAGGAAGCCCTGAGAGCAAAAGCTGCCTTAGGATCCTTGTTTCAACGCCCTGTATAGTGTTTGACATGGAAAAGTCCTCAGTGAGGGTGTGCTGCACATCTGTATTGGGCCTGCTTCTTGAGCAGCAGAAGAGGATTGGGTTACTACCCATTTCTGCAGCTCAAAGAAGACTGAGGAGATTCAAGTTTCTTTTCAGATTAAAAAAAAAATTCAGCTCGATTTAGCATAAAAGTCTCATCTTGACAAATTCTGAAAACTTATTTTTAAAAATTTTGCAATCTTTTAGTCTCAGCTATATCTTCTCTCTCTCTCTTTCTCTCGCTATCTCTCTCACACACACACACACAGAGAGAGAGAGAGAGAGAGAGATTTCTGATGTGTTGGGCACATAGAGTATTATTCTGCATTAAGCAGTTATATCCATTATCTGGGGAGCATATGTAAGGCTGTATTCTAGTGGAAGTAAAAAAAGAACACAAACCTTGGGGATGATGGTGGAGTCATGGTTTCCACGCTAAGAAAAAAAGTTTTTCAATGGCAAGAGTTGTTAAAAGAGGATATATTGTGGAGGGAGAGAGCTGGTATCCAGAAATTGTTCTAAATTAATAAAGAACCTTGATACATCAACCATAGGCAGTTTTAGAGGCCAGTAACACCATCAGCTTGCAGTAGGGCTGCACATACTTTGAATCTTCCTTTTTTGTTTCCTCCCTTTCTCTTTCCCTTCCTCTTCCTTCCCTCTCCTTCCCTCGCTCTCCTTCCATCCTTCCTTCCTTCCCTCCCTCCCTCCTTTCTCTTTCTTTCTCTTTCTTTCTTTCTTTCTTTCTTTCTTTCTTTCTTTCTTTCTTTCTTTCTTTCTCTCTATTTCTTTCTTTATTTCTTTCTTTCTCTTTCTTTCTCTCTCTCTCTCTCTCCTTCTTGTTTTTCTTTCCTTCCTACCTCCCTCTTTTTTTCCTTCCTCCCTCCTTTTTTCCTTCCCTTCCATTATTTCTTCTTCCCCTACTTCTTTTCCATTTTCTCACCTTTCTCCTCCTTTTGCTTATTCTTTCTCTAGCAGCTGATTATAATCTCCAAAAGTACAATCTCAAACCTAATAATCCCAGACATTAAATTTCCAAAAGATCAAAACCTTAAAAACATAATTCTGGAAAAATACTTTAAGCAATCTTTAAAAGATATTTGTTTATATATTTTTAAAAGGGGACTTGATTGAGAAACATATAAAAGCATGACAAAACACTTCATAGGCCTCTTACACAATAAAATAAGCAATGATGGCATACATATTTTTGCAAACATAAACAGGTATACTAATGACAGTAGGATGGGTATAACAGTTATGAGCAAACTGTATTCATAAATAGGTCAAAAAGGGAAATATATAAGTGGATATCACTACAGTTGGTAATTGTGTGCACTCAGCTTTATAACTGTGGTCATCTGAAATACTGTGACAAATAATCTAAGTTTTTTGATATCGGTCAACACTGCATATGCAGTTGCCCAAAGGGCTGAGATCTTGAGAACTTTTATCCTTCACAAATGAAGATGTACAAAAAGGATATCTGTGTTTATTGAGGAATTTTCAATGTTTTTACATTGAGAACCAAAGAACCTGGTGGTATAACTCACAGTCCAAGCCTGAAAGCCTCAGGACCCCAGGAGGCTGCTGGTGAAAGCCCTGCAATCCAAAGACCAAGTAAGCCTGGGATACTGATGTCCAAGGCCGCAGAACAAAAGTATGTCTCAGCTCTCAGAGAGAGGCCAGTTTGCCTTCTGTATTTGCTCTCTCCGGGCCACCAATAGATTGGATAGTGCTCACCAGTATTGAGGGCAGCTATTCCCCACCTAGTCCACTCTGACTCACACAGTAATCTCCCCTGGAAACACCCTCATAGGCATACCCAAAATAATGCTTTGACAGGTTTCTAGGCATTCCTTAATCCAGTCAAATCGACACCTAAATGAAGTCCACAAGTTCACCCCTTGTCAACTTGGCACCCATACGCATCATTTTTTAAAATATAATTTCAACTTTTATTTTAGATATGGGGGTACATGTGCAGGTTTGTTACGTGAGTATATTGCATGTTGCTGAGGTTTGGGATACAAATCCTGTCACCCAGGTAGTGAGGATAGTATCCAATTGGTAGTTTTTCAACCCATGCCCCCTTTCCTCCCTCCCCCTCTAGTAGTCTGCGGTGTCTATTGCCCCCATCTTTATGTTCATGTGTACTCAATGTTTAGCTCCCACTTATGAGAACATCACATGTTCCTACTCCATACTTAATTCCAAATAAAGACAGTAACAAAGTAATAGTTCTGCCTAATGTGATGCGACTCTCCTGTGATTGTGATTTTATGGATTTTAGATGTTAGAGATGTAAGACTTCAGAGATTTAAATCTTTAGGGATTTTGATCTTTTGGGATTTAAACATTCAGAATTATGGTATTTTGGCTTGTGTCTTTCAGGATTATGATTAAAACCCCTTTCTCCATTTTCCCCGGCTTTCTCTTTCTCCCTTGTCTTCTAGTCCTCCTTCTTGCTTCTCGTCTTTCCACTTTCTCCTTCTCTTTTTCTTCTCTTCCTTACCATGTAAGAATACACCTCTAATTTGGAAGAAAGTGGGGCAGTAGAATTCATCTGAGAGTCAATTTTGATGGGTTCTATCTATTCCAGGATATGAAGGCTAGTGATAATTGAAAAATATTATAGGGCAAACGTTGACAGATTAGTCATATTTTAATTAATCCTAGTCACTTTTGTAGTGATAATAAAGTTTCTATACATCCTGTGTCACATTTCTTTAGGCCTTTCACATGGCTTAGAATAATTGGGTTTAATTTTTAATGAACTATAGATAGCCAATGAGACAGAGTAGCCAATATCTTCTCATTTACCTTATTTTGTCTTTTAAACATAGATTTGAGCGCCAGCAAATCTAATGTCTTGTTTGGTTTAATTTAAATCATTAATTTTAATTTTCTAAAGACTCCCCTGTTCCACATATCTGGGACATAATTTAAAATATTTTCTAATCTCAATGATTAATATAACCATTTTCCCAAAATTCAATTATTTTCTGATTAAATTAATTCTCCCTAATCTTAAGATACTAACATTTCTATAAATTAAATTCCTTATAGCTGTCATTTAATAACAGATCTCATTAAAATCCATATGGGTTGTTAAAACTGCATGTTACGCTTAAATCTTGACAGTACACATTTTTATAAAATGAAGTGGGATGAAAGATATGTAAATGGCTACAGGCAAATTTTGGAAATATTGCAGTTTCAGTTCCAGACCACCCTAATAAAACAAATATTACAATAAAGTGAGTCACACAAATGTTTCGTTTTCCCATGTTAAACAGGTTCTGTTTAGACATAATGCTATTGTACACTTAGTAGCCACAATATTGCACACAATATTGAAATTAGGCCCATTGATAACCCTACAACGGCCTCAAAGTGTTCGCGTGAAATGAACAGTTATAGGTCTCTCACTTTAAATTAAAAGCTAGAAATGATTGAAGTCAGTGAGAAAGGCTATTAAGTGTGCGTCAGCATTATGTCTATAAAGCAACATACAAACCTTAATTTAAAAACACGTTATTGCTTAAAATGCTAACAGTCATCTGAGCCTTCAGTTGAATTGTAATCTTTTTGTGATGGAGGGTCTTGCCTCATTGCCGATGGCTGCTGACTGATCAAAGTGATGGTTGCTAAAATTTGAGGTGTCCGTGCCAATTTCTTAAAATAAGACAATAAAATTTGCTGTATTACTTGACTCTTTCTTGCAGGAAAGATTTCTCTATAATGTGTGCACAGTAGAACTTTCAAAATTGGAGTCAATCCTCTCAAACCCTGCCACTGCTTTATCAACCAAGTTTATGTGATATTCTAAATCCTTTGATGCCATTTCAACAGTGTTCACGACAACTACACCAGGAGTGGATTCCATCTCAATAAACCACTTTCTTTGCCCATCCCAAAGAAAAAGCTCCTGTGTTCAAGTTTTATTGTGAGATTGCAGCAGATCAGTCACATCTTCAGGCTTCACCTCTAATTCTATTCCTCTTGCTATTTTCATGACATGTGTAGTTACTTCCTACACTGAAGTCTTGAACACTTTAAAGTCAGCCAAGAGGGTTGAGATGAACTTCCAAACTCCTGTTAGTATTGCTCTTTTGACCTCCTCCCATGAATCATAAATGTTTTTAATGACATCTAAAATAGCAAATTCTTTTCAGATTTTCAATTTACTTTGCCTCAATCCATTAGAGGAATCAGTATCCATGACAACTATAGCTTAAAGAAATGTATTTCTTAAATAAGACTTGAAACTCAGAATTACTCCTGATCCATACATCGCCATCAGCATTGGCTTATAAGCATTGAGCATCAGCTTCAACTTAAAGTCACCAGTTGCATTAGTCCCTGAAAAGAGTCAGTCTGCTCATCTTTTGGGGCTTGGAAGCCAGGCATTGACTTCTCTCTAGCTGTAAAAGTCCTAGATGGGGTCTTCTTCCAATAGAAAGCTGTTTTGTCTACATTGAAATTCTGTTGTTTAATGTAACCAGCTTCATCAATTATCTTAGCTAGATCTTCTTGATAACTTGCTGAGCTACTACATCAGCACTTGCTGCTTCACTTTGCACTTTTATGTAATGGAGATGGCTTCTTTCCTTAAACCTCATGAACCAGCCTCTGACACCTCCAACCTTTCTTCTGCAGCTTCCTCACCTCTCTTAGCCTGCATATACTCAAAGAGAGTTAGATCCTTGCTCTGGGTTAGGCTTTGGCTTAAGGGAATGTTGCGGCTGGTGTAATCTTCTACCAGACTCCTGAAACTGTCTCCATATCACTGTAAGGCTGTTTTGCTTTTTTTCATTTGTGTGTTTACTGGAGCAGCACTTTATTTCATTCAAGAGATTTTTGTTTGCATGCACAACTTGGCTAACTATTTGGTGTAAGAGGCGTAGTTTTTGGTGATCTCAGTTTTGACATGCCTTTCTCACTGACTCCAATAATTTCCAGCTTCTGCTCTAAAGTGAGACACTTGTGACTCTTCCTTTCACATGAACATTTTGAAGCCATTTTATGGTTATCAGTTGGCCAAATTTCAATATTGTTTTATCTCAGGAAATAGGGAGGCCTGAGGGGAGAGAGAGATGGCAGAACGGCTGGTCAGTGGAGCAATCAGAGCACACACAACATTTATTGATTAAGTTTGCCATCTTATGGGGCATTGCTCATGGCACTCCAACACAATTACAATAGTAACATCCAAGATCACTCATAGGTCACCATAACATATGTAATAATAATAATAAAGTTTGAAATATTGTGAGAATTACCAACATGGTGTACAGAGGCACAAAATGAGCACATGCCGTTCGAAAAATGCCACCAATAGACTCGTTTGAGGCAGAGTTGACATAAACCTCCAATCTGTAAAAAGTGCAATAACTGTAAAGCACAATAAAGCAAAGCATAATAAAATGAGGTTATGCTTGTAGTTATCCCTTCAGCTATGATAAAGCATTTGTCAATTCTTCATATTGAATAATAGAAACATTTCACTTTTAATAAGAGTAGTGAAGAAACCAAATTTTCATGTTGGTTTTTTATAAACTAACATTGTCACATACACATGAAAATTTTTTGTTATTAAAATTGCTTTATTCTACTGCACATAAAGTATATCTACTATTTTGAGACTCTTGATTCTCTGAGTATTTCTAGGTACCTATCACCTATTTGTTTTTCCAACTATATAATTCATGCACTATATTTATGAATATAGAGCAATTTACAGCTATGCGTAGTATTTTTAATACATAGTGATGTTACTCTTACCTTGATGAATTGTAAAATGGCTCCTGTGTTTCTTCTCCCATTCACTCTTGTTCATTGCTTGTACTCCTTAACATTAGATAAAACTAACACAAATTAACAATTTTGACTACAGAAGGGAGGGAAAGATTGAGTGCTGAAACAAGATTTAGGCATCTTTGGTGGTCCCTTCCACTTTTAAAATTCTGATAGGCACCTCAGCTTTCCCAGAACAGCAGAAGTATTTGTGCAGCACAACATATCTCACCAGGAAACTGCATTTATTTAGTCAGTGGATGAATGGAAATAAAACAGGCTCGTCTCAGTGGAACTTTTGTGGAAAGAATAAGTCCAGAAAGAGAATCTGAACTGAGCAGTGTCTTCAATACTGTTTTGTTGTTTGTTTGTTTTTATTGAGATGGAGTCTCACTCTGTTGCCCAGGCTAGAGTGCAGTGGTACCATCCAGGCTCACTACAACCTCCGCCTCCTGGGTTCAAGTGATTCTCCTGCCTCAGCCTCCTAAGTAGCTGGGATTACAGGCGTAAGCCATTACACCAGATTAATTTTTGTATTTTTAGTGGAGATGGGGTTTCACCACGATGGCCAGGCTGGTCTTGAACTCCTGACCTCAAGTGATCCACCTGCCTCAGCCTCCCAAAGTGCTGGGATTACAGGCATGAGCTACCGTGCCTGGCCCACAATGCTGTTTTAAAGAGGACCTCTGTATATGTTTGCTTGAAGTCATTTGAGGGTGTCTTCTTTTGATTCAGTTTGTCAAAAAAGTAAGTAAAAAATCTTTATAATTTACTTCCATTTAAGTCCAACTGTTTTCTCCAAATAATAAGAATAAAACAAGGAAATACTTTTTTCCCATTTGGTTACCGTTTAAATGCTGTTTTATTTATGAGTTCCATATTGTATATGAAGAGACTAGTGATCCAAGCATTTTTTACTTTCTAAGACATCCCCCTTTTTCCAGCAGTCTCAGCCCCAGCTTCTAATGTAATTCTGGCCTGGGAAGGCAATATTTTTGTCATTTCCAACCTTTCTATGTGGATCAAGTATAAAATTAGTCCTGCTGTTAATGGTTAAAGACCTATTACAGTTCACACTTACAGAGAACTTCAGATAGCCATAGCTTCCAAAATTCCCTTTTTTGATGACCGCATCAATATTATTTTTCATCTGCCTGAATTTTCTAGGATTTAGAGAAACAGAAAAAAATCATAATAATTGCACACTTACAATTTTCCAAACTCTGTGCTGTAATACTCAAACACAGTGATTTAATACTCAAACAATCCCATAAGATATAATAAGCTATTAGAATCTCCATTTTATAGATAAGCAAATTGAAGTTGAGAGAGAATAAGAAGATCATCTAAAGTCATGCAGAAATAGGGGGAGAAAAGTGGGATCCTGTATTCCAGCACACTTTGACTCCAATAACCAAGATCTTTCCAAAGCCCCAAATGAACACTACCACTTATAATTCCTATCCCTTGGACGTGCAGGCTGGACACTGTCTACTGACTGGAGATCAGTTCTAAAATGAATGAATCTACTGGATCCATAACGTGGTTTCTCATCAGAACTTAACTACAACCAGCAAACACACTTATGCTCGTACACAAACACATTATTTCTCTCCACTGGACTTGAATGCTTTCCTCAATCAAGACTGGATTTGTCACAGTTCGATATTAAGTTCATTAGATCAACGATTAACCTCTTAAAGACCATTTGCTGATTTGTGATTTTGTTCCTGAGCTTCAACCCCACAAAATCTTGTCTTCCTATCTTATTCCTCTGGTCAAATCTGACTATCAAAAGACCTGGTGTGCTCACTGGTCAAGCCTAGAATGTCCTCCAATTTCACCTGCCTCTATCACAGGGTAGAAATATATCGGCTTTCCTTTACTCTGTGTGATTCAGGTATTTTATAAATCTTAAATTCTCTAACTTAAGAAATTCCCCAATTAACATTTCTTTATTCTTACCAAAATTGTTTTCAGTAAAAAAACAAGACTTAGTAATCTTAGTCATCATACTGATTCAATTACTGACAGATTTTTGCATTTCTTAACTGGCCAATCCACACAGCTCTTTTTATTTGTCATCTCTCAGCTTTTAAATAAGAAACAAGTAAACCCCAGGAATGAGTGACAGAAGTATTCAGGCTTTCATTATTAGGTTGACAAAACAAGCCATTTTATTTGTTGAAAATGCTGATATTATACCAGGATCAAAGGGAAGAATATTTGTGTGTGTGAGTGTGTGTGTCTTTCCTGAAGGGACTCAAAAGAGAATGACTTTAATTATTTAGTTTGTATATACAGCACCCTCAAAAGTGGTGTGAAAATTTTAATGGCATAGGAGGCACAATGTAATTATGGCCTTTTGGGAGGGGGATGACAGCAGTGTTAGCAACTCTCAATGCTGAATTGCTTCAGATAAGATATTTACTGCTGCTTTTGGATTACATTTACTCTGGGAGAAGCTGTGGTAAAGTCTATCACAGTAAAGCTCTGTCATTCTTTCTTAGAACTTAGACTTCGAAAATGCTTCAGGCACAAGAGAGGAAAAGCATCCAGCATATAGAGGGTATGAGAAATGTTTGCTACTGAAAAGAACAAACATTTTCTTAAATATAAATCCACTCTCTTCATTTATTTGCTTATAATGATTTCTGTGCCTGAAGTAACTACCGTATCTTGGTAGACGTTTTATTATCCTTCAAGACTTGCTTAGATATTACTTTTTGTTGAAGTCTTCTTCAATTTTCCTCTTTCAAATCAGTGCAAATTAATTCACTCATGTATTCAATAATACTTTCTAGATTACCTACCAGGAACTGGGGCTATATGTACTAAGAAAACTTAATCTCTATTCTCCAGAAGTTTAATCTGTTTTGAGGAGATACACATTTTGAGAAAAATAAGTGTAATATCTGTCAAAGATTATATTAGAGTAGTCTTTATGAAGGACAGTGAGCTCATAAAGGCAAGATCTGTTCATCACTTTTGGGAGTTAACAAAGGTGTCATGGAGAAGGTGGCTATTATATATTTTTTAAAAATTTGGTCTTCAGATCTCTCTATGGAGAGTGGCTGTAAACTCTAGCCCTGCCATGATGGGGCTCCAGGGAATGTCGCTGTGGATGTTTACTCTGTGACTTTCTCAGGATGCTCTTTTATCCTGGCAGATGGCCTAGTGCCCAAGCGTCTGACCCATGACCAGGGAAGTGTCCCTCTTGTAGGAAATTTATTTATACTGGCAGACACCCTTGTGGCTCTTTTCTTTATATTATTATTGAGATGGAGTTTCACTCTTGTTGCCCAGGCTGGAGTGCAATGACATGATCTCGGCTCACTGCAACCTCTGCCTCCTGGGTTCAAGCAATTCTCCTGCCTCAGCCTCCCTAGTAGCTGGTATTACAGGCATGCAGCACCACACACAGAAATTTGTGTGTGTGTGTGTGTGTTTTTAGTAGGGATGGGGTTTCACCATGTTAGCCAGACCGGTCTTGAACTCTTGACCTCAGGTGATCCACCCACCTTGGCCTTCCAAAGTGCTTGGATTATAGGTGTGAGCCACCACATTTGGCCCCTTGTGGCTCTTATCTGACCTGTGTCCAGTTTATTTCCACCAAGATAGCCACTGTCTAGGAGAACCCTGAATAAGAAAGAAGTTAGATTCAGGTGTGTTGCTCAGGTGAGGCACAGAGGAGGCAGTACAACAAAATACATGAGATAGCAGAAGTAGTTTATTACTTACAGGTCAGTAAGAGACGAGGGGGTACTGGTGAGGACTGATGAACAGACTGAGGGAGCATCATGCTAAACCAGCAGCTGGGAGCCAGAAAGAGACCTGTTGGCCAAGGCCTATATTGGGGTTCAGGCTGTTACCCAAGGAGGTTTCCCATGGGTAGTTCTAATTGGGGAGTTTAGAACAAGCAGACATGAGTCCTGTGGGGCCACACTGTAACTTATTAGTGGTCACTGTAGCATATCCACACAGTCTATGCTGGGTGTAGGGGTCAGTGGGGTTAGTCTGGTATGTTGTATCTATATGTCCCATAGAGAAGCAGTTACCAGGAAGCAATTGTATAGAGAAGATGATTTGGACCACATTGAGATACTGGGAGGAGGCAGAGAGCCAGAAGCTGTATTGAGGATGACTAAGCCCTGCTTTTGGTAGGAGACAGTTAACCCTATACTCAAAATGAATGCTGAGGCAACATAAAATTACAAGTATTCATTATGGTAGTATTTTTGGTTATATTGAAGAATGTGTGTATTTGCGTAATACAGCTGAAGCTGTTGGTGGCCTGCCCAGATTTTTTTTTTCCTGATATCATTAGTGCAAATTGGCTCAAATGTCACTGGAGCTGGTTCTTTGGTCACTGTCACAACAGGCTGGCATGCTGGAAGTTTCTCTCTCCCAAGCAGCCTTCAATAGATACATGGTCTATGATCAGGAGAAAGGTCTAGGCTGGAATGTTTGGAATGGGAGTTGGTGAATAAATATCACACCTCCTTCACCCATGGATGAGATAACTCTGAGGTGTGCTTGGGAATTCTCCATGGACAGCAAGCCTCCATCACTCACAGTAGTAACTGGATTTAAAATGTACATTTGCTGGCTGACTTCCTTTCTCTGTATCACTTTCATATTCCCCTGCTTTCCAAAGAAACTACTTGCGCGTTGTTAAATGGACATATGGACATTTTTTAACAGTAAAATCAAGACTTACGTCAAATGAATATATATATATCAAAAATTTTATTTTATTTATTAATAAGGGAACTTGTCTAATGTCACAATTGAATCAAAGATAGAATTGCCAGATACAGATAAACAACTTAAAATTTTTTAGTATAAGTACATCCCAAGTACTGCATCAGACCATACTTATGCTAAAAATTGTTTACTTAAAGTTCAAATATAACTGGACATCTCATAATTTTATTTGCTAAATATGTCAACCCTATTCAACGGAGAGTTCAAACTACTGCACGGAGATGCCAGATAGAAACCACAGCACACAGACGCCATGAAATGAATTTACAAGTAGATGCAAAACTGGCAGAACTGGTGAATACCTATAGAAAAATATTCGATTGCATTCTACTGGGTACAACCTCGTTGTGTACTGATGAGAATCATTTGCATTACCACGTTTTCTACAACTTGCAATGTTGTAAAATAGCTCAAAGACAGTGATAGGTGGAGATAATTTAGGAGATTGAGCTAGACAGGGCACACAGTTGTCTCTTAATTTCTTTTTCCCCATTCATATATATGTGTGTGTGTGTGTGTGTGTGTATGTATATATATATATATATAATATATGTATGTATGTATTGTAAAATAGCTCAAAGACAATGATAGGTGGAGGTAGTTTATGATATATATATTTAACCATAGGAATTCTTGTTTGAGAGTCTGCTTCTGAGAAAACACAAACTAAGAAACTGTTTTGGGAGCAGATGGGGTGAGGTAATTTTCGAAAATGGGACAGGAGAAAGGTGCATTATAGAAACTGGATGGGGTATATGGAGGGTTGTATTGAACGGTAAAAGTGTAGTGGCAGATTGAGAGTTAGATGATTAAGGGTGTTATGTACCATGCTGAATATATTGAACTGTATCATGTAGCAAATCTGGAGCTACTTGAAGAGATAATAGGATCAGATATGAATTTATAATAATCAATAGGATAAAGAACATATTTCTGGAGGTAGAAAGAAGAGGTGGAAGAAGCTGTAGGTACAGAAATGGAGAAGAGAGGGGAGGAGGACAAGGGGAACAGTTACGGGGATAGAATGCACAGCAGCGACACCTGGTGGAATGTAGGAGTTGAATTAGAAGGAACAGTTTAGGGATTACTATTAGAGTTTTGTTTCAGTGTTGACAGTGCTACTAGCAGAGAAAGACTATGAAGTCTTTAGTCAAAGATACTGAGTTCAGCTTTGAATATGTCAGTATGTCGCAGCAGGCAGCTGGATACATGGCCTGGGATCAGAAGAAAAATCTGGACTAGAAATGTAGATGTGGGAATTTTAAGTACAGGTTAGAACTCTGAGAGTGAATACAATTGTTGAGAAGAAGATGAGCAAGGGTAAGACCTTAATGGATGGGCAGACATAGAAAATGCAGCAAATGACATTGAGGAGCAATGAAGCAACACTGACATTAGAAGAAGCAGAAGGGCATGCTCTGACAGAGACCAGGGAATGAGCATAAAGTTTCAGGAATCAGGGAGCAGGCAAGTATGTCAATGGCAGAAGCAGGTGTGCCAGTAGGAATAGCACACCACCTTAAAGTGATGAGTGTTGTCCATGAACCACTGGGGCAGCATTTTCCAAAGTATATTCTGAGGTACACAAGTTCAGGGGTTATGTTTCAATAAGCCTGGGAACTGTTGGGAACCATATTCCCTTCTTGTTGATTTAAAACAACACAATCTAGATGACTGAGAAATTCTGCCATGTTTCATCCCAAATAAAAGAGTAGAGAGGGGAATGATTTAACATTATTTAGTCTAGAAATTCCCAATCTGACCTGACCTTGAAGCACTTTCTGTGACTTATTAACAATTCTTATGCCATGGAACATATGCTTCCAGAAAGAATACACTAGAATTAATGAGAAAATAAGAATATTGGGGAAAAAGTTGATGGGTAAAGAAATGTAGAACGTTTAAGATCAGTGCCAGCAATTTACAATTACTGGTGCTTGGTCAATTTACTAGGTTCTCCATAAATATTATTACACTTAAAGTTCGCAATGATTCCATAAGAATAATGTGGATACTATTATTATCCCCATTTTACTGATGAAGATACCAAAGATATATAGAGAAGTTAACTAACTTGCCCTAGGTTACAAGCTAATTAATGTTAAAGTCAGCATTTGAACTTAAGCAGCCTAATCCTGAGCCTGTTTTATTGGAACACAACCAATTCCATTTGCTTACACACTGTCTGTGGAGCTTTCAGGCTACAATAGCAAAATTGAGTAGTTGGAACCGACAGAACTGTCTGCAAAGCCTTAATTAAAAATGTACTATCTGACCCTTTACAGAAAATGTTTGCTGACCCTTGTTCTATTAGGGCACATTCTGTAGAGAAAAATATGAAGGTAGAAGGTGGAGGCTTAAAGGTTAGGTGCCACAGTTGACATTATTATCATAAGATGATTCAGGGATTTGAAAAATGGAAGCATTCCATTTAGCTGATATAAGCCTACTATGCATGCTGGTATAAACAGCCAACTCACAAGAGTGGTACTCTGTCTCAAGCAGCACTGTTCAGTCGCCACAGAACAGAAATCATTCAAGACATCAAAAAAGAGAGATGGAGCAGCATCATTGTATTTTCAGGTTATGAGAATCTCAAGTCAAGGAGCTGAATTTCAGGAACCACAGCTAGTGCGTCTGTAAAATGGACAGTCATCAAGCCTTCGCTTTCACCCTGTTTCACACCACATGATCTCCTGCCTCTAATTTGCTTCTGCTTATTTTTTCTCCATAGGGCAGCTCTCTACTCACTCATCTGCCTTCACAAAGCTGCCTTAAAATGGTAGTCTATAGAACCCAAAAGCCTACATGACCCTCTGGCTTGGCTGCACACTACAGCTGTATGCCTGTCTTAAAAGCCCAGAAAGAAATATTGCCCCAGCTCAGGGAGTTACATGACACAGTCCAATCAGTTGTAACTAGAAGGTCAATTCACATGATCTACATCTCTTCTGTTCTGAAGGGGAAAAGTTTAAGGCATTCATTCAAAAACAGTTTTTGCAGAGTTCCTATTATGTGCCAGGCCATGTGGCAGGACACTGAGAGGAAACAGCCATCATCTGGGGGTTGTTGGGGGAAGGAATGTCCCAGAGCCAGGCAGGACCAGGCTTCAGTTAGAATGCATGAAAAATGAGGGAAACATTTAGAAATGAATTAGATTTTGTTGACGATGGGTCATGGATTTGAGAGAACACTTTGGAAGGGAGTTGGAGGTGGGGCAGTGGAGGTGAGATAATGGAATCAGAACAGGAAATGGCTTTTGTACACACATGTCCTAATAGAGATGGCTATTATGTTCTTACAATGATGTTGTAAGAAATAATATTATGTTAGAGAAACAGCATTCCCAGCAATGTGTCACGAGCCTGTGTATATCCTGAAGGCCTGCCATAACCTCTCTAGGCCTCTCTTTTCCACTCTCACCTTTACGCTTTTTACTGTATTTAAAATTATCAGATATATTACATATTTATTTGTTCTGATTTATATTAACTATATTCCCCCCTGGAATACAATCTTCACGAGAATGAGAATTTTTTCTTCCACTGATACATTTCCAATCCCTAGAACAGTGCCTGACACACAGTATATGTTCCATAAATGTTTGTGGAGTTAAAGAACAAACAAATACATAAAGTAATAAAATTTGAATGCATACTTTATGATGCCATGTATTTAAGTCTGGTCTCACAGCAGGATGGCTTATATGGGATGACTGAAATTTGACAACCAACTATACCCACCATCAGAGCATAAGTGAACAAGAGAAGAATGGCCAGGCAAGTAGGAAAAGAATGTTGTCATTCTGAGAAATGATCAATAGAGAAAACTGGTGGGCCAAGACAGAGAGAGATCTTGGAAGTCAAGCAGAGAGTGGCATCATAACAAAGCCAAAGCTGATAGTAAAAAATCCCACCAGAGAGACACAATTTCTTATGGATGCTAGTGCCTGGAGAGGGTTAGAGGGCCAAGTGAGACTCCAGCCCTGATTACACTGGATTACCAGGAAGACCAGCCACTAAAAGCAGAAACTCAAGCTTGAAGGGCAAAACCACATTTATTAGGACTGGGATAAAGTGAAGATTTAAACAAGGCAAGAAGCCAGTTACTGTAACTGGGTTACAAGATAAGCACGGTCTATTCCGTCTCTGGCTTTTTAAACTCAGACATATGCAAAAATAGGCACGTATATCACTGCTTATTCCAGGTATATTTCTCTTCTCAATTTTCTTCTTACATACCTATTCCTGCCTCTCTCCTCCTTTGCATCAGGTTCTGAAATTCCTTATCTGCTTCTGCCACCTTTAACTGCTTCTCTATTTGGTGAGAGATGAGGACTACTGGATAAGATGTCTAGTCTTCTTTATTCATTGGTAATTCTCCACATCTGGTTGACTTCTGAGTTGACTGAAGTTATAGGCACGACATCCTCCTCTGTTCCTAAGTGATTCTCACCCACTTGGGCAAGAATTACTGACCCCTGTAATTAAAGTTTGCAGTCTTAGTTAAGACTTCTTCTTTCTTCCAATGGATATGGAAGAAGTCAAACCAGAACTCTAATTCCTTAATTTGCTAAAAAGCCTTTTAGGTTGCAAGTGTAACAGGATATTCAAGTGAGACATTTTAGGTCTTGAAATTTCAGAAGAGACCTTAATACCTGAGACTAACAAAATAGGTGCCAAACATACTCATATCTTAAAATAAGGGGCTAGAATGCCTATGAAGAACAAGCCAAGAGATTGTAGAATAAGTTCTGCTTGCACAAACCAAACGTCCACTTCCCAGTTACTCAAGGATTTCCAATTAGATTTGGGAAACAGACTTTGTACGGGGAGAGCTGTTATAGTATTGAAAACATTCTCCTCTTCTTTCATGGTGACAGAGGAGGCTGAAGGCTTCTTACATTAAGCCAAGTGAAGGGGCATCAACAAAACAGCTCAGAGAGCTGGATATACATTTTTTGAATTTGGAGAACAGAGACACTTCTGTTTCATTCTGCTGGGAGAAGCCTACACACAAAAGGTGGGTTAGCTGGCATTAGGTGGCAGACAGAAGGTATGAAAGTTAAGTGGCTTATGAGCAAGCTGCTTTATTCCCATCAATGGAGAAGCCAATATGCACGTGTCCTAGAGGTTGGCCCCAGAGCTGACCTGAAATTGTCTTCACAGGGGTTTCATCTAAGATGCCAGTCCATGGGGGCCAAGAAACCCTTGCAGAAGGGAAGTTTAGGGGAAGCCCATGGGCTGAGAAGGGGAGTGTCCTAAAAAGCCTGTTAGTTTTCAGAGTGCTTCACCAGACATTCTTCAGCAGTAGAATCTCTCCAAAAACCATGTGAGCTCCCTGGGAGATTTACAAAGAGAAAAAGATGAAGAAAAAAACAATAATCATATTGATTACAATTGTATCAGCATCATGAGATGAGGCTCATACTTCTCTCTGCCTTTGGGTTCTGAAGTAGCCTCCAGCAAGTAGGGAAGGAGGTAGAGCAAGAAATATTAACAAAACCAACCTGGTGCTTTTGCCTCACTGCAGGATTTTTGTCCCCAAAATGGTCTCAGCTGAAGGAAGGAATCAATTTGAAATCAAGTAATATTTTAGAATGTTATCACTTTTACTGGACTAGATTGTTTAATGCTTAGGGGTAACAAAATACTTTTAATTATCTATATTTTTTAGTAAATTTTATACTTCTGAGAATAGCAACATTGTTCATAATAGCAAAAACAATCCAAACAACACAAATGCTTATTGATAGAAAAATTTAAAAAATTGATTGTAGTGTGTTTTACTGAATGGAATACTATATAACCATAAAAAATGAATAAAATACAGCTGTATTCAATAATAAAGTTGAATTACAGTTATATACTATCAAGGGGGGAAGCATGTTTCAGAGGACTACCTATAGTTTACTATCTTTTCTTATAAGATTAAAGAAAGTAAAACTAAACAATATATTGTTCATGAATAGATTGGGTTATACACTATAAAAAGGAGGCAAAAGAATAAGAAGCATATAATTCAGGATCATGCTAACCTCTGGGGGCTGGGCAGCAAAGCAAGGAGGTGGATTAGGAGTCGAATCCACTATGTTCTAGTTCTGGAGTTGGCTGGGTTGTGGGGTTATTATCTTATTACTAAAATAAATAGATATAAGGTAATAAAAATACAAGTTCATGAAGCTATAATAGGTAATAAACAAACATTTATAATTAATCTAGTTCTATACATCTGTGGTTTATGTTAAAAAGAAAAATAAAAAGCTTAGAGGCCTAGTTGGTGTTTCCTGCCACAAATGGGGAAGAATGAGGCTATAAAGTAAATTTAATGAGGGAAAAGAAGAATAAATGTTCCCTTTGCTTCTGTCTAAGACATCCAGCTTGTCCAGACTTGTCTTTGCCCTAGCTCATGACATGTAAGGAGAGAAGCTTTGACTGGCTGTTCAAAATATAGTAACGTTATGTCAAAGTCTAAGGGCAAGGTGGAGATGGAAACTAAAATGCCAGGGCTGTGTTTGTATAAACCAAGTGGAAGTGGTCTGAAAGACTAAAAGGAAGTTTTTAGCATCAACTTAATTATGGATCTTGATGTTCATTCTGACGTTTGTAGTTTTTCTCTTTTTCAAGTAAAGGTTATTCTGTCAATGAATAAAGAATAGAGGGTGACCTGCCAAAGATAAGGCTCTGAGGTGGTTCTGAATGACCTAATTAGATAAAACTGGAGGCCACAAAAAAACAGAATAAAGAAAAAATTCGAAAGCTCCTTAAAGAAGACAGTCCTCTCAATTTGACAGAGTGATTTGACATACAAAAATATCTTATAGTGCAATGGTGGTAGAGGCATTAGGACTTATTATTAAATAGCATAGCTTTCTCTAAGGTTATTTTTAAAGCGCCTGAGAGAAAAGAGAAAGGCTTAGACATGCCTGAAATTGGCGGGACATCAGAAAGAGCATTGGTAAGTCTATTTGGAAGGACCTCAACCAAGAGAGGTTTTAATATCAGTTAGAATCCCCATTGCTCAAAAAACTTAAGTCTGACTGCTTTTCTGTAAGGTGATGTGCTGGGGGTCTGTGATAGTCCCTAATCACTGTGTACCCTCCTGAGCCTGAGGGCAACAGAAGGGAGGGCTGTCAAGCAGCAAAAATGGCAACCTGCCTTTCCCTCTGGGAGATCTGTTCCAGGGAAGTGCAGAGCTGCTGCTGGTCTGAGAGTCCAGGTTGGGAGGCCTGGCCCAATGAGGAGCAGCAAGGTCAGGGACCCATGTGGAAACCAGTCTGGCTACTTTTCCATAAGCTGGCTGTGCTGTGCTGGGGTCCAAAATAGTCCCTAATCACTGTGTCCCCTTCTGAGCCTGAAGGCAGGTAATGTGTGGCTGGGGTCCCATGTTGGTACCTCTGACAAGGTCTAATATCCAGAATCGACAAGGAACTTAAACAAATCAACAAACAAAAACAAACCACCCCATTAAAAAGTGGGCAAAGGACAGGAACAGACACTTTGCAAAAGAAGACATACATGCAGCCAGCAAGCCTATGAAAAAATGCTCAACATCACTAACCATTAGAGAAATGCAAATCAAAACCACAATGAGATACCATCTCACACTATTCAGAATGGCTATTACGAAAAAGTCAGTAAATAACAGTAAATAACAGACTTTGATGAGGTTGTGGAGAAAAGGTAATGCTTAGATGCTGCTGCTGGGAATGTAAATTAGTTCAGCCAGTGTGGAAAGCAGTTTGGATCTATCTCAAAGAAATCAAAGCAAAATTACCATTCAACCCAACAATTCCATTACTGGATATCTATCCAAAGGAATATAAATTCTTCTGCCACAAAGACACATCCACGCATATGTTCACTGCAGCACTATTCACAATAGCAAAGACATGGAATCAACCTAAATGCCCATCAATGTTACAATGGATAAAGAAAAAGTAATACATATCCACCATGGAATACCATGCAGCCCTAGAAGAGAATGAGATCATGCTCTTTGCAGCAACATGGAGGCTAAGTAAACTAACAGGAACAGAAAACCGAATACTGCATGTTCTCACTTATGAGCGGGAGCTAAGCATTGAGTACTTATGGACACAAAGAAGGGAATAACAAACACTGGGGCCTACTTGATGGTGGAGAGAGGGAGGAAAGTGAGGATTAAAAAAACTACTTCTTGGTTACTGTGCTTATTACCTGAGTGTTGAAATAATCTGTATACCAAACCCCCATAACACAATATGTAATTTACCTATACAATAAAGCAGCACATGTACCCCTGAACCTAAAACAAAAGTAAAAAACAAACAAACAACCCTAGGTCCTCACTCACTCAACATCATCCTGAAGACTGGACCTTTTAATATTAGCTTGTTAGCAAAACTAAAAAATGGTGTTTGTGGCTTTGGCGTAATGTGGCTACAAATAGATGGGAAACAGATCTCATAGGGCCTGGATAAGGTAGCAGTGAATTCGCAAACCCACCCTGCAAAATTAGGTGAAGAATGAAGATTCTTTCTTTTCAGTACCTCTTATTCTGTTGAGAGTGGCTGTCTTTCTCTGGGCAGCAAGGTTTGCTGAAGAAAAGATTCTGCCTGGCTGGAATCAGATGTACAGATGTCTGCATATTTTCTTCCCCCATTTTGCTCTGGCTCCAAGATGACACAGCATTCTAATGAGATTTAGAATTGGATAAATAGGTCTCAGCCCAATGACAATGAAAAAAAAAATTTCACACATTGCTCCTGAAAGGTGAGGGCAATGACTATGACATATCAATTACTGACACATACACAAGGCAGCTGCATGTGAAAACTGACTGAAGAAATTGGAGATAACCCAGATCAATTTGAAAGTGACTCCTGGAGCATTTGCATGAAGTAGCTGACCAGAGTATTTAATAGAGCAGATGGGCTCCTGCAGTGTGGCAAGTGGCATCTGGTAACATGAGTATGCTTTCTCTGACTTCTAGCCATTTAAATTTTACATTAGGGCAGAAGAGAAGCAAAGAGATGCAAAAGACTGCCTGATTCCACAAATAATTCTGTGGATTTTGCCCTGCATTCAACAGATGCTTACCTTGGGATGTCACACCCTAATCAGTAATTAGGTGAGGTTCGCCACACTGATTTCTAGGCAGCCATCATGGGTACTCAAGTGTTTTCAGATGGGTAGCAGCATTTAGTTGCTGTATAAAGAAATGTTTAAATAGCTTAGCAAATATGTCACATTGCCTTGTTTCGGTACCCATGACAGAAAAGCTCAGGGATAATTTACAGACATTGCTAAAGCTGTATTGTATATCTGCCAGGCTGGAGGTGGCTAAGAGGCCTAAGTGGGGGAACTCATTCAGATACGTGTTGGAGATAGTAATATAATCAAGGGTCAAAGAAAATATCCCATGGGCCATTTGCAGTGATTGTGGCAGTTTGTCCCTTGTAGCCAGCTGGAGGGAAGCTATACTTCACTTCTGCCAAAGCTTTTTACCCCCGAGTAGAAACCTTGGGACTGGGAGGACAATTCTGTGAGGTAGATACTCCTGAAAGAGAGAAGCTTGTACTACTCATGGCCCATGAGAGTAGATGCAGAAGACTACCTCAACTGACAACCTTCTGGCCATGATCCATTCCATAAACCATTGCATTTACAAGAAAGAGCATCAGTTATGTATTCTGGACATTTAAATTGACTTGTGAGAGTGGTTCAGGCAAGCAGAGGCATTTGACAGACAGCAGCTGTCAAGGCTGGTAAGATATCATATTTAATGGAGGTTAGCAATGGTGGGGTTGGGGGAGGTCCAAACAGACATTGTCCGTGTCTGGGAAACAGGTCATTCATTCGGAAACAGCCACTTGTCCTTGATTCAATTTATTCTCTGTTTCTTTTTTGCACACACCAAGACTAGTTTTACTTTGTGATTATAGAGGAAACACAGTGAATCTTGACAATTGTACAAATGTGCAAAAACTGATAGAATTTTCCTCAGCACAATGTTGAACTTAAAATATCTATAATAGCGATTTGTTTAGTGTTGAATGGCTGGCGATGGCTGACCCTTGGCTTACTTGTGAGATTATGGCCAAAAGAACATTAAAGATTCCGAGGTAAACCTTGTCTCTGACTAAGGCTGGGAAAGAAATGTGTTGATTACCCACCAGGCTGTCTTTTGTATGCTAGGTATGAGTAACTTCTACAGAACAAGAAAAGGGTATAAGGGAACAGGTTTATGTGTGTTTTCCTTTGTGGAATTGTATTCCCCTGGGGAAAAGTGAAGGAGGCATCTCGCTTTTTCTTCATGATCTTTTGTCTTGTTTGATGTGTGTATGCGTGTGTGTGTATATATATATATATATAATTTTTTTTTTGCAAGGCATGCATGTGTCAAAAAGTGAACTGGTATCTAAAAACTTTGAAAGATCTTTGTGTTCTAGCTCAGATGTTCTTTGTAAGATCAGAAGCAGGTTTTTGTTGTTGTTTGTCTCTTTTTTTCCCTTCTGACCTTGAGGATATGTATACTATCAAATCTTTAGGGAAACAGAAAAATTTAGTCTAAAATCTGAGTGGCAAATATTTAATATTCTAGCTACATGTAATCTGTAGTACTCTAACTGCTTTGAAAGCAATTTTTCAACTTGTATATGGCTTAAGATATACAAATAAAATATTGTACAACTCAGTTGAAAATGCATCATTTAAAGCAATTAGGCTTGTGAAATACTAAGAAAAACTTCATTTTTGTTTAGTTTTTCCACTCTTTTGTGCTCACTCTAACACTCTTTCACTTGATTCCTATGTATATGCAAAATGTTATATGAGATACCCTAAGATGGATCAGCTATAAATACTGCCCTTTAGAAGTTTACTTTTAATTTGTGGAAAATACAAAGTTTAATAAGTTATACTTTGAGGAGAAAAACAAAGATCTGTGGGGATGCAAAGGAATGAGTCATAGTGCTAAGGAATATCCAACTGAAGATCAATTTTTTTTGATATGGTTATTTTTTCCCAGAGAATAAGGTACTTCATCTCTTATAATAATAAAATGATAAAGACTAAAATTTTTAGAGGATTAGAAATAACACTGGGCTGGTTATCCAAATAACTGGATTTCAGTCGTAGCTCTTTTATGGGCCAATTGTATGGCGTAGGTGCTTGGCTATCATTAGGGTCAAGGTTCCTCTCTTCTTTCCTCTCTTACTCTACTCCACACTCAGGATGGGGCACTGATATAGATTAGTGTAGGTCTAAGGATCATTACTGGACCACTGAGCTATGGTAGAGTTTGCCATGTAATAAAGGGAAGGGTTAACATTCTGAGTCCTTGGGTTCAGTGGAACCTTTTTGGAATTCAGACAAATGGTGTCTTCTCCTCCTTCCCTGCAAGTGGGTAGTAAAAGACTTCAGGGTCTCTTTTGGCTTAGGAGGAAGAAATTAAAAAGCCAATGAGAATCAAGGTGCTTCCTAAAGAAAGGATACCTAAGATTACCTTAGGCCTACCGGTTCAGGTGTGTAGGTGAGACCTTTTCTTTTGTTCATCTTTTATCTTGAAATTTTTTCAGCATTGGGGTGCTATGATCTGGATCAGAAAATTGAAAATTGGATGTAGTCAAGGGGGAAAAGACTGGACAAAGCTAATGAAGTGGCTTTTAATTTCAGTTCTAGGCTCATTTATTAGGGGCCAAAGGCATCTTATACTTCTATGGGGCCTTGCTCAGCCAAACAGGTAAGTCTGACATGGTTTGAGAAAAACATCTCATTCAAGTAAATAAAATAATTTTGCCTGAACTATTGTCTTATTTCACTTGGGAAGTTGGGGCAGTGGCTATAGGCTGGCTGAGGATATGTGCTAACAGGATGATGTGACTGACCATCTTGGGTTTTGTCTTTTTGTTCTAAAATAAATCAAATTGACCCAACTCTAACATTCATTGTGTGTCTTTCCTTTTTTTTTTCTTTTTCTTTGGTTTGTAAAATATATCCACTTTGTAGTTTGCCATAAGCAGAGATTACAAGGTACTAGTTATAGGAAAATACAGGTATCTTTCTTCATATCAACTCAAAGTCTAGAGATAACCCGCATATACTTATATAGCATTCATAAGATAGATATTAATCAGTGATTAATTAAACTAATATATGTTGAGTGTCCTTCATGTAATGCTATCTTCTACATACTTTAACCTAGGACTTCTAACTTGGGGCCTTGGATTCTTAGAGAGTTCAAGAATGATCTTCAGAAGGCTATGAATCCCCTGAATTTATACACAAATTTTGTGTATGTATTTATCTTAAAATTCTGGATCCATAGCTTTTACGGGATTTCCAAAGGAGTCTGTGACCTCAAAAATACAAGAACTATTTAAAAATCTAAATTATCTAAGGTCACAGGCCTTATTTTTTATTTCCCTGTTGTCATCTGGTATAAAAGGTAAGGGCATAGCAAGGGAGGAGATTCAGAGATATCTGGGGAGTTGTTCCCAGCGAGTACCTACTGAATCAGAATTTCAGGGAAAATTCTGGATTTTCCCTGGGAAAATCCAGGATGGGAACAGGTGGATGAACCACAGACAAGGCTTTCCAGGTGGTCCTATACTCTCCCCAACTGCTGCCCCTAGTCCAGGTTGAAAATCACTGGCCTGATGGGGAAGATAGACAAATAAACATTAAATATACTTCAAGACAGAATGAACTTCATCCTAAGAAGAGATCTCATTAGCATGCACTGGAAAGCAGAGGAAGCTGTGTGAATTTCAGAATTCCTGTGGCTTTGAGCTTGACCTTGAAACCTGAGAAAATTTCAGTAAGAACACAGTGACAAGGCTTGAAAATCCTGAGTAAAAATGTTGTTGATAGAAAAGGGAGGAAAATCAGTGTTGATGATTTTCTGAATGTTCAGATAGGGAAATATGTAGTACAGGAACCAGGTAAAAATACACTATTGCAAACCTGCAAGCTAAGCCCTATGCAAGTTAATTTATCTGAGTTGGCTGACGATGCCATCACAATTGATGTTGCTCTACCATAAATTCACTTTCTTTTTGTTTATACTCAAGCCTACTGTAAACAGCATGTACAGTCTGACTAGACTCAAACAAGTAGATGCGGTTTTCAAGAGCCAATTCAATATAATCAATGTAAATTTTAAAAAGAAGCACAGCCATTTATCAAATCTTCTCAACTGAAAAAAAAAAAAAACTCATTATGAGAAAAGTACTTAGGATTTCTGGAATATGCTGACGGGGCCAGTATTTGTCATTTCCATTGACAATTCAGTCTAAATGATTTCCTGCATCCTGATGTCATTAGCCAGTATTTGGCTAATTGCATAGTGTTTTCTTTGGGAATTTTGCCCCCAAAACTAACCGTTGATTATTGTATTAGTTTCCTCTGGCTGCTGTAACAAATGACCACAAATTTGGTGCCTTAAATGAACAGAAATTTATTATCTCACTGTTCTGGAGGCCAGAAGTTCAAAATCAAGGTGTCAGCACAGGCAATACAGGGGAATTTTTTTCTGGCTTCTTCCAGCTTCTGGTGGCTACAGGTCTTCTTTGGCTTGCGGACACATCACTCTGCTCCATGCCTTTTCCTCTGTGTCTGTCTTCCTCTGTGTGTCTTAAAACTCCATTTTTCCCTTCTTTTATAAGACTAGACTATTTCAGATGGCATTTTCAGTTTCATTGATTTCTGCTCTAATCTTTGTTATTTCTTTTCTTTTGCTTACTTTGGGTTTAATTTGCTCATTAAAAAAAAATCCTAAAATGGAAGCTTAGATTATTGATTTTAGATCTTTTTTTTCTAATTTATACATTTCAATGCTATAAATGTCCTTGTAAGTATTGCTTTCACTGTATCCTTCAAATTTTAAGGTTATATGTTTATTTTCATGTAGTTTAAAATATCTAAAAATGTATCGAGATTTCTTCTTTGATCCATGTGTATTGTTTAATCTCTAAATATTTCGGTATTTTTCCATATATCTTTTTGTTATTGTTTGTAACTTAATTCCCGTGTGGTCTAAAGCATATATTGTATGATTTTTATTCCTCAAATATGTTAAGTTGTGTTTTGTGGCTCAGAATGTGGTCTATGTTGATGAATGTTCCATGAGAGCTTGAGAAGAATGTCTATTCTGCTGTTGTTGGGTGAGATATTCTATAAATGTCAATTAGATCCAATTATTTGATAACACTGATGAGTTCAATTTTATACTTCACTGATTTTCTGCCTGCTGGATCTATCCCCAATGACAAGATGCATACACATTAGGGATTATTATATCTTCTAAGTAAAGTGACCCCTTTATCATTACATAATGCCCCTTTTTATCCTTGATAATTTTCCTTGCTCAGAAGTTGGCTTTGTGGCTGCGCACGGTAGCTCACGCCTATAATCTCAGCACTTTGGGAGGTCGAGGTGGGTGGATCACCTGAGATCAGGAGTTCGAGACCAGCCTGGCCAACATGGTGAAACACTGTCTCTATTAAAAATACAAAATTAGCTGGGCATTGTGGCGTGCGCCTGTAGTCCCAGCTACCTGGGAGGCTAAGGCAGGAGAATCACTGGAACCCAGGAGGCGGAGGTTGCAGTGAGCTGAGATTGCGCCACTGCATTCCAGCCTCAGTGACAGAGCAAGACTCCAACTCAAAAAACAAAACAAAACAAAAACAAACAAAAAAAGAAGTTGTCTTCGTGTGAAATTAATATTACATTCAGCTTCTTTTGCTGAGTGTTAATATGGATTATCTTTCTCCATCCCTCCATCTGTTTGTGCCTTTTGATTTAAGGCTTATTTCTTCTGTTGTTGTTGAGACAAGGTCTCACTGTGTCACCCAGGCTGGAGTGCAGTGGTGTGATCATGGCTTACTGCAGCCTGGACCTCCCAGGTGCAGGTGATTCTCCCACCTCAGCCTCCCTGGTAGCTTGGACTGCAGGCACATGCCACCAAAGCCCAGCTAATTTTTGGTATTTTTTTTTTGTAGAGACAAGGTTTTACCATCTTACCCAGACTGATCTGGGACTCCTGACCTCAAGTGATCTGCGCACCTTGGCCTCCTAAAGTGCTGGGATTACAGGCATGAGCCACTGTGCCCTGCCTAATTCCTTATAAACAGCACATAATTGGTTCTTGTATTTTTTTTTAATCTACTCTAATAGTTTATGTTTTTACCACTGAAATTTAAAGTGATTATTAATATAATTAGGTTAATATTTATCATATTTGTAACAATTTTCTATTCATTGTCCTTGTTTCTTTTTGTCGTTGTTGTTGCTCACTCTTTTTCTGCCTTCTTTGCTTTTAAATGAGCATTTTAAATGATTCTATTTTCTTCTTCTCTTGAATATCAATTATTGCTTCTTTTAAAAATTATTGAAGTTGTTGCCATAGAGTTTGCAACATACATTTACCACTAATCTAAATCCACTTTCTATTTGAAATAGAAAACACTATACTGCTTCAGGAGAAGTACAAATACCTTTTAACAGGAAATTCCTACTTCCCCCTTCCCATTTCTTATTATGTTACTGTCATTACTTATATCCATAAGCTATAGTCAACCAATACAATGTTGCTATTATTATTTCCAACAAACTGTTATCTGTTAAACCAATTAAGAAGAAAAATAATTTTTTACCTTCATTCATTCCTTGTCTAATGCTCTTCTTTATACAGATCTGAGTTTCTAAGCTATCATTTTTCTTCTCTCTGAAGTACTTCTTTTTAACATTTCTTGCAAGGCAAGCTTCCTAGCAGCAAATTATCTCCCTCTTTATTTGGTGAGAAAGTCTTTACTTTTTCTTCACTTTTTAAGAATAATTTCACTGGATACACAATTCTAGTTTTTAAAAAATTTTTCTTTCAACTCTTCAAATATTTCACTCCTGGGTCTTCCTGTTACATGATTTCTGGTGAGAAGTACACTATAATTTTGATTCTTGTTCCTTTATGGATGTGGTGGGTACCCCCACTCCCCCAGCTTCTTTCAAGATTGTCTCTTTTTTTTTTTTATTTACTTCAGTTGGAATATAATATGCCTCGTTAGAGATTTTTTGATATTTATCCTCCTTGATCTCTGAACTTCCTCGATCTGTGGTTGGTGTTTGTCATTAATTTTGGAAAATACTCAGCCATTATTGCTTCAAATATTTCTTCTGATCTGTTATTTCTTTCTTCTCCTCCTGACATTCCCATTATGCATATGTTACATCTTTTGTACTTTTCAAATAGTTCTTGGATATTGAGTTCCATTTTTCTCATTCTTTTTTCTTTTCACTTTTCAATTTGGGAAGTTTCTACTGACATATTTTCCAGCTCATTGATTCTCCTTTCGGCCATTTTCAGTCTATGGGTGAGTCCATCAAATATATTTTTATTTTTGTTTTCTATTTTTTTATTATCTCTTAAAATTTCTACCTCACTGCTTATGTTTTCCATGTGTTCTTGCATGTTGTCCACTTTTTCCTTTAGAGTCATTTTAAATTCCTGGTCTGAGAATCACAAAATCTGAGACTGCTTCCGATGCTTGCTTTGTTTCTCCAGACTGTGGGTGTTCGGTGGTTGTTGTTTGTTTCTTAGCATACATTTTTGTCGACAGTGAGATACGACGCCCTGGGTAAAGGCAATTGAGACACACAGATTTTAGGTTTTAGGGTTTATGTTTACCTGGCTAGGAGTAAGGATGTGTTTACTCTTTGCTGTTGCTGTGGTTTCAGAGGCTAAAATTTCCTTTAATTTCCTTCTTTTTATCTCCCTAATTATCCTGAGTTTTCCTAGAAACTCCTCCTTAAGTACAGTATAAGCCTTGCTATTGTTTCAGCTGTAATCCCGTTTCTTTATTTTATTTTATTTTAATTTTTTTTTTATTTTTTGGCGAAGGAGTCTCACTCTGTTGCCGAGGCTGGAGTGCAGTGGTGCAATCTCAGCTCACTGCAACCTCCACCTCCTGGATTCAAGTGATTCTCCTGCCCTAGCCTCTCCAGTAGCTGGGATTACAGGCGTGCATCACCATGCCCAGCTAATTTTTGTTTTTTTAGTAGAGACCGGGTTTCAACTTGTTGGCTAGGCTGGTCTCAAACTCCTGACCTCAAGTGATCCACCTGCCTTGGACTCCCAGAGTGCTGGGATTACAGGTGTGAGCCACTGCGCCCAGCCTAATCCCCTGTTATTATACAGAAGCCCTAGTGGCATGGTAGTAAGGTTTAGGGCAAGAGGAACTGTTCTATAATCATACGAATGATTAGGTTTCAGTCTTGCAGTGAGCCTATGTCCCTGAGCTGTGATCTTCACAAGAGCTTATCAGTTTACCCTTTCCCACTTAGATGAGACAGGTTGGCAAAAGGAGATTGGAGTTGGGTAATTACCTTCCTCCACATCAGATAGGCTCTGATAAAACCAGGGTTACTTTGGCTCTGGTAAAATAGTTTTCCTTGAGGTCAGGCAGTTGTTAAGGGGAGCAGAGTACTCCGGACTTGCTTCAGAATGGTTATTCTTCCCTCTCCCCGGCCAGAATCATAATGGGATATTTCTCAGATCTTCACAGTGAGAAGCCATTGCAGTGCTTGTAGGTGAAACTCAAGAAAGGAGTTCTTATTTCTCAATGTAGTCAAATGTTTAGTCTCCAGCAATTTGTTGGGAGCAAATACCCTTTATGTATTTCTACTAGGCTCCAGCAGTGGCTTTTTGCTTCTGGTAAGCAGTGATTATCTCTGCTCACCTGTCTCTCCAGTTTTCAGGGTGGCAGTCTGCCTTACGACTTCAATTCTCTGACAGATCCAGGAAGAGTTGTTGGTTTTTAGTTTGTTCAGTGTTTTCATAGTTTTGAAGACGAAAGTGATGACCACAATCTTTTTACATGTTGGACTAGAAATCAGGTAATTATAAACTAGATATTATGAAGTAAGTATATTCATCAGGAAAAAGTGTTATACTTAGTAATCTCTAAAGTCTCTTTCAGCCCTGAGTTTTGTTCTAATTTTAACATAATTTTCCCTGCAAGTTGAAGAGATGCAAAGTTATCACATTTCTTTGACTTTACAGTTTTGAAGCAAAATACAAATGGAGTAGGAAAGTTGAATGTGATCAGTAGGTGAGCATCTTAGTCTCAGCTTGTCACTTGTGCTCTGGTCTAGAAAAAGTTGCTTCATGTTTCTGGACCTCAGTTTCTTCTCCTATGGAATAAGGCAGCAGGCTTAAATTGCAATAAGTGCTAACAGTCTTCTATTTTAGAGGATGGTTCTTTAAAAGACTCATAGAAAAAAAAGTTCCTGGCCTGGCACAGTGGCTCACGCCTGTAATCCCAGCACTTTGAGAGGCTGAGGCGGGTGGATCACAAGGTCGGGAGTTCAAGACCAGCCTGGCCAAGATGGTGAAACCCCGTCTCTACTAAAAATATAAAAATTAGCTGGGTGTGGTGGCGGGCACCTGTAATCCCAGCTACTCGGGAGGCTGAGGCAGATAATTGTTTTAACCTGGGAGGCTGAGACTGCAGTGAGCCAAGATCACGCCACTCCACTCCAGCCTGGGCAACAGAGCAAGACTCCATCTCAAAAAAAGGAGAAAAAAAAATGCCTAATTTATTGCTCACAACCTTGATTTTTAAACATAAAATATTTTATTGGCATTAAGAAAATAGCTATTTAAATGTCAGCTATTTATATGGGCATACTATCTGGCAACCTTCCATTTTCTAAATGTAAAAGAGAGGACTTGATGGTGCTTCCATTTATTTTAAACATAAGAAATATGGTTCCTGATGGCTGACAAATCTCCTGAAATCTGGAAAGACTGGCCTCACTTAGGCAAGACAGATTTTAAATAGCTGATTAACTAAAAGAGTAACAAAAGTACCGCTATTAAATACTTACTTTTAGCTCTTAATATTCAAATTGTTGAATTTGCCAACAAAGTCAATTAGAACACAAAAAGCTCAATTAGTTAGCTGGCTATTTATGCTCTCATGCTCCAGAGAAGCAGGTCTTCTTCCTCCTCTACTACTTCTCCTTCTCCTTCTCTTTCTTCATCTTTTTTCTTCTTCACAGATTTGGATGTATTTTTTAGGAATTGACCAAATAGAGTTTCTTTTGTTATTATGTAGGCACTGAATAATTCTAGTACTTGCTTTTAAGCAATACATTAACATTTGTCTTGTGCTTCCACCTTCTAATCAATTCAAATAGCATTTACTCAGTATCTATGATATGTCAGGTGCTATGTTAAAGTTCAGAAACAAATAAAAATATATAGGCCAATTCTCCAAGAATTCACAGTTTCATATGGAACAGAAATATTCTGGTGAAATTGGATTTTGCAAGATATACTAGAGCTAGAGAAATTGATTTGAGAGTTATTGGCCTATAGATGGTAGATGGAAACATAGATGAGCTCTACAAAGTAATAGAACCTTAAAAATCTTCCATATTTAAACAGTTCACAGAAGAAGATTCAGCAAGGAAAAAAGAACCACAGAATACAACAATTCAGAGAAGGAATTACAGAATTAAAAGTTTGTCTTTGTTTGGATTCTCTAAGAAGCAGACCCAAGATAAGATTTGTGTGCAAGAAAATTATTTGGTGAATGGTCTTAGGAAGTAATAACAGGGGAGTGAGAAGGTGAAACAGAGAAGAGGAAATAACCAATAAGGGATGTGTTACCAAGCAAGTTACAATTGTGAGCAACTAAAGCTCAACTTCAGTGTGGAACTCAGAACTGACATAGGCTTGTGACCCAGAGATGTCTTGCCTAAGGAGTGAAGGAGCTTGCATACTTGTACACCAGCTGCAGTTAGTCATTGGTTAAGGGCTGTTCCCAGGAGTTGTTATTTCTCTGGCACTTCTGGTTTTATCACATGTATAGTGTGAGCGGGTTCTATTGGTTCGAGAGAATCCTCAGGCAAAAGACTGTCTGGTGCTGATGGTTGTTAAGTCTGGGCTGTCACGCACAGAAGTATTAAAGGTTTAAGGGGTCTGAATGAAGCATTGATAGATCTCCTACCGTTTAGTTCCATGAGAACCAAGGAAAGAAAGAGCGTCTGGAAGGAGGAAGTAATAAACAATGCCAAAAAATTGAAAAATCAAATAAGTAAAATAAGAACTGAGAATTGTGGATATCTTTAGCATAAGTCATAAGCCGAGGGCAAGGCACTAATAGAAATGGAATAAGTAGAGATAAACAAGTAGAGAATGAGTAGATGACAAACTAAGATGCAGGAGGAGATAAAATGAGGGGCACGTGTGTCAATTTTATAACTAAAATGGAAAACTTACACAAAGACAAATTAAATAGAATTATAATTAAAACTAAAAATACACTTTTATGATTTAATTCATGTATCAGCTTATCCAGGAGGCTCTCCTTGGACTGCAAAGGTGGGCTCAAGTGTCGTTTTTCTTTCCAATGCTCCCTTTGCTCATTTTTCTGGTGGAACTTACCACATTATTTATCGGCTTATCTTACCAAATTATTTATCTACTGCTTTTGCAGGGATGGTATTAGACACAGAGAGAAATTAGAGCTCCATTTGGTTCATTTTAGCTGTAAAGCATTGAATTACTTTGTGCTTGGCAATCTTAGGACACATTTATAGAAACCAAACCAGCGTCCTGGGGGATATGAACCCCATCACACAATGTCCCTCTGAAACTGAGGTTAGTCATGTTGGCGATGTTTTCTCCTGACATATTAATGAGCTGTTGCATTGCAGCTCATCATCAGAATACAGAATGATTTTTCTTTTGAGCAATTACATTTTTCCTAAACAGGCTCTAGATGGAGATATTCATCTATTGTTCTTTTGTTTTCTCAACAGTTGAGATGAACAATATACTCAACAATCGAAAGAAAGTAAATGAGAATTACTCATTTTTAAGTCTTTCAAAAACTCATAGAAATGATTTAGAATATTATTTAAGGCAGATAAGATATGAAACATATTTTTTGAATTGCTAATCCAGATAATTTATTGAAGTGGGGACACTGCTGTATGTTACCTCTTTCTATATACCTACCTTTTCTAACAAAGATAGAAACCAATTGTCTTTTAAAATATACAATAGATTTAATCAGAAATAAAAAAGGAGTTAAAACATTTCAATTTTTTAAAATTGCATTTTGTAAATAACAATGAAGGATTGAAAAGTCAATCCACAATAGGGAGAGAAAGCAAAACTTGCAAATATTCTCGTATGGATTTTAGCGCTAGGTAAGGGTGAATGAATTTTTGTTGTGATTATTGAAATAAAATAATCATGTGCATCACTTTCCCAGCAAACGGGCTCTTCTGGACCCTGAGTATACAAGTTTAGGACAGAAAAGGAAAGGAAAAGGAAAATTAGTATGGAACCCAGAGAGATCTGGACTGATGGGAGGGGAAGGGAACCAACTCCTGACACACTGGGCAAGGACATGACCTCTGTGAGCTCCTGCTTTCTCCTCTGTGGAATAGGGAAAATCTTCCTGCTGCACTAAACCTTGTAGACTGCACTAAAGTGAGCAAAATTATTATGATTGGCTGCAGGGCAGGGAGGGAGGGAGGGGCGTGCAGAGCGGAGCAGCAGGCACAGGGGGTTTCTGTGGAGACTCTGATGCCTGCTCCTTCTGGGGTACCTTCTCCGGACCCCTCTTCTGCTGGTTCTTCGCAGTGGGGTAGCCAGCCCGGAGAAGCCCTGATCCACACTATTGCCATAGGACTGGCCTTGCAGAGACGGGCACACACCCTGCGACCGGTCAATCTCTCACCCAGGTACTGCCAGAGCGTCCTTCTCACCTACGAGCTCTGGGACAGACTGAAACAGCTCGGAGCTCCCCATGCTGCCTCCTCACCCACCCTGCCAAGCCATGGCCACAATCCTGAGCAGTCCGAACGGCTCATGAGAATGCCGAGCTGTACACCACCTCCAAGGAGCCACATCCCTACTGCATTTCGTGCACCGAGGTGGCTAACGGAGGTGGAGGTGTCCTGAATGGCTCTGCCAGGGCTGCCGCATCAAAGCCCACGACTATGTCTTCAGAGTCCCTGGTACTGACAGGAAGGCTTTGAGGACCATGTGGCGCCAAGACCTCCTTCTGCGGTTTCAGTGAGAAGACGATGAACTCCCTCATCTTCTACAGCACCTGGACTTCACAGTGCACCAAGGACCGGACCTGCACTCTATCTTTATCCCTTCCAACACCAGATGCTGAGATGCCACACTCTGAGTGTGCCTGCCCCTGAGGGCCTCCACAAACGGGACAAGCTTCAGACTATTTTGGTCCAGACGTCCGTGATGGTAAATTTGACCTACTACATCCTGACTTTATTCACTACCTGAGAGAGGTTTTTGAAGTTCAGTTTGCTTAATAGGGATTCTAGAGACAGGTACATGGCTAGCACTGGGGCCCTCATCTTGCTGACAGCTTTGCATATCTGTGATCTGGTTAGCAGTGCTCATTGATTTATCACGGAAATTACTGGAAATTTTCTGGCCACTATTTTGAATGGACAAGGAAGCCACTGATCATTTATCTAAACCACAATCTGTGAATTCAGGCACTTGCACAAAGCTGGCATCATTCCACTGCACCTTCACAGATTTCAAAGTTTCCCAGCCCTTTGTTTGTTCTTGCAAAGCTGTGGCTTTCATACTCTTAGTGGCCAAAGTCTTTTTTTCTTTCTTTCTTTTTTTTTTTTTTTTTTTTTTTTTTTTTTTTTTTTTTTTTTTGGCTTTTCAATCTAAAACAGGACCTCCAACTCCCCACTACTCTCACATTCTTCCCAACGGGGGGATGTAAAAGATGGGTTCACAGCTCTCCAGAAGCCTATTTAATGCGAGACACCGAGCTGCTGCTTGACCATTCCAGGGATACTCCCTTTGGGCATTAGACAGACGTTTCAGTCTAGACTGAGGAAACTGGATTGCTTTGCTGGATTTGTTAGAAAACTAAAGATAACAATCCCATGAAGATAAGATGTATCCTAAGCTAGTAAGAGGCAGACATACCACGGAGTTGAGCATCTTGAAGACAGCAATTGGCATTGTATTACTTCAGGAAGGTCAATGGAGACATTCAAAGCTGAGCATTTAACTAACACCAAGCAGCAGTATGGGCAAATGCACACCTGCACACCGTCTAACCCCAATCCCCTCACTAACTATGTAGAATTTCACAGAAAACACTCAAACATTTATTCAGAACTCAAGGATAAGTCTTAATAATCTTTCCATAAGAAGTTGAATTGCTGAGAACATGATCAACTTACTTCTGCCCCAGGGAGACGGAAGACAGCCTAACTGAAAAAGTGTGAGCCCACAAAGAAGCGGGGGCTTACACTGCTTGGCTGCTTTCCCAGACTGGTTTAAGGAAGTCTTCTAACACATTATCACCATAAAGCCCATTTAACCAATACTTTTGATTTAATGCCTTGGTGACTAGTTGCTTTGGACAGTTTCATGTGCTGTATCCAGCACTGTCAGTAGTCTCCAAGGGGTGGGCTGACAAGAGACCCTCCAAAGCAGAATTTTCTTTAGTCAGCTCACCAAGGATCAGGCATGGTCCTTCATTCTGTGGCTTTCAAAGACAGATTTTATCAGCACACACGTAACAAAAGGGATTAATTCAGTAACCAGAATGAAGAGACTTACATGAATTAAGCTGCTACTGTAATAAATTTACAAAGAAACAGGATAAACAACAACATGATTCTGACAGTGTTGTAAAAGATGTTCTATATAAAGGCCTTACAACAGCCTTTGAACGTAAACAGGGCATTCCAGACAGATCGAGCCTAGCAGTAGAAGCTCAGTTCCTGGAAATAAGAAAGTTATCGGTCTAACCCCTTGATCCATTCTTGATCTTGAAAAGCCACTGACTTTCCTGTCTTTTTTGCTACATAATCTGCAAAAGTGGGCTGCAGGTAAAGCAGCAGAGGTGAAGCTATCTGTAAGTACAAAATGTTAAGATAATTAGCCACAGGAGATTGCTTTGCTCAAAGAATTTCAAATTTTTTGAAACTCCAGTTGGTAAGATTGTTCTTTGGCTTTTCAAGTTGGCATCTGAACTTCTGAGGAAGAAAAAAACGTTCTCTCTCGTTTTTAGGTGAGGAAGACTGGGAATTGGATAGGATTTTCTTTTCTTCCTGTCTCCTGCCAGCTTGACACTAAGTGAGGACAATGAGCAGCAGAGTTGAATTGCTTCTTTACAGCAGACTGGGCAACCCCGCTACTATACCTTGGTGTGTTGTTCAAATGGAGTGATTTTTTTTCATACTATTTTACAGGGAGGTGGAATATAGGATGCTATTTATAACAGTATTGTGTGAACACATACACACACACGCCCCCCTACATATTTGTTACTTTACTAACCAGCACACTTAATATCTACTTTTTCTCATCTCTGAAAATGACAATTGAACATTATCCCATTAGCTCTGTATAAACCGAAACCCATCACATGTGAATGACCTACTGACTTCGTTTGTTGCCAGAGATCTCTAGGGCACATACTGAGTTTTCTTTCATCATTCTGAGTAACACCAGTCTCTATGTTTACTTCCCCATAGTCTTATTTTCTGTCATCATTTTGTGTTTTAATGAATACTTTTGACTTATAGGGACATGCATGTGGTAACTAACATTAGAAGTGTCACAAAAGTGCTAAGGGAAATTACATTTAAAGTGGAAGTTTTGCTATATGTATTATATACACACCCACCCACACACATATATACATGTATGTACATATATATAATATATATACACACATCTGTACACACATGCATATATATGCACACATATGTATATACAAACACACACACACATATATATGTATATATATGTTTTACAGTGGCTCAAAGCAAGTGAACAAAATCAAGGAACTGTTTTAGGGAGCAGATGGTCAAAATCAGCCTTCCATTTTAATGAATACTTTTTACTCATAAGGACATGCATGTGGTAACATTGGAAGTGTCACAAAAGTGCCAAGACAAATTACATTAAAAGTAGAACTTTTGCTATATATATGTTATATATATACACACACACATACATTTATAATATATATACACACATATACATTTATATATACACACATACACATATGTGTGTGTGTGTGTGTGTGTATATATATATATATATATGTTTTATGGTGGCCCAAAGCAAGTAAGCACAATCAAGGAACTGTTTTAGGCAGCAGATGGTCAAAATCATCCTTCAAATAAAGGCTGGGGAAAGTCCTTCGAATAGAGGGAATCCAATCATTAAGAATGAACAATAAAGTAAATGGAAACTAGAACCACAACATCTAGAGACATGCCATGATTCCGAATATATGCTGCCCAGAATATATTTTCATAAGGATTGTGCTTTGACCTTATTTTGCAGATTCACTTAGCAATAGCATTTCCAGGAAGACATTCCTTTCCCACCTCTGCATTACAGCAAAGTTACTTGCAGAATAGTAAGAGGAACATGGATTTGAAATTAGAGAGATCTGGACTGGAGTACTGGCAACAAAAAGTGATAACTGTGTGGCCATGGACAAATTGTTTAATCCCTCATAGTGAATTCTGTGGAACAGCACTCACATCCTCATCCTCAGGGCTGCAGCATCCATTCTCCCAGTTGATGAGAATGTTGGCGGCTGGAGACTCTCTCTGGGATTGCCCTCAGCTAAAGGGAACTACCTAACCAAGGTTACATTTCCTCTCTGGGGACAGCCTGCTTGCAATGATTTGTTGATTCAGGGTACAAAGCCCTTCTCCTTTGCTATGATTTGGGAAAATCTGAACGGCCATCCCAGTTTCATACCTTCCTATGAGAGTATCTGAGGTCTTTGTTGCAACTGCATTCCAGTTCAACTTCTTTCTCTACCCAGTCCTCTGCCCACTTGCCCACACATTCTTTCCTCAGTAAAACCACTGGAGGCAAACGTCTGTCTCCAGTACTTATATGCAACCCCTCTTTTAGTATCTATTTCCTCATAACAGCAATGACAATTTCACAGTTTTAGAGGTAATTTAAATATGATAATTTACAGCCTGTCACATACTTCCTGACACAAAGTAAATAAAGATGTGGTGTTACGGCTCCTGTAGGAAACTGGAGGGAGATTACCCCACCAAGTTTTATCTACCTACCGTCACCTTGCTTTAGTCTTTCCTTTCACCAGTGAGTTTCTCAAACAACTATTTTGTGCCTGCCATAGTCTCTTCCTTTCCAGACACCATTCTTAGCTGCTGTAATTTGCTTTTTATTTTACCATCAACATCCTGATTCTTTCATTTGAAATTAGGCTGACAATTAAGGCCTACTATCATGTGTTCCCTGGCATCTGGGGCAAACCCAAAGTGCGCCAAATGGCCTAACTGCAAGTTCCCCTCCTTATTCTCCTATAAGATTCCTTACAGGACATCTTATTCCCAGGAGCAGGAATAAGCTCTCCTAGCCAAATCACCCCCCTTTTCATGGGGACCAGGCACTCATCCCTGCTTATTGCTGAGCCTCAGGCTTGGTTCCTTGCCTGCCTGCATTACTCAAGCAAGCCAATCATTTTTTCTTGGGATCCAGGAATCATCCCACCCTCTTGATACTGCAAAATCTGCCTCCCACTGCCCTGGTGGTTTGCTGTGCTCCTGGATGCAACCATGTGTAACCCTGCATGGCAGTGTCCTCCTCCCCAGGCTGTGAGTGTATGTGACTAGTAAACTGCTGTCAGTCTCATCTGCTCAGAGGCAGGTGTCATGTGTCATCCATTCTCATAACCCAAGACAGGAATCCATTCCTCACCAATGGGATGAAGAGGATGCAATTACAACAGTCCGCTCAACTAGAAGGAAAGGACCCTTTTCAGTAGCCCAATTCATTGTTATAAACCTCCATGTCTGCGATAAGAGTAGTAAACAAGGCTCCAGTCAGTTCTACAATGTCTGTATCTGCAATATCATGGGTATGTAAGTCATTGGCATCTTACTTCAACAATTAGTCTTGGTTACTCCTACAGTTCTTTTGTCACCCAGGCCCCTAGACTCCCTCTCAATCATGCCCCTAGATGTCCACATATTATAAATTTTGAATGTTTAAAGTCTGCTTAGGGAAATTGGGATGAGTTTAGTGTCTTAGTTAAAATTTATAAGTACAAGAAATTTGTTCACTCAGTCTTCAAAATAACCTTTCCCAGCTGTCAGGTTCAGCTTTTAAGTAAAGCTTTGTTATTTCCATGTCTCTCCCTTATGCACACTTCACTTTACCCCCTTTAAGCCTGTTACTCTTAAATCTCTCTCTACTTTAACTTCATTCTCAAGTTCCAGTTTCATATTTCTAACTGTCAAATGTTCGGATGGCTGTCCTGCCATCAACTCCAATTCTACATTCAAACGAATGTATGTTTCATTCAACATAACTTTTCTTCTATGGCTGACCTATTCCTTACTAACGTTATGTTTTTCCATACTTACATTTCCTAGCCTCCCTTGCAGATGGGCTGGAGTCATATGACTAGCCTGGCCAACAAGCTGGGAGGGGAAGTGGCAGGTATAGTATCTGAAGCAAGTAATTAAAAGCCAGCATCTTTCCCCCCATTTTCTCCACAGTGTATTAGAAGCCAAATGTTCCAGATGACAAACCTATGAAGTGAAAGAGTGTCTGTCCCACACTACCTGAGTGATTTTACCTGAGTGTGAAATAATCCTTTGTAGATTTAAGCTACTTAAGTTTTCATATTTATTTGTTACCAATGTTTATAGTGCCTACTCTGACTAATAAGACTTCCCAGCTGGTCATGGTGTCAACCTGGAGTCATCACGCACTATCCAAGGAAGGCAGCCACTGTTCTGCCACAGCACATTATTTTCATGCAGAGGTGGAATTGTCTGTGCCTTATCTGACTTTTTTAGGTGAAGCTACAAATCCAGATTTTCATGGGGAGCCTCCCAATTTAAAAATATTGGTTCAAAATTTTAAAACACTCTTTGTGCCATGCAAAATGCCTATGGGCCACATTCTGCTCATAAACCACGTGTTTGCAATTCGTAAAGGTAAAAGGCGATCTGGGTGATCTCCAAGTCTTTCTCAGCTCTGGGTTGGTATGATCCTACAATATGAGGATACATTGCTGTATCCTTTGGTCAAATGGGCAGATGGTTGTAATTGGCCCAGAATAATATTATAAAAGCACCCATCTCATTTATATTATCATCTTGGTTTAAAAACAAAAACAAAACAAAATTTCATACAGTGGTTCTGTATTTTCCACCTCTACATGCTTCAATTCTAACTTCAGCTATTCAGAACTCTTCTCAGTACAGAGCTGCCTGGTCTTTAGAACCTGGCACTACCCACTCTAGGCACCCTTGTCATTACATAAAGGTTCTATGCTTATTTATCATGTTTGCATATCTTTGCTACCATGCAACCATATTCCGTGCTCCCTCTGCATAGCCAAATCATATCAATCCTTAGAGGCCATTCAGCTCATTCAAATAACCTTTCTTTGATCACTATAGTCATTCCTGACCATTTTTATTTTGAATCTTTGAAGCATTTATAGCTCAGAACATTTAAATTGCCTTAAATACATTATCATGTATTAATAGTACTATTCCCACTACATTGGTATTCTCTCTCAAACCAGAATGAGGGCTGGGCTTTATCTTGACTCATGCCACTTTTATATTTCCCCAAGTGCTCAGCAGTATATTTTTCCACATTAGGTTGCAAATTTCCTTGTCTCACCAAGACTGCGCTTGCCTAAGATGGTGAATCACTTTAATACTCCACCATAAATGTAATTGGTAATACCCTTTAGCAGGGATAGATGAGGTCATAAGTTGAAAGCAGCCTGTGTCTGGTGTGGATGAAAGACAGAGGGAAGGGGAGAGAGAACAGAGGGTAAGTAAATGGTACAGGCATGAAAGACAGGAGAGGGCTAGGAGCTTGGGGTCTATGTGTCAAGCAACTTATTTTTTGCTTTTTTCTTTTAGTTTTGTTTTTCAGACAGCTAAACAAGGCATCTACATTCTAGCACATCTTCTTAATAATCATTAGCTGAATGAAAGGCTATTTACACATAAAAAGACAAAGGAAAAAGTTTATGATTGTCTACAATTTGAACTCTCAAACTAACTTATAAAAACTTCAAATTTACTTTCCCAAACACTTTTCTACTGGCAAAAATGAAAAAATTTACATAGAAAAGAAACATTTGTAAGCTTGTATAGCAAGTTAAGACCACTATTTTTACATACAAAATGAATGCTTCAGATATTTTATACAATTTAAGTTTTCAAAAAAATAGGTTAAGTATTTATCCTATGTTTCTTTGGTACACTAAAATACCATTTATTAAGCTTACATTAAACAACACTGCAAATTGTGTCCTACAAATTGTACAAGCATATTATTGTGGCTAGAGATGCACATGTGTATATTACACGCATGTGACATTGTGCTGCACATACTACTTCCACAAGTAGTTTTACCCTTAAAAATCCTTTAGCCTCTCTTGAATTGCAAATAAACGACAAAAGAAAGCACATTAATTAATGTAAATAGTTGCCCAGGCATTCAAAAATGCATAAATTATAATGTTTCATGAACTTAAAGATTATTGAACGTGAGATAAAATTCAACACTATTTTCAAAACACCTGGATATAGAAAGTATGTTCAACACACATATATAGATTGCATATGGTTAACATATTTACACAACTCTGGCTTTTAAAAGTCTATTCCTGTTATTTTATTTAAACATTTTACATGGTCTTGGACCATTAAAAGATAGAGTTTTAATAAAATATGGTTATGTTTTTATGTTCTAATAACCGTTAAGAAGAAATACAGTGGAAGGGTATAGGCCTTTATGAACTCATATATTTATGGCCAATTTGATTTTTGTTGTGATATGATATTTTAACACTATGCTAAAAATAAAATTGATTGTATTATGGTTTTATCCACATGATCCAAGTATCTTATTGTAAAAATATTCTAAAATGAATCCAATAAACATTTTCTATTTCCAATTGCCTGAGAGACAAATCCAACTATTTTTATCAATTACAACTAAACTGGGCTAAGAACATCTGTGTTAAAACTTTCCAAACCAAGGACAGTTATCCAAAAAATCTAAAACACTTGACAATTTTCCCCAAGATAGAAAAATGAGCATCCAATATAAAGAGAACCATACCATTGATCACATAACCAATCAACACCCACTTCTTTGTTATTTGAGCTAATAGTTGCTTAATGCAGTACTTGATGCTTTATGATACACTCCTACACTCTCTTTTGTCCAGTCGTCTCTCTGTTTCATCTCTAAATGTTAATGTCTGCCCACGGAAATAAATTAGAGTGCTGAAGAAGGATTCAGAATCAAGCTGGAGTGATATATTTCTTCAGTTGCTCAGAGTATACTCCTTAAGGCCAGCTGTCCGCTCAGGAGGCATCAATATGGAATAACCTATCTGGAGGATGCTCCAAGGACTCCACTCCTGTTAGCCAGTCCTCTGCCCTCCGGCATAGACTCTGAACTGATAATCAACACTGGGATCTATGTGCAAGGCTATAAATTCAGTTTCAGAGCCTACACATACATACTTAAAATGATTTGAAGTACATTTATGGAGCTGGAATCAGTAATCTTGAGCTATAGTGTCATCATCTATCTTACATCATCATACAATGAGGCTTCCAGTTTTCTCTATTAGTGCGTACATTTCTACTGGCAGGTGAGATGCCACCATTCCATGGTGAAAAATGTAGCCTTTCACTAAAATAAGAATTGAGTTGTTCAACTGAACAAATAAACAAGGCACATCAACCAGCAGAGACACTTCTGGTAACCTGTCTAACTAAATGCAGGAGGCCTTTTTGGTAAAGGTTCACAGTTTCTCAATCTGTTCTCCCATGCCACCAACAATGGTGATCTCACTTTCTTGGATTAAGTCCTCTGCAGTGTTAATTTCATGCTGTATGACTCCTGGCAGTCACCTAGTAGCTTAATAGTCTCCTGTTTAATGGTGCCTAGCTCTTGCAAGAGACTTCAATTGCTCATCCCAGAGCTTCCCGAGGATTCCTTTAAATCATTAAAATGCTGTTTTAGGACATCCTTTGTCTGTGATGCTCACTCTTTGATCTTGTTTTAGTCATTATCCTTTATGAAAATCTTGAGAGAGGGTATAGACCCTATTCCCGGAAAAATTAAAATCTGTCTACTCCAGACCTCAGGAAGCCATCTGGCATCTTAAGCAGCTCTTTTTGAGGGAGAAATGAACTCTGAAGAGAGCCAAAATGCTTTTCCTTTAGTGTACTCTGCCTAAACTGTCTTCAGCATGATTTTTACTCTTTCTGGATTGGTTGGTCCATGGTGGCAATGATAAAACATTTTTAAAATGATAACTCAATTTGGTTGTGTATGGCACCTCTCAGCACATGGGAAATGCAGAGTATACTTGGGGCCAGAGGCCCAGGTCAAATGGTCATTTTATAACAAAGAGGTCAGTGAGCCAAGCTCACCACTTCCAATTCCAAATTCCATATTCACCTAGCAGTTCTTTTATTTTTCTTAATTCATCTATTGTGTGTTACTCCAGTTGATTTCAGGAAAAAAATAAAAAGCCTTTTCTGGTTAAATTATATGCAACTTCTGAGGAGGAATATTTTAAAAAGTCGAGTCAGGAGAGTTAACACTGAAATGATTTTTATAAGCTTTAACAACATTCTCTCTCAGCTATAACATAATAATTTAAGTGCTTTGAATGCTTTACAGGGGGAAAATGAGTCAGGCACTGAAGGAAGGGTCCAAGCATTACCATTCTGTGTTACATTTCTTGCAGCTCATACATTGCCTAGAGTGATGACCTATAACCGCAGAGGTTAACAAAAAGTGCATGATATAATGTAGCAAATTGAGGTGGTCACTGATCTGTTAACTGGGTTAACTTAAGGACTCTGTGAGCTGCATGCATTCCTGCTCTGTCAGCACGAGACGAGGTAGATCTATGTCGCTGCCTCCACTGGGCTGGGCTGTGTTGTTTTATATGTTCCTGGGACTGCCTATTCCTGGAAGAGAAAGCAAATGTGGAGCAGACAAAAAGCCAAATCTGTCTTGGGCCTAGATATTCTCCATGCTGTTCATGGAGCTACCCTTGCAGACTTTCTAACCTCCTGGTCTCTGATTTCTCCCCATCTGGGACTCTGGACTTGCCTGATCCCTCTTTCTTAATGGACTCCCTCATCCTGGCTCACTGTCTTTCTGGACTACAGAATCTGCCAGGCCCTTCTGCTCCAGACCCTCTCATTTTCTGGCTCATTCTGAACGAAGCTCAATGCAAATCACCACCATGTCCCTTGCTCTTCCAGGATCACAGGCCTGTAGAAGAATTTAGCTAAATGAACTTGCTAAACTCTACTGAATGTTTATTGTATGCCAGACACTATTCAAAAATGCTTTACATATATAAACTTACTTAATTCTTGTGGTGACCATGGGAGGTTGATGTTATCATCTCATCAGGTCATTAAGTAATTTGCCCAAGATCACACTGATATTAGGTGGCAGAGATGAGATTCCAATCCAGATAGTTTGGATCCTAAAGGATGAACTCTTAACCATCACACCATAAGGCCTTTTAAAATAAACAACCAGGTCGTAAAATGAAAAAGCCAGAGCAGCAGATTGAATCATTCAGTATTTATTGTATTTGGGTTATGTGCCAGGCTCTTATGCATGCAATGACAGATCTTAAGTTGTATCAGATAACAATTTTATAATCTGAGTCCACAATTTAGTGAACTATAAAATAAAGGAGAGTGTAACCAACACTAGATGGAAAATGCAGCCTGATTTGCTAAGAGATCATAGGGGAAAGAGTGAGTGGTCCCAGGGAAGAGAATCAGGAAATATTTCATGGTATAACTGAAATTTGATCTGGATCCAAGCAGAGTATTCGGGTATTAGAAGAGGAGGAAGCAGGGGAACAGCCCCAGGAAAGGAAATAATACAAGGAAAATCCCCAAAGCACAGTGTATTCAGGGGGCAATAAGTAAATTTGAATAAGACCTAGAGCAAGAGCAGAAAATTTGGAAGAACTTATATGCTGGGTTACGGAGTTTGCATACAGATTGGAAGGTGACATATGTCCAAGGTTTTGAGTGTGCTTCAGAGGGATTTCCTGGACAGCAGAGTATGAAACACATTGGAGTTTGGAGAAACCAAACAAGAAGCTGATATAGGCTCCTCGCTTTAGGGATTATTATGCAGTGGTTAAGGGAAGGATGTATTTGACAGCTGTTACAGAAGCAGGGACAAAAGCTCTAGTGGGTGTTTGAATATGAGAGAAGCAGGAACAAAAGTCCTAGTGGGTGTTTGGGAAGAGTGAATTGTTGTAGACAATGAGGATCAAAGTGCCCAGGCCCTCACATCCATGGGTAAATTTCTTTTACTTTCACTTGATTTCTCAGCACACTTTCCCCAACAATTGTGCGATGCAAGGCCTCCACCTCCTCTACTCTGATGTCTGTGATCCCCAACAGAGGAAGAATGAAGTTGTGTTTGACTCTGAGATGGCATCTGCTTAAATCTTGTTTGGTATAAATATGATGCTGACAAGTACCTACACTACTTGGAGAAAATTTGTGTGGCTATATTTCGAAATTGCATTACTCTTAAAGCCATTATTCTCAAAAGAGTCAGGAGAACTCTCAAGGTAGCCTAGTTGGCTGCAAACTGAAAACAGTTTGTTGAGTTGATTGCTTACTCAGACCTTTAATTTTGACCTGTGGGGAAAAGAGACAAAGTCCTGTTTTGAAAAGGGCTTTGAGAACAGGTGCATAGTAGCAAAGTTGGTTGTGGGTAGAGGAAGAGGAAGGATAGATATGCTCCACTTACAAGCCACCCCCACTTATGTCCAGTTTTGTGAGGTGCTTGAGTTAAAATAGATAGCTGTGTGAACAAGACCCCTTGAAAATCTATAGGGGAATTTGAGTCTGTCTTTTTCTTCTGTGAGAACATTTTAATGGAAATGTCAGTACTTCTTATGAAATATATGGAGATTATCTTCTAAACTAGTGATCTTAGAAAATGAACAGACAACATGTTGGATCTGCTTTTGGCAAACTGTTTTACCCTATCTCTTCAGAGGAAAGAGTAGAACCTGGCTTAATCTGCGGGCATCCATAGTTGACTGAGATTTGATTCTTTTTAGGTAATACTACCTGTTTGCCTCAAAAGGTTCAATTGCCTCCAAAATTCCTATCTATAATATTTCACTTATCTGGGTCTTAGAAAAGTGATAGAATGGGAAGGACTAGATGATGTAAACCTATCTCACCTTTCTTGTAAACAATGTCTAGCAAGTGTCCTTCTTGCCCCACCATATGATCATGCATGACAATTCCAGAGCCATACAGTTGCTTCCAAAGCAAGCATGGACTGAGTCTAAAGCTAAATTCCCTCATGTCCAATCCATTGCCTTACTCAGAACTGCAAATTAAAATAAACAAATGCTGCTTCTTTTATGTCACTTTATCACACGCTACTTGTTTGGGATGCTGAGAAGCTGATATGTACTCAAATGTCATTCCTTTTATTCAGATGAAGGCTAAAGTGTCGAATAATATACAAGGTATAATCTTCATGGAAACCAATTAAGCTTCATGAAAGAGGCTGACATGACTGCCTCAAACCCAAAGTCTTTTTCAGTGCTTTCTCACCAATCCCAAGAGATCTCCTTTTTCTTCTTCAGAGGTTGTAGTAGTTAAGCTGTTGTTATTGGTTAGAATAAGTTGTTATCTCTAAATTTGGCTAGCATGATTCATTCACAAAATGGCCAGCATGGTGTTCATCCTGATTTTCACAATGGATGCCTGATCTTGTGAGCAGATGCCAATCACTTTAGAGGAAGGACCATAAACAAAACCTTGGCTGTGACAGCGGAGGATCCCTCCATCAAGGGTCTCTAAGCTCTGGAGTCATAGGACATGGCATGGGTAAGAGAGATGGTGGTAGAGGCCAGTGAAGCAAGGCTGCCCTATCTGAAGTGCTAGAAGTGGTTAGCACTGGGCCATTTCCCATCGAACCTCAAAATCCTTCCTCCTCATTGGAGTCTGCTGGAAAGCAATTTGTTCCCAATACAAATGAGGTTTGCTTTTTGCTCTTTGCACACTGTGTGAATATTCAACTCAGCCAATGGGAAATTTGGAAGAAGTATTTTCAAGTGTGATTGCTTGAAATATTTTCATGTGGATCAATAATAAGATGAAAACAAAGCTCTTTAGAGGATCTAAATGCATAGCAACTCAGAGGAACCATTTTGCATGATTTATTCTGGGTTTTTTCCAAGGCTGTCATAGGCTTTAGAGATAAGCATGCTGGGGCCCATGATGATCACATAATAAATGTAGGTGAGGGTAATACAAGAGGCCATATATCACAAAGCAAACTCCTTATTATACTACCAAATATGTATATTTTAAATGAATCCCTAGAAAGAGATTGCTCTGGCTACTTTTGTTGTATTAGGATTTAGGCATATTCACAGTGAGTGCACCCAGGAGAGATTTTTTAGCCTCTACTTGAAAAAAAAAAAAAAAAAAAAAAAGGCCTGGGAAGGAAATCCTTTATGCTGGCCTGGAGAAACTCTCACATGGCTAATGTAGTGGGGGCACTGTCCCTTAAGTCTTTCTATTCTCAGACTATCTAGTCTTAGGATGGTTCCTCACACTGCACTGCATCCTACCCCAGGGTGAACATCTCCACTTCACTTCTACACTCAGGCAGCCACTTTGCTCTTCCTCATCGTTTTCTGCTCTTATGCCACTTTCCCCATCAATACTATTCCAAGTCTTTCCGAGGCGAGGCACTGCCAGTGAACTCTTTCTACCTGTGACTCTTTTTAAGGTATTATTAGTTTTTGTATGACTTCTCTATTGCTGCTGTGACAAATTCACTTCAAAATTCAGCGGCTTGCACGGAGTTAGCCAAACTTCAAAGTCCAAGGGAACAGCCCCAGAAGAACTGCCCTCACTTCAGACACAAGCCACAAGTTCACGAGTTCTCAAGATTGCTCTCACTTCAGATTAGCTGGCTGCAAATTTTGGGGTCCCCAGTGACCACTCAGGTTTGGTAATTCTTTAGAATAACTCACACTACTCACTGAAAGCTGTAATACTCGTGATTTATTACAGGACAGGAAAAGAATCCAAGGTAGCATTATCCAGACCCTCGTCTGGAGTGAAGGGATCTGAATACAGAACTTCTGGTGATTCTCTCCTAGTGGAGTCATGGACAGTGTCATCTCCTCCAGGCCACTATGTGTGACGATATGCACGATGGAATGTCAATCAGGGAAGCTCACCCAAGCCTTTGGTATCCATAGTTTCTTTTACTTCTTTTCTTTTTTTTTTTTTTTTTTGAGACAGAGTCTTGCTCTGTGGTCCAGGCTGGAGTGTAATGGCATGATCACAGCTCACTGCAGCCTCAAGTGATCCTCCCACCTCAGCCCCTCACCTCCACTTCCCAAGTAGCTGAGACCACAGGTGTGAGCCACCACATCCGGGTAATTTTTGTGTATGTATGTATATATATATATATATATACATATATATATACATGGCTGCCTGAGTGTAGAAGTGAAGTGGAGATGTTCACCCTGGGGTAGGACGCAGTGCAGTGTGAGGAACCATCCTAAGACTAGATAGTCTGAGAATAGAAAGACTTAAGGGACAGTGCCCCCACTACATTAGCCATGTGAGAGTTTCTCCAGGCCAGCATAAAGGATTTCCTTCCCAGGCCTTTTTTTTTTTTTTTTTCAAGTAGAGGCTAAAAAATCTCTCCTGAGTGCACTCACTGTGAATATGCCTATATATATATATATGTATATATATGTGTGTGTGTGTGTGTGTGTGTGTGTGTGTGTGTGTGTGTCTGTGTATATATACTTTTTTTTGTAGAGACAGGGTTTTGCCATGTTGCCCAGGCTAGAGCCACCTACCTTGGCCTCCCAACGTGCTGGGCTTACAGGTGTGAGCCACCATGTCTGTCTCTCCAGAGTTTTTATTGGGATTCAAATACATACTTCCCATTCAGCTGACCTTTAGTCTCTAGCTTCTCTCTGAGTTGAGCTAAGATCTTTAGTCTCCACTTCCTCCAGACATTGGAATTGATAGTGTTGTCCAAAGCCCCCATTATAGATCACTTTATTGGACTGTCTGGTGGAAAAAGCTCCCAGGAAAACAAGGACACTCTTACCAGGCAGGACAGACATTCCAGGGGCCCAGAGATTACCACTTTATAGTCAAAGACAAAGAGCAGATTTATCTTTGCGTAAGGACAAATTCCTTACTATGTACAGCTTAAACAACACACATTTTATTATTTTACAGTTCTGTAGGTCAGAAGTGTGACATGGGTCTCATTGGGCTAAAATCAAGGTAATGGTAGGATTGTGGTCTTTTTACAGGCCCTAAGGGATGATCTGTTTCCTGTTCATTCCAGTCCTTAGCAGAATTTGATTCCTGTGGGTATAGGACTGAGATCCTTGTTTTCTGGCTGGCTGATAGTGGCTGCCGTCATTTCCTTCCTTCCTCCATCTTCAAAGCCAGCAATGGCACATTGAGCCCATCTATGCTTTAAATCTCTCTTTCTTCTTCTGTCTCATCTTCCTGACCCAGACTGGAAAAATTCTCCAATTTTAAGGTCTGGATTTGTACCAACTAGATAATCCAGGATAATCTTTCCCTCTCAGGATCCTTAATTTAATTATATCTCCACAATCCCTTTTGCCCTGTAAGAATGTATGTATAGATCCTGGCAATTTGGATGTAGATGCCTTTGGAGACCAATATTCTGCTTACCACAGATACCAAACATGAATTTTAAAATAAAGTTTGATTGCCTTAATTAAAATGAAATCTTAATATCAGGATTCCTAAGCCTTACCAGGGCCAAATGGAGAAATAATTCCAGGCAGAAGAGTTTCCATTGCCCATCCTGTCTCCTACTTAAAAAATTTTCTCTTCTGAAGTAGAAAAGCTGATGGTAATGACTTTGTTTTACTCTCTCAATTCAACTTCCATATGTATTAGGTTTCATAACTGACAATTATCAAGAAGTGGTTGTGTGCTTAGCACCTTTAATTTTTCTCACTAAGTCACTTATCACCAGAATAAAAGATATTCAGATCTTCATTTTATAGATCAGAAAACTGAATTTTAGGTGTATGCAGTACATTGCCTGCAATCACACAGTGGGTAAATGGTATCTCAGGGATTTAAACGTGGTTTTCTCTGATTCTGAGATGCATCAAACTGCAAAATGTCATCTTTCCAATTTTATATCTATACCTCTGATTTTATATCTACAATGTTGACCTTTCTATCTTTTTATGCATATAATTTACTTCTGCTTCAGTTTCTGAGTACCTAGAAGCAGAAAATATGCATCTTGTCTATCTGTTGAGAAAATGTTAAGTGCACTTTAGGTGTATATCCTGATTTTATAAAATATTATCTAATAATATCTTATTTGGGCAATAAAATTGCACAGTTAAGACATTTAAATAGAATATATATTAATTAAGATATTGATATGTGTATGTATATAAAATGATTAATATATGTTAATCCCTAAATATCAACTCAGGTGAGATCCCAGAGTATCTGTATAGCATTTTCCATTCAATCATCAATAATAAGAAGGTAGGTATTTTAATTTTTATTGTTTGCCCTTGTAACTCGTTTCTTTGCAACTGATTAAGGTAATTCCCAGAGCAAAATTGAGGTAGTTATTAGTATCAGTTATGAACAGTTAATAGACCATTCTCATTATTGAAGATCTTGATTTCAATCATTTTCACCTAGTAGATCTTTACGTGGCCAGATCTCATACTCTACCTGTAAGTAGCTTAGCATACCTTTTCTTTCTTTCTTTTTCCTTTTCTTGTTTTGAGACAGAGTTTCGCTCTGTTGCCCAGGCTGGAGTGTAGTGGTGTAATCTCCATTCACTTCAACCTCCGCCTCCTGAGTTCAAGAGATTCTCCTTCCTCAGCCCCCCGAGTTGCTGGGATTACAGGCACCTGCCACCACGCCCGGCTAATTTTTGTATTTTTAGTAGAGACGACGTTTCACCATGATAGCCAGGCTGGTCTCAATCTCCTGACCTCGTGATCTGCTGCCTCGGCCTCCCAAAGTGCTAGGATTACAGGCGTGAGCCACCACGCCAAGCCTTAGCACACCGTTTGTTTACTTCTTCAGTCACTTGTCTGGACTCTTCTTGTGCTACGAAACGGGGCCAAATTGCTAATGTGCATCTATCTACACAAGAAATCTTTGCCTAGTGTTTCTAACTTTCTTTTTCCCTCCAAGGCCTTCTGGCATCTGGCCTCACTGACCCTCAGACTATTTTTGCCAGTGAAAAAGTTATATTCTCTTTTCAGCAACATATAATACATAATGGATATTAACTCCTAAAGTCTCCCTACTGATGCAAAATAGAAAATTAGAGCCAGTATTCTTCTCCTGTGAAAATGATCACTTAGGAATAGCAAAGAACTGCAGAAATCTCCAAATCAAATTGTCTTTTTGGCTGGAGGACATCTGCTTCTTCTAATGACATCTTTGGAAAAGTAGGATCTCTCAGTAGCTCCTCCTGGTGGCAAGTTCTAAATCTGCATGTTTTGCTGGAGCTCTCTTGTAAGGAATTGTTCTCTAAGCATCATGGGTTATAGGAAAAGTTTTGTCGTTTGTAGTTCTACTTCCTGATTTTCTCTTTTTTTTAGACTATGAAGTCTCTGTAGAACCCTTTAGTGTTAGCTGTGATGCCATGAAACTAATCCATGGATCCGTTTTTGAAAGTTTCTTTTTAAAATTCTAGAGTTTCACAATGAAGTAAACATGGACATCTTAGCAGCTCATATTTATCTCCTCCCTTATTTCATTTCCACCTGTTGCTAGGTAGAGCTCAGATCTACTTATTCCCTCGCTGGGATGACTATTCGTTTCCTCATGTATCAAATATTATTTACCTCCTTTGTACCAGTCACTGTTCTAAGAATTGGGAAATACAGAATTTAACCAAAAAAGAAAAAAAAATCCTGCTTACATCAAACTTGCTTTCAAGTGGGAAAGAGACATATAAAACAAATACATAAAATACATAAGATAATAGATGGTAAATTAGAGCATTCTAGACTGGGTATGGGTGCATATTCTTCAGGCCCTCCTCATCGTCAGTCTCTTGGGAGAATGTCTGAATTCGAGTTATTGGGTATAGTAAACACTGCCAGTTGCTATCTGATATTCCTACTCCCCTGTTCATTACTAATAGAATCCTGATTTTTCTCTGGGTAATCCCACACTTATTTCCCAGATTTCCTTGGAGCTACAGGAGGCAATGTAATTCAGTTCTAGCCATGCAATATAGGCAAACAATTCCTGGACAGGTTGTCCCTCCCCCAGTCCCAAAGTCAAAGACTTTAGAGGAAAAGCCTCTCTATTGATTGCCCTTCTGCTATATTACTATTGAAAATGTGGACAGAGTTCCTGGGGTTGCAGGGGTTACCTTTGCAATCAGAAGAAAAGCATGTTCTAAGGATGGCAGAGCAGGAAAATGGAACTCAGAAGCCATACCAGCCTTAACTGCCTGCTTATCTCAACACTACCACATGGAAGGGGCTCCGTCCACACTGTAGCTACAGTCAGACCAATTCTAAGGGCTGTAGCAGAATCCTAAGGGCTACAATATGAAGAAGGCCCTCAGGAATTATATAACCCTGCAGCACTCTATTTTTTATTAATCCCTCCTTGGTTTATTCATAGCAGTAAGGTTACAATTAATTACATGCAGCCTAACATAATCTTGAATGGTTCACTTTGGGAATTAATAACAGCCATAATTTCTCTTTAATCTTTTCTCTCAGGATCCAGACATATATATTCAAGTTGAGTCCTAGGACAATTCTAGTGTCTTACATGGCAGCTATAAAAGTGGGCTATAATAGTGACTCTAATAGTGTGATTTATCTGTCAAGTTTCTTTCTTGCCAAACCAATACCTTCTAGAGAACCCAAAATGTTCAGAAAAGAGAATTTAAGAAAAAATGATATCGGAAATATTAGGCTTTAAGTAAACCATTAGAGCAAAATGCAAGGAGTGGCTGTTCCTCAAGCCAGTATTGAAGCACTCACGCGTCTGTGAAGCCTAGCTCCCCGCATCTCTAGAATCTTTGTCCATTGCCACCGAACTGATTCATACTGTCTAATAAATATGTAGTATATTTGCATTTTTTGCGTCATTATATGCCGAATGGCAGAAATAGATTCTATTGTAGTTTCTTACTAACAAACCAAAGCACCAATATTTTAAGAGATTATACTGTATATGTATTAATCTTCAATTGGCTGGGATAAAAACTCATCTAATTAGATTGGATGCAAGTAGCACACACAACACACATTGTTATCAAAGGAGCCTATTGTGTTTAATGTTGATGTATGCTAAACATTGCATTGTCAGTTAATATATGGTTCAAATAGCAATGAGAAGGAACACTGCTTTTAGTTGCAAGCCTATTAGTAGAGTTAAAATACATCAGCAAAAGCTGTTGGATACGTGTGTGAGAAAATTAAGTTTATGGCAAAATAACTGTTTAACATTTGCCAATCCTATTCAAATCTACATTCCAGAAGAGGTGAGTGAGCATTTTAAAGATCCTACTCAGGAATACAAACCTCAGAGGAGGCTCAAGCAGGTGCTTCAATATCACTGTCTAAATATGCACTAGCCTCTTGCTACTCAGAGTGTGGTCTAGAGACTAGAAGCATGGACATTATCATCTACATTAGAAATGCAGAATTGCAGGTCCACAACCCAGGCCTTATGAGTCTGTATTTTAACAAGACCCCCAGAGGATTCTGTAAACATTTAATTTGGGGAGCACTGCACTAGACAGTTTTTGATTAGCATAAGAGATATTAGAAATCATACTTGCATTGGTGAAATGAGTAAAGACCAAACATGATTGATTAAAAATATTGCAGCTTTTGATGTGGCACCACAAAAATCAATCTAGAACTCATTTGGTCTTTTGCCCCAAACTTAACAGAAGATTTTGGCATCTTATCTAACTACAAGTTTAGCTGGACCTCCTGACAATCTACTGTACCATCCACATTTGCTTTGGAATAAAACTTTCATGAAAGGTGCTTGTGATTGTCGATGATGACAAAGAATGAGGATGTCACATGAATGTTTTCGTATTTGCCTGACAGTAAATGTTTGTATGTGTTTATAAGTTTGTGTCTGAGCCTTCTTACATTATAACATTATAGCATGCCACCTGGGAGCAAGCTCATTAATCATCGGGGGCTTGGACATTCACCAGAAAGCATCCTGTAGAAAGACCAGATTAGTTTGGGACAGTTTATAACAGAGACTTGGAAGCTACACAAGCCTACAATTTCTCTTCGGTTTTTTTTTAACTGGTGATCTTGGCATACAGACTTGTCTCATGGCTGAGACTATTTCATATTTAAAGCAAATCTCCAGTCCAGGTCAGATTAGACTATGAATAATGATTTTCTGTTCTGAATGCTGCTGATGGGATTAAAAGTTCATTTCTGCAAATGCAACCTGGCCTTGGATTGCTATGCATCTTCAAGGAATCATGTTAATTTCCAACAGATGGCACAAATAACATTGTGCACTTTTTTTTTTATTCTACAGCTTGTTTTTATTCTCTTAAATGTCTACATTAAACATGTTTCAATGTCAGTGTATATATATCAGCCTCATTTTTTAAATATATATATATTTTTTATTATACTTTAAGTTCTAGGGTACATGAGCACAACGTGCAGGCTTGTTACATATGTATACATGTGCCATGTTGGTGTGCTGCTTTATAGATTATTTCCGCAACACTCTCTTACTTCGTCATTCTCAGGTGAGGGATCAACTCTGTTTCCTTAGACATCTTTAATTTTATTTTGAATTAGCATGATAAAGTCTAACCTATGGCCTTTCTACAATCTTTGGGTCTATTTCCTAAACCTCAAGGTGTGTTTCATTTGCTGAATGGCTTATTGGGTCCCAGTAGTTAAATCTATCCATAGTGTTCATGTTTTCCTGTACAGAGAGTTGAGAAAATAAATCATTGTACTTTAATTGCAAAAGAGCTGATAGGCAGAGGAAAATCTGAAAGTTAAAGTCATTTTTTTTATAAAGAAAGCACTGGAAGTAATTTTCTTGTAGGGTATGAAGGCCTGTTTCAAACAGGATACTGTACTGATAATTTAGCAAATAGTACTTTTAGGATCCCTGCTGCAGCCAGAGAGTTGAGAGAAATATTACCTTGGGAAGGCAGATCGACTTTAGGGTGCTGTCAGTATTTTCCTCCCTCAGTTCAGGGTAGGAAATAGAAAGAGCTTCCTGAAGACAAATAAGGTAGTAGTAGCTCTTAGGATAATGGGTGGATAACTCTATACTATCCCTCAAAGTTGGCAAAACAAGACCCTTTTTGCTTGTTGAAAAGGGAAATTGCACAGTTCTTGGAGTATGGATGGTTAAGGTCGGATTGCCCTAAGAGGTGTGAGCTTCAGAATTCAAGTGAGGGGTATCGTTGATGTCAAGAAAGGTCACAAATGACCACAGTGAGGACAAGTAAGGCATCTTCTAGGGTTGTCATGTTGCCTCCGTTGGACGATGAACACTGAGCCTTTAACTGCGCTATGAAGAGGCATTGAGAACTGGTGAGAGTATGCAAAGTTAACCCCAGAGGTCTCTCCTTTTGGTTGTGGAATATTCTTCATCTTCATGCTTCTTAGTTCACGTGTATTGTCTTCCACATTTGGCTTACTCATATTGCATCACAGATCAAGATTTGAATGGTACAATTTTGATTTCTACCACTAATGCTAATGATTATCATAGTGCTCTGGCCTATACCTCTCCTTTTGATCTTTATCCCATATATTAGATTATATTTAGATACCACTCTAGGGCTTTGAACTCAAAATAGCTAAGAATATTCATTCAATTAGTATTTATTGAAATTGTGCCATCTATCAGTCACCGTGTAAATACTGGATTCGTTTTACTGCATCTTCCATCCTCAGACCCCAGTCTAGATCTTCTTATATCATCTTCCATCTGAGCACTAACATCCATTCAACATCGAAGTCACAGAACATTGACATCTTCCTCTTCCATATTTTCCCTGAGCTAATCATGTCACTATGTCCGGAAAATTCTACCTCCTAAACTTGTACCTCCAATCTACTTCAACCTGCTTAATACAGACCTCCATTCTTCCACACTTGGTTGATTGAAATAACCTGCAATAGTATATTTACCTCCAGTATGGACTTTTTCCAGTTCAGTGATTTTCAAGCTGTTCATGCATAAAATTCACCTAGAGCAATATGAAAAATGAAAATCTCTAGTCATCATCCCAAACTAAGTCAGAGACTCTGAAAGTTGAAGTCAATTTTTTTAAAGCAAGCACTGGAAGTAATTCTCCCATAGGATATGAAAGTCTACATTTGGGAGAGTCTGTCTCATCATTGATAGGGTAATCTTTCTCAAAGGCAAATGTTACTCCATTCATACCTTATATGACACCTTCTATACATTTATTAAGAGGCTTTGCTTTTTCTTTTCCCTTTTTTTTCCTTTTCTCTTCTTATCTTTTATGGTAAACAAATACTTTTTGTCTTGTCCCTGCCAAATCCATGAGCCATATTATTTTTTCCCACTTACTCTCTGTTCTGTTCTCTTATACTGTAAACCACTATTCTCAAATTTTGCTGTGCACTGGAATCACCTAAGGAGTTTTAAAAATTACTGACGACTGGGTCCTACCTTAGAAATTCTGATTTAATTGGTATGGGATACTGGCTAAGCAATGGAATTTTTAAAGCTCCCTAGGTGATTCTAATGTGTAGCAAAATTTGAGAATCACTCCTCTCTATATAAATATTTTTTCAAATTGTATGCATATTGGAATTACCTGTGGAATTTCAAAAACTACTTATTCCTTTGCCCTAACTCCAGATACTGTGATTTAATTTGTCTTGAGGTGTGCTCTGATTATTGAAAATACTAAAGGTTTCTCAGGTGATTTCAACTTGCCAAAGAGTTTGGGAGCCAGGCTATACACCATGTCACCACGGTGAAGTATTTTAATTGTCTAAGTACCGCAAAATCCATTACCATTCGGTTACTTCATTTTAGCTGTCTATTTTCTGTCAGGATGGTTTAGATATTGTTTCATTTCTCAGGATCTGTTATTTTCTGTTTGTTTTTTTTTTTTTCATATGACTCTGCCTTACCCAGTCACAGTTAACTGGACTAAGTGGACATCTGACTAAAGCTAGCAAATTCTTCTGTGAAATTTGAAATTTGAATACAGGGATTGAATTAATTAGCTATGGTAAGTCCAGATATAAAATGAATATATTCAGGGCTGGAGTTGGTGCCAAAGCATGCCAATGAGTTTTGTGGACCAAACTTACCAGGAAGCAGAGAAAGCAAAGATACTAGAAAAATCAGGAGAGTGGAGTAGGTGTGCAAACAGAATGAGATTTAGCTCCTGGGGTCCATGTGAGTAGTGGGAGAGTAGATGATAGCAATCAGTTTTCTATGAGGTTCTCTCTACCTGCCACAGGGCGACCTGGATTCACCTCTACCTTTCCAATAACTGCCTTTTTGTTGGGATTTGTTTAAGTGAATTTTTGTTTCTTGCAAGCAAGAGATTACCAAACAGAACGCTGACATAACTTCTACTCCTTCCCTTCCCTTGGCTAAATTTTACACAACATTTAAGATCTTCTAAAGGATTTTTAATTTCATTGATTTCTGCTCTTTATTGTGTCTTCCTTCTGCTTACTTTGGGTTTATTTTGCTCTTCTTTTTTTGCTAGGTTTTTGAGGTAGAAGCTTAGATTATTTATGTGAGACATTTCTTTTCCAATGTATTTGTTTACTACTGCAAATTTCCCTTTTAGCACTGCTTTATCTGTTTCCCACCAATTGTGATACATTGTAGTAATATGTATGTATATGTTATGTATGTATATGTGTAGGTTGTGATGTGTATGTTAATTCAGCTCAGTGTAGATTTTTATCTAGGTCTTCTTTGACCCATGAATCACTTACAAGTGTGTTGTTTAGCTCCCAACCATTTGAAGGTTTTCCTATCTTTATTTATTTTTTATTTTTTTATTATACCTTAAGTTTTAGGGTACATGTGCACAATGTGCAGTTTTGTTACATATGTATACACGTGCCATGTTGGTGTACTGCACCCATTAACTCGTAATTTAACATTAGGTATATCTCCTAATGCTGTCCCTCCCCACTCCCCCCACAACAGGCCCTGGGGTGTGATGTTCCCTTTCCTGTGTCCACGTGTTCTCATTGTTCAATTCCCACCTATGAGTGAGAACATGCGGTGTTTGGTTTTTTGTCCTTGCAATAGTTTGCTGAGAATGATGGTTTCCAGCTTCATCCTTGTCCCTACAAAGGACATGAACTCATCATTTTTTATGGCTGCATAGTATTCCATGGTGTATATGTGCCACATTTCCTTAATCCAGTCTATCGTTGTTGGACATTTGGGTTGATTCCAAGTCTTTGCTATTGTGAATAGTGCCGCAATAAACATACGTGTGCATGTGTCTTTATAGCAGCATGATTTAGAATCCTTTGGGTATATACCCAGTAATGAGATGGCTGGGTCAAATGGTATTTCTAGTTCTAGATCCCTGAGGAATCGCCACACTGTCTTCCACAATGGTTGAACTAGTTTACGGTCCCACCAATAGTGTAAAAGTGTTCCTATTTCTCCACATCCTCTCCAGCACCTGTTGTTTCCTGACTTTTAATGATCGCCATTCTAACTGGTGTGACATGGTATCTCATTGTGGTTTTGATTTGCATTTCTCTGATGGCCAGTGATGATGAGCATTTTTTCATGTGTCTTTTGGCTGCATAAATGTCTTCTTTTGAGAAGTGTCTGTTCATATCCTTCACTCACTTTTTGATGGGGTTGTTTTTTTCTTGTAAATTTGTTTGAGTTCATTGTAGATTCTGGATATTAGCCCTTTGTTAGATGAGTAGATTGCAAAAATTTTCTCCCATTCTGTAGGTTGCCTGTTCACTCTGATGGTAGTTTCTTTTGCTGTGCAGAAGCTCTTTAGTTTAATTAGATCCCATTTGTCAATTTTGGCTTTTGTTGCCATTGCTTTTGGTGTTTTAGACATGAAGTCCTTGCCCATGCCTGTGTCCTGAATGGTATTGCCTAGGTTTTCTTCTAGGGTTTTTATGGTTTTAGGTCTAATATTTAAGTCTTTAATCCATCTTGAATTAATTTTTATATAAGGTGTAAGGAAGGGATCCAGTTTCAGCTTTCTACATGTGGCTAGCCAGTTTTCCCAGCACCATTTTAGGGAATCCTTTCCCCATTTCTTGTTTTTGTCAGGTTTGTCAAAGATCAGATAGTTGTAGATGTGTGGTATTATTTCTGAGGGCTCTGTTCTGTTCCATTGGTCTGTATCTCTGTTTTGGTACCAGTACCATGCTGTTTTGGTTACTGTAGCCTTGTAGTATAGTTTGAAGTCAGGTAGCATGATGCCTCCAGCTTTGTTCTTTTGGCTTAGGATTGACTTGGCAATGTGGGCTCTTTTTTTGGTTCCATATGAACTTTAAAGTAGTTTTTTCCAATTCTGTGAAGAAAGTCATTGGTAGCTTGATGGGGATGGCATTGAATCTATCAATTACCTTGGGCAGTATGGCCATTTTCACAATATTGATTCTTCCAACCCATAAGCATGGAATGCTCTTCCATTTGTTTGTATCTTCTTTTATTTCATTGAGCAGTGGTTTGTAGTTCTCCTTGAAGACCCTTGTAAGTTGGATTCCTAGCTATTTTATTCTCTTTGAAGCAATTGTGAATGGGAATTCACTCATGATTTGGCTGTTTGTCTGTTATTGGTGTATAAGAATGCTTGTGATTTTTGCACATTGATTTTGTATCCTGAGACTTTGCTGAAGTTGCTTATCAGCTTAAGGAGATTTTGGGCTGAGACGATGGGGTTTTCTAGATATACAATCATGTCATCTGCAAACAGGGACAATTTGACTTCCTCTTTTCCTAATTGAATACCCTGTATTTCTTTCTCTTGTCTGATTGCCCTGGCCAGAACTTCCAACACTATGTTGAATAGGAGTGGTGAGAGAGGGCATCCCTGTCTTGTGCCAGTTTTCAAAGGGAATGCTTCCAGTTTTTGCCCATTCAGTTTGATATTGGCTGTGGGGTTTGTCATAGATTGCTCTTCTTATTTTGAGATACGTCCCGTCAATACCTAATTTATTGAGAGTTTTTAGCATGAAGCGTTGTTGAATTTTGTCAAAGGCCTTTTCTGCATCTATTGAGATAATCATGTGGTTTCTGTCGTTGGTTCTGTTTATATGCTGGATTATGTTCATTGGTTTGCATAGGTTGAATCAGCCTTGCATCCCAGGGATGAAGCCCACTTGATCATGGTGGATAAGCTTTTTGATGTGCTGCTGGATTTGGTTTGCCAGTATTTTATTGAGGATTTTTGCATCGATGTTCATCAGGGATATTGGTCCACAATTCTCTTTTTTTTGGTTGTGTCTCTGCCAGGCTTTGGTATAAGGATGATGCTGGCCTCATAAAATGAGTTAGGGAGGTTTCCTTTTTATTGATTGGAACAATTTCAGAAAGAATGGTACCAGCTCCTCCTTGCACCTCTGGTAGAATTCGGCTGTGAATCCGTCTGGTCCTGGACTTTTTTTGGTTGGTAAGCTATTAATTATTGCCTCAATTTCAGAGCCTGTTATTGGTCTATTCAGAGATTCAACTTCTTCCTGGTTTAGTCTTGGGAGGGTGTATGTGTTGAGGAATTTATCCATTTCTTCTAGATTTTCTAGTTTATTTGCATAGAGGTGTTTATAGTATTCTCTGATGGTAGTTCATATTTCTGTGGGATCGGTGGTGATATCCCCTTTATCATTTTTTATTGCATCTATTTGATTCTTCTCTCTTTTCTTCTTTATTAGTCTTGCTATCGGTCTATCAATTTTGTTGATCTTTTTCAAAAAACCAGCTCCTGGATTCATTGATTTTTTGAAGGGTTTTTTGTATCTCTATCTCCTTCAGTTCTGCTCTGATCTTAGTTATTTCTTGCCTTCTGCTAGCTTTTGAATGTGTTTGCTCTTGCTCCTCTAGTTCTTTTAATTGTGATGTTAGGGTGTCGATTTTAGATCTTTCCTGCTTTCTCTTGTGGGCATTTAGTGCTATAAATTTCCCCCTACACACTGCTTTAAATGTGTCCCAGAGATTCTGGTATGTTATGTCTTTGTTCTCGTTGGTTTCAAAGAACATCTTTATTTCTGCCTTCATTTCATTATGTATCAAGTAGTCATTCAGGAGCAGGTTGTTCAGTTTCCATGTAGTTGAGCGGTTTTGAGTGAGTTTCTTAATTCTGAGTTCTAGTTTGATTGCACTGTGGTCTGAGAGACAGTTTGTTATAATTTCTGTTCTTTTACATTTGCTGAGGAGTGCTTTACTTCCAACTATGTGGTCAATTTTGGAGTAAGTGTGGTGTGGTGCTGAGAAGAATGTATATTCTGTTGATTTGGGGTGGAGAGTTCTGTAGATGTCTATTAGGTCTGCTTGGTGCAGAGCTGAGTTCAATTCTTTCTGTTGTTGATTTCTAGTTTGACTCATTGTAGTCAGAGAGTGCACTCCATATGGTTTCAATTCTTTTAATTTTTTAGGTTTATTTTACTGCCCAGGATGTGCTACGGGCATGTAAAAGTTATGCGTATTCTACTGTTGTTGGGTAAAGTGTCCTATAAATGTTAATGAGATACTTTGTGGTGTTGTGGAGTTGTTCTATATGCTTTAAGATTTTCTACATAGTCAATGTATCGATTGCTGATAAAGGGATGTTGAAGTATTTCACTATGGCTATGAATTTGTCTATTTCTCCTTTTAGTTCTTTTTGTTACTGCTTTGCTCCTTTTACAGCTCAGTTGTTTGCTGCATACATGTTTAGAATTGCTATATTGTCTTAGTATATTATATCATTATGAACTGTCCTCCTCTGTTTCTGGTAATTTTTGTTTATTTGGTATTAATATAGCCACTCCTGCTTTACTTTAATTAATTTTCACATGATATATCTTTTTACATTTTTTTCTATTTTACCTACCTATATTGTTATATTTGAAGTGAGCTTTTTGCAGACAGCATACAGTTGAGTCAGGTTTTAAATCCACTCTATCAAACTCAATGTAGAAATCTTTTAATTGGTCTATTTAGACCACATACATGTAATGTAATTAATTGTTGACATACTAGAACTTGTCTGCCTTTTTACTTTTTGTTTCTTTTTTCCTGTCTTTTATTTCTGCATCATTCCTTGAGTTATTTGACCATTTAAAGAAAATTTCATTTTGGTTGGGCGCATTGGCTCACACCTATAATCCCAGCACGTTAGGAGGCCGAGGTGGGTGAATCACCTGAGGTCAGGAGTTCCAAACCAGCCTGGCCAACGTGGTGAAATCCTGTCTCTATTAAAAATACAAAAAAATTAACTGGGCATGGTGGCAGGCGCCTGTAGTCCCAGCTACTTGGGAGGTTGAGGCAGGAGAATGGCATGAACCCGGGAGGCGGAGCTTGCAGTCAGCCGAGATTGCGCCCCTGTACTCTAGCCTGGGTGATAGAGCGAGACTCTATCTCAACAAATATATATATATAAAAATTAGCTGGGTGTGGTGGCGGACACCTGTAATCCCAGCTACTTGGGAGGCTGCAGCAGGGGAATCGCTTGAAGCTAGGAGGTGGAGACTGCATTGAGCCGAGATTGCATCATTGCACTCCAGCCTGGGTGACAAGAGTGAAACTCTATCTCAAAATAATAATAATAATAATTTCATTTTGTTTTAGCTATAGTGTTTACAAAGATCTTTGAGATATAATTCACATACCATAAAATTTATCATTTAAAAGTTTATAATTCAGTGGTTTTAGGTATGTTTACAAAGTTGTGCATTTAATTCTATTTAATTCTAGAATGTTTTAATCATGTTCAAAAGAAATTGCACACCCATTATCAGTCACTTCCATTTTTCCCTCCATCTAGCACCTGGTAACCTCTAATCTGTTTTCTCTCTGTATGGATTGGAGTATTTTGGATTTTTATGCAAATAAAATTATATAATATCTGCCCACCTGGCTGTGAGTTATTTTATTTAATGTAATGTTTTCAAAGTTCATCTAAGTTGCAGTATGAATCAGCACTTCATTCATTTTTTTGGGATGAATAACATTACATTATGTGGACATGCCACATTTTATTTATCACTTCATCAGTTGATACACATTTATGTTGTTCCCAGTTTGGGGCTATTATGAAGAATGCTGCTATGAACATTTGTGTACAAGTTTTCATGGGGACATGTGTAGTTAATTCTCTTGAATTTATACCTAGGAGTAGAATTGCTGGGTCATATGGCAATTCTATGTTTAACTTTTTGGGGAACTCTCAAAAGGTTTTCCACAAAAGCTGCACAATTTTGTATCACCACTACCCAGTGGCAATGTGTGAGGGTCCAAATTTGTCTACATTCTCACCCACACTTGCCATTATCTGTTTTTTTATTTGAGTTATTGTAGTTTCCAATCTCAGAATTTCTATTTAGGTCATTTTTAATAATTTATATATCCTTATTGATATTTGTGATTTGTTGAGACATCATTCTCTTACTTCTTTCTACATAGTTTATAGTAGTTCATTGAACATATTTAAAATAGCTCATATAAAGTCTTTGGCTAGTAATTCCAATATCTGGTCTACCTCAGGGATAGGTCTATATTTTCTGAGTATGGGCCACACCTTGTTGCTACTTTGTGACATGTTAAATATTTTGCTGTTGTTCTTAAAAACCTGACGTTTTAAATAATATAATGTACCGGCTCTGGATATCAGATACTCCCGTTTTCCCAAGATTTGTTGTTATTGCTGTATGTTGGTGTTGCTGTTGGTTTTTGTTGTTTGTTTAGTGCTTTTTATGAAGTAATTATATAAAATAGGTTCTTATGTCATACATGGCCACTGAAGGCTGTGCTCAGTTAGTTTGGTGGTCAGATAGTGATTGGAAAGAGATTTTCTTAAATATCTAGAACTGGTAAGTCTTCAAGTCTTCGCTAAGGGGCTTTGTCAATGTGTTGGTGCATAATTTCAAAACACAGGCAAGCAATTTACAACTCTACTTTAGCCTTCACTTCCTCCTGGCACAGAGCTTCAAGATTAAACAGAAGTGAGAGTTCAAGGCTTTCTTAGGCCTTTTGTAAGCAAATGCACAGGCCTGGGTATGTGAATATCTCTAGGTAAGTGTTGGCCATTTAGGTAGAAAAATATTGGCATGTAAATAATTTTTGTTGTTGTTATTCTTTGCACCAAGTTATTATACTTGTTATAATTAATGACCCTGGTGACATATCATTGTCACCCAAAAGCCATAGTTTACATTGGGGTTCACTCTTAGTTCTGTACCTTCTATGTATTTGGTAAGTATACAGTGACACATATCTACCATTCATTTTGTAAAATAGTTTTACTGGCTGAAAACTTTCTGTGTTTTGCCTTCTCATCCCACCCTCCTTCCCTCCAACCTCTGACAACCACTAAGCTTTTCACTATCACTATAGATTTTTATTTTCCAGGATGTCCTAAAGTTAGAATCATTCAATATGTGGATTTCTCAGGTTGGTGATTTGATTTAGTAATGTGCATTATATTTCCTCCATGATTTTTCATGGCTTGATAGCTCATTTATTTTTAGCATTGAATAATATTTTATTGACTGGATGTACCATATTTCATTTTTCCATTCACCTACTGAAGACATCTTGGTTGCTTCCAAGTTTTGGCAATTATAAATAAATATACTATAAACATTGTGTACAAGTTTTTACATGAACATATTTTCAACTCCTTTGGGTAAATATTGAGAAGTGTGATTGCTGGATTGTATGGTAAGAATGTGTTTAGTTTTGTAAGAAATCTCCAAACCATTCTACCAAGTGGTTGAACAATTTTGCATTTCTACCAGCAATGAATGAGAGTTCTTGTTCAACAGTCTCACGAACATTTGGTGTTGTCAGTATTTTGGATGTGGGTTATTTTAATAGGTATATAGTGGAACCTTGTTTTGATTTGCAATTCACTAATGCTATATGATGTTAAACATCTTTTTAAATGTTTACTTGCCATCCGTATATCTTCTTTGAAAAGGTGTCTGTGCAGGTCATTCACCTAATTTTAATTTAGATTTTTTTTATTGTTGATTTCTTGGGAGTTCTTTGTGTATTTTAGATAACAGTTCTTTATCAAATGTGACTTTTGCAAATATCTTTTTTTCGTTTGTGGTTTATCTTCTCATTTCCATGACATTGTCTTTTACAGAGTAGAAGTTTCTAATTTTAACAAAGTCTAGCTTATCAATTATTTCTTTAGTGGATCATACCTATGGTATCATATCTAAAATGATATTTTTATACTCAAGGTAAGTTATGCCAAACCATACCCATGGAGTTTATCATATGTTATCTTCTTAAAGTTTTGTAGTTATACATTTTACACTTAGATCTATGCTACATTTTGAGTTGATTTTTGTGAAAGTTGTGAGATGTGTGTCTAGATTCTTTTGCTGTTGTTGTGGTTGTTGCATATAGATGTCCAGTTTTTCTGACACCATTTGTTCAAAAGACCATCTTTGCTCCAGTATATTGCATTTGCAACTTTGTCAAAGCTCAGTTAACTATATTTATTTGGGTCTATTTCTGGGCCCTCTATTCTGTTTTGTTGATCTGTCTACACTTTGCCAGTGATACATTGTCTTGATTACTATAGGCTTATAGTAAGTCTTAAGTCAGGTAGTGTCAGAACTTTATTCTTATATATTGTGTTGGCCATTCAGGGTCTTTTGTCTCTCCAGGTAAACTTTAGAATTAGTTATTAGTATCCACAAAATAACTTTTGATTGGAGTGGCAGTGAATGTATAGATAAAGTTGGAATTGGCATGTATTGGCTTGTATACATTAACCTTATATCCTGTAACCTTGCTATAAGTGTTTATTAGTTCCAGGAAGTTTTTGTTTATTGTTTTTATCCTTATTTTTATTTTCTTAGTTAGCTTGGCTAAAGACTTACTGATTTTACTGATCTTTTCAAAGAATCAGCTTTTGGTTTCATTGATTTTTTTGTTATTGATCTCCTGTTTTCAATTTTATTGATTTCTCCTCTAATTTTTATTATGTCTTTTCTTTTGCTCACTTTGGACTTAATTTGCTCTTTTTTTCCTAGTTTCCTAAGGTGGAAGATTAGATTATGCATCTTTCTTCTTTCCTAATATACACATTGAATGCTAACAATTTTTCTCTAAGCAATCCTTTCATTAAATCCCACATATTATGATCAGTTATAATATCATTTTCAAATTGAGTTTGAAATATTTTAAAATTTTTCTTGAGATCTCTTCTTTGACCTATATGTTATTTAAACATGTGTTGCTTAATCTCCAAGTATTTGGGGATTTTTCAGCTATATTTATGTTATTAATTTCTGGTTTAAGTCTATTGATGCCTGAGAGTACTTTTTGTATGATTTCTTTGTATGATTTATTTTCAGAGTTTTAAGTGTTTTATAATCCAGAATATTACCTACTTTGGCAAATGTTCCAGGTGAGCTTAAGAAGAAAGTGTACTCTGCTGTTGTTGGATAAAGTAGTCTATAGAAGTTGATTATATCTAGTTGATTGGCAGTGTTGTTGAGTATTGTTCAACTATGTCTTTACTGATTTTCTGTCTGCTATATCTATCCATTTCTGATAGAGAGGTATTGAAATCTTCAACTATTTTTTTTTTTTTTTTTTTTTTTTGAGATGGAGTCTCGCTCTGTCACCCAGGCTGGAGTGCAGTGGTGTGATCTCGGCTCACTGAAAGCTAAGCTCTGCCTCACGGGTTCACGCCATTCTCCTGCCTCAGCCTCCTGAGTAGCTGAGTCTACAGGTGCCTGCCACCATGCCCGGCTAATTTTTTGTATTTTTAGTAGAGACAGGGTTTCACCGTGTTAGCCAGGCTGGTCTCGATCTCCTGACCTTGTGATCCACCTGCCTCGGCCTCCCAAAGTGCTGGGATTACAGGTGTGAGCCACAATGCCTGGCTGAAATCTTCAACTATTAATGTAATAGTGGATCCCTCTATTTATCCTTATTCTATCAATTTTTTAAATTGACACGTAATAACTTTACATATTTGTGGGGAATATAGTAATGTTGCCATACATACAATGTATAGTGATAAGATCAGGGTAATTAGCATATTCATCATCTCAAACATTTACCATTTCTTTGTGTTGGGGAGATTCAATATCCTCCATCTAACTATTTGAATCTATATAATGTTATTTTTAACTATAGTCATCCTACAATGCTATGGAACACTAGAACCTATTCCTCTTTTTTAGCTGTCCTTTAACAAATGTCTCCTATCTGCCACTTCTCTAGTATCTACTAGAGCATCTAGTTGACTATCTACCCTAGTATCTTCTGTTCTACTTTTTATTTCTATGAGCTCAACTTTTCTTTAGCTTTCACATATAACTGAGAACATACAGTGTTAACTTTCTGATTTTGGCTTGTTTTACTTAGCATAATGCCATCCAGTTGCATTTATGTTGCTGTGAATGACAAAATCTTATTTTTCCTTATGGTTGAATAGTATTCCATTGTGTATATATAGATATATATAGATATATATAGATATAGATATCTATATATATCCCCCTTTTCAGCTTTTATTTCAGATTCAGGGAGTACATGTGTAGGTTTGTTGCATGTGTATATAGTGTTATGCTGAGGTTTGGGGTAGATTGATGCCATCACCGTAGTAAGTGAGCATAGTATACAATAGTTTTTCAACCTTTGCCTGCCTCCCTCTCTCCTCCTTCAGGTTTTCTCCAGTATCTATTCTCATTTTTATGTCCATGTGTACCCAGTGTGTAGCTCTTACTTATAAGTGAGAACATGTATGCTCCTGTAACACATTTTATTAATTTGTCTGCTGTTGGACACTTAGGTTGATTCCATATCTTAGCTATTGTGAATAATGCTGCAATAAACATGGGGTGCAGATGTCTCTTGGATATACTCATTTTCTTTCCTTTGAATAAATACCCAGTAGTGGAATTGCTGGATCATCTCGTAGTTCTACTTCTAGTTTTCTGAGGAATCTTCATACTGTTCTTCGTAGTGACTATACTAGTTTACATTCCCACCAACAGTGTATAAAATTCCTTTTTCTCTCCATCCTTGCCAGTATTTGCTATTTCTTGTCTTTTGATAATGGCCATCCTAACTGGGGTGAGATTATACCTCATTATGGTTTTTATTTGCATCTCCCTGATGATTAGTGATGTTGAGCATTTTTTTTCATACACGTATTGGCCATTTGTATGTCTTCCTTTGAGAAATGTTTGTTCAGATCATTTGCCTGTTTTAAAATTGGATTGTTTGCTTTTTGCTGTTGAGATGTCTGAGATACTTGTATAGTCTGGATATTAATCCTCTGTCAGATGAGCAGTTTACAAATATTTTCTCCCATTCTGTGGGTTGTCTCCACTTTGTTGATTGTTTCCTTTGCTGTATAGAAGCTTTTCAGTTTGATATAATCCCATTTGTTTATTTTTGCTCTTATTATCTGTACTTTTGAGGTCTTATTCATAACATCTTTTCCCAGATCAATGTCTTGAAGCATTTTCCCTCTGTTTGCTTCTAGTAGTTTTATAGTTTTAGGTTTTACATTTAGGTCTTTGATTCATTTTGAGTAGATTTTTATATAGAGAGAGGGGTGGAGGGGGTTTCATTCTTCAGCATATAGATATCCAGTTTTCCCAGTAACATTTATCAAAGAGGTGTCCTTTCCCCAATCTATGTTCTTGGTGCCCTTGTCAAAAATCAGTTGGCTGTAGTTACATGGATTGATTTCTGGGTTCTCTATTCTGTTCCAGCAGTCTGTTTTTGTTTTTATGCCAGTACCATGCAGCTTTGGTTACCATAGCTTTGTAGTATATATTGAAGTCTGGTATTTTGATGATATTAGCTTTGTTCTTTTTGCTCAGCTTATTCAGTGTCTTTGGAGGTTCCATACAAATTTTAGGATTTTTTATTCTATTTCTGTGTGGATGTCATTGCTATTTTGAGAAAGATTGCATTGAATCTGTAGATTGCTTTGGGTAGCAATCATTTTAACAATGCTAATTCTTCTGATCCATGAACACTGGATGTTTTTTCATTTGTTTGAATCCTCTTCAATTTCTTTTCTCAGTGCTTTATCATTTTCCTTATAGAGGTCTTCCACCTTCTCCGTTAAATTTGTTCCAAAGTGTTTTAATTTTTGTAGCTATTGTAAATGTGATTGCCTTCTTGAGTTATTTTTCAGCTAGTTCATTGTTTGTATAGAAATGCCAAGAATTTTGGATACTGGTTTTGTATTTTCCAACATTACTGAATTTGCTTATCAGTTCTAAGAATTTTTTGGTAGACTCTTTAGGTTTTTCTATATATAAGATGATATTGTCTGCAGACAGGCTTCCTCCTTTCCAATTTGGATGGCCTTTATTTCATTCTCTTGCCTAATTACTCCAGCTAAAACTTCCAGTACTGTGTTGAATAAGAGTGGCGAAAGTGGGCATCTTTATCTTGTTCCAGTTCTTACAGAAAAAGCTTTCAGTTTTTCTGCATTCAGTATGATGTTAGCTGTGGTATGTTGAGTATTTTGTCAGCATACCTAATTTACTGAGAGTTTTTACCATTAAGTGTTGTTGAATTTTATCAAATGCTTTTTCTGCATCTATTCAGATGATCATATGGTTTTTGTCCTTCATACTATTGATGTGATGTATTACATTTATTGATTTGCATACATTAAACTATCTTTGCATTCCTGGGATAAATCCTACTTGATCCTGGTGTATTATCTTTTTCAATGTGTTCCCTCACACATTGTGATGCTCTACTGTTAGATGTTTACATGTTAATAATTACTATGACTTCTTAAAGAATTGAAGAATTGTTTTCAGTTTGTAATGCCCCTCTTTATCCCTGATAACTTTCCTCACTCTGAAGTCATCTCTGTCTGAATTTAATATAACTATTCCTACTTTCTTTTCATAAGTGTAGCATGGTATGTATTTCTGCATTCATTTATTTGTATATATGTGTCTTTGTATTTAAAGAAGATTTGTTATAGACAACATATAAATGAGTCTCGTCTTTTGATCCACTGTAATAATATATGTTTTTTAATTTGTGCACTTAGACCATTGGGGCTCAAAGTGATTACTAATATAGCTTAATTAATATCTGTTGCCCTTATTCTTTATTCCTCTTTATCTGTTTTTTTGTGGTTTTGATTGGACATTTTATATAATTCCATTTCTTCTCCTTTTAAAGCATGTCAGTTTACTTTTATTTTTATTTTTTTAGTGGTTGCGCTAGAGTATGCAGTATACGTTTACAACTAAGCTAAGACTACTTTCAAATAAAACTGTACCACTTCACTGGTAGTGTGAGTACTTCATAATAATATTTTTTAAAAATCTGTATTCTTCCCTCCCATTCCTTGTATCATTTCATGTCATTCATTTTACTTATAGGTAATTATACATACACACACACACACACACACACACACAAACATATATACCTCAACATGTATAATTAAATACATTGTTGCTATAATTATTTTGAACATACTGATATCTTATGTCTGTTAGATCAATTAAGAATAAAAATATAAAAGTTTATTTAACCCTCACTAATTCCCTTTTTAATGCTTTTCCTTTCTTTATGTAGATCCCAGTTTCTAACATTTCTTTTATTATTATTATTATTGTTTTTGAGATGGAGTCTTGCTCTGTTGCCTAGGCTGGAGTGCAGTGGTGCGATCTTGGCTCACTGCAACCTCTGCCTCCCAGGTTCAAGCAATTCCCTTGACTCAGCCTCCAGAGTAGCTGGGATTACAGGCACACACCACCATGCCTGGCTAATTTTTTTGTGTTTTTAGAAGAGACAGGGTTTCACCATGTTGGCCAGGCTGGTCTCGAACCCCTGATTTCAGGTGATCCACCTGCCTTGGCCTCCCAAAGTGCTGGGATTACAAGTCAAGTGTGAGCCATCGTGCCTGGCCTCTGATCTGTATTTTTTTCCTTCTCTCTGAAAAGCTTCTTGAACATTTTTTTTTTGCCAGGCAGGTCTAGTGGCAAAAAATTCTCTCAATTTTTGTTTTTTAAAGGCAATCTCACAGGGTGCAGAATTCTAGATTGGTGTTTTGGTTGGTTGGTTGTTTGTTTTTCTTTCAACAGTTTAAATACTTCACTGTGCTCATTTCTTGCTTGCATGGTTTCTAAGAAGTCAGATGTGTTTATAATCTTTGTTCCTCTATAGGTAAGGTACTTTTTTCCCCCTCTGGACTCTTTAAGGAATCTTTTTCATCTTTGATTTTCTACAGTTTGAATATGATATGCCAAGATATAGTTTGATTTTTTGGTTGGTTACAGTATTTATCCAACTTGGTATTCTTTGAGTGTCCTAGATTTGTGGTTTGGTGTCTGACACTAATTTGGGGGCAGTTCTCAGTCATTATATTTTTAAATACTGTTTCTGTTTTCTTAATCTCTTTCTTCTCCTTTGGTAGTCCCATTAAGCATGTGTTACACCTTTTTTAGTTTCCCCACAGTTCCTTGATATTTTGTCCTTTTTTAGTCTTGTGTCTCTTTGTTTTTAGTTTTATAGGTTTCCATTGTCATATCCTGAAGCTCAGAGATTCTTTCCTCAGCTGTGTTCAGTCTACTCATGAGCCCATTGAAGGCATTCTTCATTTCTGTTAAAGTGGTTTTGATTTCTAGCATTTCTTTTTTATTTTTTCCTAGAATTTTTCTGTTTTTGCTTACATTATCCATCTGTTCTTGCTTGCTGTCTATTTTTTCCACTAAAGACCATAGCACATTAATCACAGTCTGTTAAAATGTTTTTGGTATAGTATTTCTAATATTCCTGCCATATCTGAATCTCATTTTGATGCTTGTTCACTGTGTTTCTTTGTTTTGTTTTTATTTTTTGCCTTTTAGTATGCCTTGTAATTTTTTGTTGTAAGGCAAACATGGCATACTGGGTAAAAGGAATGGTAATACATAGGCCATTAGTGTGTGAGGGGAAGGAGGATATTTTTTATTTCTATACATATTAGGTCTCTCCTATCAGATCTCAGTCTTTTGTTTAGTCTGTGCCCCTGAACTGTGTACTGTACCAGTGTTTCTCAGTCATTCCCCACATCCCACCTAGGTGGGACAGGATAGCTGGAGTGGACTGGAGTTATGTAATTTTCTTCCTTCATGTGGAAGTCTAAAGAAAGCTAGAATTGGGTATTTCCTTTACCTCAGGTATATTAAGCTCTGGTAAAATAGATTCTGCTGACAGTAGGCCTTGTTAAGAATAGAATTTTCTTACATATTTCCAAATTATTTTTAGAAAATTTTTTTCTCCATCCCTTGACAGAAACATGAATGGATTGCTTTTCTGATATTTGCTATTAGGACCTGGTAGATCTCCTAGAGGTAAAACGCCCAAAAGCGTGGGTTCCCTCTTATGACTGAGTCCTTTGGAGTTTTTATCTCTTGGACTTGTCCACACTGAGCCTCCAGCAATTCTTCAATTATAGTTTAGGTTTTCTTACCCTGGCACTTGTTTCCGTAGAAGTTTCTGCTTGTGGGTTTCTGCTCTAGTCAATTGTGATTTTTCAGTATCTGCCTTTCTTCAATTTTGGGAGTAGCATTTTGCCCGCTGACCTCATTTCTCTGATTAATTTTAAAGAGTTGCTGATTTTTCTGTTTGTTCAGCATTGTATTTGTTTTGTAGAACTAAATGACAACTTCCCAGCTTCCTACATGCCAGACCAGAAAGCCTCTGTTGAAGTTTTTCAAGTTCAAGTTTTTCAAAGTTCCCTATGAACATCTCATTCTCCAGAATTTATTTTAAGTTTTTGGTTATAATGTTGTTTTCCCCAACTCCTATCCACACTTTAGGCATATGCAGTGTTTCAGAATTGCCAAACATTCCTAGAGAAAAGCCTCTGTACACTAAGAAAGCTTTGAACTTGGTCAAATAAAGATATCTCTGTAAGTGAAGCCTTCCAGGGAACTGTCAGACATGTCAAGAAATTACAATTCCCTAGATATGGTGTTTTGAAGAAGCCCAACACCTCTCTTCCCTGACCAGTGTCTGTCAGGGTGCTCATTTTTACTGTAGTTGTAGATATTTGTTTTCAAAGACACAGCAGAGGCAAGCATGGAAATAGGACTATGTAAAATGCCACAAAAGTCCCTGTTCTAACTGAGATTACATCTTTTTTCTTGATGAAGCTCACTGTTCTTACTGAGAATCAATCCTTTTTGTTTGGGCAAATGCTCCCTGGATTGCTGCAAATCATTAGTTGATTTTCGGCATTCCAAAAAAGTTGATTCTGACAATTTTGCTAGTGTTCTTATTGCCTTTATGGGGTGGATGACCTTTGAATGTCCTTACTCTACCACTTCAGTGGAGTTGCCTATGGTGTTTTTGAGTGTATCTTTGCATAGCCTTTTTAGTGATTGTTCTGTGCATTTTATTACATATATATGGTTTATTACAGTCCATTAGTATCGTTACCAGTTTGAGAGAAGTATAGAAGCCCTACCTATTTTTATATTTCTTTATCTTCTCTTGATTATAGCGCAACTGTCTTAAATATCTTCTAATATATACATTTAGAATCACATCAAATTGTTTTATGTTTTGCTTCATCCATCAAACATAACTTTCGATAACTCAAGAGGAGAATTTACATTATTTCTTCATGATGTTCTAGTGTTCCCTTTTTTATCTTTTTTTTTTTCTGTTTACAGAATTTTCTTTAGTTGCTGTCTTAGGGTTGGTCTGTAGGTGACAAATTCTCTTCTCAATTTCATCTGAGAATGTCTTAATTTTCCCTCTATTCCTGAAGGTTATTTCTACTGACTATAGGTTTCTGGATTGACTTTTCAGGGTTTGTTTGTTTGTTTGTTTTCTTTTTCCAGCATCTGAAAAATATTGGGACATTTACTATTAGCCTCCATGATTTCTGGTGAGAAATCTACTGTCATTCAAGTTGCTTTCCCCATATAGGCAAAATGCTGTTTTTCTGGCTGCTTTTAAGATATTTTATCTACCTTTAGTTTTTAAAAGTTTCATTTGCTATGTTTTGGCATGGATTTATTTAGATTTATCCTGTTTTGGATTCATTCAGATTTATTGATTTGTAGATTAGATTTATGTCTCCTTCCAAAGTTAGAAGGTTTTCTTCTACTTTTTCATTGAGTACTTTTCCTGTCACACCCTTTTTCTCCTCTCTTTCAGGGGCTCTCTGACGGGAATATTAGATCTTTTGTTAGCGTCCCACGTGCCTTTAGGTCTCTGATTTTTTTTTCCAGTTTACATGGATCATTTGTATAGTTTCGTCTTTAAATTCACTTATTCTTCACACTTTCCCCTTTATTTTGTTGTTGGGCTCATCTAAGTTTTTTATTTTGTTTATTGTTTCAGTTCTAAATCTTCTACTAGGTTCATCTTTATAGCTTCTATTTCTTTTCTTTTCTTCTTTTTTTTTTTTTTTTTTGAGATGGAGTCTTGCTCTGTCACCCAGGCTGGAGTGCAGTGGCATGATCTCGGCTCACTGCGTGCTCTGCCTCCCGGATACCAGCAATTCTTCTGCCTCAGCCTCCCAAGTAGCTGGGACTACAGGCGCCCGCCACCACACCCGGATAATTTTTGTATTTTTAGTAGAGATGGGGTTTCCCCATGTTAGCCAGCATGGTCTTGATCTCCTGACCTCGTGATCCGCCCATCTCAGCCTCCCAAAGTACTGGCTTCTATTTCTTTATTGATGGTTTCTAATTTTTTAATGGGGTTTTCTTTTTCCTTTTTTTTTTTTTTTTACCTAATTTGAGTGTTTGTAATTACTCATTAAAGCATTCTTTTGATGACTGCTTTTAAATCTTTGCTAGATAATTTTAACATCCCTGTCACCTTGGTATTGTAATCTGTTGTTTGTGTCTTTTCATTTTGTTTGAGATATTTTTGGTTCTGGTATAAAAAATCATTTTTATTAGTCAGGAAACAACAGATACTGGAGAGAATGTGTAGAAATAGAAACACTTTTACACTGTTGGTGGGAGTGTAAATTAGTTCAACCATTGTGGAAGACAGTGTGGTGATTCCTCAAGGATCTAGAAGTAGAAATACCATTTAACCCAGCAATCCCATTACTGGGTATATATCCAAAGGATTATAAATCATTCTACTATGAAGATACATGCACACATATGTTTATTGCAGCACTATTCAGAATAGCAAAGACTTGGAACCAACCCAAATGCCCATCAATGATAGACTGGATAAAGAAAATGTGGCACATATGCCCCATAGAATACTAGGCAGCTATGAAAAAGAATGAGTTCATGTCCTTTGTAGGGACATTGATGAAGCTGGAAACCATCATTCTCAGCAAACTAACACAGGAACAGAAAACCAAATACTGCATATTCTCACTCATAAGTGGAAGCTGAACAATGAGAACATATGGGCACAGGGAGGGGAACATCACACACTGGGGCCTGTCAGATGATGGGGGGCAAGAGAAGGGATAGCATTAGGAGAAACACCTAATGTAGATGACGGGTTGATGGGTGCAGGAAACCACCATGCCACATGTATATCTGTGTAACAAACCTGCACATTCTGCACATGTATCCCAGAACGTAATAAAAAAATCATTTTTATTGAAACCTAGAGTTTTTGTGCTATTACTCTAGATTTTACTTATACCTGCTGTTTTAGCTCTATTTCTCTGACAACACTCCAGCAGTAGAAAGGTGGGTCCTTCATGATTACTGTCAGGTGGTTGTCAGTAAGGACCGAGGTTCCTTAGTTTTTGTTGACAACTGAATAGTCTTTTTACTACCACTGAGTAGGGGTAGGAATTCTAACATTTCATGTGGCTCTACTGACAATGCAGTGGAGGTAACCTTATTACCATTGGCTAATTATAAAATTCTTGTTTCTTCACTAGGCCTTTTGACTCCACCTGAGTGGGGGAGGGGTATCTCATTATTGCCAACTGGGGATGGAAATATAGGTTTCCTTCTTGATCCCTGCTGTGGGTCAATAGCAGTGATTGTTGAGTTTGAATTCCAAAAATATTTACTACAATAAAACTGACTTTAAATAAAAAACAGTTGAATTATCTATATGAGAGGAGACATCTGAACTCAGGAATAAAATCTAGTAGAAAATAAAAGAAAAATATACCTTATGATTTTGCTCTTTGCATTTTCTATGAATCCTTACTTAACATGCTTATTTTGGATTCCTCTGTTTTCTCTATCATTTTTTTTTTCTTGGTGGTTCTGCATTTAAGACAAAGCAATATATTCTGAGAGGGGAAGCTGTAGCAGCTTCACAGAAACATTTTGATCCCACTGAGATAAAATTATTTTGCAGCGTTGTGTCTGCATGTTGTTCTCTCTCTGCATTCCTATTCTTGAAGATACGGATATATCTCTGTAAAAAATTCTCTTGTACCAATTTCCTCAGGCCAGAAATCCCTGTTGCATAAATCTCATGGTATATTGTTTGTAAAGAAAAAAAATCATTTTTATGAGGAAGTTCAGATCTTGACCACATATTGCCAATATGGCCAACTTTTCTTTTAAAGTTATCAGCTTACTTTATTTCTCTTCTGATTAATGTCAATTAAGTACATAAATTAATACTGTTTATAAAAGTTACTTGTTTGGACCATGAGTGGAGAAAGTTTCTCACCGAATTTTCCTCTTATCTCATGTACAGTTCTCAGTGTGCAGAATCCAATTCAGGAGGAAGCAAAATAGATTAGACTTTAAGATGCTTCAGTGTTTTAAAGAAAATGTCAGAAACTATTGATGTTCAGATTCTACGACAAGCATATATCAATCTAGAAAATAGACCCAAGCACGAAGGATTTTTCAAGGCTACAAAAGCACACGCTCATATGTAGTTATTTTCTGCACAACATAAAGCAAGCAGTAATTCTTATTCCTTCAAAGAAAGTGTATGAAAAACTATAAGCCCCAAACTACTCTGTTCTCACCTCTTTTCCTATTTCTTTAGCTCCCTATGCTACACTGACACTCAAGGATTTAAGGACTCAAGAGACCACTTTCATTTTGGGATGTGCAGTGGAACTGATGGGGGAAAGAGGGTAGAGTCAGACCCTGGCTCTTTCAAAGCACAAGCATCTCTATCTTGCTTTATATCTGGGTGAGAATCATATTTTTAAGGAAGGCTTAATCAGTGATGATGAATTGAAAATCATTCTTTTTCTTGTGTGTGACTCAGCTGTTGTTTCAGAAGTCAAACCTTGGGTCAAAGATCAAAACCAATATTTTCTAATATGACTCTCTCGTAATACAGTTAATAGAAATACCAGAATCTCTTTATTGTTTTCTTTTTAATATTTAATTCACCCGTTATATTGTGTGATCATTTGCTTACCTGCCAATTGCCTGTCTCTCTACCCTCCTTGTGAGCATGGAATTTGATTGCTTTGTTGACTGCTGGCTTGTTAGTGCCTGACACATTGTAGGTACTAAGGATTTTTTTTTTAAAGGAAGGAAAGGCACAGTGAGTTGGAGAAGACTAGTGTGATTATTGGGCTCTTTATGTTCTTGACTCTAGGGTCCTAATACATAAGTATCTAAAAATGGGGATGAATGGTTTAGGAAGAGAAGGTGAGTGGTTTATTTTTTAACACGCTGGGTTTTAGATGCCCCAAAGACATTGTCATGCAGATGCCACCTGGAAAGTTACATTGGAAATCTGAAGCTGAAGGAATAGTTTGTGCTAAAAGAGAGACCGAGGATTCAATAGCATATATAAGATGTAGTATTTGGTGCATGAAAAGCGCTTGGCAGCTTTTGTTACATGAGATGAGATGACCAGTGAGCTGAAGGCTTAACCACTGAGCACACTAATGTGGAACTAGAGAAAGTATTTTTACAGTTTTACAGAATTATAACCCCAGCAAAAAAAACTAAGTGAAACAACAAATACTGGCAATTAAAGGGTGACTGCATGGAGACTTCCAGAAATATTAAAAGCTTTCTCTCTAGTAGCTATGTCTCTATTTCAGGGGGAGATAAAATCTCTGGGGCCATTTGTTTATAACTTAAAAGATTGTAAAATACTAGAGAGCAAAGGTTTATCTATCTCTTTCCAGGGAAGAATAGCAGTTATATAGCAGTTCCTATATAGCAGTTCCTATATAAGTTCATAGATTCATACCTTCAAGGTTTCTCTCTCGTAGTGCCAAAGAACAAAAATCATTTGCACATGCAGGGTAATATCTGGGTCTCATCTCATCACTCTGAAGGGAGAGAATGGGGTATAGGAAATCAACACAGTTGTTGCTGTCAAGTAATTATATGACTCCAATCCCAAAATCTCATGTTTGATTAATCAAAATAATATAGATGTTAAAAACATGTTGACCAATATGCATAGGCCAAGGACAGAAAAAGAATTCATAAAGATAATTGAGAAATGGAAGAAAGTGGTATCTTAGAACACAACTGAGTTTTCAAACACTTGAAGAGCTCCGAAGTATAAGATAGATTTGACTTACTCTAGATTGTAGAGGGCTGCATAAGGCTCAATTATTGCCCATTATTGGCAGGCAAGTTTGGGTAAAAAAAGTCAAAGCGATTTTATGAAAGTTTTCAGTAATAGACTATGGTTGCATAGAATCAAAGAAGTGATAGGGTATTATAATGAAAAGAATACTGGACCAAGAATAGAACAATTTGGGGGGGCTTTTTCTATTATGCATAGCCATGCTGTTTTAGGTAACTATTAGCATATTTGAATCTGTTTTTTTATTCTTGATCTATTTATTAAACAGGACTATCCTGATGATCAAAAGATATAAAAAAATTGATATACATCAATTTGTAAATTTTTAAGTGCCAAAGGCATCAAAGATAAACTCTCCTGAACTAAAGTATTAACACAGAGATGAAGTGGCCAGCTCTCAAGCCATCTTGTATATCTGACATTCTGATGATGATGATCCCAACTATCTGAGAGTAACCTCATAAAGAAACTTAGGTTGGAATCCATGAACAACTGAGACTAGTCAATCCACAGAACCATGAGGGATAATCGTATCTAGTTTTAAATTGGTAGTGGTGCTATATAGATAGATAGTGTACCTCAATGTATTTCCTATGTGAAATGAGACTACTCAAGAAACTGAACTACCTGGGATTTCTAAGCTTAATCATACTGATACATTTTGGTAAAAGTGTATTCTTTGTGTTTATCACACAGTTAATTGTACCTTTTAAAATTTTCTGTGCTACAGTGCTCATTTTCTCCAAGCCTTCAACTCAGTTCTCTGTGTGACAATTTCACTGTGATTCCAGTTACCCCAAAGGATATAACTCAGTGTTCCTTTCCAGAGCCAGTTATGTCACCAGGGAAGTGCTGCAAATATATTGCTTAGGGATAACACACGGATCCTCCTTACAGTGTTTTCTTTGTTTAAGAAAGTAGAATTACATAGAGAAAAATACGTATATCTTCCCATCCTTTGATAGGTCCCATAAGCACCTGAGAATTATATGAGAACATGGTCTTGTTTTTTGAGAAAATGGTCTATTTTGGGCATACTTTTCAAGATCGAATGCTGATGTTATTTCACCATAGGACACAGCCATTTCTCAGCAAGGAGGCAGTAGGTGATAATGACGGCTTATATTTTAAAACTACCTTTAACTTGTCAAAATGCTTTCATATATGCTTATAAAATTACAGAGTATTAAAGTCAGGAAGGATGTCAGGCAATGACAAATCTAATCCTTTCATTTTCCAGATAAGGATAATGGAGGCTAGCAAGTAAAGTCATTTGCTCATGAACATTTTGCTAGTTGGTGGCAGAACCCAGATTCTTTAGTCTCTATCTATGATTATGATACAATTTCTGCCTTAAAAGACCCCTCTGTGGTAAATGTGCAGGACTTGTTTGGCTCGTCTTATAATGAATGGGTGAAGGCATAATATCATTTCATTGAGTCATTAAATTGAGGTCAAAAAGGCAATTTAAAACAGAACCCCAAACACTGTTAAAGCTCTTCATCATACCAGCAATTCCACTCCTAGGCATAGACTCAAAAGACATGAAAACACACATACACACAAACGTTTTTACAGGAATGTTTATAGCAGCATTATTCGTGATAGCCAAAGAGTGGAAACAACTCAAATGCCCACAAACTGATGAGCAGATAAACAAAATGTACAATTTCCATACAGCAAAATATTATTCAGCAATAAAAAGGAATGAAGTACTGATACATTCTACAACATGGATGATCCTTAAACATGTTAAGTATAAGAAACCAGACACAAAAGGTCACAGATAGTATGATTCAACTTATATTAAATATCTAGAATAGGCTAATCTGTAGAGTCAGAAAGTAGAGTAGCAGTTGCCTACGGCTGCAAGAGATGGGAGAATAAGGGTGACTATGAAAGGGTACAGGGTTTTGCTTTTGTTTTTTTTTTTGAACAATGAAGATGAGGATATTCTAAAATTGATTGTGGGGATAATTGCACAACTGTGTGAATTATACATGTTGAATGAGTCAATATTTAAGCATTTGAATTTCATCTTAATAAAGCTGTTACCAAAAAAAAAAAGAAAAATGAAAAGAAGACTATACTTCATCATGATCTCAGAGGCTAAGATGTGATTTAAAAGTGGCACATTGTATAGTGATTTGATCATTACATGCATCAAAACATCACCCTGTACCCCATAAATATGTACGCTTATTATGTGTTAATTAAAAACAAAATAAGACAAACAAGGGAAGAGGTCCCAAATAGGATTACATTCCGGAACACTGAATTATACCAGCTGAGCAGATCTATTAATAAGAGATTCAAATAAGTTAATAGTTGTGATGTATTGGTAATATGGGTTGGCTTTGCCTAGAGCAGTATTTTCTACTTGGTCAACATTTTCCTGAAGATACAGATGATAATTTAAGGGGTAACTCAGATTTTCGTTAACATAAAATTAATTAATTGATGCTGATTCTATTTGTGCTGGTGATATAAAGTGTGCTCTTAAAACAAAATAATTTGAGTTAAAAAAAGAAATGATATACAAATAATGGTGTAGTTGGTATGAGTGGATGTTAAAAAAAATGAAGAAGGTTTATAGACAATTGACTTCTGAGAAACTCTGGTCCAGAGAAAACTTCTTCTCCCAGGGCTCAGATTATTCCCTAAGCTTCTCCAATGATAGTGAGTTCTTGGTTACCAAAGGGGGGAACTATGTGTGTATAGATAGATGGCTCAAAAGCACTTGGTCTCAAATTTGGTGGCACACGGCTTCAGATGCAAATCAAAGGTTTCTTACTCTTATGTGAAAGACCACAACTAGCATTTGATGAAATGATGTAGTGAAAATAATAAAGGCTCTTGAGCTCAAGAAATTTGGATTTAAATATTGGCCTGTGACTTGTAAAACTTTGGGCACATCACAGTATCTCTGAGATTGTGTCTTTTTTTGTAAAACAGAAATAGCAGGACTTATTTTAATAACGGAATTGTGAGGATTAATTAAAACAATGTAAGTAGCATAGTGTATATTACCTGACAGAGAAGATGATTAAAGGCTGGCTTCTTTTTTTCTATTAGAAGTTGTACAATCACATCTCATGGAGCAGAGGAGAAAGTTAATTGGCTGTGCCAGTCTATCAAGAAGATGAATGTTAAAGCTCTTGCGGGGTTGAAGGGTGAGGCCCTCAGGTCTTTCCAAGTCAATTGCTGCTATTGGTCAGTCACACTCCAGGGCCAATTAGCACATTCCTTGTACAAAATTCACTTCTTTTTAAAAGGCTTCCCTGTCTCACTCTGCCATTCTGATTACTGTTCTGGACCCCTTGGTCCTTATGCAGAATTGTTGGGTTTCGTTGTGCTTAGTGACAACATCTTCTTTCCATAAAAATGGAAAGATCATTACAGAAGTTCCTTTGTGGTCCCAGATGCCTCCTACTAGAGGGAGCAGATCCTCAGGAGCTTGGCAGTTAAGTACATGGCAGTTAAGATGGAGCAGAAATGACTTCCCTTGGAGTCCCATTGGCCCATTCACATGAAATACAGGAATGTGTCTTTACTTAGTATGCAATGTGAGCTGGTAAACAGAGCATGGGCTCTGAATTTTCTACACACTTGCGTGTACCTTCTGAGACCAAGTTTTATTGGCTTTAGGACCTCTATAGTTATCTGTCTCACTTGGTCTGAGAATTCTCTGATGAAACAAGATGATGAGAAAGGAAGATAAAGAAATAAATGGAGAGTGGTCTGAGAATTCTCTGATGAAAAAAGATGATGAAAAAAGAAGAAAATAAATGGAGAGAAGAAGAAAGGAAAGAAGGAAGGAAAAAGGGAAGAAGGGGGAAGAAAGAAAAAAAGGATGTAAGGAAAGGAGGAAGAAAGGATATTAATGCTGTTTTAATCAAAATGTTGTGAGAATAAATAAAAATGAGGTTATATGAGAGATAATTAGATTAGGCACCTAGTAAACATATTCCTCTCTCTTCTTTCCTTTTTTTTTTTTCTTTTTTGAGACGGAGTCTTGCTCTGTCGCCCAGGCTGGAGTGCAGTGGCGTGATCTCGGCTCACTGCAAGCTCCGCCTCCCAGGTTCACGCCATTCTCCTGCCTCAGCCTCTCCAAGTAGCTGGGACTATAGGCGCCAGCCACCACCTCCGGCTAATTTTTTGTGTTTTTAGTAAAGACGGGGTTTCACCGTGGTCTCGATCTCCTGACCTCGTGATCCGCCTGCCTCGGCCTCCCAAAGTGCTGGGATTACAAGCGTGGGCCACCGCGCCCAGACTCCTTCTTTTTTTTGACTAGATTTTGAGTTTGAAAGCATTTGTTAAATAAAGTCTCTATAGATGTAGTGAGTGGAGAGTATAAAGCTATCAGGGAATAGATATCCTTAAGGATATCTACAACTCAGATAAGACAAAAACATATTTAACATAAATTGGATTGTGGAGCAATAGTCAGGAACTGCACATAAAAGCTAATAAAAATCCTTATAAATATCACTAGGAAGCCTCCACTGAGAGAGTCTCCTTTCTCCTATATCATCTCATTACAGTGACATTTCAGTCAATACATTTTTGACTTGATAAATGACTCCTTTTGTCCTCAGGCAGTGAATACTGTTTCACTAGCAAACTTGTCATAGTTGGAGAAACACCAAGATGGGGGCTATATTATTATTGTCATTTTATAGATGAGAGAATTCAGGCTTACTGTGGTGAAATAACATGTCCAAAGTCATATAACTAGGGAGGGGTCACTGGGACTCTGTTCTGTCCAACCCTAGAGACTTTACTCCGTGTCACCTTGTGTTACAGCCTCACCAGGTCTTGGAAAACATGAGGGGAGGAGGTTGTTTGGCAGGGAGCATGTGTGAAGGGTATTCTAGCTTCAAGAAATTACAAGGAAAATACCTTAACATGTTCTGAAGAAACAGACCTTAGACTAATTGATATATTTGGATCAGAGAGATTAGTTTACCACTGGTAGCTACCAGAGCACTGCAGGAATGTCACTGACTTCAGATTTAAAATAGAAAAAAACAATGGACAAAGCCTGGATGTTTAATTCTGAAATGAATTTTTTTTTTTTTTTTTTTTTTTGCTTTGCAAGTTAGCAGAAAAAAAAATAACTGTGCCGTCAGGTTTTTTACATTTTTTTTTCTATTATTAAAATCACTACAATCACAGCACTTTGGGTTGGTGTTTATGCACATGTGCACATGATGACCATTGCTTTCCATTTGCAGGTGGGAAAGGCCATCATGATGCAAGGTAAGAAAAATGCTAATAGACTTCATCTTCTGAACATTGAAGGGGATGATCTCAGTTTCTGGGGAGTCATACATTATTAGTGTGATTTTTAGGGTAATGCAGAAAATGCATAATATCTACTGCTTTTTAAGTGATTGTGAGATGGATACTTTAAAAACTGTTGTGATGAAACTGCTCATAGGGAAGGGTGGTGTGTGAGGACTGTGTGGTGGGTGTTGGAAAGCATATGGGTTTTTTTCTTAAAATGAAGGCTGAACATTCAGGGAAATATGATACACTGGTTACAGGCTATCTATTTCTGGGCACCTCTTTAGTCTCCCTTTTGTGACCTTCTTGTACTTCCCCAAATCTTATAACATTATGCAGCTGCTCAGAGTGACTTATTCCTTTGATTTTAATCCACATATCAAACCCTACCCTCCAACTCTTAATTCCCAGAGCCAGAGGTTCAATTTTGTAGGAGCAATGGCTGTAAAAACAAAACAAAAACAAAAACAAAACCCATCTATTTGTCTAATATCAAGTGGATCAAGCCTATTTCATGCCTAGTAAATTAAAGCAGGAACCAGGAAATAATAACCAGCTGCAGCAGCATCAGCACTCTCTAGGAATTTGTTAAAAATGCAGAACTTCGGGCTCTATCTCTGACTGGTTAAGTCAGAATGTGCATTTGAACAAAATTCCCAGGTGACTGAGGTTGAAGAAACTCTTTCTTTTGAGACCTACTGCCTTCTATGGGAGAGAAAATTCAGGTCAGACTTTCCCAATTATGACATCTCAACACAGTATACCATTTCCATGTGATCTTAACAAGTGCTATAGTCAGAGGGTGATTTGCTCAAGTTGGTTTGGAAAACTGAGTTATATGATGCTAAATTAAGTGAGCAATGATAATGAAGACAATACTGATGAACATACTAAGATTACTATTACTACTACTACTGGCTGCTATGTTTGAATACTTATATCAATGCCCACCTGAAAATTTTTCTCAATTATTTCTTTACCATAATTCAGTGAGGAAAATAAAATAAGTGTCCTCATTTCATGTGTGGAGAAAGGAAGCTCCAAGAAATTAAATATATGGCTAAAAGCCACACAGCCAGTCAAGTAGAGCTTAGTCTGAAACCCAGGTGGGTATCCCTTCAGAAACTAAAACAGTCTTCTGGTCCCCCCAAAGTTTCTAAGAGCTTTTAGAATTCTGACCACTTTATAAATCTTCAAACTAGAGATGCAATAGCTAAGGTTTCTCAAATGAATCTGACATAGATCCCATTTTGAAGGGATAGAATAGCTATCTAGAATAGATTCCACAAATCATCTGGGAGCCATTTCCTTTTGTCACAGCCTCATAGATGGTGCTGGGCATAGGTAATGTGGTGAAACAGGGGCACTTTATGTGTAACTTTGAGGCACCAAAAGGCCTGCAATTCCTTGATAGACTGTGAAAAGTATGGCTCTCACTATTAAAATAATTTATGGCCAGATGCAGTGGCTCATGCCTGTCACTCGAGCACTTTGGAAGGCCAAGGCAGGCAAATTGCTTGAGACCAGGAATTCGAGACCAGCCTGAACAACATGGCAAAAACCCATCTCTGTTAAATATACCAAAATTAACTGGGTGTGGTGGCACATGCCTGTAGATCCAGCTACTCAGGAGGCTGAGGCAGGAGAATCACTTAAGTCTGGGAGATGGAAGTTGCAGTGAACCATGATCACACCACTGCATTCTAGCCTGGGCAATAGAGCAAGACCCTGTCTCAAAAATAAATAAAATAAAATAATTCATTTTTTTAAGCACCTAAAAATATTTTATTTTGCTCAAGCCTTGCTTTTCAACTCTTTGTTAGGTGTCTCATAAGCAGAGTACTCTCAATTCTCTTTCAGAACATAAAGATGAGCCAAAATAAGTGTTTCTCAAGCTCAGTTTTGCTTCAGCTTAAAAACTGGTATGAGTTTCCTTCCTGCCCTGGGCTGGATATTCTTTGTTTGCTCTTCCTTGATTTCCTCCTCCTTTCTGGTCCAGGGCCCATCATCAGCCTCTATCAATTGCATTAATAGGCCTCTCTCGCCCTCTGGCTTATGGTTAGATTTGACCAACAGGCAATGGGAGATCAGAGTGGAGATGGATAGAGAGGTCAGGTTATTTACTCACTTTGCTCCCTCCTTGATGGGCTACAGATTCAACAGACCCTCTGCCAAGTGCCATAGCTACAGATAGACAGCTGGTTGTTACAGCTGCAGCAGATCATCCTAGACGCCTTCAAGTCCAGAGGAGGCAATGGACCCCTGCACTCAGGGTGATTCACTGTCTCTTGTTGGTTTCTCTTAGTTCTGCTCACTCCTCTATGAGTAGTTTTTTATTAAACTCTCCTCAGCTTCACCATTTGGTTATACCATTTGTGTTCTGCCTGGATCTAAATCAAAATATAATCAAGTATACCTAAATTAAATGTTATTTAAATCATTTACTCATGGCATTGCTTACCTTGTTTCTCATACTTTCCCCTATTTCCTAATCTTCAGATAAAATCAGTGTACCAGTAAAGGTGCCATATTTCTTCATTGCCTTCTTTCAGGTATTTCAAAGAGCATTATGAGCACTTCAGATGGAAAAAGATTCTGTGGAAGTAATATGAACATTCACACTGGAGAGACATGAATACAGAAGAAAGCAAAGCCCTGAGGCCGTAATTTCTTCTCATCAGAGAAACATGATGTGAGTCACTGTCTCAGAAGTAAACCCTTGTGAACCAGAGCAATAGAGTGTCCTGTGGGAGAAGAGTGGAAACAGTGGGTCCTGGGAGAAGAGGGATTTTGTCAGGAAAAGTGCTATGGAGAAGAAACAAATTAAAAGAAAGCAAAACTCCTTCACTGGAAAGGGCCTATGGGCTTAAGCAAGAGTACGAATGTGGGAATGTAAGTTCAAGATGTATTTGTGTTTATGACAGATGTCAGCGTTAGAGCATCTCTGAATCCAGATGGTGGCTGTCAGAACATAGAAGCCTCTCTGGAGAGAAGAGACACCTGGACCAGGCCAGACCTGCGGGTGGTGTTAGGGTTTGAAAAGAGTAAGGGGAACTGACAATGGTGAGAAGCACTTTGAAGAAGGGAGGGTGAGCTAATAGGAGAAGAAGGGCTGTGAGAATAGCCTTCTCCCAAATGCCGTAAGCATAAAGAGAGGGGAACTGAGGACATGCTGATGAAATGGCTGCCTGAAATGTGTCCCCTGAGAAATAACGAGTGAACTCTGCCTTGTCAATAGGATTGCTGTCAGAATAGTAGTTTTCATCTGGATTCCAAGAAAATTAGAAAAATGTGAATTAGAATTTTAAAAATAAATACTGTATTAGGCACTTCATCATAGTAGTCTCATTTAAATTCTTTTTTAAAAATTATTTTTTCTCCTCCATTCCACACATGAGAAAATTGAGGTTCAAAATCTGCTAGCTTAGGGTCATAAAGCTAATGAGTATCAGAGCATCAGTCAAACTCACTATGCTCTGAATCTGGAGTCAGTCACCCCATGAATCCTGCTCCCAAAGCCCACAAGGGTAATTTTCCAACCTCGTCATGGATGAGGGAGTCAGCTGAAGGCAGTCAGTAGTATAGGTGTGGGATTATTCAGATAATTCAGAAACACAAGAAATTGTGCACCTGAGGTGTGAAGAAAGAGGTCTATGAACTGGAAAGAGAAAAAAATGGAGGAACTTCCTGAAACAGACAAGTTTAAACCTACAGTCTGTGGCCAATGAAGTTAATAAGGTGAAACTCCATATTTTAAACTTACATTAACCATATGTATTGTGCAGTTATGCCGTTATACCCCACCGCTCCTTCTCACTCTGGCAAATCTCATTTGGGCATCACATATATTTAAAATACCAGACCACACAATGACTAAATTGGGTAAGCTGATCTCAAATTTGCTGTGCATGAAAATTTCCCAGGAGTGGCAGTTAAAACACAGATCCCTAAAGCCCATCTCTAGAGATTCTGATTCAATAGGTTTAAAGTAGAACCCAGAAATTTGCATTATAATCACCCCATGTGACTGGTGGAAGTTCATCTGCTTGATGCATTGGCTTTGAAGCAGCTGTAATCTGAAATCTGACCTAGGAAAAGTAATCTCAGTAGGAAAATAAGACTATATGGAATATTTGTAGATAAAGCTATTTATTAAGCATTGATTATTATATCTCTTTTTTTAAAACTATTTTTCTCTCTTTCTGTTTAGTCTCCATGTCATTGTTCACTCCTTTTTCTATTCACTCTCATACTGTCTCTTGTGAGGAGTGCAAGGTCAGAGATAACCAGGCCCACAAATGTTTGTGTCTTTCCACAATGTCAGACTTTTACTGATGCTATTTCAGTCACAAAAGCCACAAGCTACATGGAGTTCCCAACGACGCAATTCCCCTTAGTACTTCCCATTCACTCAGTAGTCAAAGCTGCAGGTACCCAGACTGAAGCCACGCCACAAGTCAGTCACTATTGTAAGCCATACATAACAGTATACTTAACCAATATATAAATGTTATAGATTAAACATCCCACAACAAGCAAAATAACATTTAACATCAAGAGAAAAGGTTAACAGACCAGTCCAGGGAGAACAATGAAGACAAAAAGAAAGAATCTGCTGGTCCAGGCCAAGTGGTTTGTTGGTCTTGTAAGGAAGAATCTTTGATGTGGGCACTGTGAGCCTTCAGTGACAGATGCCATGTTCTTATCATGAGTTACAGCAAGATGGTGTCAGTTAAGATAGCTGTTTGAAGCTACTGAAGTCCAGCTTTTTTTATGGCCACAGAGTCCTTTAGTAAAGACTGACAGTGGAAGAGTGTGCTTATGTCCTTATCTGGTCAGATGCAGTATTTATTTATTTATACATTAAGCAAAATGTCTTGTCACTGTTGGCAATGTGCCCTATGAAATGTAAGATAGTGTCTTTTTCTAAGATGGAGTTATTTATGTCAAGGGTGCACTATATACAATCTAACAGAATCTATGATTGTGGTTTCTAAAAATATTACTCTCTATACATGACTTCATCCAAATTGATTATCTGAAAGGGGTAACCTTCTCATAATGCCATTCTTCTCCACAAAATCTTTTTTTTTTGAGACAGAGTCTCACTCTGTTGCCAGGCTGGAGTGCTGTGGTGCAATCTTGGCTCACTGCAACCTCTGCCTCCTGAGTTCAAGTGATTCTCCTGCCTCAGCTTCCCGAGTAGCTGGGGCTACAGGTGCGCGCCACCATGCCCAGCTAATTTTTGGTATTTTTAGTAGAGACGGGGTTTCACTATGTTGGCCAGGATGGTCTTGATCTCTTGACCTTGTGATCTGCCTGCCTTGGCTTCCCAAAGTGTTGGGATTACAGGCATGAGCCACCATGCCTGGCCCCCACAAAATCTTTTTTCTTAAGATAAAGAGGTAAAGGCCAGTCTCTTTGACTTGGCATTGAAAGTTTTCTGAAATCTAATACTTTCTACCCTTTCATATCTTTTAGGATTATTATCTTATATCCTAGTTAGAATAAGCTGTCTCCTTTTCTTTTTCAAGTGTTGACAAAAAAATCCAAACCCTGTGAAATATTTAAAGAGGTTTATATTGAGCCAATATGAGTAACCATGGCCCAAAAATCAGTCTCAAGAGGTCTTGAGAAAGTGTGCCAAAGGCAAGGTGGTCAGGTTACAGGTTGATTTTACACATTCTAGGGAGACAGCTATTGTAGGTAAAAATCATAAATCAATCCATGGTGTATATTGGTTCAGCCTAAAGAGGCAGAATATCTAGAAGAGAGGTGGGTTACAGGTCATAGGTGGATTCAAAGATTTTGATTGACAGTTGCTTGAGAGAGTTAAGTTTTGTCTAAAGACTTGAAGTCAGTAGAAAGAAATGCTTGAGCTAAGTAAGATAAAGAGGGTTGCCAAAGCCAAGGTTCTTGTTAAGTAGATGAACCCTCATAGGTACCAGCCCTCAGAGAGAATAAGATGGTAAGTGTCCCTTTTTAGGCCTAGAAAGTGTCAGGCTCTTAGTTAATCTTTCGTAAATCTAGGAAATACCCAGCTACATTTATGGAGACTCTACAGATGTCAACAACTTTCCCCACAAAAGACGGCATTGCAGAGCCATTTCAAAATGCGTCAAATAAATATATTTTAGTATAAAATATTTTGATTTTCTTCAGGATCAGCTATCTGTCATGTGATGCTATGACACAGTCAAATTGGAGCTGGGTATCTTACTGCCACAGAGAATTTGTTTTGTATCTTATGATGATCTCTATTTTAATGGTAGTGCAGGTCAATTGTGACTAATGTTCTAAAGGGAGGGAGTATAACAAGGCCTGTCTGATGAATGAACTCCCTTCCTTTCATAGAAAAAACCTGTTCTTCAGGTTTCTCTGAGGTCCCCTTGGCCCAGAGGGAGTCTGTTCAGTCCACAGGAGTTGGGGGTGGAATTGTGGGGGGGCCTTGAGATTTTATTTTTGGTTGAACAGGTATACTCCCAGCAACCATTTCTCTATGTAATTGCAGATGCAACAGTTATGAGGAACTCTTTTCCTCTTCTCATATTATTTCTGCCTTAAGTATGAGGACTAGGCAGTGGTATGCTGGTAAAAGTTTAAAAATCAGCTCACTTCTGGGAAAAAAATCCTGATTTTCAGCATTTGCTATTATTTTCCCTGGTGTAAATAATCCCATTATGACTGATTTCAAGCTACCAACATGATGGCACTGAAAGTAGAGTTTAGAAGTGTGTGCCAGTTGGCTCTCATGAGCCTGTACAGGCCAACTCAAGTGTCCCACTGGAACTGGGGATTACTCTTTTCTCTTCTCTCATACCACAGTGGTGACTGGCTGCTGGGGAAACTCTACATGTCTATTTTTAATAAAAAGTCGAAGATTAATTAGTTTACATGCAAAATTTGTTCTGCCACAGGGTCTGGCTGGTTTCTGGCCAGACGGCCTTTGTCCTATGTAATACTCAGTGTTTTGCTAGCAGATGTAGAAATTTAACTGGTGAACTTTGCAGTCTGTGCTCTTGGGACTTTCAAGGCCCTGTGCTTCTTCCCCATGTCAGCTCTTGCAGGTGCTATGATCTGCATGTCTTAGCCACATGGTCCACTCTGCTTTTGGACTGTGCGGAGCCTCCACAGTAGCTGCCCACAGCAGGCCCACAGCTCTCAACTCAGCAAGCTTACAAGTACTGACTGGATGCAAGCAGGAATTTCCTGATCCCTAATCCAGGGAGCTGAGGGAGACCCTCTCGAGGCAATGCATATGACCTTCTTTCTGCCTAGTCTCTTCCCTTATTCATTTCTTTTCCACCATTTACATAGACTTAGGTTAGTCATGGAGATTGTCCAAAAGAACTAGAAAGCTCCACAGTCTTCCCCTGACAAAGAGAAGCATGAGTGACTGTACTCTCATGTGCCCTAACCTATGTACTTGTTTCTAATATCACCACTGGCATTCCAGTTTCTGGTGTTTCAGCTTGAAGGGGTTAGCAGGATACAATTATTCCTTTCTCTGTTTTCTCTTTTCTGTTTCCCATGGCATTTATTTTCCTTGTCCAAGACCTTCTGTTTTTCTTTTTTTGGGGGGAAGCTCACTTTTCTTATACTCTAAGTTCTCCCAACAAATAACTATAGAGAGAAAGTATGAACAGATAAATACATTATTTATTCTCTCTACAGGTACAATCAAAGGGATATGAGCAGCAAATAAAACTTATCATGACATTAAGCTTTGGCTCCAGAACTTACTAGAAAAATCGTGGAGCCTTCAGTCCCTCACAGTTTCTTCCATTAGGGTTCTCAGGTTGGCATGTGCTTTCATCTCAGGAGGACCCTGATGCCATGTTTCAGGCGCACCTTTCTCACTCTGTAGTGCTTCTTTCTACTGTACTGATCCTACTCTTTTCTGTTTCATGAAGTTGAGATACCAGTTAAGATGTTGATTTTTAAGTTTTCAGGCTTTTTAAGATGTTAGTTGCAAAGATGTCAGCTTTGAGATTCCTATGTGTACACTGAGCTCTTGTAAATACTTTCTTTCTCCTGTGACACAAGGAGCTTCATGTTTTAAACCTTAATGGTGGGGAAAGTGGACAGGAAAACGGGAAACTGACAATCTCCATCACTTTAATAATTTTGAATACTCTACCTGTTTACAGTGTTTATTGAATTCGGACTCCAAAACACTCTTGCTGTCCTCTGTCCTTGGGAAAAAAAACTGGTATCTTATTAGTAGGTATACCTATTCTGCCTACAGCCAGCAACCTGGCTTTGTGCTTCTTATTTTATGTCTTATATCCAAGGGTGGTGTGTGTTCTTGCAGGAAAACACCCTTCATGGTGGCTGCCGGAAGAATCCCTTACTCTCCATTCTCACTGATGAGGAAGTGAGGCCCGGTCTGCATGGAACACAGGTTGTCTATAATTTGAGGGGTAGGAAGCCAGCTTTAGCATCAGTATTAAGCAAATTTAATCAACTATATTTGGAGGAACACAGTACTTGCTTAAATATATTAACCTTCGCTTATTAGATTGTTGCTCTATGGGCTTCCTCTATGTGTCAGGACTCTGGAGAGAAGGAAGGGTACATGACAATTCTTAGTCCTAATATGTCCCCCCATGGAAAATTTTCTCTCTTCATTTATTTAGTCCAACTCTTACCCACACTCAAGCCTCAGCTTAATCCTGATTCATTTATCTTACCTACTCATAATGTTTTTAGCTTATATTTCAAATTATTTATCAGTCAGATTCACTGATTTGAGAGCATGCTTTTGAAATAGTGACAGTTTCTTGTATTTTTTTGTATCTTACTACACTTGGCATAACATAGCCTTCCTTAAATGTATTTTCATTAATTAATTGCATATGATAATTTTCAGGCTCTCACTCAGAGAGTATGCTAGATACCGGCACACATCACATACTAGAATATTATATCTCACAGGATACACAGTTATCTGTAGACAAGAGATCCATTTCTGTGGAGACATTAGACAAGAAGAATCTTGGCCATCTTGATTTCCAATCCTGTGATTGTGCCCATAGTCTAAGTTCTGAGACTCAAGGCCTTAAGTAGAGTCACTGATGAGTCAGCATTTGCCCTCAAGGCAGTTCTCCCAGAAAGAAAACATTGAACAACTAGAAATGACTTGTTCCTTCAAGGTCTTAAATATTTAGGAGATAATCTTCTCACTGGGTAACTCTAAATTATTTAAACTAAATTGGCTTGCTCTGTAGTCTGTTCTCTCCACAGGAATTGAAAGCCTGACTGTTTCCTCCTCACAAGAGAGTAGGTTTATAGCTTAATCAAAATGACTGTTACCCAAGGCATTTGCCTATAATAAACCACATCCATTACAGGGTCATCAAGGCAAGGAAAGGGGAGGGCCTGAGGAAGAAGTTCAGTCTGCTGGCATCACTGGAAAGCAGGTTCTCTAATCTTCCCCTCAAAAGTTAGAGGTGAGCATGCATTTGGGACAATTCGCCCTTTCCAGCAGCACACTCAGAAGCCCATTTTGCTATAGGGTTGCTCTATAAGCATGCTAGTGCTTCACCTCTATGTATTTGAGGTACCTGATAGCCAGGAATTGAGATTGCTTTTTCCCTCCATACCTACAGATCACTTATCTCACAACACACAAGACTTCTTTTATTTTGAAAAAAGAGAAAAAAGAGGGGGCTGGGACATGCCTGCTGACTTCAAACATTTTAGGGCTGAGGTTTATCTACAGATAACATTTTTCTAGGTGGAAGCTTCAAACATAGAATTGAAACCAATAGATGGGAAGTTGTAATAAGATTGCTTTCACTTTTGTCTAACCTTTCCACTAGGTCACACCTGCATGGAAAGGTACAAAGAAATATAAGCAGCAAGTACAACTTTAATGACATTAAGCTTTACTGCTAGAACTCACTACAAACATGGAACCTCCAGGCCCTCAAAATTTATTCTGTTAGGGCTCTTAGGCTTGCATTTATCCTCATGTTAGGTGGATAGGCCAAATTACCTCTGTTTAAAGTATATCTCTCCTACTCTGTGGTATTTATTTTCACTGTACTAATGCAGCAGAAATAAATTGATGCTGCTTTTTTCTCTTTTATGAGCTTGAATTATCATTCGATCTCTAGTCACAGTAGTTACTGAAACTAATTCTCTCACCTTAGGTGGTTATGGCCATTTTAATACTTCAACAATTAGATTAATTCTCTATTATTTCCAGACTGTGTACTGCCCCTCCCCCAGGGTGATTTGGACACAATATTTGCACATAAACTTTTGCTGAACAAATTAGGTGAAGCGAACTGAGGAGAAAACTGGCAGAAGGGACGTTTTCTTGAGTCCTTAAAGCAGGAAGCAATTAATACCCTAAATGAGATCTTCATTTTCTAGGAGGTCCCCATGGCTAAGATCTTTAAAAATTAAAACTATAAACACATTATAAACCAGGTAAGATGTCTCCGTGTGATCCTTGGAAAAATGCCAAAGTAGGGAATCACAAAAGGAGCCTGGGAACCAGCATGACAAGTCTAGATCCACCTCATTCTGTAGAAATTTTTCTACCAAATTACAGTTTTAAAAGAATGCTTACAGGAAGAGCTGCATAGATAAAACTTTCTTTTAAGAGACATTTCTGCTCACAAATTTTGAAAATAAGATTCACCCTCTCTGTAAAGACCTGTAGAAATAAGACGGGTGATTGAATAAAAATAAAGTGATGATTATGTTTTCTTATTCTTGTGTAGTGAGGATAGGAACAAGAACATAAGTGCAGAAAGAGTGCAGTTACAGTATATAGGTAACATCATTGAGGACATATATAGATACATGACGTTAAGTGGGCATTTTAAATATAAAACATTAAAGCCAAATAAATAAAGTCAGATTTTAGCTGTGTGATAAATGGTTTCAGCTATCATATCAGGAGAGAGGTCCCAGGTATTGGTATCGACTGTCTGATATTCTTGAATAAGACATTTCTATGGCTTCTTTAACTTAGAAGGGAGTGATGTAAATGATTGCATTTATTTGTTCTAAACTGTGGACTGCCTGAAGGATTGACACAAAAGGCTTGTTTTGTTTTGCTTAACTTGGAACTTACTTACTGGCAGAAAAGCCAAGTTCACTGCACAAAAAGCATTATATGGCAAATGAAAAACCTGCCACAACCTGGGACAATACATTATTGTCGAGATATAAAATTTATAGCCTGAAGTCTGGGAGTAAAATCTGAGAAGAGAGTTTCTTTGGAAAATTAGGGCATTTAAATGTATCCGTGTGTATTGGAGAATGTACAAAGCCACATACGTGTCTAGGATTGGATGCTTGGTCAGAAATGACCTGAGAAAACTCTCAGCTTTCATCTTTGGTTGGTCTCTAGGCTCAATACAAGCAGAAAGCTATGGCTAAAGCAGAGTTGTAAATGGACTAAGTACTGGTGTTCAAGGGAATCTCTGCCAAAACATTTCCTGAATACAAGCTAAAGAAAAAGGCCTTTTACTGATGACACATGAGAAGGAATGGAGCCTTTGCAAAAAATGGATTTAAAACACTGCTAATCCAACGGACAACTGGGCATTTGTGAAAAATCCATAGCTAACATCAATGTTAAAAAAAAAACAAACTGAATTTTTCCACCTCAGATTAGTAGATGGCCATGTTAACTGCTGGTATTCAACATTGTACTAGAAATTCTAGCCAGAGAAGTTAGGCAGGAGAAAGAAATTAAACGTGTCCAACTTGCAAAGGATGTAAAACTATCTCTATTCAAATGACATAATCCTATATATAAAAAAAATTTCAAACAATGTACAAGACAAGCTACCAGATCTAATTAATGAATTTAACAAAATTGCAGGGTACAAGTTAAACATGCAAAAGTAAGTTATTTATATATACCAACAATGAGAAATCTGATAATAAAGAAAACAAATCAATTTATAATAATAGTCAAAAATTAAATTCTAGGAATAAATTTAAGCACTGAGGAGAAAGATTTATGCAATGAAAAGTATAACACGTTGCTGAAAGAAATTAAAACCTAATAAATTGGGAAGACATCCTGTGTTATGAATTGGAAGACAATTTTCTTAAGATGTCAACTTTTTTTTCTTTTTTCTTTTTATTTATTTCTTTTGAGACAGAGTCTCGCTCTGTCACCCAGGCTGGAGTGCAGTGGTGCCATCTCAGCTCACTGTAACTTCTGCCTCCCAGGTTCAAGAGATTCTCATGTCTCAGCCTCCCGAGGAGCTAGGATTACAGGCATGCACCACCACACCCACACCCAGCTAATTTTTGTATTTTTAATACAGACGGGATTTTGCCATGTTGGCCAGGCTGGTCTTGAACTCCTGACCTCAAGTGATCCGCCCATTTTGGGCTCTCAAAGTGCTGGGACTATAGGCATGAGCAACCAGGCCTGGTCTTTTTTTTTTTTCTTAAGATGTTAGTTTGGGCAGTCCAAAGTGATCTTCAGAGTCAATCTAATACCTATACAAATTCTAGCAGCCTTATTTGCAGAAACGGAAATGCTGATTCTCAAATAGTTGTGGAATTTCCAGGGGTACTGAAGAGCCAAAATCAAATTGAAAAATAACAAATTTGGAGGACTTTTATTTCCTACTATGACTTACTATAAACCAACATTAATCAAAACAATGTGGTACCGGCATAAGGACAGACATATAAACTAGTGGAATACAACTGAGAGTATAGAAATAAATCCTTAAGCTTATGGCCAATTGATTTCAACAAGGATGTCAAACCATTCAAAAGATAAGGAATACTCTTATCAAAAAATTGTGTTGGGACATTCGGACATCCATATGGAAAAAAAAAATTAAATTGAAACTCTACCTCACACCATATTAAAGATACTAACTCAAAATTGATCAATGACTGAAAAATAAAAGCAAAAACCATGAAGGAAAAATTTTATGGTCTAGTATTTGGCAGTGGTTTCTTAGATATGATGTCAAAAACATGGGCAACAGAGAAAAATTAGGTAAATTGGACTTAACCAAAATTTTAAACTTTTGTATATCAAAAAGCCTTATTGACAGAGAAAAATTCCTACAAAATGGGAAAAATACCTGCAAATTATATACTTGGTAGGGTTCTATTATCCAGAACATATAAAGAACACTCACAACTCAACAACAATATGGCAAACAATTCTATTTAAAAATGGGCAGAAAACTTGAGTAGACATTTCTGTAAAGAAGATAAACAGATAGCCAACAAGCCCCTTGAAAAGATGCTCAACATCATTAATCATTATTCAAATATAAATCAAAACCACAATGAGGTACCACTTTCTTCCCACTAGTATGGCTAAATTTTTTTTTAAGTAAAATACCAAATGTTAGCAAGGCTATAAAGAATTTGGAATCCTCATATATTGCTGTGAGAATGTAAAATTTTCAGCCACTGTGGAAAACAGTTTGGAAGTTCCTCAATAAGTTAAACATAAAATTACCACCTAATCCTACAATTCTACCCCTAGGAATATATCCAAAAGAATTGAAAACAGGCTTTCAAACAAGTATTTGTACATACATATTAATAGCAGCATTATTCACAACTGGAAAGGTGAAAGTAATCCAAATGTCCATTAACAGATGAATGGATAAACACATTGTTCATTCATTCATTATGGTTGAAATATTATTCAACCATAAATTTAATGAAGTACTGATACATTTCACAATGTGATGTATCTTCAAACATTATACTAAGTGAAAATAAGCCAGACAGAATAGATCACATATATATGATGCCATTTACATGAAATATCCAGAAGAGATAAATCTTTAGAGACAGAATGCAGTTTTGTGGTTTCTGGGGGATATAGAAGGAATAGGGAGAATCTGTTAAATGGGTAAAGAGTTTTACTTTGGAGTAATAAAAATATATTGGAATTACACAGAGGTGGTAGTTGTATACCATTTTGATTGTATTCAATGCCACTGAGTTGCCATTAAAATAGTTAATTTCATGGTATGTGAATTTCACCTTCATACAGTTTTTAAAAGAATTAGATGTTTGATAAAAGGAGCCCATGATATGAATATCATGCTGAGCAGCTGGCCATATGGAAATTAAAAAGTTTACCATCGAGGTCCCTGAGTTCTTTAAGTATCCACAGGACCTCAAAGACTCCGTTTTAGCATTTTAAGTGAAAGACATAATAACTAAAGAGATGAGGGAATCTCAGCAGAGAAATATTAACTATAAAATACTACTAACTGGAAATTCTGAACTGGAAAGGACAATATATGAAATAAAAAATTGATTTGATGGTCAACAGTACAATGGAGACTTTAGACAAAATAGTCAATTTAAAGACAGGGCAATAGAAGCTATCGAGACTGAAGCACAGAGAGAAAACAGACTAAAATAAATGAACAACCTATTTGTTGTTTGAAGAATAATATAAGACCATTATAACATATGTGTAATTGGAGTCTCGAAGAAAAGAGAGATGTTGGAACAGAAAAGTATTTTCAGAAACACAGCCAACTTACTTTCCAAAAATTCAATGATAAACATCTATGTGGAGATCAAAGGTACTCATAACCCAAGCAGGATAAACACAAAGAAAACCACATCTAGCATGTCATCTTCAAATGGCTGAAAGGCAAAGAAGAAATCTGAAAAGCAGTCAGTGAAAAAAAGACACATTATATACAGGGTCACAAGGGTAAGAATAGAAACTAACTTCTCATTAGAAAAAATGCAAGCCAGAAGACAACAGAAAGACATCTTTAAAGTGCGCTGAAAGAAGAACAAAACTGTCAAACTGGAATTTTATATCTATCAAAAATTCCTTTAAAAATGAAGGCAAAATAAAAACATTTTCAGACAAACAAAATCTGAGAGAATTCGTTAGTAGTAAACCTATGCTCTAAGAAATGGTAGAGGGATTTTTCTTTTTTCTTTTTTCTTTTTGTTTGTAAGGAAAATGCCAAATGAGATATAACATATGTACAAGTTAAATATGCAACAACAATAGCACAAAGGGTGGAGTGGATAAATGGAAACATATTGTTGCAAGTTTCTTATACATGAAGTGAATTACCGTTATAATGGTAATTCAGGGCTGAATGTCAGAAATTAAGGATGCATATTATAATCCTTAGAGCAACCACTTAAAAAAATTAGAGTAATAACCAAAAACCAATAGAAAAGATAGAATGAAAACCTAAAAGAAATTCAATTATTCTCCAAAAAGGCTGGAAAAAATTTAAAAAGGAACAAATTACAAAAATGACAAAAAATTGTATAATTGTACACTTCAACTCAGTAGTTACAAACATTAATTTTTTAAAGAACTAGAGTTGCATAAATGAGTAAACACTTTAGTTAAAATGGAGAAATTATCAGGTTAGATAAAAAGCAAGAGTTAACCTTATACTATATGTAAGAAATGTCATTTAGATATAAAGATAGAGATAGGTTAAAAGGAAGAAAAAGACATACACTACAAAAAATTAGGGGTCACTATTTGATAGTGTAGACTTCAAGACAATGAGTATTAACAGAGACAAAAAGGGAGATTTCATAATTAGAAAATGTTAATTCCTCAGACATAAAAATATGAAAAGTATAGGTAAAAAATAGAGCTTCAAAATAGATAAAGCAAAAACTGTTAGAGGTAAAGTGGCAAATAAACAAAACAATTATTCTAGTTGGAGATTCCAGCATTCATCTCTCAATACAGAATAGAAGTTGGTATGGATATAGAAGAACTAAACTGTACCATCAACCAACTTGATCTAATTGACATCTGTAAAACACTCCACCTAAGAATAGCAGAACCCTTTGCAAATTCACAAAACATATTCACCAAGATTCGCTATATAATGGCTCATAAAACATATCTCAATAAATTGCCAATGATACAAACCATACAAAATATTTTCTCTAACTACTAAGAAATTAAATTGGAAACTGATAATAAAAACATAACTACAGAAAACCAATTATCTGGAAATTAAGCAACATACATTTAAATATCTCATGAGACAAAAAAGAAGTTACAAGGGAAATTGGAAAGTATTTTGTATTGGATGTCAAAGCATATTATTTCAAATATTTGGGGTACAGCTAGAGCATTTAACTATATAGCTTTAAATGTTGACATTACAAAAAAAGAAATATTTTAAAATAAATCTTCTAAATTTTATATCTTGAGCTAAGAAACAGAGAAAAGAACATAGAAGAAAGAAAATGACAAGAATAGACACCAAAGAAATAGAAAATAGACGAGAAAATAAATACAACTAAAATTTTGTTTTCTGAAAACAACTAGATTGATTAAGTAAACGAGATAAAACCCAAAATACCAATATTAAGGATGGAAAAAAAGTAAACCACTATAGAAACTATGAATTTTTTTTAAAAAAAGGGGATATTATGAACAACTTTATGCCAGTAAATTCAAGCATTTAGATGAAAGAATTTCTTAAAAGATATAAATTACCAATGTGAAAACAAGAAGGCATAAAAACTCTCAGTAGTCCTATTAATAAAATTGAACTTGTAATTAGAATCTACAAGGAAAATTCCAGGCCTAGCAAACTTCATTAGTGCATTTTAACAATTATTCAAACAAAAACCAATATCAATGTTAAACAGACATGGAATCTTAAATCAGAAACAGGAAGAGAGCCCACTATCCAACTCATTGTGTAAAGCGAGAATAGTTCTGAAACCAAAACCAGATAAATATAAGAAAATAATATTACTAACCAAAATCCCTCATTTATATAGATGCAAAAATCTTTAACCAAATATTAGCTTACTGAATCTAGCAATATATAAAAACAGCAATATGTTTTGGCCGAGTGGGGTTTATCCCAGGAATACAAAGGCAGATGTTGATATGAACAACTGGAAATCCCATGCATTGCTGGTGAGAATATACATTTTAACCACTTTGTCAAACTGTTTGGTGTTAACTACTAAATGAATAGATTTATAACCTATGTCCCAACAGTTTCATTCCTAAGTATATGTCCAATAGAAATGTATGCACGTTTGTGCTATCTAATAAGCAGATGTGCAACGTTGATAATAACAGCAACAAAATGATAAAACTTAAAAAGACCAACTGTAGAATACTTTTTATATATTTATACAATGAAATATTATATAATAATGAAAATGAACAGTTTTATGTAACAGTATAAATGAATCTCACAGTGTTGACTGAAAGATGACAGATACACAAGATTAAGTATTTTATAATTCCCTTTATGTAAGCTTCAAAATTGCATTAGAAATCAGCATAGAAAATTATTTTTGAGGTGTAGAGAAGCTTAGATGTTGAGAGGGACTTCTTGGGTGCTGTATATATTACATTTCTTGACCTGAGTGGTGATTACACAGGTATGTTTACTGTGAATAATTCATCAATCTGTGTCCTTTGATTTGTGCATTTTTACATCTGTATTATATTTTAATTAAAAAGAATATATATCATGGAATCAAAAATTAAAATGGTTATTTTTAGTGATTACACTTTGGTTCTGATACACAACTTTAGGAAGCAATTGCCTCCCTACTTTTTAATTAAAGTAATAAATGCATTTTTAATGAAAAACAATAAAAATTACATAAAAGCATTAATCTTTAAGTAAATGAACAGTAAATGTTTTCTTTTTTATAGCAACTACTTTCCAAAGAAGAATACTATGATAAGGCATTTCTGACTTTAACAATGAAATCCTCTCTGGAGGTGCTGATATAAACTGGAGCAAAACTTTGATCTGCTGATTTTCATTATTAGCCTCATTGGTTTTTCATTGTTTCATCCTTCTATAGCTTTGTGAACATTATAGTGGGGAAATGCCTATTTCCCATGAGATTGGCTTATAAATCATTGTCCATTCATTCGTGCTGATTTTCCTATTAATGTCTGAGAATCTGAATGTGTAAAGAAATCTGTTTTTACTTTGCTTAATGCTAAACTTGTTAAACTTTGTGCTTTTGACATTGCCCTTGATATTTTGAAAAGCATTTCTGTTTTCTGGCACTAATACAATAACTCTAGAACCATTCTGATATTTTCTTGGCCAAGTCATGGAATCAAGTGTGAATCAAGTTCCCAGATGTTCCCAATTCCACATATTGTGTTGCTTTACCCTACCTTTTCAGAATGAGGATTCATCAACTTCTAGGGCTGTCTTCTAGCTGATAATTTACAAAAAGAAGCTCAAGTATAGAAGATCCCTGCCACTGTGATATGGGAGACAGACAAGTTGAGGCCATGCACCAGCAGAACTCTACCTCATGTGGCATCACAAGAGCAGAGTGCAAATAGTGTTTCCCACACTCACGTCTGCACTCATTATGTGTAATAGAAGAGGTCCCTTCAATGAAGAGAATGGGACTACAGTGAAGGAGAGATAGGTAGGTAGTTAATTCTATAAATAAGAGCCCGAGGATAATTTTACCAAGATCTCAGATGCTATTCACACAAATTTTATAATCATTTTATAGTGAGCCTTACTAATCCTATTAATGTTGCACAAATCACTACAATATTAGCCAATGGTAATCATGATTCCTGGATGGTAATGTGAATATGCAGTATGTATTAGTCTGTTAGGGCTGTCATAACAAAGTACCACAGACTGGGTGTCTTTTTTTGAGACAGAGTCTTGCTCTGTCACCCAGGCTGGAGTGCAATGGCATGATCTCCACTCACTGCAATCTCTGCCTCTGGGTTCAAGCGACTCTCCTGCCTCAGCCTTCTGAGTGGCTGGGATTACAGGTGCATGCCACCATACCCGGCTAATTTGTTGTATTTTTAGTAGAGATGGGGTTTCACCATGTTGGCCAGGCTGGTCTCGATCCCTGACCTCATGATCTGCCCTCCTCAGCCTCCCAAAGTGCTGGGATTACAGGCATGAGCCACCGCGCCCAGCCTGACTTGGTGTCTTAAACAACAGAAATTTATTATCTCACAGTTCCGAAGGCTGAAAGTCCAAGATCAAGGTGTTGACAGGGTTGATTTCTTCTACGGTTTCTCTTGTTGGCTTACAGATGGCTGTCTCCTCCTTGTGTCTTCACGTAGTCTTCCATCTGTATTCTAATCTCCTCTTCTTATCAGGACACAAATCACATTGGATTAGGGCCCACGCTAATGACCTCATTTTAACTTTAACCCTTTAAAGACCCTATCTCTAAATACAGTCACGTTCTGAGATACTGGGGAGTTAAAGCTTTAACATATCAATTTTGGGGAGGACACAATACAGTTGATACCACAGTGATATCTTTCTAATCTTGATCAGGTGCATTGAATTGGTATATGCAACAAATATATGTGTGTGGTAGCATCACATTCTGAAGTCTATGCTCCAAATGGAAGGTGAACCTGGTTGTGGAATGTGAAAAATAAATGGAAGCATATAGTAATACCTATAACTTCTTTGCAGAAGGCATATTAGCATTCCAGCAGAATTTTATAGCTAAATAGATTTTAATGAAACTAGTTATTTGCAAAAGCATTGTAAAACTGGTTTTAAAATATCAGCTACTAAAGCACTGCTTTGTCCCTTTCTCCTTTGTTCAGTGATGTTGTAACACACGCTAATGTAGGAACTTATTAGAAATTAATGACCCTCACAGTTAAAGCAAATAGATTGAACTCATCCTATATGCCATCAAATCTGTTCTTTCTTCAGTACGTCCTATGGCTTTTAATGATAGTACCAGTTCATTGTCACCCAGTGACCAAAAATGTGGCATCTTTGACTTTCTTCTTACCCTTCTCTTTATTATAACATAGCAGTTGCAGCCAAACAGATCTGGGTTCAAATCTGGGTTTGCCACTTGCTAGCTATATCTTGACATGTTATTTGTCCTCTCCCTTTGCTTTAGTTTCCTTGTCTATAAAATGTGGGAATAGTACCCAGAGCCAAATTTTAAAATAAATGCCTCTGGCAATAAATGCTTAGTAAATGTTACTAATTATTACTATTATTACTATTACTGTCACTGATTCTACCTCTAAACTTTCCTTTTTTTTAATTTTACTTTAAGTTCTGGGATACGTGTGCTGAATGTGCAGGTTTGTTACATAGGTATACACGTGCCATGGTGGTTTGCTGCACCTATCAACCCGTCATCTATGTTTTAAGCCCCACATGCATTGGGTATTTGTTTTAATGCTCTCCCTCCCCTTTCCTCCCACCCTCTACCTCTAAACTTTGATAGCTGCACATTTATCTTCATTTATACCACTCATGTCTTAATTTAGGACTGGTCTTGTCACTCTGAATTCTTGTACATCTGATCTAATCTACTTATTTATCACTTTTATTCTTAAGGCCTGGCTGTAATTGTACCTTGCTCCCTTCAGAAACTTTCAATGACTTTAAATTACCTAGAAAATAAAGCTGAATAGTCTTAATCCAGCTTTTTTGGGCCTTTTGAGTTTTAGGTGAATGTCCCTTTTTAAAGGCCAAAGGGTCTCTTTGGTCTCAATCTGCCCTTAACCTGTCTTGGATCAGTCATTGGCAATGACAATGCCTACTCTCATGGTTTATTATAAGGATTATTTATTTTAATCCTAGAAGTCTTGGCTTTGAAAGCTTCATCATCTAGCAGAATAGACTTTGGAAAATTGATTTACTTCTCTGGGATTTCTTCTATTTGTTTGTAAATTGATGTGGTTCACAAATTTGAGTTTGTATAAGAATCAGCTAGAGAACTTGTGAAACGTGGACTTTAGACCTCATCCCAGACAGAGATTCTGACAATATTTTACTGTTTTTAAAAAATGAGGCATAACATATGATAAGTGCATAAAGTACACTAATGTTAGGTGTATATCTTGATTTTTTACGTATGTATATGCTTGTGTGAACATCATTCAGGTCAAGATACATCAGATAGTCCCTGACTTAGGATGGTTGGACCTAACGATTTTTTGACTTAATGATGGTTTGAATGTGGAACACTTATTGCAATATGTGATGAATTATTCAATAAATTGCATGAACTTTTCAACACTTTATTATAAAACAGGCTTTGTGTTAGCTAATTTTTGTCCAATCGTAGGCTAATTTAAATGTTCTGAGCTTATTGAAAGCAGACTAGACTAACCTATGGTGTTTGAGAGATTAGGTGTACCACATGCATTTTCAACTTACTATGAGTTTATCAGGACTTAGGCCCATCTTAAGTCGAGAAGCAGCGTGTAAAATATTTCCAACACCCCAGAAGTTCTCCATGCCTTCCCAGTCTGTGCCTTTTCCAGAGACATAATAGTTTCTAACCACTATTTTAACTTCTATCATGATTCCTTTTTAGCTATATGAATTAGATGAATTTTGGTGTTCCTTTTAATTCTAGTTTTCTTTAAGTCTCAATTTCTAATTCAGATGGAGAAATAAAACTATTTTGAATAAGTTCACATTGTCATCCAAAATTTAGATATTTTCTGCCATCCACATCTACCCCAACTTTAACCCCTCCTTTGGCTCTTCACCTCCGCAAATCTTCATATTCTTTCTTATTCTTAAGCTCTATTGTGGCTCCTTCCCAAGCTAAGATAGAAATAAAGAATACTAAAGTTAGAAGTCAAGTATTCTAACCCCCCTTACTTGCAACAATTCCTTCTACAACATCCCTGGAAAGTGGTCTTTTACCTCTGCTTAAAAACTTCTGGTAACTGAGACCTGATTATGTCAAATTATTGGACATTTGCCTTTGCTAGAAATTGCTTTCATACGTTGAACATTGTAAAATATTATTTGGTATCTTTGCTCATAGTTATGCCGTCTAGAATAAAAAGAATATCTGGTCTTTTTTCTTTATGGCAACCTTTCAAATATTTAAGACAGTTGCCACGTATACTCTAAGACTTTTTTTTTCTCTAGTTATTGGAGTCAGAACTCCCAGCGCTTTATTGGCTCTTGCCATGCCTTTCAAAACCTGAATCTGAAGGATGCTAGGTAATTGAGAGTTACAGTAGCCTACCAAGGGAGAAATTACAATTTATGCTGTAACACAACTGTTGGAGCAATAATATACAAGTTCTACCCCAGTGGGACATGCAGAACGGCATATATTCTTTCTCTCTCTGCAGAACCAGCTTCACAGATACACACCCTGTGTGGTCTCATTGGGCTCATGCCTGGATAGTCACTATGCTTGATTTTTCACTCTACTGTTGCCATCTTAAAATTCTTAATATTTTTTGAACAAGGGGCTCACGTTTTCATTTTTCACTGGGTTCCACAAAATTTAGGTAGCCAGTTCTACTTTTCTGGTTGTATTGCATTTGCTAATGTCCTAAATATTTTTATTTTTCTTCTTAGTAATACCTCCTCTAACAGAGCTATTAAGAGTGTATTATATTTTATAGTCCTTTTTAACTTATTTCAAATAACTTTTCCTTAGAGCAATGAACATAGGTTCAATATTAAAATCTTATAGAAGAGCAACCCAGGGCTTAAAGAAATTAAGTGAATTGCCGAAGTTTCATAGCTTATTAGTAACAAAGCTGGCTCAGAACCAAATCCTCTGACTTCAGCATTCATTACATAAGGCCCTCTTCCTTTCTCTTGGGAGGTGCTGTATTTTAAATTCCAAGGCTTTAAGTTGAATACTCTAGTCTTATTAACTTCTCAGGTTCCTACAGCTTATTCTGTTTCAGTTCATTCTCCAGGCGCCATGCTTTGACTTGACATTCCTGAATTACTGACTCATATTTAGTATAGAATTCACTCTATTTGCTCCTCAGGTCATTTACCCAAATTGCCTAGTCCTCTCTTAGCTGATAATCGAAGCTTATTTTTCTACCCTATGTGATTTACCCTGAGCTTGCATTTTTTAAAAAGTAATCTCAGGTTAATTTTGAAAAAATTCCAATGCAATCTCATTTTTTCTTCCCTTATTATAATTCAAATCTATAGCTAATCTCTAGATCATTAAGGGTGTTCCAGTAATTGGAAAGAAATCTCCATGCTTTTTTCATTAAGTGCTCATCTAACTTGCAAAGGGAAGTTAAACTAACTTAAGCTGCTGAGACTTGCCTTATTTGACCAAAAAGGAATCCAAAGCAATTCTATGAAAATGTAGCTTCATTTGCAATTATATTAGTCAGGGGAAGGGAAATGGAGAGCATAATATAACAAGGTTATAAAGACCATCTTAATGGGGCAAGGTTGATAGTAGTGTGAAGCTTCAAGGTTGGCTTTATCCCTGCACACTCTGCAGATGGATTTTTATCTTTGTGTGTGTCTGACCCAAATAAAATTGCAGTGGTTGTCTTTGTCTTCCAGTAAATACTCTGACTCACGCTTTGTTTCCTGGAGACCCAGGCTAAGACACATGCATGTTCACCACTGAGGTAGTCTACAAATGTCACTTCCTAATTTCTAGAGGATAAAATAAAAAGACATGGTCATGATTAGTTAATTGCCCTTACATCTGTAACATTCCCAGTTGAGGGACAGAACCCATTTTAAGCAGATACCACTGACCTAGAAATAAATTGAACCAGTCATTTCCATCTCAGTTAATGACACCACAATCTTCCCCACTTATGAATTTAAAAACCTGGGCACTCTCATTGATCTCTTCCTTTTTTTTAACCTTTCCATCTCGTTAAACAACAAACCCCATGGCTTCTATCTCCAAATATCCCCCAAATGGCCCCGCTCTCCATTTCGACAGCTGCACTTACACACCATACACTGTACTTACACACTACACACTACATCTGCACACTGTGCCTATACTCTACAGCTCAGAGCAGCACTATTTCTCACCTGATCTCTGCCATAAACTCTTAATTTGTCTCCATTGGCTCCTTTAAAATACACTGACTACACAGCAGTGAGATGAGACTTTTAATAATGCAAATCTGATTATGCCATTCCCCTGATTATAACCCCATCTCGGTGCTGCATCCTCTTACTCTGTTTGTCTTTTTATATGTACTTAATGTCATCTCTATACTTTTTCTCCTTCATTTATATTGTTCTCTTCTCCCTCCCCCAACCTCAATTATAGAATGAAAAAAAAAAAAAAAGGTCCTCTGTCTTGGTCATCATCTGTCTCCCCATGCTTACAAGAGTATTGACACCCAGTTGGAGTTCAAAAATTATTTGCTAAACAAATTAATGAACCTGCAAACCAAGGCTGATATACAGTCCATCTCTCTTTATTTTAGAACGTTCTCCCCAATATCCCAGTGTTAACTCCAAGCTTTGGCAAACTGCTGGCTTGCCTAAGTTAGGCTCTCAGGGATTGAATGTCTGCTTATCTTTTTATTTAGTTGTGGCCAGTGTTCTAATTCTGATTATAGACTGACTTCCCTTTCTTTCCACTATGTCTCTTTCCCACTATACCTTCAGCTGTACAACTCTAGGAGCAATGGTTCCTCCTGTTAGATTTCAGCTTATAACTAGTTATGGCTCCTGTCTGTTCTGTCCTTATATCCACGGTTACTTTTCAACCTTGACGAGGCTGCTATTCTCACCTTCCACTGTCCCAGTTCCCTCCGCTGGGCCAACTAATACTTGCAAATCATCACTTAGCCTTTAAGTCCTGTAGCGTTCAGTGGATCCCAGGCAGAAAGCACATGAGGTGACTAAGCCAGAGGAGTGCCTCCTTCTGAGCACATATTCAGAATAAATGTTTCCTCCAGGCCGACATTTTCAAGCCTTCTCTGCATAAAGATAAGCACTTGTTTCCAAAAAAAAAAAAAAAAAATAGCTTGTATTTTTGTGCTTATTGAGTTCACCTATGAATCTATGATGAGAACAGCATTGGTCAACCCCCAGAGAAAAATTAAGCTGCATTTGAGTTATTCCCAACTGTTCTCTCATCTTAAAACTTAGCTGCACACTTAGAAGTTAAGAAACTTCTAAGTTTCTGCAACAAGCAGCTGGCAAAACAGTCCTAATGGCAGAGATGGGACATCAAGCACAACTTTGGCTGGCATTTTCAGGATTTTTAAATGCTTGGTTGCAATTGTCACTTCCATAAGGATTTCATGAAGATTAATAATGTAAGAAAAAGGCCATCTTTCAAGTAACTGAACACAGTAACTGTTAGACAGTACATTTTTCTGGCAAGATTGGAAAAAAGAAGAAATGTTTCTTCTTGTAGGTCCATCCCTATTTTAATTGTTTTTTTCTTTAAAAATATGTATTCCTATACCATTATATCATGGTGTTTATACACATAAATATATGCACATATGCATACATACATATATACACATTCAGATATATATGCAGGTATGTATGTATAAATGTATAATATTTGGTAAGGTTACTTTGATAATAACAAATCATATAGATTAACTGGACTAGCAAATGTACTATAGTAGGTACTCAATAAATACTAGCCATTATTACTGCTATATTATCAAATTTCTCTAAATAATTAATACTTTAAAAAGAAAATGGGAGATCAACTTCCAGTATGAGAGTGTGAAGACCTTCCTGACCTTCTCTGCAGTGAAACCAGTAAAAACTATTTTTAAAAAAACTGTTTAAATCCTCTGGAAAATGGTCCTAAGGCCAAAATGCAAGTGAAGAAACATTTATTCAAAAATATGGATAAGAATTCAGCAAGAAAGGTGAGAAATCTGTGATATTGTAAGCGGGACTGCTTCCCCGCAACCCAGCAAGGCAAATCCTCTTCTGCTCTAGACTGCTGCAGCCAAGGACACAGGTTCCTACTCACCCCAGCACCCACACTGAGGGCTCGCTTCTTGGGGTGAGCAGGATATCAGCATTTTCATCCTGCTCCTAGTTGCTGGTTGCTGAAGATAAGTCCCAGGTTGAGGGCCAGGTCTCCCTTTTTCTGCTCAGCCTTTTCTCATGGAACAGAGGCTCTAACTTGGGTGCAGCACCTGAGACCACTGGGGCCATGACCACTCTTTTCTGGATCATGAGTTGGTGGTTTCATGCCAAGAGAGTAAAGACAATAGGATCCCAGACAGCTGCCTCCCATGAAGCACTGAGCTTCTAAAACATGAGTATCACCCAGAGAGAAGTTTGGCAGGTCCTCACTCCCAGCCTCAGAGCCCTGGTTCAGAGACTTTGCTGGGAGAGAAATAGGACGTAATATAGATAGCTTCAATTCTTTTTCAAAAGAACTGACTTCACTTGGAAGAGAATGAAGAGGTTCAACCCCTAAAGCTTGAAAACAATCTTAAAAATGGTGGAGACTGTGGTGAAAGGCAATTGGAATATTATTCAGAATACCAGCTGTTATGGTTAACTTTATGTGGCAATGTGGCTAGGACATAGTACCCAAGCATTTGGTCAAACATGTTTGGATATTGCTGTAGAAGTATATTTTAGATGAGGTTAACATTTAATTCAGTACATTTTGAGAAAAACAGATTCCCCCCTATATTGTGGGTGGACCTCATTCAATCAGTTGAAGGCCTTAAGAAAATGACTAATTAACCTCTTCTGAGAAGGGGGGAGTTATGTTAGCAGACTGCCTTCAGATTGCAACCATAGCATCTACTGTTTTCTAAGTTCCCAGCCTACTGGCTGACCCTGCAGATTTTGTACCTGCCATGCTTCACAATTTCATGAGCTGATTTCTTGATATAAAATATCTTAAAATAAATCTCTTTCTTTATACACTTATGACTGGTTCTATTTCTCTAGAGACCTCTGAATGATACATAGGCTAACCTGTAGCCGGCTAGTTTACAGGAGAAAACCAAGGAATATGTCATGTGGGAGGAGTTCTGTTGGGGTAACAACAAAAATCAAACAGTGATCTCAGAAACTATCACTTCAAAGGAACCAAAATCTGATTAGATTAGTTTATAGAGCAATTTATGCCTCATGGTATTGTCGCAAAAATATAATAATCAGCAGGCAATTAATGGAGTTTAACAATTTGTTGTGGTCAGGGAAAAAGAACCCAATTAGTGCCAATGTCATCCCTGGGTAACTGAGCATACCAAATCTGTACCTCCTGAAGAACATCAGAGCCTGAACACTAGGGGGAGAAGAAAGGCAGAGAGCTTCACCAAAGTAATCTAATCAGCCACTAAACAAGTAAACAAGCAAACAATATTGACAAGTCAAGGAAGAGGCCGACTAGTACCCAGAGCTGCTACAATATGTTATCTAAAATATATGCTTTTCCAAAAAAAGTCTAAGATATGCAAAAAAAGAATAAAAAGAAACCAGAATGTATAACCAAGAGAACAGGGAAAGAGAAATTCATGAGAAAAACAATAACAACAACTTTAAAGTGGCCATATTACCTACCATGTTTACAGAGGTAAAGAAAAACATGATTAAAGAAGTAAAGTATGAGGACAATAATGCATCAACTAGAGAATACCCATAAACATAAATTAATTAAAAATGGAAATATTTGGGATATAAGAGTATAATTTAAAAATCACTAGAGATTCAAAAGTACAACAATAAATTTGAACTGGCTAAAGAAAGATAAAGTAGACTTAAAGGTAGGTTTATAAAGATTATTAAAGTCAAAAAAACAGACAGAAAAAAGAATAATAAAACATGAAGAAAGCCTTAGGGAAATGTGGGAAACCCATTAAAATATCCCAACATACTTTAATGGATACGTGAGAAGGAAAGAAATGGGAGAAAGGAGCAGAAAAATATTCAAAAAACCAATAAATAAAAACTTTCCAAATGTATTGAAAAACAGTAACTTACACATCCAGGAAGCTAAACAAACATCAAGTAGGATAAATAGATAAAGACCATAAAAAGACACATCTCAGTAAAGATGCTGAAAGTGAAAGACAAGCAGAAAGTCTTTAATACAGCAAGAGAAAGGTGACTCATTACTGGAAAAGCAATCTTAATAAGATTAATAGCTTACTTCTCAGTAGAAATAATGGAGGACAAAAGCAGTGAGATAACATTTAAAGTACTCAAAGAAAAAAACTCCTGTCAGCCAAGAATTCAATATCTAGGAAAACTATCTTTCAAAAATGAAAGCAAAATAAATACCTCTGATGTTTAATTTTATGCGTCGACTAGGCCACAAGGTGCCTAGGTATTAAACAGTTAAACATTATTTCTGGGTTTGTCTGTGAGTGATTTTTCTGGATGAGATTAACATTTGTATATGTACACTGAGTAAAGCAGATTGCCCTCTCCAATGTGGGTGGGCCTCATGCAATTTGTTGTAGATTTGAATAAATGATATGCAAGGAAGAATTATTTCTTTCTGCCTATTTTTGAGTGAAAACATAGGATTTTTTCATGTCTACATATGAGACTTGCACTGAAAATTACACCATCAGCTTTTCTGGTTCTCAGGCCTTCAAAGTTGGACTAGAACTTACCATCAGCCCTCCTGGGTCTCCTTGCCAACTGCAAACCTTGGGCCTCTCATCTTCTATATTAATGTAAGTCAACTGTATGTAGCAAATTATATATATATGAGTATATTTCATATAATATCTCTCAGCATTGTCATCAACTAGTTAATACGTAAGCATGTTTTCTGTGTGGTTTTGTTTAAAGGCATCTTATTTAATATACATTGTTGATTCATTGAAATTTAACTCATGGTCAGCAGCACTATAACTATACCTAAATCAAGCTTATTTAATATATATATATATTTTCTCATATAAGCATATAGCCTCATGTGCTTGGAAACACTAGATAGTTCTTTGGTAGTATGTTTGGGGACCATTATAAACAGAGAAATGACAAGTAGAAACACAAAACTGCAAAAAAAAATTGACATGAAATAAGCCAAAGAAAGGTTCCTTCTTTGCAGGATGAAAGCCAAAACAAGAAGAAATAATTTTACCTTTTTTGACTATAGCTGGAATTATACATATCAAGTGACTCAAATTTTTCAATTTTATACAGTGACCACAAAAATTAATGCAAGTATTGACTCTGGGGTGACAAATAGATTTTGGTGATTAGGTGAATCCACAAATATACCATATGTGAATGATGATTAACAACTCTATACCAATAATATTACATGTTAATGGATTAAATAATCCAATTAAAATGCAGATTATCAAACTGAATTTAAAAATTATGATTCAATTATATGTACAATTTAGATTTAAATATATTGAAAGTAAATGACTGAAAAATATATATTGTGCAAAAAACAACCACAAAGAAGCAGGAATAACTATACTAATATGAGACAAAATGGATTTTAAAACCAAAAAGTTACTGGAGATATAGAGGAAAATTTTGTAATAGTAAAAGAGTCAACTGATCAAGAAGATATAATAATTATAAGCATATGTGCTCTAAACAACAGAACATCAAACTGTATGAAACAAAAAACTCATGTAAATGAAGAGAAAAATCAACTATTCAACAATAGTTGGAGAATTTTTTTTATTTTGATTTTTCTTTATTATAAGTATTGTCTCGTGAATAATCTTTGCACTTCTGATTATTCTTTTAGATAGATTTTTTAGATAAAATACTGGGCTTAGGGCTTTTAAATTTTTTTTTCTTTTTTTAAAAATTATACTTTAAGTTCTAGAGTACATGTGCACAAAGTGCAGTTTTGTTACATAGGTATACATGTGCCATGTTGGTTTGCTGTACCCATTAACTCGTCATTTACATTAGGTATTTCTCCTAATGCTATCCCTCCCCCAACCCCCACCCCATGACAGTCCCCATTGTGTGATATTCCCCACCCTGTGTCCAAGTGTTCTCATTGTTCAATTCCCACCTGTGAGTGAGAACATGCAGTGTTTGGTTTTGTCCTTGCGATAGTTTGCTGAGAAGGATGGTTTCCAGCTTCATCCATGTCCCTACAAAGGACATGAACTCATCCTTTTTTATGGCTGCATAGTATTCCATGGTGTATATGTGCCACATTTTCCTAATCCAGTCTATCATTGTTGGACATTTGGGTTGGTTCCAAGTCTTTGCTACTGTGAATAGTGCCACAATAAACATACGTGTGCATGTGTCTTTATAGCAGCATGATTTATAATCCTTTGGGTATATACCCAGTAATGGGATTGCTGGGTTAAATGGTATTTCTAGTTCTAGATCCTTCAGGAATTGCCACACTGTCTTCCACAATGGTTGAACTAGTTTACAGTCCCACCAACAGTGTAAAAGTGTTCCTATTTCATAGTTGGAAAATTTTATCACACATTTTATTAAGGAAGAAAACTATTAAGCAGATGATCAATAAGGAAGCAATAAGGAAATAGAAGAGTCGAACAACCATATAACCCAACTAGGCCTAAATATTAACATTTTTATAGTGAACCCCACCAAAAATGGCAGAATACACATTCTTCTCCAATGTACCTGGGACATTTTCAAGATAGATCATAAACAAATATTGATAAATTTGAAAGGAATAAAATTATACAGAGTATGTTCTCTGACTATAATCAAATAAAATTAAAAATCAATGGCAGGATAAATTTGGAAAACCCACAAATATGTGGAAATTAAACATACTCCTAAATAACCAAAGGATCAAAGAGGACATAAAAAGATAAATCTCCAAATAGTCTGAGATAAGTGAAAATGAAGACACATCATGCTAAAACTTATGGTATGCAACTAAAGCAGTGCTTACAGGGAAACTTATAGCTATAAATGCCTACATTAAGAAGAATGAAAACTCTCAAATCAATAATGTATCCTTTCATCTGAAGAGAATGAAGAAAGAAAATTAAAACCTAAAGTAGAAGGGAAATAATAAAAATTAGAGCAGAAATTAATGAAATACAGAATAGACAAACAATAGAAAAAGTCAATGAAACTAAAAGCTTGTTTTCAGAAAATATCAAAAGACTGACAAACCTTTAGCCAGATTCATCAATTAAAAAAGACTCAAATTATGAGAATCTGAAACGAAAGAGGAGAAATTACCACTCGCTTTACATAAATAAAAAGGATAACAATATTATGAATAATTGTATGCCAAAGAGTTAGATAATTGAGATGAAATGAAGTAAATCCTAAAAACACATAAACTACCAAAATGATTCCAGAAGAAATGGACAATCTGAATATACCTACAGAAAATGAAGAGATTGGTTTTGTAATCAAGAATCTACCTACAAAGAAAAGCACAGGCCCAGACAGTTTCACTTAAATTCTGCCATACATATATTTAAAGAAGAAATAGTACCAACCGTTTACAAGTTATTTTAAAAAGGTGCAACATATGCATAATAAGAATACCAAAGGAGAAGAAAGAGAGAAAGGAAGAGAAGCAATATTTAAAGATAGGATGACAAAATTTTTCCAGTGTAATGTCAAACAACAAACCACAGATACAGGATATGCAAAGAACACCAAGTAGGAAAAATGTCAAAACCAAACAAACAACCTATAACTAGGCATATCATGTTCAAACTAGAGAAACTCAAAGATAAATTGAAAAATTCCTAAAGAAGTCAGAGGGCAAAATAAAATACCTTACCTATCGAGGAAGAAAGATAAAAAATAGATCTGACTTCCCAGAAACCCTGCAAATAAGAAGAGAGTGCAGTGAAATATTTAAACTCTTGAGAGAAAAAAGCCCACCAATCTAGAATTCTGTACCCTGTGGAATTATCTTTCAAAAATGAAAGAGAAATAAAAACTTTCTCTGAAAAACAAAAATTGGTGGAATTTTTTGCCAGCCTGTGTAGTAGTGACCTCAGGTAGGAGCCATGGGAAAGACTTAAATGCTAACTGTAAATACTGTGAATGGTTTCCTAGCCAGGGTGTGAGGTCCAAGGAGGACTGCCTCTCAGATTGAAAGCTGTAAGAAGAAGAGCCAATTATGTCAATAGAGTATTTGGTAAACTCTTAGGTGAGCAACTTTCCATCTTTGGGACACAGTTTCCCTTACTGTAAAATAGGAGTGAGGAGAAATGGATTCAGGATTCCTAGAGCTGGTTCCTGCTGAACATTCACGTCTTTCAGAGAATTTGTCTCTATTTCTCAGCCAGCGTTTGTGGGGTTGAGGGAAGATCATTCCCAAATAGTTCCAGAGTGGTTTGTCTTACATCATTCCACCTCTGTCTCTTACCCCCACCCCAGGTATCTTGGCAGACAGCACCCCAAAGGACACAGATCCAGGAAGAAGTGAGTCCGGATCTATCCTGCTTCTTCCCCTAGTCTAAGAGCCGAGGAGACCTGGCCATGTTTGGCCGAACCATGGAGGGGAAGTGTTGAGGAGGAAGAGGTAAAAACATAGTTAGTACTCAAATACTAGCCCAATACTTATTAATATATGTATGAATAAGTAAACAATACTGTAAAATAGAATAGGAAGAAAAAGAAAGCTTAATATTTTTCTGTGCATTATGGCACAAAAACACAATGATATGAATGTAAGTATTCACCAACTCTCAAAAGAAAACCTACTGTCATATGTAATTGAAGTATCCAAAGGAAAAAGAATACGTGAAGAGATTAAACCTGGATGGTCTACATCGTTACTATTACAGATGGGGTCCACAGACCAGCATCATCAGCATCAGGTGGGAGTAGGTTAGAAATGCAGAATCCAGGTCCCCATTTCAGAATAACAGAATCAGAATCTGCCTGTTAGCAAGATCCCCAGGTAATTCCTATGCAGACTCAAGTTCAAGAAGCCCTGGGATAATGCACAGCTAAGGTAGCTTCTGCCGCATAGGACCAGGAGTGATGGAAAGGAGAACCATTCCATGATCCTCTAAGAAGGAATACACGTACAACTTTATCAAAGGTTTCAGTCCCCAGCTGCGTATTTTCTTGGGATTCACATTCCAGGTTGTTCTAGTATTTTAGGGAAAGGATAAACTAACACAATCTGCATTTTAACAAGATCCCCAGTGATCAGCGTGTGGCTTCAAGTTCAAGAAGGATTCAGGGCCTGAGGCAAAGGTTGCCAAAAACTGATGATCTAGGGAAATTATTGGGAAAAAAAAAATGACAACATTACTACATTGTCTATATTTTGGTGGGAAGGTCATGTGATTAACAGTTAAGCATATTGTTATCTCTGTGAAATAAGAATACAAAAGTGGGAATATTAATTTCACTAAGTAACTCTATGCCAGTGTGGCTAATACATAAACAGCCTGTAACGCCATCTTAGTATTTGCCATCACAAAAAACAGTGTTTGTTTTTTTTGTTTTGTTTTGGTTTTTTGCCCCAAATCCCTCAGTTTTGTGGAAATAAAGAACCATGTGCTTTACACCCTAAGACTAATTTCTGTGTCTCAACTCTTCTATCTTGTGCTTCTGTTTCCTAATGTAAAAGGAATACTAATATTCTTTCTTTCTAACATACATAAGTGTGCTAAGTACCAATGTGATAATGTTGGTGAAAATGCTTTGAAAGCTGTAAATGCTGGCAATTACTTTTATAACTGCAGACCCAGCCCATTTCCTTTTCCATTGTCCTCATGACTGATGATGGAGATCAACTGACATTCACAACCTTCCCTTCCTAAAGAGCATTCTAGGCCAGGTGTGGTGGCTCACATCTGTAATCCCAGCACTTTGGGAGGCCAAGGCGGGTGGATGGGGAGATCAGGAGATTGAGACCATCCTGGCTAACACAGTGAAACCCCATCTCTACTAAAAGTACAAAAAGTTAGCCGGGCATGGTGGCTACTCAAGAGGCTGAGGCAGGGGAATCGCTTGAACCCAGGAGGCAGAGGTTGCAGTGAACAGCGATGGTGCTACTGCAATCCAGCCTGGGCAACAGAACGAGATTCTGTCTCAAAAAGATAAAAAAAAAAAAAAAAAAAAAAGCTAAAAAAAGAAACTCTCTCCATATATACCTGTGTGTGTGCGTATGTGTATGTGTGTGCACTTGTGTGTGATACATGAGGAAGGTAAGATTCTGAAGCTCAAAGTGTTGTTACAGGGTTACTACTAGTAGCACACTGCTGTTTTTCCTCACTTCTTAAATCTTCAGATTGAGCTTTTCTGTTCTACCACATGGTTGGTAATAGTTCCCAAACACTGCTGTTTGCAGTTATAATCCCTTCCATTTTGCTTTGCTTCCAGATCTCCTGCATCTCTGCTCCAACCTGGAACGCACAGTGGGGACTATTTCATTTGTGGCACCTTCCTGTTCAAGCCTTTGGATGGTTTCTTTTTCACACCACTTAGAGCTAATTTTGTCATTAGCTTTTCAGAAATACACAGTGGCATTTTAAGTGAAATACAAATTAGAAAATTCTGCTTTCTTTAGTTACTCTTTTTTTCCAAATTTGAAAAGAAATCACTATCAAATTAGCCAAGTCACATTTATCCTTTTTAAACTCACAAAGCTGTTGTCATTGTTCATCCAAACTTTCCATTTCCGGCCCCTTAGGTGGAAATTACACTTCTTGAGCAACAGTGGCAAAAAAATATATTTAAAGAACAAAAATTCCATGAAGCACAATGAAAATTATTTTCCTTAACATTTGACACATTGCTCTACTGTGTTGGCTCTTGTAGTTATGTGTGCAAATCCATGTTGCATCTGCACAGATTCTGGCCTTTAGTAAGCAAGCAGCAGAAGCTGGTTGGTCAACAGATTGATGAAGAAACTCTTCATTTAACTAAAATTATAATGAAGAGTATATTCTTTCTTTTTTTTTTTAAAAAAGATATCATCTTATTGATTTTTTTACTCCCTGCCAAGCACTCTGCTGAGCACATTAAATGCATTATCTTGTCCACTCCCCATCTCAAAAATCCTAGGAGGTAGTGACCATTACTACAGCTAATTTACCAGAAAGGGAACATATTGGACTATGTTAAGAAGTAGTTAGGTTTCCACACTATGAATTCTATTGTCTTAATTGATTTAGTCTTAATTAATGGAATAGATGAGAACATATGCTTTATTTCATCAGGCAAATCTTCCCAGCACAAAATTAACTAGAAATTATTGAGCATTTACAATGTGCCAGGTACTGTGATGTAACATAAATAACAATTTTATTTAATTCTAATAACTGGATTATGTAAGAGACATATTATTAATATTTCTCCTTTGTGGATGAAACAACTGAAGCTAAAAATGTTAAAGGAACAAAATTAAGATTAGAGAGCCTATAGCAGAGCTGGGCTTTGCAATCAGGACTGAGTGCTTAGCCCATGTGTTTCAACGCTTCAAATCTACATGCATAACTTGCCACTGAATCAACAACACTGGCAAAAAGTCACCCCCTACTTGCCAGCCTCTCCTGAAACATTCCCTTTGAATTTGCCTTTTTCTCTGATGAGGAAAAAAACATGGAGTTGTCACCAGGTCTGTGGCCTGTGTGGCCTATAGGAAAACAGAACAAAGGTCTTCTCAGAAAAATTATATTAAATAGAGTTTTGTTCATATCTTGTTTTATTTCTCATTTAACATTATGTTACTACAAACTCTTAGTAAGCATAATTTTAATGGTTGCTTAATTTTTTATTAAGTGGATGTATTATCACTTAATTATGCATTTATCTATTATTATCTATGTCTCCTTTTTGTTGTTGTCATTTTATGTAATGGTGTAATAAGCACCTCTTCACATAGAACTCTCTCCACACTCTGATTGATGACTAATGCATGAGAAAGGTACCTAACAGTGGATTTGGGGGTTTGGATATTTCAAGTCTTTTGATGCAGATTGCCAAATTATTTTCTAAACATTCTGTACCGATTTCTACCCCCCCATCAGGCTCACCGTACCTTCCTATCAGGTCTAGAATTAAAATAAGAGAAATCTTTGCTAATTATATGGCTGAAAAACTCCTTCACATTATGAAAATTTGTATTTGTTTGATTAATCATGAGGTAAAATAATTTTTCCAATATTTGGCTATCACAAAATATCCTTATTTTACAACTTCTAGTTGCTGGTTTTTGTCTTGGTGAAATGTTATTGCTTTGACTGTATTCCTTACTTATTGAGGAATTCGAGCTTTTGCCATACTTACAGTTGTTGTCTCTGCCTGAATCAGAAACAGAAGGAAATATGTTGCTGAAATTAAGGAAGGAGAAGACCCCTTCACCAAAGGAGTGAAAGCAGTTTCCAGTGCTACAAAGAACCCAGCAAGATAAGGTCTGAGAAAACATTTTTTCCCCCACATACTATGATGAATGGTAACAAAGCTTGTATTTTGCTTTAGATCAGGTGGGCAATTATTACTATTGTTCATTCACAAGCAAAGTGATTGAGCACTAAATAAAATAATCCATCAATGATTTATTAAATATTAAATAAATTAAGTCACATATTCAATACCATATGGCCAAGAAACCTCAGTCCCTGACTCACTCTCCTCCTACCCACCCACCCCCCGTTATCTTACAGAGAGGGAACTGAGGTTCCAGACAAAGGTGCAGTAACTCTGGTTCATGTAATAGATATTGTAACCAGGTTTACAGAGTTCGAGTCTCACAAAGATACCATGATCATTTCCCTGACCAAAACCATTTGAATGAAAATATTTTCTGATTGAAACAACAATAATAAATAAAGTTGAATCCGGTGTATTAGTCAGAGTTCTCCAAAGAAGCAGAACAGACAGATTATATATATAAATATATTTATATATACTATTATATAAATGACAGATTATTTATATAAATTATTGTTATATAAATAACAGATTATTTATATAAATATATATAAAGAGATAAATTGCTCTATGTGCATATATGAAATCTCTCTATGTGTGTGTATATATATATATACATATGTATATGTGTATATATATATATATATATATATATATATATATACACACACATAGAGAGAATTCTTTCTTTCTTTTTTTGAGATGGATTCTCACTCTGTCGTCCAGGCTGGAGAGCAATTGCGAGATCTCGGCTCGCTGCAACCTCTGCCACCCGGGTTCAAGTGATTCTCCTGTCTCAGCCTCCTGAGTAGCTGGGACTACAGGCACCCACCATCACACCTGGCTAGTTTTTGTATTTTTAGTAGAGATGGGGTTTCACTGTATTGGTTTGACTGGTCTCGAACTCCTGACCTCAGGTGATCTGCCTGCCTTGGCCTCCCAAAATGCTAGGATTACAGGCGTGAGCCGCTGCACCTGCCCTGAGAGATTTCTTTTAAAGAATTGGCTCACACAATTGTGGAGGCTTGGTAAGTCCTAAATCTGCAGGGTAGGCTTGGCAGGCAGGACATGCAAGGAAGAGTTGCAGTTTGAGTCCAAAGGCCGTCTGCTGACAAAATTCCTTCTTGCTGCAGGGAGGTCAGTCTTTCTTCTCTTAAGACCTCAGCTAACTGCATGAGGCACTCTCCCATTATGGAGGGTAATGTACTTTACTCAAAGACTACTTATTTAAATATTAATCATTCAAAAAACACTGGCACAGAAACGTTCACAATAATGTTTGACCAAATATCTGGGCATCTCAGTCCTGGCAATTTGACATAGAAAATGAGCCAGCACACCTGAAGATTAATCACAATTTAACTAAGTCTAAAAATTGTGTTAGTTGAGGTTTGAATAGGATATATCTCATTCAGACATATCACAATAGCTTTCTCTCTGCTTGTGGTCCTGCCCCACCTTTTTTTGTTAAAGTCAATGTCATTCTCCTCTACGGTGTGGTCTTGACTGTCTCCAAGCTTGGATGTATATAGACTATGTGGAAGGAGGGTATGCTATTTGCACTGAGCTCTTATGAACTTATTTTCTGTGAAGATATAATGATGTTACTGTTCTGCCTTCCCCTGGGGTTTCTGTGCCTTTTCGAGTTCAGCAGACACAATGAAATTAAGATGATGGATATGAAATGGAAATTTTCTGGTTCAGATACAATTATGCCCTTTTCAGTGGCTTATTTTTTTATTTTAGTAAATATTCATTTAGCAGCCTCAGGTAGTAGAACTAATAATTACAATTTTGCCTTGGACAAAGGAGGAGACAAATACTGTAATTATATAAAGTACAAATCAAATCACCTAATTAAATAGAGAAAGAAAATCTGCAATAATTATTGAGGTATAGGCCAGTTACCAATGCACAGTAAAAGGACTCATAATTTTAAGAAATATACCAGTGCCTGATTTATCAAGAAGTATGTGTAATAAACAGTACATTTTTCACTTAAAAAATGCAAGCTTCATCTAAAGTAACCTCAAATGACTCCTCAGGTGTTGGATTGAAGACTTCCTGTATTTCTTCAGAGACTTGGAAAAAAACATTTAAATAAAATTATTTGTTCTTGGTGAAAAGAACATTAATATTTAATTGTGGAAACTTAAATACTTCTTTGTTTATATTCAAACTCCAGGAAGCCTGTGAGATTACTGCCAGCCCATGATATCTACATTATATGCAAGTGCTCAGCTCTCAGACATTTTGTCCATAACATTTTCTTTGGCACCACGGTTGATGTATGTATGATCCACCCTAAATGATCCAGTTATTTCCCATTAGGGCTGACTTTGCCTGCCCAAAAAGACTCTATCAGAAGCAGAAATTGTGCCTTCCCTCTTTCTTTTCTTTTTTCATTTCTGTGCCAATTACTTAAAGCAATAATTATTCTCTCTCTCTCTCTCTCTCTGTGTGTGTGTGTGTGTGTGTATCCATGTAAGTATAATCTGTCCTGTTCTAGAAGAGATTAAAGGGCTCATTCCAGATATTTCTGGGTGCATTTTCGAGCTTGCTTTATGGCAGGCATAATATAATGCATCAATGAGCCTGGATTCCTGCTATGTCCAATTATTTGTCATAAAATCTTGATAAAAGACATGACACTTATCCAAAAATCTTACTCAAATACAATTCTGTACTGATATATCAGATTACATTCTAAATTTCCTGTGCCTTTTCATCTTCATCTCAAATCCAAGCAATTTACTTTATGTATTGTCTATCCCAGAGTCTTCCTGTAAATCCACTCTGATTTGGCTTGATCTCATTCTCTTTATCCCACCTCTCTATCCCACCTCTTACTCTTCAATGATGTCATCTAACAGCAATCTACCTCTCTTCACCCATAAACTTACTTAGGTCACTCCCATCCTAAAACCCATTCAGAGCATCAGGTACGTTTCCTTCTCTCCATTTTTTGGTAGTTGACTGTCTCCTACTACTTATGTTTCCCACACTCTTTCAATTCCCTTCACTTTGGTGCATGTCCCATCATTTTTTTAATTGCCCACTCAACAGTTTCCAATGACTTCTTAATAACCAAATGAAGTGTTTATTTTTTAGTCTCTAGCCTCTTTGAATTCTCTGCAACATTATGGGCTGTTTGGAATATTCTCTATTTGAATTTTTTTCTCCTATTTGGTTTTCCTAAAATACAGGAATCTCCTGGAACGTTTCCTACACTCTCTGCCCTCCCTTCTCTGTCACCTTCACCAACTCTTCACTCCATTTTGTAATCCAGTCAAAAGACAACTGGTTTTACAGAACTAAACCCCAATCCTTTCTTAACTAATTTCTCCAAATGAAGGTTGCTTAATCTCTGCAGTTATCAGCATTTACAGCTTTAAGATATAGGTGAACCACATTATTATATTTTAATTATGCTCTGCAAAGTATTAAGAATTTCTTTCAGATTTCTCAGTCACCAACATGTTTTCCATCTTGATTCCAGTCACAACAACTATACTGTAATCTAGGTTATGTAACGGACACCCACACTAGACTTCCATCACGAGGAAAAGATGAATCTTACAAGTATTTTGGGCAAGTGAGCCCTATGACTGTTAGACTAAAATAGTTGATGAAGACCATTTCCCAAGATCAAGTTTGATAAGGGAAAATATGTTATGAAATGTGATGAAAGAAATATGTATACTATCTATTGGGATAGTATTCAATATGGTAGTCTGTGTTCTAAATGTCAAGTGAAGGTGGCACAGGCGTAGGAGGTGGGGGCAGCGTCTGGACAAGTGAAAGAGTTTTCCTATTGAAGTCTTAGCATTCATCCTGAAGTTCACCTCTGGTTCTGAAGGCAAAATTCAGGAAGTATTTTCTGGAGTTAGTGTAACTTAGCATTCATCCTTAAATTCATCTCTGGCTCTAAAGGCAAAATTCAGAATGTGTGTTCTGAAGTTGGTGTAAGGAGTATATAGGATTATATTTTTAAAGCATTTAGCACAGTACTTGGCACACAGGGAACAATTATACATTTATTTGTTTTCAATACTTTCTTTGTGACATTAAGTAAGGTAATGTTAACATGTGTTTTCCCTCTGATGGTTGCCTGGCCCCATAATCACCCTAATACATTAACCATCTTATTCTTGTTGACTCATTTTGCAAAATCAAGACATGGCAAACGGGTTCAATAAGCAGGAAGTCCACTGGGAGAGGCACCAGAAATTCATCTAGCTACTAGGGCTACTCTCTTATATTTCAAAAAGAGTGAGAAAAAATCACTGCCTTATTCTAATTACAGCTCCTTTGGAAAGTTAGAGAGGTCAAAGGTTTTTCTATGAAAGCAGCATATCTGCAGTTTGGGAGCCAGTCCTCAAAGTTTCTATCTGGAAAGCAACAAAGATTATACTTCCCCTACTCTAGAGGGACACTTCCTCCCTGCAGTGAAATTCTTTGTTTTATATCGCATCATGCTGGCTAGGAAGATAATACTTGTGATTGCTCCTGTATTTATTTCCCCTGCAAATTGCTGCTAGGACCTGGTTCTGTGCAGTGAATCACTATTTTGTCACACTACAAATATCAGCAGCACCTAGCTGATTCCACTTAAAAGGAAGGAAAAAAAAAAAAAAGGCACAAAGCCTAAATTTCAAACCAAGCACTAAATGTCTCTGAAATCCCTGCAGCAAGCATGATGTTCTTTTTACATAGGGAAACAGAGCCACATCTGCAATGCAGCATTGGCTGCTTTCCTGATTTGCTTAGGTTAGTTTTAAAGGAATGTCTGCTCTTGCTGAGTACTTAAGTGTGAATGACAAAGCCTAAGTACACAGTCACACTGAAGTACATAGCCAGAGCAGCTGTGCCCATTAGCACCTTCCTCAGGCACTGGCTTTTCAAGGTGTTGGGCACTAAGCTTAAAACCAGGGCCCTAGTCACAAAAGATGCCACCTATAGTCTATCTCCCTTTGCTAAATCCTATGATTATCAGTGTAAGATATGCTACAATGTTACATTTTTTTTTTTTTTTTTTACCATTTTTTACCATTGGTAAGCACTTTCACAGATATTAAGTAGTATGTTGCCTGATTCTCACATCCATCCTTTAAGTAGACGGGACAAGATCATGTTTTTTTTTTTTTTTTTGGGTGGGGGGGATGGAGTCTCGCTGTGTGACCCAGGCTGGAGTGCGGTGGCGTGATCTTGGCTCACTACAAGCTCCGCCTCCCAAGTTCACGCCACTCTCCTGCCTCAGCCTCCTGAGTAGCTGGGACTACAGGTGCCCGCCACCACGCCCGGCTAATTTTTTGTATTTTTTAGTAGAGACGGGGTTTCATCGTGTTAGCCAGGATGGTCTCGATCTCCTGACCTTGTGATCCACCTGCCTCCACCTCCCAAAGTGCTGGGATTACAGACGTGAGCCACAGCGCCCGGCCAAGATCATGTTTTTATTTTCAGATGAAAATATACAGTGACTCAGAGAAGTAAAGCAACTTGTCCACAGACACAACGCTCTGAAAAAATAAAGCTAGAACTCAAAATCAAGGATTCTGTTTCTGAAGCTGGAGGTTTTCTCACTAAAGCTCTCATTTCTTCTGCAAGAACCTCTGTGAGCAAACAGGCTTTTGTAAACAGGCTTTGCCAGATCATGATACAATCGTCAAACCAGTGTAGACATTTTTTTCTTTTGTCCTGAGTATCCAGGATTCTCATGCCGCCACTCAGGCTTGTCTGTGTTGATTTACTCCATCTAACACCCTCTCTTTTGTGCCCTATTTTCTGGAGTGATGAATGAGTCTTTGTTCAGCGCTGTGCTGCTTCTTTTTTTTTTTTTTTTTGAGATGGAGTTTCACCCTGTCACCCAGGATGGAGTGAAATGGCACAGTCTCGGCTCACTGCAACCTGCATCTCCTGGGTTCAAACGATTCTCCTGCCTCAGCCTCCTGGTAGCTGGGATTACAGGCACCTGCCACCACACCCAGCTAATTTTTGTATTTTTAGTAGTGACAGGGTTTCACCATGTTGGTCAGGCTGGTCTTGAACTCCTGACCTCAGGTGATCCGCCCGCCTCAGCCTCCCAAAATGCTGGGATTACAGGAGTGAGCCACCGCGCCCGGCTGGGGCTGTGCTTCTAGGTTAGTGAGAGGCTGGACACATGACTGCTAGTGACTTAGTGCATTTCATCTCCTGGTGTGTGCATTTCTTTGGAATAGGAATTAACTCCTAGATGCACATGCTTAACCTAGAGTAGTGGGTATTAGAGGCACCTCAGTAGTGCACACAATCTACTTAAGTATGAGGCTGATGATGTTGGCTCGTATAATAAGTTAACATTCCTAGGTGAGCATGCTCCCAGGTGCTTCTTGTCTCCCGTTCCTCTCTCCGTTGCTCCTCCTCATCACACCAGCTTCTCCTAGAACATTGAAGAATGGTCCACTGGCCACTGGAAACCGATCAATGACTTAGTGCTGATTCAGCCATTTGTTAGTCTTGTGAATGTGGGGAGTTTATTTCACCTGAGGCTTCTATTTTTTCAGTGGCAGAATTAGAAGATTCAACTAAATTAGTGATTTTATAAGCTTTTTTTGGACAGAAAAACCCCTATTTTTAAATGTAATATAATTTAGGTCCTGGATACATAAAACAGATATAATGTTCTGCTGATGGAAAAGAGAGACACAGAGAAACCATTTAGCCTCCCTTTCAGTACTCCAGAGTCCTTTGAGATTGCAGTGTAGGCCCTTGTGAATCTCCAAAATACGGGAAAAGACCTTGCATATCACATAGAAGACTCACAACACCTTGCTCTTTTACAGATGTTAAATGTTCCTAAGTGTCCCCCTTCCTTATCTTATTTACCTCTCCATGACATTGCATAGTTCTGGATATCTTTCCATACGCTACAGAAACTCTGTCTCTCTCTTTCTCTTTCCCCTTTATAAAAGAGTGACATGCTGAGTGGGAGGGATGGCTGTAACACAGTAGATATGGGAATGAAAGATATTTTCAACTTTTTGTTCATTCATTTAGCAAATATTTATTAAGTTCATTTATTATTAGATGGTTTGGTCAAGGGTTAAAGATATTGCAAGACCCTGTTCACACGCTCTGGATCTAGGGAAGATAAGACATACGGATCAGGAACTGCCAACCAAGGTAAAAATGACAAGGGTCTGTGTGCTACAGATAACGTGCTGAGACAGTCTGGTGATGAGAGATGAGAGAGACAGCTGTCAGAGAGGCAGAGATAGAGAGTTTCCCCCTCAATCAGAAGTAGCAAAGTCTGTCTGAACCCTAAATAATTAGAAGGCATACAATTTCATGCTGATGACCATTTCTGAAGAATAAGTTATGTCTTAAAGGAGGTGAGTAGAAGGGGGCCATGTGTGTTTAGCTTCAGTGAGACTGCTTCTCTATTCAAAAATCTTCCCAGCTTATTTGAAATATCTTTCCTTGTCTTTAGTCAGATTCTCATAAAGACTTTCTCCTATTATTTGGATTGGCCATCTCTATTGATCAAATTTATCAAGTGGCAGCTAATCTCTCACACAGAGACCTCCTTCATTGCATTGCATTCTGAGAAAATTACCCCTTCATGGATCCAGACCCATAAGTAGAAATTTACAATGCAAGAATCTGATAGTATTTTAATTAATTCAGCCAAGTCTTTCTATTACACTCAGGAGCCAGAGTTTGTAAGTTAATTTAGTTTCCTTTATGACAATGATAAGGCTAGATAAAAATTGTGATACAGTAACAAGTTAGTAGCCCACATGCTTAATTACCTGGGGTTCTGGCAGTATGTAGTGCTCTCTGCTTACTGACTGCAGACTCATTAAAGACACTGCTAGATGCAATGCTTATCCCTTGATAGAGAATAAGTTGATATTTCTAGACACAAGTGAACATTAACTCATAAGACTGGAATAGTCAGTTCTAGTTTTAGAAGAGACTCTAGACCTGTGCTGTGGCCACGAGATATTCTTAACTTTGAGACATTTTGGAATCTCCTGATTACAAGGGAGAAAGAATGTAACAATTTAAATAGTTATTATTTGTGGATTAAATTGCCTGTCCTTGGGACCTCTCCTTTACTTGTACTTGGACAGAGTTTCTCAACCTCAGCACCATTGACACATTGGGCCAGATAATTCGCTGGGAATTATTGGGAAGCTGTCTTGTGCATCATCAGAACTTTTTCATACTGTCCTCTTCATATTAGATGCCAGTAGCACCTTCCCACAATACCTAATGACCAAAAGTATCTCCAGATATTGCCAGATATCCCCTGGAGGACAAAACTGCTCCTGGCTGAGAACTACTGGTGTAAGGATTAAGTGTGTGACTGTGGGGTTAGACTGTTTAGGTTTAAACCCAGACTTCTCCTTTTAGGGGACCTGACCTTGGGCACAATATTTAAACTCTCATTTTCCATATACATAAAATCAGATTATTGTATCTACCACATAGCATTGTCCTGAGAGTCAAATGACGCCTGATGTTTAGTAAACGATAAGTATAAGCTATTATTTATAGTTTTGGTTTCTTCCAGGTGATCTACACTTTACAGATTCATTTATACAAAGACAAGAATAACTAGCCATATGAAACTGGGCCAGGCAGTTGTCATTCAAATCTATAGTGGCTCAATGTCCTTCTAGTGCCATAAAGGAACGGCTCTGTCTTGGGGTCATAGATATAGTTGCAAATTGTTTTGGTTGCCTGCTAATTTTGCTATAAATAAGCTTCTGTTTGTCCCTTGCCATTCTTCTTTAAAGAACGATATCATCTACCACTCAGCCTGTATTAAAAGGATCAAACTAGTACAAGACTGCAAAATAAAACAACCAACCCAAAAACTCTTGCCTGACTGCCCGCTTTCCCACCTTCACATCTTTATTTCCTCCTCTCATCCTTCCTTTCTTCCTTCTTTCTTTCCCTCCTTCTGTTTTTCTTTGTGTGTCTATCAAAAACTTCATTTTCATTGGTTCTGACTCATAAAGTACAGTGATTCTAAACTACCTGGAGGGCTTGTTAAATCACAGATCAGTGGGCCCAACTCCAGACTTTCTAATTCTGGGGTGGAAACCAAGAATTTGCATTCTTAATAAATTTCCAGATAATGCTGATGCTGCTGATCTGGGCACTACACTTCGAGAACTAATGTCATAGTATTTACTGCTACACTCCAGAACAGTGATCTTATTCTTAAGCAAATATCAAAAACCCCTAGAAGGCTTTTAAAGACACATTGCTGGGTATGTCTCCAGAGTTCCTAATTTACTAGGCTTACACAATGACAACCACTGCTCTAGAATTGGTTCTCAATATTAGCTGCACATTAACATCACTTGGGGAGCTTAAATTTTTTTAAATTAATCTACAATTAAACATATTTATTATAATCTCCATGTTTTTATAGGCCCCAGTTCAGAGCAATTAAATCAAAATCTGTTTGTAAATATTCTCAGGTGATTCCAGTACATAGCTATGATTGAGAATCCTTTCCAAAGCAAGTCTCTGAGATTTACAAAATCTCAGAAAGCAATGAGTAAAGCTGAAGATTTTGTGTGCAACGTCTTCACATATCTTTTGTGTGCAACATCTTGACATTTTTATGTTGACCCCGAACACAAAAGGAAATTCAGAGCTTTGGTTATTGATGTGATGAGCAGATACTTGGTCATACCTACCTTGAACTAGTAATATAAACACTCTTAGGCCTGAGGAATGAGGGGACTTTTAGAAGTAGTTTTTATGTAGAAAATTGGGAGACGTTACGACTGCTTAAGGCTAAAGTCAGCAATAGATTTTTTAAGAAACCAGATAAATGCATGATCATTGAAGGCATTACAAAAAGGTAATACATATGTTTTCCAAATTATCCCTAGACGTTGGTGGTTAAGGCAGTCTTGGCATTATAATCCCTTTTTCCAATTTCCTGGCAAGAAATCTGGAGGGGTTCACTCTAAATAACAATCCTGATGGTATAATGATTGGGTTTATTGTCCTCAAATAGAAAAGTTATATCTTTCGTTTTTCTAAAAGATTTCAAGAAATATCTTGCTCCCCTCTCTGCCAGCATTACTTACCTAGCTGGTTGAGAGTAGAAGCCAGAGTTATGCTGAGTGCTTGCGAGTTGTGGAGCAATGGGTACCAGGGAGGTGGATGAGAGAAGGACCAAGAAAGTAATGGTGATACTCTGGGATGAATGGTGAGAAGCCTAGCCAATGCCATCTGATCACGCCAATTGAGTTTTCAGATCAGAAATGAATTTTGAGCCTTAAGGAAACTAGGAGAGACTTGAAGACAGAGAATGCTGGTGGTTGGGAACTGCTTATGGCTCTCATGGACTTATCTCAAGGTGGCCATGGTCAGCTGATGCTATGCTGCTGGTATCCACTCCCAGGTGATTACCTCATGTCTTCTGGGGAACAAGAGAATATTGCTTCAGTGGGGATGATAGATAGTTCTCCCTTTGCTTATAATTATAGCACTTTTATTAGTTTCTTTGACAGGTAGCCTACTTTGTCAGTTTTTATATAGTGATATCTCTTAGGGAATGCAGGACAAGTCCCCTTAAAGTGTAAACCTATCAAAGTTGCACCATTCAGTGTCACATTCAGAATTCTTCCCCTAAGCCCCACCAAATGGGGCCTAGAATGGACTTCCAGATACATTATGCCTCTTCCATGCCATTTCAGGTTCCTCAGAATTGGGTATTCCTGGAATTCTCCTTAACTTCTTTCCCCCTCCTTTCCTTGGCATTGATTTTATTACATCTGCATCTTACCCCCTCAGATTTTCCTAGCAGATTCTTCTGCACATTAGCTGTCTGTTGGCAGAGCTAGTATTCCATTCCCTTCTCCCCTGTTCCTGACTCCATTCTGGTAAATCTCTGGTGGTTAAGAAGGGAAGTCTTGATTTTTGTGAATCTAATTCAACTAGTTTGTTTTTTTTTTTTTTTTTTTGGCCAAGCTGCAGGCTTTTAACTTCTTGCAGCAGAGAAGTGATGAGGAATCAAAGAATAAACATATCAATGAGAACTTTCTCATGTTCTAAAGGCAGTTATTTTTTTCTCTCCTTGCATTGCTCCAACTGAAGTAATGATGCTTGGTAATGATAGATTTTGAAAATGCAATGATTTTCTTATTTGAAATTAGATCAAGAATCAACCTAGCTTCTAACCCTTCTTTCCCACATGAAAAAGATAAAGAAGAATGCACAAATCAAATATTCCTAGATCATGTTTTCAACAAGTATAAAGTGACTTCAAGTTTTCCCTTAAAGTGAAGATATTTATAAATATCTTCCAAAATGACTAATTTTCAATTCCATGGTTATTACAGTAAAAAGAAAGTGGGCATTATGAAAAAGTAAAGTAACAAGTGTGTGTGTGTATGTATATATATATATATATATACACTTGTTATATATATGTGTGTGTATATATATATGTGTGTGTGTGCATTAATAAGTTAAAAGGGTATGATTATACAGTAGTTTTCAAACAGGGTTCCTGAGAACCCTGCTGTTACCAGAGATGTCTCAGGGTGGAGAGACTTGATGGAGGCTGGGGGACAGCGTTCTAGCCCCTCGGCCCCATCACTTCAACAGAACTACTCTGCTTTCCTTCTCTTCATATGTAGGATAATTTAAATAGGCTCATACTCTATATAGCTGTATGCTGCAGATTTATATACTTGTTCATAATGAGAGTATGTGTGGTCATTTCTGCGAAAGGCTCTGCATTAGCTGTAACCGTGAGCAGTAAGACTGGGATTTCTTAGTGTCTGAAAAACTGATTGAGGTAGGAAGGGTCTGACTGAGATGCCAGCTCCAAAAGAGATGAATGTGGGCAGTGAGAGAGAAAGGGAGTTCTCAGCTGCCAGAAATGAGGCATATACCTCCGAGTGACGGGATGCAAGATGAAGATCTTTTTTCATGCTCCATGGAATAACCAGTTCCAGCTGGCATTTGAAGTATTTAGTTTCCTGATACTTCATCCTACTATTTTCCCCCAAGCTTCTATTTCTAAAAAAATCTTAATTTATTTACAATTAAACACATTTAATACAACATCCATGTTTTTATAGATACAAAAATCCACGTGCTAGGGAGAGTAAAAGACTTGTCTAGGGTCACAAATCTGGAGAGGAGATGATGATTCCCTAATTTCTTATCTAGAGTTCTTTCCTTTGCTACAGATATTCAAAACATCTTTAGAGGCTGAAGAGTTCATATTTCTTGTGTACCTTTGCATAGAAACCATGTACATAAAATAGCAGAGCTGTTTTAGATGAAGCCATGTTGGGGAGGGGGCTTTTAACCCTACCCACTTTTCTCTCTCCTGCCTCCAGCAGTTGTTCTGAGGTTTCTTGTTGATCACAATTGGAAAATGACAGTTCTGGTCATGGTATTAACAGTTGGAGGCGGGCGCGGTGGCTCACACCTGTAATCCTAGCACTTTGGGAGGCCGAGGCGGGTGGATCACGAGGTCAGGAGTTCGAGACCAGCCTGACCAACATGGTGAAACCCCGTCTGTACTAAAAATACAAAAATGAGCCGGGTGTGGTCACATGCACCTGTAATCCCAGCTACTCAGGAGGCTGAGACAGGAGAATCACTTGAACCTGGGAGGCAGAAGTTACAGTGAGCCGAGACGGTGCCACGGCACTCCAGCCTGAGTGACAGAGTGAGATTCTGTCTCAAAAACAAGCAAACAAACAACAAACAACAACTGAAAAACAATTGGAGTCCAAAGACCTCTGGATCTTCCTTTTGTTTTCTTCCTTCTTACGTAAATAATATTGGAAGGATTAAATACACTACACTTTCCACACTAAGACCCTGCAAAGGAAGATATTAAAAATGTATTTAGGCCTTTAATTTGTCTTATTGAGTGCAATTAAAATAGTTTGACATTTAATAGTAGCTTAATGTCCTGTTAGATAAGTGTTTTATTGCTTAAGTAATTTGAAATTAATTATATGCTACATATTTTAAATCCACATGGTCTCTTCTTTTATGATGTTGGTAAGCTTGTCTAAACATTCGTCTATAGAATAAAAAAAAACTAATTAAATGTTATGTGAATTAAAAACATGACTAAATGTCTACCGTATAATTAAGTGAAAGGTCTTATACAATATCACTTTGATTTTTATGGAAATACTTAAACCACAATTAGCCCATCAGGTTAACTTAAGAGATATACATTCTTCTAATATTTTCCTTTTGACAAATTAATACCCTTCCATTGCATAGCACACTCAAATTTTTGATGCACGTTTATATAATTATCAAATTTAATATAATGTCAATTGCGGCAAAATTATTATTATGCCTTTTTAATAAAAAAGAAAATCTGAAGTTTACAAAAGTTAAAAGACTTGGAAATATCACAAAAATATAATAAATTAAAAAGTCAAAATTAGAATGATGGTTTAAATTTCCAGTTTTTTAATTCTCCCTAGTCTATCATAGGCACAAGACATATTAGGTATTGCAAGAACTCATCTCCTTAATAGGGTGGAAGGAAACTGTTAGGAACTGCCTTCTAAAGGACTGCCCTGCACCTGCTCATTTCCTGTGTCTACTGGGGAGAATGCCTTAAGTCTGTGTCTTTAAGACACAAGCTTTAAAATAATTTGAACCCTTAAAAATATATGTACGCTGGCATAATTCTGAGTCTTGAAAAAGGATGGAAAATTTCTATTTCAGCAGGTACTCAGAGCTGTTTGTCCTCTTAAGTGTAGATCAATCAACCCAGTAAAAGCTCACTTTTAACAAGTGTTATTGAGGAACTGCAGTGTTCTCAGACCAGTGTTTCAAAAAAGAACTGAAACAATGTAAAAGCAAATATTTTTATGACTATAGAATCCATACAGACTATCAATACTTTATTTTAGAGCACCAATAAAATAATGAATGTTATCATGGGACCTAGAATAATCAGGCTGCACTCTTTTCCCCCCACTCCAATTTATACCTAGATGCAAGCAAAACAGAGGTTTTGAGGAGTTGGAAAGTGGATTCAATGGGAAAGGAATTTAATAATTGGTTAGAATATGAATTTCAGCACTTATTTAAAAACACGCTTTTGGTATAAGATATAATTCTTTCTCTCAAAGTAAATAAAATTCTGTTAGAGAAATTGATCGTGAACATACACAGAAACCTTGAAATACAGACTACGGTCAGCATAATCGGTGTTTCAGCAGACTGACAACCACTGCAAATTTAGTGATGTGGAAGGAATTCAGTAATGTGGGAAGCAGTGAGGGTTAGGAACTATCGGGGGATCTTTAGAGAAGGCTTGCTGTGTTTTGAATGCATTCTTGATTTCAAGCCCAGTATCTTTGTCAGTCTTCTGATCCAGGCTCTTACTGAGATACTATTTTTGAAGATTCTCTAGCATTGGGCTTTAAGGTAAATCAGACTCATTGTTTTTTCTCACCTCAGGCTTATTATCATTTAAAGCAAAATCATTTGCCTGTTTGTGATGTGAATTACTGATTGATGTAATTACACCACATGCTGATACTGGGGGAAAAGAATCGAAATAATCCAAGGTAAATGAGGAATAGTGAGAGACTGTGGGGAACAGGAAGATTTACTTGCACTGAGTTAAGGACATTTTCAGAAAAGTTTAGCAATTCATTAGTTCACTTATTCCGCAGGGGAAAAAAGTCCACGCATTGATTATTCTTTCTCCTTATACTCCAACTTATAAAGGCCATAATGAAAAGAAATAAGAAAAATTAAGTTATCGTAGGCTTATCAACCTAAGGCGGTTTGGGTTCTACAGAGTTAAAACATTGCTCTTGTTTATACAGGAAATATTTATTCTAACAGTCGTTGAGAAAATGGGTGATTCCAGAGTCTCATTAGAATTAACAAAGCTGGTTTTGTTGTTTTATTTGGCTTTCGTTCTTCAAAGTAGGCTGTCCTGATTTAATTCACCTGATGATTAAAGTGTCCTCTCTAGGTATTTTTCTCTTCTGTTTACTTCATTGTACAGCACTGTCTTGGGAAAACAAGTGTTGGTTTTGGTGGTTTAAGATAACTTAAGAACAATTACTGTATACTTCAAAGAAAGAAAATTTTCTCCAGTCCACCTACCTTCCTAACTGGAAATTTGCTGAGCATTCATGGCATTCTCTCAACTGGTTTAGAAAACATACTGGAAATTCTCAAAATGCAGAATGTGAGGTTGTAGCTGTGAAGGGAAGAGGATATTGTGCGATACCTGGGAAGCAGCAGTGGACCCAATGATTCATGGATCAAATCCTTGCCTGTGCAGGTACATCCAACCTTGCTGTGGGCCCCATCCTGGGCCTTGTACAAGGGCCTGTTGAGTCTGCTAAGGGTATGCTTATATGCCAGACCTGTTGTTGCTGTGATGAAGTCTTCAATAGTCTCATTCCATGGCTTAGGACCATGAGTAGAGAAATGGAAAGTTTGAATTTGGAATCAATGAGCAAATCACAGAAAGGTTAGAATTAGAGTAACCAACTTGGGGTCCGAGAATGGAAAAGTAGCTGGCAACAGGCAAGTGATTTGAGGAAGGTGGTAAAGATTTCAGAACTTTTGAGCAAATAATTATTGAATGCCTATAGTTGTCAAGAAATAGATGATCAATTCTGATGTGGTCTCAAAGCTGAATAAGTGGAGGTAACAGCAAGGACAGATATTAAGACACTCTAAAGGAAGGAAAGACACCGTTGGAACTCAGGTTGCAGAATGCTGAAGGCCTGATGGAGATTCTGTTAGTAGATGAGATACCAAAGTGATAGGAATTTTCAAATATGTGATTTTTTAATCTGGCAAAGTGCTTCTCCTTATAACTCTTTACTCAATCTTTGGGCACAACTCAGACAGTTCTCAACCAGTGAGGTTCACCTTCTCTCAAAGGCACAGCAAATTACACTTTCACAATGTCTTATGGGTTTCATTTTACCATTCTTATCCATTCCTCCCATGTACAGTTTGCTTATGATGAAATTACTAATTTCACATGAAATATGTTTTAAAATGGCTATGAAATATCTGCAGTGGTGTTTTACTACAGAGAATCCTCTATTATGCTGAAACTCAGGGCTGTGTGGATGTTGTTAACATGAAGAAGCTGAAATGTTTGTAGTAAACATTTTCCTGGATCGTGTAATCTGAAAACTCTAGTAGCCCACCACATCCAGCAGAGCCAGGCTATATTTTTATGATTCCGCTGGAGTCATGCAATACAGCTGTTCATGGAGAATCTAAGCAAGCACCCTTCACTCCCCCAGTCTTTCAACTTAGACCATTTATTCTTAATTCCTCGACTTGAGACATTAGAGTTTGATATGTTTCCTCACTATAATTTTATGATGCAGTAAATGCCACCACCCCCATCTACCAGGAGGCAGCATCCACTAAAAGGTGAGGCTTGGAACCAAATTGTTTTTTTGGAAAATCATAGGAAATATATTATTGGTACATGCAGCTCAGTTGCAGATTCGATCACATCTGAAGTTCTAAAACATGAAGCTGTCTGTTCTTTACAGAACTGCAGGAGAAGGAATGGAGATATGCCAAAGGGCAGTGTCTTAATTTTTAAGTGTGTTTGGTTGAAAAGCTTTTCCTTTGCCTGGGGCTTTGCTAGGGAACAGCTAAGACTCTCTGAGGATATGAACGAAAGCTCTGCCAAACACAGCGAGTGAAAATAAGGGCAGGGAGGAACCCCAAGGCTGGACTTATTCAAGCATTAGGATAACTCACAGGATCAAGAGGCCTAAAATATGAGGCAGAGAACAGAACAAAAACAAAAGTTCTGGGCAAATTATAGAAACTTCTTTAGTTGTCTGTATTATGGAATTTTGGCTGATTTAAACCTCTGTATAATCATTGTTACTGGTACATTTGATAATCAGTCTCATCTTTAGCTTACTGATAAGTATAATTAATATAGTCTATGTCTACCTAAGAATGAAGCTCAGCATTCTCTTTAAATATTGAAATGCTGGAGGTTTTAGTAAAAGGGGAAATTTTGTTTTGTTTCATAACAATGCTGTCAACTCAAATTCAGTGAGTATAAAATTATCAATTAGATAATTAAAGTGCATTGGTGTAAGTGGGTGATTTAGCAGTTAAATTTAGCTTGGGATTTGGATTCATAACGTGTAGGTTCAATCCCTGGATTTTCAGCTTCCTAGCTATGTGACTTTGGGCAAGTACTTATCTTTCTCATAGTTTGTTTTCCCCACATTTAAAATGAAAACAATAGTATCTGAGTTACAATGTTGCTTTTAAAATTAAATGATATAAGGTAATAAAAGCACTTAGCACATTATCTAACACATTGTTAATGCTTTATAAATGTTACCTATTATTATTAGTAACTGGTTAATTTATTTCTCAGTCAACTGATTTAATAATGAATTCTAGAAAGCACTCTAAATATCTAAGTGTTAAAGTAGGCAACTGCCAAAGCTATGTGTCTGTGAAAGCAGTCTACAAGGCAACTATTAATCAACTGCAGAAGTATGTAACGCTCATAGGCAACAAGACTGTTGATTCTTATTTCCAGCTACATAGCTCTGTGTTTTCAAAACAGTGTTCTTTGTAATTAATTAAACTATAAATATCTAGAAGAAAAGGACAGTATCTTATATCTCCAATGCTCAGATTCAGTGTGTGACTTAAATAGTGCTTGAAAATCCATCATGTATAGGGTAGAGAAGGTGATGAAACTACCCATCTATAGTGTCCTGCTCAGCCTACATCACTGGACCAGCATACAGCAAATCTATTAACCCGTCTATGCCTAGTGTTCCATTATTGGAACGCTAAGCTTGTAGGACTTATGTATATCCTACTGTTCAAGGTCATCGCCAAGGTCTGATTTTTCACACACAAAAATTTTCAACCTCTGGAATAAATGAGTTAATACTTCCTTAACTACATCTACAACTAGATGGTGCCTTTGGAATAAATGAGTTAATACTTCCTTAACTACATCTACAACTAGATGGTGCCTTTGGAATAAATGGGTTAATACTTCCTTAACTACATCTACAACTAGATGGTGGGAGACAAGTAAATGGCTTGCATCTGCCCTGTTTTTAACTTAGAAAAATGGGGGAGATCTTTCTGTACATTATGGTGACTCCAAGTACCTTTCCAATAAATATGTGAACAAACAGAGAGGATCACATGAGTTTTCTAATTCCAAATGTGAGCCTTGAAAATAATGTAACCAAATCAACCCAGGCCATATCAGGAACTTTACTTGTCAGCTCTTTCCCACTTTTTCTTCAGGTGGCCTTTCTAACTTTCCACAGCTTTATCTACTGCTGGATATAACATATACAGAAAGATTTCTTCCATGTTGAGTTACAAATAGGTCACGGTATATGCTGTTTACTTGTCTTCCACCATTTATTTAAAGACAATGTAATTAAAGAATATTGATGAATTTGCTATTTGGTTGTCCAGAGATGTAGGCTGGGAAGGACACTATAGACTTGGAGTTGCATTGGTTTCTCTACCTCTGACATCATGGCCCATTTCACACTACTCATCTTTCTTGGATTCCCTGTCTAGCTCATAGTCTTCTTCATAGATTAGAAATTCAAACATAAATCCCATTTGACTAGAACCATGGATAGAACCTGGGCATTGCTTCCAAGGGTTCAGGTTCTCTCTAACTTGTTCCCTCTACATCCCCTGAAACATTGCTGTGAATAGACCACTTTACAAAGTTGCATTGCTGATATCTCCTGAACTGTAAGGAATCTTGTGGGCCAAAGCTTCTTGCCATCGCCTTTACCTGTTTGCCAATTTTGGAGTTCAAATATCAACCATGATATAAATTAGCATCTCCCAAACATTAGTCCACAAAACATAAATCCTGGGACATGCTAAAAGATGTCCTTTCATCATTATGTTTGGGAAATACTTTTTTTCTTATTCTTGGAGAAATACATTGTACATTAGCATATTAAAGGCTCCGAGATGCTCTCCTTAGAGAAAAAAAATGTACTTGCTTAATTTTGTTTAACTTGGAATTTTGAGACTTATTTGACTCTCAAACATTTGCAAAATTATAACTCTTATGTCATATGAAATAGTGTTTCATTGAATATCAGTTTGGAAAATACTTTTCTGGTATTGGGTCATTGGGAATTCAGGTACCTGTAAGGGGTGACCCTTTTACCCTCAGGTTAAATATCTGTGGTTTCTGTCTCCTCTATTACTTCCCGTTAATAGATTTCTGTCATGCTTCTCATCACCACCTGCTAGACTGATGAGATAGGTCATGATCCAATGGTTTTGACTTATTAGAACTTCATATTTTCTGGTTCCAATTGCTCCTCTCCCAGGAGTTCCTTTGGTTAGAATACTTTTTTCTTCTTCAAGGAACTATTTCAGCTACTTATTTTTCCAGGGGGACTTTATATCTGGAGTGAGACACTTGTTCATCTTCTGGCTTTGAAAAATATATTCAACGTGGCAATTAAAAACACACCCTGTAGATTAAAGCATAACTATCATCTCTTTAGGTTACATCAAAAGTACAAAGCAGGCCCTTGAGCTATAACTCTGATGTTACATGACATTTAGCAAGACAACTTGTTTGTGTACTACCAATAGTGAATTCTTTTATCACACAACTCTGAATAAATTATTGAACTCATTTTTATTTCAGCCAAAGCTTTCATCTTGGGCATCTCCCAAAACCAGTGGCATTTAGCCCTGCACTCATTATAAGTAAATATCTTCATAAAATATTGGTTTCACTAGGTTGTGTTATATTCCCTCTGCAACAAGTGGTATTTTAGAGCAGCACAGTCAACCACAGATGCCTAGCTCACGTGTGCCTTGAAGACTGTCCTAGTTTATTGTGAGGTCCTTTCTCATTACTGATGTCATTACTTCCACCCTCTCTCTAAGTAATCCTCTTATTTCATCAAGTTTTCTTCTGAATCCCTTAACAAGCCCCTGTGACATGTGCTCCCGTACCCCACATATATGAAAATATTGGGCCTTATATTACACTTCTTCCATCCCAGCAGTGTATCCAATGTGTGGCCAATGATCAATATATGTTAGTTGACTGAGTGAATGGATGATTGCTGTACGTTGTTGACTAAAAAGTCCAGGATCTCAAACTTAGGAACTCTTTACTTCTATCTGTGCAACATCTGTTATATTCCCTTCCATTGTCTTAGTCAAACAGGCATCATGTCTCCATCTAAGAGGGGCAAGAAAGGAATAGTTTATAGCAGATGCTAAATATAGAGAGTTGATCCCCTCAAATGAAGAAAAGGCAGAGGGATTTCCAGTGATGCTCCTGAGTAGCCCAGTGAGTGCAAAAGCTGATGAGCATCTGGTGTGGCCTAGACTAATGCAGAACTTGAAGGAGAGAAGAACCAGTTAAAGTGAAATTCCATAGTTGGAGACACAGACCACTGAAGAAGCCCACCCCTGCATTTAACTTCCCTCTGCCATAGCTAGGGTAAGGTGCATCATAGATGTATGTTATAAATGGGAGAAAAGCCTTAGGCAAAAGATGAAGAACAGAGACAGGGAGATAGTGAAGAATCAGAAACAATTGAGGAAAGGATGACAAAAGCAAGCTGACCCCTTAGTTGCCTTCTATAAGAAGTGAAAAGGTGGAAAAGAAAAGATGCAATGAAAGGATCCAGAGAACAAGCACAATCTAAAAGTATTGATTAAGAACCATGAAATTTGACCTTAAACACACACACACACACACACACTCACACACAGACAAGAAGTAAAACCTAATCAGTGAAGGAATTTAGCAACACCCAGAGACCCATGCAAGTTGAACATTAACACCTTTATTCAGTACCTTTAATGATAGAGGAGGAAAAACCATGCTTCCCTACAGAGGTAGGAGAACATTGCCCAAAGTCATCCTCAAAAGAAATGACATTACTTTAGAGTCTCAAATTAAACTATTTTTAAAAGTAGAGATGGGGTATTTTACTCGGTAACATATCTGGTTAGAATAGCTAAATGAATACTGGTATTCCCTGGCAGAAAGATGAGCATGGAGAAGGGCACCAGGTTGCCCAGAGCCATAGACAAGGCATATGGTTCTGCATTGAAAAGTGAATCCTTTGGAGGAGATGAATACATTTATGGCATTGATCGTGCTGAAGGTTTCATAGTTGTATGCTTATATCCAAACAAATCAAGTTGTATATGGTTAAGCATCTATAGCTTTGTATATATCAAACATACCTCAATAAAATGATTAAAAATTAATAAGTTTATCGGGGGGAAGAGTGATTTCTATGGCCATGGAACTACAGAATTGAATCCTAGAACAGTGGCATGACAGAAGTCCCTTTTGGGGGACGTACATGAAAACAACGTTAGAATAATTCTGACGTGTGTTTTTAGAAAATTATTATTATTTTTGGAAACCAGGGCGGCATTGTGGACACTTCATGGAGTTCTTGATGGGCTAGAATGAGATCCTGATGTATGCCAAGTGATTATTCTGGCTCATTCTTCCAAACACTTTTTCAGTAATCATCCTCTACCTGCCTCAACATTTTCCCCTTAAAAGGTGGGAAGATTCACTTTGAAGGCAATGAGGTCAAGTTTAGAAATTGTGACTTTGAGGTCAGGACAAATGAATTCTTTGGGGATGAAACCTAGAAATATTTTCTGTAATTTAGATTTCTGAGATTGAGACCTCAAGATCAATCAACGAATTGGATTTATTTTGAGAAATGTACCTAACATAGAGGATCAAGAAGCTTAAGAGATCTTTGTAGTGATTTGCTAAATAAATAAATAAAGACCTCTTCTGACAGGCTCAAATCAGTTCTGGTTAATTTTTCAAAACCAAAAATAATTCAATAGACTGACATTTAACTTTCTAAGAAGTTAAATCCGTTTCAGTACTTTAGGCTGGTTACATCTGGGCGAGCCTTTAGCAAATGCACCTATGGGCTTTATAAAAAAAATGGTTCATTATGTTTGCATAGTTTCTGACTAATTAAAACCAGCCCTGGTTTACCCAAATGTTTTCTCATCAGTTTAAATTAATTTAGATTCATCCAGGCCTACTTAAATGTATCAAAATTACTTGAACCAAATCAACCATATAAATCAATTTTCTTTGGTTCAGATTGTTTCTGAAACTTCAGGATCAGCTTAAAACTTTTTGACCAGTTTTAGATTTCTATGTAGATAACACTGCTCTGAGTAAAACCTGTCATAACTAGGACTGATTCTATTCAAACTGAATCAGATTCATTCAAATTCTGCCTGGTTTATGGCAGAATTAAAGGAGAATGTACTTAACTAGAAGGGCAGCCTGATGATCTGTTGAAACAAATGCTATTAGGTACCCTGGGATGATAAAAAAAAAAAAATTAGGAATACACTCAACTGGGCTTTCAGAAATTGATGGGGAAGATAGAAAAGATGAATTCAGATGGCCATAAGAATGAACAGAAAATAAATAAAACAGAAACAAATTGTCTGAAGAAAAATGGTGAGAGAATCTAGCTTCTGCTAATCAAAGGTGGCATGGCAGGATTGCTTCACAGGAAACAGACATGTCAGAGACAAGGTAAGGAAATAAGAGAAGGCCAAGACATTCGGTAATACTATTTAAGATGAAGAGAAGTCAACAAATCATACTATTATATTAATTATAGTATATTAATTATATTGTTATACTAGTTATCTCCCAAAAATATTTCCAAAATACAGAAATCAATTAATAGGAGCGACTTTAATTCTTGTTTTAAACAAGAGCAGAGAGAGTGGAGGGAAAGAGAAGCGGAAAAGGGGTAAATTGCAAACATTCAGGATCCACATTAATTTATAAGTATGATTAAATCACAACTGACTATCAGAATTTGTAATACAAATGTCATTTAAATATCAGAGGTGATTGATATATCCTAATGGGCTATTAGACATAAAAGAGTAGGTACAAGGTTGGAATATGAAAAAAGAAAAATTAAACATGTTTTATTTTTTAAAAATACCAAGTTAATAACTTTCTCTATTCTTTAGAAGAATTGCAGACAGAATTTAAGTTCAATGACTATTATGTGGGTATTTGGAATACATATATAGCATGAGTCAACTTAAATGGGGAGCTAAAATTTTAACTATAAGAGGAGATATTTCTAAAAAATGTATAAAGTGTATAATTGTGTACAAATGAAAGAACAAAACTATGGGAAGGAATAAATGTGTGAGTGGAGAGTGTATTAAAATTATAATGATGGACAACTAGAAATCTTGGGCATTACATGTACAGAGAACTCAACAAGGCTCTTATTAAAGGTGGAGAGAAGAAGGCCGACTTGCTGCAGATCTAGGACTCAAGAAACAATACAACAGCAAGGTGCCTGTGGTGTTCTTTGTTGTTATTGTTGTTGTTGTTTGGTTTGTTTGTTTGTTTGAGACGGAGTCTTGCTCTGTGGTCCAGGCTGGAGTGTAGTGGCGTGATCTCGGCTCACTGCAACCTCCACCTCCCGAGTTCAAGCAATTCTCCTGCCTCAGCCTCCGGAATAGCTAGGACTACAGGCACATGCCACCACGCCCGGCTAATTTTTTATATTTTTAGTAGAGACAAGTTTCACCATGTTGGCCAGGATGGTCTAGATCTCCTGACCACATGATCTGCTGGCCTCGACCTCCCAAAGTGCTGGGATTACAGGCGTAAGCCACCGCACCCAGCCTGTTTGTTTTTAAACCTAGACTTGGAGCTGAAGAAGCTGACAATCCAGAGGTGCCAACAGGCTCAAAAAAGCAACAGACCAAAAAAAAAAAAAGCCCCAACAAAAGCCTGCCCTTCAGCCAATCACCACGAAAGAGGTAGCCTACCAAGACAGAAAACTCTCAGGAACTAATTGCTCTACTTGGGCCAAACACCACAGAGAAAACTATAATCCCATTCGCACCCACACCAGCCTGAGTGGAGAGCCTATTTTTTGTCTCTAATGAGGCTGCAATGAGGCAACCATGTCTTGTCACCAGGGCGGCTGACAGAAAATGTGGAGGAAGGAATGAGGATTTCATTCCTACTGGATGTTACAGAGTATCCCTCATCAACACATTTCTCCTTTCTTTATCCTATGTGTGAATAATAGGGTAAAGTGCCTGGCATATAGTAGGCACTAAATACATGCTTATTTTAAACTTTTATGCAAGTAATCGTATGTTAGAAGGGCGTCTGAATGTACTAGGCACTCAAGGTATCCTCGTTTATATCCCTAAGTGTGAGTAATGCTATATTAGATAAAGCCCAGCCTATACACATTGCTCAACTCAATCTTCTTTTCTTTACCTATGGATCAGTAATGTTCTAGAATAGGACCTGACATTCATTAGGTGCCCAGCACATGCTCATTTCTTGTCCCTCTCTCTGAGTATTGGTATATGAAAATAATACCTAGGATAGACTACATAGTCCCTGTGTGCTCAATTGCTGTCAGTAATATTATAGTAGAATAATACCAGACATACAGAGGTTCAGTGGATTATTTCTCACCTTTATGAGAGTAAGTTTGTATTTGGATAGTGCCTACTATGTATTAGATGCTCAGAAAAGTCTTGTGTCTTTCACTATGTGTGGGTAAGGTTGTACTAGAATAGTATCTCACACATACTAGGCTGTCAATGCATGCTTACTTAAGTCCCCCATATGTGATTATTTTAGCTCGTACTTTGGACTATACTAGATGGTCTATTCAGGCTCGTTTCCTTCCCTTGTGTGTGGATGTGTTGTAATTGAATAGTATCAGTTATATATTAGGGGCTAATGCATGCATGCTTCCTCCTCCCTATATATGCATATGCATGCTTCCTGCTCCCTAATGTTATACAGATTAGTGCCTGGTGTGTACTTGAAGTTTAATGCATCCCTGTTTCCTTACCTCATATGTGAGTAAAGTTGTAGTAGACCAGTGCCTGGGATATACGAGGTGCTTCATAAATACTGTTTTTCTTCTCTTGTATGTCAATAAGTCTGTACTGGAATAGAACCTAGTATACACTGAATGTTCAATACATACTTCCATCCCTTCACATATGTATCAGTAATGATGTACTAGAATATTGCCTGGCATGTCACTGCTCCATGTAGGCTTGTAGTTTATGTTATTCTAGAATTGTGTCTTACATACAAGTTTCCAATGGATATTTGCTTCTTTCCCCTAGGTGTAAGTTATGATAGCAAAACCTGAAATACAATAAACGCTTAATGCGTGCTCAATTCCTTTCCTAATGTGAGAATAAAGTTGTACTAAAATAGACCCTGCAATACATTTGTTATTTAAGTCCAATTTCTTCCTTTACATGATATGTGAGTAGTGTACAATGATATTATGTGCTGCAAGCATGCTCATTTTCTTCATTTAGATACGAATTAAAATGCTTAAGAAAATTTCCATGCATATATTTTATACTCCATATGTGCCCTTTCTATTCTCACACAGGTGAGTAAGGTTGTACAAAATTATTATTTTGTATATGCAATGTTCATTAATTAATGGATGCTTGCTTCCTGTTCCCAATGTGTAATGTTGTACCTGTCGTGTTCTAAGTGTACAATGCAATTATCTTCTCTTCTTATGTGAGCAAAGTCCTACTAGAATAGCGCCTGGCTTAACCTAGGCATGAAACGCATGCATTAATTTTTCAGTCTATGTAAGAGTAAAGTTATACCAGAAAGCTGGCTGACATTTAGTGAGTGTTTCTTTTTTTTCTAATATTGCATTAAAACAGTGCTTGACAACACCAGATGCTCCATGCATGCCTGTTTTCTTCTCCTATGAGTGAGTACATTGTACTAGAAGATTGCCTGACAAACACTAGGCACTTAACACATACTTTTATTATTCCACTGACTTATGAGTGATGTACTAGAAAAGTAACTGGAATATACCCCACACTTAATACATATTCATTCCCTTTTCCTAGATAACAGCATATATTAACTAGACTAATACTTGGCATATAGGAGGTAGTAATTGTGGTCCTGTTCCTTTCCACTACGTGTGGATAAAGTTATACTAGAAGAGACCCTTGGATATACTGGTGGTTCAATGCATAACTGCTTCCTTCCCATTGTATGTGAGTAATGTTGCAAGGATAATATCTGGTCTATACAAAGCATTTCAAACATGTTTATTCCTCCTTTTCTGTAAGAACTGTACTAGAAGAATTCATGGTTTGTACTAGTTGCTTCAGCATGCTCATTTCCTTTCCACATGTGTGAGTCAAGTTGTGGGGTATGTTTGCTTCCTCCTCACTGTGTGTTGCAAGTAAAGGCACACTAAACTAGAATGTACCCCACAGCAGTTCAATCCATACTTCTTTCCTTTTCCATATATGTGTATAAGTTTGTATTAGAATAGTATGCGGCATACCCTAGGTTAACAAAGTATTTATGTTTCCTCCCCCTACATGTGAGTAAGTTGGTATTGGTATAGCACCTAGCATAGGTACTTAATGTATGCTGGTTCCCTTTCTCAGTCACATTGCCCTAAAATTGTTTTTGACCAAATACTTGGTGCTCAATTCAATCTTATTTCCTTCCCCTATGGGTGAGTAACATTGTTCTAGGATAGAACCTGTCATACACTAGGTACTCAATGCAAGTCTGTTTCTTTTCCCCATGTGTGAGTGCTAGTGTACTAAAACAGTACTTGGCATATACTATATACTCTATGCAGGGTACTCAGCACTGGGCTGGGGGGCCCTGTACTAGATGATCAAAGCATGCTCATTTCTTCCACCTGTATATGAGTAACTGTTCAAGTCTAGTGCCTGGCATATTCAAGATACTTAATGCAATCTTGTTTTCCTACCCTTCTGTATGAATAATGTTTTACTAAAATAGAATTTGACATATAATAGGCATTCAATGCATGCTAGTTTTTTCCCCTGTAGTTACGTTTTGCTAGAATACTTTCTAGCATACATTAGGTGCTTCATGTTTCCTTTCCCCTATCTTTGGTGAATTTGTGCTAAAATAAGGCCTTGTATATCAAAAGCCCTTAGTGCATTGTTTAGAGATTAGATTGTATATTGTATACGTTGAACTATGCTTGCAGTAAGTTCCACTTGGTCACCCTAGTGTTTTACTGAGGACTTTTGCACCTGTGTTTATCAGGGTTATTGGTCTGGGTTTTGTTTTCTTTAGAAACAGGGTCTCATTTTGCCACCCAGGCGGGAGTGCAGTGGCCAATCATAGCTCACTGCAGCCTCAACCTCCTGGACTCAAGCAATCTTCCCACCTCAGGTTCCCGAGTAACTGGAATTATAGCCACATACCACCATAGCCCAGCTGATTTTTTAATTTTTATTTTTTTGTAAAGGCAGGGTCTCATTATGTTGTCCAGGCTGGTCTTGAACTCCTGGGCTCAAGTGATCTTCCCGCCTCAGCTTCCCAAAGTGCTGGGATTACAGGGGTGGGCCACCACATCTGGCCTGGTTTTCCTTTCTTATGGTGTCCTTTTCTGGTGTTGGTATCAGAGTGATGCTGGCCTCATAAAATGTGTTTGAAAGTATTTGTTCTTTTTCTCTTTCCTGGAAGAGTTTAAAAGGATTGGTATTCTTTGAATGTTTGGTGGCACTCAGCCATATAGAAGACCATTATAGCCTTTATAGTTTTCAGTTACCACTTCAATCTCTTTATTTGTTACTGGTCTCTTAAGGCTATTTATTCTTGATTCAGTTTTGATAGGTTGAATGTTTTAGGAACATATCAATTTGTTCAGACTATCCAATTCGTTCATGTATAACTATTCATAATAGTCCCTTATAACTGTTCGTAACAGTCTTTTATGATGGTCCTTTTTACTTGTGAGGCATCTGTTGTAATGTAAATCTCTTTCATTTGTGATTTTATTAAGTCCTCTCCTTTTTCTCAGTCTAGGTAAGAGTTTGTCAATTTTCTTTATCTTTTCCGAAAAACGACTACATTTTGTTGTCTTTTTTCTATTTCTTTTTATACTTTATTTTATTTATTTCTGCTATAATCTTTATTATTTTCTTTCTTCTGCTAACTTTCGGCTTAGCTTGTTTTCTTTTTCTAGTTTCTTGAGCTGTAAAGTTTATTCATTTGAGATCTCTCTGCTTTTTGAATGTAGGCATTTATCACTATAACCTTCCCTCTTAGTACTGCTTTTGCTGCATCCCATAAGCTTGGTATGTTGTGTTTTCATTTTTATTTGTCTCAAGGTATTCTTTAAATTTCTTTTTGATTTCCTTTTTGACGCAATGGATGTTTAAGAATGTGTTGTTTTCCATGGTATATATACGTATACATGTATACATATATACGTATACATGTATACATATATACGTATACATGTATACATATATACGTATATATGTATACATGTATACGTATATATGTATACATGTATACGTATATATGTATACATATGTATAATATATGTATAATATGTATAATAGATGTATAATATATGTATAATATACGTATGTATACATATATACATATATGTATATATGTATAGATGTGTATATATATGTGTGTATATATATATATATATACACACACAACATTTTCTTTCTTTTTTTTTTTTTTTTTGAGCTGGAGTCTCACTCTGTCACCGAGGCTGGAGTGCAGTGGCACAATCTCAGCTCACTGCAACCTCCATCTCTCAGGTTTAAACAATTCTCCTGCCTCAACCTCCCGAGTAGCTAGGATTACAGGCGCCCACCACCATGCCCAGCTAATTTTTTTATTTTTAGTAGAGACAGGGTTTCACCATGTTGGCCAGGCTGGTCTCAAACTCCTGACCTCAGGTGATCCACCTACCTCGGCCTCCCAAAGTGTTGGGATTACAGGCATGAGCCACTGCACCCAGCCCACCACATTTTCTTTATCCACTTGTTGGTTGATGGACATTTAGGCTGGTTCCATATTTTTGCAATTGTGAATTGTGCTGTTATAAATGTGGGTGCAAGTGTCTTTTTCATATAATGACTCGTTTTCTTCTGGGTAGATACCCGGTAGTGGGACTGCAGATCAAATGGTAACTCTACTTCTAATCCTTTAAGGAGTGTCCATACTATTTTCCATAGTGGTTGTACTAGTTTACATTCCCAGCAGCAGAGTAAAAGTGTTCCCTTTTTACCACATCCACGCCAACATCTATTTTTTTTTATTTTTAAATTGTGGCCATTCTTGCAGGTGTAAGGTGGTATCACATTGTGGTTTTGATTTGCATTTCCCTGATAATTAGACATGTTGAAAAAAATAGAATAATGGAATTCACAGCAACCTGGATGGAGCTAGAGACCATTATTCTAAGTGAAGTAACTCAGGAATGAAAAACTACACATTGTATGTTCTCACTTATAAGTGGGAGCTAAGCTATGAGGACACAAAGGCATAAGAATGATATAATGGACTCTGGGGTCTCTGGGGAAGGCTGGGAGGGGGATAAGGGATAAAAGACTACACATTTGGTACAGTGTACACTGCTCAGGTAATGGGTGCACCAAAATCTTGGAGATCACCACTAAAGAATTTATCCATGTAACCAAACACCACCTGTTCCCCCAAAACTATTAAAATAATAATAGTACAAAGAATTTTAAAAGAGTATGTTATTCAAGTTCATGTATTTGTGAATTTTCCCATTTTCTTACTATTATTGATTCTAGTTTCGTTTCACTGTGGTTGTAAAAGATACTTGGAATGATTTTAATCTTCTTAAATTTATTAAGACTTGTTTTGTGACATATTATGTAATGTATCCTGGAGAATGTTCTCTGTGCATTTGAGAACAATGCGTATTTTTCTGCTGTTGGGTGGAAAGTTCTGTATAGGTCTGCTAGGTCCTTTTAGTCTATAGTGTTGTTCAATTCAGATGTGTGTGTTTTTTTAGTTGGTTTTCAGTCTAATGCTCTATCCATTACTGAGAGTGGATTATTTTAGTCTCTTATGATTATTGAATTGCTGTCAGTCAATGTCTCCTTTGATATCTGTGAATATTTGCTTTAAATCTTTAGATGCTGTAATGTAAGATATGTATATTTTTGTAATTGTTACATTTTCCTGTTGACTCGACTCTTTTGTCATTACTGGATGACCTTCTTTGTCTCTAGACTTGGCATATACTAAGCTTTAAATGCATACTCATGTCTTTTATTGTATGTGAGAAATGTTAGTGCCTGGTATTTATTAGTTGCTCAATGCATCTTCATTTTCTCCTCCTGTAAGTGAGAAAATCTCTACTTGAACAATATCTGGTATTATAGTCACTCAATGCATGCTTGCTTCCTTCCCCCATGTGTGACCAAGATTGTGCTAAAATAGAAGCTGACTTAAATGAAGCACACAATGTATGCTTGCTTCCTTCCTGATATGGATTTGTGAGGTTATACTGGAATAATAGTTGAAATAAATTCAGCTCTAAATGCATGCTCATTTTCTCTCTCTACATGTATATATTTGATGGTAAACAAGTGCCTGACATATGTAAGTGCTGGATGCACCCTCATTTCTTCTCCTAAGAGTGAGTCATTCTGTAGTAGAGTGGTACCTGGCATGCACTAGGTAATAAATGCATGCTTGCTTGCTTCTTCCCCCTATGTATGGATAACATTATTCTAAAATAACACCTGACATATATTAGGTGCTTAGTCGTAATCTTTTCTTTCCCCTTATATGTTAGTATGTTTGTACTAGCATAGTATCTGGCATATCCATATTGTTTCTTTGGACTTGTATATGAATAATGTGCTGGAATCATGCCTGATGTATGTTAGGTACTCAACTCATCCTTGCTTTTTTCTGCTACATGTTTTTAATGTTGTGTTCAAATAATACCTGAAATATGTAAAACTTCAATGTATGTGTATTTCTTTTCCCCTATGTGTAAGTGATGTTAGAATCGGAATTGTGCCAGACATATTTTAGGAGCTCAAAAAGCGTTCATTTTCTTCTCCCTACGTGTAGGTAATGCATTAGAGCAGTGTTTGCCATATGCTAGTGCTGCATGCATTGTGGTTTCCTTCCCTTATGTATATTTTAGCAAAGTTGTAACTACAATAGTGCCTGGCACATCACAGAAGCTCAATACATGCTTGTTTCTTTCTCTGTACTTGTGAGTAATGTTGTAGTAAAATAGGTCTTGGCATATAATATGTGCTGCAAGTAGGCTTGTTTCTTTCCCTTAAATGTGATTGTGGGTGTACTATGAAATTGCCTTGCATGTGGTAGATGCGCCATGCATGCTCATTTGCTTCCCCTTAGGTGGGAGCAATTTTGTATTAGTCTTAGTAGAGGAGCTGACATATACTTACTGCGTGTTTGCTTCCTTTCATTTTAGGTGTGTGTGATGTTGTGCTCAAAGATTTCCTGTCATACAAAGTATTTGCTTTCTTGGAGTAATGTACTAAAATAGTGCCTGGCATACCCTAGTTGTCCCATGCATGCCTGCTCATATCTGTCTCCTATATGTGAGTATGCTTGTATTAAAATATTACCTAGCTTATACAAGGTGCATAATGAATTCTTGTTTTCTTTTCTCTGTACAAATAATGTTGTTCCAGACATATACTGGGCATTCCTATGTAGTATGTCTCATTATCTATATGTAATAATGTGCTAGAATAACGCTTGGCCTCTCCTAGGTGCTCAATGTATGCTTGTGTTCTTTAGTCCACATAAGATTGAAGTGGTACTAGAATACTGCCTGGCCTACACAGAACATTCATGCACACTTGCTTGTTTTTACACTTTGTAGGTAATGTATTGGAATAATGCTTGGCAATACTAGGTGTAAACAAGTATGCACAAAGCAACGAATATGTTTCAGGAACCATTTTAGTATATACACATAAGAGAAGGGAACCAGGCATGCATTAATTTCTTAATGTATGTCCATATTATTCTATTGCAACCTTATTAACATAAGAGAGAGAAAGAGTGAAGCGTGAGTGAAGTGCCTAGTGCATGGTAAAAGCTATTCTTTTACAACCTTACTTTTATGTAGTAGGAATCACATAGCCATGCATTGATAGACTTGTATAACTCCAGTCACTGTTGTCATAAAAACTTCCTCACACATAGTGCAAATAAATGATAATGAATTGAGTGTGAGGCAGTGTTGTAGTACAATATTACTCACACATTAAGAAAGAAAACAAAGGGCTTTGAACGTCCAGGATATGCCAAACACTATTCTAGTACAATGTTACTTCCATTAAAAGAAAAACAAATGTGCATATCTTAAGTTCCTAGAATATGCAAGGTACTATCTTTGTATAATGTGTGTGTAATATTCACACAAGGGGAGAAGAAAACATGCATGCAATGAGCACCTAGTATGTACTAAGTATTATTGTCCTGTATCCTTACTCTCACATCAGGATTGGGAATGAATATACATTAAGTATATGTCAGCTACAGTTTCTGTAAAACAATACTAACAAGTCAATTGAAGAATACAGATATGCGCTGAGCTCTTGTATTTTTCACTATAATAGAACAAACTTTTTTCAAACACAGGAGAAGGAACAGGCATGTGTGTTCAACGCATCCTTGTAAAATTTCTTCCCTATGTGTGAATAATGTTGTATTTAAAAAGTGGAGGGCCAGGCATGGTGGCTCATGCCTGTAATCCCAACACTTTGAGGGGCCAAGGCAAGAGGACTGCTTGAACCCAGGAGTTCAAGACCAGCCTAGGCAACATAGTGAGACCCTGTCTCTGCATAAAATAAAAGTTTTTAAAATTATCCAGGTGCCATGGTGTATGCCTGTAGTCTCAGCACTTAGAAGGCTGAAGCAGGAGGAACTCTTGAGCCCCGGAGGTCAAGGTTGCAGTAAGCTGTGATCATGCCATTGCACTCCAGCTTGAGCAACAGGGGGAGATGCTGTCTCAAAAAATAAATTAATAAAATACAATAATTAGAAAGGGGAAAATATAATAGGCCCTTAAAGAATATTTGTTTGCTACTCTACGCGTGGGTAGCTTTTCTCTGGAATAGTGATTGGCATAATATTAGATGCTTCATGCATACTCATTTCCTTCTCCCATGTATGAGTAGTTGTGTACTAGTATCCTATCTAGCACATATTGGTGCTCAGTGCATGCTTACTACTTTTCTTCTCTATGTGAGAAATATTATACTAGAATATTGCCTGGCAATACTAATTACTTCATGAGGGTCCCTTCCTTTTCCTATTAGTGAGTAATCTTGTACTACTATAGTCTCTGGCATGTAGTAGACACTCAGGGTATGTTTACTACCTTACCTCTGCATGTTTTAGTAATGTACTAGAAGATTTCCTAGCTCATAGTAGATGATAAAGGGAACTTTTCTTCCTTCCCCTGTGTATGAGTAATGTTATCTAGAGTAGCACCTGGTGTATAATATGTAGTCAATGTATACCCATTTCTTTAGGAGTAATGTCATAAAAATTGTGCCTGCCAAATATGGGAACTCAGTGCCTGCCCCATCTGTGAGTAATGCTGTGTTAGAACAATACCTAATATATGCTAGGTACTCAATTCATGCTCATTTTTTCCACTTATGTGTGATTTATGTTTTAAGGCTACTCACTAGCATATACTAGGTGTTCAATGAATGCTTGTTTATTTCCTTCAATGTGCAAGTAATGTACTAGAATTTATATGTCAGGCAATCAATTCATGTTTTTCCTTCTTTTTCTATGTGAGCAATATACTGGAATTGTTTCTGACATATGCAAGGTGATCAATGCATGCTTATTCAATGTTTCTTGTGTATGAGTGATATTGTTCTGATTTTTTACATGCTTTAGAAGTGTTGACAAAGGCAAAATTTACTACCAAAATATGTGCATAGATTTGAGACAGCTATAGGCAAATCGTATCATCAGATAGATAGCTAATGTGTTGGAGTGTGAGCTTTGACAGAATTTTGAAGTTGGATAGAATTTACATTGTTGAAGAAAATGAAGAATTATCCAGGTAGGAAACCATGAGCCTATGAAAAAATTGAATTGGAGCACGGTAAGGATCACTGAATGTTGAGTGTGGAAACCTGGTGTCAAGATTTTGTTCTGTTGCTATGTAACGCTGAAGATGTGGTATTACCTCTCCAGTTGTCAATACTCTTACTTTTCTGTAACCCAAATACCTCAGGTTGTCTCGGGCTTGTGGATGTAAATGAAGTCACATTAGTATACACAAATACTTTTTGTGTTATTGTTGTTCTTTGCCCTTGCCTGCTCATTCAGAATCCTTACTTTATAAAATGAATCTACTCAATTCTTTCTGAAAGTTCATAGGAATACCTCTTTAAGGGCTAGCGTGTGTGTTCTGTGATCTCTCACTCCAGGTCATATCCCTCTCCAGACCCTCCTCTGCCTGCCCATTATGCAGATTCTTCCAGGGGGAACACTGCTCAGTGCGCACATGTACATACACATACAACTACATCAATATATATAATTGTGGTAAGAATAGATAACAGGAGATATGCCCTTGTACATTTTTAAATGTACAGTATTTTTAACTTTAGCACAATGTTGTACAGCATATTTCTAGAACTTATTCGTCTTGCATTACTGAAACTTTATATTCATTGCTGGCCTAGTACTCTTTTAAGTAGTCTCTTGCACGTGAGAGTCTAATTGAATCCTTCACAGAATTGGTGACCTTGAGTGTGAGTCTTTTCTCTTCCCTCAGGTACTGCATCAAACTCTGCTTTCTAGCATGCTTGGTTCTTAAAGAGACAGATAAGGTAAAATAAAAAAATAATTTAACTATAGCCTTTGTGATTGGCAGAGAGAAAAATCGATCCTGTGGTTATAAGCTCTCTCATTGGGGTGAGGCTGATGATCATTCATTCAAAATGTAATAAATAAATAATGGAATTTGCACAAAATAAGCCAGAGACCAGGAATTTAGTAACGAATGACATCCTCACTATCTCTGCCTTTATGGATAATTACAAATCAGTGGAGGTAACAGATATTTAAACAAACAAATATAATTCAATATATAATCTTTTCTGAAGATAGCAGTGTGGTGAGGCTTTTTCAGAAATGTTTCAGTTAAAATATTAGGAAGAGGCTAAAGAATAGTAAGCTAGTATAAGAAGGAGATAAATGACGTTAACACATGGGCACAGAGTGTGGAATAATGGCATAATAGACATAAACTTTGGGAGGGTGGTGGGGGGGTGAAGAATGAGAAATTACTTAATGGGTACTACGTATATTATTTAGGTGATGGTTACACTAAAAGCCCAGATTTTGCCACAACACAATATGTCCATGTAACAAAACTATACTTGTACCACTTACATTTATACAAATAATAAAATGAATAATAAGCTAGAATGTACATTAACACATACATTCCACTTTCACTGCTAATCACTGTTGCATTACCATGACCAGAACAAGAACATATTTTGTATACACACACACACACACACACACACATATGGAATGGATGAATGGAGGGATGGATGGTGCTAAGATGACAAAATGGAATAAAAGATTCAAAAATATGGAGGTAATGGGAGCAAATATTTGTTGAGTTGCACACTGCCTTTGAGGGTCTGGCTGCTCATCACTAAAAGGTAAATGGTAATATTCCCCTTATAGGATTTGTCTTGTGATTAGATTATACACTCAAAGCACTTAGCATTCTGTCAGTTCTCATTGCTAAGGACGGAACTCTAAATCATGAGAACAAAAGAAGTAAGTTACAGAGGGTAAGAGAGTCAATCTGTCTTGATAAGGATGTCCATGGGTTTGAGTCATAGCATCCCAGTGACTTGATGGAAGCATGTCTCACTAAAGGAAGCCAGGACAACTTGGAAACCTTCATGAAAATTGGCAGTGCAGCTCAATACTTTTCCAAGCATCATGAGAATGTGTCCTCCGTGGGGGTGTAGCTGATATGATGCTCCATCTGAAATTGGCTTTAGATGTGAGTTTAGGACAGTTGAGTTTGGGGATTATCTTCTGAGCTTGAAAGGATTTAGCAAATATCTCTGTGTAAAATTCTAAGACCGTCTTTGATTTCAGAAAATGTTATAGATTTTTAGCTAAAGTACTGAGCTTAAGAATTAGAACAGCTTGGCGGTGTCCAGACTTTGCTTCTGAGCAAAAACAGAAATGCCAACAGTAATTTTTTTCTGGGAGTATATTTTATATATTGTGTAAAGACAAAATGAAGAAAAAGAAAGAAAAATGGACACTCAAGGTTGGAGAATTTATCTTTTCCCTAATGTTATGTAACTGTCAGAATGAAATGAGGTAGATGTGTTTCTCCTAAGAAAATGCTCAAGTTATAGAAAACAGCATAATGCTTTTATTCTTGTATGGAAGATAAGGTAGTATTTGCTGATTATGCTGATGTGAAAAGATTATTTGATTTGCAAATTTGAATAAATGGTCAGTCAAATCTTGAGATTATTTTTGCTAAGTAATCTTCCATTTAAATTTATCTCTGGAATAAGTTGGGATATAAATAAAATAAGAGTGATCCCGGATTGCTAAAGCATATATGGATATATGCCTTATATAACTTGCAGCTTAATTTGCTCATGAGCCCTTGAACAGGATACATTTAGTATTGGCTGTTTTGGGTTATTTTTATATGAAAATCAGATAATGTTATATTTTGACTTAAATCTTCCATTTGTCTCACTCAGCAGTATGTCCTGAACATTTTCTGTGCCTACACATACAGATCAATATTTTTCTGACAGCTATCTGATATTGTATGGCACAAACCTACATCATTTAACACTCCTATTGTTGAATATTATGCTATCTCCAATTCTTCCATATAATAAACAATGTTACAAATACCCTGACACATTTGCTTAAGTATCTACATAGATTTCCAGAAATGAGATTGCTCAAAGATATGTGCATTTAGTTTGCATTGTGTTTTGTTTTGTGTTGTTTTTGAGCAGTCTTACAGTTACAGAATAGTTGCAAGTACAATACAAAGAAGTTATCCAATGCAACTGTCTTACACCTCTGAACTCATCAGTGTGTGTTTTCTACAAACAAGTATATTTTCCTACACGGCCAACTTCCTAATATCAAAATCAGGTGATTAACATTGATTCATTGCTACCATCTAATACTCAGACCTCATTCAGGTTTCTGTAAGTGTTCCAGTAATGTGACTTTCAGCAGAAGGATTCATTTTAGAATTATATGTTGTGTTTAGTTGTCATGTCTCTTATTCTTTATTCTGGAATCTTCTTATTTTCCTTGACTTTCTAGATATTGACACTTTTGAAGAGTACAGAACAATTAATTTTTAGAATGTCCCTCAAATTGTGTGTGTCTGATGTCTCCTCATGAGTAAGTTCATTTTATACATCTTTTGCAGGAATAGCATAGAAGTGACATTGCATTACATCTGTGCAGTAAGTACACAACTTTAATTTGGGTTATTGCTGATGACGTTCACTTTAAACTCTTGATTAATGTGGCATTTTCCAAGGCTTTCCATTGTAAAGTTACTATTTTTTTTCTCTTTGTAATTAGGAATTATTTTGTGGTGAGGTTCTTAAAACTATATAACCATCTTATTTCCCATCAAACTTTAGTTTAGTTCTTCATTCACTTAGTTATATCTGTGACATAAGTAAGCATTCATTATATTTACTTGCAATTTTTAATGTAAAAGTGAGTTTGCTCCAAAATAAATCCATGGTTTCCTATTTGACTCAATGAGTTTTAATATGTTACTGTCTTTGAGCTCTTTATTACTTACTGGGACAGCAAGATGTTCTGAGATCATCTTATACTTGCCTACCCCAGCCTTAGAATCAGCCATTTCTCCAAAGATATTCAATTTCTTTTCAGTAGAGATTGGTATTTAGAAGCCAAAATCTGGGTGCTAGATATGTTCATCACTACTGGGATGTCACTAACTTCAACTCCAATGCAACATTACGGGACTCATTCAAATTTTCTCCCTTTTCTTATGTGCAAGTCCCTTCTCCAACTGTGAAAGACCTGCCTCTCATTTCTTTAAATACTTATTTGACCAAGCTCCCTATATGTAACTCATCTCCTATTACTGTTGCCACCTACTTCCTTGGATAGAACACACTTCTCATTTTGCTGGGGCTCTGAATTCCATTATCCACAAAGAACTTAAGCTAATTTAGGTTCTAAGTAGATGATCTGGAACTCAGTGGGAGTTAATGTTGGTCATTTTGGGTTGTGGTAGCCACACAGAGTAGACATTTGAACTTAAGAAATAGATACTAAGATGATATCTGTGAGGCCAAATATGAAACAATAACAAAACAAATTTCTTAAGAGATGCAATGAAGGAATCATGATAAATACCGATAATTTCTAATTTAATGATGTAGAAGAAGACAAATTTGAGTAGGAATAGCCCCATTAGAAATTGTGATTTGCCTCCAGTATACCAGTCTTATGAAGCTCAAAATAGCAAGAACACAATGACTTCATTTCGTGGAAATTCCCAGTTATTTTAAAACAGCCAGAACTGATAACATGAAATCTAGTTCCAAGGGTATAGTGACTGAGAATCTGTCATTCACTCTGAAAGTATTAATGAGAAAGAACACTTCATTCTGTTGGTTTGTGTTCACAATTGTCTTTGGCCTCAAGCATATTCTTATTTAACTTTCTAATTTCCTCTACTTGACCTGACACTAGTATGTACATAAGAATATTAGGACCTCAGATCTTGTCCATAGATTTTAAGTTTACAAATGGTGCTATTTCCTGGTACAGGCATTGATTTTTCAAATACCTTATCAATTCAGTTATATTGGCTTCTGAGATGCTTTTTCATATTTTCTTTACATGTGGAGCTCAAAAAGTGCCTAACAATTTTCTCTTTTGTGTTTTGTCTGGAAGAAAAATAGATATTTTAGAAGTTTAAACTTATTATTTTGGGCATCAAAATTGCCAAGGGCACTAAAAATCACATCATATGGCGTGAACCCAGGAGGCGGAGCTTGCAGTGAGCCGAGATCGCGCCACTGCACTCCAGCCTGGGCGACAGAGCGAGGCTCCGTCTCAAAAAAAAAAAAAAAAAAAAAAAAAAAAAAAAAAAAAAAAAAAAAATCACATCATACATTTATATATGCATTGTTCTGTAATTTAGCATGATATCGTGAAATCATTCATTGAATTTAATATTTATTGGGCACCTATTATGTTCCAGGCAACATTTCAAGTGTCATAGGAGGAAGAATTATGCAGGTATATAATGCATCAAATATATATAAGACAAGGCAAGAATTGAATTAGGGATACATCCTGCCCTCTAGGAGATTATAAAAAACCAGGAGGGATAACATATACACACATGATTTTAACCAAATGTAAAGGACCAAGATAAAAGGATTGTGAGAGATATATAATTTAAAAATAAAGAAACACGGGGGACGTGAGATATTTGTGGTTCCAGACCTGGGATGGGATGGGTTGGGGAGATTAGAGAAGCAAGAAACCTTGGAAGGGGAAGATCAGAATGATATCTGTAGTATATTGAGAATTTTGCATGTTTATTTAAAATGTCCCTATGCTTCTGAAACATTAGAGTTAAGCATATGTAGCATAGATGATTTTATGTTTGAGAACAACAGAAGAAAAAGTTGAAAAGTAGACACAGCACTTGAAGCCTATCACTTTATTTCTGACAGTGGCACTACTCTAGGTCTTGCCTGTCCTGCTCAACATTACATCACCACCATCTTGAAGAGTGTATGGAATGTCATAGAAGATCAATGTATATTTGAGGAATTAAAGAGCAATCCTAGGACATGTAAACTTTATGATTTAGGTATCTTTCCTCAGACTGGATATGACTTAAAAGAAACACGCTGCTAGCATTTCCTCATGTCTTGGGCAAACAGATAGGGCAATCACAGGAACAAATGATATGTAGAGGACACATTTTTCTATCAACTGTTTTTGGCTAGTTCTTTGTCTACTTTTCATTGATTTATACATGATAAAAGTCAGCTCTTTGTCTACTTTTCATTGATTTATAAACTAGAGCACTAGAATAATCTTTTTCTTTATTTTTCTTAAAATAATTGTGGATAAAATCACCTCATGCCAAAAGTTAATGTTTTATGTATCTCTTTTCCCATAAGAGACTGTGAAGAGATGGGATCCAGTCAAATTTCATGACTCTATAGTTCTCCTATAAGCCAACCTGACTTTCTGAAACTTGTATATTGATCTTATTTTGGAATTTCTACAAAACTGTTGAGCATTTCAGTGTAATTTTGTTTCAATGGCTTAAACAGCAGATAAATGAGGCAAAAATGACAATGAAGAGGGTAAAGACTGGCCATTGCTAATACGAAGTCTTATTGTCTGGAATAAGAGCTGTAGAGCGTATTCAATATTAATGCAAAGATTGAGGTTTTTTTTGTTTAAGATTTGCCTAGTGGAATTATGCTAAATCTTTCAGCAGTCACAACATCTTGCATTTGTATTGAGTGTTGTATTTCACAGTGCCATTACATATACATTATCTTTATCTGATAATCTAATAAAAAGTAGGTGAGAGAAACAAGTAGACCCTAGTTTATAAGTGAGGAATGTGAGATTTAGGGAGAATACAGCCGAAGTTCCCAGACCTGGTATGAAGCAGAGCTGGGACAGGAACCAGGTTTTGCCACCTGGATTAGTACATTTCCAAAACCATCACTCTGGCACTGCCTTTAAAACTTAGCATTCTACTTATCAAGGTTGGAAGAATGTTGATAGGGTAATGATGAGAAATAAGTGAATCTTGTCCAATAGCTTTGCTCATGCTCTGGACTTTAAGTGACTAAGAAGAAGAAATAGACAGAGAAAGATGGCACCGAGCAGATGAATTCAAAATCAAAGTCTCCTTCATTCCTGTAGAGACTGTGAGAGTTACTGCTGCCTCCCCAGGGCAAATCCAGACTGTTATTCCATATTTGTCGAAAAGAGCTACTGACATGAAGGGATGCTGCTCGTTTTGTTCATAGTCCTCTAACTTCAACCTAATCATAAGAGAGAAGTGGCCACAGATGAAAATGAGATTACTTTTTACATAAAATTAGATTAAGGGGTCCTGCTTCTCTCTTTGAAGTATTTCTTTAAAATGCACAGTATCCTATTGAGGATATTACAAATTATTGCTTTTAATGGATCTTGCAACATAAAGTGCACTGTGCTTGAACTCCAAACTTGTGTCATGCCTTGGTGACTGTTTTATGAATTGTAAAATTGAAAAGTAAGTTAAGATACAGAAGTGGCTGCTGGCTCCTCCATCTGATAAATTTTATTTGGGATTAGTATGTAATATCCCTTTTAAGACCTATTTCATTTCTTTTTTATGAAGTTTAACTGAATACCAATAAAAGAGAGGAAATTCTACCCATGTATCTTTGCTTCTTCCTTGTTAACTATACTACTTACCTGTTTAAATTTTCTTTCTCTTTTCAAAATGAACACAGGTTTTCTGAAAATGTCAGCATCAGATTTAACTGTGTTCTGTAGTTTACAGACATTGCACAGTACTGATAACATGCTTGGAGATATATACGTTTTAAAGTAGGTGTTAACCAGGGAGGATCGACATACAGAATGGCAGAGTGAAGACATTGATTTAACTCACTTTCCCTCTGAAACAAACATGCAAACAAAATACAAGCGAAACAACTAAAACCAGTCATTTCAGAACTCTAGCAATTAACCAAAGCCACAGAATAAACTGAAAATCATGTATCCAAGAAAAACTACTGAACTCTTTTTAAAGACAGTAGGAGCTGCAATGTTTTAATTTAGGAACATTCTCATCTTCTCTCCCTCCCTTCCCTGTTTTGTTGTGTAGTATGCAAAAGCCAGAAGCATCGCAGACAATGAAAAGATCAGACCACTCTTGGAGACCCATTAAAAACATCATCCCCAGTGCAAAGTCAATATTTTGTCTGAACTTTCAGCTCCCTGGGAAATTTCTATTCTCAAATAGCTATTTGAATCATTCAGAGGGTGGCTCAGTGGGAGGTGGAGCAATCTGATACCAGTTGTTTTTGATACAAAAACAACTTTGTAACAAAAAATACAAGAAAAGAGAAAGGAAAGTATGTTCATCTGCACAGGTTTTTTTTTGTTTGTTTGTTTTTTTAAAGTAGCCAACATAAAATGCCCCTGAGTGGGGCCAGATTTTGAACTTAGTAGAGGACTTTAGAGAAGCGAATTATATGTATAAAGATTAAAATCTATTCAAAGAATTGTAGAAAATGATGTATGTAGAATTAAAGGAAAATGTTAAAATAATACTGAGTATGGTAACTGCATAGGTATTATAACAAACAGTATAAATGTAATTGTGTTTGCAATTTTTTTTTTCTCTAACATGTTTGAAAAGACAACTGAATAACTATAAACATGAAAGTGTTGGCTGGGCACGGTGGCTCACGCCTGTAATCCCAGCACTTTGGGAGGCCGAGGCGGGTGGGATCACAAGGTCAGGAGATCAAGACCATCCTGGCTAAGACGGTGAAACCCCGTCTCTACTAAAAGTACACACACACACACACACACACACACACACACACACACACACAATTAGCCAGGTATAGTGACGGGCGCCTGTAGTCCCAGCTACTCGGGAGGCTGAGGCAGGAGAATGGCGTGAACCTGGGAGGCGGAGCTTGCAGTGAGCCGAAATCGCGCCACCGCACTCCAGCCTGGGTGGCAGTACGAGACTCCATATCAAAAAAAACAAAAAAAAATGTTAACGGGCATGCAATGTATACAGATATCATTTGTACTAAAGAAGGAGAGGGAATAGGGATAGTTTAGAATAATTTTTTGTATACTACTGAAATTAGCATTCACCAAGTAGATTGTTTTAACTTAGGTGCTAATTGTCATCTCCAGAACAACCACTACAAAAATAACTTATAGTAAAACAACAAAACAATAGAAAAGGTAAGCTAGATAATATATGCTTAACAAAAAAAGTCAGGAATCAAGGAATCAAGAAGTGAGAGAAAAACAATCACAAGACATAAAGAAAATAAATAACAAAAGGGCAGACATAAATTCTACCTTATCAGCAATTACATTAAATGTAAGTGGGTTAAACATCTCAGTCAAAAGACAAAAATAGGCAGAATGGATATGTCATCTACAAGATGCAGTCTTAAGATTCAAATATACAAAAAAGTTGAAAGGAAAGAATGTATAGGTTTACATGGAAATGTCAACCAAAAGAGAACTAACATGGCTGTCCTAAAATCAGACAAAATAGACTTTGAAACAAAATTGTTACTAAAGGAAAAAGAGGACATTTTGTCATGATAAGAGGGTTAAGACATCAGGAAGATATAAGAATTATAAATATATATCACCTATCAACAGAGTCCCAGAACATATGAAGCAAAATCTGACAGAATTAGAAGGAGAGATAGACAATTTAACAATAATAATTAGGATCTTCAATACCTGATTTTCAGTAATAAATAGAATAATAAGGGAGAAAATTAACAAGAAAATAAAAGATTTGAACAACACTATACTATAAGCCAATCAGACATGATAGGCATTTATAGAATACTCGACAGAAGAATACATATTTTTCTCAAGCTCATATTAAACATTCTTCATGATAGATCTTATGTTAGGCCATATAATAAGCTTCAATAAATTTTAGAAAATGGAAATACAAAGTATGTTCTTTAACCAAAATGGAATTAAATTAGAAATCAACAATAGCAGAAAATTTGAGAAATTCACTAACATGTAGAAATTTAATAACACTTTTCTAAATAATTAATGTGGCAAAGGAGAATTCAAAGGAAATTAGAAAACACTTTGAAAAAAATTGAAATGAAACACAGTATCTCAAAACACATGGGATCCTGCTAAAGCCATATTTAGAGGGATGTTAATCACCGTAAGTGACCATTTTTAAAAAAAAAAAATCTCAATTCAATAACCGGAACTTCCACTTTAAGAATCTGAAGAAAGAAGAGCAAACTAAACCCAAAGCAAGAAGAAGGAGGAAAAGAATAATAATTACAGCAGAAATTAACGAGAATAGAAAAAATAATAGAGAAAGTCAATGAAACAAAAAGATTATTCTTTGGAAAGATCAACACAATTGTCAAGCTTGGCTGGGCTGGCCAAGGAAAAAAAGAAGATTCAAATTACAAAAGTCAGGAGTGAAAGAGGGACTTGACAGATATAAAGTGAGTAATAAGGAAATATCCAACAACTTATGCCAAGAAATTGGATAACTCAGATGGGATGGGCAAATTCCTAGAAAGACAAAATCTACTGAAATGGACTCAAGAAGATATACATATGTAAATAATCCTACAAAAGCTGTGGTTGAATTAGTAATAATAATAATAATAATAAATATGTCCAAAAAGAAGAACCAAGTCTATATGCCTTTATTGGTAAATGCAATCAAATATTTAAAGAATAATTAATAACGCATTTCACAACACTTTGAAAAAATATGAGAAGAGAATTTCCAACTTATCTATGAGATTAGTATTATCTTGGTAACAAAAGCAGTACAAAAACAATACTATACCCCAAAAATTATATATATATATACACGTGTATATATACACACATATATATACACACACATATGTTCCTCATGAATATAAGGGCAGAAGACCTCAACAAAATACTAGTAAACTGAATTTAGCAATATATAAAAAGGATTATACATGATCATCAGGGGAGATTTACTACAGAAATACAAGGTTGGTGTAACAACACAAAACCAATCAAGGTAACACACTATTATTTCCCATTAGTTCTGTAACAAATCATCACAAATTTAGTGACTTAAAACAATATAAATTATTTTACAGTTCTGGGGTCGGAAGTCCAAAATCAATCTCACTGAGCTAAAGTCAAGGTTTCTGTAAGCTTCTTTTTTTTTTTTTTTTTTTTCTGGCAGTGTTAGCACAGGGAAAATATCCCAGTCAGGTGGCACCAAAGTATGTTACTAGTAGCAAATTGATACGATCCACAGGAACCCCAATTTTTGCCTCCTCATAAGAAAGAATTTGACCTAGGGGCATAAGGCAGAAGGAGAGACCAAGGCAAGTATTAGAGCAGGAGTGAAAGCTTATTAAAAAATATTAGAGCAGGAACCAAAGGAGGCAAAGTACACTTGGAAGAGAACCAAGTGTGTGATTTGAGATTCAAATACTCTTTGACCTTGAACTTGGGGTTTTATACCTTGGCATGATTTCAGGGTCTTGCATCCTTTCTCCCCTGATTCTTCCCTTAAGGTGGGCTGTCCACATGCACAGTGGCCTGTCAGCACTTGGGAGGGGCCACATATGCAGTGTGTTTACTGGAGTTGTGTGCATGCTCATGTGAGGTATTTTTCCCTTACCAGTTCGTGTTCCTAGAGAAAGGTCATATGCCAGTTAAACTCTGCCATTTTGCCTCTTAGTGTGCAGTGCATGCTTGAGCTCACTTACCTAACTCATCTTATTCAGAAGCTGATCACCAGTTTCAGGTTTTTCTATCTACTGGGAGAGTGCACTTCCGCTATGCTGGCTGCAACCAATTATTATTTCTAGAGAGAGACAGCTTAACAACTTCCTGACCATCGCCTGATGGTTGCCTGACATTCCTGGTGGTGGTGGAGGGCCCTCTTCTGCCCTGCTCATGTCTGACTAGCTACCCGCTGTAACAGAGGCTCTAGGGGAAAATCCTTTTTCTTGCCTTTTCCAGTTTCTGGAGGCTCTCTTTATTTCTTGGCTCGTGGCCCCATATCATACTGCTTTTTCATATCCTGTTTCCATTGTCACATCACCTTCTACTACCTTTGACATTCTTGCCTTCCTATTATAAAGACCCTTGTGTTTACATTCGACCTGCCTAGAAAATTCAGGATAATCTTCTCATCTAAAAATCCTCAACTTGATTAAATCTGCAAAGACCCTTTATCATGTAGTGTAACATATTCATAGGGTCTAGGGATTAGGACATGGATATATTTGAGTGGCCATTATTCTACCTGTTACATTATGCCCTCTGTCCTCCAAAGGTTTCTAGCCATCTGACTTACAAAATATATTCTCCCCATCACAACATCCTCAAGGTCTCAACCCATTGAGCATCTATTCAAAGTCCAAAATCTTATCTAAGTATCATCCACTCTAACATCCAGAATTTCATTGTCTAAATTGTCAGAATCAGGTATGGGCTATATTCTGGGCATCATCAACATTGGGGCAAAATTTATTTCAATGTGAACCTGGGAAAGTAGACAAATTATCTTTCCTCAAAATACCATAGTGGACAGACTTAAGATATCACTTATAGACATTTCAAAAGGGTCAAAGTGGAAGTAAAAATCTTGTCACTGGTTCAAAAATAATTTTGAAATACAGAAAGGCAAATTCCATTAGGTTTTAAGGCCTAGGAATAACCCTAGGAATAATCCTCTGAGGCTCAAAATTTCAGTTTCTGAGTGGTCTTTTTTCCCCCTGTGAAGGGCAGCACCTGTTGATAGCTAAGTAGTTTCATGTCTGTTTACTGACTGTAGAATCTTAGAGGTCTGGTAGCCTTCTTTTGTTTCATCCTCACACTGACCCTTTAATTCCAAGATCAACAGTGTTTCTGCTGGAAGCAAATTTTTACATACCAGTAGATCTTCCATGCATGGCACAGGGATTTGCTCAATTAGACAAAAAGTTCTTCCATAGATTTCTTCTGGATATTTCCAGCTCGATTCCTGGCTTCTCCTGATAGGGCTAAAGGGATCTATGACTTAAGTGTCTCAAGGAGTCCTCTGTGTGACTAAATACTTTGATATTTGTATCCTTCCAATGCACTGATAAATTTGTCCAGCCATACCCTCTCTCTCTAGAGTGTGCATTTTTGACAGTGAATCTGTTAATTTTAGCATCTTTTGCAAAATGAATAGCCTAATAATTTCTTAAATTATCAAGTTCTGGTTTCATTTTGCTTACCAGATCTTCCCTCAATTTATTTCTTGCCACTTGCTTTTTACTATAAAGGCAAAAAGAAACCAAATCACAGCTTCAATAGTTTGCTTGGAAATCCCCTCGGCTACATAGCAAAGCTAACTATTACAAGTTATACTTTTTACATAAATCCCCTTTCTTCCAGTTCCCACAGATACGCTTCTTGTATTCTTGTGAGCACACAACAGGAGCAGGTTTAATATCCATATTTTTACCAGTAGTTAATGACAATTTAAATATTCTCTAACATAATACATATTTTCTTTGCTGTACTCTTCACTTTCTTCTGAACTCTAATGAGCAGAATCATTGACATTCATATTTCAATGAATAGTCCGTTCAAGGCAATCTAATTTTTCTCTACCATGTTTCTCAAAATTCTTTTAGCCTCTCCCCATTACCCAATCTCAAAGCCACTTCCAGATTTTTAGGCATTTGTGACAATATCACTAGGAAATTGTTATACCTAATGGTGGAATAAAGGATAAAAACCATATGATTATCTCCATATATACAGAAAAAGCATTTAAAAATAAAATCTCATGTTATTTTATAATAAACACCTATAACATATTAGAAATAGAAGGGAACTTATTCAACCTGATAAAAGATATCTGGAAGAAAAATCTGCTTCTGACATCATACTTAATTGAATGCTTTTCCCTAAAATTAGGAATAAGACAAGGATGTCTGTTCTTACAACTTTTATTTAACATTATACTAGAGAATCTAGCCAGGGAAACTGGGCAAGGAAAGGGAAGCAAAAGCATCCAGAGGGATAAGACAAAGTCAAACTATCTTTATTTGAGATGACATATCTTTTATAATGAAAATCATAAGAAAATCACCTTAAAAAAACCCCTTATTTTAACTAATAAGAGTGTAGCAATAAGGCAGGAAACAAAATCCATATACAAAAGTCTATTGTATTTCTACATATTAGCAGTGAATAATCCAAAATATGTAATTACAGTTAAATAGGAGAAACATTTTAAAAATGTGTCCAGAACAGGTGAATGCAGAGACAAAGTAGATAAGTGATTATCTGGGGCCAGAGGTGGGAAAAAGGATAGGTGGAGGTGGGGAGAGAATTGGGGATTTACTACAAATGATAATGGATTTTCTGTTTTCGTGTGATGAAAATGTTCTAAAATGTATTCTGGCGGAATTATTCATAATAATCAAAAAGGAGAAAAAAGACTAAATATTTATCAATTGATGAATACATAAATAAAAGCAGTGTAACCAACCATAAAATGGAATATTATTCAGTGAAACAAAAGAATAAGATAGAATAGCATGTTGTGACATTAAAATATGAAATGGATCTTATAACTAATTTTAGGAAAAAGAGTATAGATTGATACATTTGTGATGCTGGAAATTATTATATCCATTGCATGGGTATATTTGAAGTTCAGTTGGATTTGGTTGCAGAGGGTTATCTATTAAGATACAAACCGCTAATCACTGAATACAGTTACTTTAATTTACATTTGATAAATCTTTAAACATACGATTAGTAAGTGTGTAGATTATTTTGGAAAATATTTATACATTTTAAGCACACACACACGAACACGCACACACACACAAAGTCACACATTAAAGATAGAGCTAAAGACTGTCTCCTTTATATATATTTCCCTGTTCTGCATGATGTATATGATGCAATATTATACAAAAGTACATACTATTAAATTATTGTTCTGATGTCATATTGTGTGTATACTTTTGCAAGTTTTGCTTAATTCAGAGATACTGCCTCTATTTCTCTTTTTTATAGAGTGTATTTTTTTAATAATGATTTTAATGAGATTGAAAAAAATGTAAAAGTTGGAATTTTCCTGTTCATCTTCAATGTGAAACATGAGACATTCATTTGAATCTGAAAGCTACAGTTAGTTTATTTAGTCATTTGGATATACTAGATAGGCTCATGATTCATTTGTAAGCACTGGGTTTATATTTGTCTGGTGCTTTATTCATATATTCATCTGACTAATTCAATAGGAACAAACCTAAGGATGATTTTCTGCTCTGTAATAATGAGTCTTTGATCAGGCTTCTTGAAGCTGTTCAGGTTTCAGGAAGTCTATGACCCCTTGGAAATTGTATGTAAGCTTTTAAATGTTTTGTATGCTTGTGTGTGAGAGTGTGTAATTTTTTATCAAAATCAGCATTTACATTTTTTACAAGTTCTTAAAGCAATCTCAGATTCACAAAAACTTAAGAACCATTAACCTAGTGTCTAGGTTAACCATACAACTCAAAGCAATTTACAAATGTAAATTGAATCTGTAAAACACCAATGACAAAATACCAATGACAAAAGACTTTGTCAATATACCAATGACATTTTTTTCACAGAAATAGAAAAAAAGAGAAAGAAGTAACAGAAAAAGCATAAAAAACAATTCTAACATTTGTATGCAACCAAAAAAGAATCCAGATATCCAAAGCAATCCTGAACAAAAAGAACAAAGCTGGAGGCATTACACTATCTGACTTTAAAATATATTACCAGGCTGTAGTAACCAACACAGCATGCTGTTTGTATGAAAACAGACATATAGAACAGAACAAAGAACTGATAAATAAGTTCATATATTTACAGGCAACTGGTTTTTGACAAAGATGCCAAGAACATACATCAAGGAAAGACTCCTTCAATAAGAGGTGCTGAGAAAAACGAATATCCATATGCAGAACTATGAAATTAGACCCCTATTGAGGCAAGAGAATAGGATCTGGAGGCAGGGAATCTAGGCCAATTTGTGCTAACTTCCTAAAACTGAATCAAGGGAAATCACCAAAGTCTGGGGGAGAGGATTGAAGGCCAATTTGTGATAATTTCCTTAAGTTAAATCGATGGAAAACACGTTTGTCTGGGGGCAGGGAACCTAAAGCCAATTAACCCAAACTTCCTAAAGCTAAACCAAAAGGAAAAATCCCCATCTTCCCACACCGAGTAACAAGGGATCAAAGGGTACTTCTCCCTACAACCCTTCCCTTCCACCACATCTCAGATGGAAAGGGAAAGTGCCCTGGATTAGACACGGCCAAGCACACCATGGAGCACCAATTCACCTCAGCCATTAATTAGCAACAGACCAAATCCTTCACCCAGATAAGTGGTAACCTATAGGGACCTCAAAAAGAGTACTTAAAACCCAGAAAGCTTTGAGTCACTTACTCAGGCCCACTACCACCCTGTGGAGTACTTTCTTGCCTTAATAAATCTGTGCTTTTGCTATTCTTGTGTTTCATTTCTTTGTTACTTTGTGCATTTTGTTCAATTATTTGTTCAAAATGCCAAGAACCTAGACAACTCATGCAAAGATTTTATGGTTAAGAACTTAAAAGCACAGACAACAAAACCAAAAATAGAGAAATGGAACTATATTAAACTAAAAAGCTCCTTCAGAGTTAAAAAGAAAAAAAAAAGCGACAGAGTGAAGACAACCTGTTGAAAAAGAAAAAAAATTTGCAAATTATTCATCTGATAAGGGACAAATATTCAGAATGTACAGGGAACTTTGTAATCCTATTAAAAAGTGGGCAAATGATCTGAATAGACATTTTTCAAAAGAAGACATGCAAATGTCCAAGAGGTATATGAAAAAAAGTTCGACATCACTAATCATCATGGAAATAAAGATCAGAATCATGAGATACCGTATTGTCTCAAGTAGAATGGCTATTACCAAAAAGACAAAAATAAATAAATAAATAAATAAATAAATAAATAAAAGACAGATGCCAGCAAGGATGTAGGGAAAAGGGAACTCTTAAACATTTTTAGTGATAATGTAAATTAGTATAGCCATTATGGAAAACAGTATGTAGGTTTTCTCAAAAAATTAAAAATAGAACTACCTTATGATCCAGCAATCCCACTCCTGACTATTGATCCAATGGAAAGAAGATCAGTATGTCAGAAAGATACTTGCACCCTATGTTTATTGCAGTACTATTCACAATAGCAAAGGTATGAAATCAATCCAAGTGTCCATCAGTGAAAAAATGGATAAAGAAAATGTCGTATTTATACACAATGGAATACTCTTTGTCTATTAAAAAAAGAATAAAATTATGTCATTTCCAGCCACATAGTTGGAACTGGAAGTCATTATGTTAATTGAAATATGCCAGGCACAGAAAGATAAATATTCCACCTGTTCAGTCATATGTAGGTGCTGAAAAAGTTGATCTCGTGGAGGTAGAGCGTACAATGATAGTTACGAGAGGCTGGAAAAGGTGTGTGTTTGCGTGTTAAGGGGAAAAGGGAAGATGAAGAGAGGTTGGTTAATGGGCACAAACATAGTTAGACAGAAAAAATAAATTCTTTTTTTTTTGAGACAGAGTCTCATTCTGTTGTCCAGGCTGGATAGAGTGTAGTAGTGGGATCTCAGCTCACTGCAACCTCTGCCTCCTAGGTTCAAGAAATTCTCCCACCTCAGCCTACCATGTAGCTGGGATTACAGATGCTCCCCACCACACCCAGCTAGTTTTGTATTTTTAGTAGAGTTGGGGTTTCAATATGTTGGCCGGGCTGGTCTTGAACTTCTGACCTCCAGTGATCTGACCACCTCAGCCTTCCAAAGTGCTGGGATTACAGGCGTGAGCCACCGTGCCTGGGCCAGAAAAAATAAATTCTAATGTTTGATTGCAGAGTAGAGTAACTATAGTTAACAATGTATTGTACACTTGAAAATAGCTAGAAGAAAGGACATGAAATATTCCCAACAAGTAGAAATGATAAATGCTTGAGGTGGTAGATATTCTAAATAGCCTGACTTGATCATGATACATTCTATGTATGCAACAAAATATCACATATACCCAACAAATATGCACACAAATTATGTGTCAACAAAAATAACATTATTTTCCGAGAACAGTTTATGTTCGAGATAGAATGTTTCATGTTGTGGGAGTATGTAAAAGTTATCAATAGATTTCCCCCAATATCTGTTTTTGGCTGTATTTTATGATTGCAAATATTACATATATTACTTGACAATAATTCATACTTCTTTCACCTGGCCTAAATTTGTTCTTGTGCCCCCAAACTCCCTGTTATTATTGACAATTGAATGTTAACTACCTGATACATACTCAAATACAATATACTCAAAATTGAAATAGTTGTTTCTCTTCCTCTCTCCTTCCCTCCTCCCCTTAAACCCTATCTCCCATTGAAAATAACAAAATTAGAATATAACCCTGTTTTCACTCCTGACTTATACATTTCTTTTTTTGTAACCCTCATTTCCAAATGACTCACATCTGAATCTCTAAGTTATTTTTAACAATCCCATTTACATAGTTGCTAGAGTCTTGTTATTCTTTTTAGAATATTGCTAATTAATACCTGTGTGACTGGCCTCAATTCTCCCCAATTCATTTAATTCCTGCTGCCAATGTACACTTAAGATTTTCAATATAATATTTCTAGATCATTTCTACTTTCCGGTACCCACAACATCCTACTCTCTCCACCAAAATCCCACTCTGAAATATTATAACATTACCTTTTCAAAGTCTTAAGTCTGATAATGTTAGTTTCCTGATGAATAATTTCTCATTAATTGTATTTACTTGATGAATTAAATCCAAGCACCTGCTTAGACTCACTTGAATCTTACACTGCCTAAATTTATCTCTTCTATTTTAGCAAATGTTATTGCACTCCAAAAAAATCCTAACCATTTCCTTATCAAAGCATTCAATGTCTGGTCTTTTCAGAGACTCTTCTCACTAGGTATCACATCTATTCTGAAAAATTCACAATAATTATTTCTTCAGAAATTCCCTCTCATTCTATTTATATTTTCACTTGCATATTGAAGCTTTTAGTCTACCTTCATATCACTTGACTTCTGCCTCTCATTTTCCATCAATGTGTGTGCTAATATGTGTGACTCCTGAGATCTACCCTCTTTTTCATTTGTCTTCAACTTTATCTAGTCTACTGTCTGAACCAGGGTTGCTTTTTTGTTCATTTCAAAACATGTGTATATGTACATATGCATATTTAAATAATTATATTTGGTTTATTTTTAATTATTCCTTTTCATGCTTATTTTTCCCTTTCTTTGTATCATGAAGATTTTCAATATATGCATTTAAAAGTCTCTTTCTGATTGTTTTGTTATCTCTCCTTCTTAGCGTGTAACTTTGAGGATTTCTGATGTAGTTAATACTCCAATCACTCTGAGTCATTTCCTCCTATAGCTCATTTATTTTAAGGTCATTTTCTATGGATTTGTTTTCCACGGGAATAACACTTGCCTTAATCAAAGCAAGAGCTGAGTTATAGGGTAGTTCCTATTCTTACTCTGATAGGACCTTCTACTTTTCACCAGATACGGACCAGTTCTTCTGTTAATTTCTCAGTATCCAGTTGGATGAAATAAATGTGGCTTCTGGTGTCCTGTGAGGCACAAGCATGATGTTCTCATTTCATCTTCCTTCACAGCCTTCTATAAGCTGCTTTGTAAACTTAATAAACTTCTTTGCCTCTTCCCAGGGTAGTGAGTGAACTCATTTTTCTGGTTCTTGCTTCAAGGGAGCCAGTTCCTTGTCCTTTTGTCTTGGTGCAGTTATTTTGAATGCAGCAACCTTTTTGACATGACCTGGAGGCCTTATGTGGTGTTTCTCAACAGCTGTGAGAAGTTCATACTCTAGAGGTTAAAGTATCTCTCTTGGTTTCAATATAATCATGAGCCTTTTAGATTGAACCTCTGTTTTACTGTCAACACTTGAAGTTTTTGTTTGTTCACGTAGGAGTTTATAGGTTTCTAATTTAGCTGTATGTGTTTAACTTTCACTGTTTTTGTTGTTTGTGTTTTTGTTTTTGAGACGGAGTCTCATTCTGTCACCCAGGCTGGAGTGCAGAGTGCAGTGACACGAGCTCGGCTCCCTGGAACCTCTACCTCCCAGGTTCAAGTGATTCTCCTGCCTCAGCCTGCTGAGTAGCTGAGACTATAGGGTGCCCGCCACGAGGCCTGGCTAATTTTTGTATTTTTAATAGAAACGGAGTTTCGCAATGTCGACCAGGCTGGTCTCAAATTCCTGACCTCAAGTGATCCAGCTGCCTTGGCCTCCCAACATGCTGGGAGCTACTGTGCCCAGCCCTCATTGTTGTTTTTTATATTTTATTCAGTATTTTAACATTTTGAATGATTACAAAAGTTCTTACATTAGGCCAGTCTACAATGTTTACTCTATGTCTCTCATTTTATTTTTACCAGGACCTGAAAAGTGGTATGTTTCTCCATTTTGTAAATTAATAAATGGAAGCTGAGTAATATTAATAGAAATTGAACTGACTCAAAATTGATATATTTGTTAATTAAGGAAAAAGAGTTTGGCCTTGCACTGTGGGAAGACTACACTATAACAATCAAGAAAGGCCTTCAGAGAATATAGATAAGACATGGTGCTCTTGAGTAAAATAAAACAGAAAAAGCAGCAAATGTGGATGACAGATTGAAATGCCTTTTGACTGAATTCATGCAGTACTTGAGCTGGGATCTGAGATCTTTTTCTTTTCCCACTTTGCCCAGTGATGTTGGGAACAAACAGCCAACTTCACTATATTTGTTAGTTTGCCAAAAATATTCAAAAGTATCATATACATAGTCATCCAGATCCTTGCTTCTTATAAGTGGTTGCATTCAGCGTAGATATTTTATGTATTTCTACTGCCAGGTCACACCATGGACTATGCGTGCTCTCTTTGCTACTGGAAATAGAGTCATTAGCATCTTTAAATATAATCAGATTAAAAAGCCAGTTCCAGAAAACTCACATCCAATTCAGAAACCTCATCCTTAAAACAGTATTCCTCTTGAACCACTCTAAGTACCAAAATCTGTATTAGTTAGGGTTCTCCAAAGAAATAGAACCAAATAGCCAATAGAAAATATGTACATACATACATATGCTTCTCTCTCTCTAGATATATAGATGTAGATGTAAATATATATATAGATATAGACAAATCAATTTATATCTAGATATCTATCTGTCTAGATATCTAGATATCTGTCTAGATAGATGCATCACTTAATGATAAAGATAATGTTCTAAGAAATGCATCATTAGGAAATTTTTTTGTTGTGTGAACCTCATAGAGTTTACGTATACACATCTATGTGCTATAACCTACTATACACCTCGGCTATCTGATATAGCCTATTCCTCCTAGGCTACAGATCTATACAGCATGTTACTGTATGGGATACTGTAAACAACTGTAACACAATGGCATTTGTGTATCTAAATATATCTAAACATAGAAAAGGCACACTAAAAATACAGTATGGAAAGTACAAAATAATACACCTGGATAAGGCACTTACCATGAATAGAAGTTGCTCTGAATGAGTCAGTGAGTGAGTGGTGAGGGAATGTGAGGGCCAAGGACATTATTGTACATGATTGCAGACTTTATAAATACTGTACACTTAGGTTACGCTAAATTTATTTTTAAATGTTTTTCTTTCTTCAATAATAAATTAACCTTAGCTTACTGTAAATTTTTTACTTTATAAGCTTAATTTTTTAAAACTTTTTGACTCTTTTATGATGACAAAACTGAAAACAATAACACATTATGTAACTGTACAAAATTTTTCTTTATATGCTTATTGTATAAGCTTTTTTCTATTTTTGATTTCAAAATTTTTTTTAACTTTTAAAGCTTTTTAATCCTAAAACTTTGAAAAAACGAAGACACAAACACACAGATTGGCCTACACCTACACATAGTCAGGATCATCAGTATTACTGTCTTCCACCTTCTTTTCTTGTTCCACTAGAAGCTCTTCAGGGTTAATAACATGCATGGAGCTGTCATTTCTTATGATAGTAATGTCTTCTTCTTGAATACCTCCTGAAAGACCAACCTGAGTCTGTTTTCCAGTCAATATTTTTTTGTAAGTAGAAGGATTATACTTTCAAATAATGATTAAAGTATACTCTAGTAAATACATAAACCAGTAACATAGTTGTTTATTATCGTTATCAATTATTACGTATCATACTGATACAGGAGTTAAGAAGAAATTACTCAGGCAGATAGTAAGGGTATGGGAGTCTCTGCTAAGGCTTTTCTTTTTAATGAAAAGGAGCTCCAAGTCATTTTCTAACAAAAAGCAGCCTGTAAAGTCGAGCTAAAGACATAGACAAGCAAGCTGGGAGCTTGCAGGGGTGAATGCCGGCAGGAACCAGGGAGAGATGTGTTCCAAATGGCAGCTCCATCTTCCCTTCTCTGCCAGCCAAATGTATAGTAAGGAGCAGACAAGATGGCAGGGATCAACTGGAAAGCTCATTTGCATAATGAGATTTGGGTGGGGTGGCCAGCCTTCACTGTGCACTATGTAAACGTCATACCTGATTGAACCAATCTGTGAGCCCTATGTAAATTAGACATCACCTCCTCAAACCTGACTATAAAATCTGGTGCATCTGCCACAGGTCCTTTCTCCTCGGAGACCCCTTTCTCTATATAGAGAGAGCTGTTTCTCTTTCTCTTCTCTTCTGCCTATTAAACCTCTGTTCCTAAACTCCATGTATGTCCATGTCCTAAAGTTTCCTGGTGCATGATGATGAACCCCAGAATATATACCCTAGACAATGTAGCTGCTTCAGTACAAAATTGAATGTGCTATACTTTCATATGACTGGCAAGGCAGATTTGTTTGCATCAGCATCACTACAAACACACGAGTAATGCACTGCACTACAGTTTTATGATGGGTACATTACTAGGTGATAGGAATTTTTCATGTGCTTTATAATCTTATGAGACCACCATGGTATTTGCAGTCTAACACTGACTGAAACTTCATTATCCAGCCCATGACTCTGTGTGTGTGTGTGTGTGTGTGTAAAGAGAGAAAGAGAAAAGGAAAAAGAGGTTTATTATAAGGGATTGGCTCATGTAATTATAGAGGCCGAGAAGTCCCAGAATCTATAGTCAGCAAGCTAGAGACTCAGGATTGTTGCTGTATAGTTCCAGTTTAAGTCCAAAGACCTGGAAACGGGGAGAGACAATGGAGTAAACTCCAGTCCAAAAAGCTGGCAGGCTCAAGACCCAATAAGAGTTAAGGTTTCCTTTTGAATTTGAGGGCAGAAGACAAATGTCTCTGCTTAAGTAGTCAGGGAGAAAGAGTTCTCTTTTACTCAGCCTTTTAATTTTATTCAGTACTTTAATTGATTGGATGAACCCCACCCACATTAGGGAGGGCAATCTGCTTAACTCAGTCAACTAATTCTAATGTTGATATTGGCCAGGTGCAGTGGCTCACACCTGTAATCCCAGTGCTTTGCGAGGCGGGCAGATCACTTGAGGTCAGGAGTTCCAGACCAGCCTGGCCAAAATGGTGAAGGCCTATCTCTACTAAAAATACAAAAATTAGCCAGGCATGGTGGCACGTGCCTGTAGTTCCCACTACTCAGGAGGCTGAGGCATGAGAATCAGTTGAGTCTGGGAGGCAGAGGTTGCAGTGAGCTGAGATCATGCCACTGCACTCCAGCCTGGGGGACACAGTTGTTTGTTTAACAAACAACAACAACAAAAAACAAATGTTGATCTCACGCAGAAACAGCCTCACTGACACACTCGGAACAATGACCAACTATTTCAGCACCTTGTGGCCTAGTCAAGTTGACACATAAAATTAGCCATCACTAGGACCATGTGCATTTTATTGCTAGTGAGGTTTGTTTTCATGTGCAACTTATTGGTCCCTGATCTCCTAAGCCTAGTGATAGCCAATTATCTAAAACATTTACTGAGGAGGAATGAGGAAGAAAGTCTGCAAATGGCAAAGAATGTTTATTTTGTGGCTAGCATCCACTCTGTGGTTCTAGAATAATGACTTTTGCCAATAGAAAGCCAATAATCTCTTTTTTCAGCTGCATCCAAACCTGTGTAACCTACTTTATATCATCAACATACTTTGGAAAAGAACATTTTGTACACAGTGAGATATAACTTTTCAAAGCCTCATGACTTCATCTGTATCCTTGAGTCGTAGATAATCTTGGGGATAAAATCTTCCTTCAACAGTATTTGTGAACAATATAGAGATCTCCAGACTACTCTAATTCATGATGTTTTGACAGGCAGAATTTTTTTCACCTACTTTAGCCATGATTGATATTCTGATAATCATTGCTACCAGCCCTTTAACTCTAAAGTAAATTCCAGCAAAGCTTTTTCATCAAAATAGAATATAAATATTACTTCTAAGTTATTAAAGTTTTTATATTCCTATACCAACAACATTAATAATAAATCGCTTAACATATTACCCTTCTCAGAGGATGTTTGCATTTTATGTGTCTTAGTCAGCTCAGGCTATGATTACAGAACACTGGGAGCTTAAACAACAAAAATGTATTTCTCACTTCTGGAGGTTGGAAAGTCCAAGATTAAGGTACCAGTGGATTTGGTGTCTGTTGAAAGCCCTCCTTCCTGTTTGCAGATAGGATACAGTCTTCTTGCTGTATCCTCACATGGTAGAGAGAGGAATAGAGAGGGCTGTGGTCTCTTCCTCTTCTTACAAGGGCATTAATGCCAACAGGGAGGCTCTACTCTCATGATCTCATCTAAACCTAATTGTCTCCCAAGGGCCCTGCCTCTCAGTACCAACACACTGGGAGTTAGGGCTACAACATATGAATTTTGGTAGGTCACAAATATCCAGTCCATAGCAATGTGAGTCTTCAAAATTTAGTCCATCATTTCCCAAAGCATGTTCTTAGAGGTACAAAACCATATTTGCAAAATGAGGTTTCCTAGTCAAAACTTTTAGAAAACACTGCAGAGTATATATCCTCTTGGAAATTCAACAAGTATATGCACATACTAACTGCTCTGAGAAAACTTGTAATAAACAGATTAATACAATGTCTATTATCTTGATTGTGGTGGTGGTGTTATCAGTGTATTCATATGTCCAAACTCACTAAATTGTATAAATTAAACATGTTTAGTTTTTGTATATCAATTATACCTCAATTAAATTTAAAAAGTTAATCCAGCTTTTCTCAGACTTTTTGAACACAAGACTTTTTAATCTATTTTTAAAAGTATTGGTTCCATAGAAGGGCAATCACAACTAATATTAATTAAGCTTTTACTTATATTAATTAACCTTATATTAATTAAGCTTTTACTAATATTAATTAGGCTTTTCATATGCTAGACATATGAAGTGTTTTGTATATTTTCTGATTTTATTGTCACAATTATCTGAGATACTGTTAATATCATCATTTTCTTGATGAGGAAACTGAGGCTCAGAGAGTTTCAGTCAATTTCCCAAGGCTAGACAGTAGAGAGCAGGGTTTGAGCCTCTATTAGTTTTCCTTTGCTGTTGTAGTGACTTTTCACCAACTTAGTAGTTCGGTGAAACCATTTTTTGTGTTACATTTTTGTAGGTCAGAAGTCTGACACATCTCACAAGGCTAAGATTCAGTTGTTAGCAATGCTGCATTCTGGAGGATCTAGGGGAGGTTCTGTATGCTGTTCATGGGGATATTGGTAGAATGTAGATCCATGCATTTGTAGGACTGAAGTCTCCATCTCCTTACTGGCTGTCCGTTGGGTCTCCGTTAATTCTCAGAGGCCTTTCTCAGGTGCTCGGTCCCCACACGTAACCAGCACCAATTCTTCTCATGCAGCCATCTCTCTTTCCTACCTTTATGCGTCTTTATTCCATTTTTAAGGACTCACGTGATTAAATTGGGCTTACCCAGAGAATACAGGATAACATTTCCACTTCAAGATCCTCAACTTTAATCACATAAGCAAGGTCTTTTTTTACTGAGTAATAGAATACAGTCATTACGACTTCCAGGGATTAGGGTGTGAGCTTCTTTAGGAGGCCATTAGTTTGCTAATGATAGGGCACACTTATTTTGACTTTGAGGCCATGTTCTTATCACCATGACCCTCTGTTGTTTTAAGAATGCCCTATATAGCAATAGCATAGAACTATGGGAAATATCTCCTTTGCTCAAAATAACAACACGAGAGGTAAAAGTGCAGACATAGGGAAGGCCTGGGGAAAAGCTATTTGCGTTTTTAGGATCTAAGAACACAAAAGTACTTGTAAAATGCTCATGCTTTTGGAGCAATGTGTGTCATACACGGCATGATTTTAGAAATTCCAAATAACTTATTTCTCAGGGCTTTAGCAAAGTGTGAGAAAGAAAGAGAAAGTTGACCCTTAAATATGATTTCTTTGCATTTTCTCCAGACCATACTCCCCTGATAAACTGCTCTGTGACTTTATAAAAGGCCATTTGTTTGTAGGTGACTTGTGATCATATAAACAAGGATGAGAAAAGTGTTTTATTTGTTTCCTATATGAGTAGAGCTTGGTTTTTATACTTCAGAATTCAGTAAGCAACATGCTTGAGAATTATCACAGGGATTGTTTTCTCTTCCACAGTCAACGCTGCTCCTTGGGTAGTGGTAGGAATGGCAAGTATGTAGCTGAATGCTTAGGTCCTGACCACAAAATATATTCCTTTTCATCTGTCCCAATATGTGTTCCATTATGTGTAAAAATTCATTTACTTGGTGCTATAATGTATCATAAATATTTTCACCCATTTTTTTTATCTTGGAAAAAATACTGGTCCACAGTAATTATCAACCTGGGGTAGAGTGGCTTTGTTTACTAGGACTTTTATCTTTGTTTTTTTTTTGTTTTTTATTTTTTGTTTTTTTTTTGAGATGGACTCTCGCTCTGTTGCCCAGGCTGGAGTGCAGTGGCACGATCTCGGCTCACTGCAAGCTCCACCTCCCAGGTTCACACCATTCTCCTGCCTCAGCCTCCCAAGTAGCTGGGACTACAGGCGCCTGCCACCACATCCGGCTAATTTTTTGTATTTTTAGTAGAGACGGGGTTTCACTGTGTTAGCCAGGATGGTCTCGATCTCCTGAACTTGTGATCTGACCGCCTCGGCCTCCCAAAGTTATCTTTGTTTTTAATATCATCTGTCTGTACCAAATAAGGGTTAATAACATCAGTGCACTTTACTGGGCTTTGTGGAAGAAGTAAAGCCATATTCAGCGCTTGTACTTTAAGAATTTATGTCTGTCTTCTAACATCTATCCACACTAATGCCATCCTCGGCTAAAACTTCTTCATCATTACTGTGATGGGTTTTTCAATTATATTCCACAATAATACTCTAGTCAAATATGTGTTTTGAAAATATTTTATCTCAGTCTGTGGCTTGTCTTTCATTTTTCTAATAGTTTCTTTTGCAGAGCAGAAGTCCTAAAATATATAAGAGAATTTAAATAGCAGACTGAGAATTTTGAACTTATTCTTGGGTTAATAATATTTTTTTAGCACTTACAGAGAGCCTGGCTTTCTGCTCAGACTTCCCCGGCATCAGTGAATTTTAGTTGATTATAACATTTCTGTAAAATATGCATTGTTTCTATTCTTACAGATGAGAAATCTGATTCTCCAGAGATATAGTCAATTCCATGCATATGTTGTATTATGCCAGTGTTACTTTGCAAAATCAATTATTTTATAATATTTGGGTATTTATTTATTTAGCTGGATGTCACTATATTTATGGAAGGCATTTAGGGATTTGTGAATGACTTTGTAATTAGAGCCTTCTACTTCTGAAAACAATTTAGTCACAGCCACAAGTGAACATTCCCTGTGAAATAATGAGATTTCTCTTTAGATGATTCCAACTTGGTTATAAATATTCCAAATATTTGGGGAGTAGTATATAAATACTTAATTTGGTACTTGCACCTTGCTTCTAATTACCTCTAAAATGATTTTACCTCCAGTGGGATTTTCAGAGTTTATCCCAATTTTGCTAATCCCTTTGACTATCTTGCATTCCAAAAACTTGGAGATTGGCATTCAAAAATAGCACAATAGCTCATTCACTTATAGCAGCAGCATTTCCTGCAAAACACTTAAATGTTTAACATATAGTATTTACATTCTGTCATTTGTAATGAATTTCCTAGGTAGATATGTGTGTTCTATTTATTATGCTGCTTTGTCACTTCTCTTACTAACTTGCAGACGTCCAACACTGTACCAATATTGATATTTTAAAACCAACTCAACCCTATCCACATCAGGAGCTGTATATAATGATGCTCACCTTTCTAATACACATCCTAGATTGATTCAGCTTGCTGTATCAATAACTGCCATCTAAAACTAAGTGCCAAGTGCTTCGCTGTGACTGATTTTATTAGTCACTCTGGGACAATTAAAAACAAATACAATAACAGAAAAGAAAAGCTGACAAGAGAAAAAGGTTGAGATTTATTATTTAAACTTTGATAAGATCACATTTAAATAGTACCACTCTTTACTACTTTCTGTACAAAAAGTCCAACATAATCCTGTGAAATACCTTCTTAAAGCCTGATGTTAGATGCCAAATTGTGATCCATTGTATGTTTGGAATTGTGGACATATGTTGAATTGTTCCATAAAAAGTATTCTAATATTTAAACTGGTAGGATAAAACTTTTACGTAAATTGGTCATATTTTCATAGAGCCATATGCATATTATAAATGAGGGTTTATAACGGCCTAGCCCTAAACTGGCAAAGACGAAGACTAACAAAAATGTACTCATCCTATTTATTGATAAAAATGTGATCTGGGGTAAACTTTTACTCTTTAGAATGGACAAATAGCGAGTAATCCCAGCCAGGAAGCTATGATAAACATTGCAAAAGAAGGGAAAGGGGTTTTCATCACAGATACTCGGAGGGAGAACATGCTTATAATTTTCTTTTCAAATTTTCATAACCAAAAGAAGATGTTAGACCATCACTGTACAGTCTCAGGAGGATGGAAAGCATGACTGGCTCGTCCTCATTGGGTTGATTCGTTCCCATTGTTTTGATCTCAGGTTAAAAGTCATCTTCTCAAGGTATAGGGAGTGGGAGAGACCTTCCTGACCTCTGTAAATTAGGTCAGCCCTTTTATTGTTTTCTTTTGCAATGTATTAATTTTCTGCACAACACTAATTGTAATTTTAATTATGTATTTAGTTGTTCTTTTTATTTGATTTGATGTCTTCTGGAATAGGACTTAACTCCATGAGAGAAGTGACAATAATGTACCCAATAGATTTCTTGGCAAAAAAGTACTGTTGGGTACAAAGCTGAAGGATTTAATGATCAGGTAAGAAATAAGGGGCCATGAGGAGAGTCCAGGTTAATCCAGGCAAAAAGAAAGTCACTAAAAAGGTTATAACAGAAGTTTGTTCTATAAAGACCTCTAAGTCCAGGCTTTAAAGGTACACTCTTTGAAATTTTCTAAGAAAAAATGCCATATAGACTACTTCGGAACAACCACAGAAAAAACATCGTAAGAAATGCACCAATTAGGCCAGGCATGATGGCTCATGCCTGTAATCCCAGCAGTTTGGGAGGCTGAGGTGGGCGGATCACTTGAGGTCAGGAGTTTGAGACTAGTCAGGCCAACATGGTGAATCCCTGTCTCTACTAAAAATTCAAAAATTAGCTGGTTGCTCTCATTTGAACACAGGAGGCAGAGGTTGTAGTGAGCCAAGATCGCCCCACTGCACTCCAGCCCGGGTGACAGACCGAGACAAAATGTACCAATTAATAGAACACTGTGGTTAGTAGCACAGATTATTATCTCAAAAGGACCAGAGTTGGTGTTTTGTATCTACCAACATCAACTTTGCCATAACAATAGCCAAAATACTTAGTGTCTATAAAACTAATTTTAGTCATCTATAAAATAAAGACAATAATGAAGCCTGCTGCATAGAATTGTTGTGAGGACTGATTATAAAATTTTATACACTGAACATGAGGATAGGAAGAGAATAGCTAGTAAACATTTATAATATTTACAATTTGTCCCAGTGTGGAGCAGATAATAAACATTTATACAGTTATCATATATAAGCTATTAGTATCATTTTAAGTGAATAAACTATAATACTAAAATCTAATATAGCATATGTCTCATCAGTGTGCAAGTATCTTTAAGAAATGGCCGGCCGGGCGCAGTGACGCACGCCTGTAATCCCAGCACTTTGGGAGGCTGAGGCGGGTGGATCGTGAGGTCAGGAGATCGAGACCATCCTGGCTAACACGGTGAAACCCCGTCTCTACTAAAAATACAAAAAATTAGCCAGGCATGGTGGCGGGCGCCTGTAGTCCCAGCTACTCGGGAGGCTGAGGCAGGAGAATGGCGTGAACCCGGGAGGCAGAGCTTGCAGTGAGCTGAGATCGTGCCACTGCACTCCAGCCTGGCTACAGAGCCAGACTCTGTCTCAAAAAAAAAAAAAAAGAAAGAAAAGAAACGGCCAACCAGATTTATTAGTCCCATGACTACACAAGAATGCACAATGGCTTAATAGTCAACCTATTAGCTCATTGTTAGACTCCACAAAAAATGTTGATAATAGAATACATAAAATGTATTAAAAAAGAAACTTTCACAGCTATTGTTTTTAAAAGTTTTCAAAAATTAAAAATATTGGGAAGCTTCTCTGTTATTTAAAGAGTAAATTAAGTCTGTAGTCTTCATTCATTCATGTATTCATTTATATGACAAATATTTATTTAGTACCAATCATGGTAGGCATATTGAGTATTGTGATATGTTGAATAATGGTCCCTAAAAATATCCAGATTCTGACCCCTGGCATTTGTAAACCTATTACCTTAAATTGCATAGAGGAATTAAGGTTGCAGATGGAATTAAGGTTACTAATCAACGGACCTTAAAATAGAGGAGATTATCCTGAAATGTTTGAGTGGTTTGATCTAATCCTAAGGGTCCTTACAAGTAGATGACAAAGGGAAAAATAGAGGTTAGAGTGAGAAGAACTCAACCCACGTCGCTGGCTTTCAAGATTTAGGAGTGGGGCCAAATGTCAAGGAACATCCAAGGCCTCTAGTAGCTGGAAAAGGTAAGAAAACCAATTCTCCCTGAGAGCCTCCAGAAAGGAGCACAGCCCTGCTGACACCTTGATTTTATCCCAGTGACAACTGCATCAGATACCAAACAGAACTTAAGATAATAAATCTATATGGTTTTATGCACTGTGTGTCACAATTTGTTACAGCAGCAGTAGCAAACTCATATAGGTATGATAATAGATGAAGTGTGAATCCTGCTCTGATAGAATTGAGGGTCTAGTAGAAGAGTAACTTATTGAGTAATAATGAATATTATATAAAGGAATTACTCTGTGAAGTGCTATGAAGGAGTATAAACTTTGAGATGTTTATTTATATATAAAAGAGTTGTATTATATTCTAAAGTCAGTATAAAAGGCTCAAATCACCATTGTCATGATTAACTCTGAGTAGTTCTTATATTGCACATGAGGTTGAGTTTACATGGTTTTGGCTAACTCTTAGATGCACTGAAACATGATAGTCACCGGGACAGGTTAACAGAGAAAAGCAAAGCCTATATACAGAGTTATCAACGATGTCCTCGTTTTAGAAAACAATGACATGTCTAACAGTGATGAGCGTAGGAGATGTGCAGAACAGTAAAATATTTCTGCTTTCCTTCAAGGTTTACTCTGTCTTACTTTGACATTCGATTTTCAAAATTTCGTGAGTATTGAAATGCTGGACATGTCACATCAAGTTCACAAATAAAATAAATTCCCCACTAAGTTTAATTCTTTTAAGCTTGTTCTAGACTTTCTGATCCACATAATATACTATAAAAATACGCTGTAATCATTAGATAGTTGAGGTTAAAAAAATTCATTATCAAATATTATATACATAGAAATGCCATGAAAATCAACTGAAACCACTAAACTTACCAAAAAATTGTCAGTAATGTTGTTACATATAAGATGAAACAACAGCTTTCTCTTAGAAGTTATGATACAAAAGAGGACAATATATTAGAAAACAAACAAATCATAAAGTACCCAGAAAGACCCTAACCAGGGATTGCATAGAAGCCTTACAAAGATAAAAGATTTTTAAAAAGGCATGGGGAAAGTCCTTTGGATTAATTAATAGCATTTTAAATGAATGTGTTATGTTTGCAGCATCTTTGGGTTAATGGGAGGACTAATGGGTAGCTACAGCTTATATAAGAACCTAGTATGGTTTCAGAAAACTTCCAAGCTAATGAGAAGTGAAAGAATATTCAATACATTGAAATAAAATCATTGGATCCTCATTGCGTATATATAGTTAACTAAAATATGTGTCAGATATGTCAAAGTATAAAACATTTTAAATTAAATATATATAATTATACATGCATATATAATACATATATATGCATATATAATACATATATATGCATATATATAGTTAACCAAAATATATGTCCGATATATCAAAGTATAAAACATTTTTAATGAAAATCTTATTGCTATATATGATATAAAAGAAAATGTGGATGACTATTTAATTGAAAATGGGGGAACTGATAAGCAAGAAAAAATGGAAGATCAATAGATTTGACATTACAAAAATATGAATGTCCAAATGTTAAACATCTTGTAAATACTTAAAGATCTACTATAAACAGAGAGATTTATTATAAACAGACTAATATTTGAAGCAAACATTGCTGATATTAAAGTTAATAGCCTTATGAAGAGCTTTAAAAAAAGCAATGAGAAAATCTGTTAATTAAAAAAAAAGAATGTGTTTAACCCCTCTCTACAAGTCAAATATTGTACATGCAGATTAAAGAAACAAGAATACATAATTTTTTTACTTATTACCTTAGAAGTGGTCATGTATTAAATATGAATATTGAAAACTATTAATTTTATAATGAGATGCTGCTGCTTCTGGGAATATTGATGTATATACATTTTATGAAAACCAATTAGCAATATATATTAAGTACCTAAATATTTATATATTTTATTTCAATAATCTCACTTTAGGACTCTACCTTAATGAAATAATTATAGATTGTGACAGGAAAGATTTCTGTCTTAAGCTTTTAACTGCAAAATGTTTCACTTCAGTTTGTTTTGCATCATAAAACAAATTTGTATTCAGTACTTAGCACTTCAAGACACTTAACATATATTTTTAAATTAAAAAAATTAATGAATTCTTTTTAAATAGCAAAAATGGAAATAGGCCTAAATATCAGAAGAGAAAAACTTATATACAGTTACACAAAGCTATATAAAACGTTATATACAGTTATACAGCTTTAAACAGTAAGGTAAACATGGTAGTCAGACTTCAAGATGGCTTCAATGAACCCAGTGCCCTGGTATTCATATCTTTGTGTAATGTCCTCTCTTTTGAGTGTAGATCGACCTTAGTGCCTTGTTTCTATTGGATCACATATGGTGGAAATGATGGTATGTAACTTGAAGACTAGGTCACAAAAGGCAGCATAACCCCTTTACCCTATGTCCCCTTGGCCATTTCCAGTCACCCACTCTGAAAGAAGCCATCTTGAAAGTAGCTCTGTGGATAAGCTCATGGGTGAGAAACTGAAGTTTCCAGTCAACAGGCAGGTAAGTGAGCTTGGAATTAAATCCTCCAGCCTCAGCTGAGTGTTCAGAGCCTGCAGCCCAGTGGACAGCTTGACTACAACTTCCTGAGAGATCCTGAGTTAGAACCACCTGGCTGATGCCTCCTAATTACTGATGCTCAGAAACTGTGTGACCTGATAAATGCTTGTTGTTTCTGAGTCCTCAAGTAATTTGTTATGCACAAGTAGGTAACTAATATAAAAAGGTCCAAGATGAAATACTGTGCAATCATGAAGCTCATAGTTGCAAAGACTATTTAATGGCACAACAGCATTCATATGAGATAGTGTCAAGAGTAGAAGAAAAAGTTAAATAGAACATAATGTAAAGTTTTAAGAACAGTATGATCCCAAGTTAAAGGAATCTTTATGCTTTAGGAAGCATAAAGCATCCATGAAGCACACACAAGAGACCAAGAAAAGGTTCCCACGTGGCTAGAGTGAGAGTGAATATCATTCTAGATCTCTCCAGAAGAGTCGGCAGGAAACTGATTATAGAGGTGTTTTAATGTATTTAGAAACTTCATCTTCATTCTAAAAGTAATAAGAAATTCCAGATAATTAAAAAAGAGAAGCTCTGACATTTGAAAGCTGGCCTGGCACTCACATCATAGCCGAATGATTATGGTATTTAGCATAAACAACTTCACAGAATACCAACCTAAGACAAGGTTACTCAGAGACCGTAATAAAATGATACAAAACAAGAACACTTCATAATTTTGTCTAAGCACAGGTAAAAAAGCAAGGTCACTCTGCCACCCACAAAGTACTAAACATGCCCTCCTTAGCCAAATATGTGGCTGTTATTTCTTCACCAATTGATCTTTGTGGTAGGTAAGGTATATTGAGAAGTTTAATCACAGCGTTGCCCCTGCTTTCTGACAGCATCCAATCTAGCACAAAACCCTGCTTTCTTAGACCCACCCCAAATCATCCAACCAAATCCCAAATTCTGTAGTAGGTTCTTTCTAATGCCCAATCACTGAGATTTCCCATGGTATGTGTTCTCCCTCACTGCAATGCTTAGTAAATTCAACTTGTTTAAATGCAGGTGTATTTCTGGTGGCCTTTGGCTGAAAGAACTGATACCACTAAGAGTTTTTAAGCATACTTAGCATAAATTTTAACCAGATTTAATTGTGAGAGCTGGTAAAGTGGAAAGTAAATGCAATAGGGTAACTTAAAACTCCTGTATAGGCCAATATTGATTTATGTAGGTTTTCTCAGGTCGCTTCTCTTCCTTTTCTTCAGTGCTCTCCACAGGCAGCTCTTACCTTTTCTGATCTCACTTTCCTTTCAGTTGTTACCTCCACACATATTCTGGAAGCACTACATGCAATTCTAAATCACAGAATATGGGCAAAATTAAGTTCATGAGTCCAAAGAAACTGTGGGAGATTTATCCTTCACATCAATTGTTTTAGTCTATGTTCCCTAAAATAAGATTCTGATATGAGAATTCATGTGCCAGAGATGTATTAAAGAATTGCTTCTAAGAGGGATTTGTAAGACAATGAAAGGAAAGGAAGGGATGAAGTTAGGCAAGAATGCACTTACAGGCAAAATCCCAGCAAGAGCCTTGTCCACTCTGAAGTGTAAGTTACACCTCATAATCTTTATTAACTTGAGCAAAGGATCTGGGTTATATACTCTACATCAACTAGTCAATAGGTAATGGCCACTCTAAAGGCATGTAACCTCGAAGGCAATTCCAGTTCTAATAGCCAGGAGTATTCATACAAAGAAGTCACAAATAGAAGTAGTGTAAAGCAAGAACAAGTAGTCAGAGGTGTCGCAAAAATGGTCATAAGTATCTAAGGGGACATCTGGGTAGAGCACCTTCATTGTCTAATCCTGCTCTCCCCGTCTCTATTTCCTACCCCTGAATTGACCTTCCCAAGAATGATGACAATGGAAACATCTATTGTCTTTGAAGGAAACTCTACAGAGACATTTTATGGATCTACAAGTCCTACAAAACAATCTTAAAGAGAGGGCCTTAGTCTCTTTCTTGATATTCATTTTAACGTACTTTTCCTAAAGTTCTTCATTTTAATTATCTTCCCATGAGGAGCATCAGATGGCAAATTCAGATTTCCCTGCAATAAGCTCAATTTGGTCTCTTTTTAAGGGACAAAGTGTTCAAAAAAGTGTGGGACCAGCCTCACCATGTGCCATATGAATAGATATGTTAAGCACCTAGCACAGTGCCCAGCACATGGTAGGTCCTAAATATACAGTAACTATCACTATGATTCTTTTGTTCTAAACCCTTGTACTGGTTGGGAAGTTAAATGCTAGGGAAGGAAATTAGCTCTTTTGGGCGTTGACTTCAATATTCTTCCCATCCACCTTAGACCTGAAAGATGTATTGGCCACAGCCTCGTGACAGGACCATCTGTAACTTGGACTTTTTGGGACTGGAATATTTCCTTCCCCTAGATTTATCCAGTGTGGCTGCCATGCTCAGTAACAAACACATGTCTTGTATGAATTCATGGAGAAAAGATGTCCAGAAGCCTCTGTGACTGCTTGGAGGCAGCAAAGGGAGGGATAATAAGCTGCCAAGCTATCTCTTCCATAATAATAAGCACTAATTAAATGTCTTGTTTGAAAAATATGCAAAACTATAAATACATCATCATTCAGATGGCTTGGGCTGCAGCCTGGCCAGATGCAATTCTGTGTCTGAGACATGATGTCATAAGCCAGTTAAGATGTGTCACCTATTTTAAAATATTGGATTTGCTTAGGGTGGCTAAGTATTATAGGACCTTTTCTGGACTGGCCCTCAAGAAAATGATGGAGATGATTCTTTGCCTCTGCCCTAAACCTTATTAATAATCCTTCAGCTCTATGCTTCTCTCCCCTTCCAGGCTCTCATCTGAGTGTACCCTGCCTTTGCCAAGTGCTAGACTTTCCTTCTTGTCTCCTCTGTCTCAGTTACAACTTGCTTGCTACTGTATTCTAACTCATTAAGTCTGAGAGTCAAGAGACAGGGAAAGGCAGGGACTTAGCTATGAAATCTACCCTAGGAACATCCTCTAGTTGCTACCTGTTCAGAAATGGATTTCATAATAGGTTGGATAATAATTAGATTGTATTCCTTGATAAGAATAAGTGTAGCATTTTGATGGAATTAGTCAGTCTTTAGAATACCTACATGCTACTGTACTCAGTCACCACATTCCCTCTCATCAAATTCAGAGGATTATTAAGTACACACACACATACAAAAGAATAAAGAGAATCAGAATAGAATTTTTAAATATATTGACAAGTTTCTAATGACCTCTAATGTAATGGTGTTTGGCAAAACATGAAATAAAGAATGTAGCCTGGAGTGGGTTTATGAAAAGAATGTCCTGGGATCTATTCATTCAGGTTAGCATTGTTTCTGTTGAGGTAGGTGTCGGAAGGGTCATTAGCATATTCAGTGCTAAGATGAGACAAGATAAGCACGTTTTTCTTCACAAGTATTGCTCTGTTTTTGCTTTGTCTTAACTGAGAAGAGCATCTAGCATAAGATCAAGCAAAGGTATGAGTTTCCTGACCCACTTCTGTGAGGCTGATGCCCCAATATCCTCCTTTGTTCTCTTTTAATCCTCCTATAGCCACTGGAATGGTTGTCTCTGAAACTGATGGGGGCAAGCATTGATTTAGTTAACTTAAAGGCCAAACTATTCACTAGGCTGACATTATTACACCTTCAATTCTATTTACTGCCTTATATTAATGGTAGTAACAACCTTCTACCTAATTCCAGGATGAGGTTTCAAATAAAGCCAAATAAAAACAGTCCAAATATGTAAATTATTTGCAAGGTCCTCCTTATTCTGACCTGTGGTTACCTAAGAGATGTGCATGGCCCAGTGCTCAAGAACACAGGACTCTGAGCTAGAATGTCTGGCTCAGCCCTGACTCTGACACACAGAAACTGAACGACCTTGGAAAAGTTAGTTAGCCTCTCTCTAACTCATATCTCATATTTCTAGTCTCTAAAATGGGATGAAAATTATATTTCTCATGAAGTTTTAGGTTGATTAATGGAGTAATTAAATATGTACCATTTAAAACAGTGCTTGTGACAGGGTAAGCACTATACAAGAGTTATCTATCATTATTAGCACATTTATTTAAAAAGAAAAAGAATAAAAAAGATGGGCTTTTAAAGCACAGCTACTTTGAACATACAGTGAGTTTTTGAGTTATGGTATATCAGACTAGATATTCTCCTGCTTGGGGAAGAGTTAGAAAGGAGGTGGTAGGGGAAGACTTAGACTAAGAAGACTGAAAATGTGACCCAACATTTCCGTTTCACATATGACCAAAGACAGAGCAAACTGAATTACAAGGAAAATGAGACACTGCTCCAAAGACAAAGCTAGGAAACTGAAAGCCAGGGACAGCGTGACAAAATCACTAAACTAATTGAAAAGTACACTCCTCCAAAAGATAGATAACGTCATCTAGAATTACTTTCAGAAGCATTGGTAGAAATCCATTCAATTGTTTTAATGTAAAGGAGTTGTCTTTAACTGAGAGTAGATTTGGGTTTTTTTTTTTTTTAAAGCAAGCTGGATAGCATTGGAGACTATTATACTAAGTGAAGTAATTCAGGAATGGAAAACCAAACATCGTTATGTTCTCACTCATAAGTGGGAGCTAAACTATGAGGATGCAAAAGCATAAGAAGGATACAATGGACTTTGGGGACTCGGGGGGAGAAGGTGGAAAGGGGGTGAGGGATAAAAGATTACAAATTGGGTTCAGTGAATACTGCTTGGGTGAAGGGTACACCAAAATCTCACAAATGACCACAAAAGAATTTATTGATGTAACCAAATACCACCTGTTCCCCAAAAACCTATGGAAATACATTTTTTTAAAACCACCATTTGGATATGAAAGAGGAATAAAAAATATGGTAATATGTTCTCTTTATTCAAAATGATGCTATATGTAAAAAGTGATGTATCACTTTAATTTCGTTTCATTACTCATACCTTCCAAATATAGTTTCCCGTGTTATTGACTGTTTTCTTCCTTTAGAAGATGACTTACCTGTTCACAAACCTTGTCTGTTTTTATATTGAGCATTTTTCCCTTAAGAAATTGCATCTACTCATGGCGAACATTAAAAACTTCATACATCTCTTATCTGACTTCTAAGGCAAGGTTGTGTTCTAGGTAGCATAGTTATGTTACAGAAGTTCATTAATCCATGGCTCTCCTCCTCTCTTCATTTGCTTTGCCCCAGGTTCCCATGTGCTGCCGTCATTGCCACTTGGATATTCCTATGTTTCACTGTAAATACCAATTTGGCTTTTCCATCTCAATCTATAATATTTTCTTTCTCTCTCTTTCCCTTCCTCGCACCTCAGGGTACTTCCTACCATTTTTCTTAAGGATAGTCTGTGAACTGTTTCTCTTGCTCAGTGCTGCAATTACCTTTCTTAATTTCACAGAACATCTCATTGAAATCTGCTGCTGAAGGCATAGGTAACTATCCTGGAAACAAAGGATGGGGTGGGCGGTGAGGGCTGCTTTCTGAGGGAAGGGCCTCTAGAAGGCCACAGAATTTGCAGAAGGCAAGGAGAGAGATGTGCTTTTTTTCTTTCCTTTCCTTTTTAATTTTTATTTTCTTATTTTTAAATTTTTAAATTTTAATTTTAATTTTTGTGGGTGTATACTAGATGTATTTAAGGGAGATATTTAAGTGCTACATAAGATATACTGATAGAGGCATACAGTAAGTAATAATCACATCAGGGTAAATAGGGTATCCATCACATCAAGCATTTATCTGTTGCATTACAAACAATCCAATTATAAATTTTTAGTTATTTTCAAATGTGCAATTAAATTATTTTTGATTATAGTCACCCTGCTGTGCGAACAATCACTAGGTCTTATTCACTCATTTGAACTACTTTTTGTACACCTTAACCATCCCCACTTCCCCCAACCCACCACCCTTCCCAGCTTCTGGTAGCCACTCTTATACTTTCTGTCTCTGTGAGTTCATTTGTTTTAATTTTTAGCCCCCATGAAGAAATGAGAACATGCACAGTTTGTTTATCTGTGTGTGGCTTATTTTACTTCACATAATGATCTCCAGTACCATCTATGTTGTTGCAAATGACAGGATCTCATTCTTTTTTATGGCTGAATAGTATTTCATTGCACGTATGTACCGCATTTTCTTTATCCAGTCATCTGCTGACGGACACTTAGGTTGCTTCCAAATCTTAGCTATTGTGAACAATGATGCAACAAACATAGGAGTGCAGATATCTCTTTAACACACTGATTTCTTTTCTTTTGGATATATAATCCAACAGTGGGATTGCTGGATGTACTTTTTAAAACATGTTCTTGGAAGAAGTGGGGCAAGGTGGGTGGGCGTCACTGAATAACCAATTCTATTTACACCTCTGGGCCAAAAGAAGAGGTTCAGGCAAACAGAGTAACTATAAGTATGTGTGTGGATGTGTGGAACTGGTGAAGGTGAATATTTTCTAGATCAATGACAATACACATTTGAAATTATGGATTTATTGACATAAGACCGTGCATGCACTCTTTTTCAAGAATGCAGATATAAGAATTGCCCTACCCTGAATCAAGAGCAAGAATTTCATATCTATTGATAATTGAGTCAATAAGCTTTCCATAGGCACTGGTGAGGTCAAAGCACCTGGGCAGGTGGTGTGGAGTAAGCACAACACTTCTATTCTAAAGCTTGAAGAATAGAAAATAAGATGGGAGACATCAAGCAACAGGTCGACAAATTTCAAAAACTTATTTCATAATCATTGCTGGTTAACTCAAAATTTAAAAATTTTACTTTATATTTTCTCTTTATTATTTTTTGAGGCAGTATAACTTGAAAATGGCATTGGGATGGATAATCTCAGGTGTCGACTTGACTGGGTTGAGGGATAGCTAGGAAAACCTTACATGAGTGTGTCTGTAGGAATGTTTCTGGAAGAGATTGGCACTCGAATCAGTGAACTGAGTAAGGAAGACCTGTCCTCACCAGTGTGAGCAGGCATCATCCATAGAGGGCCTCCATAGAACAAAAAGGCAGAGAAAAAATGAATTTCTTCTCTCTTCTAGAGCTGAGACATTCATCTTCTCTCCTCCTTGGACATCAGGACTCCTGGGTTTCAAGCCTTTGGACTCAGACTGAATTCTACCACCAGCTTCCCCTGGGTTTCCAGCTTGTTGATGCATATTGTGGGACTGCTCTGCCTCCATAATTGTGTGAGCCAATTTTCATAATAAATCTCATTTTATATATCTCTATGTGTATCCTATTGGTTCTGTTTCTTTGGAGACTCCTGACTAATACATGCATTCATCATCATCCTGGTAGAAAATATGATTTCTTCTGATTTTATCCTAGTGATACTTAAGGGAATTCAACTGTTCTATGACAAAATGTGACACATAAAACCAAGGAAAACTGAAACTGATGGTGATGGCTGAGTTAATGACTAAGACAGGCAAATACGGGTGAGAAAACGTACCCAGATATAAAGGGCAAAATAAAATTAACTCGATGATGATTTACTGAGTACCTATTAGGTTCCATGTAAGTGAATTTAGACTTTGGCCTTAGGAAAGTACCATATGAAGCTTGACTTAACATAATCAGACATATATTTTGCCAGAAATACTATGGGGTTATAAAGGAAATCAGGTGCTGTGAAAAAATAAGAGGAGGATAGATATTAAGGGGGTAAAATCTTTAGAATTTGGAGCTTTTGTGTTAGGGGACTGATAACTACAGAGAAATACAGGATGATTCTGGGATAAGTCTGACATTACAGGGAAAAAAGTATCTGTTATAATGGGGGAAAGTGTGGATCACGCAGAGATAATCTGGGAAGAGTTTTGCTTGGTAAGCTGCCTTGTTTAGATTGGCTTTTACTGGCTCATTTGTGGATAGAACAATTTCTATCACAGGTTCTCTTAGAGGCAGCATGCAACATATGTCAGCTGCCACCATGCAAGTCCTCTATAAAATGATAAAGAGTGGTTCCTGGATGACAGATGTTACTGCTGAACCAGGGGAAATAGTGAGGAGCTTAGAGGTGCTGAGCAGATAACAGGCATTAATTCCAGGATACACTGACACTACAGGGCAAAGCAAGCAGCAATTTGTTTTTGGTGGTTGGACAGGATTTCAGAATGCTGACTTAAAAGATGGAGGAAGATAATAGTACTGTTACTACACAGATCATCAGAAAACCTGGAGAAGTATCATATTTTTTTTTCCATCTAAATCTATCTGACATAATAAGGGACAGATTCCCTTTTCAAGTTTCCAATTTGGTTGGAAATCACATATTGGACCAAGTTTAGTCCTAACAATGGAAGCCAGAACCTGATATGCTAATATACTTATGCCATTTCTGACACAGATCAAGAGGTCAATAAACATTGTCGAGTGAATTTCCTTATTTGTGTCTTTGTTTAAAAAGTTTAAAAGTTTCTATTAATCTTATTCAATTGTTTATATTCCTATTTCGTACTTTGTGAATGTCCACATTGCTGCCATGTAGTAAGCTTGAGCATAAGACTAGCTTCATGGCTAAAGTTAATACCAGGCCAAGTGGCTCCAGACATTCATTTGAAACAATCTGGCTGCGTACCTGTATGCCATCAGTGTTGAGTGACCCTACCCATTAATAAATTATTAATCAATCTTTAAAAAGAGATATGTGAATTCTTCAGTCCAAAGGGTAAGATGTTTAACTCATAAAATCCATCTGGTACTACAAATGCTGTTTTGGGTTTCAGTTTTTCTTCCAAGAACATCTGCCAAAAATCATTTAAATAAAATGAGACCCGTAATTACTGTTGTAGTTCCCAACCGATCCACCAATTCTAGGCATAGGATTTATATCACTTGTCATTTTAAAGCATACTTTTCTTTAATGTACGTAGAATTTAATTTTATCATTTTCTATTGGAGATAAGCATCCTAAAGAAACACAGGAAAATTTACATCTTATAAAAATCTAATCTTAATATCTGCTCTGTCCACTTCCCACTATTAGTTTTTAATTTTCCTATTGTTTCTGTTAATAAACTAAGTGGAATTTTGGTCCTGTCTGTAGCTCAACCTTTTCTATCTAGTTTACCTAGAGCTGCGTCAAATATCTTACATGAGAATTAAATATTTTATAATTAAAAAATACTTAAATTCTAACCTTCTGCTAATTTTCACCAAATATATGTAGTTATTTTCTTGACTTGTTTCCTAGGAGAAGAATTCCAAACTCAAATAATTCTAGTCATTTTTTCACCAAATAAGTTATATTACTGGATCTATTATTTCCATTAATGCATCCTAAGACACGTTTTCATTTTAGTAGTTACATCTTATGGAACATGAAATTAACCAAAAGATTATGTTAATGTTATTCACTTGTTGTATGACTTTCTTATTTTCCTGAATTGATCAAGGGACAAAGCTCCTTCTTGTATACTACATTCTGACTCCCATTACCTTCTCATCAGTGCTTTGATAATTTAATAGAATATCCCCAAGGATCCTTCACAAGTCGTAGGTACTAAGAGAATCTGGCAAATAAATGTCTTAGCTAATAGCAAAAAAAAAAAAAAAAAAAAAAAAAAAATCACGTATAGCTTCCTGTTCCCATGTAAATTTCACTAGTTCTTTGATTGAGGTTATGTGTTCATAATGGCCAAAATAAATATGTTTACCCAGAGGAGTCAACTCAATAAACTAAACAACATAAAGTAAAACACCTCATGTAGAATGTTTTACTTTCTCGAAGAGAATTGATAATCAATGCAGATAAAAGTATTCACCCAACAGGCTCAGCTGGAGATAAGTTGCAGTGGTGTTAGATGGAGTTATCTAGCTCAGAGCTTACATATAGAAACACTCACAATGACTACTACATAAATGGCTGAATAGATGAATGAAGAAGAACTGAAAAAATATCAAGGAAATGTTGCTGTCTCTAAACTAAGAAGCCCTGCTGTATAATTTCATCTCTAGAAATGTCTTTTCTGCTTCCCTGCAGAGTTATAAAGAATGTAAGTCTTTTTTCTGTTTACTGAATTAGTTGGTTATGATGCCTGCATACCCAGGTGCATCTTGGAAATATTTGCATCTATTTATGATAAATAGATTGGGATGAATTCATTTTGACAAAGTACAAGCAGTTGAGCCAATGTGTTCTTAGAGGGCTGACAATGTGGAGAGTAGGAAGAGGGAGTCATTTCTAGCTTTCACAATCTCTTGTCATCTTGTCTCCAATATTTCCATCTTAACTTCTTCACATGGAGGTGTGGGGTTGGAATGATAAAATATGGTTAATCATAAATAAGGAAATTAAAAATTATATTTTAGAAGAGTATGGCTCTTAACAAAAATCCATACCGTAAACAGGAAAACTTGAAAATATTTTACCAAAAACAAACAGAACACTGAGACTGAAATGAAGGCCTAAAATGAACGCCAAGGCCCTGCCTTCAGGTTAGGGACTTGATTTGCAATCTGAACCAATGCATCTTTTTGCCGGAATTCAAATAAAATTTCAATTGAGGACCCAGAGCTCAAACTATTTATTTTTCTGGAACTCCCTGCTCATCATTATTTAAACATTGGTGTTTAATTTTTTAGTGAGAGGAAATGAATTAAACACTTGAACTCCAACTCCTCTATGGAGAAAAGTGTGTAGGTTTTAAAGGGACCGGCATTGAGTAATCTAAATAATCATTATCGTAATCTCCAATGTCATCATTAATATTGACTCAATACCATGGACTGAGACTACTAAGATTCTTATACGAGCCATCTCCTGGAATCCTCCCAAAAAAAAGTTGAATGAGGTGAATGCTATTATTGCCATTTAGATGAGAAATCTGAGGCTCAACGTAGTTGAATAATTTTCAGAAAGCTTTGTGGTTTATAATGATGTGTGTGCTGGTTGGGTCAGGATTTAAACCTAGAGCAGCTAGGCAAAGAGGGATACATGTCAGGAGCTCTGCTGAGCTGAGGAGAGCTGAGCTGCCAGGTGTTGGAGTAGTCAATTAAAGCAACAAGTCAAAAAGAGTATTACTCAAGTCATTAATCACTTACTGCAATATTAAAAGCAAGAGGCTAAAACAGAGAAGTACCAATTCCTTGCTGTTCCATTTTTCCCCATTGTACAGCACAATGGTTGAGAATCAGGTAGATCAACTTATGTGGACGTTGTCTCACCTTTTGCCTGAAAAGCTCTGAACAAAAAGCCTTCTACAGATTTATAGTCCCTGGGGCTGATGCACAACAAGGCAGGGGAAGTGGGGTTGAGAGAAGCTAGGAATGGAAATGTACTGAGTCAGAATGGGGAGAAAAGTGATTTCAAGGTTTCCACCTTCCCCTCCCTGTAAGGAGGTTTCAGCAGAATGCTTGAAGACGATCTTTGCCTAAGGCTTCAGATGAACATGCTTTAGAATAGAGGCTCTTGGGCTAGGACTGCCAGTATATGTAACAGCATGGCTTGCCAGAGAGGCCTGCATCCTTGACTGCAACTTCCCTTGGAGAATTCACCACATTGGCTATGTGTAGGGATTCCGTCAGAGTGGTGAAAGAAGCTATAGGAAAAGAAGCAGGGCTTCTGAAAGGTCGGAAGGCTCTGCAGACCTTCAGGGGAGAAGAAGCTGAAGGCAGCTGTTCTCTTACCCTGAGGCAGAGGGCGAGGAGTAGGTACAAGGGAGTGTATGGGAATTTATCTAAATAGGTTTGTTTACCCGTGTTGTCCAGAAACCGACCTTTGACCATCCTCGCTCATGACTTATCCCTGAAAGGGGGAACAATAATGTTAATTACCCACAGAATGTGTTTGCTCCAGGCTTTCCGCCTTATATCTGTACCGAATAAAAGCAATCAGCTCTAGCTGTTTGAGACTGCTCACTCTTCGGCAGTCCCCTAGCTGCTTTTTTACTGCATACCTGTGTCTGAGTACTCCTTTCATTGTCACTTGGCCAGGGTCTATGCGACTGACCCAGCAGCTATGCACTAAGTCTGATGCGGGGCAGCTTTCCCCTGTGAGGCCTGTCAGGTAAGCCTTTGTAATTGCCTATATGGTGGGGCCTGAAAAATCACATGTAGGTTTTTAGTGTGGGGCTGGATTCCTCAGTATGCAAACCTAATCTAGATACAACATCAACTACACCTGTTCTTGCCCCATTTCTCAGTGATTCTGATATGACTTCCTTTTCTTCATATTTTGAAAATCTCTCCATGACACTATGATGGATAGAATTATGTTCTTCAGCATGTTGTGTTAGAAAAAAGATTAGGCCGGGCCCGGTGGTGGCTCACGCCTGTAATCCCAGCACTTTGGGAGGCTGAGGTGGGTTGATCACAAGGTAAGGAGATAGAGACCATCCTGGCTAACACGGTGAAACCTCATCTCTACTAAAATTACAAAAAATTAGTTGGGCATGATGGCGGGCGCCTGTAGTCCCAGCTACTCGGGAGGCTGAGGCAGCAGAATGGTGTGAACCCAGGAGGCGGAGCTTGCAGTGAGCCGAGATCGCGCCACTGCCCTCCAGCCTGGGCGACAGAGTGAGACTCTGTCTCAAAAAAATAAATAAATAAATAAAAGATTAAATCATTAATCTAGATTTCTGAGTGAACAAAGCTATTGTGCTGAACACCTGTCAACTCCAATAGGGATCGCACCAGGTTCAAGAGGCTGAAGAAGAGACCCAGAATCAGTGAACGAGACACGGGGTTTTACTGGGGGCTTACATAGAAGGGAGAGAGTCCAGTGGCAGTGGGCTGAACAAGAGAACCAGAACTTCTTGCGAAATCATGCAGTGTATGTAGCATTTTTCACTTAGCATCCTCCCGCTAACAACCTTCACCTGGCAACCTTCGTTTACCACAAAAGGCCTCCATCCCATGTATGACCTACCCATGGAACAGACTGGGGCTCAGATGTTCCTCATAGACAAAGAATGTTTTCCTGGGTTGGCCACTCCTGGATCCCTTAGCTCAGAACTCTGAACCACATTCAGATGCGTCTGCCATCCAGTGTCATTCTCAGGATATGCTTAAGTTATTGCTATCAGGTGTGTTTACTATACAACAGCAAATGACAAATTCATTTAAAATTCATAAATTCACAAAATTAGAAAGAATGGAAAAGCAGAATAATAGTGAACAGGATATGTCAATGCAGTATTGGAAGAAGAAAAAATGAGGGCTTAGAAAAAGAGAGGAAACTAACGGCAGAGGACGGTAATATAAAGCAAGATTATTATACTCTAGGATCCAATAAAGATTCAGAAATGGGAATCTTCAAGTACTACAGAAGATGAGCATGAAAAAATAGCTAAAACAGGGAGTTGTTTGATAGGTCTACCCAAACACAGTCAATAATTGCTCCTCTCAACCCACAAAGGACCAGTGGTATATTCTGTGGAAAAGTCAAATGCTAAAAGCTGCAGTCTCTGGTCCATTAGGCACAGTAGAAGTTGGGGATGAGATGTAGAACTAAAGACCACATGCTGAGTGTTGGGTATTGAAGCCACTTTCTCCATTCTATTCTTGCGATTCTGGTGGAAAGTTGAAAATGCTCCAGGCAGAAGACTGCAGGCTTCCTCTTTGGAGAAACTGGCATTTGTGGGTATAGTCACCAATATTCAGTTCTTTGCCTGATATCTCTTATTGAAAGTCCTTCCAATATGGATTTTCATGCGCACAAAACTTCCAGTCAGCCCTTGAAATATAACTGGGGTGTCAAGAATTATTGGCATTTTAAGAAAACATTCAATATGAAAGATTCCCAAAGGAAAAAAACAAGAGGTCAAAAGGAAAACTTAAAATATTCTATAATTTCAGAGAGCTAATCATGTATCTCAGAGAGATGAAGACAAATATCACATCTGTTAGAAAAGGATGCTAGAAAACAGAAATAATCAGACAATAAGATAATGCTTTCAAAAATGAACATGTTAGCTTAAATTTTAAAATAAAATCATTCCAAGAGCCTGAGGGACAGATAAAATAATGCTTTCAAAATTCCAAGAGAAATGGAATTATTTTTCAATTTAGACTTCCATGCCAAATCGAAAGGACAATAATTCAGGACCAATAAAGAGAAAGAATGCAGAATCAGCGGACCCAACACAGAAGAATGGTGGGGGGGTCCCTGGGCAGCAGTTGTTCAGTAGGAAGGCAGAACAACTAGACTCACGTAAAGCAAACAAGACCAGTCAGGGAAGAGAACTGCAAGAAGATTCTTGCTGAGGAGTAGTAGATGGATGAAGAAGGTGAAAACAAAAAGCCTGATACATTGTTAAACATGTTTGAGCCTTTGGAAATGTATTGCTATATGATTGGTTGATATATTGAAACATTTGTGGAAAAGTGGTAAGTATGTATAATACTAAGTAATTAAAATAAATGAAAAATTAATAACTGGGAAAAACAGAAAAGGACTCATAAGCATAGTACCCTTTGTCTCTGCAGTAAATGATACCTAGTCATGATAATATAAACGCTGATAACTGATTTAACCTTAAATAATGACATAACCACAGAATAGAAGCACATAGAATGAATTAAATCCTCTCAGGAACAGGGCTTGGGTATATGCAGGGCTCCAGTAAGGAAAGTTGTGTTTTTCTTTAAACAGTTTTTTCTTTAATGTTTTAGTACATGAAATACAAATTATAAAATGGCATCTGTGGCCATAGCCATTGTACATTAATTTCATCAATTTCTTTTACTTGAAGAAGAGCTAAAATGAGGAGCATCTTAGTCTTTACATTGTGTCCACCAAAAATGTAATTGTTTTAATTGTTTGAATACAATCATGAACTGCTTGCTTTTTCTATATGGTCCTGGATGTCTAAAATGTTTGCAAATTTCTGAACCAATGGAACTCTGAGGACTTAGTATTTTATCTTTGTTTTATCATCTCCTACCACACTCCATCTCACAGATCTTTCTGAATCCTTCAAATACTACTGCTTTTCTGCATTTACTCACAGACTATGTAAAATGACACTTAAAAAATTAGAATATTTTATTTATTTATTTATTTATTTAAGAGATGGGGTCTCGCTCTGTAGCCCAGGCTGGAGTACAGTGGCAGGATCTCGGCTCACTGCAACCTCCACCTTCCAGGTTCAAGTGATTCTCCTGCCTTAGCCTGCCGAATAGCTGGAATTACAGGCATGTGCTGCAGCACCCAGCTGATTTTTGTATTTTTAGTAGAGACGGGGTTTCACCATGTTGCCCAGGCTGGTTTTGAATTCCTGACTTCAGGTGATCCACCCACCTCGGCCGCCCAAAATGCTGGGATTACAGGCCACCATGCCCCGGCCCAGAGATTTCAATCTTATCTATCCAGATAGACATTAAATTTCTCATGGAAAAAAAAATTGTGGATTTTGTCTAATTTTTTTTTCTCCCCACTAGGGCTTTGTACTGTTATCTTTTCATGGTCAAAAACAAACAGATAATAAAACAAGACAACTTTAAGAAAGAAAACATTACTTTTACATTTCAAGGGTAAAAACCTGAGTTTGTCCTGAATCTGACCCGTCATCTGTATATTGGAAATATAACTTAACTCAAGTGATCTACGGTTTTCTCATTTCTGTATTGGTATTCAAAGACTGTGAAAATTAGATAAGATCATGTATATTTATGTGTTTTTTAAGCTAAGAAATTATACAAATGTAAAGCATCATTATGATAAGTAATTACAAATATGTATGTATGTATGCAAATGTTTGTCTCCTTTTTCATCCAGCTATACAGTAGTGACCAGAAAATAAAAATCCTAGGGAATATTCTAAGCTTAGTTGGAAACTTTTATCCAAAAAGGAAAAGAAACAAAAATAGAAGAAAGTAAAAACACAAATACCAAAATGATTTTAACCAAGTTTCAGTAACTTTTCTACAAATAAGTTACATGTTTCATACAAAATACAATTAATAACCTAAAATCAACATTTTTTAAGTACTAAAATGATTATTTCTTAGCATCTTTCTTAGTAAGAAGTAAAGGAAACTAAAATGGTAAACCATTTATTATGATGATAGCAGTTCTTTAGCAATATATTTTTGGTTAGTTCACACAGAACATTTGAAGAATTTTCTACTTTTAGAAAATGTTGTGAAAATATTAAAATGTAGAGACCTAAAAAAATTTGTCCTTCAAAATGTAGTGTGCTGGGAAATAGGATAAGAGCTAGCATTAGACACAGATCTGTAAGACCTCATACAGTGTATTTTTTTCACTACTGAAAGTGTGGCAGAATATTATACTAACATAATTTGCATTCTGTTCTACTGTACTTTGAGAAATGTGAAGTTTTTTGTTTGTTTGGTTTTGCTTTTTTTGTTTTGATTTTTCAGTACTTGGAACCACTTCTCTCATAGAGTAAACAATGTTAAACTCAGGATGACTATGGCTTTGTAAAAATCTCTTAATATTTTCAAGCATGAATCTTGATGTCCCAAGGGTTCCTAACCCGAATATTAGTGGATATGGGAGCAATCCATCCCTGAAGATGGAGACAGGCTTAGCTTTCTGAATGCTGGAAAGTGGCTTAAGGAAATTTCTAGGGTGGTGGAGACCTTGGCTTCACTTACGCATACAGCCACAGGTAGGAAAAGAGCTGGAGAGTCTGAATACTGAGAGCATCTGTAGTAGATATTACTCATATTCCCTGACATCTCATTTTCCTCTCCTCTTCTTCCAGGCACATGAAGAATTATAATTATTTAACCCTTGAAGTTGTATATAACCATGTTACTTTTTCTAGGGAATGAAAAGAGAGAAGGAGAGAAAAGTTTCACATCTTGTCTGAAGCATTTAATGGCCACTGTTTGATTCTCTTCATTAAGTTGCTACATATTTATGTTTGTCAATAGGGAAAAGGAAGACAACCAAACATAAATGTTCTATCTTTCCTCTTTTCCATGTACTACTCCAAAAGTAGTTCCTGGAAAGGGTGTCAAGGGTTGTAATCATACTTTGAAATAGTACATGGGTGAGAGAAAGGAGGATTCCTTCATTTTTCCTGTTGCCTGTTGGTCAAAGATCATTCCATTAGGGGCTAACTCCCCCTTGCTTGTGGTTTATATTCTCCTCATCTGACACCTAGGATGCCCCATATAAAATCATATTTAATACTCTGCAGTGTAACATTTCACTACTGTCCAAAAACAGAAAGGCTACTCAGTGCAGAAGGGTCACTACCAGAGAGAAATAAAATAAGCATTTGAGTAAATATGAAAAGGCACAGAAGGATATTTTCATAATAGAGGATCCCTGACAATGCCTGTTCAATGAAGCTTCAGAATTGCTATGAACCAGCGACTACTGTATGTTTCCCGTTCTTCTTTCTGAAGTGACATGAAAATGTATTATTCTTTTCCTGTTCTGGTTTCACCAATGTATACAGGGTTATTAAACACAGATAGCTTGTTTTTCAGTTCTTAATTCCCTGAACAAGAGGACACACATCTGAACTAGTTGTAAATACCACCTTTCATCCCATGCGTATGCCAGACTTTGGGATACCTCCTTGGAGAGTAGTTGAAAGACAACCAAATATGTAGTGACTAGAATACTGAATTGTGGGAGGTATTACAAATAGTCACTAATATTATTCAGTAATGTCTGAACTCATTTACATGTGGGTTCAGGAAGAATTATAATTCCCCACCCACTTGAAAGTTCGGCATGATCAGGTCAATAGTTCTGGCCAAGCAAATGTGAGTAGAAGTGGTGAGTATATTTTTCAAACTAGAACATTCAATAGGCCAGTGCTTTTCCATCTTCAGCCACAGAGATTGCAACCAAGGAAGCACATGGTGAGATAGTGATGTCATAGTTCCATTGAGCATCTGTTATCCTGTTTCCTAGAATGGCTACAATGAGTATTGGTTTCTGGCCTAACTGAATGAACATATAGTATGAGAAAAAAAAACGAACTTTGTTTTTCAGCCACTGAGAGTTTGGGGTTGTTAGTTTAGGTTCTTCTAACTGATTGAGGTTGTTACCTGGCCTCTCCTGACTGATACAACTCCATTCTGCCATGATGACTCAGGTTAGATTTTTTTTGATTACTTTAATGGAAACTCTAAAACAGTTTTAATTTGCATTAGGGAAAGGGTTGTTTTGCTGCTCTCAATTATAATTGACCAAACTTTTACTTACAAAATAAGTGTCTTCTCTGGTAAGAAGAAAAAATAGAGTGTTGCTTTTAGCTTGGGCATGTTTACTCATCTAATTGCTAATTGTGATGAGCATGATATTTGTACTATAGTACCATAGCTCAAATGCAAAATAGTGATTTTAAGAGGTGAAGTTGCTACACTGTCTCTTATCCCATTGACTTGCTTACAGAAATAAGTATTCTGTCCCCAGATTTTTCAGACTATTTGTTCCACACTAATCGCTTGGAAATACGACTTCTGAAAGTAATTTACTTAAACCATAAATCCTCACTACTGCTTTCCATGTGGCTACATGGCATCTGAGATAGCCATGGTGTATTTCTGGAGGACACACTCTATTACATGGCAAGGGTAAGCGGGGTGTTCTTATTTCTTTGATCCTGAGCACTTGCAGACCTTTAGTCTCTTCATGCTACTCTGACTCTGCTATGCAGCCTGTACACAAATCTTGGATGTCTCCCTAATCATTAACTAAATGGGACTTTTCCAATGGTATATAGGGCTTTGATTTTCTGCCCCAGAGCAGGTTGGAGCTTCTGATCATGTTATTATTTCCTTTAAATTCTCAGATGTATCCAATGGGAGAAAAGTAAAAAGAATGACCAGAAACTTGTGAAAGTTTGGCCCATCAAGCAAAGCAATGTGGATGCAATCTCCCATTCTACTTTCCTTACTACTTTGAAAGCAGCTTGTTTCTGATTGATTTTTCTTCATAAGGGAGCACATTGTTTTAATTTAAACTGGATTTCATAGGGAAATACAAACAAATTATACCTAGCAAAAAATGCAACTGCTGTGTATCAGTACCAGCCTGAGAAGTTTCTTAGAGACAATATGTGCTTCTGATTTCTTTCATCTTGGGGTATACAAAAATAGAATTGACAGTATGCCTCACACTCTCTGAAAATTCCTCCCTCAAGTCACATACTATATTTTGTTTTTGGAAGCGAAAGAAGAAAAATATCTTGAGAAAAAAAAGAGGATATTCTGACAATAGGGAAAAAGAAGGAGCCAAAGGGATTCCAAGGTGGATCATTCCCATTAAGAAGTAGGGAGATGGGATTAAAATTTCTATGGTAAGATAAGGATCCTGGAGTTCCTGAATCTTCATCCTCTGCATTGAATTGATTAATGCTGCAAAAAGTTGGTCTGTGCTTTCAATGTAAGACGGTGTGGAGTAAATATTCCATTCCATGATGAAATTTAAAATAGAAATATTGTATATGTTATTCAGGTATGGCCAGAAAGGCTAGCTTGGGGCTTAGTTCTCAGGCAGAAATATATTTTTTGAGAGTTTAGTGAAAGTTTTTCTCCTTATTAGAGTTGACCCAAATCAACCAAGCCCATAAATGAATGTGCTTCTATAAAGTGCTCATTTATTGATCTCATATAGGAAATAAAAGAAGGGGGAAATTCTTGAGCCAACATATCCTGCACAATCTCTCTCTATAATCATAACTATATAAGATGTAATATCATATATGATGAGCATAAAATTAAAAGATGGATTTGTTATTCAATGGCTAAAATTGAAGGTAGCATCCATCTTGTCAAAAGGAATATTTTGAAGATTACAGCTGCAATACTCAAGAGTTTTGCCTAATGTATTCAATCTCTTGTATAGCAGAGAAATGGGCACTGGCATTTTTGCGTCTCTGCGATTCTCCCCCTGCCTTCTAGTCTTCTTAAACCGTCCACTCACCTTCAGAATTGCATACTCTTCTGACTTGGTTACGATTCTGGAAGTCATTTACACCTCTTTAAAGTACCTTTTTATTATTTACTTTTTGGTGTTTCCTATTTGAATTGCCAATATTATTTATGTTATTTACAAATTTGAGAAGTTCCCTCTGTTTATTTCCCCATTACTGATAGCGATGTCTTTGGTATTTGGAGATACTAATTCTCTACTCCTGATAGCTCTTTACGTGTCAAGGGATGTTAATTAGTTTAACACTTCTGGCTTCTCTTTTTTCCATCAACTCTTTCAGGTGAATGACTTATCACTTAGCAGTTTTTAAATCTGGGATAAATATACTGAGTGTGCTCAGTTTTGGGGACTAAGCTGCTATAATTTAGATTTTATAAGTAATGAAATGATTTTTTCATATCTGCACTACTATTTGTTCTTTTTCCCAACTTATTCAGGACTGGAGAGAGAAAGAGAAGTAATATTTATTGGCCCACTTTGAAAACCCCAAACATTTGCACTGTGAGATTGGGAAACAATGCTTTGACGGTATAGAAAGAAAGCTCGACTGAGTTTTAGACCTAAGTTTCCTAAAAATTTAAGATGTGCTTTCCCATCTTGCAAGATGGTGGGTGAAAAAGTTGAGAAGCCAGATACTAAAAAGAAGAAACCCGAAGCCAAGAAGGCTGATGCTGGTGGCAAGGTGAAAAAGGGTAACCTCAAGGCTAAAAAGCCCAAGAAGGGGAAGCCCCATTGTAGCTGCAACCCTGTCCTTGTCAGAGGAATTGGCAGGTATTCCCGATCTGCCATGTATTCCAGAAAGGCCATGTACAAGAGGAAGTCCTCAGCCGCTAAATCCAAGGTTGAAAAGAAAAAGAAGAAGATTCTTGCAACTGTTACAAAACCAGTTGGTAGTGACAAGAATGGTGGTACCCAGGTGGTTAAACTTCGCAAAATGCCTAGATATCATCCTACTGAAGATGTGCCTTGAAAGCTGTTGAGCCATGGCAAAAAACCCTTCAGTCAGCACGTGAGAAAACTGCGAGCCAGCATTACCCCTGGGACCATTCTGATCATGCTCACTGGACGCCACAGGGGCAAGAGGGTGGTTTTCCTGAAGCAGCTGGCTAGTGGCTTGGTCCTCAATCGAGTTCCTCTACGAAGAACACACCAGAAATTTGTCATTGCCACCTCAACCAAAATCAATATCAGCAATGTAAAAATCCCAAAACATCTTACTGATGCTTACTTCAAGAAGCAGCTGCGGAAGCCCAGACACCAGGAAGGTGAGATCTTCGACACAGAAAAAGAGAAATACGAGATTATGGAGCAGCGCAAGATTGATCAGAAAGCTGTGGACTCACAAATTTTACCAAAAATCAAAGCTATTCCTCAGCTTCAGGGCTACCTGCGATCTGTGTTTGCCCTGACAAATGGAATTTATCCTCACAAATTGGTGTTCTAAATATCTTAAGAACCTAATAGCTGACTACAAAAAAAAAAATTAAGATGTAACTTTGGGAAACATTTTCTTTTTCTGTATTAGTCTTTCCATTGTAACATGAAGTAGATTAGGGTGCATAGTTTTTAAGAAGCAAATAGCCCATGAATAATGTGTGGTTTTTCATAGATTGATCAATTTAAGTAACTGAGGTATAGCGGTATATCCATTGACTTAGGTAGTATATTGGAGAACTATTTTTTTTCCAGGCCAAGTTAAATGGCCATCCCATGTCCTTCCTTATAAGTTTATTGGTAACTGATGTCTTCCATTGCTTATCTACTGTAAAAACTCCTTAGACTTCCTATGTTGTGTGTTGATTTTCTTATATTTTAATCCATGGCCTTCCAATTACATGACTTCTCATCCAATAATATTTCCTCTACCCTACTCTGTCACATTCTTGACTATGTCATCAGCAGGAAATATGCAATTTTTGCTATCTGGATATTTCCACCCAATCTCATGGCCTATTGCTGCACATCTCCCACTCTAACATTTTCTTGAGCTTATTGAGAATCATAAACTTTACTCATAAAACTTTTTATTCTATTATCCCTCTCATGTCTTTGCCACCCTCTTTACCTGGCTTAGGTTCCCCAGTCCACCATATTTATCACCTCATTGTAAATATCCTTAAGTCCATGGGAAACAAACAAAAAAATCTCCTGGCAAATTCTAACCCTAGTTAAACCCATAAAGACTGGTCCCAATTTAAATTCATCACCGAAAATTGAATGTAGTAACAATGTTGCTTGGAAATATCATTTCACTTCTCTAGAAGGTTTGTTTTCCTATAATCTTAAACCATTCATGTTTTGTCTCATTCTTCCAACTACTTAAACCCCATCCTTTGCCCTCTACTCTCAGCTAATTCAGGAGTTGTCTCATCTTCACACTGCTGGATGTCCGCCTGATGTTCATTTTCACTCTTGCTATCTAGTTCCCCTCCTGTTGAAGTGAATAAGCTGGAACACCTTCTGGTGTTTGGATGCCCATCCCACTTTTTTAAAGACTTTCTTTTTTTCAAGTGTTCCTTTTTCTCTTCTGCATATTGAATATACACCTCTGTATCTATCAGCCCATAGGCATGCCTTAAGGCTTCCAAGTTGGAAACCACAACTAAAACAGTAACAACAAGATTCCTTAGTCCCGGCATTTCCTTTAAGCTATGATCTACTTCTTGGCTTTCTTCACAGTAATAACTTGTTGAAAATTATCTATGGATGTTATTTCCCCATTGTAGTCCCAATATTCAATCAAACACAATTTTTTCAAGTCTCTTATGTATCAAAATTATTACTGAAATTTTTGTCTCTTACTGTCATTTCACTCCAAACTGTCATCAACTTTCACCTCAAATATAAGAAAAGGCTTCTAAAAATTGTCCCCACATATTAATTTGTGCTTTTATGATTATCTACCAGATAGCTAGAATAATGTACTTTTTAAATAAAAGCTTGATCACATTACTCTCTCATTTAGTTACTTTTAGAGTCTTCAGACTACAGTAAGAATAAAATCTTATAGTTTTACCTGTGATTATTAAAAGTCATGCAATTAATACATGCATAATCTGCCTACCATTTTTGCCTTATCTCATGCTGTTTGCACTTTCGCTTTTTATGCTACATCCATCCTGACTTTTTATCTGTTCCTAAGACCTGCCAAAATGCTTTAGGATTCTAAGCTTTCACATAGGCTCTGGTTTCTACTTTGGAAGGTTCTTCCCTTGCTTAGTCTTATTTCTGCCTCTTATCTTGCCATAAATGCCAATGCTACAAGGAAGTCTTCTGTGAAAACTCATACTTAGGTCCCTGGTACACCACTCTGTTTTTTTCCTTTAATACATGATATAAGAATTGCAACTTAACATTTACTTGATAATTATATTATCAGTTTCTAACTTATTCATCAGACTACAAGCTTTATATAAAAAGGGATTACATTGGAAGTGTAGATGTCTGTTTCCCATCTCATTGAAATCAGTTTGTCCTCATTATTTATTGAATAAAAAATTAGTAAATATAAGGGGAAAGAAGACAAAAAATCTTTCATTTATGAGGCATCTCTCATATGCCTAGTACTTTGGTTGACATATTTTCTAGATGAAGAAACTAACATTCAGCACACCTGACACACCTGATGAAAATTGTATGATACCTAATACAAGGATTTGAACTCAGATAGTTCTGGCTGCAAAGGTAACTGCCAAGGCTGGTGAAACCTCAATCCCTCCCAGAACCTGTTTGTTTAGACTGTCTCTTATTATTGATCTCCAAAATGCATCTTATGCAGTAACTATATATATTTCTGCTCCCTAGCTGCTGTAGGTATTCCCTTTTAAAATTTCTTTGTTCCCAGTCTCTGATACTCTGGAAGTATCAGTCATTTCTTGATCTGAACCTAGATACTTGACTTCAGCTCATTTCCACTGACTTTCCCACAAATGTTATATACTTAATAATCATGTTAGTTTACTTCCTTCCCTCAACAAATACTCATAAGCCATTATTTGGCAAAGATATTCTATCTTTTTTTCAGACATCAAGATCTCCAGAATGCAACATAACATAAGAGAGCAATACTGGATCTCCTTATGGTCAGTCCATTTCTTTGTTTGCCCCATCCAACCTTACAGAGAGTACAAGAGTTAAAGTTGCGATAGTCTAGAGTGGAAAATGGCACAGATAATAAAAGAGTCAGCAGAAATAGCTTCCTCTCCTGCTGCTTCTGCTGCAGGGCCTTTAGGAATATTATAAACTGTGACTATATAGACATTTATGTGCCCTTATAAATACATCACATGTAAATGTTTTTCTGGAAGGCTGGGAGGGCTGAATCAATGTATGGTCATTTTTCCCCTTGTCAGAAGCAATAGAATTTTTATTGGCATAATTTCCATTACTCAGCACTGACTATGGTATCTTTGATCAAACTAATTAGAAATAGTTACACTTTGCACCATGAGATAGATCAAATTTATTTGAAAAATTATGTATGTGCACACATAGAAAATAAATAGGGATATTAAATATGAAGATATGACATTTATGCCACTGGTTGGAGTGAGGAGGCATTCTAATTAGGTAGTGAATATTCTTAAAGTATAGATTTTTCCTACGTGTACACTGTTCAGCTAAAACTACAATTGCTAATAAAATTTGAATGCATAAAAAAGGGCAAAGATATTTTTCTGATAATGAAGTTGGTCTATGTTTATTGGTCAACTGCTATGTGTCTTTGCCAGATAACGATGATGAGGAAAATGACTTTCAGGCATTGAGAAGTCTTTTAAAATGCTGGGTGGACAAAAATTATTCTAATTAGCGTGCATGCAAAATAGAATGTTAAAACTTCCTGAAGTGTATGTTAAACAAAGAAAGAACTGATGGGGTTGTTCAGAGATATAATGGAACCTTGTGTTTGGGAGATGTGTCCATGGAAGAGCAGAGACTCAAGTGGTTTTGAAAAGATAATATGGAGAAAGGAAATAGCAATGCAGAATGTATGTCAGGCAGAGAATGGGATAAGAACTGAAGTTTTACTTTTTTCCCCCAAGGATTTAAATCATCAAAGATGGAGAGACTCAGACCCCAGTGATGAATATGCAGTTTTTCCAGTGAATAATTTTGATACTTCTTGCCAAGGGTTGAATGGGATGAATAAACCAAAAGCGCTGGGTGTTGCTGTGGGGGTTTCTCTTGCTGTTATTGTTATGATTTAAGCATGCTTACATAGAAGCAACTTCAGAGTTCATGACAAAAGGGGCTTTCCGAGTTCTTGCGGTTGTGCAAAGTGGTTATATGACTTATTCAACCTGTACGTCCCCAGCTCTTACCAGACTGTGATACAGAAAGGGTTATATTACTGTAATAACCCACCCTTTTGACAAGTCTCAGGTTTTGCTGAACTATCTCCATCACTTCCTGTATCTCTGCATCTTATATATACATACTGGGTACTTTCTTCCCTCTAAGACCATATTACTATTATTTTCTTATTACAATAGCTGAGTGTATGATTTTTAATGGATGCTAAAAATACATATCTCTCTCCAACATACATATGAATATTGGTAACCTCTGATGTTGCACCTTACGCATACTCAGGTTTGTGTATATTCAGTCACCCAGTCACCCTGGGATGAGCCCTTGTTTTGAGCAGGGCTCTCTTTATCTCTCCCTCATCACATCTGTCTGTTAAACTTCAGAAACTGTCAGCTGATTTCCCTATCATTTTCAAAAATTCATTGAGTCATGTGTTTTTCTTTTTTCTTTTTAGCGTTTAACTTCAAATTAATTTATTCAAGTTAGAGTTTTGAAGTTTTATAGATTTTTTCTGAATACATGTTTTCCCATTTGTAGTACGTCCTTAGGAGTATTTCTAGAGGATTTAGTTTTTTAAAAAATCAAGTTTCACCATTTCATTAGAAGTGAGCTTCTCAAGCTGTCCTGCTAGTCATCAATCACCCCTCCCATGTGAGCTCTTAATTCTCCTGGAATTGAGATGAACTTTTAAGCTAAATTGGAACTCATTCTGATCACATAAGTTGCACAAACTTGAAGTTTGTTCAACTACTATTGGATTATTTTAGTAGAATTTAAAAGAAAAATTTCTATCCTTCTTTACAAAATATAATTCGCAGTGGCCTGGACCTAAAGGAAATGCTAAATGACTCCCAGGAGACCTTCAGAGCTAGGCTTCTATGACATTGGTACAGAAAAGCAGTAATGTTTGTGCCATGTAAATAAAGGAATGGATTGCAACCAAAGAAAATTTTGCAATTTTCATTTCTATTTTTAATGTTGCTCAAAAAGCCTCTTTCTACTGGATCAATTCAATGCTGTTGATTCTATATAGCATCCATGCTCAAGAGAAACAAAGAAAAATGTTTTGGGCATACAAAGGGGGTATTCCATTAGCAGCAAAGGAAAGCTCTGAAAAATTCAAATCAGACCTTGCAAGGTCTGGAGCAGTCTACTTGTATCACATAAAAAAATAAATGGTAATGAAAACAATCTTCTGTTTCTGCATGCTGGATGTGCTGGGGAACAAAAAAAGAAAATGAGAAGAAAACAATCTTTCAATAATACATTCAGAGGACATTTAGGATTAGTTTCAGAAGTCAGGTGCAACTGGATGAAAATCTTGTCCAACATTTTTTGTTTTTACTTTAAATTCCAGGATACATGTGCAGAATGTGCAGGTTTGTTACAAAGGTATACATGTGTCATGGTGGTTTGCTGCACCTTTCAACCCATCATCTAGGTTGTAAGCCCCACATGCATTAGGTATTTGTCCTAATGCTCTCCTTTCCTTTGTCTTCCATTCCCTGACAGGCCACGGTGTGTGTTGTTCCCTTTCCTGTGTCCATGTGTTCTCACTGTTCAACTCCCACTTATGAGTAAAAACATGCAGTGTTTGGTTTTCTGCTCCTGTGCTAGTTTGCTGAGAATGATGACTTCCAGCTTCATTCATGTCCCTGCAAAGGACATGATCTCATTCTTTTTTATGACTGCATAGAATTAAGTGGTTTATGTATGCCACATTTTCCTTATCCAGTCTATCATTGCTTTGTCCAACATTTTTTAATAGAATAAAATATGAGCCAAAGGGAGTAAGAGTAGTAGGAAGCAGACAAATGCCTAGGCAGACAGGGGTGGGTCCCTGGTGAAACCCCATACTCAAGCCAAAGACAGTTTAAAGCCTAACTACAAGTCCCAGGTAAATCCATGGACTGGATTGAGAAACTCTCTTCCTGTTTGGTGCACTTTCCTCTAATTGATCCCCACCCTTCACATATTTTACATATACCTACTCTTCCCTAATTGGTTTTTTATCCTGTTGTGCCCACCCATCTTTGAGTGATGCCTTTGTTTTAACTTTTTTTGCATAGTCACAAACCAATTAGAATGCACTTTCCTATTCTGAGCCCATAAAAGCCCCAGGCTCAGCCATATTGGAAGAGAAACCACCCAACTTTGGGTAGGTGACCAGCCCTGCATCTCCTCTCCACTGAGAACTGTTTCATCGCTCAATAAAATTCTTCTTTGCCCTCACCCTTCAATTGTCAGTGTATCCTCATTCTTTTCGGATGTCAGACAAGGACTTGGGAACTGCTGAATGCAGGTATGAGCTATAACACAGGCAGCCTGGGGCATGCCTGGCCCAGCTACAGGCTGCACTGGTGCACAAACCAGGCATTACCCAGGTTGGCTGAGTAGGTTGGCTGCCTCTTGAGGCAGGTAGCATGCCTGAGCAAGGCCCAGGCTAGGGTGTTGCCAGCCAGAGGTCCCCAGCTGGCAAAATGACTGAGAAAAACCCTGCATCAAGAGCAGGCTAAATTTGACCAACAACTTTTAAGATGTGCATTGGGCATAGCACAGAGAGCCTCCAATAGTGCATTACTTTGCATTAATAGCAAAAGTTTAAAAATAAAAATTAAATGAAAAATAAAGACAAAAGGTGTCTTCCCTGCTTTTGAACATTCTTTAGTTTACACCAGTTCTTCTTAACCAGGAGCAAGCCACTCTCCCCCACCCAAGGGGACATGGAAATGACTGGACACATTTTTGGTTGTCACACCTGGGTGGGGTACTACTGACATCTGGTGAATAGAGGTCAGAGATATTGCTAAGTATCCTATAGTGCATATGACAGGCCCCATGACAAAGAATTATTCAGCTCCAAATGTCCATAGAACCAAGGCTGAGAAATCCTGTTTTGCATAATAATGATCAGTAAGGGTCTACCTTAGTAAACACAACTTTAATGTAAATTTTTTCTTAATTTTATTTTAGCAGCAAAGCTAAGAATTGAATGATTGTCATTATTGAGTTTTCTCTATTTATATCAGCACTTTATTTTTCCTTTTGTAGCTAGGTTTAGTATTACATAAACAGGCAAGTGTGAGTAGAAGCATTGGTATCCCATTAAAACATTTCATGACCCAGTTACAATTTTTTTTTTTTAGTTATATGAAAATTGTTAGCAACTTGCTTACGTTGACATATAAATATTGTTTTATTGGCCTATTTCTACTACATTCCACCCAAATTTCTTGAAAAACATAATATGTATTTTTAAATTATTTAACTATTTCTGATGTGATATGGGTTGGCTATGTCCCCACCCAAACCACATCTTGAATTCCCACATGTTGTCAGAGGGACCCAGTAGAAGGTAAATGAATCATGGGGGCAAGTCTTTCCCAATCTGTTCTCATGATAGTGAATAAGTCTCACGAGATCTGATAGTTTTCAAAAGAGGAGATCCTCTGCCCCAGCTCTCTCTCTTTGCTTGCTGTCATCCATCTAAGAGGTGACTTGCTCCTCCTTGCCTTCCACCATGATTGTGAGGCTTCCCCAGCCATGTGGAACTGTAAGTCCAATTAAACCTCTTTCTTTTGTAAATTGCCCAGTCTCAGGTGTGTCTTTATCAGCAGTGCAAAAACGGACTCATACATGATGAAATTAAATAGAATTAAAAAAAAATACTAGATTGTAAACAAAGGTACAAACATATCTTGGTAGTGTTGGGGCACAGAAAATTATATCCCAGAGGGTTGTAGATGTGTGGTGTTATTTCTGGGGCATCAGAACAGAGGCCTCAGAAATAACACCACACACCTACAACCATCTGATCTTCAACAAACCTGACAAAAACAAGCAATGGGGAAAGGATTCCCTATTTAATAAATGATGCTGGGAAAACTGGCTAGACATGTGCAGAAAATAGAAATTGGACCCCTTCCTTACACCTTACACAAAAATTAACTCAAGATGGATTAAAGACTTAAACATAAAACCTAAAACCATAAAAACCCTAGAAGAAAACCTAGGCAATATCATTCAGAACATAGGCATGAGCAAAGACTTCATGACTAAAACACCAAAAGCAATTGCAACAAAAGCCAGAATTGACAAATGGGATATAATTAAACTAAAGAGCTTCTGCTCAGCAAAAGAAACTATCATCAGAGTGAACAGGCAACCTGCAGAATGGGAGAAAATTTTTGCAATCTATCCATCTGACAAAGGGCTAATATCCAGAATCTGCAAGGAACTTAAACAAATTTACAAGAAAAAAACAAACAACCCCATCAAAAAGTGGGCAAAGGATATGAACAGACACTTCTCAAAAGAAGACATTTATGTGGCCAACAAACATACGAAAAAAAGCTCATCATCACTGGTTATTAGGGAAATGCAAATCAAAACCACAATGAGATACCATCTAATGCCATTTAGAATGGCTATCATTAAAAAGTCTGGAAACAACAGATGCTGGAGAGGATGCAGAAAAAATAGGAACACTTTTACACTGTTGGTGGGAGTGTAAATTAGTTCAACCATTGTGGAAGACAATGTGGCAATTCCTCAAGGATCTAGAACCAGAAATCCCATTTGACCTAGCAATCTCATTACTGGGTATGTACCCAAAGGATTATAAATCATTCTACTATAAAGACACATGCACACGAATGTTTATTGCAGCACTGTTTACAATAGCAAAGACTTGGAGCCAACCCAAATGCCCATCAAGGATAGACTGGATAGGAAAATGTGGCACATACACACCATGGAATACTATGCAGCCATAAAAAAGAATGAATTCATGTCCTCTGCAGGGACATGGATGAAGCTGGAAACCATTATCCTCAGCAAACTAACACAGGATAAGAAAACCAAACACTGCATGTTCTCACTCTTAAGTGGGAGTTGAACAATGAGAACACATGGACACAGGGAGGGGAACATGACACACTGGGGCCTGTCGGTGGGTCAGGAGCAAGGGGAGGGAGAGCATTAGGACAAATACCTAATGCATGCAGGGCTTAAAACCTAGATGACGGGTTGATAGGTGCAGCAAACCACCATGGCACATGTATACCTATGTTAACAAACGTGCACGTTCTGCACATGTATCCCAGAACTTAAAGTAAAGTAAAAAATTATATCCCAAAATATAGCACTTTGGCATGCTGAGTGCTTCAAGTTAAAGAAAGCTGAAGGTCCTCCAGAAAGAAACAAGTTCTCTCATCTGATCTTCCCCTGTCTCTTCAATCCTCTTTCTTTCATGAAGCACTGGGAGTAACTCTCTGGAATTTGTTTCTCTGACGAAGAAAAATTCTTAAAAAAAAAAAAAAAATACAATTGTCTGAAGTCCCCCCTTCCCTAGGAATCTCATCAAATAACCAGGAAAGTTTAACCATCTGAGAAGAGAAGAGACTGGGAGTTCTCATCACAACCAGACAGATTTTTTATGTATTATTCTGAAGGCAGCTCTATCTGCACATAATACAACCCTTATTTAAGGTGAAGTTTCACCCCTCACCTTCCTATCACCTTCCCCAGAGCTCAGAGAAACACTGTCCTAGGTAATCCTTGTGTGGGCTCATTCTTTTCTCCTGCAAATCATTTAGTCCTACAACCCCCATTTCCCCTTCCCCTATAAAGTAGGATACATATATAAGCATCTAGACCTCACAGGGTTATTCAGCAATCATTCTCCTGCAATTCTCCCATGTTTATGAACATTAAATAAATTTTGTATGTGTTTCCTTCTAGGAATCTGCCTTTTGTCAGTTCATTTTCAGTAAACCTTCAGAGGGTGAAGGAGAAGCTTTTCCTCTGACTCTACGGTAGAAGTGAATATACTTTGTCACACTATAGCATGGTGATGAAGCTGAGTAGACAGCCTGGGGTGTTATTGCTGACACTAAAAACTGAGTTAGAAAAAAAGGAAGCCATAGCAATACAGAGAATAATCCATAGGCTGCTGAGATTAAGAAAGTCAGTAGATCAAGATTATTTATGAACTTCTGTTGGAGGAAATCTTACGCTTGTTGGAATTATGCCATGTTGCGGTTTGGACCCCACCTAGAATTTAGCCTCTATTTATTTTGTAACTAACTAAACAAGGTAGCTAATATGACTAAATATTCATTGATTCCTTACCATGTGCTAGGCATTATAGAAAGAACCCTATATAAATTATTTAACTTAATTTTTATAAGAGCAAATTAAGATACATGTTATGACACTCTTTTATGAATAAGGACATTTTGTTTCAAAATGATTAAGTAACTTGCTCAAGAGTGCATGCTGGCAAGTAGCAGAGCTAGGATCTCCTCACAGATATGCCTGGTTCTAAAGCCTGGGCTGTGAATAACTACATTCTTCTCCTTTTTGGCTAAGCTGCATGTGGACATTTTCCAGGGGCATTTGTATGAACTTTTCTGTCATAAATCCTGAGATATCAGTAAGTATCTGGTTGTCAGAGGTTGTTGAACATCTGGGCAGGAGAATACCTGAATTTATATGCTGAAACTCATGGTAGCCATACATATTTCATCCTAAATCAAAGGGTTTAGTAAATGTGACCCTGAGGTGGACAGTTAGCCTGGCTCTGTCCTTCCCTCTGGTGTGGAGTGGGTGGTAGTAGAAGATTCATAGTCTTCTTTTGCTTGAGCCTCTCAACCCTTACCCCATCCCTCCACACTGCAAGAAAAAAAAAATAAAGACAGAAACCAAGAAAATCGTAGACGCAGCGATTCATCTATGTATCTCATTTTTCTAAGAAGGCCTTTTGTCCTGCTATTTTTCTTGTTTTTGTCATGTACCTACCATCTAATGAACTGGTCAAGACAGACTAATTAAAAACAAAAAAATATATATATATATACATATATATATATATAGTGCTTAGAGAAGCAAGATGCATATTAAGCAGTTCACTTATAATTTTCCCTAATCTGGACTTCTTTCACCGTTACCTGCCTCTGCCTTTAAAATGTGCTGTAACACCCACAGTGCTACTCAGAACAGGGAGAAAAGAGAAAGGATACATAAGTAAAGGAAGAGGAGGGAAAAAAATATATAATATATATAATATCCAATATATAATATTGTGCATATGTATCTTCATTTAATTCACTTAAATGCATCAAACAGTAAAATCAAAATATGTAAAGCAACTTGATACAAATTGTAAGAAGGAACAGATAAATATATAATCAGAGTGAAGTAGTATTTAAATATACCTCTACAGGAATTAGCGTGTCAAACCAAAATAACTACAAAGGGTATAGAAAATGTAAACTTTGGTGTTCAAGTCTGAAGGAATGTGTGTGTGTGTTTGTGTGTGTGTATCAAATCTTAGTACATAAAGAATATAAATTTTTAAACAAACTTTAGCAAGAACGTTTATTGTTTTTGACAGTAGATTCTCAATCAAAACATTATAAATTAGAAAAGAACAAAACAATACCCTCAATTACTGGAGAAAACAAATTGCAAAATAAAGAAATAAATAAACCTATAAACCAGAGCAGCAAGAGGATGGGTGTGTGTGTGGGTAAGGGTGTTGGGTGAAGGTAGCTGGGTAGAGACACATTAAAGCTAGAATACAAAACAGCATTCTACATTTTGTTTATGCCATGATAAAGAGCTTAAAGTATTAAGAATTTGTATGTCAAGTATACTGTGGACATTTGAAGGAAATTCTATTAATTGAATAGCAATAGATGATATGATTTCTAAACCATAATGAGAATAACAGCAAAATTAAAAATATAAACAAATTAATATGTTTTTTTAAACCATTTATTCCAAAAGAACACTGGACAAGAACAAGAAAATTATGATAAAAGAAATTATAAAATATCTATAGAAAGCCATCCAAGTACATACCTATTGACTTTTTAGTGACACTCATATGTAAGACTAACTGGATTAATAGTGTGTTTTGGCAGGAAAATCAAAGCAATGATGCTGTGTTCTCACTACATTTATTGATTGCACGGCATAAGATTTTTTTGTTTGTTTGAGTCAGAGTCTTGCTCTGTCTCCCGGGCTGGAGTGCAGTGGCACGATCTAGATTCACTGCAACCTCTGCCTCCCAGGTTCAGGCAATTCTCCTGCCTGAGCCTCCCTAGTAGCTAGGACTACAGGCGCCCACCACAACACCTGGCTAATTTTTGTATTTTTATTATTATTATTATTATTATTTTTTAGTAGAGATGGGGTTTCTCTGTGTTGACCAGGCTGGTCTCAAACTCCTGATCTCAGGTGATCCACCCGCCTCAGTCTCCCAAAGTGCTGGGATTACAGGCATGAGCCACCATGCCCACCCAGCATAAGACTTTGATTTGTGTAATGCTAGTACTGATAGCCTTACCCAATGTGCAAAATAGTGTCTGCCAGGCTTCTCCACTATAAAGTTTCCCCTCCTGTAATCAATAAACATTTTGTGAGGAAATACCTTGATACTATGCAAATATTTTATTTTTCACGTATTTCCATTCACTAATTTTAGTATTCACTTAACTGAATTAATTATTGCTATTATGGTTGTCAAATGGAGATTCCTTAAATCCATCATTCCTTCTATTTCATTTGTCAGCATTCCACTGTAAAAACTATTTATCTCCTCCTTATTTATTTGTTTATTTATATTAGATTGGACTGATAATTCACTACATTGTTAAATAGGTCATATTTTGTTACTGTTATTTTATGTTTTGATGATCTAATAATCCCAGATCTGGTCAGTAGGAACCCTTTAAGCTGACTCTGAGTTTTTTTTTTTTTTTTTTGACACGACCTCATCATTTTTAGAACACCTTCTTACTTTCAGTTATAAGATGTTATAGTATTATCTTGGACTTTCCCTGTCACAATCTAGGAATCAGCCAATTTTCCAAGGAGTACTGGCTCCTTATGGTGAAGAATGGTATTTACAAGCCAAGATATGGGCATGAGGATTGCTATGCACTATTTGGGTGTTTTGGGGCTTAAACCCTTTAATTAATAGAGCTAAGGAATATATACATGTGTACCTTGAATATCTTTCAACAATACTTTGCTGTTTTTAATGTACGTCTTATACTATTTGATTAAATTTATTTCTAAAGTACTTTATTCTTTTTGATAGTATTGTAAGTGAAATTGTTTTCTTAATTTCATTCTCAATTGTTCATAAAGTATGTAAATATAGTTGGTTTTTGTATGCCCTGTATCCTACAACCTCCTTGCTAAGCATGTTATTCATTTTCACAGTTTTTAGTGTATTTCTCAGAATTTTCTGCATACAAGACCATGTCATCTGTGAATAAAGTTAATTTTGCATCTTCCTTTCCAATCTGGATGTCTTGTATTACTTTTTCTTTCCTAATTGCCCTGCTAGAACCTCCAGTACAATGTTGAATAAAAGTGGTGAGAGAAGACATCCTTGTCTTGTTCCTGAAATTATGAAGAAGGGATCTAGTTTATTAATAAGGAATGTTGTTAACTATAGGTTTTTAATAGATGGTCTTTATCAGTTTGGAAATTACCTCCTATTACTAATTTGTTGAGTATTTTTTTAATCATGAAAGAATGTTGTCAAATGTTTTTTCTGCGTCTTTGAAGTGATTATATGATTTTTAAATTCTATCAATAAGCTGTATCACAGTAATTAAAACTCAGATATTAAACCGATCTTGCATTGCTGAAATAAATCCCACTTGGTTATGGTGTGCAATTCTTTTATTATGCTGTTGAATTAGTCAGGGCTTTCCAGAGAAGCAAAACCAAATATGATAGACAGAGAGAGAGAGAGATTATGAAGAATTGGCTCATGCAATTACCATGTGGAGAAGTCCCAAGATCTTATATCTGCAAGACGACGAACCAGGAAAGCTGATGTTATAATTCAGCCCAAGTCCAAAGATGTGAAAACAAGAGGACCTGATGGTGTAGATGCCCGTTCAAGTGCAGGAGAAGATAAGAGGAAATTTCCCAGTTCAAATGGTGAGGTAGGGGAAAAAAAAGGGGGAAACTCCTCTTCCTATGTCTTTTTATTCTACATAGGCCCTGAGCAGATTGGATGATACCCATCCCCACACACTAGGGAGGGCAATTTACTTTACTGAATGAGTACACTAATCCAAATGCGAATTTCATCCTGAAAAAAAAACAAAAAACCCTCATAGACCTACCCAGAAATATTTAACCCGACATCTGAACATCCCCTGCTCCAGCCAGGTTGACAAATAAAACTATCACACTATCACACTGTTGGGTTAAGTTTGCTAGTATTTGACTTGGGATTTTTGCATCTATATTTATAAGAGATTTTGGTCTACAGTTTTCTTTCTTATGATGTCTTTGTATTGTTTTAGTGTCAGAGGAATTCTGATATCAGGATGACTGAGGAAATGTATCTCCTCTTCTATCTCTTGAAATAATAGGTGATTAATTCTTTAAATGCTTGGTAAAATTCATTAGTGAAGCCATCTGGGCCTAGACTTTTCTTAGTGGGCGCTAATTTTGGCATACAACTATTCACGTTTTTTTTTAATAATCCTTTTTATTTCTGTGAGGTCAGTACTAATGATCCCTCTTTCATTTGTGATTCTAGAAATTTGAATATTCTCTGTTTTTGGTAAACTTAGGTAAAGTTTGAATTTTGTTGACATTTTCAAATAAACAGCTTTTAGTTTTATTAATAATTTTTTTTCTATTCTCTATTTCCCTTTTTATTTTCATTCATCTCAAGGTATTATTCAATTTCCCTTTGATTTCTTCTTGGACCTGCTTGTTAGTTAGGAGTGACTTGTTTAATTTCCCCTTATTTTTGAGTTCTTCAGGTTTATTTCTTTTCTTGATTTGTAATTTTACTTCCTTGTAGTCAGAGAGCATACTTTTTAGTATATTTTTGTATCCTTTAAAATGTATGGAGGTTTGTTTTATGGCTTATCATATGATCTATCTTCAAGAATGCTCCAAGTGCCCTTGAGAATATGTACTCTGCCGTAGCTGGGTATAGCGTTCCAGGCATGTCTGTTGGTTCCAGTTGGTTTATAGTGTTGTTCAAGTCTTATGTTTCCTTGTTGAACTTTTGCCTAATTATTTCCACCCATCATTAAAATTGGGACATTAAAGTTTCCAACTACTATTTTTAAATGGTCTAATTCTTTCACTCAGTTTTTGCTTCTTGTATTTTTCCCTTCTGTTATTAGATGAATATGTATTTATTATGGTTGTATCTTCCTGAGGGGTTGACCGTCTCAATCTCTCATAACATGTTTTTTTAAAGTCTAGCCCAATATTAGTATAGATAGTCCAGCTTTCTTGTGGATCCTATTTGCATGATAATGTTTCTATCCTTTTACTCCTAATTTATCTTTATCTTTGAATCTAAAGTTTGTTTTCAGGTACAGTGGTTCTTGCCTGTAATCTCAGCATTTTTGGAAGCTGAGGTGGGAGGAACAATTGAGCAGTGAGCTATGATTGTGCCACTGCACTGCAACCTGGGTGACAGAGAGGAGAGACCCTGTCTTTTAAAAAAATAAAAATAAAAGTAAAAAGAGACAAAGTTTTTTTTCTGTAGACAGCATATAGACATGCAGTTGGGTTATGCTTTTGATCCAGTTTGACAATCCATGCTCTTCACTTAAATTGTTTAATCTATTCAATTTACTGATATTTTTCTATAATCGGCTTTATGTCTGCCATTTTACATCTTGCTTTCTGTGTCTCAAGTATTTTTATCATTCCTTAACTGCTTTCTTTCATTAAATTAATACTTTGTAATGTAATATTTTAATTTTTAGTGACTTTTTTCACTTTAGTTTTTATTTCCTTAATTGCTGTTGGGAGGCTTGCCATATATATCTTATCAGAATCAGTTTCAGATTAACACCAACTTAATTGCAATAAAATATGAACCTATTGCTTAAATCTGCATTCCCTTCTTCCCGTTTCTGTGGTATTATTGGTGTACATAATACATCCATAAATGTTACTAATCCACTAATACTTGGTCATAATTATTACTTTATATAATTTTATGCTTTTAAAATAAACTGATTGAAAAAGGAGTATGAATATATATCAATAGCTTTTGTTATAGAAACCATTTACTTATCATTTTTCTTCATATGTTCCTGTGGATTCAAATTGCCATCTGGAGTCACTTCCATAGCTCAATACACTCTTGCTATATAACCTAGCTCAAATAGCAAAAATAACCTTTGTGATATTATTAGCAAATATATTACATTTCTATATGTTATTTGTTTAGTAGTACATTATATGCAAATAAATTTATACAAGGAAGAGCTGAGTAGTCAGAGACCATATGACTAGCAAATTCTAAAATATTTGCTATCTAGCCTTTTATAAAGCAAAAATAGTTTGCTAATGCTTGATCTAAGAGACAAGAAATAATTTAGCTCTTGGTCTTTATAGTCTGAAATCGATATAACTTAGAGGGTTCCTTAGAAAAATCACATTTCTTATAAATAGATAAGAGCTTTTGTTTTCTGAGGCATTAGTACTTCTCTTATTATGCCTACATTATTTTATTTTCACAGTAACCCTAAAAGATAGATATTTTCACATAATCACTTTTGCTAAGAGACAGCAAGTGTAATGAATCACAGAATTTACTTTGGGGTCATACCATCTGAGTTAAGTTATGACTTTACTCTCACCTTTGTAGCCATGGACAGTATACTTACCTTCTCTGTGTTTTGGTTCCCTCATTTTTAAAATAGCACCTACTTCATAGGATTTGATGTGAGATTTATAAGTTAATATATATAAAACACATAAAACTGAACCTGGCTTAAAAACCTATATAAATGTTTTAATTGTTTCAAAGATAGAGAGACGAATTCATAAAATTAGACTATTTGCTCCAGGTAATTAGACTGGAAATTGATGTATTTGACATAGCAAATGAGTTCCGGGCTCATGCTCATGACAGTTATAATTTTTGCCTACCATGATATTTATTTACATTATCATATTCTATTTTTTAATGGTTGATTGGTGATGCCTACCTTAAAAATTTCCCAGGTGAAAAGCATTTCTGTTTAAATGGCATAGAATTTTGGAAAAAGTTATCATCATTTGTTTCAGTGTTAAACTGATCTCCAAATTATCTTCTGGGGAATCTTTTGACCCTGCCTACCCATTGGTAATCTAACTTGTGTTGAGCTGAACTGACCATCTATTCAGTTATAGATTGTGACCAGGCTGTAATTTTATAACCCCACCTATCACACAGGTGATTATTATTGTGTTGATCTGCCATTAACTAATTTGTTATATATAATATCTGCATTTTGGTTTTATTTATATATATATGTATATATATATGTATATATATATGTATATATATATGTATATATATATGTATATATATATGTATATGTATATATGTATATGTATATATATATGTATATATATACACATATATATATATATAATGTTGACTCAAATTCCTGCTCTTTACCCTTTATTCAAAGCTTTATGTTAACAGAGGGTTCCTAAAAAGCACTCAGTCCATTTATTCCTATAAATGTTTAAAATGTATTACCAAATGACATCAGATAATTAGAGGGCTATGCATCTGGTTTGCATTATTATGTTTTCTTATAAAATCATTTAAAATATATTCCATTGTGAAACTATGCAAATTCCTTTGATGCATGTTTAAACAATAGTTTCATAAATTTAGTCTTATATCTATTGTGAGGATTTGATTCAACACACGTATTAAATTTTAGACATATGCTAGACATTATACTAAAATCTAGATATATAAAAACAGGCATGGTCCTACCTCTGAAGGACTCAGACTTACAAGGAGAGAGTAAATAAATAAGTGCAAAAAAGCTGTTGTATCTGGCATGACAACATTATATACTGGAAGCAAGGTAAAATGAATCAAAGATTCAATTGCACCTGAATGGTCAGGAAGGTCTTTATGGCAAGGGGGAAGGCATAGAGACAGTCAAAAAAAAATAAGTTAATCTTTTTGAAGGGCTTGGATGCAGAGGGGAAGGAGAAGTAAAATATTAGTTACAGGTGGTTGCTATACGGAGGGAGGGGTCAAGTCTTCCATTTATTTGGTTTGTTTGTAATGGGGAATATCTGAATAGGCTTTAAATGTGTTAGAAAGAAGCCATTGAAAAGAGAAATACCTGATGGAGTACTGCTTTATTTAAAGCTTCAGATCAAAAGCACAGAGGAGAATAACATCACTAAAAATGTCAGAATAGGGAACTACAAGCTTTGATTCCTTCACAAAGTCAGTTACTACGCTTGTAAAAGTTGTCTGTATCAACTGTCACAGAACTCTAGAATGTAGTCAAAATCTTACAACCACTACATGAATGCTTAATGAGGAAAAAACTGCTGCACCCAGTAAGAGTCCTGTGACATTTTAAATTCTTTGCTTGCCATCCTTCATGCCCTAGATGGGCAGTAGCAATAAATATGGAAGCTCATACTCTTGGGGCAGTTTGCTAGTGCCTGAAGGAACAATACAGTCCTTATTCACAAGTAATGATTTCAGTCTGTTTGGTGGCTTCCTGAAAGACTGGCAAAAGGGCTTGCCTTTGTTTAGTGTAACTCAAGAGTATTTAGGGACTGAGCTTCCTGGGTGGCATTTGCTGAAAGTATCTAAAGGTCATAGTATTGACTGCAACAGTCTCAGGCAAGGAAGAACCATCTGGAAAAGAAGTAGACAGCCTCAAAAATCTGGAAAAAAAAGACGTTGGGAAAGGGGATACATGGGGAAATAAAGACTTTTTTTTTTTTTTTTTTGAGATGGGGTATCCTTCTGTCACCAAGGCTGGAGTGCTGTGGCATGATCTCGGCTCACAGCAATCTCTGCCTCCTGGGCTCAAGCGATTCTCCCACCTCAGCCTCCTGAGTAGCTGGGACCAGAGGTGCATGCCGCATCTGGCTTTTTTTTTTTTTTTTTTTGTATTTTTGGTAGACACAGCGTGTGGCTATGTTGCTCCAGCTTTTCTCTAACTTCTGAGCTCAAGGAATCCACCTGCCTCAACCTCCTAAGTTGCTGGGATTACAGGTGTGTGCCACCATGCCCAGCTGGAGGAATAAAGGCTTTAAAATCCCTCTGTATACCAGGGAATCAAGAAGGACACGTTCATGAGCAGAATTTGATATATTCCCGGTAAAGGGCTGAGAAGATCCTAAGTCTGTCTATGGATAACCTCCAAGTGAAGGCCAAGGCAGAGTTGTAAATGGCTTGGATAAGTATTGAAGGAGGCCCCAACCCAGAGCCAATCATCAAAACACTGAAAATTGTTTTCCTTTTCTTTTTTCTAGCAGCTTAAAGAAATCTCTTTCAAAACACTTGCTGACCACTAAGCTAATGGAATACAGTCTCCAGTGATCATACCCAACAAAGAATACAGACTTTATACAAAAGTAATGTGGGAAAGTCAATAAACAAACAACAACAATGCACAACAAACAGCAACAATGAACCCTGGTGAGAGGGGAAAACTCTGATTTCCAGAGTTGACACATTGTAGCATTTAAAATATCTCATTTTAGCAAAAAATCATGAGCCACACAAAGAAAAAAGAAAGAGCCCAGCCACAGGAATATAAGAAATGAATAAAACTATGCCTGTGTAAGTCTAGGCATTAGATTTGCTAAACAAAGACTTTAAATCAACTGTTCTAAATATGCTTAAAGAGCCTAAAACAACCATGGACAAAGAACTAAGCTAGGAAAATAAAGTCTCACCAAATAGAAAATATCACTAAAAAGATAGAAATTATAAAAATGAACCAAATAGAAAGTCATGGAGGAAATGTTTAACCTGAAACCAAATATAATATTTTCTTGGTGTTTTTTTTTTTTTTTTTGAGATGGAGTCTCGCTCTGCCACCCAGGCTGGAGTGCAGTTGCATGATCTCAGCTCACTGTGACCTCCGCCTCCTGGCGCGATCTCAGCTCACCGTAATTCTCCTGCCTCAACCTCCTGAGTAATTGGGACTACAGGCGTGCACCGTCAGCCCCGGCTAACTTTTGCAGTTTTAGTAGACATGGGGTTTCATCATGTCGGCCAGGATGGTCTTAATCTCCTGACCTCATGATCTGCCCGCCTCAGCCTCCCAGAGTGCTGGGATTACAGGCGTGAGCCACCGCCACCAGCCAACATTTTCTTTTTTTTAAGACTGGTGTTAAGAGGTGAGGGGGTTACATCTATGGAGAAGGCTTAAGAACAGGGGTGCAGAATTGAGAGAGGTCACAGCTGAGAGCATAAATTTTCTCTCAGTCAAGGTCATCTACTGAGAGACGAGAATCATCTCTACAGTTTGAGGCAGGTTAAAGGAGCTCATTTGAATTAAATGGTGTTTAATATCCAGTTGACATTAAAGATCATGATTTGAGGTAGTGGGAGTCTGTGCCATTGTGATTTCCTCGGGCTTATTCATCAGCCATAAAGTAGGACCAGAGAAGGAATGTTGTCATGTTGATAAAAAATTATTGAATTCTTTATCAATAACATCTCTCAGTATTCTCTTCAATGGAATTTTACTAGTCTCAGCAGTATTGGGAAAATGTTCTTGTCCTAAAATATACATATATATGTACATTTTATATACACATATGTATACATATATACATATATGAGCTGTTTTATATACATATATAATGAATACATATATTTTTATAAAATAAATACATATATATGTATACAAAATGGCTTAGATTGAAACTTTTCTCACCAGGCATTTGTGAGAGACAGGACTAGCTGGATTTCCTAGGCCCACTAAGAATCCCTAAGCCTAGCTGGGAAGGTGACCACTTCCACCTTTAAACACAGGGCTTGCAACTTAGCTCACACCCAACCAATCAGATAGTAAGGAGAGCTCACTAAAATGCTAATTAGGCAAAAACAGGAGGTAAAGAAATAGCCAATCATCTGCTCCCTGAGAACACAGTGGGAGGGACAATGATCAGCATATAAACCCAGGCGTTCAAGCCACCAAGGCAACCCCCTTTGGGTCCCCTCCCTTTGTATGGGAGCTCTGTTTTCACTCTATTTCACTCTATTAAATCTTGCAACTGCACTCTTCTGGTCCGCGTTTGTTACTGCTCGAGCTGAGCTTTCGCTCGCCATCCACCACTGCTGTTTTGCTGCCCTCGCAGACCCACCGCTGACTTCCATTCTTCCGGATCCAGCAGCATGTCCACTGTGCTCCTGATCCAGCAAGGTGCCCATTGCCACGCCCGACTGGGCTAAAGGCTTGCCATTGTTCCTGCATGGCTAAGTGCCTGGGTTCATCCTAATGGAGCTGAACACTAGTCACTGGGTTCCACAGTTCTCTTGTGACCCACGGCTTCTAATAGAGCTATAACACTCACTGTATGGCCCAAGATTCCATTCCTTAGAATCCCTGAGGCCAAGAACACCAGGTCAGAGAACACAAGCCTTGCCACCATCTTGGAAGCAGCCTGCCACCATCTTGGAAGCGGCTCACCACCATTTGGAAGCTCTGTGCGCAAGGACCCCCGGTAACATTTGCAAGTAAGTCAAATTTGTGTTTTACTTCTAACAACTACAAGGAATCATAGGTATACATTTCTATGGCAGATTTTTTATTCTTAGTTTTATTTTGACCAGCTTTCCTATTATAGCATTTCACAAAATGGATATTCCGAAGAACTCAGTGCTGGGAATAGGTAGGTAATGGAAGGTTGCATACTATATACCCCTTCTTTGACAGCCACAAATTACCTTAATATAGTACATTACCTAGAGTGTTCTCGGGTGATCAATAATTTATTTTTAAAGAAAGCATCTCTCATATTTTGTTACTACAAAACATGTCGCACAACAGTACTCTGTGAAATAACAGTTTGAAAAATTCTGCCTTAAGTCATTTATTTTCTTTTCTTGTATTTTGTATGTTTTCTTAAACTTCCTTGAAACCTATGTCATTTGAGGAAGGGCAAGGACACCAGCTGGTCTCTGTCTCACATGTCTGTGTAAAGAGGGTCCAACAACAGGCTTTGTGTGAGCAACAAGGCTGTTTATTTCACCTGGGTGCAGGCAGGCTGAGTCCAAAAAGAGTCAGCAAAGGGTGATGGGATTATCATTATTTCTTAAAGGTTTTGGGATAGGCAGTGGAGTTAGGAACAATGTTTTGCGGGCAGGGGGTGGTTCTCACAAAGTACATTCTCAAGGGTGGGGAGAATTACAAAGAACCTTCTTAAGGGTGGGGGAGATTAAAAAGAAACTTCTTAAACACACCAAATCGTAAAGACCATCGAGGCTAGGAAGAAACTATAGCAACTAATGAGCAAAATAACCAACTAACATCATAATGACAGGATCAGATTCACACATAACAATATTCACGTTAAATGTAAATGGGCTAAATGCTCCAATCAAAAGACACAGACTGGCAAACTGGATAAGGAGTCAGGACCCATCAGTGTGCTGTATTCAGGAAACCCATCTCACGTGCAGAGACACACACAGACTCAAAATAAAGGGATGGAGGAAGATCTATCAAGCAACTGGAAAACAAAAAAAGGCAAGGGTTGCAATCCTAGTCTCTGATAAAATAGACTTTAAACCAGCAAAGATCAAAAGAGACAAAGAAGGCCATTACATAATGGTAAAGGGATCAATTCAACAAGAAGAGCTAACTATCCTAAATATATATGCACCCAACACAGGAGCACCCAGATTCATAAAGCAAGTCCTCAGTGACCTACAAAGGGACTTAAACTCCCACACAATAATAATGGGAGATTTTAACACCCCACTGTCAACATTAGACAGATCATCGAGACAGAAAGTTAACAAGGATATCCAGGAATTGAACTCAGCTCTATATAAAGTGGACCTAATAGACATCAACAGAACTCTCCACCCCAAGTCAACAGAATATACATTTTTTTCAGCACCACACCACACCTATTCCAAAATTGACCACATAGTTGGAAGTAAAGCTCTCCTCAGCAAATGTAAAAGAACAGAAATTATAACAAACTGTCTCTCAGACCACAGTGCAATCAAACTAGAACTCAGGATTAAGAAACTCACTCAAAACCACTCAACTACATGGAAACTGAACAACCTGCTCCTGAATGACTATTGGATACATAATGAAATGAAGGCAGAAATAAAGATGTTCTTTGAAACCAACAAGAACAAAGACACAACATACCAGAATCTCTGGGACACGTTCAAAGCAGTGTGTAGAGGGAAATTTATAGCACTAAATGCCCACAAGAGAAAGCAGGAAAGATCCAAAATTGACACCCTAACATCACAATTAAAAGAACTAGAAAAGCAAGAGCAAACACATTCAAAAGCTAGCAGAAGGCTAGAAATAACTAAAATCAGAGCAGAACTGAAGGAAATAGAGACACAAAAAACCCTTCAAAAAATTAATGAATCCAGGAGCTGGTTTTTTGAAAAGATCAACAAAATTGATAGACCGCTAGCAAGACTAATAAAGAAGAAAAGAGAGAAGAATCAAATAGATGCAATAAAAAACGAAAAAGGGGATATCACCACCGATCCCACAGAAATACAATCTACCATCAGAGAATACTACAAACACCTCTATGCAAATAAACTAGAAAATCTAGAAGAAATGGATAAATTCCTCGACAAATACACCCTCCCTAGACTAAACCAGGAAGAAGTTGAATCTCTGAATAGACCAATAACAGGTTCTGAAATTGTGGCAATAATCAATAGCTTACCAACCAAAAAGAGTCCAGGACCTGATGGATTCACAGCTGAATTCTACCAGAGGTACAAGGAGGAACTGGTACCATTCCTTCTGAAACTATTCCAATCGATAGAAAAAGAGGGAATCCTCCCTAACACATTTTATGAAGCCAGCATCGTCCTGATACCAAAACCTGGCAGAGACATAACCAAAAAAGAGAATTTCAGACCAATATCCTTGATGAACATTGATGCAAAAATCCTCAATAAAATACTGGCAAACTGAATCCAGCAGCACATCAAAAAGCTTATCTACCATGATCAAGTGGGCTTCATCCCTGGGATGCAAGGCTGGTTCAACATACGCAAATCAATAAATGTAATCCAGCATATAAACAGAACCAAAGACAAAAACCACATGATTATCTCAATAGATGCAGAAAAGGCCTTTGACAAAATTCAACAACCCTTCATGCTAAAAACTCTCAATAAATTAGGTATTGATGGGACGTATCGCAAAATAATAAGAGCTATCTACGACAAACCCACAGTCAATATCATACTGAATGGGCAAAAACTGGAAGCATTCCCTCTGAAAACTGGCACAAGACAGGGATGCCCTCTCTCACCGCTCCTATTCAACATAGTGCTGGAAGTTCTGGCCAGAGCAATCAGGCAGGAGAAGGAAATAAAGGGTATTCAATTAGGAAAAGAGGAAGTCAAATTGTCCCTGTTTGCAGATGACATGATTGTATATCTAGAAAACCCCATTGTCTCAGCCCAAAATCTCCTTAATCTGATTAGCAACTTCAGCAAAGTCTCAGGATACAAAATTAATGTACAAAAATCACAAGCATTCTTGTACACCAATAACAGACAAACAGAGAGCCAAATCATGAGTGAACTCCCATTCACAATTGCTTCAAAGAGAATAAAATACCTAGGAATCCAACTTACAAGGGATGTGAAGGACCTCTTCAAGGAGAACTACAAACCACTGCTCAATGAAATAAAAGAGGATACAAACAAATGGAAGAACATTCCATGCTCATGGGTTGGAAGAATCAATATCGTGAAAATGGCCATACTGCCCAAGGTAATTTATAGGTTCAATGCCATCCCCATCAAGCTACCAATGACTTTCTTCACAGAATTGGAAAAAACTACTTTAAAGTTCATATGGAACCAAAAAAGAGCCCGCATCGCCAAGTCAATCCTAAGCCAAAAGAACAAAGCTGGAGGCATCACGTTACCTGACTTTAAACTATACTACAAGGCTACAGTAACCAAAACAGCATGGTACTTGTACCACAACAGAGACATAGATCAATGGAATAGAACAGAGCCCTGAGAAATGATGCCACATATCTACAACTATCTGATCTTTGACAAACCTGACAAAAACAAGAAATGGGGAAAGGATTCCCTATTTAATAAATGGTGCTGGGAAAACTGGCTAGCCATATAGAAAGCTGAAACTGGGAGGAGCCAAGATGGCCGAATAGGAACAGCTCCGGTCTCCAGCTCCCAGCCCCAGCGACACAGAAGACGGGTGATATCTGCATTTCTGCTTGAGGTACCGGTTTCATCTCACTAGGGAGTGCCTAACAGTGGGTGCAGGACAGTCGGTGAAGCGCACTGTGAGCGAGCTGAAGCAGGGCGAGGCATTGCCTCACTCGGGAAGCGCAAGGGGTCAGGGAGTTCCCTTTCCTAGTCAAAGAAAGGGGAAACAGACGGCACCTGGAATATCCGGTCAGTCCCATCCTAATACTGCGCTTTTCCAACGGGCCTGGAAAACGGCACACTAGGAGATTGTATCCCGCACCTGGCTCGGAGGGTCCTATGCCCACGGAGTCTCGCTGATTGCTAGCACAGCAGTCTGAGATCAAGCTGCAAGGCGGCAGCGAGGCTGGGGGAGGGGCGCCCGCCATTGCCCAGGCTTGCTTAGGTAAACAAAGCAGCCAGGAAGCTCGAACTGGGTGGAGCCCACCACAGCTCAAGGAGGCCTGCCTGCCTCTGTGGGCTCCACCTCTGGGGGCAGGGCACAGGCAAACAAAAACTCAGCAAGAACCTCCACAGACTTAAATGTCCTTGTCTGACTGACAGCTTTGAAGAGAGTAGTGGTTCTCCCAGCACGCAGCTGGAGATCTGAGAACAGACAGACTGCCTCCTAAAGTGGATCCCTCACCCCTGAGCAGCCTAACTGGGAGGCACCCCCCAAGTAGGGACAGACTGACACCTCATCCAGCTGGGTACTCCTCTGAGACAAAACTTTCAGAGGAACTATCAGACAGCTGAATTTGTGGTCTCACGAAAATCCGCTGTTCTGCAGCCACCGCTGCTGACACCCAGCCAAACAGGGTCTGGAGTGGACCTCTAGTAAACTCCAACAGACCTGCAGCTGAGGGTCCTGTCTGGTAGAAGGAAAACTAACAAACAGAAAGGACATCCACACCAAAAACCCATCTGTACATCACCATCATCAAAGACAAAAAGTAGATAAAACCACAAAGATGGGGAAAAAACAGAGCAAAAAAACTGGAAACTCTAAAAAACAGAGCACCTCTCCTCCTCCAAAGGAACGCAGTTCCTCACCAGCAACGGAACAAAGCTGGATGGAGGATGACTTTGACGAGTTGAGAGAAGAAGGCTTCAGACGATCAAACTACTCTGAGCTACAGGAGGAAATTCAAAACAATAGCAAAGAAGTTAAAAACTTTGAAAAAAAATTAGAAGAATGGATAACTAGAATAACCAATGGAGAGAAGGGCTTAAAGGAGCTGATGGAGCTGAAAGCCAAGTTTCAAGAACTACGCGAAGATTGCAGAAGCCTCAGTAGCAGATGCGATCAACTGGAAGAAAGGGTATCGCTGATGGAAGATGAAATGAATGAAATGAAGAGAGAAGGGAAGTTTAGAGAAAAAAGAATAAAAAGAAATGAACAAAGCCTCCAAGAAATTTGGGACTATGTGAAAAGACCAAACCTACGTCTGATTGGTGTACCCGAAAATGATGGGGAGAATGGAACCAAGTTGGAAAACACTCTGCAAGATATTATCCAGGAGAACTTCCCCAATCTAGCAAGGCAGGCCAGCATTCAGATTCAGGAAATACAGAGAACGCCACAAAGATACTCCTCGAGAAGGGCAACTCCAAGACACATAATTGTCAGATTCACCAAAGTTGAAATGAAGGAAAAAATGTTAAGGGCAGCCAGAGAGAAAGGTCGGGTTACCCACAAAGGGAAGCCCATCAGACTAACAGCTGATCTCTCAGCAGAAACTCTACAAGCCAGAAGAGAGTGGGGGCCGATATTCAACATTCTTAAAGAAAAGAATTTTCAACCCAGAATTTCCTATCCCGCCAAACTAAGCTTCATAAGTGAAGGAGAAATAAAATACTTTACAGACAAGCAAACGCTGAGTGATTTTGTCACCACCAGGCCTGCCCTAAAAGAGCTCCTGAAGGAAGCACTAAACATGGAAAGGAACAACCGGTACCAGCCACTGCAAAGAAACTTCTTAAGGGTGGGGGAGATTACAAAGTACATTGATCAGGGTGGGGCAGAAACAAATCACAATGGTGGAATGTCATCAGTTAAGGCTATTTTCACTTCTTTTGTGGATCTTCAGTTGCTTCAGGCCATCTGGATGTATACGTGCAGGTCAGAGGCGATATGATGGCTTAGCTTGGGCTCAGAGGCCTGACAGTCTCTAGCTGGAGAGAGGAGGTGTTGTCACTTGATTCTAATAGGTTTGTTCAAACCTTAAAAGCAGTACACCTGATTTTCAGCAACACTTTCTCTTTCCCCTCAATGCTTTCTAAGTAGTATTTTTCCAGTTTTATTTTTTGTTTAATGGAAAATAAATGAGGAAACACAAATGACTTATAGGTTGAAGACTGATTGCCTAGAAAACACCGGCTGAAATTTAGACAATAACAACAAAAACCAAAAACCAAAAGAGAATAAACAAAGTAAAACAAACAAATCCCTTTTATGTCAGCTTCTCCTAGAAAGAAAACTGAAACATTATAGAAAAATATAAAGTTGCAAATATTATTCTTTCTGAAGGAAAACAGTTAGTAGTTGCCTGACTTAAGAAAAAAACTCCTATTCCAGAATAAATATACAGACGTATATACATTTAATAAATAATTTAAGAAATTAGAAATAATAAGAAAACAATGTTCGATCTCTAACTTATATCATCATCCTCCTTAAAATGCATTTTACCGACTTTCTAGATAAAAGATAGCTACATTGTAGTTTTTAAGAGTTACATATAATGCTATTGGAGGAAAAAAACCCCAGAATTAACCACACTTCTCTTAAAAACTTGGCATATTTTGATGAATGTGTGTGTGTGTATATATGTATATATGTATATGTATATACGTGTATATGTGTATATATGTATATGTATATATGTATATGTATATATGTATATATGTATATGTATATATGTATATATGTATATATATATGTATATAAGTATATGTATATATGTATATATGTATATGTGTATATATATGTGTATATATGTATGTGTATATATGTGTGTATATATGTATATGTGTATATATATGTATATGTGTATATATGTATATGTGTGTATATATGTATATGTGTATATATATGTATATAGGTATATATATGTGTGTGTGTGTGTGTATATATATATATGGTAAATTCCCAGCAAAGGTTTCCTGTCAGAAAGTATGATCAGATATGTGCATAGGCAACAAAAGAAAAAACAGACAAATGGGATTGCATCAAACTAAAAAACTTACGCACAGCAAAAGAAACAATCAGTGAAGTGAAGAGACAATCTACAAAGTGGGAGAAGATATTTAGGAACCATACATTTGATAAAGGGTTAAAATTCAAAATACATTCAATTCAAACAACTCAAAAGCAAGAAAACAAATAAACTGATTTAAAAATGGGCAAAGAACCTGAAAATAAATTTCCCAAAACATACCAATGGCTCATAGGTATGTGAAAAAAAGTGCTGAACATAATCACCAGGCAAATGCAAATTAAGACCACAATGAGATGTCACCTCACAGCTGTTAGGATTGCTATTATCAAAGAGACAAGAGATAACAAATATTTCTGAGGATGTGGAGAAAAGGTAACCCTTGTAACACAGTTCGTAAGAATGTAAATTAGCATAAAAACTATGAAAAAAAGTATGGAGGTTCCTCAAAAAATTAAAAATAAAACTACCATATGATCTGGCAATTTAACTTGTAGGTATATATCTAAAGAAAATGAAATCTGAATGTGAAAGACATATAGTATCTGCACTACTATGTCTATTGTAGCATTATTCACAAAAACCAAAATACAGAATCAACCTATGTGCCTATCAATGGATGAGTGGAAAAAGAAATGTGATATTTATACATAATGGAATGGTATTAAGTATTAAAAAATAAAGAAATCCTATTATTTGTGATGAGATGATGTGGATGATCCCAGAGGACATTATGCTAAGTGAAGTAAACCAGACACAGAAAGACAAACACTGTATAATCTCATCACTTACGGAGATTATGGAATCTAAAAAAAGTCATAGAAGCAGAGAGTAGTAGAATGTTACCGGGGCTGGGTGGGGATTGAGAAGTGGGTGAGTGTTGGTCAAAGGAAGCAAAATTTCAGTTAGGTAGAAAGAATAATTCCAAAGATCTATCGCAGAGCATGGTGATTACAGTTAATAACTGTATTGTATACTGTACTTGGAAATCAGTAAGAGAGTAGATTTTAAATGTTCTCACCACAATAAATGGTAAGTATGTGAGGTAATACATATTATAATGAGCTTGATTGAGCCATTGCACAATGTATACATATATTAAAACCTCATGTTCTACACTGTAAATATATACAAGTTTTATTGGTCTATTAAAAAATAATGAAATAAAGTAGATGGAGAATTGGTTAAAAAAAATAAAACCTCATGCAAAAAAAATTTTATCAGACTCTAAAAATTGTACTCCTAAAAGGCTGCACCCATTTATATACCAACAAAAATATATGAGAGTGCCAACTCTTCTTGTCATCACATTTTCAGGCAGGCATGAAACCAGCAAGCATTCAGCAAAGATGTTGAAAGTGTCAAGAAAGCAGGGCACAGGAGAAGAGACTGATTAGGCAGGGCTGCTGATTCTCATGTAAAAAAGTGAAAATTAACTAATTTGCATTGAAGCTTAAATGAATTCTGGTCAGTTCTACTTAACCTTCCCAGTGTACTTATATTTCAGGAGAAAATTATTTTAACATGATGTTTTTTCTAATTTTGGGATTTTAGGTGGTGTAGGAAATTATTAAATACAGCCAAAATTGAAAACACAGAGTTGTCAGGATCTTTTATTCACAGGGTTTAAGGCTCTACCACATTCATCTGGCAAAAATTCCCTTCCCTGGTCTAATACTTTCCCCTGTTTTGAAAGGCAAGTATTTTCAAAAAGGGAAAAAGAGGCCAGGTGAGGTGGCTTACACCTGTAATCCCAGCACTTTGGGAGGCCGAGGTGGGCGGATCACCTGAGGTCAGGAGTTTGAGACCAGCCTGGCCAACATGGTGAAACCCCGTCTCTACTAAAAATACAAAAACTAGCCCAGCATGGTGGCAGGCAGCTGTAATCCCAGCTACTCCAGAGGCTGAAGCAGGAGAACCACTTGAACCCAGGAGACAGAGGTTGCAGTGAGTGGAGATCACACCTTTGCATTCCAGCCTGGGCAAGCAAGACTCCGTCTCAAAAAGAAAAAAAAAAAAGAGTATCAGTGATTTATACTGTAGAGCACATTAGTTGGCCACTTTGTCTCCTAACAAGTTTTGACAAATATATCAGAAAAAGAAAGCTCCATTATGTGTATATGGGGGTGGGTGGGGGAGGGTAGGGAGGTGCAGAAAAGAAAAAAGGGTATTCTATTCCTGCTTTTTACTGCTTTAAGAAAGAGACTGGATTGACCTTGGAGCAATCATTTTGGGGCAAGAGAAGGCATTATACAGCCAGGAGACAGCCTATGGGGGATGAGAGCTGCCTCAAAAATGAAGTTGAGGCAGTTGGGTTTCACAGTACAGGATTATGAAAACCACTCAAAGAGAAGCACACAGACTTTATGAATACACAAGTGCTTCCAGAGCTCATACTACTGCCCAGTCTTTTTTCTTCTCTTTCTTCCTTCCTTTCTTCACCTCTTCCTCTCTCTCTTTGTTAATTAGTTAAATCCTATCTGCACAATAACACATTTCCCCAGAGCAAGAGGCCAGAAACAGGCCCTCTAACTCCTCTTCTCCAAGTCGTAAGGATGTAAGTTTGTCCCTCTAACTGCTTTCTACTCTACTGATTTCCACTTCAAATGCTCTTTCTACATCCCAGCTATAATATGTATATATTGGCTTGAAATCCTCAAATTACTTCCACTTTTTCTTTTCTTGACTTCTGAGAAATGGTTCTTCCCTTATTTTATTCATGAGATTCTAGTGGGCCATTTCATATGCCTACATAACTCTACTTCCTTATCTCAATTTTATTTATGTAAAGGGTGCATATGAATTGAGGTGGGCCAAGCAGAGTTCTTCTCTGAGACTTTTTCAGACTGGACTACTAAGGACATACTTGCACTGGAGCAATGGGAGGGTCCAAAACGCTAAAGACTGAACATTTCACCTGAATCATTCAAGTAAAGATTTTGTGTCAAAGAAACAAGATCTAGTTTTTCCTCCTGCCATTTTTCAATGGAGGTTAGGAATCTTATTGTAGAGGTCAAGTCAATATGATAGAAATAAATAGGTCATACCTTCATTGAACATCCGAGCATAGCAAAAGTCAAACTTCCAGCCCATAACAGCATCATGTAATCGAATAATTCTGACTCATGGTGATATAAACATTCTAAATTCTCAAAAGAGGCATTGCAAATGTTCATTAAAAATATAGGCATAAACAAGCTAGATGTTCTTCCTTAGCAAAATCTCAAACAGCCATGAATACCAGTGAAAATAAAGGGGAAAAAAAAGAAACAACTTTCATAAAGTAACCTTTAGGAAATTCACTTTTGATGGATGATACTGATTCCGAGTGGAAGGTTATTTTGGAGTTTAAAGTTTGGGTTTTATTTTTTTTTCCCCTGAATTTGTATTCTTTTAAGATAGTTTAAGATTGAAGTCTTGGAAAATGCTTCCCAAGGTCACAATCTATCTTTGAGGGGGCATCTTCCATGAAGCCATGAGTTTAGGGAACAAAATAAAAATCTATTTGTCTCAAGAAAAATATAATAGGCAGGTATTATTTGGTGAATGTGATTCGTGGCAACTGAAAGCTTGAACTGTGAATCTTTATTTCATAAATCATAACATTAAATCTATGACATGGTGATTGGTACTAATGATAAAATTCTTCTAAATTACAGCAGATCTTAATTTTGGCTCTTCAGGACAAGGATTACAGAAATACTATGTTTTCCCTGTAGTTTTGTAATACCTGTGACATATAGAAGTCAAAATCATTGACTCCTTAGAATCTCATAGATGAAAATGTTGAAAAACACTGAGAATAAACTTTGGAAGTCACATCACCTGTAGCATTTCCAAAATTGAGATTTTTACTCCTATTTTCATTGATGTATGTATTCATTTATTTAACTCAGATTTGTTGAGCTCCACATACATGGTAAACAGCAAGCTAGACGCAGCACCAGCATGCTGGCCATCACTCTGATGGTCCTTATTCCAGAGCTCTGTCCTCTCTCTTTTCTTCACATGGTTCGCAGTGGTGCATTTGAATCCACCTCAGTCACTCATGCTCCAAATAACAAGCAACCGGAAGATGAACTCTCTCTTTATTTACATTATGTTTTTAGAGGGGCTGAAACATTTATTCCCATGAAATAAAGGAAAAACAAAACAAAACAATGGAGGGACAGATAAATCTATATAAAGCAGGATTCATTTCTTTATACTGCACCAGATACAAAATATTCGGCTTGAAAGATGATCTCATTTTTAATTTATAACTTTTCTAATTCTTTGTCATTGATTTCATGAATAAAATATTTTGACAAAATTAATGAAAATAAAACACTTTAATGAGTAACCACAGGTTTTCTTTGTTTACATGCTATTCTCAGGTTCTTTATTCTTTCCACATTAAAGTACATGAGTGATTAATTTTCTCATATACATTTAATGTGTTTTTTTCAAATTAGAAGTAACTTAAATACTATAGAGAATTTGTTGAGAAGATTAATTGCTTTTCATTTCAAAAGCATTGTTCTGGCATTTCGTACGTATGGTATTAATACAGAAGGAGTTTTTTTGTTTTCCTTGTTTTTGCTCTGTTTATAATACTGCTAATTATTCACTCAGCTTATCAGTCACACATTCATTGCTCTTAAATTTCTGCTTGTGTGCTCTGGAAAAGTAAAATATGAGATAAAATAATATATCAGCTAAGCCCAATATACAAAGAACTAATCCAGAAAGATTCTATGTATTCTCTTAAAATGTCTTATGTTATTAAGGTTAAATTCTCAGCCTGATGCACACCAAGTTATAATCCTTCCTGGATACAATGTAACTCCCTAAAGGAAGGATACAAAAGTGATAATCGTACTGTTTCTTCATTGTCTAAAATTCAAATTCATGCAAAAAGCATAATAGTGGAAAGAAATTCAGAAAATTATATAGTGTAAGCAAATAGGGAAACTGGAATTTGCAAAAGTAGGTGGGAGGTTTTTAATGTTAGTTATTAACAGTGTAATATATAGGCCATACTTTATCTGGAAGACAACAGTCGACCTTTGAATGTTAAATTAGATTGACTCTGAGCAATTACTATATGCTAGGTGTTATGGGAAGATGAAGACAGTGTTTGTTCCCTAGTTCTGTATTTCCACAGTATCCCTGGTCTGGCCACAACTCCCATTTTAGTCACTGTGCCTTCCCAGGCTAAGGCTCCCAGTTTGTGAATTCTTCAACTTGCCTTCTCCACCCTGATCCCCCTAATAAAATATGCAGATCCATATATCATGCTGTTGGTGTTATTTTATTGTTATGCTAAGCTGTTGAATTCCAATACCTAAATTGGTTTACATGCTATTGCTAATATGCCGCCCTTTGCAGTCAGTGCATAGGAGTTTAAGGTCATAAAATGGGTAAAGTCAGAAAAAGTTTTCCCTATGAGAACACAGACAAACAAACAACAAAACAAAGACAAGTCATAAAACAACATTCCTGACTGGAAAGTATATATATATTTTTTTTTTGAAATGGAGTCTCCCTCTGTCGCCCAGGCTGGAGTGCAGTGGTGCGATCTCGGCTCACTGCCAGCTCCGTCTCCTGGGTTCATGCCATTCTCCTGCCTTAGCCTCCCAAGTAGCTGGCACTACAGGTGCCCGCCACCACACCCGGCTAATTTTTTGTATTTTTTAGTAGAGACGGGGCTTCACCGTGTTAGCCAGGATGGTCTTGATCTCCTGACCTCGTGATCTGCCCGCCTTGGCCTCCCAAAGTGCTGGGATAACAGGTGTGAGCCACTGTGCCTGGCCAGGGAGTATTTTCATCTTAAGAGAGGACTTGATGAAATAACTTCTTAATTTCAAACCAAGACTTAATCTAATGGCTAGAATTCAGGCAACCCTGCTGTTAAATGTAGAATACTCATCAGAAGGAGCAGATATAGTGTTACATGTTTTTAGGTAACTGCTTATTTCATCTATTTTTTTTTTTTTTTTTTTTTTTTGAGACGGAGTCTCACTCTGTCGCCCAGGCTGGAGTGCAGTGGCGCAATCTCGGCTCACTGCAAGCTCCACCTCCCGGGTTCACGCCATTCTCCTGCCTCAGCCTCTCCAAGTAGCTGGGACTACAGGCGCCCGCCACCATGCCTGGCTAATTTTTTTGTATTTTTAGTAGAGACGGGGTTTCACCGTGGTCTCGATCTCCTGACCTCGTGATCCACCCGCCTCGGCCTCCCAAAGTGCTGGGATTACAAGCGTGAGCCACCGCGCCCGGCCTCATCTATTGTTAAGACTTCTTCAAGTTTCACTTAGCAGCTCCTAGTCTCTCAATTTCTAGAAGACGGCTATCAGATTTAATGCAGTACCACTCTTGCTAAAGCAAATCAGGAACCCCACACTCAACCCATTCATTGTCAAGTTTCTTTCTAATTGCTTTCTTATAAACAAGGCCAGAACCAAGAAACTTAGCTTCCCTTGAAAGCCACATGCATCACTCCACTTATAGATTCATGATCCTGGTCATGATATTCACCTGTCGTTTCTACTAGGAAGATGGAGCAGAAGGTCTGGGAAAATAGGGCACCAGCTGCAGGGTATGATCCATGATCCTGGTAGCAAGATGAAAATAAAGTCCTGGGACCTCAACCTTCCCATCTATGTCTCACAAGAACAGGCAGTCCCAAGATACCCTTGGACCCCATCCACCATGGCAGCTGTGACTCTCAAAGCTGCCAATTGATGTTGGCAATGAAATTCTCAACATTGTATTTTTCTGCCATATGTTCTGGGAGTGCCCAGGGCATCAGGCTTCCAATGACAATGTAATTTAATAGCTTAAGAGTATCTTAACCATATTTTCTTCTAGAATCTTCATTTGGGGAGATAAGCACTGTGTGAAATCTGCTTCTGGATACTGGCCATTCACTTATTCAAACTATTAATTACCTAGTTCTCTCCCATAGACACAGTCCCTCTGGGACTCTGGTCCTACTGAGTTATTTCATTTCCTTAGATGCTATGGCTTAGAGAATTAACTGCCTTTGTGGAAAAATCCTAATATTGATGGTGAAAAAGAAGACTTATTGGGAATTTAATCTGCGTCTGTTTGACCTTAAGGCAACTTTATTTTTCTTAACTTATAATACCATAGCTTATGCCCTGACCTTTCTTGAATTTGTTTTTCTTCACATCACTTTTTCACATTAAGGCTGAAGCCCAGTGATTGCTAGGGGTGGGGATTGGGGAGGGGCAAGAAGAGAAAGAGTACTTCTTTTTCCTCGTTTTGCCACGTATGTGAGTTTTAAATTTGCTCTTTCTTTTGAGCTTTCTTGTCTCCTATGTTCTTAGGCCACTTACAAAATTGTTATTGCTAGAAATACTGAAGTCATCCTCTAATTTGTCTTATCTGTGACAATTAATTAGACATTGAATTTTAGCAACTCTACCCACAAAACAGCTATTAAATTTGACCACTTTTACCAATTCCTACCACCACTGCTTTAGTTCAGTTATTCAACATGTCTCCCCTAGCCACATTGGGTAGCTTTTATACCAATGTCCTTTTCTTTGAAATACTTCCTGATATATATTTCCCAAAGTGTTGACACAGTTATTTTCTCCAAGCTAATAATGTTCATATTATTTTCCCCTTTAAACACCCCTAATGATTACCTCTAGTACTAGAAGAATAGAACTCCGACTCCTTCCCAGGGCATAAAGGACACCACTCTAGAGGAGAACAATGTCTTCTGAACATCCTTACCCACTGTGCTTCATTCACCCTGGACTTACCATCATTTTCTAAATAAGCCATGTGTTTCAATATCTTTATGCGTTTGATCAAATTATTTGTTCATTAGAATGTCTTTGCCTCCTTATCTGACTACTGACTGAATTTCTTTTCTTCTTTCTTCTTTCTTTCTTTATTCTCTCTCTCTTTCTTTCAAGACAGAATCTCACTCTTTCACCAGGCTGGAGTGCAGTGGTGCAATCTTGGCTCACTGTAACCTCCACCTCCTGGGTTCAAGTGATTCTCCTGCCTCAGTCTCCTGAGTAGCTGGAACTACAGGCATGCACCACCACCCCTAGCTAATTTTTGTATTTTTTAGTAAAGACGGGGTTTCACCATGTTGGCCAGGATGGTCTTGATCTCCTGACCTCATGATCTGCCCACCTCAGTCTCCCAAAAGTGCTGCGATTTCAAGTGTGAGCCACCATGCCCAGCCTACTGACTGAATTTCTTACGAATTCATGGCACAACTCCAGAATCACCTATAACTCCTTTCCATTCACTCTCCCTACTGTGAATCTACAATAATTTTCTCATTTCTATATTATAGAATACAATCAACTTGATTGTTAGCTCCTGGGAGGATCTCTAGGTTTAATCTCTAAGAAAGGTGCCTCTAAGTGGATTCTGTTATTAAAAAGGTGGGATACAAATTGGAGAGACAAGATTAATTTACATGAGATATTACACCAATGACATATCAATAATGCAACAGACAATAATGCCATGGAAGTTAAAAGAGTAAAATACTGAGTAGAATTGTTGGGAAAACTTTTACTGATGAGTTGGAAATGGGTGATTAGAATTGTAATACATTTTCTATGACTCTAAGATACTAAATATGTATTGAGTCCAAAACAAAGGAAAAAGAGCTAATTAAATGAGGGATTTCTATCAAAATAGCTATTAAATATCATACTTTGAATATCCCTATTTGCTCTATGTACACCTCAAGAAATTATATAAAGAATCAATTTAATAAAACATAACTAAGCTCAAAATCAAATTGCATATCATTCTATACCAAAATGTTTATTGATCACTGGTATAAAGATCAGAAATTGTGGGGTTGCTGGGCTCTGGTCCAGAGCAGACAAAATTATGTAGCATAATGTAAAAGAAACTTGTTCACATATACAGAATACATTTTAATGTTAAAACCCACAATTCACACTGCTATAGGTATATATGCACCAAATAACATAGTTACTCCTATATAAAGCAAAAACTACAGGCATTGTGGAAAGACATGGATAGAAACACATTAGAATCTAACATGCTCCTTTTAGTACAACACAGAACGTGTGGACAATTTTAAGTAAGTATATAGAAGACTTAAGAAGCATAAGGGGAAAGGACAAGATGGCTGACTAGACAGCCAGGTGGAACAGCTTTCACCAAGGGACTGAGACATCTGGTGCACTCCTAATAGATCTTCAGAAGGAAGGCACTGAGAGTGAATGGAGGGAAGACACAGAAGCTGGGCTGAAATGGGAGGAAGCTGGGAACCCTGCATTGGCATACTGTGCACTGGCACTCATTCCTGGTCCCCAGTGACTCTGGGGGAATGGGTGAGTTGAATTGGCAAAGAGCAACCCACTCTCACCGAGGGCCTCTGGAATCCCAGCAGGAGGAGACTCCTCCACTACCATGAGCACTCAGATTCACAGAGAGCTGCATAGAAAAGTGGTAGAGGCAGCAAGCCAGCTGATGTGAAGCCTAAATGATTTGGTGCAGGAGCATCTATAGCAGAGCATGGCCAGGGATGACCATCCCCCTAGTCTCTACTTTCTCCCATAGGAGACTTTTTAGCCCTAGGGGAACTGTAGGACCTGAACTCTGCCGGGTGGTCTTGCCCATCAGATGAAACTGGTCCAACCTGAGCACCTCTTGGTCTGCTGGCCTCTCAAGGGGCCCAGACTGGCCCTGGAAGCCCACATCATAGCTGCTGCACTGGTGGACTATGCCTGACTGGTGGGGAGCTCCAGTGGGGTGGCCCCCATGGCCGTGGACCAGCCCACCCCTTCCCTCCTCACAGTGCAGCTTCCCCCATGCCCATAGCAAACCTCACATTGCTTTGCCAGGGCATGTATGTACAAGGGCAGTTTTGCCGTCTTTGCCCTGCCAGCATGCATGTGTGCATGCACCCTGCCCTGCCACTACTATGGATAGAGTGCAGTCTGTCCCCACTTCTCCTGCCAACTGCCATTGCAGTCAAGAGCCTTGGCAGGCACAGAGCCAGCCAACCCTGCCCCTGGCAGTGCACTGCCTTTGTGCCAACACTGCTGTGTAGGTGAAACTAGGAAGAGAAAACAGCAGACACTCTCCCACCCTAAGCACCACTGCTTGTGGCACAGAGAGTGCACGCAGACGTGTGCCTACCAGTGCCCCGGCCCTGTGTCACCACCACCACCAATGTGACCATGTGCACAGTTGCCAGCAGAGGCCTCTTTCCCCACCAAATCGCATTGCCTCCACCACTGTGCTGAATGCCTGCATAGAGGCAGGCACCCTGACACTCGCTAGCACCCTACCCCCACCGATGAGCAGGTACCTCACCACACTGTTGCTGTAGCTGCTGTTGGTACATGTGAATGAGGATGGAACCCACTGTCACTGCACTGTGAAATGCTTTGGCTGACACCACCCATCAGAGTGTAGTGACCAGTAATCCAGGAGCACCTTGGCTTCTCCAGTGCAATGGATTCCTACCTTTGAGGAGCCAGAAAACAAAGGCAAGTCCTGATACAAGTTTCCTAGAGTTAAAGTACACCGCCCAGGAGTTGGAAGCTGAGTTTTGGCCCCTTAAAATCTTCCAGAAATGAAAAGTCAGCTGAATCCATCTTATATAATGATCAAAGCCTCAAGGTCATCAAATTTGATAAAAGAAAAAAAATCAATCCAAAGGTCAGCAGCTTCAAAAACTGAAGAAGCATCAGCCCACACAAGAAGGGAAAGAACCAACACAAGCACCCTGACAACTCAAAAGCCAGAGTGCCTTCTTTCCTCCAAATGACCACGCCACATCTCCAGCAAGGGATCTGAATCAGGCTGAGATGGCTGAAATGACAGAAATAGAATTCAGAATATAGACAGGAATGAAGATAATTGAGGTACAGGAGTATGCTGAAACATAATTCAAGGAAGCTAAGAATCACAGTAAAACAATTGCAGTAGATGGCAGACAAAGTAGCTAGTATAGAAAAGAATGTAACAGACCTGATGGAGCTCAAAAGCATGGTACAAGAATTTCATAATGCAATCACAAGTATTAATAGCAGAGTAGACCAAGCAGTGGAAAGAATATCAGTGCTTGAAGACTGGTTCTATGAAATAAGAGAATCAGACAAGAGTAGAGATAAAGGAACAAAAGGAATAAACAAAACCTCTGAGAAATAAGGGATTATGTAAAGAGACCAAATCTCTGACTCATTGGTGCCTCTGAAAGAGATGGGAGAGTGTAAGCAACTTGGAAAACATATTTTAGGATATCATCCATGAGAACTTACCCAACCTAGGTAGAGAGGCCAGCATTAAAATTCAGGAAATGCAGAGAACCTCAGAAAGATACTTTACAAGATCATTACCAAGACACATAATCATCAGATTCTCCAAGGTTGAAATGAAAGAAAAAATGTTAAAGGCAGCTAGAGAGAAATGTCAGGTCACCTACAAAGGGATGCCCATTAGACTAACCTAACAGACTTCTGAGCAGAAACCCTGTGAGCCAGAGGAGATTAGGGGCCAATATTCAAATTATTATTTTTTATTTTATTTGTTTTTTAGACCGAGCCTTGCTGTGTCACCCAGGCTGGAGTGCAGTGGTGGATCTTGGCTCATTGCAACCTCCACCTCCTGGGTGCAAGTGATTCTCCTGCCTCAGCCACCTGAGTAGCTGTGACTACAGGCACATGCCACCATGCCCAGCTAAATTTTGTATTTTTAGTAGAGATGGGGTTTCAACATGTTGTGGCCAGGCTAATCTCCAACTCCTGACCTCAAGTGATCTGCCTGCCTTGGCCTCCCAAAGTGCTGGGATTATAGCATGAGCCACCACGCCCAGATTCAACATTCTTTAAAAAAAAAAGAAATTCCATACCAGAATTTCATATTTGTCCGAACTTAGCTTTATAAGTGAAGGAGAGATAAGATGCTTTTCAGACAAGGAAATGGTGAAGGAATTTATTGCCACTAGACCTGCCTTACAGGAACTCCTGAAGTAAGCTCTAAATATGAAAAGAGAAAACCATTACCAGTCACTACAAAAACACACTTAAGTACACAGATAAGTGACACAATAAAGCAACCACACAAACAAGTCTGCATGATAACCAGCTAACATCTTGATGACAGGATCAAAGCCACATACATCAATACTAACTTTGAATGTAAAGTGGCTACATGCCCCAATTAAAAGGCACAAATGGCAAGCTGGATAAAGAACCAAGACCCATTATTGTACTGTCTTCAGGAGACCCATCTCACATGCAATGACACCCATAGGCTAAACATAAAGGGATGGAGAAAGATCTACCAATCAAATAGAAAACAGAAAAAAGCAAGGGTGGCAATCCTAATTTCTCACAAAACAGGCTAAACCTACAAAGGTCAAAAAAGAAAAAGAAGGGCATTACATAATGATAAAGGTTTCAATTTAACAAGATGATCTAACTATCCTAAACATATATATATGCACCCAACACAGGAGCACCCATATTCATAAAGCAAATTCTTGGAGACTCTCAAAGAGACTTAGATTTCCAAATAATAACATTGGGAGGCTTCAACACCACACTGACAGTATTAGAGAGGTTATCAAGGCATAAAAATAACAAGTATATTCAGGACAGGAACTCAGCACTGGATCAAATAGACCTGATAGACATCTACAGAACTCTCCACAGAAAACAACAGCATATACATTCTTCACATTGCCACATGTCACATACTCTAAAATCAATCACATAATTGGACATAAAACATTTCTCAGCAAATACAAAAGTGCTGAAACTATAACAACTACTTGCTCAGACTGCAGCACAATCAAATTAAAGACTAAAAAAATTTCACTCTAAACCATAAAATTACATGAACATTGAATAACATGCTTCTGAATAACTTTTGGGTAAATAATGAAATTAAGGCCAGACGTGGTGGCTCATGCCTGTAATCCCAGCACTTGGGGAGGCCAAGGTGGTGGATCACCTGAGGTCAGGAGTTAGAGACCAGCCTGGCCAACATGATGAAAACCCATCTCTACTAAAAAATACAAAAATTAGCCGGGAGTATTGGCACGCGCCTATAGTCCCAGCTACTTGGGAGGCAGAAGTTGCAGTGAGCAGAGATCGCCCCATTGCACTCCAGCCTGGGTGGCAGAGGGAAACTCTGTCTTAAAAAAAAAAAAAAATTAAGGCAAAAATCAAGCAGTTCTTTGAAACTAATGAGACCCAAGATAAACAAACCAGGATCTTTGGGACACAACTAAGACAATGTTAAGAGGGAAATTTATAGCACTAAACGCCCTCATCAAAAGTTTAGAAATACCTCAATTTAATATCACAACTAAAAGAACTAGAGAAGCAAGAGAAAACCAACCCCATAGGTAGCAGATGACATGAAACAACCAAAATCAGAGCTGAACTGAAGGAGATTGAGACACAAAAAATCATTCAAAAGATCAGTGAATTCGGGAGTTGTTTTTTTTGAAGAAATTACTAAAATAACAATAAATATTGTTTATAGATACATACAAATGTAATACACTATTGCAATATTTACTGCAAAGAAACATATCCCTTTTATAATAGTGGTTACTCCTAGGGAGAAAAAGAGTATTGATATCCGAAGGGACTATAAAAGCATTTTTATCTGTTGTGTTTTACTTCAACAAATTTTTGAAGGAATTTGTTAACTATGAGAATTGATAATAAAATAGATAGACATAGATAGACTGCTACTGTATTAGAGTTCCCTAGAGGGACAGAACTAATATATACTATACATTTATATATAAAGAAGAGTTTATTAAGTATTAACTTACGTGGTCACAAGGTCCCACAATAGGCTGTCTGCAAGCTTGAGGAGCAAGCAGAGCCAGTCCAAGTCTCAAAACTGAAGAACTTGAAGTCCAATGTTCGAGGGTAGGAAGTATCCAGCACAGGAGAAATATGTAGGCTGAGAGTCTAGGCCAGTCTCTCGTCACGCTTTTCTGCCTGCTTTACATTTGCTGGCAGCCAATTAGATTGTGCCCACCAGATTAAGGGTAGGTCTGCCTTCCCCAGCCCACTGACTCAAATGTTAATCTCCTTTGGCAACACCCTCACAGACACACCCAAGATCAATACTTTGCATCCTTCAATCCAATCAAGTTGACACTCAGTATTAACCATCACAGCTAGCTACACAAATAAAGAAAAGATCCAAATAAACACAATTAAAAACAATAAAGGGGATATTACCACTGACCCCACAGAAATACAAATAACCATCAGAGAATAGTATGAATATTTCTATGCATATAAACTAGAAAATCCAGAAGAAATGGATAAACTCCTTGTCACATACACCCTCCAAAGACTGAGCCAGGAAGAAATTGAATCCCTGAACAGAACAATAACGAGCTCTGAAATTGAATCAGTAATATATAGCCTAACAACTGAAAAAAGTCCAGGACCAGATGGATTCACAGCCGAATTCGGCAAGATATGCAAAGAAGACCTGGTACCATTTCTACTGAAATTATTTTTAAAAATTGAAAAGGAAAAATGAATCCTTAACTCATTCTATGAGGCAAGCATCATCCTGATACCAAAACCTGGCAGAGACACAACTTCAGGCCAATATCCTCAATGAACATCAATGCAAAAATCCTCAACAAAATATTGGCAAACAGAATTCAGCAGCACATCAAAAATGTTATCCATCATGATCAAGTAGGCTTTAACCCTGGGATGCAAGGTTTGCCCAACATACACAAATCAACAAATGTGATTCATCACATAAGCAGAACTAAAGACGAAAACCATATGATTATCTTAATATATGTGGAAAAGGCTTTTGATACAAGTCGACATCTATTCATGGTAAAAACTCTCAAGAAACTAGGTATTGAAGGAACACATCTCAAGTTAATAAGAGCTATATATGACAGACCCACAACCAACATCATACCGAATGGGCAAAAGCTGGAAGCATACCTCCTTGAAAACTGGCATAAGACAAGGATGCCCTCTCTCACCACTCCTATTCAACATAGTACTGGAGTCCTGGCCAGAGCAGTCAGGCAAGAGAAACAAAGGGCCTCCAAGAAGAAAGAGAGAAAGTCAAGGGGCCTCCAAGAAGAAAGAGAGAAAGTTCTCTTTGCACACAACCCAATCCTATATCTAGAAAAGCCCATAGTCTTGGCCCAAAAGCTCTTTAAGCTGATAAGCAACTTTAGTAAAGATTCAGGATACAAAATCAACATACAAAAATCACTAGCATTCCTATAAGTCAACAGCCAAGCAGAGAGCCAAGTCAGGAATTCAATCCCATTCACAATCGCCATAAAAAGCATAAAATACCTAGAAATACAACTAACCAGGGAGATGAAAGATGTCTACAATGAGAACTATAAAACACTGCTAAACAAAATCAGAGATGACACAAACAAATGGAAAATCATTTGTTCTTTTACAAGAAGAAAACAACCCCACTTAAAAGTGGGATGTTCAGAAGAAGATACACATGCAGCCAACAAGCATGTAAAAAAGCTCAATATCTCTAATTATTAGAGAAATGCAAATCAAAACCACAATGAGATACTATCTTACACCAGTCAGAATGGCTGTTATTAAAAAGTCAAAAACAAAAGAAAACAAAAACACAGATACTGGCCAGGTTGTGGAGAAAAAGGAATGCTTATATACAGTTGGTGGCAGTGTAAATTAGTTCAACCACTGTGGAAAACAGTTTGACAGTTCCTCAAATACCTAAAAACAGAACTACCATTTGACTCAGCAATCCTATTACTGGGTGTATGTTCAAACGAATATAAATCTTTCTATCATAAAGACACATGCACACATATGTTCATTGCAGCACTATTCATGATAGTAAAGACATGGAATCAACCTAAATGTCCATCAATGGTAGACTATATAAAGAAAATGTGATATATATATACATACATACATACCATGGAACATTATGCAGCCATAAGAAAGAACAAAATTATATTATTTGCAGGAATATTGGTGGAGCTGGAGGCCATTATCCTTAGTAAACCAATGCAGGAACAGAAAACCAAATACTGCATGTTCTTACTTATAAGTGGGAGCTAAATGATGAGAACACATGGACACACAGAGGGGAACAGTAGACACTGGCGTTTTCCAGAGGTTGAACAGTGGGAAAAGGGAGAGGATCAGAAAAAATTACTAATGGATACTAGGCTTAATACCTAGGTGATGAAATAATCTGTACAACAGACCTCCATGACACAAGTTTACTGGTATAAAAAACCTGCACATGTACCTCTGAATTTAAAATAAAAGTAAAGAAAAAAAGAGAAAATATAGGAGAAAAACATAATAAATAAGGCTTTTTCATCATATACAAACTTATGTATCACATTTTATACACAGATAATAGAGAATGCAACCTTTTTTTCAAGCATGGCTGGGACATTCACAAAAGTTTATTATATATTAGACGCAAAAGAAATTATTGGTAGGTTCAATAAAGTAGAAATATTAAAATATGATAAATACAGACAATGGAGTACTATTCAGACATAAAAAGAATGAGATTCTGTCATTTGCGACAACATGGATAGAACTGGAGATCATTTTGCTGAGTGAAATAAGGCAGGCAAAGAAAGACAAACATTGCATGTTCTCACTTATTTGTGGGATCCAAAAAAATAAAACAATTGAACTCATGGACATAAAGAGTAAAAGGATGCTAAACATAGGCTGGGAAGCCTAGTGAGGGGTGGGGATGGGGTGGGATGAGAGGAGGTGGGGATGGTTAATGCATTAAAAATATAATTAGAAAGAATAAATAAGACCTGCTATTTGATAGCACAACAGGGTGACTATAGTCAATTATAATTAATTGTATATTTAAAGATAACTAAAATAGTATAATTGGATTGTTTGCAACACAAAGGATAAATGCTTGTGAGGATGGATGCCCCAGTATTCATGATGTGATTATTATACATTAAATGCCTATATCAAAACATTTTATATACCCCAAAATATACATCTACTATGCACCCACACAAATTAAAAATTAAAATGAATTTAAGAAGCAGAAATATTATAACCAATATTTTAATCTACAATGTAATAAAACTAGAAATTAATATAAAACTTAATAATGAAAAAGAGCCTTCCACCTGGAAATTTACAAAAGCCCTATCAAACAACTCTTGGGTCATGGGGAAATATGAATAGAATTATGCAATCTCTAAAATAATGATGAACCATTTGTGATTTTTCTCAGTGAAGTTTATGATCACTTTTTTAGAGTTTTATTATTTTAAATTTCATACTTAGGACATCACAGACTGAAGAATACTGCTTTTACTTCATTTTTAAATAATGTAACCTTTATTTTACATTATTGAGTTTTGGATCCCACTTATCCCATTATGTTGGGGTTATGACATTTTCTTATAGTTAGACTCAGGTTGTGCATTATTTGTTCTCAAAAACACCTCTCATCTGATTTTCCATAGATAGTTCTGAAGCTGGCATGGCCTTTCAAAGCTTACTAGATTAAGTTGAGAAGGGTCAAGACACCCATTGAGCAGGCTGCCGTGGGAAAGAGTATGACCTCACAGAATGGAGCTCTTTTTAGCAAAGGGCAATTTTCAGAGGGAATGACAGTTGAATGACATTAGTCCCAGTGCTCCCAGAAGCTGGGCAGAAAGTCCTTCAGTCTTGAAGGGGGAGCTAAGAGGCATATCAGAACTTCACTACATTCATAATGCAAATTAAAGAATATATGAACTATATCATGCCTTTTATGTAAAGTCTTAAGTGATACGATATGTCATTTTGGATACCTGTGTATAGAATAATAATATAAAATGATGAACATTAAATTCAGATTATTGGTTACATCTGAGAGGTGGATGTCATAATGCAGTAAGGGAGGGATACTCAGGAGTCTTTACCTATATTAGTAAAGATTATTTTTTAAATCAAGAGAAAATAATTGATTTAAGTTGGAGGAGAACCCTCATGTGTTTAATATTGTACTGTTTGTGCTTATTTCTGAAATGTTTCAACATAATGTTACTGGGATCATAAAAATCATTTTAGCATTTCCTGAATATAACAAATGATCCATGATTAGTTTTAAATAACTTTGTTTTAATTAGGAAAGTAATTTGTGCTTATGGTAAACTTCAACTGCACAGAAATGAACTAGATAAAAACTAATAGTCTCCTTTGCCATACCCTTGTGTTCTCAATGTCCCTCTCCCCAAATAAGACTCTTAAAAACATCATCTTTCTTTCTAGAAATATTCTGCTTTTCTTCCTTGATAAGACGAATTGGAGTGTTTTATACACATTGTTCAGCAATCTCCTTTTTTTCTTTTTATTTAACAATAAATATTGAACATATTTCTTTATCAGTACTTTTATTCTTAATTGTTTCTGACGTCAGCATAACATTTCATTGAATGGTTGCGCTATTTCTTTAAGCTATTTTCCAATTGATGGCATTTAGTTGTTTCTAAACTTTTTATTTTATTTTGTAATTTATACTCAATAATATGCTAATTTATGTGGCACTCAATCACAATTAAAGGATAATCATTTACCTGTGAGAAGGGATGGCAGGAGGAAGGAGGTCCACAGTTCTTACTATCTTCATCATCTCATGGAATTACCATTTCTTCTTCAAGGATATTCTGCCTTTCTCATCTTACTTAATCTCATGATGACACCAATATTTCTCAGATTTTAGAGAATACATTCACATCTACCAAGAATTTAAGAACCTCACATTTGTGGACTTCTAATATGGAGAATCAGTTCAAGGATTGGTGAGGAGTTCCAGAGAGATGGAGGTAGGATGGGAGAGAAACAAGTATCTTGTCATCAGGGGTCCAGGTTTAGCACCTCAAGTATCTAAAGAATACTACTCTGGGAGGCATCTTCATAGAAAAGTCTGCATATTTTTAGATCCCATGAGTCTAGTCAGACCTGTATGTATATATAGGAAATATCTTTTGTTGAATTTTCTTACATTTGAGGTCCCTTATTCAACCCATTTTGGCCTGTCTTAATGATATATACACAGTTATCACAGTGTTCCATAATTTACATTTGTATTGGCTCTAATAATGATGACTTGTAGGTCAGAGATCTATAGAGTGGGTTCTCAGAAATAATTAAAATTGAATAGCCATAAGGTATAATTAATACAACTCAGTCCTAACTACTGCATGAATCCAAGTTAATTTGATTGGAATGATTTATATAAACCCTCAAAAAATGTCAGGGTGGGAAGAACCTATAAACCCTTCAAGTTATCAGTACTCACAGGTAGAATCAAAGACAGTGGTTGTTCTCCTTAAAGGACTTTTATCTAATTTGACAACTATATTTTACAGGAGAAACCCAGAGAGGCTGAATAAATTGCTAAAGGTTTCACAGCTGGTTAACAGCGGAGCCAGGACTAGAATCAAGATCTTAGGTCAGTGTCTCATTGTCTCAAGTTTGTTTATGTGTTTTTGACATCTGTAAGCCAGAAAACTTATATGACAGCTGTAGGCTATGCTGATTTTGCCACTAAAACATAAAAAAGTATTAGCCACTTTCATGTTATCCTGGTCATTTTAGAAACAGATTCAAACTGTCAAAATAACTGATTGATTTCTTGCAACTCAAGATCACTTAGAGAAGAAACCCTCAATAGTAATTATTAAACCATTACCTAATTTTCATTGAGAAATTTTCAAACTGTTATACTAAATTTTAATAATAATAATAATAATAAAGTCATATACTAGGTCCAGTTTTAAGGAAACTGCTAGAGTGTGATCCATCAGTTGCAACTTGTTTGAAATATTTGTGGTCTGTATTTTAGTGAGAAATTACTGACGGCAATGGCATAAAATAGAGTTTCCCTGCTAATAGAAAAACCCATAGGAGTTTAGAATTGAAAAATCCAATCATACTACTTTCTTGTGAGTGAAACATACAGATTAAAAGCTAGGGATGCATCTACCATAGCACTTGAATCACACTGAATAATAGGTTTGGTTCACAAATTGCTGCTTGGGGTTACACTTACACAATAACAAGTTGCCTAGGATGAAGTCAAGAATACATTTACTCTCCCTGTATTTTAAAGAGAATGCTCTTCCTGGGCACCTATTGGTACCTGTTAGAAATCACCTAGTAACTTCTTAACAAGCCAGAAACTGGGATTTTGACCTCTAGTTATAGGGCTGATGTTTGTTTTCCTAATGCTATACTGCCTGCATTTTGATTAATCATCTGTTATATTTGATGCCTATATTGTTTGCTGTTTCTGACAAAGAAGCCTTGAATTCTTTGCTGATTGAAATTGTGAAGTCTTTGAAATGACTGAATTTTTATTTCATGTTACTGTTGTCCCTTGGGATGCCTTGAACAGGACTTCCTTTTAACTTTTCTTTTTTCCAGGTATGGAAGTCTTAGCTACCGTATTATCCCCTGGCTAGCCTGTCAAATCACTGGCTTTGGGGTGAGTGTCCAGGTATGACTGTTATGTTTGTAGAGATGTATTCCCTATCCGTCTACTCTGAGACATTATTGTGGTCTTATAAACATCATGCTGCAGCCACTGGATTTTGCCAGTGGGAAGGCCATGGCTGTCACACTTGAGGCAACTTCTGCAGCTTTCTTCAATTTACCTAATGCCTTCCCTATTTTCTTTTTAATCTTTTATTTTAGGTTTGGGGGTACATGAGGAAGTTTGTTACATAGGTAAACATGTGTCATAGGGGTTTGTGGCACAGATTATTTCATCAGCCAGGTATTAAACCCAGTACCCAATAGTTATCTTTTCTGCTCCTCTCCCTTCTCCCACCTTCCACCCTCAAGTAGACCCCAGTGTCTGTTGTTCCCTTCTTTGTGTTCAGCCTACAGAGTGGGAGGAAATATTTGCAAATTATGCATCTGACAAAGGTCTAATATCCAGCATCTATAAAGAACTTTAACAAATTTATAAGAGAGAAACAACCCCATTGAAAAATGGGCAAAGGACATGAACAGACACTTTTCTAAAGAAGACATACATGATGCCAACAAGCACATGAAAGAAAGCTCAATATCACTGATCATTAGAGAAACTGCAAATCAAAACCACCATTAGATGCCACCTCACACAAGTCAGAATGGCTTCCCTTCTAACACTTAGGAGATTTCAGAAGTTCCCTCCAAGCTACCGGCACAATTTCCAATCTTGAGGATCGACTAGCTGAAAGTCTTTCTCTATCATCTCTCCATCATGGCTTAAGTCAGTTTTATAGCACAAAGAAAATTGTTGACCAAAGAAAACTTAAGCAATGGTATGAATTGCCACTTCTCTGACCACAGCATAAGTGGTAATTTTAGACTAGAGAATTATGTAACTGGATTGTAGAAATACAATACACTTTATGCTCCAATTTCCATACATATAGAATGAGAAAGTAGAATTACAAAGTCTAGATTATTGCAGTAATCTCCTCATTGTTCTCACTGGCTCCTATTTTATCCCTGTCTAAGCTCTTTTCCCTGTTTCCCAAACATTTATTTTTATTTTTATTTATTTATTTTTTGAGATGGAGTCTCACTCTGTCACCCAGGCTGGAGTGCAGTGTCCCAATCTCAGCTCACTGCAACCTCTGCCTCCTGAGTTCAAATGATTCTCCTGCCTCAGTCCCCTGCATAGCTGGGATTACAGTCATGCACCTCTATACCCGGCTAATTTTTTGTATATTTAGTAGAGATGAGGTTTCTCCATGTTGGCCAGGCTGGTCTCGAAATCCTCACCTCAGGAGATCCGCCCATCTTGGCCTCCCAAAGTGCTGGGATTACCGGCATGAGCCACTGTGCCTGGCCTGTTTTTGAGACAGGGCCTCACTCTGTCAACAAGGCTAGAGTGCAGTGGTACAATCATGGCTCACTGCAGCCTCAACCTCCTGGACTCAAGCAATCCTCCTACCTAAACCTTCCAAGTAGCTGGGACTACAGGCATGCGCCACCAACACATAGCTAATGCATTATTTTTTAGTAGAGATGGGGTCTCATGTTGCTCAAGCTGGTCTCCAACTCTTGGACTCAAGTGATTCTCCTGTCTCAGGCTTCCACAGTACTGGAAGTACATGTGTGAGACACCATGCCTGGACCAGAACACTCTTTATTCCCCTTTTTAAATTTTAAAATTTTTGTTTTTCTTTCAATAGTTTTGGGGGAATATGTGGTGTTTGGTTGCATGGAAAAGGTCTTTAGTGGTGATTTCTGAGATTTTGGTGTACCTAGCACATGAGCAGTGTACACTGTACCCAATTTGTAGTCTTTTTTCCATGCTGAGTCCCCAAAGTCCATTATATCATTCTTATGCCTTTATGTCCTCATAGCTTAGTTCCTGCTTGTGAGAACATACTGTCTTTGGTTTTCCATTCCTGAGTTACTTTACTTGGAATAATGGTCTCCAACTCCATCCAGGTTGCTGTGAATACATTATTTCATCCCTTTTTATGGCTGAGTAGTATTCCATAATGTATATATATACCACATTTTCTTTATCTACTCATTGGTTGATGGGCAAATGCTCTCTGGCCCCTTTCTTGATCAATGAGCTTCAGGGTAAAATCCTTAGCTTAAGATCTTGTCTCCACTTCTCTAGTTCACATGTTCAAATGTGACTTAGCCATTGAATTCTGGTCCCTAACTGCTGCTTAGCTTTTTTGTAGTTTAGTCTTTACATATACTGTTCCCTCTGCCTGGAATGCCCCTCTTCTGTTCATCCCTAGCTAACTTCTACTAATTAGTTAAACATCTTTTAAAAGCCTATTCTGTTATAACCTTAAAATATTCTTTGCTTATTCTCCTCCACTTAGATTGGTGAGCTGCTCCTTTCTTACAGTCCTATGCAATATGCTTTTATCATTTCATTGATGGTCAAGGACTTGTATTAGGTTAAACATGTGAAATTGCTGACTTTTCACAATTTTTTATTTATAAAATAGCAAATGATGTTCATATTTTTAAACTAAGCATTATTATTCACATGATTATTGCTTTTTTTTTTTTAAAGAATAGCCACTATTAACTGAACTTCTTCTATGAATAGGTAAGGAGGGAATTACAGAAGTCACCATTATAATGTACAATTGCAAGGGCTGAGAATTTCACATTTACTTTTTGAAAAGTCTTCGTCAAGCTGTATTTGTGGACTTGAGTTATCCCAATCACCCTCTTTAATTGGCTAGGTTATCCCATTTCATTTAAAGATCTAAGTCCCTGGGGCTACAGGGAGGAAAAGAGGAAAGGGCTAGTGTGGATAAGTACTGAACATTGACTCAGAGTGGGCAAGAGTGTCTTCAGGGTTCCCTGCTCCTTCCGCCCACAAGGAGGCCTTGGCAAAAGCACCTGAGGACAAGACCCAGCTATGAAGGCACCTGGGCTAGGAACATAAATAGTGAAAACAGCATGGTGCATAGGGAGGTCTGAGTCCTTGAGCACAACTCCCTTCAGATATTGCCATCTATTGTGAATTAGCGTACACCAAGTCTTATGCAGGGAGGGCAGCTTCCCCATGAGGCCAAACACATAAAGCCTTTGTAATTCCCTATGGTCAGGCCTGAAAAATCACACATAGGTTTCTAATAAGGAGTTGGACTCCTTGGGTTTCTTTTAGGTCTATACCCCCACTCTTTTTTGAGCAAGGTGATATTATATCTGTACATATACTCATTACACACACACATACACACACACAGGTTTTTGTCCACAGTTCCTGGCTCATGACTCCCATAGCCCTTGTTTCAGTCTTTCATTATAATTAATTGGGGTACTTTAGGTCTCAGGTGCAGAATCTCCTGCTCTGACCTTCCCCTGTCCTTCTTTCACCTGCCCAAGGCAGGGCATGATCTGATTATGAGACAAAAGACTTTCATTCCAGATAGGTTCTTCGCCCCTACCCTAGAAGATGAAATGCTATCGAAAGAGGCCAAAAAAGTCTGGACAGGCCTTGCTTAGTTTAAATCATGCTCATTTTGTCCAATCACACTTCTACAAGGTTGTCAATCATGCCTATGAAGCCTCCATAAAAACATGAGAGCACCAGGTTTGGATGAACTTGTGGACAGCTGAATACCTAGAGGTTCCTGGAGAGTGGCACACCCAGGGAGGGCATGGAAGCTCTGCATCCCCTTTCCCATACATCACCCTGTGCATTTTTTCATCTATATCCTTTATAATAAACCAGTAACGGCAAGTAAATGTTGCCCTGAGTTCTGTGAGGCACTCTAGCAAATTAACCAAACCCAAAGAGGGGGTCATGGGAACCACAGTTTGAAGCTGGTCAGTCAGAAGGTAAGGAGGCCCAGATTTACAACGGATTGGGGACAGTTTTGAAGACTGAGCCCTCATTCTGTGGGATTTGATGCTATCTCCAGGTAGACAGTGTCAGAATTTAACTAGATGATGCATAGCTGCGGTCTGCTGTGCTGATTATTGTTGTGTGGGAGCAGAGGAAAAACATGGTTTGAGAGTTTTTCCCTAAAGCTTCCAATACCCTCAGGTGGGTGTCAGGAGCATTCCTTTTCCTTTTGTGTTTGGCTTCATACCTCTTCCATCTTTTCTCCAGTAAACTCGTAGTGTGGTTAGTTTCCAGCACAGCCTGCTTCCATCTGTCCTTCCTTCCTTCTTTCCTTCCTTCCTTCCTTCCTTCCTTCCTTCCTTCCATCCATCCATCTCTCTTTCTTTTTCCCTCCTGCCTCCCTTCCTTCCTTCTTTCCTTTTAAAATTTATTATTATTATCATCTTGAGACAGAGTCTTGCTCTGTCACCCAGGCTGGAGTGCAATGGCACCATCTCAGCTCACTGCAACCTCCACCTCCCGGGCTCAAGTGATTCTCGGGTCTTGGCTTCCTGAGTAGCTGAGGTTACAGGCACACACCAGCATGCCCGGCTAATTTTTGTGTTTCCAGCAGAGATGGGGTTTCGCCATGTCGTCCAGACTGGTCTCCAACTGCTGACCTCAAGTGATCTGCCCACCTTGGCCTCCCAAAGTCCTGGGATTACAGGTGAGAGCCACCATGCCCGACCCTACAGCCTTTTTTCTTGTGTTGCCACTAGAGCAGGGAGCCAGCAACAGTCTCTCTCTTAGGCTCCTTCAGTCATGAGCCTCCAGTGTTGACAGCTCAAGATCTAGTGTGGTCCTACCGAAGCCTCGCACCTTGGCCTGGATGTGAGAGAAAAGCACCCATTCTCATTCCCCACAGGAGGGGATATAATGCCATAATACTGAATATTTTTCCAAAGACACTTCTGCTCAAAGCTTCTTCAATTCAACAATTCTATGAGATATGAAGTATAGATCTATGGGTTATTAAAACAGTCTTTCCCCTACCAATCCTACATAGTAAGTCTAGACCATAGTTTTTGGATGTAAGTGTATTTACTACTTATTATATTTATATTTTGTTAATTATTTTGGGAAACTGGACAAAATAGGGTAAGCATCCCATGATACTTAAAACTCTGCTGAGAAAGAATGTTATTATTCTACCCTGATTTTATAGCTGAGGAAAATAAGGCATAAATAAGTGAAATAATGTTTAACCAGTACTACATGTTGTATTAGGGTGCTGGGAACTTAATTTCTTTGATTTAATTCCTGTAGCCATACCCATCATAGTTTTGCTAACAGTGTGACTGGGAGTAGGGAGATATAAAATAAATTTAGGCCTCAGTTTCCTCACCTTTAACCTAATTTTCTCAAACAATTAACAAAGTAATGTTAAGTAAAGTTGATAGCAGGGGACTGGTCCAATGTGGGTACCCAGAAAATAGAAGCATCACCCTTCATTTACCACTTTTCTCCATGCTTCTTCCCTAAACCCACACATATTTCTAAAAAATTCCAATATGATTTTAAAATAACATATACATTTACTTAAATCTTTGAATTTGACATTAGGATACATTTTGACATCTTTTGTTCTATTGTAAGTCCTAGGTCAGAAAGGAGATGCCTGGGGGCAGGGTGGAGGTTGCTGTGTCTGAATGTGAAGAGGGAAAGTAATATCATATGACAAATCTTATGAGGGTGAGTAATTACAAAAGGATTTAGTGTCTGCGATGGAGACACTAATGTCACTGAAGAAAAACATCTCAGTATAGTGCTGAAATCTGTACAGGAGTAGAGCGATCAATGGTCTCAGGCAACTGCTGATTAATCTATGAGCAGGGCTTGTTTAGTAAATAAATGACCTAGACCAACATTAACTTCAGCAGTTTGAGCTCTGAACATACAAATACAGATCAAAAACTAGAAACTGTAGACATGACAGTGAAAGAATAATAGTGCCTGGAAGGTGTCAAAGCATAATATATTGAGTAGATGACTGATATGCACTATAAGCAAATGTTATAACTCAGTAAGTGGAACCAAATTGGTTTTCTTGATTATTATGTGTGTGTATCTACATACACATACATATATCCTCTGATTGGAAGGAGAAGATTATTTTTGGTTCTGCAGTTCTCACTGCTGACCTGTGGAGAAAGGATTTTGTAAGAATTACTGCCCACTGGGTAATTTCAGGTTTGTAAAATATCTGGTGATCATTTCAGCAGAAAGATACAATTCTAATGTGAAATTAATTCTGAGCTTGTATCACTCCTTGTCCCAAGTTCCTCTCCAGATGTAATTAGGCACATCAGAAAGCACTAGTTGTATCTTTCTGACATGCCAATTTCTTTGTCAAGTCTTGATCAAGACTTGTTAACCGCACTTGACTTGTCTTTTGACACCCTTCATAAAATGGCTTACTAGTTCTGATGAAGCTATATTTTCTGATATTCCTCATCTTCCTTCTGTTCTATTCAGAGATGCCATTTTATCAATGGTTCTGGGACTAGTGGACTCCAAATGTTGATTAAAGGATCAATTATTAACCTAACTTGGTGCCAGGCATGGTTTTCCGTATAAAGGCAGTAGAGGGGAGAAAGAAATTTGTACTCGATTGAAAAGGCTTCATATGGACATTGGACAGTACTGCAAAGAATGTGCTTGGCTCTGTATGTTCAGCTCAGAGGTGAATCTTTAGGACTAGGACTTCTGCCTTAGAGGACAGGCTCCAAATCTCTGACTGGGATATCTAGACAGTAGACAATTCTTGGGAGTTGGGTGGGTTGTTCTTTCATACCAGGAAATCTGACTTCAAGCTATTGAGGCAAGTAGAGGATTATGGGAAATAAGATGGCAGAACTCCATCCACCCTTTATATGTGATATAGGCTAGGACTTTAGCCTTCCACGGAATGTAGGCATCAAGCAACATAATGCACAAAAGCTCAGTTGTACAGCTTTGGCTTGCATGGGAAGGGGGTCAGAATTTATTCTCCACATATAACCTGTGTACCCAGAATGCATACTGGTAACCAAAAGGCTGATCTTGTTTGTCAGTGATAAAAACCCATACAAGTCACAAGAAAGTTCTACAGCTGTCGCTGGGACCAGGCCCATCTCTAACAGCTGTGGGTGTGGAGCAAGAATATAAATATGGAGGCCTAATTCCATATGTCTAAATATTTAAGCTATTGTCAACTTAAACATCTGTTAAATAATATGAGCCCAATTGCCATCCTTCTATCTTGGCAAATGTTTAAAATGTTTTTAAATGTGCAAAAGATTACATTTTTATGGCCGAAAGTCATCAAAATATAAAAACTAAATCTATTATTTCATGTATCTATTTGGCTAATATAGTGGTACTTTACACAAAGAAGACATACATGACTTACTGTTCATTTATATTGAAACTATTAAATTTATCTTTACTTTCATTTTCACAGTCATTATGTTGTTATAATCAGTATTTCCACACCACTTTGCAGACTGCTGACAAAAATGCCAAATTACACAACTTTTTTGAGTCATTAAAATTTCAATTTGGAGAACAATTCTGTAAAAACAGAAGCAACTGGAGTTGTCAATAAAATTTTAAGACAATGGCTTTTTAAAGTGAGCTAGAAATTCATTGAAATGATGTTCATATGAAGAAATATAATTGTTGCAAATTGATAAAATTTTTATCTATATATTTTCATTACTTATGTCACCATTTTTATCTTTTATTTAAATCCATACAGTATTTACCTTATTCTCTTTTGGAATTTCAGTGCTAGAATATTAGAAAGAAAACTATGAATACTGATATATTATCATTTTTTCCAAATCTCTCTTCAGTTGATGCCAAACCTTGACTTCACTTGGAAAATACGCTCTCTTTAGAGATTAGTTTAAATAGTATTTGTATGTCAATCTGTAATGGACATGCAGAGTCTTATCTTGTTTTAATTGGGATATCACATTTATTGGGTATATCTCAAGGAATTTCTTTCAGTTAAACACATATTTTCTCCAAAATTTGAAAAATATATCTATTTTTAAGGTATTTAAAAATGTAAAGGGAACTTTCATTTCTCAGATGATGAAGTAGACATGCTTTTTCCTCATTCTTCCCTGAGAACACCTGAAAATGCTGGACATTATATATAAAACAAATGTAATAAGATTCCGAAAGGTTAATAAAAGATGACAGAATTACTAAAGACCTTGAGTCCCCAATAATGATATAATAGTAAGTCGCCTGAATTTTCCTTTTGCCTCATATATTCCAGTCTGAGTGCTGAAGAAGCCAGCAACCAGGAACATCATCAGGCACAGACAAAAAAAAAAAAAAAAGGTAAAAAAGTCCTCAATAAAACCCTGTTCCCTCTAGCTGAAGAATCATGAAAGGGGTAGCCTAGCAAGACAGGAAAGTTAAAGGATATAACTATTCCACTACGGCTGGCCAAACATCACAGAAAAAAACTGTGGCCCAAATGCCAACCCCACCAGAAAAGACTGAGTGAGGGGTCTCGACTTCTGCCCTCGTGAGGCTATGATTAGGTTCCCCAAACCCTTGACTAAAGTCGTATCAAAAAAGTCAAGTGGGAAGCCAGGACTTTCACCCCCAAAGGGCAATAATAAGCCCCTTACCCTGAAGTGATCCTAGGGGCCAAGTCGTGAGTTTTGACTTCGACGTCTACCTGGAAGTAACGATGCGACCTTCCCCCTATGCAGGGGCGGTGTCAGGAGAGACCTAGTGGAGGGTCAGGCTCAGCAGCGATGAAGCCTCCCACACTGTGGAGCTGGTGGAGGCCACGTGGGCAGCGGTAATGGTCCTGCCCACTCTTCCCAGCTGGGAGGCTTCCACGCCAGTAGTGGAGGACTGAGACTTTTCCACTGGCCCAGAAGGATTGAGGATCCTCCTCCTTCGGTGTTAAGGGTGGCTGAGTAGAGAATTTGGACTTTTACCCCCATGGCAGTAAAAAGAAGGTCTTCCTTTTTCCCACCACAGTAGTATCCAAAGCAGCCAGTTAAACAGATTTAAGTAAGTTACAGAGTCTCATAACATCATACCTAAAATGTCTTGGTTTCAACTGAAAATCACTCATCATAACAAAGACCAGGGAGATCTCAAACTTCACTAAAAATAAATTCTGACATGGAGATGACAGAGATTTTGGAATTATTTGACAAAGATTTGAAAGCAGCCATGACTTTAAAAAATGTTTTAACAAGCAATTAAGAACATGCTTTAGAAAAGCGACAAAATACAAAATCCCAGCAAATAAATAGAAATATAAAGAACAACCAGGTGCAAATTTTAGAAGTACAAATTCAGTAACTGAAATAAAAATTCCAGTGGATGTCTCAGCAGAGGAATAAGGAAAGCATATGAAAAAATCAGTGAACAAAAAGATACAACAGTAGAAATTACCTAATTTGAGAGCAACACAGTGAAAAGAGACTAAAGAGAGAAAAGAAAAAACAAACAAACAAAAAAACCAAAAAACAAAAACAGAACTTCAGGGACCTGTGGGACTGTCACAAAACATCTAAAATCTGTGTTATTGAAACCCCAGAAAGAAAAAAGAAGGGTGAGTTTGAAAAGTGTTCAAAGAAATAAATGTTTTCTCAAATTTGCCAAGGCATAAATGTACAGACTCAAAATGGTGAAAGAATCTCAAATTCGAGAAACCGCCCAAAAATTAATACCAAGATATATTACAACCAAACTTTTGAAAACTTAAAAGAAAACAAAGCAGAATCTTTAAATCAGTGAGATAAAAACAGCATCTTAACTACTGGAAAAACAACAACAATAAACAAATGACTGGAGTTTTCATTAGAAAACATGAAGACGAGAAAGTGACACAATATTTTTCAAGTGCTGAAAGAAACAAAACAAAACAAAAAAATTTATCAACCAGAATCCTATATCCAGTAGCAGTATTTTTCAGGAAGGCGGGGAAATCACGACATTCTGAGATAAAGCAAAATTAAGATAATTGGTTGCCAGCAGAATTACTCTAAAAGTTTGGCTAAAAGAAGCTACCTAAGCAGAATAGAAACAACAGAAACAAAATTTTGGAATATCATCAAGGAATAAGAAACCAGGTTAACAAAGATATCGATATATACAATAGTCTTTTCTTGAGTTTTCTAATTTATGTTTAATGATTGAAGAAAAATATGACACTGCTTGATGTGGTTCTAAATATATTTATTTAGAGAAAATATGTAACACAACCAAATTATGAATAGGGGAGGGTAAAGAGATGTAAAAGAAGGTATGGTTTCTACACTTCATTTGAATGATTAAAATGATATATATATATACTTAAAATTCTTCTCATAACAATCTTCTTTTAACCTGCCAGCTGATATCTGTAATTCTATGCCTTGAATCTAATTTGATTAATTTGAAGCTGTACCCTTTGAACAGGGTCCAAATATTTTTCAACAATTGTACACACGTGAATTTTTTGTATAGTTTCTGAAAGTTTTATATAGTTTTTTAAAGTGTTGCTTTTACTATTTTTCTTTTCTCCAAGCATAATATACAAGGAAAAGTCCACATAAGTTTATACTTCAAGTTTTCAAAATAGTGACTCTACCTATATAACCTTCACTCAGATAAAAAAATGAGAACATTACCAGCACCCAGAAGCCTTCTTTATTCCATTCCTCATCATTATGTTTATACCTCAAAAGTAACAGCTATCTTGAATTCTAATATCATAAATTAGCTTGGCTGTTTTTGGACTTTATATAAATGGAATCACATGTTATACACTTTTTTTGTCTTTTTTTATTTCAAATTATATTTGTGAGGGTCTTTCCTACTGTTGCTTGTTGTCAAGGTGTGTTCTTTTCATTTACTGTACAGAAATCCATTGTATAAAGTTAAAGATGAGTAAAGAAAGTGTGAAAACACTGGCTCTCAATTAATTTAAGAAAGTATATTGATACTTGGTGCCTCTCCAGTGTCTTAGCCACATTTTCATGTCTGAGGATGAGGAGACCTCATTATTTTACAGTTCTAAGAGATAATAAAAATGCCTTCCTAAAAATGCCAACACCTAACAACAGAGCCCAAAATATATGAAGCAACAATTTATAGAATTGAAGGGACAAATAGTTCAGAAATAATAATTAGAGACTTTAATACCCAAATTTCAGTAATGGATGGAAAAAATAGGAAATCAGCAAGGAATTAGAAGAGTAGAACAACAATATAAACTCACTAAACTTAGCAGACATCTATAGAATGCTGCACCCAACAGTGACAGAATATGTTCTTTTTAAGTGCCCAGGTGCATTCCCCAGTACAAATCATATGTTAGGCCAAAAAACAAGTTTCAGTGAGTTATTAAAAGATTAAAATCCTAAAGGTGTCTCAGATCACAGATCACAAGAGAATGAAATTAGAAATACCCAGAAAGAAATTTGAAAAATGCACAAATACGTGGAGAATAAAGGAAAACATTGTTAAGAAGTTAAAGGGTCAAATAAAAAAAACAATTTTTCTCACAAGTGAAATTTGAAAATACTTTCATATAAATGAAAATAAAACCACCACACATGAAAACTTATGAGATGAAAAGAAAGCAGCATTTAGAGGGAAATGTATACTTATGAGCCCCTACATTAAAAATGAATAAAAATAGCCAATGAATAACATAACTTTCTGCCTCAAGGAACTAGAAAAAGAAAGTTAAACCAAAAGGGAACATGTCTGAACAGATCAAACTTGCAATGAAAAGTTAATATCAAATCTTCTTAAACTCTTCCACAAAAACTGAAGAATAAATCCAAACTCGTTCTATGAAGCTGATATTACCATGATACCAAAGCCAAAGACATGACAAGAACAGATCATTACAAAACAATATGACTTACAAATAAAGATGCAGAAATCCTCAACAAAATTCTAGCACACCTAATCCAGTAGCACATAAAAGGATTGTATACCATGACCAAACGGAATTTATCTGAGAAAAGAAAGGGTGGTTCAACATATGAAAACCAACCAGTGTAATACACCATATTAATATAATCAGAAAAAAACACACATGATCATCTCAGTAGGTAAATAGGTACAGCTTTTGACAAAATGTAATGATGAAAATTCTCAACAAAATAGAAATAGGAGGAAACTTCCTCAACCAGATAAAGGGCGTTTATTTTTAAATACCTACAGCTGACATCAAACTCAATGATGAAGGACTAAAACCTCTCCTCCTTGATTATGAACAAGGTAAGAGTGCTTCGTTTTGCCATTTGTATTTAAGAATCACACTACAAGTTTTAGTCAGGAAATAAAACAAGAATAACAAATAAAAAATATCCAAATTGGAAAGTTAGAATAAACCATCTATTTGCAGAAGGCATAATTTTATATGTAGAAAATTCTAAATAATCCACAAAATTTTAGAGCTAAGAAACCAGTTCAATCAAGTTGCAAGGTACAAGATTTATAATGCACATAAATTAGTTGTATCACACTCTAGCAATGAACAATTCAAAAGTAAAATAAAGAAAACCATTCCATTTAAAATTGCATCAAAAATAATAAAATACTTAGGAATAAATTTAACCAAGGAGATGCAGGTCTTACACATTAAAAAGTATAAAATAGTGTTAAAAGAAATTTGAAAATAACTAAATAAAAGGGAAAACTTTGTGTTCATGGGTTGGAAGCTCCAATATGACAATTAAGACTTAAGATGGTAGTACTCCTCAAATAGATCTACAGATTCAGGGCAATCCCTACAAAAATTTCATTTTTTTTTTCCAGGAATGAACAAGTTGATTCCAAAGTTTATATGAAATTACAGGGGACCCCAAATAATTGAAACAATCTTAAAATGAAGACCAGATTTTGAGGACTCACACCTACCAAATTAAAAATTATGACCAAAGGACAGTAATTAAAGCAGTGTAGTTCTGGCATAAAAATATTCATATAGATAAATCAAATGGAGTTGAACATCCAGAAATAAACCTATACATCTACAGTCAATTGATCTTCAACAAGGGTACCAAGACCATTTGATAGGGAGAATAATTTCTTCAACAAAAGATGCTAGCACAACTGGAAAACCACATGCAAAAGAATGAAGTTGAAGCCTTACCTCATGCCATATACAAAATAGACACAAAATTAATTAAATACCTAAACATAAGGGCCAAAACAACAGAACTCTTCGGGGAAAACCTAGGGGCAAATCTTCATAAACTTGGATTTGTCAGTTAAATCTTAGATAAGACAGAAACACAAAAACAAAAGAAAAAAGACAAATAGGACCTCATCAAAATTAACAACTTTTGTGCATCAAAGGGCATTATCAGGAAAATAAAAAGATAGCCCACAGAGTGGATATTTGCAAATTATACATCTGACAAGGGAGTAGTATTTAAAATATATAAAAACTATTACAACTCAATTTAACAAAAGTACAAAAAACCCAACGGAAAAATAATAGACAAAGACTTGAATAGACATGTTTCCCAAAGATGTACAAAGGGCTAATAAGCACAGCAAAGATGCTCAATACCATTAGTCATTAAGAATATTTAAATGAAAATAAAAACGAAATACCACTTTATATCCATTGGAATGATTATAATTAAAAACATGGGAAATTACAAGTGTTGGTGAGAATCGTTATAAATTAAGCATGGAATTACCATATGACTAATTCCTCTCCTAAGTATGTACTCAAGTGAATTAAAAACATATGTTAAGCAGTTGTACATAAGCACTCAAAACAGTATTATTCTTAATACCCCAAAGTGGAAACAGCCTGTATATGCATCAGTTGATGAATGGATAAAAAAAACATATGGTATATCTATACAGTGGAATATTATTTAGACATAAAATGTAGTCCTAATGCATGCTACAATCAGTTAATTTTGAGAACATTAAGTAAAAGAAGCCAGTCACAAAAAAAACACATATTATGATTCCATATCTATGAAATGTTCAGAATAGGTAAATTCATAAAGACCATAATATTAATGGTTTGTAGTAGCTGATTGGGGAAGGAGGATGGCAGTAAATAACTCTTTAATGGCTATGGAGTTTCTTTTTGGGGTGATAAATATTTTCTGAAATTAGATTGTGGTGATGCTGGCACCACCCTGTGGATGTCCTAAACATCACTGAATTGTACAGTTTAAAATTGTTAAAATGGTGAATATGTGAATTTACCTCAGTTTAAAAAGACGTCTGCTATTTTCAATTTTATGAAGAGTGATATGGCAGAAATGTATGGCCATGGCTGGCCAAATGGTCCTCCAACTGGCGGTATCACATTTTTTTCTCAATAATGTAAAAAGCATCAATGAAATATACACCAAAATTAACAACTCTAAATTTGAAATTAGCTTCTACTAATGACCTTAAAAGATTTTATTGAGAGAGAAAATTAATCAAATAATCAGGCTTTTTCTGTTAGTTTATAAAACTAAAAGCTTATTTGTTCATACAGAGCTTTGTAGTTGACTACATATCTTCATCTGAAAGGAGATAGAATAGGAAGAATGATGTATTTGGACCTTTAATTTGAACTCACTGAACACTCATCTGGCCCTACTTTTATCATCTGTAGAATGGAGATACACAGTTCTGTGATTTAATGGATAGAAATGGCCATCGCAATTGTTGCTACTATTGTTTGTGTCTAATTTTACTTGTACCATACAGCAACCTTGGGAGCCAAAAAAAGTTTGTTTTTCTTATCCAGATTTTACTGATGTCAACATTGTAACCGAGAGAAGATATTGCTCAAAGGAATACAGCCTGTAATTGGAATACCTGAGACTTCTGGCTTACAGCTGATCCTTTCTATCTGCCCAGCCTCTGATTATAGAACTCATAGAATTCTGTCAACTGAGACAAATAAAATCCCACATAAATGGCAATTATTTTAAAACTGGGTACTGTGCCCTGAAATTTTTTCTTATTAATCTGGTACACAAAGCTGTGCAACCCAGAATGCCTTCTCTCTTCTCTCCTCTCCTCCCTTCCCCTCTCCTCCCCCTTCCTCCTCCCCTCTCTTCCTCCTCCCCCCTCTTCCTCCTCCCCCCTCTTCCTCCTCCCCCCTCTTCCTCCTCCCCCCTTCCTCCTCCCCCCCTCTTCCTCCTCCCCCCCTCTTCCTCCTCCCCCCCTCTTCCTCCTCCCCCCCTCTTCCTCTACACCCTTTCTCACTTCGTCCTGGTCTAAACTTAGAGCAACTCTTTGAAAACTGAGTATATGCTGTATTGCCACCAATAGTGGTGAGGCTGTATGGTTTTGGTACCCTGTGGTTATCTGATCAGCACAGGTTCCTGGTGAAAAAATTCCTCCAAGTAACACTGTGCTCCAGAAAGGTGCTGAGACCTGACACATCATAGTGGAAAATGACATTGACTGTGTTTTGCTAAATAAGCTTTGCCATTTTCAAAATTGTATTAAGGGTAGGCTCTGACCCAGCTCTATTGACACCATCATTATTCTACTGCAGTGACAGCTTGATGAAGGAATGATGACCTAGTGTGTGTGGGAGAAAGAATTTTGGCCTGGGAGTCAGACCAAGTCTGAATAATGGCTCTGTCATTGCCTCCCTGGGTGATTTGAGGTCTGAGTTGAGTTAACATCTGATGCCTTACCATCATGCGTGATGCTAATCTTGGGATTTAAGGCCATGTATGTCCAGCCTTGGGGAGTTATTTTGGCACTGTTAGGTTTTTATGTTTTTAGCCTGTAAAATATTGATGTATATAATATGATATCCCCGATCAATTGCAGATTTTATATTCTGAGACATGACACTGCATTGATATAATATCCTCATATTAATTTACATTGTTAACACTATTTCAATTATATTCCCAGTGACTAGGAGCAGAATTTAAGATAATGATTTTTTAAATGTCATTACATTTTCCTGTTTCTAAGATGGCTGTGACGTTAACATCATCATTTTGATAACAGCTTTTCCAGGAAATAATTATGCTCCCTTAAATAAACAAAAATACTGTCCAATTAGCCAACAGCATCATGTAGTTATGTAATTAAATATTATTTAAAATTTTAATACATCTTAGAATCTAAAATTTCAAAGAATTGAACATTTCTTCACATTCAGGCTCTAAAAATATAATTACTATTGATTTTTGACTGTTTTGTATGGCAACATGGAGACATACTACTTCTTTAGTAGAGTTGTTATTGAGACCCATTTAATACCAATAAAATTAACAGTAATTTTATGGTAAGAAAAAAAGATTGAGGTTTTATCTATATTTCTGATTTGAATAAAATAATAGTACAATTTTTTCTCTGAATTTGTCTATCATGTAAAATTAAACAACTTTTCATTGTTGCTTGTTTGTTTTGTTTTGTTTGGTTGAGACAGGGTCTCCCCCATCACCCAGGCTGGAGTGCTGTGGTATGGTCTGGGCTCACTGCAGCATTGACCTCATGGGTTCAGGTGATCCTCCCACCTCAGCCTCCCAAGTAGCTGGGACTACAGGTGCAACTACCACGCTCAGCTAATTTTGTTTATTTTTTTGTAAAGACAAGGTCACACTATGTTGCCCAGGATGGTCTCAGACTCCTGGACTCAAGTGATTCTCCTGCCTTGGCCTCCCAAAGTGCTGGGATTACAGGAATGAGCTGCCACGCCTAGCCAGAGGCCACTGAGAACTTTTGCCAGGATGATTTTTAGTGTCTTGCTAATGTTCCTTGACTATGTTAGAATCAGCCATGCTATCTCTCCAGTTTTGCAAATGCTTGGTCTACTCTAAAAGGTTTGATAGTTACGAGAGCCTTTAATTGCAGTGACTGACATGTCAGGAAACTCTTTTATAGTTTTCCTGATGTCTTGATGACAAGAGTTTCAGTTATAGTTTTGGGTATTTTTCTTCGAAAGTCCTATAAAGTATTTGGTGGTTGTTTTATATTTTTTAAGTTGGTTATTCTTCCAGTGATACAAATACACTTACCTTCTAAAAGTAATGTCAGGTCTCTGAGCCCAAGCTAAGCCATCATACCCCTGTGACTGCATGTACACATCCAGATGGCTGGTTCCTGCCTTAACTGATGACATTCCACCACAAAAGAAGTGAAAATGGCTTGTTCCTGCCTTAACTGATGACATTGTCTTGTGAAATTCCTTCTCCTGGCTCATCCTGGCTCAAAAGCTCCCCCACTGAGTACCTTGTGACCCCCACTGCTGCCCACCAGAGAACAACCCCCTTTGGCTGTAATTTTCCTTTACCTACCCAAATCCTATAAAACGGCCCCACCCCATCTCCCTTCGCTGACTCTCTTTTTGGACTCAGCCCACCTGCATCCAGGTGAAATAAACAGCCATGTTTCTCACACAAAGCCTGTTTGGTGGTCTCTTCATACGGACGCGCATGAAATTTGGTGCCGTGACTCGGATCGGGGGACCTCCCTTGGGAGATCAGTCCCCCATCCTCCTGTTCTTTGCTCCGTGAGAAACATCCACCTACGACCTCAGGTCCTCAGACCGACCAGCCCCAGAAACATCTCACCAATTTCAAATCCGGTAAGCGGCTTCTTTTTACTCTCTTCTCCAACCTCCCTCACTATCCCTCAACCTCTTTCTCCTTTCAATCTTGGTGCCACACTTCAATCTCTCCCTTCTCTTAATTTCAATCCCTTTCATTTTCTGATAGAGACAAAGGAGACACGTTTTATCTGTGGACCCAAAACTCCGGCGCTGGTCACGGACTAGGGAAGGCAGCCTTCCCTTGGTGTTTAATCATTGCAGGGACACCTCTCTGATTATTCACCCAGGTTTCAGAGGTGTCAGACCACGCAGGGACACCTGCCTTGGTCCTTCACCCTTAGCGGCAAGTCCTGCTTTTCTGGGGGAGAAACAAGTACCCCAACCTCATATCTCTGCGCCCCGATCCCTTATTTCCACGCCCCAACCTCTTATATCTCTGCACCCCGATCCCTTATTTCCATGCCCTGACCTCATATCTCTGTGCCCCAACCCCTTCTCTGCTTTTCTGGAGGGCAAGAACCCCCCCACCCCTTCTCCGTGTCTCTACTCTTTTCTCTGGGCTTGCCTCCTTCACCATGGGCAAGCTTCCACCTTCCATTCCTCCTCCTTCTCCCTTAGCCTGTGTTCTTAAGAACTTAAAACCTCTTCAACTCTCACCTGACCTAAAATCTAAGCGTCTTGTTTTCTTCTGCAATGCCGCCTGACCCCAGTACAAACTCGACAGTAGTTCCAAATAGCCGGAAAATGGCAGTTTCAATTTTTCTATCCTACAAGATCTAAATAATTCTTGTTGTCAAATGGGCAAAGGGTCTGAGATGCCTGATGTCCAGGCACTCTTTTACACATCGGTCCTTCTCTAGTCTCTGTTCCCAATGCAACTCATCCCAAATCTTCCTTCTTTCCCTCCCACCTGTCCTCTCAGTCCCAACCCCAAGCGTTGCTGAGTCTTTCTAATCTTCCTTTTCTACAGACCCATCTGCCCTCTCCCCTCCTCCCCAGGCTGCTCCTCGCCAGGCCAAGCTGGGTCCTAATTCTTCCTCAGCCTCCGCTCCTCCACCCTATAATCTTTTTATCACCTCCCCTCCTCACACCCCGTCTGGTTTACAGTTTCATTCCGTGAGTAGCTCTCCCCCACCTGCCCAGCAATTTATTCTCAAAAAGGTGGCTGAAGCTAAAGGCATAGTCAAGGTTAATGCTCCTTTTTCTTTATCAGACCTCTCCCAAATCAGTGAGCATTTAGGCTCTTTCATCAAATATGAAAAACCCAGCCCAGTTCATGGCTCGTTCGGCAGCAACCCTGAGATGCTTTACAGCCCTAGACCCTAAAATGTCAAAAGGCCGTCTTAGTCTCAATATACATTTTATTACCCAATCTGCTCCCGACATTAAACTCCAAAAATTAAATTCCAGCCCTCAAACTCCACAACAGGATTTAATTAACCTCGCCTTCAAGGTGTACAATAATAGAAAAAAGTTGCAATTCCTTGCCTCCACTGTGAGACAAACCCCAGCCACATCTCCAGCACACAAGAACTTCCAAACGCCTGAACCGCAGTGGTCAGGCGTTCCTCCAGAACCTCCTCCCCCAGGAGCTTGCTACAAGTGCCAGAAATCTGACCACCAGGCCAAGGAATGCCTGCAGCCCAGGATTCCTCCTAAGCCGTGTCCCATCTTTGCGGGACCCCACTGGAAATCGGACTGTTCAACTCACCTAGCAGCCACTCCGAGCCCCTGGAACTCTGGCCCAAGGTTATCTGACTGACTCCTTCCCAGATCCTCTCAGCTTAGCGGCTGAAGACTGACGCTGCCTGATCGCCTTGGAAGCCCCGTAGACCATCACAGACGCCGAGCTTTAGGTAACTCTCATAGTGGAGAGTAAGTGCGTCCTCTTCTTAATCAATACGGAGGCTACCCACTCCGCATTACCTTCTTTTCAAGGGCCTGTTTCCTTTGCCTCCATAACTGTTGTGGGTATTGACAGCCAGGCTTCTAAACCTCTTAAAACTCCCCAACTCTGGTGCTAACTTAGACAGTACTCTTTTAAGCACTCCTTTTTAATTATCCCCACCTGCCTAGTTCCCTTATTAGGCTGAGACACTTTAACTAAATTATCTGCTTCCCTGACTATTCTTGGGCTACAGCCACACCTCATTGCTGGCTTTTCCCCCAGTTCAAAGCCTTCTTCACACCCTCCCCTTGTATCTCCCCACCTTAACCCACAAGTATAATACACCTCTACTCCCTCCTTAGCGACCGATCATGCACCCCTTACCATCGCATTAAAACCTAATCACTCTTACCCTGCTCAATGCCAATATCCCATCCCACAGCATGCTTTGAAAGGATTAAAGCCTGTTATCACTCGCCTGTAACAGCATGGCGTTTTAAAGCCTATAAACTCTTCTTACCATTCCCCCATTTCACCTGTCCTAAAACCAGACAAGCCTTACAAGTTAGTTCAGAACCTGCGCCTTATCAACCAAATTGTTTTGTCTATCCACCCTGTGCTGCCAAACCCATATACTCTCCTATCCTCAATACCTCCCTCTACAACCCATTATTCTGTTCTGGATCTCAAACATGCTTTCTTTACTATTCCTTTGCACCCTTCATCCCAGCCTCTCTCTGCTTTCACTTAGACTGACCCTGACACCCATTAGGCTCAGCAAATTACCTGGGCTGTACTGCTGCAAGGCTTCACAGACAGCCCCCATTACTTCAGTCAAGCCCAAATTTCATCCTCATCTGTTACCTATCTTGGCATAATTCTCATAAAAACACACGTGCTCTCCCTGCTGATCGTGTCCGATTAATCTCCCAACTCTCAATCCCTTACAAAACAACAACTCCTTTCCTTCCTAGGCATGGTTAGTGTGGTCAAAATTCTTACACGAGAGCCAGGACTGCACCCTGTAGCCTTTCTGTCCAAACAACTTGACCTTACTGTTTCAGCCTAGCCATCATGTCTCTGTGCAGTGGCTGCTGCCGCCCTAATACTTTTAGAGGCCCTCAAAATCACAAACTATGCTCAACTCACTCTCTACATTTCTCATAACTTCCAAAATCTATTTTCTTCCTCATACCTGGTGCATATACTTTCTGCTCCCTGGCTCCTTCAGCTGTACTCACTCTTTGTTAAGTTCCACAATTACCATTGTTCCTGGCCCGGACCTCAATCTGGCCTCCCACATTATTCCTGATACCACACCTGACCCTCATGACTGTATCATCTCTCTGATCCACCTGACATTCACTCCATTTCCTCATATTTCCTTCTTTCCTGTTCCTCGCCCTGACCACGCTTGATTTATTGATGGCAGTTCCACCAGGTCTAATCACCACACACCAGCAAAGGCAGGCTATGCTATAGTACAAGCCACTAGCCCGCCTCTTAGAACCTCTCATTTCCTTTCCATCGTGGAAATCTATCCTCAAAGAAATAACTTCTCAGTGTTCCATCTGCTATTCTACTACTCCTCAGGGATTATTCAGGCCCCCTCCCTTCCCTACACATCAAGCTCGAGGATTTGCCCCCACCCAGGACTGGCAAATTAGCTTTACTCAACATGCCCCGAGTCAGATAACTAAAATACCTCTTAGTCTAGGTAGACACTTTCACTGATAGGTAGAGGCCTTTCCTACAGGGTCTGAGAAGGCCACTGCAGTCATTTCTTCCCTTCTGTCAGACATAATTGCTCAGTTTAGCCTTCCCACCTCTATACAGTCTGATAACAGACCAGCCTTTATTAGCCAAATAAGCCAAGCAGTTTTTCACCTCTTAGTATTCAGTGAAATCTTTATATCCCTTACGGTCCTCCATCTTCAGGAAAAGTAGAACAGACTAATGGTCTTTTAAAAACACACCTCACCAAGCTCAGCCACCAACTTAAATAGGACTGGACAATACTTTTACCGCTTTCCCTTCTCAGAAGTCAGACCTGTCCTCAGAATGCTACAGGGTACAGCCCATTTGAGCTCCTGTATAGACGCTCCTTTTTATTAGGCCCCAGTCTCCTTCCAGACACCAGACCAACTTAGACTGTGCCCCAAAAAAACTTGTTATCTCTACTATCTTCTGTCTAGTCATACTCTTATTCACCGTTCTTGACTACTCATATGTGCCCTGCTGTTGTTTACACTGCTGGTTTATACTGTTTCTCCAAGCCATCACAGCTGATATCTCCTGGTGCTATCCCCAAACTGCCATTCTAAACTCTTGAAGTAAATAAATAATCTTTGCTGGCAGGACTATGCTGAATCTCTTTAGGCACTCTCTCATCAGATGTCCCAGGTCCTCCCAATTCTTAGACCTTTTATACCTGTTTTTCTCCTTCTCTTATTCTATTTAGTTTTTCAATTCATACAAAACCGTATCCAGGCCATCACCAATAATTCTTCACGACAAATGTTTCTTCTAACAACCCCACAATATCACCCCTTACCACAAAATCTTCCTTCAGCTTAATCTCTCCCACTCTAGGTTTCCACGCCACCCCTAATCCCGCTCAAAGCAGCCCTGAGAAACATCGCCCATTATCTCTCCATGCCACCCCCAAGAATTTTCACTGTCCCAACCCTTTACCACTATTTCATTTTATTTTTCTTATTAATATAAGATGGGAATGTCAGGCCTCTGAGCCCAAGCTAAGCCATCATATCCCCTGTGACCTGCAGGTACACATCCAGATGGCCAGTTCCTGCCTTAACTCATGACACTCCACCACAAAAGAAGTGAAAATGGCCTGTTCCTGCCTTAACTGATGACATTGTCTTGTGAAATTCCTTATCCTGGCTCATCCTGGCTCAAAAGCTCCCCCACTGACTACCTTGTGACCCCCACACCTGGCCGCCAGAGAACAACCCCCTTTGACTGTAATTTTCCTTTACTTACCCAAATCCTATAAAATGGCCCCACCCCATCTCCCTTCGCTGACTTTTCGGACTCAGCCCGCCTGCACCCAGGTGAAATAAACAGCCATGTTTCTCACACAAAGCCTGTTTGGTGGTCTCTTCACACGGACCCACGTGTAAAGTAAAACTATCTTTCTCTACTTTAATTCTATACTCTTTTTGTACTTATAATATCTCATATATAGTCTACTATTAGTGTTGCTTCTCAGTTTAATTTTGGTAAAATATTTTCAATCATGATGATGTACAAATGTAAGTTATAATTCAATTGCATATAGTGATAGTTGTTCAAATAACTGAACTGAGGCAATACTGTCAATAGAGGTCATTTTCACAGGGCACAATTCATGCATGTGCAGCACTAATGCCTGCAGTAGCACTTAACTCTTTTTTCTAGGGTTGGAAGGATTATTTTGGCAGGAATTCGAAGTCACATCCTGGTTTGGGTATAGTCAAAACATGGAATGGTGAATGTTTTAAAATCAAGAAATTATATGTATGTATATGTAAAGTGTTTATTATTATATTTAAGCACACAATGCCTTAACCATAACATGGATGAATATTTTCAATAAGACGTCATGGCAAGTCTCTGATAGTCATTAATGGAGCAAGACTCACTGCACTCAAGAGGGTGAGATACTCAGCTTGTCTTTGATAGCTACATGCTTGCTATATAGCTTTTGCTACTCCATCATTTTTCGTGAAACATACACATTCCTTCCATAAAATCATCTTTCACTAGTTTCAGTGCTTCACATTTAACTTGTGCAATACACAGGTACCCACAAACTCTTTATAGAGCTAGACTTGCAATAAAATAGATTCAGAACTCAATAGTCAAGACTTGTTTTAATTAGTACATTTCCTTTTAAACTGTAATTCTCTATATGTGGTTAGCATCCATTTTTCAGGATTCCAATATGTTGTTCCTGTACTACTAAACACTTTCCAGGAAAAGTCGTAATAAATTAGAAAAGAGAAATACACAACTAAATATTCAAGTGAAAAAACAAATAAAAGGCAAGGTAGATAAAAAGTATAACATCATGGACCTAAAGAATTGTCTCATCTGGTAGTCCCTGCCTTCACAGGCTCAGGCAGTATCTTACTTTCTACTCTCAATTTTTAAGTTAATACTAAATGTAACTTAGTGATATTCAAAAGCATTCACACAGTTCACACCTAGCACCGGGGGAGGAGAAGAGAAATGGCTGTTTCCAGATTGGTAGATGCCAGGCTGATTAACCCATCACAAAAACACCAAAAGCAAAGGAGAATGTATATAAATAAGATATATTTGTTTTTGCCTTTGAAAACACAGCATAAATAAATAAAGACCACTAAATGAGATCAAGCACAGAGTATTTATGCAGAGCTCACTGCGGCAAGAGAATCAGTCACCATTACTTGAAATTGGCAGAGACTCAGAGGCAGTCAGGAGAGTGGGAAGGTTTATAGTGGACAAAAGGAAAAGCTTCAGTTTAGCCTGATTGCAGGGTTTTGGCATGGGGCTACCTAAAATAGAGCATCCTATGTGACTGGTTTCAAAGCATATGTGGCTTTCCCTGATTGATCCTGAGTTGGAATCAAGGGCAAACATTGTGGAAGCTGGGCAATCACTGACAAGTGCTGAGCATTCTGGGTTGATTGCTTGCAGAGGTTATAGTTGGCTTCCTGGGCTGGTTGCCACAGGGATTATGGGGCAGATTTTATTGTCATTTATGGCCTGACCATTGTCCAGCTGTATATTGAATTTATATGTCCATATAATTTTAAATCTGCCAAACATTTGCCACGATGATATTAATACTATATTTGACAAAGGCAAAACAGTCTGTAAACTTTTCAACATATTCAGTTCAAATTTTCTTTCAGCTGTGTGTGATTTGGTGGGTAAAAAGGAAGGGAGATCAGAACATAATTCTATTTATAAACTATGATAATTAGAATTAAGGAAAATATACAATTGCACAATTCACATTCACATGCTAACCTAAAACAAATGTAGCTTGGAACTTTGCTGGAACAAGAAATATGTTGTTTCTAATAACTAAAAGGAGACATTTTTAGAAAACAGATCACAGTAAAACTGCAGACAGAGGCTGGGAAGGACCGTGGACATTTAAGACTGGTGATAATGTAAATTGCAAGAAGATTCAGCAAAATATTCAAATTCCTGCAGCCCCATGTAGCAGATCCAGTTAGTAGTAGTAGAGTTGATGTCATTCCTCAAGTCTCAGTCTAGAGCAAGGATCAGCAACGTTTTTCTGAAAAGGACTAGATAGTCTCTGTTGCATATTATTATTTTGTATATAACCCTTCAAAATGTAAAAACAATTTTTAGCTATTAGATTGGGCAAAAACAAGCCATCAACTCCTGTGCTCAACTCCCAAAACTAGCCACCAGAAAAATCTGCTGAAGACATGAAAACAAAGTTAAATTTATTAAACATAACACAGTAAAGGAGACCACCACTTTGGCAGAATTTTAACATGTCTCGGAAAGGATGCATTCAGAACACAATACTTATAGTATAAAGGCTTGTGTAGGGTAATTTTTATTCAAAAGACAAAAAAGTAGGCTTTGCAAGGGATGAAACCATTTGAATTAGGCAAAATTTATAAGAAAACAGCTTTGGAATGGTAGGTGCAACAAAGTGTGGATTTAAAGTGATTACTGACAAACAAGCTGTTATTCTTGATAAGTTATCTGTTTAGTTTGTTCACTGTTTCATTTTCCAAGAACAGTTATTTCCTGAAGCAAATGGCTAAGTAATTTTTTCCCAATTCAAGCATTCTTTAGCAAAAACAGAGAAACATGCTTTGTTCAAGAATTGATAGCATAGGATAGACACAAGAATGGATGTCAGGCTGGGCATAGTGGCTCACGTCTGTAATCTCAGCACTTTGGGAGGCTGAGGTGGGCTGATCATGAGGTCAGGAGTTCAAGACTAGCCTGGCCAACATTGAAACCCCATCTCTATTAAAAACACAAAAAGTTAGCTGGGTGTGGTGGCATATGCCTGTAATCCCAGCTACTCGGGAGGCTGAGGCAGGAGAATGGAGAATGGCATGAATCCAGGAGGCGGAGCTTACAGTGAGCTGAGATTGCATCACTGCACTCCAACCTGGGCGACAGTGTGGGACTCTGTCTCAAAAAACAAATATATATATATATATATGTGTGTATATATATATATGTGTATATATATATATGTATATATATATATGATTCAGTTCTCAGTATCTAAACACAATTGAGTATGAAAATTATCTTGAAAGTGAGCAAGGCATAGATTCATGTCTCCAGTACGTAACAGCACCTTGTACAATGTAAATGATTGATGAAAATATAAAAATATTGAAACATTTGTATATGTATTTTATATATGTAAATGACTGATGAAAAAATACTGAATACTATTTGATTTCAATTTTTGATCCAGAAGAACTGAATATGCTGAAGATAGTGGTAATGTGTTTTATCACATTAATTTTCGGTTAAAGGCTTTCTGAATAGTAACAACATCTATGAAACTAAATGAGTAGTACCTCAACTTCCTCTATAAAAGTATTTCTGTTTTAACTGGGGGTTTATTAGAAAAATGCTCCTTCTGCAATCCTGTGTCTGCATTTTTATTATAATCTCTTCTCCAATGGGAGTGAAGCATTCTAGCTCCACTCATGATAATGATAGTATCTGTGAAAGGCACCAATACTCTGCTACAACATAGAAACCTTCCTGTGAAAGAGTCGCTTACAGGTAAAGGCAGGGAGGTGTCACTAGCTCAAACTATTCATCCTGCAATCTGTAAACTCTAATCTCTCAGACATCTTCATTTCCCCAGGTCCCTTTGCTAAGCCCCAATTTAGAGAGAAAAATCCATTTCTTATACTTCTGAGCAGAAATTCTCAGCTGATTGTAGATAAACTGTGCACCATAGCTGTCGGCAACACATGTTATAAAACCCCAGGAAATGCTGTTTATTTCACATGTCAGTCGGCTTTTCCTTGAATGAGCCGAACTCTAACAGCAGGTAATTGTCTTTTTTTTTTTTGGCTGCCTCTAGCAATACATTCTCTCCCTCCTTGCTACATACAGCCCCACTCCCTCCACAAGCCCATGGGCACACAAACTTTTCTCCTGTAGAATAGGGAGAATGCATCCCAGGGCACTATTTTTACAAGCTAAAGAATTAAAGGCAAAATTGGAGTTAAACAAAATATCTGAAGGAGAAGTTTAGAATAACCAAGATAAATAAATACATATATTTTATTGGAATATATATTTTATATTTATATATATATAATTTAGAATAACCAAGATACATATATTTTTATAAATATACATATAAATACATATGTATTTATCTTTGTTATTTAGAATAAACAAATTATATATAATGTAAAATATATGTAAATAAAATTTATATGCATAAATATATAAAATATACATATATTTATCCTGATTATAAAATAAATATAATAAATATAATATAATAAATAGAATAGATTATTAAATATAATACAATAAATATATTAAATGTAATATATTAAATATAATAAAATAAATATAATAAATATTTATTATATTTATTTATTTATCTTGAGGGTTTGGCATGAGGACTCCAAGCCAAGTCAAGTTTAGGATAACCCATAGGTCTAGGAGTTCTTGGCTACCACAGATTCTTCAGGCAGGGAACAGCTTGCTCATTGAATAATATATCTCAATGTTATATGAATGAATAAGCAAATAAATGAACAGAAAGGAAAACAAGAAGATACCTGGAAAGTAAGTTCTCATTGAAATCAAGGACTTGAGGTTGAACACTAGAGCCTAGATAATGTTCCAAACAATAGCTAGTATTTCTCTTAGAAATGGTTAATGAACTGGGAAGATAATAGTCAATTGGGCCAGCATTTTCAGAAGAACCTGATTTTTTATTTTATTGACCATATCCTTTGGGTATTTGCAGAATTTCACTAGGACCCTGGTACCAAATACCTGGAAATGAGGAAATATTATATAATTGGATAGGTTTTCATTTTACAATTAGATTTGTAGAGTTGTTTAGAGAAATAATAAAGTTTATTGTGCTGAATAAAAAAAAGACTTTTTGAAAGAGCTTCAGGGAACTTAATTCATCGTTTTTCTTTTCCATATATTAGAAAAATAGTAAATTGCTAAAGATCATGTAGTTATTACTATGTGCCAAAGTGGATCCAAACATTTTATACATTTTAATTTAATAAATTAGCATTTTACTTGTCATTTTGATGCACAGTTAGTGTTATGTAGACAGCCTTAGGTAGAGCTAGGATTTGATTGTGAGCAGTCTGGTCCCAAAATCCAGGCTGTTGTTGTTGGGTACATTTGGCTTATTTTGCCTTTTGTGTTCTGTACTTCTTCTCTTCTATCTGGTTTTTTTCTCCATTGAGAATGCAGTATTGAAGTCTCCAACTACAAATGTAGAACTGTGTATTTCTCTCTGTAAATCTGTCAGGTTTTGCTTCATATATTTTGATGATCTGTTATTAGGTGTGTAAATATTTATAATTTTTATATATTCTTGCTGTGTTGAAACTTTCATTAATATATAACACCTTTCTTCATCTCTTGTAAACTTTTTTGATTTAAAGTCTATTTTGTCTGATATTAGTATAGCCATTCCTGTTCTCCTTCAGTTATATTTACATGGAATAATGGAATATCTTTTTTCATCCTTTTACTTTCAACCTATTTGTATCTTTGAATCTAAAGCATCTTGTATAGTTGTATCCCCATTCATTCTGACAATCTTTCTTTTTAATCCATTTACTTTCAAAATAATTACTGATAAATAGGTATTAATTGCTGTCATTTTGATATTTCTTTTTTATTTTTTGAGATGGAATCTCACTCCCTCTATTTCCCAGGCTGGAGTGCAGTGGCACGATGTCTGCTCACTGAAGCCTCCGCCTCCCGGGTTCAAGAGATTCTCATGCCTCAGCCTTCTGAGTAGCTGTGATTACAGGGGCACCTGCAACCAGCCTAGCTAATTTTTGTATTTTTAGTAGAGACGGGCCTTCACCATTTTCACCAGGTTGATCTCAAACTCTTGACCTCAGGTGATCTGCCCACCTCGGCCTCCCAAAGTGCTGGGATTACAGGTGTGAGCCACTGTGCCCTGCCTGATACTGGTTTTCTTTATGCCTTATAGCTTTTGTGTCCCTCATTTTCTGCATTACTATATTTCTTTGTGTTTATTATTTTTATAATGAAATATTTAAATTCTATTCTCATTTCCTTCTGTTCATATTCCATAGCTACTTTCTTTGTGGTTATCATGGAAATTGTATTTAATATCCTAAAGTTATAACACTCTAATTTTATTTTATATCAGCTTAACTTCAATAACATACAAAAGCTCTGCTTGTTTAATAACTCTGTTGCCACCTCACCTGTGGTCGTTGGGTAATTTTGTTAACACAAAATTACAGTGTTATACAATGTGTGCCCTAAGACATAAACTAATGATTCTTTTAAGTGCATTCATTAGTCTCCAAAGTATATAAAAACAAAATGTGGAGTTACAAACCAAAGTTACCATGATACTAGTCTTTAATAATTGCTTTTGTAAAAGTGTATTCATTTCTTAAATCATGTAGAATATAGAAAGTGAAGATTCAATCTATTGGTATAATAATGCTAATAATGCTAACTTTTATAATTGCCCATGTATTTGCCTTTACCAATATCTTTATTTTTTCATACAGCTTCAAGGTGCCACCTAGTGTTCTTTCATTTTACCCTGCATCATTCTCTTAAACGTTTCTTGCAAGGTAGATCTAGTGGTAATACATTTATTCATCTTTTGTTTATGTGGGACTATCTCTCACGTTTCTAATGAGAAATCAACTGATTATATTATTGTGGATCCCTTCTGTGTGACAAGTTGCTTCTCTTTTGCTGCTTTGAAGATTCTCTGTTTGTCTTTTGAAAGTTTGATTATAGAGTGGCTTGGTATGGGTCCCTTTGTGTTCATCTTACTTGGAGTTCACTGAGCTTCCTGGGTGTTGCTAGCTTTCATCAACTTTGAAAGCTTTCATCCTTCATTCCTTCAAAAATTCTCTCTGACCCATTTTTTTTTTCCCTTTCTTTCTGAAACTCCCACAATGCATATGTTGTTACACAGCTTCCTTAGGCTCTGTTCACTTTCTTCAATCTTTTTTCTTCTTGAACCTCAAACATGATATTTTCTATTATTCTATCGTCCAGTTTGCTGCTTCTTTCTTCTACCTGCCCAGATCTGCCCTGAATTCCTCTAGTTAATTTTTCATTTCAGTTATCGTACTTTTCAGCTCCAAAATTTTGAGATTTGTTATCTCTTGATTGATATTTCCATTTTGTTTAAAAATTGTGTTCTTGACTTTCTCTATATCTTCCTTTGGTTCTTTGAGCATTTTAAAAATAGTTGTTTTAGCATCTTTGTCTAGTTGATCAGCCATAAAGTCTTTTTCAGGGAAAGTTTTGTTGATTTATTTCTTTTCCTTTGAATGGGCCACACATTCCTGTTTCTATGTATTTTTTATTTCTTGTGTGTGGTTTTTTGACTCTGGGCATTTGAATCTAATAATGTAGTAATTCTAAAAATCATATTATCTACTTTCCCTAGGGTTTTTGAGAAATTATTATTATTTTGTATTGTTGTCAGCTGTCTCTGTGCCAGGGATCAGCCTTAGATGTAAATTAATATCTTCTCTGGTCTGTTCTGAGCCTGTATCTGTCCCTGGGCATGCATAGTCACTTTCTGGTTTTCTCCATATATGCAGTTTGAGTGTCAGTATTAAGTGCCTGGCTCACAAAGGGGAAAAAAAGACAAAAGAGAAAAAATGATGTAGGGGAAAGGATGCTGGTCCTTTAAATTTCCTGGAAGTCACTTGTGGGGGCAATGTTGCAACAATGAGGGGAGATGCACCTACAATGGCCATCCAACTATTTTTCTGTATCTCTATAATCACAAGTAGGCATTAGTAATTAGAGCACAGATCCCTGATGTTTGGAGGACAGGGCTATTTTTGCCCTCTCTGGCTCCCACAAGCTATGTGCAGGTTGCTTCAAGAATGCCTGTTTACGAGGCGGGCGGATCACAAGGTCAGGAGATCGAGACCACGGTGAAACCCCGTCTCTACTAAAACTACAAAAAATTAGCCGGGCGTGGTGGCGGGCGCCTGTAGTCCCAGCTACTCGGAGAGGCTGAGACGGGAGAATGGCATGAACCCGGGAGGCGGAGCTTGCAGTGAGCCGAGACTGCGCCACTGCACTCCAGCCTGGGCGACAGAGCGAGACTCCGTCTCAAAAAAAAAAAAAAAAAAAAAAAAAAAAAAAGAATGCCTGTTTAGCTGCCTGCTATGGGATTGGTGGTAGAATATGGTAGCTACTATTGTGCTTTGGGCTGAAATTGAGTAAAATAACCAGAATTTACTGTTCAAGATTTCCCTTGGAAGTTGCAAGCCTTTAATAGAGTCTAGAGTTCTGAAATAGCTCCATCAGCCATACTCTGCCAGTTCAGTTGTTGTCTAGGTGAGAAGATAGATTTCTAGTGCTTCCTAGTCTGCTATCTTCCCAGAATTCTCTCAATAATTCTTTATTAAACACCACCTATTTAAATTAGTATGTGGTTTCTGTCTCTGATTAGATATAGACTGATGCAATGTACTTACTAGCTGATTAGACATGACTAGAGAAAGAATTAGGGAGATAGAAGGTGGGTCAGAAAAAAAGTGTCCAGTCTGAAGCAGAAATAAATGAATGGAGTTTGATTTTCAAAAAACTTAAAATCTTTCACTCTAGAATTCTATATAAAATGAAAGTATCATTCATTCTGAAAGCAAAATAAAGACACATTAAGCAAAAGCAAAGCTAAGAATATTTTGTAGCAACATATATAAAATATGTGAAATAAGAAATTTGAGGCAGGAAATATATAATCTTAGGTGAAGGAAGAATCAGAGATAAGTAAAAAGGGACAAATATGGGAAATATGTACACAGATTATTGAAAATGATAAAAGATGGAGAGAAAGTAAAGATAGGTAGGTGATAGATAGATACATAGATAGATGATAGAATTAAAGACAGCAATAGCATAAAATATTGGAGAAGGGCACAAGAAGTTAAATTCTTCTCAAATCCTTACACTGGTCTTGGTCACAGTTAAAATATTTATTCACAGTAGATGTCAACAAGCCAAGAGCGCATGTTATAACTTCTGGCATAAAAACGACATTTGGTAAAAGTTTGTATAAGTAAAAGCTACCAGTAAAACACCTTAAAATTGAAATAGATAAAAAGAGAGAAAAAAGAAACATAGAACAATATGTCTAGATAGAAAACATAATGATATGATAGGTTACAAATGTAACAGTAATTATACTAAATACAAATAAACAAAATTTCCCAATTAAATGACAGTTATTCTTAGATTTGATTAAAAATACTTTTTGTTGATTATAAGAAACATATATTTAACAAAAATATAGGTATTCAGAATTTGGAAGGAAGAAAAATGATAGGACAAAACTACATGACAATTGACATATGATGTAGAATGCCATACAATCAGCTGATTCTATGTACAGAATTGACAATCATTCATAAGTGAAAATATGTTTTGAATACCTATTTACTGAATTTTAAGTGAAAAACAAAGCAAAAACACAAAAAAGCAGGAGATAAGCACAGCCCAACAGCAGTTGCACTGAGAAAACTTCCAACATCTCAGACGCAATTTGCAGCGCATTCATCAAACAAGATACCTTCAATTACAAAAGATGAGAGTGAAACAGGTGCACACCATTTCAGCTCAGAGAAAGTACCTCTTCCATTTCTCATCTAACTTCTATATGTGTTTATCAAACAAAACTATTAGGAGCAAGAGCTAAATCACGGGCCTTCCAGTATACCTGGAACTAATCAATGAAACTACTTACCATAAATAAATCTGATAGCCAAGCAAATTGACTTGATATGTCACATCATTAAATTTCAACATTTATCTTATCTGACTTCATTCTAAGAACAGTGTTACAAAAAAGTAATTTCAGGATAATATTACAAAGTGTCTATGGGTCTGTGGTAAGAAATCAGAGTGGTTGTTATTGTTTTTTTTTGCCTGTACCATACAAAGACTAATAAAAATAAACAAGTTTTAGCTATTATAATGTCAAAAAATAAACTTCTGTGTAGGAAGTATACTCCATACTGATAAAAAGGCCAATATACCAGAAATATATAACATTCTAAATGTGTATATTCCCAATAGCATATGCAAAGTAAAACTCATCTGAAATAAGTGGTGAAATAGTCAAATCTATGATCACGTTGAAATATTTTAATACTCTATTTCCATATGATATAGAACAAGTTTAAGGGGACATTATTTAAAAATACTTCTGCAGGAGAAAAATAGAAAAAAATGAAATAAAGAGTTGGTTTTGTGAAAAGATAAATACAGTTGACAAGTCTTTAGCTATACTAACCAACAAGAGAGGACTCCAATCAATTAAATTATAAATGAAAGAATAAACATTACAGTGTACACCACAGATATACAAAGAATCATAAAAAGACTACTAACAATTATATGCCAAGAAATCATATAATCTAGGAAAAAGGATAAATATCTAGTAACATGCAATCTACCAGGACTGAATCATGAAGAAATAAAATCTGATCAGACCAATTCTGAGTAATGATACTGTATCAGTAATCAAAAACCTCCCAAAAAGAAAAGTCCAGGACCAAACAGCTTTTTTGGTGAATTCTACCAAACATTTAAAGAAAAACTCATGCCAATCATTCTCAAACTCTCCCAAAAAATTGAAGAGAAGGGAAGATATCTAAACTAATTATACAAGGCCGTGATTACCCTGATACCAAAGCCAGATAAGGACACCATGAAAAACTGCAGACCAATATCCCTGATGAATTTAATTACAAAAATTCTCAACAAAATACTAGCAATTTGAATTTAACAGCACATTTAAATGATCACACACCAGATCAAATGAGATTTGTCTCTGGTATGGAAGGCTAGTTCAAAACATGCAAGTAAATAAATATGATACAACCACATTAAGAAAATTAAGGATAAAAATCATATGATCATTTCAATAGATGAAGAAAAAGCATTTGACAGAATTTAAAATCTTTTCATGATAAACTTCCTCAACAAATTGGATATCGAAGGAATGTACCTCAACATGTGTAATAAAACCATATATGACAAGCCTACAGCTAAAATCATATTCAATGGTAAAAATATTAACGTTTTTCCTCTTTTCTCTGGAATAATACAGTGATACCCACTCTTACCACTCCTCTTCAACACAGTTCTGGATGTCCTATCCAAAGCAATTAGGCAATAGAAAAAAGTAGAAACATCCCTATAGTAAATGAAGAAGTGAAATTTTCTTTATTTGTAGATGACATGACCATATAAATAGAAAACTTTGAAGACTCCATCAAAAACTGTTAGAACTGATAAACAAATGCAATAAGATTGCAGTATACAAAATTAACACACAGCAATTAGTTGTGTTTGTCTACACTAACAATGAACTCTCCGAAAAATAGAACAGAATCAATTCATTTGCCAGAGCATCAAAAATATATAAAATAGTTAGAAAAAAATCTAAGGAAGTAAAACATCTGCACATTGAAAACTATAAGACATTGATTAACATAACTAAAGAAGACACAAATGTAATAACATAATGTGTTTACTGCTTGGAAGAATTAATATTGTTAAAATGTCTATACATTTAAAGTAATCTGTAGATTACCAAGTAATCTATAAATTCAATGTAATCCTTATTAAAATTTAAATGGTATTTTTATAGAAACAAAAAAAGCTTACATTTATTAAGATCCACAACAGTTCCCAAATAGCCAAAGCACTCTTGAGAAAAAAGAACAAAGCTGGAGGCATTGCACTTCCTGTTTCAAAATGTATTACAAAGGTAGTGTAATCAAAATGGTATGATACTAGCATAAAGTAGACACATAGGCCAGTGAGACAGAATGAAGTGTCTATAAATAAACCCATGCATATGCAGTACACTAATATTTGATAAGTGTACTAAGAATATACAAAGAAGAAAGAAAAAGCTCTTAAATAAATGGTGGTGGAAAACCTGGATATCCACATGCAAAAGAATACAATTAAATTCCTATCTTGCATTATTCACAAAAATTACCTTAAAATGAATCAAAGATGTAAATGTAAGATCTGAACCTTAAAACTTCTTAAAAGTTATAGAATAAAAACCTCCTTGACATTGGTATTGGTAATTACTTTTTGGGAATGACACCAAAAGTACAGCCAACAAAAACAAAAATAAATATGTGGGCTAGCATCAAAGCAAAAAGAGTCTGCATAGTAAAAGAAACAACCAACAAAGTAAAAACACAACCTATGGTGTGGAAGAAAGTATTTTAAAACCATATACCTAATAAAGAATTAATATCCAGAACATATAAGGACTCATAAAACTCAATAGCAAAAGGAACAACAACAACCAAAACAACAAAAACAAAAAAACAAATAATCTGATTAAAAAATTGGCAAAGCACCTGAATAGACATTTTTCCAGAGAAGAAATACAAATGTCCAGCAGGTACAAGGAAAAAGGCTCAAAGTCACTAATCGTCAGAAAAATATAAATCAAAACCACAATAAGATATCACTTACACATTTTTGGATGGCTATTATCAAAAAGATGGGAGATAACAGGTGTTGTGAAGATGGAGATTAAAGAAACCTCGTGCACTGTTGGAGGGAATGAAATGTAAATTACTATAGCCATTGTGGAAAACTGTATAGAAGTTCTTCAAAAAATTAAAAATAGAAGTCACTTCTGGGTATATATTAGAAAAAAAATCAGTATGCTGAACAGATAGCTGTACTCCCATGTTCATTGCAGCATTATTCACAATAGACAAGATGTGGAATCAACCTTAACATCCATTCATAGATGAATAAATAAATAAACAAATAAATGTGTGTGTGTGTGTGTGTGTGTATATACAATGGAATATTATGCCTTAAAAAAAGCAGGGAATTTTGCCATTTGTGAATACGTGGCTAAAACTTGGGCCCATTATGCTAAGTGAAATGAGTTAGACAAAGAAAGACACATACTGTACTATCTCATTTATGCCTAAAAGAAGTGGAACTCATGGAAACATAGTCAAATGGTGGTTGCTAGTGGCTGGGCCAGGGAAAATGATGAAATGTTCATCAAAGCTAGAAGCTTGTGGTTATAAGATGAATAAGTTCTGGGGATCTAAGGCAAAGTATTGTGACTATGGTTAATAACGCTATATTGTATACTTGAAAGTCGGTAAGAACATAAATCTTAAATGGTTTCACCAAACAACAAAATAATAAGTAGGTGAGGTAATAGATGTGCTAATTAGTTCGATCATGGTAATCAATTCACAATATGTAAATCAAATAATCATGTTGTACAGTTTAAATTCATTCAATTTTGTCAATTATACCTCAAAAAAACTAAAAAAAAAAGTCGTAAAACTGAGAAAAATAGTCTCTAATAGAAACTTTTTCACAGAAAATTAAAAAATGAAACCCTCCTCAAGAGTTTCATACCAATACCTGATGAGAACATTTAAAGAAGGCTTTACGTTAGTAAACACAATAAACATAGAGTTTAGAACTTTTTAAAAAAATTCAAACATTATTATCCAGGAATATGTAAAATGGGTAATATAACGTGATCTCACTGAGTTTATCTTGGGATTCCTAGGATAGTTTTTCTGTTAATATATTTGACCATCTTAATAGAAGAAATAAACTATTTATGTAACTATTATAGCTAATAAAATCCAACAATCCTTCATGATTAAAATATTTTTAAAAAGTAGTAACAACAATGAACTCCTGAATTGGCTGTGAGCCATATTAAATAACAAAAAGACTACAGCTATTATTATATTTAATGGTAAAATGTAAAAGCTTTCTTCCTGTGATCAAGAAAGTGACAGGGTGCCTGTTTTTATCAATTATATTCATAGTTTCTGGAAGACTTAAGCAAATCAACAAGGAAAGAAAGTACAACGCATGATAAGAGGATTAAATAAGAAGACATAAAATGATAATTACAGATTACGCTGTATGCATAAAAACAGGAAAATCATAAAATAAACTGTTAGAATTAATATATGAAATTAAAAAATCACTTTATACAAAATTAAAATATAAAAATCAATAATATTTGTATACCAGAAATAAATAATTTAAAAAAGAAAAATTTTAGGTGATACCATTTAGGCTGGATGTGGTAGCTCATACATGTAATCTCAGCAGCTTGGGAGGTTGAGGCCAGAGGATTCCTTGAGGCTAGGAATGAGAGACCAGTTTGGCCAACATAGCAAGATGCCATCTCTAAATTTAAAAAAAAAAAATTATCCAGGCATAGAGGTGCACCTGTAGTTCTAGCTATAAGGGAGGCTGAGGTAGGAAGATTGCTTGAGTCCAGAAGTTGGAAGCTGCAGTGAGCTATGATCACACCACTACACTCCAGCCTCTGTGACAGAGCAAAACCATGTCTCAAGAAAAGAGAGAGAAAAAAGATGCCATTTATAGCAGCCTCAAGAGTAAGAATGTTATAGGTCCAATCATTTTTTTAATATCATTAGTATAAATCCATACTGCATAAATCAATAAATCCATATATAGACACTTGAATTATAATGCAGATATAAAGGCAGATCATTGGGGAAAGACATAGTCTTTCCAATAATTACCGCTAATCAGTTGGATATCCATATAGATAAAAATGAATCTGAATGCTACCTCAGACCATATTAAAAAAAAAAATCTTAAGAAGCTTTTGGGCTGAGATGATGGGGTTTTCTAAATATAAGATCATGTCATCTGCAAACAAAGAAAATTTGACTTCCTCTCTTCCTATTTGAATACCCTTTATTTCTTTCTCTTGCCTGATTGCCCTGGCCAGAACTTCCAATACTATGTTGAATGAGAGTGGTGAGAGAGGGCATCCTTGTCTTGTGCCAGTTTTCAAGGGGAATGCTTCCAGCTTTTGCTCATTCAGTATTTTGGCTGGGGGTTTGCCATAAATGGCTCATTATTTTGTTGTATGTTCCTTCCATACCTAGTTTATTGAGAGTTTTCGACATGAAGGGAGATTGAAATTTATTGAAGGCCTTTTCTGCTTCTATCGATATAATCATGTGATTTTTGTCTTTAGTTATGGTTATGTGATGAATTACATTTACTGATTTGTGTATGTTGAACCAGGCTTGCATCCTGGGGATGAAGCTGACTTGATCGTGGTGGACAAGCTTTTTGATGTGCTGCTGGATTCGGTTTGCCAGTATTTTATTGAAGATTTTTGCATCAATGTTTCTCAGGGATATTCGCCTGAAGTTTTCTTTTTTTATTATCTCTGCTAGGTTTTGGTATCAGGATGATGCTGGCCTCATAGAATGAGTTAGGAAGGAATCTGTCCTTTTCAATTGTTTGGAATAATTTCAGAAGAGATGGTACCAGCTCCTCTTTGTATTTCCGGAAGAAATCTGCAGGAAATCCATCTGGAACTGGGCTTTTTTTGGTTGGCAGGCTATTTATTACCTCCTCAATTTCAGAACTTGTTATTGGTCTATTCAGGGAATCAATTTCTTTCTGCTTCAGTCTTGGGAGGGTGTATGTGTCCAGGAATGTATCCATTTCTTCTAGATTTTCCAGTTTACTTATGTGGTGGTCTTTATAGTATTCTCTGATGGTAGTTTGTATTTCTGTGGTGTTATCCCCTTTATCATTTCTGACTGTGTTTATTTGAATCTTCTCTCTTTTCTTCTTTATTAGTCTAGTTAGTGGTCTATCTATTTTATTGATTTTTTCAAAGAAACACCTCCTGGATTTGTTGATTTTTTGAAGAGTTTTTTGTTTTTCTATCTCCTTCAGTTCTGCTCTGAGCTTGGTTATTTCTTGTCTTCTGCTAGCTCTGGAGTTTATTTGCTTTTGCTTCTCTAGTTCTTTTAATTATGATGTTAGGGTGTTGATTTGAGATCTTTCTAGCTTTCTTATGTGGGCATTTAGTGCTATAAATTTCCCTCTTAACACTGTGTTAGCTGCATCCCAGAGATTCTGGTATGTTGTCTTTTTGTTCTCATTGGTTTCAAATAACTTACTGATTTCTACCTTAATTTTATTATTACTCAGAATTCATTCAGGAGCAGATTGTTCAATTTCCATGTAGTTGTGTGGTTTTGATTGAGTTTCTTAAGCCTGAGTTCTAATTTGATTGCGCTGTAGTCTGAGAGACTGTTACGATTTCAGTTCTTTTGCAGTTGCTGAGGAGTGATTTACTTCCAGTTATGTGATAAATTTTAGACTAAGTGCCATGCATCACCGAGAAAAAAAAAGTATATTATGTTACTTTTGGGTGGAGAGTTCTGTAGATCTCTATCAGGTCCACTTGGTCCAGAGCTGAGTTCAAGTCCTGAATATCTTTGTTAATTTTCTGTCTTGACAATCTGTCTAATATGGACAGTGGGGTATTAAAGTCTCCCAGTATTATTGTGTGGGGGTCTAAGTCTCTTTGTAGGTCTTTAAGATCTAGTTTTATAAATCTGGGTGATAAGTAACTTCAGCAAAGTCTCAGGATACAAAAATCAATGTGCAGAAATCACAAGCATTCCTATACACCTACAACAGATAAACAGAATGCCAAGTAATGAATGAACTCCCATTCACAATTACCACAAAGAGAATAAAATACCTAGGAATACAGCTAATAAGGGAAGTGAATGACCACTTCAAGGAGAACTACAAACCACTGCTCAAGGAAATAAGAGAGGACACAAGCAGATGGAAAAACATTCCATGCTCATGGATAGGAAGAATCAATATCATGAAAATGACTGTACTTCCCAAAGCAATTTATAGATTCAATGCTATTCTCATTAAACTACCATTGACATTCTTCACAGAATTAGAAAATAACTATTTTAAATTGTTCTATGGAACTAAAAAGGAGCTCGTATAGCCAGGACAATCCTAAGCAAAAAGAACAAAGCTGGAAGCATCATACGACCCAACTTCAAACTATACTACAAGGCAACAGTAACTAAAACAACATGGTACTGGTACAAAAACAGACATATCGGCCAATGAAACCAAATAGAAAACTCAGAAATAAAACCACACACCTACAACAATCTGATCTTTTACAAAACTGACAAAAATAAACAATGGGGAAAGGATTCCTATTTAATAAATGGTGATGGGGAATATGCAGAAATTGAAACTGGACACCTTCCTTACACCTTATACAGAAATTAACTCAACATGGCTTAAAGACTTAAATATAAAACCCAAAACTATGAAAACTTTAAAAGAAATCTAAGTAATGCCATTCAGGACATAGGCATGGGCATATAATGCATGCTGGGCTTAATACCTAAGTGATGGGTTCATAGGTGCAGCAAACCACCATGGCACACATTTTATATAATCGCCAAAAGTAATTGCAACAAAAGCAAAAATTGACAAATGGGATCTAATTAAATTAAAGACTTTCCACACAGCAAAATAAACTATCATCAGAGAGAACAGATAACCTACAGAATGGGAGAAAATCTTTGCAATCTATCCATCTGACAAAGGTCTAATGTTCAGAATCTGTAAGGAACTTAAGCAAATTTAAAAGAAAAAATTCCATTAAAAAGCAGGCAAAGGACATGAACAGACGCTTCTCAAGAAAAGACATACATGGGACCAACAAACACATGAAAAATACTCAACATCACTGATCATTAGAGAAATGCAAATCAAAACCACAATGAGACACCATCTCATACCAATCAGAATAGTAATTATTATAAAGTCAAGAAACAAAAGATGTTGGTGAAGTTGTGGAGAAATAGGAACACTTTTACACTGTTGGTGGGAATGTAAATTAGTTCAACCGTTGTGGAACACAGTGTGGTAATTCCTCAAAGATTTAGAACAAGAAATACCATTTGACCCAGCAGTCCCATTACTGGGTAAATACCCAAAGGAATATAAATCATTCTATTATAAAAATACATACACATGTACATTCATCGCAGCACTAGTCCCAATAGGAAAGACATGGAATCAATAGAAGTGACCATCAATGATAGATTGGATAAAGAAAACGTGGTAGATATACACCATGGAATACTATGCAGACATATAAGGAAACAAGATCACTCATTTGGAGGGACATGGATGAAGCTAGAAGTCATTATCCTCAGCCAACTAAGGCAGGAACAGAAAACCAAACACTGAATGTTCTTGTTTATAAGTGGGAGTTGAACAATGGGAACATATGGACACAGGCAGGGAACAACACACACTGGGGCCTCTCAGCAGAGGGCAGTGGGGGGAGAGCACTAGGAAAAAGAGCTAATGCATGCTGGGCTTAATACCTAAGTGATGGGTTCATAGGTGCAGCAAACCACCATGGCACACATTTACCTGTGTAACAAACCTGCACATCCTGCATGTACTTCGGAACCAAAAAAAAAAAAGAAAAAGAAGCTCAGGTGGTGGATTATAGTTCTAAATGTGAACATAAACACCAATTATTAAGAATAATATAGGTAGCTATCTTTATGAACTTTGGATAGGGAAATAATAAATAGGACGTAGAAAGCACCAACCAGGAAATACAATATTGATATAATGGAGCTAAAGTTAAAACCTTGTATTTCTTAAAATGCCCCACTGAGAGTATTAGCCTTAGAATGAAAAAAGACATTTGCAACAGATATAACAATATGTTTATACAGAGCTCATTTAAAAAACTACAAATGAGCAATAAAAAGAGAAAATTTCTCAGAAAAATAAAATGAGCAAAAGACTTGAACAGGCACTCTAGGTTGAAAAAGGTGTTCTAAAAAAGAAACATGCAAAGCTGCTCAAAATTATGAGAATTCAGTAAAATGCAAATTAGAACCAGTAAAAGATACCATTAAATACCTCCTTGAATTATTATAATATAAAAGGCTGATAATACTTAATATTGATAGTGTTGCAGAAAATCTAGGAGTCTCAAACACTGCTAGATGGAGTGAATATTAGTTTAACCCCTTTGGAAATATTTTTGGCAGTAACTAAAGTAAAATAAATGGAATATAATACCCAGTAATTTCATTACTATGTAGTTAGCAGTAGAAATGCTTTCCAGTATGCACCAAAGACAAATACATAAAGGTCATAGCAGCATTACCCAGATTAGCCTTAAATTGGAACCATCCCAAAGGGTCATCAGTAGTACAAGGGATAAGTAGAATGTGGGATATTTATTTAATGCAATTATTCTAACAAATTTAAATGAACAAACTACAGGTACACCAAAAAAGGATGAATTATGCATATATATAATTTGAATAAATGTCTAATTTTATTAATTTAAAATTTAAAAATAAGCAAAAAATTTTTGATGTTAGAATTCAAAATAGTCAGGATTCTGACTTTAGAAAGTCAGAGGAAGTAGTGGTTAAGAGCGTGTGGGAGAAGTAATTTCTTTGCATATTGGTTATATTCTATGTCTTTATATTTGTTGGGGTTACAAAATTGTGTTCCATTTTAATAATTTATTCTGATATACACATGAGATTTGGGGATTTAAAACATGCATAGTCTAATAAAAATTATTAAACGTGTATATGTTTGGATCCCATTCCAGATTGTGGAGATGGGGCCTGATTATCTTGGTAGCCATTTCTACCTTTTGCATTTCTGGAAGAGAGAAATAGGAAAGGAACAGCTATCTCAAATTCCCTTCCTGCTCTGCAAAACCAAATATTTTGATTTGTAAGTTATTACAGAAGAACTTACTGGAATTGAAACTGGTCCAATTGTCCCATAGAACTGATGTTTATGGTTTCCTTTGAATAAACATAGAAATGGACCCTCCCAATCTTGAAACTTGGAAGAGTTATGTTTATCTTATTTGAGTTCCTTTCTCAGGAAATCACCTATTAGGCCTCTAAGATGGTGTCAAAGAACTGAAACTTACCAGATCTCTGCATCTGGACCATGAGACACCAGACCCTTCACCTTTCATGATCGCTTAACTGACCACCTGCTTCCTGTTGACCAGCTCGTCTTCCTCATCCTTCCCTAATTTCTGTTTTCCCACATGTGGTTACATTTCTTCCCTGCTATTTAAACCCCTAATTTTACTCAGACAGGGAGTGTGTCAGTCAGGATTCTCTAGAGGGACATAACTAATAAGATAGATTATATATATATAAAGAGGAGTTTATTAAGTACTATTAAACCACGTGATCACAAGGCCCCACAATAGGCCATCTGCAAGCTGAGGAGCAAGAAAGCCAGTTCAAGTTCCAAAGCTGAAGAACTTGGAGTCCAATGTTCAAGAGCAGGAAGCATCCAGCATGGGGAAAAGATGTAGGATGGGAGGATAACCAGTCTAGCCTTTTCATGTTTTTTCTGCCTGCTTTATATTCTGGTTGGGCTGGCAGCTGATTAGATGGTGCCCACCCAGATTAAGGGTGGGTCTACCTTTCCCAGCCCATTGACTCAAATGTTAATCTCCTTTGGCAATACCCTCACAGACACACCCAATATTAATACTTTACATCCTTCAATCCAATCAAATTGACACTCAGTATTAACCATTACAGAGAGATAAATTTCAGAGTGTTCTTCCGTCTCCTTGGTTGCAGCATCTGATTAAAAGATTCTTTCCTGGTAACAAGAATTGTCCCAGTGATTGGCTTTCTGTGTGGCAAGCAGCAGGATCTAGACTGAACCCCTGACATTTCAGTAACAGAATTCAGAGTAACCAGATATTAATCTTATAAGAAGATATTAAAAGTAATTTAACACAGATAGAAATATAATTTTCTTGAGGCTGAGGAAAGGGAAAATCATGAACAGAATGATAAGTTTGAAGAATCTGTTAAGGGATTCAGAATATCATGGATCTGGAGGATAGAGAAAATGGGCAGAACTGAAAGCTCATTGATTCAATAGAATTTATGAAAGGTTATAAGTATTTCCCAAGGTGTCTAATTCAAGCCTTCAAATATTTGTTCCCTACTTTTGTTTTTCTTGTAGGTAATAATAGCTCTATCTTCAAATATTTGTCTGAAATATGTTTAAACTGTTTCAATTTCTAGTTTGTATATTAAAATTAAAAGATTAGGTTTTATGACAATTGAACAAAATGACTAGTACAACTTCCTTGAGAAAAGCCCTTATTTTACTCAATATGCAGAAAGTAGACTCAAAATGGATGAAAGACTTAAACATGAGATCTAAAACTTACTCCTTGAAGAAAAAATAGAAGAAAAGTTTCTAAGCATTAATCAAATTTTATAACAAAAGCCCAGGCATGATGGCTCTCACCTATAATCCCAGCACTTTGGGAGCCTGAAAGGGGCAGATTGCCTGAGGTCAGGAGTTCAAGGCCAGCCTGGCCAACATGATGAAACCCTGTCTCTACTAAAAATACAAAAATTAACCAGGCGTGGTGGCACATGCCTGTAGTCCTAGCTACTCAGGAGGTTGAAGCAGGAGAATCACTTGAACCCTGGAGGTGGAGGTTGCAGTGAGACAAGATCATGCCACTGCACTCCAGCCTGGGTGACAAAGTGAAATTGTGACCAAAAAAAAGAAAAAGAAAAAAGAAAAGCACAGGCACCAGCCTGGGGGCCTGGGGACTGGTTGGCCACCATCACTCAGTGTGTATGTGACCCAGTTGGGAGCCTGAGGACCAGCCCACTCAGTGCCCCCATCCCAAGCAAACCTCTATAGTCTTCACAACCAACCACAGCCTAGGCCACTGAAGAATTTTCAGACACTGCTGAAGCTGATTATAGCTGAAGAAATCACATAGAGACTACACTGTATTGACCATCTAGAATCAAAGCCAAAGCATCCTACCCATCTGGCAGTATAGGACACATCTACAGGGAAAAGTCTTTTCCTAAAAAATCTACTTCAGGTCTTATTAGGACTATTCCACCAAATGAGCAGATACAAATGTAGGGTCACAAGAAAAATAAAAAGGTAAGAAAATATGACACCTCCAAAGAAACACAATAATTTTCTAGTAACAGATAGCAAAGAAAAGGAAATCTATGAAACATCTGAAAATAAATTCAGGATAATGACTTTAAAGAAACCCAACAAGATACAAGAGAAGAAAGATAATTCAATAAAATCAGAAAAAACATTCATGACTTTAATGATAAATTCAACAAAGAGATATAAAAAAGAATCAAATAGAAAGGCTGGAACTGAAGAACTCAATGAATAAGATAAAAAATACAATTAAGAGCTTCAATATCAGCATAGGTCAAACACATGAAAGAATTCCTGAACTTGAATTGAACTTGAACAAAATGAAAAAAGAAAGAAAAAAGCTTATATAGCATATGAAACACAATAAAACAAATAAATATTCAAATTTGGAGAGTTCCAAGAAAAACTAGCTGAGAAAGAAATCAAGAAATAATGCCATTTAAAATAGCTACAAGAAAATAAAATATCTAGGAATGTATCTAACCAAAGAGATGAAAAATCTCTACAATGAAATTTACAAAACACTGATTAAAGAAACTTAAAAGAACACAAAATAGGAGAGCCAAGATGGCCAAATAGGAAGAGCTCCGGTCTACAGCTCCCAGGGTGAGCGACGCAGAAGACGGGTGATTTCTGCATTTCCATCTGAGGTACCAGGTTCATCTCACTAGGGAGTGCCAGACAGTGGGCACAGGACAGTGGATGCAGCACACCATGCACGAGCCGAAGCAGGGGGAGGCACTGCCTCACTTGGGAAGCACAAGGGGACAGGGAGTTCCCTTTCCTAGTCAAAGAAAGGGGTGACAGACAGCACCTGGAAAATCAGGTCACTCCCACCCTAATACTGTGCTTTTCTGACAGGCTTAAAAAACGGCACGACAGGAGATTATATCCCGCACCTGGCTCGGAGGGTCCTATGCCCATGGAGTCTCGCTGATTGCTAGCACAGCGGTGTGAGTCAAACTGCAAGGTGGCAGTGAGGCTGGGGGATGGGTGCCTGCCATTGCCCAGGCTTGCTTAGGTAAACAAAGCAGCCGGGAAGCTCGAACTAGGTGGAGCCCACCACAGCTCAAAGAGGCCTGCCTGCCTCTGTAGGCTCCACCTGTAGGGGGCAGGGCACAGACAAACAAAAAGACAGCAGTAACCTCTGCAGACTTAAATGTCCCTATCTGACAGCTTTGAAGAGAGTAGTGGTTCTCCCAGCACGCAGCTGGAGATCTGAGAATGGGCAGACTGCCTCCTCAAGTGGGTCCCTGACCCCTGACCCCCGAGCAGCCTAACTGGGAGGCACCCCCAAGTAGGGGCAGACTGACACCTCACATGACCAGGTACTCCTCTGAGACAAAACTTCCAGAGGAACGATCAGGCAGCAGCATTCGCGGTTCACGAAAATCCTCTGTTCTGCAGCCTCCGCTGCTGAGACCCAGGCAAACAGAGTCTGGAGTGGACCTCTAGCAAACTCCAACAGACCTGCAGCTGAGGGTCCTGTCTGTTAGAAGGAAAACTAACAAACAGAAAGGACATCCACACCAAAAACCCATCTGTACAACACCATCATCAAAGACCAAAAGTAGATAACACCACAAAGATGGGGAAAAAACAGAGCAGAAAAACTGGAAATTCTAAAAAGCAGAGCGCCTCTCTTTCTCCAAAGGAACACAGTTCCTCACCAGCAACGGAACAAAGCTGGACGGAGAATGACTTTGATGAGTTGAGAGAAGAAGGCTTCAGACGATCAAACTACTCTGAGCTACAAGAAGAAATTCAAACCAAAGGCAAAGAAGTTAAAAACTTTGAAAAAAATTTAGACGAACGTATAACTAGAATAACCAATACAGAGAAGTGATTAAAGTTGCTGATGGAGCTGAAAGCCAAGGCTCGAGAACTACGTGAAGAATGCAGAAGGCCCCGGAGCCGATGCGATCAACTGGAAGAAAGGGTATCAGCGATGGAAGATGAAATGAATGAAATGAAGCGAGAAGGGAAGTTTAGAGAAAAAAGAATAAAAAGAAATGAACAAAGCCTCCAAGAAATATGGGACTATGTGAAAAGACCAAATCTACATCTGATTGGTGTACCTGAAAGTGAAGGGGAGAATGGAACCAAGTTGGAAAACAATCTGCAGGATATTATCCAGGAGAACTTCCCCAATCTAGCAAGGCAGGCCAACATTCAGATTCAGGAAATACAGACAATGCCACAAAGAAACTCCTCGAGAAAAGCAACTCCAAGACACATAATTGTCAGATTCTCCAAGGTTGAAATGAAGGAAAAAATGTTAAGAGCAGCCAGAGAGAAAGGTTGGGTTACCCACAAAGGGAAGCCCATCAGACTAACAGAGGATCTGTCGGCAGAAACTCTACAAGCCAGAAGAGAGTGGGGGCCAATAATCAACATCTTAAAGAAAAGAATTTTCAACCCAGAATTTCATATCCAGCCAAACTAAGCTTCATAAGTGAAGGAGAAATAAAATACTTTACAGACAAGCATACGCTGCGAGATTTTGTCACCACCAGGCCTGCCCTAAAAGAGCTCCTGAAGGAAGCACTAAATATGGAAAGGAACAACCGGTACCAGCCACTGCAAAATCATGCCAAATTGTAAAGATCATCGAGGCTGGGAAGAAACTGCATAAACTAATGAGCAAAATAACCAGCTAACATCATAATGACAGGATCAAATTCACACATAACAATATTAACTTTAAACATAAATGGACTAAATGCTCCAATTAAAAGACACAGACTGGCAAATTGGATAAAGAGTCAAGACCCATCAGTGTACTGTATTCAGGAAACCCATCTCATGTGCAGAGACACACATAGGCTCAAAATGAAAGGATGGAGGAAGATCTACCAAGCAAATGGAAAACAAAAAAAGGCAGGGGTTGCAATCCTAGTCTCTGATAAAATAGACTTTAAACCAACAAAGATCAAAAGAGACAAAGAAGGCCATTACATAATGGCAAAGGGATCAATTCAACAAGAAGAGCTAACTATCCTAAATATATATATGCACCCAATACAGGAGCACCCAGATTCATAAAGCAAGTCCTGAGTGACCTACAAAGAGACTTAGACTCCCACACAATCATAATGGGAGACTTTAACACCCCACTGTCAACATTAGACAGATCAACAAGACAGAAAGTTAACAAGGATACCCAGGAATTGAACTCAGCTCTGCACCAAGAGGACCTAATAGACATCTACAGAACTCTCCACCCCAAATCAACAGATTATACATTTTTTTCAGCACCACACCACAGCTATTCCAAAATTGACCACATAGTTGGAAGTAAAGCTCTCCTCAGCAAATGTAAAAGAACAGAAATTATAACAAACTGTCTCTCAGACCACAGTGCAATCAAACCAGAACTCAGGATTAAGAAACTCACTCAAAACCACTCAACTACATGGAAACTGAACAACCTGCTCCTGAATGACTACTGGGTACATAACGATATGAAGGCAGAAATAAAGATGTTCTTTGAAACCAACAAGAACAAAGACACAACATACCAGAATCTCTGGGACACATTCAAAGCAGTGCATAGAGGGAAATTTATAGCACTAAATGCCCACAAGAGAAAGCAGGAAAGATCCAAAACTGGCACCCTAACATCACAATTAAAAGAACTAGAAAAGCAAGAGCAAACACATTCAAAAGCTAGCAGAAGGCAAGAAATAACTAAGATCAGAGCAGAACTGAAGGAGATAGAGACACAAAAAACCCTTCAAAAAAATCAATGAATCCAGGAGCTGGTTTTTTGAAAAAGATCAACAAAATTGATAGACCGCTAGCAAGCCTAATAAAAAAGAAAAGAGAGAAGAATCAAATAGACGCAATAAAAAATGATAAAGGGGATATCACCACTGATCCCACAGAAATACAAACTACCATCAGAGAATACTACAAACACCTCTACACAAATAAACTAGAAAGTCTAGAAGTAAGGGATAAATTCCTCGACATATACACCCTCCCAAGACTAAACTGGGAGGAAGTTGAATCTCTGAATAGACCAATAACAGGCTCTGAAATTGTGGCAATAATCAATAGCTTACCAACCAAAAAGAGTCCAGGACCCGATGTATTCACAGCTGAATTCTATCAGAGGTACAAGGAGGAACTGATACCATTCCTTCTGAAACTATTCCAATCAATAGAAAAAGAGAGAATCCTCCCTAACTCATTTTATGAGGCCAGCGTTATCCTGATACCAAAGCCAGGCAGAGACACAACCAAAAAAGAGAATTTCAGACCAATATCCTTGATGAACATTGACGCAAAAATCCTCAATAAAATACTGGCAAACCAAATCCAGCAGCATATCAAAAAACTTATCCAAAATGATCAAGTGGGCTTCATCCCTGGGATGCAAGGCTAGTTCAACATATGCAAATCAATAAATGTAATCCAGCATACAAACAGCACCAAAGACAAAAACCACATGATTATCTCAACAGACGCAGAAAAGGCCTTTGACAAAATTCAACAACTCTTCATGCTAAAAACTCTCAATAAATTAGGTATTGATGGGACGTATCTCAAAATAATGAGAGCTATCTATGACAAACCCACAGCCAATATCATACTGAATGGGCAAAAACTGGAAGCATTCCCTTTGAAAACTGGCACAAGACAGGGATGCCCTCTCTCACCACTCCTATTCAACATAGTGTTGGAACTTCTGGCCAGGGCAATTAGGCAGGAGAAAGAAATAAAGGGTATTCAATTAGGAAAAGAGGAAGCCAAACTGTCCCTGTTTGCAGATGACATGATTGTATATCTAGAAAACCCCATTGTGTCAGCCCAAAATCTCCTTAAGCTGATAGGCAACTTCAGCAAAGTCTCAGGATACAAAATCAATGTACAAAAATCACAAGCATTCTTATACACCAATAATAGACAGACAGAGAGCCAAATCATGAGTGAACTGCCATTCACAATTGCTTCAAAGAGAATAAAATACCTAGGAATCCAACTTACAAGAGACATGAAGGACCTCTTCAAGGAGAACTACAAACCACTGCTCAATGAAATAAAAGAGGATACAAACAAATGGAAGAATATACCATGTTCATGGGTTGGAAGAATCAATATCGTGAAAATGGCCATACTGCCCAAGGTAATTGATAGATTCAATGCCATCCCCATCAAGCTACCAATGACTTTCTTCACAGAATTGGAAAAAACTACTTTAAAGTTCATATGGAACCAAAAAAGAGCCTGCATCACCAAGTCAATACTAAGCCAAAAGAACAAAGCTGGAGGCATCACGCTACCTGACTTCAAACTATACTACAAGGCTACAGTAACCAAAACAGCATGGTACTGGTACCAAAACAGAGATATAGATCAATGGAACAGAACAGAGCCCTCAGAAATAATGCCACATATCTACAACTATCTGATCTTTGACAAACCTGACAAAAACAAGCAATGGGGAAAGGATTCCCTATTTAATAAATGGTGCTGGGAAAACTGGCTAGCCTTATGTAGAAAGCTGAAACTGGATCCCTTCCTTACACCTTATATAAAAATTAATTCAAGATGGATTAAAGACTTACATGTTAGACCTAAAACCATAAAAATCCTAGAAGAAAACCTAGGCATTACCATTCAGGACATAGGCATGGGCAAGGACTTCATGTCTAAAACACCGAAAGCAATGGCAACAAAAGCCAAAATTGACAAATGGGATCTCATTAAACTAAAGAGCTTCTGCACAGCAAAAGAAACTACCATCAGAGTGAACAGGCAACCTACAGAATGGGAGAAAATTTTCGCAACCTACTCATCTGACAAAGGGCTAATATCCAGAATCGACAATGAACTCAAACAAATTTACAAGAAAAAAACAAAAAACCCCATCAAAAAGTGGGTGAAGGACATGAACAGACACTTCTCAAAAGAAGACATTTATGCAGCCAAAAAACACATGAAAAAATGCTCATCATCACTGGCCATCAGAGAAATGCAAATCAAAACCACAATGAGATACCATCTCACACCAGTTAGAATGGCCATGATTAAAAGGTCAGGAAACAACAGGTGCTGGAGAGGATGTGGAGAAATAGGAACACTTTTACACTGTTGGTGGGACTGTAAACTAGTTCAACCATTGTGGAAGTCAGTGTGGCGATTCCTCAGGGATCTAGAACTAGAAATACCATTTGACCCAGCCATCCCATTACTGGGTATATACCCAAAGGACTATAAATCATGCTGCTATAAAGACACATGCACACGTATGTTTATTGAGGCACTATTCACAATAGCAAAGACTTGGAACCAACCTAAATGTCCAACAATGATAGACTGGATTAAGAAAATGTGGCACATATACACCATGGAATACTATGCAGCCATAAAAAATGATGAGTTCATGTCCTTTGTAGGGACATGGATGAAACTGGAAGTCATCATTCTCAGCAAACTATCGCAAGGACAAAAAACCAAACACCGCATGTTCTCACTCATAGGTGGGAATTGAACAATGAGAACACATGGACACAGGAAGGGGAACATCACACTCCGGGGACTGTTGTGGGGTGGGGGGAAAGGGGAAGGATAGCATTAGGAGATATACCTAATTCTAAATGACGAGTTAATTGGTGCAGCACACCAACATGTCACATGTATACATATGTAACAAACCTGCACATTGTGCACATGTACCCTAAAACTTAAAGTATAATAATAATAAAATTAAAAAATATATATAAAATTATATGCAATTAAATAATTATTTTCTCTGTATTTTCAATTTAAAATTTTACTTGGATTACACACAAAATTAATTCAAATGTTATAGTCTCCTCATCCTATTCTGTACATGTGAAAAATTAATTTTCTCTTCAAAGATATATTTCACTTTTCCCAGTTTGAAAAGCCTCACTATTTAAATTATCCCAAAGTGGGGTGCTCAAAAAAAAAAAAAAAAAAAAAAAAAAAACAGAAAATATGGAAAAGTTTCCCAAGTTAATGGATCGGAATCATCAATATTGTTAAAATTACGATACTATCCAAAGTAATCTACAGATTCAATGCATTTCATATTAAAATACCAATCGCATTCTTCATAGAAATAGAGAAATCACAATCTCAAAATGCACATGGAGTTCAAGTTACCTCGAATAGCTAAAGCCATTCTCCTCAGAAAGAAGAAAGGTGGAGTCACACACTACCCAACTTCAAATATACTACAAAGCTATAGTAACCAAAATTGTTTGATATTGGTATAAAAACAGACACATAGGTCAATGGAAAAGAGTAAATAATCCAGATATAAATCTATGCACTTACTGACAACTCATCTTTAACAAAGATGCAAAGAACATAGAACAGGGAAAGCACAGTGTCTTCAATAAATGGTGCTAGGAAAACTAGATGTCCATATAGTGGAGAATGAACCTAGACCCCTTTCTTTCACCATATAAAAAATCATCTCAAAATGGATTAAAGATTTAAATATAAGACCTGAAGCCATAAAACTCATAAAATAACACATAGGGAAACATTGTTAGTCTAGGCAAAGATTTTATGACTTAAAATCTTAAAAAGATTTATTATTTAAAAGCACAGGTAACAAAAACAGAAATAGATAAATGAGACTATATCAAAGTAGAACATTTTTGCACAGTAAAGGAAACAATTGACATAGTGGAGACATCTTGTAGAATGGAAGAAAATATTTGCACACTATTTATTTGACAAGGGACTAATATCAAGCATATATAAGGAGTTCAAAAGCTTGACAGAAAAGAAGCAAATCATATGATTCAAAAATGGGCAAAAGATCTGAATAGACATTTCTCAAAATAAGACATACAAATGACCAACAAATATATTTTTAAAATGCTAAACATTGCTGATCATCAAGAAAATGTAAATCAAAACCACAATGAGATGTCTTACCCCAATTAAAATGGCTACCTTAAAAAAGATGAAAAATAACAAATATTGAGAAAAGGGAATTTTATAAACCATTGATGATAATGTAAATTAGTAGCTCATTATTGGAGTAGAGTAGGAAAGTGTTTCAAAAAACTACAAATAGATATATCTACAACCCTGCAGTCTCACTACTAGGTATTTATCCATGTGAAAGGACACCAGTATATTAAAGCGATATCTGCATTCTCATGTTTACTGAAGCTCTATTCACAGTGGCCAATATATGGAATCAGCCATATGGAATCAAATGTCAATCAACTAATAAATGGCTAAAGAAATATGGTATATACACACAATGGAATACTATTCAGCCATAAAAAATGAAATCCTGTCATTTGTCAAAACATGAATAAGCCTGGAAGACATTAAGTTATTTGAAATGTCAGGCACAGAAAGATAAATACTGCATATTCTCACTTAATACATGGGAGCTAAAAAATCTAAGCTTGCAGGCTGGGTGCAGTGCCTCAAACCTGTCATTCCAACACTTTGGGACGCCAAGGTGGCAGGATCACTTGAGCCCAGGAGTTCAAGACCAGCCTGAGTAACAGAGTGGGGCTATGTCTCTACAAAAAAATAAAAAAAAATTAGTCATGTGTAGTGGTGCATGCCTGTAGTCCCAGCTATTTTGGATGCTTAGGTAGGAAGATCATTTCAGCCTGGGAGGTTAAGGCTACAGTGAGCTGTGATTGCACTACTACACTCCAGCCTGGGTAACAGAGTGAGACTCTGTCTCCAAAAACAGAATAAAATAAAACAAAACAAAAAATCAAAACTAAGGTCATAAAAGTAAACAGTAGAATAGAGCTTATTAGACAGTGGGAATGAATGGGGAAAGGGATGATAGAGAGAAGCTGGTTAAAGGACACAAAATTATAGCCAGATAGGAGAAATAAGTTCTAGTGTTTTACAGCACTATAGAGTGAATATAGTTAGCAACAATTTATGGTATATCTTCAGAAAGCTAGAAGAGAGGGTTTTGAATATTCACAATGCAAACAAGTGACAAATTTCTGAGTATATGGATTTGCTAACTACCCTAATTTGATTATTACTCATTTTAGGCATATATCAAAATATCTCTATGTATCTCATAAATATGTACAATTATTGTGTGTCAACTAAGAATAAAAGGACAAAAGAAGTATAGGCAACCAAACCAAAACTAGACATGTGAGACTACATAAAAATCAAAAGCTTCTTTACAGCAAAGGAAATCATCAGAGTAAAAACAAGCTACAGAATGACATAAAATATTTGCAAACCATGTATCTGCTAAGGGGTTAATATTCCAAAATATACAAGAATCTCCTATAAGTCAAGATGAAAAAAACAAAACCAAATAACCCAATTAAAAATGGGCAAGAAACTTTGAATAGACATTTCTCCAAAGAAGATATATGAATGGAAACCAGGTATATTAATGGATGCTCAATATCACTACTCATCAGAGAAATGCAGATCAAAGATACAATGAAATATAACCTAACAATATTAAGATTAGTATTATTTAAAGAAACAACGAGAAAAGTACCAATAACTGTTGGTGATGATATGCAGTTTTTGGAATTCTTATACACTTTTGTTGGAAATGTAAAATGGTACAACCATTATGAAAAACAGTACAGAGGTTCATCAAAAAATTAATTATAGCACTACTATGTGATCTGGCAATCTTACCTCTGGATTAAATTGCAAACCATTGAAGTCAGAATCTCAAAGCCATATCTGTGTTCATATGTTCATTGCAGCATGATTTGCAATAGCCAAAATACGGAAACAATCCAAGTGTGCATCAAAGAATGAATAAAGAAAATGTAGCATATATATAAAATAGAATATTATTCAGCCTTAGGAAAGAAGGGAATCATACCATTTGCAACAACATGGATAAACCCAGAGGACACTGTGCTGAGTGATCAGTCACAAGAAGGCAAATACTGCATTTTTCCACTATGTCAGATATTTTAAATAGTCAAACTTACAGAAGCCAATAATAGAATGGTGATTATCAGGCCCTGGGAAAGGCATTAAAGGGCAATTGTTGCTCAATATGTATACAGTTTCAGTTATGGAAGCTGAATATATTCTAGAGAGCTACCTGTTCTTCAATATAGCACCTACAGATAACAACAGGGTTTTGTGCACTTTAAATATTTAACTAGGATAGATCTCATGTTAAGTGTTCTTACCAATTACAAAAAACAGAAAAAAAAAGACACACAGAAGAACACAAGGAAATTTTCTGCAGGTGATAAATATGTTCTGTACCTTAGTTGTGGTGATGGTATCATGGGTGTATGCATGTATCTAAACTTATCAAAATGTATATATTTAGTGTGTGTGATTTTTTGTATATTAGTTACATCTCAATAAAAATTATAAAGAAAAACAAGCTATTATTAGCCTTTTAAGTTATGAATGAAATCTCGAGGACCTTGCCTATGACTTCATTAACATCTCATTAACCCAGATAAACCAATAACATTAAAGGTAGAATGAACAGTGAAAGAATTGTTCCCTTTCAATAGCAAAGCAACAGGGACAATTCATTGCCTATGGTGGGAAATATAACAAAAGTCTGTCTCTTAAGACTCTGATATTGAACAAGTTAATCCCTTACCACTGACGCTATGTCACAAAATCAGTACCCTCACTAGCAGCTATGTGCATCCTCACCCCTGCAACAACAGGAGTCATTTGAAATAAATGAAAGGGTGCCATTACTCTTTCTAGCTGAGGAATGAGTATCATAAGGCAGATTTGTCATCCCTCAGTGAAGGAAATCTCTATTGCATTTTATAGATTTTGATGTCTAAGAAACTGTCATTTAGATATAGGAAAAATGGAGACACTAAAAGAGCTGAGAAGACAATTCTTAGATGGGGGAATTATGCTTGCCCCTTAAGAAGGTTTCAAAATAGATACTACTAACTAGACCATGAAAACAGTTGCTTGCCAGAATTGTTTTGTCAAATTGAACAAATGTTTATCATACATAGAGGTGCAGCCTTTACAAAGCCCTAAAAGAAGCTGAAGACCTCATAAACTGAAAAAAAATTACTCTAATGGGAATACTGGAAGTAAAAAATTACATTTTGATGAAAGATAAAATCAAAGTGGTAGGAAGGTCTATATGGTTGAGTTTAAATTTTAAGTTTAAAGATTAAGTTTAAAATTCAACATTAATTTTTAAAAAGAAAGCTAATTTATTCTTAAAAGACTGTATTGCATAATAGTTCCCCCTGCATTATGGGATTAGACAGGTCTAGGTTTGATGCCTAGGTAATGGGTCCTTTTATGGCTTAGGTCCCTGACACACATGTACACACTGAATGCAACTTTAACTGGCATGATCTCTTATGACCTACAAAGCATTATCCCATTTTAAGCATTATGAGACTAAGGCCCAAGTAATAGACTATTAATGTCAAGGGAAGTGGGGAATAGAACTGAAGCCTGCTTATCAAAATTCAGTTTTCTAACTTTATCTCCAACCTTACACATATCTAATCAGGTTCTTGCTGTGTTTAATCCTCAGAAAGGTTACCTGTTATAATTAGAATACATTCCAAAATACGTAAGAAAGATTAGCATGCCCTGGTCCCTGGCAAATATCTTAGGCTCAGATCTATCCTTCCCCACAGCTCTCCCTCCTTTCACTGGCCTTTATTCAATCCCTCAAACAAAAAGTCTTCTATCATCTTGTACTCCTTTATGATACTTCGCACACTATTAATTTTATTGTTAGTTACTGGTGATTATTTAATATCTGACTTCTGAAAATATCAGCTAGAGCATAAATTCTGTGTTAGCAATTCCACATCTATATTGTTTACTTGGTCTATGCTCAGTGCTCTGCAGAGTATCTGGCACATAGAAAGGACTTATTACTTGTTTTCTAATTCATACACTTATTTCAAATAAGAAAATTCTATTTCTCTGAACTTATGGACCCTGTTCCTATGCTATTTTATCTGGTAATTGGGCAGATTATCTCTCTCTTTTGTCAGCCTGTGTAACTTCTGCCCATTTTTCCAAATCCAACTTAAAACTATCCAAGACAGTTATTTCTCCTTTGTTCCATCTTTTCACACATTTGCTGTTAGAATCGCACAGTCAACATTTGATTACATTCATTCTTTCTTTTCATAAAAGTATGTTATATTTCACAGGCCTGTGGTTTTTTTTTTCTATGAGATATTTTTAAAAGAGATTCTGAAAGTCTTTTTTTTTTCCATTTATTTTCAGAGCCTATGCCTGCTAGGCATCTTCAATGTGAGAGTAACAACTTGCTGACATTGATTTGGAAGATACTGAAGAGTAGAGAGCAGTTAAGAGACAAAGGCTTTTGATGGATAGAGCGCTTGGTCTAGAGCTGATCAAAGAGAAAGCTTAGGGAAGACAGCCTTATTATTATATTTTTTCTAAGAGGCTGCATGTCTAGTGGTTGTGGTGAACATTTCAAAACTTATCTGAGAAAATAACAGGGTAGATGTTTGTCTCTTAGGATGCATTCATGAAAATCATACTGACAAAGTCTATCTGAAAACTAATAAGAAAGTCAAGGTTAATAGGAGATATTTGTGTGAGAATTCCAAACAACATTCACAGAGGTTCTAACTTAACTTTATGTGAAAACGCACCACAATAAGCAAAACAAATCCATTGTAATTTAAATCACAGTAATCTGTGTATTTGGCCCCTTTCGTTCAAATATATATATGTTTAGTTTTCAAATATTGAATTTAATCAACCCAAAAGTACAAAAATTGACAATCCGACAGTAAAGAAATAATCGAATAGGCTCCCTTCTTTTAACATGAATAGAACTTGTGGGCTGAGAAAATCTATTTGTTCTTTATTCATTCCATGTCATAAATCTATAGAACCGAACAATCTTGTTTTGAAAATCCTGGTCAGACAGGGAACATGAGGCTCTTAATCTCAAAATCCTGTATAACAACCTGTACTGGGCTGATAGATTTGCCATCTTTCATCTTAAACTGTAAATTCCTAGGGTCCAGATAATTTTATTTGCATGGCTTTAAGCTACATAGTGTCTGGCTTATAGAAAGCACTTTTTAAAATGAAATGATGAAGAAATATAGGAAGGTGTCACTGTGGAGAATGTGTTCAAAATTATATTTGGAAAAATATGAAGATATTTCCCTCAGCTACAGTTCAGAAAAATGCATTTTAAACACACTTGACCTAAGTAGGAACAGAGACAGTGAACTCCCTGCCTCAACATGTTTCCAGAATCTGCCTTCTAGAGTACCTGACATTTCCTTGTTTATTTCAGGAAGTCTAAGGTTTATTCGGGAAGTTTATTTCAGACAATCTAAACCATTTGTCATTTAGGAGATATCTCAAGGCCTTAAAAACGGTGTAATAAAAGTGATTGAATACAAAGAAAAAATAGCCTCCAAAATTCACTTTCTGCTACTCTCAGACCTTTGTATATTGATTGGATTCAGTTTTTAAAGCTAGGGTTAAGCCATGGCTGCCTCCTGTTAAAGTATTAATATGGTATGTGGGATATGAGTAATGAGTAATACATTAAACCAATATCAGCTACATGAACTAGTGTATCAGATATACCAAGACAAAATCAGTTGAAGGAAGGAAACTTAGATGAGTTTTGACAAGAAGATACAAAGGGAATTATGGTCTGGGCTTATCCTCTGAGAGCAAAACCACAAGGCCAGAAAAATGATGAAGGAAATGAGTAGAGCTAGAAAAGACCAAACTACACAGTTCACACTTTTGATGTGAACCCACCACAGATAGTTCAGGTCAACGGTGTGACTAAGTTTGAATCCCTATTTGCTTAGGAAACTGATGTGATATGAGAAGGAATTACAGATACGAGAAAAACAGCTTGCTAATTCTCTCATGGGAATGTCATTATAGTACAGAGTATGTCTTATCTGTCCAAGGGCTAGTGATAAGCTACTTTCATGATTGGCTACTCAGCAGTTATTTTGCCATCTTTATGCTTATTTAAAGCTAGAAGTAGACCATACCATAAAGTGTCCACAATAAGTGATGAAGTGGCCAGAACCATGGGTTACATGATCTGATTATTCCTGGTCTTTTCATGAAATAGTGATGACAGTCTTTTCTTGGTTTTATTTTTTTAATCTCAACTCCACTCCTTTCTTCATCCTAAATCAAAATTCACACTATTCCAGTACACTGTTTCTTTTTAATGGAGATGATTCCATGGATAAATTATACGACACTTTCAGCAATTACAAAATATATTTTCCCAGAAATGTTGGGTTTTGACTCTACCCTGGAAGGATCAGAACCCTTCTTAAACATCTGGGAATGGTAAGGAAGAGTGGGAAAAATAAGCAGGAAAGAACACATTTCTCACACGTCTGTAGTTCTGCTCCAGGTGGGAAGAAGAGATGACTTTATTATCAGAGCAAGTTTGGTATGTTATTATTATTACACAGCACTTGGCTTTCTATTTGTCAGATGAAGATTGTGTTTGTGGCTTAGAGAGTAATATCGTTATTATAGGATATGACCATAAATACATCTGTGGACAACCCTGTCCACTCCTGTTATCCACCTACTACTTTTCAGAGAAAATTGATGGTGATAGATATGGTTTATTATACATGGCTCAGGACAGGAGGTAGAGCATTGCTTACCCAAACATGCCCTCCTGGGGTCTATGAAATGTAAAATGCTATGATGCACAAACACACATACCAGGGGGGAATGATCTGTCTGGTCCCCGAGAGCCAAGACATTGTGCCCAGAGCACAAACATCTGCATCTTTCCTTCTATTCTAATTATCAGTCCCTCTTTTTTGTCAACTGGACTACTGAAATGTCCTCGTATCTAATCTTGCTTCAAGATACCCACATTCTCCTTCAACCTTTTTTTATGCTGTACCCAAATGATACTTTTAATGCTGAATATTGATCATATCATTTTCCTCATTCAAAATCTCTCAGTAGCCCACAGAATTAAATCCAAACACCACAGCAAACATATACATCCTCCTTGGTCTGTTGTTTCCTTCCTTCCTTTCTGGCTTCCTCTTTCATACAATCTAGACAATCTAAACCATTTGTCATTTAGGAGATATCTCAAGGCCTTAAAAACGGTGTAATAAAAGTGATTGAATAAAAAGAAAAAGTAGCCTCCAGAATTTACTTTCTGCTACTCTCAGATCTTTGTATATTGATTGGATTCAGTTTTTAAAACTAGGTACACGATGCTGTGAGTCCCTTGAGGTTAAAAGTTATGTTCTATCTCATTCGCTGCTGTATCCCAAGGATCAAACACATTTTTAAAAGAAAGACAGTGGGAGAAAGAGAGAGAGAGAAAGAGGCTTCATTAGGATAAACCTACTTTAGGAATATTTCCAGAACAATTTGGCTCCAATAAATTGCATTTTTAGTTAAATAAAAATTAAAGAAAAAACAACTTGTTCCAATGTCTACTGTAGAAAAAAATATTTCTCAACCTTATTCCATATTTCTTCCAGTATGGCCTGCTGGTCATAGTTGAATTTCTCTTAGCTGCAAACATTTGGTCCCTATTCTATGTACTCATTTTTAATGGCCAGGAGTAGTAGAATATGTATTATAGTGGTGTTTAATGTGAGTTGTTCCCAAAACATCACAAATAAGGCATGAATTTACTTCTACTTAGTGAAATCTAAGTTCTGGTGAAAAATTGTTCATTAAAAATAATTTATATTTATTTGCTTAGTGCAGTTTCAGACAGGAAGAATTAAGAAAGTGGAGGTTCCACTGTGAGCCTTGGCTCTGCTGCTACTTTCCTTATGTAATGGTTGAAAAGCAAAAAAAAAAAAAAAAAACCTGAGGATTTAGGATGAACAAGTATACAATAACAAAAATAAATTAAAGTCCTTTGCACCTAAAATAATAAATACAAACAGAGGATCTTTTATTTCTTGATTTCATAGTACAGGCATCCTCAGAGATATTGTGAGTTCAGTTCCAGACCATCACAATAAAGTGAATACTGCAATAAAATGAGTGAGTCACATGAATTTTTTGGTTTCCTAGTATATATAAAAGTTACATTTGTTTACACTATACCGTAGTCTATTAAGTGTGCAATAGCATTATGTATAAAAATAATATATGTATCTTAATTAAAATACTTTATTGCTCAAAATACTTTATTACTAATGATCATCTGAGCCTTCAGCTAGTCATAGTCTTTTTGCTGGTGGAGGGTGTTGCCTCTATGTTGATGACTGCTGACTGATCGCAGTCGTGGTTGCTGATCAGGATAAGGGTGGCTGTGGAAATTTATTAAAATGAGAGAGCAATGAAGTTTGCTGCATTGATTGGTACTTTTTTTCACAAAATATTTTTCTGTAAAAATGTGGTGCTGCTTGACAGCATTTTACCCACAATAGAACTTCTTTCAAATATGGAGACACTCTTCTCAAACCCTGCCACTGCTTTATCAACTAAGTTTATGTAATATTCTAAATATTTTGTTGTTATTTCCACAGTGTTCACAGTATCTTTACCAGTAGATTCCATCTCAAGAAACCACTTTCATTGCTTGTCCATAAGAAGCATATTGTTATTCATGTATTTTTTTTGGTAAGATAGCAACAATATAATTACATCTTCAGGCTCCACTTCTAATTCTCATTCTCTTGTTATTTCCATCACATCTGCTGTTATTGCCTCCACAGAAGTCTTAAATCCTTTAAAGTCATCCATAAACGTTGGCATCAACTTTTTCCAAACTCCTGTGGATATTGATATTTTGACATCCTATAGTGAATCACAAATGTTTGTAATGAAATCTAGAATGGTGAATCATTTCCACAAAGTTTTCAATTTACTTTGCCCAGATTCATTAGAGGAATGACTATCTACGGCAGCATTACCTTACAAAATGTATTTGTTAAATAATAAGACTTGAAAGTCAAAATTCCTCCTTGATCCATGGGCTGCAGAATGGATGTTATGTTAGCAGGCATCAACATACACACACACAACCATTAATCTCCTTATACATCTCTATCAGCACTTTTGGGTAACCAGGTGCATTGCCAATAAGCAGCAATATTTTTGAAGGAATCTCTTTCTGAAGAATAGATCTCAGCAGTGGAGTTAAAATATTCAATAAACCATGCAGTAAATACATGTGCAGTCAACTAGGCTTTGTTTTTTCAATTATAGAGCACAGGCAGAGTAGTTTTAGCATAATTGTTAAGGGCCCTAGGATTTCCTGAATGTTAAATGAGCATTGGCTTCAACCTAAAGTCACCAGCCCCTAACAAGAGAGCAACCTGTTTTTTGAAGCCAGAAAAGTCCTAGATAGCATAAGGCTGTTTCATCTACATTGAAAACATGTTGTTTAGTAAAGTTACCTTCATCCATGATCTTAGCTAGATCTTCTGGATAACTTCCTGTAGCTTCTGCATCAATTCTTTCTGCTTCACCTTGTGTTACAGATATACCTTCTTTCCTTAAACCTCACAAACAAACCTTTGTTGGCTTTGGACTTTTCTTCTGCAGCTTCTTCATCTTTCTCAGCCTTCACAGAATTGAAGAGAATTAGGGCCTTGCTCTCAATTAACCTTTAGTTAAGGGAATGCTGGGGCTGGCTTGATCTTCTATGAAAACCACTAAAACTTCTCCATATCAGCAGTAAGGCTGTTTATTTTCTTATCATTTGTATGTTCCTTGCAGTAGCACTTGTAGTTTTCTTCAATAATTTATTTTTTGTACTGACAACTTGGCTAATCATTTGGTGCAAGAGGTCTAGCTTTCAGTCTATCTCAGCTGCAGACATTCCTTCCTGACAAAAGCTTAGTCACATCTAGCTTTTGATCTAAAGTGACAGAGGAGGAGAGAGTTGGAACAGCCAACTGGTGGAGCAGTCAAAAAAACACACACATTTACTAAGTTTGCTGTCTTATTTAGGCATGATTCATGGTACCCCAAAACAATCGCAATAGTAACATCAAAGATCTGATATTACATGTCACCATAATGTGTCCAGAATTGGTGTGTTCTTGGTCTCACTGACTTCAAGAGTGAAGCCGGGGACCCTCATGGTGAGTGTTATAGTTCCTAAAGGTGGCGTGTCCCGAGTTTGATCCTTCTGATGTCTGGATGTGGTCAGAGTTTCTTCTTTCTGTTGGGTTCGTGGTCTCACTGGCTCAGGAATAAAGCTGCAGACCTTCGTGGTGAGTGTTACAGCTCTTAAGGCGGGGCATCTGGAGTTGTTAATTCCTCCCAGTGGGTTTGTGGTCTCGCTGGCTTCAGGAGTGAAGCTGCAGACTTTCGTGGTCAGTGTCACAGCTCATAAAGGCAGCATGGACCCAAAGAGTGAGCAGCAGCAAGATTTATCGCAAAGAGCAAAAGAACAAAGCTTCCACAGTATGGAAAGGGACTTGACAGTGGGTTGCCACTGCTAGCTCAGGCAGCCTGCTTTTATTCTCTTATCTGGCCCCACCCACATCCTGCTGACTGGTCCATTTTACAGAGAGCCGATTGGTTTGTTTTATAGAGAACTGATTGGTCCGTTTTGACAGGGTGCTGATTGGTGCGTTTACAATCCCTGAGCTAGACACAAAAGTTCTCCACCTCCCCACTAGATTAGCTAGATACAGCATGTCAATTGGTGTATTTACAAACCCTGAGCTAGACACAGAGTGCTGATTGGTGCATTCACAATCCCTTAGCTAGACATAAAGATTCTCCAAGTCCCCACCAGATTAGCTAGATACAGAGTGCCAATTAGTGTATCCACAAACCCTGAGCTAGACACAGGGTGCTGATTGGTGTGTTCACAAACCTTGAGCTAGACACAGAGTGCTGATTGGTGCACTCACAATCCCTTAGCTAGACACAAAGGTTCTCCAAGTCCCCACTAGACTTAGGAGCCCAGCTGGCCTCATCCAGTGGATCTCGCACCCGGCAGCAGGTGGAGCTGCCTGCCAGTCCCGCGCCCTGTGCCTGCACTCCTCAGCCCTTGGGCGGTAGATGGGACGGGGCTCCGTGGAGCAGGGGGTGGCGCTAGTCGGGGAGGCTCAGGCCATGCAGGAGCCCAGGGCACCAGGGGGTGGGGGGAGACTCAGGGATGGCCAGCTGCAGGTCCCCAGCCCTGCCTCCTGGGGAGGCAGCTGAGGCCCCACGAGAATTCGAGCGCAGCGCCGACGGGCCGGCACTGCTGGGGGACCTGGCACACCCTCCACAGCTGCTGGCCCGGGTGCTAAGCCCCTCAATTCCCGGGGCAGGCGGGGCGGCCGCTGCTCTGAGTGCTGGGCCGCCAAGCCCACGCCCACCCGGAACTCCAGCTGGCCCACAAGCGCCGGGTGCAGCCCTAGTTCCCGCTCCTGCCGATCCCTCCACACCTCCCTGCAAGCCAAGGGAGCTGGCTCTGGCCTCAGCCAGCCCAGAGAAGGGCTCCCACGGTGCAGCAGTGGGCTGAAGGGCTCCTCAAGTGTGGCCAGAATGGGCGCCGAAGCCAAGGAGGCACCAAGAGCGAGCAAGGGCTGCCAGCACACTGTCACCTCTCAATAACAGATACAATACAAATGAAAAAGTTTGAAGTAATCTAAGAATTACAAAGATGTGACACAGAGACATGAAGTGAACACTTACTGTTAATAAATTGGCACTGATAAACTAGCTCAACCCAGGGTTGCCACAAAGAAAGCTTCAATTTGTAAAATATGCAATATCTGTGAAAAGCAATAATGTGAAACACAATAAAATAAGGTATACTTGCATGTTTCAGGCATTGTAGAAAAGTTTCTTGATTTAAGCCCCTTGATAATTTTTAACGTTGGCACTGCTTCCTCTTGGAGATGAAGAAACAGGTTTGAAGTCATTGATTTTTAAATGTTCTTGTCACAGTATTCTTAGTGATTCATTAATATTTTCATGGCTGCGAGGTCAAAATAAATGCCTAATAGTTTTATTTATTAAGTAGTTATAGATCTAAACAACTTGAGTGTTTATGTTCTAAAAAGCTAGTAACTGATAAAAAAAATACATATGAATTTATGAATTAAAAGGAAAATAATTTCATCTTCTTAGATAACAACAGCTAGGTGCTTATGGGAGGTGTGTGCCTATTGGACACTTTCCAACTCCCCAAATCTCAGAATCTGATTGGATTCATCAGTCTCATTTTCTGTTTTATATTGGTCTTCACACATCATATAGATTTGGTGTTTGCTTTTGTTTTTGAATTATATCATACACAGATTCAGAAAAGATACATCATAGAAAAGAATGGAGTGTGATCTAATGTTGAAACTGTGAAGTAACTTAAGCTAGTAATTTCCCTGATTCTGACAGATGTTGAATATCCCTGTGCTTTTCTTGGAAAATAAAAATATCCTGGAGTATTCCTCTTGAGTTTGCTGAGGAGCCCCAACGCAGTTTGAACTGTGGAGTTAAGTAACTTACTTAAAATCATATGGGCAGAGAAGGGGTAAAGCTGCAATCTGAACCTTACTTTCTATGAACCAAAACCAGAGTTTTGGGCTACTGTAATTTCCTAGGATCACGCAGGGCTGTCAAAGGGTGCCAGGGTCAGTGGATAAATGTAGACAAACATTGGGAAATACTTCTAGTAAGAAACATTAAACTGTGCCTAGTTAGTCCTCTGGTCACTCAAGTCTTTATTAAGTCCTGTGGAGTCTATGAGAAAGTATTTTCAAAAGCTTCTATTTTTCTAGGAGTTTATAGTCTCTAGCTCAAAAAGAAAACACAAATTTCCAAAATTTAACTGAAGCAAACTCAGCTCTTAACCACAACCAAACCTACTGGTCTTTGTGTTCCTCTTATAGAAGCATTTCTTTTTCAATTGTAATTGTGCTTGCAGGAAAGTAATGTTTATGCCTACAATAAGATGTGTTGGTCTAATTTAAAAAACTGGACTTTAAGCAAAGAACTATTTTGATTTCTCTGGTTGCTTATTTGTGTTTTAGTGGTTGTTAAATATATCCCATGTTGTTGTTTTTATAAATGTTACACAATTTTTACTGTTTCATTCATCTCATTCATTTTAATGTTACTAGTTTTTGTTTAAAAAAAAACAAATGAGCAAAACAATGGAAAAAATTCTTGTATTTCAGAATATAATTCCTATAGTTGATTTACTGAAGCAAAAGTAGCCATAATAATGAGAAGTCCTATGAGGTCCAGAAAGGTGTTGATCCACTGCCAGTCTGCTATATAATTTGATTATAATCGAACTATTTTTTTCAAATAGGATTATTCTTAAAACATGTTCATGAATTCAGCAGATTTGTAAGAAGTTTTCCTGCATTACCAAATGGAAAGATTGAATATATTCTTTTTCATAATGTAATATATATCAGTACTTTCTGAACAAATTTTCTAATACATTCATTTAAAATAAAATTAGTTCATTGAAGTGAAATAAAGACTACTCCCTTACAAACTGATTCTCCATAATATCTAAGTGTGAATTCCCAGCACAGTGCACACAGATTTGAGAGGGAGGAGCTCAAACAGCCATTATAGAACCTTCAGGATCATTTTTATTTCAAATGCTAACTGAGAATTGCAATTTCAATATTTATCAATACAGAAAGCAAATCTAAGTATAGTACCACGTTCTACAGCTGACTTTTAGAAATTAATACTGCATAAATTACATAGGTTATGCAAACTCGCAAACTGTCTTTTGTAACTATGTCAATATATTTAAATAAAACCATTTATTTGTGTCATTCATATGCCGTTTAAAGCCTAAAATAATGATACTTTTTTTTGGTATCCCAGAAAATGTGTTTTTAGTAGGCATTAGTCAGCTGCAGTATTTATATACACTAAAATATCAAAATAAATTATTTTTATGAGAACATCACTGAATTAGTGAGTGAATTAAGTGACTACAGTGGCTTGTGAGATGAAATCCATTATTTTTAAATGTTTGACTTTATTTAAGCTGAATGGCACTTAAAGCAAGAAAAAAAGCTATAAAAAGACTTAATTTCAAACATAAAGGTCATGGAAGGCTTATGAATGAGAGGTCATTTGCAGAAGTGCATTTAGAGAGGAGAACTCTAATTGTAGCTTTGAATGCAGAAGCACACATTGGCTCAAGTTTTATTACAATTTTATAAGAAACTCACTAAACACCAAACTCATGATCCCGATGTGACAATTTAGGATGAGCCATCTCATAGGACTCATGATTGGCTCTCTAATAACTTCTAGGTTTTGTTTTCTTTCACACTGCTGTGCCTATTGACAGCATACAACTTTTTTGCAATGCAATTCTACTCAGGTAGTCCAGAATTCAAATAATATTTTGTTTTTGCTAGGCAAGTTTCATGACCTGGATCAACTATGAACATTTACAGTTATTAACATCTACACTGGCTAAACTGTAGCATCTGACTTGATGTCATCCTAAAATAATATTTCCTTCAGGGTATTTTCTTCACTCTGTAATTGCTAACTGCTTTCCTATTTGTTTTGTAACTTATTTCCTTAATTAGAGAATATTTTTAAAAATAAAATTTGAGCAAGGATTGGAGATACCTGAGATTTAGTCTGCCTCTGCTTTAAATCAGTGTACCAGTTTGCTAAGTTTGCCAAGTTTGCCATAATGAAGTACCACAGAGAATGAGTAGTTTAAACAGCAGAAATGTATCTGGCAATTCTAGAGGCTGCAGTTGGAGTTGAAGGTGTCAGCAGGCCTCATTTCTTCTGGGGGCTTTCTCCTTGGTTTGTAGATGACTAACTTCTTCATCTGATTTTACACTGTCACTACGCTGTCCTAATTTCCTCTTCCTGTAAGGGTAATAGTCACAGTGGGTTAGTCACCACCCTAATATCCTTATATTAACTCAATTTCCTCTTTAAAGAGCCTATCTCAGCCAGGCGTGCTGGCTTGTGCCTGTAGTCCCAGCACTTTGGGAGGCCACAGCAGGAGGATCGTTTAAGGCCGGGGGTTCAAGATTAGCCTGAGTAACACAGTGAGACCTCTGTCTCTAAATACACAAATAAATAAATAAATAGCAACCGTCAAAATACAGTCTTATTATAAGGTGCTGAGGGTTAGGACTTCAACACATAAATTTGAGGAAGAAACATTTGGGCTTGTAACAATTACCTTTGGTAAATTTTTTGACTTCAGTGGGTTTATTTTTTTCCTCACCTAAAAAGCTGAGTTCTGGCCGGGCCTGGTGGCTCACGCCTGTAATCTCAGCACTTTGGGAGGCCAAGGTGGGCAGATCACAAGGTCAGGAGATCGATACCATGCTGGCTAACATGGTGAAACCCTGTCTCTACTAAAAAAATACAAAAAAATTAGCCGGGCATGGTGGTGGGTGCCTGTAGTCCCAGCTACTCAGGAGGCTGAGGCAGGAGAATGGCGTGAACCTGGGAGGCGGAGCTTGCAGTGAGCCAAGATCGCGCCACTGCACCCTAGCCTGGGCGACAGAGCGAGACTCCATCTCAAAAAAAAAAAAAAAAAAAAAAAGCTGAGTGCTTGGTGTCCACATGTTCTTACCTCTCTGAGTATCCTGAGGTTCTATGACTATACTGAATATCTATCTCATTGTATGGTGAAAAAAAAAACCCATTGTTGGAAAAGTTTGAATTTTGAACTTATTCAACATGTTGATAGTTGATGGTCATAATAATCACAATAAAAAGTGAGATCCATAAATGCCTTCTGAGTCAATAAAACATCATTTATATATACAGATATACTAATCAAAACAGCTGGTATTTAATAAGTTTATGTCCTATAATACGTTTATAATGGACAGGCACATACTAATTTGTAATTGTAATGTAATTTTAACTTCTTTAATTTATTGCTTTGTCACAAATCTTGTGAGCTTAGGACAAGCATTACATCTGCTCAGTTTGACAGATAAGTTAAAAAAAAATGATGTTGAAATATCTAAGACCATGCATTTGGTAAGCAGCAGAACTAAGATTCAGAGTTAATCAGAGGTTAAACCTTGTGTTTTATCTGTGATACTATGCTTGCTCTTTAGAGGGAGTAACTAAAAAAAAAAAAAAAAAGAAATACTTTGAACAAATATTATTATTTAAGTCCTTGACAAATTTAGATGAAATCTTTACCAAAAAGGAAAGGTAGTTAAATTGTAAGAGAAAAAAAAAAAATGTCAAATTGCTAGTGTTGAGGAAATATTGCATTGTTCATTAGAACAAATAAATGTCAAAAAAATTGTTACTCTCAGCTAAGAGGTTCAAAAAGAGTCTCAAAAAAATTGAGTGCAGAAAATGAGAAGAAAGAAAAATGAATTAAAATGAGGTAGATATATTCGATGTATGAGATTATAAATGAGAACTTTAATATTAACCTGAATTACAATATAAATGAAAAGACTAAAATCAACATATCTAGTTAGCTAAGGTTTGTTGCAGATGGAAAAGGAAATCAAACAAATCCATACTAAATCTCATGCTTATTATCTAGGGTACAAACAAAATGACTCCAAAATATCATTAAACTTCTTCCATCTGCAAAACTGTTTATCATATTTTATTTTTATGCATTCTATGAGAAAAATGCTCCCCAATGAAATACCATAATCATTCCATTTTTTTACTGTCAATCTATTATCCACTGAAATACACCAAAATTAAACTTTAGCATTTAATAATTAGCTATCATGTGTTATCAAATTAAAAACTCGTTTCTTCATTCATGGCACGGTCTCTCCTTTATATTAGTGCTAGTGTTTATATCTGCTCCAGGAAAAGAGACATTTATTTATTTATTTATTTATTTATTTATTTATTTATTTATTAAGCAAACCCTCACATAAAGGCCAGGCAGTGATATAAGTCTTCATCAATTTTAACTCATTACAAATATGAACTCAAGAGTCTTGTTTCTTAGTTATTTTAGACAAAGATTTTAAGATCTTATCATAGCCCCACAATTCCAAAACAGCTGATCTTACTTATTTTCCAGTTTCCTCTCTTCCCCGCCACCTCCAAATATACATGCAGTGAATTCAATGTTTCTGCATTTTATCATTCCTCAGCAAGTGTTAGGAGTAGGCAGTGTAACAAAGTCAGTATGTGCACAGCATGTTGGCTTTGAAGATTCTGAAAGCTCTACTCTGTCATTTATAATGACAATGTCCCACTGCCTCCTCATCATGAATTGTCTAATCGAGATGCGAATGCATACTGTCACAACACAGTGTGAACAACTATTAGCTATAGGAGAAGGCTGAATATTGTTGCGGGGTAAGAGTTGAAGAATGAGCATACCCAAAATATAGAAAGGAGAAGATTCTGAAAAATAATGTGCCCAATTTGGAATGGAATGTATGCCAGCAAGGAATCACATTCAAGACAGTTAGCTCAGGCAGATAAGCACTTAGTAAAATGATAGGACTGACTAGGTAAGCAGGATGACTAGTCAAGGAGCCAAGATGAGAGAAAAGCATATGAGAGCAGGTCACTTTGCACTCATTCCCCACGGAGTCCCTATTCTACTCTTTCCATCTATGCATATATAGAAAACTAAATGCCTTCATTACATACAGTAGAGTAGGCAGGCAGGCAGCTTGTGAAATACTTTAGGAAAAAGGGTTTGCTTTTCTTCAGAGAAGACCTGCACTATGTTGATTGGTACCAAGGGGTGCTTGTCTCATCCCAGTGATGAAGCAGTGACTGGAGAGAAAGGGAGTGATAAAGGAGAAGAGGAAATGATGCTGGAAAATGCAGCACATATGGAGATATGGCAGAAACTTTTCAGGGCAGCTAGGCTTTCTGCAGGTTTATTGATTTTCTTTTTGAAATAGCATTTGAAAGGCTTCTTTCAGGTTTGTGAGTGAGAAGATTTTTAAGCAAGGCTGTGGCAAAGACATGTTTATGGTTGACACTGTGTTATTTCTCAGTTTATGGTACCTGTTTGGGGAATATGTTTATGTCCTTCTCACTGCCGGCATTTACCAAGCATAGACGCCACTTTCAGAGAGTGATTTATTTTTTGCACCATTATATTTTGAAAGACTTTCAGGTTACAATAAACCTTTTAAATTAGAGCCCATGATTTTAAGATTAATAACTGTAATTACAGAGCTCTGTTATAACAGAAAGAGCTGTAGCTTGCCTGTGAGATTGAATATGAAAGGTCCCTGGTCCATGGGAATAATAAAAGCTTGTTTTTCTGTAAGGACAGCCAGTAACAGGAAGACACTTTCTCCCTGGAAAATACACGGGGTTGGTGAGGGTTAAAGCTTTTCTGAAGTTATGGTGATTCTCTGTAATCTAGCCCTGAAGACCAATTCAGGTCATAATCACTTTTTTTTTTTTTTTTTTGTGATGCCAACACTCACCTGGGAAATTAGGATTGTTTTGACCCTGTCTCCCTAGCCTCATACTTCAAAGTTTGCTGTGATTTAAAATGCTCCCTCCAGTAGCTGCAGCCCAGCAGAACTGCAATCTGGTTAGGCAGCAACTGCAGGGGCATTCGTTTCTCTAATGATAAGTGGCCAGAGTTAAGCAGTGACCTGATAGTCCTTCTGTACTTTAGGGGAACAACAAACTATCACTCCACTGCAAGAAACCCTTAAAACATTTATAATGATGAAAAATGGCAATATTAAAAGTAACTCTAATGATTTGATTTAATCAACTTAACTTTTTAGGAGGCCCTTTTAGAAGGAGGAAGGGGAAAAGGTAAGATAAAATAAATGGAGTTGGAGAAATAGTAGGAAGTAAGCTACAATGGAGTGCATGAAGGGACAAAGGCATAAAAAAATAGGAATTGGGGTAAAAATGACCTGGAAGAACAGAAAGATAGAAAACATGAGAGGGAGTAAGAAGGGATGAGAGGAAAGAAGTCATTGACAGAAAGGAAAACTGGGGAAGGCTAACAGAGTTGACCGACAGGAAGTACAGAGATAAATGAAGAGAGAATACAAATGAAGGGACCCACCAAAAATGCCAACAAATGCAATTCTTTTCTATTTTCTCTTATTTTGTCCTCTTCACTGACAAAAGGGACTAGAAATTCAAGCTCAAATATAGAATCTGAGGGTTGTATCAACCATGGTCTTCAATAAGAAAAGATGCACTAAGAAACATGGAAACAGAAAGCTGATGCTGGATACTGTTCCTCAAGATAACCAAGGAAGGTAATAATGCCAAGACTTAAGTATGGAAGAACTGCAGGAAGCTTGGGTTTAATAGGTCAATGACTGGGGAGTATGCTACCTTTTCATCTCACTAGGAGACTCTGAAATTCTTCCATTGGTGCCTCTTCATGAACATCACCTGGTGAAGCTCTGCATCTTCCTACTCCTGCTCTTATCCTTTCTAACAATCACCAACTCTGTCTTCAGTCTCTCTTTTTCTCTTCTTTTTGATCTGCGATAGATTGAATTATGGTTCCCAGTTCCTCACTCTCCCTGTATCTATATCCTTTGCCATATGACATTTAAATTCTTCCCACTAGAGGCAGGGTGTACATATTTCTGACCTTTGCCTTTGGACTCTGCTGTATGCCCACTTTTGGTAAATGGGATGTTGGCAGACACAATGCAAGGAGTGGCTTTAAAAATACTTACATGACTGGACCTGCCCTTTTGTGCTTCTGCTGTAGCCATGAGCTCATATCCTAAGTGTCCTTCAGATCCCCAAAGAATGAGATGCATATGAAACAGACCTGAAGTAAACAGGCAGCATGGAGCCAAGCCCAGAAGAGCTCAGCCAAGATCAGCAGAACTACTGGAGCCAATCCAAAGCTGCATGAGCAGCTCATTATTTTAAGCCAGTGAAATTTTGGAATTAGTTGTTACACAGTAGTTTTTCTCACTTTTTAAATGCTGTCTTGACCCCGTTTTCAGGCCCTGGCTAGGGACAGGTGAGTTCCCCATCTTGAGCAGCTAATTAAGTATTTGACTCTCACATGCACCTACCATATCACCCTGGGGCCAGGCAGCAGACAACATACAAAGTCAATAGACAACATACAGAGTCAATAACTCAAATTAGCCAATCCACAAAGAGCTTGAGAACCTAGCTAACTACATGTGGGTATCAGTGTTCAGTGTCCCACCATCACATAAATTCTTAAATCTTACATATCAGTGTTATGAAATATTATTGAGGTGATATATACCTGATATGGCAACCTGTATTTAAACACCTGAAGAGAAATAGACTTTTTAGCCAGTATCTTGCCTATTAGGGAAAATTCTCAATTAAAACAACCTTATATTTTAAAGGTCCTCCTATCAACTAATTTTTGGGTCATGATATGGTCTGGCTGTGTCTCCACCCAAATCTCATCATGAATTGTGGCTCCCATAATCCCCACATGTCCTGGGGTGAACCCAGTGGGAGGCAATTGAATTATGGGGGTGATTACCCCCATGATGCTGTTCTCATGATGGTGAGTGAGTTCTCACAAGATGTGATGGTTTTATAAGGGGCTTTTCCCCCTTTTGCTCAGCACTTCTCCTTCCTGCCACCATGTGAAGAAGGACATGTTTGCTTTCCCTTCCACCATGATTGTAAGTGACATAAGGCCTCCCAGCCATGCTGAACTGTGAGTCAATTAAGCCTCTTTCCTTTATAAATTACCTAGTCTCAGGTATGTCTTCATTAGCAATATGAGAACAAACTAATACAGTAAATCGGTACTGGGTAGTGGAGAGCTGCTGTAAAGATACCTGAAAATGGGGAGGAAACTTTGGAACTAGGTAACACACAGAGGCTGGAACAGTTTGGAAAGGCTCAGGAGAAGATATGAAAATGTGGGAAAATTTGGAACTTCCTAAAGACTTGGAGGGTTCTGAGGACAGGAACATGGGAAAGTTTTGCACTTCATAGAGACTTGTTGAATGGCTTTGACCAAAATGCCGATAGTGATATGGACAATAAGGTCCAGGCTGAGGTGGTCTCAGACAGAGATGAGGAACTTTTTGGGAACTGGAGTAAAGTTCACTTTTGCTGTGTAAAGTGGTGGCATTTTGCTCCTGCCCTAGACATCTGTGGAACTTTGAGCTTGAGAGACATGATTTAGGATACCTGGTTCAATAAATTTCTAAGCAGCAAAGTGTTCAAGAGGAAGCAAAGCATAAAAATTTGGAAAATTTGCAGCCTGATAATGTGATAGAAAAGAAAACTCCATTTTCTGGGGAGAAATTCAAGCTCACTGAATAAATTTGCATAAGTAATGAGGAGCCAAATATTAATTACCAAGATGGGGAAAATGTCTGCAGGGCATGTCAGAGACCTTCACAGTCGACCCTCCCATTGTGGGCCTGCAGGCCTAGGAGAGAAAAGTGGTTTCCTGAGCTGGCCCCAGGGACTTCCTGCTCTATACAGCCTCAGGACATGATGCCCTGCATCCTAGCTGCTTCAGCTCCAGCTGTAGCTAGAAGGGGCCAACACAAAGCTCAGGCCATTGCCTCAGAGGATGCAAGCCCCTTGGTGGATTACATATGGTGTTGGGCCTGCAGATGCACAGGAGAAAAGAATTGAGGTTTGAGAACCTCCACCTAGATTCCAAAGGATGTATGGAAACACCTGGATGACCATGCAGAAGTGTGCTGCAGGGGAGAAGCCCTCATGGAGAACATCTGCTAGAGCAGTGTGAAAGGAATATGTGATTTTGGAGCCCTGACACAGAGTCCCCACTGGGGCACTGCCTAGTGAAACTGTGAGAAGAAGGCCACCATCCTTCAGACCCCAGAATGATAGATCTACTGAAAGCTTACACTCTGCACCTGGAAAAGCTGAAGACACTCAACATCTGCCCATGGAAGCAGACTGGAGGGGGGCTGTTCCCTGCAAAGTCACAGGGGTGGAGCTGCTCAAGGCCATGGGAACCTACCTCTTGCATCAGTGTGACCTGGATGTGAGACATGGAGGCAAAGGAGATCATTTTGGAACTTTAAGGTTTAATGACTGCTCTACTGGATTTTGGAATTTCATGGCTCCTGTAGTGCCTTCATTTTGACCAATTTCTCTCATTTGGAATGGGGATATTTAACCAATGCTTGTACCCCATTGTATTTATGAGGTAACTAACTTGCTTATGATTTTGCAGGCTCCTATGTGGAAGGGAATTGCCTTGTTTCAGATGTGACCTTGGATTTGGACCTTTGGGTTAATGCTGGAATGAGATAAGACTTTGAAGGACTGTTGGGAAGCCATGATGGTGTTTTGAAATGTGAGGACATGATATTTGCGAGGGGCAAGGGTGGAATAATATAGTTTGGCTGTGTCCCCACCCAAATCTCATCTTGAACTGTAGTTTCCATAATCCCCACATGTCATTAGAGGGACCTAGTGGCAGGTAATTGAATCACGGAGGCAGTTAACCCCATGATGCTGTTCTCATAATAGTGAGTGAGTTCTTGTGAGATATGATGGTTTTATAAGGGGCTTTTCCCCTTTCTGCTTGGCACTTTTCTTTCCTGCTGCTATGTGAAGAAGGATGTGTTTGCGTCCCCTTCTGCCAGGATTGTAAGCTTCCTGAAGCCTCCCAGCCATGCTGAACTGTGATGCAATTAAACCTCATTCCTTTACAAATTACCTAGTCTCTGGTATGGTTTTACTAACAGCATGAGAATGGACCAATACAAGTCAAGTGCTATTTCTGGAGCTATTCTGTGTGGACAGAGGAATGGTGTCACCAGGTGTTGATAGAAAAACATAGACTTTTATGCTGAAGAAATAGCCCCAAACCACTTTTCTCAGAATAATTGGCTTGTATAATAACATTGCCATGCTCATTTCTCCCCTCAAATCTCAAACACCATTCCTATCATATGTGATTTGAATTTTGAGGTGTCAATGTAATGTTCTGATAAATCAAATATCAATAAGTCTGAAATAATCATAGAACACTTTATTCACATAAGGCAGGAAAGATAATATTAAATTTCCTTCAACCAACAGCATAAACCAATCACTTTCTTTCCATGTCACTAACTCCTATATTTTCCATTGTGTTAGGTAGAGAAAGTTTATAGAGTTGGAAACTCTGACTATATTTCACTTATTCTGTTATTAGCTCTGGGACTGTTGACATGCCATTCACTCTGGGCTGCAGTTTTCTAACAGAGCTAATACAAATTGTCATTAAAAGCCTTTGTAAAAACAAAATATATATGTTTGATATTCCTAATTATGGGTTAATAGGTTATCCGTAATATCTAAGAATATATGATTTAAAGAGTTTCACTAATTTTTAATAGTTCCATTAACTAATTACATATATATTTATTATTATTATTATTTAAGTTCTAGGGTACATGTGCAGAACTTGCAGTTTTGTCACACAGGTATACACATGCCATGGTAGTTTGCTGCACCCATCAACCCATCACCTACATTAGGTATTTTTCCTAATGTTATCTCTCCCCTAGCCATCTACCCCCCAACAGGCCCCAGTGCATGATGTTCCCCTCCTTATGTCCATGAGCTCTCACTGTTCAATTCCCACTTATGAGTGAGAATATGTGTTTGGAAGACATTTATGCAGCCAACAGACATATGAAAAAATGCTCATCATCACTGGTCATTAGAGAAATGCAAATCAAAACCACAAGGAGGTATCATCTCATGCCAGTTAGAATAGTGATCATTAAAAAGTCAGGAAACAACACGTGCTGGAGAGGATGTTGAGAAATAGGCATGCTTTTACACTGTTGGTGGGAGTGTAAATTAGTTCATCCATTGTGGAAGACAGTATGGCAATTCCTCAAGGATCTAGAACTAGAAATACCATTTGACCCAGCAATCCCATTGCTGGGTATGTAGCCAAAGGATTATAAATCATTCTACTGTAAATACACATGCATATGCATGTTTATTGCGGCACTATTCACAATAGCAAAGACTTGGAACCAACCCAAATATTCATCGATAATAGACTGGATAAAGAAAATGTAGCATGCATATAAGTATATATATGTATATATATATATATATATATATGCCTGTAATATATATATATATATATGCCTGTTTTATATATATATATATATATATATTTAAGACAGGGTCTCATTCTACCACCCAGGCTGGAGTACAGTAGCAAGATCATAGCAACTTCACAACTTCAAACTCTCCAGCTCAATCAATCCTCTTGCCTCAGCTTCCCAAGTAGCTGGGGCTACAGGTTCATGCCACCACACCCTGTTAATTAATTTTTTGATTTTTTGTAGACCAGGCCCCACTGCGTTGCCCAGGCTTATCTCGAACTCCTGAGCTCAAGCAATCCTCCTGCCTTGGCCTCCCAAAGTTCTGGGATTATAGGCATAAGCCACTGCACTCGGCCTCCTCAGCTATTTACAATAACGATTAGTATGTTAATCACAATTTGAGTCCTTTTAAGAATTTCATAAACTAAAGACTTCCTCTTAGAACAAGAAATTTGCAATGAATTGAAAAGCCCATGTAGTGACAAATGTCGTGCAGCTTCCTAATAAGCTTACCATTTACCCAAGAGTGTGGGACAACCTGGAGGAGCTAATTTAGCAGGAAAATTTCTTCATCCATATGATTCGACATGACCTTTAATCTAGTCCCTGGAGAAAGTTGGAAATGAAAAATAAATTTACGGAGAAGTGGAATGAGCTATCTCAGTTGAATGTTTGATTTCATGTATCACTGTTTGAAAGCCGAGAATTCCATCATTTGTGTGGGTGAAGGCATTCATCTCACATCTTATTAGGGACCTATGCTTTCTGTATGTTCAACTCTCACACACAAAAAGAGAATAGTTACATACTTTAGTGGAATGATTTGGCAAGCAGGTGCCTGAAATTTGGATTTAGATATTCTGTGGTTTGTGTTCTGGTCATGATATTTACTAGTTGTAGTACCTTAAGAAATTCACTTAATTTCTCTGAATCTAATTTTGCTCATCTGTAAATTAGGATAATAATCCCTATGTCATAGAAGAATCAAAAATGTTAAGGGGCACAATGCATGTGAAATACTGACTACATCATCTGGCATCTAGCAGGTACTCAGATATTTGTTGTGTCTAAAAGGGTAGTACAATGAGAATGAGCAAGAAGAAAACAGCAAGAGAAGGTTAAAAGAGAAGGATTAGTTTTATTTTCATAAATATATTTGTAACAATAAAGAAAATCTGACCTCTGCGAAAACTCAACAAAGATGGAAAACTCATCTGTTGCCCAATAATACATTAATCACTGGATTATTCAAACATTTTTTATATTTACCAAGTAGTTGGCAATGGGAAGTCACTGTGGCAGTTGCAAAGCTATATAAAACATGTGCTGAGGCCATTAATGACTTTCTATTCAAATAGTAGAGAGGAAACATTGTTAGAGTAACTATTAGTCAAAAGAGCTTACCACAAGAAATCCAATCACATGAAACCCAGGATTCTATGATCAAGTTAGTTTAGAAACAAATACACAGCACACCCTTCATCTACCCTTGCAGATTTAAAATTTGAAAATCCTATCAGTATTCTGAGGATTCTGTGTAACCAATATCCATTTTATGGTTAGGAAATAAATGTGTGTTGTTTTATGGGATACCCCCTACCCCTACTCCCTGCAACTAACTGCTATTGACAACTTGTGAGAATATTGTTGCATGGAAACGTTTTGTAAAATGTTTCTATAAATAAAGGTAGAAAGTAAGTAATAAGCATAGGAAGAAGTCCCTAAAATGGAGTACCATACTTACGAGGTGAGGACAGGAAAGAAATTACATCTCTCTAGGAGAAGAGACTGGGGGCGTGGATTATGAAAAGAGCCTTCTTAGAGGGACACTTGAAGCTTGGGTAAGGACTGCAGGAGAAAAATTGGCTGGAGAAATGTCTAAATTTAAAGGAGAGATGAAGTTTAGAAGATCTATGATGTCCAAGATAATGATCTCTCATACATAGAAAAGGAATATGATTTATTTTGTGTGGCTCTCCAGCAGCAGCAAGGAGACAGATTTTTTAATAAATGTGAGGACATTATGAGAAACAGAACAGTACACAGAATAGGTAGTAAGTTTCCTGCCCCTCTATGTGTTCCAGAGGAAGTCAGACAATGGGATAAACACACGTTTAGATAAACACACATGCCAAATAATTAGTGGGATCAATAGATCCCTAATGATAATCAACTCAAAGTCTGTCTTAATTCTGTGAGCTAAAAGTTTATTCAGCCAGCTCTAATTTGCTGGTGAAGATTTTGAACAGAAAAAAAAAATAATATCTGAACTCTGTTTGCAAAGATTAATCTTGCAGTTCTATATCGGATGTTTTAGAAAAAGAAATGTAGCAGGGAAATAACTTACAAAGAATCATGTACAAGCACTCTTATCATCCCCTCTCTTCCACCACAGAGATGCCATTCAAATTCCTCCTCCTGCCTTCCCAAGGAAGAGCAGGCTTTCATCATAGAACTGGAATGAAGGATACGCTTGAGTTCATTTACCTGGACTTCAGAGGAATCCAATCTGGAACTTAGCATGCAGTCTGCTAGTGAAGACGTGAGTATTAATATAGGATTTGTGGCTGATATAACTTTTCACTGCCATAAAATATTAATATAATAAAAAGCACTGATAAAGTTTATTAAAGCACTTAAAGGACATTTCTCATTTTGCATAATATTTTGTAATAAAATCATATATGTAAATATGGAAAATGTGTAGGGAAGTGAGAAGAACATTAACCACACAAAGTGTACCTCTGAGTCTCTATGAGATTTCATTTCCTTTTGTAAAATAAAATGATAATTACATATTTTTTCATAATTACAGTGATCTTATATTGAGTGCCTACTAAGTACTAGGCATTATGCATGATACCTAGTATTTATTATTTCATTCAAACTTCAAAATGGCAATGAGGCTTAAGGTTCACATGAAGTTAAGCTAAAATTTGGATGTATTACAGTTAAACTTTCTTGACATAGCCTTGAGGGAATTATAAAACAATTGCAAAGTAGGACTCAGGATGCCATTTTATTAATAGTTACACAAAAGTAAAGAACTAATTTTGGGGTCCTTAGTAAAAAACTAATTTGGGGCTCTTTAATAAGCAGACTAGGAAACTGCTTAGGTGCAAAACCTATGGAGGGACCTTTTTTTTTCTCTTCTACAATGCTTTCCTGAGCTCATATAGACATGCCCACCAAGAGGCAATATTATTTTCCAACTTTAACCTGTGATCCAACATGGTACAAGCCAGAGTGACATTTGTTTACCAACTACAGTATGCTGGTGCGGTAAACATAAGTTTCTTATTATGGTATCTAGTTTCAGAAATTTTCAGGCAAAATTCCCCACTGTGAGCTGTTCAAAGAAGAGTTTCTCTGAGCTCTTAGTTGAGAGAAGGAAGGAATTTCCCATTTTCCTTCAAATCACACTATCAAATAGAGGACAAGTCACACTTGTAACCTTATGGCTATTAACTTTAAAACATAAAAAATGAAACCAAAAGGAATTGTCTTATTTCCTATTTGAAAACCCCTATTCAACTTTTACTATGGACCAGGAATTGCAGTAGGATGTGGCATCCATATAAATCAGAAAATCATGGTATTATGTTCTTGAAGAACACCCAAAAAAGGAAAACTATCATATGGTTAAAATTCAGCTGCAGTCTAATTAACATTTTCCTTTTACACATCAAAAAAGGGAGGATCAAAGAAGACTATTGACTTGTCAAAATCACATGAGAACTTAGTGGGAGGACTAAAATTAAAGCCCTAATTGACTGATACCAGGGCCAGTGTTCTTGGAACGCCAAATTTTAAAGCACATATGAACTCATCTCCCCTCATGATGTTCATATTCCTAGTGAATCCCTTGATCCCCCTTTCTTCCTTATCTGAGTCATTAGAGTTTCCTGCAGATCTATTTTCTTGATGACTGTGTTTACCCCTACCTCTACCTGATTAGATTCATTTTGCAGATAATGATGCCTAGTTTTTTGTGTGTGTGTCAAAAGTGAGAAGAACATACATTAGATAATAATTGATTACCTTACATTTGTCTCCATTAATTATGCAGTCTTTGAAACTTACCAGTTCTCTGGGCTTACAAATTATTTCTACATCTATTGCTGCTTCACTGGACCTTGTTTCAGAAAAAATTCACTGTACACATTTCCATTTCTGACTCAGCTACCTGTCCTCATATTGATGCATATTTATATCTGTCCCTGGGAATGTCTGCCGCATGCACACTCAGTAACCTTACCATGATCATCTGCTCTTTCTTTCAGTTTACCTGAGTCTATTGTTCAGTACTGTTCACTAGTAAAGGATATAATAGAGACATGTGTCAAGATGTAAACTGTTTCATTTTTTCCAAGATACTTCAGGATGATATTTTCTCTTTACTTTCTACTCATTTGCTTCATGTCTCACCTATCAGGCTGCAAATGCATACAATCACTTGAGCCCTTCCTTTTGGTCTTCATTCAACATATGCCTATTATCAGTGAATATAATATGTAGGATGCACAGAGATAAAAACCATATTTCCTGCATTCAAGTCTTAAGGCAAAGACAGACAAGTAAATAAACAATAACTCTTCAATGTGATATACGGTATGATGGAATTAAAGACAGAATGCTATAGTGAAACAGAAGAGTATTAACAGATCCTTCAATCTGTCTGGGTGCGGGAAAACGAAAGCCTTCACAAAGTAATAGATGTTTTAGCTGAGTGTTGAGTATTGATGGAAAAGTGATGATTAGGGAATGTTACGCCATTTTTCAGCTTGGGGAATTGAAGAGTAAATAAAACAGTGTCATTCTCAAAAGCACAGTGTCAAGATTATAAGAGATAGATTACAGAGAAGATACACAACTCACTCAAAGAAAGTTGGATATATTTTGTGGAATTTTTTAAGCAACAAAATTCCACTTTGTATTTCATTTCAATTACTTTTCTTCTAAGATTATTGGAGAAGAATAACATTTTGTAATATTTTAAGTACTGTATTTGATACAAAAACTTAGAAAACGTTAGAGAAGTCAACACAATGTCTTTAACTGGCTTTCGTTTTGCAGATAAAAAGCATTATTTGAGATATTTGAGAAAGTCATTTGTTATAGTGATGAAAGGTGTATTTAATGGAGTTATTCTGGCATATATTAGGATAAAATTTTATAACAGAAACAATTTGGAAAAAGTGATAATCATTTGAAGGTGAGAAAAACCAAGACTAACATAATTTCAACAAAATTAAAGGCCAGAGCCTAAATCAGAGAGTCAATTTAAATAGCAGATCAGAGCAACAAATAAATAAAATAAATTAATGATTCAGAGGTTTTAAATATCAGTGAATTTAGAAAATGCTGGTATTATTCCCTGGTGCTAATAATGTTTTGTTTGTGAATTGGAACTTCTGGGTATGATGTGAACAAAATACATCTTCTCAGGGGCCTCGCCTACCAAATTGAAAAATAAAATTTATACATGGGAAAGGGGTGTCCTGAAACTGTGCTGGGAATTAGGGAAAGGTACCTTATGCTTATAACATATTTAAAACATTTCTTAATAAATATAATGTTAATGAGACGCTATTGAAAGAAAATGCCAAATGTTGACACGGACACAGAACACAAGATTACAGGGAACTGAAGGTAGAGATGCCACTTTCGTACATTCTTTAAAAGTGAAAGAGAAGAAACGAAAACATAGGCAGGAAATAGTGAAGTCAGATCATAGTACTTGAAGGCATCTACGTGAAAACAGCTTAGCAGCATTAGAAAGCGGTGGCAAGAGAATAACCGAGGCTTCTCATGGTGTGTGAAAGGAGAGATTGGTCAATGTGCCTAGAAATAGTCACTGAACAGGTGGAGGTTGGTTGGGCCAGTAGCAGTGGGAGTCTCATGACACTGCCAACATGTGTACCTGATGTGATACAGAGGCCAAATTAAAAGTTGGATACAGTGATTTGGCATCTGGTGCAGTTTCTTCTTTTTAAAACCAAAGACAGAAAAAGAAAAACCTATAAAGGAAAGAGTCTTATTTCTGGTGTTGTCAAAGACTTGGCTCTTTCTTAACTTCCCTTAGGATACTAGGTTACTGTGAACTGCTTATTTAAATTTCTATCAACTAGCCCACTATTTGAGCTGTGAGAACACTGTGGAAACAGTGTTTCCAAATGAAACACTGGTTTGAAAACAAAATGGAAAGGGAGGACATCCCAGGAGAATGAAGCCACCTTATTTTCTGAAGAAAGGTTTACGCCGTTTAAGGATAATTTGAGAGAGTTAAGAGAGAGTAGAAAGGCAGGAGAGCAAGAGATGAAGGGAAGCAGTATCCCAGAAAACACACACACACACACACACGAAAACAAATCTGCATTTCTGCACACAAAAGGACAAGAATTTTGATTCTAAAAATGAATTAAAATGATTATCTATTTTTAAAAAATTCTCTAGAAGAAGGAGTATAATTAGAATCATCTGTGTATATTCAGAATGATTTAAAAATACATTTGGAGTCTATGATATAAGAAACAAGAGGTAACATGGTAGTCAAGAATCTTTGGCTGCAATTTATTGTAATTCATCACAAAACAGCTTAAGCCAAATAGAAAATGTATTGGCTAGTCCTACTTTGAAGTCTAGAGAAAACTAACTGCAGTCATAGCTAAGCCTAAAAGCTCAAATTATGCCCTAGAGATAGAGTACCTTTCTTCATCTCTCCTTCTCTATGTTTGCCTTGCTGTCTTCATTCTTTTATCCAGATATTCCCCCAAATGATGCTCCTCTGCAACCACAGTTAAAAAGTATTTTCCTAATTATTCCAGTAAACAGTCCTTGCCTGGGGTCCTATATTTCTACTTGGGTCACCTACACATAATATACAGGATGGATAGTCAGGTCTTTATCACATCTAGCTCTGGTTGTGGGGTTAGGATCAACCCCAACAAAAATACAAGAAATGAAAGTGAAGCAATGGTTCATTCCACAGTTGAAAATTGGTGCACTTTTATAGAAGGCAAAAAGCATACCGGGTAGAAGATAATAAGGGTCTACTGTATTCCATACCTTGGTACCTCAGAGATAATATGTCCTTGTATCCATAAGACACATTAAAAATAAACCCATTTAATGCGATAAAAGTACTTCACATACCACTAAAAATGTACCTACCTTATATTCTCAAGGAGATAACAATAATTCTGCGCAGATATAAGTCCAAAATCTTTGAGTCAATGTGCCTTGTTCATTTCCCTATGTCTAGAACACATGAGAAACAAAAAATAACCATAATTTAAAAGGAAAAAAATCATCTAGAAAAGAGGTGAAGAGTTGATTAGTTTAACAATCTATGACATATACTATATTCTCAAAAAGCTATCATAAGGATTCTCTGCTTGGTGGTGAAGCAAAACCTATTGTAAGGATCCAAGTCAGCTTTCAGTGGGGAATCTCCAAATCTGCTGTTCTCCCTGATCACATGTGACATGGGCAATGGGAGGAATTGTTCTTTAAAAGACTGAAATATTTGGTAGTCCACTTTTTGTTGGTGTCAGTTTGGCAGCTTGGGGATTGAGAAATCAATAGCTGCTTTGAGCCAAGCTTGGACTTCTCTCAAAATGCAATTACCTTAATTGCCAGATATTTTGTAATGATAATTAAGACTGCCATCTGGCTTCTGTTATCACAGAAATCTCTCATTCATTGCCATCAACAAGCCAATTTCTATAACTACATCTTCTAATGTCAGCCCTGGCTTACGGTGCACAGCTACTACTAAGCTTCTTAGTGATGCTGGTGCCACTCAGCATCACATTCCTGCCACCTTGTTAGATGCAGTGTCCTCTATGTCTTCTTGAGCTGGTGCGTTTTCTGGACGTGTGTTGTGTTGCAACACAGGCATGCCAATGCTCTGAGTCTCTTTATCTTCTTCTTTCTCTCTCACAGCAATCCTGCAATACTTCATTGAGAGTGGGCTTTCAAGACCTGTACTAGCAGCACATTAGTGCCAATCCTCAGAAGCTTATCTGGATGCTAAGTTTATGTCCTGAGATAATGTTCCCATATCAGCAATCTCCCATTTAACCAACTTTGTTTCACTCCTGGTTTACCACTTTCTAGACCCAGTCCCATACATTCTTTCCTGGCTCCCACCAGAACATACTAAGTAGGTCTTGCAGCACCTTCAGGATACAGTCTCTTTTCTCCCTTAACAGGCCCAGAACTTCTCCATCTGAGTCTTGGAAACTAACTCCCACATTATAAGTCCGGAGGCTAGAAGAAGAGGTAGGGTTTTATCTAGAGCAATATGTAATGCTTTTTGTTTTCAAGCAAAAGTGACATTAGTTTTTGACAGGGAAAAGTGAGACATAAGGGAAGTACCCCAGAGAGTTCTGATGAATCTCATGGTCTTGAGTGCATCAACCCAGATATCCCCATCCCTGGTCTCGGAGTTCTACTCCTAACCAAAAATGGTCCTGACCTTGGCATAACCGACTTGGCAGGTTAAATAATTCAATCTTCAGTGGTGTTCTAATGCCCTTATAATTCAGTTGAGGACTCGGGTTTTTTCTGACTTATGTTGTCAGAAAATGAGGTTCTTTGTGTGCTGCTTAAGAGTCCTTCTGGCCTCCACACCTAGCCTTATCTGTGATAAATCACCATTTCAACTTTTCATTATCTTTCTTCAATGCACCCTTTGCATGCTGCAATAGACTACTTCCCCTGAACCTTCCAATCACCTGTGAAATTACACCAACTCCCACTAGCCATAGATGACTTATGGTGAACTTACCATTAGTGATAAGGTTCTCCGTGTCCACTGAACAGCTGGTGATCCAGCTCTAGAGGCCTCTTTTAGGTCTGTTTTCTCAGACCTCTTCTAACACCAACAGGCGGACTCAGTGATGAAGATTTGCATACAAGATCCCCATAAGGGAGTGGTCTTAGGAATATCTGTCAGCGAATGAAGGAAAAGGTATTGAACAGAGAGAAAACTATGCCCAATTTGAAACGTGGTGCAGTTGCAATAGCTTACTTCCTAGAGAATGCCAAAGCTTAGAGATAGCCTGAATTTAGGCAAGGGTGGGGCATGCATTTATGGCTGCGCATAGATAAGGGCATTCGCAAAGATAGAGTATGTATTTTTAAAAGGCAGGATTCTTTGGTCATGGAAAGTTCATGCAGAGGGACTCAGCTTTGAGCTGCCTACAGGCAATGCTTCAGGCAACTGGGATATTAGTGCCTGGGTCCTGACCATGTGTCTGGGTGGCACATCAGAGTACCCAATTTAAGCATTCATCCAAGAATCACCTTTGCCAAAGTCCCCAGCTCAGAGTTTTGTTTTGTTTTACCTCTTAGGGTAATTTGACCTACTATTAATTAAAGGTTTGGCTTTATTTCCTTTTCTTTCTTTCTTTTTATTTTATCTTTCTTTTATCTTTTCCTTTCCTTTATCTTTATCTTTTCCTTTCCTTTTCTTTCTTTTCTTTTTATTCCTTGTAATATGTTCATTGTGTTCTTTTATCAGCTTTCTTTTTTTTCTTTTCTTTTTTCCTTAGTGTCTTCATTTTTGTTCTTTCATCAGCTTTCTTTCTTTCTCTTTTTGTGTGTGTGTGTGTGTGTGTGTGTGTTTTCTTACTGCTGGTTTCTCTCTCATATCAAGATATCCTTTATTGGCTATTTTCTTTAAGAAGGAATAAATAAGTTGATTCCTTTGGAGGGCTAGTGTGAGTTTCCTCTGCCCATGTTTAAGATCTGTTTCACCATGAGCTTTTCTTCTCACATGAAGAATTACAATAATACAATAATAGCTGGAGGCTTTAACACCCTGCTTTCAGCATTGGAGAGTTCTTCCAGACAGAAAATAAATAAAGAAAAATCAGACTTAATCCGCACTTTAGGCCAAATGAATCTGATATTTACAGAACATTTCATCCAAGAGCTGTGGAATACACATTCTTTTCCTCAGTACATGGATTATTCTCAAGGATAGACCATACGTTAGGTCACAAAACAAGTATTAAAACATTCAAAAAATTGAAATAATATCAAGCACCTTTTCTGACCACAATGGAATAAAACTAGAATTTTGGAAGCTATACAAATACAAGAAAATTGAACAATATGCTCATAAATGACCAGTGGGTCAATGAAGAAATTTACAAGGAAATTGAAAAATTTCTTGAAAAAAATGATAATGGAAACACAACATACCAAAACCTATGGAATACAGCACAAGTAGTACTCAGAGGAAAGTTTATAGTTACAAGTGTTCACATCAAAAAAGAGGAAAAAATTCCAATGAGCAATCTAATAATACATCTTAAAGAACTACAAAAGCAAGACCAAACCAAACCTAAAATTAGGAGTAAAGAAATAATAAAGATCTGAGCATAAACAAATGGAATTGAAATGGAAAAAATACAAAGACCAATGAAACAAAAAACAATGTTTTGAAAAGTTAATCAAAATGGACAAACCTTTAGCCAGACTAAGAAAAGAGATAAGATACAAATAAAGTCAGAAATAAAAAAGGAAACATCACAACTAATCCTGCAGAAATACAAAGGATCATTAGTGACTACTATGAGGAACTATATGCCAATAAATTGGAAAATATGGAAGAAATGAGTAAATTCCTAGATACATAAAACCTACCAAAATTGAACCAAAAAGAAATCCAAAACCTGAACAGAACAATAAAAATTAATGATATTGTAGCTGTAATAAAACGTCTCCCAGTAAAGAGGCGGGCGGATCATGAGGTCAGGAGATCGAGACCACAGTGAAACCCCGTCTCTACTAAAAATACAAAAAATTAGCCAGGCGTGGTGGCGGGTGCCTGTAGTCCCAGCTACTCAGAGAGGCTGAGGCAGGAGAATGGCATGAACCCAGGAGGCGGAGCTTGCAGTGAGCGGAGATCGCGCCACTGCACTCCAGCCTGGGTGACAGAGCAAGACTCTGTCTCAAAAAAAAAAAGAAAAGCCTGGGACCTTATAGCTTCACTGCTGAGTTCTGCCAAACATTGAAAGAAGAACTATTACCAAACTACTCAAATTATTCCAAAAAATAGAGGAGGAAGAAATACTTCCAAACTAATTCTATGGGAGCATTATTACCCTGATACCAAAACCAGACAAAGCACATGAAAAGAAGAAAACCACAGGTCAATATCTCTGATGAATATTAATGCAAAATTCCTTAAGCAAAATACTAGCAAACCAAATTCAACACTACATTAGAAAGATCACTTATCGTGACCAAGTGGGATTTATCCCAGGGATGCAAGGATGGTTCAACACATGCATATCAATCAATGTGATACATCATATCAACAAAATGAAAGACAAAAACATATTATTTTAATTGGTGCTGAACAAGCATTTGATACAACATCCCTTCATGATAAAAATCCTCAGAAAACTGGGGTAGAAAGAACATTTGTCAACATAATAAAAGTCATATATAACAGACCCACAGCTAGTAACACACTAAATGGGGCACAACAGACCCAGAATAGTCAAAGCTATGCTAAGCAAAAATAACAAAACTGGAGGATCACATTACCTGTCTTCAAATTACACTACAGAGATATAGTAATAAGAACAGCATATTAATGGCATAAAATCAGACATATAGGCCAATAGAACAGAATAAAGAACCCAGAAACAAATCCACACACCTACAGTGAACTCATTTTTGACAAAGATGTCCACAACACCCACTGGGGAAAAGATGGTGTCTTCAATAAATGGTGCTGGGAAAGCTGGATTTCCACATGCAGAAGAATGAAACTAGACCCCTATCTCTTGCCATATACAAAATTAAATCAAAATGGATCAAAAGCCTAAATCTAAGACCTCAACCTCTGAAAATACTACAAGGAGACATTTGGGGAAAATCCCCAGAATACTGGTCTGGGCAAAAATTTCTTGAGCAACACCCCATAAGACAGGCTTCCAAAACAAAAACAGACAAATGGGATCACGCAAAGTTAAAAAGTTTCTGCACAGCAAGGGATACAACCAACAAAGTGAAGAGACAACCCACAGAATGGGATAAAATATTTGCAAACTAACCATCTGATAAGGGATTAATAAAAAGAATATATGAGGAGCTCAAGCAGTTCTATAGGAAAAAAATTAATAATCCAATCAATAAATGGGCAAAAGATTTGAATAGACATTTCTCAAAATAATATATATGAATATCCAACAGGCATATGAAAAGATGCTCAACTTCACTGATCATCAGAGAAGCGCAAATCAAAACTACAATAAGATATCTCACCCCAGCTAAAATGACTTATATCTGAAAGACAGGCAATAACATGCTAGCAAGGATGTGGAGCAAAGGAAACCCTTGTACACTGTTGATGGGAATGTAAATTAGTACAACCACTACTGAGAATAGTTTGAAGGTTCCTTCAAAAACTAAAAATAGAGCTACCATATGATCCAGCAATGCCATTTCTGGATATATAGCAAAAAGTGAGGAAATCGGTATATTGAAGAGATATCTGCACTTCTATGCTTGTTGCAGCACTGCTTACAATAGCTAAGATTTGAAAGCAATCTATGTGTTCATCAACAGACAAATGCATAAAAAATGTGATACATATACACAATGAAGTACTATTCAGGCATAAATTGAATGAGATTTAGTCGTTTGCAGCATCATGTATAGAACTAGAGATCATTATGTTAAGTGAAATAAGTCAGGCACAGAAAGATAAACATCACATATTCTCACTCATTTGTGGGATCTAAAAATCAAAGCAATTGACCTCGTGGACACACAGAGTAGAAGGATGGTTACCAGAGGCTAAGAATGGTAGTGGAAGGGTGGCAGTTGGGGGATGGTTAATAGGTACAAAAAATATTTAAAAAGAATGATAAGACCTACTATTTGATAGCACAACAGAGTGATTATAGTCAATAATAATTACATATATTAAAATCACTTAAAGAATATAATTGGATTGTTTGTAACTGAAGGGATAAATGCATGAGGGGATGGATACCCCATTCTCCATGATGTGTTTATCTCACATTGCATGCCTGTATGAAAACATTTCATGTACCCCATACTATGTACACACATAAATTAAACATTAAAAAAGCAAATAATAATTTGATGATGGCAATAATAATGATGATGAAAACAACATATTTGTTAAATGCCATCAGGTCATATAGTAATTATTTTATTTATCACCCTTTTATATCTTGAATATATAGTTACATATTTTGTAGGTGAAAATTCTGAGGAACAGATGTGCTAAGTAGTTTTTCTGAAGTCAGAGATCCAGAAAGTAAATATAAATCCAGATATGTTTGATTTTTACTTGATATTTCAAATTAAATGGTTCAGCCTCAAATATAACCACAGGTAATAGAGACGAAAGAAATATGTGTTATTTGTGCTTGGAAAATATATATATTTCAAAGTTTTCTGTGCTTTGAATTTGACATGTCTAATTTCCTACTAGTCCATTTTAAGGAATTATATAATTAAGTTTGCACTTAACTGGTTCCAAGATCATCAAACAAGATAATACCAACATTGGTGACAGCATTCTGATTTCCTTCTATTTAGTTTAGTTTTTAGCAAAACGGTGACAAAAAATGTGCATGGATGATACATGGCTTCATGCATCAGCTCACTAAATATTATCCACTCTTTACTATAACTCAGCAGCCACAGATGCTAGCAATATACAGACTTATAAATTTATCATCCTTGCTATTGTGGGTCCCCAGTTATTTGAGAAATGTCGTGTAAAAAAGTAATGATAGCACAATGTGACAAGGAGGAACAACATAACTTTACCTGATGAAATGAGGCTATGGTTCTTAACAGGATGTTTAGAAGGATGTGACATTGTTGAGCTGGATAGTAAAGGATACACATGTTCCAGGCATATCTGGTAAGTAAGAGATTGCAGAGATAAAAAACAACATGTAACAAAGGATGGTTACATGAAATAGCTGGTGTTAATGAATCAAACATAATTGAAGCAACTCTGATGCCAATACACTTACAGGACATGTAAAGAGAGAGGAATATATTAGTTAGAATTCATTCTTTTTGCTATTATTTCTTTATTTTTTATTGAGATAAGATTCACATAACATAAACTTAATGATTTTAATCTTATTATTTTTAGTTTTTAAGAATCCCAACTAAATTAACCATTTTAAAGTGAACAAATCAGTGGCATTTAGTACATTCTCATTATTGTGCAACTACCACCTCTCTCTAGTTCTAAAACCTGTCCATCACTCCAAAAGAAAACCTCGTACCCAATAAGCAGTTACTCCCCATTCCACACTCTCCCTAGACCCTGATACCCACCAATCTGCTTTCTGTTTCTATGGATTTACTTATTTTTGACATTTTATATAAATGGAATAAAACAATATGTGATTTTTTTGTGTGTTTTCAAGGTTAATCCATATTTTAGTATATATCAGTACTTCAATTTTTATAGCTGAATAATATTCCATTGTGCACCTATACCATAATTTGTTTATCCATTGATGAACTTCAATGTGTACATTGTATACAAGTGTGAGTTTTAGTACCAGTTTTCAATTCTTTTGGATATAGACCTAGTAGTGAAACATCCAGGTCATTCTATGTTATACTTTTGAGGAAACACTAAACTGTTTTTCACAGTAGCTGCATCATTTACACTTTCAGTTAAGATTCATAGTGACCAAACAGAAAACTTTTTTAAAGTGTCTAAGAGAAATTAATTTTTTTCTCTCATAAAAAGTACAGATGTAAATTGGAGGTTACATGACATTTCTCTGTTTTAGTAATCCTACCTTCTTCTACATCAAAGATCAACGAACTATTGTGCACAGCTGCCTATATCTGTAAACTAAGTTTTATTGATCCATAGCTATTCCTATTCATTTACTTACTCTCTACAGCAGTTTAGACACAACATGGTAGCATTGAGTGGTTGACATGAAGACAATATGGCCTGCAAAGACAAAAATACTTACCATCTGGCCTTTTAGAAAAAAATGTTTGTTAAATTCTACATTTATTTTTCTGACCTGTCATCCTTAGCTAGGGCTTTCTACTCATAGTCTTAGATGGCTATTTAAGCTCTAGTCATCATATTCTCAATCCAACCATCCACGAGAAGGAAGAGCAAAAGAAGGTCATATCTGTCTTTAAAAACACACTTCCCTGAAGAATCTCAATCACTTTCCATTCTCCTAAATTAGCTCCACACCCATAACTAGCTGCAAAAGACTCAGGGAAATGTAGTCTTTATTTCAGGTGGCTAGAATGGATTCAATAGCTCTAGCACAGAGGCAGTATCCACCAGAGGAACTGGCGTACACCCTAGATTTATCCAGTTTCCCTGAAAATTGTAGAATCTGGGCAGGCAGGTGGAAGGGAAGAGCTCTCCAACACAAAGTTAAGAACCTAAGAACAAATTAAGGTCCTTGTTACCCATTCTGATCATCTCACAACAATTAGAAATAGGTAGATGAGTAATAAATCTCTATCTTCCTTGATAAACTGAGTGATTTCTGAGTTCACTAGGCCTCATTTTCTGGTTAATTTAAAAGTCTGATTAAAGCTTTATGTTTTATAATTGAGATCAATGTAGCATCATCTCTAGTTCTAATTGGAGTTTCAAGGTTTTGCATATGGAGAGGGATTGAAATTCAGGGAAGATGTCAATGCTGAACTTTGTAGGGTTGGGATAACCAATAGATATTATTTTTTTCTGAAAGAGAAAGGCTTTAAATATTTCTGCATCAGCTTAGGGAGAAATATCCGTAGAAGAAATAAGAATGAGCAAATTTTGTGCAAAGCAGCATTAACATTAACATATATTCCAAGGATATGAAGCTTGGAGATGTTAACGTCTTTGCCTAGAATCACACTAAAAATATGTTGCAATCAGAAATGGTCTTTTCTCTCCAATTCCATCCTCCTTTCACCCTAGAAAACCACTTCGCATATTTTCACATAACCAAATTCTTCATAGTTTTGAGAATTCAAAATTAACATATATTTCAGTGGGGCAAAGATTCAGTAGTGTCAGAGTAGAATGTATTTATACTTCTATAAGACAGTAAATAAATAGAATATTCATGGAATTTCATTTAGTTTTAAAAGGTGGCCATACTATAAATTTTTAAAAAGTCCAGGTATAGTCCAGGTATACAAATACAGGGGAAAATTAATTAAATATGAAATGCTATGAGTTTATAATATATTCACAGAAGAAGAGCAGAATAAATGTGAAGCTCAGATGCTTGTTGATTTATTCACACCAGGGTCATTCTATTTTGAAATTGTTCTTGTTTTTGAGCATCATGAATAGAAACTTTTGTAAGACTGGCAAAACCCCAATGTTTTTCTGTTTGCTTTTTAGTTTTTAGTTTATATAATATAAACAACACACTTCTCGGTGTATAGTTCTATAAGTTTTGATAAATTCACAGAATTGTACAGCCACCACCACAGTCTAGATACAGAACTATTCCATCACCCCTCCTCAAAATTATCTTGTGTTGCCTCTTTGTAGTCAGTCTTTCTCCTCACTGTATATAGCCTGAGTCTGTCTTATTACAATTAGAATAATGCAGTTAAGATTCACCCATGTTGATTGTAGGTGTCAATAGTTTCTTCCTTTTACTGTTGAGCAGTATTGCTTTGTAATGCCGTATCATGATTTGTTTACCCATCACCATTTGAAGCACATTTGGATTATTAAAGGTTTTTTTTACCAATTATATACAAAGCTCTTGTAAACACTCACATACAGAAGGTTTTCATGTAAACATAAGGTTTATTTCTTCCAGGTCAATAGTTAGGATTTATTGTTGAATCATATTATAAATTTATAGAAAACTACCAGTTACAGTGGCTGTGCCATTTTGCTTTCTCAATAGCAATGTATCAAAGTTTCCAGTGCTCCACTTACCCTTCAGTTATTATTACTGCCTCCATTCTCTCCCTCCCTTCCACTCACCTCCTCTCTACCTCCCCTGCCCAGTCCTATATTTTTGTACATTTTTAATTGGTTGTTTTGGTTTTATTTTTGAGTTTTAATAATGCTACTTTATCCTAATAGTATCTTTTAGAGAGTGAATGTTTTCACTTTTGATGAATTTTGATGTATCATTTTTTTAATGGATTGTGCCATTGATGTTTGAAGAACTCATTATCTACTCAATATTATGAATATTTTCTCCAGTTTTTCTGAATGATTTTCTAATTTTATTTGATTTTATATATATGTATATAATTGACTTAAATATTTTTCAATTTTATATGATATAAAGTATAGGTAAATTTTCATTTTTTTTACATGTGGATGTTAAATCATTTTATCACCATTTATTTAATAAATTTTTTTTTCTCCATTGATTTGCCTTTACACTTTTTTCAAAAATTAACTAGCCATATTTTTGGGGGGTTGTTTCAGAATTCTTTCCCATTCTGTTCAACTGATTGATGTGTCTTCCCTTTCATCTATATTACCACAGTGTCTTGATTACTGAAGTTTTATGGTGAATACTAAAAGCATTGTGTGAGTCCTACGGCTTTATTCTTTTTATTTCAAAATGTTACAGCTATTTTAACTTCTTTGCCTTTATATATAAATTTTATAATCTTCTCAATATCTTTAAAATATCCATCTGGGATTTTGATTGGGAATGTGTTTAATTTATGTATAATATTGTGGGAATTAATATTTAACAGTATTGAGTCTTCCTATCCATAAAAAATAGTATTATTATGTTGCTACTTTTTATATATATTTTGTCCTTCATTTGAGGGTATCATTGTTTGAAATCAATTCAGCATGAGTCTTTTTTCTTGTTTACTCAGTAATAACCTGCATTCTTTCTTTTCTTATTGTATTTTGCTTTCCATTACACCTGAATGTTGTGTTGCATTTTTGTTTTTTTGGAAGGGATTTTTGTCTTCTCAGTTGAAGTTTACTCTGGTGATACTCTCAAAAATATTATATAAGACATCTACAGATCCTGAACATTTTTGTTTGTTTATTGTATTCAGTATTGCATAGGTGGGAGTTACATGTCACAAATAATGAAAGCAAATGAGAGTTAAGGACCAGATGAACCTCTAAGGGCCAGTATTTTCTCATTGGCATGTATAGTACATTTATAGCTTTACTCTTCCAACTGCTTCTCATAGATTGTAGGTTTTTATGACGGTGATAAGTGATAGAATAATAAAACAAGAAGGCATTTTGCAATGTCAATGAAGTCTTAACTTTTGGTAAAAATAAATAATTAAATAAATAAAAACAAAAAACCCTCACTTCAGTTAGATAACGGACATGCCTTGCTTGCAAAGCCAGTTATTGCAAGGTTGAAAGGCTTGCAAAAATAAATCACCTAAAATTTTGCATATCAATATTTGTTCTATGTTGCCCTAAAAGACCATTGAGGAAAATAGACAGGTAGTGTAAATAATAACTATTAGTAAAACATAGAGTCCTTAGACATTTGCTGCTTGATGTCTAACAATGAGGATATGAAGCTTGGAGATGTTAACGCCTTTGCCTAGAGTCACACTAAACATATGTTGCAATGAGAAATGGTCTTTTCTCTCCAATTCCATCCTCCTTTCACCCTAGAAAACCACTTCTCATATTTTCACATACCCAAATTCTTCACATTTTTCAGAATTCAATGCAAGATCCATGATGATCACAAAAAACATATACAACTTGCTATTTCACTCATGCAGCAGTATCTTACATAGTTATCTTACATAGTTATCTAAATATTTAATAAACACCTACTATATATAAGGCACAGTTTTAGGACCTGGGGATACAGTAAGCAGACAAAATTTCCTGCTGTCATGCAGTATGCAATCTACTGAGGAAGGCTAAACAGGTATATAATAATTAATTAGATGTATATTGAATTCCCTAGAGATAAATGATATATAAAAAAAGAAAGCGAGCATGGAAGGAAGATAGGAAGTTTTGTAGATTACATTTTTAAATTAAGGTAGCTAGTTGTAGATCTCACTGAGAAGGTCGTATTTGAATAAATTTCTGAGGTGGTAAAGGAGTAAGCAATTTGGAGATGAAGAACAAGAGCATTTGTAGGCTGAGGGAGGATCCAGTGGAAATGTCCTGTGGTCTAAGTGTGTCTGGTATGTTCAAGGACCAGCAAGAAGACCCCCTTTGTGTTAGAATGGGGGAAGCTAGATGGAGCACAGTGGGGAGAAGATGAAAGAAATGTTACAGGTGTGCAGGAGGTGGCAAACACATTTATGTGCCTTTTTTGGCATTGTTTGGATTCTGTGTTTCTCTGTGAATAAGTTGGGATGTTATGTTGGAGAAAACAGCAGACCCAATTCTTGTTGTTGTTCTAAAGTGAAGTGAAGCAGATAGACACTGATCAAGTAATCATATAAGTAAAAGTAAAAATAAATGCAAAACCAAACATAATAAATGCTAAGACCAGAGCTTGTTAAATGGATTATACTTATTTTAAGAATCAACATTTGTGCTCAGATGTAGAAGATAAGTAGATGTTAACTAGCTAAATAATGTAAGTTTAATAATAATGCCTTATTGAGTGTTGCCATGCTAAGAAGCATCATTTTCAGCACTTGGCTTGGAGGAACTTGTTTAATCTTTAAAATAAAATTACAAAGATTGTATAATTATTGCTTATTGCAGATAAGGAAGCTAAAGTACACAGAGGCCAAGTAAGTTGCTCATGTTCTTATACACACCAAATGGGAAAAATGGGACACAAAAGCAAATCATGAAGTGGTTGCTGACCTTAGATGAAGAGAAGGACAAAACCCTCGGTCCTCAGTCTGCAAAATTTTCTCATCAGCCTTCTTCATCTACTATAGCTTTCTAATTCTTACTCCTATTTCAATGCCTGGCTCAAATTTTCTCCTGTCTAAAAAATTTCCCTGCTTTTCCAGTCACAGTAGACCACATTCCCAAAATCTGGTTGGAAGTATGATCATTCTGTGATCTTTATTTAATGAGCAATTACACATTATTATGTAACATCTCTTATTACTTATAAGCATTTTAAATAATTTTTTTATGAAGTTTCTTTTTTTACTTTAATTTTGCAAATTGATTTTAAGTCATTATGGTGTAAGCTTAATGAAAATAATTGGGATAATTATTTATTGTGTCCTATATAGTGTTGGGCATGAGGTCCTGAAATAATATTCAGCACAGAATAAAACAAAACAAAGAAATGAGTAAGAAGAAATCTCAGAAGTCTCTAGTAGCTGACATCTTGTTTTTACAGATAAGACTGGGGTTCAGGACAAAACCTTCATCTATTGACACCTAAGCCTAAAATAATTCCTAATCCATTTAAAGTATTATTTATTTATACTGCTTTTTAGGACTCAAAGTGACATAGGGTCCAGCCACAGAGTAAGTAAGCAACTGAGTGCCCCAAAGAAGCATGAAACTCCAAAAGGAGATTTTTGGCTGCAAGAACAACCTGGGATCTAAGGCATAAGGTGATGCACTAATACAAACAGGGGAGGAATCATACAAAATTATGCAAATAAGACGTGAACAAGATCAGTTTTCTGCTACCACCAGGGTTCTCTATGGTGTCTGTGAAGCACCAGTTTTCTTATGGACTGTAATCAACAATAACTGGAGAGTGTAAAATGTGCAGGACAGGAGGTTCGTTTCTACTCTTCTTGGTTTTAAAACTACTGGGAGCTTAAGTGCTGTAAGTCTTGTAGGAGAGGACACTGGGTGTCTACCTCAGGTCTTACATGTCTGACTTTCTAAGCAAATTTCTAGAAGTGAATTAAGACTGTTATCACTTGAGCAGGGTGAAAAGAAGAAAAATATGTTTTCTACTACTTTCTACTACTTGATGTACATATTTATTAAAAGGGGGAGGTTTCCTTCCTGCCACATCACGACTTGTGAGGCCTTTCCTGAAGAGAAACTTAGTGAAAACCATCTTCCCCTCTACCTATCGTGTCCTGGAGGAGGTAGAGTGTCTTATCTGTATGAGTGTGGAAGAAGATATTAGGTGTGTATAAACAATTCATTTCTTCCTCCTTACTTTTGCAAGTGAACTGTCTGCAAGAAGTGTATATTCTGTTGCACCCATCATGATGTACAACTGCCATATGTGGAATCCTACCAGTCGAACTGTGCTGTGTACAATTCTGCTATTTCTGAGGCTCAGTGTTAAGATGTCAGCATCTCAAATATAACACACTTCTTCTAATAACAATTTGGTCAGTAGTAAAGGAATTATTTTTGCCTTCTGCCTTATGTGCTTTATTTCTTTGTCTTATAATTCTTGTCAATTTAAAAATATTAATTTATCAGACATTGAGATGTATCCTGAAATTGATGACACGTAAAAGTTTTATTAGAGGTATTTTCTTTCTTAGCAATAAATAATAGTTGATAGTGTCTTCGATCTAATGAAATATAATATAATTATAATTAGTTTAGAAATAAAGTTGGAGTCAGGAAGCGCAAATTTTTGTCGTCATCAGTGCCATGTCCTGGGTTAATAAAAACATACAGCTTCTGTGATAGCAAGCATTCACTTGGAGCCTGGCCATACTTGGAAATGAGTTTCACAGTCCAGCCAAGATTGCCATGTTTTATATGAAATGATAATGAAGTGGCTTCACTTTTAAGACTGTATTCTTATTGCTTCCAAATGAACACTGCCTTATGCCCACCACTCACTCCCAGGTTTTTAACTCATAAAAATGCTGTTTGTACAAAAGAGAGAAAAGGCCCAAGGGCTTCTAAATGATGTTGATAATAAGGGATGTCAATTATCTTCAGAGCACTGAGTGAAATATGTTATCTGTTTAATGATCTTTAATGACCTTTGCTTAATCATAACACAAATAATCCAACCTGTAGATCCATAACATCTGGTAGTCTACAATTTTTTTCTTCTTCTTAAAGTAGAGCTCTTGTTTAATGAAATCTGTTCAAATAATGGGCTTTCATTTTCTGTGTATGTTCCTAAAGTGCCTGGAAAAAAACAGAGAGACACACTTGCCAGGTAATCCCTTTCTAGGTTTTACTACATGCTTAGTAGAGAGCAATGAATGGGTAACATTCAAGGGGTGGTGAGCAGAGTACCTGAAGTGGTGTCAGGTGTTCATGGACTTAGTAACTGACTCAAATATTTACTAAATCACATTTCCCCCTGAAATATAGTCTTCTCCCCCACTGAAAGGCATCAGTTGGATTTGAATACTAAGATCCCTTCTTTTGCTCTGCTTCTTTAAACAGTTTTTCTAAGTGCCTAAATCAGTATGCCAAACAGTGGAAGAGAATATGTGAGCAATTTAGAAAAAAAAAAAATACCTAGAAGACAGACACTTCTGCATTGACAAGAAGTTTAAACTGTGGTTGTAGCAAATATTTATATGTGTCATAAATCTAAGTAATTGAAACAATGTGAAATCAGAAAAAATTGGCGTATGATCCCTTAAAATTAACTGAATTATATTAAAAGATAATTATCCACTTGATATGAGAAAGTTTGAGTTATTCCATGTAGGTCTTGGACCGATTTGTTACCTATTTGTAAACTAGAACGGATTTGTTACCTACGACTACTACTAGGTAATAAATAAGGCCGGGCGCGGTGGCTCATGCTTGTAATCCCAGCACTTTGGGAGGCCGAGGCGGGCGGATCACGATGTTAGGAGATCGAGACCACGGTGAAACCGCGTCTCTACTAAAAATACAAAAAAAATAGCCGGGCGTGGTGGCAGGCGCCTGTAGTCCCAGCTACTCAGAGAGGCTGAGGCAGGAGAATGGCGTGAACCTGGGAGGCGGAGCTTGAAGTGAGCCGAGATTGCGCCACTGCACTCCAGCCTGGGCGACAGAGCGAGACTCCGTCTCAAGAAAACAAACAAACAAACAAACAATAAATAATAAGAATAGGTAACCAACTTGTTACCTATTCTTAAAAATGAAAACCAATTTATTATGTATTCTTATAAACCAAAATTTAGATCTTCACCTCTTAGAGCACACTAACATAAATTTCAAATATCATATGCAGTTAATGTCCAAAGTAAAAACATTCAAAGAAACTGAAATATGGTATAACTGTATCTGAAAGTAAAGTAAAAGAAATTAAAGATAATACATTCATAACTGTGCTAAGAATAAGAAGAGATGACATCAGTAGATTCAAGATTTAACATGTTTTTGGAAAATAGAAAGTACATTGGATTACGATAAACAAATTGGAATGAGCCCCATAGCCCATTCCAGATCCTGAAGGCTGCTATACATGTAAGAACTGACAAAGCCATGAGGAGCCATGTTCTGTGACTTCAGTTACAGAGTCACGAATTAAGACATAAGAACAAATAATGGCAATAAGTACAAGTAACAATTAAAGGAGTGCCTGTCTCAGAAGGTTGTCTCCAAACTGTGGTGGCTATTACAGTAAAGACACTCATTGTAGAAAATGAATAAACTGCTTGAGAAAATCTGGTCCCAAAATGAAGTTGTTCTTATTTTGTCTTTAGAATAGTGGGAGAGGTGAAGAGGACGAAACTATGTTTTTCACACTCACACAACCTAATGTGAAACCTGAGAGTTGGTAGACTCAACCCATGAAGGACAAAGTTCATGGTTAAGTCTCCCATTCAGGCAAAAGATTTAGTAAAGACAATAAGACTTCTCACATGATAAGAAAAGCTGTCTACTTCTTCTTTCACTTATATATATGGATAGACAAAACACTTTCCGGGTATTCCATTGTTAAACAGCATAATAAATCCCTTTTTTAGTAAATGTCAAAAACAGAACTCAACCAACAACAGAAAAACAGAACAAATATTTTATTTTGGATAAGACTAGGAAATATAATGAATTACAAATTATGGAGATTGAAAGGTGAGAGAGAGTGGAACCTGACATAACAACTCTGAGAGATGAGAAGAAAACAAAACTCTTCTGAGGGAAATGGGAATAAGTATTTCACTTCAAGCTACAAACATCTGCAAAGATTTAGCTAGAGAATATCAGGTGCTGCAAGCAGTGAGATGAAGGGCAGAGTCAAATAACAAAAATTTAAATCTAAATTGTTACTCCCATACCCCATTTAGTAAGACTGATCATGTTTTGCAGCCTCATGGAGATTTAAATTCTTGAGAAGACTGGCCACGCATGGCTTGAGAAAAAGGAAAAACATGCACAGTTTCAGGCTTGGATAAAGTTACAGACCGAAAGGAGAATATTTTATTTCTATCTCTGGTGATGATAGATTAGCTTGGTACAGTAAAATCTTCATGCAAATAATAAATAGAAAAAAAATGGACCAAATGAAATCTGACTGAAGCAATTGAAAAGCTACCAAGACACTTAGAACATATGGGGCTGAGATACCCTAAAAAGAGTTGTACAGAAATCTCACAAATCATCACCAAAGAACTTACTCATGTAACAAAATACCACCTGTTCTCTAAAAACCTATGGAGATAAAAAAAAATTTAGAATTACATAAATAAATAAAAGTAACAACTTCTAGCTAGCAAAAAAAAAAAAGAGAGAGAGAGAGAGAGATGCAAAGAAAAGTGAGCCTGATATTCAGCACTGTTCTTCCTCTTGAACATTGGCTGATACATACATTGGGATTGACAGACTGAGAGCAAGCTTTAGAGATCAGGATCCACCAAGAATCATCCTTGGTACATACGCCAGAATCTTAGGTGAAAGCCTCTGAAGAACAATGCTATAGTCGGATTGGGTCCCTCCACAATTCACACTGAAAACTAATCCTCACTGTGGGTATATTAAGAGGTAAGGCCTTTGGGTAAGTGATTAAGGCATGAAGGCTCTGCTGTCATTAATGTGATTAGCGAATTATAAAACAGATAAAAAAGAATGTGCTAGATAGCAGAGATAGAATTATAAAAGAGATTGAAGACTATGTGTTTGCTTCTTCCACCATGTGAGGACTCAGAAACAGGGCACTACCTGTGAAGCCCTCACTAGAAACTGAATCTGCAGGTGCCTTGATGTTGGACTTCCCAGCCTACAGAACCACGAGCCATACATTCCATGAGCAATTGTTTATAAATTACCTAATTTGTCATAGCAACCTGAATGTACTAAGACAAATGACAAGGAAGGTGTAGAGCAAACATGACTTGAGGAACCCTAATAAAAACTAAAGCCCATCTACATATCAGGTCATGGAATGTACTGAGGCAATGTGATCCTATACTATCTGGATGATGGAAGTAGAAGTCAATTCATTTTTTAGCAAGGAAACATAATAAAGGACTTGAAATCAATTATCTGACTTACTTTAAATCTAATTAGTTATAAACTCTTAATATGCACTTTATAAGGGTATATTCTCATTGAGGATTCGATAACAATGCTATCTAAAATGGCACCCTCCCTCCAAAATTTTCCTTTAACTCTTTATTATTTAGTTCTTATCTCTAACTCATTATGAAGTTTAGTTTTCATGTGGCTTTTCTGTCCCCCTCAATGCAATGTAAGCTGGCCATGTGCAGAATGTTTTGCTTATTGTATCCCCAACATGTAGAACAGAGCATGACCTAGAATTTGCACTCAAGAAATATTTGTTGAATAAAAGATATTCATTTTTAACTTACATAATACCCTCATGGTTACAGGACCTGAGGGAATTATGCCAGCAGTCTAACAGTGATTATTATATCTTCTTGATGGGGGATTGTAATCTTTTCCTTGAAATTTATTTTTCATATTTTCTACCATTACCATGTATTATTTTTGAAAGCACCTTTTAAACAAGTGATTTCATTGAAAGCCACCAAAATAAAAAATACCAAGTTCTCTCCCTTTTACAGATTCAATGTTCAAACTCAGAAATATTTACCAAAAATATGTATAGTATTTTAGCACAATCATGCTGTGTATAATTATATCATCTTCTATGTTCCCCATTTTGGCATACTTATGAGTTATCCAGGTTAGGTTGGATGACTGTGGCCATGGAACAGAGCCAATTAGCCAGACTGTGAAAATTATTCCCTCTAGCCTCTTCCCACAGTCCAGGACTGAAAAAAAGAAAGATTTATTTCTATCTCTGGTGATGGTAGATTAGCTTGGTACAGTACAATATTCATGCACATAATAAATATAAAAAATGGGCCAAATAGAATCTGATTAAGGAAACTGAAAAGCTACCTAGACACTTAGTCCAGGTCCCTAACATTACACTGTACCCCAAAAGACATAGAGGTGGAAAGTATCAAGATTGAGGAGACTCTGTTTTAGAGAATACTTAGTACACATGCTGCCAATGTATGTTGCCATCTAGGCTCATTTATTTTATTTTCTTCCACAAGGATTGGACATATTTAAATATGTAATTTAATTACAAATACAATCTATGATTTTTTTTTTGAGATGGAGATTTTGCTCTGTTGCCCAGGCTGGAGTGCAATGGTGCAATCTCAGCTCACTGCAGCTTCTACCTCCTGAGTTCAAGCAATTCTCCTGCCTCAGTCTCCTGAGTATCTGGGTCTACAGGCACCTGCCACCACGCCTGGCTAATTTTTGTATTTTTAGTAGAGATGAGGTTTCACCATGTAAGCCAGGCTGCTCTCAAACTCCTGACCTCAGGTGATCCAGCCACCTTGGCCTCCCAAAGTGCTAGGATTACAGGCATGAGCCACTGTACCTGGCCGGCAACAACCAATAATTAATGATCAATGATTAATCATATTAAGAATGTCCTGTCAATAGGTGATGACTAGTATAACTTCACTGAGCAGTTATAGCATACAAAAGAACACATACTTTAGTGACTTCCATTGCTTGAAAAATTTCTAGGAAATTTTCTGAAATACTAGATATATCTTTCAGACTAATATAAATATTTTAATGGGTACATTTACATGTGGGGCTTGTCAGCTGAAAAAATTATATAGAAGCTAAAATTTCTCAATTCATTTTATAGAATGCTAGCACTTAAGCTTCTGACCATTATCCACTTTACAGCACACCAAACCTGCAAACTATACCTGCACGTCACATACTGACAAAGTCTGGAAGATGACTTAAGGACTAAAAGGAGATGACTTAAGGAGTAAACCTTCTACAAAGCTATAGTAACTACAACAGCATGGAAATGTTATAAAAACAGACACAAAGACCAATGGAACAGAATAGAGAACCTAGAAATAAATCCACATATTTATAGCCAAATAATTTTCAATAAAGGTGTCAAGAACATACGTTGTGGAAAGGACAGCCTCTTTAAATAATGGTACCGTGAAAACTGGATTTTCATATGCAGAAGAACAAAACTAGACCCCTATCTCTTAGCCTATACAAAAATCAACTCCAAATGCATGAAAGATTTAAATGTAAGGCTCCAAACTATAACACTACTGGAAGAAAACATAGGGGAACAATTTAATGACATCGGTTTGAAAAAAAAAATTTGTATAGGTCTCACTTCAAAAGCAAAGGCAACCAAAACAAAAACAGACAAATGAGACTATATCAAACTGCAAAACTCATGCACAGCTGAGGAAGTAACAGAGCAAAGAGACAATCTGTAGAGTGAGAATGTCTGGAAATCATTTATCCTCACAGGATTAATATCCAGAACATACAAAGAACTCAATACAACAGCAAAACAAGCAAACAAACAAATAATTCTATTAAAATGTATGCAAAGTATCTGAATAAACATTTTTCGAAAGAAAACATATGAATGGCCTAGAACTACATGAAAAAAAGCCCAACATCACTAACCATTAGGGAAATGCAAATAAAAACCACAATCATCTATCATCTCATCCTACTTAGAATAATTATCATCAAAAAAAAAAATAACATATGCTGTTGGGATGCAGAGAGAAGGAACCCTATACACTGTTTGTAAGAATGTAAATTAGTATAGCCTTTATGAAAAACAGTATAAAGTTTTCTCAAAAAACTGCAAATAGAATTACTTTATGGGACCCAGCAATCTCACTACTGGGTATTTTTCCAAAGGAAAGGAAATTAGTACATTGAAGAGATAGCTTCACACCCATGTTTAACGCAGCACTATTCACAATAGCTAAGATATGGAAACAACCTAAATACTCATACACAGATAAACAGATAAAGAAAATGGAATGGAATACTATCAAGTCATGAAAAAGAATAAAATCTTGCCATTTGTGGCAACATACATGAGGCTGGAGGACATTATGTGAAATAAGTAAAGCACAAAAAGATAAATACCACACATTCTCACTCATATGTAGGAGCTGAAAAAAGTTGATCTCATAGAAGGAGAGAATATAATTGTGGTTGTTAGATGCTGGGAAGGGGAGAAGGGTGGGGAGGATAGGGAGAGATTGGTTAACGGACACAAAAAAAATTATAGCTAGCTAGGATGAACAAGATCCAGTGTTCTATAATACTATGGATGACTGTAGGTAACAATAATTTATTGTATATTTCAAATAGCTAGAAGAAAATTTTTTAAATTTTCCCAATGCAAAGAAATGGTAATTGTTTGAGGTGATGGATACACTAATTACTCTGATTTTATCACTACACATTGTATATATGTATCAAAATATCACTCTGCATCCCATATGTAAGTACAATTATTATTTGTGAACAAAAATAAAAAAAAGTCCACGAAAAAAGAAAATGCTTACACATCTTAGACTTAGCGTTCCTCCAAGAAAGTGGTTGGATCCCATCTCATTGCTCATTCTGCATTTAAGCTTGTCAGTCAGAAAGCCACTATCTAGCACCCAGTATCTTTGCTTTTTTAAAAAAAAAAAAAAAACTCTTAAATATACTTAAACAAATAAAACAATAAAAAAGCAAGCAAGCAAGAAAAAGCAAGCAAGCAAGCAAGCAAGAAAGAAAAGAAGGAATTGAAGGAGGGAGGTAGGAAAGAAAAATAATCAGGCATTTGAGACATTTGAACAAAGTCACTAACATAAAAGTTAGAGACTAAAATAAATCTTAATATCAGAAACTTTGACAAACATAAATACTTCAGAGACTAGAAGAAAACTTTAACACATATTTTAATATGCTGAGGCATAAATTACATTTCATTGTTGAAAAAGAATAGGATGCTATTTAAAAGAGAGGATTTATATAAAAGAACAAGCTGTTGAAAATAATAAAAAAGAGAACTGACATACAAAAGTAAATATAACAGTGAGAAGAAAAAGTTGATGAAAAATTTCAGTAGGCAGCACAAAAAATGAAGAGATGAATTTTAAGTGAGGAAAAAAGTAAAAAAAAAAAAAAAAAAGGCAAATCAAATCAGGAGGTCCAACACATCAATAAGCATTCCAATAAAAATCGGTAAAACAAAGGAAAGAAATAATGAATAATAATCATAAAATTTTTCAGAACTGAAGAACCTTTAAGTCCAAGCTGGAAGGGCCCACAAAATGCTCACTGCAATGAGTGAAAGGGACAGATTAGCAATAAATACATCATTGAAATTATTTATACCATCAAGGTAAAAAGATATTCCAAAAGTATTCAAAGAAAGGCCAAAGATATGGGACATAAAAAGAAGGGTTGGGCCGTGCACGGTGGCTCATGCCTGTAATCCCAACACTTTGGGAGGCTGAGGTGGGCAGATCACGAGGTCAGGAGATCGAGACCATCCTGACTAACACGGTGCAACCCTGTCTCTACAAAAACACAAAAAATTAGCCAGGCGTGGTGGCGGGCGCCTGTAGTCCCAGCTACTCGGGAGGCTGAGGCAGGAGAATGGCGTGAACCTGGGAGGCGGAGCTTGCCGTGAGCCAAGATCGAGCCACTGCACTCCAGCCTGGGCGACAGAGCGAGACTCCGTCTCAAAAAAAAAAGAAGGAGAAATCGAACTTTTCAGGAGTAATAGTGAAATGCAAAAGGCCAGAAATTACTGCACAACTTTGAGGAGAAATTATTTTGAAACTAGAATTTTATATCCAAATTATCACTCAAGAGAGAGTTAAAAAAAATTTTGGTATTACGAACATTACAAAAATATTACTTCCATTGCCTGGAGCTCCTTTAGGATTGCTTCTAAAAATTCAGGAATGAATAACAAAGAGGAAGACATGAGATCTATTAAACTGGAGATTCAACACATGAGATAAGGAAGGATGATGGATCGGAGGAGCATAAAGGGAAGTGTTGTGATGAAAGGCAGGCAGCAGAGCTACAGAGCATCTAGGCCAGATCAGCTCCAGAGGTTGTAGAATGCTCAGGAGTATGTCTCCAGGATGACAATTTTTTTTAATCAAAGAAATGTCTTACTAAAAGTAGCAGAAATAAACAGAAAATACTGGAATAAACTAACAAAAATGAAGTGAATTAAGGCAGCAGTCATTTACTTATTCACTTCCATATACCAAAAATATATGAGGCCCACATAAATTTGTAGGTCAGTTTTTACAAACCTTCAAGAGTATACATTCTTTTCAAGTACAACTGATCTCAGGTTAGATAGCGAAGGTAAGGTACCCAAATCATTCTGTGAGGTTAGATAATCTTGATAATTGCACATGTATAACCTAAGGAAAGTATAAGTAAATATCATATTTAAATACATAGATAACCAATTTATAAATAGATTATTTACAAACTAAATTTACATTTCACTTTACTAAAAACAAGTAGAATAAATTGGATTTATTCCAGAATCTACCACTGCAATTCATTATATTAACATCATTAAGGAAAAAAGCCCAATAAGTTTTAGAATATAATTAAACTGTATTAACAAATTAATTGTTAAGAACCTAATTTGATGGGGGAAAAACAATACTCAGTAAATTTCAAAACTCATTATCTAAAATATAATTTATATATTAACATGCTAATGTATAAAATCTTAATTTTATGGAGGAAGAAATAGATCTGTAAGATTCAAAACCCATTCATAATTTTAAAAAAGAAAAATGTATTAAATTAGCAATAGAAGAAAACTTCTTTAATCACTAAAAGTTATCTACATACCATCCCACTTTGGAAAAATCATACCTGATGATTACACTGGATGTGTACCCTCTTAAGACAAGAAAAAAAAACAGAAATATTCTATATAATTATTATGACTTTAGATTTCATTATGCAATACTGTTAAATGAAATAAAACAAATATTAGAATTGCAAAAAATATAAAATGTTGTAAGTTATAAATTAAATACTAGGATTGTTTGTATAGAAAGCATAACATAATATATAGTCACACAATTATAACTAAAAAAAAGTCCAGACAGGCCAGGCGTGGTGGCTCACGCCTATAATTCCAGCACTTTCGGAGGCCAAGGCGGGCAGATCACAAGGTCAGGAGACTGAGACCATCCTGGCTAACACAGTGAAACCCCATCTCTACTAAAAAAATACAAAAAATTAGCCGGGTGTGGTGGTGGGCACCTGTAGTCCCAGCTACTCAGGAGGCTGAGGCAGAAGAATGACGGGAACCCAGGAGGCAGAGCTTGCAGTGAGCCAAGATCGAGCCACTGCACTCTAGCCTGGGCGACAGAGCGAGACTCTGTCTCAAAAAAAAAAAAAAAAAGTCTAGAAATATGGCTGAAAAACTTTTCATAAGAAAACCTAATAGTGATTTTAAAATAAAAAGTTTATGTATATATAATTTCAAAATTATAGGAAGTTAAAATGTAATGTAAAATAAATATGCAATAACCTCATGGGGAAATACTCAAAACGCTATTGAAGGGCATGAAAGAAAATCCAAATAATTATGAGTATAATCTTGGATCCAAAGTCTTAATACTATAGGAATGTCATTTTCCCTCAAATTAATCTAAAAATCCAATCAATTTTCAGAATTCTATACTTTTAGAGTTTCAACACTTTTAGAATTCAGCAATCGAATTCTAAAAGTGGTATGAAAAAAATTTAAAGACCAATCCAAAAGTGGGCAAAGATTTAGAGAAATGAAAACTCATAGCAACTGCTGATAGTATAAATTGGTACAAAAAACTTTGGAGAATAACTTTGTGATACTGAATCAATTTCCAGATGAACATAAATGGGACTTGAGGATTGTAACATATAGAGCCTTTTTACATGCCCAAGGAAACTATGCTCTAATTGCAGTTATTTGCAATAACAAAAAGCTGATTAATATATCTATCAACATGAGAATCTGTTATATATTATGATATATTCATAAAGTGCAAAACCACAGAAAAACAACCAAATAAAAAATATCAAATATGTTATGCTGAAATGAATAGGCAAGATCCAGAACGATATGTACAGAATGATAGTTTCAGTGACATGAAAAACAACAGTAAATATTGTTTATAGATACATACAAATGTAATACACTATGAAACGTATACTGCAAAGACATATTATTTATATAAAAGTGGTACTTCTAGAGAGAAAAAGAATATAGGAATCAGAAGGGAATATAAGCACATTTTGATCTGCCCTGTTTCACTTCAACAAATTTTTGAAGGAATTTCTTCCATATAAGAATTGACAATCAAATAGACCACTAGCTACACTAATAAAGAAGAAAAAAGAGAAGATCCAAATAAACACAATTAGAAGCTACAAATGTGATATTTTCACTGACCCTACAGAAGTAAAAATAAACATCAGAGAATATTATGAACACTTCTATGCGCATAAACTAGAAAATCTAGAAGAAATGGATAAATTCCTAGACACGTACATGCTCCCAAGACTGAAGCAGGAAGAAATTGAATCCCTGAACTGAACAATAATGAGCTCCAAAACTGCATCAGGAATAAATAGGCTACCAAAAACAAAAAAGAAGCCCAGGAAAAGACAAACTCACAGCCAAATTCTACCAGATGTACAAAGAGGAGCTGGTACCATTACTACTGAAACTATTCCAAAGAACTGAGGAAAAGGGACTCTTCTCTAACTCATGAGGCTAGCATCATTCTGGTAACAAAACCTAGCAGAGCTACAACAAAAAAAAAAAAAAGAAAAACAAAACCTTAGGACAATATCCTTGATGGACACTACTGCAAAAACCCTCAACAAAATACTGGCAAACAGAATCCAGCATCACATCAAAAAGCTTATCTACCACAATCAAAGAGGCTTTATTTCTGAGATGCAAGTTTGGCTCGACATACACAGATCAATAAATGTTATTTGTCAAATAAACAAAATAAAAGGCAAAACCCACATGATTATCTCAATAGATGCAGAAAAGGCTTTTGATACAATTAAATATCCATTCATGTTAAAAAAAAACTGTCAAGAAACTAGGTATTGAAGGAACATACCTCAAAATAATAACAGTCATATATAACAAATGGGCAAAAGCTGGAAGCATTCCCTTTGAAAACTGGCACAAGGCAAGGATACCCTCTCTCTCCACTCCTATTCACCATAATATTGGAAGTACTAGCTAGGGCAATCAGGCAAGAGAAGGCAATCAAGGGCATCCAAATAGGAAGAGAGAAAGTCAAATTATTCATGTTGGTAGATGACATAATCCTATATCTAGAAAACCATAGTCTTAGCCCAATATCTCCTTAAGCTGATAAACAACTTTAGCAAAGTCTCAGGATGCAAAATCAACACACAAAAATCACTAGCATTCCTATATACCAACAACAGTCAAGTCGAGAGCCAAATCAGCAATGCAATCTCATTCACAATTGCCACAAAAAGCAAAAATGCCTAAAATACAACCACCAGTGAGGTGAAAGATCTCTACAAGGAGAACTACAAAATACTGCTCAAAGATATCAGAGACAACACAAACAAATAAAAAAAATTCCATGCTCATGGATAGGAAATACCAATATCGTTAAAAAGGCCATACTGTGCAAAGTGATTTATAGATTCAATGCTATTTCTATAAAACTACCAATGACATTCTTCACAGAACTAGAAAAATCAAACTATACTACAGGGCTACAGTAACCAAACAGCATGGTACCGGTACAAAAAAACAGACACACAGACCAGAATAGAGAACCCAGAAATAAGGCCACACTCCCATAAAGATCTGATCTTCAACAAAGCTGACAAAAACAAGCAATGGGAAAAGGACTACCTATTTAATAAATGGTGCTGGGATAACTGGCTAGCCATATCCAGAAGACTGAAACTGGACCCCTTCCTTAAACCATATGCAAACCATATGCAAAAATTAACTCAAGGTGGATTAAATACTTAAATGTAAAATCCAAAGCTTCAAAAACCTTGGAAGACAACCTAGGCAATACCATTCTGTATATAGGAATAGGCAAAGATTTCATGAGGAAGATGTGAAAAGCAATTACAACAATAGCAAAAATTGGCAAAGGCGATCTAATTAAACTAAAGAGCTTCTGCACAGCAAAAGAAACTACCAACAGAATACACAGACAACCTACAGAATGGCAGAAAAAATTTGCAAACTGCATCTGATAAAGGTCTAATATCCAGCAACTATAAGGAACTTAAACAATTTTACAAGAAAAAGACAAACAACTCCATTCAAAAGTAGGCAAAGAACATTAACAAACACTTTCAAAAGGAGACATATGTGCGAACAACAAGCATGTGGATAAAAGCTCAAATCACTGATCTTTAGAGAAACACAAATCAAAACCACAATGAGATACCATTTCACATCCATTAAGATGGCTATTATTATTATTATTATTATTGAGATGGAGTCTCGCTCTGTTGCCAGGCTGGAGTGCAGTGGTGCTATCTCGGCTCACTGCAACCTCCTCCTCCCAGGTTCAAGCAATTCTCCTGCCTCAGCCTCCCAAGTAGCTGGGACAACAGGTGCACACAATAACACCCAGCTATTTTTTGTATTTTTAATAGAGATGGAGTTTCACCATGTTGACCAGGATGGTCTCAATCTCTTGTCCTCATGATCCACCCACCTCTGCCTCCCAAAGTGCTGGGATTACAGGCATGAGCCATCACACCTGGCCAGAATGGCCATTATTAAAAAGTCAAAAAATAACAGGTGCTGGCGAGGTTGCAGAGAAAAAGGAATGCTTATATATCGTTGATAGGAGTGGAAATAAGTTCAACCATTGTGGAAAACAGTGTGGCAATTCCTCAAAAACAGAAGTACCATTTGACCCAGCAATATCATTACTGGATATATATCCAAAGGAATATAAATCGTTCTATCATAAAGACACATGCATGCATATCGTCATTGCAGTACAATTCACAATAACAAAGACATGAAATCAACCTAAATCCCAATCAACAGTAGACTAGATAAAGAAAATGTGGTACATATACACCATGGAATACTATGCAGCCATAAAAATAATGAGATTATGTCCTTTGCAGGAACATGGATGGATCCGGAGGCCATTATCCTTGGCAAATTAAAGTAGAAAAAGAAATACTGCACGTTCTTGCTGCTAAATGGGAGCTAAATGATGAAAACACACGGACACATAGAGGGGAACAACACACACTAAGGCCTACCAGAGGGTGGAGGGTAGAAGGAGGGCGAGGATCGAGAAAAATAACTAATGGGAACTAGGCTTAATACCTGGGTGACCAAATAATCTGTACAACAATCTCCCATGACACAAGTTTGCCTACATAACAAACCTGCACGTGTACCCCTGAACTTAAAAGTTAAAAAAAGATAATTGGATATACTTGTATTCACTGTAATATTTGCTATCTTTCCTGAATATGTGAAAATTTTTGTTAAAATTTATATAAACATGTAAATAAATTATTAATTTTCTAGTTTTAGTCTAAAACTATTAAAAGACAGTATTATTTTTCTTGCATCAAAGTCCTTTGGTAAGCTAGTATTTAAATAAACAATAGAGACAGATTACCAGATGGAGAGGGGTTGAACATTAGGCCTATAACCATAGCAATCAAAGAGAACACTTTAAGATAATTTTATAGGTGGTGTGTTCACTGCAATGCAAGGAAATTAATAGACAGACGTCTCATTAGCCCATGCACTCTGTATATTCTTTATCTGTAATTCTTAAAAGCATTACCCAACATTCCGAATAAGCAAAAGATTGGGCCATTGGTGAAATAAAACACAACAATATAGAGAGTTAACTGAGTTCATTTTTCATTCCAGACAGATGACTGTCATCACTAGAAAATGTATTGCACCCAGTTTAAATTTCATGGTAATTTAAATGTGCTTGGCATCTCTCCAGGGCCACCAAGAAGTTAACTTCAGCATTTGTGAACACAGCTGAAATTACTGGAAGTAACCTTTGAACTGGTGTGAGTTGGGATAACTCCATTCATTACTTTTTCATTTTTGACATAATCCTATGCATACTAATAATTTTCCAATTGCAATATAACATCTGATATTCAGATTCAAAAGTCTCCAGAGAGGGTTTTTAAAATGCATTTATATCTAAGAAACTGGGTGGCTCATGCCTGTAATCCCAGCACTTTGGGAGGCCAAGGCAGATGGAACACAAGGTCAGGAGTTCGAGACCAGCCTGGCCAATATGGTGAAACCTCATCTCTACTAAAAATACAAAAATTAGCCGGGCATAGTGGCATGTGCCTGTAATCCCAGCTACTTGAGAGGCTGAGGCAGGAGAATCGCTTGAACCCAGGATGTGGAGATTGCAGTGAGTCATGATAGCGCCACTGCACTCCAGCCTGGGCGACAGAGCAAGACTCCATCTCAAAAAAAAAAAAAAAAAAAAAAAGAAAAGAAAAAGAAACTGGAAGTCTCTGGATAGCTTAATACTGAGGAGATGAATTTATCGTTATGCTAGTAAGGGCTTTGACTTAAAGAAGTGGATTACTAGTATTGTCTGTCAACTTCTTAGGCTCAATAGCTCAAGTTATGTTGGCTGGCCTCTTGTCATTTTAAAAAATGAATGCCGATAGCACTATTTTAGAGTCTTAAATTCTATGTTTTTCCCCTCTTTTCATTAGAATAATATCTCCAGCGATAATTGGTGAACAGCTTCATCAGTCTTTCTATACTGTTAGAGAAAGAAATGTAAACAAAACATTTTGGAGCCATTAATATAAATGATTGAGGGGCAGTATTGGTAAACAGTTGCTGAAAATTGCTTTGCCACATAACTGAGAAACATGCAATTTTTATTGTGACACGCAAACAACAGTCAATAAATAATAGAGAAACAATAAGTAATCATATATTTAATAACAGGAATAAAGTTTGGTTATTTTGATTATTCACTGAATCCATCAAGTAAAAATTCTTTAAAATTAATGTATCTAATATTGAATTATTATTTCACGAATTAATGAGAAAGTAAAAATAATGTTCACTACTCAAATGTCTATCTTATTGCAATATTTTAAGATGCTTCCTCATTCTCTGTGGAAAGTTACAGTAGTGAAAAGATCATGGATTTTAAAGTTAGAGAAATTATGTGTGACTCTGTGGCTTAGCAGTCACTACTCTGACCCTTAGTTTCAAAACAGTTGAATATGTTTTATTGTGTGTAAATTGGGGGGCTTGTTATAAGGATTACATTGTCTGGCATTTCCTGCATCCCCATTATCTGTAATTATGCCAATCACATAGTAAGGTGCTCAGTGACTATTAAACCAACGTATTAAAACATAAATACATTCAAGGATGCACAAATGAATGAATACATGAAAAGGGTGTCATGTGTCACAAACATAGCTATTTTTTCCATCTCCTTGTATTCCTTCTGCCTTCAGGATAATTACAATGACTAAATGAGTCAACATATATGTTTAAATTATAAGTAGCTACCAAAGAAAAAGCTGAGTCAGCTTCCCCTTCAATATCTCTTATTTCTAAATACATTAATTTATAGGTGCTTCTAAATTATTCTACTGCAATTGTAACCACTTAGCACGGCAAAGCAAGATATGTACCAGGTGAACTGCAAGCTGAATCAATATAGTTATTGTTCAACATACCTAAAATAAACCTATTCATGAGACTCTTCATCTTCTCTGAGTTCTACAGCATACCTAGTGTATATGAAATAATTCAGCATTCATTCTAGACTATTGCAAAACTCTTTGTTGTAATAGGTATGTTTGCCAACCCTAACTTCCTGATAGACTATAAATCTCCTGAAAGAGGGGTTATAAATTCTACACTATAGCATTTAGCCAAATAAATTCTAATACATTACACTGACTAGGATAACATAAGAATAATATTCCCTGATCTGTCTTTTCTTGCTCTCAATTAAGTACACATGGAGAAGTAAAAAAAGACCAAAACATGAAGGAACGCAGTGGTTAAAAAGTAAGCTTTGGAGCCATACTGCTGAATGCCAGTGTTCTCTCCACCATATGGAAAGTAATTGCTCAATGTGTAAAGTAGGATTAATAACTATCTCTTAAAATTATTCTGGGGATTCAATCCTTAACATGTAAAGCACTTAGAATGGCTCCTGCCCATAGTAAGAGAACAATGTTAGCTATTATTGTTACTACCATCATACACAGATCAGGGACAACAACAAAAATAAAATCCAGCCATTTATAAGTGACACACTTAAAACCAAAGGATGTAAAAAACTTGGGGAAAAAAACATGTGTAATTCACTACACAAATAATGACAAAGTAAGGTAAAGACAGTGTGACACAAAAGAAAATAAAAGTTGAAAAGAATTAAATGGAACAAGGAGACATGTTTATGACTGATAGAAGATAATTACATTGGAAAGATACAGCAGTTATGAACTTTGAAGAACGTAACAAATGCAAATAATATAAATATATCTACAAACACAGTGGCATATTTATCAGAAATTCATTTAATTAGAAACAGAAAAACCAGCCATTCAGCTGCTTTCAGAGCAGACCCCTTTCAGTGGTGTTTGTATGTCTGCATAATGATTGTTAATCACTTAATTTTCAGAAGTCATGTGACTGATGAAATTGTTCCTGATGAGTTAAAGGTAGAGATTGAGGCCAAAGCCACATATGACATAAGACACAGATGATGCTGTTTATTTTTAAGGGCAGGATTTTGTGAGGAAGCCTGGCATTTCCAAGGATTACAACTGTCCAGCAGATTACTAAAGACTTGTCACCTTAAATTATATACTGTATCTGTATAGAAAAGATAATCAAGGTAAAATGGCAAAGTTAAATTGTACTATTTGTATGCTATGTTTCACACTCATTATTCAAAATTTCTTTTATGGCACCACTAGATCTATGTGTGTGTTAGGCACTGCTAAACATTTTTGGAGGGGGCAGAGCATTCATCACTAATGGTTGGTGGTAACTAATGTATTTAAAATGATGCTCTACTTTTTTGAATCATTTGATGTGATTTAAAAAAAAGATTCAAAAATTTCAAAGCATATCAAATGATTCAAAAAAGTAGACAATAATAATTACCTCTAGAGATTATTGTTAATAATATAACACAGCTGGAGGCCACAACTATTTCTTTGATTGAATTAATATTGTACTTTGACAGAAGAATATTGAAACGTGTTTGATTCACATAGCTATATAGTATGCTGAACGTACTAAACTAGTTAGATCTCCCATTGTCTGAACCATAAAATTAGTGAACTAAACAAACTCAAGAAACATCTTACATGTGAAACACAGAAACTGTTTTTATACAGCTTAACATATACTAACAAAGAGATTGTTGTTATTTAAATAGGCTAAACTGTGATCCTAAAATATTAGTGATCACTTGAAGGCCCTAATTAACACCTGCACACACAGAGGCTTTTTAGAATTATTTGCTTTACTTCTCAGTAGGTTGACGTTGATAATTGAAGTAAGGCAAAGGTCCTCTGTTCATCTTACTGCAACTGAGACTTTTACTATATATCCTATTCATTAAAAAGAATAAGGAAGCAAGAAAGATAAATGTAATCAATCTACCTTCATATCTGTATCAATACCTATATTTATATAGCTTCGTATTTTATATTTGCTTTATAGGGCATTCACTTTACATACTCCCATTTAAAATTCTTTACATTTTATGTATATCCATTTTAAGTGTATCCAGAAATAAGAACAACTTGACCACCCAAGACTACAATATTCTCATAAGCCCCACAAGACAGGCAAATGCTTAGATGTTTTTCTCTCTTCCAGAAGTAGCCCTCTGACCATGAAAATCCATTATATTGGTCTCTTGTTCTTTACCCAACATTGGTAAATGGCCCTAGAAAACCATCAACTGACATCTTCATGGTTCTCTTCTTACGGAATTTCAGTTCCTTCATCCTCATTATTTCAGCAGTCCTATGTTGTCTTTGTATTTTATTTAAGTTGCTAGTTATTCTCAGAAGAAAAGTTGGTCATTCATAAGCTATTTAATGGTAATGGGAAATGGAAATTAATTTATGGAAGTTTAATGGACATTGACATTACTGTATCTCAAATGCACTTGAGCATATATATGTAAAGTTCCTTTCAAACTAAACTGGGAAAGAAAACATAAATAACATTTGAAAAAGCAAAACAAAGAATTCTTAGACTAAAAAATAGGACCACAATTTTTCTTAGCTTATAGAGGGAGAAAAACAGCAAGTTCATAATCTGGGCTTTTCTGATGTGATGGATCACACTTTAAGTATGGGCCATGCTATCACCAAAATTCAAACTCACGTCTGTGAGTGGGGAAAAAGATCCTGGGGATTGTTCTTTTCGTATTACCATGTGTTCTTACCCCCACATGTATGCTTTGTATTCTTACTAGAAAACAAAACAAAACAAAAAACAAAACAAAAAAAATGAGAAGAAAGCTTGAGCTGATATCATCACTCTTGCCAATTCTCGTCCTGAGAAGAACTCCATCCTCTGTGGTCTCCTCAGGCTCAGCACCTCTGCATATTTGTGTATTTGAATTAAAGAGAATTTTAATTCAAAGGGCCATTTACAAGAAAACAGTCACATTTGAGCATGTGCATGCACACACACGTGAACTCAATAACTGCCATAACACAGAGCTGACATGTTATAATCTCTTACAAAAACCAAATAAAGCCAGAATTTAATATAACAGAGGAGTCAAAAAAATCACTTGTATTTTTAAAATAAGTAACACTAGCATTAAAAAGATTTTTAAAATTAGATTTTAAAATTATCAGTAAAATTAGACTGCTTGGAAGGAAAGGACAAAGACAATACTATGTATTCCAACCTTAAGGATATAGCCAAAGAGAAAATAAAGGGGGAATTTTATAGTTTTAAATGTATTCATTAGACAATTTGAAAAGATACATTAAAATAATCCTCACCACCACTCCATCCCAGAAAAGAAACTAGGAGAAAATACACACAAACACATATATTTTATATATATATATATATACACACATATATTTATATATAGTAATATTAAATAATTAATTAAAACAGAAGCAGAAAATACAACTTTTTTAAAGTTTATACTGTGAATTGAACATATTTTGAGATCTTTTCATGCCATTGCAAACATCAAAAATGTTATATTGAATGTTTTAAATACTTTAAAAAATCATAGGTTAAAATACAAGGAAAGGGAATTTCTAGAGATTAAAGTGAAAAACAAGAGAATCTACCATATTAAGTTGTGGTTTACACCTGAAGCTATAAGTAGTAAGAAGCAGACACAGACATAGGAGCCCAGACATAAGTATCTTTCAGAGTATGGGGACAACCTCTGTACCTCTTTGTTGCAGGAGGTAACAATTGGGTTCATTGGATAGTTAGGAATTGCCTACCCATCTGAGAATGAAGTAATTCTAGACCTTATCACCCCCAAACACCAAGCTACAAACCACAATCAAGCTATAAACCAAATGATAACACAAGCCCAGACTGGAAGAGTAATATAATTGTAATATTATGATTGACAAAATGATAATCTACAGATTACATAAAAGTACCTGCAAATCAATGAGAAAAAAAAAACCTCAAAGAAGAAGTAGTTTAAGGATATAAATAAAACATTCATAGGAAAGAAAATTTAATTGCCTGTAACTGTATATCTTTTACCCTCTTTGGTTCAGGGTAATGCTTATTGTTAAAACAATGATGTACCATTTGTAATCACCACAGTGTCATTTTATTTTTATTTGGCAATATAATCTATAATCTAGATATTGCTACGACAGTGTCTATAGTTGACCATTGCTATATATGATCATGTTTAATAGATTTGCAAAACTAAATAGCATAAATATACTTTAGAAATTATAATTCAAGAGCCATAGAATATGCTAATAGATGAAATATGTGGGAGAAATTAAAATTTTTTAAGATCAAAAATGCTCCCAAGGCAGTAAACTTATTTAACTCAATAAATTTTTAAAGAAAACATCCCCATCAAGCTACCAATGACTTTCTTCACAAAATTGGAAAAAACTACTTTAAAGTTCATATGGAACCAAAAAAGAGCCTGCATCACCAAGTCAATCCTAAGCCAAAAGAACAAAGCTGGAGGCATCATGCTACCTGACTTCAAACTATACTACAAGGCTACAGTAACCAAAACAGCATGGTACTGGTACCACAACAGAGACACAGATCAATGGAACAGAACAGAGCTCTCAGAAATGCCGCATATCTACAACTATCTGATCTTTGACAAACCTGACAAAAACAAGAAATGGGGAAAGGATTCCCTATTTAATAAATGGTGCTGGGAAAACTGGCTAGCCATATGTAGAAAGCTGAAACTGGATCCCTTCCTTACACCTTATACAAAAATTAATTCAAGATGGATTAAAGACTTAAATGTTAGACCTAAAACCATAAAAATCCTACAAGAAAACCTAGGCAATACCATTCAGGACATAGGCGTGGGCAAGGACTTCATGTCTAAAACACCAAAAGCAATGGCAACAAAAGCCAAAATTGACAAATGGGATCTCATTAAACTAAAGAGCTTCTGCACAGCAAAAGAAACTACCATCAGAGTGAACAGGCAACCTACAGAATAGGAGAAAATTTTTGCAACCTACTCATCTGACACAGGGCTAATATCCAGAATCTACAATGAACTCAAACAAATTTACAAGAAAAAAACAAACAACCCCATCAAAAAGTGGGCAAGGGACATGAACAGACACTTCTCAAAAGAAGACATTTATGCAGCCAAAAAACACATGAAGAAATGCTCATCATCACTGGCCATCAGAGAAATGCAAATCAAAACCACAGTGAGATACCATCTCACACCAGTTGAATGGCCATCATTAAAAAATCAGGAAACAACAGGTGCTGGAGAGGATGTGGAGAAATAGGAACACTTTTACACTGTTGGTGGGACTGCAAACTTGTTCAACCATTGTGGAAGTCAGTGTGGCGATTCCTCAGGGATCTAGAACTAGAAATACCATTTGACCCAGCAATCCCATTACTGGGTATATACCCAAAGGACTATAAATCATGCTGCTATAAAGACACATGCACACGTATGTTTATTGCGGCACTATTCACAATAGCAAAGAGTTGGAACCAACCCAAATGTCCAACAACGATAGACTGGATTAAGAAAATGTGGCACATATACACCATGGAATACTATGCAGCCATAAAAAATGATGAGTTCGTGTCCTTTGTAGGGACACGGATGAAACTGGAAAACATCATTCTCAGTAAACTATCACAAGGACAAAAAACCAAACACTGCATGTTCTCACCCATAGGTGGGAATTGAACAATGAGAACTCATGGACACAGGAAGGGAAACATCACACTCCGGGGACTGTTGTGGGGTTGGGGGAGGGGGGAGGGACAGCATTAGGAGATACACCTAATGCTAAATGACGAGTTAATGGGTGCAGGAAATCAACATGGCACATGGATACATATGTAACAAACCTGCACATTGTGCACATGTACCCTAAAACCTAAAGTATAATAAAAGAAAAAAAAAAAGAAAACATCCAGAATATATACTTAATGTGACATATTAATGATTTATAATGTACTTTCCTCCCCATGAGATAAATGTAATTATATTAAAATTATAGAAATAATACAGAAAATTTATAAAACACATTATTTATAGAGATGCAAATATCCCCCAAATATTCAAGTTAAAACTCTCAGTGTATTAGAAGATATCATAAATAAATATTGTTTATCCTAGTGATAAAATACTTTAATATTATAATTTAATTTTAAAAATACTACATTAAAAGATTAAAGAGTAAAGCAGATATAATACCAACAGTAGAAAAAAGTACTTGATATAGTTCAACCTTTGTTTAAAAGCTCATAATATGCCATGTTTGTAAAGAAATATATTTGATATTTTTTTATATACCTATAAATAAAACATATGACTATCTATATTTCTATAATCAATATATTTCTATCTACCTATCTACCTAAATGTTCAGCCAACATTTTTGTAAAGGGTCAGATAAAAATACTTTTAGCTTCGTGATCCATATTCAGCTCTGCTCATCATTGTGGAATAAATGTAGCCATAGGAAATATGTAAATAACTGGCATGTCTAAATTTCCAATGCACCTTCATGAAAACAGGCTTCTTGGCATTTGGCCTATGAATCTAGTTTGCCAAACCCTGTATCAGAAACATTCTGCTGGTCCTTAAACTCATGAATTAGCTATTAGAATTACTCCCATGAAAATTAGGTAAAAACTATGGATGCCTACTGTTTTAGTCCATTTGAGCTCCTATAACAAAATACCATGGACTGGGATGGGGTGGCTTATAAACAGAAACTTATTTCTCACAGTTCTGGAAGCTGGGAAATCCAAGATCAAAGAATCAGCAGATTTGACAACTGGTGAGGGGCACACTTTCTGCTTCCTCCTAGCTTATTTCTTACTCTTTCCTCACATGGCCAAATGAGGAGAGGTAGCTCTCAGGCTCCCTTTACAAAACCATTAATCCAATTCATGAGGGCTCTATCTTCATGACCCAACCACCTCCCTAAGGCCCCATCTTATAACATCATCAACTTGGGGGTGAGGACTCCAGCATATGAATTTTAGGGAGATATAAACATTCAGATCATAGCATCACAATCCCGGCCCCCAAAATGGATGTGCTTCTCACATGTAAAACACATTCATTTCATCCCAACAGCCCCAAAAGTCTTAACTTGTTCCAGTATCCATTTTAAAGGGTAAGTCCTAAGTCCTATCTAAATATCATCTAAATTAGATTTGGGTGAGATTAAAGGCAGAATTCATTCTAAAGCAAATTGCTCTTCAGGTGTGAATCTGTGAAATCAAACAAATCATGTGCTTCCAAAATATCGTGATGAGACAGGCTGAGCACAGACATTCCCATTCCAAAAGAGAGAAAGAAGAAAGGAGCGACAAGTCCCAGCAAGTCCAAAACCCTAAGTCTTGAGAATAATCTTGACTACATGCTACACCCTCCAGGCCCACTGGGGAGGAGGTCCCCACTCCTGAACACACTAAGGCTTAGATTCTGCCCCTACAGCCGTGCTGGGAGCATCACACTACAGTAGGGGGCTGTTTGAGCTTTACCTGGGGCTACAGAAAAGCAGAATGATAGAGGGCTGGACCCAAGCCTGAAACATGAAGCAGTGCTGGCAGCAGGGCGTCTCCTTTGAAATCATTCTGCTCCACAGGCCCTTGAACTCTGGGCCTGTTGTTGAAGGAGCAGCCCTGATAATTTCTGAAAAGCTCTGAGGTCATTCTTACATTGTTTCGAACGTTAAGTCCTGGCTTATACTTCACTGAAGTCCTTGTCTATGCAATTCTGGTATTACATTACATGTCTTTAAATTATTCTTACCTTTTATGCCTCGTGTGTGTGTGTGTGTGTGTGTGTTTAACCTGTATATTTGCTGGAAGTTTATCTGGGAGGAATCTGTAAAGCCTGCATTAAAGATTGTGTTCTTCCAAAGATTTACTCTGATTCTGTCTGTCATTTGGTCCACTTTAAATGACCACTTTACATGGATGTTGTATACAGTGTAAATTCAGGTCTAATTTCACCTAAACCCTGACCTGTTAACATAAAATCTAAGGAGCAATTTGATTTCTTGTATCCAGAGCCAAGGCAGATGAATCTCCTAGCTGCCTTGGTGATATCTTTTTTCTCTCATGGGAAACTGATAATAACTTCCCCCAGTACACAGTAGTTTATTGTTGTCTCTGTGCTTCATTCTCGGCCACAGCCCCAAGGCCCAGAGTGTGGTTTAGCAGAGTGGGTTGAAAAAAAGTTCTCATTCATCAAATAAAGAATCTTTCTATTTTTAGACACAATTATAGCTTTCAGAGCTAATACATATGCAATATTAGTGACTCAATATAAAGAGCATTAATTCTCTTCTGAGATTCCCATATCTAATATCAAATCTATCACTCTACTAAGAAAATACAAATAATGATAGTTCAAGTAGAGAGAAGATCCAAGTTTGGAACTGTTTTGTTCAATCTGACTGCCCTTAGTTATGTATGGCTATTGTAATTTGAATTTAACTTAATTAAAATAAAATAAAATTTAAGAAGTCTGTTCTTCAATTACCCTAACAACATTTTAATTACTCAATAGCTACATGGCGGTATTGGTTACTCTACTGGAAAATACAGAATATAGAGTATGTTCATCATCACAGGAAATTCTACTGGATAGCTCTGGTTCAGGCACATGCCACAGGATCAGAGGAAGTCATAGAGAAATAAATTTTTCTGCAGCAGATTAGTGAGAGTATTCGGACATCTGTTCTAAGGGAAGAAGGGGAATCCAGAATGAGAGTAGCCATGGAAAAATCCCACCTTTCCCACTTTTGCACCAACCTTCACTTCCTCCATTTTTCTTCTGGAGAAGTTAAATACTCTATGTTTGCATTACTCAAATGGATTCCTCATTTCTTAAAAATTCTAACTCAGAGATCAGCAAACTTTTTCTATGAAGGGCAAAATAGTAACCATTTTAGGCTTTGTATATCATATGGTCACTGTCTCAACTACTGAACTCTTCCACAGTACAAATGCATCCACAGGCAATACATCAACCAACGGGCATGACTATTTCAATAAAACTTTCTTTATAAAAACAGGCATTGGACAAGATTTGGCCTATGGCCTGTAGTTTTCTGATCTCTGCCATAAAAACCAACAAACAAAACAAGAATACCAATTCTCAGTTCTCTAGCTGTAAACTTTCACAAGCTCAGGAGAGGTATATAGCAGGTTTCTTGTCAGGAAAATGATGTTTAACAAGAATTCCAGAAAAGGTATTCGATTTGGGTCAGGGGCAGAAAAGCAAGTAGTGTATCTAATGTATCACCTAACAAAACATCTAGAAAAGTAAAAGGGAGGAACACGTGAGTCCAGGATCACATAGGATCTGTGGACCGGAGCAAAATAGAGAGTTAAGTATCCAGACTATACATATGTCACAGATACTGATACAGAAGGGCTGCGCTCTGGGCTAAGCCACACCCTTAAGCCTGGAACCGCGGCCCTAAGTGAAAACAGATGACCCTGTTTTTCCGCCCAAATGTTGCCTTTTTGGCCTGTCCCGCCCCCATCCTGTGCTCATAAAAGACTTCAGCTCGGAGAGCAACACAAGCAGTTAAACATGGAGGATACAAGTGGCTGAGCAGCAAGCCACGAAGCAAGTGAGTATGGGAGACTACAAATAGATGCGCCTAACTAACGGTGCAGCTTTGGAGAGGAGCACAGCCAAAGATGGCCGGCTTCAGGGAAACATCACCTTCCCATCCCCTTTCCAGCCTCCCTTTCGGCTGAGAGCCGCCCATCGCTAAATAAAGTCTTCCGCCATTCATCACCTTTCAAACAGTTCTTGTGACCTGATTCTTCCTGGATGCTGGACAAGAACCTGGGTGTCGGGAGGGCAGGGGCTGCCACCCTGACCCTCCCCTGAGGTGGCTGGCACTTGGTCGTCCCCAGACGGCAGAGCTGAAAGACCATTGGTTGTAAGTCTCTTGGACGCTGCTGCGGGCCCTGCACAAAGCCTGCTCCCACCAGAGAGGTGCGAACGGCTGCTTTCAGCATTCGTTCGCTTTAGTTGTCCCAGCGTTTGTTCACTTGGTTCACACACTCATTTGCTCACAGGCTCCCTCTCGCGAGAAGTGGCCAGCATTGAACTAAGTGAAATGAATGAAGGGGGTGAAATGCCTGTGCAGGAGGCCAAGGGAACTATCCCATCTCCTCATGACAATGTGTAGAAACTAAAGTAGAACCGGTAAGCAGCCCCAAGTAGAGATTATACAGGAGGAAATGCTCAGCACTTAAAGAAATGAGTTGCTTTAGCTAGGTAACTCTTACGTGAAACAAGCTATGTAAGACTGGAAGGGAAGCTGTGAGGGTTAAGAAAGTTTATTAAGCCAGGTGCGGTGGCTCACGCCTGTAATCCCAGCACGTTGGGAGGCCGAGGCGGGCAGATCGCGAGGTCAGGAGATTGACTCCATCCTGGCCAACATGGTGAAACCCTGTCTCTACTAAAAGACAAAAAATTAGCCCTGCGTGATGGTGCACACCTGTAGTCCTGTAGTCCCAGCTACTCGGTAGGCTGAGGAAGAGGAATCACTTGAACCCAGGAGGCAGAGATTGCGGTGAGCCGAGATCGTACCACTGCACTCCGGCCTGGCCACCCAGCGGGACTCCATCTCAAAAAAAAAAAAAAAAAGCTTATTAGAAACAAGAAGCAAGAGGTTAGAGATACAAATAATATTTGAAATTTATGAAGTGCCCTGGGTAATGAGGGAGGTCAAGGCCACATTAATGAAGTACTGCTGGGCTGGACGCGGTGGCTCACTCCTGTAATCCCAGCATTTTGGGAGGCCGAGGCGGGTGGATCATTTGAGGTCAGGAGTTTGAGACCAGCCTGGCCAACATGGTGAAACTCCGTCTCTACTAAAAATACAAAAATTAGCCGGGCATGTGGCGGGTACCTGTAACCCCGGCTATGCCAAAGGCTGAGGCATGAGAATTGCTAGAACCCAGAAGGCGGAGATTGCAGTGAGCCGAGATTGTGCTACTGCACTCCAGCCTGGGCAATAGAGCAAGACTCAGTCTCAAAAAATAAATAAATAAATAAAAAGAGGTTCTGCCTCATGGTGTTGCGGGATAAACTTAGTCTCTGTTTATGTCTCCAGTGTGTGTCCTCATGATGCATCTTTCCCATTCTAGATTCTGTTCTTACTGTGTTTTGTCCCAAACTTTTAGACATTTGTCTTGCTCTCTGCTTTTCTTCTAACATCCTCTTGATGGATATATTTGTCTTCTGATATAATGACAGCTGATCATTTGGATGAGATAGTTGAAAAAGATGAATACTGAAATGTGTTGGAATGAATTGTACTTAGCATTTCGCTTAAAGGGCTCTTCCAACAAATGTTTTGCCAGTTTTTCTTTTTTGAAAGGGAATTCTTTATTATGGTAGAAAGTACACAAAATTCATGCTGATTTGTTGTGCATTCCGTTACCCAAATTGAATCTTTATGTTGGATAGCTTCTTGATACATTCACTTCTTAGTGGGTGTTGTTTGGTAATGTAGGTAAATTTAATATCACATTGAAAACACTACATATAGTTTAAGCAGTATGTTGTGAGCACCAAGATAAAGCTTTTGATGTTTATATTGTTAATTGTTGTTGTTTTATGCCCAAACTAGCCAATATTCCACACAAACAATATATACTTACCCAATGAGAGTTTTCAAAAGGACTGTCTAAAACCCTATATTCAGTGAGATGCCAATTTCATTTTGCCTACATTTATTATTTCTTCTCCATCTCCTCTCTTCAGCAGCTTCATTTTCACAGGTTTACTCTAGATATCTCCCAAGTGAGATTAATGCACTCCTAAGAGTTTGGAAGATTATCCAGAGGAGCACATGAAGAAAATCCTAAAATTTCTGTAAAAATTTATAGTTTATCTAAAAATAAAGAATTGAGCTTAGTAATTTGAAAATATTTATGTATGTGTAATATTTAATATAAGATACATCAATTTTACATATAATTATATATGATTTACAATATAATATACATGTTTATCCAGTTACAATATTTGATATGTGGATTGCCATTGGTACCCTCATTTAGTATCTATGTAAGATGACCCTGTGTCACACAGAATAATCAAGATATCCTGACAGAAGTATGAGTATTCCATAATGTAGAATGGTTAAGACTATGAAAGTTGGGTAGAAGACTCAACATGTTTAAACTTATATTATTTGTATGAGTGATTTCTATATTAAAATGCATGACAATACAAAATATATGGATAGCAACATTTATTCTGAATCTGAACCACTAAAGAAATATCAAAGAAAATATAAGAAAAAAATCCAAGAAGAAAGATTCTCAAGTTATTTCTTTAACAAATATGATGCTTTGGGGGACATTTTGATAAGCATGACTACTGGTGGAGAAGGTAGTTTGATGGAATTAAAAATAAACAAGAATACCAATCACTGAAAGGGACTCCAGATTTCATTGCTTCTACATAGTTTTTCTGTTTCACCCTTTCAGCATTCCCAGAATGAGATAATTTTTTTTTCTTTTTTTTTTGAGATGGAGTCTCGCTCTTTCGCCCAGGCTGGAGTGCAGTGGTGCGATCTCGGCTCACTGCAAGCTCCGCCTCCCGGGTTCAGGCCATTCTCCTGCCTCAGCCTACCGAGTAGCTGGGACTACAGGCGCCTGCCACCACGCCCAGCTTATTTTTTTGTATTTTCAGTAGAGATGGGGTTTCACTGTGTTAGCCAGGATGGTCTCGATCTCCTGACCTCGTGATCCGCCTGCCTCAGCCTCCCAAAGTGCTGGGATTACCGGCGTGAGCCACCGCGCCCAGCGAGATAACTTCTTAATGCTCGTGTCCAGTCATTTCACCATCTTCCTCATACGTACAAACTGGCTATCCAGAGTATACATTCTCTTTGGAAAAGTATAAGGCTCATTACTTTGTGACTCTGTTTATTTTTTTATTCTTATTTTTCACCTTTTACTAAATATATACTCTTGCCACATTAGACTACATGAATATTTCTGTAATATGCCTTATTCAGAAAATCATAAACTTCTATCTTCCTTTTCTACATATCAAATCTTCTGCATTTTCCCAGTTAATCTCAAATGCTAACATCTTCAAAGATCTTTCTCTATTCTTCCCACTGAGATTTTATATCTTCTTTTATATGCCCATTTGCATAGCTATCTTATCTTTTATGTCCCTCCAGAGAAACAATTTTGATTTGCTTTTGTTTTATACTAGAACTCTTCCATGAATTGAACTGGTTCCTCTTCCTCAAGACCCAGTCAAGGGCCCACCTCCTTTGTGAACTGACTGATCTCTGAGCCCAGTTGCTGAATGTCTACAGCCTTTTAGCATGAAAGAAAATCCTTTACAAATGTTTACAGTCATATTTTATGTTTCATTGGCTTGGGCATTTTATGAGGGCAAGGAATATGCGTTATTCTTGATTCATTTCAATATTCTGATACTCTGATAACTCCTAACACAGAGCTTATTAAGTATATGACACTTAATAAATAACATGCGGACTAACACATACAATTTAGTATATAATCCATGGCTATGGCTTTGTTTTATACCTCATTTGGACCAAATAAAATCTTCTTGCCAGGTTGTACTTTTTAAAGATGACCACAACAGTATTTCTCAATGCACATGACACTGTGAGTTGATTTGTGCCCACCTCTCCCCCAAAATTTATATGTGGAAGTCCTAACTATCAGTACTTCAGAGTGTGACTTGATTTAGATATAGGATCATTGCAGATATAATTATTTTAAATTAGGTCATTAGGATAGGCAGTATTCCAATATGACTGGTGTCCTTATAAAAAGAGGAAATTTAAGTACAGACAAACACACACAGGGAAAATACCATGTGAAGATGAAGGCAGACGTTGAGGGATGATTCCACAAATCAAGAAATGCCAACAATTATCAACCCACCAGAAGCTAGGAAAAGAGAGGTGAAACAGACTCTCTCTGACAGTCCTGAGAAGGAACCAATCATGTTCTCATTTTAATTTCAGATCTCTGGCCTCCTGTGAGATAACAACTCTATGCTGTTTTTGCCACTTCATTTGTGTTACATTGTTATGAAAGGGCTAGAAAAACTAATATATATAATTTAGGTTAGCACTTCTGAAAAGTTAATTTTTGAAGCTAGAACCCAGATATTTCAAACTCCTATTTGTGCTCCAGAATGTACAGACCTCAGAGGTTACAATTTATCTGTGTTCTTTCCATAAAACTTTTATGCACTATAACATCCACTGGTTTACTTCCCTATTCTGGTAAAAAGGAAATCTCAAGGTGCTTTACAATATTTCACATTTTATTATTAGAAAATCATAGTCATTGATTCATATCATATTTATAGCTAGTATGATTCAAGGGTTGTATAGTGTATTTTTATCATACAAAGAAAATGAAATAAAAAGACTGACATTGCAGTGAAATTCATATCAATTCTGTGATGAGAAAAAATCAGCTAAAACATTTGTTAGGTGTAAATATAGTAAAAGATAGTAGATATCATTTGTTCTTAAACTGAATTATGGAGATCAAGGTTGATATGAATTCCTGAGTGAAAACAGGTGATATTTTAGAGTCGACTGTATAACAGTCACTCTGCCTTTTTAACGCCCGTCTCTATGTTAACTGTAGATTTAATATGTGAAGTGGCTGGAACAAACTGATGATAATGATCACGTCAGAGAAGAAGACATTTGGCTTCACCATTACTGTTTTTGAGTGCATATTGTGCATAACTTATTTCTAAGTTAGTGTGTTGTGGTAGTACAAAAGGAGAAAACCTTTTATATAGATATGTTTTTACATCTGTGAAAAATATATTCAAGATCTCAAAGTGAATGCTCTATTCCTCATTTTACTAAAGGGTCATTTCATTGCATGGCACATGTTTCTGTGAAATTGAATTGATGTAAGCTGAGTTTCACTGAATTTGCCTTACTCAAAGCAAATAAGTAACCAAACCTACAGGTGCTTCTTATCTGTTTCATCTGTTCTGGGAAACAAGATTCTATGTTTTATTATTGGCTTGATTTCTCTGATGAGATGTCAATAATCTACCAACACTATACCCAAGACAGACATCTGTAAATGATCACATTTTCCTCATTTAGTCTGATTATGGGGTCAGAGTTCTTAATACAGTGATCCGTTGAGTTTCTGTGAAATCCTGAGAGTTGGTTTATAACTTGAAACATATTTGCCATCCTTGCTTATTGATATTATTATTTGATAATTCATAGAGATAGCTGTATACTTAATCGAGAAGTCAACCTCTACAAAGTTGTACGTGCAGGTTTATAAAACAGTTATTTTGAATTTGACACATATATGTAAGCAAGTTTTGTAAATTAATGTATACATTTAAATGTGTATTTAAATTATAAATTAAAACTATACATGCCATGAATTTCAGATCTTATGTATTTATGAAATCTTTTTTTTAAATAAATGAATCTGGAACAGCTTTGTCCTGATCTCATTTGAAACTTCTCTTCTTGCCAGTTTGTTCTGGATGAGTCATTGATCCTTTTTTTTTTCCTAGACCAGTCCACCTACCATTATAACTCGTGAAAAGGTACTTCATAGTGGTCACCTTTCTAGTTATTCCATATATCAGAGTTGAGGTTTTAATTGAAGCTTATTCTAAGCCTTTGTCTACAATTTCTCAAAGTTTGGAGTTTTATGTACAGTGTTCTGTACAATTTTATTAGTTATCTATTTGGTATAACAATAAGTACCAAAACCTAGCATCTTAACACACACTTATTACTTCACACAGTTTCCGAGGGTCAGGAATCAGGAATCTACAAGTGACTTAGCTGGCTGGTTCTGGCCAAAGTTCTCTAAAAGGGTACAGTCAGGCTTGGGTCTCTCTGTAGGGATGCTTACAACATGGCAGCTTGCTTCTCCCAAATTTCTGATCTGTGTTTTAACAATCTCTTTAAGTGATTTTGATGCATGCTAAGGCTTGAGAACCATTGAACTAAGGAACTCTTTTGAAGATACATGCCCGTTAAAATTTCTAACATAATTCTCTAGTAGGAAACATCAGTCTTTATTTGGTTATCACCTTACATCTGGAAGTATTTATGTTCTTTAATTGTATAGGGGCAGGAATACAGAAACATTTCTCCTGTCCTCAGCTTTGTTTTACTAACTGGATACTGTATAAATGCATGAGAGTGCAGAATTTCAGGAGGTATATAACTTCTCCTACAAATACCTTGCACCATTTGTTCCAAAATGCTTCCTTTGTGCAACAGTAGGAGGATGTTTTTGTTTGTTTTACTACCAAATAGACCCAGGGTGATGATAAAAATGTTCTTCTTTTCCCCTTTTCCCAAGCCCCTTAACTCTCATTATTTGCATTCCTTTGAATATGCAAATTCCTTCTGCAGAACATTTGGAGCTAAAAAGCTTTTAAAACTTTCTGCTTCAATCCTTTCTTAACCTTTGCTCTATAACAATTCAACTCAACTGTAGGTACATTACACTATAATTAAAATGCTTCAGCAAGCAGAATGGACATTGGCTCACTCAGCTATCAGTAAAAGAAATAGGAATGTTTTAAGATGCATTTTTGTTCTTGTATTCAGTGGAGGCAAATTCTTAAATAAAAATTTTGTTTCAAACTTTTATATCTCTATGATTAACTTTTGAGGCTCTGCTGCTCCAGGAACAAAAAGCTTTTACATTTAGGCCATCCTCAGTACAATGTTCTTCCTAATGACAAATGGGCATGTTACTAGCTGGGAGGTTAAAAAGTGAGAAAAGACTAAACTAAAATTATCCTCACAGTACAGTGTTTCGCTTAATGACAAATGGCACTGTTTGAACTTGAGAAGATAAAAGATGTTACATTTACCCTGAAGCAGAGCAATAGCCAAGTGCTCCCTACTACTGATTGTAGATGTGTCTAAACGAGTGGGGTTCATGGCAGAGTACCAGCCCCTATCACACTGAGAAAGTGTCACTATCTTTTTCTCTCCTCTGGAGAACACATTTGTGCTGCCTAGGAATTCACTTGTATTGTTGTCCTTAGAAGAAGATCCAAGTAAAAATACAAAAATTAAAATGTTTAATCAAGTCATTCTTTTGTCAGATAAATTTTTAGAAAAACAAGACAAAGATGAACCACACCCATCAACTTCTTGTTTTCAAAAACCTGCTTTTGAGCATTCGTAACTTAAAACATTCCTCAAATAATTTCTCCACATTTTAGTCAAACACATCATATCCATAAGAAGAGAAAATGTAACATAAATTATTGATCAGATTTTTGTGTTCACGGAACAGCTTAAAAATAAAACGACTTGTTTTCAAGGGAAGAAAGAATAAACAAAAAAGATGACACGAGCTTTCATTTGAATTCAGGCGTGATGATATCTACTCTTGCAAATGGTTTTCCTTTCAATGATTGCTCACATGAGGGATGTTTTTGTACTTTCTTGAAAAGAACAGTCCACATTTAGCCTATCAGCATTGGCATAAGATTGAAATTATTCAAGAGTGAATAGAGCACATAGAATCAGTATTGTTCTAGAAAATGCAACTATTTTACAATGACAAATTATTTACAAAGTTCCTAGCATACCTAGACCTCCCTTTCCAGGAGTAAATACAACACTGTCTCTTTCTTCTTGCCTTAACTATAAATTCATTCTCATTTAACTATGCTTCTTGGTTTAGTTTTTTTTTCTTTAATGCTTATAATCCAAATCTGTCTCTGTTAATTTATTGGCCTGTGCAATACTACCAGAACATCATGACCTCCTGCCATAATCTGCTCCCAAACTTACGCATTTAAAATCAACCGTTTTATTTTGCCTACTGAGTCTTTGCAGACTACCACATAAGGCTAAAAAAGACAATGAAACTTAAATTGTTTGATGACCCATGCTCATCAGTTTTCAACCATGATGTAATTCTCATAGTACTGCCACAGAAGCAGACCCTCCTGATTCTGACAGAAGCTCTGTCTGGCTTCCAAATGTGGTTGCATCACTGCTTCAATGTGCCAGCTGCCATGTTGCACCATGTGGTATCCCTGGCTGTCTGAATCAGATTTGGACTTGCTGTGCGTTTTGAATACAGTGGCATAGCCTGCCCATGGAGCCTGATGAGAGCTCTCCAAATCTAACCCTAACCTTCCCAGTCTAACCAAACTCAATTTGCCATATTCATAGCATCTCTTGACTCTTTCAACACAAATCACCCTTTTATTTTTTTCATGTGGGTAGATACTGGGTTTATTATGTATTATTATGTATGTATTATAGTATTAATTGGGTTACATATAATTGAATAATTTTCTAGCTAATTATTTTTTATTTTCTTTCTCTCTTTTCTTTTTAAATGGGCAAAACTAGGAAAAATTACGGCAGAATGATGAAAGATATCACAGTTCTCATTAAATTTTAATGTGCTGTTTTCTTGCAGCAATATGGATAGAACTGGAGTCTATCATCTTAAGTGAAATAACTCATAAACTGAAAGTCAACTACTGCATGTTCTCATGTCATTTGACTAAGTGTGTACACATGGACATAGAGAATGGAAAACTAGACACTGAAGACTAGCAAAGGTGGGAGTGTGGAAGAGGGTGAGAGATGAGAAATTACCTAATGGGTATAATATATACTATTTGAGTGATGATTACATCAAAAGCCCAGACTTCACTGCTGCACAATAGATTCATGTACCAAAACTCAGTTGGACCCCCAAACTCTATTTTTAAGTAAAAAAAAAATTATTAATTATTGTATAAGAAACCATAAGAGAAAGAAAGGTGTAGTGTAGCAGTGGCATTTGACTCTCCCTAACATTTATTTATTACTATGCTATAATACTTATATGTGACTAAGTTTTCTCATCTAAGTTAGAAAGAAAAATTTAACATCCAGTTGGAATACAGATGGTCCCCAACTTTGACTTATAATTTTTCCACTTTCCAATGGTATGAAAGTGATATGCATTCAGTAGAGACCCATATAACCATTCTGTTTTATACTTTCAGTACTGTATTTAATAATACATTACATGAGATATTCAACACTCTATTATGAAATAGGCTCTGTATTAGATGATTTTTCCAACTGTAGGCTGAGCACTTGAAGGTAAGCTAGGCTAAGTTATGATGTTTGGTAGGTTTGGTGTATTAAATGAATTTTTAACTTATGATGGGTCTATGAAAACAGAACCCCATTGTAAGTCCAGCAGCACTTACAATAGTGCAGCCTCTTCTAATGATCAAGCTTCTGCTAAAAGAAATATCTCTATATAAATATATATGTATTGCATTTCAATATGGTGAAGATGTTGAAGACAAACCCTTCATCCAACACAAAGGGGACCAATACTCCTGCCCCCATCATGAAACTTCTAACTATTTTGTAATTATTTAAAATGTTGAGAAAGAAAAGGAGCAGGTTTCCCACTGGGAATCAGAGTGAATGTTTCCCTTTTGTTTATCACCAGGTCATATAAATCTGCATATTTTCTCACACCTCCTCCTCTTCCAATCAATCCAAACCTATTAGTCTCAAGTAACCACTTGTTCTGAGAAGTTATTCTGGATTGTTCCTCTCAACAATGATCAGCAATGCCTGTAAACTCAGTCATCTACCCAATCACAAACTGAGCCTCATTTTGAACATATTTGATTCCAGCTGCTTTCACAAACACTATCTGTCCTCAGTTGATTGTGAGTTCAAGCTCATTTATAAATTAGTCATTCCATTCAGTTACTTAAAATGAGACCATTGAAGAAGACTAAAAGCTTAAAAACAAAGTTTCATTGATGAATTTCAAACTTCAGTTCATCAGATTGGAAATATATGAAAAAAGTCAAATGATTTCATTTTTGTCTATGCTTAATCCTAGATCTTACTAAAGGAGTATAAGTGGTGAAATATATCACTGTGTTTATTATTTACTGTCTCTGCATTTTAGCTGTGGTTATTGTGGCTCAGTCTTGGAAGATTTGCCACACACAAGAAATTGAGATTCTATGTTTGATTAATAACATTCCACTGGCTATTTGTGAACGCAAACACATACAACACACTATGAAACATACTTTGCTTCCCTAAAGGCTAACATCGTGCTAATAACTCAGCAAGTAATCGAACTGTATTTAATTATTCACTAGAATGCCTCTTGGTAGAAAATCAAGTTGTCTGGTTTTTATTAGGTTTATATGACTCTTCATTGGCTTGTTAGGGTTTAGGGTTTCTTCTTTAGAAAACAAATCAACATAGCAGGTAGTTATGAGGAAGAAAAAAGTTTTTGCTTTTAGGAAGATATATTACCATAAAACTCAATCAGAGCATGTATAGTTCTAGAGTAAACGGCACTGGGTGTTTACCATGGGTAGCTCTTCACCAGCATATCTTCCTACCTTCTTGTTTTTTTCTTATGTTTTGCATTTTTTTCTATTTAAATAAGAGTATCCTTTAACACTTCAATCTCCTGAACTTATGTTGTCCCTTGGTAGGGGTGATTCAATGTATTGCTTTCTTTTCAAAAGATAAAGGCCATATAATAATGCTTTTCCTTTTAATCTTTTTACTTTTAATGTTTTTAATTCTTTATGCTCTACTATATCTTTTTCCTTAAATGATCAAGCATTTCCTTTCAATGAGCTGACAAATTCTATGTCTTTCTGACAGACGCCAAATCCGATGCCATGTGAAAAAAGAGATCCATTGTTAGGAATCAATAAGATAAAAAGAAATGAGTCGAGAGCGGTGGCTCATGCCTGTAATCCTAGGACTTCGGGAGGCCGAGGCGGGTGGATCACCTGAGGTCAGGTGTTCGAGACCAGCCTGGCCAACATGGTGAAACCTTGTCTTTACTAAAAATACAAAAATTAGCCAGGAGTGGTGGCAGGCACCTGTAATCCTAGCTACTTGGGAGGCTGAGGCAGGGGAATTGCTTGAACCCGGGAGGTGGAGGTTGCAGTGAGCTGAGATCGCGCCATTGCCCTCCAGCCTGAGTGACAAGAGTGAAACTCCAACTCAAAAAAACAAAAAAAACTGTTTTGGGAAGATGGGAAATTGTAGTCAGACCTCTAGTTCTTTACGGTGTTTCTCAAACTTGACGGTGTCGAAGAATGAGCTTGTTAAAAAGAAATTCCAAGGCTCTATCCATAGAATTTGCAGGGGTATTGAAGGAGCCTGAGCATCTGCATTCCTCACAAGTTCACTGGTGATATGGATGTGAAATACACCAGAGCCTTAACTTTGAAGATCGCTACTTTGGAACATTTTGTTTGCAGACGTATTTTTTCTTATCTTGTAGTATATTTTTTTAAAAGTTGATTTCCGACATTTATCAATTGAAAGATTTCAAATAAAGTTATTTTCCCTGGATAATCTAAAAAAGTAAAATTGGAAACTTTGTCAGCATGGGAACCACATTCATACAATATGAGAATCTTCCAGAACTGAGTAGCTATTTGCTTTTGGTGAGATATGTTATCTCCAGTTATTCTGATTTTTCTTTAATTTCTAGTGTTCTAAATCCCTGATACTTTGATAAATAGATTTTTTCTCATCACTTATTCCTAAATATTATAGAATTTTATATGAGGGTGTGATCTTTCCAAGTAAATCTATCTAACAATTTATGTATTTACACACACACACACGAACATATGAAACTTCAAAATATTGGTTCTTATTTACCATGCATCTAGCAAATTTCTTCTGTATATATAATTTCATGCTGAATATATGGTAATGCAGCTAATTTAAAAATTTTGAGATTTCTTACATGGAATTTTTGAAGTCAGTTTTTAAAATATTTCATGTGAGCATCAAAAGAATGATAAAAATGATAATATTTGTTGCCTTGGAGGATTATTATTTTATTTGTAATTTCTGTGAGTACACAGAAATTTACATAAAATAGTGATATTATTTTTTATATTATTTGTATTTTATTTTATTATTATTTTATTTGTAATTTCTGTAGGTATATGTATATATATGGGGTACATGAGATATTTTGATATAGGCATCTAGTGCATTTATCCTTTGTGTTACAAACAATCCATGTATACTCTTTTAGCTATTTTTAAATGCACAGTAAAATATTGTTGACTGAAGGGACCCTGTTGTGCTATCAAGTACTGGACCTTATTCATTCTATCTATAGTTTTGTATCCATTAACCATTCTCACTTCCCCACCCTCGGTCACTTCACTACCTTTCCCAGCACATGGTAATCATCATTCTGCTCTCCATATACATCAATTAGACCACACTTACTTTTTAATTTATAAATCTTCTATACACAGTCTTTTATTTCTCTGCTGATCTTACTGTTTTTCACTGTGACTGTGGATATGTCAGCTTATCCTTCAAAGTCTTAATATTACTCCATTAAATTCACCATGCCCAAGGACAGTGCTCCATTTTCTTTCAACATATTTTTTTTTGCCTATTTTTGAACTTTATAAAAATATCATCATACAATACGTACTTTGCTGGGCATCTGGCTTTTTAACTAAAAATGATTTGAGAATTATCCAAATGATTGCATACATCAGTAGTTAATTCTTTAGTTGTTGCAGATTCTTCCACTGTATAAATATATAATTGTTCTTCCTCCAATGATAAATATTTGGAGAATTTCCAGTTTTAGGCTATTATAAAAAATATTATATTAGTCACTGCTAACTTCTTTTATCTGTTAGTATATATTCCTAGGAACACCTGGGTTTACTTTGCAATGTTTTTGCTGTTACTAGCTTATTGACTTAATGCTGTTCACAGGGAAAGTTATTCCTCGCAACCTGCCTACTCGTCAGTCAGCTAGCTACTTAATTACAAAAATTGAATATAGATTGGTCCTCCATATCTGTGAGTTCCACATCTAGGAATTCAACCAACTTCAGAAAAATAATATTTTAAAAAATAAACAATAAAAATACAAAAATTAAAAACAGTATATTTTAAAATAAGGTATATTCACTATTTGCATAGAATTTATACTGAATTAGGTATCAAAAGTAATCTAGAGATGATTTAACATATATGGGAAAATGTGCTTAGGTTACAGCCCAGAAGAGTTTAACGGATGAGAAATATTGATGTGGACCTCCACATCTAGGAATTCAACCAACTTCAGATAAATAATATTGAAAAAAATTAACAATAAAAATAAAATACAAAAATTCAAAACAATATGTTTTAAAATAGGGTATACTTACTATTTGCATAGAATTTACTTTGAATTAAGTATTATAAGTAATCTAGAGATGATTTAACATATATGGGAAAATGTGCTTATGTTACATGCAAATACAATGCCAATTTATATTAGGAACTTGAGCTTCCAATGATTTTGGTATTCTTGGGGTTCCCGGAACAAATTCCCCATAGATACCAAGGGAGGACTTTAGAAATACTAAGTTGACTAGATCCTTAAGATTCCAAATATATAGAACTTATAACCTTTAACTTTATTACTGAGTAAATAATTAAAATTCTTGGTAAACTCAGGAAAGCCACAAAATAGGAGGAGATAAACACCAATTGATGTTAAACAGACAGTGAGATCCATTTTTGAAGAGTGAAGGGAAAAAGGCTTCCTTGAAATTGTAGTCTAAGAATTTGGTGAGATGAGTATGATCTGGGTAATCAGATACTGGAAGGCAGAGAAAATAATTCAGAAGCATTAGGATAAATAAGTGCATCTTTGGAAGGACATTTATATATATTTTTAATACATAAAATTATATGTATAAAAAGCCTACAATTTTCATAGGATATGTTAAATCACTGTATAAAACATTCAGTATTACTTTGAAAAACTATAAGGTGTGTAAGGTGTGGAGATCAATTCCTTCCATGTGTCTAAAATGGAAAGAGTATGAAAAACAGTAATGAGAAATAAAATTTCAGTATGAATTGAGATTATCTCTTGATTCAGAATAAATTACATTTGTTATGAAATCCTTACATTTCTTATGAGTCCTTCTGATATGTAATTTTGAAAACCAGTATTTAGTGATGAATTTGTTTTCCCCTAAAAGAAGAGACAGTGATTCACCTTGCCCTGCTATTTTTGATGGACTAAGAACTCATCACAGGTGTATAAGTAAATATTGATTACTGTAAATGATAATGATAATTTCAGTTCAAAGGAAGATTAAACTGAGAAAACCTGGCAGCTAAGGGTGATACATGCTGCAATTCGCTGGCATAGCTGAACAAGAACCTCGTAAAAAGAAAAAACCTGTTTATTAAACAAACAAGAAGTGTACGTTGTGGGTCTGATCGTGGAAATGAACTGTTTTACTCAGATAGTGACATGCTGACGGTCAGCCAAGTGACAAGTGTGATTATGCTAGATGCTTTTTATAGATGTTTCAATACATTTTATACTGAAGGATTGAGTTGTGATTATTACTGCCTTATTTTGCAATTATTTAATCAATTTGACCTGGCATCTCTTCAACCTTCAGTATTCAAAACATCTCAAATTCAAATGGTTGAAAATTCTGGCTGAACTATCTCTGTTTAAAAATTAGGAGACTTTCTTTCTATCATACCAATGGATGCTAAAGCAATTTGCCTCACTCAATAAAAAGTTGTACCTATATATTTAAATGTCCAACTTTTAATTTAAAGCTACAGTTGGGAAGATTTTGGAGGTTTAATGCCAAGCTTATAATTCTCATTATCTGTTGCTTTATAATAAAGTACTCCAAGACTTAGTGGCTTAAATACCAGTTTATTATGATCTCTCAGGGATCTATAGATTGAATGGGCTTAGCTGGGCAATTCTTACTTGTAACTTCTCATGCAGCTGCAGTCAGATGGTGAACGTGGTTATCTGGAGGCTCAGCTGCTTTCAACATCCAAGAAGGCTCATACATATGGCTGGCAATTGATGCCTTGTCAGAAAGGAGCTTGACTGGGGCTTTTAACCAATCATGTAATAACAATGCCTGCATGTGGCCTCTCCATATGGCTTAGATTTCTCAAGGCAAATGGTATGGTTCTGAGTCAGGATCCTCAAAATGAGCACCCCAAGACGTGGAACACAGAAGCTACCAAGTTGACTAAGAGCCTGTATTAGTTTCCTAGGGCTGCTATGAAATAGGTCTACCATACACTAGGTGGCTTAAAGCGACAAAATTTATTATCTCCAAGTTCTGAGACCAGAAATATAAAATCAAGATATTGACAAAGCCATGCTCCCTGAAATGTGCTGTTCCATTCCACTTTCCTAGCTTCTGGAAGGTATAGGCATTGGCAGACTCATCACTCCCATCCTTTATCATCACACAGTCTTCCCTCTGTATTATGTGTGTGTCTCTATGTCTTTTTTCCTCTTTTTAAGGACACAGTCATATTGGAGTAGGGCTCACCCAAATTAGCCCATTTTAACCTGATTATATCTACCAAGGCCTAATTTCCAAATAAGGTCACATTCTGAGGAACTAGAGATTAAAGCTTTAGCATATCACTTTTGGGAGACACAACTCATAACAGGAATATAACTCACTTCACACATTATAATATGTGCTATATCCTATTGGTCAAAGCAATCTCAGGGCCTGTCCAGTTTCAAGGGGGTGAATCATAGAGTTTGCTTTCTAAGAGTGGATTGGTAAGTCACACTGCAAAAGAGTTTAAGAGATGAGAAATATTGATGTGGACCTCTCTGGGAAATCCAGCCTATCATACTCTACCCTCCGTCCACAATTATTCACTTTTTTTTCGATTTGCAAAACTCACTCACTCACTCCAAAGATCCAATGGTAATGTCATCTAAAGTAGCTCTTGGTATAGAGAAGGCTCCACAGATGCAATTCTTTGAGGACCCAACTTCTTGGTTACTTCTGATTTGGAGACCTCTGACCTAAAGGAAGACATTGTCTGCCTCTGACATGCTGATATACAATGTTGAGACAGGGATAGGTAACCACAATGGCATTCTAGTTCAAAAAGTAGGGAATGTGAATTTTGGCCTCATCACTCATCTTTTTTATTAAAAAAATGACCTATGTTTTCAGCTAAGCATATTTTTTTTTACCAACTTCCTTCTTGTAGGTTTGCAGCTACTAAAAATGATGGGGGTGGAGGAAACAATCCTAAAATGAGGTCTGAAATTAAACCTCTATAAGAAAAGTGAGAAACATTTTTGGTGGGCTTACTCAACATGCATTTGCAACTTCCTTTTCATTATTTTCTTCTATTATAGAGGCTGAAAAGCTACGTTTTCCCTCAGATTCTTTTGCAGCTAGGGCTCTCATGATGGGATTCTCACCAATGAGATGTAAACAGAAGTCTGCTGGGGCTTGATAGTCCCACTCAATATCCTTCTTTCACTTTAAATAATGATATGAGGGCTGATTTTCAGCAGCCATTCTGTGTCCGTGATGGGAAGGTCAAGAGAATTTCAGAAACTTGGGCCCTGAAATTTAGCTTAAGCTGGTTGATTGAACTGATACTGAAGCTTTCTGTTGCCTAGGTCCTTTGAGCCACCATATGCACGTATGTCAGAACCACCCAGTGGAAGATAGAACAGCTACATCTCCAGACTTATTGTTACAGAGAAAAATAAAGAAGCCCTTACATGGGGATTTTTCTTACATGCAGAATAAATTTCTGTTATTTTAAACTAGCCAGTTCATGGAACTTTGTTACAACTACTCTTGGAAACTAATACAGCAACCAATCAAAAATTGCCAAGCATAGAAAGAACTACAAAAATATGAAATGTAAATAAAAGTAAAATAAATCAATAAAACTGATGACCCCCAAATAACTCACATAATAAAATTAGTAGACAAGGGTAATAAAACATCTACTGTAAGTATACTACATATTGTTCCATAAATTAGAGGAAAGCATGTGTATGGTGAGAGATACAGAAAATATAAAAAAGGACTACATTAAACTACTAGAGACATAAGTTACAATGTTTGAAATGAAGAATGCATTCAATGGAATTAACAATAAACTGTACACTACAGAAGAAATATTAGTGAGCTTGAATATATAGTAGTAAAAATTATCCAAAATAAAATAGAGAGAGAAGAGTAAAGAAAAAAAATGAACAGAGCATCATTGTTTTGTAAATAAAACTAAGTAGCTATGTAAGTAAGTAGAGTCCCATAAAAGAGGAGAGGGTAAGACAGGAAACATAATTTTCAAGTCTTTTAATGCAAGTTATAAACCCAAAGATCTAAAAGTTTCAATGAACTTGAAACAGAAGACATGGAAAAACTACATCAAGGTATATCATAATCAAATTGCTTAAAATTAGTGATAAAAGATTAAATCATCCAGAGAAATAAGATACATACAGAGGATCAAAGGTAGCAATGATTGCAAAAATCTTACTGAAAGCAATACAAGCCAGAAAGCTGTGCAATGACATCTTTATTCACAAAAACAATCAACAAAAAACAAAACAAAACGTTGTTAACCTGAAATTCTATGCCCAGCAATAACATTTTTCAAGTCCAATTTTTTGATAGACAAAAGGCTTTAAGTCTCAGATATCCTTTCTCTACTCCGCCTTCATTTATTACATTCCAGTAAAGATGGCCTATTTCTCATATGTCCAGCATAGGTAAATTCATTCTCAACTGGGAAACTTTACACTTGCTTTCTGTTTGCCTAAAATGTTTCTTTCTCAGACTTTCACAACCTATCTTCTATCATTAGTAGGTCTAAGCTTGAGCCTTCTTTGACCTTAGCTATAATTAAAAAATCAAAACTAATTTAACAGCAAGTTTATGGAGCTTTATACAAGGAATATGTGAACATTCTTTCCCAATACACAAGAAAGGAGTTACAATTTTTATTACCCTCAAAAAACATATGAATTCTCAATTTACATGTATTTTGAGGGTAATAAAAATTTATGGTAGATTATGTATTTATGGTAGGTTACCCAATAGCAGTAAAAGAAACTTACTTTGCTGAAAGATAAGTAAGCTGACAGGATTTGCTGATGGTTGTGTGAAAATAAGAAAATTTAAGAATGACCCCAGGTTTTTTTGACTAACTAGGAGAATAAATTGTCATGGAAATAGGGAAAACTATGAGAGAAATGTTTTAGGGGAGGAAATCATGAGTACATTTTGACCTATAAAGCTTGAGATATCTGTAAGATATCCAGGTAGTGATATCAAGTAAGCAGTTAGATATAAAAATCTGGATGTCAAAAGCAAGGTAAAATCTAGAGATATAAATGTGTGAGTTAGGAGTATATATATGATATTGAAAGTCATGTGATTTGTTTATACAACTTACACAGTAGGTATAAATAAAGAGATGACTAAAAACTAAACTCTTGGTTTCTGTAACATTTAATGATTAAGCAGATGAAAATAAACCAGCAAAAGAGATGAAAAAAGAGAGACACATAATTGCCTCCACCCCACAAAGAACAAGAGACTCTAATGTCCTGATCTTTAAGTAAAGAAAATGTTTCAAGGAGGAAATACAAAAGTGTATCAAATAACACCAATGATTTGGAAAAGATAAGAGCTGATAATTGCTTATTGATTTCATCATATTGGTAATGTGTACAAGAGTAGTTCTAAGAAATAGTAAGGATGTACTGCTTACTATTGGTGTGGACTTGAGAGAATTGGCAGAAAGGAAATGAAGACAATAGCACTCTATATTCTTTTTTCCTTTTTTTTTTTTTTTTTTTGAAATGGAGTCTCACACTGTTGCCTGGACTGGAGTGCAGTGGTGCGATCTCGGCTCACTGCAACCTCTGCATCCCAGGTTAAAGCAATTCTCCTGCCTCAGCCTCCCGAGTAGCTGAGATTACAGGCACCCACCACCATGCCTGGCTAATTTTTTGTACTTTTAGTAGAGACGGGATTTCACTCTGTTGGCCAGGCTAGTCTCAAACGCCTGACCTCGTGATCCACCAGTCTCAGCCTCCCAAAGTGCTGGGATTACAGGCATAAGCCACGGTGCCTGGCCCCAGCACTCTATATTCTAAAACAGAACAACATATGCAAAATACGAAATCTATCTGGAAATTAAAAATATGTAAATAAATAAAAGGAAGCACTCATAAAAACTTTAAGAGTAAAAAGAGAAAACAAAACAATAGTGTTCTAGACTATTAGAATAACCAGTATAAAACACACATATTTGTCCAATGGTACTCATATAGGCTTTATACATACGGTAGAAAATCCAACAATATAAATTATAGTGTGTTCAGCAGAAAGCTAAAGAAAACCCAACTAATATTGGCTTGAATAAGTAAGATGTTTATAATCCCAGTCAATACATTGTCAAGATGAAGCCACTCAGTGCTTTTTGTTTTTGCTCAGTGTTGTCATCAATATACTTAAGCTCTTCTTCTTTATCCCCTTTGCTATCCTCAGTGTTCTCCAGATCCATGTGTGTGATACCTCCAATCATAAGATCTGTGTCTATGGTGGGAAGAATGGAGAAGGCCATGAGCAAGGTGCTGAAAATACATGGTCTCCACTGGCCAGAAGTATCTCTAGGTGCAAGGCAGTTGAAGTTGAGTACTTTATAACAACTATAGTAGAGGAAGGCAAGGGAAAAAGAGTATGAATAGCTTGTGAGTAACTAATTAAGAGTTTGTATACACAAAACAAATAAAGCAAGCATTTAAGTCAAGGGGAAACAAATCAAAATAAAGTAAGAAGAGTACACTAAACGAAGAACAAAAGAAGAAGAATGGGATAATAAAAAAAAAAACGTAAAATTAAGAATTGTTATTTAAAATAAATTATTAATATTAAATAGCCTTACCAGAGCCCTGCTAAATTTAAAATAAAAGAGATAAATAATAATAATTTGAATATGAAAACATATCAATTCAAATTTAAAACAAATTGGTACATGCTAGAGAGTTTAATGTGCAATTTCAAATATTTGCAATTTTTAAAGTCGAGTTGAGATGGATAATTTCTCAAGAAAATTTTTATGATGAAAATGGACACAAGGAAAGATTAAAATCCTGATAGGCTGTTAGCCATGGGGAGGGATATAAAAAAGATAGTCAAATATTTACCTCTCCAGAGACACTAGGCATAGATGGTTTTATTGTTCAATTTATAAATTATTAAGAAAATGAGTATTTCTCTTATTTAAATTTTCTCAAAGCATAGGAAATCATGAAAAACTTCAAATTTCCTGATCTAGGCCCAATTTCAAAACAAAATTGGAAAAAACAACCCTATATCACTTATATATAGATTAAAACATTATTAAATATTAGTAAGCTGATTACATGGCCACGTTTACAAATAACACACTCCAATCAAGTAAAGTTTATTTTTGAATCATGATGCAGGCTCAAAATTGGAAATCTCTTAATGCAACTTACACTATTAATATATTAAATATTAAAAAAAGAATCTCAATGAGGGAATATAATATTTTAGAGGTAGGAAAACTAAGATGTATAGTGGTTAAGTAACATATTCAAAATAACAGATATTATATATGGCACAGTTGACATTTAATTGCAGGTCTTTCTGACCTTGAAAACTTTTTTTTTATTAGTTATTTGTTACCAGGTATTAGACAGTCCTGAGTAAATCACAAGCTGCCTTAATAAAATATTTTAAATGGTTCAGTCATTTTGAGTGTGACAGAAAATCTGGGTAAGAGCCTATCTTTCTAATTAAGAAGTCAATTTTTTTTTCCCAGAAAACCACCAGCAAGTATGCCTTTATGTCTCATTGACCATAATTGGGCCCAGTAGACCTCTCTTGTTGCTGAGGAAGGTGCATGGCTTTTGAAGATTCTCTGTGGAAGATTGCTAAGAAACAAGGGTTTGGGTGTTGCTATTAGGAAGAGAAAGAATGTCTACAACAATGACATTATTTCTTTGATGGCTGTCAAATGATAACTTCAGCACCCTCCCTCCTTAAGGCAATCAGTGAAGCACAGTACAAGGTGAGAGAGAGAAGGGACATAACTTGATTCTTAGGCAATGAGTCCACTCACTTTCAGTCATTTGTGGATTCTGAATATTTCCATGATACATCAACCTCCTTAATGTAGTCATGGATGCCCATATGAACTACTAGTTTGGCAAATGTATAAGAATAATTCGTTTTACAATGTAATCATGTATCAGAGAGCCAATGACAGTTTTATTGAATTAGATACATAAAATAGTTTATAGTCAGAGGACACTGGAGGGCAAATCACTAGTAGTGGTAATTACTTCTGCGTGATGTGCCTCATACATCAGGAAATAAAATACTGTGAATATGGGAACAGCTAAGGCAGTACATGAGTGTTCCAACGCCATTGTAGGCAACTTTTCTTTGCTTTACTCTAGAATGTCACACACTTAAAATAATGTATTATGAGTATGTGACATGAAAGTAATATCTTGTGCTAGAGGACCAAATCTATGCTCCTTAAGAAGCTGATCTTTGTACTATATGACCACAGGTCAATTTGGAAGGTGCTTTTAGTCAAGTCTGTGTCATCTACTCTCTTCCACCTAAGTGGACTTCAGATCAGCAGGGTCAACAGAGCCCATTTCTGTCCCCTGTGCATCAACCATATTTCAGTTTGCTGTGCTTAGCACTAAAAATAGCTTTAGTTCAGATCTGATTCTGACTTTATTTAATAGCTATGGAACAATAAGAAATTTGGAATCTCCTTTTCTTTAACTCGATCTTCAAGTGTTTATTATCAACTGGTCAAGCAATGTTGACTTAAGGAATTCCTATTAAATGTGGAAATAAGGAAATCTCAGTTTCTTTCTTTAAGGGAGTGGAGGCAACAGAGGCATTAAGGCCTGCTACACGGAGCTGAGCTGATGGTCAGAGGTTAGTGAGGGTAGTCAGAAGTTTCTTGCCTGTAGGTTAAATGGGATGAATTTTTCTTCTTGGAGTAATTTTATGCCAAGTCAATTTGTCAATGTGGGTCAGTTAAGTGGGCTGAGAGTGGCAATAATTCCAAGGTAGAATGTGCAGAGAAGATGAGGCTTTTGTCATATTTTTGATACTATTTTATTTCATTTTCTGTTCTTCTGCCATCCTTGAGCCTCGCAATCATTTTCTGCTTTCTGGGTGCTTCTCATTTATATTCTGAGGCCATCGCTGGGCTGTACTTTTATGAAAGTTTTACTAACCGTGCTTTTGTCCTAGGAAAGTGGTGGATGTGTTGTGGTCATAAAGGATGTTAATCAGAAGGGTTGATTCCTTTGGTTAAACCTTCTCTCTCCTGCTTTATCATTTTTATTTCTCTGATTATTTCTATCAGCATACCAAAATTCTCGAGTAGCTTCCAATTTTGAAGACATGACAATATTGTGGCTCATCTCTCCTGACCCATGCATGCCATCTAGCATGTCACCTCCACTCACTTCCATTATGCCCTGATCAAGGTTCTAGATCAATCATTGGAGTTATTGTCTTATCCTTTGTACCCTTTGCTCTTGACTCAAGCATTCTTGCAATCAACTTTCTATCCAACATTGATAGTTACTCTCTTACAAATCAATTACTCTTTTACAAATACTTTTCCCTGTATCTTAGAATAAAACCCAAATTCCTTTCACAGTAATCAAGACCTTATATGGGGCCAGGCATGGTGGCTCACACGTGTAATCTCAAAACTTTATGAGGCCAAGGTGGGTGGATGTCTTGAGCACAGGAGTTTAAGACCAGCCTTGACAATATGGCAAAGCCCTGTCTCTACGAAAAGACAAAATACAAAAGAAAAAATTAGCTGGGAGTGGTGGCACACACCTGCAGTCCCACCTTCTTGGGAGGCCAAGGTGGGAGGATTGATTGAGCCCAGGAGGTCAAGGCTGCAGTGAGCTGTGATCATGCCACTGTGCTCCAGTCTAGGTGACAGAATGAGACCCTGTCTTAGAAAATAATAATAATAACCATATATGCTTTGACCCTTGTCTCATTCTTCAAAGTTGTCTCAAGCATGCTGTCCCCTACTTTCCTCCCCACTGAAGACATACATCTAACTCACTATGTTTCAACTGCACTCATTACTCATCTGCTCCTTGAATATTTCAAGATATTCCTTATCTCAGTTTGTTGTTCTTTCTCCTTGAAATTGCTTCTTTCTCTGATTTTTAAATGACTTAAAAACTTCCTCATTTACCCATGCATCTCAGCTTAACCATACTCCAAAAAATTGGCTTCCTTCCCCCTAGCCATTAGAATTGCAAACCAAAAACTCCCTCTCCTATTACAGTTAATTTCATTTTAACTTACTTGTCTTAACACATGGAATTATTTTGTTTTCTGGTTTCTTACTTTATATTGTCTTCAGCTGTAGTCACAAAATACAGACACAGACAGATACACAAACCACAAATGTGGACCTAATAAGTTCAGACACCTGGTTTATTTGTTCAGGTCCGCAACACCTAAAACAAAACAAAACAAAAATGTGTGGCACATGTGAGATGCACAATGCATATTGTTTTAGTGCTTCTTTCTTGAAATGTGGAATTGAATAAAAAGAAGAAAGGTAATGTCAAGGGCACTCAGGTAAATAATCAACACTAACATTTATTAAATTCTTACTAAGGGTCAAGCAATATTCTAAACATCACATATAGTGCAAGTCCCACTATCATTTCTATTTTGCAGGTGCCGAAGCAAAAGCAAAAGAGATCTATGTGTGATACTGTTTGGATGTTTTTTTTTCCTGAAAATATCAAGTTGAAATGTGGTCCCCAGTGTTGGAGATGGGGCTCACAGGGAGGTATTTGGGTCATAAGTGGCTTGGTACCCTCCACAGAACAATGAGTTCATGTGGGATCTGGTTATTAAAGAGATTGGGACCTCCCTCCTTTCTTTTATTCCCCTTTTCACCATGTGACAGGCCTGCTGCCCTTTGCTGTCCACCATAAATAAAAACTTCCTGAGGTCCTGACCAGAAGCTAATGTTGGTGCCATGCTTCCTGTACAGCCTGCAAAACTGTGAGCTAAGTAAACCTCTTTTCTTTATAAATTACCCAGTCTCAGGTATTCCTTTATAGCAGCACACAATGGACTACACAATCTGTATCCTAAACCTTAAGTTACATTCCAGTGCTTTTTGGTAGCTTCACAGTGGTTGTCTCAGAGGGAAAATACAATGACTTTCATGTTATAATTTGAGGACTCTGAACATGACTTATGGGGTTCAGCAGACACCATCACTGAGGATGGCGGGACAGTGGTTCACTGTCCTATCAGGAAGGGGCAATATATAAGGGTTAAAAATAACAGATGAAGAAATTAACAAATATTAGTTACAGCAAAAATAATAAATAATCTTGGCCTATTTTGGTGTTGCTAACTCAACTGTTTCAGTAGGTCAGAAGAAAGGGTGTCTAACGGTCATTAAATACTTAGGCAGATACTTGGGCAAAGACCGATTTTAGATGCAGAGGTAAAGAGGAAGAAAAGAAAATATTTTCTCGCACATCAATGCAACCATTCCATTCCAGCTTTTTTTTCATTCAATTTCATTTTAATTTATTCCATTCGTCTTGAGCTCAGCCCATTTCATCCTCTCCTACTTCATTCTACCCCATTCCGTTCTTCTTTCTTCATTCAACCATTACTGAAGATTTTCTAAATATAAGGTTCTTTGTCTAATGTTGGGAGTAAAGGAAAAGGGTGAGGCTTATAAAGGCAAACAACATGTAGGGCTTATCTTCAAGGGAGTTAAAATCTAGGAGGGGGATAATTCATGTGTAGAAATCAGAAAGCCCTGTATTCCAAATGTAGCTCTGTCAGGTAGTCCATCTCTTTGAAACTCAATTTCTTTTATTAGAGAATTTATAGACACATAACAAAATTTTATTTGTTGTTAGGTAATTAATTGTACTAATATATACAAGAAACATGACATAGTTACTGGATTATAAAATGTTAATTTTCCTCTAAACTAAACTAATACAGCAAAAAATAAACCATACTTTCTAGAATTTATGTCAGAAATTGTTTTTCTTTTGAAAAAGGCTAATTTATTTAGTATAACTTCATGCCATTTTAAGCTTTTCACCAAATTAAATATAGTAAGGAATCTTCACTTTTTAGAATATCTGTGCTGATATTTCATTTGAAAAATCTGAGAGCCATAAACATGACATGGACAGTAGATTCATGGAACAAATGGCTCAAACGCAAAAGAGAATTTAGAGGTTCCTTGGTTAATTGCCAATATTATACTTAATAAAAGCTCTGAGTTTCAGAGAGTAGAAATGAATTGCTAAAGATTTCACAGTGATTTAGTGAAATCTCTTTTTGGTAGCTTCACAGTGGTTAGTATTAGTTCAGTTACTTCATTCTCTTAGTTGTACGTTGCCCATTGCTCTGTATCCCCTCAAATTCTATTACAAATGACACATTCGTTAGTAAAACAGTTTTTTACACTGATCATATCCTGGATAGCAATAAAGAATTCAAGAATTGTCTGTTAAATTCTTTTCTAAAAGAGTGAATTTCTCTCAACGTTTTACTTTTTCTTTCTTAATTCATTCACTTGACAATTATCTGTCAAAGCACCCATTTTATATCAATTTTTTCTAAGATCCTAGTTCCTGCTTTTGACACAGTAAGTTTAATAAGAACAATTATAATACCATTGCACCATGGTGGTGCAATTGCTTTAGAAATTAACCAAACACATAGACACAGACACACATACACACACAACAACACATGCACAACATACAAACAAACACACACACTCTTTCAAAAAACTTTTGAGGAATTTATCCAGATTGTAAAACCAAATTTGGGGCTTGTAAAATGAATATTAATGTATTAGTAATGGAATAGAACTACACACAATGTTATTAAAATGGAAATAAATGAACACACTTTTTACTGTAATATTAACATAAAGTCATTACGAAGCATTTGAATAATACTGAAAAACTAAAAGGAACAAAACAAACCATCTATAGACGCACTCCCAACGAGAAAACACTCAAATCTCATTAATTTTTTGACATAGGTTGTGCTTTTTGAGGGATCGTTCAGATAATAGTGCATTCAACATACCATAAACTGCAATAAAATATAAGTATATAGTTGAAACATTTACTGTAAGCTCTATTAACTACGCTCCATTATCTGGATGCTCTATTATTTATTTTGCTATGTCCTTAATAAAATATATTTTCCACTTTTAATTACAATTTTTAACTTTCACTCCTACACTTAAAAATTCACTCAAGATATAGCTCAGTATTAGGACACTAGCTGTTGATTTTGTGGTTAATAGATGTAGAAGAGATAACAGGGAAACTGCCAGAAATTGTATGAAGTCTGATACCTAAAGTAATTAGACACTTATTCATAAGCAAAGTCTTTCCAGTGTCTAGGATCTATCTTTACTTTGGGCAGGAGATGTTTACAAGGCACCAATGAAATAATATTAGCAACTGCATCATGATTACTGACTGGTCATCTTTTTTTTTTTTTTTTAATTTTCTCTATGTTTTCGTGCTCAAAACCTTGCCGTAGTAAGTTGTAGAATTCTCCATTTCCCCTCAGACGCAGAAAAGCTTTGCCTTATTCTAGCTAGACTCCCTTTAGGAATGTTGGTCAAATTTCATTATGCCAACAGCCTCTTGGCCTCAACTTTTAATTATTCTTTGACTTACCAATTTATTCATGCATGATCTATCCATTTACACAATCTTGAGAATAGTGAGGCTTTGAGAACTTTGTTCACCTATGTTTTGTTGTCCAAATAGCACTTAATTTGTTCTTTATTTCATTGATCTATCTCAGATATGTTGTGGTTACCCAAAAGGTTAACAAGGGGTAAGCATTTGGACTATTGATTTATTATAGCAAGTTTTCTAATATTTTATTTTTCCTTAATTTGTAAAAATTAGTTCACAGTTTTGATATTGACATATTCTAAACATAGCTTGGCTTTTTAAAACAAAAGTTTAGTCAGAATTATCTTAGCTGTTATCTTTGTAAACTGATTAATATTTTAAAAAATAAGCAGTGAGATTGGTGCAAAAAATTATCAGATAACAGAACAAATTATCTTAGCTGTTATCTTTGTAAACTGATTAATATTTTAAAAAAATAAGCACTGAGATTGGTGCAAAAGTAATTGCGGTTTTTGCATTGTTGAAATTTGCGGTTTGATACTGGCATACATTCTTAAATAAATGTTGTTATGTTATACATCATTTTAATGCACATTTATCACTTTATGCTTTTTGCTAAATTATTACTTGCTCTTTATTTTATGTTTATTTAAGACTATGGAAGTGATGTTAGACAAAAAGCAAATTCGAGCCAATTTTCTTATTGAAGTTAAAAATGGGTCGCAAAGCAGCGGAGACAACTCACAACATTAACAACACATTTGGCCCAGGAACTGCTAATGAACGTACGATGGAGTGGTGGTTCAAGAAGTTTTGCAAAGGAGACAAGAGCCTTGAAGATGAGGAGCATAGGGGCTGGCCATTGGAAGTTGACAATGACCAAATGAGAGCAATCATCGAAACTGATCCTCTTACAACTACACGAGAAGTTGCCGAAGAACTCATTGTCGACCTTTCTATGGTTGTTCACCATTTGAAGCAAATCGGAAAGGTGAAAAAACTCGGTAAGTGGGTGCCTCATGAGCTGAGCGAAAATGAAAAAAAAATCATCGTTTTGAAGTGTCCTCATCTTCTTCTATGCAACAATGAATTGTTTCTCTAATAAACTGATGTATGACAGAAAAAGGATTTTATATGATAACCGGTGATGATCAGCTCGGTGGTTGGACTGAGAAGAAGCTGCAAAGCACTTCCCAAAGACAAACTTGCACCACATAATGGTTATGGTCCGTTGTTTGCTGGTCTGCTGCTGGTCTGATCCACTAGAGCTTTCTGAATCCTGGTGTAACCATTACATCTGATAAGTGTACTCAGTAAATTGATGAGATACACTGAAGACTGCATCGCCTGAAGCCGGCACTGGCCAACAGAAAGGTCTCGATTCTCCATGACAACGCCAGATGGCAAGTCACACAACCAATGTTTCAAAAGTTGAACGAATTGGGCAACAAAGTTTTGCCTCATCTGCCATATTCATCTGACTTCTTGCTAACTGACTACCACTTCTTCAAGCATCTGGACAACATTTTGCAAGGAAAACACTTCCACAACCAGAAGGATGCAGAAAATGCATTCCAAGAGTTCACCAAATCAGGAAACGTGAATTTTTACACTACAGCTATAAACAAACTTATTTCTCATTGGCAAAAATGTGCTGATTGTAATGGTCCCTATTTTGATTAATAAGGATATGTTTGAGCCTAGTTATAATGATTTAAAACTTGTGGTCCAAAACTGCAATTACATTGGACAGCAACCTTTATTTCTTTTTAGAGGTGCCGGAATTGACGTTATCTAAGGTAAATTTCTGGTCACAATTTAGCCATCCCCAAACATCACCCAAATGCAAGACTTAGCTGAAACAAAATGACAGTTTTCTAGCCTGAGGCCAGGCACAGTGGCTCATACCTGTAATCCCAGCATTTTGGGAGGCCAAGGCGGGTGGACCACATGAGGTCAGGAGTTCGAGACCAGCCTGGCCCACATGGAGAAACACCGTCTCTTGTGAAAATACAAAAATTAACTGGGCGTGGTAGCACATGCCTGTAATCCCAACTACTCAGGAGGCTGAGGCAAGACAATCACTTGAACCTGGGAAGCAGAGGTTGCACTGGGCCGAGATCACGTCTCTGTATGTAGCCTGGGCGACAGAGCAAGACTCTGTTTCAAAGGAAACAAAAAAGAAATAAGTAATTATTTCTTGAATATAAATTCAAGAATGTGAATATAGATAAATGAAAATGATAATTTTTAGGGATAAACTATTTTGTAGATTATATAATATACTATATTCTTTTATATAATATATTTCATTTATATATTACATAATTCATTATTAATATTTTCTTTATTATATTAAATTTAGTGAGTGGCATACAATTTTAGTATTGCTTGAAAGTCTTTTTCCAATTTTCTGTTTCACCAGGAAGAATGAGGCATAGGTTGTTCATGTGTCAGCTTCCCTTTTACGTCATTTAGCAAATATTTGCTAACACTTACAATTTCCTAGAAACTCTGTTGAGCACTGGGAATAGTAGTGAATAGGGAACACATGGCTCTTGTCATTGTAGGATGATGACTATGCAGATATTATACATTTGATTGATTACTAAGATTTGAGGGAGGAGCCTGCTTATATCTCAGCTTGCTTTCAGACTTCTGGATTGTATATTTATCTTATTTTATATGTCATCCTGTAAAATTAATTTTTTTCTTATGCATTTTTTTCTTTTTGAATAAAATAGAGAAAACAATCATGAACTAATGGTCTTTATATGAAATACATAAAATTATAAAAATCACAAATGGAATATTCAATATTAATTATGATATAAAATTTACAATCTCCATAGATAATATTCAGGAATATTCAGATTTACCAGACATATAGTGGCACAAATGGTTATTAAGACTTAAAAAAACTCACAACTTTTTGCAATTAACTCATTCATAAAAATAAGAAGTCCAATATTTTCCCTTAAGATTTGAGAGGCACTTTAGGAGGCCGAGGTGGGTGGATCACCTGAGGTCAGGAGTTTAAGGCCAGCCTGGCCAACATGGTGAAACCGCATCTCTACTAAAAATACAAAAAATTAGACAGGAGTGGTGGCGGGACCTATAATCCCAGATACTCGGGAGGCTGAAGCAGGAGAATCGCTTGAACCCAGGAGGCGGAGGATGCAGTGAGCCAATATTGCACCATTGCACTCCAGTCTGGGCAACGAGAGTGAAACTTTGTCTCAAAAAAAAAAAATTGAATTGAGAAGCAGTACACTATTATGCAAACTGGACTCAGAGGAAATGCCAGACAGGGTGGGTCTGAGACAGGTGATAATTTTTCTGTTTGAACTCTTTATTTTTGCTTTCTAGGCTCTGCCAAAAGCTTAATTTATTCATGAATTATCACTAAAAACAATAAATAGTTAATATATGGGCACCTGCTAAACACAGAAAAATACCAAGGGAAAATAAACATATCACTTGTAAACTCTTTACCCAATGCTATTATATATGCATATACTTATGTATGTATGTTGGATACACTGCAGGGTAACCTACAATAAATTACACCTTAATATAATTCCCTACCTTTGAGTGTGGGAAGAACCTTTGAGTTCCCTCTAGTCAATAGACTGTGGTAAAAATAATGAGATAGTTACTGTCATTACTTCACCTCATGTTAAAATCTGCCTAACTGTCTTAAAAGAGAAAGGCAGAGACAGAGAGAAAGAGGAGAGAGAAAGGGAGGAAGGGAGGGAGGGAGAGAGAGAGAGAAAGGGAGACAGAGAGAAGGAAAGAGAGAAGAGGAGAGAAAGAAGGGGAGAGAGAAAAGGAGGGAAGGAGGGAGGCAGAGAGATAGAGAGAGACAGAGAGAGTGAGAGAGAAAAAGAGGAAAGGAGAAGGAGGAGAGAGAGAGAGAGAGATTCTGTTACTGGCCTTGAAGAAGAAACAGCCATATTATAAATTGCCTATGGAAAAGGCCACATGGCAGGGAATTTCAAGGAATCTTCTAGTATCTGAGGACTTCAGTCCAAAAACTGAGGGCTCCGAGCTGCAGAAAAGAGGACAGGATGGCCAGCACTCTGACTGTAGCCTGCAAGGCCCTGAGCCAGGGACTCATACACATTCATGCAATATGTAGTGTACGTTTTAGTATAATATGTATAAACGTAGTCATAAGCATTATATAATATATAAGACAACTAAAATAATGCAAGCGTCACTATATTTACTTATTCATTTATTTATTCATATACAAAGGTGCAAATGACAACAAAAACAAGCCCCAGAGGGATCAACTTTCAGAGATACCACAGTATCTTATCTAAAATGTTCATTTTTTGCCAAAATAAGTTATGAGACATATAAAAAAATCAAGAATGTGTGATCCATGGGCAGGAAGAAAACTGCCTGTGAGAAGGTGCGGATGTCAAAATTAAACAAACGAAAATGTCAAAGAACCTAACAAGACTTCCAGGATTAATGGAGATCATACAATCTGAAGAACAAAGGGAAAAAAGAATAAAGAAAAATAAGTAGAGGTTCAGAAAAATGTGAAATGACATCAACTACATATATATACTAGCAGTACCAGAAGAAGCATAGACAGATAAATGGATGAAATAAAATTGAAGAATCAGTGGCAGAAAAATTATCAACTTTGATTAAAATATTAATTTATAAATATAACAAGTGTTCAATGAACTCCAAGTAGGATAAACACAGAGATATCCACACCAGGACACATCATAGTAAAAATGTTGACAAGGACAAAGAGAAAGACAAGGTATGACAAGGACAAGGACAAAGAGAACACAATCAGCCCTTCATGTCTATGGGGGATTGTTTTCAAGACCCCTCCATACATACCAAAATTTGCAGATGCTCAAGTCTATCATGTAAAATGGCATAGTATTTGCATATAACCTATGCACGTCCTCCTGTATAATCTCTAAATTACTTATAATGCCTAATATAACATAAATGCTAGGTAAATAGTTGTTATACTATATTACTTTTTATTGGTATTTTTGTTATATTGTTATTTTTAAAATATTTTTGACCCACAGTTAGTTGAATCCATGAATGTGGAACCACTGGATATGGGAGGCTAACTGTATCTTAAAAGCAGGAACACAAGATCAACTCATCACATATAAGTAATCACACACAAGTGAAAATTAACAGCTGCCTTCTCTTTAGAAGCAATATAGGTCAGAATACAGTGTGATGCCATCTTCAAAGTGTTGAAAGAATAAATAACTGTCAACCAAAGATAGCATATTTAACAAAACTATTTTTTTAAAAAATTTAAAAATCCATTCCTAGAAAAACAAAAATTGAGAGAACTTTTTCTAGCAGACTTGCATTACAAAAAAAAAAAAAAAAGGAAAGAAAGATTTTCACTAAAGTAAAATGACCCCAGAAAATAATCAGAATCCATACAAATAAACAAGGGGAATTGGGAAATATAATTATATATTTCTAAAGAAAGCATAAATATGTATTACTTTTCACTCTTTCTTTTATCTGACTTAAAAAGTAATTTATCTATAACATAAAAATGTCATATATTTGTCATTAACAGCACAAGATAGGAAGATGAGAGTAAAGCTATATTGATTAAGCAAATGCTACCAGAGACTTCAAGAATGCGCAGAAATAAATGAAGACAATATTTATGGCTGCTGGCTGATGGAGGTAGTGGTTGACAGAGGTTGAGGTGACTGGGGCAATTCTTAGGATAGGACGACAAAGAAGTTTGCTGCATTGATTGACTCCTCCTTTCATGACAGATTTCTCCATAGCATGTGATGCTGTTTGATAGCCTTTTACCCAGAGTAGAACTTCTATCAAAATAAGAGTCAATTGCACTATGTATATAAAATGTACCTATCTTAATTTTAAATATTTTATTGCTAAAAATTTCCAGTGATCATCTCAGCTGGTGGAAAGTATTGCCTCAATGTTGATGGCTGCTGATTGATCAAGGAATGGTTGCTAAATGTTGAGGGGGCTGTAGCAATTTTTAGGATAAGCCAAAAACAAAGTTTCCTGCATTGATTGACTCAGCCTTTCATGAAAGATTTCTCCGTAGCATATGATGCCATTTGATAGCCTTTTACCTGGAGTAGAACTTCTTTCAAAACAAGGGTCAATTCTCTCAAGCCCTCCGACTGCTTTAACAGGTAAGTTTATGTAATATTCTAATTCTCTCGTTGTCATTCCGAGAATGTTCACAACACTGTCACCAGGAGTAGACCCTATCCCAATAAACCACTTTCTTTGCTTATCCCTGAGATGCAGCTTGTCCATTAAAGTTTGCCCAGAGACTGCAGCAATTCAGTCACATCTTCAAGACTCTTTTCTAATTCTAGCTCTTTTGCTATTTCCACCACATCTGTAGTTACTTCTTCCACGGAAGTCTTGAATCCCTCAGTCGTCCATGAGAACTGGAATCAACTTCTTCCAAACCCCCATTAATGATGATATTTTACCTCCTCCCATGAATCATAAATATTCTTAATGGCAGCTATAACCATGAATCCATTCCAGAGGTTTTCAATCTCCTCTGCTCAGATCCATCAGAGGAATCACCATTTGTGGAAGCTATAGCCTGATGAAATGTGTTTCTAAAATAATAAAACTTGAAAGTCAGAATTTTAATGGACAAAAAGTGGTGCCTTGTGGATAAGCAAAGAAAGTGGTTTATTGGGATATGGTCTACTCCTGGTGAAGGTGCTGTGAACATTCTTGAAATGATAACAAGAAAATTAGAATATTACATAAAATTACTCGTTAAAGCAGTTGGAGGCCTTGAGAGAATTGACCCATGTTTTGAAGGAAGTTCTACTCTGGGCGAAAGGCTATCAAATGGCATCACACGCTACGGAGAAATCTTTCATGAAAGGGAGAGTCAATCAATGCAGCAAACTTTGTTTTTGGCTTATTCTAAAAATTGCTACAGCCCCCTCAACATTTAGCAACCATTCCTTGATCAGTCAGCAGCCATCAACATTGAGGCAATACTTTCCACTAGCTGAGATGATCATTGGAAAATTTTAGCAATAAAATATTTGAAAATTAAGATAGGTATATTTTATATACATAGTCAATTACACATTTAATGAACTACAGTATAGTGTAAATATGACTTTTGTATACGGTGTTAAACCAAATAATTTTTGTGACTCTATTATAATATTCACTTTATTACAATTGTCTGAAATCAAACCCACAATATCTAACTGTATTTTTCTACCCATTAATCAACTTCTCTACAACCTCTCCTCCCTGCTAACCTTTACAGTCTCTGATACCCATCATTCTATACTCTATCTCCATGAGATCGTAGTAAATGACGAACAACTAAAAGCTTTCACTCTGGGATCATGCACAAACCAACCATATCCACTCTTGCCATTTCCACTCAATATTATACTAACAGTTCTGGACAGGGCAATTAGGCAAGAAAATAAACAAAATGTATAGACTGAAAAGGCTGAAGTAAAATTATGTCTATTTGCAGATGGCATGACATTGAATATAGAAAATCCTAAGAAATCTACTAGACAATAGATATTTTCAGCAAGGTTTTAGGATACAAGATCAATAAACTAAAATAACTTATTTCCATACACTGACAATAAAGTATTCAAAAATAAAATCAAAGACTTTTTATTTATAATAGTATCAAGATGAATAAAATAATTTGGAAAACAATTCTTAATAGAAGAGCAAAACATATACTCTAAAAACTATAAAATATTACTTCAAGAAATTAAAGACATAAATAAGTAGAAAGATTTCCCATGTTCTTGTTCCAGAAAACTCAGTGTTTTTAAAGTAGCAATATTCCCCAAATTAATCCGCAGATTCTATAAAGTATGTATTCATATCATAGCTAGAGGTTTTTTTTCCAGAAGTTGACAATCCTATTCTAAAATTAATATGGAAATGCAAGAGACTCAAAATAACTTTAAAAAACCTGCAAAAATAGCAGTTAGAAAGCTCACAATTTCCAATTTCAAATTTTACTACAAAGCTACCATAGGCCAGGCATGGTTGCTCACGCTTGTAATCCTAGTACTTTAGAGGCCAAGGCGGGCGGATCACTTGAGGTCATGAGATCAAGACCAGCCTGGCCATCATGGTGAACCCCCATCTCTACTAAAAATACAGAAGTTAGCCAGGAGTGTTGGCAAGCACCTGTAATCCCAGCTACTCAGTTGGCTGAGCCAGGAGAAAACGAAAACAAAAAGAAAAAGCTACCATAATCAAGACAATTTGGTCTGACCTAGAGATATATGTAGAGATTGATTGAATAGAATTCAATGTCTACATTTAGGGTCAATTAGTTTTTACAATGATGTCACGACAATTCAATGGGGAAAGAATAGCCACTTCAACAAATGGTGCTGAGACAACTGGATATACATGTGAAAAATATATAAATAAGTAAATGTGAACTCCTTCCTCATACCACGCTTAAAATTTAACTCAAAACGGATCATAAACCAAATTGTAACAGCTAATACTATAAAACTTTTAGAAAAAAATTCTATGAGAAAATCTTTGTCACCTTGGATTAGGCAACACATTTTTTTGATATTACACCAAAAGCACATAAAGCAAAAGAAAAATTAGAAAAATTGTAGATCATCAAAACTGAAATGTTTTTGTCGTTAAATGATAGCATCCAGAAAGTAAAATGTCAGTCCACAGAATGAAAGAATATATTTGCAAATCATGTATCTGAAAATTGACCCATATATAGAATATATAAATATTCATACATTTCAACAATGAAGTGCATAAAAAGTAAAATGGGCATGGGATTTGAATAGATGTTTTGCTAAAAAGATAAACAAGTTGCTAATTAAAAATATTAAAATATGTTCAACATCATTAGTCATCACACGAGAGTGGCCATAATAAAAAAAAAAACACAGACATAATAATAACAAGTGTTAACAAGGATGCAAATAAATTGGAACCCTCATACACTGCTAGTGGGAATGTGAAGTGTGCAGCTGCTTTAGAAAGCAGTCTGGCCATTTCTCAAAAGGTTAATGATAGAGTTACCATGTTACATGACAATTCGACTCATCTGTATATACCAAATAAAAATAAAAATAAATATCCAGACAAAATTTATACACAAATGTTCATCATGGCATTATTCATAATAGTGAAAAAGTGAAAACAATACACTTGTCTATTAAATGATTAATGGATAAACAAAATGAGGTCAAATTCAATGATCTAATATTATTTGACAATAAAAAGGAATTAAGTACTGGTAATTAACATGAGTATATTATGGAAACATTGTGATAAATAAAATAGTCATAAAAGACTAAATAGCATCTGTTTCCATTTATATGAAATGTCCATAATTGACATATATAGAGAGACAAAAATTTGATTAGTGGTTGCCTAGGCTTGGGGTTAAGGAGAAAAATGGGGACCAACTTGCAATGCCTATGGAGTTTCTTGGAGGGCTGTGGAAATATTCTGTATTTAATTATTTTTATTGTTGCAGAACACTACAAATATATATATATAACAATTCATTGTACACTTAAAACACACACATACACACTGTAAAGCCTATTGATGTTATTGAAGAACAATCTCTTTACTTCATTCCAGTAATCTAATTAGTAGTAACTGGGAATTTGCAAGGTCCTATTTAATCACTGAAGGCGATTTCACAAACTATATGGCTTTCTCCTAATCTGTTCTTGCATTCTAACACATCTCTGGTGAGAGGATAGAACTCTTGGTGTATGAATTTATATAACTCCTTCAGTGATTCGGAATTTGTAATGGTGATTTTAACTTATCAAAAAGAAGAGAAAATATTTTATAAAATCTATTTTCATTTTATTTCTACTAGAATATTTTTGCATATGATCAGAGAATGTTATCTTCTGTATTATATAATAATGGCATTATAAAATGTCTCTTTAAAAATAAAATGTACATATACAGTGATTTATGTTTAGATGTGGAAGTTTTGCTCTAACAAATAACAATAAAATTTTATATGAACTGAATGAAACATAATTATTTTCAAAGATTTAATTTCTTTGGTTTCACCACGCACAAAATAGGGGGACTTCATTTACATCTTTATGCAGCTGCATACAATTATTTTAACAAATATGATCCATTACTTTACATCAGTCTGTGCTGCATATTGTATCATAATAGTAAATCATCTGTTTTAATTCTAAACTATATAAAATTCTCAATATGCCTAAATTTTATTTATATCCCACCTTTACTTTTTAAAGGACAATGTGTTGCATATTTTAAAAAGAACAAATGCAATTATTATCATAATGAGAGCATTCTCCTATAAATATATAAAAACCCACAAAGCTTTTTCAGCTTTTTTCAAATCTTTACTATTGTGGTCATTTTACACCAGCTTTGAGATTCAGCTTATCCAAACTTATGGTTCAATTATACCATGAGTAAAGATATTATAAGGGACCAATAGATAACTCAGTAACTCATTTACTTATTTACTTATTTATTTTTAAATATGAAACATTTTATAAATATTTATGTCATCCTTGCACAGGGGCCATGCTAATCTTTTCTGTATTGTTCCCATTTTAGTATATGTGTTGCCAAACTGGACCTTCACTTATTTTTATAGTAAAAGTGTAGTTTGTATTTACTATATACAAAGTTATACAGGAAATTAACATAAATGAATATTTTACTTAATGTAAAATTTTAATTAGATCAATATGGAATTGTTACTTTTATACCAATTTTTATTTTTATTTGAGAAGTAAAAATTCTCAAATATTGTTAACATCATATGATCGAACTTAAATATATATGCAAATTGAAGACTCTTTAGAACGTTAATATTTGACTTAGTGTTTACTGAATCCCACTTATGTGCTAATAGAGAGTTAAAGTGAAGGAAAAGAAGAATATTATGGGAAGTACTCTAAAGCAGTCTAGAATTAAAGAAGAAATAGATATTTGGACACATTTTAAAATATGCTGCAAGTGATAACGTACAGGTATGTCTACAAAAAATATGGTAGTTGGAGACGTAGTCTAACTCAGTATTCTGGAAATATTTTCTATGAAAAAATAAGACTGGAAAAATTCATTTGTGTATATTGAACAATAATGTGTTACATTTGTTGTAATTCTGTTGAACAATTTAACAATTTTACGTTAGGGTGATTTAAAAACCACAATAAGAAAATTACTTATGTATTATCACTGTACCTTTATTTTAATCTCTGTTTCTTCAGTATATAATACACACATGTGCTTATAAAGAAAGATGCAATAATATTTAGTGTGATTTCCATATCAATTTTGTAAAAGAATGGGAACACATACAAGTATAAACACATAAATATCACATATAAATAAATACATGTACCTACGTCATGCCACTCTTTATATATTAGTATGTTCTAATATTTCTTTTTAAATAAAATATTGTAATGAGAAATAGAGGAATAAATTTATAAACATATACTTAACATTCAGTATGATCTAGACCTCATACTAATTTGCTTGTGTAATTTGGGAAAAATATTTGCCTTATCTAAACATTACCATTTTTAATTAAGAACACAGGAATACAGAATATGCTTTTGTGAAAATTAAATGAAATCATTATATAAATATTTTAATCTGAAAAATTCTCATTTTACTGTTTAACAAAAATACAATTTTAATGTCTGCATAATAGCCCTTTATGTCTCTAAAGTACGATTCATATAATTATTCACTCTTTGGCATTTATGTTTTGAATAATTTAGTAATGGCCAAACATATTTATACATATCTACGCATTGTTCTTTGTAATCCACTTATCATAAATTCCTAGAAGTATTATTTGTGGGGCAAAAGTATTATTTGTGGGGCAAAACGTTCTTTATGTAGAGATAGCCAAATTGCTTTATAGAAAGGTTGTAACAACACTTCCAATAGTAGTTTGCCTAATTCATCATGAACTATTGCTAATAGTAGCTAGTTTTTAATTTTAATTTATATAGAGAGAGTTTATGAGTTTGCAAAGATATAATTTGCTTGCATTTAAATTTATTTGAATATTTCTTGTAGATGATTTTTGGTGAATTATATTTCTTTTGAGAGTTGGATGTACATGTTTTAAATTATTCTTATGAGAATATCTTCTTTTTCCTTTTAAATAATGAATTGTCAGGCACCTATATATTAAAGCTTCTAGTACCTGGATAGTAAAAAGTATTCAAAATAGTTTTTTTTTTTACTTTCACATATATATTTTAAACTTCTCTATGCTATATTTCACTTGCTGACGTTATAGTATTTTTATTCATTACTAAATATTATGAATCATAAAATTTCATCTTTATTTTTCTAATTATTTTGTGGTTTCATTTTTAATATTTAACTTTCAAATTATAATGGCTTTAATTTTGTTATAAGTTATGAGGAGAAGCACCAATTTATCCTTTTTCCATTAATAGTCATCCAATTTTCTCAAAAAAATATTGTTATTTTGCATGAATATGGGATACCACCTTGTGTTAAATTATATAGTTTTACCTGTTACTATGTTCCTTCTTTTGTATTGATATGCATGTTTATTTCATTGTGAAACTTGTTATTTTGCTTATAGTACTTTTATAATAGCATTTAACACTTGTTCAAATATGCAATCGTTATTTTCTTGTGAAAATTATTTTTCCTGTTTTACCAGAATTTTTTGTTTCTTTCACTTTGCATTCATTTTGACAGGTTTTAAATCTTTCTTTTCTGGTGTAGGGAGAGGGTAATAAAGGGCACTTTTTAACTCCATGCATCAGTTTATTATTGGGATAAATGTATGCATTGATTTTATGAATATTAAAATCTTTGCAACACTTAGTGCTCTCATTAAAGAATATATTATAGGTCTTCATTTATTTCAAGTGATTTATTTTTACAGCATGCTTCAGGTTTATTGCACTAGTTGTTCCCTCTTTAGCACTGCCATTCCCACAATTAACCCCTAATTATACTGGTGGACTCCCATGCACTATATAGAGATAGCCAAATTGCTTTATAGAAAGGTTGTAGCAATTATAATTCCTCGTGTCAGTTCATCTAATCTATCAGGTTTATCTAATTCATTTTGGGTCTCTACTGAAATTTCCTCAGCTAAGCCAACTTTTCTTACCTCTTTCTGTCCCACGTCTTTAATAGCCCATCTTTTTCCTTTGTTCTATTTTTCTTCATAGCATTTATCACTGCCAGAAGCTACATTTCTTATTTATTTTCTAATTTTCTCTACCATGGCATAACTCATTGGCATGGTCTTTGGTTTTTTTCAATGCTGAATCTTTAGAGTCCAGAGAAGTACTAAGAACATCATTAGTATTCATAATTAATCAATGGTCTTTAGTGAAAATTTGCATTTCATTTATATAAATCATGCAAATTTCTTCCGTATATTAATTGTTGCTAGTTTGATTTTTTGGAGCTAAGTGAATGGAATGTATCTGATTATTTTATTTCCTATGACCACCCTAAAAAATTGCTCATTCCTGAAAAATTGTAGAGATTTGGATGAATTCTCTGAAAATTTCTATAAAGCATGATATAGTTTATCATTGCAAATACGACCAGGATTTTTATAAATGTTGATACACAGACTGAGACAGAAATAGATGCAGAGATGTATATTTTATACAAAGATAAATATATATTCAAAGAATCAAGTCACCCCAGAATTGATTGAAACTATTAAAATTCATCACCACCACATATTTCTATATTTCAAATTGTTATGCAGTGGAACTCCCAAATGGATTGAAGGAACATAAATGCAGAATACTGATAAATGGCAGCACAGTGAGCAAAAAGAGGTGGCTGGCAGAGGAGCCTAGTGATGGCAGAGAGAAGCACTTTCATGTGACAGCATTATTAATGACTGAAAAGAATTTGTAAAGCATCTTAAGTGGCTGCTCAGATGATTTAAAAATCTGATGATGGAGGACACTCATTACTGGGGAAATATTATATGTGATAATAGAGATTGTGTCATTGGTGAAGACCTCTCAGCTCTGTATTCACTGGGAATTTTGGTCAGAAAGTTCAAGACCTTATGTATTTCTCCTAGCCTATGATCTGTAAGATTTCGAGCCTTTGATGAGTCATAGGCCTAGACGAATTTTAAGGTCTTTTCCAATCGAGTACATGCAATTTTTGCAATATAAATTACATGTCATACATGCTAATAATTCTAAAGGAGAACAAAATAAAAAAGAAATCACTTTAGAATCCAGAAAATGAGACAGAAAATATATTTTTTAACACTGAGACTATATTTTTCGTAAGAACCTAAGTTACTGACAACAAATTAAATCTTTAGAAACATAATACTTTAAGATTTCTCCTGGATTATTAAATATGTCCATCACTATGTGTTAGTCATGCTAAGTCTAAAAATGAAATTAGTGTTTTATGAACATCCCTGGGAATTTCCTACAATGCTTATTTGTACACAAAATTTTAGTGCATGTATGATTTTGTTTTTTGTTTGTTTGTTTGTTTGAGACAGAGTCTCTTTCTATTGCCAAGTCTGGATTGCAGTGGCAAGATCATGGCTCACTGCAGCCTCAGTCTCCTGAGGCTCAATCAATCCTCCCACCTCAGCCTCCCTAGTAGCTGGGATCACACGTGCATAACGCCATGCCCAGATAATTTTTTAATTATTCCTTTTTGTAGAGACGGGGTTTTACCATGTTGCCCAGGTTGGTCTCGATCTCCTGGGCTCAAGCGAGGAGTTGGCCTCGTAAAGTGCTGGGATTACAGGAATGAGCCATTACCCCCAGGAGACATATTTTGATTTTCATCAAAAAACCTATATTTAAACTTGACACAACTGAGTTTTATGGGATATAATCCAGAACTGAGAATTTTTAAATAGTCAAAATCTAGTTAAAATATCTCGTTTTTATTTCAATAATTATAATAATTATTACCATTTTTGTTATTATTTTAAAGTCAATTCAGTGCTCACATACGTGACTAGCCTTTTGAGGTTCTTGTCCATTTATCAATTTGTCTAAGATCATTCATCTGCTTATACTGCTTTAACAACCATGAGCCAAAGAGAGAAGTTCAGTGTCTTGGCCACCACGTGAATAAAGCAAAGTGTGCATTTGGTTTATCCATCTCCTTTTTAGATTCTGTTTCTTCATTTTTTTTCTATACTTAGTAGAAAGAGCTTGATGTTAAGAAAAATTGTCACCCAATTGGTTTATCTAATTACACATTGTTCAGTAGTTATATGTAAATTATTTTTATAAATGTAGTTTAATATGTTTGTGATCTGAAATCAATGTATATCTCAGGTAGAAAAGAGTAATTCAGAATTCTGTGTCTGACGGAGTCACAGCCTCAAAGACATTGAATGTAGCCTATGTTGCTGTGGTCCATCCTTGAATTTTTTGCTAAGCATTAATCTAGCTTAGTTTTGAATAAGACTGATGTTTCATGAGAGTGAATGAAAAGTTGGGCTGTGGTGTTTGTACATATATATAATATACATTAATATATATCTACATATATGTATATAGTTGGCCTTCTATATTAATGGGCTCCATATCTGTGGATTCAACCAAGAGCAGATCAAAAATATGTTTTTTAAATGTGTCTGGGCTGGGCAGAGTGGCTCACACCTGTAATCCCAGCACTTTGGGAGACCAAGGAAGGTGGATCGCTTGAGTTCAGGACTTTGAGACCAATCTGGGCAACATGGCAAAACCCTGTCTCTACAAAAAATACAAAAAATCAGACTGGTGTGGTGGCACACACCTGTAATCCCAGCTACCTGGGGGGATGAGATGGGAGAATCGCCTCAGCCTGGGAGGCAGAAGTTGCAGTCAGCAAAGATTGCGCCACCACACTCCAGCCTGGGTGACAGAGCAAAACACTGTCTCAAAAAAGAACTGTCTGTATTAGACATGTATAGACTACTTTTCTTGTCATGAATCCCTGTACAATACAGCAATACAGTATAACCACTATTCACTGGCATTTGCATTGTATTAGATATTATTAGTAATGTAGAGATGATTTATCATATATGGGAGGATGTGAGGATATGCACAGGTTATATAAAGATACTTTGCCATTTTACATCAGAGACTTGAGCATCCATAGATTTCAGTACCCAAAAGAGGCAGAGACTTGAGCATCTGTAGATTTTGGTATCCACAAGTGGTCTTGGAACCACTGCCCCATTGATACTGAAGGATGACTGTACATACCAATTTGTCTCTCTCTCCCTCTCTATGTATCTTTCATAAAACATTGCCCAGAGCAGTCTGCTTGCAGCATGCAACCGCAGAAGTTTCTTCTGTTGTGTTGGCATGTGCCAATTAGGTAATCACCAGGCAGTTGCATGGCCTTTCCACTCTCTGTCTCTTTCCATTTTCTCTCTGTTGTAAACAGTAGTAAGAAAATAAAGAAGGAATAAAGAAAAATCTATTTAGTGTATCACAAGCCTACTGTGTATATATGTGTGTGTCTGTGTAAGTGCCCTATGGACAAGTGTAATTTATCAAAGATTTTCAGAGCTGTCTATGCTGTCTTTCCATTCCCAGTTCTGCATGTTTCAAAGCCTAATTAGCTTTTATCTGAGAAATTCTCAGTCTATCTTTAAAAAACCACTATTCTCTAATACAAAGCCCATTCCTTCTAACACTTATTGGAATATATGCTTGTAATTTTATATAAGAACTATTTTGATGGCCAAGGGAATGATATATTTTATTTACCACTGGGGAGTTTTTAATAGAACTGAGTAAGCTATTTAGTTTTCCGGTGTACTATGAGAGAAATCTGTCAATTTACTATACCAGTTTACCTTTCAGATCCCCTATTATACTTCTGTTGCACTTAGAAAATTCAACACTTGAATCTCAAGTGCTACAGATATTTGCCAAAGACACTATCTCTAGAATCCGAGTTTTCATATATTTTCAACGCTCCTGAACCTTACAATGCATCACTTTTCCTATGTACTCTATAATAATAGATTCTAGACATAATTGAATATTTAATTTACTTTTCACACATTTATGACATGTCTGTCTTTGCCAGAGCCTCCCCTAAGTGCAGGCAATAAAATGTTGACTCAGAGTGGCCGTGAATTTTGGCATAAATACATCTGTGAGTTCCCTAACCACACAAAGGGATATGGCAGTATTCCCAGCTTGGCAGAACTGTAAACCATATGAATTGATACTTAATGAGAATGTCTGCACTATATGAACCCATTAAAAAGCATATTATCATTCTCTCTACCACCCAGGACTTTTCAAAACCAGATTATGAGAGACTGTGAGCATTGTACTACCATCCTGTGGGACAACAGAACTGAGGTTAGGAAGTAGCGTCTTCAATACAGAAAATCAGTTCACAGGAATCAAACCTCTATCAGTATCTGAAGGATAGGAGAAAGAGGGTATCTTAGAATAGGGCTGGCAAGAGCAACAATGAATCTTACATTACTGGTAAATGAGTGTGGGCTCCAACGAGGCATTAACATCCTAAGCAGGAGACTGAGGCATTGGTACCTTCATTCGAACTGGGCCAATAAGGCAGGAATTACTAGAAATAAACAACTTGATAAACGTAAGGTAACCAATCTCAACCCCAGATGTGGACAGAGCTGTGAGCACTCTTTTTTTTTTTAACCAATAAATGAATTTCTTGCTTATTGCTGTGCATTAGGGAGGTAAGGTTGCTTCTTTAAATTATGCCTCTATTGGGAGACTAGAAATCATAAATATGAAACTACAGAAGGTTGTATTCATTTCTCATGAAGGGCTATAATTCTCACAAGTCCAGCACATGCATACAAACCACTTGCTTAATTTAAATTGGGTTGATTCAGACAAGGAAAAGTCACTGCATGATTCAGAGACTGATGTTGATCTTACAGGGTTGAAATGTGGCCAAATACTGATTTATTAACAATGTTGTAGAGATCTAGGTAATATGTTGGCCTGACCTACAGGATGCACCACAATTATTTATTAGCAAGCCCCATATTTGTTTTTACAGCAAGAGAAACTATTATAATTGCAGTTATGGGAAAGTATTTTAGACTCATTTTATTTTGAAAATTGTTTTGTTTTGTTTTTCTGAAGAATACTCAGTGTTCAAAATTTATAATAACCTCTGAATTGGTTCATGGTCAATTATAGTAAATAAAAACAGGTGAGGTCAGAAAACAAGTAAAATTTTTCCAAGAATCACAGATTATAGAAGAGGAAGTATTGGTGGAAGAGTAATCAAAGTAGTCTCCTGCATCAGAATCACTTGAGAAATTGATTAAATCCAGCTCCTTGGTTCATCTTTGACCTACTAAATAAAAACATTTGAGAGTGGTACCTATAATTCTGTGATTTTAACAATCACACCTCGTAATTCCTTCACAATGTGCACTAAGGTTTGAACATTACAGTATTGGAATGAAGAGAATAGGTTCTGGAATTCTGGGTCTATTTCCTCCAGCTTATTGATCCAGACTCTCCAAACTTTTATTAACATGATGATCTATAAAAACTTGCACCCTAAAATATTTTTATTTAATTTTATTTAATAATTTTAAAAATTGCAAAATGTTGAAATATTAACATTGAAAAGCAGGCTGAGAAAACATAAATTTTGTTGAATTCATAACATTTAAGTGGTTTCCATTACTTCAGTTATTTCTAGAGCATCTCAATTTATCAATGTAAAAATTTAACTGTTAGCAAATAACAAGGTAAAAGAAATGAGGCTGAATTGCCTTTAGAATGAACTGGAGTTCCAACCAGGATTATAGATTTTTATTCACAATGTGTAGTATCACAGCAATATTATTTCAAAATGCTTTGGGAAATGACAATATGGGGAATAAAATCACTTAGAAATTAAACCTAGAATCTGACATTACAGTGCACTGGCTTAAATGCTTATGTTGAATAGAAATATTTTGATATCATGTAACTACTCAAAAGAAATTTAACTTGCCCAATAAAATGAAATAAATTTTCAAAAATAAATTCTAGGAACATTTGTGACTGGACCTTCAGAGCATGCTAGGAGAGCACAGAGAAACTTATAGAACTGTATTTTATGTCTTCCTTGAATGCACCAATGAATATCATATACTAAGCAAAATGTATCCCTTTCAAATACAATATATGTGTGCCCTGTGCTTTCTGGTGTCTTGAAATCAAAGGAGATAAATATTAGTAAAAATTAGGAGAATATTGTGGCACATTTTGTTCCTATGCATTGGAATAGCTAGGTAATTGTTACTTTTTATTCTAGATTTTTAAGAAATTTACAAAATTATCTTGGCATTTTGGCAAAATTTCTATAATCTTATGTGTGTTTATTTTCTATTAAAATATGTGAAACAAAATAACTTACTTATACAATTTTTAGGGTTCTGAGTTGGACAGGTGCTTTCCATTGTTTAGTTCATAAATATCAAAGTTATTTTTTAATTTCAATGGGCATAGCTCTGTATTTCTAACCTATGGTCTTGTCATCCCTATAAGCTGTGGTATGAATTTCTGAAACTGCATACATTTTTTCCTGCAGTATATATCTGTCACTGTTATAACATTCTTAAGTGCCTTCATTGCCTCATCACCCTTGCAGTTAGCCTAACTCCAAACAATTATTTTATACTATAATATATTATACTATTATATTTATATAGAAAATAGTATACTATTATATTTATATATAAAATATTATATTTATACTATTTTATACTATACTATACTATTTTATATTATGCTATTTGTTCTATAGGGGAGTGGTGGTATAAATTTAATGTTCATGCTCTTTTCAATTAAATAATTCCATATCTAAGATCTTACTAAGATCTTTTCCATTTAAAAAATCTCAGTTAAAATACTACATTTTCTTGATATTTTATTTTCAACTTAAGCTAAATTTGGCTAAAGTGGTATCTCCCTATCCTGCATTGCTTTCTTAATTATTACATCTTTTACACAGTTAAGACATGACTGATTGAGTTTTGTTTACATTTCTTTTTATCTGACGTTTTCATGTTTGTTACTTTTGTTACCCAGAATGTAAGAAGCATGAAAGAAGGATCTCCATGTCAGACAAACAGTAGGTGCTAAATAAATGCTTGGTTAACAAATATTAACTGAATGCTTGTTATGTTTACTATTATACAACACATTCATTTCTTGTTCTCTCAAAAGTGACATACTTTGACGAAGACGCTGTTGTAGGAAGATCAGGGTTCTTGTTACATGACCAGGAAAGATTAGGCTAGCAGATACTTTGAAGGATTAGGGGTAGGATTTATTGGGTGAAAAGGATTAAAAAGGGAAACAGGAACTCTCAGCAAAGTAAGAGTCCTGCTAGCAGGTGTCCCGCCTCACAGATTTAATACCCAGTTACCACCCAGGAACAGGAGACGCCAGGCTTCTACCCCTGCAAATGCAAACTTCTGTGGCTCCACCCCATTCTTCCAGTGTGCAGGCGGGATGGAGATTCTCTGGAGACCTTCCCCCTTTGTACTTGGCTGTCTCAACACTATAAAAGCAGGTGAGGCCACGATGAGCTCATATAAACTTTAGACGGTCTTACTTGATGCTCATTTGTAAGAGTCTGAGCAATTACTAACCCTGAATACTTTTTCAAACTGAACTTCTTAAGAGAAGTTCTAGTAAAAGACAACATTTTACCCATCATCTTATATTTCCAGATGATTAAGTATCCATGAGTTGGTGTTCTAGGCAACCACCTGTGTGCCTTGGACTGATTTAAAATTTGGCATAAAATTTACAACAGTTAAATCAATAAGGGTAAAGTGATATTAGAATTTAACTAATATGTTGTCCAGAGGGCATTTCTTGGCTGCCAATGTATTCATGAATGGTGAATTTCATGGCGAGACCCTGTAATCATCTCAAAGAGGAACACAAGTCATGAAGGGCAAGGGCCAAGCAAAGCTAATAATTCTCTAGGTATCAAATACAAACTCAGAGACACAGGTCTCAGAAGAGCTCTAATGGATTTTGCTGCTCTGCCAGCTTGTACTGGTCTTGCCCCAGGTGCTACAGCTCTTGTCCCAAAAGCATTATAAAATGATCTTGTGGCCTTTGATACATCTTCAGAGAAAGAATATTTTCAGTAAATAATGAAGTGTCTTCCAGGTATCAGAGATTTAAAGGAAATCTACTAGTGCATGGAAAAACTCAGAACTCAAAGTGCATATCTTACTAATGTTATTTATGTATTAAAATATACATTAAATTCTTGTCCATATCAATCACTGCACAAAGCGCTAGACAAAAAAGAATGCACAGTTCCTTCTCTTAAGAAGCTTATAGCTTAACTGGATGTCAGATAAGTCTCCAAAAATTGCATAGTCGTGTCATAAGTGCTATGATATAAGCCAGGAGAAGGACCTAGAAGAACATGTGAGAAGGAGAAGAAACCCAATTATAGGGAGAACACAATTTCTCCCCAATCACTCCCAGTATATCTGACATAAGCTGAATGAAAGAAATGTTAAGGAAATTGCTTTTTCATCATTTATTTCTGAGATCAAAAAATTGACTACATTTTAAAATCTTGCTCATGAAAACAAACCAAGAAAGCAAAATAGTAATTGAGAAGCCTTGTTTGGGCTCCCAGATTCCAGGATGGCTTATGATGTGACCAAGATGTTTCTGTGTCTTGAGAAGGTAATGTTTCCCTGGAGAAATTTCAGCATCTGGTGGGGCAGGGTAACAAAGAGAAGTCCAAAGACACAGGACCTTAAGCCCTGTTTCTGCTTTAATCAGAGTGTTTTAATTTTGTCTATTATATGGAGGTCTCATGTAAAATTTCAACTAAAGAGAATTTGTGTGTGTGTAGTAAAAAAAAAAAGAAAAATTTCAGAAGCTATAATGGAAACAAAGCAGAATATATTCTTACCGCTGTAATTTTTTTCTTTTTATAAAATAAATTGTTTGTATTAGAGGTTTACAATATGGTGTTATGGGACACATAGACATCGTAAAGTATTACCATATTAAAGCAGACTAATAGATCTATCATCTCACATACCTTTTTGTGGCAAAATCAACTAAAATCTGCTGATTTAACAAAAATTCCTAATAAATACAACTTTATTAACTTTAATCCTCATATTGTACATTAGATCTTTAAACTTGTTTATCCTATCTGCTATTTTGTATCCTTTGACCTATGTCTCTCCATTTCCTACCCACTTCATCCACAGTAATCAGTTTCAATCTCTCTCTCTCTGTATTTATGCTTTTTAATAAATATTGCACACATAAGTGAGATCATGTAATATTTTAATATTTTTCTTTCTCTGGCTTATTTCACTTACCATAATATCCTCCAGATACATCCATATTGTGGCAAATAACAGAATCTCCTTTTCAAAGACTGAATCATATTTTCCTGGACTATAATTTTTTCTTCTTAATATTTCCGAGTGTAAACTCCTTAGCCTGCACTTCAAGGCCCTGCATAACTTGGCTCCTACTTGCCCTTTCTGAATCATCTCTCAAAAACTTAACTTCCATCAACCCATCAGTCTAAACATGTAGGAAATCATTCCATTTCATTACTTTGTAGATGTATAGATGGTATAAATTTTCATATTTTAAAGCTTATCAAATACATTAAAATAAATTCTGCTTTTGCGGTGCTGCTTAGAGGCGTAGACACAGTTTGGTGTTTATTTTAATCCACTCACACACTGTTCCGTTTTGCACATAAATTATATTTAAAATTGTTTGATTTGGGATGGAACAGTGGTATTTAATAGTTTATATGCATCATGGTAGGTATCTTTCTATCCATAGGATTTAGAGGTTAGGGTTAGTTTTTGTCTCCTTGAGTGCTAGTAAAATATATTACTGGGGAATCCGAATTCCTAAGGTCAGCATGCAGAGAAACTCTCTGCAATAAGACTTACTGTGCTAATGGGAGGGTGGAGCCAAGATGGCCGAATAGGAACAGCTCTGGTCTCCAGCTCCCAGCCCCAGCGACACAGAAGACGGGTGATTTCTGCATTTCTGCTTGAGGTACCGGTTTCATCTCACTAGGGAGTGCCTAACAGTGGGTTCAGGACAGTCGGTGAAGCGCACTGTGCGCGAGCCGAAGCAGGGCGAGGCATTGCCTCACTCGGGAAGCGCAAGGGGTCAGGGAGTTCCCTTTCCTAGTCAAAGAAAGGGAAAACAGACGGCACCTGGAATATCGGGTCAGTCCCGTCCTAATACTGCGCTTTTCCAACGGGCCTGGAAAACGGCACACTAGGAGATTGTGTCCCGCACCTGGCTCGGAGGGTCCTATGCCCACAGAGTCTTGCTGATTGATAGCACAGCAGTCTGAGATCACGCTGCAAGGCGGCAACGAGGCTGGGGGAGGGGCGCCCGCCATTGCCCAGGCTTGCTTAGGTAAACAAAGCAGCCAGGAAGCTCGAACTGGGTGGAGCCCACCACAGCTCAAGGAGGCCTGCCTGCCTCTGTAGGCTCCACCTCTGGGGGCAGGGCACAGACAACCAAAAACTCAGCGAGAACCTCCACAGCCTTAAATGTCCCTGTCTGACTGACAGCTTTGAAGAGAGTAGTGGTTCTCCCAGCACGCAGCTGGAGATCTGAGAACAGACAGACTGCCTCCTAAAGTGGGCCCCTCACCCCTGAGCAGCCTAACTGGGAGGCACCCCCCCAGTGGGACAGACTGACACCTCATTCAACTGGGTACTCCTCTGAGACTCAACTTTCAGAGGAACTATCAGACAGCTGAATTTGTGGTCTCACAAAAATCCGCTGTTCTGCAGCCACCGCTGCTGACACCCAGCCAAACAGGGTCTGGAGTGGACCTCTAGTAAACTCCAACAGACCTGCAGCTGAGGGTCTTGTCTGGTAGAAGGAAAATTAACAAACAGAAAGGACATCCACACCAAAAACCCATCTGTACATCACCATCATCGAAGACAAAAAGTAGACAAAACCACAAAGATGGGGAAAAAACAGACCAAAAAAACTGGAAACTCTAAAAAACAGAGCACCTCTCCTCCTCCAAAGGAACGCAGTTCCTCACCAGCAACGGAACAAAGCTGGATGGAGGATGACTTTGATGAGTTGAGAGAAGAAGGCTTCAGACGATCAAACTACTCTGAGCTATGAGAGGAAATTCAAAACAATAGCAAAGAAGTTAAAAACTTTGAAAAAAAATTAGAAGAATGGATAACTAGAATAACCAATGGAGAGAAGGGCTTAAAGGAGATGATGGAGCTGAAAGCCAAGTTTCGAGAACTACGCGAAGAATGCAGAAGCCTCAGTAGCAGATGCGATCAACTGGAAGAAAGGGTATCGCTGATAGAAGATGAAATGAATGAAATGAAGAGAGAAGGGAAGTTTAGAGAAAAAAGAATAAAAAGAAATGAACAAAGCCTCCAAGAAATTTGGGACTATGTGAAAAGACCAAACCTACGTCTGATTGGTGTACCTGAAAATGATGGGGAGAATGGAACCAAGTTGGAAAACACTCTGCAAGATATTATCCAGGAGAACTTCCCCAATCTAGCAAGGCAGGCCAGCATTCAGATTCAGGAAATACAGAGAACGCCACAAAGATACTCCTCGAGAAGGGCAACTCCAAGACACATAATTGTCAGATTCACCAAAGTGGAAATGAAGGAAAAAATGTTAAGGGCAGCCAGAGAGAAAGGTCGGGTTACCCACAAAGGGAAGCCCATCAGACTAACAGCTGATCTCTCAGCAGAAACTCTACAAGCCAGAAGAGAGTGGGGGCCGATATTCAACATTCTTAAAGAAAAGAATTTTCAACCCAGAATTTCCTATCCCGCCAAACTAAGCTTCATAAGTGAAGGAGAAATAAAATACTTTACAGACAAGCAAACGCTGAGTGATTTTGTCACCACCAGGCCTGCCCTAAAAGAGCTCCTGAAGGAAGCACTAAACATGGAAAGGAACAACCAGCCCCTGCAAAAACATGCCAAATTGTAAAGACCATCGAGGCTAGGAAGAAACTATAGCAACTAACGAGCAAAATAACCAACTAACATCATAATGACAGGATCAGATTCACACATAACAATATTCACGTTAAATGTAAATGGGCTAAATGCTCCAATCAAAAGACACAGACTGGCAAACTGGATAAGGAGTCAGGACCCATCAGTGTGCTGTATTCAGGAAACCCATCTCACGTGCAGAGACACACATAGACTCAAAATAAAGGGATGGAGGAAGATCTATCAAGCAACTGGAAAACAAAAAAAGGCAGGGGTTGCAATCCTAGTCTCTGATAAAATAGACTTTAAACCAACAAAGATCAAAAGAGACAAAGAAGGCCATTACATAATGGTAAAGGGATCAATTCAACAAGAAGAGCTAACTATCCTAAATATATATGCACCCAACACAGGAGCACCCAGATTCATAAAGCAAGTCCTCAGTGACCTACAAAGGGACTTAAACTCCCACACAATAATAATGGGAGATTTTAACACCCCACTGTCAGCATTAGACAGATCAACGAGACAGAAAGTTAACAAGGATATCCAGGAATTGAACTCAGCTCTACATAAAGTGGACCTAATAGACATCTACAGAACTCTCTACCCCAAATCAACAGAATATACATTTTTTTCAGCACCACACCACACCTATTCCAAAATTGACCACATAGTTGGAAGTAAAGCTCTTCTCAGCAAATGTAAAAGAACAGAGATTATAACAAACTGTCTCTCAGACCACAGTGCAATCAAACTAGAACTCAGGATTAAGAAACTCAGTCAAAACCGCTCAACTACATGGAAACTGAACAACCTGCTCCTGAATGACTATTGGGTACATAATGAAATGAAGGCAGAAATAAAGATGTTCTTTGAAACCAACGAGAACAAAGACACAACATACCAGAATCTCTGGGACACGTTCAAAGCAGTGTGTAGAGGGAAATTTATAGCACTAAATGCCCACAAGAGAAAGCAGGAAAGATCCAAAATTGACACCCTAACATCACAATTAAAAGAACTAGAAAAGCAAGAGCAAACACATTCAAAAGCTAGCAGAAGGCTAGAAATAACTAAAATCAGAGCAGAACTGAAGGAAATAGAGACACAAAAAACCCTTCAAAAAATTAATGAATCTAGGAGCTGGTTTTTTGAAAAGATCAACAAAATTGATGGACCGCTAGCAAGACTAATAAAGAAGAAAAGAGAGAAGAATCAAATAGATGCAATAAAAAACGAAAAAGGGGATATCACCACCGATCCCACAGAAATACAATCTACCATCAGAGAATACTACAAACACCTCTATGCAAATAAACTAGAAAATCTGGAAGAAATGGATAAATTCCTCGACAAATACACCCTCCCAAGACTAAACCAGGAAGAAGTTGAATCTCTGAATAGAACAATAACAGGTTCTGAAATTGTGGCAATAATCAATAGCTTACCAACCAAAAAGAGTCCAGGACCTGATGGATTCACAGCTGAATTCTACCAGAGGTACAAGGAGGAACTGGTACCATTCCTTCTGAAACTATTCCAATCGATAGAAAAAGAGGGAATCCTCCCTAACACATTTTACGAAGCCAGCATCATCCTGATACCAAAACCTGGCAGGGACATAACCAAAAAAGAGAATTTCAGACCAATATCCTTGATGAACATTGATGCAAAAATCCTCAATAAAATACTGGCAAACCGAATCCAGCAGCACATCAAAAAGCTTATCCACCATGATCAAGTGGGCTTCATCCCTGGGATGCAAGGCTGGTTCAACATACGCAAATCAATAAATGTAATCCAGCATATAAACAGAACCAAAGACAAAAACCACATGATTATCTCAATAGATGCAGAAAAGGCCTTTGACAAAATTCAACAACCCTTCATGCTAAAAACTCTCAATAAATTAGGTATTGATGGGACGTATCTCAAAATAATAAGAGCTATCTACAACAAACCCACAGCCAATATCATACTGAATGGGCAAAAACTGGAAGCATTCCCTCTGAAAACTGGCACAAGACAGGGATGCCCTCTCTCACCGCTCCTATTCAACATAGTGCTGGAAGTTCTGGCCAGAGCAATCAGGCAGGAGAAGGAAATAAAGGGTATTCAATTAGGAAAAGAGGAAGTCAAATTGTCCCTGTTTGCAGATGACATGATTGTATATCTAGAAAACCCCATTGTCTCAGCCCAAAATCTCCTTAAGCTGATTAGCAACTTCAGCAATGTCTCAGGATACAAAATTAATGTACAAAAATCACAAGCATTCTTGTACACCAATAACAGACAAACAGAGAGCCAAATCATGAGTGAACTCCCATTCACAATTGCTTCAAAGAGAATAAAATACCTAGGAATCCAACTTACAAGGGATGTGAAGGACCTCTTCAAGGAGAACTACAAACCACTGCTCAATGAAATAAAAGAGGATACAAACAAATGGAAGAACATTCCATGCTCATGGGTTGGAAGAATCAATATCGTGAAAATGGCCATACTGCCCAAGGTAATTTATAGATTCAATGCCATCCCCATCAAGCTACCAATGACTTTCTTCACAGAATTGGAAAAAACTACTTTCAAGTTCATATGGAACCAAAAAAGAGCCCGCATCGCCAAGTCAATCCTAAGCCAAAAGAACAAAGCTGGAGGCATCACGCTACCTGACTTTAAACTATACTACAAGGCTACAGTAACCAAAACAGCATGGTACTGGTACCACAACAGAGACATAGATCAATGGAACAGAACAGAGCCCTCAGAAATGATGCCGCATAGCTACAACTATCTGATCTTTGACAAACCTGACAAAAACAAGAAATGGGGAAAGGATTCCCTATTTAATAAATGGTGCTGGGAAAACTGGCTAGCCATATGTAGAAAGCTGCAACTGGATCCCTTCCTTACACCTTATACAAAAATTAATTCAAGATGGATTAAAGACTTATATGTTAGACCTAAAACCATTAAAATCCTACAAGAAAACCTAGGCAATACCATTCAGGACATAGGCGTGGGCAAGGACTTCATGTCTAAAACACCAAAAGCAATGGCAACAAAAGCCAAAATCGACAAATGGGATCTCATTAAACTAAAGAGCTTCTGCACAGCAAAAGAAACTATCATCAGAGTGAACAGGCAACCTACACAATGGGAGAAAATTTTTGCAACCTACTCATCTGACAAAGGGCTAATATCCAGAATCTACAATGAACTCAAACAAATTTACAAGAAAAAAACAAACAACCCCATCAAAAAGTGGGCAGAGGACATGAACAGACACTTCTCAAAAGAAGACATTTATGCAGCCAAAAAACACATGAAGAAATGCTCCTCATCACTGGCCATCAGAGAAATGCAAATCAAAACCACAGTGAGATACCATCTCACACCAGTTAGAATGGCCATCATTAAAAAATCAGGAAACAACAGGTGCTGGAGAGGATGTGGAGAAATAGGAACACTTTTACACTGTTGGTGGGACTGTAAACTAGTTCAACCATTGTGGAAGTCAGTGTGGCGATTCCTCAGGGATCTCGAACTAGAAATACCATTTGACCCAGCCATCCCATTACTGGGTATATACCCAAAGGACTATAAATCATGCTGCTATAAAGACACATGCACACGTATGTTTATTGCGGCACTATTCACAATAGCAAAGAGTTGGAACCAACCCAAATGTCCAACAACGATAGACTGGATTAAGAAAATGTGGCACATATACACCATGGAATACTATGCAGCCATAAAAAATGATGAGTTCGTGTCCTTTGTAGGGATATGGATGAAACTGGAAAACATCATTCTCAGTAAACTATCGCAAGGACAAAAAACCAAACACCGCATGTTCTCACTCATAGGTGGGAATTGAACAATGAGAACTCATGGACACAGGAAGGGGAACTTCACGCTCCGGGGACTGTTGTGGGGTGGGGGGAGGGGGGAGGGACAGCATTAGGAGATACACCTAAGGCTAAATGACGAATTAATGGGTGCAGGAAATCAACATGGCACATGGATACATATGTAACAAACCTGCACATTGTGCACATGTACCCTAAAACCCTAAAGTATAATAAAAAAAAAAAAAAAGACTTACTGTGCTAATGTAAAGGATGATATTATTATATTTAGGTTAACTGTTCAAATCAATCACTTTGGATATGCAGCTATTCAAGTTATAATCTTATTTTTTTCTCTCTCAAAAGTATCCTGCTAGGCCAGGCATGGTGGCTCATGCCTGTAATCCCGGAACTTTGGGAGGCAAAGGCAGAAGAATTGCTTGAGCCCAGGAGTTCAAGACCAGCCTGGGTAACACAGTGGTACCCTGTATCTACAAATTACTTTTTAAAATTAGTTGGACACGGTGAAAGGTGCCCATAATCCCAGCTACTTGGGAGGCTGAGGCAGGAGAATCACTTGAGCCCAGGAGATAGAGGCTGCAGTGAGCCATGATCGCATTACTGCATTCCAGCATGGTGACAGAGTGAGAACCCATCTCAAAAATAAAAAATTAAAAGTATCCGTTTAGCAGTACACATCTTTGTTATGTAGATTATGTATTTTAAATGAAAAAGTACAAAAGCTAAAAGAACACTTTCTTCAAATAGTTTAAAATAAAAAAATAAAGTCATTCCAAAAAATTCAAATAATAAAAATAGAATATGTTGGCATGAAATATTTGCTATTTTATCTTAGATGATTATGATATAATTGGAAGATTAATCAGGGTATGAATATTTCTAGGAAACAAGACAGCCAAGTAATATTCTTTTTTGGAATAAGTATAATCTCACTTCCAGAATGGCAGCCTGAGGAGCTCCACAGACCTGCTTCCCAGTAAAACAACCTGGAGAGGATTGAAAAGTGGCCTCGCAAAGTTCACATCTACTCAGAACCTCAGAATGTGACTTTACTTCAAAGTAGAATCTTTGCAGATATAATCAAGTTAAGGTTTTAAGATAAGATCATTGGAGTTAGGGTGAGTCCTAACTCCAATGACTGTGACGTCAAAGAAGAGGAAAGGACACACACACAAACACAGAAAAGATGGCTGTGCAAGGACAGAGGTATAGATTGGATCTATGCTTCCATGAGCCAAAGAATTTCAAGAGCCCTCAGAAGCTGGAAGAGGAAAAGAAGGATTCTCCTGGGAAGACTTCAGAAGGAGCGCAGCCATTCCAACACCTTGATTCCAGACTTCTAGCCTCCAAAACTATGAGAGAATAGATTTATTTTGTTTTTTACCTCCCAGTTTGTGGTAATTTGTTAGGGAAGCTTTTCAAAATGAATATACAACCACAAGTGGGGAAGCTATTAAAAAATCATAATCTCTGGAAATTGTCCTAAGGGAATTAAAAAAAGTAAAGCGGCATTTATTCAAGAAAATTCACTAAATCTAGGCAATAATGGGGAGATTCTATAGCACTTGAGCTATGACCTACTTCTTCCCCGCTCCCTACGTATTTTTGAGAGAGGCTTCACTGTGGGTGGTTGTTGCCAAAAAGATAGGGTTCCTTCCTTTTGCAGTCACTAGACAGGAGTTATGGTATTTCATCAGGAGGGCCAAGCTACCAGGGTTTCTCAATTCATCCTGCTCCAAGAATCAGAGGCTAAATTCCTGTCAAGTGTGACCTAGATTAGGGTACCCCTTCATCCCATAAGCCTCAATTTTAGGGTGAAAGCTCTACTCTAGGTACAGCAGGTTGAGAATATTGAGGCTCTGATCACTTGTATGATACAGTATCCGAAGTATGAGAAAGGTGGCAAAATCCAGCTCAAAAAGCAGAATCTGAATCAAGCTCATAAATCTAGCTCTGAAAAAAGGAATCAAGAATTTTTTGCAGAGGGAGAGGACATTCACATAAACAGGGCTCTAATGTTCTCCCCTATGGCTGACTTCATCAGGAAACAGAGTGTGGGAAAGTTACAACCTAAATATACATTTTAAAATAATGTATACTTTGTGGAAAATGATTATGAGGCTCTAGCCCCATTAATACAATAAGCTAAATCACAGGTCACCTCATTTACCTAAGATAATCAGGTAAAGAGACAGATAAGGAAGCACTTCTTGGGGTCAGAACAAATCTCAAAAGCTTCCTAGATAATTATCCCAGCAAGTGATGTTAGCAAGAGGTGAACCAAGGAACTCTAAGTCCTCATTTTTGCACAAAAACATTAATATAACATCTAGAGTTGGAATAAAATAACTTTATAAGAACCCCAAAATAAGTAAAAAATTATAGTAACCAATCAAATGCCCATAAAAAACCCCACACACATTCGAAATATTCATCTATTTATCTATTTATCTATTTTATGACATTTTTACTCATACTTGTCTTGCCTTCTCCCTTATGCAACATGGCATTATCAAAAAAAAAAAAAAAACAAAAACAATGTAGCCCAACTCTTGCTTTTCTCCTTCAGTCTAGAAGAGCAGGACAAAAGTTAATTGCAGTGTTCTAACCTGTCTGTGGGATGCCTGAGGGATTAGTTTCTGTTTTCCCTAACTTGGGGCTCACATGAAGAAAGGCAGCATAGCTTGGCATAGCATGGATCTCAGACTGAGCAAAACCATGAAAGACAGTGGTGGGTGTGGCAATGCATGGAATCTGCAGAGGAATGAGAGAGTTGGGGTTCCTGGGGAAAGAGACTAGGTAGAGAAACACAATCAATCATCTACAACCCCAAGAAGAAGCTGCAGTGAGACTCTTTTGGATATGAAGACATTTAAAAGCATCCACATGTATGTGGGAAACAGAGAAATGTGCATAGGCATAGAGAGTATGCATCCCCAGAAAAGACTGGAGGAGACCGTGAGCCTTCATCCTGGGCTTATTCCTAGGTTCAGGACATGCCCGATTAATTAGTGAAGGTCTGTCCCACCAGTCTCCAAAGATTGGGGAAAAAGGCTGTTTTTTTTCAGACAATCATTTTTTTTTTTTTAAGCAAAAAATCAGAGGGCATGCAAAGAAACATACAATCATGGCTCATTCAAAAGAACAAACTAAATCTCCAGAATCCATTCCTGAAAAAATACAGACAGGAGTTAAGAGACAAAGACTTTAAAACTATGGGCCTAAATGTGCTCAAACACTATAGGAAAACATTAACAAAGAAGTAAATAAAATAATATATAAAAAGGATACTATCAATAAAGAAATAAAAATTATAAGCAAGAACAAAATAGAAATTTTAGAGCTAAAAGATACAATAACTGAAACAAAAAACATTGAAGGAGTTCAAGAGCAGACTCAAACAGGCAGAATAAATAATAAATGAACTTAAAGTTATTTGACATTATTGAGTCTGAGGAACAAACACAACAAAAAGAAGGAAGGAAAGTGAAAAGAGTCTAAGGAACTTATGATGTACTAGCTAATGTACAAATATACACATTATGGGTTTCCAAGAAGGAAAAGAAAAATAGAATGAGACAGAGGGTTTCTTTGAAATAATCATACTGTACAAAAACTTTCCAAATTTGAGAAAAGCTATGGATATACAAATACAAAAAGTTCAATGAACTCCAAGTAGGATAATACTCAAATAGGCCCACACTGAGACACATTATAATAAACTGTTAAAAATCAAAGACAAAGAGAAAATCTTGAAAATAGCAAGGCAAAGTAACTTGTCATGTGTGAGTGAGCCTCAATATGAATATCAGTGGATTTATCAGAAGAAACCTTTGAAGTGGGATGATATATTTAAAGTGTTAAAAGAAAAAAGAAACATGTTACCTGATATTCAATGTTTAGTAAAACAATACTTCAAAAATAAGGGGGGAAATTAAGACATTCCTGTATAAACAAAAGCTGAGGGTATTCATTACCACCTAGACCTGCTGTACAAGAAAGCCTAACGATAGTACTACACGTTGAAATGAAAGAATGCTATACAGTAAGTCAAAGCCATACAAAAATATAAAGTTCTTTAGTAAAGGTATATAAAAGGACAGTCATAAATAATTAGTATTGTTTTAATTTTGATTTGTAACTCTACTGTTTATTTTCTATAAGATTTTAAAGATATATGTTAAAGTAATTGTATGTCTATTTCGATGAGTGCACAATATATAATGATGCAATTTGTTAAATCAGAAACAAAAAGTGAGAGGAGGGCAGAACTGTTAAAGACTGTTAAATTCAATTGGATGCAATTGAATTTAAGTCGGCACTAATTTGAAATAGATTGTTAGATCTGGGAATGTTACATGTACTGTTCAAGATAACCACAAAGAAAACACTTGTGAAATATATACAAAAAGAAATCAGCAGACAATCAAAAAGTGTCACTAAAAAGTCAACTTAACACAAAGGAAGGAAGTAAGAGAGAAAATAAGAAACAAAATAGTTATGACATTTGAAAAATAAGTAAAATGGCAATAATACATTCTGGGAAACACTACAGACCAGAGAAAATACTTGCAAACCACAAGATTAACAGTACAATAGTCTGTAGAAAATACAAAGAATTTTCAAAACACAACTATGAAAAAAGAATGTCATTTAATTAGAAAGTAATCAAGCATTTCACCAAAGAGGATGTGTAAATAGCAAAAAGCACATGAAAAGATATTTGACATCATTTGTCTTTGGGAACTGCAGATTAAAACTGCAAGGGCAAATGTTGGCGAGGATATGGGAAACTGGATCACTCATACATTGTGACTGGGAATGTACACTGGCATGTCCACTGGCATGAAAAACATTTTGGCAGTTTCTTATAAAAATAAACATAAATTACCATACCATCCAACAATTGGACTGTTGCAAATTTATTCCATAAAAATACATGTTTTCACAAGAAACTATCCATGATATTTTTATCTGCTTTACTCATTATACATACAAACTGGAAACAACTTAGATGTCTTCTAATAGGTGAGTGGTTAAACAAATTATGATATATCCCTGCCATGGAACACTACTCAGTGATGGAAATGATTGAACTATTTATTCACACAACAATCATAATTCTTTAGGGAATTATACTGAGTAAAAATCTCAGGTTTAAAAAGATTATATACCATGTGTTTTCATTATATTACATTTTTAAAAGACAAAATTGTAGAAATCATGAATAGATTAGTTATTGACAGTGGTTATTGTTATTTGGGAAGAGGTAGAAAGATAAAAGAGTGGTAAGTTTGGTTATAAAGGACAATGTGAGGAACCTTTGCGGCTATGGAACTGTTTTAAATATCTTGACTGTGGTCATGGATATATGAACCTACATACGTGATAAAATTGTACAGAACTAAATACATATGTGCACACACAGGTACAGGTAAAATGATGAAAAGCTAAAGAAGGAGGATGAATTTTCTCAACATCAACCTTCTGGTTGTGATATTGCATTATATTTTTGTAAGATCTTACAATAAGGAAACAGTTCTTTGTATTATATCTTACAATTTCATATGACTCTACATTTACCATAAAACAGTTTGATTTTTAAAACTTGATATACTTCCTCCTTCTCTGTTAAACTCTTATTCAGGAATTATTATTCATTTTAGAACATATGTCTTCCTTAATATGATCTTATTTTGTTTCATTGTGTTACCTAATATATTTACACATATTTTGGCGACAAAAAAACCTTATCTTCTAGTTCACATCTCTAGTGAAAATTCATCTATTTACTGCCACCAATATTTAAAAAATTTCAGTCACTTACAGTTAACCTTCATTTATTTTTGTAAGTTCATTTCCCTTTTGTCTTCTGTATTACTTTTATAGAAGCAATGAACTTTTAGAAAATTATTCTAAAATTACTAGAGTATACAAACATATACCGTAATTGGAAAGAGGAAAGTTGGGCTCCCCATTCTTTACTTATAGTTAAGTACAACATAAGATAGGTTTTCTCCAGGACTAAAGAAAGAAGGAGGTTATTACTTCTGAGATGCAGCCCACTGTAATGACTATGATCTAAGCTTTGGTACCATTGAGGAAAACAAAGGGGAGCCTCTTTCTTCCCCATTATGCCCCAGTCACCACTGGTTTCAAATCTATGAGTAAATTGTGAGGCCCTCTGAATAGATGGACAAAACCCAGTTCTGCTCGTGCTCAGGGTCTCTTCAATCTTCCCTTGCTACTTATTTCTCAGGTCAGGCTAGCTTTTCCTTGTTCAGGTTAGGGAACTGCAAAGGAATCTGTCAAGTCCTTAGAAGCCACAGGAAAAAAATCAAGTTGATCTTCAATAAGCTTTTTAAAATATTGAATTCCCCTGGCATTAATTTTGCACCAACTTAAAATTGGCATTAATAAAAAACCGATTCTAATTTTGTGGGGTCAATATTTATTGATATGGTTTGGCTATGTCCCAACCAAATTAGTCCCATTAGCATTAATTGAAAACTGATTTTAATTTTGTGGAGCCAATATTTATTAATATTGTTTGGCCATATCCCTACCCAAACGTCATCAACAATTGTAATCCAAATTGTAATCCCCATGTGTTGAAGGAAGAACCTGGTGGGAGGTGATTGGATCATAGGGGCAGTTTCCCACATGCTATTCTCATGATAGTGAGAGAATTCTCATGAGATCAGATAATTTTATAAGGCAGTTTTCCCTGATCTTATTTTCTCTCTCTCACCTGCCACCATGTAAGATGTGCCTGCTTCCCCTTCTGCCATGATTGTAAGTCACCCGAGGTCTCCCCAGCCATGTGGAACTGTGAGTCAATTAAACCTCTTTTCTTTCCAAATTACCCAGTCTTAGGTAGTTCTTTACAGCAGTGTGAAAATGAACTAATACATTCATCTTTCTGTTCTTAGTTATTATTTTTTGTTTTTATATTTTGTTGTTTAGAAGACAGATTAAAATATAAAGGTTTATGCTATTATGTAGCCACCTTGCCCACTATTGTGAAATGTATTTGAATATGGAATAATCATATTTGGGGTTTTTTTCTTTTGGTTAAAATGCAGTACTCTGGTCCCTTAAAGGTTATGTAAACTGGAAAGTAATTAGATAGATGAGCATTCTTTGGATCTGAAAGAATTAACATTTGCTTTTTGTATTATCTTAATTTTGACCATGAATTTATATTTATCAACATTTCATAAATGTTGTCGTAAAGGACTGAAAATAAGGAAATGTATGTTCCAGCCTTAATTTATTAATCATCTTACATTCTTTCACTTTATATGTTGAATGAACAAAAAAAGAGAAAGCTTTAACTTGGTTGTTGAATATATGCTCTCACCTCTCAGACACTGGTACTCAACTTCATTCTGACTGAGGTGCATTCCTGCTAAAATTAGTATATGTAAACTCCATTCCCCAAAATTCTGACTTTATAGGAAATATGTAAAGCCAGAAATTTACCATTATAGTAATAACCCTGGGGCATATTTTGAGATATACTGCTCAGAGGAAATCTCAGGATTTCACCATTCCTTTATCATTTTACCCATCCAATAAGAAGAATCTATAATAAGGTTCAGCAAAAAAAAAAGGATGTCCTCAAATGTGTCTGGAAGACTAACCTCTCTTCAAAGATGTTCACATCCTAACACCTGAAACTTTATTTGGCACATGAGACTTTGCAGATGTGATTAACTTGAGGATTTTGTGATGGAGAGGCAGAGAAAATGTAAGGGAAATGTAGAGAAAATATTCTGAAGTCAATTGCATCTTAACAGTCCTTTCAAATGTAAAATTCAAATTTAACAAAATTTTAAAATTTCTATTCTTTATTCTCTAAATGATATCCCACAGAAAAATAAAGCTGAGGAACTTTCTGCAGCATGTGGTTGCATGGCTGGATATATAATATATGTCTTTTTAGTCAATATATATTGTGAATGATGTTTATTAACTAGCCTTTGAAGATTTAATTTTCAATGTATGTAATTATTATCAACTTAAAAAACCTTTAATAAATGTATTAAGTGTAACTTAATCTTATATTATCAATTTTTAATTTCAATATTAGAATCATACTTTTGAAATTGGAACACTTGGGAACATAGAAAAGGACACAAAGATCTCTAGATATGGAAAGACGCAAATAATATTTGTTTTGACTCTGACAGAGAAATATAATTTTCCAAGCAGGGATGGACAGCAGGATGTTAGACAATCTTCTTTAAGACAGTCTGTTCATAGGCACAGAGCCATAACAGATGGTGAGGAGATGGAGTATTAACAGAATAGGAATATGTTGTTTTAACATAGTTAGGGAATGGGTTCGATAAAGTAAAGTGGAGATATAAGTAGGACAGTAGGACTGAGACTGAAATGTACTATATGCTGTTTTAAGAAATTGAATCTAGCATATAGATATGTAGAGGACAGGAAATAGTTTATACAAAACTTAGTTAACAGATTTGATTTAGGGAAAATAATTAGCAGCAGTATTAATGGGGCAAGGCTTGGAGTAAGTAAATTCAGCTAAGGAGCTATTGCAGTCGCCTATGAGATTAAGAATTACGTGCTCCTGGATGATCTTGAGCTGAGAATTTTTCATGATTCTCTAAGTCTACAACAGTAAAAGGAATACCAGTAAATGAAGAGAAGACCAGTGAATTAAATCTAAAGTGTCTTAAGGAAGCCAAATGAAGATGTTCAATAAATAGTTAAATATATCAGTTTGGACCTTCAAAATGAGTTTTATCATCCTATGGCTAATTTTAATTGAATATATTGTATTGGATACATTTTGGTCCATATATTGAATGAGACAACAACCTAAGAATTATCAGAAGAAACATTTGATGAGAAGATGAAGAAGAAAGAGATACAAAAGGGGAATAGAATGAAATAGCAAATAAAATACTTGAAGAAATAAACAGTGTGACAGAGGTCAGGAATAGGAAAGGAAATAAAAACATTGCTAGTTTAGGCAAACAGGAATTGCTAGTGACTAGAGTAAAAAGCATGTAAAGATAATCAGAAGGTGGAGAATCTAAATGTAATTGAAAAGTTGTTTCAAACAAATGTATGAAGTACAATATAAATGGGTAGCTCCTTAGATTTTTACACCATGAAAACAGCTATGAAACCACTACTCGAATCAATAGAGTCACCGGCATTCACAGTGTCCCCCTCAAGTTTCTTCCCAGTCAGCATCCTACCCTCCTTTCAAAAGGTAAGTGCAATGAGATGTCTAATGCATGACATTATCTTCAAACTTTATATGAAAAAATCATATGATATTCATCCTTGTGTGTGTCTTCTTTTAATTGATATTTTGTAATCATTTTGTAATCAACATATTATCTTCATTTATTCCTGTTTCATGTTTTTACTGATTATGTAGTTTATTAACTCTTACTGCTTTACAGTATTTTAATATACAAATATACTACAGATTATTCATGCATTCTATTTTTATGGTTTTTGCACTGTTTTCTCTTTAGGCTATTATGTATAATTCTGCAATGAGTATTTTTGTAAAAGTTATTTTGGTGCACATATGCATGAAGTATGGGTTGGTATCTGAGTAGAAGTGGAACTGATTGGACAAAAGGAATGCATATGTTGTACTTTAGTACACACTGCAAAAAAAAAATTACCAAATTGGTCAAACCAATTTACATGCCTACCAGTAGGGTATGAAAGTTTCTCTTGCTGCATGTCCTTATCAAACCTTAGTATTGTCAGCCTTTGTAATTTTAACCATTCAGAAAGATGCCTGGTGAGATGTCACTGTGGTTTTAATTTTAATTTCTTTATTTATATCATATGTTCATTGAAAATATGGATATCACTTGCTGTGAAATGCCTACTGACATATTTTACACATTTTAAGAATAAACCTTTAAATATTAGAATAGTTTTAGATTTATAAAAAAAGTTGAAATGATGGTACCGGGAGTTCTCATATTCCCACACCCAGCATCCCCTCTTAATAGTGTTTTACATTAGAATGGTGATATGGTTTGGCTGTGTCCCTACCCAAATCTCATCTTGAATTGTAGCTCTCATAATTTCCATGTGTCATGGGAGGGTCCAGATGGGAGGTAATTAAATCATGCAGGTGGGTTTTCCCATGCTATTCTCATGATAGTGAATAAATCTCATGAGTGGTTTTATAAAGGGAAGTTCCTCTATAAAAACTCTCTTGCTTGCTGCCATATGAGACGTGACTTTGCTCCTCATTCACCTTCTGCCATGATGTGAGACTTCCCTAGCCACATGTAACTGTGAGTCAATTAAACCTTTTTTCCTTTATAAATTATCCAGTCTTGAGTATGTCTTTATTAGCAGCATGAGAACAGACTAATACAAATGGTACATTTGTCACAATTAATAAAGCAATATTTATATATTATTAGTAACTACAGTCTACAATTTACTATTTATGCTTAAAGAGAAGTTCAGATTTTCTTAGTTTTTAATCTAATGTCCTTTTACTGTTCCAGTATCCTGTCCAGGATACCACATTAAATGTAATTGTCATGTCTCTTTAGGCTCCTCTTGGCTGCCTCTCAGATCTTGAAATTAAAAAAAAATTAAATTTGTACTAGCCATCCTGGGGAATGCCTGACAATATTGAGAACTATTTGACATGTGTGTTTTTTGTAGTGTGTCCTTTATAACATTCAGGTCACCATGTTCAAAATACAAAACAGTTTAAAATTGGAGACAAAAGGACAGATACTGATTTTATCCAGGATAAGACCTCATGAGTGTTGGCAGCTCAGAAGGAAAAAAAACTTATTATAGAATTGAGAATACAAGTGATAATATGCTTTAAAAATAGTTTAACCAAAAAGCACAGACATGGTACAACCAGTAAATGTAGCTAAGAGGGGTTTGGTAGGCTGAGACCTCTAAGTGGAAGACTCAAAAAAAGTGAGAAGGCAATCTAAAAAAAACAGGAGTGGAAGGCAGGAGGGAGAGAAGAAAGATGAAAATCAAAGAGAAGAATTACTAAAGGTCTGAGGAATTTCTCTTTTAAAAATTATGCATTGGATGCCTGTATCAAAACATCTCATGTACCCCATAAATACATACACCCAATAGTACCCACAAATATTAAAAATATTTTTAAAAGAAAAATTATATATACAATATATTTTACTAATCTGGGAGTAGGAAAAGCATTTCTAAGCATCACAAATAACTTAGCAGCTATTTTTTAAAAGACATAGATTTGAACACTAAAATTGTGTAAATGTTTGTTCAACTTTTTAGATTCAAGGAGTACATGTGCAGGTTTGTTACAAGGGTATATTTCATGATGCTTATGTTTTGCATACAATTGAATCTATCATCCAGGTAGTGAGCATAGTACCCAAAAGGTAATTTTCAACTCCTGCCCTTCTCCCATCCTCCCTCCTCTTGTAGTTCCCAGTGTCTATTGTTCTCATCTTTAGCTCCATGTGTACCCAATGTTTAGCTCCCAGTTATGAGTGAGAATATGTGGTATTTGGTTTGCTGTTTCTGCATTGATTTGCTTAGAATAATAGCCTCCAGCTGCACCCATATTGTTCCAAAGGATATGGTTTTGTTCTTTTCTATGCCTGCAGAGTATTCTATGGTGTATATGTACCATAGTTTTATATCCAATCTGCTCTTGATGGGCACCTAGGTTGATTCTATTTCTTTGCTATCATGAATAGTGCTGTGATGAGCATTCAGGTGAATATGTTTTTATGGTGGAACAATGCATTTCCCTTTGGGTGTATACCTAGTAATGAGATTATTGAGTCAAATGGTAGTTTTCTTTTTAGTTCTTTGATGAATCTTCAAACTGCTTTCCACAGTGGCTGAACTAATTTGCATTCCTACCAATATTATATAAGCATTCCATTTTCTCCACAGCCTCGACAACACCTAATATTTTCTGACTTTTTAGTAATAGCCATTCTGACTGGTGTGAGATGGTATCTCATTGTGGTTTTGATTTGCATTTCTCTAGTGACTTGTGATGTTGAGTATTTTTTCATGTATTTGTTGGCCACTTGTATGTCTTCTTGTAGAAGTGTCTGTTTGTACACTTTGCACACATTTTAATATGGTTATTTCTTTTGTTGCTTGTTGACTTGTTTAAGCTTCTTGTAGATGAGAGATATAAGACCTTTGTAAGATGCACACTTTGCAAATACTTTCACTCGTTCTGTAGACTGGCTATTTACTCTGTTGATTATTTCTTTTTTTTTTCAGTTGCTTTTTAGAACTTAGCCATAAATTATTTGCCAAGGCTGGTGTTAAGAAAAATATTTTCTAAGTTTTCTGTGAGGATTTTTATAGTTTGAGGTCTTACACTTAAGTCCTTAATTCTTCTTGAGTTGATTTCATTCTTCTACCTATGAAAAGCCAGTCGTCCCAGCATCATTTATTGAATAAGGAATCCTTTAACTCTTGCTTATTTCCATTGATTTTATTGAAGATCAGATGGCTGTCAGTGTGGGGCTTTATTTGTTGGTTCTCTATTCTATTCCATTGGTCTCTGTGTCTGCTTCTGTACCAGCATCATACTGTTTTGGCTACTGTGGTCTTGTAGTATTTTTTGAAGTCAGATAATATGATGCCTCTGGCTTTGTCCTTTTTGCTTAGGATTGCTTTGATTATTCTGATTTCTTTTTGTTTCATATAAATTTCAGAATAATTTCTTTCTAGTTCTGTGAAAAATGACCTTGGTAGTTGATATATATATCAAACTACCAAAAATGGCAAGCAAAAATGGCAGCACAGCATACCAAAATTTGTGAGATGTAACAAAAGCAATTGTAAGAGGAAATTTTACAGCAACATAGCCCTACATCAAAAAAGAAGAAAGATCTCAAATAAGTATTTTATTGAGGATTTTTGCATCAATGTTCCTAAAGGATATTGGTCTAAAATTCTCTTTTTTGGTTGTGTCTCTGCCCGGCTTTGGTATCAGGATGATGCTGGCCTCATAAAATGAGTTAGGGAGGATTCCCTCTTTTTCTATTGATTGGAGTAGTTTCAGAAGGAATGGTACCAGTTCCTCCTTGTACCTCTGGTAGAATTCAGCTGTGAAGCCATCAGGTCCTGGACTCTTTTTGGTTGGTAAGCTATTGATTATTGCCACAATTTCAGAGCCTGTTATTGGTCTATTCAGAGATTCAACTTCTTCCTGGTTTAGTCTTGGGAGGGTGTATATGGTGAGGAATTTATCCATTACTTCTAGATTTTCTAGTTTATTTGTGTAGAGGTGTTTGTAGTACTCTCTGATGGTAGTTTGTATTTCTGTGGGATCAGTGGTGATATCCCCTTTATCATTTTTTATTGCATCTATTTGATTCTTCTCTCTTTTCTTCTTTATTAGTCTTGCTAGCGGTCTATCAATTTTGTTGATCTTTTCAAAAAACCAGCTCCTGGATTCATTAATTTTTTGAAGGGTTTTTTGTGTCTCTATTTCCTTCAGTTCTGCTCTTAGTTATTTCTAGCCTTCTGCTAGCTTTTGAATGTGTTTGCTCTTGCTTTTCTAGTTCTTTTAATTGTGATGTTAGGGTGTCAATTTTGGATCTTTCCTGCTTTCTCTTGTGGGCGTTTAGTGCTACAAATTTCCCTCTAGACACTGCTTTGAATGTGTCCCAGAGATTCTGGTATGTTGTGTCTTTGTTCTCGTTGGTTTCAAAGAACATCTTTATTTCTGCCTTCATTTCATTATGTACCCAATAGCTAATTTGATTTATGACTCCAATTTACAGATTTCAGGAACACATGTAGGCTAAATTTATTGATTTGTATGTTGGGGAGGTGGCACCAGAGGATCCATTTGTCTCTATGAAATAGCAACAATAAGCTGAACAAAGGTTCCTTCGGGCCTGAGAATTTATGTATGTCCTTTGGCGTTTGTTTCTTACTCTCTTTGTTTTGAACCACATTTATCCAAATGTGTGTGTGTGTATGTATCTTCATCTCTGTTTAATGCTCTTATGCACTTGAGTCAGACAGAGGAAGATGAAGCCTCAATATCTTTAATTCACTGAGAGAAAGAGAGGTCTTATTAGCTCATTCAAAACTTATTTTTTAATGGACAAATAATAATTCTGTACATTTATGAGTACATAAATGTGTGTTTTGATCCATGTTTACATTGTACAAATATTCAATCAAGATAATTAACATATCCATTGCCTTACAATTTTTTTTTTGTAGTGGGAATGTTAAAATCTATTATTTTAGCGATTTTGAAATATACATTAGGTACAATGCTTAGTAGCTGGGTGATACGATCATTCATACCCCAAACCTCAGCATCACACAATGTACCCAGATGACAAATCTGCATGTATACCCCCTGAATTTAAAATAAAAGTTGAACAGAAAAATAAATAAATATACAATACATTATTATCTACTGTGGTCACCATGCAGTGCAATAGATCACTAACAATTTTTCCTCTAGTCTAAGTGAAACTTTGTACTCTTTGATCAATCTCTTCTGTCCTCATCCCTTTTCCCCACCCCAGCCTCTGGTAATATCCTTTCTATTTCTTTTTTCTTTTCTTTTTTTTTTTATACTTTAAGTACTGGGATACATGTGCAGAATGTGCAGGTTTGTTACATAGGTATACATGTGCCAAGGTGGTTTGCTGCACCCATCAACCCGTCATCTACATTAGGTATTTCTCCTAATGCAGTCCCTTCCCTTGGCCTCAACCCCAGGCTCTAGTATGTGATGCTCCCTTCCCTGTGCCCATATGTTCTCATTGTTCAACTCTCACTTAAGAGTGAGAACATGTGGTGTTTGGTTTTCTGTTCTTGTGTTAGTTTGCTGAGAATGATGGTTTCCAGCTTCATCCATGTCCTGCAAAGGACCTGAACTCATTCTTTTTTATGGCTGCATGGTATTTCATGATGTATATGTGCCACATTTTTTTTTAATCCAGTCTATCATTGATGGGCATTTGAGTTGCTTCCAAGTCTTTGCTATTGTGAATAGTGTTGTAATAAACATACATGTGCATGTGTTTTTATAGTAGAATGATTTATAATCCTTTGGGTATATACCCAGTAATGGGATTGCTGGGTCAAATGATATTTCTAGTTCTAGATCCTTGAGGAATCACCATACTGTCTTCCACAATGATTGAACTAATTTACACTGTCACCATAGTGTTAAAGCGTTCCTACTCCTCCACATCCTTTCCAGCATCTGTTGTTTCCTGACTTTTTCATAATCGCCATTATAACTGGCATGAGATGGTATCTCATTGTGGTTTTGATTTGCATTTCTATAATGACCAGTGATGATGAGCTTTTTTTCATATGTTCGTTGCCCGCATAAATGTCTTATTTTGAGAAGTGTCTGTTCATATCTTGTCCACTTTTTGATGGAATGTTTATTTTCTTGTAAATTTGTTTAAGTTCCTTGTAGATTCTGGATACTAGACCTTTGTCAGATGGGTAGATTGCAAAAATTTTCTCTGATTCTGTAGGCTGCCTGTTCACTCTGATGACAGTTTCTTTTGCTGTGCAGAAGCTCTTTAATTTAATTAGATCCCATTTGTCAATTTTGGCTTTTGGTGCAATTTATGGATTGAATCCTATTCCTATCAAGCTATCATTGATCTTCTTCACAGAACTAGATAAAACTAACTTAAATTTCATATGGAACTGAAAAAGAGCCCATATAGCCAAGACAATCCTAAGCAAAAAGAACAAAGCTGGAGGCATTATGCTACCTGACTTCAAACTATACTACAAGCCTACAGTAACCAAAACAGCATGGTACTGGTAGCAAAACAGATATATAAAGCAATGGAACAGAACAGAGGTCTCAGAAATAATACCACATGTCTACAACCATCTGATCTTTGACAAACCTGACAAAGACAAGCAACAGGGAAAGGATTCCCTATTTAATAAATGGTGTTGATGCAGGAAACTGAAACTGGACCCCTTCCTTACACCTTATACGAAAATTAACGCAAGATGAGTTAGAGATTTAAATGTAAGGCCTAAAACCATAAAAACCCTAGAAGAAAACCCTTTTGTTTCTTTTTAAAAAATTATTTTGATACATGTATGAGGAACAAGTGTAGTTGCACTACATGGATATACTGCATAGTGATGAAGTCTGTGCTTTTAGTGCACCCATCACTCAAATAGTGTACATTGTAATCAGTAGGTAGTATTTCAACTCTCACTCTCTCCTATCCTCCCACATGTTAGATTCTTTTATGTCTTTGGTGTGATTTGGATCTGTGTCCCCACACAAATCTCATGATGTATTGTAATCTCTAATGTTGAAAGTCAGGCCTGGTGCTGGTAATTGGATCATGGGGGTGGATTTCTCACGCATAGTTTAGCACCATCCCTCTTGGTACTATCCTTGCAATAGTGAGTGAGTTCTCATGAGATCTGGTTGTTTAAAAGTGTGTAGCACCTACCCGCTTACTCTCTTGATCCTGCTTTCATCATGTGACCTGCCTCCTCCTGCTTCAACTTCCGCTGTAATTTTGAGCTTCCTGAGTCCTCCCAGAAGTAGATACCACTAGGTTTCCTGTACTGGCTGCAGAACTGTAAGCCAGTTAAACCTCTTTTCTTTATAAGTTACCCAATCTCAATTATTTCTTTATGGAAATATGAGAATGGCCTAATACAGCCTTTATTTCACTCTGTATTTCTATGTTTAGCCATTATTCTTATAAGAGAGAACATATAATTTTTGACTTTCTATTTCTGACTCCTTTCATTTATTGCCTCCATTTCCATCCATGCTGCTGCAAAAGACATATTTCATGCTTTATATGCCTGAGTTATAAATGTGGTATATATATAAAACACATTTTCTTTATCCAGTCATCCATTGATGGCCACTTAGGTTAATTCCACGACTTCACTGTTGTGCATAGTGCTGTGACAAACATACAATTTCAGGTGTCTTTTTAATATTAATGTAATGATTTCTTTCAGGTGGATACCTAGTAGGGGGATTATTGGATTGAATGATAGTTCTATTTTTAGCTGTTTGAGAAATCTACACAGTTTTCCCTGGATATTGTACTAATTCACATTCTCACCAACCATGTATCTGTTCCCTTTTCTCTGCATCCTTACCAATATCTGTTGTTTTTTCTTTTCAGTAATAGCTATTCTGACTGGTGTAAAATATTATCTCCTTTTTGTTTCAGTTTGCATTTTTCTGATGATTATGGATGTTGAGCATTTTTAAAATTTTTGTCGGCTGCTTATATGTCTAATTTTGAAAAATGTCTGTTCATGTCCTTTGCCCTCTTTTTAATGGGATTGTTTTTCTCTTGTTGAGTGTTTTGAGGTTCTTTTAAATTCTGGATATATTTCTCTGTCAGATGCATTATTTGAAAATATTTTCTCTCATTATATAAGTTGTCTATGTACTCCATTGTTCATTTCTTTTGCTGTGCAGTTTAATTAAATTCCTTTTGTCTCCTCTGTTGTATTTGCATTTGAAGACTTAGTCATAAATTATTTGCCTAAGCCAATGTCCAGAATAATTTTTCCTAGGTTTTCTTCTAGGATTTTTATAGTTTAAGTGTTTATCTATCATGAGCTAATTTTTGTAGATGGTGAGATATCTGGGGCCAGTTTTATTCTTCTGGATATGGCTATTTGATTTTCCTAGCACCATTTATTGAATAGGGAGCTCTTTCCCTGGTGTACTTTTTTGTTGACTTTGTCAAGAATCAATTGGTTGTAGGAATGTGGCTGTATTTCTGGGTTGTCTATGCTGTTCCATGAATCTATGTGTGTGTGTGTGTGTGTGTGTGTGTGTGTGTGTGTTTACCATTAACTGCTATTTTGGTTACTATAGCCTTGTAGTGTAATTTGAGGTCAGGTAATGTGATTCATTGAGCTTTTTTTTTTTTTGCTTAGGATTGTTCTGGCTATTCAGGCTTTTTTTGGTTTCATACAAATTTTAGAAATTTTTTCTAATTCTGTGAAAAATTATGTTGGTAATTTAATGGGAATTGCACTGAATTTATAGATTGTCTTGGGCAGTATGATCATTTTAACAATATTGATTCTTCTGATCCATGAGCATGGAATATCTTTCCAGTTGTTTGTGTCATCTATGATTTCTTTTATCAATGTTTTGTAATTCTCCTTGTAGCAATCTTTCACCTCCTTGACTATTTCTTGGTATTTTCTTATTTTTTAATCTGTTGTAAAGATGATAGAGTTCTTGATTTGATTCTGTTTGATTGTTATTGGTGTATACAAATCCTACTGATTTCTGTACGTTCATTTGGTATCCTGAAACTTTACTGCAGTCATTTATTAAGTCTAGGAGTCTTTTGGAGGAGTCTTTAGGGTTTTGTAGATATAAAATTATATTATCAGTGAACAGAAATAATTTACCTTCCTCTTTTTCAATGTAGCTGACTTTTTTTTTTTCTTGCCTGATTGCTCTAGTCAGGACTTCCAGTACTATGTTAACTAGGAGTGGTGAAAGTGGGCACCCTTGTCTTATTCTAGTTGTAAGATGGAATGCCTTCAACTTTTTCCCATTCAGTACGATGTTGGTTGTGAGTTTATCATATACGTTTTTTATTATTTTGAGAAATATCTTTTTATTCCTAGCTTGTTGAAGGTCTTTATCAGGAAGGGATGGTGAATTTTATCAAATCCTCTTTCTGCATCTATTGAGATTATATAGTTCTAGTTTTTAATTTTGTTTATGTGGTGAATCACATTTATTGATCTGCATGCCTTGAGCCATCCTTGAATCCTTGGAATAAAACCCACATGATCACAGCGTATGATTTTTTCATATGGTGTTACATTTGGCTTGCTAGTATTATGCTGGGAATTTTTGCATCTATGTTCATCAGGGATATTGGTTTATAGTTTTTGTTGTTGTTGTTTTATCCTTGCCTGGCACTGGTATCAGGGTGATACTGATTTAAAAGAATGAATTAGGGATGATTCCCTCCTCCTTGATATTTTGGAACAGTTTCAGTAGGCTCAATATCAGTTCTTCCTTGTTTGTCTGATAAAATTTACTGTGAATCAATGTAGTTCTGGGCTTTTTTGTTGTTGCTGATACATTTTTTATTACTGAATCTATTTCACTTCTTATGGCTGGTCTGTTCTGAATTTTTTTTTCCTGGTTCAACCTTGGGTGTTCGTATGTTTCCAGCAACTCATCTATATCCTCTAGTGTTTCTAGTCTGTGTGTATAGAAATGTTCATAGTGGTCTCTGATGAATAGAAATGTTCATAGTGGTCTCTGATGATTTTTAGTATTTCTATGGCTTCAGTTATAATGTAATCTTTATCACTTCTGATTATGCTTATTTGAATCTTCTTTTTTTTGTTAACCTAGCTAATGGTCTATCAATTTTCTTTATTTTTTCAAAGAACTAACTTTTTGAAACATTGATTCTTTGTATATTTTTAAAATCTGAATTTCATTTAGTTGAGCTCCGATCCTTGTCATTTCTTTTTACCTGATAGGACTGGATTTGGTTTGTTCTTGTTTTTCTATTTCCTTCAGGTGCAATATGAGGTTGTTAATTTAAGTTCTGTCCATTTGATGTAGGCATTTAACACTATTAACTTCTCTTTTAACAGTACTTTTACTATATCCCAAGCTTTTAATATGCTGTTTCTCTATTTTCATTTTTTAAAATAATTTTTAAGTTTCCATTTTAATTTCATTGTTGACCTTATAATTATTCAGGAGCAAGTTGTTTAAATTCCATGTATTTGTATAAGTTGAGAGTTCTTGGTATATTGTCTTTTAGTTTTATTCCACTGTGGTCATACTAGATATCTGATATGATTTTGAGTTTCTTAAAATGTATTAAGACTTGCTATGTGGCTTGTCATGTGGTCTCTTTTAGAGAATGTTTCATGTGCAGAAGCAAAGAATGTATATTCTGTGGTGGTTGGGTAGAATGTTCTTTAAATGTCTATTAGGCCCCCTTAATAATCTAGAGCTCAATTTATGTCCAGAGTTTGTTGATTTTCTGCCTCACAATATGTCTTGTGCCGTCAGTGGGATGTTAAAATCCTACACTATGGTATAGCTGTCTGCCTTTTTTCTTAAATCTAGTAGTATTTGTTTTATGAATTTTGGCGCTCTGGTATAGGCTGAATATATTTTTAGAATTGTTACATATTCTTGTTGAAATAATCACTTTATCATTAAATAATTACAGTCTTTGCAAGCTTTTTTTACTGTTTTTGATTTAATGTTCATTTTATGAGATGTAAGTATAGGTACTCCTGCTCACTTTTGGTTCCCATTTGCATGGAGTATTTTTTCCCACCCCGTTATTTTGAGTCTGTAAATGCCTTTACCAGTTAGATAAGTTTCTTTTATGCAGTATATGCCTGTGTCTTGTTATTTTAATTTAATTTGCCAGTCTATATCTTTTAAGTAGAACCTTTCATACATTTACATTAAAGGTTAATATTTATATGCGAAATTTTGTTCCTGTCATTATGTTAACTGTTAAATAGCTGATTTACAGGCTTCATTTTATAAACATATTGTAAGTCATGAGAGTTTTATACTTTCATGTTTTTTATGATAGCATCAATATTTTCTTTCTATGTTAGGAAATTTTTGAACATTTCTTGTAAGTTTTGTCTAGTGATGATGAATTCTCTTAGTGTTTCTTTGTCTGGAAAAAATTTTGGTTCTACTTCATTTATGAAATTTAGTTTAGCAGGATTTAAAATTCTTGGCTGAAATGTGTTTTTATGAAGACTGAAAATAGGACCCTAATCTCTCTTGCTTGTAAGATTTCTTCTGAAAAGTTCACGTTTTGTCTGATGGGATTTCCTTTATAAATGAATAGATGTTTCTCTTTGGCTGCTTCTAGTATTTTTTCCTTCATGTTGACTTTAGATAGTCTGATGACTATATGCCATGGTGAAATTCATTTTGCAATATATGTTCCAGAAGTTTTCTGAGCTTCTTATATATGGATTTCTAATCCTCTAGCAAGAGCAGGGATATTTTCCTGAATGATTTCCTCAAATAGGTTTCCCATACTTTTTTACTTTTTCTTATTTTCCCCCTGAAATACATATAACTTGTAAGTTTGGACACTTTACATAATCCCCTATTTTATAAAGATTTTACTTTTTAATAATAACAATTTTTTTTGAGATGGGGGTCTCACTCTGTTGCCCAGGCTGGAGTGCAGTGGCATGATCATAGCTCACTGCAGCCTCAACCTCTCCAGGCTCAAGTGATCCTCCCACCTCAGTCTCCTGGGTAGCTGGTACTACAGGTGCATGCCAACATGCCTGGCTAATTTTTTTTGTAAAGAAGGGATTTCATTATGTTTCCCAAGTCAGTCTCAAACTCTTGGGCTCAAGTGATCCACCAGCCTTAACCTCCCAAATTGCAAAGATTAAAGGCATGAGTCATCATACCCATCATTCATCATTATTTTTTCTTTATTTTTGTTTGATATGGCTAATTCAAAAGATCTGCCTTCTACTTCTAAAATTGTTTCTTCTGCTTGGCCTAGCTTATTCTTAACACTTTTAATTGTGTTTTTAACCCTTTCAAAACATTTTTGTATTTCCAGAAATTCTGGTTTTATAAAATATCTATCTCTTTAGTAAGTTTTTCATTTATATCCTGAATTGTTTTTCAGATTTCTTTTTGCTCGTTTTTAACTTTCTCTTGGATTTCTTTGATCGTCTTTGCAATTTATATTTTGAATTCGTTGTCACTTCAGAAGTTTCATTTTGATTAGGATCCATTGCTAGAAAGCTAGTTTGATCCTGTGGGGATATCATAATCCTGTGTTTGCATATTGCCAGTGTTCTTAAGCTGCTTTCTTCTCATCTGGAAAGCTTTCACTTTTCATCTTTGAATTTACTTTGGTTTTATGAGACTTTTCTTTTCCCTCTTGATGGTGTGACTTATATATGTTGTCTATGGTCATTTGGCTTCACTTCTAGGTGCTTTCAGGGGTCCAAGGCTCTGTATGAATTCTTTGGTTATAGATAGCCTATGTGCAGTGGCTTTCTCAAATGCAGGTTGTAGTACCAATGTACTGGGCATATGAGCGGTCTCACTGCCCTTTCGGGACTAGAATTGTGAAGGTGTCAGGAAATTTATCTTGTTGCTCTGCATTGTGCACTTCTGTCAGCAGGTTTTGTATGGAGTTGTGCAGTTCTACCTCCAGGTCAGTAGATGGTGCCTATAGGTAAGAGCCATCTGCAGTGGAGGCACATGTGTATGTACTTGATCTTTGTTTACCAGGAGGTGCTCTGTGGTTTCAGGTGATGGGCTGGTCTATGGATGGCCTGGTGCCCTGAGTTTCCCACCCAGCCTCTGAAAGTGGGGACAAATTTGGGTGGGGCTGGACTGCCAAGATCACCCATGGATACCCCAATGATAAATGCAGGCAGCAGCCCTATAGGAGTGGGAGGGGCTCTACTCTTAGAATGCATGTGGTCTCCACAGGATTAAAGGGGGATGCACCAGTTCCACATCCTAGGCAAACAGAAACTCCTATCACATCCCTATCCTGGGGCTCCTGACTTTCAGTTGAGCCAGACACTGTCATCTATTTCCAGGTCACAATTTAGCTGAGAACCATGGAAAACACATAAAAGTGGCTTTGGGGCAGAACCCCTTACCTCAGTCCCAAACAAACAGCTTAGTGGTTTGCCTGAAATAATCACTCAGACTAATATTATGAATCTCCTCCTATGTTTTCTTCTAGTAGTTTTACAATTTCAGGTCTTATTTTTTAAATCTTTAATTCATTTAGAATTGAGTTTTGTATATCATATGAGATAAGGCACACTTTCATTATTCTGCATGCAGACATCTGGTTTTCCCAGAGCCATTTATTTAAGCGATTGCCTTTTCCCAGTCTGTCTTCTTGGCACCTTTGTTGAAAATCAATTGACCATAAATACTTAAGTTTATTGTTGGGACTTTTATCCTATTCCATTATTTGATATGCCTGTTTTTATGACAGTATCATACTGTTTTGATTAAAAATAGCTTTGTAATTTGTTTTGAAATCAGGCAGTGTGATGCCTCCAGTTCTGTTCTTTTTTTCAAGGTGGCTTTGGCTATTCAGGGTCTTTTGCGGTTCCACTCATATTTTAGGAAGTTTTTTTTCAGCCAGGCACAGTGGCTCACTTCTGTAATCCTAGAACTTTGGGAGGCCAAGGTGGGCGGATCACGAGGTCAGGAGATTGAGACCATCCTGGCTAACATGGTGAAATCCCATCTCTACTAAAAATACAAAACCAAAATTAGCTGGGCATAGTGGCAGGTGCCTGTAGTCCCAGCTACTAGGGAGGCTGAGGCGGGAGAATGGCATGAACCCCAGAGGCAGAGCTTGTAGTGAATCGAGATCGTGCCACTGCACTCCAGCCTGGGCAACAGAGCGAGACTCCGTCTCAAAAAAAAAAAAAAAAAAAGAAAGGTTTTTTCTATTTCTATGAAAAATGGCATTGGAATTTTCATACAGATTACATTAAATTTGTAGATTGCTTTGGGTGGTATGAAAATTTTAACAATATTAATCCTTTAATCAATGAACATGAGATATCTTTTTATTTGTGTCTTCAATTTTTGTATCTGTGTATTAAAGTTTTCAGTGTACAGACCTTTTACTTCCTTGATTAAATTTATTCCTCTTTTATTTTTGTTTTAATGTAAATGAGATTGTTTTCTTAATTTTTTTAACATAGTTTGTTATTAGTATATAGAAATCCTACTAATTTTGGTATGTTGATTTTTTTTACCCGCAACTTTACTAAATTTGTTTTTCTGTTCTAAGACTTTTAACGGTTTTCTACACATAATAAAATGCTGCTCACAAACAAATAATTTCACTTATTCCTTTTCTATTTCAATGTGTTGAGTTTCTTTTTATTTCTTAGTTTCTCTGGCTACGACTTTCAGTACTACGTTGAATAGAAGTGGTGAGACTCAAGATTCTTGTCTTCTTCCTATTGTAGAGAAAAAACTGTTATATAATGATGTTAAGTCATATGTGTCTTTCTTGAGTTGTGATACGTGACTTCTATATCTATATTTTGAGAGTTTTTAAAACTTATAAAGAGATGTTGAATCTTAGTAAACACCTTTTCTGCATCTGTTGAGATGATCATGTGCTTTTGTCTTTCATTTTATTAATGTAGTCTATCAGATTTATCAATTTAAATATGTTGAAACATCCTTGCATCCCTAAGGTAACTCCCACTTGATAATAATGATTAACCTTTTAATGTGCTATTGGTTGTGGTTTGCTAGTACTTTGTCAAGGTTTTATGCATCTATGCTTATCATGAATATTGACCTGTAGTTTTATTTTCTTGTATCCCCTTGTCCAGCTTTGATATCAGGGTAAGTCTGGTCTCATAAAATGAGTTTGAAAATATTTTCCCTTTTTCAATTTCCTGGAAAAGTTGAAGAGGATTGGTATTACTCTTTCTTGAAATATTTGGTAGAATTTAACAGCGAAGCTATCAGGTTCTGGAATGGAATCTCCATACTTGCTTTTTGGGCTGTTCATATTTGCCATTTTTCTTCTGATCAATCTTGGTATATTGTATTTTTCTAGCTATCCATCCACTTATTCTAGTTATCCAATTTGTTGGTGTGTTATTGTTCATAGTTGTCTCTTAAAATCCTTTGTATTCCTAAGGTGGCAGTTATAATGTCTACTCTTTCATTTCTGATTTTGTTTACTTGAGTCTTCTCCCTTTTTAACTAGCCAACGCTTGTCAGTTTCGTTTGTCTTTTCCTAAAAAAAACTCAGTTTCATTGATCTTTTCAATTATTTTTTCTAGTCTCTATGTTATTTTTTTTCTGCTCTGATCTTTGTTGTTTTCTTTCTTCTGCTAAGTTTGGACTTCGTTTTTTCTTGGTTCCTTGAAGTGTAATGTTAGGTGATTTATTTGAGATAGTCTTTCTTTTTTGATGTAAGTGTTATTGCTATAAACTTTTCTCTCAGAACTGCTTTTTCTGTGTCTTATAAGTTTTGGATTCTTTTCTGTATTTTTGTTGCTCTCAATTTTTTTTTAATTTAACAGAATTCCTTTTTGATATATTAATTGTTCTGGACTTCCTGATATTTGTGAGTTCCTCAAGATTCCTCCTGTTACTGATCTCTAGCTTCAAGCCGTTGTGGTTAGAAAAGATACTTTATAGTGAGAGGTGAAGCCAGTTGGACTTCCTGGGTCTAATGGGGACTTGGAGAACTTTTTTGTCTTACGAGAGGATTGTAAAATGCACCAATCAGAGCACTGTAGCTAAGATTGTAAAATGCACCAATCAGCGCTCTGTAGTTAGCAAGGGGATTGTAAAATGCACAAATCAGTGCTCTGTAAAAATGCACCAATCAGCACTCTGTAAAATGCACCAATCAGCAGGATCCTAAAAGTAGCCAGTTGCAGGGAGGATTGAAAAAGGGACACTCTGATAGGAGAAAAACGGAACATGGGCGTGTACAAATAAGGGAATAAAAGCTGGCCACCCTAGCCAGCAGTGACAACCGGCTTGGGTCCCCTTCCACACTGTGGATGCTGTGTTCTTTCATTCTTCACAATAACTCTTGCTGTTGCTCACTCTTTGGGACTGTGCCATCTTTAAGAGCTGTAACACTCACCACAAAGGTCCGCAGCTCCATTCTTGAAGTCAGCAAGCCCACAAACCCACCGGAAGGAACCAACTCCCGACACAGTAGGATTTCAGTCTTCTTAAGTTTGTTAAGATCTGTTTCATGTCCTAAACATAGGATTTATCCTGGAGAATGTTCTGTTGACAGGAATGCATTCTGTTGCAGTTGGATGAATGTTCTATAAATATCTGTTAGGTTAATTTGCTTTAAAGTGTAGTTCAAGTCTAACATTAAAAAAGTTTTTTTTTGTCTAGATGATCTGTTCAATGAAATATTTGTCATTATATAATGATCTTTAGTGTCTCTTTTTATATTTTTAACTTTAAAGTCTATATTATCTAAGCCTAAGCTACCCATGCTATAAATGGTTTTTATTTGCCTAAAATAACTTTATTATTTATTTTTATTCTATATGCTTCCTTAAATGTGACATGATTTTCTTGTAGGCAGCATATAGTTGGGTCTGTTAAAAAAATATTTAGCAACTCAATCTCTTTTGATTCAAGAATTTAATCTATTTATAGTCTAAAGTGATTATTGAGAGATAAGAACTTATTACTGCTATATCTTTAATTGCTATTTCTTTAAATTTCTTTCTGATTAATTGCAGATTCTTTGTTTCTATCTTCCTCTCTTGCTGTCTTCTTTTTTGACTTGATGGTTTTCTGTGATGGTGTGCTTTGAATCTTTTCATCTTTTTTGTATCTCTTAAGCATTCTTACTTTGAGCATTCTTACTTTAAGCATTCTTACTCTTAAGCACTCTTACTTTAAGCATTCTTGTAAGGCTTACACAAAAAAATCTTATACTAATAACAGGCTATTTTAAGCTGATAATAACTTTGATCACTTGCACAAACTACAATTTTACTTCCCCACTATAATTTGTTTTTATATCAAATTATACATCTTTTATAACCTGTTTTTTAACGAATCATTATATATAATTGTTTTTAATAGTAATGCCATTTATCCTTAATACTAGAGATTTAGTTAACTTCCACATTACCGTTACTGTATTAAAGCTGAGTTTGACTATTACTTTTACCAGTGAATTTTCTATTTTTATATCGCTACTTAACAACATTGTCTTCGACTTGAAGAATTCCCTTTAGCATCTCTCATAAGGTGGGTCTAGTGGTGATAAATTCCCTCAGCTTTCATTTGCTTGAGAAAGTTTTTAATCTCCTTTGTTTCTGAAGGAGAGGATTGCTGGACAGAATTCTTGGTTGATGTTTTTTTTTTTTTCTGCTTATATATACATATGTATATATGTGCGGTACATGTTTATATATATAAACAGAACCTTCTGTTCTTTTTTGGTGGGCTACAATTTTCTGCTGAAAATTCTACTAATACTTTAATGGAGGTTCTCTTATGTATAACAAGTTACCTTTCCCTGGCAGTGTTCAGTATTTTCTCTTTGTCTTTAACTGTTGGAAATTTGATTATAATGTGTCTTGGGGTAGGTCTCTTTGTTTTTAGCCTATTCAATGTCAATTGAGGTTCCTGATCTCTATTTCCTTTTTCAGACTTGGTAAGTTTTCTGCCATTATTTCTTTAAATGTTTTCTGTCCTTTTATTTCTTTATCTTCCTTCTGGAAATCCAATAATGTGTATTATAATCTACTTGATGGTATCTTGTTAGTACCTTAAGTTATATTTACTATATTTTATTCTTTATTTTCACCTTAGATTAGATGATTTCTCAAGGCTTATATTCAAGTTTGCTAATTCATTTTTTCTTCTAGATCTAGTCTGCTATTGGACCTTTCCATTGAATTTTTGAGCTCAGATATTATATTCTTATTTTGCTCTACACTAAGGAAAGGATCTGTGGTGCGTACCTGTACTCTCACTCAGGTTGCTCATTTTGAACCTGGAGAGAATTATCCTTAATGTTTGAAGTTTAAAGGTCACCTTTTCGTTGTCTGTGGGATAGGAGACTCAGGAGTGCAGAACCTCAACTCCCAGAGCTAGGTGATTTAGGAGCAAATCCTTTGGAGGGGAGTTGACTGTGCAGAAACTATTTCCATTGAGAGTCTTCATATCTTAATTTATTGCTGGAGCAAGCCAAGGAGCAAGGCTGGAAAGTGCCATCTTTCCTGTTTTTTGCTGGCGGAGGCCTCTAACATTTATCCAGGAAGAGATTGCAGGGCTAGAATTTTCACTGGAGCAAACCAGGGAAACAGGCATGAGGAGTGCTCTCTTTTCCATTCAGGCATGCAGAAGTCTCACATACTCCTTGCAGGGAGAGACTTCTGGCATGGAGTTATTGCTGAAGCAAGCAAGGGAATAAAGTACAGGAAGTGCCCACATTCCCTTCTAGTCATGTCAAGGTCCCTCAGTCTCTTTTCTACTTTCTATGGGAGATGGAATTTATCTCTGGAGCAAGCTAAGAAAGAAACCACAAGGAGTGGTGCTCTTCCTTCCATTTGGGCTCAAGAAGGTTTATTCTTCACTTCCTATGCAGGCTCTGAGATACTGGCTTATTAGAGGCCAGAAACACAGGAAGCTGCAGTAAAAGTGTGCAGCCAAACTCTTTTCAGGGGAAAGTTATAAGCTGGGCTGATCTCAGGGGCCATAGCTGCTGAGAGTGCTCATGTGGTTCAAAACTCCTCTTTGTTCTTTGTGCTTGAGAGAAATTCTCAGATGCCCTGCCCATGCTGTTCTGCAAGCAAGGTGATTTAAGAGCCAGGTCCTCTGGCAGGAACTTCAAAAGTTGCACATTATGTGTATTGTACAAACCACTCACTCCTCAGGAATAAGCTGACTGTTGGTATTTCCTTCCAATTGTAAGGTGCTACGCTCAGAGTGGGGTTAGTGCGTGAATGTATCTCCACTTTTTTTTTTTTTTTTTTTTTTTTTTGAGACGGAGTCTTGCTGTCGCCCAGGCTGGAGTGCAGTGGCGCGATTTCGGCTCACTGCAGGCTCCGCCCCTGGGGTTCACGCCATTCTCCTGCCTCAGCCTCCCAGTAGCTGGGACTACAGGTGCCCGCCACCTCGCCGGGCTAGTTTTTTGTATTTTTAGTAGAGACGGGGTTTCACTATGTTAGCCAGGATGGTCTCGATCTCCTGACCTCGTGATCCACCCGCCTCGGCCTCCCAAAGTGCTGGGATTACAGGCGTGAGCCACCGCGCCCGGCCAAATGTATCTCCACTTTAAAAATCAGTTCTAATGTGCATATTTCAGTATGTAGGAGTTCAACTAGATTCTGGCTTTCTCTTGGAGAAAATTGACCCATGTTTAGATATTTACTCAGGGTGTCTGTGGCAGGAGGGATAGGAGTCTCATTCTGTCATGCTGCTGATGTCACCTTTTTCACAGTCTGTGTGAGTCCACTCACCTTTACCTTTGCCATTTGATAAAACTCATTATCGAATGATTAAAAATTGGCATCTTCTATGCTATTTGCTACTATCCATTCTGTATATAACTTCCTCAATATCGAGACTGATCATGTGAGCTTCAGAGAGACATTCCAGAAAGGGTTAACTTTTAGTGAGTAATGCATATGCGTTTTGGAAAAAAAATAAAGGTATTTTCAAACAGAAGCTATTTTCCTTTGAAGAACCAGATGGTGGGTACGAGGAAATGATGTCCAAGGCATAGCAAGCAGATTAGCCTAAGGGATAAAGGAATTATCCTACGGATATGGAGATCAGAGTAGATTTTAGTGGCTAGCTCAGAGGTACTCAAACTCTTTATAAAATTACACTGTGTGAGCACCTCCTTAACTCATTGAAGCAGAACTTTTCCAGGCAATTCCCAGGAATAGACATAGTTACAGTCACTGAGATTGATATGTCTGCATTTTATAGATGACACTGACAAATAAAAGTATCCGGAGGTGGGAGCCAGTACAGATCTAGGAAGTGTTATTCTCATGATTTAACTAGCACCTTAGGACATTGAGCCTGTAGCAGAAAATACTGAAGCAGGATTTGTTAATGGCCATCACACACCTAGAAGATGTTGTCATGTGGAAGGGAAAAGGTAGGATTACTCTCAAAGCCTAAAACCAGAGACAGAAAGTTCAAAGAGGCTATTTCTTGACCTAAACACATTGGCCCAAATGTAATCTATTTATCAAGAGGTAACAGTCCCAAATGGAAGAAGTAGCTGAATCATGAAAAGAGAGGGTGAAATTGCCTGATGACTTTATATTTTCAATTACATTTTTCCATGGCTAAATTTAGGCTAAGAGCATGAAAATACTCATCACATACGTTACTGCTTACTACAAGAGACTGGGAGAAAATTTTGTAAGCTTCCTCGAATTTTTGTAAGATGAAGTTTTTAATCTGTTGCATATTTCTTATAGGACTGTCATGTCATATTTAATGGCTTGGCCAGCAGATAGCAACATCATAAAACAAAATGCTATTTTGATACATCTGTTCAACTTAAATAAATACATTTACTAGAAATAACCAAAAATTCAGTTAATACCTTTAAGAGATATTAATAAAAGCATTTCCCTTTGTAGAAGCTATTTTTGGGCCATTCAAAACATTTAAAAAAACATTTATTACACGACTAATCATTGAAATTCTTAAGATGAAGTGGATGCTGCAACAGCTGCCCTCTTGGGTTTATGTATTCCTTCACAGATGCTGTTCCTGAATCTCCAGTAAACAATTTTCAGGTGCCTCATTTGACAAATCCCTGTGGTATTTTGTCTTTTTGCTTTAGCACTGCAGTTATTCTATCTCTTGTGCTTGTCAAGGTAGCCACATTTGCCACAGAATGTCTTGTGAAGGTGGTAACACTTAGAGTCACAGTGGTGATACAATGTGTGCTTCTTACTGTGATGACTTCTAGACGCTGACATGCCCTTTCTCATCTCACTTCTGCAGCTGTGGCAGAGACTCAGATCAAAAAGCAAAACAAACACTTTGACTGTGGTAAATACAGATAACATACATTTTCCCATTTTAACTACTTTTAAGTAAAATTCTGTGGCATTGAGTACGTTCATAATGTTGTGCAACCATCACCACTATTTCATTCCAAAATATTTTCATCACCCCAAAAGGAAACCCAGTTCACATTAAGCAGTTAATTCCATTCCACATGGAATGATAGAGTGTGTAGCCTTTCATGTCTGGCCTCTTTAACTTACCATAATGTATTCAAGGTTCATCCATGTTGGAACATGTATCAGTACTTTATTGCTTTTTATGGATGCTTAATATTCCATTGCATGTATACACCACATTTTATTCATTCATCATTTGGTGGACATTCAGTGGCTACTGTGAATAGTGCTACTTTGAATAGTGCTACTGTGAATAGTGCTCCCATGAGCACGCAAGTTTTTGTCTGAACACTGGATTTCACATCTTTTCAATATTATCTAAAAGTAGAACTGCTGTGTCATATAGTCATAAACTTTCTGAAGAACTGCCAGACTGTATTTCACAGCGACTGTACCATTTGAAATTCCTATGAACAATGTCTGAGGGTTCAATGCCAATACTCAATATTTTCCATTTTTGTTTTATTTTATAAATTATAACCATTGAGTGGGGGTAAAGTGGTGTCTCCTTTGGGGTATGATTTGTGTTTCCCTACTGACTATCATATTGAGCAGCTCCTCATGTGCTTGTTTGCCCCTTGTATATCTTCTTTGGATAAATGTCCCTTGGAGTTCTTTGCCAATTTTCTATTTGGATTATTTTGTCTTTATTTTTAGGTATAAGAGATATTAAAAATATATTCTAGATACTATCTTCTTATCTGATACGTTGATTTGAAAATTGAAGAATTGTCACATTCTTCAGGTTTTTACACTATTGAAAGCGTTCTTTGATGCACAAAAGTTCTGAATATTGAAGAAGTCCAATATGTATGTTTTTGAGGCTTGTGCTATCTATGAACCCCTTGCCAAATCCAAGATTATAAAAATTTACTCCTATCTTTTCTTATAGTTTCATAGGTTTAGCACATATACTTAGATTTTGATCCATTTAGAGTTAATGTTTGTGTATGGTGTCAGATAAAGATCCAAACTCATTGTTTTTGCCTGTGGCTATCCAGTTGCCATTGCATTATTTGTCAAAGACACTATTCTTTTCTCATTTAATGGTCTTGAAAGTTCTTTTCAAAAATCTATTGACTATCCATATATATGCTTAAATCTGCACTCTCAATTCTATTCCATTGATGTATATAACTAACTGTGTGTCAGTACAACATTGTTTTGATTATTATAGCTAGATAGTAAGTCTTGATATTGGGAAGTGTGTATTTTGTAACTTTGATTTTTATTAGGGATGTTTTGAATATTTGGGATCTCTTGAAATTACATATGAATATAGGAATCAGCTTTGCAATAGGATTGTAAGAGGGATTGCAGTGGGGTTGTACTGAAGGTAAAAATCAATTAGAGGTGTAGTGTCATCTTGATAATATTAAGTCTTCCAATTCATGAATTATTTTCACTTACTTAGGTGGCTTTAATTTTTTACAGCAATGATTTGTAGTTTTCAGTAAGTTCTTTTTTCACCTCCTTAATTAAGCATGTTCCAAAGTGTTATATTATTTTGACATGATTATAAATGGAGTTGTCATTGCTGGTATACATAAAGACAACTGATATTTGTCTTCTTCATATACTCTGCAATTTTTCTGAATTAAATTTTTTGGCCTATTTGTGTATGTATTCTTTGGAATTTTGTACATATAGAATCATGCTATTTGCAAATAAAGATAAGAGTTTTACCTTCTTCTTTCCAATTTAGGTATAGTTTCTTTTTCCTCTACTTTTTTTTTGGCCTGACTTCTCTGGCTTGAAATTTTAGTATAACATATTAGTCCATTTTGCATTGCTATAAAAAACTACCTGAGACTGGGTGGTTTGTAAAGAAAACAGGTTTAATTAACTCATAGATCTGCAGGCTATACAGGAAGCATGGCTGGGGAGGCCTCAGGAAACTTAAAATCGTGGCAGAAGGTGAAGAGGAAGGAGGCATGTCTTCCATGGGTGGCGAAGGAGAAAGTGAAGAGGGAGGGGCTACACACTTTTCAACAACCAGATTTCATGAGAACTCTATCACGAGACAGTACTAGGGGAATGGTGCCAAGCCATTAGAAACCACCCTCATCATCCTATCACCTCCCAGCAAGCCCCTCCACCAACACTGGGGATTGCAATTCAACATGAGATTTAGGTAGGGACACACAGCCAAACCATATCATACAGTAATGAATAGAAGTGGCAAAAGTGGGCATCTTTGCATTGTTCTTAATCATAGGGGGAACACTTTAATTCTTTTATCATTAGGTATAGTGTTATCTTGTGGTTTTTGTTTGGTTTAATAAATACTTTTTATCATGCTGAGGAAGTTCCTTTCTATTCCTAACACATTATTTTATTATGAATGGACTTTAATTTTTTTAAGTGTTTTTTCCTAAATCAATTAAGATGATCATTTGTGTTTTCTCCTCTATTGTATTATATTGATTGATTCTTATATTTTGTACCAACCTTGCATTCTTCAGAGAAATACTACTTGGCTATGGTGTATAATTATTACTATTATTATTATTTATTTATTTATTTATTTATTTATTTATTTTTGAGACGGAGTCTCGCTCTGTCGCCCAGGCTGGAGTGCAGTGGCATGATCTTGGCTCACTGCAAGCTCTGCCTCCCAGGTTCAAGCAATTCTCCTGCCTCAGCCTCCTGAGTAGCTGGAATTACAGGCGCCTGCCACCATGCCCGGCTAATTTTTGTATTTTTAGTAGAGACGGGGTTTCACCATGTTGATCAGGTTGATCAGGCTGGTCTTGAACCCCTGACCTCGTGATCCACCTGCCTTGGCCTCCCAAAGTGCTGGGATTACAGGCATGAGCCACCGCGCCCGGCTGGTGCATACTTATTTTAACATGGTGCTGGATTCACTTTGCTAGTGTTTTATTATTTTTGCATTGATATTAATAAAGTATATTTGTCTAAAGTTTTTTATGATACCTTTGTAAGACTTTGGTATCAAGGTAATACTGGCATTATAGAATGAATTTGAAAGTATTTTCTCTTCCTTTGTTTCTTGGAAGAATTTGCAAGGTATTAGTGTTCATTTTTAAATGTTTTGTAGAATTTGCCAGTGACACTATCTTGTCCTTGGCTTTTATTTTATCAGAAGAAGTTGATTATTGATTTAGATTTTTTATTAATTATAGATGCATTAAGTTTTTCTATTTCTTCTTACATTAGTTTTGTTAGGGTGTGTTTCCAGTAATTTATCCAATTCATTGTTTTGTTGGCATGCAATTTTTCAGCCTTCTCGTATACATCTTTTTTATTTTTGTAAAGTCAGTAGTAATGTCCCAAGTTTCACTTTTTATTTTAGTAATTTGAGTCTCTTTTCTTTTTTTCCTTAGGCTAGCTAAATGTTGGCCAGTTTTGTTGTATCTTTTCTAAAAACCCATTTTTGGTGTTTATCGATTATTTCTATTGTTTTTCTACTCATTTTCTATATCTTTGGTCTAACTTGTATTGTCTTTCTACTACATATAGTTTTACTCTGCTTTTTTTAAGTTTCTGAAGGTACAAAGGTAGGTTATTCGAGATATATATTTTTTAATGTAGGCATTTATAGCCAAAAGTTTCCATCTGAGCATTGCTTTTGATGCATCCCATTTTTTGTTGTTTTTTATTTATCTAAAAGTATTTTCAAATTTCTCTTGCAATTTCTTTTCTTTCTTCTTTCCTTCCTTCCCTTCCCTCCCTCCCTCTCCTTCCTTCCTTTTCTCTTTCTTTCTTTCTCTTTCTTTCTCTTTCTTTCTTTCTTTTTTCTCTTTCTTTCTTTTCTTTCCTTCCTTCCTTCCTTCTTTCCTTCTTTCTTGTTTCTTCCTTTTGTTCTCTCTCTCTCTTTCTGTCTGTCTTTTTAAAGACAGGGTTTTGTTCTGTCACTCAGGTGTAATTGCAGTGGTGCCCACTGAAGACTCAACCTCCTGGGCTCAAGTCATTCTCCCACCTCAGTCTCCTGAGTAGCACATGCTACCATGCCTAATAAATTTAAAAAATCTTCTTTTTTTTTTTGGTAAAGACAGGGTCTCCCTATATTGCCCAGGTTTGTCTCAAACTCCTGGGCTCAAGCAACCCTCTTCCCTCTGCCTTTCAAAGTACTGGGATCATAGGCAGGAGCCACCATGCCCAGGCTCTTTTGATTTTTCTGATCTATTGATTGCTTGAGTGTTAATTTCTACATATTTTTGAATTTTATAATTTTCTATCTTCTATTAATTTCTAGTTTTATTCCACTGTGGTCAGACAGAATATTTTGTAGGATTTCAATATTTGTAAATTTACCAATAGTCATTTTATGCCATAATATATGGTCTATTCTGGAGAATGTTCCATATAAACTTAAGAAGAAGGTATATTCCTCTGTTCTTGGGCAGAACATTCTGTAGATATCTTATAGATCTAAATGATTTATAATTGTGTTCAAGTCTTCTATTTATTTGCTGATCTTTTATTACATACCAAAGTACAATATCAAAAAAGTTATATCTCAAATACAATAATACTGAGATTTATATTTATCTATGTAGTTATTTTTGTCAATGTTCTTTATTTCTTCTTATGGCTTAGAATTTCTATCTAGTGTTTTTTAATTTCAGCCTTAAAGAACACACTACACCATTCTTAATTTGCAGGTCTATTAGCAGCAAACTCCTTTTGTTTGCCTGAGAATGTACTAATTTTTTTTTTCATTTTTGAAAGAGAGTTTTATCAAGTATATGGCTCACAGTTTTCTGATCTTTATATTTTCTGATGAAAAATAGAAGGATTATATATATCTGATGATTCATTTCTCTCTGGCTGCTTTAAAATTCTCTTGTTTTCACTCTTGACAGTTTGATTATAATGTGCCTTGTTATGGATTTCTGGGTTTATACTTGTTATAGTTCATTGAGCTTCTTTGATGTTTAGATTCATGACTTTCATCCTGTTTAGAAAGTTCACAGCCATTGTTTATGCTAATATACTCTGTCCTTTCTCTTTCCTTTCTCCCTCTAGGATTTCCATTAAATTTTGGTACACTGTATGGTGTCCCATAGATCTCTTAGGCTCTATTCTTTTTTTTAATTCTGTTCCATAGGCTAGATAAACTCAATGAATCTATCTTCAGGTTGACAAATTCTCTCTTTTTCCATGCATAAGTGGGCATTTGAAATCTTCTAATAATTTTAAAATTTTATTTATTACACTTTTAAGTTCCAGAATAACTATTTCATTTTTTAAATAATTTCTTTTTATAAATATTCTGTATTCGGTGAGACTTCATTCTCCTGGTCTGTTTTAGTGCTTTGTCTATAATCTACTTCAGCTCATTGAACTTAATTTTAAAAGTTTTTTTTAAAGTTTTTGTTAAGAATTCCAATGTCTGGGCTTTCTGAACAGTTTATATTGATTTCCCTCTTTTTTTCCTGTGAATAGGTCATACTTTCTTGTTTTTCTTTTTAATCCCTTGTCATTTTCTTCAGTAACATTTTAGATATTATAATGTGTTAATTCTGGAAACTGTATCTTCACACTGTCCATTTTTTGTTGTTGCTGCTGGTTTGGGGTTGGAATTATCTGTTTAGTAGCTATTTAAAATTGATTTTGTAAAAACTATATTCTTTGTTATGTGTGGTCACTGAAGTTTCTGTTTCATTATTTTGGTAGTCAAATAGTGATTTGACAAAAATTTTATAAAATGCCTGGAGCCATAAAAGTAAAAAGTTAAATTAAAAAAACAAAACAAAACAAAAAAACCTCCGGGTCTTTCCAGGTTCACTCTGTGTTGGAGTACTTTGTCCATCCTTAGATGGGCTATTTTTACCAGTGCACCTTAGCCTTCCCTCCATGTATGTGTAGAGCCTAAAAAATCCAAATATGGAGTGAGTGTGCCTGTGTGTGTGTGTGTGTGTTTATGAGTGTGTGTATTCCCACACTGTAATTCCCACATGTCTAGGGAGGTACCTGTAATCCCCGTGTGTCATGGGAGAGAGGTGATTGGATCATAGGGTCAATTTTCCCCATGCTGTTTGCCTGATAGTGAGTGAGTTCTCACAAGATCAGATAGTTTTGTAAGGAGCTCTTCCTCCTCTACACGCTCTCTCTCACCTGCCACCATGTAAGATGTGCCTGCTTCCCCTTCCACCATGATTGTAAGTTTCTTGAGGCCTCCCCTGTCATGTAGAACAGGATGTCAATTAAACCTATTTCCTTATAAATTACCCAGACTCTGGTAATATCTTTATAGCAGTCTGAGAACGGACTAATATAAATGCTCAGTAATTAGCAAGTGGGGGTACCAGCAAAGCATTGTTCAACTCAATTGCCTTATTTCTGTATACTTCACTATGTTATGGCAGAAACAACTTGGTATATGGAAACCTGCCTTCAATTTTTTTTGTTTTTTTTCACCAGCGAATTTTTGCCAGTTGCTTGCTTTGTCATATTAGATGAACTTTTTAAATGGTACTCTGCAGGAGGAATTCCTCATAGATTCTGAAATCAAATATGCTTCAGAAAGTGTATCTCCTTATCTTCCACATCCATGACATATGTTAGGATATTAAGGGCTCTGAAAAGTCTTTCAGTAAAGAACATCTTGAACCTCTCTTATATCAGCATTTCTCAAACTAATTTGATCACTGACACTCTTTTTTTTCATGTAACACCTTTTAACCAGCATATCATACTTTAGGAAATTCAATCTCTCTGAGGTTGTAAAATGAAAATAAAATAACCAGCTTTATGTCCGCATGCAGTGAAGATCTAGTAATGTTATATAATGTGTGAATTCATTGAGAATTATAATATTCATATAAGTAAATTTACTGTTTATTCATAAATAATTATTTTAGGCAGGGCGCAGTGGCTCACGCCTATAATCCCAACAGTTTGGGAGGCCTAGGCGGGTGGACCACTTGAGGTCAGGAGTTTGAGACCACTGTGGCCAACGTGGTGAAACCATATCTCTACTAAAAATACCAAAAGTTAGCTGGGCGTAGTGGCGGGTGCCTGTAATCCCAGATACTCAGGAGGGTGAGACAGGAGAATCGCTTGAACCTGGGAGGCAAAGGTTGCAGTTAGCCAAGATCGCACCATTGCACTCCAGCCTGGGAAACAAAAGCGAAACTCTGTCTCAAAAAACAAACAAATATACAAAAAATATATTAAATAATTATTTTAAAACATTACATTTTGTATTTTTATGAAGGCAAAATAGTGAGTTGGAAGAGTTCAGCTTTGTTTTAGAGATGAGTAAGTTGTCTTAAAGAAATTAAATGCCTTAACTCAAGACCTCGAAGGAACAAGTGGCTGACTTGGAATGATAAGCGAGCTCTGCTGACACTTGGAGCAGAATACTATTCACTGTTCTATTCTGTCTCCACGTGGTTACATGTGAAGCCTTCATGCATAAAGCTGGTGGGATGAGAAGGCTAGAAATATTGTAAACCTAGCTCTATACAATATTTAACTGGAAGAAAGTATTTAAAAATCAAAATTTAAAATTCAATTTAAATGTTTAGACATAAGATATTATAATCAGAGATGAATATAACATTTTAAAAAATACTTTTTATTGCAAGTGGTTTTAAAAAAACATATTCTTAAATGAATATACTATAGTCATTCAAAAATTTGCATAGATTGACACATTTAATAAAAAACCCAAATTAATGAGACATTCTTAGAGAAGTCTGGACTATAATACTGCTGTTTAGTTTGGGGCACTGATTTTTAATTATTGCTATTAATATATAATTCAAAAATTTGTTCTCACTCATCTGTCCTTTGTCTTTGCTTATCTTGTATTTTTTTATTCTATATTTCCTTCAACCTTCTGATTTTACTTCCTTTGTTGTCTATGGTCCTTTTTTCTAAACTGAGTTCTGGGTTAAAAGACTGAGAGTTTGGATGAAGGGGAAATTGCAGTTGTAGATGATTTTTCTCTAGTCTCAAATGTGTTTGCAAACCTATCATTTCAAAGTAACATAGGAGACACTAAAGGTACAGATACAGGCAGATGGAAAAATGATGGCATAGGGGAGGCCAAAAAATACTGGCATTTTTGTTAGTCAAATAATATTTTCATGTGGTTCTCTCAAACTTAGAAACTATTTATGAGATGGAGAAACTAATCAAAGAAGCTCAACGGCCCTAGTTTACTGTCAAAAGAAAATGATTAAAAGGATCAAAAGTTAAAATATTCCTATTCATTCTTTGTCTATGATTCTATTTTTCAAACTAGACAGTTATCTATATTGATCGAATATATTTTAAAGTAAGATAATGATTTACAAACCTAAAAGCTGAACTTGGAATTAAAAAAAAAATTAACAGCCATTAGTTATGATAACGTGGTAGCATTTCCAAGCATTTTAATGTTTCCTGAGGACAGAAGAAAGCAATGTTTAAAATTAGGATTTCTGTAGAAAATTCAGAACACTTTCTTAATTTTTGTAGGCATTGCTGTGGCCTCATTAACAACATTAGTGTGTGAGTCTAAGAACTTAAGGTGACGTGAAATATGTAACCATACATAATCTATCCAAAATTAATTTTAGAAAAAGTAACAAGAACAAAAATACTTCATGCCTTAATCTTCAGTAGGATTTCTTTAGCAGCCACCATGAGTACAAAATGATTGAAATACTTTCTATAGGAAATTGAAGAAACTGCTCCTTGCCAAAAAGTTATTTCATAAGAGGCATGTGGGTTCATGTATTCATCTTTTTCCCCTTTATTTCCATGTCCTCTTTCCTCTATGGAGAACCAATGGGCAACTTTCCAGATGGGCTTGTAAACCAAAATGTATCCGAGACAGATCTCAATCAATTTAGAAGCTTATTTTGCCAAGGTAAAGAACATGCCTGTGACACAGCTTCAGGAGGTTCTGATGACATGTATCCAAGGTGGTCAGGCTACAACTTGGTTTTATACATTTTAGGGAGACACAGGACATCAGTCAATAGATGTAAGATGTACATTGGTTCAGTTCAGAAAGGGAGGACAAGTGGAAGCAGGGGCCCCCAGGTCATAGACAGAATCAAAGATTTTCTGACTGGCAATCGGTTGTTATCTAAAGACCTGAAATCAATGGAAAGGAATGTCTGGGTTATAATAAGGAGTGTGGAGACCAAGATTTGATCATGCAGATGAAGCCTCCAGGTAGCCGGCTTCAGAGAGAATAGATTGTAAATAGGCTTAAAGAGTCTGTTCTATCAGTCTTAAGGTCTGCATTGATGTTGACGGTAAAAAGGTATGCCCAACACTCCCTTCTGATCGTGGCCTGAACTAGTTTTTTAGGTTACCTTTAGAACGCCCTTGCCCGAGAGGAGGAGTCCATTAGAATTTTATTTTTCTTTTACAGGCTGATGTAGGTTTTCCGGTGCTGAGGAGGCCAGCTGTGTGAACTATCAGCACCTGAATATAACTTTATTTAAACTGCATTCACATTTTACTTTCACGTTTATAGAGTGGAGTTAAGGGGAAAGGAAAAACCTGAGTAGATGAAACAACTGAATTATCTGTTCCCTAAATGTCCCTGGAATACCCTGAGTTTAGGATTATATTAATGGACCTTGTCTGGGGTTCTTATTCAAATTCCTCTTTCGCAAACTGCTCAGTTTCCTTATATTCTTCTGTTTTCCTTGTACTCTCTTGTAATCATTTTGAATCGTCTCTTAGTCATTTTATTTTCTATCTCCATGCCTACTTCCACTGATTATTTTTTCTATTTGTGCATTTGAGAAACACAAAAAGGAGTTTCCTCCACTAGTCTATTGTTGGGGTGCAAAAAAATTATTTCCCAGAATATGACGTGGTCATGCTGAGTGCTTTTTAAAATTGAAAGGCCTTAGAAATAAGCCCCAGAATCAAGGTCCCTCTAACCTTGTCTTGTTTCTTTTTCCTACTCCCCACCCCCAGCACAGGGAGGGGCTGTCTATGGTATTTCCTAATCTGACCAAAAAAGCTTCTTACCAAAAGAAATGCAATTAACTTCTATTCCTTCCCTGAAATTGTATTATCTCTGTCTGAAAAGCAGACTAAAGAACGCAAACACACTTGGATGCACTTTTTCATAAGAGAATGCCTGCGTCTTGGGCTCATTCAAATTCCAGAGTGAATCACTTGTAAGTTAATTTCAGTCTCTGGTTTATTCAGTGTCCCTAATAATCATTTACTGGTCCTCAAAAGAATTGTCTGCATTCTCCATTTCCTCCTTCCCCTATAATAAGGTTATATAAGCTTCTGTACCTCACTGGGGGTGGCAGCAGGCAGTGGGTGGTGGCGGGCACTGGGGTAATCAATCTGTGATTCTTCATGTGCATTAATAAATTTGTATGCCTTTTTGCCTTTGAAGCTGCCTATTTTCCAGCTGGTTTTTCGTGAACTTTGAAGGTAAAGTAGTTTTCCCTTGGCCTCTACACTATTCTGCATTGGATCAATATAGGCCATTAGCATTCTCCTAAAAATAATCATAGAGACAAAGTCACATGCTAAACATTGACACTCAATTGCAGTATCAGACTTTTTTCTAAAACAGTTCAAATTATAGTCCAAACTGCTCTGAGGAGAGAATTGAGGTTAAAAGTGCCATTTCAATCACTTCCAGTACCTAAATATTACTTGCAATCCTGAAGATCTATTTAGGAAAGCCACCTTAATAGAAATGCTCTCTCTAAAAAGCTTTTTACAAATAATTATATTTTTAAAACCAAGAAAAAAATTTATATTTTGTGTTTAAATTTTAACAACAAGGCCACATGTCCAAAGTATTTTACTGTCAATTTTGGAACCTATTCCAACATGTTTCATGACAGTAAAGCTGCCCCAATCACTAGGTCATTTATCAAGGCTTTCTTGTTAACTGTACCTGTGGCTACGGAAGACACTGAGAGCGAATTCACTTCTCTGGTTCAAAGGGGAAGTGAGTCTACTATATGGTTCCTCACAGCAAAATTCACACATTGCAAATTCCCAGGCTCTACTACAGGTTGGCTGCATTTACATCTCAGAGGGTGATGCTTGAGAAGCGTCAACCTTAAAAAATGAGATTCAGAAAATATGACTTAGAGTTTACTCAAGCACAAAGCTTGAGGATAGCCACCTGGGCAAAAGACTCCAAATGAATGGGATCAGCATTCCAATGTGGAGAATTTAAGGTTTCACTTATATAGGCAGAGAGAGAAATCTTAGCAGAATTACATTTTTCATACAAGTTCATACATTACAGAAATTTGATTGGTTACAGATTACTATTATACATTCTAAGAAAGGTTACTTTATTACTTCGTGAGATTATTAAAAAGCTCCTCTGTAACTGTAAGCTCCATTGCAAAAATTGTAACAGTGAGAAATTATGACATTGAAAGAAATCTGACCTAACCGACTCCATCTTGCTTTTAAATTTTCAGGTGTCCTTGTTTATTCCTGGGCATAGGCCTAGCTAACTTTGGGAGAAACTTATAGTTTAACTTTGAAACAAAGATGATAACAGCCCTTTCCCCAAACAAACCCCTTTCTTGCCAGACTGCCTTTGCAGGACTGACTGACTAGCCTTAAGATTAGAAATTATGGTTTAGGAGTCATGCAACTAGAGGCCACAAGATTCTAAACCTCCCCAATTCCTCCTAGGGAAAACATCACTATTGTAAAACCTAACATTAGTGCTTATTTTTTAGACCCTGCACTTGATGGATCAGCTGACACCACCCAAATCCATAAACGGGCTCATCTGATCTTGTGGCTCCCACTCAGGACCTGCCGTGGTGCAAGAGGACAGCTTCTACTCCTTATGATTTAATCACCAAGACAACTAATCATCATGCTGCTATAAAGACACATGCACACGTATGTTTGTTGCGGCACTATTCACAATAGCAAAGACTTGGAACCAACCCAAATGTCCAACAACGATAGACTGGATTAAGAAATGTGGCACATATACACCATGGAATACTATGCAGCCACAAAAAATGATGAGTTCATGTCCTTTGTAGGGACATGGATGAAACTGGAAAACATCATTCTCAGTAAACTATCGCAAGGACAAAAAACCAAACACCGCATGTTCTCACTCATAGGTGGGAATTGAACAATGAGAACTCATGGACACAGGAAGGGGAACATCACACTCCGGGGACTGTTGTGGGGTGGGGGGAGGGGGGAGGGACAGCATTATGAGATATACCTAATGCTAAATGACGAGTTAATGGGTGCAGCACACCAACATGGCACATGGATACATATGTAACAAACCTGCACATCGTGCACATGTACCCTAAAACCTAAAGTATAGTAATAAAAAAAAAATGAAATTAAAAAAAAAAACACTCCCCACTCCTTGGCACTCTACCTTCAAAATTATCCTTAAAAAACCCCAGTCTACAAATGTTCAAGGAGACTGATTTGAGTAATAAGACTTCACTCTCCTGTGCAGCCAGCTTTTTGCGAATTAATCTCTTTCTCTATTGCAATTCCTCTGTTTTAATACATTTGTTCTATCTGGGCAGTGGGAAAAACGAACCTGTTGAGCGGTTACATAACGATCTGAGATGGTCTTATCTCTGGCACCACCTGGTTTTCCTGATTATTTACAGAAAAAGGAAGAAGTTGCAGCTGCATGCCATGTGACTTAGGCTCCATAGTCATATTCCTCTCAAGGCTCAGGATAATTTAAAGTTCCAACGACTTTAAGTTTGAATTATTTAATTTCACAGACACTACACGTTGAAGAATCACTCCAGGATATTTCAGGGCAGTAAATGGTTTTTGGACCACTGGTAGATACATGGGCCTGACAACAAAATGCTTTATTTATTTCATTTCAATAAAATAAATGCACTGATTTTTTAAACCAGTTTTTACAATGTGTTTAATATTATTTAACATATTTTAGATAATATGAAGATTTAGTCCACTTCCTAGTATTGTCACTCTCTGATATATATGTCACTCCCTGTGACATGTACATGAACAAGAAGAGGCTTTTCTCTTCCTTACTCTCTGAGTTTCAGTTCATGGGAAACTTTAGCAAATAGCAAATAGAAAAATTTAGCAAATAGAAAAGAGAAAATTTGTCTTTCTCTTGGAGAGTATCTGCTTTCTGAGGCAGCTACAGTCCTGTATCTTAGTCAGCACCTCTTCCTGTCTTGATTTCTCTTTTTCTGTATCCATCTAGTTCCCCTAAAACACACACTGCAGAACTTAGAGAGGAGCTGAATGAAATGACTGTGGGGAAGTTAAACTACGATACAGAGAGATCACAGGCAGAACTCATGAACAGATGAGACCTAGGAGTAGCAGTACCTGTGGACTGTAACTTGTCATACTTGATTCCAGTATCAGAGCTCCACATACTAAACATTCAGTTAGAAATTGTGCACATCAAACCACTTATGCAGTAAAATAAGCTTTCTAAAAATACTCAGTGCTGATGAGTATGCAATGAAATGTCCCTTCCAGTTAATTTGTATTTCCAATTATAAAATGGTACATGTTTAAGTACTTCTATCTTAAAATCCTGGAGACAAATGTATACTAATATTCATTTTTTCTTCAGATATTAGAAAGTCAAGATAATGTGCACCTACCAGCAATCTCTGAGGCAGCATCCTATAATTAGTATTTTTTTTTTCTGCAGCAAAATCTGTGGATATTGATGAACTAGAAAAATAAAATGCATAATGAACCTCCAAGAAAGTAAAACAAAAGCAGTCCCTGACATGTAAAAACTGGCCTGGCCCTTACAGTTAGGCCTATTATTTTATATAAGTAACTTCACAGAACACCAACCTCAGACAGGGCCACTCTGAGACCATGATAAAGTGATCCAAACAAGATCACTTCATAACTTTGTCTAAGCATAAACAAAAGCAATTATTTGTTTGTTATTATAGTTATTGGTAAATAATTATTTACCAATTACTTATTGGTAAAGCTTCATTCTTATTCTAGCCTGATTATAGATTTACTGAGATATTCAATCTTAGAATTGCCCTGCTTTCTGACAGCATCCAATATGGAGCTAACCCCACTACCATAGACCCTCTCCAAATCATCCAAGCAAAACCTAAATGCTATAATAAGTTATTCTAAGACCTTCATATTGAGATAATTTATGATTCCTTATGGTGTGCATTCTTTCTTGCTACAGTGAGTAATACACTCAATTTATTTGGCTACGGGTATGTTCCTAGTAGTTTTGCCTGGAAGGCATTGACATCTTGCATCATGTCTGTTCAGGTGAGTTTTGACACACAGTAAGTTCTGGTAAATGATATTTTGCCACCAAAGAAGTTATAAGCAGATTTTATGTGTCAGAGGATTTTGAATTTTAGAATTCTAGTTTTGTGTACTTTAGAATATTTTTGGAAAACACTTGGCAATTTGTCTCTAGAGCTTAAAAAATGTACACAGGCTGATCCAGTAATATCTTAAGGGAAAATGTCAAATTCAGATGATATCTTCTGGCATTACTTATAAGAGGAAAAATTTATAAATAAAACTAGATATCTGAAACTATGATGATGCATCTGTCAAATGGACTATTATGCAATCATAAAAATGCAGATTAAAAAGAATTTTGATTACTAGGGGAAATGCATATGAAATAATGCCAAGTTAAAGCAAAATATAAAATTTTATATGTAACACAATCTCATGGGTATTTACTAAATGGAAACAATAGCCGATTTTAACCGATTTATATATTTTCCTTACTTTTCCAATTTTCTCTTCTAGACTTTACATTTTTAAGATATCACCATAAGCATGGATTAATCTTTTGAAGACACAAACATTGTTTAACTATGTTTACTAACCATTATTGTAAACTCAATCTCCATGAAGGCTCGATGAGCAACATAATTTAATCATTCCTAGGGCATTTGCATGAAAAGAGATAGGGTGAGGAATATATAAATGAAAAATTAGATATCTAACACCATTTAGCATTGCAGAAATATATACAGTATATTGGTGATCATCAGATGTGAAAGAAGGAGCAGAGGTCTGTTTTAGGCTTTTTTTTAACTTGAGGTGCAGTTTGCTTATTGTGGAGGGAAGAGGGGTGACTTGTAGGTAAAAGGAATATTTGATCTCACTTTCATTATCCTAATTTGCTGAATCAATCAAATGGATGGTATAATTTCCCATTCTTTCTCTTTTCTTTAGCTGTGAGCAAATGATTGTGACAGGAGCAAAATAATTTTTAAAAAGACAAGCTGTATTTGCAAGGGTTAAATAATTCAATTTGTCAACAACGATTCTTTCAAAATATATGTGAAGTAGAGAAAACCTTAGGCAATTCACACTTTGGGGTAAGCATCTTTCCTTGGCATTTTGTTCTCTGTAGTAATTCCATTAAAGGAGCACAATTTATTGCACATCTGTCTTTGCAGATTTTATCAATGCTGAAACCTTTTAAACTGAGAATGGGATTAAATAAACCCCATTTACCAATGTGGTAAAATATAATAGACACCCAGCCCATTAAATGGCCAGCCAAATCAATATATCCACTTGGCAGCAATTTCCAGAAGATAAGGTGAAACCCTCCTGTTCTATTTGATAGATGAGTAAACTTAAAGGGAAGAATTTACAGTAGATTCAGCGTGTACCTTGAAGGAGTGTTCATTATTCTCAAATTACCTTTTCATGTCAGCAGATTTGTGGTTAGTAAACAGAGAGGCCATTTGTACTCCCCCTCCTATGTAGCGATAGAGGTTGCTTTAGAGCAAGTGACTGATGTAGACAGCAGAGAAGTGTTTAGATCTATTTAACAAAGAGGAGGTTTCAGGTGCATTTAAAAGATATTTATAAATTTGAATTGTGGAAGTCATACTGCTCAAAATCACCTAAATTATGTGGCTGTCTATATGAATGTGAATCCAAGAGAGTGTGAAGTGTGCAGAAAGCTAAAGAAATCAATAAGAACAGTAATAACATATAATGTGCCAGGCACTATGTTTTATATAATTATAAATTTAATAGAAATTGGCCAAAGGAGGGAAACTATTGTGCTTATTTATAATCTGTCAGGAACTATTCTTAGCACTTTTATATGCATTAATATTTGTACCTAATCTTCACAGAAAACTTTTCAGGTAGGTATCACTGTGGATTTGGAAACAGAGAATCAAAGTTAACTGCCCCCAAATCACAATAAAAATATTGAAGTTAATATTTTAATTTAGGCTTCTAGTTTCCGAGATCTATTGATCTGTACAATAAAGTAGTAAAAATGGAAAAAGTCAGATTTTTTTATAGACCTAGGGTAAAGCTGAGGATTTCAAACAGAAATTTACTCTTTAGATGATAATTCGGAAAACAGAATCCGGTGACTGAAGTTAGGGTCAAATGTTGAAATCAGACAAAGCAGAATGTGATGGTCAATATCGCAGAAAATATTCAGGGTCAAAAACAGGAGCTGAAGCAGTATCACAACTAGAACCTCAATTCTGTGGATTCCTGGAGCTACATTTAAACAAAAGGGTTAAGTCATGACCTTAAATGAGGCAATTAATAAGCCTGAAAGCTTCTATTATTGAAGGCTTCTAATGTTTTATTAGGCATATTTTAATAAATCCTCACAAAACCCAGTGACTCTGAGACAGTGTTGCACAGGGACAGTACACACTGAATCAGACAGGCTGGATTTCAAGCCCTCAGCCTTGCCCGTTCTTCAGATGTGGGCCTTCTGACAGTACTCTTGGATGACTTAACCTTGGAGGAAGCTGATGCCACAGAACATGGACACACTGTCCCAAGTCATCAAATTACATGGAAGCAGAAATTTAGACTTGAACTCCAATCTTAAACTCTATTTCTCAACAGTGAAGCATGACCCAGAAACTTCCTGTGTGCAAGGACCTGAGCTTAACACTGCAGGGTGGCACCAAAGCGATCTTTTCCCCACTGCAATGATTTGCCATGGACTCTCCCTGAATCTTTAGTTCAATCTCCTTTTAGCAACAAGTGTAGCATTCTACAGCATAGAAGCAGGGGAAAAATGAGTACATGTTTTATGATCCTTTATCCAGGGCACCAAAGTAGAAACCCGATTCTAAACCAAAAAGAATTTCCAGAGTTCAGTCTGAAATTCTCTGTGAATGTTTTATAGATTTGGAGAATATGCTAGAAATTGTAGAGGACTCAGGCTGGACATAGGAGGGCAAGGGGTGTTGGAATAAAAGTTGTTTTTGAGGAAGAGCAGTGTTAGAGAAACAAAATTTCTATCTTAAAATGATCAAATGATCGCAAGGACAGAAAACCAAACACCGCATGTTCTCACTCATAGGTGGGAATTGAACAACGAGAACACTTGGACACAGGATGGGGAACATCACACACTGGGGCCTGTCATGGGGTGGTTGGAGGGGGGAGGGATAGCATTAGGAGATATACCTAATGTAAATGACGAGTTAATGGGTGCAGCACACCAACATGGCACATGTATACATATGTAACTAACCTGCACGGTGTGCACATGTACCCTAGAACTTAAAGTATAATTTAAAAAAATGATAGGTTCTTCACAAATGTTTATCTTGGTGATTTACTATATATTCATAAACCTTCAGCTGCTGGCTTGAACACTGTTTGGACTGGAAATATGCCCCTGATTTAATGACTGTTCTGAAGATGAAAGAGTCTGTTTTTGGTGCTATTGGGCATGCAGTTATAAACTCCACTGTCTTCACATAAGCCAGATATTAAGAAGGGTATAATTGATCTTCAGGGCTAAGAGGCTTTTGAGTTAATCTTCCTGTATACAAATGTATTAAGCATTGCCCATTTGGAGTCAGTAACTTACTCCTCTGTCCCTGAAGTAATCGATTTAGCCCCAACAGAAGTGGTTATTTATGTTTTCTTGTGACTTGTTTCTTGTAACACCAACTTATACAGATCTAAATATGACTCTAAGCCAAGCCTGGAAATAGTTGTAGCAGCTCTGGCTATTAACATCTTAAGATGGAAAGGTGTCTTTTAAGGAAAGCAAGCCAGCTGAACTATTTCATATTTCCAAGGCAGCACAGCAAGGATGCTCTCCCTCCCTCTTTCTTAATCAAGTGCATCATGGATACACAGCACTTATGAAAACAACTTCTGTGATTCATAAAATGCAGACCTTCTGCATTAAGTGTCCTTTGCAGCTGTGTCAATTTTGAGGGTTTACCTTAGGGTATATGGGAAAGGAAGATATTTTGCCTTACATTAGTTACTGAGTCATGCTCTTCCATACAATACTTAGTGTTGGGCCCTCCTTGATTTTCTCTGCTAGGCTACAGGTTAATTTTCTGCTTGCTGAAAGCTATCTCCTGAAGGTTTATGAATATATAGTAAATCACCAAGATAAATCCTAAAGCTTCTGAATATTTTTACCTTGAAATGACGATTGCTCTCTCTACACACACAGCAGGAGGAGGCAAGTGTGACATATATCTCACTTCCTTTAACTCCTCTGTATTGGTTGACTAGGGCTTAGTTTATATGTGTTTAATTAGCTATAGTCTACCTTAAAATAATATACAACTTTAAGTGTAATGTGAGGATCTCACAGAGCTAGACTACCAATTTCTTCCATTTTTGTGCAATTATTATCACACTTTTTACTTTTACATATGCCATAAATATGTTACTATTATTTTTGATTAGATATAATTTTTGCAGCTACTGAACATAAGAAATAACTGAATTTTATATTTACCATCATTTATGTAATTTCTAACACTTCATTTATATGTATGTATGTATGTATATGTCTGCATATGTCTGCAGTTCCAAGTTGCAGTCTGATACTTTGTTTGAAATTTTTCTTCAATATTATTTATAGTGAAAATGTAGGATCAAAGAATTCTTTTTTAGTTTGTCTGAAAAAATACTTTTTAAAAATTTTTTTGAAAGGCATTTACACTGGATATAGAATTCTAGGCCAACAGATTTTCATCTTTCAGCACTTGAAGGCATTATACCATTGCCTTTGGCTTGCATAACTTCTGATGAGAACTCTAATATTCTTTGTTTCTCTGTTTGGAATATGTATTTTATTTACTGGCAGACTCCAAGATCTTTTTTTTTTTATGTTGTGTCTTCAGCAATCTGTATGTGATATATCTTGGTTCTTTCTTTTTCTGTTTATTTACTAATTTGAAATTTATGTCCTCATTTATTTGGTGTTTATCATGCTTGGTAGTCCCACAGCTTCATAGCGTCTGTGATTTGGTGGCTGCTGTGGTCTGAACATTTGTGTCCCCCAAAATTCGTATGTTAACATCCTTCCCCATAAGGTGATGGTGTTAGTAGGTTGAGCCTTTAGGAGGCAATCAGGCTGTGAGGCCTCTGCCCGTGAATGGAGTTAGTGTCCTTATAAAAGAGCCCGATAGGAGTTTGCCCACCCCTTCAACCACATGAGGACACAGTGATAAGGTGTAATCTGTGAGCAAGGAAAGAGACCCTCACCACATACTGAGTCTGCCAGCAATAAGATCTTGGACTCCACAGCCTCCAAAATCATGCAAAATAAATTTCTGTTGTTTATAAACTACAAAGTCTATGTTGTTTTGTTATAACAGCCTAAGTGGTCTGAGTATGTTTCATCAAATTTGGAAAATTTCAGCCATCATCGCTTGAAATATTTATTTCGATCCATTTTCTCTCTCTTCTCTTTGAACTTCTTGGCTGGAATCCCCAGTTTTTTTACGTGTGATGTTTAGCTTTTTCAATAGAAACTTTAGCATATTAATCATAGTTATCTTAAATTTCCATCCAGATGCTCCAACATCTGAACCACAAATCTGGTTTGGAGGATTTGCTTCTCATTTGCAGTATGTTGTTTTATTTCTTATTTCCTTCTGCATGTTTTAAGTTTTGATTTAATCCCAGGCATCTTGTGTGAGGGCAACAGAAACTGAGATATAACATTCATGACTCAAAATGGACATTTTTTTTTTTTTTTTTGGCTAGGTTTTATTGAGGGTAGGGTTTAGTCCATCAAGTCAGATACTGTGCTGGGTTTAGACTTTTTTTTCACTATTGTTAGCTTCAGTGCAATATAGGCTTCAAAGTCCTCTAGTGTTACAGTCTGTTTAAGATGAGGACCAAACAGTTTGTCAGAGGGTTCCCTTCAATGTCTGTTCTACCCTCAACTTTGGAAATTCTCTTTGTACCTTAAGCTCAGAGACGCCCTCTTCCCATGCTCATGTCCCACGCTCATGTCCTCAGTAACCCTGCTGTTACATGTAACTCAAACACTTGCAAGCCAGGTAGATGTAGTGTAGCATTCTCTATTGTTCTGGTGCAGTCCCTGTCTTAGTCAGCTGCTGCATTCCTAGATCATGGTGGTGCTGCCCCTCTCCAGCTAGTAGTGGATCTCTAATGGCCTGGGCCCAGGAGTTTCCTGCCCATCACCAAGGATGAGTCCTCACATTTACTATTAGAGTGATGAGGACTGCTTCTATTCTTTTGGCATCTTAAACATTATATTCTATGTGGAAAATAGGAAGGCAGAATCCATGCAGTGCTTGTATGATTTCCCAGTTGTCTCAAATTTTCCCCTATGCCTTCATGATGATTGACATATTTTCCTGTCTTATCCTTTCTGCTAACTGTTCTCATGAACCACTGAGGTCTATAGAGAGAAGCCAAGAGTGTGTGTGTGTGTGTACACACACATGATCAGAATTGATTCATAGATATTTGTTTTACACATCACATTATAATCCAATATTACCTGTTATATTTTGATGTTAAAATTGTTCCAGCTTTGGCTGGGGGAACTCTTTTAGCTGGCTCCTGATTCATTTTACATGCCCCTATCACAGTGTGGGTATTTCATTAGTTAATATTTTTTAATATATTATTATTCATCAAAACTTCATTTTGTGTTTTATGTAAAGTAAAAAGTTATATAGTTGTTCAAATTGATGCTTCTGAAGAGTAGAATTGCTGCAGAGACCTACTCTTCCATCTTCATCTACCCCTTCCTGATCCCGAGCTGTTCTTTTTAAAAACTATTTTTTCTTTTGACTTCATTTTCTTCTAATATTATTTGTTCTGTGCTTATAAAATTATGATACTTTATAAAACAAATTGGAAATTACATATTTTTTATAAAAAACACAAAACTTTGTCTAATCCTACTGATACAGTTTGGATATTTGTCCTTGCTCAAATGTCATTTTGAATTGTAATCCCTAGTATTGGCATAGAGGTCTGATAGGTGGTAATCGGATCATGGGGATGGATTTCTCATGAATGGTTTAGTACCATCCTCTTGGTTCTTTCCTCATGATAGTGAGTGAGTTATCATGAGATCTGGTTGTTGTTAAGTGTGATACCTCCTCTATCCACAATCTTTCTTTCTCTTGCTCCTGCCATGTGAGATGCTGGCTTCCACTTTGTCTTTTACCATGACTGAAAATTTCCAGAGACCTCATCAGAAGCCAAGCAGATGCCTGGCACCATGCTTCATATATAGTCTGCAGAGCCATGAGCTAATTAACCTCTTTTCTTTAAAAGTACTCAGTTTCAGTATTTCTTTATAGCAACACAAGAACACCTAATATGTCTACATTAAGGAAAAATAATCATAGTTTATATTTTTCAATATTTTTTCTATGCACTTACTACTTGAAAAGTGCTGGACCCTGTTTCAAGATTCAGCTCAATTATTACTTTCTCTATGAACCTTTTTTATTATAGTGTTCTCACTTCTTTCACATGTTTTCATTTTCAGAATCCTTGTAGTCTAGAATAAATGTTTTGTCAACATATGGTGAATGAATGAATGATTAGGTAACATATTCAAGTCATCTCAAACAATATTAACTGACGACTTGCAGAATATAGCAGCCTGAAAAGGGTTAATGTGTCAGGAACCAGAGTGACTTGATATAATGGCATAGGAGATATAGTAATGGATACGCATTTGAAAGAATTTCAAACCAATAAGCCAACGCCTGGCCTAAAATGTGGATTAATCTGAATAAACAGAGTGGACAGCACATTCCTGAAAATTAAAATTTCTGACATCAATGGCAGAGTGAAGAAGAATTTTGGAAGGATTATAAATTCCCAATTCTTGTTTTGGATCATTTTTGCTGCCTCAGAAACAATCCACAAGGTATCAAGACAGGAACAAAACAAAGAAGACAGAGAAATGGGTATGGTTTATTGAATCAAGGTACCAAGGAGAAGATTCTCAGGAAAAAGGCAGAGTTCAAATACTATAATTGAGTCATATGAAATAAGAGTTATAGAATTATAAGCATGAGTGAGCACTAAGTGATAGGATGACCAGGAATGGGACTGGAGGAATGTATGTAAGAGTGACTTAGGTGACCATTGATGAGGCATGTCCTTTCTAGGTGCTTCTTAGTCAATTTACACTGTTATTTAAATGCAAGGACATTATAATATACTGCCTTACTTGTCAATATTTGACATTTTAGTAAATAAAGTCAGCTTCAAACTGCTAAAAAATGTTTTTAAAACCTATTCTGCATATGCTAGAGACTCCAACTCATCTCCTTATCTAACTTGTTTTGTGTAGATCCAGCTTTAGTGAACAGAAAGAACCCACTCTCATCACTAATCTTCATAAGGATTTAGATTTCCAAAGGTGAGGATAAAAAGAAAGTAAAGGATAAAGAAACTAAATAGAATTTTAGCATATACAGTCATCCTGGCAATTAAAAAAAAACCATAAATTCATGAAGTAAGAAAAGTCAGGCGATATAAAAGACAATAAAGTGAGGTGACTAATGGTGAAGGTGAGTCAGCCTGTCTTCAAGAAACAAACACTATCTGACAACATCTGTATGTTAGTAGTTGTAAAGGATTTAAATAAAATCAAAATGTGGTATGTGCCCTTATGGCAGGTGCTTTCAATTTGTTGGAAAAGCAAATCTTACACATATGAAACTACCAAAAATCTGGGTTCTCAAAGTAACCTGTGACATCATGTGAGATCTGAAAATATTTTCTCCAGCTTCTTCTAAATCTGTATATTATATCTGCTCCTGTAGACCCTGTAGTCCAGCATTCGGTGCTTCAAATGCACTGCTCCTTTAAACACAATGGCGGCACTCAATTTTGTTTCTCTACCTCTCTGAAAAGTTGTCTGCTTCCCATTGTCAATTCTCACATTATTTTGCTCCTTTCTGTTTATGCCTACTCTCCTCAGCTATATATCTATCAGAAGGATTAATTTTGTGCTCTGTTTTTCTCTCATTTTCTCCTTCATGTCTCTCCCTCTCACTCACACACACACACATACACACAACAACAAAACTCCAGCTATCTTCGTTATCTACTTTTTCCATTGAATTATCGAAATAAAACTAGCATTAAATTTAGCCACTGGTTCTGCCTACTAAGCATTTGTTTGGATGCTATTCTATCATATTCTTATTAATTAAATTTATGTTTATTAAACAATAGAGACAAACTTAGGCAAAAGAGGCTGCAAATATGAAAAAGGAACAATCCCTGACTTCAACAAAAAATAACAACCAAGCATTTATTTATGGCTTTATCTACGCCTTTATTTACCCCACAAATATTTATTGTGAGAGTAGGGACCCTCTCTTTTTAGTTACACTGTATTCCCAGGAGTTAAATAGTTCCTGGTATAAATTAGGCATTCATTGAACATTACTAAATTAGATAATGAAACTAAGTAAGAAAGCTCATATGACAAAATATATAGAGTTGTGTTTAGTGCAAGGAAGGGAAAGCAGTTGGTGGCTATCATTAAATAGATGAAAGACTACAATGTTATTGCAGGGAGTTATACTCACTGACAGTTAATTAGGTGATAAAATTCTGTAATGGAAAGAATATATTTTAGATTGTTTAATTGCTGAAAGCAAATACTTTGAATAATTGGTACCTATTCCTAAAGGAACTATGGAAATCTGAACATTTTAAGAAAAAAATGTAGAAATGGTATTGCCTGTGTGCGATTTGAATAATCTTACCTGAGGGCAGGTTATTGAAATTCACAAGGTACCTCACAGTGAGATTAATGTCCTCATTAAACACATGTAGCTATTTGCATCTAAGGCATTCCTTTATCTCCTTTGTCATCTCTATTTATAAATTTCTGAAATCTGGGTAAAATAGATAATTCCCCCAAGTTATACCAGGATATGCAATGCTGAATTTTATAATCATTTTTTTCTTGCAATCTGGCACAGAAAATTTCTTGGAGTATTAAAACACAATTCCTGAGTTTGATGCGAATAGAATACTCATGAATTTTAAATATTTTCAATATGCCACTCACTTAATACTTTAAACAAATACAATGTTTCTCAAAAATACATACTAAGTTCTGGGAAAGGAGGAAAGGAGACATTGCCTCCCTTACATTTACATACTGTATTTAAATATCACACAGTACAGTTTGAGGGCCACCAGCTGACTGCAGGCTTTAATGTGTCTCTTGTAGGAACAACTTGAAGATACGTGCATTTAACAGGCATAAAGACTTCTTTTGTACATGTGGTAATATTTGAATAGGTAAGAGTCTATAATAGAAATATGTGGGTAATCCAGTGTCGTGTGCCATTGAGTGGGGCCAAGGGTTAAAGATCACAAATAGAAAAATCTGAATATGGTCTCTGCATGTGGATTTGCTCAGTGAAGTGTATCTCTTGAGTGTTTGATGTGAAAAGGGTCAGATGTTTGGTCAAAGTCATATTTTTAGGATAGCATATTAAAACAAAATAGTCAATAATGACTCAATTATTAAACACAGTTAATAGTTATGAATATGAAGATGTTTCTGTAATATTTGAAAGATCTCTTTTCTTCCAAAGACATCATCTTAATAGGGAAACCCTAAAAACATTTTTGCTAGAGAGAGGGGCAAAAGAAAGATGCCCTCTATTATCATTATTTACCTTTGACTTCATTATCTATTGCAATTAGATAAACAGAAGTTCAAGATTTTGAATAGTTCTGGTAACAAAACTAGGAGTATTATTTTAATAAAAAATAGCCCATAAATCACAAGAAAACTTATATTGATTTATGTAGTAGTAAGATTGTAAAAATAGTATATAGGATCCAGTAGCATTTATGTGTACAATCTATATCAGTTAGATGATAAAACAACAGAAAATACTTCATTTTTAAGAGTAGCTAGCACAAATTAAATACTAAATTGTGTTAGTCTATTTTGTGCTTCTATTGCAGAATTCCTAAGACTGGGTAACTTATAAAGAACAGAAATTTGTTTTCTCACAGTTTTGAAGACTGGGAAGACTAAAATCAAGGCAACTGGCACTTCTTGTCTTCTTAAAGGGCAGAAAGAGAGAGAGCAAGAAAGCAAGCTAGCCAAACACTGAAGAAAGCCTATTTTATAAGGGCCTTAACCCCATTAAGTAGGAAGGAGATGTCATGGCCTAATCACCTCTTAAAGGCCTCACTTATTAACACTATCGCAGTAACAACAGCTGAATTTCAGAGACACACTCAAACCATAGCATTAGGCAATAAACTTTCAAAAATTTTAAGAAATATATGAAAAAAACTTTCAAATGCTACTAAAAGATATTAAGGACAATTTGAACAAATGCAAAAATACAACACGTTCTTAGATTTTAAAAGAATGAGCATAGCAATACTCCCCATAGTGTTTACTATGTTTACTCTAATTTAATTAGAATATCTATGTTTTTTAAACTAAAAATTGTGAATGTAAAGTTTTTATTAAAAAATTCGGGAAATGTTCAGAAACACTCTGAAAAAGTGAGATCAATACAGGTGGAGTAATACTGTTGAATAGTAAAACCCAACATTTTAAATTTTCTGTAATTAAAACTGTACAATATGGTGCATGAATTGATAATCCAGACAATCGAAAGAATATTAAAGCCATACATATACACAAATTCAGACATAAATTTGGCATATGATAGAGGAATAATCTGGTTACTATAGAAGAATAATCTAGTTACTATTGCTGTGTAGCAAATCACCACACAATTTAGTGCCTTAAAATTACAATTATTTATCATCACTTGTAATCTCTGTCGGTTCAGATGTGGGGGCATCTTAGTTGTGTGATTCTGACTGGCTAGTCCTGGGTCATGTCAAAAGTGGCTTCACTTATATGTCTGGTGCCTGCGCTAAAAGCTGGGTAGTAGAAAAGTCAGAGATCCATACGCGTCTCTTTCTATCTCTGCATGCATCTCTCTCTCTCTCTCTCTCTCTCTTTCTCTCTCTCTCTCTCTCTGTATGGTCTCCCCATCATGTCAGTGTCAAAGTAAATGAACTTCTTACTTTGTGGCTCAAGCTCCAAAGGCATATTTCCTGAATTGAAAAGCCAGGTAGAAGTCATATTGCCTTTCATTAGTTATCTTTGTAAATCACACAGTATCCCTTCTACCTTATTCTATTAGCTGAGGCAGTTAACAAAGGTCCTCTTGAGTGCAGGGAAGAGAACATAGACCCTTGCTCTCAAAGAAATAATATCAAGATCTCACTTTAAGAAAATTGTGCCATCTTGGAAAATACAGTTTTCCATAAGAGGTTATTTAAATTCAAGTAAAGACAAATTAAGCAATAAATGGTGAGCACAGCCTATTGAAAAATATATATTCATATTAAAAATAAACTACTAAAAAATTCCCAACACAAAGACTGTGTAAATATAAATTCATAAAGGCACAAATAAAAGTGTTTTCAATTTTTTTCAATATAAACAGTTGCTCAAACTCAAAAAACCACACACGTGCACACAAAAGCTATGACTCTGATAGCATAAATACTTAAAATTTTACATGGCTCCAAAAGAAAAAAAGATAAAGTAAAAAATAATGATGAACTTGTAAAGTTACAAGAAATGTTTGCAAGTCCCATTAACAGACAAATATTTAAGTCTTCTCAAATTAGTAAGATAAAGATACCTAACCCGTTGAGAAAAAAAGAAGAGATGAGTATTAATGAAAATAACTTCAGTAATATTTAAATATATTAAAAGCTACTTGATCTCATTTATAATGAAAGAAAAACCATATTGAGAATCCCTAATTGACCTATAAATTGCGGTATCATTAGAGAATTTATTGGCACATAGTGCTGGTGAGGCCCATGAGGAAATAGGAATGTTTTGTCATCGAGAGTGTAATTTTTAGGGAGGCCTTTTGGCAAATTTCCTTCAAAATTGTAATTGATCCCACTATTTCACTTTGTGGTTGGCAGATGTCTAAGAAACTCCCCAGTGATCCATGTTCATGCCTCTTTGAGTGCAGGCAAGATCTATAACTTGCCTTGTAACCAATAAAATACGGTAAAAAAAAAAATGGGTTATTACTCCAGTGATTTTATTATGTTATAAGTCAAAGGTGAAGCTATTTTGCAGATTTAATTAAGGCCTTTAATCAGTGAACTTTAAATTAATCAAAGACAAAATGATCCTGGGTGGGACTCACTTAATGAAGCTCTTTAAAAAAAAATATGTAGGGGAAGTATTACCTAGCAGGCACCAGAGACTCTTCTGCTGGCCAAATTAAATAGTCCACGTGAGTTCCACAGCTCTAAGGAACTGAATTCTGACAACAACCTGAGTGAGCCTGGAGGAGGACTCTGGATTCCAGGTGGTAACACAGCTATGCTGATACCTTAATTATGGCTTTGCCAGAACCTGAGTAGAGGACTAAATTACTCTGCAATGGACTCCTGATTCACAGTAACTATGATATAATAAATATGTGTTGTTTTAAGTCTCTAAATCTATGGTAATTTGTTATGCAGCAATAGAAGACCAACATAAGATTTCTTTCACAAATGTGCACCCATGCAAATTGATGTATGTTAAGGCTTTTCATTGTTGCATTATTTCTGATACCAAAATATTAATAATAAACTAAAAGTTCAACAATAAGCATGAAATAAACTTATGATGGTCTATATTTGCAATGGAATATTATGAAACATAAAATAGAGTAAGAAAGTTATTTATGTACTGTAATATAAATATCTCCAAAACATATTAGTAAATTTTAAAGAGCAAGGTGAAGAACATGTGTATGGTATGCAACCAGTTATGTGATAAAAGGGGAAAAAGACTACAGGTTCGTAGTTCTTCAAATAAACATAAAAAAGAACATTTTGAATGAATCAAAAATAATAGTAATCATTTGTTGTGACAGAAGATGTGATCTGATTTGAAAAATTTGTGGGATGTAGCATTTCTACTGTTAGTGCATTATTTCAAAAAATATAATAAATGCATTTTATTTTAAAATTATGAAAGAAAAGTATATATGTAAAATCCCTAATCAAGTCTTAAGGGATATCACAAAGGAAAAAATATACTTTAATAAGAAACAAGAAGGCCAGAAAGTCATAAGAACGTAACACGATGGAAGAGTGTTGACAGAGCAAAGATAGAAGACTAAAGTCAAGGGTGAGTAGCCTGCATATCCCAAGATGGTTTGCCTAGTTTAAAGCACTGCAAGTTGGTAGACTGCTGGGATCTTGAGACACTACCATTTTTGGAAGTATAAGCCAAAAATAAAATTTTAGGGCCCCTAACCATCTGAATGGACTTCCTCCTCAGCCAGGGCACTCTTAAAATTTAACCTGAGAGACTGGTTCAGGCCATGATGGAAAGTAGGGGTCAGACATGCCTCATTATACCTCTCTAGCATTAACATCAACACAGATTTTAACCCTGATAAGGAACATTTTACAAGCTATTCGCTCTGGAGCCTACCACCTGAAGGCATCCCCTGCAAATAAGAACTTGGGTCTCTATAAACCTTTATCTTTACTCAGACATTTCTATTGATCCAGGTCTTTAGATAAACTCAACCAATGGTCAACCAGAAAATTCTTAAATCTACCTATAAGCTGGAGGCCCCCCTGCTTCAAGTTGTCCCAACTTTCTGGACCAAACTAGAAAGTCTGTACTTCTTTTAAATGTATTTGATTGAAGTTTCATACCTCCCTAAATTGTATAAAACCAAGCTGTATCCCGACGACCTTGGGTACATGTTCTCAGGACCTCCTGAGGGCTGTGTCACGGGCCATGGTCACTCATGTTTGGCTCAGACTAAATATTTTCACATTTTTAACATAATTTGACCCTTTTCGTCAACAGAGACAATCTGGTGTTGGTAAGTAGGATGTAGAGTACGATGAGCCTTAGGAGGTCAAGAAGAAATAGTGGGCAACAGCGATGTTGTACTGAGAGACAATCGTTTCCTACCAAAATAGAATGCAATCAGAAAAACTCCCTTCCCATCTCTTAATCCCAACCCTTATCTTGCCCACAGTCACATTTCCTTTTTAGTTCCCAGGAAACTTTTTTCCAAGTTACATGGTGTTTACATGGTGTTGATATAAGTATTGCTGACGTTATTCTACAGTACTGCTGATAATGTTGGTGAATTTCCAGTGTCACGTTTGAGGGATCTCATTGCTGCCCATCTATTTAGCACTTCTAACCACTAGTTTCCTGATATGACTTGCCTTTTATTGCCAGAGTAATCCCAACTGTGGTTTTTTAGAAACAAAACCACACAAATATAATATATTGATGATTTCACTGTTTTTTTAAGTGAGATTTGGGCCTTTAAACAATGAAACTAGTTTTTAAAGCACTTTGGTGACTTCCGTTTGTGAGAAAAGCATTGCCAGAATAATGATATCTGCAAATCAGGTACAAAAAATCTGAGTGAAAAAAATCCCATTGTCTTACTCAGAGTCTGTCTCTAAGATCTGTTTTTATGCTGGGAAGCTGTGAGAAACAAGTCTGATGGCTGGTGCTGTTTGTACCACATCTGGAACCATTAAAGGGCCACCCTTCCCTCCCTGCAAGAAAAGCAAGACATCCGAGGGTATTTTCATTCTCCATAATTCATTCTAATTTCCTACTGCTTAAACTGCAACTTGGGAGTTACTATGCACTTTGAAGAACTATGTTCACTATAGCAGGCCACTAGGGAACTATGTAGTGTGCAGAAGCTGTAATTTACAAAATACCCTCTGGAGAAAGGAGGGAGGGAACGGAGCTTGGAAAGTGCTTCCTTTTCTACAGCGGAACTTAAACGCTATGGGAATTACATCCAACAAACTGATCATGACACTAGAGCTTCATAAATACAAAATAGTATTTCTGTAATGTAAAACAAGGAACTCGGAATCTCTTGCTCTGCTTCTACATAAGCTTTGTTAACAATAAAAACACATTCCCATGGTTATCTTAATACCTTTTGAAGCAGCATATTAGCGAGATCCTTCCCTGCTTCTCTGGGTAATTTTCAGGACCAATATACTTTACTCGTTTTATTCTTCTATCAGAATAAGCAGACAATAAAGCTACGGGCTGATTCTTGATAAAGTTTATTTCTGATGTTAGTAACTTTTATCTTGTCTCATTTTTGTTGGTTAGACTGCCTAGAAGCTTGTCAACTTTTTTAGTCTCTTCAATGGAACAATTTGGTTTCATTAATTGTCTGTATTGATTACTTATTTTCAATTTTATTGATTTCTGTTCAATTATTTATTTATTTTCTTCTGTAGGTTTTAGGCATATTACTCTTCTCTCTCTTGATTCTTAAGGTAGAGTTTTAAATTATTGGTTAGACTTTTCCTTTTTTTCCTAATATGTGCATTTAATGTTATAAAATTATTTCTAGGTATTTTTTTCACTGTACCCCAGTGAAACTTCTATGGGTTTTATTTTTGTTTTCAAAATATTTAGAAAGTTTTTTCTTAAAACTTTTTTTTAATCCGTGTGTTATGCAGAAGTGTGTTATTCATCTTCAAATATTTGATCTTTTTTTCAGCTGTCTTTCTATTATTGATTTCTAGTTGAATTTTACTGTGGTCTGAGAGCACATTTCATATGATTTCTGTTTTTTAAAAGTTTTCAAGATGTGTCTTACGGAACAGAATATGGTCTGTCTTGATGAATGTTTTATGTGAGCTTGATAAGAACATGTATTCAACTGTTGTTGGATGGTATATTCCATAAATATCAATGAAACCAAGTTAATTGATGGTGCTGCTCAGGTGAAATGTTTACACTGAATTTCTGTTCATTTGATTTATCAATTACTTCTTTTATGATATTCACTTTGCCTTTGGTATTCTGCAATTTGAATATGGTATGTCCAGCTACAGATTTTATGGTATTTATCCTGATTGGTATTATATAAACTTCCTAGATATGTGATTTTTGTGTCTGTCATTACTTCTGAAAAATTCTCAACCATTATTATATTACTTGAAGTATTTCATCTCTTCTTTTCTCTCTTCTACTTCTGGTATTCCAATAAAATTGTCCCAAAGTTCATGGATATTGTGAGTTTTTCCCTATTCATTACTTTTCTCTTTGTGTCTCATTTTGGGAAGGCTCTTGATATATTTTTGAGGTCACTGATTATGTCCTTAGCCATGATCAGTCTATTGGTCGGTCCATCAAAGGCATTCTTTATTTCTCTTACAGTGTTTTTGGTTTCTAGCATTTCTTTTTCATTCTTTCTGGGTTTCCATCTCTCAGTTTACATTGCCTACCTGTTTTTGAATGTTACTCACTTTTTCTCTGAGGGCCTCTAACATATGAATAATAGTTATTTCAAATTTTTGTTTGAAAATTCCAAAATCCCAATTATATCTGAGTTGGGTTCTGATGCTTACTTTATGTTTTTTGACTGTTTCTTTTGCTTAACTTTTAGCCTGCTTTGTAGTTTTTTGTTGAAAGTCAAACTTGATGAATCAAGTAATAGCATCTGAGGTAAACAGGTCTTAATTTGAAGTTTTATGTTAAACCCATGCCAGCCATAATAAAAGAAAATTTGCCCCATGGGCCTGTTAGGAAGTTTGCTAAGAGGAAGCTTGTGGATGGAGTTGAAAGATACTTTGAAAACCTGCACACCTGAATTTGGACATGCCTCAAATTTGAAAGACTTCAGAAAGTAGAAGCAAGGAGTTCAAAATAATACAAATTAAAAAATTAACCCAATGCCTGAAATGACTATGCTTTCTGAACAAAGAATTAGAACACATATTGAATTAATGAATAGTGTGCTTGCTCAGCATTCACTACCTCATGTGCCTATAGGGGCTGAGCAAATAACATCAATGTGTTGGTCACCCTGATAGTAACAAGAAGTATGGAATGGGTGGCTGAACCAATAGGCAAGCTGAATAAAGCCATTAACATAACAAAAATACACCAAAGAAAATGCATCTCTGGGTTCTACGCAGGGTAATGAACACTAAGTTTTCATGTGTTATGCGTAAGGCTGACTTATTAATTGTGTTTCTACTAGGTAGGCTCAATAAAACAAAATAATTTAGATGAGGAAATAGAAAATTTTATGTAAGACAAGCAGATTACTATGTTTTTAGGAAGGAAAGCATAATTTTATCTTATATGCATGGGAATTTGTAACCAAGTTGAATTTTTCATACATATAGTAAATAAGGTTAGACAGAATATCATCCTGAAGTATCTGCTTGGTGGGCAGACCAACTTTAACAGTTGCTATTGCAAACTTACTTATTGTCACATTCTTCAATATCTCCTGGAGGTGACTCAATGCAAATGCCAGGAGTAAGAACAGAATTCTAGGAAAACAACTGTACAACATAACAATGAGACTTTAAATAGTCATTATGTTTTATCTGGTAATTCTACTTTTAAATTTATTCTTCACTGCTAATATAAAATACAAATTAACATGTATCTTAAATATAAAACCAACAGAGATTATCCATGAACAAATATAATCTTAATATAGGTAGGTGAAGCTATGAAATATTAAAGTGATTAAATATTAATTGATGCACACATTAAAATGATGTGTATAAGAAATAATAACACAGGAAGAAACATAATTATCACATTTACAAGATGAAAATGTATCTATGGCAAACTAAATCATTATGCAGAAAGAAGAAAAAGTGCAATAGTTAAATAACATAATTTTTTAATTCAGTGGCACCTTTTATTCTCTTGTCTATATTTTCTGTCATGAAACACACAAAACTCCCATGATCAGAAAAGAAAAATTACCTTAATTGCTAATCCTGGCATATTTCCAGAAATCTTTTAATTTCATAAACTCCAGATATTTTCTATATCTTTTAAATTTTGCTAAAATTAACAAAATCACATCCTTTATTAATTTAAATTCCTTTTCATTAAAATGAAAAGCAAAATAGTTATTTGAATGTGTGTCACCTAGAAGAAAAGCCACAATCTGGAAATCAATTGCAGGAACTATGTGTGGCACAGCTACAGAACTTTCCAATGAGAGCCAGTGAGGGGACAGCCCATAAAAACAAAGGAAGCTAAGCTAGATGAGGCTTGAAGTAGCACTGTGGAGAGAGACCATCTGCCTCTCTAACCTGGATGCTTAGTGTGGGCATTCTGTTCCCACACTAAGAGACACACCTTCTATGCTCTCTGGGTAGAATACAGCTTACATGTGTCATAGTCCAGTCTCCATGTGGTCACAGAGTTAGTTTAGTGATCTCCTTGACAAAGTTACTGTATGCCAGAAGACAGATTGGCAGACGCATATGTGAAAAGCCATAAATTCGCACCTCAACAAAGTCAAAAGTAGAAACCAACCCAAAGGAGAAACCAACCATCTCATACTCAGAGGGAGAGAAGTCAGTAGTGCCAAGGATAAAAACAAATAGAATTGGGGGCAGGCATTCCACTAGTTCTCCTCATGCGAGAATAGTGTTTTATGGACTTCTTCATTTCAAATGATTCTGAGGGCATTCCATAACTCATATTCGGTACTTTGTCCCTTTTATCTCTGGAATGTCCACACAACACTAACAGATATTTCAGTTGCATGGCAATTCAAATTCTACCCTCTGCCTCAGTGGTGCCATCTATACCTTACACATATCCACATATATTTAATAATAATAATTTTAATGATACATAATATTTTATCAGGTTGATGTGGAATACTTTATTATGCTGATGCTGAGCACTTATATTGTTTTTCAATATTTCATATTTAGAAATAAGTACTATTATGAATATCAACATTACATTATTTTGTTTTCTGTAGAGCAGTTTTTATTAGTTAAGTTTCTAGGAGTAAAAGTTTAGGAATTTCTCTTGATTTGCATTTGCAAATAACTCTCTAAAATGCTTCTAACAATTTATAAAGATATCAGGATAAAATAAGTGTGTTCCAGTTTTATCGCAACTCTATGAGGGACTTATCTTTATTCGTTTTCACTGTCTTTCTCTCAGTAAATTTTCCTTTAGAACATTTATTTATAACCACTTATAATAATCTACAGAAATATATCTATAGGGCATTTATTGTAAACCAGAAATATTTTGTAAACATCGAGAATCAACTATGAATGAACAAAATGCTTGCTTTCATGGAACTTACATTGTAGATTGGTAGAAAGATACAACAAATAAATGAGCCAATAAATAATATGGTATTAGATAGTTGTAAGGTCTGCTAAGAGAACTCAGTGCCACTAATGGACATGAAATACACTAAATGGGAAGTTGTAAGTCCTCTTTTAATAGATCTTAAAGAGTTGTAGAGCAAGGTATTAGTAACCCAAGGTGTCTAGAAATGTCATTAGTAAGGTGACTGTTATTAATAAGACTGTTCTGTCCAAGTATTTTACTTTATATGGTTTTCAAAAATGTGCTGGAGATAGGTGTGGAATTTAAAATACAATTAGAAGTCATCTAATTTTGCCTGTCCCTTTAACAGAATGCTCTTTTTCTCAACGTGAAGTTAAGGTTATCTTTGAGCTTCTTTGGCTTTAGTACACCTCTAAACATCTAAAATTTTCTCCTCCAAAGATAAATATTTTAAGTTGTTTTATTGCTAACTCAAGCCATTGTGATTTCAGAAATCAGTCATATTCTAAGATTTCTGGTATATCTTTTAGATATTGGACATGCATAGTCTGTCTTTTTAAAAAGTAAGGATTGGGAAACATTTTATTGGGAATTCTTCTGCAGAGATTGTGTTGTTAGGAAGGTATATCCAAAGAACTTCCAAGTAAACCACAAACAAATGCAAAATACAGTGAGAGAAAAGGAAAGTCGAAATTAGTATATCACTACTTATTTAGGTCAGCCTCGCACACACACAAAAAATGCTATAATGTGCCTAAACACACACACACAAAAAAACTCAGTCTAAATTCTTTGCTTTTCTCTGCTTCTGTATTTTACTTTACAATCAACTTGTGGGTTGAATTAATCCCAGTTGGCTTTCATAGGCCATTACAGTGCTTGTTAATGCTATTATTTTAATGTGAATGTCTTATTGTCGGTGGTTGTACCCTTCAGCTAGCTGTGGATTTTGCTTATCCATACTCTTCTCACATTTACTTTTTCTATCTTGTTTCTTAAAGCATTTTAATTTGAGAGCATCAATGCAGACTTATTCATTTATCAGTGAGCAAACATTTCTCAATTGACTACTAAATATAAAAACACTGTTTGGTTGGCAATGTGATGAATACAGAGAGAACTCAGATGTGATCCCTGCCTTTAAAGAGCTCTAACCTCTACTAGTGTGTTTTAGAGAAGAGGTAGTCCTTTACTCCCGAGTTTTCTTTGTATATGAAGGGAGTTTATTAAGAAACTGCTTATCTCTTTTTTAAGTTGTTTCATTGCTAACACAAGCCACTGTGATTTCAGAAATCTTATTGTAAGATTTCTGGTGTGCCTTTTAGATATTGGACATGCATAACCTCCTTTTTAAAAAGGTAGGGATTGGGAAACTTTTACATATTCTATCCTAAGAAAGGTACAGTGACTTACCCTTTTGGGTAATTTGGAACCTGATTGAGAAGCTATAACTTCAGGATAAAAACGTTAGTTTTATTCTGTTGGAATTTGAGAGCCATTGAAGAAGCATCAAAACCATGTTCATAAAAATTATACTGGGAGTTGTAATACAAATGTAAACTAGGTCTCCATGCTCTCACTCAAGCTGTGACTTCATTTCTGAATACCGATTTCACAGGCGCATGAGAGACCACATATCATCCAATGATTCCTGTAGATTTCTGGGAGCTTATTCCTCATTCTTTTCTTTGTCGCCACATTCCTCCAACCATACATGTTGCCTTGGTCTGCCTGAATTATTAATATGTAGCATACACCATAGTCTTTTATGAAAAACAGGCTGATCATATGCATATACATTTTATGCGTTTACTAACACTGAAGACAGAAATCACCTCGGAAAATGCCTGGGGGCTTTTACTATATTCAGTGCTTTGCTCCCTGTATCTCCTCCTGCCCATATGCTCCAAGGGAAACTGACAGGTTTTTGTTGTTGTTGTTTAAGTCCTACCAAATAAATCTGTTCAGGCCCTGGGGGTTGAATATGGTATTTCAAATGAAATTCTCAAACTTGCAGAAAAGTTCAAGGCATACTACAATGGACACCCATGTGCCCTTGTTAATACTTTACCTAGCTAGCTAGCTAGTTATCTATATTATTTTGCCAAACTGTTTGAAAGTAAGTTTCAGATATCATATTTCACCCTTAAGTACTTCAGCATGGATATCCAAAAATAAAGATACTATCTTATAAAATCAAAAGTATCCATGTCTTACTAAATCAGTATTATTTAAGAAGTATTATACTGCACATATTTAAATTTTAAGTTGTTCCTTAAATTTTAAGCTGTCTCATAATTTTCTCAGGGTGCTTTTAAGATTTTTTCTTTATCATTGGTTTCCAGTAATTTGATTATAATGTGATGTGGTGTGGTTTTCTTTGTGTTCATCCTGCTTAAATTTCTTTGACCTCAATGTGACGCAGAATTTTTGCTAAAGGCTCAGCTAGGTCCAGGTTCTTGTCTCATGGCCAGGAAAAATTAGACATGTGGACCCCATAGAGTGCAGTTTATTAAGCAGAGATAGCGTCAAGATGGCCAACTAGAAGCAGAGGCAATCGGAGGCTCTCATCAAAAAGATCTAAAACAGCATATGAATCCTGCACAGCAAACTGAGATATCCAGGTTCTGACATTAGGACAGACTAGGTGGCTGGCATGACCCACAGAGAGGAAGGAAGAGCAGTGTGGTATGGCAGCCCACCTGAGAGCCACATAGAGCAGAAGACTCCACAGCCCCAGCCAAGGGAGGTAGTGAGTGAGCAGGCTACCAAGCCTGGGGAGTGCTTTTTCCACAGAACTGTGCAAGACACGGATCAGAAGATCCCACTGTGAAGCCCAAGCCACTGGGGCCTTGGGCCCCAACCACAGAGCCACACAGATTCTCAACACCCACTCGGCTAGAATTGGCCTCAGCCTGAGAGTTTCTTGGGGGAGGGGGTACCATAACCACTGCTGTGGCTGCCTGAAGTCTAAGCCATCTGAGCTTTGTAGGGGAGGGGCAGCAGTCAACACTGTGGCTGCAGGGCCTCCCTGCAGGAACTCCAACTCCAGTGAGGAGCTCAGGGACAGAACTCTGATCTCCCTGGGCCTGAACCCCTAGGGGGAGGGATGGCCATAGTCTCTGCAGAGCAGCAGACTTAGTCTTTCCTCCTGCTACCTCTGAGTAATCTTGGCAGCCCAGATGAATGGTGTTCCCCTCAATGCAGCACAAGGGACAGCAAAGTGCCTCATTAGATGGGTCCTGCTTCCTATGCCACTTAACTAGGTGAGACCCCCAAACAGGGGTTGTCGGACATCCTATATAGTAGCATTCCTACTGGCATCAGGTCAGTGCCCCTGAGGTCAGAGATCCCAGAGGAAGGAGCAGAAACCCATCTTTGCTGTCCTTCAGCCTCCTCGAGTGACATCTGCAGGCACAGGAGCAAACTAGATGAACAGAGTCTGAAGTGAACCTCCAGCAAACCACAGCAGCCCTACAGAAGAGGAACCTAACTATAAAAGAAAACAAACAAAAAGAAGAAAAAAATCAACAAAAAAAGTCCCTAAAAAACCTCATCCAAGGGTCAGCAGCCTCAAAGATTGAAACTAGACAAACTCATGAAGATGAGAAATAATCAATGAAAAAACACTGAAAACCCAAAAACCCAGAATGCCTTTTCTCCTCCAAATGATTGCAACATCTCTCCAGGAAGGGCTGAAAACTAGACGGAGGATGAGACGGTTGAATTGGCAGAAGTAGGCTTCAGAAAGTGGGTAATAACAACTTCACTGAGGTAAATGAGCATGTTCTAACCCAATAAAGAAGCTAAGAATGTTGATAAAAGATCAGAGGAGTTGCTAACTAGAATAACCAGTTTAGAGAGGAACATAAATGACCTAATAGATCTGAAAAACACAACACGAGAACTTTGTGAAGCATACCTAAGTATCAATAGCTGAATCGATCAAGTGGAAGAAAGAATATCAGAGATGGAAGACTACCTTGCTGAAATAAAGCAGGCAGACAAGATTAGATAAAAGAGAATGAAAAGGAACAAACAGAACCTCCAAGAAATATGGGACTATGTAAAAAACTAAACCTACAACTGATTCGAGTACCTGAAAGAGAAAGGGAGAATGGAACCAAATTGGAAAACACACTTCAGGATATTACCCAGGAGAACTTCCCCAACCTAGCAAGATACAGCAACACTGAAATTCAGGAAATACAGTGATCCCCACTAAGATACTCCACGAGATCAAACCCAAGACACATAATCATCAGGTCAAAATGAAGAAGAAAATGTTAAGGGCAGCCAGAGAGAAAGGCCAGGTCACCTACAAAGGGAAGCCCATCAGACTCACAGTGAATCTCTCAGCAGAAACCCTACAAGCCATAACAGAGTGGGGGCCAAAATTCAACATTATTAAAGAAAAGAATTTTCAACCCAGAATTTCATACCTGGCCTAACTAAGCTTCATAAGTGAGGGAGAAATAAAATCCTTTTCAGAAAAGCAATAATGAGGGAATTCATCACCATCAGTCCTGCCTAGCAAGAGCTCCTGAAAGAAGCACTAAATATGGAAAAGAAACACCAGTATCAGCCCTTGCAAAACATATGAAAATATAAAGACCAACGAAACTATGGAGAAACTGCATTAACTAGTGTGCAAATTAACCAGCTAGCATCATGATGACAGGATCAAATTCACACATAACAATATTAACCTTAAATGTAAATGGCCTAATTGCTACAATTAAAAGACACAGACTGAAAAATTGGATAAAGATTCAAGACCCATTGGTGTGCTGTATTCAAGAGACCCAACTCTTGTGTAAAGACACACATAGGCTCAAAATAAAAGGATGGAGGAAAATTTACCAAGCAAATGGAAAGCAGAAGTAAGCAGGGATTGCAATCCTAGTCTCTGACAAGACAGATTTTAAACCAACAAAGATAAAAAAAGACAAAGAAGAGTATTACATAATGGTGAAAGAATCAATTCCACAAGAAGAGCTAACTATCCTAAATATATATATGCAGCCAATTCAGGAGCACCAGATTAATAAAACAAGTTCTTAGAGACCTACAAAGAGACTTAAGACTCTCATACAATAATAGTGGGAAACTTGAACATCCCACTGTAAATATTAGACAGATCAAGAAGATAGAAAATTAACAAGGATATTCAGGACTTGAACTCAGCTCTGGATGAAATGGACCTAATAGATAACTACAGAACTCTCCACCCCAAAACAACAGAATATACATTCTTCTCAGTGCCACATGGCACTTACTCTAAAATTGACCACATAATTGGAAGGAAAACACTCCTCAGCAAATGCAAGAAAACTGAAATAATAACAAACAGTCTTACAGACTACAGAGCAATCAAATTAGAACTCAGGATTCAGCAACTCACTCAAAACAACACAACATCATGGGAATTGAACAACCAGCACCTGAATGACTCGTGGGTAAATAATGAAATTAAGGAAGAGATCAAGAAGTTCTTTGAAACCAATGAGAACAAACAGACAATGTACCAGAATCTCTGGGACTCAGCTAAAGCAGTGTTAAGAGGGAAATTTACAGCACTAAATGCCCACATCAGAAAAGCTAGAAAGATTTCAAATCAACACCCTAATATCACAATGAAAAGAAACAGAGAAGCAAGGGCAAACAAATCCAAAAGCTAGCAGAAGACAAGAAATAGTTAACTAAGATTAGAGTAAAACTGAAGGAGATAGAGACACGAAAATCCTTCAAAAATCAATAAATACAGGAGCTGGTTTTTTGAAAAATAAATAATAACATAGACTGTTAGCTATATTGATAAGGAAGAAAACTGAGAAGAACCAAATAGACACAACAAAAAATGATAAACAGGCTATCACCACTGATCCCACAGAAATACAAACTAACATCAGAGAATACTATAAACACCTCTACACAAATAAACTAGAAAATCTAGAAGAAATGGATACATCCTTGGACACATACATCCTCCCAAGACCAAACCAGGAAGAAGTCAAATCCCTGAATAGACCAATAACAATTTCTGAAATTGAGGCAGTAATTAATAGCCTACCAACCAAAAAAAACCCAGGACCAGATAGATTCACAGCCAAATTCTACCGGAGGTACAACAAAGAGTTGGTACCATTCCTTCAGAAACTATTCCAAACAATTGAAAAGGAGGGACTCCTCCCTAACTCATTTTATGAGGCCAGAATCATGATGACTCCAAAACCTGGCAGAGACACAACAAAAAAGAAAATTTCAGGCCAATATCCCTGATGAACATCTATGTGAAAATCCTCAATAAAATACTGGAAAACCAAATCCAGCAGCACATCAAAAAGCTTATCCACCACGATTAAATCAGCTTCATCCCTGGGATGCAAGGCTGGTTCAACATACACAAATCAATAAATGTAATCTATCACATAAACAGAAACAATGACAAAAACTACATGATTATCTCAATAGGGGCAGCAAAGACCCTTGACAATATTCAACATCCCTTCATGTTAAAAACTCTCAATAGGCCAGGCGTGGTGGCTCACGCCTGTAATCCCAGCACTTTGGGAGGCTGAGGTGGGCAGATCATGAGGTCAGGAGATCAAGACCATCTTGGCTAACATGGTGAAACCCCGTCTCTACTAAAAAAAAAAAACACAAAAAATTAGCCAGGTGTGGTGGTGGGCACCTGTAGTCCCAGCTACTTGGGAGGCTGAGGCAGGAGAACAGCATGAACCTGGGAGGCGGAGTTTGCAGTGAGCCGAGACCATGCCACTGCACTACAGCCTGGATGACAAAGCGAGACTCCATCTCAAAAAAAAAAAAAAAAAAACAAAAAAAAAACCTCTCAATAATCTAGGTATTAATGGGACATATCTCAAAATAATTAGAGCTATTTATGACAAACCCACAGCCAATATCATACTGAATGGGTAAAACCTGGAAGCATTCCCTTTGAAAACCAGCAAAAGACAAGGATGCCCTCTCTCTCACCACTCCTATTCAACATAGTATTGGAAATTCTGGCCAGGGCAATCAGGCAAGAGAAATAAATAAAATGTATTCAAATAGGGAGAGATGAAGTCAAATTGTCCTTGTTTGCAGACGACATGATGTTATATTTAGAAAACCCCATCATCTCAGCCCAAAAACTCCTTAAGATGATCAGCAACTGCAGCAAAGTCTCAGGATACAAAATCAGTGTGAAAAAATCACAAGCATTCCTATACACCAACAACAGACAAGCAGAGAGCCAAATCATGAATGAACTCCCATTCATAATTGCAATGAAGAGAATAAAATACCTAGGAATAAAACCAACAAGGGACATGAAGATCCTCTTCAAGGAGAACTACAAACCACTGCTCATGGAAATAAGAGAGGACATAAACAAATGGAAAAACATTCCATGCTCATGAATAGAAAGAATCAATATTGTGAAAATGGCCAAACTGCCCAAAGTAATTTATATATTCAATGCTCTTCCCATCAAACTACCATTGACATTCTTCACAGATTTAGAAAAAAAATACTTTAAAATTTATATGGAACCAAAAAAGAGCTCTTATAGCCAAGACAATCCCAAGCAAAAAGAACAAAGCTGGAGGCATCATGCTACCTGACTTCAAACTATACTGTAAGCCTACAGTAACCAAAACAGCATGGTACTGGTAACAAAACAGAAATATAGACCAATGGAACAAAATAGAGACATCAGAAATAATACCACACATCTACGATCATCTGATCTTCAACAAACCTGACAAAAACAAGCAATGGGAAAAGGATTCCCTATTTAATAAGTGGTTTTGGGAAAACTGGCTAGCCATATGCAGAAAACTGAAACTGGACCCCTCGCTCACACCTTATACAAAAATTAATTCAAGGTGGGCTTAAGACTTAAATGTAAAAGCCAAAACCATAAAAGCCCTAGAAGAAAACCTAGGCAATACCATTCAGAACATAGTCATGGGCAAAGATTTTATGACAAAATTACCAAAAGCAATGGAAACAAAAGCTAAAATTGACAAATGGGATCTAATCAAACTAAAGAGCTTCTGCACAGCAAAAGAAACTATCATCAGAGTGAGCAAGCAATGTACAGAACTGGTGAAAATTTTTGCAATCTATCCATCTGACAAAGGTCTAATATTCAGAATTTACAAGAAACATAAACAAACTTACAAGAAAAGAAACAAACAACCCCATCAAAAGGTGGGTAAAGATATGAACAGACACTTCTCAAAAGAAGACGCTCATGTGGCCAAAAAGCATATGAAAATAAGCTCAACATCACTGATCATTAGAGAAATACAAATAAAAAACACAATGAGATACCATCTTACACCAGTCAGAATGACAATTATTAGAAAGTCAAGAAACAACAGACGATGGCGAGGCTGTGGAGAAATAGGAACGCTTTTACACTGTTGGTGGAAATATAAATTAGTTCAACCATTTTGGAAGACAGTGTGGCGACTGCTCAAGGATCTAGAACCGGAAATACCATTTGACCCAGCAATCCCATTACTGGGTATATACCCAAAGGAATATAAGTGATTCTATTATAAAGATACATGCACACGTATGTTTATTGCAGCCCTAGTCACAATGGCAAAAACATGGAACAAACCCAAATGCCCATCATTGATAGACTGGATAATGGAAATGTGGTACATATAAACCATGGAATACTATGCAGCCACAAAAGGAATGAGATCATGTCCTTTGCAGAAACATGGAAGCTGGAAGCCACCATCCTCCTCAAACTAACACAGGAACAGAAAACCAAACACTGCAGGTTCTCACTCGTAAGTGGGGTTTGAACAATAAGAACACATGGACACAGGGAGGGGAACAACACACACTGTGGCCTGCTGGGGTGGGGGTGAGGGGAGGGATAACATCAGGAAAAATAGCTAATGTATGCAGGGCTTAAAACCTAAATGATGGGTTGATAGGTGCAGCAAACCACCATGGCACATGTATACCTATGTAACAAACCTGCACATTCTGCACATGTATCCCAGAACTGAAAATAAAATAATTATAAAAAGATAAAATTTATTAAGCAAAAGGAAAGCTCTTAACAGAGAAAGGGGTCCTGAAAAGCAGGTTGCCAGTTGCCCCCTTCACAGTTGAATACAAGTGCTTTTATGTAAAAGCTGATGGGGCTGGGTTCACTGTTTGCACAAAGTGTGAATTCCTGGTGGCTCCACCCAATTCCCCCAGTGCACATTTGGGTCCTTAGTCTTCTGGGGGCATGTTTAAGCAAGCCCCCTGTGCAAGTTCCCTTATCTGCCTAAAACCCAGGTTGGAGGTTCTCTGCAGACACTTCTCTTACTGTCTGCCTAAAGCAAGCTCGCTAACTCTTTTCAATTGGGTCTGGGGACTTATATTTTTCACAAAATTGGAAATATTTTCAGCAATTTATTTAAAATATTTATGAATGCCTACGAAATAAACATGAGCCTCCTTTTATAAGTACTTTATACTGTTTGATGCTGGGCGACAGGGCACTGAGGGACACACTGAGAAAGTGCTAAAGAATATGAGGAAGCAAACAACGCTGATTTGATACAGCTGAAAATGAAGCGCAGAACTTCCAGACTGAGTGATCTTCAATAAGGAGGAGGGCTAACAGTAGTTATTATCTGGTAGTTTGTCTACATATACCATTAGACAAAGTAGCCAAATGAAATCGTTGACCATCATCTAAAATACATAGCATAATTTGCTCACCAAGAAGTCCAAATAGCTAAATTGATGTGGTGCATGATATCGACCTCATTTATTTCTTCTAGCAATTTCCTAAACTAGGAATTATTTTATATATAGAATAAAGGCATAATAATATACCAAAAAAGGTTCAAAGAGGACAGTCAGAAACAAACTTTGAAGAAAGGACAAACATGTTTGCTTGGATTGGAAAAAATGACAAACATTGTAAGTGTTTTTATGTAAATTCCCAAGTCAATGGGATTGTGCCTTTAAAATCTGTTATAGGAAATAGCTGAATAGTTATTAAACTTTTAACAAATTTATATTATAATCTTAAAAATCTAATAGTAAGCTTACTAGTAATTACAGAGAGCTGGTATATATATATATATATATGTTGCTTGTACTGAGACACTCTTGCACTCACCATGGTTTTTATATTTATGCCATAAAAATGGAATATGGCTGTATTTTTTATATATATATATACACACACACGAGGATTATATATATAATTATGTATAATAATTCTATACTCATATATTGTGCATATATAATTACATAAATACAATATAATATATAGACACATACACAAGAAAATTATTTAAAAGCTGTAGGTTAGTTTATGGAAGGATAAGGTAAGCTACAGAATCCATGGTCACAATTCTGCTACCCACCATTCTGGTAAAGACAATGGCATCTTCACTTAGAAGCCACATGCCGCAGATTGTTTCACTGTTCCTTCTGAGCTCTCCATAGCATGCTCTCATCAACACCAAAAGAGATTTCTGAGGCAAATACTCTGTGTGGTGAGCTCGCACATCAAATTAATTCAAAGCCACATGCCTATATCCTAGCTGCAAATGCTAGGAAAATTAATATCTGACCCTTTCATCTTTATTGGAAGACAATCTTTGCCTTCTATCAATACTTATATATCTGGGAACCCTTTAAATGTAGGATGAAGATAATGTTTGTCCATCTCAGCCATTTAAGTATGAGTACTTTTGACTAACACAATATTTCTATGATCCCTTGCCACAAATGCAAGAAAATTATTATATATGGCCACAATTTTTGCTAGTCACAATTCTGAATTGCCTTACAAAAATGCTTTTTCTGACTTACATTCAAATCAAGATTGTATACATACCACTGTCAACTACTTTCAAGTTATAACTTCCCAAATTACCTAGAAAAATCCAGAACTCTATGTTTTTATAAGTTCTGTGTGCTATACTGGGAATAAAGTTCTGTTGTTCTTGAGTCAAATTTGCCCCTAATACTGGGTGCTCTCATTGATAAGATGAGGATGTCAGATTCAGTATCATTAATATTATTTCTAACTCTATTGTTCTCCGAAATGTTTTCACTAAATGGAGACCATAATAGCTCTGATACAGAAATATTCTATTTTACAGGATTGATTCTTTTGTTTTGCCCATAAAACAGCTGACATTTATAAATCTCAATATTCATTATGAAATTTTTATAATATTAAATTTAATGTTTTAATTAAATTTAAGATTAATTTTAGATTGACATAAGATTAAATCTCATTTTATATTACATAACCCTTTCAAGAAATAACCAAGATTTTAGAACTCATAAGAGCACCGTTATCATGGCCATCCTGGTAAGTCAGGATCACTTGTTGAAAATTCAATAATATAACTTCAAATAGATTTACAAAGTTATTTCTTATCTAGCTTGATTTGGAAGTTGAGAGATATTCATTTTGAACTTGAATTTTTCTTTTTAGTAATAAAACACTGTCACAGGTTTGGGAACACGCCTGAGAACCAACAAGATTATTTCAACATGTTTTACTAGGTTTTCCTTTTTTGGCTTAGAAACTCCCATGCAATTTATAGCTTTCTAAGAGCTTTGGAAGATAACTATTCCCTGATCATGTTTTCATGAATTCCTTGTCCTTCAGTTTTACATAAAAGCAGTTCATACAATAAAACTGTGTCTCTACGTCTCTATTACAGCCTCATAAATATTTTTAAATAAAAACCCTCTTCAAAATAAAATTTAAAAATATACTTAAAATGTTCAATTTCAGTCTTGGTTGAATAAAGTGATTGCGCTTTTTTATAAATATACAGGAAGATTTTCCCCTGAATATGGTTGAAACTTCTCAATTCTAAATTTCCTTTTGATGTGATATTAATTTCTAGTTACCTCTTTCACTTGTAGGTATTTCCCTAATCAACAAATATATAAATTACCAGGCAAATGAGAGAAAATATCTAATATTGTTGCAATTACATTGAGGTAATTTTATTGTTAAGCAATTGGACATCAAAACCAGTTCCTTGTTGGTTAGAGTATCAGGGGATTGACAAGTAATTTGAGTGTTTATTTAAAGCAGCAATGAACTGCATAGACAGACTAATAGCAGAATCATTTATTGATAGAGAGTCTGTATATGCCTGATTGTATTTTATCCGTATCATTTATGATCCTACTCAACAACTTTTAAAACTAATATTGCCATATTTACTTTCATGATAAAAGAAATGAGTTCACATAATCTGGATAGCTTTGATCCAATCCCATAGATTGTAAGTGATTTGGGCACTATTCAATATTCTAAAGCTCATGTATTTTTAAAATATCATTCTACCTCTGATTGTATACTTCCTAGAGCCATTTAATCTATCCCCAGTAAAAATAGATATCTTTCAATTTATTCACTGGTTTTTTTATTAGTATCATCTATAACAAGAAAGAATGGATTTATCTCAATCTACTGTGAATCTCTTTATAAAAAGGATATTCTCATCAGGAGTGCAAGTGTGTTGGTGCTACTTTAATCATGGAATTCATGAGCCAGGCCATACTGTTTGTATAGGCCCAGAAACACACATATATGAAGGCTGAATAAAGGAAATGCTAGTTTATGAATCAGAAAATGTGAGGATATACTTTCAGTATAGTATCCAATTCACAGCCTGAGCTTTGAGCCTATAGCTCCATAGGTTTGCTCTAAACAAAATGAGGATTAAGAAAGGGAGAAAGTTTTGATTTCTCACTTTCAGGAATGTCTTGTCTTTGATGTTGGAAGTGTAGAGTTACCAATGTAGGGTTTGTTGTAAGTTCCCAGATTGTAGCATTTTAATATTCTTGCTGGCCTGCCACCTCACATTGGCCTACAACCATTTGTGATTTAAGGCACTCCTAATATGAAAAGTCAAGTTGATCTTTGTTCAGATAAACAAAAGGTGACACACACACACACACACACACACTATAGTATATAGTATATATGTACACACACACACTATATATATATACATATATATATATATACACACAGTATATAGTATATATGTATTCACACACTACCTGACTACCTGGCCCACATTTACTTATTTATTTCATCAATGAATAATATTATTTATTGGGCTTCTAACATATTCTGGGTCCCATTATAGTCCAGACAATAAAGAAAATAAATATAATACAGGCACTTCCTTCAAGATAGTTATAATTTATCATATAAAAAGACACATAAGCAAATGATGATTATAATAAATTCCAGTATGGAAAGTTTAATTCAGGGTTTTCTAAAAGTATTGAAGCAGCTCTAAACTTTAGCAACTTCAGAAATATAAATAATAAAAACTTACGAAAATTTGAAAGTTATGTTAAGATTTTATAGACTTATTTAGTTTTGCACATTTTGTATAATAAATTTTTCATTTTATTATTTTGGTGGATCTGATTAAAATAGCACATTTTGACTAAAAAGTTAGTTTTTTATAAATTATATATATGTATATACAAAGTTGAAATAGTAAACCTTTTCAATGATGTTTAAGTCTGTAATATTTATACTTGTAAGCTAATAAAGGTTAAAACTGCTTGAAACCTCTTGAAACAGACATTAGAGAACTGCACAAAAAATTTTAGAACTATAGAGAAGTAGGCTACCTGGACATTGTGTTAGGAGACAGAAAGAATTTCCAGAATGAATTATACAGAAGACACTGTGTGTTGGGGAGATGGCATGAGAAAGAGCAGCCTACTAAGAATAATCTGTGTGTGGCACAGCCACTGTCTTTGTTGGCTCCTTCTTCTCCTTACTCAGCCCTCTGCCTCGCATTCATTGAAGACTCTTCCATTTAGTCCGGTTTTGCTTTCCATACAGATTACGCTATCATTCTCACTGTCTTCAACATCTACGAGGATGATGTAATCAATAAACATGACTCATTGAATTTTTCTCCAATTTCCCTTAGGTTCATATTTTTAAAATATTTTCACCATCAGAACATTTACCCATCATAAATCCTAATACCTCACTTTGACTACTTCTTTTCCTCCCTCGTTGCTTGCTCAAAAAAACTAAAGGAGTTGTTTTATTTTTTAATTTTTTTAAAAAAGTTTTTTTTTTTTATCTTATGACCTAAATGAGACAACTCATCAACTGACTCCTCAAATTTCTGTGTCCAAAATGTCTGCCCACTATACAGAGGAACATAGTGGAAAAGGGAAGACCAGCCACACCAAGAGTGCACTTGACATATATGATGTAATTTGAGTTGTTTTTAGTATTAAAAGGCCCCAGCTAGTTTGTGTATGGGCAGAGGAAAGTTAAAACTCAATAAATGTTGTTTCTTATGTTTCTTTCAAATTAAAACCTTTCTTATTTGGGGGCCCTAAAAATAGAAAGCGATGTAAAAGTTCAAAATTACTGGATTAATGAGCATATTAGAAGCCTTTCCTTTGTCTCATTTTCTTTTGGCACTGTTTATACTACCTACTGTGATATTACTCTGCCAACATTTGAGTTCTTCTGATGCAAAACAACAATAAAGTAGATTTGGCGTATATCTGATGAAGAATAGGTAAGACTTCTCAGGCTAATGTTAGAAACATGGCAGTATTGAACATGTGATTATTGATATACAGGGCTATCAGAATACCAGGCAAGTTCTCAGCATCAGTCTTTGGACAGCCAAAGTTTTCCATCTCAATGGCTTTATCTGCAAATGTAGTATTTAAGCTCCATTTTCTAATCTAGTTATTTTGGTTTTGTCTGTTAAGCCACGAACAACTAATTTTATCAGTTCATAATTTTCTATCCCACTATTAGAATAAATTATTTGTATTTCCTCAAATTTATCTAGAATATTCCTTGTCTCTTATGTTTTAATCATTTGTGGCTATGCCCAGCTACAGATATTGAAATAGTAGAATATTTTTTTGCATTTTTTCCAAGTGTGTCTACCATGTTTTTCAGTCTTACTGAAAATTTTAAGTGCATTTAGCAAAAAATTGTTTCAAATTCCTCTAATTATTTCTATTTTATGACAATAGAGTATTACATATTTCCATTTACCAGAAGGACAATGGTCCAGGTTTTAATTATTGCAAGCTGTATTGCACATTTGTAATGAGAATAGTTCTTAAAATTAGGACCCTCTCTATATATACCAATGCTTCCTATTTGCCTTTCTTGGTTTTGTTTCATTTTTTTTTTTAATTTTTATGCCTTACATACAAGACTTACCTAAGATAAAGTCTGTCCATGTGCAACTTTGTTTGTAAGAAAAATGTTAAATGAGGAGTATCGGAAGAGTCTATATCTGGAATTTTTTATTGTTCTGTTGGAGTCAAAAGAGGTAATCAGAAGAGTGGGCAACAAATAAGTTTTCATGCCTGCTGGTAGTTCAGGTCAGAACAAAAAATTTGACTGTGGAGATAATGACTCATAATGAATTTGATGTTTAAATTATAATGATGATAAATTTCCTCATGATAATGAATTCTACTGTTTTAAAACTAAAAAAAAAGAACAAGCAAAGTTAAAACAGGATCCAAGAAAGAAACAAAGGAAGAAGCAGTATAAACCCAATGGCAAGTCAAATGTCACTTTACTCAACCAATTTAAAGCCTGATCAATACTCTCACTGCTTGTAACCCCTGAGACTGTAATTCTCAACCTCTGATATCTACCTCTGGAGACTTTACTGTTTATTGCATGATAGCCTTTTAAGCAGTCAGCACTGAACCATCATTTGTCTGACCTTTAAGAAATAACCTTTTACAACAAAGCCTCCCTCCATATGAAGAAAAAATTATTGATAAGATAGATAATCCTACCTGATTTCTGCTGTAGGCTTAATCATCTTTTCTATTTTAGTGAAAGAATATTTCAAATTAGTCAGGTGCCTTTAAGATCACGTTACCTCTCATAACTTTATATTGCTGTGATGGGTCAATCTCTTTTAATCACAGACCTTATACCCACACTGAGAAATTTGATAAGACAGGATAAGTAATGAAGGTCCACATATAATTCTACACTTGCTATATGCTAGCTGTCATGTAGTTGCTGACAGAATGCATGCCAACCCATTTATATTTATTATTGACCTATTTTGATAAAATGGCAGAGAAAGTTGAATATTTTCTTCATTACTATCTCTAAATACTGTAGAGTAATTGTTAATGTGTATAGGTTATATTCCAAGAAAAGCAATCATTATAATAAAAGCTTCAGGAATGTTGCATTAGAAATAAATCTGAAGTACTGTTTCCAGTAATGGCAGAGTATTTCATATCAGATCAACCCTCTTTCCCAAAACAATTAAAAATACTAGTCAAAATACTTTTAAAATATCTAAAGTCACTAGAGAGTTGCCAGATGCAGGCAAAATCTGGAAAAGTGGCAACACTGGAAGTTTCCTGATTTTATGGCTTTTTGTGTGAGTCATGGGTCAGGTTTTCCATTTTATGACTTTTCATCTAGGTGCAGTTCCCAGATGTGGCTTCTATGGCTGGCTATAATGAAGGAAAAGAAAGTATATTCTTATTGCTTGAGAAATGAGAGGATAGCATTCCTGGTGACCACAGCAGCTTGAAATTGAGACATAAACACTGTCCAGTGATCTGGTAACCTATGCCATACAAATATGTGTGACAAACTACAGAAAACCCAGCTAAATGGAAAAGAACTGAACAAAGAGTTCAGCTTCTGCCTACTACAAGGGAGAAAGAGCTTAGACTTTGAGTTTAACTCGGTTAACTCCCTGCTCAAAAGACACAAAACATACCTGTACTCTGTGGAGCATAACAGAATCTAGACAGTGCACAGATTCAGTGACTTACCCAAATACATATGCAAAGTCTGTTATCAATCATAGTGCTGTCTATCATGTGTAAGCTTTGGCCTTTGAAAAATAAAATACCAATAGTAAACTTATATTACATCCTTCATGAATTACAACTCTTGAACCTATTTGCTATTACCGTAATAATACTGATAAGGAAACTGGGGCTCGGTAAAGTTATGTAAGTAACTCTGAACCATTTATGGTTAACGTGTGATGGAACCTCTATCCTTATATTCTAGTTCTGATACTCAAATACTCAAAAACGGAAATACAGCACTTCAAGTAATCTTACATAAGAATGTAACTGCTGACAGAATTTCCTGAGTTTATGCATCTCAAATGTTATTACTCATGGAATCATTTGCCAGTGGAAAATCTCTAAATATCACTCATCTTCTTGTCATTAGAAAAAAGGAAAAATGTCAAAATAATGATATGGTGAAAAGATATTTCTGAAGATTTATCAATACTAAGGATTTTTGCAGGTTTGAACTAAATGGTAAATTCATAATAGAGTAAGAAAAATAATCCTTATTACATATATTGTATATTTTTTTCATAAAAGAAAAAGAATCCTTATTACATATATTATATGTATTTTCCAAGCCAAGGGCCACATTTGGACACTTGAGCCTTGTTAACCACTAACCCTAGGCAACTCTTCTTTTTATTTTGTATTCTTGTACTTCTAGATACCTTTGGAGCCATCCTATTTTGTTGATTCTACTTTTACTATTCTATTTCATCCAGATATGTTGACTAAGGCCAATTTTTATGAAACTAGGAAGCCTGAAGCAGAAGATATTAAAGTAGAATGGCCTCACATTCGAGGACAGGACATCACTTTATCCAGAAGTCATAGGATGCTCTATTCTAGGGCTGATATCCTGGTACTTATTTCATTTCTGAGCCTTGGCCTTACTTTTGCATGCTAGTTTGGATGTCTATTTTATCTTACCCATTTGTCAGAATTAAAGATATACTGACCTGTCTAAGAACATATAAATTCAACAGCCACTGGGAATTTTCTCAATAATTCAAGTTTGTTTTTCAATCTCTTTCTCCCAATGGCTGATACACCTTATAGGATGACAGTCATTCCCAGGACCTGCTCATTATCCACAGCTGTGCTCAGCCCACATTGGAACATCCTTAAATAAATCCAGGTCTAACTATCAGAATTATAGCTTATATGGCCAGCTTTTTTTCAGATTTTAACACATTCTTTGATAGTCAACCTGAGCCTTCTGTTTCTAATCCTTTATCTGGATTTCTCTGCAGCTCCTGTGTTCACCCATGTATTAATATATGACTTGCTAGTTACTGACCTCCCATTGTATAATTTCAAAATTATAAAAAATAATTTTCTAGAATTAAGATATTAAATATATCTTCATATTAAAAACACAGAGATTGTTGGACAGGGAAATTTCATAAAAAATCAAATGCATTCTCAACAAATTTTAGAATACAGAATTTAAAAATATAAAATTAGCAGAAAATTCTCCAGTGAAGAAAACCTAGGTTACTTACTACCAAACACCTATCATATTTTTCACCAGGAATATTGAATTCAAAAAGGCAATGGTACATCATCTTCAAAGGTCTCTGAGAGACTGACTTTGAATGAAGACCTCTCTACCAAATCAAACTATTCATAAAGTATGAGAGTAAAATAAAGATATTTTCATACTTCTGAGGTCTCAGAAATTCTTTAGAAATTACTAAATCAAAACAAAAAGAAAACCAAGACGGGAAGATAGAATACACGAAAGAATCATATTAAAACAGGGATGCGACAGAAGAATTCCTGAAATGACAACTATTTGAAAGACTTAGAAAATAAGCTTATACTTTACCATTCAATACTCAATATAATTGAAAAGCTAGATGAAGATCTTACATTAGGAAGACATTTAATTTTTTTCTGTATAAAATTAAAAAGACAGCTTTAATATTTAAATTTAAGCTTTTACTATAAAAGCTGTCAGTAAAATTAATGATACAATATATAGTGTACAATATATAGTAGAACTGATTGTGTATGATTTTTGAGTAGGATTTTTGAGTTGATGCATTATAGAAAAATAATGACAAATATTTGTTCTCAAAATGTCACAGATTAAGATATTTGACTGCATTCTTACTGCATAGTTCTAATAACCCCATGTGAGTCTAAATGATACTTATGTAATCACACATTTGAACTTATTATGATTGTTTTAGAATTAGTCTATAGGCAAAACAAAGAAGAATTAGAGTTGCATAAAGTGATGATGTTAAAGTAATGTGAAGTTGAGAATCATAAAAGAAGGTTGAAATGATAGGTAGTGGAGGGAACCTAACCCACTCTTCTTAAATGAGCTCTGTAATTCTTATAACATACATGTATATTTACATGTATTATTTATGGCTATATATGTACACAGTGGAATAATTAAAACTATAACCAACAAAATGGTCTATGCTGAGTCAATAGATATTTTGGTGAAATAAATAAAATGAAGAAATTAGAGAGCATAATATTTGGAATTCTACTGTTAGGCAGAAAAACTAATACAAGAAATTGTTAGAGGTGTTCATCTCTTCGGTGTAGGACAGAGGGTGGCTGTGAGGGCAGATACCTTTTCTGTTCATTTAATATCTTTATAGATTGATTATTTAGTAGATGGAGTTATTACACTAACATCATACATATCACAACAGAACAACAGATATACATGTAAATTGGTAAATGCATATATATTTGAATGTATCAATTAATTAAATAAGTTATTAGTAAATAGACAACTTTCAGGGAATCTCTTCCAACTCCCAGGCCTCTGAATTTGTGGAAGCAGAGAGTAGTTCCAATTGCAGAATTTCTGTGCCTCTTATATCATACAGGGTTCTCTCAGAACTGACCTAGATTTGAAGTTTGCTTATGCTACTTATTGGTTATATGGCCTTTCTCAAATCGTTTTACATGAGAGGTCGGTCATCAGTCTGTAGAGTGAGCCTTATAACACTGACCTTATTGAGCAACTACCAGCGTTAAATGAGACAAAAGAGATGAAAGGTCTAGCACAATGCTGGGCAAATAGTAAGCACTCAACAAGTATGTTTGGGTTGTTATGATGATCAAAAGTTATGATAAGATATCCAACAATTAAATTTATTCTAATTTTTTAAAAAACCACACAAGAAAATGGAGACGTGAACAAATACTTGTATGCCAATGTTTATCTCAACATTATTCACAGTAGGCAAAAGGTGAAAACATCCTAAGTGTCCATCAGCAGATGATTGAATAAACAAAATGTAGTATATATGTATAACAGAATATTATTCAGCCATAAAAAAATGATATCCTAACACACGGATGATATTTTAAAACATTATGTTAAATAAAATAAGATAGTAAAGGATGAATATTGTATGATACTGCTTTTGTAATTTATCTAGAATAGGCAAATCCAAAGAGACAGAAAGTACATTAGAGGTTACTAAGGGCTGAGAGTTTATTGCTTGATGATTGCAGAGTTTCTGTTAGAGTACATGAAACATTTTGGAAATAGAGGTGATGGTTGCATAATATAAGGTAGTTAATGCCACTGAATTTTACCCTTATAAATGTTAAAATGGCAATTTTGCTATATATATATATGTATATATGTGTGTGTATATTGATATACAGTTTTTGTTTTATATATGCATATATAAAACAAAATACATACATATATACACATACACACACATATATAAACACAAGTTAAAAATAATGAAATGTACTGAAAATTATTGAATATTACATTTTAAAAGGTGAATTGTACGGTATATCGTATCAGGAGTGATATTTAAAATATTTAATAGTGGTAATCCTGAAGGACCAGCGAGTCAGAAGGGATACTGGCCCCCTCACTGTGCTAGTGCAACAGCTCAGGATCAGCCTTGATCTATTGCTTCAGGTTCCTCCAGGAAAATAATAGGAAGTAGTTTAAGTCAGTCTTATTGTGCTACTTTTTCTGAGTGACTGAGTTTTAAGAACTTTTTATTGAAGTATAATACACGTATAAAATAGTTTATATTTTCTAGGTTTAGAGATTCTCAAGCTGTAAGACTAAATCTGGCCAATCTACGAATTTATATGGCCCACAAATAAAACCATGTTTTCTATTTTTACCTGATTACATGTTAAATAGTTATGTAAATATCTACATAATATCCTTGATTTTACCTCTTGGTCCACAAACCCTAAAATATTTATTACCTGTTCTTTCAGGGAGGATTTGTCATCCCCTGGTTCAGAGACTAGCTGCATTTTAAAAGAGAAAATCCAAAAAGAAAATAATCCTTGAAAGCAATAATAACAAAGCTATTTTATGCTACCAATCACGTGGCATTATACACATTGAATATGAGGAATAAATTTAGCAAAATATATAACATTTTGGCATAGAAATCCACACAGGGTTATTTTTATTTTCATCATTCTAATTTCAGATGCATACCAATGAATGAGTGTCTTTAGGAACAGGATGGCATCTTCATGACACTTCAGATGGGACCCTCTCTCTTCAGAATATATACATAATGAGCTCTCAATGAGCTTGGCATGGAAATAAGTTATCGAATTGCCTTGAACACAGGGAAGGGGTATGCTATATAACACTTTTAGAGTGTCAATATGCAAAATATATATATATATATATATATATGTATATATATAGCCCAGCTTCACCTGAAAGCAGAGCCTGATAGTAGGTTTGCATGCAATTCTAAATAACAAGAGAGCAAGACAAGGCTAGGATTAAGTTATGAAAGTACATAGAAACATTTGAGGCTATGGCAAAGCCACTTACTAAAGCATCCAGTTGCTAAGAGCTAATTGCTAGATCTCTTGAAGTCTCTGGACCATCTACTAAGAAACTATTCAGAATTGCATTTTGTGTGGAGGTGATAAGGGAGACTAATTCTCATCAACTATAGCCAAAGTTTCCTTCCACAGAATGATAAATAAAAGTCTTTCCAGAAATCTTTTCTCTGCTGTGAGGCTGGCTTAAGGTCAACAGAGCAGACTCAGCAAGGTAATCAAGATGTATGAGATGTGAGGCAGGAGGCAGGGACCTCAGGAGATGTTCTCTCAGCTTGATTTGCTGGCTTGAAGTTTGGCAATGTCCATGCAGAGTTGGTAATCACAGCAGCCACAGATGAAAATGAGACAGGTATTGATGAGAGGATTCAAACCAACATGTAAGAAGTGACTCATACAACAAATTAAAAAATAAGTACTTGAATAGTTAAAATTTTTTTCAAATTCTCCCATACTTTCAGAATAATAATAAGTAAATCCTAGGATATCTAAACTAGGATATAAAATTAAATAGAATATAAAATTAGTAAGTACTTAACATGCAAAAAATGATTGACAAACCTCAAATATTTGTAATTGATCCAGTAAGTTATTTTAATTAGTGTTTTAGTTCCAATTACTTTCTTCATTTTTTTAAGTGTTTGATGTAAGGTTATATTGAAACATGTGGTGTATTTGGGGGTTTTAAATTTCCTGAGTTGCTTCTCCATGTGAAGACAGAGAAGTGAGTCTCATCTTTTCACAAGTTGGAAGAGAACGAATAGCAACTTTGGCTGGTTATGTGATGGATGAACTGTATCCTCCCTAAGTCTGTGGTATCACTCTCTTCCGTTTGTTTCTGCAGTGTGTTTGATTGCCACTTCAATGCCCTCAACTCTATTTGGTACCATGCTTTGTATTTGCTCTCTCTCAAGTGACTGCAGAAATGGAAGCAGGTGGTATTTCCAATTCCAACAACCACTGTTAAGCACTAACCTCAGGTTCAGATTGCAAATCTGTTACAGGTTGATATTTTTTCTGGAAAATGGCATGTAACTCCTTCTGCTGCATTTTAAATGGCTGAAAGCTTATTTTATATTTTCTTCTTGCTGTAAAAAAGTAGTTTATAAAGGAATTAATTGAAGCTAACCTAAATGACATTTATCTTATTGAGAATATCTGTAAAATGTCCTTAATCAAATAAATATCACTCCTGATATACTGTATAATTCATCGTTTTAAAATATAATATTCAATGATTTTTGGTATGTTTCCTTATTATTTTTTATCTTGTGTTTATATATGTGTGTATATATACCACATATGTGAATATGTATTCTGTTTTATATATATTTATATAAAACAAAAAGCTGTATAAATATATGCACATATATAAAACCAAATTGTCATTTTAACCATGTATAAGTGTACAATTCAGTGGTATTAACTACCTTTATATTATGCAACCCCTAACAAATGTTTTCCATGAAAAAAGAAAGAATTCTAAAAGAGAACTATGGTATCTGTGTATTTTTGTATGAAATTTCAGAAAGCTTGATCACTGTTCAAGGAAAGCTTCTGAGAGAATCAATTCTATTATGTTGAAAGTTATTGCAAATTAAATATATAATTTTATGGAGAACTTATTATAAGCAGACCCTGTGTTAAAAAATGTATAAACCTTGTTTCATTTCATCATCATTTCACCAATCCAGTAGGGATGCTCTTATTATCTCCATGTAGATGACTACTCTCATATAGAATGTCTGCTTCTTAAACAAGGGGGTTTAGAAATTTTCCCTGAAGACAATAAGTAAACAGTGCAGCCAGATGCAAAAAAATGGGAGGCCTAGTACACTCTTCTCTAAGAAGAACCCTTGTTATAAAACTTGTACTGTGTTCTCAAAAGTGCCCTCATCCCTTAAAAACACAACTTGGATGTATCAGTTTGCTAAGGCTACCACAGACTTGGTGGCTTAAACAAGAGCAATTCATTTTCTCATAGTTCTAGAGACAAGAAGTCCAAGATCAAAGTGCCAGAAGGACTCTTTTCTTCTGAGTCCTATTTCATTGGATTGCAGATGGCATCCTCTCACTGCCTCTCCATGTGGTTGTCCCACTGTGCATCCAGTCCTGGTGGGTTTCTTACAAGGACATCAGTTATATGTAAAATGTCAAGATGGAGTTGCCTGAGTCCTTAATCAAATTGCCAAGTAGTTGAATTAACCCATCAACATAGCCCTGTCTTTGCATGTCTTATATATTATATGAGATGTAAGACCCTATGGCTTTAGCCCATAAGGGCTATTTTTAACCCAATCATCTATACTGGGTATCCTGTGATGTGCAATGAAAAAACATCCTACATGACACAGAAGACTGGAAAATAAAGACAGGGATTCTGCCAAGACGTTTGTTTTTGTCTAGGTGAAGGAGAGAACCAAGATGAGACCAGAGATAAGTAAACTTGAGACTTTTTCTTTTTCTTTTCTTCCTTCTTTTCTAGTCCCTCCTACTTCTTCTTTCCTTTCTTTTTTCCTCCCTCCGCCCCTCCCTTCTTTTTTCCCTAGAGAGAAAAGAATGGAGGCAAGTTAAAAGAGATAATAAGAGAAAAGAGATAATAAGAGACAATGGTGCCACAGTGCTGAAGTAGTAACAGAGGATATGAAACACTAGTGGAGGAGATAGGATGATGTTGGAGGAGAGAGATGGTCTAATCCTTGAGAAGTTGTGTGGGGGTGTCTAGATCTCTCAGTCTAGAGCACAGATGGAGAGCTTAGATAAAACAAAGCACGTTCATTTATTGCAATGACAGAAAGAGGCACTGAGGGGCCTAGAATCTGATAGTTTTATGCATCTGGGAGTTGAAATTGATGATAATTTCAATCTGATTATTTGTTTACCTTGTTAAGCATGAAGTAAAATTAATGGTTATAACTGATGAATGAGCAGAGAAACTGTAGAGATGAGCAAGGAGAAGGAATCTGAAAGTCATGCTGACTTTAGAGGTGATTGCTTACTGAAGGCTGTTGTTCTAACTGTAGCTTGGAATAGGGTTCAGCAAGTTGACTTGAAGGGCAGGGGAAACAGGAGTTTATTTTCTCCTGGGTCTGTAGGGATGAGTAACAGACCCAGGGAAACTTGGAGTAGCAATGCCAGCAGGCCTGTCACAAGTTTGTATTGTTATTTGTTTACTTTTTAATTATTTTCTTGTTTGCTGAATAATGACATTCACAAGATATCTCAGCAAATAAAATGTTAAGTGCATGCTCTATGGAATTTAAAGTAAAAAATATACAGAATAAAGAGAAAATTATACAGGATGAAAATTAAAGATGTGGTGACTAAAGATGGTATATAGCATAAGATTAATTCTTTTTTTTTTCTTTCTTTTTTTTTTCTTTGAGATGGAGTCTCTCTCTGTAGCCAGGCTGGAGTGCAGTGGCGCGATCTCGGCTCACTGCAACCTCTGCCTCCTGGGTTCAAGCGATTCTCCTGTCTCAGCCTCCCAAGTAGCTAGGATTACAGATGTGTGCCACCACACCCAGCTAATTTTTGTATTTTTAGAGAGACGGGGTTTCTCCATGTTGGCCAGGCTGGTCTCAATCTCTTGACCTTGTGATCCGCTCACCTCGGCCTCCCAAAGTGCTGGGATTACAGGCGTGAGCCACCGCTCCTGGCCTAGATTAATTCTTAGGTAGATAACACATTTAATTTTCTTAAAACAGAGATTACAGTCTCTCTGACTCATAAAGAATGACACTTTGCTGTTTGCACCTGATACCTCAGAAGGTTGTATTATTTGAAGTGAGGCCTTCCTTTATCACAAACAGAGTTTCTTTAATTTTATATATTAGGTAAAGCCAGTTAACTATAGGATAATGAAAGGTTTTCTGTTTGGGGTTTTGGATCTTAAAAAGTAGAATAAAGGTATTTTGAACAAGAGTTTTTACAATGGGATTCAAGAAGCAAAAGCAGAGCCTTTGATAGGTGTTTGTCCTTTTCTTCTGTTCTGAACAGATGTGGGACTAGATGTGGGTAGTGTTCAGTGTTCGTATAAAAATGAGCAACAATTACATAGAGCAAAATCTAAATATAATTTTTTATGTGAAGTTAAGCAAATCTGTCCATAGATTTAGCAATGAGAATTATGTCAAGAGACTATGTATCTGAATTGGCTCCAAACACGTAAAAAGAGAGGAAAGATATCAATTATGGTACATGGCATAGGCAGACAACTTCCCAATATGTGATAAAAGAAAAATTTCAGAGATTTAGTTCATTCAGTAGACAATTTACCATGTGTATGATATCCAAAGATAAAAAATCAGATAAAGTAATATTTTTGAAAAAAATAACTTTGATGTGAAAAACCGCATCATGCTGTTTATTTTGAGTGACAAAGACACACAGCAAGTTTGACATTTATTCTGATTTTTCCATAGGATTTGAAAAAAACAGTATTTGTGAAAAGGTAGCAACTAGTCATCAAATATGGTGCTTCTAGAATGACCTAGAGAGAAAACATCACAGCTTGCTGGTGAAAACTACACAGGCCCTGGGAGACCTGAGAATATCTATATGTCAAAACATGTGAAGATAGTAATGATTTTTCTCTCTGACATTCCTGACCTTATTGTGGAATCCCAGCCCACAAGGTTGATCAGAAAAAAATAACTTAATGCAGATGTTTTGAAGACAATACTTATGACTGGTTGATTGACTTCTTTTACATACAAACACTCTCATGCACTTTTGACTCCTAATAGACCTTTCCTTTTGTTAACTAAACTGCTGTTCCTCAGTTAATAGCTGCTTATTGGCTATATTTGCCTATAAATGCTTGTTTGTCCTTTCTAGAAAATAAGATCATCTTTCAAATGATAACAGTAACATAAGTGAACATAATGCAGTCTCTCCTAAGAAAATAAGCTAAAACAATCCCATAGATTATCCACAAATTGAATGAGGGCACTGATTTGCTTGAATTAATGTATTGCCTTTTAAGATGAGCACCCGAGGATGTAAGGGATTTAAATTTATTAAAAGTTATGGTATGTATATTAAACCAATATGGTCTTAGTGATTTATAGCTACAACTTATAACCATTGTATAGGAGGAGATTCTGATAAACAAACTCTCTTGTGATATTCAACATACTATTTTTTCCTCACTAAAATTAATAAAGATTTTATTTCAAATAGAATAAATAATGAATCAAAAATAGAGACTTGTGTATGTATGCATCAACTATAAAATAATCTTTTTTTAAATGTGTGGGGACATTTGCTTTATTTTGCTTTCTCCTCACCAACTTTAAGCTCCTACTTTGACTGGTGGATCACAATTACATTTTAGTTTCCTAAAAATTAGCATCATTTCAAAGCCACGGTCTAGTAAGCCGTAAACAGTCTGCATATTCACCTTTCTATCATGATGGAAAACAGCCATATGACCCTTTGGGAAATCTTGGAGGAATATTTACCATGTACACTTTTGTCTGTGGTGTTTCCTCAGAGGGTCTTCTGTTTAATCAAGGTGCTCCAGTCAAAACATGGGCTTCAGTCAGAAAGCTGGGGGAGAAGCCATGGCTGCCCTTTATGTTGATTTGGGTCAGGTTTCTAGAGAATGGACCTAGAGTTTTCTCTTTTATGTAGATGAAGTGATATTTTAGTGGGTGTGTCAGAGGTTCTCAAGACCTCCCTCAGGCTCAGTGATTCATCAAAAGGATGCACAGGACTCCCAAAAGCTGTTATATTCATGGTTACGGTTTGTTACGGAGAAAAGACAAAGATAAAAAAGAGCAATCTGAAGCCATGGAAGAGTGTGAAGTCTAGAAGAAACCAAGAGCAAGTTCCAGGTGTTTCCTTCTCAGTGGAGTCTCAAAGGGGGTGCTTAGTTTTCCCAGCAATAATGTGTGACAGCATGTGTAAAGTGTTGCCAACCAGGGAACCTCACCAGATCCTTAGTGTTTTGGGGTTTTATTGAGGGCAAGTCACATGAATATACAGCACCCACATAACTGACCTCAGCTGTTCAAACTTCACCCTTACCCTCAGAGCAAATATAGGCATTCGCCAAAAATCACATTGTTAGAATAAACTCATTTGTTCCAATCCTTACAACAAGACCCAAGGCTTCAGGCATACAAAAACACTCTTGTCAGGCAGAATATTCCAAGGGCTCAGAGATTATCTCCCAGGAACCAGTCAAGGACCAATCCTAAAATAGGCCTTGTTTGGAATGTGCAGTGTTTGAGCAACTGAGGTCTGCTGAGTTAACCTTTTTTGCCCAGTAGATAATTCATGTGTTTTAGTTTTAGGAACACCATGATCAATTAAGCATTGCAAAGAACTATGTAGGTCAAAATATCCTCACTCTTGCAGCCTATTAAAGTAATCAAACCCACCTGATCTGGACCTTCAGTGCTGGCAATTAGCCCCTGTTACTCTACCATCTCATTAATAGAAGGAATAAAGAGTGGTTGGAGTGGGTCCTGAGAAGATAGAAATCCCTTCATAATCCAGCTTACTTTAATGATGTTATTACATGGTCATTAAATTAGGATGTCCTCAGATTTGAGGGTACAAGCTGCTATGCTGGGAATGATATCTCAGAGAGAGTTACGGATTCAAGATTCCCAACTTTGAATACACACAGATGTCTCTATTCTAAGTGTTTTTGAATCTCACTCTTTGCTAAAATATGCCCTTATTTTTACATAAGAAGCATGGCAAAGCAGTGAATTCAACTTCCATTGCAATTCTACAACGAGCAAAATTATCTTTACGCATGATTCTCATTTAGATTTGGCCTGCATCTTTTTGCAACTCTTTCTTACAACCATTTCTGGTGCCAAGTTTGTATCAACTCATATAGTAAACACTGTTTTTGCAAATTCCTGTACCCTCACATCCTACTATCATAGTATATGGTGAGTTCAGCTGCCATTTGTTTGAGGGATTTCTCTGGAGGCTAGAAATCTTTCTGCCTACCAGCACAGCTGGCCAGAAAGGTTGCAAAATTAATGCTCTTTTGCAATATCCACCAACAGATGACTGATAAGAATTAGGGTATAAATATCTCATCTTACTTGTCCATTAGCTGAGATAATGCTGAAGTATGTGTTCCACACTGATTTCCAGAGTTCTCCAGGCAGATTTAGCTCCCAGGGTCCTAACTGTCTCGACAAGTCACCGTTTATTGGCTGTTCCTCTTCCTTGGCCAACTTTCTCACAATCCTACTAGTGTTTCTTGAAATCACCTCTTGTGTCCCCTATTGGCATAAGCAACAGGAAGAAAATAGGCAAACATGAAATGTAGTTTGAATAATTTTCCCCTTCTTAGGCAAGGAAATTATTTCATTTAATTTATACTATTAACGTAACAAAAATCTTTGAAGCCATGGTCCCTAGCTGTTTTACTTTCCTATTGAAGGAATTAGACAATAAGCTTGGATGACAAGACTGGGCCATGAGTTTGATTGTATAGGCTGTGTTTTAATTCATTGCAAAAGTAAAACAAAAATGGCAAAGTATGTGTCCCCAGAGCACTTTGATAATGTAGCCAGTCTTTGAGAAATGTAAAATAATTTTTAGAGAAGAAACAAAGATTTTTAAATATCTTAAAAAGTATTTGCATGTGATTTAAATTTAACACTTTGCCTGTCTAAAACACTACTTTTTTACTAAGATATACAGCTGTTAAATCATATAATTTTAATTCAGATCCATTAACTAAATTTATCTTTTCTATGTATAATTTTCCAAGGAAAATTATGTTTTATGTAGTCAAGTACTTACAATAACTTTATTTAATCGAAATAAATACTTTTCTAAGAAGAATGCAATTGACCTGGCTTAATTACAGAATGAATTGTGATTACCCACACAACTACTTATACGTGCACAAACACACAGGCACAGTACACATATAAATTAAATAAATGCTTATTGTTAATACGTATGGTGCAAATTATTAATACAGAAATGGTTCTTTCCCAATTGCTAAACACAACTGATTTCTTAATACAGTTTCCAAATCAAAGTGTCTATAAACATCCCATAGCTACAGAATTCAGGTATCTGGGCTGCAATAGTTGGGCAACCACAAAGTTAGGAACAGAGCCCACATAATGTACCTTCCCTTATAACACCAACTACAAGTTCAGGAAATTACCCAAATGACCTTTGGTTTTGATAATTCACTAGCAGGAGTCACAACTCAATGAAATTTGTTTTATTCACAGCTATGATTTATTACAGAGAAAGGATACAGATTAAAATCAGCCAAGGGAAGAGACGCACGGGTACAGCCCAGAAGTGATGCAACACGGAGCATTCAGATGTTCTCTCCTCATGGAATTATAGACAGCATTAATTATTGCCAACAATAATGTGTGAGAACATACATAGGATATTGTCAATCAGGGAAGTTCAACTGAACCTTGGTGTCAGGCATCTTTATTGGTGCTCCATCATTTAGGCATGGTTGATTGTCCATCAGCTGATCTCTTTTTCCAGCCTCTCAGGAGATCAGGCTAACACCTTGTAACTCAAACCACATTTATGGTATGGTCTGTAGTCTCATCCTAAATCACATTATTAGGCTCACAGACAAAGAAAGGATCTTATCATGTATGACATTCCAAGGACTTAGATGTTACCTCCAAGAAGTCAAGGGCAAAGGCCAGACCTCTTTTTGGGCAAAGTTAAATTCTTTACTACACATAGGAGTTTGATATTGGATTGTAAACACTCCCAAGTTATTTCATGTAGCTTGTATAACACTGGTTTATAAAGCAACATTTTGAAATCACTGCTTTAAATTACACATCTCTGCCCCACCACAAGCTAGTCTTCAGTATAATTTGCTGAAGAAAATAATATTTGATTCCATACAATTAAATCTGAAAACTGACCCTTTCAGTCTTCTCGTGAATTCCTAATTACAAACATTTAATGATGTGTTGAAACTTTAAAAAAAAATCAGAGAAAAAGTAGAAAACAGACAAAATGTACAACATGTACATTTAAAAAGAAAATATCATTAATGAAGCCATCTGGTATACTGTCTTATACATAGTAGTTATTTAAAAATTCATATAGCTCATTGGTTTTCAAAATGAGAAGAATAATTAAAATTTAGAGTTTAGATAATAGTGTTTTTATTTTAAAGGAAAACCTGTGATAGAATTGGTGATCTTAGAAATTATCTTATGCAATGGCAAAGTGATTAAATTAGAATCTGGGTAAGTTAGCATATGAAATGACTTTCCTAAAATCACATTTTGAATTGGGATTGCACTTAATAGAAACCTGACTCACTAGCTTAACCAAAATAAGGCTGATTTTCCTCACAGGTGAAGAACTCCAGTGGTAGAGCCCATGCTTTGGGTGAGGGTTTAAAGAAGCCAGTAAGGACTCAGCTCTTCTACCTTTCTGTTACATTATCCTTAGCATGTAGCTTTTTCACCAATGCTTTTGTGATGGCTTCTTCTCTTTGATACATCATACTCAAATTCCAGCCAACATGCAGTACGCAAAAATAAATAAAAGAAAACACAAAAAAACGAAAGACTGAGTCTGACCCTTCCCAGTATAATTTGACTTAAATTGAGTTGTACAAAACTGTGTGCTCTTATCCTCAGACAAGGGAGAAGGAAGTATTGTAACTGGGCACATAAAAAAAACAGTAGAATCTCCAAAAGCTAGGGTTCTGCTAGTTAAAGAAAGGAGAGAGTGGATATTGCATATCTTAATGTTTGTCGCATGTTTCTTTGACAAATATTTATTAAGTATCCCTTTGTCCTAGGCTCAGATTATAAAGTGTTGAAATAAAACAACATAGTGTTGTGGGATTTAGGAGGATGAGAGAGATCTTGGGGTGAAACAGGAGAATCTTTACTGAATGCACTCAGGCCCAGCTGACTCACATCCAAAAGACTGGGCCCAGAACAAAGACAGTACTTTTTATACAGACTTCACAAAAGGGGATGGGCTAGCTTGAAGCAAGCTTATAGTGGCGTGAAAGCAGGGATACAGAGGCAGGACAAAGACAGGATTGCACATGACTGTTGCCAAGCAACCTAGATGTCCATTATCTAGGTTTGTCTGGGCATGGGCTTATCCTATAACTTTCACTATGGTGCCCAGGAAGCTGTAGTTCGGGCCTACTCAGGCTTCTCATGACCTTAATTGCACTTTGTAGATAAAACAGAATACTTGCAGTCACTAGTTACAGAGAACAGGAATCTATAAACTTATTCCATAAAACAAAGGAAAATTTGTTTTTCTTCTCCCTCTATAGAGGGAGTGCTGAGAGAGTCTCCAGGGTACATTAGATAATATTATCAAGACTTTTCCTGGGTCTGGGCTGTGCCTGTTGCTGCCTCTAGGACAAGTCAGCCTAATACAGGAAAACTTATTCCTCTTTCTTTAAAATTTTTTTTTTAATGTCCTGCCTCAATAGCTCCTAGTTCCCACCCTTACAAAATTTATGGTAATGAAAAAAATGTATGGTAAGCTAGTAACATACTCATACAATTGCAAATTTTGATAAATGTTATATAAGAAGAAAAACAAATTCTATTATACAGAATATGTGAGCATGTATTAGTCTGTTCTCATGCCTCCATGAAGAAATACCTGAGACTGGGTAATTTATAAAGAAAAGAGGTTTAATTGACTCACAATTCCACATGGCTGGGGAGGCCTGAGGAAACTTACAATCATGGCAGAAGGCACCTCTTCACAGGGTGTCAGGAGAGAGAATGAGTGCAAGCAGGGGAAATGCCAAACCTCTTATAAAACCATCAGATCTCATGAGAGTCACTCATTATCATGAGAACAGCATGGGGGAAACCACCCCCATGATTTAGTTACCTCCACCCGGTCCCACCCTTGACATGTGGGGATTATGGGGATTATAATTCAAGTTGAGATTTGGATGGGGACTCAGAGCCAAACCATATCAGAATGTTAGGGAAGATGTGACCAACTTTTAATTGTGTAATCAGGAAAGAGTTTTTAAAAGAATGACATTGCATCTGACACTTGAGGAGAAGTGTCAGCTTTGTGGAAGGAAGACAGGCACAGGAGGTGGGAACAGAATGTGTGAAGGCACTGAGCTCTAAGGTGACATATATTTAAGAAAATGAGCATAGGAGAGTGTGGCTAGATGACAAATGAGAGAGAAAAGCTGTGAGAGAAAGGAAGCCAAAAGTTCCAGTTTCTGTTTACCCTGATTCTCCTATCCTCTTTAAAATACCTAAATTCTGAAATATCCAATAGCATGGAGGAAAAAAATGATAATGCAGAAATACAGAGTATATGCTTTAGTTTCATAAAAAGGCCCTAAGATGCCTGTGGACTTAGGAAATCTGCAGAGATAAAAACTAACGTCTTAGCACTAGAAAGTAGAAAAGGTTTTCCCAATATTGAGAGGAAGAGAAAACCAAAATGAGAAAGAAGGAGAGAGATCAGTAGAGCTCAGGATGGCAAAGCCATACACATAAAGATCTCGTGGAGAGGAACATCTGGTGTTGGCAGCAGAGGACACTCATGGCCCCTAGTTGGCCATGAAGAGAACACTGTAACCCATACATGGAGCTATGGAAGAAGTAAACCAGCACTTGTAGTCTGCCCAAGCTCCATCTGAGCAGCTGGCAGGGCCTATGTTCACCATCCTTATCCTTGTCATCCAACAGCTCTTCACTTCTCTTTAGTAAATGTTGCTCGTTGATTACCAAGGAGCAATGGATGTCTACACCCTCTGGCTTTGCTCTGCCTAAAAGGTACTGGTCTTTGTACTGAGACACAGCCACTACAACATAATCTCTTTTCTTCTTCATGGTCCAGTGAGAGAGAAGAACCATAAGCCAATGGAAAAAAATAAAGAATAGAAACTATAAATTCTATGACTCCAACATACTTTCTTTAAAGCCTACTTTTATTCATTCAGTACATGATTATTTAGTGTTTGTTATGAATTAGGCCCTGAGCCAGCCATCCAGGAAGACACATCTTGAGCAGTTGTGTAGGATTTGTGGCATATCATTAAATTTCTTCACTTGTATCTTACTTCCTGTCAACTCTGCTGAAAACTGCCAGCATCTCTATTCCATACTTTTAGCAGCTTCTTTAGCATTTAATACTCAGTCCTTTTGATCCTGCTTCTATATATTAGCCCATAACACCTCTACAAGTTACACATCTTCTCTTTTGGTATGGTCTGGTATCCTGCCTTTTAATTCTGCCGTATCTCTGTCTGCAGGCCATGACAGTTTCTATTGGTTTGGGAAGACATTGTATAACACTATAGCTGATGTTTATACCATTCTGTGTAGTCTCAGACAGAGGATTTTGGCATAATGATCTCTTTAGTTACTTGTTATTCTTGTCACCACTTTATCAGCATCTGTCAGGCAGAGACACATGCCGTCTCTGTTTTGTATGACATGATTGTCCTGGGTATCTAACGACAATACCACAATCCCCACAGGCAAGCACTTAACACTGATCATGAGCGGGTGCTGAGACCTGCTCATCAAACTTTCATGAATTACAAACATTTCAAGTTGGACTCACATTTTATTTTTAATATGTTTTCAAAATGCCTTGAGATCCTTCAGCATGATAAAATCCTATTGGAGTTAGAGTTGCTTTTGTTGCAATTCTGAGCAATCAAATGCGTTGAGTCACCCTTGAGTGACTGTGATAACCATGGCATTTCTAAAGCAAATGCAGAAGCTTTTTATAATGCTGGCTTAGGGGCTATTCAGATCACAAATTCCACATATATATGTAGGTATATATATGTACATATATGTAAATGTATAGGTAAGATTAGATGCCAAACAGTTATAAACAGATTTAAAAAATATGTCTGATTTTATAAGATTGCATTTGATATAAATATAAAAGATTTCATTTTTATATAAATATATATTTAAATAGCATACTTTTTAAAATGAAATCTTATAAAATCAGAAATTTTTAAAATCTCTATTTATTACTCTTTGATATCTAATCTTACCCATGTATTTGAAACACAATACATATTTGAAATTTTAGTAATTTCCAAAATAGTATTTTGTAATTGTAGTTGTGTTTGGCCTAAGGGAAATCCAAAGATTAACCATATGGTCTATTTAATTGGTCCCACGGGTTTTACTCTTCAGAATGTACATTAATGTAAAAATAGGGAAAGCACAAGAAGAGCAGGAGGCACCAGGGGATAGCTGAAAATGCACTGGTGAGAGTAAGAAAGTTCAGTTCTCAGTCCTATACTTAGTGCCTATACATATATATATACACACACATATATATATATACACATATATATACATATACATACACATATATACATATATACACACATATATACATATATACACATATATACATATATACACACATATACATATATACACACACGTATATATATAATTCATTATTAGTTTTAATAAAGACAAAGGATAATTCCCTCTCCCTGCCTTCATTATGATAATTTTTCTGAGAAATGACAACAAAATATGTATGTGAGAATATACATAATAAAATATTATGCACATGGAAGAAATTATTATTGTTGTTGTTATTTGCTGAAAAACTGTTAAACACACTTAAGCAAATAATCCAACTAGGGACAGCATTTAAATTTTACTTATTTTTAATACACCAAAAACATTTAAGTTGAGAAAAATTATTATTTATCCACATATCCATACATTGAATGAGATGTAAAATAATGCTAAATCTGAAAATCATCTTTTTTTGTGGCATACTTTTATTCCTACTCTACAGTAATTCACCAATTAACTCTCCCTGTCCTTGCAAACAAAATCCAATTTAGTTTAGGTGGCCAGGTCTTGGACTCAAGAGATAGAATAGGTCCATGCTAATTATGGTTATCTAGTTTCACCTGTGTTGGTGATATGGTTAAGGACTAGACATATGACATAGCTCTGGGAAGGGGAGAAGAGAGAGAGAGGTTGACTCCTGGGCTCTTTCTATTTATTTAATGTTTAATTTAGCAGAAATGGGGTCTTGCTCCGTCACCCAGGCTGGAGAGCACTGACACAATCATAGCTCACTGCAACCCAAGCAATCCTCCTGTCCTGGGTTCTTGGTGGCATCAATACATCAACAAATCAACTCTTTGACTTCTAGTCACTCAATAGCTTGCTAAGTTACAAAAAAAATGACCTTAAAGTTTAGGTCAATGTTAGGTGGAGTTTGTGTTTCTTATGGCTGAAGGCATCTGAAATCACTGGTGTTCTGATCCTACACTTTCTGGCTCCCTTAGGCCCATAAACACTCAATGGTTACCTATGAGACCTGGTAGTGTGCTCTTTTCTCTCTGGCACGGTGACTGAAAACTTTTGAAATTATTACTTCCCTGATAACCTGGATCCTTGAGTGACTCTGATAAGCAGAACATTATCATCTAGCATGAATTGAATGTAAGTCTTTGTTACTGCAAGCCACATACATTTTGGACTTTGTTACTGCAGTATAATCTACCTTGACTTGATTGATGAGACCCTCCCACAAATATGTTGAAATTTTGTCCCTTGTCCCTCAGAATGTGACCTTATTTGGAAATAGGGTTACCGAAGTTTAATCAGTCATAATTCAAGAAGATGAAGTCATACTGGAGTAGAATGGGTCCCTAACGCCTTACAGTTGGTGTTCTTATAAGAAAAGGAAAATTTGGAGACAGACACACAAGGAGAATGCCATGTGATGACAGGTATGTTGAATTGTTGCAAATGCAAGCCAAAAAATACCAAGGATGGCTAAAAAAAGAAAAAAAACAAAACAAAAAAAATCCCTATAAAAGCTAGCAGGAGGCAAGGAAGGATTCTTCCTGACTGGTTTCAGAGAGAGCATGACCCTGTTGATACTTAATTTGGGACTTCTATCTCCAGAAATGTAAGGCAATAATTTTCTGTTGTTTTATGTAACCTGGCGTCCAGTATGTTGTTATGCCAGCCTTAGGGTAATACAATCAGATAAAGCAGTGCTATTTTCATTGTTGTAGTTATTGTGTTATTTTGTTTTCACTCTTTGTAATCAAGACATTAATGTCCTGTAGAAAAGGCATAATGGTCATGGCCATTCCCACACAGTAATTCTTTCAACAGGACTTAGGAAATGTAGTCACATAAAGAATCTTTAGAGAAAGCCAATTTTTACAGAGTAGTGACTGATTAGGGGTTCACATAATAGTTTTATGTGATATGGGTGACCAAAGTGATATCTATCTACTCTGTATATATGTATATGTATGAACATATATGTATGTCTATACACATATAGTTACATAAAACTACATATACATACATAGTTAAGTAGCCATTTTTAGAGTCAGTCATGTAAATAAGTGGTCAAAGTAGTTCAGGTTAGAAATCTTCTCTCAGCCTGGGCTTCCCAGAAGAAAAGAGTCCAGGCTTCCTCAGCAACACATCCCTAACCATTGGCAGCTCCATCTTAGGCAGTCTTTTTCCTAGGACAGATTTCTTGCCTCTTTGAACTACTGTTATTAACACCCTATACTCTTGTCTCTATAGGCACTGAATTTATCTCTGATATTCAATATCTTCTGGACCTCATCCTGGTTTATGCTGTCCTAATCACACTCTTCTCTGGGGATCTCCCTTAATTCTCTGGTTCATGCTTACTTCTGATTGCTCCCCTTTTATTGGATCTATTTGAGAGTAAAAGTAACTCATGCATTTTGCCATTACCCTATACTTCTCTGAAAATCATGACGTATCCCTCAGTCTTTCCACCAGGGAAGGAGAATTCTAGAATCAAGAAAACAATGTATTTGTTCTCTTTTTTTAAATTTTAGATTCAGGGGGTATATGTGCACATCTTTTACATGGGTATATATTGACAGTGGTGGAGATTGAACTAGTGTACCCATCACCCCGATTGTTTTTTCTTTTGAGATGGTCTAGCTCTATCACCCAGGCTGGTGGGCAGGGTTGTGATCACAGCTTACTGCAGCCTTGGCCTCCTGAGCTCAAGGATCCTCCCAACTTAGCCTCCTGAGTAGCTGGGACTACAGGTGCCTGCCACCATCCCCAGCTAATTTTTGTATTTTTTTATAGAGACAGGATCCCATTATGTTGCCTGGGTTGGTCTCAAACTTCTGAGCTCAAGAAATCCTCCCACCTTTGCCTACCAAAGTGTCTGGATTACAGGTGTTAGCCACTGCACCAGGCTCGCCCAAATATTAAACATTGCACCCAATAGATAATTCTTCCTCACCCTATTCCCACCCTCCCTACTTATGTAGTCCCCAGTGTCTATTATTTCCATCTTTATGTCTGTATATACCTATTGTTTAACCCCCCCCTTATAAGTGAGAACATGTGATATTTGGCTTTCTGTTTCTGAGTTAGTTCATTTAGAATAATGACTTCCATTTTCATCCACATTGCTGCATAGGACATAATTTCATTCTTTTTGCATGGGGGAAAAAGTTTATTTTTGTTTCTAATTCTTAGAGCTACACCCTGAAAGAAGGACTTATTAATAGTTTATAACTAGTTGGATTTTCTGCCAGCAAAAGCATAATAAGAAATAGTAACAAACAAGATAATGTTCAGATATCTGTGATCATATAACAATGATTTATATATTATATATTATAGTTACCATTTTACAGTATTTTGACACAAGACCAAGCCCTAATTAATTGGTCCTTTTTATATACCAATGAGAACATTCAGGATATTAAGTTCATAAATCAAAATTATTCTTAAATGTCACTTTTATTTTCTATGAATGAATAAGAGATAATAATTAGATGTTACTACAGAAGATTTTGTGATTTATGTTTGCATGGCAACTTTCTTTGTTGCCAATGTTTAGGAAGCAAAGCCTTCTTCCTGCATCTCAACTTAGACTGAATCATCTAGAACCACCATCTGTGGATGTGGCCTTTCTCTGTTTTCTCAGGACTGAGGTTTCTTGGCCCTTCTTTTATATTCTGATAAATAGGAGTGATATCCAGTTATATCTTTCCTAATTTGAGACCCTGAGAAAAGTGGCCTCTATTGAAGACTAAAAATAATTTTAAAATAGAGAATGTTTGTAATTTATCTAGACAGAAATCAAGATGTTAGAGCTTGGCAGAACCTTACATGCTTCTACTTCCTCTATTAGTTTTAATTTAGATAAATTACTTCAGTGACATTTTATGAAACCTTTATTTTCTAGATGAAGGAAAGGATGTTACTTGGCAAGTGACTGAGATGCCTGTGATTTGAATAGAAGATTTCCTAGGGGCTTCCTGGCATAGGAGTAGCTTAAGATATTAAAGAGGTTTGGCTCAGAGAAGAAATTATTTAGCTATTGCTTATTATTTTACATGTTTTGCATAAGAAAGCCTTGATTTGGTGGTGGAGCCAAGATGGCCGAATAGGAACAGCTCCGGTCTCCAGCTCCCAGCCCGAGCAACACAGAAGACTGGTGATTTCTGCATTTCTGCTTGAGGTACCTGTTTCATCTCACTAGGGAGTGCCAAACAGTGGGTGCAGGACAGTCGGTGAAGCGCACTGTGCGCGAGCCGAAGCAGGGCGAGGCACTGCCTCACTCGGGAAGCGCAAGGGGTCAGGGAGTTCCCTTTCCTAGTCAAAGAAAGGGGTAACAGACAGCACCTGGAAAATCGGGTCAGTCCCACCCTCATACTGCGCTTTCCCAACGGGCCTGGAAAACGGCACACTAGGAGATTGTATCCCGCACCTGGCTCGGAGGGTCCTATGCCCACGGAGTCTCGCTGATTGCTAGCACAGCAGTCTGAGATCAAGCTGCAAGGCAGCAGCGAGGCTGGGGGAGGGGCGCCCACCATTGCCCAGGCTTGCTTAGGTAAACAAAGCAGCCAGGAAGCTCGAACTGGGTGTAGCCCACCACAGCTCAAGGAGGCCTGTCTGCCTCTGTAGGCTCCACCTCTGGGGGCAGGGCACAGACAAACAAAAAGTCAGCAGGAATCTCCAGAGACTTAAATGTCCCTGTCTGACTGACAGCTTTGAAGAGAGTAGTGGTTCTCCCAGCACGCAGCTGGAGATCTGAGAACAGACAGACTGCCTCCTAAAGTGGGTCCCTCACCCCTGAGCAGCCTAACTGGGAGGCACCCCCCCAGTAGGGAAAGACTGACACCTCACTGGGCCGGGTACTCCTCTGAGACAAAACTTCCAGAGGAACTATCAGACAGCTGAATTTGTGGTCTCACGAAAATCCGCTGTTCTGCAGCCACCACTGCTGACACCCAGCCAAACAGGGTCTGGAGTGGACCTCTAGTAAACTCCAACAGACCTGCAGCTAAGGGTCCTGTCTGGTAGAAGGAAAACTAACAAACAGAAAGGACATCCACACCAAAAACCCATCTGTACATCACCATCATCAAAGCCCAAAAGTAGATAAAACCGCAAAGATGGGGAAAAAACAGAGCAGAAAAACTGGAAACTCTAAAAAGCAGAGCACCTCTCCTCCTCCAAAGGAACGCAGTTCCTCACCAGCAACAGAACAAAGCTGGATGGAGGATGACTTTGACGAGTTGAGAGAAGAAGGCTTCAGACGATCAAACTACTCTGAGCTACGAGAGGAAATTCAAAACAATAGCAAAGAAGTTAAAAACTTTGAAAAAAAATTAGAAGAATGGATAACTAGAATAACCAATGGAGAGAAGGGCTTAAAGGAGATGATGGAGCTGAAAGCCAAGTTTCGAGAACTACGTGAAGATTGCAGAAGCCTCAGGAGCAGATGCGATCAACTGGAAGAAAGGGTATCACTGATGGAAGATGAAATGAATGAAATGAAGCGAGAAGGGAAGTCTAGAGAAAAAAGAATAAAAAGAAATGAACAAAGCCTCCAAGAAATTTGGGACTGTTGTGGGGTGGGGGGAGGGGGGAGGGGGGAGGGACAGCATTAGGAGACATACCTAATGCTAAATGACGAGTTAATGGGTGCAGGAAATCAACATGGCACATGGATACATATGTAACAGACCTGCACATTGTGCACATGTACCCTAAAACCTAAAGTATAATAAATAAATACATAAAAAAAAAAAAGAAAGCCTTGATTTTTTTTAAATAGCACCAAAAAAACAGGATGAGGAAAAGAGGGAAATAGTTACTCAAACGATGTGATTTCTGCTAAATACAATAGCATCCTTTTGAAATACTGTACTTCCTTATGGTGTGACATGTTCTGATCAAGGATGAAAGACCATTCTTCAGATAATATGAAGATGTTATTCTTTCATTGGATGGGATTTTGGCCTAGAAAGCTACTAAAAGGCCACTGAACGTTCTGTCATTCTCCAAAAACGACTTGGCCAAACTATTTAAATTGATAAAGTAATTACCACAAGTGAAAGGAACTCTGCTGGTGGAATGGGCTTGAAGAGTGCACGTGTGGTCTGAGGGAAAGAACACAGACTTTAGGATCAAATCCACCTCGCTCTGGGGACGTTTCTATAGGTTTCACAGTAAAGGTTTCAACATCAATAAAACTAATAATGCCCAGCTTTCAATGTTTGATAATGGACAAAATTGCAGCTATTAATTATAAGTTAATTGTATGGTAATAGAATGAAATAAATCATGGTCTCAATCAAATGTCATTATATGACAAAAATAAAAATCAATTGGCAATAGCATCATGACCTTGCTGATTACGTGAAAGTACTCTTTTTTCAATTTAACATTATTTATTTTTTAAATTTTTATTTTAGATTCAGGAGTACATGTGCAGGTTTGTTACAAACACAAACTCATGTCACTTGGCTTTACTGTTAATGGCACTGTGACATCCACAATTCCCCTGCCCCGTTTAGGCATAGGAGCTCTGTTGAAGTGGAAGAAAATGCCTCTGCTTTGTGCCTGTGTTTATTTTCACTATTGCTCTTTCTCGTCTCTTGTAACAACCAATTACCTAGGAGCAATGTCAGAACAAAGCCAGATTTTAAAAGTTATTAAGCAAATCATTTGCAAATTCTTCCAAAGGGTACATAGATGCATACAAATAACTCTACTCACACACTCCAAATTTTCCCAAGTTGAAACTATCATTTTAATCTGGCATTATAGCCAAAGGTGAATGGACCAAAGAACTAATATGGTATTGGTTAATACCCATGCAATGTCAACCAAGGAACACAAACTCTGCCCCATTATATACCTTTGTTCAGTTTGCTTGTTTAAAAAAACTCATCTCTTTCTGTATAACTCTTTGCAATACTTTTCTCTCTGACTTCACCTGAAGTTTTTGCTTTGACTTTGTATGAAACAGTTTCAACCCAGGATAGGCAACATTCTTACACTTAAACTTGTCATCCTAAATGTCATCTGTGACCCTGATCATTCTGTCTCAGAAATCTGGTTCTGGGCCGGGTGCGGTGGCTCAAGACTGTAATCCCAGCACTTTGGGAGGCTGAGGTGGGTGGATCATGAGGTCAGGAGATCAAGACCATCCTAGCTAACAAGGTGAAACCCCATCTCTACTAAAAATACAAAAAATTGGCCAGGTGTGGTGGCAGGCACCTGTAGTCCCAGCTACTCCGGAGGCTGAGGCTGGAAAATGGTGTGTACCCGGGAGGCGGAGCTTGCAGTGAGTCGAGATCTCACCACTGCACTCCGGCCTGGACGACAGAGTGAGACCCTGTCTCAAAAAAAAAAAAAAAAAAAAGAAAAGAAATCTGGTTCTGTGGGGAACAGAGAATCTGATTCGCGCTGCTATCTTCTTATGGGCAGCAGAGCTGGGATAGAACTGATGCTTCCTCAAAATGGAGGATTAAGACTATTTGGTGGTTAGGGGAATTGGTAATAGCCCCACAGTGTTATGGGTAGGGTTTTGTATATATTCGAGTTTGAAAACAAAATAAATGACCAGATCTTGAACATTGGAATTCTTGACCTGATTTCAATGGCTGAATCAGATTCAAGGCAGAAACAAAGAAAACACATTTTAGGAAAGATCATGCTATATTGTCCTAATAGAAAAATCTAATAGAATAATTATTCTAATTATTTTGGAGAATGTTTTTAAAACAGATAAACTTTTTAGAATCCTTGGAACAGATGAGAGAGGATAAATACTTTGAACTGGAAATACTTCTATTTCTAACTTCCAGAGAATCAATAATGTTTGCCTGAATATGATAGTGAATAATGTTTGTTTGAATATGAATATCAGCCTTAAACATCTACATTGTCAAAAGCAAGTCACCTCCTCTCCAATCCTAGCAGTATATATGAAAACTGAAATAGCTATAAATATATTGATATAGTGCCATGCTTCATATATAATGCAACCTATCAGCACAGTAAATGCATCTCCAGAAAAGAATCCCATTCCTACCAAAAACTAATTACCTTAGATAAAAAATTCAATATCCTTTCTTTTTTTTTATTTTTTATATATTTTTTTATTATTATACTTTAGGTTTTAGGGTACATGTGCACAATGTGCAGGTTTGTTACATATGTATCCATGTGCCATGTTGTTTTGCTGCACCCATTAACTCATCATTTAGCATTAGGTATATCTCCTAATGCTGTCCCTCCCCCCTCCCCCAACCCCACAACAGTCCCCGGAGTGTGATGTTCCCCTTCCTGTGTCCATGAGTTCTCATTGTTCAATTCCCACCTATGAATGAGAACATGCGGTGTTTGGTTTTTTGTCCTTGCGATAGTTTACTGAGAATGATGTTTTCCAGTTTCATTCATGTCCCTACAAAGGACATGAACTCATCATTTTTTATGGCTGCATAGTATTCTCAATATCCTTTCTAAATGCGTACATTTGCACATGAGAATAGTGGTTGCCCTTGCAATTTGAGCTTCCATGCAAGCCTAATTTAACTCTAAAACTAGACACATATTCTTTTAAAATTAAGTGGTTTCCAGAATGTCTTATTGAACAAGAATTTTGCATGGGATTTTGCCCATAGTTAAACGCAGCTCTGAAAACTGCTTGAGGAGTAAGACTCCTTTACAAAGCCCAGGACTCTGTGCATGTCTGCCCCTAGTTTACTAACCCATACATTTCTTATGCTTAATATAGAAAAAAGAATATGGCAGATATAATTCTAGAATACTATAAATGTGTATGTATATGGACAAAGAAAAAGTTCAAGTAAATTTGCTCTGTGTATTACTATATACGCATACATTTTAAAGTCTCAAACTCTATTTGCACATCACAATCCTGTGAGATATCCAAACCTGTACGGACCCCTTTTGAATAAACACTGAGTCTTATCTTGTTAGTTATCCCTTAGGCCCACACTTTATTTACACGGCCTCTAAGAATTTGCTACTATCCTAATGTAAAGCGACAAAGAAAGATGACGCTAAGGAAGAGCAGAAATAAGAAATGATATTTTCTTCTCATCATATAAAGTAGAAGATAAGCCATTCACCCTGTAGATACTTTTTCTGGGACCCACCTACATTTCTGCCTAGCTCTCAGGTTTCAGGCCCACCCCAGAAAGAAGGAGGCCCCAGGCAGGTCTTTAACCACCAACCACTAGGGAAAATAAACCTTCAATGTTGGAGAATCTGACAGATACATGTCAATGTACCAAGGGAATGAAACAACTTTCGCCTCTTTGTAAAGGACAGACCTTCACTAGCAGTACAATGTTAGAATTTCTTCCTGCGAGGGTTGGAAAGAGAAAAAAAAACAAAGCAAAAGTTTGCTTTCCCTAAAGGCCAACAGAAATCAGTTTCCACCAACTACATTAGAAAATTCTCCAATTGTCTACACAACATGAAATCCATGAACAAGGACTAGGCGAATTTGGAAAGTCAAATATCTCTTTCAGACCATTAATTGGGAGAATAGGTTGAACGAAAATCAAATTATAATCAACTCAGGAACAAAAGTAGTTTTGTTTTCTTTAGGTAAGCCTTTCAAACAGCATTTTGCCTTGAGGAAGTTACATAGTTACCCACATATGTCACACAATCAACAAAGAAATTGCCGTTGGTCATCATTATATTTGAATCTCAGGATAGCTCATAGTTGTAAGTTGCCAGCACAGCATGTATTTTATTAAAAATTTAATATTGTTAAAAACCATATTAAATTAAAAGCCAGGGGCAATTGTCAGGCCACGTTGTGGCCCTCTTTCTTACAATTTCCCTCAGTGTCAAAGTGTTAGAAGATGATAATACTGAAAATTTCTTCATCTGTAAGTGATATTTCAGAGGCACTAAAATCAGGTACCATGTTTCAAAATCATTGTGTCAATTAGCTGTGTTGACACTTCCCTTGGGCAGGTTTATGAAAATGGATATGTTTTAAATACAACTGGCCTTGTATCATGGGCGAAATCTGAAGCTGGAAGTCAGATCATCAATATTTGGTTCTACAGCTTTTACTTAACTCTGTGTAAGACTGACCAAGTCTTCGAGTTTACTTTTTACTTCGTCAAATAGACAATAGTAGCTCCTTACATGGATTATTCTGTGTAACAAATTCATTAATGTTATGACATAGAACACTAACTATAAATTATTATTCAAATCTTAGTTTTTTTTAGAGAAGCTTAAAAGTTTCATGTCCCACACTGTAAGAAATCTCTACCTACTATTCTCTTGTAGCATTTATAATTCCACATCATTTATTCCGTTGGGCTAAGGTATCAAAACTTTTAATTCAAAATATAATTTTAGTGTTCATAAGTGATAACTCAATGGCTATTTCAGTAGATCAAAGATTAGGACTTTTGATGTAGCAACGCACATTGATTATGCATAGTTTATGGTAAAATTTGCAAAAATATGCTGTAAAAATATCATGCATGGTAAAAAAAAAAAAAAAAAAAAAAAGGTAATATAAGCCAAATAGAAATAAAAGTTGCAAACTAGAAGCTAGTGTCCAGGGGTAAAAACACGGATTTGCCAACAATTAAATTTAAATTAAGTTAAAATTTGCCAACAACTCGAAATTAGGATAATTCTTTTTGTTTTTGTCTGTTTCTTTGTTTTCAGAGTGCAGTGGTGTGATAATGACTCACTAAAGCCTTCAACTTCTGGGCTCAAGTGATACTCCTACCTCAGCCTCCTGAGCAGCTGATACTATAGGTGAGTGCCACCACACCCAGCTAATTTTTTAAATTTATTTCTATCTTTTAGAGCCAAAGTCTTACTATGTTACTCACTCTGGTCTTGAACTCGTGGCCTCAAGAAATTCTCCCACATCAGCCTCCCAAGTCGCTAGGATAATTCTAGAGAAATATGATGTCTAATTTTTTTTTTAAGTAATTAGATTAGAAAATGTAGAAATACTTGACATGGTTTCCAGAGGTCAACCATCCTTAAAAGCTGAGTAACAGGCACAAATTAGAAAGTAGAGGTACACTTTCTAATTTGCCACTATCTCCCGTTGTTACCTCTTTCCTTTCCATAAAAGTAAGTTATTTGTCTGGTTCCTGAATTAGAGTCTCTGAATGACAATTGGAAATCTATTAACCCAATTCAACAAAGACACAGAAAAAAGAATAAGAAAATATGAACAAAGTCTCTACAGATTCTAATTGACCCATGTGGGCCAGATATTGACCACCATTCTAATGTTTTATGTCCAAAAACATGAGAGCAAGTTACCTATTAGTGGTTATGCAATCTCTCTGAAAATAGCACGTTTAAGCAACATGGTAAAATCTTTCTTTACATTAACCACTTACTAGAGTATGCTATGATGAGGCTGGGGTAAGGTGTGGCATGGTGAACTGTCAATATTTGGATCACATATAATTTGGATCACATACATGTTCACAAAAATTGGTCACATGCCAGAGCAACAGCAGGCCAGGACAGGGAAGATGTTGTTCATGGAAACCAAACAAGAGATGCAGGCCGGGCGCTGTGGCTCACGCCTGTCATCCCAGCACTTTGGGAGGCCGAGGTGGGCGGATCACGAGGTCGGGCGATCGAGACCACGGTGAAACCCCGTCTGTACTAAAAATACAAAAAATTAGCTGGGCGCGGTGGTGCGCGCCTGTAGTCCCAGCTACTCGGGAGGCTGAGGCAGGAGAATGGCGTGAACCCGGGAGGTGGAGCTTGCAGTGAGCCGAGATTGCGCCACTGCATTCCAACCTGGGTAACAGAGCCAGACTCTGTCTCAAGAACAAAAGAAAAAAAAAAAAAGATGCAGTCCGGAGCCCTGCCCCGCGGGGAGGCGGTTGAGGCCCGGCGAGAATTAGAGCGCTGCGCGGGCGGGCCAGCAGAGTTGGGGGACCCTGCGCACCCTCCGCAGCTGCTGGCCCGGGTGCTAAGCCCCTCACTGCCCAGGCAGGCGGGGCGCCAGCTGGCCGCTCTGAGTGCCGGCCTGCCGAGCCTGCGCCCACCAGGAACTCGCGCTAGCCCGCGAGCGCCGCGCGCTGCCCCGGTTCCCATCCGCGCCTCTCCCTCCACACCTCCCCGCAAGCAGAGGGAGCCGGCTCTGGCCTCCGCCAGCCCAGAGAGGCTCCCACGGTGCAGCGGCGGGCTGAAGGGCTCCTCAAGCGCGGCCAGAGTGGACGCCGAGGCCGAGGAGGCGCGGAGAGCGAGCGAGGGCTGCTAGCCCATGCAATGGACTCCATGAAGGTTCTTATGCTTTAATGCTGTATTTTTGTGTGGTTGCCTCCTGCCAGGAGGTGGCGCTTTCCAGAAAGCATCAGCTAGTATAGAGAGGGACCAGAGGTGGGCAGGGCTCTAACACTCCGAAGATTATATGCCCTTTGTCTTCCGCTACCAGGGTGGATAGGGAAGGACCATTTGGCGAGGGCAGAGCTAGGCATGTCTGAACTCAGACTCTCCTTAGGGGAGTCTTGCCGCAGTTGCTGTGGGGGATGGGGTGAGATTCCCAGGTCACTGGAGTTGTATGCCTAGGAGGCTTATGGCTGCCTTTGCTGAGTCATGGCGGTTATCAGGAAAGTAGGGGAAAGCCAGAAGTCACAGGCTTCACCCAGCTCCCACACAAACCGAAGGGCCGGTCTCACTCCCACCAGGAAGGAATGTCCCTAGCAACTGGACACAGCGAGCTCCCAAGGCGTTTCTGCTGCTTCCTGTACCCCTGCATTTCAGCTCTCACAATTGGCTTAGCTCCAGGTAAGGTCGGAAACTTTTCCCGCAAAAAGACCTTCAGCTTCCCCTGTGGGGCCGTGTGTTCAGGAGAGGAGGGTCTCCCTTTCCCACTTCCACAGTTGGGCACTCACTGTATTTGTGGTGTCTCCCGGGTCCTGCAGGAGCAGTCCACTTCCTTCAGAGGGTCTGTGGGTCCTCTCCTGAATTTCTGGTTCAAAGAGAGAGAGGATGTAATGGCGCACACCTGGAAGCTTATTCAGAAAAGGCGAATAGACCAAGCACAGGAGCAAGGGCCAACACGCTCTTGTATTAAGATGATTGAAATTGTCTCTACACCACACACGTGTAAATCACCTTTAGTAATTTAAAGTCGTTTTAACCCAAATCCAAAATGTGTTTATGAGGAAGACAATGTGGTAAGTGGACTATCTGAAATATTTACCTGTCTTTTATTTGTGGTTCATGTGGAGCGGAGTTTCTCAGTTTCAGCACTAGTGACACTTTTTGGCCAGCTAATTCTTTGTTGTGGGTAGGGGGCGCTGTCCTATGCATCGTAGGGTGTTTAGCAGCATCTGTGGTCTCTGCTCACTTAATTTTAGTTAACAACCCCTTTGTACCTCCCACCCCAGCTGTGATCACTAAAATTGTCTACAGTCATTGCCAAATGGCCTGTGGGAGAAAACTGCCTCCAGGTTAAAACCATTAATGCAGAACATGATGAAAAAAAAACAAAACAAAACTAAAACGGGATTTGGTCAGAAAGCCATGGAAATACATCCTAAATTTCCTAAATTTCAGCCAATTCCAAGTAGTTTTGTTCTGTCATCATATACCACCTATGAAGGTGGTTTTTTTTTCAGGAAATACCAGTTTAAAGTCCTCGGTTTCACTAAATAAATTACAGTAACAACCATATGATAAAAGATGATTTAGTCATTAAAATGATCTCATAGAAGAACGTTTAATGTCATGAGGAAATATTTACAGAATCCTAACAAGTTGGGAGAAAGTATAATGCAAAATGGTATTGATGTCTTGTTCCAACACTCTGTCTCCTGGCAAGGAGGAGTGTCTACAATCCATGTTCAGAAGGGAAATATTTTGTCAGCAGACTGGTTACTCCTCACCCAGTAGTAGTACTAGGAGGACCTTAAAAAAAAATCATGGTTTTTTTTTGGCGTCATGTTGATCAGTAGAATAAGAGAGCGAATATAGACGTACAACTTTGTAATATACAACTTCTGGATCAATACGCTGACCAAAGACAGTTGACGAAGCAAAAGTTTAGAGTGCTCCAAAAATCTTTGAACATGTAGGCTTGACTATTGTTATTTGCATAACAAGGAACACCTTTTCATCTTTAATTATCTCTTTTGATTTCATGTTGGTTAATTCCCAGTTCCTCCCCCGAAGTTCTATATAATTTTGTGTAAAAATTACTATTATACCTATTCTTTTCTTTATGTTACTATTTTCTTAATCATGGGAAGGGTCATAATGTCTTAGGGAAAGGTCTACAGGGGCATTCTTGGAAGTAATACATTAATATTATTTTATTTTTGAATGTTTGTGAAATCATGTTGGGCTTCTAAATAAAACTATATTTAGGTTGCGTTACATCTTATCAATCCAAAGTCTGTTAAGGGGACTCAGGGTTTCCCTCAGCTTTTTAAATATTGTCCTGCTTCTTGGCAATAATATGTATTTCTATAGATTATAAATATTTCTATATTTTTACATCTGAAATGCTATTTGAACTTGAACATCCAAATAGATTAGGTTGTTAGTTTGGGTTATTATTATTTTCCATTATAATAATGAGGAATCGATGATATTAATTAAATTTGTGTGTGTGTGTGTATATGTTGGCTCCAAAATTTTAATTTTAGCCTTCTGCTATAGTATTCAAGTTAATTTAATTTTGGTTTCCATCACTGTCTATCTTTTTGTATTATTTAAAATATTTAATGTACAGGAAAAGTCATTTAAAAATAACAAATATAATGAAAATGTTTTAGAACTAAATAGAATTGGTGGTTGTCCAATATCATGAATGTATTAAATGCCACTACATTTTCACTTTTAAAAAGTTAATTTTATTCTATATGAATTTAATCTTAATAAAAATACCATATTGAAGATTTTTTCGTAATGATATCTCTAGTGTGTATGTATATAGGTTTTAATATATAATGAAGACAATCACAATCAGTTCTCAAGAGGATTGCTACATGAAACTAGGCATTAAATACCATTGAGTCCAATGCTTTTGCTCTGGTGCTTCATAGGTGAAGAAAGGGAATCGGGAAATGTCAAACAGAACAGATTCACTATTGTTTGTATATGCGCGCAAGGATTTTTGCTGCTAACGCGTTTGTCAGTTACTAAGCTAAGCCAAACCCTCATTTAGCAAAAGGGCTATTAAGGCCAAGAGAAACAAATGTTTTTTCCAAGGTCACTTACCTTGCACCAAAGCCCAAACTGGAATTCTTATCTCTCAATTTCTAAGTAATGATCCTATTCCAAACACATTAGCACAGTGTCTAAATGTGTACTGAAACAAAGAATGGATCAAAGGTATTTGTTTGTGGAAGGATGTAAAGAACCTATCAGTGAAGAGCTTCACCTGTCAAATCTCACAAAAATACCCATCTAACCAGGAGACAGACCTATACATAGATGTTTCCTTGCCAAGGAAGAATTCCACACCTGCCTTTGGATTAACAAATGCAGTGAATTCAGCATTTTGGTCACACAACACTAGAGTAGCGGCAATGATCAAGGTAGAGGATGAGCACACAGAATGTTTTAGTAATACCTGCTTCAAGAGTATGAGGCATATAATGTCACTCCAAATAGGGCCAAAGGACTACAGTGCAAAGATTTTCAAAAGGCAAAGTAAAGCAGGTGGGGAGTTCTGTTTCCAAGGCCAATGAGCTGTTAGGCATTGATTATTGGCTTCATCCTTCTTAACTGTTTATGAAATACTTGTCAGTAAAATGTCCTTTGGTATGTTAAAATTATTTTTTCTTGCTTTTTGATTTTTCCCTAATTTATTGTGGTTATGTGCACCATAAAATTTGCCATTTTAACCATTTTTAAATGTACAATACAGTGGCATTAATCATATTTACAAAGTTGTGCAACTTTCACCACTGTCTATCCAAAATTTTTCATTACCCCAAACAGAAACTGTACCCATAAGGCAATATTATTTTATCCCCCATTTCCCTTGGATCCTAGTAACTTCTAATTTTTTTCCTTCTCTATAAATTTGCCTGTTTGAGATACTGCATATATAAGTGGAATCACATATTTGTCCTTTTGTGTCTGCGCTCGTTTTATATATAAGACATTGTCTTTCAGAGCAGTGTTAGGTTCACAGCAAAATTGAGAGGAAAGTACAGAGATATCCCATAATACTCCCTGTCCCCACACATGCGTAGCCTCCCCCATTATCAACATCCACAATGGAGTGGTACATTTTTTGAAGTTCAGCTTACATTGAAACCTCAAAATCGCCACAGTCCGTTGTTGACATTAGAATTCACTCTTGGTGTTGTACATTCTATGGGCTTGAACAATGTATAATGAATGAAATGATCCACCATTATAGTATCATACGGGATAGTTTTACTGCCCTAAAAATCATCTGTTTTCTGTCTATTTGTCCCTCCCTTCCCTCTAACCTTTAGCAACTACCAATATTTTTACTCTCTTTGTATTTTTGCCTTTTCTGGAATGTAATATGATTGGAATCATACTGTATGTAGCCCTTTAAGATTGACTTATTTCACTTAGAAACATGCATTTAAGTTTCTGCCATGGTTTTATCTCTTTTTAGCACTGAATAATATTTCATTGTCTGGCTGTACCACAGTCTATTTATCCTTTCACCTATTGAAGAACATCTTAGTTGCTTCCAAGTTTTGGCAATTATAAATGAAGCTGCTATAAGCAACCATGTGCAGGTTTTTGTGTAGATACAAGTTTTCAACTCCTTTGGGTAAATATCAAGAAAGCAAAAAAAAAAAAAAAGAGGGAAATAAACAGAAAAATAAGAAAAAGCAAGAAAAAAGGATGAAAAAAGGGAGAGAAGAAAAAGGAAATAAGTAGAGGAAACAAAAGAAAGGTGAAATGAAAGGAGAAGGAAAAAAATTGAGAGAGTAAGAGAGGAAAGAAAATGAGTAAAATCTGCTGACACTTCCACAATGGCTTACAGTAAAGAGACATGTATATAGTGCACACATACGTGAAAGATAGTGATTGCAATATGACTGTTAAGCTTAGCTCCTGTAGCTAACTGTGACGGTTAATTTTATATGTTAACTTTACTCCTGCACAGGGTGCCGAGATTAAACATACTTCTCTCTGTGTTTATGAAGACTTTTTTGGAAGAAATTAGTATTAGAATCATGAACTCAGTAAAGCAGATTTCTCTCCCCAATGTGAGTGGACATTATAACATCTTTTGAGGCCCTGAATAGAACTAAAAGGCATAGCAAAGAGGGATTTATCCCTTTTTCTTTCTGCCTGGCTGTGAGCTGGGATATTAGTCTTCTCCTGCCCCTGGACTGGGATTTACACCATTGGCTCACCTGCTTGTCAGGTCTTTGCACTTGGACTGAAATTAGAACCCTGGATCTTTTGTGTCTTCAGCTTGCAGATGGCAGATTGTGGGACTTCTTGACTTCCATAATCATGTGAGCTGATTCTTCATAATAAATCTCGCTCCTCTTTCTGCCTTTGTCTCTGTATCTGTCTCTTGATAGATGATAGATAGATAGATAGATCTATAGACAGATAGATGATAGATTAACCAATCTCTTATTTTCATTAATAATGTTGTATAGTGTATTAGTGTTCTCGTGTTGTCCACTTACTAACACACTATACAACAATATGAATATATGATTTTGTCTCTCCATCTCCATGTATTATGACACAACCCAAGAGTACCTAGTTAAATAAAAAACTATGTATTCTGCATTTAGAGTATAGCGCTTTACTTTACTCACATTTCTATGTGGGTTCTCTGAGAATGATTTGGATGTGAGTTGAAGTGTAGTGAATGGTGTGGCAGCTTTGTGATTCTATTAGCCTGTCAAGCACGGTCTGTGGGGAAAAATAAATTGATTATAGGTATTCTTCTTTACACCCCAGAAATGAGTTAACCTTGCCTTTTTGTCAAGCACTGTGCATAATCAACATGCTTTTGACTTTGATAGAGACACACATACAATGCTCTGTTAGATCTGGCAGTTACTTGCATTTATTTTTATAGGACATAGTAAATATGCATTTGTAAGTTATTATATTCAAAAATAGAATACATTTAGATCATTTTACAGTTTGTAAGAGAATCCTCACATGTTGCCGAGTTATCAGCTCTCTAGGGACACCTGAAATTGCCTAGTTTAGTAGAGAATTCCTCCCCACTTAATGTTTCTTTTAAGTTTTCATAAAATTTACTTGTGAAACCTATTTAGATTTCCTAGAAAGAGTTAAAATGAGAGTCATATTTCTATGAATAAAATGATATTTTTAATTATTTAATTAGTTAACAGAGCTTCTGAAAGTTAAATAAGTATCAATCATGTGCCTGGATAAATGCCAGTACCATGCCTAGGTCACTAAGAAGTGGAATGACTTTATGCATATGCGCATGCACACACACACACGCACACACGTACACACGTAATGACTTTATATATATCTATATCTACCTATCTATATATAACTATGTGTATATAATTGTCCGAAAAGAATTGAACATGCACACTGGACCATGGGCTTCCTCTGGGGATCCATTTTTGCGCACACTAGTAACAGTTTATAATGGGTAGGCAATTATTAGGCAATAGTGAATCATTAATCTTTTACTCATGCACTGGAGGTCTCAAGTGGCAGTTGAGTTTTTCTTTTCTTTCCCAATTTATCTTTCAAATATCGCATGCAGACCTGACTTCTGAGCTCTAAATTTAGATCCAAGAGGATACCCCCTGCTTTCATCATCATCATCAGCAGCAACAGCAACAGCAATATCAACAACATCAACATCTTCATCATCATAGCTACCGTTGTAGTGGGTGTCTACTTTATTCCAGCTCCTCTTCAAAACCCTTTTTAAACCAGGCTTTAATAATAATAGGGCTATTACGATATTCAGAAACTATTCCAAATCAAAATGCCCAAATATATAACAGTCTATGAGATATCAAACAAAAATCAAATTGGGATTTCATAAGTAGAGACTTTATTCAAAAGAATTTTTGCAAGGAGGGTTGAATGGACTGTTGCAATAGGAAAAAATGCTCTCATGATAAGATCTACAAGTATCTCAAGAATTAGACAAAAAGGGATTTTCTTTTATAGGGAGGAGTAAATAAGGCTAAAAAGAACCAGGTGTGTGGAAGTGGGATGAAAACATATTATTATCAAACAGTTGATCAGAGGATGTTTTATTCTGATGCCAGTCTGTTCTCAAGAGGGACAGTTGTATGGCTTAGGCTGAGGGTAGGCTAAAGTTCAGGGACCTTGAAGAAGAGAAACTTAACTGAAGTTTGATTAACAAGCATTTTGTTTTTATTGATCAGTGGGGACAAGAAGTCTAGTTCATCGTTTATGAAACAAATAATGGGAGTTTGAAGGTTATGTGTCTGAACTTGTAGGTTAAACAAAGAAGGCTCCACATCTTTGATCTAAGTCTTATGGGGAGGGCTGTTCCTTTGGTTTATGTTTTTTCCAGATCACAGAAGAACAGAGCAAATTCCTCACCTTGACTGTTTTCTAGACTCATAGGGCTCCTGCAAAGTTCAACATTTTCAGATTTATTATATTCATGCGTCTCCACATCTACATCTCAGAAAATGGCATTTTTTCTAACAAGTACATGTGGTCTTTGGAGGAATGTTGTCAAATTGTAGATAACAAGATCAGCATTTGCCTTAATACTGTATATATTTGCTGCCCATGGAGCTTTCATAACAAATATAAATGGTATTTAATATTTCCAGTGATGTATTAATCAGAATATTGAAATTGGTACAACTATTTCTCCTCTTAAACATCACCTTGATAATTTTCTACATTGTAAAGGATCTGCTAAAAATCCGCAGCCAGGCATGTTATTTTCAAGGACAATTATTAATATAAGTAGATAAACCCGGGAATTTTCAAAGCATCCTCTGAGAATATAGACCAAAGGAAATGATATATTGCTATTAAAGCAGCAAAGACAACACTATAATATTGATGAAACACTGTGCAGGAAAATTGGAAATGTATTCAGTAGTATTTCACTTCAAAGTTTATTGTCTATATTCAAATTCAGTAATTAAAAATGAAATCCATTCACCTTAGGATCTGAAAGTATTCTCAAAAATGTGAAAAATTAATTTCAATAATGACAAATCTGAATTGGATATGCAGAAACCCAAATTCCAATATGCTTGATGTATGTGGGTATGTGGGTATATGTACACATATATACATATGTGTTTATCTCCTAACGTATGTGTATGTTAGTATGTATAAATAGATATAATGTGTGCATATACACAAACCACATATATATATATACAATCTACATTGACATGTCATTGGATTCTCTTTTGAACACATTATGATATTCGCCTGGTTCTCTCATTAATGAGAAGAATAAAATCTTTAAAATCTATTTATTTTAATCTACATGATTTCACCTTTTTAGAAAATCTTTTTTCCCCAAGAAAATTGATTTATAAACAATAAAACAGACATTTGAAAACTGTTTTTTCTGTTTCCAAAGCCTAATGGTTTTTGCGTGCTTTATGCCACCTTGTCTCATGTGACTCTGGGGAGCTGAGGAAAAGTTACATGCATTCTCACTACACAGAAAGGAAACTGAACGTCTGAGAGAGCATTTCCTCTCAGAGACAGGCAGTATGGTTGTTTAAATGGAATATGCATTCTTGAATCTCTAGTGTTTGAACTCCTTTTCTATTCGTCTTTTTTACTAAATAATTAAACTGAGATGATGTTTTCCTGTAGAGGGGATATGGGCAAAACTTTGAAGTGGTACTGTAAAGTAAAGAAAGAAATAGCAAGAGGACTTTCAAAAAGACAAAGCAATAGAAGAGAATGAAGTGTGATGAACACCAGCCAGAGGATTTAAGGGCTGGGATGAAGAGATTTGATTAGCTAGCTCAGGGGAGAAAGAAATCAAAAGGCAAGGTAAGCCATTTGAAGTCATGAATCGAGGAAAGCCCAAATTCAACTGGGGGCAGGAATTACATTTTCTAAGCCTCATAATACTCTTTTCAGCCAGATAGGTTAGAAAAGAATTATTCTACTCTAGCCTCCACTGAACTAATAAATATCTACTCCCTAACTAATAAATATCTACCCCCTAACATAATAGTTTAGAATTAAAATGTAAAATAAAATCCTAAACAATAGGACTTTTGTACATTGTTGAACCTTTATTAAACCATTATTAATAAATTGGTCCAAAAGATATCGCTGGAACCACAAAGGTGATTCAGCTAAATACTGATCAAAAAAAGAGAAAATCAAGGAAGAGAATAATAAAGCTGAATTCAATTATAATGGCTTATTCTGTTACTGGAAAAAAAAAAAGACTAGGAAAAATGACTCTCAAAAATCCTGATTTGTTAAAATTTGTTTCATTTGACCAATGTAGAACTAATTTGAGACAGGCTGCTATTTCATCCTGTTAGTGCAACTGCTATAATGACAAAGTGAACCAAGTATTCTAGATAAATGGTTGATAAGTTATTGGCAAAGATGCTTGATTACTAAATACTAAACTTACCTACAAACTGAATTGTATCTTTGTAGAAGAAAGAGGAGCTTAGAAATAGAATAGGGCTATTTTGGATAACGGTCTGCAACCTTAGACTTGCACAGCCTCCAGGATAATTACCATATTAATTCATTGATTCTATGCTTGCATATTCCCTCAAATGCATTTCAAAACATCTATGTGCACAGAGTTTCATAACTTGCAAGAATTATGGTACTATCTTTGTTAAGGTCAAGATATAACAAACATTTATTAAATTGATTTGCCTTCAGTTTCTTTCAAAATACAGAATGTCAGTGGCTAAGAAAAAGAAGTAGAAAAGAGGTGATTTTTGATGCTTTCTCTTTTCCACCAATTTTTACTTAAGAATATATTTCCAAGTGAATTTCACACTCCTGTATATTTTATACTCACATGGAAGAAGTTATAATATGTTCCAGATAAACATCAATCATATATAAATGTGTTTTAATGTCTTTGTATTTTTCTATGAAAATTCCTTTGTGTGATAATTTAAAGATATCTTTAGTTTCCAGAAAAAAATCCGTTTGACAAATATTAAACCACATTTGCAAGAAACTCCTGGAGTGCTTAATTTTCATTCAGAATCATTTCAACCTAAGCATGAATGTATAGGTTTATCCATTAACTTTTTCACATTTTGAACAGGTATTTATCGAAGAGCCTATGTGTCTGAATCTGTGGTCTGTGCTCTGAAGGTACCATTAAATGTACAAAGGAACCCCAGTAGGTTCTTAATCTCTAGTAATCGTTAGTGTAATGGTAGACACAGATGTTAAGTGTACAATTAATTATTTGACTTATATCTTATAATGCTGTAAATGAGATGACAGTTATAATAAAAATCTTACTTGGTATTGCGATTAGGTGTTATATACTCATGTTATTTTTAAATTATTTTTAAAAATTAAGGCTAAATTTATATGGCTGTTTTTAATTTTAAGTTTATTTCAATCCTTCCCTGAGTTTATGATAAGCAACTTCTCCTGGAAATAAAAATATGAATCTGAATTTAGACAAATGTGAGAATAGCTTAGGTGACACACTTCTCCCATGTTGTCGTTTTAAGTAAAGTATATAAAGAGTTATTTACAAAGATTTCATTTAAGAAAGACAATTTTATACAGATGATAGAAAAACTCCAATGTTTCAAAATCTAACAAAAGGATAATTTATTTTGTAAACCATAGCAAGAAACAACAAAAAGAATCAAATATCTAAGTAATTCATCAATACTTAGAAAAATAATTATACATTTCTAAAGTGATTTCAAATTGTTTTAATTTCATTTAGAAGAGTATATATGACACTAATCGGGAAAGTTCTGGAAAAAAGTGTAAGATGCCAGAGATGAATTTGAAGATACACTTACTAAAACTTTTAAGATTCTCACATAAGACAGATCAATAAAACAAAAAGGTTATTAATTAGATCATTGGCAACAAATATAGATAAATTTAAAAAATGCAGGAGCCCTATCACATATCATATAAGAAAATATATCACATGTGTATTAATGATACAAATTTAAATTATAAAATTGTGTGATGGCTAGACAATTTTAGTCAAGGTCTTTATATTACTGTGGTGAAAAATAACTTCATAGGAAATATGTCAGAAAAGTCAAAGATAAATTTGATTTAGAAGATGTAAAATATCTATATGACAGAACTATAAAATATTTTTAAATGATGAAAAATATGTTACATATATGAGAGATTAAAGATTTTTTTTTTTTTTTTTTTTTTGAGACGGAGTCTGGCTCTTTGGCCCAGGCTGCAGTGCAGTGGCGAGATCTTGGCTCACTGCAACCTCTGCCTCTCAGGTTCAAGCGATTCTCCTGCCTCCAGAGTAGCTGAGAATACAGGCACCCACCACAAGAGCAGGCTAATTTTTGTATTTTTAGTAGAGACGAAGTTTCACCATGTTGGCCAGGCTGTTCTTAAACTCCTGACCTCAAGTGATCCGCCTGTCTCGGCCTCCCAAAGTGCTGGGATTACAGACATGAGCCATCGTGCCCGGCCTAAAGATAAATATTTTAAGGTATACTTAGCCTTCACAAATAAGTAAGGCACTCTAAAGAAGACAAAACGAGAAAGAAACAAATGGGCTAATTCAGCTGTCCACATACAGCAGACTTACCAACTGCACATGAATACGTGAAATGACTTAAGCATTATAATTAATAAAATGAATACAAATAAAAGCAGTAATTTTGTCTTTCTACAAATATATATTGCCTATTCTCCGTCAGGTTCTGTTTTTAAGGTTTGTTTATGAAAACGTAGGTTACATTATTATAAGGCCCAGGAAGAAGATAGAGAAGGGAGTAAGTGTGTGTGTATGTGTCTGTGTGTAGAAGAATAAGAGATGGGGAATGTTTACCAAAAATATGGTAATTAGAAAATTAATTTGCAAGCAGATTATATTGAAATGAAACTTGAAAGATAAGGAATCATGCAGACGGAAGAGCTGCTGGCTTAAGGTAAAAGAACTGAATTATGATGATAAAGAACACAGAATTATTTCAAAATATAAAGGAAGCTAAGGTGGCAGAAGTGAAATAAAGTGGAAAAAAGTGGAAGTGGGTGAGGCTGAATGGATACATTTTTAGATGAAGGGAGTGGCATTGAGATTTGGAGCTCAGGGAAGGACTTCAGATTTCACTATGCCAAGGAAAATCATTGATGAATTTGAGGCTAGGGCAAGGCTGCTGTGTGGAGTCTATGTTTTTGAGGTGGGATGGCTCAAAACTGGGACTATGAAAGATACTTTCATAGGTGAAACATGATCACGACTTGGAACCAGATAGTAATGGCTTATCTGGAGAGAAACGGGTAGCTTCACATTCCATTGTAGTAGTAATAACAGGACTTGAAGAAGAATAAGATAAGTTTAGACAAAAAGAAGACATGAATTAAGGCTAACATTTTAATTTTTTTCCTGAGCAATTAGATAGAAGGTTTATTGATTGAAATGGTTCTGACAAGATCTCCTGAATCAGCTTCACTGAGTCCTGCGTGTCCAGCTCCAAAGGACCACAGCTTCTCCTGAAAGCCTCTCATAGCACTGGGTTGGGAGTTGGTAAGAGTCATTCAAGAGTTAGGGTTTTTCTTTGTGGGTCCCAGTACTCCCTACCTGATTGTCCTTGTTCTTGCTCTATTAGGCTTCCCTTTCTCAACAGCGAGTCCGGCAGACCTGTTGTGACTTTAGGCACGATACCAGACACAAGACGATAGTCCTGCCTCGACTTCTCCATCAGCTCCACTAATCTCTGTTACAAACCTCTCCTGCTTCATCACTTGTAGTTGTGCTGCTTCTCTTATCAAATTCTGATGGTTACAGATGTTTCTGTCCATACAAAAGCAATGAGAAAACATGATTACAGATGAGGCAGATTAAGATGAATTTTATGTGTTTGCCCCCATTTTCTCACTAAATTGTGAGGCAAGACCATAAGCTTGGCTTTAACAGGGGGAACAGAGAGTGGGGAGATGGGGCTTTCCAGAGCTGGGACCAGATTTACTAAAAAATGTACCAGGAGATCTGACCACTGTCCAGTGAAATGTGTGGCAATTTATAATGATATATTGGATTGTATCATTTTTTACTCAGGATTGTTAGTTAACTGACAGGTCACCAAGCAAAATCCCAGCTGAGTTTTGAATTTTAGCTTAGCAAATACTGAAGAGATTTGAAATAATTAATATAAATGAGGCTATCAAATATTGGTACTTATTATTCCTGATTTCTATTTTGAATTAATGTAAATTTTCTAAAGCATATTACAATCATACTTATACTAATAACTAATTTTATAAATCATATTGTCTTAGCAAAGACTGTAATTGAGCAAGGAAATAGTAGATGATTGATTTTTGTAATTTTAATTTGCAAAAACCATTTGTACTAGAAGCAGAATCTATTGAGCTACCTAATGGCAAAACATTGTGATAGCAGAGTTCATGAAATTTTAGCTAGAAAACCAGCTAAATATTTAAACTTTCATATGTAAATGTGACAGCACAATGCAATAGCAAACTGAAAAACAAAATCCACGTGTGTTCCATATGTATTAATAGACGTAATTACTCTCCTCGGTGTTAATGGCTGTGTGGCAAGTAGTGCTAATATGCAGAATTACAATTTTAAAATATAGGGCAACATCTTTTATATTTAGGCTTGTGATCATTCATTTTCTTGTAGTCCCTCCTCATTGCCTTTATAGACATTTCCTCTAGTGGACAAAAATATGATCACTCCAAATCCATTTACAATGTGCTTTTGGAGAATATATAATTTAATTAATTTCATTCTGCATTTGAAAATAATATTAATAATGCAAAGTTATTTATACAACAAAATCACTGAAATTCCCAAGGATCCCCTCTAACTCTTCAGTTATGTACTTATGTGATTAAGGAACACATTTAGGGAAAGCACACAGTTGTCTATTACTTTGAAAGTCACAGAATGGAGATAATGATCAATATGTGAATTTGTACCCATCAATCAAATGCTAATCAGAGAGCTTTTGATACATAATTTCAAAGACATATACATATTTCTGTTTTAAGTATCTGCATTGGTCATGTTGAGCATATTTTTGCATTTTTAAGAGTTAGATTGTTTCTTAAACACTTAATTTTTAAAGATTTTTCTAGACAAAAAGTATGAAACAAGTTTTTTTTTTGCACAGGTTATTTTTTGAGTATGATTAATGGCAGTAGTAGAAAAAACATTAGAGCTACTAGGATCAATTTTATAAAAACAACAAATACTTTAAACTGAATGGGAAAAAATAATATAACTGTTACCAATGATTACTTGAGGCAATCAGTATTATTATGGACTTTTACTATTGATTTTTTCTTGGTTTTAAACTAAAATCAACTGTACAAGAAAATATAGCATATCACAGTAAGCATCTATATACTTGCAATCATGAATTTAAAGCATTTTATATATTTAATTTAGATATTTTTATTGTCATTTGCTTTTTATGCAATAAGCAATTTTCTTTATATGACTACAGGTTCAGTGTGTTTATAGGAAATGTGACAAGTAAATGGAAATTTACATGGAATAAGAGATTATTAGACAAAGGACAGAGTACACATCTTTAATTTCAAAAAGAATAACTTGGGCCAAAGTGGAGTCATAGAGTATGGCATGTTTGTGGAATGGTGAAAAGTCAAATTAATTAAGAGAATAAACCTTAGCTATTAAGGGGAGTGGCTCTGAGAGTTTGAGATCTGCCAGAATGATGTGAGGTTTGGATTCCAAGAAGAGATTCCAAGCTAGGATTTTATCCTTAGGCAAGTAGAAAACAGAGAGGATTAAACTGAATGCTAATATAATTGGAAAAGCTGGGTTGGTGGAACAGGAGTGCAGAGCAAACACTCATGGATCACAAACGGATAGTTACAGGTGAAACTAAGCCAACAATAAGCCAGTGTCATCTGAGATTTCACTGGAGGGAGAAAAGTGTTTTCTAGATATTAAAATTACTCTTGCTTTTTTTTAAGCATTGTAGGAAATTAGAAATTTTTAATTTTTGAAAAGCCATTATTTTCAAAACTTCCATTTTTCTGTTTCTCAAAAATATAATTACTTTATTTTTCCTTTACCAGGAGACATTCTGATTGCCCACAGTGATGTGTCCTTAATTGCCAAAAACTTTTCAGACACAGTTTGACTCTGGAGTAATCTTGAATCTGTTTGATGGTCCTTCCTAAAGTGATGTAGTTTTTTTTCATTGTTATGTTTTATTGGCTATGGATCAAAAAATCTTGCAAGTTTTCATTTTTCTAATGTGCTAAAGAAAAGGGTGCCAGGTTTTAGCTTCCATCCAGTTTATACTCTTATGTAAATCTTGTATTCTAATGATTATTTTTATCTGACAAACATTTCTACTACCATGTAGTTTATCTTCATAACTAGATTCAGCTACTAGGTGTTTTTTTTTTTTGTCTCATGCTTTTTCATTTTCTTGAATATCAAGACTGTACTAATTGGTAATTTCTATTGTTTTGAAGGAGATCCAATTGTAGGTAAAGTCAAAAAATGCCCAATTTGATGACAAGTAAAAAATTAAACTCCAACACACTGTATCAGCCACCAGTGTTCCTGACACCTTGGAGTTCAGTCAGACTTATTCGCAAATCATCACAACATACCATTAAGTAAGAGAAATCTAAATTCTGACTACAGCTTTCACACCATGATAGAATGTAAATCTGACACTAGCCACTTTGAGGTAGCATTACATTCCACAGGTTTAAGGGAATGATCCCCAACAACACTGCCCCCACTCAAGTGCCACCCACCAAGTGGGGGATCCCTTGATTATTCACACTTTGGACAAACTGAGTACAAATCTAGGAGGTTTTCATAATGCCCCTCAAGTTGGATAATTCTCTAGAAAGACTTACAGAACTTTCTTCATACAACACACTTGTCCTCACTACATACTGTACTCCATTTAAGAACTCTCATTCATATTCCACCTAATGTATCTGTCTCCTTTTAAGACAACATTTTCCTTGACCCTGGGTAGAATCCATCAACTCTGTGCTATTTTTTAACATAGTCACAAGGGCTTCTATTAGGCATTTTTATTGTGTATGTCTCTTAATAAAGTCTTGCCTCCTTGAAAAAAAGGCCTATATCATTTTTCACTCTTCATCCCCTGGGGACCAGCACTGTGTCTTTTACACACCTGCACAAACACACACGCACACCCCATATATATACACACACACACACACATACATAAACACACACATACATAAATATCCTCACATATATTTGGGTATATATGCATATACTGACATATCTTTTGTGTGTGTGTATATATATATACCACCAAATATCCATCTCAAGGTAAGATATATATATATCTATATTATATATAGATATGTAAGATATATAACCATATATATACATATCTAGGTATATACACAGACATACATACATTATATATATACACACACAAACACATACATATGTCTTGCCTTGTGATGGACATATGGTGTTGTGTGTATGTATATATATTTGTGTGTCTGTGTGTATATATATATATATATATATATATATATATATAGTAGGTGGTCTTGAATTTGAGGAATTTTCTTTCTTCTTTTTCTTTTTTGTATTTTTAGTAGAGACGGAGTTTCGCCATGTTGGCTAGGCTGGTCTCGAACTCCTGACCTCAGGTGATCTGCCTGCCTGGGCCTCTGAAAGTGCTGGGATTACAGTTGTGAGCCACGATGAATTTAAGGAGTTTTCTAATAAATTATAAAGTCAAATTATGTCTTCTCTGCCTTGCTTTCTATTTTTCTAATAACTTCTGTTTCTCTTGCTATTGTCCACTCACATGAAAAATGGAAGATAAGGGGTTGTTCCTCTTATCAAATGTCTTGGATCACTTGCAATGCCTACAGATTATAAGCTTATTATCTACCGCCAAGAATCGCAATAACTAGTAGGTTCCAAACCCTGAGAGAGGCTTCATTGATTTTTGTGACTTTGGGAAAAGAAAATACTCTTGAGTATGATTACAATCTTGAAATACTTTATTACTCCTGAAGTGATTCCCCTGTTTTCTTGGAACCCATTTTCTCTTTACTTCAAAGCAATGAAGACCCAGAGAAAATTCATTGAGGGATTTGTGTCTGTTTCTTAATTTAATATAATGGCTTTATTACTATTGATGTTGATATGCAAATATAGAAAGAAATATAGCTAGTATTGGGCTTGAGTTCATAATGAATTCTTGCACTGCAGTTTTATAAAAATATAATCAGTTATACAGAGGATTATATTTGCTCCTTTATATATTCTTCAATATGCTAAAACAAACTTGAGTACCCAAGAAATATGATCACCTGACGAATTTTCAATGACTAATTAAGTGAATAAGAAAATTCTTAGGCCGATAGAAGTTAAGGAGCTTGCTAAAAAAGTGTGGAAGCATTCTGAGAATGAAAGAGAGAGAGAGAGTGAAAGAGAGAGAGAGAGAGTGATAGAGAGAGAGAGACATTATTCTCAGTTTGACAATTGCTTTACCCACAAGAGAGATTAAAGAAACTTTAACCTGAGACCACATGATGGCAACCTCAATGTGTTATTAGTCACCCATACGATGATGACCTGTGATACTTATCACAGTATGAGCATTTAGGTGATATATTAAAGTGAATGCTGGGATATGGTTAGTGAGGCAGGGGTTGTGATTTTTTCTTTATGACAAACCTTCTTCTTTACATAAAGTTGAGTAGAAAATTTATGTGAGAAATTATCTTCAACAGAGTACACGGCATCAGGTTTATTGTTTAAAAATGACAAGGAATCACTTTTTTTTTTTTTTTTTTTTTTTTTACTACTAGACTCTTAATAGACACCTGCTTCTGTTGTAACATATCATTAATGGGTCTGTAAGAAATAGAACAGGGGATTATCTTTTCTTGAAGTAATTAAAGTACCAATGTAGGTAAGCCACAAGGGAGTTCTCTGTAGTTAGATGGGCGATCTTATCAAGCTTGATAATGTATCTCTCAGAATAATTTTTCTTAACCCATCATGGAATTTCAAGTCTTGACAAGATTCTACTAATAAAGGAAGCTCAACTATACTAATAAATTTTTAAAGACAGATGATTATATATATTTTATTGAAGTGGATTGCTGCATGAAATCTGTTACACGAAAGAGGCAACGTGAGAAGAATGTATTGGATAAAGTCAGATATCCTAAACTTTTCTTTCATTTCTTTTAAAGAATATAATTACTAAAGAGAATGAAATTGTCAACACATAATTTTAAGTAGACAAAGATTTCATATGAAATTCTAAAATTAACAGCACTATGATATTCAACAAATATTGTAGTTCATACTGAAGCATTAAAATTAATGCATCTAATCAAGTGTCATTTGTTATTTCTCAAATTTAGTCTTTCTTCATGAAGAACAATCACATATTGATTTTCTAGATAATACATCTTTTTTAAAAAAACACTTTGGTTTCCAGAAAAATTGAGCACAAGTATAGTTCCAATAAGCCTTGCCTTTCTCCCATACAGTTTATTCAATTATTAACATCTTGCCTTAGTATTGTTCATTTGTTGCAACTGACAGACTGATACTAACACATTATTATTGACTACAGTCTGTAGTTTACATTTGGGTTCACTCTGTGTTGTACAGTTCCATGGGTTTTGACAAAAGTGTATTGTCATTTACACGCCATTATAGTATCACGTAGAATAGTTTGACTGCCCTAAAAATATCCTGTGCTTCACTTCCTTATCTCTACCCCACTCCTCAAACCACTGGCTACCACTGAACTTTTTACTGTCTCCAGAGTTTCGTCTTTTCTTGTAGTTTTTGTCACAGATTTGTAATCATGGAGTCTGTAGCCTTTTAAACTCGTTTATTTAACTTAGCAATATCAATTTGTTTCCTTCATGTCTTTTGTGACTTGATAGCTCATTTCTTTTTACCGCAGAATGTTACATGGATTGTCCATTCACCTATTGGAGGACATCTAGGTTGCTTCAAGTTTGGGAAGTAACATAAAGCTGTCAAAATATTTGTGTACAGGTTTTTTGTGGACATAATCTTCAGCCTTTTGTTAAATACCTAGGAGCACACTTGCTGGACAGTATGCTGAGACTGTATTTAGCTTTCTAATGGACTGGCAAACAGTCTTCCAAAGTGGCTGTACCACTTTTCATTCTCACCATTAGTAAGTAAGAGGACATTTAGCTCTACATCCTCACCAGCATTTGGTGTTCTCAGAGTTTTGGATTTGGGCCATTCTAATATGTATATAGTGGTATCTCATTATTGTTTTAATTTGAAATTTAATAAAATATGATGTTGAACATATTTTATATGTTTATTTGTTATTTTAAGTCATTTTTAATGACTATCTTATCTCCATTTTAAATCAGGTTGTTTTCCTATTAATGAGTTTTAAGAGTTCTTTTTATTATGCAAATGTTTTACCCCTCTCTAGGGCTTGGTTTTTTTTCTTTTTTTTTTGCTGGTTTTTTTTTTTTCAGGGCAGAAGTTTTTAATTGAAGTAAATATCAGCTTTTTTTTTTTTTTTTTTTTTTTTTTTTACTTTCATAGAACATGCTTTTGGTATCGTATCTAAAAACTCAATACCAAACAAATCGTCACCTACATTTTATTCTATACAGATGGTCCCTGATTTAAGATAGTTTAACTTTCTATTTTTCACTTTGAGTATTCAATAAATTACATGATTTGTCACATTTTATTATAAAATAAATTTTCTGTTAGATAATTTTGCCCAAATGTAGGCTAATGTAATTGTTCTGAGCATGTTTAAAGTAGTCTAGGCTAAGCTGTAATGTTCAGTAAATTAGGTGTATTAGATGTATTTTTGGCTTACAATATTTTCAGCTTATGATGGGTTTATAAGGATACAATTCCATGGTATGTCAAGAAGCATCTGTAATTTATAGATTCAGTGCCATCCCCATCAAGCTACCAATGACTTTCTTTACAGAATTGGAAAAAACTACTTTAAAGTTCATATGGAACCGAAAAAGAGCCCGCATTGCCAAATCAGTCCTAAGCCAAAAGAACAGAGCTGGAGGCATCACGCTACCTGACTTCAAACTATACTACAAGGCTACAATAACCAAACAGCATGGTACTGGTACCAAAACAGAGATATAGACGAATGGAACAGAACAGAGCCCTCAGAAATAATACCACACATCTACAACTATCTGATCTTTGACAAGCCTGACAAACCTGACAAAAATAAGAAATGGGGAAAGGATTCCTTATTCAACAAATGGTGCTGGGAAAACTGGCTAGCCATATGTAGAAAGCTGAAACTGGATCCCTTCCTTACACCTTATACAAAAATTAATTTAAGATGGATTAAAGACTTACATGTTAGACCTAAAACCATAAAAACCCTAGAAGAAAACCTAGGCAATACCATTCAGGACATAGGTATGGGCAAGGACTTCATGTCTAAAACACCGAAAGCAATGGCAACAAAAGCCAAAATTGACAAATGGGATCTAATTAAACTAAAGAGCTTCTGCACAGCAAAAGAAACTACCATTAGAGTGAACAGGCAACCTACAGAATGGGAGAAAATTTTTGCAATCTATTCATTGACAAAGGGCTAATATCCAGAATCTACAATGAACTCCAACAAATTTACAAGAAAAAAACAACCCCATCAACAAGTGGGCGAAGGATATGAATAGACACTTCTCAAAAGAAGACATTTATGCAGCCAAAAGACACATGAAGAAATGCTCATCATCACTGGCCATCAGAGAAATGCAAATCAAAACCACAATGAGATACCATCTCACACCAGTTAGAATGGCCATCATTAAAAAGTCAGGAAACAACAGGTGCTGGAGAGGATGTGGAGAAATAGGAACACTTTTACACTGTTGGTGGTAATGTAAACTAGTTCAACCATTGTGGAAGACAGGGTGGCGATTCCTCAGGGATCTAGAACTAGGAATACCATTTGACCCAGCCATCCCATTACTGGGTATATACCCAAAGGATTCTAAATCATGCTGCTATAAAGACACATGCACATGTATGTTTATTGCCGCACTATTTGCGATAGCAAAGACTTGGAACCAACCCAAAGGTCCAAAAATGATAGACTGGATTAAGAAAGTGTGGCACATATACACCATGGAATAGTATGCAGCCATAAGAAATTATGAATTCATGCCCTTTGTAGGGACGTGGATGAAGCTGGAAACCATCATTCTCAGCAAACTGTCTCAAGGACAAAAAACCAAACACAGCATGTTCTCACTCATAGGTGGGAATTGGACAATGAGAACACTTGGACACAGGAAGAGGAACATCACACACCAGGGCCTGTTGTGGGGTGGGGGGAGCGGGGAGCGGGGAGGGATAGCATTAGGAGATATGCCTAATGTAAATGATGAGTTAATGGGTGCAGCACACCAACATGGCACATGTATACATACGTAGCAAACCTGCACATTGTGCACATGTACCCTAGAACTTAAGTATGATAAAAAAATATATATATATAAAGAAGCATCAGTATTATCTTGCAGAAGTCTTAAAATTTATTTTACATTTAGCTTTAAGATCTATTTTGATGTTTTTTTTTAATATTTTACTTTTTAAATGTTTTTATTGTTAAATGAAAACAAATTATAATAATTGCATAAAAACATAAGTATGCAGTTTAATGAATTACTATAATAGGAACACTGTATAATCACCAATCAAGGTCAAAAAGTAAAATATTGTTAGGGCTCAGAAGCACCCCTACCACCATGCCCATCCCCATCCACAGCTTCCTCTCTCTTCTTAAGCGTAGTCCCTTCCTGACATTTATGGGTAATATGTAGTCACTTTTTTGTTCTGTTTATTCTCTATTTTATATTTTTATTTTTATTTTATTTATTTTATTTATTTATTTTTTTGGAGTTAGGAGACCTAAATTCTTATATATATATATATATATATATATATATATATATATTTTATTATACTTTAAGTTCTAGAGTACATGTGTACAACATGCAGGTTTGTTACACATGTATACATGTGCCATGTTGGTGTGCTGCATCCATTAACTCGTCATTTATATTAGGTATATCTCCTAATGCTATCCCTCCCCCCCACCCCACAACAGTCCCCAGTGTGTGATGTTCCCCTTCCTGTGTCCCAGTGTTCTCATTGTTCAATTCCCACCTATGAGTGAGAACATGCGGTGTTTGGTTTTTTGTCCTTGTGATAGTTTCCTGAGAATGATGGTATCCAGCTTCATCCATGTCCCTATAAAGGACATGAACTCATCATTTTTATGGCTGCATAGTATTCCATGGTGTATATGTGCCAAAAGGAGTATGAATCATGCTGCTATAAAGACACATGCACACGTATGTTTATTGCAGCACTACTCACAATAGCAAAGACTTGGAACCAACTCAGATTTCCAACAATGATGGACTGGATTAAGAAAATGTGGCACATATACACCATGATTTAATTTCTAAGACATAAGTTCTGTGCCAAAATTTATTTTTTTGGTATTTAGATATGTGATTGTGGCAGCACCATTTACTGAAAAGACTGTTATTCATTGAATTGCCTTTGCTTCTGTGTCAAAGATCAATTGACTGTATTTATGTTGGTCTATTCCTGGGCATCAGTTTGGTTCCATTGAATTATTTGTATATTCTTTCACCAATACCAGACTGTCATGATTTCTATAGATTTACTCTTAATCCGTAGTAATAGGTTAAAGTTGAGTAGTGTCAGTTCTTTGACTTTGTTTTTCTTCAGAATTGAGTTGGCTATTCTGAGTATTTTTACTAATCTTCATAATTATTAGAATTAGCTTTCACTATCCACAAAATAATTTGCTTGGATTTTGGTTGATATTGTATTGAATCTATAGATCAAGTGGAAAATAAGGTTATCTTAACAATATCATCTATTCATAACCATGGGATATCTGTTTATTTAGATCTTATTTGATTTATATCATTGGATTTCTGTAGCTTATCTCATATAGATCTTTTATATACTTTGCTACACTTAAACCTAATGATATAATTTCTTTGGGGTTAATATAAATAATATTGTGTTTTAAATTTGTATTTCCAAGTATTCATTCCTAGTATATAAGAAAGCGATTGATTTTTGTACGTTAACCTTTTATCCTCAAACCTTGCTGTAATTGTACATTTCTTCCAGTAGTTTTAATTTTTATGCTCTTGCTGTTGATTCTACATTTTCTATGTTGACAATCATATCATCTATGAACAACAGAGTTTTTTACTTTCCTCTCAATCTATGTACCTTTTCTTTACTTTCCACATCTTACTGCGTTAGCCATGACTCTCAGTACAATGTTGAATAGGAATGAAGAAGAGACGCTCTTGTGTTGTTGCTAATCTTAGATTGAAAGCATTTAGTTAGTCGCCATTAGGTATAAATTAGTGTTAAGTTTTTGTTGATGTTCTTTTTTAAGTTGAGGCTATTCCTCTTTATTCCTAAGTTGCTTAGAGTTTTTAAGATGAATGGATGTTGAAGTTTGTCAGATGTTTTTTCTCCATCTATTAATATGATTATATGATTTTTCTTCTTTAGTCTTTTGATGTAATGGATCATGTTAATTTATTTCAAATGTTGAATCAGCTTTGCATATGTGAAATAAATTGCACTTGTTCATAATGTAATTCTCTTTATACATTTTCAGATTTAATTTGCTAATAATTTGTACAGGAGTTTTACATCTGTGTTCATGAAAGATAATGGTCTTTCATTTTCCTTTTCTGTAATTTCTTTGGTTTTGGTATTAGGATAACATTGGTCTCATAGAATGAGTTAGGAAGCAGTCTTCTCTTTATAGTTTTTGAAATAGATTGTAATGAATTGGTGTTATTTCTTTCTTAAGTGTTTGGTAGAATTCCCCAGTGAAACCATCTGGACCTGGTACTGTCTGTTGTGGGAGGTGATCAATTAATTCAATTTCTTTAATAGATGTAGATAGGCTTAGATTACCTGTCTACATTGTATGAGTTTTGTAGTTTTTTTCTTTCAAGTTGTTCGATTTCATGTGTGTTTTCAATTTGTGAGTATAGAGTTGCTAATAATATTCATTTATTATCCTTTAATGCCTATGAGTTCAGTATGATAACCCCTTTTTTTGATCTTGGTAATTTGTATCTTTTTTATTTTCATGTTTAGCATGGCTAGAGGTTTATCAATTTTATTGACACTTTCAAAGAGCTAGCTTTTGGCTTCATTGATTTTCTGTGTTTTTTTTTTCTGTTTTCAATTTAATTGATTTCTGCTCAAATATTTATGTATTTTTCTGCTAGATTTAAGCTTATACTGTCTTTCTTTTTCTAGCTTCCTAGTCTGGAAGCTTACATAATTGATTTCATGTTTTTCTTCTTTTTTAACATACAAATTCCATGGTATACATTTGCCCCTAAAAACACTGCTACTGCCGCACACCACAGATTTTGGTAAATTCTTTTTAAATTTTCATTTATTTCAAAATATTTTTTAAAATTTTTCTTTAGACTTCTTATTTGACCTATATATTATGTACATGTTTGTGACTTAATCTCCACATATGCTTTATTTGTTATTTTTAAGCTACCTTATTGTTACTGATTTCTATTTTATTTACTGTTTTATGAGATCAAACTTTGTATAATTTCTCATACATTTCTTAAAGAGTGTTTAGTTGTCAGAATGTGGCCTATTTTAGTAAACGTCATTTGTAAGCTTCAGAATAATGTGTATTATGCTGTTGTTGGATGAACAATTTTATAAATGTCAATTAAATACTTTTGACTGATGGTGCTCCTTAGTTCAAGTAATTTTTATTCATTTTCTTTTTGATGTATATGTCAGTTACCAAAAGAGATGTGATGAAATCACTAACTAAAATAATTTGTCTGCATATTTCTTTGCATGCCTGTTAAGGTTTTCCCTGCTGTATTTGATGTATTGTAGTTAGATGCATGCATATTTGGAATTGTTATATTTTCTTTGATAATTATCTGCCTTTTTGCTATGCATTGTCCCTTTTTGCCCCAGCTAATTTTTCTTGTTCTAAAGTCTGCTTGGACTAGAATTAATACAGCTACTATTTCAACTTTATTTTGATTTGTGTTAGCATGGTATATAATTCTAAATATCCACATATTAATCTATCTGTTTCCTTATATTTAATGTGAGTTTCTTATAGACACCATATAACTAGATCTTGATTGATTTTATTGACTTGATTAGTAGTTTTATGATAAATCTTGAAATTAGGTAGCATGAACTTTCCAACTTAATTTTTGTTCTTTGAAATTAATTGTGATTATTATAGATCATTATCTTTATGTATACATTTTAGAATGAGCCTGCTAATTTCTACAAAATAAGTTACTAAATTGTGTTTGGGCCTGCATTGAATCTATATGTCATTTTGAAAGGAATTAGAAAACTCAACAATATGAATTCTTCTATACATAAACACAGTATATCTCTCCATGTATTTTGGCCTTTTATTTACCCCATTAATTTTTTTTTTTTTTTTTTTTTTTTTTTTTTTTTTTTTTTGAGACGGAGTCTCGCTCTGTCATCCAGGCTGGAGTGCAGTGGCGCAATCTCGGCTCACTGCAAGCTCCGCCTCCCGGGTTCACGCCATTCTCCTGCCTTAGCCTCCTGAGTAGCTGAGACTATGGGTGCCTGCCACCACGCCCAGCTAATTTTTTTGTATTTTTTAGTAGAGACGGGGTTCCACTGTGTTAGCCAGGATGGTCTCGATCTCCTGACCTCGTGATCCACCCACCTTGGCCTCCCAAAGTGCTGGGATTACAGGTGTGAGCCACCATGCCTGGCCCCCATTAATTTTTTTAAGTTTTCAGGCTATTAATCTTGAAAGCATTTTGTTAAATTAATATGTAAATGCTATATGTTTTTCAACACTATTGCAAAAACTAGCTTTACATTTACATTTTCAATTAATAATTAAAATGGAATTAAAATTTATATTTGTACTTTGAGCTTGTATCTTGCTTCCTTTTTAAACATATTAATTTGTTCTAATATTTTATTGTACTGGATACTCCAGTACAAAGTTAAATATGAGTAGCTGGAACGAATATTATTATCTTTCTCACAAATTTAAGTGGAAGGTATCTGGTATTTTCTTATTAAGCATTATGCTATTTTGAGGTATAGCATAGATGCCGTTTGTCAGATGGAAATTTCCTTTAATGCAAATGTTGGCAAACTAAAACCAGCAGGCCAATTCTGATTCATGTATTGTTTGTATATGATCCGCAAGCTATATTTCTAAAGGTCTTTTATTTTTTAAGGAGAAGACGATAATCTACAAGAGACATCTATAACCCATAAAGCCTAAAGTATTGATTATCTAGCACTTTACAGGGAAAAAGGTGCTTATTCTTGCTTTAATTTCGAATTTTTATTATGAATACATGTTAATGTTATCAAACTATTTTCCTGCCTATATGGAGATGATTATATATATGAATATATAGATATAAATATCAATGATTCATTTGCAAATATGGAGTCAATCTCATATACTTGGGATAAACCTTCCTTGGTTATGATTTATAATACTTTCTATATTTAATGAACTGAATTTGGTATTGTTTTGTAGATGATATTTTTGTGTATATTCATGAGGGATATTGGTCTACAATTTTTTTATAACGTCAATGTCCGGTTTTGAGATCAGAGAAACTAACTTTGTGAAATAAGTTGGGAATTGTTCTCTTCAGTTTTGTGTAGAATTGGTATTTATTTTTACTTAGATACCGGGAAGAATGTACTTTTTAAGCTACATGGGCTTGGCATTTTCTTATTGAAAGGATTTAATTACAAATTAAATTTCTTTCATAAACTATTTCCCTTATCTCTATCTTGAGGGAGGTTTGTTCTTATCTTTGAAGGATTTGCACATTTTTTAAATATTCTTGACTTTATTGTCATAAATCTATTCATAGTATTCGTTTCCTTGCTTTAAATGTCAGAAATATCTGTTATTATCTTCTATCTTACTCATAATATTACGAATTTTGTCTTGTCTGTTATTCTAGATCAATATAGACAAGAATTTATCCAACTATTTGGTCTTTTTAATTAACCAGATTTTATTTACATTGATTTCTTTTATGGACCTTCTACTTTCATTTTTGTTTATTTGCATTCTTTTTAATTTTCTTTCTTCTATTTTTTTCTTAATTTGCTTTGTTCCTAAATTTTTTTAGGTGAAAGCTTACATTATTGTTTTAAGATCTTTCTTTTTTTTCTAATATTAGCTTTAATGCTGATAAAACAATATGCTTATAAACTACACATGAGTCAGGAGTAGTCTCAAAAAGGTCCCCTTTCCCTAGACATCAATCAGTAGTTGTTTTTAATGGACACCTAGGTTCACTCCTCTTCTGTTGTTGTCTTTCCAGTATCAATTTCCTCTATCTCTAGTATCAGGCCCACTGATTTTCCCATGGAGGACTGTCCTCGCATTGTGCTCAGTGTTTGAGACAATGAACCAAGGCATGCTTCCTCTAGCCAAGGACGTGGCACATTTATTTTGTAGTTTATTCACCAATCCCTATTAAACTGATACTATGTTTTAGACACTGATACAGCCGCTGGAGATCTAGTAGTAAACCAAACACTAATGATTCTTCCCTCATTGCACTTAAATTTTAATGTGGAATTCACACACTAAGTAGATAAGTAGTTTATTATAATGGAACTTAACTTCAGATGAAGAAGTCTTAAGATTCCAGTTAAGACATTTGGACTTATTCTCTAAGTAATATGAATGTTGAATAAGACAAAACAAGGACAGAAATAATTGTAGCTGGCTGGACTTAGGGACTCTTTATTCCTTCGCTCTGTATACTCAGAAATACTTTGATTTTTCTGCAGTCTGATGGCTGAATTTTTCTCCTGTGTCTTTGATTTTGTGAACACTGAGTATCCTCCGTATCAATTAATTTTTGCTAACGTTATCTAGGGTTTCTTTCCATTGTATCCAAGTATTCTAATCAACATGGTGTTAAAAATACTTCTGAAGGCAATAGATTAATGAAATGTTGGAGGATGAGATGCTTTTCAAATTCTCCCTTGCTGTTTCAAGTGTAAAATTAGTGTGTAGGCTTAACATCTCTTCCCAGATACTCAATTCATGAGTTAGAAATATATTTTGGTAAATCATCATATCAAATATAATTTACCAAGGACTCTATTTTAATGTCTGAATGTAGCTTATACATACCATGATTAGGGTCATCACCACCTTATATGATAATCATTATTTTGTGTGATCATCTAACCTTAGGTTTTCGTCCCTTTGAATGTACATACCATGAATTATTCATCTTTATGCCAGTTTCTCTAGAACTGTATGCAGTAAAGGATAGGTCCTCAATAAAGATTTTTTTGTAACGAACAAAAATGATAGCATTCCATTAACACAATTTTCCAGGTTTCTACATTAAAATAAGAATATTTTCTCTCCCATATGTTCATTTAATGCTAGAGCTCTAGCTTTTTGTGCATATTAAAATTTTGCATATCCTTCTGCCTTTAACCCAAATCAAAATGAAGTAGTCTTGAGATTTAACTATGTGTAAGTGTGTGTTTATTTCGATGATAGTATCTAAGAATATTCAGATTATTTAGATGACTACCAACTTATATTCAGTAACTCTATACTCTTTCAGAGTCAGCGTTTTTCTTTGACTTTACAATTGTTCTGGCACCCAAATTATGACTTTAATTGTCTTAGGGTAATGAGAAAATAAGCCAACTTAATAAGTAAAAGATGACTTTGTGCCAAGTGAAGCCAATTGATTCACAGCATGCTTTACAAATAAAGTTCCACAGTCCTTTGAGTAGAGAAATGTGGTGGGAAATTAAATCCTCAAAGGACACAGAAAAGTAGATAAGTGCTGACTCAAAAGAATCTGTACCATGGCAGTCAATCGCCTATTCCTATGGCGAGTGGCAATTTAGCTCAGAAATACCCTCAACTGGCACTTTTAATAAATGTTGTAAATTTAATTTACTGGTTTTGTAGTTTTTCTTTTATTTAATGTTTACATATATTTTAGTTTTGTGGTTATTTAAAAGTTATAACACCAGGAGTTTATACTTTGGTTTATATTTGTACAGATTTAAGTAATGTTATAATCAAAATAATTTAACTCAACATTGACTGAGACTTCTTTTCCCTTTTAATATGGCTTTATATATTAATTAAAATTAAGGAAACAGTGTCCTAGACCAACATATTTATTTCTAAAGCCAAATGTTTTAATAGGATAAAAAAGCAGGGTTTTAACTCTGAAAGACCTGATACAATTCCTGCTAGAGATTGCTGGGCAAGAGTGTAGCTGAAAGTTTCTGTCTACCATGTTTTATGTAATTATATTATTGTAATTTTTTTATTTCTAGTTCATCTCTCAGCTAATATTTTAAATAAGAATATAACCTCAGTCACATTACTTTAAAGTTTTATGACTTATTTGCCATATTATTATTAACACTTCTGATAAAATTTACTATTTTTTTAACCTTAACTATGAAATACTAAAATTTTTGATGCTTTCAAATAATGGAAAAAATACTTTACAAAAAACTGTATTCTGGAGAAGAAAAATTGTGTCTGGATCTCTTCTATAGTACTTATTAATTTCTACCACCTTCCGTAGCACAGGCTCCAGCCTGTAAAATAGTTTTGTATATTCTGTTAACTAGGCCTATCTGGCCTTTATCAATTTCAGGAATAGAAATATGACAAAATAGGGAGCCCGAAGGGAGCTATCTTATTCTATGGGACAAAGGAACTTGGAAAGCAAGTTTTTTCAGGACCAAATAATTCTGAATACATTACAAATCTACTACACGGATAGTCTTGTAGCTTAGCATATATAATTAAAGCATAAATTAAAAATTAAAAATGAAATTAATACTATTTTGCTATGATTTCTGGAGAGCATTAGGTCGTAAAGGTGATAAAAGGTAATGGGAGCATCATTGCCAGTGGCAGCCGAGGCAGAGATTACACAGGTACTAACCGGCATTGGCAGTGCTGTTGGTGCCAGTGATGGTGCTGACCACAGCAAGAACACTGGGTGTGAGTACAGTTGTTACGGTAGCACGATTGTCCATGTTAGCAATAATGTCAGCTGTGTTAGTAAAAGCATTGGTTTTTATTCAAAAGTCATGTTCCTGCCAGAAGCATTGGTAGAGGTGCTATGGATGGCAGCATCAACATTAGCCTCTTCAGCATCTTTGGCTGTGGCAATTAATATCAGCTTCTAGGCGTTCATGGCATTTTTTAAAATTGCCAATTTCGGTATCAAATAATTGGGAGAGACAAAGGTAATGAATGTATTTATAGCATTTTTTCTTTCACAGAATCCTTCTCTTTCGCCCTTTTGAAATCTTAGTCTAAGTCTCTCTGCTTTTCTTTTTCTTTGTGAATTCATCTCAGTGTCAGATGATTGCAAGCATGGACACACACCATTGAAAGTCAATAGGGAATTCATCATATGATGCTATTATTAGCTATGTTTAAAGCAGCACGTAAACAGCGCGTGTTTCTCTATTTTGCATTTGCCAAAAAAGCCAAAATTAGAGAAGTATATAAGAAAGTAAGTAACAAATGTTGGATGAAAGAGGCTTGGGTTTTAGTGCACACTGGGACAGAAATTCTGGAAAGCAATTTGGCTATACTTACTGAAATTAAAGATGTTAAGACCTATACCCAGGGATCTCACATATATTTCCACATAGATCATTAAGAAGCTGTCCATGTGACATTGATTGTGGAAGTACAGAGGAGAGGGCAGCCTATGTTTCCATTATGAGGGGGCAATGGCTGGAAGATGAGCTGATGTGTTTCATGGAATGCTCTAGAGCACATAGAAGCCAGGAACTAGATACATTTTCAGATCAGAAAATAAATCATATTGTATGTAAGAAGTAAAGAAGGAACAAAGGAATAATCAAATATATTAGAATAGGTCTTTATCAGGTGGGAGTCCTATGGGACTAGGCAGGAGAATATACATAAAATAAAATAAACCCAGAATACCTCTTGCATGTTCAGATTATTATAGTATTTTATAAATTAATAAGTATTATTAACTCATTTCTCTAGATGGGAGATTATATTATATATTATATTATATATTATACATTTATATATTACATATTATATATATTATATATATAATGTAATATAATATATATATGTACACTTTTTTTTTCTGAGACAGAATTTCATTCAGTCACCCAGGCTGGAGTGCAGTGGCATGATCTCAGCTCACTGCAATCTCTGCCTCCTGGGTTCAAGCGATTCTTTTGCCTCAGCCTCCCAAGTAGCTGGGATTACAGGCACACGCCACGATGCCCGGCTAATTTTGTTGTATTTTTTAGCAGAAACGGGGTTTCACCATGTTGGCCAGGCTGTTCTTGAACTCCTGACCTCCGGTGATCCACCCGCCTGGGCCTCCCAAAGTGCTGGGATTACAGGAGTGAGCCAGTGCACCTGGCCGGAAGATTAAATATTTTTAAATGAAAAATTTATGTAAACTTCTTTCTACTTTGTGCATTTATTTAATTTACTACACAGAGAAAGTAAAATGTCAAGCAAGAATACCTACCAGGAAAGGAAAATAACAATTCCACAGATAATATAAAAGTGACTTTAAAAAAAAAGATAAATTTAGGTGTATGACCACATCAGAAATATTTTAGCTCTCTCATGAGTTTAGTTGCTGGCAGAAAATTGTTAGGCAGCCAAGCAAGAAATTACAATGGGCAAGGAATTGTTTTCTGAGTGTTATTTTAGAGTAACCTCTTTTAAAATATTTAAGTTTTCTTTGAGTTATTGTTGATACAAATTGATTTTATTATCACAAATAAAAGCCCCAAACTTGTGTTTAAACAAGAGAAAGATGAAGAGGAAATGAATGAAAGTTGCAACAAGCACTGAACAAATACGTATGTCCCCTTCTGGATAATTATGATAGTTTGATTAGATTTAACATGAATCAAAACAGAAAGGAAATTCTCTCTTTATAATTTTTAGTGATTTCATTCTTCTGAAAGGTTCAGAAATTACAATTTCTTTAACTCAAGAATAGCAAGACATTGTATTGTGTTCCTAAGCTTAACACATAGCAGCAAGAATGTTTGGGGGTGTGTGTGTGTGTTTGTGTGTGTGTGTGTGTGTACTGAACGACAGATGAAAATGAGGGGAGAAATGAATGTGAAATGTTTAATTTTTCCAGTCCATTATCATCATCATCATTATTATGCTGGAGAGAAAAATGATTATTAGGTATGTCAGTATGTGAGTATACTTCATTCTGAGCAGTTTGAGAAATTTGCCTATTTTTTTTTCCTTCTCCACACAAAATATGACCCAGACATGACCAAGGAAACACTGATGTTATGTCTATTAGCAGTCATCTTATAATCATGAGAGAAACCATGGGTAGCGCCAAAACACAGAGAAGAGCTGCAAAGATATGGAGCCAGTGACTTGAAACCTAGTGTAACACTGCATTTCCAATTATGTGATTGCAAATATAAGCTTTATTACTGTTAAACACGTTTAAGTTGAGCTTTTGTTACTTTAAGTCATAGCAACCAACTTAATACAAAACAAAAACCAATTTAATACTAACACAAAATGCTGTTAGTATTTAAGAACAAAGTTAAATACTCTTTTTATTTTAGAACATTAGTGGAAATAAGAAAAGAAGAAGTTTGAAATGTTATATATCTGTTGCTTACTGAGCATGTGTTACATGAACGTACCAGATGAATTATAATCAATACTCCCATACTCCCAAACTTTACCGTAACCTCTCAATGTACAAATATGATAGTGTTAAAGGAACTAGAGTGCACTTAACACAAGATCAACCATCTAGGCACAGGGAAAGGATTTTTGAAATAAAAACACTTAATAGACAGAAAAAAAACACTTAATAGAAAAGAAGAGGCAAGAGAGAAAAAGTCATAGATGAGGATGGGGAGACAAGTTGAATTGATAAGTCAAGACATTTTTTAAAAGGAATTAAGTTAATCATTAGTATATCATTGGTGTTTTGTTTTTTTGTTTGTTTCCAGAGTAGTTTCAGAAGTGGAGACAATGAATGAAAAATTGTGCAGTGGAAATAAATGATAAAATACAACAACATTTTAATAAGGAGGGAGGTTATAACATAAAAAGGAGTATCAGGCCTTGGAATGGCTTAAATATACATCAAATCTAGCTCAAAGAGTTTGGGCAGGAGTAGAGACTGAATATCTAAGAAAACATTAAGAAATGAAGCACTATAATACACATTTGAGTGTTTAATTTCAAAAGACAGTTAGCACTAGCTCTTTTGGCAGAAAGAAATTAAACCCAAATATTCACTTGGAGTAATGGAGAAACCAGTTATGTCTGAAATTATAAAAACAATTCCTAGAACCTCCCTGTAAAACTAGCCAGGTATGAGAGCAGCTGCATGCATGCATTCCCAAACCATAGCAGATCTATCATGACCAAAAAGGTGCTGATGTAAAACTCAGACCACCCTCTACTAGTCTCCAAACTAAGCTTCCTCTGCCTCCACATATACCATGCAAATGAATGTCATGTCACAGGTCAGCATTCCAGTTGCAAGAGAGAGTGTGTGAGTGTTTTGGGAAAGCAAATTGACAATGTTGGGCATTTTCAAAATGCAGAGAGAGATTCAAGAAACTGTGGGCAGCCACAAATGATAGATATCATAAAAATCCTAGAGGAAGTAGAAAGAGATGGCAGGGAAAGCACAGCAGAATTTAAAGCAAAGATGTTACGTAGAGTTGATGACATACCTAGATAATTCTTCATAATCCTAATGAGCATCTGATTTGTTGTTTCTAATTCATTGGTGATGATTTTGACACGTCAAAAATTTCAAGTTCTTTAATATATAAATTGTTACTGGTTTTTGACATATTAACTGTCTAAGCTTTTTGGCTTTCCAAGGACCTCACAATCAGGAATTAAAAGAGCATGGTTGGTAGGGTCACCCTCTGCAGCCCTTTTTTAGGATGTGTGGCAGCAATAAGGTTAGGGACCAAGAAACCTGCCCTTAAGGGTCCTCCTGATTGGATTGAGTTAACCAGTGTACTCTCTCATCTAAATTATTAGTTGCTTTACCCAATAAATATATACAGTTTATCCTCTCTGTACATGGTTTGTATATATACAAGTTTACATTACTATGATTTTGTGAAATAACACCAATCCCCCAACACATGGCTCAAATTTTAGTTACCATGGTATATTAATTATGAATAATTGTGTAAAACACAAACTTTACTGCTAGCTCTTAAGTGCACAAATGACAGTGTAAATGACACATGTATATCATGATCATTCACCAGTCACATCCATTAGTAGTCACTGCACATAAGTTTTTCAATTCATGCAAAGTGTGTATTTCTGTTAACTTCTTGTCTTTCAGTGAGAAACCCACATAACATTTTACAAAATGTTGGTGGGTAATAAAAAGGATTTGCCAACAAAAATGACAGTCAGCAAAGAAACAAAAAGTGATAACATTAGAGGTAAAATTCAAATTGAACATAAATGGGGTTAAAAAAATTATCTTGGGAATGCCGGCACGGCTGCCAGTGGAAAGATTCTAGAAATGCAGCCAAAGAAGCCCAGTAAAGGTAAAGTTATCAATGTAAATAAAGTGTTAGTGACAGGCAGGATGAAGACATCACAGATGAAATAATACAGCCAAAAACTTCTCATTAAGGAAACTCTCAAAATTAAAAGTGCGAAGGATAAAACGATGGAAGCAGATCCAAACATAGCAAGTAATATGACAACTCGTAATATGACAACTCATCAAGACATAGCAAAACTACTCTCCTTATCTTACGTGACACTACAGTAACTTGGAATGCAAGAAGAATGCAACCAGTCTTCACACTACTCAATAGACTTTTTTTTACAAAGAAAGAAAATATTTTAATTAGCAGTGTTTCTAATGTTTTAAATTATGGCTTACTAAATATTAGTTTTACTAAATTTTGAATCCCCTATACATTTATAGCTAATAGTAGAGGGTTTTAAATATTTTGACAAAAACTTTTAAAGGTCATCAAACAATCATAATTGCTTTGCATGACTTTGGTTGACATAGACAACTTTACAATCCCACTTAGTAAAAGTGAGGACTCCCTGCAACTGACATGCCCCCTAAACAGAAATAGAGTCACCATTTATCAAGATTATAGAAGAGGTAGAAGAAATAATGAGAGGTAAATTCAACAGCAGCAATGTTGCATAGCTGGATCTAAGTCAAGTTAAAAGGAATAAGGAACAGATTCACTAATTCTACACAGGAAGAAGATGGAATGCAGAGGAGGAATGTATTTGTGCATATTGAAGGGAGAATTTTAAGTTTCTTTGGAGAGTTAACAATATAATGACAATCTATGTATTTCTTTATCCATTTATCAATTACCTATCTACCAATTTATCTATCTATCTATCTATCTATCTATCATCATCTGTCTATCTATCTATCTTTCTATCGTCTATCTACACTAGGTAAAATAAAAAGGTGAAAATAAGTAAGCTCCTGTATGCAGACAGATCACCAAGAAATGAATTCAAAAATAAGATCAGAGCGAATGGAAGTCCAGAAAGAAACTGACTGAAAAAGAAATGTCACCTTAGCATGTCAGTGATTCAGCAACTGTCAGAAGAAACTGCAAGGAGAGACCTCTTCTAGGTAACGATTTCCAAGCTGACAAGGATATAACAAACCTGGAAGCATATTGGAGTAAATGAGTCCCCAGTTGGTTAAGAAATAATTACAATCAGAACATCTCAAAAATGTGTATAAATTTTCTACTATAGAGAATGTTAAAGTAGGAAAAGGAACAACCTTGATATTGTGCACTTGATTTCTGAGCCTGCCAAATATGTAATACCCATTATCCTTAAAAGCATCCACTCTGAATATGATATTTTTCTTCCTTCCTTTACTTTTTTGTGTGAAAATATTATTTTGATAAATATCACTGTTCTTGAATGAAAAATGAGAAAATTGAGGGTTTTCACAACTGGATCAGAAAATGCAGAAATCAATTTACTTCAAGCAAGGCACTGAGAAAGAATGGGATGCTATGTCCACAGTAAAAGTTACACAAGTAAGGCAGGGCAAGAGAGAGACCATGAAATGCTATTATACAGTCTTTGTTGACATGAGTTGCCTTCTGCCTTCTACAGAAATAAAAGTCTTACTTTACACTTTTTTTTTTACTAGTCCTATTTTAAGAAGCCCTAGCAGTAAATGAGGTCAAAGTTGGTGGCAAAGTTGAGGTTTTACTTTGAAGCTTTTTATTATTGAGAAATGGTGTCAGTTTTGAGTTGATTATACTGAGTTATTGTTTAGAAAACCATTATAATTTAACAAATTCAGTATTTATCATATTCAAATAATATTTAAATTCAGTATTTATCATATTTAAATATTTGAATCAGTATTCGTCATATTTAAATATTCAAATAATATTTAAATTCAGTATTTATCATATTTAAATTCAGTATTTATCATATTCAAATAATATTTTTCCACCTTATAATGAAAGCAATAAAATAATGACACATATTCACATCACCTTCAGAGGTGCTTATACTAAGGGGGTATTTACAGCCATTAGAAATATTATGAGGCATTTCATAGGCAAAATTTAAATAAGATAGATAACTTGCCTGAGATTTCAGGTAAGGCAGACAGTTTCTCTTTTAATCAGATCCTTTGTTTTGGAAATGAAGCCTTAGTCATGTGAGTAGAGGTATAGACCCTATAGCTTAGGCAAAAAAATAAGAAAGGGTACCTGTGTGTGTGTGCGTGTGTGTGTGTGTGTGTGTGTGTGTGTGTGTGTGTGTAAGAGAAGGAGAAAGCGAGAGACAGAGACAGAAAAATGCAGGGACTGACCAGAGCTTCAACTTTGTTAAGCAGTCATGAAAAATCAATAAACAGTTTGCATATTTCAAAACCCAACCTGAAGAAAGAAGTCTAAACTCTAGCTCTTGTTTCAATGAGCATTCATTAATTCTGGGTTAATTTACTACAAGTAATTCCTTAGCCAAGACATGATGCCAAGGAAATCCAATAAAGTATGTTTCTCTTAACAGATATCATTAATTGATTTCCCTGGAAGTTAAAATATAAGAATAGGCTACTTGCCTTCCCTTCTTTACCTGGGGGCATTTCCCACCCCCACCCTGAATAAAGGGAGTGTATCGCTGGTCAGTTGCTTGAACTCATTTTCCCCAATCATCATCTCCTTCCTAAGATCTATCATTCACATAATTGTTTAAGAAACCTGGGGCATACCTAGTCCAAAGAAACAGGCAGGCCTGTTTCCAAATGCTGAACAAAGATACTTGGGGAATCTAAACAATGTGCTCCAAAATCAGATTCTGTGCTTTAGCCATATTTATATATGTGCAAATGTTATAAAAAGAGATAAAACAGATATCTAGATCACATATGTCCTCCAAATAGCTCAAATAAACAATGCTAATAAAAGTAAGAATTAATGAGATAAAGGAAAATATGACATGGGAGGTATGAAGTGGTGGGAAGAAGAGAGAGCTACATCTTATTCCAGAAATAATCTGACTGATAACATCTGGGCCCATGAATGCTAACTAGGCCATCCATACACAGTGTATGTTGAGTCCAAGACCAACTGTGGCAGGGGAAGGACAGCATTTGAGTCTATGGCAAATTAGCATGTTGAATGTGATAATTTTTGAATTGTGAAATAAATTGTATAGAAAATGAGTTAAAAAAGTATACATTTATTAAAAGTCATAATGTATATACCCAATGTCTTTAAAAAAGTGTTCTTGTTGGCATCTCAGAAGTCCATCCTAGGCGGGGCGCCTATAATCCCAGCACTTTGGGAGGCTGAGATGGGTGGGTCATTTGAGGTCATGAGTTCAAGACCAGCCTGGCCAACATGGTGAAATCCTGCCTGTACTAAAAATACAGAAACTAGCCGGGCATGGTGGTGGACACCTGTAGTCCCAGCTCCTCAGGGGGCTGAGGCAGGAGAATCGCTTGAACCCAGGAGGCAGAGGTTGTAGTGAGCCGAGATTGTGCCACTGCACTCCAGCCTGGGCGACAGAGCGAGACTCCATCTAAAAAAAAAAAAAAAAAAGAGGTCCATCCTTTCCAATCCTCCCACCTGCTCCTTCCTAATGACAACCATTATGCTGACTTTCAAGTTATTTTGCTCTCACTGTCTCTGTCTCTTTCTTATTTTTTGCCTTTATGTGCTTTTGGATTTTTACAATTGTACTCCCAACTCTGTTTGCTAAACAGAACAGGATGTAACCTTATCCATCTCAGTAAGTTTATTGCTTTTTAAATACCATATGATATTGGTGGTCTATTTTTAAAAGGGAATAAAAAATGAAGCATAGCACTCGTCATCTTATAAAGATTTAGATAAGTAGACCATTAGGCCCAATTCGAACAGGTTTTCTACTCTTGGTTGATGTAATAACCAAGTTCTGTGATTGACAAATCAATAGGCTCTTTCAAATCAGAAGTAGGGCTGATCAGAATTTGCAATTTTAATATTTATTTGAGCATTGTTTGTGTTTACTGTCCTGTTCCCACCCTTCTTTACCAGGTCACTCCACTTACTACCTTATCTAGGCATTCAGTGCCTAATGGAGTGCCTGGATGTCCAGCATCACCATTCTTTTGCTTCTACTGTTCCTAGGAAATACTGATTATGTAGGCATATGTATCTTTTCCTTCCAGAAAAATTATCCCTGCTCTGCACCTTTTAGAGAAGTAATATCCTATAAAAAGGTAATGTGCTATCATTATCACAAATATGGTGTATTTCCAAAGGGGGCAAGATGATATACAAAAACCTAAAGAAATAAATTAATAAAGTTAAAATTTGGCATCATTTGCCCATCAAATATTAAAATCATGTTTGGAAACCATTGGGAACATTTTGGTGGAATTAATCCAATTTTACTAGGTAAGTAATCATTAATATTTTTAGTCTTTCTCCCAGTACATAGACAAGCTAAGATGCAAGATAGTTATTGTGTGGATGTGTGTGGGGTAGACTGCTTTTGGGCATCTCATTAGTACTTTTCAGAATTCTAGGGGAGAGAGCAGTACTAAACTGTGAAATTCAGAGAATTAAAGAAATTTCCATGCAAAGCAAAAGTAGTTTAGACATATAAGAGCTACTATATTAGATATGCACTAAACAATACTGAAGCTTGTTTGTATGATTGCTAGAAAAATCAAACCAAACCAAAACAATTAGCAAGCGTAAATTCAGGAACTAAAAAATTGGCTTCATAGATCTTCACTACTATATTATTCAGCTATAAAAAGAAATGAAGTACTGATGCATGCACCAACTTGGATGAAGCTCAAAAATCTTATGTTAAGTGAAATAAGTCAGACATATAAAGTGATATATTTTACCATTCCATTTATGTAAAATATCCAGATCAAGTAAATACATAGAATCAGAAAGCATATTGGTTTCCAGAGGATGGGGACTGGGGAGTGGGTAGCAACTCTATTGGGTATGTGAGTTTTTTTTTTTTTTTTTTAGGGTGATGAAATGTCAAAACTTGATAGAGGTGATGATTGCACAACATTGTTCAACATCTCTATTAAAAATGTTAGATATTTATATACACATATACTTAAAAACACACACACACACACACGCTCATTAGATTTTCCACATTAGCTGCATGGATTTCTTCCATATACCTGCTGCTGCTCTTCTTGCAACCCATCTATGTTATTGGATTTTTCTATCATGTGTTCATCCCATAGGACTTGGGATGGTTCTTTCCTGAGGCTCTCTTTTACTCTGAGACTGTAGCATATTGTAATTTAGGTCCGAAGATTACATATGACCAGTGTGGAATAATAGGACTTGGCTTAACCTTTCTTCAGTTTTCTCACTGTCTGTCCAATTGCTTCATTCCTTTCTGGACCTCTACATTGTAAACCATTTGGTTAGCTCGAGTCCTCACCTAGATTACTGCTATCACCTCCAACATGGAGTCCTTAACACCAATTTCTACTTGCATTCATTTTATTGCTTCTTATTTTGTTTCAATTTTTAAAAATTGAGCTAAAAAATACACAAACAAAACTGTAGTGAATGGTTGGATACCTACCATCCAGAATTAGATTGTTTTATTGTGCACGCATCAGTTTTATGAAGAAATAAGGATTGTTAAGGTTGAATTCATTTTTATAAATCTCACCTATGCTTTTTCCATTCCTCTATACACAGAAAACATATATGGATATTTTGCATATAGTTTTAATCTATATGATTAAATCTATGATTTATGTCTATAATTTACATCTGTAATTTAAATCTATAATAGATGATTAATATATATGTCCATGTAATACATATATGTAACATTATAAAAATAGTATGGTCTTGGAAATTGGGAAGTAATAACAGTTAAAATACTATATGATTCTGCAGCTTGGTATTTTACTTGTAAATGTATTTTTAAAATTTATCAATGTATTTTATGTTCATTGATTTTAACTGTTCTAAGATCTTCTGCAATGTGAATTATCACAATGTATTTTTATTTTTTCTTACAAACAGAACTTTAGATTTGTTATTGTTATAAACAATAGTGAAATGAACAACCTTACATATGTAAACAAGGGTGACACAAATAAATATTTACCTAGATATATAATTGAAAGGTGATGGAGTAAAATATAAACACAACTTTATAGATTTGGAAAAGTTCTTCGCAAATGTGTGTGTCTGGTTCTGGTCTTAGTGTCATCATGTACTTGTTTTCTGTTTGTGTTTTCCACAAGATTCTATGTTCTCTACATCTTTGTGTTTCTAAAATAAACCTTATTTGTGATGCTTTTTAATGTACTTATAGGTAAAGTTAATATTTTACATATAATTTTGCACATATGCCTTTGCATTTGTGAGATTAGCCTTTATTTAACTTTTCTTTCACTGTCTCATTTCTTCTGATTTCCGAATGAGTGATCTAGGCTCACTGCAAACTCTGCCTCCCGGGTTCAAGTGATTCTCCTGCCTCAGCGTCCCGAGTAGCTGGGACAACAGGCATGCGCCACCACACCTGACTAATTTTTTTTTTTTTTGTATTTTTTAGTAGAGGCAGAGTTTCATCGTATTGGCTGGGATGGTCTTGATCTCTTGACCTCATGATCTTCCTGCCTTGGCCTCCCAAAGTGCTGGGATTACACGTGTGAGCCACCATGTCCAGCCTTACTATCTCATTTCTATTTTGCTGTAACAATTAGAGTAGTCTTAGAGTGAGTTGGGTGGTGTTACTTTTAAAATTTCTCTGAATTGTATAAGGTTGCTATTTATCCATTACTTAAAGACTATGTAACTTGACTCAAACTTTCTGGATCTCATATCTATTTTGAAGGAAGAGTTTTATAAAATTTATAAACTTTAGTAGTTTAGGATAATTCAGAGTTTCCATTTCTTCTTACATCAAGTGTTTTTTAATCATAGTTTTCCTTTATATTTAGGATTTTAAAACTTTTTGGCTCCATTTTATGTTAACTTATTAGTATCTTAACTCTTGGGCTATTGTAAACTTTGTGAAGCTTACAAAGTTTATTGCTGACTTATTTTTATTGTGTTGGACACACATGAGTATGTTGTGGTTTTTCTCTGATATTTATTTGTTTATTTACTTACACAAACAGCCTCCATCAGAAGTCCCATGGAGACCCTGGGTTGTAGAATTAACCAAAGGGATATTGACATGGTAGTACTCAGTTTCTGACTTTTCTGGGCTCTATGGTATTCATTGTTATGGGAGCAGTTTATACTTTACGGTTTAATAACAATCTGTAAGAATTTCTGGTTTAGTTTGGGGTACACAATTTTATGTGTTAAATACTAAGAAAAATTCTTAACTTGATTTCCCACTCTGCACCATCCTATACCCCATTGTCCCATGTGACTCCAACATGCTGCCATACACGTTTTTAAAATAAACCTAAATTTTCCACATCCTAGCTTTATACAGGGTGTCAAGTTCCAAGCTTTCATCTACAGCCTTTCCTCATGTCCCATGAGGTCACCGACACTCCCACTTTTAAGTTACGGATTTTAAAAAATATTTAGGCCACCTGGAGATATCCATTCCTTCTTTTTATGGTTGACTGAGTCTTTCTAATTTATTCATTCATCTGTCCATTAACCTATTGACAAGTAGCATACAATCAAGTAGGAAAGACTAGATAGGACTCCTAACATCAAGGTAGTCTGCCATTTCTTTTTAATGTTTCCAAACATATCCTGATTTATTTCACTTTTATTCAGTGTTAGACTTGCAATTGGTGTATCATTAAATATGACAGTGTTTCCAATCCTGTTCCAACCCACTTGTCCAGCCTCCTTTTCTGCCCATGTTCCCTAATTTTACAAGTGCCTTATACCCTCATCATAAAAATTGCTCACTAAGCATTACATTAAATACTTGCAGATACCCTTCTCTCACTTTGGAGTGACTTCTTCCATGCTTCATATATGACTTACATTTTAATATGCACTTTTAATGTCTTACCATTTGCAAAACCATAACTGATTTAATTATGTAGTGTTACTTCATATGGTATCTTGCTCATGTGTAATTTATAGCAGTAACTTATTTCAGATTAATATTTGCTTGTATATGTGTTTCCCTTAGTAACTTTATTGTCTTTGAAAAAATGGCAATATGCTAGTTTCATCTATTTGTGTATATATTGCCCAGGACACATACTAAAATTTTAGAAATAAATGAAAAATAACAATTTGATGAAATTGCTTTCCAGTACATTTTTTATCAAGATCTCTGCTTTCCTTTCATTAGCCATCTCTTTATCACTTTCTTAATCAGGCTTTACACCTGAAACCCAATTCATTCGATTTTCAAGTTATTTCCTATCCAATAGGTTCAAGGTTATTTTTGCATGTTGGTTTTTAATCTCCCAGCTCAGCATTACAAGTCAACCATAGCTTATAGCCTGCTCAAATTTATTGTCTTGGATTCACTCCAAAAAGTGGTAATGATTAGCACTCCATCCAGTGAAAGTCAATATCTCTACTCTGAACTTTTGAGAAATTGTCAGTAAAAAAATAGAAATGTACCTACTCTAATTGTAAAGTGAGAATACTGAAGTTGGTCCAAAAGCCATTTATTTTCTATTTGGGAGGCAATGGTCAGCCATAATGTAGGACAAAGTACATGTTGTTATATTTGCATATGGGCCACTTTGTTATTTTTACTATTCCCTGATATATGAACAAAGAAATACTCCTGCTCACAGTATTTTATAAACTCATTTTGATGCAGAGGGCTTCCTCCCAAAGCCAACTTGTCTTACACTGCCCGTGTTTAATAATGTGAAGTGCATTATTGCCAAAGGTCAGGACATGCTGGCACATTTTCAGATAATTCTCTATGCTCTGGCTTAGATAAATAAGTATTTTGGCCCATGTAGAAATAATTGTTTTCTGTCTTCTATTTCAATACAATTTGCTCACAGGGGCTACACTGATCAGACGCTCAGGACCATTTGGTGGGATGTAGCAGAGATGACTAGCTGAGTGTCTGTCTTACATAATAGTTGAGGCCCTTTTCAGGAAAGGGAAATGGAAAGAAAATAAAGAACAATAGCAACAACATGCACAACCAAAACTCAAGTTTAAAGTGTTTGCTTTGTAAAAGGCAATGTGCTAGGAATTTTCCGTACAAGATTATATTTATACCTCATCATAACTGTTTAAAGCAGCTATTCTAATTCCTGCTTTAATTGTGAAACAAATTAAGTCTCACAGTAGGTAAATAGTGTTTCCCTGGCAACAGCAGATACATGAATCTAGGGTTGCTAGATTTCAAAAACTGTACTTCTTATGGGATATAATTCCTTTTCAAATGTAAGTTTCTACCCTTCTAAGACTTTTTTTAGCATTCAGAATGGATCCTAAAACATTTTTGAAGGTTATGAAAACCCTCAATATATTTTTATGTTATTATGAAAAAAATCAATGTTATAAATTGCAAGCTTACTATTTCCACTTAAAAAGCTAATCAAAGCATATACAATAACTAATGGTGGGTTTAGAATACAACCATTAAAGAAGAGGACGCTCTCCTTTAAGGAGACTTATGACTTTTCAATGAAAAATATATAAATATTTAGATAAACTTCCTCTGTATCTTCCACAATAGTGCGCACTTTATTAAATAACTCTACTCTTGACAACGACTTTGTAAATTCGTTGTGAACAACAACTTTAATTGGCCCCATTGATTGAAATACTTGTACATCCTCATCTTTTACTGCTTAAAAACATTTAAGGAAAACTATCAGAAACTATTACAGTTAGAACCCTGAAATAAAATTTAGGCCAAATAATTTTTTGGTACTATGTGTTCAAATATTTGGATGTTCAAATGACAATGAAATGAACAGATAAGTCAGCTTTGGACATACGTTCCATGCTAACTGCTGCAGAGTCCAACTGAGTGATCTGCATCTCCCCTGTCCCTGCCTTACATATGTTTCCATTAAACTAAAATCCCAGGTTGCATATAACCTATTACTCATGCCCCAGTTGATTTCTTGAATCATAAAGCTGTATAACTTTTGGAAGCCTTAATTAGATGCTCTTGCTTACTGAAAGAACAGTTTTAATGTTTAAAATAAGAAGCTGAAAAGGAAATAAAAACACCAGAATGAACAGACTGGGGAATTTGTTCTTTATGTGTATAAAAATGGAAGAAAGAAAAGAAAAGCTTTACACCATAGTAAAGTTTAGTCAACTGATCAACAAATATTTGTTAACCGTCTCTTGCTAGGTTGGCAGTTTCTACTTTTTACAATGACTTTATCTATAAATTTACTCTGAACTATAGACTCAATTAATTCTATTAATTTCACTTCTTTCTTTTGTATCCGAATCTGTCACTGCTTAAAAGCATTAAAGATAACTATTAAAAGCTGTCAGGTTTGGAGCACTGAAAGTAAGTTTAGCACCAGTAATATTTTCAATGTGTTCAAACATTTGGATACAAATAAAGAATATAAAATTCTATAACCACTAATCTCAAAAGTGATCATTATATAGTGACTGTGTCTTTGCCTTTCTTCCCTAATATCAGTTGCAGGCATTTAACCAGCAGATAATCACATTATGAAAAAATATATTTAAAGAAAATAGTATAAAATCTTCAATGATAAGATTCCAGTAGTTGGATTGGATGGTCTTTAAGATTCTTCCAATTCTAAAGCTAAATGCTTTCTCAGATTCTGAGAGTTCTTCTCCTAATCTACAATGAAAACCATGTAAAATAATTGTATTAAGTAAGTGCAGATGAACAATCCATTTACCTTTTAAACATTTGTTGTCAACTTAAATAAACAGATTTAATCTGTCCACGCATGTTATAGTTATAGAAATAAATGAGCAGAGGACCGTCTTGTGAAGTGTAGTTGGAAGGTCTTGGGAATGGATATACATTGATTTTAAATACATCGCATTAATTTTTATGTTTTAAAATAAATTGTATTGTATATATTTGAGGGTTACAACATGATGTGATGGGATACTCTATTTTTAACATTTTTTTTTCTCTCTATCACAAAACCTCTAGAGATAGTCAAAAAATACCTGTGATGCATTTGAAGTTCCCTCTGCCCCTCATGCTAACATACTCCAGGATGGATTCTTCAAATCATTAATGACATGTTAGAGCCAATATTAGAGTTACTATAGAACCAGATTTTGAGAGAAGTGAGGAAATTGTAAAATTATCCTTTATTTATTCTCTTCCCTTGTGTCTTTGAGGCCTACAATAATAAGCTTAGAGATGTCTTTTAATTGTCTTTCTTTTCTCAGCACTAGACCGCTGGGAAGCGGGAAAGCCTGAGCCAGGGAAAAGTAGTGAGAACCTGATTAGTGTTACCTCTGGACTGAAAATAACCAACTAAAATAATGAAAAGAAGATTCTTTGTTTCTTTTCTCCCAAGATCATATCACCAGAATACAATTTAGGAAGGATTTTATAAAAGGAGAGGATTCAAGTATCATGAATGTGCTTTTGATTGAAGCTACCCAGCATCGTGTCTCTCAGTAATTTATTCAGAAGAAGAATAGGTAGAAAATGGTAAAGAGTAATGGTTGGTGACAGTACTCCCTTGTCACAAGATATCACTTACGCCGTGAATGAAGGTCTCCCAGAGAAGACCACATATGAATTATGACTTGAAAGGAGTCAGGAAGGGAACCACATGAGTATTTTTTCAGGCAAAAAGAATGTCAAGAACATATTTCCTAGTGCACAGTTGCATTTGGTGTTTCAAAGAGTGGAAAGCAGGCCAGTGTGGCCAGAGAAAAGGACCCCTGGGAGGGAGGGATAGAGAACAAGGTAAAGGAGGTAGTCTGAAGCCAGAACACAAAAGATAACAAAGACTATTAAGGCTTTGTTTTTACCTCTGAGGGAGATTGAGAGCCATTAGAGTGACAGGGTTTTAAGTTTTAGACAGTTACTTTTATTCCCATATAGAAAATAGATGGTGGGTTAAAGAGCACAACCAAGGAGACTATTTAGGAGAACAAACATAACAGGCTGAATAAAGAAGAGTGATAGAGAGGAAGGGCTCAGATTCTGGATTTATACTAGAGCAGCATTGGCAGGATGCTCTTAAAGTGTTAGATATGTGCCACAAATAACCAGGTGAGTGCCATTGGATTTGTTGGGCTGAAGAAGACAAGAAATAGCTATATTTCTATTATTCTTATCATTTTTTAAAGGCTTGGATATGGGAAATAGAATTCAAAAGTTTGGATATAAACATGTTTGAGGTATTTATTAATGCTACTCTAGAAGACTGGTCAAATGTGAATCCAAAATTTTATGTAACCTTTGTGCATAGTATTTATCAATGAAGCTGGATGAGATCTCATGGGAAGTGAGCATAGAATCAAGAACTGAGTCCGGGTACTCCAGCAGTTAGAGGTCTGGCATGTGAGGAAGAAGGAGCAAAGAGGACTGAAGAAGAATATTCAGTCATCTTTGATTGAAAAGAATGATGAGGGGAGAGGGAAAAATGGAGGATAAGTGATGGATGATTGATGACAGCTAACTAGATGGATAATAACTAGATAGACATACATAGATGTAGGTAGGTAGATCTTTGGTGTTCAAATAAAAACCACATTTAAATAAAAAATGAGAAAACAAATTGGTCAAATGCAGTTAAATAAGTTCAATAAGTTGAAAACTGAAAAAAATTATTGGATTTGCAATTTAGAAGTCATTGGTAAAATTGATAAGAGCGTTCAGAAGTGTTAGCCATAGGAATCCAACTAGATGGGAAGAATAAGAAATGAACATGAGGGTATCTGAATCCTTCACATAATTTTGTAGTAAACTGGAGTAAATTAATGCATGATGATTCACTACAATCTACAGAGACATTAACGTGTGTTTACATGGAGTTGGATGGAAAATATTTGATGTCTCTTTCCCGCACTAGACTCTAAACTTCCTGAAGGCAGGGATATTATTAGTGTTCACCACTAGCACGTTTGAGATCTAGAGTGCCTGACTCATGTGAATTTCACAATACGTATTTGTTGAATGAAAGAAGACTGTGCTGGATTTGATTCTGACCAAGTCACCTTTTTCCTCTGGTTCCTATTGGCATGGCATAAACGGCTCAACCTGACACTCTACGTAAGAACCTAAGCAGGTTTCTGCATGTGGCATTCATTAGTCTGACTTAAGACATCTTCGAAAAAAAAGACAAAGAACAGTGAAACCATTAAAGAACTGAATGCTTCCACTGAATACCAGCACAACCTGGACCTTCTGGCACGTTTTGACAGAAATACAAACCTTGGGGACTGTCTATTCTATTTCCTCATGTTATTAGAATATACAGTAATTGTGATTGTAAGCAGCAGTTGGTAAACAATTTTAAGACTGAGCTTCAGGGAACTAAAAGAGAAGAGCAAAGAAATAAAATCAAATTAGAAAGTCCAGAGCTGCACATTAACATTCAGAGAGATTAAATGTTTTCCTTGCTGTTAGAAAAAAAAGGTCTGGCCTGTGCTCATCCTATGGTCCTGAATTTGGATAGAAGGGAAATCTGCATTCCAAATTGAAGATCATCAGTTTTGCAATATGTTACTAATAAAAAATAAACAAACCAAACCACTTCTTCTAAATCTATTGTGTAATATTTCTATATGGAACTGAAGAAACTGGCACTTTATTCACAATGGTCCTGTAAAGAAGGATCTGAGTACACAAACTCCTACACTGAAGAGCCCAGGATGTGAGTTATCTTTGAAAATGTAAACGTATCTAACAAGTTTATGTTTCCTATACTGCACTTCTAGGCAGCGTTATCAGTATGCAGCTTTATATTTAGGGAGTACTAGATTCTATAAGACTGTATTCTCAGTGCATTATCTTACTTGATTGCTGTACTTATCATTTGAATAGAGAATTCAGCAAAGAAAATAACAAATAGTAAGAATAATAAAAGAATACCCATTGCTAAGCCATCGGAATAAGGCCAAAAGAATGAAATTGAGCTTCCATGAGTTGAGAAAGTCTAGTGAGGTTTTGTATGCCACTGAAACTTTTAACATAATTGAATTGCCAAATACTTTCCTTTCTGAGTTAGAAAGGAGCAATATAAAAATTGTTTTTTTTTTCTGCTATGTGCATTCATTTAAAACAAAATATGGTTGTTTCAGACTGGCTTCATTTAAGGTCATAAATATATCCTTAAAGATCAGTATTGTGAACTCAAAATATCAGAGATAGGTGTTAGTCAATTTAGAAAGTTTATTTTGCCATGGTTAAGAACGTGCCCAAGACACAGCCTCAGAAGTTCCTGAGGACGTGTGCCCAAGGTGGTAGGTGCACAACTTGCTTTTACACATTTTAGGCAGACATGAGACATCAATCAGTACATGTCAAATTTACATTAGTTTGATCTGAAGGGGTGGGACAACTCAGGGGGTGGGGGTGGGTATCTTCCAGGTCACAGGTAGATTTAAACATATTCTGATTGGCAGTTGGTTGAAAGAGTTACTATCAGTAGAAAGGAATGTCTGAATTAAGAAAAGGGGTTTTAGAGACCAAGATTTTATCTTGCAGATGAAGCCTCCAAACAGAAGGTTTCAGAAAAAATAGACTGTAAACGTTTCTTATTAGACTTAAGATCTGTGTTGATATTTATCCTGGAAAGGTATAAGGAAGCATGTCAGATCTCCATTTTCCATCACGGCCTGAACCAGTCTTTCTGGTTAAATTTTAGAGTGCCCTGGCCCAGGAGGGAGTCCATTCAGATGGTTGTGGGAGGGCCTTCCAATTTTATTTTTGGTTTAGTGTCTACACAAACTCTTGGAACTCATCATTTATCATACAATGGGTTTTTACTAGTTTGGAGAAACAGAATATCATTCACATTTTATTCAAAATTTTCATATGTAGAAAGTGTTCCTAGCAATCTAGTTGACTTTCTTGTTTTACAAATAAGAAATCTGTGCCCACAGAAGGGAAGTGACTGTGCAAAACCACAGAAATTATGAGAGAACCACAGCTCGTTCCATGTTAACTTCTAGAAGTATTCCAGCTGCACTAGAATACTTAATGCATCGTGTGACATTTCTCCTTGGTATCTACCTTAAGAATAAGGGACAAAACAATTTTCCCCTTTTTAACTCAGACACTGTTGAGCTTACATAAGCTATTTAAATATAAAAGTACTATTTTTGATGAGCTCCTTAAGTATATAGCCATCACTTTAAAAGAAGATTTTCTTTCACTTTGTTCCTGAATATTCCTTATGTCAGCTCCTTGTTTTTTCATAGAAAATCCTTAGGACTCGATGATATTGGCTCTTTATAAAATTCTGTCTAAGCACCTGGGCTAGCAGAAAGAGAGTGTATCTTTCTCCCAGTTATTTTTTCCCAGGTTGTAAACTAAGTTTCTGATTATAACTTCTCATTAAGAATGGCTTTCCACCTATTTCCCCTTCAGTATTGTGGAAATAAGCAAAGACTACCTAAATGAATGAGTACAAACAGAAACTATTTAATCAGAATTTGCTTCAGTAAAAAAGTAAGCCAACATCACTTACCTTTAACAGTGGCTCAAAGGCAGGCAGCAGAGTGAGAAAGCTTTATGGAGAATAGAAGTCCCAGCTCACCCAGGATTTAGTATTTGAGGTTCCAACCAAATATGGATTTAAGTTGAAATAGGAAGGGTATCCTTGGGTCATATGCATTCAAAAGAATTCTAAATACTTCCATGCTAGATTTTATCTAGGTTTATGGAATTCCTGAAGCACAGCTCTTATTTCAGGTCAGGTTCAAGGTTTAAATTTTACAGCTGCTCAGTATATGCAACTCATATGAAATACGAATATTTAGAGTCAACTTGCATTTGGGGGTTTTAGGAGAATCATCCAATAAAGATAGGGAGGCTGAAAAAAAGGGAAAAGGAGAGAGAAATATAAAGAAATACAGAAGGAAAGAGATCAGAAAGATAAGAAGAGAGAGAACGTGATATAGGAAGGTAACTGGAGGACAAGGAAAGGATTTCAAAGGTTGATGAGTCAAGTTTGTTGTTACTTAATTTCATCAAATTGTTCATTAGCTTTGGAAAACAAATCTGTTAGTGAAACAAATTTTGATTCAGAATTTTGTTTGGAGGATTCTGCATAGCAATAACAAATGTTGTCCATTATGTCTAAAAATATTAATCCATATTTTTTTTAAATTCCTCTCGAATAATTTTGTTCAAGTCAAATGTTCTTCAGACTGTCTATTGAAGTCCAAATTGCTCTTGATAAAGTAATGCCATCTGGAGAGATAAACACAAGAATCAGTGTTAGAGTGAGAGTACATATATGAATCAAGAGTTTTTCCTGGAAGAGAAGATTTATACTTAGGCCGCTCTATAAGAGAAGGTAATATTTGGTTGAAAGTGAAGCCTGTTCGCTTCATGACTTAAGCTGTTAACCTGATGGTTAGCCACCTCCAAAAGCAGAAACAATAATCTGGGCCCTGTACAGGCAGAAAACCAAAGACAATGCTCTATCTGGATAAAAGTCATGTTCCTAGGACAAAACATTGAAACACAAGGAGAATCTCATCCCACTTAATTTATGACACATAGCAAAGTTTGTTCAAACAGATGCTTGTCTGATGAGAACCTCAAACTTGCCGGTCTGAATGGCAGGCTTGAACAACAAGTTGAGAGAGCAAAATAAGATTCAAAGAAATGGTGTGATTCCACCAGGATGACAATCAAATAGTAACCTAAAACAAAATCTGAGTATCAAATTGAGACTAAATTTGAGAAACTCAAGGCAGCAGGATTCAGACTCAGCATGGACTTAGCACAGTAGTCCAAGCTTCACAAGCCACAAACATCCAAGTTAAAGAATTCTCTCAAAATCTAGGGCTATTGTAATGACCATGTCTTGATTGGACATACAGAACAACTATGGCATTTCCACATAAAAGAAAGATTACACAAAAAGTAACAAACAAAGGCAATTTTGTCACAAGTTGCTGTAGCAAGAGATCCACTAACACTGCATTATTTTTCAGGAATTCGAAGGCAGGCAAATAAGTGGGAAAGCTGTATAGTGATTAAAAAAGGAAGGTTTTAAGTATGCTGTCTTTAGAGATTGTTGGCATGGAGGACCTGGAGTCATGCTGACAACAGGTGGTTCATCTTATATGATTGATTTGGAGATCATATTTGACTTTTTCTGGTTGACTCTGAGCTGAAGGTGGGAACAAAAGAGAGAAGCTGCCAGTCACTGACCAAAGCCTGACTGCTCTGGGTCAATTTTAGCAGAGGTTGTTGTTTGTCCTCTGGGCTGGTTGCTATAGAGTTTGTAGGCTGATGTTCAGTTGTAGATTAGAGTTTTGTGGTCATTTGTGGTCTGCACAATTTTCATTTATGTATTCAGTCTATCAGTAGCTTGAATTTCTTAAGACTTGAAATCTTATTTCTTTCCTGCAATACTTTCTCTGAAATTTCCTATACGTTGTTATAAAAATACAAACAGGGTCGCAGGTTTTCCAAATGTTTATAATGAAGATGCTATTGTTTATCTTATTTGGAATTTAACAACTTATAATCTTCCTGTCCCCTTCCAGACAACGCCAGATCTGGCTAGACATTTTGCATGCAGCAGCAAATTAGTGGGCTCCAGCCTGTGGGTAGGGTGCTGTAGAGCATCCAAATGTTCTACCACAACATTAGAAACTCAAGTTTCACAAAGCAGGGCCTTTACACAAGTCTGTCTATTTCTGTGGACTCCTTCTTGACTGGCGTTTATTACAGCCAAATTTTGAGACATGATATTTTAAGAAAGCATCTTAAAACAGATACTACTAGTTGTACAGGATGGTCCAGAATTCAAAAATTTCTGAGCCATGGCCTCTTAAAATCACAAGAGACCCCTAGTTTTTGAAGCCAGCCTCCTCATTCTATAAATGAAAACACTAGAAACCACAGAAGTAAAATGGATTTTCAAAATTTTGAAGCTATAACAAATTCACTTCAGCTATTAAATATTTTGATGAAAACATATCTTAATGTAGGACACACTACACTGCCTTTGCTAAAGTATAATTTTTTAAAAAAATTGGCCCTCGTACAAATATAAAATAAATACATGTTAAATATTTTATTATACTTATTATTTGAAGGGATGAATAAAATGGAAAGACTCCTCCACAGGGCATTTGAGGTATTGAAAAGTGTATAAATAATGTAAGAAAAATTGCTCAGTTATATACAAAATTTGCTAGTAACCTATAGGGAACAAAACCATAATATTTAGGGTTATCATATTTTACTATACATGGATAATTTGCATCTGTAACATCAAAAATCTGTCAGTTAACATGTAATATTAATTCTGGAATATTCATTAGATAGGTAAAAAATCCTTTGAAAGAACTAGTTAGCAATGCTCCTTATGACATTAAAAGGACACTGCTTTTTCTTTTTGATTTCTTGCAAATTTTTCCTTAAACAGATATTACTATAGGCAGATTAATCACATGCTGTTATGTCATATGTGGAAGAATGAAACTGGACTCCTACCTTTCACCGTATACAAAAATTAACTCAAAATAAATCAAAGATTGAAATGTAAGACCTCAAACTATAAAAGTCCTAGAAGAAAATCTAGGAGATACCCTTCTTGACATCAGGCATGGCTAAGAATTTTTGGCTGTGTCCTCAAAAGCAATTGCAATAAAAACAAAAATTGCCAAATGGGACCAGATTAGACTAAAGAGCTTTGGCACACCAAATAAATAATCAATAGAGCAAACAGCCAACTTACAGAATGGGAGAAACTATTTGCAAACTATGCATATGACAGAAGTCTAATATCCAGAATCTATAAGGAATTAAACAAATCACCAACCAAAAAACAAATAACCTCATTAAAAAATGGGCAAAGGACATGAACAGACACCTCAAAAGAAGACATAAAGCTGCCAACGACCATGAAAAAATGCTCAGATTAAATGTCATTAATCATAAGAGAAATGCAAATCATAACCTCAATGAGATACCGTCTCACACCAGTCAGAATAGCTATTGATAAAAAAAATCAATTATTAACATAAGCTGGTGAGGTTGTGGAGAAAAAGGAACACTTATACACTGTTGGTGGGAATGTAAGTTAGTCAGTGTGGAAAACAGTATGGAAATTTTTCAAAGAACTTAAAACAGAGCTACTATTCGACCCGGCAGTCTCATTACTAGGTATATATTCAAAAGAAAACAAATTATTCTACCAAAAGACACATGCACTCATATATTTATTGCAGCACTATTCCAATAGCAAAGACGTGGATTTAACCTAGGTGCCCATCAGTGGTGAACTGGATACAATATACCCATGTAACAAACCTACACATGTACACTCTGTATCTAAAATAAAAGTTGAAATTATAAAAACAATTAAATAGCTATTATATTTATCTACATTACTATATTGTAATTCAACCCATAGAAATAAGGTGCTTTTTAGCTTTTATGCCTCCAAGATTCATATTTCTGATTTTTATTATTCTTCTTGATTTTAATAATTTTTTTCTCTACAGTCTTCATTGATCATTCTGATCTTTTCTACTTTGTAAATATAGTTTTACTTCTCAATCATATGATTCAATCTAGTTTGTTTTTGATTTCAGAGGAAAAAATTACAAGAGTCTATTTTTATGGATAGCTTGGGAATTAACACCTCTGAGTCTCTAATCAACGCATGGTTTCCAGAGATGGCTTTTGAGTCTAAGGTTTGCCTCTGAAATCAATTCATGTGAGCGCCAGGATGAAAACAATCACTCACCCAAAGAATCTCAGGTTTCTAGACAAGTGCACACATATTTTTAATGTTTTCTGTTTTAACGTGATAGACACTATAAGGAAAAAACAACAAAGGGGCAATGATCTTTGAGATTACAATATTTAAACATCTGTAATTGTGATTGCCAATAGGTAGCCATGAGCTACATGTGGCTATTGAGCAGTTGAAATGAGGCAAGTATAAATTAAGATGTGATGTGAGTATAATATAGCTTCTTGATTTTGAAGACCTACTAAGATGAAACAATGTATTTTAATAATTTATAAATTAGATGGAAATTTTATTTTTGTATATTGAATGAAAGAAAATGTATTATTAAGATTGATTTTACCAATTTATTTTTACTTGATATATATGGCTGGGAAAACTTTTCCAATTACATATGTGGCTCACATTTGTAGTTTGGACTATATTTCTATTGCATAATAAACATGTAATAGGGAAGCATAGGCACAAATTACAGTGCATGAAAATGTAAACTGACTCACATTTTAAAAGTAAACAATTGTAGAAATTGGTAAAAAGATTATAAGTGATATAAAATTTGAACACATCAGTTTTCTCTAAATTTTAAGTAAAATACTTCATTAAACTTTTCTATTTTTTATCATTTTTATTATGGATCTCTATACATATTATACATATATGTATGATCTATACATACATACATACATATATACACTTTTAAATCTGATCTTTTTTAAAGTACGTACTATTTTATTTTAAAAGGCAAATATTTTTGTAGGGCTGTATTTAGTAGAAAGAGCAGTGGAATTTGATCAGGAGAACAAGAGCTCCACTGGGAGCTGTGAGTCATAATACTTCTGCTATTTTTCCTTTCCTCATACATGCAATAAAAACATATTTCAGGGCTGGTGCTCAGCTGAGATGTGCCGGTGAGTATGTTGGCTATCAACTACTCTCAGTGACCTGGCCATTATTAATCTGTGGATGCTGTGTGTTTACCAATGTTTAAATAACATTATTGGAAATTCCTACCTTATTTGATTGTTGTGAAAGTAATGTATTAGTGCACTGAAGTGTTTTCAGCATCAGAATGATCATAATAACAACAACAATAATAACTAACAATATATGAAACGTAACCAATCTATCTTAAATGCTGCAGGATTTCAAAAACTGACAGCATATAATCTTCCAGAATGTCTAAACCTGAAGCTGGTCGTAAACAAAAGGTGCTGGATCTTTTTGTTTCTTTTGTGCTTGAGCAAAAATATGAAATACAGAATCTGAAAATTTTATCAAGTTCAAAATATCATCCCAACAATTTGAGAAATTATTGTAACATTTCCTAAATTAATACTCATTTTTCAACAAAATGCAGAAGAAACAAAAAGCATTTTGCTCTAAAATACATTTTGGTAAGATACCAGCATTTAAACAAAATAATAATACGATGAGCCAGTTATCTATAATAGAGTATAAGGGACTTGGATATATTAAAAAGAGAAAAAAGGGACTTGGATATATTAAAAAGAGAAAATCTGAGGGTCTAGAAATGGAATAATGGCCATCCGGGTGTATTTATGGCATTTCTGACTATATATGCTCTAAAGACAGTGTGACAGAGAATGGAGTCATTACACTGTAGTGCAGGAGATGTATGCTGAGGAATCATGGTCTTATTTCACATAGATCTTACTAGACATCTGAATTTGGGGTTTCTAGTGCATATCATCAAGAAATGGTAGCAGCACTGGATAGCTTTTCTGTTAAGTGTGTCAGTGCTGAACACTTAACAGTTTAAGTTCCAATCATCAAGGTTACGTGTAACCATGATTCTAGGATTAGTTCTAGGGGCCTCAAAGAAATCAAGAATTTGAACATAACCTCTAAAAGAGCATGTAAACATTATCCCATCTAAACCTGGTTTTATTTTGTTTTTTTAAGATGAGAAAATATAACTTAATAGTCAAAGTGAGCTTTTCCGAAGGAAGTATTGAAACTAACTTTTTTTTTTCTGAGTCCATTCTACATTCAAAGGAGAATAGGTCCTTAGATCGTCTAAGTAGCTATGACAGTAAACAGAAAAATACAATAATTTGGAGAAGAACCTAGAAAGAAGCTTCTCTCTTAGATGCAAATATTAATATGTTTATTCATGCACACTTTCACATATTAATTTATTAATTCATCTCTGCACTCAATTAACTCTGAGTTCCACACATTGTGCATAGATGGTAGAGAAACAGACCTGAATATGGCAGTTTACTCCTTGGGAGGAGATCATCTTGTGTTGGAGAAAATAAACATAGGAATAGTTAATAGTAACAATAACTATTGCTATTATTACAAAAGATACACACCAAATATTGTTTACACAAGGGAATAGGACTCCAGAGAGATGACATTTAAGATGATATCAAGGATGTTTGTAAGTTGGTTGGTGAAAGGATGGAGAGGCAGGAGTTGAGTAGAGAAAGGAGGCCCTTTCTGCCAGAGAATAAAAGATGAGCAAGTGCCTGAAGATTAGAAACAGCTGATGTTTCTGGAAAGAGCAGGTGATTCAATCACACATTTATCCCATAATATTTTTGACCACCAGTTGCCAGGAACACTTTTAGATGCTGAACTCTTAAGATGATAAAATTGGCCGGGTGCGGTGGCTCACGCTTGTAATCCCAGCACTTTGGGAGGCCGAGGCGGGCGGATCACGAGGTCAGGAGATCGAGACCACGGTGAAAACCCGTCTCTACCAAAAATACAAAAAAAATAGCTGGGCGTGGTGGCGGGCGCCTGTAGTCCCAGCTACTCGGAGAGGCTGAGGCAGGAGAATGGCGTGAACCCAGGAGGCGGAGCTTGCAGTGAGCTGAGATTGCGCCACTGCACTCCAGCCTGGGCGACAGAGCGAGACTCCGTCTCAAAAAAGAAAAAAAAAAAAAATGATAAAATTATGTTTGCATTTCTTCAGAAATTTACTGTCTATACCTTTTATCAGATTATCACAATTGTTAGCGTTTCCCAGATGCTAAGGTATTTCTGCCAGCTTTCACTTACTTTTTACAGCACAGTGTTGGAAACATATATCGACTCACAAGCTCTATAGTAGCTGAACTTGGATTTGATTTTGCCCTAGAAATCCTTTTCAATGAAAAATAAATATATCCCAAAATAATCACCCATTTTTAACTGTTCATTCAGAGATTCTGGGAAATCTGAGTTTTTACAGCACCAAAAAGAAACAATCACAAACCCCTTCATTGGTTTATTTTTGTTTGCTATTACTGCTATAACAAAATACTACCAATTTAAAAATATAAAACAATATCAATTCATCATTTTATAATTCTGTAGGTAGTAAGTTCAAAATAGGTCTCAGTGGGCTTAAGTAAAGATATCAGCAGGGCTCTTTTGTTTTGTTTTCTCAAGATCTGAAGAAAGAATCAATTTCCTTGCCCTTTTCAGTTTCTAGAGGTCACTTGCATTCTTTGGTTCATGGTCCCTTCTTCAACTTACTTCAGCCTCCTACTTCCATCATCACTTTTCCTGTTATTACTCTGAGCCTCCTGTCTCCCTCATAGAAAAACCCTTTTGATTATCTTAGGCCCACCCTGTTAATCCAGGATAATCTTCTATCTCAATATCCTTAACTTAATCATGTCTGCAAAGGTCCTTTTACTTTGTAAGATAATGTATTCACAGATTCTGGAAATTAGGATAAGGAAACTTTGTGTGGCCATTATTCAGCCTATCATAGTATGCCGTCTGGTGACAATGATTTATATTCATCTCACATGCAAAATTAATTACCACATCCCAGAAATCTCAGCTCCTTATAGCACCAACTCTATGTCCAGAATCTCATCTTAATATCATCAGTTCAAAAGGCCCAAGTTTCCTCATCTAAATAATCTAAATCAGGTATAGACAAGAGTCTTGGTATGATTCATCCTGGGAAAAAAGCTCTCTCCATCTGTGGACCTGTGAAACTAGAAAATAAGTTATCCTACCCAAAATACAATGTTGTAACTGTCACTGGATACCAGAATATAGACATTCTTATTCAAAACAGAGAAACTGTAAGGGAAGTCACCATCCCAAGCAATTTTTAAAATCCAGCATTGCAAACTTTGTGAGATTTTCAAGGCCTGGATAAAACATCTATGACTCAAAACTCTACTTTCTGGGCCGAAGTTTCTGTCCTCTGGGCCCATTACTCTGTTGTCTGAGAAATCCTTCTTTTGTTATGAAGGGTAATGCATGTTTTCAGCAGAATAGTTTTATTAATCTTATTTTCTGCCTACAGAATTTTGGGAATCAACAGTCTTCTCTCATTTCATCTTTTCTCTGATCTTTTCAGTACAAGTTGTCAGTATTTCTGCTGGCATAACATTATCAAATCATTGTGGATCTTCTGTGTATGTTACAGGGATTCATTCTATTCGTCAAGAGGCTCCTCCAAGGTCTTTCCTAAATATGAAAGGAGTAATATATTTTCTTGCCTTTTCCAGCTTTAGGTTGTGATTTTATTTCTGGGTTTGTGGATGTTCTATCTTCATCTTCAAAACAAGCAATGGCTGATTGAATCGTTCTTAAATCGCAACACTGTGACACTAATTCCATGGTCACATTTTCTTCTTTAAAGTTAATTCTTCTGGCTTCATTGTCTACATTTAAGGATGCTTGTGACTACATTGAGCCCATCCAGATTATCCATGTTAACACCTGTAGCTGAAACTCAACTAACAACCTTAATTTTGTGTGCAACATTAATTTTCTCTTACTATGTTACATAATGTATTTATAGGTTCCTAGGATTAAGACATGGACATCTTTGGTTGCCATTACTCTGCGGGCCACATCGTTTATCAAGCTTTAAAACTCTTAGATAATATTGGGTAATACTATGCTCACTATCTGGATGATGTGATCATTCCTACCCCAAACTTCAGCATCACACAATATAGCCATATAACAAACTTGCACATGTATCCCCTGAATTTAAAATAAAAGTTAAAATTATTTTTAAAATAGGAATAGAGTATGTAATGATAAATACACAAGACTTAAAAAATAAAAATCAGAATAAAATAAAATATGCAATGAAGCACAATTTCAATTTATATATTGGGAAGGTTTGATTTTGATAATTTATTCACGTAATGAATACACTGTGCACACACTGAAATAAAAATATATATTTGAAAACAGCACTTTTGTGGAAGCTATAAAGTGAAATATCCACCGAATAACGCAACTGTACCTCAAAACAATGTAGCTTATTCTTCATGTTAGCTCTAGAGAGTAAATACTTAATCTTGGGTTTTCATGCATTGCTAGTGGGAGTATCATCATTACTGAGACTAATTTGGTGGTACCTGAGTAAATTTAGTATAAATATGTTCTACATTAATAGAATTTCTGCTTCAAGGACATAAACTAAATACATTTTTACTTTAATCCATAAAGACCATGTATAAGGATTTTCCTTGTAGTACTATTTATGTAGCTGAGAGCTGGAAGCAATCTGGGTTGTCAATGTGAGACAGAATTGATAAAAATCCCTTATATGAGAGAACTGTGAAGAAATTATGAACAATGATCTTTTAGATGTAAATAATAAACCAAGAGTGGATTGTAAAACATACTGCCAAGGGAAACTCATTGCCATAAATTATCATTTACATAAATATAAAAATGTAATCAACAATATACATTTTCCAAGAACACATATAAAGGATAGACATCAAACATTAGCATGACTGTCTTTTGAATAAGGTACATAATTAACATACTTAGTGTCTGCAGTATCCTGAAACAAACAAAAAGAGTGAAGGGAAGGAAATGAGAAGAGAAAAGGAAGATAAGGAAAATAGAGAAATAATTCTTCAGCAAAACTTGAGGGCCATGGCAAATAAAAACAATTTCTGGCAAATGGAAATGAATAAACAAAGATGGATATATAAGAGGATCTGCAAACTTTTTCTGTAAAGAGCCAGATAATAAAAATACTTTAGGTTTTAAATGGGTCATGTGTTCTTTGTGGCAAGCACCACATAGTGTGAAAGCAGTCATGCAAAATGCGTGAGCATGACTGCACTCCTGTAAAACTTTATTTACAGACACTGGGATTTGATTTTCCCATGGCTTTGGTGTATAATCAAATATTATTCTTTTGATTTTACATTTTAAAAATATAAAAATCCTAGTTCATGGGCCATACTAAAACAGAGATTGGGTCAGGTCAGAGGTGTTCTGTGGGCTGTGGCTGGTATAGAAACAACAAAGTACTAGACATCCCTTAATTTGACTAGAACAACAACTTAACTTTCTCTTAGAGGCTGCAGTGAGCCGAGATCATGCCACTGCACTCAGCCTGGGTGACAGAGCGAGACTCTGTCTCAAAAAAAAGAACATTTACTTTCTGTTGAATAACAATTACTCAGTAATTGTTGATGCTACTATTTAAGATCTCTTGAAACTTTTAACTGAAAATAATTTTATAATTTTGGATTATTATGCTCATTAGGACCAAAAAATTTACTAATATATGCAAATTAATAAATTGTAACTTTATCTTAATCTTCCCTATTTCAGTTTTAAAATTAAAGAGGGCTGGCCGGGCACAGTGGCTCATGCCCATAATCCCAGCACTTTGGGAGGCTGAGACGGGCGGATCACAAGGTCAGGAGTTTGAGACCAGACTGACCAACATGGTGAAAGCCCGTCTCTACTAAAAATACAAAAATTTGCTGAGTATGGTGGTGCACACCTGTAATCCCAGCTACTTAGGAGGCTGAGGCAGGAGAATCGCTTGAACCCAGGAGGCTAAGGTTGCAGTGAGCCGAGATGGTGCCATTGCACTCCAGCCTGGCTGACAGAGCAAGATCCCATCTTAAAAAGAAAAAAAAAAAATTGAGAAGGGCTACTACTCTAATAAATAGGCTCCAGGATATGGAAAATTTTGTTTTTCTCAACTGTGTTTGTGTATCACAATTTTTGTTCTTATCTCTAGGGATTGGGCTCTGGAAATATATTATAAATTATTTGCTCACAACAATAATATATTTTAGACCAAAGATCTGCTTTATATTCTAACAAAACTGAGGGAGACTGTTAATATTATTGAAGTTAACGTTGAGATTTTATATGCCTCCTTGGTTAAGGCATACCCTTGAGACAGTAAGAGTGACAGTTAACTGTGGCTGTACATTAAAGCACCTAGGGAATTTTACCAATTCCCATGTCTAGGGTCCACTCCAGACAAATCATATCAGGTTCTCCAGGAGCAGAACCCATTAGTTAAAGTTTTTTAGATGCTTTTAATCTGCAGGCTGTTTGGGTACTCCCTGGCTAGTTCCCAACCTACTAAAGAGAAAAGCATATCCATAGACCACAATCTGAGGAGACTGAATATAAATAGTTGGCATATCTCAGCAAGTGAAAAGACTTTGACATTCTCTCACATGTGTAAGGGATAAGAAACATTACCAATAAGTCTACATATAGTCTCTTTTTCTCTCTTTCCATATATATGTATGTATGTGTGAATTCATGTATATATATAGATATATATAGAGACCTTGACTTAGAGGGTTCAACCTAACAATTTTTTTTATTGACAATGGTGCAAAAGTGATACACATTTAGTAGAAACCATACTTCAAGTGCCCATACAATCATTCTGTTTTTTTACATTCATTACAGTATATAAAAATTTCATGAGGTATTCAACTATAGGTCCAAACCATAGGTCATGTTTAAGGTAGGCTAGGCTCTAAGTATGATGCCCACTACAATAGATGTGTTAAACATATTTTCAACTTAATAATATTTTCAACTTATGATGAGTTTATCAGTATGTAACTCCATCATAAGTTGCGGAGCGTGTGTGTGTGTGTGTATGTGTGTGTGTGTTTGTGTGTGTATTTCAACTGTAATGCCAAAAAGGGAGTTTCTTCTTTTCTTTAGAGCGTTCCACAGCCTTAGTTAGTTGCTGATGCATGAGGTTGCACATTCACATTCAGACTGTGACCCAAAATAGACAATATTAAGAGTTCATGATAAACTGGATATTTGTGACAGTAATCTGGCACTCACTGAAAACCATAACTTCAAAAGTCACAACTGATAGACAGTAATACAGGTATATGTAAAATTGCCAGAAGAATATTCTTTGTGTTCATCTATTTGGGTTTGTGGCTTCCTTGAGTTTCATGGAGGCTTTTCAGACATTACTCAGCATCCTGAAGTTAAATTTCCTGAGATTATATTTAAAAACATTGAGTTGTGTGTACAGATATAGTATATAATATGTGTATTATATTATATATGGATATATATGTGTGTATATATATAGATATATAATCTCAGGAGAGCATCCAGAATTTTCATTAAATTCTAAAATATCCAAGAACTCTCACTGCCCTCGTCTCTCATCTACTCCTGTCTCCTCAATAACATTTTAAAAAGACAAGAAAAAAACAGGAAGGCTGCTATTTGAGATTCTTTTAATTCTAATACCCAACCATGGATTAATATACATCATGAGAAAATTGGAACAGAAAACTGCACCAATCACTTAATTCTGCCTCCAACTATAATTACTTAAACTGAATTTTACTTTGGCATGATGTCTTAGAGAAGCAGCTCCATAAATATTTTTTGCCTTGTTTACTGAAGATAATTTTCACTCAGTTAAATCATATACACTTTTACTAAAACCCTTGTGGAAATTTTCTCTTTTTTCTAAATGTCAAAAATTGGGCTATTTCTTGTTCCTGCTGAAGATCTTACTTGTTTATTCTTTAAGGATATTGTGAATTTTACAAGTGATCATTTTGTTTTTAATTTCAACACCCAGAGAGATTGCTTCTAAAGAACAGAGCTCATCCCTAGATATAAGACTGGAGCATAAGGTCAGGGTTGGCACACGACACAGACCGAGTAATGCAGGTATTCAATAATCAATTTTGAAATCCCCTCTATTTCTGACTGTGTGACCTGGAATTCCCTGCTGAATGACAGAATTGGTTTCAGGTCCCATAGGTTAGCCAATTCTACCTACAGCAATAGAGCAATCCTCCTTTTAACAACCCAGATACTGTGGTGCTAAAAAAAAAAAAAAAATTCATTAAAGAGCAAATTCTACAAATGGGAAAAGAAGCACAATTCAAAAGCTTCCGATTGTTTTCCTCCTACTGCACTCTTTAGACTTCAGTGTTTAAAAAACATCTCTTGTTCATTTTTTTAAATCTTTGTACTGTCTAAACATATAATGGATAATTAATTTTAAAAGTTCAGTGAGAAACGATCGCATCCCCTTATTAGGAAATGACTTTGTTGAGCACATACTATATGCAATATTGACTTAATTGCTTTTTTTTTTACTAGACGAATTACACTATTTTTGAACACATCTTGCCAATGCTATAAACCCCTAAAAGTGGATAATTTTAGTAATCATCATAAGATTATAATGATATAATTGACAAAAAAGGAGTTCATATTCAATGTATAAACAGTGTTATTTGAAAAGAGGAAGGTTCATTGGATGACATTTTTGGATGCTTTTCTCCCTAGGGTGACACTACAGTTAATAAAATCTTGCTAAGCACCAAATAAATTTTTTTGTTGTTTTTACACAAAATGCCCTTAGCTCTAGAAAAGATTACTATCCAGAGACCCTGAATAAAGACATCTGGGCTGTTCAGAAAACAATTAACGAGAGAGCATCATGAAGATAAATTTGACCTGAAAGGAAAAAGTCTCAGCTTTTTAAATATTTTAATATTTGAGGAGTGCTTTATGTCTAATATTCAGAATGTCATTAGAAGATTGCCTTTAATTTTCTTGTACAGTTGGAAACCATGCAGCTATTTGGCTAGTTGACACTGAATAACTTTGCATTTTGGGAAGACTTTTACAGTCTGAGATCATCTTCTAGGTAATTATTAAAATATAGAAAGGCTTTTTAGGCTATTGTAGACTATCTTCCTTGAAACAGTTGCAAGGCATTGGATTCGGTATTGCACAATGTTACTTACTCAAATTACTCCTGAAAATGCTATAAGGTATATTTTTTCTTTCATGCTTAAAAAAATTAATAGACATTTTTTCAAGCAGTTTTAGGAAAAGTTCTACAGTAAGTACAGAAAGCTTCCATATAAATCCTCTCCACCCCATACTGAACCCACACATTTGTTAAAATTGATGATTATTATTAACTAAATTAATAGATTATTATTAACTAAAGTCTATAATTTATATTAAGTTCACACTTTGTGTTGTACATTCTATGGACTTTGAGAAATACCTAATGTCCTGTATCCACCATTACAGTATTATACGGAGTAATTCTACTGTCCCAAAATGGCTCTACCCACTCCCTAGGCCCATGGCCACCTCTGATATTTCTACTTTCTCTATGCTTGTCTTCCCTACAATGTCATATAGTTGGAACAGCACAATATGTAGCATATTTAGACTAGCATATTTCACGTATCAATATTCAACTAAGGTTCCTCCATGGTTTTCTGTGATTTGATAGCTCATTTCCTTTTATAGCTAAATAATATTGCATTGTCTGGATGTACCATCCTATGCTTTTAGATTCACTTATTGAAAGACATGTTGGTGGCTTCCAATTTTTGGCAATTATGAATAAAGCTACTATAAACATTCATATGCAGAGTGTTTTGTGAACATAAATTTTCAGATCATCTGGGTAAACATCTAGGAGTGTGATTGATTGCTGGATCCTATGTATATTTAGCTTTGTAAGAAATTGCTAAACTGCTTTCCAAAGTGGCTGTACCATTTTGTATTCCCACCAGCAATAAATGAGAGCTTTGTTGCTCTGCATTCTTTTGAGAATTTGATTTTGTCACTTTTAATTTTTAGCCATTCTAATTGGTGTATTATAATATTTCATTTTTGTTGAGGTAGGTTTGTAACTACCGATATGTCTGAAAGCAAGGGCTTTGGAGCCAGTGATCCTGGCATTGCAGTTTGGCTCTGATACATCTTAGGTGTGTGATCTCAGGCATATTCTTTTAAAACACTGTGACTCAGTTTTCTTACCTGTAAATAGGATTGATCATATTACCTACTTCATAGCATTACTGCAAGAAAGTATGAATTGACTTGCTTAAAGTGCTTAGAAGTGCCTGGCATGCCATAAGTTTCCGTAAGTGTTATCACTGGCATGGTGTAGCTAATTTTAGAGACGAGAAAAAAAAAATATTTTGGCCAAATTTGCTTGTTTAGAAAGTAGTGCCACCAGAATTTAATTTCAGGTCTGTCTCTTGAGCTTATATTCTTTCCGAAATTCCATGAAACTTCTGAAGTTGAAAAAAATAGTACTCCCATATACAAAATTTCTTGGCATATCTAGTCAAGTGTGAAGAAATTAAGTCATAGCTGTGCATTCATGCTTAGCTCAAGTTGCCTAAAAATAATGAAGGCGACAGAGTGTATCTTTGGGGCCATCTATTCCTCTTTCCCTGCTAACTGTATCTGCAGCAATTTCATTTCTCATTGTTCTCTGCCTTCCCTTCTAGCTAATCAGAAAGCTCTGTTGCTTCTGCCCTTTCATCCAATGTTATAATATACCTATTAAAAAAAAGGTCCTATATACAGATGTTTGCATTGACACTCTTATTGTTACTATTTTGATTTAAACCTAAGAAGATTCATTACAGAAAATAATGCTATTGCTTTACACATATTTGTAGGTTATTGAATCTAGAGTGCTTTCGGTATGTTTAAATTAATATACTTGCAATCCATGCAGAAGACATACTTGGAAGCATGGATCCAAATCTTATTTAAATTTGTATTACATTATACCTGTTACATACCCCAGCATAAATCAGTCACTTGAAAGGTATATTTGAGTGAATGAATGCATAAGTGACACATGGTCTGAGACCACTATCTCAGAAAGACTATGCCATATCAATCACACACAATAAATTCTGGAGATCTTTTTTCCTGAAAGAGAACATAAAAGAGAGGACCATTGGATTTCTGGTTCCTTGCCTGGGGGAAGCTTCTCTTCCAGCTCCACACCCTGGAGACCTGTTTGAACTATGCAGAGTTTTCAATGGAAATGACATAGATTGCTAATCCTAACCCATCATCAGTGCTAATATCTTTGTTATAGTCTCAATGTTCATTATTTTTATAGACAATTGAAAATATATTATTTCAACATATTTTTGTTTGTAATTTGTTTGCCTGGTTCTTAAAACATCAAGCTTTAATTTGAAATAAATTACATATCACTTATCTGTTATATTAGTGGTTTTACCAAAGAAATGGAGATCATCTCATGAAAAAACAATCATTTTGTTGTTGCTGCTGTTGCTCTTCTAACACTTAGATGAAAATCTTAATTAGGTAATACAATTACCTGTGCTATTTTAGATGAGACATTCCAAACTCAATGTCAACCTTTATCAGTGCCTTGTTGTCATCATTTGAACAAATTATTTCCATGTTTGGAGTGACAATTGGTATATATTATAACAGTGTATAAAACAGCTTGTTTGCAACCTAAGAAGACACAGTGTCTCCTGTTTGTAGTATTTACATACATATCTGGGTATGCACATACGCAACATTTTATTTCACTTTTGTCACTTTTAACTGAGGCCTTGTATTGCTATTACTGTCTTGCTTGGACCAATCCCCTTTACAATGTATTTTAATTTATTTTAATATGCTAAGGTTTTAGAAAAAGACATAACATGTTTGTAAACCCCAAAGAAATAAGACAAACAGTTTATATGCTAGCATTGTCTATCCTACTTAACTATATAATTAGCTTTCTCAGAAGCACGGTTTTGGAATGTACGGTTTAGAGCCTTGGATGTTGCAAAAGGGTTGCATCCTTAGAAGATGCCCTAACCATTTGGAATGGAAGATGCTGATTTGAAAGATAACCTTGCCACTTCTGAGTTTTGGGAGAGTAAATGTGGAGTGTGTGAAATGTTGACTAATAATAGTATTCCATTGATTTTAATTGCCATAGCTTCCTTTTGTGGAAAAAGCATGGTTGGTTTTTATTACCCTTTCCTGTAGTTGGTCATCTTACAGAGCTTTGATGTTACTAGGAACTTGTCATAAAATTAAATAGGTTGTCAGAGAGTTATATGTTTTATTAGTACACATAATTTACCCTCTATTTGTGTTTGGACCCTGAGATCCCAGAAAGAAAAAAAAGATGATGCCATGTTTACTTCTTGTATCCTCCCACTTGATTAGGGGTTAATGGGGTCACAGATATTGGATCTGGCCATAGCTATGGTCTGCTAAGTGGCCCACTCTGATGAATAAATCATATTAAATTATGCCAAGGCAGCCATACAGAAAGGAATAGAGAAAACACATTCTTCCTTGACTAATACCCTTTTCCAGTTGGCTCCAGGCCATTACAGCATTTGTTAGTTCTGTGGCGGCTTCCATAAGCTTTTATCACTGGACCCTAAGTTCTGTGGGCTTCCGGCTCAAATTATGCTCTGCTGTGGGTTCCACTCCTTTGAGGGCCATGAAACGAAAGAGACTTTCTAAGAGTTACTATACAACTGATCTCAAACTCATCAGGCATTAAATTTCAACCTTTTGTCTATTTGGGTCTCTGCCTTGTTCTGAGTGCTGAGCAGGTCGAGGAATAATTTATTCCTATTTGTACAGGATCAATGGTATATTACAAAGAAATATGTAGATATATATGTAGAAAAATAAAGTGTAAAATATTGTGTTACAGAAGGAAGACTTTAGAAATTTTATCCAGTCTGGGCTGAATTAAAGTTTTAGTGGAAGAGGCAATATCTGAGCTGGACATTTAAAAATATGTACAAATGTAAAGAAAGAATAAGTTTTAAACCCTCCATGCCAGAAAAAAGCCTATCTCTCTACTACTCAAGTTATTTTACAAGAACACATTGTTTTTTGCCTGACACCCTTAGACCTGTACCCCCTAATCCTCTTTAGCAATCTTTCCTGTGCATCCAAATTGGCACATATGACATTTGCCTTCCATACAAAGGTGATTCCATAGCACACATGTTTTAAAAGGTTTTGGCTAATTGGACAGAACGTGAAGGTCAGTGGCTCACTTATTATTCCAGGGTTGCTGTAAGACTTGACTCTAGTGAGACTTGGTTTCAAGGGTGTCCTCACCAACCAGCCTCACCAAAGCTAAGATTCCACTCTTTTTAATAAGTCCCTTTAGCATGAGCCACTTGAAAAAAATTATGCCTTGCACTTGACAATACAGATCTTTTTGCAAATATTCCACTAAAATTTCTTCTATTTTACTTTAAATCTCTCTTACCTATTCTTCTTTAAGAGCCTGAAGGATTTAAGACTTTTCCTCAATCATTTAACCTGGCATTGTATTAAGGTAATCAATGACATGTGTCCTGAATTTCTTTCCACTGCTCAAGTTCATGTACTCCACATAACAATCAAACAATGTTCCTCCATCCCTGTGTGAGCTACATCTACTCTGTGCTTTCCTGCATGCTGAGTGTTCTGTTTTATCATGGCCACATTTCAGTATTTATAGATATTTTTCCACACATGCTGTACATCAGCTATCTGGGTTGTGTGTGGGAAAATGACAGAATTTCACCTGGGTTGTTGAGCCTGGGGATAAGTTGAGTAAATTCAAAGACAGTCTTTTGGATAGACATACAAAAGAAAGACATCCTTTAACTCCATTGGATGTTAGTGGATGCACATTCCATGGGGAAAAAGACATTGTCTATTTTTCTGGTTACTCTTACCTTAGTCCTGATCACAGTGGATCATCTTTATTATATTAAATTATTATTCATTGAATTAGTGACTACATTAAAACCAAGCACATCATTTAACTAGTTGTTTATTCAAATGATCTAAGTATAGATGAAAAAAACTAATGAACAGGAAAATAGACAAAAAAAGAAAACAAGAAGAAAGTAAACAATTATAGAGAAGTAGATAGGGAGCAAAGCCTGAAAAAGTTCTTACAGTCTTGAAGCTCAGCTAAAACTGTTATTTACAGACTTTCCATAAGGTTAAAAGTGGGGAGGAACTTACTAAAATTACTGATGCAACAAGGACACTATCTTGAGATGCAAATTATATTTACATTTTTAAATGCTGGTCAATTGAAATTGTAGATTATTCCACTCTTGAATAGATGTAATCTCTTCTTTTAAATTTTATATTTCAAAGATTGACCAAGCTGTCTTATCTTGCCTCCCAAGCTACAATATCTTTGAAGTTTGTTTATTCCCTTAGATGCTTAGTACATTAAACTGCAAACTTAAAAATTTTGAAGGGATCAGAAATTCAAGAGCTATTTATTTTAACACCTACACCAAAGGAGCTGTATTTCTCAAAGGAGTACATTTTTAAGAATTCTGGGTCTCAAACTCCTGACCTCAGATGATCCTCCCGCCTCAGCCTCCCAAAGTTCTAGGATTACAGGCATGAGCTACAGCACCCAGCCAAAAGGCAACCTTTATGGTTGATTGATATTTGCTTTTTGCCCCTTGAGTTCTTCTGTCAGGAATGGCTTCTCCCCAGCAACTGAATGTGTAAGTGCTGCTGAAACTGAGGGAGCAGGATGGCTCCAGCCCTGCGGAGGAGTTTGGGAATGTATCAGAAGAGGCCAGCTTCCCAAAGAGGCATGCAGTCTGGCTGTAGGCTGACTGTCAGTCATGCCAATCTCTTTCTCCTAACTTTTTGAACCTTAACGGAGATATACTACCTTTGATTAGTTTTTAAGGAGAAGCCCCATAAAAAGAAAAATCTGTGTGCCAGATCTTTTATTTGAAATACAGTGTAACTGATGGCCCTTCATTAGCATTTTATTGGTACTCTTTAAAGCACTCACTGGACAAAACATCCCAGAAGTTCTCTCTCTGTGGAACGTATCACTGTTGTGTCAGACTCTGTTGTTTACAAACTTAAATGTAGACTTCTTAAAAATGTACTCCTTTGAGAAATATAGCTCATTTGGTGTAGGTGTTAAAATAAATAGATCTTGAATTTCTGATCCCCTCAAAATTTTTAAGTTTGCATTTTAATGTACTAAGCATCTAAGGGAGTAAACAATTTTTGACAGGCCACTTGCTTATAAGGGACATCCCACATAATTGAATAAAATATAAATAATCTCTTTAACAATCTTTTGACTGGTTAGTTCAGTGACTCTGTATCTTATAGTATCATTATTGCATTGAAGGTTGAGTAGTCATTGATGAACTTCAGCACTCAGTGATTCTTTCTATGCTTATGAAGAGTTCGTCAGCATGTTCTAAAGGGAGGAAATACAATGCTGAGTAGTCCGTTGTACTGCTGGGATCCAGTCTAGGCTCCAGTATTTAGCCTCTTTGTCCTCTTTTCCTTGTCTATAAAATGGGGATCATGATACCATACTTTTTAGAACTAAAGATGTCATCGATGGCAAAAAAAAAAAATCTCATACCACTAATAAAAGGTAATTAATAGTGTCAATTGAAATATAACTCTATTGAAGAAAAAAGTAAATCCAAGAAAAGCTTCAGACTGAAGGAAACAACAGTTCTCTATTTTGTTCCACTCTCTTAGCACTTAATCTTGTATTGGCTGCAAAGTCACTATGATCGATTTGTTTGACTTCAATTCCTGTGTCTCATTCTATTTTCTTCTTGTAGAATTTTTATTTCTGTCCTTTTTTATCCTTTGAGTTTGAAATTTTTATCATGACTTGGGCTATGGAAATCAAAGAGAAGCTGTAACTCATCTGAGAAAGTGTGTGCATGTGTGTGTGTGTGTGTGTGTGTGTGTAAAATAAAATTTTTTATTGGAGGGGAGATGGAAAAATAGAACAGACTACTGTAAATTTTCTTTCACCTCTAGTATTCTATAATCTTTGATTAGTCTGTTGAAAATAATCAAACATTATAATTTAGTGGTCACATTTAGATATACTTTAAATGGCAATGTAGGGGCTTAATGTCGCCAAACCACTGGGAAAGGACATCAATTAGTTCAAAGGCTACTTCACAACTAAATTTAGCAACATATTGGAATTAACACATAGCACTCTGTTATAACCCAATAGAAGTATACAGAAAAAAAGAGCACCTTGTATTGATATTTTAATCTAAATGTACCCCATAGTGATGAGTAACCTAGTGATAAGAAAAAGATGCCCGTAATTGTGTTAGATAATAGAAATATGAATTTCTTATGTATCTATTTTACTGTTTTGTTCAGAAAAACATCAGATAGGGCAATGTTTATAAAATTTCTTTTTTACATTTAAGAAAATAGAAGATAATAGAAGATACAGGAACACTTGGAGGAAGGATATTACAATTATAGGACAATTGATGCTGGTATTTGAATGAATCAGCCACGTAATTTCAAATCACAGCAGTATGTAAATTTATTATCCTTTGTGGTTTCTACTCAGACTTTTCTTGACAGAGCCAATCCAGCAACAAAATACAATCATAAATTATAAGTGTTTGCCTCACAAATTTTGCAGATGCCATCTTGAGTGAGTGATTTGTCAGATTTCTACCTGATACTGCTCTGTTTGGCTCACTGCCTCATTAGCCATCCCCACTTTGAAAATATGCAACTGATGGATCTAGAATGAATTCCTACTTCAAGTAAACCAGAAATTATATTTTGGAATACACCACAATGTTACCATGTATCCATCCCATTCCTAACACCAGTCTGTGGTTTTGGATCTTACTAGAAATAATAACAACAGTCTGACTACTCTCAATCTCTTATCAATTCCTGGAAATTACATTTAGAAATTGTCACAAAAAAATTTTTTTCTTTTCTTTCTTTTTTTTTTTTTTGAATCGGATGCCAAGGCTGGACTGCAATGGCATGATCTTGGCTCACTGCAACCTCGGCCTCCCGGGTTCAAGCAATTCTCCTGCCTCAGCCTCCAGAGTAGGTGGGATTACAGGTGCAAGCCACCACGCCTGACTAATTTTTGTATTTTTAGTAGATATGGGGTTTCGCATGTTGGCTAGGCTGGTCTCAAACTCCTGACCTCAGATGATCCTCCCGCCTCAGCCTCCCAAAGTGCTGGGATTACAGGTATGAACTGACGCACCCAGCCAAAAAAAAAAAAAAAAAAAATCTTTCTAAATGTTGACTTAGCAACCCAGAGGAACAAAAAAGACGTGTACATTTTGCTATTCATAATTGGAAGAGTTTGACAATAAATTGATACTAACATTAACTTTCATTCACAGTATGTAATTACTTTTATCAGAAGGTCAGTGGGATTACACACCTGTTCAAAGTGCTAAGATAGTTTTTAATAACCCAAGGGAGTGATGTCATGGGAGTGGTAGTACAAATCTCAGAATCTAGGAATCTCTCTCTCTCTCTGTTTTTTTTTTTTCTGCTTGAACTATTAAGTCTTTGTGCTGATGTCCACTCTCACAATAATAGTTAGAATGAAGCCTTTATTATTTTTTGTGTAAAGTATAGCTATTTAGGTTTGAAATATAAGAATTTGAAAATATGAACACTCTCAAAAATAGCTCGATGTTACAGTCACATGTATGGTGACCTCCCTCCACAAATAGTTATATCACTGGAAATAAGTATTTTTAAGTGATACATTGAATGGCATCACACATATATTTTCATTATAGTGATTTACTCTGTGAACTTAAAACATGTAGTAAAGATGTACTTCTGTGAACATACCTGTTTTAATCTTATTTCAAAATTATACAGTATTCAGCCTGGTTAGCACCTGCAGATATGTTACAGTTTTACATGGTGAAGTTTTATCAATGACCCTTGCAGAAAAGTAAAAAGTAGTTTGGAATAAATGTGTGTGTGTGTGCACATGCATGTGTGTGTTGTGTGTGTGTGTGTGTGCATGAAAAAGTGAATGTGGAGTAACCATAAACCATAATATAGTTGAGATTAATTACATTAGTGCATACACAAGACAATATTGCTCATAATGGTCATGGCAAGAAGGAAGAGAGGGAATGCAAAGGATGGTGTGGAATTAGCAATTTGGAATAAGAAAATGTATTTTGTATATTATATTAGCATATGTTTCAAAGTATGTAACACAAAGACAACCACACGAAATTATCTGTAATCCATTTCTATTAATTAAAAAATAAATATAAAATCATATACACTCACATATATTCATATGCATGTGTACTTATAATTATAATATAGAGTAAAACTTGTCATAAAGTCATAGTCAGGTAAGATACTCACAATTGTGTAAAATTTCAGTATTTGTTAATATGATGCAATGAGTTAATTGAAGTGGTTAGCCACAGAAGTTCCAGGGTCAGGACATGTAGTGTAACATACTGACCCAGCTGCCATTCTCTCTTCATTTTTTAAAGGGTCATTTCTGGAGTCTGTAGTTGGCTGAGATTCTAGAGATCATTTTTTTTTAACCAGGAGTTTTAGGGAGTTTGAACCTACAGAATACAGGGGGATATGAAAACCCAGCCTTTATCTACACATTTTTAGAGGTGGAGTGGTCTGTCCTATTTCTCCTATCCTAACCAGAAGATAAGATAATAAGATTTCAATTCACTGGGCAAGGGAAACACAGAGAAGAAAAAGGATTATTAATCCAATTATATGTGACCTAAAGTTTTAAAGGAACATGTTACCCTGGAGTTTTGCTGTATCACTGAACAAGACAAATGGCCAAACATTACAATTAATAAGGTTGTACAGAGACCATAACTCTTAACCCTGTTGGTGGGAATGTTAACTGGTGAAACCACAGTGAAAGAGAATGTGACTTTATCTCACACAGCTCAAGATCTCACAATTCCACATCTAATTATATACCAGGGATACGGTGACCAACAGAACTGGTTTACTTGGAACTAAGTGATTTCCCAGACAAGAGATTTGCAGTGCTAAAATCAGAAGGCAAACTGGCAAAAGTTGACTACCCTAAACCCTGGGAGAATTCTGGCATGTGAGCACAAAGAGGCATGAATAACAGTGCTCCTAGCAGCATTGTAGACAATAACTGATATTGATAACAGCTTTGGCAGTCATTAACAAACAGAAAAATGATTAAATGGTTACATCCATAAAACAGAATACTAGAGAGCAGTAAAAAATAAGTGAATGACAACCAAATATATTGACATGTTGAATTTCAAAAATAAAATTTTGGATGAAAAAGTAATGTTAGAAATGGTGTTTCATTTGGCATAAATCTATACAATGTTTTACAAATTATATAATAATACTATGTTAAGAACACTAAAATATGTAATATAAGTAATTATTAGCTATCAGGAAAATGAAAATAAAAACCATAATGAAATACCACATCTTACCAACCAGGATGGCTATACTGAGAAAAGACAGATAATAACACTTTTTGGCAGAGATATGGAGAAAAGGAAACTCATGCATTTTTGATGAAAAAGTAAAACAGTACAGCCATGTTAGAAATCAGTGTAACAGCTCCTCAAATGGTTAAATACACGGAATCATATGATGCAACAATTCCACTCCTAGGTATATACCCAAGATAAATGAGAACATGTTCATGTTCATACAAAATTTTGTATGACTCTTCCTAGCATCATTAATCATAATTGCTAAAAAGTAGAAACAACCCAAAATGTCTGTGAACTGATGAGTGGCTGAATAAAGTGTGATGTATCTACACAATGGGAAATTATTTGCAATTAAAATAAATGAAATACTGATACATGCTACAACATAGATGAACCTTAAAAAGTTATCATCTGTGACAGAAGCTCAATCACATATCACCATATATTAATATTTTATTTATATGAAATGTCCACAATAGGCAAATCTATAGGGACAGAAAATAGACAAAAAGGTTGTAAAAGTGTGAACATACTAAAAGCTATTGAATTGCATCGCTTAAATTTGTGGTAAGTTGCATGGTATGTGAATTGTATTCTCAGAAATGCTGTCAAAAAAGTACTAACAGATGCTTGGGGATAAAAATCAATAATATGAAGGCAGTAGTTTCCCTTGAAAAGGAAGAGAGTGGTTGTGGTAAATGAGCCTGAGAGTCTTTCAAATATGTAGGCAAGTTTTTTGTTTTTCAATTTTGGCAATATATTCAAGGATATTTGTTTTATTATATTTTACAATGGCTTGTGTGTTTCAATCATTAGAGAATGACATTAAAATATCCAGCCAATATCTGCCAATGGTAACAACTCAGAGACTAAAAACTAAATAAAGCTCAAGGATATTTGTTTTATTATACTTTTCAATGGCTTGTATGTTTCAGTCATTAGAGAATGACATTAAAAATATCCAGCCAATATCTGCCAATAGTAACCACTCAGAGAGTAAATAAAGCTCAAAACACAACTCCATAGTATCCTCCTAGCTTTACACAGATGTTCCTAAACAGTTGTTGATGCAAGACAGATGTCAGCTTCCCTTAGAGTATTAATAATTTAGCAGAGTTTTTCCTCATTTTTTATTTTATTTAATTGTGCTCATTTGCAAGCAACCTGTTAAATGTATTCATAAAAGGACAAAGCAGAAGGAGGGCGTGACATCACAGATGAACCATGCTGATATGTTCTGACCTTCCAACATACAAAGCTATTTGTGTAAACACTGAATAAGTACAGATATTAGATGAACTGGTATCTTTGAAGTTAAAGATACTGATAGGAGGGGGGGTTGGAAAGAGAATACAAAGTAGTGGGTCCTTGCAGGAGTGCATTTTAGAAATATAGTATAAATTTGAAATGAAATCTCACAGAACGTTTGATCCACCCATGATAGTGATAATTACATAGTGAAAAAATAAGAAATGACTGTTTTCCAATAAATATGTATCTTGACTTTGTTTCAACTACTCTGGTCTAATTTTCCAAGCTCCTATAGCAGCTAACTTTTCTGCAAAGAGTGGGAGCCTTGGTTGACACTACATTAGAGGCAGCTTGGACAATCCCAGACTTAGCTGAAGGCAGAAATTTTGAAGTTATTTTTGATTTCCTGTTCTCTCTTTCACTATTCTCCCTAAGCTTCTCAGGGACTGGGTAAAGGACAGCCAGTGTAGGAGAGGCCAGGTTGCCAAGGTCTCTTGGAAGCCCTTAGCCATGATTGGCTAGAAGGGATTTGAGAGAAACGCCACCTTTAAGTTTCACTAATAGGAAAGATCAGTGATGGCAAAACTTTCTACCTACCTCTCCCTTTCCCATAGGGTTGACTATTTTGTGATTATTTGAGGCTACGCAGCATTAGGAAGATTCATATACCTCTTCTACACCAAAAAAAGACATCAGGCTCTGACTGTGTTCATCCTTTACATTTTGCTTCCTATCCTCTTTCTGAAGATCTCCTTTTTTTCCTCTGTGAAATAATTCTGCTTCTAACGTCCATAAGATTTCATATTAAGTGATTAGAATATTGCCCCTGACTAATTTTTTTCTTTCACTCAATTGTCTGTGGACACCTTTTTGGCATCTTTCTAAAATTACATAGTTTTCCACCTTTAATATTTGTTACTCTTGTCTTTCCTACTAAAGTGTGATTTTTTTTACGGGAGGAATAAATATTTTGCATAATAGACACCTAAAAATAATACATGAATGAAATAGGTTTATGTGTTTTAATAGACTGTGTGAATACACATTACTCTATTAAAGTGTCCTGCTTTGTCTTCTTTTAATGTAAAATGATCTCTCCCATTGCTTTGGAATTCCCTTCATAGCAGTAATACTGCATTCTAAATTTAATCTTAATTTTATGGCCGATGATAGTGACAAATTCTGGTAAAAAGTAACAGAAGATTGTTGGAATTAATGAATAGAATTAATCCTTCAGTGTCACAGTATTGAGTTAGCATAGTACATTAATACATTTGTTTTAAGAATTATCTTAATAGTAAATAATAGGTTTAATGCAATATGTTTCAATAAAAATTATAAAATTTGCTTTAATATTTCTAAAATAATAACATAAAATGATGTTGATCTGGGAAGGCAGAGGACAGGCTTGAGATACAGGAAGGTCAGCTATAACATATGAGTAGAGCAGTAACATAGATCATGTAAAGGAAAATACATGTGACATATAGGACTCAATTTTCCTTACTCTGTATACACCACCTCGTCTAACCTTAGTCTCTTCCTCTATAAAAGAGCTTAGATCACATTGACCTCCCTCGGACAGGAATCTTAAACCACATATATGCAGGCCAGTGATTTGAGTTCTAGGTTTTATTTTCAGGTGTCTCACCTGCTTGCTTACTTTCTTAATTTTTAGTATTTGACTTCTATTCAACTTACGTATGTACTCTAATTCTGATTTCTTCAAGATTTCTAAATTCTTTGTAGAGACCGTATCATTTGTTAACTTTAGGGCTTCTATCATCTCCTACTTGTAGAAAACCAATGATATAATATGGTTGCACAAGTAAATAAGAATTTCCTTACATACTTTTATCTATATTAGGCAGTTACTAAGTTCATTTGGTAAAAGAAATGCAGTGCCAGTGTCCAGGAAAAATAACAACAATGACAATCTTTGTTTCTTCAGATCTTTTGCCACTAGAGTACTGCCAACTAGAATTTGCTACATATTTTATCTTACATACAGATCCAAATGCAAAATCCTCAAGGGTTCCTGGACATTTGCATCTGTCTCTTCAGAATGTATATCCAATATTCAAGGGAAAGTTGTTTTGCTGCTTCAGTAAAATGGCTGTGGATACCATACAGATTGAAATAGAAAACTGGGCAATAAAAGCTCAAAAATTAATCTAGGTCTATGCCAGCAAAGGAAAGAAAAGAATCAAGATTTAGTTTCTAGAAGTATATGTGGAGTATTTATTATCTTCCAGATAATTAGTTCTTAAAAGAGATTTTAGGAACTTCCATGGGTTATTATATTCCACTCCTACCACAATCTTGTAAATCCCTCAACTTATCTAACAGTGCGCATATCTTATGTAGGTTCTGAAGGTAGGGACTTTTAATTTCAAATTTGACATTATTGCTCTTTAAATACATGTTATATCATGCTCACAATAACCTCAAACCCCTGGGATCAAACAGTCTTCCTGCCACAGTCTCCCAAGTAGCTGGGACTACAGGTGCATACCACTGTACCTAGTTTATTTTATTTTATAATATTTTATTTTATTTTATTTTTGTGGTGATAAGGTCTTGCCTTATTGCCCAAGCTAGTTTCAAACTCTTGACTTCAAGTGGTACTCCTGCCTTGGCCTCCCAAATTGTTGGGATTACAGGCAGGAGCCAATGTGCCCTGTCAGCATTTTATTGTCTAGCTAGTACTTGGATTTCCCCAATTGTTGGACTTTCTCAACTCTGTACGTGTCCTCATCTCTAAGTGTTTTAGATTTACTAATATTTGGAAGTTACCAATATATAATAACAAATGTAAAACGATGGTACAACATCTATTGCTGTTTATGCATTGCTAATGGCTTATCTATTTCGTGTAGCATGATATAGAGCCATGGTTCTTAAAATTTTGCAACTGTTTTGACACAGATGGCTGGGCCCTACCTCCAGAGTTTCTATTCCATAGGTCTAGAATGGAACTTGAGAATTTGTATTATTAATGAGGTAAGAGGTAATACTGGTGTTGCTGGTCCAGGGACCACATGTTGATAATAACTGGTATAGAACATTGAAGAATTGGCTTTATGAGAAATGTGTTGTTGTTGTTGGGGATGCAAGAATGAATTACACAAAATAATCAAAAGTGCTAATCTCTGGTAGACACATAGAACTTGTGCTGTGTCCCAGGACATTGGTAGAGGCCACTGGAAAGAAGAAGCTGGAGCATGGCAAACTTCAGTGAAGTGTTTTTAGCTTTCCATGACTGACTTTGGAATGAATGACAGCTATGCTAATATAGGTGCTAGGTGATTGATGTAGGTTTAATGATATCTCAGAGATGCTTAAATCTGGAAGATAGTGCTGAATAGTTGCTGGGCCAAGGGGTGCCCAGAATAAGATGTTCAGTTGTGCTAATGCCTGGATGGCATGTTCTGTTGAAGCAAGGCCTAAGCAAACTAGTCTCACAGGTAACAAGCTGATAAGATCTTAGCAGTGTATCTGAACTCCACTAGGATTATTTCATGCTCTGATATTCTACCAGCATGTCCTGAGCCAATGCATATACTTTAAATGGACATGCTTGTCTGCACGGCAACCGACACCTGGAACTCAAGTCTATTTGAGGACTTTGTGCTATAAAACCTCCTTCTGGCATTTTTCTCCGTCTGTTTCTCAAATTCATGCTTACTAATATGAGCCTACATCCATACTCTCAATATTCTGTAGATTTGAAATGCATTATTTTCTTAAATACTAGGGATAATCACTTAGATATTATTTTCTATGGTTCTGTCATTTTAAGGTTCTTGGGAAGAACCAAGTCCATGATCATGTACTACTTACCATGCTGTGGCTCTTGAGGGAAAAGATCCAATTCCTGGTGATCGTGCATGTGTGGGGGAGCTGAAGAAATACTACTTATACCAGAATTTGGCAATTCTGTGAAGGTTGAATGCCTGTTAACTTCTACACTCATTATTGAGTACCTTATATGTTTTATTTCTTTGTAAAAATGATATGTCTTCACTGCCAAGATCAGGATCAGACACATATTATATACTCATAGTCAATGGTTTATTGGCTAAATTATAAGTGGTGTAGCGACATATTTTACTCAGAGTATTTACATATTTAACATAGTCATAAGAGATGCAAGGAAAAGCTTTCTACACCTAAATAATGAAATCAGGATAGATCAATATAAAATAACATATTTTAATCCATTATTCCTTTTCTACTCTCCCTTAAATTAAGCTTAATAATAGAATGCAAAACTGGACAAAAAATATAGGACTTTCCACAGCTTAAGTGAGTACTATTGCTTTAAATTACGGATTCAAAAAAAAAAATTTGAAATATTTCTTCTCACTCCCCATCCCCCCCACAAAAAAAACACCTTTCTAAGGAAGCTTATCTCTAAGTTAATAGGTTTCTGTTTCATTTCTTGCCCCATATGAGCATAACAATAATAAGAAAACAATTCCCAATGCCCGAGTACATAACGGAGACATGATTAGCCATATAAAGTGGTAGAAATGCAACAACAATCTATGTCAGTGTCTTTTTCAGCAATTATCATAATTACAATACCCTGGGGGTTCATGTTTAACAAAAAGATAAGAAATTAATCCAATTATTTATTTTTTTCTTAGGTTTTTCCACTCATATTTGTTGATTTTCTACTATGTTTTTACTGAGGAATTGTACTAGATGATCAAGAACTACCAGTTGTGATGCAAAATGGCCAAAGGGAAGATATAGAGAATCCACAGTTTCCTCCCTTTCTCCTAACTCCTCTGCATGAATTTTAAAATAAGAAAATAAGATTCACACTTAGTTTCAAGTTTTAACTTGTAAAATAGCCACTAGAAAGAGCAGGTCATCCGCATTCAAATATCTTTTTAAAGGTAGGAAATGTCCCAGGATAATATTCATCATTAATCTTCTTGACAGCATTGATAAATAAAGTGAAAATGTGCTATTCAGGTGGAAACATAAAAAAAAGTCAAACCAAAGACCCAAACATTGGCAGGATTCTTAATGGCTAGAGGCTTTCATATACCTCTTAATGTAGAAATTCTATACATACTTGATTAGACTTCTGATTATAATTTGACCTTCAAACTCCATTTATCTGCATTAAAAATAATGTCTTGATCAATGAAGATACACATTTTATTTCTTGGTGGCTACATATAACTTTTTTTAAATTTTATTATTATACTTTAGGTTTTAGGGTACATGTGCACAATATGCAGGTTTGTTACATATGTATCCATGTGTCATGTTGGTTTGCTGCACCCATTAACTCGTCATTTAGCATTAGGTATATCTCATAATGCTGTCCCTCCCCCCTCCCCCCACCCCACAACAGTCCCCAGAGTGTGATGTTCCCCTTCCTCTGTCCATGAGTTCTCATTGTTCAATTCCCACCTATGAGTGAGAACATGCAGTGTTTGGTTTTTTGTCCTTGTTATAGTTTACTGAGAATGATGGTTTCCAGTTTCATCCATGTCCCTAAAAAGGACATGAACTCATCATTTTTTATGGTTGCATAGTATTCCATGGTGTATATGTGCCACATTTTCTTAATCCAGTCTATCATTGTTGGACATTTGGGTTGGTTCCAACTCTTTGCTATTGTGAATAGTGACGCAATAAACATACGTGTGCATGTATCTTTATAGCAGCATGATTTATAGTCCTTTGGGTATATACCCAGTAATGGTATGGCTGGGTCAAATGGTATTTCTAGTTCTAGATCCCTGAGGAATCGCCACACTGACTTCCACAATGGTTGAACTAGTTTACAGTCCCACCAACAGTGTAAAAGTGTTCCTATTTCTCCATATCCTCTCCAGCACCTGTTGTTTCCTGACTTTTTAATCATGGCCATTCTAACTGGTGTGAGATGGTATCTCATTGTGGTTTTGATTTGCATTTCTCTAATGGCCAGTGATGATGAGCATTTTTTCGTGTGTTTTTTGGCTGCATAAATGTCTTCTTTTGAGAAGTGTCTGTTCATGTCCTTTGCCCACTTTTTGATGGGGTTGTTTGTTTTTTTCTTGTAAATTTGTTTGAGTTCATTGTAGATTCTGGATATTAGCCCTTTGTCAGATGAGTAGGTTGTGAAAATTTTCTCCCATTCTGTAGGTTGCCTGTTCACTCTGATGGTAGTTTCTTTTGCTGTGCAGAAGCTCTTTAGTTTAACGAGATCCCATTTGTCAATTTTGGCTTTTGTTGCCATTGCTTTTGGTGTTTTAGACATGAAGTCCTTGCCCACGCCTATGTCCTGAATGGTATTGCCTAGGTTTTCTTCTAGGGTTTTTATGGTTTTAGGTCTAACATGTAAGTCTTTAGTCCATCTTGAATTAATTTTTCTATAAGGTGTAAGGAAGGGATCCAGTTTTGGCTTTCTACATATGGCTAGCCAGTTTTCCCAGCACCATTTATTAAATAGAGAACCCTTTCCCCATTTCTTGTTTTTGTCAGGTTTGTCAAAGATCAGATAGTTGTAGATATGCGGCATTATTTCTGAGGGCTCTATTCTGTTCCATTGATCTATGTCTCTGTTGTGGTACCAGTACCATGCTGTTTTGGTTACTGTAGCCTTGTAGTATAGTTTGAAGTCAGGTAGCATGATGCCTCCAGCTTTGTTCTTTTGGCTTAGGATTGACTTGGCAATGTGGGCTCTTTTTTGGTTCCATATGAACTTGAAAGTAGTTTTTTCCAATTCTGTGAAGAAAGTCATTGGTAGCTTGATGGGGATGGCGTTGAATCTATAAATTTCCTTCAGCAGTATGACCACTTTCACGATATTGATTCTTCCAACCCATGAGCATGGAATGTTCTTCCATTTGTTTGTATCCTCTTTTATTTCATTGAGCAGTGGTTTGTAGTTCTCCTTGAAGAGGTCCTTCACATCCCTTGTAAGTTGGATTCCTAGGTATTTTATTCTCTTTGAAGCAATTGTGAATGGGAGTTCACTCATGATTTGACTCTCTGTTTGTCTGTGATTGGTGCACAAGAATGCTTGTGATTTTTGTACATTGATTTTGTATCCTGAGACTTTGCTGAAGTTGCTAATCAGCTTAAGGAGATTTTGGGCTGAGACAATGGGGTTTTCTAGATATACAATCATGTCATCTGCAAACAGGGACAATTTGACTTCCTCTTTTCCTAATTGAATACCCTTTATTTCCTTCTCCTGCCTGATTGCTCTGGCCAGAACTTCCATCACTATGTTGAATAGGAGTGGTGAGAGAGGGTATCCCTGTCTTGTGCCAGTTTTCAAAGGGAATGCTTCCAGTTTTTGCCCATTCAGTATGATATTGGCTGTGGGTTTGTCATAGAAAGCTCTTTTTATTTTGAGATATGTCCCATCAATACCTAATTTATTGAGAGTTTTTAGCATGAAGGGTTGTTGAATTTTGTCAAAGGCCTAACAATATCAACTTTAAATGTAAATGGGCTAAATGCTCCAATTAAAAGACACACACTGGCAAATTGGATAAGGAGTCAAGAACCATCAGTGTGCTGTATTCAGGAAACCCATCTCATGTGCAGAGACACACATAGACTCAAAATAAAGGGATGGAGGAAGATCTATCAAGCAAATGGAAAACAAAAAAAGGCAGGGGTTGCAATCCTAGTCTCTGATAAAGTAGACTTTAAACCAATAAAGATCAAAAGAGACAAAGGAGGCCATTACATAATGGTAAAGGGATCAATTCAACAAGAAGAGCTAACTATCCTAAATATATATGCACCCAACACAGGAGCACCCAGATTCATAAAGCAAGTCCTGAGTGACCTACAAAGGGACTTAAACTCCCACACAATAATAATGGGAGGTTTTAACACCCCATTGTCAACATTAGACAGATCATCGAGACAGAAAGTTAACAAGGATATCCAGGAATTGAACTCAGCTCTGCACAAAGTGGACCTAATAGACATCTACAGAACTGTCCACCCCAAATCAACAGAATATACATTTTTTTAGCACCACACCACACCTATTCCAAAATTGACCACATAGTTGGAAGTAAAGCACTCCTCAGCAAATGTAAAAGAACAGAAATTATAACAAAGTGTCTCTCAGATCACAGTGCAATCAAACTGGAACTCAGGATTAAGAAACTCACTCAGAACTGCTCAACTACATGGAAACTGAACAACCTGTTCCTGAATGACTACTAGGTACATAATGAAATGAAGTCAGAAATAAAGATGTTCTTTGAAACCAACGAGAACAAAGACACAACATATCAGAATCTCTGGGACACATTCAAATTAGTGTGTAGAGGGAAATTTATAGCACTAAATGCCCACAAGAGAAAGCATTAAAGATCCAAAATTGACACCCTAACATCACAATTAAAAGAACTAGAAAAGCAAGAGCAAACATATTCAAAAGCTAACAGAAGGCTAGAAATAACTAAAATGAGAGCAGAACTGAAGGAAATAGAGACACAAAAAACCCTTCAAAAAATTAATGAATCCAGGAGCTGGTTTTTTGAAAAGATCAACAAAATTGATAGCCCGCTAGCAAGACTAATAAAGAAGAAAAGAGAGAAGAATCAAACAGATGCAATAAAAAGTGAAAAAGGGGATATCACCACCGATCCCACAGAAATACAATCTACCATCAGAGAATACTACAAACACCTCTACGCAAATAAACTAGAAAGTCTAGAAGAAATGGATAAATTTCTCGACAAATACACCCTCCCAAGGCTAAACCAGGAAGAAGTTGAATCTCTGAATAGACCAATAACAGGCTCTGAAATTGTGGCAATAATCAATAGCTTACCAACCAAAAAGAGTCCAGGACCTGATGGATTCACAGCCGAATTCTACCAGAGGTACAAGGAGGAACTGGTACCATTCCTTCTGAAACTATTCCAATCGATAGAAAAAGAGGGAATCCTCCCTAACACATTTTATGAGGCCAGCATTGTCCTGATACTAAAGCCTGGCAGAGACACAACCAAAAAAGAGAATTTCAGACCAATATCCTTGATGAACATTGATGCAAAAATCCTCAATAAAATACTGGCAAACCGAATCCAGCAGCACATCAAAAAGCTTATCCACCATGATCAAGTGGGCTTCATCCCTGGGATGCAAGGCTGGTTCAACATACGCAAATCAATAAATGTAATCCAGCATATAAACAGAACCAAAGACAAAAACCACATGATTATCTCAATAGATACATATAACTATTTAAATGAATTTGGTCTTTGCATTTCTATCTTCTATCAATTTTGTAAGCCTAAGTCTCATCATGTGGGTGGGTGGTAACTACCTCACGTTGTATTAATGCAGATTGCCTAAACATATTGTCTAAAAATCCCCTTGAGAATTTCCATCCTGAATACAGTGGCCTTGTTCCTAGTTTTTAGGATTAGTCTCCTGTTTCCTGTCTGACCTTGGAATATGGTGACATTTAAAGGTTTGTTTATCCTTTTGAATGCATGTATGATTGGCCTGTTAGCAGGTTCCAGATGACATACCACTGCCAACTAAGGTAACTGCTTTACATTCAAGGCTTTGCAATCAAAGGATTGTAACATATTGTGAATATGCAATAAACTACAACATACAAATTGTTCTTGTTTTGCAACATTAGGGTTCAGGGAAAGCTTCTTTAGAAAAAAAAAAAACAAAAACAAAAACCAGAAGCCATTTCAGCAACAATGAATCCCAAAGACGTGATGGCATCCAAGAGAAATTCAAAGTGATTAAATATGAAGATTTGGGACCCAAACACACAGGGAATTTATGATGTTTTGAGTGTAGATAATGACCATGACTAAAAGATCGCAGAGCATAGAGGACTGAACCTTTGGATAGCTCCACATCTAAAAAGTGAGAGAAAAAACAAGAGCTAATGAAAGATGCAAAGATATGGTCAGAGAAGTAATTGTGAAAGAATATAGTATAGTTTTAAGAAAGATGAAAGGAGAGTGAAGTCTAAGAACAGAGTATCCCATATTAGAAATATACAGAAAGTTCTAGGCCAAGCAGACAAAAAATAGAAAAAAGAAACTGAAAAGCAGCTCTATATTAAGAGCTGCAGATAATTGCTGGCATTTGAAATAAAAAGTTTCAGTACTTGCTTCTCAAAATGTAATAACTGAGCTGGCAGGGCCTTCATATTCTTTACATTTTTATTACTCTTTCGATCTTAATTGGGAACTGTTGCCCTCCCCTTTATTCATTTGATGACATTACAATCATCACTACTTTGAAAGTTTTCCAAAAATAATTACATGATATAGGATCAAGTAGGAAAAATGATCTGTAGGGAATACTTCACAGTTTCTCTTGGCAACTATATTCTCATTATCTCGAGACAGAACTCCATTTACTTTCATGAAGTATGCCTCTCACCCAGTAACTATGAAAAAATTCAATTTCTCAAGTATGATTGATTTTCATTTATAAACCTTTTGAGACCAAATGTGGAATATTCCTTGACAGAAGTTAGTATTTTTTTCTGCAAATAAATGGAAAATTGTGTTCAGAAAATATATCCATTTCATAGATTTTTTTCGATGAATGCAGAAAAAAATAGTCCTCACTGTATCTTTGATTTGCATCATTGCTTTTTGTCATTAATAAGACTGGATTTGGTGTTTCCAAGTTGTTAAAGTGTTTATTTTCTGAAAGCAATAGAACTAGCTACAATCATTTCCTACTGAAACTGAGATAGCAGTTCGTGGGACTGGAACACAATCTCAAGCTCTTCTCATTCTAAGACCAGCCTCCAAGTACTTGAAATATCCCCCTGAAGCCGGGCACGGTGGCTCACGCCTGTAATCCCAGCTACTCGGGAGACTGAGGCAGGAGAATTGCTTGAGCCTGGAAGATGGAGGTTGCAGTGAGCGGAGATCGTGCCACTGCGCTCCAGCCTGGCCGACAGAGCAAGACTCTGTCTCAAAAAAAAAAAAAAAAAAAAAAAAATCCTCCTGAGAATTTTCATTCTGAATGCAGTGGCCTTGTTCCTAATTTTTTGATTAGTCTCCCATTTCCTCAGCAGTTTTGCCTTTAATCTTACGCTTCACTCTGAAAACATAGCTCCAAATGTTTACAGACACCCAGGCACACTTCATGGGCAGTACCTAGCAATGGGACTGGCTTCATGTCAAGGGTAAGCAGGTTGAATTGGGTTGGTGGTAAATGGAGATTAAAGCTTGGGTAGGAGGATATGGATCTGGGGCAAATCAGTGGTTACGAGAATAACTTGTTGCCCCTGCTGCACTCAAATAATCTGATAACAGGGGTGACAATCCTGATGCAAATCTGGAGTAGAAAAATAAAGGAGTGCAAAAGAGAGATGAAAAAACGCATACTTTAGTTGTTCTGACCTACTAAACTGTAATGTAGATTCAGGAAATTGTCCTAATTGAGACTAAGGTGGATGTATATTTGTCTGGAGTGTTTCTACAGAGTGGCTTGTAGGGGACATATCCCATGAATTGGTTTGCATAGAGAATAGGAGATTTGAGAAGATTATTGGGAAGAGAAGAGACAGAAAGTAGTGTAGGATTTCCTCTGCCTAATGTGCCATTATGACTGGTATCTGAGTTCCAAAGTGAGGAACTGCAAGCAGAATCTGAAGCGTGTGTATTTGTGAACTATTCTGGGAGGGCCATGTGTACAAGTGGTATTGCTTAGCTTCCTAAGTGACAACGTTTGACACAGTGGCATAGAGACAAATAATATGTCCACATTTTGAATGATGTCCCTGAATACTCAAGTGTTGTAAACTTTGAGACAGCCTCTCTCATTTGACATGGGTCTTCACAGCCATGGCTAGAGTGAAGTATATCCAAGAAATTCCATAGGTCAAGAACAACAAATGCCAGAAGAATAAGGGAGGAGAAGTGATAACTGCATGATGCCTATCTCTGACAGAATAGTTAAAGGGCACTTATGAACGTTCCTCTGCAGATGCAGTCAAAGTATAGATTCTGTGTCTGGTCATGATAAAAAGGTAACCTGTGAAATTAGATCAATCTGTTTGTGAAGAGACCAATATTAGACTATTATTCTTAATTATGGTAATTGACACTATTAAAATGTCCTGATTTTAGACAATTTTATGTCTTTAGGACAGGTAGCAGGTCAATGAAACTCATTATTAGGATAAATAATGTGCATTAAATTGTCCTTGGTCATGAGTTGTTCTTATGTACTGATAGGTGCCCATGTATTTCAGCTTATAGACTTCTATATCTTATATCTGGTTTAAACCAGTTAAGAACTGGTTTAAGCTCTAAAACAATGACAGCATCAATAGATATTTCAAGATCTGATGAAGGCCAAGAGTTACACATTTCATACATAAATACAGAGAGTAGTAAGCATATTTGAGCAAAGGAAGTATGTGGTATTTATTAATTAGATTGATCTCCAGTTTTTTTTTTTTCTCTTATTTTGGCAGCCTTCAATTTTGAGCTGAATGTGTAAACCGTCTTCAGGATCTCAGAGTCAGTGAAATCAAACTTATAGGAAAATAGCCATAAAGCAGTAAAAGGACAAACAGGATTTTCAAGTACTATCCACTGGGGAGGGATTGGGATGTCAGAGCAGATGATAGACTAGATGGGGCATGATGGTACAGTGATGGTACAGTGCTGGTGGTAGTGATGGTAGAGTGATGCATAACCTGTGCTTCAGCTATATTAATTAGGAAAGTTACAATTGGGACAAGTATTAAACCATGGAGCAGGTAGATTTCATGAGAGAGAATGCCTTCTCTGTGGTGAAATATAAAGGCCACTAATAAATCTGTAAGGTGAAATCTACAAACTTTTGTAAACTCATCAAGGTTACTGATACCTAGAGGTTCAATTCATCATTTGGAAGAGACCCTATCCATACCAGAATAGCTTCCTGTTGACTAGAGAGAATAACAGTTCAGTCTTAGTTATGTGGCATTTTCTTTGAGATGGAGGCTGGTAATTTGGGGAGGAATTGGAATGGTTCATAGACTGTGACCACAAAATGAATGTGATTTGATGGTTTGGCATGTTCTTGGTTCAGGACTAGTGTGATACCTTCTTAATGGTTTCCCTGCAAACTCTTGCCAATGCGACCAGCAAATTAAAGATCCATAGGTTAAATCTAGAAGGTAGTAATAATGTGAAGTTCTTGCAAACTATGTGAGATACTTTGTGAATTTAGTCAGGGTATCAATCAATCAATCCTGAAGTTTGTTTTCTTTTGTCAATAAAGCCTAATGTATTATTGAATTAATTAATGTGGTATTAAATTTAAGAAGACTGCATCCAATAACTTGAAAGACATTCAGAGAAAATATGTATTGATTAGAACAAAACAAAGAGTTATGTTTGGTGAATAGTACAATTTATAAGGAACTGATAACAAATGAAAAAGAAATGGCTTTAGACAGCTCAATGTGCATAACTTTATATGTTCACGTTTCACAAATATTAGCAACCAATAGATTTATTTAAGAATGTCAGGGAGGAATTAGAATTGCAAAATAGAAAAATTGCTAATGAGTATCAATGCTAAAGAATTTTTCCATGTTAATGAGGACAAGTTAAAACATTAAAAATTGGTTTTGACAGAAGAATGTGTAAAACATATGTTAGTATTATCACTTCATAAAATTAAATTAGACATCTCCAGATTTAAAATAAATATCTCCCCACCACAGATAAACCCATTTTCTCTAGCCCTTTAAAAGCATTTTTTAATGTGTATCTGAGAAATGAGGAATTTATTGACAGGCTTTTACCTAGAATTTCTAGATGTTGGAAGTGTCCTCTTTTTTCATGAAGTCACGGAGATTATAGAACATGAAAAACATTTAGTAAGCAAGATACAATTCTTCCTCCAAACTGAAGATGCTATCATATATGTGAAAAAAGGATCTTGTTTTGAGGGATCCAAAAGTAAAAAGAAAATCACAAAAAATTAGAAATGTGGTTTGTGTTTGTTTTTTAAAAATATAATATTTTTCAGTTCTTATTAACATGATATATGCTTATTTAATAGTTGATCAGAAGAAATAAGTTCCAAGAAATAATCAACAAATAACTATATTTTCTATCATTCTGTCCAGTGGTATCTTAGCAAACCGGCTTTCTGAAAAACAGACAAACAAAAAAGGTAGTGTTTGTCAATTTCAGTTGTGTAAATATTCCCAGCATGGCAAATTTTAAGCTTCCAGTAGTTTAAAAACCAGCTTACAAAATTTCAAAAAATGTTTCATTTAACTCACGTGAGCTGGTATATTCCAGCTCATTCAACACCGTCTATATAAACACGGTGAACACTTCATTGAACGTCACTTTAGACACCATGCAATGGTTTCATGCGAATAAAAAGAACGGATAGATTGCTAAATTGATAAGTAGCACTTTGTCTTTCTGTGCCTGACATATTTCACTTAATATAATGTCCTCCAGGTTCATTCATATCCCAAATGACAGGAATTTTTTCCTTTTTTAATGCTAAATAGTATTCTACTCTGTATATATACTACATTTTCTTTATTCACTTATCCATTAATGGATGTTTACGTTGATTCCATATCTTGGCTACCATAAATAATGCTGCAATAAACTTGGAGTGAAGATAACTCTTTGGCATGCTGATTTCACTTTCTTTGGATATATAACCAGTAGTAGAATTGCTAGATTATATAATAGTTCTATTTTTAATTTTGTGAGCAACCTCCATACTGTTTTCCATACTGGCTGTACCAAATTATATTCTCACCTACAGTGTGAAAAGATTCTATTTTCCACCTATACGTGGCAACATTTATCTTTCATCTTTATGACAGTAGTCTTTCTAAAAGGTGTGAGGTGATATCTCTTTGTAGTTTTAATGTATGTTTTCCCAGTGGTAATAGATATTGAGCATTTTTTTCATATACTTGTTGGTGATTTGTGGTGTCTTCATTTGAGAAATGTCTATTCAGTTCCTTTGCTCATTTTTAAAATCAGATTACTGGCTGGGTGCGGTGGCTCACGCCTGTAATACCAGCACTTTGGGAGACCAAGGCAGGTGGATCATGAGGTCAGGAGTTTGAGACCAGCCTGGCCAACATGATGAAACCCCCATCTCTACTAAAGATACAAAAAATTAGCCAGGCATGGTGGCGCATGCCTGTAATCCCAGCTACTCGAGAGGCTGAGGCAGGAGAATCACTTCAAGCTGGGAGGCGGAGGTTGCAGTGAGCCAAGATTGCACCATTGCACTCCAGCCTGGGCAACAGGGTGAGACTCTGTCTCAAAATAAATAAATAAATAAATAAATAAATAAGTAAATAGATAAATAAATAAATAAATAAATAAAATCAGATTATTATTAGTAGTAGTAGCAGGACAAAGTTGACTGTCTTCCTTATTTATTTTGTATATTGCTATGATTTGAATGTGTCCCTCAAAGTTTATGTATTGGAAATTTAATTCCAAATGCAACAGTGTTGAGAAGTGGGACCTTTAAGAGGTGATTAGGTCTTGAGGGCTCTGACCTCCTGAATGAATTAATGTCCTCATCTCAGGGTGGGTTAGTTATCACAAGAGTGGGTTCCTGATAAAAGGATGAGTTTGGCCCCCTTCATCTCTTTCTCTCCATCTCTGTCTTGTGAGTATTCTGTTGCCAGTGATGCCACATGTTATATGTGGCAAGAAGGCACTCACCACAGGCAGTCCCTTGATTTTGGACTTTCCAGCCTCCATAACTGTGAGCCAAACTATCTTCTGTAGCTTATAAATTACCTTGCCTGTGGTGTTCTGTGGAGCACAACACAGACTCAGAAAAATATTAACCCTTTAACAGGAAAATGGCTTGCAACTGTTTTCTTTTTTTCCATAGGTGACAACTTCATTCAGCTGACTGTTTCCATTGCTGTGTAGTACATTTTTGTATATGGTATGAGATACGGGTCTAATTTTATTCTTCTGCATAAGATATCCAGTTTTCCTAACATCATTTATTAAAGAGATTGTATTTTCCCTATTTTGTGTTCTTGGCATCTTTGTTGAAAACTGACTGTAAATTTGTGGATTTATTCTGTTTCTTTGGTATATGTGTCTGTTTTTGTGCCATACCAGGCTGTTTTAATCGCTATACCTTTGTAGTATATTTTGAAATCACGGAGTGTGATGCCTCTGGCTTTGTTCTTTCTGCTCAAGATAACTTTGGCTATTCAGGGTCTTTCTGATTTCATACAAATTTTATAATGTTTTTCTATTTCTGTGAAAAACATCATTATAATTTTGATAGTGATTGTATTGAATCTGTAGATCACTCTGAGTATAGACATTTTAACAATATTAATTCTTCTAAACATTATCACAGAATACCATTCAATTTATTGTGTCTTCTTCAATTTTTCATTAATGTTTTCTAGTTTTGAGTGTACAGAACTTTCATCTCATTAGTTAGATTTATTCCCAAATATTATATATAATATATATATATATTTTATATATATATAAATGCCTCTGGCCTTGTTATTTTATTATTTCATTCTTTGTTTTTTCAGTGTTTTATATATATACCTACCAAGTTAGACCTGCTGACCATCTTGAAAGATGACGTCATGGGACACATGAGATTTAACATAATTTGTGCTATGAAATAAAAGTAGTTTTCAGTTATTGAATTATAAAGATAAAACAGGCCTTCTAAATCACCAAATTCAATGTCGATATCTACATAACTGCAAAACTAATACTAAATTTCAAGAACCCTGATGACTACAGTTATTCTTATGAATATCATACTTTTCATACCCTTGACTCTTTCAGAACCTTGGGGTACTTCTTGTAAAGGATAGGCCTGGGTAAAGTTTCAGATGGCTGTCCGTGGTAGCTCGATGAGCAGAGAGAGACCTCAGAGCCTGAAAAGAGATATGTTAGAGAGTTGTTGGTAGGTTCAGGCAGAGCCACCACATACGTTTAATTTACTTCAAAGCTGTTAGTGTTGTAGTGTTGCTTGTTTTTGTTTCCCGTAAAACTTTGCTCTCACTATAAATATTATTTTTTTAAATAACTGGTATATTACCCAAAGAGCTAAATTAAATTTGTGTAATGAAGAAAAATAGTCACTGATATGAATAATTGAACATCAATTAAACAGTAGAAGATATAGTAGACACATAGTTTAGGGGAGGTTATTGATTTCAGGCAATTACCCAGAATTATACAGAGAACTATACAGAGACATGAAATGTGAAAGAAAAGTCAAAAACCATGAAGTTTAGATTTAAAAGACACACAATATACCTAATAGGAATTCCAGAAATAAAGAAAATAAATGAAAAGTAGGAAGGAGAACAATCTAATGTTCAAAAATAAAATTGCAATTATCAGAAGGAGAAAAAATCTTGTCTTTTTGTTGAAGAACTAATGATTCCACCATAAGATAAGAAATAGCAGTCCTATCTGGGAAGATCATAGAAAATTTTGTGACATCAGAGATTTGGCATCAGAGACAAAAGGGAAAATCTAATTAGCAAGATAGAGAAAGATTACTTAGGTTGAAATTTATATGGATAGCAGATGTATTATCAACAAAATAGATGCTAATAAGAAGTATCTTCAATGTGGGAATTAGAGTAATTTAAATTAAAAATAAACAGTGAGAATTCTAGTAAACAAGTTTTCAAGTTAAAAAATTATTAGGGCTTGGATTTCAGTAGGAAGTTTTTTGAATATAGACATGAAATATAGATAAAATGGGATATAGAAGGTAATGCTAAAATAAGAAGTAAGTAAATGTGTTAATAAGTGTAAGAATGACAATTGCAAAGAAGTTGATGACTAAAGTGGGGGAAATTCAAATAATATAAAATAGTAATACCAGAGAAGAGAATGTGGAAGATACTGGGGGAGTTGATAAGACTTATACATTCTTCTGTAGCAGCATACAGTTCCTAATTTTTGTCTCCCAGGCTGGAGTGCAATGATGTGATCTCGGCTCACTGCAATGTCCACCTCCGTGGTTCAAGTGATTCTCCTTTCTCAGCTTCCCAAGCAGCTGGGATTACAGGCACACGCCACCTTGCCCGGCTAATTTTTTGTGTGTGTATTTTAGTAGAGATGGGGTTTCACCTTGTTGCCCAGGCTGGTCTCAAACTCCTGAGCTCAGGCAATCCACCCGCCTTGGCCTCCCAAAGTGCTAGGATTATAGGTGTGAGCCACCGTGCCCAGCCCCAGGTATGCCTTTTAAAATATAAAGTGTATATAAAAGTATAACAAGGCAAGGAAGGCCAAACAAGAGAATTTAGAAAACTACATCTAAGAAAAGTTAAGAAGGGTAAAATAAATATACAAATAAATGTATTTTAAATTGAACATACCATCTAAAATAGTAGAGTTGTTTCCAAATACAAAATGACTTATTTGATTACATTTACTTGATAAAAGCTATTGACTTTTTACACTGGGCAAGAAATACAAGTAACTCTTTAACAGGCATATCTAAAATACAACCAATTTAACATAAATATTTAATAAGCATACCTAAATCATAAAAAGTAAAGTGAAAAATGCTATGTGGCTCCTTACAGAAAGTTTGCCAACTCTGGCTTTCAGTCTTTAGGAGAAAACCATAGACTACCAAGATGACATCAGTTTAGAAACAGATTTATTTTAAAAGCCTCAGCTTTATAAAATATTTTTAAAAGCATGAAAATTTGACTACATTATCAATAATCAAACTCTTGGCAGGATAATTGTGTAAACAAAAATTAAATATAAGACAAGGGATTTAAAATATGTACAATACACAAAACTGACAAAGGATTAGTAACCAGAAAATATATATATGTATTTCCCATAAACCATCAATAAAAAATAACTCAAAAGGAAACTGTATAACTGATATTAAGAGCCTTCAAAGAAATGGATGGCCAATAAATACATCAAGAAATGTCCAGACTAAAAAGTAGAGAATTGCATATCAAACTATATTACCATGAAATATTGTTAGATCAGTCCAAAACATTAAAAATTTGATATATAAATATTTTGGTAGGAATGATAAATGGAAACTCTCATATTCTTCTGAATCAAGTATAAACTACAATTTGAAAAGCCATTAATCAATATACATTTCAATTGAATGTATACCTGCATCTGACCTGTCAATTCCACTTCTAGTATAATTAATCTATGAAAACTATGGGGAAATGTGCCTAAAGTCATTTATTGCAGCATTGTTACCAGTAGCAAAGTAAAGATATAAAACAAATTTATTATCAAGATTATCAGTATAGTAATGGATCTGTACTGTGATATGTTAATGTAGTAGAATTCTGCATAACACTCAAAATTGGTGATATAATAATCCCATAGCTATCTATAAACATAAGTCACAAAAGCAAAATGATGAGGGAAAAAAAGCAAGGTACAGTGGCATTTGTAATGCTCTATGAGAGAATTCCAATAATGGGACCCATAACACATGGAAGTTCAGTCAGACTCAAAGGAAATACAGGATAAGCAAGTTCTATTTACAACTTGGTAAGCAGCTTTGCTGACAGCCTTAAAGGAGCATGTTTTCCTTTCAAATTGGAACTTATTCAAACACAAAAAGAAGGTTCTGACATTCTAAGATATACGAATTATCAAGGAAATCTGTCATAGCTTCTCTTGAACTTGTGCTAATTTCCTATATTAGCCAACCATTTTAAAAGGGAATGATGACAAAAGAAAATGGAAAGATAGTGCAATCCATATTTCCTTTTTCTTTTAGTCCTTCCTTACTCATCAACAAGCTGAAAGTAGAGAGGATTGGCAGGACATGAGTACACCAAGAAATAAAATAACAATTGAGTCAGTTTGTACACATTTCAGTATCCAAGCTCAAGAATAATAAATTTTATATGAAATATAATAATTATGGTAAATCTCCATGTGAGTTAAATGCGTTTATATTTACATTTAAAACTGACATTGCACATAAAAGATGAACTGTGAATTTCAGTAATTTGTTTATATTTTGCATTTTCTTAGAATGCCATTGAACAGTAAATAAAAAACACAAAAACACACAAGATAGGTCAATAGAGAGACCTATCTTCTGTGTGTTTAGAAGAAAGAAAAATGTATGATATTTTAGTACTATTAATGAAACCATTCTTTCTGCTTTTAGAACAAGGAATCTGTTTTCATTTACATTGTTTCCTGCCAATTATGTAGATGGCCTTGGTTATCAGTGAACAGAGATCAAAGGAGACAATCACTTGAAAGAGGAGCAATAGTAACTTTCAAATTTTTCTCCATGAACTGCCAATGTCCCTCAGTGTGTTCACATACTTCTAAATGTTTTCACTCAGTTCTTAATTGAAGAATAACAAGCTAGACCATTCCAGGCACTGTTGCATCTTCTGGATTAGATGTAGATTCCAATGAAGTAAGCTTTAATTTTGCCATACTGCTCTTTAATAAACACCCTTATCATCCATAAAGCGTGATAAAAAGTACTTATTTTATTTTAGATTTGAGGATGCATGTGCAAATTGGTCACATGAATATATTGCAAAATAGTGAGGTTTGAGGTAATTTTTCAACCTTCATTCTCGTTTTACCCTGCTCTTTCTTGGAGTACACAGCATCTATTATTTCCATCTTTATATCCATATGTACCCATTGTTTAGCTCCCACTTATAACTGAAAACATGTGGTATTGATTTTCTGTTTCTTAGTTAATTCACTTAGGATAATAGCCTCCAGCTTTATCAATGTTGCTGCAAAGGAAAGTTTTCATTCTTTTTGTGGCTGCTTAGCTTTCCATGGTGTATATGTACCACATTTTCTTTATGCAATCAACAGTTGATGGACATTTAGATTGATTCCACTTCCAGAAATTCTATGACATTGCTATTGTGAATAGTGCTATGATAAACATGTGAGTGCAGGTGTCTTTTAGATAATGATTTTTTTTCCATTGGCTAGATATCCAGTAGGGAGATTACTAGGTTGAATGGTAATTCTATTTTTAGTTCTTTGAGAACTAAATTTGAGAAATATCCATATGGTTTTCCATATACTTTGTACTAATGTACATTTCCACCAACAGTGTATATGTATTCCCTTTTCTTTACATCCAAGCCAAAATTGATTGCTTTTGACTTTTTAGTCACCATTTGACTGCTTTATGATTGTGATTTAAATTTTCACTTGTCTTATAAATAGTGATGTTGAGTAATTTTTCATATGCTTGTGGGTCGCTTGTATATCTTCTTTTGAGAAATATCTGTGTTCTTGCCCACTTTTTAATGGTGGTGTTGGAATTTTTCTGGTTGAGCAGTTTGGGTTCCTTGTAGATTCTAGAAATTGCTCATTTGTTAGAAGCATAACTTGCAAATATTTCCTCCCATTCTCTAGGTTGTCTGTGTAATTTGTGGATAGTTTTTTTTTGTTGTTGTTATTGTTTTTTTTTTCTGCTGTGCAGAAGATCATTAATTTATTAAGTCCCAGTTGGTTTTCTTTGTTTTTGTTTTATTTGCTTTTGAGGGTTTAATAGTACATTCTTTGCCTACCCCAATGTCAAGAAGAGTTTTTCTTAGGTTTTCTTCTAGAATTTTTATAGTTTCAGGTCTCATATTTAATTTTTTAATCCATTTTGAGTGAATTTTTGTATATAGTAAGAGATAGAGATCTAGTTTTATTCTTCTGCATATGGCTATCCAATATTCCTTTTTTATTTTTATTTTTATTTTTATTTTTATTATTATACTTTAGGTTTTAGGGTACATGTGCACAATGTGCAGGTTTGTTACATATGTATCCATGTGCCATGTTGTTTTGTTGCACTCATTAACTCGTCATTTAGCATTAGGTATATCTCCTAATGCTGTCCCTCCCCCCTCCCCCCACCCCACAGCAGTCCCTGGAGTGTGATGTTCCCCTTCCTGTGTCCATGAGTTCTCATTGTTCAGTTCCCACCTATGAGTGAGAACATGCGGTGTTTGGTTTTTTGTCCTCGCGATAGTTTATTGAGAATGATGTTTTCCAGTTTCATCCATGTCCCTACAAAGGACATGAACTCATCATTTTTTATGGCTGCATAGTATTCCATGGTGTATATGTGCCACATTTTCTTAATCCAGTCTATCGTTGTTGGACATTTGGGTTGGTTCCAACTCTTTGCTATTGTGAATAGTGCCGCAATAAACATACGTGTGCATGTGTCTTTATAGCAGCATGATTTATAGTCCTTTGGTTATATACCCAGTAATGGGATGGCTGGGTCAAATGGTATTTCTAGTTCTAGATCCCTGAGGAATCGCCACACTGACTTCCACAATGGTTGAACTAGTTTACAGTCCCACCAACAGTGTAAAAGTGTTCCTATTTCTCCACATCCTCTCCAGCACCTGTTGTTTCCTGACTTCAATATTCCTCACACAATTTATTGAATAAGTTGTCCTTTCCCCATTGTTCATTTTTGCACTGACTTTGTTGAAGATCAATTGGTTGTAGGTATGTAGCTTTATTTCTGGGTTCTCTATTCTGTTCCATTGATTAACGTGTCTATATTTGTACCAGTAACACACTCTTTGGTTACAATAATCATATAGTATAATTTAAAGTCAAGCAATGTCCTGTCTCTGTTTTTTTTGTTGTTGTTTGTTTGTTTTTGTTTTTGTTTTGCTTAGCATTGCTTTTGCTTTTTGGGCTCTTTTTTGGTTCCATATAAACTTTAGAATTTTTTTTTTCTAATTATCTGAAAAATGACATTGGTAATTTCCTAGGAACTCTATTCACTCTATAGATTTCTTTGGGCATTATGGTCAGTTCAGTAATATTGATTCTTCCAGTTCATGAGCATGAAATGTTTTCCATTTGTTTGTGTCACTTACGATGTCATCCATCAGTGTTTTGTTGTTCTTATACGGATCTTTCACTTCCTTGGTTAAAGGTATTCCTAGGTTTTATTTTTTGTAGCTACTGTAAATGGCATTGAGTTCTTTATTTGATTCTCAACTTGAACATTTTAGAAATATAGTAATACTACTGATTTTCATATGTTAGTTTTGTATCCTGAGACTTTCATGAAGTTGTTTACAAAGTCCAAGTGTCTTTTGGAGTCTTCAGGGTTTTCTAGGTATAAGGTCATGTCATCCCCAAACAGAAAAATTATGACTTCCTCTTTTTCAATTTAGATGCTTTTGTTTCTCTTGGCCAATTGATCTGGCTAAGACTTCTAGTACTATGTTAAATAAGAGTTGTAAGAGTGGACATTCTTGTCTTGTTTCCATTCTTAGGTTGAATGATGTCAACCTTTCCCTCTTTACTATCATTTTGGCTGAGAGTTCATCATATATGGCACTTATTATTTTGAGATGTGTTCCTTCAATTTCTAATTTGTTGAGGATTTCTACCATGAAGGAATGTTGGAGTTTATCGAATGCATTTTCTATGTCTATTGAGATGATAATATGGTTTTTGTTTTTAATTCTGTTTATGGGGTGAATCACATTTATTGATTTGTCTATGTTGATTCATCCTTGCATCCCTAGAATAAAACCCACTTGATCATGATAAATTATGTTTTTGATGTGCTGTTGGATTTGGTTTACTAGCATTTTCTTGAGAATATTTGCATCTATGTTCACCAGGGATATTGACCTACAGTTCTCCTTTTTTTGTTGTATCCTTTCCTGATTTTTATATTAAGGTAATACTGGTTTCACAGAAGGAGTCAGGGAGAAATCCCTCCCTCCTCCTAGAAATTTTGGAGTAGTTTCAGTAAGGTTAGAGACAGCTCATCTTTGCACATCTGGAAAATGTGGCCATGAATCCATCCAATCCTGGGGTTTTTGCTGTTGTTGGAAGATTTTTTATTACTGATTAAATTTCACTACTTGCTATTGGTATTTTCAGGGTTTCTATTTTTTATGGTGCAATCTTTGGAGGTTGAATGTTTCCAGTAATTTATCAATTTCCTCTAGATTTTCTAGTATTAGCATATAGAGGTGTTCACAGTAGCCTGTGATGGTCTTTTGTATTTCTGTGGAATCAGTTGTAATGTCACCTTTTTCATTTCTAATTGGGCTCATTTGAATCTCTCTCTCTTTTGGTTAAGCTAGCTAGGGGACTATCACTGTTATTTTTTCAAATAATCCACTTTTCCATTTATTGATCCTTGGTATTTTTTCTTTCAATCTCATTGAGTTCTGCTCTGAAATTTATTATTTCTTTTCTTCTGCTAGCTTTGGGTTTGCTTTTTTGTTTGCTTTTCTAGTTCTTTGAGGTGCAACATGAGGTTATTAATTTGAGATCTTATCTTTTTGATGTAGGCATTTAATATTGTAAAGTTTCCTCTTAGCACTGCTTTTGCTATATTCCAAAAGTTTTGGTATGTTTTGTCACTATTTTTATTTATTTCAAAATTTTTTTAATTTTTGCCTTAATTTCATTGTTTACCCAAAAGTCACTGAGAAGTAAGTTGTTTAGTTTACATGTACTCCTGTAGTTTTGAGAGTTTCTTATTATTGATTTCTAATTTTATTCAACTGTGGTCTGAGAAAATACTTGGTATAAATTTATTTTTTGAATCATTGAGACTGGCTTTATGGTCAAGCATATTGTCAGTTTTGGAGAATGTTCCATATACAGATAAGGAAAAGATATATTCTGCAGTTGTTGAGTAAAATTTTCTCCAAATGTCTATCAGGTCTATTTGGTCTAGAGTTCAGTTTCAGTCCAGAGTATCTTTGTAGATTTTCTGCCTTCATATTTTATCTATTGTTGTCAGTGGTGTATTGAAGTTTCCCAGTATTATTATATTGCTGTCAATCTGTTTTATCAGGCCTAGTAGTATTTGCTGTGGTACTGGGTGTATATAAATTTAGGATAGTGAAATCTTCATATATTATTGGGCCCTTTATCATTATATAATGCCTATCTTTGTCTTTTTTCATTGTTGTTTGTTGAAACTTTATCACAGATAAGAATAGCTACTTCTGGTTGCTATTGTTTTCCATTTCTATAATCTATCTTTTTCCACCCCATTACTTTGAGTCTGTAGATTTATTTAGCCATTAGGTGGATCTCTTTTGAGCAATTAATGGTTCAAACTTGTTTAGTAAATCAAATTTTCCAGCTGATATGTTTTAAATGAAACATTTAGGCCATTTACATCTATGGTTGATATTGATATGTGAGGTTTTGTTCCTGTCATAGTACTGTTAGCTATTTGCCTTGGAGTCTCAATTGTGTAATTGCTTTATAGCATGTATATGCTTAGTATTTGTGTATGCTTTTATGATGGCAGGTGTTATCCTTTGATTTTCATGTTTAGAACTCCTTTGAACATTTCTCAGAGGGCCAGTCTAGTGGTGACAAATTCCCTTAGCATTTGCTTGTCTGGGAAAGACTTTGTTTCTCCTGCATTTATAAAGCTTAGTTTGGAAGGATACAAAATTCTTGGCTGGCATATTTTCTTCTATAAGAATGCTAAAAATGGGCCCTCAGTTTCTTCTGGGTTGTAATATTTTTGCTAAGACTTCTGCCATTAGTCTGACAGTATTTCTTATTTCCTTTATACATAATTTGACACTTCCCTCTAGCTGCTTTTAAAATTTATTCTTTCATGTTGATCTTGAATAATCTGATGACTATATACCTTGGGGATGTTTACCTTGTAGAGAACCTTTTCATGTTCTATAAACTTATTGCATGTGTATGTCTATATCTCTAGAAAGATCAGAAAAATGTTATTGAATTATTTTCTCAAATATGTTTCCAAATTCCTTACTTTTAAAAACATCTTTTTCAGGAATGCCTATAAGTCATAGGTTGGTCATTTCACATAATTTTAAATTTCTTGAAGGCTTGGTAATTTTCTTTGAATTCTTTTGTTCTTATTTCTGTCTGACTGGATTAATTCAAAAGTCCTATATTCAAGCTTTGAAATTCTTTCTTCTGCTTGCTCAAGTCTATTTTTAAAGCTTTCAATGTATTTTGACATTTCTTTAGTGAATTTTTTATTTCTAGAAGTTCTGTTTATTTGCTTTCTTTTAAAATATATCTATCTCTTCTTTTATATCCTATATTGCCTTTCTAGTCCTTTTGTGTTAGTTATCAAATTTCTCTTGGATTGCATTGAATTATCTTACAATCTATACTTTGAATTCTTTATCTGTTAGTTTAGAATTTTTATTTTGGCTACAGTCCATTACTACAGAGCCTGTTTGCCCCTTTGGTGGTGCCACAACATTCAGTATTTCTAATGGTGCCAGAGTTCTTATGTTGTTTTTTTCTCATCTGTTGAATCTAACACTTCTTGGTTTTTTAATTTACTTTCATTTAGATAGAATTTTTCCCTTCTTTGAGTGTGTGCCTGTTGAATATGTTGGGCAGGGACTCTTGACTTTTCCGCTATAGCCCTGTGCACTTCTGTTGGCAGTTTTTTATTAGGTTTTGCAGTTCAACCTCCAGGCCAGTAGTTGGTGTCTATGCATAAAACTGCCTGTGGCAAAAGATGATGTGTATGTACTTGATCTTTGTTTACTGTGAGGTTCTCTCTGTTGTTTCAGGTAATGGGCCAGACAATGGAATGCCTGGTACTCTGAGTTTTCTATTTACTGTGGGAGGACAAAGCTAGGCACAACTGGATTACCTGGCTTGCCTACAAATATCCTGTTGATGAACACAGGTACTAGCCCTGATGGAAATGGCTGGGGAAGCTACTGATGAAATGCACCAAGGTCTCTGTAGGGTGGTGAGGAAGCTGCATCTACTCCATGTTCTACACAAGCAAAACGAAATGTTTCCCTATCACACCCCTGTCCTGAGGCTTGTGACACTCAGTACAGACACACACTATAATCTATCTCCAGGCCACAGTGTAACTGAGAGCCATGTAAACTGCCTGTCCCGTGGTGTGGTTCTTCATGGGAGTGGTTTTGGAGAAGAACCTCTTCACTCAGCCCAATACAGAGAGCTTTGTGGCTCACCCATTCTCTAGTGTGGAATGCTGATGCTTCATGTAGATGAGAGAGGTGTTCTACCTTTTGGCACATGCACATGGGTATCAGATCACATGGGGAGTGGTCAGTGCCAACAGTGGTGGATGGGACTAGGCAATCCTTTAATCACCAAAAAATCCCCAGGGCCCTCAAGGGCCCAGTAGATAGCATGTATGATTCGTGGAGGGACTGGACCAGGACTGGGTGTGTGGACTTGTTCTTCAGGTGCTGTGATAAAGAAGGTCAGGCTGGTCCCACGTTACCAGCAAAACTCTTATGTGAGGGCAGGCAGAATGCTCAGAATGCTCAGGTGGCAGCAGAACACTTGGGCAGTGGGAGCATCGTGGAAGATCACAGGATTGCAGGGCCTTGGCTTTCAGAAGGGCTCTAAGCTGTAGCTGAAATGGTTCATCAGGAGCAGGGTGGCTGTTCTGCAGGACTTTTACTGGAAAAGGTGGGCCCCCTCAGTGACAGAAGCAGAGGCAGGCAGCTGTAGGGGGCATGGCCTGCTCACACATTCCTCTCATAGGGGCAGCAGCAGTGTTCTTCCTTGGGATGTGCTAAGGTGCCAAGTTTCCCTGCTCCATCCCTGCCCTGGCAGCAGCAAGAGCTGAAGCAGTGAGAGCAACTTCTTCAGGAGCCAATGTGCAGATCACCAGCTACTGGGGGTTGGACTCCCGGAACAATGCCAGATCACAGACAAAGTGCTTAAATAAGGGCAGGGAAGCTACTATGCAAGCCTGTCACTGTTGAGGGTAGGCACCTCTCAGCTAGAGCAATAGCGACTGGCAGCTTTGGGTGCATGGCCTGCTTCCCTCCCACAGAAGCAGTGGTGGATTTTGCTGTTGGTGCACACATAGGTGCCAGGTTTCCCTGCTCCCTTCTTAGCCTAGCAGCAACAGAGTTGATGGAAGCACTGGTGGTGGCAACTGCTGTGGGAGCCAAAGGTCAGGTCACTGGCCTATAGAGTTTAGGCTCTCAGAAAAGCGCTGGCCACATGTAATCCCAGCACTTTGGGAAGCCAAGGCAGGCAGATCACCTGAGGTCAAGAGTTTGAGACCAGCCAGGACAACATGGTGAAACTCCATCTCTACTAAAAATACAAAAAAAATAAAATTAGCTGGACATGGTGGTGCATGCCTGTAATCCCAGCTACTCGGGAGGCTGAGGCTGGATAATCTCTTGAACCCTAGACGGGGTGGTTGCATGACCTGAGATCATACCACTGCCTGGCTGACAGAGCGAAACTCCATCTAAAAAAAAAAAAAAAAAAGAAGAAGAAAGAAAAAAAAAAAACACTGGCCACATCCATATTGCTCATGCTTGGGCAGGGCAGATATGCTGTGGACCTGGTGCTGAAGAAGGCAGGCACTGCTTAATGGGGAGCAGTAGAGGCAGGCAGTGATGTGGTGGGCAGTCTGCCTATTCCTCTGTGCCATGGCTGCAGTACCTGTCTTTGGGGCATGTAAAAGTGCCCCAAAGTGTTGGGGCAGTGGCAGTTGGGGTCGGTCTAATCACGGATCAAAACCCAGTGGGACTCCACATGGGCTTAAGCAGTGCCTCTGCACAGTGTACAAGCAGCTCCCTTTGTTAGTCTGGTTTGGAGGGTGCGGGGGTGTGGACCAAGTGGACTCTCAGTAGCCAGGAATATAAAAGTCCATGGCAGAGGTGTGGAGTCTCGAGTGTTTCTTGCTCACTCACCCCGTTTCTGCATCAGGGAGCCTCTTTGGGCTCCACACAGGTCCCAGCTCAGCAGGCTGCCTGGCTCTCTGCGAATCCAGTCATTTCTTGATGAATGCCAGTGTGCTCTGTTAGATGCGCTTCTCAAAGTGTTAATATTTACTCACTATTTTGATGCTTGTCCATAAGCTGCTTTTAGTCAGTCATCATGAAGCCGAACCCTTATCTATTATTAATAGTAATTGTGGCAAAATGGCAGGAAATACGTTTAGGCAATTGAACTTTTTAGAGACCTCTTCAATGACCTGTAATTGGTATTTAAGGCTTTCATTATTCACCATCAATTTTTTGCAGAATACAGTCAACCAGTTGTAGAATTCATCTGTTCTTAAGTAGATCCCATGAAAGTGTGTTTTTGAAGTATGATTGTTACAGTCCACAAATTCTCCTTACTTCTATTCTTTCTCATTTAAGAAGTGTTCAAAGCAGTTTTTGAGTTGTATTTTTTGCTCTTAAATGTTTTTCAGCAATTGCAAATAGATCATTTACCTGTTTTCTTCTACAACTACCAAGTTCACATGACAATTATGAATGGGTTCAAAAAGGAGAATTGATTTTTCATTTTCAAAGAGAAAGTCTACCCAAGTGCTTCTTTTGCATAAATCTACTTGATTCAGTTCATGATCAAATGACATTGAAATATCAAAATTATAATAAAATTATAGGATTTGCAATTACACAAAGGAATGTATTAAACTACTTTTTGGAACTATTGTATGTAATATAAAATCAAAATTTTTATGTACTTCTAAGTTGATTTATTTACTCACTGTACTGTGTCATCAGAATTCTATTTCTCTTCAATCTAATTTTTGTAGTATCAGATCCTGCTAAGTCTGACTTCTCTCATGCTGAAAAAAAAATAGTTTCTGAAGTTCTCAATTTTATACATGAACACCAAATAGTGCAAAAAATAAATCACAAATAGTGCAAAAAAGAAAGCTTCTGATAGTTCTCTCAGAAGAGTAAAGAACTATTATTTTGAGATGTCCACAGTAATTCTTATCTCAGGCCTAATGACGTTAATTAGATTAGGGGACAATTCATAAATGCATCATTTTAATGAATGGGAATTTCATGACAATTTTAAAATCATGAGTTACCTGAACCAGTAACCCAGGTGTGAGAAATAGAATAATTCTGAATGAATTATATAAATAAGAAACTTCCCTATTTCTAAGGCTAAGCACAATATTCTCATCTCTATTCCATGACAATTACATTTTTCACTACATTTAGTCTTCTATAATTATTTTGCTCAAACCTTTGGAAAAAACTGTTAAATACATACAAATTCAAACACATATATGCACCACACACATATATACTACACAAATAAAACCAATCTGAGAATCATAATACCTATTTAAACCATAGTTGACTACCTAAGGATAAGAGTTGATGAGTGAACTCATTGCTTCAACATTCAAGTTGCTTCACAATTTGACTCCAATTTCATTGCCCACCGGTATTTCCTACTTGTTAAATGTTCAGTGATATGAGAGAGTTTTCACCATTCCCTGAAATGTCATGTCCTTTCATGATTCCATGCTTTTCATCTGCTCTTTCCTGTGCTTTAAAGTCCATTCTGAAATGATTCTACTTCCAGATTTCTATTCATTATTCAAAACTCATAGCATCTGTCTGAACTTACTTGATTCATTCACAAAAAGTAATCACATTTTTCATGTGTTCTTATAGAATTGTGAATGTTTATAATTATACCTGTAGACTATTTGATCGTATATATTTGCATACATAAATGCAAATATAGTTTAAAAAGTATATTTCAAGAAATTGTATATCTATTTATTTAACTATATTTTAAATTTTATATTGAATTATCACCAGACCTCAGCATAGAAACAATCAGTATTCAAAATAAATTTCTAGGCTACAGAAAAAAATAAATACACTTGAAAAGAATGCTTTAATCTTATTAACATTTTAATCACATGAATATTTTCCAAAGAGCAATATAACTACACAGAAACTCAAAAGCAGAACTTACACAGCAAATACTAGGTCATATTTATGAATTTATAGTATTGGTGATTCAGTTAATTTGAAGAATTTACCTGAACTTTAGAAGAGTTGCACGTTTTGCTTCTTAAATTGAAATAATTGGAATATTTTAAGCCCTTATTTAATAATTTAAAATAAAATCTTGAAACTTAATCTGATGTGAACAGTAATATAATTTATTTTGCTAGTTTCTTTACATTGATTCTTAAAAGTACTGGTGTGCATTCAGTATACATCTACTGAATACTTTCTGTGTTTCAGTGGTATATGAGAAGTTATAAATAAGTATCGGAGTCATAAGTATAAAACTAGTCTGTGGCTTCTTGCACAAAGCACATGTACATATATGACATTATGTAACTCATGTAACATATATACCACCTTCAAAAGTATGGTAGAATCAATAAGTGATATGAAAATTCAGAGGATTTATAGGGACATGAATAATCAGATACATTAACTTGAGGAATTTGAATTAATAATGTATCTTGGGTTTTTTATTTAATGAAGTTGTAATGTCACTTTTTTTAAAATAATGGTAAACCAAGATCACTCTTTTAATTGTAACTCTATTAATTGCTCTAAATATATTGACTGAGCCTCTTCAAAGCCACTTAGGTAGATTTATTAAATACATACTTACGTGAAGTGAGTTTGGGTAAGCAATGAAGAGTTGGATCAGTCTGGGGATTGTGGTACTAAGAATCTAGGTGTTATGAAGGTCACATTAAGCTTATTTGGATATAGGGTCCACTTTAGGAGTCAAAAATTACAGCCCTGGCATAGGGACATGAGTGTGAAATTAGTTTTCAATGCCCATGATCAGTTTATAGAACAGGAGGACACATGAATAGCATTAATAAGAGTCTAGCCATGAAGGAGGCTAGGGGACATATCACAGTGGTATTCAGAATGAAAATCTAATTAGAGAAAGTAAAGTTCCTAAGGGAGAAACAATCAAAACAACGAGTTCTTTAACGAGCATTGGGGCAGATAGGCAAGTTATACATTATAGGGCAGGGAAATTTGTTCTTTGGATAAGTCATCATAAATTTGAAACATTTATTATCTCCATGTGCCTGGATTGGATAGGCATTGGATAACATGATCAAGTGCCAAGGTTATAACTAGCTAAATTTTGCAACTGAATAGGATAAGAAGAAAGAATAAAAATTGACTTGGCAATGAGAAGAAGTTAACAGACTTTTCAAATAAAGCTACCTGGAGGGTTGTGGAGCTGATTGGCTGATATGCTTGGAGATTAATTATGAAGATCTACACTACAAATCAGAAGAGAGGTTTGGAAGTTTGGCAGGATTTACAAGTCAATTACGTAGTGTCTAATATGCAGAATGCATAATGCATTGGAGAGCTCCTAGAGGTGATCCATGAACACAAAACTTATCTGTTCCTATAGCAACTCAGTGGAATTAATAAGGATGTTCAAAGAGGGATGGCTTCTCTGACCGTGTGTTCTCCACATGAAGATGAAACAGACAGAATACTGACAATTTTAGAAGTTTTAGAATTTGCATAATTATTTTCTTATAAAATATGTGTCATAATTTATCTGCTTTCAAATTTATTCTTCTCTAGCCATTTCTGAGAATGCCTGTAATTTGAGCAAGGCATCTATTCAGTAAGTTGTGTGTTCTGCTTGAAGGATGAATAAATATTCATAATAAGTGAAGTGGTATGTCACTCATTACCAAAATATCAATTTCATCTAGCCTATACAACAATTCAAATATTCAGTGAAAAGCACAAATTTGACACAAAGATGAAATTTGTGGCCATTCTGTCCTCACATTTCACACCAGGGTATAATTCATCTTTTATCTACAAACTAGAAACTGAATTGGTTAGAAAGGTTCCAGATGCCCTAAAGTGACATGAAAAATTTATACGTAATCTTGGCACCCATTTTTTTTTTTTTTTTTTAAGAGGGAGTCTTGCTCTGTCACCCAGGCTGGAGTGCAGTGGCTCACAGCAACCTCTGCCTCCCGGGTTCACTCCATTCTCCTGCCTCAGCCTCCCAAGTAGCTGGGACTACAGGCACCCACCACCACACCCAGCTAATTTTTGTATTTTTAGTAGAGACAGGGTTTCACCGTGTTAGCCAGGATGGTCTCGATCTCCTGACCTCGTGATTCACCCACCTCGGCCTCCGAAAGTGCTGAGATTACAGGCGTGAGCCACGGTGCCCTGCCGCACCCATTCTTATCAAAAAGTCTGAAAGCCAAACTAGTAAGAATGCCATCAACAGATCTAGCTTTTATGATGGCATGTCTTAAGCAGCATTTGCATAAAGCCAGTTAATCCAAATGTGATATGTTGGACTAATAAATGTGACTATAAAATACGAGTTCTAGAAAGAGAAGAAATAAAAACAATTTATTCAGTGAAAACCATACATAAACTTCAAATTTAGAGAGATAATTGCTAATGAATATCTCTTTGCTTTTAAGCAAATCTAAAGAAAATGGGAGTTATGTTTTACATGTGTCTTTGAGAGTTTAGCAAGAAGAAAATTAATATTTAATAAGCTGTGTAGATTGGTTGCAGGTTTCTGTGGTATGACTAAAGCTCTTTAATGGATGGAATTGGTTCTGTCAATAAAACTGACAAGCTCTTCAATGACTTTCTCCATGTATACCACTGTCGAAAGCTAAGACAACCTAAGCCACCATTCTTCAAAGGATTTAAGTAAAATAGTCCCAGAAGGACATCTGGGTTGGAACTGGCAGTATTGAATGTCCCAGTCACATATTATGAAAAGTACACCCTACCCTAACATTTATTCACACTTGTTTCTCCTTGAGATTGAGAATAAAATAGAGATCATCAAGGACACTAGACATAAGAATAAACATAATTTTTTAGAAAACTCTGAAAAGAGTTAATAGTATCAATAAAGTGATTTTAGAAACAATGGGCTTAAATACAAGAAGCACAAAAGTATCAGATCAATGTGGGCAACACATTTACATGAAAAATGATGTCTTAAATTAACATTCTACTTAATTATAACTTTATAGTAGTGATGAGTACAAATTATGTAATTTTTGCATTATAATATTAACTTCAGGAATGGCAAAGACACTCTAACTCTCTGAAGTATCACTATGCGGAAATAATTTTGTTACTGCAAAAGTCAGGTGGTTACACAGTATTCTGGTGAAGAATAAATTCCCAGATTGTATAGAAAATTCTAGTTTAGTGTAGAGATGTTGAATAATAAACTTAGACTTATACTTTTTTGCATTATACAAAACATTTGAATGTAAGTTATTTCCCATTTATCCTCATAGGCATAATTAATCCCATTCTGCAGATAGAGAATTTATTTTTGTAAGGTTCATAGGTAAATCACACATCTTGTAAAATTAGCTTAGTTAAAATGATAAAATGGTGGGTAATGGAAAATGGCTCACACATAAGGCCAGTTACTTCATTCTAATCCTAACCACTAGTTGACCAACTCAGAAATTAAAGTGATTTAACTGTTCATATATGTATAGTCACTATTAGACTATATTGATTAAAATAATTTTAAAGTAAATATAATTGGTATAATTGAAAATTAAAATACAATAACCAATGAGAAGGTAGGTTCTTCCTTATTTTTATTTCATCCACAAAACAAACATAAATTACTATCAAATTTTAATAATGTTAATTCTAAATTGATGACAATTTTCCATGTGTATTTGTATGGAGATCTATACATAGTAGTATTTTATATTCAGTGGTACTAAGGAAAGTAAATTTTCATGTTAGCTTTGATTCTTTTTAATAAAACAAAAGCAGTTACTATGATGATGATGTATTCTTAGTTGAGATTCCCTCCTAACCTCATTGCAAGTAATTCAATAGATGGCATTCTTTTATTTTTCAACCTGACATTTATCAAAATAACTTAATATAAGAATCTTAAAACAATGTATATTGTCACATATTTTACTTCTGTGTTTTAAACTTCACAATTCATCATGAGCATTTTGACTTATGAGACAATAATTCCTAAAGAAATTAAAAATTGAGAAAAATATTTTATGTATATGCATATATTTACCACTTCTGCTACTCTTCATTTCTTTATTTAGATTGAAGTTTCCATCTGCCATTATTTTCCTAAAGTGAGAACAATTTTTTAGAATATTTCTTTCAGTTCCAGTTTGTTTGTAATAAGTCCTCAAAGTTTTTGTTTCCTGAAAATAATTTTTTTACCTTCATTTTTTTTTTTTTGAGATGGAGTCTCACTCTGTCGCCCAGGCTGGAGTGCAGTGGCTCGGTCTCAGCTCACTGCAAGCTCCGCCTCCCGGGTTCATGCCATTCTCCTGCCTCAGCCTCCAGAGTAGCTGGGACTAGAGGCGCCCGCCACCACGCCCAGCTAATTTTTTGTGTTTTTAGTAGAGACGGGGTTTCACCGTGTTAGCCAGGATGGTCTCGATCTCTTGACCTCGTGATCTGCCTGTCTCGGCCTCCCAGAGTTCTGGGATTACAGGCGTGAGACACCACACCCGGCCCTTTACCTTCATTTTTAAAGATATTTTCATTTTATGTGAAATTCATGGTTGACAATTTTTGTAAAATTCAGTACTTTACAGATGTTATTCTATTATCTCCTGACTCATATTGTTTCTGACAATAAGGGAAATTTTAAAATTGTGTTTCTCTTTATGTAATGTGTATTTCCCGCCTTACTGCTTTTAAGTTGTTCACTTTATAATTGCTTTTTAGACATTTGATTATACCATGCCTTGATATAGTTCTCTTTGCATTGTGTGATCATTAATACTGAATGTCAACTTGATTGGATTGAAGGATACAAAGTATTCTGGGTATGCCTGTGAGGGTGATGACAAAGGAGACTAATATTTGAGTCAGTGGGCTGGGGAAGGCAGACGCACTCTCAATCTGGTGGGCACCATCTAATCAGCCTCCAGTGAATATAAAGCAGGCAGAAAAAAATGTATCAAGTCAAGACCGGCCGAGCCTCCCAACCTACACATTTCTCCCATGCTGCATGCTTTCTGTCCTTGAACATTGGACTCCAAGTTCTTCAGTTTGGAGACTCAGACTTGCTCTCCTTGCTCCTCAAGCTTGCAGACAGTCTATTGTGGGACCTTGTGACTGTGTAAGTTAATACTTAATAAACTCCCGTGTGTGTGTGTGTGTGTGTGTGTGTGTGTGTGTGTGTGTGTGTATCCTATCAGTTCTGTCCCCCTAGAGAACCCTAATTCACATTGTGTTTGATTTTATTGAGTTTATGGATTTATTTTTTTATATTTTTCAACAAATAAAGACATTTTTTAGCCCTTGCTTGTAAATTTACTTTTATGCTTGTATCCTGTCTTTTTCTTCTGGGGCTCCAATTATATTTATGTTAGGCCACTTGACATTGTTTCATAGAGCAGTGAGGTGTTGTCAATTTTTCAGGCTTTTTCCTCTCTATTTGTTTCAGTTTGGATAATTGTATTGCCCAGCTTCAAAATTTATTATTAATTTTTTGTCTGTATCTAATCTGCTGTTTGTCCATTTAGCAGATTTTTTAAATTTTCAGATATTGTATTTTTCATGTCTGGAAGTTTCCTTTTGTTTTTTATATCTTCCCTTTTATTGATTTGTTCAAGTTTTTTTAAACCATTGAGCATATTTTAAAAAGCTGTTTTAATGTTCATGACTACTGATTTTATTATCTTTATCATTTCTGTTTGTTTCAATTGACTGACATTTCTGTGTTTTGGCATATCCAGCAATTTTTGATTCAATGTTTGACATTATAAATAATACATTGTTCAGTATTTGAATTTTTTCTTTTCTTAAAAAGTGAGGGTGTTTTGTTGGGAACTAAATTTAGCTGTGGATCAACATATTAATTTCAAGACTTGTATTAAGTTTTGTTATAGTAGGTCTAGAATCATCTAAAATAACATTTTAATCTAGTGTTAGTTTAGCTCTACCTAAGTCCTGAGAACTTTATTGGGTCTTTACCAAATATTTAGTTTTCAATAATGATTGTCTCTCTGTTTGGTCAGAACTTAATTGTTTTCCAACATTGTAATAGATATGATAATTCTTAAGTTTACAAATCTCCCATATTTGTACCTTGCTCAGTTTTGTTAAGTTTAAACTTACAAAAGCATAGTTTGGTGTTGAATGCATGGGCTCCTTTTTTGTGCACTGTGGTTGGGAAAGTACTACACAACATAAAGCTGAATACATCACTAGCTACCTCTTCTTAGTCTTGGATATTTCTTTACTTCCTTCTATAAATACTGTTATTCTTAAGGACTCAGTTTTAGAATTTTTATCTTGTCTTTATTTATTCTCCAAGTGGCCTCATTGAATTCCATTAATGATAGATACATTATATATCATATATACTTCTAAATCTATGCTTCATTCCATATCTTTGTGCTGAACTCCAGATGCATGAGTCAAACAGCCTATTCAAAGCTTTACTTGAATTTCTAAAAAAAAAAAAAAAATCACAGTTGGCATGCTTCCAATAGATCTTGATTTAACCTCTCTAACTTCCTCCCTTTTCTGTACTCTGCTTTACAGTAAATGGTACCTTCATTCACCCCAGTGCTCAGGACAGAAGCCTTATGAGTGATCCTTGTACTAGCTCAGTTTTTATACACTCCATCTTTACTTTTTCAGAAAATGCTTTTGACAATTCCTTGAAATATATTCTTAATCTGATATTTTATTCATCTGTGGCCACCACCATAGTCCAGACTAGTATCGTTTCTGGTCAGCACTACTAAAATAATTGCCTAAATAGAATAACTACTTCCAATCTGTTCCCATTTATCTGTGTACCACATGACAGACTCAATGATTATACTAAAATGAAGTGGTATCATGTCATTCTCCTATTTTTTAACTCACCACTGGTTTGCCATCACATTGGGGATATAAATAAAAGACTTTCTGAACATTCTATAATAATTGGCCCTTGACTACCACTTGAAATTTATTTCTTATTATCTGCTTGTTCAAGCTGATCTGTTTCACACTGGCTTTTAAAATATTCCCAATACATGCCGATTGTACTGCCATCTTAAGACCTTTGTTGTTATTTTATTTGGCTAAAACAAATGTCACCTAGACAAGGTGTGAATTAGTCATTTGGGTATTAAAACGCATGCCAAAAAATGATAAAATTCCTTAAAAATTGCTCTCTTAAATGAAATCAATAATGCAGTCTGTTTCTTCCCCTCCTTTTCCATTTATTAGACTTGTTTTATTTTTGTATGTAGTACTTAACAGTACATGAAATTATACTGTGAATTTATATCTTTTTTCTTTATTTTCTATTTCTCATAGTAGAATAGACACTTTTGAAAGCAGCAAGTGTATGTTTCTGCTTCAATTCTTTATTCCAAATGCATAGATTTTCGACTGGCATATAGTAATACTTGGTTAATATTGGTTGAATAAATGCATGAAGGTATGGGTGAATAGATAGAGTAACATATTATGCCTAACTTACTGAGAAGTGTGGACTCTGTTCCTCATATTAGAGGCACATTTTGTGGGTGGGATATAGTCTACGTACATTCTGCCTGTAGCTGGGGGAAGATTAACGTAAACAGCCCTGTGGCCACCACCATTGAGACGGCAGAGGGTTAGACCTGAAGCTATTACGGCACTGGGTCTTGCTCAAGGTCCACAGTAACAACTGTCTGGCTACCACCTATGTTCTCTCAAGGCCCTAGGACTCTACAGTCAGCAGGCAGTGAAGCCAGAAAATCTTGTATTCTTCCATGTAGGCTGATGAGTTCCTTCAGGTCCTGGGCAGGTCCATTGGTGCTGTCTAAGAGCCAGGGCCTGGAGTCAAAAACCTTATTGCTCTACTTTATTGTAGCTGAGCTGTCACTCAAGCCACAAGGCAAAGTCCTTTTCATTCTTTCCTACTCTTTCCACAAGTAGAAGAGTCTCTATTTAGGGCCACCACTGTCCAAGGCCCACTGTGAATATTGCCTGGCTATGGCCAATGTTCATTTAAGGCCCAAGGGCTCCTCAATCAGCTTTAGGTGAATGCTTCCAGGCCTAGGACCCTCCTTTCAGGGAAGTGGCCTCCTCTCTGGCTCAGGGCAGGTCCAGAAATGCCAAGGCCTGGAATTTGGGACCCCAGAAGCCTACTTTATACTCTGACCCCACCGTAGCTGAGCTGGTGCCTCAGCTAATTTTTGTTCCTTATCAATGTGTATCATTGTATGGATAGTTCAATTTGGTGTTCCTGTGAGGAGGATGATTAGTGGAGGATGATTAGTGGAGGCTTTTATTTGGATATTTTGCTTCATCTCACTTCTATTTCTTAGAATTTTAAGGTAACTTTGTACAAGACCAAGTCATTACTTGTGTATTATATTATCCAAGTGTTTTAGGTATTCTTAACTGCCTCCTGTAGGTAGTGAAATTCAGTGTTGGTAATTTTTAAAATTTCATAAAAAATAGTCCTCACAGCACGAGCTTTCTATGGCTGATTCACCCAAAAACAGTTTGAAGTTTGTTTGACAGTGATCAAAGGCACATATTCTGTGGATTTAATGTATTTAAGATTTCATATCATCTGCAGAAAACATCACATGTACCTGTCTTGACTCATGAGGTAGGACGGTAGTTAAAATCCCTAATATTCTCTGATTGATCAATCAGCTACCTGGTGGCAGGCTGATTATACTAGACAGTCTCCATTTTGGAAGGGCAACATTTTGTTCTTACTAGAATTGACATTTTCTTTAAATACAGATTTGCCTTCCTTATATGCAATGCTCTTTCTAAAACTAGTATCTGTAGGCTTGCAGAATACCTCACTAATTGTTCCAGTATTTCACACAACATTGCTTCTGATCAAAGAACTCACTTCATGGCAAATAAAATGCAACAATCGTCCCATGCACATGGAATTCAATGGTCTTATCCTGTTCCCCAACATTCTGTAGAATCTGGCTTGATAGAATGATGGAATGGCCTTTTGAAGACTCAGCTACAGCATCAACAAGATGAAGCCAAACCTTGCAGGGCTGGGGCAAAGTTTACTGAAAGAGTGTCTAAAGAGTAGTTCTTTGTATCCTGTAGCCAGTATTCATAAGAGCAAAAATAAAGGGGTAGAAATGGGAGTGAAACCATCACTATTACCCCTAGTAACCCACTAGCAAAATGTTTGCTTCCTGTTCCCACGACATTATGATTTTCTGCCTAGCTGGTCTTAGTTATGAAGAAAAGAATGCTTCTACTAGGAGATACAATGGTTATTCTGTTGAATTACAAGTTAAAGCTACTACCTGACTACTTTGGGCTCCTCACGGCTCTGAGTCAACAATCAAAGAATGGAGTTACTGTATCCTGATTAGCAAGGAGAAACTGGACCGCTATATGTCTGGGACTCAGGAGATCTCTTAGGGCATCTCTTAATATTACCATGCTCTGTGATTAAAGTCAATGGAAAACTGCAGCAATCCAATCCAGCAGGACTACTGATGGCCCAGATTCTTTATGAATAAAAGCTTGGGTCACCCCACTAGGTAATGAACCATGCTTAGCTGAAGTTCTTGCTGAGGGCAAAAATAATACAGAATGAGTAGTGGAAGAAGGTAGTTATAAACACCAGCTACAACCATGTGATCAGTTATAAAGAGTTACAGAAATGCAGATGGCAATTGTCATGAGATTTTCATCTTATTTTGTTATGAATAGGTCTGTGTGTGTGTGTGTGTGCGTGCGTGTGTAATGTCTTTATTTTCTCCTTTCTTTTATACTCTTATTATGTAACACAAGGTTTGCTAACGTTACGTTATAGTATTTAGGTTACAGAAAATTCAGGAGAAGAATAAAAAATCACCCAGAGGCTTTACATCCTCTTCTGGGGAAGGAGTTACTGTATTTTTTGCTTTGCACAGAATAGTTGTATCATGTTAAGTGGAAATATAATTTTGTTATTTTCTTTATTTAGAGATAAAGTACAGTTTATGGATGTGTATGGCTGTCAAGTTGACAAGTGGTAGACTCATCATAGTTATCTGTATGTTTCAACTTGGCTGGGCCACTGTCCTGAGATGTGTGATCAAACATATTTGGGATGTTTCTAAAACAAGTGTTTTTCAATGATATTAACATTTAAATCGGTGGACTTTGAGTAATGTAGATTGCCCTTCATAATGTGGGTGGGCCTCAACCAATAAGTTGAAGGCCTGAATAGAACAAAGACTGGCCTCCCATCCTTCCACCAAGAGGGTATTCTGCCAGCAGACTGTCTTTGGACTTGAACTGTAGCATCATCTCTTCCTGGGTCACCTTACAAATTTTGGACTTACCGGCTTCCATAATAGTGAGAAACAATTCCCTAAAAGTCTTCCTGTAAATATGCACATTATATTGCTTCTATTTCTCTGGAGTACTCTGACAATATAGATGGGCACTTATATGAGAAACAGATGTGCTGAATAGAAGAAAAAAAGAATGATTTGAAAGCATGTAAAATTTGGGAAAGTACCTCAATTTATCACAGAACAGTTTATTTATTTTTTTAATTTTTTATTTCTTTAGGTTTTTGAGGAATGAGTGGTATTTGGTTACATGAGTAAATTCTTTAGTGGTGATTTGAGAGATTTTGGTGCACCCATCACCCAAGCAGTGTACACCAAACTCAATTTCTAGCCTTTTATTTCTCACCCCCTTCCCACCCTTTCCCCTCGAGTGCCCAAAATCCACTCTATCATTCTTATGCCTTTGCATCCTCATAGCTTAGCTCCCACTTATGAGTGAGGACATACAATGTTTGGTTTTCCATTCCTGTGTTACTTCACTTAAAATAATAGTCTTGAATCCCATCCAGGTTGCTGTAAATGCCATTAATTCATTCCTTTGTATGGCTGAGTAGTATTCTATTGCATTTATATACCAGTTTCTTTAATCACTCTTTGATTGATGGGCAGTTTGGCTGGTTCCATATTTTAGCAATTGGGAATTGTGCTGCCATAAGCATGCATGTGCAAACATCTTCTTATAATTAATGACTTCTTTTCCTCTGGGTAGATACCCAGGAGTGGAACTGCTGGATCAAACGGTAGTTCTACTTTTATTTCTTTAAGGAATCTCCAAGCTGTTTCCCATAGCGATTGTACTAGTTTACATTCCCACCAGCAGTGTAGAAATGTTCCCTTTTCACTGCATCCATGCCAGCATTTCTTTTTATTTCTATTTTTTTTGTTATAGCTACTCTTGTGGGTTTAAGGTGGCATCACATTATGGTTTTGATTTGCATTTCCCTGATCATTAGTGATGTTGAGCATTTTTTCATGTTTGTAGGCCATTTGTATAACTTATTTTGAGAATTGTCTATTCATGTCCTTAGCCACTTTTTGATTCAATTGTTTGTTTATTTCTTGCTAATTTGAGTTCCTTATAGATTCTGGATATTAATCTTTTGTCTGATGCATAGATTGTGAAGCTTTTCTCTCACTCTGTTGGTTGTCTGTTTACTCTGCTGACTGTTCCTTTTGCTGTGCACAAGCTCTTTAATTTAATTAAGTTCCACCCATTTATCTTTGTTTTTGTTTCATTTGCTTTGGGATTCTTAGTCATGAAGTCTTTACCTGAGGCAATGTCTAGAAGGGTTTTTCTTATGTTATCTTCTAGAATTTTTATAGTTTCAGGTCTTAGACTTAAGTACATGATCCATCTTGAGTTGATTTTTGCATAAGGTAAAAGATGAGAATCCAGTTTCATTCTCTTACGTGTGGCTAGCCAATTATTCCAGGACCACTTGTTGAATAGAGTGTCCTTTCCCCACTTTATGTTTTTACTGCTTTGTCAAAGATCAGTTGGCTGTAAGTATTTGGGCTTATTTCTGAGTTATCCATTCTGTTCCATTGGTCTATGAGCCTGTGCTTATACTAGTACCATGCTGTTTTGGTGACTATGGCCTTATAGTATAGTTTGAAATCAGGCAATGTGATGCCTCCAGATTTGTTCTTTTTGCTTAGTCTTGCTTTGGCTATGTGGGCTCTTTTTTTGGTTCCATATGAATTTTAGGATTGTTTTCTCTAGTTCTGTGAAGAATGATGGTAGTATTTTTATGGGAATTGCATTGATTTTTTAGATTGCTTTTGGCAATATGGTCATTTTCACAATATTGATTCTACCCATCCATGAGCATGGGATGTGTTTCCATTTGTTTGTGCTGTCTATGATTTCTTTCAGCAGTATTTTGTAGTTTCCCTTGTAGATGTCTTTCACATCTGTGGTTAGGTATATGCCAAAGTGTATTATTTATTTATTTATTTATTTTTTTTTTTTTTTTTTGCAGCTATTGTAAAAGGGGTTTTTTATTTAATTCTCAGCTTGGTTGCCATTGGTGTATAACAGAGCTACTGATTTGTGTACATTAATTTTGTATCCTGAAAATTTGCTGAATTCATTTATCAGTTCTAGGAGCTTTATGGAGGAGTCTTTAGGGTTTTCTAGGTATATAATCATATCATCAGCAAACAGCCACACTTTGACTTCCTCGCTACTGAACTGGATGCCTTTTTTTTCTTTCTCTTTTCTGATTGCTCTGGCTAGGACTTCCAGTACTATGTTGAATAAAAGTGGTGAGAGTGGGAATCCTTGTCTTGTTTCAGTTCTTAGAGGGAATGCTTTCAACTTTTCCCTGTTCAGTATTATGTTGGTTATGGGTTTATAATAGATGGCTTTTATTACATTGAGATATGTCCGTTGTATGCCAATTTGCTGAGGATTTTAATCATAAATGGGTGCTGGATTTTGTCAAATGCTTTTTCTGTGTCTATTTAGATGATCCTGTGATTTTTGTTTTTAATTCTGTTTATAATAGTAACAGTTTTGAAATTATTTAAATAGCCAAGACTAGAAATTTATTTTAATAAATTATGATATGTTCACATAGTTTAAGCTAAGGAACAACTAAATATTTTAGAGTCAAAATAATATTGATCTTCAATGGATTGACAAGTGGGTAATTTTGGGTGGTTTAAATTTTTGATTTCACCTTTTATTGCATTTTTCTTTTTTGTGATTATATATCACTGATTTAAATAACTTTTCTTGAATTAAAACACAAAACATTCCTGTAAAATAATTATATGTTGGTTTCAAATTCTTATAATTAATGGCAGTTTTATTTGTTCCTGACACATGGCTATAAACCTTATGCCTTTTGTCTTACTGTCTTTCCTTCTTGTGTTCCCACCAGTAAAAGCAGCCAGAGGTGAGAAAGTCAATTTTAATTGCCTGTGAAATTATGAAATATCAAAGAAAGTTGTCTCCTGGGATTTTTTTAAGTATACTTTTCATTTTAATGCATGAACAATCTGTTTTCATCAAGATCATATTTTTACCCAAGAGATCTCGTAAATTTATACTGTTAATTGTCACACATAATGACTATATTTAATTTTGACATAAAGTGTTTATGAGTAAAATACATCAATGTAATTCAATGTAAGACAAAAAGTCAGGTATGCAAAAATTCATGTTAACAACCTTTAAAACAGAATTACAAAAATACGTGTAGACACAAGTCAGGGGAATGAATGACAGGTTTATTGCTTGTTCTGATACTTGTTACTTGTGGCAATATATTCATTCCTTCAATACTTATTTTCCAATATATTTGAATAGAACTACTGAGAAATGTATACTGAATATTAGAAAAACATAATTGTTTTTCTAATTTTTTATTGAGGTAAAATATACGTATATAATTTACCATCTTTATCATTTTTAAGTGTACAGTTCACTGGTAATAAGTACACTTATATTGTTTTTTTCTTCTTTATTTCCCCACTCCCTCATCCTCTTCTTAGCCTCTGGTAACCACCAATCTATGCTGTATCATCATGAGATCCACTTTTTTGTATCTTGGCTTATTTCACTTAATATAATGGCCTCTAGTTCCATACATGTTGCTGAAAATGACAGAAAAGAATGTAGCATACATACGTAATGAAATATTATTCAACCGAAAAGAAGTGTAAAATCTCCCCATTTAGAAGCTACATTTGTATATGATGATTAGGCTTATCTAAACCCCTTAGGTTAACATGTAGGCTGTGCTCCTCTCTACACCTGACATATTTTCAACAATGCTCCTGTTTTTCTACCTTCTTAAGGTAGAATATTAAATAATAGAATTTAAGTCTCCTTTTTTAAAATATAAAAATATAAAGCTATGAATTCTGCAAACTTTATAGATTATTTTCTATTATCATTCAGTTCATTTTCTAATTTCTCTTATACTTTTTTATTTAATGTGTTGATTACTTAAAAGTGTTTTGTTTAATTTTAAAATATCTAGGCTTTCCAAAAATATTTGATTATTAATTTTACTGTAGTACAAATAATCTATGATCCCATTTTTCAAAAATTTTTATGACTCGTTTTATCTAGTGTATACCCTATTTTGTAAACATACAATACACACTTGTAGAGAAGGTTTATGTTCCAAGTGTTAGATGTATTCCAAGTGTTAGATGTATTCTCCTCAAGATTATCAATTATTTCAAGATTATCAATTCTATTTGTGAATTAAAATAGATTTTCTGACTTTCTATGCCTTTAATGAATTTTTGTCTTATCATTATGTAAATTGTTGGTATAAGACCATTAAAGTCACCTTGCTATCAACTGAATTGTTTCCCTCCCCAAAGTCATATATTGAAGCCTTAACTCACAATGTGACTGTATCTAGAGATAGGGTATTTAGGAGGTAATTTAGGTTATACAAGGTTATAAGGGTTGGGTCCTAATCTGATAGGACTCTGGTCTTATTAGAAGAGTTGCACACACACACACACACACACACACACACGCACACACAGGAGAGAAGGAGAGAGAGAGAGAGAGAGAGAGACAGAGATTGCACTCTACTATGTAGGGACACAGAGAGAAGACAACATCTGCAAGGCAGGAGGAGAGACTTCACTAGAACTTGGCCATACTGACATTCTGATAGTGGACTTCCAGACTCCATAACTATGAGAAAACAAAAACTTCAGTTGTTTTAGGACACCTGGTCTATGGTAATTTGTTACGGCAACCTGTGCTGACAATCACATTCCTGTTATAACTGCAGAATCATCTATTTTACCTTTAAAGATTTCTATTTTTGCTTATGCATTTTGAAGTTCTGTTATTCAAAACATATATAGACATGATTGTTATATATTTGTAATAAATTTAAACTTATTAGGAATTGTTCCTTTTTTCCTCTGCTAATACTCTTGTCCTAAAGTTAGTATTTCATATATTTAATTTATTTAACTATTTAGTATAATATATTTGATATATAATATTACTTTTGCCACTCAGTCTTTTTATGCTATTTGCCTGAAATATCTTTTTCCATACATTTAGATTGAAACTATATATTTATATTTCAATGAATCTTGCTTTATTTTCCATTGACATCTATTCTATTTTTAATTGTAATATCTAGACATTATTAAATATATTTATTGACATATTTGGATTTAAGTTCACCGCATATTACTATTCATTTCCTCTATTTTTCAGTTCTTTCTTTCTTTCTCTTTTTCTCATTTTGTTTTGATTATTAGATTTTGGGTCATTACGATTTTAGATGTTTAGAATTCCACCTTAATTTATTCATTGGCTTTTAACTATACCATTTTGTATTTTCTCTAGAGATTAAAATATATCTCTAAATTTTGCAGTTTGTTAGAGTTAATATTGCACAAATTCACTTAAAATGTAGAAGTCTTGCAATAGTATAGATCCTTTAACTTACATAATTTATGTTATAATTGTCATATGTATTAAGCCTTCATGTACTAAAAACTTACAGCGTGGTCTTATCATTTTTTATTTAAACAGTGTTATATATTAAAAATAAATTAACAAAAAATATTCATTTATTTTATCCTCGTATGTATCATTACTGATGCTTTCAAAATATATTCTTCTAATTTCAATTTGAAGGAATTCCTTTAACATTTCTTGTTGGATAGTTCTTGCAGAAAATGCTCTTAGTTTTCTTTCATCTTGAAATTATGTAACAATGTGTTTATTTTTCAAACACATTTTATTTCCTGGATGGAGGATTCAGCCTTCACATCTTATGCCTTTTTTTTCTGGTTTGTGATTAATATTTCTCTAAATCTTTCTGTATTGCTTTTGTTTTTATTTTCTTATGTTAATAAATACATTGTTAGCATTATCAATAATGCTGATAGTAGTTACAAAATTATTCTTCATGAAGTTTACTGAGCTTCTTGAGCCTGTAGATTTATGTCTTTGAGAATTTTGGAGGTAGTTAAAGCTTTTTTCAAACATTTTCTTTTCTATCCCATTCTCTCTTATTTCTCTGGATTAAAAGTTATATGTGGGTTAAATCTTTTCGTATTTTCTCATATGTCCCTGAGATTTGGGTCTTTTTTTAATTTTTAAAATCTGTTTTTCACATCAGATAATTATTACTGCACATCTTTAAATATGCATGCTTTCCTATATCATATCCATTCCTAGTTAAGCCTACACAATAGTTATTTTTAAAGATTTTAATTTTGTGAATTCCAAAATTTTTTTAAACTTATTAATCTTTCTGCTGTGTTTTTCCATCTTTTTATTTATTATGAACCCACTCTTCCCTACTTTATGAGTATGGTTATAAGAGTCTTTTTAAATTCCTCATCTTCTGATACCTGTGTCTGAGTCAGCTCAGAGTCAATCTCTATTATTATCTTATGGCTAGGTCACATTTTTCCATTTCTTCTTACAAGAAGATTATTATATTATTGACATTGTAAATTTTATTTGTGAAAAATTCAGATTTTATTGTATTCTCCTAAAGAATATTGATTAGTTTATTTGAACAGGTAATTTAATTTGTTTTATCAACGTACACATTCTGTTTTGAACATCTTTATTGAACATTTGTTTTGAATATCTTTATTAACACTAGGCAATGTACATTTTTAATCTTAAAATTGTAATCACATATTCACACTCTATTTTTCCCAGAAATTTGCATAATCTAATGTTCTTAAAATGTGTGTTATTTTTAAAAATTGCCCATTTAGGTTTTCTGTTTTTGTTTTTATTTTTCTTTAGAACAGTGCATGCATATGTGTTCATGTGTGTGTACATAAAAAAAGATTTCAATGAAAAGCAATTATTCTGAGACTTACCATCTTAGCATGTTATCATTGCACATTATATAATAAATAATGACTAAAGTAATGCAGATGTTTAACTGTTTAAATATAAATGATAATAAAAATTAAAATTTTATTGGACATTTATCTTTTAATGAAATAGATGTTTTTCAAAATAATTTACATATCCATGGACACATATTTATGATATGGGGTCACCATCCATTTTTCGGATATTACTCTGCTTTTTATTTTTATAGAGCCGAGTATTAAGAAAACTTTTACATAAGTTAAAATGAAGGGAGTTTTAATATAGAAATATCACTCAACTTTTTATACTTCTGATTCACCTGTCAAAATTTACGTACTGACGTATTTCTAAAATGTATTTTCATAGAGAAGTCATTATTAAATCTTGCTATACAATGTTATAAAATAATTGGTCTTGGAGTTAGTGTATAACTTTGTTTACATGTAAATAAGCTAGAAACTATTCAGCATTTAATAGGAAAATAAGATTAGGATTTACTGACACTTGAATATTTTCTAATGTAATTATTTGAAGTAGCTTATTGAATATTCTTTTGAATAACACAAACTGAATATAAGAGCATCAACTGCAAACTTTGTCTGTGGAATTTATCCCAAGTATTTGAAAAAGAGCATAGTAGTCTCAGAATATATTTGTTAGATGTTTTAAAAAGTGCAACATCACTTCATAATTACCATTATATAATATTATATTATATTTATAGGCAAGGATTTTTAAAGGTCCTTTTCTTTCTTGCTAATGGCATAGCCTAGAATAGCTAAAAAGACATTTTTCCTTTTAAATACAAGAGGAAAGGAGCTGAATTTCGGAATTCATAATTTTTTACTTCTCTAGTCTTCTTTTATGAAATTCTCCTTCAACAGCAATGCATTTCTGGCAAGATAAGAAGTCATTAAACAGAAATGTCCTTTATTTTGAGAATTTAAACAGACACACTTCTTTTGTCCTTCACTAAATCATTCTGAGCCAAACATAATTTCCTATTTCTGTACTAAACAGTATGGTAAGCAGGCAAAAAGGAATTAGCTGCTTTTTTTCCAAGAATACTTACTCCTAGAATGTAAGACTCTGAACCAACTAAAATGGCTTACACATCAAGGTTGAGGGTTTGGTCTTAAATCCTTGCTTCAAGACCTTCATCTTGTCTTCATCTAGCCACACATCCAAAACTGTAATTGCATAAGTTATGCGCATTCTTGGTCACTTCTCTGCCTAAATGAGAATGTCCTAAAATTACCAAGAAAAAGTTCTAAAATCCTATACATATTCTCTACTGATTTTCCATTTTCAACATACTATTAATAGTCTGTAAAAGTGGTATTCTGTTGTATTACTATAAAACTAGTAGCCATATTTAACTTGATTAATAGCTTATTTGGTTGTCTTTTTGAGAATGGATTGATGACAATGTTCTCAAGAATCTGTCAAAATTCTTTTTCTGCCATAGCTTGAGATTCCCAAACTTCAACAGTATGCTTCTGAGAGCACCTCTGAGCTCCCTGTTGATGAGTCTGTCTGACCACAATGTAGTCAACTTACATTGCATCTGAGTGCCAACTACTTTTCATTGAGCCCATCCTAATCAAATATAACATTTCAATTTGACTATATCTGCAAATACCTTATTCATATATATGTTCCTGTTCACAGATACTGGGGGTTAAAAATTAAACATATCTTTTGGGATAATGAATTGGAGCACAATTCAACATGATACAATAGACATTTAACTACTCATGGAGCATTTTAAATGAGATGTAGAACAGATCAGACATAGATCTTCCAAAGTAATGAGTTTACAGTGATATAAAACAATTATATTCTTCTACCCAATTCATTAAAACACCAGGAAATAAGCCTCTCAAGATCCCACATATATTGTAAGCAGGAGGAACTTAGAAACAAAACATGACTGTCCTGAAATAGCTAATAAAATGAAAAAAAAAATAAGAATAAGAACAATGAACATTCTCTTAGGATGAACAAAGTGCCCATTTAACATTTAAACCTTCAAGAAGGATTTTCTATTTCTCTATTATAAGACAATCTTAGAGAAAGAAATGCCAGGTGTAACTGCATGACTACTCTACAGAGCAAATGAGTATAAAAGTTGTGGAAATAAACCAAGACCACATAAATGAGAACAAATCGGCAATGATTCAGACTTTGCTATAACAAGACAGTCAAGGCACACTTTTTTTGCATTTGAGAAAGTCTCAGAGACAGACAGATAAATGGGAAAGCTTTATAATGAAAAGAAATAAAGGCTTCAGTGATACTCTGATTAGAGGTTTTTGGCATGGAAGGTGGGCTAACTCGAAGAGGGACTTTTATATGACAGTGTTGTACAGTTGATCTTAAGAGAAAATAGAAAAAAGAAAAAAATACAAAAGTCCTGACCATTCTGGTTCTATTGCTGCAGCAGCTGTAGTGCTGGACTGCTTCTTGCAAGAGTAGTAGGTCAGAGTTCTGTTTTCCTATATGGTCTGGCCATTGCCCTTTTGTATATTCAACCTCTCAAACTAGACACAATGTTCAAAATCAATCATTTCAAGACTTCAAAGTCAGGAAAAAATGAGAATAATGTATTATTTAAAAATTGCTATAGCTGTGGGAAGAACAGCAGGAGTCTAATGCCTTCATGCTTGGGGATGTTTCGATTACTCCTTCCCTCAGTTTTGTTGGCAGCCGCAGCACTTGTCATTGCCTGGAAAATTGGCAGAGTTGTCAGAAGATATGGACGTGGGGCAGGGGCAGGGGCAAGCTGTGGATCTATCAGCTAAAAGTAACACATTCAATAAGAAATGAAGGGGGAGAACCCATATCTCTATCATTCTGGATGTGAGGAGTGACAGGTGAATCAGATATTTAACAGGGAAATTATGATAATGATTGTAAGCTCTCTACACATCCCTGTCCACATAGGGAAACTCAAGATAACCCCTTGGAAAGCAAAAGCAAAACAAGAATTGAGGGCTGACTGAGACTTGAAAGTGAGCCCAAAACCTACACACAGATCTATTAACAGAGGGTGAAAACTTAAAAGGCATAGTGTGTGAAACCTGTAATGATGATGACTCAACAAACTGGGATTTTATTAGATAGATAGAAACTATAAAAATGGAAATTTTGAATTAGAACAGCAATAACTGAACCAACTATTCACTAATTGGGATCAATAGCATATTTTAGATGATGGAAGAAAGAATCAATAAATCTGAAGGGAGATCAATAGAAATTAACCAATCAGAAAAAAAATTATGAGAGAAATAAATTGACAAAAAATAAGCAGAGACTTGTATGGCTGTTTCAAAATTACTAATGAATGTATAATAAATGTTTCAGAAGGAGACAGGATAGAAAATGGGCTAGAAAAACATATCTAAAGATATAATGGCTAAAATTTTCTGAATTTGATAAAAATAATATTAATCCAAAGTTTCAAGAAATTCAGTGGTACCCAAGTAAGATAAACACAAAAAGCACCAGCCAATCTCTCCCATGTAAGGTTATTTAGTTGTCTGAAACTGTCATTAAACATTGTGCTAAGGTTTGATGCTTAATCAGACATTTCAACCTTTATATCACCCACACTTCTCAGGAAAGGTAAATGACAAAGGTAAATAAACTAGATGACAGAAATCTACAATAGGCTATCATGGCATATCACAAAAGGACATATTGAGTCCTTCTTTTAGCATGGAAACATTGTTTGGGAGGCTTGCTAGCTTTAGAGACTATATGTTTATATAAAAGAGTTTAGAATAGACCTTGCTTAGAAATGATGCGTATTTGGGGGCTGCATCAACTTTACAGGTCTCACAGGAAAGTGAAACTCCTTAAGCTGAACCCCCAAATATTTTGTTTTGCATTTCTGAAGACCTCTATTCTAGAAATCTCCTCATCTGGCATATACCCATTCTATTTATTGGGACCAAAACATTACCATGATACTTAACAACCACATAAGGCATTATGAATAAAGAGAGATTATTAAGTGATACATGACATCTGGTATTAGAGTTGAAATACAAAATTCTATATTCCTGACTGTAGGCAATTGCGTGGGGATTTGTTTATCTCAATAAACTGATGTCTGCCTTCAAAATAGGCGCTTAGGTCAATTTTGGCCTATCTCTTTGCAGGAAAAAAGGGATAATTGTAAAGTTAATTCAAAAAGAGAGAAAGACCGGGCGCGGTGACTCACCCCTGTAATCCCAGCACTTTGGGAGGCTGAGGCAGGTGGGTCACCTGACGTCAGGAGCTCGAGACCAGCCCGGCCAACATGGCGAAACCCCATCTCTACTAAAAATAGAAAAAAATTAGCTGAGCATTATGGCGGGTGCCTGTAGTCCCAGCTACTGGGGAGGCTGAGGCAGGAGAATCACTTGAACCTGGGAGGCCGAGGTGGCACTGAGCCAGTGAGCCAAGATCGCACCACTGCACTCTAGCCTGGGTGACAAAGCAAGATTTGGTCCCTCGCCCTCCCCACTCCAAAAAAGGGAGAAAACTGTTTATCAGATTTTATTCAAAAAACCTTTAACAAATGAAGTAGAATTTTTCACAGCTTACCTCTGCTAAAAAGCCACTTCATATTATATTTTGTAAGAGACCCCAAAAGTTGGGAGAATCCTGCTTGTTCTAGTTCCTAGATGAGCAGCAACACTAAGCCATGTAATGAAGGTCTTAGAACTCCCACCCCTAGAGTTTCCATGATGGTGGACAGTCCTTAGTTCAAAGTAAAGAAGACTTGGCTTGGATATAATGTTGGACCCTCAAGGAGAAACTTTTGCTAGCCTGTGAGAAAAGTGTTGCCACAAAACTTTCTGGGACTTTTAATATTACAAACATAAATACAGAAATAAAAAGGAAACAAATCATCAAATTATCATGATTTGGCTAATATTCTTATGTCTGGTTCTTTTTTTTTTTTTTTTTTTTTAAGATGGAGTCTTGCTGTGTTGCCCAGGCTGGAGTGCAGTGGTGTGATCTCCACTCACTGCAACTTACCTCCTCCTCCCAGGTTCAAACGATTTTCTGACCTCTGCCTCCAGAGCAGCTGAAACTACAGGCATGCGCCACCACCCCCGGCTAATTTTTGTACTTTTGGTAGAGACGAGGTTTCACCATGTTGGCCAGGGTGGTCTCACACTCGTGACCTCAAGTAATCCGTAGTCCTCGGCCTCTCAAAGTTCTGGAATTACAGGTGTGAGCCACCACGTCCAGCCCTTATTTCTGATTTTGTACATGCTTCAGATTGGCAAAGAAATCAGTTCCTTTGGTTCAGTTTGGGAATTCTTGGATCTTGGCTTATGTCTGTACTACATGCTTTGACCATAATTACTCTCTTGGTATTTTCCTGGGGTGTGGTGCAGTGCTCATATGTGTCATAGACATAGTTTTAAATGCTGCTGTGCAGACACTGTTGTGTCATACATTTTTTTTTTTCTTTTGAGAGAGTATCATTCCATCACTCAGGCTGGAGTGGCGTGATCTCTGCTCTCTGCAACCTCCACCTCCTGGGTTCAAGTGATTCCCATGCCTCAGCCACCCGAGTAGCTGGAATTACAGACACACCCCACCATGCCCAGCTAATTTTTGTATTTTTAGTAGAGACAGGGTTTTGCCATGTTGGTCAGGCTGGTCTTGAACTCCTGACTTCAAGCGATCCATCTGCTTTGACCTTCCAAAGTGATGGGATTACAGGTGTAAGCCACCACACCCAGCTGTGTTGTGTTATACAATTTAAAAATGATCTTCTAAGCAGAGAAACAAGAAACTTTGACACATGATGGCCTATTCCTTGAGCTTAGCCTGGATCTGAGACCTGAAGCCAATATATTTTCCTGTTCTTGTGCTAAAAAATATTCTAAAACATTTCCTCTATTGTGAACAATACTAAAAATAAGCAGATAATTGAACAAAGACGGTAGAACAGGCCTCTGAATTTTAGCACTGTTGACCTTTGGACCAGATTATTTTTTTGTTGTGAAGGGCTATATTTGTCTGGGTTCTCCAGAAAAATAGAACCAATAGGAGATGAGATAGATAGATCATAGATATATAGAGATATATAAAGAGAGAGAGAAAGAGAAAGGGAGAGAAACAGAGCGCAGATTTACCAAATATTTGGCTCTTGCAATTGTGGAGGCTGAGAGGTCCAAGTTCTAGCCCAAGTCTAGGTCTGAGGCAGAAAACCAATGTACCATCTCAAAGATAGGCAGAGAAAAAGAATTCTTTCTTACTCATTCTTTTGTTTTACTTACACCTTCAAGGAATTGGCTGAAGCACCCTCACATGACGGAAGGCAATCTGCTTATTCAGTCTACCAATTCAAATATTATTATCACTCAGAACATCCTCATAGACACTCCCAGGAATAATGTTTAACCAAACACCTGGGTGTCTGAGGCCCAGTCAAGTTGGCACAAAAACTTCATCATCGCAGAGGCTGACCATTCCTGATTGGATGTGTGGCAGCATCCACAACCTCTACCAATTAGATATCATTAGTACTCCCTTTCTCAGTTGTGACAACTGGCAGACTGGTCAGACTCTGTGCTCATCATAACTTTAGGGCATCTAGGCCCTGGACTTTATATGAAATTTCCGAACAGAAATGTGTTTGGTCCATCTCAGACCCAGACCCAGGCCCCACATGACTAACCAGCCAAGAAGAGTAGTTATTTTGCTTTTCCTGATTTCATTTTGATGGTTGTGTTGCTTTGTCTTTATTTATGTGCTGAGTTTCCACACTTTTGACTCATCCTCCTCCCCACATTAGCCAGGATTGTCTTTGGCAGCATTCTCAACTAGGGCAACAAGAAAAGGCCACAGACTCTGGGCTAGAAAGGTGCCCTGAAAAGCCAAAACTCTTGGACTAGCACTCCAAACACTTTATAGAGAGCTGCCTATTTGCCAGAGAACACCAAGGCAGATGAGCTTTGCTCCATGCCAGGAAGCCAGTGGGACAACAGAAATAGCCTGGGCTGTAAAGTAGCACAGGCCTGTCTGAGTGACTGCTAGCTCGTCTGTGCAACCTAAGGTGGCTAAGCCATGTTCCAAGGCTTCAGTTTGCTTATATATGAAATCAGAATGTGATCATGTTAGCTGATTAGATCAAGTTAGTTAATGGACATTTAGGAGCTTAGAAAACTATGTCTCCCTACATTTTGGTTAATCACTTTGTGTGGCCACTATTCTGAGGAGGTAGGTTGCTTTTGAGTTTCGACCTTCCCAAGCACCTGCATTCTGATTTTGCTTGCAGTAACTCTGTCTAGACACCACACCCACATCTGGCTGGATGTCCAGGGCAGCCACCAGGCAGAGAGCTACTTAAATAGGTGGCTCAGAAAGGTTTCTCAAACTGCACCCTCATTCCTGACATCCATTGGTGACTCTGCAACCTATAGCTGGACACTGCCATGGCCTATGCCCTCCTTTCTGTGTTCTGGAGCCAAGTCCAATTATCAGGATTTTCTGCTATGCACACAGCTTAAAGAAGCCTATGAGCAGAGGCATCAAGAGCCAGAGGAATGAGTGGGATTTCTAAAGTGAAAATGTCCAAATGACCACAGCCTCCCTGATTGAGAACAATCCTTGTAGAACAACTAAATATTTTACTTATTAAAATAAATCGCTTTCATATCTATCCTTGCTTTAAGACCCTCATCCTGCTATAACCACCATTCCTTAACTACTATTTTCAAAAACTCCCCCAAATTTCAATTTCCTGCCTATCATGATCTTTCTTAAAATCACTGCAACCAGGACCTAAAATTCTATAAATATCTTCTCCTGAATTTGCTGTCCCTTACTGCTACAAATTAAAATAAGATTTGATTTTGTAGTGTTTTAAAGGAGGTATAGCTAAACAATTCCAAGTAATCCTGGTCTTAAAATCTGTGTGCATGAGAATAAGGATTCAAATGGAGACTCATATATTTTTTTCTCAAAAGTTAAATGTTGTAAATCAAGCTGCATCCATTACCCACCCTTTTTCTCATGGAGAACCCCCAGGATCTTTCCCAGGATTGCTGTCCTGACCCAGGGGCTTAAGCCTACTGGCTCTTCTGTGGGATGTCTTGCAGTCAACATACCTGAGTGGTGGCAGAGACTAAGTAAAAGCAGAAACTGGACTTACTCTCAGGACTTCTGGATGGTGAATGGATATTTCTGAACCCAAGATGGGGATTAACCTGTCAAACTACCCAGGGACAAACAACAAGTACACTCCCTCCCTAGTTTTTTCTTTAATGACTAAGCATTTCTAGGCAGTTTTAAGCACTTCCTGAATATATATCATCCAACTCAAAGGGCACAGTCATCTGAGGAAGTTGGTCTGTTTAGACCTCCACTTTGGGTCATTTCGGATGCATGATTTGGAACAAAAGCAACTGCGGTTTTCAAGGGGGAAACATGCTTTGTGTTTCATTTTTTAGTGATATGTGGGGCACTCTTAATCCTTTATGTTCAAAATCTTCGCCACAGAGTAGCCACATCAGCTTCCCCAGGTCAATATGTGCAATCTCAGGTGAGAGCTAAAAGAATGCTCAGGTGATTTATATTCACATTCAAAGTTGAGAAACTTTGCTCTAAAGCAAGAGGACTATCTACGAGAAGGGCCTCCCTAGCTGGAAGCTACAGCATCCACTCCCACCAATTCTACCACATCAGATTGGAAATACCTGCAAATAGGAAAAATATCTGGTTCATTTCACCCATAACAGAAGTATGGAAGAAAACCCAAGGCATACTCTCTGGTTAAGGTGCATTTATTAAACATTAAAATAAGGTTTTCCTTTGTTTGTTTTTAAACCTTAGGGCAAAACACCATAATGAGATTTTTCAGGAGACAACGGCATGATTGTTTGTGTGTGTGTGTGTGTGTGTGTGTGTGTGTGTGTGTAATATACGAAATGGGCTATTGTGAAAACAACTTCTTTTTAAGCAAATTTGTCGTGAAATACGAGTATATATCAAGTTCGAGATTATAAGAAAGGAGGCAGGATCCATCCACAAACATAGCAGAGATTTTAAATAGGTCAAATATGTCAATAATCCCATAAACCTTGATTAATCCCACTGTATCAGTCAGGTCAAGCAGCCATAACAAAGTATCACAGGCTAGATGTCTTAAATCATTGAAATTCATTTTCTCACAGTTCTGGAGGCTAAAATCCAAGATCAGGGTGCCAGCATGGGCTGATTCTGGTGAGTACTGCTTTTCTGGCTTGCAGATGGCCTCCTCCTCTCTGTATTTTCAGAGTCTTTCTTTGGTTCATGTGCATGGAGACAGAGAGCTCTCCATACACAAAGACTGGTGGCCTTATCAGGACACCAATTCTATTAGGTTCTTTCCCTACACCTATAACCTCATTTAACCATAGTTATTTCCTAAAAGGCCTTATATTTAAATAGTCACATGAGTGGGTAGAGATTCAACATATGAATTTTGGGGAGACACAATTCAGCCCATGAAGTTACTCATAAAAAAACAGACTCTTCATTTAGTCACAAACCATATTAGAGAATTAAATTAAATTTTTCATTTTGCCTCTAAAATAGTTTGATAAAATACAGCCTCATATTATCTCCTAAATTTGAAAAATAGAACAATTTGGCTTTGGACACATGACGAGTGTTATCTTATTATTATTTAAAAGGTCGTATGCATTTTTAAAGATTAATTTTACTAATTGATGTAGTAAATCTCATTCTCTAGCTCAATTAATTTTCTTTTAGGTAAAGTATTCATTGGAACATTTGTTTTGAGTTGTATCACATTTTTTAAAAAACCATAAGATGCTAAAGAAAAAAAGAATACATTGTTGTTTTCCCTTTATTCCTTAAAACATCTCCTAGAGAAAAACAATGAACCAAGTCAGAATGCACCCAGTTGTTTGCCTATAATTACAATTTTGTTGTCATAAGTAACTACACCTGTGTAGTAGTTCATTACAAGGTATTATAATTTTGATTTTACAAGCAAAATGTCTCATTTCCTTATGGGGAAAATGTAAGTTTTCTCATATGTGTTTACTAAACTTCCTAAGAGGGTCTTTTGAATGTCTTTGGCAACAACATTATTACTTGGAAAATAAAGTTCAAATGAGCTTGTTAAATACCCATCTTGCCTTTTGGTTCTCCTGTATTCATTTCTTTTATAAGGTTATCCAATAGGAATTCTCAAGACTTGAATGAAAGATGCAACAGTTACCAAATACTTCACCCTCCATCTAAATATAAAGTTTTTATCATCCAGGCAATTACCAATGTAGCAAATGAACATTGCATGGCTATAAACAAATGCAATTCAGTAAGCCATAGGACAGGGAATTTCTGTTTTCTTAAAGGCGACTAAGGAAGGATAAAACTGAAATATGTGACAGAGGGTGTAATATCTATAAGAGCCAGAGGTAACAAACACCAAGACTAAAGGATCATTTCCTCCATAGAGTTCTCAGAGTGTTTTGCCTGTGATCAGTATGATCATCAACTTCTGGAACGTTTAGGGACCAAGATAGCTATAAAAAGCACTGAATTACATTCTTTCTCCACTCACTCTGATGGTAGATAACAACTCAGTCAAAAAGAATTCCCATATTTTTCATATCAAGTTAATGAAGAACATTCAAGGACTTAAAAAGTTTGTATCATTTGGGCCAGGTGCAGTGGCTCACGCCTGTAATCTCAGCACTTTGGGAGGCCTAGGTTGGCAGATCATGAGGTCAGGAGTTTGAGACCAGCCTACCCAAAATAATGACACCCCGTCTCTACTTAGCTGGGCGTGGTGGCGAGTGGCTGTAATTCCAGCTACTCGAGAGGCTGAGGCAGGGGAGGCAGTAAACGATCATTTAATGGTAATCCTCTCCTTTTCCATTGGTATCGCCATATCTGAATAAAATAAAATCTATATTTTAAAACAAGGAACTTCATGTTTTTAACATTTGAACAATTGTATCTTAATAGTGTGAATTTTCTGGAGAAAAAGGCACATGTTTACAATGAAGGCATGTTAAGTTCAGTGGTCTCAGGCCATTTGTAACCCCCCAGTAATAGAAATGTTTAGGCACAGCCTTTACCATCTGTCTGGAACACTGCTTTTATTTGTCGTATTTTACTAATAAAAGGCTTTGAGATGTGCTTACTTCTATAGTTTGTGCATCTCTATAATAAATATGGAGAAACATTTTCTAAATATTTGTTGCCCAATTAGGCCACTTGCCCAATTGATCAACATCAGTATATTAACTATTGTTGACCAATTGATCAATATCAATATATTACCTATTTATTCCATTATATTCACACTTGTTTTTCTATTTCCTTATAGGACAATAACATAAAATGAGGATTGGGTTTTTGTTCATGAGAATCAAGTATGCTAACATATACAAAATCTGAGTTTCCAGAGATAAAATAGCTAACTAACAAACAGTTATTGAATGCTTATTTTGTGGCAGGCTTTGGGAATATAGAGAAAATTGGAGTACAGTTTTTGCACTCAAGTAATGTGGGGATACATTCATATAATCCCAACTTTGATATTTTGTCCTCAGGAACTTTAGGTACCACCTGGTCAAACCTTCTTGGTAGCATGACATGCTTAAGACACTTATCATTTACATAATATGTTTGCATTTTAAAAGCTGAATAAAACTTGGGAAATGACTTTTTTTCTTTCAAATAACTGTGGTGGTGGAAAATCCAAGAAGTGTGATGGAATTACTGGTGACATGGTTTTGATATTATGAGCAAAATAATAAATAACGTTCTGCAGTGGTTATTGACTTTGCCATTTGGCTTAGAGGCAATTGTACTGAGAACCCACTGAGAATTGATTTGTAAGGCTATGGATAGGTAGTACAGGGCATGCAGTTGGCAGGAAACAGTGAAGTCAGGACTGAAAAGCTGAGATATGGCAGAGTACCCAACCACTGTACACTTGTAAAACAAGTAGGGTGCATAGTAGATGTTCTTGTGTCCTATGCAAGAATGGAAGAGGAGATAATAAAGATAAGAAGATACTGGAGACAAGGCAATGATGTAATGGTTCAGAGTTCTTTGAATAGCAAAATAGATACTAGCATTTAGACTCTTATATATGTTTTCCCTCTTCCTTCAATAGCTATTTTTCTTGCGTAGCCAATTTAAGAAGCTCTTTAATCAATAACATAAAAGCATTGAAGTCTAAAAATTAAGACTTCTATTTACTGAGGTTTGCTGGTTTTGCTCTTTTATATACAAGCATAAAAAGTTCTTTATTTTAAGTGAGGTTTACAGTTATAACAATCAGATGTAAAAGCAAATGTAATGTCAATTATCTGTATTTGTTTGGCCCTAAATAAAGTAACCCATGAAAGGCTGCAAAACTTTCTTTTCTGCATCGTATTCCTTATTACAATAGCAATCAGGGTCTTTGTAAAGATCAGAAGCCATTATTATTTTTATACAATATGAATGTAACTTTCCAGAACATTATCTGTTTTGCAACATAAAAAGCTGCCAAATTTTGCATTCACCTGCTACTGAAAAGAAGTGACAGAATCTCATTTGAGAGCCAGGTGTGGTGCCTTTCTAATACAAGCATTTGCATTTATTTTCCTTTGATGTAGAAACAATCTCCTGAGGAAATCATTCATTTGGCTTACCTTCATTACAAAAAGCATGTACAAATTATTCTCCTGAATTTTAATTTACCCATGTTAGATTATATTACTTTTTTGAAAATATTTTATTCCTCTCCCTCCCTATCCTGTTGCAAGCAGGTTACCATGTGATTTTTCTTGCCAAAATTTAAGGGTAAGGAAAAGAGATATTTGTCCCTTTTAACAAGAATCTTTAAGAGCCAGTGTGTCCTTCTCCAGGCTTTCTTTTTCTCTGTCATAGTCACCACAATGTTCTAACTGGTGGCTGTTTCTGTCCCTCAGGGTGTCTGGAGTGAGGATAATGATGTGTAAGCAACATTCATAGGCAGCACAGAATAGACCCTTACTAGGGAGAAAAATAAAAACTTGGTTTATGTACGACATTTACATATGAGGGCTTTCACTTTAGCATAGCTTGACTAATACGGTATCTATTGGTTAAAAATTGTCTTAGAAATTTTTTCAAAGGTAAAATAGATTAATGTGTTCTAAGAAAAAAATCAGGCCTGAGACCAAAATCTCTATCTACGTGCTGAAATAAAAGAACGTAAAATGGCATGCGAATCATGATGAGTAGGTACTATATTCTAGAAAAAGGGAGGTAAGAAGGAAGGCTTCACCCAGGTAATATCTCCACACTCCATATAACTCAGAATTATTTATGTTTCTGCAGTGTTCAGCCCCTATTTTTTCTTCATTTTATTACATTGTTTTCTTAAAATTCCAACTTTTATTTTCGATAAAGGGGGTACATGTTCAGGTTTGTTACATGGAAATGTTGCATGATTCTGAGGTTTGGGGTTACAGATCCCATTGCCCAGGTAGTGAGCATAGTACTCAATAGGTAGTTTTTCAGCCCTCCCCCCACCCTCCCTCCCTCTCAGTAGTCCACAGTATCTGTTGTTCCCATCTTTATGTACATGTGTGCTCAATATTTTGCTCCCACTTATATGTGAGAATATGCACTATTCAATTTTCTTTTCCTGCATTTGCTCCATCTATGTTGCTGCAAATGGCATGATGTTATTCTTTTTTTATATGGTTACCCAGTATTCCATAGTGTATATGTACCACATTTTCTTTACATAATCTATAATTGATGGGAAGCTGGTTGATTCCATGTCTTTGCCCTTGTGAATAGTGCTGTGATGAACAGATGAGTGCATGTGTCTTCTTTATAGAATAATTCGTTTTCGTTTGGATATATACCAGCAATGGGATTGCTGGGTCGAATGGTAGCTCTAAGTTTTATGAGAAATCTCCAGACTGCTTCCCACACTGGCTGAACTAATTTACATTCTCACCAACAGTGTTTAAGTCTTCCCTTTTCTCTGCAGTCTCTCCAGCACCTGTTGTTTTCTGACTTAATAACAGTCATTCTGACTGTTGTAAGATGGTCTTTCATTGTAGTTTTGATTTGCATTTTTATGATAATTAGTGATGCTGAGCATATCTTCATATGCATGTTGGCCACTACTGTGTCTTCTTTTGAGAATTGTATGTTCCTGTCCTTTGCCTATTTTTTGGTGGGGTTATTTGTTTTTTGCTTGTTGGTTTGTTTAAGTTCCCTATGGATTCTGGATATTAGGCCTTTGTGGAATGCCAGAGTTTGCAAATATCTTCTCCCATTCTGTAGGTTGTCTGTTTACTCTTTTGCTAGTTTATTTTGCTGTGTAGAAGCTCTTTATTTTAATTATCTCCAGCTTGTCTATTTTTGTTTTTATTGCAATTGCTTTTGGGGATTTAGCCAAAAATCCTTTGCCAAGGCCAATGTCTAAAAGAGTTATTTCTGAGATTGTCTTCCAGGATTGCTATAGTTTCAGGTCTTACATTGAAATGTTTGATCCATTTTGAGTTAATTTTTTATGTGGTGAAATGCAGAGGTCCGGTTTTAATCTGCTGCATATGGCAAGCCAGTTATCCCAGCACCATTTATGGAATAGAGAGCCCTTTCTCCATTGCTTGTTCTTGGCCTTGTCAAATATCAGATGGTTGTAGGTGTTCAACTTTATGTCTGAGTTTTCTATTCTGTTCAACTGGTCAATGTGTCTAATTATGTACCAGTACCAATCTATATTGGTTACTATGGTTTTATAGTATAGTTTGAAGTTGGGTAGTGTAATGCCTCCAGCTTTGTTCATTTTGCTTAGGATTCCTTTGGCCATTTGGGCTCTTTTGTGGTTCCATATGAATTTTAGAATATGTTTTTCTCCTTCTGTGAAGAATGATGTTGGTATTTTGGTAAAAAAAAAAATTGAGTCTGTGCACTGCTTTGAGCAATATGGCCATTTTTGCGATATTGATTCTTCCATTTGCATGAAATTATCTTACTATTTAATTGTGTCATCTCTGATGTCTTTCAGCAGCATTTTATAGTTCTCCTTGTGGAGATCTTTCACCTCCTTGGTTAGCTGTATTCCTATGTATTTCATTTCCTTTGTGGCAATTGTGAAACTGCATTCTTGATTTCACTCTCAGCCTAAACTTTGTTGGTATATTAGTTTGTTCTTGCACTATTATAAAGAAAAACCCGAAACTGGGTAATTTATAAAGAAAAGAGCTTTAGTTGACTCTTGGTTCTGTAGGCTGTACAGGAAGCGTGGCTGGGGAGACCTTAGTAAACTTACAATCATGGCAGAAAGTGAAAGGGAAGTGAGCATGTCTTACATGGCTGAAATTGGAGGAAAAGAAAGAGGGGCGAGGTGTCACACAATTTTGAGCAAACAGATCTTATTGAGTACTACTATCACAAGAACAGCAAAGGGGAAATCCTCCCCCATGATCTCATTACCTCCCACCAGGCCCCTCCTCTGATATTGGGGATGACAATCTGACAGATTTGAGTGGGAATACAAATCCAAACTTTGTAAGTCCACCCCTGGCTCCTCCCAAATCTCATGTCCTTCTCAGATTGCAAAATATAATCATTCCTTCTCAACAGTCCCCCAAAAGTCTTAACTCATTTCAGCATTAACTCAAAAGTCCAAGTCCAAAATCTTTTCTGAGACAAGGCAAGTCCCTTCTGCCTATGGGTCTGCAAAATCAAATACAAGTTAGTTACTTCCAAGATATAATGGGGTTGCAGGCATTGAGTACTACTGTTCTAAAAGGGAGAAATAAGCCAAAACAAAGAGGCTACAGTCCCCATGCAATTCCAAAATCCAGCAGGGCAGTTATTAAATCTTAAAGCTCCAAGGTAATCTCCTCTGACTCCATATCTTACATCTAGGCCATACTGATGCAAGAAGTGGGCTCCCAAGACCCTGGGCAGCACTGCCTCTGTGGCTTTGTAGGGTACAGACCCTGCAGTGCTTTCACAGGCTTGGATTGAGTGCCTGAAGCTTTTCCAGTTACACAGTATAAACTGTCAGTGGATCTATCATTCTGGGGTCTAGAGGGCAGTGGCCCTCTTCTTACAGCTCCACTAGGCAGTGCCCCAGTGGGGACTCTGCGTGGGGCCTCCAACCCCACATTTCCCCTTTGCACTACCATAGCAGAGGTTCTCCATGAGGGCTCTGTCCCTGCAACAGACTTCTGCCTGGACATCCATACTTGTGTTTCCATACATCTTCTTAAATCTAGGAGGAGGCTTCCAAGCCTCAACTTTTGCCCTCTGTGCACCCGCAGGCTTAAAACCACATGGAAGCCACCAAGGCTTACAGCTTGCACACTCTAGAGAGGTGGCCTGAGACATATCTGAGGCCCTTTTAGCCACAGCAGGAGCTGGAGTGGATAGGATGCAGGAAGCAGTGTTTCGACGTTGTCCAGGGCAGCAGAGCCCTGGGCTGGACTCGGGAAACCATTATTCCTTCCTAGGCCTTCAGGCCGATAATGGGAGGGGCTGCCATGAAAGTTTCTCAAATACCTTTGAGGCATTTTCCCACTGTCATGACTACTAACATTCAGATTCTCTTTACTTATTAAAATATCTGCAGCCAATTTGAATTATTCCCCAGAAAATGGGTTTTTCTTTTCTACTACATGGTTAGGATGCAAATTTTCCAAACTTTTATGCTCTGCCTCCCTTTTAAATCTGAGTTCCAGTTTCAAATCATCTCTTTGCTCAGGCATATGAGCATAGGTAGCTAGAAACAGCTAGCCCCCATTTCTGTTGAACACTTAGCTGTGTAGAAATTTCTTCCACAAGATACCCTAAATCATCTCCCTCAAGTTTAGTTTTCCACAGATCCCTAGAGCAGTGACACAATGCCTCCAATCTGTTTGCTAAAGCATAACAAAGAGACCTTTGCTCCAGTTTCCAGTAAGTTCCTCATCTCCATCTAAGAAAACCTCAACCTGTACTTTATTGTCCACATCACTATAAGTATTTTGACCACAGTAATCTAACAAGTTTCTAGGACGTTCCAAACTTTCCCTTATCGTCTTGTCTTCTTCTGAGCTCTCCAAACTGTTCCAACCTCTGCCTATTACCCAGTTCCAAAGTCGTTTCCACATATTCAGGTACCTTTATAGGAATGCCTATGAATTGGTACTATTCATAGGTACCAATTTTCTGTATTAGTCTGTTCTGTCACTGCTATAAAGAAATACCTGAAACTGGGTAATTTGTTTAAAAAAAAAACAGATTTAATTGGTTCACAGCTTTCTAGGCTGTATAGGAAGCATGGCTCTGGAGGCCTCAGGAAACTTACAATCATGGTGGAAACTGAAATAGAAGCATTCACATCTTACACGGCCATAGCAAGAGGAAGAGAGAAGAGGGAGGTGCTGCATACTTTTAAACATTCTCATGAGAACTCACGCAGTATCACAAGAAGAACAGCAAGGGGGAAATCCACCCCGATAATCCAGTTACCTCCCACCAGGCTTCTCCTCCAACATTAGGGATTACAATTTGTGAATTAGGTGGGGACACAAATCCAAATCATATCAATTGGTGTATAGAAATGCTGCTAATTTTTTATACATTGATTTTGTATCTTGAAACTTTACTAAAGTCATTTATCAGTTCTAGGAGGCTTTTTGCAGATTCTTTAGGATTTTCTAGCTATAGAATCATATCTTCAGCAAAGAGAGATAATTTGACTTCTTTTCTCCTGCCTGGATGCATTTTCTTTCTTTCTCTTGCCTGACTGCTCTGATGAAGACATCCAGTACTAAATTAAATAGAAGTGATAAGAGTGGACATCCTTGTCTTGTTCCACTTCTCAAGGGAAATGGCTCTTTATTCATATATTGTGTTGACTTATTCATTTCCTTTTTCAACAGCCATTTGTTGAGGGTCTGCTTTACAAACGTTCTTCTGAATAAAGTAGTAGTTACAGGTCTCAAGACACATAGATGCTAATTACCATGAGAGAATATGCAAGCATTTGCATAAGGAGGCAAAAAGAAATACAGGTCCAATTGGAGTGTGGAAAAAAACAAGGAATTGTTTCTGATGAGAAGACGAGAGGAAACAGGATTTAGACTGAATACAAGAGAAGAATTTTGACAGAAGAAAAAAACAAAAATGCATGCTGTGTTGAACAAATATAATCAAAGAAGTGCAATCATTAAAATTCAAAGAATGTCTAAGGAATTCTAAGCTATTTGTTCACTGCATAGAGTATTACTGAAAGTCAAGTGTTCTAAAATAATACTGGATGGGTAGAGTGGCTTAGAAGACGTATGAGACAAAGATCTACAGATTTGAAACTTCTGTTACCACACAATCTCTTACAGACTTTTGTTTTTCTTTATTTAGAAAAGATATCCACAGTATAGATAGAGAGGGTTGACTTATTTTCTACCAGGTCTTTAATAAGGACCCCCCCCGCCCCCAAGATGTCCTGCATTAATTATTTTGATGAAAGAAAAAAATTAAAAATGTGTGGAAATATACAGTTTCAGCACTGATGAGCAAAAATCTTGGAAGCTGCTGAGCTCTTCCTTTAAAATAATAAAAAAGCAATCAAACTGAAAATTAATAACTTTTCTGGAACACTTCAGAGAACAGAAGTCACACTGGATACAACCAACCCAGAATCAGAGGTAGCAGGTGAATACACAGAATCATAGTAGAAATCTATTTATAAGAAGCCTCAACTGCTGGAGATATACAATGGTAGGAGCATTTTATTGCGCATTTTGATCACTTGCTGGAGATGGAGTATGGACTAACCTGAGAGTGAAAATGTCCAAGTGGCTGCAGTCTTAAAAGTGTTCTGGGTTTTACATCCAGAAATTTTCCAAGATGTCATTGTTAAGAGCCAAGAAGTTTTCTCCCAGAGCTGTGGCAGGGGAATGGTGAAACAACCATTTTAAAATACACCCAGAGAATTTTCCATAACAAATGGCTACTCCCTTGGAACCAAGAATTTACCAAAGCCTTATCCTATCTATGAAGAAATGCATTTACCCGATTTGAACTCCTTCTAGCTTTACTCTTTCACCAGAGTAAGTGAAGAGAAAGCTGAGAAACACTTGTAAAGGTTGCAAGCCAGTGAAATAAGCCAACTAAAAGACTGAGATTTAACTTTAGGATACAGAACGCTTTACCTCACTCATACATTATATCACATCAACAGGACTCTTGTATCATAATAGCTGGAAGAGCTGCAAGAAACTGACTGTTAAAGAGACAAAAACAAGATGCAGGAAAAATCAGAAGCCTCTGGTACCTCTATTTATTAAAATATAAGGCACAAAAACCTATCTCCTAGGAAAATAAAAACTCATTTAGTTTCTATTACCCAATACATTATGTTTTCTATTTACAAAAATTACAAATCATGCTAAAAGGAAAGAAAAATAATAGTCTGAAGAAACAGCAAGCATCAAAACCAGATTTATATATAATACAGATCACAGATTTTAGAATAATCAGACAGGAAATTTAAAGCAACTACTATTAATATGTTAAGGCTTCTAATAGAAAAATGAAACTGTAGAAAAACACATGGATAATTAGGGAAAAAAATGAAACCTCAAAGAATAAAAAAAATGCCAAAAGTCAAAATACTGTTAACAGAAATTTAAAAATTCCTTTGGTGGGCTCAATAGCAGATAGGCCAAATAAAGAATCAGTGAGTTTGAATATGTCAACAGAAACTTCCCATGATACAATGTAAAGAGAAAGAGGTATATAAAAACAGAACAAATAATCCAAGCAATGTGGAAGAATTTCAAAGGTTGCAATATGCATATACTTGAAATACCCAAAAAAAGAAGTAAGAGAGAATAGAGCAAAGGAAATATTTAAAATAACAATAGCTGAGGATTTTCTAAAAAATATTGATAATTACCATATCATAGATCTAGGAAGTACAGAGAACACCAAACAGAATGAATACTAAAATAATCTGAACCCAAGTATACCTTGCCATGTGTACATAAAATAAGCCAGGGAAAAAAGGTTGCATGCACTATAATTTCAATTATATGATATTATGAAAAATGCAGAACTAGAAGTACATTTATCAGTTATTTCCAAGGATTTAAGGGAAGGAAGGACGGTTAAAATAATGAAACATTGGAGACTTGAGGGCAGTGCAAATTACTCTGTATGATACTATAATGTTGTATACATGACATTTTGCACATATCAAAACCCATAGAATGTTCAGTTCAGAATGAACCTTAGTGTATACAAATTTTAAAAAATTGTTTGGGCCGGGCGCGGTGGCTCACGCTTGTAATCCCAGCACTTTGGGAGGCCGAGGCGGGCGGATCATGAGGTCAGGAGATCGAGACCACGGTGAAACCCCGTCTCTACTAAAAATACAAAAAAAAATTAGCCGGGCGTGGTGGCGGGCGCCTGTAGTCCCAGCTACTCGGAGAGGCTGAGGCAGGAGAATGGCGTGAACCCGGGAGGCGGAGCTTGCAGTGAGCCGAGATTGCGCCACTGCACTCCAGCCTGGGCGACAGAGCGAGACTCTGTCTCAAAAAAAAAAAAAAAAAAAAAAAAAAAAAAAAAAAAATTGTTTGGTAGGCTGAGGATCCCAGGAGGAAATGCAGACTAACAAAAGAATCTGTGTTATAAATGTATGAAACAACTTCACTTAACTGGGTAGTAAGAAAAGTCGTTGACCTAATTAACGACGTCACTGGAGGTTGTAAGACTAAAGGTAAAAGGAACTGCATATAAGCTCCTTAATCTAGGTTATAAGGTTGTTCTGCAGAGTACATAGGTTAACAATCATAGCACTGCTATGCAAGTATACAGCTATTCATCATTTAATTAAGTAGATGGCAGATGATGGGAGCTAGGTTTCGCGTTATGGAAGTAGACTTTAAAGATAAGCAAGGGGAGGAGGCTAGAAAGATCTATTTGTTAATAGATTTCAGATGGAGACATCAGTATGTACTTTTGTGTGTTTATAAAAAGTATTTATAGATATATATACACAAGTTAGTATACACATATCTTTTCTTGCACTGTCAGTTAAGAAGGCCTAGAAGAAATGACATACCAGTAGCAAGGAGCACACCTAACACCTAAATCTTGGTTTCTAATATTATTCTCCAGTAATAAAACCAGGACTCTTTGGAGAAGTGGCTAATTCTAGGACTGGAGCAGAAAATATACAAGCTGAGTCTGGAACATCTTGTAGTGCCAGAAGGTATGAAAGTTAGAAATATACCACCCTGGCATATTAACTATTATGAATTAAAGGCACTTGAAAAACAGCAGGTGCAAACAGATCATTCTGACCTCTTTTCTCTTTCTTAAAAGTAGAGGACTAAATTTCTGTATGAAAGACATTCTCCCCATACTATAAGGAGAGAGAACGTCTTCATTTGCAAAGACAATAAATCAAAACTGAGGGAATTCTGTACAAACCTTGCTAGAACTCTCATATTTCAAGCCTCTTTCACATAATTTAATTTTTTCTTTACTACTTACTACTCTTTGTCTAATTCAGTATATAAGTAACTAAGTCAAAATTCTTTGGGTCTTCATTTCTTTACAAAGGTTCCTGTGCCACTTAAAACTTGCTGAATAAAGTTATATACTTTTCTTCTGTTGCTCTGTCTTATGTTATCTTAATCCATTTTCAGTTGCACTAATGGAATATCTGAGACTGAGTAATTTATAAAGAAAATAGTTTTGTCTAGCTCATGGTTCTGGAGGCTGGAAAGTTCAAGATCTGGCAGTTGCATCAGGCAAGGGCCTTATGCTGCATCATAACGTGGTAAAAAGGGGGAAGAACAAGCAAATGTGTGTGAAAAGACAAACTGAGAAAATCTACCTTACTTTCATAACAACCTGCTGTCACAATTACCCACTCCCACGATCATTAATCCACTCCCTCAAAGAAGACATCAATTCCTCTCAATGACCTCATCACCTCTTGAAGGTCCCCCCTCTCAACGTCACCACAATGGCAATCAAATTTCAACATGAGCTTTGGAGAGAGCGAACCATACTCAAACCATAGCATATATCAATTTAATTCTCAGGCTCAGCCAAAAGAAACCTGGAAGAAGAACTTAACTCCTTTTTATGGGCTGAAAAAAACAATAATGACATACATTCATTGTGATAGTCAAAAGACACATAGGATCCAATCATAAGTGCCCTCTGTGGCCACTGGAACAATTTGAATTACAAAATGGAGCAGTGTTGGATTATAACCCAAAATACAAAATAAACATACATAAGCACATACATATAAATATATTCTAAATAAGTTAATTTATGGTGAAGGGAGATAAATATTTTGTTCAGAGGAAGTCCACATAATTTATGTAGGTATTCCAGTCTCAAGCAGAGGAAACATAGCTCCCCACTGTTTTAAGTGTGCAATGTGCATAGCGACTTACTTTCAAACATTGCAGTATGGAAAGTGGTCAAGAGAAGAAGACTGACTTTACAGTGGCTAAGCCTGACATCCACTACCCCAGAGAGATGTCAGGTTAACATCCACAGTAATAAATATGTGGATAGTATGTATCCTTGATATGATGTAATTAAAATGGCACCTATTTCTGTGTTTTTTTTCTCCAATAACACATAATAATTTTTAACCAGAGAAGTAAAATCGTCTGATAAGTTTCTATAGGGGAACATCATGTAAGGAAGCTGACCAGTACTCTTCACATTTGTCAAGGTTATCAAAAGCAAAGAAAGTCTGAGAGACTGTCACTGTCGTAAGGATCCTAAGGAAACCAGAAAACCAAATGTCATGTGGTCTTTTGAATAGCGCTCTGGAACAGAAAAAGGACGTTAGGCAAAAACTAAGGAAATATGAATATGAACTTGAGTTAATAGTGCATTAATATTTTTCATTAATTATAATGAGTATACCATACTAATGTAAGGTGCTTATAATAAGAGAAATCTAAAACCATTCTAAAGTCTATTAAATATTTAAGTAACTTTTGTTGAATAACAGCACAATGCTTTGTGTAAAAAGTCAGGTTCTAACAATATTTTAAACTTGTATATATGTAATTTTATAAATGGCATGAGTTTTGGAGTCAATATTTGACTTAAATATTTATTACCCAAGTATCCTTTGAAAGTCACAGGCCACTATGCACCTTGGATTTTATATCTGTAAAATTTATGAAGTTTATTGTATCTTCAATAAGATGATATAAAAATGAATCATTTTGGGGTATCCTAAATCAGAAAATAAATGAAGAAGTTGTTAGTAAAGTCTCTAGGATGCTGCACTGTTAGTTTCTTTTTGTTCTTTTTCTTCTTTTTATTTCCCAATTTATCTTTAATAGATATATATCCTGTAATCAAACAACATATTTTAATAACATCTATTAAAAAAGCAATGACATCTCTAAGAATATAACAACAAAAAGTAGCTCCTGTATAAAGATTTTTAAGTTATTAAATGGGGGAGGGTCACTAAAAGGAAAATTCAAAGACCTGTGTTAAACATGAACCATTTAAGTTATAACGCCAGGTTAATCAACGCAACTAGGCTATTATTTTGTCGTAGATTTATGAATTATCTGTGCTTTTAAGAAATCTGTACTATCTGCATTTTTTATTTTTTAAAAATTTAAACATTTGTTTGACAGATAATTGTTTTAGGTGTACAACATGATGATTTGTTGTACATATACATTGTGTACTGCTTACCACAATCTATTTACATCTGCATCACCACAACTAATTACTATTTTTGTGTGGGGTGGGGTGGTAAGGACCGTTAAAATCTGCTCCCGTCAAATTTCAAGTAATACAGTATTATCAGCATTAGTTATCATGCTGTACATTAAATCCCCAGAACTTATTCATCTTATTACTGAAAGTTGGTGACTTTTGATCAAACTTCCTCATTTCTTCTATCCCCAAGTCTTTGCCAACCACTGTTCTACTTTCTGCTTTCATGAATTTGATCTTTTTGGTACATGTAAGTGGGATTACACAGTATTTATGTTTCTATATCTGGATTACTTCACTTAGCATAATGCCTTCCAGATTCATTTATGTTTTTGTAAATAACAGGATTTCCTATTATGGCTAAATAATATTTCTCTCTGTCTGTCTCTCTCTGTGTGTGTGTGTGTGTGTGTGTGTGTATGCTTGTGTATGCATTTTCTTCTTGACAAATTCTTCCATTGATGGATGTTTAGGATGTTTTCATATCTTTGTTATTGTGAATAAAACTGCAATGAACATGGAAGTTCAGATATCTTTTGCAGATAGTGATTTCAATTTTTTTGAAGATATACCCAGAGGTGGAATTGCTGGGTCATATGGTCATTCTTTTTTAAATTTTTGGAGGAATCTCCATACTGTTTTCCATAATGGCTATGCCAATTTAAATTCCCATCAACATTGTACATGTGTTCACCTTCCTCCACATCCTTGCCGACACTTGTTATCTTTTTAATAACAGCCATTCTAACAGCCTTGAAGTGGTATCTCATTGTGGTTCAAATTTTTGTTTCCCTAATGATTAGTCATATTGAGTACTTTTTTATATGCTTGTTGGCCATTTGTATGTCATCTTTGGAAAAATATATATTCAGGCCTTTTACCCATTTTTAATCAGATTACTTGACTTTTTGCTATTGAGTTATGTTAATTCCTTATATATTTTGTACCTTGACCCCTTCCTAGGGGGTTAATATACAACTCAGAGGTGCCAAATTTGTCATCTGCCATATTTTAACCCTGGGGTCCCAGGGATCTCCCCTCATAAGAGACCCCTTCCCAGGAAGAGAAGGCATTGTATCATTGCTAGGGTAATAGGTGATGTCCTTAAGAAAAAATAGGCCTAGAAATCTGAGCTAAGGTCTTCAAAGGCGTTTCCAGCTGATCTATCTTTTTTTTTCATTTTCATGAAGCTCGTATTGACCAAACTCTATTTTTAAAGAGACAAAAATAGCTGAGGAAAGAAGAGCCAAGATAGATGATAAATGTCTGATATTTAAAACTGTTTTTCAGTTGTCTAAGGAGAGAACATGGAAGAAAGAAACATATAAGCACATGTTTCTGGAAAAGAAAGGCAAGACATGAGCATGAATAGAGCCATGGTGGTCCCAATAATAGTTAATGCCTTCAGCTCTGTCTCATTAGAAAATAAGCGTTTTCCTGTGCTTCTCTAATTTATAGTAAGATATATCAGGCATATTTTTTCCCTTTGTATAGTTTGAAGGAATAAAATTAAATTTATTTTTCAACATTAAATGTTTGACATGCAATGTCAATATATAAAAATAAGACTCGTTTATTTTATTTTTTTTTTTATTTTTATTATTATACTTTAGGTTTTAGGGTACATGTGCACAATGTGCAGGTTTGTTACATATGTATCCATGTGCCATGAGGATTTCCTGCACCCATTAACTCGTCATTTAGCATTAGGTATATCTCCTAATGCTATCCCTCCCCCCTCCCCCAACCCCACAACAGTCCTCGGAGTGTGATGTTCCCCTTCCTGTGTCCATGAGTTCTCATTGTTCAATTCCCACCTATGAGTGAGAACATGCGGTGTTTGGTTTTTTCTCCTTGTGATAGTTTACTGAGAATGATGTTTTCCAATTTCATCCATGTCCCTACAAAGGACATGAACTCATCATTTTTTATGGCTGCATAGTATTCCATTGTGTATATGTCCCACGTTTTCTTAATCCAGTCTATCGTTGTTGGACATCTGGGTTGGTTCCAACTCTTTGCTATTGTGAATAGTACCGCAATAAACATACGTGTGCATGTGTCTTTATAGCAGCATGATTTATAGTCCTTTGGGTATATACCCAGTAATGGGATGGCTGGGTCAAATGGTATTTCTAGTTCTAGATCCCTGAGGAATCGCCACACTGACTTCCACAATGGTTGAACTAATTTACAGTCCCACCAACAGTGTAAAAGTGTTCCTATTTCTCCACATCCTCTCCAGCACCTGTTGTTTCCTGATTTTTTAATGATGGCCATTCTAACTGGTGTGAGATGGTATCTCACTGTGGTTTTGATTTGCATTTCTCTGATGGCCAGTGATGATGAGCATTTCTTCGTGTGTTTTTTGGCTGCATAAATGTCTTCTTTTGAGAAGTGTTTGTTCATGTCCTTCGCCCACTTTTTGATGGGGTTGTTTGTTTTTTTCTTGTAAATTTGTTTGAGTTCATTGAAGACTCATTTATTTTTATGTACTTGCTTACCAACGTGGTTTATTGAAAGCTGTTCAACCAAATAGAAGCACAACAAATTTTACTGATACTCTTGTCATACAAACAATTACACAAATATGCAATATATTATACTGGCCACCTTTTCTCGGTGTACTGAAATTTTAAAGTCATTTTGTCAGTATAAAATAAAATCTTTGAAACCTTACTGATTATCATTTTGAGTTTAAAACATGTCTCCAGAAGGAATTTGACTTCAGGTCAGAAAATGCCAAACTTTAACTAACAAATAACTATTATCCTAATCCCTGTCTATTCTCCATATACTCTGGTTAAAATGATTTCTTTCTACTGCTGTTTTTTGATGCATGTTAAATAATTATTTATAAGCATTTAATTTTCTGGAGAGAAATCCAACAGAATAGATAAATTACATGTAATTCTTTCTATGTCTGAAAAGCGTCAAAAGCTCAGTTTTATAATCTGAAGCTGATTTACAGCAAAATACCAAACATGGATGCATTTTTTTATTTTTAACCTTAGAACAAATTTAAACAGGAGACACTTGTGTACAGGCAAGCAGGCTCTACGTAGAAATCAATCTAAATGTCCAGATGAAAATTGTATTCTTGAAAAGGCAGTATGCAGCAAGATTTCTAACGGCATGAATATTCTCCCTTTAGATGCCATGAATACAAAAATACCCCTGGCATTTAGACCATGAACAATTCAGGAGCTTGAACTGAATTGTGTATGATTACCAGCTTTCCTCAAACCTCTCCATGCTTTATTTAAAATGAAAGTAGTTTTCTCAAAGAAAATATCTGAGTCATTTTATTTTTCTCAGTTATTCAAAATGACTTTAATGAGAAAGTAAGGAGTAAGGTTTTTTTTAGCATCTGTTAAATGCTTTTCTACGTTTGCTATTGGCCTTTCCTTGGTCAGCAGAGTAAACATTTGAAGAAAGTTAGTCACCTTACAGTTATCTAGGGGTAAAAAACAAATATCTAATGCATATTAAATTATTATTGTGAAACCAATGCTAAGTGTGATATGCAAGTGTAGACCTTGTCCTAGAAGCCTTCTTTTTTTTTTTTTTTTTTTTTTTGAGACGGAGTCTTTCTCTGACCCCCAGGCTGGAGTGCAGTGGCGCGATCTCGGCTCACTGCAAGCTCCGCTTCTCGGGTTCACGCCATTCTCCTGCCTCAGCCTCTCCGAGTAGCTGGGACTACAGGCGCCTGCCACCACGCCCGGCTAATTTTTTGTATTTTTAGTAGAGATGGGGTTTCACCGTGGTCTCGATCTCCTGATCTGCCCGCCTCGGCCTCCCAAAGTGCTGGGATTACAGGCTTGAGTCACCGTGCCCGGCCCTTCTTTTTTTTATATGTTTTTTTATTATACTTTAAGTTCTAGGGTACATGTGCACAACGTGCAGGTTTGTAAGCCTTCTTGTTGTGATTTTCTAATTACTTATAATTTAACTTATGAATATGTTAATCTTTATAACATTTTATGACATTTGTCAATATGTAAAATGTGTACATTTAGTTTAACTAGGAATATCAATTATGAGGGAAAAACATATATGTCAAAATGTATCTTATGACAAATATCATAAATTATTAATTTTATATATTACATTTTGGTATTTTTGTGATCTATTTTCCCAATTTCCACCAAATAAGTATCTCTAAAGTTATTGTTCATTGTACTTTGTCACATTTTTAAGAATATATAGTTATTTGAAATGCTATTAGTATAATAGTTCGTTTTTATGGACTGATTCATATGTAAATCTTGTATTTAGTTAAATTCATCAGATTTTTGTCAAAAAGATGCATTTATTTAACTGATTATGGAACAAATAATCACTTGGACATAAAATATTATTTGTCTCAAAAGACTATTTTAATTTGCTCAAAATCAATGAAAAGTTTTGATAAGAAACTCAGAGATGCTTTATATTAATAAATGTAAATTTATCATTGCTAATATAGATACAAAATTCTTTTCAGTTACTGCTGTCTAGCAGCTTCAGAATTATTCCTAATATTTGCCTCATGTCTCTTTAAAATTAGTTACCAAGTTTTCTGATTCAGCACTTAAAAAAGAAGACCTCGAAAGATGCCTCTTAGCCAAGCTTTCCACATTAACCACTAACATTGTAATCATAGCTTATTTTTGGACAACTCATTATGTGTACTTTGTTTTTAATATTCAACTCAGCAGTTTATAGGACAAAGTTTAGAGTGTGTCATAAACACACAACTTTTGAAAACAACTGTTCTTATCTTCTGTCACCATTAATTATCTGAACTATTGAGGAAAAATATACTAAATATCTTGCTAATCATTTTAAATCCCATGATTCTAGCAAGAATCTTTATGGAACTGAGGAAACACTTTTTTTTTCTTTCATTTGCAAACTCATGGCATTCAGTTGCCCACAGAAGTCTGATTCTACCTTGAAAGTGGCATTCCACTCTCTATGTCATACATAACCCTAGTGTGGCCTAAATGGTGATTTTAAAAGTGAACAGAAGTGTTTTCCTGTGTTCGTCTCCCTATAAAATCATTTAACTACACTAGATATCTAGGCAAGATTATTAAGAAAAAAATCGAAAACTTGGAAACAACGCATGAGGATAACTGCATGTCCTTTTGATTGTTTGATTTTATTTCAAAATAAAATGATCAGAGTACTCCTAAGTACACATCTAAATTTGATACAAGTTTGGAATTATTCCAGAATATACATCTGAATTTGATATTGCTTCTTTCTATATCTTTAGACCTCCCAATGAGAAATTACAAGCTAATTTGTAATTTTTTTCTAATAGAAAAGATAAACAAAAAGGTCACTGATTTTAGGCTGTATAAAACAGTAAAAAAAAAAAAAAAAAAAAAAAAAATTTGTATCTATTAAGAAATGTAGCCAGGCACAGTGACTCATGCTTGTAATCCCGGCACTTTTGAGAGGCTGAGGCGGACGGATCACTAGAGGTCAGGAGATCGAGGCCAACCTGGCCAACATGGTGAAACCCCATTAGCCAGGCATGGTGGCGGACACCTGTAATCCCAGCTACTTGGTAGGCTGAGGCAGGAGTATCGCTTGAACCCAAGCGGTGGAGGTTGCAGTGAGCTGAGATTGCGCCACTGTACTCCAGTGTGGGAGGCAGAGCAAGACTGTCTCAAAAAATAATAATGTAATAATAATCTAATGATAAATGTTTCATTTTTTCAGAGTTCAAAATCAGTTTTTAATGTCTTTTCATGTTTCCTTGATAATTATAATAATCTTTATTTTTTACATCTTAAATCCATTAATTTTTACCATAATAAATATTGCAACAGAAAGAAAACAAGATACAAAATTAGAATAAAGTAACAAAGGTTTCATTGAACATCCTTGTTCAATACTTTCAGCACTATTTTTGAAAATATAATTGGAGAAACTTCAAAAGAAGCAGTCAGTCATTAAAGCAAACAGGACTAATTCCTCTGTTTCAGTGTCTCTAATACTGTATGTCTGACAATTAGGAAAAAACAAAAACTGTTCCTTGCTATAACTATTGTTATGTTGGCTCCAATTATCAAGCCTCATCTAACTCATTTTCTATGCATTCCTGTTTTAAATGTCTGTGGTATGCAGCAGCTGTTGTTGTTAAAGTTACTTTTTTTTTAAGCTTTATTTTAGACTTTGTAATTCTTCAAGTAAAGTCTGAGTAAAAGTATGCCCTGTGAAACATTATTTTCCAGAAGCATCAGATTTTTGATCACAGAAAAGTATCAAAGAAGATTTGGAGCAATAGGTTTAAGATATTTTTCAAAATTGAATCTGAGTTTTATGGCCAAGAACATTTTGTTCCTTTGAGTGTATGTGAGAGAAGCTGTTAAAAGATACACGAATGACTTATTTTCTAAAATATTTTTACAATTTTTCAAAAGGTTTGTTTCTTTTATATATGAAAATAATGTAATGTTGGAAATTTAGTGGCACACAGGAGCAAATATAAATACATATTTGCAAGTGTATTTTTATTTTTGACCACATCCTTTTCCAAATATCCCTTTATTCTATGATGTCAAAATGGTTGCAATTTGGTTGTATGACTTGTTATGACGAGGCATTAACGGGCCAGTGACACTCATTGTTATTAATCTGTGATATACTGAAAGGTTGTTCTTAGAATAAGGTTTGAAACACTGAATCATATTTAGAAGTGATTTGAGAATTGAAGTTTTTAAATAAGCATTTGTAATTTTAGATTTTCCAACTACCTGTCTATCCTTCTTTTTTTTTTTTTTTTTTTTTTTTTTTGAAACGGAGTCTTGCTGTGTCGCCCAGGCTGGAATGCAGTGGCGCGATCTCGGCTCACTGCAAGCTCTGCCTCCCGGGTTCACACCATTCTCCTGCCTCAGCCTCCGGAGTAGCTGGGACTACAGGTGCCTGCCACCACGCCTGGCTAATTTTTTGTATTTTTAGTAGAGACAGGGTTTCACTGTATTAGCCAGGATGGTCTCAATCTCCTGACCTCGTGATCCACCCGCCTCAGCCTCCCAAAGTGCTGGGATTACAGGCGTGAGCCACCGCACCCGGCCTACCCTTCTTTACCCATCACATTCAGACTTATGAATATACCTGAGTGTAAAGGAAATTGCAGCCAATGCACCCTCTTTATTCTTTGAGAATTTGCCCTGAATCTTTTTCTTTGTCCCTTTGCTAGAATCAGAGAAGAAATCACAGACAATAAAAAATACACGTTCTCCTCATCTTCTTCTCTCCTAACCCTATACCTTCAAGTCAGCCATAACGAATGCATTTCTGACATCCTCAATTCTGGGCTTTATTCTGATCTCTGAACTACTTCAGTGATATATTATTATTTTTTAATGTAAAGGCCATAACAAAATCAAATGAGAGAGAAAGACAGAAAAAGTAAAAACAATGCAGAATTTTCAACCTTAAAAGTCTACTTTAGGCTAGTTGTGTTGGCTCATGCCTGTAATCCCAGCACTTTGGGAGGCCGAGGTGGGTGGATCATGAGGACAAGAGATTGAGACCATCATGGCGAACATGGTGAAACCCCGTCTCTACTAAAAATACAAAAATTAGCTGGATGCGGTGGCATGCGCCTGTAGTCTCAGCTACTTTGGAGGTTGAGGCAGGAGAATTGCTTGAACCTGGGAGGCAGAGATTGCAGTGAACCTAGATCATGCCACTACACTCTAGCCTGGTGACAGAGCAAGACTCCATCTCAAAAAAAAGAAAGAAAAAAAAAGTCTACTTTAAAAATTTAAGACTTATTCCCCCACACATAAAACAATACTTAGAAGCATTATGTAAGTCTTAGACAATACTAATTACATTATATCCCTGAGTCACAATATTTAAAATGTCTTGTCTTAGGGTATTGCACACCTTGTTACATTTTCCTGTCTGTAAATGGCTCTTATCTTCTCCTTTCATTAAGCCTCATGCCTCACTCTACATTTTGTTCCATGGAAGGACCTTGAAAATGATCAGCCTCCTCAACTCCTTGGAATTTGTGTTAAGTGCAGTAACACAATAAAGAATCTTCTTTAAAATTAATACATCATTTTGAAATGAATTCTTACCCACAAATTGATCCTTTTTTGTTTTACCAATGTGAGTTTTCAGAAAATGAGATTGTTTACAGTGGAAATGTGTATAAATTAATGAATTGAAATCTGATACATTTAGCAATTAATCTAAATGTAAAGAAACAAGTATAAAAACCTTTTTAAATTTGGTATAATTTGTTCTTTTCCCATTTCTGGCCTTAATCACTATCCCAAATTATTGTTAAATAAGAAATTATATGGCTATTGCCATTAACTTTATTAGCAATAACTTTCTACATAAACTAGAAATTGACTTACATCCACAGCCACCATCTACATCTTCCTTAACATTATCTTAGTGACTTTTTCTCTCCACGTAGAAAACTTCAATTAATTTCCATAAATTTTATTTCATATGTTATTCATTCCAAAAGCATAAGAGTTGGAGGCAATCTGAAATAAGTGCATGGTTATCTGTTACAAAGAATGTCTCTGAAAAAGTTCAACAAATAGTTTACATTCAAACTTACTCAGAGGAGGCAATCTGAAATAAGTGCATGGTTATCTGTTACAAAGAATATCTCTGAAAAAAATTCAACAAATAGTTTACGTTCAAACTTACTGAGAGAGATATTTACTCATCTATATGAATTAAAATGTACTCTTTTTAAAGGTTTGGAGCTTAATTCTTCAATGAGGTGCTTTTGGCCCAATTGCAATATTTCCGAATGCAGGGGATATCTCAAAGCACTTGCCCATCCAGAAGAGTATATTAGGAAGAATATTTTTTGGAGGCCTAGTGCTCCTTTTAGGTATTACACTAATATTGACACTCCATTTGACTGTTTTGCACAAAGTATTTTCCCATGTCTACCAAGATGTCCTGACAGCTAAGAATTATTTGCCCCTCTCTCCAATATAATCTCCGATTTTGATTTTTTGGGTATTCATTATTAGTTAACAAATAACTGTGGGAAAACTCTATCAACCAAAAAGTATGTTTATGATACGCTGTTGCTTGTAATGAGGTGCAAAGGGTACCATGATTTCCTAACTAGATTTCTTGGAATTAGCACTTGCTTGGCAAGTGCTCCTTCTGGGACTGGATTCCTAGACACTCTCCGAGCACTTAAAGAACCAATTTTCCTGCTCCTGCATGGCTGAAGGCATCTGATATTTTCACATCCAAAATATAAACACTTTCACTGAGATTAAATTGAGATTCTAATTCCAAGGCATATAGCTATGGAAGATAGTGGCTTTAGAAGTGTGCTTGCATGCAACAGCTACAATGTCCACTCTTATTATTCTTATGCTGCAAGCCTATCTATCATCTTGAGTTGAAATCATACCAAAGATATTAGTCTTAGACATAACTCAAGGTTACAAACATGGAATAATTAGGAAATTCGTAGACAATAATCATGAGGTGTTAGGACCTTAGGGAATTATTCCAACTTCTTTTCCTCTTGCTGTAGTATTCAATGTAGAAAGGTTGTAGGGATGGTACTAATTACACTTCTAGCTAATGCTGAATCACCAGGGAAATCGGATGCTTTGGTGGAAGGAATTAAAACAGAGTAAAAACAAAATTGACGTAGTGATAGAGGGCTCATATCAACACAATCAGATAAATGTGGCTAACTTCAGGTTTTATTTAGTAAGCAAAAGCCCAGTACAACTTGAAGAAGATTAAAAGTAGCTCTCACATCCAACTAGAGTGTGTTTCTTATGAGTAGAGACACAAAATGATGAGTTTTAAACCCACAAGTGAATATTTTAACTATTGTCTCTGTCTTACAGAGCTGAATGCTGCATTTATTCAACCACTTATCTATTATTTTTAGACATATTCATTGAAACCTACTAAAGGTCATACATTGTGATAAATCTTAAGAAGCAAATGGATAAGAGGCCATAATCGAGTGTTTATGTCAAAAATGAGTGCATGCTTACAATATAGGATGATGATTACCATAATTGAGATAAGAATAAGACACTGGGAGACTTGAGAGAGGAAGAGAGCCATCTCCTTCTTGGGAAGTTAAGAATACTTCCACAGCTGAGGAGATGAATGAGCTGTGTTTTACCAGATGGGTATGAGTATTCTCTATGGAGAAAAATTGACAGAAGCATAGAGTTAGAAGTTTTATGTAATTTTTGTATAATACACGTGATAGGATTTACAAGAGATGAGATAAAACCTTGGGATTTAAAGTCCTTATATGTTACTTACCTCTGATAAAAAGACCAACTATTAAAATATATAATAAAATATGCAATTAAATAGGATAATAATCAATGTTACCAACATTTCATAGAAAATCAAACACAAATAAATATATTGAAATATACTAAATTTTAAGTGTAATTAATAATTGCAAATTCTGGATGATCATTTAAATATATCTTAAAATCAAAATTTTTATTAACTGCTCAGAGAGGATTCCTTTGATGCAATTGCTGGTAGAATGCCCCATCCTTTTATCCATTTAGACTGCTTTGGCTTTTTTAGAGCATTTATTTAGAAGTCATCACTAGTTCCCCATTCTATTTTATTGTGTTTTTAAAATTGTCTTTGTGCTCCCAGAAGCTCCATGAGAACTTTCGTGTTTTATTCATTATAGTCTAACTGCCAGAATGGTGCCTGGCAAAGTATAAGCACTCCAAAAGTGTTTGCTGGATGAATAAGACAGAAATTGTGACATGACACTTTTTACTCATAAAATTGACTACAATTAAAAAGTGTAATAATGTCAACTGTTGAAGTGAAATATGTACTGTCCTCAATTAATGAGGCTTTAAGTTGAAATATCTGGTTAGAGTTGAATTTTACCATGTCTGTCAAAATTAAAATCTACAACCCCCTTAAAAATATTTCTTTAGATATATGTGCACAAATTATAAAAATATGTACAAATTTAGGTAGCCTTAAAGTATTAAAATATGGCTAAAATATCAATCAATATAGGATAAGAAACATAAATTAGAGTATATCTTTAAAAAAAAGAATAGTGGGAAACCATTACACATAAGATATATAAAAATAAAACTTGGCTGGGCACAGTGGCTCATGCCTATAATCCCAGCACTTTGGGAGACCGAGGCGGGCAGATCACCTGAGGTCGGGAGTTTGAGATCAGCCTGGCTAACATTGTGAAACCCTGTCTCTACTAAATACACAAAATTAGCTGTGTATGGTGGCAGATGCCTGTAATCCCAGTTACTCGGGAGGCTGAGGCAGGAGAATCGCTTGAACCCAGGAGGCATAGGTTGCAGTGAGCCAGGATCATGCCACTGCACTCCAGCCTGGGTGATAGAGTGAGACTCTGTCTCCAAAAAAAATAAAATAAAATAAAAATAAATAAAACGTATAGATAGTAATACTAATAAAAATTAAGGCTGGCCACAGGGGCTCACATCTGTAATCCCAGCACTTTGGGAGGCCAAGGCCTGCGATCACGAAGTCAGGAGTTTGCGACCAGCCTGTCCAACATGGTGAAACCCCATCACTACTAAAAATACAAAAATTAGCTGGTTGTGATGGCGCATGCCTGTAATCCAACTACTCAGGAGGCGAAGGTAGGAGAATCACTTGAACCTGGGAGGCAGAGGTTGCAGTGATCCATGATTGTGCCACTGCACTCCAGCCTGGGAGACAGAGTGAGACTCCATCTCAAAATAAAATAACATAAAATAATAACATAAAATAAAATAGGAAAATAATATGTATTGTGTAATATCATGGAAAAATTTAACATGTTATATAACTGCTACTTTAAGGTGGTGATGTTTCGGAACTAAAGCAGTTTTCTTTTGGGTAAGTGGTGTGCCCACTTGTATTATATCTCAGATAGATCTCATAAATTTGACATAGGAACCTAGCCTGGGAGCAACCTTGGCAGTCCAAGCTTCACTACTCTTCACCTGTGTTTTAGGATTACTGGTAGTATTTAAACCATTTGTAAAGCTTTATACTAGGTAAGATCTCTGATTCTAACAGTCTGATTTGAAAATCTTACCTTTTGCATATCCACGTACACATACCTATGCTAACTGTGTGTGTGTGTTTGTGAATGCGTGTGTTTGTGTTTAAAATACCTTTAAAGGTATTCATGTAAAACTCTTTTTTTATTTTATTTTATTTTTTATTATTATACTTTAGGTTTTAGGGTACATGTGCACAATGTGCAGGTTTGTTACATATGTATCCGTGTGCCATGTTGTTTTGCTGCACCCATTAACTTGTCATTTAGCATTAGGTATATCTCCTAATGCTGTTCCTCCCCCCTCCCTCCACCCCACAACAGTCCCTGGAGTGTGATGTTCCCCTTCCTGTGTCCATGAGTTCTCATTGTTCAATTCCCACCTATGAGTGAGAACATGCAGTGTTTGGTTTTTTGTCCTTGTGATAGTTTACTGAGAATGATGGTTTCCAGCTTCATCCATGTCCCTACAAAGGACATGAACTCATCATTTTTTATGGCTGCATAGTATTCCATGGTGTATATGTGCCACATTTTCTTAATCCAGTCTATTGTAGTTGGACATTTGGGTTGGGTCCAAGTCTTTGCTATTGTGAATAGTGCCACAATAAACATACGTGTGCATGTGTCTTTATAGCAGCATGATTTATAGTCCTTTGGGTATATACCCAGTAATGAGATGGCTGGGTCAAATGGTATTTCTAGTTCTAGATCCCTGAGGAATCGCCACACTGACTTCCACAATGGTTGAACTAGTTTACAGTCCCACCAACAGTGTAAAAGTGTTCCTATTTCTCCACATCCTCTCCAGCACCTGTTGTTTCCTGACTTTTTAATGATGGCCATTCTAACTGGTGTGAGATGGTATCTCATTGTGGTTTTGATTTGCATTTCTCTGATGGCCAGTGATGATGAGCATTTTTTCATGTGTTTTTTGGCTGCATAATCATGTAAAACTCTTAAAAGGAATTACCTCTAAGGAGTTTAACTAGGAATATCAATTATGAAGGAAAATGTTCTTTTCTGTTATTTTTTTTCTTTTCTTTTTATTTATTTATTTAGAGATAAGGTCTTGCTGGGCAGGCTGGATTGCAGTGGCATAATCATAGGTCACTGTAGCCTCAAACCCTGGGCTCAAGCGATCCTCCCACCTTAACCTCCAGAATAACTGGGACTACATACATGTGTGTGCCACCATGCGCAGCTAATTTGTTTGTTTGTTTGTTTGTTTTTTGTTTTGGAGAGAAGGAGTCTCACTGGGTTGCTCAGGCTGGTATTTAACTCCTGGCCTTAAGCAATCCTTCCACCTTAGCCTCCCAACGTGCTGGGATTCACAGGTGTGAACCATGGTGCCCAGACAGAACTTTTCTGTAGCATTTACTTCTACATTTTACCTGTTTAAATGGGCTTGAATTGAATTAGTAGAAATAATAACAATAAGAACAAAACTAAAGACAATTAAAATATATCTGCAAGTGTTTACAATGTAACATAAAGTAAAAATTTTTAAACAGTGTAATTAAATTTACATTTTAGAAAAAAATTTAGAAATGATGATCATGGACTAGACTAGGTGAGAGCGTGGGAACACAACACTATTGTAAGGTGGTCCAATAATACAGATGTGACATTAGAAGGAATAGAAATACAAGTTAAGCACTAATAAGAGATACACAAGAAATAGACCTACTGAGTTAGAAAAGAAAGATTCTAGTTGATTGGATATAAAGAATGAGAATAAGGAAAATACTACAAATATGTACTAACACTTTAGATTGAGAGACAAAAATAGTTTAGCAATTCTGCAAAATGCAGGATTCAGGATAACCCTAGCAGTTGGCTGAGGAAGAGAGACACTTCTCGGAAATAGAATTAGAACACAACAATATTAGTTCCAAGTTGGATTCACTGGGCAAAGAAGATACAGTCAAACTGATTGCATTTGGAGGATTTTGTATGAGAAGAGCAGAGGTAATTAAAATTACATAAATTCTAGGGTAAATTAAAGCAAGAGACATTGAACTGCTATTTCTTGATTAAGCAAAGTTTTTCCTTGAATGGCCTCCTATGGGTGCTCAATTTTGATTTTTTTTTTTACTACTACTATTCATGATAACTTTAAATGATTACATTTATGGTCAGTAATTTCATACATTTTCTATTATTTGCTGTATACAAGTTTATAACGTTACTGTTATTATTGTTAACATGGTGACATATAAATGGAAAATTAACGTTCCACAAGAATATTATGTGGCCAATTTAACAAAATCATTGAGTGATTGAGCTAGAATTTGAGCTTAGTCAGTCTAAATCATTATCTCACACTCCTAAGCATTATACTCATGATGGCTTTGAAATTCAGGGATATTTTGCATTGCTCTCAGAGGACATTGGAACATTTAAATCATCTTCATGTAAGGATAAGCCACTTGTGAATATTAAGAACGGGCTTAAGAATCAGGACTCTTTTGGAATTGCATTCAGATACAAATTCAAAATACTGAAACAGTAAAGTGGATGATATTGTTATAGTTCCCAAATTTTATTCTTATTTTCTTTCATTTAAGGTTTAGAATCTTCCACGAAACCTAAAGTTAGCAAAGAGCTGTGGTAAGGAGAATGTAACAAGTCATAAAATAATTAAGTGGGGAGGTAGAATGGGAAATGATACTAATAGGGTTTTGTATTAGTCTGTTTTCACACTGCTGATAAGGAGTGAGACTGGGAAATTTACAAGGAAAGAGGTTTAATGGAGAACTCACAGTTCCACGTGGCTGGCAAAGCCTCACAATCATGGCGAAAGGCAAGGAAGAGCAAGTCACATCTTACCCGGATGGCGGCAGGCAAAGAGCGCTTGTTTAGGGAATCTACTGTTTCTAAAACCATCAGACCTAATGAGACTTAACCACCATCACAAGAACAGCAGAAGAAAGACCTTCCCCCATGATGCAACCACCTCCCACCACCTCCCTCCCACAACACATGGGAATTCAAGATGAGATTTGGGTGGGGACACAGCCAAACCATATCAGGTTTATATGAATTAGACAATTTACAGTAATAAGGAGAATTCTAGGTTGTTCTTGCTAATGAGACAAATAGGGAATTTCATTATTTTTGTCAATATACCTCTTTCTGAGCTAGTATGGGAATATGCTGATACTTTGTCTTGATTTGATCTCATTGTTCCAAAATCAGTTCACATTTTCTACCATGGCACTTCTGGGTTTACTTTATTCTGTCTCATGTTCATTATTCTAGAATTGCCTTAGTTTTGAATTCATTGATAAGTAACCTGAAGTATGAATAAGGTGACCAAACTTTCCAGAAGCTTTTCCTTTTTTTTTTTTTTTTTTTTTTGAGACGGAGTCTCCCACTGTCGCCCAGGCTGGAGTGCAGTGGCGTGATCCCGAATCACTGCAAGCTCCGCCTCCCGGGTTCACGCCATTCTCCTGCCTCAGCCTCCGGAGTAGCTGGGACTACAGGCGCCCGCCGCTATGCCCGGCTAATTTTTTTGTATTTTTAGTAGAGACGGGGTTTCACCGTGTTAGCCAGGATGGTCTCCATCTCCTGATCTCGTGATCCACCCGCCTCGGCCTCCCAAGGTGCTGGGATTATAGGCATGAGCCACCGCGCCCGGCCGAGAAGCTTTTCTTAAATAAAGAAAAGCTTTTCTCGATCTCAATCAGAGATTACTGATTAAGGAAGATATTCATACAGGAAGTGAGAAGTCTCTGAATGTAGTAAAGTTATTAGATCTGTGAATCAAGTTAAAATACCTGGCTCTCTACTAACAACTCAGAAAATTTAATTTTCCATTTACAATATAGCAAAGAAAAGTGGTTTTATATTCAGGGTGTGTTTTGTTCTATGTAATATTAGTTTAATTAGATTATGGCCCTTCAGTTAAGTCTTCCTTTTTGAGTTTAATAGAAATGAACATAAATTTTTACAATACCTCTTGTGATAGGGCTTAAAATATTGGCAGATATATTTTTAAATGGATTCAGTGGTTAACTTAAGATTACAAAGTAGAACAAGGCCATTTGATCTCCAGCAATTTTAATTTATACATTTGCTCCAGAAACCATCTGAGTTAAATGACTTAGCAACATACTGGATCATGGGTGCCTTAAGTCCTCAGCATTACATGACTACAATGTCTAAATATTCATAATGGAATGATATAAATTTTTAGAAATATACTGCAGTTTATTTTGATGGCTAACGATAAACCTCATCAGCAAAATTTTATCATGTATTTTATTCATTCAGAGTTATGACTTGACACCCAGCTGAGTCAAAATACAGAAGAGCACATGACATCATCTCAGAATGAAAGGTTATGTTTTATTTAGAAAAGCCCCAATGAACTCAAATGTGATGGTGTCGTAATTGAAATAAAATTACCCTATTAGAGTGATTTATGATAATTATAGCAATTAAATTGTTTTTAAATGAGGCGTTTGGGGGTTCACATTCAGTGTCTTTTCTAATTTTAGAGACTTTTGATGTGGAAAATCAATGTAGTAAGTGAAGAAGTGAAATTTACTAGTTAATCTTGTATCTCAAGTTTCTGATGTATATACAAATCTGGGAGTGGCAATTATATATAAGATTGGAATATTTTCAGATTTCATAAGAAGCTATGTCAAAAATAAGGTAATTATTGTGTGTTTTGTTTGTTTTGTTTTGGAGATGCGATCTTGCTCTGTCGCCCAGGCTGGAGTGCAGTGGCACGATCACAGCTCACTGCGGCCGCCACCTCCTGGACTCAAGCAACCCTCCCACCTCAGCCTCCCGAGTAGCTGGGACAAGGGGTGTGCACCACCATGACCAGCTAATTTTTGGATTTTTAGTAGAGTCAGGGTTTCACCATGTTGCCCAGGCTGGCCTCCAACTCCTGGGCTAAGGCAATTCACCTGCCTCTGCCTCCCAAAGTGCTGGGATTACAGATGACCCACTGTCCCTGGCAATAAGGATTGTTTTATTCAACAATATTTGTGAGTCAAATAATTATATGCATGAAAATTTTCTGTTTTCTTTGCCTGATTTCAAAGATTGGAAATATTGACTAATCTCAACTGACAAAAAAAGAGATAGAGAATGGCATGCTATTTTTGAAAAAAAGAAAAAAAAAAACATTTTATGACAATCAGGTAAAATTTTTAAAAGGGTGTATGATTTCCCTAGCTATGTCTATCTGTCTATTAGACAGGTGTATGTGTGTTTTTGTGTCTGTGTGGGTGTATGTATGTGTGTGTCTGGGTGTATTTTTTCCCATGTCTGTCTATCTATCTCTATGTGTATAGATAACTAAATCTGTATACACACACACACACACACACACACACACACATATATAACTGGGAAAATAATACACCCACACATACACACAGACATGCACACACACATACATACATATGTACACCTAGGTATGTGTGTATATCATTGAAAGACCTGTGAATCTGAGCTATTTTAATAAGATTAACATAGAAAAGCAATTTTTATTAACATAATATTTTAGAAATGGAGAGGCACTTTTTGAAATGGTTTAATACAGTTTTTGGGAAAAACACAGAAGTTTGAATCTGAAATTTGAAATTAATTTATTTTTAAAATAATAATTCTGTAGATGTTGATGGAAAATAAATAAATAATACTAAGTGAAATGAGCATTGGACATAATGACACAACTATTAGCTTCTTACTTAAATTTTACTTGTGAAAAAATATATCATTATTCTTCATTGGAGAAGGTTATTATGTTTCTTATAGAAAGTAGAAAAAATAATAACAAACTAATCATGCAAGTAAACGAAATTTCTGACTTTAACTTAATCAGTTGCTCAAAATTTTACCATATTTTAACTTGTTATATAATTGGACAATCCTTCTTTGTACTTTCATATTGTAATTACGTTTCTTCCTTGGAGCGAGTATGTGCACGTATGTACATGTACATTTTTGTCTATTTCTTTTTCATATTTAAAGAAAAAACCCTTTCTTGACATCCCATTTCCTCCCCACTCCATTTCACTCTAAGTAGAGGGTTTATTTGGATTGGTCAAATACAAAGACATTACATAGGGCCATCAGCTATGATAGATAAAGTGTTCAATGCTACACACATCAAGGTACATTTGACCATAGTCCTATTCTTCCTGATACTCTCCCACCTGCACAGTGAGTCACTTCTCACAACTGTAGCCTTAGAAATCATTTTTTCAGGCATTTAAGTAAACATTTACTTGTGCATTATTCAGCTCTTTACTTGAGGTAGTTCTCTGATTTGACTTATCCCTCTAAGTATACAGGTAAAATCTGAATCTGGTCAGCAAAGTTGCCTAGGCCATGCAAAGGGAAGTCACCTTGCAATGCAGCTGCACTCCTCTAAGTTCTAGGCTAATGTCAGGGACAAATAACATGTGTTTTCTTGAATTTCTCTTGAGAATATTAAGAGGAAGGGAATAAATAGGAGATTATCAAATTTAGGGCAAATAACATCTTCATTTATTCAACAACCAACGAATATCTTTCTGGAATTTATTTTGCAAATTATAAAATACTTTATCCATATGAAATACATTTAGCTATCATTCTAGCCACCATAGCAATTTGTATCTATATTGGAAAAATAATTTTCCATTTTGATTCATTATTTTCTGACACAAAACATTATTGGTAAAATATTCTAGATATTTGTGTCAGAGAAAATAAAAGAAAAGTAAATTCCAGAAAGTTATGTGTGTGTATATTTATATATATTCTATTAATAAACGGAGCTCTAATAAGTGCAAAACTAAAAGGACTATCACATTGAAAGCAATGTGAATCTCAGAGAACACAATAAAATGAAAAAAGAAAGTAGAATAAGACAGAATTATTACAAAATTCTCTGTTAATTATATTTCTACTAGGACAGTTCACCTTACTTCAACATTTTTTACTTCTCTACTTACATTGGAAAATCAAGAACCCTGAAAATTTGATTTAAGGAATTTAAGTACTAAATTACATAGGAAGTAGAAATAAAATTGTCTCTGAAATAAAATAAATCACCATCCAATATTATAAAATCTTTTCTTTCCTTTATTGACAGTGCTACAGTTTTCCAAGACTAACATCAATCCTTTTAATCAGAAGAGAATAAAATGTATGTCTATATATGAATGTATGTTTGGTTGCTTGTGGGATATTTGTTGCTGTTTGTAAAATAAAAGGGTCATTTGCCTTGAATAAAGAAAATAGATTAAAAAAATCAGAAAATGCAAATCTGAACCATGAGATAAAACCTCACACTTGATAAAATGGATACGTAGTACTTATATATTATTCATTTTATAATTATATTATGTAAATATGTAATAAATATATTTATTTATTAATAAATAATAGGTATATATTATGCGATATGATTATGATATATAATTATATATAATATATAATATGTTATATATTTTTCTTCAAAAATTTAAAAATACAGCCACCATATATCTAGCATTTTCACTTAGAAGTATATATCCAAAAGAAACAATTCAATTAGGATCTTGAAACAATGTCTGCACTCCCATGTTTATTGTAGCATTAGCATTATTCATAATAGCCAAGGTATGGAAACAACCCAACAATAGACAAATGGATCTTTAAAATGTAGTGTGTGTCTGTGTATTATTGGCAGATATATATTTAAATGGATTCAGTCTTTAACTTAAGCTTACAAAATAGATCAAAGCCATTCAGTCTCCAGCAATTTTAATTTATACATTTGCTTTAGAAACCATCTGAGTTAAATAACTTAGCTATAGACTCTGAATCATGGGTGCCTTAAGTCCTATGCATAACATGACTACAATGTCTATAGTTCTATATATAGAGAGAACTATTATTCAGCCTTAAAAAAAGAAAGACTATACATACATATATATATATATATATATAGATAGATAGATAGATATAAAATGAACTATTATCAGCCTTAAAAAAAGAAGACATTATGCTATGTGAAGTAAGTTAATCACAGAGGGACAAATAGTGCATGATTCCACATGTATGAAGGCATCTAAAGTAGAATCATGGAAGCAGAAAATAGAATTCTGATTGTCATGGCATGGGGCGAGGGGAAATGGGGATTTTTGCTGGGTATACTTACAGTTATACAAGTGGAGTAAATTCAGAGATCTGCTACATATATAGTGCCTACATTTAACAATAAAGCATTGTGCATTTAAAATTTTAAGAAGGTAGATCTATGTTATGTGTTCCTAGCACACAAAAACATAAAAGCAAAGAGACACAAGAAAACGTCATGATGTGAAGGATATGTTTATTACATTAATTGTGGTGATCGTATCACAGCTATATGCATAAGTACAAAATCATTACATTTTATACATTAAATCTATGAAGTTATTTGTATATTAGTTGGATTTCTATAAAGCTAAACTATATAAAATATCATTTAAAAAACAAGTTAGTAAGGATTTTAGTACAAGCCAAGATGGAGTCATTCCACTTCAAGTTTTCTTTCTGACTGGCTCCAGTTAAAATCTGCCAACAGTTTACAAGTATAAACTCCCAAAGGACTCTGAAAAATAAATAATAACAAGTGATTGATGAGTGAAGAAAGTCAAAACTTGAAGAAATACCCATGTAGTGATGATGAGATTTTTCCTTTCCTCCTCCTTTTACCCAAGGCTTGACTTGAGTGGGTAGAATCAGGTAATTGTATAACAGACATGGACATTAAAATTTAAGAATTGTCTACTTTTCTGGACTGAGAACTGGGAAAGGAAAATTTGTGAGCCCAAGAATGTAAATAGAGTGATCACCTATTTGGTGTTTTCTGTTTTCTATGTTATTACCAGGTTGTTGCCCCCATTGCACAAAACACAAAATACCTACTGTCATGGGAGTAGGGAGCAGGGCACCAAGAACTCTAAAAGAACCTATTTCAATGGATGAATAGGAAAAAAAAAAAAAAAAACACCTGTTGAGTGAAGAGAATCCTGATCTTTATTCTCCATTTTTTTTTTCTGTAGCCACATTAGCCCAATGCCAACCATTATACAGTTATGTGTGAAGCTAACATTCTAAAAGAACCCCATCACACTACTGAGAGAAACCAGAAAAAGGGTCTCTGGGGGCAGAGAGAAAATTGCTAAACATGTCAATCTCCTAACTCTGTGTATGTACCAATACCATTCTTTTAAGCACTGAATGTGTAGTATACACTCAAAAGATTTCATCAAAATCTTTGATAATTAAATTACAACATAAACAACATACCCAAGTTTAAAAATGAACCTGAACTGGCAAATAGGAGGGACTCAAAGATCATAAAAGAGGATTTCAAACAGATCTGACATTTTAATCCATCACCCACAATAGATAACACAATTTATATTTATAGCAAGAAGTTTACTAGTTTTTTTTGTAAAACAAATAAAAAGAAATTAACAATTCTACAGAGAATTTTAACAGAATCAGAATTTCAAAACATTGTTAATTTAATTTTAACATTACCATGATAATTTCAAATTATCCAGTATATAATACAAAAATTACAACTAGGAAATCTGACCAATTCATAAGGGAACAGACAATTAATAGCTGCCAACCCAAAGATGACCCATATGTTGGAATTATAAAGCAAAGACTTTTAAAAAGTCATTATCATCATCCTCCAAAAAAATGAAAATAAACACTGTTGAAATGAAAGGAAAAATAAAAGTTATCAGCAGAGAAATAGAAACTAATTACCTACATAAATAAGATAAATGATTATTTTCCACAAAAGTCATTTAAAATATATTTGCCAATATTTTAACATTATCTTGTAATATAAATAGATGTAATATGTATGAAACTCAAACACAAAGTGGAGGATCAAGGAATCTACATACTGTAGTTGTAAAGCTTCAGTGTTTTACTTGAGGTGGTAAAATAATTTAAATAGGATGTGAAAAGTTAAGACAACTAAAAAGTTATATTAAAAAACTAAAATCCAATAAATAGGATGCTAAAATATGTTCAAATAATCTTCAGGGAGGTAGGAAATTGAAAATAGAGTAATAAAAAGCAAAGAAAAGAAAGGAAAATAATTGATAGACTTAAATCTCACCATATTATAACTATATTCAGTGTAAATTATCTAAGTACATGAATTAAAAAGCAAGATAAACCTCTTTATTAGCTTATATAAAACTCATTTTAAATAACATGATATAGAAAATTAGTAAAGGATGGAAAAATGTAACATACAATCATTAATTAAAAATTATTCATTGCTCTTTTATTTATATCACAGAAAGTAGTTTCATAACAAGGAAAGTGATCAAGACAGAATGTAGCACTTCATAATAATAAATATAAACTGCCAATACACCAAAAACTCATCCTAAATGTGTATGAACCTAACACAATGCTAAAACATACAGCAGGCAAAACTGAGAAAACTGCAAGGAGAAATAGACAAATCCACAATTTTACTTCGAGATTTTAACACTTTTCTTTTAGCTATTGATATAACAAGGCGACATTAAATCAACAAGTGTATGAAGGTTGGAACAAAACTATTAACCAAGTTCATAAAGCTGACATCTATACAACACTGAACCCAAGAAGAGAATACACATTATTCTCTTTTTTTTTCTTTTTTTTTTTTGAGACGGAGTCTCACTCCATAGCCCAGGCTGGAGTGCAGTGGCGCAATCTCAGCTCACTGCAAGCTCCGCCTCCCGGGTTCACTCCATCCTCCTGCCTCAGCCTCCCGAGTAGCTGGGACTACAGGCGCCCGCCACCACGCCCAGCTAATTTTTTGTATTTTTAGTAGAAACGGGGTTTCATCGTGGTCTCGATCTCCTGACCTCATGATCCGCCCGCCTCGGCCTCCCAAAGTGCTGGGATTACAAGCGTAAGCCACCGTGCCCGGCCGAGAATACACATTATTCTCAAGTGTACATGGAACACTCACCAACATAGATCACATTTTGAGCAAATATAAAACATTCAGAATGATAATTGAAATAATACAAGAATATCTCTAATTTTAGCAATTAAATTAGAGATGAATACTATTTTAAAACCTAGAAAATTCCCAAATATTTGGAAATACTAAAAAAGTTCAGATAAATCATTTGTCAAAGAGGAAGTCTTAAGAAATAATAGGAACATTTTTAGTTGAATGAAAATCAAAATACAACATATTTTGGGGATACAGCTAAAAGTCATTGATCTAAATTTTGTTACAGCAAATGCCAGGATTATAAAATAATAAAGGTCTGAAATAAAAAGCCTAAGCTTCAAAAGCAAGAAAGTAGAAAAAATGAGTACACCCAAAATAAGCAGAAAAAAGGAAATAACAATAATAAAAGCAAAATTTATTATTGAAATTAAAAACTAAAAAAGAATAGAGAAAAACCAAAGAAATCAAAATTTAATTGCTTACAAATATTAATAACATTGTTAAAACATTACATGAATATTTCAATAATAATAAAAGAACATAAAAATTACCAGTATCAGGAATAAAATATGGGATATCACCAAAGATTTGCATATATTAAATTAATATTAAAGAAATATGATGACCAAAACATATGCCCATAATTTCAATGACTTAATGAAATGAACCAATTCCTAAAATGATGCAAAGTAACAAAACTTACTCAAAGATATAAATAATCTAAATATTTATATTTCTATAAAATAATTTGAATTCATATATAACACTACTCGATAAAGAAAACTCCAAACCAAGATGATTTCACTGGCAAATTCTACCAAATATTTAAGATAAAATAATAGACTTTAAGCATAATTTTCTCCAGAAAATAGAAAAGGACATCACAGTTTCAACTTATTTTACAAGGCAAGAATTATTCTCATACTAAAACCAACCTAATACTTTGCCAGAAGACAAAACTGCAGGCCAATATCGCTCATGAACATATACACAAAAACCATCAATAAAATATTATTAATAAAATCTACCAATATGTAAAAATAAGAATAAATTGTAACCAAGTGTTTATTCCAGCAATGCAGGACTCGGTTATCAGGGAAATCTAAGTTATCTAGGTTATTAAGAGAAATTCCTTAATCTGATAAAATTCGCTTATAAAAATTTTTCATCCTTCTTAGTCAAAGACTAAATTCTTTTCCCTTAAAATTTGGAACAAGGCATTGATATACCCTCACTGCTCTTATGCAACGCCATATGGGAATTGCTAGCATGTAAAATAATGCAGAAAAAAGAAGTCATACAGATTTGAAAGGAAGACGTGAAACTATCTTTATTCATATATAACATGATTGACTATCTAGAAATTGTGATGGATTTCACAATTGTGATATTAACAGAAGTAATAAGTAAGTTTAGGAGGGCTAGAGAACACAAAGTTAATACCAACAAGAAATATTCAACTATATTGCAATATGCTAGCAAGGTACAACTGGAAATCAAAGTTACGCAGTTTTTATATATGATTTGATAGCATTCCCAAATAAAAATATACTTACATGTTCATCTAACAAAATATGTACTGGGTGTGTATGATGGAAACTCAAAACACTAATGAAAAAGATCAAAGAAGGTGTAAATAAATGGAGAGATATACCATGTTTATTGTTTAGAAGATGATATTCTTAAAATATCAGTCTTCCCCAAATCAATCTATAGATGTAATGTTATTCTAAACAAAATCCCAAAAGCATTTTGTGTAGTTATTGACAAGCTGATTCTAACACTTAAAGAAAAGAGAAAAAAAAACTAAACACAAAAAATTAGAAAAAGAACAATTTTAAAAGTGCTAACCCACTAGATTTAAATAGTTAATATAAAGTACCCAAGACAGTATAGTGTTGGTGAAAGTATAGACACATTGATGAATGGCAAACAATAGGTAGCCCAGGCGAGGCGCGGTGGCTCGCGCCTGTAATCCCAGCACTTTGGGAGGCTGAGGCAGGCGCATCATGAGGTCAGGAGATCGAGACCATCAGGCTAACACAGTGAAACCCTGTCTCTACTAAAAATACAAAAAATAATTAGCCGGGCGTGGTGGTGTGTCCGGAATTGATGGGTTCTTGGTCTCACTGACTTCAAGAATGAAGCCGTGGACCCTCGCGGTGAGTGTTACAGTTCTAAAGGGGGCATGTCTGGAGTTTGTTCCTTCTGATGTTTGGATGTGTTTGGAGTTTCTTCCTTCTGGTGGGTTCGTGGTCTCACTGGCTCAGGAGTGAAGCTGCAGACCTTCGCAGTGAGTGTTACAGCTCTTAAGGCGGCACGTCTGGAGTTGTTCGTTCCTCCCGGTGGGCTCGTGGTCTCGCTGGCTTCAGGAGTGAAGCTGCAGACCTTCGCGGTGAGTGTTACAGCTCATAGAAGCAGTGTGGACCCAAAGAGTGAGGAGTAGCAAGATTTATTGCAAAGAGCAAAAGAACAAAGCTTCCACACTGTGGAAGGGGACCCGAGCAGGTTGCCACTGCTGGCTTGGGCAGCCTGCTTTTATTTACTTATCTGGCCCCACCCACGTCCTGCTGATTGGTAGAGCCCAGTGGTCTGTTTTGACAGGGCGCTGATTGGTGCGTTTACAATCCCTGAGCTAGATACAAAGGTTCTCCACGTCCCCATCAGATCAGTTAGATACAGAGTATCGACACAAAGGTTCTCCAAGGCCCCACCAGAGCAGCCAGATGCAGAGTGTCGATTGGTGCATTCACAGACCCTGAGCTAGACACAGGGTGCTGATTGGTATGTTTGCAAACTTTGAGCTAGATACAGAGTGCCGATTGGTGTATTTACAATCCTTGAGCTAGACATAAAGGTTCTCCATGTCTCCACCAGACTCAGGAGCCCAGCTGGCTTCACCCAGTGGATCCTGCACCGGGGCTGCAGGTGGAGCTGCCTGCCAGTCCCGTGCCGTGCGCTCGCACTCCTCAGCCCTTGGGTGGTCAATGGGACTGGGCGCCGTGGAGCAGGGGGTGGTGCTCGTCAGGGAGGCTCAGGCCGCACAGGAGCTCATGGAGGGGGTGGGAGGCTCAGGCATGGCGGGCTGCAGTCCTGAGCCCTGCCCCATGGGAAGGCTGCTAAGGCCCGGTGAGAAATCAAGTGCAGCGCTGGTGGGCTGGCACTGCTGGGGGACCCAGTACACCCTCCGCAGCCGCTGGCCCAGGTGCTAAGCCCCTCATTGCCCAGGGCCGGCAGGGCCGGCCGGCTGCTCCGAGTGCGGGGCCCACCAAGCCCACGCCCACCTGCAACTCCCGCCAGCCCGTAAGCACGGCGCACAGCCCCGGTTCCCGCTCGTGCCTCTCCCTCCACACCTCCCTGCAAGCCGAGGAAGCTGGCTCCTGCCTTGGCCAGCCCAGAAAGGCGCTCCCACAGTGCAGCGGTGGGCTGAAGGGCTCCTCAAGTGCCGCCAAAGTGGGAGCCCAGGCAGAGGAGGTGCCGAGAGCAAGCGAGGGCTGTGAGGACTGCCAGCACGCTGTCACCTCTCAATCCCCCCTCTAAACAGGACACCCCAACTGCTGTTGGGAATTTGGCCGATGACCGCTCTAGCTACTTCCTGCTGGATGGGGTGAAGAAGGGGCCCTGCAGTTGTAGTGTCCTTCAGAGGAGAATTCTCTAGGCCAGGGGGAGTGCCAGCAGGTCGGTCCAGGGGTCCTCGGTAGAAGCTGTTAGTTGAACTCATTTGGGGTTCCATTGGTAAGACCATCTGTAGCTTGATGGCCTCGATTCTAGAGGAAACAAATTTGACAAGAAGGTTAAAAATACAGGGCCCAAAGGCGAGTAACAGCAAGATGGCTGCCACGGGACCTAGAAAGGGGAGAGGCCATGTTGCTCAACTCCAGAGGTTGCTATAAGAATTTGAAAGGCGTTGTCTGATTTCAGATGCCTTTTCCTGTAAATGCCGGGTGGCATCTCATACTATCTCTGACTGGTTAGTGTAAAAACAACACTCTTCCCCTAAGAAGGTGCAGAGTCCTCCTTTCTCAGCAGTGAGGAGGTCTAGGCCTTGGCGGTTTTGGAGAGTCACTGCTGCTAAAGAGTCTATTTGGGATTGTAAAGTAAGGATAGATTTCGTTATTTCTTGCAAACTGTCTGAGAGGCAGATATGGGCTGAAGATCCACATAAATAGAATATGCCTTGGCCAGGTAGACAGAAATTTACCCTGGCTTTTAAAGGAATGGGATACGCTGTTTTTTCTTTACAACTTCCATCTCTCTTTCTTTCTCTTTGACTTCTCCTTTGTCTCTTTCTTTCTCTCTTTCTCTCCTTGACTTTCTCTCTGTCTCTTCCTCTCTCTGCCTTTCTTTGACTTTCTGTGTCTGTCCCTCTTTCTCTGACTCCTTCTCTTTGACTCTTTCTCTTTGATTCTCTATGTCTTTCTCTCTGACTCCGTCTTTGTCTCTGTGGCAGGTGCCTGTAGTCCCAGCTACTTGGGAGGCTGAAGCAGGAGAATGGCCTAAACCCGGGAAGTGGAGTTTGCAGTGAGCCGAGATCATGCCACTGCACTCCAGCCTGGGCAACGGAGTGAGACTCCGTCTAAAAAAAAAAGAATAGGTAGCCCAGAAACAAACCTTCTAAAATATATTCAAAAATATGTTTCTTGACAAACATACAAAAGCAATTAAATGTAGAAATAATAACTTTTGAAAACATACTCCTGGGAAAATTTGTTGATTATATGCACACAAAAAAACCTACCCCTTACCTGTTAGAAAAAATTAAAACGGATCATATGTATAAATTTAAATGTAAAATAATTTGTATTTTAAAAAAAATCTATGACTGGGTTAGGCTGAATATTTTTAGATATGACAATAAAAACATGAAATGTAAAAAAAAAATTGAACCTCATCAAAATTAAAATCTTTTGCTCTGTGAAAAGCATGATTTAAAGAATTAAAAACCATAAACTGGAGGAAAATACCCAAACACGCTTACTGGGGTTGACAAAATTAAAACCTGATAATACCAAATGCTGATTAGAATGTTGAACAGCTGGAACTCACATGCTTTGCAAGTGGGCATGCAAAATGGCACAGCCTCTTAGGAAATCAGTTTGGCAGTTAGTAATACATTTACCATATGAACAGCCATAGATATTTACCAAAATAAAATAAAATTCTGTATTTATACAAAAACCTGTACACAAATGCTCAAAGCGGCTTAATTTATAAACATAAAGAAGGAAACTCAACTGTCCCTCAACTGGAGAATGAATAAACAAACTGTGATACACCAAAACACTGAAATACTATTAAAAATAAAAAAGAACATAACATTGATACAAGGAACAAACAATGTGGATGGATCCTAAATGCATTAACGTAAGCAAAAGAAGATGGATTCAAAGGCTGTATATTTTGGAATTCTATTTAAAAGAGAAAACTATGGGAATTGGGAAAAGATAGGTGTTTTGTAGGTGTTTAGCTTATGGGGAGAGTATGATCACAAGGGGATATTATGATGAAAAATTTTTGGAAGTGATGGAACTTCTCTACATTTTGATGGTAGTAGTAGTCACCAACCATATACATTTTTCAAAACTCAAAGTACTTAAACTAAATTTAAAAGTTGGACAAAATAATATTATAAAATATTATGTAAAATGAAAACAGCTATGCTTTTAAAAATAACTAAATGTATTAAAATGATGCAGTAGCAATCAAATCAAAGGGATGAGGGAAGAATTTTTTCAAATGCAACAATGAAATAACAACAGATTCTCCTTTGTCCTTCCAACTCCCACTAAAGTATACATAGCAATAAAGAACATGTAAGGTGAACAATGTCATTAATGATTCTGAATTGAAAAGGCATCAAGAAAGAAACTATAAAATCTGCTCACTGGAAAAGACTGACCAAAATTGGGGGTCACATGAATGAAAAAGTAAGGCTTAGTTAAAAGAAGCATAAGTCAGCATCCTGACTCTTCATCAGACCCTAGTCAAAAGCATTGTAAAGTTTTCATGTGATTATACATATAAAATTGTATATTACATAATTATTTTTTAAATGTTGCTTTTTTCTTTCACTCACTTTCATAGTCTTGCTTTACTTTTTAGAGCAGCTCTAGCAGCACATAAAAACTGAATGTAAAATACAGAGTTTCTACATACTACACACACCTGCACAACCTCCACCACTATCAACATTCCATAGCAGTTATATATTTTTTTACAATGGATAAACCTACATTGACACATCATCATCATCCAAGTCCATAATTTACATGAAGTTTCACTGTTGTTGTTATACATTGTATGGGCATTGACAAATGTATAATGGCATGTATCCACTCTTACAGTATCACACGGAATAGTTTCACAACCATACAAATCCTCTCCACTCCACCTATTCACCATTCCCGGACCCCACAGTGCCTGACAACCACTGATTGTTTTAATAACTACACCCTTTTCAAGATTGTCAAATAGTTAGAATCATACAGAATGTGGCCTTTTCTCATTAGCTTCTTTCACTTAGTAATATACATTTCAGTTTCCCCCATGTATTTACATGGCTTGATAGCTCTTTAGTTTTTAGCACTGAATACTATTCCAATGTCTGGATGTATCACAGTTTATTTATTAGTTTATATACTGAAGGACATCTTGGTTGGTTCCAAGTTTTGGTAATTATAAATAAAGATACTGTAATCAAGTATCTTTATCTAATCAAGTGTTTTGTGGGAAGACATTTTCAATTCAGTTGGGTAAATGTCAAGGAGAACAATTGCTGGATGTTATGGTAAGAGTGCTTACTTTTGTAAGAAACTGTCAATCTGTTTTCCAAAATGAATGTGCTATTTTGCATTCCCCTAAGTAATGAATGCGAATTTCTGTTGGTCTACATCTTTGCCAAAGTTTGGAATGGTCAGTGGTTTGGATTTTGGCCATTCTAATAGGTGTGTAATGGTGTCTTATTGCTGTTTTGATTTGCAATTCTTTAACGACATACGGTGTTAATTTGCTTTTCATTTGCTTACTTGTCATCCATATCTCCTCCTTGACAAAATGTTTCTTCAGATCTTTTGCACATTTTTAATTGGGTTGTTTGTTTTCTTAGTGTTGAGTTGTAAGAGGTTATTTTTGTATTTTTGGATAACAATCAATCCTGTATCACATATGTTTCGCAAATATTTTCTCCTAGTCCATGAATTGCCTTCTCATTCTCTAGACATATCTTTCATTAGAGCAAACATTTTTAATTTTGTGAGGTCTACCTTATTACTTCCTTTATGAATCGTGCTTCCTATGTTGTACCTAAAAAGTCATCACTGGCTGGGCACGGTGGCTCACGCTTGTAATCCCAGCTCTTTGGGAGGCCAAGGTGGGTGAATCACCTGAGGTCAAGAGTTCAAGAACAGCCTGGCCAACATGGTCTCTACAAAAATACAAAAATTAGCCAGCCATGATGGCAGGTGCCTGCAATCCCAGCTACATGGGAGGCTGAGGTGGGAGAATCACTTGGACCTGGGAGGTGAAGGTTGCAGTGAGCCAAGACCGCACCATTGCACTCCAGCCTGGGCGACAGAGCAAAACTCTGTCTCAAAAATAAATAAATAAATAAGTCATCGCCAACCCAAATTATAATATACACATAATAATTGTACATATTTATTGGTAACATTTCAAATCCTCTCTTCCAGCTACTTTGAAATTACAATACATTATTGCTAACTATAGTCACTCTCTTCTGTTATTAAGCAAAAAAAAAAAATGCATGTATTTTTACATATGGGAGTAAATGTGATGTCTCAATGCACGTACACATAGTATAATCAAATTAGGGCAATTACCATATTCATCACTTTAAATATTTATCATTTCTTTGTAGTGACAAAATTCAAAATCTTCTCTTCTGGCTATATTGAAATATATATTGTATTATTATTTGCTATAGTCACTCTACTGTGTAATAGAAAGCCAAAACCTATTTTTCTTGTCTAACTGTAACTTTGTACCCACTTATCATGCTTTCCCCGCTCCCTACTTCCTTTTATCCTTCTCACTCTCTGGTAACTATTATTCTATTTTATATTTCTATGCTTCTATGAAATCAACTATTTTATATTCCAAATATGAGTGAGATCATGAAGTATTTTCCTTTCTGTGCCTGATTTATTCCACTTAACAGAATGTCCTCCAGGTTCGTCCACGTTACTACAAATGTCAGGATTTCATTTCGTTTTTTGGCTGAACATTATTGAATATTATTCCACTAAAAATATGCATATTTAGTGGAGTGATATAGTGATATATAGTGATATAGTGTCCTATATCGTATAGTGTCCTATATCCTATAGTGATATAGTGATATATAGTGATATAATGTCCTATATCCTATAGTGTCTTAAATATTATATTTAGTCATATATGTTATATATGTGTGTATACACACACATATGCATACACACACGTATATATATATAACATTTTCTTCATTCATCTGTAGATGGGCATTTAGGTTAATTCTATATCTTGTCTATTGTGAATAGTGCTACAATAAATGTGGGAGTACAAATGTCTCTTAGACGTATTGATTTCATTCATTTCTTTTAGATATATATCTGGTAATAGAATTGCTGGATCATATGGTACATATTTTTAATTTTTTGAACGTTCTCCATACTATTTTCTATAAAGGCTGCACTGATTTACATTCCCACCGGTGCTGGATAAGAGTTTTTTTCTGCATCCTTACCAGCAGTTGTTTATTATTATTATTATTATTATAGCCATTCTAACTTGGATGAGGTGATGTCTTATTGTGGTTTTGATTTGCATTTTTCTTATGATTATTGATGTTGAACATTTTTCATGTATCTGTTGGATATTTGCATGTCTTCTTTTAAGAAATGTCTACGTAGGCCTTTTGCCCATTTTTAAATTACATTATTTGGTTTTCTTTTTGCTATTGAGTGGTTTGAGTCGCTTTTATATTTTAGAATTTAACCCCTTATCTGATTCATAGATTTTAAATATTTTCCCCCATTCTGTAGGTGTTCTCTTCACTTTATTGATTATTTTGCTGTTCAGAAACTTTTTAGTTTAATGTAACCTCATTTGTTGGTTTTTGCTTTTGTTTCCTATACTTTTGAAGTCTGACTCAAGATCTTTTTGCTGAGTCCAATTTCAGAAAGCATTTCCTCTATGTTTATTTCTATTAGTTTTATAGAAAACACTATCTTTTCTCTATGGCATTGCTTTGTTTCCTTGCTGAAGATCAGTTGACTATATTTGTGTGAGTCTATTGCTGGGCTTTTTATTCTGTTTCATTGACATGGTTTTCTATGCGTCAATACCACTCCGTCTTGATTACTGCGCTTTACAGTAAGTCTTGAAGTCGAGTACTGTCAGTTCTCCAATTTTGTTCTTCTCTTTCAAAATTGTGTTGGCTATTCTTGGCCTTTTATCTCTCTTTATACATCTTAGAATTGTTTGTAAATATTCACAAAGTAACTTGCGGAACTTTGGGATTGCATTGAGTCTCTAGATAAAGTTGAGAAAAACTGAAATTTTGACATTATCATGTCTTCTTATCAGTGAACATAGAATATCTCTTGATATAGTTATTTTTTGTCTTACTTTCATCAGAATTTGGTAGTTGTCCTCATATATATCTTGTACTTACATTGTTAAATTTATATCTAAGTATTTCATTTTGGGGTGCTTATATAAATAGTATTATTTTTAATTTTCATTTAATTTCAAATTCCAATTATTAATTATTGGTAATAATTTTAAATGATAATAACAATAGGTAATATTTATTGGGAATTTTACTGGATGTTAGACAGTGTTTTGAACTCTTTATATTGGTTATCTCAATTTTTACTCCCCCAAGCTGAAGGAACTATGCACCATTGCTTTCCTATTTTACAGATGAGAAAACTGTAAAATGAAAATGGAAATGGAAAAGCTAAAATAACATGCCCTAATTCCTTCTACTAGTAAGTGACAGAGACAGGATTGGAACCTAAGAGCCCTGGCTCCGAGACTTTATTGTCTACCATGTCTACAGGCCACTCTAGGCCTGTAAGAGCAATTCTAAGATGATTAAGCTACACAGCATGCTAGGATTACACTACTATTGAGGAAAGAATATGAAAGTGGAAACAAGAAAGCAAACAAACCTAAAAACCAAGCATGATAAGAGTATTCCTCTAAATGTTATCTGTGAAGTTCTGGATTTTAATAAACTTGAAATTTTGACTTAAATGTCTAATCTGTATGTCAAACAGGTCCAGAGTTTAGATTTTTTTTGTGTGGTACATAAATTAAAGCAAGGGCAGAAAAACTCATTATAATTTTGCTATGTCATCAGAATTTAGACCACTGTAATATTTAATTTGACTGCCAGTTGTATATGTAAAAATGCATCTTTCTGGATAAATATATAATTTTATATGTTTATTTTAAAATATAATGGCAAAGGAAAAATATTTTGCATCTTATATAAAACTGCAACTTTGATATTACTACTTCCTTGGAAGCTAGAAACAGTAAATTGGCATTGGATTTACAAGATCTGTGTGTAATTTACAATGTCAATTGCATTGCTAAAAAAATATTTTAACCTGAATAGTCTCTGCCTTGCAGATGTGCACTTCCAGTTCACTCAATAAATCTTCTTTGTGCTTTTCTGGCTTGAGTAAGCTTTACAAACATTAGATTAGTTAGGAGGCTTAATTATCTGATAACTATGATTTTGCTATATATAGTTGTTCATAGTTTTCACTCCTTAGTGAAATCACAGAATAAAAAGCATGGCTTTTACACAAGTAGAAAAAATCCTATATTTCATAGTCAAAGGGAATTAAATGAATGGAATAGTGTTGTGCCATGAAGCCAACTGATGATAATTTGTTACATACATACAACACATACACTAGTACAATATAGATATAAAATTAAACATTGTAAGTGAAATGTAGGCTTCACATATAAAGGGAAAATAAGTCCACAGAAATAGGTTCAACATAACTATTAGAAAAATACAAATTAGGATCACAATGAGATATCATTTACACACCTATCAAATAAACTAAGATAAAAGCAATGACAGAACCAAATGCTGGTAAGTATGAAGAGAAATTAGATCTATGCTGGTGGGAGTGTCAAACAATAAAGCCACTAAGGAAAGTAATTTAGCAATTTTAAAAAATAACTAAATGTATGCTTAACATATGACCCAGCAATTACATCCCTGAATGATTATCCAGAGAAATAAAAAGTTATGTCCACATAAAACCTATACACGAATGCTCATAGCAGCTTTAATCATAGTAGCCAAAAAATGGAAACAACTAAAATGTCCCTCAATAGACTAATAGTTAAACAAACTAAATCACATTCTCCGCAATGAAATAGAACAGACTGTTGATATATGCAACTACTTGGATAAACATCAGAGACATTATACTGAGTAAAGGAATTAAATCTCAAAAGATCATATACTGTACAATTCCATATATATATAGCATTATTTAAGTGACAAAATTATAGAGATGGAGAATATGTTAGTGGTTGCCAGAGATTAGGGATGGTGGAGGGGAGAAGGTAGGTACAACTGTAAAGCAATAGTTTGAGAGAAATCTTTGTGGTGATGAAATAGTTCTGTATGTTCATTAAAGTAGTGCTTACACATATTTGTGCATGTGATGACACAGAACTTCACATATATACTGTATCAATGTAATATTCTGGTTTTGATATTGTACTATATTATGTGAGATGTAAACCTTGGGAAAACCCAGCTAAAAGCTGTTTGAATCTTCTTTTATCTTTGCCACTTCCTGTTAATCTATAATTATTTCAAAATAAAAAATACTAAATATTTTAGCCTAAATTAGGTTATATTTGAAATAATTAGTAGATGGTAAAAGAAAATAATAATGACCAAATAAGTAAATATTTTATTTTTGGGTAATGATAGAAGAAACTCAGGATAGCAGGATAAAGCTTCACAGCAGTCTTAAAATGTTATGAGGATTAACTATTAGGTTGTTGCAAAAGTAGCTGCAGTTTTGGCCATTACTTTTAACGTCAAATGCTGCAATTACTTTTGCACCAACCTGATACTACTCTTGGCCTTCAAACAATGTCGATAGGATAAAGGATAAAAAGTAACCTGAGACAGAATCCAATTTTACGTAAATTGACTAGAATTCTTTGAAATCTCAGTTAACTGTGAGAGTAAATTTTATGATGCTAAGTTTCCCACATGGGTGGAAATTATGACTGAATGACTCAAGAACCATTTAAATATGGCCAAGCGTTTAGTTCCAGAAGCAGGTACACACTCAGAGATGGACTCTTCTATCTAATGACAAAGTGGGGCTATTCCTGGGTAAGTAGATAAAGACTCAATGGTAATGTACACAGTATGCTTTTAATTAATGTACTCTTTTTCTATTGTTCACCTTATTAGTGCCATTTTTAGGAAGTCATATCTCTCCTCTACTTAGCACTACCAGAACTGTCAGAATATGCACTGAGAAGAGAATCTAAGATTAATTTGCAATGAAATAGAAATGAAAAAGAGCTAAAGAATGCCCACTCCTTGTAGAAATTATGGATCTCTTCTTGATGTCAAGTTTTACTCATTACATATTTAAAAGATATATAACAGAAAAAAAATTATGTACTTTTTACTGCTTAAATCACTTGACTTAGAGACAAACCAGTATGATTTCCAGGAAATAACCTTTAGAATAATCTCAGTTCTGTTTTTATTTTCTCTGAACTCTTTCTTTTCTTCTATATGTGTCTCAACTGATTAAAGATGTAGGATATATAACTTCATTGGAAAAATAGGTACAAGTTAAATCAAATAATCACTTAGCTTTGGATGTTAAATTATGTTTTTAATATTTTAAAATTCCTATTCTAGAAGGATGATAATATTGAAAATAAGTGTAGATTCTCAAAAGATAATCAGGAAACTTATTGATCAAAGCTAAGCTTATATGCCTAACTGCAGTAAGGGAGAGCAACCCCTTAGGAGAGACTTAGCAGGGTCAGACCTAGAAGGGATAAATCAAGAGAAGATATTATTAGACTTTAATTCAGAATTGGGAAGAGTTTACAAAGCAGTATGTTTGAATCTTGAGCTCAGAAAACTTGGGCTCTTGAAACTAGTTGGATGATCAAGCTAATTACCCTCTTAGCTATTTAGAGGTTTCCTAGTCTTGTATTTCTTAGCAAATATTTAACTTATTTAACTATAGCAAGTAGCTATATTATTTTTGTTTATTATCAATATTATTTAATATAGAGGCAGAAAAATATGTTGGTTTTGGTTCACAAGCCTTCTTGGGAGAAAAATGTTATAATAATTTTTGAATTTTTGAGTTATTTATTTTCTCTTTCTCACGTCAAATGTCGAACTACAGGATTTTACCATTGTAGTTAGTATAATTAAATGGTAGAAAACTCAAGATAAAGAAATCAATATCATTTTGAATAGGATAAGGGGAAATAAAGAAGGAGAAAGAGACAAGAGAGAGATTTATTTTGTTTGTGTATGCCTTTTATTTCCCCCTTTATTTCCTTAGGTTGTTCCAAAACACTGTATGAGGCAAGTATGATAGATACTGAGGTAAAATCGTAAGAGCTAAATCACAGTGCCCTTTAGCTGGCTAGAAAAAGAAGCTATAAGATACACACTATCACTTTTTAAAAATTATTTTCATTAGTAACAAATCATTGGGTCTAGCCCATACCCAAGAAAGGATAAATTCAGCACCACCTCTAGAAATTTGGAACACGTTTTAAAACCCTCACAGAGGTTAAGTGGTTTAGGAGTGCTGACTGAGAATGTTGAAATCTCTCATGAGTCAAGAAATGAGACTTCATGCATGCTTATCATATATGTACTTTTAGCTCACACCTTACTGGCAATGGGCATGCAGTCAATATACACACCAGGTCTATACTGTTATAAGAACAAAAAGTTAATTCCAAAGGCCATGCAATTTTTGTTGATTTATCTATTTTTTCATAACTTTCTCATGAATTTCCAACCTTAACACTTTCTGGAGTAAAAACCAGAGCTGGAGTTCTGGAAATGACGGTGAATTGAATTTATGTATTTGTATCTCTTCCTTCCTGAAACCTTATCGTTGTGATATACAAAATATCTTTTAAATTGATATAAATTTATTAAGTAAAACAGAAGAGGAGAGGAGACAAAGGTAATGGATTTAGGAAATTGGGAAAAAGATAAACAAGCATTAATAGACCTAATCCAGATATCAGGATAGCAAATAACCACATCAAAAATGTTTAACATTATTAGTTATTGACTGGGTATATACCCAAAGGACTACAAATCATGCTGCTATAAAGACACATGCACACGTATGTTTATTGCGGCACTATTCACAATAGCAAAGACTTGGAACCAACCCAAATGTCCAACAACGAGAGACTGGATTAAGAAAATGTGGCACATATACACCATGGAATACTATGCAGCCATAAAAAATGATGAGTTCATGTCCTTTGTAGGGACATGGATGAAACTGGAAACCATCATTCTCAGTAAACTATCACAAGGACAAAAAACCAAACACCGCCTGTTCTCACTCATAGGTAGGAATTGAACAATGAGAACACATGGACACAGGAAAGGGAACATCACACTCCGGGGACTGTTATGGGGTGGGGGGAGGGGGGAGGGACAGCATTAGGAGATATACCTAATGCTAAATGACCAGTTAATGGGTGCAGCACACCAACATGGCACATGGATACATATGTAACAAACCTGCACATTGTGCACATGTACCCTAAAACTTAAAGTATAATAATAATAATAATAATAATAATAAAAAGAAAAAAACAAGGAGTAGGGTGGCGATGGGAGAAGGGATGAAAAGGCAAAACACAGAGAATTTGGAGGGCAGTGGAAATATTGTATATAATACCATGATTGTATTTACATATACAACCCTGGTGTAAACAACTAATTTCTGGTGATAATAATGATTCAATATAGGTTCATCAACTGTTAACAAATGTACCATTCTAGTGAAGGATGATGATAATGTTGAAATCTCTGTACCTTACTCTCAATTTTGCTGTGCACCTGAAACCGCTCAAAAAATATTACTTTTTTTAAAAAGTTATTTTTTTAAAAAGTAGGAAGATTAGAATGGAAGAAGTAACTTTTATTTGTTGAGGATGACATGACACATTGTATACATAAAAAAATCTAAACATTGTAAAAATAAAGCAAAAACAAAAGCAAAAAAAAAAGAAAAATGCAAAATTAATACCTCATCATATACCATTATACACCCAGAGAAATTTCTGAATTTAGAAGAGTGATGATGCCATGTGCTGGATAAGATGTGAAATAACTAGAACTTTAGCATTCATGTGGGAGTGCTAAATAAGAAATAGTTTGATAATTTCTCATAAAACTAAACAAGTAATCATATAATTTAGCCTAGCAGTTCTGTGTAAGATTTCTAATGCTGCTGTAACAGATTACTAAAATCTGGGTGGCTTAAAAATACCATAAATTTATTCTTTCATAGCTCTGGAGACAAGAAGTCTACCACTGCAGGCTCTAGAGAAGAATCTTTCCTTGCCTCTTTCTCACTTCTGATGTTTGTGGGCGGTCCTCAGCATTTTTTTACCTCAGGTTTGAGGTACAAGAGATCCCATGAGCCAGGTAGTGAGCAGAGTACCCAACAGGTAGGTTTTTCAACCCTTTCTCCCTTCTTCTCTCCTCCCTCAAGTAGTCCCCACTATCTACTTCTTTGTTCCTATCTTTATGTCCATGTGTACTCAATGTCTAGCTCTGTAAGTGAGAACATGCAGTATTTGGTTTCCTGTTCCTGCATTAATTCACTTAGGGTTATGGCCTCCAGCTGCATCCGTGTTGCTGCAAAGGACAGGATTTTGTGGTTTTTTTATGGCTACATAGTATTTCGTGGTATATATGTACTACATTTTCTTTATGTAATACACCACTGATCGGCTCCTGAGTTGACTCCATGTCTTTGATACTGTGAATAGTGCTGCAATGAATATACAAGTGTAGGTGTCTTTTTGGTAAAATGATTTGTATCCCTTCGGGCATATGCCCAGTAATGGGACTGCCAGTTGAATGGTAGTTCTATTTTTACTTCTCTGAGATATTTCCAAACTGCCTTCCACAGCGGCTGAACTAATTCACATTTCCACCAGCAATGTGTAAGTGTTCCCTTTCCTCTATAGCCTCACCAACATCTGTTAGTTTTTTGGTGTTTTAATAATAGCCATTCTGACTGGTATGAGATAGTATCTTATTGTGGTTTTAATTTGCATTTCTTTGATGATTGGCTGCTTATATGTCTTTTGAGAAGTGTCTGTTCATGTCTTTTGACCACTTTTTAATAAGATTGTTTGTTGAATTGTTTAAGTTCCTTATAGATTCAGGATATTCGGGTTGGATGCATAGTTTAGCAACTTTAATTCCCATAGACATGCTTGGTTGCCTTCACTTCAGTGTCTTTGATTTTGTTACATCTTTCACTTGAGTCGCCTTCTGTCCTCTTCTCAATTGTCGATTCCATTTGAGCCATATTTTCTCTACATTGCATCAGGCTGCAAACTATAATATAAAGAGAATATTACACTTCTTTCAGGCCTGCCACTACCTTCTGTGGGGACCAGAAATGAGTATAAATAAAGATATATTTCTAAATTTGGATCATATTTCTAAATATTTAAAAATGTAAATATAGTAAATAACTGTAATAGTACATTTTATCATCTTTAAAATGTTTTAAAATTTATAAAATTAAAACATGTAAAGCTTTAGGTTAATGTCTAAAATAATCAAAGTCTCAGAGAATATAAGAGAATTATTTTTGAGAATGTCTGTGTGTCCTTTTCATGATCACTGAAGTGAAGTTTGGATAAGCAATAGAATACAATGATTGATGATAGATTGATGGATAGCTTGTTCCCTGTAATTTACCTTTCTTATATTCATTTTAAAAGAAATGCAAATTCATTTTTATAGTCAACATTTTACATAAGTTTGTTTTATTGAAAATAATGGTAAAATAAATGACTTTTCTGAGCTGTCACAAATAAATTTTACTCTCCTGAGGAAAAAAAAATAGTTGATCTTTAAACTGGAAAATAAATAATAAATTTTGTATATTCCCTTCAGATTTTGGAAAAGGGTCAGTAAATACTGCAGATTATTTTATTTTATCATACAAATAGCTATTGCTTGTATCACAGTTTCAATATCTTTAAAGCAATCTGTAGCTGCATACAGTATTAGGCTTTATGCATGTTATGCCCATACATGCACATATAAAAATTTAAGATTGATATTAATTATTTAGTATTACAGAATATTCCTCATCTTACATGTGCAACTAAACTAAATTTTGAGAACCTCTGGAATTACACATTAGAATGCACAAAAAGCTAACTCTCATTTTTCCAAAGAACAAGCACCACTCAAATGTTCCTTGTAGCCTTGTCTCGGAAATATTGGTACAGCTTAAACACCTGATGGCATCAGAATGCAGTCACCAGAAAATATACAGCATGAGATATGGAGAAACATTCCCCTGGGATCTGAGGATATTGTTCATGAGAGAGTTGAAGATCACAGATCATATCTTACTAACACAAAGTACATGATTGTAAGCACAGATCCCAGGGTTTTTTTTTAATAAATTTGTTTCTTTGTGATATAGAGATCCTAGATTTGTTTTTTTTTCGAGATAGAGTTTCACTCTGTTGTCCAGGCTGGAGTTCAATGGCATGGTCATAGCTCACTGCAGCCTCCAACTCCTGGAATCAAGCAATACTTCTGCCTCAGCCTCCTATGAAGCTGGGACTACAGGTGCACACCACCACAGCTGGCTATTTTAAAACTTTTTGTAGAAATGAGGTCTCTCTTCCTTGTCCAGGCTAGTCTTGAACTCCTGACCCTAAGCAATCCTGCCACTATGGCCTCCCAAAATGCTGGGATTATACAGAGGCTGAGAAAGAAGTTTCTGTTGCTTGGATCTAACAGCGAGACAGTGATACTACATTTGATTATTCTTTTTTTCCCTACTGTATTGTCCTTGAAGGCAAGGCAGAAATACACAATTTTTGTTAACTGTGCTGTGAGAAAACTAACAAACTAAAATACTTTTCATATTATTCTTATTTAATAGGAAAATGGCCTACATAAATTGCTAGTAAAAGTTATATCATAACTAAATTATTCATACTGTTTTAAGTTTAACATTTTGTTTTAGATCACTATACCTAGAAATCTACCCTAAGTAGAGAATGCTCATTTGTGCTAATTACAAACTATTCTCTAGCTCCTAGTATGTAGAAGGGGCTGAATGACAACATTACAGACAATGTATTCTGTATAAAATAATTTGACTACGCCCATGAGATTCTGGAAGTCTCTTTTCCTGGCAATGATCCAGGTAATAAATGTTCCATCATCTGAGGTTCATGAGAGACCATTGATCACAACACCTCAGCTGACACACAGTGAAAGTATAGAGTCAACAAGAAATAATCTTCTTGAATTATCAATCTCTATCTCTTCCTTCCTTTTATCCCCCTCCTTTCTCTCTCTCTCGCTCTCCTTTTTTTGTTGTTGTTGTTTTTTTATATGATGTTTCGCTCTTGTTGCCCAGGCTAGAGTGCAATGGCGCGATCTCGGCTCACTGCAACCTCTGCCTCCCGGGTTCAAGCGATTCTCCTGCCTCAGTCTCCTGAGTAGCTGGGATTACAGGCATATGCCACCACACCTGGCTAATTTTGTATTTTTCGTAGAGACAGGGTTTCTCCATGCTGGTCAGGTGGATCTGAAACTCCTGGTAATCCACCTGCCTCAGCCTCCCAAAGTGCTGGGATTACAGGTGTAAGCCACCATGCTCGGCCCCTTTTCTTTTTTTTTTTAACTAATAACATATGATATTTTCACTGTGCATAATCAATCAGTATTACATTTTGCTCTCAGGACATCATAATCCTGATTTGCAACTGATATAAATATTAACTAGTAGGTGACTTCACCAGACTTAGGGAGGGGGGTATAAATATATATAAAACAGAATTTAACGTTTTGTAGCATTGTTGAGAAAAATTGTTCTCAAAGAATATGTACAGCTATAGCTAAATGGTATGTGGACAAAGAGAAGAGTAGAAAATACAGCCAAAATAGCACCTTTGTTAAAAATAGACTGTATAGTAAATATTATTTTCTTGATATTTTCTGCCAAGATAAATTTCTTATTTTGTCATATGAAATCTTTGAAATACTCCCATTATTTAAAAAATGAGTAAAAGAAATTCAAAATTTAACAAAGCATATGTGGTCAAGTAAAATATTATTCTAAGCAAATCAGAAACTTTAGCTATTTTTTCTGTTTCTTTCTTTGAAGAAAATGTTTAAAATGTAAATTAAATGTAATTTTGTCAGATTATGTATGTGTGTATGTGTGTTTGTGTATGTTTGTGTATATGTATACATATATACACACGTGTGTGTATATATATTGGAAGTATGGGTTAAATATACTAATAAAGACAGTCGTAAGACATTACTGAAAACAAAAATAAAGTAAAAAGATGTTGAAGTTATTGGGTCTGTGGCAATCCCATTAAAAATATGGTTTTTAAAAAATGGCATTCCAATACTCTGGTCTCCCTTCAGATTGTATAAATCCTTCACCTTTTAAAAATGGCATTCTAGTTACAAATTGAATGGAGTGAAAAAAATATATATCTTTATTTCTGTATGATGAAAAATATGAATTCTACGTGATATGGTTTAGCTCTGTGTCCCCATACATGTCGCTTGTTGAACTGTAATCCCTACATGTCAGGGGAGAGAAATGGTAGTAGGTGATGGGATCATGGGGGTGGATTTTCCGCATACTGTACTCGTGATAGTGAGTGAGTTCTCAGGAGACCTGGTGGTTTGTAAGGGAGGCAGTTCCCTCTCACTCTCTCTCCTGCTCCCATGTAAAAGGCACCTTGTTTCCCTTTTACTTCTGACATGATTATAAGTTTCCTGAGGCCTCCCCAGTCATGTTGAACTGTGAGTCAATTAAACCTATTTTCTTTATAATTTACCCAGTTTCAGGTAGTTTTTCATAGCATTGTGAAACTAGACTAATACAGAAAATGGATACCAGGAGTGAGGTACTGCTATAAAGATAACTGAAAATGTGGAATTGATGTTGGAACTGGGTAACAGGCAGAGGTTGGAACAGTTTGGAGAGGTCAGAAGAAGGCAGGAAGATGTGAAAACATTTGGAACTTCCTACAGACTTGTTTGATTATATTGACCAAAATGCTTATAATAATATGGACAATGAAGTCCAAGTTGAGGTAGTCTCAGATGGAGATGAGGAACTTTTGGGGAACTGGATTAAAGGTTACTCTTGCTACACTTAACAAAGAGACTGGTGGCATTTTGCTCATGCCCTAGACATCTGTGGAACTTTGAACTTGAGCAAGATGATTTAGGGTATCCAGTGGAAAAAAAATTTCTAAGCAGCAAAGCATTTAAGATGTAAACTGGTTGTTTCTGAAAGCATATGGTAATATGCATTCACAAAGAGATGGTCTGAAATTGGAATTTGTGTTTAAAAGGAAAGCAGTGTGTAAAAGTTTGGAAACTTTGCAGCTTGACCGTGTGAAATATAGCTAGAGCCTTCTCCATAACACAGATCTATCTTTTGGGGAAAATACTTTGTGAGCCTTATCTTAGCTGAAGAAAGGGCAGTTCTACTTCCTCAAACTCTTCTAGCCCTCCCATCAAGTGAGGTGTGTATGTGTGTTTGTGTATGTGTGCATGTGTCTGTATAGTCAATAGGAGTCAATGTTTCACAAAAATAGATTTGAATCACAAAACCCAGGTAACAGAGTAGGGAGCAAGGGGAAAAAATCTGTATGATGGGAGAAACTCTTATGTAGATAACATCCCAGAGACAGAGGCACACTAAAGCACTGAGATTATAAAGTGAACTCCCATCTCTGTCCTTTTCTATGCACCAGCAAGGCTCCCATGTATTCACGCAGATTACAATGAAAAAGCTGAAAGATGCAAAGTATCACTGAGGAGGAGTATTTAAGTAACTACAAACAATAGAGGAGAAAAAGAAAATACATTAGAAGAAATTGAATCGTGTAGGAAGAGTTACAGAAAGCAATAAACATAGTTCAACTCCTTGACATATTTCAATAAATTCTCACCACTAACGGCCTATTTACCCCAGTTCCAAGTACTTAGTAAATGCTCTCAACAAAAAATTACAAGGCATGCCAAAAGGTAACATAAAACACAGGTGGAAAAGACAAGCAATTGTAAGAACTAGATTTAGATGTTACATAGACGTTGAAGTTACTACACAGGAAATTTAAAATAACTATGATTAATGTGTTAGGGGCTCTCAGAAAAAGTACATAATATGCAAGACTAGGTGAATAATGTTGGCAGATAACTCAAAATCCTAAGAAATAACCAAAGGAAAATACTAGAAATCAAGACACGAAATAGAAATAAAGAATGCTGTAACGGGCTTACCAGTAGACTGGATCCCACTGAGGTAATAATCTGTGGGCTTGAAGATATGTGAATACAAATTTCTCAGACTTAAATACAAAGACGAAAAGGGATAAAAAAAGTAAAAGTAAAACCAAAAAATAACATACAAGAAAGTGGAACAATTTCTAAAGAAGTGATATATATGTAATTTGAAAACCAGAAGAGAGACAATGAAACAAAAGAAACATTTGAAACTGTAATAACCAACAACTTTCAAAAATTAATGACAGTCATTTAACCACAGATTTGGGAATCTCAGAAAACAGAAGGCCAAAGAAAACCACAGCTATGCCCATTATATTCAAATTGGAGATAAATGAGAATAAATTTGAAAGAAGCCAGGAGAAAAACCCCAGCTTACTTATCAAGGAAAAAGTATAAGAATCACAGCCCTTGGAAAACCCATACGTATTCTCAAGTTCACATGAACAGTCACCAAGAAAGACCGCATTCTAAGCCATAAAACACAAATTTTAAAATTGTATCACTAAATACATATATAGAAAACGGAAAAGCTCTAATTAAAAACTTGAGCTTCTACCTCAGAAGTTTAGAGAAAGAACAAATTAAGCCTTAAACAGGCAAAAGAAAAGAAATTGTGGACTAATCTATGCCCACAACTTTAGATAAAATGGAAATTGAAAAACACAAAATACCAAAATTTACATATGGAAAAATATGTAACTTAAATAAGCTTATGTCTGTTAAATAAATGAAATAAATAATGAATAACTTCTCCAAAAATCACCAGGCCCAGATAGTTTCACATGTGGATTTCACAAAACATTTTAAAAAGAAACAATACCAATTCTCTACATTGTTTTCCAAAATTAGAAGGATCAATTCCTAATTCATTCTCTTCAGCCAACATTACCCTAAAACCAAAACCAGATAAAGATAAGAAGGAAAATTATAGAATAATATCTCTCATGAGATGAAACACCACCAAATAAAAATAATTCTGAGATTCTTTTTATCTGGTGTTATTTCATCTCATGAGAGATATTATTACTGCTATAGCTGGTTCTCAGTTTCCTAATCTATAAATGAATGGGTTATGCCTTTTTGTCTTTGCTCATAATCATGTATATAAGCAAATAATACACACATATGTGTCTTATATATGAAAAAATACAGTGTTTGAGTTATTTCCATTATAAATAAATACTCAGCCTTCAAGGTCATCAGTTAACATCTACCTAAATAATTAGCAAAAAAACCTAGAATCATCATATTCATAACTAATGCTTGTCTCTGAAATAGCATATGGCAATTGGAATTAAAGGGGTCCTTTTACAACATGGCCTCGTTGTAGAAACATGACTCAGCTAATTATGAGCTATGTGAACTCAGGCAAATTAATTCATCTTCTTTAGCCTAGTTTTCTCTTTGGATACAATCCTACTACTGTATTCATTTGTATTAATTTGGATACAATGGATCCAAGTAATGGATCAATACTGCTACTCAAATTATAGAGTTTATATGGTGATAATTAAGAACATCCTCCAAAAACCCTGATTACAATGTTTAGCTCAAAAAAAAACTAAATAAAATTATCTGATATGATTACCATTATTGTCATCATTATGAAATAGTGAATGGAAGAAATATGGTAAACTCGCTGGTACTCAATTCTATATTGAGGATCTGGCCTACTAGGGAAAGAAAACAGTCCAAAGTCCAAAATCATTACAATTCTCTGATCAGAGATAAACAGATTAATAGCATCATATGGTCCCAGGCCAAAAGTAGCTATCACATAGACACTTTTTGTAAAGTAAAAACAATTTACTCATTATTTATTCAGAAAAGTTCATTGAGCACCCACTGTGAGGAATAGACTAAAACCTTGAGAGGCTTGTAATTGCTATACAGACACATTTTTAGCACATTCTGATAAGTGTCCAAGTAGATTTGTGTATGAAACTTTCTAGGTCTTAGGAGAGAATGTTATTATTCATTCCTCGAGAGTAAAAGGCAATTATTCAAAGAAAATGCCAAATTGAAGGTAGAAAATATGAGGAAAATTTTGACAGGGATAAATGGATCAGTGAAAGTACATTTCAGGTAGATAAAGGAATTTGCAATGGCATGAGTAATAATGTAACTTATATTTGTTTAGCACTTATTATTTACTAGATGCCATTCTAAACTTTTTGCTTCAATGTGTTGGGTATGGTGATATTTTTATTATAACTGCACTGGAATGTATAAGCTGGACTTATCCTTAATGGAGAAGAAAAAACATCTTCAACAGCAGAACCCTCACCTCTCCCACACACACACAAAAAAGTCAGCATTAGTGAAAACACATATCCAGGGAAATAACTCTTATTTTATTGAATCTAAACTCTACCTCCAATACTTTGCATTGTTTGCTGCTTTTTAAATGTTTTAATTAAGAGCTAACTCATAAATTGTATCTTAACTAACACCTCTTAGATTTTGAATAAATTAAAGAAGATTCAATGTTACTAATGGCATAATTAGAAATTTCCACAGTGACCACCTCCAGTGAATAAAAAAGTAATTTTTTCTTATGTTTATTTAATGAATTTATAATTAACTCTCTTAAGGGAAGACATAGGATGCCTAATCTAGTCATTCTATCCATGGTTTCCACTAACATAGACCACTCTGAGCAAGCAAAATATTTGAGTTGTAAGATACAATCTCATGGCATGAGTTAAGGGCATGGGGGTTTGGGGGAAAAGGTTGCCATGGAGATACATCTAATTTATATCTCTGTAATTTTAGTAGGTCAGCATTTTTTTTTCTACTTTCCTTTCAATTACCTTATTAGTTTGGGTAATCATAAACCAAATGCTTTCTAGCAATAGTAGAAACCACAGATTAAAGAGCTTTAGTGGTATGCATATACAGTCAAATTATTACCATGCCTCATCTCCTCTAACTCCATACTTACATATAACTAAATCAGTAGTTAATTTAAACATTACTGTTAGGATATCTAGCAATTCTGATTTTTTCAATAATAATTACTTCATGTATCTTAACATCAAAATCTTTGTCATTTATTTGTTCCAATTTTTGGTGTCTCTGCTCTGCCGATGGCTACAACATGTGCTTACAGTGCAAATGGGCACCACGACCCTGAAATTATTTTAATAAAATTGAATTATTTAGAAATGAAAGTGGTCATATTGTTGAGGTTGCTACTCTCCTTATCATAGGGTTTTTGTGTGTTTCATGAAATTTAGGATGCTACCAATTATAATCATGTTTCAAATTTTCCGAGTCACTAAGAAACAATAAAGGCTTCAGGTTAAACCGTAACTCAACGTTGTTTAAAAATCTCTTAGCATTTCTATTTTGTATTTATTGAATGAACATTTTTACAGTTACTTAAACATAAGTGTAATCATATATAAAAGTAAATTCTCAGCAAAATAATTTGTTAAAGTATAACTAAAGCCTCTTCACATTCAAAACTCAAATCTTGTGGCAGGGAATCTTTGTCATTCTTATCTTGCTTATGAGATCATCCTCTGTTCCATCAATACCATTAGCGATGCAGCTTTGATCAACGCTCCACTATTTTCTCTAAGTTATTATTTTCTATAAAATAGGTTAATTTGCAGTCAGCTAAGACTCTGAGAAATTTTTACTATCACATATTAGGTCAGTAGGAAAAGGCTTCCATGGGAAATTTGCAAGCAAAAGACTCCTAAAGATGAGAAGAATCAGGCTTCCTAATCTTCCTCTTGTCCCACTGAGAGAAGTACCAGGGACATTTTGCTCTGCTATACATGCAGAGTGGGTCCATGATCTAGTGGAGGGAACTTTCTCCATCCTGTTATTCCTACTTCTCAAAGGGCAATAGTGACAAATGGCATTCTTAGTGGGAGCACAAATAGACGGCTTTAGGACTAGGTAGTCTAGATTTGAGTGTCAGCTCAAATTTTGTCTGGAAATGCCAGTTGCCTAACACCTGGAGGTTTTAGTGCCCTTGGGATGTTACCCTGTTGGGAAGAAGCCACCAAATGCATGGAAAGCTTACCACAGATGGAGTTCATCCTGCTAAGATAAGAAGGAGGTTCAGGTCTCAGTTTACTAATTTTCCAAATCACCAGAGTGAGTTGATTTTCCAGATGAATTTTAGAAAAACTTGCTCTTTGCATCATGTCTTCCAAGATGTGTTAACATCTTACTCTGTGAGTTTTGATGTTGTCAACAGAGGTTACAGATGAAAATTAGCACTGATATTTCATTCTCAAGTAGACCCTAAATGGTTTGTTGACTGAAGCATGGATGGGTTACATTCTTGACACTAAGGATATCAACCAATCTAGACTGCTTCCTATCTGTCAGCAATTGCAAGAAACCATAAATTGGGCCGGGCGCTGGGGCTCAAGCCTGTAATCCCAGCACTTTGGGAGGCCGAGGCGGGTGGATCACGAGGTCAGGAGATGGAGACCATTCTGGCTAACACGGCGAAACCCTGTCTCTACTAAAAATATAAAAAAATTAGCTGGGTGTGGTGGCGGGCACCTGTAGTCACAGCTACTCAGGAGGCTGAGGCAGGAGAATGGTGTGAACCCGGGAGGTGGAGCTTGCAGTGAGCCAAGATCTCGCCACTGCACTCCAGCCTGGGCAACAGAGCAACATTCCATCTCAGAAAAAAAAAAAAAAGAAACCATAAATTTTAAAGCACAATTCATTTTCAATCATGTCAAAATGTGAATAATGTAAGTATTTTTGAATCTATAAAATAGTCGCTCTTCACGCACTCCCCCTTTTTTCTCTCAGTCCCAAACAAAAAAAAAGAAAAAATACACTGTAGTCTCTTGCACACTAATATACTAGGAACTTAATGTATTACAAAACCAGAGGCTTACTAAAAATAAAAGGGAGAGACTAATATTTTTCCCAAATAATTACTTAGTAGTTGTACTATACTAAGGCAGTAGAGAATAGTATTTTGGGTGTCCTTCAGATTTTGAGGATTTCAGTGGGAAGATCTCACCAGCTGAGAATCCTACGTAGGCACCATTAATTTCCATTTACACAATTCCACATTCTCAAGCAGAATGATAGTCAACTATCCAACATTCTGACAAATAACTACCATGTATTTTGCATATAAGCTAAGTTCTCAAGTCTCACTGTTTAAATAAATATCTCCATTTCAGGTGAAGACACTGAGAATTAAAGACAATTTTCTAATGACTTTGAATTAATAAGAGGTCAGGTTGGTTTACTGCCCACGAATGTCTCCCTGGCTCATATTATATCATGATATCTAACTCATATCATGTTATCACTGGTATCATATATCATATCATATATTCATACTATCATGAATGTCTCCCTGACTCATATTATATCATGATATCTGACCGTATCATATTATCACTGGTATGTGGTCTTCTGACTCTCAATTAGCTTTACTCAGAAGGATTAAGGAATCCGATTGGTGTAAATCTGATTTAGGTTCTCTCAGTCGAAAGTTTAAGTTTATTTTTTGTTTTTCCTTATTTTACACCAACCTCTATCCTATGCCTAATTCTGGTCAGTCACTATCCTTATATGAAGGGGCTTTCCAGTCTTAATGATTTTTTTTAATAGAGATGGGGTCTCTTTATGTTGACCAGGGTTGTCTCAAACTCCTGGCCTCAAGCAATGCTCCACCTCATCTCCCAAGGTGCTGGGACTACAGGTGTGAGCTCCCATGCCCAACCCAGTCTTATAATTCTTGAGCAAAAATCATAAATAAGCTTAGTAGTTCTATCATTTCCTTAAAACTGGTATTTGTCCTCTCTTTGTGCCCTTCTTGGAGAATACAATCTATAAAAGCCTAAGGCATAATTAGATATTCAAAAATATATTTTTAATCTGACTAAGTAGTTTAATTATGGACAGAATGACTATATACACTGTTATATATGATCTTTCTGGATATGAAAATAGGATGATATCTCTATTGCATATTTTTATTATGTTGATTACTTTAAATTTTTCTCTCCATTGTTTCTTCATAGCCCACACACTATCATTATTTATTCTCTTGGTTTAACATTTTATTCCCAACCAAACTGCAAAATCACCTTGAAAGTGACAAGGTGACGACCGAAAATGACAATCCCTTAAAAAGCATTTGTACCCTAATATAAAGAAGTGCACTAGTTCACCAGTTCCATTCCCTAAACAAGTTTGAGACTGAGAACTGATGAGACCCAAAAGGACAAAGAATGCTTTATCAGTGAGTGTAGGACCCTCGCAAATCACATGCCTCCTGGACTCTGAACAGGCTCTGTCTGTAAGCACAAATTTTACAGTTGAGGAAACTGTAATGTTTACAGTCATGCATATTATCAAGCCCCATGAAGTGTACAAATTATCTCATAGTCTATGACCGCTTTTACCTATACTGCCCACCCAGGTGTTTCATCAATATTTAGGAGTGCTGGCCAAATTTTAATATACCACTTTTTTTTTTTTTTTTTTTTTTTTTTTTTAGTTTAGACCCTCTTGACTGAATTTTCCAGTTAAGTCCAAACAAATTATTGAATCCAGTAAACTATTGAGTTGAATACTAATTTAATTTAAGGGAGTTGATGTGCAATGGGAGGATTCCAGGGGAAGCAGCAGGAATTGCTACGTAGTTTTCGCTCTTGAACTAACTGGCTGTGAGAGCTCAGACTTCTCATTTATAAATGAGGCTAACTGATTATTACAATTAGATTATCATATCTACATTTTCAAAAGCTGACTCTAGTCATTTTATGATTCTTTGATTTTATCTGTTTTCAGCAAAACTATTGGCTGTTATCCGGCTTAAAATAGAACAAATATAGGCTATAGTGGTCTCATTTTGCTTTTGTATGCATAATAATTTATATTATTATATAAAAGCCTCAGAAGTGAGTACATAGTGAAATTAATCAGTGAAGAGAAAAAAGGGGGCATTTCTGTATTTAAAAACAAAAGCTTAAAAAGAACAGCTAAACTCTGCCTTTATTTATGGTATTATGTCTGCAAAATTAGTTTAAATAATTCCTAGGGAGGCACATCACACAAATAGGCACTCCAGAACCCAGGAGATTAGCTAGTATAAGTAAGTCTGTAAGATCATCAGACATGTCAATGTTTGAAAGTGATCTCAAGAGAGCTAGAATGGGAGGCAGGGAGAGCACGTAAGAGATTATGTGTCTTCATTTCAGAAAATGATTTATGCTAAGCAGAGTTATTTTCAGTAATGAGCTTTTATATTCAATTATATTTATTTAAATATAGTGATTATGTAAAGTACATCTATGTTGGTTCACTCCGAGTTCTTTAAATCCCATAAACTTATCTAATACCAAACCTCTTAGATACAAAGAAAGAATTTAGCATCTGCCTGTACTAAGAAATCACATACCCAGCATCCTGCCTCCCTGAATTCAACCATTCAGAGTTATGCTTAAAAAATACAAGAATATAATAATAAAAGTAATAATAGGTTTTGCAGAAATGTTCACTATAATGGCTATCTCAAACTATACTTCTAGTAGCATATAAAATTTCATATTGTGCTGTACCCTCGCCAATAATTGTTATTGTCAGATTTCAGTTTTTTCTCAATATGTTGGTTTTTAAAAAGATATGTCTCACTGTTATTTATTTTGTATTGTTTAAATTGCTAAAAATGATAGAGAAAAACTTTTATATGTTATTGGTCATTCTGCCATCCTCGTTTCTTATGAAGTTAAATACTTCATGTATATTTGCTGATTTTCTAATACATTGTTTGCCTTTTTCCTATTCATTATCAGGAAAAATGTAGGAGAAATTATATTAATACATAATTCTGGTAATTATTCTTCACTATTTAAATGTGTCATAAATATAGTCCCTCAAAGTGAAGCTATTCTTCTTCTTTTCTTTTTTCTTTTTTTTTTTTTTTTTTTTTTTAAGATTCAGGGTCTTACTCTGTTGTCCAGGCTGGAGTGAAGTGATGCAATCATAGTTCATGGCAGTCTCGAACTCCTGGGCTCAAATGATCCTATCGCCTCAGCCTCCTGAGTAGCTGGGACTACAGGTGTACACTCCCACACCTGGCTAATTAAAAAAAAAATGTAGAGTTGAGGTATGCTTGTTTTGCCCAGGCTGGTCTTGAACTCCTGGGCTAAAGTGATCCTCCTGACTCAGGGTCCCAAAGTGCTGGGATTATAGGTGTGAGCCCCCATGCCCAGAATTTTTTGTGCTGATTGTTTTTTTCTGCAGACTGGGTGACAGTTATTTTACTTTTTTAAATTTTTAATTGACATGTAATAATTTTACACATTTATTAGGTACAGAGTAATATTTAGATACATATATACAATGTATACTGATCAAATCAGGATATTTAGCATAACAACACATCAAACATATTTATCATTTCTTTGTATTGGGAACATTCAAAATCCTCTCTTATAGCTCTTTGAAAAAATAATACAAGTTACTGCTGACTAATGTCACCATACAATGCTATAGAACGATGGAACTTGCTGGGTTTGGCAGGAATTGATCCCTTCTTATGGCTGATTAATATCCCATTATGTATGCATATGACATTTTCTTTATCCATTCATCTGTTGATGGATACAGGTTGATTCCATATTTAGCTACCGTGGATAGTGCTGCAATAAACATGGGGGTGCAAATATCTTCTCAACATACTAATTTCGTTTTCTTTAAATAGATATCTAGTGGCACTGCTCAATCATAGAGTAGTTCTATTTTTAGATTTTGAGGGATCTTTATAAGTTTTCCGTAATGGCTATACTAGTTTACATTTCCACCAACAGTGTATAAAAGTTCCCTTTTCTCTGCATTCTAGGCAGCATTTGTTACTTTTATCTTTTTCATATTAGCAATTCTAACTGATATGAGATGATATGTCAATGCATTTTTCATTTGCATTTATCTGATGATTAGTGATTTTGAGCAGCTTTTCATGTACCTGTTCATGAGTTTTCATGTACCTGTTGGCCATTTGCATGTCTTCTTTTGAGAAGTGTCTATTCTGATTATTTGCCCATTTAAAAGAACAACAACAACAGCAACAGTAATGAGAAACTTTATTTCCTAAAGCAACAACAAACATCTGAATGAGATAGAAAAGATAGTCCATTAGAATCTGAAAGAAGAGAAAGAAAACAATTGATTGGCTATTTTTGTTATTATCTTCTGCCATATTGGTCAGTCTTTCATAGACTCAGGGTTTAAAATCATTCTTTGAGTCCCCAGGTGGATTCCTAACTTCTGGACACAGTGGTATGTTGTTGCTACTACTGAAGTCCAGTTAGCTACCAGGGAAAGAAATGAACCAAGTAGCCATCTAAATTCAGGTGAATATAATGCTTGATCCTTTGCCCATTTTAATTGGATTATTTGTTTGTGTGTTTGTTTTTACTGTTGAGTTACCGCGTTACTTGTATATCCTGGGTATTAATCCCTTGTCAGATGAACAGTTTGCAAACATTTTCTCTAAATTTGCAGGTTGTCTCTTCACTCTTCAGGTTGATTGCTTCCTTTGCTGTGCAAAAGCCTTTTAGCTTGATATAATCCAATTTATCTATGTTTGCATTTGTTGCCTATGCTTTTGAAGTCTCATCCAAAAAAATCTATACCAAGGCCAATGTCATGAAGCATTTATCCTGTTTTCTTCTAATAGTTTCATAGTATTGGATCTTACTTTTAAGTTTTTAGTCCATTTTGAGTTGATTTTTATGTATGATAAGAGATAGGGATCTATTTCAATTCTTCTGCATATGAATATCAAATTTTTCCAGAACCATTTATTGAAGAGGATATGCTTTTCCAATGCATGTTTGATGTCTTTGTCGAAAATAAATTGACTATAAATTGACGGATTTATTTCTGGATTCTCTCTTCTCTGTTCTGTTGGTTTATAGGTGTTTGTTTGTTTACCTTTTTCTATGTTTTGAAGTATGAGGTAAAGTCAAAGATATTGATATTCATTTTATGGTTTGGCTGTTTTTTCCCTAATTAAAGCATTTCCCCCATTTTCCTGTTATAAAGATAAATACTTATATTATTTTATTTTTTACAAAAGGTGGCTTTTGAATATAGTGGTTTAATCCAGACCAGTTGATTTTTCCAAGTAGTTTAAGCTTCAGAAGCAACTGTACCAGAACCATTTTCTTAAATCTCATCCTTTCAGAATGTTGAACTACACAAAGGGCATGTACCAATACTCGTATATGCATGGGCTCTGTGTGTCTGTAATCCACTCAAATTATTTCTTTATCACTGCACCAATACCTCACTTTATTGATTTTTCTAGCTGCTATCAGGTAAGATTGAGTTCACCAGCCCTGTTTGTTTTCAAATTATTTTTGTCCTTCTTGGACTTTGTGTTTCTTTGTGTAATATTTAGGATAAGCTTATTAGGTTCTCAAAGTTATAATACTTTCTTTAATATTTTAAATTATGGATTAATGTGAGAAATTTACATCATTTCCATCCTGTCTTCTCATATATGTAATTAAAATGTATTGCACCATTTATTTTGGTTTTATTTATTGTTTCATTAACTTCATTTTTTTCCCCGTAAAAGTTATGAACATCTTTTGTAAGATTTATTCCTAGGTATCTTTTTTTGCTGACTATTTAATTGGTATCATTTTAGAAACAATATTTTAAACTCAACTGTAGATGCATAAGATTCCCTATTTTATCTCTTTACTTACTCATTTTATCATACACTTAATCCTAAGATATGTTTATCTTTATACTAAATACTGTAATGATTTGTATTTAGATCACCTTTTTTTTCTTTTGCAGGCAAATTAAATATCCACAGAGATACATAAATAAAACATGTATTTTTTTCTGCTGCTTAAAGCCACCATTACCATAAATAGAATCAGTAATAGAAGTCATATCTGTACTGTATTTTATTTTAAAGGGAATAGTTCTACTATCTTACTCCTCTAGATAATATTTATTATTTCTTTTTAAATATACATAATTAGATTAAGAATATCTTCTAGACCCAATTTGCTATCATGTATTTGGTTTAAAACCTGTCAATTTATTTTGTTGATTTGTATTTTGAATAAGTTATCTATTCTTTTTTATTACATGCTTTTTTCGGTACAGTTTTACCTTCTTACTTATTTTTTGTCCCTCATCTATATTGACTATTATTTGCCTGTTTTACTTTATCCTTTTATTTTTACCTTTAAATTTTAAGATACCACTTAAAAGTCTAAATCTACCCATTGTTCTTATCCAACTTTAAGACAATTTAAGGACTTTAGGATGCTTAGTATTTCACTGTTCCACTGATGGATTCTATGCTACTATTGGTCTCTACTTAAATTTAGTAGTTTTTGTTTTGTTTAATGTGTTTTGTTCATTCATAGATAAACACTTGCTGGTGTTAAAGTGTTACATTTTTCTATGTAGACTCTTCCTTCTTGTATTTCAGACTTTTCTTTTAGGATTATTTATTTTCTTCCTGGAAAAATTATAGAATTTTTAAAATCGAAAGTCTGCTCATAGTAAGTTCTCTATTCCTGTTATTAAATTATAGAACGTATCACTAATAAGTACATGATGATTTTATCTTATAACTTTGAAGTTATTTTCCCACTGTGTTCAGACAAATATTTTTGCTGTTAATATATCATCTTAATGCAAATCTGCCAGTCATCTGCTTTTCTTCTCCCTTTCTAGATTTTCCTAAGACTTTCAGGGCTGATATGCCTAGACAGGAATTTCTGTTTATTTTTATTTGTGGAGATTCACTAGACTTCTTGAATCTGAAGTTTGGTGCCTTATATTGTTTCCAGTATACCCACAGTCATTACCATTCTCTCTTAAATTTTTCACTTTTTTGTGTATTTTGCTTATATTTTGTGTTATTTGTTGTCTATTTTTTAAACTTGTTATTAATTTGCTTCTATTTTGTTCATTGAGGTGTTTTTAATTCACTGATTTCATTTTTCCTTTCTAGAAAAACTATTGCAATTTTCTTTTTAATATGTTTGGTCATTTTTAATGGTTTCTTGTTTATTAGACATATAATCTTGTTTCTCAGACATATAATCTTGTTTCTTAGACATATAATAAATGTAATTTTCTTCAAATATATTAACCATAATTATTTACTATTTCAATATATGTAGATTCTGAGAAGATAAGTCTAAAGATCATTTATTTATTCCAAGTCAAAATTATGGGGACAAGTTTCTATATGTACACACGTACACACACACACACACACACACACACATATATTTGTTGTGCTTGAACTTAGAATTTTAGGAAGTTAATCGGGCATCTTAAGGGATTTGTTTTACGGTTACTTTCTCCATATCAGATTTACATCATCCTCTGCAGACTACCAAGTTCAACATATTTTAAATTAATGCATGGACTTGGGATTTTCCTCTTTGTGCAAGTGTTATACATTGAAATGCTAAATGCAGATGAGAGCAGAGCTGCATTTTGAATTCCAGGGGCTGGTTTTCAATATGGTTTTTCACTTAAATTTAAGACAAGAAGAAAAATGTTGTTTTTTTTACTTTGCTAATAGAATTATTATTTTTTTCCTATCATATTGTTTTATAGAAAGAAAAATATTCTGAGATCTGTGTTCAGGTGGTTTTCAGTTCTAGCTTTCTATTTCTAAAGAGCTCAAAGAATTATTAACATTCCAGGAGTGGTAGTTAAACACCAAGTTTCTATTCCTGATATTACAAATACCTTCAGGCATATCCCTCAGTTTTGTGTTTTCCTCTTCATATTTATTCTTCCTTCCACCAACCCGGCCTGGAAAGTTATCTTATTTTGTCATTTCACTCGCTATCCATTTATTATAACCATTTCTTAAAAATATATTATCTAGCATTTCTATTTATTTGGCAGCAGGGATTTGCTCCCAGAAAAGTCAGTTTGCCATTTGCTGACAATTGAAATCTTGCGATTTGGTTTCTGTTTGCTTTTTCTTCACTTTCCATCTCTAGTTCAGAGACTATCTCTCTCCCTATCCATGCAATGCTCTACATTGAGAACTCAGTTCAAATAAGGTTCTTGTCTTTGCCCTCTTTTTGAAATTCAAAATTATTTTGTACTTACAAGACCCTGAATTTGAGGTCTTCAAACCTCACTCTAATACAGATGATTCTAGGTTCCATCTCCCCAAGGGAAATTGATTCAAACAGTCTATTCTTAATACTTAACATCCTTTCTCACCTCTATGGCTCCTCTCAATCATATGGGCTACTACATGTATGTGACAAATACAATTTTATAGGACGGATAAAATACCAATTATAATGCTGGGCAAAAAGTAAAGGTGCAGACAATACTGTTCATAGCTATGCATTTTTCAGGGGAAGGGATGGGCAACAATAATTATTTTGTGTTTAAAACAATGTGAGTTATGTAAATAAAAATATTTCAGTGGGATGTATTGAGAAAATATAGAGCGGATGTATAATAATAATAGTTCACAATTATATAAGCTTTTTACACATATTAGTAATGTACTTCTCACTACAACCCCATGAGACAGGCATTGCCACTTTTATATTTGGATCCTTTTTACAGATAGTAAACTGAAGCAGGCTAGAGACACGACTTGCCCCCATTCATACAGGCTATAACTTTTGATCCTAGATATAAAATCAGGCAGTCTGGCTTTGGAATATGAACCTATATACCTATGCTACTCTGTCATGATGGGACAAATATAGAAACAACATTATGTAAAAGAGAAATGAATAAAGCAAAGTGTTAAGATAAATGTTATTTTGATTGTATCTATCACAGTAATTAACAAACCTGAATACATCACCTGTGAACCCAAATCTTTCTTCTCCTTGTTTTTCTGAGTTGTTTAAATGCTGGCAATGGTTGCACCATTCATTTTTGTCTTCTTATATGAAAAATTTTGAAACATCATGTATTTCTCTCCTCAGCCACTTCTTACGTTCAATCAATAGACAGTCACTGATTTCTACAGACTTGTATCTGACTTATCTTTTTCACTACCTCAAACTTGACTCAGGTCTTCATCTTCTCTTCTCTGGATTTTCATAGTAAGTTCCGACAAAATCCTCTAGTCTCCACTGTCCTTTGTTCAACCCTTCATACCTATGCCAGGAATATTACCTCAAATGTTCATCTCATGTTCACTCTGTTTTTTATTATCTGGCTATGACTTTGTAAATAATGCAGAATAAAGTTAACCCTCTTTATTATTTCATATGAGTTTATTTCTTTTTCTCTATTACTCCCTCCCATATCACAACATTAATTTTGTTCTTGACGAATATAAAAAGAAATGTATTGATAGGCTTTTGGCTACAAAGATGCATAAATATACAAGCTTCCAGCATTGTATATAAAACTGACCCCTCCTCATAAAATTATTTTTAAACCTATTCTATATTCTTGTGAGTTAGGCATTTTTCATTTTTTAAGATAGCTGGCTGGTAGAAAATGTCAGGTAGTAGACAATTTATTTGTTAAATATATGATGAAATAAATAATTGCATGATGAAGAAAACAAGGAAGGAAGGACAAAGAGGAGAAAAGAATTGGAAGGAGGAAGAAAGAAAAGATAGGGGATAAGAAGAAGGGGAGAGAAAGAGAGAAGAATGAAAACATATGGATATATTGCTGAGATCAAGAAGTGCAAAAAGTGAGAAAAAATAACTTCCAACAGCTAACTTCATGCAGATACCTTAACAGAAAGTCTGTTTCAAAAGGTTATTAGTTAAGGCATAAGAAGAGGAGACTAAATATTTTCAGATGTTGATTAACTTGCAAAAGGAGTAGTACTGTGATTTTATTTCAGAGATTATCCAGAAAGGAGTATTTCCTCCATTCATTCCTGCACTGATATAGAAAGTTGACTGATAAGGAGTGGTAATAGGGCTGCCCAAAATATGTAAAATAAATTCAGTCTTCAATGTTAAACTGAAATATGGGAAACTCTATCTAATACAAGCAATTTCTATAATTTTTAATAGGCATTTCTCACATGAAATATTTCACATCATCCTTTACAAAGGGGATAGGGCCAAAAAGAAAGGGCAGCCTAAATCAAAATTTAGATATTGGGCATTTAAAACATATATTTAATCATTTATATAGCAAATTCGTCATGGAGGTTTTCACTGAAAATTTTAAACTAAAATGAAGTGCTACCCAGCTTCTACTAAAAAAACCTGCAAAAATATGTATTTATAGGAGACATACACATTCTATCTCCATATATCCACTCTTCAGTTATTCCTATATTACATTAGATTGCTAAAATCTACTTTTTTGAACTTAAGCAATTTAACACCAAGCCGAAATTTATTTATATCAACAGAGATCTACCAGGTTTTTATTGATCATAGATACAAGATACAGCTATAGGAAACATAATTTTTTATGCTCTGAAAGACCTATTTTGAAGACATTGTCAAATATGTTTCTCAGTGATGATTCATTGGACACACACAGTAAAAATATTTTTAATTAAAAAAAAGGTGCTTCTTTGTAAGATCTTTTTTTTTCCCATTACATACTGACACTGCAATATATATATGTACCTTCCTGCCTTTTCACCAGGAAGCTAAGAGTTAAATTTAACCAGGGCTTCATAATACTACTATTGCAGTATTAGTGTAAATACTATGAACCTCCTGAAATGTAAGTTGTCACTGAAGCAACCAACCAGTGCAGGGACTGAAAAATAGGTGTCTACATTTTAGGAATTTCAGATCCCATCTTGCTTCACTTGGACCACGAAGGCTCCAAATAACCTATTAAATAACGTTGGTTTTTCAAGTAAGATCTTGTTTAAGGCAGAGAATGTTTGTTTGTTAAAACACCTATTTTTTCCTGAGTTCTGTGAGCTATTCTAGCAAATGATTGAACCCAAGAAGGGGTTGGAACCTCTGATTTATAGCAGGTTGGGTCAAAGTATGGATGCCATCCAGGACGTGGAATTGGCATCTGAAGTGGGGGCTGTCTTATAGGATGGAGCCCTTAATCTGTGGGATCTGCTATCTCCAGGTAGATAGTTTCAGAACTGAGTTAAATTGCAGGACACCTAGGTGGTATCTGTAGAGAACTGGAGGACTACTCAGTGTGGAAAACCCCATATCTTTGATGTCAAAGTTTTCTCAAGTATTGAGAATAGACAGGAAAACAGTTTGTTTTTCCTATTGAGTACTTAATGACACAGAATTGTACCCTTAATAATGGTTAAAATGGTAAATTTTATGTTATGTACACTTACCATAATTAAAAAAAACAAAACTGTGATCATTTAATCTATATTGCTCTTTTCACATAATGATACCATGGACGTATACTTATGTTAATAAATGTACTCTGATAAAAAGCACCTATTTTTAAAACTGTTATAAAATAACAGTTTGTAAATCACTGGTGTTGACTATTAACATTCTTTTCCTCTTCCCATTAGTTTTGATTTTCTATTTTATGTGATGGGTCTCACCAAACTTGTACCTTTTATTTCTTTTTTTTATTTTTATTTTTTTATTTATTTTTTATTTTTTATTTTTTTTGAGACGGAGTCTCGCTCTGTCGCCCAGGCTGGAGTGCAGTGGTGCAATCTCGGCTCACTGCAAGCTCTGCCTCCGGGGTTCACACCATTCTCCTGCCTCAGCCTCTCCGAGTAGCTGGGACTGCAGGCGCCCGCCACCACGCCCGGCTAATTTTTTGTATTTTTAGTAGAGACGGGGTTTCACCATGGTCTCGATCTCCTGACCTCGTGATCCGCTCGCCTCGGCCTCCCAAAGTGCTGGGATTACAAGCGTGAGCCACCGCGCCCGGCCTGTACGTTTTATTTCAATTCATTATTTTAGATCCTCTAAGGCAGTAAATGGAGGAAAATAATTTAAGGTCATTGTCTAAACAAACAAACAAACAAACAAACAAACAAACAAAAACACCTTTGATCACTGAAATAGAAATGAAAGTGGCAAATGGTGGGAAATTTTTGACTGTGTTGTTTTTGCACTTGTATCAGGGGTCAGAAGAAGTGGCTAAGTAGAAGCTAGAATTAGACTAATTTAAATCCAGTGAGGATAATTATGTTTAAGAACTAATCAGCTGGACCAGGAAAAATCAAAGAATATTTCAGTGCCTGGTAAGAATATATGCTACTGTAAACAGTAAAGAAAGTGTAAGAGTATAAAATGCAAGATTCCTTATCCCAATAATTTTATAGGAGAAAAATGTTGAAATAGTGTGGGAGAAAGAAATTACATGATATAGCCTACAGACAGCAAATCATTAATTTGGCTTGCATAGAGAGGGCATGTTGAATGTTGAAGTAAAGAAAAAAAATGAAGTTGTTTGAAGACACATTTCCAAAGGGTCTTGACTTTCATATGATGTTTATGGTATGTCATGCCCCGTAACTGTTTTAATTGTTAAGATAGATAATGAATAGTAACTGAAGTAAACTTAAAAAAACAAAACAGCATGCATATATTCATATTTCTTTGTATACGTTACACATAGATTGCCCATAAGTCATAAATATTTCTCTGATATAGGTACAGATTATTTCATTATATGTGTATGAGTGCACATACCCACACCCACACCAACACCCACTAATGGTAAGAGAAGAAATTACATGGTATATCCTATGACAGTGAATTCATTAATTTGTCTTACATAGACAATGTATGTTGAATGAAGAAAAAGAAATACTTAAAGCCCACATTTCCCAAGGACCATGATTTTTAAGTGTTCATTCATGTTACAAATAAATAGTCATCATAATTCATACCTCTTTTGTAACCAACCTTTACAGAATAGCAGTGGATCATACACTTTCCCATTGATTCTAGGCATCACTTGTTTATTTCTCTTAGATAACAAGAATGCCTGCAAGAAAGAAAGAATAACATCTCATTGTTCAATTGAACATCTGTGTAAAGTGGTGTATATTGTTGAAATGGGAAAAGTTCCTTTGTCCCACTTGCAGGGTGTGCAACAGGTGGCTTGTGTTAATCAGCTCAATTAGACCCTCTATCTTGTTGCAAAGAGAGACGGCATTCTGTATCCTGGGCTCTTACCTTGGTATACTGGAAGAATTGGATCACACCTGGGCTTGGAGCATAAGTGCAAGGTTTTATTGAGTGGAGGTAGCTCTCAGCAGATAGGGGAAGCCAGAAGGAGGATAAAGTGGGAAGGTTTTCCCTCTGGAGTCTGGTGTTCAGAGGCCCATGCTCTCCTCCGACTGCCCCAGCCAAACTCCACCTCACTGGCCTGCAGGCAGGCAGGTGCCTGTCAGTGCCTTCCTCTCAATGTACTGCCACCTGTGTGTGTGCCTGCTAGGGTCTCGGGGTTGTTATAGGCACAGGATGGAGGTGTGGAAGGCCAGGGTGGTCTTGGGAAATGGAACATTTGAGCAGGAAAACAAAAATGCCTGTGCTCACTTAGGTCTGTGGGCACAGGCCAGGGGGTGGAGCCCTAGCCAGGGACCACGCTCTTCCCTTCCTCCCTTCCTTATCATCTGAAGGGACCATGTCCTTCTCTTCCCAACACTTGCCTTCCCCCATCCTCTATCATTAGTAGGTAGAGAAAATGGGAATTAAGTCAAGTAGAAAGAGAAGATCACAGTGGGTTGACCTGTATTTTCCTTGTCTGTTAATAACTTAGAAAGGAAGTTTGAGTTTGACATTTTTAACACAACTGTATTATTTATGAATCACTTATTTATTAGCATATTTGATAATAACCACAATCCTGTGACTTGAGCAAGACAGGATTATTGTTTTCTTTGTAGAGGGGGACAACAAAGCATGGTGTGGTTAAGAGGCTAACACACAACTGGCAATTTGTAAACACAGGTCTGGTTGTTGAATTTCTGAATACTACTTTTTTGTTTGTTTTTCTATTATAATCTCCTCGAGATTCTGAAATGATTCATGAAAAATTCCACTTTCACATGGTGAAAATAATACCAAGCCAAAGTGTTACAAAGAGCAGCAATAAACAGCAACATTTATTTATTGCTTTGTATTTCCCAAAACACTTCACCACACATTAAAAACCATAAAATCATTAAACCGTGGGTCTCATCGATTTGTTACCATGAACTCACCCAATTCTCTGCTTTGACAGGAAAGTTAACCTTGAGGCAAGCCAGGGATGATAGCTCTGCTCTGTTTTGATTAAGCATTGGTTTAACAATGTCACACTATAGATGCACATTGATAAGTCAATAATATAATGTGGATGTAATATAGAAAGAGAAACAAAGAAAGAATCCATATATTCTGCTACATAGCATTTTGAGAAAGTAGCAAATTTTATCCTACTGTTGCATACAATTTACTTTGGAAGTTTTGTATAATGAAGGAGAATATAAAATTTAAGTGTTTATAATTGAATATCAAGTTAACCATGGCATTAGAAAAGAAAAATGTCATAGATTTATTAGCAGTGAAAATTGCTACCAATGGGAAAAATATAAATAACAAGCTAGAGTTACGTTTTCAACAAAATAGTGATAATGGTAGATATTGCTTTTACTACTACTATTAAAATTATTATTATTCCTACTATAATGACCTTTCATTATTTATTAAGGGCACTTTGCTAAGTATATTACATAAAATATATTAGTTAATAGTTGAAACAATCCAATAAGTTGAGATTTAAAATAATTTAAAAAACAAGCAATTTCAGAGGATTTAAGTAATTCGGCCAACGTACACAGGAAAAAGTGGCAGACATGAGAGTCATATGCAGGCACATTTAACTCTGAAGCTTGTTTTGTTTTCTGAGTCACCATAGCTAGAGACTAAATTCAGGCCCAGAGCTTACGGAGATCTAAGCTGGGGTTGCCTAAATCTCCCTGCTACCAGCAAGTAGGCTCTTCAATGAGACTTACGCAGTCAGCCTTGGAGTGCTGTGAGTGGACTAACAAGCAGAGATCTCTTTGCATCCTCGTAAGTGTAACACTCAGCTGGGTATTTATGTTCCTCTCTTTGACGTCAGGCTGACGGACATGAACCTTATTCTTTTATCCAAGTCTGAAGTCCAGTCTCCCTAGATTTTTCACCCTTCTGATCCGCCTTTGCAAAGATTATGACAGTGAGAGAAATCTAACATGGCCGACCCCATTTCGCTTCTAGTCTCACAGGCTGGTTGTCTTCGCTCATTCTGGGGCATAGGCCAAACTAATCATGGGAAGAATTTCATTTTTAATTTAACATTTAAGGAAAGGTGTTGACAGTCTCTCTCTAAACCTAATCCTCGTTTTGTTCAGGGGTTGAAACTGTATTTGTAAAACTCATAAAAGGCCATAAGATTAGGATTATGGGAGGGACCTGAATTCTGCTAAAATGTAGATGTGGTTTCTATCATACCTTATTGCTCAGGAGTCATGTGACCAGGGGCAACAAGATTTCTGACTACTCCAATTGCTCCTATAGATAACATCACAATTGTAGAACCTAATGTTGGTCTTTTGAGATGTTTATCAGATGTATGTTCTGGCAACCCACTGACCCAACAGATCCCACCTAGACTCATGACTCATAAATCAGCCTGTCCTGTGGCCCTGACCCAGAAGCAGACTCAATACAGGAGAATCATTTTCCACACCCCTATCATGGTATCCCCAACCAGTCAGCCACAGCCGTTCCCTAAACTCCTGCCCACCAAACAATCCTTGAAAATCCTTAACCTCCAAGCCTTTGGGGAGACCAATTTGAGTGATAACTCCAGTTCTCCTATATGGCCAGCCTCTTATTAATTAAACTCTTTCTTTACTGCAATACCATGATCTCAGTGAAGTGTTTTTTTCTGTGAAGCAGGAAGGAATAACCTGTTAGGTTATTATACTTCCAATCTTTCCCCCTAACACTGGAACATGCACTCCTACTTAGTCTCATCATCAACAAGAAAATTATTTCCTGGGATTTTAATCTAGCAAATACTTGACAGAAAAATGACTCAACTTGTTCTTAGTAACACATTCTTCACGGACTGATTAAGATCACTTGGATATTGACATGATTTCAGAATGGAGTCAGCAATTGCATCAAGTTAAGCTTTGTTATCCGTGTAATAATATTTATCTGAAAGAGTCATTATAACTAGCCAGCTTTATCTTCATAATTATCATTATGCTAATCACAAATACATGGTCCTACTATTCTTGGCCAGGGAGATTTGCCCCAATCAGGCAATCAGTGATAGACGTAAGAGCATTCTCATTACATAATTGGTTGATTGGCATGCAATTGGTGGGACAATACATTCTCCAGTTAACTCAGACACACCCCATTCCAGAACTGAATATCTGTATTTGTCACATGATCCAGAATACAGAGATCAGAACAAATTGCCAAGGAATGCCAACCTCTTCTGAGGTGTTTCTTCTGTGTTTTAAAAGAAACCTTTATTTTTATCATGATCTGCAGTAAGGTCTACGCAAACCTACCTCCAAAGGCCAAGGAAGCTGAGAGGCTAAAGAAACAGGCTGATATATCCAATTTCTCAGAACAAAACATTGAATAGGAACTTTGGAACAGAAGCCATATCTCAGACAACCACAAGATAAGATGAATCCCCATACTCCCATACCATTTCCCCCTAGACCCAGGGAAGCATATACCTGCTTCAGAAGGGAGGAGCAGGAAAATTGCTTTAAGGCAAAATTCATGGTAAGTACAATAATATCAAGGATGACTTTGATCAAAGGGGAGGATTTACAGTAAGTACTTACACTTATACAAGAAATAGTGGATAAAATAGAAGTTTTAGAAGGCATTCCCAGAATGGGGGTTAATTAAAAGTCACCATGGCAGATTAGCATCAAAGATGGAGTTGCTTTATCTTCCTCATAGCAATTCTTACATTTGCATGGGTTTATTGACTTTGGCCAAGATCAAGGCAACCAAAGTTACATTCTTTTTGCAGCAATAATTTTTGGTACAATGATATGGGGTTGCTTCAGAATTGCTAGTCAACAATCAGTGTGGAAGTAAATAGGGTTTTGAACAACTGCAGCATCTCAATTACAGATATTAACTTGTCCTGGAGGAACTGGACATTGGCTAACTTTGTTCTGGAGTGATAAATATCCCAATCTAAGACATGCAATGCCTATGTTAATATTAGAGGGTATCTTAACTAAAATAATATAGCCTCACAATTTCATCCCATACTAAGGGCTCATAAGAAATAAAAATTAAAGAGCATACTAGGATGTTATATAAGAACATGACAAAGCTTTAGTTTAGAGCTCATTCAAATTCTATGTCAAAGCTACTGGGAAGAAAAATGAAAGTGACATTGCACAGGCCAAATGGCATCTGAATGTATTTATGTAGATGGGATACGATTTATGAGGCCTTCTATCTATTTTAATTCCTAATCAAATGAGAGTATAGGCTTTTTGGATATCTGATATTGCTTGAGATTCTATAATATGCTGAAATTGTCATAGTACTTTTTAACTCAAACTTGCGATAATGTGTCAAAAGACAAAATTATAAGAAGTTTAGTTTAAGGATTTTAATTGTTTTTTATTTGCAATTCTATAATGAGAATAACTTTACTATATACAATAGAATGAGTGTTCCAATGAACTGAGCAAAGGAACTTGGCTTTATAAGCAGAAGAGGGCTGAAGAAAGAAGAATACAAGAACAAAAAGCAGATTGGCTGTTTCAAAGTTTAAAGAGAGGGGATTTTCTTATTATTCTGACTCACGTTGACTGGAATTTGTTTTTTTGAAAATTGGCCCATTTTAAAGTTCAGTATGATTATGTGTCACTTAGCACAAATGACTCCATTCTGGTTTGTTTGTCAAAAGATCACTATAATCAAGTGGAAAACATGAGCTTCTGAGCTACTCCTGACATCAAATGGACAGCAAAACCATCAGGAAACCTGGGCTCCCTGAAATGGATCCTAGTTCCCCTCCACTGTGAATAAGAGGGTGCTAGTATATCTAACGGGATATACAGCAAGACGGAGTCTTGCTGTCACCCAGGCTAGAGTGCAGTGGTGCAATCTCGGCTCACTGCAAGCACCGCCTCCCGGGTTCATGCCATTCTCCTGCCTCAGCCTCCTGAGTAGCAGGGATTACAGGCGCCTGCCACCACGCCCGGCTAATTTTTTTGTATTTTTAGTAGAGACAGGGTTTCACCGTGTTAGCCAGGATGGTCTCGATCTCCTGACCTTGTGATCCGCCCACCTTGGCCTCTGGAATGGGGAATTACCCTATACAACAATAAAACCGAAGAAATAAATTGGGTCAATATTAAATGACCTTATATACAACAATATAACTGGAGAAATACATAGGCTCAATACTAAGTAGGAAGATAAAGCTCAATAGACAAGTGAAGAGATACAAGATGTTGAGAAACAAAAAGAATCCAGGGCATATAAAACTATTTGATTATAAAGCTAGAGATCTAAAATAAAGAAGGAAAATGACAAGAATAACTAGGTGGACCAAAACTTTAGAGAGGTAAAACGCCGTTGCACAGGAAAGATAATGTGCTGATTGAATGACCATGATAGAGCAGCGAGGAGAGAAAGAGAGATGGGAGGATGCCCATCAGTAGTCGTCTTGTCGTAGGGGGGTAGCAAGGGTGAAAGTCAGAACGTGTATGTAGTAAATGATGATACGATCTGGGCTCATATTAATATCCAGAGTTTAATGTGATATGTGGTGAAGGTAGAAGAACTTTTTAGACAGTAACCATTCATGTATTCAGTAGGTAGAAAAATAATGGTGCTAAGAGCTAGAAGGGCCCATCTGGTTTGAAGCAGTAACTAGTCTTGGATGAACAAGGAGAGATACTGAACTTAGATAACTAAGTTATATTAGAGAATAGACTCTGGCACTAATGAAAAGCTGATATCCATAGAGGATGTGACAGAATCCCAGTCATGAAATTTGTGTAATCTCTAACATTGATGCCCAAAGGGATTATAGGAGCTCCTGGAAATACAGAGATCACAGTCTTTAATTACCCAGAGCACAGTACTGGTGTAGTCTCCATATGCTCATGTCAGCATTTAAATATCTAAAATGAAACTAGTTCAAATGCAAGGACTGAGAGTCATAGATTATTGTATTTTTGTATTTCTGGTTTAAATACAGTCTGGATGTACAGAAATTTTGTTATAGGACTAACTGGCACTGGAGAAAAGAGTTGTATCATAGAGACAAATGGAATTATTCAGACATAAATTATATTTTATGTGTATATAAAGCAATATTCTCTCATCATTTAAGTTAATTTGAGGGACAATAGCAGTGATAAAAATGATATCCACCTTACTAGGTTTTATGCGGATTATAATGCATGTAAAAGCATATCATAATTATAACACAAGTTGTTTTTTTTGTCCAAAATCATTTTATCCCTCTTTAATAACTGTCAGGTCATTTGATAAAGGACATTTGCTTTTCCATCTTTCTGTTTGGTGAAGATTAATGTTAAAATTGTTTTACAATCCCAGAACTCAAAACATATACAGTTCATGAAGGCAATCTCAAGTTTAGATTATAAATCTACTGGCAGGTCTTCACTAAGTAGATAATTTTGTGAATAATTCTCAACACGACCCCTACATTTTTTTTCATTTTCATTTCTTTTTTTTTCTCTTTATTATTATTTTTTTTTTTTGAGATGGAGTTTTGCTCTTTTGTCCAGGCTGGAGTGAAGTGGTACGATCTTGGCTCACTGCAACCTCCACCCCCCGGGTTCAAGTGATTCTCCCGTCTCAGTCTCCCAAGTAGCTGGGATTACAGGTGCCTGCCACCACGCCCGGCTAATTTTTGTATTTTTAGTAGAGATGGGGTTTCACCATGTTGGCCAGGCTGGTCTCGAACTCCTGACCTCAGGTGATCCACCCGCTCAGCCTCCCAATGTTCTGGGATTACTGTGTGAGCCACCATGCATGTCCTTCATTTTCATTTTATCGTACACAGATGGGAGCACATTTTCCTAAATTTGAAACATAACAAAAACAAAACATGAACTGATAAAAGCACAATAGTATTGTTCTTTTCAAAACTTACTGCACTGGGCCGGGCGCGATGGCTCACGCTTGTAATCCCAGCACTTTGGGAGGCCGAGGCGGGCGGATCACGAGGTCAGGAGATCGAGACCACAGTGAAACCCCGTCTCTACTAAAAAATACAAAAAAAATTAGCCGGGCGTGGTGGCGGGCGCCTGTAGTCCCAGCTACTCGGAGAGGCTGAGGCAGGAGAATGGCGTGAACCCGGGAGGCGGAGCTTGCAGTGAGCCGAGGTTGCGCCACTGCACTCCAGCCTGGGCGACAGAGCGAGACTCCGTCTCACAAAAAAAAAAAAAAAAAAAAAAAAAAAAAAAAAAAACTTACTGCACTGGCTATTAAAATAAGGGCTGATGATTTTACCAGGTTTTTTTAAAATTTTTTTATAGAGAAGATCAATGTTCTGCCTTGTGCAGTAGTCTGCACCTAGTCCAATTTTAAATAAAAATTGAAAACCAACAACTCTATATTGTTCAGTTTCATATCTTACATGAGAACACAGTTTATCTTGTAAATTATAGTAGGAAAACAATGGAAAAAGTTGGTTGTACTGGTTTGTGTCTTTGATTCCCTGCCAATAGCTAAGAAATTTCCTTGACTTTCCTTTTGTCTCAAAGACATTATATTACTGCACAAGTGTAGAAGTAATTAAGGACCTATCAGGAAAAAATTTGGCTTTCACAAAATCCCATATATTAGTAAAAATCAGGAATGTGGGGTGATTTTTTTTGGCTTTTAATTTTTAAAAGTAGGCCAGGCACTGTGAATAAATGGTTCCACCTCAGTATTTTCCTCACATCTGCGTTGTATGTACCAGGCCTACCAGAATACTTTCAGAACTAATTAATCTTTACAAAAAAACATAAGATTACTTGGATGAAAGTCTCCATGAGGACTATAAGGTGAATAGTAGCCAGCTACATGAAGGAGGTACAGTAAGTATCACTTTTCTTTTTTCAGAGAACTTTAAATGAATGGCTTTGAGATGAAGAGTAAAATTAGAAGCATTTGTGAAACAGCTGCTCCTGAATGTTCTTTTTAGTCTTCCATTGTGTCATAGTTACATAAGAGTTAAGCTGTCTGATCAATTCCATGTATGTGTACCATAAGATTTAATAAGCAATTTATTTCAGGAAAGTCAGTGAAACATGTGACATCATCCTTCTCTGAAGATCCTTATCTTTTGAGTATAAAGTCATGACAAAGCATAGTTCTATATGGAAACATTTATTTTTCCCATTACCTTCTCTTTCCTACAACTAAATTATCCAGAAAAAGTCAGATTTGCTTGACTTTTAGGGCCATGTGGTATTAAAGAAACAAAGCTGAATGACGTGAAGAAGAAATCGTACAATGTTTTACTTCAGTCATGACAGCAAGGTATTGTAGGCTGATCATATGAAAAATATCACTGAGTCATATAATTGAATTAATTATCTAACCAACACAGAAAACTTGTTTCTTCATACACCACAGGGATAATCATACAGGTATAGTTGAAAAATACAATGTATGAAAGAGTTCCTTAAACCATTGAGCAGTTAATTTTAATAAAATACAAGCTTAATTATCTGAAAAAATATTTCAAATTTGTCAATATTCACTTTCTTGAGAACTGTTTGAAATATTTCAAGCAGACAGTCTAGCATAGACAGACTAAAAAATAATAATAATGTGACAATGAAATTCTTTGGATCCAAAAATGTGATTATGGGGTTAGGTTTCACCATAGAATGAAAGTATCAAAGAAATGAGTATTTTTAAAAAGTGTGTGTAGGCCAGGCAAGGTGGCTCACGCCTGTACTCTTAGCACTTTGGGAGGCCGAGGCGTGCGGATCACAAGGTCAGAACATCGAGGCCATCCTCGCCAATATGGTGAAACCCCATCTCTACTAAAAATGCAAAAATTAGCTGGGCATGGTGGTACGCACCTGTAGTCCCAGCTACTCGGGAGGCTGAGGCAGGAGAATCGCTTGAACCCAGGAGGTGGAGGTTGCAGTGAGCCGAGATCGCGCCACTCCACTCCATCCTGGTGACAGGTGGAGACTCTGTCTCAAAACAAACAAACAAAAAAGTATATGTAGAGGAGAAAAAGTGTATTAGAGGTAAATAATCAAACTGACCATCAAACATAGGCAGGAACTTAATTAGAGATTGACTTTTGGTGTAGAGTTAAGCTTTAGGACTGAAGGACGCAAAATCTAGTGAAAGCATGCCAGTACCTTTTGGAAGGTATTAGTAAATACCTTCTTGTCTATTGCTACAAAGGTCAACTTGACTTTCAAGGTCAAGTCAAAGTCAGCTTGCCTTTTAACATTCCATTGAACTCTCCTAAACATGTAGCATATTAATAAAGCAGAGCTAAATTTGTTAGAACTCACTACAGTAAGGGGGAACACCAGCTTCAAAGAGTTAAGGACACTTAGTAGTGTCTGAGAAGTTGGGAGCCAAAGTAGACAGTTATAGACTTTGGAGTCTGGACTTAGTGTTTTACAGTAGATTTTCCCAAGATAGGAACTATTAGAGACTGGAGAAGGTCTCTGATGTAATACTCAAGGATTGGCAGGCATGGCAAAGCAAAGGTTTTGTGGTTAGTCTTAAATATTAAACTATTGCTTCTTAAATATTAGATAATTGGTCTGCAGGAAATTCCTAATACAAACAGTAAAATTATTTATTGGTTTAGAGTTTTATCTTTCATAGGAAATATTTCCCTGAACCAAAGAACTAAGTCATGGTGACAGAGATCATCTCAATATATAGTCCTAATAGATATGCCATGTGAATCCAGAGGTCAAAATTTTCAAATGTAATAGATCGTGGTGATTAAGTAGGTTAATCACATTTTTAAGGTCTGATTTTATTTTATTTATGTTTCTAACATGTATGTGTTTTTTTTTCTTAAATAAGTATGGTCATACTTTAATTATATTCTATTATAGCTGTTCATTCGAGATTATTATGTTATCATTTTGTTAAAGGTTGTATACTATTCCATTGAGCATGCCAGAGTTCAAATGTCACACTATTTTGGAAATTGTATTGAAATTCTATTCATTTTTTCTCTATTATTAAAAAACTCTTCAATTAACATGTCAGTAGAACATGTTTTAGACAGTATTGTCTTTTTGTTTCCTAACCATATTATGCTACATCCAGTATTTCAATTGTTTATCAGTTTCAATGGAGAGAAAATACCATTTATTTGACAGTATTATTGACATCTAACAAATACATACAAATTTAAATTCCAAATCTTACGTGAAACCATCAAAGTGTTGTGACAGGACTTGCATAGGTTGATTTTAACTAGACAAGCAATCATATGAGACATAGGATCACAGTCAACAACAGTGCTCTTGTCCAAATAGCACTGACACCAAGAGAGCACAGCAAGACGTGAAGCATGACACAGTTCATTTATCCTCTAGAGTTCCACTGAGAAATTTGTATACAAATTCTCATTTAAAAATGCACAGCCAGGCCAGGTGCAGTGGCTCCTGCCTGTAATCCCAGCACTTTGGGAGGCCGAGGCAAGTGGGATCAACTAAGGTCAGGGATTCAAGATGAGCCTGGCCAACATGGTGAAACCCTGCCTCTACTAAAAAATCAAAAATTAGCCAGGCGTGGTGGCAGGCTTCTGTAATCTCAGCTACTTGGGAGGCTGAGGCAGGAGAATCGCTTGAACCTGGGAGGCAGAGGTTGCAGTGAGCCAAGACCACACCATTGCACTCCAGCCTGGGCAATGAAAGCGAGACTCCATCTCAAAAAAAAAAAAAAAAAGCACAGCTAGGCCTAAATTTATAAACATATTTTCCAGAGTTCTGGAATGACTCTTTAATCAAGGAATGCCTTCTTTAGAGTCTTATAAAAATAAAATTTAAAAATCCACAGTATAATATTTACAATGGGCATAGTATTATTTTATATCAAAACCAACATTATTATATATTAACGTTGATACAATATTATTTTAAATACTTTGTAAAGTTGAGTTGATCAAGTGATTCAGAATTTGGAAAATTCCAGAGCCAGTGCATGAGAGAGAGTGGGTTATGGAGGGAAACAATAGTGAGGAGGGTGATGGGCACAGTTATAACCAATGGAAATTGTGCCAAACAGTAAAGTGACACTTAAAGTGCTCCTTAAGAAGTGGAGAGAAAAGAAACATTTGGGGAAACTATCCCTATATTACCCAGGAAAGTGGGACCAGTTCTGGCATTCTTGATGAATGAGAGTTACTTTAATAGCTGTATTTATCTAAAATACTTATGTTTTAATTCATTGCAGCAACTGTTTTCCATAGGGACGAATAGAGAAGACAAGCTGATAGGATAATTGCCATTATTTAATACATCTGAGACTTGGGGCTGGGTAAAAATAAAGACATAGGAGTAAATGAAGAATAAATCAACATGGTAGTGCCCTCCTTAAAAACACACTTACTTATGTTTAACCTCTGAATAATAACTATATTTGAAAACAATAACTCGTATCTAAAGCATTCCTCCCCTTGACAGGAGATTTCAGTAGTGGAAGCTCATTGATATAACATGTTGCTTGGCAAACTCAAACAAGAGATTTGCACATTAAATCTCCTCTTGTTAGGCCATTTTCTGCACACAGCTAAAATGCAAGGTATTATGCCAAAGTGTTCCTCTTGATGATTCAAGGATTTCTTAGGTGAATAATGATCTCAAATACTCTACCTGCACAGGCTTCTCATGTATATTTTGATAACTCTTTCTTTTAGCTCTTTATACAAGTGAAAATAAAAGAGCTTAAGGTGACAAGTTATAAAAATCAAATATTTGCCCTAAGAGACTATTTGTGAACACAGAAACATAAACAGTATTATATTAATAAATTTATAATACAATGATATTATAACAAAATATTGCTGATTACTTGTTGGCATTACATCTCAGAATAATGAAGTTGGGTATTTAACATATAAAAGATCATTTTCCTTAAATATGCCTTTCTTTTTTTTCCATTAAAATTTTCATAGAATACCTTTAAAAAACTATTCAGCTATTGCATGTAATGACAAAGGCAATTCTATGAGATTACCATATTTGAGCAATTAAATAAGTTGCTCCAAATCATATAGAAAGTAAGAAACAGTGCTAAGGTTTGTTCTTTGATAGTTTATCTATAAGACCAAGATATGTCTCAAAAATATTAATGTTCTTTATAAATTGCCTTCCTTCAAAGTATTTTTCTTCTTGATTCTATTAAAACAGAAATATTGGACTATTGTTTAAAACCTCTCCTCCATTTTAATGGAATGTTTCTGCATTCCCTTAAATGAAAATCTTTTAATACCAAGCAGAGAAAAATAGCTTAGGAAACCTAAGTTTACATCATAACAGGATAAGAATAGCCAACCTTGGAAATAAGGTATTTCACAAGAAATACAATATAACATCAAAAAGAAAATAAAAGAAAAGGGAAAAGAAAAGAACAGAAAAGGACTTCAACTAAATCAGCTGATGAAAATGTACTTTTCCTATGTTGGACCAAATTGTAGAACTATTTAACATGAGCTATCACTTCTGAACTAGTTTAATTTAACTGAGGCCTTATTTGATGATCATCAACTAGAGACTAATATGGATATTGAAAAGAATAGTCTTAACCACGTAAGAAGATACTTCATATATGAGGAAAGACTAACTACAGGTTTATAATCTAACTAATCTCAGAACAAAAATAATGAAACCTGAGAAATAAACAAAAATCCAAAGCAGATTTACAATGGAGTCTCTTTGAAGTGCAATAACCAACACTGGGCATATATTCCTGAGTGTCTTAAAAGTGCAGCAGAATGCCTACGTTGCAGAGAATGCTACTCTGAAAGTGCTCCCTTTATCATCACCCTGACAGCAAGGACTTTATTAATCATATTCACACTTACATACATCTACTGCATTCTTTATAGAGTCTAACACTTAAAAATGACAATAAATAATCTTTGATGAAATAGTCTTCCTTTTTTCTTTCATCCTTTAAAAATTTTCAGCAAAAATCAATATATACTGTATTTAAAGGTAATAAGAACAAATTTAAATTTATAATTTAGTTTATTATGTGTTTTAAATTTGTTTTTTTTTTTGCTCTTTTTCTTCAAAGTTTGAGATTACATCTTTCTTGCCCAGCTTTCTGGAATAAGGGTCCTTTTCTTATTCATAGACACCGATATCCACTTTGTCTTTTTAAAGACCATTTTTTGGACTCCTTCCATGTGATTATGTCTTACTTGACCTTTCCCGGCAGTTTCATTGTGTCATTGACAAACTCAACATTGCTACACAGTCAAATCACATACATGGAAAATTATAATTTACCCAGAGAGAATTATTTGAGAGTCTTTTGTTGTTGTTGTTTTGTTAGTTTGTTTTACAGTTTTACCACAGGAGTCTGATAAATAAAACAACTACAGTGGCATAGTGGCACTAAATTGCCCTACTGACCTAGTCACCTGAGATTTGATGGGCTTTTTGTAAGAATGCTTTTTGCAAGGCAGTAAGTTCTTTAAAAAAGTCGATTAGCACTGAACTTTAGAATAAAACATGGATATATTTATATCTTTTCACAATTTTAATATGTGATATGTTTATAACATATTCCTCTATCTTGGATGAATAGTTGATCTATAATCTCTCTTGCTAGTTGCTGCGCAAAAATCAATAGTTATTAGTAACCTGGATAGTTTTGCATTTCTCTGAAGTGTAGCAATCTTGGAAAATCATAATCAGTGCCTTAGATCAGAGTAAAGATTGGAAACCTGTGCATCCTCTACATCTCTCCTGTACTCATGTCTTGCAGCTAAGTTTCACTGTTTTCTCTGTCACCGATTTGACCAGCTGAGAATCCCGGAAGCAGGGCCTCTTGTGCAGGCCAGTCCTCTTGCCACCTTTCATAGTCCAAACTTTTACCCAGTAGATGCTGGGAGGCTGATCTCTACACCAACTCTCAGCAACTTTGCCTGTGCTCTCTGGCCTGACACACTGCCCTTTTTGCTCATTAATTCAAATACATTCTGTCCTCAAGTTCCAATTCAAGTTTAGTTTTACTTTATTTTATTTTACTTTTTTATTGTCTTGGATGATGACATTATGACTAAGTTAGTTAACAAAGAATCCCAAAGTCTTTGTGACTTAAGAAAACAAAAAGCTGCTTTTCATTCACTCAAAGTCCCCTCCAGACCTGAGGACTCCTCAAAGCCATAGTCCTGCATATGATGACTCATTGATTCAGGCTGTTGGATACTTTGACTTGACATTTTAACAAAGACTTCCTTCACTTTTGTCACCAAAGAAGAGAAGAGGCAGCTGGGCGCAGTGGCTCACACATGTAATCCTAGCACTTTGGGAGGCCGAGGCAGGCGGATCACTTGAGGTCAGGAGTTCGAAAGCAGCCTGGCCAACATGGTGAAACCCTGTCTCTACTAAAACTACAAAAAATTAGCCGGGCATGCTTGTTGACACCTGTAATCCCAGCTAGTTGGGAGGCTGAGGCAGGAGAATCGCTTGAACCCAGAAGGCAGTGGTTGCAGTGAGCCAAAATCGTGCCATTGCACTCCAGCCTGGGCAACATGAGCAAAACTCCATCTCAAAAAAATAATAATACATAAATAAATAAGAGAATAGGTGCAGTATTTGGGTGACTTAAATGCTTAAGTTCTAATGTAACACACATCACCTCTACTTACTTTTTTTTTTCTACTTACTTATTGACCAGAACCTGTCATATAAACTGCACTCCTAACTCTAAAGAGGTTAAGAAATTTAACTTCCTCATGTGCCTGAGAGATGCTGAGATAGGATACTTGCAACATAAAAATTTTAACAAAAATATATAATAGACAAGATCTAAATAATGTAAAGAAAAAGTTTGCATACACATATACAGTACACTTTTTTGTAGTCTTAATGAAACTAATGTTTTACAAAATTCTATATAAGGCCAGATTGAAAATGAAAATCTATAGCAAAAACAAATAGGATTCATTATTGAAACACAGCAATAAACATAGCTAATATGCATAGAAATTAATAGTAAAATTTAAAAAGCACTAAAGCTAAGTTACAGACACTTGAAGATTTTCATAAAGTGGAAAAAATCTGTAATAATAATGACAACATTAAAATGTAATATTTATGTAAACCTTATAGTTTGCCAAACACAATTTGCATTTATTACCTCATTTATCTTAATAACCTCTGTATGAGGTACTTATATCCTTATTATCAATTTTTTCTTAGAGAAGAGTTGACTGAGGCAGACTAGGGGTGATGTGCCAAAGGTCACAAAGACAGTGACTGGAAGAGAGAACCAAGATTTGTAGTGCCACTAAGACAACAATTATATGATTAAATAGTATGTGACATGATTTCAGGAATGCCTCAGGGATGATAATTTAACTCTTTAAAGCAAGACATTAGAAGGTAAACAAAAATGTGCCTAGAGATGGGAACAACTAAAGAATATGTAAATGAATTTTAAAAGAGGGGAAAAAGTATAACTAATAAACAAAACTAATAATTCTGTTAATAGTTAAATTTAAGACAAAATAATAAAAAATATTAAAAAATCACAAAAAAACTCACAAATGTATAATTATGGATAAGAAATCTATAGAGATACAAAAGCAATTTAGAATAATTGGTAATGACTGTATTAAGAACACAGAAGTACATTGAAAGTCATAATAACATGTATGATTTATTTAATTACAAACTAATTCGATTGAACTCAGAAGACTTATAAATAGGAATACACCAATTAATTTTGATATAATTGGAATTTCCTGAAACAGAATAGAATGATGATTTTGTGGACAAGAAGGTAAAGGAAATCAGAAGATACTGGCAAAAAGGTATAAACTTTGTTATAAGATGAATAAATTCCAAGGAGCTAATGTACAGAATGGCAACTTCCGTTGACAATAATGTATTGTATACTTGAAATTTGCTAAGACTGTAGATCTTAAATACTATTTTACACACAAGAAAAATGGTACTTAGGTGAGGTCATAGGTATGTTAACTAACTTAATTTTGCTAATCATTTCACTATATATAAAATAAAAAATAATTTTATTAAATAATGATCATCTAAACAAAGCTCAGTATTAGGTGACTTTGACACCTCTAATCTCGTGGGAAATATTGGAATTCAAGTATATTAAAAATTAATAGTAGAGAGTTTTGCAAAAAACTAAATGAATTCAACATAGCCATATAAAGCCATATCATTACCTGATAAAGATAACATAAACAGACTTCCAATTATGTGTGTATGGTATGACAGGTGCCCTGAAGTTACCTATACCAGTAGAACACCTATTTTATAAATAAGATACATCCTTCGTAGCATTGATGAACCCAGAGGTGGCAAAAGAGGTCTGCAAGAACCCATCCATTCACTTAAAAAAAAAATCATATCTTGGTTCCAGCACTTGGAGTGCCAAGCTCAGGACACACAGAAAGAGATGAAGGAGAGGGTTTAGAATGTTATTTAAATTTAGACATCATTAAATATGCACAGTAAAGTTTTATGGATGACTAGATCAGAGTCTGTATAAATACTAGACCAGCAGATGTAAAATAAATTTAAAAAAACAAAATTTTTAAAATAGTAAAACAAATATTAATTAATAAAAAGGCAGTAATAAGAAATAAGGCATGGAAATAGTGAACCCAACTTTAATGTAAATCACAATAAATTTAATGGGGCTAAACGTGTTATTAAATGTTGGGAAATCATAATCAAGTCTATAAATAAAAAATATGTCAGGTACACACATTTCATTTAGTGTAGTTAAATGTGTGAACCCCAAATATCTTAGCTGGTTTCAGTAAATTTAGGAAGTTTATTTGGCCAAAGTTACAAATGCATGCCCATGACACGGTCTCAGGAGGGTCTGATGACACGTGCCCAAGGAGGTCGGGGCACAGCTTGGTTTTATACATTTTAGGGAGACATGAGTCATCAATCATTATAGGTAAGATGTACACTGGTTTGCTTCAGAAAGGTGGGACAACTTTAGAGGGGGCTTCCAGGTCATAGGTAGATAAGAGAAAAATGGTTTCATTCTTTTGAGTTTCTGATTAAACTTTCTGAAGAGGCAATCAGCTCTACATTTATCTCAGTGAGCAAAGGAATGACTTTGAATAGAATGGGAGGCAAATTTGCCCTAAGCAGTTTTCATCTTGACTTTTCCTTTTAGCTTAGTTATTTTGGGATTCCAAGATTTTTTTCCTTTCACAAATGACATGTTCATGATTTTCCATGTATTATCATGCTATATAAATAAAACAGATATTATAGTTACATTATTTGCATGTGTCAGCTCTTACATTTAAAATAAAGATAAAATAGTATCAACATACAATCACTTAAAGAACAATCTCATTTCAATATCAAAACAATGATGTCAAATAAATTGCTAGTATCAATTAGGACATTTTCTATTCTGATAAGAATACAACTTAAATTGACTACAACAATCAAAAAATATTTTGTGTAATGTTTTAAATTTGTGAGGTAATTTCTATTTGGAAGGATCTTAATTTTAAAGTTGTAGGACTGTACTAAAATCCATTTTTTCTCCGTCTCTCCACTGATCCGTCTAAGAGTAAAGTTTCCTTGCTAAAATCCTACATCTATTCTACTTAACAGGCCAAAGTTCTGCTTTTATGGTTATAAAATATCTCAGCAACTTTCAATGACATATACATGCATTGCACAATTCTGCAAAAAGTGAGTGTCTTCTCTGGTTGCTTTCTGTAATAGAGATACAATTTAATGTTATTAGAAATGAGTATTACTCATGCCACCCGTGTTAGGAAAGAATGCAAAGAGAAGCTCCTCAGGTGCCTTGATTTTCCAAAAAGATGTCTTAGAATTGCTGCCACCAAACAATGGACCCTGTGGAGCTGAGAAGGACTGGATATATTGTGCTAAGAACATACATATGCTAAGAAAATTGTGAAATTATGCCAAATTTAATATTGTGTTTTTGTGTTCAAAAGTTATAAAACTGTTTAGGATGAGGGCTTGATCATGGATCTGCAAGCTCATTAACCAGACAGGTGCAGCACATTAGAATGCATAAATAAGCATATGCCTATCCTATCTTTAATTTACATTTTGATCTTTACTTAAAACAGAACTACCATTTGACCTAGCAATTCCATTACTGGGTATATACCCAAAGGAAAATAAGTCATTCTGCCAAAAATACTCCTGTACTCAGATGTTCATTGCACCACTATTCACGATAGCAGACATGGCATCAATCTAAATGCCCATCAACAGAAGAGTGGATAAAGAAAATGTAGTACATATACATCATGGAATACTACACAGTCATAAACAAGAATGAGATCATATCCTTTGTAGCAAAATGGATGCAGCTGAAGGCCATTATCCTAAGAAAATAAACACAAAACAGAAATCCAAATATCACATGTTCTCACTTATAAGTGGGTGCTAAACATTGAGTATACATGGACACAAAGATGGGAACGACAGATACTGGGAACTACTGGAAGGGGAGAGAGAGTAGGGGCAAGGGCTGAAAAACTACCTATTGGGTGCTATGCTCGCCACCTGGATGATGGGATCATTTATACCTCAAACCTCAGTGTCATGCAATATACTTATGTAATAAACATATACAAGTATCCCCTGAACCTAAAATAAAAGTGCAAATTATTTTAAAAATAATTATTAGTTTCATATACATCAACTTAAATAAAAATATATCTATAAAAATACGTATCTATCTTGATTACTGTTTTGTCATCTCATTAAATTTTGCACTCAAGAAAAGTCCCTGTCACTTCCCCCTAATCCTAGTCATATACAACATAAGTATATCATATACCGATATACAGAATAGAACTAGGTTATTTAGCACACAATATTACTACTGAATTTGAATTAAGTAAAGTCTATATAACTGGTCATGTAATCTCTTTGGTGAGTTTTGTGGTAGGGACTTTTACTCCAAATTCAACTTCAATTTGGAATATCTCAACCCATCAGTTTCTAAAATTGTTTTTTATTCTCAAAGCCATTCACCTATATGCAAATTTATGTATTCATCCTTCAGATATAGTCATATGTTGAAGTGTCAGAGTCCTCAATAAGTCTAATGATGTTTATTCCCTGATGCCTTAAGTCCCACCTCATCTTACATTAAAATCTTTACAGAGTCAATTTAAAGTTAACAAGCAGGAAGCTATTTATCTTAAATTTAGGCTTCCATTGCTACTCATCCTACTGCATATATAATAAACATTAAAAAAGAAATGCATGTATCCCTGAATAAACTGAATATCAACTTGGGTATGTAATTTAAATGCACTGAACATCCACATTTTCCTTGAGCTTTACACAGCATTCTCTTACTTTCTCCAGGTTACTGATGTACTTTTCCTTTGGTATGGTGTTATATAATGCCTATGAAAGAGATTTAAGTTAATCATTGTTTTAAAGTTAACTTTTTTTGTTTTTTATAATTTTTCTCTTGAAGAAAGATAAATGTAGTTACTTCCAGGGTAGATTTTCTTCACCCGGATACTCATTGCTCTTCCTTTAAGACGCACAAAAACAATTTTCTTCTAGAACAACATACCTGCCATAGTGTATTGATTGCTTTTTGGTTTGAGGAATTTGAATGAGCAACTACATTTCATCCTACTGGGAAACACTAAACCATACTAGTATTACATTTTGGTGGGAGGAAGATGAAGAAGCTAGGATAAAATGGAAAGGAAGATAAATGAGCTCAATTTCATAGGAGTAAGGACTTTTTTCCCTCAACACCTGTAGTTTGCTCTCACATTCATTCTCCCTTTCTTTCAACCCACACGTGCGTGCATACATACACACACACACACACACACACACTCACACAGCATTGCACTTTAATCTTCTTTGGCATTGCAAGAAACTCCATGAATAACTCATGAATATAAAAATGAATTATGCATTAGTTGACTCAAAACAAACTGCTTCCAGGTGATCTGATTTAAAAAGCTTATGATTGACAAGTGAAAATAATTAATAAACATCTAGATTGTAAAATGTGTGCACAATACTACAAAAAGTTAAAAGGGTTAAGAAATTGGCACTAAATTAAGAGAAGAAATAGTTGTGCTTCTCTCAATTATCCATAAAAATTTGTTAAAATTCCACACTTATTGCAACTTTGATTCTGCATTATTTATACCACTACTGTGCTCCATTAATTTCAATTTTTTGATTTTATAAAAAGAGTAAAAGAATACATTGCTTATTCCTGGCCTAGAGCAGTATGTTTTAAACTGTGAGCAAATGGTTTGGGGAATGACACAATAAAATTTTCAGAAGGAAGTTAATAGATGTGTGTGCTCAATCAGAAAGAACTTCATTTTTTGCATAAACAAATTTTCATGTTCTAAAGTGGAAAAGTGAATCCTATGTATATTAAATAATAAGCCCAAATTTATTCAGCATGATTTTTATGAATTGTATGTTGATGTGTACAGTTTGTATGATGGTGACATGAAACCCTGTCATCAGGACTTATATTCCAGTGTTGTTTGGCTTATAAAATGCCTTTCCCAGTAATGTATTCATGTGTTTATCTAAGTATAAATACTGGATATCCCACTACTATAAATACAAATCTGAAGGAGGAAGTAATTTATCCCAGATAAATAAAGAATTCTAAGAGAAAAAGATGAGGTCATATGTTACCTGTTTCTACAGAAAACCCCTTTGCTTGTTATAGAATGAACATCAGATTGGATTTAAGCAGAATCATTATTTTTCTGAGCTACAGGCTTTGCTCTCCACTCAAGTGTAGATTCTTGTCAAGCACTGCCCTTTCTAACTACTCTCTGCTGGAGTCTGAAAACTCTTATCCATCAGATTGCACCTTCATTGTACCTCAGGCAGCCCAAAAGCCCCACAAAGTATAATCTTCCTAATTCTGATTAGTAAGTAAAACAGGAACAGGAAACAGTTTTGTCACAGCATCTAACATCTCCCCTTCATAAAGATTTAGGTTTTGCATCATTACGTTAATGTCAGTGAGAATAAGATAACATAGATGAATTACCTGAGAAAATTGAAGCTACCTCAAACCTGTCAATGTAAATCTTAAAACTAACTGAAATCTATTCAAAATGCCAATCAATACAGGAATGTTTAAGAAAGATGGTTTCATACATGATAGAATCAGTTTTTCAATGACGCTTAATATTTTTTATCACATTTAGGGAAAAATGTGAGTATCAAATTGTTAATCTTGGCTGGGCGCAGTGGCTCATACCTGTAATCCTAGCACTTTGGGACGCCAAGGCGGGCAGATCACTTGAGGTCAGGAGTTTGAAACCAGCCTGGCCAACATAGTGAAACCCTGTCTCTACTAAAAACACAAAGAAAAAGAGGCAGATGTGGGGGCATGCATCTGTAATTCCAGCTACTCAGGAAGCTGAGGCACAAGAATTGCTTGAACTCAGGAGGCGGAGGTTGCACTGAGTGGAGATCACACCACTGCACTCCAGCCTGTGTGACAGCATGAGACTACTTCTCAAAAAAAAAATTGTCAATCTTTTTATTTTCCTAGAATTCATATTGGCGTAGAATAATCTATGAGTATCTTCTTTGTGATTCTATTAAAAATATAAATTGATTTGGAGAGAAAATAAACATTTATAATATTGAGTTTGCATTCCATAAATATGATTTATCATATTGTCAGTAATTTCAATTATGGAAAATAAGCACAGAAAGAGGAATCGAATAGACTAGGAATAATTCTAACAAAAATGTGCAAGATGTCTAAACTAAAAAATTAAAATATTATTGAGAGACATTAAAAAGATCAAAATTAATAGAAGAAATAGGGGAGAAGCAGATATACTCTGCCTGAAATTAAGACTATTATACGATTAGGAATTTAAGATATGTGTGTAAGACAGATAAATGGAACAATGAAATAGAAAAAGTCCCAGAAAAACTGAGATTTGATTTATGTAAAAGCTAGCATTGCAGAGCAGTGGCAAAAAAAGGAAGGTCTTCTGGATAAACATTCCTTCTAGCCAAAAGACAGACACCCAAAAAGAGTAGGAAATGGGGTAGCCTAGCAGACAGAAAATTTTTCGACATTAACTGCTCTACTCTGTCACAGAAAATTATGATGCCATCCATTCAAACTCACAGCAACTAAGTTTGAGTGGAGATTGGAGACTTCCACATTTGCCAGGCTATAATGAGGCCACCCAAGTTCCCCATGAGGATGGGTATCAGAGGTGTTCAAGCAGGCCGCTAAAATTTCATTCACACTGGCAGTAAAAGGATTCCTTCCCATGATGTCAGTTGAGACTAGATGGGGAGCTTGGACTTCCATCTTCACCTGGTAAAAATGTGGCAGCCCTCCACTTCTTGCTAGGGGAAATCATAAGACGGCTTGCTGAAAGTCAGGACTTTTACCACTGCTACTGGTGGTAGTTACAAGAATCTACACATGTGATTAAATGATATATTACCATGTATTCTTTCATAACAAAAAATTCCCTAAACTATTTTTCCCTAGATTCCCTAAAGTAAAATTTAATAAAGTATTCCCTCATCATACTAAAGTAAGCCAAGTAAAAAACAATTTTGGTATTCTATTCTTGCTATTCTTAATTCTCAAGAATTTGCTCACTATTTTTTGTTTTCTTTAATGTAATCCTAAAAATTGTAACTGCTTATCTTTTATACTAGACTTACAAACAATGAATGTTTTAAGTATTTGATCTCTGCAAATAGTTTTCAATCCACAATATCTACACATTAGTGAATACTCCTGACTGAGCTTCTTCTTGATGCTAAAATATTTTGCAGGTGACTGGAAAGTATTCCACGAATGATTTGTATCTTCCCATGATGTTTATTCATGCAGTCTTAGTTTACAAGCAATTTATGATAATTGCATGTGGATATAGCCACAAAGCAATCCCTATAATTTTTTGCCAGGCATAAAAAAATGGCATATTTTGGCAACTATATCTCAAACAATGGGTTTGGTAATGTTGACAATCATTTGTAAAATAAAACAAGGAAAGAAAAACCCTTTTTCTCTTTTGTATGACAGGAAACAAAAATAGAAGAAATGGCTTGTTCTCTTTAACTCTCCACAAACAAAAAAAAAAGATGAAAGAAGTAACAGAGTGAAACAAAGTGTTCCTTCATTTATAATAATAATAAAATTTATTTTTCTTATACAAACAAAACCAGCAAGAATTGGGAATCAAAATTAGGTCAATAACTATGTGATGGTATAATTATTAGTAACACTTTAGAGCTGTACTTAAGACACAGTCAATGAACTTTATTTTTTTTTGTCAAGTGCTCCTTATCCTTAAAAATAAAAAATGCACACTAAATGCAGCTCACTTAAATTCTTGCAGATGATTTTAATATAGGACAACATGGAAAATTTATTTCTGCCAGATATTATAAATTCAAACATAGATCATAGCTATTATTACACTGATTAACATATTTTCCAGAATATATTCTGTACTTTATCTTCTTGCTGTTCCTATTTGGGGTGTTCCATAAAATGATGTTTAAAAGGTAAACCGAGGCACAGTAAAATTTTTAAAGGGTGTTTTTAAGTAAACAATGATTCATGAATTGGGCAGCTCCAAATCAGAAGTGATCCAGGAGCTCAACCAAGGAAAAAGAAAGAGGCTTTTATAGAACAGACACTGCAGTAAAGGAAAGAAAATATTTGATCGGTTGTTATTATAACTTATCCACTATAACAGTGTTTATACTTAGGTATAACCTTATTGGGTTGCCTTATTTAGTCTATTCCACTGGAAAATTCCTAGTTACAGATTGTAAGTTATTTGGCTGTTTCTGATTGGTTGAGCTTAAGTTGTTATTGTCATTGTTGTTTTTAATACAGCCATTTACAAGAAATAGCTCAAGTTAAGTTTTGCTTATGTTTGCAAATCAAGCAAGCCTAAGGTAACTTATAAGGCCTAACTGGCTTTGTTTTTTCAGAAACTCTTCAGCCTGATCTTGATTTCTATTTACTTTAATGGTGTCAAATTGATATTTAATTGACTATTTTATTAACAGTGGAGAAGCTAGAACCAGATCAATCTTCTAAATAACAAAAATAAACTTTGAACAAAATAATTTTAAAAGCACACATTGTTTGAAGTGACTGTGGAGTGGCCTAAACCCTATGGAGATTGGAGTGAATTTACTTCTTTGAAGGAACAAACTTCCGTATGTGAAATGCACATATATTCAGGTTTTCTTCTGAGAATATTTCTCAGTTTCACCTTGACCAATGTCTAGAACCCAATATAAATATGAAGTCTTATTGACTTGAGCTAGGAGAGAGTGTTTTTCAGGGATGCCAGAGTGGTTGAAATTTGGGGAGACAGGTGAATTCCCAGACAAGAGAGAGCCACAGAGGGAAGAGTCTCAAAAGCTTAGTTTAAACTCTCTCAAATTCATTGGTGTTTGATGAGGTACCCAGGTGCAGTGAAGACTTCAATGAGCCCAACATGAAGCAACAGTTAGAAGGATGCGACTGTTGGGCAGAGACTTTTAACTGCTAGCCCCTTTAGAATCTGAGTTTAGAATGTGTCCTACCAAGTTACATCAGCTTAACTAGCACCTTGGAATAAACGTGAAAACCTAAATAGAACCAAATTTTTTTAGTAAAATCTGTTACTGAGCTATAATGTTTACAATATGATTAAGGGCACAACTCAAAGAGAAAGATATAATAGAGCATAAAACTAAGCCTCTACAGTTGTAAGGTAATTAGTCGGTAATTTACCTATTTGCTAGTACAAAAAATCAAAATGATTCATAGGAAGATAAAAGAATCTAGAGTCCCTACCAAGTATTATCTTTAAGATCCTATCTACAAGGTCTGCTATAGAAAGAAACAGGAAAATGTGTCCCATAATTAAGAAAAAAAGAAGTGAATGGAAATAAACACTGACATGAACCAAATGTTAGCATTACCAAATTAAGATTTTAGCCGGGTGCGGTGGCTCACGCCAGTAATCCCAGCACTTTGGGAGGCCGAGGTGGGTGGATCACGAGGTCAGGATATCAAGACCATCCTGGCTAACATGGTGAAACCCCGTCTCTACTAAAAATACAAAAAAATTAGCCAGGCATGGTGGCGGGCACCTGTAGACCCAGCTACTCGGGAGGCTGAGGCAGGAGAATGGTGTGAACCCAGCAGGCGGAGCTTGCAGTGAGCCGAGATCACGCCACTGCACTCCAGCCTGGGCAACAGAGCGAGACTCTGTCTCAAAAAAAGAAAAAAAAGATTTTAGACCAGATTTTTATAAATATTTTCAGAAACTGCAAAAGATAAAAAGGCTCAGCAAAATATGTAAATGATTTTTAAAAATAGAATATGTATATGTATAAAATTTTAACAAGTTAGGTAGACTGAGCAGTAGTTTAAATATGGAAAAAGTAAGGGTCAGTAAACTTAAGGATAGAAGTAGAAATTATTTTAAGAAGAGTGATAAAACAGAATTTTAAAATGAATGGTCCAGAATTCAGTGAAGCAAGATAGCAGAATAGGAAAGTCCAGGCTCTTGCTCTACAATAGAAATATCAAATAAACAACAACATTACAGTTCTCCCAAGTAATTTTGTGGAACTCTAAAAACAAGCTATGAATTTGCAGCCACCAGGAGAAACCCCCAACAAAGAAAAGGCCACATTCAAAATGATAGAAAATGTGTGGCATTTTTGCTTACCCTTGTCCCACCCTTTCTATCCAGTGGGGCCAGGGATGGTCGGGAGAAAGCTGTCCAATTTCCAGTTTCTCCCTCAGGACCAGAATGAAAAGTGTGGAACTTGTTTGCAATGTTTTAGCTTATCTGTGGGCTTCTTGAGTGACTGGTTTCTATCTTGCCTGACTGGGAGCATTGATTGGAAATAGTGTCAAGCTTTGAGTATGAGGTTGGAGACCATCAAATGCAATAGTGGGGGCTGCAGTGTGTGACAGCTGCAAGGGGACTCCAGATCTATGAGTCCCTGGGGACAAGAGATTGTAAACCGAGGAATGCAATAGAACATCAAAGACCCTAAGAAGAGGCAGGCGTGAGACACTTAAGCAAAATAACACATTTAAAAGCATCATCTATATGATAGAATTAGGAAATCACACACACATGCACTATTTCCCAGGAAAGACACATTCCCAGAAAAGACCTGAAAAGATCTTGAATTTTCATACTGGTTGTTTAGTGAAAGTTTTCTCTTGCGTAGAGATAATCTACAAAGACTGGAAGAAGTAGCTGCTTTTTCAAATGTCTAATTTTAAACAAAAGACTACAAAGCATACAAAGAAACAGTGAAATGTGACTTATCCAAATTAACAAAATAAATCTCCAGAAACCAACCCTAAACACAGGTTTCAGATTTACTTGGCAATAACTTTAAATAGCTGTCATAAATTTGCTTAGTGAGATAAAGAAAATCGTGAATAGACAAAGAAAAATGAGAAAAATTGAGATATAAACAATTCAAGAATATCAACAAAGAGACAAATTATTTTCACAAAGAACAAAAAAGAAATTCTAGAGCTGGCAATAAAATAATTGAATTTCAAGTTTAATACAGCAGATTCCAACAATCAGAATTTTTTAAAAAAAAAGCAAACATGAAGACAGGTCACTTGAAATTATAGAGTCTGAAAAGCAAAAAAGAAAAGAATAAAGAGTGAAGTAAAGTAATAGTGACCCTGTTCCTTTCAGGTTCCTGCTTGATTTGTGAAATAGCCCAGTAATAGGGGACATTCTCCTGGATCATTCTGCTTAGTGAGAGGATGAGGGCTCAGGAAACCGTGAGTATTTTGCTGCTACTCTCTTGTAAGTTTCCACTGAAACCTGCCTTACTTATGGACTGTGCTATTGTGGTGCTTGTCTCCACTCAGTGTGTATGCTGTGTTTCAATTCTGCATGTCAAATTTCAGGTTTCAAGCACTTAACCCTTCACAGATATTTTCAGACCTATTACCTAGGTTAGATTATATTTAATTTATGCAGTGACTTATACTGGGTGACTAATCCAGTTCCTTTATCCTGGCCTTCTGAATTCAGCATGTCATCTCCCTCTTACTCTATATCACCTGAAAAATGAAAAACACAATATCAAGGGTTTTTTTTTTATACTTTAGGTTTTAGGGTACATGTGCACAATGTGCAGGTTTGTTACATATGTATCCATGTGCCGTGTTGGTTTGCTGCACCCATTAACTCGTCATTTAGCATTAGGTATATCTCCTAATGCTGTCCCTCCCCGCTCCCCTCACCCCACAACAGTCCCCGGAGTGTGATGGTCCCCTTCCTGTGTCCATGAGTTCTCATTGTTCAAGTCCCACCTATGAGTGAGAACATGCAGTGTTTGGTTTTTTTGTCCTTGCGATAGTTTACTGAGAATGATGTTTTCCAGTTTCATCCATGTCCCTATAAAGGACATGAACTCATCATTTTTTATGGCTGCATAGTATTCCATGGTGTATATGTGCCACATTTTCTTAATCCAGTCTATTGTTGTTGGACATTTGGGTTGGTTCCAACTCTTTGCTATTGTGAATAGTGCCGCAATAAACATACGTGTGCATGTGTCTTTATAGCAGCATGATTTATAGTCCTTTGGGTATATACCCAGTAATGGGATGGCTGGGTCAAATGGTATTTCTAGTTCTAGATCCCTGAGGAATCACCACACTGACTTCCACAATGGTTGAACTAGTTTACAGTCCCACCAACAGTGTAAAAGTGTTCCTATTTCTCCACATCCTCTCCAGCACCTGTTGTTTCCTGATTTTTTAATGATGGCCATTCTAATTGGTGTGAGATGGTATCTCACTGTGGTTTTGATTTGCATTTCTCTGATGGCCAGTGATGATGAGCATTTCTTCGTGTGTTTTTTGGCTGCATAAATGTCTTCTTTTGAGAAGTGTCTGTTCATGTCCTTCGCCCACTTTTTGATGGGGTTGTTTGGTTTTTTCTTGTATTTGTTTGAGTTCATTGTAGATTCTGGATATTAGCCCTTTGTCAGATGAGTAGGTTGCAAAAATTTTCTCCCATTTTGTAGGTTGCCTGTTCACTCTGATGGTACTTTCTTTTGCTGTGCAGAAGCTCTTTAGTTTAATGAGATCCCATTTGTCAATTTTGGCTTTTGTTGCCATTGCTTTTGGTGTTTTAGACATGAAGTCCTTGCCCATGCCTATATCCTGAATGGTATTGCCTAGGTTTTCTTCTAGGGTTTTTATGGTTTTAGGTCTAACATGTAACTCTTTAATCCATCTTGAATTAATTTTTGTATAAGGTGTAAGGAAGGGATCCAGTTTCAGCTTTCTACATATGGCTAGCCAGTTTTCCCAGCACCATTGATTAAATAGGGAATCCTTTCCCCATTTCTTGTTTTTGTCAGGTTTGTCAAAGATCAGATAGTTGTAGATACGCGGCATTATTTCTGAGGGCTCTGTTCTGTTCCATTGATCTATGTCTCTGTTGTGGTACCAGTACCATGCTGTTTTGGTTACTCTAGCCTTGTAGTATAGTTTGAAGTCAGGTAGCGTGATGCCTCCAGCTTTGTTCTTTTGGCTTAGGATTGACTTGGCGATGTGGGCTCTTTTTTGGTTCCATATGAACTTTAAAGTAGTTTTTTCCAATTCTGTGAAGAAAGTCATTGGTAGCTTGATGGGGATGACATTGAATCTATAAATTACCTTGGGCAGTATGGCCATTTTCACAATATTGATTCTTCCAACCCATGAGCATGGAATGTTCTTCCATTTGTTTGTATCCTCTTTTATTTCACTGAGCAGTGGTTTGTAGTTCTCCTTGAAGAGGTCCTTCACAGGGATTTTATTTTTTTAAAATATTGTATTGTAGTTTGCATCATTTGAGTACTATTCTATTTACTGTCTTTGTTATCCAAACACACTGCTTCTTTAGAAATAACGTAAATGACAACATTCCAAGTTTTGCCAACATTGCCACAATAATGGCATTAGCATATGATGTCCCAAGAATTAGTTGTAAATATGCAAATCTAACTTTGTAGTGCTAAATGCTAAAATTAATTAAGTATTTGTGCAAAATATCCCTCCCAGGTTTGTGTTTTAAAAGCAGGGAGAGGAGTTATCTCCAAAATTTCTCCAAATTTTTGACAAAATTATTATCTTTATAAAATTTACCATAATACATATTTCACAGAATAAAAACCTTTTTAAACCAAGCTGTAAAGCCTCAGAGCAAGTTTCTGCCAGATGTGATTTGATAAGCTATAAACCCTTGAAATATCAGAGATGATAGTAAATATGACAACTGACCTATAGTTATAATACTAGAAATGTGATACTGTAAAGCTATCTGTGTGTTTTTTTCTACTGAGGCCATTAGGAGAGAATTTGTTTTGCATATTTTCTAAGAAAGAGTTCTAACTTTATGCCATAAAATTGATAACAAAGCATAGTTTCTATGATTCTATACATTTATCAGCATCATATGTTATCTATAGTGTAGTGAAACCAAATTCCTTAAAAATATAAAACTTATCACTTTCAGTTGATTTATGTTTCCTTTAACATAATCCTAATAAATTTAAAAGTGTTTTTCACATAATATTCAGATAATAATGTGCCCAAGTCAGTGCTGCTTTGGATCCTTTGATAAGTTCTCATCTTTCACATGAAGGATAATAGTGTGGTACATTTCCCTCCGTGTTCAGACTTACTGCAAGACAAGCAATGTACTGCTCTACCCTCAGATTAGCACAGAGACAGAGAATCTCCAAAATTGATCTTGAAGTCTTCCCTATTAAAAAAATAACAACAAAAACTCTGATTTCCCTGGTCTACTTCACATCTTACCTCTTCACTGGCTAATAACCTGAGCCAAAAATCTATATAAAATTGCAGACTCTTACATCTCTTCAAGTATTCATCAACTTCTTGTTACCTCTTCCATCTCTTTGTTGTTATTCTTAGGACCCTTTTTACTGATTTCAGCAAAATTCCATCCTCTATGACCAGTACTATTACAGAGTCACTTGTTCATAACTTTCTCCTAAGCAGTTCCCCTCTATTCCATGCTCAACACTTCTGCCAAAATCTGATCAAGTTAATCCTGTCAGAGGTACTTAGTGGCCTTCCTTTGTGTGTAGTACCACAAATTAGTGCTGTATCCTCAACACTTAAGAGTGTACCTAGCATGAAAACAACAGAAAAACAAAATTATCTGGATTTAGATACTTTTGTATAGAACTACGTGACTGAAGCAGTAGAGGCACCCATTTATTCTTATTCATTCATCCGTACATTCATACAATGTGAGTTGGTTGAGTTCCTGCATGGCATCATATGTCTGTGCTTGTTATAGTAGAGAGTTAGGCAAACATGAGCAGGGCAGAAGAAGCCTCTCCCACAACCAGCCATGTCAGGCGACCATCAGGTGATAGCCACGTTAACTCTCTTTCTAAAATAGTTGGTTGCAGCCAATACCAGGGAAAGGCAGTCTCCCTATAGTTAGGAAATACCTGAAAATGGTGATCAGCAGCTTCCTGAAGAAGGTCTCAGGAGTTGGGTGAATAGGCTTAAGCATGTACATTAAAAGGCAAAATGGTGGACTTAAACTGGTATATGACCTTCTAGGGCCATTCCACCAGTAAAGGGAAGAACGCCTTCAGCGAGAATGAGTACAGCTCCAGTAAACACTGCGCGTGCTCTCCTCCCAAGCACTAACTGACCATTGTGCATGCAGACAGCACACTCTAAGGGAAAAATCAGGGGAGAAGGGACGCAAGACCCCAGAAATATGCCAGCACATAAAACCCTAAATCAAAAGGTAAAACTGTGCACTTGTCCTTCAAGTCGTCCACTTGTCCCTCTTCCAAGTTCACATTTCTTCCTTTTGTTCCTGCTCTAAAGCTTTTTAATAAACTTTCACTCTTGCTCTAAAACTTGCCTCCATCTCCCCTTCTGCCTTATGCCCCTCAGGCAAATTCTTTCTTCTGAGGAGGCAAGAATTGAAGTTAGTGCATACTTGGATGGATTCCCAACTGGTAACATGCTCAGGGATGCGGTGTAAAACGGTAGGCAGTTAAACTAGGAAGTTCTGTATCAGCAACCACAACATAGGGACAGAGTAAAATTATGTTTTCAGAAGACAGAGATTAGGTAATTTGGCAACTCAGTTGGAAGACGGGAAATTAGTTCAAAAAAAGGAGGAATGCAAATCAGTTAAGGCCCAGGGGATGACATAGTATTCAAGTAAAATCTTTGAATAGAAAAGGTTTTTAACAATGTTGAGGTGAGCCCTGAGAATAGATTAAGTACCCTGTCTCTACACCTGTGATCATGCCATTCTTTTACCCTTCTGTTTCTCCTTTTCTTTCTCGTCATTCAGAATTATCTTTATCCCTGCAAATAGCATAAGGTTTAACTAAAACTGCTAAATAATTATATTAGCTTATGTATAAGGAGTCGTATAAAAAGTGTGTTGAGAGTTGGGGCAATGGCACACTGACATTTTTATAAACCCTCATGCTTCCTGTACCTGCTACCCTTGGTCTTTCACCAGTTTCTTCCCCCATGGAAGAACACTGAACATAGACATTGCAGCTTCACTTAAATATAATCACATACAATGAAAAAAGAAATGGGGTATTCTCTTCAGGTGTCTCTTTACTGGGGTGGAAAATTTTCCAGGAACCACCTGCAAACTTTGTCAGTTCCCATTGACCAGCACTGGGTCACATCCATTTCTCTTGCTGCAAGAGGGGAGGGTAGAAAGACAAAATTCTGCTGTTTTCAATATTTATCCTAGAAGACAGTTTGAGTCAGTGTGTTAGTCCATTCTCACGCTGCTATAAGGACAAAGCTGAGACTGGGTAATTTATAAAGGAAAGAAGTTTAATTGACTCACAGTTCTACAGGGCTGGGGAGGCCTCAGGAAACAGAATCATGGCGGAAGGGGAAGCAAGCACACCTTTTTTCACAAAGAGGCAGGAGGGAGAAGAATGATAGCCAGTGAAGGGGGAATCCCTTTATAAAACCATCAGATCTTGTGAGAACTTACTGTCATGAGAATAGCATGGGGGAAACCACTCCCATGATTCAATTACCTCCCACTGGGTCCCTCTCACAACAAGTGGGGATTATGGAAACTACAATTCAAGATGAGATTTGCGTGGGGACACAGTCAAACCATATTGGTCAGTGAGAAAAACAGGATGAAGTGGAGAGTTTTTATAATTAATTAAATAATTAATTTGTATTGTATAAATTTGAAGTATTCAAGTCTGATGTTCTGATATACATATTCGTAGTGAAATGATTACTACAAGTAAGCAATTTAAGATACCCATCACTTTCCGTAGTAACTTTTTTTTTCAGGATGAGGTTGAATTGTTAGTAGTCAACCAGCGGCATCTTCCTGTCTTTCTCAGTTCCTCAGCCTTCTCTTCATATTTAGACTTCATACTGTCTTACTTCCTCTGAACTCCTTTAATGAACATTACCTGCACTAGTCATTTGATGTTTAAATATTGAGCCACATGACTAGCTGCTATTTTGTGAATATGTCTGTATTCATTTCTTGGGGCTGCTGAAACAAAATAACCACAAACTGGGTGTTCAGTCATAGAAATGTATTGTCTCACAGTGCTGGAGGCTAGAATTCTGAGATCAATGTATTGTTGGCTTGGCCATGCTCCCTCTGAAGGTGCTTGGGGAGAACCTGTTCCAGGCTTCTCACCTAGCTTCTGATCATTTCTTAGCATGTGGCAGCATAATTCCAACCTTCACATGGTGTTTCTACCTGTGTGTGTGTATCCCTGTGTTCAAATTTTGTCTTTATATGTTGAATCAGGGTCCATTCTAATGACCTCAGACTATTTGCAAAGAAGGTCACAGCAGCAGACACTGTGGGTTAAGACTTCAACGACTTTTGTGAGAACACATTTCAACCCCTAATAATGTCTGACTGTTTTGCTGAGAAAGTAAACAACGTCGGATCAAGACCTTTTTTCTCATATGCATGTTTCACAAAGAGCGTGAAGCAGGGTGCTTTTAGCATAATAATTGCTTAATAAATATTCTGATTGATCCTGATTCAGATCTTCCTCTTCTAAGTCAATGCCACTCAAAATGAGGTCTACCGAACAGTAGTGTTGCAGCACATCTGAATAGATCTTTTGTGTGTAGGGTGGAGGGATGAACTATGCCAAGGTCAGAGAAAATTTGGGGATAGGATTGTAGTACAATAAGTTAAAAATGTTGCATAGGTTATTTCACCCCAGAGAAATTTCAAAGACTGTAATATGTCATGTAATAGGGATCTGCCAAAGGGGAATGTGTTATTTGGTATTTGCCAAACATATGGGCCATATTTTTTCCTACACAGAACACTTGTTAATGTCTTCTGAACAGCATCATGTTACAAACACTATTTGGGAAATCTGCTCTCAGTTCATTGGCACTGGCTCAGAGATCACAACTAAAGAAACAAATAGAGTTAACTTTCTCAGATCCCAGGTTATATATTAAATCATATGTCAATCCCATTTTTAGTAGCTATATATTTTGTTTCATGACAGCCTAAACCTTCTCATGGCCCACAAATAATTATATATTTTGTGGTTGGTCATAAAATCAAAACGATCTTAAGTGAGTATGAAGTTTTGTAAAAAGGTGAACTTAGCTGATTTTATTTTTTTAATTTTGTTTGAAAGACTAGAAATGTCTAGAGCTATTATTAAAGCTTCGATTGTTCGTAATGCCTCCTCTTATAATATCCATTACTTGGTCATATGACTTGTTTAACTGATAGTATTTGGATTTTGTCACATTTTACTATAATGATATAGAAACAGGCCAAAAGGGAACCAGCAGTGGGGACCTGGGATGGGATTGTCTGGAGAAACAGGGAAAGAGAGACATATGAAAAACCAAAAGTCTGCATCACAGAAGCTAATTGTGATGCTATTCATATCAGATTACAATAACACTTGCACAAGCAGGTGCACCAAGCAGGAACTCCCCTCCCCTCCAGCATTGCAAACCCCTATCTGGTTTTAAAAACCCAGCTCAAAGTGGCACCTAGAACCAAGAAGTCTTCTGCCTGATTTATTTGGGAATACATGATTTTCTTTCTCTGGTCCTAAAGGATCGGTTCTGTACTCAAAGTCAAGCTCAAAAAGCCTGAGTGCATGTTGTGTACAGAGTAAGAAAAAAATCTTACTTTTATTTATGACTTTTACTTAGGCAGTTTGCCAAACTGAACTGATTGAAAAAAAACAATGGCAGTTTGAGGATCCTGAAATCAATAGACCCTCAGGCTTGAACCTCAAGTCAGTAGACCCTCAAGTTACTGAAGTTTGAACTTAAGAGAGACTGTTTTGAGCACCATTTTTGCTAACTGCAGGCTTTGTATTTTTTGGAGCATATTACTTAACCTCTTAGGTCCTCACTTTTCTCTTCAACAAAATAGAGCCTGGGACAGCTATTAAATTGGACCTTTATGAAATTGCTGTTTTTGAAAATAAAAATGTTGAAATGTTACAATTTAATGTATTTCAACCTACTATGCATAGAATAGTTATTAGATTTTTTCTAATAAATGGACTGAAAGTAGCTGCCCTATTGAGTTAAACTACTAATAATAGAGAGCTATTGTTATTATCTATATGGTTTCTATCCAAACATACTTTTATTTTGCATAGAACACTGGCAGCTACATGTATTGATCGCTCCATGGATACCCTAAATTAACTAAGACATTCAAAAATTAAAATTTCAAATTTTAAATGAGGTCAATAGACATTTTGATTTATTTATAAATGAATTGAAATGTTTATTGATCTCTTACATTTATAACTGTAAAAATGAAAGACTTTAACATGTTTATTTTCATGTATCTTAGATTCCAAACATATTCTTATTTTATTTTTCTCCAGAAGGCATCAGAGCTCATGATTTCAAACATATTAATTTAAACCAGAAGGTTTTCTTAAAGTCTTAGACTTTCTTCCTGAACAAAAGATTTAAGAACTTAAGTGCTTTTTAAACTAAGAAACATGGTTTATGCCATTGCCTGAAACAAATCTGCCTAACAGCTGTTTGCAACTATATAACAGGAAAATAGAACCCTATTTGGAGGGGTAGCTAGATTTCGTGGTATTTATAAGGGCCAAATCTCCGTTTTGAAATAGTAAGATTGGAATTGGCAGGGTCTTCTCTGGACACCTGGGTTGAGATTGGGAAACAAGGTTAGAAATGCTGTTGCCCTTAACATGACTTCTGTATTCCAATCAGAGTCAGCTATACATGTCGAGGTTTGGCTTCAAACTGATGGCTCTTAACCAACAATGGTAGGAGGTATGTTAAATCAGATTGCCTTCTAAATCTGATTCCCAAATATATATATATATATAAAGCACCCAAAACAGTGGCACTGACTTTTTTAATTTCAAGGTTTGAAGTCATTAAACATGATGAAAAAAAATCAAGAGTTGGCTGTGGCATTTGGTGGCTAGAAATGCATCTGTCAGGACAAGGGAAATGAGGCATATATTTCATCTGCAACATTGCTTAGGAAATATTCAGGGCCTGGACTTGACCACTGATGACCATCACCGTTGGAGTTCTGCATCCATAGTCTACCCTGAAAGCACCTGCTCCCTCCTAGCAAAGGCTGCTTGGTAATGACTTTCTTTTAGTATATTTGATTACCAACTTTTATCTTAAATTTGATGAAGCTCATTGGTCCTAAAATATACACAGGATGCTACAGTGATGTTCTTGTTTTTGTTTAATTTAGAGGCAAATGGAACGTTAAAATAAGAGTATGAATGGTGGTTTAGTGATTGCATTTGAGGCAGGTGAAGGGTGGTATGTGCTTGAGCAGTGAGGGTTGGGAATTTTATGCTGTAGGTAAGAGTTAAAACAACACCCAGTCAATCTCATGTAAGTGAAGTTCTTTAATTCTCTTCTCAGTTTAATCTGAAGTAATAGATTGTATAATAATGAATGGAAACACATTCACTTCTATTTTCTTGTACTTGCTGTAACCCACTGTGGGATTTCTTTTTTTTTTTTTTTTTTTTGAGACGGAGTCTGGCTCTGTCGCCCAGGCAGGAGTGCAGTGGCACAATCTCGGCTCACTGCAAGCTCCGCCTCCCGGGTTCACGCCATTCTCCTGCCTCAGCCTCTCCGAGTAGCTGGGACTACAGGCGCCCGCCACCATGCCCGGCTAATTTTTTTTGTATTTTTAGTAGAGACGGGGTTTCACCGTGGTCTCGATCTCCTGACCTCGTGATCCGCCCGCCTCGGCCTCCCAAAGTGCTGGGATTACAAGCGTGAGCCACCGCGCCCGGCCCCACTGTGGGATTTCTATTGTCCATCCTGACTGGTCTCAGTTGACTCACCATTCCCCAAGGTCCGTCAAATCTAGGAAAGCATGCTCACTTCGTCCCTGCTAAGGGCTTGCTCTCTCTATATGGTAGTAAAAGCTACAATTCTTTTATGGACCAAATACAGTTTTATTCTCTGTTCTTGGACCAGGAGGTGGCAATACAATAAAGCTTACTTTAGATTTCCTTGTGTGTGATAAATCTGTATTCTATGAGTAAGTTCTCACTAGGTCAGAACAGAAAAGCTCTTTGTTGTCTCTTCAAAGTGAGGAAATTAGTAATTAACTAGAAAAACCCAAACAATAGCTGTTCTTATGGTGAATGTGTCTATCTTTTGTCTTCTAAATTAGAAACATACAGGCTGTTTTGTTAGTAAACCTAGACAGAAATTTCAAAATTTGGAACTATAACTACAATAATTTATCAGCTTCTGATTCATAATTTCCATTTGTCATATTTAAAAATTTAATAATTTATAAGAAGACTATTAATTGTCTAGCATCCTTGGAAACCCCCACTGCTCAGTGCTGGCTAATTTACCTTCTCCCTACATGAGAGTCTCACTCCTTTCACTCTCCAATTTCCCACTCAGATCTTCTCTGTTTCATACTCTCATGTTGATGGAAAGTGTCTGGAGAACTTTCCTTAGCTACTACTTGTAATTTCAACTGAGGCTTTCTGAAGTAACAGATTTTGTTGTTACTTCTAATAATAAAAAAAGTCAGACCGGGATAGATTTTAGTGGGAAGTGGCCCTAAAGTCTTCTTGGCAATCACACTAGATAAGAGGCTTTTGTATATCTTGGGCCCAGAGTATCACATATAGAACTCTTTTCTCTTCTGCCACCATATTTCACTGAGACTATAGAGAAAAGTAAAACCTGTCTGAAACACCATAGAACATGCATTCTGAATTTTTAAAATGTCTATATTAGAAGAATAGTCATTACGTGAATTAGAACAGTAGTTAAATTATAATTTTTCCTTAATTGTAGAAGAAAGGATGTATGCATGAACTGAATTCATGTCTACAAATATCGAGGTTATCTTATGCTTGGTTAGATTGCTAAGATTATCCCTGGCCATGAGAGCCAAGTCAACTATAAAATTTGCTTCACAGTTATCAACAGTTGAATTCTCAGCTTTTATATTGTCAATATACAAGTAGAAAGAAAGAAAAATATTTATAACTAGATGCTCAGAGATGGGAAAGTATAAGAAACTCCATTTTGAAAACACAGATTTCAGAATAAACTCTTTTTTCTGACTCTTGAAACTGGTTCACATGTCCTTTAGCCGTTGTCAAAGAAAAATTTTACTGGATAGAGTTAAACAGACAAGAAGACTTCATTCAAGACTATTGCAATAGGAGAGAGAGAATGAACTCAATTTCACTGAAACAAAAGACTAAAAGACTTTCAGATGTTAGGGTGAGCTAGTAAAAATGTACTGGAGGAAGCTGGGGGGAGGTTGATCAATGTAATTAGGTCATTTCATTTGTTAATTGTTTCTTATGAAAGTCAGAAGTTAGGCTCCTGCCCTCCCATAGATACTGAACGGTGAAAACTCCGTCTTCCTTGATGATTACATTTCAAAGGGATGGCTCCCAAGCCTTTGAGAAAAAAATTCCTGCATCTTAAAACTATTCAACAGGCTTTTAAAAAGATTTACATCCCTAAAGGGCAGAGAGAATTTGCAGCTATCCAGTGTTCTAATGTAAATTCACAAAGAAAAGTGAGGTAAGGGAAATATAGTCAGGAAGAAACTTGTCTAAAGTTTATGTTTATTTAAACTGAGAGGGACATTAAGGCCTTCCTTCTTTCTCTCTTTCTTTCTTTCTTTCTTTCTTTCTTTCTTTCTTTCTTTCTTTCTTTCTTTCTTTCTTTCCTTCCTTCCTTCCTTCCTTCCTTCCTTCCTTCCTTTCTTTCCTTTCTTTCCTTTCTTTCTTTCCTTTCTTTCCTTTCTTTCTTTCCTTTCTTTCACGAAATTTCACTCTTTTTGCCCAGGCTGGAGTGCAATGGTGCGATCTTGGCTCATTGCAACCTCCGCCTCCTGGGTTCAGGCGATTCTCCTGCCTCAGCCTCTGGAGTAGCTGGGATTACAGGTGTGTGCCACCACACCTAGATTATTTTGTATTTTTAGTAGAGATGGGGTTTTGCCATGTTGGTCAGGCTAGTCTCAAACTCCTGACCTCAAGTGATCCACCTGCCTCTACCTCCCAAAGTGCTGGGATCACAGGCGTGAGCCACTGCGCCCGGCCCATTAAAGCCATCTTAATCACCATCTCACCAGTGAAAATCATACATCCAGGGCAATTACCATTGTTGATGAAAAGAGTCAAACTCTATAAATATTTGAAGAGATTTATTCCAAGCCAAATATGAGTGACACAGCCATCAGGAGGTCCTGAGAACATGTGCCCAAGGTGGTTGGGATACAGCTTGGTTTTATGTATTTTAGGAAGGCATGAGACATCAATCAAATACATTTAAGAAATACATGGGTTTGGTTCAGAAAGGTGGAAAAACCCAAAGCAGGTGCTTCCAGGCTATAGGTAAATTTAAAAATTTTCTGGTTGACAATTGGTTGAGGTTATCTGAAGACCTGGTATCCATAGAAAGGAATGTTCAGATTAAAGAAAAAGGATTGTGAAGACCAAGTTTTATTATCCAGGGGGAGCTCTTAGATAGCAGACTTTAGAGAGAGCAGGTTGTAAATTGTTTTATATAAGATTTAAACGGGTGACTGGCTCTTAGTTGATTATCCCCTGGATCTGGGAGGGAGGGAAGGAAAACAAAGGGTGAAGAGGATTCTCTACAGAATATGGATTTTTCCTACAAAAGACTTTGCAAGGCAATTTCAAGGTTTTGCAAGGCAATTTCAAGGTATGGCAAGGAAATATATTTTGGGGTAAAACATTTTTATTTTCTTTCTCGTTATGCCAGAGTCAGGTTGGAAAGTAAGTCATGATATACGGGGTTAAACAAAACCCATCTGATGAGAATTTATGGTTTCTAGGGCATGACTCCTCAGACTCCTTAGAAAGGAATTTGAGTAAGATAAAAAAACAGAGCTTAGTCCTCATCATCATGACAAACTACCTAAACAGATGACAATGCCTATACAACCAAACTGTTAAGGACCAATGTTTCTGTTCACTTCATAAATACAAGAGTGAATGTTTTGACTTCTGACCTCAAATATTTTAGTGTCCTAAAAGGAAATCGTTTAAGCTATAATTACTAATGCTTTATCAGGAGGGAAGTATATCTTTCATGAAAATTTATTTTTGAATTTCCATTAAGAGTCTACAATGCTCAACTATTTCATGTTTGTCTGATTTGTAATACTCAAAAAGTTTCAAAAAATTGCCATAAAGACAGAGTTTAAGGAATAGAGTTCAATGTCCAGAGGAACAAAAATGAGATAAAAGTGGAAGCCAAGGATCATCTTGATAAATCATCTCTCATTTGGCCAGCAACCTTTGGAATTCGAGGAACAGCAAAGATGCTGGTGTTAAATAGTGAAAATTGTTTCATTTACTGGCAACCCAGGAATCTGCCCAGCCAACTTTACAGAGAACCTCCAGCCAGCATTACCCTAAAGTTCTTTGTGCACATGACTGGTTTAATTCATCTATAATTATATTTACATATAAAATTACCCTACATGTTTGATTTCAGGGATACCAGGATAGTCTTCTCTGTCAAAATAATATCTCTGCCTACAAAATTCCAGAGGAAATGCCACTATTAGAGAGTACTTTGTTTTTTGATCACTTTGGGGTAATTGTCTTCCCTTGGTGCTCTTTCTTAAGGGTTATGCCAGAGCATGTTTGCTCCTTTAGTCTCTGGAGACAGCAGTGAGTGCACCCTCTGTCCATTTTTCTTTCCCTTCAGTGCAGTCAACAAGGTTCACTCCTTCTGCTTTCTTAACCTCTTTCACAAACTAACAGATAAAAATGAAGTATTTTACAAGTAAATGCAGAGGTTACATTTTGTTGCACCTGTCCTTGCTATCTGCAGTGATATTCTTACTCTATCCTTACCTCTCCAGTCCAATTCACATATCACCAGTTATTTCAAATTCCTCAAATAGGACTTTGCATGTTGTTATAACAAATATTTTCCAGGCTGAGTAAGGTGTGAAGAAAAATGCATTGAAAGCTTTCCATTTGCATATAAAGTAAAAATTAATTTTTTAGGATTAGAAATGAAAAAAGACCTCTTATACTTCATTTGTGTTGACCAATAAACAAATGATTTAATGTTAATATCTTGATCTAAGTTTCTGTTTTTCAAAATGGAAATGAAAATGTATCTACCTTACAAATATATTGTCAATATATAATCTGTGTGTATATTTGCATATGATGCACATATACGTTTGTGAATACATATAGGCCAACGTTTGGCCTAGTACTTCGATCATGCTAAGAATTTAATATATTTTAGATATGATAATTGTTTTACTTGTTATGACCGTGTGTTGGCTCAAACAAGGTTTCATTGGAATTTCAATGTGACTCAGAATGTTATCATAACAGAATAATTAATGAATGCTTCAAGACAGAATTTTGAAAACAAATGAGCTCAGAAATATCAGAGATGGCATGTCAGGCAGATGGAGTTAGAATATATATATATATACACACAGAGAGAGAGAGAGAGTAAATGTGCAAAACCATGAAGCTTCTGATTTGAGAGATCATGCATTTTTGAAAAGCAAAATAGAGAAATATGCATATGAGATTTCTGCCATGGAAAATGTGTGAAAGGGTTTTGGATTCAGGATATGCTACAGTCATTGTTGTACTGAACAGTGAAATGCTAAAAGTCCTGTCTTTTTTTTTTTTTTTTTTTTTTTTTTTTTTGAGAGGGAGTTTCACTCTTGTTGCCCAGGCTGGAGTGCAATGGCGTGATCTCGGCTCACCTCAACCTCCGCCTCCCAGGTTCAAGCAATTCTCCTGACGCAGCCTCCCGAGTAGTTGGGATTACAGATATGCACCACCACGCCCAGCTAATTTTGTATATTAGTAAAGACAGGGTTTCTCCATGTTGGTCAGGCTGGTCTCGAACTCTGGACCCCAGGTAATCCGCCCTCCTCGGCCTCCCTAATCCTGCTGGGATTACAGGAGTGAGCCACCGCACCTGGCAGTCCTTTCTCTTAAAATCAGAAACATAATACAACTGTGTGTTGGAATATGTTAGTTACTACTTCTCTGTGGTTGGAGTAGTGTTTTTGAAGAAAATGAATACAATGAGTAAAATGTGCACTGGCTGTTACATCTTTGAATAAAGTTTCTCAAAGAAAAATGGATGGCCAAGTTTAAACTGGTTTGGAATATGTGCCTGAGGCCCGGTGCCAAAATAAGGGACATCTTACTGTCTCATCTTGAATCCATATCATGGCATCTGTCTGTGGAGAATCTAGGTCACAACGTAGAGTCTAAGTATACTTAACAGCCAGCTGCACAGAGATCATTGTCTGCTTTACAGACCGATGCTTTAGCAATCTCAATATGGTAGTGCTGTCCTCTGGGAAACATGGCTCAAAGAATATGAAGGTCATATTGTTTTTCCCCAACTGCTGTTCCCCAATTACTCTCATGAAAAGCAATAAAAAGATTATTGAAAGTTGGCCGGGCGCGGTGGCTCACGCTTGTAATCCCAGCACTTTGGGAGGCCGAGGCGGGCGGATCACGAGGTCAGGAGGTTGAGACCACGGTGAAACCCCGTCTCTACTAAAAATACAAAAAAAAATTAGCCGGGCGTGGTGGCGGGCGCCTGTAGTCCCAGCTACTCGGAGAGGCTGAGGAGGAGAATGGCGTGAACCCGGGAGGCGGAGCTTGCAGTGAGCTGAGATTGCGCCACCGCACTCCAGCCTGGGCGACAGATCGAGACTCCGTCTCAAAAAAAAAAAAAAAAAAGTAAAAAAAAAAAAAAAAGATTATTGAAAGTTATAGAAAAACCTTGATTTTGTAGAAAACAGAAGCTCCCACTTCTAGGGAAGCTTTAGTATGATGAGATTAGGCTTCTTCTTTCAAGCATTGTGAAGCATTTACATTAAACGTCACTGTTTAAATTCCAGCCTGTGTATACATGATACAGAAACAAAGATAAAAAATGCAATTATAATTATTTTACATAAAACGATTTCATAAAGCAATTGGAAGTGCCTGCATACAATACAGTTATACAAAACAGTGTGACATTATGCCAGAAATCATAAGTTAGAAAACAAAATTTAATGAAATCCAATTCTCAACCACAATAAGAAATGTAAAGACATAAAACTATCTAAAACATTGTCTCGGTGAAACATAGGCAGAAATTTTTGTTGAGAGAAAACATGCATATTTGAATAAAAGGAGAACCATACTAGAGCTTTATACGTGAATGGGTTGATAAAAGAGGTTAAATGTGGGTTTTCTTCAGTCACATTCATGTGTAATTAATAAAATTATAACAGTTAAAATTAATTTTATTTTAGGAGAAGACAAAAATAATAAATGGTTTATCTCAAAGAATTATCAAAAAGAGTATATATACAGAGTACTGTAGCATTGAGTACCCCATAGGAAACAGTTGCCAATCTTCAAGGTCAAAATGAATAGAATAATTAAGGGGCTATTCAAAAGATGTGGGCATAGTTAAGGGTAGTGGAGCCCGAGAAACTGGCAACAACAGAAAGCCACTTACCACCCACTCCTAGGCCTAACATGACAGAAGACGGGACTGGATCCGTGGAGTCCATTTCCATGGAAAAGGAATGACCATCTGAAATGATTTGTCCTGTGGGATGCAGCCACTCTCAGAATGATATGAAAGAGGACTAGGAATGATACTTGACCTCTTTCTCTCTCTGCACTTCTGACTCCTGCTACTGCCACCCATTTTCCAAACCCAGCCAGTAGCCACAGGGCAGGAATGAGTAAGTCTTCTCAAAAAGCATGAATGCCTAAGCCCTATGGTTTAAATGTGCCCACTCCAAAATTTGGGAATTGCCAATGTGACAGTATTAAGAGGTGAACATTTAAGAGGTAATTAGGGCCGGGCACAGTGGCTCATGCCTTTAATCTCAGCATTTTGGGAGGCCAAGGTGGGTGGATCACTTGAGGTCAGGAGTTCGAAACCAACCTGGCCAACATGGTGAAACCCTGTCTCCAATAAAAATACAAAAATTAGCTAGGTGTGATGGCATGTGCCTGTAGTCTCAGCTGCTCGGGAGGCTGAGGCAGGAGAATCGCTGGAACCTGGGAGGTGGGGGTTGCAATGAGCTGAGATCATGCCATTGCATTCCAGCCTGGGCAACAAAGCAAGACGACTCTGTCTCAAAAAAAAAAAAAAAAAAAAATAGGAATTAGGCCATGCAAGTTCCAAAATGAAGAATATAAGCATTTTGGGGGGAAGGAGGGATGATAGGACTTTTAAAATATAGTTTTGTTAATAAACAATACAGTTTATTACCTCTCTTTATTTTTGAGTTAATATATAATAATGAAAGCATAATACATTAATTGTGAATCCATCTAAAAATTTGCTTGTATAATTATATAAATATGATTAGTTGAAGGCAGAAGGGAGCTACAGCAGTATCTGGACTTTCCTGATGAAGAAAAATGAGCCTCAGAAAGATGAAATGATATGTACAAGGTCATAGCACTAATCAATTAGGGATTTATACAGCTTCTTTCCAGCATTGGTCATTTCATGAACAGGCTTCGTGAGTGCACTGTTAAGGAGGAAGGAGCTCACTGTGTGTGAACTTGGCACTACTTATTGAAGGTTAGGGTCAATGCTGATTCCATTTTTAGGTATAAGGTATAATGCCTTTTAGGGACCTGGAGAGGAATAACGGTCAATCCTTTTTTTCCCCAAATCTCTATTCCATACCTGTTCCTACAGGTAAGAGAATGAGGATGAGAGAAAGAGCACTTGGTGTTTGGCTGGTAAAGAATGCAGGTGCCAGATTCAGGTTTTCGAAAGTACTATGTTGGTTTTTTTCAAAAAATTTCTTAGATTAACTATTGATAAACAATTTCTATGCTAAGAGATTTCTTAAATAAAGAATTATAAATAAGGTCAAAATAAATTGACCTATTTAGGTAGCAAGGCAGCCACAATTTTCAAGAAGTTATTTTTTGTTTGTTTGCTTTTTGTCTTTGAGACAGAGTCTTGCTCTATCACCCAGGCTGGAAAGCAGTGGCATCCTCACCTCATGACTCCCTGCAGCCTCGACTTCCCAGGTTCTATCTTCCAGGCTCAAGAGATCCTCCTGCCTCAGTTTACAGAGTAGCTGGTACTACAGGCACGTGCCACTACACCTGTGTATTAGTCTGTTTTCATGCTGCTAATAAAGACCTACCTGAGACTGGGTAATTTACGAAGGGAAAAGGTTTAATTGACTCACATTTTGGCATGGCTGGGGAGGCCTCAAGAAACTTACAATCATGCCAGAAGGGGAAGCAAACATATCATTCACATGGTGGCAAGGAAAAGAAGAATGAGAGCTGAGCAAAGGGGGAAGCCCCTTATAGAACCATCAGATCTTGTGAGAACTTACTATTACAATAATTGCATGGGGAAAACTGCCTCCGTGATTCAATTACCTCCCACTTGGTTCCTCTCACAACACTTGGGGATTATGGGAACTGCAGTTCAAGATGAAATTTGAGTGGAGACACAGTCAAACCATATCAACCTGGCTACTTTTCTGTTGTTTGTTTTTAGAAAGGACGCCATCTCTCTATGTTGCCCAAGCTGGTCTCAAACTTCTGAGCTCAAGTGACCCTGCCACCTTGACCTCCCAAAATGTTGGGAATACAGGCAGGAGCCACTGTGCTGGGGTAATAAAGTTCTTAATCACTTGGTTGCAGAGGTTGCCCAGAAACCCATTGTTTCATTCATGCTGTGAAACCACTGAGAATTAGTTGGCCATCCTCTTTGAAGTAACAGGCCAGATTACATCCCTGAAAAGAAAGTAAGTAACAATATAGCAACTTTTCCTTTATCACCTGAGAGAGAAAAACATGACATTAATTCTCTATTGCCTTCATCTTTTAGAAAAATGAAAAGACAGTTTTTAGATTAGCCTCCTGGGAGTCACTACCCTTTGTAAAATAGTCATCTGTGATGTGTTATTTGTCAGGTGGATATTACTGTTAATTTTGAGAAGCTTGTAATGCAGAGTTGTAGGTTATGCTCTAATTTGTTGGCATTTTCTCATCTGACAAAACAAAATTCGCTAAAAGTAACAAGAGCCACTCTAATATTTGTGTTGTGCATGTGTGTGAGTAAATTTGGAGCTTATGAGTATATTTAAAACTTATAATGATTTTTTGAGTCTGTGACATTTATTCCTAACTGCCCATCATAAAAGAGCAATCAAAACTGCCTCTAACCTATAGATCAGCCTGTGTGGCATTATCAAAATTGTGATACAACAGAGCTTTCAGGATTTTAATGAGGTTAAGTAGATAGACAAACAATGATTAATTTACAGGAAGGTCACCTGAATTTCTAGGAAGGTACATTGAATTTCCTGAGTATTGAAATATAGCAAGAAAGATGATTAAAATAATTAGGTTTGTTTTGTTTTACTTTGTTGTTTTTACATGCTGAAGACTGATATGGTTTGGCTCTGTGTCCCCACCCAAATCTCATGTTGAATTGTAATTTCCACGTGTTAGAAGAGGGGCCTGGTGGGAGGTGATTGGGTTATGAAAGCAGACTTCCATCTTGCTGTTCTAATAGTGAATGAGTTCTCACAAGATCTTGTTGTTTGAACGTGTGTAGTGCTTCCTTCTTCGCTTTCTTTCCTGCGGACATGTGAAGACCTACTTGCTTCTCTTTCAACTTCTGCTATGATTGTATGTTTCCTGAGGCCTCCCTTCCCAGCCAGGCCTCCTGTATAGCCTGTGGAATTGTGAGTCAGTTAAACCTCTTTTCTTCATAAATTACCCAGTCTCGTCAGGTAGTTCTTTACAGCAGTGTAAGAATGGAATAATACAGAAAATCAAGGAGGATTTCCCACTGAATTAGCTCCAATCTGACAAGGCGATGGGAAATTTTATTTGCTATGTTTAGATGAAAGTTTGTTTCAACTATTTTTGACAATTAGAGTGAGACTAACCCATCTGAGCCCACTAGGGTGGTTGAACGTGCTTTTGCTTATGTGTTTGTTTATTTCCCAATCTTTAAGTACTATGAGAATGCTATTCTTGGAGAGAGAAAGTACCTGCCTGCCATAGTAAAAATTTTGCCTATGAGCTCCGTGTTTTTTTTTTTTTCTTCCTTGCTAGACCACATCAGCTCTTACACAGGCCCAGCTCTGACATGTCCTTGGAGAGAAATTCCACATCCAACAGAAGCTCTAAGGGACAGTGAAACGTGTAAAAGCAAATGTGTGTTCAAATTTCTGCCAGGCCACGTTGACCTGCCTCAAACATTTTAAATGGTGGTTTTGAGTCAGTAGGTACTTGGCTAGAGATTATAAATCAATCAGCTTAAATGTCTAACTATAAAAAAATAAAAAACTAAAGAGTAATGTGTCGTTAGACATAGAAAATATATGCATATGCCTAAAAAACCTGTTCTTTTATTATCCACTGTTTCTCTTTAAATTTTAGTGCCTTCAATCAAGATTTGACTGCATTTATACAAAACATTTCCCCTTTCCAGAGGACGATTTTTGCTTAAAATAGTCCAGGAGAACATTTGGGAGTATCCCAAATTGTAAGTTGCTACATCAAATAAATCACATCTACTATTTTGTAATTTTAACTATTAAAACGTATTAGGAAATATGGCCTGCCACTCTTTTGGCAGAAGCACATGATTAAGCAGCTTGGTGAATAGAATGAACAGGTGCTGGGATAAAAATCAAAAAGCCCATCCATCTTCATGCTTCTGGGGAAAATACCTTTGGGAGTTCCAACTAGTAGAACATTGCTTCCTTGTTTTTGTAGGTTAGTGCATTTTGGGTTTTCAGAACTTTCTCTGATCATTTTATATTTGCTAATGTGAAAGACAATCATATAATGAATTGCTTGCAATGTATTTGCTGCCTTATTGATAAACCATGCCAAGCATTAATGGGGCAGAAAGCTAATCCTTACTATTTGGGCAATTATATTTATCATTCTGATAGTAAGTAGTAATAGTACATTCTGAACTCTGAATTCAAGAGCATGTCTGAATCCTTAATCCTCAATACCACATGTTCCTTACATATAATAGTTATCAGAAACATTGGTTGAATGATTGAATGCAACATTACAATTAATTCAATAGACAGACTTGCTTTATAAAGTATGTGTCATCCTCTGTCTTTGGAATGTCCTCTCCAACCCCGTCCAGTACACCTGGCCAATGCAAATTCATCCATAGAATTTCATATCAGACATCACTTCTGAAAGCATTCCTTCTCTGATTATGTACAAGACAGAAGTAATCACTCTCCCCTTGGAGCAATCTAGATATCATGTTTATGTTTTTACATTGCACATATGTACTCTTAAAGTTCGTTTATATATCTTTTCCGTGATCAGAGAGAATTTCTTTTAAGCATACAGTAGGTATTTCTTTATCTCTGTCTTTTCTTTATCTAGCACGAGGTATGTAATAAACTTTCCCTATTGTTGGATACATTCAAGGTTGTCTAGACAGATTGAAGAAGTTACGATGTCTGTACCCCTGAATTCTCATACAAACATATCTTTAAATTATGTTATTAACATTATATCAGTTGGATGTGATATTTGAGCTACTAACTCACTCTCCAGTTGTTAAGAAAAAAATTTATTAAACGAATACTTTTTTGGGCAGGGCATGGTGGCTTACGCCTGTAATCCCAGCACTTTGAGAGGCCCAGGGGGGCGGATCACCTGATGTCAGGAGTTTAAGACCAGCCTGTCCAACATAGTAAAACCCCACCTCTACTAAAAATACAAAAAAATTGGTGGTGGGCACCTGTAATCCCGGCTACTCAGGGGGCTGAGACAGGATAATTGCTTGAACCTGGGAGGCAGAGGTTGCAGTGAGCCAAGATGATGCCATTGCACTCCAGCCTGGGCAACAAAGTGAGAATACATTTCAAAAAAAAAAGACTTTTTTGAAATCCTGAAAAAATGAGCATGAATATTTCGCATATACAAGTAGGGAATAACATTTAGGGCAAATGACACTTTAAATGCAAAGCTATAGAGCTGAAATTTGGTCCTATTTAATCAATGTAATGGAGAGAAATTCAGTGTTATACTTGTAGTGAGAAATGAGAATGGAAATATAGACAGGAGTAAGGCATAAAGTTTACCCCATGGTTGTGGGAAGTGAAAAGCCATGTACTAGATGGTCTGGAGTGATCATAAACTCATTGGCATGGACAGCAGTAAGAAATTCAAGCAATAGATAATAAGGACTCAATAAAATGAATGGCAGCATGGATAGAAAGAAAAATCAGATTTAAGGATACATCTAAATTACAATTGACAAAATATAGTAATTATTTACAGAGTTGAGACACATATTGTGCACCAAGTTTTTTGTCATTTTTGTTGTGTTTTTAACTTTAAGCAATTTTTTGAAATGTAGTATTATTAAGAGAAATAAAGAAATGTGAGAATTGGGTCATAAATGGGACATAAATTGTAAGACAGATAATAAATTATCTTGCATACATGTTAAGTGCCACTGAATTTGTAGATAAAAATGTCCACTAGGCATTATGAAATGTGTTTATCACATGAGAGCATTTTCAGATAAGACTACAGATTTTGTACTTAATGACATGGAGATAGCAGTTGAAAAACTAAAAACAAATAAGGTCACTCGGTGACTACAGAGCAAAGAACAAACAGGATCACATTTTGAATTCTGGGACTTCTGTACTGTTGAAGATTGAATAGAGCAGGAAACACCAGCAAGCTTTAATACACCGGCATACAAAAGAAGCAAGCACCTTCATCCAAATATTTTTGGCTGATAGGGAAACCTTGACACTGAGAAATTTCTTATATCTGTACTAGAGATAATGAAAGAATGCTCCAGGCATTATTATGTTTTTCTATAAGCATTTGCTTCAGGCCATAATCTCTTCCCCAGGTAACTGTGTTTAATGATGTAGAAGTATAAGCATTCCTTCTGTCTTTTCTCCAGGTAGACCTAGGTCTCAGAACCGTAAAAGTATGTCAACACTAGTTCTTGGCGTTTTCTTAGGCTTGTACCTTAATTTAGAATCTTCAGAATTTTTATGAATACAATGGTGAGAAAAAGGAAATAAAGGAAAATACAAACCAAGAAAAACAATGGAGCATTGGAAGAGATTTTTCCCAAAGGCCTGACGCAGGTCTTTTCAAATTAGCTAATCAAAGTATCTTTATAGGAGATGCCTAATCACGAGAAGTCTCAGCAAATCTTACCACCCAGCTAGATCAAAATAGAAATTGAAATTCCTAAGAAAGAAAATACCCTAAACATAAAATATTCTCTTGTTGTCATCCTAAGTCATTTTGAAGAAAAGCCTAGAGTGGAGTTGAATATTGAGCTTCTCCTAATGGCAGTATCAAAGAAGGCCAATGGAATTGGAGATTAACAGGGGAGAGTTGTAAGACGCAAGATTCACTGAATAGTGACAATGAACTCATACATACACATCACTTACGGATGGTGATTGATTATTGGTTGTGGAATTTAGTTGTTAGGTAATAATTGATGGCTTAAGAGAAGTTATGCATACACAAGACATAAAGCAAATATGACATGTCAGTTGTTCATTTTTGGTTCTAGAAGATTTCATTCTGATGTACATATACATCAGAACCATATATATATGTATATATATATCTCAGAACTATATATATATATACACACACACGCATATATATATACACACACACACATTTATACATGTAGGTGTTTTTATATATATATATATATATATATATGTTTGTGGTAGTCTTACAAATCTTATGTAGCATTTGGTCATTGTCAAAAGTAAAAAGGCATACATCCTTGTTTCTTTACCTTGAGGGTGCAGCCCTGAAGAGTGAAGACAGTGACGAGTGACAGAGCACAGGAAACACTCTAATAGTGAAGTGTGCTCCCCATTATGATGTTAAGAAGAAGGAGGTAAACAATATGGATTTAAGGAGCATAAAAAGGGGATGGCAAATGTAGAGTAATAATGACAAAAACTATCTGTGAACAAAAATGAATGCTACAATTAATCTTAGAAGGGAAGTTCAGGAAAAGCTAAAGGAAATTGATAGTTTAATAAGAAAAATGGGCAGAGATGTTGGATGGGTCAGAAGTTCTGGGATATCCAGAGCTTAGTTAACACATCAGATTAGAGAATCATAGGATTAGATGAGAGTGTATAGAAATTCTTCCTAAAAACGAAAGTATTTCACTTGCTCTTTCTTTCCTCATTTGTAATTTTGAGAATTTATTTTTAAAATATTTTAAAATTGATATGCAATAAATGTTAAATAGTGAACTCACTACAATTAGATATATTTTGTGCATCACTACAAATAAATATGTTTGAAGAGAAATTTAAAATTCCTCAAAATTTTTTTAGCATATTTTAATAATAATATATTAAGAATATTAACTCTTAATAATATATTAAGAATTTGTATAAAACTCAGTCTTTTTTTACTGTAGAATAAAACATCTTCAGTGCAAACATAATACAATTATCTCCGTGACAAGTTAAGCAAAACTGCATCATAGTTCTGCCCAATTGTGTGACCTGGCTATTGTAGTAGGGAGAGGGCTATTGCTACACAGGAAAGCACATATGTGCAGTTATTTAGGTGATTAATTTTTTTCTCTTGGCATTATAAGCACTCATACATTTCACTAGCATTGAGTCATTTAATGTCAGCTATTTCTTGCTGCCTAAGGAGAAAAATAACCAAACAATCAAACAAAACAAAACAAAAACCCAAAAAGCCACATGAGCAAGAATCACAGTGTATTACCGGTAGAGATTTGCTTAGAACTTCCTAATTTTATATATTGACAGAACAAGGCCCCAAGTCACTTGCTGACTGAGTGGCAAAGTTGGGATAAGAGTCCATGGCTTCACAGTTCTAGTCTAGAATCTTTGCAGCATGAAACAGAAATAAAAGTTATTGGAGGGATAAGTTCAAGACATCTATTGAACATCATGGTGACTATAGTTAATAACAATGTATTCTGTAAATCAAAAAGTATCGGGGACAGTTCTCAGTAAATTTGGAAGTTTATTTTGCCACGGTTAAGGACACATGACTAGGAGATAGGTCGATGTCTTTCTCCAAAGATGATTTGGAGGGGTTCAGTATTTAAAGAGGGAAAGGCAAGCTGGAAGGGAAAGAGGGAGGGTATGGTCACATTACTGAACCTACATGTTGCAAGAGAAAAGGAACAGGTAGGGGAATAGTCAATTATACATTTGTCTCACGCTCAGTAAATCGGCACTTTATATAAGATAAGGTGAACACAGAGTAGCTACTTGTGGAGATAGTTAACTTTTTATCTGTAGCTATATGCTTAGAAACAAAAGGAATGGTAGTTTCTTGCACAACTCGGTTTTCAGCTTACATGTTTTTCTTTTGGCCTAGTGAAATTGGAGTCCCAGATTTTTATTTTCCTTTCACAATCCTATACTTGAAAATTGCTGAGTACATTTTAAGCATTCTCATAGTAAAAAATGAAACGTATGTAAGTTAATGCATGTTAATTAGCTTGACTTAGCTCCTCCAAAATGTATATATATATATCAAAACATTATGAAGCCTGGGTGTGGTGGCTCATGTCTATAATCTCTGTACTTTGGGAGGCCGGGGGGCCATCTGAGAAATATAACGGGACCACACCTCTACAAAAACATTTAAAAATTAAAAAAAAAAAAATACCCGGGCATGGTGGCATGTGCCTGTAGTCCTAGCATCTTGAGAGGCTGAGGTAGGAGTATTGCTTGAGCCCAGGAGTTTGAGGTGAGCTATGATGGCACCACTGCACTCCAACTTGGGTAACAGAGAGACACAGTCTCCCTTAAAGCAAAAAAAAACATGTTATATACCTTACACACACAATTTTTATTGGTCAATTAAAGCAACATTTAAAAAGCCAGTGTGGTGAAAAAAAAAACAAAGGCATTGGAGTTACCTCTTCCTCCATGGAGTCTCAATGCAAAGCATCATGGTGGACCCCTGAAAGATTTAATGAGCTCAGTTCCGGTAGTCTTTGAATCTTATTTTATTAGCTTGATGCTGTGTGGCAACCTTAATGAGTAAAACAAGTCAGTGAGCATTTTTACCTATTTTTGTCTCTCTTTTTATCTCTTCGTGGCCTTCTGTACTTCAATAAATATATGAATAAATGAAAAAATGAAATCCCCGCTTGCTAATTCAATAGGACCTGTCATAGAAGTGTTTCTGTTTAACCGTTATACTTGGCTCCATGTCACCAATTTGATTCCTGTACTCCAGTTGGCTGGCATTAAGTGCAGCTTGAATTTGGAATTAATTAATACAGCTGACATTTGAAATCATGAATTTAATGTCAGGGCAAAAAACTATGGGAGTTATATCAGTTATGGTCAAAACCAGAAAAGAGAAACTCAATCAAATATTTAAAGTAGATGAAATTTAGCACAGGGAATTGGTTTAAAATGTGAGAGAATAGCTTAGAAGCCAAAAAGAGGAGGGCCTGGCAATCTGAGCATTAGTCAAAGCAGGAAAGCACTTTCACTCCTCAGGATAGAGGGACAAAGGGAGGCTGTGATGTCATGGAGCCTGAGGATCAAGGGTTAACTGATGGAATATGGAACCAAGGTGGAGCTCTCAGGTGCTAGGTAGAGTCATGGATGGGACTCTGCCCTTAACTCACACTTGGACTGTTAAATATCCACTCTGAGGTGAGGGAGAGGGACACTACTAATTTTCCCTTCCTCTCACTGTGTAATCCCAGCAATACTGAGCAGAGCAGAGGAAAAAAATAAAAAATAAATAGAAAGGATGAAGGTCAAATAGGATGAAGACCAGAACAACAGTATTTCTTAAAATATGGTCCATAAAGTAACCATTACAGTCACCTAACAATTTTGAAAATGCAAACTTCTAAGACAGAAATCATGACTTATTATTCAGAACCTCAGGGTTGGTGGAGTATGATTTAAAAACCTGAATATATAATGAGCTAAAAAATTATTTTGTGCCCTAAAATGAGAAAATCCATGAACTGTGGCTGAAGAAAATCTGCTCAGAAATCTTTCTTCTTTCTGTAAGTTATAATTTATGATAACTTATGGAACCACACAAATATCTCAAATAAAAATTTATATTTACTTTTTTTAGCTATTCTAAAATGAGAAAATTAAAAGAAAGGCTGATTATTTTGATTTACTCTTAAATAGGTTAATTATAAATATCCTAAATAGTTTCAAGATGATATTAAAATTGCATCATGTTAACTGCTGAAAATAACTTCAGCTTTGTGATACCACACATATGATGGATGGAGAGAAAGAGAGGAATACTTACTAAGTGTTTATTATGTGGCAGAAAAATATACATATATATTGTAGTCATTAAAAAACCCTTCATGGAAATATATATCCTCCAGTCTTACAGTTACGGCAACTGAGGCTGATATTTGACATGTGATAATCCATGTCTCATGGCTGTTTCTGGACTGGGCCAAGATTTAAACTTGTGTAATTCAGCTTCAGAAAAAACCCATGAAAAGTTTTATCAAATAGAAAACTCTCATGTTTTTGTTTCCTCTCCTTCCTTTACTAATTGCAAAAACCCTGTGAAGAAAAGTATAAAAATTATAAGTTTACGACTTGAGGAATTTTGGTGAAGTGAACACACACATGTAACAGGCACCTACATCAAGAAACAGAACATGACTAGACTCTCCTCATATCTCCCTGCAGGCATTAGTTACCCAAGGATAAAACATCTATGCTGACTACCGACATCATATATTTTTGTATGTTTTTAAAATATAAATGGTATTATGTTATATGTAGTATTTTGTGTGCAACTTCATTTTTTTGAGCATTATCTTTGTGATTTTCATCCATTCTTTTCTTGTGTAGCAGTAGCTAGCTTATTCTCATTGCTGTTAGCATTCCCTTTTAGGAATATCCACAATTTGTCACTGTACATCCACAATATTTTATATTGGCTATAAAAATATTCCAAGTTTCTGTAAATATACACCTAAAGAAAACTTTTCTATAAGGATACGTCCTGATTTGAATTATAATCAAATGACATATTATATATGTGTGTGTGTGTATGTGTGTATATATAATACACATGTAGTTTTATAAATTTAAAATATTTCTGTAGCTCAAATTGAGTTAATGACAGTTACACATTTTTATTGTTATATATATAATACATATACATATATATAATCTGCTGTATGTTTGGTAATGTAGGACATATTGAATAAAAGATATATATAACAGTTACATAAAATAACATGTCACATCACTTCACACCTACTTCATACCTAATCAAAAACAATGGAAAATAGTAAGTATTGATGAAAATGTGGAGAAATTGAAACTCTTTGACATTGATGGCAGGAATGTCTGGTCCACCTTTTTTCTTATTTGATTTACTTGGTACCTTAACTAAAGCCCTGTCTCCAGGTTTATAGCCACTCTGCACAGCCTTCTGATTGAAATTCTATTCACATTATTCATTTCTTTGTGACCATCAACAGATCTCTACTGGCATCTCATTTTGTCTACACTTTCAGGTCCTAGAGTTTATTATAAGAACTGTTTTCTCATGGCATACAGCTATATCTCTAGCCTTCTCTCATGGTGCAGAGCTACAGATTACTTTTCCCATAAGAAATGTGTTTCTTTGAGTTATGTTCTCTCCATTTGGAACCTGCTATGTCATCTGTTCCCTTAGGAGAAAATCTTAGCATTTTTTCCCTTGGAGCCATCCATACTTTAAATAAACAGAACAATTGCACTTATAAAGTAATAAATTTGCCCTAATCCTTTACATATCTGTTTTCTAATGAACTATACAAATTTTGAGAACAGAGCATGTCTCATTCATCTTTGAAACCCAACACTGAATAAATTCATGTTGGATAAATACCTAAATAAATTAATAGCTAAAAAAAGAAGAGATTATTTCTAGCTAAAGGCAAGTAAGCCTTTGTAGATAAAAGAAAACTTTACTTTCAAAATCACTTGGTAATCAGAATATATTGCGTAGGACCTGTTTTCAAAGAGCAACCCTTTTAATGTATCTATTGGCCATATCAGAAGCAGAATCGATCAGCACAGAGATAGCTAATATATGAAACCCATTAGATATTTTTGCTCTCCTAAGTAGGCCAAACATTCGCTACAGAATCTCATTTAGAAACAGGGTTGTTCATCACATTTTCTCACAATAGATTGTATACCAGACATTAATCCATCAATATATTGAATCCTCACAAATTTGTGTAGCTGAAACTGAGTTAATGACAGTGAGGGTCACACATGTCCCTAACAAATTAGGTAAGTTGTTACTTAGTGACATATGCAACAAATATAAAGCTAGTGAATGATTGAAGCTAGTAAAGCTAGATCTCTAAAATAAAACCCTGAAATTAGTCTCTAGTAACTGATGGGCAAATCAGAGCTTGGTCTGTCTGGTCTTTAACATTCAAAAAAGACACCTGGCCAAATTTTTAACATTATCATTTCTCAGGAAAAAAAAAATGCAATTTAAAAGGCCAAACTGGAGGGCAGAAATAGCCTCAAACACTGGCTCATCCTAATTCTGCCAGCACAATTTATTTTCCAGGAGGAAAACTGTTCACTATGAAGCACAAAGCTCATTTAACTCAAAATCCCAATCAACAGAACCCTGACAAAATGTTTCACATTTGTTTTTTTTAAAAAAGTAACCAGCTTACTCATAATAAATAAGAGTAAGTTATATAGGAATCTGAACCCCGAAATTTTGAGACAGGTCTCAGTTGATTTAGAAAGTTTATTTTGCCAAGGTTGAAGACATGCCCATGACACAGCCTCAGGAAGTTCTGATGACATGTGCCCAAGGTGGTCAGGGCACAGCTTGGTTTTACACATTTTAGGGAGACCTGAGACATCAATCAATATATGTAAGAAGTACATTAGCTCTGTCCAGAAAGGCGGTGACAACTCAAAGCAAGGACCCCTGACTGGTGGCTTCCACGTCACAGGTAGGTGAAAGAAAAATGGTTGCATTCTTTTGAGTTTCTTCTAAGTCTTTCTAAAGGAGGCAATCAGATATGCATCTATCTCTGTGACCAAAGGGATGACTTCGAATAGAATGGCAGGCAGATTTGCTCTGAGCAGTTCCCAACTCCTTTCACAGAAAATAAACAAATTATTGTATAGCACACCTTAGATTTTTAAAAGGGGATAGATGAGCAGTTTTGCAAAAGTCGCTTTTAAAATTGTAGATTATTGGGCAGCAGGGGAGAGAGAAAGGGGTGGGGAATAGAAGAAAAAAGACCCAATTGAGTTGCATCCATACTTCAGAATTTGTAATAAGCAATTTTCAGCATGCATGTTAGAATGACACATAGGCTGATTATGAAGAGAGCAGTAGCAATCCCCAGTCTCTTTCCTTTTTTTCTTCCAGCTCTGCTTATCTCCACAAGTTCTCCCAGATTTTTTTTTAGTGACATTAAGCATTATGTGAGATAGCATGTCACTCCTTCAAAACATCAACTCTAGAACACCATGGTCTGAATCAACAGCTTCTGAAAAAATGACCAATATATTACTTTATGTTTCTGATTTTGTTTTGTTTTGTTTTGTTTTGTTTTTTGAGACTGAGTGTCTCTTTGTTGCCCAGGCTGGAGTGCAGTGGCAAGATCTCCACTCACTGCAACCTCTGCCTCCTGGGTTCAAGTGATTCTTGTGCCTCAGCCACCTAAGTAGCTGGGATTATAGGCATGTACCACCACCACGCCTGGCTAATTTTTATGTTTTTAGTAGACACAAGAGTTTCATCATGTTGCCCAGGCTGGTCTTGAACTCCTGACCTCAAGTGATCTGCCTGCCTCTGTCTCTCAAAGTGCTGGGATTACAGGCCTGAGCCACTATGCCCAGCCTTACTTTATGTTTCAATCAAAGTAGAATTTGTAGTATAATTTATAACATTAAACTTTAGAATGAAGTATGGCCATTCCCTTCCAATGTCCATACTAAATCTAACTTCATTTTAGTCTCAAAATAACACACACACACACACACACATACACACACACACACACAGAGGCAATCACACATACATACTGCATTCTGTAAGTGAATTTCTTCTTTCCATCCTTGAATACATTGCTTACATTTGATTAAATCAATAGTTTATATTACCATGAGTGTGAACTAGTGTTCCCTGCTGACTCATGTTATGAACTAGGCTTACATTTTTCCGTTGTTATTTTTTCACATGCAATTAATATTTGCCACTTATTTTATTTATAGCATTCCTGTATCCCAAAATATAGGACAACAGCTTAAATCAACTATCCGTAAGTGTAAACACATAAGATGGTTAACTGTCTCCTTTTTGTCACTGTTCTTTGTTCATAGAGCCCTAGCCCTCCAGCACCAATGTGGACAGATTGCCCTCCAGGCCTCTCTATTGCTGAGGACCTGCAAATTCAGCTCACTTTACTTTTGCATTTGGCTCCTTGTTTTGTAGATCACATGAGTTCTTTGTTCTTAACGTTATTTCCTTGATTTTGAAGGACCATGTCCTAGCTTCCTACTTTGGTCAGATAAAACTTTCAAGGTTTGGTTTGTTTTTGTTTCAGTATTTGCATATTTACTATCATCTTTTGCCTCATGTTTTATTATTTAACTGGATATAAAAATTAGGCTTCAAAATAATTTCCTCCCAGAATGTTGAAGGCTGTAAACCCAGACAATCTGAGACAGGTCTCAGTTAATTTAGAAATTTTATTTTGCCAAGCTTAAGGATGCGTGCCTGTGACACCACCTCAGGAAGTCATGATGACATGTGCCCAAGGTAGTAAGGACACAGCTTTGTTTTACACATTTTAGGGAGATATGAGACATCAATCAATATATGTAAGAAGTACATTAGCTCAGTCCAGAAGGGCAGAGACAACTCAAAGCAGGGAAGGGGCTTCCAGGTCACCGGTAGGTGAGAGACAACTGGTTGCGTTCTTTTGAGTTTCTGATAACCCTTTCCAAAGGAGACAATCAGAATATGCATCTATTTCAGTGAACAGGAAAATAATTGAATAGAATGGGAGGCAGGTTTGCCCTGAGGAGTTTCCACCTTGAATTTTCCTTTTAGGTTAGTGATCTGGGGGGCCCAAGATATGTTCCTTTCATAAGGCATTGCACCCATTCTGCAAGACTGATATTAGTAGTAACAAGTCTGATGTTATTTTGAAGTCCAATCCAATGTGTTACTTGTTTATATTTGATAGTTTCATTGTAGGCCTTCTTTCAAGTTTTCTGTTTGTTGTTGTTTTTTTTCTCTTCCTGTAATCTGACTGAATTTTTGAGGATAAAATCAAAATATGATTTCTGGTGGTGTCATGGTCGATGATGAACTTTTCATTGACTTGCATTCACTGAGGGAAAATCATGGGACAATTTAGAATATACCTAGATTTATATGTCTACCCAGTTATAAATCTAGACATACCCTGGTACTCTTTTCAGTACCAGGTGGGCTAACGATATTCACTGCATTTCTGTTACCACAGATAATGTCACTCATAAACTAATTTGTTTACAAAAGAAGGAAAGAAAAAGAAAGAAGGAAGTAAAGGAAGGAAGGAAGGAAGGAAGGAAGGAAGGAAGGAAGGAAGGAAGGAAGGGAGGAAAGAAGGAAGGACAAACTATTTTAGTGTATGTCCTCTGGTAGTTGTGATGCTTCTGTTTTGATTTTTTTGGTTGTTGTTTTGAGATAGAGTCTCACTCTTGTTGCTCAAGCTGGAATGCAATGGCATGATCTCAGCTCACTACAACTTCCACCTCCCAGGTTCAAGCAATTCTCCTGCCTCAGCCTCCCAAGTAGCTGAGATTACAGATGCCTACCACCACGCCTAGCTAATTTTTGTGTTTTTAGTCGAGATGGAGTTTCACCATGTTGGGCAGGCTGGTCTCAAACTCCTGACCTCAAGTGATCTGCCCACTTCGCCTCCAAAGTGCTGGGATTACAGGCATGAGCCACTACGCCCGGCCTTCTTTTGTTTTTTAATTTTGTTTTCACCTAGACCAGTCACCTTCTTTACTATGTAATAGCATTTAGGGGACAAGGACCAGGGAATAGTATAATGCATCAAAGCCCACTTCACAAAGACCTGACTCCATGAAATGGATCCCATTAGAACTCTTCATTTGGTTTAATTATCTGAGTTAAGCAGTCACAGACCAAAAAGGCATTGCAAATATCATGAATATGATTTAGTCTACAGGGAGATAATAAGAAAAAAAATAAAAACAAACCACAAAACAAAGCAACACTCAGAAAACAGCCTACCCCTAAAGCCTCTGAGTCACAAATCACAGGTGTGTGCTTGCTCTACGGCTGTCAACACTGACATATCGTGTTCTTCCGCTGACAGCCCTTTGTTCATGAGGTCCATCAGTGTCCAGAACGGCTGTGCAGATGTGAAAGGGAGGCCCATGCCTGGACTTCTCTTACGAATGTTAGGTAGGCTCTTGAGGGAAAGAGAAGGAGAGAGGACAGGTACGCAGATTTGGAATTGCTTCCCTTGTTTGTAACAGGATGGCGTCTCAAGGCACAAAATAGCTCCTTGTTTTTGTTTCTTAAAACCCAGCTTTTCTCTTAGTACCGTCTGTTCTTTTCTTTCTCCTGGAAGTTTCTACTGCAAAGTTTCTCGAGTCTTTGTTTTGTCTATAAATGAATTGATCCCATCAAGCTTTTAATGAACACTCCTGATATTTTTGGAAAGATTAAAATATCCTAACATCTCCAACTCTGAATGATAAGGGATTCTCACTTGCCTGCTAGATCAGCCCCCTCTGAGGCTGGAACTCAAGGATATTGCTGTCAAAATCAGACCCTCTGAAGTTGGGCATGTGTTCATACCAATGCCAAAGCATCACATCAAATAAGATAATAACAACCATATTCTGTTGCTAAAGGGTCACATTGTCAGGTCTTTTTCCTGAAGACTCATATTAACTTGGGCTGGTAGTTTACTGACAAATTATTTTTTAACAATTGTATTAGGTGATAGTTCCCATGATATTTAAAAAATCAGAAAAAAACTTTTTTGGTACAAGAAAGCCAGGATTTTATACTGTTCAGTGCTAGCCAGTGGTGAGAGCCACACCAAAGACAGGCTTCTAGCAACCTTCCACAAAGGCTCTCAAAAATTAACTTTGAGTCAGGAGGAGCCTGCTGCAATGTTAATGTGGTAACCAGCAGAGGTGGTCTATTGATTTTTTTAAAAAATTCAATGTGTCCTTGAACATGTTGCTCTCTTAGACTATAAGTTACTTTTCATTGTGTGATTGAGACAAACAACCTTTTAAAAATCCATGTTATGTACTCCAGGAGGCCCCTAACTGCCACCCTCCCCCACCACCCCACCCCCACCACACCCCCAGCAGAGCTTATTTCTCCACACTGTCTGTCAGAAATCTGTATCTGTACTTTATTGACAATACTCTTTTGTTTGTTTGGATGTCTGTCACCACACAGGATTGTGCTTCATATTTTACATGCTTTATATCCTCTCAGTGTTTGCCGAGAGAATGAATAGATAGATAACAGATAAAGAATGAATAAAGCTATTATTGCATGTAAATATCTGAGTTCAATGAAGTTAATAATATTCACAAGTACTTGAACTTGAAAGAATGGGAATCAGGACAGGAAAGATTTGAAAAGAGAGAGAGAGAGCATGATCTTCAATAGTGGTGTTTCAACTTTATTTTTATAATTTTTTTAACTTTCATTTTAGGTTCAGAGGTATGTGTGTTGGTTTGTTATATAGGTAAATTGCATGTCATGAGGGTTTGGTATACAGATTATTTCATCAGGTAATAAGCATAGTACCTGAGAGGTAGTTTTTCAATCTTCTTTCTCCTCCTATCCTCCACCTTCAAGTAGACCCTGATATCCATTGTTCCCTTCTTTGTGTTCTTGTGTACTCCATGTTTAGTTTCCACTTATAAGGAAGAACATGTGGTATTTGGTTTTCTGTTCCTGCATTAGTTCACTTAGGATAATGGCCTCCAGCTCAATCCATGTTCCTGTAAAGGACATGATCTCATTCGTTTTTATGGCTATGTAGTATTTCACAGTGTATATGTCCCATATTTTCTTTATCCAGTCTACAGTTAATGGGCATTTAGGTTTATTATATGTCTTTCCTATTGTGAATGGTGCTGTGATGAACATATTTGTGCATGTGTCTTTATGACAGAAATATTTCTATTCCTTTGGATATATACCCAGTAATGGGATTACTGGGTTGAATAGTAATTCTTTTTTAAGTTATTTGAGAAATGTGAGAACATGCAATATTTGATTTTCTGTTCCTGCATTAGCTTGCTAAGAATAGTTACCTCCACCTTCATCCATGTTCCTCCAAAAGACATGACCTCACTCTTTTTTATAGCTGCATAGTGTTCCACGGTGTTTATGCACCACATTTTTTATTGAGTCTACCACTGATGAACATTTAGATTGATTCCATGTCTTTGCTATTGTGAATAGTGCTGCAATGAACATATGTGTGCATGTGTCTTTATGATAGAATGATTTATATTCCTTTGGGTATATACCCAGTAATGGAATTGCTTGATTGAATTGTGTTTCTGTTGTGTTGGTCTTTGAGGAATCACCACACTGTCTTCCACAATGGTTAAAATGATTTACACTCTCATGAACAGCATATAAGCATTCCTTTTTTTCTGCAACCTGTCAGCATCTGCTATTTTTTGACTTTTTAATAGTAGCCATTCTGACTATTGTGAGATGATATCTTATTGTGGCTTTGATTTACATTTCTCTAATAATCAGTAATGTTGAGCTTTTATTCATAATTGTTGGCAACATGTATATATTCCTCTGAAAAGTGTCCATATCTTTTGCCCACTTTTTAATGGAGTGGCTTGTTTTTCCTTGTAAATTAAAGTTTCCTATAGATGCTGGATATTAGACCTTTGTCAGATGCATAGTTAGTGAGAATTTTCTCCCATTCAGTAGGTTGTCTGTTTCCCCTGTTGGTAGTTTCTTTCGCTGTGCAGAACTCTTTGGTTTAATTAGATCACATTTGTCAATTTTTGCTTTTATTGCAATTGCTTTTGGCAGCTTTGTCATGAAATCTTTGTCCACTGTAATGTCCAGAATAATATTGCCTGGGTTATCTTCCAGGGTTTTTATAGTTTTGGGTTTTACATTTAAGTCTTTAATCCATCCTGAGTTGATTTTTGCATATGGTTTAAGAAAGGGGTGCAGTTTCAATCTTCTGCACATGGCTAGCCAGTTATCCCAGCACCATTTGTTGAATAGGGTGTCCTGTTCCCATTGCTTGTTTTGTTCGCTTTGTTGAAGATCAGATGGCTGTAGGTGTGTTGCATTATTTCTGGGCTGTTTATTTATTGTATTCCATTGATCTATGTGTCTGTTTCTGTACCAGTATCATGCTGTTTTGGTTACTGTACCTTTGTAACATAGTTTGAAGTCAGATAATACTATGCTTCCTGCTTTGTTCTTTTTGCTTAGATTTCCCTTGGCTATTTAGGCTCTTATTTGGTTCTATGTGAATTTTTAAATAGCTATTTTCTAATTCTGTGAAGAATGTCATTGGTAGTTTGATAGGAATACCATTGAACCTGTAAGTTGCCTTAGGCAGTATGGCCATTTTAACTATATTGATTCTTCTTATCCATGAGCATGTAATGTTTTTCCATTTCTGTGCATCATCTCTGATTTATTTGAGCAGTGTTTTTTTTAATTCTCACTGTAGAGATCTTTCACCTCCTTGAAAGCCATACTCAAAGTTATTTTATTCTTTTTGTTGCTATTGTGAATGGGATTGCATTCTTGATTTGGGTGTCTGCTTGGAAGTTGTTGGTGTATGGAAATTTTGTCAATTTTTGTAGATTGATTTTGTATCCTGAAACTTTTCTAAAATTGTGTATCAGATCTAGGACCTTTGGAGCAGAGTTTGGTAGCATTATTTTTCCTTAAATAAAATTTATATCAAGTCCTACATATGAAATATATAAAAGAAGACTGAGTCTGAGTTTGGTAGCTCAAATCTCTAATCGCAGTATTTTGAGAGGCAGTGGTGGGAAAATTTTATGAAACCAGCCTGTGCAACACAGCTGACCCAATAATTAAAAAAAAAAATGCTGGATGTGATGTCATGCTCCTATAATCCCAGCTATTCAGGAGGCTGATGCAGAAGGATCTTTTGGGTCCAAGGACTGCAGTGAGCTGTGATTATGCCACTGCACTCCAGCCTGGGTGACTTAAAAAAAAAAGGGAGAATGAGAAATGGGATCCCCAACTATTTGGCCCTTTTGCCTTTACCTTAGAAGCCAGGAGAATCTCTGAGTAACTCTAGTGTTAATGCAATTCAGTTTACGAACCACTGGTCTAACTTGCACTCAAGATTATAAGCACATAGGACATCCAACCAGAGAAGCCAGACACCTTTAATGATTCTCATGACTTTTTTTCTCACACACATTCAAACTGACATTGCTGAGGACAATTAGCCCTACTGCAAGTTTGTGTATTTCCTAAGTTTGGCAACTTACTCCTAAAATCAGCAGAAATGTGATGGGCCTAAGACTGTCTCTGAGGCTCAACATTAAGTCAGTCTGTTAGCTGGTACCACTATGACCCTATGGCCTGGTTCTGGTAACTGTAACTGGGTTCTTGTTTTAATTCTTGTTCCCAAAACTTCATAAAATTCTACTGTTCTAGGAAGAGGTAACGCCCTTGCTGTTAATTCATAGTTCAATACAGACATTCTTCTGATGCTGTGTTTCTGTTTAGACCTCCACAATATAATCTTGGAGTACAGACTGTACTTCGCTCACTCATATTCCTTTGCAGTGGCTGTGCTAATAACCTGTTTGCTTGATGGTCTTGCTACTCCATGTGGAAGGCTTAACTCCTGGAACTCCTGGCTGTTTTCCTGCCCCGGATACTGATGAAGAGTAGCAGAATATGTCACTTCACATATGCCACTTTGGCTTAGGATTATTTTGAGCTAAAGTTACTTGAAAAACAGCAGATGTAGGAAGAGCATTCTAATCTCCTTTTTCTTCCTAAAAGCAGCAGAGAAAAGCTCCCATGTGAAAGATGTCCTCCCTAAATTAGGGAAGATAAAACATTTTTCAAAGAGGAGTCATAACTAAGACAATTCTGTACAGACTTCATTAAAATAATTTCTTACCATCTTTTTATATTACAACATAATTTAGTTACTTTTCTGTAATTGCCTCTTTTTGTTCAACCTGACATAAAAGTACTTAGGTTTTGCTAATTCTTTGAGTCTTCATTTTCCCATGAGGGCCCCAAGTCATGTTAAACATATGTGTATGCTTTTCCTTTGTTAATCTATTATACGTCTATTTAATCCCTAGGCTTGGCTAGAGACACTAGGAGGACAGAGTTAAATTTTTGCCTCCCCTACACTGCCTAGTCACTAGCTTCTGATACTTTCTGTTTTGGTCCATTCTACAAAACAGAAATTCAGACTGTGTGTCAGGGTGGAAATACCAAAGAAATAGGGAGTTCACATGTAAAAGATGCTAATGCTGCCCATGCTAATTTGGTTAGGACTAGCTCTACTTGCCTGGGTTTGCTAGACTGAAAGTCAAGAACCTGTGAGTTGTCTTCCAATTATTCTATGTGGTAATATGTGATCTTGATAAAAATTACTTTTGGAAATATCAGGATCCGTATCTGTAAAATGGTCCTGCTGGACTAAATGATCTCTAATATACTTAGAATGATCATTAACATATCTGATGTTTTAGGGTTTCATTATTGTACCATAGAAAATGAGGACATTGTGTTTTAACCATTCATCCATTTGTACTACACATGCTTTTAAATGTTTCTCCTTTTATCTCCAGATTGCACTGCTGTATCCACTCACATCAGTGTGATTGATTTTCTAGTGACACAAAAGAATATGTGCTTTACAACTCCATCCCTCACCTTGGAACTCAAAATTTACATGTTGAACAGTAAGTCCCCAAGGTCTTCATCATTCAAGTTTTCCTTCTCAACATTTCTAATTCTCCATAGGAGCAGCAAATTCAGGACAAACACAGTCCTCCTGGAGGTCAGTGCCATAATTAATAAGAATTAACACAACTTGGAGATTACAGTAGGCTATCCACTTCCTCTGAAATGTGTGAACATAATTTAATCTTCACAGTAATTTGTGAGATAATGTGTTATTTTCCTGCACTTTTCAGATGGAGTATCTAAGACACAGAGTTTCAATACATAGGTGAAGGTCACATCACCAGTAGCAGACTGAACTGTGATCCAAAGCCAAGCAATGTCATCATCTGTCCTTCACTGAGAGACTAAGGATTCCTTTAAAATAAACTCTAATGGACACATCACATATACCATCATTCCTTCCCTTCTCTGCTGTTTCTCTCAGCTTCTCCCAGTATTTCTGAAGCTTTCCTGCTACCATCAGTGAAATCTCTACCTTGTCAGGTTATTTGCTTGATTTCTGCAAAAATCCATTTTCTCAAAAAGAAACTCACTAGAGCAAAACTTAAATTCTCAATGTCACAGCTGTCAATTAGCAGTATGACCTTTACTAAGTCATTCTCCTTCTATGGGTCTCAGTTTTGCTTTTTTACAGCCTCTAAGATTGGCTATAGCCCAGTGTGATTTTTTTATGATGTTTTGAACAAGGGCATTTGACTTTTATCATTTAACAGGAAAGGTTTGAATGTTATCAGTTTATGAAATTATTTGTCTTAAGCATTTCATCATCTTCAAATAAATAGCTAAATATAGGCATGTAATGACAAGCTTTAACATGAAATGAGTTTCAAACATGTGAAGAAGCTTGATGATAGGTTGGTATCCTTGAGAAATTCTTTAATAAATGTTTTTGAATTGGTAAAGGAACTAATGCATGAGTGTTGATGGAATGTTATGTTAATTAATGAAACAATATTGTCAAGTTTAATAAAATCTCTGTTCTTTGCAAAATCATTAAGGTGCTATTCTAAATAGGATTAGGCCAAGGACTCTTGGCATTGTACCCTAAGTAGGCTGGATTTTAACAGAGGCTGTCCTTGCTACTGACCTCACCTTTTCCATGTACAGATCTAAAGCAGGTGCTTTTAAAAAAAATCAGGTTATTGGGAAAGATCTGGAGAAGCAGACTCCTTGTTGCTCCCTGGGTCACATAATCTGCAAACTGTCCCTTTTGTCAATTGATTCAGGCAGAAATGACTCTCCCAACATGCTTTCCCTTTGTGCCTGAAAGTACCTCCATTATAGAAATAATCCTCTTTAATTACAATTTTCTATTATTCTCCTTAACAATGAGTACATTGATGTTTGGTACTGTGTCTTTCTTGCTCGCTTCCCATTCCTTCTTCCCTGCCTGGTGTATATAAATCATGAGAGAAACATTGCTAAAACTTTAAGACAAATGAGGTAATCAAGGTTGTAAACTAACTACAAATGCTCCTGATTCCATAATTAGGAGTCATGTGCTTTTGGAAGCACTAGAAGTTCTGTGAGCACTGTATTTTCTGAAACATAGGCTGAGGTGCCACAAGGGAGGCATCTCACCCCTGTGTCTCTCTTCCAGATGTTCCTTTTCTGCTATCAGCTTCACTCCTAAGGGTATCCCTTCTCAAGCAGCTGTTTGCTGTCAGAAAGTCGCGTATTTGGAGCATTAAGTGGGTCCTGGAACTGCCTAAAATGATCTTGGCCAGATCCCTTCACCACCCCATACACACTTTTCCCAAACTGAATTTTCGCTTCTTTTCCAGGGTCTTTTGCATACCTTATGTCCCCTGTTTCTTCTGCTACCATCTTAGTAGAATCCAAATAACTCTGAATCTCAGCCCTCCAGTCTATCTGAAGGTGATTGCTTTCTTATCATGGATATTAGAATTTGCTTTTTCCTGTGTGATAGTCAGGTATATAATTAATATTCTGACTGTAAGATATCTGCAAACTAATTGTGATAATTGATTTGGACATAGATAAGAATTTGATTTTTCTGTATTATATAAAATAAAACTTGAAAGGCTTAAAGTAATTATACTGCAAGAAAATGCAAAGAGAACTTAAGACAGAAAAAGATATCTGAAGGTGTTCAGATTTCTCCAGCCTCATCTTTTCCTGAAAAATCATCCTAAAACTCCATCACCATCCTAAAACTCCATCACTATCACTACACTTCCTGTCTATAGCCTCCAGGGGTTTGTAACCTTGCTGCTGACAGTCTTACCCATCCACCAATGATATCAACAGCAGCTGAGAACTTATTAAAAATGCAGACATTTCGGCCTCTCCAAACCAAGTGAAAAAGTGTCTTCATTTTAACAAGACCCTTGGTGATTTAGATACATATTACAAATCAAGAAGCACAGCTCTGGATCTCCAGTGGTTTATGTAGGGCTGGGCAACATTTTGGGGACAGAAATTTTGAGTATATATTAAAATATATGTATACACCAACTTTGTTTCTTGTATTTTAACATTTTATAAAAATATTTGCTGGATATCCTGAGAATATATGTTTCTTCCAGCCAAGAGACAGAATGGTGGAGTGATTAAACCACCATGAATGGATTTAAATCCAAACTCTGTGAAGCAGCTTATCTGTGCCTCAATGTACTCATCTATAAAATAGGTACAATAGAACCCAATTCATAGGGTAATTAGGCAGATGCAGTTTGTTAAAATGTATAAATTACTTAAATCTAGCATATCATTAGCATATCATTAGCACAATAAGTGTTTGTAAAAATAATTAAGCATAATAATGGAAATGAAAGAATCAGCAATGTGGTTTATCCACATTGATATTGATATTTGAATATATTTTAGAGATACAAGTGAATAAAAAATAAAATTCAGAATAGAGTTATGATCTCATTTCATCTAAACAGTAAACTGTGGAAACGATTATTGTCATCCACATTTTGAAGATGTGAAAACCGAGGCTGAGCAGGATGATATAACTAACTCATCCAAAGTCTTCAATGAGTTAACACAGCTGAGACTAAAGTACATTGCTTTCATTTGGTTCAACATTTGCAAAATATTGATTATCTGCCAAGCTCTTAATAGGCCCCAGAATTACAGAGAAGGTGATCTAAATTTAAAGAAAGGAAAATATGTGTGGGAGATATCATTTAGGAAAAGAATACCACATTGAAAAACAATCAGAGTGAAAAATAACAAATGTATTTTCATGTTGTAGCTAAGGAAATATGTGGATGCATAAAAAACACCAGGAAATCTATTTCCTAAGAGTGATGCCAGTATTTTTTTTTAAATTTTTGAGGAGCCCTCATGCAGTTTTCCATAATAGCTGCATCATTCTTCATTGTCACCAGCAGCGTACAAGAGTTCTAATTTCTTCACATACTTGCCAACACTTTTTTCTTCATAGGTAGGTGTGGATGTTGATAATATCTATCCTAATAGGTAAGGCATGAGGTGATAATTCTGTGGCTTTAATGTGCATTTCCCTGATGATTAACACCTTTTCCTAAACCTAAATCAGGTGGCCATTTGTCTTTCTTGTTTCCAGAAATGCTTATTGAAGTCTTTTGTCCTTTCTAAAAATTGGGTTACTTGTATTTTGTTTTGTTTTGCTATGGAGAAGTAGGCGATTTTTTTTTGTATTTTGGATATTAACTCCTTATCAGATGAATGGTTTGAAAATATTTTCTCCCATTTCATAGGTTGTCTTTTTACTCTATTGATTGTTTCTTTTGCTGTGCACAAGATCTTTAGTTTGATGTAGTCCTTCTTGTAATTTTTTGCTCTTTTTCCCCTGTGTTTTTAATGTCATATCCAAAAATCATTACCAAGGCCAATGTCAAGAAGCTTTTTCCCCTGAGATTCTTTTTTTCCCCCAGGAGTTTTGTAGTTTTATAGTTTTAGGTCTTATGTTTATGTCATTATTTTGAGTTTATTTTTGTGTATGGTGTAAGATAACTATCTAATTTTATTCTTTTGCACGTGGATGTTTCATTTTTTCAATACCCGTTGCTGAAGAAAATATTTTTTCTCAATTGTGTGTTCTTGGAATGCTTCTCAAAGATCAACTGACAATGTATGTAAGAGTTTATTTCTGGTTCTGTATGCTGTCTCATAGGTCTATATGTCTGTCTTAATGTCAATACCATGCTGTTTTAATTATCATAGCTTTGTCATATTTTGAAAGCAGGAAGTGTAATGCCTCCAACTTTCTTCTTCTTAAAATCATTTTGGTATATGGGTCTTTTTGTTGTTGTTGTTCCATTTAAATTTTAGGGTTTTTTTATTTCTGTGAAAAATGTTATTGGAATTTTGATAGGCATTTCACTGAATGTGTAGATTGCTTTGGGTAATGAGGACATTTTAACAATATTAAATGTTTAAATTTTTTCATCCATGTTTTATAATTTTCAGTGAAAACTATAGTTTTCACATCATTACTTAAGTTTATTCTTAAGGTTTATTTTTTCTTTTCTTTTCTTTCTTTCATGAGCAATCTCACTTCTGGGTATATATTCAAAAGACCTGAAATCAGGATCCTGAAGAAATATCAGTACTTCCATGTAAACTACAGCATTATTTGCAATATCCAAGATATAGAAACAACTAAATACCCACCAGCAGATGAATGGATTTAAGAATACGGTATATGCATAAAATGGCATAGTGTTTAGCCTTAATAAAGGAAACACTACCATTTGTGACAACATGAATGAACGTAGAGAATATTATGCTAAATGAAATAAGTGAGTCGCAGGACAAACATTGCATGATTCTACTTACATATCTAAAATAGTCAAACTCATAGAAGCAGGGAAATGCATATTAGCTGCCAGAGGCTGGGGTAAGAAGGACATGGGGAATTTTGCTCATTGGATGTAAAGTTTCAGTTATGCAAGATGAATAATTCTAAGATTTTTCTGTACAACATGGTGCCTATAGTTAACAATATGGTGTTGTACATTTTAACATATGTTAAAAGAATACATCTCATTTGAAATGTTCTTCCTACAGAAAGAACAAGAAAGAACACAAGGAAATTTTTGGAGCTGACAGATATGATTAGTGTTATCATTGTGGTGGTGGTATCGTGGGTCTATACATATGTTCAAACTTATCAAAATGTACATATTAAATATGTGCAATTTTGTGCATATCAATTATATTTCAATGGAGCTAAAGAAAAAGAATAATGCCTGGATGGAGAAAAGTTGGGGATGAGTAAGAAATAATTCTTCTTATCAGTGATATTGGTGTTCTTTTTGTTTGTCTATTGTTTCTTAAAAGCTTAATTGAGATATAACCCACATGCCATAAAGTTCACCTTACAAAATAAAACCTTTGATATTTTTTGTGTATTCAGAGTTGTGCAACCATCACCACTCTGTAAGTTCAGAAATTTTCATAGCCTCCTAAAAAAAATCCCTAATATCCATTAGCAGGCATTTCTGACCCTCCTTCCAGCTCATAGGAAATGCTAATCTACTTGCTATTTCAGTGAATTTGCCTATTATGGACATTCCATGTAAATGAAATCATACGATATGTGGCCTTTAAGTGTCTGGCTTCCTTTATATAGCATGGTATTTTTAAGGTTCGTCCATGTCCTAGCATGGTATTCTTAGCACTTTTTTAATAGCTGAGTAATATTTCATTCCATGGATATACCACATTTTGCTTATCTATTTATCAGTTCATAGGCATTTGGATTATTCTAACTTTTTGGCTATTATAAAAATATTTGGCTATTATATAAATGTTCATGTGTAAGTGTTTTGTAGACATATGTTTTCAATTATTTTGGGCATCTACCTAGAGATGAAATTTCTGGACTACATGGTAACTCTTTAAACACTTTCTGAGAAACTGCCACACTGTTTCCCATAGAGGCTGCCCCACTTTACATTCTCCACAGCAATGTGTAATTGTTCCAGTTTCTTCACATTCTCACCAACACTTGTTATTTTCCTTTTTTTTCAAATTATAGCCCTCCTACTGAGTGTGAACTGGTTGTTTTTGATTTGTGGTTTTGATTTGCATTTTTGCAAATGCAGTGATGATAATGAATGACTAATGATGTTTTGCAACTTTGGTATCCTTATTTGACATGGTATATCTTCTTTGGAGAAATATCTTTTTAAATTCTTTACTTGTTTTCTAATTGGAATATTGTCATTTTATTGTTGATTTTAAGAGTTATTATTTTTGTAGCTATTAACTTGATTAAATTTAACATTAATACAAAGCTTTGATCTAATTTAACATTTATATTCCAGTTTTGTCAATTGACCAATTATGTCCTTTATAGTGTTTTTTATTCTTTAGCACAGGAGTCAGTCTAGGGCTAGGTATTGCATTTAGGTACCATGTCATTTTAGTCTCCTTTAGTCTGTAACATTTACACAATTTTTCTTTTAGAACATTGAGATTTTTGAAGAGCATAGTCTCCATTCCTTTTGTTTTAATAGAGTGTTCCTCATTTGGAGTTTGTCTGCTATTTCCTCATTTTGAGACACAAGTCCTTTTCCAGATATATGATTTACAAATGTTTTCTCCTATTTTGTTGGCTTTCTTTTCACATTGTTCAGGTTGTCCTTTGAAGCACAAAAGTTTTTAGTTTTAATAAAATCCAATTTGTCTATTTATCTTTTGTCACTCATATGTTTGATATCATGTCTGAGCAAGTATTGACTAATCCAAGGTCATGAAAATTTATTTATGTATATTGTTCTAAGTATTTTATGGCTTTATATCTATGCTTATGTCTTTGATTCATTTTGAGTTAATTATTTGTATAGGATTTGAGGTAGGGATCCCACTTTATTATATTTGGTGTGGGAATTCAGTTGTCCCAGAATCATTTGAAAAGGGCCCATTGAATTGTTTTTGCACCTGTGCAAAATTGTTATAGCTTTGTAGTGAGTTTTGAAATCAAGAAGTGTAAGTTACCCCAATTAGCTTTTTATCAAGATCATTTTATATATTCTGGGTTCCTTTATATATTCTGGGTTCCTTGCATTTTTTGAAACTGCATTTGCAAAAATTATAAATGAGGAAATCAAGACAGTGAAAGAGATTAGACCTAATCAACTCCATCTTGCTTCTAACCCTTAAGCTCTCCTTGTTCAATCCTGGGCATAGGCTGAACTAACTTTGGGAAGGAATTCAGTTCATTGTTTGACTCAAAAAAAAAAAAAAAAACCTGATAATAGCCCTTTCCCTAACACACCCCTTTCTTGCCTACTCTGCCTTCGCATGACTAATAAATTAGCAACAAGATTAGAAATTACAATTTAGGGGTCATGCAGCCTCTGGTTCCAAGAGTCTGAACCTCCCCAAATTGCTCCTGGGGATAACACCACTATTGTAAAACCTAAGATCAGCACTTGACATATTTTGCAGACCCTGCTCTGGATGGGTCTGCTGACACCACCTAGACCAGTAATCTGGCTCAACCGGTTCTGTCATCCTACCCAGGAAGAGAAGACATCAAGAAAACCTCACTTTGACCTCTTATGATTCCATCTCCAACCTGACCAATCAGCATTCCCCACTTCCCAATACCCTACCCACCAGATTATCATTTTTTCTTTTTCTTTTTGAGACTGAGTTTCACTCTTGTTGGCCAGGATGGAGTGCAATGGCACAATCTCGGCTCACTTCAATTTCTGCCTCCTGGGTTCAAGCGATTCTCCTGCCTCAGCCTCCTGAGTAGGTGAGATTACAGGTGCTCACCACCATGCCCAGCTAATTTTTGTGTTTTTAGTAGAGACGGGGTTTCACCATGTTGGCCAGGCTGGTCTCGAACTCCTGACCTTAGATGATCCACCCGCCTCGGCCTCCCAAAGTGCTGGGATTACAGGCGTGAGCCATTATGCCCGTCCCAGGTTATTTGGAATATCTCTGATCCGCTAATGCTTCAGGAAACTGATTTGAGTAATAATAAAACTCCGATCTCTTGCACAGCCTCCTCTGTGTGAATTACTCTTTCTCCATTGCAACCTGTCTTGATAAATATGCTCTGTCTAGGAAGTGGACAAAGTGAACCTATTGGGCAGTTACACTTTCATATAAAATTTAGAAACAGGCTGGGCCTGGACATTAGGGCATGGTATATGACAATTTTTGTAAGTTGCTAGATTCAATTTTCTTGTATTTTGTTGAGATTTTGCATTTATGTTCTGAAGGGATTTGCCTCCTTGAGAAACTGGTCATATTTTTCTCTCTTGGTATGCCTTGCAATTTTTTATTGAAAATTGGACTCTTGAGGCCGGGCACGGTGGCTCACACCTGTAATCCTAACATTTTGGGAAGCCGAGGCAGGTGGATCCCAAGGTCAGGAGTTTGAGACCAGCCTGAACAATATGATGAAACCCCATCTCTACTAAAAATACAAAAAATTAGCAAGGCATGGTGGCGTGCGCCTGTAATCCCACCTAATTGGGAGGCTGAGACAGGAGAATTGATTGAATCCGGGAGGTGGAGGTTGCAGTGAGCCAAGACTGAACCACTGCACTCCAGCTTGGGCAACAGAGCAAGAGTCTGTCTCAAAAAAAAAAAAAAGAAAAGAAAGAAGGAAAGAAGGAAGGAAGGAAGGAAGGAAGGAAGGAAGGAAGGAAGGAAGGAAAGAAAGGAAAGAGAGAGAGAAAGAAAGAAAGAAACAAAGAAAGAAAGAAGGAAAGATAGAAAGAAAAGGAAAATGGGAAACTGGAATGTGGTAACTCTTCAAATAATATTCTCAATCCTAAGATTTTTCTCTATCTTTTAAATTGTTAGTAGTTGTTTAGTGACCTCTCCTGATTATTTTTACAAATACTGTATTTTTTTGTGTGCGTTATGTGTCCAGCTAGTGTTTTGACACAAAGTAACTGGAATGCCAGGAGCTAAAACAAAGAAACAGAAAACCAGTATTTTATCTCCTTAGATTTCCACAGTTTGATTATGATGTGTCTCAGTGTGGGTCTTTGAATTTAGCCTATTTGGATTTTATTTAGCTTCTTAGATGTGTAGGTTTGTCTTTCATCACGTTTGGGAAGTTTTCAGACCTTTTTTTTTTCAAATATTCTTTCTTTATCCCCTTATCTCGCTCTCTTTTCTCTCCTTCTGACACAATTATTTTGCATATGCAGGTATGCTTTATAGTGCCTGATAGTCTCTGAGGCTATGTTAATTGTTTTTCATTTTTTGATTTCTGTTCCTCAGACTGAAATTCAAGGTATTTTTTAAAAAACAAATCTGTCTTCTTCAATTTAAATGTGCTGATGAGTGCTTCTTTAGAGTTTTTGTTGTTGTTGTTTGTTTCATTTTGTTTTATATTTCAGTTGTCATAATTTTCAGCTCCAAAATTTTACTTGGTTCTCTTTTTATAATTTCTATCTCTTTATCAGTATTCTTCATGTGATGAGTTATTCTCATGCTGTTCTACAATTCTGTTGACACTGTTTCTTTTAGTTCTTTGAACATATTTATAATAATGGCACTAAAATCTTTGTCTCATAAGTCCAATGTCTAGTTCTCCTTGAAGATGGTTGTTAGTGACAGCTTTCCTGCATCTCTGTATCCCCTATATAGGCCATATTGCTCTGTTTCTTCATAGTTCTCATACATTTTTGTTTAAAGTAGCCATTTTAAATAGCATATGTCAATCCTAGTAATCAGATCCCCAAGTTTTGTTGCTTTTGCTATTTTGTTTGTTGTTGCTTTTTGTTTGTTTAGTGACTTTAGTAGACTAATAAGTAAAGTTTAATGAGTTCTTTTATGCAACCACTAAAATCTCCACTTGGGTAACTTTTTGGTCATCTCAAGATTGCACAGCTATTCCTCAAATATCTTGGATACATCATTTTCCCAGTCTGTGTGTGTATTGTGGTACCTCTTTAATTCTTCAACAGGCAACTAACATCTCTGTCTTAGTCTGCACTTTCTGCTTGTGCAGAGACTTAATGTCAGTTGGAGGTGACAGACTAGGAACATCTTCAGTTTTTGATGGACATGCACACGGCCCTGGACATGAGTGTGGTCATATAGATTCTCAATAATATGTTGGTGTTTCTCAAAACCTTTTATGGACATCTTATTCCACAGATTTTCTTTTAACATTGTAGACTTTCATACACTCAGTTGGTATTATAATTTCAGGCAGCTGTAAATCTTTTTTTTTTTTTTTTTTTTTTTTGAGGTGGAGTCTCACTCTGTCGCCCAGGCCGGAGTGCAGTGGCACAATCTCGGCTAACTGCAATCTCTGCCTCCTGGGTTCAAGCGATTCTCCCAGCTCAGCCTCCCGAGTAGCTGGGATTACAGGCATGTACCACCACACCCAGCTAATTTTTGTATTTTTAGTAGAGACGGGGTTTCACCATGTTGATCAGGCTGTCCTCAAACTCCTGACCTTGTGATCTGCCTGCCTTGGCCTCCCAAAATGCTGGGATTACAGATGTGAGCCACTGTGCCCAGCCGGCAGCTGTAAATCTTAAATTATTGCTGCTGATTGTTTTTTGACAAATGCACACAGGGTAAAGCTATTTGCAGAGAGCTCATTCTGGATCAGCACAAGTAATGCCAAGCTCCGGGAACTGAGCTTTTCAGTTAGCTATCAGTCAGATCAAAGAGTGAAACATTTCTGGTGATAGGACTTCTGGGGAGAACCAAACCCACCCTGCCTGCTCCAGTGGTCCCAGGCTGCTTATTTTCATAGATATTCTAGTTGTGAGTTTGTTGGTTTTCAAGGCTACTGAAAAATTGGGAGGATGACAGGGTTAGGGTAGATTAAAATGTTACAAAGCTAGCTGGTCTTATATAGATCTGGTCATTTTTTTAAATTAATACTCCTCAGATAATTGCAAGTATGTAATAAATTTCTAAAGTTTTTTTTTTGTTTTTTTGTTTTTTGTTTTTTGTTTTTTTTTTTGAGACGGAGTCTCGCTCTGTCGCCCAGGCTGGAGCATTTGCCACCATTTTCTTTGTCCTTATGCCAAGTGGATTTTTAGAGTACTTTACTCTGCCATTGCAAAAGTGCCCTCTGTTGTTAATGTTCTTTTAGCTCATCCTTACAAATTTTTCACATTAAGGAAGTATTACTTGTGGCTGGGCGTGGTGGCTAACACTTGTAATACCAGCACTTTGTGAGGCTGAGGTGGGTGGATCACCTGAGGTCAAGAGTTCAAGACCAGCCAGGCTAACATGGTGAGATCCTGTCTCTACTAAAAATGCAAAAAATTAGTTAGGCATGGCAGCATACACCTGTAGTCCCAGCTACTTGGGAGGCTGAGGCAGGAGAATTGCTTGAACCTGGGAGGTGGAGATTGCAGTGAGCCAAGATTGCTCCACTGCACTCCAGCCAACCTGGGCAACAGAGTGAAACTCTGTCTCAAAAAAAAAAAAAGAAGGAAGTATTACTTGTATGATGAAAATTATATATTAGCATCCATATCTTTAAGTACCTAAATTATCTTTGTATCTATATCTATATCTATAGGTCTATGTATATCTATATATTTAAAGGGCCACAGCATAGACTTTGGTGTCAGAATTAATCATTATAATTGATCTAAACATTTTATTTACCAGTTCTATGACACTGCTAGATGGTTGGGCAAAGTTATTTCATCTTTTTATGTCTCAATTTCCTCATTTTAAGTAAGTATTTTAATATTGCCATGTAAAGTATGTGGTAAGATGTATAAAATGTACTGATTATCATGCCTGGGCAGTAATTTAATAAATATATGTTATTATTAACTGACTTAAGTGTACCATGCTATATTTAGAATCCATTTGACATAGATTCAAAATTATTACTTCAAGTACATGCTGAAGTCTTGCTTCCTCAGGTCTTGTTTTTTGTAGTGACAACAGTGGGTGCCCAGCTATCGCACAGCCTGTGAGGAGTAGATTCGGGCTCAGATTGGCTTCTGGATCACTGAAACACAAGGAGATGTAGGGGGTGAGCATAAAGGTGATCACTGTTGAGCAGACCCAAACGTCCAAAAGCAAGATATCAAATTATAAAGTATAAGACAAGGATTAGCACAAAGACCTGAATACATGGTCTGTAGCAGAAATCTCTGCGATGTGTGCAAGAATTTGTGGAGGTTCTTTCAGAAACTAAGACCATGAGTGTATATGCACAGGAAGGTCTCTTTTCTCATGGTGTTCAATGCATGCTGTGGTGCTGAATTCAGTACCTAAAAGGAGACTTGTAGGCCTGGAGGTTATACTCACATAGGTTTAACATAATTTAGGCAAACAAAATCAATAACAACAAAGAAAGAGTACACATTATTTATTTATTTATTTATTTATTTTTTGAGATGGAGTTTTACTCGTCACCCAGGCCAGAGTCCAGTAGCACGATCTCGGCTCACTACAACCTCTGCCTCTCAGCTTCACGTGATTCTCCTGCCTCAGCTTCCTAACTAGCTGGGATTACAGGTGCTCACCACCACACCCAGCTAATTTTTGTATTTTTAATAGAGACAGGGTTTCACCAAGTTGGCCAAGCTAGTCTCGAACTCCTGACCTTGTGATCTGCCCACCTTGGCCTCCCAAAGTGTTGGGATTACAGGTGTGAGCCACTGCATCCTACCAAGCATACACTTTAAATGGATATAATGTTTATTTGTCAATTATGCCCTGATAAAACTGGAAAAGCCATAATACAAGACCTTAAACACTGTACATTCTGTGGGATGAGTGAACATGGTAGTAAATGATGCACAAAAAAACAAATCTAAAATTTGAATTCCTCCCTTTGACTCCTTGATCTTTGCCTTATAATCAGAACTCAATGAGGTATAACAGGAAACAGTGAAATATAAGAAAGTGGCTTAAGGAAAAGGACAGAGAGATGGCTTAAAGAAGAAATACCACATGTAAAGTAAGGCTGAATTTCTTCTGAAAAAATTTACTGTGAAATATAATTTTTTCTCAATCAAATCAATCTAATCAAAACATCAGAGATAAACCTAAAAATGCCTGTGAAAAAAGTTCTTTGTAAAAATTTTAGTTTTGCTTTTTTCGTTTAATGTGAAAAGCACATGCTAACTAGAATAAATCTAGTGTTATCCACATCTTAAACTTTAAAACCAAAAAGATTTCTTCCTGCAGTGCTTCTTTTATTTTTCTTTAAAGCCACTTAATCTGTATGTTTCTTACTCATTTTCGTCTAATCATGGAAGCAATGTTTACTAAGGTTTGTTTGAATCCTTTTTAAAAATGTAATTATCTGGAAAATAATTTGTGTGTACTATTTAAGAAAGTTTGATTATATTTAATATAAAGCGATAACATGTTAATAATTAGCCTGGTTTAATTCTACTTCAGGATTTAGAATAAATAATCAATTTGAAAAAAATAGACAAAATGGAAATTCATATACTATTACAACTAGTAGATGTGAAATGTAAAGTTTAGGGAAATAAATGACCTTAAAACTGTGTATGGTTACATTATTTGCACAGAGGTTAATACTCCTTAGAATGTTCTCATATATTCTAAACTGCTTAGAATTTCCAAACTTTGGCAATATTGCTATTAAGATGTGTACATCTAGAATGAATGGTAGATGGCTCTGAGGTTATAAAAGCAGTTGGTGGCAAGGCCAAGATGCAGAGAGGATTCTTCTGACTCTGACCAGAGCTCATTCACACTAATTTTTTCCTGCTGCCCAGGGGCATTCATCTACTCTTTCTCTCTCTAGAAAAGTCTACACTGCTACACAAACTTACTGAATTTTGTCCTATAGTATCTTAAATTCTTCAATATTTTGCTACCAAAGGGAAAGAAAAATACAGTATTTTATTCTAAAATGAAAATGGGCAGTAGCTTACTTAGTGTGTTAACTTGCCAAGAGGATTTTCAAATAGAACACTTGTTTTCCCTGGAGGGATAATCTCTAACTCCCCAAATATGGGCTCTTAACAGCAACTTGTTTGGAAAAAATACTAAGCAGAGATTCATTCTTAGTGCCAACAAAATAACAAGCAACCCACTGTCCAGCTTGTTTGGTCTGAAACATCACATTTGTTCATGAATAATGCAGTGCAATAACTAATATGCAGTCTACAGCTTTCAGAGCTACCACATGAATTATACCATTTAATCTTATGCCATAGGACATCACACATTCCAGCTTGATAAAGTGACAGAGACAAGAGCTATGAGAGAAATCAGGTGGAGTCAGTGGCTGTGATCTAGACTAGTCTCAAAATAAGAAAAGCAGGTTGTCATTACTGCTCAAGTTTTACTTGCTGTAATAAGGTGACACATACCTACTGATTCTGCATAGAACCGGGTGAGAAACATTGTTAGTGATATCCCATGGATGTATGTGACTGTCTAAAGGCCTTTGTTAACAATTGTTATCCTCTGTCATACACTTCAGAATTAAAAGTTTTTACTGATGACTTTGACATGTACAACTCAGCAATACAAAACACTCAGTTCTGATATATCTTTACATAAAACTACACTTCAACTCATTAAAAATTACCTACACACTTACAAAAATATAAAATGTTCTCTTTCTTGATTTCATCCGTTTTTCTTTTGCACACAAACTGTAATAATGATTCTGATTGAGCCTTTTTTCCACAGCCTTCCAACCCATCAGACTAGAGCCATTGAACAAACTACCCACACCAATTAATCCCTGTTTCTCTTCCAAATTTTTTATTACTTTTCTAGTGCTGATTTTAAAAAATTATTTGTGAACAATAAACATAAAGAATAGCATAAACAGCAGCAAAAAGCAAGTGTATGCGTTGACATTTTAGTTCTTTTTCAAATTTTTCCTGGCTTGAGCGCCTGTCTTGCTATCTTGATACTGTCTTTGTTAAACAAAGAATGGACTATTTTCCATGGGTCCTAGAACCTACAACTTAGAACCTAGAACCTACAACTCCCCTTCCCTTCCCCTTCCCCTTCCCCTTCCTTTTCCCCTTCCCCTTCCCCTTCCTTTTCCCCTTCCCCTTCCCCTTCCCCTTCCCCTTCCCCTCCCCTTCCCTTTCCTTCTTTTTTTGAGACAGAGTCTCGCTCTGTCACCCAGGCTGGAGTGCAGTGGTGCGATCTCGGCTCACTGCAAGCTCCGCCTCCCGGGTTCACGCCATTCTCCTGCCTCAGCCTCCCGAGTAGCTGGGACTACAGGCCCCCGCCACCGCGCTGGGCTAATTTTTTGTATTTTTAGTAGAGAGGGGGTTTCACCGTGGTCCCGATCTCCTGACCTTGTGATCCATCTGCCTTGGCCTCCCAAAGTGCTGGGATTACAGGCGTGAGCCACCGAGCCCGGCCAGAACATCTTTCTTACTATTAAGTTCTTTGTCTACCCTTTGATACCAGATGGCAAACATATTGTGAACTGTATCTCATTAAAAAGCAAAGACGCTATAGTCATTGTTCTACTAGCAAATCCTAGACCTGAAAAATAGGAGTTACACAATAGATATTTTTGAATTTTGAATGAATAAAAAAGTAAATTAGTAAAGGATGTCTTTGATGATTTAACCTGCAGTTAACATATGGGATTTTCCATCTATATCTTTAGGTATTATGTAGGTATATTTTGGATCCACTGACTCATCAGAGATATTTTATGTAGCCTTGTCATCCCAATATTTCCTTGTCTTTTTGTGTCCTCAACAAATGTAGTCAGTTTCTGAGATGAAATGTGGGATTAAGAAAACTGCCTTCCTTTATGTCATACAAGCAGGCTAAATTTATTCATTATTATTTGGCAGAAATTTTTAAGATGAAAAGTAAATGTAAGATATATAAGTCTAAATGGCATCTTAGAAAACTGAGTAATCTTCAGCAAAGTGGTGAGCCAGGTGACCATATTAGATTGGATTTTCGTTTTATCTAAAATATTTATTAGAGGTTACTTCTGATAATTACTATGCATGAAGTATGGTACCTAGAATTTTGACCTAGAATAAGTCGATCATAATTATTTTAAATTATAAGAATACCAAGTCTTGCAGTGATAGCTGCAAATGTATGTATAATGAATTTGAAATGATTGATTTAAGCTGGTCATTATGAAGGATAATATACTCCTAAGATAAGAAATTTAGAGAGAAATTCCTGACCATAACTAAGGATCAGAATTATGTAGCCTTTCTTATCTGTGGTTTCACTTTCTGTGGTTTCAGTTATCCATGAGCAACTGTGGCCCAAAAATATTAAATAGAAAATCCCAGAAATAAACAATCCATAGGTTTTTTTTTTTGTTTTGCTTTGTTTTGTTTTGTTTAGACAGAGTTTCACTCTTGTTGCCCAGGCTGGAGTGCAATGGTATGGTCTCGGCCTACTGCAAACTCTGCCTCCTGGGTTCAAATGATTCTCCTGCCTCAGCGTCCTGAGTAGCTGGGATTACAGGTGTCTGCTCCCACACCCAACTAATTTTTGTATTTTTAGTAGAGAAGGGATTTCACCATTTTGGCCAGGCTGGTCTCGAACTCCTGACCTCAGGTGATCCGCCTGCCTTGGCCTCCCAAAGTGCTGGGATTACAGGCATGAGCCACCATGCCCGTCCCAATCCATAACTTTTGAATTGTGCACTCTTCTGATTAATGTGATGAAATCTTGCTCTATCCTGTTCCATTTATCCCTTTGTTTAGCATAACCATGCTGTATATACTACATAGTAGCTGTCTTGTTGATCACATCAACTGTTTGGTATCACAGTGCTTGTGTTCCATATTTTACTTAATTATGATCTTAAAGCACAAGAGTAGTGATGCTGGGATGTTGTTATAATTGTTTCATGTTGTTATTATTGTTGTTAACCTCTTACTGTGCCTAATTTATAAGCTTTATCATAAGCACGTGTATAGGAGAAAAGATAGTACATATAGGGTTCACTATCTTCTGTGGCTTTGTGCATCCACTGAGAGTCTTGGAATGTATGACCCTTGGGTAAGGGGGGACTACTGTATATGTAAGTTTTTTGAGACACACACATGCCCATTATGCATTCACCGTCAACCTAATTGGACTGGGCTAGATGGTCATTCTCTTCAAAAGTGTCCAAGAAAATCTGATACACATCTGCAAATAAGCATGACAGTTACTCAATTTCTACTCTAATAGTGGCAAGTGAAAAGTTGCATTAGTCTGAGCAAATAATGGCAAATGCTGAAATAAGCATCCCCTAATGTCAATGGCTTAACCAATAACGGTATTTCTTAGTCAAGTCATAATCTGTACAAACCAAACAAGCCACAACTTAATATAGAATATCAGTTGGACCCTGTGGAATTATATATGAAGATTTGGTAAGGCTAATACAGAAGTTGCTTGATCAACATTTGTTGTAAGAACAAGTATATACAAGAACATTAATTTTATAGGACCTCCATTTAGCTCAGTAGCAATACTAGGCCTTATGTAATTTGGCATGATAAGAAACTATAAAAGTGAGACACTCTTTTGGACTCATTCTTGTCTTTTCTTTCTGAGAAACATTACTGTCAAAACAGACTTTTGCTATTCTCAGTCACACAGAGCATATGATAATTTTTAGAATGCAGTTGGGGACAATTCTTTGCAATCTGGAACTAATTGTTTTTTGAGCCATTTATTTAAAATACCTTTTCAGAAAGTCAAAGATTAAAGATACGTGAAAATGAGATATATTATCAATACCAATCTAAGGTGTAAACGTATTAAGATTACAGACAACTAACCAAATTTTAAGTGCATTATGTTAAATGGAAGTGTTTAAATCAATCACAAAAAGGCTTGTCTAAGTAATTGCAACAAATGGAAATCTAAGAATCAATGCTATTAAAGCATAAAGTTGCTACCAGGGAGAACGACATGTACTAATTTGTTTTCCTCATTTGAATGTAAGGTTTACTAATTTGTTTTCCTCATTTGAATGTAAGGTTTAGGTGAGTGAATAAAAGTCTCTTACTGAACTCGTTTCCCAGAGCCTGGAATGTAACAAATGCCTGTTACATGCTTATTGAATAAATCAATGAGTTTTCATAGTTCAGTGTAGGATTGAATAGGTAAATGGATCAAGTTTCAGGGAAGTGTACAGCTAACAGGTTCTGTTTTCTATGGAGAGAAGAAAGAAAAAGGAAGATAAAAAGGAAGTGGAAATAAAGTTTGGAGAGCATATATAAGGTGGCTTTAAGTGAGGACAAAAACAAGAAAGTATTAGGGAGGAAGACATGGTTTGAAATTGTTGGAGGTTCTCAAGACCCTCCTGGTTAGATTATTCACTAGGTGGGCTCAACATATTGTCCTACTCATGACTATGATTTACAGTGGCAAATGCACTTGAAAGCAAAATGGCCCGAAAAAAAAAAAAAAAAAAAAAGCACACAGGGTGAAGTCCTGGGGAATCCAGGCACATGTTTCTAAGGGTTTTTCCCAGTGGAGTCATAGAGTCATATAGGACTCACTTAATTTCCCCAGCAATGAGTTGTGACATTTGTGAAATGTTGACAGCTAGGGAAGGTCATTAAAGACTTAGTACTCAGGATTTTTGCTGGGATCTAGTCAAGTAGGTAGCTCCTGCTGGCACATGCATAAATTGCAGGCTGCCACAAGAAAAACAGATGTTTAGTATAAATCATACTGTTTGTACAAAGAGTTCAGACATGGTCATTCACTCTTACCAGTTCTGAGCATGGTGGGAAACCTGAAAGCTAAGTTCCAAGATACCAGCTAAGAGTCAACTTTATAAGAAGGCATTTGAAAGAATGACAGTGAGACTTTCTACATTAACTCTTTTTGACATAGAAGAGAAGGGTTATGGTTCTTACAGCCTCTACTCCGCCCCTTTAGACACCGTCATCAAGAAAGCATTTGTGGCTCTAGAGGAAAAATACCTAATGAGTGTTGTGTTAAGCTATTAAGTAAATTAATTCCATTAAAACAGTCCTCTACCCAAATTGTACTTAATAGTACGTTTAAAAAGTTAAGCTTTTATGAAAGATAAATGAAACCTTTTCATATAGCTCTTATATTAAAAGAGAATGTTCTTAAAATTTTTTTGGTAGATTTATGGAGTACAAGTGCAGTTTTGTTACATGATATATTGTGTAGTGGTGTAGTCTGGCCATGTAATGTACTCATTGCCCCAGTGGTGAACATTGTACCCAATAAGTAATTTTTCAACCCTTATGCCACTTGCACTATTCCACCATTTGGAGTTCATTTATTTTTTATTTTATTTTATTTTGAGACGGAGTCTCCCTGGGTCACCCAGGCTGGAGTGCAGTGGCACGATCTTGGCTCACTGCAACTTCCGCCTCCGGGGTTCAAGCGATTCTCCTGTCTCAGCCTCCCGAGCAGCTGAGACTACAGGCGCCCGCCACCGCACCTGACTAATTTTTTGTACTTTTAGTAGAGATGGGGTTTCATCGTGTTAGCCAAGATGGTCTTGATCTCCTGACCTCATAATCCCCTCGCCTTGGCCTCCCAAAGTGTTGGGATTACAGACGTGAGCCACTGTGCTCGGCCCATTTGGAGTTTTTAATGTCTGTTATTTCATTCTATATGTCCATAAGTACCTATAGTTTAGCTCCTAATTATAAGTGAAAACATGTGGTATTTGACTTTCTATTTCTAAATTATTTCACTTAGAATAATGGCCTCCAGTTCCACCCATGTTGCTGCAAAATACATGATTTTATTTTTTGTCATGGTTGAGTAGTATGCCATGGGGTGTGTGTGTGTGTGTGTGTTTATCTATTTTATATATATATATATATACATATATGGATAGATAGATAGCAAATTTTCTTTTCTTTATCTAATTATCCATTAATGGACACTTAGGTTGATTCCATGGCTTTGCTATTGTAAATAGAGCTGCAATAAATGTATAAGTGCAGTTGTCTTTTTGAAAAAACAATTTATTTTTCTTTGGGTAGATATCCACTAGTGGACTAGCTAGATCAAATAGTGTTCCATATTTAGTTATGTGAGAAATCTCTGGTTTCCCTAGAGGGAAATAACCATATTTAGTTATGTGAGAAACCTCTGGTTTCCCTAGAGGTTGTACTAATCTTCATGCCCATACTAGTGTATAAGCATTCCCTTTTCTCCACTTCTTCAATAAGATCTATTGATTTTTAACTTTTAAAATAATAGCCATTTTGACTTGTGTGAGATGGTAATTCGTTGTGATTTTAATTTTAATTCCTGTGATGATTAATGATATTGAACATTTTTTAACCTGCTTGTTGGCTGCCTGTATGTCTTCTTTCAAAAAATGTCTGCTCATGTCCTTTGCCCACTTTTTATTGTTTTTTTTTTTTATTGTTTGGTTGTTTGAGTTCCTTGTAGCTTCTGGATATTAGCCCTTTGTCACATGCATAGTCTGCAAATAATTTTTCCCATTCTGTATGCTGTGTTTTTATTATTTTTTTTTCTATTCAGAAGCTTTTTTAGTTTAATTAAGTCCTATTTGTTTTTGTTTTTGTTGCATTTGCTTTTGAGGACTTAGTCATACATGCCACCCAGGCTGATGCTCAGAAGAGTTTTTCCTGTGTTTTCTTCTAAGATTTTTATAGCTTCTGGTCTTACATTTCAGTTTTTAATCCATTTTGAGTTAATTTTTGTATATGGTCCCAAATATTTATTGATTATCTGCTGTGTGTACAAGGCATTGTGCTAGGGTTCTTTACTGATGGTTGTGAAATAAAGACTTCCCATTTGGATTTAAGGGAACAGTATGGAAGACCTACTTATCGATGAAAAACTACTATTTGACCTGGCAAGGATTATAATAGAGTAATATGTAATTTCCTTAAACATACCAAAGGAGATAGCTGCTGCTGTTGGGAAAGATATTGGGGATTTTCTCTTTCCTGAAGGGCTGAGTCAAAAGCTCAATTATGAGTAGGATTTAGTAGGCCAGAAATAAGAGGGACTTGACTTTACAGCACAAAGAATAGTATAAGAAAGTGCTTTATAGTCCATAGCACATTTTAGAGAATCGAAGTAAAGTCTATTACTGGAATGCAGGTCTTAGACAGAAAAATTAGAGTTGAAAATAGAGAATCAGGTAAATTGAGATCATCAATCGTATTGCATGGCCCGTTAACAGGTCTGAACTACCAATAAAAACAAGCTTCTGAAGACTTGAAAATGAAAAGACAAGGTTAGAGTACTTAAACAGATTTTTCAAAGCCTGGTAGAAAGAATAAAATACAGCAGTGTTTCCCTTACTTTGGTCATTCTTACTAGCCCTTTAGGTTTCTAAATCCCTGTGCTATTATAAACTGCTTTCTTTATATAAAATGGAAGCTAACTTTAAATTCTTTTCCTTATGCATTTTTTTGTGAAAAAACATACTTAATTTATATTTATACATACAACCTACAAATATGTATGAATGCACATGCATATATAGACTGATAGATTTTCTATACCTATGAAATAAAATACATGTTATCAGAAGTTTGACAGAAAGTTACAAGGCCAATCTTTATGTATATATATTTTATGATGGATTTTAAGTTACATGTATAAATTATAAAACAAACAAATATTAATTCCTGTACTCTGAAAATATTTTTGTACTATCAATGATGGAGGATACTGCAATATTTTCTAAGACATGGCAAGGGTGTTCTGCTTCTGGCCATAAAACAAACTAGCTTATTTTTAAAAATTACCCCAAGTAAAGCAACACATAACATTTCAGTATAAATTATTTTTTTAAACTCGTATCTCTTGACTTAGCTGACGACAAATAAAGAAATTCATCAGGAACCTGAACCGTGAAGAAAATGAGAGTCCTGAAGAGTATCATAGACTTACTTTAAGAAAAATAAAAAATTATTCTGGAGAAAAGTTCTGAAAATTAAGAAAATCCATTGATATACCACTCCCTAGATATGAGAGGGACTCCTACCTAAAATTTGATTTGGATGCCAAGACTTATAATGCTACACACAAAAAATTTGGATAGATTTTTATTAACATAATGTGGCTTTGGGGGAGAGCAATCAGATTCTCCAAGCTGATCTAAAAATAGGTCTAGAGAGCAGGGATGGGAAATTGGTGGCTTGGGCTTTTTACAGTAAATGAGGAGTTGGGGTTGAGGTTGGGGTGCAAGTTCTTGTGCAAAGGCAGGGTCTCACATGCTGGGAATTTCCCAGAGCAACTGAGCTTTCTTTTCAGCTTCCGCAGATACAGGCAGAAGGGGAAGAAGGAAGGGTGGATCTTAAAATGTGTTAGCAGATAAATGCCAAAAGTACCATCTGACTCACTATTATAGCTGCTAAAAAAATTGAAATGTTAAGAAACAATAAGAATAGCTTATTAGATTTCAGGTCGGGTTCTGTGATTTATTTATTTATTTATTTAAATAATAGAGACAGGGTCTCATTATGTTGCCCAAGCTGGTCTTGAACTCCTGGCCTCAAGCAATACTCCCCACTTGGTCTCCCAAAGTGCTAAAATTACAGGTGTAAGCCACTGCTCCCACACTGTGATTTGGCTCTTTTTTTGGTCCTACCAGAGTTTGTGAGAACTTACATATTTTTGAAATATAAATTAGTGCATTAATTAATTAGCGTGGGAACTGAGGAGGAGCATAGCTTCCAGCGCTAAAGAAGAAAATGCCATGTTGGGGATTATATAGGTTGGAAATCAAACTCTTTGCTATATTACAATTTAAAAAAAACAGAAATCTTTTTAGGCCTACTAGGAATCTGTGTTATTTTTCTACAGCCCTAACTAGAAAATAAAAGGTTTCAGGAACATTTCTTGTCAAACTTACCACCATGAAGAGATTTAAACAATGAGATAAACGTTACTGTTTTTGGTTTTTCTTGCTTCCTGATTTTTTTATTCATTCAGCCACATCTTAAATTTTTCAAAGATACTGAAAACAGCTTCTTTTATTTTGAATATCACACAATGATTCATACCAGGTAAAATAAATCATTAATTTAGAAGTGATAGATAATTTGTTTATTAATTTAATGTGATGGCAAGGTGCCTCTTCTGTGCCCAGCATTGTACTTGCTGCTATGAGGAAATAAAAACAAGAAGACATAATAAAATTGAAGTAGAAACAACAAGCACAAACACAAAAGCACTTCATAGGGTGATATTCAAAATAAAGCTAGTCAGTGTTATATGAGAAAATGTGATTTGAGGCAGGCTTGGAAGAAACTCACTCATTAGCAAAAATTAGGAGGAGGCAAATTCAATGATTAAAATACAAATACAGAGATGACCAGGATATGTCCAGAGACTGAGAAGAATAATGAAGCAAGAGTGGTAAAACTAATGACTACATTTCAGGATTTGCTTGGAGAAGGAAGGATGCTAAATCAAACAGTAAAATTTAGAAATTGTGACAAGAGTAGCCCAACAGGATGCTTTATTATTTACATGTATTCTACACACAAAAATCGTCTTCTAGTCTGAAATTTTGCCTCTAGGCTTCCCTAAAGGAACCAATAGTTTTTTTAATATAAAATACTCAATTGACTGTCTAGTACAAATATTAATTTTCTGAATTTTAAACAGTTTTCCTAGGTTTTATCTTATTGTACTCTCTTATAAAAAATCTATAAACCTCTTAATTGCCTTTTGAATTAAATCCATATTTCTTTATGTGCTGCTCAGAATAATTATGATCTGGTTCCCTAAGTACATATCAATCTTTATTTTCAACAAAATCTCTTTTCCTCCACTCCAATTATATGAGTTTCTTGTTTTGTTTTTTTTTTTAATTTTCCATCAGTGGGCTTTCCTACGTATTCATTATGATTCTCTTTTCATCTTTCTCATGTTTTTATATAATATTTAACTACTCTCTCCTCTCTCTCTCTAAGTGTATATATTATATATGAAATATAGATCTTTTACCCACATACACACCACCTCATCTCTGCCAAGGAGGAGCTCTGACATGATTCAAATACTAGAAAAATATTGGACTTTATGGGCCGGAGTTCGAGTGTGAAAGGAACAAAAAATCTCAAAAATTGTTGTGTCCAGAGAGAATACCTACTTTATTTTAGATTCTAGTTTCTGAACTCACACTTTCTACAGTTATGTTGCCTTATTTGCATTGGCCTTTGAGAATGGTATGCAAAGATGGACTTCAGGCATCCTCAGCATCACAGGGAAGTGTATTATATGTGGAAAACCAAACTGGTTCCAGAAAAATGAAGGATCTATCCAGGTCACTTAAGTGTTCTTTTATCTATGACTAAGAGGAACTGCCATTCTACGGTGATCCTTAGCTCTGGGGAACCACACCACTACTTGGAGCTGATGTCTTATGAGAGCAAGTAAAGTGATTGTATTTTCTATGGGAGTGTGCTCTATCAGAGTAACAAATGAGACAATTACATCACCACCGCTCCTCTCCCTGAGAACACAATTTTTATGAAGGTTTTCCATGCTATCTTTCTTTCTCAGCAGTATATTTTTAGTGCATAGCACAATGCCTTTTATATATCAGGAACTAAATAATTATTTATTGAATGGGTGAAACAAATAGAGAGATGATAAACTCAAGAACCTACAAATCTTGGGCACAATTTCCATCATCACCAAGGTTTACACAGCAAAATTGCAGGCCTTGTTTAGGCATTTGAAAAACAATTTAAGAGTTTTAAGCAGGACATTAACAATAAAATATGCATATGTATATGCCGTCTCTGGCTATAAAATGAGTAATAAGTTTTAATGACATGGAATTGGATGATAAGAGACCATCAATATGTTTATTACCATATATAAAAGGGTATTCACGGAGAAAGAGAGAAGTGGACACATTCAAAATAGTTTTATGAGATAGAAGCAATAGGCCTAGGTTACAAGTTGTGTGTAAGAAGAGAGGGAAAAAGAAGTTTCAAGGATAATTCAGGTTTTTATCTTGGGCAATTGGATGAATGTTAATGCCACTTACAGAGATGAACAGAGAGATGGAGAAAACCACCAGGAAAAGCATGCATTCAGTTTGGGGACACTTCCTTCTCATGTAATTTCAAAATGTCTGAGTGAAACATTTTGCCAGATTGTGTACCTAACTCTTTAGGTCATTAAGAGGTTTGTGAGAGAAATAATAGTTTAGAAATCATCAGAATTGAGTAACTGCACCATAGACATAGATAAGATATACTAGGGAGAACACAGGGGCAGAAAAGAAGAGGGAATTCCAGAAATGAGCCTCAGAAATGCCAATATCCAAAGCCTTGGTAGAGAATAATGAGATATAAGAGACTAAGAAAGAGCTTCCAAAGCAAGAGGAGACTACAGAGTTATGGAAGACAAAGGATGGAAATTTTAAGCAGTATGTAATTGCAGTATTTGATGTATTATTGAAAAATAAAGTTAAGAAAAGACAAAATACGTCTCATGGGTTCAGCAGCATGTAATTAGTAATTTTAGCAAGAATGCTTGTGTTTGTCATAATTAGGGCCAAAGAGAATTATGATACATTGAATTAAAGAGAAAATAGGACGTGAAATAATGAAAGCTGAATGTAGGAAAGAATAACTTTTTGGCAAGTTTGGCTTTTAAAGAAGGAGAGAAAACAGTAACACCCCCAGTCCTACCGCCACGCCCTCCGAAAAATTAACAGGAGCAGGGCAAGTGGCAAATTTATTTGTTATTTTGTCTTTTGCTGTTTTGTTTTGTTTTGTTTTGTTTTTGAGATGGAGTCTTTGCTGTGTTGCCCAGGCTGGAGCGCAGTAACGCAATCTCGGCTCACTGCAACCACTGCCTCCCAGGTTCACGCCATTCTCCTGTCTCAGCCTCTCGAGTAGCTGGGACTACAGGGGCCTGCCACCACGCTCGGGTAATTTTTTGTATTTTTAGTAGAGACGGGGTTTCACCGTGTTAGTCAGGATGGTCTCGATCTCCTGACCTCGTGATCCGCCAGCCTCGGCCTCCCAAAGTGCTGGGATTACAGGCTTGAGCCACTGTGCCTGGCTGTCTTTTGCTGGTTTATACTTGTTTGAAGATAGGGGAGACTTGAATACGTTTAAATATTTCTGATAAACAGCTATTTGTGAAAGACAAGATGAAAGACATCTTGAATATTACCAGTGGCCATCTTTAGGTATATTACAGGCCTAGACACAAAGTCTAAGGTAGAGAGATCTCTAAACAAGCATTTGTTGATATGAGTTCACTCAACACTAACTGGCCGTGGTGCATCTGTCTGGACTGCCTGCCAATTGAACGGGAAGCTCGAGGACCTGCATACTTCTTTTCCCCTGTCTTCCCCACACATGATAAAAGCAGTGCAGAGCACTCAGTCAGTGGGGACTAAGTACATCCACCCTTTTCTTTATTCTCCATTGCTTAGGACAACTCCTAGCATAGAGGATGCTTGATGTAACTATTTTTTGTTAAAGTAGATAAGTAAATGAATGAATAAGAAAATAAATCCAATCAGATAGGTCCTCAAGAAGCCTCTGCCAGCTGTTTTCTCAATTCTACGATGTCAGAGTGTGAAGACCATGGGACTGGTCTTCAAAAGATCATATTCACCTGGAAATTTATCTGATTCTTGAAGAGAACCACAATAACGAAATCCCACATTTCCTCTCCCATGTTCAAGCAGTCTATTTTACAGTATTTAGTTTGATACAAATCTAATAGCTTCGTTTACCTTAGTAGTACTTCTTATAGGCTTTTTTGTTCAGTTTCTTTTCATACAGAAACCTCTGGGCAAGGATATCCACATAGCACTGGTTTTTATTATTATGTTTAAATTAAAAACTGAAAATACATTTCAGGTGAACTTACTGTCATTGCCTTTTGAGCATGTATTTTATCTTTTTTTTTTTTTTTGACTACCTGTTAGATGCGCAGGAATACTTCCCACCAGTATATTTTAAAATATAACGGCAAACTGGTGAAGAAAAACAATAATATATAGTATTTGTTTAGAAATATAATTTTCTGAGAAAAAAACAATTTAAGCTCAGGCTTGATGTAGAAGCTCTCAGCCAACGAGAACATATTTGGCAGCTGTCTTCTTTGCTTATTGGGAACAATTCTTGCCAGCTGTCTTCTTTGCTTTGTGAAAACGAATAAAAAATTTACCCTTTGTTTTGACTGCAAAACATGTTCTCTTTTTTAGCAGGGCTTCCTTATAGCTGTGTGATGTTTCATTAACTTCACTATGTTATGTAGTGGAAAAGCACTTCCCTGCCTTGTTGCTGAGACAGAGGATACATGAACTAACAATGTCCCCCTTTTTTCAGCTCTACACATCACTGCAATAACACAGAGATCATTCTGTGGCTTTAAAAGCGACGCTGGTAGGAAGAAAGAAATGGGATGTATTCAACAACTCTAATAATAATAATTTTTTTCTGTGGCATCCTGTGAATACAAATTCTATTACCTGGTTTAGGCATATTATTTTTAATTCATGACAATGATTCAGAGGTACTAAAAATAACAGAAACATGAAACAATGTTAATTCGAGTTCATACACAGATTAATCATCACATCAATTATGTCTTATCTGAAAACCTAAAGTGTGATATGCTATATAGATTTATAAAAAATGTTATGTTTTGTGCATGATTTTTATTTTTAAAATGAAAACAATGCATTGTTGTTGTTTAAAGTATTGAATAATGCAAAAAGGCTTATAATGAAAAGCAACACTTTCAGTTCCAGGTGTCTTTCTTGGTATTACTCTCATTGCTATAATGTCAACAACATGTTATCTGTTTATTTAATCATTTTCATAATATCTAAAAGCTATCTACTAAGAAAATGAATTCTCCAGTTACCCTTCTCCCATAGCTCCCAAATATTGGTAGCTCATGTATAAACTTTGTTTTGACTCTTCTGACTTTCTTTACTTTGGATGTCATGGTTTAAATTTCCAGTAGCCCTTCCTTTTTAAATAATTTTACTTTTTTCATATGGATGTGGTATTTTCATAATTCTCTCTGAAACTATGTATTAGAATCACTTTAAAATAAAATTCCCTCAAATAATTTTTTCCTTCAGAACAAGCTATTTTGGGGGATTAATAACAAATTTTAAAAATTAATTAATTATTTTTTTAAAGATGGGGTTTTGATCTGTCACCCAGGCTGAAAGATAGTGTCATGATCATAGCTCACTGCAGCCTGGAACTCCTGGCCTCTAGTGATCCTTCTGCCTCAGCCTCTCCAGTAGCTGGGACAACAGGCGCACACCACCACACTTGGTTCTAAATTTATTTTTTAATTGACACATTGTAATTGTCTATATTTATGGGGTACAATGTGATATTTCAATACATATCTATGTTGTATATGATCTCTAATTTTTATTCTGCATATTTCTTAAAATAACTGTTGTTTTGTTTTACAAGTGGATGTGTATGAGAATGTGTGTCCTTGTATGTGCGTATGTGAATGCGTGTGTGTTTCACATGAAGCTCTTAAATGATGACAGTGGTATCTAGAGCTTGCTGGGTGGGACATTTCACCTGAGGTTTACTTGTCGAGAAGCCCACACAGGTTGAGAAAAGGATTGATTAAGGTTCAACTGTTTCATACTCAGACATTCAATTAATCCCCCTCCTTTCAACTCCAGGTCTCCTGCTCATCTCCTTGGGATCTGGCACTTGACAGTTTGCCCAGATTTCTGCTGGGCTGAGTGCCCCACCCATTCGTTCTGATTCTTAATGTCACATGATCAAAGATGCAGTATCCCTTGCTTTAGCAAATACTGCGTAATTTATTCTGTCTTGTTGTGAAAGTTTGTTGAATCTCTTAGCAACTGATGACCTCTATCTTCTTTTCATATCTTGGCAGATTTATACCTTTTAATTTTTTTGGTATAATTTTCATGTATCTATGGAAGAAAAAGAAGATGAATCTGCATGGTCATGTCCACAACTATGATGGAGTGTTTTGTATGGCTTTAGGTTGCATTATTTTCATTCTTTTAAATTGTGTGCCCACTTTATGTAGGGATGGCAACTGCATATAGTCTCAATACAGCTGGTTGTTGTAAGAAACCAGGTGCTAAGCTGCTTGTGTTGCACTACACTCAAGTCCTGCCAAGTTGCCATGTCTTCTGAGACACTGCAGACAGAACCTAACTGGAACTTATACTATACTGTTTGTAGTTTAAAGATTTGCATTAAAGACAATAATCAATAGAACATTCTTACTGATTATACAAAACTTAGCAAGTGAACAATGAGTAAATTAAATAATACATTATATTAGAACACATTCTTCAAGGCTTTAATTTTTTTTTCTTTTTGAGACAGAGTTTTGCTCTTCCCAGGCTGGAGTGCAATGGCGTGATCTTGGCTCACTGCAACCTCTGCGTCCCAGGTTCAAGTGATTCTCCTGCCTGAGCCTCCCGAGTAGCTGGAATCACAGGCATGCACCACCGTGCTTGGCTAATTTTGTATTTTTAGTAGAGACAGGGTTTCTCCATGTTGGTCAGGCTGGTCTCGAACTCCCGACTTCAGGTGATCTGCCTGCTGTGGCCTCCCAAAGTGTTGGGATTACAGGCATGAGCCACCGCGCCCAGCCTCTTCAAGAATTTTATGCCCCTGCCTGCTTATAATGTAAAAAAGATTTAAATGTGACATCAACCCATCTAAATACAATGTAATGTAATATCCATGGCTCTTTCCAATGTATTATTTTATTTGGATTTTTGGGGCTAAGAAAATTCTGTGAAGTAAACCACAACAAAAAAAGAACAGAAAATGTCATATCTTCAATTTAGAGATGTAAGTATTTGGGTTTAAGATTAAATTATCACAGGTCATGTTCCTATGGGGCTGCATTTAAATGACTTTTCCAGTGATACTTCTGTCTCACTGCTCTGTCTGCTAGATCTAGAGATGTGTACCTCCCATCAAGTACTTATGTATACATTTGAAACAACTGTAAAAATTCTAGGCAGTCTTACAGTCCCAACTTTGCAATATTTAAATGTATCTTTCCTACAAATTGTGGTTTGTGAGTTTATTTTCACTTGCTAATTATGCTTTACATTCCGCCATTAAAACTTAATTTTATTAATTTAATCCAGGTAAGTACTTTGTCCGCCTTATGATAGGTTCTTCAGAACATGAGGCTTTAAATGTGTTCAAGCTGAGATGGGACATATTCATACCATATTCAAAAGAGTTTTGAAGAGAAAGAATGTGGTAGAGGATAATTAACTACTACCCAACAGAATGTATTGGAGTTACTATTCTTTTTTTGCCAGTATTTGTCCACAGGGCAGACTTGGTGCAGTAATAAAAAACTAAAAAGCCATTTCATAAATTTGGTTAGGATTAGTTCATTCTGGGGACATGCAAGTAGCCTTATCTTTATAACACATTCACTAGCCAGTTGTAATCGCAACCTAAGCTATCATATGAATGCAAGAGGATGAGTGATTTCCTCCCAAATAGCTCTTGAATTTGTCTTTTTTCCTGAATTCCCCTCTTCATGACTACTTTAAATAAAAACGGAATTCATTTACAGTGTTTAGTGAGAGCACGGGCATATCTATGTGACTAACTGGATTGATTCTTCACAGTTCAGTGAGTGAGCAATTGAACAGATCATTGGGCAATCAATGCAATCCCACAAGAAAATTGACCATACTTCAAAAAAGCCAGGCTTCTCATATCAGTGGTGTTAAGCACATCATGAGAGTTCTGGGATGTCTGTATAAATGTTCTAACAAATCAATAGCATTTTGATTTGCTTATTCTAGTGACAGAAGCATAAAGGAAGGAGAACTAAGAGAAGACTGAAGAGGTCATTTTGAGGTCCAATACTTCTATTAATTAGCCCTATAAAACTTGGAAGACACAAAGAGCATAAACAAGAAAGCAAGGGATAAGCGAGACGTGAAGCTTTGATCTGAGGTGCCTGTCTTCAGAAGAGAGGAGCTCACTAAATTTGAAGCAATGCTTTCAAACACCAGCTGCACAATTTAGGTATTCTGATGGACTGATACATTTTGAGTAGCTGTTGATCTGAATCTGAGGTCTCCTTCACACCGGAAGAAGTTTAGGACACTGCTGCTGATTCATGAAAGCCATATATGATAGTTTTATGATATGTCAATTTGACTGAGCTGAAATATATTCCCCAGAATTCCCTTTCTAGTCATTTTTGTTTAGAGTAGACTACAAGGGAGATTGTCTCACAGGAGTTGGCAGACAGAGGAAGGCGGCAGCAACTATGTACCGTACACACTTTCTCCTTGTTATTCAATCAAACACTAGTGTAAGTGCTGGTTTGGGATTTTGCAGATGTAATTAAACTCCATTATCAGTTGGTTTTGAGGTCATCAAAAGTCTGTTGCCCCAGACTTAATTATGTTGAATCTCTTTTAAAAGGGTCTAAGACCCTCTATCTGAGATGCAGAGAGGAGAGAATGCAAACAGGAGAGAAAACAGTGGAATATTTTACGTTCTAAAACCCACATACCTACCTTGCTGCTGTTGATCTACAGATTCACCTTGTCGCTATGATGTGGCAGCTGGAGCTGCAATTGCTCTACTTTCTCTCTGGATCTTTCTTCAGTTTCTATGATTCCTGATGATTCCTGAGTTAGGGGTGTGTGTGTGTGTGTGTGTGTGTGTGTGTGTTCAGCACCATGGGAAAGGTACCCAGTTTCTACAGGATACTTCACTAGGTGAGAAGCAAACAAGAATTGACACAAGCTTCAGACCAATCTTGTTAGGTGTCTTCTCATACTTTTGTAATCCAGGCTGCACATGTTCTTTTCTGCATGCCTGTGGGCTCGAAGCTGTAGCATTAGATGCAGGGACAGCCATGCAACTACTCGGTGAGCCCCCACAATTTCCTACCAATAAATATATAATGTATATTTGTATATATAATTTTATACATTATAAATGTATACATAAGTAAACATACATTACATATTCACATTTATATATTAAACTATGTAAATGACTTATGTATTTAGTATATAGACCTACTGATAGCTAAACCATGTGAGATATAAAGAGAAATTATAAAAATTCAGGAATGTGAATACTCAAATCCTATCTACAAGTCACTGTCTTTTACTCTTCTGAAAGCACCACAAATAAATGTGCACAGAGGCCTAAAGTGAGCATTATGTGAGCCCTAAATCAGATTGAGCTCCAAATCTAAGTGTGCACCATAAGTGAATTAAGATTCAATGCAAGGATTCTCAAGATTGGTTACATATTAAAATAACTTAAAGATCATTTTATAAAAGTAAACTTATGCTTGAGTTCCTTCCATGTAAATTTCGATTTGATTGACTTACGTAGAATAGAAGCAACAAACAGGAGTTTTTCTGTAAAGCTCCTATGGGGCTGTCATATGCTGGCCAAGTTGAAATCTGTGCAGGTCATGGGGAGGACCAATTCTACCCAGTTTAGAGGCAGGACAAGGTGCTAACTTTGACTTCTAAATTAGCCCAAGGCCTAATCTTAATCTTCTGCAACTTGCCACCATACAGTAAGAACAGACTAAGTGAAGGAAGTGAGAGCAAATGATTCAGTAGGAGGACTCATAATTTTATAAAGGCATCAAAGCCAATCTGCTCACTTTGGACATTTTCAGGTTGGTATATTTTCCAAACAGGAATAGCTAGCTCTCCCAGACCACACTTTGCAAGTTACACAAGAGAAAAACTCACCAAGAGGGAGGCAAGATCTCATTTAGGTTGACATATGAATCAATTTAATTCTTACATTGAAATGTATAACATACACTATGTCTTCACAGAATGTCCTTTCCTTGACAACCCCCAAATGTTGGTGGAGGAATTAGGATGGAGGTGGAGACAGTCAGAGACAACCACACTAGACACAGAGGTTGTACATATAAATTCATAATAATGAAGAAGAAATATTGGCTTGTCTACAGAATCTTTCATTGAAAACAAAGCGGCATCTGGCTCCTGCCAGGCATTGGGTTAGGGGCTTCATCTCTCTGCGTCCTCGGTTCTGGGAGGCCTCGGTGATTTGGCTACAGCCTCAGCCTCCCTCGCTCTGTGACCTGCAGGTATTGGATGATTCGTAGCAGACTCCCGGATACCCCTGAAGTGGGGAAATGGAACTCTTAACATTCAGGGATGTGGCAACAGAATTGTCTCCAGAAGAGTGGAAATGCCTGCACCCTGCCCAGCAGAATTTGTATAGAGATGTGATGTTGGAGAACTACAGAAACCTGGTCTCTCTGGGTGTTGCTATCTCTAACCCAGACCTGGTCACCTGTCTGGAGCAAATAAAAGAGCCCTACAATGTGAAGATACATAAGATCATAGCCAGACCCCTAGGTAGGTGAGAGTGAATGAAGCAGAGGACACAGGCAAGGGAACCCAAGGTCAAAAAGGAAGCCAGGCCTTAAAATGTGGTTTGGGGCTGGGTGCAATGGCTCACGCCTATAATCCAAGCACTTTGGGAGGCTGAGGCGGGTGGATCACGAGGTCAAGAGATCAAGACCATCCTGGCCAACATGGTGAATGAAACACTGTCTCTACTAAAAATGCAAAAATTAGCTGGGCATGGTGGTGCGCACCTGTAGTCCCAGCTACTCGGGAGGCTGAAGCAGGACAATCACTTGAACCCGGGAGGCGGAGGTTGCAGTGAGCCGAGATCACGCCACTGCACTCCAGCCTGGTGACAGAGCTAGACTCCATCTCAATACATAAATAAATAAATAAATAAATAAATAAATAAATAAATAAATAAATAAATAAAACAGGTAGTTTGGGAAGCTCTGCTCCAGTGAAAATAATTTCTGAAAAAGCTGCATTTTTTCTCATGTTCACAAATAGGGGCATCTTCTGTCCCATGCTGTTAAATCTTCTAAGAATTCTCTTTTTGCTTTAGTGATCTGCCTTTAAGTTTACAGGGAGAGCTAATGTCCACTTTATTGCTTATAAGGTGCTGCATGATCTGACTACTGTTCCATTGCTTTTGGAGACATTGGAATATTTGTGTTATTGAGGAGCTCTATGTCAAAGTTTTTTTTTCAAATATTCTTTTTGTATCGTGTCCAAAATGTGTAACATGAGTAGTGGACATACTGGGATTTGGTTCGGAAATGCCAGGAACACCAGGGACAGATGTTGCATCTTTTCTGTTTAGTATTTTTTAATCCTATGGAGGTTGCAAATGTAATTCTACAAAAATTCTTACTCAGCAATTTTATCAGAACAATAAGCATTTCCTAAATATGAAAAAATGTAATGTTATTTTACTTCAAAATGTTACTGTTTTAGTATAAACTCGTTTGTAATTTAAACTCTATATGTGCAAATTTTGAAATTATAATGTAGTTTTAAGCATGAGTTTCCAACATTTTGGCTTCCCTGGGCCACACTGGAAGAAGAATTGTCTTCAGCCACATATAAAATACACTAACACTAATGATAGCTGATGAGCTCGGATCATCTGAGATCGGGAGTACCAGACCAGCCTGACCAACCTGGAGAAACCCCGTCTCTACTGAAAATACAAAATTGGCTGGGCATGGTGGTACATTCCTGTAATTCCAGCTACTTGGGAGGCTGAGGCAGGAGAATTGCTTGAACCTGGGAGGCGGAGGTTGCAGTTTGCCGAGATTTCACCATTGCACTCCAGCCTGGGCAACAAGAGTGAAACTCTGTCTCCAAAAAAAAAAAAAAAAAAAAAAAAAAAAAGTTTTGAAAAATTTTTGTCATATCCTCCACCACAGAAGATAAGCAAAAAGTTCTTGCATTCCAAGGGTTGGACACCACTGGATTAAAGTATCTAAGTATCTACTCACCTTGTATATTCCGTAAATGCACTGTATCATTAACCAGCATAAATGTGCTATGTCACTAACCAGTGTAGAACATTGCTAAGTGTATATTAAGCTCTCAATTGTTCTCTTATTTGTTAATAGCTATTATAATTTTGTCTTAGTAGTAAGTATTTTGAGATTCTGTCATTGAGATGAATCTCTCTGTAGCTATTTAAAAATGTGTGTCTCACACACACATCTATATAAGTTATATAAATGGGTAGTAAGTTCTCACTTAATTTGTTGATAGGTTCTCGTAAACTGAGAGAAGCAACATATTGTTTAGGAAAACTAATTTTACCAGAGTTTAATTGATATAAACAAGAGTTATGTTCGAATGGCATATAGCAACATCGTTTCATTTAACAATGCAGTTTTAAAGAACCTAATTGAACATTAAGTGAGGACTTACTGTACATCTGTGTTTGTGTGACATGGATTTTCTGATATATAAAAATTATATAACTTAAAAAAAAGAAAACAAAGCAATGATTCTAATTATGGTGATAAACAGGCCAGGTTAGAGTAGAATTAAGCCAGAGTAGGAAACAGCACGTTATTTTGTCCTTCCTTCCTTTGCCTTCATCTATCTTTATGTGCATTTACCATGGTTATTAGGACAGAAGGATGCAGAAGTCAGCTGATCTCGTTTCTAATTATCTGTATATTAAAAGTCTGAAGAAAGATATTTCTGGTAAATGACTGGAATTGAATCAGGACACCAGGTAATTTTTTTGAAAAGATACAAGTAGGGGGCCGGGCGTGGTGGCTCACGCTTGTAATCCCAGCACTTTGGGAGGCCGATGCGGGGGGATCACGAGGTCAGGAGATCGAGGCCATGGTGAAACCCCGTCTCTACTAAAAAATACAAAAAATTAGTGGGGCATGGTGGCAGGCGCCTGTAGTCCCAGCTACTCGGAGAGGCTGAGGCAGGAGAATGGCGTGAACCCGGGAGGCGGAGCTTGCAGTGAGCCGAGATTGCGCCACTGCACTCCAGACTGGGTGACAGAGCGAGACTCCGTCTCGAAAAAAAAAAGAAAAGATAGAATTAGTGTTCCTACAGGTAAAGGCAGACCCAGGCAGCACTGTGAAGCTTATTCTAAGTGTGTCTAATAGTCTTCTCTCCTACAACCCTCAGACTTTCCCTTTTTCCATTCAACGGCTATCTACCTAGTTTTCCAGATCTACATGTTAAAACATCATCCCTGGAAAAAATAAGGAAAATAATATTACCTAGCTATTTATAAAGCACTTTGCTATAAGTCAGGGACTGAGTTAAGCACATGACATACATTTTTCTACAAAACTTCATACTGACTTGAGTGAATAGATATGATTACCACAGTTTTTCAGATAGTAAAATTGGGATTCAAGGAGATTAAGTTGGTTGTGAAAAGTCATACAACTAGAATGTAGCAGAGCCAGAATTAGAACTCAGGCTTACTGAATTCCAAAGCACACATTCTCATTCCTTAGGAGACAATGCTTTTCTTTATACCATAACACCTGAAATCCCCTGGCCCTTACCTCTGTTTGCATAATGTCAGTAAAGGACTATCTAAGTATATTCCACTCTCTTGGGAATACTTTTCTCATTTAATGAATTTTCTACTGCATCTGTATTATTTTACAATATTGGCAGGTGAATATGATAACCTATCCAAACTCTTTAGCGTGAGGATTCGTTGATCTAATCCACGAAAGCATTGATAATAACATACATTGGTTCCTATATGGAACCAATAGAATAAACATTCAGGACCATCAGCTATGCCACAGTGTAAAATGAGATAATATAATTGAAAATGTTCAAAAATATTACTATAAAACTTATTAGGTAATGCTAATAAAATCAAAATTGTTTCCTACTTATTTGGTAAGTATTCTGGGCAAACAAATGGATATTTTCATGAAACTTTTTAAAAATTATCTTACGTGAACTAGATTAAAATACAGAAACATAATTGCCAAACAGTAGTGAAATAGTCTCTTTTTTTCTTTCTCTTTGTTTCTTTTTCTTTTCTATCTCTCCTCCGCATGAAGGTGTATGCTTTATGAGTGATCTAATTATGAATAAAGGGAAGCATTGCTAAGCAATTAGATTTTTTAGGTAAGTAGGAGCATCATAATTATAATATTCCAGATACTTTTCTGAGGATAGAATAGAAAAATGATTCTGCAAATCTATTTCTTGAATAGAAAACTGATCTCTAGATTTTTCTGTTTGTGTCCTACTCTTGTACAGAGTAGTTTCTGACTTTGTAGATTTTGGGTTAGCTTCTGTAAGGCTGGGTTTCTATGTTTTGAAAGTCCCCTCAACTTGTGCCACCTCTTGTTCAGCCAAATCTAAATCATGCTACCTCTCTTCTAATAGACAAAATCCATACTGATCACTGACTCCTGGAACTTTTCCCCATAAATATACAGATTTTCTGAGCAATACTGTATCTCAGAAATAAGTGGGCACTTGTCAAACAGAGGGCTTTTGTTACAGTTAGCCTATATACAACTGCAATTGAGAACAGAATTCAAATCACTTACCATAAAGCTCCTGGTTACCATTACCATGTGTGTAAAGGCATTTGACTAATGAACTTGCCATAAAAGCCCCATGACCTTTGGGTTGGTTTTCCTGCCTGGAACATAAGATGATATCCCCTGGGTGCTTTGCCCTAACTCTACACCAATCTATTGACAACTTAGCTACAGCCTGGGCAAGACACTTGTTCAATGAGTCCCAAATGTATTAGCCACAACGTAAAAAAATGGTAAATTTGTTGACTTCATGTGACCTGCTCATCCGAACTTCCACTCTGCTTGAAAATGTTTGGGGTGAGGGGGTGGGGGCTGGGCGCGGTGGTTCATGCCTGTAATCGCAGCACTTTGGGAGGCCAAGGCGGGTGGATCATGAGGTCAGGAGATCAAGACCATCCTGGCTAATACGCTGAAACCCAGTCTCTAATAAAAATACAAAAAAATTAGCCCGGCTTGGTGGCAGATGCCTGTAATCCCAGCTACTTGGGAGGCTGAGGCAGGAGAATCGCTTGAACCCAGGGGGCAGAGGTTGCAGGGAGCCAAGATTGCACCACTGCACTCCAGCCTGGGCGACAGAGTGAGACTCAGTCTCAAAGAAAACGTGGGGGGAAAAATAGTCCACTGTCATTCTGTTCCGATTGTTTGAGATACTTCACGTTTTTGATAAATTTCTATTCCTTCATACCTTTTCTCTTATCCACTGCTGCTCTCCCAGATCGTGTCTAAGTATGTGCAGAAAAAACGCTTTCAGAACCTCAAATCAAAGAGGAGGGAATTTTTTGCTTTCAGATGTAAGTATTGTCCTATCCTATATTTGTCTTGATATCATTGTCAACCCCTTTTCTTCTGGTTGCCAGTCATCCTGATGGCCTTTCTGGCCACAGGTTAAGCACAATGATCTTAAGAAGATAATCTCTTCTCACTAATGGAACCTTGGTATTTTGTGCCAAGACAGTCTCACAATAATACCTAGGGGCATCAGGTACTCATTCAGGCCTAAATTCACTCTCTTTCGATCTACTGTCCAAGCTCTGTCCTGCCACTTGTGGACACAGGTTCAATTCTCACCCACCATAAACTCCCTTTTTTCTGCATTTTTCTCCCAGCTGTAGGACACCTGGATATTCCTTGATATATTTCACATTCATAGGAGCCAATGTGACTTAAACATTCAAATATGAGTTTTTTCTCTGCCTAATCCCATGGTCTATGGGTACTTGCCATGTGGTTCAGACCAAGGCACGTCAAAAAATACTCTGCTCATGGCTTTACTTTAACCCTACTGAAGATAACTTACGTACTGAAGGGATCATCAGGACTCATTTCATCACATTCATCACATTCAGTTGTCTTTTTCGTTGTTTGTTTTGTTTTTGTTTGTTTGTTTGAGACAGAGTCTCTCTCTGTTGCTCAGGTTGAACTGCAGTGGTGCCATCTCGGCTCACTGCAACCTCTGCCTCCCAGGTTCAAGTGATTCTCGTACCTCAGCCTCCTGCATAGCTGGAATTACAGGTGTGTCACCACAACGGGTTATTTATTATTTGTATTTTTAGTGGACATGGGGTTTCACCATATTGGGCAGGCTGGTCTTGAACTCTTGGCCTCAGGCAATCTGCCGACCTTGGCCTCCCAAAGTGCTGGTGTTACAGGGATGAGGCATGGCACTTGGCCCCTTTCAGTTGTCTTTTGATACTCTGAGAATGGAAGATCCAATTTTCTGTTAGTTGTAGTTTATAACCTGGGTATGTAGAATTAACACTCATCATGAGTGGATTTTGATATGTAAAATGGAAGTTTAATACATTGAGGAAATGTACTTTCTCTTCTCAGGATTTCAAGGATTTCAGGTCTGTTTCATTGCTTTGGAAACTCAGAGACATTCAATGGCCTCTTTATTCCAAGTCAGACCCTGTTTCTCCTTCACTGACCAACAAGCTCCAGTAAGCCCTAGGATAGAAATCTTTCAATGCAATGTAATTTAAGTGGGAAATGAGGAAAAAAAAAAAAGTAACAGTTACAACACATGTCCTCATCATATCTGTCCAACTTTGTAGTAAATTTATCTTCTCAAATGAAAATCTGATATTAAAGTACAGAATTCTTCTTTGGATAATTCTACCAAAATATTTTACACGTTTGGGTGTATAAGGACAAACTGTAGAGATCAAGTCCACCATTTGGCCTGAAACCTGGCTATCTTTCATGGTGGGATCTTTCTACCAAACAGAGACTGAGAGTCTCACCACGACTGTGGGAGTTAATACACCTGGCTGCGCTTGTGAAGCCCAGCGAGGACTTCCCTTCTCTAACTTCTGACACTTCTTCTGTCCTTGCTCCAAGCACAGATTAAATAATATATGATAAATAAAACTTCTACTGAATGCTATCAGATTGCATTTAACTGTGAAAGTAACTTTAATAATTTAATTCAGGAACCAAAATGAGCACAAGTTTCATTTATTGCAAAGACCACAGATGCCTCTTATGTCAGTGTCAGTCATTGCATACTTTTTCAAAACATTTTTCAAATTCTCCTATAGTATTTTAATGATTTATTTCATTATAATGCCACTTATTTTATTACCTCAATACCAACTTCTCTTTCTCTCTCTTGCACCAAACTTTCTGGAGGAGAAAGCCAATATTTCAAAAGAAAAAGGAGATAGGTCTGTGTTTATTTGGAGTTTCCAAAATTGTTGCTCTTACATTAAATACATTCATTTATTAAAAACCCTGTCTATTTAACAATGTGAACAATAAAAATTGATATTTCTTATGAAATTATAACATTGCCTAATTACTTCTGGAAATGTGACTGGAAGGATATATAATCGTCAGGATATAAGGAAGCTTAAGAAATTATCATTACCCATTAATAATTCAGATAATTGTGGAAAAAAAATTCCATACAAATTCAAAAAGTTTATGCTAATTACCAGAATTATAGGCACTGTCATAAGACAAATTAGGTAGGCAGGAAGGTACTTAGTGGGAATTATTGAAGAAGAAGATGAGGAAAATAAATCTATCTGTCTAGGTATCTATCTATTTTCTATCTATTTATCACCTATCTACATCTTGAGGGTTAAGAAATATCCACATTAGCTCTAAATAAAAACATTGTGGAGTGTCTCAAAATTTTGATAGGCTTAGTAATTTGTATAACATAATAATTAGATGGGTAAACAAGTATTAGATATAGGATTCCCTTATTCTTTTGTTATTTCCTGGCTGTTTCTAAAAGGGAATAGACATAAGTTAATGAAACTATCGTTTCCTAGTAGGTAGAAAATGGCAATTCGTTTTATATTATATGGGGTTGTGCTTTATCTTACTACAATATTCACTATCAATCACAATTTATTTAATGTTATCTACATAATTTTGTTTTCTTTTAACCTATGTTGTGTTAGAATCCAAAATACCTTTGAGATTAAATTTTTAGGCAACTTATTAATCTGTAACAGGTAAAGGCAAACGAGATCATCCCTGTGGAAATGCAAATGAAACTTCAGCAAAGTTTGCTCCATTTTAATGTGCATTCAGAAATCACTTCCACTTATTTGCATATTTGCATATTAATTTACTTTGTCTTGGCTTTTCCAGCAGAGCACAGCATATTTTCATCATCTCTTTTCTATTATACTAATGTTTGTGCTAAGCTCACTTGGTTACTATCCAACCATTTTAGGAGAATTCATTATTTTCCAGAATTACCATACCCTCATTGTTGGCTAGAGGTGATTAATTACTAATTGCGTACTTACTTTATCAGGGAATACATGAAAGAGATAAAATAAAATGCTTGAGTTTGTTTTCTTGTTCATTTTTAAGAAAATTACTATTAAATTTTTATTAACTATCATTTAAATTAATTCAATGTTAACCGCAAATTATAGATTTAAAATATCAACATAGTTTAATACAAAGCAACTATGTACATATCTAACTTAAGAATTTTTCAGTGGCACTACAAAATGGAGTGCTTAATAAGTAGTGTTTGGGACTATAAAATAAAATATATAATAAACCTGCCACACTTGTGAATTGATTATTTTAAATTATAATTGAACAAATAAAATTAATCTTAGAGTTTTAAGAGGACATTTTCCCTCATAGGATCACAGCTCCTGTCAGCCTGAAGTAGTCTACTTTGCTATGATAAAACAGTGTAGTGTTTTCTGAGCAGGTTACTCCCAAACAATCTTGTATTCGAATTCTTTTTACATCTTCAAATAGAACAAAGGACAATGCAACCAAATAAGTTGTACTGCCCTTTGTTCAAGTACAAATGTACAGATCAAATAAATGTCTATTACATGCTATGCAGAAGGCTAGGGAATGAGAAAATATCAGGGCCTTCACATTGTGAATGTTGCTCAGGTCTGCTCACTTGGTTTCAACAAAGTTCTGCAGAGAATAATATATGCATAAATGTCTCACCACAAACTAAATAATTAATAATTTTTAGTTTCCTTGGAAAATGGGATAGGAGCTACTAGAATTATTGTTCTAGGTTTTGCCATAAACTTGCTATTATGTGGTGTTACTCACTTACTACATCTCAAATTTAGTGTTTAAATTTATATAGAAACGATTTCATCTATATAATTCCAGTTATTTATCTTGTTAAGCTCTGAAGCCTCCTCAATTGAAGGATAAACATTTGGACAAGAAATAGTTTGTAAATAGGACCTATGTTGGCATTGTAAATTACTGAGATGAAAGTTTTGGACAATATTCAACCTCTGGAATTTTATGTGTCTTAGCAACTCTGAAATTCATTTGACATTCACTAAATTAAACATGATTTCATGTTCTACCAGAAGAAATTCTCTTAAATAGTCCTGTACCTGAAGCACATTAAAGATTGAAAGTTCAACTAAACAAACATCTACATACCAGGGGTTGCCTTAAGGAATGCATCAACTCAAGGTGTGATAAGGGCTGAAATTATTTTTAAAAGTCTTAAATAAGAAATCATTGAGGCCGGGCGTGGTGGCTCACGCTTGTAATCCCAGCACTTTGGGAGGCCGAGGCGGGCAGATCACAAGGTCAGGAGATCGAGACCACGGTGAAACCCTGTCTTTACTAAAAATACAAAAAAAAAAAAAAAAAATTAGCCGGGCATGGTGGCGGGCGCCTGTAGTCCCAGCTACTCGGGGAGGCTGAGGCAGGAGAATGGCGAATGGCGTGAACCCGGGAGGCGGAGCTTGCAGTGAGCCGAGATTGCGCCACTGCACTCCAGCCTGGGCGACAGAGCGAGACTCCGTCTCAAAAAAAAAGAAATCATTGAAACATTTAAAAATACTTTTATTATTTTGGAGATACTGATAAAATGTATTTTCTTAATGGCTTCTTCTCCTTACCAAATTTCGTTTTTTAAATATCATAAATTAGAGAGATTATTCCTTAATTTTGAGACTGAGATTAATAAACTCAAGTACAACATCACAACATATTCCCTGGTACTCTTAGAAAGCAATTCCCAAACTGAGATTCTCCTAACTGGCCCTTTGTCATAATTCGTTATTTTATATGAATTTGAATTTCTTCTCCTTTGGGCATAAACTAAATCAGCACAGTCTTACAGTAAAATCTTTAGAAATATAACTTTCATAATAGGTTTATAATAAGGAAACAGATGTCACACTGATTTTCCCTAGAGTATTTCTATTAAAGCTAATGGCTTTTAAAGTTTGCTTGAAAGTTTTAGCTTTTTTATAACTTGTAATGTGTTTGGAGCATGGCACAATAGCCAAAGACTCAGGATCTCCTTTGTAAAAGAAGAATAACAGCCCTATAGTTCCTAGGTCCATTCTAGTAAAATGAAGTGCCTTCTTTATTTCCTCACTTGTGATAATTCCCATGGATGTTAAGTGGTGATGATAGTTAGCTATAATAAAGATTATGTTTCCAGATCCTTTTCATGGAGGGAATTATGAATTGAGAATTGAATTTAAAAAGCTGGCACTTCACAGGACCAGTGATAATCAAAGATGATGTTCATTTCAGATCATCATCCAAAGAAGACAAAGGTGGACAACAATAACAAAAGAAGACCTCCTTAGTTCAATACGTCATTCTCATATAATTACTAAAACATCAGTTCCAGCCTAGGATTTAACGATTACTAGGTACGTAATAACAATCATGTCATTTAATCTTTAATCTTCAAATTTTTCATCCACTGTGACGATGGAGATAATGCATGAATTACCTAACAGTATATCGCCAAGAGTAATCATCTAAAACACTTAATTTTTATTATTCAAGGCTAAAATTCATATTAAACTAGTTTTTCATAACCCACATTTTCAAGGTGCACGTAGATTATGCAGAAGTGAATTGCTTTATGCTCAAGAAAGCACTTATGTTTTACTTCTTGTAAAACTTTTATAAATGAAGTAAACCCTACCTACCAAATTATAATAGTGATCCCCAATGGACTATGAAATAAATGCCTTCTTTTATCTCCTGTTGTTGTTATAAGAATTAAGTTGCTATATATATATGCTTCATCACCTACTACAATGTAGGTGTATATTGGTACTTTTTTTTTCAGTCATAAACCTTTTGCTATCTGCTTTGTAGAAAATTTAAAATTTGGGCTGGGTACAATGGCTCACACTTGTAGTCCCAGCACTTTGGGAGGCCAAGGTGGGAGCGTCACTTGAAACCAGGAGTTGGAAACCAGCCTGAGCAACATAGTGAAACTCCTTCTCTACAGAATAAAAAGTAATAATGAAAAATTAGGACTGGCTTGGCTGTAATCCCAACACTTTGGGAGGCTGAGGCACACAGATCATTTGAGCCCAGGAGTTCAAGACTGGCCTGGGCAACATGGTGAAACCCCATATCTACAAAAAAATACAAAAATTAGCTGAGTGTGGTAGTGTACACTTGTAGACCCAGCTGAAGACTATTTTGGAAGGCTGAGGCGGGAGAATTGCTTGGGCCCAGGAGGTTGAGGCTGCAGTGAGCCATGATCGTGTCACTGTACTCCACCCTGGGTAACGAAGCAAGACCCGGTCTCAAAACAATAAAATAAAATAGAATAAAATATAAAAATACATTAACTGGGCATGGTGGCATGTGTCTGTAATCTCAGCTACTTGAGATGCTGAGGTGGGAGGATTGCTTGAGTCCAAGGAGGTCAAAGCTGCAGTGAGCCGTGATCGCACCACTGCATTCCAGCCTAGGTGACAGAACAAGACCCTGTCAAAAAAAACAAAAAAACAAAAAACTAACCCTCTCAAGTCTTACACAAATGCCACAATTTCTATTAAGTCCTTTGCAATTTCTAGACTCAAAGTATTTTTGCTGCCTTTGAACTCTTACTAAATTTACACACCCTAACATTCATTTTGGCATTTTAGTTACATAATCATATATTGTCCTCAGAATCTAATCTCTGATCTTAAGACAAGGACACAACATTTGAAATATACTACACGCACAACAAAAAACTTGTTAACTATATTTTATATCAATATGGGTAGTCAACTGCTGCATTATATTGCATGACAGCGGCTACAATAATGGCACATGATTTACTATTAAATCATAACTTAAATGCTAGCTTCTGAAAAATTAAATAGAAAGAAAAGAGAAGTGATTTAATGTGAAGATTATAATTTATCAAAAAAAATTAAGTAGATTTTATTTTATTTGTCAAAATTGACCGGTTAGCAGTAGCTGCCAAGACAGAAGTCTTTGAGAAGGTCTTCTTGGGTTGACTCGACAGCAGAGAGAACAATAATAAGTTGAGGTAGCTCTGACTTGGTTATTTTTAGAGGGGAGTAGCAGTGTGTTATGCCTCTTATGAGACAGAATAAAAATCTCATAGTGACATCACAGTTGGCTCATGAAGGAGTTACCTTCTTTTAATATCCTGACTCCATAGATGCCAGAAATTATATAATCTATGTTATGCTAGGAAAATATATTCACATAGAATGAAAGTTGGTTTCCTTTCACTTTGAGGAATATGCTGGTGTTCATTGCAAAAGTCTATATTTAAATAATTCAGAAGAATTAAAACATGATTTTTAAATTTCTTATTGCTTGCAAACTTAAATACTTTTTTAAAAAATTAATGTTTATGTAATGCAAATCACTAAGAAGCCGTTGATGCTTCTTAGTGATTTGATAAGCTTCTCAAAACGGTACTTGAGGAGCATGTGACAAAATGGCAGGCATATTAACTGATACCTTGTGCCATTCGAATACTAAGCATGCAGTAAGTTTTCACATTCTATTGTAATGCATCATAGTGACCAGTTTTAGTAATAAATAATTGAGTTTGTCACATTTAATTATTAATTTTACTTCTCTTGGCAAAGTTTATAGTAAAATTGGGATTTGCACTACTTGAACTCTGAGGACTCTTTCTGTGCTAATATTCTGTGACTCTCTATGTTACGACAAAAAGTACATTAAAATAGAACAGTTGAGTTGATAATACTATATCAATTAATGGTTTGATCAAACAATATCTACCTCAATAGAAGTACCAACAACAACAATAAATAAAGCATACTATTGTTACATGGGAGAAGCTACATGTATACAATTTCTTTAAGGATACATAATTGGTACAAAAATAATAATTTGTAAGTTTACTCTTCCTCTCTAAATCTGTATGGGCACATTTTTGGATAAGTAGGATTGTATAGGGGAGAGTTGTTGAAAAATATACTCAAGTGGTAGGAAAGAAGTTTTAGTATGACTGTGACTATCTCACGTTCACTTTCCCTTGTATCACACATACATAGCATAGTGTCTTCTCCCTGGTAGGTGTTCACTGAATATGTATTGGACAAATAATTCTAAAAGGGATAAATACATGCTCCTAACAACTTTGCCTAGTCATTATTCAGAAATGAAGTTATCCAGCCATCAAAACAGGGAAAAGCTAAGCAACTATGATTAATATCAAGGTAGTATTGAATTTTGTCACACAAGGAAATAAATAAAACTCACACTGCTTGATCATGGTATCAATCAAAAAGGCAGACAGAATTATGATATACCTTCTGAAAGTTCTGTTTAGCATTTTTTAAATGCTCCTTTATTTAGAAAACGGAATCTGTAACAGGAAATTTGTGGAAGGGATATGGCGTAAAAGCTCAATGTTTACTATTTTTTTCTAAATAATAAAGTATCATAATTTTTACATAGGAACATTTTAATTAAAAGAACAGTTTAGTAAGTGGAGAGTTGTAATTAATCAAAAGGCTGGGTTAACTGAGACTTTACTTTGAAATCATTTTTATTGTTTAGCAATCCATATATAATATTCAGTCTACTTTCTTGCTTTAGAAAGGTTATTATACAAGGTGCATAAAACCAGGCTCTGTTTTAGAATGTGCCATTCTCTCTAGATATATGGATTTCTAAAATTGAGTACTAGTTAGTTTCCTGCTGATTTGTATTTATTTGCTATATGTGTCATTGCATTTTGAAATTATCCACATTCAAAAGATTCAAGGGACTAAGAACTATAATATTACTTTCTAGATTCTCTGTAATGATTGTTACTAAACAAATATTTGATAAAGGCTTAATATGCTACAAGGTTGTATTTAAAGGAATCCTTGCCCGTATCTCTTTAAGAGTCTGTAGTGTAGTCATAAAAATACGGTGTTCTTTGAATTCTTAAGTGACAATGCATGTTGTGTATAGAGGTGATACTTTAAATATTAGAAAAAGTAATGTGAAGGGCAATGACAACAACATTAGAAAGGTCACTGATACGATTTGGCTTTGTGTCCTCATCCAAATCTCATCTTGAACTGTAATTCCATAATCCCCATGTATCATGGGAGGAACCCAGTGGGAGGTAATTGAATCTTGGAGGTGGTTTCCCCCATGCTGTTCTCGTGACAGTGAGTGAGTTCTCACAAGACCTGATGGTTTTATAAGCATCTGGCATTTCCCTTGCTGGCACCCATTCTCTCTCCTGTCACCCTGTGAAGAGGTGCCTTCCACTATAATTGAAGATTCCTGAGACCTCCCCAGCCATGCTGAACTGTGAGGCAGTTAAATCTTTTTTCTTTATAAATGACCCAGTCTCAGGTATTTATTCATAGCAGTTTGAGAATGAACTACTGTAGTAAATTGGCTCTGGGTAGTAGGGGTGCTGCTGTGAAGATACCCAAAAATGTGGAAGCAACTTTGGAACTGGGTAATGGGCAGAGATTGGAACAGTTTGGATGGCTCAGAAGAAGACAGGAAGAGTGTGGGAAAGTTTAGAATTTCTTAGAGACTTGTTAAATTGTTTTGACCAAAATGCTGATAGTGATATGGACAATGAAGTCCAGGCTGAGGTAGTCTCAGGTGGAGATGAGAAACTTGTTGGGAACTGGAATAAAGATGACTCTTGCTATGTTTTAGCAAAGAGACTAGTGGCATTTTGCCTCTGCCCTAGAGATCTGTGGAACTTTGAGAGAGATGATTTAGGGTATCTAATGTGACTTGGGTTCTGTTAAAAGCATTCGGTTTTATGTATTCACAAATATATGGTTTGGAATTGGAACTTATGTTTACAAGGGAAGCAGAGCATGAAAGTTCAGAAAATTTGAAGCTTAATTATGTGATAGAAAAGAAATACCCATATTCTGAGGAGAAATTCAAGCCAGCTGCAGAAATCTGCATAAGTAACAAGGAGCCAAATGTTTATCACCAAGACAATGGGGAAAATGTCTCCAGGGGATGTTAGAGGTCTTTCACAGCAGCCTCTCCTATTACAGGCCCAGAGGCCTAGGAGGTAAAACTGGCTTCATGGGCTAGGCCCAGGGCCTTGCTGCTTTGTGCAGTCTCAGGAGTTGGTGCTCTACATCCCAGCCGTGGCTAAAAGGAGCCAAGGTACAGCTTGAGCCATGGCTTCAGAGGGTGCAAGCCCCAAGGCTTGGCCATTTCCGCATGATATTGAGCCTGTGGGTGCACAGAATTCAAAAATAGAGGTTTGTAAACCTTTGCCTAGATGTTAGAAGATGTTCGGAAACGTGTTCACCTAGATTTTGGAGGATTCATCGAAATGCCTGGATGTCCAGGCAGAAGTTTGCTGCAGGGACAGAGTCCTCATGGTGAACTTCTGTTAGGGCAGTGTGGAAGGGAAGTGTGGGGTTGGAGCCCCCACATAGAGTCTCCACTGGTGTGCTGCCTGGAGGAGCTGTGGGAAGAGGGCCACTGTCCTCCAGACCCCAGAATGGTAGATCCACTGACAGCTTGCACTGTGCACCTGGAAAAGCCTCAGACACTCAACGCCAGCCTGTGAAAGCAGCTGAGAGTGGGGCTGTACCCTGCGAAGTCACATGGGCAGAGCTCCCTAAGGCTGTGGGAGCCCACTCCTTGCATTAGTGTGACCCAGATGTGAGGCATGGAGTCAAAGGAGATCATTTTGGAGCTTTAATATTTAAATGCCCAACTGGATTTTGGACTTGCATGAGGCCTTTAATCCCTTCATTTTGGCCAGTTTGGAAGTACATTGATTCTCTCAACTTTGTGCAGTCCCTCTCAATCCTATATGCTGACTTTGTATCTGAGGAGAAACTTAAAAATTTATTCCATCAATTTTTACTTAATATAATGTTTCATAAATAAAAGGAAGTGTTGGCTTATTAGTATTCAAGCATTGCAACTGTCTACTTAATGTAACAAAATGCCACACATATCTTCAAATATATCTAAACCTGTCTCAATCACAACTTAGAAATTATCATGTACTTTCAGGCTTTCATGCCTTGCTTGCCTCTGGGTGTTCCCATTGCCTGGAATGATCTTTCCTATCACTCTTATTGCAACTCTACTCATTCTTTAGGGCTCAGGTCCAGTAAACTTGTTTATGAAGAGGACTATGATTTCTCATTAACTTTTTTATATTGGCACTTCAAAAGTTTCTATACAGTACATTTCTATACAGTACTTATTCTACTTTTTCCCACAACCAAGCAAGGGGTACTGATATAAGTCCAGACCAAGATAATGTGTCAGGACAGCCCCTCTGCTTCAGGGTAGAGAGATCACATCCAGGAAAATATCTTATCAAAAGTTGGGGTGTTAACTGTTTATAAGCTTCTCTGACCATTAAAAAATATAAAATCCCAGCACTTTGGGAGGCCGAGGCAGGCGGATCACGAGGTCAAGAGATCAAGAGAATCCTGACCAACATGGTGAAACGCTGTCTCTACTAAAAATACAAAAATCAGCTGGGCATGGTGGCGGGCCCCTGTAGTCCTATTTACTCAATAGGCTAAGGCAGGAGAATTGCTTGAACCTGGGAGGTGGAGGATGCAGTGAGCACAGATCACGACACTGCACTCCAGCAACAGAGTGAGACTCTGTCTCAAAAATAAATAATAAATAAATAAAATAAGTATATAAATATTGGCAGCACAGCACATTTATAGGTAGCTGAACATTATAAATCTCCTTTTTCCCAATCTTATTAGCAACTAAGCAACAATGAAAACAATTCTTATTCCGAAATCCAGCAAATAGGCAAGTGGGTTCACTAAAAATCCTGCCACTTGTTATCATAGGGAATATGTAATTACCCATTCAAGATAATATACAGCTTAAAGTGCTTATTCCAAGAAAACCCAGCATTCTGATGGGAATAGCAAGTTTTGTTTGTGTGTGTGCTCCAAGACTGAAGAGCTAATGTGACTGCCTAGTGGTCAAAAGTTATTGTGCCTGCAAAATTATTACACCTGTTATGAAAAGTGGAGGGATCCTTACTATGTTTCAAAGCGAACACACTAATTGGGCATTATTTACCTCACACAAGAAATATCATTTTGATGTTAATAATTAATTAACAAAACTACTTGGATATTTAGATAAAGAAAGATGAATATGATTTATGGAATGTTATTACCTGATCTTATCACTCTGAGTGCAAACCAATCATAAAGCTAAGTATTTCAAGACACATATTATGTTACACCACATATATAAAATATTTTTAAAGTATGCATGTTATCACACATAAAATATAACACTATTCAAAATATGTCCTATCGGAGGGGTGGGTTAGTCCTGGTATGAAATATAAAGAAGTAAATCTGGACAATGCCAGGAAATAAAGGGAAAGGATTCTAAGGTGAGGTGATGAAAAACAAATAAACAAACAAAAAAGAAAAGGAAAAGAAAGAACAGAATGAAAAGGAAAGAAGAAAGCAAGAGAAGAGTCCAAAACAGAAGGGAAGGGTGGAGTAATTTCTTGGTAAAAAGACAGTAGGTGAAGAAATATTTGCTGGCACACAACACCATTCGTGTGAAGTCCACTTGTGAAAGGTGGCCTTCATTCACCCCTACCTGATACAGACAATTGTTCACAAATATATTTTCTCTCCAGATTTGATTTTAAATGTGTTGAAAGCCTGGGCTGCTTTGCTAACACTGCATTTTCCTTTCCCAGCACCCATTATAATGCCTTGCATATTTTAAGTATTTAGCAAATGATTGTTTATGCAAATAAAAATACATTATTTTTCTCAAACACACCATGAGAATAGTCACAGTTTGCCTATGGAGAATTCCTAGAGTTACATGTGGAACTCCCATGGAAGCACCCAGAAAATTATTTATTGATATAACCATTTAATTCAACATTGCAAGAGGAAATAATAATATTGTTCCTAGAAATACACCCCTAAGATGCAAACATTTGAAATTCTACTTGGGCATTTAGCTAAGGTTTTTGAGAGAGTAAACAATAGCATAAATATACAGAGAGCTTATAAATAAGTTTCAGAAATATCAGTAACATGCAAAATAGTTACGTAAAACTGAATAAACCAACCACCAGGTACAAACTTTGAGTGTTAGCCAGGTTTGCTTCAATTAAAATTATTAAATCATTAAACTCAACCTCCCCCAACACACACATAATCATGGTAGTAGCAGAAGAAGATCTAGGTAGTATATGGCATGAGATGGATCTATTCATTGCAGGAACATATTAAGAAGAAAGGATAAGAAATAAAAAAAAAAATGCTGTATTTCAGGGAATTGGAACTGACCTAAACCAGTTTGGCCATACAAAATTATAAGGGATTTTTTTGGTAGACTTTTGGAGCCACTGAATACTTCAAGATAAATTGTAGTTAGTTAATCCACCACACTCTAATCCTTCTAAGGTAATAAAATCTAATATCAAACTACAATATATCCCTCACATTTATTAGAGAAATAATTATTTGTAAAACTTCCCAACACAATTATATAACATGCCCTCTAAATTATATGACACACCAGCTTTCTGTCTTGTAAATATTCTGATGTGGCATTAAACATTTATTAAAATAAAACACAACACTATTATAGAGATAGGATTAAATATGCTAATACTATGGAAAACGTAGACAATCTAAAACTTCCAAATCCGAGCAGATACACGGCCATTTCACTACAGCACATCCAACTCAGTCTAGCAGAGTATCTCTAAACTATTCTTGCTCATCTACATGTCTTGAAAGACATTCATTTCACTAAAGAGGGATTATATATGTCACCCACAATAGTTATAAACGTGTCTACTTTCACCAATGAAAATCCATTTTTAATATTTATTATGACAATTGGCAAAGATCTGGTTTAGATAAGAATTAGGTCTATCTGAAGCTTGTGTATTCACCACCCCAGCAGTCACCAGCCCAGCTGGCCACTGCTCACCACATTCCATCCAATTTTATGCTTCATAGATGGAACAATGAACAAAAGCCTTGAAATTTATTATGAAACGCAGAAGCATGCTGGGTATTTGCTTTTATTTTATGATAACCCTGGAGTGAAATAGGGAGTGTTGATTTTTAATCAGGTATGGTTAGGACAACAGAGTGTGAGATGACTGCCTTTAAAAAGATAATTTGGTACTCACAGTTGACAAAAGGAAGGGGCATTCCAAGCCGTGCAGAGCCACATGCAGTGACCAAGGTGAGTCAAGAGACAAAAGTGCTGAGAAGAATGTATATTCTGTTGATTTGGGGTGGAGAGTTCTGTAGATGTCTATTAGGTCTGCTTGGTGCTGAGCTAAGTTTAATTCCTGGATATCCTTGCTAACTTTCTGTCTCGTTGATCTGTCTAATGTTGACAGTGGGGTGTTAAAGTCTCCCATTATTATTGTGTGGGAGTCTAAGCTGGAAACCATAATTCTGAGCAAACTATCGCAAGGACAGAAAACCAAACACCTCATGTCCTCACTCATAGGTGGGAATTGAACAATGAGAACACATGGACACAGGGTGGGGAACATCACACACCGAGGCCTGCAGGGGGGTGGGTGGAAGGGGGAAGGATAGCATTAGGAGATATACCTAATGTAAATGATGAGTTAACGGGTTTAGCACACCAATATGGCACATGTATACATATGTAATAAACCTGCACGTTGTGCACATGTACCCTAGAACTTAAAGTAAAATAAAAATAAATAAAATAAAAATAAATAAATAAATAAAAGAGAAAAAAGAGAGAAAAGTGAGAAAAAAATATGGAATGTGGGCAAGAGCCTTTATTGTGATTTCTGTCTCAGTAGGTTCAAGATTTGATAATTTTAATAATTTCAGTATGTTTTAGAGCACAAGGGTTGTCCCTCGTTGTCTGGTACTGGCCCTTGGGTGATTAGGGCAAAGGAACAGTGACCCTGAGGGTGTAAGCCTGATAAAAGGAAGCGGTGGGAATGTGGGCTAGTTGGTTAGTTTGTATATGAAAGTCACCCTTGCAGGCCAGTGAGTCCTTTACTGTCTCTAGGAATTGGCTAGGCCTTGTTGGACAGTGTCTCTAGGATCAGCAAGACTTCAGATGAGAAAGCATCAGAAGTATAAAAAATAGGAAGTCATCATTAATGTGTTGTAATGTTGAATTAAATGCTTCTGAATTCCCTAACAAGAGAAACTGGCCATACACTATTTAGCTTAAACTAACCAACCGATACATACTGTAACATTGACAAGGCTGAAGTGTTTTGAAGTAAAAGTCATGGTGTATAGTGGCAGCTTCATTAACTTCACATTTTAATCTGGGTCCTCTTCATCATTTTTTTACTTTACTCAAAATACACACACACCAATCCAAATATTTTAACATATATAATTTTATATGTGTGGGTGTACACATCCATAATGAAATGATGTACAATTAGCAGTCTCATAATATTTACTCAAGCAATAAATGAACATTTCTTATTTTAAATGTCAGGAGAGAGGCCAATAAACAATAATATATCAAATAGTGTCACAATTATCTGAATACTCTGCTTTGTTTCAGAATGGCATATTGGAAAAATACACATTATTGGCATTTAGTTTATTGGAATATCTAATTTTACATTTTAGCTCAGTTTTTTTTTTCTAAATAAACTTGTTCTCTAAAAGACTCAACATTTTCCCATTAGCATTTAGAAAATTCTAGATGTGTAATTGTGTGTGCAGTAGATTCAGTGAGGGCTAAAATTGGTCTTATTTGAAAAGCACATTACACTGGGCTTTGAGTACTGATAAAATGGAGGGGTAGAAATATATCTGAAGCAATTACTAGAGATCTAAGCAAAAGTTAGAACAAAGTCATTGAGAATTCCAGAGAATTATGTGGAAAGTATTATGCAGAAATTAAATAACAAGATAGTCTAATTCAGGACAATGCTCATGGTATTAAAAGAGAGATTGAGAAAGAGTCAATACTTTTTAGTGCATTGAGCTCTGTCTCAGTCAGTTTTTAAATGAGTTTTACTGAGGGTTTGGAACATAGGACTAAGCAAACACTATCCCAAGTGACGGCTGCTCACCACAGTCCAACCAATTCTATGCCTGACAGATGGGGAGGGGGCACGTGGAAAGCCTCATTATCAAATTCAGAAAAAAATATTCATTATCAAATCCAGAAGCAGCTGAGTAATTGCTTTTATTTGATGCTCAATACAATAAAAATAAATTTGCTCTCTTAAATTAATGAAAATTGAAAAAGAAAACCCAGATAGAGTACTTTGTCCTAAGAAGAGGGTATTTGGCATTTTGCTCAGCAACACAGGTTTAATTATGTTAGCTAACATAAGAGGTGAAATTGGGGACTAAGGTCTTATGTTGAATTAATATTGATTGACTCAAGAACATGTCCTTAAATTGAAGAAAAGAAATAACTTGACCTTTGAAGCCATTAAAGTTATAAAGCTTCCTTTAAAAATATAATTTTCTCTTGGAGAAGTTTGATCACTTTAAAGAAGGCTGTCAGCAAATGTTATAATTTTCCAATAATTTGGACAGGGATCATCTAAAAATGGAGATCGCTGTTCAGACAAAAGTGGAGGAAACATTATTTGCAACTGCAGATAGGGGAAAGGAGTAATTTCCAATTTATATGCAAAACAACAAATATGTATAATCCATTCCTCTGGTTCAATTAGTTAGAAAATAAGAGAGTGTGAGAGAAACTCGCTTAGCAATAGTTCTAAGCATAATATTCATGTTTCCAAATGGAGCCAACTAACTGGCCACATCAGCAGTTTGCCAGCCTAGCAAGTCACACATGAGCTGTGCATGGCCCTGACTACAAATCATATAAACCAAAGCTTATGGAAGACAATAAACATGGGATTTTGGAATATATTCCTGAATATCTGCTTGGAGACTTACCAGACCTAGGGCTAAACCTGTCAGTGGATTCACAATAAAGGAGAATGTCAATTTATAGTTGCACTTTCTCTTGTATTTCTAGAAGAATAATAAGTATTATTTTCTTAACTATTAATTCTCAATAAAGTTTTCTGTGTCTTAATTCTTGTGCAATTTCATTTTCTGCCTCTCTCTCTCTCTCTCTCACACACACACACACACACTAAACATTAAGTTTATACTTAAACTTAATATATAAATTAAATAATTGGAGGAAATCTAGAGCTCTACTATGCATACAGTTGAAAAATGGTAGTACAATGTGTCAACATTTAATCATATGCAAACATCCTGCAGTTTGAATTATTGCAGAAAGAGGGCAGTCTTACATTTTAATGCAAAATCAAGATGTGCATTTAGTTATACTGTGGTCAACTGTAAAAAGAAAGTAAGAAAACTGCAGTCAGAAAAATAAAAGTTCTGGCTAAATAGGATCCAGGACTAGCCCTATTGGTATAATAAATCTGAATTTTCTGTTTAAGTACAGGTGGCTTTTAGTCTTCAGAGCTAAAGCAAAATCAATATGTGTTTCATTCTGCCTACCCTCCTACCTCCAGTATATGAGCCTTATTTTCTATTTCACAGAGAAATAGAAAACATCAAAGTTAGTTTTCCATTACCACGACTAAAGCTGTGACTATATCCTTATACTGTCTTCAACGGAGCAGGTTTGTTACTGTTCTTCAAGGATTATCCCTCCCACTTTGTTCTTCATTTTATTCCCTACCCTCCTCTCCTTTCTCCACAATCCTTACACATCCTTTCAACCAAGACTGGTGTTATCTACCTATCATGCTTCTATATTTTCAATATTGTCATTTATTTCTGTTTCTACTTTGTACTTATACACTTTAAATCCATTAACACTTAATACAAAAAAAAGGAATCCTTGCACCCCTAAAATAACTTACCTATTTTTCTCATTACTGATCCATTCAAACACGTTATTTTTGGAGAAATACCCATGTGCCAAAATTGTGTTACTTTGGTGGGCTCACTGAAGAATAATGTATCACGTCAAGCTCACACCCTGGCTACAGATATAGACATGAGACAAATAACCACAGTATGTAGAAGAGTCATAAAGGGAAAATTGCCGAGATGATGGAGGCACTTAACAGAAGACTTAATATGTCTTTCAAAACCAAGCTCTACCTCTTCATCTCACAACGCATTTGCTTTCAAGCTGCTAACTCCCATCTACATACAGGACTTCACTAAATCTTCACTTGCCCCCACTAACTTTGACCTCATAATTGATACATACAATAATCTTTTGACCTGCTCATAAAACTTCTTGAAATTCTCTCCTCTGCTAACTTGCATCACATCACTTTAATCAGCCTTTCTGCTGTGAGAGTGATGTGGCTATTACACATGATAGCCTAGGTAACAAGTTGCTTCGTAACGTTTATCTATATCTAATGTTCCCTAGATCTTTCAACCTCAGTATATTCTATGATATTTTATGTGAAACATGTTATCTTTCCATTCAAGCTTATTTTTCTTTCTACATTTTTATTTCTTGTGTGTCACTAACATTTATATTGTTGCCCAACCAAGAACCCATGAATTTTTCCAGACATCTTCCTTCACTGCAACCTGCAACTTTTGTCAGGTACTAAGTCTAGCAAGCTCTATCTCCATGGAATTTATCATGTATGTCAGCTCGTCCATTTCTAATGGAGCATTCAATGATATTTGAAATATCTTTGAAGTTTATTATGCAACATAACGGTATGTAAATATGTATAAATATGTGGAAGTATGTATAAATTCATTAAAACTATAAATATATAAAATATATAAAAGTTTTTATATATTTTACATATATATGTGTGTTTCTGAGTGCAAGCGTGTGTCTCCATTAATACAGCCAATGTGGTATGGAAATACGTACACAAATAATTTGAATTGGACCTATTTTTTTATGTGAAAATGTAAACCAAAATGGAGTGGGGGATTCTGTATGTCAGGCATTTTATGTGCTTTGACACACACCAAAATGTAGAAAAATACATATGTTTAAATATTCCTTCTCAGTGAAGCCTTGCCCATCCACTTCATTTATAATTTCAAAACATTCCATTTATTAACTGAAGCCTGGTGGGGCTCTCCACTTTTATTTTCATCATAGTACTCATCAGTAACCAACACATTATAAATTGTTCTTATTACTTTTTATATATGTCTATTCTATCATAGAAATATAATTTTCTATTATAGAAATTTAAAAAATATTTGTACATGCAACAACTAAAACAGTATATGGAAGGCATATAACAAATATAAGTTGAACATATCCTTTTACACTGATTCATGATAAAGCCTTTAATAAAATACTACTTATGAAATGCTCAATATGTGCCAGGTATGCCATAACCTTATTCAATTTTTACAAAAATGTTTAAAGTGATATTATCCACATTTTCAACATACGAGATATTGATATTTTGTAAGTTGTTTGTATTTCTTTCTTTTTTGAAGCTTATTTTTTAGAGATGAGGTCTTGCAATGTTACCCAAGTTTAACTAAACTCCGGGGCTCAAGAGTTCCTCCCACCTCAGCTTCTGAGGCACTGAGACTACAGACATGAGCTACTGTGCCCCATTAAGATTTAGTGAGTTTGAATTATTTGCCTAAGATCCTATTATAGGGAAATATGGATTTATACTCATCTATGTAATGTGAAAATTCATGTTTTTAGCTATTAAACAATTTCAGCTTCAAGTAGTAAGGACCACATGAGTGTTTTCATCCTTGTTAGAGTTGCATATGCCACTAAACCTGCTTATATCTACATTAGAGGATTCCTGCTAGAAGTAGGTAGATTACTGAGCCATTTAAGTGAAAAAACATTTAAATCTAAAATTGAATAAGACAATCCAGAACATATAAGTATAATTTTTAACTAATTTATTTGTCATAATACGTTAAACATGACAGTTGACACTTTAGGCTAATAAGAATTTTCATTCATATTTCTGTAATTTATAGCACCTGATTTAACAAAAGAAAAACAAATGTGAAATTCTCTTTTCCACTTATTTTATTTTGATTAGTCCAGGAACTGTTGTAGGATTATATTTCTTTTATTTCTGAGACAATTAGAGCACAATCATTTGTATTTTTTCCATTAAAGGCACTTATTTTATTTGATCCTTTTAATACACTTTATAGTTTTGTTTTATATTTGGAAGAAGTCTGTCTAAATTACAGAACATAAAGATTTAAAACAAAACAAGAAAGGAAGAATGAGGAATCTCACTATTGCAAAGACATTGCAGGGGATATCTGTATAGCCATTATTCTTAATGTTTGATACCAGTTCTGTTTTTTTTAGTAGAAATAGTTTTTTGAAATATTTTCTTTGTAACTAAACTAGATGTTAGAATCAATTAATTATCAAATGGTAATAAATTTCTAGTTATTTAGGATGAGGAGCTATGGACATTTCTAGACTAATATATCACTATTATTTCTAGCCATAGTATAGTGGAGCATTAAATACAATTGTAGGTTATTTTGGGCATATCACGTCTTTAAATCAAATTATGGAGTCATTATTGAGTAGCTAAGTGATAATAATTAAATGAGTTAACTTGTATTAGTAATTTTTTCTTTTTGAAAATAAAATTGAATTGTTTAATGCATAATTATATTGGGATTTGAGTAGAAAGAACATAGTACAACAGCCAAAAATTATAGTGATTAATATCATCATCATCATCATCATCACTATAACCATGTTTTATCCCACAAACTAATGTGTTTTGGAAATATGTCTGGACTTAGGCATTATACTAACTTAATTTAGCCCTGTACTTTGTCTCCAATGTGATATGTATTCTGCTAATTGGTATAAAGACAATTTCAGCTGGGTTTGGTGGCTCAGGCCTGTAATCCCAGCAGTTTGTGATGCCGAGGTGGGAGGATCACTTGAGCCCAGGAGTTTGAGACCATCTTGAGCAACGTAGTGAGTCCCTATCTCTAGAAAAAATTTGAAAAATAGCCAGGCATGACAACACATGCCTGTAGTCCCAGCTACTTCGGGAGGCTGAGGCTAGGAGGTCAATGCTTTGGTGAGGCATTATTGTATCACTGCACTCCAGCCTGGGTGACAGAGTGAGACCCTCTCAAAAAAAATAAAAATTAAAAAAGCACTAAATAAAATCAATAAAAGAAAATTTAAGCTGTACTGTTTTTATGTAACTATAGAGCCTTTGCTATGTTTCTCAAAATCGATGATTAAAGAGTAAGAAACAATCTAGTATCTCAAAGGTGTATACTGCTGGAGATGAGGCTTTAGAAATGTCTAATTTAAGTCACATTTCCCCCCTGAACAATAGATTCCTAAAATAGTATTGCTTTAGTAGAAGAATAAGTAACCCAGGAAGAAGAACTAATAAATATCCCTTATGTACTGTTTCTTTACGGGTGTGATTTGGGGAGCTCACCATAGTATGTGAGTGTTATCATCAGCAGACAGCATTTCATTAGTGTGTGGTCAACGGCGGTCTCAGAATGGCAGATGACTATGATAAAGACTAAGGGCATTGAGTCCAAATTTTTTTAGCTTTCATGTACTGGTCCCATAATGATGGTTCTAGAGAGCCTCAGCTTGCAAGACAGTAGCCGGAGGCTAACAGAAGAACCGACATGAGCCAAAGCTGTGGGTATGAACTGTGAAGTGTGCATCTGTGGGTGAATATTTTGGTATCAACAGACTATAGCTGTGTTGGGTGTAAGTGGGAAACAAGATTGCAAAACATACTGTATTTGGTTTTTTAAATGGCTGAAATAATTGTGATTATCATTGAATGGTACCTTGTATTATTACTTGCCCATGGGATACTAAAGAGAAGGAAGTTAGGAGACTGAGCACCCAGGGGTGGGGTATGAGGCTGGGCCAGGTTAGAGAGAGATTAGAAAAACATTCAGAGCTATTATAGGAGATGGAAGCCACTGAGTACTTTTAAACTTAGTTATGAGACATGCAAATGTTAATTAGAAAGTCAAGTCTGTCAGCCATACTCAGTTAATTAATTCACCTACACATTCATTTATTCAACGGATCCAGTAGAATTCTGTTCTCTAGGCATGAGAGCAGATAGGATAAAATCTTTAACCTTCACTTTATCCTCCAGGCAGGGTAAGTATTTCAGCTATTCTCAATTCTGGCTGATCAAGCATAGCTGAATCTCCTGAGATTCTGCTGTGGTGGTACTGGAGTAGAGCCAGGAATCATCAGTATGTCTAAAATGTTCCAAATGTGGGCCAGAGGAACACTAGTATCAAATTATCAGTCTCTAATCTCTGTGGAACTGAATGCACTTGGATGCAAAGACCTTAATGGCCCTTGTCTTTAAACCCATATCCTTCCTTTTCACTGTGCACATATAGGCGCGGGTACTGGGGTTGATTTAGTTTTAATTTGAGCAATGACACTGGCCAACAAAATTGAACCAGGTTAATATTAATGCTGTTTCTACTTCTACATAGAACCCTAGTTTTAAGTACCTTCAAACTTCAGACTGTATAGCACTGGATTATGTTTCTGACAAGGATAGTCATTCAATAAATTCATTTACCTAGTAATTTATTTATTTAACACATCCAGTGGATTTCCGTTCTGCACACTGTGCCTCAAAGGTCACATTTGTAGAACAGAGATGATCCATCCGAAAGACCACCTCTTTATTTCTGTGATATCAAAGATTAAAGATTTCTTTAACACAATGCCTAGCTTAGGGTACATTTTCTAAAGTATCAGCTAATAATAATAATAATAGTAGTAGTAGTAATAATAATATAAATTTTGTTTCTTGTGATTGAGTAAAAATATTTTATATCTGAATCTTAACAATTGAGTTATTGCCTTGATTCTCAAATGATTGAGTCTCTATTTTGTTACCTTGCATGGTTTCTCCGAACCTGTGAAATTATCTCATTTTTAACAAGAATTCTCCAGGTGTAGTACTTTTTTTCTAATTGAAGCTGGAGAAAGAGGGAATTTCTAGTTCTTGTCTCCTGAGGGGCAATTCAGAAACTGCAGTTTTGCATTTAACATGCTAAATTACACAGTGTGTGGTCCTCTGCTTGTCTATCAGCAAATATTTGCCGAGCTTCCACACTACAATATTTCCAACAATAATTACCTTTCCTTGAGCACCTGTCACATATTATAGACTGTGCAGAACTAATTATAGCAGGCCTATGGCTTATCTATCATTCTTCATATTTTATAATTGAAGAGAAGGTAACTCAGAGAAGTGACATGATTTGTTCAAGGTAAAAAGGTAAGTGTGAGAACTAAGATTCCAAGTCATATTTGGTCAAGTCTAACAGTTATATTCTTTCTGTGTCTCTGAACACAAAATTATTTTAATATGTGATAGCACATTATTACCCATGGATTGATTTATCACTTGGAGGCTAGGGTTTAACATGCTAAATGGAAAGAATACCAGTTACCTTTGTATAATAATTGCTCATTCTGAATATCTACTTTGCAGTTTACATAGAAATTTCACATATAGTATACTTATGTGACTAAATGTACAAGCAGTAATGGCCATTTCCTCCTTACTACTACGTTAAGTACAAACAAAAATCTGTACCTTCCTATAAATATTGATGTCCATATCTTTCAAATAATATATGGTGTAAGCAACTAAGGACACTTAAGTGGTTATATAATCCAGATGACTTTATTTTAGCAAGAAATTAAATCTTAAATTATAGGGAAAACACCTTATAATGGTGGACTCTTAGAACGGAACAGAATTTCATGATAGAGGAATAAGGTGTGATTCCAAAAACACAACAACTTTAGGAACACCTAAAATCATACAGTTTTATACAATTATAGATATATGACTGTTTTCTATAATTATATTTTGGAAGTAAAATGTATATTACTTCTACTCCAGAGCTAAACTTGGCAAACAACTATAAATATAATATAAAAGCTAAATAAAAGAAGAGGTTTTTCCTCCTCCACCAGAGAGACTCTAAGTGAAATTCGAGGTGGTCCTCTCTTACAGAGAGCCACAGGAACAACTAAAACAAATTGCCAAGTAGAACTACTTGAAAATAACTACTGTTGGGAGCAGGATCTTTATTTCACCAACTGTTCTCATCAGTGGATACCCCAGAGCTAAGGGTTCAAAACTGCATGTTCCCTATTAAGAGAAGTTACTTCCAAATTTCCTGTGGAAAAACAAAATTGAGTGCCTTTATGTAATCATGATTTGGTACGGGTACGTATTTCATATTTTTATGCATTCATCTGTAACGAGTTGCAGTATGTATGAAGTAAGATTAAATTACTCAAAGTGTTATAATATGCTGACATATACCAGGTGATGGCACAGCAGTCATCTTAGTATAACACAAAACAATCCATTATACAGAGGAAAAACTGGAAAATGAGACTACATCTGGAATATTTCAGTAATCCTAAGCATAAAGTTTGGAAGAATAATGAGCAACAAGGATTTAAATTAGAAAGCTGTTTGGTAATCACCTGTTGGGATAATGGTAGGCACATGTGGTGTGAAATAATGAATAGCTATGATTTATTTTAGTTATTAACTTGTGACACTAACAAAAATATGGTTAATAAGAATATGCTAAGTAGAGACAATCTCCATAGACATAGTCCATTATTCCTTAACCCTAGATGAAGATACGGGCACCTACCGTGATATGTACCTGTTTTAACTCTTCTAGATTTAGTCATTTATTTGTGGATACATTCATTCTTTGGATTTCTCATATAAGCCCATTCCAGAATGTCTCAAGAGTTCTCCAATCTCCACTTCTCTCTCTCTTCTTTTTTCTCTGTCTGTATATATAAAGATTATATAATTTATAATGATAAATTAGGGACATATATTTGATATTATAAATATATTTAATTATAAAATATGGATACATTTTTCTAAACATAACATGAAAAATGATACGTGAAGAATCATGTCTTGATTTTCTCTGCTACATTCTTGTAGGGTAGGAGACATTCTGCCTTTTTTTAAAAGTGGTTTGGCTAGTGAAGTAGAAAGGTGTAGAAGCAGGTCACACTCAAGGCTCAACTAACAATTTCAGATCTTTAGGCCTCCTGGCTGACCACTGATTCATCCAGCTCTATCATGCTCACTTCTTGGTCTTTTCACTGCCTTTTACAATAATGACTTTGCATGTTCGGAACTGATTTATCAGCTCTACTATGTCTTCCCGAGCTCCTGACATTACTTCCCATTTTCTGCTATGTTCCAAGTCAATTCAATCAGCTTCTCTTTGATGCTGACCTGACTGCTGAGAAGTAGGTTTTCCCTCACTTCTCATATCATGGCCTGATAATTAATTCCTTCTTGATAACTTATTAGAAATGGAAACTGTATAATAAAAATGAATACATATATTTATATGCTATGCTTTTATTACACACCCAAATGCATGCACACACACACACTTTTTTAAGGGTGAAGAAGAAATTCATTACAATAAGCTATATTAATTGTTTATAAGTGACTACTATTCAATATGGCAGTAAGTAAGTTGGGGCCCAGATAAAAGCAGTAAGTTCAGAGTTTTCCAGTAATAAAGGAATGTACAGGAGCTAGAGGTTTCACAGTTATGCAAGATCAATTCTATATTATATTAAGTCTCAGTCTTTTTATGTTTTCTCTTACCTGCTATATCTGCCCCAAGTCCTTTAAATGTTTAAGAATGGTCCTAAAAGTTGATTGTCCTTCTGAGGTGACAGAAAGTGGGTTCAATCACTGCATTTAATTGTTTTCACAAGACTGTATTTGTGGGGCCACATCAGGTTCTTCACTGAGCATTATAGCTTCTCTTGGCAAGAGGTAGGATGAAGCTGCTAGATTTCAGTTATAGACTAAAAACACAAACATAATAACACTATGGATGATGGATAATGTTACGGGTAAAGAGGTTCACAAGTCATTCTGATATGCTCAAACAATTAGTTTCAGGAAAATTAATGCCCAGGTAAAGAAACATACATTATTGTTGTTATTTTGTTTTGTTATGTTTCTGCCTGGCATTCTGTTTACTATTTGTCACCAGCAAGTACAGCATGGTCCTATTCCAGGAGCACGAGAAGTTAGTTCTAGAGGCCAATGAAGAGAAATCAGGAGTTCCTGTGCATGATTTGAAAAACAGAGCCTTGCATATAAAGTGAAACGCCTTACGAAGGTGTTACTGGGAGTTTCAAAGGGCAAAACTGTGGAAATGCTGAAAACCAGGGCTAAAAGCTGTGATTACGAGAGAGCTCTGAAACTGAGCCATTTGAGAACCCAGGCACAAGATATAAACCAAAAGCAGCATGAAAGACAGTAGTCAGAGCTGATAGGTGTGTTGGGCCAAACAGCATCTTTCATGCCTGGATGTGATGTGGCTTTAATACACAACACTTACATTTTTACTGAATCCGTAAGTGTCTTAAAAGTGTATCCCACATTTCGACTTGTCAAATTAACAGTTCATCCTTTAATGACCACTATGAATTGGACTTGCTTCCTGGAAACATTGACAACTATTGCATCCTGTAAGTGTATCTACTGCTAATGTATCCAGATATGCATCAAATAGTCTACTTCTTAATTGTGCACTTTTGCTGCATATGTATCATTTAATTTTATTTTCATACTCTTCTCAAGGTCAGAGACCATGTTCCTAGCTTAAATATTCTCAGTAAATAGTACAAGGATTTAGTTGACTTAAACAATTTAACATTTGTAAATGAATAGGTGGCAAAGATGACAAATTTTAGAAGAAAGCCAAGAATATATATTTTGCAATATTGAAATTTTTTGTTTAGCTGATAGTAATATACCCCTGATTATCAACAGAAACTGTGGAAAATACTTTTATATAAAACTTGGAATGAGTAGAATTTAGAAAGTTATTTTTTTCATATATTTCAACATCCATTCTCAATTTAAGAAATTTACTGTCATTGCCCTATCTTCAGGGAAAATATTAGGGCAGCTAGTCAATGACTGCTTGCTTTCTGGGCCATCAGTAATTCCTGAGCAATTTTCTGAATGTTTGGAATAGCAGAGGATGGACAGTGGATTCATTGCTGGGAAATATAATCTCCGTAATGGCCTTTGTCACATTTTGCAGCATATAAAACATTCTTGGGAGACAAATGTGACTCACTTAGTTTGCAGCTAGCTCTTTAGGGTCCATCCGTCTTCACAGATGTGTCAGTAAAGACACTAAAGACATGGTGGAGTGTGTTCTTCAGGGAAGTTTCATTTACTCTTTAATGCAACAACCATTTATAAAATACTGCTGGAGAAAACAGCCATTTAAAAGAAACTCGTCAGTGGCAATATCATCTTATTCTGAAAGCTGGTACAAATGAAGTAAGGCAAAGCTGATTTTCACTTCCTCAGGATGTCCTCTACTGATTTTCCCCTTCCAGCACAGAACAATCACAAGGCTCAGGAGGGAAGCTGATGCTATATTTGCTATTCATGATGTGATGATGGGTTCACACTAGAAGGCTTCCTCCACAGGTTATCAAACTTTGACCTTCAGCAAGCTAGGCAGAAAATGAAGCTCTTCATACCCACATTTCTCTATGTTTTACACTATAATTATCTTGCTAGAAACACGACATGATGAGACCATATCTGGCTAGAAAGTCCTCTTTTGTGAGTGTGTTTGTATATGTATGTTTAATACAATCTCACTGGTATAAGTCAGAAAAAAAATCTCCTTTATAAAAAATCTTTTTAATGAAATAAAGAGAAGAACTGATGAGAGAATAGGTGCCTACTTCCATTAAACAGCTAGTTTTTTAACATGAAAGAGGTGGAGAGATTGTCTCTATCCTCTCCAATTAAATTCCTTCTTTATAAACGGCATCTTTTGCTAACAGCTTTAAGATACTAACATATAAAATTGTATATACATATAGATATGTAAGGTTTACAACTTGATGTTCTTATATAAGTATACATTGTGAAATGCTTACTACAATCAAGCTAACTAACATATCTATCTTCACATAGGTACCATTGTGTGTGTGCATGCATGTGGTGAAAAGATTAAATGTAAGATCTATCCTCTTGGCAAATTCCAAGTATGTAATACAGTATTTTTAACTTTCATCCCCATGCTGTATATTAGATCTCCAGAAGTTATTTGTCTTGCATAACTGAAACTTTGTACACTTTGACCAACATCTTTCCATTTTCCCCACCTCCCACCCGTGGCTACCAACATTCTGCTGCTGTACTGAGTTTGACTTTTATGGATTTCACATATAAGTGAGATCATGCCATATTTCTTTCTTTGTTTTGCTTATTTCTTCCAGCTCCATCTTCCAGCTCCGTCTATGTTGCTGCAAATGGAAAGATTTTCCTTTTTTTAGGCAGTATATCTCTCTGTCTCTATCTATCTATCTATATAAATCTATATATAGATATAGATACATGTATATATAAATATATAGATATATCTATAGATACACGTATATATGTGTACATATATATACATATATGTATATATGTGTGTATTTTACATATATTTATATATACATATATATATACACATATATATTTATATATGTATATAAACAGATTTTCTTTCTTCATTAATCCATCAGAGGACTGTCAGGTTGATTCCATAACTTGACTATAGTGAATAATGCTGCAATTAATGTGAGGGATGAGGGTGCAGGTATTTCTTCCTGATCCTGATTTTCAATACTTTTGATGTACACTGAGTTGTGTGTGTGTGTGTGTGTGTGTGTTGTAGTAGTGTGTGTGTGCTGTACTACTAGTAGTACTATTTTTAATTTTTTAAAAAAGTCTCCATATTCTTTTCCATAATGGCTGTACAAATTTACATTCCCACCTTTTCATATATCTTTTGGCCATTTTAATTTCTTCTGTTTAGAAGTATTTATTTATGTCCTTTCCTCATTTTTTTATGTGGTTATTTAATATACAGTTGTATGAATTCCTTATATGCTGTGAAAATTAACTTCTTATTAGATATGTGCTTTGAACATTTTTTAATGTTTCTGTAAGTTTCCCTTTCATTCTGCTGATTGTTTCCTGTGCGCTACAAAATTTTTTTAATTTGATGTAGTCCTACTTGTTTATTTTTGCCTTTATTGCCTGTGTTTTGGTGTCATGTCCAAAAAATCATTGCCAAGACCAATGCCAAGGAGTTTTTCTGCTCTGCTTTTTTTTTCTAGGAGATTTTACATTTTCAGGTTTATATTTAAGTCTTTGGTCTACTTTTAATTGTTTTTTGTGTAAGTAAGGTAAGGTTATGCTTTCATTCTTTTGCTTATGAATATGAAGTTTTCTAACACCATTTATTGAAGGGTTTATTTATTTCCTATTTTGTAATCTTGGTGCCCTTGTCAAATATTAGTTGATTTTTATTCACATGGGCTTATTTCTGTGCTCTCTATTCTGTTCCATTGGTCTATATGTGTGTTCTTATGCTAGTACCATACTGTTTTGATTATTACACCTTTGTAAAATAATTTGAAGTTAGGAAGTTTGATGTCTCCATCTTTGTTCTTATTGATCAATATTGTTCTGATTATTTGAGGATTTTTGTGGTTTCATATTTAGTTTATAATTGCTGTTTCTATTTCTGTAACAAAATGCCATTGGACTTTTGATAGAGATCACATTGAATCTGTAGATTGTTTTGAGTAGTATGGACATTTTAATAATATTATTTATTTATTTATTTTAATTTTTTTATTATACTTTAAGTTTTAGGGTACATGTGCACAATATGCAGGTTAGTTACATATGTATACATGTGCCATGTTGGTGTGCTGCACCCATTAACTCGTCATTTAACATTAGGTCTATCTCCTAATGCTATCCCTTCCCCCTCCCCCTCATGGATATATGAAATGTCTTTCAATATTTCTTTAATTAATGTTGTATCATTTTAGTGCACAAGTGTGTTACCTTTCTGGTTGAGTATTTTTGTTGTTTTTGTTGCTCCAATTAAATTTTACAAAAAGCTCAAATGTTCTCTGGGAGATGTCAAAGAGGAATTAGATATTTCATATTGTTGTGTGTAATGGTCTTCTTCCAATGGGAAAATGGAAATTTCTGGGAAAATATATTTTGCAATACTCTCTTCCCTCTCCCTATCTTTATTTCGCTGGTTGTGGACCACACATTTTAGTACCATCTGAGTAGCATGCCCTTCCTCATAGTCGGACTTCTGGTTCCCACTTTATTCCCTTGGACTTTTCTTTTACATTGTCCTTGATCTAATATTGCTATAATAGAATAAATAATAAAATAACTCTAGGTCAAGTAACAGTAGCCAGTAGTGGCTTAGAATACTATAGATGATCTTCTAGAGTTTTGGCAGAGCCAGCAAATCTGCATATGATCTCCCCAAAAAGGGAATTAAGTAGAAAGTTCTTAGAAAATCAGGTAGATTTAAGAAAAGACATTATTTTAGTATTGCTATTTAAAATTCACTTAGCAGCATATGTCTATCTCTTTTTTTTTTTTTTTTTTTTTTTTTGACAGGGTCTTACTCTACCACCCAGGCTGGAGTGCTATGGTGTGATCACGTCTCACTGCAACCTCAGCCTCTCAAGGAATTTTCCCACCCCAACCTCCCTGGTAGCTGGGACTATAGGCATGCACCACAACACTTATCTAATTTTTTTATTTTTTATTTTTGTGGATACAATGCCTTGTTATGTTGCCCAGGCTGGTCTCAAACTCCCGAGTTCAAGCAATCCTCCCACTTCCGCCTCCCAAAGTACTGGGATTACAGGCGTGAGCCACGTGCCTGGTCTCTTTTTTATTCCATTGTTCTTGTCCACTTTAGATACAGCTTCTTTGTCTCTGCTTCTGATGCTGCCCATGAGTTTCAAATCAACATAGTTCTTTTCTCATGTGTAACATAACTCCTGCTTGTACTTAAGAAAGTTAAAAGGCCTACTGCATTTGCTAGATACCAAACTGCTGTGGAAGGGGAGTTCAAAACATGAAAATCACACAAACTGAATCTTGCAGTAATTTTATTTGTAGTCATCAGATTAGAACTATTGGCTGCTGTGCCAGCTAATCAAGAGAGACCCAGTTACTTCTTTAAATCATGCTTTAACATTTCAGAAGAGAGAGAACAGATTCTTTGTTTAACAAAGTTGTGTAGCATTTTTCCTCCAGAAATACAATTTTCTGCTGAGAATAAAATACTTTCTTATCAGACTATTGTAACTAGCCTTGACCTCCCCACTTACCTATTTTATTGGACTATATCATAAAGTTTTAAAAAATTAATATATCTTTTTGCATTAAAGAAGTAGCATAGAATAGGAAAAAAAAATTTCAGTTGTAGCAATATAGGAATGTCTTAAGGCTGAGCACAATGGCTTGTGCCTATAGTCTAAACACTTTGGGAGGCCAAGGTGGGAGAATCACTCGAGGTCAGGAGCTTGAGACACAGTTGGGCAAAAAAGTGGATCCTGTCTCTACAAAAAATAAAAAGAAAAAATTAGCAAAGCATTGTTTCTGGAACTGGTGGGTTCTTGGTCTCACTGACTTCAAGAATGAAGTCGCAAACCCTCGCGGTGAGTGTTACAGTTCTTAAAGGCAGTGTGTCCAGAGTTTGTTCCTTCTGATGTTCGGATGTGTTCGGAGTTTCTTCTTTCTGGTGGGTTCGTGGTCTCGCTGCCTCAGGAGTGAGGCTGCAGACCTTCGCGGTGAGTGTTACAGCTCTTAAGGCGGCACGTCTGGAGTAGTTCATTCCTCCCGGTGGGTTTGTGGTCTCGCTGGCTTCAGGAGTGAAGCTGCAGACCTTCCTGGTGAGTGTTATAGCTCATCAAGGCAGTGTGGACCCAAAGAGTGAGCAGCAGCAAGATTTATTGCAAAGAGTGAAAGAACAAAGCTTCCACAGTGTGGAAGGGGACCCGAGCAGATTGCCACTGCTGGCTTTGGCAGCCTGCTTTTATTCTCTTATCTGGCCCCACCCACATCCTGCTGATTGGTCCATTTTACAGAGAACCGATTGGTCTGTTTTACAGAGAGCTGATTGTTCCGTTTTGACAGGGTGTTGATTGGTGCGTTTACAATCCCTGAGCTAGACACAAGAGTTCTCCAAGTCCCCACCAGGGTAGCTAGATACAGAGTGTCTATTGGTGCATTCACAAACCCTGAGCTAGACACAGGGTGATGAGTGGTGTGTTTACAAACCTTGAGCTAGATGCAGAGTGCCGATTGGTGTATTTACAATCCCTTAGCTAGACATAAAGGTTCTCCAAGTCCCCACCAGACTCAGGAACCCAGCTAGCTTTACCCAGTGGATCGCGCACCGGGGCCACAGGTGGAGATGCCTGCCAGTCCCACACCGTGCACCCGCACTCCTCAGCCCTTGGGCAGTCGATGGGACCGGGCGCCGTGGAGCAGGGAGCGGCACTCGTCGGGGAGGCTCAGGCTGTGCAGGAGCCCACGGCAGTGGGGGAAGGCTCAGGCATGGTGGGCTGCAGGTCCCAAGCCCTACCCTGTGGGGAGGCAGCTACGGCCAGGCGAGAAATCGAGCACAGCAGCTGCTAGCCCAGGTGCTAAGCCCCTCACTGCCCGGGGCTTGCGGGCCAGCCGGCTGTTCCGAGTGCCGGACCCGCCGAGCCGACACCCACCCGGAACTCGCGCTGGCCTGCAAGCGCCATGCGCAGCCCTGGTTCCCGCCCTCACCTCTCCCTCCACACCTCCCTGCAAGCCAAGGGAGCTGGTTCTGGCCTCGGCCAGCCCAGAGAAGGGCTCCCACAGTGCAGCGGTGGGCTGAAGCGCTCCTCAAGCACAGCCAGAATGGGCGCTGAGGCCGAGGAGGCACCGAGAGCGAGCGAGAGCTGTGAGGGCTGCCAGCACTCTGTCATCTCTCAGCATGGTGGAACATGCCTGTAGTCCCATCTAATCGGGATGCTGAAGCAGGAGGATAGCTTGAGCTGGAGTTTGAGTCTGCAGTCACCCATGATTGTGCCACTGTACTACAGCCTGGGCAACAGGGTGAGACCGTGTCTCAAAAAGAAATGAATAAATAAAATAAAATTTAAATTTAAAAAAAATTAGGTAAATAAATAAAGACAATAAGAAAGTGTTAAAATACAAAACGTGAACACTATTTTAGGACCCAATGCCCTATCAACTGTTAGGTGGAGGAACAAGTTGTGTCCTTTTGGAATTGGACACAGTAAGCATGACCTTATTACAACAAAAAAGCAAACAAAGTAAAAACCAGTATTTTTCTTTGCAATGAATGATATTATAATTATAGACTATGTCAAGATAAAACAAAAAAGCAAAACATGATCTCTCTTCTTACCATATACAAAACTTAGCTTGAGATGAATCATAACTTTAAATGTAAAAGGTAAAGATTTAACTCATCAATCCCATTACTGGGTATATACCCAAAGGATTATAAATCATTCTACTATAAAGACACATGCACTCATATGTTTATTGCAGCACTATTTACAATAGCAAAGACTTGGAACTAACCCAAATGCCCATTAATGATAAAATAGATAAAGAAAATGTGGTGCATATACACCATGGAATACTACGCAGCCCTAAAAAGGAATGAGATCATGTCCTTTGCAGGGACATGGATAAAGCTGGAAGCCATCATTCTCGGCAAACTAACACAGGAACGGAAAACCAAACACCACATATTCTCATTCATAAGTGTGAGTTGAACAATGAGAACACATGGACACAGGGATGGGAACATCACATACTGGGGCCTATAGGGGAGTGGGAGGCAAGGAGAGGGAAAGCATTAGGACAAATACCTAATGCATGCAGGGCTTAAAACCTAGATGACGGGTTGATAGGTGCAGCAAACCACCATGGCACATGTATACCTATATAACAAACCTGCACGTTCTGCACATGTATCCTGGAACTTAAAAATAAAAGAAATGTAAAAGGTAAAATAACAAAATGCCTAAAGAAAGCATAGGTACCTGGCAAGGTGGCTCATGCCTGTAATTCCAGCTACTCAGGAGGCTGAAGCAAGAGGATCCCTTGAGGGGGAGTTTTAGGCTGCCTTGGACCATGATCACAACGTTTCACTCCAGCCTGGGAGACAGAGCAAAACAATGTATCTAAATATATAAAAAAAAGTATCTTAGTGAACTCAGCTTAAAATAGACAACAACTTTTTTGAAGAAGGCACATAAAATATTGGTAAATGTACTTTTATTTTTGATAAATGTTGATAAATTGGGAGCATCTGTTCATCAAAAAACATCATTGCGAGTGACAATATTCATGATACAAATAAGTGGCAAAGACTCATTTCCATAAAATATAAAGTATTCTGACAAATCTATAATAAAAAGTCACACACACACACACAGACACACACACACAATTAAAAAAAAATGGTAAAAGGCTTGAATAGCCACTTTACCAAAGAGGAAATTCAAATGACCAATGATGGTAAGGAAGAGACTCACCATCATTATGCATCCGAAATGCAAATTTAAAACACAGTGAGATACCATGACTGAAAAGACTAATGACATCAAGAGTAAGCTAGTGTTTATAGCAGCTAGAACACCCATACTTTGAAGGTAAATGTATCAATTTGTATAATCACTTAGAAAAATTGTTAGTAGCTATCTGTTAATGCTAAAAATATAAGAAATGTTCAGCATTTCTTTTACTAAGCATAGATCAAAAGGAAATGAGTTAATAATTAATACATATTAAACATTAAATTTTAAGAGCTAGACAAAGGATTTGTATAATAATGCCCATGACAACTTTATTTACAATAGCCCCATACTAGAAAAAAATCCCAAGGGTTCATCAGCAGTACAGTGAATGAATAATTATATTATATTATTGTACTGGGACCTTAAATAGTAATCAAAACAAAGTACAGCTATGTACCATAACATAGGTAACTACATCGTCTAATGGTGGGCACAAAAGCCAGACACAAAGAAAATACATTCTATATCATTCCATTTATTTATTTATACTTAATTCAAAAATAGAAATAAAAAAGTCATGCTAATAAAAATGAGAAGAATAATTCACTCTGAATGAGGATTCTTGACTTGGTGGTGCACAAAGAAATTTTCTGGATGTTAACTTTTTCCTGCAACTGAAGTTGAATGAAGGCTTCATAGGCATGTGCATTTATTTATTTATTTAAGATGGAGTCTTGTGCTGTCACCCAGCCTGGAGTGCAGTGGCACTATCTCGGCTCACTGCAACCTCTGCCTCCTGGGTTCAAGCCATTCTTCTGCCTCAGCCTCCTGAGTAGCTGGGACTACAGGTGCGCACCACCATGCCTGGCTAATTTTTTTTGTATTTTTAGTAGAGATGGGGTTTCACCATATTGGCCAGGCTGGTCTCAAACTCCTGACCTCGTGATCTGCCTGCCTCAGACTCCCAAAGTGCTGGGATTACAGGTGTGAGCCACCATGCCTGACCAGGCATATGCATTTATGAGCCTTCTCTGAGTTATGAACTTCCAATTTGTACACTTTATTACATATATGCTTTATGTCAATACAAAGGTGGCATTGAAAAACCGGGGCTACATCCGTATTTCTCTTTGGGCAGGGAGGCTTAGTGCTTATTCTTATCAATGTGCATGAGTAAAACCCACCCCTGTTTAGAATTAATCTGAGTGCCTTATTGGAGCTCAAATGCCAGGCTTCTTTCTGATGGGACCAGAGTCATTGATTATGACTTGATTGGAACTCTTAAATAGAAGGTTTACGTCTCAGAAGTTGAAATCTTACACTTGAGTTTTAGACTCTCTTGAATCATTATAGTGGCCAGTGGGGAAAGATGTCTGTTCTCTTCACACTAGTGTGCTATGGCTCTAAAGGAATTATTAAAATGGAGGCCTAACCTAGTTATCAGATAGTGGCCAGTGGGTAAAGATGTCTGTTCCCTTCGCACTAGTCTGTTATTGAGAGGTGAAGCCAGCTGGGCTTCTGAGTCTTGGAGAACTTTTGTGTCTAGCCAAAGGATTGTAAATGCACCAATCAGCGCTCTGTGTCTAGCTAAAGGATTGTAAACACACCAGTCAGCACTCTGTAAAAACACACCAATCAGCACTCTGTAAAATGAACCAATCGGTGTTCTGTAAACTGGACCAATCAGCAATCTGTAAAATGGACCAATCAGCAGGATGTGGGTGGGGCCAAATAAGGGAATAAAGGCTGGCCACCCCCAGCTAGCAGTGGCAATCTGCTGGGGTCTGCTTCCGGGCTGTGGAGTCTTTGTTCTTTCATTCTTCGCAATAAATCTTACTGCTGCTGAATTTTTGGGTTTGTACTACTTTTATGAGCTGCAACACTCACCACGAGGTTTGCACCTTCATTCCTGAAGTCAGTGAAACCACAAACCCTCTGGGAGGAGCAAGTGACTCCGGACGCGCCACCTATAAGAGCTGATATTCACTTCAAAGGTCTGTGGCTTCACTCCTGAAGTCAGGGAAGACCACAAACCCACCAGAAGGCAGAAACACTGGGCAAATCTGAATATCTGAAGGTGCAAACTCCGGACACAGTATCTTTAAGAGCTGTAACACACACTGTGAGGGTCTGGTGGCTTCGTTCCTGAAGTCAGGGAGACCATGAACCCACCAGAAGAAGGAAACTCCGGACACACCATGTTTAAGAGTTGTAACACTCACTGCGAAGGCCTGCAGCTACATTCTTGAAGTCAGCCTGACCAAGAACCCACTGGAAGGAAACAATCCCGGACACGCTATAGCTCTAAAGGAATTATTAAAATGCATGCATAACCTAGTAGAAGACATGTTACATGCCACTTGTGTAGTAAAGTACTGTCTGTGCAATAATATACCAAAGGCTTTTCTCTGTTTTTAAAATTTATTTCTACCTCGATTTCTTTCTCAAAGCCCCGTTCTTAAACTATACAACCTTGCATGTATAAATACAAATAAATGCCAAACACAAATACTTTCTTTTCTTGGCTTCCAGGAACCTCATATATTCATGCAGATATAATTGGTCTGGGACCTGAGTCAGAAGAGTACATTTTAATGAAACTAATTTAAATTCCCTTTTTGGTGTATTATGTGCATAGCAAGCAGTTGCTGGGAAAGACGTGACATCACGGTTTTAGGAGCTGTAGATGCAAAATATCAGAATCAATTCCACATAGATTTCATTTATTTTTCAGAAGAGAGCTCAGTTCGTACTTATATTGATTTTGTTGGCATTTGAAATGTTGCCTTTATATGATGTGCATAGACTATATATACCAAAGTATTGTTAGACATCTAAACTTCCAAGGAAAGATAAAAAGATAACATTGTCAATCCTGTCATTCTTCCGTTATTTCCATTCTTTATTTACATACTATAGGTCCCCTGTGACAAAAGGCCTTTGGAAAAAGGTAGTCATAGGGAGAGTGAAAAGGAAGGCCACTATTGAAAGGGAGAGGCTCTAAGGAAACCACATACGTTGATAGAGAAAAAATCAATGAAGAACAAGAAATCGGAGGGTAATAGATGTAGAGAAGAAAAATATTGCGATATTAGCCACCATTATTTGTTTTTTTAGATTACAAAACATTTCTAAATTCATAAAATGTTTTCATCTTCATTATCACTCTCTGACGTTGGATAAGGAGGAAGAGGGCAATAAAATGACTTACAAAAGAGAAAGAAGAGAGGAGAGAGAGGAAGCAAGAAGTGAGAGCAGAGAGGAAGCAGAGAATGGCAGAGATGGATAAAGCTTTGAAGGAAAGGTGACGGAATTCAGGCTGAGGGTGTGTGGTCTCTGAGGTCCACAAAGAACCCCACCTTCAGAAGGGCTCTAGCACTTAGTTTAGTTTCTTGTCTTCTTCCTCTCAACAAGCTTAACCATTTTGAACAAGAAGCCTCGCACTTTCACTATGTGGGCCCTGCAAATTTTGTGGTTTGTCTTGGGTAGAATGTTAGCAAAACCTGGGTAGAATGTTAGCAAAAGACATCAAAAAAGAAAGAGCCAGAAGAAACACTTCCTATTTGCACACCAACTACAGTCACGAGCTGTATTGCTGAAAAAAAATGCCACTGTGTCTGTAGTTCAGTTTTCAGGGGAAGGGGAGAGATTACAATCAGGTTCTGAAAAGGAAGGAGGAAGGGGAAATGAAGGAGCTATAGTGTAGAGAAGACATTATAGATCCACATTTAGGATGTTCAGCTTTCTCAGTTAATTTCTGATTTGGGATATACTGCTCCAGATATTTCTGTCTGTTGTTTTGAGTAGGGGGTGGGAGTGGTTTAGGTGATGATGGCAGTGCTATGATTGATATAGGAGAACCTTGATTACTGCTTACCTGTAGTGTTGAAAAAATACAAAAAGCCTTTTGTATCTCTGCATCTAACCCTCCCTTATTTGTTGATGTGAAAGTACTTGGTAGTAAGCGCAAACCAAGGAGGAGAGTTTGACTGAATTCTTAATCAGGACAAGGTTGCAATTCACAAAATATGCAGTTATGGTAGTATCTCAAGAATAAATGTAAAACTCTCAAATAGATTGAATGGAATAATTTGAAACAAAATTAGCAATTGTGTTGGCAAGGTATATTTATTTAAATTCAGATATTTTGAGGGAACATAAATCTCAGTCTATTGTAGAAGCTCCTTCCTTTTCTTTTATTTGCCTGATCCTCTTTCTCCCTACCTGTCTTTGCTGAGCCATCAGAAACTACACAGATAATAAAAGCAAATGATGTTTAGCAGATGCCTGAGGCTGCAAAATAAAAAAAAAGTCTCAGACACAAGGTAGAATCAATTGAACCTAACTTGTTATTATTAACAGTTGGGAGTGCTTTCTTATTATGGGAAAAATGGGAGAGGTGGAGACCTAAGAGAGATAAATTCTAAATTCAGGAAATTGAAAGGAATATGAATTAATAAAGATGAAAGATAGAAAATAAGGATAGTCAGTATGATATGGACCTGAAGCATCCTACTGTTCCCTGAGGTTCTGATTTAGTCCTGGACACAAAGGAGCAAGTTGGATAAATCAGGAACACAAACAAAGTTTGCCTTGGAAAAATAGTCTGAATCTTGAGTAAAAAAGCATTTAAAATTGGGAGGCAGTGGTGAGGAGGGTGTTAGGGTCTGAATGGTTATATCCACCCCGGACATGATTAGGTCATGAGGGTGGTCGTCTATTCACTGGAAATAGTGCTCCTATAAAAGAGATTCCAGAGTGCAAGCTCATTCTTTCCACCATGTGAGGAGACAGCCTTTTATGAACCAAGAAACAAGCCCTCACTAGACACCAAATCTGCCAGAGCCTTGGTCTTGGACTTTCCAGCTTCTAGAACTGTGACCAATAAATTTATAAACTACCTATTTGTAAACAAAACGTCTACGACATTTTGTTATAGCAGCCCTAATGGATGAAGATTGGGAGGAGTAAAGGATAGGTCTTTATTTTACAGTATAATAATAACCAAATTATAATTAAAAGAATGAATGTACAGGATATTCACAAACAGTTATCAGATCCAAATCCATTAAATTTGTTTAAAGATAAAAACATACATAAATTAAAAAAGAAACATACCGTGAAGTCTCTGATAGTTGTATTGGGTAGCTGAATAAGATATGGGCAGATTTGGCAGGGATCAGTGTAGAGAAATTACAGGTGTAATTTTAAGAACCCCCAGGGGACAGATCATATTCTGCCCCAAGCTCATGTTCATTTGAGCACCTTGCACAAAAAAATAAGGATCAAATGAAAGATAAAATTTTAAAGGTTTTAAAGGTTTAGCAGAGACATTTGTAAAAATATAATATCTGCAGTTAGAATCCAGAGACCAGTGCTTCCAATCTTGCAAATGTCTAAATTTATGAATTCACAGGAAGAAAGAAGCATTTAGAATACCTTCACTGAGAGAGGAGTTAATAAGACCAAGTAGGCCAGGCACAGTGGCTCATGCCTGTAATCCCAGCACTTTGGGAGGCTGAGGCAGGCAGATCACAAGGTCAGGAGTTTGAGACCAGCCTGGCTAACATGGTGAAACCCCGTCTCTACTAAAAATACAAAAATCAGCCGGGTGTGGTGGCACACGCCTGTAATCTCAGCTACTCGGGAGGCTGAGGCAGGAGAATTGTTTTAAACCAGGAGGCGGAGGTTGCAGTGAGCCAAGATCATGCCCCTGCATTCCAGCCTGGGCGACAGAGTGAGACTCCGTTTCAAACAAAACAAAACAAACAAACAAAAACCAAATAGATGTGTGACAAGTTCTCCATGCCTCTGCTTTCTTTCTTTCTGCCAACAGCAGCTAAGACTCTGCCTTGGTACTGGCCAAACAAAGCAATGTAGGTTTTGTAGATTTTGTGTCGCTAATAAGGTGACCCACTGCTTTCTGTTCCCATCTTCAAGAAACCCAGTATGTGAAAACTCAAATGAACTAGATGTATTGCATTGTTCATTCTTGATCACGTGTACCTACCATTAGAAGACATCACTATCAACCATATCCTTCAAGGAAATACTCTCTTCTCATGACAACCATCATATATGGTGGTGAGCTGTGCAAATCACATCAGAAAATAATGATTAAAACACATTTATTAGTTATACTCTATGGATTATCTACTATGCAATCTAAGTACTTAAGAGTGCTGAGCTGGCTCAACCTACTACACTGGAAGGAATCCCAGGATTCTGTAGTGATGAAGTAATCCAGATTAAATCTAAATAAGGCTCTTTTGTCAGAGCAAAGGATCTAAAAATTGAGAACAGAGAATCTTGAACATTATATTTGGGAACTTCAATGCAAATTTGAAGGGAGCGTATTCGGGGCTTATTTTCTTACTATTTATTGATGAATGAAAGTTTATAGTCAACTGCGTGGCTATCGAGACACACTTCTCTATATATTTTTTTCTTTTTCTCTAAACTGTCTTGCTATGTATGCTGCAATAATATATCCCAGTTTGCTCTTTATCCATTGCATTTGCTGTGAGTAACTTTGAGGAATGAGGTAATGTCTCTCCACAGAAAAAAGCAGGCTCATTACCAGGTTGCTGTAAAGCAGTGGGTTCCCTCGTTTCCATGTTCTCTGTAACACAACACACTGTATGTTCAGACAGCCATCTGGGCCAAGGGTTTTCAACTGCAGCTATTTTGCATCCCAGGGGCATTTGAGAATGTCTAGAAACATTTGGTATGATGATTTTGGGGAATATATATATATATATATATATATATATATATATATATATACACACACACACACACACTATACACACACACATATATACACACACACATATATATGTATGTATGTACACACACATATGGTATGTATGTATGTATATATGTATGTATGTGTGTATATATACAGAGAGATACAAAAGAAGAAATTAAGATTGAGAGAGAAAGAAATAGCATAAATGTATAATCGTGTGATGTATAGCAGAAATGGATGCTACGAATGCCTGCTTCTCTTAATCTGTGCAGTGTTTGGTGGTCTGAATCTGATACCTTAGAACACCAAGATGCTATTTTGTGCTGAGCCTGGCCACCAGTGCTGCAGCCATTCAGAACTTTCTTGAGGCCCAGACAACTCTTGCCTTGAAAATGAAGGAAAATCACTGAACTTAAAATTGGATATTTTATTGTTTCCCTAGATAGTTATTTTAGTTTGAGGTTTCTCTGTTATATTTTGTTAATAAATAAGTGAAATAAGAGAAAATGTAAGTAATTGCTTAAAGTTCTTACGATAGTTAATTTTATGTGTCAGCTTGACTGAGTCACATAGTGCCCAGGTATATGGTTAAGCATAATTCTGGATCTTTCTGTGAGGATGTTTTTGGATGAGGTTAACATTCAAATTGATAGACGGAGTAAAGCAGATGGCCTTCCATGATGTGGGTGGGCCTCAACAAGCCAAAGGCCTGAACAGAAAAAAAGGCTGACCTTGCCCCAAAGAAGAGAGAGTTCTGCTCTTGATGGCTGATGGCTTTTGAATTGAGGCACAGGCTCTTCCTGGATCTATAGCAGCTTCTGGCCATTAGACTCAAACTAGGGTGTATGTGTGTGTGCACACACCATCTTTATGCATTTTTAAAAGTTAAATATTTTTAGTGGAATGATCTTTGTCCTTATGCTATATGCTCTCCATTTTTTCACATGCCTTGATGACAGTACATATCTCATATTACTGTAACTATTTATATATAAAATATGAGAGCAAACTGTTTTATTTACCATACATCTCCAAGGTTGTTGATATCTGGTGAACACATGCATTAATGGTTTTGAATGATGCCAGTATGAATGAATATGTAATTACTTAAAAACAAATTAATGCCTGAATTATAATTCTTGAAATACCATCTCACACCAGTTAGAATGGCGATCATTAAAAAGGAAACAACAGGTGCTGGCGAGGATGTGGAGAAGTAGAAACACTTTTACACTGTTGGTGGGACTGTAAACTAGTTCAACCATTGTGGAAGTCAGTGTGGTGATTCCTCAGGGATCTAGAACTAGAAATACCATTTGACCCAGCCATCCCATTACTGGGTATATACCCAAAGGTTTATAAATCATGCTGCTATAAAGACACATGCACACATATGTTTATTGTGGCACTATTCACAATAACAAAGACTTGGAAACAACCCAAATGTCCAACGATGATTGACTGGATTAAGAAAATGTGGCACATATATGCCATAGAATACTATGCAGCCATAAAAAATGATGAGTTCATGTCCTTTGTAGGGACATGGATGAAACTGGAAATCATCATTCTCAGTAAACTATCGCAAGGACAAAAGCCAAACACCGCATGTTCTCACTCATAGGTGGGAATTGAACAATGAGAACTCATGGACACAGGAAGGGGAACATCACACTCCGAGGACTGTTGTGGGATAGGGGGAGTCGGGGGGATAGCATTAGGAGATACACCTAATGCTAAATGACAAGTTAATGGGTGCAGCAAACCAACATGGCACATGTATACATATGTAACAAACCTGCACATTGTGCACATGTAGCCTAAAACTTAAAGTGTAATAATAATAAGATAAAATAAAATAAAGTGCAAATAATGCCTATAGCAATGATAATTACATCAAGGGTAAAAGAAATAGATAATTTTTATTTAATTCTAAGCTGAGAAAGATAGAATAAATGCCATTATCAGTCTACATTTTAAAAAACATGTTTAAGCCTGGACACGGTGGCTTATACCTGTAATCCCAGCACTTTGGGTGGCCAAGGTGGGTGGATCACCTGAGGTCAGGAGTTTGAGACCAGCCTGAGCAACATGTAGAAACCCCATCTCTACTAAAAGTACAAAATTGGCCGGGTATGGTGGTGCATGCCTGTAATCCCAGCTACTCGGAGCTACTTGGGAGGCTGAGGCAGGAGAATCACTTGAACCTGGGAGGCAAATGTTGCGGTGAGCTGAGATCACACCATTGCACTCCAGCCTAAGCAATAAGAGCAAAACTCCGCCTCAAAAAACAAACAAAACATGTTCTGCTGCCCACTCTTCCAGCAAACACAACAAATACAATAGCTTATGGTATAATTATTTTCTTGTTTTCTCCATTCTGAAGAATATATGTGGTGAAAACTTGAAGAATAAATTCAACGATTTTCCCAATATTTTTCTCAAGATTATCTTTTTAATCCTTGCACGTTTTCCAAAATTTTACATTAAAGAGATAAATAAGATGTTTCCACTCCCCTACTTAACACCCAAAAGGATCTTCTCATCACATTTAGGAAAAGAAGAAGGAGAAGGGAGAGGAATAAGAGGTGTGGGGGGAAAAGGCAGCCTGTACATCCTGCTTTAATTGTTATCAAATCTGGATTTTATATTAAGATAAATCCAGACTGCTTTAAAAACATAACTGTTCCCAGAGCCTGACCAGAGCAGTCAAATTATATTCTCTAGGGAAAAGACCTAAGCATTCACTTTTTTATGGCTCTCCGGAGTAGAAAGCCATTTTCCTACATGACCTGGCTCTAGCATGCCTTTCTGAATTTCTCCTCTAACAATCTCTTCCTTGCTTGTCTGACTCCAGCCCCATTGGCTGTTTCTGGCTACACTTGTTCCCATCCAGGAAGTTGCTCTTGGTGTCGTCTTTGCCTTCCATTGCTCATTTTCTCCTGTTTCTGGTCTCTGCTCAAGAAAACTTCTGTACCCCAATCAAAGTTGAACTCTTGCCTTCCTTCATTTTCTTCATAGCACTTAGCAGTCTGAATATTTTTACAGATATGTCTGTTTTGCTTCCATCTCTCTCACCAGAACATAAGGTTTGTCAAGGAAGAGACATTTCTTGTTTAGTCCTTGCCTGGTCTTTAGGGCATAAAATTGTGATTGAAATATAAGCACTTAATAAATAAAGCAGAACGGAGCAAAATGTAATTTGGAAGTCCCAATCCAGATAGGTGATATATTAGAAAATGTCTGATGACCTGAATTGTTCCCTTTTCTCAGATAATAATCTACTTGGCAGTAACTATGGGGATCCCTAGAGCTCAGGAAATTTGTAACTTGGGCCTTGCAGCAGGAACCAATTTTGTAGGAATGTAGACTACTTTCTGGTGTGGGCAGCTTCTGATAAAGATAATCTGTGGCAAATATTTGATAAATAATCCGGTATCTTAGCTTTCCACTTCCTCTACCACCAAGTGGAAAATGAGACTCCTCTCATAATTGCCTTCCATCAAGAGATGGGGTAAACATTTTAGGAAGACATTTCTCATTGACGGTATGGATTAAAAAGAAAAATAATAAGTATGGGGTTTTGGAGTAACATGATCTAGAGACAGGGTTTGACTTCACTATTTGCTAGCATAGTCTCTTAGTTAAATACGCATGGCTGACATGACCAATGTATAGCAGGTTTGGCTTATTAGGAATATCGCTAACAGGGAGTGAGAGAAGGAGGCGTACAGTAATCTGCTCCTGGCCTTATGGTGTCTAAGATGACTGTGGATCCCATCCTGACACAGTTCCCTTTGGGAATCTGTCCTGCTCTTTGTTTTGTTCTCAATACCTGTTTTTATTCCTGTTGCCTGTGATTGGTGTCAGATGGTGCTGTGCATACCCGCACACTCATTAGTATTTCCCTGTTGATTTGCTCTAAATACTAGCAGATTGAAAGCAATGACACTATCTGCCAGGCTCCAGGTATAATTTTTATGACAGCACTGGCTTCTTTAAATAGTTTTAGCTTTACACAGATAACAGTAAATGTTTCCTTGCTTTCAATTTCTGTCACTGAATCACAAGGATTTCTGGTGATGGTATAGTAGCTAGAATTTGCCACGATGGTGCTTCTTAAAGGCAACAGTGCCTATTCTTTCTTTGGAAGTGTGTGCATTGTCTTCTCTTTACGTCAGGGGTTTCAGCTCCAATGTCTTCAGTCACATTAGACTACTTGCTATAGGAAGCACTTATCAGATGAGCAACCATTGACTTGGCATAGTCATTGTTTATAGAAAACCAGTTTCAAAAATAACTCACTGTTTTTGTTTCCTATCAGTTTGAGCAAAATGTGAACTGATAAGCTTTGAATTTAAACTGTTGCACCAATTGAAGTGGCCTTAAAATATCTTAGTTATGATGGAAACTGACCCCTTTGTTAAAATATTTTGCCCAACTACTTTCACATACTCTCATTCCACATCAATCATTGTGATTTGTCATATTACGTCAGTGAAACAAATAGAGAAGTGTTTTGCCTACAACGTCTGAGCTACTGAATGACATAGATCTCAGTTCTCAAAAATCTCATGAAAGTAACCCCTCCTCTAAAAACAATACTTCTTTTACCCTGCATTTGATTGAAAATATTCCTGTCTAACTTGACATGTTTTAACAAGATTTAACTCTCAGCCGCACTGATATCTGTTGAATCGTACTTCTGTTTTTCCATGTCTTGACACTCTCTCAGACAGTAAATAACCTCATATCCTCCTATCACAGCCCCTCAACCAATGCCATCACAATATTTACCCGTTCTCAGTTTTATTCTCTTCAATTTAAGTTCTTTTTTTTGAATTTGGCAGATAACCTAGTAAATCCTAGTTGTTATGTTCACCAGAGAGAACTACCTTTTATTTTCATCATTGTACTATCTTTGTTATCTATGCATATTTCATTGAAAATTAATAAACTGAAATATAAGTAGGTCCCATAAGTCAGACTTATACAACCTAAAAGACAACCCACTACATCCCAGTTCCACCACACATTAACTTTGTTAACTTTTTCCTACTATCATTTCATTTGTGGTTGGATCCTTAAATCATTATGATTCCATATAATAATATTAATGATAATACATAAATGTTCTGTAACAATAACTGAGAAGGACGCTAGAAATTATATACAGAGAAGCACAATATTAGTTTAAAAGAATCAAATGAATAGGATTGTCAATTTCTTTAATTCTCATTTCTACTATACTTAGTCTTACATCACTGCTTATATTATATAATTTATTTACTAGGTTGAGCTTGGGCCTACTCTTCACACCAGATGGTTGGGATAATTATTGAGGGAGACTAAACTTCTCTCTGGATTAGAGAAGGACCTAGCATTGTTCTGACCATAAAGGGAATGATCAGGCCAAAACACGTAATTACCCTTAATTGCAGAGAAATAAGTGTCTCTCACATCTTGTTTCATCTCCATATTAGCAGCAACTTAAAATTTGTCAAGTTTGCATATTTCAGGTTTATAACCAAGATGCATTGTGACTTTTACATCCAGACTTTAGCAAGCAATTATGTCTTCATAAAAGCACACAGGATGGGCACACAGTTCCTTAGAGTTTATGATATTACTAAATCACTTTTAAATTGGAAAAAAATAACTAAAGTAGATATACACTCCAGACACCTTGAGTAGTGATTTTCAAGGGGTTTAGTGTGATGGAACAGAGTTAGAAGAAACCACCCCTGTTGGTTTAATTTGAGCTGTTGATTTCTTTTTAGTATTATCAATTGAATTGATCTTCTCCCTTGTTCTTCTATAATACCTTTGTTACATCCCCCATAATCAAGTGAATTTATCATGCAGAAGAAACATTAGCAAAGGCTGTGTTTTTTTTTAACCTTTGCCTAATATAAAAAGGCATCACGAGGATTTCAACAGGGTAAACAGGCGAATGTGAGAGGAATAATAGATGCTTAGACAAGTCAGAATGAAGACTTCAGGGTAACTCCACGGGTAGAAAAGTAGTGACTCCTTCTCACAAGCTGTAATTTGGCAGAGACTCCAAGGTTAATCTAACAAAGAGAAACACCAATATTAGCCTAAAAATGTCCCAGAAATTTAAACAAAGTTTACTGTGTTCGACTGAAGCAAGATGTAGTAAAATATAAATCTAATACCTGGCAGGATTATTGCATTGGTGCAGACTAAATGAATATGTTATATAATTGAATGAAGTTGAAGTATTTGAAAAGTTTATCGGGTTATTTATTTAAAAAAAGCAAGCATCATTAGAATCTATGGAGCTGAATTATAAGAAATCAGATTTGGTTCACAGTAGAGAAGAGGTATTTAAGGTTTAGACATCCGTGAGTTGCCTAACTATGTTTGGGGAAGGAAATGTATTGTTGCCGAGGTAAGGAGTGGGTTCTTTGTCACTGTAAGTATTCAGCCTACAATACGTATTAAAGAAAAACAGTGTCCAAAAAAAAAAAACCCGAAAGTGTTAACCAAAAATGTGAGCCACATAATGTAATTATAAATTTTGTTTCTTATTGTAAAATTTTTCTTTATCATTATAAAAAGAATAGAAGTTAAAAGGAATGACATGTTACATTTGACAATTCAAAATATACAAAATGTTATCATTAAACTATAATAAATATAAAAATGAGCTATTTTATATTTTTATATAAGCATTGGAAATTCCATGTGAATTTCAGTTACCGTTGAAATGTGGATTAGTCATGGGCTTAGTGGCTACTGAATTGGACAGTGCAGTTAAAAGTTTTCCACATTGAGTGAGAGATCTATTCTCTAAGGTGAATCTCATTTTAATATTTATTTATTCCATTATTTGATCAAATCTAATTAGATGGACTTCCAGCTGGGTGGAGCAACTACAATGAGGACTTCATTCGCAGGGCACAGGGAAGGGAAGCCACAGGCAAGGCATTGCTCATTTTCAGGAGAGAAGGACAACAACCTCGAACCAAATAAAAACAAGTCCAACTAACAGAAGTTGGTGAGACAAAGGAATGAAACAGTTAAATCCATATTTATTGGCTTTATGCACTTCATCATGGATAAATTGAAGTCCATGCTCTCATAGATCATAATATTAAATATGCAAAAGCCAGGCATAAATGCATATTGACAACTAACTAATATTTATCAGTGTAAGAGAGTTCCAAAGAAGCTCTCTAGAGGAAGAGTTCTGTAGATCTTAAATATGTATATATATATAATACTCAGCATTTAGAGGAACCTTCCTGATGAAAGCAGTGGGTCTGAGCTGAACCTTGCAGGATGTTCAGTACTTGCACAAAAGCAGAGGGGAATGTAGCAGAAGCAATGAAGAGAGAATGTCCAAAGAACTTCTTCATTTTTTCTGTGTGTGGTAAACATAAAATAAAGCAGTCTGGATTGCAAGGATAATATTACTATTCCTTATTTTTTATGTGTCACAGGAAGAGCCATCTCATTTTGGCCATGGGATTCTGTCAGACTTAACAATCACCCAAAGGAGGATGAAAAAAATGTCTAATTCTTGTACCTTTCCTTCACTGTTTCATCCTACTTCTATGCTCACTGATAAAAATGGGCATGTTGGAAGCTCGGTGCAGAGGCTGAAGGACTGATTAAAATTAGATCACTATATCAAACAGCTGCACTGAATACTACTTGGCCAAAGAAATAGAGACCAGGATGAAAATAGAGGTCAAATGAACAGGCTGCATTTCTAATGGGGAGAATAAAACAACACGGCTAGAGTTAGATAGATTCAGTTTAAGATTTCACATGTTCTAAAAGAAGAGGAGAGGCAATAAGCAGTATGGGGTCAAATGGAGCTATTGTCACTTGAGTTGGCAATCAGATACTGTTTTAATGGTCACTGGATATGAGAACTGAATTGTTTAAGAACAGGTTAAGAAATAAGAAAAGATGCTTCTGTTTGTCCAGGTCAAAACTTTGATCTTATTCTTGACTCCCTTTCTTCTTTGACACCCTACACCCAACTCATCATCAAATCCTATCGGATCTACTGTTAGAATATACCCCCAATGTGACCTCTTTTTACCACTTAATGCTGTTACCATCATGACCCAGTACACCTTCATCTCAGACCTCAATCTTTGCAACAGCGTTCCAACTAGGTCCCTTCTCTCCTTCTCTCTTTTGCTGTCTCTTCCCAGCAGAGCAGAATCCTTTGGAAACGTGAGTCAGATTATATCATTTTTCTGTTCAAAATATTTTCTGTTTTCCCATTCCACTAAAAAAACAAAAATGGGTATTTCTGCTCTGATCTAAAATCTCTTCCTTGATCTCCCTCCAACTCCTGCAACTGCCTCTCTGATTTTATCTACTTTATTTTCTTACTTATTCACTCTGCATACTGGGTTTATTGTTGCTGCTCGAAAACTCCAGCTCCTGCTTGCCTACAGAATTTTGAACTTGCTGTGTCCTCTATCTGATATGCCATTCCCTAAGCTACACAATGACATGTTGTCTCATTCCGTTCTCATCTTCTCAGTGAGTACCTCTCTAACCACCTTGTTGAAAAATTTTCTTTCTCTCTGATACCATCAATTCCCCTTTTATGTTTAATTATTTCCTCCTTAGAGTGTATATCTACTAACATACTGTATGTAATTATTTATTTATCATGTTCGCTGTCTGCCTGTGACTCTGAAATATAAACCCAAAGAATGACAAGATTTTTGCTTTTTTGTGTCCTGCCATATTCACAGTACATAAATAGATTATTGGATTGAATGCCATAAATAATGGGCATTCAATAAATAAATTCTGAATGAATGAATGATAGAATTGATATTGCAGAGGGATCCAAAATATGTACATGTCTGAAAATAGTAGGTGGTAGATAAAATACCATGTAACTGTACAAGACAGAGTGAACCTTCATATCAACTATAGGCTAGAGTTAATAATAATGCATAAATATCAGTTTTTTAATTATAACAAATGTACCACAGCAATGCAAGATGTAAATAATATAGGAAACTTCAAGCAGTTGTGGGTAGGGGTGTAGAGTTATATGGAGCTCTATATATTATCTGCTCAATTATTCTGGAAATCTAAAACTATACTAAAAAATAAAGTCTAGGCCGGGTGTGGTGGCTCATGCCTGTAATCCCAGCACTTTGAGAGGCTGAGGCGGGCAGATCATGAGATCAGGAGATCAAGACCATCCTGGCTAACATGGTGAAACCCCGTCTCTACTAAAAATATACAAAAAATTAGCCGGGTGTGGTGGCGGGTGCCTGTAGTCCCAGCTAATCGGGAGGCTGAGGCAGGAGAATGGCATGAACCAGGGAGGCAGAGCTGGCAGTGAGCTGAGATCACGCCACTGCACTCCAGCCAGGGCGACAGAGCGAGACTCTGTCTCAAAAACAAAACAAAACAAAACAAAAAGTCTAGTGGTTATTTTTTAAAAAGAGAAAAAAGCAAAAAAACATCCAGTTTGATGTATGTAGGGATTAGAGGCTGGGGAATATTTCTAGTAGCAATAGTTTTAAAGACTAACAATAGGCATAGTTTGCCTGTTTATTGCTAATGTTATTGTAGCAGTTGTAAATTGACTCTTATCATAAATGGCCTGGCACATTGTAAAGTAAATCTCATGGCTTTTATGTATGCCAAAAATGGGTTCTTAACATGTAAATGAGTTCCCTTACTTTGTAGTACAAATCCCATAAGATTCTATTGACACAATAAATCAAGCAGTGCATTATTAGGAAATACTGGAATTACAGTTGTTGTTTGTTTTCATTTTAATATTTCCTAAAGAAGGGATGTAAAATCAGGGAAATAAATTTAGCCTCTGCCAAGAAGGGACAGTCCTTTATCCTGTTAATCATAAGGGATACTGATGCCGTTGATTGAAAGATAAATGCTTTCTACCTAGAAAATAAAAGTTAGAAGTCTCATGAATGATACTTTAGAAATAGTTTGGGTATATGAATGGGTGGGTAGATTGAAAGGAAATGTCAGTGTCAGTTTGGAGGAAAATTTTTTACTATCTCAAGTTTGTTTCTTTCTTTTCCTGATCTTGACTTTATCCCATGCAACAAAATTCTGTGTGTGTGGTTTGTCTGTTTGTTTTCAAATCACTCTCTCATCTTTGACAAAATAACAATAAACAACACACAAACAACTAATTAATTAACAAGTTGTGATATTACACTGCATGTTTGACTATGGATCATCAAGTCACCATGCGACCTGAACTGCCTATCATGAACTGGGTGCTTTCTGAAATGGGTCATGCACAGCAGCATTCCATCATCAAATGGAAGTGGTACGTATGTGATCGGACTCAAGCAGGTCCTGAAGTCACAAGTAAGTTACATGAGGAAGTGGCTCAAATGCCCATGGTCTCCACTCCTTCCACCCTGCCTTCTCTCACTCAGCCTGCACTGATGGCTTCATGAGGAGTTCCCTATGATCAATTGACAGAGGAAGAGAAGACTAGCGCCTGGTTCACAGATGGTTCTGCATGATATGCAGGCACCACCCGAAAGTGGACAGCTGCAGAACTACAGCCCCTTTGTAGGACATCCCTGAAGGACAGCGGTGAAGGGAAATCTTCCCAGTGGGCAGAACTTCAAGTGATGCACCTGGTTGTGCACTTTGCATGGAATGAGAAATGGCCAGATGTGTGATTATATATTGATTCATGGGCTGTAGCCAATGGTTTGGCTGGATGGTCAGGGAATTGAAAATAGCATGATTGGAAAAAAATTGGTGACAAATTTGTGGAAGAGATATGTGGATGAATATCTGTGAAGACATTTGTATTCCATGTGAGTGTTCACAAACAGGTCACCTCAGCAGAGGAAGATTTTAATAATCAAGTGGATAGAATGACCCGTTCTGTGGACACCACCCAGCTTCTTTCCCTAGCCACTCCTGTCATCACCAATGGGCCCATGAACAAAGTGGCCATGGTGGCAGGGATTCAGGGTATACCTGGGCTCAGCAACATGGACTTCTGCTCACCAAGGCTGACCTGGCTATGACCACTGCTGGGTGCCTAATTAGCTAGCAGCAGAGACCAAGACTGAGCCTTTGATATAGCCCCATTCCTTGGGGCAATCAGCCAGCCACCTGGTGGCAAGTTGATTATATTAGACCTCTTCCATCATGGAAAGGGAAGAGGTTTGTCCTCACTGGAATAGACACTCACTCCAGATATGGGTTTGTGTATCTTTCATGCAATGCTTCTGCCAAGACTACCATCCATGGACTCATGGAATGCCCACCATCATGCTATTCCACACAGCATTGCCTCTGACTGAGGCACTCACTTTACAGCTAAAAAAGCACAGCAGTGGGCTCATGTTCATGGACTTCACTAGTCTTACCATGTTCCCCATCATTCTGAAGCAGCTGGATTGATAGAACAGTGGAATGGCCTTTTGAAATCACAATTACAATGCCAACTAGGTGACAATACATTGCAGGGCTGGGGAAAAGTCTCCAGAAGGCCACATATGCTCTGAATCAGCATCCAATATATGGTACTGTTTCTCCCATAGCCAGGATTCACAGGGCCGGTCCAGGAATCAAGGGGTGAAAGTGAAAGTGGCACCACTCACCATCACCCCTAGTGATCCAATAGCAAAATTTTTGCTCCATGTTTCTGCAGCTTTACGTTCTGCTGGCCTAGATGTCTTAGTTCCAGAGGGAGGAATGCTGCCACCAGGAGGCACAACAATGATTCCATTAAACTGGAAGTTAAGATTGCCACCTGGGCACTCTGGGCTCCTCCTACCTTTAAGTCAACAGGCTAAGAAGAGAGTTACAGTGATGGCTGGGGTGATTGACCTGGACTGTCAAAATGAAATCAGTCTACTACTCTACAACAGAGGTAAGGAAGAATATGCATGGAATACAGGAGATCCATTAGGGCCCTGTAATTAAGGTCAATGGGAAACTACAACTGCCCAATCCATGCAGGACTACAAATGTCCCAGACCCTTCAGGAATGAAATTTTGGTTTGCTCCACCAGGAAAAAAGAAACATGACCTGCTGAAGTGCTTGCTGAAGGTAAAAGGAATACAGAATGGGTAGTAGAAGAAGGTAGTCATTAATACCAGCTATGACACATGACCAGTTGCAGAAATGAAGACTGTAATTGTAATGAGTATTTCCTCCTTCTTTTGTTACAAAACATGTTTGTGCATGTATAAACTTGTACTAAGAAAACATCTTCATTTTCTTTCCTTTTATCATGACATAAGTTTTATTGACTTCGTATCAGCATTTAAGTATTGTTAACTTTACGTAATAGCATTTGGGTTGGGTATTGGGGAGTTTCCAGTTGTACAAAGGATAGTTGTATTATGTTAGGCATAATTAAGATCTCATTATTGTCTTTTTTTTTTTTTTTTTTTTTTGAGATGGAGTCTCATTCTGTCACCCAGGCTGGAGTGCAGTGGCACCATCTCAGCTTACTGCAACCTCTGTCTCCTGGGTTCAAGCAATTCTGCCTCAGCCTCCTGAGTAGCAGAGATTACAGGTGCTCACCACCATGCCCAGCTAATTTTTACGTTTTTAGTAGAGACAGGTTTTCACCATGTTGGCCAGGCCAGTCTTGAATTCCTGACCTCAGGTGATCCGCCCAACTCAGCCTCCCAAAGTGCTGGGATTACAGGCATGAGCCACCACACCCAGCCTCATTATTGTCTTTATTTGAAGATTATGTATGATCTCAGGAGATGTACGTGGTTCAAGTTAACAACACATAAACTTGTGATGGTTAATACTGAGTGTCAACTTGATTGGATTGAAGAATGCGCAGTATTGATCCTGGATGTGTCTGTGACGGTGTGGCCAAAGGAAATTAACATTTCAGTCAGTGGGCTGGGAAAGGCACACCCACCCTTAATCTGAGTAGGCACACAGCTTTCCTTAATCTAATAGGCTGCCAGCATGGCCAGGATATAAAGCAGGCAGAAAAACGTGAAAAGGCTGGAGTGGCTTAGCCTCCCACTCTACATCTTTCTCTCATGCTGGATGCTTCCTGCCCTCGAATATTGGACTTCAAGTTCTTCAGCTTTGGGACCCGGACTTGCTTCCTTGTTTCTCAGCTTGCAGACAACTTATTGTGGGACCTTGTGATTGTGTGATTTAGTACTACTTAATAAACTCCCATACACACACACACACACACACACACACATATGTATATAATTAGTTCTGTTCCTTTAGAGAACTCTGACTAATGCACAAGCAAATACACCTCTCCCAGGTTTTTTTTCTATTACTTTGCTTATTTAAACAAAGACACTTTTTAGATGTGAAACTCTGCCTATATAGTGAATAAATATCATATACATGCATACTGCCTATATAGTGAATACATATCATATTTCTGGTTTTGCCACATAGTTGGAAATTCGTGGTGCTCTTCAAGTTTCTGAAACAATACACCCTACAGAGATAAAAAAAAATTAGAGCCTATAATGATTCACCCTGACAAAGAAATGAATATCTCAGGGTTATCCTCAGGAAAATAACTGTAACTCTTTCAAAGAAGAGAAAACACAAATGGACCTAGCTCTCAACCTTTTACCAGTACAAGATTCATCAATTAAACAGCAAGAATAGAAATTATTAAAAAGAAAAAAATAAGTCATATATTTTCCAGTGTCCTTCTCACCAGCCTTTATACCTTCTCGAACCATTATTAACAGAATGCATACTTTGTAGAGGAAGAATTTATCCTATTTTCTGATACCAAACCAAGAAACAAATATAATTGCTTAATCACGCTCTTCTTTATCCCCTCAGATCAAAATGTAATAGTAGTCTCTGCATCCAGAAGCTCATATATATTTTTGTAGTTACTGTTTTTCTAATAGCTTTCAATTTTATTATGATAAAGTGAGAAATCCATGCAGTTGCCTCCACAGATTTGAATCATATAGGCCTTATCTTCTTTTTCAACTTCCTTGTATAATACTCCTCATCTTGGGGTATTTATCTAGCCACAACTTTCCTTGAAATTAGCATACTGGTTTTTACTAAGCACATAATGGTAGCCTCCAACTGAAACACTATTCCCATCTACCATTATTTTACTTAATTTCTTTATACTCTCCCTTCCAATACTAAACAGGTTTAATTTCTTTCATTGTTATTGCCTCTCATATTATGTATGTTGCTTGCCATCTGTGTTCTCCAACTAAAATATAAGCTTCATTAGAGCAAGACAATTGAATGCTTTATTCATTGTTTTATCTATAAAAGTTAGGACAGTTCCTAGCATAAAGTAATAGTTAAATAGATATTTGTTGAATGGATGAATGAATGAAAATATACTTCTTAAGGTAAATTGTGCTTGATATCATTGGATTAAGTTAGATCCTTCTCTTAAGTATATATAGCATCTGAATATTACTAGTGCTGATACTCCTCATATCCTTTCTAATTTTTTTTTAAATCCAATAACCTATCTCCAAAATTAAGAGTCAGATTGAATTTAAACAACAGCGCAATAGATGGAAATATTGTGACATCTCTCTTCATACACAAATCTCTCCCTCTCCTTAATTTACATTCACTTAGATGCTTATTCTTGGCTGAAAAATGTGGCATTATTTTGAGGTCTATATAGATGCCTTTCAGCAACTCTTTAAAATGTGGTGAGGTGTTCTACCACTTCTTTGCCAAATTTATTTCTCATGATTTGTGTTCCATTTTACAGAAGGAAACTCTGTTCAAATTCATGGTTCTATATTTGCTAGTATGTATTACACTATTACATATATTGGATTATACATGTATTAAAACAATGCATACATACATATATTATACATTATACATGTATTATACATTATATATATTAAAACAGTAACATAAATTAATATTACTTCACTGTGTATTTTCTGTGTTTATGGTCCTTAATTCCTTTTTTTGAGCAGATGCCAAACAGTTGTGTAGGTAGACTGCACATCGTGTCAGTGACTGAAAGTCCTAGAGTGTGACCAAGTCTTAAGTTTCCCCCAGCATGACTAAATTTTAGACTTTTTGTTGACTAAAGTACATGACCTCTGTTTTCTTAGAGCATTTACTTTAGAAAACTTGTAATTGCAAATTCTGTCTCTGTCATTTTAAGATTAAGCCTTCTCCCAGCCTCTCACCAGTTTTAAAACTCAGGAAATATCTTTCTGAAGGACTTGTGTGCCATCTTTTTGAAATGTAGTCATTAACAAAGATAGAACCCCAACCTTTTGGTTCTTTGAGAAAGTAAAAACATAGATAAGCAGCAATTAGCACATTCACATGACCCAATCACAGTGACCAAACTCCTCCTTAATATCCTCCACTACTTTTCTACTATCTCATCCTATCACTTAAAAGCTCTGCCAGCCAGGCGCGGTGGCTCACGTCTGTAATCCCAGCACTTTGGGAGGCCGAGGTGAGTGGATCGCTTGAGCTTAGGAGTTCAAGACAAGTCTGAGCAGCATGGCAAAACCCTGTCTCTTCAAAAATACAAAAATTAGCTGAGGGTGGTTGTGCACATACCTGTAGTCCCAGCTACTGGGGAAGCTGAGGTGGGAGGTTTGCTTGAGCCTGAGAGTTCAAGGCTGCATTGGGCTATGATTGCACCACTGCACTCAACTTGGGTGACAGAGTGAGACCCTGTCTCAAAACAAAACAAAAACCTCTTTGCCTTTTCTATTTTTTTTTTTTTTTGACCAGGTCTTCCTCTGTCGCCCAGGCTGGAGTGCAGTGGCGCAAACTCGGGTCACTGCAACCTCTGCCTCCTGGGCTCAAGTAATTCTCATGCCTCAGCCTACTGAGAAGCTGGTACTATAGGCATCCGCCACCACTCCCAGCTAACATTTGTATTTTTATTAGAGACAGGGTTTCACCATGTTGACAAGGCTGATCTCAAACACCTGACCTCAGGTGATCCACCCACCTCAGCCTCTCAAAGTGCTGGGATTACAGGCATGAGCCATCACACCCTACCTGCCTTTCCTTTTAGCAAAGTTGAGTCAATCTCTCTGTCCTATTGCAAGAGTCTTGAATAAAGTCTTTCCTGCCTATTAACTTGTCCTGTGCTAGTTTTCTTTTCTTTTTCTTTTTTTTTTTTGGACAGCTGTTGTCTTGAACCTGCTACTATATAGTCTCATATACTCAGGAAAACATTTCACATTCTTAGCCTCACTGTCTTTATCATCTAAAAAAAAAAAAAAAAAAAAAAAAAAAAAAACACCAAACAAACAGAAAATTGAGTGCCCTGAGTAAAGTACTAGGAGCTAGAGAAAAAAATAGTGAAGAAGACAGATTAAATTTTATTTTAGCAATTACATTTCGTAAAGGAGAACGTGAATAATAAAAGTAGCAACAAAAAATAATTTTTGTTTTTTGCTAAAATATTGCTAAAATATCTAAGTCAATAAGCCAGGCGCGGTGGCTCACGCTTGTAATCCTAGCACTTTGGGAGGCCGAGGCGGGCAGATCACGAGGTCAGGAGATCGAGACCACGGTGAAACCCCGTCTCTATTAAAAAATACAAAAAATTAGCCAGGCGTGGTGGCGGGCACCTGTAGTCCCAGCTACTCGGAGAGGCTGAGGCAGGAGAATGGCGTGAACCCTGCCATGATTGCACCACTGCACTCCAGCCTGGGCAACAGAGCGAGACTCCATCTCAAAATAAATAAATAAATAAAATAAAATAAAATAAAATAAAATATCTAAGTCAATAAATAGGATATTACCATAATGAATAGTTTTTGAAAATCTTATTTTTGATAGGTAAAACATGAAATTATAACTTCAGGTGTTGACAATTTAGGTAAGTTAGAAGGAAGTGATGAGGGAAACATCATGAGCGGGCTCTAGGCAAAACGGTCAGAAACCCAAACTCCCATGTGGTAGATTAAAATGGCCCAAATGATTTAACCCTATTCCCAATAAGAGAGAGGGTCTTTGTCTTCCACTCTTGAATCTCGGCAGATTCTGTGACAACTTTGATCAACGATATATTTTAGAAGTGATGGAGTCAGTGTTTCAATCAGGCTCAGGAGATTGACAGGTTGTACTTCCTGCCTTTTGATATGCCGTCTCTTGGAGCCCTGAGTTGCCAGGTAAAAACTCACACAACCTAGCATGGGAGACCAAATGGAGAGGCTCTAACATTACACAAAAAGAAAGAGGGGCCCACCTGAGTCCAGCCTTTTAGCCCTGTATACCAAGGAACCAAGGAACCAGACACCTGAGTAAAGCCACCTTGGACCCTCCACACTGGACTGGCCACCAGCTGAAAACTACCAAAGGGCCTTTCAAATTCATAGCGGAATAATTCCTGAGATATAATACAGTTTGGGGTAGTTTGTCACACAGCAATAAAAACCAGAATCTCCAAAAAACAACACTTGGCTTACTTTAGGAACTTCTTAAAAGCCAAGGTTGAATGCAGAGTACAAGAGGAGGGTGAACTAAGAAGATATTGGGGATGTAGGTAATGGCCAAATTATAGTTTTCTTAGGCTATAGCAGGAAGTTTGGATTTTATTAAGTGTAAAAGGACATTATGAGATTTTAAAAGAGGAGTGACATAAAATGTTCTTACATTTTAAAAAGACCTCTCAGATTGAAAGCACTGACCTATTTCTGAGAGAAAAAGCTGATTTCTACCTTTGCAATAGTCCAGTAAGATGATGGTAGTAGTTTTATACGTATCAGCCAAGATAGAATCCATAGATTTGAAATATATTTTGAAAGTAGAATTGACAATTGTCTCATAAGATGGATCCCTTCGTCCCTTAGCTGGTGTATTAGTCCATTTTCATGCTGCTGATAAAGACATACCCAAGACTGGGCAATTTCCAAAAGAAAGATTTAATTGGACTTACAGTTTCTGGCTGGGGAAGCCTCACAATTATGGTGGAGGGCAAGGAGGAGCAAGTCACGTCTTACATGGATGGCAGCAAACAAAGAGAGGCTGTGAAGGAAAACTCCTCCTTATAATAACCATCAGATATCATGAGACTTACTCACTATTAGGAGAACAGCATGGGAAAGACTTGCCCGATGATTCTCACCAGGTCCCTCCCACAACACATGGGAATTCAAGAGGAGATTTGGCTGGGGACATAGCCAAACCATATCAGGTGGCAAAGTGAGTTATTATTAGCTACTTCTTATGTAATAGAGTAAGAACAAGAATTTTTCAGAATCCCATGACATAGGTGAAGGGATAGACGTTAATGGAGAAATTTGCAAAGTCAGTGTCAGTTCAAGAAGACAAGGCACGATTCCCTAATTAACACATGGATGGAAGTCCTGGAGCCAGAGTTTAACCCACAGGGTGGATCTGCTTTCCAAAAAAGGCATCTCACATCTCCAGCTTCCATTTCCTCTTAAAGAAGTTTAGCCTATTTAGAAAATGAACACATAAGCTCTTCAGATGCCACACAGTCCATATTGGCTGCCAGCCTTTCACAGGTGTTTGGGAACACCAGCTGTCCAGCGCATGTTTACCTTGGGAACAATTGGAAACCACAGGCCTTCTATTTAGGGAAGGCACTGGAGCCCATTCCTACTTGGAGAAGGACGAATCCTCATTAGCATTTAGGTCACAGTCCAGGATATGCAGAGTGAGTTCCTGGGGTCGTTTTCGGTACTTCTTTTCCATGCATCAAACTGAAACTTTTTGATAAATTGGTTATAATGCTTTGATGGTTAAAAAAAAGGAATCCAAGATAAATTCTAGGTTTCTGCCTTGAGAACTGAAAAGGCTAGTGGTATGCTAACATGTTAAGAATTGAAGAATGAAAAATTTTTAACTAAGAAATGATAACTTGTTTTGCACATGATGCATTTAAAATAAGTAAGTGTTCATATATATGAATCTAGAGCTCAGAAGAGACAGAAGTCATGGAAATGTACATTTTGAAGTCATCATCATGTAGATAGAATATAAAGTCATGCAAACACATATCCCATCAGTATAAAGTGGAAAAAAAAATAAAAGATTTGAGGTCTGAATCTCAGAGCACTCCAAATTTCAGAAATTACGGAGTTGTGGAAACCTAGCAAATGACCCTAAGATGAAGTAGCTAGTGAAGTAAGAGGGAAACAAAAAGTTTCTTTTAGATGTCCCTAAAATCAAGTAAAAAATGTATTTTAAGAAAATAGGGCAAGAATGCATGTGTCAAATGTTGCCAATAGTTCAAATAAGGGGAGGGCTGAGAATTGACCATTAGCATTGGTAAGTTGGGACTCTTGATTAGCTTTACAAAAGCAACTTCAATGGAGTGTTTGGGGCCAATGACTCCAGAGGTGGAGTTAAGAGAGAGGGAGGTATAGGAGACACAAGTATGGTAAAATATTATTTTGTGGTATTTTGTTATAAAAGGATGAAAAGAAATGCTGTGCTGACAGGTATATTGTTGTTAATGGTTCCTTCTAAAAATTGAAATACATTTACATCTTCACTCAAGTGCATCCTAGTGTTCCTCAAAAACACCCAATTTCAGTAAGAAGCAAATTCTGGTAAAACTGTATACATCTATCTACTATCTACCTATGTATCTATCCATCTTACATGAAATATAATAGATATGAAAGATGTATTTATTTTTAAAGATGTTTTATAAAAAGATTAGGGTTAAACTCAAGAAATAATACACAGATTATAATCTAGTCTTCTGTGAATTATCACAAAGTGAACACACACATGTTAACACTTCCTAGGTTAAGATATAAAACATAATAGTATCCAGAAGTTCCTGATGTGTCTTTTCCTAAGCCCTCACCTCTTTCTCCTTCTTAATTAAATAGTATGCTGAATTCTAATACTATAAATATAATTTAAATATATTTTTAAACTTTTCAACAAATACAGAAAATATCGAACACATGTAAAAGTAGATAGCATGACTTAATGAACCCCCAGCTTCAGTATACATCCCTCCCAGTTTCAAGAATTATCAGCTTATGAATGATGTCGTTTGATCCATCAAGTGATTCTCAAAAATGTGGTCCTTGTACCAGCAACATCAACAACATACAGGAACCAGTCTGAAATGCAAATCTTCAGGCTCTATCTTAGACCTCCTCAATCATAAACTCTGAGGGTGAAACCTATCAATTTGCATTTTAAGAAGTCCTACAGTTGATTCTAATGCACAGTATTGCTTGAAAACCATTGATCTAGACTTGGACAGATGCCTTTCTCCTGCTAGATTAACTTTTAATTTGATGCATATCTTAGCCATCTTTATACGTCTTTTGCTTTCTGCCATAAATATTTCAGCATGAAACCTAATACAATTAACAATACATTGTGAATATCAGTAAATATCTAGTCAGTGTTCAAATGATTTCACATATTTTAAGTGTATTTGTTTGAGAAAGAATCCGTATAAAATCTCTGTACTGAAATTGGTTGAATATGTTCATTATAGATATTTAGTTTATGGTTCCTTCCTTCCCTCATGGGCATTCATCTCTCTCTCCTTTTCTCTAACTCTGTGTTGTTATTACTATTTCTGATTCTCTCTCCACTATCTCTATCTCTATCCTTATCACTATTTCTGTCTCTATCTCTATTATCTTTATCCCTTTCTCTGTTTTTAATTCTATGTCTTTCTCTCTCTTATATTTTGAATTGGAATTTTTGAATAAAATTAGTTGTTTGTCCTGTAGTTTCTCAGTCTGGGCTTTGCCTACTGCTGCTTCATGACTGTGTGTGTGTGTGTAAGATGTTCATCTATTCCTGTGTTTCCTGAAAATTGGTAATCAAATCTAGTGACTTTATCATAATTAGATTAAATTTTTCTGAGACCCGGAAGAATTCGAAATTTTTTCGGTGTGTCATTGTGATACTATGGTTTTGAGGAAAGGAAGTAACTAAGGAAATAGGGGTTTTAGAGGTCAGAACAGAAAGATTATGGAGTACAGATTGGAATGGAAAAGCACACAGACTATATGGGAAGTCATGAAATTGGCAAGAATGCAGTGATTAGTCCAGGTTTTGAAAAGATGATAGAAGAAGTGAAAAATGGGGGGAAAAAAACCTTGGTGACTGGAGATCAAAAAAAGGGAAGTAATTCAGTCAAAGATAAATCCAGAGTTTAATCCCGGTTGCTTGCGATTATGGTAGCATTCACAAAATATTTTTTAGATTAATGTTGGAAAAGAAACATATTTTGAAGTAAAGTGTTGCATTTAATATATAAAAAATACATTTATGATAGCAGTTTAGATAATCCATAGAAAGCTACGGAGACTTCAGATATACCTTGCTATATTTTCTCCTCTTCTTTTATGTTTCCGTAACAGGACTTCTTGCCTCTGCAACATTGCTTCACCTTTATAACTGCTTAGACATGAAAAAGTAAACTTTATGTGTGTATTTCCTATTAGTCTAGGAAGAAAAGCAATCATTTTTCCAATGCTTTTTACCTTTCATTTGCTGTTTTAATCATACTGACCTCTGATTAGAAATGTGTAAATATTTCTATAACGTACATGAGATAAAAATTAAAATTCCTGTGATAATTAATTATTTTAATAGACTCAAAAGATTGCTTTTGTGCCATATCCTACCTTGGGACTGTGTTCTCAAGAGGGAATTCCCTATTTTATCCATAGGGGTTCATCTTCCTGCTCTATTTTTCCTCCATTCACGTAATCCCATCAGTCTACGACTGGAAGTAATTTCAGACACGTTTTATTGCTCATCAGAGATTCAGTTTGTTTTTCTGTATTACATGAAAATAAATGTTTACCTTGTGGGATTAATTCAAGGAATAAACAAGATAACATGTGCTAAGAATCTAACATATACTTTGGGTCACAATGGATAAAAAGGAGGATACAATCTATTCATGTAACAAAACCACACTTCTACTCCATAAATTTCTATAAATAAAAACATTTAAAAAGAAGATTAAATAAAATTTGTGGTCTGTCTCCAGGTAAACAGTGTAACCTACACAATTTTCAATGTAATGTACACAGTTTTCTTGGTGCTGTCAGCATAGAATAAACAATTCAAGGGCAGATTCCTTCCTCTTCCTCCAACTCCATCCCAGAAGTTTTATAATTTGCCTATTTTAAAAAGAATACTACATAGGAAGTTTGGGGTTATATTCTCTGAAAGTGTCTCCTGCTCAAATATTGATTCCTTTCCCTCCACATTAAAATTGCACTTTTTAAAATTTTTAAGCCAACTCTCAGAGAATAATAAAATAGAAAAAAAAACATTAAGACCAAATGAATGAAGGTATACATGAATATGTTACTCATCTGTAGGGTAGCTAATTAAAACATGGAAACTAATATATGGTAATTAAGGAAACATCTTCGAAAATAATTTTTAAAATGAGCATCTCTACAGATACTTATTTCAAATTTATAACTAACATACTGAAAATTCTAATAATCTCTTATTGAATTCCAGCAGCAAGCACATAAAAATGGCAGTTCAAATTAGTTTTATACATATATTTCAAGAACCTTATTCTCTGAAAAAAAAGTAGGACATGAACATTGTAGGCTATAAGAAAACATATTTCTGTTTTGGTTTTTCCTACTGGAAAGAATGAGTCTCTTCCCTCTCTTCCTCCATCCCTCTCTTCGTTATTACTTCCATTTCTTCCTACCCATTTGTCCTGCAGGTGGTTAAAGAAAAAAAGTAAAAAATTCAGTTGTCAAGATCTTAGTGATTCATCTCTCATCTTTGCAAAACTACTGTTTGTCACAGTTCATAGTGAGGATATGATGTTTGATATTTCAGTAAAATTAAACATAAAAGTGTTATGTATCAGTTGAGATTGTTTCCATATCATAACTAGTTTTCCTTGTTTTGCACGTTCACAGTCTGAAAAATAAAGTCTTTCATTGTGTGCATTGACATAGATGCTTTACAATTGTTCACTAGAAAAAAAAGGTATTTTTGGCTGTGGCATTCTTATGTACAAAAGCAGCGTTTAAAAGCCGAGCACACATTATGAAGCAAACATGCCCACCACTGGGATAAATATACCTAGAAAGAAAGATGAAGAAAGTAAATTTCATGTGTACTTTGCAAATAATGTTGATATATTTTAAGTAATGACTAAATATGGGTATATCGGAAATGCTTATGTAGTTGATTAAAAGCTAAAACTAAATTCTTCCTTTGAGAGAAATGTTGACACATTCATCTTATTATTTTGAATATTTCCTTATAGAAGAAGGTGCCTGCAAAAATATTTTGAGCAACAATTTTTCTTTCTTTCAAAATAGCAAAGAACAACTTAAAATGATCATGATTTTTAGTCTATCACAACTTGGGCATGCAGCAAACCTACACATCTTCAATCATTGATCAGGGTTTTTTTTTTCTCAATGAAAATTCTTAAATTTTAGATAAGGCAATAATTTAGTTAAGAGTAATTGAATCTATTATGATGGGTTATTCAAACTGTAATATGATAATGAAGAAGATTTAGTGGCAGAGGAGAATGTTTGGGCGGTGGCCTTGAAGGTATCTTTCGAATGATACCATGTTGTTGGCTTTCTACTACGTCTATGAAAAACCTTAAAAATATATCAAGGAAAAATCCAAAGTGTTAAAGAGTCAAATGCTTATTTATTTTGAGTATGTTTACACATTCCTTGTTAACTGGACATAATTTGAAACAAGCATTCTGCCTGTAGTTAGAGCTTTTTACTAAATCATAACTTCATGAATTCACAAGAATGTTCACATTTTGGTGGTTACTATTTGTTATTGAGGACAAAAAATCAATATTTTTTCAAAAATGTCAGGAACTTAGGATACACACTAGTGTCTTAGGCTGTATTCCTAGAAGCTGAACCTGAGACAAGATTTGTGTGCTTGAGATTTTTTGAGTATTTTTAGGAGTACCGAGTAAGGGCATGAGGGAAGCAGGAGAAGAGGAAAGAACTGCGAGAGATAGCGATCTGCGGTGAAGTCTAACTTCAGTCTGATCCCACTGTGAGCTCCAGAACATGAATTGTGCCACAGAATCTTTCCTATTTAGAGTCAACGGAGTCGGTCTGCATATATCATTGCAATTTTGGTCACTTATTGACATGAAAAGCTTGGGGTGCGGGACCTCTAGACCTCAACACATCCACTACATTCGGTTACTTCAATCAGCTCAAGTGCATTACTTTAAAGAAAATTGACTTCAATCAGCTCAAGTGCATCACTTTAAAGAAAATTGCGTGTGTGAACTATTAGCCAAAATAATGGCCCAGGAATAGGCACACCAAACAAATGTAAAAAAAAAAAAAGTTGCAAAATATCTGGGCCAGACATGATAGCAAATAATTATTCTTCACCAAAAAAAAAAAACAACAAAAAAAAAGGAAGATGGCTGTCATTAATTCATTCTCTCGCTCTCCCTTTTTTTTTTTCCTTTTGGTATGAAGTCTTTCTGTTTTTTGTTTTTTGTTTTTTTGTTTTTTTTTTCTGTTTGAAACCATCCTCATTTTGGTCTTAATGTGTATACTTATATATGTGCTTGATGGATATATTTTTATGTTTGCTAGAAAGTACATTCAGTGTTTTTATCTACATGAGAGTTGAGCAAAACACAGCAGGGCTGTGTTGATATTGATTGTTGCAAAATTATAGAGCATTTAGTAAGCAGATGTTTTGTTTGCATTTATCAAAGGAAGAAACAAATGGATTCCAATGAAGTTGACTCTTTCTTTTTTGTCAACACCAAAACCCATTTATTAATTCCAACTTTTCTAGAAACACTGACTCATAAATATACAGTTCTATTCAGTAAACTACTTAACATGGTCTAGGCTAAAGCTGCCTAGGCACCAGGTAAATTCTGTCAGTCACTCTTTTATGACTACTTCTCAGATTTTCTTTCATCTTTAATATAACATGTTATCTTTTCCTTCTTTATAAATTTAAAAAATATCTTTGTTCCCTTTGCTAGTTGTAAGGAGAGGAAAGATAAAAGTGAAATTCTCTTCTGTTCTTAGCTACAAATCAGGAGTAGAAAGTTGTCTAAAAATTAGAAGTGAGGCCGGGTGCGGCAGCTCATGCCTGTAATCCCAGCACTTTGGGAGGCCGAGGTGGGTGGATCACTTGAGGCTAGGAGTTCAAGCCCAGCATGGTCAACATGGTGAAACCTCGTCTCTACTAAAAGTAGAAAAATTAGCTGGGGGTAGTGGCTCATGCCTGTAATCCCAGCTACTCAAGAGGCAGAGGCAGGAGAATCATCTGAACCTAGGAGGCAGAGGTTGCAGTGAGCTAAGATCACACCACTGCACTCCAGCCTGGGCGACAAAGCAAGACTCTATCTCAAAAAACAAGTAAGCAAGCAAACAAACAAACAATAACTATATATATAGTCGTGTATATATATAGTTGTATATATATATATATATATAAATTAGGAGTGGAAACTTGCTTATTTGGTCCAGAAACTATTGACCTTTGCCACTGTTATCACAGTTTCTGACATGGTACAGTCTGGCTGCTAATTTCTATAGCCCAAGTAGGCCCACAGCAAGAGCAGGAATCCCCAGAATCCCAATCTTATTGATGCAGGGGTGGGAAAGCCCCAAAGTGGGGCTTAGCCAATGAGGGCTCTTGTCTTCACCAAGGAAAGAATTGAAGGGGGAGCCAGTGGTAGTGTAGAACAAAACAGCTTTATTGTAAAGGCAATGTTACAGCTCCATGACTGCTCCTACAGAGCAGGGCTACTCCATTGGCAGTGTGCTGAAATTAGCAGCTCAGCGCAGTGTTGCAGTCATATTTATACTTACTTTTAATTACATGTAGATTAAGGGGAAGTTTATGCAGAAACTTCTAGGGAAGGGAGAGTAACTTTTGGGTTATTGGTCATTACCATGGAAGCCATGACTCCCGGGTGTTGCTATGGCAATGGTAAACTGCAATGGCACACTAGCAGGCATGTCTTATGGAGGGCTGCTTTCACCTGGTCCTCGTTTTAGCTAGTCCTCAATTTGTTCTGGAGTCCAAGCCCTGTCTTCAGAGTCAAGTCCCACCTCCTACTTCACTATGTGACTCCAGGAGAAATTGATGGGAAGTTTTTGCCCTCTTACACCTATCTATGATACTATATTATAGGTTTTTTGCTCTTTCTTTAAGCCTAGCAGCACTGCCAGTATCTGTAGCTTTTAATGCTTGACAATGTCTATATAATAAATATTTCCTGTTTAAAGGATCACTCCTCAAACGCCACAGATAATCCTCTTTAGGCCCATTAATCCAATGGGCATTTATGTGGGTTCTCAGTTATTGAACTGGTCTAGACCAGTGGCTCTTAACAGAGGGCCAGTTTCACTCCTGAGGGGACATTTGACAATGTCTGGAGATAATTCTGATTATCATAACTGAGGAGGGGGCGCTACTGGCATCTAGTGGGTAGACGCTTGGCATGCTGGCAAACTTCCTAAAATTCACATGACAGCCACCTGTAGGAAAGAATTATCTAGTCTCAAATATCAACAGTAAAAAGATCAGAAATTCCGGTCCAGAAAAGAAACTGCATGGACATCAGTTAATATTGACATAAAATTGGTTTCTGTCTAGGTAGAATTTTGTACTTAGGAGTTTCTTTACAACTTTAAAATATATATCTTTCTTGCTTTCTCATGCCCTGCTTCAGTCAGATCAACTCATCCCAAAGAAAATGTACCTAAAAAAAAAAAACTCATTGATGTTCAAAATTCCCACATTTCTTGTAGCCTCCATTTTGTTTTCAGAATATTTATGCTCTACTCTCAGTTGCATAGGCTCCACCCCCTTGTATTAGCGTAGTTGAACTCATTAGCATAGCTTATCTATTGCCCCATCCTTGCTATCTATGTCTATGTTGGTATCTGCAACAATATCTCTATCTACATATTTTCACTTTAATCATTTCTGGCTGCTTTTTATGTTCTTATGTTGGCTTTAGGCTTCTAGAACTCAGTCCAGTCTTTGAAATTGAGTCAGTGTCTGGTTAACTCTCCCTGAATTTCTACCCTGCAATAGGTAGTATTTGTAGCACTATGCTTGATATAAATGACTGAGCTTATTAAAGCATTGTTAGCTCAGTAGTTTCAGTTAGTTCCTTAATTCATTGAGCAATAACTGTTTTAGACGAATGCATGATATTCAGAGTGCATATTTTTTAAAAGCGAAAATAATTACATTAACCCCTTAGAAGTTAGATATCATCCCTAAATACATGCTCTAATTAATTTTCTTTACAATTTTAAACTTGGACCTATCACTAGCAATTAATATACTCACAAATGAGACATTCGTAGGCCATACAACTAGAGTACATGGATTTCTTCTTTTGGTTTCTTGAAAAATTAAATAATTTTGTGGTCAGTAACTGCAAAGTGAACTGAAAATTGGTTCTCAAGGTGGAACTGTGGAGCTGTAGTCATGTCTAAATGAATGTCATCTGTAAGTAGAGGTGCTTTTGGTGACTTATTTGCATAAATATCTGTCCCTTTTGCGCTTAGAGGGAAATAAAGAGAAAACACTGTTTTTGCCAAGTGTTTTGTTGACTCTATTTTCCACTGATTTTTCCTCTTGGTTTCAAACCTCCTGAAAGATAGAAAGGACAGAGAGTTCTAATGTACACAGCTGACAGAAGCCCTAGCTAAACTACTCAGGGCAATAATGACGTAGCTCATTTTTGTCCCCGTCCATTCCATGATTTCTTCCTGGCAACAATACCAATGAAAAAATAAGCAAATCATTAAAAATATATACTCACTCAATTTATTTCTTGTGCTGTTTTAGCCAGTGTCAGTGAGAGAAGCAAGAGATCAGCAGCACTTAGAAACTCTAATGCATTCACAGGACCAAGTTGGTCCTTTATACATGTCATGATTACATATTCTTTCTATCATTCTTTGCTGATTAATTTCTTTTAGTTAATACAAAGCAGAAATGAAAACACAGTAATTTAGGTTTGCAGATAAAGGAACAAGTAACTTTGATTTAGGAGATGATGAAAGACATTGTCAGGATAATTTACATGGAAGGAATAACCAGGGAAAAGGAAAAGAAAAGTTGAATCTCTGAAGGGAATGTGATTTGTTATACATATGAGGTTTGAATTTTGAGAGTAGTGAGAAATAAAAAGTAGAATAAGCCAGTTCCAAAAAAAAAAAATCTAGAACAGTATGTTAATCATCCGTTTTTTATTTGACAGGTAACATAAATAAGGGACAACTAAGCTAGATGTAAAGGCTGGCCAATCAAATTCTCTCTCATGTTCACCACCCCCTTCTTAGAGAAACAGGGAAGCCCACAGCCTCTATTCAGGGATCAGCGCTGGCTGATTATATTCTTGTAAAGATGACCAAGCTCCTTCCACTTGACCTCGATCAACTGCCTACAGCTAACTTAAGGAGAAGAAAACTCCTTAAGTTAGGTGGTTGAGTATAAAAGCTCAATTAAAACCCAGACAATGGCAATTCCTTAAATTAGCCGCATGTTCTGTATTCAAAAATTTAAAAGGGTGACACGAAGCAAAAGAAAGTTAGTGCTAGCAGTGGACATGGAAGATGACATAGAAGATAGTCTGAAGAAGCAAGGGCAGGAAGTAGCTACACTGAAGGCAAGGCAATAGCAATAGAAAGGAACAGATTCTGATTTGCATAGGGCTCTTCAGTCATCATCAGAAATAAAAAAAAACCGAGATACAGATGAGTGCATATTATATGCTATCTTTGTGCATTAAATGGGGAAATATATGGCCGGGCGCGGTGGCTCATGCTTGTAATCCCAGCACTTTGGGAGGCCAAGGCAGGCGGATCACAAGGTCAGGAGATCGAGACCACGGTGAAACCCTGTCTCTACTAAAAATACAAAAAAAAAAATAGCCGGGCGTGGTGGCGGGCGCCTGTAGTCCCAGCTACTCGGAGAGGCTGAGGCAGGAGAATGGCGTGAACCCGGGAGGCAGAGCTTGCAGTGAGCCGAGACTGTGCCACTGCACTCCAGCCTGGGTGACAGAGCGAGACTCCGTCTCAAAAAAAAAAAAAAAAAAAAAAAAAATGGGGAAATATATATGTGTTTTTATTTTCATTTTTTTGTATTTTCACAGACACTAAAAGGATACACAAATAACAAATAAACGTATATACCTCTAGGGATAAGGGGATGGAATGAAGTGAAACAATCAATATGAATGGGAACAGGGATGAGGGACAAATTTATTCTCTCTCTATGATTTTTTTTTTTAAATCTAAGATTTTATTTCTGGTTATCCTTACCTTTGCAAGATAGATTGTAAGCCCTGGTAATTCATCTCATGCCTTTGCTGTCTGAAATTCATTCTTGCCTTCTGGGAAATCACTGACTGAGTCCTTATGAAATAAGTGATTCAGCTTTCTCCCATTCTGATTATTCCAGTTTCTGTGATAAATTAATCCAAGACAGTCAGACTTGGAATCATGGATGGTTTCAGCTATTCCTTCATGTTTTAAGGCCCTGGCTAGAACTCTTTGCCTGAAATAGCGTCTTTCGGGAAAAAAAAAAAGTAAGTTAGCCTTATGGCCTCAGCAGAAATGATTGTATTGGATATTCTTGGCAAATGATGAGGAATAGATTCCTAGGTGCATGCTTCCAGCTGATTCAGCCCATGTTAGCAGTCACCTAGTAGACTCAGCCATGCACCTTATACTCAAGGGTTCTAGGAAGCAGACGATGAATATAATCACTGTCCCAAGTAAAAAACATAATTGTGTAACTTAAACAGAAAATAATGAAGAAAATCTGATTGTGGAATATTTTAGAATGTGTCACGGAATACTGTTTGTTGTTTTTACTTTCTAAAATAGACTTTTTTATGAGTAGATTTAGATTTGCACAGAAGTTGCAAAGGGTACAGAAGGTTTCAATGTACCTCACCCCCAGTTGCCTTATTTACATATTACACTGATAGGAAACAGTTGTCACAATTAATAAAGTAATTTTTTCCTTTTCCTCTTTCTTTCTCCTTTCTTTCTTTCTTCCTTTCTTTCTTTCTTTCTTTCTTTCTTTCTTTCTTTCTTTCTTTCTCTCTCTCTCTCTTTCTCTTTCTTTCTTTCTTTCTTTCTTTCTTTCTTTCTTTCTTTCTTTCTTTCTTTCTTTCTTTCTTTCCTTTCTTTCCCTTAATACAGGGTTCTCACTATGTTACCTAGGCTGTCCTCAAACTCCTGGCCTCAAATAATCCTTCTGCCTCAGCCTCCCAAATTGTAGCTGGGACTGTAGGCATATACCACCTCGCTTGACTAAACCAGTGTTGGTATATTATTAACTAAGATAAGGTCTTTACTTAGTTTGAATTACTTTCGTTTTTCCATAATATTCCTTTTCTGTTTCAGGATCCCATCCATGATGCCACATTATATTTAGCTATATCGCATCTCCGTATGCTCCTCTATGCTAAAACAATTTCTCAGACTTTTATTTTTTATGATGACCTTGGCAGTTTTGAGCAATACTGATCCAGTTTTGGAATGTCTCTTAATATGGATTTGCTAATGTTTTTCTGCTACTGAGACTTAAGCTATAGTTTCTTAGGAGGAAGACTGCAAAGAGAAAGGACCAGTCTCATCACATCATGTCTAGGGTACATATGATTAATGTGACTCATCACTGTTGATATTGACCTTGAGCACCTGTTCTGAGGAAGTGCTTATCGGGTCATTCCACACTCAAATTGCTCCATTTCCCTTCTTTCCGTACTGTAGTCTTTGGAAGGAAATTGCAATGTTCACATTACATTCAAGGTGTGAAAGCTATGTTCCACTACCTTTTAAGGAGAATATCTACATAAATTATTTTTATTTTTTTGTATGAGAGATTTGCCTATTCTCTTCAATTTATTTATTTACTCACTTAGAAGCATAGCTATTTATTTTATAACTTGGATTATAATCTAGTACTACACTAATTTTCTTAATACATTATTTTGTTGCTTTAATGGTTTCCAGCTTTGCCATTGGGAGTTCTTTTATTTGGCTCCTCTGTCACCTTGATGCTTCCCCATTATTGTCTTTATTGAACATTTCCTTACTTTTTGGAACTGCAAATGACTCTAGGCTTACTTCGTGTATTCACTGCCCAAGGACAAGAATCAGCCATTTCTCTAAGGAGACCTTGTTCCTTTTATTAGTCAATAGAATTTGAAATCTAGTTTTGGGTGCTGGTTGTGTTCATTGTTATTGGAATATGTTTGCTCTCTCACTGGACAGAGCCTGGGGAAATATATCCATGTATACTAATCTGTTTATACAATACAAAGACCTCTATAATTGTTTCTATATTTACCCATCTATATCTCCAACTCTAAGTTTACATCTTATGGTTAATTCCAACTTTCTCTCTCATTTGCTTTTAACCTCCTGCTCCAATGAGTGAGAATCTAAGTCTCGCCAAATGCCATCCATTCACTTTTTTGCCCAAACCCACTAAAAATGTATAGTAGTTTCCAAATAACCCATACCCAGAGGAAAAAATAAATGTTTACCAATTAAAGTTCAGTGTTAATGGATAGCTTCTTTTTCCGTTAGTCTTATACTTCTACTCATTTTCAACGTTATTTAGGTCAGGCCTTCTTGTCCACAACACATTCAGTGAGGTTGTCATGCATTTGTCATACAGTCATATTATTTTGTTATAATCTGCATTCTATTCTGGGATACCAGACCCACTAATTTTTAAAATAATTGTATACAGTATGGCTCATTTGTGCTATAGAGTTCTGTGGCCTTTGGCTTAAATAATGTGATATATTCACCACTACAGCAACATACAGAATAATTTTATTGCCCTAACAATATTTCTATGCATTAGCTATTCAACACTCCTCTCTTCCTCCACCTCATGCAGATATAAATCTGCTTTCTTCTTCCTCTGTCTCCTTCTTCTCCCTCTTCTTCCTCTTCTCCATAATGTCATATAAATGGAAAGACACAGTTTATAGCATTTTCAGTCTAGCTTGCTTCACTTAGTAATATGCATTTCAAACCCATACATGTTGTTTTGTGGATTAATAGTTCACTCATTGTTATCACTGAATAGTATTCTATTGCATATTCATACCACAGTTTATCCACAGTTCTGGGTGATTGTGAATAAAGTTGTTATAAACATTATTTGTGTGCAAGTTTTGGTGTGGATATAAGTTTTCAAATAAATTAGGTGAATACCTTTCAATTGTGCTTGATAGATTATATAATTAAGACTGCATTTGGTTTTAAAAGGTATCACTAGACTGTCCTCCAAAATGGCTATACATTTTGCATTCTTACCAGAAATAAATGAGATGTTGTTTAGCATCTGCCAGAAGTTGGTATTGTCAATTTTTTGTTATTAGCTATTCTAATAGGTGTTTAGTGATAGTTCATTTTTATGGAATTTGCATTTCTTTTATGGAAAATGATGTTGACTTTTTAATATTCTTATTCCCATTAGTATATCTTATTTGGTGAAATATTTGTTCAGATACCTTAGCCCTTTTAAAATGTAGTTATTTATTTTCTTCTTGTTGAGCAGTAAGAGTGCTTTCTCAGGACTGCCTTTTAATTTTTTCCTCACAGTTTTCATATCTCTGCTGACATTACACATCTAGTTTTGCATGTTGTCTAGTTTTGCATATTGTCTATTTTTGCCAATATCAGTCTTTTCTTTTCTTTTCTTTTTTTGAGGTGGAGTCTTGCTCTGTCTCCAGACTGGAGTGCAGTGGCATAATCTCAGCTCAATGCAACCTCCGCCTCCTGGGTTCAAGCGATTCTCCTGCCTCAGCCTCCCGAGTAGCTGGGACTACAGACACGTGCCACCACGCCCACCTAATTTTTGTATTTTTAGTAGAGATGGGGTTTCACCATGTTGGCCAGGATTGTCTCCATCTCCTGACCTCATGATCTTCCCACCTCGGCCTCCCAAAGGGATTACAGGCATGAGCCACCATCCCCAACCAGCAATCTTAACATATTAGTCATAGGTTTTTAAAATCCCGTGGCTGCATCATATTTAAATCTGGTTCTGATGCGTGCTTTGTCTCTTCAGACTTTGTTCTGGATTTTCTTCATAATTTGTAATTACTTTTGTTGTTGAAAGCTGAACATGTTCTATCAGCAATATAACTGAGTTAAACAGCTCTTGACTATGAGAATTTGCATTAGTATGGCTAGGAGTTGGGCTGTGTTTAATGTTTGCTGTATCTGTATGTACCAGAGATGTCAAATTATTCTATTGCCTTTTTTTTTCTTTGCATCACTCCTCTTGACTTAGGGCTTCCCTAAGTACTTCTCCTCTGAGTGAATCTGTATCTTGTGGCACCTTTAGCTATAATCCACTCTTAATTTTCTGCGTCCCTTTTGGTGCAGTGGTAGGGTATGAGGGAAGGGTCCATTCCATAATCTTCTGATTATGTCTTAGTATTCTAGTGGGGTTGCATCTGTCTCAGGAGTTTAGCCTCCACAAGTGTTCTGTCCCTCTTCTAGCTACACGCCTCCTCCTTCATGAACTCCCCTCTGCTTACTTTCTTAGCTGCAGCAACCTCAATATATTTGTTTAATGCCTTGCCATTGTTTCTTTACCTTAGGTATAAGAGGAAGGCTGGGGACATCTTGAATGAGATAGAAATCCCTACCTCAGTATGGTATAAGGTTTTAGTATTAGCCTTTGTTTAACCCTTTCTCCGTAAGACCCAGATAGGGTTCCTGAAAGAAAATCCCAGGGAAGTGTGACCCCATCTCACAACTCATCCCAGCTACGTATTTTCAGCTGCCATTTTTTAAAAAATATTCACTCTTGTTTGTACTCAACCATCCATAATTCATCAAAATTATTATTGAAGGCATGGTTTCTTATGTCTGTAATCCCAACACTTTTGGAGACCAAGGCGGAGGATCACTTGAGGCCAGGAGTTCGAGACAAGCCTGGATAATACAGTGAGACACCATCTCTACAAAAATTTTTAAAAATTAGCCAGGCAGGGTGACATGTGCCTGTACTGCCAGCTATTTAGGAGGCTGAGGCAGGAGGATCACTTGAGCTTAGGAGCTTGAAGTTACAGGAAGCTATGATGGTGCCACTGCACTCCAGCCTGGGTGACAGAGGAGACCGTGTCTCTCTCTATGTCTCTCTCTCTCTCTCCATCTCTCTTGATACTCTTGGCCCTCCACTTCTCAAAGTAGTGGTTTTCTTGTGGCAATAATTCTCTATGGGTCCGAACAAAAATCTTGATTTTCAGTTTGTCTAGCTTCTTGTTTTTGTAAGGATAGGAACAACAACCTCCAAGCTCTTTAAATGTTACAGATGAAGCAGAAAACTAGTTTTTTATTTTAAAATTTTAATAAAATATAAAATACATAAACACATAAATACACACACCCCCAAATAAAGTCACAGCTCATTGAATTTACATAAAGTAAATAGATAACTTCACCCAGGTCAAGAAATAAACCACGGTCAAAATCCCAGAAGCCCTTCTCCTTCTGCTACTCCTCTTGTCTGCAAGCAGTTTAAGTATGATGACTTTAGGCATGGTTTTTTGTTTGTTTGTTTGTTTTGGTTTTTGTATTTCTTCTGATTAGGGTTTGTTGGCATTTTTAAATTTGTTAATGTATGTCATTCAATTAATTTAGAGAATTTCACCTTTTTATTAGTAGTTTTTTTTTTTTTCTTTTTGAGTCTCTCTCTACTGTCCTTGTGGGTCTCCCATTACACATACCTTATACCAATTGATATTGCCTCACACATCACTAAGGCTCTATTTATTTTTTAACCTTTTTTCCCTGTAATTTTCAGCTTTAGAATTTGCATTTGTTTATTTATACAGTTTTTCCCTCCCTGCTGAGATTTTTTGGTTGGCAAATATATATATATATATAAATAAAAAATATATATTTTATATTTATATTATATATATTACATATATATAAATAAAAAATATATATTTTATATTTATATTATATATATTACATATATAATATATATATAAAATATATATTTTATATATAAAATATATATTTTATATATAATATATATTACATATATATTATATATAAAATATATATTTTATATATAATATATATTACATATATAATATATATAAAATATATATTTTATATTTATATAATATATATTACATATATAATATATATAATATATATTTTATATTTATATAATATATATTACATATATAATATATATATAATATATATTTTATATTTATATAATATATATTACGTATATAATATATATAAAATATATATTTTATATTTATATAATATATATTACATATATAATATATAAAGTATATATTTTATATTTATATAATATATATTACATATATAATATTTATATAATATATATATAAAATATCTTTGAACAGGAATGTATTTGTTGCTTTAAAATCTGTATGTACTAATTCAAACATCTTACTCACCTAAAAGCTGCTTCTTATGGTTTTATTTTTCTCTTATAGAATGACTACGTTTTCTTATACCTTTGTAGGTCTAATAGTTTTGAATTGCATCATGGACATTACGAATTATGTGTTAGTGATTTTGGATTCTGTTATGACTCTGAAAAGTATTACGTTTTTGCTTTAATGGGCACTTAAGTCAGCTGCAGCGAAACTCCAAACTCTGTCTCTCCTGCTCTGGGGAGCATCTGAAATCTTTATTCCGATTTTTCATTCTTGGATTCTGCCCCACTCATGAGGAGTTTGGAGATCAGCCACTGATTTGCATAGTTTATATGCAGAATTTGGAGCTTCCCTTCTTTGGGTCTGTCCTTCTGAGATTTCTTAAGTTTTCAGCATCTGTGCTGTCCTCTAAAACTCTGTCCTTTGATTCTTTGGTCAGTAATATTACCTATTTGTATCTAAGTTTGAGTCAGTTTAGCATTGGCTGTCCTTGATGAAAAACCAAGAAAAATTACAAATTCACCTGTGTTGTTCCCTTTCCTGTCAGCTACTCTCCTGGTGATGTCTGCTTTTCATTGGTTTTTAGTGTTTTCATATTTCATTTTTCATATCTATGTATTTCTCCAGAGTTTATAACTTTTATCTGATGGTAGTTTTGTTTAATGTTGATATAGAAAGTGGAAACCCCCTTTAGTCATTTTAATTTGCATTTCAAACAAAACTCATGAGTTCATCAACTTTTATTTTGTGTTTTGACTATTAATATATGGTTTTATTTTGTGTGCATGTAAAAGATATTGAAATTTCTTGTCATTATCTATTATGCTCTCTGCTGTTCATTTGAGTTATTTAAATATTTAATATATGAGTATTTTGCATTTTTTAGATGTGGTGAGTATCTTTCCTACATTGCTTTGCATTTCATTTCCAACATTCTTGTATCTCTTGTCCTGATATTATTAATTTTCATTTAATATTGAAGAAGTTGATGTGATTCATCTTTTTCATTAAATGTTTTCTTATTTTTGCAAGTAATACATATTTTATTGCAATCAAAATAGATAATGAAGATAATAGAATCTTTATTGTCTGCAACCTGAAAATCCAGATTTAAACACTTTTGCTATAAATATTGCAGTTTTTTCTATGCATATAAAAGAATATTTCTGTAAAAGTGGTCACATTAATAACATTTTATGAACTGCTTCCTTTAACCAAGTATATACTGAAAAAACTTCATGTGTCTATTAATGTGTATCTAAACTAGAATTATTAATGATAAAGTATTTAGCAAATCATCATTTGTTGACCACTTTGGTTAGTTCTAACATTTTTCTCATATAAACTATGCTGCAGTGAGTAATCCTTGTGCATAAATATGCATATGTACTATTAACCATCTTAGATAAATTCTCTGAGTGGTATCTTTTATCCAAATGATATACTTATTTTGTGACTTTTCAAATACTTTTACATTGAAGTTAAATATAGTATTTTATGGCTTTAATATACATTGACAATGAAATCCACTGAAAGTAAAGTTAGTAAAAATTTATTTTCCTACCGATATATGACAGTCCATAGCTAAGGATTTTACTTCCAAGGGGAACCATTTGTTTCTCCTGGGATAAGTTCTCTCAGAAAATTCTTGTGGAAGTATAACTGCTTATCCTTAGTCCATGCCTTACTGATAAAATCCTCCTGGGGAAACCATCTATGTCTTCACTAGAAGAAAAGCATTAGCTCTTCCTGCTTATCCGGGGCTCCTCATTCTAAATATGTGGATGAGTGGACAGGCTTCTGAATACCTTATTCTCAGAAGACCACTTTTTTTCTACGTAAGCATCGGCATGAACCTCCACAGATATGACAGATTTCATTTGCCATTTTAGACTAAGGAATCTATTTGTCCATATACCTATAACAAAACTGGTGCTAAGAAACAATGGAAACTCCAAAGTCAAACTTTCCAGGTAATATACTTTTTAGTCAGGTTACTTTGATTTTCATAACTTCAATTTTCTTCTTGGAAAAAAAAAGAGCAGTTTTTCTGCTGCTTTTCTCTCATGGCAGTTGGAAATAATCTCCTAAAATTTTTACCATTGCTTCTGAAGATAATATTTGTCTAGGTGTCAGCTGATTTGACAGGATATTTAATATTGTAAGCAAACAAATGCCTCTTTTCAAATGTATCTAAAATGCAACTGGAGACAACTTAGGTAATTTGTGCACTTGAAACATTATTGTTGGTTCTCTGTGTATTTTGGAAAGCAATTTTCCATGAAATTATTATTACCTTTTAAATGTAGTATCATTTTGTACAATGCTCATTTAAGGGAATTACCCCTTCTGTATAAATATCATTCAGGCTAACCACTCAAAAGGTGCCAATATATTAACCTCTCCAAGTGCATGGCTTAGGAAACAAAGGGGTACTTTTCTGCATTGTAAGTAGGATCTGATTATCATTTAGATTACAATATATTTCTAGCTGATTTGTTTAGATAATGCTGTACTTTTGACAGGTGACAGCATGCTGGCAGTCCTCACAGCCCTCGCTTGCTCTCGGGGCCTCCTCTGCCTGGGCTCCCGCTTTGGTGGCACTTGGGGAGCCCTTCAGCCCACTGCTGCACTGTGGGAGCCCGTTTCTGGGCTGGCCAAGGTGGGAGCCGGCTCCCTCAGCTTGCAGGGAGGTGTGGAGGGAGAGGTGCGAGCGGGAACCGGGGCTGCGCGCGGCGCTTGCGGGCTGGCTGGAGTTCCGGGTGGGCGTGGGCTTGGCGGGCCCTGCACTCGGAGCAGCCGGCCCGCCCTGCCGGCCCTGGGCAATGAGGGGCTTAGCACCCAGGCCAGCGGCTGCGGAGGGTGTACTGGGTCCCCCGGCAGTGCCGACCCACCCACACTGCACTCAATTTCTCACCGGAGCTTAGCTGCCTTCCTGCGGGGCAGGGCTTGGGACCTGCAGCCCGCCATGCCTGAGCCTCCCACCCCCTCCATGGGCTCCTGTGCAGCCCGAGCCTCCCCGACGAGTGCCACCCCCTGCTCCACGGCGCCCAGTCCCATCGACCACCCAAGGGCTGAGGAGTGCGAGTGCAGGGTGCGGGACTGGCAGGCAGCTCCACCTGCAGCCCCGGTGCGGGATCCACTGGGTGAAGCCAGCTGGGCTCCCGAGTCTGGTGGAGATGTGGACAACCTTTATGTCTAGCTCAAGGATTGTAAACACACCAATCAGCACCCTGTGTCTAGCTCGAGGTTTGTGGATGCACCAATCGACACTCTGTGTCTGGCTGCTCTGGTGGGGCCTTGGAGAACCGTTGTGTCCATACTCTGTATCTAACTGATCTGATGGGGAGGTGGAGAACTTTTATGTGTAGCTCGGGGATGGTAAACGCACCAATCAGCGCCCTGTCAAAACAGACCACTGGGCTCTACCAATCAGCAGGATGTGGGTGCCGCCAGATAAGAGAATAAAAGCAGGCTGCCCGAGCCAGCAGTGGCAACCCGCTCGGCTCCCCTTCCACAGTGTAGAAGCTTTGTTCTTTCGCTCTTTGCAATAAATCTTGCTACTGCTCACTCTTTGGGTCCAGACTGCTTATATGAGCTGTAACACTCACTGCAGAGGTCTACAGCTTCATTCCTGAAGCTAGCGAGACCACGAACCCAGCGGGAGGAACGAACAACTCCAGACGTGCCGTCTTAAGAGCTGTAACACTCGCTGCGAAGGTCTGCAGCTTCACTCCTGAGCCAGCAAGACCACAAACCCACCAGAAGGAAGAAACTCCGAACACATCTGAACATCAGAAGGATCAAACTCCGGACACGCCGCCTTTAGAACTGTAACACTCACGGCGAGGGTTTGCAGCTTCATTCTTGAAGTCAGTGAGACCAAGAACCCACCAATTCTGGACACACTTTGAGTATGGTAAGTTAACAAAATATAGATCTTGGGCCCGGTGTGGTGGCTCACACCTGTAATCCCACCCCTTTTGGAGGCCAAGGTGGGCAGATCACCTGAGGTCAGGAATTTGAGATCAGCCTGAACCAACATGGTGAAACCCCATCCCTACTAAAAACAAATACAAAAATTAGCCGAGTGTGGTGGTGCATGCCTGTAGTACCAGCTACTCAGGAGGCTGAGGTAGGAGAATCACTTGAACCTAGGAGGTGGTGGTTGTAGTGAACAGAGGTTGTAGTGAGCTGAGATTGTGCTACTGCAATCCAGCCTGGGCAACAGAGTGAGACTTAGTCTCAAAATACATACATAAAAACATAATTAATTAATTAAATATAGATATTGTTTTATATACCAGGGACCCTGAATTTTTTTTTTTTTGAGACGGAGTCTTGCTCTGTTGCCCAGGCTGGAGTGCAGTGGCGCAATCTCAGCTCACTGCAAGCTCCGCCTCTCAGGTTCACGCCATTCTCCTGCCTCAGCCTCTCCGAGTAGCTGGGACTACAGGTGCCCGCCACCACGCCCGGCTAATTTTTTGTATTTTTAGTAGAGACGGGGTTTCACCGTGGTCTCGATCTCCTGACCTCATGATCCGCCCGCCTCAGCCTCCCAAAGTGCTGGGATTACAAGCGTGAGCCACCGTGCCCGGCGGGACCCTGAATTATATCCAATGATTTAACTATTTTGCCAAGGGTCATTAACAGAATTATGAGTCTAACATATTTTCAAAAAGTATCAGATCTTTTTCAAGATTAGTATTTGCCTAATAGGAAATAATGTATTCTTTCAGTTTTTTTTTTTCCTAGCACTTGAATTCTTAACATTTCTCTTGGATTTCTAGGCATTACATGATACATTCCCATTTAAGTTATTCATCCCATGATTTTAGATAAGTTAGTCCTGTTAGTAGTACACAGGTCTGACTTTCATTTTTTCCTAACCAGGGAGGTTTCCTTACCACATTTTGCCTATTTCTACTCACCTATGAGAAAATGTGACAAAGCATTCACAGTTTTTTGAGGAACAGAAGCCCAGAGAAACTGCCAACTCCAAATCTAGAGATCATCCGAAATGTCTCTATGCTATAAGGCTTTGCCTACTGCAACTATATGTATGTTTCTTTCAACATTTTGCACAATATATTGATACTCCCTTTATTTCTCCTAAGGTGATGCCGTCTTTCATTACACAGAATAATCTACCCAAATCTTTGCCAATCATCTCATGCTCCCTAAATAACTTGTCTAGTAACAAAGTCACTTTGTGTTGCTCAGATATTCTAAGTGTTTAGATATATGGTTCAGGCCACTTGCTGTAGAATTTTCAGTCTTCTACACGAAGAAAAAATGTTGAATATTTATCCCTTTCTTCCACTTTAGAAAATTGTCATGGTTAAAATATTTCCCTCTAGTTAGTCTTAAGTGTAAGCTAAGTTTTTATGTAAGTTGGAGGTGCCAAGAGTGGAGTGGGCATTCTGAATGTGATTGAGAATATGAGTTGAATTTGTTTTATATGATGTCACCATTTCAAAAATAAATTTGAAATATTGGAGGGGAAGAGTATGAGGACGATAAAAGAAAAAACAAATAGTTATAAAAATGAGAGTTCAATAAAATATTATAGAAAGAACTTCATTGTATAAGATGAACAAGAATGGCAGGGAGGCATATCATGGCGGTGCTAAATGAATTGACAAGTCAAAGTGGAATTCTGATATCAAACTCTGATAGGTCATATTGGTCATGGCTTTGAGAACAGAATTGTTTGGGAGCAGATTAATGGTTCGGTAGTCTCCAACTCATTTTCTTTACCATCACCACAACTACCATCATCACCATGGTCACTCTGCTTAGAATTTTTGGGCATTTATTTGCCAGAGATGGCAATCAGTCCCTCACACCCTCGTATGTGTTCAAATACAAATGAGACTTCACATACTTTTTCAAGTTTACACAGAGCTGAGATTTAAACTTGTGTATCTAAGTCCCTAACCCATGATTTTTGTTTATTGATCCTATTCCACCTATAATTAGTAGTTAAATGAATATCCATGCTTGTTACATGGATATTCATGTATTCTTTAGCTTTCCCACCTTGCCTTCATATTTGCTTCCTCTTAGTGAATACTGAGTTCCTGTTCTAAATGAAAATTACAATCTATGTAGGCTGCTTTTTTAATTGATTTTTAATGACTACCCACATCTGAGAGAAGGAAGCTGCTATCAAATGACTGTTCATTTGGAAAATCATGGATTCCTTAAGCATATTTGCTGCCTTTGTGTTGATTCCAAGCTCTTTCCTAAACCCAGCTCTTACTTCCATGGAAGGAAGTCTAAAACTTGGTGTTTTCTAAGGGTATATGTTACACTAATAATAAAACAGTACTTACAGTGGAATTATAGGTGATGTTCACTGTAAAGTAGTAGGACTTTCATGAATTAAATGAACCAGGGTTAGATGAAAAATTTTCTTGGGCTTGTAGCTGCTACATATGAATAATTATCAAATAAAAATAAGCAAAACACTTAGAGAGAAGTTGTAATATTAAAATAAATTGAAAATATTCTTATGAGAAAAACATTTGTATTAGTTGGAATTTGAATACCATTATTTAATCAGATTTTGAAGTTATATCTAGAGGTGTCCCACCCCAATATAATTCGTTATGTCATTGGATATCTTTTTCCTAGATAATTCTCCTAATTCAGTTTCTCTGTCAGTGCAATGCATTCTATTGCTTTGGTGCATAGAGGGAAGATCTTGCTAGTCTTGGCAAAGCAGAAGCTAAGTCATTTGTTACTTTATTGTACTGCCCTTGTGATGTTTTGTTTTCTGTTTCAAATAAAATGAATATATAAAAATGGGTGAAGAATCATATTGTAATCATTGTTTCAAAAAATTGGACGTATAACAACAAGTGACGAATAATATTGTAATCGTTGTTTTAAAATACATATCATTATTTATTTATTTATTTATTTTTTGAGACGGAGTCTCGCTCTGTCGCCCAGGCTGGAGTGCAGTGGTGCAATCTCGGCTCACTGCAAGCTCTGCCTCCTGGGTTCACGTCATTCTCCTGCCTCAGCCTCCCCGAGTAGCTGGGACTATAGGCGCCCGCCACCACGCCTGGCTAATTTTTTACATTTTTTTAGTAGAGACGGGGTTTCACCGTGGTCTCGATCTCCTGACCTCGTGATCCACCCGCCTCGGCCTCCCAAAGTGCTGGGATTACAAGCGTGAGCCACCGCGCCTGGCCATATTATTATTAACCCTTTTAGTAAACATGCAAAGAAGTAAACATGCACTAATATTCTCATTATAGATGTAGGGGCTTATATCTGAGCATTATGGTAGCTAACTTGTCTACTGGTAGGTAATTCATAAGACTAGTAAATGGTTATATTTTTACCTGTATTAATTTTATACAGAATTTTTATGGCATTTAAACATCCTGAACTTTCATCCTTAGTATCAAAAACAAAAAATGTGATAGCTCAGCTAGATTGCCAATACTGATATTTGCTTGGTTCCTGCAGGAACTCACCTGAGAGTACCAGGAAGAGAAAAAAGACAACAGCTCAAGGAAGTAGAGGAAAATTCTTTCTGTGAGTTCTTTCTAAAGATCTTATCAGTTTCTTACATATTTAAATATTGCCTAACAATTTTAGAGTAGAATATATATAACAGTAGAGAATAAAAAATTATAACAGTAAAGGCTTAATTACAAGCTTTAAGAAATGTACATATGATAAAAAGAATTAATATGAACACAATCTATAATATACATATATAATTATATATTATTATAAAATATCACAGTTACAAAGCATTTTATTACGGTTTTGAAAAATTTTTTATTGACCTCAAGGTATATTTGATCTGATGGCCTTAAAATTGACACTGACAGTAGATAATAATTTAAACTGTTTCTTCTTTCTTTTTTGGAAAGCAATTTGTTACAGAAGCAGCAGCGAATATTGATTTCTCTTTCAAATTATATATTCTACTATCTTCTGCAAAAACAATAATTATTTTACATAAGTGTTTTATATACCTTGTCTTATGCATTTCATCCAATAGATCTAGAGTGATGTGTCAACAGTCCAATTTAATAAATAAGAAAGTGGGGAATTAGGTTAAACTATTGGTAAAGGTCACGAGGCAATGAGAAGCAAAGTAAAGATTCTAAACAAACTCTTCTTGATTCTAAAGTCTATGTGAATTTCCATGTAAGAAAAAAATAGGCACTTTTCTTTGAATATCTGTCTTAGGCACTACATATATTATTTGTACCACAAACACAAATAAAATATAAATGCCTACATCTTACAGACTTAAGTCAGTCAATATATGCAGATCCTTTATATTCACAGCACATCTAGAGAAAAAAACACTGCCAGAAAAAAAAAACAAAAAAAAACGTATATTGCCTGTTTTGGGTTGTGTCTTCTTAAAAGGGTTCTTTTTTTCCCCATTGTTTGTTTTAGCTCTGACATTGAGTTGTTAATTAATGTCGCTTATATCATATTACCTGATTATTTGGTTATTCAGTCTAGCTCAAAATTTCAGTTAGCTCAATAAACACCTGTGTGCTAGGCATATGGAATACATTGTACCCTCAACTTCCACTTCTCTACTTCCTTCTCTTCATTTAGAACCTAGCTCAATCAACTACTCCCATTTTCCACCTCTTTACAAGAAGACGTAATTTTTCAGCAGTGGATCCCTTGAGTCCTTACTTTGTTTTCATTCTTCCCTTTTATTGCAATCATGACTATGTGAAGTAGCCCTGTTTGTTTGCTTGTTTAGGTAGGCATGTTTATATTATCTGTCTCCCTACATTGGTGTATCAATTCCATGAAGACAGAACGTTTATCTAGCCTGTTCACCTCTTTAGCCTCAGAATCTAGAAAAGTGTCTAATACATTACTTTAAAGGGCAAATAAACACACACACACACACACACACACACCATGAAGTTTTGCCATACCTTAAAAAAACTAAAAGAATTTTTGTAATGTGTAAAGATTATTGCATACTAATCCATACATAAAATACCTCTATCTTTCTAAAATTTCTGTGGTATAAGGATTAAAAAATAACACTTCAGATTTTGGTAGAATCAATCAATATCTATGGCTTAGGCTTAAACATATAAGAAACAGACACCAAAATATAACATGGGTAAAGTTAAATGCTAATACTGCTTAGTGTGAGAAAATAACTTTATTTAGTTTCATTGTTTTAGAGTGATGTTATAATTAACCACTACTACAGCAGTACGTGAGTTCTAGAAATGCTGCTCTTATCCTCAGGCAAGATAATGACCTATCCATCCTAATAATATTTTAGTAATTATAAAACACCAAAATATGCTGGCACTTGTACTGAGATGATATTTATTATTATTATTGTTGTTGTTGTTTTATTACCCTGAATCTGAATAGTTACTCTTCCAACATCTTGAACTCTCAGTTAAACCCAATTTTGTCCACTGAAATATAAACATTAATTCATTTATCAGAAGGAAACTGGAGAGAAGAATTGTAGAGTACAAGAGACATACAGAGTTTTTTGTATACGGTATTGGACTTGACTAATGACCTGCATATAGACTAACAGTATAGGATGAATGTTTTACTGAATATTCCTACAGATACAGTAAACATTTATTGGATAAATTTTACCCAAATATTATCCTATGTGTATCTGGCCAATTCCATGTCCCATCCAAGAGTCTTTCCCATCCATGCACAAGTAAAGGATCAGTCTTAGCCATCAAGTCTATTGAGTAACACTACCCTTCAGACAAGTTCATGTCCAATATCCTCCTTGAAGAATGAAGCCTAAATTAAAAAATAGGGTAAAATTTGTGGCAAGAAAGAAGAGAAAATCTCAGGACAGGAAAGGAAACAAAAGGAAAACAGCCAGAATGTTCTGAACTGTCAGATGGAGAAAAAGGGAAATGTAAAACTGTGCTGCATTTAAAAATGAAACAACAACCACCAAAAATTCCTACATACTAGCTATATGTCTTAAAAATATGAAACCCACAAAGCCTTGTAGGAAAATTTCAATATTGCTAAGGGATGCATGATAAAATCTGTAAGTGTACCTTCTTCCTACCTAAAACTCTGGATCCAGACCACAAGGGTATCTCATCAAATTTCTCTCTCCCTATCTCGCTCTCTCTCTCTCTCTCTGTCTCCTCTCTCTCTCATATATGCTATTTTCCAACCACTTGGAGGAAAGTATATGTACATGCAGTCAATATTTGGAAACACTAATCATTTGTATTTAAAAATAATGTTCAGGCCAGGCATAGTGGCTCATGCCTGTGATCCCAGCACTTTGGGAGGCTGAGATGGGCGGATCATGAGTCCAGGAGTTCAAGACCAGCCTGGCCAATGTGATGAAACCTCGTCTCTGCTAAAAATACAAATATTAGCCCGGCATAATGGCGCGTGCCTGCAGTTCCAGCTATTCGGGAGGCTGAGGCAGAAGAATCGCTTGAACCCGGGAGGCAGAGGTTGCAGTGAGCTGAGATTGTGCCACCGCACTCCAGCCTGGGTGAGAGAGCGAGACTCTGTCTCAAATAATAATACGCAATGAGAATTTTTGCCCATATCTTTGCACACATGTTATTATAATCACAGAATGTATTTGTTGAGAGTAAAATTGCCAATTCACATGGCAAACACTATAAAATTTATTCCAAAGACATGTCAATTTTTATTTCCACAAATATGGCAGGAGTTTTTTCCACCCATATGCCCACAAACACTGAGTTTTATGAAACTTCAAAATTCCTTTTTTCTTAAACAGTTTGGAAAAAAAAAGTGTACCAATTATTTAAATGTTATTCCCTCAATAGTTAGTGAGATGAAGTGTTCTGTTATTAGTTTACAAATAATTTTTTCTACAAATATCTTTGCACTTAATATTTAACTTGGTTGATGGCTTTTCTTTTTGTAATTGTTCATGAACACATTTAATCACAAGATGAGCTATTTCCCATCACAAAAAGTAAAGTATAACAAAAAAGAGGAGAAAATGGGAGGTATCAAAAAGACATAAAATTAACTTGTAGTTGTAAAAAACATAATATCAGAAATAAAATTTCCATATTATTCTGGAAAAGATTAATTCTAGAAACTGCAGAAGAAAATACTAGTAAACTTGAACACAGAAATAGAAACTATCCAAAAGTGAATGTAATAAAAAAGGATTGAGAAAAAAATAGAACACTAATGAGATATGTATCAGGCAACCTAATATAAGTGTAAATTTAGTCCTTACTTAGAAAATAAGGGAGAAAAAAAACAAAGATTTTTGAAAAAATAATAGCTAGAATATTTTTAAATTCGATGAAAGTATAATGTTACATATCTAGAAAACTCAATAAACACAAAGCAGAAAAGAATAGCACACACATCTAGGGCTATTATAATCAAATTGCTGGAATCACCAATAAAGAAAAAAAGTAATAAAAACAGTCAAAAATAAATAAAACCCAGAGGGAAAAGGACAATGCTATTAGACATCTTACCAGAAACAAAGCAAAACAAAAGAATGTTGGTGGTTTCCTTAAAATACTGTAATTAAAGACAAAGGCAAAGAAACAACAGTTAAAAAAAAACAAAAAACCTGACAATCCAGAATGCTGTAGCTAGCAAAAAATGTCTGTATAAAAATGTCTATTTTCTCTTTTCTTTTTCTTTTTCTTTTAAGTTCCGGGGTACCTGTGCAGGATGTGCAGTTTCGTTAAATAGGTAAACGAGTGCCATGATGGTTTACTGCACCTATCAACCCATCACCTAGATATTAAGTCCAGCATGCCTATTTTCATTTACCTATTTTTTGACATTTTCAGACATAGAAAAGGTAATTATAAACATAAAAATATTTCTAAATATTGTATCATCAAATCCGACAACATTTAAAATGTATAATATTTTATGACCAAGTTAGATTTAACTGGGAATTCAAATTAGTTCTCTCCTAAAATTGATTGAAATCTACTGTAATCCCACTCAAAATACTATAACACATTTTTGGTTTTGGCAAAATATTGGTAAACGAGTGTTAAAAATTATATATAAATGTCAATGACCTAGAATAGGCAAAAAAAAAAAAATTAAAAATCAAAGCTTGATGATGCATACCAGCTGGTCTCATGGTATTATAAAGCTAGTATTCAAGACAGTACATTTTTCTTATGAGAATGAGATATGGACCAATGGAACAGCATAGCAGGTCCACAAATTCACAAATACATAATTGATCAAATTAGTCTACAAAGGAACCAAAACAATTCAGTAAGGAAAGGAATATATTTTCAACAAATAATGAAAAAATTGACTATATGAAAGAAAGAACAAAATCATATTTGACCACTATCATATACAAAAATTTACTTAAAATGGAGAAAAGATGTAAATACAATAGCAAAATCTATGAAAGTTCTATTACAAAGCATGGGAGAAAATATCCGTGACTTAATTTTTTTTTCAGAAAGATACAAAAAGAACAAACTATAAAATAAAAAAGATAATTTATACATCTTTAAAATTAAAAAACTACATTTGTTCCTCAAGAAATATCATTAAAATAATAAAATGATAAGCATGCACTTGGAGAATATAGTTCAAAATGTAAACCTGTAAATTCAAAATGAAACTGGATAACCCATTAAAAAATGTTTGAAGATTTAAACAGAAACTTCTCAAAAGAAATATGGGCCAGGTGTGGTGGCTCACACCTGTAATTCCAGCACTTGGGAGGCTGAGGCGGGTGGATCATGAGGTCAGGAATTCGAGACCAGCCTGGCCAACATGGTGAAACCCTGTCTCTACTAAAAATACAAAAACTAGCTGGGTGTGGTGGCAGGCATCTGTAATCTCAGTTACTTGAGGGGCTGAGGCGGGAGAATTGCTTGAATCCGGGAGGCGGAGCTTGCAGTGAGCCCAGACCACACCATTGCACTCCAGCCTGGGTGACAAAAAAAAAAGAAAGAAATATTATATCAAAAATACGTGAAATGATTCTCAATATTATGTCATTACAGAACTGAAAATTAATACCATAAATATGTTCACTATTGTTGAGTAATATATTTCACCAAAATTTAGCATAAAAATAAACATTTATTATGTCACAGTTTATGAGGGTCAGGAATCTAAGAGCAACTTACCTAGGTCATTTTGGGTTGCAATCAAACTATCAGCCAGTTACAGTCATTTCATGAGTTTCCCACACACTCATGCAGTTGTTAGCAGTCCTAGTTTCTTGTTGGTTGTTGGTGTGAGACTTCAAGTGTTTGCCACTCAGGCCTCTCCAAATAAATCCTCACAAATGGCAGCTTCCTTCCTCCAAGATTAAGTAATCTAAGGCAGAGTGTAATGAGGAAGTTCCAATGGCTGGGACCTAGTTTCAGAGAAAACACACGCACACACACAAACTGTCTCCTCTCTCTCTCTCCCTCTCTCTCTCTGTCTCTCCCGCTGCTTTATTCTATTTGTTAGATGCAAATCACTAAGTATAGTCTACACTTAAGCGGTAGAGAATAAATCTCCACCTCTTGAATGGAGAAGTTTCAAAAAATTTGTGGATATATTTTTAAAACCACTGCAATGAATTACCTCTATGTGTGAACAAGAATGGCTAAAACTAAAAATGTAGCAATGACAAGTGTTGGCAAATATGTGAGGTAATTGAGACATTCAAATATTTCTGATGGGAATAAAAATGGCATAGCCAATTTGGAAAACAATTTGATGATTTCTTAGAATATAAGGTATATCTTTACCCTGTGATCCAGTAATTCCACTAATTCCACTTCTAGGTATTCACTCAAGAAATAAAAGTTAATGGCTACAAAAAGCCTTGCAGGTTTATCATTACCAAGAAGAGATAATAACTAAATACTAATGAACTGCTCAGTAGATAAACAAGCTGTGGTAGATTGACAGGATGTAATGATATTTACCAATAAAATTAGTGAATCATTGACATATGTTACAACCTGGAGAGTCTCAGACACATTCTGTGAAGTTAAAAAAAGATGCAAAATACTACATACTGTTTGATGCTAGTTGCATAAAATTTTATGAAAGACAAAATTATAGTGATGGAATGAACATCAATGGTTGCCAGGGTCCAGAGTGTGGTAAAGATAAAGAAACATAACATTTTGGGATGAGGCAAATGTCATATACCATGGCATGCTATTGTATTTACATGGGTGTATATATTTCTCAAATTTAATCTGGTTATACACCTAAAATTTTGTTATATATAATTACAGAATTCTCTAATTAAGAAACAAAGCCAAAACAAAAATAAACAAGGAAAAGAAAAAAGAGTAAGAGAATATGAAAGACAAAAAACATGAAAGGAAGAACATAAGAACAAAAAATGCACTCTTAATGTCAGGCCTGTGGAATACTTATGAATATATCTTCCTCAAAAAACTTAGTGGATTTTTGTTCTGTTTGTTTCTACACAATTTTATGTGTTTGCAAGCAAAGTTTTAAAACCCAGTTTTATACCCTACCTACCGTTTTCAAACTATCCATCTTTTCCTAATTTTGATTGTGCTTGCCTTAGAACAACCTAGATCAATCAAATAGGCTTGGTGAGAAGGCAATCAATGTCTTTGATTATTTAGAATAACTTCCCTTTTTTTGTTGTTATTGACAATCACAAAGGACCTTCAAAGAGTTTGTGAGTAACAGATTTATTTTCTGTCATTAGGAATCTAAAAGAAGCTGGCTTTTTCAAACCAGCAAGGCAACAGATATCTGAACAATATTCGTTCACTCAATCATGTATCTTTTCCATATATTTTGCTATAGTATATCAGGAGTCACCTGTTACTCAGCTGCAACCAATGTGCCTTCTCTACCCTACTATCCCTAAGTGTATGTCGCATATTTTAAATTCATTACAGTAACAATTTTGGTACCAATTCTTATAATACATACATAAGAGTCTATGTTATTGCAAAGAGAGAGCTCCAAATACAATGGATTCCACAAAGTTTATTTCAATCCATACAAGAGTTTCAGTTGAGGATTCCACATTGGCAGCTTTTCAAGGACAAATTCCTTCCATATTTTTTTGTTGTGGTTGTTGAAAGTAAGCCATGGGCCGGACACGGTGGCTCACGCCTGTAATATCAGCACTGGGAGGCCGAGGTGGGCGGATCACGAGGTCAACAGATCGAGACCATCCTGGCTAACACGGTGAAATGCCTTCTCTATTAAAAATACCAAAAAATTAGCCGGGCGTGGTGGCACGTGCCTGTAGTCCCAGCTACTCGGGAGGCTGAGGCAGGAGAATGGCGTGAACCCAGGAGGCGGAGCTTGCAGTGAGCCCAGACCGCGCCTTGGCAACAGAGCGAGACTCCCTCTCAAAAAACAAAAAACAACAACAACAAAAAAGAAAGTAAGCCATGTATGCATCTATCCTCCAGCAAATAAGGAAGGAAAGGAAAGATGGAAGATCATTTACCTATAGGCTTAGGACTCAACCATGAAATTTGTTCACCATGCATGAACTAATGTCCCTATGCTGAGAAATTAGTCACATGAACACCCCTCGGTAAAGGCAGGCTGAGAAATACAATCTATTAAGTTAAAAAATTGTAATGTTTCTCTGAGGCTATTTTGCATTTATTTAAACTTTTTTGTAACTGGTATTTTGAAAGAGGATGCACAAAGGAAAAAATGAAAATTTTAATTCTAGCAGCCAGAGAAAATAACAGCTTTTATCATTTTACATGTGTATTATTTTTAAATATTAGAACTATAGTTTCTGATAATTTTTAGACCATAATTTTTCCTCAGAATACCAGAAATGGCCCATATGATTATGTAATTTTAGTATTATGATATTTATAGCTCTTTATAGCATTTTATGTATATACTATCATTTAACCATTTCCCACTGTTAAATATTTTAATATGTTCACTTTTTTCAGTTATAAACTTGATGAGTAACCATGTGTTTATACTTTTTTTTTGTTTATCATTTGCTACTTTCTAGGTAAAATATCTACATATGAAATTTTTGGCAGGAAAGTAGATGTGTATTTCAAAGGTTCTTAATATTTGCATACCAGTCTCCAGAAGAACCTGTAGTATTTGCAATTACCCAAGAACATACCATTACATATATAAAACTACTCATATTTGAGCGGATTTGTTTCTAATTACAGTAAACATTCATTTCTTCAGGAACTGTAATAAGTACTGAAGAGATAAGCAAAATGTGCTACCTATCCTCAAAGTTGAACATAGCAAACTTACTGGTGAACAATTAATGACCATGTCTTTTAATGAGTCCTAAAACATGTGACTATGCAAAGGATAACTATGACACAAAGAGAGCAAGTATCTCACATTTTTGACATTACCTGATTCATCTTCTAGTCCTGATAACTTGCAATAATAATTTCCATAAATTTTTTGAAATGTCCAATAAACCTATATTTTCTGCACTGGCTAATATAAAAAGAAATAATATTCTATCTGTAGCTTATTTTGCAATGATCTGGGATCTGTCCTAATTATTTTCCCTGGACTGACCTCTCACTATATCTCCATCTTTATATGTGCCTCACTTCAGATATGCCAGAGACATCTTTGTTCCAAGGAGATGCAAAGTACTACTTGATGGTCATCTAGATAAAGGATGTGAATGAAAGATGGAGAACAAGAGTACAGCTTTGGAGAGGTATGACTTACCTCATATTCCATATTTTATTATTATTATAATTCTCTTTTGTGTACATCCAGTTTAAATACCACAATTTTACAAGTCAGAATTGATTACTCCTTCCTTTGCTCTAAGAAAGAATATATCTATTTAACATGTATTTAATTTTGCTATCACCAAACCTCAGGTGTACAGTCAATGGAAATTTCATTCTAAATCTCCCCACAGGCCTAAATGGTGTAGTCCATCAGTAAATATTAGGTGAGTCTAGAGCAGAATGAAAGTTTGTGGCAGATAATTAACATTTGTCTTCTTAAATAGATCTCGTGGCCTTTCTGAGAATTGTTATCCTTGGAAAATGTTGACGATCGTCTCCTGTGAAAACTTACTAAATCACCAGAATAAATGTAGCAAGACTTTTGGAAGTTTGACACATTATATTTTTGTGACAAATATCTGAGCGTTTTGAAATAAGATCTTTCCTAACAACAAAATTATTATGTTGAAATTGGTTGAATAAGCTAGAGTTTGTAGTCTGCTGTTTATTATTTTCCCCATTTATTTATTTACTCAAGTTTGCTACTAAAACAAGGAATGTCTCTCCCTCTAGATTGATGGATAGATAGATAAAGATAGATGATGATAAACAGATAGATAAATAGATACATACATACATACACAGATACACATACATATATACTCACACACACATGTATATACATATTTGCAATGGCATAACACTATAAATATTGTATTGTGTGTATAAATGTGTGTGTGTGTATATATATATATATGTTTATCACTATCTTCCAGAAAATTGTATTTTTATTCTTAAGAATATTATAAAGATCAGTGAAATGACATCTACAAAAAACTGTTAAGTTTCTTACCCAAAGAGTGTCACAATAATATAAAATAGTGTATCATCACTAAAATCCTTTGCATTGTTCTTTTGTAAACATACCTGTCTCCCTCCCATCTCTGTTTCAAACCTGGAAATCACTAATGTGTTAATCATTCCTAAAATTTTATCATTTCAATATAAATGTAATCATACAATATGCAATCTTAAGAGAGAAGCTTCTTCAATCAGAATATTTCCCTTGTGATCCAGCGAAGTTGTAACATATATCAATAGTTCATTCTTTTTATTGGTAAGTAGTATTCTATGTTATTACAGTTTGTTTAAACATTCACCTGTTGAACAATATCTAGGTTGTTTTTATTGGGGGACTATTATGAATAAAGAGAGTATAGACATTTCTTCACAGGCTTTTGTGTGAACACAAGTTTTTATTTCATTGCTATAAAAACTAGAAAATAAAATTACTGGGTCATTTTATAAAGACATATTTAATTTTATGAGAAATTTCTGGCCAGGCATGGTAGCTCACGCTTGTAATCCCAGCACTTTGGGAGGCCAAGGAGGGCAGATCACTTGAGGTCAGAATTTCTAGACTACACTGGCCAACATGGTGAAACCCTGTTTCTAATAAAAAAAAAGACCACACAAAAAATTAGCAGGGCATGATGGTGCACACCTGTAGTCCCAGCTACTTGGGAGACTGAGGCGAGAAAAGTGTTTGAACCTGGGAGGCAGAGGTTGTAGTGAGCCAAGATTGTGCCACTGCACTCCAGCCTGGGTGACAGAGCGAGACCCTGTCTCAAAAAGAAAAGAGAAAAAAAAGAATTTTTCTAATTTCTTTCCAGAGTGGCTCTACCATTTTATATTTCTACTAACAGTGCATGAGAGATCCAATTTCTTGACATCCTTTCCAAACACTTGGTATTGTCACTATTTTTAATTTTAGCCATTCTGATAAGTGTGTAGTGACATCTTCTCATTGTGATTTTAACTTGCATTTCCTTTATGGCTAACAATGCTGAAAATATTTTAATGTACTCATTTGTTGTCTGTTTACTTTTCATCTTTGTTATGCTTTTCATCTTTTTCTATCATTTTCTAATTGGATTGATGGAACTTTTGAGTATCTGGACTATGGTTGTGGATATAAGAACCTACTCAAGTGATAAAATAATACAGAACTAAACACACACACGTATTTATGAGTAGAAGTAACATAGGATATTTGAATAAGATCAGTTGATGTATTAATGCCAGTATCCTGGTTGTGATGTTATTCTATACTTTTGAAAAATGTTAATACTTGGAGAAGCTGATGAATTGTATATAAATCTCTTTCTATTATTTCTAACAACTGCATAAGAATCTACAAGCACTTTAATAACATTTCAAGGAAAAACAGTATATGATGATTATGTTATGCCATTAAGACTTTAATATTGTCTCTAGAATGAGACTTGAGAAATGTAGTCACTGATTTCATTTACACCAGCTATGCTTCACATGAAACAAAATAAAATAAAAGTATCGGGCACTCAATGTTCTTCCATACAAATAAGCCTAAAATAACCTCGCAAATGAGAATTGCTTGCTTTGAAAATATTTGCTTTTCCATTTGTCTTCTATACTCCCATGTATACAGGGAAGTAAGGTCAGTGATGTCAAAACTGTGCCTGACTCTATGGAATATGTTACTAATTTTGTTCTGCACAATTAATAGAAATCCATTGATTAACTTAAAAGTTTTAATTGAAGGTATTAAACTTGACTCTTCTATGTAAGAATAAGGATTATATTAGTACCATAGAAAGCCTACATCTGTTTGTTTTGATTGGCATTCATATGCTTATGCCTGTATCACAACTTTTATGAAATATGAAAATAACACAAGGAAAAGCAATTTAAAGCAAGAGGACATTGGAAAATATCCACCATTGCAGAGATTAAAGGTGGAAAAGTTCATACTATTATGTGGGAAGCAGAGATCATCAGTGACATTTTTGAGATAGTTCCTATAAAATGTTAGAAATTGGACAGAGTGCAAGCTGTTGGGAAGGGGATGAGCGGTGACGGAATAGCAGAGCATGTTGAATATATTTTGCTGAGGCAGACAAGGAATTGTGATGGAATCTTGAAAAGAAACGGGGGGACTTCTGGCCGCAATAAGAATATAGTTTGTGCATTTACATATTCCCTTCCCTTCAAAAATGGAAGTGCTAAGTAAGAGTAAATAAAAATGAAATAAAGTAATTTAACCACAAGCAGGAAAAAGATGTCCATGGGCTAGAATATGAATAGAAACACACTGTAGCAGGCAGGAGCTGCAGCTGTGTGCCTGCTGGGATCAAGGACTGAATATGTGAGGAGAGAGTCTGGAGTTAGGGTTCTTGGATAACGGGGCCCAAAAGTACCTTAGGCGCTATTGAAGATCAAAGTCTAGCTCATCTTGTGAAACCAGAAGCCTGGGCTCCCAGCTACCTAAGGTTTGCATACAATTCCTTGCCATGGTTGGCTGAGGGAAATAAGCACAACCAGGAAAAAAGAAACATGGGCCAAGCCGGCACTAAATTAGCCCCAATATCAGTAGGTGCCCCAGAAAGGCAACTGTAAATCCAAAATATGAATGGGGAAGCATCAAAAGATTCTGTTTGTTAATCCTTTTGACAATGAACCTGAGAATGAAAATTTCAAGTTCAAAGTAAATGACCGAAAGTATCACTCAGATTGATAGTCAACATTTACCAAAATGAGGACATACGTATACTCAGCAAAAATGCAAATCAGTAATATGATATAAATAGATTTTATTTCCTCAGATACATAAGTATAATATCAACATCCATTGCAATAACATGAATAGAGGACAGATGAATTATAAATGCAAATAATAAGGTATTAGTTACCTATATATAATATATATATCATGCATATATATATGGATGATACATGTATGCAAAATATATATGAAAGAGAACACAGAAGTAAGAAAAATAACAAGTTAGGCACATTGAAATTCATACATAGAGCCATAGAATAATAGACCTGATAGTTTGGTAAATAGAAAGACAGTGCTGAAAACTTTGCCCTGAATTAACACAAAAAATTAAATCATAAAATGTATAAAACTTAAGAGAAATGGAGACCAAATTACACAGTCCAAGATTAAAAATATTTCTATTTCTTTTTCTTTTTCTTTTTCTTTTTTTTTTTTTTGAGATGGAGTTTCACTCTTGTTGCCCAGGCTGGAGTGCAATGGCACAATGTCGGCTCACTGCAGCCTCTGCCTCCCAGGTTCAAGCAAGCCTCCTGCCTCAGCCTCCTGAGTAGCTAGGATTACAGGCTTGCCCCATCATGCCCAGCTAATATTGTATTTTTAGTAGAGATGGGGTTTCTTCATGTTGGTCAGGCTTGTCTCGAACTCTGGACCTCAGATGATCTGCCCGCCTCAGCCTCCCAAAGTCATGGGATTACAGGCATGAGCCACCATGCCCGGCCAATTAAAAATATTTCTAAGAGAAAACAATAGGGTTAATATTAATAAGAAATTCTGAATTTTTTAAGAATTGCAAAGTATATTCTTGCCAATAGCCAAATATGTATGGTGGTTATATAAAAGCAAACACAAACAAGTAAAATCTCTTTCCTCAGCATGGTATTAATGATCAGAGGAACAGAAGAAAAAGAACAGATCTCATTCTGGTAGAAAGGAGGTGAATAGAATGTGTTTGTGTTTGAAATATTGAGTTTAGCATGCTATGGGCACCCAGGTTCTTACATCCAATTTTCAGTTTCAAACTAGGTAAACTTGGGTATGGGATGCCCATTGGGTGATACTGTAGAATTACTCTTGTTAAGTGTCAGCACATCACATTTAGCCATATATGGGAAGTTTATTGTTTAGGACACATCATGAAGCTTGCAGTGGTGGATGTTATGATGTGTTTAATTTACTTTGTGTGTGTGTGTGTGTGTGTGTTTACTTTACTTTTCACATTCTTCAACATTAAAAAAAAATAATGCTAGACAATACAATAGTAGATAACCAATAGGTGAGAATGGAAATTAAAACTTGAGATTTGTTGGTAATTCAGTGAGGATGATGTAAGTCAGAATGGTTTCTTTCTTTTCTGAAAGTTTTCCTATGTTTTTTTTTTCAACAAGGCAAGCGTTTCGGAATTTTTTGGGGGTGATCATCTTGTAAGGATCACAAAGGGAATTTGAGATTATGAGGATGTTCCCACAAGCCCCATAAACTGTCCCCATTTGTTATCCCCAAGTAAAAGTGTCTAGTACTTGTTGTGACGAATTATCCTGGTTTCCTAAGACTGTCTTGTTCTTAGCGCTGAAAATTCTACCGCCTGAAAAAACCCTCAGGTAGTCAGTACATTTCAGGAGGCAGAAATGGTCTGGGAGACCTTGGCTTTTCATACAATGAGTTTATGAATGAGAATATACCTATGATTTTGTGTTCTGTAAATGAGCTCCATGGAGAAGGTTGTTTCTATGGCTCATTCGTCTCTCACTGTTAGTTCTCTGCTCTTTAAAAAAATCTGGTTTGCCTATTCACTTATATAAATTATGGCATAAGTCTTTCCACGTACATGTGCTTCATAATATACATTAAACACTTGAAAAAGAAGCCAGGAAAAACTGGACATGAATAATTAAAGCATAAAGTTTATATTTCTTGATATTATCTCATACACACTAAAAGCAAAAACTCTGTGATTTTGATTTTAGTGGTTTTTGATTTTAGTGAAATCATATGTTAATTTGATATTTTTATAGCATGTATTAAATAATAAATCTTATGCAAATTAAAATTAGCCAAATTTTGTAGGACATTGATTCATTTTATTGAGAGAGAAACTGCTTAATAAGAAATGTGTTTTATACAAGCTGTATCCATAAAAAAGATTACAGTATTCTTTCTTTTTTATTAAGCTAGATCTAACAATATTTCCATGTGACAAGACATTGTTAACATTTAGTTAACTCACTATAATACTCGCAAGCAATTCAATTAAAATACTGTATATAAAAGCATTTTATAAGAATATTATGCATATATTATTTATGTTTTTCTGCCTCTAAAAGTATACTATAAACCTTGTTTTTTTTTGTACCAAAACAAGCCTCAATTTCCAGATAAGTAAAGATTTACTACAGAATTATTTGTTAATTCTATTTGTGACTTGTCTCAGTTACAACTATTTCATCTAGACAATTCAGTCTTTTCTGTTGCACCGTATTTAAGTACAAACTTGAATACAGAAGACGTTATCTTCAATAATGTAAACTAATCCATTTTGGCATGAAAGACACTAGGTTTATTATTGATTTTTCTTTAGCACTAAAAGGAAATTATGGCTGTGAACATCTTCTCTTTTAATAAGATTATAGCACAGAATATAATCAAATATAACTCCTCTCTTCCATTGCTCACATCAAAATGGTAAATATTGCAATATTTATTAGTGAGTTCCCAACATAGCAGAGTTGTAGACATAGAGATGCTTGCTCTTCCATCTGACCTCCTCTGTTATTTGCCTTTTGCTTATCTGTTTCTGTGTCTGGAATACAGAAAGTTCCATAGAGTACTAGTAAAACTTTATATTGAAAATAATCTTCATCAAAATTATTTTCAGCAACTAAATGAACACACCAATTTACATTGACTTTAGGTACTCCCCTGTTTAGATTTAATAAAGACAAAATACCTGATCTTTAAATAGCAAAAGACTACATACTCAGGGTATTATCAAATTTACCAAGTCATAGGATGGAGTGCGCGTAGTTGTAATTTATTTTCTCGTAGTAACTAATCATTCAAAACTGACTTGGAGCAGATACGAAAGGAAGACATAATTTACATGATGAAGAAGTCCAGATTCCCATGTCACCTACCTCAGCTGACCTGGCATGTTTCCCTTAACCCCTGCTTGTAGTTTATAGGCAATTCCTTCATGAAAGAGGAAAGAGTAAAAACCTAATTTACAGATATCAGTACAGTATGTTGGTACTAGCTGGCAAAGATATTCTACTGAATTAAAATTCATCTCAAGGGTGGCACAAGACACAGTGATGAAGTAAAACCCACTTTTTTGGTGGGGGAGGATATCTAAGGTATTGATGTACCCTGAACCTCGGGCAGTGGAGAATGGCTGCATTGTTTGGTCAGAGGCCTAGAAGGAACCAGATTACAAGATTCAGAACAAGGTTACCAGGGCAGTAGGTGCCCAGATGCATATATACAATCTAGAACAAATGCTGCAGACATTTTTTTGTCTTATACTAATGGCCAACAGAGAGTATCTACTACAAACAAGTCTCTCAAAAACTGGATGTATAGGATGACTCATCTTGTGATTGTCAATCTAACTATTTCTTAGATTATTCTGGTACTTGTACCATGTACCTAAGGACAGAATAATCATTAGGAAAAAAACGAAATACATTCTTAAGTCCCCATACAGGGACCGTCCACTAAAGATACGCTAGCTACCACCAGTGCTGAATATCCAACCTGCCAACAACAGAAACCAATGCCGAAGCTTTAATATGGCTTTATTCTTCAGATATTTAGGCCATCCAAACATTGGCTGTTCAATCACATTCAACAACTTTCCACTTTGGCAGAGACAGAAACTCACCATATTGGAATCAATACTTGAATTGGCTCTCCATGTTTGTGTACTGTCACCAGCACCACTAACTGAAGACTTACAGAATGACTAATGTATTGACATGGTATCCCACATAATATTGCTCAGACTTTTATAGAAAAGGAACAGTGATAATGAGTTAATAAATAGGAATTCCACTGTACATACCACATACTCAACCATCAAAAATCAGCCAACTTGATTGAACAGGACTGATATTGGAATGGAGTGCTGAAGGCTTAATTGAGGCATCAAATTGACAAAACCTCGTGAGATTGGGCACTGTCTCCCAGGGTGCCACTTATGCACTGAATCAATTATTTATTTCATATACAGTGTCCTCAATAAAATACACTGATCTAGCAACTAAGCAGTAAAAGTAGGATCAACAGCTCCCATCATCACTCCCAGTTATTTTATGCACTTTGAAATTTGAACTTTTCATTTCACAAATCTTAAGATCTTTCAGGTAATTGTTAACTGCTTCCTGGGGCTAGGTGAAGCTAGGATCTTGGCAGGGCTTGTAGTCAAGTATCCACTATACTAAAATCTGGATTTACCATGTTGTCATTTTCAGCCTCATATTGGGGGACTAGCAAGCAAAGGAAAGAGTTCTCTAGTGATAATCCACCCTGATTTTTTTGAGGGTAGTGGTGGGGATATGTTTAACCCAGAAGATTCATCAGGTTTTCTCTTGGTGCTTCAACATTCAGCTTTATATGAAAATAGTCAGTTTCAACAATAATATCCACAAGAATATGAAGACATTGCAGCTAAGTGTAAAAACCACCGTGGTTTCAGTAATGGTTATTCTTCCATGTAAGCAACCCAACTCAGCTAAGTGATGGCCAACTATGAGGGAAATCTTACATAGATGGGGGAGAAATAGATGCGACATAAAAATTGATACTGTATTTTGCTTAGCCTTTTTATTTAACTTTTTCTAGGACATATTACCTAGTAGTACCCTTGAAAAACTGGATACCTACTTTTCTGTGTGTGAAGCTTTTTTTTCTACATGGATCAACTGTACAAGAATGGTTCAAGAGATGGCCCTTACTAAACAAAGTTATGTACTATCCAAGATATGTTCCAATTTACCTATTTTCTTGCCTTTAGACTTGCACACTGATTTGCTCCATAATGGCCCTAGAGATGGTTCAACCCATATTTTTGCAGCAACTGTTGCCAACACTTCAGAATAATGATTTCACATGTGCAAGGTGACTGATAAGTACAGATAGCTATACCAGCGCATTAGCAAGTCTGGATACACAGAGCCTCTGGCACGCCCCAAATGCTTACAAGAGTCGACAAGTAACACATCTTTGACATACAAACTATTATGAGCTGTGGACATGCTTTTACCAATGGGGAATGGAAACTGGAATAGGGCTAGCAGAGAGATTATCTTCTCTGCTTACCTTGATAAATTTCCCTGAGACATGGTAGTTTTATTTAGGTTTCTGAGAATGTCCCTCCATCAGCTGTGCTTAGTGAGAACTAATGCTCCTTCTTGTGTTTGCTTTTTCTATTTCTCTGTGTCACTTAACCTTTATCCTTCGCTTTTGTTTCCCTTGGATACAAATACCTGTAATATGACATCATTATATCTTTGGCCTCAGACTCTCTTATCTAGTCAACTTGAGCAAAGGCCATCGAACTATTTAGTTATTTTGTGTTGGTAAACATCTCATATTTTATTTGCATATATGACTGTTTCAACCCATTAGTTTGAATGACACCTGCACAACACAAAAACTAATGCAGGTGCTGGGAACTTAATAAGTGGTGAAATTTTATTCGAAAGATTAGGTCTCATTATGGAAAAATTATGATTTGGTGAATATTTTCTCTCACTGTTTCTAGACTTCTTGTCCCCTGAGCTACTGTCACTTGATAGCTAAAATTTTCTATCAGAAGAGACAGAATCCCTCATTTTTAATTGCCATCAGCATCCTGTGTAGCATTAACTTAATTTTATTCTTTAATGGTGGTAGTGATTTAATTGGATAAAGCTGTACCCATATAAATTCCTAGGTGTTAAAGAAAGAAGAAAAATATTTGGTAATTATGTGTTTTTACATTGCTTCTTCTCAAACAATATATTGTACATCCTATTAACTGCATAGAACTGGAACCAGAATCCCAGAATTATTCTGAGTATATGGAACTGTGACTGGAACTTTATATGCTGGGGTAAAATAATAGGCCTCTTCTTGAAATGAGAAACATAGAGATACCAATTTCCTTTACTTGACAGACTGTGAATTTCTCTTCTGATGCAATACTCCATTCTAAAGTCATCAATTCTGAAGTTCAATCCGTAGAGAAATTAAGCCACTCACTTTAGAGTGATAAAGTGTTACTTGTCAGCCTCTAGGTCCTTCAAAATGTCTCTCAATTCTTCCAACCAATCATCCCCTGGCAGCGTCCATGCATAGGGTTCATTTCTTTCATAAGAGGTTATTAAACTAATGAAATTCATAGGGTAACTCTCCTGAATTCTTCTGTGGTTTAAACTTACATTTCCCCTTCCCTGGTAACAGGCTGTACCATGAGAGTGAAAAAAAAATCCTATTTTAAAATAAAATACCACGAGGCATGTTTCGTAGGAGCCAAAGGGCACCTACATTTTATCAGACAGAGGCATAATCCCCACTGGGCATATCAATATAAAACCTATTTTTGTTTATTACTATTTGAGGATCCACTTATTATTAATAAAATTAATATTTCTTTTGAATGGCATGTTTATCCTTCTGAAACCTTAACTGTCTTCATAAGAAAAGATTTATTGGTCTTTAATTTACACAACATTGAAAGATGCCACAAGAGTAAATAGGATCACTTTTGTACCAGGCTTTAAAGACCAGTCTGGTGTTATTTAGATGCACCGCAGGGAGAATAGCTACTTCTGAGAGCTGTTGCCTGACTTAAACTGTCTTCACATTTTTTTCTAATCCTAGCAAGTGGAGTTGCAACTTCATTTGCTCCATGACAATCTGGGGATGCTGAAAGGAACATGGATACAACACAGAACTCAAATAGTATGTCTCACCATTGTCACTTCCCAACGAAGTTTTAGTTAGTCCCAAAACTTAGTTCACAGATATCCCTATATATCCCTAGCTATTGCCATAAATTTGAGAGACTTTATTATTCAAATGAGAATTCTCTGGACCTCATAAACGATGTTTATTTTCATATGATTTTATGTATACACAAATATGATTGCCTTTCAACATTTGTGCTCACAAATACCTGTTCTACCTATGAAATAAAACTGCAATATTTATCCACTGATATTACAACCTTTCAATTTTTCATGCCTTATAGTTTTTTCATTAATTCTAATCTATTTATTTCATTCCATCTTTAGTCCTTTGTTTTTCTCATAGATGGCCAGTATCATTTTTCTTTTTCTAGATTTATCCGCAAGTTAGATGTTGTTTTTTAGTGAGACGTGATGAATTATGCATACAATTGCATAATTTGCAATAATGAAAATGTACTGTTTGTTTAAAGTTTTGAAACAAATGTTACGAAGTTTGGAAGCAAAGTCTTAAAATCTTTGCTTCGTAATTGTCAATAGAACTTGATCAGGATAATGAATTATTTCACTGAAACCATAACACAATCCTAAAAATTAAACAGGAGTGTAAAATTTAAGCTTCCTGCTCTCAATTTTAAGATATTTTCATTTTTGTTTAACTCATATGCAACTTTTCATTCTTTATATTTAGAGTATGCCAAGAGTCCAGAAAGAATAAGATCCACTGCTCAGATCTGTCCTGGCATCTCCACTGTCATGCCACTGCTGCTCTTTTCTGCTAATGCTGTACAATTTTACATAGTTAAGCCAGTACAAATGGCCTGTCTTCAATATGTAAATCCTCAATGAAGAACTCATCATTTGTCCATGTTCCGACACATGCCCACTCCTGTTTCTGTCAGTTACTATTTAATAATTCACCACTTTATTCAAATTCCAAATCTTCAAGTTCCAAACCCTGTTAATTACAAAACGCAAATGTCTTTACAATTTACTTTTGTCCCCATGAGTTCAGATATAGTCTCTCAATGTGAAGATAATTCTTTAAATTTCTGCCTTTTCAGGGAGAAAAGAGTTTGAATAATTTATATGTATCTGGTTCCCTTCTTATTTCATGCTTTAATAATATAAAACACAAATGTTAAAACTGATTTAAATTCTAGGGGAGAAAGGCAGACTGGAGTAGCTTTGGTCACAAATCCATGTTTTGACCAGAGAAGGCAAGGTACTTTGATTGAGAGTTCAACCTAAGTCACAGGTAATCTCCCAAATAAAAAGTAAAGTTTTTTTTTTTCCAAAAGAAAGTAAATGAGGCTTAGTTAGATTCATAATTAGATTCATAGTTAGAAAGCCTTTCCCTGCAAAGAAAGTTTGAAGAGGAATTCACTCAGGTTTTCATCTAGTTCTTATATACTTTCATTTTTCACACTTCTTACATTATTTTACCAAATTAATACATCAGGTAAGAGGTAGATTTGATATATTAACTGGAATATGTCTGTAACTAAATGTTTGTATGCTACTTATTAACATTTTTTGACATTGTTGACTTTGTTGTAGAGCATACTGCTTTAGCTATTTTTATTTTCTCCTCTATATCATTCTGCAGGTTATTTTCTAAAGAACAAAAATTCTCCGAAATTGTATTTCATGAATTTCAGGATTATAGGAGACACGTGCATGATACACTTTGTTTCAATTAGTCATCATGGAGAACATGCCTTTGCCACTTACTAATTGCATAATTAGAGTTTCCTCCTCTGAACATGAGGATAATAAAATGTCCACCTCACAAGAGTGTGGTGAAGATTAAATGAGGTAACACAGGTAGAACACTTAGAAAAGCTTCCATTACAAGATAATTTCTCAGTAGGGGTTACTGCTACTGCTACTCCTGGTACCACCATGACCATCACCATCATCATCATCATCACATCTTACACTTTGTCTTTTCTCTGCTATGAGAATGTGAAGCCTATTTAGTGATAGTCTCTCCTTATTGTCCCAATTCTGATTATCCTTTTTTCTAAACAGTCAATCATTTTATTTTTCATTTATGATTAACTTTTTATATTATTCCAAGAAGGATCTGAATGGTCCATGTTTAAAGACATAGCTACAGCAGAATCATGGCAAGCTAACGAAAATAAACGATGTAATTGTTGGGAGCAAGCCCCCCAAAATCTGGCCATAAACTGGCCCCAAGACTGGCCATAAACAAAATCTCTGCAGCACTGTGATATGTTCATAATGGCCCTAACGCCCAAGCTGGTAGGTTGTGGCTTTACAGGAATGAGGGCAAGGAACACCTTGCCAGCCCCGGGCGGAAAACCACTTAAAAGCATTCTTAAGCCACAAACAATAGCATGAGCGATTTATACCTTAAGGGCCTGTTCCTGCTGCAGTTAACTAGCCCAACCTATTCCTTTAATTTGGCCCATCCCTTCATTTCCCGTAAGAGATATTTTTAGTTAATTTAATATCTATAGAAACAATGCTAATGACTGGTTTGCTCTTAATAAATATGTAGGTAAATCTCTGTTCCGGGCTGTCAGCTCTGAAGGTTGTGAGACCCTTGATTTCCCGCTTCACACCTCTATATTTCCATGTGTGTGTCTTTAATTCCTCTAGCGCCGCTGGGTTAGGGTCTCCCCAACCAAGCTGGTCTCGGCATGTAATGAGGGAAAAAGATGAAGGGGATAATTCTGATGCTGGCTAACATTTTATGGCACCTATTATATGCAAGGCACGGGGCCAAATGTTTTACTTTAAAAATGTCAAGGAATTCTGCCCCAGGATGGCTCATACCTAGAGGTTCCCCATATCTGATTTAAATGATGAAATTTGAGAGTTTTGAGCTGATGATATTTAGATGAGATTTTGGACTTCAAGTTGATGTTGTAAATGGTTGAGTCATTTTAGGGTTGGGCAGAATGTGATGAATACATTTTGCATGGAGGATAGATGTAAATCTTGGGATCAGAGGGTAGATTGTGGGTGTGATTAAATTAAAGATATTGAGATGCAATAATTTTCCTGGATTATTTGGATGAGCCCTATATGTAACCTTGAGTGCCTTATAAGAAGGAGACAGAGGGAGATTTGGCACAGAAGAAGAAAAGGCAATATAACTACTAAGGTAGAGATTGAAGCGATGTAGCCACACGTCAAGAAATGCTGGTAGCTACCAGAAGCTGAAAGTAGGAAGCAATGAATTCTCCTTTACAGCCTTTGGAGAAAGAGTGGCCCTGTCCCCACCAGACTGATTTTTTCCCATTGAAACTGATTTCAGACTTCTACTTTTTTCCCATTAATAAAAAGAAAAGTCGGGCATCAAAATAAAAAAAAATAGCTCTTATTTGACCCATGTCATACATATATCTACAACTAAGGCTATCTCACTTCACAGAAAGGTTTTTGGAATTCATTCTATTCTAAATACTCTTCTATATCTCCTGCCCCAGTGCTAGACAAAATTGTTTCTGCCCTCACCACTCCAATGATACTGCTGTCACCAAAATCACTGGGTAAGAAGATAATGCTTTTGACAACTCTCTATTTTGAAGTCATTAGAAACACAAGCTTTCAAGTTACAAATACAATTTTTCACCTAAAAATGAAACTTTTGGAAAGCAATTTTACTTCCCAGAACCTTTATTTTTTCTTTAAGAAAATGGTGGTAATAGTAACACCTATTATGACATTCATGGTTTTCAAACCACATTTTATTAATCTTATATTCCACCAAAGAGGCTGGAGCTCCAATCAGAATTTTTTGCTATTCAGTTTATGCAAATGCTCTCAAGACTTAAACATTTTTTTGAACTAGTAAAATTTTAGAAAACATTCTGGCTACCACCTTATTGTTTCCGACTTTTAATTTTGAGGTGCAAGGATATTTTAAAGAATACATATTCCATAAGATAGTATTGATGCCCCATTTTTAAAAGGATCTTTTAATTGCAAAACAGGCAGATAGAATAAAGGAAAGTTCTTTATACTGAATAAATTTCCCTTTCATAATCTTATTACTGATGCATTTAACCTTATGCATAAAATACACTAATTGATAAAAATTTGTAGGAGTGGCACTGGTTTGTAGGTGACCTGTGTTTTTCTACCTCAGTGTCTGCACTAATGTTTCTCCCTTTACCTGGTTAAGTTTGTTGGTCTTGGCCAGTTTCAATTCTGCTTTTAATTTAAGGATCATATAAAAGTTTGTTTGTGAAGCTTTGCCTGATTCTCACCTTCAAGCCTTTGTTGATCCCAGACAGAATAAAAAATAAAATCTAGTTCTAAAAACAACTTTATAAAATTTTACTTTTAAGTTCAGCAGTACGTGTGTGGGTTTGTTATTAAATATATAGATAAACCTGTGTCATGGGGATTTGCTGTACAGATTATTTCATCACCCAGGTATTAAGCCTAGTACCCATTAATTATTTTCCTGAATCCTTTCCCTCCCCCCATCCTCCACCTTCCAATATGCCCCAGAAAACAAAACACACAAAAAACTTTTGATGAAATAATCTCTACATTTGCAATTGAAGCCAGAGATCCCAAGAAAGGAAATGATTTATAAAAGGTCATGAACTGTGAGAAAATTTAAGTTTGGTCTAATGTCTGGTTTTTCTGGTGTGCCCAATTCCTTGCCTATGATTACATACACTCCTGCCAGGGGCTGAGAGTACATCAACTGGAGCTAAAGGGGAACAGATAGCTGAAGCTTGTCAGTAGCATAGATCTAAACCATGGACAAACCCAGAGCACCAGGATGAGCAGCATGAAATTGGTGAATTAGGCACTAGGGTGCTTGGAATCTTGCATCAGAGAAGGGACAGGGATCATTGTACAAATTCAGACTTATTAGAAAATGTGTCTCCCAAAAGAGCATGTATTAGGAACTTAATCCCAAATGTAACAGAGTCAGGAGGTAAGTCTTAATGGGAGGTGTTTAGATCATGAGGGCTCCACCCTCAGGAATGGATTTATGCCAAGTATAAAAGTACTGGCAGTTGCCAGTTTGAACTCTTGCTCTCATGCAGCAAGAAGGTCCTCACAAGATGTGACCTCTCAACCTTGGACTTCCCAGCCTCCAGAGCCATAAGCCAAATATTTTATTTTTTGTTTCGTAAGTTACCCAGTATCTGATATTCTGGTACAGCAGCACAAAAATGGACTAAGAGAGTGTCTTAGAGGTTGTCTGGTGTTTTTCTTTGGCCAGTAAAGCCTTAAGAATAACCTTCATCTGAGATTTTAAAATCAGGTCTTCCAATATAGAATAGTCTCTAATAGCACATAAAATCCTCTCACACAGAATATTTGCCTTGTTGGTGTTTGACTGGAGTCTCATTTTTGATGATACAGAAATAAATAAAATAAATAAAGTCCTCACTCATCCTCACAAAGTTTATAGTCTAGTGGGTCAAGATTATAGCTTGTGAGCTGGAATTGTATTTAAGAGAGAAATATTGGTGACTTGTACTTAAAAAAATATATTTGGAGGAAAAGGGCAGGGGAAGTGTGTTTCCAGAGGTATGTGCATGCATCTCTGCTCCTGTGACACTCAGGCACTGCCAAGAACTGGGACTCTAGACATATCAGAGCTTCTTTGCTGGTGAGACCTGAGACATCAGGATGAGGTTTGAGATTCTTGCAGGAAGTTCTTAGGATCCTTTACACATTACAGAGGGGCTGAACTTGGTTGCAAGCTACTGCTCAAAGTAAATGAGTGTCTTTTTCTTGGCTTTCCATGGTTCAAATATTTTTGTCTTACCAATTTCATGAACACACATTTTCTTGATAATATATTGTCTTTATGATCTTTTCAAGTCAAGAATCTCCAAGCATTTTGTCATTAAAATATAAAGCTCCCAAAGCAAGTTAACAAGTTGTTGAAATGAATCAGAGAACAATGGCTCTTTCTAATTTCAATATACCATCTATTTATTCTACTAACTTAACAGAATTTGTGTTGTTTTTACTTACATCTTGTCTACAATTAGGAGACCATAAGTGTAGGAAGACCTCTTCTCTGGTTTTGAATCTTTGATTAAAGGATTGGATATATTAGGAAAAACATACTAGTTCTCAGTTATTTAAATTTCTTATCTGAAAAATGCTGTTAGATTAAATGAACCGAAAGCTAATTTATGTATTAAGGTTATAAGATCAAATGTATGAAAGAAAAATAGCCATGACCATTTTCTAGCAAAAATTTATAGAACTTCTACTATTCCAATTAAAACTTTCAAGAGCTCTATGAAGTAGGTATCATTATTTCCCTTTATAGGATAAGGAATTTGAGGCTATGAGAGGCTATGCATCTTAAACAAAGTCGACAGTTTCTAAGCAGTGTGGATCATCAATCGGAACCCTTACTGTCTAAGTTAGATCCTAATCACTTTACTACCACACAATCCATAAATATAAGGGTTTACTTAATATATTGATGGACTGTATTTAAGAGGAGATGAATAGGTCCCATCAGCCGTGACATATTATCACAAATTTCTCTCAGTTTTTCTGGGACTTAAAGTGGATGCTACTGACATAAATAAATATTTGGAAAAAAAATGCGTGACAGTTAAAAAGTGTTGAAGTGATGTCACCCGTTATGACACTCTGTGTTCTATACACCTGGCATTTAAACATCTCTTTTTAAAGGAATGAAAAACAGTATACAGAGAGGAGATTGGTCAGCACATTAGAGATGAAGGGAAGACTATTCAGGAGAAAGTCAGTGTTGGTGGAGAATATTCTCAGCTGCCAGTGGAATGATTGCTTATAGTGCAACCTTTCTGAGGTTGTCACTGTCATTAAAATCCAAATGTTTAAATCTCTCAAATACACTTTGACACTAATACCATGGATTGTTTCTGAAGAGAGAGAATTATGCTTATTTTTAACCTACAGATATAAAAAATATTTTTTCTTTTATTAATTATGAACACCATGATTCAATTGCTAGCACCTTCCATTTGTAGCAAGTGAGAGTCTTAATTGTGGTGATTTATCTGGTTCAGAGAGCAAATAAGTTGAATATCTATAATACCCAGTGGTATAGAATGGAGGAGGCCTGTTCCACTATTGCATATAGGATATGTATGTGTCTGAGCTGGAGAAAGAAATGACTAGGTTGTAAAGAAGTGTTGAGATCCCTGATTAGAAGGTTGAGTGAGAGCACCTCCAAGCCAGAGATTTGTTCTCCAAATCTGAGACACTTTAAACTAAGATCTTGTGTTAAACTAAGCAAGGACATAAAAAGGCACAACAGTATTCTGAGGAAAGAGAGAACACAAGACTTACAGCTCAGAGGCCTTTTAGGGAAGCAGAGGGGAAGACAGAATCATTGTGGCACAGTGTTTTTACTGTTAATCTTTTCTTGAGTTTTAATTTTAAGGGCATTTTAATATGTGGAACAGATAATGATATAGCTGTTGTGCTTCAGTTCTGTAACTCTGTTCGTCACTTCCCCTGATATCTGCTGATGGTTCTGTATGGAACTCTTTAGACTCTGTAGACCACAATGTAAATACGTCTAGGTTAGAAAAATAAGTTAAACTTTGAATGTTGATTAATGACCTTCTGTGGACAGCTAAGAGGTAGGTTAAGAAAATCCTAGCGCACCCTTAAATATTCATGGTTAAATATCTCTGTAGCAAATGAGGCTTTCATTAACAGAAAAATACTTCCCAGTATATCTCAAGATGAAATGATAGATTAAAATTCTCTGGATTCTATAGCTCTCAGCCACAGAGCTCCTTGATGTACAGAAAGCCAGAGTCACCTACTGAGTTTGAGTTGTGACAGGCCACCCTACAGACATGGTCATTACCTTCTGCATAAGTGAAATCAAGCTTCAATTCCTTGGAAATTAAGCAGTATTTTTGCACACATCCCCTTCTTTTTAAATAAAAATGACCCAAATATTATCAATGCATTTACAGGATGTGAGCAGGTCAATTTTTTAAATTAAATAAATCTTTAAGTAAAAATATGGGCCGGGTGCGGTGGCTCACACCTGTAATCCTAGCACTTTGGGAGGCCGAGGCAGGCGGATCACCAGGTCAGGAGATTGAGACCATCCTGGCTAACATGGTGAAACCCTGTCTCTACTAAAAAATACAAAAAATTAGCCAGGTGTGGTGGCAGGCACGTGTAGTCCCAGCTATTCAGGAGGCTGAGGCAGGAGAATGGTGTGAACCCGGGAGGCAGAGCTTTCAGTGAGCCGAGATCGCGCCACTCACTCCAGCCTGGGCGGTAGAGCGAGACTCCGTCCCAAAAAAAAAAAAAAAAAATACTGTATCTTAGGTAGGAAAATTACAAGATAATCTTGAGGAATCACGTGGTACTGGAAAGTAAGAAAAATAGCAAAAAAAAAAAAAAAAAAAAAGGGAAATGGGGAGGATGAAGACATGTGGACATGCCAAAAGCCAATTTGAAAGAACTCTCAATGGCTACACACAACTGGAACAATTTACGCAAAAAAAGTAAACTCTAATACTATTGTAATATAGCCCAAAATATAGATACCCATTACTGCTGAGCGATATAAACAAATGACGAAGTAAAAAAAAGAATTGCAATGAATAAATGTAGAAGGAGTGAAAGAAATAAAAATCACCACAGTAATAATTACTGCAGGAAAACCTACTGATGGATTTTAATTAGATTCTTGATGTTGTCCGCACGCATTTTGTGTTTGGGATTCACTGAGTATTTTGGATTTGTTGGTAGACAGTTTTCAGAGCATTTGAAGAAGTTTTTGGCCATTATTTCTTCATTTCTCTTGTTCCCCATTTTTCCCTCATCTTTGTTGAAAACATCAGTTGCATGTATGCTAGGGAATTTGATGTTCTGCAACTCTGTGATAAATTTTAATTATTTTATAAAAATTATCATTCATTTTTCTGTGTCTCTTTTACATAGTTTCTTTTTCTGTGTCTTCAAATGTACTAATATCTTTTCTGCAACACATGATCTGCTTTCATTCTCCTCTAGTGTGTATGTGACCTCATATATTGTGGTTTTCATTTCCAGAAGTTGTTGAGGTCTTTTTATATCTTCCATGTCTCTTCTTAACCTCTTGCACATGTATAGTACAGTTATAATGGTTTAAATATCTTTGCCAGATAAATGCAACAGTGTGGCAGTTCACAATTTTGATTGATTGATTTTTCTCTTTATTCTGGGTTATATTTCTATCTTTCTTTGCATCCCTGATCATCCTTCATTGGATACTAAACATTGTGTTCTTTTTTTTTTTTTTGGATGAAGTCTCACTCTTGTCCCCCAGGTTGGAGTGTGACAGTGTGATCTTGCCTCACTGCAACTTCCTTCTAGCGGGTTCAAGTGATTCTCCTACCTCAGCCTCTTGAGTAGCTGGGATTACAGGTGCCTGCCACCACGCCTGGCTAATTTTTGTATTTTTAGTAGAGACAGGGTTTCACCATGTTGGCCAGACTGGTCTTGAATGCCTGACCTCTGGTGATCTGCCCGCCTCAGCCTCCCAAAGTGCTAGGATTACATGCATGAACCACTGCCCCCGGCCAACATTGCGTTCTTAATCTAATTAAATGATGAATATTTTTGTATTCCCACAGATATTCCTGATCTTTGTTTCCAAATGTAGTTAAGGTTCTTGGAAATAGTTTGTCCTCTAAAGGCTTGCTTTTAATATTAGATAGGGTCAGAAGCTTCTTTAGTTTTGGCCTGTCTATTCTCTATTTCCATGGCAATATTATTCTAAGTACCCTACTCCATGAATTATGCCTCTTGAATTATATATTTTTCCAATTCGGCTAGTGGGAACTGGCACTATTCTCGAAGAGCAAATATTTTTCACATTCTAGTTTCCTCCAATTCATGCATTGCTCATTACTCTGCTAAATATTTAAGATATGTCTGCTGATGATTTTCCTAGGTTTTTTCTTTGCATTTCCCTTCTCCCAGGTAATCTGTCTTGCCAACTGTAGCCACGTTGGTCTCCCCAGCCTCCCATATCTGTCTCTGTGAGTCAAGATGTTGGCTGTTCCTGACCTATATTTCCCATTTTGCACTGTGGACTGAAAGCTCCCTGTTGCAATTATAAGGCTCCTCTAATTTATTTTCCATTTCTCAGGGGTCACTGTCTTTTCTTGCCTGAAGTCCAGTGTCTTGAAAAATGTTGTTTCAGCTTTTTTGTTTTAATTTTTCTTTTAAGAGACAAGGTCTTCCTCTGTCACTCAGGCTGGTCTCAAACTACTGGCCTCAAATGATCCTCCAACTTCAGCTTCCTGAGTAGCTGGGATTACTGGCAACAGCCATCACACTTGGCTATGTTTCATCTTTAGAACTTTGTGTTTTTTTGCGGTTGTTTCAGGTAGCCAGCTAAGTATTATCACTGTAGTCCATCTTTGTTGGAAGCAGAAGTCTTATTTTAAAACAAACATTTTAAACTTTAAAATGCATTGAACAAAACCAATTTCAATATTATTATTTATTCCAAAGAGTGTGTTGTAGAAAACATAATAAGCTCTAATGCCTAATGGGAAATAAATAAGGATGCTAGCAGTACCTTTTTAAAATACACACACTTTGGCTGAAATCTTTAGTTAACATGTGTTTGTAAATAGCATGGTGTAAAGGGTATTGAATTCTCTTTGTCCTTGTCCTTAATCAGTTACCTTAATTCAGTATCAAAGTAGCTTTTTTTCCTGAGGCAATATGAGTTGTTTTCATGATATATTTTTTTATTCTGCTGTCTATTTAGCTCAATGGTGGCATAGTGTAAAGGAAAAGGAAAAGTCAGCAAGGTTTATTTCAGAATTTTCTTGAGAGTTGAGTTTGACACAAATAGCAAAAGCATTCTTCTTATCTTCCTCTAGATCCCAACCAAAAGAGGTTTCTGTAGCCATCATCACGTGAGCCAAAATCCTATGATTAAACCAAAAGTTTTTCTAAAAGTCCTACCAGTAGCCATAAAAGAGCTCTCTTTTCCTATAAGCACCTCTTTAATTTCTTTATGCTGTTCAGTACTCAGCTAGACAGAGGGCAATTCTAGATAAGTTCTAGGTAAAAGATCAATGACTGTAGTAAAACTTACCTGTGTCTTCTAAAGTCTCTGAGTACTATTTTTCCAGCTTATATCGTGCTCATGTATTCTCTAGAAGGGGAAAGTTTTCTCTGTTGATCCCTATATTGGTATATGAAAGGCTCATTTTTTTTTGTTTATTTTTTGGTTTTGATGGAGCTATCATGGATTCTCTCACAATTTCAACAGAAAATTATCTACTGGGGGGAAGGGCTGGGTTGGGAGTTTGTATGGTATGTAAGTAAAGTAAAAAATAAAGGGATCAATATATTCACACAATATTGAAAACTGATCCTGAATTTAACTATGACCTAGTAAAAGACTAACTTTATTAGCAACACTTACAGCTTTGCGGATAATAGACCATCAGTAAGCATCATTTTGAGTCTGTGTTTAGGACATCCCAGAGCTTGCTCATCTCTTGCTTATCTCCCCTATAAAAGTCTGTACCATAATCCTATAAAAGTCTGTACCATGATACTTTTCCAGTATCAATAGGCCTAGCATTCTTGGTCACTGTCTTGATAAATTATACTAATAATCTTCCTTATTCTACCCAGAAATATCATGCCTATATTTCAGAGTGTGCTGATCTTCTAGATAATTCTGATCACTCTACATAATCTGAGCAAGGTTTGTCCTTCCCTCATTTCACATATGATTTTACTGTGATTTATTTTTTGACACTGTTTATCTACATTTTCTTTAACATAGCCGTGTTGAAAATCTCTCATATGAAATAACATCCCTGAAACCCTACAGAAACAAAAAAATCTATTTTAACATACTGTTATTTTTCCTTCTTTCCTCATTTTTCTTGTAACTAATAGAACTCAACTTTTGTTGGGATGCCAATGTCCTTTATCTAAAGTACTTACCTCCTGGGATGCTTTTACAGGCAGGGGTGTCCATTAGACCAAATGCTGGTCAATGGTATTTATATGGAATTATATTGGGTGGTGCTTATGGGAAAGATACCTTTCTCCTGAAGAAAAGAGCCAGACTCAGCTGTCATGTACATTTTATCCTTTGCTCTTACTCTGTCTTCCTGCCTGAAGTCCATGTTCAATAACTGAAAGTATGAGTGGCCACCTTGAAACCGTAAGTGAAGCAGGCTAAGAATGACTGTGAGGAAATTAGAACCACTGCACCAGCACTCAATTGCCTACTTCCACAATCCTTAGTTCACTGAAAAAAATGTTTATTACTCTTGAGGGTTTGTACATGTAGCTAAAGGTACTGATAAATGATATACCAATGGGTGTGTGTGTGTGGTAGAGAGGTGGAGGTATTTTCCAGATTTATATCATTATATCATTTTACAACAAATATATTCTGTTAATGCTATGTAGTTACTAGTAAGAGATAGAAAGTCCACCCTAACATACACGGTGTTAATAAGCAAGAATGTAGTTTTAATTCTAAAAAGAACATAACATATTTTAATACCCTTAAATTTCACACAGTTGGCCAGGCATGGTGGCTCACGCCTGTAATCCCAGCACTTTGGGAGGCCGAGGTGGGCAGATCACAAGGTCAGGAGTTCGAGACTAGCCTGGTCAATAAGGTGAAACCCCATCTCAACTAAAAATACAAAAATTAGCCAGGCGTGGTGGCATGTGCCTGTAGTCCCAGCTACTCAGGAGGCTGAGGCAGGAGAATCGCTTCAACCCAGGAGGTGGAGGTTGCAGTCAGCTGAGATTGTAGCATTGCATTCCAGCCTGAGCAACAGAGTGAGACTCCAAATTGAAAAAAAAAAAGAAAAGAAAAGAAAAAAGGCCAGGTGTGGTGGCTCATGCCTGTAACTCCAACACTTTGAGAGAGGGGGAGGTGGAGGCAGGCGGATCACCAGGTCAAGAGATGGAGACCATCCTGGCCAACATGATGAAACCCCGTCTCTACTAAAAATACAAAAATTAGCTGGGCGTGTTGGTGTGCCTGTAGTCTCAGCTACTCGGGAGGCTGAGGCAGGAGAATCACTTGAAATCGGGAGGCAGAATTTGCAGTGAGCCGAGATAGCGCCACTGCACTCCAGCCTGGCAACAGAGTGAGACTCCGTCTCAAAAGAAAGAAAGAAAGAAAAAAAAAAAAAACTCACACACAGTTTTCTTATTTACCTATCATCTGAATAAAAGAACACTTTACACAATCATTTTTGCTGTTTAAAAGTTTTAAAGTTGTTTTACTGTTTAGAAAGTTCAAATGCACATCCTCAAGATATAATTATCACATTTTCTGTTTGAGGCAATTTCTTTAATTGTTTAATAAATGTGAATTTATCATATTAAATTGGTCATAATAAATAAATCAAAATTTATGCTTTAAAGCTGATAAGAAATATGAGCCACTTCACTTGATGTGTATTTTGGATCCCCATTGTTTTTACTGACCTGATGATTTGACTCTAGGATGCTTCATAAAACTTCAGAAAACCCTTAATTTTAAAAGAGATATTTGGGTTGGTTCCAACTCTTTGCTATTGTGAATAGTGCTGCAATAAACATACGTGTGCATGTGTCTTTATAGCAGCATGATTTATAGTCCTTTGGGTATATACCCAGTAATGGGATGGCTGGGTCAAATGGTATTTCTAGTTCGAGATCCCTGAGGAATCGCCACACTGACTTCCACAATGGTTGAACTAGTTTACAGTCCCACCAACAGTGTAAAAGTGTTCCTATTTCTCCACATCCTCTCCAGCACCTGTTGTTTCCAGATTTTTTAATGATGGCCATTCTAACTGGTGTGAGATGGTATCTCACTGTGGTTTTCATTTGCATTTCTCTGATGGCCAGTGATGATGAGCATTTCTTCGTGTGTTTTTTGGCTGCATAAATGTCTTCTTTTGAGAAGTGTCTGTTCATGTCCTCTGCCCACTTTTTGATGGGGTACCCTAAAACCCTAAAGTATAATAATAAAAAAAAAAAGTGAAAAAAAAAAAAAAGAGATAGACAAATGCACTATTTTAAGTGGCTTTTGACATAATTCAATAACATTAATGAATACTAGGTTTAGGCAATGAAAGTTTACTCACCTTATTATTGAAACTATCCTGAATGCACTAAAATAAAAAGTGTATACCTATAGGAGAAAGAGGTAGAAGGAAGGAAGGAAGGGAGGGAGGGAGGGAGGGAGGGAGGGAGGGAGGGGAGGGGAGGGGAGTTTGTTGAGCTTTTGATCAAATCTAAGATGTAGAATTACGCTACTTAAGGTTTGCCGAAAGGATACTATATGTTGGTTTAGAGGTAAGACTGAACTACTAATGAAAATACAACAAAAATATTTGCAAATATTTATTAAGCCTCTTAGGTATAGATTATATTATAGAAGTTACTTTATCCAGACTGAACAGGATGTTTGATTATGGCATTTGCATTGCTTTCCTGTTATTATTCTAAGTGTCTTGAAGGTAGTTTTTTCATTTTTGTTGATCCACTAATCATCATGCCTAAAGCTCTGTTTACCCATGTATTTGCCAATCTGCTGTATTCACAAACCAGATAAATGCAAACTACTATTTTCCCTTATCAAAAATTGCATCAATTATTAATATATGCTGATGTTTACAGACTATATAATGAAATGCCTTCCATAAAGGCATAATATATGTCACAGTCAATATATGTCACAGTCAAATTGGCACATACTCTTCACAGGGAAGAACTTTTAACAGTTAGATTAGTCTAATTGTTGATCATGAGGTCAGGAGCTCAAGACCAGCCTGGCCAAGATGGTGAAACCCTGTCTCTACTAAAAATACAAAAATTAGCTGGGTGCAGTGGCAAGTGCCACCTGTAATCCCAGCTACTCAGAAGGCCGAGGCAGGAGAATCGCTTGAACCCAGGGGATGGAGGTTTCAGTGAGCCGAGCTCATGCCATTGCACTCCAGCATGGATGACAGAGTGAGACTCTGTCTGAAAAAAAAAAAAAAAAAAAAGAATTTCTCAAAATTATATCCAGCAAATAATCATGGAGACAAAATACATCAAAAGCGAAAATAAAAAAACATAATAAAATAGGCAAACAAAATAGACCTACCAGACCAAAAATAGACCACAAAATAGACGGTATGAAGAGAAGGCCTCTCTTCCATTTGATTTAACTCCTAAATGGAAAACAGAGATAGTGGGGCAGAGTTAATGTCTAATGAACCATAGTGAAAATAATTTCCAGAAACGATTTAAAAAGCATCATTTTACTCTTAAAGAAGCCGAATAAAACTTAAAATAATAAAATAAATCTTCCTAGACACATAGTAAACTTCAGAAAATAAAAGATCAGACAAAATCTTGAAATAAAATATAGCCAGGGAAAAAGGCACATTAACCTTAAAGGGATGGATGGCATTTAGACTGACAGCTGTCTTCTGAGGAGCAATATTAGAAGCAAATGCAGTAAGAATCCTACCTTTAGGGTGATAAAAATGGATACATGCCAGACAGTAATTCTATATTTAGAAAAATTTTTAAGAATTCAGGTGAAGTAAAGCTATTTTCAGGCACACACATATGCACAAACAGAAAAAACAAGCTGAAGAAATTTGTCACATAGACCCCACACTAACAGAAAATTTAATTATCAGGCAAAAGAACAATGTTAGTAGAGGAAATATTCAAGATTTTAATTCAAATAAACATTGTTTCAATTTCTGAATGAACGATGACTACCTAAATTAGCAATCATAAGAATGTCTTACAGGTACTAAAATATTTAGTGCTAAAATATATGACAGCAATAGCATATAATTTTGAAGGCTATATGTGGGGTTAAAATATTCTAAGAATCATATATTCTCTAAGAAGAAGGTAAAGGTAACAGTAAATAATGAATTAATTAAATTACAAAGATAGAGCATTATTTTTATTAACGAGGATGGACTAAGCTTCATTTCAGTTGGATGGTGGAAAAGGACCTTGGTTGCGTACATGATAAATGATAATCTGTCTTTCATGTCATAGTATAGTGCTTGTTGACAGAATAGTCACTAACCTTTTATCTTGTAGCTCCACTGGCCTCTACATTTTTGAAGACTTCTGTATTTAGTTTCTGCATGAGGAAAATGCAAGCATCAAGTTTAAGGGCAAGCTAGAAGTTGTGATTGTTTTTGTTCATATTCCATTGGCCAGAAATTAATTTCATGGTCCTGTCTAACTGAAAGTGTCAGAAAGATGTAGCCATTCTATGCATCCAAGAATAAGAGATCAGGGTTGTTGGTGAGGCTGCCACATTTTGAATGGAAACGGCTCAATGAGAAGCAAGCTGGGTGAATTGTACTGATCCATTCAAGATAACAAAATCGTAGAATTCCAGATAAGACAAATAGGAGGGAGGAAACATGATAGGCAGTGTTAGGATGTAGAGATCCTCATTTTATGTTAGAAACTTAAGATAAACTGTCAAAATAAAAGGGAAGTTTACATTTTTTTACAAAGAAATTCCAAGTGTAGTTGACAGAAGAACAAATGGTATTACTCATTTAAGTTGGTTCTAAGAAGTTCATAAAGGAAGGGGAAATAGAAGAGCTTAGAAATGTGGCAAAGCCTCATCCTGTCCTTTATGGCAGGGGTCAACAAACGTCTTGTACAGGGTCAGAGAGTAGATACTTCTGACATGGTGTGGCAGAAGCTCTCCTGCAGAAGCTATGCAGCACTCAACTCTGCTGCTAAGCGAGAAAGCATCTCTAGATAATAAGCAACAAAATGGAGCTGGCTGCTTTCCAAGAAAAGCTTATTTACAAACATAAGTGTCTCTGATCCCTGCTTTATGACAAGAAGATAATAGATGGCCACAGCACATTACTCAGCAATAGGATCAACATTTAGAATTATGAAAATAACCCTCACCAGAACAATAATAAAAAGGATTAAAATAAATTGCTCCAGAAACCAGGACTGGGGGATTCCATTGTATTATTTGACACTTTCCAGTAATACATATGCATCATTTCAACCACAATAATGTCAGTGTTCTCACTTTGGTGTTTTTAAGTTTAGGAGAACAGGGTTGGAAAGACAGAGTGATGTGAGAATGAAAATTAGATTTATAAAAATAAATATTAAAACAGAGTATTTTTGCCTTAGGAAACAATAACTAAAATGCAATAAAATTATACAGGGTCCCAAATGTTCAACCTTAAATAACCTAAGCCTTCATTTTAAGCGTGCAGAACAAAGAAATGACAACTTCTGCTCCATGTCTTAAAGCCAGGAAAGGACTAGTCAGGCTAGTACAACAACCTTGTATTGTTAGAGCCAAGTTCTTCCCACATTTCCATTCTTCCTCCGTGGTTATTGAATGCCCACCAAATATGAAGAAATGAGAGACCATCCTGTTATGTCTGTAAGGATTTAATTCTTTCTTTTAAAAACCAAGTTGATTGTCATGCTTTTAGATTCATACTTTCCTCTGAACCTGTCCTTTGTCCTGCATAGATCTGTAACTTAATTTATGTGACACATAAAATTAACCTTTCTAATCTTTGGAGAATTTTTTTGCAGGTGTCAAGACAGTATCATAATTGGTTTCTTTCTATGCATTTATGTGTTAAAATGTCTTTACCCTTTATCAGACTCATGAAAAACTATTACATTTATAGAAAATTAAGAATAAATCAATTTCATTTTGTAAAGTCACTACTTGATCTTGAGATTGTGGGCCTTTTCTTAACTTGAAAAAAATTATTATGATTTTACCCTTTAGCACTAATATTTCACACTCTTTAGAGATTTCAATGATGCTGTTAGCCATTAATGCAAGTCAGTCATACAATGTGCAAAGGACAATGTACATCAGTCATACATTTTTATGGAAAGCACCATAAATAACAGCGGCCACTGCCACATGCTCCAGATCCTCACATTAGGGTAACCACACACATTTGCTAAATAAAAAGGTATAGGTGGAAAAATACAGTTAGAGTAGGAGTAAGATATTGTACTGCACATCAAATGCATCATAAAAGGATGGAACCTGCATAGTAGTGCATAGTCTGCAGATTGTTCTTGAAAAAGGTGAATTGAAACATAACATAACTTGACATCATGTCTTCTCACTTCAGCATATTGCATAGTCTGCTCCCTCTAACACAGAACAATCTTTGCCTCATTCTTTGTGTAGTCAACTCACAGTTGTCATTTATGATTCAATGCATGTATCATTTCACAGGGAAGAATTCCCTCACACACACTCCAGGTTATGTTGTGGTGTTTTCACAGCTCTTTAATATTTATTAATAGAAAATTCACTATTTATTTAAATAACAGTTTGGTAATTATGAGCAAAAGTGTCCATTAAATTGTAAATAGCAAGAGGGCTTTCAGGGACCATCTCTGTTCTGTCAACCTCTGTTTGTCCAGGACTTAGTGCAGAGCTGAATATACAATTGACACTCAACAAGCATTTGTCCTAAAGTATATTGAGACAATGATTATTTTTTCCACATATTTTAATAATGTTACAAAAGTGTGCCTCAGAACATTAGGGTCATTCATTCATCTCTGGAAATATAATCCACAGTAAACCTAAGTCTGTCATTACCTAATAGGTGCGGAAAAGTAGAAGGTAAGCACAAAGGCACGTAGCCTTTAGTGTATAGGGCGTAGATTCATTCATAAAATAAGAAAAATAGTTTGATATTTCACTCTTGTCAAATGAGCAACACCTGAACCTCAATTTTGGTAATTACAATAGAAAGAATATACCTACATAGGTAATTCTACCCCATAATGCCTTTTCTATTTGCATGCAACATTTTTCAAATTGCAGAATTACAGTCGGTTTAGGAATAATTAAAATTGATTTCTGAAACCTGGTGTCAGATAGTTGCTTAAAAATATGTCTATAATAGCAATAATATTTGATATTTAGAATTTGTGAATAGGGAAGAAAACTATAAAAAATAAGTTGTTCTCTGCAAAAAACCTTGGAACCATTTCAAAATATTAAAATTACTTAGAGTAATTAGTCCCGATTTTGGCAAAGGGAGTGAAAACTTTTCTCTGTATTTGTCACCTATGAAACTAACCTTTGTTAGTTCCCAAGTGACAAATTTTATCCACAGTTGGTGTATGATGGGCAACTTTACCATTTTAAGATTTTGTTGCTTAATTCAAAATTAACTTCATGATTCACTGAATAATTGTAATGCCTTTTTATTTCTTGAATGGATAACTGTAATCTTTTGTATGTATGTGCTAAGTATCTTGACAGGGGAGTGGTTTTGCAAGGAACTTAAACATAGACATACCTGTCCCCACAAAACACATACAAATAATAAAGCAATATACAAATATACGTCATATTAAAATAAAATGGAACTAGTGTTATGCTAAATTAAAATATTCCAGTTATCAGGAAATACCATTCTGGACATAGGCCCTGGCAAAGATTTTATGGCAGACTCCAAAAGCAATTTCAGCAAAAACAAATATTGACTAGTGGGACCTAATTAAACCAAAGAGCTTCTGCAAAGAAAAGAAGCTATCAACAGAGTAAACATACAGACTACAGAATGAGAGAAAATGTTTGAAAACTATGCATCTGACAAAAGTCTTATATCCAGAATCTATAAGAAACATAAACAAATTAACAAGCAAAAACAAACAACCCTATTAAACAATGGGTAAAGGACATGAACAGACACTTCTCAAAAAAAGACATACAAGCAGAATGCTCAAGATCACTAATCAATATAAAAATGCAAATCAGGCCGGGCACGGTGGCTCACGCTTGTAATCCCAGCACTTTGGGAGGCCGAGGCGGGCGGATCCCGAGGTCAGGAGATCGAGACCACGGTGAAACCCCGTCTCTACTAAAAAATACAAAAAAAAAATTAGCCGGGCGTGGTGGCGGGTGCCTGTAGTCCCAGCTACTCGAAGAGGCTGAGGCAGGAGAATGGTGTGAACCCGGGAGGCAGAGCTTGCAGTGAGCTGAGATTGCACCACTGCACTCCAGCCTGGGCAACAGAGTGAGACTCCGTCTCAGAAAAAAAAAAAAAAATGCAAATCAAAACCACAAGCAGATTCCATGTCACACCAGTCAGAATGGGTATTACTAAAAACTCAAAAAATTACAGATGGCGGCAAGGCTACAGATAAAAGAGAAGGCTTGAACACTGATGGTGGGAACATAATTAGGTTAGTCACTGTGGAAATCAGTCTGGAGATTTCTCATAAAACTTAAAATAGAATTACCATTCAACCCAGCAATCCCAGTACTTGATATATACCCAAAGGAAAAAAAATATTGTTCTACCAAAAAGACACATGCATGCATATGCTAATTGCAGCACTATTCACAATAGCAAAAATGTAGAATCAACCCTGGTGCATCAACAGTGGATTGGATAAAGCAAATGTGATGCATATACTCCATGGGCTACTACTCAGCCATAAAAAAGAATGAGATTATTTCCTTTGTAGCAACATGGATTGAGCTGGAGGCGATTATCCTAAGCAAATTAATAGAGGAACAGAAAATGAAATACTGCATGTTCTCACTTATAAGTGGGAGCTAAACATTGAGTACACATAGACACAAAGAAAGGAACAACAGACACTGGGGCCCACTTGAGAGTGGATGGTAAAAGAAGGGTGAGGATCAAAAAGCTACCTATCTGGTGCTATGCTTATTACCTGGATGACAAAATAAGCTGTATCGCAAACCCTGTGACATATAATTTACTCATGTAACAAACCTGCACATGTACCCTCTGAACCTAAAATTAAAATTGGAAGAAAAAATAAAATTAATATAATATTCCAGTTGTCTTCTCTGTCTACCCTATACGATTGGTGCATTATTACAACGTGTACCTCCCATCTCTACAGCCAGTGATTTCTACATATTGTACAGAGTGATAATCAATCACAAATCCAACATTTCTGTTTGATACTTAAAAGATGTCAAGAAATGCCAGCCACCGTATGGGCACCTATCTCATCACTTGGTCTATGTCTGGCTTATTTAATGAGGCCCATTGAATGGTCAATAAATGCATGACTTTTTGTGGAACAGATAGTATTTTGAAATATTGACTAAGATAAAAATATCTTGCATCCAAAGTTAAATGCCATATTCTCATCTATTGAATGATCTCATTCTTCAGAATCCCTATCAATAAAATTACTCCAACACCTACTTATTAAATTAACTAACTACTGTTTTGGGGACCACAAATGCACAGGAGACTCAAACATAAAGACATCACCAATTTGCATACAGTCTAATATTAAACACAGACATTTGCGTATTTACAAATTAAACAAAAATAATTTGACTATGTGGTTTATAAACCGTAAAATAGAGAGTAAGAGAGACAGGTTCCAATTTTGTCAGTGGAGATGATTACATGAAAGTCTTTTAGAAAGAACTTAATTTATCTTGACCATATAAATAGAAAAGTAGGGATAGAACTTCAAGAAAAGTTTTTCTCAGACCTTTGAGCTTTATGGAACTTAACTCAGAGCCTTGGAAGCTTATGTATCTTTGAAAATTATTTTATAGATTTGTTCTCAGGAAATATTTTTGACCTTATGCTAGGCAAACAAATGGTGGAAAATTCTGGTTCACTCCATAGCAGTTTAACAAAGTAACATTGGAACTCTAAATATATCTATAAAATTGACAGCTGGATGCGGTGGCTCACGTCTGTAATCCCAGCACTTTGGGAGGCCGAGACGGGCAGATCTCCTGAGATCAGGAGTTCAAGACCAGCCTGGCCAACATGGCGAAACCCTGTCTCTACTAAAAATACAAAAATTAGCTAGGTGTGGTGGCGCATGCCTGTAATTCCAGCTATTAGGGAGGCTGAGGCAGGAGAAATGTTCGAATCCAGGGGGCGGAGGTTGCAGTGAGCCGAGATCGTGCCACTGCACTCCAGCCTGGGCAACAGAATGGGACTCCATCACAAAAAAAAAAAAAAAAAAAAAAAAAAAAAAAAAAAAAGACAATTGTACAATGACTTCCTGACATTAATTTGTGCACCCTACCAATGTTAATTTGTGAAACTGTAATGACAACAAAGATTTCCTGTCTCCAAACAGGAAGAAACTTAGATACTAATCCTAGATTTGCCCAAAACTAACTGATTTTTAAAAGGTAAATTATCCATTCTGTTTCAATTTCCTCTTCTATCTTATTTAATACTACAAAATAATGGAGCAGGATTAAAAGAGTTTTAAGATACCTTTCCAAAAACATATTTGTGAATAACATTCTACATGAGAGATTTTCATGAGGGGAAGGGATGTCTGAGAGGAGAAATGTGATGTGGAAATTTGGAGAAGGAGAGTTAAAAACAGAAAACTACCGGGAAGTGGTTCCAGATCCGTGCTGGGGGAATCAATGTAACTTTTGGGTAGGTTTCACATTTCCAGATATGTATTTTTACTTTGTTGAAAATAAGATGGAAGCACAAAATTGGTATCTTGAAAGTTCTGAGATTTAGTGAAAGCCTATAGACAGCACCCTGAGCAAAGATGCTTACTTCTAAAAGAACAGACATACATCACTAGTGCAGACCTCTTGGTTTTTCCTGGTGCAGTACCTATATTCAGATCCTCAGGTGGGCTTGGTCCTTCATCCACAGAAGGAAAGACAGAATCAGTGAAATATGTGGGAAAATGGTACTATTAATTCATGTTGTGAAGTCCAGCTGTAATTTATCTTCTCCATGTAGCCCATCTTGATGCCTGAAGGTAAAATGCATTTCTCCTTTCCCTTTGAGAAGTGGTCTCTAGCCTTATTAGGCCTCATGATGTCACGCCATCTCTCCAGCTTCCCCTATTCAGCTGTCTCTCCAATTCTCCAGTATATCTATTCTAAATGTTCTTTCTCTTAAATTTTCCAGCTTCATGACCCCAGTGAGAGCAATGAAGGTACAATCACAAGAGCATAGGGAGTAGAAAGAGAGAAAGTAGAGACTATGAAAATGGAAATACTATATAGCAGATTGGCCCATATAGTGGCAAACAAATAATAGCTAGTAGAGGGTAGAAGGAGTAAAGATTGTTTTATTAAAGTTTGTTGATAAATTAATTTAGATGAGCCAGCAGAGAAAGAAAGATGCAATTATAGGACAGAAATCATAACTCCAAAAGCATCACTTTCAGATGTCAATGGGATTCAAAGCACTGGTAAAGAATTGGACTTATGTAGCAGAGGTATACAGCCTCCTTAGTATCCTGAGATAATACAAGACAGACACAAATGCAGATAGGGTTACACATCAGCTCTGGGAAGAAATTGCGAGATAACCTGACTTGTGGCTTTTACTTTTCCCTGTAACATTTTAAGTACTGTCATCTGCAGCAACAAGCAATGTGGAGCAATGTGGAGTTCGGCTTATAAGGAGGAAGTTAAAGATTTGAGTAGAATACAGAGGCGTAACTTAATTTTGAAGAATGAGAAAAGTTACTGGCTGAAGAAAAACTAGTAGAATTTTAGGGCTGTGTTTATGACCTGACTGGATTTGGCAGCTATAATATATGGTAGCACTAATCTGTATAGATGTGTGACTTCGACAATGGCAGTGCCTGTCCAGAAACATGAATAGAAATAATAGATCATTGTGTTTTATAGGGATGGTGCTCTTCTATGCACATGTGAAATAAAATAGCATAAGGACAATAGTTTGTGTTATGAGGATGAATTCCTAGCCAATAGAATGAAGTGAAAGCAGGAGATAATTCCAGATTTAAAAAAAAAAAAAGGTAAGTCAATTCACAAAAGATTTTCATGAAGTTGATGACAGGCTTAGTGAGAATACATTTGCAAGTACACTAGAAGTATAGACATTTGTTTTTATGTTGTAGGAAGTTACATTTCAGAAGTACCAACTTCTGGTTAGTAAACTAATATGCATAACTTTGAGAGTCAGAGACAAAAGAAAGGGAGAGGATCTTATTTAAGACTAAGAAGATATAAAACTGAGAGTCCAATGGGTCAGTCAGATTACAAGTGAGATGTTCATGTCACCCAGGATGGTGGCAAGAGTGAGGTGGGAAGATTGTGAGTCACATGTCAGAGACTTCCTGAGTGAGGCTCCTGTCCACAAGGTTGATGGATGACAAGGGGATAGGTGAATAGGCATGAGAATAAGCTTCAGTGGAGAGCAGCAGCAGCAGATCATATAATATGATAGAGTATTTGGTAAACCAGAAATGATATTAGAGTAGAAGCAAAAAAGGTATCTCTATTCCAACCCCACATAACATGGTGGTGAAAGAATATTAAGAAAAAATTATAAATAGACAAAAGAGATGGTTGCGTGTTCTTCCAGTGAGGTGCTGGACATTGACCAAGGCTACCTAAGGATTAACTGATACTTCAGGGGCATGTAACTTGTTAGACATGTTATTAACTATTGATTAGAATATTGTATAACTCTATAAGGACTTATTCACTTTTAGAAAATATAAAAAAGTAGAATTTTTTAATGATAGCCATACAAATGAATTTTGTCCAGGACAGGTATAAATTATTTCTGTTATAAAAAATATGATCCACAGGCCATGGTTCACATTAGTTAATATTGTATATAAGTTACAAATTTTATTCAAGCATGCATTCTTCCTTCTAGCAAAACATAAATATGCCTTTCAACAACTCTCTTTGAACTAGTCTTATTATCTTATAATGAACTAAATAAATTTTGACATGTGTGCACTTTAAATTTGTTTAAAAGCCAAAAGGTTTCACTCTTTGAAACTTACATTTTGACAAAATAATCCTTCACTTGAGAAGCCTGTATAGGATATGATGTCTACATGTCAAAAGTTGAAAAATGTAATAATTACAGAAGAATCCATCTAGCCATTGTTTATGTCATGAAATTGCTTGATTTTCTTTCTGATATAGCTGAATTTTCATGATTCCAATTTTATTTTAGAATAACCTAAAAAGGAGTATTTCTAATGAAAGCATAAAAGAGATAAAATAACCATGATAGTGCTTAATACAAAGTCACCCAGAAAATGCCTTCGTACTAAAATTAAAAGAAGTAGGAAGATATATTCCCTTATGACACGAAATTAAAATGGTGATTCCATAAATCACTACTGGCTTTCCTTTTCTCTCATCACCATCTCCTTTCAACAGTAAAACTTATGTATGTATGTCAGATAAGAAGAAGTTTAGTCATTCATTCAGTTATTGGAAAAAACACATACATGGTGTCTAATATGACAGAAGTACGAATGCTTTACCCATATTAATTGATTAATTTACAAGAATAATTTGCTGTGATTATGCATGAAGCAGAGATACGCAAATTCTGGAGGTCCAAGGAAATAAGATCATAACAGGAATTTCGAGAAAGAAAACAGGATCAATTTTGTTGTGGTGGTTCCTCAGTTGGTGGTGCCTAGAAAGAATGGAAAGAAAAGCTAAACCCACAAAAATAGAAGTCATCAATATCCAGAAAAAGAAGAAATATAAATACTTTTCATGTTACTTAAAGATTTTGAGAAATAAACCAAAGTAAAACCATCTCTGGTTTTCATCTACAGTTATAATTAGGATTGAATTTGAATTTTGTGAATTTCATACTGAAGTCTCATTGATACTGTTAGAAGGCATTGATTGGCTGGGGAAGTTAGAGTGTTGCTTACCTGACAAATTAAAGAATCCAAGCACTTGCTTGATGGTGACAATTATCTTGAACTGTGAATTATGATGTGAATGGTCTAATTTTTGCAACACAATTCTGTGGCTATAAGAAAATCTTGGCTGCCACTACTACATTTAATTAGGCCATTTCTATTGGGCTGTGGAAATATTACTCCATTCAGTCTAACAATTACGCTTGAGTTCTATTGATTGCTGAGTTGATAACTTTGACCTCTTCTTGCCTCCAATATCTGCTTTACCCGATTTCTCATCCACGCTTTTGCCAGAACAAGCTGGTCAAATTGCAGGCCATCAAAAAAAAAAAAAAAAAAAAAAAAAAAAAAAAACTCAAACAACCCTGCAATTGGTTACACCATAATTTTGTAACACCCAACTCCACCTGAGTTGTGTTGAACATGAAAGATCAATAGTGAAAATTTGTTCAATAAAGAGTCATTGAGCCACTACTCTCTCCAGGCACTGTTTTTGGTGCTTATGATACATAAGTGGAGAACACTATCAAAATCCCCACCCTAAGGGAACTTACATTCTAGCATGGCTAGAGAGAATGGCAAAAAAAAAAAAAAAGTATAGAAGTCAAGATTAGCACTCAGTTTTAAAAATACATATCTAAATCACACAACTGATGAACTATTAACTATTATGCCTCTCAGAATTCTAGCTGCCCTACAGTTTGAAAGAAAGGGGCAAACAAAGGTAAATTTTAAGATCATTGTTATGTGGAGGTGGGGATGTGTTACTTTAATATCCCTCCAACAGACACCCCTCTGCAAAGGCATCCAAGTCGTGAAAAATACAATTAATTTTAGCCACATAAAAATCACACAGCAGAGAGTACATGACTTGGATCTCTGATTTAGAGAGTAAAGAGTTACTGATTCCAGTTGTATTTTGTGAGTTTCTTATAGCAAACTGGCCTTTTTTGGAGTAGAATAAACTAGATTTGCTCCAAGTGAAGAGCATTCTGGAACTCTCTTTTATTATCCTTACCCACCTATATAAGCTATTATGATGCTTAGCAGCAACTCCATTAAGATATCAGTAAATGGCCCAGGCAACTGAAAGATGTCCTGAAAGAGCAGATAGTGTTGAAAACTGTCTAAAAGATCTTCCAAAGAATAACACAGCAGGTTCATATCTCCCTAATGGTCGCTACCCTGTGTCTTCAGTGGCCATTGCAAGCCTTCAATGTTTTTCCCTTCTTACCCTATCATATAACACCTTCAAATCATAATGCCACTTTTTCTCCATGGAGAATATAGAACCTAGCAGTCTAAAACTTCACTGTTCTAAAAGGAAGCTACTAGCCACATGTGACTGTCAAGCACTTGAAATACGGCTTTTCCAAATCAAAATGTGCTATATTTGTAAAATACATTTAAAATATTAAGGACAATGTAAAATATATCTCTAATAATTTCATATTATTATATATTGAAATGATAACATTTAGTATATACTGATTAAGTAATGGTATCACAATTAATTTTACCAGTTTTCTTTGACTTTTTAATGTAGCTACTAGAAAATTGTAATTGCATATGTGCCAGTTTATGGATTACACTTTTATTTTACAGCCCTGGCTCAGCAGCTAGCCATCTGGAACTTCTTTGACTGACTGGTATTACTTACATGTTTTTTCTGCCCTCCTTCACAAAGGGTGATCTCTGGTATTACTTACATGTTTTACATTACTTACTGGTATTACTTACATGGTTTACATTACTTACTGGTATTCCTTACATGTTTTTTCTACCCTTCATCAAAAGGATTATCTCTACATCTGGTTGCTCAGTCTTTACTTCATTGTTTCAATAATCACCTCTCTTTCTTTCATCTTGACCTTCAATGAAATGTCATGATTAATGTTCAACTCTGCCACCAGTAGATCATGAATTTCCTTCAGCTGAAGGATTAGGTTCAGTCCATGTGCATATCCCTAGAGTTTAGTAAGTATTCAATGCATTAAAAAAACTCAATATATAATTGTTACTTAAGTGAATGAATAATTCATATGAACAGAAAAGAAAAAATCAATATCATGTTTAGTAAGAACTTTTTTGAAGAAACAATGAATATGTTGGGGAAAGCAAACGTGGTACTATTGAGATTGCCTTTATTTCCCCCTCAGTAAATTTTGTTTATATGATTTGTGTGCTGATATGGACACAGTTTATATCAGGACCAGTACAACATTCTTATAGTCAAACCAATATTGTTTTATATTTTAGATAAAGTACTTTACACCAAAATAATGAATCAAATTTTGTTAAAATTTTCAACTTGCTCTTTCAAAATAAGTAAGTTTGTTCCTCAACCTTAGGAGACTATTTGACTAAATATAAATATAAATAACTAAATATAAATAAATAGAAATATAAATAAATAAATATAAATTATCTGACTAAATATATTTGGCACATACACATAGGTAGTTGGCTAGGATTTCTAATTCTTAGTTTCCAAAATTAAAAAAAAAAGACAAAACAATAGTATATAGAAGAATGGCCCATATTTGATTGCTCAAGACCTATCCTGTTTCAAGAAGCAAAGTTGCTCTGAACACACTATATTATGAATTCTTAACATACTATGATGTGCTACTGATTTATCCTGCTCCAGTACTATTGCATACCAAAGACAACTTAAAGCAAGCAATGCAGTATAAAATACTGGAATAAATATTGATGAGCTGAGTGTCAGAGGAGCAAGATTGTAATGCTATTTCAGAAGTAATTGCTTTGAGACTTAACTCTTGATCTCTAGAAATGGAGAAACTGGCCTAAATAATCTTTACAGCATCTTCCCACACACGAATCCAAAAGGACAACTACATCTGCTTGCATTTATATTGATTTAATTCTAGACCTGTAAAAGAAAGCTTATTTCAACATAAAACCCTGCAGTAAAATTGAATAAGAAAGAGTATAATGTTAATTTCCAGTAAAAGGATAAAAAAACCCTAGAACCTATTTCACCTATATTCATAAGTATCATGAAGTGACATGGAAGTCATCTGATTCAGCCTATGATAACTAGATTTAGTTCTATATTTGAAATCTGTTGTTGCCTAGGTTTAAATGCTTTGAGGTCTTAAGTCTATATATAATTTTATAGCATGCTTATTAATTGCAAAATTTTTCAATTTAATATGACAAAAATATTGCCTAGTAATCTGGGTATTAATGTTTATAGTTTCCATCACTTCACCTCAAACCTTCACAAAGTTTTTTTTTTGTTTTGTTTTGTTTTTTTTTTTGAGACAAATCTCTCTATGTTGCTCAGGCTGGTCTTCAACTCTTGGCCTCAAGCAATCCTCTCACTTCAGCCTCCCAAGCAGCAGAGACTAGAGAAGGCAGGCACCATGCCAAGCCACAAAGCTGTATATGGACAAAAAGAGAGATAAATAAGACTTAGTGTCCTCACTCTACAGAATGGTTAAATAAATTTGCAAATGTCAAGGAGATTTATGACAACATAGAACCAGGAAGAAAATAAATGAAGTTCACTGTCTTCTTGACCCTGACAACTTTCCTTAAGAAAGATTCCTGAAAAGAATGGTACTTCTTAATAGTAAAGACAATATATATTTTAGTTGGGCATATTCGGCAGGATGAAATCCATTATTCTTTAAACTCCAGTGTTAGGAAATATTTTCTTTTTATTAATTCACAAAACCAGACATCATATATTTTACCTCTTTGTTATCATCTCTCTACTGGTACTAACATATAAAGGCCATGAGGGTTAAGGTTTTTATTAACCTAGTTATTTTTGCTTATCTGTCCATCTCCAGGCCTGAGAATAATTTCTGGAAGGAAACTAAGTTCATTATATATGTTTATTAAATAAGTAAATGAATAAAAACAATTTCATCTAAGTTTCATAATAAATATTCATAATTGGTGACATCAAATCAGGAAGCTGGCATGTGAACTTTCTTTATGCCAGCTTTCTTGTTTCAGTCAGAGTAGTCTCATTCTTTATAGGACTGAACAACGCATAACATTATTTTTATGAACTTATTTTTATATAACAAATATTCATTTACCATCTTTTATGTGCAAGGCAAAGAAGATAAGAATTATGGTGAATCATCTGTCTCTTTAAATATAACATGAAAAGATTACACTAGTTTACATATATTTTTTGAAAATTATATTTTATCATAATTTCTTCCCTAGTTTACACAAACATTTGTGGCAATAAAGCTGAAAACTGTGGTAATAAATATATGATTAACCTAGTAACAGATACAACATTCAATCCCTTTGGCAACTATAGATTAAAACTCTATTATGAAATCTCTGCCTTCTCCTTAGTTGGGGTATTTGATACTAGAGACAATATATGATATTCATTCTACTCTCCTGATTGATGAACATATCACAAGGGATTGCATACAGACCACATGACTGATCCTAAGAAATTAAGTAAGATAACACTTCATGAGAAAAGCAATGGGAAGTCCTGATTCCTATGTGACTTCCCTTCATGAACTGACTTATATATAGTATCAATCTGCTATACCAAGGGTGACCAATATTTTGGCTTCTGTGGGCCACATTGGAAGTAGAAGAATTGTCTTGAGCCACACATAAAATACACTAACACTAATCGTAGCTAATGAACTAAAAAAAGAAAAAATCGCACAATACTTATAATGCTTTAAGAAAGTTGACGAGTTTGTGTTGGGTTGCATTCAAAGCTATCCTGGGTCACGAGTTTGTGTTGGGATGCATTCAAAGCTATCCTGGGTCAGATGTAGCCCATGAGCCACAGGTTGAGCAAGCTAGTGTTATACTCATCTGATTTTGGTATACTTTATTAAACAAAGAATCTCAAAGTTCACAATAGCTTTCATGAAACATAATACAACAAATGTGTCACTTTGGTCATGGATTTTCACAAGTGAAGAGTATAAATGAGGATATCAAAGAGAAATTACACCAGTCAGGGTTAAACAGGTAAGGAGAATTTTTTCTTTAAGACTATTGCAATAGGAATTAAGAATGTTACCATAGGGAAAGAGAGTAAACTCACTTCCAGTGAAAAAAAAGACAAAGTATTATTTGTTTGTTTTTTGTTTAAGTACCGGGTTGAGGTAGTGGAAAAAAAACTGGAGGACATTATGGAGAAGAAAGTCCACGTGATTAGGCCATCTGTATTTGCCAATTGGCTGTATTGAAGTTAGGCTCCTACTCTCCCAAAAAGACAGAGGTTAGAAGTGCTATCTTAGTTAATGATTACATTTCAAAGGGATGGCTGCCAGGTCCTTGAGAAAGGCATTTCTGGGTTGTAAAATGGGTAAGAGGCTGGGAAAAGACATATCTCAATGGAGAAGAGGAAGGATTTATAACTGCCAGTTTTCTAAAATAAATATGCTAAGAAAAAGGAAATCAGGGGCTCATCATCAGAAATAATCTGTCTCAAGTTTAGCCCAAGTGAGAGAAATGTTAAGGCTGTCTTGCTGAAAATAAAGAAAAATACAAGTTTGGCGCATATTGATTGTTGGAAAATTGATGCTTAGCTCATATTCACCCACTAGTTAGTGGTACAGGAATGAAAATAGATGTCTCTTGTTTTCTCTTGTCTGAACTGGTATACTTAATAGATTTTATTCTTTCTTAGTTCCCATTTATCACATATTTGTATGCTTCTCAAAGAAGAGTTACTGGCACATAGTAAAATATGGGATTTTACGGTTTTAGAAAATGACTTTCTTCTTTTGCAGAGTTTAGAATCAATTGATCCATAAATGCAGAAATCAGAGAAAAGAGGGACAAAGTATCACTTTCAGACTGACAGGTGGTCTGTTACTATGGTCCTTCTGTCAATACCCTAAGGCTTTTTCTCTTAGACCAGTTATTGTTCCTCTTGGTGCCATCCTGGGCCAAACCAATACTTAGTTTAGCCTTTACTACAAGGTTCTGAAATTGGTTATTAAAGCCTATTAAATTTAACTAATTCTGGTTTACTCTGTTCTCAAGGTTAAAACTTACTTCTTATTCGATTCCCCACTGATATGGTTAGGCTTTGTGTCCCCACCACAATCTCATCTTGAATTGTCATTTCCATAAACCCCATAATCCCCAGATGTCAAGGGAGAGACCAGGTGGAGGTAATTGAATCATGGGGGTAGTTTCCCCCATGCTGTTCTCATGACAGTGAGTGAGTTCCCCCAAGATCTGACGTTTTCTAAGGGGCTCTTCCCCATTCATTTGACACTTCTCTTTTCTGCCGCCTTGTGAAGAAGGTGCCTTGCTTCCCCTTCACCTTCTGCCATGATTCTAAGTTTCCTGAGGCCTCCCTAGCCATGCTGACCTGTGAGTCAATTAAACCTCTTTTCTTTATAAATTAACTGGTCTGGGCCGGGCACGGTGGCTCACGCTTGTAATCCCAGCACTTTGGGAGGCCGAGGCGGGCGGATCACGAGGTCAGGAGATGGAGACCACGGTGAAACCCCGTCTCTACTAAAAAATACAAAAAATTAGCTGGGCGTGGTGGCGGGCGCCTGTAGTCCCAGCTACTCGGAGAGGCTGAGGCAGGAGAATGGCGTGAACCCGGGAGGCGGAGCTTGCAGTGAGCCGAGATTGCGCCACTGCACTCCAGCCCGGGCAACAGAGCAAGACTCCGTCTCAAAAAAAAAAAAAAAAAATTAACTGGTCTGGGGCAGTGTTTTATAGAAGGGTGAAAATGAGCAAATACACCCACCATTGTGTATGTTATGATACCCAAAAGAGTTTATTCAATGATTTGCCAATAGATGAAAGGGCAGCATTGTCTAATATACAGCAACATATGGAAAGCTCAATTTCAAATATAATTCAGATTTATCAGCATACCTTATGGAAAAATTAAAAGCCAATGTATCAAATAAACATGAAAATTAAAGTCTAAAGAATTGTAATGAAATAAATTATGAGTTTATCCTTCTCTATTTAGTATTCTTTCTTGTTTCAGCCAGAGTAGTCTCATTCCAATGCCTGTGCGGACATGGTGCTTCTTCCACAGCTTTAACCAAGGCCCCCTTTTATAGAGTAGATATGTTCCTTGTAGGTCTTCAAATGTTGATCAAGACTTTCAGAGGTTCTTCTATTAAATAATTCAAAATATCAGAGACCACTAAAGATCATAGCCCATACTAACATCCAAACCCTGTAACTGCCTCAAGCAAAATTATGTTCTCATAATGAACACAGTCATTGGTTCATTAGCTATCCAGGTTGATGATGCCAAACTCAAGGCATAAAATCAGTGATGATAGAGGAAGGAAAAAGGAGAACAAATGTCTTGGTTTCAACCATGCTAGAAAGCTAATCAATCTATGAGAATATTCATAATGTAAATAAGGTGCTATAGCAGATAAACGCCATCTTGTTTTGTTTTTTGGAGGCAGAGTCTAACTCTGTTATCTAGGCTGGAGTGTAGTGGCATGAGTGAGACTTACTGCAACCTCCACCTCCCAGGCTCAAACAAACCTCCAACCTCAGCCTCCTGAGTAGTTAGGACTCAGGTGCACACCACCATGCCTGGCTAATTTTTGTATATTTTCTTAGTAGAGACAGTTTTGCCATGTTGCCCAGGCTTACTCCTAGGCTCAAGTGATCTGCCCAACCTCGGCCTCCCAAAGCACTGGGTGTTAACAGATGTGAGCCACCATGCCCAGCCAAACATCAATATTTTAATGGCTTCACACAATAGAGGCTCATTTTCTGTTCAAGGGAGGTGGTGTGGAATGGGAAATAAAAGGCTCCATTCTATGCCATTATATACTGATTGTAGACTTCATGGCAAGGCTGCCAAAGTGTCACCTAGAGCATTCATATCCAACTGGTGGAAGGGTGCTGAGGGTCATGACAGAAGAGAGCTGAGGATCATGAGAGAAGTTTTTATGTATCAGGCCTGCATGCGGCATACATCATTTTTGCCCACGTTCCATTGGTAAGAACATAGTAGTATGGCCAATCTAAATATGAGGAAGACTGCAAAATGCAGGCTACATGTCTGCCAGGGAAAACATACATTGGATGCCTCCACAGCAAATCAGTTTAATGTCTAAAGGACCTATGAGCTTAAATTCATTAGGATATATCTTTTATGCTAAAATCGTTATCACAGTATGATTTAATGTGTTTTTGATAGGATGGTGGATATTGTCTCTTGTCTCAGGGAGAAACATTTGAATCTTTCAGCAAAATTTAGAAATTTTCAGTGATAGTAACTTCATTCACCAGGACTTATTGTGGTGTCTTCCTCAATCATAATATTTCAAACTTCCATTTCTTCTGTAGCCCATTATTTTTGGTACTCTGATGTTGCATTGTATATGAGTTTTACCTAACAACACAACTCCTACTCTTTCCTTTGAGCATGCACTTCCCCGTGCTACAGTAGATATTGCCACTGCTTTTGCAATGAATTTCTTATACCTATGAGATTTGCCTGTTGGAAAAGTAGCCCACGCATCCCTATAATTGTTTCAGTTAGAGAGGGATTTTCAACAGGTGTGTGAACTAAAGCTCCTAGTGATGTTTTGTAAGTATATATTCTTAGTGGTTTGTGAGAGTCCCAACTTGAAGCACTGTACTCTTGGGAACACTTATTTTCCTGAGATACAAAGTGTTCTCTATTTTAAATATGCATTTCTGCCTTATTTCATTTTACTGCAGTTTATACAATAGTCTATTAATGTTCTCTTTTCCTGTGATATTCGGCTATCACTTTCAGGCGAATTACTGGATGTTCTAATACTTTAACATGCTTCTTAAGTTAGCTCCTTTTCCTTCTACTGTAATTGTGGTTCTATTTCCTAAAATTGAGCTATTATTTCTGTTCTCTTTGCTTTCTGCATCAGATGTTATTTCTGGCTTGTAACATATTCCTCTAGATTTTGTCTTGTAATTTCCCAGAATTATAGAATTGAAAAATCTTGGGTCCACTGAAATCAATAAGTGATTCAAAAGAGTCTCATCCACTTCCATCCTCTCGAGTTGAATAATGTCACCAGTAAAATGATACCATTAAATCAACAGGTAGACCTGATCTGGCCTTAGTCTGTTATAGTCTCACTTTACCTAGAGTTATGCATTGACTTCTTGTTTATATTATTTCAAGACAAAGTTTAACTGGAATTTATCTTATAAAGGTATATTCATTTGAATATTAGCCAATACCTCTTTGAGTACTTTCCACAAATAATTCTGGTTTTTTTCTCTCAAACATATCCATATTATCTAAATACTACTAGGTGTTTATGGAGAACTTAATAGTCAAAATTATTTTGCAAATTAAAGTTAGAAAGTTCAAGGGGTTATTCTCAGTTGAGATTGACAGGTAAAAAAGTCCAAGGGATCATTTTCCATTGTTTTTACTATAAAATCCTATAAAACAAAAAATCATTGTGACCTTTGATTTTTGATGTGAGTCAAGCACATAGTAAACAGTAAAGTCTACCTTGTGGAGCTCTAGGCTGGGAGAGAGTGAGATAAGTAAGCAAGTTCCCTGTTTGTTTCTAATCAGTCATATATGTAATTACTATGTATATTTAATTGCTCAATTACTTGTATATTTCTTGGTAAGTGCAGCATGAGCCATTGGTATCTTTTATGAACATCCTCATTAGCCCTGCAGGTAGAATTAAACATACCCTTCTTTGTAGCTTCTATGAATTCTGAACACATCTAATTAGGGTATCTATACTAAGTTATTACATTGTTTATGATCATACTTTTTTCCCCTAGTTTTTTTGCCGTTGATGGTAACAGCAGCTAAATATTTGTGTTAGATGCTGGGTTCTTACTAACTCAAAATGACCCAAAAATATGTTGAGTGAGTCAATAATTAGTCAACATACCTTCTCTAGCCTCTTCCAAAACATAGCTGAAAGAAGGAAATAGGCTGGGGACTTTTTCATGGATTTTTTTTTTTCCTGACGAAAGGCTATACGTAGTACCTTGCAGATAAGTTAAAGCCCAGATAGAAACCAGCAGATTTACGGGCTATAATAACAACATACAAGAGTATGGGTACCGCACAGCAGCTACAGTTGCTAATGGTGTTCAAATGCAGAGTCATTTCTAGGAGTTTTCCTGGCCAAGGCTGGGGAAAAGTCAGCAGTCATGGGCACACCAGCCAGGAGGACTGAAAATGTTTTTTCCACTTGTCAGAGCTGCTGATAATCAGCGTGCGTTGGACCTGCCTACCTATTATGATATCTTTTTATCCAGGGACAAACCAGAAATTTACTATTTCTCTCAAAGATGATGACCAAAAATGAAAATTTACTTTTCTTCTCATATTTCTCATCCTTTTTTCTGCTACATTTTACATTAGACCATATCTGACCACTGCTTTATTATACTTGTTAATATTTTTGTTTGTTTAATGAAATTAGACCACCACTTTTTATAGTGATTTATGTTGTTTGTTCAACTGGACCATAGCAAGCAGACTCGGCACATGTAATTCTTTGGCTGTTATGCACTCTTTATATTGGCCCATGTTTAAATTTTTAACAAGGTATTAGTATCTTCAAAATCATTATCCAACAAAAAGTTGAAACCTCCATAATAATCTAAATCTAACTACATGGTCCTCTGTACTAACCCGTCTTGCTGCCATGTGTGTATGTGTGAAATATATTTAAAGTTATTTGTACATTAAGTAAAATATTTATAACTGTATAAAATACTTATAATTTTTTTATATATTATTAATGTATTTAAAAGCATTATATGTTTATATGTTTGAGTAATATATATTTAAAAAATACACATATTTGGCCTAGCACGGTGGCTCACACCTGTAATCCTAGCACTTTGGGAGACCAAGACCGAGGCGGGAGGATCACAAGGTCAGGAGATTGAGACTCTCCTGGCTAACACAGTGAAACCCCGTCTCTACTAAAAATTCAAAAAATTAGCTGGACATGGTGGCGGGCACCTGTAGTCCCAGCTACTCTGGAGGCTGAGGCAGGAGAATGGCGTGAACCTGGGAGGTGGAGCTTGCAGTGAGCCAAGATTGCCCACTGCACTCCAGCCTGGGCGGTAGAGTGAGACTCCGTCTCAAAAAAAAAAAAGAAAAAAATATATATATATGCATTTATATATATATGTATTTCTTCAAAATATAATCTATTCAAATAAAAATTGTTCCTAAAAACTTTAATGTGTAGTACATTCTTTGTGATTTGAAGGGATTTACTTATTTCACTTGATATTGTGTTGCTAAGATTTAGAAATATGTGAGTCTGTATTTTATTCATCTTTTTTTTTTTTTTTTTTTTGAGACGGAGTCTCGCTCTACCGACCAGGCTGGAGTGCAGTGGCACGATCTCGGCTCACTGCAGGCTCCGCCTCCCGGGTTCACACCATTCTCCTGCCTCAGCCTCCAGAGTAGCTGGGACTACAGGCACCCACCACCACGCCCGGCCAATTTTTTGTATTTTTTTTTAGTAGAGATGGGGTTTCACCGTGTTAGCCAGGATGGTCTCTATCTCCTGACCTCGTGATCTGCCCGCCTCAGCCTCCCAAAGTGCTGGGATTACAGGCGTGAGCCACTGCTCCCTGCCTCATCTTTTATGTTATATTATATTCCATTGTGTGACTATACTGTAATTCATTTACTCTCCCTTTGCTAGGCATTTAGGTCCAGTTGTAGGCTGTCTTTAAGGTGGCTCCCAGGCCCGCCATGATGACTCACACCTGTAATCTCAGCACTTTGAGAGGCCAAGGCCAGTGGGTCACGAGGTCAAGAGATGGAGATCATCCTGGCCAACATGGTGAAACCCTGTCTCTACTAAACCTTGTCTCTACTAAAACCCTGTCTGTACTAAAAATACAAAAATTACCTGGGCGTGGTGGCAGGCCCCTGTAGTCCCAGCTACTTAGGAGGCTGAGGCACAGAATTGCTTGAACCCGGGTGGCGGAGGTCGCAGTGAGCCGAGATCGCACCACAGCACTCCAACCTGGGTGACAGAGTGAGGCTCCATCTCAAAAAAAAAAAAAAAAAAAAAAAGATGGCTCCCAATAATCCCTGTATCCCACTGTTCTCACAATTATGTTAGCTCCTCACCTTAAATTTGGACTTCTTCTATGAAATAGAACATGAGAAAAGTTTTGAGATGTTACTTCCAAGAAGAGGTTATAAAAATACAATCATTGCCATCCTGCCTCTTTTTCAGAGCCCTCACTCTGGGGGAAGCAAGATGCCATCTGTGAGTAGCCCCATGGAACAATTCACATAAGGAATTAATGTTTTTAGTCAATAATCAGTGAGGAACTGAAGACTGTCACTAGCTACATCAGTGAGAAAGAAAGGATATTGTCCCCTAGTTGAGCTTTAAATTCACTAAAACTCTGAGTATCACCTGAATTGCAGTCCTTTGAGTAACCCTGCGTCAGGCACTGTGATTCAAACTGTGAGCTAATAAATGCTGCTTGTTTTAAGCCATTATGTTTTTGGGTAATTTGTGATAGAACAATTTATAACTAATATAACTTGATTCATGGGTTTTACTATAGAGAAAGGTAATAACATGAACATTCTTGCACCTGTCTCCTGTTGTACATGTATAAGAGATTATTTAGGGGAACACAGAAAGGAGGAAAACTGCTGAGTTGTGAAGTATGTGAAAAGTCTAGTTTAGGAGTCAGTACCATGTACTTTCCAAAGCTGTTACACAAATTTACATTTTCACCGAAAAATGTAAAATATAACAATAGATCTACATCATTTTACTTTTCCCCACATAATGGGTGTCAAAGGGCATCTCTTCATTGCCTTGATTTGCATTTCCCTAGTTACTGATGGTGTTTAACATCTTGACTTATGGATATAGGCATATTTGTTTCCTCTTCTGTTGTTTATTTATGTCTCTTAACCATTTTTCTATTAGTTATATGAGCTTTTTAGATTAATTTGCAAGACTTATGAATAGCTTCTTGATAACCAATCCTTTATCATTTATGAGCATCAGAAATAACATTTTTGATATTTATTATTATTATTTTCCATTTATCTTAGTGTATCTTTAGATAAATTAGAATGGCTGATTTCTGTCTTTACAGTCGGTACCTTTGTGTTATGTTTAAGGAATTTTTACATATTACAGTTTGTAAAAGATACTGACCTAAATTTTCTAACGGAGGATTTCGAGTTTAATTTTGACAATAAATTTCTTAATTTATCTGAGGGAGGGATCCAATTTAATATTATTTAAATATAAGTAGCAAAATTCTTGTAATTTCCCTTTATTGAAAAGGACCTTATTGCTCCACTGATTTTTACATGGCTTCTTTGTCCATTTACCAAAATTCCATCATGTGTGGGCCTGATTTCGAGCACTTATCTTACTGCATTCATCAATTTGTTCATAGATGCACTAACACCACATTGTCCTGCTAAATATAATTCCATATAAAATATGCAATAGGGCAAATCTTACTTTTCTTCTTCAGAATTTTCCGGAATAATTTGATCTTTTATTTTACATATATATATTTAAAATCACCTTGTCACATTCCATGAAAATCTCTATTAGTCATTAGAATTATATTGAATCCATTTGATTTATATAGAATCAATTTCAGATTAAATATTAACTTCATAAACTTGGCTTCTCATTAACTGGCATTATCTCTCTTAGATAATTAGCATTATCTAAGTTTTTAATTTCACTCACTAAAGTTCTATACCTTTCCACATAAAAATCTTGACTCTCTCTCTTTTTTTTTTTTTTTTTGAGACAGAGTCTCCCTCTATAGCCCAGGCTGGAGTGCAGTGGCACGATCTCTGCTCACTGCAAGCTCCGCCTCCCAGGTTCACGCCATTCTCCTGCCTCAGCCTCCCAAGTAGCTGGGACTACAGGTGCCCGCCACCACGCCCGGCTAATTTTTTGTATTTTTAGTACAGACGGGGTTTCCCTGTGTTAGCCAGGATGGTCTCCATCTCCTGACCTCGTGATCAGCCTGCCTCAGCCTCCGAAAGTGCTAGGATTACAGGCGTGAGCCACCACACCTGGCCAACTATCTCTTTTTATAGTCATAGGTAATTTACATCCACTGTTCACCCTGGAAAATGTGTCTTTTTTTTAATTATTATTTTAGTAGTTTGCTTTTACACTGTTTTCTTATTTAATTTTGTTTTCAATATCCATTTATTTTACCACTTTTCTTGGGACTAGTGCTGCCAAATGCTTAATTTCTTTGAAGTTAAAAAATAACATTTAAACATGTATAATGTTTTAATTATTAAGCTAAATAATGTTTTAATTATTAAAACATTATACATGTTAATTAAAAATTAACAGTTTTAATTTTTAAAAAATTAAATGCATTAATTGAATCAAAATGAAAATTCACCATCTCAATCTTAAAACTAGAGAAAGTTTCATTTGTCTTATCTGAGTTCTTTTCTCAGGAAACCAACCATCAGGCCTCCCAGATATTATCAATTAAATGCATTAATTGAATAACAATGAAAATTCACCATCTCAGTCTTAAAACTAGAGAAAGTTTCATTTGTCTTATCTGAGTTCTTTTCTCAGGAAACCAACCATCAGGCCTCCCAGATATTATCAAGTAACTGACACTTACCAGATGTCTGCATCTGGACAATGAGAGGCCAGAGTCCTCACTCATCATGATTACCTAACTGACCACCTGCTTCCTGTTGACTAACTACTCTTCCTTAGCCCTCCCTAATTGTTTTCCCACACATGGTTACTTTTCCTTCCTGGTACATAAACCGTTAATTTTAGTCAGTTGAGGAGACTGATTTGAGACTGATCTCTCATCTCCAAGGTCGTTAGCACCTGAATAAAGCCTTCTACCTTTGCATTACTCATTGTCTTAGTGATTGGCTTTCTGGGCAGTCAGCAATTGGACTTAGACTGAACCCCTGGTGTTTCAGGAACAGATCTGAGTTGTCCTGGTATATTGTAATTATAGTATGAATACTTGAAATAATCTTTGACATACAAAGTTTTGTTTCATCTGATTTAATGTCAACTCAATATATCAACATTTGAAAACTAAATATATGGCTCCAAAACAATTTGAAGGTAAAATAAAACTGAAACCAACCCAAAAGTCCTGTGGACGGTTTTTTTTGGAAAAACATAGAAACTGACTCTTCTGGTCTTAAAGCTTGAAACTTAGATTTGTTTAATCTGAGTTCCTTCCTCAGGAAAGGATCCCCAGGCCTCTCAAAAAGAATTAAAGAACTGCCACTCACCAGATCATCCCATCTAGACAATGAGAGGCCAGGCCAAGCCTCACATTCATCATGATTGCTTCCTTACCCCTCCGGAGTTCCTGTTTTCTCACACCTAGTTACATTACTTCCCTGGTATAAAAACTCCTGATTTTAGTTGTTTAGGGAGATGGATTTGAGACTGATCTCCCATTTCCTAGGCTGCAGCACCTGATTAAAACCTTTTTCCTTGGCAATAATCATAGCCTCAGTGATCACCTTTCTGTGTGGTGAGCACCGGGACCTAGACTGAACCTCTGGTGTTTCAGTAACAAAAGCAATAGACACTCAGAAATGTGATTGGGGTGAAATTACTCTGTATAGATACATGTACAAATTATTATTATTATTAAAATTTAAGATGAGTTTTTTCAGTGAAAATTATGCAGACAAATTAATTAGACCTCCCTTTATCTGTTATAAAATGTTTAGTTTTAATTTAAATAGGTATTAATGGGAATTGATAGATTTGATGTGAATATTATGCAGTCTACAAAATAAACATGTTAAAATATATTAGTAACAACATGAACTAAAATATTTATGTGTATTCTGTGCTTTCCCTAAAAATATTCTATATTTCTAAAATTATAATTTCAACTTCTTCATGTATATCAGATTACTGGGAAGGAGAAGGTAGTAATAAGACTCACTGATGTTTACAGGAAAAAAAAATACTGTACCCTTAATTATTCTTCATTTGTCTATAAAAATTATATTTATTCATTTAGACGTAATTTGTTATTAGATTTTTGTGAAGTTTAACTAAAACCTCTATTGTATTATTTGTATTTAATAAAAGTGACGTTATAAATCTGCCTGGCACGGTGGCTCACGCCTGTAATCCCAGCACTCTGGGAGGCTGAGAGGGCGGATCACGAGGTCAGGTGATCCAGACCATCCTGGCTAACACGGTGAAACCCGTCTCTACTAAAAAGATAAAAAAAATTAGCCAGGTGTGGTGGCGAGAGCTTGCAGTGAGCCGAGATGGCACCACTGCCCTCCAGCCTGGGTGACAGAGTGAGACTCCGTTAAAAAAAAAAACCACTTAATATACAAAGATTGTTCAAATTGTAAGCAGATAAAGTCAAACAGTTGTTTACTCTCCAGACCTTTGAAATTTTCAATTGTCGTATTCTCTAATTCTGAAATAGTATGTTCTTTACTCAATCCAGTCAAATTCTTACATTGAAAGACCTATCTTAAAACAGATTCCAAAACCTCACAAATATTCCCCCACTGATACTAAAGCTTTGACAAGGTAGTACTATCCTTTACCGAAAATGCAGTAAACTGAGCTTTGATTTAGAAACATGTTATGTTGGTAGTATTTGTGAGAAGACAGCATTTGACAAAAGCTTTCTCAATTTTATTTTCTATTACCATGTGTATAAAATATATTTGAGGACAAACAAAGCTGCTTTAGCTTCTGTAATTCTGAGAGGTTATTAACAGGATTTTAGTATGATGTTACTCCTTGTGATACTCATGGTCAGTCCAAGTATTAACGTTTTTTTTTTTTTTTTTTTTTTTTTTTGAGACAGAGTCTTGCTCTGTCAACCAGGCTGGAGTGCAGTGGCACGATCTTGGCTCACTGCAAGCTCCGCCTCTCAGGTTCACCCCATTCTCCTGCCTCATCCTCCGGAGTAGCTGGGACTACAGGCGCCCACCACCACACCTGGCTAATTTTTTGTATTTTTAGTAGAGACGGGGTTTCACCGTGTTAGCCAAGATTATCTCGATCTCCTGACCTCGTGATCTGCCCGCCTCGGTCTCCCAAAGTGCTGGGATTACAGGGGTGAGCCACTGCGCCCGACCTAACGTATTTTTTTGTACGTTAGTTTGATTTATATGTTGAGCTTCAAATCAAGGACTATAGTTGGATAATATTTTATTATTTTTGTATTGTGCTCATGAAGTCTGAGGTCTAGGGAATACACCTTTTTTTCCAAGGTCATGAGACAAGTAAAGAAAAAAAACAAGGACGCAATTCCAGGTGTTTAGACAACTGCATCAGTTGGCGTTTCACTCAAGCAGGTGGTAGGCACTATTTTCCATCTGTGGAATTAGTCACCCACAAAATTACTTTTCTCCATTTAAAATATTTAATCATGAAGAACAGAGAGTTGTTACACAGATAAAATTTAAGAATCCTCACTTATAAATTAAAATGTCTGGTCCAAAGATATCACGTCACTTCTGATGTTACTTGTAATGAGAAATCTGATACTTCTGTTGACTTTACCTCTCCATTAAATATTTAATAATAAGAGAAGGAAATCCATAGGTTTTATCTATTTAATTTTGAACTTGAGGTAATTCTGTTATTGGTTGTTGGATTCCTGTTAATTCAAAACACACTGCAAAGTGGTGTTGTGCTCAGTCAAGTTTGACTCTATCAATTTGTCCATAAAATGTCATGTTTAATATTTTGCTAAAATCAACTCCTTAGGAAATAATCATTTCTGGTTAAAAGAAAAATACAAGCTTGTTAGGAAACAGCAAAAACCACTTCAATTATGAATTGCAGCAGTCTGCCTGACACATTTCATGAAATTTTACAGCAATTACTCGTGGTAACTGTTAAATGGAGGGGAAAGAAAACTAATACTAAATTTATTTTTAATTACTAGAAACAACAAAAAGTGATTTATTTCTGACAAAGTGAGCTGAGATAATGAATATACCACCTGTATATGGGAGGGAAGGGATTAAAAATGAATGAATATTGTGATCTTTAACTTTTTTTTATTTATATTGCATGAGTCAGAGCATTCCCCCTTGTATTTTAGTTTCCTTATGTGTAGTGTTACAAAGGCATTATCCGGGACTTGATGGAAACATAAAATGTAGCCACCCAGACAGGAAAATTACTCAACCCAAGGCCGCTCTAGTAAATGAGTGTACTGTTACAGTCGAGTTAGTTAAAAATAATTTATATCATTGAATGAGGGTCTAAGGAAATAAGGCCATTCCTATTGGCCATTATTGGGACAACTTGGAAAATAAATGAAGATAAATCATAATCAGTAATGAAAATACGTATTTAGTGACAATATTGAGCAAGATAAAAACTCCCTTTAAAGACAGCCAAACATTTAAAAATAAGTTCTTGCTGCTGAACCAGAGTGTGAGCACTTTTAAAGGACTTCACTCTTTAAAGAAGTTTCCTACATTTAAAAGAATTTCTTCATTGTGTTCAAATTATACAGACAAATTATTTCTGGAGGACAAAGAGCATACTTCTTGCTTCAGATTTTTCTAATTGTGGCTACAGAGTATCACAACACAATAGGTAGCACTCTAGGTTAAAATATGATTGAGTTTTAACATCACATTATGTTCCAATAATTTTCCCAGCAAAGCACTTTCCTCTACCTCCCAGGAAGGAGAGATGACTTTTCCTTGACTAATACAGTAGACCTCCTAATGAGCAGTACAGACCACACTGGTTAATTTTAAAAATCATAAATAAATAAAGAAACCACACACAGCCTATCAGGGGTACACAGAGGAGTGGTTGGTTGCCCAGAGGACCAGACTTGGAAAACAAATGGGAGAAAAAGTAGCCCTGAAAGGACTTCTTATGAAACACAACCTTAAAATATGCATGAATACACATATACACACATTGTCAGTCATGTTCACATGCATATGGATACATGTTGAGCTTCTGTGTCATTGATTATTTTGTGTAATGGGAGTTATAGTATATAATCTTTAATTTATTCTATTCTCACTCCATGATACTTTATGAACATTCTTTCTATCCAGGTCTTCTGATATAGCTCTAATATTTTGTAATATTTTCTTATTCCAATGACTATATAATATTTCATATGCCATAATTTATTAATCCACTTTCCTTCAGATGAGTATTCACTTGCTTTTTAGACTCTACTATATTACAATAAAATCCTTGTTTCTTGAGTGCTAGGATGGTCTTTTGAGGGCAGAATCGTTTAAATGGATGAGGACAGGCTGCCCCTGGGAACTTGTGGCTTGCTACCCAAAGTCCCTTGGGGATTGTGCTTTCCAGGCACAGTGCTCTTCACTTGCCTCCATTGTGGCTGAATGAGCCCAGGTGTAGCTTAGGCAGCAATCCGATATGAAGATTGCAAATGGTGAGCCCTGGCAGTGTCCACGTGGTGCTAACTCTGCAGGCTCACAGTATAAAGAGCTGTGGAGGATGGCTGCCTCCACACAAATTTCAAAGGGTGCTACAGAGAACCTCGGGCCAAGACAGAGACCTGCCATAAGGATGGAGCTTCTGCAGAGAGCACTCACTAGGACAATGCTCAGTCAACCTGTGGGATCTGGGGTATCACAGAGTCTCCACTAACACAATGCCTAGGGCCACCCTTGAGACTCTAGAACTGTGGACACATCAGTGTGCAGTGTCAGCCTAGGAGACCTGCCAACAAGCAATTTTAATGTGTGAGAGCTGAAGCCTGGGCTGTGCCCATCAAACCTATGGTATTGGGGCTACCAGAGTTTTGGGGACAAATCTCCACCTCTGTGTCCAGAAAGTAGAAGCTGGAGTCAAAAGACATTATTCTTAAGCCTTAAGATCCACTGTGGGTAAACTTGTAGGGTTTTAGACTTACTTGGGACCAGTTTTCTTCTTGTTCTTCTTTCTTCTTTCTTCTTCTTCCTCTTCCTCCTCCTCCTCCTCTTCTCCTCTTTCTTCTTCTTCTTTATTCATCTTCCTCTTCTCCTTCTCCTTCTTCCTCATCCTCATCTTCCCATTCCTCTTCTTCCTTTTCCTCTTCTCCTCCTCCTTCCTCCTCCTCCTCTTCCTTATTCTTCTTCCTCCTTTTCTTCCTCCTTCACCTTCTTCCTCCTCTTCTTCCTCCTTCTGTTCCTCCTCCTCTTCCTCCTACTTCTGTTCCTCCTCCTCTTCTTCCTCCTTCTGTTCCTCCTCCTCTTCCTCCTCCTCTTTCTCTTCCTTCTCTTCCTCCTGTTCTGCCTCTTCTCCTTCCTCCTCCTCTTCCTCCTCCTGCCCTTTTTCTCCTTCTCCTTCTTCTTCTTCTCTTCTGATGAAGTTTCACCCTTGTCTCTCAGGCTGGAGTGAATGGCATGACCTCAGCTCAGTGCAACCTCAACTTCCCAGGTTCAAGCGATTCTCCTGCCCTCAGCCTCCCGAGTAGTTGGGATTACAGGCACCTATCACCACGCCTGGCTAATTTTTGTATTTTTAGTAGAGATGAGGATTCACCATGTTGGTCAGGCTGGTCTGGAACTCCTGACCTCAGGTGATCCACCTGCATCGGCCTCCCAAAGTGCTGGGATTACAATTACAGATGTGAGCTTCTGCGCCTGGCCTCTTATTTCTTCTTTTAGTAATGGAAACGTCTGTCCTATGCCTGTCGCATCATTGTATTTTGGAAATACATCACTTGTTTGATTACATAGGCTCAGAGCTGGAGGTCAATTTGCCTAAGGATGTATCCTGCCTTGATACTCACCTATATCTGATTCTGAGACTCCAGACTTTAGACATTAGAGCTGATGTTGGAATGAGTTAAGACATTCTGAGAATATTGAGATGGGATGAATTGCTTATATAATGTATTTTGCGTGTGAGGAAGACACGAATTTTGGTAGGCCAAGGGTGGAATGATATGGTTTGAATGTATGCCCGTTAAAATTCATAAGTTATTGGCCCTGCACAGTGGCTCACATCCATAATCCCAGCATTTTGGGAGTCCGAGTGGGTGGATCACTTGAGACCAGGAGTTCAAGACCAACCTGGCCAACATGGTGAAACCCCATCTTTACTAAAAATATAAAAAATTAGCCAGGTATGTTGGCACGTGCTTGTAATCCCAGTTACTCAGGAGGCTGAGGCAGAATTGTTTGAACTCGGGAGGCAGAGGTTGCAGTGAGCCAAGATGGTGCCACTGCACTCCAGCCTGGGTGACAGAGCAAGACTCTATCTCAAAAAAAAAAAAAAAAGAAAGAAAGAAAGAAAGAAAGAAAGAAAGAAAGAAAGAAAGAAAGAAAGAAAAACAATTAAAAAAAATAAAATTCAGGTGTTATTAATATTATATACTAAGAGGTGGGGACTTTAAGAGGTGATAGGCCACTAGGATTCTTTCCTCACTAATGTTATTCTGTTTGTAATACCTGAATTTTCAAGGGGACACAGTTAAACCATAGCAGTTGATGGAAGCTTAAGTCACTGAGGCAGTTGAGCTAGTAAAAACAGCAGTGTTGTGGGAATCAGGACCAGAGAGGCCAATGGGTGGAACAGGAGAATTTAAGTGGCCACTGGCCCAGCAGATTCACATCCAAAGGCTAGGCCCTCAACAAACACAGGGCTTGACTTTTATATATGCATCTGACAGGGGCAGGCCAGGTTTGTGGGGCGAAACCTGTAAGGCGGGTAAGTGAACTTACAGAAGCAGAACAAAAGCAGTTAATCATACAGTGACAGGTTTTGCCACTCAGGCATGTCTTGTGACCTTGCAGCCACATCGAAGGAAAAATAGGAACTTACAAAACTTGGAAATTGAGTAATGGTAAGGGGGTTGGAGATAGTAAAGGAATTTGTTTTCTTAACCTTGCTCTGATTGGGTGTTGGGAGAGTTCTGGAGCTTGTTCCTTTGGGCTCTGGCTTTCCAGATAGTGTTATCAAGGCTTTGTCAGGGCCCTGCCTATTGCTGGCCTTGTAGTGAGTCAGCTAAGTACAGGAAAACTTGTTTTTCTCTTTTTAAAAATTTCTGCTTCAGCAGGATATATTTTAATGCATTTTATCTCAATCCCAGTACTATAGCCATTTCAGCTGAATAATTCTTTGTTCAGATGAACTATCCTGCATATTATAGGATGATTAGCAACATTCCTGGCCTCTACCCACGAGATAACAGTAGCAGCCCTCGTCCAGTTGCAATAAACCAAAATGTCTCTAAACATTTCCAAAATTCCCCTGGGGAGCAATATTTTCCTCAGGTGAGAAATGCTAGATTATTTAATATCAAAATATAAAAAAAAATCAGAGTTTTAAAATTTGACCTGAAATTGTTAAGCCTGTCTATAACTCAAAACTTGTAGTAGGTTCAAGGTTATATTTTTGTTATTTTTTGCTAATATTTCATTAAAAGAAAATCTTATAGAAATATACATCTCCTGAAACAGGAAAGTATAACAAACATAATACTACTGCTTTGATTTTTTATGGATTTTTATTCTCAGCCATATTTTTATTTCTTTCTCTGCGAGGTATTTGTAGAAAAGATTCTGTTTTAAAAGCAAAATCACAAATATGAATAATTTGAGCAGGTTTGGCTTGAAAGATTTCCAAGTCTGAAGGATTTATAGTTAGAAAAGTAGAGGAGTAGTAACTCTGGAGTCTATCATAAGCAGAATTTTAATAAAACTTGGCAATGTATCTTGCCAAATACCCGAAGGTCTCCATTCTATTGTAAGGTGGAGACTCCATACATACATTTACATAGTGAAACATTGATGAGGAAGGCTGGATTTAAATGAGAGTGCTTTGTACCATAGTTTATTTTGTTATATTTAAAAGGTATGCAAAAACCAATGTAAATATTATATATATGTGTGTGTGTCTGTGCACGTGTGTATATGTTTATATGAATCACACAGAGAATCTTGATATAATTATCTTTGAATACCCTTATATATGCCATCAATCAAACAGCAACAGTTTTTGAAGGCCTATTATGTTTAGATAATTATGATAAATACTGTTGGGAAAGGAAGAATGAAGATCCAGGAAATTAGATTATAGACTTTGCTCTCAAATTGCTTATATAATATCAAGGCTATGGTAAATGTGTCTAAAGAAATTATATACTGGCCTTTGCCGTTAGTTTTCTTTCTTTTTTTTTTTTTTTTTTTGAGATACAGTCTCACTGTATCACCCAGGATGGCATGCAGTGGTGCGATCTCGACTCACTGCAACCTCCGCCTCCTGGGTTCAAGAGATTCTCCTGCCTCAGGTTCTGAGTAGCTGGGACTACAGGTGCACACCACCACGCCCAGCCAATTTTTTTTTCTTTTCTTTTTTTTTTTAGTAGAGATGGGATTTCACTATGTTGGCCAGGCTGATCTCCAACTCCTGACCGCAGGTGATCCACCCACCTCGGCCTCCCAAGGTGCTGGGATTACAGGAGTGAGCCACCACGCCCGACCGCCATTAGTTTTCTAATAAGGGCTACCCAAAATTCTCAAAGAAAACCAATATCGGCTCTTTTTATACTTATTATAAGTGAATATTGCTTAGGAAATAAATGTGACCATAACACATGATCTGTTACATGAATCTGAAATTTCAGTTTTATTATTTCCAAGTCATTTGACCTGTCAAGTTTAAGCATTCTCTTACTTTACAATTGTATTCTCTATCATAATAAATGTAAGCAGTTGGTTAAGTACAATTATATATACATTTATATTATCTATATCAGATTAATTTTTTAGTTTCTTGTATCTACAGAAAATTGTTTAGTGTGTACAGTCAGGTTTTTAACAGTGCCACCTTTTAATAAATTCAAATAAACAAGTTTGCTCACAAGTAAACTTAACATCTTTTGGGTGTGGGATGTATCTTCTTTGTTTTATTAACTAGAGGTTTAATTAATATATGAATTAAAACCCAAATAAAGTGCTCGTTAGATGATTGTAGGATTTCTATTGTCTATTACAAAAGTTTCAAATTTGTAGATATAAAATGTTTCAAATGCATTGAATAAGTAATTTAAATAAGACAACAGAGATGTTTTAAATGACTTAATTATTTGAGAAAAAGATCAAATGACCAGGGAATAAGATAATAAATGAAAAATTGGCTTTCCTTTCAAGATGTCATCTGGCTTTTGTCTAGGAGCCCCCAGCATATCCTTTCACATGATTTTATATGCAGACAACCTGAAAGACGAAAACTCACATCACAAACCTAAACTAAGACTAGTTGTAAACCTATCACTAAAATTCAGCAGGGCACATTGGATAGTCTACCCGTATTACACACTGATTAAAATGACCTGTTAGAAACTAGGAAGTGGTCCATTCCACCTTCCTTTCTGTTCACCATCTGGATTAGAAACACAAAGTTTTAACATTAACAAAAGACCATAGCCCTGGTACCTACTCCTGAACCAAATGGCCTTGGCTACTAGAGAATCATCTCCCTTATCTCCTTGTACATGTGTATCCCAGTGAGAGAGAGCTATGTCTGAAAACTTATAGGAAAGGATGTACACAGGTCCATCTAGGACTGTGGATGTATCAAAATCCGGGTAGTGTAATTTTTATAGCTACCAACAGCCAGAAAGGAAGCATGATGAGAACTGTGATGACATTAATTATTCATTTATTTATGAGTTCCGGGCTAAGCAATAGAGAAGTCTGTACTGGGACAAACAGAATTGCATTAGATCAAAGACTGTTATAGAAACTTGGAACTGGCATAAAGTCATTAGGTATCTGCCTGCCATCCTTCTAAATCTAATAAAGAGATTTGATCACTATTTACTGATGAGAGTTCTGCCAAGGGCAATAATTACACCTGTTTATTACACAGAATTAATTCAGAGGGCCTATTTTATTGAATGATAAGAAAACAGAAAAAAATCCAACAGTATAACACTCATGAAAAATCAATATAGAAAAAGAATAATGGCATGTCACCATAAATACACTAAGTTGGAACAGATGACTAAAAATAATTTACTACAAGAATTACAAAACATTTAAAAAGTTTTTGGTGTAAAATCAAAATATGTGATGGCATAGCCTTTGTAGAAAATCATAAGTTAAGGCTGGACGCGGTGGCTCATACCTGTAATCCCAACACTTTGGGAGGCCGAGGCGGGCGGATCACAAGGTCAGGAGATTGAGACCACCTTGGCTAACACGGTGAAACTCCATCTCTACTAAAAATACAAAAAATTAGCCGGGCGTGGTGGCGGGCGCCCATAGTCCCAGCTACTCGGGAGGCTGAGGCAGGAGAGTGGCATTAACCCGGGATGCGGAGCTTGCAGTGAGCCGAGATCACACCACTGCACTCCAGCCTGGGCCACAGAGCAAGACTCCATCTTAAAAACAAAGAAAAAGCCGGGCGCGGTGGCTCACGCCTGTAATCCCAGCACTTTGGGAGGCCGAGGTGGGTGGATCACGAGGTCAGGAGATCGAGACCATCCTGGCCAACACGGTGAAACTCTGTCTCTACTAAAAATACAAAAAATTAGCTGGGCATGGTGGCGGGCGCCTGTAGTCCCAGCTACTCGGGAGGCTGAGGCAGGAGAATGGCGTGAACCTGGGAGGCGGAGCTTGCAGTGAGCCGAGATCGGGCCACTGCACTCTGGCCTGGGTGAAAGAGCAAGACTGTCTCAAAAAAAGAAAAAAAGAAAATCATAAGTTAAAAGCAAGGTGAGAGGCAAAGTAAACTGAATAAATTAAAAAAAGATACATAAGATGAAGAATACCAAGGAAATTACAAACACTAAAATCAAAATATTAAAATCTCTTTTTAATATAGAAAGAGAAGAGCTGACATTTAAATAATTATGTCTTGACTTAGGACAAGAGGAAATACTCCAGTCTTTCTCTGAGGATTTTCAGTTAAAAATTCATAGTTAAAATGAGAGAGTGCTTGATATTACAAAAATTAAGACCATCGTAATCATTATCATCAGTAATATTACCAAAATTTTCCTACAAAGGGTTATTCACATCTATGGAAAAACAATGACAGGAGACCTATATCTTGATAGATTCCTATGTTTTAAGAAGTAATTATTATAAAGGCAAATGTCTTTGGATAACTAGGCATTAAGAAAATAAGTTGCTTACAAAGGAAAAAAAAACTTCAACTGGTAAGACTTCTGATTATCACTCCATGTTAGGACATAGAAAAATATTTGCAGCAAGAACATGGGGAAGGAGTGTTCCTGTGCCAATACTTTTTCTTTTTCTTTTTTTTTTTTTTGAGACAGAGTCTCACTCTGTTGCCCAGCCTGCAGTGCAGTGGTGCAATCTCAGCTCACTGCAACCTCCACCTCCTGGGTTCAAGCGATTCTCCTGCCTCAGCCTCCTGAGTAGCTGGGACTATAGGAATGCACCACCATGCCCGGCTAATTTTTTTTTGTATTTTTTAGTTGAGATGAGGTTTCACCACATTGACCAGGCTGGTCTCAAACTCCTGACCTCGTGATCTGCCCACCTTGGCCTCCCAAAGTTCTGGGATTACAGGCTTGAGCCACCGCTCCCGGCCATGTGCCAATAATTTTTCATCTGGCAATGTTTACTTTCACGTATGAAATGTACAGAAGTGAATTTTCCAGATGGGAAAAAATGTGCTCTTCATGAAATAAATACTCAAGGAAGTGAAGTAACAAAATATGTATGAAATAATAATGAAAAAATTATGAAATAAGTATTGTAGGACTTCATTAATATCAAACTAGAAACTTAAGGATAGACTTGAATCATGCACTATAAATTGGATACTATAAACCCAGTGCTAGAGGGTGGCTTTCTGGTGTTTTCCTTAGCTCTTTCTGTCCACACCTTATTTATGTTTTTATCTAGGACAAGTTATGCCTATCTATCTAGAGTAAAATATTTCCATCATCTACATCTGGCCCAGCAGTCACATCTCTTGAAACATCCTGATGACTTTTCCCTTTTCTTCAGTATATTGATCAGTATGTTGTTACAAGACCGGGTGTGGCACCACAGCTCAAGTCTGTAATCCCAGCACTCTCAGAGGCTGAGGCGGGCTGATCATGAGGTCAGTAGTTCAAGACCAGCCTGGTCAACATGGCGAAACCCTGTCTCTACTAAAAATACAAAAATTAACTGGGCATGGTGGCAGGCACCTGTAATCCCAGCTACCTGGGAGGCTGAGGCAGCAGAATCGCTTGAACTGGGAGGCGGAGGTTGCAATGAGCTGAGATTGTGTCATTGCACTCCAGCCTGGTCAACAAGAGCAAGACTCCATCTCAAAAAGAAAAAAAAAAAAAAAAAAGAAATGCTGTTACAGTCTGTATTTGGGTTTTCCAGAGAAATAGAAACCTATATATATCTAGATACAAGATGAGTATATATAAAATATGTCATCCTATATCTAGGATATCTATAAATCTATGTCTATATCATCCTATATCTAGAGATATACTAGATATCCTATATCTAGTGGGGGCTGGCAGGTCTGAAATTTGCAGTGCAGGCCAACAAGCTGGAAATTCTGGCAGGGGTTGCTATTTCAGTCTTGAGTTCTAGGGCAGTCTGGAGGCAGAATTAGTTCCTGTTATGGGCCCCTCATTCTTTTAAGGCCTTCAAATGATTGGATGAGGCCTACCCACGTTATGAAGGGTAATCTGTTTTTTTTTTTTTTTTTATGATTTTTTCATGTAAGGTTAGTTGAAATAAATTATCATTGATTTTCAGATTTAATATTAATTAGCTATTGCATATTCTCTTTTTTTTATTATTTTTTTTTTTATTATACTTTAGGGTTTTAGGGTACATGTGCACAATGTGCAGGTTTGTTACATATGTATCCATGTGCCATGTTGATTTCCTGCACCCATTAACTCGTCATTTAGCATTAGGTGTATCTCCTAATGCTGTCCCTCCCCCCTCCCCCCACCCCACAACAGTCCCCGGAGCGTGATGTTCCCCTTCCTGTGTCCATGAGTTCTCATTGTTCAATTTCCACCTATGAGTGAGAACATGCGGTGTTTGGTTTTTTGTCCTTGCGATAGTTTACTGAGAATGATGTTTTCCAGGGTAATCTGTTTTACTCAGAGTGTTATCTATGTAAATGTTAATCACACCTAAAAAGTATCTTCACTGCAACATCCTATTATTTAACCAAACAACTGAACACCATAGCCTAGCCAAATTGATACATGCAATTAACCATCACACAGTCACTTAATTCATGTGGTCATTGTGAGACAGCCAAGTATAAATGGGTCCCTGGAGAACCTCTGACCAGCCTGCGCACTGGGAGAAATGGGTGGAGCCATGGGAAGTTCTTGCCTTTTGCAGCAGGGAGGAGTCTGGCCTCTCCTGTTCTGGGGTAGTACCTGGGATTCAGTCTGTGAGGCAGGAAGTCTACCAGCAGGACTCTGGCTTTGCTGAGTCCCTGTTTCCTTTTTTTTTTTTTTTTTTTTCCTTTTCCCTTTTCACCTGATAAACCCTGCCCTTCTCAGCCTTCAAATTGTCTGTGAGCCTAATTTTTCATGGTCACATGATGAGACCCCAGCTTTTGGTTGAACTAAGGAGAAAGTTCTAAAACAATTGTAAGCTTGATGAAAGCAGGCACTGGGCCCCTTTTTTTAACCTGTTTTACCTCCACATTTACACTATCAGCTTAATATACTATAAATAAATATATGCTGATTAATATATTTTCCATGATACAATTTAAACTAGATACAGTTTTTAAAACCACACTCTCTCTATCTTTGTTACTAAGAGCAAAGCAAGCCACATACAGTGAGGTTTAGTCTTATTGTTAAAAGAAAAATTTCAGACAACATAAATTTAACAGAATTTATGTGGAAAAAAAAGAAGGATTCATGAATTACACATCACACAGAATCTGAAAAGATTCAGAGAGCTCTGCTTTGCCACATGGGCAGTGAATATTTATAGACAGAACATGGGAGTAAGTATAGAAATAGCTTGATTGGTTAAAGCTAGGTGTATGCCTTATTTGGAAGTGGTCTGATCAGTTGGTTGCCTGTGATTGGCTGAGACCTGGCTATCTGTTACACAGATTGAGACTCCTAAGTTAGGTTTTGATTTGTTCATGTAGTTGCATCTAATTACGCAGAAACAAATTACAGAGACAGCCTCAGGCCAATGGTTTCTTACTTATGTAATTTAACACTACATTTAGAAAATTTATTTATCCATGCACACAGTTTATCTATCTATCTATCTATCTATCTATCTATCTATCTATCTATCTATCTATCTTTGTATCTATGTATCATCTTTCTATCCCAACATTTCAATTTGTCATTCTCATTCTCAAACCTTTGTCCTGAGCTGTTCGCATTCTGCAGTATCTTTCAATTTGCTTGCTTGGCAGCAAGATTACATTAGTTTTCATGGAATTGAAGGAATGAGCAAACATATGTAACATGCAGTATTAGGCTCAGCAAAAACAGGAATTAGTTTAAAGAAGAATAAGAAGGAAAGAATATTGAGAATATGACATCTGAGAGGTCATAACAACAGAATTAAAAAGTTCATTTTATTGAGCCTCCTTTTACCCCTTATGTTTATAGTGAATATATGTGTCAAAGCTTTTAGAAAAAATGTTTTAACTTTCTGTCCCCCTTTTTGAGAATTAATTTACTAGATTTCCTAGATTGATATGTTTCCTCTATAAGACAAAAATAAACTGAGTACGTATATGTGTAAGTAATGTTGCTGAGAAATGTATTTTTAACACCATAGAATCAGAAATGCCAGAGAAGACTTCACTAAACCAAGAGAGAATTACGGTTTAAATAGTGCTTTGTCCTCTTTTGGATGAGAAGCTCTAGATCAGCATTGTCCAATAGAATTTTCTCTAGTCATGGAATGTTCTATAACTATGATATTTAATATGATAGCTTATAGCCATCTATGGCAATGGAGAAATTGGAAAGTGGCTGGAGATACTGAGAGACTAAATTTTAAGTTAAATTACATTAATTGATTTTATCATTTAAATTTAAATAGAGAAATGTAACTCATGGCATTTTATTTGATGTGTCAGCTTAAATGAAACAAAAATGGACATACATAATATAATAACATATGCATGTACCAGATTACTGTAATAAAACTTCAGTGACTTAATTCCTATACTAAAAACAGCCCTGATCTATAATAGCCTATAAATATATAATTCTTGATATCTACTAATATGTTAAACTCACTTTTTAAATGGAAGCTTTTAAGGCAATTATAGTTAAACTGAAAAAATAAAACTATAAAATGATTCTCAAAAATTTTTGATATGAAATATTCTAATGCCAGTCTTAATTGCTCATGCCTGTAATCCCTGTACTTTGGGAAGCCAAAGTGGGAGGATGACTTGAGTCTAGGAATTTGAGGTTACAGTATGCTATGATTGCACCACTGCACTTCAGTCTGGGCAACTGAGCAAGACCTTGTCCCCCACCCCCAAAGAGAAAAAATCTATGACAAATCCACAGTCAACATCATACTGAATGGCAGAAGCTGGAAGTATTCCCTTTAAGAACAGGAACATACAAGTATGCCCTCTCTCACCACTCCTAGTCAACATAGTACTAAAAGTCCTATCCGGAGCAGTCAGACAAGAGAAAGAAAAAAAAGGCTTCTGTATTAGTCCATTTTCACATTGCTGATAAAGACATACCTGAGACTAGTTAATTTATAAAGAAAAAGAGGTTTAATGGACTCACAGTTTCACGTGGCTGAGGAAACATCACACTCATGACAGAAGGCAAAAGGCACATCTTACATGGCAGCAGACAAAAGAGAATGAGAGAACCAAGCAAAAGGGGTTTCCCCTTATCAAACCATCAGATGTCCTGAGTCTTATTCACTAACACAAGAACAATATGGGGGAACTTGCGCCCGTGATTCAGTTGTCTCCCACTAGCTCCCTCCCATAACACGCAGGAATTATGGGAGCTACAATTCAAGATGAGATTTGGGTGGGGACACAGCCAAACCATGTCAGCATCCAGAAAACAAAATAAGTCAAATTACCTCTCATTGCTGATGATATAATTCTATATGCAGAAATCTCTAAAGACTCCACAATCAGAGCCTAGTCCGATCTTTTATGGGAGGATATTAATTATTGATTCAATTTTTAAAATGTGTACAGGGATATCCATGTTTTCTTTTTCTTCTAACGTGGACTTTAGTAGTTTCTCTTTAAATAAATTGATCTATTTCATTTAAGATACCAAATTTTGGACATATGTTAGTGTTCCTTTATCATTATTTTAATGTCTGCAGGATCAAGTAGTGATGACTCTTTTCATTTCTTGTTTGTAGTTTGTACCTTTACTCTTTTATGTTGATTAGATTTGCTAGAGATTTATCAATTTTATTTATCTTTTTAAGAAAACATATGTTAGTTACTTTATATTCTCTATTTTTTCTTGTTTCTGTCTTAATTTTTATTTCTTCTCTTCTGCTTGTTTTCATCTTCATTTGCTCTTTTTTGCTAGGATTGTTTTTCAATTCAATAAATTTCATGTAATAAAATATTACCAATATAAATATAAAGATTATTTATACTGATATGTTTTCTCTTGATAAAAATTGTTTAATTCTCATACAATTGTATTTTAAATTTAGCCAAAGTTTATACTTCATATTTTTTATCGGTCATTTCAAATTGTTTTAGTCACTTCTTTCGCACAGCTACCAAACATTCCATACCCTTCTGAAACAAATTAGGCTGAATATTTTCTGTCCTTTTCAATATGTAGTACTAAGTAAAGAATTTCAGTCATTTATTGACTGGTCTGTCTAGACCTTTGCCTTATTACTCAAATTTGTCTTCAACAGTTCTGCCAAAGGTTATGCTTACCATGCATTTTTAAATTGCTTGTTCTTACTAGAATTCTCTAGACTCTGCCACACAAACGTTACCTAACTGTGGCATTCTCTGACATATTATTTAAGATATTTATTGATGTGATATTTAAAATATATGTTCATGCTATATGGTATTTACTGGCATTCATTTGTAATATATTCCAACTATTTCACCATTGCCTTCCATTATTGTGTACCACACATAATTCAGCAACAATGAGCCAATTACATTTAACAAACTTGACCATTTTCAACTCTGTGACATTTCACATTAGCCTTGGCACAAATCTTCTACTCTCTGCTTGTCGGTCCGCTGAATTTTATTGCTGAAAAATCAGCTCAAATATCTCCTCATTGGTAAACCATTCCTTAATCACTTTTTTGGGGGGGTGAATATGGTGTTCTACTTCCCTGATACCCAAAAATAATTTTAAAATTTTACTTAGAAAGAAAACAGTCTCTTGTTTTACTCCTCCTGCCTCAGTTCATAACTTCATTGAGGGAATGTAATCTGTTTAGCATTTGAATAATACTACCACTTAGCATGTGTTGACTTTTTTCATTTAAAACAATGAGGTGTGTAGAAGAAACATTTCTCCTAAACTCTTGTTCACTTTTACAAGTGTGTCAGAATTGTAAAGGGGGAAATACTCCTAGAGCAACCTCAGTGGAGCAACCGGGTGCAAATATCAATTTTGAAATTGGTCTTTCAGTGATGATGATTAAATTAGGAAAACAGCCTTGTCTTCTTTTTCCCATCATCTTTCTCCCTTTCTGTCTTTTTTCCCATTATCATTTCTAAAGTGTGGGGACAATTTAAGTGGTAATTTGGGGCATATATTATCACCTGTATTTGAAGTGGGATGTCCCATACATTCCCTCAGTTATCTGTTACTCAGACAGTGGAATTCTTCCAGTTTATAACAGCCTGATACAAATAATTGTTGTTTTTTTGTTTTGTTGGTTTTTGTCTTTTTTTTTTTTTTTTTTTTTTTTTTTGAGACGTTGTCTCCTTCTGTTGCTAGGCTGGAGTGCAGTGGCATGATCTCGGCTCACTGCAATCTCTGGGTTCAAGGGATTCCCCTGCCTTAGCCTCCCTAGTAGCTGCGATTACAGGTGCGCACTGCCACACCCAGCTAATTTTTTGTATTTCAGTAGAGAAAGGGTTTCACCATGTTGGCCAGGATGGTCTCGATCTCCTGACCTCGTGATCCATCCACCTCGGCCTCCCAAAGTGCTAGGATTATAGGCGTGAGCCAGCCTGCCTGGCCAATTTTATTTTATCATTACATGAGATGTATACACAAGTTCCAGAAAGATTCTTCTACTTTCCATCAATCTTTTAAAGTTCCTGATCAGTATAGACTGAAAAACTATTAACAGTCACAATGTATCCATTAAAGATGTTATAAAAGTTAAATTTATACTAGGAAAGGAAGCACATTGACTTCATTGCACACTAACTTGGAAATTATGGCTGTGGATTTATTCCTGAGAGAGGACACAGGGAAGAGAAGTAAACACATGGACCCTGGCAAGTATTGAGACAGCCAGGTTTGAAGGGGTCCCCAAAAGAAACTCCAACCAGCCAGCCTGCTCACTGAGAGGAGTGAGCACTGGGGTGGAGCCACAGAAGTTCCCTCCTTTTCCTAAGAGGGACCTGAGATTCCATCTGCAAGGTGGGAAGCACACTAGCAGAACTCTGGTCTTGCAGAGAGTCCCTGTTTCCTTTTTTATTTTTCCTTTTTTCCCAATGAATTCCATTTTTCTCCCCCTTCAAATCATCTGTGAGCCTAATTTTTCATGGCCGTGTGACAGGGACCCAGCTTTCAGCTGAACTAAGGAGGAGAGTCCTACAACAGTATGGGTATGAGACACTAAGAGTTCCTGAGTAATAAATGACAGTCAGGGAAAGAGAAATCAACATTGTAATTTCAGTGGTCAATATGTCAGACAAATCAGGATGAGAAGAAGAAACAGTGCAAATGATGTTTTTTCCTAATAGAGTGTATTTTTTTTTCTCCTTGTTCTTCATTGTTTCTTTTTACCAAGTAAACAAATAAGGATAAAATATAAGATAAAAAGTGAACTGAAGTCATCAATAGTCTAAGTTCAAAGTGTAAGGAAAAGGTTCAAAGCTTTTTGTTGTTTTTCTTTTACAGCAATAATGTAGTAATTCTTTAAATACTTTCTGCACTTGACAACACAGCACATATCTCTAGTTATTAAAAAAATACAGAATTAGTGTGTGGTCATTTGTACCTCATTAGATTATTCATTAATGCCTGTCCTTTAAATTAAAAGCCATATAATTACTGTTGCCATTTAATGAAGTTACATAATATGTTAGTCATTCAATTAATATACTTTCTGTTAAACTCACCAGGAGTTCAGTAGAAAGTATTTTGTCTCATTTATCTGATAGAATACATGGTGGTAAATGGACAACTGTGAGGTATGTAACTCAGTGACCCTCTGCTTGGTCAATGACTTATTCATTTCGGTGAAAAATATTAGTTTAAATGGATATTAAGTCCCACAGAAAGGGGGAAGGCTTGTAAATTGCTTCAGAGATGACATAAGACTTTTTATCACGACACAGACATTGCCTGACTTACCACCTGGTCCATGAGATAAGAATTGTCTCTATTAATTCAAGAGTCACCACGGTGTAATTTCTAAAAGAAAAAAGTTCTTTTTTTACATATATATTTCTGATTACTTCTATTTAAACTCAGTTTCCTATACCTACCACATACAATACACATTCTAGAGATAATAAATTAAACCATTCTTTTGTTACACGATAAATCACTCTCATGCTTCAAAATATAGGTCACCCGTTGCCATTTGATAAAGTCTTTATAATAAAGTCATCCCCATGAATATAATTAAAGTTTCTTCTCTTGTGCATTTGTTTTGCCTGGCTTAGGAAAAAAAATAAGTGCATTTATTAATAATAAAAATAGACTAAGAAGGTTTCTAAAATTTCCTGACCCTTTTAGTTAATGTTTGACCATGAGATTTGCTTGAGTTGCTGAAATGTGAATGGATGTACTAACTATTACTTCCATGCAAATGACTTGAGAGTTGAGGGGCTATTTGTCTTGGTCTCACTTTTGTTCTTGTACTCTCTCTCATTTTCTACTGCTATGGTTAATTACAGAAACATGAGTCAAGAGGAAACTCCACTAGGCTGGTTCCCTGACAGGTTAAAATGAACAGAACCAAATATCCAACTGTTGCTAAATGCATAGTATGAGTGAGAAATAAATTTAGCACTACTGAGGCACACAGATTTTGGGATCATTTGTTAGGGAAACCTAATTTTGTGCAGCCAGACTACCAAATGCATTTTTATAACCCTACCCTACCTAGCTCACATCCTGTTTTACTTTTCTCTTTAGCACTTAACATTTTCCAAAACCTAATGCATTTTTCTTATTAAAATATATTTGGTTGATTTGTTTTTCACTCTCCTCTCAACAGCAAGAAGAAAACTGAGCCAGAGGGATGCATGGACTATAAAATATTATTGCTATGTTGGGAAATATCTGTATGCTAGATAATCTACTTAACTATTGACTATTCAGTAAATATATGGGTATTAAATTTAACTTTATTTTTTTTTTTTACTTTAAAGAAGATAAAAGTAAAGTTCAAGACCTGTGCTGTCCAATTGGAAGTCAGTAGACAATGTCGCTATTTGAGTAAACTAAAATTTTAAAAAATAAAATTAAAAATTTGTTTGATCAGTCACACATAGCCAGATTTCAAGTTATTTTCACTTAGCCATGAGGCTCAATAGCGTCATGGAGTTTATCAGTGGCTACTGTACCAATCAGTGCAGATATAAAATATTTCCATCACTGTAGGAGATTCTATTGTACAACACCTGTTGTTGACAACAGTAAGACAGAGGAGAGAAATTGTCACAAGTTGAAGCAACTTTATCAAACGATGGTTGCTGTGTGCAATTATTACTAAATACATTCAATTTAGAAGAAAAAATACAGTTAAGGATATTGTAAAAATTGAGTGCTGACAACCAAAAGAGCAGAAATAACTTCCAAAGTGGCAATTATTTTTTTAACTGAGAATGCAGGAAACTGCAGAGATAACACAGTGCAGTGTTTAAGGCTATGAACTCTGCCACCATTTTGTGTGGCTACTAGCTTCATGCCTTAGAAAATTTACCTCAATATGTCTTGGTTTTCTCATTTGAAAACGGGAATGATAACAGTAGTTTCAAGATTAAATGCAAAAAAAAAAAAAAGAAAGAAAAAAAGAAAAAAGAAAAACTTTTTTTGAGATGCAGTCTCACTCTGTCACCCAGGCTGCAGTGCAGTGGTGCCATCTCAGCTCACTGCAACCTCCACCTCCCAGGTTCAAGCAATTCTCCTGCCTCAGCCTCCCGAGTAGCTGGGTCTACAGGCGCCCACCACCATGCCCGGCTAATTGTTTGTATTTTTAGTAGAGACACGGTTTCACTGCGTTAGCCAGGATGGTTTCAATCTCCTGACCTTGTGATCTGCCTGCCTTGGCCTCCCAAAGTGCTAGGATTACAGGCGTGAACCACTGCGTCCAGCCTTTATTATTATTATTATCACTTTGTATACAGAGTTTTGCTCTTGTCACCCAGGCTGGGGTGCAGTGGCACCACCTCGGTTCACTGCAGCCTCTGCCTCCTGGGTTCAAGTGATTCTCTGGTCTCAGCCCCCTATGTAGCTGGGATTACAGGGGCTGGCTACCATGCTTGGCAAATTTTTGTATTTTTAGCAGAGACGGAGTTTTACCATGTTGGCCAGGCTGGTCTCGAACTCCTGACCTCAGGTGATCCACCCACCTCGGATTTCCAAAGTGCTGGGATTACAGGCATGAGCCACTGAGCCCTGCAAAACACTTAAAATTGAGAATGGTACTTGGGTATCTGAAGGAGGCAAGTTGTAGACAACAATAAACCTATGTTGATGAATTGTTGATAGCACTAAAGAGGTTATTTGCGTTCCTTTGCCTTGTTCAAGCACATACATACATATTGTTCACACATACAATGTGTGAATTGAGCAAGCTAGTTTGAGCTGCATTCTCAAATGAAGCAAAGTCCACTGTGTTTATTAGATCAGCAGGAAACTAGGTAATTTGGGGACATCAGATTGAAGAATATGGGAGATTTAGTGTGTACTGTCTTACATTCACCACAGGAAAAGTGAAAGCAGAGACAAATTAAGAACTTTGCTCAATCTTTCCAAAGTTTTCCATGCTAATATATACTCAAAATAGCAATTAATACCTCTTTGGAATCAGTTAAATTATTTTGATGAATCTATTCCAAGAGTTTAAAATAATTATACCATTCATTTACTAAACATGTATGTGAATATTTTTAACTTTAAAAATGTTGCATTAAACAATTAGTAGTCCTTCAAGTGATCTTTAGATTCAAATCCAGATGCGATAGAATCCTAGATTTAAAAAACTATATGTACTCCGTTAGGTAGTTGTTATTTTCTGCTATTAAAGAGACCATACAATCTTCTACAGACACTTCAAATCCTTAGAGCTATACTCATGCAGACATTTATTTTTTAGGTTCTAATATACAGGAGACCCTTAAAAATAAGCATTGCTGTTAAAACTAAAATTCAGATTTGAAAGAAAAAATTAAATACCTTAATATAGAAATGCATATTTTATCTGTTGTATGTGTAGGGTAGAAGAAAATAGATAGCTAATAGTAGGATAAAATAACCAAAGGGCTGCATAGAGGCTACATTTCCTCTTCAGAAAAAAAGTAGGTGGCTTGAGGATATGTTTTTTATGTCATCTCCTAACTAATACAAGAACATAAAGGCACAGATAGTTTGGCATGATTACTTTTGAATCTCACGTATCTGGTTTCCAAAGCACAACCATGAATAATAGATATGCCCAACAATATATGTTTATGTGATATAATTCTTTCAAATGTCTTTTGGTAATGTGTCCATAGTATGCAGAAGCCAATAATTTAAAATTGTACATTTGTAAGCCTGGGCTAATACTAAATTTTTATACATTCTGAGATTCCCAACTAAATGGTTTTTGGAATAGAATTACTGAATTCTATCACCCCAAAGCTACTGAAGAAAGATTATAGCTACTGCAGAAAAGTGTAAAATATTGCAACTCCTGAATATTCTGAACTCTATCTTTCCCATCTGTGGTTTTCCAGGTAGTCCAAAAGAAAGGCTGAATATTTGTCAAGAAAAATACACACACACATGCACACGCACACGCGCACACATACGCACACACATACACACAATTTTCTGTAGAGAAAAAGGCTATTGGTTTTATCAAATTAATTTTCCACACAATTCACTATTGCTTATAGTGACTCATTTCTTATATTCCACTGATATAGATGTAAGTCTAAAATAAACATCTTTGCTACTAAAACATGAAGATATGTTCTGTGGTTTAAGATTGTTTACTGTTATTTCATATCCATGAATGGTTTTTTTTTTTTTTTTTTTTGAGACAGAGTCTCGCTCTGTCACCCAGGCTGGAGTGCAGTGGCACAATCTCGGCTCACTGCAAGCTCCGCCTCCCGGGTTCACGCCATTCTCCTGCCTCAGCCTCCCAGGTAGCTGGGACTACAGGCGCCCGCTACCACGCCCGGCTAATTTTTTGTATTTTTAGTAGAGACGGGGTTTCACCGTGTTAGTCAGGATGGTCTCGATCTCCTGGCCTCGTGATCCACCCGCCTCGGCCTCCCAAAGTGCTGAGATTACAGGCGTGAGCCACCGCACCTGGCCATGAATGGTTATTAATGGTTTCTGGAAAATCAAAGAGAGGTATAAATATGGGAATACTGACATCATTAAGTGATCTCAAAGATGTAACAAACATTCTGTTTAATTGCCTTTGCAGTGGTAATTAATCCCAAATAAAAATCATATTTAATTTGATATTAAAATAGGCGCTCATCTGTTAACTTCTCCTAGGGAATGAGACTGGTTAAAATATAATGTCGTTTGTATAAATATTGCCACAACCCTGGGCACAATAGACGTTTAATGATTTTGATGCCTATGAAGATGAAGACAAGTAGGATGATGATATTATACTAACTCATAAAGCAAATGTTCAATATTTTAAGCAAAGCTCTCTACCTACTTGTACATATTCAGATGACAAAGTATGTTTGGGTTTTGTATTCGTGTAATCAAACCACTTTAATATTAATGTAGTTTTCCATTTATATGAGATATCTTTGTATTATATACCACTCAGTGAAGGAAAAATAAACAAGAAAATAATATAATGTGGTGCTGGAAATAGAAGAATAAAATAGAAGCAAATGTTATATTTTCAAACATCACATATTAAAGGTAAAATTGTAGTAAATAATATATGAGGTTTTAGAGGTAAAATATTAGCTCAATTATTTTTAATTATAATACCTAAAATAACAAAATAGAAGCATAAATAAAACTAATAAATTAAATAAAACAAGGCATTAATGTTAACTAAAATAAACATTTGTATAAGGAAACACAGACTTAGCTTTAGACTTAAACTTACATGGTTATAATCATATAAATTGATAATTATATTAGTCAGACATTATTATCTTCATAAGAAATTTCAAGAGCGAGGATGTTTGTGTATTTTAGGGAGGAGAAGCTGTTACAGGAACTAAGTGCTCCACTTGAATTGATAAAACATGAAATAGTCTCATTTTAGAAGTATTGAGGTAAATGCCATAAACAGTTGGAAACACTGAGTTGTACATGAGGATTTAGTTGCTAATTTAACTCTCTTCACTTCTACCTATAATATTTCTTTCTCTTCTTATTCCAACATAGACATAAACATATTCAGATTACCAGTTGTGACTAGATTGTGAAGGAACAGGAAATCTCTATTTTGATTATATGCTTTAAGTCTTAATTTTTAAACAATAATAATGTCAATCTGTTTAAATGGCTAGTGGGAAATAGAAAAGGAAAGAGAACTATGTGGTGTTGCAAAATCTGTAAGAAGAAGAAGATGCTCAGACACAGTGACTGGTCAATAACAGGGTGATGGTCAGACACTACCCACTTGGTAAGATACAAGGAACAGAGAGACACGTTGTGGAGGTCAGATTGTAGGTAGAAAGGCAGGTTGTTGTATAAGAATGAAGCTATCGCCCAGGTGCGGTAGCTCATGCCTGTAATCCCAGCACTTTGGGAGGCCAAGGTGGATCATCTGAGCCCAGGAGTTCGAGACCGGCCTGGACAATATTATGAAACCCCATCTCTACCAAAAATAAAAACTTAGCCAAGTGTGGTGGCACATGCCTATAATCTCAGCTTCTCCGGAGTCTGAACCTGAAAGGCGGAGGTTGCAGTGAGCCGAGATCATGCCACTGCACTCCAGGCTGGGTGACAGAACGAGACTCTTTATCAAAAAAAAAAAAAAAAGTCTTTGAAGTCTATACAACTGACAAAGGACTAATATCCAGAATCTACAAGGAACTCAAATAAATCAGCAAGAAAAAAACAAACAATCCCATCAAAAATTGGGCTAAGGACATGAATAGGCAATTCTCAGAAGAAGGTATACAAATGGCCAAAAAGCATCTGGAAGATTGCTTAATGTCACTAATGATCAGGGAAATGCAAATCAAAACCACAATGTGATACCACCTCACTCCTGCAAGGATGGCCATAATAAAACAATAAAAAAAAATAGATGTTAGCATGGATGGAGTGGAAAGGGAACACTTCTGCACTGCTGGGGTAGGAATGTAAACTAGTACAACCACCATGGAAAGCAGTGTGGAGATTTCTTAGAGAAATAAAAGCAATACTAGCATTTGATCCTGCAGTCGCACTACTGGGTATCTATCCAGAAGAAAATAAGACATTGTATTAAAAAGATATTGGTACCTGCATGTTTATGGCAGCATGATTTGCAATTGCAAAAATATGGAACCAGCCCAAATCCCCATCAATCAACAAGTAGATAAAGAAGATGTGGTGTATATGTGTGTGTGTGTGTGTGTGTGTGTGTGTATAAAACATTACATATATATAACATTATATATAGATAACATTATATATAGATAACATTATATATATATGTATCATGATATACTCCATGAAATACTATTCAGCCATAAAAAGGAACGAAATAATGGCATTTGCAGCAACCTGGATGGAATTGAAGACTATTATTCTAAGTGAAGTAACTCAGGAATGGAGAAGCAAAGATCGTATCTTCTCAGTCATATGTGGGAGCTAAGCTATGAGGAAGCAAAGGCATCAGAATGATACATTGGACTTTGGGGATTGGTGGGGATGGCGAGGGATAAAAGACTACACATTAGGTACAGTGTACACTGCTCAGTTGATGGGTGCACCAGAATCTCAAGAATCACTGCTAAAGAACTTATTCTTGTAACCAAACATCATCTGTTCCCCAAAAATCTATTGAAATAAAAAATAAAATAAATACAGAAAATAAAGAAAGGTATCTTCTATTACTTTTCTGGGACGTATGACTTGGAGCTGTCTTCTGAGAGTCAGCATAGGACATGTGGTTATGAATGCTGAGAGGAGAGAGAAACTGAAGGCTCCATGAAGACAGACACTGCCCATCCCATTCTTTGTAATCTCTGCAATATTTCATCTTGCCGTGCATGAGTGATCAATAAACGGTTGTTGGAAGAGTATGTGAAGAGACAAAACATCCCAGAGGAAAAGAGAAAAACTAATTCTAACTGAGCAAACACGCAAACTTTAACAGGTTTGTTGACAACATCAAGGCTTCAATTCTTTTTTTTTTTTTTAATTTTCTCTGTGGTTTTATTTTTTTCTATCTTTGTATAGGTCTTTCAAAGGTTCTGAAAAGTAAAAGGAGGGCCAGCTTCATGTATAAGCAACCTGTAGACTTGCCAGGACCCTGCATGTTCAGGAGAGCCAGAATTTGGTTCATTGCTCTGCTGTTATGTGTTGAAATCCTCAAGGATTTTTGAAGAAGGGATCCGACATTTTTATTTTGCACGGGGTCCCAGTAGCTCTTAGCCAGTCATCATTAAGGTATCAAGAGCAGAAACGTTTCTTGCCATTGGAACCTTATTTCCTTGTAGTGTCCAGTTTTAAAATTAATACTATTTGTATTACATTGTTCAACCAAAAATGCTGTGTTTTTGTACCATAACCTGTTTTGTGTCTACATTTTACCATATGAATATCAGAAGCACCACTATTATCAAATATAGATTTCCATTATACTGATGTTATATAATTAGAGATGAATATTCTTAAAATAATATATACTTAGCCAATATTTGAAGATTTTCTTTTCCTTTTCCACACATTTTTCCCTCATATATGTGAATCTGTTTTTGAACTTTAATTTTTAACTTTTTGTGTCAGAAACCTTTCTGAAAAGAGGATTTAAGTTATAGAGCCTCTCCCCAAATACACCTATCATGTATATGACTATTATATACTGCAAGATATACTATTTGTTGGCTCCCAATGTATGAATTCACACTGAGAAAGTCTGTAAGGAGAAACATTCACTGTTCCTGCTGCTTATGTGCTCTTCTCTGCTTTATGCTTTATTCATTCTGAGTCTTCACTAAACAAGACACAACTATTAGGTTGGTGCAAAGGTAATTGTGGTTTTTGCCATTACTTTTGTGATAACCTAATAATAAAATTGTACCTAATACAGAACTCAATGAGAGAGGGAGAATTCAAGTTCAAAGTTCATATTTGAAGTTCTGAATTTCACCAAAGACAAATTCAAAGAAAAAACAGTCTTGCACTTTTAAATTGATACCCCTCTTTCCTTACTCAATCTATTTGCTAACTTTTTACCACTTGTAAACATGTATATTGCTGAGTATAAATACATTTCTCTTCAGAAAGAATCTGAGATTTGGAACTGCTGCTCTCTTACAAAATATATTTCTACAAAGGGAATGGATTTGGGAGGGAAAGCTAAATCCTTTCTAAGGAACTGCATTTTGTCACATGCAGTGATTTATTCTGTCAGGAAAATAGATTCTATGAAGTACTGTAAGCCCTGTTGGCAAGGAAATTCATTTAGTCAAAAACTTTAATCTATCCTGGTGCCAAAATTCTTTTAGTTTATTGCTTAAAAATTGAGTTTTATAACTTCTATTCACTTTTGTAAAAAAGGTCTGTTATATTATGATATGATGATCTTAGGTCACAGAAATATTTGGTCACTATACAGGAATTTGTATATTTAAAATGAATAGTAAGCTTTGATGTAAATAAGTATTTTCCTCTAAAATATGTTTTTTTTTCTCCTTATCAACAATTTAAGGCTGCAGATCTTGAAACAAGCACAATATTATTCAATGACATAATGGATTTTTTATGCTAAAAGCAAGTTTTCATATTCCATTAAACAAAAAAAAAGTACAGTTGTTCTCTTTAAGTTAATTTTTCCCCTAAGTCACAGTACCTTCACCCATAGGATAAGTTTTAAATATATTGGGTTGGCATTCTATCATGTAGGAACCCTTTTGAGACTAGCAGTACCCTCATTTCTTTTCCCATTTCTGAGCTAATTTAGAAGTCTTATGCTCTTAACATGTAGATAATAATACATTATAATAAAATTGTTTTTCTCTATTATCATATGTATTTTATTTGAAGGATTTAGAACATTATTCTGAGTAGAGGCCTACAGGTTTTAGCAGACTGCGAAAAGAGTCTGTAAAACAAATAAACAAAAAATTAAGAACCTCTGCTAGACAATGTCTCTTTATAAGTAAGCTTATGAAATGGCTACTGTACATATCCTTATGCAGAGATCAAAGTCATTTACATGTTGCATTGAATTCAGTCTTTGTTCTTGGCTCAATGAAGACCATAACTTTATATGTGATGTGATAAATATATTATTTTCTTTCAGGATTTGCAGCACTGAGCCTTTCAGCATATATAGCCATATCAATGGAAATTATGCCTTGAGTTTAAACATCCAGGCCAATAATGTATATCTTGGCCCTGATTTGTTCCATTTTTTATGTATGGTCTTCTCTTTCTTAGGGTCTGGCAAGCCAAGCCTAGGCCCTTCAGGATTAGTCTCCTAGCTACATAATGCCACCGAATCATTTTCTCCAGTACTCATGGGTGTCGTTAAGAAAGGACTGGAGATGAATTTCATGATACCACCCCTTTAAATCTTTTTAAAGTCCAAGAGGACCTTCCATTTGCAGGTGTGTCAGCTCAGCTAAGACTTGTGAGATACCAGGAAAATAGCGGTGCTCTAGATACTATTCCTGCCTCCAGAACAATTTTCTGTGCCAGAGGTATCTCATCATCCTTTTTTTTTTTTCTTTTTGGACACAGTCTCACTGTCGCCAGGCTGGAGTGCAGTGGTGTCATCTCAGCTCACTGCAACCTCCGCCTCCAGGGTTCAAGTGATTCTCTTGCCTCAGCCTCCAGAGTAGCTGGGACTACAGGCACATGCCACCATGCCCAGCTAATTTTTGTATTTTTAATAGAGACGGGGTTTCATCATGTTGGCCAGGATGATCTCGATCTCTTGACCTCATGATCCTCCCGCCTCAGCCTCCCAAAGTGCTGGAATTAATTACCGCCCCCGTCCTCATCATCCTTTTTGTAGACAGGCTTGCATTAGGACACACAAAAAATCAAGTTTTAAAAAAGGGCCATTTTGTTTGAATATTTGATAGTAGAAGAAAAGAAGAAAGCATTAAATTTCTGTGCACTTGCAGTCCATTGTTTAAAAATCGACTGGGCCTCAAAGCACACTAACCACCATGTAGGTTGAGCCTGACTGCTGTGAGGTGCCTGCTATTACTATCTGCAGACTCTGCTAGGGCTAGGCACAATGGCTTCCTCTTCTATGAGATGCTAGATACTTACCTAAAATCTGAAATAGAATACTGATATTTGCAACAGCAGTTTGGGAAAATGCTAAGAAACTTTCTTCAAGATGAACTGGTGATCATTTATTCAATTATAGCCTGCTACTTTTTAACTCCAAACTCAGATTGCTAGATGACACTGGAACTATCCAAGGTCATACTATCTATGTGTAACCCATCAATAATATTAATTCACATACCACTTATGTTATCTGAGTCCTTGACCTGGCTGGAACTCTAGCAAGCTACTGAAGGACCATATATGTCAATTACACTGATTTTCTAGCATCAAACTTACCAATTTCCCCTTCATACTTGCTGTCTCTTTGGCTAGCAGGTTAAGAGTTGCACTCACACTGGAGTAAGAGATTTATTCCCTGGGAATTGTTTTTCTACCAAGTCATGTGAAACCCCAAGACCTTTGAAAGTGTGGTTACTTTAATATTCAAGGAGAACTTTCCATATGAAAATTTCTTGATTCTTCGCTCAAAGACAAAAAATGGATAATTCTGATTCAGTTGGAATTACCCACATGATTACCACTGTACCTCAATTTGTTTTGTAAATTTAGATAAGAATAACACCTATTCTGCAGAGTTATTCTAAGCATTAAATAAAATAACATTTGTAATGTTCTTAGAGTAGCTCCTGAGACACGGTTAAGTGCCCTTTATTGTTGGTTTTGTTGTTTCTGAATTATTTTAGTTGTTATCATTATTCGTTATTATTATTTATTCTCATTACTATGCGACAGGCTAGACCAAAGTCATATATTATTGATGTTATTAAACTGGTTCTACAGAACACTACAACCTTATCGGTATCAGAGGATGTGTTTAGTAATGAACATGGCTTTCCAGTTTAGGCCATGATCAGCATAAAAGTGGTGGTGTGACTTTGGACTTAGAAAGTGTCCTGATGGTATATCAACTTTGATTATGAATGTTGTGCACGGCATTTAAGTTTGCTCCTATTGTCTGTTAAGCATCGTTGTGACTCACCAGATAAACCTCTTATAATTCTAGGTTCAGAGAAAGTACATTCTGCAGCATTCATGCCATAATAATAAATTCAGAAAAGATGATAGGTTTGAGGAAGAGACATATGGGACCCACGGGCAATTGAGACAATAGGATATCTCCCGTTCTTTAGCCATAATTATTGGTTTCTCCAGAACAATCCTCGTTTATATTTATGGTTTTTTAATTAACTCTAGAAATTTAATTTTTTGAACAGTACACAGTTACACATACTTTATTAAATTTATGTCTATTTTATTTCCCCATGCTCCGTGATTCCTTCATAATTGCTATATTTCCTGCCATTGTAATATGATCAATATTTTTCATGTCATTAATTTGAAAGCCATTTTAATTTGGAAAGTATTTTGCCTTTGTGCTTTGGCACTAAGATTTAGAGCTTTACCTAATATGTATAAATGTATATATTTACCTTTATATAGCACCTTCATGAGTCTGGTAAGGTCCTTTACAACTTTAGTTTACTTTAAATATATCTTTCTAAACCATTCAATTTCAATAGTACAATACCACATTTGGAAAACGCATTGAAAGAAAAATGATTTAGTCCCTATGTAGTCATGTTTTCTATTCACTCTTTGCATTAATTTTGTCAGTTCATTTATTCTGAAGTTTTGGCTTTGATCTGTAATTGTCAAGGTTAAATTGCATTTTTTTAAAACAAGATATTGTATCTTTCTGATTACTATACACATCGTTTTTGCTTTTTTTTTTGAGATGGAGGCTCACTCTGTCGCCCAGGCTGGAGTGCAGGGGCGTTATCTCTGCTCACTGCAAGCTCTGTCTCCGGGGTTCATGCCATTCTCCTTCCTCAGCCTCCTGAGTAGCTGGGACTACAGGCGCCTGCCACCACGCCCGGCTAATTTTTTGTATTTTTAGTACAGATGGGGTTTCACTGTGTTAGCTAGGATGGTCTCGATCTTCTGACCTCGTGATCTGCCTGCCTCGGCCTCCCAAAGTGCTGGGATTACAGGCGTGAGCCACTGCACCTGGCCTGTTTTTGCTTTTTAACCATAATCACACACATCGATATCATCATTTAAGCTGAAGTGTATCTTTAGCTGTATTAAATGCACTGTGGTAATTATTTTATACAAAAGCTTCAACATTTATAGACTCTTTTGTTTGGTTAATTTGTCCTTATCTAGGATCTCCATGGGAATAGCAGAGATATATTTCATAATGACTTGCCCAGTGGCAGTGTGTATTTGTTAACTTTATTAGTAACAATGATTTGGTAGAATACATCTTGAGAATTGAGCTCTTGAAAGATGCTCTATTGTCAATTAATTGTGTAGAAGACATATAAAAAATAATCTCATTCTCCCTTTTTAGTTAACCTTTTTTATGTAAGTAAATGCTTACTCATTTAATTTGAAAAAAATTATACTTCCCAAATTGTTGCTTGTTAATCTTTCTAGAGAAAAAAAAAAAACCTACTTTTTTATGCCACTAATATACATCTACTTGTGCTTGAGAAAAGTTCCTATATGAATATATATTTTTCCACAAGTGATTATATGGTTCAGTATTTGAATATCAGTCAAGGTATTCCACAATGTCAACAGATAAATTAAAAAAAAAACATCTAGTCATGTCAACAGATGTGGAAATATCTTTTGACAATATTCAATACTTGTTTATAAAAAAACTCTCAGGAAAATAGAAATAGAGATGAACTGCCTCAAAGTGTTAAAGAACATTTACAAAATCTATAGGTAACATTATAATTAATGAAGAATAACTGAGTGATTTTTTTCCCCTAAGATCAGTAACAATGTCTGCTAGCAGCAAAGTCTCTCAGTTTTCTTTGGCCTGAAAATGTCTTGTTTTCTCTTCATTCCTCATTAATATTTTTGCTTACTATAGAATTCTGGGCTGATAGTTCTTGAAGCAGTTGAAAAATGTTATGCTGTCTTAGTCTAGCTTCTATGGTTTCTGCCGAAATCTGTCATTTGAATTGTTCTTATATAGGTAATGAATCAGTTCGTTCTGCCTGCTTTCAAGATTTTTTTTTTTTTTTTTTTTTTTTTTTTTAGTTTTCACACATTTAACTGTGAATGTTTATTAGCATGGATTTATTGAAGTTTATGTTTGGAGTTTACTAAAATTTTTGAATCTATATTTTTTGTCTTTATGCTAAATTTGTGGTATTTTCAGCTATTATTTTTTAAGTTCTTTTTTACTCCAATGGCATGTAAGTTAGATACTTGTGTAATAAACATGTTCCTAAAACTCTGCTTAATGTTGATCAATATATCTCCATGGTTAATTTCTATTTTTTTGGTCTTCAATTTCACTGATAACTCCATCCTTTCCATTTTGTTGTTGAGGCAGAATTGAGGTATGTTTTGTCTGCTGTATTTCTCAGTTCTAACCTGTGTCTTTATATTTCCTACTGATTTGATGAGACTTTACATTTTTAAATTTGTTTTAAATATGTTTGTAACTTCTCACTGATATATTTTTACATTGCCTACTTGAAAATTTTTGTCAGATATTTCTAACATCTGTATCATCTCCATGTTGGCCTCTGTTGATTACTTTTTCTCATTTAAGTTGAGATCTTCCTTTTCCTTTGTAACACGAATGACTCTTAATTGAATTCTGGACATTTTGTGCATTACATTATTGAGAGGTGACAGCATGCTGGCAGTCCTCACAGCCCTCGCTTGCTCTCGGCGCCTCCTCTGCCCGGGCTCCCACTTTGGCGGCACTTGAGGAGCCCTTCAGCCCACCGCTGCACTGTGGGAGCCCCTATCTGGGCTGGCCAAGGTGGGAGCCTGCTCCCTCAGCTTGCAGGGAGGTATGGAGGGAGAGGCGCGAGCGGGAACCGGGGCTGCACGTGGCACTTGCGGGCCAGCTGGAGTTCCAGGTGGTCATGGGCTTGGCGGGCCCCCCCACTCGGAGCAGCCGGCCGGCCCTGCCAGCCCTGGGCAATGAGGGGCTTAGCACCCAGGCCAGCAGCTGCGGAGGGTGTACTGGGTCCCCCAGCAGTGCCGACCCACCCGCACTGCCTTCGATTTCTCATTGGAGCTTAGCTGCCTTCCCGCAGGGCAGGGCTCGGGACCTGCAGCCCGCCATGCCTGAGCCTCCCACCCCCTCCACGGGCTCCTCTGCCGCCCGAGCCTCCCCAGTGAGCGCCACCCCCTGCTCCACAGCGCCCAGTCCCCCCACTGCGTGGGACTGGCAGGCAGCTCCACCTGCAGCCCTGGTGCGGGATCCACTGGGTGAAGCCAGCTGGGCTCCGGAGTCTGGTGGAGATGTGGAGAACCTTTATGTCTAGCTCAGGGATTGTAAATACACCAATCAGCACCCTGTGTCTAGCTCAGGGTCTGTGAATGCACCAATCGACACTCTGTGTCTGGCTGCTCTGGTGGGGCCTTGGAAAACCTTTGTGTGGATACTCTGTATCTAACTGATCTGATGGGGAGGTGGAGAACTTTTATGTCTAGCTCAGGGATGGTAAACGCACCAATCAGTGCCCTGTCAGAACAGACCACTGGGCTCTACGAATCAGCAGGACGTGGGTGGGGCCAGATAAGAGAATAAAAGCAGGCTGCCCGAGCCAGCAGTGGCAACCCGCTCAGCTCCCCTTCCACAGCGTGGAAGTTTTGTTCTTTCGCTCTTTGCAATAAGTCTTGCTACTGCTCACTCTTTGGGTCCACACTGCATTTATGAGCTGTAACACTCACCGTGAAGGTCTGCAGCTTCACTCCTGAAGCCAGCGAGACCACGAGACCACCGGGCCCACTGGGAGGAACGAGCAACTCCAGATGTGCCGCCTTAAGAGCTGTAACACTCACCACAAAGGTCTGTAGCTTCACTCCTGAGCCAGCGAGACCACGAACCCACCAGAAGGAAGAAACTGAACACATCTGAACATCAGAAGGAACAAACTCCAGACACGCCGCCTTTAAGAACTGTAACACTCACTGCGAGGGTCTGCGGCTTCATTCTTGAAGTCAGTGAGACCAAGAATCCACCAATTCCGGACACATTATGAGAATCTGGATCTTTTAAAAATACTGTTTCACCTGCAAGTTCAGACACTATTTTTGGAGAATGGCATGCTGCCTAATCACTGCCCTTTAAGAGAGGAATTTTAGGTTCGCCTTTTGACTTTTCTTGACACGAGAGGGAGAGGAAATCTTTGTTTACTGCTCGGTGGGAATAGGAGTTCAGGCTCCCCACTATGTCTCCACTAATACTTCCGTGGATAAGAAGGCAAAGGCAACAATGTTACTCTTCCCTACTTGACCCCCACTGACATTATAAGAAGAGGGTGTCCTGGATAACACTAAGCGCTTGTAAAATCTTGACGTTTCACCAGATCTAGCCTAAAATTAGCCCACTGGGGAGAGAGGAACACTTTGTAACCTCCCAGGGTCTGAACTCTAAGCACCTCAGACAGCCTCTGCTAGCACTGCATGATGGAGCACTTGCTGCTAGGTGAGAAAGCAAGCCCCATCTTCCTCCCCAGCCTACTCTGATACTACCCCTGTGCAGTGTTCAGGTGGGTCTTTACAGCCTGTTGAGTGTGAACTAGGCTCTCTACTCTAGCTTTCCTTGGCAGCCTTCTGGTTTGCTGGCTTCTCCTGTATTACGACTTGGACAGAAGAGGCAAAGACCAAAGCCAGGGAACTCACTGCTCTGTCATTTCTTCAGTTGCAAATTCCCTGGCCATTTTGTCTTCTCTCCATTTTTAAGAGTCTCCTTATGTTTGTTTTCTATGCAACATCTAGATTTTTTAGCTCAGTTTTGTGAAAGAAATAGAGAAAAGCATGTCTCTTATGTTTCTATAAATAGAATTTGCAAGAATATTTTCATATGTAAACTTTTCTTCTCATGAGTATTATCGATAGTCTTTCATTGAGAGTGTAAATAATACTTTTACCCAAAAATAAAAACTATGGACTTATTAGTGGACAGGGTGGGATGGTAGCAAGAGTAAAAACAAAGAGTTCTAAATAACTGAGACTGGAAACAATAAGAAGACTGATTCTAAACAAATATTGAAGAAAATACTGAGTGTCAATTTGGGGTAAGGGGGAGTGTTTGATTGGCTTAATAGAAGGAAGGTTATACTTGGGAGTCAGCATGAAGTTTTATGAACATGGTAAAAAAAAATATGAGAGCTAAAGGAAAGTAAAAGGAAAGATTTCTTTTAAATTTTTAATTACTAGTACTTTTTTATGGATGTCAGTAATTTTTCTCACCAGTCCCACCCATTTCCCCCCATACACAAACTATTTTTGGATATATCTATCCTCTTTTTATATATGTTATTCTATGTCTATGCTAAGTGGAAAATCAGGTGAATGTTTCAATTTCTCAGAGATAATTCTGTAAAAAAATGGGATGAGATGTAGTACAAACTAGGCCAACAGTGTTCTTTTTTTTTTGAAATTTTGGAATTACAATTGTAAAATAAATAAATAAAGATACATATATACACACATAAATATATGGTAAATACATACTTAAGTTAATTGAAAAATATTATAGAGAGAGAAAGCACAATCTCTGCTGAGTTAACAATGGAGGCTAGGTAAACAGAAATAATTGAAGCAAAGTACACCTGAAATCTAAGTAATAAAGCATTCTCTGAAAAAAGTTCAAGATTCATGTAGCCTTGGAACGACTGGTATAATAATACAGCTCCTGACTCACCAGCTTTTGGGGCAATTGCTTTAGAAGCCACGTTTTAATTATTGCTGTGGGTTCTAAAACATGCCTCTGCTTATGGGAATTAGATTATTTTTAAACGTTAACAAAGCTCTCACATTTGGGTATATGTTATTCTCTATGTCTTCAGAATTCAGTACAGCAAATGGTACTCTTCATGTTACCACTTGACTTTTATTAAGAGATTTAAATTGTAACTATCTTTTTTTTAAAGTTTAGAAATACATTTTAATAAGTAGAGCATGAAGGAACAAGGAGAGATACAATACTTGTTTTGCAATTTCTCATCACATAAGGTGATTCACTTAAAGTAATAAAAAATTAGGTGAGTGATAAAACATAGTGGAGACAAATTTCTAAGAATTTTTTTTAGTCAGCTTAGGAAAATACATATCAAAACAATGGCAAGATAGTAATTTGTACATGATTAAAATTAAAAAAGATTCAAAACATTCAATTCAAAAAAATGAAATAGTAAAAAAGTAAGGTAAGGTATTGCAAGTCAAATATTTAAGAATGGTAACCAAAGGTAACAATATAATAAATTCTCTAGGATACCATTGTTGAGAAAACCACCTTAGGCTCAGAACACTTCATGGATGTCTAGGTTTTGCGAGAGGAGAAATGCAGAAAAGCTTTACTCCAATTATGAAATAGAGTATTAAAATGAATACGGTTAAGCTTTGAATACCAGTGGGATAAGTTACAATAACCAGACAGGACTAGAGGACTATGGAGTCTAGAAAGGAGACCTGTCACCCAGAGTAAAAAAATAAAATAAAATAAAATGAAACAAATAAATAAATCATAAAATCATTAATCATGTAGTAAGGGATACTAGCAGAAGAAAATTCTAGCCCCAATTGGGTCATCTCAGAACTCCAGACAATGATACCATGCAACTGTATGACTGCGCAATTGTAAATATATGGTACAGACCAAGAATGCTTGCTTAGAGCAGAATTGTTGTGTAATTGATGTGGCATATGTGATTTCATAAAGATCGTTGAACTTCCACTCACTGGTCTTTTGGTATGACTCACGACTCCCCCACCCCTCCTCTTTTTGTGGTACTCTGGGACACACTTAGGGGAAAATTTTGCTTGGAGGTAAAAATAGCATGCATGCTCTCTTGGCAACCCTAGGCATGTCACAATTTTGGTTTTCTTCACTATTACTATGTTCATTAAAGATAGATGTCTGTATTTTCTCCATTCTACAGAAATTTTTGGAGCTATATTTTGACCTGTTTGACAGCATTCTACACTTCTGATGACATAATCATCACTATAGAAGAAAACAACAGGTACTTGTAATTCCATTTATTTTTCAAGTTGTACCAATTTTCATGTGGTCATTTTTGTTTTGTTTTATTTTGTTTTTCTAATTACCAACTTTTATTGGCAAGGACCTGTGTCTTAAAGAATGTTAAATATAGTTTTGTAGTGGTAATTCTGCAAATTGGCTAGCTCTACTCAGCAAGCCCTATGTTTATATTTGGAATGCATAGGATCAGGATTTTTAAAAATGTATAAAACTATTTAACATGAGAAAAATGGCTTCACAAAAACATTTATTTTAACTGTTTATACTTCCATATTTATGTGTGTTATGTGTGATATACTCCCATAAAAAAGAGCACTCATGAAAAAATAGTGCAGTTGAGATAGACATTTTAAACCTGGTATCTGTAATTAGAATTGTTAAACCAGGATGTTTTAATGTAGCAGAATGAACTGAAGTCACTATTGGAACAAACTGATTTACTCATCTTGTCAGGTATAACAGTAAAACTAAAGAAAACGTTATAAAATTCTAAATTGTGACATATGATCTCTTTGGCCTTTATCTGTAAAAGATAATTTTATTTCCAAAAAGAAAATAAAAGTTAGTTTTTTAAAAAATTAGATTTTATATCAGCCACACTAACTTCATCTGACCTCATCAAATAGTATCATGCTGGACAACATCCAATTGTTAAAATATCATTTCTTATATATACCATGTTTTATGAAGTGTTTCAACATCAAAATTATTACAGATACCCTATGAATTATTATAGACAACCATTTTATAAAATTCAAATCAAGCCACTTTCCCAGAAAACACAGAAATACAAATTGAATGCTTGCTCAATTTGGTCTCAAAATGGTCTTAAGAGAGTTTCTTTTTTTTTTCCTGTAAGGTCACTACTATTCCAGAATTTAAAATTTAAAAATCATTTACATAGATCCAAATACAGGCAAGGAAAATGTTTACCTTTCTAATGTATCAGCTCTCACTTGATGATTGATGGTAGCAGAGAAAACGTATTTGGAAACTTCAAGAAAAAAAGAAAGTGTCCAGATACGTCAAATGTTTAAAGTGGTGAAAGACAGTTGCTAGACAGTTTTTAATAACGTAATAAAAGAACCTACCTCTTTTACTTTACTGACAATGTAGAATTCATTGTAGACCTTCTTTCCTTTTTTTTTTTTTTTTTTTTTTTGAGACATAGTCTCAGTCTGTCACCCAGGCTGGAGTGCATGGGCGTGATCTTGGCTCACTGCAACCTCTGCCTCCCAGGTTGTAGAGATTCTCCTGCCTCAGCCTCCCGAGTAGCTGGGATTGCAGGTACAAGTGCCACCGCACCTGGATAATTTTTGTGTTTTTAGTAGAGACAGGATTTCACCATGTTGGCCAGGCTGGTCTCAAACTCCTGACCTCAAGTGATCTGCCCACCTCGGCCTCCCAAAATGCTGGGATTACAGGCATGAGCCTTCTCACCTGGCCCTTTCATTGTAGACCTCTCTTTTTATAATACCCTCTTCTACCCTGCTTTTGTTCCATGTAGTTGCACCCACATCTCCCAAACCACTTCCTGTTGCCGAAGCATCATTTCTCACTTGAGCTGTAGCACCTGTCTCTACCTGCTTTCTTACATCTAGTTTATCTCACCTCCTCCATTATACCTACTTAATTTCTCTCTTCAATCCTCAGTTTACATCCTTAGCGTAATTTTTCAAAATATACCCCTACCAAACTATGATTCCTTCCAACAACTGTCATTATCACAGGAATGATAATGAAACTCATTCATTATCACAGGGAAAGCATGGGGGAAACTGCCCTTATGATTCAGTTACCTCCCACCAGGTGCCTCCCACGACACATGGGGCTTATGGGCAGTGTAGGGACAGAGCCAAACCATATCATCCAGCCTCCAGAATTGTGAGAAAATATATTTCTTCTGTTTAAACCACCGAGTCTGTGGTATTTGTTATGGTTGCCCTAGCAAATTAATACAGCTAATGACAAGGCGACTACTGTATATTTTGCACCCATATGGGGCAGTCAAATTTGTAAACATTGATGATTATTTTCTTCACATACTCTGCAAAGTAATAATGCCCAAATATGGGTTTATTTTATGTAAATTTCTCTATTAGGCATTATATGGATATCAGTTATATAAATAACCAGCTTCTACATTGAAGGTGCATATGATACAGTATATGGAATCAATGTCTTTTTCTCCTTGTCTTTATCTCAGAACAAAATATGGGAGCATGCTATCACATACTGTGGCCAAATAGTGATTGTGCAGTGAAAGGTTACATGGGTCAATGCTAATGGCATTCAGAATAGTGAGGAGAGGATGGTGAGGTATCACATCCTGCCACTTACTTGCCTCTGAATATGACAATTAAAATGATTTCATTGAGGGCCTGCTAATGACTTCAATATAAACAAAAATTCCATGGCTTTTTGCAAGCATTATTTGTGAAGGATGACTTTTAAAAAGTCTCATGTATTATCTAAAGACAGCTTTCTATTTTGGCATATACTAAATATACCAATGTAATAAAACACATTTTAAATATAATGTGATATGTATATGCAATACCACATATATTAAAAAGATGCATTTCTTGCTGAGAACTGATTTTTAAAATCAATAATCTGGAAAGTTTTTTTCTTTTTTTAAGTGTTGGGGGGAGTGGGATTTGGTGGAAACCTCTAAAAGAAGCCAGTCACAAAAGACTGCATATTGTATGTTTCCATATATATGAAATGTCTGGAATAAGCAAATCTATAGAGACAGGAAGTAGCTTAGTGGCTGTCAAGGCCAGGAAAGGGGGCTTGAGGGTTATGACTAAGAGGTACAAGGTTTCCTTTTTTAGGTAATTAAAAATTTCAAAATTGATAGTGGTGAGAGATGCACAACCCTGTGAGTGTATTCAAAGACAATAAATTGTACACTTTAAATTGATGGATTGTATGATGTATATGTCATATGAATCACAAACTGATCTAAGTGCTTAAGAAATATTATCTCTCTTAATCTTTATAACAATACTACGAGATAAACAATATTATTACCCCTTTATGTAAAAAGAACCTGAGTCACAGAAAAGTTAAGTGACTTGTGCATGGACCACACGACTAGCAAGTGATGAAATCTGCAGTTGAACCCAAGTAGTCAGCATATAGAACCTGTGCTTTATATTTTTGCATTATGCTGCTTTTATCAGGTAGTAAATCAACTTACCAATTTATGTAGCAGCAAGAACCATCTGGATATTCAACATCATGTGAAAAATAGTAATTGAATGTACATTTTTCTTTTGTCCACAAAGCCAAGCACCATAGTGTGTGTGTATATACATGTATACACACACACACATATATACACTATATATATATATATCTATACATATATATATATAGTATATATATAGATACATATATGTTTATGCACACATAAACATATTAGGCCTTGCTCTGGTCACACTGCAAACCCAAAAGAGCTCTAACTTTGAAAATAAAACACCACTGTGTGTTACTTTTTAAATTAGAGATTACACTATGCATCAATGACCTGAAACTACCAGGAAAAAGGAATCATGCCTACAATTGTCATCTCCTTGGGCTGCCGCCTCTAAGCAGTAGTTTCTCTCTGTTAACACATATTGCTTAACTGCTGGCATAACAAGTTGTTTTCTCATGGAAGCTCCACTAAAACACTATTGATTTTGGCTGGATGGCTAAAAAAGAGTCACTATCTTGTTATCATCTTCCTTGCATTGGCCTTGGGACTTCAGCTATACATTGGCAATTTTCCAACTCAGGCATAACATAACTAAGAATACCAATCCACTTATATATTAAAAAGTGAAAAATCACTAATATTGCATTTTATACTTTTAATGTTTTTTAACCCAATGGATAAAATGAAATAGGCAGATTTCTTTTGGTGCACCTCTTAAAGGTTAGTTATTCAACTGCTTGATAAAGTACTTCTCAGCCACATACATTTTTCTTTTTGGTTATGTAAATATAGTGTAACTTATTAACTCTGCATCATTTACGTAGCATCTATTATGAGGAGCTGTGTTGACTTCCAAAGGAGGCACAGATTTCCTGCGTCAAGTTGATCGTGTTTTACCATAAGAGCCATGGGGCATGACTGGAAATAAAATACAGAAATCAGCTAAACCAAGAAACACCAGGAATATGAAACATAGAAAGAAGCTTAGATAGGCTCAGTAGATTAATAACAGCAAGGCTGAAATAAGTCAGAAAGTGTTTATCTTAATTTTTTCATTTATATTAACTTAACAGTCACATGAGGTAGTTACTATTAAAATTTCATTTTATAGGTGTGGTAGGCTGACTTCTAAGGTGATCCTCAATGATCTCCATCCTTGAGTCCAAACCCTCCGTTCTCTCCTTCTTCTCAACGTGGAGTGCATCTCAAAACTTAAAAATAGGATATGGAGAAGGAATGGGATGTGATTTCCGGGATTAAGTTACAAAAGATTACGGTTACTACACTGCTTATATTCAGTCCTTGTTGACTAGTTGGACTGCACATTTTAATTAAGTAAGCTGCCATGTTGAAGAGGCCCAGGGGGAAAAGAACGGAAGTGGTCATTGGCTAACAGTTACCAAAGCCCCCAATCCAACAGACCGAAAGGAACTGAATCTACTTGGAAGTAGAGCCTTTCCACTTGAGCTTTGAGATGAAACCCCATAACCTGGCCAACACCTTGAATATGGTCTTTTGAGATATAATGTAGCAGATAACCCAGTTGAACTGTGCTTGAATTCCTGAGTTGCAGACAATGTGAGATAATAAATGTGTGTTGTTTTAAGATACAACATTTTAGAATAATCTGTTGTATAGCAATATTTTCTTGATACTACAAATGAGGACTGTGAAATTTTGAGAAGCTGTGTATCACAGTCACCAAGTAGCTGAGCTGCATTGCTGCTCCTGCCCACTAGCAACTTATGTCCAGGCCACTTTAATTCATAGAAACTGAGCATCACTGGAGGAAGAATTGCAGAGGATCGAATACGCAGGGAAATGAGCCTAGAAAGAAATAACCGAATGATAAAATTAATAGTGAATACAGAAATTGGTAAATATGTATATAAATTGAAAGAAACATTGATTTTTAAAAATTAACAAATTGGAGGGGCATTGAAAAAAAGGGTAAGGCTAAAATACAAGTCTAAGGGGTAAAAGTGAATTTTTAAGTAAACTATTAATGTGGAAACGTTAAGAGTTACCCAAAGAATAGAGACAGAGAGAGAGAATGTTTAAACTACAAATCAGAAAGAGAAAAGAGAGAGGGCCAGAGAAAATTCAGTAAGTCCAACAGATAATAGGTACAAAGTGTGAGCAGAAGTAAAGAAAAATGTGCTAATACGCAACAAAAACGCAATTTTCAAAGTAATACCTAATGTATCAATAATCACAATAAATTAAAACAATTAAATTTAAATTTTACAAGACAGATTTAAGTTAATTTGTCTGTGAATCTAATTTTATGTTAAAAGGAAATACCTAAAATATTGTGACAGAGAATGTTTTCAGTAAAATTATATAAATAGATACCACACAAATATTAACCAAAATAAAGTTAGTGGAACAAGCATTGTATTCAGAACTCATTTCTAATCTCATTCTGACAAGCAGAATCAGCTCAGAACAGCCTATGGAGACACAACAACTCAATGTAATGGTTTATCCTGAAAAGGATCCTGGAACAGAAAAAGGACAATAAAAAGCAAGAAAATTTGAATAAAGTGTTGATGTTAATTTATAATAAAAATATTACAAATATAATTATTTTCACAATGTTAACAGCAGGCAAAACAGAGTTCAAGGCAAACAACATTATTAGGGAATGGGGTAAAACTGTAATTATAAAATAAACGTTTCATCAGAAATATGCATAAATTCTTAATATCAAACTTCTAACCCTATAGATTCTAAAAAAACTGAAATATATAATATTTATATTGAGATATTCCTGAATAGTTGCCACCACAACAAATAAGACTGAGAAATCAGTTAATCAGTAAGGAAATTAATTATTAAAATAATAATAAAGACACACACACTTGAGTAGAAGGACACTGTTCTAGGAAGAGTAAACACCTTAATTTTGTTTAATGCTTAGAGGAAATCAGCCCTTTTGAAGAGGCAGGATTCCTACAAAAAGAAAAGCAGAGTACAAAGGATCATGGACCAAGTCATGAGTGTGGCCCTGGGAAAAGGAATAGCTTGATTTGCAGAATGACAATGTGATGGTTACTTTATTGTCTTTAGCCTCTATTATAATACTTAAGTAGATATTAAGACAGTGAATAACTCAGAGATTCAGGAGATGATTCTGGCCTAGAAAATTATGAATTGTTTTCAATTATTGATAATTATTGATATCAATTATCATCAACAGGAAGCAAGGTACAGCTGTCCAGGTCATGAAGCTCTCTAAAGGAGAATACTGGTTAAGGTGGTCTAGAATTTCGAATCAGTCAAAATTCTGGACAAGGTCTCCTGCATGTATAGGTCTTCTGTTTGAGGCCAAGAGGGTGCAGTGTTAGGCAGGGGCCATTTGCCAGAGGGAGAAGAAATGGGACTCAGTCAATGAGCATACCAGAATTTTTATACCTGAAATTTTTGTAAATTAATTATTTTAATTCATTGTACTCAGTCTAGAAACTATTTAGAAGCATTTCATAATTTTTTGGTGCATTTCTTCTTTCCTATAATTTTGAGTAAATAGAGAACATCAGTTCCTTTATTTTCTTACATGCAAGTGTGTAGAAGAAAAGAAATGGGTCTATCAACACTTTAGCCAGTGGTTTACTGATGAGCACTGAGCCCTTTATAGGCCATTGTCTGCCAAGTGAAAGTATAATAGACTGCAAATAAAAGTTCCCAGAACCTTGTAGCAAAACAATTCATTCTTAAATTGGCACCATTTGATACCACTCCATATAATCAATCCATTGTGTTTTTCCTATTGATATCTCTTTTGTTTTGACCCTGCCTCAGCTTTTATATCTTGCCTCTTCTAACTCCTACCTATTATTTTGTCTCCTAACTTTAGTGCATTATTTTCTCCCCCTTGGCTTGCCATTGCTCAGTTCACTGCAAAAGCTCTAGCTTAGCTTCTTTAATACCTCCTCTGAGACTGTCATGGCTCTCCTGAGATTTGCATGCTCCACATCCAGGGTGCTGTGTATAATGCTGGCTCTGGTCCTCTGTATTAACCAAACCCATCAAGAGAGCAAAATGGGAGGACAGTGAATCCTTTGTATGTGGGGAGTCCTTTCCCCATCTTTCACATTGTAGGTAACATTCCTAAGTGCCAAGTCCTGAGTGTAAAGTCATCCAGGGTGTCTGTAATAGCTGGGTTGCATCCTAGGCAGAATGTAGAGAGATTCTATCTTGATGCTTTTGAATCTCATTTTTCTCCATCTTTCTCTTTACTCTTTTAACCTGAGACTCAGAGATATTTTCTATAAAATGGAAATAAGACTCACCCCATAGGATTGCATGAGAAAATAAAGATTCCATAAATGTTATAAGGATTTGTCTTATGCTCCTAATCAAATTGAAAGACAGTAATCTCTTATGCTCGTCTTAGCTCAGAAAGTGGTTAGGAATATATCTAAACGCCATGGATATTACTAACTAACCAATAGATATAGTTATTCAATCTAGTGGACCTAATGTGATGTCTATGTGATTACCCTAAATTGCATTATGTATTACTCTAACAAGCTGATTTGTTTTTGTTGTTACTGTTATAGTACGTGATAACATTTATCATTGTTGTTGTACTGGTTTGATTTGCATATACTAGTGCAAACATACTAGTTTCTTCTTTTATATCTACAATTATTGGCATCTGAAAAACCATTCACTACTAGCAAAAAGCTGACGTCATAAGTGAATTTAGTTCAATATTCTAAAGCATTTTCCAGGGAACAGGCAACTTCCATTGTAAAAATACTGTGTTCATATAGATAAGAAAGAGTTGTTTTATTAAAGAACCAAAGTCTTTATTCGTTTGATAAGCATGGCCTTAAGAGATATCCCAAATACAATGGTTTTCAGCCTGCATTCCTACCCAAGAGGCCTTCAGCAAAGTTGTGTTATACAGGATTGCAATGATGCATGAATGGCTGAGAATTAGAAAAGAAATGGAATTTTGATTTCAAGGCAGTATCCTTTTTAGAATTCAGAATTACTTTGAAGCTTTCTCTACCTCTCCTGATTTTAACCTGAAGTCACGGAAACAAAATTCAGCTTACTTGATTTCCACGAAATATCTTGAAACTTATATTTTTTTCTAAAGTAAACAATACCTAAAGTTTACACTATTATATCTCAGGTTTAAGTCAGCACTTCATAAGGCATTTTGTAAATCATTGTTAATCACTGTGGTACCACATATTCATAACTTCTGAAGTTGTAGCTTATTAAAAAGATAATTTTATTTTCTGTTATCACAAGAATCATTTTTCTCTTCACTTAGTGAGATGTCAAAAACAGAAAAGTGACATCAGAAAGTGTTAATATGGGTTACTCTAACCAGAATTAATCAGAATGTTAATCTACCAGGATTCTAATATATCACAGAAATAAATCATACAGCAGCTATTCCACATCTCCATGGCAATTTCTCACAAAAACTATAAAATATAAATTAGTCTGTCTCCGTCTGTTAACAACAGAAGAGAAATATACGAATAAATATAAAACAATGGTAAAAATCACATCCACAAACACAAAATCACCTGGCTTAATCCATTTCTACAGAGTGTGATTTTCTGTACACACACGAGGCAGATTCTCTTGTTGGTAGTTGCAAGCAGCTGATATTTAGATTCTGAATATTGCATGATATATAATGTTTACTTGGAATTAGAGATTTGTTTAATTTTCTTTCTTTTTTTTTTTTTTCTTTTTTTGAGACGGAGTCTGGCTCAGTTGCCCAGGCTGGAGTGCAGTGGCGCGATCTCGGCTCACTGTAAGCTCCGCCTCCCGGTTTCACGCTGTTCTCCTGCCTCAGCCTCCCGAGTAGCTGGGACTACAGGCGCCCACCACGCCCGGCTAATTTTTTGTATTTTTAGTAGAGACGGGATTTCACCTTGTTAGCCAGGATGGTCTCGATCTCCTGACCTTGTGATCCACCCGCCTCGTCCTCCCAAAGTGCTAGAATTACAGGTGTGAGCCACTGCACCCAGCCGAGATTTGTTTAATTTTCTAAAATTTTAACCCTTTAATATGTCTCCCATGAATGTATCTTGTTCTGACAATTTCAGAAAAGATCTAGAATTATTGAAAATTAGAAAATTTTTTGCCAACATAAAAATCAGAAAAATAATTTCAACATATGTAAGACATGACTTCTTAATTATATCTGTATATATTCCTCTGTTTTCATGGGAGTACATAATTAATGCTACATACTTAGGAATATTGCTTGTATGTATATACTGATGATTGTCAACCAAACATGCCCACTCTTCTCCATCTCAATGAAACCCTAATTTTCTTCATATATTGGCTCTTCCTAAGGAGCTTTGGGTTTTAGGAGTTAAATTCTCTTACCTTACCACAGTAGTCAAGTTTGCTTTTCCAGTGATTGATTTAGGCATGGGGATGCCACAACATTTAGATGTGAGGATAAGTTTTCTGGGAGTTTCTTTGAAAGGTTTGTGCACTGACAAGTAGCACATAAGAGATACTGAGAGAGAGTAAGTTTCCCTTATTCCACCCTATATTATAATGTCTCTGTGATCCCTGGCACTATGACGGACACTTATTATTATTATTATTATTATTATTAAGGGAAATAGCATGAGGATAGCAGAGCTGTAAGTTGAAGAAATAAGATAAGCATTCAGATTATTTGCATAAAATAATAAAGTGAGCCTTGTAGCTCAATCAGATCCTAGCAGCCTAGAGCAAGATGTTAGAAAGCTGTGAAAAAGAAAACAGAATTATGAATACTCGTGCTTTAAATGTAGAATGTATTTAGCAATTTTAAATGCTTACAGATATGTCATTGAATATTATCTTTCTTATAATTCTAAAATTAACATATTTTTCTACCATTCCATTGGTAGGATACTGAAATTCTGAAGTCTTATATAAATTTCTAAGGCCTTAAAAATTGGAAACATGGTCTCAAGGCTGAAGGACAAGATTTCAGACTCTGAAGGTGACGCTTTTTCTACTTCTGTGTGGTGAGTCATCCCCAGATTAAATAAAATGATTCAGCTTGACATTATTGGTTATTAACAAGTATATTGCCATGTCTTAGAACCAAAGAGGTACATATGACAAATAAAAAAGAAGAAAATGTTATTCCATATTTTGTCCTAGGGAAATTCTGTGGTCAAGATAGCCACATCTTTCACATGTAATTTAACCAGTTAAATAAGCGTTCCCAATACATTGCATTGTTTCTTTCTTGACTCAGTCATCCTTTCCCTTTCAGTGGTCAGTGTTTCCAGATTCCTTTCCCATTATACTCTCCCATACCTTCCTACATTATGTCTTCCTTATTTAGTATTTAAATTGTATTTTCAAACATTCATTATTCCTTCTTCTCTATCCATCTTAGTTGTTAAGTATAATTAGTTCAGCTACTTTGGAAGCCATTTTCTGTGAGATAAGTGATACAGACATTTCTGAGTGTGGTTTACTCAGACAAGTCTATTCTATTTTAATAAGAAACGCTCCTGCCTAGTTTTGATTCACTATTTGCCTCCGGCTATACAACACACAGACTTCACATTCCTTTTGTCATTCAAGGAAGACATAGACAGGTAAGCACTGGGGATTGCTTTTGAGTAACTTAACATTCTTGTCCTATTAGTATGCCACAAAAAGGGCTTTGTAGCGTGTCCTGTGATGAGAGGTAATCACATGGTTCAATCAGCTTTTGCTTACAGGCCAGGTGAGAATCCTCTCTCTAGAAAGTCACACAAATTGTGCTTTAAGTATAAATTAATGTTTATTAAAAAAAAATCAAATGAACCTCTTCTAGAAAGATGATGGTGGTGTAATACTGTGCTGCAAATATTCCCTAACCCCCAAATGTTTCCTTCCTTATCCTGTAAATCAGCCTTATCAGTTTGTTACTTGTAGACAAACTGATAAGGCTGATTTACAGGAGAGAGAAGGACAATTTTAACTTAATTCAGTAATTGCAGTTTCAACTACTGTCATTTACACACCTCCATCAGAGTTTGCTTTTGAACCTAATTTTTCCAATATCCACTTAATTTCATCCCCTTTGAATTCAATTCTTACCTTTTCAGGCTTCTACTGCACCTATTATCAGAAACAAGAGAGTTTTATCTGCTTATGTCACGGTCGAGGGCATGTTGGAAGAAATGGGATGTTTTATGTCTGCTTCCTTTCTATCTTTCTGCCAGTGAAAATTCTGAGAGCCCACACCTAATCCGTTTTCATGTATTACTGGAAACCAGTCACCTATGCCTTGGCCAGTAGCTAATTCCCTCAGCGCTCAGCAATGAGGGCAGTTTGGGTTTATCTAATGCATATGGTGATGGTGGCCTTTCCACCTCACCTGAACATGTACTCTGCAGTTTCTGAAGTAAGAAATTCTATAGGAACTTAGTAATGACCATCTCCTGTTCTACTGAGTTGTTCACTTCAGAACTTCTCAATTGGGTCCCTTCACTTGTTGAGTAGTCCTTTACTGGGAGGGGTGATGGCTGTCATGACATTTTCCTAAGCTCCTATTGTCTGCAGATTTTTATAGACTCACAAGGAATAAGATATCCTATCTCAGAAACTTTGGCTCTTTGGAAAGAGTTTATGCTTTTTCCAATTTAATAAGTGCTGCCTCCATCCCATGGTTCTTTACTTAATAGGTAGAGGTACCAAGATCTGTCTGCATCTCCTAACACTCAGTTAACTCTAGCTAGGGGCAAAAGGTTAATTTCTCCTATTTCTAGCCTGACCAATGAACCAATGACACCTGGACTTAGGAGATTTCCAGGATGTGGGAATTTCAGTGCTAAAATTGAGACCCTCCCAGACAACTACACAGCTTGCTCATCCTACATAGCTCATCCTACATAGCTTAATTCATCCTCAAACTTCCTGGAAAGATACAAGCAGCTAGACAGGGCAATTAAAGCTGTATAGAGGTTCTCCCAAATACTTTTTGACAAAAGCACGTTTTTTCTTTCCAATTTACTTTTAACGTATCTCTTGGCAAAGTTTACAAAATCACTACAGGGATCTTGAGGTGGAGTGGGGATGGGGGAGCCAGAGGGGTGGAGCGAGGCGGAATCTGCACCAAGAATAATTTAAAAGCTAAAGAAGTGCCTCTCTCTACTTCCAGGTGTGCGTTCTCTGTTGCAATACAACACTTTAAACTTTGGGAGAGTCGGAAGATAACAAAGAAAATCCTAACCTTATTTTACTAAATCAACTTTACTTTTACTTTTTGGTCTCCCAAATACAATCATATTTAGGGTAGAGTCAACTCTTTATTCTTTATTGTTGCAGTTAAATTTTGCTTTGTTTTGATATATATTTGTCAAATCCAACTTATGAACATATTTTTTTCAACCATAAGTATCCACCCAGAACACATTTTCTCAGGAGCCTCATCTCTGAATGCAAAGTATAGTACATTACAGAAAGAGTCCCTTCCCATGCAAACAACAATTTATTCTCTCTCATTTTTTCTTCGCACATCGTGCCTCTTTTCCCTTTGCCATAAACAAATTTTGCTGCTTCCATTCATCCATCACAAACCTTTTTATATGTTTCTCCCCACTGTGGCCTTGCTTATCAGGCTCTTAGGACACTTTCTGATATGTGGTCTGTTTGTAACTGAAACGTATTTATTTTGGTGCCTGCAATTGCCAGTACATGTTCATAAATTGTAATTTTAAGCATATTTCACAGGGGCAATTGATGTTTTATTTAACCCGGGCAAGACAGATACCTGCTTTGTTATTGAACGGCACTAGGCTGCAGACAAGTCTCTTTGGATGGTGTTATCTCTTCTCTCTTATTTTGCATCCTTTTAACTACCTCATTCCTGCAGATGAAATACCATATAGGATTTTTTGCAAATAAAGAAAGCAGAAATTTTTCAAGTAACAGTGGTGGGGGGAAATATTGGATCTGTCAAGGTTTTTCTTTATACCTCTCATATTACCCCAAACGGCACCTCTCTACTTTCACTGTATATGAGAAAAGTAGTATGTTAACAGCATATCGAGAAACCAAGAATTAAAGAAAGGAAAAAGGAATGGAGTGGGGAGTTAAGATTTAGGGGACACTGACAGGGTCAGTACCTGGCTGGTTAATCTGAAATATCCCCTTCCTCCAAAGGCACTTTGCATGAATTAGGGTGCCTTTTAAAATTCTCTTTTCTTCCTTGCTTGAAGCCAAAGGGATTCCGTCTATCTTCTTTTGAATTATAACATTGCTATTAAGCGTATCAGTCCTGGGTACAGAGAAAAATAATTTGCTCAGTTTTCCCCTTCTTTTGTTACTAAGTATAAAAATGCAAATGCTTTTGCTGTTCTTAAGTCTTTATGATACTTACTGTGTGGATATGAGGGTAAAAAGGTAACAAACTTTTGGAAGTTATAAAGATCCAGGAATGTCCACAACTTCTCTCAGACATGGCTGTGGGTAAAATCAGTGTCTGCCCCATTCTTCTCATCTCAAATTGTTTTGTGGAGAAAGGGGAATGTACTATCTGTCAACCATTTAATTCTTCAACAATGTTGATTTGCTTTTATTTTCAATCACATATGATGATGTTTCACGTGCCAATATTATACCTATGTTATTTCCTTTAACTATTATATCATTTTCTAGTCCCCTAGGCCTGAAAAACTAAGTTATTCTTCAAGAATCTCCTTAGTTTCCAACTTTTCACACCCAAAGTCAGCCAAAGTGTTTCCTGTGTGTGCACTGTAGCACCTCATAGTTGTTGCTATTCTGAGTTTATTCTGCATTATATCTCCACTAAACTGGGTTCTCTTTGATGGCAGTGTCACTAGTTCTGGTATTCTGTCACTAGTTCTCGTATCTCAAGGTCTCTCTTCACTTGAATCTATCACAACATTTTAGAATATTTAGTCGCTGAAAATGATGTTTAGGTGAACTCAGTCCTACAACTATGAATCATATCTTTTGTTTTAGCTACTATAGTAGACCTCTGAAAAATTAAAGATTGAAACTGTGTCCTGTTTCTTAGGAGAAAATGTTAGATTTGACTAGTTTGAAAAAAGAGAGTCGAGAATGATTATAAATCAGAGACAAGTATTATTTAAAGGAAATGGGTAACCTGTCTATGGAAACCCAGGGAGCAAAAGGCAAACTTAGCTAAAGAATTGGCAACTATGTAAAACATACTTGGTTGCACATGATAGCATTTCTGGAGGAATTAAAGTGCGGCATAGAAGTTGTTAGCCAAAACCTGGTCACAGAAAATTGTAGGACATTTTCAAGACCTCTATGCAATTAGACATTTCTACAATTGGAGGATATGAGAAGGAACTTGAAAGGGGCAATGGATGAATCTTCAAAGAATACTGGGTTCAATATTTTCTTTCCCTGGAAAATGAGAAAATAGGCACAGGAAAGTTCTTAAAATAAGATATTGTTTATTAATAATTTTAAAATGAGGGCAAGGATCGAAGAGATTTCCTCTTTAAAAAGAAGATAGTTGGTGATGTTTTAAAAGATGTCCTAGAATTGAGATTTTTTTAATGAAAATCATGGTGAAATCATTGGGTCAAACTATACTCTGGCATTTAAAGTGAAAAGGCACATGGGGAATAGAGACCAGCAGATCCCAAAGACTTTCTTGTAATGAAGTTAGGAGTTCTTTGTGATTGATGAGATAAAGAACCGAATCATTGGTAAGAACATTGAGATCTCTAAGTTAATTGGAAGGAAAATGTAGTTGTTTGCTAGGGCTTGCATAACAGCATAACACCGATTGGATGGCTTAAACAATTGAAATTTATTTTTTCATTGTTCTGGAGGTTAGAAGTCCAAGATCAACATCCTGACAGTTCAGTAAAGAAAATGGGAACAAAAAATGGGCAAAAGGGATTTGGTAAGATCACACACATTGGTGGGAAAATTGACATTTTAACTTCTACCTCCTTATTCCTAATATCAGGCTAGATCCAATTATTATATGAAACAGCGTTAGGTTAGTAATACATATGTCCAGTTGTGTTTATTATCATCTACTTCTGAGGTAGAGAACTTTTCCAATATGTTGTGATTGAAAGCTCTGTTCATTGCACAAATTGGGTAAAGCCAATTGTGTTGTGGAAATAAGGTCTCCATACAGAAGACAGCTGTATTAGTTACCTTTTATGGCAATAATATTTCAGGAAAATGCAACACCCAAAGGGGCAATAAATCATCTGCAAGTCTGACTACATGGTTCTGCTGTATCTTGTGCATCCAATTTAGAATTAATCACTATGCCTGCCACTGGGGGACTAGGCTAAAGCAACTGTCACCCCTTCAAGTGCCAGTGGTCAAAACTAGTCACATGGTCAAACGAGAATCAATATAATCTAACACAATGGCTCTGACATTCCAAGTGCATTGAAAAGAGCAATAATGCATTTTCTGCACTCTGAGTTTTACTGTAGTTGGCCTCAAAAGCTTCCTATATACAGCCCTGTTCTGTAAATATGGCAAATATATTATTGTTTAAATTTAAAAAATAAAATAGAAGATACACATTTTTTTCTCTGGTCGAATTCTCTGACTTGGAAACTATAAGGAGAAAACTAATAAAACTTGAGGGCAATAAGTTGTATGTAACAGTCCTACTAAGGTTTGGTGAGTAGTAAGAATATGGCAGATTCCACTGATACACATCTTGCAGAATTTGTCTTTATATTCAGTCACTGGCCAGGAGCAGCTAGAAGCCATAGCCATGTCTATAACACAATGAATAAATCATTACGGTAGTATTTTTGTGTGTGTGCAGGAAATTAAATTAAAAATAGAAGTGTTTAAACTTCTATTAAATAAGAAAACTATCTCATAGCTCTAAATCACACCAAAAATTACTCAAAACCTTTGCCCAGATACTACATGAGCTAAGAAATGGAGGGGTTGGCCTGGGCCACTGGAAGATGAAATTACATGTCTGCTCTAAGCTCATAACTTGCACTTCGGCATGTTAGAAAATAAATTTTATTCATTAGAAAAACCTCATAAGATTTTTTCAAATATATCAGATATCATATGTCTTATCCAGATATAAATTGACCACTTTAGTCTGAATATAAGCCATAAAATCATTTATAACAACCAATTTTATTTATACAATGTTTGATATTTCTTTTTTTTTTTAATTATAATTTAGGTTTTAGGGTACATGTGCACAATGTGCAGGTTTGTTACATATGTATCCATGTGCCATGTTGATTTCCTGTACCCATTAACTCGTCATTTAGCATTAGGTATATCTCCTAATGCTATCCCTCCCCCCTCCCCCCACCCCACAACAGTCCCCGGAGCGTGATGTTCCCCTTCCTGTGTCCATGAGTTCTCATTGTTCAGTTCCCACCTATGAGTGAGAACATGCGGTGTTTGGTTTTTTGTCCTTGCGATAGTTTACTGAGAATGATGTTTTCCAGTTTCATCCATGTCCCTACAAAGGACACAAACTCATCATTTTTTATGGCTGCATAGTATTCCATGGTGTATATGTGCCACATTTTCTTAATCCAGTCTATCGTTGTTGGACATTTGGGTTGGTTCCAACTCTTTGCTATTGTGAATAGTGCCGCAATAAACATACGTGTGCATGTGTCTTTATAGCAGCATGATTTATAGTCCTTTGGGTATATACCCAGTAATGGGATGGCTGGGTCAAATGGTATTTCTAGTTCTAGATCCCTGAGGAATTGCCACACTGACTTCCACAATGGTTGAACTAGTTTACAGTCCCACCAACAGTGTAAAAGTGTTCCTATTTCTCCACATCCTCTCCAGCACCTGTTGTTTCCTGCTTTTTTAATGATGGCCATTCTAACTGGTGTGAGATGGTATCTCACTGTGGTTTTGAACAGGCAACCTACAGAATGGGAGAAAATTTTTGCAACCTACTCATCTGACAAAGGGCTAATATCCAGAATCTACAATGAACTCAAACAAATTTACAAGAAAAAAACAAACAACCCCATCAAAAAGTGGGCAAAGGATATGAACAGACACTTCTCAAAAGAAGACATTTATGCAGCCAGAAAACACATGAAGAAATGCTCATCATCACTGACCATCAGAGAAATGCAAATGTTCAATATTTCTTAAAATGAGCAGCACCTAAAATACTGGAAAACTACCCAACTTTTAGAAATATGGCTCATTTCAGTAAGTCGAACTCAGGAGTGGAAGAAGCAAAATGATTCTTTCAAAATTGCCTTAAAATATGTTAGTAAGTTTGTTATGAATATTGCATTCATTATTATCTCATTTAGAGTTAATCTGAAAAAATCCAAAACAGAATAATATAATCTACGAACTGTTTTGTAAGAAAATATGTCAGGTATACTATATGGTACATTTTTCCCCCTATTTACAATAAAAACAATGGAATTTTAAATAAGAGAAACAAAGAAACAAAGTAGACTGACTGAGACATCCACTTTTTTTTTTTTTTTTCCCCAGATGGATTCTCTCCCTGTCGCCCAGGCTGGAGTGCAGTGGCGCCATCTCGGCTCACTGCAGGCTCTGCCTCCCGGGTTCATGACATTCTCCTGCCTCAGCCTCCCAAGTAGCTGGGACTAGAGGCGCCCACTACCACACCCGGATAATTTTTTGTATTTTTTGTAGAGATGGGGTTTCACCATGTTAGCCAGGATGGTCTTGATCTCCTGACCTCGTGATCCGCCCACCTTGGCCTCCCCAAGTGCTGCGATTACAGGCGTGAGCCACCGCGCCCGGCCGAGGCATACACTTTTAAAGATGGGAATTCATTCAAATAATCCCCTAAAATATCAACCAAATAATTCTGTTATTTGATTTCTTAAAATTGCCATTTCTTAGAGATTACCTCTGAGCTAATTAATTTGGTGGCTCAATTCACCAAATATCTTTATTCAGGTTAGGTTTATAGAAGGAAAGTGAAGTGAAAAGCAAATTGAAAGTATTTTTAAAAATTGGGTTGATTCCACAACCAGGGATCAATGGGCAGGAATGAGTCATGGTGTTTAAAATTGAGAATTTTTAAAGAAAATATTACTAGAATTAACTGCTTATAATTAAAACTGAAGAAGGTAGAATTATTTGATAAAGGAGGGAGAGATAAATTTGAGTTTTAAATTAGGGCCATTTTAAGGAGAAAGATGACGTGTGGAAGGGGTCTAGTATCAGCAGTAAAAAAGAAAGCAGAAAGAGAGAAAAGATACAGAGTTATAGATACTGAGAGTTGGGGACTTGATGAAAGAGAATGCATAATCAGCAAGAATAAAAAAGATAATGTGAAATAAAGGTGGCAAATAGGGAAGAGAAACCAGTCCTAGGGTTTGGGGGAAGCAGAGAGGCCTTACTTTTTCTGGGGCAATGACATGGGAAATGTGGTTTTTGCCAATTCCACCTCTTCACCTGGGGTACTATTCCATTATCGCTGGAGAGTTTTGCATATTATTTTTGAGCTTTGAAATGAGGAGTAATAATTTTTGTGTAAATCGAAGCAATTTTCTTATATCACTAACTTCACAAAAACGGCTTAAAATGCATTTTTATGCAATTCTAGATGGTGTGTATATTGTACACACACACACACACATATATATAAATTTCTTATACGTTAGAACTTTAAAATTCTACCAATTGTTAAAGTTAGAATAATAGTTTTCTTTACATGCAAATCCTTCCTTGAAACCTTATAATTTTGCTTGAAAGTCAATATCACTGTTACTTATTTGCCCTCGGATTTGAATACATTTTCCTCATAGAGCATATAGGATGAGAGATTCTGCACCCCTAGTCTGAATAATTTCCAGCCTCACTGAAAGATTCGTATGAATAAGTTGTTTTGATGGCAATACGCAATGGATCAGACTTATTTACGTTGGTGAGTGCATCACATGTAGACTCTATTTCTTGTCAACCCGCCTATGTTTCCTGGGATCTTCACAGCAGAAGCTACTGAGCTGATCGTAGTGGTCCTTAAAATGTTTGATCGTGTACTGGCTGGGCGCGGTGGCTCACACCTGTAATTCCAGCATTTTGAGAGGCCTAGGCGGGCGGATTACCTGAGGTCAGCAGTTTGAGATGAGATCAGCCTGGCCAACATGGTGAAACTGAGAGGTGACAATGTGCTAGCAGCCCTGGCTCGCTCTGGGCGCATCCTCGGCCTCGGCCTCCACTCTGGCCATGCTGGAGGAGCCCTTCAGCCGGCCACTGTGCTGTGGGGGCCCCTCTCTGGGCTGGCCAGGCTGCAGCTGGCTCTCTCTGCTTGTGGGGAGGTGTGCAGGGAGAGGCATGGGCGGGAACCGGGGCTGTGCCTGGTGCTCTCGGGCCTGAGCGAGTTCTGGGTGAGCCGGGCTCAGTGGGCCAGCACCGGGAAGGGCCTGCCGGCGCTGCTGGCCCCAGGCAGTGAGGGGCTTAGCACCACGGCCAGCAGCTGCAGACGGTGCTCAGGGTCCCCAAGCACTGCTGACCCACCCACACCAGGCTGGAATTCTCACTGGGTCTCAGCCGCCTCCCCGCAGGGCAGGGCTTGGGACCTGCGGCCCACCATGCCTGAGCCCCCCTGGGGCCCAACCTCCCCAATGGGCATGGCCCCTTGTTCTGCGATGCCCAGTCCCATTGACCACCCAAGGGCTGAGGAGTGCGGGCACACCATGCAGGACTGGCGGGCAGCTCCACCACCGACCCCTGGGTGGGATCCACTAGGCAAAGCCAGCTGGGCTCCTGAGTTGGGTGGGGACTTGGAGAACTTTTATGTCTAGCTAGAGGATTATAAATGCACCAATCAGCACTGTGTGTCTAGCTCAAGGTTTGTAAATGCACCAATCAGTGCTCTGTGTCTAGCTAATCTAGTGGGGACTTGGAGAACTTTTAAGTCTAGCTAAAGGATTGTAAATGAACCAATCAGCACTCTGTGTCTAGCTCAGGGATTGTAAACACACCAATCAGCACTCTGTCAAAACTGACCAATCAGCTCTCTGTAAAATGGACCAATCAGTTCTCTGTAAAATGGACCACTCAGCAGGATGTGGGTGGGGCCAGATAAGGGAATAAAAGCAGGCTGCTGGAGCCAGCAGGGGCAACCTGCTTGGGTCTCCTTTGACAAGAAGTGTTGTTGTTTTGCTCTTTGCAATAAATCTTGCTGTTGCTCATTCTTTGGGTCCACACTGCTTTTATGAGCTGTAACACTCACCATGAAGGTCTTCAGCTTCACTCCTGAGGCCAGCGAGACCATGAACCCACCAGAAGGAAGAAACTCGGAACACGTCCGAACATCAGAAGACATAAACTCCGGACACGCCATCTTTAAGTACTGTAACACTCACCGCGAGGCTCCACAGCTTCATTCTTGAAGTCAGTGAGACTAAGAACCTACCAGTTTCAGACACAAAACCTCATCTCTATTAAAAATTCCAAAAATTAGGCGGGTGTAGTAGAGGGCATCTGTAATCTTTGGTACTTGGGAGGCTGAGGCATGAGAATTGCTTGAACCCAGGAGGCAGAGGCTGCAGCAAGCTGAGATCTCGCCGCTGCATTCCAGCGTGGGTGACAGAGTGAGACTGTCTCAAGAAAAAAAGTTTCATCGTGTACCTTTGGGATCTTCAGAAGCTTCGGACAATCTCTCCACAAAAATTTTGAAAGGCACCAGAGAAGAATGCCCAACCTACAGACTGAGATACACTCTACGTTTTAATTCAATCCTAATACCTCTAATGCTTATTGCTTCGTGTGGGGAGGCTTTGGTACCTTCTCAGAACCTCTGCTTTCTGAGCCTGCTTGCTGAAAATCTCCTCCCTTAGCGCTGGATTCTTACCTCCAGTTCTAGTCCACTAGCTTGTGACACACCATCAGTAAGTAGGGCTACTTGTGACTTGTAAATACTGAGTCGCCTCTGAGGAACCAGCCCAACCTATGGCAGATATATATCAATTCTGCCTTGAACCTTCCTACACTTACCTCAGCACCATCTCATGCTTTATACCAGGATTTGTAAAGCTATTGAAGGTAGAAGACCTGTCCCCTCAAATTTCCACTGGGGCTACTTCATGAGGATATTAAGATGCCAGAGGTGAAATGAGTTTCCAAATATTTTTATAGCAAACTAAAGGTAAAATTAAGCTGTAAATTGTTTATCTATGACCTGTATGTATCTTTCTGGTATGTGTAAATGTTAGACAACTTTTATACTGTAATTATAGTTTGAGTTGCTTAAATATAGAACAGTTAGCAACTAATAAACATTTATAAACATAAAAATTCTATTTGCAAAATTAAAGTCAGTACTATAAAATTAGTGTCACTTTTTAATAGCTAGTATTGTATGTGTAATGGTGTCTCCAAGATACGTTGAAGTCCTAACCCCCGTGCATGTGAAAATAATGTCTTTGCGTATGTAATATATTAATAGTTAACATGAGGCTTTACTGGAATAGGGTAGGCCCCTCATCAAATATGACTGTTGTCTTTATAAGAAGAGAAGAGCCACAGAGAAAGACATATACAAAGGAGAATACTGTGTGAAGACACAGACACGTAGAGTGAGGAGACCATGTGTTGAAGGAGGCAGAAAGACAAGTTAGAGCCAAAGGATACAAAGATTGTCCACACCACCAGAGGCTAAGGCAGAGCATGGTCCTGCTGATAACTGGATTTCCGATTTCCGGTCTCCAGACCTATGGAAGGATACATTTCTCATTGTGTTTTGCCACTCGATTTGTGGTTGTTTCTTAACAGCAGCCATAGGAAACTCATTTAAATAGCTCTGTTGGTTTAGTGCCCAGAGCAGGTCTTGTCTGCTATAGCATTTTAATTGCTGCTTTTTATTTTTCCTGTAAAAATATAGAAAATTCTACTCACAAATGTAATTTTCTTCAGAAAAAAGTATTTCTGAAGAATGTGTTTTGGGCCAGTCGCGGTGGCTCATGCCTGTAATCACAGCACTTTGGGAGGCCGAGGCGGGAGAATCATGAGGTCAGGAGATCGAGACCATCCTGGCTAACACAGTGAAACCCAGTATCTACTAAAAATACAAAAAATCAGCTGGGCGTTGTGGCAGGCCCCTGTAGTCCCAGCTACTCGGGAGACTGAGGCATGAGAATGGCATGAACCTGGGAGGCGGACCTTGCAGTGAGCTGAGATTGCGCCACTGCACTCCAGCCTGGGTGAAAGAGTGAGACTCTGTCTCAAAAAAAAAAAAAAAAAAAAAAGAATGTGTTTTGTACTGGCTAAATTTTACTAATTTATTTGCTTATTTTATTACCCCATTCTGGAATTCACACTGTTCATAAAGCTTTCAACTTTTCTACAAAATGTGTCTGTGGTATTATCAGGTTTATTCTTTTCATTTTGCTTAGAGACAACCATCACTCAAAGGCAGTGGTTTTTGTTGTCGTTGGTTTCAATTAGTCAGCTCCTGAGGCTCTAATTCGCAAACTTAAAAGATTTAGAAAATGAAACAGTACAAGCTGAAAATTCACAAATCAATAAATTATCACTTGGTGCTCTTAAAGACAAAGTTCTTAATACATCAGAGAATAAAGTCCAGAATAGCATTGTCCATTGCTAACTGTAATGAATTTTTTATTTTTTAAAATAACAATAATCTAGAAAAGTACATTTAATTTAGTTTTTTTTTTTTTTTTTTTTTTTTTTTGAGACGGAGTCTCAGTCTGCTGCCTGGGCTGGAGTGCAATGGCGTGATCTTGACTCACTGAAACCTCCACCTCCCGGGTTCAAGCAATTTTCCTGCCTCAGCCTCCCAAATAGCTGGAACTACAGGCATGTGCTACCACACCCGGCTAATTTTTTGTATTTTTAGTAGAGCTGGGGTTTCACCATGTTAGCCAGGCTGGTTTCAACCTCCTGACCTTTTGTTCCACCTGTCTTGGCCTCTCAAAGTGCTGGGATTACAGGCGTGAGCCACTGCACCCAACCAATTCTATTCAACTCTTTTGTCCATTTTTATTTTTTGCTATAGAGTTGTGTGAGTTCTTTATGTTTTTGGATATGAACCCCTTAATTAACTTTTCCAATTACCTTGTGGCATCATAAAGAAATTTATAAAAATTTGAGGTCGAGGCAGGTGGATCACTTGAGGTCAGATGTTTGAGACCAGCTTGGCCAACACGGTGAAACCCCATTTCTACAAAAAATACAAAAATTAGCCCATTGTGGTGGCACACACCTGTAATCCTGACTACATGGGAGGCTGAGGCAGGAGAATCTCTTGAACCCAGGAAGCAGAGATTGCAGTGAGCGGAGATCATGCCACTGGACTCCAGCCTGGGCAAAAGAGTAAGTGAGACTTCGTCTCAAAAAAAAAAACAAAAACAAAACAAAACAAACAAAAAAAGAAATTTATAAAAATTTGCTCCCTCTGGACACTTTCACATAATTGGTTATTATTATCCTTACAAATAAGAGCCCAAAGTCGTCATGAGCTGGGAGCCTGAGCTAGTAAAAAGCATTTGGCTTCAATTAACCCCCACACCCAAAAAATAACACATCCCTTGTAAGAAGAATCTTGAAAAAAGGGACAAAACAAACTAGCAAACATACTAGTCTGTTGATTTTCTAATTTATAATGTAATGTTGTTTAATAATTTTCAAACTCATGGCTCTAAATATCATATATGATGATAGTAAAAATAATATTTATTGTCAGCAATCACAGATAATTTTATTTTTAGACCTGGGAAGATTTTGGGAATCTGATTTTGTAAAGCTCCACAAAGTTGATACAGTTGCACCAATGGCACATTAAAAACTGGGTTAGTGGATAACAATATTATTTTTAAAGATAGTCAAACCTTGCCTTCTACTTAGCTTTTGCACTTAGTAGCCACTTGACCTTGAGGAAACTACTTATGCTTAGGGCATCAATGTCCTCATCTCTTTCTATTTTTTTTTTTTTTTTTTTTTTTTTGAGACGGATTCTCTTTCTGTCGCCCAGGCTGGAGTGCAGTGGCGCCATCTGGGCTCACTGCAAGCTCTGCCTCCCGGGTTCACGCCATTCTCCTGCCTCAGCCTCCCGAGTAGCTGGGACTACAGGCGTGTGCCACCATGCCTGGCTAATTTTTTTGTATTTTTTAGTAGAGACAGGGTTTCACCATGCTAGCCAGGATGGTCTCGATCTCCTGACCTCGTGATCCACCCGCCTCAGCCTCCCAAAGTGCTGGGATTACAGGCGTGAGCCACCCTGCCTGGCCATCTCTCTCTTTATATATAATTTGAACCTCTATCAATTAATAGAAAATCAAAATATGTATCAACTATACATAATTGTGAGCCAAAGATGAAAAACCCAACATGAATAACACAAAAGACAAAAACTAGCTTTGATTCAAATTATTTAATTGCCCTAGTTCCCTAAAACCCATTAAAACAACAGATTATTTTCAGATTATAAACTTTTATTAATATTATAAAACAAATTAGTTTGAAAACCAGATATTTGGAAGATTTCTGAAATATAAACTTAACCAAAACCAGTACAAAAAGACTTCAGAAGTGATGTTGCAAAAGAGTATAAAACTTTTAGTCTTTGAAATTACTGAACACTCTTTTTCAATGATTAGTATTTAATATTTAATTACTATAGAATATCTAGGCTAGACCAATTTTCCTTACACCTCCCCTTCAACCTCCAGTAAGTAAAGATAAATAGAGAGTGGCTAGTTTAATGTTTGCACCAAGATTAAAACCATAAAATCGGCCAGGTGCGGTGGTTCATGCCTGTGATCCCAGCACTTGGAGAGGCCGAAGTGGGCAGATCACCTGAGGTCAGGAGTTCAAGACCAGCCTGACCAACATATAGAAACCCCGTCTCTACTAAAAATACAAAAAATTAGCTGGGCGTGGTGGTGCATGCCTGTAATCCCAGGTACTCAGGAGGCTGAGGCAGGAGAATCGCTTGAACTCAGGAGATGGAGGTTGCGGTGAGCCGAGATCATGCCATTGCCCTCCAACCTGGGCAACAAGAGCAAAACTCCATCTCAAAACAAAAAAAAACAAAAAAAAAAAACAAAAACATAAAATCGTTTTTTATTGAGGAGGAATTTTCACGTTGGGCATTAGGCTCTAATAGTCTTTCTCAGATGTACACTAATTGCAAAATGATGAATGCCCTTTCCAGGCACTGGATGCATTTTCAAATTTTATTTAAATAAAATTTTTTAAATTGTAAAGCCAAATAGACAAAGATGAAATTAAAAAGTACAAAGCTCTTTCTAGCAATGGCTACATAGACATGAACTTCCCAGTTTACCTACCTGTTCCCTACCTTATACTACACAAAGAAATATCTTATTGGTGAGATTACATCTTGACATAGTCATTTCTTCCCATTTAAGTGATAGGCTTATACAGAAAAGTGACTTACATAATTCATGTAACTATACTAATAAACATAATAAACATAATTCTTCATTTTGAAATATTAGCACAAGCAATCATCATGATTGTTTTAGATAATCAACAACATGAAAAATGAAAAAGATCTGAATCAGAAATAAAAAAGCATAATGTAGGGTATATATAAGAACCTAAGAATATAAATTAAAATTCTGAAAGCTATATGTTGATATTGATATATGTGGCTTCTATAAATCAAAGGAAATATGTAGAGCTCAGCCACCCCTTCCACCATGTGAGCTTACAATGAGAAGATGGATGTCTATAAGGAAGCAAGCTCCCACCAGACACAGAATCTGCTGATGACTTGATCTTGAACTGCTGGTCTTCCAAAGCAGTGAGAAACAAACGTCTGTTGTTGATAAGCCACCCAGTTTATGGTATTTTGTTGTATGAGTTTGAATGGACTAAGATGGCCATTATACTGTATAAATTAAGAAATAAACATAAGAGTACATTCTGTAGGAATCCATTTATATGAAATTCAAAAATTTTTTGTAAAGGCTAATTGATGCTGACAGAGCCAAAACAGGTTGTTTTGTGTGCTTCAGGGGTCATGAAGAAGCATGAGGGAAATTTTAGGAGTGTTAAAAATGTTTATATCTTGATCAAGATATATCTTGATCAAGTTTATATCTTGATCAAGGTGTTTTTCATAAAAGCACCATATAGATGCATCTTGTGTCTGTAGATAAAAATATATCAAGTGAAATATCTAAGACTAACATGCTTAGTATACATGATTGTATGTATGTTATGCCACAACAAATAAAATTAAAAATCTACATTTTTTAAGAGTGTGATAATTTGGGTTCCACAGAAGCCGATAGTGAAATAAAAATCAAAATAAAGGTAGATTATTTAAGATGCATTCAGAAGAAACGAAAAAATAAATAAGAAAATTTGACAAAGGGAAGTAAGGAGGCCAAGCAAAAAATAAAGTACCAAGCATATCACACCTGCATTTGCTGTGACTCTATCCTGCAAAGAAGCTCTGGATATAGAGTAGATAATCTCTTAGAATTGTTCAAATAGGGATCAAGGAAGCAGAAAATATTGTACTCCTATGCCTGTCAGTTATTGATTGGGAAATTTAAATTCTCACACACTTGGCTTTTCATTTCTGCTATTAAAAGAAAAAGATCTATCAGCCTGGTGGCAATCTGCCAACAGAAGGAAAAGCAGGGGCTTATTCTTGAGAGGGGAAAAAATGAAACATGTGAAAGAAAATGGTGAAAGGAAGGAACAAAGAAGGGAAGACCAGAACCCTAACAGCATTGTTAGCTATAGATAGGTGGATATAGCCATTGGTAGACACCCATATAGATAAATAAAATTAAAATGCTTAAAATAAATAAGAATGTAATTACTTGTAAATAAAAGATTTTCCAAAAGAAAACAGCTGGGTGCAGTGGCTCACGCCTGTAATTCCTGCCCTTTGGGAGGCTGAGACGGGCAGATCATGAGGTCAGGAGTTCGAGACCAGCCTGACCAACATGGTGAAACCTGTCTCTACTAAAAATAACAAAAATTAGCCCAGCGTGGTGGCGGGCACCTGTGATCCCAGCTACTAGGGAGGCTGAGGAAGAATAATCGCTTGATTCCAGGAGGCGGAGGTTGCAGTGAGCTGAGAAACGTCACTGCACTCCAGCCTGGGTGACAGAGCAAGACTTCATCTCAAAAAAAGAAAAAAGGAAAATAGACAATGATTATAAATAAGAAATTGATAAAATTACAAAATTTAAGGTGTTAAATACCTAATATGAAGTAGGTTGGGGATAACGCAGATACTGTTGCAGGAGGAACATGATGAAAGCAATCTGAATAATAATTTTCCAGAATATATCAAAAGCCTAATATTTTAGAAGCCTAAATAATGTTTATAACTTAAGCAAATTGACTTCAGCATTACAAAGGTATGAATTAAGAAACAATAGAATATACAGGTACTTTCACAATAGTGAAGAAATGGACAATGGATTAAAATACTAAAAATTTGGCCATGAGAGTTCTCCAATCTTGTTTTTTTTTTTTTTTCAAGATTGTCTTGGATACTTTGGGTCCTTCACAATTCCATATTGGCTTCGCCATTTCTGCAAAGAAGGCCACTGGGATGTTGTCCAAGTTTTCCCTGAATTTGTATAAAAATTTGAGGATTACCATCATTTTAATAATATCAAAAATATCAATTCATGAATGTAGATGTCTTTCATTTATTTAGATCTTATTTGATTTAGGAATGTTTTATAGTTTTCAGTGATTACTTCTACTGTATGCATTTTATTCTTTTTGATGCTCTTATACACTGAATTATTTTTATTTTCTGATTTTTCATTGCTAGTGTATGGAAATGAAACTTATTTTTGAATGTTGACCTTGTATTTTGAAATTTTGCTTAATTCATTTATTAGCATTATGATTTTTCTGGGAATTATTTAGTATTTCTATATATAAAATTATGTCATCTGTGAACATAGGTAATTGAAATTCTCCCTTTCCAATTTGGAAGAGTTTTATTTCTTTTCCTCTACCAATTGCTCTGGCTTGAGTTTCCAGTGCTATGTTCCATGGAAGTGGTGATAGCCTTCGTCCTCCATATGGTCTTGAACTTACAATTAAAACTTTTATTTTCATTACTAGTAAGGATGTTCTCTGTGAGTTTTTCACAAATGTCATTTCTCCTGTTAAAAAATTATTTGATTTTGTTTATTGAGTGTTTTTATTCTAAAAATGTGCTAAATTTTGTCAAATTTTGCTGCACAAATTAAGATGATCATGTGAGTTTTACCCCCTTTCATTCCTTTTAATGTGGTATATTACATTGTTTTAATTTTGTATGTTGGACGATTCTTGCATTCTTAGGATAAATCCCATTTGGTCATAATGTTTAAGTATGTTAACATGCTGCTGGATTCTGATTGCTGCTGTTTTGTTGATAATTTTTCAATTAATATTTATGGGAAGTATTATTCTATAGTTTTCTTTTTTTGTGATGTCCTTGTGTGGCTTTGGTATTATGGTAATGCTGGACTTATAGAATGAGTTTGAACTGTTCCTTCCTCCACATTTTTGATATTTGGATAAGGGTTAGTGTTTCTTCTTCTTTAAATGTTTGGTAGAATTTATCAATGAAGCCATCTGGTCTTTGGATTTTCTTGGAAAGTTTATGATTATGAATTCAAAGTCTTGGAGGTCTTTTAATAGGCCTATTCAAATTTTTTCTTTTTGATTTAGTTTGAATAGATTGTGTCTTTATAGGAATTTATCCATTTCATCTAAGTTATCTAATTTGTTGACATAAATTTATTTATAATATTATCTCATAATTCATTTTATTTCTGGACTATCAGTGATAACGTTCCTACTTTCCATTTCTGATATTACTAGTCTTTTGTCTTTTATATTGGCCAATCTGAAAGCTTATCATTTTTGTTTTTTCTTGATTCTCTCTATTGTTTTTCTATTTTCTAGTTTGTTGATCTTCCTTTTAATCTTAGTTCCCTTTGTTCTGTTAACTTTGGGCTTAGTTTGCTCTTTTTTTCTAATTACTTAAGTCATAAAGTTAGGTTATTGATTTTATATATTTCTAACTTTCTAATGTGTTTACTGCCATATATTGCCCTCTAAGTGCTGTCTTTACTAAATTTCATTATTTTTGGTGTTTTTTCCATTTTTTTAAATCTCAAGGTATGTTATAATTTTCCTATAATTTTCCTTTGATTTATTGGTCAAGAATGTTTTAATTTCTACATATTTGTGAGTTATCTAGATTTCCTTCTATTACTGATTTCTATTTAATTCCATTGTCATCAGAGAAGTTATGATGTATATTTTAAGTCTTTTAAACTTTATTGTGACTTGTTTTATTACCTAAAATATGGTCTATTCTGGAGAATGTTCATGAAGATCAGGTGTATTATGCTATTGTTCCGTGGAGTGCCATACATGTGGCTGCTAGTCTAGTTGATTTATGGTGTTGTTCAAGTCCTCTATTTCCTTACTGATATTCTGCCTACTTGTTCTATTCATTGTTAAAAGTAGGGTATTAAAGAGGATAAGGTGGAGTAGGATTAGAACCCTCTCCAGTGATTGTCCCCCAACAGGAACACCAAATTGAACAAGTATCCATGCAAGAAAACCTTCATAGGAACCGAAAAAATAAGGTGAGAGATCACAGTACCTCATTTTATCAGAGTAACAGGGAAAGAGGCATTGAAGGGAGTAAAAAGGATAGTCTTGCATTGCCTATGCCATTCCCGCCCTACCCCCAGGCTGCTCATGGAGAGGGAATCTCTATGCTTGGAGGAGGAAGAGCAAAAAAAATGTGGGACTTCATATTGCAGCTCAGTGCTTCCTTGTCCCAGTGAAATACAACATTTGGCAGAATTTTTCTGATGCCCAGGAAGGGAACATTTAGATCAGTCCTGGGCCAGAGGGAAATCCCCCATATCAGTGGGAGAAATTGAATCCTGGCTGTCTTCATCACCAGCTGACTAAAGTGGCCTGGGGTCCCAAATAAATTTGAATGGCACACATGCCACAGAGTCTGCAGTCCTTGGGCAGACTCTGGTGCTACCCTGGTCTCAGAGGTGGTGGGCTTTATGTGCAACCCAGTGCAAAACCAGCTGCTATGGCCACAGGAGTGCCTGCATCACCCCTTCTTCAACTACAGGCAGTGCAGTGTAGAGAGACTCTCTGTATTTGGGGGAAAACAAGCGATGAATATTCACCACCTGCTGACTAAAGTAGCCTTGGGCCTTAAATAAACATCAGCAGAAGCAAGGCAGTAGCAGACCTGGGTCTTGAGCAAGCCCCAATACTATGCTGCTCTGAGAGGTCAAGTCTCCGAGGACACTGGTCTCGGTTCCCAGTCCTGTGTTGCTCCAGGCTTCACGTGTAACTCGGTTCACTGCTAGATGTGATGGTAAAGTAAGTACCTGTGTCCCTTTCCCCCATCTCTAGGCAGCCCAGCATGGAGAGAGATTTCTACTGCTTGAAGGAAAGTGAGAGAAGGGTGCAAGAAAGTTTGTCTGGGAACCTGGGGAATTCTTCCTTAACTTCCCCAAGTTCATTAACACTGTATATCTAGGAATCTGCAAGTTCCTTGGGCTTAGGACACTCCCTTGTGCTGAAATGGCTGCAGTCACCACATGCAACGGAGTTTTGGAGTTCCCTACCCTATCATATTTATTGACATCATTATAAGCATTATATTTTAATTGTAGTTTTTTAAATTAAAAATATAGACTGAGTGTGGTGGCCCATGCCTGTAATTTCAGCACTTTGGGAGGCCAAGGCAGGCAGATCACTTGAGTTGAGGAGTTCGAGACAAGCCTGGGCAACATGGCAAAACACTGCCTCTACAAAAAATACAAAAATTAGCCAGGGATAGCAATATGTATCTGTGGTCCCATCTACTCAAGAGGCTGAGGTGGAAAGATCAATTGAGCCCAGGAGTGAGGACAGGTTGCAGTGAGCCAAAATGGAGCCACTAGACTCTAGCCTGGGCAACAGAGTGTAGTAATTATTATAATTATACATATAATTATAATTATTGTAATATTATATGTATAATTATACATATATGTATAATATGTAATATATGTATAATTATAATTATTATAATATTACAATAATTATAATAATTTAGTCAAGACAGAGAACTTTCCATACCTCAGTCATCAGTTGTGTCTGAAAAAAGGCTGAAATTTTGCATTAAATTCTTCTTTTTTCCTAATATTCTAATTAGTTTTTTAATTTTCTCATTACTATGTTTTTGAGGCATTGTTATGTTCTTAATTATGCTCATTAAATTTTGAATATTTAATTTCCAACAGGAACAGTACAAAATTCATGTTTCATTGTAAATATTTTTCCTCTTCATAGTAAATATTTTATGAAGATTAAACAAATGTACATAATATGAAAAATTATATTTTAAGTTAAATATGTGTCTTCTATTTTATATCCCAAATCAGAATTATATAAACTTGCAGGTGAAAGATAAAAATTATTGTATGTTTTCATTACAAAGCATTCCCTATCTGCATAACTCTTCTTGTTTTATTAAAAAAGAAAAAAGATGGGGCTTTACCATATTAATCTTATCTTAGTACTATCTATAAAACTGTATAGTGCTGCTACCTTTCAACTAATACTATCTGCAGAAAGAATCAAGCAAACAACCCTATAATCACTAAAACAACTGTCCTTATTAAAATAGTTTCTGATTTGCATTTTTCTTCCAATCAGGAACTGACTGATTTGTTTATTCATAACATAATCACCTGCTCCTTCCACAAAATATTTGAAAGCTGAATGCAATAGATTTTAATTACATTATTGTAATAATGGTTTATTAGTGGTTTATTATTATGATTTAATATACACAGAGATCCAGAAATGGAAGGCTTAGTAGAAGTCTAAAGCTTAATTTTCTAACAAAAAAAGTACCTTTAACTGATGAAACAAATTTTAAATTGATATAAGTGACAACCATAGGCAAAATAAAGTTCTTTGCTTGGTGAAGACCAGATCCATAGTTTGGATTCCTACCAATTTCACAACACTGCCACTCTAAATATATGCATGCATATGACCTGAATATTCACTGATGGATACTCTTCTAAGACTTACTTTCCTAAGTATCTCCTTCCCTAGCTTCTTCCTTTTAGTACTTTTATGTCTGCCTATTACATGTTTCAATGGCACTCCCTTACCTCAATCATCAGCAGCTAAACATTTGCAAGTAAATGCTTTTGATGAATATCCCTGGAAATTCGTGTGTGTGTGTGTGTGTGTGTGTGTGTGTGTATTTGTTGTTGTTTGGAATTTGCTGCCTTTTATGTTTTTCATTTCAGATAAGGAGATACAGGTTAAAGAGCCTGGGGTTTGAAGACCCAGAGACATGAGTTCACACTGTGACTCTGTCATATAATTCTTTAATTCTTCAATTCCTGATTCTTATAACTGTTTGAGTTGGATAAAAATATCTTCCTGGCAGAATTGTAAATATTAAGTGTAATTCATTGAAATGTATAAAACATATCTGCATAAAAAGTCACAAAGAATAGGTTATTCTTATGACAATGGAGATAATGTGCTTAATTCAGTGAGTACTTACTACTGTCAGTCTTGAAAAAACATACTACTTTTCCCAGTAACGTATTAGATACTTTCAAATTAAAAGAGGCAGGTGGAAATACCCTTGATATGAGTTTTTTTGTTGTTGTTGTTTGTTTGTTTTTTTTGCTTGTTTTTCTGATGGAGTCTCGCTCTATCAGCCAGGTTGGAGTCCAGTGGTGTGATCTTGGCTCACTGCAAACTCCGCCTCCAAGGTTCAAGCAATTCTCCTGCCTCAGACTCCTGAGTAGCTGGGAATACAGGCATGTACTACCATGCCCAGATAGCTAATTTTTGTATTTTTAATAGAGACGGGGTTTCATCATGTTGGCCACACTGGTCTTGAACTCCTGGTCTCAAGTGATCCACCTGCATTGGCCTCCCAAACTGCTGGTGAGAGGTGAAGCCAGCTGGACTTCCTGGGTCAAGTGGGGACTTGGAAAACTTTTCTGTCTTCCAAGAGGATTGTAAAACACACCAATCAGCACTCTGTAGCTAGGATTGTAAAATGCACCAATCAGCCCTCTGTAGCTAGCAAGACAATTGTAAAATGCACCAATCAGCGCTCTGTAAAATGCAGCAATCAGTGCTCTGTAAAATGCACCAATCAGCACTCTGTAAAATGCACCAATCAGCAGGAGTCTAAAAGTAGCCAATCGTGGGGAGGATTGAAAAAAGGGCACTCTGATAGGACAGAAGCGGAACGTGGGCGGGGACAAATAAGGGAATAAAAGCTGGCCACCCCAGCCAGCAGTGGCAACCGGCTGGGGTCCCCTTGCATGTTGTGGAAGCTTTGTTCTTTCACTTTTCACAATAAATCTTGCTGCTGCTCACTCTTTGGGTCTGTGCCATGTTTAAGAGCTGTACCACTCACTGCGACGGTCCACGGCTCCATTCCTGAAGTTAGTGAGACCACAAACCCGCCGGAAGGAACCAACTCTGGACATACTGGGATTACATGCTTGAGCCACCTTGCCTGGCTTTGCTATGGTTGTTTTATGTTTTTTGTTTTTTTTCCCCACAATATAGTCCCCATCTGCCCAGTCATCTGGGCCTAGTCAGAGAAAAGCAGCTGGGGAAGTAAATTCAAGTTGATTATATGCAAGATTTCGTTTAAAATAACTCTTTTCTTATCAACAATGTATTTTTTTTTTGTTTTGGACATTTGTTTCGGCACTGTGTTCTCTCAGAAAAGTAACAAAAATAATTCAAAATTTTTGATTTATAAAAATGACAACTTCATATGGCTTTACCTATTTTAATTCTCAAATTATTTTCATGTTGCCTTAAGAATATTTTAGATTTATTGTAATAAATGTCCTATACCTTGTATCTTTCCTCTCACCAAATGACTTGAATACGTAGTGTCAGAAACTTATAGAAAGGGAAATTCTGTTTATTAAGAGTCTGTTATGTTTTAAGCATAAGAATTTATGAATATAAGCTTAATATTCATGGAACCTTAGTATTTGCCTTTCAAAAATTAATTTTATTATATCACTAATCTATACTAAAGCAATTTTTAATACCCCTGAACTTTGTTACCTATTGCCAAGGCACACAGCTAGCAACCAGACTTACAAGGCACAAATAGGCATCAATATGATACTGCATTTACTTAGTTTTATGGAAGGAAAACGAGTGGAGCTACAGTAGATAGGTTTCTGTACCATGGGAAGGTCCAGCTCTGGCCCCAGAGTTTCTTTTTTTCCCTTGCATGGTGGATACGTAGGGCTTCCACAGACAGGTGTGAACCAAGTTATGAGTGGGCCATCTTGACACAGAGCAGCTACAATCTGAGTCTTCCACCAATTATATAGACCCACAGCTTTCATGCAAATTCAATGTATTTAATCCTGGAGTGTTACACAGACTAGATGTTAGAGTAGAATGGATGCAAAATTCCACGTTAATTTTAAATGTAACTTTCAAGGAAAAATATAGCAAAATCATTCACAAGTAGACCAGCATTAGCCCAGGTGTAATATTAACTCTACTTGAAAACCTGTTAGACAAATTTGGAAATAAAGCACAATTTAAAAACTGTAATCTGGGAAGCCTTCTCAGTTCCATACTGTTGCATTTATTCCAAACCTGATGAACTCACCCTTTATTATTGCCTGGCAAACTAAGGGTTCAAACTCCCTAGTTTCTCAAAGTTGTTATGCTTCTGGAATGTTAAATCAGGGTAAGGATACTTATAAAATGTAAAAGCAGAATTTCTTTGATTACGTTGAGCAATAAGCTGTCAACAGCACAAGAGTCACAATAAAAGCACTAGTGCATAATCTCCATGTGAAAAGCTACGTGTGTTAGAAGACAAAAATGTCTGGAGAAGCTTGAAGGCATAGACTCAGAAAGATAAAATCTGTTACATTAATTGTATATTTATTAGAATTAGACTCTAGTAGCTTTATACCTACCCCATGCTTTCATGTCTTCTGTATTTGTGAGGCGTGCCAAATATCATTTCTAAAAGTCATCTTGTTCCAGTTCTCTGGAGAGAATTGTATGAACTTAAAACTGGCTGCTATGCCTGTTTATTTTTTTTTTAATTTTTTTAAAAAATTTCTCACTTTTCTAAACCACCGTTTTTTATTTTTTATTTTTATATATTTAAGGAGTAGAAGTACAGGTTTATCGCATGCTTATATTGTGTCATAGTGAAGTGTGGGTTTTTAGTGTACCCATCACCAAAATAATGAACATTGTAGCCAATAGATAATTTTTTTTCAATCCTCACCCACCTCCCACCTTTTCAACTTTTGGTATGGGTCTATGTGTACCATTGTTAAGCTCCCACTTATAGGTGAGGACACACAATATTTTACTTTCTGTTTCTGAATAATGGCCTCCAATTCCATCCATGTTGCTGCAAAATACATTATATCATTCTTCTTTATGGCTGGCTAGTATTCCATGATGTGTGTGTGTGTGTGTACACCATATTTTCTTTATCCAACACTCCACTGATGGAGACTTAGCTGAAGGCATCACATTAGCTGACATTACCTGACTTTGAATTATGCTACAAGGATATAGTAACCAAAATAGCATGGTGCTGATATAAAAATAGATACACAGATAAATGAAACAGAATAGAGAACCCAGAAATAAAGCCACATACCTGCAACCAACTGATTTTTGAAAAAGTCAACAAATGGGGAACAAATAGGGAAATGACACCCTATTTAATCAGTTTTGCTGGGAAAATTGTATAGTCATAAGTGAAAGGATGAATCTGGACCCATATCTCTTACCATATAAAAAAATTAACTCAAATGGATTAAAGACCTAAACCTAAGACCTGAAACTAAAACATTCCTAGAAGAAACCTAGGGCAAATCTTTGTTGGACGTTGGCCTAGGCAAATAATTTATGACTAACCAAATACAACCAAAACAAAAATAGACAAATAGGACGTAATTAAACTAAAAAGCTTCTGCACAGGAAAATAAACAATCAACAGAGTGAAGAGACAGCCTACACAATGGGAACAAATATTTGCAAACTATGCATCTGACAAAGGGCTAATATCTAGAATCTACAAAGAACTCAACAAGAAAAAACAAACAGTCCTATGAAAAAATGAGCAAAGGACATGAACAGACATATTTCAAAAGAAGTCATACAGGTAGCCAAGAAATGTGAAGAAAATGCTCACATCACTAATCATCAAATAAATGAAAATTACAACCACAAGGAGATACTATCCTACACCAGTTGGAATAGCTTTTATTAAGAAGTCTAAAATCAACAGGTGTTAATGAGGATGTGAGGAAAAAGGAATGCTTACACATTGTTGGTGGGAATGTATATTAGTACAACCTTTATGAAAAACAGTATGGCGTTCTCTCAAGGAACCAAAAATAGAACTACCATTCAATTCAGTAATCCCACTACTGGCCATATACTCAAAGTGAAAGAAATCATATCAAAAAATACCTGCACTAGTATGCTTATTGCAGCAATACTCACAATAGCAAATATATTTTCTTTATTTTTAAGGCTGACCAACATGTCTCCTAAACGACAATTTATTTCTCTGCATCTGTCATCCATCCAGACAGGCTTAGTGTAGCCCTACTAGCTTTAGGGATACTGCATTTAATTTAATTAAATTTATTTATTTATTTAGAGATGGAGTCTTGCTCTGTCACCCACTCTGGAGTGCAGTGGAGCGATCTCGGCTCCCTGCAACCTCCGCCTCCCAGGTTCATGCCATTCTTCTGCCTCAGCCTCCCAAGTAGCTGGGACTACAGGTGCCCACCACCACGCCCAGCTAATTTTTTGTATTTTTAGTAGAGATGGGGTTTCACCATGTTAGCCAGGATAGTCTCAATCTCCTGACCTCATGATCCGCCCACCTCAGCCTCCCAAAGTGCTGGGATTACAGGTGTGAGCCACCATGCCCAGCCCGGGATACTGCATTTTATTAATAATTACTTATATCTCTCATCTTAGTAATAATTATTTTACTAATAATATCTGTGTTATGATCATTTTATTGATAATTATTTGTATCTCTGTTATGATCAATCATGTCTTCATAGATCCCAGAAAATAGAATTACAGTCCTATTTCTGAGTTTTATTCACCACCATCCTATCAATGACTTACATATACTAATAGGTATGTCTGAATGAAAGGCATTGGAAAACCAACAGGTAAACTCTGCTTCTACTTTTATTTTATTTCTAAATACATGTGCCCAGTTCTTTTCCATGTGAAAACGTGCTCTCTCTGGCTTCTCGTTCACTTATTTTTTTTCAGAAATTGCTCAACTGAGCCGAGGAACTCTTGAGTTTACCTTAATTTTGTTTCCTAGCACGTGCAAATACTAAGTGTCTAGTTCTGGCTTAAACCATTGTGTCTGGAGAGGAAAGCCACCTTGAATTCATATGGCTACTAGGGTCCATTCTGGTAAGTAAATAAGTTTTCAAAAGAAGAACATTTTGGGAGATGAACAGGCACTTTAGTTGTAACCACTAGTAGGACCTAAATTACATTTTATTTCTTAAGTTTATGCCCACATCATGCTAGTCTCTGAATTTTTGAATACTGACTAAATTATACAAGACCTTTTAGCATATGTCATAAGAAAATTTTATCTGGAAACTTGAAAGTTATGTATCCTATAACTATTTCTTTTTAAAAATAAAAGCCTTTCAGTGCTTCATCAACAAAAGAATTATTCAACTTTTCACTACAGATTAGTCTCTATGTTGTTACGGAATAATTGATTCTGTTGAGATTACATACTTGTGGGTTATTGCCATATAGAAGCATATGAACACTTATTTTAGGTTAGAAATATTAGTTTTTGTCATTATGATATATTAAATGTCAATATGTATAAGCTACTTATTTCAATATCAATCTCAATTTTGCCAAGAATAACGTGAGTTTACACTTTGCCGCAATTTATAGTGTTCTACTTTATAAATTTGAAAGTAGTAGTATACTTGAAATCAAATATGTCTAATGTTTAAGAAAGTTCAGAAGTATTATATCAATATGTGTTTATATATTGGCCACTATACAACACCAATGAATAGGCTTGCTTCTAACCACTGCAAAATTGTCTCATACTTTTCTATTTATTGGCACATGATATTTTATAAACTGGTGTGCTTGACAAGTTTTAGCCTCCTTTAAATAGAAATTTATTTGCTTTAGAGTCTGACTTATATTACCTAATAATTGTAGTGCTTTATTCCATTGCTTTCCAGAAGTGTATGTATAATTCCTTTGAACCCTAAAAATAGTTACTTGAATTAAAATAGCTTCTGCTTCATTGTCTTGTATTAACTTAACATTTTGGACCTCATGAAATAACTACATTTTAGGGCCATATATTGGAATCAGAGTATGGAACCGTATCTGAAATGACTGGTCTTAAACCTGACCTTTATTTTATTTTATTTTATTTTATTTTATTTTATTATACTTTAGGGTTTTAGGGTACATGTGCACAATGTGCAGGTTTGTTACATATGTATCCGTGTGCCATGTTGATTTCCTGCACCCATTAACTCGTCATTTAGCATTAGGTGTATCTCCTAATGCTGTCCCTCCCCCCTCCCCCCACCCCACAACAGTCCCCGGAGCGTGATGTTCCCCTTCCTGTGTCCATGAGTTCTCATTGTTCAGTTCCCACCTATGAGTGAGAACATGCGGTGTTTGGTTTTTTGTCCTTGCGATAGTTTACTGAGAATGATGTTTTCCAGTTTCATCCATGTCCCTACAAAGGACACAAACTCATCATTTTTTATGGCTGCATAGTATTCCATGGTGTATATGTGCCACATTTTCTTAATCCAGTCTATCGTTGTTGGACATTTGGGTTGGTTCCAACTCTTTGCTATTGTGAATAGTGCCGCAATAAACATACGTGTGCATGTGTCTTTATAGCAGCATGATTTATAGTCCTTTGGGTATATACCCAGTAATGGGATGGCTGGGTCAAATGGTATTTCTAGTTCTAGATCCCTGAGGAATCGCCACACTGACTTCCACAATGGTTGAACTAGTTTACAGTCCCACCAACAGTGTAAAAGTGTTCCTATTTCTCCACATCCTCTCCAGCACCTGTTGTTTCCTGATTTTTTAATGATGGCCATTCTAACTGGTGTGAGATGGTATCTCACTGTGGTTTTGATTTGCATTTCTCTGATGGCCAGTGATGAGGAGCATTTCTTCATGTGTTTTTTGGCTGCATAAATGTCTTCTTTTGAGAAGTGTCTGTTCATGTCCTCTGCCCACTTTTTGATGGGGTTGTTTGTTTTTTTCTTGTAAATTTGTTTGAGTTCATTGTAGATTCTGGATATTAGCCCTTTGTCAGATGAGTAGGTTGCAAAAATTTTCTCCCATTGTGTAGGTTGCCTGTTCACTCTGATGATAGTTTCTTTTGCTGTGCAGAAGCTCTTTAGTTTAATGAGATCCCATTTGTCGATTTTGGCTTTTGTTGCCATTGCTTTTGGTGTTTTAGACATGAAGTCCTTGCCCACGCCTATGTCCTGAATGGTATTGCCTAGGTTTTCTTGTAGGATTTTGATGGTTTTAGGTCTAACTTATAAGTCTTTAATCCATCTTGAATTAATTTTTGTATAAGGTGTAAGGAAGGGATCCAGTTGCAGCTTTCTACATATGGCTAGCCAGTTTTCCCAGCACCATTTATTAAATAGGGAATCCTTTCCCCATTTCTTGTTTTTGTCATAAACCTGACCTTTAATCACTTTGTTAAGATAGGTACTGAAAGCAAATATGCTCAAGTGTCTTTTGAAGACCACTTCGATATTGCACAGGTACCACAGTTTCATCTTGTTCAATTGGACTCATACCACTGCCACCAGCCATATTTGCCTCAGACACACAATCAAATCAATGGACTATAACTTTTGCTGTTCATTTATCAATTAAGAAAGTTGATTTTAGGCCGGGCGCAGTGGATTACGCCTGTAATCCCAGCACTTTGGGAGGCCGAGGTGGGCAGATCACGAGGTCAGGAGATCAAGACCATCCTGGCTAACACGGTGAAACTCCGTCTCTACTAAAAATACAAAAAATTAGCCAGGCGTGGTGGCAGGTGCCTGTAGTCCCAGCTACTCGGGAGGCTGAGGCAGGAGAATGGCGTGAACCCGGAAGGCAGAGCTTGCAGTGAGCCAAGATCACGCCACTGCGCTCCAGCCTGGGCGAAAGAGCAAGACTCTCTCAAAAAAAAAAAAAAAAAAAAAAAAAAAAAGAAAGTTGCTTTTATTGAAAGTACATTTTTAGCCTCTCCCTGACTGGCAAGGGGGCAGTTAGATTAGGAACAACAACTTATTTTTGGGGCCAATAGCAATTACTGAAAACAAGTAACCATTTAATAAATATTTATTTAAGTAATTGATCTTTTAATAAGGTAGATCTGAATGTTTCACTGAATGACCTGGTTACTCAATAAACAAAAAGTCTGTCTGTGCAAACAGGAGTATTTCTTTGTGTTATAGATATACATATTTTGCCAACTTTCATAGTGTGTAGATAATGTATTTGGATATTTATCATAAAAAACTTTTATTACCTCTTACATAAATTTGAAACCATCCGTTATTCTTTCATAACTCATTTTTTACTTCATAAATACAGCAGACATAAAAGTTTACAGAGTTGTGTGATTATTTTTTCTTAACTGTACATTAAATGGTTCACTTTTTGTTCTTAGCAAGTTGCTGGATACATACAGGGATATGTGACCTTTTTGTTAAACAGCGTGATTATTTCTATCTGCCTCACCAGGAATACACAGGGAATAATGTGACGATTGATATGCAAAGCACTGCAAGCTTGCCTAGAGCAGTCCAGCAAATGCCAAGTGTTTACTAAAAGGATACCATGTTCCTAAATCTCGATAGAAAACAAGATTACAGAATGAGGCTGTACCTGTGGCCATTTTGCTATTGAAACTTATGGAAATCTTTTTTGCAGTTTCTTTACATGCTAGTAATAGTCAAATACAGGGTCTTGTAGAACTTAGTAGAGTTCTGGTAACTTTCCGAAGTTTATACATTTTGAATAAACAAAATCAGTATAATTCCCAGCATAAAACTGTTGTAGGTATGATGACTTCCTCGGGTGTGTGTGGGTGCTTGCATGTGTGTGTGTGTGTGTGTGTAGGATTTAACTTCAGTTGTTCCAATCAAGGCCTCCAGGATGCCATGAAATAAATTTCAGAAGAGTAATGACGGAAGGAATACGGGTTGGGTTTCTCTTGATGTCAACAGAACAGAGAATTAAAGTGTTTTCTATTCTATATACACAGTTAATTAAAAAATAAAAACATATTACCCTTGAGAATTAATGATAAAGAGAAAAAAACCAACTAGGAAAGCCTATTATTTATGCTCGCTATTAAGCAGTGGTTATTAGTTTTAAATTGGGGGAAGAGGGGTATGGGCAGCAAGGGAACGTTCACCTGTGTCTGATTCACATTTCTAAGTCCAAATTACTGATTCCTAGTAGAGCTGGAAGGAGGATGTTATTTACTTATTCATAAAAATTTCCCATGAAAACAGAATCAGATACTACATTTTTTAAAAAACCATATGTCCAACATCAATGCCCACCATTAATGTTACTTTTAGGAAAGCAAGAATGTGCCATTTATATTAACATAAATTACCCAATGCTATATTATTTTTAAAGTGAAAAATCATTTATTTGTGTCTACCAGCATTTTCAGTGTTGTCCTTAACTATCATAGTTAAATTAACCTAGAGATCATTCTTATTTTATTATATAGATTCATTTGTTTTAGCATTGGTCATGGTCTAGGAATTCACTATCTTTTCTCTGCTTCAAATTTTCTCAGCTGACCAAAGATGGAAATGGGGTTACATGACTAATCACTTTGATGTCTCTTTTCTCTTCAGAAGCAAGGGGTCCAGGCAATCACTGGGCTCTGGGGAGATGCGTGTTACTGTCAAAGGCTCATACAGATTTGTACATTTTCTTTTCAGTGTCAGACACATTTAATTGACTTTTTTAGGTTTGCTCAAGATGACTACCTTATTCTGACAGGGTATGGCAATCTCACTTTATGGAGATCCTAGAATGTTAACCCAAATAAGAGATTGCAACCAGAGCTACAAAGAAAACCTGGCCCTAATACGTATATTAAATTCTTTGTATTAACAATCAATACAAATCAACTATTGTAAACATTTAAATTTGGTGCATATATCAGAGTATGCTTTAATTTTTGTCATGTTAAAAATACTCATTATCAAATTTCATACACATTAAATATTAAATGTCTGCCATTATGAAATCAAAATCATATAAAAACTATTTATTGTTGGCTAGCAAATTAATGGTGACTGTTCACCAGCAAAGTAATACAGCTTTCCTGGTAAAGACATACGGGGCCTAAGGAAATCTAGATTCATCTGGTCCTGCAACACATCTGATAAGCTTAATCAATGCAGAAAATAACATGTGTATTAATAAATAAAGTGTAGATGAATAGGGTATTTTACATTACTATACATTCATAAAGCAAAAGTAGCATCATGCTTAAATATTGAAATAGTAAACATATTGCAAATATAGTAAGAAATATGACAAAAATATTATCTCCATTACTGTTAAACACTATTCTAGAAGGACTACCAAATGTGATTAAAGAAGAAGTGGTGTAATAATTGGCAAAGTAGAGGCAAATGTATCTTTATTTCCAAATAATACAATCATTTTACTTATTTTACTTATTTATTTACTTACTTTGAGAAAGGGTCTTACTCCATCACCCAAGCTGGAGCGCAGTGGCGTGATCTCAGCTCACTGCAACCTCTGTCTCTCAGGTTCAAGTGATTTTTGTTCCTCAGCCTCCCAAGTAGCTGGGATTACAGGTGTGTGCTACCATGCCCAGCTAATTTTTTGTTTTGTTTTTTTTTGTTGTTGTTGTTGTTGTTTTTAATAGAGATGGGTTTCACCATGTTGGTCAGGCTGGTCTTGAACTCCTGGCCTCAAGTTATCCACCCGCCTTAGCCTCCCTAAGTGTTGGGATTGCAGGCGTGAGCCACCGCACCCGATTAAAATTATGTATTTTTTAAAAAATCAAAGATAACTGCTCTTAAAATGTAAAAATAGTATCAATTAATAAAAAAGCCAATTTTAATTTTCAAGGAATTAGCTTTCTTTTTCATATGGAATTTGGGAATATTTAGAGGCAAATGTGTAGCTCATCTCCAGCAGTTTGGTAGGTTTTTTACATTATCTTTCCTCATGGTTGAAGTTTATGACTTTAGACCGTGAATTCCTTCTGCCTTTCTTATATGCATTCAATTTATTCTTACGTGCTGTAGATCCCTGCATGTCGCCCTAAACATGTCTTTGGAAGAAGACAGGATGTAAATTAGCAAACAATGCAAATCTGACAGAAATGTTGAGCATGGATCAGATTAAAAGAAATAGTATTCCTTCCATATGTCTAAACTATTACAAACACTAGGAAGCTTTTAGGTATTAAGTGTACTTCAGGCTGTATATCAATTCCAATCTTTTCCTGAAACACACACAAGACCCAGTTCTACAACTGAGCTCCCTTCACGTTTGCCCAGAGCTTTGCCATTATGTCAACTTTTTCTCTGCATGAATAGAATTGATCTTATGGCCACAGGTATTTCTCAAATTTCGAACTCTCCTAACACTAAAACCTTTTATTTCTTTTATTTTAGATGATGCAAATCATCAGTACAAATAAATGAAATTGGTAAATCAAATCTATCAAGCAGATACTGCAAGGCAAATCTTATTTTATTTATCTATTTATTTATTTATTTATATTTATTTATTTATTTATTTTGAGACGGAGTCTCGCTCTGTCACCCAGGCTGGAGTGCAGTGGCGCGATCTCGGCTCACTGCAAGCTCCGCCTCCTGGGTTCACGCCATTCTCCTGCCTCAGCCTCTCCGAGTAGCTGGGACTACAGGCGCCCGCCACCACTCCCGGCTAATTTTTTGTATTTTTTTTAGTAGAGACGGGGTTTCACCATGGTCTCAATCTCCTGACCTCGTGATCTGCCCGCCTCGGCCTCCCAAAGTGCTGGGATTACAAGCGTGAGCCACCGTGCCCAGCCAGGGAAATCTTATTTTAAATAAATTAATGTATTATCTAATTTAGTCCTGCAAGCAGTTCTATGAGGTAAGTGGTATAGTTTTCACTATTTTACAGATTAAAAATCCCAGGCATAGGGAGGTTAGGTAAATTCTGAAATCAGTTGGTGTCAAGCAGAATTTTACCACATGCAGTTTGCTACTAAAGCTTACACTTCTAACCATCATATTGTACTGCCTAATCAAGAATAAATTGGAAGAAATAACTATAGGAAGATATTTTAAATGAGTATGAAAACTGAATTATGTAATATATACTAAGTGGTACAGGTTTATCACCTTTACAAACACATATAGTAACTCAGCATACTACAAAATAAAAGCATCAATTAATTAATAAATATGTCCTTAAAAATTAAGACCACTATTCATTATTTATTAAGCATTTATTGTGCTCCAATAATTTTCCCTCATTAAGACCGATATATCTTTTGATACATTAAATTGTTCTAAAACGTGTTTTCTTATCTTCATATTTAGAAATGAAGAAATAGAGATGAAGGGTGGTTTAATGGTATGTTTTTTTCCCTAAGAGATGCTTATATGAATTTCCTTTACAGGCTTGTCACTTCTTAACTAAACTCACCATATATTTAATTTTCCCTTATCTGGTAAGAAAAATAAGTAATTAAAATAAAATTCATTTTAATAATCTAGTCGTTAAAATGAAAATCTGTACATTCTCACTACTGTTCTCAAGAAAGTCTCAAAAATATGTTGTATTGTTCTCTAAGGAAACATGCTCAATTTCACATTAGAAAAAGTAAAGCACGTGATAATTGCAAAGTTTCTGAGATATATCTCCATTTAAAAACTCTTTTCAGGTATTTCCTGAAAATTATCACTGAACCCCAGAAGGGTACTTCTCCTTTCACATAAAGAGAGGAATTATGATGACTTGTCATCTTTGCCTATTGTCATGTCTAGAGAAGAATTCTATAAACAATTATAGCAACTTGCCTCACCACTGGACATGAATTAAACTTACTACATCTGATAATTCTATAATTCAGAGTACTAAATCTGATCAGATATATGAGAATACATAATGCATACTAAGGTAATAAAATTGGTGGTGTAGTATTTATTTTTTTAACTTAGAAATGGTGGTTAATAAGAATATTTGAGGCAACCCAGTCAAAGAATTCTTCCCCAACCTAATAAGTGCCTAAGACAGAGCAAAGATGGCACCACTAAAATATGTCTAAGCCAAGTTTCTAAAACTCAAAATAACACATTTTAAATAAACGTGGATCATCAAAATAATTACTGCAGATGTGATCATGGGTAAATCAGTTCTTCTGAGCTTCATTAATTTTATTTACTTAAAAATTTGGGATATAGATTGGGGGATACTTAAGTGGTACAATGTTTATAAGTCTATATTTTATGAATTTATATTTACTACCAATTTTCTTCATCTCTGACATAATCCATTAATGCTTTTTATGCCAAAAATTCACAAAGTGTTCACCCATACATAAATGTCATGAGAATGTTTTTCAGTCTGTTGCCATGAAATTGGAATGAATGAATTCCAATAGTCCTGTGCTGCGTAGTTTCCATTTTTATTCTCAGGAAGTATTTATTCCTCGGGGTAATTTTACCCTCCGCCTGATGTAGTATCTCATTAGGGTGGGATCTTTCACCTTGACTGGAACTAATGGGTGCATTGTTTCTTCTATTATGTGTGTACATGTAAAGTTAATACTATTTAAAATTATAATTATCTCATCAAATTTCAAATGACCTTTTTCATGTCATTGAAGGTATTTTGATAATATTTGGTAAATAGTTGTAACTCCAGGGTCAGTTGACTGATGGTAGGCAAACAATCATAATATGGTAGATTAGGGATAAGATTTAAGGTTATCATTGTACAAGATTTATTAAGACTGTTTCTCTAACAGTGGAGGAATTGACAGCAGTCACCAGCCCTTCTAGGAGCCTGTCTAGGTCTCTTCCTTCCTCTTTCTTCTTCTCTTTGTCCTACTTTTCTTCTTTCTCCTCTTTCTTTTAATGATTGGTGTCTGCTTGAAGAATAACTCTTAAAGACTTGTTGAGCACATTTCCTGGACTTTAATTGAAACAAAATAACACGATTTTGGGTACAAAAACTTTCACTTACACCTCCCTTGAATATTTGAAGGGATCACTATAAGTGGAAAGTAATTAAGATGGTATTTACAATACAATTTGTGAAATGGGCACATACGTATCAGAACTAAAGCTGTGTGTAGTGCTAAAACAAAGACCTGGTGGGCTAGCTTTTACTCTATTGGTTACTGGATTATGGGGCATTTTTTGGATTGGGAGACCTGTGGTAGCACCAGGGTGAGTGAGAGTTTGAAGATGAGCTATTTATCAACGTGTAAAGAAGTGTTTTGAATATTTAAACAACTTGTAGGGATATATTAAAGCATATCACCTATCAGCTTTAGAAATAAAAAAATCTAATTATTAATACTCTGAAAGCTTGGGTTTCTGAGTCTTTTCCCAACCCACAAAGATTTTAAATCTAATTAATTAAGCCAGGTAGTATACAAAGGGTTGAGAAGTCTTAACAAAGTCCCAAAGTACTCTTCAGGCAGAGACTAGAGGAAAGCAAAGGAAAGAGTTTTTGATCATATCTGTTTTAGCACAAAGGTTCTATTTAGATTAAATTTAAAGTAATATTTAGTAATAACTTTTTCTCTTTACATATCAGAGAAAATAATCTTCATGAATTGAAAAATACTAAAAATATTTTTGAATGGTTAAGGTGAGCTATTTAATAGAAATAAAGGGCATCTTTAAGTTAGAGAAATTATATCACGGAGGCTCATGTTTCAAATGGAAATTTACCTTTTCACAAGTAAACAACATGAATTCTTGCAATTCTTGTTTGTGATGCAATGTACAAGAGTATACAAAGTGTTATTTCATGCCATTAACAGTTATTAAGTAATTTTATAGTTTAAGCAACATAGGCCCAGAAAATTGTAAACAACTTGAATAATACCATAATGAAAACATTTTCAGAGAGACAAAGCAATGTTTGCATATAACACAGGACAGAACACAAAGAAGATGGCAAATTTAGCCTCAGCCAAAGCTACTGATGCCCTGTCTGAAATATATTCCTATGCTGGTTGAACCATGGGCTGACACTTGTATGGGTTTTCTTTTCTTTTGAGTCAAAATGAAATATTTTAAATAATAGGTGTCACACACAAAGGGATAAATAGGGATGAGTTTAGCAGAGCTTATGATGCTAATAGATGTTGCCTGAATTGAAACTTGATCAGTTGGTTTCTCTTTGTAGGATTTCAGAGGTAGAAGTAAGATTACCAAATCTCCAATAAACACTGTTTAGAAACATTCGGTTTTTAGAAGCCATAAAGTGAATTTGTTTTCCAGTCAGAACAATTGGCCAAACTGTATTCATTAACTGAATAAATGAGATTGATGTTTCTTTGCATCTTCTGAAATATTTAATATTGGTCAAATAATAAATTTTTTTCCTTTAAGCTTGGTTACTAATAAAACTTCTTATCTAGGTTATTCAATCAAAAGTCTTCTTTTCATCTTACTGAATGCTGTCTGTACATTTATTCTCATTTTTGGACTACTATTCTTTTTCTTTTTTACCATGTTAATAGGAACATTGCCCAAAAAATTGTATTAAATTTGGTTAACAATTCAAATTCAAAGATCTTTTTATAGTTTCCCCAAAATCCTTGCATCACATACATAGTATTCTTGTGTGTATGTTTCTATAAGTATATATGTATTTATGTGTATGCATTATATTATATATCTACATATATTATAAATATTCCATATAAATGTAGTCATGTATAATGTATTATATGTGTATGCTTCATACAGATAGACATGCACCTGCACACACATAAACATAAAATATCTATTATTGATATAGGTGTTTTAATTTTGTATTTCATTTTCTCGTCATAAAACTCAGGTGAGCCAAATCTTAATTTATTCACTTCACATATAATAACACAAAGTTCCAGTGATATCTTGCTCTTTAACACAAACAGCTAACAGGAGAGCTTATTATAACTGTTTTTTATAGGTTAAGCACTCTTACATATAATAGACTATATATAGTCTACTATATATAGTTTTACTCATGAAATCCATATATGGCAAGTAAAATCAATGCTCTTGGCATCATTTTATAGATGAACATATGGGAAAATATAAATATTAACTGTCCTATAGTCCAACAAAATGTCTGATGTCTGAAACAAAAACACAATGCCTAGCTTTTAATCTCAATGTCTACTATTATCTTACACAGTAACTATATGCATAAATATGGAATTTCTAATAAACTATATAAAGATGTAGATCATCCAAATAACTATGTATAGATACCAGTTCTGGAACACCTGCCATAGGCCAGTACTGCAACACCTGTCATGAGCCATTTCTAGAACATCTGTCATCAGCCTAAAATTCAGATTTGATTTAAATTTGTTTGCTCTCATTTAATCAGTTTAAATTGGAGACTCTTAACTCATTGAGAATTCTGGATGGATGACAGGAGAGAAAAGTCAACTTTTTAAAACCTGTTTTATAATGGAAGAAATGGGCCTCATGTTCAGAAAAGAAAATTCAATAAACCAAACTTATTTAAGGTACAGCTAAATACAATGAAGTATTTATGAACATTTCCTGTTAGGCTCACTACATTTGTGAAGAATTCAAATAAAAACTGCTTTGTGTCCTATGGAAGTCTGAGGGAGAACTCTAACTTTGTGAGCATAAAGGCATTTCTTCCAACAGATAAGAGAAGTCAAACTTCTATATTATGAATCAGAGGAAATTTCAATTGGCCAGAACAGGGTGAAAAGAGGACTCTATGAGTTTAATTCACCAGAGGGCTATGGTTATTGTATTAAAATAATTTTTCTGCATTCCCTTTTCTAAAAATATTTTAGATTGCTTGAGTCTACTTTATGGCTCTATGTCAGTTGACACTAATGAATACAAAAGCTTTTGAGGATAAGAAGCAGAATTCAAGGATGGATATCTAAATATGTTTTCTGGAGGTGCCATCATGACTAAAAAGCCTGTTCTTTTTATGACCTTGAAAGTGGTTACTCACCCATGGAGACACACAGTTTTCTAATATATAAAATAAAATCATTGAACCTGAAAAGTGTTAAAAGTCATTGTTAGTATTAATATATGTGACTTTCTGATTTTACTTTATTATATAAAAAGGAAACAGTGACGTTGGGCAATGGTGAAAAGGAAAAATACTCTAGAGGCAGATTTTTTTATGATTTCTGAAAATCTGGGGTGAGGAAATCTCATCCAGAAATTATAATCTGTGGGTCATAGTAACTCATGGATAGTTTAGTCTGGTAGCTGACAAACTCAATTCCATGTAAAAGGCTGAAATAAAATACTGCAGCTCGTAAAGACATGGTTTTGAATAACAAACTAGTAAGGAGAATATGAAGAAAGTTTTTATTTAAAACATTATAATACCCTCAGCTTTTCTGAAGGAAAAATGAAACTGAAATATCTGATGTACAATTGCTATTAATATATGGGTATTTTTCAGAATAAGACTCAGAGAAAATTATAGTAACATTGTCTGTGAATGTAACATAAGAAAATCACATTTTGGCAAATTTGGAAGCTATTATCTAGGAAAGAGAATATAAAGAAACTATTCAGCTATTTAATATTTCTGTGAGGTGTATTTTTTTAATAACAAGGTTATATCTTGTGGGATGTTTTATATGTATATATATGTGTGTGTGCATGTATGTATGTGTGTGTATATATATATATTAGTGTTGATTTGTGATTTGCTAAAATATTTATCACAGAATCAGGTTGGCTACTAAATCTGATAATACCCTGAAAATAATCTGATGAAAATCTGATAAAAAAGTTATATACTCTGTCCCTTGTTTCTGAGAAGAATCATTAAGAGTTTTCTGAGTTCGAATAAAAGACTTAATGCTTCTGATAAAGTATGTGCAGGAAGATGTGAAAACTGTTTACTTGGCTATTTATTGTTGTCATTGTTCTCCTTCAACTGTTACTAATGGGAATTGTTGAGGCTGAAATGAAATAAAATAAGTCAATGCTATAAAGAGCAGAAAAACTAAATAAAATATCATCACAGAAAGGATCCTAAAATTATCTAGGTTCTCCAGTTGATAGTAAACTCATTCACAGAAATAAGTGACTTGTACAAATTCCAATAAAAAGTTGATAGCATAAAATGGACCCAAACAAAATCAAGTTGCTTGAACCCCTATCCAATTCTTCATTCTTTTATATCGCAGTTTTAAGCTATGGTAAATTTCCTGATAACAATCAACACTAGTAATATGTTTCTTCATTACAAATATCAAATCTTCTGCTTAGTGTCACTTTGATGAGTTAATAGAAGAGGCTGATACCTATATAACATAATTTATATGGAGGCTTTGCATTTGAGGAATCAGTCACTTCCTCCAGATTTTAAAGACTGGTTTTGGTGAGAAAACACATTTACCTACAGGTGGGTGCAAGGCTGACAATGATTTTTTGGAAACAAATGCAAAACTAGATTAATGGGGTGACATCAAAGTATAAAGCTTCTTCCCAAAAAAGGACATAATCAACAGAGAAACAAGATAACCTACAGAATAGGAGAAAATGTTTACAAAATATATATCTAACAAAGGGTTAATATCCTAAAAGAATAAAGAACTCATGCAACTCAATAGCAAAAATACCCAAATAACTCAATTAAAATTATGTAAAGAATTTAAATTGACATTTCTCAAAAAAATACATACCAATGGTAAGTAGGTATGTGAAAATGTACTGAACTTATTAATCTTCATGAAAAAATAAAGCAAAACTGATTCTCCAGCAAGATGGCTGAATAGGAACAGCTCTGGTCTACAGCTCCTAGCAAGACCAATGCAGAAGGCAGGTGATTTGTGCATTTCCAACCGAGACATCCAGCTCATCTCATTGGGACTGGTTAGACAGTGGGTGCAGCCCATGGAGGGTGAGCAGAAGGAGGGTGGGGCATCACCCAGGAAGTGCAAGGGGTCAGGGAACTCCCCCACCTAGCCAAGGGAAGCCGTGAGTGAGGGACGGTGGGCCCAGATACTATGCTTTTCCCACTGTCTTTGCAACTCGCAGACCAGGAGATTCCCTCAAGTGCCTACACCACCAGGGTCCTGGGTTTCAAGCACAAAGCTAGGAGGCCATTTGGGCAGACACTGAGGTAGCTGGAGGAGTTTTTTTTCATGCCCCAGTGGCACCTGGAATTCCAAAGAGACAGAACTGTTCACTCCCCTGGAAAGGGGGCTGAATCCAGGGAGCCAACTGTTTTTGCTCAGCAGATCCCACCCCCCTGGGGCCCAGCAAGCTAAGACCCACTGGCTTGAAATTCTCACTGCCAGCACAGAAGCCTGAAGTCGACCTGGGACACTCCAGCTTGGTTCGGGGAGGGGAGTCTGCCATCACTGAGGCTTGAGTAGGTGGTTTTTCCCTCACAGTGTAAACAAAGCCTCTGGGAAATTCAGACTAGGCGGAGCCACTGTAGCCAGACTGCCTCTCTAGATTCCTCCTCTCTGGGCAGGGCATCTCTGAAAGGCAGCAGCCCCAGCCTGGGGCTTACAGAGAAAACTCCCATCTCCCTGGGACAGAGCACCTGGGGGAAGGGGCAGCTGTGGGCCCAGTTTCAGCAGACTTAAACATTCCTGCCTACCAGCTCTGAAGAGAGCAGTGGATCTCCCACACAGTGCTCGAGCTCTGCTATGGGACAGACTGCCTCCTAAAGTGGGTCCCTGACCCCTGTGCCTTCTGACAGGGAGACAACTCCCAGCAGGGGTAGACAGACACCTCATGTAGGGGTGGCTCCAAGTGGCATCTGGCTGGTGCCCCTCTGGGTCAAAACTTCAGAGGAAGGAGCCCACAGCAATCTTTGCTGTTCTGCAGCCTCTGCTGGTGATACCCAGGCAAACAGGGTCTGGAGTGGACCTCCAGCAAACTCCAGCAGACCTGCAGAATGGGGGCCTGACTGTTAGAAGGAAAACTTACAGACAGCAGTAGCATCAACAGCAACAAAAAGGACGACCAGGCAAAAACACCATCTGAAGGTCACCAACATCAAAGACCAAAGGTAGATAAATCCATGAAGATGAGGAAAAACCAGTGCAAAAATCCTGAAAATTTGAAACACCAGAATGTCTCCCCTCCTCCAAAGGATCACAATTCCTTGCCAGCAAGGGAACAAAACTGAATGGAGAATGAGTTTGACAAATTGACAGAAGTAGGCTTCAGGAGGTAGGTAATAACAAATTCCTCGGAGCTAAAGGAGCATGTTCTAACTCAATGCAGGAACATTAAGAATCTTGATAAAAAGTTACAGGAAGTGCTAATGAGAATAACCAGTTTAGGGAAGAACATAAATGACCTGATGGAACTGAAAAACATAGCATGAGAACTTCATGAAGCATACACAAGTATCAATAGCCAAATCTGTCAAGCAGAAAAAAGGATATCAGAGATTGAAGATCAACTTAATGAAATAAAGGGTGAAGACAAGATTAGAGAAAAAAGAATGAAAAGAAATGAACAAAGCCTCCAAGAAACTTGGGACTATATGAAAAGACCAAACCTACATTTGATTGGTGTACCTGAAAGTGATGGGGAGAATAGAACCAAGTTGGAAATCACAATCAGGATATTATCCAGGAGAACTTCCCCAACCTTGCAAGACACCAGAGAACACTACAAAGACACTCCTTGAGGAGAGCAACCCAAGACACATAATCATTAGATTCACAAGGTTGAAATTAAGGAAAAAAATGTTAAGGGCAGCCAGAGAGAAAGATCGGGTTACCTACAAAGGGAAGCCCATCAGACTAACAGTGAATCTCCGTGCAGAATCCCTACAAGCCAGAAGAGAGTGGGGGCCTATATTCAACATTCTTAAAGAAAATAATTTTTAACCAGAATTTCATATCCAGCCAAACTAAGCTTCATAAGTGAAGGAGAAATAAAATCCTTTACAGATAAGCAAATGCTGAGGGATTTTGTCAAAACCAGGCCTGCCTTACAAGAGCTCCTGAAGGAAGCAGTAAACATGGAAAGGAAAAACCGGTACCAGCCACTGTAAAAACACACTAAAATGTAATGACCATCGACACTGTAAAGAAACTGCCACAATAAATGGGCAAAACAACCAACTAGCATCATAATGACAGAATCAAATTCACCCACAACAGTATTAACCTTAATTGTAAATGGGCTAAATGCCCCATTTAAAAGACACAGACTGGCAAATTGGGTAAAGAGTCAAGACCAATCAGTGTGCTGTATTCAGGAGCCCCATCTCATGTGCAAAGACACATAGGCTCAAAACAAAAGAGACTGAGGAATATTTACCAAGCAAATGGAAAGCAAAAAAAAAAAAAAAAAAAAAAAGCAGGGGTTGCAATCCTAGTCTCTGATAAAACAGATTTTAAACCAACAAAGATAAAAAAAAAAAAAAAAAAAAAAAAAAACAAAGAAGGCATCCCTTTACACAACGGTAGAGGGATCAACACAACAAGAAGAGCTAACTGTTCTAAATATATATGCACCCAATACAGGAGCACCCAGATTCACAAAGAAAGTTCTTAGAGACTTCCAAAGAGACTTAGACTCCCACACAATAATAGTGGGAGAATTTAACACCCCACTATCAATATTAGACAGATCAACAAGACAGAAAATTAACAGGGATATTCAGGACTTAAACTCAGCTCTGGACCAAGTGGAGCTAGTAGACATCTACAGAACTCTCCACCCCAAATCAACAGAATATACATTCTTCTCAGCACCACTTCACATTTATTCTAAAATTGACCACCTAATTGGAAGTAAAACACTCCTCAGCAAATGCAAAATAATGGAAATAACAAGAAAGTCTCTCAGACTACAGTGCAATCAAATTAGAACACAGAATTAAGAAACTCACTCAAAACTGCACAACCACATGGAAACTGAACAACCTGCTCCTGAATGACTACGGCATAAATAACGAAATTAAGGCAGAAATAAAGAAGTTCTTTGAAACCAATAACAACAAAGACACACAACCTATCAGACTCTCTGGGATACAGATAAAGCAGTGTTTAGAGGGAAATTTACAGCACTAAATGCTCACATCAGGAAGTGGGAAAGATCTAAAATCGACACCCTAATATCCCAATTAAAAGAACTAGAGAAGCAAAGGCAAACAAATTCAAAAGGTAGCAGAAGACAAGAAATAACTAAGATCAAAGCAGAACAGAAAGGATAGAGACACGAAAAACCGTCCAAAAAATCAATGAATCCAGGAGCTGGTTTTTTGAAAAGATTAACAAAATGGACAACTAGCCAGACTAATAAAGAAGAAAAGAGAGAAGAATCAAATAGACCCAATAAAATATGATAAAGGGGATATCACCACTGATCCCACAGAAATACAAACTACCATCAGAGAATGCTATAAACACCTCTATGAAAATAAACTAGAAAATCCAGAGGAAATGGATAAATTATTGGACACATACACCCTCCCAATACTAAACCAGGAAGAAGTTGAATCCCTGAATAGACCAATAACAAGTTCTGAAATTGAGGCAGTAATTAATAGCCTACCAACAAAAAGAAGCCCAGGACCAGATGGATTCACAGCTGAATTTTACCAGAGGTACAAAGAGAAGCTGGTACCATTCCTTCTAAAACTATTCCAAATAATGGAAAAAGAGAGACTCCTCCCTAACTCATTTTATGAGGCCAGCTTCTTCCTGATACGAAAACATGGCAGAGACAAGAAAAAAAGAAAATTTCAGGCCCATATCCCTGAAGAACATTGACGTGAAAATCCTTAATAAAATATGGGCAAACCACATCCAGCAGCACATTAAAAAGCTTATCCACCTTCGTCAAGTCAGCTTCATCCCTGGTATGCAAGGCTGCTTCAACATATGCAAATCAATAAACATAATCCATCACATAAACAAAGCCAGTAACGAAAACCACATACTTATCTCAATAGATGCAGAAAAGGCCTTCAGTAAAATTCAGCACCCCTTCGGCTGGGTGCAGTGGCTCACACCTATAATGCCAGCACTTTGAGAGGCCGAAGTGGGCAGATCACCTGAGGTGATCCATAAAACCATAAAAATCCTAGAAGAATACCTAGGCAGTACCATTTAGGATATAGGCATGTGCAAAGACTTTATGACTAAAACACCAAAAGCAATTGCAACAAAAGCCAAAATTGACAAATGGGATATAATTAAATTAAAGAGCTTCTGTACAGCAAAAGAAACTGCCATCAGAGTGAATCTACAGAATGGGAGAAAATTTTTGCAATCTATCCATCTGACAAAGGGCTAATATCCAGAATTTACAAGTAACTTAAACAAATTTCACAAGAAAAAAACAAACAACCCTATCACAAAGTGGGCAAAAGATATGAACAGATACTTTTCAAAAGAAGATATTTATGAGGCCAAGTAACATATGAAAAAAAGATCATCATCACTGGTTATTGGAGAAATGCAAATCAAAACCACAATGAGATACTATCTTACGCCAGTTAGAATGGCAATCATTAAAAAGTCAGGAAACAACAGATGCTGGAGAGGATGTGGAGAAATAGGAACACTTTTACACTGCTGATGGGAGTGTAAATTAGTTCAACCATTGTGGAAGACACTGTGGTGATTCCTCAAGGATCTGGAACTAGAAATACCATTTGACTCAGCAATCCCATTACTGGGTATATACCCAAAGGATTATAAATCATTCTACAATAAAGACACATGAACATGTATGTTTACTGCGGCACTATTCACAATAGCAAAGACTTGGAACCAACCCAAATGCCTATCAATCATAGACTAGATAAAGAAAACGTGGCACATATACACCATGGAATACTATGCAGCCATAAACAAAGAATGAGTTCATGTCCTTTGCAGGGGCATGGATGAAGCTGGAAACCATCATTCTCAGCAAACTAACACAGGAACAGAAAACCAAACACCACATGTTCTCACTCATAAATGGGAGTTGAGCAATGAGAACATATGAGCACATGGAGGGGAACATTACACACTGGGGCCTGTTGGGGGATGAGGTAAAGGGGAGGGATAACATTAGAGGAAATACCTAATGTAGATGATGGGTTGATGGCTGCAGCAAACTACCATGGCACATGTATAACTTTGTAACAAACCTGCACATTCTGCAACTGTAACCCAGAATTTAAGATATATATAAATATATAATATATATATATACAACAATGGGATATTATTTTACACATATTAGAATGACTATTCAAAAACCAAAAGGAAACAAATATTGGTGAGTATCTGAGTACCCTTTTACAGTTTGGTGGGACTTTAATTGATACAGCCATTATAAAAAAACTGAATGGAGGTTTCTAAAAAAATTAAAACTAGAACTAGCTTACAATCCAGCAGTCCCACTTCTAGGTATATTTTTGAAGGAAATAAAATCAGTATTTCAGAAAGATGTCTGTTTTCTCATGTTCATTTCAGAATTATTCATAATTGCCCAATTATGGAAGCAATCTAAGTGTCTGTTAATGGTGAATAATTTTTTTTAAATTGATGTACACACACACATGCCCCTCCCCCCCAAACCTGGAGGACATTATATTATGTTAAATAAGCCAGATACAGAAAGACAAATACTACATAGTGTCACTGATATGTAGGTGAAATATAGAAATGTCAAAATCATGGAAACAGGGAGTAGAATGCTGGTTAATAGGGACTGGGGAGGTGGGATATGGAACCATGTTGGTCAAAGGGTAAAAGCTTTCAGTTATGCGACATAAATACATTCTGGTGATCTAATGTACAACAATGTGACTATGTATAGCTCACAATATTGTACACTTGAAATCTGCTAACAGAGTAAATATAAGTTTTCTTACTGCACTCACAAAGTGGTAAATATGTGAGGTGGTGGATATGCTAATTAGCTTGAGTTTGCTTACTGTTTCACCATGTATATGTATATGAAACCATCGAGCTGTAGACCTTAATTATGTACATTTTATCAATTGTCAACTATGCCGCAATGAAGTTGGAGAAAGGGGGAAAAAAAGGAAAAGATTGTAGAGATATATAAGGTATCGAGAATTTATGCCCTATTAGGTATGTTGGGCTGAGCGAGCAGAAGCAGTTGTTTCTAAGATTTTTCTCAGAATAGACCTGAAGAATATAATTGGCACTAACTAGAATAGGAAAGAAAAAGTTTTATTTTTAATGATTCCTTAATGTGAATTTGAATTGTTATTTTTATTAGTTTCATTTTTTCTGAATATGGATTGCATTAATTCTGATAAAGGAATAATTATATACAAGCTATCTGAAGTTTATGAAAGAATTCGTATACCTGTTTGAGATGCAGTTGCTATAAAAAAAGGAAGATGCATAGTTTGTCTTCATCCTCTTTGAAGAATGTAGAGGATAAATCTTGATTATCTGTCCTGGAAAAAAAAAAACCCATAATTTCTTTTGTCTCTGCTACAGAAATTTAGAACTCAAAGGGAGAAGCATCACTACAAATAATGCAGGAACAAGCAACTGCCCTTTTAAACCACCTTTGGCAAAGCTATTTATGTAAATTGAAGTCTGACCTGTGATGCTTATTTATTACTCTGCCAATTTTTTTCATTGCAATTCATTGCTCTTCTTGCTCTTGTTTTCTCATATTAGATTTGCCAGATGAATTTTTAATGGCATGACTTCAAAACACCATAGAAGTAAATGATGTTCATATTTTGCTTGCAAAATCAACACTAGAATATTCACTTGCCTACAAATTGACCTTGGTAAATTCTTAAAATCTATAACCTCACCCAGACATTCAGATGTGAAAAATTGGAGATACCTTTAGGCAACAAGAGCTTCTGATATCAAAGTGATAGCACAGAGGCAAGGTGTGAACACTAAGGAGGAATATCATACCTTCAGATCTGGTGTTGATAGACTGCCATAATCTATGGGTGATGGAAGTTATCACTTTATCAAATGTGCAATGAACACCTTTGCTTTGATAATATTTGTAATAATTACATTTAGCGAATACATTTGGATATATTTTAATACAAGAACAATTTGGAATATTTATTATCTAATTGATTTCTGATAATTTAGTATTTATGGCCCAAACTGATTATGTCTCAAATCTCTTCAGGTTCATTTGTAGAGGAAATTGGCATATGTGGCTCAATGTTTCCTTGTCAGGAAATGGCAGATCTATTATTGAGGAAGTTACCAGTTTGTTATGGAAATCAGGTATACATTTGTCTTAGTGTTTGGTAATAAATACAAGCAGAGATTACGTAATATCAAGTGCTTAGTATTAAATGAATTAGTCAATACAGATGTCTGAAAAGAAGTTTTGGGAATCATATTCAAGAAGGGGTAATGGATTTATATTAAAAGTTTTGTTGATTATGAGACCAATGGTCGATGTCTTTCTAAGTACACATCTTTTTAAACTAGAATTTTATAAAATATCTCATGATGCTTTTTGAAGAAACTGGGGAAAGTTCAACTGTTTCTTTTTACATGAATATTTAATACATTGATTTTGTGGGTATGTCATCTATAGAAGATCACAGAATAAAACAGAATGCACATAGGTATTAAAATGAAAGAAACTTAGATTCAAATCGTAGCTTTCCATTTGCTGACTTTGAGCCTACAGTCAATTTAACTCCTCTCAACTTTAATTATATTATCTCAAAAATGGAGAAAACTCTTGACTCAGAGTTCTTGAAAGTATTAAATACAATCACATATGTAAAACCCTAGTACTGTGCCTGGCACAAAGGTACCAATACTGCTTTTCCTAACTTTTAGGTCTAAATTTCCAAAATTATGTTCCACAAAACAATAGTTGTATTAGACGCTTTGTGGAAAATGCTAATTTTGTATGTTCATCCTCTGAGCGTTACAGTGGATATTATTGGCTCTAAAAAGAAAATTGAGATTCAGTGCTATTTCCTCCATTACTTCTGTTTCCTAATGAGAGTACACCATAAAAACAAATAATTTAAAGAAAAAAATAGTAATTTAACTGTGCAAATATGGGATTCAGAGAGTCATTTAATTAACTCTGAGGCTCTATTTTCTTATTTGTAAAAACCATTCCTTTACTTATTGAATTAAAACTTATTGTGGGCTGACTATGCTGAAGATGCTATGAAGTACAGGGAGTTAAAGGATATAAACGCATAATCCCTGAATTCAAGGAATGCAGCCCATGAGGGAATTAAACAGACAAAAATTAAAAATACAAAGAGATGGAGGTTAAAATAAACAAAGTTATAAGTACTTATATACTATGGTCCTATGGAGGCACCATGTAGGGCAGTACTGTAGCCTGGAAGTATTCAGAAAGACCTCATGGAGCAATGAAACTTCATACATGTGTTTATCTGTTCAACACATAATCACTGAGCATCTATTGAGTGTCAGACATTATTGACATTGTTAGTGATACAGTGGTTATATACATATATAAAAGGTCTTAACTTTGTGCAACTAATGTGCTAGTGGATGTACAAACAATAAGCATTTAGATGAATGCTACAAAAAAAAAAAACAGGAGAGGAAGTAGTATGAAAAGAGTTGCTATATTGGACAGGGGAGATACAAAAGCCCTCTTAGAGAACGCTAGTTAATCCTGTTAATTTTATTTGTCCATCCCTTACTATTCTTGAACAAAGATCCACTGTGTTACAATAAGCTGCATTTATGGATAGAGTACATCAAATAAAACACTCTTTTTGAATTGCACAGTTAGAGGCATTTTTATAATGATATACAACTTAGTAACTAGCACCAGAAGCAATATACAGACATACTTCATGTAATTGCACTTCTCTTTATTGCTCTTCACAGATATTTTATTTTTTACAAATTGAAGGTTTGTTGTAACCCTGCATAGAGCAAGTCTATCAGCACCATTTTTCCATCAGTATGTGTTCACTTTGTGTCTCTGCATCACAATTTGGTAATTATCACAATTATTTCAAAACTTTTTCACTATTCTTAGGCCTGTTATGGTGATCTGTGATCAGCATTCTTTGATTAGTATTGAAATTGTTTTGGGACACCACAGACTGCACGCATATAACTGACTGCTCTACTAGCTGGCTATTTCCCTTTCTCTTTCCCTCTTCTCAGGCCTGTCTATTCTCTAAGATACAATGATATTTAAATTACACCAATTAATAACATTACAATGGCCTCTAAGTGTTCCAGTGAAAGGGAGAGATGCACGCCTCTTACTTTAAATCAAAAGTCAGAAATGATTAAATGACATTAAATACAAAAACTGAGGTAGGCTGAAAGCTGGGCCTCTTGCACCAAAGTTAGCCAAGTTGCAAATGCAAAGGAAAAGTTCTTGAAGGAAATTAAAAGTGCTACTCCAGTAAATACATGAATGATAAGAAAGCATAACAGCCTTGTTGCTGGTATGGGGAAAGTTTCAGAGGTCTGGATAGGTGATCAAAGCAGCAACAACATTCCTGTAAGCCAAAGTCCAGAGGATAGCCCTAATTCTCTTCAATTCTATTAAAAGCTGAGAGAGGTGAGGAAGCTGCAGAAGAAAAGTTGGAAGCCACCAGAGGTTGGTTCATGAGTATTAAAGAAAAAGACCATCTTTCTATGTAAAAGCACAAGATGAAGCATCAACTGCTGATGTAGAAGCTGCAGCAAATTATCCAGAAGATCTAGCTACTAAGATCATTGATGATGGTGGCTACAATAAACTACGTATTTTAAATATAAATGAAACAGCCTTGTTCGGAAAGAAGATGCCATCTAGGACTTTCTGAGTTAAAGCAGAGAAGTCAATGCCTAGTTTCAAAGCTTCAAACAACAGGATGACTCTTGTTAGGGGCTACCAAAGCTGGTGAGTTTAAGTTGAAACGTGCTCATTTACCACTTCAAAAATCCTAGGGCGCTTAAGAACTATGCTAAACCCACTCTGCTTGTGTAATTGGAACAGCATTGCCTGGATGACAGCACATCTGTTTGCAGCATGGTTTGCTGAATATTTGAAGTGCACTGTAGAGACCTACTGTTCAGACTAAAATATACCTTTCAAAATAGTACTGCTCACTGACAATACATCTGGTAACCCAAGAGCTCTGGTAGAGTTGTACAAGGCGATTCATATGATTTTCATAGCTGCTAACACAACATTCATTCTGTAGTCCACAGATCAAACAGTAATTTTGACTTGTTATTAAATTTTATCTTGTTATTAAAGGAATGCATTTCATAAGGCTATAGACTGTAATTTCTCTGCTGGATCTAGGCAAAGTAAATTAAAAACCTTCCGGAAAATATTTACCATTCTAGGTACCATTAAGAACATTAGTGATTCATGAGAGAAGGTCAAGATATCAAAATTAACAAGAATTTGCAAGAAGTTAATTTTAACTCTAATGGATGACATTTACAGTTTCAAGACTTCGGTGGAAAAATTAACTCCATGTAATGGGAATAGCAAGAAAAATAGCACTAGAAGTGGACCTTGAAGATTTGACTGACCTGCTGAAATCTCGTAGTAAAACTTGAATGAAAGAAGAGTTGGTTCTTACAGATAAGCAAAGAAAGCAGATTCTTGAGATAGAATCTCCTTCTTGCAAAATGTTGTAATATTGTCAAATGGTAATAAACGATTTAGAATATTATATAAACTTACTTGGTAAAGCAGTGGCAGGTTTGAGAGGATTGACTCCAATATTGAAAAAGTTCTGTTGTGGATAAAATGCTGTCAAACAGCATCAAATGCTACAGAGAAATATTTCATGAAAGAGAGAGTCAATTGCTGCAGCAAATTTCATTGCTGTCTACTTTAAAATATTGCCACCACCACCCAGCCCTCCAGGAATCACCATCCTCATCAGTCAGCAGCCATCAGCTCTGGGGAAAGCTCATCCACCAGCAAAAAGATTACAATTCGCTGAAGGCTCAGATGATTGTTAGCATATTTAGGAATATTTTTAAATTAATGTATATATGTTATTTTTATAATTAATGTTATCACACACTTAACAGACTATAGTATAGTGTGACTATAACTTTTTTTTTTTTTTGAGGTGGAGTCTTGCTCTGTCGCCCAGGCTGGAGTGCAGTGGCGCAATCTCGGCTCACTGCAAGCTCCGCCTCCCGGGTTCATGCCATTCTCCTGCCTCAGCCTCCCCAGTAGCTGGGACTACAGGTGCCCACCACAAGGCCCAGCTAATTTTTTGTATTTTTAGTAGAGACGGGGTTTCACCATGTTAGCCAGGATGGTCTCGATCTCCTGACCTCGTGATCTGCCCTCCTTGGTCTCCCAAAGCGCTGGGATTACAGGCTTGAGCCACCGCGCCCGGCCGAATATAACTTTTATATGCACTGAGAAACCAAAAAATTTGTGTGACTTGCTTTATTGTGATATTTCCTTTATTGCAGTGGTCTGAAACCAATCTCACAATATCTCCAGGATATGCCCATGTAGGATACCTGCAACACCTCCAAAAAGTTCCTTCGTACAACTTTGTAGTATATTATCTCACTTTGATAGAAGGCATTTACTGAATTACCTTATATAACTATAGATTTATTTTGTCTGTCCTATAATTTTATAAAAACGAGATGAATAGAGTAGGTATTCTTTTGTGTCTAGCTTTCAGCATAAAATTTTTGAAACTTATGTTGTTTGTGTATCACTGATTTATTCCACTTTATCTCTGAGTAGATTTTTTTTTGAAAACACTGTAATTTCCCATGAATCTAACAATGGCCATATGGGCTATTTTATGTTTTTAAATTATTATGAGTAGAGCTGGTATGAAAATTTGTGTACAAGTATTCTATGAATATATAATTTTAAAATTTATTTCGGGTAACACATAGGGGTGGAATTTACCCTCAATACTTTGCCATTTTGGGCCAGATGATTCTTTGTTGCAGGAGGCAGTTCCAATGTTTAGCAGCAACCTGGTCCTTTACCCAAGTGGATGCCAGTAGCACCTGCTGCCAGTTGTGACAAATGAAAATAACTCTAGCTATTGACAAATGTCTCCTGGGAAGCAAAATTAGCCCACAGTTAAGAACTGCTGGTTTAACTGGTTAGAAAATGTCAAACCCTTTTCAAAAGTTGTGGTATCCTTTTGTTGCAGACAGGTAATCCCTGAAGTTGGGGCTTAGCCTGGGAGGGTTCTTGGCTTTGTCCAGGAAAGAATTCAAGGGCAAGGCAGTGGTGTTAGACAGCAATCTGTTATTAAACAGTACTGCTCCTTGTGGAGCAGGGCTAACTCGTAGGCAGTGCACACGGAGTTGGTAACATACAGGCTCTTAACAAATGTATTTATACTCAGATAAACCCACTTTCAATTACAAGTAAATTATTGGGTGGGTCAATGCAAATTGAGGGGTAGGTTATTTGGATCTTTCTAGGAAAGGGGTGGTAACTTCTGAGTTGTTGTTATGGCATTTGTAAACTATCATGGTGCCAGTAGGAGTGTCATGCTAATGAGTAAGGAGGGCAGCTAGGGATCCCTTCAGTCACCATCTGCTGATTCCTGCTGGTTTCTTTGCTTCATCCCACCTGGACCAGATCCTTTTTTAGTCAGCAGGGTTGTGAACAGCAGACAAATTCTGCTAGTCTCCTACTTCGCTTTTGCATCCTCTCTAAGACCATATGCATTGTTCTACATCCTCAATAATAGTTGGTATTGCCAAACTTTTAAGTTCTAATCATTCTAGGACTTACAGAGTAATATGGCATCAGGGCTTTATTTTCCAAATTTGCATTTCTTGGATTTCTTATAATGTCAAACATATTTGAAAGCTATTCCTTTTTTGAATTATTTTCAAATCTTTTACCCACTTTTATTAAATTTTTTCTTAAAATAAGTATAGATTCACATACAGTTAAAAGAAACAATACAGAGAAATCATGTGTAAACTATTTACACTTTCACCTGTGATGAAATTTTTAAAAATTGTAATGTAATATCATAACCAGGACACTCGAATAGATATAATCTATCAATCTTATTCCAGTTTCAGCAGCTTTGTTGTATATGTGTATGTATCTATGTGTTTGCATGTGTGTGTGTATTTAGTTCTAAATAATTTTGCCACATACATACATAGGTTTCTGAGGTTTCTGTATTCTGTATTGTTTTTAAACAATATTCAACCCACTGCAAGTCCAATTTATCAATTTTTTCATTTTATTGTTTTTTATAACTTCTATTTATTTTCTGAGGTTTTCTACTTTTAATTTGTTTCAAATAAATTGTAATTGCTTAAGTTAACTTAATTTTTTAAGTTAAATTAATTTTTTAATTAAAGTCATTAATTTGCAACACTGATTCATCTCGGTGTTGAAGTCAGTTGATTGTCTTCTCCTTCAGGCTGTTATCCTCTTATTTCTTGCTTTGTGTGGTAATTCTGAATTGTATCCTAGTTGTTTTGACTTATGTTAGGAGAAGATGGGTCATATTTAAATCTTTTATTTAGCAGACAGTCACTCTATTTAGCTCTGGCATGCAGGTTTGGCCTATTATATGGTTTCAAAAGTAGTTATGTTTTCAGAGCCTTTGAGGTATGATCTGATGTATTTGGTTTATCTGGTGCTGCTGCCGACACCTAGCTACACTGCTGCCTGCAGTAAAGGAAGGGGTTTCCTAGGCTGGGCCCTGGGTGTCTGACTGTGGGGAGGCAGGTGTCAGGCCCGAGAGCATGAAGAGACTTCCCTGGCTGGACACTTGTTTGTTGGTATCCCCTGCCCATTGTTTTTCCCTTTTCATTGGCACTTCAAAAGGAATTTGTCTCTTGATGCTCTGTATTCCTATTATTTTACCCAATTCTTGTTGGAAGTAGAGGGCCGGGCACGGTGGCTCACGCTTGTAATGCCAGCACTTTGGGAGGTCGAGGTGGGCAGATCACCTGAGGTCATGAGTTCGAGACCAGCCTGGCCAACATGGTGAAACTCCATCTCTACTAAAAATACAAAAATTAGCCGGGCATGGTGGCAGGTGCCTATAATCCCAGCTACTCGGGAGATTTAGAAATAATCTCTTGTGTTCTGATTTAGTCTAAGTCTTATGCGGGCACTATGTCCAAGAATCTGATGAGGTTTTCTTTTTTAATAGTTACTCAGGCCCCTTCTCCACCTGTAATGGTGGGTTTAGCACTTATTCATGCCTTTTGCCCTGGGACAGAGATTTTTTATTGCCCTCATCTCCTTAATCCAGCTTCAGTGGGCTACCAGGCTTTTTTTTTTGAGACAGAGTCTCGCTGTCGCCCAGGCTGCAGTGCAGTGGTGCGATCTCGGCTCACTGCAGGCTCCGCCCCCCGGGGTTCACGCCATTCTCCTGCCTCAGCCTCTCCGAGTAGCTGGGACTACTGGCGCCCGCCACCTCGCCCGGCTAATTTTTTGTATTTTTAGTAGAGACGGGGTTTCATTGTGTTAGCCAGGATGGTCTCGATCTCATGACCTCGTGATCCACCCGCCTCGGCCTCCCAAAGTGCTGGGATTACAGGCGTGAGCCACCGTGCCCGGCCCCGGCTACCAGGCTTTTTAGGTGATAATCTGTTGTCTTTTCATCTGAAAACTAATACCTTTATTCTATAGAGGAGGAAGATGAGATGATTCTAGGCAAAGTTTCAGCAGTTTCAGCTATGACCTTCCTGTAGCTAGTGTCAAAAGGCATGATTCCTTAGGATTCTTTCTAATTGTCCCTCTGAGTATCTGGTGGGGTTTATGGAGAAGAGTCCGTAAGAGGTGTGAACCTTCCCTAAATCTGCAATTTCTAAGGGATTTCCATTTGCACACTAGCTCAAACTCGGCCTTCAATAATAAGTAAACATTTCAGCTGAATTCTTTTTACTGGCTTATTTCATGTCCAGTGGTAGCTGCCCTTGTGCATGTGCCCCTGACACTTCCCCTGCAGACTCTTGGCTTTCCCACATTGAGGATGAGTTGGATGTTGTGAGAATTCAGTTCTTTGATGTATTCAAGAAAGTTATTAATCTGTAGTCTGTCTAGCTCTTTCATTGTTATAAGGGTGGGAACAATGGTGTTTCAAGCTTTATATTTCTCTGAGCTGAGAATGGAAAAGAGAAAGCTTTGTGATTTTTTATATAGGTATTTATTGAATAGTATAATGAAATTTGGTGAAACAACCAATGAACCCACAAATTAGCTCATTACAAATAAATGTGCTTCTAACAATGTGCCACTCTCTACCACATTTCCCTGTTTCCATTCAGATGAAAATGCTATCTTAAATTTATTTTATTTTATTTTTACCATTTCATTACCTTCGCATTTTTAATCTTAATACACACACACACATGGAGAAACAGGGCCGGGCACGGTGGCTTATGCCTGTAATCCCAGCATTTTGGGAGGCTGAGGCAGGTGGATCACCTGAGGTCAGGAGTTCTAGAACAGCCTGGCCAACATGGTGAAACCCATCTCTACTAAAAATACAAAAATTAGCAAAAATTAGCCGTGTATGGTGGTAGGTGCCTGTAATCCCAGCTACTCAGGAGGCTGAGACAGGAGAATCCTTGAACCTGGGAGGCGGAGGTTGCAGTGAGCCAAGATCGTGCCATTGCACTCCAGCCTGGGGACAAGAACAAGACTTCATCTAAAAAAAAAGAAGATATGGCTTATTTTGCCTTGAGTCTCAAATACTCAATATCTTTGGCTAGCAAAAATTCAGCATATCAGAAATAATTGATTTTTCTTATTCTGTGTAATCCAATAAGGAAATATTAGTGATTAATCCAACAACTTTTAAATTAATAATTTACAGATTTAAATTAATAATTAACAATTTGTTAATTTGTTAAATTAACAATTTAACAAATTAAAACAAAATTTGATGTTATACACTTGGAAAATTAATCTGTAAGAGTACAATTTTGACATTTACTTAAAAAAGAAACCCTAACCAAATAGAGTTGGTGCTATTATTATTATTATTATTATTATTATTTTGAGACAGAGTTTTGCTCTTTTGCCCAGGCCGGAGTGAAGTGGCATAATTTCGGCTCACTGCAACCTCTGCCTCCTGGGTTCAAGCGATTCTCCTGCCTCAGCCTCCCAAGCAGCTGGGATTATAGGCGCCTGCCACCACGCCCCGATAATTTTTGTATTTTTAGTAGAGACTGGATTTCACCATGTTGGCCAGGCTGGTCTGGAACTCCTGACTTCATGTGATCCACCCGCCTCGGCTTCCCAAAATGCTGGGATTGCAGGCATAAGCCACCGTGCCTGGCCTGAGTTGGGTGCTATTTACAGGTGTGAGCCACTGCACCCAGCCTGAGTTGGGTGCTATTTAATTTTGATTCTTACAATAATGTTTTCATGCTTTAGTAATGCATAAACTGCCTTTGAAAACATATTTCTTCTAGCATTTATATAGAGCCTGATTTATATAATTATTTTGGAATAATTAGGCCCTTTGAACATTTGGACATAACATTATGTTCCATTTTGCATTTATACATACATACACACATGTACACACACAGATATATGCATACACAGATGAAAAGAGGTAGTCTATCAAAAGGGTTTAAATTGCAATTAGACACTCATTATTAAATCCTCAGTGTCCTCAGAACACCCCACCACTTTCTTCTCTCTGTCAATGAGGTCTTAAAACACAAAGTCTGTTATAGACAGTGCTCTCACATTACATAAGGATTAAGTAGCATTTGGTCTAGTTAAAATATATTCCCTTTCCTCAGATTTGGAAAATAATCCCTGTATTTGGAAACTGTCACTTCATAAAGCAGGGGGCTGCAAGTATTTGGAAATAATTTTAGTTATTTCTGAGAGGAGCTTCTATTTTTGAAATTGCAATATATTATCCACCACATATTGAAGCTCATACATCACTTATCAATGCAAAGAAAATTAGTAGAATGACCCCAAATATACAAATGACTTGCATTGTCAATTTTATACACGATATATAGTCTGGGAAAAGTCACTTAATGGAACTTGCTGAGATTTTATTCTGAATCATATACAATGTTATCTTAAGCACTCACTTTCTCTAATGTTGAGCTAAATCAAACAAAACTCAAATCGATAAATTTGGCAAGGCATAAGGTACTTACTCTTTAGCAAACACTTGGCAATACTAACTTAACCTAAATCTGTGATCTGCAATAAGGGGGTGGTTGACATTCTGAGCATGTGCTAATGTATAACAAAATTAGACTGAAAATATATTAACATTGAAGAATTGTCAAACCTCAGAAATAAATTCACTCCAACTTGCTTCGGTTTGCAGCTCCAGGAGGAAGCTGGAACTCCTTCTGTGCTGTTATGCCTAACAAAATAATGAAGTCTTCTTTAGTAAAACTTGAGCTCTGTGGAAATCAGAAATCAAGCCACAGCTGACAGGATAATTGCATTTCTCTCCCGTCATTGTGGAGATAGTAAGATATTGATGAAACATGGAGGTGGCAAAACAGACATCATCCAATGATTTCGCATGTTTCCAGAAAAGGGTATTTGGGTTAGAAGTGGTGAGTATTTATGGATCTTAGTATATCAGCATCAATCTGGAGATACTTTGTGCAAAGATTTATCTAAATATTGCAAAAATAAAAATAAAATTATTTTGTGGACAGAAACTTCCTGAGGAGACACTGCAAGGTGGTTGGGTAGGTGGGCAAACCATTAACACCAAAACTAACCTCCACTTTCAAATTGTTGACAAGATCACAGAATGGTGATATCTGCTTAATTAGATAAATAACTTAGCTAAGAACAATTCCCAACTATTATATAAAAATACTCTTGTGGGGCAAGGTGGCTCATGCTTGTAATCCCAGCAGTTTGGGAGGCTGAGGCGGGTGATCCCCTGAGGTCAGGAGTTTGAGACCAGCCTGGCCAACATGGTGAAACCCCGTCTGTACTAAAAATACAAAAAAAATTAGCCAGGCATGGTGATGGGGGCCTGTAATCTCAGCTACTTGGGAGGCTGAGGAAGGAGAATCGCTTGAACCTGGGAGGCGGAGGTTGCAGTGAGCTGAGATCACGCCATTGCACTCCAGCCTAGGCTACAAGAGCAAAACTCCATCTCAGCAACAACAACAAAAAAGATAAGATAAAAATATTCTAAAACATGTATGTCCATTTGAATATGTTAATAAATAGAAGCTAGTTACCAACATAGCATTTTTGTCCCCAGGATAGCCCTCACTTACTGCCTTCTAATTCACTTGACTATGAGTTTTTTATTTGCTCCCCAAACTGACATGTTTTCCACATTGTCATGGCCCTTAGCAAAAATCTCAATAATTTCTCACAAAAACTGATGCTAATATTCCCTCGTTACACTATTCACACTGAAGGCATAGAAAAAGATCTCCTAAATTTTTTTAAAAAAGTATTTGTATAAAATTGGTGGTTTAAAATTAAAAAATAAAATACATTAAAATTGCCATTATCTTCAGAGAAAAGCCCCACAGGATTTGCATATACTGTAAGACATTTTCAGTTTGGGCATTTGTCTTACATTCTACCTTTCTCACTCCTTACTTCCTAAATTGTAACTTTTGTTTTAGCCTAAATGAACTTCTTTCATTACACAATACACTCTACCATATTGCTTCTCATGGTTTGTTTTTTCTTTTTTTTGCTTCCTTTGCCTTGTAAGATCTGTATTTCCTTCTAACTTAAACACTTCCTTCTTGCATTTCTTTACTAGATTCTCTGATAAAACATCATTCAGATCACTTATTTGGATCATGTGTCCTCAGGGCATCATGCATTTAATAGCATCTACTATTTATTATCATCTTATTTGTTGTCTGTTTTTCCTCCTAGACTATGAGCTCTTTGGAGGAAGCAGTTCTCATTCTTGCTGCTTAGTTCATACAGTACTAGGCACAAAGCAATCAATACATAAATGTTTGCTGAAAATACGAATGTTTTGGTAAATATCTGAACTTCAGTTCTCACATTCTTCAGGAAAGAACATCTGAAATAAAGTTTTCCATGTTCCATCTTTAGCTCCTTACTTACTAGCTATGTACCCTTAAATGAGATATATAACATCTGTAAGTCTCAATTTCTTCATGTGTAAGATGGGAGTAATAGGGATCCCAACTCATTGAACTATTGTGAGGATTTAATAAAATTACAGTTAATAAAGTTTCTAATTACTTTTCAGGAAGGAGACATGATTAGAGAAAATAGCCGATTTTCCAATGTAATCTGAATATCCATTTATATTTAATTATTTAAAAGGACAATGTGACATAGAAATCATATATGTCTAGTTCCTTCTATGAAGAGAATTGAGAAAGTTTATTTTTCAGCCACTCAAACATGGAAGCTCCATGACAGATTCAAGAATGGAGTGCATATTCTTCTATTTTTGAAAGCCATGATTAAACAAACTTACTTTCTAAAAATTAATTGTAAGTATCATATCCCTTTAAAGAATTCTCCCTCACATTTCAGTACAACATGCACATGCACACACACACACACACCCCACGCTATCCACTACTTTGCACAGTGCTGTAGAAAAGTTGATTCTCAACAATATTAACACATCAGCAGATGTTCTCTCTTTATTGTATTTTCAAATGGCTTGGTTAACTAATCCGGTGAACAAAACAATGTTGACCTATTACTAAGTAACTATGGTAAAACCTTTCCCATCACTTTAAATGAATTTGATTCATCCACAGAAAAGAACTGCATGAAGAGTACTAAAAACCAGTAACAAAAATTAATTGACTAAATTTATATTTTATTGTCCTTTTGTCAAGTATCGTCTTCCCAAAAATCCTTTTCTTGCACTCATTCTCCTACTTAGACTGACAAGACACTGTCCTCCTACCCTCTTCAGTATGTAGTGGTAATAAACTGAAGAGAGAGAATATATGACAGAATATTGCAGTCTCTGTGACACTATAATCAGTTCCATTGTTTGACTTACTTGTTTCATTATTGATAATATTCATGTATTCATCAGGTACTGTAGAATAACTTACTGAGAACCCACTACATGGCATACAACTTTTGTGTTATTAGAGATGTAAGAATGTTCAAAATAGACATGGCTTCTGTCCCCAAATAATTTCAATGGTACAGGAGAGGAAGAAAATAAAATATTTATTTGTGGTGTATAGAAATAAGAGCTATAAATGGTAATTATGACATGGTACGGGATCCTATAACAGAAGGGACTAATATAATATAAGAAAATTAGAGAACACTTTCTTGATGAAATAAAATTTCTGCAAAAATCTAAAGGATAAGTAAGAGTTCATTGAATGAGAGGAGATGACAAAGATCTTAACTAGAAGAGGCAACAACATGTGAAGGAGTCATGAGGAATGAGGGGCCCAGTGCATTCAAGAGGCTTAATGTAGTCCTGTTGGGAGGGCATCATAGAGGGTGAAATTAGAAGTCCCAGTATAATTGGCTAGTCATGCCTACATAAAACATGTTAATAATGTGGGTCTTAGGCCTAAGAACAGAGTGAAGCCGTGGAAAGTGTTTAAATAATAGGATATGCATTTTTAAGTATCTCTGTCGTAGAGAGAAAATACTGAGAAGAGGAATTGCTCTTTAGAAATGAGACTATCAAAGAGATCATTAAAGAATTCCCGGAGTATGTCTGTAGTTAACACTGCTTTGTCAGTGGTAGAAATGGAAACCAACTGGAGGGATATCTAGAAAGTAAAATGCGGAAGGTTTGCATGATTTCTTTTTTTTTTTTTTTTTTTTTTTTAGTGATTGAAGGTTGATAGAGAGAGGCTAGATGAGACACAGGCAACTGTCACCTACCTCAGTGCCACTCTAGAGTTTATTAAACGTTACCTTTAGATAAACTCAGTAAGTGCTGTTGAAAACTCCCTAGGAGTGTCAGCTAACTGAGTCCTTTACACTGTCTTGATTTACACATATAAATATTAACTGGACATCTTTTATGGTTTAACTCTTAACGGCTTTCAAAAACCTAATATGGGTTATTTCCTTCTGCTCCTAAGTATCAAGGCTGCATCTAATACACAGTTCTGCTCTATACTTTAGCTTCATCCACTAGAGCTGAATTTCAGTGAAAGCCACTGTTTTAGGTTCTGTGACAGCTGAGAAAATAAAAACATGGCAAGTTCTAAAGCACAGACAGTTGTCTAGTATTACTTATATGATGAGGTCAAAAGATTATACAGAGGAGTTCATATCAAAATGCATGACTTATTTTAAATGGAGCAATTATTGAGCATAAATTATGCCAGACATCACACTGGTACCTGACCTACATGATCTACTTCAGTATTTCTCCAAATGAGCTCCATGGGCCATTATCACTCACATATTCAGACAAAATTGATATAATGTTTAAATAGTTTTGGAAATCCATGCTAAAAGATCAAATAGTGCCTGTAAAAGAAGTTGCTTAAAATAAAGTTAACATTGTTTAGGCTACATCTATCAAACTTCTTAATAACACTGAATTACAGGCCACTTAACTAGTATTTCATGGAATATAGAGGGGAAATGCCAATCTGAATATGTTTTCACAATCCTTAGCTTCTCTGTTTCACCTTTGTTCATAACTTTTATGACAATGTACAAGCATCTCAGCAATGCATATTTTTTTCTACTCTACATATTACTTTGAACCAATCCAGACCTCCAGGATGCTGATGTGCCACCCTGTCCCAGACCAGCTGCCCAATTCTGTCACTACCTCCTTTCCATCCTAGCAAAAGTTCATGGTCACCACATCAACAACCCTTTTGTCCGGATTCTCAACCCACTATCTGCTTGATCTTTTGTTGCTATAATGCAGACCTAAAGTACAGTGTACAATAACACTGCCTTTTCTAGCTCAGGGAACTGTCTTGAAGATACCAAACAAATAGGAAACAAAATCTTACAGAATGGATGCCAGTGACAAATGGGGTCTCAAAAGTGATTAGTGCATTATCTACTTGTTCCTAGTCAATGCTCATTCTCATCACTGAGGGTAGATATTTGAAAACTTCACCACTTCCACAGCCTCATTCCAAATATTTTTGTTCCCAGTAGTTTGCTTATGTCTTTTCAGTCTCCTTCCTCTTTCTCCATGATTTAGTTCTCCCCGAAGATTTCAATTACTGTATATGTATGTCTGCCCCAGGTCATTCTCCTTTGCATGTGGTTCACCACCTACCGCAAATTTCTACCTGAATATTCCACAGACATTTTAACTGAATGGATCTCCCTCTCCATCCCTTAAATTGTGTATGTTCTAAATTATCCCCAGTCTTGAAGAAATCAACACTGACATCTCCTTTTTTTCCTCTCATTCACATTTGAGTGGCCTCAAAATCCTGTCAATTCCCTAGCTTTGCTCATTCTCAAATTTCCCTGTCTGCATTTTCTCTGGCACTAATTTAGCAACATCTTTTTACTAAATTAATGTAATGATTTCCATGAGCCTCCTTGCCATGCATCTTTGCTGTGGACGGTCCAATGTTCCCTGTAATACAGCTAGAACAAACTTTCAAAAGTGTAAACTTAGGCATACCTCACCTCTTTTAAAATATTTTAATATCTTATACCATTCAGAATCAAATGCAAATTCCTCAGCTGACATATAAACCCTCCTTTTGTTTTCCCTTTTCTATTCAATTCTGGCTTCCATCTCTCTTATAATATCCTTTCTTACAGAATCTTCTCACTTCTCATCTAGCTAATATATTAATATATGTTGCCCCTAAATGCAAATATCACTTATCACAATCTTTCTAGACCCTTAACATTTCATTCAGTTGTTTCTTTCTGGGGCTCCATCATATTACAAATCACATTATAATTTGTAATTTTGCTTAACAGTTACCAGCATTAAATTTAAATTTCTTAAGAAGAGGAACTATATCTTAATATTTTATTAGAATTTCTAAGTACTGAAAGTTGCAAATAGTAGATGATCAATTAATATTTGAAAAACAATATACAGTTTTTACAAAATGTACATACAGAGATTAATTTTATTTGCTGCATTAGATAAACCCTAGGGGGAAAATATAATAGATGTTTCTATCCCATCCTTCCCCAAGCAAAAGATGAAGGACCTGCAGCTTACACTTGAACTGTATGACTCAAAATTTGATGTAATTTCCATTAAGTGGTATTATATAAATCAATCGAATACTTGATTTCCATAATAAATAATTTCCATTTCCAATGTCATGGCTTTGACAGGTAAGTTACTCCAGACAAGCATCCATTATTCAAATATTAATTCAGATGTATTATGTATATGCAAAGGAACTGGAAAATAGTCACCAAAGATATACAAGTCTGCTCAAAATCTTGTATTAGAGGCACAGTGGTACCTCAGTTAGTTATAGCAAATGATTTTCAATTGAAAATTGTGTTCTGCTGCTTGAATAATTTAAACTTATTTTAAACTGATTTGTGATGTGCATCTCCAATATTAATCTTCACTTTACTTACTCTTCCACTTTTTTGTCTTATTTTGTTTTGATCAGAACACTTTCTACCAAAGCTCAGGCATTATGCTGATTTTGAACTTCCTCACATAAATAGCAGGCACTTTAGTAAAAGGTCACTACCCACCCTAGTGATTTAATGAATTCAAAGTAAAGGAAATATATTCATCAAAGTTCCCACAGGCATCTCTTCCTATTTCCTTTGCTTTTCTCTTATTCACTACAGACCTTTGATTTTCTTTCTTTAAGTGTACAAGAGAAATGCAAACGCCAGTCAATAGTCATTGAAGCTCCTGCTGTGTGTGTTGTATCTACTGAGACTTTTGAACAGCTAGCTCACATATGGGATTAAACTATATGGACATTTTATTCATCTTTAAAACAAGTTGGTTTTCATAGATTAAGGCTCTTTGTCAGCATGATACTGGCTTAACATGTATCTGTCTAGACTTTTGACATATTTTAGGCATATGTTTTTCTCTTCTTTTTTCTATTTTTTCTCTTAGTTTTAGCCCATTTATAGTGTTTGCTATACCAGATTTCATGAGATTTTTTGCATTATACCCCCACTCTGTTCAGTGTCCAGTGTTCATGAGGGGCATCTTTTCTCTTACTAGCAGTTCCTTTCAAGTTAATGGTAATTTCAAGTCCCTCATCTGCTTCAGGTTACTCTTTAGATATTTAACTCCTGGAGATTCTGCTCCCTGTGTTACATTTGATGGACATTAGGTTCACAATTGTTATTTCTCAAGCTCTCTGTGTTCTAAGAAAGAACGTATCCATAGAATAATCATAGGAGGAATAAGATCAAGGTGTTGCCTGTTTTTTAGGTTCAGCCCAATAACTGACAAAGTACAGGGATCTTGAGCAAGGTACATTGCAAAACAAAGATTTTACTTTAAGTCCAAGATGGGCTTCCTTATACTTCTGCAAAGTCAAGATATTTTTACTCATCTGAAAGAAATATGAACTTTTAGAGCATTATTGCTGCACATTTAGCCAGCTTCTGAAATACAAAGTGCTTGATGTAAAAGAAGCATTTTTGGCATCAGGGAAATTGCAGTGCCTTCTTAAAATAGTAATCTCTTTGCTCCATTCAACATATCCAATGAAAGCCACTTTTTAACAGTCAAAAGTAGATATTGACCAAGCCAATCTAATGTTCCCCCACAGCTTGACTTAATTTCAGATGGGTTCCTTCCTGACTATAGGCACCTACGTATTTATTTTAGAAAACTGGCAATTATAAATTATTTCTCTGCCGCTTTGATATGAAAGTCTTCTTCCAGCCTTCTGCCAGTTTTACATTCTAGGCTCATCCTTCTCATGGATCTGGGAGCTATTCCTTTGAAATGTAGTTATTCGGAATAGTGCTGCAATAAACATACATGTGCATATGTCTTTATAGCAGCATGATTTATAATCCTTTGGGTATATACCCACTAATGGGATTGCTGGGTCAAATGGTATTTCTAGTTCTAGATCCCTGAGGAATCGCCACACTGTCTTCCACAATGGTTGAACTAGTTACAGTCCCACCAACAGTGGAACCAACCCAAATGTCCAAAAATGATAGACTGGATTAAGAAAATGTGGCACATATACATCATGGAATACTATGCACCCATAAAAAATGATGAGTTCATATCCTTTGTAGGGACATGGATGAAGCTGGAAACCATCATTCTCAGCAAACTTTCACAAGGACTAAAAACCAAACACCGCATGTTCTCACTCATAGGTGGGAATTGAACAATGAGAACACTTGGACACAGGAAGGGGAACATCACACACCGGGGCCTGTCGTGGGGTGCGGGGAGAGGGGAGGGATAGTATTAGGAGGTATACCTAATGTAAATGACAAGGTAATGGGTGCAGCACACCAACATGGCACATGTATACATATGTAACAAACCTGCATGTTGTGCACATGTACCCTAGAACTTAAAGTATAATATACATAATATATAATATATATTATGATATATGTTATACTATAACATATATAATATTATATATATTATTTATATTATAATATAATCATATAATATATATTTATTTATATAAATATATATTATATATAATTTATATAATATATATGTATATATTATATCATTTATATAATATATTTATATACCTATATAATATGTAAGTATAATATATATTATATATAATATATGATATAATATATATTATATATAATATATGATATATTATATATTATAATATATGTTATATTATAACATATTATATTATAATAAATTATATATTTTATATTATAATATAATATATAATATAATGTATATAATATATGTTATATAATATATAATATATGTTATATAATGTGTATATTATATGTTATATAATATACACATTATGTTATATATTATATTATATATAATATATATTATAAATATATTATATAACATATAATATAAATTATATATAATATATATTATATAAGTATTTTATATATTATATATAATATATATATAAAAAAGAAATGTAGTTGTTCAGAAGGCTAGAGCCCTTATCTCACATTTTCTGTTGGCAGGTAGATAGAACCTGATTTTGACAAATTCTAGTTAGCAAATACAGAAGGCATAAACACATCAACCAACTTCCCTCCTTACTGTCCTAAAGTACTCTTCTACTAGGGTCACTACAGTGCCTAAAAAGTTTTCTGCCTTTTGGTTCTTTGAAGTTAAGTTAAATTTCTTTCCTCTGTTGCAATAATATTGACCCCTATTGCACTACTTTGGTGCAATTCCTCTTTGACAGTACTAATCCTTCTTTGAGAAAGAGCAAATAAAGGAATGATAAGAAAACTGAAAGAGTCCATCGATCCCCTTCTCCCATCCCAATGGGAGGAAGGGAGAGTAATTAATGTTCTGTAAAAACGGAAAGAGCATAAAGAACTTTCCTGTGCTCCACCCCCAACAATGCTATTTAAAGTTTGTTTTTTCTGGAGTAGAATACAGTATGAATGTCCTGGAACATAGGAAGGAGATCATAGTGAGAAAATTAAAAGCCATAACTTTTGTAGAATGTTTTAAATTTTATGTGGCTTATGGAAGAGATTCACAAGGTTCATGCTTATAAACATCAAATATTTGAAAGATTTGGAAAGGGGAATATCATATTCAGGAAAGGGGAAAAGTATTCAGATCTGTTTTGTGTTTTCCTCCAAAACAATACCAAGACTAACATATACAAGTTAAAATTGAAAATGTTTCAGTTTAATAGAAAAAAATCATTACAAAACTCTGAAATGTTTAAAGATGGGATATGCTAGGCTGACATGGAAAGTAGTGAGTTCACTAGCAAGGGATATGAAGATAATGGTTCAAGGAAGTCTTGGTTGCAATGTTTAATTTCAGACATCACAGGAGGATGTGGGAAGCCAGAGATACAGTTTTCCTTATAGCCTTGAATGTTTTTCCATTGCTCTGAATTTTTATTTAAATATACAGATTAAATTGTTTTGACTTTGACAATAAGAAAACAATATAAAGGATCTTTTTAACAATTAAAAATGTTTAGTTTAATTTAAACATACACACACACACATACACATGAAAGCAGTGTCTCTCACTGAAGAAGTTTTTTTTCTGAAAATACTTACTAGAAAAGAGAAAAAAATGCAAAATTGCTATTATCAGAAAACCAGAGAGCTATATTATTGTGTTTTCTTTAGCATGTTTAAATTTGCGTTACTGTTTTGTTAATGTCTAATTTTATCTGGCTTTCAAGGCAGTAAAGACTATCACCCCGAAACCACAGTACGTCCAAACACCCTCCAGTAGCAACATAGAGGCCCTGCAAAGGTGAAAGAAAGAGTTTTAGTTGATGCATCCATTATGGTCACGAATAGCCCTTTAAACTGAAGATGCTGCATCTCAAAATTCTCTTCCTCACTTTGCCTTCTTAACTGCATCTTTCACCTCCAAACTAGATTAGGCTATATATCACAGGAAACATAAAGTAGATCAATGACCTTAAGAAATTCTGAAATGGTAGGATCTTTGATTTTCAAAATAGATTAGAAGTAGGATGGCTTCAGATGGCCCTGTTGAATGACTCCTCTGGGAAGCTCAGTCTGTGGCTATTAATGTGATTTGTCCACCATGTTGGGCCACAAGAAGATTGTCAATTGCCATGAGGAGTATGCTTTGCTGAAACTTTCTCTGAAATGTATAACAGCTTCAGCAGCTTAGTAGAAAATTCCCAGACATTTTCTGGTCACCAAATAGAGGAGGTCAGATATTTCTGTATATAAAGTGAGGGCCCAGACTATAATCCAAACCAAATCAAATTCTAAAATTCCTAAGGTTTTTATGAGGTTCACAGGTATAGACTTTCTTTGTACCTAGATAGTCAATCATTCATCCCCTGACTTTTAATAGCTGAGAATAAATGGATAAAACAGGGGTATTGACACTTCAAACATCGGATGAGGTGGAAAAACTGAAAACATATGAATTACTGATGGGATATTATCAATAGCATCTTCATCAAATAATATAGTTTCTATTATTTGGTTATTCTCTATGTGATGCCATGATAATGTATAATTATAGAACAAAGGACATAAAAATGTTAACATGTCCAACTTTATCTGGCTTTCAATGAAGACAAGACTATATCACTCTGAACCCACAGTGCGTAATTTTAGTGTAATATATGCATAACCTAAAATTTGCTCTTACATAAATAGGATGATTTTACATTTAAATTGTTATTGAATTGGGCTAATAAAAAAGTTAACATTTTTCCACACAATAGGGCTATGCTCTAAATATTTTTAAATCTACTTTGGCTCTGATCTAACTATTGGTGTGCTCTCCTACAATTTATATACTGGAACCTAGTATTCAATGTGATAGTATTAAAAGGTGGGGCCTTTGGAAAGTGATTAATTCAAGAAGGCTTCACTCTCATGACTAGGATTAGCACCTTTATAGAAGAGGATATAGGGAGTTCCCTTGCCCCTTCCACCATGTTAGGACACTGCAAGAAGGTGAAGTATGTGGAAGTGGCCTCACCAGACAGGAATCTGATAGCCCCTTGATTTTGGACTTCCCAACCTCCAGAACTGTAGCAATAAGTCTCTATTATTTAAAATTACCCAGTCTAAGATATTTTGCTATAGCAACCAAAACAGACTAACAACCTCCCACCAAAATAAAAGAAAATCTATTTTATGTTTCCTTTTATGCATAGACATCATTCAGCAATATTTAATATAGAAAGAAATTTTAAAATCTATAAAGTGCTTCAAAATAAATAATACAATAATATATAGCAATTACAATAATGAGGTAGTCTTGCTAGCCACTAGGGAATTTCAAGGCATGTGTCTCTTTCCATGTTCTAAGTAGTTTATTTTTCCTTAAGGAAACTCAGATCATTGAGTATATCAGCCTTATTATTCTTACTTCCTACTCTGCTGTGTCCAGCTGGCTTCAGAACTGGAACTTCTCAATCAAATTAAAGTGGCAATCTGATTTCACTTGGGGTCATAGACTTTGCTTTTCATATCTACAGAGAAAATCTCCTCTATTTACTTTGGGTTAAAGTCAATATAAAATTGGAATTTCAGTATTTCTAGTTCTTTAAAATCTAACAATTTTTCGTATAGTTTTTATTCAGAGACAGAAACAAAGGAAAACAACTATAAGATGCTCTCTATAGCTAATATAAAGGGCCCTGTTTTTTCTTAAGGTGTATAATTTTCTGCTATTTAATAATTAGACATTTGAAGTTAGATATAATAGTTTTAATTGTGTGATCTCTCAGCAACATTAAATAACTCAGAATGGATATTTAAAATGTATACACTTATATATTTGAATTGGCATTTCCAAAGATGCTCGGCATTTTCTTTAAATTCAGTGTCTAGCGCTGAATTGAAGAAACATTATCAAAACATTCTTATCAAAAAATCCATGAGGAGTTTCTTCTTATCAGAAATATATTGTCTCTAATAAATCAGATTAGGTTTAAGTTTGTATAAAATTGACATTGATATTTTAAAAAAAATTCTCACATGTGTGTACTTTCATCTCAAAAGCAATGTGAGTTTCCTGAGAAAAAAATTCCTCATACTTATAATATTTTCCTTGAGTTAATTATAAGGTAATTTCAGATATGGGGAGTCATACATACAACTCACTGACAGATTGGCTACTGAAATGTAACTTAAAATCACTTTAATTAGTGACGTGGAAGCTGAGGATAAATTATGAATGTTGAAATTTCCTAAAATTGTAGAGAAAGGAAAGGTATACCAAATCAAGGTCAACTTGTGAGAGAGATTTTTATTTCTTTTTGTGTACTTTTGAAGATTTAGAGTTAACATATACCTGTGTTGTCCCATATTAGTAGCCATATGTGGTTACTTAAATTTAAACTTAAGCCAATAAAAACTTATTGAAATTAGAATTTAATTTTCTGAATTGCTTTAGTAACATTGTAAGTGCTCAGTAACCTCGTGTACCTAGGGCTACCATATTGGACAGTATTTGTATTGGACAATAGTGATATAGACACTTTTGAAGATTCTTGAAGCCAGTGATCCCTTCTCCAATGTCCTCATATATAATATACTTAATATATGTAACTTTGTATATGTTAATTAAACCCATATATATGGAAGGCCTATTTTGGTGAAAAAATAGGTTTTCTATTTCTCTTCTTACTTCTTTGTGATAAAAAGTAAGTATCACTCTCCTTCAAATGTCTTGGTGTTCCTTTCCCTGCTATCTACCAAATCTAAGTTTTAAAAAAAGATCTGCCTTCAGCCACTTACAACACAGGCTGAATCTCTTTATTACTTGCCATATTCTGATAGGAGAGAATTCAGGTGGAAGGAGAGAAAATTTTTAATAGCATTAATTAAAGCAGATATTTACTTATTTACATTATATTTGTTACAAGTGCTGATGCCTTAGTTTTGACAGATTATAATGGAAATATTTTCTGCCCAATTAGTTCTGTTGTGCACATTCACTTCATATACGGTACGCAATGCTAACAGCAACCTAAACGAGCTACTTATATATTTATGTTGTTTTTTCATTCAGTAGATATTATTTATTTACTATGACAGGCATTTTGTTACTCCATGAGTGCAAAGAGGCTGAAAGTAATTGTTCCTGCACTGCAGGAGTTTACAGAATTTACAATCTAGAGGAAGAAAATATAATCATAAATTCAATTAAAGCAGTAATAATACATCATTTCCTCTTTAGTTACAGGCAGTAAATGGATACATTTTTATAAATAGTTACAGCTATTACTTATTGATTGCTATGTTCCAGGTGCTGTGAGAAAAATTTCATATTCAATAACTCATTTAATGTTCATAATAATTGTTTGTATTTGAAAATATTTTATCTTCACTTTACAAATAAAAAAAGGTAACATGGTGTTTAAGTTACTGTTTCAAAATTGAATGTTTAGCATGTGGTGGATCCTGATGCAAATCAAATGTTATCTGGTAAAGCAAGATTATGCTATGTTTAGAACCACAGTGCCATAAATATAATATGTTACAGAGACATGAAAAATTATCTCTAATAGCATTGTCAGGGGAAGCCTCACGGAATAGGTGAGCTATGATGGGCATCTTGGGCAAGTGATATTTTTGAGGGAGGAATTGGTTAATAATAGCCAAAGGAAGTATGCATGTAGAATCAGAATCAGAACATTATGAAATGAAAACATTTCCAGTTTATCTTTAGAAGAGTACTAGAAAAGTGAGGGACAGCTGAGGGTGTACAGCTGAGTCAGGAAAAGTTAACATGGCCTTGTGAAGCTAAGTAGTTAGGACTCTGTTGTATAATTAGTAATAAAATAGTGGATTTTTAAAGATAAAAATGATCTTTATAAGGTTTACACTTATAGAGTTGACCCTTGGACAACATGGGTTTGAATTGCACAAGTCCACTTATGCTCAGATTTTTTTTTAAATAAATAGTTTGGAAACATTTTTGAAGATTTGCAGCAATTTCAAAAAATCCTTGCAGGTGAACAGCATAACCTAGACACCAAAAAACAATTAAGAAAAAGTTAGGTATATAGTCAATACATAAAATGTATTTTATATAATAGTTTATCATATGTTATAATCAAATATGCATAAATCTATTATTAAAAAGTTATAATTTATTGTAACTTATACACACATATCGTACATGGTGCCATTTGCAGTTGAGAGAAATTTAAACAAACATTAAGATGCTGCATTAAATCACAACTGCATAAAATTAACTGTAGTAATACTGTACTGTTTTAATAATTTCATAGCTACTTCCTGTTGCTATTGTGGTGAGCTCAAATGTTGTTGCAAATATCTACTTAAAATGCCCTGACATGAATCATCTTAGCATGAGCAGTTCATCTTTCCAGTAAATTGCATATTGCAGTAAAAAGCGATCTCTCGCACTTTGCACTTCTCTGGGACTTTATATTGTGTTTATTGCAATACCATAAATCTTGAATAATATTATAGGACCCATACAAAGGGCCACAAGTGATGTTGAAAGTGGTCCCAAGAAGTAGAAAAAGTCATGACATTACAAGAAAAGTTCAAATTTTTTGATATGTGCCATAGATTGAGATTTGCAGCTGCAGATGCCTGCCATTTTTAGATAAATGAATCCAGCATAAGGACCATGAGAAAAAATGAAAAAGAAATTCATAAAGCAGTTGCTGCCACTTCACCAGTAGGTGTGAAAACCTTGCACAATTTGCAAATACCTTTTTATATTGTACTGAAAATATAAATTGTAGCTGTTGTATGGGTGCAAGATTGCTATAAGAAAGGCATACCTATAGACTCTAATGTGATTAGAGAAAAAGCAAAGTCATTATATAAAAACTTAAAGCAAAAAGAAAGTGAAGGATCTAAAGCTGGAGAATTTAATGCCAGCAAAGGATGGTTTGATACATTTAGAAAGAGCTTTGGCTTTAAAAAATGTCAAGACAACAGGAATAGCAGCCTCTGCTGATCAAGAGGTAGCAGATGAGTTCTCAGACACCATTAAGGAATTTATTTAGGAGAAAGGATATCTTCCGGGACAGATTTCTAATGCAGACAAAGATGTCATAATCTTGAAAGGAAAATGCCACAAAGGACATACATGCATAAGTAAGAAAAATAAGTAAGTGCAGGATTTAAGACAGGGAGGGATAGGCTAACTATACTGTTTTATGCAAATGCTATTGCATTTATGATCAGGACTGTTCTAGTTCATAAAGCTGCTAATCCCCAAACCTTGAAGGGAAAAGATAAACTCCAGCTGCCAGTGTTTTGGTTGTACAATGAGAAGGCCTGGACAAGAAGAACACATTTTCACGTTTTTTCTGGGTCGATGTCATTGATGCTTTGTCCATGAAGTCAGGAAGTACCTTGTCAGTAAGGGATTGACTTCAAAGTCCTTTTGATATTGAACAATGCCCCTGGCAACCCAGAAGCCAATGAGCTCAACATTGAAGTCGCTGAAGTGATCTACTTGTCCCCCCAAAACAACGTCTCTAATTCAGCCTCTAGATCGGGGGCAATAAGGACTTTTAAGGCTAATTATACATAGTATTATACGAAATGGATTGTGAACACTGGGAAAAGGAATCCTGATAGAGCAATCATCATGAAAGTCTGGAAGGACTACACCACTGAAGATGCCATCATTGTTATGGAAAAAATTCTGTGAAAGCCATCAAGTCAGAAATAATAAATTCATGTTGGAAGAAACTATGCCCAGATGTGCATTACTTCACAAGATTTACAGTAGAGCCAATCAAGAAAATCATGAAAGAGATTGTGGATATGGCAACAAAGGTGAGAGGCAAAGAGTTTCAAGATATGGATCTTGGAGATATTTATGAGTTAATAGAGACCACACCAGAGGAATTAGCAGAGGTGACCTGATGGAGATGAGTTTTTCCAAACCAGGGCCATATGATAAGGAAGAAGACTTAGAAGAAGCAGGGCAAGAAAACAAATTGACATTAGACAATCTAGAAGAAGGGCTCTAATTATTCAACATTGCTTTTGACTTATTTTATGACATACATGGAACTTTCTATGTTATGGGCATAGAAAGTCAAGAATTGCTATCATATAGAAACAATTTTAGAGAAATGATAAAACAAAAGAAGTCAAACAGAAATTAAAATGTATTTGCTTAAAATTACACCAAATATGCCTGCCTCTCCTGCTTCCCCTACCAACTTTTCTACCTCTTCTGCATCTGACACACTGAGACAGCAAGATCAATGCCTCCTGTTTCTCCTCCTCGCTCAATGTAAAGACAACAATGATGAAGACCCTTATGATAATCCACTTCCACTTAATGACTAGTAATATATTTCTCTTCTTATAATTTTCTTAGAAACATTTTCTTTTCTCTAGCTTACTTTATTATAAGAATGCAGTATGATATATACATAAAATATACAGTATAATATAGAATGCAGTATGATATATATATATAAAATATACAGTATAATATAGAATGCAGTATGATATATAGAATCCTATATATCAGATCATATATATCATATACATAATTCTATATATCATACTGTATTCTTACAATAAAGTAAGCTAGAGAAAAGAAAATGTCATACATATAACATTTTTATATACATGTAATTTCATATATATGTAAATGTTATATACGTATAACATACAAAATATGTTAATTGTCTATTTATACGATTGGTAAGGCTTCCAGTCAACAGGAGGTTATGAGTAGTTAAGTTTTGGAGGAGTCAAATGTTATATGCAGAAGTTATATGCAAAAGTAATATGACCATGCCGGGATAGGCACCCCTAACCTTCACATTGTTCAAGGGCTCACAATATTTTCCTATTTTTCAAACCATTTGCTGGGGTAGTATACCCAGTAGTAGGATTGCCGAAACATGGTTGTTCTATATTTAGTTGTTCTCCATAGTAGCTGTACTAATTTACATTCCCACCTACAGTGTATGAGGTGTCCACCTTCTCCACATTTTCACTAACATTCACTTCATTATTGGCTTTCTTTTGGATAAAAATGATTCTAACTGAAGTGAGATGATATCTCATCATAATTTTGATTTTTATTTTTCTAATGATTAACTATGTTGAGCATTTTTTCATATACCTGTTAACCATTGTATGTCTTCCTTTGAGAAATGTCTATTCAGATTTTTGCCCATTTTTAATTGGATTATTAGATTTTTTTATTGAGTTATGTAAGTTCCTTATATATTCTGTTTGTTAACCCCTAGTCAGATGGGTAGTTTGCAAATATTTTCTCCCATTTGTGAATTGTCTCTTCACTTTGTTGATTCTTTCCTTTGCTTTGCAAAAGTTGTTTAACTTTATGTGATCCCATGTTATACTATTTGTTCATTTTTGCTTAGGCTGCTTGTGCTGTTGAGGTATGACTCAAGAAATCTTTGCCCACAAAAATGTCCTGGAGAGTTTCTTAAAAAATTTCTTTAAGTAGTTTCATGGTTTTAAATAATAAATTTAAGTCTTTAATGCATTTTTATTTGATTTTTGCATATATTGAGATAAGGGTTTATTGTCATTTTTTTCTGCATTTGGATATCCAGTTTTTCCAGAACATTTATTGAAGAAACTGTCTTTAATCCAATGTATGTTCTTGGCAACTTTATTGAAAATGAACTCACTGTGGATGTATGGATTTATCCCTGGGTTTTCTCTTCTGTTCCATTGGTCTGTGTTTCTGTTTTTATGCCAGTACTGTGATATTTGGGCTACTATAGCTATGTAATATAGTTTGAGGTCAGGTAACGTGATACCTCCAGTTTTGTTCTTTTTGTTCAAGATGGCTTTGGCTAGTCTGGGTCTTTTGTGTTTTCATGTAAATTTTAGGGCTATATTTTCTATTTCTGTGAAGAATGTCCTTTGTATTTTGAAAGGGATTGCATTGAATCTATATATTGCTTTGGGTAGTATGGACATTTTAACAATATCTATTCTTCCAATTCATGAACATGGAAAATCTTTTCACTTTTTGTGTCATCTTCACTTTTTCTCATAAATGTTAATGTTCTTCAGTTTTTATTGTTATTTAGTTATTTTATTTTTAAAGTTTTATAGTTATTTACTATTTTATTTAGTTTTTATCTAAACATAGATTTAGAGATCTTTCACTTCTTTTGTTAAGTTTATTCCTAGATATTTCATTTGTAGCAATTGTGAATGGAATTGCTTTCTTAATTTCTTTTCCAGATTGTTAACTGGGAACATGTAGAAATGCTACTGATTTTTGTATGTTGATTTTGTATCCTGCAACTTTACTAAGTTTATTAGCTCTAATAGTTTTTTGGTAGAGTCTTCAGGTTTTTGTAAATATAAGATTACATCATGTGTTAACAAAGATAGTTCAGCTTCTTCGGATCCATTTGAATGCCCTTTATATCTTTCTTTTATCTTATTTCTCTATCTGGGACTTCCAGTACTATGTTCAATAACTGTGGTGAAGGTAATTTTTAGATTAGCCTTTTTGAGGCTATTTTCTAGACCTTATAGAAATGTTTCATTTTAAAATTCTTTTTTTTTTTCTGCTCATTCAGCTTTCTCAAAACCACTATTTTGAATTCCTTGTCTGAAAGGTGACATATCTCTGTCACTCTGGGATTGGTTGCTGGTGCCTTTTTTAGTTCACTTGGGGAAAGTCATATTTTCTTGGATGTTCTTGATTCTTGTGGATGTTTGGCAGTATCTGGGCATTAAAGAGTTATGTATTTACTTTATTCTTTGCAATCTGGGCTTGTTTGTATCCTTTCTTTTGAGAATGCTTTCCAGGTATTCAAAGGGAATTGAGTATTGTGATCTAAGTCTTTGGTCACTGTAGCTGTATCTATACTAGAGGGCACCTCAAGCCTAGTAACTCTGAGTTTTTTAGAACTGCAGGTATATCACCTTGGTTAACTTGGGTAATATCCAGAAAAATTCCCTCAAATACCTGGCAGTCTCTTATTGTCTTCTCTTAATTTCCCTCCCCAAAATTGGATCTCTCTGTCTTTGTGTTGGAGAGTGATATTGTAATCACTCTCCTGATTTTTGGTTCGTAAGAAGGTGTTTTCTTGTGTGGATAGCGTTCACTATCCTTCAGTTTGGCATTTCTGCAGGGAGATGATTGCTGGAGGGTTCTATCTGCCATCTTGCAACATCCTTCTTGGCCATTAGTTACAAGAGTAGGTTACAGTCTCTTTACACATACAGATAGGTTACAGTTTACTATGTATGGAGTAACCTTTAGACCTAAGTTATACCAAGGCAATTTTAGGCTAATCTTAATATTATTTCCTTTAAGGGAGAATGATAAAAAGAAAGTCTGACCACTAAACTCTGGACACTATTCTTACAGGATGTACTCTTTTGGAAAATATAGGAACTTATTTAAGCAAAGAAGAAAAGAAAGAAGCACTTAGAAGAAGATAAAATTCTAAGAATATTGTAATATTTTAAAAATGTAATGAGGAAAGGTGGGAAGTTCAACAAGTATGAGATTGACTAATCAACATGCCAAATGATGAAAAAGAATGATTATGGAGAAAATTTAGGCAATGAGGAGGATGCTGTTGAGTCTGGGAAGCAATTTCAATAGTTCAAGGGATTGGAGAAGAATCCAGACCAGAAAATAAGAAGATAATTGGTGGTGTACCAAAAAAAAAAAAACAAAAAACAAAAAAAGAGGGTGATTGAAGGTAACATTTACTCTGGAAAGAATATTCAATTATAAGCATCATTTACATTAAAGTCTTGTATTTACTGAATATACTAAAAAATTCTGATAAATATATGTGGAAAACTTCTTATTTTACAAAGCTTTATTAATCCCTATAATCTATGCAATGATAGTGCAGAAATGGTTAATTTTCCTATGTCTACTTGATAAATATATTCAAGTGTTGGACATATTGCTCTTCATGCATTCAGTTAAAACCTTTAGGCAAATCCTTCCTTATTGTCCAGAGAATCTTAAATCTTTCTATTTGCTACTCTGTGTTATACATCTACATTATCATAGATGACTATTGACCCTCTCACACAAAATCTATAGCTTGCAATTCTATAGTACAAAAGGGAATTTAGGGAAAAATTTTAAACTGTGCTTATGGAATCTGAAATTCATCTGGTTATTCTCATCTAGTTATGAATCAGGTTCTTTCAACCTCAGCATTTAATATAGGAATAATAAGGCTCTCTAATCCCCAGGAACTTTTTGCAAACTTTGTCTCAACAGTTAATACATTTTTAATAATCATTCTCCATTCTCAAGTTATATATTAAACAAAATTTTCTTCTCGTTTTCTTCATTTCTCCATTTTGAAAAATTCTGAACATCCTCTGAGCACATTTGCAATAATAAACACTTTTGAATATTTTCTGTAATTAAAAATGGAAGGTTTGTTGTGTATTTTATTTTTCCATGTCCATGCCAGAATATTAAACTCCTTAAAAAAATCTGAGCTAGAAAGAAAGTAACCTGCTTTCAAGTTGCACAGAGAACTACAAGGAATGCCAGCTGATGCACTGAAAAACACTCTAAGAAAGTCTAATTAATTTAATTAGAAACGACAGTGGCAGGGCTATTTTCTCAAATGGAGAAATGTTGAGACAGTGTCTAAAAAAAAAAGAAATAGAAATAGAAAAAGGAAAAGATCTATGACATGGGCTTATGATCACTCATCACTTTTAGCCTTGTAATTATTGATTCTTTCTTTTACACTGGGGAGTGTACTGGAAATATGAGATATATTCTGGGCTTGAAATCTGCATTCAGTGACCAGAGAATTTATTTCTGATAAGTGGCTTGAACCAAGAGGCAACCATAACTTTACAGAATTTTTTTTGCTTGGCCTTTTAATCCAGTTTTCTATGTACAGTGGCACACACATGTAGTCATAACTATTAGGGAAGCTGAGGTGGGAGGAGAATTAGGGAGGAGGTTTGCTTGAGCCCAGGAGTTCAAGGCTGCAGTGAGCTATGATTGCACCACTGCACTCCAGCCTTGGCAACAAAGCAAGACTGTCTCTACAAAAAACAAAGATGTTAGCTGGGCATGGTATCATGTGCCTAGTTTAATTGCCTAGAAATTCCTTAGCCTGTTATTTAAGGATCTCCAACACATAGTTCCAGATGCTTTGGATGCTGAGACAGGAGGATCTTTTGAGCCCAGGAGCTGGAGGCTGCAGTGAGCTATGATAGTGCCACTGTACTCCAGCTTGGGTAATAGAGTGAGACCCTGTATTAGTTCATTCTCACATTACTAAAAAGAAATACCTGAGGCTGAGTAATTTATATATATTAAAAAACAGGTTTAATTGGCTTATGGTTTCACAGGCTGTACGTAAAGCATGATGCTGGCATCTGCCTGGCTTCTAGGGGGGCCTCAGGAAACTTACAATCATGGCATAAGGTGAAGGTGGAGCAGGTATGTCACATGGCTGGAGCAGCAAAAGAGAGAGTGAAAGGGGAGGTGCTATGTACTTTTAAACAATCAGATCTCATTCACTATCATGAGAACAGCACCCAGGTGATGGTGCTAAACCATTCATGATGGATTCACTCCCACGATCCACTCACCTCCCACCAGGCCCCATCTCTAAAACTGGGGATTAGAATTGAACATGATATTTTGCATAGGAGCCTTTTGCAATCCTGGATTCTTGCATGTCACAGGGTGTGAAAGAGGGCTGCAGAAACACAACAATGATGAGTTTGGGGTTTGTTTGTCATCCTTGATTATCTTCAAAGAATACAGGGACATTTTTGTCACCAGGGCAGTGGCAACATGGCAAACTTGCTCTACTCTAATCACCTATGGAAATAGTGTTTTTAAAACTGAATACCTAAAAGGAAGGAACCCAATTTTTAAACCCAAAAGGATGAATACCAAAAATATATACTTCCTGCTTTCTTGAATCATCACCCAAACCTAATTATAATTAAAATAACTATAAGCATTTATTATAACTTCTGTCACCAATATTCACACACATGCCTCCTTGTCCTAAATATATTTTATTAAATTGCCTAGAAATTCCTTAGCCTGTTATTTAAGGATCTCCAATACATAATATAAGCAGATAATAGAAACATTAGTAGAAAGAATATCAGTTGAAAATATACTAATTGAAAATAAGAAATATTTTAAAGGAAATATTCCCACTGCTTTTTATATTGCTCATTTTGTTCTTCCATGAGAAACTACACCTTTTAAATATATTTGTGACTTTTGGGAAATCTTTACAATTTGTATTCATTTATTGATTTTTTTGACATTCATCAAGCACTTACTATTTACCAAGGACTGTACAGATAGAGCCCTGCTTTCATAGATACTTGGTAGAGGTTACATCAATTAATTTCTTGATCACATTAATATTCATATGCAGCTGTGACAATTGTCAAAATAAAGGAAATGCACAAATAACTTTTGCCTAATAGGATGGTCATATAAAATTCCCTAAAATTAGAGAAAGAGTAGAAGCTAACCATTGAAATATATTTATACATTTAGAAAACAAAACATTTGAAAACTTGGCAATTAAGGAACCTTTTTAAATAACTATGCCATTAATGCAGATCACAAGAATAGAGTGAAAGAAAAAACAAGTTATGGATGAGTTGACAAGGTAGAAAAGGTAGTCTTAATACTTCATATATAATTTATGCTTTTCTACTCACTATATTACTATATTACTTTGCTCTTTAAAATATTTATTTTTTTCAAATTCAGGGGTGATATTTTGTCTATTTACATATGGGTCCTATGAATAATTAAATATATGTATATGTATGTACACACATATGTATAAACACACATACATAAACTTTTAAGCAGCTTTTATGGAATATAATTAAGAACATTCCATTAATTTGTGTTATCAAAATTTGACGACATATTTCACATTTGGGAATTAAGCTGTAGTAAATGAAATTTGCAACCTACACTTAGATCCACATGATGTTTTGCTTCGATAGAATAATGGTGTATGGAAGTACTATAGTAAGATTTCATATGCCAACACAGTTGGATATTTTGTTATGCTATAAGCTGAATCTACCAAAGATTTCAGCTACTATACTTTATATTTTATCTGTAATCAAACACACATTTCACTGTTACCTAAATGTCCATAAAGGTTGAAAATAGACTTAACCCTTATAATCTCTTTCACTAGATAAATGCTTTCTATAACTCTGTTTCAGCATCGTGCAGATATACTGGATAAAAATTATTGGCAGATAGGTTGACTTGTAAATTATTTTATGCCCCAGGAAAATTTGAAGTAAAATAATTTTAACCATTCAATAAATGTTAAATAGTTTATCTATTTGGAAATGTGTGCTTTTTTGTATGTTTGACTTTTTAGAGATTACAACTATTTTGGCTTCTCCCTCACCAGCTTTGTTTTTCTTTATTCTCCAAAACCTATCAAACATCATCTGGACCATGGAGTCCTTTTCAAATACTACAACTGGAAATAATTTGCCTCTCTTTTAAACCCCACTACATGATAATTTCCATCATTGTACTTACTTTATTCCACTTTATAATCTTTGTATTTATGCTTTATACATCATTAAAAAATAAGTTATCTGAAATTTTCAATGCTAATATTAAAAATGTCTGATAGAGTGTTTTATGCCAAGTGTTGAATACATATTTATTAAAAAATATTTAACTGTAGTTTAAAACCCAATGTAGTATGTGTTTCCTTAAAGTACTTTTATATAAAAACAAATAAAATAAATATAAAAATAAATAAATACATAACTAAAAATAAAAATATAAACAATGCACTCTGAAGACACAAGAAAGTGAGAAATTACTTCTGAGTATTGACACAATAAAATATCAAATGGATAGAGGTTATAAAGCTATTTTATATTAGACAGATGTAAGAAAACATAAAGATAAAAACTCTATAATTCAGGGAAAGGAAAATGACAGCGGCCTTGATGAAACTGAAACATGTATACTGAAGCGGAGTGAAAGACTGCTGCTGTTATGAGGCATTCCATTCCTTCAATATGCGAAGTCCATTGTATTGATCATAGAGCACTATAGAGAGAATGCAGTATAAAAACAGCATGGCTGGAGTTATGATTTTTAGCTCTGCCTAGCATGAGCCCAAATTAAATAGATTATTATATGCTAGAAAATATCTTTTCTAAAGATTGCAATACGTATGAGCAAAAAGAAAAAAAAAAGAAAAAAAAGGCTTCACCATTCTTGTAGTTGTAAGAGCTGCCAGAGATCTCATTGTGTTCTTGGGGGTAATTCTGTGTGTGTGTGTTTGTGTGTGTGTGTGTGCGCATTTGTGGTCAGATGAGATATTTGAAAGAAATGAAATTCACAAAATGCAGAAATATACCGTGCTTATATCTAACACATTTATACATACCATGTTTTAAAACTGATTATATATTATTCTTTTATACTAATATATTTCATTTTCTGGGTAATATTTTGTTGAAGAAAGAAAAAATAAAATGATAACAAGTGCTTAGTTTATAACGTATCTGAACTTCATAAGTTCTCACTAGAGAAAGGTAATGTTAATGAAACCATTTACTGAATAACTTTAAGAGATCAAATATGGTTAAGAAACCAAGCGTACCAAGCACACATGGTAAATTTAAACCTTCTAAATATATGAGATTATTTATATAGTTAAAGAAGTGACTGTAAACCACTTTGGAAACATCAGAGGTTACTGAACCAGGACAAGTGATGTGGTGAGTGAAGCAAAGATGACTTGAGTTTTCAAGGCTAAGAGATAAGTAAGTTGATCAATAATGAATCAAGTGAGGTGCCAGCAAATTTGAAGAGTTACTGTGGTTAAGTCAGATGCTATTGGAACCCATCAAAAACTAATCCAGTGCAACCAGGTCAAAGCACTACTAAAACTCCGGTAGCCTTTTGAAGTGAGTGCCTGTCTTTACTGCCAAATTTGTCATGTTAACTCATCAAGTTTTAAAGCACCATGTCTATGTAATGAATAAAGATTACTACAACTGGCAAGTGACTTTTAAGCATTTTAAGAACACCATCAAAAGCCACTGAATCATAAATTAACATATAAGGAATGTTGGCAGTTAGTATATATAGCTTTCAGTTAAGCAGTTTCACCCTAAGAGTTTTTAAATTGGGAATTAACATTTCAATAAATTGTAAGGGTACAGTATTCTAAATAATTTGTATCAACACGCTTTAAGTTTCACCCTAATTGCATTGACTCCATTTGCTTCCAGATTTAGGAATCTTGCTGGCCAAAATCATTTAAAGGGAAACTTTTAAAATTTTAATGCAATGTTTCTCAGATTGGGGTTCATAAACCCCTGGAAACCTATCAATATAGTTTTGGAAGTTTATAATTACTCACATTTGAGAAACTACCAGTTGGGCCAATTTAAAGTAATGGTACAGAATCCACTATAGTGATACAGAACTTGACTGGTACTTTAAGAATAATTATTAACAGCTATCTGTGGGTGGGTCTGTTCTGTGAAAATATTCAGTCACCTCTAACAGAATCAAGCTTTGCCAAGTGTAAGGAAATTTCTTCATTGACCTTAAAGTGGATGCTGAAAACACAGCAATAGGAAACCTGGCTAGAATTTAAGTACATAAAACAATTCTTTGCAGGAATAAGGCCATATTCATTGTGAAATATGCCCATTTTTCTATGGTAATCCCTTAAACTTTTTTTTTTAGCATCCTGGCCTCCAAGCTTTCCTTCTAACTGGCCAATTCTTCTACCTGTTTAATAATAAAAAACATAAAAACTTCCTCCTCTTCCAGGAAGCGTACACTAACAAAACCAAAACCATCATTATAAAGTGATTGCTTTATTCATTTTAATTTAAATATATATAAATTTTAATTTAGATACATGTATATAATATGCATAACAATGGATCCACAAAAGGAGAGAGAGAATAATGCTGTGTAAGACTACATTAAATTAGCAAGCATCTGAAGCAGATTGTGATAAGTTCTATGATATATTCTGATATGTTAATTCTTAGAGCAATCACTAAGGAAATAATATAAATATATAGTAAAAAACATAAATTACATTAAAACATTTATTAGAAAATATTCACTTAGTGGAAAAGTAAGGAAAATAAATGAACAAAACAAGGCAGGATGTTCATAGGAAACAAAAAGCAAAATGTCAGACATAAATTCAACTCTCAATAATAACATTAAATATAAATATAGATATGAATTAAAGATGCAGTCAAAAGGCAGCATAACATTATATGAATATTATTATATTACATAGTAATTTTTAAAAGACAAACAAATATATGCTGTTTACATTACACATACTTTAGTTTCAAATACACAATTAGATCCAACTAACAGAATGGATAATTTATACAAACAGCAACCATAAGAAAGTTGGAATAACTATACCATATCAGAAAAAAATCAATTTCAAAGTAAGAAAAAATGTTACTAGAGATAAGGAGGAACAAATTATAACAATAAAATAGTCAATTATTAGGAAGGCATAGCAATCATAAAGATATATAAACATCAATATAGTGCCAAAATACATGAAGCAAAAACGACAGAAATGAAAAAAGAGACAATTTAGCAATAAGAGTTGCACACTTAAATAGTCCACTTTCAATGACAGATGAAATACTAGAGAGAAAACCAAACAAGAAAATAGAAGACAGGACCTGCCCTATAAACCAACTGAAACTACCAGACATTCATAGAACAGTCCACCCAACAGGAGTTCCATGTGGACTATTATTCTTCTCATTTTCACATAGACCGTTATTCAGGTTAGACCATATATTATTAATAGAAAATAAAACAAAGAATATTGCCTGACCACAATAAAATGATATGAGAAATCTACAACAAAAAGTAATTTGAAAAATTCACAAATATTTAAAAATACGTTATTATATAGGAGTATATTGTTTTATTTTCATATATTTGTGCATTCACATTCACAAATACATATATTCACTCACCCCTTCCTTAGGATCTGTTCAGAACTAGGAGCTAGGCCCATGTTTGGTGACTCTGTTAAGGCTTCCCAGCTTCCTCTGTCTTCAACCTCAGTGTCTGCATCATCTCTCCCTTGACTTTCAGTGTTTTCTCACAAAAGATCTGTTCAAAGTTCATGCCTTACTCAGTATTTTGGTTTCTCTTGGTGGAAGAAGAATTTCCCAGCTTCAGATGTGCCCTAGAAATATATATATATATATATATATTTCTAATTTTTCTATACAAATATAGAATATATTATTTATATATTTGTACATACATGAAGATAAAATCATACACTACTAAATAATCAAGAGATAAAAAATTAAAAATCACAGTGGGCATAATAATATGCTTAGATTTGAAAGAAAGTGAAAATATAGTGTACCAAAGCATATAAGAGGCAGCTAGAGCAATGCTTATATGGAAATTTATAGCGTATGTAAATATATTTATTTACTTTATAATAAACAAGTATATTTTTAAAAGATTTCTCATCAATAACCTCTCACCTTAAAAAATTAGAAAAGGAAGAATAAAGTAAACACAAATAAAACAGAAGGAAGAAAATAATATTGATTTGAGAAAAAATTACAATAGAAAATTTAAAAATGGAGAACATAAATACAACCAAAATTTGGCTTTTGAAAAGATCATCAACATTAATAAATTTTTAAGTAGATTGACCAACAAAAATAGAGAAAAGTTTATACTGATAATATCAGAAATAAAAGAAGGTGATTTCTCTTGATCTTACAGAAACAAAAAGGTATTGTAAGGATCCACAATGAACAACTGTATGTCAAAAAAATAGACAACTGGTGGGGTGAGGTGGCTCACACCTGAAATTCTAGAACTTTGGGAGGCTGAGGCAGGTGGATCATGAGGTTAGGAGTTCAAGACCAGCCTGGCCAATATGGTGAAACCCCGTCTCTACTAAAAATACAAAACTTAGCCGGGCATAGTGGCAAGCACCTGTTATCCCAATTACTTGGGAAGTGAGGCAGAGAATTGCTTGAACCCAGGAGGCGGAGGTTGCAGTGAGCAGAGATTGTGCCACTGCATTCCAGCTTGGGTGACAGAGCGAGACTCATCTCATTTTATATTTGGAGCTAACGTGACCATTCTTCAAGAATTTTCATTAAAAATATATTTTCCCAACTAAGGAATATTTACAAACATTGACACTTCTTGCTCTTGAAACACTGATGCCACATCTTCATCCTGAATGAGAAAGAGTAATCAGTGCCCAGGAGTTTCTGAATAATATCTCTGCCTCGATTTTTCAACATTTCAGTGATCCTTATCTCTCTCAAACCCTTTTTTGGAGTAAAATAGTTCCATATGCTGCTGTGCATATGTGAATTCATTGAACATCTACTATGCAATGTAATCAAGTTCTTAGAGTGGATGGCTGATGATTTTTATTTTCATTTTTAACAAATGCTAAGAGCTATCTTAAGAAGATACCATACAAGTAGGCAGAGATCAGCATCTGTTTTTATTTCAGCTTCACATATAAGTCTAATTTGTGGCAATAAATAATAGCAATTTATTAAGAATTATTTTAATCTACCTCATAACAACAGACTATGTGCTTTACCTCAGACTAAAGAAAAACATGAGGACTTAAAATAATTGTTAATAGAAATGGTTACTCATGTAAATATAGATGATTTCATTACAAATCCATTCCTGATACTAGGAAGCTGGTGAATATTAACACATCTCTGATGAAAGATTAAGAGCAAAATTTCCATTTTTTGTGTTTCATCTTATGTACAGCATGTGTGCTTCACGAAAGTAGGAAGCTTGTGTAGCCAATGTCATTTATAATACATGCTGCTGAAGGGCTTCAAGGTGCATGTAACTATGTCAAAGTTGGTAGATACCAAAATGTGATTTAGTTAATGTGATTGATCTTCATTATAACTTTAGGAGAAAGAAAAACCTTTCTCTTTCTTTCACAGGCATTTAAAGGTATTTAAGTGTATATTCTAATCAAAACTGCATACTAGCTTAATTGTAATAAAATTTTCACCAGAGAGCTTGGAATTAATTTATATGGATATATAACTATAAATGCGTATGTATATATAAATTGATATTATATATTTATATACATATTATAGATTTATATTTATTTTATATTACTTCTATTATATATAATTTCACAAATATATTACTTCCATTATATATAATTTCACAGATTATATAAAACATATATAATTTCAGAGATTATATATATATTTTATATATATATATATATACACACACACAATCTTCTTTGTGAAATTCTCTCAATACCTGTTCAGATTGTAGGCATCCAGTTGTATCAAATGTCAGATATTATAAGAATATGAATTTATGAATAAAAAATCAAATAACATAGTGCATTAGTTTCAGTATGATAAGCAATTATTGTCTAGATGCTATATAGAAAAAACTGGTTTATAAATAGAGATATAAAAATGTGATACATTACCTGTTGTTTATTAAAGATATTAGGGTGATACAATATGAAATGTTGTTGGAAATGTGTGGAAATTGGAAAGTGTGCCTCAAATTTTAACTCTCAACTTATTATTTAGTGTAGCACTCTTCAGTAAGAAAACTTAAATTATTTTTAAGTCTATAGTTTGTTAAAAACCTCTCATTTCTGTACATGTCATTGTACTAAATGTCTACTACATCTATGAAATGAATGGTTTGAACAAGATGGTCTTTAATATGCTCTAGTAAAATATCCTTCAAACCGTGACAAATGTAGATTCTGCTGGTTCTTTTTCTAATGATCTATTTTAGTTTTCTCTAATTGTTGGTCCAGATTAGATTGCATATGACACCTATTCTCTCAACTTGAGCTTGTGCAGTTGTTTTAAGATACTGTGATTTATTGTTAATGGCATACATTTGTGTGGCACACTGTTGTGTATTGTTGTTGAAATAACAACTTACATTTTTGGTACTCTCATGCTCATGTGAAATGAAAAATGATCTCATTTGTTTAAAGTATTCATCTCACCTTGTACTCAAAAAAAATAGAAAAATAAACAGTTGGGTATTTATAACACCTTTCTACTCTGCCTTAATAAATTCTTCCTGACATATAAAGGAATTCTATTCCCCCACTGTATTCATTTATCTCTAATTTGGCAATGAGTTTTCTTTGTCTCAGTGTTGGTAATTCACTTTCATGACTAAACTTTTTCATTACCATTCAGATATTTGGGGAGGTGAGTATGATACTTATTTGCAAAAAACATTTTCTTAAAAGGTTAAAACAATTCTTTTTCAAAAACTTTAAAAATTTTTTTTACTATTTAATAAGAGAACACAGTATCATCCTGTTTTAAGTAATTTCTATTGAAACCAATTTCTATTGTTTTCTTATTCATTTCACTTTTAGCAGTATAATCATTTTAAGCAATAATGAGGGCAATGGGATAATAGTTGACACAAAGGGCCTGGCAATAGAGTGAATGTTCTCAGTCTTATTCAGGCAGCTCAGAGGCTAAGACATTAGTCTAATGGATAATGTAGTCAAGGTTAGGTTTTCCATAATTTTTCAGACTTGATTAACTTTTACCTAACCTGCGATAGGAAATTTCTACCCATTAGATTATCAGTGAATAAAAGATTGGATATTTAAGCAAACATATTTGAGTACAAAATCTTCAGAGTGTGACTCAGATCTGGCACATAAACATGGAATGCTAGGCCAGAAGCTCATAACACTTTTAATGAGAAAAATATATTTTTTAAATATTCACAGGACTTCTAGGGAGTTAGGGTTGGAAAAATATGGCATAAAATGTGCTCTTGTCTGTCCACTGGGAAATGCTAACCATATGCAAAGAAAATAGAGCCATCTCTGTGAAATAACTCCTATGATGACAGAAAACTCTATCTTATGACATGGAACTGGTTGGTTGTTATCCATGCAAGTAAACTAGGCAGAAAGGATTAATCCAACACCTGTAAGTGCTGGCTAAGATAAGGGGATGATGATGATTCAAAGACTAGAAATTACAACCTGAAATCTTACCCACTTACCCCAGTTACTTGGGTACTGAACTGAGGCTTCTTTCAAAGACAGAAGGACAGGGGTAGTGTGTGCTTCCAGTGTTCTTGCCCAGGTGCCTGATTCTTTTTTTTTTTTTTAAGTTCAATTTGACATTTTTTAATTTTTTATTTATGTATTTTTTTAATTATTATTAGACTTTAGGTTTTAGGGTACATGTGCACAATGTGCAGGTTTGTTACATATGTATCCATGTGCCATGTTGTTTTGCTGCACCCATTAACTCATCATTTAGCATTAGGTATATCTCCTAATGCTGTCCCTCCCCCTCCCCCCACCCCACAACAGTCCCCCGAGTGTCATGTTCCCCTTCCTGTGTCCATGAGTTCTCATTGTTCAATTCCCACCTATGAGTGAAAACATGCGGTGTTTGGTTTTTTGTCCTTGCGATAGTTTACTAAGAATGATGTTTTCTAGTTTCATCCATGTCCCTACAAAGGATATGAACTCATCATTTTTTATGGCTGCATAGTATTCCATGGTGTATATGTGCCACATTTTCTTAATCCAGTCTATCGTTGTTGGACATTTGGGTTGGTTCCAATTCTTTGCTATTGTGAATAGTGCCGCAATAAACATACGTGTGTATGTGTCTTTATAGCAGCATGATTTATAGTCCTTTGGGTATATACCCAGTAATGGGATGGCTGGGTCAAATGGTATTTCTAGTTCTAGATCCCTCAGGAATCGCCACACTGACTTCCACAATGGTTGAATGTTTGAGTTCATTGTAGATTCTTGATATTAGCCCTTTGTCAGATGAGTAGGTTGCAAAAATTTTCTCCCATTCTGTAGGTTGCCTGTTCACTCTGATGGTAGTTTCTTTTGCTGTGCAGAAGCTCTTTAGTTTAATTAGATCCCATTTGTCAATTTTGGCTTTTGTTGCCATTGCTTTTGGTGTTTTAGACATGAAGTCCTTGCCCACGCCTATGTCCTGAATGGTATTGCCTAGGTTTTCTTGTAGGATTTTAATGGTTTTAGGTCTAACATGTAAGTCTTTAATCCACCTTGAATTAATTTTTGTATAAGGTGTAAGGAAGGGATCCAGTTGCAGCTTTCTACATATGGCTAGCCAGTTTTCCCAGCACCATTTATTAAATAGGGAATCCTTTCCCCATTTCTTGTTTTTGTCAGGTTTGTCAAAGATCAGATAGTTGTAGATATGCGGCATCATTTCTGAGGACTCTGTTCTGTTCCATTGATCTATGTCTCTGTTGTGGTACCAGCACCATCCTGTTTTGGTTACTGTAGCCTTGTAGTATAGTTTGAAGTCAGGTAGCGTGATGCCTCCAGCTTTGTTCTTTTGGCTTAGGATTGACTTGGCGATGCAGGTGCCTGATTCTTTATCACTCTACACTGAGAGCTGAAGGAAACAGCATAGTCAGACACCAGAAGGAGCAATAGACTACAGAGTCCAGAACAACAAAGAAAAGAAAACTGGATGCCTAGGACAGCTAAGAATAAAGGCAGAGATTTTTAGCTAGGCTAATAAGACTTTCTCAATCTAAGGCAGTATAGAGAGGTGGCTGTTTCTTAGGATGTATCAATACCAGCACAAAGCTACAGGAAATACAAATTTTTTTTTAAAAAAGGACAAAATTAAATGAAGGAAATAAATTCCCAGTAACTGATCCTAAATAAATTAAGGGCTATGAATTGCCTAAGAAGAATTATCTTAAATAAGCTCAGTGAGTTAACAAGAGAACACAAATAGGAAACTAAATAAAATGAGAAAATGCCATAAGAACAAAATACGAATATCAACAGAGGGAAGAACAATTAAAGAAAACAAAATTATAGTGCTGAAGGATGTAAAAACTGAATTGAAGTATCTACTAGAAGTGTTCAATAGCAGACGTAAGTAAAGAAAGAATCAGTGAACTCAAAAATAGGTCACTTGAAATTATTCAGTCAGAAGAGCAAGAAGAAAGAAAGGAAAGAAAGAAAGAAGAAAGAAAGAAAGAAAGAAAAAGAAAGAAAGAAAGAAAGAAAGAAAGAAAGAAAGAAAGAAAGAAAGAAAGAAAGAAAGAAAGAAAGAAAACCCAAAGGACATATGGAACTCTAGCAAGTAAACCAATTTACACATGATGAAGTTCCAGGAAGAAGTAAGAGAGAAAGTAGTAGAAAACTTATTTTTAAATTAAGAAAACTTATTTTTAAATTAAAAAGTAATGGCTGAAAACCTCCCAAATCTGAGCAGGGAAATGGACATTTAGATTCATGAAGCACAAAGTTTCCCAACTAAAACTGGGACAAAGTGTGATCAAATTGTCAAAAGTCGAAGACAAATAATTTTTAAAGCAGCAAAAGAAAAGCAACTGCTTACATGCAAACCTGCGCCTAATAAGGCTATCAGTTTGAAACTCTGCAGGACAGAAATAACTGGGAAGATAATATGTAAGTACTGAAAGACAAAATGTCAGCCAACAATACTATTCCTGACAAAATTGTCCTTTAGAAAAACAGAGAGAGAAAAACTTCCCAGACAAACAAAAGCCGAGGTAGTTCACCTAAAACCTGCTTTACAAGACAGTTCTTCAAGTTGAAATGAAAGGATACTAAACAGCAACACAGAAGCATAGGAAAGTATAAAACTTCTGTCAAGATAAATATATTTTAAAAATAAAGAACACTGAAATATTACAATGACGGCATGCAAATCACTTTTAATTCCAGTATAAAAATTAAAAGAAAAATGTTTAAAAACAAAAGTATTGAGAACAATTACAACTACAAAAATTATTAATAGTGTGCAATAAAAAAGGAAGTAAACTCTGTGATCAATAACATGAAAGTGGGAGAGGAGAAGTAAACATGTAAAATTTTCACATGTGATTGAACTTGTTATCAGCTTGTGACGGTTAATATTGAGTGTCAACTTGATTGGATTGAAGGATGCAAAGTTTGATCCTCGGTGTGTCTGTGAAGGTGTTGCCAAAGGATATTAACATTTGAGTCACTGGACTGGGAAAGGCAGAACCACCCTTAATATGGGTGGGCACAATCTAATCAGCTGCCAGTGCGGCCAGAATAAAAAGTATGCAGAAGAATGGGGAAAAAAAAGTTTTGGTTATTCTCTTTTCTCTTTTTCCTTCACTTTTGTCTGACTGAGTTAGTTTGGAGAACCAGTCTTTGAGCTCTGAGATTCTTTCCCCAGCTTGGTGTATTCTGCTGTTAATACTTGTGATTGTATTATGATATTTTTGTAGTGTGTTTTTCAGCTCTGTCGGATCAGTTTGTTTCTTTCTTATAATGGCTATTGTATCTTTAAGCTCCTGCATCGTTTTATTGAAATGCTTAGATTCCCTGGATTGGGTTTCAACTTTGTCCTGAATTTTGATGATCTTTGTTGCTATTCATATTCTGAATTCTATGCCTTTCATTTCAGCCATTCCAGTCTGGTTAAAAACTCTTTCAAGGGAACTAGTGTAGTCATTTATATGGAAAAAAAAAAAAAAAAAAAGACACTCTGACTTTTTGAGTTGCTAGCGTTCTTGCACTGGTTCTTTCTCATCTTTGTGGGCTGATGTTCCTTTTACTGTAATAATTTGAGTATGGTTAGTTGGCCTTTTTTCTAGATGTTTTCAGAGGGCTGAGGCTTTGTGCAGGGTCTTTATTTGTAGCTGAATTCTTGTCCTTGGTTTCACAGGGGGTAATATTAGCAAAGAATATTAGGTTATGAAGTTTGGTCTGTGATCTACTAGATGGTGCTTAAGCATAATGGTCAGTAGGTAGGCTCTTGCTCAGCCACTTGGCTCCACTGTATTTCCTCACAAATGCACCCACGCTCCCTCTGAAAGTGTGGACTCCTCTCCTCCTTGAGTGCTGGCTGCAAGTGTCAGCTAGCAAATTCCAGGTTACACACCATAGCCCTGGGGTGAGCTCAGTCTTCATGTTCCCTCCCCAGCTTGGAGGCAACAGAGGAAGTATCCTTGGCAGTGGCTGTGGCAGAGGATCTTTCACTTGTCTCTTGGGGCTTCAACACAAAGAAATACAGAGCCACCACCACTCGGTGCATTTGGACTGGGATGGGGCAGCTCTGTTGTGGGCCCAAGCCAGGGGGCCCTGCATAGTGATGAGCAGTGAGGAGCAGGAGGTTCACAGGGAAAACAGACTGGCCTCATTTCCTTAGTATGTGGTTGTGGCTTTCTGAAGTTAGCAGTAAAGGTAACAAGGTCTTTGTTCCTTCCTTAGCTCAGGGGAAGCAAGGGAAGTACCACTTCAGTGGCAGTGGCAGAGGGGCTTTTATTGCCTCTAAAAACAATTACAGAACTGCTGCTCCTGGGAATGTTCAGCCAGGGTTGCAGTGTCTGTTGCTGGCCCAAGTAGGGGGCCTCATGGGTGAAAATTGCAGAGTTGAGGGCTCACAGGGAGGACAGACTGTGCTCCTCTCCTTAGGGTGACTATGGAATGCTGCAAGCATGGGTAAATCCCATGGGCTCTTTGTTCCTTCCTTAGTCTCAAGGCAACAGGGTCAAAGCCACTGCAGTGGCAGAGGTTAGCTCTGGGGACTTCACCTCAGGGAAGCCCAAAACCACTAGCAGTGGGAATGCTCAGCCTGGGGTATAGTGGCTGCTCTGTGGTCCTGAGCCAGGGGCCCTGCCTGGTGAAGACTGGAGATTGGGGTTTCACAAGGAAGAGAGATGGAGCTTTTCTTCAGATGGTAGTTGCAGCATGCTGGAGGTGCCAATGCAGTGACCAGGCCCTTCCTTCGTTCCTTCCCCATTTCAAGGGCAGTAATGCTGATAGTCTTGGAGCCGCAATGGCAGAGTTGCTGTGGATTCTCTTTTGGATTTCCTCCCCAGAGAAACTCAGACCTGCCACCAACTGAAGTGTTCAGGCAGGGACAGGGTGGTTGTGTTGACAGCCCAGGTCAGGAGACCCTTCTCAGTGAAAAATAGTGACACAGGTACCGCAAAGAAAATGGTCTGGCTGCTTTTCTGTAAGGCAGCTACTCTGTGCTGGGGCCTGTATTAGTCCCTAATCACTGTATTCCCTTCTGAGCCTGAGGGCAGCAGGAGCAGGGACTGCAGAGCATCAAAAAGTGGTGGCCTGCCTGCTACCTCTGGGTGCTCTGTTCCAGGGTAATGCAGAGCTACAACTGAGTAGAGAGCCCAGGCAGGGTTGGCTGCAGTCCCAGGTCAGGAGGCCCTGCCCTGTGAGGAGTAGCGAGAATGGGGACCTTCGTGGTAAACAGTCTGGCCACTTTTCTGTAAGACAGCTGCACTGTGCTGGGGCCCATCGGTGTTTTTAAAGAAGGTTCAGTAGTAGGACTTCTGCACTGCAAATTGTATGAGACTTTATGAATTGTGAGGTAGCTCAAAGATCTGGGATTTAATGGTTTTTTGAAGTATTTTCAGGTGTTGAAGATACACACAATATATTTTTCTCTAAGGAAAAGACATTCTGTTTGCAACTCTGTAATGTTGTTAGGAGAAACACACACACACACACATTTAGTACAATAAATCTTTGAATTGCAATCTCTTTTATTCCACAGTTACAAATGTGACTGAAAGAAAGAAGGTTTGCTACTGGATTCACTGAGGTAGAAATGCATGATACCATTCATTTCCCGGAGAGCAGCATGAGAGGAATAAGGACTGGGTGATGAGGGCAGTGCAAGACAGAAATGGAAGATGAAAATTACTGAGAAATGTGGGCTCTATAAAGGCATACTGTCTGTGAAACTCATTCATATCCTGCAGGAGTTGTAAAAAGGGAGTTTACCTAGATGAAGATGGCAGGGACAACCTGGGAACGGGTTGGATTCTGCCAAATCTGAATAGAAATTAATTCCTTTTGGTTGAAGGTATTTAAAAGTATGTGGGCATTTTTCAAGGGAAAATTGTATAGAAATATTTAAAGTGAGTTAATCACTATAAAATACAGTCAGTACTGAAGTTCAGAAATGAAAGGAACTGACAAGAGCTGATTCCCATATTTAAATCCAATTTCTATTATTCATATAGAATCAGATTAAACACATGACCATCAATATACAGAGAGCTCTTGATTGTAACAATTACCCCAACAATGAGAGAAAAGAGACTAGATAAATAAAAACCACAGCTTATACTCATATTTAATAATTAATTCAAATCATGGATCTGACGAAATCTTTAAGAAATGTTAAATAAAAATAATAAATATTATATTTCTATTTCATATTCTAATTCTATAGTCCTCCAGATAGAAATAATACTGGAATCCCTAATCCTACTCCCCATGTTAATAGTAATATTGCAAGTACATAAGTTGAAAATGTTTAGTAAGATATTTTCCTCGTGCCTTTCGAATCATACCAGTTAGGTGTAGCCTTACACACAGCTATGTCTTCTACAAATTAAGGCATATGGCTTGCAAGCTTCAATAATGGTTTTGAATAGTCATTCTTTTCCTTTTTTTCCTCTTCTTAAAACTTGAAAGCACATAGCTACCCCACATTTATTCAGCATGTTATTTCAGCCTGGGAAACCATTTTAAGAACTAGAAATAGGTACATAAATGACACGTTAAATTTTCAACAGCAAGTCAGTGAAATGTTTTCCTATTTGACACATGTAGTGTGTAATGAAACATAATGGTGTGAAACTGCTAAGTTGAAAGAAACTGCAAAGTTGAAAGAAACTGCATGTGGCCTGCCTAGAATGGGAAAAAAAGTCAATTTAAACATATATGAATCATAGTTAAAAGGATAGTGATATGTTTGGATATCGTTTTAATAGAATGATTCACATCTACTTTTATATGTTTGATACTTTTGACTTTTAAGTATATATTCTTACATATTCTCAATAAAAATCCCCATTTTGGTTTTTATTATGGGCAAAATAAATGTTTTTCAGATGATAAGTTGAATGCAGTTTAAACAATGATTTTGAGCAGTTGTCAGTAAAAATAACAACAATAAATCTCTACTTTGCCATAAATTCAACTGGATGCTTTGCATATTTTGTATCATTTAATTTCCAAAAGTATAAGCCTGCCTACTATTGCTATCCTCATTTTCCAAATAAAGAATCTGAGGTTTTAAAGAATTAAGTGTTTTGCTAAGGGAACCTGGTGGTTACTAAGCTGGAATTCAACATGCTTCTGTCTACCTACAGAGATCACACTCTTCATCCCAACAGTGACTAATTATAAAAGTTCCCTAAAATTAATTACACATAGTAAAAATAAAATTGCCACAAGAGTAATACCCCCTGTATTGTCTGTTGTTGTTGTTGTTGTTTTTGGTATGGGGGGATTCAGCAGAGAGAAATAACCCTTTTTTGGGCAAAGCCATGTGGAAGATGTGGCATTTCAACCGAGAATTGTAGGATAGCTGTAATTTGACTAGCGAAAGGAGGATGAAAAAGAAATGGGCAAGCACCCTAGAGAAATAAGTAGGTGGCATGACCAAAGATCAGGAGCATTCTGCAATTACCTAAGTAGGCAGGTAATTTTTTTTCACTTTTGTAGACTAATGGGACATTAATGCAGCTTCCTGAGCCTGAAGTGTAAATTCTTTCTTACATTCTGAACAGGGTCTCTCAGACCCTGAACTTCTTTATTTCAGTAACAAATACAGTTTACAATGTTCCTCAATCACTGTTTAGCCTGAGCATGAGCAGTTTCTATTCTCTTGAGAGTCATCAGAGCCAGGCTCTTGAATATTGGTTCATTGTTAACTATGGGTTTTGCCAACTGACTGTATTCAGAGCTGTACTGGGGATTCTTTATAACAAAATATTAAGTTAAACTGGAGGTTTTGTCAACTTGCTTCTGGTTTTGAGCTCAGCTTTTGAGCATCAGAATGTAATTAATCCTGGAAGACATCAGAACATATTGCTCAGAATCACGTTGTCCTAAAAGGAATCTCTGAGGCCTTTCCACAAGTGATTGTCTGTGGCAGCCTCATTCTAACCAAGCCTGAAGTCTAAAATCATGAATGTGGTTTCAACCCAAACCTGAAAGCTGCTGCCATCTGTTCACCTGTTCCTTATGTTCATCTGGTGGAATCTATTTTTATAGAAGTTGCCATCAGGTAATCTGGAAACTATTTAACAGGCATCAATCCTCCAAAATGCATAGCGTGGTCCCTAAGAATGGACATGATAAAAACTATACTTTGTTTTAAAGAATACCCAATTTCCTCTTTATAGACCTGGTTATATATGTGAGTTAATCATCTAAAATTAAATATCAGATGTTGATCAATTAATAAATACCCAAGTTTTTGTTTTTGTCTTTTCCAAAATTGTTAATTTAGTTATTTTATTCTACCTATAATATTTTTTATGTAGAATCTCAAGTCGAGCAGATTGTGTAAAGTGGTTCTGTATATTAAGGTTGGACATAACTAAATTTTATCTTTAAGATGAACATTTTCAGTAGGGTGGAGCACTAGAATAATAAAATATTTATAATGTTAAACATCATTTAATCAACCTCTTTGCCAATATCCTCCAGTCCTTTTTGCTGTCTCAACCCGGCTCTTTAGAACTCTGCAGGTCTATGTTTCAGCAATGCTGAGTTCAGATTGAGTCCTATTTTCTCTCTTTTATTGTAATATTCTTGAATAAAGACTTTCTTGCCTGTTTAATTTACTCCAGTGCAATCTCTGCTGTGACAGAACTAAACTAATAACAAGAGAAATCAACTAATTTTTACAAAGCTGTACAACTAGAAAGTGAAAGAGTCCAGGTCCATCTATGGTCTTTCTGAGTCCTAAAAATTCTATCGTTTTAGTTTTTCTTTTTAATTTTTTAATTAATCAAGGAAGTCACAAATGTATTCTTAGAAGTCTGTCTCTTCTATTAGTAAAGAGTAATGATAACAATTATACTAATAATTTATTTAAAATAACATTAATTTTATGAATGATAAAACTCTCAACATATTTTGAATCATCATCTGGGTGACCACTTGGTAACTGTGGTACAATTCTTTTTCCTTTTTTAGTTTATCATAAAGATGTTAGGAGTAATCAGGAAGGGAACATTAACATGTAAATGATGCATTCACATCGAAAGGAGATGAAAGGATAAGTCGGTGCACAGCATAAACTGAAGTTTTTTATTACCCTGCAGAGCTAAATAGTAGAAGCAGAGCATCACATAGCACAAGTCTGAGGCTTATCAAACTCCCAAAAAAAGTCACTGCCATTTAAATAACATTAAACACAACTAAAGTAGAAAACGAATGTCACTAATTCAAAATTATTGACTCCATAGTATTGTTTGTATATAAATTAAATGGGGGTATATGTAAAAAATAGAAATAATAATAATAATTTATATTGAAATTTGTATTTTTATGTGTTTAAACAAGTTCTGATTTAAAAAAAAAAAGATGTAGGTCAAACTTGCCATTTTCAGTTTAAAGAAAAAACAGTGCATTTACTCCAACCAGAGAATATTATAATAAGGAACACAGGAAAGGGCAAATTCCCCCTTGGAAGAAGAATGAAAGTAGAAAAATCATTATGGTGAACATTTCTGCTTTATATTTTGCTAAATAAAAAATTGCAATAATAAATACACTACAAGTTTTAGAAAATATTTTGGAAGTTTAATTTTATCTGAAAATAAAAATAAATAAGGGAAAAAGGGAAGGAAGGAAGGAAAGAAGGAAGGAAGGAAGGAAGGAAGGAAGGAAGGAAGGAAGGAAGGAAGGAAGGAAGGAAGGAAGGGAGGGAAAGGAAAGGGGGGAGGGAAGGGAAAGGAGAGAGGGAGGGAAGGAAGGAAGGAAGGAGGGAAGGAAGGAAAGGGAAAGGAGAGAGGGAGGAAGGAAGGAAGGAAAGAAGGAAGGAAGGAATGAAAATGCACAGATAACAAAGGAAGAAAGTGATGGTATAAACATTCCACTGGATCTGATATACTGAATTATGCCTTTACCAAATTTTTATTTTTTTATTTACAAATTTTTGCGTTATTTAGAACTAATTCTGATTGTTGTTGAAATAAACTATAATAATATAATAAGATTTATTCTATCCACCAAAATTAATTTGCAAATGAAATAAAGTATGAACAATTCTAAAACAGATGCACCAAAAGCTGATTTTTATCCTTCTCTTTATACAGTAGCACACAACTTACATTTAGTCTACCAGTACACAGTTTTTGATGAATTCTACCTTGATCTAATTATTTAATGTGAAGAAATATCACATGTAAATTCTGTTTTGCTGCCCTCAATTGTTTCCAAAATACAAAGATGATTAGGTCAAATTAAATTTTTTTTTACAATTAATTGTAAAAAATTATATAGGCTATAAAGTACCATAAAAAAAGTTGAGAAATGAAAATTTTATATCAATCGTCTCATGCTCTATAATGGTATATTTAGACATATGCATAGAGACAAATATATACACATGGATATGACTAAAGCTGTGTATGTGTTTATACACATTTAAAAATAGATTTTTCTCCATTGAATTGACTCATCGTATATCAATTTTTATTTTTTATAATTGCATCTCATGTCATTAATTGCAAACTTTAGTACAAAGTAAGGGCAATCTATCTCCAATGACCCCTCCCAAGCCAATATCCAAGCTTCAAGGTGATAAAACACAGAAAAACAGAGTAAAAAGAAACATCTTCAACCTAGCATCTTACTCTACCAAAGCTTTCACTGGTGAGTAACAACATTTAAAATTATAATTTTTTCCATATCAGTAAAGGATATTTACTGATCTCACAATCCTTTTTATATTCATCTACTTAGATTTTGTGAAGACATGAGTTTAAGTAGTTTCTAGAGTATTATGTTGAAAGACTAAAATAAACATATATAGCACTGTCATTTCATTTTCATTAGAAAATAATTATCCACAGTTGCCTGTGCTTCCTTTAGTCACTGTAACACCCATTTATGTACAAATATGTACATTACATATTTGTTTTGTTGGGTATAATAGTGATATTATGACTGTATTTATTGATCTGTGATGTTCCTTTCACTTAACACTACATTTCTGAAATCTTCATAAGCACTTTTTTTTTTTTTTTTTTTGGAGACATGGTCTCACTCTGCAATCCAGGCTGGAGTGCAATGACTCGATCGGGGCTCACAGCAACCTCCACCTCCCAGGCTCAAGTGATCCTCCCAACTCAGCCTCCTGAGTAGCTGGGACCACATGCCTGTGCCACCATGTCTGTCTAATTTCTTTGTATTTTTAGTACAGACAAGGTCTCACTATGTTGCCCAGGCTGGTCACAAACTCCTGGACTCAACTGATCTGCCAAACTCAGCATCCTAAAGTGCTGGGATTGCAGGTGTGAGACAATGCAGCCAGCCATAAGCACATTTTCTAAAGGCTTCAATTTTTAAAATATGGTTCTATAGTCTCATTTTTTTACTGTGGATATGTCTTTAGTAATTACATTCTTTGAAAATATGACAACATGGATCATTCTGTTAACTTGCAGCATTTTTTCCTAAACTGAGGTAATCCAAATTTTCTTTTAAATATAATAGTAACTATGTCACATAAATTTAATGTGTCATCTTTTTAATTAATTTTAATTAGTAAAGATATTAACACTTTGATCATTCATGTTAAAATAATTTATCATAAGACTGTGAACAATAACTTTCGTGAAATTAAGTCTCCTTTACAATAAACCTCACTTGTTCTTTATTATTCTTCAAAAATACTATAGAATTTTACTTACCAATATTTTATGCTAGGTATTTTTCAATGATGCCTATAATTTTTTCAGCTTTGTAATTTTTTAATTTAATGGAACTGGTTTTTCTAAAAGGGTATTTAGATTTTTATCATCTTTTGTAATGTTTGGTAAAACTAAAACAGTAATTTTTCTTGAATAATTTAAAAATACAACAATAAAAATCTTCTGATACAAATCTGGTACATTTTTGGCATCATATTTTTTTACAATGTTCTTAACTGATGCCATTATTTTTAGTCCTCTAGGTATTTGTTTTTCAATCTCTTCTTGGGTCAACTGTATAAAAATGAGGATTAGAAGGTTGGCTTCAGCTTTGTCTATATCAACATCCAAAGACCAAAGATTTTTGCAATGTTTTTCATAATGCTAACCAAAATATTGACTAAGAATATTATATCTTCTAAATTTATATCTGTAGCTAAAGGTAAAAGACTGATATTTTCAATGTGGAGAAGGTGAATGCTCTTTCTTATAACATCTATGAGGCCATTGGGGAAAAAAAATAAAACAAAACATACTTCGTGTTCAAACCCTGATGGCGATGGTTGAGAAATTAATTGAGAAACCAAGTTAAAGGGACTGGTGGTGAGTATTGAAACCAGTTAAATGTAGAAGTAAAACTAAAAATCAGTGAAAAATGTAATCATAGAAGTGAACTATTACAGATCTCAACAATGGCAGATTTAAAATGTAATTAACAAGTTTAGGTAGATGGAATATTTAAGAAGAAAGGTAAATTCGTCAATTCTTTAAATGTTCTTATAATTAGTAAATCTATTTTGTATTTATAAATTAAGACTTTTTTACTACTGGAAAAATCAGTAAAATAATTGAGAATTAGGAATATTAGTAGGAAGTGGGGAGAAAAGTAATTGTTTCCCTTTCTTATAATACACTTAAGTGACAATTCTTCCAGTTGCTCTCTCTTCTCTAATGCAAGGAAGGAAAAACTAAAGGTAAAAAGATCTTTCATAACCTAGTTAATATTCACATAGCTAGCAATTGCAGTTTTAGTATTAAATATCAGGTATTCTTTCTTAATACTTTATTCATGTTTGAAAAACCTTTAATGCTATATAAAGGATTTCAACATTAAATATTTTATCCGATAAACCTATATTATCTTTTTTTTTTTTTTTTGAGATGGAGTTTTCCTCTGTCATCCAGGCTGGAGTGGCAGTGGCGAGATCTCAATTCACTGCAACGTCCACCACCTGGGTTCAAGTGATTATTCTGCCTCAGCCTACCAAGTAGTGGGGATTACAGGCACCACCACCATGCTCAGCTAATTTTTGTATTTTTAGTAGAGACGGAGTTTCACCATGTTGGTTGGGCTGGTCTTGAACTCTTGACCTCAAGAGAGCCGCCCACCTTGGCCTTTCAAACTGCTGGCATTACAGGCATGAGCCACTGTGCCTGGCCTTGTTATCCATTTTTTATAATAAAATTTTGAAATTTTAATTATTGATTCACAATTATAACTAAGGTGAATTAAGTTGAATTGAACCAATAGCATTTACCCTTCTTTGATAAATTAAAATAATCAATGACTTAAAATAATAACAATATAGCAGTACAGAAAACATTGCTCTACAGGCCTACCTATTGAAATCTTCAGAGTAAATGAATTGAGCAGTATACTCTCCTTACTTGAGATAGAAGATCCTAAATATATCTGGTGAAGTTTTGACGTTTTCTAACAACTTTCATACTTATAATCGCAGATGAATGAAGCATATTATTCAAAGTCAAATAGCATTTGTAGGCAGAGAAAAAAACTAGAATCTTGATTTTCTGGCTCCAGTTTTAGGCTCTTTTCAAGAGGGTGGAAAACATTATTTTTGAAACAAGTACATACGCACACAAACGTATACACTTATGTTTATATCTGTGTGTATGTGTATATATGTGTGTATGTGTGTAAGGGAGTACATACACACACATACATACACAGACACACATATATACATACCCCCATATACAAGCACACATATATACACATGAATAGAGAAACCGCATCTATATATGCGTATATGTGTGTGCATATGTGTGTGTATGTGTATATATGTGTGTATGTGTGTATGTATATATGTGTGTATGTGTATATGTATGTGTGTTTATGTGTGTACTCCCTTCAAATTCCCCTCAAATGTTCTGTTATTTTAAAATATATATTATATATACACATATATATGTGTATGTATATATCAGTTCATTCTTACACTACTATATGTTCTGTTATTTTAAAATATATATTATATATTCACACATATATATATATATGTGTATGTACATATCAGTTCATTCTCACACTGTAAAGAGACTACCGGAGACTGAGTAATTTATAAAGGAAAGAGGTTAAGTGACTCACAGTTCCACATGGCTGCGGAGGCGAGGCAGCTTCAAGTAACTTACAATCACGACAGTAAGGAAAGGAGGCATGTCTTACACAGTGGCGGGAGAGATGGCAAGTGTGTGAAAGAGGAAATGTCAGATACTTATAAAACCATCAGATCTCACGAGAACTCACTATCATGAGAACAGCATGGGGGACACTGCCCCCATGATCCAATCACCTCCCAGCACGTCTCTCACTCAACACGTGGGAATTATGGGGATTACGATTCAAGATGAGATTTGGGTGGGAGACACAAATTCTAACCATATCTATGTCTACATCTATATGTGTATCTATCTATTTTTACTTATTTTCAAAATGAAAAAGCTAACTATCATTCTGTGGGTGATACCTCTGATATTGGCTATGTTGACAAAGATATATTTGTTTCTATTTACAGGGACATCCTTCCTTAAGAGTCTAAATTCTTGCCTGCTATGACAGAGAAACACAAATACAATGATAATAATCTAGCCATCTCTTCCAACAATCAGGTGCACATTTTGCATCAAATAGTGAGACTTATCTTGATAATAGGACCACCCTAACTTTATAAGTACCGTCACACTTAATATCATTCTATGCTTCCATGACTTGCTAATATAATCTCAAATAGAATACATTCATGGTAACTCTTCAGGTCGTATTATTCTATATTAAACTCAAAAGCAAAAGTTAAAGTACTTAAATTTTTTAAAAAAGTAATTGAACTCAGTTTTCCTCAAGTAATATCTAACGTGCCAAAACAATTCATATATAAGAGAATGTTTCAAAGAAAACAAGAAACACATAGTCATATGTAGAAATTCACATACAATTTAATCACTTTTGTTAAAACTGTTATCAATAATTAATAATTATTGCTAGATCTGGGTGAATAGGAAAGTGTATAATGTTACTTCCACTGTGATACTCCCTTCAAATGTTCTGTTGTTTCACAGTATTATTCCTTTTCGTATGCCATCTTTAAAAAATAATGTTTTTCAGTGAAAGAACCACCTGGAAACTTCTCTAAATAAAGGAACCACCTTTCTTCTGTCATTGTTCTCACAGTCTTAGCTAAATGATAACCATTCTTTCATCCCCGATTGTGCTGCCTCTAGTTTGTGGTGAATTTAAGACATTCCCTCAACTAACTATGTGCCTTCCTCCCCCAACCCCAAATGAGGCTGAGTGAATATTCAGTAATTAAAACTTCTGAACACTCTGAGTGGGTTTCAGAGGGCATAGTACATAATTTCCTTCCATATGCAAATAGTGTTAAAACAGCTCTGGCACTCAGATGGAGCTCAAGAAAAACTTGTAGAAGTGAATAATCATTTTAATAGTGAGTCACTGTACTTAAAGAGATTTTCCAATTCCCCTCCTTCTTTTTATGACATGTGGTTAATTAATTAAATGGAGCTATACAATCTATTGATCTAATGATTCTTGTGAGAATCTTATTTCAATCAATTTCAGAATGGACAACCATTTATTAATTGACTCATTCATTCAATATTCTATTATTTATCTTCACCATATGTCACTAGAATGTCTTAGGGAAAGACGTATTTCCTCATATTATTTTATTCTTCTACCATTTCAAAGGCATAGAGACATCTATTCTATGCTGTGTCTTAGCCAAAATGTCTCTTCTATTTATGCCTCAATTGCTGCACCTCCTCCCAGCAAACACAATCCTCGTTGCAAAAGTTGCCAGGCATAAATTTTTAGCTTCCCATTTCAGTTTATTTAAAATATGGAAAACTAACTGAAAATGTCATTCTTATTACACTATTTGCTGACTAATTTAAGTTAATTTGACCCATGTAAAAAATGGCAATAGCATTTAGATGTGCAACCTGGCAGTTAAACAAATTTTGCAGAGCTGGATTATACCTGGTCCTTAATAACTGACATAGGCTACCACATTTTGGATTTGTTTTTTCCCATAAAATTGAACATAGCCATAATTTCTTGTTTTTAGAGTTTTATCATTCTGTTTCTAAAATTCCTTAAATATACAAGATGAAAGTACAAGATCTCGATTGTTATACTAATAATATCTCTCCTCTGTCATTATCTCATGTTTTTCTGTTGTTTAACAGAACATTTCAAAACAGTTGATATTCCTTACTGTTTATAATAAGACAAAATATATTTACCCGGTTTCTGAAACCTTCTTCTGAATTGTCACCATGTTCAATCAAAATTATAACCAAAATGATCTTCAGATTTTCCTCTTTGTTTTACTTCTGCTGTATTTAGAGAATGCTATGCTTTCTTTATCTTTCAGTTATAACAGCATCATAGATGTCTAACCTAAGCCTGGTTTCTCTCTTTACTTTTATATAGTGATAGTCATTAAGGTCCCTGTTATAAGTCACTATACTTTAGAAATTTAAGGACTATTAACTTATTATTGCTTTCCAGAGAATCCAAAATAATTATACAAGTATCCTATCTTCCCCCCTCCCATATCCCCACAGTATTTTGTAGGATATTTTTTGTTTATTTTGTTTCTTAGCAATCTTGACTGTTTTGGGTATGTACATAGGGACTGTTCCCCTTATGTAATATGCTAATAACATTCTACATTTTGCCAAAATAAATATGTCATAAAATACCACATCTTTGTTTCTTTTTTTTTTTTTTTTGAAGAATTAGATCTATTTTATTCATTTACTTGGCAAGTTCAGGCTAGTTTTCACTATAATATTACTATAACTTTTTAAAAATTTTTACTTTAAGTTGTGGGATACAAGTGCAGAATGTGCAGCTTTACATGTGCCATGGTGGTTTGCTGCACCTTTCAACCTGTCACCTAGGTTTTAAGCCCCTGGTGCATCAGATATTTGTCCTAATGCTCTCCCTCCCATTTCCCCCCACCTCCCAACAGCCTCCGGTGTGCGATGTTCCCTTCCTGTGGCCACGTGTTCTCATTGCTCAACTCCCACTTATGAGTGAGAACATGCAGTGTTTGGTTTTCTGTTCCTGTGGTAGTTTGATGAGGATGATGGTTTCCAGCTTCATCCATGTCCCTGCAAAGGACATGAACTCATTAATTTTATGGTTGTGTAGTATTCCATGGTGTATATGTGTCACATTTTCTTTATCCAGTCTATCATTGATGGGCATTTGGGTTGGTTCCAAGTCTTTGCTATTGTGAATAGTGCTGCAATAAATGTAAGTGTGTATATGACTTTATAGTGTAATGATTTATAATCTTTTGGGTATATACCCAGTAATGGGATTGCTGGGTCAAATGGTATTTCTGGTTCTAGATCCTTGAGGAATCGCCACACTGTCTTCCACAATGGTTGAACTAATTTACACTCCCACCAACATTTGTGAGGCTTTTTATTTCAGGTATATTAACCATCAAATTTGGTGAGTGGCTGATCTGTTGATTTTCATTGGTTGATTGTTAACTGTATGGTCCTTGAATATAACTGTTTGTTCCAAACTTTTTGAGGACTTCATTGATAATATGTGTCACAGAGCTTGTTTTTTGCTTTGGTAACACTCCGTTTGTCACCTACAGTATAATCTTCACTTAAACACACTTAATGCTTAACATACACAAAGTGGCATATGGCATATTTATAGATATCAATATGCTGTCTACAGGCTGTAAGATTTTCAAGTTTTTGGCTAGACACAAATTTTCAAACATTGTCACATTCTGCTATGATTACTTTTCCTTTACTGCAGAACTCATGTGCTCAGATGATAAACACATAATGCATTAGCTATTCCTATACACAATGATGGATGGGGATTTGGGAGAGGATGTTCCACCTCATTGAAAAGGATAATTTTAACACCGACACTACCAGTACATAATGATAATTAAAAAGAAACCAGTTTTTAGTTTTATCGTTGTTTTTAAATTCCTTAACGATGTACTTTTTCCTTGTCTATACCTGAAGTGGACCTTGTCTACCCTCACTCTCATTGAGCCACAGCCAGACTATAATATTTGTCTTACTATTAGTATTTTAGTCACTTCTTCACTCGGTTTGTGAGGTATGGATTTCTACCTGAAGGTTATGGAGATAGCCCAACACATTGCACCTGATGCTGGACAAATGAGAAAGACAGCAATTTATTTCTCACACACACAGCCTGGGGCAAGACAACACCAAATGCCACACAGGACAACATGAAGGTTGCATTTGGAAGCAGAGTGAAGCTGGAGTTTGGGAAGGCAGATTTGCAGTATCAAGAAGGTGAGGTGTTATTTAGTTCCCATGGGAGGATATAATAGGTTAGTTTGCATAATTCTGTGGGCTGGCAAAAAGCTGAGACCTGCTACTCAGGAATAATCAGGAACTGTGCCTTATCCCTTTGATAAAGAGGGCTTTTTGGCTGGGGACCTTGCCCAAGGAAGCAGAGTGGAGAGGGGAATTTGTGGCCAGGCCATTTGAAGCTCTCTGTTTTACCAATTTTACTTGACAGCACATAATATTGAGCTTTAATTTTAGGACTCAAAACACAATGAGGAATCAAAAAGTTTCTGAAGATAAAATTTTTTGAGATTCCTGTTACACTTAATAATTGTGTAATAAAATAAAATTAAATATTTTATTAATATTAATAGATATCAGAAGTTTATTGATTCATCAGCATTAACCAATTTTTATCATAATAATAAAATTACAATTATGAGTTTCAGGTCATTGTTAACTAATAGATGCGTCATCTACTTGTAAAAAAAATTTAAAATCTTATTTATATTTTTATTCTTTATTTTGAGATCATTCAATTTTATTTTATTTATTTTTTTCTTCAACTTTTATTTTAAGTTCCGGGGTACATGTGCAGGATGTTCAGGTTTGTTACACAGGTAAACATGTGTCAGGGTGGTTTGCTGCACAGATCAACCCATCACCTAGGTAATTAAGCCGAGCATCCATTAACTATTCTTCTAGACGCTTTCTCTGCGTGCCCTCCCCAACTGGCCCCAATGTGTATTGTTCCCCTGACAAGTGTTCATATGTTCTTATCCTTCAGCTCCCACTTATAAGTGAGAACATGCTGTGTTTGTTTTTCTATTCTTGCATTAGTTTGCTGAGGATAACGACTTCCAGCTCCATCCGTGTCCCTGCAAAAACATGATCTCATTCCTTTTTGCAGCTGCCTAGTATTCCATGGTGCATATGTACCATATCTTCTTTATCCAGTCTATCATGGATGGTCATTTGGGTTGATTCCATGTCTTTGCTATTGTGAATAGTGTTGCAGTGAACATACGTCTTAATAATAGAATGATTTCTATTCCTTTGGGTAATGGGATTGCTGGGTCAAATGGTATTTCTGGTCTAGATTTTTGAGGAATTGCCACACTGTCTTCCACAATGGTTAAACTAATTTACTTTCCAACCAACAGGATAACAGTGTTCCTTTTTTCTCTGCAACCTTGCAAGCATCTGTTGTTTCTTTACTTTTAATAATCACCATTCTGACTGGTGTGAGATGGTGTATCATTCGTGGTTTTGATTTGAGTTTTTCTAATTATCAGTGATGTTGAGCTTTTTCTGATGTGTTTGTTGGCCATATGAATGTCTTCTTTTGAGAAGTGTCTGCCTGTTCATGTCCTTTACCCACTTTTTAATTTTTTTTTCTTTTCTGGTAAATTTCTTTAAGTTCCTTGTAGATTCTGGATATTAGGCCAGATGGTTAGATTGCAAAAATTTTCTCCCATTCTGTAGGTTGTTTTTTTACTTTGATGATGGTTTTTTGTGCTGTGAAGAAGCTCTTTAGTTTAATTAGATCTCATTTGTCAATCTTTGCTTTTGTTGCAATTGCTTTTGGTGTTTTGTCATAAAATCTTTGCCTGTGCTTATGTCCTAAATGGTGTTGCTTGGGTTTTCTTCTAGGGATTTTATGGTTTGGGGTTTTACATTGAAATCTTTAATCCACCTTGAGTTAATTTTTGTATAAGGTGTAAGGAAGGGGTCCAGTTTCAATTTTCTGCATATGGCTAGTCAGTTCTCCCAGATCCATTTATTAAATAGAGAATCCTTTTCCCATTGCTTGTTTTTGTCAGGTTTGTCAAAGATCAGATGAGTGTAGGTGTTCAGTCTTATTTCTGAGTTATCTATTATGTACGATTTGTCTATTTTTCTACCAGTACAATGCTGTTTTGTTTACTGTAGCCTTGTAGTATAGTTTGAAGTTGTGTAGCGTGATGCCTCCAGCTTTGTTCTTTTTGCTTAGGATTGCCTTGGCTATACAGGTTCTTTTTTGATTACATATGAATTTTAACATTTTTTTTCTGATTATGTGAAGAATGTCAATGTTAGTTTAATGGGAATAGCATTGAATCTATAAATTACTTTGGGCAATACAGCCATTTTTACAATATTGATTCTTCCTATCCATGAGCATGGAAAGTGTTTCCATTTGTTTATGTCCTCTCTGATTTCCTTGAGCAGTGGTTTGTAGTTCTCCTTGAAGACGTCCTTCATTTCCCTTTTTAGCTATATTTCTAGGTATTTTATTCTCTTTGTAGCAATTGTGAGTGGGAGCTCATTCGTGATTTGCCACTCAGCTGGACTGTTGTTAATACATACATAGGAATGCTAGCGATATTTGCACATTGACCTTGTATCCGGAGACTTTGTTGAAGTTGCCTATCAGTTTAAGGAGTTTTCAGGCTAAGAAAATTGGGTTTTCTAGATATAAGATTATGTCATCTGCAAACAAAGATAATTTGACTTCTTCTCTACCTATTTGAATATGCTTTATTTCTTTCTCCTGCCTCATTGCCCTGGCCAGAACTTCCGGTACTATGTTGAATGTAGTGGTGAGAGAAGGCAACTTTTTCTTGTGCCAGTTTTCAAGGGTAATGCTTCCAGCTTTTGCCCATTCAGTATGATATTGGTTGTGTTTTTTTTTCATATATGGCTGTTACTATTTTGAGGCATGTTCCTTCAATACCTAGTTTCTTAAAAGTTTGTAACATGAAGTGATGTTGAATTTTATTGAAGGTTTTTCTGTATCTACTAAGATAACCATGTGGTTTTTGCTTTAGTTCTGTCTATGTAACGAACTAGATTTATTGATTTCCATATGTTGAACCAACCTTGCATCCTGGGGATGAAGCTGACTTGACCATGGTGGATAAGCTTTTTGATGTGCTGCTACATTTGATTTGCCAGTGTTTTATTGAGGATTTTTGCATTGATGCTCATCATGGATGTTGGCCTGAATGAAGTTTTTGATGTCGTTGTTGTTGTTGTATCTCTGCCAGGTTTTAGCATCAGGATGACGCTGGCCTCATAAAATGAGTTAGGGGAGAGTCCCTCCTTTTCAATTGCTTGCAATAGTTTCAGGAGAAATGCTACCAGCTCCTGTCTGTACCTCTGGTAGAAGTCAGCTGTAAATATGTCTGTTTCTGGGCTTTTGGGCTGGTAGGCTATTTATTACTGCCCTAATTTCAGAACTTATTATTGATTGATTTAGGGATTCAGTTTCTTCCTGATTCAGTCTTGGTGGAGTGTAATGCCTCCAGAAATTTATCACTTTCTTCTAGATTTTCTGGTTTGTTTGCACAGGGGTTATTATAGTGTTCTCTGTTTTCATTGACTGTATTCCTGTGGGGTCACTGGTGATATCTCCCTTATCGTTTCTGATTGCGTCTATTTGATTCTTCTCTCTTTTCTCCTTTATTATTTAAGCCAGTGTTCTATCTTTTATTAATATTTTTCAAAAAAAAGCTTCTTTATTCATTCATTTTTTGAAGGGTTTTTCATGTCTCTGTCTGCTTCACTTCCACTCTGATCTTGGTTATTTCGTGTCTTATGCTAGCTTTGGGGTTTGTTTGCTCTTGATTTTCCAGTTCTTATAGTTGTGATGTTAGGTTGTCAACTTGAGATCTTTCTAGCTTTTCAATGTAGACATTTAGTGCTGTAAATTTCCCTCTTAACACTGCTTTAGCTGCATCACAGATATTCTGGTACATTGTCTTTCTGTTCTTATTAGTTTCAAATAACTTCTTGATTGGTTCCTTAATTTCATTATTTACCCAGGAGTCATAGAGGAGCATGTTGTTCCATTTCCATGTAGTTGTGTGGTTTTGAGTGAGTTTCTTAATTTTGAGTTCTAATTTGATTGTGCTGTAGTCTGAGTTACGCTTGGTTATGATTTCACTTCTTTTGCATTTGCTGAGGAGTGTTTTACTTCCAATTATGTGACCAATTTTAGAGTGTCATGTGGTTATAAGAAGAATGCATATTCTGTTGTCTTTGGATAAAGAGTTCTACAGTGATCTATCAGGTCCACTTGATCTAGAGTTGAGTTCAAGTCCTGAATATCTTTGTTAATTTTCTGTCTCAATGATCTGTCTAATACTGTCAGTGGGGTGTTAAAGACTCCCACTATTATTGTCTTTGTTAATTTTCTGTCTCAATGATCTGTCTAATGTTGTCAGTGGGGTGCTAAAGTGTCCCACTATTATTGTATGGGAGTCAAAGTCTCTTCGTAGGTCTTTAAGAATTTGCTTTATGAATCTAGGTGCTCCTGTGTTAAGTGCATATATATTTAGGTTAGTTAGGTTAGTTAGTTCTTCTTGTTGAATTGAACTCTTTACCATTATGTAATGCCCTTCTTTGTCTTCTGTGATCTTTGTTTGTTTAATGTCTGTTTTTTCAGGATTGCAACCCCATCGCTTTTCTGCTTTCCAATTGCCTGGTAAAATTTCCACCATCACGGCTTTATTTTGAGTCTATGTGTGTCTTTGCATGTGAGATGGGCCAATTCTTGAGTACAATATATCGATGAGTCTTGACTCTTTATCCAGCTTGTCATTCTGTATCTTTTAATTGGGGTATTTAGCCCATTGATATTAAGGTTAATCCTGTCATTATAATACTGGCTGGTTATTTTGCAGATTTGTTTATGTAGTTAATTCATAATGTCACTGATCTGTGTACTTCAGTATGCTTTTTTAGTGGCTGGTAATGTTTTTTTTCTTTCCATATTTAGTGCTTCCTTCAGGATCTCTTGCATTGCAGGCCTAGTGGAGATGAATTCCCTCAGCATTTGATTTTCTAAAAAGGATTTTATTTCTCCTTCATTTATGAAGCTTGGTTTACCCAGATATGAAACTCTAAGTTGGAAAATCTTTAAGATTGTTCAATCTGGCTCCCAATCTCTTCTGGCTTGTAGGGTTTCTACTGAGAGTTTTGCTTTTATTCTGATGGTCTTTCCTTTGTAGGTTACCTAGCCTTTGTCTCTGGCTGCCTTTAACATTTTTTCTTAATTTTGACTTTGGAGAATCTGATGATTATATGTCTTGGGGTTGATCTTCTCATGGAATATCTTACTTGAGTTCTCTGGATTTCCTGAGTTTGAATGTTGGCTTGTCTTGCTAGGTTGGGGGATTTCTCCTGGATGATATCCTGATGCATGTTTTCCAACTTGGTTCTTTTCTCTCCATCTCTTTAAGGTACCCCATTCAGTCATAGGTTAGGTCTTTTTGCATAATCCCATAATTCCCAGATGTTTTGTTCATTTCTTTTTATTATTTTTTTCCCTATTCTTGTCTGCCTGTCTTATTTCAGGAAGATAGTCTTCAAGCTCTGAGATTCTTTCCTCTGCTTAATCTAATCAGCTATTAATACTTGTCATTGCACTTTGGGAGACTGAGAGTGGATCACCTGAGGTCAGGCATTCAAGACCAGCCTGACCAACATAAAGAAACCCCTATCTTTACTAAAAATACAAAAATAAGCCAGGCATGATGGTGCATACCTGTAATCCCAGCTACTTGGGAGGCTGAGGCACGAGAATCACTTGAACCTGGGAGGCAGAAGTTGCAGTGAGCCGTGATCATGCCACTGCACTCAGGCTTGGGTGACAGAGCAAGACTCTGTCTCAAAAAAAAAAAAAAAAAAAAAACCACGACTATGACCTGCCACATAATGCAGCTAACTTTCACCTAGTTAGTAAATTTACTAACTTTCACCTAGTTACTAAATAGAGAAGTAGGCCAGACCATGGGTGAATACTCCTGACTTCCGTTCCACTCAAATAGTGGTCCATGACTAACAGTTTCTGCATCATGAGACAGCTTATTAGAAAAATAGAATCTCAGGCCTTACAGACTTACTGACTCCTAATCTGGCTTTTTAAACAAAATTCTTAGTTTTTATATCAAAGTTTGACCAACACTTTATGTGGCCATGCTTCATTGAATGGATATATTTAAACCACTGTCAACAGGTCATACAGGGACTCTGGGTAAGCAATGATTCCATTGAGGTGGAATACAGTTGGTTAGAGAAGTGCTTTTGGAGGAAATAAAAAGAGAATCAGATTTGGCTGTCCCAAGAATTCTATTCTTGAACAAATGAGTCAGAGAAGTAGAATTAGAATAAAGAAGCTTCTCAGTTTACTTAATTTTAGAAGAAAGATTTATTATGTCCTGGATACCTTAAGTATTGAAATAAAACATTGAGAACAATGTACGTGTTCTTTGCCTTCATTTGAGAAATACAGCACATAAAGTCTATCATTTTTAAAATAAGGAATGTACTAACGTGCAATAATTCATGGAACTTTTAAAACATATCCTTGGCCAACCCAAGGTATTTTAACCATAGATATGATATGCAATCAAAGTTTATATATTTTTAAATATACAGAAGTTTGAATAGAGAACCATTGGCATATTGAATCAACTGTATTAATTATACTTACTGCTATTCCAGTGAAGTTGCCAAATTAATGACAAGTCATATGTTTTTTAATGATCTATTTCTCACACTTTCTCTTAAGTAAAATAATTTTTTGTCTTAAATTTTCTAAATTGGAATGAGTTTTGCCCTATAATATCCTTTCTCAAGTCATGGTTTGCTGTCTGAATGTTTCCTCAGAAATACAGATGTTTTGTTTGTTTGTTTTTATTGAGACAAGGTCTTACTCTGTCACCCAGGCTGTAGTACAGTGGTGCAATCACAGCTTACTGCAGCCTTGAACTCCTGGACTCAAGTGATCCTCCTGCCTCAGCTTCCCTCCTGCCTCAGCCTCCCAAGTAGCTGGAACTACATGTGTGTGCCACCACACCTGGTTGATTTTTTTTTTTTTAGAGATGGGTCTCATTGTCTTAATAATGTTAATAATGTGTTAACAATACAAAGTTTTAATAGAAAGTTTTCAGTAGTACAAACCAGAAGAGGATGAGGAAGAAGGAGGAGGAGGAGAAAAAGAAGGAAGGTAGGAGGAGACAAGGAAAGGAAGAAAGGAGGGAAGAAAAGAAGGCTGAAAAATAGGAAGGAGGAAGAATAGAAGAGAGAAGGAAGAGAGGGAATAAAAAAATGGGGAAAAGGAGAAATCAGATGAAGAAAAAGTTGGAGAAGGAGGACAGAAAATAAAAGAAAAGAAAAAAATAAAGAAGAGAAAGATAAAACAGAAAAAGGGAAGAAAAAAAACAAAGGAAGAATACTACAATTTCTATTGAATTATCTGTTGATTTCTTTCTTATGCTGCAGTTTAGCACCGAAGAAGAAAATCTTCAGTGCCAACCTCCTGAGATCTACATCATTTAGTCTGCCAAGTTGAAGTGACAAATTCTTTCCCTTTACCTTTTTTGTATTATTATTATTTTCACAGAATTCAGTGGTGTTGGAAATGTGACATCTGTGGGTTGACTGTCCAAAATGTAAAGTAAAAAGGTTTATCTGGTGAAGCCATATGTGTCCCAGATGAAATGTTCTAAAAGAGAGCATTTCATGAGAATGAGGATTTTAGGCATAACTCTGAAGATTTTGCCGTTAGTCAGTTCCTTGCCTCCTGGGGTCACTAGTTCTCAGCTTCATGGCATTTTGTGATTTTATGTTAAGCTTCTTTCAGACTGGTGATGATCAACAATATTAATATATATAGAACAACCTAATGATTACTCATATAGCAACCAACTAGACTCCTCAAAGTTACAAATGATATTAAATATTTTTAAATGTGTGCATGAAATAGCATATGCATATATGCACACACATCTCTCAATGTGTGCCAAATAGCCTGTCTTACATCTACTGCCATACCCAGAGAATGAAAATAAAAATTCACATACCATTCTAGAGCCATGATACGATTTTCAGCCAGTGAAGAATGACTGTGTATTTATTTATTTCTACTTGCTGAGGCCTGATAATTGTCTGACATATTTTTGAACTGACTTTATTTATTTTATTTTTTATTTTTATTTTTTTTGAATGAGTGTAACTTTTTATTAAGATAGAATTATTTTCATTAAAGAAATACATGCAAATGAATCAAATGGCTCCAAAAGTCTTACAGTGAAAACAACAGTCCTGGCAGTTGTTCTTTCCAGAGGCAAGCACTTTTCATTCTCTTAGTTTTTCCTTCTGGTAGTTACTTTAGTGGGTTTTTCCAAATTATTATTTTTTTAGTTTTTCAAATGAATGCATATATTAATAATGTAATTTTAAAAAGCCTCTTCAGTTTACAATACATCCTAACAGTCCCTTGCCCCATCCCTTCTAATCCTCCAGAGCAATGACTTTTAACTCTTTTAGCAATGTCTTCTATTTTTTCCTTACATAACTACTTAATCACTTCTTGATTATTTTATACATTATATAGTGATTTCTTGATATGACAGATGAGGATTTAGCTCCTACATCATCACTATCTTCACTTTTCCTCCCATATTGTCCCAAAGTGGTTACCAGATTTAGGGGATAAGCAGTCACCGCATCATTATGACTATGAACATATTGCTCACTGTTGAGAAAAACAGCATATTATGCTCTTACTTCCTATCCTGTACTTCTTTCTGCCCTAGAATTAATGATTGACTAACCAACCCTTCCCTCTTATTTTTTTACTTTTGCTTTATCTTCAATGAACTTCTTCCCAAATGCTCCAAATCTGGCAATAACCTATTATTATTTTTAAGAGAAGGCATCTCACTATGGTGGCCAGGCTGGTCTGGAACTCTTAGGCTCAAGCCATCCTCTTGCTTAGCCTCCTGAGTAGCTGAGACTACAATCATGGCCATTCTACCCAGCTAAGGTATTAATATTTTTACTGCTTCTTTTTACAGCCAGCTCCATAGCTGAAATATTGCCTGTGTTGGATGCTATTTGCTGGATCTGTGTCATTCTCTGGTTTGTGTACTCCTTCATTTTGCTGGAGCATTTTCTCCAATAGCTTCCCAAGAAAAAGTACATGGAGATAACCCCTGAGTCTTTGCTTGTCTAAAAATGTATTATTTTACCTTCACCCTTGATTATTTGGCTGAATAGATTTATCAGTTGAAAATAACTTTCTTTCTAGAATTCTGAAGGCATTGTTCCATTGTTTTCAGATTCTTTTTTGAGACAGGGTCTCTTCTGTCACCCAGGCTGGAGTGCAGTGGCAAAATCACGAATCACTGCAGCCTTGAACTCAAGGGCTCAGTTGATCCTTCCATCTCAGTTCCCCTAGTGGGTGGGACTACAGGTGTGCACTACAATGCCCAGCTAATTTTTGTACTTTTTGTAGAGACGGGGCTCACCATGTTGCCCAAGCTGGTCTCAAGTGATCTGCCTGCCTCAGCCTACCAAAGTGCAGGGATTACAGGGTGAGCCACTGTGCCCGGCCAGTTTTTCTTGTATTCTCACTCTACTTCCTTCATTTCTCAAAGGCATCTCAAACTCAGTGGGCTCAAAACCAAAGTTAAACTCCATCAGAATACCCTGCTACTTCCAGCTTTGAAATATATCTTAAATCACAATTTCGTACTACATGCAGCCCTTTGGTTCAAACTACCATCATCCCTCACTTGAACTTAGAATTGGTTTTCCTGCTTCTGTGTTTTTTTAAATTATAAACTGTTTCAAAGAAACCATGTGTGGCTTTATACTTTTTACTACACAAAAAGTATGAAGATCTGCCAGGTGCGGTGGCTCACGCCTGTAATCTGAGCACTCTGGGAGGCCGAGGCGTGGGGATCACTTGAGATCAGGGGTTTGAGACCAGACTGACCAACACAGTGAAATCCCATCCCCACCGAAAACACAAAATCAGCTAGGTGTGGTGGCCTGCGCCTGTAGTCCCAGCTACTCAGGAACCTGAGGCAGGAGAATCACTTGAACCTGGGAAAGCGGAAGCTGCAGTGAGCCGAAGTCGCAACACTGCAGTCTGCCTGGGGAACAAAAGTGACGCTCTGTCTGAAAAAAAGAAAAAATAGTATGAAGAGCTTACATACTTAAACATGGAATTGCTTTAAGTGTTTGGCATTCACTGTTCCCGTGCATGCCAGCAACTTCTTATTGCAAACACTTGGGACTTGCTATAGAGCAGCTGGAATACTTTCCGCCCACATGCAGGACAGGCAGCTGACAACCAAGGAGTGGGTGATAAATACTCCAGCTTTCTCCCCTCGGTTTCCCTGTATCTCAGCAGTATGAAGCTTGTTACCAATGAGAACCTGCTTGCTGACTTTAAACTGGTTTCCTTACCTTCTCAGTTCCATTTTTCCGTACCTCAATTGATGATTTCTGGTAAGACCTAGCAAATTGCTTTCACTGAAATTTCAGTCTTGGAATCTGCTTTGGGTTCCCCAATCTGAGACAGAAATATATTCATTTTTCGATCACTGGACTTCCAGGTTGTTTTCAATTTTTTCACTGTTACAAACAAGGCTGCAACATTTGTCTACAAACCTCTGGATACACACATAGGAAGTTTTTGGTATTTCCCACTAGTGAAACTGCTCACTGGAAGGGTATGTGCATCTTCATTTTTAATAAACACTACAACATTTGAAAAGCATGAAAATGTCAAGGACTGGCAAGAGTGCCACATGTGATGGGTGTGGAATGGCAGCTCACTGTAGCAGGTGCTGGGGACTCAGTCAGGGTCTTGGGGAAGCACTTAGTTATAGCAAGAATGTTTCATAAATGGTATCGGATATAGTCTAGGTTACTGGGGAATAAAAACACATTGCTTAGAAATAATTATCCATAGATCTAAAGTCAACAAAAGTATTTTTTTTCCTAATGTAAAAATACCTACTTTTTTCAGAGGGAGGGGAACAACTTAAACCAGACAACACGTTCATATTAATCATTCTTCTCATGTACTTCAAACTTGTACTTAATGCCTTTCTCCTCCTGGACATCAGAGAAAACACCTGGGTATTCTGGCAGAAGTTTATATTTCTCCAAATCAATTTCTGAAAAAAACGTGTCGCTTTCAAAGTCCTGCATGATCCTTGTCGCAAATAGTTTAAGATTGCTTGAGTGATTCATGGATTCCTTATAAAATAGAACTACCACCAACTATCCAAATCATGTCTACTTTATTTGCTAATTCTGGTTATTAAGTTTTAAGGCATCATCCAGACTTCTCGCAAGAAATTGAGCTCCTTGTGGAGGTTCTTGAGGTCTCTCCTGAGAACTAAATTCATTCTATTCTTTAAAGGTCGATCATTCTCAGGAATGGAGAACCAGATCTTCCTACCTATAAACACCAAATTCTGTTTACCTTCTACTGAAGAGGTTGTGGTCATTCTCTGGAAATACACGAATTCATTCCTGAGCGGCGGCCAGGGCAGGTCCCCGTTCTTGCCGATGCCCATGTTCTGGAAGGACACAGTGACAATGCAGTTTAGCAAACGAACCATGACAGCAGCGATGAACACCTCCGAGCCTGCTCACTACACCAAGATGCACTGCCAAGATTGGCCTATTTTATTTTATTTTATTTTATTTTTTATTTTTTATTTCTTATTTTTTTTGAGACAGAGTCTCGCTCTATCGCCCAGGCTGGAGTGCAGTGGCGCAATCTCGGCTCACTGCAAGCTCCGCCTCCCGGGTTCACGCCATTCTCCTGCCTCAGCCTCTCCGAGTCTGGGACTACAGGCGCCCGCCACCACGCCCGGCTAATTTTTTTGTGTGTTTTTAGTAGAGACGGGGTTTCACTGTGGTCTCGATCTCCTGACCTCGTGATCCGCCCGCCTCGGCCTCCCAAAGTGCTGGGATTACAAGCGTGAGCCACCGCCCCCAGACTCCTATTTTATTTTTTAATTGACAACTAATAATTGTACACATCCATGAGGTTTATAGTGATGTCTCAATACACATAATGTATAGTGACCTGATGAGGATAATTAGTATATCCACCATTTTAAACATTTATCTTTTTTGTGTTGGAAATGTTCAATATTCTCCTTCTAGCTACTTAAAACTATTTAATATATATTTGTTAACTATAATAATTCTACAGTGCTATAAATCCTAATAATAGACAAATAATGTGGCTTCTTTCAGCTTATGTATAAGCTAAAAAGGCAGTACATGTCAGGATATGAGTAATACTGAATTTACATGTCAGAATATAACTGATACTGAACATAACCTTGCTTCTCTTCCAGCAGAACAACATTAATATTAACAAGAACAATAACAACAAGAACAACCACAACAAAAGCAATATTCCCTGTTCTGGTAATTCATAAAGACTATCAGTTCTCTAGCTCCCTCCTTGCACGTTTTTCTTCTTTCTTTCTTACATTGCATTAACTATTTGCTTGAGTAAAATTATGACATAAGGTTAAATTATGAATTATAAATCATAAATGCCCTTCAATACACAGACATAGACACTAGTGTTTATTTTTCAAATAAATATATATGATAACTATATAAGAAAATTTATATGTATAAATGGCTCTGCAACTTTCTGAAATTTATAGTTATATATTACACAGCATTCCATATTAATAAATATAGATTACTCAATTATTTTGAATCAGTAAGTATTAATCACATACCTTCTATATGTTATACTAGGCACGAGGAGGCTAAAAATAAAAGATAAAATCTCTGCTCTCAGATTTACACAGCTGAGAAGGAAAGATCAAGAATAAAGAGGGAATTTTTATAAAGTGAATTAAATGCTATAAATATGGAAGCACAGGATACAGAGGAGTCAAAGGTGAAATACTCAATTTATATTTGAATTTAAGAGGGAGGCTTTAAATATTTTATTTTATTTTATTTTATTTTATTTTATTTTATTTTATTTTATTTTATTTTAATAGAGATGGGGTCTTGCTCTGTCACCCAGGCTGGAGTGCAGTGGTGTGAACGTAGCCCACTATAGCATTAAACTCCTGACACTCTCACCTTACCCCCTCAAAAGGCTAGGGTTACAGCCATGAGCCACTGTGTCCAGCCCTACTTCTTGAGTCAAGATAATGTTTAGGCTAGATCTGAAATGTCTGTAAGGGAAGAAGGGCAGGAAGAACCTTTCAGGGCATCCTCAGCAATTACAGAATATGTGAAGTCTGGGACTTGTAAAAAAGGATATGAAGTACTAAGATAATAGTAAATTTCTCACAATTATTTTTGAAAATTTGCAACATCAAAACAGGTGCTCCTGGAAGGGTCAGCATCTTGGGTCAAGTCCTGCCAGAAACAGACCCTGAGGTGCAGGTTCTTGAGCAAGGAATTTATTGAAGAAGAGTTCCCAGAACCTGATAAATCTTACATCCACAAAGCAAGAAAGGGAAAGAAAACATGCTGAGAAGGTGCATTTCCAGACAAAGATACTGAAAAGATACCGTCAGCCTTATCAGGAGCAGGCATTACAGCTCAGAGTTTGTCCCCCATAAAGTTAAGGAAGCCTGCTCTCCATCCTCCTGCAGCAGCTATTAATTGGCTAAGACCCACCCTAGAGATCTGAAAACCACAGGCACTCCAGTCTCTCTGATAAATGGGGAAAGTGGTTTCAGTAGTCCAGGATGACATTCCAAAGAAAGCCTGTGATGCAGGCTGTTAAGGCAAAGACCCAAAGAAGCCATGAAGAGGCACGTAGAAATTAATGAGAAGGTCTAAGGGAATCTGTGAAAGTACTCACATGGGTCATTATAGGTGGACATAAAGGAATATTTCCTAAGTAGGTTTATGTCATGGCTAATAAAAAAGCCAGACTACACCAAACTAAAGATCATTATTGATGAATAATTTACATATCATAAAATTCACCCATTTTAAGTGTACAATTTAATGATTTGTAGTAAATTTTCTGAGTCCTGCAACCGTCACTATAATCTAGTCTTAGAACATTTTGCTCATTCTGGTAAGATCCCTCACGCCAGTTAACAGTTTATCCCCATTCCCATTCCCACTCTCAGTCCTAGGTAAACACTAGTCTGCTTTCCTCTTCCATAGATTTGCATTTTCTGAGCATCTCATATGAGTAAAATTCTTAACACATGTGGACTTTGGAGCCTGGCTTCTTTGTATATTATACTTAATATGTTTAACTAATTGTACTGAACACCCACTTCACCCACTTTTATGTCAGATATTATAAAGTAGTCTATTAGTGACATATGTATGAGAGAGAAGAGATTGCATGCTCTAGTGAGGAAAATAGAGTAACCAGGTAATCCTACAAATAATTTTTTCAAATTTCAAATAAGTTTTATGATGCTCTGGAAGTTATGGAAAGGCTTGACAGAGGAAACAATATTTGACTTAGTCTAAAGAATAGCAGTTAGCTAGGCAAACAGTGAAGCATTTCAGATAGAGGGAATCAGGATGTGTCCACTATCAAGAGGGAACATGTTCAATACAACTGACTGAAAACATGTTTTTTGGCTGGCCGGAGTCTGAAAAGTAAGAAAGAATGGTAGAGACAAGGCTGGAGGGAAGCAGGGGCCAGGCCAAGTTGAGTCATATTAAGCCATGTTAAAGATTTTGGTCTATTTTAAGACCAACAAAAGCAATTAGTGTGCTTTAAATTGGGTTTATTTAGAAAGACCCATTCCATGGCAGCAGGAAACTTTTTAAAAAATGTTTTCAAAGTATACTTTCTAAGCCAGGGATCCCCAAATCTTGGGGCATGGACTGGTACCATGGTCTGTTAGAACCTGGGCTGCCCAGCAGGAAGTGAGCAGCTGGCAAAGGAGTAAAACTTCATCTGTATTTGCAACCACTCCCCACTGGTTGCATTACCACCTGAGCTCTGCCTCCTGTCAGATCAGTGGTGGCATTAGATTCTTATAGGAGTGCAAACCATATTGTGAACTGTGTATATGAGAGATCTAGGTTGCATGCTCCTTATGAGAATCTAGTATCTGGTGATCTGAGGTGGAACTGAGGCAGTGATGCTAGTGCTGGGGAGCGGCTGCAAATACAGATTAACATTAGCCGAGAAGTTTGACTGCATAAAGACCATAATAAATCAATTTGCAGACTCATTTCAAAACCCTATCAGTGAGTGGAAAGTGACAATTAAGCCGCATCTGGTGGCAGGCTTTATAGTGGCAAGTGATGTTATCTAATGAAGCCATGAAAACTTCAAAACTGCTTTGCCACATGGAGACCAAGCACCCTGCATTAAAAGATAAGCTTTTGATGTACTTCAATTGTACAGCTGCATCTGATGGTTGGCTTTATAATGGCAAGTGACTTGATGTACTTCAATTGTACAGCTGCATCTGATGGCAGGCTTTAAGTCAGAATTCAACAGTTATTTTAGACTGTTCATGACCTGCCCATTATTTTATTTGCCACTTCCATCCATGCCTCTTTCCTGCACTGCACACTTAGTCACAGTTTTGGTAAGCTCACAAGCTAAACTTAGCCAAAATTAGTAAAAAACAAACATCACTGGAGAGCTTCTTTGAAAAGGGGGAAAGATGCAATGATGAGGCAGCAGAAGAATCTGTGACTGCCAACAACAACAACAACAACAAAAAGCTGCATTTAAAAGAAAATACCAAGAGTCCTACTTAAATTACAGGTTCTTTGCAACAGGTGGTTCACATTCTCCAAGCCCGCTTTGTATAATAGGTGGCGACTGGTTATCTAACAAAGCCGTGAAACCTCCAAAACTGCATTGCCACGTGGAGACCAAGTACCCTGCATTAAAAGATAAGCCTTTGGAGTTTCTCTAAAGAAAAAAAAAGTGTGAATATGAAGAACAGAAGCAATTATTAAAGGTCACCATTTCACCAAATGTGTCTGCACTGAGAAATCATTCTTAGTGGCTAACCACATTGCTAAAGCTAAGAAGCCCTTATTGGTGAAGAGTTGATCCTACCTGCTGCTAAGAACATTTGTTATAAACTTTTAGGAGATGCTCCAGTTCAAAAGGTGGCACATGTTCCTCTTTCAGCTAACATCATAACTAGACAAATTGATGGAATAGCAGAAGATATCAAAGGACAATTATTAGGGAGAATTAATGTCACCATGGTGTGCAATCCAAGTTGACAAGTCCACTGATGTTGACAAAAAAGGCAACAATGCTTGTTTTTGTGCGACATTTTTCAGGAGGATACACATTGGGATATGTTATTTGCACTTTTGTTGCCAACCAACACCACAGCTGAAGAAATAATTCAAGTCTTTGAATGATTACATATAAGGAAAACAGAATTAGTCATTTTGTATCAGTATACGCACGGTTAAAGCAGCTGCCATGACTGGATGGCTTTCTGGTTTCACTACTCAGGTCAAAGAAATATATCCTGAATGTGAGTCTACACACTGTGTTATCCATAAAGAAATGCTGGCTAGCCAAAAAATGTCACCTTAGCAATGTTTTGCAGGACGTGATTAAAATTATCAGTGACATAAAAGTACATGCCCTTAATCCACGTCTGTTTGCACAGCTCTGTGGGGAGATAGATGCAGAGCACATACATCTCTTATACACAGAAGTGAGTTGGCTTTCTAAAGGTGTATTTCTGATCAGAGGTTTTGAATTATGAGAGCCACTCCAGAGATTTCTTTTAGAAAAACAGTCACCAATGACAGCACATTATGGTAACATAGAATGGGTCGAAAAATTGCTTACTTGTGTGACTTATACAAACCGCTCAACATACTCAATTTGTCACTTCAGGGGCGAATGACAACTGTGTTCAAGTCGTCAAAAACGGCTCCTTTCAAAGCCAAACTGGAATTATGGGGACAACGAGTGAATGTTGGGATTTTTGGCATGTTTCAAATGTTGGCGGAGATTTTGAAAGAGACTGAGCCAGGGCCTTTTTTCTCTCAGCTGCCACATGACCACTTATCTCAGCTTTCAAAACTGCACATTATGGGGCATGGTGGCTCCTGCCTGCAATCTCAGCACTTTGGGAGGCCGAGGAGGGTGGATCAAGACCAGCCTGGCCAACATGGCGAAACCCTGTCTCTACTAAAAATACAAAAATTAGCCAGGCATGGTGGCAGGGGCCTATAATCCCAGCTACTCAGGAGGCTGAGGCAGGAGAATTGCTTGAACCCAGGAGGCAGAGGTTGCAGTGAGCCGAGATTGTGCCATTGCACTCCAGCCTGGGCAACAGAGTGAGACTCCATCTCAAAAAAAAAAAAAAAAAAAAAAAGTTTGTGCATTATTTCCCAACCACAAAAGAACCCTGAACTGGGAAGGAATGGATCCATGACCCATTTCTGAATAAGCCAGGTGAATTGACTGTCCATGCTAGAAAAGGATCAACTGCCTGAGATCACAAATGACATTGGCCTTAAAAGTATGTTTGAGACAACTTCAAGTCTTCGTACGTTCTGAATTAAAATCAAGGCAGAATATCCTGAGTTTGCCATAAAAGCACTATAAAGCCTGCTTCCATTCCCAACATCCTATCTTTGTGAAGCAGGGTTTTCTGCAGTGACAGCAACCAAAAGAGATTACGAAGTAAACTGGACATAAGCAACCCACTTTGGGTGTCACTGTCTCCGATCATCCCCAGATGGGACTATCTAGTTGCAGGAAAACAAGCTCAGGGCTCCCACTGATTCTACATTATAGTGAGGTGCATAATTATTTCACTATCCGAGTAGTGAAACCAGAAAGCCATCCAGTCATGGCAGCTGCTTTATTTATGCATATACTGATACAAAATCTAAATAAAATGCACAATAAATGTAATGTGCTTGATTCATCCTGAAACCATTCCCCCTCCCTGATGCATGGAAAAATTGTCTTCCATGAAACCAGTTCCTGGTGCCAGAAAGGTTGGGGACTGCTGCTCTAAGCCGAGGAAGGAGCACATCTTATTTTACCTGCTTCAGACAAATCAAGGTTATTTAAAATGTTAACTCATCTAACAATTAAACAATAAAACAATTCCCTCGTGGATACTTCTGGACAATCTGCAGCTCACTCTACCTTTCTTATTCTGATTTCATAATGAAATAGGCACATCTCATGTGCATCTGGGCATTGTACAACAACCATCTATTCTGATTAAATGATGAGTCTTGATCTAATTTCCCATTCAGTAAATTTAAATATATCCCTTAGTTCACTATGTTGTATGAATTATATGGAGAACTACTTCATATCTCTTGCCATATCTTGGCTATTTTCTATGTTTTAGCACTAAAAATGGAAATGCAAAAAGACTCTACTCCTCTGACTAATATAAAGCCTATTTATTTAAAAAATAGGTAAGTTAAGGCAAGTATCCAGTTCCTTGAGCAAAAAGCTCACTTCCATGACCAGAATGTTTCTAGTATATTACTTACATGGATCCAACTCAGCAGATAAAAACTTAACAACCTCTTCCAATATTCCTGATACACCGGATGATTTACTTAAGACATGCAGTAAGATTAAGAAGATGTTACACCAGAAATGAAAAACTTATGTTCAGTAAATAAGAAAATATATCTAGTAAATATCAAAGAGACTGTCATGTTGTTTGGTTTCCAGTAATCTTTAACATGAATTTGAGAATAAAATAGCATAAATTAAATAGATATTGGGAGTTAAATTGAGATGTCAGTGCTTTGGAACTTGAAGATGTGCACATGCTTAGACACATGCATATGTATACATATATGCATGTATGTTTATAAATGTATATTACAAATGTATCATATATGTGATATATATGTTTATATGTATATATTTTTATATATATGTATGTATATACACACACACACACACACACATGTCATTGTCCACTAAGGCACCAGATTTAAGCAGAGTTCAAATCTGTACTCCACTTAGAGGTGGGTTCCTTTAGGTATTTTGTGAATTATATACAAGATGTGTGGCACAAGGGATCATTTGGAAGATAGAGAACTCAGTGCCTTATTCAAAACATGCTAGACACATGTCTTTTTTATTGGAATGAGTCTAACATTGTGACCAGAAGCACTCTGGATAAACAGATACCAAAAAAGCACACGTGATTTCTGAACATAAATTATAACTCCTCTTATTCTTAGAACTATATGATGCAGGTAAATTATTGTCACTCTTCTATAGAAGGGGAAAACTGAGAACTTGGGTAAGGCATTTATCTAAAGCCATGCAACCATTAAAGTTATGTATCTAGAAATTAAATACCAGTTCTGATTTCCAAGTTTCTATAACTTGCTTCTTATCTCTATAAAAAATTTAAAATTCATAGGTCTGTAGCAATTTTACCATAAGTAATTCTTTCTTTTTGAAATATTTTATTAACTTTATGTACTGGACAGATGTTTCTATTTTATAATATAAAAATTGTAGGGTAAAGAATTGAAGATTCTCTCATTTAGAGAACCCTTCATCTTTATTTTTAGAAAATAATACAAACTCATGGAAATGATTATGATATGGACAGATTGGACATCAAATGAATCATTTCAATTTCAATGACTGGAAACCTGCAGGTATTGAAGAAAAGGGGATTGACACATGATAGTTCTAGATAGAGATAAGCTGGAAGAAAAATCAGATACCCAGACATTTGCCCTTTTTATGTTGTGCCATTCTTCATGTAAGAAAATTGAGATTCTGCATTATCAACTACTAAGATCATAACCCAAGCCTGTGTCTATGTAATTAACCAATAATTGCTCAACTCCTTTAAATCACAATTTGGCTCAGTAACGAGGGAAACAAAATCAGGCAAATTGATTATATTCGCTGAAATGAATAGCCTGAAGAGTTGTTCTGGGGGCTCTTTGCTGTATTGGATCAGAGATTCAATAAATTTTCTATATTTCTTTGCAAGTCCAGGACACTATATGTAATTCTACAACAAAATGAAGCTGATTTCTAGGAGGTTAACAAATGGTCTATGTAATCTTTATATTTTGTGTATATGCATTGAATATTAAGAAAGTAAATCTCATTGTGGGGATGAAGAGGATTGTGGGAGAGAGGAAGAGCGGAAGTAAGGGCGATTTGTCTGCAGGAATATCAGAATATTCCTTAGTATTTAATTAATTAATTTACATATTTATTTAGAGACAGGGTCTTGCTGTATTGCCCAGGCTGGTGTGCAGTGGCATGATCACTGTTCACTGCAGCCTTGACCTGGGCTCTAGCAAACTCCCACCTCAACCTCCCAAGCAGTTGGGACTACAGGTGTGAGCTACCATGCCCAGCTAACTTTTAAAAATTTTTTGTAGAGACTGTATCTCATCATGTTGCCCAGGCTGGTCTCAAACTCCTGGGTTCAAGCCATCCTTCTGCCTTGGCCTCCCAATGTGTCAGGCTTACAGACATAAGCCACTGCACTGGGCCTTGATATTTTTAAAAATTGCACATGCTATGTCTTCTGCTCTCTTCCCCTACTCTACCCACCCATCAACCCCCTTACACATATATGCACACATACATGAAGTGTAAGTGTTTGTCTTACTAACACAGTATATTCATCACTTCAAGGTTCTGGAGGTGTGAGGAAGCATGAACGTCAATAATGTAAATGGAGAAAATGGCCAAATAGTAAGGGGAAAAAAAGGATTATCATCACAGGAAACTCTACTTCTATCTATACGATCTAGAACAAGTTACTTGCAGTCTATTTCCTTACCTAAACGATGAAGAATTGTAGCTTAGTGAATTATAACTGCCGTTGCATTTCTGCTATGGATACTACATACTTTGGAATACATTCAAGATCTAGAAGTCTGCAATTTTAATACAATTCATGTTAGAAATAGATAGCTATATTCAAGCCAGATGTTTGTTTTATATATGAATATATTTGGAAGATATTTCATTTATCTGTTCTTTCTTTAAATTCTACCTCATCCTGTTTTCTACCCCAAACTGCCTAACTAGAAAATATAGTACCATAGTTCAACTTGATTCATCATTATTATGTCAGTCATATTTTAGATATTATTGTAAGATGTTTGTCTTAGTTTTACATGTATGGTGATTTTGAAGGTTCTAGTCTATTTACTTTGCTGTCCAGTATTACTGTTTATTATTTTCTCCCTGAAGTTAACGAATTTTTTGCTTGCTTGTATTCATTGATCTTTTTTTCTCTTAACCAAGATTCATTCTTAAGCAACCTAATGCTAGAAGAACTTTTTTATATATGCTGGGCAGAGATCCAGCTTTGGAAATAATAGAATGCTTCCAACTAGTTCAACCAGTGTTATGAAGTATACTTTTAAGGTATAAGTAATGATCTACACATTAACAGAAATGTTTTATGCTGGCAGTGCCAAAACTTCCATAATCTTAAGAATAGTTTTATTATTCTGTTCAAATTAGTGCTTCATTTACTTATCCAAATGAACTAATGATAAATTTAAAATCATGATTAAATAAAATTCCTTCCATCAGATCCCTTGTCATAATGTAGAAATGCAGTAGAAGCTGTTGGATTAAGATTCCAAATGGATGTTTCAGCAAGGCTTATTGTCCAATAAACTGGCACGTATACACCATGGACTACTATGCAGCCATAAAAAATGATGAGTTCATGTCCTTTGTAGGGACATGGATGAAGCTGGAAACCATCATTCTCAGTAAACTATCGCAAGGACAAAAAACCAAACACTGCGTGTTCTCACTCATAGGTGGGAACTGAACAATGAGAACTCACGGACACAGAAGGGGAACATCACACTCTGGGGACTGTTGTGGCGTGGGGGGAGGGAGGAGGGACAGCATTAGGAGATATATCTAATGCTAAATGACGAGTTAATGGGTGTAGCAAATCAACATCGCACATGGATACATATGTAACAAACCTGCATATTGTGCACATGTACCCTAAAACCTAAAGTATAATAATAAAAAAAAAACATTTTACTAAAAAAAAAAAAAAACATGCAGGCACTGCATCATGCAAATGGGCTTCTATACTTGTCAGTGGCTGCTACTTTAAAAAACAAAACAAGGCCGGAACTGTGGCTCATGCCTGTAATCCCAGTACTTTGGGAGACTAAGGCGGGCAGATCATGAGGTCAATAGACGGAGACCATCCTGGCAAACGTGGTGAAGCCCCATCTGTACTAAAACTGCAAAAAATTAGCTGGGTGTGGTGGCACACACCTGTAATCCCAGCAACTCGGGAGGCTGAGGCAGGAAAATCGCTTGAACCCAGGAGGCGGAGGTTGCAGTAAGCGGGGATCGCGCCACTGCACTCCAGCCTGGTAGCAGAGTGAGACAAAGGCCCTTGCCAGATGCCAGCACCATGCTCTTGGTATTCCCCGCCTCCAGAACCATGAGCCAAATAAATTTCTGTTCATTATAAATTATACTCTGTTCATTATAAATTATCCAGTCTCAGGTATTCTTTTAGCAGCAGAAAATGATTTAAGGCAGTAGGTAAATACAGAAAAATAACTACATGAATTTATTCTATAATGACATCAGAGGAAATAAAGTGAAACAAAACAATATCATCATTTAAAACAAATAATGAACACAAAACAAAAATGAGAGATAGCTATGGACAAGAAATCAATCATTATTTTAGAAAGCAAATGAACGACTATTTGTAAAGGACTTTGCAAATAGGAAAGTTATTCTAGGTGCCTATAGAATTAGGTAGACAATTTGTCTTGCAGAACCTCAGAAATGTCTTGGGCACCAGGTACCACTGAAGATAATTCTAGGCTGATAACAGGAATTATTTAAAAGTTAATGCATGACTATATTAGATCCCAGTTTTCTTTCCAAATCCTATGGACCAAGCTTGCTACCGAGAAGGGAGATCTGATCTCTTGCAAAAGTGAAATGTAATGGCCCTGTAATCCAAGTGTGGAGTTGATTCATTACTAGAAACAGTAAGATGAAGTTAAAACCTGTGCATAACAAAGATACTAAGGCTTTAAAACAAACAAATAAACTTAATAAAAGATATTCATGAACTAGACGATTAAAAAGCAAGGCTGTATTAACTAGAAGTAGGAGGGCTGACACCACCGCAGGCAGATTTTTAACACCTAATCTGCTTATAGAACCTATTCTGTCTAATGTTATATAAAAGATTAACTTATCCAAATCTGGATCTTCTTCCTCCCTACTGGATTTACATGATGTTAGAAGTACAGATACTCCATCTTTCAAACATGTAACATGCTGAGGCAATTAACTAAGTGATACTGCATTGTTATGCTGCTAGTTGGATTGCAATTTTAAAAAAATTGTAATTTGTGTTATTTATTCTTCCTCAATAAAACAATGTCTCCAAGAGAAAATATATAATTGATTTTAACAACTAATGTTATACAACATCTGAGTTAATATATGATAATTTATAACAATCACAATGAGCAACTTTGTCTCTTAAAACATCATTTGTTTTGAAAAAGGAAAGAGAATATGTATGGGCTAAAATTTAGTTTCTCCCTATGGCTCCTTCGTTGTGATTAGGTTCTCAGTAACCTAATGGCATTTTTTTTAAGTCACAGACTATTTAGGCTCAATCCATTTCTTTAAATCAAAATATTTTTAAAAAATATTATCCAAATTTTAGCAGCCTTATTTTTTTGTTGTCATTACTTCTAAAATATTTTAGGTATATGGATTTCCATCACAAGATAGCATGCTACTAAATTCGGTAAAATAAACACACATACATACACATTCTTTTTTTTTTTTTTTTTTTTTTTGAGATGGGATCTTGCCCTGTCACCCAGGCTGGAGTTCAGTGGTGCAATCTCAGCTCACTGCAACCTCCGCCTCCCAGATTAAAGCAATTCTCCTGCCTCAGCCTCCCTATAATTCTCCTGCCTCAGCCTCCCTATTAGCTGGGACTACAGGTGTGCATCACCACACCCTGATAATTTTTGTAATTCCTAGTAGAGACGTGGTTTAGCCATGTGGGCCAGGCTGGTCTCCAACTCCTGACCTCAGGGGATCCACTAACCGTGGCCTCCCAAAGTGCTGGGATTACAGGCATGAGCCACTGCACCTGGCCCACATACATATTCTTGATACCAGAACTGGCATCAGAGTTTGTGGATCCCAGTGAAAAATGAAGATGTGAGTCTCCTTTTTCAAAACCATTTAAGCAAGGTTTGGGCCCCTCTGAGCACAGGGCAATGTGGAGCTACACATGTTAAAAGCCTGTGAAGCCAAGCATATTAGATGCAACTTTTTTTTCTTTAACAAACTCCTTCCTTTCACTTTTGTGGGATTTCTCTCTCTCTGTCTCTCTGTCTCTGTCTTTCTATCTCGTTTTGTTTAGTAAAAGAAGAATTTTATAACTTACAGATCTACAAGAGAAAAGAGAAATCGATGAGGGCAGACAGGAAGTCCAGAGAAAGCAGGATGTCTAACCAGCTGGTGGGAAGAGAGAGAAAGAGATACCTATTGACCTACTGAGACCTTTATTGGGGTCTAAGTCATAACCTAAGCAGGTTTCTCCTAGTAAGTTCAGATTGGTTAATTTAGAGCAAGCAGACGTGAGTTCTGGAGCTAAGGCTGTGTCTGAGAGATGGTCACTGTAGCAAAAATGTGCAGTCTATGGGAGGTGTCGGGATCAGTGGGGTAGTCAAGTAGGTTATATCTAGTTCTCCCATAGGGGGGTGGCCAGGTGGCCGTTGTATAAAGTAGATACCTAGATTGACCATATGGAAGAAATAAGAGGAGGCAGAGAGCTAGAAACTGTGTCAGGGGTGATTGAGCTTGCTTCTGGTATAAGAAAGTTCGATTTATATTCAGGATGAATGCTGAGGCAACATAAAATTATAAGAACTTACTAGAGTTATTTTTGAAAAATTGTTCCACTGTTACATTTGTTTGGGAGGGAGGTATTTGTCAAACTCTTCATGCCACCATAGCTGAAGTTACCCTTCCTATCATTGATTTTTATTTTATTTTAATTGACAAATAACATTTTTACATATTTATGGGTACACATGTTGTTTCCATGCATATAATGTATAATGATCATAACAGGGTAATTAGTTGTATCCACTGGGAATATTCGATACTCTCCTTCTAGCTATCTGAAACTATATATTACTGTTAACTATAGTCATCCTGTAATAGAATAGAATGCTACAACTTAATCCTCCTATAATATTCCTCTCAAAGGCAGATTTCTTCTGATTGGCTAATTAACTACAAGGACATTGTAGAATGGGGCAATTCCAATTCTTAAGGACATTTCCATGTCCTGAAATTAATAATCTCTGTACTCAAGGATAATTTGTCCTGTCCAAAATAATTTATGGTCAAAGCTTTCCTCACAACTCCAAGAAAGTACAAATTGAATATCTCATTTACTAGATAAAAAACTAGTGTGCAAAACATGTAAATGTAAAGCAAACTTGGATGTCCACAGAAAAATTGACAATAAAGGAGAAAGAGTGAAAGGTAACTTTCTGAGCACTCTTCTGTTTCTATTGTGGATCATTTTGTTTTTATAAAGATTTAATTAATAAGTTAAGTTAGTGTAGATGATATAATTATTTTACTTTTAATGTATTTATTATTCAAATTAATTATATGTTAAGTGAATATGGAGAGTATTAAAATTATAATTTATGTGGGAAGGTTTTATTATTTTAAAATTAGAAACATGTTGCTCACTAGATTAAAATGTTATTAGTAAAATATATTTCTGGAAATTGTGAAGTTTTTGGTAATTGATCCACAGGTTTATTTACTATTAGATTTAATTGTTCTTTTGTATGTCTGTTTATAGCCAATTTGTGTTTAGGTTGAATAATTCTATTAAGTCTAAATTTGTCATGCATTTTACTTTATATGTGTTAACAATTTATAGCTCCAAGATGACACTGACCTATACTTGAGCTATACTATATTTACAGAGAGAGAAAAATAACTGCATAGATGCAAAGAATATTGTAGTAGGGTTATTAACAATAAACTACCCAGTAAGTAGCATAATAAAATAATGTCATAGTTTATTTCTTCTCCAATAAGTTAAACAGTAAAACATTAAGGTTTCAGATAGCAGTCATGTACCACAAAGTATTAGGGAACAGGGTTTTTTCCAGCTCACTGCTCTACTGTCTCCAGCATGTGGCCTTCATCTTTATATTCCAAGATGGCAGCAGCTTCATTCAAGGTAGCAGGATCAAGACCATGATGAGAAAAAGTAGATTTGGAGGCTCTCTTTTAAAGAAAGCTTCTAAGAAGTACCACCAGACCTTTTTATTTATATTTAATGGACTGCAGTTAAGTCACAAAGCCACATCAAAGTGATTCTTCTTATGTCTTTATACAGGGTAGCCAGGCACTAGCTAACAACTATTCTACTCTTTAGAATAAAGAGAGATGAAGGAAGTCGACCAACCCATTCTTCCTTCTGAAAATGACAAAGCATGTGGTGTTTCCATACTAGCAAATAAGAAGCCATAAATGTAAAAAAAAAAAAAACAAAAAAAACTGGATGAATATTGGGAAACAACTTTTAATGTGTTTTTTTCACATCAACTTTCTAAGAGCCCACCTGTTTTTTTTGTGTGTTTTTTTGTTTTGTTTTTTTGAGATGGAGTCTCGCTCTGTCGCCCAGGCTGGAGTGCAGTGGCGCAATCTCGGCTCACTGCAAGCTCCGCCTCCCGGGTTCACGCCATCCTCCTTCCTCAGCCTCTCCAAGTAGCTGGGACTACAGGCGCCCGCCACCACGCCCGGCTAATTTTTTTGTATTTTTAGTAGAGACAGGGTTTCACTGTGGTCTCGATCTCCTGACCTCATGATCCGCCCGCCTCGGCCTCCCAAAGTGCTGGGATTACAAGCGTGAGCCACCACGCCCGGCCCCACCTGTTTTTTAGATACAGAGATATCTTACTTAGAGGGATTCCAATGCTCTGGGGTATACAGATTCAGAGAATTGTTATAAAGGTTTAAGCAAAAATTTTGGAGAGCTCTGAAGTTTCAAAGATGAGTGACTTGAGAGAACTGTGTGCTTGTAACGGAATGAACCAAATGTTTATATTGATAATGTTAACACAAATGGTACAGATACTAATAAAAGCTTGGTGCTAAGTAATATATCTCACGGAGGAGGTCCAAAATGTTTCAGAAATTAAATGTTTAATTATTCCCCCAAGAAAACACTTGGTGTTGGAGGGATGGTGAGTTTTACTTCATGTACAACGTGATCCCAGGAAGTGAACCGGATTTAGAATAGGCCAGCAGGGACAATGGAGACTGTTGAGAGAGTGAGAGAAGTCAGATGAAAACATGCCTTATCTGACATTGTAGGACACATGGAAGGCTGCCTCCTTGGGCTTGAAGAAAATCATGCAAGACTTCACCATATGCTCATCCTGAAGTTGCTATTAACTTATTAATAATTTTTGTAATTGAATGAATAAATTTTGAATAATTTAAGCACAAATATATACATATGTATACATGCATACATAGAAACATATCTACATACATACATACATAAACTTTGATCTGACCAATGAAGGGAAAACTGAAGGAAGGCTAGTTTTTTTTTTTAGCAACTGTTGGCAAATATAAATTAGTATAAAATTTGCAACGTGTTGCTGCTTGTATTATTTGGGGAGAAGCTGATTTGTGAAAAGAGATCTTATGGCTTTACCTCATAGTGTTCTTGTGATCTAGCTTCAAGTTATTAAACTACATTTTTAAAGAAGGGTAACTGGATTTGGGCAGAAACCTAATAAGAAATGTTCAGTCTTCACCTTTCTTGCTTCCCTGCAGCATCTAAGATGTGTAAATTCTATGAAACTTTGAAACTATTAACTTCTCCATCCTGCAACACTCTTCACTCTTGGTTTCCATAATCCTGACAAATTTCTTTGTTTGACCCAGAGAAATATCATATTCCTTAAACCTAAAAATAAGCTTATATTTTGTTCAAATCTATAATATTTCTTATTCACAAGGTATCTCAAGCCGGAGTCCTGCGGCACATTCTTAGCTTACTTTTCTCTCTCACTTCTCACATCTAGTTAAACTTCATGTTGATTCTATTCCTTTAATGTACCTTGTTTAGTCTTGTTTCTTTTTCTTCACACTTTTTCAACATAGTGTTCTATTAATTCTTCACTTGTACAAATGCTATGTAGCTTGTTTCTTTGATTCTTTCATAAACTCACCTACTTTCACATTCAATTGATTCTTTTCCTAGTTCTGAAGGAGATCTTTCTAAACTGTGAACCTTATTTTGCTCCCTCCTCTTCATATACTTTTTAGGTCCTCATTTACTCTAGTATTAATTTTCCAAGAATTTGCATAAACTACCAATGCTATCAATGATAAATCTTCTTACAATATTATTCTCATGTTTATCATGTGTTGCCATCAGAGCTAGTTTTGATCATATAGAATTTGGGGAGCTAAGGTTAAGGGAGCCAAAGGCAGCTATCGAAACTCTACGTATGAGAACATTTACTTAGAACTTCAGGGACGAGATTACGTGAATACTAGTCATTAATCATGGTAGAAAGTGAGACAGGCTAGGCCAACATGTGATAGCAATTATGGATCTGTAGCTATGGTTATGAGCAGTTTTTGGTGTTCTACCTTACCTCTGTAAGCATGCTGGAACATGTTCTGTGGTAGTTTCTACAGACTCAATTTGCCAGGGATAAGTGGACAAGGATTTATGGAATAAGGATTTTCCAGAATGGCAATGTATAATTTATAGTTCTGGCATTTTGTTATGAGATGATCCTATCACAAATTGTTAAAAAGGAGATTCTATTGCAAGTCTATCAATCAGAATCTCCAACATGATAGGAGAAAATTAAAATAAATTATATTCAGAAAAAAGAGAAGAGAAAACCAGGCAGACTCTGAAATTATTGGTCAAACTGATGGTTCTAAAAAGCTAAATATTAAGGAAATGAACACCAAAAGTTCTTAAAAAAAAAAAGAAAAACAAAAAATGTTATGTTTATTGAAGTTTATTTGAAAATAGAATCTTCATGTAGTAACTCTAAGCTCCACTATTTCTCTTATATCTAATCTACCATCTTTTGTAGCAGTTTGGGTAATTCTTAATAGAATCAAAATAACCCAAAACATGCAAATAACTTACTCAAGTCAATTCAACCAGAAAAGCAAAGAGACAAGATTCAAACCTATGTCTGCTTCATTTTTAGGCTTTTGTGAATATATCTTGCTCTCTCTAATAACTTTAAAAGAGTCAGAAAATTGAGAATCAGCTATTTCAGTTCTCTGCTTCAGTGCATATAAAATATTAAATTTCATTTTCCAGGTGAGAAAAATTAAAGATAATGAGTGTTATACTCTTGTTCAAAGTCATAGAGAAATATGTAATAGTTACAGAATTACAAGAAGCAGCAACATGAAGGATTTTATCCTCTCTCCCTCCTTCCTTTCATGCTTTCCTTTCTTCAGTCGACATTATTTCTTTATGCAATGCTTTACGGCAAAAAGTAACTTCAACCACCCAAGAAGTGATGCCGACATGTCCTCCACAAATCCATTTATTCTATTCCCAGATACCTTAAAATTTTGTGATACTTGTTGATTTTGTGAATCTGCCGTCTCACCAGTATCTGTACATCTATGAACCTTTGTCTTCTCCCTTAGATTTCTTCCATCCCGCCACACTTACAGAAGAATACTAATTTACCCTCTTCTGAGATGTCAGGGTGCATAGTTGATCATGGTTTATCTGATAAAATAGCACAATCTCACGGTTATGCTTAAAAGATAAATTTTCATATAAATAAGGCTCACTAAGATAACAATCTAAAAGCAAAAGATACCAAAGGAGAGAAAGCCAGTGGCTTTTGTATGTTATTCCATGGTAGAACACAGTCTTCCACAAGAAAGATATTCTTTCACTCCAAAAATAAGTCAAAAATACAGATTAACAATGGAAGTAAACTTTTTTTTTTTTTTTGAGACAGTCTCACTCTGTCGCCCAGGCAGGAGTGCAGTGGCATGATCTAGGCTCACTGCAACCTCTGCCTCCCGGGTTCAAGTGATTCTCCTGCCTCAGCCTCCCGAGTAGCTGGGACTACAAGCGCGTGCCACCACGCCTGGCTACTTTTTTGTATTTTTAGTAGAGACTGGGTTTCACAGTGTTAGCCAGGATGGTCTCTATCTCCTGCTCCTCATGATCTGCGTGCCTCAGCCTCCCAAAGTACTGGGATTACAGGCACGAGCCACCTCTCTTGGCCGGAAGTAAACTCTTAAGCAAGGATTGGCTTTGACAGGGATTCCTTTTTGTCCCGTTTTCATCCACTTCCCCTTAGGTTAATTCCATACTTAACCACTTTATTCTCTTCTAGTCTATTATTTCTGAATCATTGCCTTTGACTCTTGTTATTTATTCATTTATTTATTTATTCAAGCATTGACAATTCTGAGACTTCCAGCTCAGCAAACTACAGATCATTCATCAGCATGTAAATGCCATTCAAGCAGTGACCTTGACATTCCTGAAACAACATGGTCTATTTCTTATCCCTGATACATCAGGTCAGTGTCCACGTTATAGAGCAATTCAAAATCTAAGAAGAAACTTGATTATTTTAAAGTTTATGTCACATTTTTAGGTTTTTTTTTGTAAATAGTCTTGTATTAAACATTTTTGTAAATGTTTTGTATTAGAAGTAAGCATTGAACAAAAGTGTAAGAAATCAGCAGGTGGTAGTAAGGTATGCTTTATTCTTCATGGCAAGATGAAATTTACTTCTCAAGTTTGACCTTTTTTCTCTGGAATACGTTGCTTGTAGTGGCATGGTCAGTAGTAGCACTGAAGTTGCAAGCAGCATTGCAAAGAAAGTTCTAATCCTCTGATTTGGACACTCAGGTTGTCATACACTATATATGCCTCTTCATTCATATTGTTCCATCAGCCTGGAAAGTCCTTTTTTTCTTGTGAACTTCTTTACTACCAAAGCTACATCCCCAAGCAAGACTTCCCTGACCTTTTAAACATTGAGCAGAAAAAAATACTGTATGGGAACATAGAAAACCCCAGGTTTAAATATAATTTTACCAATACTATCTGCATAACTTTGTCAGGCATACTTATCTGCTCTGTATTTTCCTAAAATGTATAATAAAAAATATTTATCCTGGAGGATAATTTTTTTTAAAATATACATACTAAATTTAAAGTATCTAGCACATGGGAGACACTCAATAAGTGTTAGGCAATCTTTTCATTACTATTTAGTTTTCCTAATTTTTAATAATTAACTTCCTATTTTTATAGTAGTTATTTCACCTCTTAATGGATCCCTTTGCCTCCATGACTGTTTATTATCCCAGGATCAGTAGAAATACAGTAGGTTGGGAGAGTTAATGTGCTAAAAATGCTGGGGAAGCACAAGCCCAGAGTGACGAGAATGACAGAAAATAGAAAGAAGCAACTGATGTGATGCAATGAAAGTCAATTCCTCGCAGTTGTGGTTAACAGTTCACATTCAGCAGTGATGAGACACAACAGATGAATCAGTATGCAGAACTTACAATGGATTGAGAGAAGTACCACTCAAAGTAGCCTTCTACAGTAGGGGAAGTGTATGTGCCTGGATCCTTTCTGCTTCCTATCCTCACAGTTATAGGTTCACCACATAGGGAGAGAACATGTCCCATTTCTGAGTTCAGTTCAGCTGGCTGCCCAGTGGACATTCTGAAAATAGAGTTCCATATCTCTCTGGTGTGGTGCTTCATGCCCATCTGAAAAAGGAATGTCAACTTGGTGAAAGCGGGTACTACTAAAGAAGGTAAATGAATAGTAGTTGAGGGATCTGAGAAGGCACACCCGGTTTATATGCCAATTTTTCACAACAGATTGAGCAATACTTGAGGGCAAAGACTTTATTATCTTTTGTTTTGTATCTGACACTTGGTATAGTTCCTGACATTGAGTACCTGCTTGTAATATAAATAAATGAATCAATTGAAGACAACACACATAAGCAACATCATGATACCAAGGTAGACTGTCTATTACTTTATTACTTAGAAGATATAATATAGCAATTACTCAATGAATGATCTGCACAGCATTAGCAGATTGAGTTGGATTGCTGGTTCAAGTTATTTTTATTTATTTACCAATTAATTACAGTGAATGAATCATCTATTTGTTTATAGGGATTACCAAAGCAATAGAGAAGAAAAAATCAAAACAAAGCAATCTAGCATGATATCTATCACACCTTTACACCTTTAAAAAGATTGTCTTACTTTTTTTTGCATGTCTTTCTCCATCTGTTACCTTCTAAAATGTCCTTAGAACTAGCTGGAGGTAGATTTCCACACCTTTGAGTGGTGCTTCTGTTAACCCATCCTAAGCCCCTACTTAAGTCACTTACTACAAACCTACAATAATGTAAAGAGTATGATAGCAGCATAAAAACAGCCAGTGGAATAGAATAGAGAATCCAGAAATTAATCCACATATCTACAGCCAACTGATTTTTGACAAAGGTGACAAAAACACTGACTGGAGAAGCCTCTCTGATACATGGTGCTGCTGAAGAAACTGGATATTCATATGCAGAAGAATAAAACTAGACACCCACCTCTCTCCCTGTATAAAAATCAACTCAGAATGAATCAATCATCTAAATATAAGACCCAAAACTATAAAACTACTAGAATAAAACATAACGAAACACTTCAGGATGTTGGTCTGGAAAAAGATTTTATGAATAAGATCTTAAAAGCACAGGCATCAAAAACAAACATAAACAAATGGAATTATATCCACAAAGTGCAAAGACAAGCTATAGAATGGAAGAAAATATTTGCAAACCATTCATTAGACAGGATAATAATATTCAGAAAATGCAAAGAACTTAAGCATCTCAACTGCAGAAGAAAAAATGTGATTAAAAGTGGGCAAATGAACTGAACAGACATTTCTCAAAGGAAGACCTATAGTCAGTCTGGCCAACAAGTAAATGAAAAAATTCTCAGCATCACTAATCATCAGGAAAATGCAAATCAAAACTACAATGAGGTATCATCTCACCGCAGTTAGAATGACTATTTTCAAAAAGACAAAAAATAACAAATGCTGATGAGGATGCATAGAAAAGGAGAATTTTATACACTGTTAGTGGGAATGTAAATTTTGTTAAGTTATATAAGCCAGGAACATAAAGTTACACAGTGCATGTTCTCAATTATATGTGGAAAACAAATAAGTTGATCTCGTAGAAGTAAAAAGTACAACAGAGGATACCAAATGCTGGGAAGAGTAGAACAAAGAGAGAGAGAGGAAGATATTTGTTACAGGATACAAAATTACAATTAGATAGGAAAAATAAGTTCTAGTGTTCTATACCACTGTAGGTTGACTCTAGTTAGTAATAATATAGAGTTCCAAATAGCTAGAAGGAGAATATTGAAAGTTCCCAACATACAAATAATAAACATTTGAGATAATGGGTATGCTAATAACACTGATTTGATTACTACATATTATATATAGAGAAAGACTATGAACCCCACAAATATGTACAATTATTATGTGTCAATTAAAATATAAAATAAAATATAAATAAAATATTCCAAGAGCTTGTTGCCCCCCTCTTTAAATTCACCATCTCTGTGTTTTCATCATAACATCTTGAAGAGCCAAAAATACTCTATATTGCACATATACCCTGAATAGATTCCCTTCAAGCTTTTTACCTTTATACAGTTTGGTTGTTTTTTGTTTCACTGTGTGTGTTTACATGTGTCTCCGTGTGTTTGTGTGTGTGTATGTGTATACCACAAATCACTAGGAAGCAATTATAATACATTTTTTAAATCGCCTATTTTCTTGATTTGTAATTTTAGGAAAAGTGCTCATAGTTGCATAGCAAAGAATGGAAAACATGGTAGGGACAATCTTTCAAATGCTTTTGTGCTTTCACTGGCACAGAGAGATAGATACTATATTTGCATAACATGTAGATGAACAACTTTATTAAATAAAGTATCTACTTCAGGCAAATTTATTAATATTTCTTGAATCATTCAAGTGGCCAGCAGTTTCCCTTGGGACAATCTTTGAGAGGTTAACAGTTATGTGTCACATGAGCCACCATTTGCTGCTTTTCCCCCTTTACTCCCACCCAACCCCATACCCATAGCAAGGCCTGATCATTGATCTATATTCCTATTCCATTTTCGAATTTGAAAAACATAGTCTTAATTATTTTGGTGGGTTAATCCCCCTTTTGCTGCTTCCTAGACAGAGCTTCTACCACCTCCAGATTAATGTTTTGCATTTATTTTGCCACTGATCAGCAGGGATTTGCATAGGGTTCAAATATCTCAATGAAACATTTTAAAGCTCTGATTTTACTTACGTGTAGTGTACCAAAAGTCCTACCTTTGCATATATTAAAGAAAAATAAATGAAGCCCTCTGGTACTTAGCTAAATGTTCCAGAAGCAAAAATGTAGATCAGCATTTTCAAAATTGCAAACACATCATTTACAAAGTATTTGGGCTTTCCTTTAGGGAAAAGTACTGTTTTAATGATAAAATGGGTTTTTGAAACTTGTATAATCTCTTCTATGCTCCTTTCCCACCACCATACATATATTTGTATTACTGATATGTAAATTAAATCTTCAAATACATACTTGTTTTGTGTTGTTTATTTGAGTGCTATCTAATCTTCTGTGTTCTAAGAAATCTTTAATCATAGAATATCTATAAATACATCCTGGGAATTTAGTGTTCCACAAAACGCACTTTGGAAAACTTAGACTAAATGTAATACACCAGAGACATGGTAACCGGTTTCGGTTATTCTTCAAGTCCTCTCTCAAATATATTACCCACAAAAAGCCTTCCCACATCTCTTCATATACCTGTAACTAACATGTGGAACTACTATTAAAGCTGCCATGATAGTATGACTATAGGTATGAGTATAGAGTCATTCAGGATAACTATTTAAATAACATGTTACATAGTGCCAATTATTTTATATAGAATTTATTTGGTTTTTCATAACAATTATTCAAGGTGGGTTTTAATATCCTATTTACAGATGATGACATCATAGCTCAAATCATTTCTTTAAAAGGGCCCCAGTTCATTTGAGTGAGCTCTTTCTATTTTATTCCATTGTACATGGTACCTTCCTTATATTTCTCTCTAGGTAGACTTTGAGGTTTTTATTTCTTTTTCTTTTTCTTTCTTTCTTTTTTCGAGACAGAGTCTTGCTCTGTTGCCCAGGCTGGAATGCAGTGGCACAATCTCTGCTCAGTGCAACCTCCTCCTCCCAGATTCAAGCGATTCTCTTGCCTCAGCCCCCCGAGTAGCTGGGACAACAGGCACGAGTCACCATGCCAGGCTCATTTTTGTATTTTTAGTAGAGACAGAGTTTCACCATGTTGGCCAGGCTGGTCTCGAACTCCTGACCTCAAGTGATCTGCCGGCCTCGGCCTCCCAAAGTGCTGGGATTACAGGCATGCGGCCTCCCAAAGTGCTGGGATTACAGGCATGAGCCACTGCACCCAGCCTAGACCTTGAGCTTTTAATGAGCAGAGATTGCCACAAACCAAACTTTGATTTCAAGCCTCCGCTGCCTGGATCAGCCACATGAATTTTTTTGTTGGTAATTGTTCAGACTTTTTCTTCTGCATTTATATCTGTGCATATATCTATGTTTGTAAATTTCTTGTAGACAAATTTAATATCTGAAAATAATTGTTAGTAAAGAGGAAATATTATTTGTAAATGGTAGACTTTTCAGCCCTAACTGGTTAACATTTTTATTTTCTTGACTTGTAAGTACATCCTTAGAAAAAGTATCAAATGACCTGGAAATAAGAAGATAAAATAGAGTGAGTTACTCAAGAATCTTTAGTATGCTATGTTCAGACATTTTGAATTACCATGTCAATTGTAATTTCTTCTTTTTTACTTTTTCTCTCTCTTTCAGTTTTTGGTCCTAAAAATCAGTCATAATTTAATCATGAAAATGTCTAAAATGAAGGCAACAATGTTTGACATATTTTATTATGGATTTGCTAACAAAATTTTTGTACATTTCATTAATAATATTCTCTGGAAACACTAAAGTTACTTTTCTAATAACACATACTTAATTTTTTCACATCAATATATCAGATTTGGTAGCGTGTGAAACAGCTAGAGTAGCTTTGGACATGCCCCCATCCTTCTTCTGGACCTTTCTATTACTCAGACTGCATGATCTCTGGACACCCATCCTGTGTACCATTTAGAGCAAAATATTTTCTTTGAAATCTTATTTTAAAAATCTATTAAAGTGTTCAATCCAAGCTTTTCTTCATAGAGACTTTTGAATTTTAATTGAGGACACATTGAGAGGTTTAATAACCTAAGTCATACGTTTCTACTAGCAAAATTTAGCATAAGAGAAGGAGAATAGCTAACTTCAAAGGAGTGTACCTTCTGAGAATCCTTTAGAACATGGCCTGTGAATGTGCATGGCATTCATTATTATCTGGAGAAACTGGCTAAGAGGTGTAGTAGAGCTTGACTGTCAGTCCTTATATTGGGGTTACAATCTGGTAGGGAAATAGAATGTGTCCAAGTGAGAATTCAAGGCTGAAACTAAGATAAATATGCGATCCAACCAAGTTGAAAGACAAGATCCTGACAAGAGAAAGCCTATGGGAGGAAAAAGAAAAAAAGGTTAGTTATTAAAGCTGGGAAGTAAGGGAAGTAACAAGGGAAACAAGAATAAGATTTCAAAGCTAATTTCCCTTACCTAATATGAATTCTTAACTTTTTGGTAAGGCTGTCATGTCACCACATTTAGATGCAAAACACACCCAGACAGCGTGTCTTAAAATGGATTATTAGAAAGTGAAATCCTTTGAGTGTATTGTATTCAGAGTGATTGATTGAGAGCAGAAATAGAAATATTAATGTCTTTGTTAGTAGAGTTGAATTAATGAAGTGATGAAATAGGAAACAGTAGCATGTAAAATTGTGAAAACTTAGCACCTGGAACATCTGTCTGACTGGTTTTTGAAAACGTTTCATTTGTATTTTAACAGCCTAGAAAAAGTGACAGTCTTTTTCTGCCACACATTGGTTTCAGAGGCTGGTGCTGCACATATAAAACAACTTCCCTCTGAGGGTTTCTTCAGATATACTGTAAACATTAACGTAAGCTTTGAAAATAAGCCTCTGAGTAGGATTCACTTGCTGCCTGAATTATTCTTTGCTGCTGTTGGAATTTCATAAATGCCCAAGTTTTTAAACTTAGTGTTTATAAATATCTAGACCCAAGCAAAAGATTACTTCTACATACAGACACTCTGCTGAACCAATAATTTCAAATATCCAGAGGATTTGGCCTCATGCTGATCTTACACAAATAAGCTTGATTTGTATATAAATGAAAGATTGAAGTGTACACATAAATTTTCCAGGAAGCACTGTATCTTCAAGTTTCTTGTTGTATCTTCAGCCAAAGACAGCAATAGCACCACAATACATAAATAGCAATTTTTATCAGGATTTCTGCTCTTATCACTTTGTATTTGTGATAGTGGCTTATTTATTCATCATTCATTTTAAAATTTGTAACTTACATTAGACATATCATAGGTCCTTAAGCAGATAACTGAATACAGTGAGAGACAGAAGTTTGGTTGTTTTAGTTTTAGTCTGTTTGAAAATTTTTAACTGTTAGCCTCAATTAAAAATGTTCATTATTACTATAAAATGAAATTATCAAGCACTAAAAAATAGATCAAGAACAAATTATTTATATTGTCATAATATAGTGATTCCCTTGTTAATGTCATGGTGGATTTCCTTCTAGTCCTTCTTTCTATACATAGAAAGTATTAATAATATAGTATTTAATATAAGCATTATATTATCATATGAATAATATTTTTATTTCTGTAATTATTATATTTATATATACATATATAATTTTATAACTTGAATTTTAAATTAACATATGAATTAATACTACTCTTTGTAACCATAAAAATGTGTTTAGTCAAGTTTAACCTAAACTTAATATCTGGCATTTTAATAAATTCATTAAAAAGGTCCATGTTTTAGAATAGATTTTAAAGTATTATCACTATTATTGCTTATACAGTTAATAATAATTACATTAATAAAGTATTTATTTAGCCTACCTAGCTAAATAATTTATTTAAATATTCCATTGAAACCTCTCCTTAAGTCTACGGTGAAAATTAGAGTTATTATTTTCCTATTGCATATAAGAAAAATTAGGTTGAGAGATATTTAAAATTATCCTTAGGTCATAGAACAAAAGATGAAGCAGGAATCCAACACACATCTGTATGTGTTCTTAGACCAATCCTACTGAAGATTAAAGTAAACAAAGTTGAAATAGGCAGATGCAGAGAGGTTGAAGCATGAGTGTATTTCAAGTACCAGAAAACAACACGAACTGACAAACACAACATACTGTTTTATTTTTCCTTTTGCTTTCATCAAGTGGGGTTCTGTGTTTCACCTGCTCTTTTATCTAAGCTCTTTAGATGTAATAGAGCCCAAACTGCCTTCAATACCAAAAGTTTTTGTCTTCGTTTTTCCTGATCTCTAAAACTTAAGGAACTAACTAAAATTTAGGGAACTGACTATAACTTAGGGAACTAACTCCCCAACAGAACTTGATCTAGAACCCAATTTACATTCCTTACTTTGTCCATCTGTGAATCCAGGGCACCCAGTGAAACTGGAGATAGTTCCTTTTCTGTGAGCAACCTTGTCATAGGTCCCAGATTAAGAAACTGACAGTATTTCTTCTGGAAAAGAGAGAAAACTGAATGAGGAATGCAAAGTCAGCATCTAAATGCACACCTGACGATAATGAAATAGAAGACTAAATTGAGCAGAAAAATAATAATTTTAGAACGATGAAACAAGATTCATTACATTAAAAGACATTTCAAGCTTTCAGGGCTCAGAAATAACTCTTTTGAAAGTATTTTCTTTATGAAACAGGGGCAGATTTCTCAAAAAAAACTATATAAAATAGGCGCTATTAAAAATATTATGAATAAGAATCAGCAAAATAAAAAAAGTAGTAGTCAAAATAAGACCTCACTTAGAAAATTGAAAAATCATAAGATAGACACCCTGGTTAGCAATATAGAATATTACTTGGAGGATATTTTGAGACTGCAAGGACATACTTTTAAAAAGAAATGGTAGAAATATCACGGAAAATGAGCCAGGTATTTAAAATAGGAATTGCAAATGTCCTAGAGTATAGGATAGTCCTGAAACAATAATTGAAAAAATTTGCCTAGATAGATGATATTAGAGATTCTACATTAAGAAGGTTCATACAATTCCTAACAAAAGTAATCATCAGAAATTAATGTCAAGATACTGTGAATAAAGTGTTACTTAAACTATTATGAAAATTTCTTACTAATTTGTAAGTAGACAAAATTGCCTTCGAAAGCACTAAATTCAATTTAATCTATAAATTTCCCCTTGTACCAATACATTCAATTAATAGAACAATAGACACAAAATCATAAGGGGAAATTGCTTGGATTCCAGATTTTACACTTCTGTTAACATATAATTTATAAAAGTGCAGTAGAAAGGTAATTCTCCAAAATGAGAAGATAGAAAATATAACATGCAATTACATTTGCTGTAAAATTCTTTAAAAATATTCACAACATTACCAAGCAATAATCATAACAAAAATTAATGAGTGGAGAAGTTGCATTTGAAAATAGCTAAAGGCATTTTTCCACAAGAAAGAATGTATTTACATTTGTCTTTTGGTCTATATTAAGACTGTTCATACAGATCATACATATTCATTATTTAGAGGATTTAGTCAAGGACCCTTTCCCATATTCATTTTTACCTCTCCTCTCAAATACCTCATAAGCATCTCAAGCTTAAGAACTTAACCCTAGATTTTCCTTACCACATGAAATGTCTGCCTGTGATTCCATATTTTGGCAAAGAATACCTGCAAACATGCAGTTATTTAAGCCAGAACTCAAAATCAACATTTTTATATTCCCAACGCATCCTAAAATATCAATGACTCTACATTCAAATCATAACTCAGGTTACCTCCATTCTGCTTCTCTGTTGCCACACTTAAATTCAGGCCTTCATAATCCTGTGCTTCAAATATTACAGCATCTTCTTAATTGTGTATCTCATTAACATTTCTGTCTCCGTCCCTTCTCCCTCTGAATACACCCAACCACATCAATTTATCGTCTACATAGTGGCCAGTATATTTTTTAAAAATGAGATTATGACTTCTGGTTAAGACACTATACCTTGTCTCTGTCTACTTAAATGTTGCCATTGCCTAGGTCTTAAATTCCTTTTCTCAGAGTCAGTCCTTGACTCTCAAATCCATATTAAGTCTTCTTTTAAAATTCCATTCATGTTCCCATGGAGTTTCTTTCAGAATGCTCATCTCAATCAGTAGTCATATACTTCTTTCACAGTATTCGGCACAATTTGTACCTATTCATTTCACTACTTGCTTCTCTGCTATATTTTAAGGTCCTTGACAAAGTGGCCCAATACGTGTTTGGGATGATCAGTATATCAGATATCCGATCTCCTTGCACAGAGCACAGGTATCAGATGTCCTTCACAGAGCAGGTACTTACTACTACAGAATTAACTCATGATTGGCAATTATTTTATTATGTTGCCATTAAAGAATGCTTCAAGCGACATCAAATACGTACATAAAACATAATGTGCAAATTCAGAGGAAAACTATTATGCATTTAAGCTTTAACTATTTGCAGTAGGTTGACTGTAAACCACTGAAGGGATTGATTTCAACAAGCTAACATCATGACCAGGGTATTCTAGGGCATGTGGGACTCTTTTGCAACGGCTCTTAGATTGACGTGTTTCTGAAAAAAGAAGCACCCAGTGCTTTCTCAACCATATACTCATTAGAAAAAAGAAAAGGCAGAATGAGGTGACAAGTGCTGAGAACAAAGCAGTGACATTGGAATTTTCTCCTCTCTCCAAAAATATTGTATAGGAAGAGTTTAGAGCTTCCATACGCATCTTGCTTTAAAGTGCTCAAATCTACTAAAATAATTTTAAGTAGAACTTTCCTTGAAATAAGTACATGAGAACTGGGAGAGAAAAAGTTTGTGTATTGCGACTTGAAACTACCCTCAGCAACAAGAAGGCAAGTTTAAGGTCACTAAGCAAGGTCATGTGGCATGGGATCACCACTACTGTTGAAGTAAGAACCAGGTGATTAAAACATAGGTTTCATTCTTTGACAATTTTGCAGAAAACAATCTTGTTTCTGTTTGCCAACTTATATAGGCAACATGTTATAAGGGAAATAAAATACTTTTAAACAGATTTTTTAGTGTGCCAGAAGGTACAAAGCCAGAATCTTCCATCTTGTGCTTTGCTGTTTAGGCAGATTTAGAAAAATAATTTACCTAGCCTCATAATTTGGATATTACATAATTGCTAGGTAAGTGGATATTTCCTTAAGGTCAATAACTTGCTTAGTCCAATGGCACCAGGGCCATCATTATATCCCTATGCCTGGTACCCAAGCATACTGCAAATGACTGAATGTGTAACTTTTATTCATGTTCAATCCAGTTTATGGTGCTTTTAGTCACAGAAAACATTAGACTGTATTTTCTTTTCAGATTAAACACTAATGACCCATCAAAAACAGCTGCAGCATCTCTAAAAAAAAGTGAATGGTGGGACACATGAGCACAGTTCTGCCATTACCTTGGTTTTCAGTAATACCAGCTCTCTCCCCAGTTCCTGGTTTTCTGTTATTTGCATTTGTTGTTGAAAAGAAGGTTTTCCTGAATTCTTCAAAGGCGAAAAGAGAAGACCTATTTGTCAATGTTTTCTGTATTCAAAGCAAATATGGTTAGCCTACACACAACCCCTCAAATCTTGGCTTTATCTCTCAGTCATCAATCCCATTAGCAAGGACACTGTTTGTGAGTGGAAGCATGCAATGTCATTATTATAGGCAGCTGAATATTCTTTCTTTAAAGAAAGTTATATATTATAACAAAAGGAGCATAAATTGGAATTGATTTCATTAGAGGAATTTAACACCCGCAAAATAATGACACTGTTTTTTCTTTAGGAACACTATTACATTACCATTTTGCTTCACTAAATTAAAAATGCTATCAAGTTGGTAATAAATTCTGAAGTGTGTTACTGAGCAAACTCTAAAGGCCATAGAGGGGCCTGGAGCTCATATATATCAGCAGAAATAAATTAGACACAAAGTTTAAAAATCAGCTTTCATTACAGGAAACTTTGAAAACACATCAACATTTCATCTCTTTAAAAAAGAATACTTTGTTTTAATGACTCAGCAGCTAACTCCACTGATGTTTAGCTGCTAAAAGAGGTAAATTTAATGATGCCGAGTATTTCAGAGTTCAAGAATATTTGGGCTATAGACTAGTCTACAATAATTGGAATGTATTACAAATGAGTTTCTCCATGCCTATTTTCTAAATGAGTGCTTAAAATGGCCTGGTAGATAATCCCAATGGAATGGTTTTAAGAACTGGTCAAATGATCAGGCATATTTTACTGCCTGGGAGGTTCAGTGTAAATGATGTATAAGCAGAAAGCTTATGCGTGTGTGTGTGTGTGTGTGTGTGTGTGAGAGAGAGAGAGACGGAGAGAGAGAGAGAGCAGGGTACAAATATTAAACTAAAATGAATGACTGAGTTATCTTCAGAAGAAGGGTTCTGCCCTGCTTGTATTTTTCTAACTGACATCAGTCAACTGAAATGTCACAAGCATTAAGGATTGCCGAGGAAAAAAGTGAGCAAAGTAGAAGCATTAGAAGGGACTAAAAACCTATTGGATGACCAGAAGAGTCTGTCCCAGTGGTAGGCATTCAGAAGCCAAGCTTCACAGGGAATGTGGATGGATAAGGGTAGTTACACACAAAATGAAAAAGAAACTGTAGGACCTATTACAGTAAAAGAGGCAAACACGGAATTATTATCTGGACAATGGCATTTATCAGCAAAAATTAACTTTTATTCTAAATCTAAGGCACCTTTTCTCATTTTGTCGATGTAGAGTAGTGAAAAACAAATTTGCTAACCCCTTTCTACAAAATCTCTGGTTAATTTTAATCTTTTTACACATTTTTTTATTGCAAGATTTTTGGCTGTAAATATATTTTCATTTGTGATTAAATTTAATTTTTATAAAAAATAGATTCTATGACATTGTTTAGTCCTCTCATAATTTTATATGATATATGACCCCATTTCATCAAGCTGAAAAATTACATTGCCATAAATAAACTGAATTTCAATGGCCACTGAACTTTTTGCTGCTGTATACAAGGTGTTGAACTTTTTTCTCCTTCTCCTACAGTTTTGGGATTATTGTATAGATACTCCTTGGGGAGTTTAAACATCTGACAAAATCCTTATGATTTCTGATTTTTTTTATTTACTTCATTTTTCCAAACAGTCACATATCTTTCCCTTCAATGACTACAATGACTTCAGAGAACAAATTGATACTTTCTATAGCAAGCATGGAAATACAACAAAGAAAGTAAATATGTGGCTATTTTATTTCTCAAAAGGTCAGTTTTAACTTAATTTTGGTCTCTTTATTCTAATAATGTCCCATATGTTGCAGAGGTGCCCTCTCCTATTGAAAAATAACGTATCGGTACCTTCATATACCTTGGACTCCATTTGGGAAGTGAGACTTTGGAGAAAAGCTTTACCTTTCTTTTATGTTATTATCTTTTTTTTTAAGACAGATCTCACCAGGTCACCCAGACTGGAGTGCAGTGGTATGGTCACAGTTCACTGTAACCTCAAAATCCTGGGCTCAAGTGATCCCCTTGCCTCAGCCTTCTTAGTAGTTGGGACTACAGATGTTTGCTGCCACATCCAATTTTCTTTAATCTTTTTCTTTAACTTTTTGTAGAGACAGGGTCTCACTTCATCGCCCAGGCTGGTCTCGAACACTGGGCCTCAAGCAATCAGCCTGCCTGGGCCTCCCAGAGTGCTGGGATTACAGACATAAGCCATTGCAAGTAGCTTCTTCCTTTAATTTAAGCCCTACTTCATCTGTCATTATTTTTGGGCTGTTCATCAACCTTTCCACAATGATGGTAACTATGGTCCAAGATAACAATTCCTTCAGCGAAAGTCACAACATCACTTTAAGGAATGTGTTTATGCTCAATAACTCCTGACAACGACTTCAGAACACAACAGCCCACTTTAATTCTATGTTATGTAACACTATATAATAGATAAAATAATATCATTGCTCTTTAGGCTATCAAAACTCTGCCCATTGCCCTTTATAATCTCTTCTAGGGTTAGAAAATGGAGACTATGTTAGTACTTTCTTCCATCATTTCTTTCTGTATCTTCTCATCTTCTAAGTATACTTCAAAAATAATAGTTAAAAAACAAGCCCGGGCACAGTGGCTCATGCCTGTAATCCCAGCACTTTGGGAGGCCGAGGAGGGCAGATCACAAGGTCAGGAGATTGAGACCATCCTGGCTAACATGGTGAAACCCCGTCTCTACTAAAAATACACAAAATTAGCCAGGCATGGTGGTGGGTGCCTGTAGTCCCAGCTACTTGGGAGGCTGAGGCAGGAGAAGGGCATGAACCCTGGAGGCAGAAGTTGCAGTGAGCCGAGGTCGTGCCACAGCACTGCAGCCTGGGTGACAGAGCGAGACTCCACCTCAAAACAAAACGAACAAACAAAAACAAAACAAAACAAAAAACGCATAAGCATATCACTAAGTAAAAAACATATCTCTATAATTTGATACTTAAATATTTATATGGAGAAAAAAGAAACATTGCTTTCTCAAAATAACAGCAAAAGAATTTTGAGAGCTAGTACTAGCTTAAACAGACAATTTACAATTTATGTTGCCAAAGATCTCAATTTTTCAGTCCAAAAATTTACAGTTTTCTTCAGGAACAATGAATGATTCCTTGCTTTGTATTTACCTTTTAGGTGTTATTTGATTATTTGTTATTTTCCTCAACTCTTCGGTAGCAGACAGGTTTATGAAACAGTATGTAATGTTTCATATAGCAGTTGGGGTCTCTCTGCACAGGCAGGCTCTTATACTAATCTAGTAATTTGGGAAGAATGGACAGAATAGTAGAATGCCCCATTTCAATATGTGTCTTAAGCCGTGTTCTCTAGTATGCAGCAGATATTGAAGATGATACTCTAGCTAAGTATTCATATAGTCTCTATTTAAGGGTTCAGTTGAATAGATATTGATTCAAGGTAACAAATGATTAGGTTATCTTAAATTTTCAACAAAATTTGCTATAAGATTAAACATAGGGACAGCTTTTCAGGATTAAAGCATCACATACTGACCTTAAGTCTCTTTGATCTATGGTTGCTGCATCATATTGATATCACTGGGGTGGGGATGCTTCCATTTGTAATCTTAATAAGAGCTAATAAAAAGGCCAGGACCAGGCCTATCTGTTTATGGGGTTGTGTGGACCCATCTAGACATTTTCATTGTCTTGCTTTGAATGGTTAAGCTAAATTAACTGCATAGAATACTTAAGTGGAAAATTAAAATATGAGAAAGAAAAAAGAAGAAAGAAAGAGAAAAAGAGAGAGGGAGGGAGGGAGGAAGGGAGGAAGGAAGGGAGAGAGAGAGAAAAGAAAGAAAAGAAAGAAAGAAAGAAAAGAAAGAAAGAAAGAAAGAAAGGAGAGAGAGAAAGAAAGAAAAGAAAGAGAGAGAAAGAAAAGAAAGAAAGAGAAAGAAAAGAAAGAGAGAGAGAAAGAAAAGAAAGAAAGAAAGAAAAAGAAAGGAAGAAAAAAGAGAAAGAAAGAAAAAAGAGAAAGAAAGGAAGGAAGGAAGGAAGAAAATTGTTTACAGTTCTGGAAATTCAAGGTCTTTAAAGTTGAATTGGCAGAGGTTTGCTGAGAGGGTTACTCATAATTAGAGTATGGTTGACTTAGAGGTATGGTATATTGGGGCAGCACTTTCAGAGGATTATGCTCAAGCTATTATATTAGTATTCGGGCAAAAGTTTAGTTAATATAGTTATTATAGCTAATGGAAGATTTATTTGGTAGAAGGGCCTTAAGTTTTTTTTAGAAAATTACATCAATTGAGGGGTAGCTGTTGGGGTGTTCGTGATTAAAATATGATATCTGGGCTCTGACTGGGTTGCATTTTAGTCTCTTGTTTTTGGGGTTTGGCAAGGGTACATTTACCTAGGTTGATGATAAAGTCAGAGATGGGGTGGGGGGGGCGACTTGTGGATTTAATCAGAAATAGTTCTTGAAATTGAGCATGCCTGCCTGAGTGTATGCGCATGCGTGAGTGTATGTACATGCATGAGTGTATGTGCGTGTGCGAGTTCCTGTTGATTAATTGTTATGTCCTTCAAGCATGAATTAATTAAAACCTTATGGTTGTTATGTGAGTCCCGAATATTCAGTGTAAGTTCAGCTACAATGGATTTGACAGGCATCAGTCTTCCCCCATGCTGAGTCACAGCTCCCCCAAAGTTAAAAAATAACAAATGCATGACAGTGCTCCCATGACTGGTTAATAGGGTGGTAGTCATCAGTCCCTCGAGATGTCTTGTTTAAGGGGAACGTGTAGGTGATGTTAATTTTATGGCCCTGAAGTAAGAACCAGATGTCAGGTATAGTTTCAGCATAGTCACCCCCAAGTTTCATGGGCCCAGAGCGAGGAGGGTAGCACTCCCAAGCGGGGTGATGATTTCTTGGAGGTTTGTAGCTTAAGAGACCAAAAATTGGTAGGGGATATCTGTGTTGAGGAGGGATGTCTTAACTGAAATGTGCTATGCCAGATGAATGAACATATGTACTATGTAATATTAAGGATTTACAGTACTGGTCAATATCTATGTGGGGCAGGTCTTATTGTACAGCCAATAATGATGACGCATGATAGTTGATTAAGAAATCACTAATACGTGCTTATATGCATATGGGCTAGGTTTTTAATGTATTGTTATGTATGAATGTACTATGTATGAACAAGCAGTTATCGTACTATATATTATTCATGGGGACTAGCAGTAATGCACGAAGTACATAAAAGCACTATTATAATAGTGCTAGTTGATTAATACTGACATGGTAGTCAAATTATATGCTGAGAAAGAATTCAGGGAATAATTAGAATTTCAGCTTTGGGTGTTGACAGTGAAGTGGGATGCTTCTTCCCTGAGCTGTCCTGGGGAGGAGATCCTCCATTTCTGGTTTACAAGACCAGAGTATTGAATTATGCTACAAGGGCATCTTCATTTAAGTAGTTTATTTTCTATTAGGCCGGTGAGTGGTATAAGAGTGAGGATGGTAGAAAAGTACATAATAGATGCTGTCTGCCTGATGGCAATAAAAAGGTATTTGACTGGCTGCCCTCCAACTCATGTGAGTGTAAATAGGTCAGCCACTAAAATTCAGAATAGATGTTGACTCAATGGTCAGAATACTATACTTTGTTGTTTAGACATGTAAAGTACAGGAATAACTGCTAGAATGAGAATGGAGAATACAGGGGCCAGTATGTCTCCTAGTTTATTAGGGATAGAGCATACGATTGTGTAGGCAAACAAAAAGTACCACTCTGGCTTAATGTGGAGTGAGGTGTTGAGAGGATTGGCTAAGGCACAGTTATCTCGGTCGCCCAGGAGGTCAGGCGAAAGCAGTACTAGAGTTATTAGAAAGAGGAGGAGAATAATTAAACCTAAAATATCTTTGGTTGTATGCTAGGGGTGGAAGGTAATTTTGTTGGAGTCAGATGAAACCCCCGAAGAGTTATTAGATCCTGTTTCATGAAGGCATAAAAGGTGAACAGCTGCTAGAGTTGTAATGATGAAAAGTAAGATAAAATGGAAAGCGAAAAATTGTTTAAGGGTCTCTTTGTCAGCTGAGAATGCACCTCAGATTCACTGCACTAGGTCAGTTCCAATACATGGGATGGCTGATAATAGATTTGTAATTACTGTGGCACCTCAGAATGATATCTGGTCTCATGGGAGCAGGTAGCCTATGAATGCTGTTGCCACAGTTGTGAGTAGGAGGATATTGCTGAATTTCTAGACATGTAAATGATCTATAGTATAAGCCCCGGCCAACATGGAATAAGAGGCAGATGAAAAATATTGAAGTGCCGTTAGCATGAAAATAGCAGATCATTCAGCCATAGTTTACATCCCAGCAGATGTGAGCCACTGAAGAGAAGGCAGTTGAGGTGTCTGATGTGTAGTGCATGGCCAAAAATAGTCCTGTAATGATCTGGAGGGTTAGGTAGGCATCAAGAAGTGAACCGAAGTTTCATCATGTAGAAATGTTAGATGGTGTGGGAAAATCAATGAATGAGTAATTAATAATTTTTATTAGCGGGTGTGTTTTGTGAGTATTGGTCGTTAGCATTCTTATAGTTGAAATACAATGATTATTTGTCATTCATTAATTACGGCTACAGTCCATGTGGGAATAATGGCATATACTATATTTTTATTAAGTGTCCTTTTGGTTATAGGGTTTGTAGGTTTCTCTTCGAAACCTTCTCCTATTTACTGAGGTCTAGGGCTAATTATTAGTGCTGCTGTGAGTTGTGGTATTGTGTTGAATTTTGCTGGGGCTTTTGTGGGGTTGGTAGCCTGTTTTATTCATTTGGGTGGCGTGATGGTTGTTTTTGACTATACTATGGCAATGGCGACTGAAGAGTATCCTGAAACATGAGGGTCAAGTATTGGCATCTGCAGGGCTTTATTATTAGGACTATTAATGGAGTTGATGCCGGTTTGGTGAATAGCTGAGCATGATGGAGTGGGGATTGTGATTAATTTCAATAGTGAGAAATGTTGGATGATTTTTGAGGGCGAGGGGGCAGGGTTGTTGCGTGAAGATTCCGTGGGTGTGGCTGCCTTGTACACTTATGGGTGTTGATTAATGGTAGTTGCTGGTTGATCACTATTTGTAAGTATCTACGTTGTGATTGAAATTACTCAGGGTAATAGATTAGATAATTAGGAGTAGTGTTAGAAATGATGGAATAAAAAAAGAGAGAAAGTACAGTTTAGTTAGTCCTGTTTTAGTAAATACGGTAATGGAGGCTGACATTTGGGTTTGTGTAATGGTCTTTGGTATAGACTCTTCTAGTCAAATTAGGTTTAGTAGAAGTGAGGCCAGCTTTTGGCTTATGAATAGGTCTGAGTGGGAGGTTGTATGGTGAATTGCGGCTGAATAAATTCCTAGTATATTGGAGAAGTTGAATGTCTGTAGTGGGTATTTTAGTTTAAGGTCATTAGTTATAAAATTAAGCTCCATTGCTAGCGAGAAGCCTAAGATGGTCACACCTAGGGCTGTGAGTTTCAGGTGGAGTGGCATGTTTGTCTGGGGGAATGAAGCAGGAATGATACTATTGATGATGAGGAATCCAGTGAAGATGCTGCCTATTATTAGGTGCTTAACTGAGTTAATTAGGAAGGGGTTATTTTCGTTAATAGTAATCAGAGTTGTGAAGCGAGTTTGTCCTATTAGAGTGAAGAAAATAATACAGGTACTATAGACAGCTGTCAAGGAGGTGGCAATAAGAGTAACAAAAAGGGCACAGGTATTGGTGTATGACATGTTTGTAGTTTCAATGATGAGGTCTTTAGAGTAAAAGCCTGTGAAGAAAGGCATACCTGTAAGTGCAAGACTGCTGATAATAAGGGAGAAGGAAGTGAGGGATAAAGTCTTGAATAGTCCTCCTGTTTTTCAGATGTGTTATTCAACATTGAGGCTATGGATGATGGGCCCTGAACATATAAATAATATAGCTTTAAAAAAGACGTGGGTGCAAATGTGAAGGAAGGCTAGGTGTGGTTGATTAATGCCAGTTGTGACTATTATAAGGGCTAGCTGGCTTGAGGTGGAGAATGCTACAATTTTTTTTAATGTCATTTTGTGTTAGAGCACAGGTTGCTGTGAATAAGCTAGTAACAGCCCTCAGACATAATGTAAAGGTTTGGATTGGTAAATTATTTTCTATTAAAGGGTAGAAGCGGATAAGCAGGAAAACTCCTGCTAAGGCGATAGTGCTGGAGTGGAGTAGGGCTGAGACTGGGGTTGGACCTTCTATGGTGGATGGAAGTCACGTATGGAAGCCGAATTGAGCTGACTTTCCTGTTGCTGCTAAGGGAATGTTAATTAATGGAAGAGAGTTGGGGGTAGGATCTAGAATAAATGTTTGTTGAAATTCTCATGTGTTGGAGGACAGGAGGAACCATGCTATAGCTAAAATAAAGCCAATATCACCGATGCGGTTGTACAGAACCACTTGGAGGGCTGCTGTATTAGCATCTGCTCACCCGTACCATCAGCCCATTAGTAAGAAAGACATAATTCCTACACCTCCTCATCCTATAAAGAGCTGAAAGAGGTTGTTGGCGGGAACCAGAATTAATATCGTGATGAGGAAAATAAGTAAATATTTGAAAAATGGATTAATGTTAGGGTCTGAGTTTATATATCATAATGAGAATTTTACAATAGATCAGGTAACGAATAGTGCTATGGGGACAAATATTGTAGAAAAATAGTCTAGTTTGAAGGTTAGTGAGAGTTTGAGAATCTGGATCGTCATTCAGTGTCAGTTTGTTATAATGACTTCTTGGTCTGTGCATATAAACATTGTTGTAGGGATGAGGATAATGAAGGTGCATGTGATAGATGTTTTTATGTAATTTGGGTATGAAACTTTTTTGCAGAGGTTGGTTAAGGTAATAGTAATTGGTAAGATTAAGGGGATTAGGGTTGTTATAACAGTGGAAGAATACATATTTGTTACTTTTATTTGGAGTTGCACCAATGCTTTTGGTTCCTAAGACCAACTGATGACTCTCATCCTTTAAAAGTTGAGAAAGCCATGTTGCTAGGCATGGAGGAATGAGTTAGCAGTTCTCGCATACTTTCTCCATAGATAAGAAGTTGCAGGCTTCTATTGTTAGATCCACAGTCTAATGTTTTGGTTAAATGATAGCTACAGCATGCAAACCCCAAAATAATTTTAGGGTTTAAGAATAATAGGAAGATAGGCTCCAGATGTGTAAGTGTTAATGTATTTTCTCGTGTAAAGGAAGGTTTGATACTGTTAATATAATATACAAGTGCCCCTTGTTGTTTTGTGATTACCGTATACAGGGAGTAAAGGGCTGTAATTAGCATATTAAATCCTATAAGCATAATATTGATATTTGATCAGGAGAATGAGGCCATAGTCACAAAGAGTTCCCCTACTAGATTAATAGGGGTCAAGTCAAGGTTAGTAAGATTTGCTAGAAATTATCATGAGGCTATTAGTAAGAGAAGTGTTCGAAGACCTCGGGAAAGTAATGTGATTCGGCTACAGACTCGTTCATAGCTTGAATTTGCTAGGCAGAATAGTAAGGGTGAAGTGAGTCCATGAGCAATTATAAGGGTGACTGCACCTGTAAAGTTTCAAGGAGTCTGAATGAGGACAGCCATAACAACAAGTGCCATGTGGCTTACGGAGGGGTAGGCAATAAGTGATTTTAAATCGGTTTGTCATAACTGATATTGGGAAAAAAACAAACAACAACAAAAAAGGGGGGTTTCTACTTACCTTTAGGACTCTCATCAACATTTTTGGAAACAGATGTGTGAGAATGTTTCAAAATATTTTAAAACTAGGTTTATGTGCCACAAGTGTTGGATTAATAGTATAGAAAGTTTTCATTTTCTGATATTTGGTGCCATATAAAGATGAATACTAATTTGTCATTAAAAGTTTAATAAGAAAATTAATTGTCTTGCATATATTTAAATATTACCAGGGAAAAATTAAGATTATCCCAGTAGCATGAGTGTGTCTTTACGTTTTCATCTCTGTACATCTAACCAAACTCTAACTCCTATCACCACAGTGTATTCATGGTCCTAAGTATTGATAACCCAGATTGTGATACATTTTATAAACCACTGAGTAAGATGCACAACAAGTACTTATTATGTAAAAAGTTAAGCATGCACAGTAGAGACCAAGGTGAAGAAAAATTTGAATAAGATTTTAACAGTGCAAAGAACCACATATTAATAAAGCAAGCCTGTATGCAGTAAAGAAAGCCTATTCTCAAAATGCCTCGGAAAGAAGATTCAGGTTGGCATGGAAACTATGCAAATATGTTAACAACAAACAGAAGCAACTAAAGTATGTTTCAAAGGAACATAAAAAATATAGCTCAAGAGATGGTGTCAGCTTTAGAAAGAGCAAAGAACAAATCTGGTGAGCATATGAAAAAATAAAAGGACTTACTCAAGAGTAGTCTTGAAATAGTAGAGTCCAAACTAAACATACACAAAAAAGCTACCAGAGTACTGCCAAAAAATAACCTACCTTAAATATGTTTAGAGATTAAAGAAGAGCCAGATTCCTTATGCTTTTCAAAATATTACAAGATCCAGGAGGATGAAGGAGATCTAGACTTCTTTATTTCATAACCGAATGAATGATAAAGAAAATCTGATTCATGAAATTCTTCAGAGTTTCTGCAGATAGAGTAACAATAATAAAAAATATAGTTGAAACTTTTCTTGAATTAACAGAATACCTGCAAAGAACTTGACTAGATATGGAAAGGTAATAAATGGTTATGAAATATATTGATGAAAGAGCAGGTTATGAAATGTACTCATAAAAGAACAGGTGCTAATTATGGAATTCGTCCTCTAGGAAAAACCCATTGAACATACCCATAACTAAAGGGTAGCTAAGAAGGATAACAGTAGTTAGAAGTTGAACTGAAATCACAGTAACTCCTGTTGATAAGTGAGGGCATCACAAACCTGAATCATAAATAGGAAATTTAGATGAAGAACTAAGGGGAGGTTTTGGAAACAAACAAACAAAATCGTAATAGTGAAAATAATTACCCCAATCATCTAGGGTGAATACATTTGAAAAATAAATTTAGTAGACCTAGAAAATTTTGAGAATGCAGCTTGTAAATAAATGGCAATTATGAAAATAAAAATTAAGTTAGATATCTTAAAATGCTTCACTTAAGAGACTAGTTCAACTAGGAAAAATAAAATATAGGTAACATTTAATAAAATATTAGACAACATAAGCTCTCACATTTAAAAGATATGACTTATGTTCATAAAAATATTTTAAAAGCAAATCCAGTTACATAATAGTAATAATAATTTAAAAAGTAAACCAAAACTAGACAATTTACTGTTCATTAGAAACAGATCCAGGATTAGAAGACAACCATTCACCTCTTGGATCAATTCCTCATTTCATGGTCCTATATCATGAGTTTCTTAATTCAATTCAACTAAAATGTATTATGGACTTTTATATGCTAATTATCATGTTAATTACTATAACGTGTTACATGAAAGAAGATAGGATTTAAATCAACTAGAAAATTAAATAACATTGTCTAAATATAAAATATGTCTATAAACAATGTTTTTACGGGTAATCAGAGAGGAATTTATAGTGGGATACATGGTCTGTATTTGATGGCTTGAAAGTGTAATCTTAGTAACTCATTGCCCTCTTAACTCACTTGTAACATCTATGAGTTAGTCAGTAACTTTCAAAATCATATGTCAACAAAAGTAAAAGGCAAAGCTTAAATGCACCATGAAGTGTCTCAGACTGGAGAGGAAAGACATGGAGGCCTATATAAAAAGACATATTCTAAGTAATACACTAAGGATTAGTCAACTTTGTCTTACAAAAAATGTGTAGTATTTATTCTCAAACACACAGTTACACTAAAAGATTTAACTGTAAAATAAAATAATTCAGTGACCACAAGCTTTTCTCTATTACAAACACAATTAATTCACATACTTAAAGAAATTATTATTTGTATATGATCCTGGCAGACAAAGAAATAGCAAGTGTCATTTCTTACTCTGCAAGAAATTAGAGACTTTCAAACATCCAGTTTAAATATCTGATTTCATTTTTGAACTCAAGATTTTCTTTGGCTTATAAAGTCCTCAAAGTTATCTATATAAATATAGAGAACTTATTATTCCAAAAATTTTATGGGCAGGTAAATCTTGTTTATTTTTTATTTTTCTTACGGCTATTTTTTTTTTCGTTTTTAACACAGCTTTATTGAAATATCATTGAAATATAAATATTGTATATATTTAAGGTGTACCACTTAATGTTGTTAAGATACCTCTACATTGTGAAGTGATAATCTGTTCCAGCTAATTAACATATATATCACCTTTACATGCATACTTACTATTTGATTATAAAGAGCTTTTAAGGAAGGAAGTAAAGCTGACTCTCAGGGCTGAAGTCATGTCTGGAAGAATTTACATTTGCAGCTGTGCTGTGTTGTTACCAATAACTGCTGGGAAAATGCTCTGACATTTTCTCTGAAATGATTAGACAATCATCTTCCCAGAAATAGGCTGGAGTACCCCAAATAGTACATTTAGTCTGCTTGCACAAGGGTCTATAGTTCAAGCTAGAGCATTAAAAAGGTTATGTAGCAAACATCCTCTAGCCATTTTCTAATTTTCCACTTCAAAGCTATGAAGAAAAAGTGTCACTATTAATTGCATTTTACATTTGTATTTAAAATGTAGGATGAGATGTTAAAAAGAAAGAATAGGATTTAATCTTCAATGCAATTAATACAATTTGCAATCAATGCAATTAATGCAATTTGTCTGATACATGATACCTTTTTCTTTTATTATTTTTAAATTAACATTATATGAAAATAGCCATTTTTGAAGGCAGGTAAGGTTATGTTCTTATTTAAAAATGAAGAAAAATACTTTTTTAGTATTTTTAACTGATAAGAACAGATACTACACTTGATCTTAGCCAAAGGGCATAGATATTTAGGTATATTCTTATTTTTTTTATCAAACTCTTACTGTTTGATTGGCAGTGCGTTCTTCTCTTCTAAAGTTGTATTACTATTACCGCTCATACATTTCATCTTCTCTTTTAGCCCTAATACGAGCTTCATTTTTTAACTTAACCTGGTAAACAAGCCTAATAACATTCAGTGTTATATTATGACTGTTCTAAAAGCCAAATTAACCATTTAATTATAGGTAGTACTAATACAAGTGTGGACTATGATAAAATGATGAGTTATATTGTACATAGGCTCCATTTTTAGTTTTTACTTAAATTTGCATTACATCAAATTGGTTAAAAAATATTTTAAAGTAAGCAATATTAACTACATGCTACCAGTGCAGGTGATGTTTTCTTTTTCATTTAAATTATTTCTTTGCTTAGGACACTTGGCTGAGAGGAATAAAATATCTCATTAAAAGTGGATTAATCCATAATATGTGCAATTTATCCCTTACAGTATGTCTGTAGGTAGCTAGTTCTAGGTTATTTTCAGCTTTCTACCTACAGTGTATCAATAATAGCTCTCTTTGTTCATAGTACAGCTGCAGAAACACCCATCAAACCCACACAAGGCATCCTCTAAATCATAAAGGAAATAAAGTTGTTTTTTATAAAATTTTTCTGTTTTATCATGAGGAGCATCTAAACACACTCCTATTTCCACTCCTAGAAAAAGCTCACTCAAGAGTAACTGGTCATGATTTGCTCATATAGCCAAACTTTACATAAGAGGAAGCTGAACAAAGTGAGTCTTCATATATTTGACCTCTATTGTGGGGAAATGAGTCTCTTAGCTAGAAGTATAAAGGGCTGAGGGTTGCTACTGAATAGACAATAGTGTCTTCCATCTTCACATAACAAGGAAACTGAGATTGAAAGAGATTAAGGTAAAAGATATAATGATAATTTTAGATCAGGTTTTTTGTTGTTTGTTGTTTTTGAGATGGAATTTCACTCTTGTTGCCCAGGCTGTAGTGCAATGGCGCAGTCTTGGCTCACTGCAACCTCTGCCTCTCAGGTTCAAGAGATTCTCCTGCCTTGGCCTCCCAAATAGCTAGGATTACAGGTGCCTGCCACCACGCCCAGCTAATTTTTGTATTTTCAGTAGAGACGGGGTTTCATTATGTTGGCCTTGCTGGTCTTGAACTTCTGACCTAAGGTGATTCACCTGACTTGGCCTACCACAGTGCTAGGATTACAGGTGTGAACCACCACACCTGGCCTTAGATCAGGTTTTTAGACCATGCTACACTCCACTGTGTTAACCACAATAACATCACACTTTGGGGCAGGAAAAAAAATAGCTGTATTTGGCTTCTGCAAAACAAAATTAACAAAATATCTGATATACATCTGTAACATTTTATATTAAAAAACTATTTCTTATAATTATTTATAACAATTGTTTGCTACTACTATCACTAGACAGAGCATCCAGGTAAACATTACAAAATCAGATAAAGTTATTTTATAGAAGGTTCAAAACATAGCCTTTTACATCTGTGAAACAAATTGCTTAAGTTGTCACTAAATTCAACATAACTCTATTATTTTACAACCTAAAACACAAACACTATGATTACTGATTTGACAATCTTGTCCTGTGTTTTTTTTTCTATTTCAGTGACCCTAACTTCCATATTCATGGTTACAGTCTGAATTTTAGCATAATTCTCTATCTTTAAGTCATAAACTCTAATATCCTTTCCTTTTATTTTTACGTTTCACTCAGTTCCTTATCCTCTTGTGCTCCCTCAATTCTCCCACAATTCTCTGGACCCACAATTCTCTTCAAAACAATTGCATTTTTCCTGCCAGCATTTCCTTTCCTATGTACTCTGTTTAATACTCCTCAGAAATCCAATAATTCTGTTGCTAGGCCTCCCCAATTAATTTCTTTTGTTTTGTTTTCTGGTATATACACCCAGCAAAACACCAAATCATTCATCATGGAAGCCATCCACTCTACATAATTTGAGAATCAACATCTGATCACTACTTGAATAAAAGCATGCAGCTATATAGAATGTTTCATTGTCAATCATTTTGTTTTTAAATTGACAGATAAAATTGTTTGTATCATATAGCATATGACATTTTGAAGCATGTATACATTTTTGTATGCTTAAATTTAGCTTATTAACAAATGCTTTACCCCACATAGACATCGTTTTCCTTCTGAGAACATTTAACATCCACTTAGTGGATGGATGTCTTAACATTTTTCAAGAATACAATATATCATCATTAACTATAGTCACCATGTTGTACAATAGGTCTCTTGAACTTATTTAACTATAGTTATGTATCCTTTGACCAATGTCTTCACAACATCCCTTACCTGTTAAAAACCTCAGGCTCTGGTAACAACTATTCTTTTATAATACTTCTATGAGATTAATTTGTTTAGATTCCATATATGCAGGAGAATATACAATACTTGTATTTCTGTGCCTGGCTTATTTCAATTAACATAATGTCCTCCAGGTTTATCTATGTAGACAGGATTTTTTTTACAGCTGAGCAGTATTTCATTGTGTATATATCCCCCATTTTCTTGATTCATTCACCTGTGGATGGACACTTAGTTTGATTCCATATCTTTGTTATTATAAACAGCCCTGGTAGCAATTGCATGATTGGAAACATCAAACACACACAAACACACACACATACACACACAAACACACATTCTGTATGTTGAGCAGTCATCTGACATTATTTTTAAATGTCCAGTAATTCTTCCCAGGTCAACAAATTGTTTAATTCCCTAAAACCTTTTTTTGAGAGAGAGTTAAAAGATAGTGGATAAAAGCATAAACTCTAGAGTTAGAATTCTTGGTTTTTAATCTTTTTGCCATGGAATAATCTTGAGCAAATTATTACTTTTGTATACGTTTGAGGAAGTAGTCATACCTACACCAGAGGAATGAAAATAATGAATACAAAGCGTTTAGAAAATTTAGCACATAGTAAGGCCTCTAAAGAGGTAGCTTTTATATTTTTGAACATTTGTCAAATTCATAAATTAATTTTGAAATCACAGATTAGTGCAGTGCCACGTGTGTAGTCCGGTTGAATGAACATTGATTGTGGCCCTGTTCTTCAAATTGTAATTTTTTAATCTAAATTTTTATTTTTTAACTTTTAATTTCAGGGGTACATGTGCAGGTTTGTTTCATAGGTAAGCTTGTGTCATGGGGGTTTGTTGTACCAATTATTTTATCATCCAGTTATTAAGCCTAGCACCCATTAATCCTTTTTGCTGATCTTCTCCCTCCTCCCACCCTCCACCCTCCAATAAGCCCCAAGGAGTGTTGTTCACCCCATGTGTCCATGTGACCTCATTATTTAGCTCCAGCTTATAAGTGAGAACATATGGTATTTGGTTTTCTGTTTCTGCATTAGTTTGTTAAGAATATTGGCCTCCATCTCCATCCATGTCCCTGCAAAGGACATGATCTCTTTCCTTTTTATGACTGCCAGGTATTCCATGATGTATACGTATGACATTATCTATATCCAGTCTATCATTGATGGGCATTTGGGTTGATTCTGTGTCTTTGCTATTGTGAATAGTGCTGCAATGAACATACACATGCATGTGTCTTTACAGTACAATAATTTATATCCATTTGGGTATATACCCAGTAATGGGATCGCTGAATCCAATGGTATTAGGTCTTTGAGAAATCACCACAATGTTTTCCACAATGGTTAAACTAATGTACTCTCCCACAAACAGTGTAAAAGTGCTCCTTTTTCTCCACATTGCCAGCCTCTGTTATTTGTTTTTTGACTTTTTAATAATAGCCCTTCTGACCAGTGTGAGATGGTATCTCAATGTGGTTTTGATTTGCATTTCTCTAATGATCAGTGATGTTGAGCGTTTTTTCATGTGTTTCTTGGCTGCATAAATGTCTTCTTTTGAGAAGTGTTTGATCAGGTCCTTTGCCCACTTTTTTTATGGTGTGGTTTGTTTTTTTCTTATAAATTTGTTTAAGTTCCTTAAAGATGCTGGATATTATACCTTTGTCAGATGCATAATTTGCAAAAATTTTATCCCATTCTATAAGTTGTTTGTTTACTCTGTTGATAGTTTATTTTGCTGAGTAGAAGCTCTTTAGTTTAAATTAGATCACATTTGTCAACTTTTGCTTTTTGTTGCAATTGCTTTTTGCTTTCTTCATCATGAAATCTTAGTCCGTGCCTGTGTCCTGAATGGTATTGCCTAGGTTGTCTTCCAGAGTTTTTATATGTTGGAGTTTTACATTTATGTCTTTAATCTATCTTGAGTTAATTTTCATATATGGTGTAAGGAAGGGGTCCAGGTTTAATTTTCTGCATATGGCTAGCCAGTTCTCCCAGCACCATTTATTGAATAGGCAATCCTTTCCCCATTGCTTATTTTTGTCAGCTTTGTCAAGGACCAGATAGTTGTAGGTGTGTGGCCTTATTTCTGGGCTCTCTATTCCAATACTTACAATACTGCGTTGAATAGGAGAGTGAGACATGGCATTCTTGTCTTGTGCCAGTTTTCAAAGGGAATGCTTCCAGCTTTTGCCCATTCAGTATGATGTTGGCTGTGGGTTTGGATGTACGGCTATTATTTTGAAGTGCATGCCTTTAACATCTAGTTTATTGAGAGGTTTTAGCATGAATGTAAGTTGAATTCTATTGAAACCCTTTACTTCATCCACTGAGATAATCATGTGGATTTTGTCCCTAGTGCTATTTATGTGATTAATCACATTTATTGATTTCTGTATGTTGAAGTAAACTTGCATTCCAGGGTTAAAGCCTACTTGATTGTGGCAGATAAGCTTTTTGATGTTCTGCTGTATTCAGTGTGCCAATATTCTGCTGAGGATTATTTTTTAATCAATGTTCATCAAGATATTGGCCTAAAGTGTTCTTTTTTTCATTGAATCTTTGCCAGGTTTTGGCGTCAGGATGATGCTGGCCTCATGAATGAGTTAGGGAGGAGTCCATCCTCCTCAAGGTTTGAAATAGTTACGTTAGGAATGGTACAAAGTCTTCTTTGTACATCCGGTAGAATTTAGCTGTGAATCCATCTGGTCTTGGGCTTTTTGTGGTTTGTAGGCTATTCATTACTGCCTCAATTTCAGAGCTCATTACTGGTCAGTTCAGGGATTCAATTTTATTCTGTTTCGGGTTTGGGAGGGTGTATGTGTCCAGGAATTTACCTATTTATTCTAGATTTTCCAGTTCTTGTGCATAGAGGTGTTCATAATATTCTCTGAAGGTTGTTTGTATTTCTGTGGAGTCAGTGGTAACATCTCACTTGTCCTTTCCGATTGTGTTAATTTCTTCTCTCCTTTCGTCACTATTAGTCTAGTAGCAGTCTATCTATTTCCTTATTATTATTAGTTTTTTTTTGGAAAACCAGCTTCTGGATTTGTTGACCTGGGGATGGTTTTTCATGTTTCTATCCCGTTTTGTTCAGCTCTGATTTTGGATATTTCTTGTCTTCTGCTAGCATTGGAATTTGTTTGCTTTTGGCTCTCTAGTTTTTTTTTAGTTGTGATGTTAGTTTGTTAACTTGTGATCTTTCTAATTTTTTGATGTGGGCATTTAGTGCTATAAATTTCCTTCTTAACACTGCTTTACCAACATGGCACATGTATACATATGTAACAAACCTGCACGTTGTGCACGTGTACCCTAAAACTTACAGTATAATTAAAAAAACAAACAAAAGAAAAAAAACACTGCTTTAGCTGCATCTCAGAGATTCTGGTATGTTGTATTTTTGTTCTCATTATTTTCAAAGAACTTCTTGATTTCTGCCTTAATTTCATTATTTACTCAGTAGATATTCAGGAAAAAAGTTATTCAATTTCAATGTACTTGTATGGTTTTGAATGAATTTCTTAGTCTTGATTTCTAATTTGATTGTACTATGATCCAAGAGACTGTTTGTTATGGTTTCAGTTCTTTTGCATTTGCTGAGGAGTGTTTTACTTCTGATTATGGTATTAATTTTAGAGTAGGTGCCCTGTGGCAATGAGAAGGATGTATTTTCTGTTGCTTTGGGTGGAGAGTTCCGTAGATATCTATAAGGTCCATTTGATGCAGTGCTGAGTTCAGGTCCTATATATCTTTGATAATTTTCAGTCTTGATGATATGTCTAATATTTTCAGTGGGGTGTTAAATCTACCACTATTATTGTCTTTGTTAATTTTCTGTCTTGATTATCTGTCTAATGTTGTCAGTGGGGTGTTATAGTCTCCCACTATTATTGTGTGGGAGTCTCTTTGAAGGTCTCTAAGCACTTGCTTTATTAATCTAGGTGCTCCTGTGTTGGGTGCATATATATTTCAGATAGTTACATCTTGGTGAATTGAACCCTTTACCTTTATGCATTGCACTTCTTTGTCTCCTTTGATCTTTGTGGTTTTAAAGTCTGTTTTGTCAGAAGCTAGTATTGCAAACCCTGCTTTTTTCTGCTTTTTATTTGCTTGGTAGATTTTTCTCCACCCATTTATTTTGAGCCTATGTGTGTCATTGCATGTGAGATGGATCTCTTGAAGACAGCATATCAATGGGTGTTGGTTTTTTATCCACCTTGCTACTCTGTGTCTTTTAATTGGGAAAATCTAGGCGATTTTCATTTAAGGTTAGTATTTATATGTGTGGTCTGATCCTGTCATTATGCTGTTAGCTGGTTATTTTGCAGACTTTTTATGTGGTTGCCTCACAATGTCACTGGTCTGTATGTTTTAGTGTGTTTTGGTAGTGGTTAGTAGTGGTCTTTCTTTTCCATATTTAGTGCTTCCTTCAGGAGCACTTGTAAAGCAGGTTTGGTGGTAACAAATTCCCTCAGCATTTGCTTATCTGAAAAATACCTTACTTCTCCTTTGCTTAAGAAGCTTAGTTTGGTCAGGTATGAAATTCTGGGATGAAATATTTTTTTTTAAGAATGCTGAATATTGGCCCCCAATCTCTTCTGTCTTATAGGGCTTTTTCTGAGAGGTAGGCTGTTAGTCTAATGGGCTTCTCTTTGTAGGTGACTGGCCTTTCTCTCTAGCTGCCTTTAACATTTTTTCTTTCATTTTGACCTCAGGGAATCTGACGATTATGCGTCTTGGGATGTCCTTCTTGTGGAGTATCTTATGGAGGTTCTCTACATTTCTTGAATTTGAATGTTGGCCTCTCTAGCTAAGTTGGGGAAGTTCTCATAGATGATATCCTGAAATATGTTCCCCAAGTTGATTCCATTCTCCCCATCTCCTTCAGGTACACCAGTCAGTCATAGATTGGGTCTCTTTCCATAATCCCATATTTCTCAGAGGTTTTCTTCATTCCTTTTCATTCTTTTTTCTCTATTATTATCTGCCTGTCTTATCTCAGAAAGGCAGTCTTCAAGCTCTGAAATTTTTTTCTCTGCTTGGTCTATTCTGCTATTAATAATTGTGATTGCACTGTGATATTCTTGTAGTATATTTTTCAGCTGTGTCACACTGGTTATATTCTTCTCTCTACTGCGTATTTTGTCTGTCAGCTCCTGCATTGTTGTATTATAATTTTTGGCTTTCTTGCACTGGGTTACAACATACTCTTATAGCTCAAGGAACTTTGTTCTTATCCATAATCTAAATTCTACTTCAGTCATTTCAGCTGTCTCAGCTTCAGCTCGATTCCAAACCCTGCTAGAGAGGCAATGTGGTAATTTGGATGGAAAAAGACACTCTGGCTTTTTGAGTTTTCAGGGTTCCTCAGTGGTTCTTTCTTATCTTTGTGGGCTTGTCTACCTTCAATCTTTGAAGTTGCTGAACTTTGGAGAGAGTTTTTTTTTTCTTTTATACTATTTGATGACCTTGAGGGTTTAATTGTGGTATAAGGTGGGTTCAGCCATCTGGCTTCCTTTCAGGAAGATTTAGGGGGCCAACACTCAGCTCCCAACTTTTGGACTGCATGCTCTAACTCTGGGGGACTTGTATTGGCCTCAACTTCGTTCTCTGGCTCCTTGAAGTTTGGAGTTCACTGTGCTGGGGGTACTGAAGTGTGGCAGCTGCAGAAGAGTATTAGCGGATGCAGGGATGCCTGCCTCCCTGAGGGCATTCACCACATTGGTGGAGGCAAGGCAGCTAGGGAGTTGGGAGCCCCTGCTGCATACTGAGTGAGGCACCATTGCACTGGAGGTGGTGTTGGCTGTGGGTGGGGTGCTTGCCAGCACAGGTGTATGTGCTTTCTCTGCTTGGCAAGCTGGAGTGAGTGTGTGGGAGGATCTCCTGTTCTCTGTACAGCATATCACAAAAGTAGGGCACTGCCAGGGGTGGGGCTTTCTGTCTCTGTGCTTCCCAAGGCACTGCTTGCAATGATAGTCAGTGTGGGTGGAGGGTCACACTGTACTCCTATGTGCTAGCAGGGCAAGTTAAGCTGCTTAACAAAGCAGTGTTTTGTAGGGCAGCTGTGCTATGCTGGGGAATTCTTTCTACTCCTGATCAGCTTGGATTGTCCAAAGCCCCAAGGTCAGAATGGCTAAGTCATCCAAGCAGCAAAGGTGGTGGCCCACCCCTTCCTCTGGGAACTCCATTTCAGAGAAGTGCAATGCTGCTACCAATGGCTGGCTGGAATTTCAAGCCAGTGGGTCTTATCCTGTGAGATGCCATGGAAATGGGGCCCAAAAGCCATTGTTGCTTGGTCCCCTGGACTCAGCCTCTCTCCTAGGGGTATGTAATGGGGTCTAACCTCCTGTTTTGCTGGAGTGATAGCTACTTTTGCCAGGAAGCCCAGAAAGTGCAGGTCTCTAAGGATCTCAGGTCTCCACATGTGCCTGAGCAGCTACTTGCTGAGATTCCATGGAGCAGTGTGTATCAGAATGAAGGCTCTGGTGAAGAGGGTTCATGAGCGGATCCCCTGACCCGAGGGTTGCAAAGATCAGTGGGAGAAGTGTGCATTCCCAGGGTTGCAAAGATCTGTGGGAGAAGTGTGCATTCCCAGGGTTGCACATTCTGCCTCCTTGGGTGAAGGAGTTTCCCTTGGCTCTGTGTTGCTCCCAGGTGGGCCATTGTCCTGCCTTGCTTTTCTCAGTTCTCCATGGATCGATTTGTTTTCTTGATTAGTCCAAATACAAGGACCTGGATATTTCAGTTGAAGGTGCTATATTTACTCACCCCTTACATTCCTCTCTGTGAGAGCCACAGACACTAGCTGCTTTTAGTCAGTTATCTTGGCCACTTCTCCCCAAATTTTCTTTTTAATAAGCTGTACAGCTCAGGATTTATATGACATGTATATGCTGTTCATATCTTGGACTGTTTCTATTCTGCAGTCTGTGACTTCCCTCTCACGTTCTAAAAGATCTGCCTCAGCTTCTGCCACTTTGTCCATTTCCAATAAATTGTTGTTTCTACATTCTCAAATAATAAAATCTTTTTAAAAATGATCCCCCAATTTCTTACACTCTCCATATTTTAAAAGTCCTATCTGTGCCATTTTCTATCCTTACCACTTTCTATTTTGTTTCTATGGTAAGGAGGGATATTTCTCTTACAAAAGAATATATACTTACATATCAAATGTCTACATTTTGTCCATCTTTTCCCTGATATATATCAGTCCCGCAGTTGTGAGATTGTGATGGGGGGAAAAAGGAGTAAAAATATGTTAATTTTGCCCCTATCTACAGATAAGTTTACCTTAATGGTTTCAAACATAGCACATGGATTTGTTGAGTTCATGTAGGTCTAAACCAATGTAGTGATCTATTAATTATTCAGACAAATAATGTCCTAGGAAAATAACTTGTTATCTAAATATCCAAAACCAATTTCTGCATCCTTCTGAAAGATATGGCTTCATGCTCATGCAGATTTTTTAGTATCTTGAGGGAAGACTGTCTTATTATAAACCTTATATTGTAGAAAGCGGAGCAGATAAATCAAAGGACAGTGAAATCTTGATGATGTAGATGAAATAATCAAACCAAGCCAAAATGTATACTTCTTTCTGGATCATTCAAGTATGTGTACCAATAAATATTTATATTTTATCTATTTTGAATTAGGTTTTCATTACATTAAGTATTTTAATTTATAACAGAGTTACACATTGGATTGTTTCTCTGATATTACAATATCTGTATTTTATGTCACATGCTAAAAGTACCCTGAAGGGTTTCATTGGTAATTCAGTAATGATTTTAACTGAATGAAAAATTTGACTAATTTAACTATTAGGTAGGAGTTACTTTATGTCAATAATTTATGCCATGTCGTCTTTGATATCTTTTTGGAGGCAACACAAATATATGTAATAATCATACAATTAATATTATAAAATTTTAGATGTAAAAGTTTCAAAAAATTATCACATATAGAAGCAAATTTTGATAGAGTTAAAAGATGATTTGAACTGTCCTGATTAGAGTGCTATCTAATGCACATCACCTCAGCCGTTCATATTAGCTAGAATACTCCTACCCTGCATCTTTACTTGTCGAGCTTAATATTATTCACAAATGCCCAACTCATGCCATAATTCTGCCATAAGACTTTTCTAGTTGCATCTTTATTTTTAGAAGTATCTGCATTGTGGAATACATTTTTGCCATGATTTTGGATTGCCATTACAGACCATCTTTCCTCAGGTTGCATCTGGAAAGCAGATTATCTTTATATATATATATATATAAATATCTCACTATATCCTTCATAATACGTAATGCAATACCTACTCTAAAGAACATGATCAGTCAAGGCTTGTGGGATTCAGCTAATTTCAGGTTCGTAATGTAAGTTCACCAAGTGATTACTTGACTGCTTATTACAAAAAGTTCCTATAGACTTATGGTCAATGCATTTTAGAAAACCAGCGATATCACAAATAATTGGGTTGGCAAATCATGTTCACAAAAATCAGTGATTTTCCACGTAATTTACTAATAATTTTAAGGATACGGGTAATACTAAGGCACAAATAAATTAATGTGTGAGATCCGATAATGCTAATGCAGCTTTCCACGTCTTTTCTTGTGGCATCAGGTGAGGCAGTTTAACATTTGAGGTATCTAAGTCCTACATGTAGCTACATTCTTTAAGCAAATAGAAACATGTTTGTCACAAAGCATCTCAACTTCAGATTGTTACAAACTCAATGTTTTTTGAGAAGTATGTTCATAAATCATAGACTACTGGTTTTATTCCTGTAGGTAGTCCCAAGTAGTCCAAGTGTATCTTGCTAAAATTATTCCACAGATTAAATCTCTTGTAATCCAGAATATATGCTATTAAAAATAATAGGGTATATTAAAATATATGCTATTATATATTTTAAAATATATGCTATTAAATATTTTAAAGTAAGCTATGAGCAAGCCAACTTCCTTTTATACCACTTGGGGCATTCCTCCAAACCCCTGATAAAGAGATAATTTATTGCAGGCCTGTTAATAACCATTTTACATCCACAAACAGAAGAATATACTACTCTCTTCTTAATAACAATACATTTTTAGGTAATTTTCTAGAATTCATGCCATGGAGACTATTATGGTTCTGCTCAAACTGTAGCAGGCCACTAACACAGGCCTCCATAACAACTGTTTCAGTACTCACCGAATGGTCAAGTTAAATAGTAAAAGCCAGTGCCCTTATACAAAGGCCGGTATGTAACAAAACCCCACCAAGTGTTTTGCCCAGGCCTTTCCTGGGCCTTAAAGCATGACAAATTAATGAAGGAATTCTTAACAGGACCCATTTAGGATTAAACACATTTTATTTGGGTCTGAGGAAACTCCCCAGGTCTCCACAAACAAGTTTATTGAGGATCTAAAGGGTCCAAATCTCCATGATTTAGCAGGAGACAAGATAAAGGTAATCACTCCAGCACCTGGACCCATTTAGATTAAGTAAATTTACTGAGGCTCCAGAGGAAGGTCTCCCGGCCTCAGACCTTAGTTATAGACTAAAAGAAGTTCATCACTAATGTATTTAGATAAATGCACACTTACACATAGACTTATAGCTTAGAAGGTATATAAGCTCTGGAAAATTTTGTAATTTTGACTTCGTTGGTGATAATTTCCTGGCCTTCTCCCTGTAACCGGTTGCAGAAATACAAACTCTCTTCCTCCCCAGTTCATTTGCATTTCGTTGCTGGGCCATGAGAAATAGCAGCCTGACCTTCAGTTTGGTGAAATAGAGTTTAATAATTTAAATATGTTGGATATTTGAAAATTTAAACATAGAATTGACTTTTTCTTACCGAATATTTGCATTTTTATTATTCAGAATAATGGAGATTAATTCTTTAGATTCACGTGTAGCTTACTGATATGGTTTGGATCTGTGTCCCTACCAAGTTTCATGTCAAATTGTAGTCCCTAGTGTTGGAGGTGGGTCCTGGTGGGAGGTGACTAGATCATAGGCATAGATATCTCATAAATGGTTTAGTACCATCTCCTTAGTACTGTCCTCGCAACAGTGAGTTCTCATGAGATCTGGTTGTTTAAAAATATGTAGCACCTATCCCCTCCCTCTCTTGCTCCTGCTCTGGCCATGTAACATGCCTGCTCCCCCTTCATCTTCCTCTATGATTGTAAGTTTCCTGAGGCCTCCCCAGAAGCCTAACAGATCTAGCATCATGCTTCCTGTACACCCCGAAGAACCATGAGTCAATTAAACTTTTTGCCTTATAAGTTACCCTGGCCGGACGCAGTGGCTTATGCCTATAATTCCAGCACTTTGGGAGCCTGAGGTGGGTGGAGCATCTGAGGTCGGGAGTTCAAGACCAGCCTGACCAACATGGAGAAACCCTGTCTCTACTAAAAATACAAAATTAGCTGGGCATGGCAGCACATGCCTGTAATCCCAGCTACTTGGGAGGCTGAGGCAGGAGAATTGCTTGAACCCGGGAGGTAGAGGTTGTGGTGAGCTGAGATTGCACCATTGCACTCCAGACTGGGCAACAAGAGTGAAACTCCATCTAAAAACAAAACAAAAAAATACCCAGTCTCAGGTATTTATTTATAGCAATGTGAGAATGAACAGACTAATACACTGACAATTTGATTTGCTTGGGAAGGAAATCAAAATATTTCACCCTAATATATAATTTTTAAACATATTTCAAGATGGCTGTTCAAAAAAGGTAAAAACACAAGAATAGCTTAAATGTTTTTTTTGTGCGGGAGATTTACATATGAAAAAGAAATAAAATGCAGTAAACAATGAATGCAAATAGTCTTTCTTTGAACCCCTGCCTCCAGCCCCTCTTTCCATATCTAGGAAAGATTAACAAAGAGTGTGACATCTCTAAAGGTCTGACAGAAAAATTTGCTACTGGCTGTCATCTATTCTTTCTGAGGGCTGCTACCTGTGAGGTTTCATCTGCACAACAAGCCTCCTTTTGCTAGCCAGGCTTTTCCTGTTCTCTCCTTCTCATACCCTATTTTTCCATGTTCCCAAGGCCCAGTTCCTTCTGTGGCCTCAAGACAGTATAAAAGCTTAACCATCTTGCCTTTTTTTTGAGGTTTTGATAATTTGTATGACTTCCATACACATGTGTGCTTGTAATAAAATTTGTATGCCTTTTTACCCTGTTAGTCTGTGTATTATGAGTTTGTTTTATAGACTCAAAGTATTAAAACTTCAATGAAAAAACTTAATTTTTTTTATACTTGCCTGTTTTATTTCCCCTCCCATCAAAATAAAATAAAATAAAATATTATTCAAGAATTCAAGAAAATAGACTTTTTATTAAGGTTAAATGAGCATAGATTACCTAGTATGTTTTCAGTCACCTTGTTGTTATATTAAATTATGTCCTTTACCAGCATACAAAATGAGCCAGCAATGGCTGAATGAGGGAGGGATTATGTACTCTGTGTGCTCCGAAAAATGTTGTGAAAGTGTCACAGGACCTCCCTTTCCACCATCAAGCCAAACAGTTCCTATTGTTGGTGCCAAGGTGCCAAGATAAACTAGCTGGAAACATGTGTGTCCCCTCTCATCCCTACCGCTCCTCTCCACTGGCCAACTGACAGAGACTTCTGGACTTCTGGCTTGGGGCTTGGAAACAACACAATCAGGGCTCAACCATTTTGACCAATCAGAACTAAACAATTTGAATACTTCATTTGCATAGATAGACCTGATTGAGAATCTGAAACAGAAATTTCTCTATTTAAGCCAAATCCTCCCTTTGTTCTTCAGAGAGCACACAATCACTTGTACTGAAGGCTGTGCTTCCCCAGTATGTAAATTGTTTTTTTAAATAAAGTTCTGCTTTTACCTCTGCAGATCTCACTGATCTTTTGTTAATAGTTACTATACATATATTATGTAAACACTAGATCCAGTTGTCAGCTAATACCTGACAAGGACATTTGCCCAGATACCTCTGACCATTATGACTGAGTGATATAAAAACATTTAAGTAAGTGTTCAAATACGTTTATTCATATTTAAAGGACTGTTATTGTGGACAAGAGAACAATTTGTTCTAGTATGTCTCCAAGAGGAACAGTAGGACTAATAAGTGAAATCCACTATTAATTGATTCCTTTAAAAGGGAAAAATTTCAAGTAATTGCAGATGTCCTGGATAGAAAAGAGTTATTTAAAGAAGAATATTTTGACAAACTTTTAAAGTTATTTTAAACTGCAATTCAAATTCAAAACTTTTGTGATTGTTGTCGACATTGTTTTCAGGTTATCAAATTTTATACACAAGAACATAGCTTCTATGAACAAAGAGTGCACATAACTCACTTAAAAATGTGCATGACCTCTTGTTCACACAAACCCCAGGAAATGCAGGGCCCATTAGTCATCCTTCAATGCCTGGACTATTTCATTCAGCATGAATTGTTGTCTCTACAGGCTAATTAGGATTTTTTTTTAACTGTTACACAACCAATTTGTGTTAAATTTCTACTATCTGTCCAAGATGACCTACATTCCTAGAACATATTAATTTACTATGAATATGGCAAATAGATTATGGAATTAAAGAAATAAACTATGAAACTTTGCACAGAGAGTTGGACTTATATATTCTAATGAAAGATTTTGTGAGGATAAAAGTAAAGAATACATGACCAGCTTTCTTTAGTACACAATTTGTTTATTAAAGTAAGATTAGCACTTCTCTCTAATACAGGAGGTTCAGGTAAATCCCCCAAAATACAATATATCATTCGTTGGGGGTCTAGAGAATATTAATATGAAACAATTTTTCAAATTAATTTAGTACTATAAATTTTGCAAATATATAATAGTACTATTTAAGTAAAGAAAATATACACTGGAAATTTTATAGAGCTTTGAAAACCAAAAATAAATGGCTTTAGTATTTTGGATACTCAAAAAAAATGACAGTAGCAAATAACAATCCCCTGGTATTTTATCAGTCTTCCACAATTACAGGTATAAATAAGATATATTTATTTATATATGAGTGTGTGTGTATACACATACACATATATTTATATTTATCTAAATCAAGAACTTGCCTGATTGCTTCATTACACTATCTTTTTGGACTCCTATTGAATTTATATAGTATGCCATAAAATCTCATATTGTCTTGTTTTATGTCTTTAGCTTGAAAGGAGAATTCTCAGCTACCTGAAGGCTACTATAATATCTCATTTTTCTATTATATTTTTTCATAAACCCAAACACTACGTGGAAACTGCTGAACAATGAATATGTATCAATTAATTGATTTTTCACATCCAGGTGTAGAGTTTTATAAATTTTAATGACTTAGATCTTTTTTGTACTAGCAAATATTTTCCCATATTTTATGCCCTGAGGTAAATTTAGTTTAATGAAAATTAAGATGGCACTTGTAAAGACAAAACCAGCCAGTCCAGAAGCAGAAGATAAGTTATTGCTGTTGAGTTGAATTCAATTCTAAAATGTTTGCACTGAAATGTTCTACACCTGCTAGGATTTGAATCTCAATATTGTTAGGCCATGGGAGGATTTCATCTTGGTAAAATGCAAATGTCTCATTTGTTTTGATGTCCTGTGTTTGGCGCATCTGTGTGTGTGTGAGGCATTATGAGGAGGGAGGCCAAAGGAAAATTGTCCTAATGCACCTGTCCATTAGTGAATCCTCATGCCCAGCAGAAACTTTCTGGCACCATCTGGTTATAGTCTTATGCTCTGAAGCATGAGAATTGATGAACCTTTTAATTTTTATCTCAGCTAGTGTAATTGCAGATGCTATTCTTATTCAAAATGGGCTACATTTTGCCCACAGCCAAAAGCATACAGCTTCCATTAGCTTTAATGTGAGGACAGGCACAAGAAACTGACAAGAGAATTCAATCTAATGCTTCTAATTGCTTTATGAATCTTAATAAGCCTGTTTAACTTAATAATATTCAATCATGGAGAATTTCACAGGTTATTTATTCATTTGCTATAAAAAGCATTTTCTTGAACGCTTTTAAAAAGGGCTTTGTTTTCATTACAAAGCAGATTCTTTGCTTTCTGTGGCCAGGAAACATGGCATGGAGTCCTGTATTTTATGCAAACAAAAGGAATCTGAAAAAAGACCGAAAATATTAGTACCATTAGTACAAAATAGTACCATTAGTACAAAAATATTTGTAGTAGACACCAAAAGTGCATGCCATAAAACGATGAAGGCCCAAGAGAATTCACACAGTGCCTTTTTCACACAAAGACAAGTGCAATTTGTATATAATACAGTCATAGTTAATTAGTTTGGCTTCAATTGGGTTTGCACTACATCCAGTGCTTTATAGAACCATCAGTGCTAAGAAGGAAAAAGAGTCAATTTGCAAAATATGCAGAGAAATTGACTACAGAGAACTAAGCAACATAAATAGAGGCTAAATCCCTGATAGAGGAGACTCAGCAGAAAGTAAGAAGCACACATTTCTTAGAGGAGGTAAATGAGAAATTACTTCTCATCAGTAAATGTACCCCACCAAATTCCCTCTTTCTACACTTTGAATTTTAGAAATATGAAGATGCCTGTGGATATGCATATTTTCTAACACAAAAATAAAGTGTCTCCTTCAGGTAAGGTGATGTTATCTTTACACATATGGAACACTGTTGTCAAGGTCTAAAACATTGCAGATTGATAATACTAAGTCGTGGTGTACGTGATTAAGGACAGCTGACCTAGCCCATTTCTATTGGATAGCAAAAACCTGATTGACTCAACAGTTAACATTAAAACATATGGACACACATATATACACATGTACAATAAAAATATATCGGGGTAACCTACTCCCAAAGCTGTGGCAGACAGACTTACCAGGTTTACTAACTAAGGATAACATCACTTCTCCCTTTTACCAGTAATCAGGAAAACCTCCAACATATTTTTAAGGCAAAAGACTCTCTAATTTTCTAGTTTATACCGCCTCTAGGGAATGAAATACTGGTGTTAAGCAAACTGTTACTGGGAATCTGTGCTCCAATTTGACAAATCCCATTTTTGTATTATTAAAGAGCCATATCTGTGTTGGCAAGTCTTTAAAAGGTATATGTCAAAGAGGAAGGGATGAAAAAGAAGGGGGGTGTCTTAGTACATTTGTGTTGCTATAAAGGAATACCTGAGGCTAGGTAATTTATAAACAAAAGAGATTTTATTTAGCTCATGGTTCTGGAGGCTGTACAAGAAGCACAGTGCCAGCATCTGCTTCTGGTGAAGGCTTCAGGCTCTTTCCATCCATGGAGAAAGGTGAAGGGGAGCAGATTTGGAGAAATCACATGGTGAGAGAGGAAACAAGAGTGTGGGCGGGATGACCAGGCTCTCTCTTGCAACCAGCTCTCTGGGAACCAATAGAGGAGAGCTGTATAACTCATTCATTACCACAAGCATGGCAGCAAGTATTTCATGAGGGATGTGGACCCTCAACCCTAACACTTCCTGCTAGGCTCCACTTCCAACATCGGGGATCATATTTAAACATGAGACTTGGAGGAGTCAAACACCCCATACCCAAACTAGCAGCTGGGCTTCAAAAACTTGGATTGGGCTTTTGTTCCCAATTACATCAAAAAGTCATAGGGATTCGCCTACGATATGATCTAGATAAGGGTGTATATCATTCTAAGACTGGACACATTTGCATTTCTCAACTGAATTTCATTTCTCAAAGTTTAAAAGTGGCCACCTTACTCCATATATCCTATCTTAACATGACAGAGGATATTTTGTAGTTCTTAGTGGGTACAGTAGGTGTTGGAGAGGTCACTTTAGACATAATTACAGTAACTAGAAACTAGGGAAATGTATCCTCTAGGATGCAAGGAATTATTAAAACAAATTTCAGAGTAATGAAAACCAAAAACAACATTTGATTATGATAATGATAATAATAAATTAAATATTTAAAATATTAAAGTCACTGCATTAAGCATTTCATGTATATTAATCATTTAAGGCACACACACACACACAATCACATACATACTATTTGATGCACAATATCTCAATTTTTAAGGTGAAGAAAATATTTCTAAAATGAGTTGCCCAATGTCATTTATCTCTTAATTCTGGAAACACTAATGTCTGCAGCAAATTTCTGGAAATTTGATAATAGATCTGTCCACTATCTTAACTGTTGTGATGGTTTCACAGGTTTTTATATATGTTAAATTTTATCAGATTTTAAATTTTATCAGATTTTACACTCTGTATATATGCATTTATTATGTGTCAATTTTAGATTTTAAAAAGCTGCTAAAAACCTTAGAATCAACTGTCTATCAATACTACATTGCTCTTACACCTCTATACTTTTCTGTTTCAAGGTATGATAGAATTATCACTGTGATTGCACTTAATTTTTAGATTAATTCATGGAGAATTGACATCTTTGATATCGTGGGTTTTCTACCTGGAAATACAATGTATTTTTACACATATTTATATATTCTTATTTGCTTCATATAGTTTGTTCCATATAACTCTTGCAAATATTATATTAATTTCTAGGTACTATATGAATTTGTTGCTATTGTGTTCGAAATACATTTTGTGTTTTACATTGATTAAACGATTATTGCTTGAGTGAGTTGGGTGTGAGTTTCAGGAAGAAAAAAGGTAATTTTAAATTAAAATAGGCTTGTATGAAAAATTTAGCACAACATTTCAATGGAGCTTCCTTTCTATGAGCTGCAGAACTTCTCTTCTACTTTCTTATTCAATGCTAATATTACGTTTTTTTCTGTTTAAGACTAAAGCTTTATACCAAATACAGAATATTGTACATTATCAAGAGTCTGTGGAACATGCTATTCTAAGAATATATAAAGTTGTATATGCATATATAATTCATATCTACATCTATCAAAAAAGAAACAGAGAGCTTACTCTTCTTTTCAAAACGGTATTCTTTTTTTGGAAAAGCAGAAAAAATTGTCTACATTAAAAATTGCATTCTGTTCCCCAGGAAAATGGGCGAAAGTGATAGGGTGGTGAAATCTCCACCCTCAAGCCGAGAAGCCTGAAACCGCAGCCCAAAGTGAGATCTTATATCCCAATTTTCCTGCTCCTATGCTGGCTTTTCATAAACTACCCATGCCTGCCCCGCCTCCCATCCTGTTCCTATAAAAATCCCAGACTCAGTCGGACAGGAGAGGAGAAGCAGCTGGATGTCATGGAGAAGTGGCTTGATTTCAGAGGGACAGCCTGACGGCAAAATTTTGCAGAAGAATCCAGCTGGAGACCAGGTTCTTCAGGAGAAAATTACCTACCCCCATGCCCATCCCCTTTTCAGCTCCCCTTCCCGCTGAGATTACCATCCTTCAATTTGTGCGACCTTATTTTTCCTGGATGCTGGACGAGAGTTCAGGAGCCGCTAGTGTGCATACAAAAGGCAGTCACACTGGCCCTTTGCCCTCGCTGGCAGAGGGCAGCCACCTCACATGATGAATCAAATGGCCCACTGAACTGTTAACACTTAAGCTGTTCACGGATGGCAGAACTAAAAGAGCACTGTAATATGCTCCCTGGGGCTTCGGGGAGTCACACGCACCCTCACCTAGATGCTGCTGTAGGGCCCACCTGGAGTTCATGCCAGCACCGAAGTGGCTAGAGGTTTCAGCGCTCATGCACTCCAGTTCCTGCCTCATTTGCTCATGCACACTCCCGCCTGTGAGAAGTTTAGAGCGGCGGGGCTGAGTAAACAAAACAACCGTGACGTGAGTCCAGCAAAGCGGTCAGGGAAATATCCTGCTTCGGGAGCAGAATTTCTCAACTGATACTCAAATTTTTAAGGCTGAGGCCAAAACAAATTATGGATTTGAGAACACATACATATTTTGTTTAAATACACTTAAAAAAATTTTCCTTAATACCAAGAAAGAGAAGCTTCTGGAAAGGCTTCCTACAGGCAAGGATTTCTAATGTTGGTTTTGGATTGGAAAGTGAACACTAATGTGATCCCACAGTCCACTATTAGCATATATGTGTGTTGGAGGGCAAGGGAGGGGAGGGATGGGGATGGGTATTTGATATTGCTCCAATAGTATCTGCTGAGCCACTCTCTTGCTTAAACACTATGACTTATATTTGGCTCCAGCTACTTAATGAAAAGGCAAAGCTAATTTCCTCTTTATCTCCCAGTATGCACTGTTGTTTGCCAACTTTACAATAAACTATGATTTATCTCAGGAGGTTATGATTTTGTTGTTGAGAGAAAACTGCATCTGAGCCTTAACTTTGATTATTAGTCATTAAAGCTCCCTCCTGGAATCATTTTTAGTTTTATTTCAAAACACTGCTTCATCACTTCTTCTCAATAGTTTCAGAATCAAAAATTGAGAAAATGTGTGTGCATCAACTGTCAACATTATAATCACTGGCATTCCTCTGTAGCTTAAACTTCTTTGTCCGTTTCTCCCTAGGCAGTAAGTCAAGTCAAAAATTTCCCTTTCTGTCTCTATCTTCTGTACTACTTAGACACCTATATGGAATTACCTCCTAATGCTGAGCTGGATCTTCCTGTTTTCCCAAGTAGAGTGGAATCCTCAAAAGGGTGGTGTCATGCCATTTCAACTCTACTTGGAGGATGGACATAAAGTCCCACACATTGTCTACAACATTTCCCAGTAAAAGAAACATACCCTGCTTTGTGACCATTCCAACCTATTCCTTACTGTATCTGTTAAAACAATGATGACAAAACAGAGATGAAATGTGTGCACAGAAGCATTATTATAAATTACAAATAATAAAAGTCATGTGATTGTCTATTACAGCCTACAAAGTGCTTATCAAATGTGCTCATTAATTCCTTCTTTCAATTGCCCAGAGAATCTTCAAATATCCATTGGTTTTTACCAAGCGTCTGGCACTCTGTTAGGGATGAAGAGATTGATAAGGCATGAGTGTAGCTTCAAGCAGCTTGCAGTTAATATGGTCAAAGTATTCATGCCTACTGCCATTCTCAGTGTTCTCACAGCCTAACTTGCAAATTTACTTCTTTGTCTTTTCTCTCTTGATTTCTGATATGGATTCATAATCTTCTACATAACTTTCCAGACAGTAACAGTGAAGCAACTGCATTTTTAAAGGAACAATATATCTTTTTGCTATTTGCAATTCCAGTTTGGTTTCAAATTAGTGCAATTCTTTTTCTCTGCAGCATTTCAACCATTCTTCTGTACAGAATTAATAACAACTATACAGAGATGTTTCATTTAACTTAACTTACTTTTTATTTGTGTAAATTTTAGGGGTACAAATGTAGTTTTATTACATGTGTATATTGCACAGTGCTGAAGTCTGAGTTTTTAGTGTAATCATTACCCAAGTAGTGAACTTTTTACTCATTTAGTGATTGCTCATCCCTCCCCACCTCTCTTGCAAGTTGTCAGTGACTATTATTCCACACCCTATGTCCAAATGTACCATTATTTAGTTCCCACTTACATGTGAGAGCATGGAGTATTTGACTTTTAGTTTCCGAGTTGTTTCACTCAAGATAATGGCCTCTAGTTTCATCTGTGTTACTGCAAAAGACATAATTTCATTATATTTTAAATTAAATAACATTTAGCTATAATGGCTAAATGGCATTCCATGGTGCATATATATACACCATATTTTCTTTATCCAGCCCTTAATGGACACTTAGGTTGATTCCACATCTTCGCTATTATGAATAGTGCTATGTTAAACATACAAATGCAGGTATTTCTTGATAAAAAAATTTCTTTTCCTTTGGGTGTGTACCCAGTAATATGATTGCTGGGTCAAGTGGTAGTACCATTTTTAGTTCTTTGAGAAATCTCCATACTGTTTTCCATAGAGTTTGCACTTATTTAAATTCCCACCAACAGTGTGTGTGTTCCCTTTTCTCCATATCCTTGCCAGCATCTGGTATTTTTTAACTCTTTAATAATAGCCATTCTGACAAGTGAGATCATATATTATTGTGATTTTAATTTGCATTTCTCTGATGATTAGAGATGTTGAACACTTTTTAAATGCTTGTTGGCTATGTGTAGGTCTTCTTTTGACAGATGTCTATTCATTTCCTTCATCTACTTTTTACTGGTGTTATTTTTGTTGTTATTGTTGCCATTGTTTGATTTCTTTGTAAATTCTGGATATGAGTCTTCTGTCAGTTCAGAGTTTGCAAATATTTTCTCCCATTCTGCAGGGTGTTCACTCTGCTGATTATTTCTTTTGCTATGCTAAAGATTTTTCATTTAATTAAGTCGCATTTATCTATCGTTGTTTTTGTTGTTTGTGCTTTTGAGGTCTTTGTCACGAATTATTTGCCTAGATCAATGTTCAGGGGAGTGTTTCCTAGGTTTTTCTCTAGTATTTTTATAGCTTTAGGTCTTAAGTGTTTGATTCATCTTAAGTTTATTTTTATATATAAGAGATACGGTCTAATTTCAGTCTTCTTCATATGACAATCCAATTTTTAAAGCGTCCTTTATTGAAAAGGGTGTCCTTTCCCCAGTGTATGTTTTTGTTTACTTTGTCAAAGATCAGTTAGCTGTAGATAAGTGGCTGTATTTCTGAATTCTCTATTCTGTTCCATGAATCTATGTGTGCGTCTATTTTTATACCAGTACCATGCTGTTTGGGTTAATATAGACTTGTAATACAATTTGATAGCAAGTAAAGTGATGCTTTCAGCTTTGTTCTTTTTGCTAACGGTTGCTTTGGCTATTTGGGCTCTTTTTCTGGTTTCATAGGAATTTAGGATTGTATCTACAGGTGCAGTCTCTATCAAAATACCAACATTATTTTTCATAGAGCCTTTTTATATTTGTTACTAAAGTGACACACAGTAGTTGGACAGTGTTCTTTGTTCAAGTAGATATGATTTCTCCGAAGTAAATGAATAGAAATAAAGGATGGGGTTAATTATTCTCTGAAGATTTTTTCTCCTTTGACAGCCTGGGCGACAGTTGATCTAAAAAAAAAAAAGCCTTAAAGGTCATATTGGAAGTGGATTGAGAAAGCAGATTGGACACAGAATAGAAAGAATTAATGAACTAGAACATTTTATTAATCTAATCCTCTTTGACAGTAACTATCATCTCTTTTCAATATAGATGACATAACACTTTTCTTTATATATTTTACATTCATTATAATTTTTTACAATGTAAAACCTCCCAGAAAATAAAAAGGAGAATATTCTTGCAATTAATTGGACAAGAACAAAAAGGATGCATTTATTTTCATAAAGCACTTACTTATTTATTTACAAGATGAGCCTAAACCTGTAATGATAATTGTTCCTTTTGTAGAAAGAAAATACAATCTATTTTAAATAAATTAATATTTTAATAAATAGAATATTTAGAATTGATGGCAAATAATTATATATTGCATAGAGAAAGCCACATTTTTCACTCCACATTTATGACCCCTCTATGAGGTCAGTCATATGTTTATCACTGAGTCTGTTATCTTCTCTCTCCTAACCTCTCCTCTCCTTTTCTCCTCCCCTCCCCTCCCCTCTTCTCTTTCTCCATTACCTATTTCTAATCCTCAAAAACTCTAAGATAAAAAGCTTTGATGCTTCAAGCTGTCTCTAAATTTTGGCAACTTTATGTATTGGAAAGGACCTGCACCTTACTGCATCATCTGCAAGACTAGGTAGTGGCACTGAGGGATTCTTGACCAATTTATGAACATTAATATTGTCTGTGAAATATTCTTAATTTGCAGGTCCTTACTATTCAGCAATTATCCTTATATAATATTTCTATTGTCACAATGTGAGTATACAGAAATATAATTTTCAATGACACACACACACGGGCTTCAAGTCAGCAGCCTCTAGGGCAAAACTCAACATGGAAAGTCTTACAGATTTTTTTTTTTAACATTAAGCTTTCTACAAAGATTTAAATCCTCAGGAAAAGAGAATACAGCAATAAATATATCTTTTTACATTAATCCCAAAGTGCTTTAGAGTAGAGATTAACCCAAGCAGGAGAAGAAAAAGGAAAGAGAGTATTGAAATGGAAAGAAGCTCTCCTTGATAAATTGTGGTCTCAAAAGTATCTCTCACACAGGTATGACTCTGAGTATATGCAGTCTGTGTTGGCAGTGGATTTGTAAGCCTTGAAGTGTGTGTTGAGGCAGACTTATATGATTTTCTTCTGGAATTTTTCATCTAGGTCAGTGACTACCAATTATCAATGTTTACCAGGCTTATGGTTTGTGACATAAAGCCTCATAAACAATAATCTTTATAAACACACTGACATAAACTTGACATGTAAGAATGAACAGACAGAGATTTGGAAGCAACTGTGCTTTTCATGTTTAAAGTCAAACTTAATTACAGGAAATGGAAAAGTATAAAAAGTGAAGATGATTAAGACAAATCATCTAGAAGATCAGAATACAATAACCAAAATTAAAAGCCTTAAAGGTCGGCCAGGTGCTGCGGCTCCCGCCTGTAATTCCAACAGTTTGAGAGGCCAAGGCAAGCAGATCACGAGGTCAGTTCCAGACCAGCCTGACCAACATGGTGAAACCCCATCTTTACTAAAAATACAAAAAATAGCCAGGTGTGGTGGTGCACACATGTAATCCCAGCTACTGAGGAGGCTGAGGCAGGAGAATCGCTTGAACCCGGGAGGCAGAGGTTGCAGTGAGCCGAGATCACGCCACTGCACTCCAGCCTGGGTGACAGTGGAAGACCCCATAAAAAACAAAACAAAACAACAGCAACAAAAACCCTTAAAGATCATATTGGAAGTGGATTCAGAAAGCAAACTGGACACAGAATAGGAAGAATTAATGAACTAGAACATTGTATTAAATTATTCAGAATACAGCATACAGAGAATAAAGGATTAAAGGTATATACATACATATATACACATATATGTATGTATGTGCAAAGTATATATAAAGTATATATGTGTATATAAATTATGAGTGTGTATATACATATATACACATATACTTTATATATACAGAATCCTTTATATACATTCTTTAAACACACACACACATTATATACATATATAAATGATATCTGTATACATAAAGACAAGGGTGTTACAGAGGGAGTGTCCAGTATATGTTTGATATGCATTTAGAGAAAGAATATAGAGCTGAAGATTTTTTGAGGAGATAACAACTGAGGACCTATAACTATTAATGGAATGACATCACGCTGGAATTAATATGTAAAATACTTGATATGGTTTGGATGTGTGTCCCCACTTAAATCTCACGTTGAATTGTAATCTCTGGTATTGGCAGTTTGGCCTGGTGGGAGGTGATTTGCTCATGAGGATGGATTTCTTATGAATGGTTTAGCACCATCCCTTTGGTGCCACTCTTGCAATAATGAGTGACTTCTTGAGAGAAGTGGTTGTTAAGGGTGTGTGGCACCTCCTCACTCTTGTCTCTTGCTCCTACGCTGGTCATGTGATGTGCCTGCTCCCGCTTTGTCTTCTGCCATAATTGTAAGTTTCCTGAGGCCTCCTCAGAAGCTCAGTAGATTCCAGCATCATACTTCATGTACAGCCTGCAGAACCATGAAACAACCAAACCTATTTTGCTTATAAATGACCCAGTCTCAAATATTTCTCTATAACAATACAAGAACTGACTAATACAATATTGCTTTTGAGAATACCCTTCAATCCCAACTTCATCCTGTTTTCAGAACTTTTCCTCTCATAACACCCTAAGCTTACTATTCATACAGTGCTTCTTTCAATTTTTTATAATCTATTTACTTTTTTCTCTTCTCTGCTAAGATTTTGAAGTCAGTAAAAGTAAGACACTTGTTTCTATGTCTTAATTGTAAATGCCTGGCTAAATTCAGGTCACAAAACAAGCATTAAGTTAATATTTGTTGATTGAATTCACGCGTTTTTCCTGGTGCCTAGAATTCTTTTATTTACTTATTTTTTTGAGACAGAGTCTCACTCTGTCGCCCAGGCTGGAGTGCACTGGCGCAATCTCGGCTGACTGCAACCTCCACCTCCCGAGTTCAAGTGATTCTTCTGCCTCAGCTTCCTGAGTAGCTGGGACTACAGGCGTGTGCCAGCATGCCTGACTAATTTTTATATATTTTATTTTAGTAGAGACGGAGTTTCACCATATTGCCCAGGCTGGTCTTGAACTCCTGACCTTGTGATCCATCCGTCTCAGTCTCCCAAAGTGCTGGGATTACAGGCGTGAGCCACCACGGGAGAATGTATCCAATACAACTGTGTTAGCTTTTGTAAGTAACTTCCTCTTACTTTTCCAGAAATACAATCTCTGATAGTATTTGCTTGCTTGCTGGGTCCCTTAATTCATAAATTTATTCAAAATTGTTTACTGGATGTCTACTACACATAATAAATTCTTCTAGATATTGTGAATATATATATAACCAAAGTGGAAAGCCTTCTCCTATGTAATTAAAGATTTAATGAAGTGAGGCAGACAATACAATTTTAAGTAAATAAACAAACAAGATGATTTCAGAGAATAATGATCTCTTTGAAGGAAACAAGTATTACAATATGATATTTTCAGCAATGGGTACTTTAAAAAAGGCCATTTGGAAAATCCAAAGTATATGCTAAAGAGAGAGAGAGACAGAGAAAGAAAACTGGACTTTCCTTGTACATTTCTACAGCAAATGGCTACTATAATAGGTCATGAAAGATGTAGCTCTGATGAGGGCAATCTCTGAAGGAAATGTTTGTAAGTCTATATGATGAATGTGAAAAGTTCCAAGATAATATGCTAATTAATAAAAATATGTGAAATTCTCAATATATTCATTTTTCTTATGTTAAAATAAGTCCTTAAATCTATTTGAAAACTTTACTGTCTAGTTAAGGAAAGAGGATTTTAAAATATGAAAAGCTTGTCACCAACATAGAGCCGTGAAGATATAAACCTAGTATTCAATGAGATGTCAGCTGACTCCTTTATTCTTTGTAGCCATTCTTATATTTATTTTTATTCAGGAATTAGTTTCTGTTTTCTTTATTGTCAGTTTTTCCAGGCTTTGGCAAATTGGCTAAATTCTCATTTCATGAGAATGAAACCCTTCTATTTGCAATGACTCTGTTAGAAATAGAAGACATTATCATGTAACCTTTCTATTAGATTACTGTGAGCATTAGTCTTTAACTTCAGAAAGGCATAATAGGGTTAGAATGAATTCTTCTTTCTTATTAATGTTCCCTTTCAGAAGAGATTATTGTAAAGTCTGGAATGGTTCAGAAGTACTGGTTCAATTCTGGAAGATATAAGATTCTTGATTTTCCTAATTTTCACGTTTTAGTGTTGGGAGAGGAAGGAGTAATTCATCTCTAACACATCTCCCCCAAGAGTTGACAATTCTGATAAATAATTTGATAAAAAGCAAATGTTTGTATGAAGGAGATTTGTAAATTGTATACATTGTATACATTGTAGCTTTAGGGTGATCTTTGAATTTTAAACAACCAGTGTTCTCCTTGTTTCCTATTATCAGGTGAAATGAGGTTGATTCATTTGAATAGAATCTTGGTAAGTTATGGGGAAAAACTGAGGTTGTCATCGATGTAGAACATCATAGGAAGTTGCAATGCATTGTCAAAAATATTTTTTCATGTTGGGAGAAAAATTAGGATGACATTCTATGCGCACTGCTTGCAATAATTGTATTTAGTATTAAAGTGGTAGAAAGACGGTTGTCTGTAATTCTTAGATTTCTAATACACTCTAGCTCAATTCTGTTTGAATAGAAGACATCTATTTGAAAAGCAAATGTAATATGCCTTAAACCAAGCCATTTGCATTTCTTGAGCATAAAAATTGCAGCACTGTGCCAATACCTTTGACAGAACACTTGAGCAAAGTAGAGCTAGTAATGTCATTTATACAAAGACTTTAAAGCACATTCTGTACTTTTTTATTTAATAGAAAAATGGAAGCACCTTGAATAAAAGAAAAAATAATTGAAGATGAGAAAATGATATTAGTAAGAATGAAATAGCAGAGAATAAAATAAATGCATATAAACTCACGTAGCTTTCTCTAAATTGCAGCAAGCATACCTGTTAATGAATGTTGGAGGATTTAGAATTTCTAGACTTTCAAAAAATATAATTAATTCCTTTCAGAAATGGTATAAATTAGTGCATCCACTCAGTCGTTGTAAAATATTCAGAGTTTAAAATTAGACCCTTCTCTTGGGGGAAATGGCTGATTCTAGGTCTGGGTGAGGAAATATACAAGATGAGTCATACAGTAAGATCTCCAAATGACCAAAGTTTGAATATTTTGAGCAAAATAATAACAATAACAATAACATAGTATTGAATTATAATCCAAAATATAAAATAAATATCCATGAGTTATTATGGTTTTATTTATATCTATATATAAAACAATATTCATGAGTAATAACTAACAGATATAGATATCAGTAATACACAAACATAACTGTTCATATGTGTGTGCATATGTGTGTATAAAAGAAGGAACAAATCTCCTGTACAGAATTTCAAATAATTATGTAGATATTCTGCCTTCAAGGAAATGGAACATAGTTATCATTCCATAGGCATCAGCTACACATAATGGCTTCCTTTCATAGGCTACAGTATGAAAAGAGGGGAGGTTACTTTACAGTGGTGAAAACTTGCAGGAACTACTTTAGCCAATTTACCAATGTCAGCATCAAAAATTTGGAGAAAACTTATAAGAATTACTTCAGCCACGTTACCAACGTCAGCATCAACAGTAGTAAATCATATTTACAGTGTGTGCCTTTACCTTTCAAATAATCTGACTAAAATGGGATTTTCCCTCTGTGGTCTTTCTTCCAGAATCCTATAACCCCTTTTAAAGCATAAGAAAAATATCAGACACATTTCATTAAAGGAGTATTCTACAAAATACCTGACCAATATAATTCCAAATTATCAGTGTCATTAAAATCAGAACAAGTCTGAAAAACTGTTAGAGGCCCAAGGAGACTAAGAAATATGAGAATTAGTTGTAAAGTGTTAATCTTGTATTGGACTCTGGAATAGAAAAGGATGTTGGGTAAAAACTAGGAAAATCTATATAAAGTATAAACTTTAGTTAATAATAATGTACTAATATTAGTTCATTAATTGTGACAAATGTATCACAATAAATGAAGACACTAATAGTAGGAGGACCTAGCTGTGGGATATATAGAAACTCTGTGCTATCTTTGCAACTTTTGCATAAATCTAAAACTATTCTAAAATAAAACGCTTATTTAAATATATGAAAAATAACTTAGGCCCTTGGAATTTTCCACTGCTTTATTTTTAGAAAATCGATTACATTATCTTTCCTACCAAATTAAATGTCTCACATTGTTCATAATGCCCCAAACTTCTTAAAACTATGCCTTATTCTGCATTAGGGATAATGTCTCGATTTAGAATAGCAGACATTTTCCTTAAAGTATACTGTGAGAAACACATTCACCCATCCATACCCAAAGAATGGACTCAGAGACACAAAGAACAGCTGAAGTGAGACTTTTAATGGCAGTCTTGCAAGATCGGGTTTCTGGTAGGCAGGCATACTTGGGGCAGTTACAGCAGGCAACTTATTTCCTAGCATGCAAGTCCCTCCCCCAGTTCCTCACTGGTTGAATACTATGGGGTTACAATCTTCCTGGATGTTGTCTAAGTTTCATTATCCCCTTGTAACATCATACCCAGGTCCCCTTTCCTGCTTAAGTTTTGATTTCCCGATAATGAAACTTTATTCCCTTTTATGGGCTGACCTCTTCTCTACATTCTGCTTGCTTATCATGACTTTCTAGGTGCATGAGCCCTGTGGTTTGTCACGTATGCAGTCTAGCTGCCAGTACTTACATCTATCATGTCTTGAAAATGGACCATTAAAATGTTTTCTCAGAAGTTCCCTCCTATTTTTTTTTTACATCTTTTGGTCTTATTTTCACTTTAATCTTTGGGTTCTTGGATCCTCAAATCATTTTAGGACTAGTTATTTTCTTCTTCATAGTCTGGTTTGGTGTCTAATAGCAGTAAATTATTTTGCTGGTAGGTCATGGACATTTGTTTGTTAATAGCTGTTTCAATTAACCTTTGTGCTAGTCCCCTTATACAAGGGATAATATAGCATCCCACTGCCATTAAGACCCCTGCTACAATTATGAAAGATGTAAGGACTGAAGCTACCATGCCTTTCCATTTCCCTCACTAACCTTCCAGCCAACCAGTAAAAGGGTCATCAATTCCAGCATTTTCTGCCAGTTCGTTGGTAAGAGTGTCAGTCCTTGTAACACTTTTGTAATGATTCCATCTGGGGTAGTATTGTTGGGAATGAAAGTACATTTCCCACCTGGCATAATACATATGGCCCCTTTTTCTGCTAGTATCATGGCTAACGCACACTTGTTTTCCCAGGCCATTTGGCTGGTGGCATCTAGCTGGCTAGCCACCCCTGAGGGCACCCTGAGTATAACTGATGAACCTCTTTTGATTATAATAAATATAATTAATCCAATCTACATTTTTATTAATAATTGACCACCAGAAAAGTGCTAACTCAAACCCAGCAGCTATTTGGTTTTGGAGCTTAAATTCCTTAGACACCCCCCTAGAAACTCCTATTGAGTCAACATATATATTGTGATCAAAAGAATTTGTCAAGTCTCTCCAGTTTCTTATGGCCATGTGTATTTTTGGATATTTTATGGAACGTCAGGGTGAAGGAAATGGCCAAGTGAACTAAAGTACAAGTCCCAGTCCAATTGAATGGTAACAGGTAATGGAGGTTCCTCTTCCAGCAATACCACCAGACATTAACCCAAGGTATATGGAGAGCTGGGTAATGGCCATTGCCTGATTCATCAGTGACATTTAGGATGTGGGTACAAGTCGAGAGTTCTCCATGGGCTTATTGAACTCTGCCCCATGCCTAGAGAGGCAAGATGAGTGGTTCATATTTCCTACAGAGAACAGCGGGATTGCTCTGGGATCTGACCTCCACAATGTGGGAAAGAACAATGATGGACTCTTACAAGTCTCATTTCACCATGCATCCTTGTCCTGGTATAAAGCCAATATGCAATGCATTCCTTCAGGATCGGTATCCCATCCTAGGGGAAATGGAACCACCTGCGTCTGAGGTTGTCCCACAGCAAATGCATAGCAGTTACTCTTCTTGAGGGTTTGTACTGAAAATTTGACCCATTCCACTCAGGCATTCACATCTTTGTACCCTGTCTCAATTTCTAAGGTTTGCCTTAAATTCTTTACTTCAATTATTTCTATGATTTTGGGTCATTATTTGGTCAACTAAAGTGTTTGTCAGGTTCTAGGGTTGGAGTAGTCCCAGGCAAATGGGAGGTCAAGTTCTTGATAAGTTTGAGAACAAATTACCCTGGGGGTCTTTCACTGTGATTTCTACCCCAACCCATATACCCAAGAGGCTGTTTTTGGTTCTTGGTCTAGAACAGCTGGATTTTCAATGGTGAGGAGTATAGGCTTGCATTTAAAATTCTGGTAGTTATTTGGTGGGACCCCTTGGATAGATGTAGTTTATTCTTCAAGGACCTCCAGCTTGGAGTTACCTACCCTATTTTTACTGTCCAAACCTGAAATTGGGTAATCCACCAAGCATAATCCCAGCTGGGGCAGGGTGATGCCCTACTGTAAGCTGTACCTGGGTCAGGGCAAAGATATTTATCCACCTGTGAGAGCTGTCTCTGATTTTCTAAATTCCCACAAGATAAAACCTGGCAGGCATTAAATCTTATAGTCTGGGGTGCTACCATCTTGGTCACATTAATAACCAACCTGATTGAGTAGAGAATAGTCCCCTGCCTATTTTGATTTTGACCTTCTAGTTTTGTATAGTAACCCATCTCAGCCATATTAATTTCCAGAGATGGGGCCAGCCCATGTTTCCTTTTTAGGTTTTTCTCAGAGTTAACATTAAGGGTTCATCAGGCGACCTGTGCACTTTCCACACTTTCCACTGGTCTTTTCCTTTCTTTCCAAGCTCTCTTTTCCCAGTTTTTTGACTCAAGTATAGTGAGTCCACCCTCATTCAGTTGTTCACATGGGCATCTCAGTGGTCAGGAGCACTTGATAGGGACCTCCCCAGCTTAGATGGAGCTTGTCTTCTTTCCAAGTCTTAATCAGCACCAAGTCGCCAGGCTGGAAGTGGTGAACTGCAAACTCAAGAGGTGGAGTTTGAGTGAGAAGTCCTTTTAACCTAAAGATGACAAGATAGAGGATATGGCCAGTATATAGTTTCTTAAGAATTGATCCTTGGTTTCTGTAGTAGGAAGGTCTGTAAATCTGCCCAAATCCAAGAGAGTCCATATAATAACTCATACAGGGAAAATCCCAAGTCTTTTCTTGGGACTGTGCTAATCCTAAGGAGTGTTATTGGGAGATATTTGGTCTAAGGAATTTTGGTTTCTAAAATTAGTTTGGTAATATGCTTTTTGAGATTTTGATTCATTCTCTCTACCTTTCCAGAGGAAGGAGGATGCCAAGTGTTGTGATAATCTCGTCTAATTTGTAAACCGTCCATAATTCCCCTTAACACCCTTGAGGTAAAGTGGCTCCCATTGTCCAAAGCAATATTTTCCACCAGGCCAAATATAGGTACAATCTGTTATAATATTATTTTGGCCACATTCCTGGCAGTGACTATCGTAAGGGGAAAGGCTTCCACCCAGCTGTATAAGTGATCTATGATCACCAGCAAATACTTTAGTCTTCCTACTTTGGGCATTTCTGTGAAATCTACTTGAATGCTCTGAAATGGGCTTAGTCTGGGAGGTCTTCCTCCCATGGCCTGTTTTCTAATTACTTTTTTGTTTATCCTTTGACAAGTTACACAGCTTTCACATACTTGTTTAGCAAGTATATTTATTTAGGGTGAGAATATTTAATATTCTCTCTCTTAGCATTTTTAAGTGTGTAATATGTCATTATTCACTATAGTAACTATGCTGTTTAAAAGATATGCAGAACTAAAATTTTAACCAACATTTTCCCATCTTGGCCTGTCCCCTAGTAACCACCACTCAATTTTCTGCTTCTATGAGCTCAACTTCTTTAGATTACACATATGGGTGAGATCAAGCAGTATTTTCCCCTCTGTGCCTGGCTTATTCATTCATAAAGAAAAAAATTGTGTTGTTTATCCTGATATATATTAAATATATATTTTTTCCTTGTCCATTCATTAGTTTTTGAAAACATTGATTGATTCCATATCTTGTTTATTGTGAAAAATGCTGAAATAAACATGGAAATGCAAACATATCCTCAAGATCCTGATTCCATTTTCTTTAGATATATTGTATGCCCAGAAGTGGAATGGCTGGATCACATGGTATTTCTACTTTTAATAGTTTGAGAAACCTCTGTACTGTTATTCAAAATAGACATATTTTTCTATTTTACATTCCCACCAACAGTACACCAGCTTTCCCTTTTTTTTCACAGCCTTGCAAAACTTCACTTCACTTTTTGATAATAGCCTTTCTGACAGATGAGAAGTGATATCTCTTTATAATTTTGTTTTGCATTATTCTAATGATCAGTGATATTAAGAATTTTTTCAAATACTTGTTGGCTATTTGTATGTCTCTTTTTGGGAAGTGACTAAATCCTTCACTCATTTTTATTTAATTGGAAATTTGTTTTTTGTTATTGAATTGAGTTTGTAAAGCTTTTTTTTTTTGAGGCAGAGTCTCACTCTCTTAGTGCAGTGGCACAATCTTGGCTCACTGCAGCCTCTGTCTCCCAAGTTCAAGTGATTCTCCTGCCTCAGCCTCCCTAATAGCTGTGATTACAGGGATGCACCACCACACCCAGCTAATATATATATAAAGTAGATACAGTGTTTCACCATGTTAGTCAGGCTAGTCTCGAACTCCTAACCTCAAATGATCCACCTGTCTTGGCCTCCCTAAGTGCTGGAATTACAAGCATGAGCCATGGTGCCCAGCCCTGTTAAGCATTTTGGATATTAATACCATAACAGATGTATGGTTTGCAAACACTTTTTCCAGTCCATGGGTTGTCTCTCCACTCTGGTGATTGTTTCATTTGGTATGCAGAAGCTTTTAGTTTGAGGCAGCCCCATTTGTCTGCTTTTCTTGTGTTGCCCATGTTTTGGGATTCATATCCAAAAATCTATTGCCCATACCAATGTCAAGAATTTTCTTTCCCTATGTAGCCCCCCAAGAAGCTGGGGTTACAGGCATGCAACACCACTACCAGCTAATGTTTTGTATTTCTTGTAAAGATGGGGTCTTGCCATGTTGTCCAGGCTAGTCTCAAATTCTGGAGCTCAAGCAATCTTCCTGCCTTGACCTCCCAAAGTGCTGGGATTACTGGCATAAGCCACCACACCTGCTACCTATATGATTTTCTAGCAGGTTTATAGTTACAGGTATTACACTTAAAGATTTAATCCACTTTCAGATCATATTTGCACATGATGGAGGATTAAGATTCTAATTTCCTTCTTCTACATGTGGGTATTCAGTTTTCCAACAACATTTATAAAAATAACTGTCCTTTTCCCATTGTGTGTTCTTAGAACTTGTATCAAAGATCACTTGACCGTGAAGTGTGTAGATTTATTTCTGGGTTCTTTATTGTCTTCTTTTGGTCAATATGTCTTTTATTCCTGTATCATGCTGTTTTGGTTAATAAATATTTGTAGTATATTTTCAAATCAGGTAGTGTGACACCTCTAGCTTTGTTATTTTTACTCAGTATTGCTTTGGCTATTCAACTCTTTTGCCAGTCCATATGAATTTTAAGATTGCTTTTTATTTTAGTGAAAAAAGCCATTAAAATTTTGATAGGCATTATACTGAATCTGAAGTTCATTTTGGGTAGTATGGGCATTTTAACACTACCAATTCTTCCAATTCATGAATATGGAATTTTTTTACTTATTTGTGTCTGGTTCAGTTTCTTTAATGAGTGGTTTTTCAGTGTTAAGATCTTTCACTTCCTTGGTTAAATTTATTTCTAAGTTTTTTTTTCAGATACTATTGTAAATGGAATTGTTTTCTTTATTTTCTAAACTCTTAAAGATATGTATTTAATTATCTTTATTTCAAAAGTTTTTGGGAACAAATGGTGTTTGGTTATATGGAAAATTTCTTTAGTGCTGATTTCTGAGATTTTGATGCACCTGTCACCCAAGCAGTGTACACTGTAGCCAATGTATAGTCTTTTATCCTTCAACCCCCTCAACTCCCTCCCACTCTTGTCCTCAAGTCTCCAAAGTCCATTATATCATTTTTATGCATCTGTGTCCTCATAGCTTAGGTCCCACTTACAAGTGAGAACATACGATGTTTGAATTTTTTTCCGAGTTACTTCACTTAGAATAATGGTCCCCAACTCGATCCAGGTTGTTATGAATGCCATTGTTTCATTCCTTTTTATGGCTGAGTAGTATTTTATGATACATATATATGATATATGTATATCATATTTATATATGATATATATCATATTTATATATGATGTATATGATATATATCATATTTATATATGATGTATATGATATATGATATATATCATATTTATATATGATGTATATGATATATGATATATATCATATTTATATATGATGTATATGATATATGATATATATCATATTTATATATGATGTATATGATATATGATATATATCATATTTATATATGATGTATATGATATATGATATATATCATATTTATATATGATGTATATGATATATGATATATATCATATATATATGATATATATATGATATATGATATATATCATATTTATATATGATGTATATGATATATGTCATATTTATATATTTATATATGATGTATATCATATTTATGTATATACCATACCATATATCTATATCTATATATAATGTTTTCTTTATTCACTCATTTATTGATTGATGAGCATTTAGGCTGGTTTGATATTTTTGAAATTTGTGAATTGTGCTGCTATGAACGTGCATGTGCAACTGTTTTTTTCATACAATGACTTATTTTCCTCTGGGTAGATACCCAGTAGTGGGATTGATGGATCAAATGGTAGGTCTACCTTTAGTTCTTTAAGAAATCTCTATACTATTTTCCATAGTGGTTGTGGTAGTTTACATTTCCACCTGCATGTAAAAGTGTTCCCTTTTCACCAAATTCATGCCGGGAACTGCTTCTTCTTCTTCTTTTTTTTTTTTTTTAATTATGACCATACTTACAGGAGTAAGGTGGTAGTATGTTGTGGTTTTGATTTGTATCTCCCTGATAATTAGTGATATTGAGCATTTTTTCATGTGTTTGTTGACTATATGTATATCTTGTTTTGAGAATTATCTTTTCATGTCCTTTGCCCACTTTTTGATGGGATTATTTGTTTTCTTCTTGTTGATTTGTTTGAGTTCCTTGTAGATTCTGGATATTAGTCCTGGATTCTGAATATTATTCATAGTTTGTGAATATTTTATCCCATTCTGTGGGCTGCCTATTTACTCTGCTGGTTATTCATTTTGCTGTGCAAAAGATTTTTAGTTTACTTAAGTCCCTTCTATTTATCTATGTTTTTGTTGCACTTGCTTTTGGATTCTTGATCATAAATTCTTTGCCTAAGATAATGTCTGTAAGAGTTTTTCTGATGTTGTCTTCTACAATTTTTATGATTTCAGATCTTAGGCTTAAGTCTTTGATCTATCCTGAGTTGATTTTTTGATTAAGGTGAAAGATGAAGATCCAGCTTTGTTCTTCTACATCTGGCTTGCCAATTACCCTAGTATAATTTGTTGAAAAGGATATCCTTTTCCCACTTTATGTTTTTGTTTGCTTTGTTAAAGATCAGTATGTTGTAAGTATTGAATTTTTTTCTGGGCTCTCTCTTCTTTTCCATTGATCTCTGTGCCTGTTTTTATATGGGAACAATACTGTTTTGTTTAACTATATCCTTGCAATATAGTTTGCAATTGGGTAATAAGATGCCTCCAGATATGTGCTTTTTGCTTAGTCTTTTTTTTTTGGCTATGAGGGCTCTTTTTTGGTTCAATATGAATTTTAGAATTGTTTTTCTAGTTTTGTGAAGAATGATGATGGTATTTCAGTGGGAATTGTGTTGAATTTGTAAATTGATTTTGGTGGTATGGTCATTTTCACAATATTAATTCTACCTATTCATGAGCATGGGATGTGTTTCCATTTCTTCATGTCATCTATGATTTCTTTCAGCAGTGTTTTGTAGTTTTCCTTGTAGAAATTTTTCACCTTCTTGGTTAGGTATATTCCTAAGTATATATACTTTTGTAGTTGTTTTAAAAGGGGTTGATCTCTTGATTTTATTCTTAGCTTGATCATTTTGGTGTAGAGCAGTACTACTGATTTGTGTACACTGATTTTGTATCCTGAAACTTCACTGAATTTATTTTTCAGATCTGGGAGCTTTTTGGATGAGTCTTTAGTGTTTTTTAGTATGTGATCATATCATAGTCAAACAATGATAACTTGACTTCCTCTTTTCCAATTTGGATATTCTTTATTTCCTTCTCTTGCCTGATTGCTCTGGCTATGATTTCAAGCACAATGTTGAATAGCAGTGGTGAAAGTGGGCATCCTTGTCATGTTCCAGTTCTCAATGAGAATGCTTTCAACTTTTTCCTCACTCAGTATAAAGTTGGCTGTGGGTTCATCATAGATGGCTTTTATTACCTTGATGTATGTCCCTTCTATGCCAATTTAGCTGAGGGTTTTAATCATAATTCAATGCTGGAATTTGTCTAATTTTTTTCCTGCATCTATTGAGATGATCATATGATTTTTGTTTTTAATTCTGTTTATGTGATGTATCACATTTAATGGCTTTTGTATGTTAAACCATCCCTGCATCCCTGGTATGAAATGCACTTGATCCTGGTGTATTATCTTTTTGATATGCTGTTGGACTCACTTAGCTAGTATTATGTTGAGGATTTTTGCATCTATATTTATCAAGGATATTGGACTGTAGTTTTCTTTTTCTTGTTCTGTCCTTTCATGATTTTTCTAGATTAATATGGCTTCATAGAATGATTTATGGAGGATTCTCTCTTCCTCTGTCTTTTGAAATAGTTTTAGCAAGATTGGCTCCCATTCTTCTTTGAATGCCTGATAGAATTCAGCTGTGACTTCATCTGGTCCTGGACTTTTTCTGGTTGGCAAATTTTTTATTACTGTTTCAATCTTGCTACTTGGTATTGGTCTGTTCAGAGTTTCTATTTCTTCTTGGCTTAATCTAGGAGGATTGTATATTTCCAGGAATTTATGCATTTCCTCTAGATTTTCTAGTTTGTGCATGTAAAGGTGTTTATAGTAGCTTTGAATGATCTTTTATATTTCCCTTGTATTGGTTGTACTATCTCTTGTTTTGTTTCTAATTGAGCACATTTGGATCTTCTTTCTTCATTTTTTGGTTTATTTTGCTAATGGTCTATCCATTTTGTGTATCTTTTCGAAGAACTAGCTTTTTGTTTCATTAATCTTTTGTATTTTTCTTTGTTACAATTTTTTTTTAGTTCTGTGCTGATTCTTGTTATTTTTTTTTTTCTGCTGGGTTTGGGTTTGGTTTGTTCTTGTTTCTCTAGTTCTTTGAGCTGTGACATTAAGTTGTCAATTTGTAATCTTTCAGACTTTTTGATGTAGGCATTTAGTGCTATGAATTTTCCTCTTAGCACCACTTTTTCTGTATCACAGAGGTTTTGGTAAGTTTTGTCTCTATTATCATTCAGCTAAAAGAGTTTTTTAATTTATATCTTTATTTTATTGTTGACCCAAAAATCATTCAGTAGCATCTTATTTAATTTCCATGTTTTTGTGTAGTTTGAAGGGTTCCTTTCAGAGCTAATTTTCAGCTTTATTCCCCCGTGGTCTGAGAGGGTACTTGATATAATTTCAACTTTCTTAAATTTATTGAGACTTGTTTCATGGCCTATCCTATGGTCTAGCTTGAGGAATATTCCATTGCTAATGATAAAAATGTATATTCTGAAGTTATTTGGTAGAATATTCTGTAAATAATTCTTAAATCCATTCATCTTAGGGTATAGTTTAACTACATTGTTTCTTTGTTGACTGTCTGTCTTGATGACCTGTCTAGTGCTTGCAGTGGAATATTGACATCCCCCACTATTCTGTGTTGACATCTATCTCTTTTGTTAGGTGTAGTGATAATTGTTTTATAAATTTGGGACCTCCACAGTAGGGTGCATATGTATTTAGGATTGTGATATTTTCCTATTAGACTGATTTTTTTTATTATTTATAATGTCTTTGTTTGTCTTTTTAAACTGTTGTTGCTTTAAAGTCTGTTTTGCCTAATATATGAATAGCCGCTGCTTACTTCTCATTTTCATTTGCATGGAATATCGTTTCCACTTCTTTACCTTAAATTTACTTGAGTTTTTGTGCATTAGGAGAGTCTCTTGAAGACAGCAGATATTTGGTTGTTGTATTTTTATTTATTCTGCTATTCTGCGTCTTTTAATTGGAGTATTTAAGCCGTTTACATTCAACATTAGTATTGAGATATGAGGTTCTATTTTATTCATTGCACTATTTGTTGCCTGAATACCTTGTTTGTTTTTCAGTGTGTTATTGTTTTATCAGCCCTGTGAGACTAATGCTTTAAGGAGGTTCTATTTTGTTGTATTTCAAGGTTTTGCTTCAAGATTTAGAACTCCTTTTAGCATTTCTTTTAGTGCTGGCTTGTTAAGGGTGAATTCTCTCACTATTTGTTTGTCTGAAAAACACTTTATTGCTCCTTCATTTATGAAGCTTAGTTTTGCTGGATACAAAATTCTTTTGTAGCAATTATTTTGTTTAGTGGGGCTAAAGATAGGACCTAAAATTCCTTTTGCCTTGTGTGGTTTTAGCTGAGAATTCTGCTGTTAATCTGGTAGGTTTTCCTTTATAGGTTACCTGATGTTTTGCCTCACAGCTCTTAAGATTTTTTCCTTCATCTTGGCTTTAGATAACCTGAGGACTATGTGCCTAAGTGATGATCTTTTTGTGATGAATTTCCCAGGTGTTCTCTGAGCTTCTTCTATGTGGATGTCTAGATCTCTGATAAAACCAGGAAGGTTTTCCTCAATTATTCCCTCAAATGAGTTGCCCAAACTTCTAGATTTCTATTCTTTCTCAGGAACACCAATTATTCTAAGGTTTGGCTATTTAACATAATCCCAAATTTTTTGGAGGCTTTGTTCATTAAAATTTCCTTTCTTTGTCTTTGTCTGATTGGGTTAATTTAAAAGCTTTATCTTTGAGCTCTGAAGTTCTTTCTTCTACTTGTTCTAGTCTGTTGTTGAAAGTTTCCAATGCATTTTGTATTCTTTAAGTGTGATTGTTTTTTCTTTATATCTATTTCCCCAGAGACTTTCTCATCTGTATCCTGTATTTTTCTTCTTTTTATTTCTGTAAGCTGTTTTTCACCTTTCTCTGGTACCTCCTTGAGTAGCTTAATAATCAATCTTCTGAATTCTTTATCTTGCAATTCAGAGATTTCTTCTTGGTTAGGGCCCATTGCCGGGGAGCCAGTGTTGTATTTGCGGGGTTTTATAAAACCTGGTTTTGTAATATTATCAGACTTACTTTTCTGATTTCTTCTCATTTGGTTAGACCTTTTCAATGGAAAAATTTGGAACTCAAGACTACTGTTCAGATTCTTTTGTCCCATAAGGTGATTACTTGATGTGGTGCACTCCCCCTTTCCCTAGGGATAAGGCTTTTTGGGAAACTGCAGAGATTGTTATAGCTCTTCTGGGCTTAGTCACCCAGCAGGGCTATCGGATTCTGGGCTGATGCTGGAGAATGTCTGCAAAATGTCCTGTGATGTGAGCCACCTTCAGGTCTCCCAGGCATAGATAACAGCACTGCTTTCATGTAGGTGTCAGGGGAGTGAAGTAGACTATGTGAGAGTCCTTGGTGGTAGATGTGTTTAGTGTGATGGCTTTCTTGAATGCTTGTTATACTAGCAGTGAAGTTGTCATGTGCACAGACTCAGGACTTCTGATTAGCAAGGATGTTTCAGGCAGTGGAATTACCTGTTGTTTTCTCTTTCCTTGGAGCAGGATTATTCTGTCATGAGTTGCTGTAATGTCTTGAGTTGGTTGGCCTCCAGTCAGGAGGTGGTGCTTGCAAGAGAGCACTCAAGTTTTTTATCTGTCTTGTAGAGTTTGCAGCAGTGTGCTGCTTCTTTCAAGGATATTTGAATTATTTAGGTTTTCCTGGTAGGTTCCTGCAGTGGTTCTTGGAGCAAAAGTCCATAGCGTGAGACTCCACATGTTGTTCCATCTGTCCAAGAGTGAGCTGCACGTTAGCCCTGCCTCTTATCTGCCATCTTTCTCTCTTGGAGGAGGAGGGGCACAGTTATGCTGGATGCTGAGACCTGAGCTGGGTGGTCTGGCAGCACAGAGTTGCCTACTCACTGGATAGCTCACAGGCACCCATGGACCTTAGCCAAGCATGGGCCAGAGTGGGCAGGAGAAGAGTGAAATCATTTTCTTGATTGCTCTTTCAGATAGTTTCTTGTTACTGTTTAGAGACACTACTATTTTGGTATGATGATTTTCTATTCTAAACTTTACTGAATCCATTTATTAGTTCTAATACTCTTTTGAGGGAGTGTTTAGGTTTTCTATATATGATTGTGTCACATTAATATAAAGACAATTCAACTTCTTCCTTTCCAATTAGATGTCTTTTATTTATTTCTCTTTCCTAATTGTCCTGGTTAAAACATCTAGTACTGTGTTGAATATATGTGGTGAGAGTGGGCTTCCTCATCTTCTTCCTGATCTTATAAGAAAAGTTTTCAGCTTGCCACCATTAAGTATAATATTAGCTGTGGTGTTGTCATGTATGTCCTTTATTGTGTGGAAATTCATTCTTTTTATACCCAATTTGCTGAGAATTTTTATCATGAATGGATGTTGCATTTTTTCAAATGCTATTGCTGTATTTATTGAGATGATAATATGGTTTTATCTTCTATTCTGTTAATGTGGTGTATCACCTTTCTTTATTTGCATACATTAAATTATCCTTGCATCCCAGGTATAAATTCCACTTAAATTTTGTGTATGAACACTTTCATGTGCTGTTGATTTTGGTTTGCTAGCATTTTGTTGAGGATTCTTGATGCTATTTCATCAGGAATATTGGCCTATAAGTTTCATTTATTTTAGAATTTTTGTCTTATTTTGGTATTAGGGTAATGATAGCCTTGTAAAATAAATTTGAAAATGTTTCCTCCTTTTCAATTTTGGAAGAGTTTGAGAATGATTGGCATGATTACCATAAATGTTTGGTCAAATTTACCAGTGAATACATCAGGTTCTGGGCATTTCTTTCTTAAGAGGATTTTAGTCACTGATTCAATCTCCTTACTCATTATTTATTTATTAATATATTCTATTTCTTCGTGATTCAGTCTTGGTAGGTTGTATGTTTCTAGGAATGTATCCATTTCCTCTAAATTATCCTATATGTTGGCATATAATTGTTTAGGTTAGTTTTTTGTACTCCTTTGCATTTCTGTGGTACTGATAATAACGTCTGCTCTGCCATTTATAATTTTTTTTATTTATTTTTCTTTCTTTTTTACTGGCTAGCTTACTCACAGGTTTCTAAAATTTGAGTTTCTTTTTTTGAAAAAAAAATGTCATTTACCTTTTCAATTGTTTTTGTAGTTTCTTATTTATTTCTGCTTTGAGTTTATTAACTCCTTTCTTTGCTGATTTTTGGCTTAGCATGTTTCACTATTCTACTTCCTTAACAGGTGACATTATTTTATTTATTTTAGATTTTTCTTTTTATTAATGTAGGCATGTATTTCTATAAACTTCACTCTTATAACTCATTTTGCTGCAACACATAAGTCTTAGTAGGCTTATGCTTCCATTCATTTGTCTCAAGATACTATTTGAATTCTCTTTTGATTATTTCTCCTTTGACAATAGTCATCCAGGAATATCTTTTTTATCTTCCATGTGTCTGTAAATTTTCCAATTTTCTTCTTTTTATTGATCTCCATTTCCATATGATTGTGGTCAGAAAAAATATTTTACATGATTTAAATATTTTTAAACTTGGTAAGGCTTATTTTGAGGTCTAACATATGATTGATCTTAGAGAATATTCCATGTGCATTTAAGTATATATTTTTCTGCAGTCGCATGGAAGGTTCTGTATATGTCTCTTAGGTCTATAGTGTTGAAGTCTGCTCTGCTGTTACTTAACTGAATTTCAGCCTGGATGATCTATCCTTTGTTGAAATTGGGGTATTGAAATCTCATATTAGTATTGCATTGCTTCTATTTCTCCTTTCAGTTCTGTCAAATTTGCTTTACATATTTAGGAACTCCAATGTTTGGTGCATATAAATGTACAATTTTTTTTTTTTTTTTTTTTTTTTTTTTTGAGATGGAGTCTCACTCTGTCGACCAGGCTGGAGTGCAGTGGCACAATCTGGGCTCACTGCAAGCTCTGCCTCCCAGGTTCACGCCATTCTCCTGCCTCAGCCTCCTGAGTAGCTGGGACTACAGGCGCCCGCCACCACTCCCAGCTAAGGTTTTATATTTTTAGTAGAAGCGGGGTTTCACCATGTTAGCCAGGACGGTCTCGGTCTCCTGACCTCGTGATCCACTCGCCTCGGCCTCTCAAAGTGCTGGGATTACAGGCGTGAGCCACCGAGCCCAGCCTAAATTTACAAGTTTTAATCTTCTTGATGAATTGACCCCTGTATCATTGTACTATGACTTTCTTTATCTCTTATGACTGTTCTTGACTTAATGTCTATTTCATCTATTATGAGGTTATTAATCCATTTCTATTTAAAGTAATTATTGTTAGAAAATGGCTTACTGCTCTCCTTTTGTTGATTGTTCTCTGATTATTTTGCAGTTACTTTGTTCCATTTAATCTTCTGCTCTTTTTCTTTTAGGTTTAATTTCTTTTTTTTTTTTTTTTTGGTAGTGGTAGGCTTCGATTCTTTTCTCTTTATCTTTTATGTATCTATTATATGTATATCTCTTTTGGTTATCGTGAGGCTTACATAAAACACTTTACAGTTATAATGGTATATTTTAAGCAGTTAAGCAACTTTACATTTTTTAAATGTAAATTTTAATATTTCCTTTTCTCACATTATTTGTCGCTAATGTCACAATTTAAACTTTTAAATATATTATGTGCCCATTAACAAAATATTTATCTATGATTACTTTAAATATTTTTGTCTTTTAACTTTTAAATCTGCTTTAAATGTGATTTACACACCATAACACTATTACAATATTTTCAATCCGAGTACATTCCTTTTACCAGTGAGTTTCATACTTGCATATGTTTTTATGTTGTTCATTAGTGTCCTTTTATTTCAACTTGAAGAGCTCCCTTTAGCACTTCTTGTAAGGCAAACTAGTGGTGACGAACTCCCACAGCTTTTATTTGTCTGGGAAAAGCCTTATTTCTGTTATTTCTGAAGGAAAACCTTGCCAGGTATAGTATACTTACTGGTGGTTGTCATGTTTGTTTGTTTTCTCCAGCACTTTGAATATATGACCACACTCTCTCCTGTCCTGCAAAGTTTCTGCTGAGAAATCCACTGATACTGTTATGGAGGCTCTCTTGCATGTGACAAGATGCATTTCTCTTGCTGCTTTCAAAATTCTCTTTAACATTTGAGAATCTAGTTGTGACGTGCTTCAGTAGAAAACTCTATTTAATTTATTTATAGTTCTTTGAACTTTCTGAATCTGTATGTTTGTTTCCTTTTCCAGAATTGAAAAGTATTCAGTCATTATTTATTTAAATAAGCATTCTGCCCCCTTTCTCTTTCTCTGCTCCTTCTGGGAAATCTATAATGCATACATTGATATGTTTAACAATATCCTTTAAGACCCATAAATTTTCCTTACTTTTTAGTTTTTTTCCCTCTGACTATATAATTTCAAATATCTGACTTCAAGCTCACTGATTCCTTCTTCCACTTGTTTATGTCTGCTATTGAAGTTCTGTGTAGAATTTTTTAGCTCAGTCTTTGTGCACGTTAGCTCCAGTTTTTTGATTGGTTCTTTTTGATGGTTTCTATCTATTTGTTGAACTCTCATTTTGTTCATGTAGTTTTTCCTAACTTTTTTTAGTTATCTATGTTTTCTTGTAGCTCACTGAACTTAAGGTGCTTTTTAAATTTATTTCTCAGGCCTTTCATAAATCTCTATTTCTTTCAGATTGGTTACCGGTGCTTTTGTTGTTACTTTTTTGATTATGTCCTTTTCATTGATTTTTTTTAAGACTTGTGTTTCTGAGTTAGTATGTGCACATTTGAAGAAATAGGCACTTATTCCAGTCTTTATAGACTGACTTTGTCAGGGAAATCCCTTCATCAGTCTTCCTGTCTAGAGATTCTGTGTAGACCATCGGGTGGGGTTCATGGAGAGGCTTTCTGCAGGAATTCTTAGGCAAGATGGTCTGTTGCCTGTATCAGCCTATGGGCTGGCCAGGCATCTGGTTCACTGGGGCCACTTCGATGTCTGCATCTGCTGGTGCAGGCCTAGAGCTTAGGTCCACTGGGGTAAGCCTGGATCCTGAATCCAGGGGTTCCATCCTGGTTCTAGGGTCTACTATGGTTGGTTTGCTGACTGGGCCTGTAGAAAGTGTGCCTGGAACCTGGGTAGACAGAAGCCAAATAGTGCTGAGGCAGGCCTTAAGCTTGAGTCTGTGAGGGCAGACCTTGCACTGCGATGAGCCTGATGTCCAGATCCATAAGGACAAGACTGAAGGCTGAGTCGATAAGGGCTGATCTGGCAATGGACCAGACCTTGATCCTTAGTCTGTGGCAGCAGACCTGAGTTCTGGGTCTGCAGAAGTGGTCCTGGAGCCTGAGTCCATGGGTTGGGACCACAAATGCAATCTACTGAAGCAGGCCTGGCCCCTGAGTCCACTGTAATCTGGGTCTCTAGGGGCCAGTCTGGAGTTTGGGCCTATGTGTACTGTCATGGTGCCTGGAACCACGGATGCCTGCCTAGAGAGCCTAGGACCATGCATGGGTTCTGAATTGCAGGCTATGCTCGTGTGTCTTTTGGGGTAACCTGTAGTATGGGGTCACAGAGGTCATTCTGGTGCTGCTTGAATCCTGGCCCTGGGTTTCATGGGGCAGGCCAGTTCCTGGAGCTCCACAGCAAAGGCAGGTATTCACTTTACTCTTCTTTTTCCATGTGAAGAGTATTTTGTCCATGCTGTGCTATCTGGACTTGGGGCCGGGGTAACTTAGGAAATATGAAACTATCCTTCTTTCTCTCATCAGTGCATCTCTTTTTATTTCTATGCTTCAGGTATTATATGCACTCATTTGGATTTCTTATACGCACTCGTTTGGATTTCTTAACTCTTATGAAGGCATTTTTATGAATGGATAATTGTTCAAATTGATGCTTCTGTAGGGAATAAGCACTAAAAAGTCGTATTCTGACATCTTGTTCTATAAATTCCACTCAGAGCTCTTTTAAGAGGTGGAAGATATATTTTGAAAGTGCTCCTTAATCAAAATGTTTATGATATACATGGATTAGTGAGACTAATAAAATTAAAGAACATATAAGTATCAGTATGAAACACAAACCCTCAGTGGAAAAGTCACAAAGCAGCAAAATTCATATGGCTATTTAAATATTCATATTAAATATTGTAAGTGTTCAGAAAAACAAGTGATGGGCAGAGTTGTATTCTCATGGGAAATGTTACCTTCAAAAATTTCCAAGAAATAAAATCACCTAAGTTTTCCCTTGAAATCTAAATAGATTTTAGTTAAATCGAGTAAGTAAATAAAACCAAGAAACAATCCAAAAACAACAATAAAACAATCCTTTCTAGAAAGGCAGAATTGCATGAGCAAAGGCTATAAACAAGACAGAACAAATGAGAGAGAAAGTGGTTTGTTAGCTTATACATGTGGGAGGGGCAAGTCTCAAATAATAGTGGGTGCAAATTGAAAGTTAATTTAGAGCTATAATATACAAGATTTTGGGGGAGTCACAAATAAAACTGTTTGGAACAAATAAAAAATTAAATTACATTTTAATTAGCCATAATCAACTACCTTAACATTTTGTAACCATCTTTTACTCTGTTATTATGCCCAAAACCACAAACTAGGTACATAAACACACTTTGATGTTATTTCACATCTGTATTATATAAAAACTGAGATGTTACAGTATAGCACAATAATCATATATATGAGCAGTTAGAAAAAAAAACCTAACATATGAACTTGTTGGTCCTAAATTTATAATCTCTTACACTAATGCTTCCTTATAATTTTTTAAGAATAATCTTCCCATTCCAAAATATTGTTTCTACTCAACATTATCTCTCTAACACTAACAGACAATGGCCTTGCTTCTACTAAATATGAAAGATATCTTGTCTCTAGGATTGCTTGGGTGAACAGATTGTGGGAATGTAAACAGATTATTATCCTCATCATAAGTGACTTTCAACCAAATAGCCCCAATAGAATACATTATATTACTTAAATGGATATTAACCAGCATGCTGGCCCTTATGAATGTCCATCCTAATTGATGTACTTACTGATGAAAATTAGATGGCATTAGGTTTCAATGCCCTTTCAATTGAGAGAGAGAGATAATGTGTGTATTTTTTTTTCACTAGAGAAAGAGATTATGAGAAATTTAAGCCTCAATTATCCTGATTATTCACTCCTATACAAACATTTACATTTTTAAGGTCTTAGTTTAAATAAATGCCACCTCTTCAAGGCAAAGGAAAAGGGACAGGACTGGGTTGCTTGCTTACAATTCAGCTCTGACAGGAATTGCAAGTAACTTTGAACAAGGCTTTATCTTCCCTGTGCTTCAATTTCTGAGTCTGTAGAAGTGAGAAAGAGGTTCTGGAACATATAATAGTCATTCTGGGGATTTAATAATTGCCTAATAATTTTGTTGAAATCTTGCTTTTGTTATAGAAACGGGGTCCTGATTTAGACCCCAAGAGAAGATTTTTATATGTCACTCAAGAAAGAATTCAGGATGAGTCCATAAAGTGAAAGCAAGTTTAAGAAAGTAGAGGAATAAAAGAATGGCTATTCCATAGAGCGGGCCCGAAAACTACTGGTTGCCCATTTTTATGGTTATTCCTTGATGATTTGCTAAACAAGGGGTGGATTATTCATGCCTCCCCTTTTTAGACCGTATAGAGTTACTTCCTGACATTCCATGGCATTTATAAACTGTCATGGCACTGATGGGAGTGTAGCAGTGAGGACGACCCAAGGTCACTCTTGTTGCCGTGTTGGTTTTGGTGGGTTTTAGCCGGCTTCTTTACTGCAAACTGTTTTATCAGCAAGGTCTTTATGACCTGTATCTTGTGCCAACGTCCTATGTCATTCTGTGACTTAGATTGCCTTAACCATCCTTAACCATCTGGGAATGTAACCCAGTAGGTCTCAGCCTCATTTTACCCAGTCCCTACTCAAGATGGAGTTGCTCTGGTTCAAACACCTCTGACACTTTCATACTTCATGATATTATTTCTATTTTTGTTTTCCTATTCTAAACATTATTTTTGTAATTATTTTGATTTTCAGACCCTATGACAGTTTCTATAATGATTTGTTGAAAGATATTGGAGATTTTTGCAAAGACTTTCTGAACGAGTATGAAATGACTTTGAATCACTTTTATTATATATATATTTAATATATATATTTAGTTCTTCTAAATATTTTCCAATAAAATTATATTTATTAATGTACATGTTTGAGTAGTAATGTGTGTGTGTGTACACAGATATAGAAAGAGAGAAATATACAGAGGTAAAAATTTTAAAAAAATTTATTTTTAGCCCATAACTTGAGTGATATATATGACAAGAGTCTTGTTTATGATGTAAGATTTCCCCAAAACAATGATCATTTGTAGCAGCAGTTTATAAATATTAAACAATATCTTCTCCAATTCAATTCCTGTTGCCATTTATTATTTGGGGTTTCATGTCTCCTGGAATGTTTTCATTAATTCATATTTATGTAAACCAGTCGATTCTATTTCAACTAAATTTTGTGGCTCTGCCCAATTTGGCCACTCCATTTATTTCCCTGACCTATTGTTATTCTTTTTCATCAAAAAATGTAGAAGTTAATGTAAAAAAATTAAATAATCTGCCTGAATTCACCAAATCATATGAAGAAAGAAGATAGAGACGGTATGTATGTTAAAGATTGATTATTTCCTACAATAATAGTGGAATATTTCTACCAAATAATGGGTTTCATAGCTATTCATGACTATGTCACTTACATTGATTATAACAAATTTATCTTTTCCATTTTGAATAAAATGTGACATTTAAAAATTCATATGATGTACATAGTCACTATATACTTCAGTTAGCCATTAGGTGCAGAAATCAATGCCTAAATGCACCAATGCCTACATAAGCATAAGACATCACTCAATTAAGCACAGACAAGCAAGACACTACCATGGTGTTCTTGGTTTACACTTAAATTTAGATTCACTGTAAAGCAACATGGAAACTTGATGAAAGGCATATAGATGAGAAAGTCCTTTAAAAGCCCAAGCACACTGAGCTTCCTGGACAATGGTACAGTTTTAATTGTGTGTGTGTGTGTGTGTGTGTGTTCCTTCTTATATGTTGGAGCTCAGCTATGAGGATACAAAAGCATAATAATGATATAATGGACTTTGGGGACTCAAGGGGAAGGGTGGGATGGGCCTGAGGAATAAAACACTACATATTGGGTACCGTGTACACTCCTTGAGTAACAGGTGCACCAAAATCTCAAAAGTCACCACTACAGAACTTATCCATGTAACCAAAAACCACCTGTTCCCCGAAAACTATTGAAACAAAATAAAACGTATATGTAGTTTTATATCTATATATAAATATGTAGTTATATATATATATATATTTAACCCTCATCTTTAATAAATGTATATTTAACCCTCATCTTTAATAAATGATGCTGTGGATAAAAATAAATTCTCTACATGTAGTTTGTAATTAAATTCTCATTATTTTTAAAGTCCCTACCAGGCTTTTTTTAAGAGCGACAGATATCTGTCTGTGGAATATGATTTGTCACTATGAAGTGTCAGTTTCTCAGTCAGAGTTCAGTTACAAATGTAAGACACTACTCTAGATATTTTAGGAAAAATAATTTAGTAAAGGGCAATTTGTACATATAAAATATTGAAAGTGCTAGGTAAATGGAGAGAGAGAAAGATAATCATCTTTAGGAAACTGGCTTAAGTGATTATGAAGCTTAAGAAGTCCCATCATCTGCTGTCTGCAAGCTGGAGACCCAGGAGAGCTGGTAGTGTAATTACAGACCAAATCCAAAGTCTTGGGAAAGAAGAGAGGTAAGTGAGAGTTCCAGTCTGAGTGCCAGAGAAGACCAACGATCCAGCTCAAAAACAGGCAGAGAAAGAAGAAATACTCCCTTCCTTAACCTTTTGTTCTACTTAGGCCTAAAATGTTTTGGATGTGTCCCACTCACAGACACACCCAGAATAATGTCTAACCAAATATCTGGATATTCTGCTTCCCAGTCAAGTTGACACATAAAATTAATTATAACAATGAAAATAGTATTCTCCAATTTTTTTCTATTAGTTGTATAGATTTAGATTTTGTATTTACATCTATGATGGATTTTAAATGGATATTTGCATATTCTGCAAGGAATTCATCAGTTATTTTTGTGCATATAGATTTCCAATTTATCCAGGAAGATTTATTGGAAGATATACCATTTCTTTTCTGGATTGCCTTTGCTCCCTTTTCTAAAATTAGTCATCTGTACATGTGTGGGTATATTTCTGGATTCTCTATTCTTTGCCAGGTAGTATGAGTCCTACTATTATGTATTCTTGTTTTGAACAGTTGTTTCACTGTACTAGATCGATTGCATTTCAATATGAATTTTGAATTGGTATGTAAATTTTTACAAAACAAATATAAGATTTTGATTAGAATTGTACTGACTCCATAGAAAAATAGTTTTCAATTGTGAGTATCTGATCAATGAACACAATACACATTTTCTTGGGAATTCTTTAATTTCTCTCAGCAATGTTTTGTAGTTATTACTGTGCATAAATTTTACCTGTTTTGTCAGATTTGTCACCAGGCATTTCATGCTTTTAATAGCAATGTAAATGATATTGTTTTAATATTAATTTTTGGTTGTTCATTCCCAGCATAAGAAATAGAAATTTATTTTTGTATATTGATCTCGTGTCTTCCAACTTTCATCAACTCATTTATTATTTCTACCAAATATTTTGTGGATATAATCAGATTTTCTAATAGACAATCATGTTGCTAGAAAATACAGTTTTCTCTCTTTCCAATTTGTATGTTTTTTTTTCAATCTTGCTTTTTTTAGTGAGTAGAACCCCCCAGTCCATTGTTGAGAGTGGGAATTGTTAGGAGGAAAGCATTTAGCATTTCATAATTATGAGGAAGGTTGTATTATATTTTAATACTTTTATCAGGTTGATGTAGACTCCTTACTACTTAGCTTCATAATTTTTATCAGAAACAGATGGTATATTTTATTAAATTTTTTTATATGCATGTTGAGATTATAATGATTTTTTCTAGTTTATTAGTATGGTGAATTAACTTTTATTGATTTTTTAAAATATTAAACCCTTGACCTGATAGAAACCTCTTGTTCATGACATACTGTTATTTATATATGTTGTTGGATTTGACCTGCTAAAACTTAATTTATAATTTTTTTATCTATATTTATTAGAAATGCTAGCTTGTTGTTACCATTTTTAATAGTATCTTTGGTGGTTTTCATGTCAAGGTAATACTGGCCTCAGGGAATAAGTTAAGAAATATTACTTCGTTTTGTATTTGTAGAAAAGTTTTTGTAGATTTGTAATCATCTTTTTAATAACTATTTGGTAGAATCCATTAATGAAACAACCTGGACCAAAAGTTTTCTTTGTGGGATATATTTTCAGAATTGGTTTCATTTATTTTTTAAATAGAGCTATTCAAGTTATGTATTTAGTTTTAATCCAGTTTTTGTAGTTTGCATATTTTGAGACATTTTTCTATTTTGTTTAAGTTGTTAAATTATTGGCATAAAGTTGTTCATAAGATTCACTTATTTTTCACTTAACATCTAAGAGTGTGTAATTATCACCACAGTCACTCCTGATACTAGTAATTTTTCTTTTTTCTTTTTCTTGGTCAGTCTTCCAGAGGTTTATCAATTTTATTGCTCATCACAAGGAGCCAGCTTCTGATTTCATTATTTTCTTCATCGTATTTTTATTATATTGATTTCTGATCTGATATTTATTATTTCCCTTCTTCTAGTGACTTTTTGTTTATTCTTTGGAATTCTTTGTTTCCTTAAGAAGAGGAAGGAAGGCCACTAACTTGAGATCTGTTTTCTTTTCTAACACAAGCATTTAGTGCCATAAATTTTCCCTTAAGTTTTGGTTTTGGGTTCATTAAATTCTTATGTCCTCAAGTATACTAAATTTTTCTTCTTCAATATGGAATTGGTAGTTAATTCCACTCAGTTTGTTTTCACATGCCACAATGGTAGTGTTTATCTCTAGATATTGGATTTTTTTTTTACATCTACTGTATTTCCACTTAACTTTTGAACATATGGACTAGATTATGACTATCTTAATATACTTCACTGCTAATTCCAACATAGGTATAAGTCTTGACAGGCTGATTTTTTTTTTTCTCACTAGAGGTTGCATTTTTCTGCTTCTTTTCATGTCTAGTCAAGCTTACTGAAAGCCAGGGATTTTAAATTTCTTATTTTTAGGGGTACTAATATTTTCTTATTTGTGTATGTGTGTGTGTGTGTAAACTTTTTCTGGGTGAAATTATGCTACTTGGAAATACTATGATTCTTTTGGGACTTGTTTTATATGTTAGATGGGTTCAGAGTAGTGTTCAGTGAAAGAGAAATTCAGCTATTCAGTATCATTGCCTTTTCCTTTTGCCTCAGGCTATAATATGACAGCATGGCTCTAAAGCTGATTCTATCCTTATTTAAAATTATTTTTTCATCATGTATTCTTTTCCTCGATATTGATTTTTACAAAATATTGCATTATATTGACATGCATTTTGATTGCAAGTTTTTTTTTGGCATCTCCATAAATTATTTGCCCAAGTCACGGGCCTCCCCTCATCCTATTTACGCTATTTATAATATTTTTCTAGTCTGGCTGTTGGGGAAACACAATTTATGACTCTGTGAGCTTTGGACACTGCTTTCTCTAATAGTTTCAGACCTTTTCTTGTCTGATCTTGGTTAGCTCTGCCACGTGTATATGCTGATCATTACTCAGCCGGATACTCAAAGGGGGATCCTCTCCATGTTTCTATCGTTCTCTCTCTATGCAGCAATCTCCTCTTCTGAGATCTGTAATGAGAACTCTAGCTAAATTTTCTCTGGGATCTAAAATTTTTCTCTTTAGTTAACCAATCATCTGGGCTCTGTCTGACTTCCCTCTCCCTCATATTTGCCTGGAAACTCTCTCAAAACAGTAAGTTGTAGTAAATATGGAACTTGCCTTATTTGTTTATACTGTCTCAAGGATAACTGTCCTTCATTGCCTGAGATCTAGTACATTGAAATTGTTATTTTATATATTTTGTCACTGTTTTGATTGTTTCCAGCTGGAGAATAAATATGGTAGTTTTGACTCCATATTGTCCATAGGGTAAAAAGTCTATCCACTTTCAATAAAGTGTGATCGTATTTGGTATCTCTGTGCCCCAGTTTTCTATTTGTAGAATTGGGATTATAAAAATATGATTAATAGAATTGATTATAAAAATACGATTAATAGAATTGATTATAAAAATATGATTAATAGAATTGATTATAAAAATATGATTAATAGAATTGATTATAAAAATATGATTAATAGAATTAATTATAAGGGTGAAATAAACTAATATGTGTGAAGTGTTCAGAATTATTTTTTGGTTATAAGAATGCCTATTAAAAATATGCATGTCATTCTTAGTCACAAGTTATTAACTGAATTACACATGCATCCAGGAGACAGAACATGGTGACTGGCAGTCATATGTAAACATGAAGACTGACAGCAGATTTATCCTATGGAGCCCATTCTGATGAGAATTATTAGATATACAAAATTGCAAAATTTTAAAAGGATGAGTAAATACAGGCTAGGAGGTAGATGTCAATGATTACATTTTCTGAAAATATTTTGCTTAGGTTAGATCTTATCTAACATTACATAGTGTAACTATTCTTTCATTAAATTAAAATTACTCTAAAGCATAATAGAATTGTCTGTATGTTATCCTGACTATCAAAAATTATATATTTTAAACTTGATATATTTATTAAGAAAGTTTGTTTTAATTTTGATTTTTAAATTGTTTTCTTAATATGTATACTGCTGTTATGTTCTCTTAATTCAAATGTCATCATATTCATTCAGGCATTTAAGTTTGGTCCCTTGTTAAATTATGAATGAATTCATATTGGAAATTAATAACTATCGGTGTTTCATTATATGCAACACTACAGATGTTTTCACAGACTTTTTGTGTTGCCATTCTAATGCTCCATGAATTCCAAATAGTGTTTTTGTTTCTTAAGATAAAATCATATTGCAGCCTGCAATTAAGACTGAAGTAGAAAAACTGGCCTAGTGTCAAGATATAAATTAATAAGTCATTTCCTCTATCTAGCTCTATTTCTTTATTTTCTATTTCTTTATTTTCAAGAATGAATAATTGTTATATTTGTGATGTGACTTATAGTTCTGAAATTCCAGCATTTCAAAAGACTTAGTATGAAAAAGACGACAAAATTCTAAAACTACAGAAAAAATTATTTTAAAGGATTTGAGAAAATATAAACACATTTTTAGCAAAATAACAAATTATAGAGTCTTTTTGTCTTTATATTTATTAAAACATGTATCATGTTAGTATTGATAATGGGAGATATTTTTTAAATGTTTGGGGGCTTTAGGAACATGGGCCACCTTATAGGCTAAAGAGTAGAGAAAAATGTCTTGTATTTAACTTGTTCTTATACTAACAAAGGTGATCGGGGAAACAGTAGATGAAATTATCTTACACATATTTCTACTTGTTACTGCCAAGAAAATTTATTTTATGCATTCAACAAAGTAAGTCTCACAGAAGACAGAAATTGCATTTCCATATTTATAAATAAGAGAATTAAAAAAGAGAGCAGGGAATATTTTAAGTGTAAAAAGATTAAATATGAGAGAGTAGTTAAGCATAGTTCCCTGACTGGAATTGAAACTAATGAACAAATAAAAGCTAAAGTGCTGGTCTAGTCTAATAACCGACTGCATGACTTTTGCGTATGCTCTATTTAGACACACTTTCCTTAAAAAAAAAAAAATGTATATATATATATATATATATATATATATACACGAATAAAATAAGAATAATATTACAGGCAAATGTGTCTAACATATGTTAATATAAAATGCTGCATATATGAGGTAACAGAGTTAGACAAAAATATTAATATTTGTAATTCAGGATTTTGTATTTTTACTGGACCATATATATTTACTACTTGTATGGAATTCTGCTCTGAAAGTATAAATTTTTTTAATTCTATTTATTTGTTACTAAATGTTAAATATAGACGAAAATTGTCTAAAATTAACTGCTAAGGTAGAAAAATAGAAGAGATTGGAAAAATAGGTACTTGTTTTAAAGGTCAAAATAAATAATTCTACTTATTTACTTTATTGTCCTATGCTCAAATATTAAAGATCTGTGAGATGATAACGACAAGAAGAAAAAAACCTCGAGAAAGCAGCAGAGCCCTGTTTACATTATAGGAGCTCAGATGCAATTGGAAAAAATAAAACAAACCAGGAAAGTAACTTCCCATAGCCACACAGTTTTTGTTCAGTGTGTCAGCCTCTTGTTCTATTAAAGATCAACCAATAAAAGCATGTTTACTCATTTCTCATTATATAGAACTTTAACATTACCTTTCAATGAAAATATGTAATCAATTTCACTATGTTGTTACAAAGTTTATCTGAAAACTGTAAGAAAATGTTAAAACTTTACTGTTGTTTTTCTTCCTTTTCCTCCTCCTTGTCATCTATTTTTCCTGTCCTCCTTTCATTCTGTCTGCCCCCTTGTTCTCTCTACCCTCCCTTTCTTAAAATCTCATCCTTCTCTCTTTCATGCTATTTCTCCTATCATATTCCCTTTCCACCTTAATAAATCACATTGTCAAAAGTGTATTAATAGAATCAAGAAAAATAATAAGACTGATTTCATTTAGTATTCTCCCACTATTTTCACACCTACAGTACCTTTAAATTTTCTCAACCAATGTCCCCAGGTTGCTCACTCATGCCTATCCATCGCTAACCCATAAACATCTCCTTATAACTGTCTCGTTTCAGGCTCGGCCTGACTCATCTTTCTCCTCCAACTTGTCAAAGATAAACCAAACCTGCCACTAGCGAAAGGGATAAGAACGGACTGCAATCAATAATATACTAATACCGTAAGGAAAAAAGTACCACATGAACTAAACTCAACTTCAATTTGTACAGAGATCACTTGGTATTTTCAATAGAGTATGAGAGAGTACACAGGAGGGTGAGAACGAGTGAAAAATTACAAAAGGCAGAGGCTGGTCCATGAGAAAGACATCTGGGTCTGCTAACCTGGCACTTATTGAAGTTAGATTTCTATACTACCAAAGAACCTAGGGGAGCAGTAGCCTGATCTCTAGAATGTACTGGAACAAACAGGACATTCTTTTAGTTGACTTGAGTTTTCTCAAGAAGGCTCTTCAAGAGGTAGAGGGGACATCCTAGGAATGTAGTCTTGAGATGTTAGAAACCACGTTAGTGTTTGTTCAAGTATTCATGGGCCAAGGTTGAGGCCTAGTCAAGAAAAAACTCCAAGGAGCCTGGCTAGACTTTGTCCAAGTAGAAAATATTTGCCTCCTTGTAGCCCTGGCCTTTATAGGTTCACTGAATCAAGGCATCCCTATGCCTAACTAGAAAATTAGTTTAGTTATTTGTTCTACCACTTGATTCCTATTATGTGCTATTTTTATTCACTCCATTTTCCTCAAAGAGCATGTAGGATGCTTGATAACTAATCTCCAGTCAGTAGAGTGTGGGCTGTCATCGGAATGGTGCCATGGTGGGAGAGCTCCTCTGGCCTTCTGGGATCTCTTCATTGACCTAGAATATCTGATAATCAGTTCCAGCTTACTTCCTTAGACTGAGTTATCCTAACTGCTTGTTTCTTCTGAATAGGATTTGAGGGCTTTTCCTTTTGCTACCTAAGAAACATTACCATAATCTATAATACTTTATTTCACTAAACCCTTCAATGCATCTTTTATGACTCCTCAGGCTCTTCCATTAACTTGAAGTCTCCAATCCAGCCATGAATCTACATAACACAGTGTATACATCTCCTTCTCCAGAGGATAATACTGTTTTCTCTTGTGTTTTTCACTTTTCTCAAATTCTTTCACATTTTCTCTGGATATAAAAAATGTATAATAATACAGAAGAACACATCTTATTGTAAGAAGGAATGAATGACAGGGATATAAACTGTCTTGTTAAACATTACTCAGTGAGTTAAAAATAGAGGGAGTTTTACAACTCAATTTTGTGCTAAAGATATTTCATTGAGTCATATACTTAATCTTATAATATTTTCAGATAAGATAATCAAGTTTACACATGGAAAATCCTGTTTTGGTGAAGCAGGAGACTACCCTTCTCTCTCAGTCAAGAATATATTACATTTTCCTTTCTCTATTATACTTTCTTCCTCTGGTCTATAGCACTACTATGGCAATGAGCACAGAAGTAAATCTGATTTTCTCTTAACCTGGGTTTGTACTAAATACAAGAAAAAGGTGGTAATTCTTATTTAGCTGCCCAATTTAGTTAAACTTATTCTTCATATATTAACTATAATTTCTTACTTTACAAACTCTCTTGGTACCCTTGCCTTTCTTATTATCTTCTATGTATCATAAGTATGCTTTTTTTTTTTTTTTTTTTGGCAGAGTCTCACTCTGTCACCCAGGCTAGAGTGCAGTGGCAAGATCTCGGCTCACTGCCAGCTCTGCCTCCCGGACTCATGCCATTCTCCTGCCTCAGCCTCCCGAGTAGCTGGGACTACAGACATGCACCACCATGTCCAGCTAGTTTTATTTGTATTTTTAGTAGAGATGGGGTTTCTCCATGTTGGTCAGGCTGGTCTTGAACTCCCGACTTCAGTTGATCCACCAACCTCTGCCTCCCAAAGTGCTGGGATTACAGGCGTGAGCTACCGCGCCCGGCCAAGTATGCATTTATATGTAGATATCTCTGGAGCCAACTTTTCCACAAATATAGAACTCCTTAAAGACAAAAAAGGATTATGCTAACATAACTCAACAAGTAGAAATGAAATAGAACACCTCATAATGCCATTTTATATTATTGAAATATATTCCAAAAAATTAAATATTCTTTTTCCTATTGTGTTCATGTTTCCGCTTCTCAATCACACAGTGAGCACTTGATAAATTCCCTATGTATTGCCAAAGGAAAAATATATAAAATATGTAGTATATAATTAATGCATATATACACACATAAATGAGTACTATGAACTATAATATTTTGTCCACAGATAAATAAATAAAAGATTCAAATTATCAGACTTTTTTTCCTTTTTTCTCCTATTTTCATTGGAGAAATAGGATTTCTTTATGTGTTTTATTACACATTGGAGAAATATGCGTAATATAATTTCATCTATTTTCTTTTTCCTCCTTTTTTATTTTTTTATTTTTTCTCCAATTTTCACACCTCTTCTATGATGATCAGGACTTGGTGAAAGTGTGCCTTTCCAAAAAATGCTACTGTGCATATGCTTTCACTGAGGCTATATACCTGAACATTAGGCATTTACCATATTTACCTCCTGATATGATTTGGCTCTGTGTCCCCACCCAAATCTCATCTCAAATTGTAATCCCCAGAATCTCTACATTTCAAGGGAGGGACATCAGGGGAGGTGATTGGATAGTGGAGGAAGTTTCCCCCGTGCTGTTCTTGTGATAGTGAGTTCTCACGAGATCTGATGGTTTTATAAGTGTTTGATAGTTCCTCCCAAGACCTGCCACCTTATGAGGCACGTACTTACTTTTCCTTTGCCTTCCTCCATGACTGCACATTTCCTGAAGCCTCCCTAACCATGCAGAATTGTGAGTCAATTAAACCTTTTTCCTTTATAAATTACCCAGTCTCAGGCATTTCTTTATAGCAGTGAGAAAACGGAATAGTACAGGAACTATTTAGTTTAATATATTTTTATCACTCATTCTAGCTCCATTTTCATATCCCGCACTTCTATTTGGTCTCCCTTCCAGGACCTGGTAGTGGCACAGTCTACCCTGTACAGTGGTTCAGATGGCTTGGTTTTTAATGTTAGTTCAGGTTTTACCTTGGTTTCTTCCTGCAATGTTTACTAGATGTCTAATATTGAAAAATTTACTTAGCCATTCTAAAGCATATTTTATTTATTTGTAAAATTGGTTGGTTGGGGATTAAATGAGATAATATATCTGAAGCACTTTGTACAATATCTGTCACCTAACAATATTTTGTTAAATGTCAGTAATTATTATAATGACTCAAGTTATATTTTATATTCAGTAGAATACCTTTCTTGTTCCCTAAAGTCCATGAGAACATCTAGAAAAGTCTTTTTTGTTTGTTTGTTTAAGAGACGGGATCTTGCTCTGTTACCCAGGCTGGAGTGCAAGATCATAGATCACTGTAACCTCAAACTCCTGTGCTCAAGGGATTCTCCAGCCTCAACCGCCTGAGTAGCTAGGACTGCCGGTGCACTCAATTTCTTATTTTTTTTTTTTTTTTTGTACAGACAGAGTCTTGCTGTGTTGTGCAGCTAGTCTCAAACTCTTGGCACCAAGAATCCTCTAACCTCGGCCTCACAAAATACTGGGGTTACAGACATGAGCCACTGTACCTGGCCTTGGAACAATCTTAAACTAGAATCACAATAACCTCAGATATAACTCTCTATCTATCTATTTATCTATCATCTATCTATCTATCACCTATCTATCTATCTATCTATCTATCTTTCTATCTATATATCTATCTATATCTATCTATCATCTATCTACCTATCATCTATGTGTGTGTGTATACATATATATCATTTAGTATGGCTGTATCTTACTTGCTAAGTGATTTAATATTAAAAAACGTTGACTTAATGACCATTCAACATAAGTAGATGGATTAAATGTTGAGAAATAACCAGTATGCTTAAATTTGGGGATGATTATTTGTAAAGCTATAGGCCTTTGTAAAGAAATATATATCTGAACCCGTCACATTGGCTGTGAGTATTGGAAGGCAATCATGTCATCTCACATACTTTCTTAGCATGTAGAAGAGCCATTCCATATTATTGTATTCAAGAAATCAAATGTCTAATGCAGGAGAGTACATGATATATTGCCTTTAAGGAGTTGTGAGGAGCAGCTGTAGGAAGCAGTCTTGTTAATCTAGCTTTTACTTCAATAACAAGAATACTTGTCCCTCAGTGAAACAGAAGCCGAACTTGAGTCCTTGTTTGTTGTGTGCTGCTTTCTCTTTGCTGTAAAAATATATTTGAAAGTGGTAGTTGGGTTATATCATTCCTATTAAAATCAGTAAATGTTTAGATGAATTCTGTTTCTCCCAAGTTTTCAGATATTCAAAAACCAAACATACTTGCACGAAAAAAATACCCCTTTTATATGGTTCTGTTGTCACTGCTGAAAGTGACACTCTTCATTTTACTCTAAATGTGTTAGCCCTTTTGGTTCTGAGTATCATTGGGTAATAAAACTATTATCTCATTAATCTTGGTTCTAGGCTTTACAGTTAACTAAATTTCTTCCTCCCTCTTCACTCAACAAATCCAATCAATTGACAAGTCTGGTAAGCTTATTTCGTAATACTTTTTAAATTTGCCTCTTCTTTTCCACGTCATTGTGAACATATCAGCATTCTCTTATGTATTTTACTTATTTATAATACATTATTCCCATTATAGTTTTTTAGCTCTATTTATATTTTTCATAAATATACTTTTCATTATGCTCTCTCCTGCTTACAAATAGTAGTAATTCAATATTGACTTATTCGTCAAATATATGTTATGAAAGTTAGCACTCTCCAATGTACTGAGATATAAAAACATAAAGACATCTGACCACAAGAGAAATCATAGTCCAAAAATATTTTCATCAGTACTAACTTCTCGCTGCTCCATAGATGCTCCTTTCATTTATTAAGACAATTCTTTATTACAACTATTCTCCTTAACTGCAACAACCTCCTATCTCATCTTCTTCCACCTGCACTGTTAAAGACCGATGTCAATTGTGGCCTTCATCAAGAGGTCTCCCAGAAATCTCAGGACAATATAATCTTTGCCCATAAATTGTAGTCTTTGTATTAATTATATAAGTTTTTCAATTTTTTAATAACAAAATTTTATCTGTGCATATTTGCCAATGTATCATAAGCAGTGTTGAACTATATTCAGTATTCAATAAATGTAATTTTCTCAATTAAGACCAAAGGACATGTCATTCTTCAGTATGAGATGCATAATTAGAAAGGCTGGAAAAAAATTAATCAGGTCTGCATGACCTTATTAACAAGCTATTATGATCAATGACCAAAGTATGTGAAGTGCTGACGTGACAGCATTGAATTCCTCCTTGAATCAACTATATTTGGTTTCCTAGGCAGGCAGGAGCACAAATAATCTATGAAGTTTGTCACATTAATCTTTGATGCTTTTCAGACCCTCCACTTCCCTCTTCTCCATGAAAAGAGTAGGAGTTTTTGTAGTTTTCTGACTTCCAAGTTAGTAAGCTGGTTCCCCTAAGAGTAATTTTCTTTTAGATAATGCCTCACGTATTTAGTTTTCTTATTTTTTATCAAACTAACTAGGAAACTGGGAGCAGTACCATCTCTGATAAATCACCTTAAAGAGTTACTGAGTAAAGAAGAAAGAGATATTTATTAGAAATTAATATTTGCCACCTTGGCCTATTGTAACCCTTACACTTAGTTTTCTTTTACAATGTGGAAATTGTATGAGTCACTCTTTTCTTCCTTTGAGAAGCCTGTTCGAAGCATCTACCTCCATTGGCTTTTCATTACTAAAAAATGATGTTTGAAATAATTTGTTAAAAATATCTTTTCTGAACACATAGAATTCTGAGAATGCTCTGTAGATGTGTGTATTTATCAAATAAGATCCCTCCAATTCACACAGGAATCTAGTGCATGTCCTCTTCTATGTAGGAGATGTTTGTCAGTTTCAGTTTCCTTCTGGGAAACATCCTGAAGGACTTACTGACTGATAGGAAAGCTAAACTTTCTCTGACAATGTTGTAGAATATATGACACAACAAAACGTTTGGGTTTTGAGTTTTCTAGACTAGAAAATACAATACAATACAATACAATACAATACAATACAATACAATACAATACAGGTGAAGAAAGAAGTAACACAGTCATTACTATATCATCCCACATGCTTCTCAGTATCACCCACTGATGTTCAAAGATGCAGATTGGGAGGCCACCTGTGAACAATAAATTTGTAGAGGTTTTTATCTGTTCACTTTTTTGTGTGCTCATACTTATGTATCTGTTTGAATACTTTTAAAGGAGAAAGAAAAGTATGAAAAGATGAAATGAAAGAAATTAATAGAACACAGTTTAATTGTCATCTAATTTATATCAGTGACCCGCTTATGTCCATACAGTCATAGCATCTTTGAAATAAAATCTACATTTTTGTATTAACAGATCTTTCTGATTATTCACATGAAGTCCAGGTATTCTAGACCCACAATAAGTTTGTTCAAATAACAATGTATTAAATATCTGTTTCTTAAGTCACCTCACTACTGAGTGCCCAACCATACCTTTAGAAGTGAGACTCAAATACAGCTTTAGAGCATGTTGATGGGAAGCCTTGTTTTTAAGATAAGGATGGGTTATGGACCATTACCCCAGACCAGGTATTTGCCTGCCTCAACTCACTTTTTTCAGTTCCCATGAATCTTTCTTCTTCCCGTAGATGTACTAATACAATCAGAAAACATTAAATAACCTGAGGCTTTGATGAAACAACCACATTATAACTAAATCTCTTCACACACAAAATCTGATATGATCCTCAGACATGACAAAAAACTGTTTCCTGGTGCCATGTTGGAGATAAGCAAACCCATGAAAAACTAAAACCCCAAAATCATATTGCATGTGACTTTTTACCTTGGACTATGATGTACCAGAATCAAAAATTAGTAACTAAACATAATCTAACAGAATATGTGAAATATGTAGAGAACCTGGGCAAAGAAAACATATAACCATGCTATATAGACACTACCCAAGCCCAGAGCACTTGGGACATTATTGGAGTGGGACGGGGCCATGAATAGGCAGAAAGAAAATAAAAAGATTTTCTGAAAAAATAAATAATGAATGCACAAACAAAGGAAACCATATAATATCCAACATGGAGTCAACTTATATAATAAAGTAGAACATTAGCATATCAAGATATTACCACATAAATAAGAGACCAATCTTAAAGTAATTATAATAATTGAATATTTAAAGTTATTAAAATGATGGATTAGAGACTTTAAAAAATAAGTGTAGAAAAAAATAAACTTAAAAAGAATGCAAAATGAGTGGAGAGTGCTGTAGGTATCTATCAGGTCAACTTGATCCATAGCTGAGTTCAAGTCCCGAATATCTGTTAATTTTCTATTTCAATGATCTGTCTAATATTAATATTGTGAGTGGGGTGTTAAAGTCTCCCACTCTTACTCTGTGGGAGTCTATATCTCTTTGAAGGTCTTTAAGGACACGTTTTAGGAATCTGGGTGCTCCTGTGTTGAGTGCATATATATTTAAGACAGTTATTTCTTCTTGTTGAATTGAACCCTTTACCATTATGTATTGCTCTTCTTTGTCTTTTTTGATCTTTGTTGTACTAAAGTCTGTTTTGTCAGAGACTAGGATTGCAATCCCTGCTTTTTTTCTGTTTTCCATTGCTTGATAAAATTTCCTTCATAGCTTTATTTTCAGCCTATGTGTGTCTTTGCATGTGAGAGGGGTCTCTTGAGTACAGTTTATCAATGTGTCTTGGTTCATTATCCAACTTGGCGCTCTGTCTTTTAATTGGTGGATTTAGCTAATTTCCATTTAAGTTTAATATTGTTATGTGTGGATTTGATCTTGTCATCACGATGCTAGCTGGTTATTTTGCAGACTTGTTTACATGGTAATAGTGTCACTGGTCTGTGTACTTCAGTGTGTTTTTGTAATGGCTGTTAATGGTATTTCTGATCCATATTTACTGCTACCTTCAAGAGCTCTTGCAAGTCAGGTCTGGTGGTAACAAATTCTTTCAGCATGTGCTTGTCTGAAAAGGATCTTATTCCTTATCTGCTTATGAAGTTTGGCTAAATATGAAACTTTGGGTTGAAAATTATTTTCGTTAAGAATGTTGGGGGCTGGGCGTGGTGGCTCACGCCTGTAATCCCAGCACTTTGGGAGGCTGAGGTGGGTGCATCACTTGAGGCCAGGAGTTCAAGACCAGCCTGGCCAACATGGTGAAACCCCATCTCTACTAAAAATACAAAAAATTAGCTGGGCATGGTCGTGGGCCCCTGTAATCCCAGCTACTTGGGTTGCTGAGGCAGAAGAATCGCTTGAACATGGGAGGCGAAGGTTGCAGTGAGCTGAGATTGTGCCATTGCGCTCCAGCCTGGGCAACAAGAGTGAAACTCCATCTCAAAAAAAAAAAAAAGAAACGTTGAATATCCAATCTCTTCGGCCTTACAGGGTTTCTGCTGAGAGGTCTGTTAGTCTAATGGGCTTCCCTTTGTAGGTCATCTGGCGTTTCTCCCTGGTTGCCCTTAGCAGTCTCTCAGACCACAGAGCTATCAAAGTAGAACTCAAGACTAAGAAATTCACTCAGCACAACTATCTGGAAATTGAACAACCTGCTCTGGAATAACTTTGGGGTAAATAATGAAATTAAGGCAGAAATTAATAAGTTCTTTGAAACTAATGAGAACAAAGATGAAATGTACCAGTATCTCTGGGACACAGCTAAAGCAGGGTTAAGAGGGAAATTCATAGCACTAAATGCCCACATCAAAAAAAGCTAAAAAGATCTCAAATTAACATCTTAACATCACAACTAAAAGAATGGAAGAACCAAGAGCGAACAAACAACAAAGCTAGCAGAAGACAAGAAATAATGAAAATCAGAGCTAAACTGAAGGAGATAAAAGCCTAAAAAACCATTCAAAAGATCAATGAATCTAGGAGCTGTTATTTAAAAGAAAACAATAATAACAAAATAGATTATAGTAATAAAGAAGAAAGGAGAAAAGATTCAAACAAATGCAATCAGGAATCATAAGGGAGATATTACCACCGACGCCACAGAAATACAAACAACCATCAGAGAATATTATAAACACCTTTAGGCACATAAACTGGAAAATCTGGAAGAAGTGGATAAATTCCTGGACACAAACACCCTCCCAAGACTGAATTAGAAAGAAATTGAATCCCTGAACAGATCAATAACAAGTTCTGAAATTGAGGCAGTAATAAAAAGCCTACCAACCAGAAAAAACCCAGGGCAAGATGGATTGACAGCTGAATTCTGCTAGATATACAAAGAAGAGCTGGTACCATTTCCACTAAAACTAGTCCAAAAAATTCAGAATGGACTCCTCTATAAGTCCTCTGAGTCATTCTCTGAGGACAGCAACATCCTGACACTGAAACCTGGCAGAGATACAACAACAACAAAAAGAGATTTTCAGGCTAATATCCTTGATGAACATTGATGCAAAAAGCACAACAAAATACTGGCAAATCAAATCCAGTAGCACATCAAAAAGCTTATCCACCATGATCAAAAATGTTTCATCCCTGGAATGCAAGGTTGGATCAACATACACAAATTAATAAATGTTATTCATCAACTAAAAAGGAGTAAAGACAAAAACCACATTATTATCTCAATAGACACAGAAAAGGCTTTTGATAAAATCCAATATCCTTTCATATTAAAAACTCTCAATAAACTAGGTATTAAAGGAACACATCTCAATATAATCAAACCCACAGCCAATATCATACTGAATAACCAAGAGCTGGAAACATTCCACTTGAAAATTGGTACAAGAGAAGGATTACTTCTCTCACCATTTCTATTCACCACAGTGTTGGAGGTTTTGGCCAGGGCAATCAAGCAAGAGAAATAAATAAAGCGTATTCAAATAGGAAGAGAGAAAGTCAAATTATCTTTGTTTGCAGATGACATGATCCTGTATCTAGAAAACTCCATTGTCTCAGCCCAAAACCTTCTTAGGCTTATAAGTAACTCCAGCAAAGTCTCAGGATACAATATCAATGTACAAAAATTGCTAGCATTCATAAGCACCAACAAGAGTCAAGCTGAGAACAAAATCACAAATGAACTCTCATTTACAATTGCCACAAAAAGAATAAAATATCTAGAAATATAGCTAACAAAGGAAGAGAAGGACTTCTACAAGTAGAACTACAAACCACTGCTCAAAGAGATCAGAGATGACACAAATAAATGGAACAACATTACATGCTCATGGATAGGAAGAATCAGTATTGCGAAAATGGCCATACTGCCCAAATGAATTTACGGATTCAATGCTATTCCTCTTAAACTACCACTGACATTCTTCACAGAAGTAGAAAAAACTATTTTGAAATTCATATGGAATCAAAAAAGAGCCCAAATGACTAAGGCAATCTAAGCAAAAAGGACAAAGCTGCAGGCATCAGGCTACCCAACTTCAAATTATACTACAAGGCTACAGTAACCAAAACAGCATGCTACTGATAGAAGAACAGACACATAGACAAATGGAACAGAACAGAGAACCTAGAAATAAGACTGTACACCTACAACTATCTGATCTTCAATAAACTTGACAAAAACAAGCAATGGGGAAAGGATTTCCTTTTCAATAAATGGTGCTAGTAGAACTGGCTATCCATACACAGAAAATTAAAACTGGACCCCTTCCTTACACCATATACAAAATTAATTCAAGATGGATTAAAGACTTAAATGTAAAACCCTGAATTATAAAAACCTTAGAGGAAAACCTAGGCAATACCTTTCAGAACATTGGCACAGGCAAATATTTCATGACAAAGATGCCAAAAGCAATTGCCACAATAGCAAAATTTGACAAACATGATCTAATTAAATGAAAGAGCTTCAGCACAGCAAAAGAAACTATCAACAGAGTAAACAGACGACCTACAGAATGGGATAAAATTTTTTCAGTCTCTTTATCTGACAAAGGTCTAATATCCAGCACCCTTAACGAACTTACACAGATTTAGAAGAAAAAAACAACAACCCCATTGAAAAGTGGGCAAAGGACATGAACAGACACTTCTCAAAAGAAGACATACCTGCCACCAACAAACATATTTAAAAAAGCAAAACATTCCTGATCATTAGAGAAATGCAAATCAAAACCACAGTGAAATACCATCTCACGCCAGTCATAATGGCTATTATTAAAAAGTCAAAAAATAACAGATTCTGGCAAGGCTGTGGAGATAAATGAATGCTTTTACACTGTTGGTGAGAATGAAAATTAGTTCAACCATTGTGGAAGACAGTGTGGCAATTCCTTAAAAACCTAGAAACAGAAATACCATTTGACCCAGCAATCCCATTACTGGATACTTACCCAAAGGAATATAAATTGTTCTGTTATAAAAACACATGCACATGTATGTTCATTGCAGCACTATTCACAATAGCAAAAACATGGAATCAACCTAAATGTACATTAATGATAGACTGTATACAGAAAATGTGGTACATATACACCACGGAATACTATGCAGCCATAAAAGGGAAATAGATTATGTCCTTTGCAGGAACATGGATGGAGCTGAAGGCCATTAGCCTTAGCAAACTAACACAGGAACAGAAAAACAAATACCAAATGTTTTCACTTATAAGTGGGAGTTAAATGATGGGAACACATGGACTCATTGAGGGGACAACACACACTGAGGCTTACCAGAAAGCAGGCTGGGATGAGGGGGAGGATTAAGAGAAATAACTAATTTATACTAGGGTTAATATCTGGGTGATAAAATAATATTTACAGCCCACTCCATGACATATGTTTATCTATGAAACAAACCTGCACATCCTGCACATGTGCCCCTGAACTTTAACATTTAAAAGAAAAAAAAATACAAAATGACATTTTGAAATATTTAATTATTGAAATTTTGTAAGAAATCAATGGGCATGTTAAATTGCAGTCCAGATGCTAATCAAATAATGTGCAAATGTTGAGATAGATCTGAAAATATTATTAATATTAAGCTGGATACATAAATGTATGAAAAACAGTAAACAAACATATAATATAATAAAAACATAAAAACACATGTAACTGTAGTTTCTTGAAAAGCAAATAAATATATTGAGAATTTTTTTCAGTGATTATGGATGAGAAATAGTCACAATTGAAAAAAAGATAAAACTCCTAAGTGGGGAAAATCAGATTGACCACTTACTTCTCATCACTAATAATAAGATCCATAACAATATAAAATATCCTGAAATTGCTAATGAAAATAATTCTTAACTGAAAATTCTATGCCCAGCTAAATGTTCATAAAAGTGTAGAAGAAATATGAAGTTATTTTTTCAGGCAAAAACTAAATATTAAACAAATTTCACACTCAAATATCATCAATTAAAGACTGCCAAAAATGTAAGAAGAAACTAAAACTTGAGAGGAAAGAATGGGATGCAGAAAATGTTAATAATTAGAAACCCTGGTAGGCAAAAGTTTCAGAAATTTAAATAATAATTGACTAATATTACTTAATTTGAAGTTTAAAAGAAATAGAAAATGAAATATACCACAATAATGATACAAGCTGTCTTGTATTTTGCTTAGAGTTTTAATTGCTTTCCATATAACATTTCACTCACTTCTTATTGTGACTTATTCCAATAGATATTCATCTTCTCCCCATATTTTAAAAAAGAAAAAAAAAGGACTGTAAATTGTATATTTTTCTAAGGTCATAAGCAGTTGAGGTGAGATTTGGATTCTGGCAATTATGAAGCTATAAAGAATTGATGAGTTCTTACATTCTTAGTACTTTGAGGAAAAAGACAGAGGGATTGATTAAGATGTACAAGCTAAAATATATGAGTATCATGCAATAATAGAAAATAGATATGCAACTGAAAATTAGAAAGAGTAGATAAAACAGGAAAGATGTAATCAAATTACTAATTTTCAGGAAAAGAGAAAAAACTAAAAGTATACCATAGTTTATATAAATCATATTATATAATTGCATATATAAGGCAGAAAGTATAACGGCAGGGAAATTTAAAAAACAATAATTAATTTAATTATTTTTGTATATCTAATATTTGTTAGGAATTTTCCTAGTGTGAGAGATAAATGAACAAAAACTGCAAAAATTTATTTTTCACAGAGCATATCTCTTCACAATCACAATAAATATTAATAATTTCAACTGAATTTAAAAATAGTTTTTTACAATGTGCAAAGAAGAAAAAAATTAGTTACATAAAGTTTACACGAAAGAGCTAATAGGAAAAAAAAACCAAAAAGCTTAAAGGCTTAAAGATGGGAAGAGAGCACCCTCCCCCCTAAAAAATGCTAATCGAATAAAAGCTTATGCAGCTGTATTAAAATCAGATAAAATACACTATAAAGAAAAAAGCTTGATTTGAAATGACCATAGTTTATTTCACAATATTAAAATGAAGAGATTACCAGAGAAAGAAGGTAAAATAACAAAAATTATATCGCTAAAATATATGAAACCAAAGTGTGCAAAAATATTTTAAAAACGATGAATGCATCAAAATATTGTTAGGTTTTTATGAGACTTTCTTCAGAAAGTGATAGGTCATTAAACAGGAAAGAAGAGAGTAAGGATAAAGGGAGAGAGAAACGGAAGAAGGAAAGGAGAAAAGAGAGAAGTAAAGAAGGAAGGAAGGCTAATAGACATGCCAAACAATGTAATCAGTACATTAAACGAAAATAAAATAAAATCTACCCTTAAAAGACAGAGATGAGAAGGCTAGTAAGATCCACATGATAATGAATGAGATTTGACAACTTCAATATGAACTCAATAAGCTTAAAATATATCCATATAATTACATAAGTTTTGTGGGTGTTTGTATGTGGTGTATATACACACATATATTTTCTTTCCCAGCTGAGAGACCTGGACACAGTGGCATCCCAGTATCAATGAGCTCACCAAGCACACAGATTTTGTTTAGTAATACCATTGTCCATTAATGAGAACACGGCTCCTTAAAGAAACGAGTCATTCTAGGACTTGGGAATGGAATATAAAAGATGAACCTGAAGCATCATGTATTTTAATAAAGTAAGTGATGATAATATAATAAAAATCTACAATGATGAAAGTATGTCAAAGGGACAAAGAAACTAAAAGTGAAAGAACTCTGTATGTATGACTGAAATGGAACTTACTAAATAAACACTGGATTATAGCCGAAAGTATAAAAATATACATTTGCCCATAATGAAATTAATAAATTTAGTAAAAGTTGGGGAAAAGAAAACAAAAACTCTCTTGAGCAGATTTTCCAGTTATTTATATAAACACTTCACCTTTAAGGACATAAACTTTAACTTTCCACTTCTAAAATAGGGATTGTACATAATTACTTCCTTCCAACAAGAACATAATGCAAAAGGGGAAAAGGGGGCATTTAAAGTGGAGAAAATCTGACAAACACTTCATCAGTCAGGTGATCAAGGTCAAAATCAACAGTAATATATCATATTAACAGTTCACACGCTTGATGGAATATGAGGAAAATGGCACTTTACATTTGCGGTCTTCCTCTTCCAAACTGATACTTCCCCTCTAACAGTAACAAATCCTGAATAAAATATTCTACAAAATAGAAGACTTGTATTCCTTTAAATATCAAGGTCATCAAAAACAGATTAGGCAATAAATGTCTAATCTGAGGAGGGGAAGGGAGAGAAAGTGGAAGGAGAGAAGGGACGCAGGAAGAGAAAGAGAGAGAAAGGGTGGGAGGGAGAGAGGTGGGGATGGAGGAAGAGCAAAAGAGGGAGGCCGCTACAGTGAGACCATTTCAGGAATGGGAAATAATGAATGCAGATGGTGCTTGTTTAGAGTGAGAAGATAAAGAAGCACAAGTTGTACTTAAGGTTGAAGCACCTGGACTATCCAAGTGAGATTGACAAAAAGGGTTTTAAATTTGAAAGAGTTATGGCACTTGGCATGCTCTCTCTGCACTACTTATTTGTAGTTAATTTTCATATCTGTAGTTTCCTTCTCACATTACCTAACTCTTTAGAATTATGTCTATAAAATATTTGAAAATTTACCCTGAATGTGTTGCAGTCTTACCAAAATCACCAATAAATTATAGTGCACACTTTAAAAATAATTTTAAAGTGACATAATACTCAGGTCATTTCTTTATGCTGAATTAAACCGTGTTATCTATTTTCTTACATTAGTATGAAGTACAAGGCTGGGCTTGTCCTGCTTGGCTTCCAAGCATTAAACACCGAATTAACATTGAAAGTGGGATAAACTGCATTACAAGAGATTATTTTTGGTATTATCTTGTGTTCATTCACTTTTCCTGTCTTAAGTTCACTTTGTTTTCCAGTTGTATCTTATCATGTCTCAAGCTTTAACTTCCAAGTAAAAATAGCAGTGGGAGCTAAAACCCCTCTCTGAGTGTATGTGTGTGAGTATGCTAGTACATAAAGTTGCACATGGGGCAAGTATAAATGTAAAATAAAAATCATAGAATATATTATTCTCTAAAGATATATGTTGGTGTACATATATTCATCATATGTGTAGAATTATAGTTCTTTTTAAAATTGACTTTTATGCTAAATTATACAAATATTGCTACTTAGCACTGTGAGGGCACAGAGCCTATACTGAGCCCCAAAGATCAATTTATTCTATTTCACCATCTGTTTAAAAACACATTTTTTTTCATCTTTTTCATTCTGGCTGAATAGAATTAGAAGAGACAGACTGTAGCCTGTTGACTTCTTAACAAGTAAATTCACCCCAGAAAGAAAGTCTAAACAAGGCAGGGACCCTATTACATCAATCATCTATAGGGTTGGAAGCCAGAGTCGATGCGTTTGTATTTTCTTAAGCTACTCATTGGAAAGTGAATCAGGTCATTGAAGTCACTGTTACCCACCTCTCTATTCACAACTTCAATTTTATAACTGTTGCTCCAAATACTAGCGAATTAGGCACAGTAAGAGGCATTCAAATCTACTAGCACCATAACTATGCAAAGCAGGAATTCAGTTATGTAAGGGTTCCATTTGCCTCCTGCTCTCCAGGTGCTGGGCTGTTAATCAGGGATGGGTGGAAGAGTAGGCAGAAACTCTTTTTCTGCACATATGGGTTAGTGGGAAAACTATCCTCCCAGGAGACACCCTGCAGAGTGAAATCAAACGATTGATTCTTGGAAGACTCAGGAAGAGTTTGTAGAAAGGAAATGTCTGTTTTGTTCATTAAACGCCTGCCTTATCACTCCAAAATTTTAATAGTTTATACATAATATTTCAAATAAACCTTTTGTTTTAATAAGATATTGACCTGGCTAAAGATCATTAGAGAAATTGTAAAATTGCTCCTCTCTTTTATTTCACCAATATTTACCAATTGAGCTTTATACGAATTACTCACAGAAGTGGTAGGAAATACCCTGAGGCTTTGCTTCCATTAGATTCACATTAGATTTTGGTGCAAATCGAGGGGTGCGCTTTCTGGCTGCTATTTCAAGTGTCTCCCCCAAATATATGTAAGGGGAAACAAATGTTCACTAAACCTTTAACATGTTAACATATTTTAAAGGAAAGCAATCAGAAATACAGAAGCTATGTTTTTCTTTAAATGTTATCTTTCAATGTTTCAATTTCTCTCACTTTCTTATGTTTACCATCCTGTATAATACTGTTTTATTTTAAACAAGGTCATCTCATCATCAGCCACCCTTCGTGTCTCAGAACATTTTCCTTTTTCTTGCCATAGTTTATAACACATAACAAATATTTCTCTGTCCACATCAACCTAGGACAAATGAAGCTGATACTTTAATTTCTGATCTTGAAAGAACTGTGTGTCTTTCAAAACATTGGCCTTTCTCCCCTCCCTATTCCCAAACCAATACACTACTGAAGAAACCAAACTTTTACCTCAGGGAGAATTTAGGTGACCATAAGTGGGTATAAACATAGCCCATGGACTTATGATTGGTTTAAATCTCTGTCTGGCTACCCATCAGAGAGTCAACCAAAATCAGCATCTTGTCACCATTCCGACAGCCCCCTAATAGTGGAAATGAAAGACCATGGTGACCAGTGGGTGTGAGCTGCTCACAAAGCCAGTCTCCTAGGAAAAACACATAAGCATGAATTCTGACCTCCTTTGGACATCTGGATTACACAGGGAATAAAGGGTTAGAGAGTGCTTTGAAATGGAGACACAGAAATCAAACATTATATCAATCTAGATCTTGGCTCAGACCATCCTACCCAAATGGCACCAGTGTCCTGGGCTGGTCGTAGTCACCTGAGAAGGATGTAGAACATTTTGAAAGAGGATCTATGCCTTGTTATTCAGTGGATATTGCTGCCAGTCAGATAGGTCCAGGTACAAGGGTGGTACTTAGGAAATTTCATAAAATGCACTTAACGTGGTAGAGCCCCCAGAGGTGTAGGGCCCAGGATAGGAGTCATCTTTCTGTGGTCTATGGATAAGACGTTGCCACAATAGTGAAAATAAGATCAACTCTATCTTCTTCCTTACGTATTCTTGCTCGTTTCATTTTATCCATTATCCATAAGTAAATATATATACATCTATAAATCTAAATGTATACATTTATGTACATATAGTATGTATTTATATATAGTTGTAAGTAGATGATACAAATATAATATATATATAGAAAAATGCATGTGTATCATACACTATGCCCTCTATAATAATATTCTTAGCTTATCCATAAGATCAGAAATAATTTAAAATGATTCAATGTTAATTTCTTGATAATTCTACAGTGAAATAGGCACAATGTTTAGGCATATTCATCAGTATACATGTATTATAAGAAAATAAACAATATATTTGTATTGCCAAGTAGTTAATGCATCACATTTCAATTAGCAAGGACGGTTCTCTGTGGTATTGGGATGCTGAATTCAGTAGTTAGTGAACCACTTAATTCTTTCATTGCCAATTATCACAGAGGTAGGTGGGTATGCAAAAAATACAAAATATCCTAATTACTGTTTTTAGTTCAATAATAATTAGCTACTCTGTTACAAAGATCACTATATTGCATGGTTTATTTTTTGCTTCCAGCTGAATCATTTACACATTTACTTTTTCTTGTAATTTAAAGCTGTGTTCATCATGCTCATCTGTTTTTTCTTTGTACTTTAATTGCATTTATGTCATTAAGCTTGGTTTATGTTGAATTAATAAAAAATTGTATGCTCTCTAAGTTCTAAATGCAATTGTTTTGCATAAAAAATGGTATACTCTCTAAATCTGAAATGCAATCTTGGCAATAGCATGAAATAAAATGTTCGTGTTATGCTACTTTAACATAAGCTTACAAGGTATTAGGTTGGTGCAAAAGTAATTTCAGTTTTTGCCACTTTTTTTTTTTTTTTTTTGAGATGGAGTCTCACTCTGTTGCGAGGCTGGAGTGCAGTGGTTCGATCTCGGCTCACTGCAACCTCCACCTCCCAGGTTCAAGTGATTCTCCTGCCTCAGCCTCCCAAGTAGCTGGGATTACAGGCACGCACCACCACGCCCAGCTAATTTTTGTACTTTTAGTAGAGAAGGGGTTTCACCATGTTGGCCAGGCTGGTCTGGATCTCTTGACCTCGTGATCCGCCCACCTCCGCCTCCCAAAGTGCTAGGATTACAGGCGTGAGCCCCCGTGCCGGCTGCCACTTTTTTAGTGGCAAAAACCTCAATTGCTTTTACACCAACCTAATATTATACATATAGCCCTTCAGTGTTCACATTTTGTGAAGTGTCATTACCAATAGGTCTATCCTTTAAGTACCATCAAACACTCTACTTATGAATTGACCTTATGACTCTGCTGATGAATAGGCCTTATCACCCTGTAACTATTCTTCCTTAACTAAACTTTATTTGTAGTCCCTAGAAACTATTTTGAGGATTAAAGACAAAGAAACAACATTGTCCTAGAACAGCTCATTAAAAAGGCAGAGGTTAGCTACAAAACAAACAAACAAACAAAAAAAACCCGGCATAGTTAATTTATATGTTGGTTTCTTTTTCTTTCCTTTTTTTGTTTTACTATTTTTATTCCTTTTTTTATTTATTCCTTATTCATTCATTTACTGAACTGATACGTGAACTCTGAGAAAATTTAAAACATTCCTGCCTTGAGCAGAAAGCATCTTCCTTTATAACTTGTTATTCTGCTTTTGCTTTTTATTATTTTTAGAAGTATATTACTGAGATTTAGAAATATATTGACAATGATATATCAAAAGAGCATAATAGTGGTTTTCATTCTATGAAAATAATTCAGAAAATTATCCGTATGTTGATTAAAAAACATTATAATGAAATACATATTGGCCTCATGTTTACTTGGTATATTCTAGAATATTAAGTCACACTGTTTTATTATGTGATATCTTAGATTTAATTTCCTAAAACCACACTTGCTGATTATTTTAAAAAGATTCTAATGCCTCCCTGTTAATAACAGGACAAAGAAAAACCTCTACAGAGTGAAATTAAAGGCCTCTTGCAATCAGTTGCCATTTGTTCAATTTTTATTTGCTTCATTTCCTCAGTATGGATGGATTGACTATAATACATGCATGTATGATACATTACAAGTTTAATACATACATGTTTTATAATCCTCACCTTCATTTTTTTTTCTATACTTTCTTTTGTGTATGTTGCTCTAATTCTTCCTATTTACTTTGCTATTTTTTACCTTAAGGACCTTGCCAAATCTTAAATTTAAAGGAAGCTTTTCTTCTACATGTAATGCATTTGAAGTTTTAAGTCACTCTCTAATTTACCCTAATATCTCTATGTATTAATCATTCATCTACTAAGTTTTAGTCATAAAAATGTATATTAATTTATTAGATCATGAGAAGAGAATGTGACTGCTATAATATATAGTATACTTGTTGCATTATGTCATATTCTACATAGACATATGCTTTTCATTTATTCACAGGGCTAACAAAATGCTAATAATGTAGTAGAATCTAAATGTTTGATTGAATGGTTGCCTATTATCTGAATTAAGCACTTTAACATTTGACCCATATGAAACTCATTACTAAACTTTCCTGATGCAAAACTTTCTATTCTGCAAAGTTTTCAGAATAAAAAACTTCAGTGAAGGAAATGCTCACTGTGTCAAGAAATGTGAAGGGTCTTCTATTATCCTGTTGTTGTAACCTCGCAAGTTAGCCTGCTACTGTTTCACGGATGCTGACAGAAAACACAAGATTTCTTTACAGGACAAACAGAAGGAAGAGCATCGTGTCCACATTTATTCTGTTTCTCCCAATCCTGTAAGAACATGCAGTGAAGACCAGGTGATACACACATATGCAACAGTTGCTATTATAGGAGAAGAATCTTGAAGTATATGTCTTATTTAATAATAGGACAGAGAGGAGCCAAGATGGCTGACTAGAGGCAGCCAAGAAGAGCTTTTCCATTGAGACCATACTGTAAGGAAGACCAGCCCATCCCAAGAAGATCTTCAGAAGCAAGGCATTGGGAGTGGACTGAGGGAGCACACAGAGCCTCAGCTGAAGAAGGAGGCCGGTAACCTTCTATGGGATGCTGAGCACCAGGACTAATTCCTAGCTCCTAGTGACTCTGGGGGAAGGGATGAATTAAATATGTGTGCAATGGCTGACTCTCACCATGGACCTCCAGAGTATTAGCTACGGGAGACCCCAAGACCCTAATGTACATTTGAGCTGGCAGGAAGAGCTACTTGGAGAGTTGGCAGGGACAGGACTCTATCCTGTGTGGAATCCAGAAGGTTTGGCATGGGAACAGCTGCAGTGGAGCATGGCCAAGCCAGGGACATCCACCACCTAAGGCTCACCATGCTCCTCTGGGTAGCTTTGGCCTTTGTTCACTCTCAGATCCTTGAACCTGAACAGAATAGGGCTACTTTGCCCATGAGATGGGGCCAGTTTGAACTGAGAACCCCTCTGTCTGCTGCCCTCTCCCCAGGCCCCTGCCTTACTGCACTTGTAGCACAGCTTCAGTTGCCCAACCAGGACATTTTCCAATGGCTGCCCCTATAGCTTCTTTGCTGGCAGACCTCATCTGATTGTTGGCGAGTTCTGCAGACTGACAGCGCAAGCACATACCCTCCCACTGGCTACCTATACTGCTTTATCAGCCCATGCAGGTGGACCTCCTCACCCCACCACTATGGGCATGTGCATGTGTGGACCTCACCACTGCTGCTCTGCCCAAGCTGCTGCCAGCACACATGTGCCTGTGGGCTCTGTCATACTGCCACCTTGCTATCACCCACACATGTGAGCAAGCAGGGACCCAGCTGTTGCCACCACAATGAAGCACTTTTGCTAGTGAGCCCTATCGGAGTGTTGTTGCTAGCAGATGGGAAACACCTTAGCTCCGCCAGCACAGCAGGTACTTAACCTCAAGGGACCAGGGAACAAAACCGAGGGCCTGGTCCCAGTCCCCCAGAGTTAGAGCACAGGAGGGCTGATTTGGGCTTATGGAAGAATACTTACGTAAACCATTAGGAAAGTAAAATGGTGAAAAGGAAAACCTTTCAGTAATAAAACTGATAAAGAAATGTTGATAAGCCCAAAGCTTATTAAACACATTTAATATCAAATGTTAGTTTAAGTGAAGAATGTCACCCAATTTGACTTTAAAAATGAGGTATGAATTTGATTTAATTATAAATGTTCCTCTAAACAGTGATTATCTTGATTTGGTAAAAATAATAGGCAGAACTAAACCAACCTTTTCGGAAGGTGAGTTTTCTCAGAGGTAAATGACAAACATGAGGATCCAATAATCAATTTCATATTAAACTCAGCATGGTTCTGTTAGGAGCAATGCATTTTACTCTCTTCTCAGCAATGAGTATTATTATTAATATTATTATATTCTTGATTACAAAGTTGTATTTTTATGAAGGAAAATATAAAATGACCTCTTAATTTGTTTATGTCATCTAGTGAAGACTGGGTTTTTGGAAGGCAAACATATAAACTTTTAGGAGGGACAGTCTGAGCTTAGGTACATTGCCGCTGAGTGATTATCCATAGTACTGTCTTTCTCAAAAGTGTATTGGTTTGAAATCGTATGATTACCCCTAGGTTCTCCTGGCTATAGGGGAGGAATGCTGTGCTATCTAAGTAAAACAGTCTGCCAAGAAGACTGAAAATCAAACACACATGAATTTGTCACAGGAGAATTCTGAGTTCATTCATAATATAGTACAAGTTAGAGAAAAAAAGGTTTGACTTCAGACAGTGAGAATAATGAAGAAAAAAAAAAAAAGCAGAGCAGAGCAGGTAAGAAGTAAGTGGCAGAGATAAATTCCAGAGGCATAGTGTAGAAATCTGCTGTGACTATAATTAAATTCTGAATGGAAATTTACATGGGCTAGCCAGTGTTATTTAAAGAATACATAGGAATAGTAGCTCTTCTGGCCTTTGCTGTCTTTCTTTCCAATATACTACTTAAAAAAAATGTTTTGAACAGCAATTACTATGAGCTACATCTGGGGAATGCATTTGGGCCACAATTAAAGGTAAACAAAAGACAAATGTAAATGCCATAAAAGCTGTGCAATGTGATGACTGTATTTTCAGAAGACATAGTTTAATTGATCTCAAATAAGCTTGAAACCCACTGGAAACTGGTGTGTTTTTTTCTGGGTATGTAAGTACACTGGCAAGGTATTTTATACCACAAAATTTTGGGGAAAAACCTACAATAAAGCAAAATCAATTTGTTATTTCACATATAGAATATAAATGGTACCTTCCTATATATAATGACTTGCTATAATGGACACTAGTTCTATGAGGCTCCAAACAGCCAGATTTTAGGATGATTATGTGAGCATGTCACACTACCACATTCTACTTTTTTTTTTTTATCAATTATATCTGCTGATAATGAATTTCAAGAGTTTGTGGAGCAACCACTCCCTTATACATTAAACATTTTAAACAATATCAGAAAGCAATGTACCATGGATACTGTGGAAGAAAATGGTAGCTTTAATGGAAGAATAGAACAGATGAAGCTTGGAATATCATTCATTCAATTCAATATATTAGGTAAGGTTTTTAGTTTCTTTAAATTTTAGCGTAGTTTTAATGAACCACTATCTTTTTATTTTAAGAGTTTTTATATAGATAAAAAACTCACTCTTCATCTCTTAGTCTGCTATGTGTTTGAAGCCTATATGTATATAAAATAAGTTTATAATCAAGACTACCAGTCACTGATATCAGTATATAGTCGCATGGTACAAGTCTTCTCTAATTGTCACTTCCTCATCTAGCCTAAATTTGTAGTAAATGGCATTTTTAGCACAATTAGGTGATCACTATTTTATAATCTACCAATAAATACCAGTACTTTCCACAATTTGAGCAGCAATTCTCTATCTGTGTTTTGAGTATTCTACAGTATAGGACCAGATCCTCTTCTTGTTGGATGGTAACAGTCTTTTTTTTTTTTTTTTTTTTTTATTATACTTTAGGTTTTAGGGTACATGTGCACAATGTGCAGGTTTGTTACATATGTATACATGTGCCATGTTGGTTTCCTGTACCCATTAACTTGTCATTTAGCATTAGGTATATCTCCTAATGCTGTCTCTCCCCCCTCCCCCCACCCCACAACAGTCCCCGGAGTGTGATGTTCCCCTTCCTGTGTCCATGAGTTCTCATTGTTCAATTCCCACCCATGAGTGAGAACATGCGGCGTTTGGTTTTTTGTCCTTGCGATAGTTTACTGAGAATGATGTTTTCCAATTCCATCCATGTCCCTACAAAGGACATGAACTCATCATTTTTTATGGCTGCATAGTATTCCATGGTGTATATGTGCCACATTTTCTTAATCCAGTCTATTGTCGTTGGACATTTGGGTTGGTTCCAACTCTTTGCTATTGTGAATAGTGCTGCAATAAACACACGTGTGCATGTGTCTTTATAGCAGCATGATTTATAGTCCTTTGGGTATATACCCAGTAATGGGATGGCTGGGTCAAATGGTATTTCTAGTTTTAGATCCCTGAGGGATCGCCACACTGACTTCCACCATGGTTGAACTAGTTTACAGTCCCACCAACAGTGTAAAAGTGTTCCTATTTCTCCACATCCTCTCCAGCACCTGTTGTTTCCTGATTTTTTAATGATGGCCATTCTAACTGGTGTGAGATGGTATCTCACTGTGGTTTTGATTTGCATTTCTCTGATGGCCAGTGATGATGAGCATTTCTTCATGTGTTTTTTGGCTGCATAAATGTCTTCTTTTCAGAAGTGTCTGTTCATGACCTTTGCCCATTTTTGATGGGGTTGTTTGTTTTTTTCTTGTAAATTTGTTTGAGTTCATTGTAGATTCTGGATATTAGCCCTTTGTCAGATGAGTAGGTTGCAAAAATTTTCTCCCATTCTGTAGGTTGCCTGTTCACTCTGATGGTAGTTTCTTTTGCTGTGCAGAAGCTCTTTAGTTTAATTAGATCCCATTTGTCAATTTTGGCTTTTGTTGCCATTGCTTTTGTTGTTTTAGACATGAAGTCCTTGCCCACGCCTATGTCCTGAATGGTATTGCCTAGGTTTTCTTGTAGGATTTTAATGGTTTTAGGTCTAACATTTAAGTCTTTAATCCATCTTGAATTAATTTTTGTATAAGGTGTAAGGAAGGGATCCAGTTGCAGCTTTCTACATATGGCTAGCCAGTTTTCCCAGCACCATTTATTAAATAGGGAATCCTTTCCCCATTTCTTGTTTTTGTCAGGTTTGTCAAAGATCAGATAGTTGTAGATATGCGGCATCATTTCTGAGGGCTCTGTTCTGTTCCATTGATCTATGTCTCTGTTGTGGTACCAGTACCATGCTGTTTTGGTTACTGTAGCCTTGTAGTATAGTTTGAAGTCAGGTAGCGTGATGCCTCCAGCTTTGTTCTTTTGGCTTAGGATTGACTTGGCGATGCAGGCTCTTTTTTGGTTCCATATGAACTTGAAAGTAGTTTTTTCCAATTCTGTGAAGAAAGTCATTGGTAGCTTGATGGGGATGGCATTGAATCTAAAAATTACCTTGGGCAGTATGGCCATTTTCACGATATTGATTCTTCCAACCCATGAGCATGGAATGTTCTTCCATTTGTTTGTATCCTCTTTTATTTCATTGAGCAGTGGTTTGTAGTTCTCCTTGAAGAGGTCCTTCACATCCCTTGTAAGTTGGATTCCTAGGTATTTTATTCTCTTTGAAGCAATTGTGAATGGAAGTTCACTCATGATTTGGCTCTCTGTTTGTCTGTGATTGGTGTACAAGAATGCTTGTGATTTTTGTACATTGATTTTGTATCCTGAGACTTTCCTGAAGTTGCTAATCAGCTTAAGGAGATTTTGGGCTGAGACAATGGGGTTTTCTAGATATACAATCATGTCATCTGCAAACAGGGACAATTTGACTTCCTCTTTTCCTAACTGAATACCCTTTATTTCCTTCTCCTGCCTGATTGCTCTGGCCAGAACTTCCAACACTATGTTGAATAGGAGCGGTGAGAGAGGGCATCCCTGTCTTGTGCCAGTTTTCAGAGGGAATGCTTCCAGTTTTTGCCCATTCAGTATGATATTGGCTGTGGGTTTGTCGTAGATAGCTCTTATTATTTTGAGATACGTCCCATCAATACCTAATTTATTGAGAGTTTTTAGCATGAAGGGTTGTTGAATTTTGTCAAAGGCCTTTTCTGCATCTATTGAGATAATCATGTGGTTTTTGTCTTTGGTTCTGTTTATATGCTGGATTACATTTATTGATTTGCGTATGTTGAACCAGCCTTGCATCCCAGGGATGAAGCCCACTTGATCATGGTGGATAAGCTTTTTGATGTGCTGCTGGATTCGGTTTGCCAGTATTTTATTGAGGATTTTTGCATCAATGTTCATCAAGGATATTGGTCTGAAATTCTCTTTTTTGGTTATGTCTCTGCCAGGCTTTGGTATCAGGACGATGCTCGCTTCATAAAATGTGTTAGGGAGGATTCCCTCTTTTTCTATCGATTGGAATAGTTTCAGAAGGAATGGTACCAGTTCCTCCTTGTACTTCTGGTAGAATTCAGCTGCGAATCCATCAGGTCCTGGACTCTTTTTGGTTGGTAAGCTATTGATTATTGCCACAATTTCAGAACCTGTTATTGGTCTATTCAGAGACTCAACTTCTTCCTGATTTAGTCTTGGGAGGGTGTATTTGTCAAGGAATTTATCCATTTCTTCTAGATTTTCTAGTTTATTTGCATAGAGGTGTTTGTAGTATTCTCTGATGGTAGATTGTATTTCTGTGGGATTGGTGGTGATATCCACTTTTTCATTTTTTATTGCATCTATTTGATTCTTCTCTTTTTTCTTCTTTATTAGTCTTGCTAGCGGTCTATCAATTTTGTTGATCTTTTCAAAAAACCAGCTCCTGGATTCATTAATTTTTTGAAGGGTTTTTTGTGTCTCTATTTCCTTCAGTTCTGCTCTGATTTTAGTTATTTCTAGCCTTCTGCTAGCTTTTGAATGTGTTTGCTCTTGCTTTTCTTGTTCTTTTAATTGTGATGTTAGGGTGTCAAATTTGGATCTTTCCTACTTTCTCTTGTGGGCATTTAGTGCTATAAATTTCCCTCTACACACTGCTTTGAACGTGTCCCAGAGATTCTGGTATGTTGTGTCTTTGTTCTTGTTGGTTTCAAAGAACATCTTTATTTCTGCCTTCATTTCATTATGTACCCAATAGTCATTCAGGAGCAGGTTGTTCAGTTTCCATGTAGTTGAGCGGTTTTGAGTGAGTTTCTTAATCCTGAGTTCTAGTTTGATTGCACTGTGGTCTGAGAGACAGTTTGTTATAATTTCTGTTCTTTTACATTTGCTGAGGAGAGCTTTACTTCCAACTATGTGGTCAATTTTGGAATAAGTGTGGTGTGGTGCTGAAAAAAAATGTATATTCTGTTGATTTGGGGTGGAGAGTTCTGTAGATGTCTATTAGGTCCACTTTATGTAGAGCTGAGTTCAATTCCTGGATATCTTTGTTAACTTTCTGTCTCGTTGATCTGTCTAATGTTGACAGTGGAGTGTTAAAATCTCCCATTATTATTGTGTGGGAGTTTAAGTCCCTTTGTAGGTCACTCAGGACTTGCTTTATGAATCTGGGTGCTCCTGTGTTGGGTGCATATATATTTAGGATAGTTAGCTCTTCTTTTTGAATTGATCTCTTTACCATTATGTAATGGCCTTCTTTGTCTCTTTTGATCTTTGTTGGTTTAAAGTCTATTTTATCAGAGACTAGGATTGCAACCCCTGCCTTTTTTTGTTTTCCAGTTGCTTGATAGATCTTCCTCCATCCCTTTATTTTGAGTCTATGTGTGTCTCTGCACGTGAGATGGGTTTCCTGAATACAGCACACTGATGGGTCCTGACTCCTTATCCAGTTTGCCAGTCTATGTCTTTTAATTGGAGCATTTAGCCCATTTACATTTAACGTTAATATTGTTATGTGTGAATCTGATCCTGTCATTATGATGTTAGTTGGTTATTTTGCTCGTTAGTTGCTGCAGTTTCTTCCTAGCCTTGATGGTCTTTACAATTTGGTGTGTTTTTGCAGTGGCTGGTACCGGTTGTTCCTTTCCATGTTTAGTACTTCCTTCAGGAGCTCTTTTAGGGCAGGCCTGGTGGTGACAAAATCACTCAGCGTTTGCTTGTCTGTAAAGTATTTTATTTCTCCTTCACTTATGAAGCTTAGTTTGGCTGGATATGAAATTCTGGGCTGAAAATTCTTTTCTTTAAGAATGTTGAATATCGGCCCCCACTCTCTTCTGGCTTGTAGAGTTTCTGCCGAGAGATCAGCTGTTAGTCTGATGGGCTTCCCTTTGTGGGTAGCCCGACCTTTCTCTCTGGCTGCCCTTAACATTTTTTCCTTCATTTCAACTTTGGTGAATCTGACAATTATGTGTCTTGGAGTTGCTCTTCTCGAGGAGTATCTTTGTGGCGTTCTCTGTATTTCCTGAATCTGAATGTTGGCCTGCCTTGCTAGATTGGGGAAGTTCTCCTGGATAAACTTGCAGAGTGTTTTCCAACTTGGTTCCATTCTCCCCGTCATTTTCAGGTATACCAATCAGACGTAGATTTGGTCTTTTCATATAGTCCCAAATTTCTTGGAGGCTTTATTCATTTCTTTTTATTCTTTTTTCTCTAAACTTCCCTTCTCTCTTCATTTCATTCATTTCATCTTCCATCAGCGATACCCTTTCTTCCAGTTGATCGCATCTGCTACTGAGGCTTCTGCAATCTTCGCGTAGTTCTCGAAACTTGGCTTTCAGCTCCATCAGCTCCTTTAAGCCCTTCTCTCCATTGGTTATTCTAGTTATCCAGTCTTCTAATTTTTTTTCAAAATTTTTAACTTCTTTGCTATTGTTTTTAATTTCCTCTCGTAGCTCAGAGTAGTTTGATCGTCTGAAGCCTTCTTCTCTCAACTCGTCAAAGTCATCCTCCATCCAGCTTTGTTCCGTTGCTGGTGAGGAGCTGCGTTCCTTTGGAGGAGGAGAGGTGCTCTGCTTTTTAGAGTTTCCAGTTTTTCTGCTCTGTTTTTTCCCCATCTTTGTGGTTTTATCTACTTTTTGTCTTTGATGATGGTGATGGACAGATGGGTTTTTGGTGTGGATGTCCTTTCTGTTTCTTAGTTTACCTTCTACCAGACAGGACCCTCAGCTGCAGGTCTGTTGGAGTTTACTAGAGGTCCACTCCAGACCCTGTTTGGCTGGGTGTCAGCAGTGGTGGCTGCAGAACAGCTGATTTTCGTGAGACCACAAATTCAGCTGTCTGATAGTTCCTCTGGAAGTTTTGTCTCAGAGGAGTACCTGGCCGAGTGAGGTGTCAGACTGTCCCTACTGGGGGGGTGCCTCCCAGTTAGGCTGCTCAGGGGTGAGGGACCCACTTTAGGAGGCAGTCTGTCCATTCTCAGATCTCCAGCTGTGTGCTGGGAGAACCACTACTCTCTTCAAAGCTGTCAGTCAGACAGGGACATTTAAGGATGGTAACAGTCTTAAAAATATCTCAGTTCAGAATTTTTTGTCTTTGTAGTCACTTTTTTCGCAACACAAACAGTCACTTTTTAAAATCACTTTTGGTCACAGTTCTCTGATTTGCTCTATACATCCAGAGTATGGACTCTATGTCACATACGTCTGTAGTTCTAACTATGCCTGGTGCAACCATAACATTGAATTCTGTATGTCTCACAAACCTTGACATCAAGGTGAAGCAATGTGGTCCCCTCTCACCATGCCTTTTCTCAGTGATTCCATCTTTTCACAAATATTATCTGCCATTTTTGGTAGGACAGAGGAATATCAGAGTATTAGATCCCTAATGAATTATACATCCATTCATATACTCAAGGTTATATCTGGAGCCTCTGTACCTGTGTTTTAAAGAGAAACAAGCTAAATTGCCCTTTCTTAACAAACAGTGTATTTCTCAAATTTGATTGTTTCTTTTTCTTCCTACATGCCTCTCTAATCACCTGGGAAGGTGGGTGGTAGTTAAAACTGTACTAAAATTGTTTCTCTCAACTAAATTGGAAAAATTTGACCGTGGGATTCCAAGTATCTTATGTTCTCAGCTGTTGATCTTAGTTAACAATTTAATCACTAAATTATTTAATATTTCCATGACTAAATTTATAACTGTATACTCTTACAATAACTTTTGAGTATTGATCTTGTAAATTTAAATCTTATTACAGCTACTTTATAATTGTACTTAAATAGCTATAGTTTTTCCTACCAAATGCATGGGATCATTGCATTTTATATAAGACCCGAATTTTCTTCCTGATTCTGTTGGATATAATTGTATCAGTCAGGGTCCAAATAGGAAAGATAAGTCACATTCAAATTAGGTAAATTAAGACAGCTTAATAAAAAGATTATGTACAAACTTGTGTGCAGAGTTTAAGAAAACAAAGAAATGACTCGAGAGAGTTAGCAGGAAAAGAGCCAGGGGAATAAATAATTCAACATCGCTCTCTTTCTACTTCCCTTCTTCTGCCACTGCCTGCCACTGGCCAAGCACACTAGGAAAAAGAGAAAGAGGCTCTATTGATATAATGCATATATAGTATCCTCTCACATAACATAGCAGGGCATTGAAGGGCGGCCAGTTGATCCAGCAAAGCAAACAGAAAATATTCAGCATAATGAGGATTTTCTTCTCATTTTCCTGTTTACTTATTTGTTTGAAATTTCTTTTAAAATTTTATGCCTTGAATAATATATCAGTATATTAATATATGTACTTTGGACCACTATGGTTAATGTGGCTTCTCATTAGCTAAAAATGATGTTAAATTGTATTCAAAGAAATTTTGCCTTATCATTTGTAGTAACACAGCTACAGCTAAGAGGTGAGGCGCTAAAAGAAGAGGGAATTGTTTTCGTTCTATTACTCTATTAACAAAACTTTGGCTCAATCAGGTATGGGTGTAGGAGATGCCTTAAAAATAACTTCTAAAACCCTGCTTTTTTCACTGAAAAACTAGGGAGACCATAAAACTACTGCTCTGAAATAATCTGTAATATGAAAAAATAGATAAAAATATTAATAAGTGTACCTGTGACTGAAAACATTTTAAGAGGTAGATTTTAACATAAAAACTTCAGAAGAAAAGTTATAATCGGAGAGGCAAAAGTTGGCTCAATGATGCCCAGAAATGCTGTGACATACTACATATCCGAAGAAATATGTGCGACAATATAAATCATGTAAACTACTTTTCTGCCCTTATTAATTTAAGATAATGCTATATGAATAAATAATGTTTAGGAGAAACAAGTACAATGTTCTTTTACATGCATTTTAATTATAGTTAGAGTAGTATCAAGGGCTTTGCAGTGAAAAATAATTCAAATACTTAAAAAAACTACCGGGAGAATATATAAGATTTTATATATCTATATCTATATCTATATAGATATATATTTTTTTGAGACGGAGTCTCTCCCTGTCGCCCAGGCTGGAGTGCAGTGGCACGATCTCAGCTCACTGCAAGCTCCGCCTCCCGGGTTCACCCCATTCTCCTGCCTCAGTCTCCCGAGTAACTGGGACTTCAGGCGCCCGCCACCACGCCTGGCTTATTTTTTGTATTTTTAGTAGAGACGGGGTTTCACCATGTTAGCCATGATGGTCTCGATCTCCTGACCTCATTATCTGCCCGCCTCGACCTCCCAAAGTGCTGGGATTACAGGCATGAGCCACCACGTCCGGCCAAGATTTTATATTTTTACGACAAGTTCTCTTACTGTTTTTTTTTTTTTTTTTTGAGATGGAGTCTTGCTCTGTCGCCCAGGCTGGAGTGCAGTGGCGCAATCTCGGCTCACTGCAAGCTCCGCCTCCCGGGTTCACACCATTCTCCTGCCTCAGCCTCTCCGAGTAGCTGGGACTACAGGCGCCCGCCACCACGCCCGGCTAATTTTTTGTATTTTTTAGTAGAGATGGGGTTTCACCGTGGTCTCGATCTCCTGACCTCGTGATCCGCCCGCCTCGGCCTCCCAAAGTGCTGGGAGTACAAGCGTGAGCCACCGTGCCCGGCCCCCTTACTGTTTTTAATTGTATGTTAGGATTAGTGTTAAAAAGCAGCACCCACAGACTGACAACACTCTTCAGATTGAACTAAATCATCTCCATAGAGCAGCAAAAGACACATAGATGTCATCTGTCAATATAGGTCTTAAATGGAGTAGCAAGTGTTTATGTACACACCACTTCTGAGCGACAAGTGGCTATTTTGACAATCTTTAGTTCTTTACTCTTTTTGGAGTTTCAAGTTAATAATTATTATTTTTAAGATTGCTGCACTTACTTATGACAAGTATTAATGTATAAAATTTATTGGAAAAATAAACCAAAAGTTTTAATGTATTCGATTTTTATTATTATTTTCTGACTATAAACCTGTAATTTTAGTAGCCAGGTTTTTTAGAGCTACATAACTTAAAATATATAATTTTGCTTTTGGTCCAAGGTAGCTGATGGCACACTCATACACATATACAGACACATCTCTTTTTCTGACAATATTTCTTAAGTTAATGAAAAAAGAAATGATTTATGGGCTCTTTGGAAATAAATTACAATGGGAATGCTAAAAACAAAACACATCCACCTGCAATTAAGTCAAATGTATTATGATATCCTACCAAACATGCAAGAGAATATATTCTCTGATAAACATTTCGAGATCACTGAATAAAAAAATAGATTATGCCTCAACTCGTTCTTTGAGAGTAGGATAACCCTAATGCCCAAAATTGAAGTAAACATAATTGATAATTATGAGGTAAACATAAAACTAAGCTGTATGTAATGATATCTTAAAGTATAAATTGACAAATTTAATTAAAACCTTAGCATATAAAGTCTAATTATAATTAATGTAATGCATCATTACTAAGTAAAGTTTGTCCCAGGAATGGAATGATCAATAGGTCAAGCCAAATATTCTCATAATTAATTTAATTAAGTGAATAACACTATGATTTCACTACTCAGTGATAAAAAAGTATTTCCATTAAAGTTAAAAATAAGAGTAGAATATTCACTATAATCTGCACTATACAAGAATACTACAGAGGTTCTACCTGAAGCAATAAACAATTTATAGAAAAATACTTGCAAACCATGTTATTTGCTACCAGAAATAAACATAAAAAATATTCAAATATAAAATTATTAGACAAGTAAAATGTAATGCTTTCATACCAGAGTAACATATGAGAAAATATATGATTTTACTAGACAGCATGGATGACTATACATATATAACAAACTAAAGGAATTACTTATAATAAAAATAAAAACTTTAAAAAACTTTTGAAAACATCCAACAAGAAATGGGTAATAATTATATGCAAAAACTATAAAATGTTTTCAAAGTTGTTATAATGGCATCCAAACAAATAAATAGCTATATTATGTTCTGAGATATCATAACTAAAATTTTCAAATTATTTGCTATAAATAAACTATATATTCAACAAGATCGTACTTAAACACTCAAAGTTGATTTTAGAAAAACATGCCAGTCTATTACAAATGTAGTGTAAAATAGTAATTGTTCAAAAAATAATAAAATATAATTTAATAATAATAAGTGAAGTGGCAGTGAACATACATTTTCCCTACCAGAAATCAAACCTCAAGATATTTTATAGTTAGGGCAATTTAAAGAGAGGTGGTTAGCAAAGAAGAAATCATGTCCTTCATTTTTCATTATTAACATAGTTTATATCATGTAATAAAAAGGAAAAAATAGGTCATCTGACAGAGAGAGACAAAAAGACAGAGAGAGTGTGAGAGAGAGAGAGAGAGTCAGAGAGAGAGAGAGATTCAAATATTACAAATGTTCTAAATGTTATACTCCCTTGCAAATCGTTCAGGGCTGCATTAGAGATATTCAAAGCTATATTCCTCTTTTGCTTTGAATTTATCTTATGACTCCTCTTTAGTCTGATGTCTATAAGAACAAATCTTTACTTTTCTTGTGAATGCAGGGCCAGTCCCAAAAAGGGTTGAGGTGGTAAATTTTGGAGTGTATTCAGTCATAAAAAGACATTCATAATATGGTAAAAAATTGAAGTGTAATTGTCTCTAATTTCTTGCTAACTGTCAAACTATTTCATATACAACTTTCAACAGGTCATCACTAACATAAAAAAAAGAAAGGTCATATCAAAATTTCCAATAAGGAATGCTTACATGTTTTGAAAATACAGGAGACAAAATACAACATAACAGAATAGAATCCAGCAACATATTTATGCATAAGTAGGAATGTTATCTTTTATATAAATTCATGTATAATCACTCTTTTAAAAAGTACTGCATTTAAAGCTACTGGGATAATTAATTATTCATATTAAAATATTTTTTCTAAATAATATTATAAATAAAATACAGTAAAGACAAAAATTTGATGTAAATCAAAATTTTGATGAATATATTCAAAATATGAGATTTTTAAAATCAGGCATGGGCAAGGACTTCATGTCTAAAACACCAAAAGCAATGGCAACAAAAGCCAAAATTGACAAATGGGATCTAATTAAACTAAAGAGCTTCTGCACAGCAAAAGAAACTACCATCAGAGTGAACAGACAACCTACAGAATGGGAGAAAATTTTTGCAATCTACTTATCTGACAAAGGGCTAATATCCAGAATCTACAATGAACTCAAACAAATTTACAAGAAAAAAACAAACAAGCCCATCAACAAGTGGGCAAAGGACATGAACAGACACTTCTCAAACGAAGACATTTATGCAGCCAACAGACACATGAGAAAATGCTTATCATCGCTGGCCATCAGAGAAATGCAAATCAAACCACAATGAGATACCATTTCATGTCAGTGGGAATGGCGATCATTAAAAAGTCAGGAATCAACAGGTGCTGGAGAGGATATGGAGAAATAGGAACACTTTTACACTGTTGGTGGGACTGTAAACTAGTTCAACCATTGCAGAAGACAGTGTGGTGATTCCTCGGGGATCTAGAACTAGAAATACCATTTGACCCAGCCATCTCATTACTGGGTGTATACCCAAAGGATTATAAATCATGCTGCTATAAAGACACACGCACACATATGTTTATTGCGCCACTATTCACAATAGCAAAGACGCAGACAAACAATTTAATAGAACTCTAGAGATAGAGTATAATTCAACAATCCAGAGAAGAAGAAATGCAAAAGACCACTAGACTCTTGAAAATATGGCTTTACAAGCTTTTATAATGTTGAGGAAACAATTTTTAAAGATTAAAACTAGATACCACTTCTCTCATTGAATTTGAAAATATTTAAATTAGCAATAATATCATATATTAATTGGTCATGTAGAAATAGTATTCAAATATAATGTTGATGGATGTGTGAACTGATAATTTATGGAGAGCAATTTGGCTATAATTATCAAAATATAATATTCTTTGTTCCAATAATTCATGTCCAGTTATTTATCACAAAAAAAATACTTGAATTAGGTCAAAATTATACTTGTTTATATGTTTCCTACAATGTTGTTTTGAATGTAAAATACTGGAAATGATATAAACATAATAATATGGTCGAGTGCGGTGGCTCATGCCTGTAATCCTAGCGCTTTGGGAGGCAGAGGCAGGCGAATTGCCTGAACTCAGGAGTTTGAGACCAGCCTGGGCAACATGGCAAAAGCCTGTCTCTACTAAAAATACGAAAAGTTATCCGGGCCTGGTAGCAAGTGCCTGTAGTCCCAGCTACTGGGGAGGTTGACTCAGGAGAATCGCTTGAACCCAGAAGGCAGAGGTTGCAGTGAGCTGAGATCGCACCACTGCACTCCAGTCTAGGAGACAGAGTGAGACTTTGTCTCCAAAAAACAAAACAAAATGAAACAAAACAAAACAAAAATTTAATAATGAGAGTATGATTAAATAAATAAATAAATTGGGGGTCTCCATACTGAGAGTTGTGGTCCCATTAAAATTAGTGAGGCATCTTAATTATGTGCACCCTAATTTAAGAAATTGGGATATACACCCCAAAGTGCACATGCATATAATTGCAGACTTAGGAAACAGTCCATATGATCATCTTCACTTTTTTTTTTTATTTGAAGATGGAATCTCACTCTATTTTGCAGACTGGAATGGCCTGATCGTAGCTTACTGCACCCTTAATCTCCTGGGCTCAAGCAATCCCCTCACCTCAGCCTTCCTAGTAGGTGGGACTGCAGATGCATGCCATCACACAGGGATTATCTATCTATCTATCTGTCTGTCTGTCTGTCTGTCTGTCTGTCTGTCTGTCTGTCTATCTATCTACCTATCTATCTATCTATCTATCTATCTATCTGTCTGTCTGTCTGTCTGTCTGCCTGCCTATCTATCTATCTATCTATCTATCTATCTATCTATCTATCTATCTATCATCTATCTATCTATCATCTATCTATCTATCTATCTATCTATCATCTATCTATCTATTATCTATCTATCATCTATCTATCTATCTATCTATCTATCTATCTATCTATCATCTATCTATTTTTGTAGAAACAGGGTCTTACTATGTTGCCCAGGCTGTTTGTGAACTTATGGTCTCAAGTTAATCCTCTCACTTCAGCCTCTAAATGTGCTGGAGTTAAAGGTGTGAGCCACTGCATCCAGCACTACCCTCAGTTTTGACACCGATTTGAAGTTTAGGAGTCTCTAAGACTATCCTCAATTTCAGTTATTCACTAGAAGGTCTAAACAGAAATCACTGGAAGTTGTTATAGTGAGTTGTGGTTTATTACAGCAAAAAGATACAGATTAAAGACAGCCAAGAGAGGTTATGCATGGGACAGAATCCAGAAAATTATTCATGCAGAGTTCTTCACCCAGTGGAGTAATGAACAGTGCTAACTGTTCTAGCAATAATGTGTGAAAAAACATGTCAACCAGAGATGCTCACTTAAGCCTTGCTGTCCAGAGAGTCTACTGAGGCTTGGCCACATGGGCATTATTGGCCTCCAAAGTGGCTGACCCTTGTCTGCAGACCCTCCTAAGATCAAGGTGATACCAGGTGATCCAAACCTTCCACATATGCCAGAGTCTCTAGCATGGCACAAGGCCCCCAGGTACACAAAGGTATTCTTATCCAGCAGGAAATTTTAAGGGTTTAGAGAGTATTACCCAGGACCCCAGGACAAAGTCCAGACCTCTCTTTGGGCAAGGTTAAATTCTTTGCTACACAGAATTATTCAAACATACTCAAAGGTGTGTTTTTGTTTGTTTAGGGAAAAGTTTGCATGTATGTTTTCACTTTTTTTTTTATTATTATACTTTAGGTTTTAGGGTACATGTGCACAATGTGCAGGTTTGTTACACATGTATCCATGTGCCATGTTGTTTTGCTGCACCCATTAACTCATCATTTAGCATTAGGTATATCTCCTAATGCTGTCCCTCCCCCCTACCCCACCCCACAACAGTCCCCAGAGTGTGATGTTCCCCTTCCTGTGTCCATGAGTTCTCATTGTTCAATTCCCACCTATGAGTGAGAACATGCGGTGTTTGGTTTTTTGTCCTTGCGACAGTTTACTGAGAATGATGTTTTCCAGTTTCATCCACGTCCCTACAAAGGACATGAACTCATCATTTTTTATGGCTGCATAGTATTCCATGGTGTATATGTGCCACATTTTCTTAATCCAGTCTATCATTGTTGGACATTTGGGTTGGTTCCAAGTCTTTGCTATTGTGAACAGTGCTGCAATAAACATACGTGTGTATGTGTCTTTATAGCAGCATGATTTATAGTCCTTTGGGTATATACTCAGTAATGGGATGGCTGGGTCAAATGGTATTTCTAGTTCTAGATCCCTGAGGAATCGCCACACTGACTTCCACAATGGTTGAACTAGTTTATAGTCCCACCAACAGTGTAAAAGTGTTCCTATTTCTCCACATCCTCTCCAGCACCTGTTGTTTCAGAGACATAGATCAATGGAACAGAACAGAGCCCTCAGAAATGATGCTGCATATCTACAACTATCTGATCTTTGACAAACCTGACAAAAACCAGAAATGGGGAAAGGATTCCCTATTTAATAAATGGTGCTGGGAAAACTGGCTAGCCATATGTAGAAAGCTGAAACTGGATCCCTTCCTTACACCTTAAACAAAAATTAATTCAAGATGGATTAAAGACTTAAATGTTAGACCTAAAACCATTAAAATCCTACAAGAAAACCTAGGCAATACCATTCAGGACATAGGCGTGGGCAAGGACTTCATGTCTAAAACACCAAAAGCAATGGCAACAAAAGCCAAAATTGACAAATGGGATCTCATTAAACTAAAGAGCTTCTGCACAGCAAAAGAAACTACCATCGGAGTGAACAGGCAACCTACAGAATGGGAGAAAATTTTTGCAACCTACTCATCTGACAAAGGGCTAATATCCAGAATCTACAATGAACTCAAACAAATTTACAAGAAAAAAACAACCCCATCAAAAAGTGGGCAAAGGACATGAACAGACACTTCTCAAAAGAAGACATTTATGCAGCCAAAAAACACATGAAAAAATGCTCATCATCACTGGCCATCAGAGAAATGCAAATCAAAACCACAGTGAGATACCATTTCACACCAGTTAGAATGGCCATCATTAAAAAGTCAGGAAACAACAGGTGTTTTCACTTTTAAAAATACTTTGGAACAGAACACTTCAAATTGACAATAACAATTTATGAGGAAGAGATGAGATTCTGAGAATGAAAGAATCTTTGATCCTTTACTGTTTCTGTGTACTTTTTACAAGCATGTATTCGTGCAATGCCTTTTAATTAAATATTTAAAGAAAATATATCAGAAAGAAAATTATTTGTCAAAGGATAGTATTTAAATATTAAAATTTGACACTGTTAAGAATATGTAATGAACATGTGCCCAAAATTTTATACAACTCATTAATGAGTAAAGTTGTAATGCTTATTCTAAGAACATTTTGGAAACAGGAGTTTATCAGCTAATTAGAAAGTGCAGAAGTTAAAAAAGTATCAGAACAAGATTGCTGCTAGATGAAATTAGAACATTTCCTCCATAATAATAAAATCATACCCTTTGGGGGTTATCTTCCTGTCAGACAAAAATCTACTTTTTAACCTGAGTCTTTATAGTATCTGATCTCTGATCTCTGATAAATCTGTAAATAACAAAGACAAACATTATTCACCAACAATTAGATAATTTTTGAGCTACTTTGTAAAACATGTCCCAGTATGGCATGCACTTATTTCTTTTTTTTTTTTTTTTTTGAGACAGAGTTCGCTCTTGTTGCCCAGGCTGGAGTGCAAAGGCGTGATCTCGGCTCACTGCAACCTCTGCCTCCTGGGTTCAAGCAATTCTCCTGCCTCGGCCTCCCAAGTAGCTGTGATTACAGACGATCATCACCACGCCTGGCTAATTTTTTTTATTTTTATTTTTAGTAGAGATGGGGTTTCTCTGTGTTGGTCAGGCTGGTCTTGAACTCCCGACCACAGGTGATGCGCCTGCATCGGCCTCACAAAATGCTGGAATTACAGGCCTGAGCCACAGTGCCGGGCAATATGGACTTATTTCTAAGTGATGAGTTATTTTCTTCTTAACTGCATTTAGTGGTGTTTATAATGGAATTAATATTAATTAGTTCTCGAGAATGCCGTATTTCTGAGAAGACTCATCTCTATGCAGTTATACATAGAGATCAAATGAGACTTTTACCTTTAATTCTTTGCGGTTTTGATTTTGAAAGCAAAAGATGCTTATGATGGCAATGAGAATAGGTATTAGGGTCTCTATTAGATTATTTTTGTTAAACCTTTGACCAAGCGTTCCATAGCAGAATTGTTAATGTAGCATTAGAAATTGTTTCTACCAAAAATTCATAAAACGTTTGAAAAGAAAAATGCTGAAGTTGCTATGAATATGCTCACCATGGAAAGAGTGAAAGTGTAAAAATATATTTTAACTGTTTAGAACATAATCTTATGAAAACGGCAAAATTATTGCTTTATTTTGTCTGTTAATAGCATTGTTATTAACTTTAAGTTAATATAGCTCTTTTTGTGATTATGGTAAAAAATAAAAATAAAATGTAATAAATTAGTCTCAAGTATTACTGTAAATTTAATTGATAAATTATAGGTTCATTTATTTAACATAACCTCTTAACTCTATTTCTTTAATTTGATCATCTCTTAAGCATCCTGAAATTATTTAGTAATTATACTTCATAAGATAGAATGTAGGGAAATGTTTTTACTTTAAGTTTTATAAGTTATATTAGTAATGACACATTTATTTTAGGGAGAGATTTATTTGTAAGAGCTTTGTGTTGTAAAAATTTTAATAGGGTTATTCTGTAATTATAAAAGGAACCCTTTCTTTCCCCTTCCCCAGCAATTGTTTGTTTTATTATGTTAGGGAAAATAAATGAACAAAACAAAACCTCTAAGAGCTAGATTAAGGGAACTTGCAACAATTATGAATAACTTTTAATTCCTTCTTCACTTTGGAAAGTTTTCTACCATGCCAATCTATGTGAGAACTTTATCATCATCTCCAGTCCCAAATTTACAGGCTCAAATTGATATTAGTGGCTGTCATGAAGCCCACAAAGAACCTCATAGTTTTTCCCTAGGCTGCCTACTTTTTAGTTTATAAACATGGTGTGTTACTCCCTGAATTTTGGCATTTTGTTTTTCTCTTGCCAGCAATGTTTTTCCTTCTTTGATAATGAAAAAACCCACAATCAATAAATAACAAACAAACAATCAAAAAGTAGCATTAAAGAAAGCTGTCCATTAGACCTCTCCAATTAACAAAAATGGCCAGAGATAAACACTAATAGAAGGCAAGTAAAAGACCTTTGGTAAGAACATAAGAAAGAACAGTGAGGATCACTCAGTAAAGCCATTGAAGTTTTGTTAGACTTCATGAAAATAGCATGAGATTGGAGGACCAAATCAAAGCCTAGATTATAAATTCCTTATATTTATTGTCTTCATTCATTCAGGCTACTTTAACAAAATATCACCAACCGAGTGGCTTATAAACAACACAAATATATTTCTTACAAGTGCTGGAGCCTGGGAAGCTCAAGATAAAGAGCTAGTGGATTAAATATCTAGTGAGGGCTCACTTCTTTAAAAGTATGCCTTCTTGCTGTGTTCTTACATGATGCAAGGAACAAGAGGTCTCTCTCTCTCTCTCTCTCTCTCTCTCTCCAAGGGCTGCTTATATAAGGACATTAATTCATTTCATGAGCATGGGGCCCTCACAAAGTCCCCAACTCCCAATAACCATTATTTTGGAGGCCAGGATTTCAATATATAAATTGGAAAAGACACAAATATTCAATCTATAGGATTTGTTATAAACAAATAAAAATGTTCAGAAGTTACAAATTTATATTTTTATATATATAATTGTAACATTGACTTTCTGGCTGGTATTAATATCGACAGACATTATAGATACTATAGATAGGGATAGTGATAGAGATATAGTTTCCATATTTTCTTGAAATAAAAATGTCTTTTATGTAGGTAAAAATACAAGTTCAAATAATTTGTCATTAGAGAATTGAAAATTAAGAAAATAAAATGCGGCCGGGAGTGGTGGCTCAGACTTGTAATCCCAGCACTTTGGGAGGCCAAGGTGGGCAGATCACGAGGTCAAGAGATCAAGACCAACCTGGCCAACATGGTGAAACCTCATCTCTACTAAAAATACAAAAACTATCTGGGTGTGGTGGCACGTGCCTGTAGTCCCAGCTACTTGGGAGGCTGAAGCAGGAGAATCGCTTGAACTGAGGAGGTGGAGGTTGTAGCGAGCCACGATCGTGCCACTGCACTCCAGCCTGGAGACAGAGCAAGACCCCGTTTAAAAAAAAAAAAAAAAAAAAAAAGCTACAGCACATTTATTACAATGGCCAAAATTATTTAAAAGCAAAACCAAATGCTAGAGAGACAAAGCAGGGCATAAAAAACTCTAAATCATTGCTCATCGCTGGTGGGAATACAAAATCATACTGCCACTATGAAGGGAATTTGATAATTTTTACAAAGCTAAACATAGTTTTATCATATGATAACATCCTAGATATTTATCAAACAGATTTGACAATTATGTTCACATAAACCTTGCATATGAACATTTATAGCAGCTTTAATCATAATTGCTCAAAACTAGAAGCAACCAAGATGCCCTTCAATAGATGAATAGATTAACTGTGGTGCATCTATACAATAAAATTCATTCAGCCCTGAAAAGAAATGAGCTATCAGGCCATGAAAATGCATTTATAAAACTTAAATGCATGTGGCTGAGTAAAAGAATATAGTCTTATATGGCTACATACTGTACAATTCCAATTGTATGACTTTCTGGAAAGGAAAATCTCTAGACACTAAAAATACCAGTGATCATCATAGGTACAGGTAGAAGGAGGGAGTTAAATAGGTCAAACACAGGATTTTGTGTGGTGAAAACAATACATATGGTATTGTAATGGTGGATGCATAAAATTATACATTTGTCAAATGTCACAACATTTTACAGCACAAAGAATGACACATTGTATGCAAATTAAAACAAATCATTTGGTAGATGGGAGAATCTTAGGAAGGAATGAAGATGGTTACAAATAAACTGTATTACAAATGTAAGAAAAAACTGGTGAAGAGGCTTGGCAGGTGGGGGGAAATGGTTAACTATCTAGCTTTGGATATGAGTAGAGTCAGTAAGAATGAATACAAAAGAAACTGCACATAAGCAGTGGCAAAAATCTAAAGAAATCTAAATAAACTCTGGGGGCCTGGCACGGTGGCTTACATCTGTAATCCTAGCACTTTGGGAGACCAAGGTGGGCAGACTGCTTGAGCCCAGGCATTTGAGACCAACCTGGGCAACATGGCAAAACTCTGTCTCTACAGAAAAATACAAAAATTAGCTGGGCATGGTGGTGGGTGAGTGTAGTCCTAGCTACTCAGGAGGCTGAGATCGGAGGATTGCCTGAGCCCAGGAGGGGTCAAGGCTGAGGTGAGCCATGATGGTGCCACTGTGCTTCAGCCTGGGTGACAGAGTGAGACCCTGTCTTAAAATAAAAATAAAAATTATAAGTAAAAACTGTGAGTTTTAGTTAATAATAATATATCATTATTATTTTATTAATTGTGGCAAGTTTACCATATTAGTGTCAGGTATAGTAGAAACTGGTTGATGGGGTATATGTGGATTGTCTCTACTATCTTTTGAATTTCTCTGTATATCTGAAACTTGAAAAAAGAAAATATCTTCTAAAAATTAATAGAATGCATTTATGATCGAGTATGATTATTGATAGAAATTTATATTATCTTTGTTTATAGTTAGAATTTTTTCTTTTTTTCAGCTTTTTTTTATTATACTTTAAGTTTTAAGGTACATGTGCACAACGTGCAGGTTTGTTACATATGTATACATGTGCCATGTTGGTGTGCTGCACCCATTAACTTTTCATTTACATTAGGTATATCTCCTAATGCTATCCTTCCCCCCTCCCCCCACCCCACAACAGGCCCCCTGTGTGATGTTCCCCTTCCTGTGTCCAAGTGTTCTCATTGTTCAGTTCCCACCTATGAGTGAGAACATGCAGTATTTGGTTTTTTGTCCTTGCAATAGTTTGCTGAGAATGATGGTTTCCAGCTTCATCCATGTCCCTACAAATGACATGAACTCATCATTTTTTATGGCTGCATAGTATTCCATGGTGTATATGTGCCATATTTTCTTAATCCAGTCTATCATTGTTGGACATTTGGGTTGGTTCCAAGTCTTTGTTATTGTTTTTTCTAAACGAAACTTGATTTCTTTTATCAAATAAAGCAAGAGCAAAAATGGTTATTTTTCAATAGTTGATAAAGGTTGAACACATGTGACACAATGTGTGAATATGATTATTAGTCATTCATGTTATCAGTAATATTTCCATGACAAACTCTCAGACAAACACAAAGAAGATACTTTCTATGCTACCATCTGGGGAGGGAGGATACTCAAGCAATTCTTACAATTACAGAAGAAAAATGATTTCATGTGCAAACTTCAAATTCTGACCCAAAAATGGATTTAATTTGATGGAAAACATCTACAATATTGATTAACATAATAATTTCAAGCAGAATGTGATCTTTACTGGGCAATGATAGTAAATAGAATAAATACAATTTCAAATGCAAAGTTCTATCCAAATGAACCATGGATTCAATGACGTCTAGGGAACTGTGGTTTCTTAGCAAATCACAGTCTTGGCTGTTTAGGAGCTTAGAGATTTCTTTAGCATTGTATCTTCTATGAAGTGGATCAAAGCAATCCAATAAATGCATTTAATAAATAATTGATTTCTTAGATTCTATAATAAGAAAGATTCAATTACATATAAATTGAAGACAAGTTTACTTGCCATCTTAGTGACACCTTCATAAAACTTTTAAATACATGGATTTATTTTCTACATTTAATTCTTACAGTCTACTAACATGCTATTTGGTAAATGTTATTATCAATACTCTATATATGGAAGGAAAGTAGGTTCACAGAGGTTAAGTGTATTGCCACAAGTCGTACTGCTTGTGGTAAGAAGGCTTGAATTTGACTTAAATTTTATAAATCAATGAGTAGGTGATTTTATTTGTCTGATTGGTTGGTTGGTTTTATTTTGTTTTTAGAAACCACAGTCCTCTCTGAAACCCTGAATAAAGTACACTAAGCAGAAGAACACATGGTCATTAGTCAGATTGATCTTAAATTGTTAAATATATTTTATGCTATATATAGTCCTGACTAAATAGCTATAATATTAGGTTGCTTAGAGTAGCCTGATATAATGTGAATATCCAAATACATTTTATTAACTTCAATGTACACATTTTGGAATATATTATTCTCATTAACATCCAGATCATTGTTCTAAATATGATTAAGCTTCATTTTAGGGTGAAGCCCAAAGCTTATGCACTACCTTAAAAGGCAGATTATAATCCTTACAAAAATTCAGTATCAAACATAAAAACTTGCTGCTGCGTGTAGGCTGCCATATGTCAAAGGAAGCAAACTATAAAGGCTGAATATATGTGAATAAAATTTTCTTTTGAAATAAAATAAATCCTTTAGCAATAGCAGAATGATACATATTCAGTGATGGTAAGCATTGAATTTTATAGGCTTGGACAGAATCTTGAAGCATGTGTAAACAACGTACCTAGCTTTGCTTAAATTTTATTTATAATATCACAGCCAACCCAGGCCAACATCTGTCCAGCATTTTTGTGTTTGTTTGCATTTTGATGTGCTTTTTTTTTTTTTTTTGAAAACTCCAGCAGCAACACTTTCACTATATTTCAAAGCTATCAAGTCTTTATTGAACCATGTTGTCAGAAGATGTCTATTCTTAGGTACCTGCCAACTCTCTCTCTTATAGCTTCTCTATACCATAGTAAATTTTAATCTTGGGACTAGCAGAAATACCAAGTCTTTCATTGAAGACTGAACAAATATTTACTAAGAGTTTGCTAAGAGCCAGGGACAGTCAAACCCTGGGGTCGCCACTATGTATTAAATATAGGATCTGCTGTCAGAGTACTTGATCTCAATGGAGAAATCCTACAGGGTTTTGAGGATACAGGTTATACAAAAATTCTATCCCCTGTACAGTCCATGTTCACATATGAAGGCAATGAGAAAAATAACTTCAAATACATCAAAATTTAGCAAGCCTAACTAACAAGAAACAAATAACAACTAAGAGGGATAGGGCATTAAAACTTCCATATGATTCTGAAAGAACATGTTGCCCAACTTTCTGTGTCATTTCATATTGCCTTTAAAAGTATTTTAACAAAATGTAATTTTATATAGACATTAGTTTCTTTTGCAGTCACCCTAAGAACACACTAATATTTTAAATAATATTACTATTAAGAAAGAGCCCCTATAAAAATATTGGTAAGAAAGGTGATTAGGTAGCTCGCCAATATTGGTAGATACTAGATTACCATCCAGAAATCAACAACATTGTTATATATTAGTAATTATTCATTAGTGATTATTACAAAACCACAACAAAAAAACAGATCTTACTCACAATTGCGAAAAAATGCATAGTTAATAATAAATTTACTCACTGCTGCCTATTTCCTGGGGAAATATAATTAAAACAAAAATCTTCTTTCAACCCAGAAATACTTTCTACAAAAGTGATAGAGAAAGAAAACACTTACCATTTAAAAAACTTTAATCCAGAATGTGATGTGCATCATAAGCAGTCTGCCAATAAATTGTAAAGACAAAAATCTCACCCTTTTGCATCAAACAGACACAACCCATTACATACATGTCTTCAAGATACACACTAACTGCTTTTCAAGTAAGAGGAGTTAATAGCACCATTTATCACATAGAGTTTATCCCAGTTTTACCTGATAATTGGAGTAACCATCTATGTTAGCTAGCTCTTTCCAGAGGTAAAATATCCTTTTCATATCATTATGGCAGGAGGTGGTTTTACAAATTAGAGCTGGGAACCTGCTGAAATTAGAATCCTATCCTCCCACAGAAGCTGGGAGATGTGTGGTGCTACCTCTCCTACTGTTTACATTCAAATGAAATGGCTCCCAGATCCTTGAGAAACACATTCCTAGGTCACAGAGCTGACAAAAGTTTTACATAGTCTTCAAAAGAAGTTATATATATTCCAAAGAGAGGAGATAGTACTTAAAATTACAATTTTTCAAAATGAATGCTCTACGAAAACGAAACAGAGAGCTATCTCTTATTTTATTTTCAATAGAGAAAAGTAAGACTCTTATTTTCAATTTGTATTTGTCCTTACATACCCCAGGCTTTAACCACAGAAGCAATGGAAAGATTTAAAAAATAAACGACAAAAAGTACTTATTACTAAGAATAGCTGAACTAAGACAAACTACAAAATTATGTAACAAGGAAATACTACCGACATATGTAAAAAAGTTACCATTTAAGGTATATAAATAAATTGTGCATATTTATAAAAACGTCAAATTTTTAAATGCGTATTATTCAATATAAGAAGAAATATTTTTTAAAACTTCGAATAAACTGAACAGCTGTTCAACTTTTCTTTTAATAAATGAAGTTATGTAACATTACATTAATTAAATCATACAATTTTACACATGGGGCCAAAAAAACAAAACAAACTCCAAGCCAAGAATATCCTGGATAATGGCTTCTGACAAAACCTATTATTATAAGCTGGTTCAGCCAAGAGTAGGGATATCTGCCCAGTATTCCTAGCCAATCCAGAATTTTTAGCTACATTATTTTTTATTAATAAGGTGTTATCTTTAATTTCCTCTACTAAATAGCAAAGTCTTCATTGCTAATGGAAAATTTACTGGTTGTCTCTGGATAGTCATTCAAATGCTAACCAACCACCTACATTGTATATTAAGTGTATATACTTAGAGTACTTCCAAATACTAACTCACCACAGAAGAATGGAGTGAAGGCAATAAAACTCGTAACACAGAAATGTATTGCTTTGTCTAGCTTAAGTATTTTAAAGAAAACTAAGCACAATTTAACATTGAGCTTTGAAATAATCTAGGAAACTCTTGTGTCAGTTCCTGAAATGGAGATGACTGTGGAACAAAATAGGTGTTTGGGGTGGCTAAGACTTGTGTATAAATGTCGTAATACAGCAATGAAGGTAGTAGAAATCAAACTTCTGTTTTGAACAATTTTAGATGGAAGCTTCAATGAGGTAAAGCTATTTGTCTTTCTAATGATATGCACAGAGTAGCATAGCCAGCAAGTGGAGGAGATATAGAAATAAAGGAAGATCACCTGCAAGAAAACAAGGCTATACAGAGCTTGCTAATACAAGGGAGTTAGTCACTATCACTTTCAGTTGGTAGACTCAAAGGCAGGCAAAAATGTGGTAAAGACTTATAGTGGAGAAAAGGGAAGGTTTCAGCTATTCTCTAGTTGGAGGCTGCTGGCATGGGGAAGCTGGAGGTGGACTAACTAGATCCTAAGGGAATGGTTTGGGAAGCAGATTTGCCTTTCTCTAGTTGGTCCCACATCAGAAGCAGGAGTAAAAATTAGGGATGCTGTCAGTTATTAATCAGGTCCTGGCTTTGGGGGGCTTATTGCTACAGATGTTATGGCTTTACCTCCCTTACCGTTTGCTGCAGAGGTCATGCTTGCCTTTCTAGTCTGGTGACTGATGATTATGGGTCAGAGTTCTATTTTTATATACAGAGTTGCCAATTGTCTGTCTATACAGTTCTTAGAACTGAGGTATAAACCCAATACCTCTGATTCTAGACTTTGCTCTGAAATGCTACACTATGTTCCCTCTGTAACAGAAATGTGTAAGCTCTGATTCAAGCAGTGGTAAGAATAGCTGCTGGGCAGGATCTCCTCTCAGAACTTTCAAGGCTAAGGTTTACCAAATTGCAAAGTGGCAGTGTGGCTGCTTTTCCAGGCACTAATTCTATATGGATTACCAGCAGACATAGTCTTTCTCACAAACCCCAAAACCTCTTAGGTTCCAAACAAATCTCACAATATAGAGTCAGGATGGGCCCTGGAATCTGTCACTTACAGGCCCTATTATACTTTCTTCTCTATTCTTCTCCCAAAGCACTCTGCCTCTTGGCCTAGTCCCATAAACACACAAAAAGTTCTCAAATATCCAGATTATTGAGTTTGTTTAACTCCAGAGTGTTCTATAGATATGAAACACAAAAGGACATTGAACTGTTTCTGATAATGTAGAAGGTAGTATTTGAGAAGAGGCAGGAAATCCATTTCAGTCCAAAGCAATTCACTTTCCCTACTGCTGCCGACCTGGCATTTCTTTCACTAAGCAGAGTGTTAAAAAAATAAGTCAGTAAAATAAATAAGTTAAGGTGTAGCTGGGCATTATGCCAGAATTTTGTTTTTGCACTTGTTCTTTTTAACTTCAGAATTTTCTTTCAGATAAACCCCAGGCATAGAAGCTAGGTGTGATAGCAATTGACATATTAGGATTTTTTATTGAAAATATTTTTATTTTATTCATAGCAGGTACTCAAAACTACAGATAGTAAATTTATTCTTCATAGACTTCAATGAATCAAAAGAGAATGTTATGTTACAGATGGCTAAGAGGAGAAGCCATAAACAGACACATTTATTGAGCAGAAATATTAAAAATAAATGTGGAAATGAAGAAAAAACTATATTGTTTTTGCTTCTGTTTTGTTTTCAGGTGAGTGAAATGTCAATAAGGTTATCCTTCTACCTGACAGAATTCATTTGCATGTCTACAACTCACAACGGTTACCAAAGCTCCTGTTAGAATCAGAATCAGGCAATGTGGAAGGGTGTGCACTAAACAATGTGCCCTCTGTCTCATTGAAGAATAAACTTGCCGCTAGAGTGTCAATAATGCCAACATACTTGAATGTAATATCAATTTTATAAAAAACAAATGAAACATTTTTCTCTTATCCTAAACATGATATGTCTACTGATACCTTTAAATATCTTCTCTCAGAAGGCAAGAGTTGCAAACTATGACTGGCCCACATGCCAAATCCTGTCTGTGGCCTATTTTTGTAGGGCTTTTAAGCTAAGAATTATCTTTCTTTACATTTGTAAAGGCTGTAGAAAAAAAATACTGTGTGACAGAGACCATATGTGGCCCATAAAGTCTAAAATATTTGCTATTTGGCCATTTACAGAAAAGTTTGTCTCTGCTTTTAATGAACTGACTTTCTTGAGAGAAGTTTGCTTTTTCACAGCAGAGTCAATATATTGCCCATTCTAAAATTTCTCTATTTTTCAAGCCATAATTTCCTTACCCTCTAAATTTTTACTGTCCTAATTTTTTGGTAATTATTAATAATTGCCCACTGATATGTTGTATTTTCTCTTACACATATGTCATCTGTGTACTAATACAATTGCTTCCCCATGGTAGGATTCATTAAATATGTAGTGTTGCTGATTTTGTAGATGAAAACAAAACATGTTTACACCAAAGAGTGTTCCCAGGCTGGGAGAAAAGTTTGTTTTTTTTTTTTTTGTTTTATTTTTCTAAAAATTCAAGTGAAAGTTGTCCTGAGAAACTCATTAGTAGAACCTGGAGTACCTGCAATGTAAAGAAGATTGGTATCTCATCCTCCTGATGGACAAGACCAACTGAAGCCACAGCTGTATTGATCAGCTTTGCATCTACTGTGATTGTGTGAAGGCAATGGCAAAGCCATGATAGTCAATCAACCTGCCTTCTTTTTATTTGGTAGATCTACACTGAATGCTTTCTAGTGGGTCAATTGGACTGTATAGTAAGTAGCTGTCCTAAAACCTCTACTAGTATCATACATAAGAAGTCTTTCTGCAGCAAGTTTTCTACTTCACAGAAGTGTGTACTTTGGAGAACTCCCAAAGAAAATCCACGTTTTACACATACCTACTACAAGAGAGTCTGCATTTAGAAATCAGTCACATAGAAGTCATCAGTGGTCAATCTGTATTGCTCAGAGAACAAGCATCAAGAAACAGAAACAGGACTCATGAGGCAGTGAAATAGATATCCTCTTCCTCCTGCCAAATACAAGACAGCTATGTAAGTATTGCAAGCAAAAGGGATGTGAGAGGAAGCTAACCATGATCCCACTTAGTCTACAGGAGGAACACAAAAGCTACCCAATTAAGTTGTTCTTTTCTGAGCAGTGACTATGAGGAGTAGGAGGGTGAACTCTGTTTTTTCCATGAACGTAGACTTTTAATGGGGCAGGTTTTAGCCACTGAAAGCTACTTGGAAATTATGCAAGCTGACCAACATGTCATTCAAAATCTGATGCCTGACAGAGAGGAGAGATTAGAATAGAATATTTGGGTGCAGAGGCTGAGCATACGGCTGGGTATAGTTTGTACACAAATGAATTAAACCTGGTTAATGCATAGATTATCCTTATAATTATTCTTATTTATTCTGTTGGAATTTTCCTTCTTTAAATTTTAATTATTTCAAAACATTTATTTCTATATGTGAAATCATTAGGTGATAATGTAGCCCATCTTACTTTTCTCGAATAGAATTATTCTCCTATTTATTTTGAAGTATACTCACACCAGATGCTTTTGTGTTTCTGTTTGTGTTTTTCTATTTTATTTTTATTCAGATGTATTCATATCTGAGAGTAATTTTAATGTGGAGTAGATCTTCTTTGGGAAGGATTAAATTTGTTAAGCATAATTTGTGCATCGCTTTTCTGGAGACCGAAAGATAGCAAGGGCTCCAAATTGAAAAAGAATATATTTCTTCATCTACCACACAAATAGAGGATGACATTTGAACATCATTATCAGATACCAATTCTACATGACATAAAACATAATTTTCTCCCAATTGTACTGACTTCTGTGTCCATTTGATTAAAAATGAATGACTTGCACCTTGCCTTGGTTAAAACAGAAATCTACTGACATTTGCAATAATTCAATTTTGTAGAGAAAAAAGGAAAAATAATGCTACCAGATAACCTTAGGTCCACTGGATAGTCAACTGGACTTGGAGAAGTTTCTGCTTTTGCTTAAAGTTAAGACAAACTCTGAGCTTGTCATCCTGCTACAGATTCCACCCTACCCCACAGGATTCAAGGTATTTAAAATGTTTTCTCCTCATCTCGTTGAGTCTCCTCATTCTTTCTCTAATTATTTAACAAAGTTTGGGGCTTCTTTATGGTCTGAGCCAAAGGGTACTATGATATCCATGGACCTTATCATATTGGGAAGCAATGAATTTCAATCCAGGCAGTCCCATATTAACAGTGATTTTACACTATTTACAAATAATGGATAGAATTAGAGAAATTATTTACTCTATACCACTCAGTTTCCTCATCTGTGAATTATAATCTTTATCTATGAGATTGTTATAATTGTTGCATTTCATAGTCCAGAAACATTCATTCAGGACATATTTGAGCAAAGCTTGTCCTGACGACGATATAGAAGGTCCCATACCTTTGGGAGTTTACAGGCCAGAAGGGACAGACCATGTACAGCAGGCAAACAGACACAAATGTAATTAAAAATTATAAAACACTGAGAATAAAGTTTAAAGACATGCTAGGGTAGGAAGAACTGGAATAGAGAGCATAATACCTATTTATATTGGGCACGCATGGAGTGAGTGGGATTAGAGATCTAAAGATCTGAGAAGTGGTCCAGCCATATGATCACAATCAATTGCTAAGTTTCTGAGACAGAAATGAACTTGGCAATTAAAACAAAAAATCATAGGGATACAAAACATTCAACCAGTGTTAAGCATGCAGTAGCAATTCAATAAATGTTAGTTTATTTATTCTTCTTTCCCCTGTGAATTTCTCATTATTAAAGTAATTTGCCTTTAGGTTTTTGTTATCCTCCAAACTTAATTGTGAATCTTGGTCCCATCATATTAGTTGTATGATTTGTGCATAATTTTGAAGTCATTAAAATAACTGCTATTTGAATTTCATAAAAACATTAAACCATGTGTAAGAAGAGCTAGACCACCACGTCAAAATAAACTGTGTCTGCGGGGCTATAGAAATCTAGGTTATACAATCCTTAGCTAAGGAACACAGTGAATTATCAGTTGTGGCAAGTGATGACAATTGCTCTGGATGTTTCATAGTAATATCTCCAATGCTAATATATAATTAGGATACATTTTGTTTAATTAGTGTGAAACACATGGTCATGAGTTCTGAACGAGGAACTAGTATGTGTGTGCCTATTTGAGAGGGAGGGGATGGTGGCCACTAAGAAACAAGAGGCTGGGCTGATCAACATGATAAACTGAGTGTTTTCTCAGATATACTGTTTTGGCTGCAAATTGCCTAATTTAATAATTTCCTCTGCTTTGTGTGATGAGGATATGTTCATTCCTTTTCCTATCTTCCTATTCACTGGATTAACATAATAATTGTGAAGGTGAAATGAGACAATTAAGAAAGTGAGTACTTATAGAGATTGTTATCGGTTACTAATGACCAATTGAAAATTTAGCTGTAATGTTTAAACCTAGATATGTGTAAGTCTGTGTTCTCCTATGAGATTATGGACCAGGGAATAACATAAATCATAAATATTTTTTTTTGGATTAACTTCTCTGGTCCCTGTGACTCTAGTTTTGGACCCTTAGTGATGAAGGCATCCAATGGGCAGCAGCATCAGAGAAAATCTGGCTGATTTTCCTCAAACTCAGACCCAGACTTGATTTGCAATAGGAAACAAATCAGACAAATTTTGATGTAAGCCGTGGGCTGCCGAGGTCATGAGAATTGGTCAGTTATTTTTCCCTGAAAAAAAAAGCCAAGTTGTGAGAACAAATTCAGTTTAGGGCTCTTCGTATGAAGACGTTAAGAAGAGCACAAAGAAGAAGCTATCCTTTGCCCCTTTTCTATCCATGGGAGCAATACATATATATATATATATGTATATATATATATACACACACACATATACACACACACACACACATATATATACATACACACATATATATATACACACATATATAGATTTTACTAGCATCGGCAAAGTTTTACCTATAGCTCATATTGTGCCCTTTCCAAGTGTGAATATTCCAGAGGACTATTTCTTACTATCTCTAGTCACATACTGTAGAATGCCACCACGTCCAGAAGATAGAATTGCAAGTTCTTGCCAAGGTCATATGTGGCTCCTGAAGATGAGGAGAATAACAGCGGAGGAGGATGGGCTAAGGAAGGCCCTAGTCATAACACTATTAGCAAACCAACTGAAATTTTGAGATATAAAAATGTTAAGAAATACATTATTCTGGCCAATAAATAAATTATTCTGGCCAATATTTATATCCACACAAACAGAAGAACTTATTTTTAAATTACAATTATCTCAGAGACTAATTTGTTCTTTCCATCTTTTTTAATCCTTCAGAATTAATTTGAAACATTTACTAAAGAAGATAGGAACATTTTAGACACAGCCGATTTCCAGAATCACTCTTGAGACAAATCTCTGGTAAACAAATAAAACAGAAAAAGAAGCTCCGTGTGATGTTGTGGGTCTATGTGTCTGTAAGTCATATTATATATTTATACATATGCCTGAATACATGTATTTTTTGGTCAAAGGTTGTGACTTCCTACTGTCATTGATGTTTGTTTTGTAATTGAAGGAAGAAAAATTTGACATTCAAACTTTTTCTTTCTCCACCATCTTCTTCACTTCATTCTCTTTCCTTGTCTTGTAATACACATTTTATTTTACTTATTCTTCTTTGTGCCTTACATGTAGTTTGTCTTCATTAGATGAAGAATAGGGAGGAAAGCCTTTGGAACCACAGAGATAAAAGTCTGAAATTCTAGCTTTTCTACTACACTGTAGGTGGACTGAGAAAAATTACTTAAATCCTCTGAAAGTCAAGGGTAAATTGGAGACAATGAAAGCTTTCCCTAGAACTAGTGCATAGCAGGCACTGCTAAACAATAAGTAATAAATTTAAACATGTCTTCTCACCTAATGCATGTGGGATAGTGATCATTTGAAGCATCCATTTGCAGATTATCAGGTTATGGCTTTTATTGTTATTTTGTTTTTTTGGTCAAGATCTGCACTCACAGTAGCATTACTTTATTTCCTTCCATTTGCATCATCTGCCTTTCTATAGTTTCTATTTTTGCTCAGTGTCTCAAAATTTCAAACACACTAATTTAAAAAAAATTAAAGCACATTAAGAATCCTCCCAACTACCATCAGTTTTTCCTGGCAAAATCATAATAGACAGTATTAAAGTAATTAATTAATTTGCCTTTAGGTTTTTGTTATTCTCAAAACTTAATTTTGAATTTTGGTCCCATCATATTAGCTGTATGATTTGTGCATAATTTTGAAGTCATTAAAATAACTGCTGTTTGAATTTCATAAAAACATTAAACTATGTGTAAGAAGAGCTAGACCACCACGTCAAAATAAACTCTGTCTGTGGGGCTATAAAAATCTAGGTTATACAATCCTTAGCTAAGGAACACAGTGACTTATGAGTTGTGGCAAGGATGACAATTGCTCTGGATGTTTTATAGTAATATCTCTAATGCTAATATATAATTAAGATACATTTTGTTTAATTAGTGTGAAACACATGATCATGAGTTCTGAATGAGGAACTAGTATGTGTGTGCCTATTTGAGAGGAAGGGGATGTTGGCCACTAAGACAGTATTGTCAATTTCATCCTACTGAGATTTCTCTCATGACATGTGATGCCCCTAAGAAAATTCTGCTGGCCTCTTCATTCTTATTGCATCAAATATTAATTCTACCTGGTTTCCAAACCATTTAAGCTTATATTTTCCATACTATTGTCTCTTGAGTAACAGATGTACCTTTCCAGTTGAAACAGCAGAAACCTCAAAATTACCTTTTTTTTTTTTTTTTTTTTGAGACAGAGTCTTGCTCTGTTGCCCAGGCTGTAGTGCAATGCCACGATCTTGGCTCACTCCATCTTCTGCCTCCTGGGTTCAAGCGATTCTTCTGCCTCAGCATTTGGAGTAGCCACGATTACAGGCACCTGCCATCATGCCTGGCTAATTTTTGTAGATACAGGTTTCACCATGTTGGCAAGACTGGTCTTGAACTCCCGACCTCAGTTGATCCGCCCACCTCAGCCTCTTAAAGTGCTGGGATTACAGGCGTGAGCCACTGTGCCCAGCCAAAATTAACTTCTAAGCTCAGTTCATTTGTCTCTGCCTCAAAGTTTCCTAGCTCTTATGTCCTCACACTTGGTTACAAGTGTCTGTCCAGCATCCAAAAACTATCCAGGCATCCTAAAACAGAAACCTGAAAGATATTTTTAAACTCTACTTATTCATTCTCAGAGCTCATTGAGCCACCAAGTTAATGTATAATTGAGTTTTTCTAAATCTCTCTCAACACCAGCTCATCTCCATTTTCTTGCTTTATTTTAGGATCTTACTATCATTTACCCAGCCCATTTTAAGTCATTTTCTCACAGTTAAAAATTCGTCCTGTACATGTCTGCCCAAAATATCTTGTAAAAATGGAAATCACATCTTGTAGTTCATATTCACTATATACTCCCAAATATGGCATGGGTTGCCCTTCAAAATCAGGGCCTTGCTAACCTTTTCTGTAACACATTCTGAACATTGCCAGAAGGCTTTCGTTTCTGACAAACTAAACTTCTTGAAGTCCCTCACATTTCCACGGGGTCTCACCATTCTGTTTTCCAATGGCCTGAAATACATTTTCTCACTTGATCATATATCTACACATCTATGAATACAAGGCACAATCACTGCCCCTTTTGGAACTGTGTATCCTGACTAGTTCCCTCATGTAGTTTTATTTCCAGGCATCTAACTGTGATAGCTCTCATCGTCTTGAATCACAATAGTCTCTGCATGTTCTGAGTTACAGACACTCACCCATTTATCAAAATATGCAGTAAATGTTCCTCCTGCAAATTAGAGAATGGGGGAGCATGCACTTCATTCTCCACTGGGGCTGTTGTCTTTGTGCTGTCCCCAACATGTGATATTCACTTTTTACACTCATTTCTTCCAAGCCTTATTTTATATATTTTTCCTTCCTCAACATGCTCTTTTCCGCATTGCAATATTTTTAAATATGTTACCTATTTAATTGTTATAACATCAGTGTAATACAGACATTTCGTCTGATATAATGGTTAAAGCAAACGGGTCTCAGAATTAATGATTGGCAAAAGTCTAACATCTAAAAATTAGAAGACACAGGAGAGGAAACCAGGACTAATGTTACAAGGCTACAATTAATATTAATCTTTTTTTTACATTTTATGGTACAGTCTCATTGAAATTACGCTTCTTCTGAAAAGTATTATAATATCTCCCTCTTTGATGTTTGCCTGAATTATCCTGGCTTAAATGATCTGCCTCACCTATGGTATCCTATGTCGATTATTCTGTGAACCACAGAAAACTAGATCACATGGTAGTCGATATAATCTTCTATTGATTCGTGTTGTCATTCTCAGACTTATAATCTGGGACACAAATTCTTCATTTGTAAAATGGAGATAAGAACAGAAATCTCATATGATTAATGTACCAAAGATAAGTGTAACATATTATATATTAATTCTTATTATTTCCTTTTACATAACCTCAACTTGTTTTTTTTGTTTGTTTGTTTTTAATAGAGACAGGATCTCACTCTGTTGCCTAGGCTGGAGTGCAGTGGCACAATCACAGCTCACTACAGTCTCCACCTCCTGGGCTCAAGTCATCCTCCCACCTCAGCCTCCTGAGTAGCTGGGACTACAGGAGTGTGTCACCACCCCCAGCTAATTTTTCTGTGTTTTTTGTAGAGATGGGGTTTTACCATGTTGCCTAGGCTGGTTTCAAAATCCTGGGCTCACGCCATTGGCCTGCTTTGGCCTCCCAAAGTGCTGGGATTACAGGTCTGAGCCACCACACCCGGCCAACCTCAACTAGTTTTAAGTTTTGTAATATCAAAGATGGTCTCTTTGTTTTTTGTATATTGCATGGCCCATTGCATGATATAAGCACATAGTAATTGATAGGCATTTATCTTTTTTCTTGCTTATAATGATTTATAATGCAGTATGAGGATTTTTACTATCTTCTTATATTATCATCTAGATATATTTTTCCTGTATTGATTTATTAGGTTATAAAAATCTTTTTTGTTTTAGTACAAACCAATGCATTAAGATAAGAAAAAACATAAATGAGCCATAAAAATTGGATAGGGAAAAGGTAAAATAAAATATTATTTTTAAAAATCATGATTATCTTTCATGACACACACCTCCTACAAATTCATATGCAATTCTATTAAAACTAGAGATTATTCAGACATTTGCTTAAAAGTAAGATAAATATTGAAGTCAACATTTGCTACAAAGAATTGTATATAAATCACTGTGTTGTTGCCATCCATTAAGATGAACACAATATTTGTATATAGCACCCAAATAAAGATATAGTGAAATATGTCAATTTATGTGGATGGATAGATAGATATATATATTTGAATGGGAACATTTAACTAAAATAATCTGTGAAGTACATTTTTTGCTCTAGTTTTGAGACCCAAATCTCTAGAATTATCTTCTGCTTGTCTGTATTACACATGTACTTCCAGTATTTCAGCAAATATTTTTAGCTGTAAATGCTCCAAAATTTGACCATATTTTGCTATCTCCACCACAACTCCTTTCACATCGCAATCATCCATCGCCTGGGTGACTCTAGTAGCCTCCTCCCTGGATTTCCTGCTTCCACTCTGGTCCTCTGATATATTGCATACAGCAGGGTGTCCTGTGAAGCATGCGAGATCAGGTCCTTCTACCTTTTAAAATTATCTGATGGCTTACATGTTTTTCAGTGTGAAAAGCTAAGTTCCTTAAAAGTTCCTACATAATTGTTTCCACACCAGGCTTCTCATTTCCCTTCCTACCATTCTCCCTGTCACAGACATGGCTCTGGTCAAACTAATAACCTTGCTCTTCCTGGAACTAGCAAAGGGGACTTGCTCTTCCCCTTCATGGATCATTGTTCCCCCAGATGTCAAAATGACTTATTCTCTCACTACCTCCAAGCATTTGCTTCTGTCACCAAATTAAGGTAGAGATGCCTTCCCTGACTTGCATGTATGACATAGAAATCCTAGCCTTTTGCAGGACTCCTGATTTTTTCATTTTTTTTTCTTTTTGTTCAATCTTTATAATACCTATCTTAACCCTTTTGGAAATGCAGGCTGCATGAGGGTAAAACATTTGGCTACTTGGTTCAATGTGTTATTCCAACATTCAGAATATGGCCTGCCATCTACAAGACACTTAGTTAATATTAAACAAATGAGGGTAAAAATGATAGGAAAGATTTAAAAGACAGAATTCAAACCAAGATAATAATAGCAACAAATATAATGAAGTAAATTTAGATATTTTATTACATCCGGTACTCTTATAAATCAAGAAAGATTGGCTCTTAAGAGGGAAAATTTCAAAATTAGAAATACAAGTCATACATAAATATTTGAAAAAAGCTCACCTCACTAGGTATCAAAGATGTGAAATTTCACTGTCTAACTAGAAAAATAAATAGTGTGATAAATTACAAGTTACAGGAGCATGTTGAGAAACATAATTTTACATGCTGCTTTAATAAGAAAAGTTTGGCATTAACAGTTTTGGAAAAATAGTATAACAATATTGATCAAAGTTAAAATTTGTAAACTATTTGCAGCAGCAATTCTTTTTTTCAACAATTCATCCTTAGAAAATAAACAATTGACAAAAAAGTTCATGAAAATATATATAGAAGACTGTGTTATATTCATGAGGACTCTTCATGACAGCAAAACAAATTAATTGCCATCAGCAACACATTTATTAATTAAAATAGTGTATATACATGCAATGCTATGTTACAGAGTAAATTAGTGACTGATGAGTCTTTTATATTTATTAATATATAATATTTCTCTGTTATATATTGAGGTAAATAAGCAATTACAAATGAATTTAATAATTTAATATCATCTTATTTATAAAACTGTTGCTCAATCTCTATCAAGAGAAAGAAGAGAGAGTTTCTGAAAGGAAAATGTATAGCTATCTCATAGTCATGTAAATACAATTATGTGAGGTGCTTTTTGTAAATTTTTGTTCATAGACATATTTTCTAAAGGATTTCAGACAAAATAATAATCAAATGAAAGCAGGTTTATCTGTCTTACAGTGGGACAGAAATAAGAATTTATAAAGTGCCCAAATCATACCAGGCATTGTGGTAAGCATCTTCCTATACCTACTACATGGTGATATTTTTCCCATTTTACTGACAAGCCATTGATAACAAACATACAGGAATAGATGGAGTTAGAATTTTGTTCCGGAATTGATTATTTTATAGTCTTAAGTGGATAATTTATTTATGGAATCAAAGGTGTTCAGATATCATTTTTTTTTACCTGCATTAGTGAGGGGTGACAGCATGCTGGCAGTCCTCACAGCCCTCGCTTGCTCTCGGCTCCTCCTCTGCCTGGGCTCCCACTTTGGTGGCACTTGAGGAGCCCTTCAGCCCACCGCTGCACTGTGAGAGCCCCTTTCTGGGCTGGCCAAGGCGGGAGCCTGCTCCCTTGGCTTGCAGGGAGGTGTGGAGGGAGAGGCGCCAGCGGGAACCGGGGCTGCGTGCTGCGCTTGCGGGCCAGCTGGAGTTCCGGGTGGGCGTGGGCTTGGCGGGCCCCGCGCTCGGAGCAGCCGGCCGGCCCTGCCTGCCCTGGGCAATGAGGGGCTTAGCATCCAGGCCAGCGGCTGCGGAGGATGTACTGGGTCCCCCAGCAGTGCCGACCCACCGGCACTGCGCTCGATTTCTCATGGGACCTTAGCTGCCTTCCCACCGGGCAGGGCTCGGGGCCTGCAACCCGCCATGCCTGAGCCTCCCACCCCCTCCATGGGCTCCTGTGCAGCCCGAGTCTCCTCGATGAGCGCCACCCCCTGCTCCACAGTGCCCAGTCCCATCGACCACCCAAGGGCTGAGGAGTGCGAGCGCACAGCACGGGACTGGCAGGCAGCTCCACCTGCAGCCCCGGTGCTGGATCCACTGGGTGAAGCCAGCTGAGCTTCTCAGTCTGGTGGAGATGTGGAGAACTTTTATGTCTAGCTCAGGGATGGTAAACGCACCAGTCAGCGCCCTGTCAGAACAGACCACTCGGCTCTACCAATCAGCAGGACGTGGGTGGGGCCAGATAAAAGAATAAAAGCAGGCTGCCCGAGCCAGCAGTGGCAACCCGCTCCGGTCCCTTTCCACACTGTGGAAGCTTTATTCTTTCGCTCCTTGCAATAACTCTTGTTACTGCTCATTCTTTGGGTCCACACTGCATTTATGAGCTGTAACACTCACTCACCCGGAAGATCTGCAGCTTCACTCCTGAAGTCAGCAAGACCACGAGCCCACCGGGAGGAACAAACAACTGCAGATGCGCCGCCTTAAGAGCTGTAACACCGTGAAGGTCTGCAGCCTCACTCCTGAGCCAGCGACACCACGAACCCACCAGAAGGAAGAAACTCTCAACACATCTGAACATCAGAAGGTACAAACTCCGGACACGCCGCCTTTAAGAACTGTAACACTCACCACAAGGGTCCGCGGCTTCATTCTTGAAGTCAGTGAGGCCAAGAACCCACAAATTCCAGACACATTAGTATTGTGGTTAAATGTTATCATGTTAGCATGTGTGGTAAATTTCATGAATCATTAGCATATTTTCAATCCCCGCCTTCCTTCACATGCTTGAAAAGAGTATACTTCCTGCTCTTTGATGCAGGGCCGTATGACGGACTTTGCCAATGAAACGTAGACAGAAGTGAAGGTGCACCAGTTCTTAGGGCAGGCTTGCACCAGTGATTTTGAGCTCTGTCCTCTCCTATAGAAAGATCATGCCTCAGGTAGAGGTTGCATCTTAAACCCAAGTAAAAATCATTTACCACCTCATACTAAAACATCCAGGTAGCGGGTTGTCAGAAGATTAGCCAGACATCTTTTATAATTATCAAGGATATTCACAAAGCTCTCATCATCTGTCTCAGTCTACGAGACTTCATCAAACATTCTCAAGTCTTCACTAAGCCTTTGTGTTACTCATGTATACCTTTCACAGCTGCCAATATATGTGATTGAAACCATTTCTGGAGAACGATGGCCTTCCCTATTTGCATGTTTAAAGCTGTTCTAAGGTCTTTCATTGGCAAACTCAAATTTGGCAGGAGATTCTGGGAAATGTAGCTCCTGGTTTTCACTCCACAACGAAGAGGGCAATGTATAAAGGAGTAATAACAGTGTCCAGGTGACAAGACACTGACAGGGCATCATTTTGTAAAACAATGTAACCTAGTTTATACATTTTTAAACGTTGACGCATTTTAAAGAGAGTGTGGAGTCTCCTTGGTTCTATCAGTAAATGAACAAATGACTTTGGGTAAATTAGTACACCTGTTGAAGAAGATAGCACTTAATACCCTTGCTGACACTGTAGATGGGTAAAGATTGTTGCTTAGTTTATATTATGCTCCTGTGGGACTGAATTTATTTGTTTTTCTCAATTGCTTTATTACTAATTGGCTTAGAAAGAGCTCTTTATATTTGAGTCTAACAAATGCATGTTGCTAGATTTCACTGCCTTTGGCCGTAATCCCATTCTTGAAAGCCTTTGGCTCCTTAGAGGCACACTTTCATCTGGGCTAATTACAAGTGTTTGTCAATCTCATAGACAAACTCCTTTATACTTCTGCCACACTGTATTACTATGCACAGTATATCTCAAGCCATAACCCAATACTCGTAGTATTTTTTTGCACCTTGGCTCCGTGTCTACACTAAAGATGACACTTACATCAGAATAAATGAATGCTTTTCTTTCTGGGGATGTGTAAATAAATATATAGCAGAAATAGTCACAGAATTAAGAACTGTAACACAATCTATGAGAAAATTAATTATCTGGAAATGTAGCTAGAAACTATTTCATGGTCACAAGAGCATTCTAGGTTCATGGCCTCTAACTGATGTTGTGGAATGAAATTTGCCTGCTGGAAAACTATATAAGGAATTATGCTACAGTTGATAAATAAACAAGAAAATGTCCATAGCATTCAGTAAATACATGAAACTCTTGGATGTAACCTGATTTTAGATAAGGTCTGACATTTAGCCATGTTGCTGAATCCAAGTGCACCATCAAGTTTCTAAATTTTGTAAGGGAAGACAATTTCCACAGGACTGTCTAATAGAGAAGGGAAAGCCTGTTCTTCTCAAGTTGTTTACACAGATGCTATTGTCAAAAGCCCAAAGATGAGTTGTTTAGATGAGGTTCGTGGTGATAATTAATCAGGATGCTAAATACGTGGCAATTACCCTGACCAATAAGTAAAGAATGATTTTATTCATAAAATATTAAATAAAAAGAAAGAAGTGCAAAAACTGAAGGGTGTTATCAGAGACCTGCACACCCTACAGTTAGGGTAACTATACATCCTTGTTTTCTGAGATATGGCCATTTGACTTTGATTGTCTTGGCATAATTATTAATAGCATAGCTTTCATTCTCAAAATTGTCACATTTGGATTGACATATTGTGAATTTGGAAGTTATGGTGCAGTCTTTCAACTTATTAGAGGTTCATCAACTTATACAGCTACTGGGAAGTCTTGCCTTTGGGCATTATCTACAACCTTTAGAGTTGAAGAAAGACATGGTTGATAAAGGGATTTGGGCATTATAATACCTATAGAACTAGGTGCCTCGTCTTTAAGAAAAAATTAGGCAATGATAAGTTGCTTATGTGATAATCTTCTTTGATAAGATCTATTATTTTCACAAGCTTTCAAGTATTTACATGTGTCTTGGGTACCTTACAGGGTGCTGCTGACAGAAAAGATTCAAAAATTGTATTAGTGTAGCAAGATAGATTTGAAAATTAACAAAAATTTGCAGTCAATGTTGTAATAGGAATGTACTTGAATAAACATAAATTATGAGAGAAAATAAGAATGGTTTCTCATGCTGGAAAGGTGAGGTAAGCAGTGAGGAGTCGAATAACTCAGATGGACATTATTTGACAACAATACAAATCCAAGTTGAAACAATAGAGAATATTTCCAAAAAGTGAGGACAATTTGGTCAAATAGCAGTGGTATAACAGAATATGGAAATATCTTATGTTCCAATCAAGACTGTTGCCTAATTTGTGGCATTAGTAGAAAATAAATATGCAGGATCCTTTTTTTCAAAAATTATTTAAAATTTATGATGGCAATAATAGAGTATTAACTGAAACATGGGGCCCTTCTAATCTTGGAAACTTGTGTGGCTGCAGAAGTCACATGCTCAGAAGCTGGCCCTATTGACATATGGAAAGAGGGTATCCCAGTAAACCATAATGAATTATTGTATGAATATTACTAGTGCAGTAACTAGTATAGCTAACTTTTGATAATCGCAGCTTGGTAGATATAATGTCTTAAGTTTATAAATGTCATATCAATTGGCAGAACATCCATAGGTCCTTGTCCAGGAAGAAAAAGACGATACTGCCCTACCTGTGAACTAGGGACATTTCCTTAGAATGTTTATCAGATTCATTCTTTGAACAGCATTTGTTCTAGAAGAATAAGAATTACAACTGAGACTTATATTGTTAGCAATTTTTAGCCCAAATAAAGATATTTTTATTTTCCTAATTGCATTTATGACTCCAAATTTGTGATAGTGGCTTCAGATTTGAGGGCACCAATGGACATGGAAATCTGTGACTCAACCTGACTCTCGGCATGAGATTCTGTGATTTAAATTCTGACAATCACATCAGTTTGTCCTAGTTAGAGCCAGTGGTCACAGAAGTATCCTGACGACATAGTTTTGATCATTATTCTGCTAAGGAGGATGAATGTGATATCCTGGCAGATAAGTCTCTCCCATGGCAGATGTGGTTTCTGTTATATAGGATTGCAGGAATTCTTCAAGCATTATTTGAGTAAACAAATACAGCAGAACATTCTGCATGTACAGCTTCCACCAACGTGTACCAAGAATGATTGTTTCCTTTTTAAAAAGGGAAAGAAAAAAAGGAATATTCATGAATCTACTATAGGTACTTTCCCATAAAATTTATTCTGCTATATCACATAATTCCTAAGATAAATATAAAGTCACTGTTAGTCTCTTCATTTGACGAATATGAAAACTTAGATTTCAAAAGGCTAGGTAATTTTCCCAAAAACACAGAGCTAGTGATTGATGTGTTTATGATTTGAATTCAGGCACGCATGAATTGAAAAAGCCATGCCTTTCACACAAGGCCTCAACGTACAGCAACATCTGAGAGGTACAAATTCCCCTGGACCTTCATATAAAGGAATTATAACAATAGGAATTTCTTTCAACTAGAATGGCTTGAGCCCAAGTTTTGCAAGGTTTGCAGTAGCAATGAAAGTTGATGAGCTAGGAGTTAATACAATGGATTTGAAATTATGCAAGTCTGAGAGTAGCTGAAGGAAGAGGTTTACATGATCTCATTCCAGAAAAAAATAGTTATTCACAATAGAATAATTTTAAATGCTAGCATGAGTCAATAAAAGAAAGGAGAGGATACAATGATTTCCTGCCCGATAATGTGTTACCTATCAGACAGAACACATGAAGTTACTCCACTGGCAATCCAAATTAAGTTCTATTGATAGTATTTTTCTCATTTGATAAATATTTACAACTAGATACAGGTAAATAAGCTTTAATGTTAGCTTCCTAAATCTTAATAAATATTCTGATATAAATGAAACATCACTTAAGTTACAACCCTTCCAGAATGATCTCCATGCCATTATATTTTCTGGGATGCTAGTTCAACAAGTTATGTGCTTCAGTTTCCTATGGTCTGAAATTTTTTAAAATAATTTCTAGTTCTACTTTCTGCCTTGAGATCCTACCAGTCTGTACTATATTGTGTTGTTCCACGGTTTCTGAACATTTATTGTCCTAACCTACCTCTTTCCCCTAAAGTTCAAAGTAAATCCAGTACTATATCTTACCATCCCTGAAAAATTGACATGTTGGAATCACAGGATGCTACCAAGTCTAGGGACATTCAGTTGCCTTCCAGACATAGTCTAGCACACACACGGAACCCCTGCCTGATCAAGTTGCCCATGGGTCTGATATTCTTCATGTGTTAACTATTATTACTTAATAAGGCTAAAACTGAATCTATTTTAAACTTGTATTTTAGTGTGGTAAGAACACTTAGCATGAGATCTACCCTCTTTATAAATTTTTAATTGTACAATACAGTATTTTTAACTATGGGAACAATATTGTACAGCAGATCTCTAAAATTTATTTTCCCTGCACAATGATTATTTTATCCCCTTGACTTAGCAACTCCCCACTCCCCACTCCCCTTGGCTCTTGTGACCACCATTCCCCTTTTTGATTATACTAATTGAACTATTTTTAATATCTCAGTAAAGGGATATCACGCAGTATTTGTTCTTTCACGACTGGCTTTTTTTCTTAACATAATATCTACTAGGTTTTACCGGTTTTTCCTTTCCATATGTAGTGCTTCCTCTGGGAGCTCTTGTAAGGCAGGCCTGGTGGTGACAAAATCTCTCAGCATTTGCTTTTCTATAAAGAATAATATCTACTAGGTTCATCTATGTTATCACAAGTAGTAAAATTCTATTACTTTTTTTTTTTAATTTTTTTTTGAGATGGAGTCTCACTCTGTTGCCCAGGCTGGAGTGCAATGGCACAATCTCAGCTCACTGCAATCTATGCCTCCAGGGTTCAAGCAATTCTCCTGCCTCAGCCTCCTGAGTAGCTGGGATTACAGGCACGTGCCACCATGCTTAGCTAATTTTTGTATTTTTAGTAGAGACAAGGTTTCACCATGTTGGTCATGCTGGTCTCAAACTCCTGACCTCATGATCCGCCCACCTTGGCCTCCCATAGTGCTCAGATTACAAGTGTGAGCCACCGTTCCTGGCCAGAAATTATTATTTTTTAAGGCAAATATTTTTTGAAATTTCATAGGTTGCTTTTCTCAGTCTGTTGATTTCTTTGCTGTGCAAAACATTTTAGTTTAATGTAGTTATATTTGTCTATTTTTACTTGTGTTGTTTGGGCCTATGGTATCATAGCCATAAAATTCAACACCATATAATAAACTCTTTCCCTATGTTCCCTTTTAGGAGTCATACATTTCAGGTGTTATATTTAAGTCATTAATCCATGTTGGGTTGATTTTTATGTATAGTGTAAGATAAAGTCAAATTTAATTATTCTGTATGTGGATATCCAGTTTTCCCAACACCATTTCTTGAAGAGACTATCCTTTCCCCACTGTGTGTTCCTGGATCCCTTGCCAAAGATCAATTGATGATATATGCATTGATTCATTTTTAGGTTCTCTATTCTGTTTCACTGGTCTATATGTCTGTCTTTATATCAGTACAATGCCATTTTAATTATTGTAGCTTTGTGATATATTTTAAAATTAGAAAGTTTTGTTTTTCTTTCTCAATTTTGTTTCAGCTATTTGAGGTCTTTTGTGATTTAATGTAAATTTTAGTACTTTTTTCTATGTCTGGAAAAAATACCATTGGGATTTTGATAGGGATTGCATTGAAATTGTAGATCACTTTTGATAGTATAAACATTTTAGCAACATTAAGTCTTTCAAACCTTGAACATGAGATGTCTGTTTATGTGGGCCTTGTTTTATATCTTTCATCGTTGTTTACAGTTTTCAGTGTACAAGTTTCCCACCTTCTTAGTTAAGTTCTTTTTATAGACTTTATTATTAAGTTACATTTTTTCATAAGTACCTTTTCAGATATTGATTTTTTAATTAGTTTTTGAATTTTTTTGAGCTGTAGTCTTGCTCTGACACCCAGGCTGGGGTGCAGTAGTGCGATCACACCTCACTGCAATTTTTGCCTCCCAGGCTCAAGTGATCCTCTTGCCTCAGCCCCCCAAGTTCCTAGGACTATAGGCATGCACCACCACACCACACTGATTTCTATATTTTTTTGTAGAGAAAAATACAAAAAAATTTTGTTCAGGCTGTTCTCGAATTGGGCTGAAGCCATCCATCCACCTCAACCTCCCAAAGTGCTGAGATTACAGGTACTGTCCCTGGCCTTTTTAGATATTTCATAAAACTTAGTCCATTTGAAATAAAGCTTTTAAAAGTAACATATAGTAATTTTTAAAGTGATCCATATATATTATAGAAGGCTTGTAGAATAGAAAGAATTATAAGAAACAAAAATATTATTTACAATAAAATCTACTACCCATATAAAAACCGTGTTAAAATTCTGGTTATATATTGCTAGTCATGACATAAGCATAAATTTGTATCCTACCTTCTTGTTATTATTTTCCAAATCTCTGAACTATAGTTGAATGATAAGACAGGAGATACATAAGCATTATTTATTTAATTACTCCATAATGGTTTATTGCATAAGTGGTGAGCATTATATTTAATATTTCACTGTTGGGAAAATTTTAGGTGGTTTTACTCTCATAAGCATTTTTGCTTACTGGAGATGTCATTGATACAGCAATTGCAATTGCCTTCAGAGCATTATTTTTTGATACACACGTGGTGCATGGCACAAATGTTCATCCTGACTCTACATTCTTCCTTGTGTACTCTTCCAATCTTCCATTTGACATGTTGTTATCTCCATATTTTGGTTATCTAAATATGTAACACAAAGTTTCACAGTGTCTCCACTTTAATGACACCCAGAAAATACATTTTTCTTAAATTTAATATTTCTATTTCTGAAAACATGTTGAAAAATTATATAGTCATTGACACAAAATGCTGTGTCATCCAAGTTTTACAAATGCCATGATACACCATGATACATGTCTGTTAAAATTAAGAATGGGATTGATTTGAGGAGTTGATGAGTGTAGGCATTGTTTTACAAAGTCTTATTCTTCCATGGCTAGTTAGCTTTTCTTTGTCTTTCACATGGCTCTAGCCAGCACATTTTTTCCTATGACAGAGTCTAATGCACAATTTTTATTCTTTTTAAGGCATATTCCATTGCGTTAAAAGATATTTCCTTTTCAGATGCAGGTATTTTCATAATATCAGCAGGGAATAGAATAAGCTCATTCTTTCCACATTTTGTGTTCTTTACTTTAATCAAAACTGGCTTCTTCTGACAGTTTTGTTATCATACAGATTAAATATCTTCTAAAAATAATCACAGGAAAGGCAAGTTCTCTGAAATTTCCTCAGGCTGTACATTTAACCTTCTTAATAGCAACATTTTATTTTGGTGATATCTTTAAGCACTTGCATATATCTCAAGTAATCTCAGTTTTGAGGTGTCCAGATGATAAAATAAGCCTTAATTTAAGTGAACCAACATTTCTGGTTTCTTCCTTTGAATTACTGAATACATTTTTATAAGATCAATGTGTCAGAGCAATTCCTTTCAATGCCATATTACTGAGAAAACAAAAAATCAACATGAAAATAGACCACATAAACATATTCATGAAAAATATTGAACAAATCCATATTTATAAGACATTGCACTGGTCTTTATAAGAAATGCCATCCTCACTTCAAAGCTTTTATGAGATATTAAAAAAATGTCATAATACATTCTGTTTAGAATTTGGAGTTATTATTTCTAGGAGTGAGGACTTTTCCATACCCTTACAGAGTAGGTTGCATTTGATAGACTTGAAACTGAGGCAAGACTGACTTTTTAAAAAAGCGATCGGTGGTTTTGTCAGTGTGAGAGAAAATTAAATTCCATCAGAAAGAAATTATTTAAGCATATATAGAGATGGAAAAATATATGGCATATTTAGTAAATATAATTAACTCAAACTTCTTCAGACAAAATAAATGAAGTAAAATAAATCTTTAATATGATACTCAGTTGAAATAATAGTCATGGGACCTAGTCCAAGTTTTTAGTTATTAGTCGATATATTGATTGATTTATTTAACAAAAAATATTTAAAGGCTATGCACTTACGTGGAAAAGTGGTAATATAAAATGAGAATATGTATACAGTTCATATGAGTTATCTAATTTGTTTATTGCAAGCACTTTTTAATCTGTTTTATTGGGGTACAATTTACATATACTAAAATTAATCAATTTACAATTTAATGAATTTGGGGAATTTTATACAGTGTGCAACCACCACAACAATCATGATAAAGAATATTTCTATCAACCCTCATAATTTTACTCCTGTCTTTTTTACAATATATTCGATATCCCAATTTAATCTCCTTGAAACTTCCAGTCTATTTTCTATCACTATAGTTTTGCCTTTTCAAAAATTCTTTTTCTAAATGAACTTTTGCAGCCTTCATTCTTTCATTTCAGTCTTCTTTCATTTATTATAATTTTTGGAAAACTTTAAAAATGTTGCTAGTGTATCATCAGTTTGTAACTTTTTCATTGCTAAGTAGTATCCCATTGTATGGATAGGCTTTAATACATTGATCTATTCACAAGTTGATGGACATTTGGGTTGTTTCGAATTTTCTGGATATTATGAGTAAAGTTCTATGACCATTTGAGTACAGATTTTGTATGGCTCATGCATTTTCACATACTGGGCCATATTCTTAGTGTATATTTAAAATTTATAAGAATTAAAAATCTTAAGCAGAAAAACTACTAAGAAAACCACACCTAGTCACATTATAGTAAAACTTCTGCAAAGTTGCAACACAAAGAGAAAATCTTAAAAGCATCCAGAGAAAGAAAAATAAAAAGAACATGACAGGCAGATACAGAAAAATAAGCCAAAAGTCAATGAAGTGGTATATTCAAATGCTTGAAAGAAAATAATTACCAGCCAAGAATTTTAAAACCAAAGAAAATGCCTTAAAAAAAGTTTAACCAATGACATTTACAGACCAAAATCGAATATATTGATAGGAAACTTACACTAGTGAATTTTGCTCTGCAGGAGGAAAAAAAAAAGGTCCTCCTCAAAAATTAATGATGGAAGAAATAGGAGGCCATAAAAGACTAAATATATGAGTAAATTTGAATGCATGGTGATGACAAAACAATAATACCAGTGCTTGTTATTTTAAAATATATTCAGAATTTAAGCCCATAACTAGTGCATCATATAAGTCACAGGTCAGATGGTAAGCAGAGTTAAAGAGCTCACAGGATCTTTAGGAGGAAACATTCAGAACTTCTAATAGTTGTTGAAATTTTTAAAATTCAATTTGTAATTTTAACCATTAAAAATAATATATATCTAAATAGTAGAAGAAAAAATGGCATAATAAAACATCAATAGAAACTATGACAACAAAAGAGAGAAAATGGAACATAGTGTATGTGATATGGTTTGACTGTGTCCCCACCCAAATCTCATCTTGAATTGTAGTTCCCATAATTCCCACATGTGAGAGAAAACCGGTGGGAGATAATTAAGTCATGAGGGTGGTTTCCCACATACTGTTCTCATGGTGGTGAATAAGTCTCATGAAATCTTATGATTTTATAAGGGACTTCTCCTTTTGCTTGGTTCTCATTTTTTCTTGCTTCTCTGCTGCCATGCAAGATGTGACTTTGCTCCTTTTTTGCCTTCAACCATGATTGTGAGTCCTCCCCAGCCATGTGGAACTGTGAGTCCATTAAACTACTGTCATTTAGAAATTACTCTGTCTCGGGTATGTCTTTATTAGCAGTATATGAGAAAAGACTAACACCATATGTGTGAGAAATGTTAAAAAGTGAATAGTAATATAGTAGACTTAAATTCATTTTTATTAGTAATAATTTAATTAAATGTAAATGTACTTAATGGCCCAATCAAAATACAAGATTTCTTTTAAGTGATTGACAGAAAAAAAGATTGAAAAATGATGACAACTAAAAAAAAAAAAACTGGAGTGGTTATAATAGTATCAGGTAAATTAAAGTTTTATGGCAAAATATTACTAGAAATAAAAAGTAATATTTCATATTTATAAAAGGTTTAGGGGGCCAGGCATGGTGGCTCATGCCTATAATCCCAGCACTTTGGGAGGTAGAGGCAGGAAAATCACTTGAGTCCAGGAATTCTAGAACAGCCTGGGCAACATGGCAAAACCCTGTCTCTATCAAAAACACAAAAATTAGCTGGGCGTGGTGACTGAAATTACATGCTTGTAATTTCAGCTACTGCGGTCACTGAGGTGGGAGGGTTGCTTGAGCCTGGGAGATTGAAGCTGCAGTGAACTGTGATTGTGCCACTGCATTCCAGCCTGGATGACAGAGCAAGATGCTATCTCAAAAAAAAAAAAAAAAAAAAAGTTTAACTCATGAAGCAGATTTTTTAAAGTTCTAAATTTGTAATAACATACATTCTAAACATATAAAGAATAGTGGGAAGAACTAAAAACAGACAAATAATGAGAGTAGAAAATATTAATAATCTCAGTAATTGATACAACAACAAAAATGGACAGGACCCAACATCTATCACTAGACTTCATTTAAGGTACATGCCAACCAGCCATGGAAAAATTGTCTGAATTTTAAGCACAACTCAATGACTTCCGATGTACTGATGTTATACTGTCTGTTCTTGGAACACAGAAGAATTTAGGTAGTTAGAAATTTAAGATAAATAGTTAAACAGAATATCACACAAAATTGAAAATTCGTACAAATACTTCTAAAATCCACGGGTCAGAAAAAGGAATTACACGCTAATTCCATTTTGAGGAAAAATGTATTGCCTCAAAGACGGAGTCAGAAAGAATTATAAGTATCCATTTCATGATGCTACAAAAAGAACTGCAAATTAAATCCAAAGAAAGTAGAAAGATGGTAATAATAGAGAACACAACAAAAGAACAAAAGAATATATATATTAATATATTATAGATAGATGATAGATCTATATACTGATGGTGTGTGTGTACGCACCTGAATAAAGTCAAAATTGATTATTAAAAAATAACTAATAAAAGAGATGAATATGAAATAAAACTAGTTTAAAAAGGAGTAGGGGAAGATATACTGAAAAACCCCTAATATCATAAAGGAAATAAAAACAGTTTTAGAATTACCCATCTTACAAAAAGAAAACAAGATGAAATATATCTGGAAAGTCCTATGTCTATTAAATAAATGGAATTCAAACTTATTTTTTTTCTAAAAGAAAATGTCAGTTTATTTAGGGTTTTAGGGTACATGTGCACAATGTACCCTAAAACCCTAAATAAAAAAAAAAAAAAGAAATTAAGAACATGAAAAAAAATAAAATAAAACCTATCAAAATTCAAAAAAAAAAAAAAAAAAAAGAAAATGTCAGGTCTATATGGCTTCCTTAGCTATTTCTCTCAAATATTCCAGGTAGAAATAATGCCACATTTTATATATCATGAGGCTAACATAAATTGGATGTCAAAATCTAACAATAATATTAAAGAAATAAAATTGTAATCCAACATTACTATTGAGGAGAGAAGTAAAAAACACTAAAGCATGATGCTAAATAATATATAAAATGAAAAATGTGTAACAATAAAATCGGTTTGATTCCTGGAATGCCAGTTTAGTTTAAATTTGAAAATACACTAATGTATTTTACTAGCCTCATAAAATATCAAATTAAAAAATTCTACATCTCAGATGATGCCACAAAAATACTTATTAAATATTAGCATAAAATTTTGACAAGGACTTTTAGCAAAATAGGTGTCAAAGGAAAGTTGCTCATGTGGATAAGGCCATGCAGAAAGATCTACCGACACTGGGGATTGGGCAAGTAGTGAGTGAAAGGTGATACTAGGTGGGTACTGGGGTGAACTCTGACACTGCATGACCACATACTCTTTGATAAGGTACATCCAATGGCTTTGATAAACCCAGATGATATATCTGTTGTTTGTGAGGCTTGGGGTTGGGAGAGAGGCAGCCATGCTAACATTCCTTTTCCCTAGAGGTTTTGGTCTAAAGTAGGCTCAAGCTGAGAGGGGAGGATGATTTGTCAATCTTCAAGTTTTGATTACTACATGAGTTGGAACATTCTTACTTGTAAATTGAGACTTTAGGGCTTTTTATTACGTACTAAGAGCAGAGAAGTCATAAACTGCCTAATTTTTATCTGGAGTAAGAGATGAAATCTCTTCCACTAAATAGAGTTGGAGGAATGATGAGTTAAAAAAATTCATTTTTGTTTAATGAGGTGTTCTTGTGCAATATCAGAATTATATCAGTAATACAGATTTTTTAAACAATGAATAATTACATTTTTAGTTTGAGAAATGACTGGAATATTGAGTTATATTAGAAGAGATCAGTTATATATATTTGGTCATTTTTTATCTATAGACAGTGTGCCTGATACTGAACTGAGTTCCTGTTGTTAAACTTAAGAAAAGCTTTTATTAATAGATTTCTTACAGGATAGTGAAGAGGCTAAAGAAGTGTCTTAAATTACACAATATTAAAGGAAAGGTAAAGAAATTAGGGTAGTTATCTTGGTAAAGGGAACATGAAGTTGTAGGAGGTGTAGATGCTATATGTGGAAGAGATATTTAAATTTCTCATTGAAGCCTCATATAGCAGAATGAGAAACATTGTTCTAAAGAAAGGCAAATTTCAGTTTAATATTAGGAAAACACCCATCATGTATTTAGAACTAGCACAAAATGTTATAGGTTACCTGAGTCATTCTCTGCTTCTATGAGTTCTGTCACTATATGTCACTTTAATATCATTTTCAACCTAAAAATGTGAGATTCTAGACAGCAGGTTAGACATGATTCATTTAGGGGGAAACATTCCTTTTTTTGAATGCAAAATCAGAGTTTTCAGAGCACAGAAAAAAGAAAATTAATTTCTGAGGGAAGGAATTAAGTGTGAAGAAAGATAAATGTAAATGAATGTTGTATTTTGAGTCATTCATGATGAATCTAGTATTGTTGAATATACAGTGTTTTCATAGATTGAATGTTCTATAAGGGCCGAAGATTTATCTGTCTAGTTTTTTTCCATATCTCAGAAGCATAGAACCATGTCTTGCGATGTTTCCAACCACCATTTTAGAGCTACATAGTGTTAGATTTCCTTATAAAATAAACTTTCAAAGAGTCTGCCAGTGTCATGGGTGAGTAGATTCCCTCATTTGTGTTTCAGTGTGTTTTCATTAATCTACCCTCCACTCTATAGTTGCATTTACCTCCTTCTTGACACTAAATCCTATTTCTCTTGAAAAAAGAAACTCTGAAATATTTCCTTTCTATGTTGGATAATCTTTCTCTCCTTCATTTCCTAATTTGGAGAGGAGACATAAGCTGTTTTCATACTTGTGGAGAAGTTAGTGAGGTACTCTTTAGCGCAGAGGATATCTTACAGGATTTGTTCACATATGCAAGATAGTTTTTCTCCATTAGTTGAAGTCTGGGAAATGAGTAATTATTCTTAGCTTGTCATTCTTGAGACCCTCTTCAATCTGACATTACAAACAAGAGACTCAGCTACGTTTAGAAGACTGGCTGAATGAAGGCAGAAGAGTAGACTGACTCAATTTTAGAATCATCTTTACCAGCGACACGTATAGCTGCAAGGTTCTCTCATATGACCTCTGTGGGACCCAAAATTAAATTCTATAGGTTTTTCTTAATCCAAATTTTATGCAAATTAAAATTAAATTGTAGATATTTAATTAGAGATTTGTGGTTGCTTTTCTGTAAAGTAAAATTTTGCACATATATACAAAATGACTAAAACTCCCTAAAAATTGTTAAATGATGCACTATACATATATATATAATGTACTGTATACATATTACGAGTATATAATCTCTATATACATACTTTATACATATAAAATGTGTTTGCATATATATATAGTTGTCACTTATGAGTTCAGTACAGATTAGATTCAAAAGTAAAGAAGACAAACTTTAAATAATCTTAAATACAGTAACTTTGAAATCCACAAAGAGTTAATCATACATTACTAGTATGAATTACTGAATAGTAATTAGCACATCTTATCATGAATTACAGACAAACTGTTTAAGTGTATTTTCTATTCGTTCTTCTTGTTAAGTGGTCCAAATGACTACTTGGCAATATACAGAGACACTAGAACGATACAAATGTAGCCTGTATATATTTGACTGTCTCTGACCTTGAGATACATATAGATTTGAACAAAAATGTCAGTCAGATTTAAATCATAGACTGGCTCCAAGTAGGTAGTTGTTTCTTTTTTAATTTTTCTCATTCAACAAACGGTTTTCAAAAGTTATTTTATGAAATTCCCATGGAGTTCACTCACTGATGAGAGGATTATCCGAACTGGGAGATGGGGGTCTATCTACTTGTAACCCAGGGTTGTCCTCTTCTACTTACTTTGTATACAAGATATTTAAAAATTCGATTTGATGAAGCATTATGTTTGGCACAAATATCATTTAACATTGAAAAATTATGTTTGTACTATTTCCCCCCACATTTAAAATTTTCTGATTGAAAGCTCTCCCCTACCCCCATGCTTTATTTTTCCATTGTTCAAATTTGAAATTTTCTGGAAATGAGGCAGAACTTGATATTCTTTATGAGAATACTAATGGCATGCAAATTATGAACTTCATCTGAATTTTATTGTTGGCTACTCTTTCCAAAGAGATATTTATTTGTAACAAAAGTCCAATCTAGTCCCTAAATATTGTATAACCAGAAACCTTAGGAGAGTTTCCTTTTTCCAAATGACTTTTGCATGTTTCCTTTTAAATGAGGTCAGAAAGCCACACCACCACAGAGGGGCAAGAACACTGAGCAAATGTGGTTGTTTTCTCAGAGGGAAATTGGAATAAGGATAAAGGAGGGCAAAAATACAATTACAGGTAGTATAAAAAAGAAAAATGAATTTATTACACTATTCCTATGTAAGTAACATCTGGAGGAACAGGATGCAATTAAATTGCATTAAACATAAGGGGAAGGAGAAAAAGAAGCAACAATATGAATACAGAAAATAAAATTCTGCTTACTGTGCAGCTAACTTGGCCTGGCTCTTTACCTGCACTGCCTCATTTAATTCTCACCAAAACATGTTAAGGTAAGTGTAACTATCACCATTTTACAGGTAAGAAAATCGAAGATCAAAATGATTAGGTAATTGCCCTAAGGCATAGAGCTCCCAGAGAACGAAGCTTTGGTTTCTTACCATTCTGGACAGCTATGAAGCCTATGGCCTTTCTGCTACATGACCTGGCTGCTAGAAATACAGTGAAATTTAAAGGAGATGCTATTTCGTGGGATTGAACTGTCATACCAGCATTAATTTTTACAGAGAACACATATATGATACAATTCACCCCACTAAAGTGTAAAATTGTTTTTTAGTATATTCGTTAGTTTACTATCTCAATTTCAGAAAATTTCATCACAGCAAAAGAAACCCCAACACTTTACCTAGCCCTCAGTCTCCAGATTGTGGCAGTCACTCCTCTTTCTGATTCTATGAATTTACCTATTCTGGATATTTCAAATTAATGGAGTCATACGACACAGATCCTTCTGTTGTCTCTCTTCTTTTATTTATTATGATCTTTTTTCAGGTTATCTACATTATAGCATGCACCAGTACTTCATGCCTGTGTTTGGCTGAATAACGGTTCACTGTATGGATATACATCATTGTATTCATCTGTTCATCTGTTGCTGGCCATTTGAGTTGTTTGTGCTTTTTGTCTTTTATGAATAATGCTGCTATAAACATTCTTATAAGAGTTTTTGTTTGAATATGTTTTCAATTTTGGAGTATGTACCAAGGTGTGGAATATCTGAGTCCTATTGTAACCCTATGTTTAACTTTTTGAGTAACTACCCAACTATTTTCAGCAAAAGCTTCACTATTTGACATCCCCATCAGCAATGTATGGGGATCGTTCATACATCTTCACCATGCTGTTATTTTTTCTGTTATTTTTATTATTATTATCCTAAAAGGTTTGAAGTGGCATTGATCTTATATCCCACAATCTTGCTGAGTTTCTTTATTAGCCTAAATAATCCTTTTTTTAGTTGATTCTTAGAGTTTTCTACATGTAATGTCCTCTGTAAATGGAGATAGTTTTACTTTTTTGTTTTCAACATGGATGGCTTTTTTGTACTGTTCTTGCTTAATTATCTCAGCTCTAAACCCTAGTGCAATATGGAATAAAAGTGGCAAGAGTGGAGAGCCTTGTCTTTCTTATTGTTTATTTTAATAGAAAGTTTTACATTTTTCACCATTATGTATGATGTTTTCTGTGGGATTTCATAGTTACCAGTTATTACTATAAGTTGAGAAAGTTCCCCTCTATTTCTGTTTGTTGAATATTTTTATCATAAAGAATGCTGAATTTGTAAAATGACTTTTCTAGATGATCATTTGGATTCTTTTCTCCCTTTATTCAACTAATGTAATATATGATATAAATGTCACACTGATTTTCCTATATTGACCTGAATGCATGGCAGAAAACCCACTAGATCATGGGGTATATGTCTTGTTAATTTGCTGAAGATTTTGGTTTGCTGCTATTTTATTGAGAATTTTGGTGTGAACATTCATAGGAGATGTTAATATGCAGTTTTTTTATTTTTCTTATGATGTCTTTGTCTGGCTTTGATATTGGGGTAATACCAGCCTCATAGAATGAGTTTGAAAAGTGGCCTCACTTCCTCCTTTTGTAAAAGAGTTTGTGGAGTTATTTCTTTCCCTTAATCTCACTATTATTCTTTTTTTTTTTTTTTTTAGACACGGAGTCTCGGCCTGTCGCCCAGGCTGGAGTGCAGTGGCGCGATCTCGGCTCACTGCAAACTCCGCCTTCCGGGTTCACGCCATTCTCCTGCCTCAGCCTCCCAAGTAGCTGGGACTACAGGCGCCCGCCACTGTGCCCGGCTAATTTTGTTTTTGTATTTTTAGTAGAGACGGGGTTTCACCGTGTTAGCCAGGATGGTCTTGATCTCCTGACCTCGTGACTAGCCCGTCTCGGCCTCCCGAAGTGCTGGAATTACAGGCATGAGCCACTGCGCCCGGCCAATTTCACTATTATTCTTTTTGGTTAAATATTTTTAGTATAACCTTTTCAATTATATTTTCCTTTCTTTTACTATATTTTTGGATGTATTTTCTTAGTGATTTTCCTGGAGATTACCATTATTTATTATTTTATAACAGTCTAGTTTGGATAAGCACAAGTTTAATTAAATAGTACACATAGATTTTCTCCTGCAGAACTCCTCATCTCTCTTTTAAGTTTTTAATGTCATAAATTACATGTTTATCCATTGTGTGCTTATTAAGTTAAATGTTCAATTATGTCATTTTTTTATCTTTAAAATCGGAAAAAAATACAAGCAAAAAATACACTTATAAGGTCCTTTAACGATATCATTATATTTAGTGGTGTGCTTTACCTCTTCATATGGTATTGAGATAGTCTTTACCTTTGACTTCATCCTTTGGTATTACTTGTAGGACAGGTGTGTTAAGAGTTTTATGAGTCATATAGTTAGGTCTTAATTTATCCTTTATTTTTGTAGAATAGTTGTGTCAGACATAGAATTAATGATTGATTATTTTAACACATTGAATATGGCATTTCATTGCCTTCTGGACTCTGTAGTTTCTTATGAGAAATTGGATGTTAATCTTATTTTGACTCCCTTGTACATGACAAGTCATTACTCTATTCCTTCTTTGAGGATCCTTTCTTTGTATTTGCTTCTGACATTTTGGTTATAATGTATCTCAGTGTGGGTCTATTTGAAGTTTATCCTGCTTGGGGGCTATTAAGTTTCTTGGAAGTATAAATTCAGGATTTTTATTGACCAAAAAATTGTCAGTCTTTCAGCCACTCTTTTTCAAATACTCTGTCTTCCACCTTTTCTTTAGCCTCTCCTTCTAGGACTTTATTTACACCTATGTTAGTAGCTATCTTGGTACTTCTCAGTCTCTGAGATTTTTCTAAACTTAATTTTCTTTTCTGTTCCTCAATAAACCTAGTATTAAGATTGTTTATTTTTTTCTTCTGTTTGCATAGATCTGCTCTTGAGTCACAGGAAAGCAGTTTTATTTTGGTTATTATACTTATCAACTCTAGAATTTCTACTTGGTTCTATTTTGTAATTTCCATTTCTATACTGATGTTGTCTATTTGATGAAATGAAGTTTTCATACTTTCCTTCAATTCTTTAGTCGTGTTTTTCTTTAGCTCTTTGATAAGTATTTCAAATTTCTGATTTGAAGTCCTTGTCTAATAAGTATAAGATCTGGACTTCTTCAGTGATAAATTCTTTTGATTGCTTTTATATCAATGTATGGACCACACATTTTTCTTGATTTGTATGAACTGTATTTTTTGTAGTTGCTGTGGAATATAGGGCATATAAATAATGAAGTGTATCTCTATCGCAAATCAGATTCTTCTCCTTCCCAATGCTTATTGTTGCTGTTGTTTATGCTATACTCTTTCTTTATTTAGTGACATTTCTTAACTAATTTGGTAAAGTCTGCAGTCTGCATTTTTTTTTACCTGTGAGTCTTACTCAATTATTTAGTTTTTAGCAAATGATTAGAGATCTCCTTAAATGCCTGAAAGCAAGAATTCTCACAGCATTGCAAAGGGCATTCTTTCTATGTCTGTGTTGTCCTTCATTTTTATCTGGTATAAAGCTTCAAGATAAGTCATGGTTAACAACTTAGGAAATTCTTATGTCTATTTTGAACATGTACACAAACAATTCTACATATGTACATGGTTTTCTATGATCCTTAGAATATGTTAAAGCTCTTATGATTCTCCCAGGAGAATCTTGTTCCTCAGCTTTTTCTATTTTTTGTTTAGTGTATTGTTTGCTGCATCTGATACACATTTTCTCAGGTAACGACTCTGTTAAAACACTTGCTGTAAATACTTTAAAGAAATGCATCCTAGGAAAAGACTGTTAGCACTGAGTGAGCTATGAACCAGGCCAATACAGACAAGCCTTTTCAGCGGAGTCTCCCAGAGTGTCCCACTTGACAAGTCAAATAATGACAATTCTTTGGGAATGAGACTTCAAAAAAACTTGAGCTTCATTCTCTTTCCCCCAAGTTGTTATGTTTAAGGCTACCACTGAGCTAGGAAGTTGAAAATCATACTAAGACTAAGGCTAGCTAAACTACCATAAAGCTTACTGTTGAGATTTAGCTGTTTTATTTGAAAAAGAGGCTTCTTGAAATGGGTTGCTGGAAGCCTTTGGTTAATTTTTAGTTTGGAAAAAAAATGATTCTAGCGATTTTTGCAATTCTTTGGGTTTCTTTTATGGAGGAGTGAGTTTTCAGAGGTCTTTTTTTGTTGATGTACAATCAGTTTACATATATATATAAATGCACAAATGCAATTTTACGTAAAAATACAATGATTTTTATGTGAAATAAGACCCAACTGCAAAGCAAAAATTTCATTTGATGTAAAGCAACTTTTGAATCATCAGTGAAATGAAATATTAGAATTTGAGATCACAGGCTTTATTTTTAAAGATAAAATATACAGGAAAATGTTCTGATGTAGTACTTGTTGTCCAGCCCTGGTGTCAAATACAAATTTCTGATAACCTTATTTCTAAAATGTTAACTCAATAAACTGTGATCAAAAACAAAGGAACAGTACTATAATTATATTAAACATCTATATTCAGATGTTGGGTTTTCTAGTAAAATTAAGCAGACAAAAAAAGCAAATATAAAGAATAAGTTTCATTAAGCATTCCTTTCTTTTATGCTCCCTCAAGGAGTATATTCATGAAAGTACAATTTTATAATAATAAAACCATCAAGACTTTATCCAGAAAAACACTAAAAGAACTCTTATGTGGTCATATGGCATGAATAAAATGAGGCAGGGGAATGAGAATTCTTATGGATTTGTAAACATATTATATCTGACTCCATCCCTCTCCTTTTTCTTTAACTCTCCCTCAGTTTCAGACTGTACTGGGATTGGTCTGATGACAGCAAAGTAGAATTGCAATTTATCCAGGCAACCTCACAAACTAATAAATAATTCCATCTATTTATGTTACCTCACCTTGCTTTCTTTTCTCTTGATTTCTTTACAGTGAAACTGTTGCCCTCACATAAGACCCAAGAGCAATCAGGAGAAATGTGAGGGATATAGTCAATGACTTTAAAAGGGAGATTGACAAAGATAGGATTTGCCTTATCATACTATAATATAGAAAGGGCATAGGTCAACATATAGTATTATTTACTTATTTATTTATTATTATTATTATTATTATTATTATACTTTAAGTTCTGGGATATATGTGCAGAACGTGCAGGTTTGTGACATGGGTATAGATGTGCCATGGCTGTTTGCTGCACCCATCAACTCATCATCTACATTAGGTATTTCTCCTAATGCTATCACTCCCCTAGCCCCCCACCCCCCAACAGGCCCCGGTGTGTGATGTTCCCCCCCTGTGTCCATGTGTTCTCATTGTTCAACTCACACTTATGAGTGAGAACATTCATTGTTTAGTTTTCTGTTCCTGTGTTAGTTTGCTAAGAATGATGGTTTCCAGCTTCATCCAGGTCCATGCAAAGAACATAAACTCATCCTTTTTTATGGCTGCATAGTATTCCATGGTGTATATGTGCCGCATTTTCTTTATCCAGTCTATCATTGATGGACATTTGGGTTGGTTCCAAGTCTTTGCTATTGTGAATAGTGCTGCAATAAACATATGTGTGCATGCATCTTTATTATAGTAGAATGATTTATAATCCTTTGGGTATATACCCAGTAATGGGATTGCTGGGTCAAATGGCATTTCTGGTTCTAGATCCTTGAGGAATTACCATTTTGTCTTCCACAATGGTTGAACTAATTTACACTCCCACCAACAGTGTAAAACCGTTGCTATTTCTCCACAGCCTCTCCAGCATCTGCTGTTTCCTGACTTTTTAATGATCACCATTCTAACTGGCGTGAGATGGTATCTCATTGTGGTTTTGATTTGCATTTTTCTAATGACCAGTGATGATGAGCTTTTATTCATACATTTGTTGGCTGCATAAATGTCTTCTTTTGAGAAGTGTCTGTTCATATCCTTCACCCACTTTTTGATGGAGTTGTTGCTATTTTTCTTGAAAATTTGTTTAAGTTCTTTGTAGATTCTCGGTATTAGCCCTTTGTCAGATTGATAGATTGCAAAAATTTTCTCCCATTCTGTAGGTTGCCTGTTCACTCTGATGATAGTTACTTTTGCTGCACAGAAGCTCTTTAGTTTAATTAGATCCCATTTGTCAATTTTGGCTTTTGTTGCCATTGCTTTTAGTGTTTTAGTCATGAAGTCTTTGCCCATGCCTATGTCCTGAATGGTATTGCCTAGGTTTTCTTCTAGGGTTTTTATGGTTTTAGGCCTTACGTTTAAGTCTTTAATCCATCTTGAGTAAATTTTTGCATAAGGTGTAAGGAAGGGATCCGGTTTCAGTTTTCTGCATATGGCTAGCCAGCTTTCCCAACACCATTTATTAAATAGGGAATTCTTTCTGCATTGTTTGTTTTTGTCAGGTTTGTCAAAGATTAGATGCTTGTAGATGGGTGGCGTTATTTCTGAGGGTATTTAAATTAAATATTACGTTAGTTTAAAAATATTTGCAGAACTCAGTCACATTTGTCCTCTTAAAGTTAGCAGCACAATAGTTTAATTTTTAGGGTACAAAGGGGCCTTATCATTGATTTTTTTCTTCTTTGTGTAGCAGTCCAAATACATAGTGTTATAAGGACAACTTGCCATGCTTCAGTGCATTCTCTTTGAGTTCAAAGGATCAACACATTACTTCCCTTCTACTCTGCTCATGTTCAGAAATGACTGAGAGAAATTCAAGAGGCAGAAGGCAGATATTTTGACATAACAATTTTGCCTGTGCTACTTATTAAGGCTATACTGAAGAGTGTGACTTAAATCTCATCAAAGAGCATATTAACACTGCCTAAATTGAATCTATTTTTGCCCATATTAACTTGGAGAATATCCCTTCTCATGAGCAGCAGGATGCAAAAAATTGGAGAAAGTAAGTTGTTGCTGAGCAACAAAGCTCAATTGCTCTTCTCAACTCACCAAACAGATGACTCATGTCTCCTGCCATGGGAAGGAGTAGAGTGAGAAGGATAGGGAGAAGTGACTGTAATGGTTCTAGTCACAAGGAAATATGAAGCCACAGGAAATGAGTTCCTCCTCTTCTTCCAATATTCTTGGTGTGTTACAAATAATAAGGAACACAATTTTTTAAATGATAAGAAGCAAAAATCAATTTTTATAATCCAATTGCTATTATACAGCAATTGAGCAATGTCAGAACAGACTCTTCTCAGAAATATTCTTAGCAATTCTAATTTAAAAAAAAACTATTGCTGAAAAGTACATATGTGCGTGATTTTTCTTTCTGTTGACGGTGAACTTTAAATTGCCCATTTTATTTGATCTGCCAGTTTATTTGATCTGGCAGTTATGTATCTTGCTAGATGTGTGATTTTCCACATTTTCCTTTGATTTTATCTTTTTCTCTTCAGTTTTTATCATGGACTTTTTATTAAATATATTTCCAACCTCCATGGCAAGCTGTCATAGATGAATCCAGAATGTTGCTGACTGTCATGAGACTTCTGCATGTTTGCCAGATGCAAGTGGCTTTTTATAAGTGTCATGTAGAATTATTAGTGATATTAGCACATGCAAGTGATATATATGGAGTTATTTTTTTCCAGCTGTGACTACAAAATTGGTATTTCAAACATGAAGAACTATCTGACATTCTTGGAAGCTGGTAGATCACTTCTAAATATGACATGTGGAAAACATAATTTATTTCTCATTAACTATTTCTGTTTGAAATGTATTATTCCTAAAGATGTCATTACTATCTTCTTAAGAGAAAAATAAAAAAGAATATCTTTCTACTCCTTAGTCTCATTTATGTATTTGATTGGTGAAGAAAAATAATTCAAACAGCTAACAACAAAAATAAACATTTCAATCAATGTTCTTAATACTTGCTCTGTATTAAGAAACTGAACAACAAAAACAAAACAAAACCCAATAGCTGCCCCATCTTCACTGCAGGCTTGAGTATATCAGAAACCTTGGAGTATACTGGATGCTCAGACACGATTATGAAACCTGCTTTCAGTATAAGAAATATGTACGAAACTCATACAAACAATAGTGCTTATTGGCCTGAAAGACTTCTGTCTTAGCTAAGCCTTTAAAAATCCTTCCAACATTATTTCCCCGTGGAAAAAGAAGTGCGCCACTAACTTCTTCTTCCATAGAACCTGCAATATTTCCGTCTAATTATTCTACCAGCAAAAGTATTTCTATATTCCATTCCTGCATTTCCAAATTCTATCAATCATTTTAGTTTCTAATAATTTTATTTATTTTTATAAATATTTTCTTGTTTTTTCTACTGAGTACTGAAGTGATGACATATAAACTGCTATTGATTCTATCTATATATTTTGATCTAATATTAAATATTTTTGTTTCACATCATGTAGTTTTATTTCTGATTAACATTTGCATTTTTTAAAAATATGTTGCATGGGTCATGCCACACAAAAGCCCAAAAGTGTCTTTAATGAATGAATGAATGTATGAATGAATATGACATGAGTAAAATATAAAGCCAGGAATCTGAGCAGTAATGATTCAGTAACCAAAGAGAAGAAGAAAAGATAGAACTGCCTAGTGTGGATAATAATAACGATACTAATAATTTATCATAATAATTACCACTAAAGAGAGATGAAGTTGAACAAGAACTACAGAATCGGGCTACAGTGATAGACATGTCAGCAACTTAGATCATTGCTATTTACAGCAATCATCAAATCAGTATACTTTGGATAGCAAATGAAAACTGGCAGAAATGTAGTAGAATAGGGCTACTCTGTGTGTTTTTCTTCTTGCCTAGTCAGCCCATTCCCTGGGGGGGATGAAGTGATGTGACTGCATCTTGTCCTCTGTATAGAGGACCATGAGAACTCACTGGCAGGTGCAGGTGAGATAGTGCTGCTGGAGTGATGAGGTGATATTTAAAAAGAACAAAGTAAAACTGTACTCATCTGGTACGGGATAGGGCAGGTTATGTATGCAACCTAAAATTCCCTCAAATATTCTGCTGTTGTCAAGAAACTTTCTTCTCATGGAACTAAGGCATTTAATTTCTATTCTCCAATAAATTTACTTTCATTGGAAAAGAAAACTAGTGTTTTCTCACTTCTTTTCACAAACCTCATCCTTATTTAGGGAAAAAATACCTTATTTAGGGAATAAATACAAAATATGCCCTTGATGCCCTTACCAGTCATCTCACAGCCTTCGTCTTCTAAAATTAATTCCTTCCAAGTTTCTGAAGATTAATCATTTACTGTTGGGTACATGATTCCTGCTGAAGGCATGCATTTTGTTTTGCTGACACCTACTTGCTGCCCTTCCAGTCTCCTCAGCTCTAGACAACTGCTCTGTGTCTTCTAGTTAGGGTGTCTTACTCAGTTACTAGCTTGTGATTCAAAGGCTCTGAGTCATGACTAATCTCTAAGGTTCAATTACTTGCTGCATTTTGGAGCTATCTTACTTTAAAATAAGAAGAACCTGATTCTAGTCCCCTTAGGTCATTATCAGTTACTGCTTACTCCCGTGTTTCCCAACTCATGTCAATTGTAGATTCAGATGCATACTGAAGAAGTTAGCTGGTTTAGGCAACTGAGTGCAGCACAACTAAACTCTCTTCTGGAAACTCATCCAAACTATAATAGACATTTTATTAGAGTTCACCTTAGATTTTCACCTATCTTCTCAACTACATATGTTAGGTTTTTGTCTTTTAGTTTTCTAAGTCTGATTCTGTGTCAATATTGGGCAATAGAATACATTATGTGACTAATTCTAACTAATCACTAATGGATTTTGTTTGGCCATTCTGCTTCTGCTCTCTGAAATATGGAGCACAAGATCTGCACATTTATGTGCTCAATTAGGTATAGACTTTTTTCTTTCCCAAGGTAAAAATACAAGATAATAAAAAATGTGTAACTTATGTTCATGCTTAAGATTTAAATATATCTGAGGCTCTAAAAACTTAAGTAGAAACATTCCCTAAAGGGGAAATGTTTCTCCACCTGTCTTTTGCTGATGGCCAGCATCTTGTGCTGAGGACATAAAGACAACATAGTGACATTTAACTCCAATTTTCACACTGGTTAAAGCAAATCTTCCCTGATTTTTACAGATATCCAAGCTAATCTTCACCAAACTCCTTGTGATAATGCTCCTTAAGGTATTTTAATGTGGATTGATGACCATTCACCTGTGTGTCTAATTCCATAATGAGGGACAGGATTTTCCCAGTCTCTTCCGCTGTTTTTATTTTCTCCACCAAACCATGTGTGAGTTAAATGGTTCAGTTCCACCGTGCTTTGTACAGACAGTGGTTGCTAAAAAATTGAAACTATAGAGACCTTGAATGGAGATCTTGTCACAATATTGGTTATTTCAATTTAGTGAGTTCAGGGCAGTTTTCTTTGGGCACAAACTTTAAGGTAATAGTGTGCCACTAAGCATAGATTGTTAGGTTGATATTGCCTCCTTTGTAAAATTAAAATCTCAAACTTCCGAACAAATACAAATTAAAAAAAAATCAGAACTTCTTAGACTAATATTAGACAAGGTGGAAAACAAATAAAACATATAATAGGTTTCAGTGGAACACTGAATAATGAAAAATGCACAATTTATTAAGAATATATTGCATAATTTTATGTGTACCAAACAAGATAAGAACTAAATACATGGAAAAAATATTATTATAAATGCAAATAGTAACTAAATAAAATACAATCAGAGCATAAGCAATCAACGTAATCTCTTCTGATTTGACAGGTATTGTAAAAAATAAAATTATGTAAATATCGATAATATAATTATATATACACAGACACAGTTACCTCCATTGTATAATAATTATTATGTTTCATATGGGCACAGAATAATTATGAGAATTGATAATGTAAGTGCTCACAATAAAAATATTTTAAACTATTGTTTAAAAGCTTGACAATCTAAGATCCTTTCTCTACTAATAAAATTTAAAAATTGGAAAATATTTTGTTAAAATATTATCAACATTATAGTCATTTTGGAAATAAAAAAGTCTTTATTAAAGAACTTTTGATCAAAGTAAAAATTAAAAGGAATAATAAATACAGATAAGCTATTTCGTACCGCATGTATTAGCAGAAATAAAAACTGTAGTTAGAGAAAAATGTGTTCTCTTAAAAATTATTATTTAAAACTATAAAAAATAGTATTCTCAGATATAAGAAAAATGACAACAAAATAATTCAAAATAAATCACAGGGAGAACATTAAAAAAGATAAACTGAAAATAAGGAAAGTAAAAAGTAGTTATAACAGGGAGAATTAATAAATGCAAATCTGGTCATTTCAAATAATTATAAAGCAACTATACTATTTAATGTCTGGTTAGAAAAAAATAAGAGAAATTTGGAAAGACAAATTATGCAAGATTAGGGATAAAAAATGAGCAACGATCACAAATAAATGTGATTAACATTTGAAAACAGAAAATGCACACTTTTCTAATAAAGTATACATTTGAAAATTGACTTCAGAAGAGGTAAAAATTTTGAATACATAATTTTAATAGAAGATATTAGGATAGTGAAGAAGATCAATCCTCACATGGCTTCACAATTTTTTAAATTGACACATAATAATTGTACATATTAATAGGGTACATAGTGATGTTTGGATACATACAATGTACACTGATCAGATAATTAGCATATACATTATTTCAAAGATTTATTGCTTCTTTGTGTTGGGGATAGTCAATATCCTCCTTCTGGTTATTTGAAATTATATAACATTATTTTTAAGCCTAGTCAACCTACAGTGGTATAGAATACTATATCTTATTCCATGTAGCTGTAATTTTGTAACCTTTAGTCTTTTAACTAGTATTGAAAGAGCAGATAGTCTGATAAAGTAATTCAGTTGGCAGGGCTAGTCTATATTTATTATGAGAACCTAATAAAACCCTGTGAAAAGGATAATATAAAAGTATTCACATTTTTCTATTGGATATTGCTGCATGTATTCTAAACACAATAGAAAATAAAAATAAACAATGGGTCAAGGGTAATCAAACAGAATGTGATTATATAATTTAAATGGTGTTTCCATATTTAAAAAGTAACCAACTTAATCTACTACATTAAATGACATATTATATTATGTACATATTATAACCTATCATATTAAATGGTAAATTATAGTGATAAAATTATGGGGTTCCTTAATATGAACTGGGAAATATAATAAAATTATTCAGATTCCATTTTAAAAAGTCTGAATAGAAGAAACCACTACAAATATAATACAATTTATTTTCTAAAATTCATACCAAATATTGTCCTAAATGATAAATATCAAAACAACTATTAAATCAGACCTAGACTTTAGGTTATTTTTGCTATACTCATTATTGGTTTAATTTGAATGAAAGGTTTTAGTGAATGCAGTGGGAGAAACAAATAAGATAACTATAAAGATATTTGGAAAAGAGAAAATACTTTATCTTTTCTGTTGACATGATAAAGCTGGGATACCCACAGTACTCTAATGAAAAATGTAATTAATAAGGGCAATTAATAACTGATAAGATATATGTTAATTATACAAAATAATATTTATTTTAGCTACAGTTATTCTCTTAATATTCTAAGTAAAAGCATAAAGTGATTATAAATACATTTAATAAGACATATTAAGGATTTCCAAGTAAAACAATGATAAACATTATCAGACATAAAATAAGATACTGAGTTCTTATAATTCATACTGAATTATAAGTTCTTATATAATCATATTGAGTTCTTATAATTGACATTTTTATCTGAGCATCAAAAGGTTTTGCTCCTCTTCTCACACTAAAAGCAAGCTTGTTCAACCCTCCACCCAGGACTGCTTTGAATGCAGCCCAATACAAATTCATAAACTTTATAAAAACATTATGAGAATTTGGCTGCATGTGGTGGCTCGCGCCTGTAATCCCAGCACTTTGGGAGGCCAAGGCAGGCGGATCACTTGAGCTCAGGAGTTTGAGACCAGCCTGGCCAGTATGGAGAAACCCTGTCTCTACTAAAAATAAAAAATTAGTCTGGCGTGTTGGCGCATGCCTGTAATCCCAGCTACTCAGGAGGCTGAGGCAGGAGAATCACTTGAACACGGGAGGCAGAGGTTGCAGTGAGCCAAGATTCTGCCACTGCACTTCAACCTGGATGATAGAGTGAGACCTTGTCAAAAAAAAAAAAAAAAAATTGTGAGTTTTTTTGTGATTTTTTTGTTTTTTAGCTCACCAGCTACTGTTAGTGTTAGTGTATTTTATGTTAGTGTATTATATCAAGACAATTCTTCTTCCAACATGGCTAAGAGAAGCCAAAAGTTTGAAAACCCCTGCATTATATGTTAATGTAGAAAAATGGGATTATAATATGCTTACAATATGTATGTATAACAAATATAAGCACAATATTATTGTTTCTCTACACACACTACTGTTCTTTGTGTGTATAACTATTCCATGTTTGTTTTCTTTATGTTATTTTCTTCCAAATCTAGTTTTTAATTTTGATTGATTGCCTCATTCTCTTTTTTTCCTCAATGCACTTAGGAGTTTTTCATAGTTTTCTCTTTTCAAAAAATGCTTCTATTAATTTAATCTTAATTTGGATTTCTTGCCAGTACTTTCCTGAGTTTTGTTAGGTCTCATTTCACATCCTCCTATTATCTAGCTGACACCTCTTTTTCTGATTTTCTCTATTTCTATTTTATGGTGCTCTTTGAAATTTTTGCTCACTTTTCTTTATTTTTTATATTTTAAAACAACATTACAGTATTTTTCGGCTTTGTTGTTACATTTTCTTCTCCTTGATGAAATTTATTGTCAGAAATATAATTTTGTCTGTCTTCCTCAGATAGCATATTGTGTCTAATGTGAGTCCTACCTTCATAATGTTTTCTTTTCATGAGGCTCTTTGCTTCTTGAAAAAAAAAAAAAAAAAGGTGTGCTAAATATCTCTGAGAAATTTGCACATTATGAATTACTTGACCCTTTTTTGAATATTTCAGGCAGTCAGAATAAAACATATTACCTATATATTAAAATAATTTGTTGATGGAATAAGGATCAACTTGGGTTAATCTTTATTCATATAAATTATTCTTCTCAGAAAAAAATAAAGGATAAAAAGCATTTGAAAAAGGGTAACCAATGGGATTCAAGTATAATTGAAGAGTTTGCTTGAATATATTAACCAATTGATATCATTTTCATAAATACCAAATATTGTATTTAGGAAAACTGTAAAAAAGAGTAATGGTTGAAATGCAGGTTTTCAAATCAGACTCTGAGTTGACAAATCTGCCTCTAACTCTGACTACCTGTTATGATCTTAGATCATTCATAAAGTCCCACTAGGGTATATTTTAATCAGGCATAAAACACAAAAAATAACATCAAGTGAACACAGTTGTCACAAGAAAAAGTAAATAAATCTTAAGAGTTTAAACTTTGCCTTGAAAATCAAGTAGTTTGAAAAGTTTAGAAGAAAATAGTTTTTTAAAAATTAAGATCTGATGTACAATGCTTGGAAAAAATGTGCATGTAATCTAGCACTGAAAATTTTGTTTGAGTATACTAAGGCCAAATTTTTGTCACACTTTCCTGGAGCAGCTAGAGTTTGACATGCTGGGAAGTATTAAAGTCACAGCTGGAATTCTGAGATTCTTGGAAATGTACATGCATGTAGAGTATTGCAATTTCCTTTTGGTAGTGTATTCTTAAATAGTTATGGTAGCAAACACATAACCCCAGAAATATACATGGCTACTTCCATCTTAATTCGAGTTGGAAAGATACTACTCCATTAAATATCAAATAACTAAACTTTTTTTCTTCAAAGTAAAGATGGGGAACAAGTGCAGATAAGTTATTAAAAATAGGTAATTTTTGGTGGTAATAACAGTGTATTTGAAGATTAGATAGAAATAAAAGATTCAGTTATTTTTCTCAAAGAGTCAACAATATATTAGAGTAGGCACCATGCTTTGTATTGAATAATTAAGTACTTTACACTGTATATACTAAGGGAATACTGTTTAATGGAAAAAAAAATAAGGATTTACAGGTGAGAGAAATTAATTCTACATTGCTCAATTGGATCTTCTAAAGTTGATGAGGTTTTTTTTGAGTTGTTGGGGAGTTAAGGAATTAAGGATGGTGAAGTGGATATATAAATGGCATGAAAATTGGTAGAAAAGGAATACATGTACAGAAGGACAAATATCAGACCTTATTAACAAGTTGGTTAGTAAAGCGTTATTCTTTTCTTCTATTTACCCTGTTGTGTTATTTGTTGGAAATGACTTTCTGTTCTCCTTCAAGTGGAAAGGGGAGAATCAGGCTTATACTTAAAGCGGTAAGTTGTCCTAACTCCGTAGGGGTGAAGATCTGTATTATTCATGTACAGGAATTCTGGTATGAGACAAAGACAACTAAATCTTCTTTGTCTAGGTTAAAAAATGGCAGGTAAAAAATATACAGGGTATTTCAGTACAACCTAAAATGAAGAAAAACTTCGTGCTTTAGAAAGTTGAGATTGGCTACTCCGGAGACTGAAGTGGAAGAATCGCTTGAGTCCAGGGGTTTGTGGTTACAGTGAGCTATGATCATAGAGCTAGATCTTGTCTCAAAAAAAAAAAAAAAAGTTGAGATTGGTAAAATATTTACCTCAAATGCATCTCTCTCTCTGAGACCAGTGATAACTAATATGACTTAGGTATTTTAATGTGGTTTTAGCTATGTTTTTATTGGTGTGTGTATTTAAAACCAACTGCACACTCCAGAGTTACTTCTTAATATGCTTTTATCCACTTAGTTTTATGTTAAATATTTGTTCTCAGTAATTGAAGTATTCTCAGTGTGTTTGATTGTGTAAAATATAGGTCAAAATTAATAATTATTCCATTGAGATATAACACCTGACCTGAACTGAATCTTCCAATTCTATAGTGACAAAATATCCCATTCTTCTTCATATCCTTTAGAGTTCCATCTCTGTCTCATATTAGGAAGTATTGTTTAAACCAGAAATTGGGTAGAAAAATGCAACGTGTTATACTTCAAAATAGAGTTTATTTTGTTTGAAACTCTTCATATTTCTCTTTTGTATAAAATATTTTTTCTTTAAGTTGAAGATGCCCTTTCATGCTGCCATTTTTTACATATTTCTTATGATAAGAAAGATGGCATGCAATTTGCTGCTTTCCTAGTTAACAAAGGGAGCAAGGCTGTCATTTTAAATGTATCGAAAACAATCAACCACCCAGAGGATTGCAGGCTCACTGGTGGTGACATAAGGCTTCACAGTGAAAATGGGGTTTAGAGTTTATCAGAAAGGCCTGAATACTTTCCAGAATCGCCTTTCATTTTTTATGCAGCATTTTTACAGCCCAAATGACTCCTATTAATTGCAGGCCTGGGGCTTTTTTATTGGAGTTACGCAGAATCCATATTCACAGCTTTCTTTTCTTTTTAATTTCAAATGAAGTTAATTCTTTTGCCTTCAGCTTCTTTTGCTCAAGTGATAAACTTTGGCATTGAGCAAGCATCGTTTAATCAGCACATTTATGATGCTATCTGCAGTTGCTGATAAATTATTGCATTAGTCCTAACTAGCTAAATGCTCAGACCTGTAGAAAAATGAGCCAGTAAAATATAACATGTAAGAAAGAAGCGCAATTTGTCACCCTAGTTTTTATATTAAGTTAAAGGTTGAAGTCGCTTCAGTAACACCAAAAGAATGTTAAATTTCTACCTGCTTTTGAGACATAAAGTAAACCTTTCATTAAATAGTTAATTGATTAAGAAAAATAACTAATTTTCTGATTATTTGAAGAAATATGATTAGAGAGCAATTTTATTGTGGCCCTTATATAATTAACCTTGTGTGGGCCTGTGTAAGACAAGGGCCTCCTACCTGGTCCTACTGAACCTTTTTTCTATCATCCATACCACTTTAGGTTTATGTTATACGACAGTGACCCATTTATGTATTTTGTTTATCTGAAAACGTTTTCCTTGCTCTTTAGACCTGTAGAATGAAGTATTTGATATGAAGCCAGGGCTCAGAGGATGTAGAGTTCTTGAGACCCATATTGACTCATACTGAATACAGTACGGATGTTAGAGACATTCTGATTTCAGCAAGCAGAGTTCTGGTCTCCATTTAATGTCTTCAAATGGAAGTGAGAGAAGTACAACAGACTTGGTCTTAAATGAAATATGTAGGCTATTGGTTTCCATTTAGCTTCCTGCCTTTTGAGATTTATGGAAAAGGAATGTAATTACTAACTCATAATAAATAACTTTGGGCCATGAGAATAACTGTTACATATTAGAAATGAAGAGCAAAGATCTGGAAAGAGCCTAGGCCTTGTATACTTTATAAAACAATTACTCCAGACAGCCCTGGACTACCTGAATTAAAGCTTTAGAATTATCTTACTTGACAAATAAACTTATGTTGGTTTAAAGCTACTGCTACTTTTGTTTTCTGTTTTATGCAACCAATGTAACCTCAAAGGTTTCAGTCAATTTTAAGCCATCATAACTTTTCATTTGTCTGTCTAACTCATATCATTTATTCTCAATATTATTTACATGGTTCAACTTTTTATTTCCCAGTCTCTTAAAATTTGGTTGTTCCAGGGTTTTCTTAGCAGTCTTCACTGCTCTATCTAAACAGTTCTATAGATTATATCTGTTTTCAATATGGGTTTTAATTTTATTCTCATAGTCTGGTAACTATAACTGTGTTTAGCTCAAGTCTCCATATCAAATCCATATACATTATATGAAAATGCTAGTTAGATAAACAATACTCCACATTCATGAAAAATCAACATCCTCAAAATAGAATTCAGCATCATACCCTAATTCATCTCCAAAATTTGTTTCTCCTTGGATACTCTATGCCTCAGTGATTGGTGTCAACCTGCACAGAGTAACCCAAGCTTACAACATGTAAGTTATTTTAAACACAGATTTTTCTTAATGTCTTAATGTCCACAGTAATTTATTCATAAACTTTTATGAATTCCACCTTTTTATCTACCCCCATGGTCATAATTCTTTATTTTTTATAGTAATTATATTTTAACATAAAGTAGAACAATATGTGAGGGTCTCTAAAAAGTTCATGAAAAATGCATATTATAAAATAAACTATATATGGATTTCAATTTTTAGCACCAAAATCAACTTGTACTAATTTGCTGTAACATGTACAAACAGGATCTAGTTCAAGGAGCTAAGAAACATCGTTTTGAAAATAGCCCCTATCAGAGCAACACGAATTCTGCCAAAATTGAAGCAAGAACAAATATCAAATTTATTGGGAAGCTTGGTGAAAGAATGGTGAGATCATTAATGCCTTCTCTAAAGTTTATCGGAACAATGCTCCAAAGAAACCAGTCATTTACAAATGAATAAGTTATTTAAGGAAGGACATGATTATGGCGAAGATGAAGCTGCAGTGGAAGACCATACACATCAATTTGCCAGAAAAACACTCACCTTGTTTGTGCACTAATTGAAGAACATTGGTAATTAACAGCAGAAACCACAGCCAACACTATAGACATCTCAGCTGATTCAGCTTACATAATTCCGACTGAAAAATTTAAGTTGCACAAACGTTTCAATCAATAGGTGTCAATACCATTGTACCCACATCAGCTGCAGACAAAAGCAATTTTCCATGGAAATTTTAAACAAGCAGGATTAAGATCCTGAGTCATTTCTTCAAAGAATTGTAACAGAAGATGAAACAGGGCTGTGACAGTATGAAGAGAAAGCACAATCAAAGCAATGGCTACCAAGAAATAAAACTATTGCAGTCAAAGTGAAAGTGAACCAGTTAAGAACAAAGGTCATTCCAATAGTTTTTTAAGATACTCAAGGCATTTTGCTTATTGACTTTCTGGAGGGCTGAAGAACAATAACATCTACTTATTATAGAGTGTTTTGAGAAAAGGAAAGCCTTAGCAGAAAAGCTCCTGGGAAAGTTTTACCAGAAAGTTCTCTACCACAACAATGCTCCTTCTCATTCCTCATATCAAACAAGGGCAATTTTGTAAAAGTTTTCGGGTAAAATCATCCACCATGCAGTTGTGATTTGGCTCCTTCTGATTTTTTTATTTGTTTGTTTCTTAGTCTTAAAATAATGTATAAAGGGTACCCATTTTTATTCAGTTAATAATGTAAAAAAGACTGCAAGGCATTCTTAAATTCTTAGCATTTCCAATTCTTTATGGATGGACTAAATGGCTGCCATGATCACTTACAAACGTGTCTCAAATGTGATGAAGCTTATGTTGTGAAATAAAGCTTACATATTTTTAACTTTTATCTTCTAATCCAATTTTTTAATAAACTTTCTGAAGTTTCCTTGCATGTTTTGGATACCTACCCTCATCCTCAAATTAATAAAGCATAATATTTCCCAACCTACAACCCCTGAGAAATAGAAATATCTTAAATACTAGATGCAGTCACCAAATTATGATTTATTAGAAAAGGATTCACTAACTAAAGCAAGGAAGTCATGCAAAGATTTGTCAATGCTTAGTGCCTGGAAAAAAAAAGAAAATCAGGTAATTTAAGAGGTAAATTTGTTCAACCCAATCCCTTTTTCAAGATTACATTTAGGAAGCTGAGAGATTGCTAGGTAACTCTGAGAAATGGAGCTGAATGGTCTGTAGATTTAACAGTTTAGCTAGTTATGTGACTGTACAAATTCAAGTAATAAGGAAGCCAGTTGCTATGAGCGAAGACTTGAGCAAATGTATAGAGAAAAATAAGAACAAGACAGTGTATAGTTACTGAGAAACAAAAGTTATCGTCCTTTGACACAATTTTAGTTCTCATTTGATCCATGTTATGTCTTCATAAGATTTTTATTGCATCTGCACTTATAATGTTCCAATGAATCCTCTTGATTTGAATGAGCTTTTGCATATTTCTGTGTCTTTTGAGCAGAAGAGCCTTTCTCAAACAGTCTAAGTATTGTGATAAATAGGAGAAGCAAACTTGCCAATAAGAGCATTGCCTTCAGTGAAAAGACATTGCTCCTTTGTAGTCTCATTCAGAAACCATATTATCCTTCTTTGGTATCTTAGCATTTAGTGACAAGTTTATGCACATGGAAGACTAAAATTTTACAGAAGAAACTTGATGCTCCAAAGGTCTTGCAAAATAATCACTCTTAGGTCCATTTTCCTTGTTCCCCACTCTCACTCCCACCAGCCATGTCCAGCATAAATGTAATAAATAAATTTAATGTGTCAATTGTGAATGGGTTTGAATTCCTAATTTTGCTCTTGGCTTGGCTGCTGTTGGTGTATAGCAGTGCTAGTGATTTTGGCATATTAATTTTGTATCTTAAGAATTTGCTGAAGTTGTTTATCAGCTGAAGGGACTTTTGGGCCGAGACTACAAAGTTTTCCAGATATAGAATAATGTCATCTGCAGAGAGGAATAGTTTGACTTCCCTCTCTTTTTAATTGGGTGGACTTTTTTTCTTTCTCTTGTCTGATTGCTCTGTCCAAGACTTTCTTTTTTTTTTTTTTTTTTCAAGACTTTCAATACTATGTTGAATAGGAGTGGTGAGAGGGAACATCCATGATGTGATATATAAATCTGAAACAGTATAGATGATGGATGAGAGAAACAGTAGGACGAGTTAGAAAGCCCTTCTCCTACATGACGCCATCCAAGGCTGATTATATAAAGACCACAAAGAAAATGACCATACAATCATACTTTTTGAAGTCATCAGGAAATTATTTATGAATTATAAATCCATTATTTTTATAATGAAAAGTGTACCTTGCTTCTCAAAACCAGATGGAAACTTGACATTCTTTTGATGATACTGAAGGGACTTCAGAGTCTAGTGCCGGCATATGCTTGCTATTCAGAACAAGAATTATCATTGCAATGTGCTTTAGAGGAAGAAAACGCTAAGCAATAAGGTTCCATTTGGCAGTTCCTGAGTAATCTGCTTACAGTATTTTGCAGATACCAAGACTGGGAAGCCTGGATCTTAGGAAAACAACATTCAAATATATGTATAATGGGATTTTATGTTTAAAAGAAATGCAGCCCTCTCATTTCTCCACATCAACTAAAATAGCATGTATTCATGTGTCTATTTTGTTAGGTATTTGAGGCCAGTAGTGGGATGTGAGAAAGGCCTAGAAGACAAGCATATCTCTTCTCCACTTGCTTATAAACTAGTTTTGGTGATAAAACATCTACAGTAAAATTCTGGAACATTTTGCACAAACTATGAGAGCTGTTGTTGTCTTTTAATAGAGCATTGCCTCTGCTTTGCAAAGATAGGATAGAGTAAATAACTTTCTTCTTTATAATAACAGGTCTTTTCACATTCCTGAATCTAATACTGACTAACTCCTCAGTTTTGTCTTTTGTAGCTGAAATTGTATATCAAGCGAAGTGCAAAAAAGAAAATGTACATCTGTCATCTTTTAAAAGAACCCACATTCTTTATCTAAGCAAAGAAGCCTCAACCTGGGAGCATCTTCTGAAAATATTCAATGGGATTTTATTCTCAGGTTTTATTCAGCATTGTTATTAATATTGCACATTAGGACATTTATAGCCTAAAGATTAACTTTTAGATTAACTTTATAAACCTAACATGATGATCAAAGAGGTTCTCTCAAGTGTCTTTGCATAGTAGGTAACAATCCAAGTTAAAAAATGCCTGAGGCTCTTCAAAGTGTCTCAATAGAACTTGAAAAAAATGAAGCAGAGACAAGAATTGCATTTCACTTTAAGTTATACAAGTTGTTTTTCTCTTATTTGCTATTCCACAGAATGAATAAACATGTTGTGATGAATCCCTGTTAACCATATATCCTCCTGTGGTTTTAGATTACACTCACATAGGTCAAGGATCAGAGGCATAAAATATAAGTGATAGAGATAGAGTCTGGGGCAGAAGAAAGTGGTGTGCAACGGAGTTAAGAGATTAATATTATTTTACAGCTGCAAATTATCTTCAACTCCTCCTGAGAGGTCAGACATTTCCTTTTGTTTTATGATGTGTGCCTAACACTATGACTTGTGCCTAAAACTAAAATGTAATAAAGCCATCCTTGAAGTTTTATTGCTCAACCTGGTATTCTAGAATAAGCTAACATGTAGAGATTTGAGTCTAGAAGGCCTCAGACATAGGCTAAGAGGGTATGCTGACCCGGAGCATACCTGCATCATACCTATATAGTCATACTTATTTCTAGATGCTCTTGTTGTTTATAGAATTCCAACAACTCTGCAGGCTCACTTATGCACAAAAGGTTTTGTGATTATTTTGCATTTAATTTTCAGGTGGTTCCCTTCCTCTTGTCACTCTGCTTATAACCTAACCAGCTATTATAATGTAACACTCCCCCACCCCTCACAATGCCCATGGAACTTAAAATACTACATGCTTGGGAGTTATTAGGTAGACAATTAAATAGATAGGTCTAAGGAATTATTAATCAACTTGAATATGAAAATACAAAACCTGTTTTCTTTGATGTCAAATACTATATTAGATCTAAAGTATATATTCAGAGAATACAAAATAAGGGGTAGAAATATTGAGGGCAAGTATAGGAAACCTGGTTAGATACGTGTGTACACTCATGTATAAAAATGTCTCTGTACACTGTATCTAATGTTTTTCTCCACTATTTTTTTTCATTTTACCACACATGAAGAATGAATGCATTACGTATTGTACTCAGTTGTAAGAATACTGGCAAATAAATAACTCAAAAGAAAATAAAATAGAATAAAATAGGATAACAAAATAGGATATTGGTTAAATTCTGAGTATCATTGGTTTACCATGCCTACTAAATGTAGAATGTTCAAGGGGCATAGTTTCCTTCTAAGGGGACTTTGTAATAAAGTACCCTAATTTTAAACATTTCACCCCCACTTTTTTTCTTTTTCCCTTCTTGCTTATATTTATCTATTTCTTTTCTTTTATTTTTTTTTGAGACAGAGTCTCACTTTCTCGCCAGGCTGGAGTGCAGTGGCGCCATCTCGGCTCACTGCAACCTCCGCCTCCTGGGTTCAAGCTATTCTCCTGCCTCAGCCTCCCGAGTGGCTGAGACTACACGCATGCACTACCACACCCAGCTAATTTTTTGTATTTTTAGTAGAGGCAGGGTTTAACCATGTTGGTCAGGATGGTCTCCATCTCTTGACCTCATGATCCGCCTGCCTCGGCCTTCCAAAGTGCTGAGATTACAGGCATGAGCCACCGCACCTGGCTGGAGCCTCTCGAGTAGCTGGGATTACAGGCATGTGCCACCATGCCCAACTAATTTTTGTGTTTTTTAATAGAGATGGGGTTTCACCATGTTGGCCAAGCTGGTCTCGAACTCCTGGCCTCAAGCGATCCACCTGCCTCAGCTTCCCAAAGTGCTGGGATTACAGGCATGAGTCACCGCACCCAGCCCCAGGGACTTAATCTTGAAACAATCTAGGCACATCAGAAATTCTTCCCCACCAGGAGATCACCTCAAGCCTACAGTTAATTTACCCCCCTATTGTGCCTAGGATGGTGCCAGTCCATTCACCAGATGTTACAATAACTCAAGATAAGTAATCAGAACAAGTCACATAGATCTGTACCCTCTCACCCCTCCTGCATGACCCTCATATGAAGCTCTACTTCTTAAGCCCTTGCATTTTGTCAAAAAGTTGAACTAGTTTCCTTAAGGCATGAAGCCTTGGCTATTTCCCCACTGCTAGCTCTGGAATAAAGTCACTTTCCATTCACCACACCTCATTCTTATTAGGCTTTGCAAGTGGCCAGCAGCCAAACCTGTGTTTGATTATAGCTTCAGTTATTTTACTTAGATGCAGAATTAAGATAAATCATAGTGCATTGGGGGTGAAAATAGAGTTTCCCTTACATAGCTAGAAATGTTATAGAATTTGGAGGATTTAATCATATACATTAATTTCAGAAGATGCTATATTCTGCTTTCTGAGAGTGCAACCAGTACAATTCAATTTCTACATATTAGAAATAAAAACATTGCCCCAGCTATTACTATGTCTCTGTATCTCTGTAGAATTGTATTTACTATATATGTAGTCATCAGAAATCAAAACACTTTTTCTCTCTCATCCTACACACATTCACACACACACAAAGGTGTTAATTACAAAATTAACTTTTTTTTTTGTAATTCCAAAACTATAATGATGACAAAACCCTAGGAAATATTTTGATTCCATTAGTTGGGTTGAAGTCCCAGTGATTAAAGACTTAGACATTGTCTAATCCTACCTTCTTTAGAAAGCAGAGCCTGAGGCAAGGATTGTTTGCCAGCAATTATTATTATTTTTTTTTTTGGAGTGGAAAATAAAAGCCCAAGGTCATGAAGTGAAATAAGAAGTAAAACTAAGCAGGCAGAAATACAATTGGAACGTGATGCAATGCATTGCTATGCTGGCAAATTACTTTACGAAGAGCCATAAGGAGACAGAGCGGATCTGTTTTTCCTGCATATGCTATTGTCCAGAGTATTGCAAGAAAAGTCTTTAACCTTTTGTAGTCCACGAAGGACAGAGTAAAGGGATTTTTTTTTTTTTTTTTTTTTTTTGCCTACCTCTCTCCTATTTCTTGTTGATAAAAATGTGACCTATCTAGAAAAACATTCGCAAACTTCTGGTTTGCAGAATCCAGCCCTTAGCAACACTCAAAAAGTCAGGACCTACAACTGATTGTGTACAGATTACTTTACATATTGAATCAGAGAGGTGGTAGAGTATGGTGTGCCTTTTCCAAGATAAAGAAAGCAGAAAGCATTCAAGATTCAAGAGAACCTAAGAAAACCCACAAGTTATGTGTTCCAAAGCAGCAGCACATCAGAGATACATGAGTTCTCATCTCAACTTACTATTTTCTGGCATTGCAACCAGATAGAAGTTAACTTTTCTATTTTACAGGTTTTTAAAAATTATTGTTCAATTCAAATAGATAATCCTATCTGTACCTTAACACTGATCTTAAAATACTGTACACAGAAATAGTGAACTAATTAAAGTACACAAATATTAAAAATCTTTTAGGAATTCTTAGGAATTTTAAGATGGAATGCAGACAAAGAAAAAACCTAACTCTATTAACATGCTTCAGTAAACTTAAACATCATCTAAAAAGTCAGAAACTAAACTAAAAGTCAAGAAATATAAGAGATATTTAATTTTTCTTACATAACGTTAAGTAATCTAGCAGAAAGTCAACTACAAATTTTGGGTGGTAAGTCTCTAATATTAGATTTCAAATTAATGTTAAATTTGTTAGCAAGGAGCGGATTTCCCAGAATTAAAATTTCTCTTATGCATAATGTGCCAGGCCAGTAAATATTAATCCTGGCATGCACAAGTAGCAAAACAGTATTGTGTCATCAATGTGCTTTTTTAGCTTTATGGTATGTTCCCACACAGTTTCAATAGAGGCAGATTAAAAACAGTTGCAATGACCAGAATCAGCATTCTATGGTCCAGTGTCTCAGATCATAGAAACATGGGAACTCATACTTGGAAGGCTTTGGGGGATGATCCTAGTTTTGCTGCTGTCCTATTGTGAAAATATATCAGTCTCAACAAGCAGGTACACTACCACTTAGCAGATTCTACAGATTCAAGGCAGGCTTCACTTAAAGAAGGTATGTTATAGCATAATTGTGTCTGTGGTCACTCCTCTAGTTCTCTAACTACTCTACCATATGAATCTTTACACATCATAAATTGCTGTTGATTTCGTACTCTTAAATGGATTTTCACATTCCAAATTAAGTCTTTTAGAAATCAACTAACTACATTAGCCACAGTATTTTATGTGGATGGTGAAAGCAGTAGTCCCAACTCAAAACACTTTAGAGGACAAAGACACAAGAAAAAAAAATCAAATATAACAGTTTTTTGACCTGGTCTTACCTTTTCCAGAGACTGTCAGGACTCTTGTTAACTTTTCAACTAAATTCTTGTATATGGACCTCATTTTCTCCAATTCCTGATTAATTTTCCCCCATTTTGTGGAAATAGCCATAGACTGTTCTAGGCTTATAAGAAAACAGAACAACGGGACTGTCTTACAGCATCTATTTATCAGACATCAGGAAAGGTCAATGATCGACCTGGCTTATGCCATGTTGTGACAAGGTTAGCAAAACATTGTCATCGGTGAACCCACTGGGACCACATGGAGTCTGTGAAAAGAATTCCCTAAAGGAAGGGAAGCTAATCAAGTAAGATTGACGAATGTCAACCAGGATTTTTAGAAAAAAATTATTGTACGATGGTAGAGCCTGTCAACTTTGACTATTGAGGAAAAGGCTAGAGAATTTAAAAGAAGAACATTTACTTTCAGCCCTTGTGCCATATTGACAAAATAAACTAGAATTTCTCCTTCATTCTCATAAAGTCAACAGTTCTCTGAAGAGTTCTTCTGCCAAAGGGAAAAGCTGATCAGGTGATACCTCATTGCTGTAGGCAGTTCAACATTCTCATCCTTCCTATTTGCCTTTGCACATCCCTCTTCAATTTCAGATCTCCAAGGAGCTTCCATCTGATCATAGAAAGATGAGATTATGAGGCTGGAATGGGAAGAAGCAATTCATAGAGGAACATTATTATCAGGTGTTTGCTGACAGGTGTTGGGTTGGGGATGAACATGTGGGAAGCCAAATTCACTTAGCTCACATTCTTGCTCCTGAGAGACAGAACCCTGAGGGACAGAAGTAAAAGTCCTCAAAGCTGTTAATTTATCAACATATTTAAGTGGCTGGGTGCAGGGCAGTTTCATGAGAAAGAGAGAGGAGGCTCAGGAGGCAATTGAGAGCTTCCTATTGATTAGGCTGGACATCAAGAAGGCATTGCTGGCTGGGAGTGGTGGCTCATACCTACAATCCAAATACTTTAGGAGGTCAAGGTGGGAGGATTGCTTAATGCCTGGAGTTTGAGGCTGCACTGAGCTATGATGGTGTCCAGGTTGCATGACAGAGTGAGATTCCATCTCCAAAAAATAATAAAAGAAAGCAGTGCTTTATTTTACACTTTATTTACTATACGAAATCCTATGCTAGATTACAACTGATGTAAATTGGGATGAAAATGTTTCATGTTGCCTGTTTTTCAGTTTTATTGTGTCTCATCTTTGGATTCGTTATCAATTTGACTTTACCTGATGTCTGCTCAACAGCCTTTTCTGACCCAAAACGTGTGCATGAACAGCAGTTCAAATCAACTCCCGTTTTCAATATTTATGGCATATTTTAGTGGCAGGATAACCAGGATGAGGCCTCCTGCCACCTCTGGCCCTCCAAGTCCTTTCATTCTCTTAGAGATCCAGTTCTGTCTCCTTATCCTCTAGCCTTAAGACTAGATTTGACCCCAAAGCTGGGTCTTCGTGATGGAGGTAATAAACATTTGTTTCTCAGATTACCTTTTTTTTTTTTATAAACTAGATCTGTATTCCCAGATTGTAATAAGAAATGGATATAATTTACCCTCAATTATTGTTACGCATTTTTCTGGGAAAAAAAATCAATGAAAAAAAAGAGATTAGCCAATAGTACTAGTGCCTTACTTTTAAAATAGTCTTAAAGGATAGAGCTTTGTCCTGGATGTTATAATATGACTTTTTGTTGTAATTTATTTTAAATGAACTATCTGCTCTCTATGTACATAAGGGGTCTTAATCTGACTTTAGAAACAATGTTTTGCAGAAGAATTTACCCAGAAGTTTCAAATGTCAGTTTCTACTGTGAGTTCCACCTTGCTGATTAAAAATTTTAAACTTAATCCCAACTTCTATTTTTTCTTACTCATAGTTATCTTTAAATTATTTAGTGGTTTTTACTTTCCATGAAAAAATAGATTTGTGTGTGTGTCTGTTATGTTCACTGCTGTATGCCCTGCTATCAAAAATAAAACTTGGCATACAAAAATAATTTAATATATATATTTTAAATTAGTAAATCACCTCATTATTAACATAAAGATCAGGAAGTAATGTTGCAGTAGTTTTTAGAGATCATGCTAGCAATCCTGTCAATATCAAGTAACTTTTTTTTCAAAAAACCTTTTTCTCTTCATTGTAAAAACATATGACTATTTCAGGGATATTTACAGCCAAATTTTATGTGTGCATATTCCACCTAGAATTACATTTATTTTGCTGTTCTATTCTGGATATAAGAGCTTCATTTTGTTTCATATCAATTTCTTTATTTCACATTGTAGAAGACAAAGTATATTGCATACTAGTGAAATATATTTTGGAATGAGTAAGGTGGTACATTTTCCAATCAGCCAAATTATGGGGAGCTAACACTTGGAGCTACAGTAAAAGGCCGCTGCAGCTTTTTGTTGAAAATGTTGACTTAGAGTAACATTATACTTCACACACTTGGAGAATATAGTCAGAAAAAATCATGTGCCTACAAGCAAACAATGAAGAGACTGGTTGTAAAAGGGCAAAATCAATGTATTTCTAGGAAAACTGATCAAAAATATTCTGTGGAGGATTTTGATAAAATGCAAATGTTATCAAGCAAAATGCAGACTGAGGGACACTTTTGCCATGGCAGGCAAACTAGTAATAACTAAGTTCAATAAATTATTGGGTTGAGAACCTGTATTGCTTACTACTTCTGTGGGAGCTATAGTTTACTCTCTCTCTCTCTGTAAAACTCTCCGTATGTATTTATATACAGACATACCTCATTTTATTGCACCCCACTTTATTGTGCTTTGCAGATACTGCATTTGTTACAGATTAAAGTTTTTTGGCAATGCTGCATCAAGCAAGTCTATCAGTGCCATATTTTTCTAATAGCATGTGCTTACTTCATGTCTCTGTGTCACATTTTGGTAATTTGTATTGGATCTGTTATGGTGATTTGTGATCAATGATTTTTGATGTTACTCTTGTAATTGTTTTGTAACACCACAAACCATATAGGATGGTAAGTTGAATCAATGTTGTGTGTGTTCTAACTTGCTCCACCAACCATGTGTCTCGCTGTCTCTCTCCCTTTCCTCAGGCTTTCCTGTTGCCCGAGATGTCAAAATATTGAAATTATATCAATTAACAACCATGCAGTGGCCACTAGTGTTGAAGTGAAAGGAAGAGCCTCAGGGCTCTCATTTTAAATCAAAAGCCAGAAATGATTAAGCTTAGTGAGGAAGTTATATAGAAAGCAGAGACAGCTCCAAAGCTAGGTCTCTTGCACCAGTTAGCCAAGTTGCAAAAGCAAAGCAAAACTTAATTAAGGGAGATTAACAGTACTACGTCAATTAACACACAAGTTATAAGAAAACAAAATAGCTTTACTGCTTATAGTGAGAAGATTTTAGTGGTCTGGATGGAAGATCAAACCAGTGACAACATTCTCTTAAGCCAAAACCTAATCCAGAGCAAAGCCCTAATTTTTTCAATCCTGTGAAGCCTGAGAGCGGTGAGAAAGCTATAGAAGAAAAGTTTAAAGCCAGCAAAGGTTGGTTTAAGAAGTTTGAGGAAATAATCCATCTCTGTAATATAAAAGTGCAAGATGAGGCAGCAAGTGCTGATGTAGAAATGCAGCAGCTTATCCAAAGGATCTAGCTAGGGCAATTGATAAAGGTGACTAGACTAAGCAACAGATTTTCAGTGTAGACAACACAACCTTTTATTGGAAAAAGAAGTCATCTAGGACTTCCATAGCTATAGAGGAAAAAAATAATGCCTGGCTTCAAATCTTCTCTTGTTAGTGGCTAATGAAGCTGGAGACAGTAAATTGAAGCCAATGATCATTTACCATTCTAAAAATTCTAGGGGCCTTAAGAATTATTTGAAATCTACTCGGCCTGTGCTCTATAAGTAGAACAATAAAGCTTGGATGACTACACATCTGTTTATACCGTGGTTTACTGAATAATTTAGGCCCAGTTTTGAGACCTAGTGCTTAGTAAAAAAGATGCATTTCAATGTACTATTGCACATTGACAATGCACCTAGTCACTCAAGATTGTGCTGATAGAGATGTACACGGAGATTAATACTGTTTTCATGCCTACTAGGGAAACGTCCATTATATATTCCATGGATCAAGAACTAATTTTGATTTTCAAGCCTTATTTCTTAAGAAATATGTTTTGTAAGTCTATAGTTGCCATAGATAGGGATTTATCTGATTGATCTGGAAAAGTTAATTGAAAATCTTTGGGGAAAGGATTTACCATTTTGGATGTCATTGAGAACATGTGTGATCCATGGGCAGAGGTTAAAATATTAACATTAATAATAGTTTGGAAGAAGTTGATATCATCTCTCATGGATGCCTTTGAGGCATTCAAGACTTCAGTGGAAGAAGTAACTGCAGATGTGGTGGAAATAACAAGAAAATTATAATTAGAAACGAAGCTTGGGATGTGACTGAGTTGCTGCAATCTCATGATAAAGCTTGAGCAGTTGAGGAGTTGCTTTTGATGGATTCGCAGAGAAAGTGGTTTCAAAATATACTCCTGGTGAAGATGATCTGAACATTGTTGAAATGACAACAAAGAATTTAGAACAGTACATAAACTTAGTTGATGATAAAGCAGTGGTAGGATTTGAGAAGATTGACTCCAAGTTTGAAAGACATTTTACTGTGGATAAAAAGCTATCAAACAACATCTCATAGTACAGAGAAATCTCTACTACTCTTTCTTCTGTGAAAGGAAGAGAAAAATCAGTCAATGCAGCAAATTCATTGTTGTCTTTTCTTAAGAAATTGTCACAACTGCCCTAAACTTTAGCAACCACCATCCTGATGAGTCAGCAGCCATCAACATTGAGGGAATACCTTCTGCAAGCAAAAGATGATGACTCATTAAAAGCTCTGATGGTATCATATTTCAGTAATTAAGAATTTATTTTTATTTTTGTTGCTGCTTTTTTTTTTTTGTGATAGGGTCTCACTTTGCCACTGCAGGCTCTACCTTCCAGCATCAAGTGATTCTCCTACCTCAGCCTCCACAATAGCTGGGACCACAAGCATGTACCACCACACCAAGCTCATTTTTTTATTTGTAGAGATGAGGTCTCCCTGTGTTGCCTAGGCTGTTCTCAAACTCCTGGGCAAAGCAATCTTTCCACTTCAGCCACCCAAATATTGAGATTACAGGCATAGCCACCATGCCCAACCCGAGCATTTTTATTTATTTTTGTTATGTACAAAAAGTCTGTATTTTACCACTTAAAAATTCTATTTTTAACAGCTGTAATGAGGTACAACTCATATACTATATAATTCACCCATTTAAAGTGTACAATTCAGTTTTTTTTTAGGATATTTAAAGAGTTGTGTAACCATCACCACGACCAGCTTTAGAACATTTTTATTACCCCCCAAAGAAACCCCATACCCATTATCAGTCACTCCCTTATTCCTTGCAAACTTTCTCAGGTCTAGAAAACCACTAATCTATATTCTGCCTCAATAGGTTTGCTTATTCTGGAAATTCTGTATAAATGGAATTATTCAATATACAGTCTTTTGTAATTGGCTTTCACTTAGCATTCTGATTTAAAGACTCATCAAGGTTTTCACTCCAGCCTGGGCGACAGAGCAAGACTCTGTCTCAAAAAAAAAAAAAAAAGATTCACCCAGATTTTAGCATGTGTCATTTCTTTTTATGACTGAATAATATTCCATCATATGGCTATGTCACATTTTGTTTATCCCTTACTCAGTTGATGGGCATTTGGGGTGTTTCTACTTTTTATTCAAAACAAATTTGAATAATGCTGCTATGGACATCTGTGTAGAAATTTTTGAGTGAATGTATTTTTAAAATTTTATCCTGATTATATATCTAAGACTAGAATTGCTAGGTTGTATCATAACTATTTATTCATTTTTATTTTGAAAGGTATTTTTACTGGGCATAAAATTCTAGGTTGAGAGTTTTATTTTACTTTTAGTATCTTAAATTTCACTGTCTCCTTGCTTGCATTTTCTTTTTCCTAACTTGAAAACTCCCATTATTCTTACCTGTCTTCCCCTGTCTTTTTTTCTCTGGATGCATTTAAGATTTTCTTCTTCTTACTAGTTTTAATTAATTTAATTTCATGTTCCTCATGTGTCTTTCTTCATGTTTCTTGTGCTTGGAACTTGTTGAGTTTCTTGAATCTATGGACTTTTATTTTTCATCATAATTTAAAATTTGTTCACTGTTATATTTTAAGACATTTTTTCTACCTTTCCTTTTCTCCTTCAGGGGACTCCAATTACTCACATTTTAGGAGGTTTGGAGTTTTTCCACAGCTTACTGAGTCTAAGTTTATTTTTAGCCTTTTTTTATTACTTTGTCTTCTAGTTTACTAAACATTTCTTCTGTAATTCTAATTTGCTGTGAATCCATCAAGCATATTTTACACAGATTATAGTTTTCATCTCTAGAAGACCATCTTTTTCTTCTTTGTATCTTCCTGGTTATTTTTTCTTTAGTTTATTGAACATATTTAAAATACTTATAATTGTTTTATTGTCTTTGTGTACTTTCTCAGTGTCAGTTATGGTCCAGTTTCTATTGATTAATTTTTGTTCTCTGCTAGGCTGTATTTTCTTGTCTCTTCTTGTGTCTGACCATCTGGTAATTTTTGTTTAAATGCCAGACATTGTATTACCATTTTTGTTTTGTTTTTCTTCAACTTTTATATTACATTATGGAGTGCACATGCGGATGTGCAGGTTTGTTACATAGGTAAACATGTGCCATGGTGATTTGCTGCACAGATCAACCCATCACCTAGGTATTAAGCCCAGCATCCATTAGCTATTCTTTCTGATGCCCTCCCTCTCCCCACCCCATCTGACAGGCCCCAGTGTATGTTGTTCCCCGCCTCCATGGGTCCATGTGTTCTCATCATTCAGCTCCCACTTATAAGTGAGAGCATGTGATGTTTGGTTTTCTGTTCTTGCATTAGTTTGCTTAGGATAACAGCTTCCAGCTCCATCCATGTCCCTGCAAAGGACATGATCTCATTCCTTTTTATGGCTGCATAGTATTCCATGGTCTATAGGTACCACATTTTCTTTATTCAGTCTATCATTGATAGGTATTTAGGTTGATTTCATGTTTTTGCTATTGTGAATAGTCCTGCAATGAATATACACATGGATGTATCTTTATAATAGAATGATTTTTATTCCTTTGGGTATATACCTAGTAATGAAATTACTGGGTCAAATGGTATTTCTGCCTCTAGGTGTTTGAGGAAATGCCACAATATCTTCCACAATGGTTCAACTAATTTACACTCCCACCAAGAGTGTAAAAGCGTTCCTTTTTCTCTGCAACCTTGCCAGCATCTGTTTCTTGACTTTTTAATAATCGCCATTCTGACTGGTGTGAGATGGCATCTCATTGTGGTTTTGATTTCTCTAATGATTAGTGAGGTCGAGCTTTTTTTCCCATATGTTTGTTGGATGCATGTATGTCTTCTTTTGAGAAGCATCTGTTCATGTCATTTGCCCACTTTTGAATGGAGTTGTGGGGAGTATTTTTGTAAATTTCTTTAAGTTCATTGTAGACTCTGGATATTAGGCCTGTGTCAGGTGAATAGATTGGAAAATTTTTGTTCCATTTTGTAGGTTGTCTGTTCACTCTGATGATAGTTTCTTTTGCTGTGCAAAAGCTCTTTAGTTTAATTAGATACCATTTGTCAAGTTTTTTGTTTCCTTGCTATTGCTTTTGGAGTTTTTATAATGAAATCTCTGCCTATGCCTATATCCTGAAGAGTATTGCCTAGAGTTTCTTCTATGGTTTTTATACTTTTGGGTTTTATATTTAAGTCTTTAATTCATCTTTTGTTAATTTTTGTATAAGGTGTAAGGAAGCAGTCCAGTTTCAATTTTCTGCATATGGCTAGCCAGTTCTCCCAGCACCATTTAATAAATATGGAATTATTTCCCCATTGCTTGTTTCTTTCAGGTTTGTCAATAATTGGATGGTTCTAGGTGTGTGGTTGATATGGTCTGGCTCTGTGCCCCCACACAAATATCGTCTTGAATTGTAATCTGTATTTTAGTCCCATATGTTGGGAAAGGGACCTCATGGGAGGTTATTAGATCATGGGGGTGGTTCCCCTATGCTGTGCTTGTGACAGTACATGCATTCTCATGAGATCTGATGGTTTCATAAGGAGCTTTCCCCTCCTTCATTCTGCACTTCTTTGTCATGTTGCCATGTGAAGAAGGATGTGTTTGTTTCCCCTTATAGTATTGTCAGTTTCCTGAGGCCTCCTCAGCCATGCAAAACTGTCAGTCAATTAAACAAACCTCCTTCCATTATACACTTCTGAGTCTCAGGCAGTTCTTTATAGCAGTATGAGAATGAACTAATACAATGGTCTTATTTCTGTGTTCTGTATTCTAGCTCTCTATTTTGTTCCACTGGGTCTGTGTGTCTGTTTTTGTATCAGTACCATGCTGTTATGGTTACTGTAGCCTTGTGGTATAGTTTGAAGTCAAGGAGTATGATGCCTCCAGATTTGCTCTTTTTGATTAGGATAGTCTTTGCTATTTGGGCTAGTGATTGGTTCCGTATGGATTTTAAAATAGTTTCTTCTATTATAATTTTGTGAAGAATGTCAATGGTAGTTTAATAGGAATAGCATTGAACTTATAAATTACTTTGGGAAGTATGGCCATTTTCATGATATTTATTCTTTCTATGCATGAGCATGGAATTTCCTTTTCCATTTGTTTGTGTCCTGTCTGATTTTTTGCAGCAGTGATTTGTAGTTCTCCTTGTAGAGGTCCTTCACTTCCCCTGTTAACTGTATTCCTAGGTATTTTATTCTCTTTGTAGCAATTATGAATGGGAGTTCATTTATGATTTGGCTTTCTGCTTGCCTGTTGGTGTATAGAAATGCTAGCAAATTTTGCACATTGATTTTGTATACTGAAACTTTGCTGGAGTTGCTTAACAGCTTAAGAAGCTTTTGGGCTGAGCCAATGGGATTTTCTACGTATGAGATCATGTCATCTGCAAACAAATATAATTTGACTTCCTCTCTTCCTATTTTTTTCTCTCTCTTCCTATTTGAATACGCTTTATTTGTTTCTCTTCCCTGATTGCCCTGGCCAGAACTTCCAATACTATATTAAATAGGAGAAGTGAGATAGAACATCCTTTTCTTCTGCCGGTTTTCAAGAGGAATGCTTCTAGCTTTTGCCCATTCAGTATGATGTTGACTCTGTGTGTCTCATATACGGCTCTTATTATTTGGAGGTATGCTCCTTCAGCATTTTGTTTATTGAGAGTTTTTAGCATGACGATATGTTGAATTTTATTGAAAGCCTTTTCTGCATTGATTGAGAGAATCACGTGGTTTTTGTCTTTAGCTCTGTTTATGTGCTGAATTACATTCATTGATTTTCATATATTGAACCAATCTTCCATCTCAGGGATGAGGCCAACTTGATCATGCTGGATAAACTTTTTGATGTGCTGCTAGATTTGGTTTGGCAGTATTTTATTGAAGATTTTTGCATCAATGTTCATTGGGGATATTGGCGTGATATTTTCTTTTTTTGTTGTATCTATGCCAGGTTTTGGTATTAGAATGATGCCAACCTCATAAAATGAGTTAGGGAGGAGTCCGTCCTTTTCAATAGTTCAAAATACTTTCAGTAAAAATGGTACCAGCTCTTCTTTGTACCTCTGGTATAATTCAGCTCTAAATCTGTCTGGACTTGGGCCTGTTTATTTGTTTTTGTTTTTGTTTTATTTTTGTTTTTTTTTGTTGTTGTTGTTTTTTGGCTTGGTAGGCTTTTTATTACTGCCTCAATTTCAGAATTATTATCACTCTATTCAGGTATTCAATTTCTTCCTCGTTAAACCTTGGGAGGGAGGATGTACTAAGGAATCCATTTCTTCTAGATTTTCTGGTTTATTTGCATAGAGGTATTTATAGTATTCTCTGATGGTTGTTGGTATTTCTGTGGGATCAGTGGTGATATCCCTCTTATTTAGGATGATGTTTATTTGATTCTTCTCTTCTTTTTCATTAGTCTAGCTGGCAGTCTATCTATTTTATTGTTTTTTTCATAAAACCACCTCTAGCATTTATAGATTTTTTGAAGGGATTTTGTTTTCTGTCTCCTTCAGTTCCACTCTGATCTTGGTTATTTTTTGTTTTCTGCTAGCTTTAGGGTTTTGGCTATTGGGTCTCTAGTTCTTTTAGTTGTGATGTTAGATTGTCGATTTTAGATGTTTCTGGCTTTTTGATGTGGGAATTTAGTGACATAAATTTTCCCCTTAACACTGCTTTAGCTGTGTCCCAGAGATTCTGGTATGTTGTCTCTTTTTTCTCATTAGTTTCAAATGACATCTTGATTTCTGCCTTAATTTCATTATTTACACAGGAGTCATTCAAGAGCTAGTTGACAATTTCCATGTAGTTGTGTGATTTTGAATGAGTTTCTTAATCTTGAGTTCTAATTTGATTGTGCTGTAGTCTGAGAGACTGTTATAATTTCAGTTTTTTTTGCATTTATTGAGGAATGTTTTACCTAACGTTTATGTGATCAATTTTAGAGTAAGTACCATGTGGCTATGAGAAGAATGTATATTATTTGTTTTTGGGTGGAGTGTTCTGTAGATATCTATCAGTTCTTCTTGATCTAGAGCTGAGTTCAGGTCCTGAATATCTTTGTTAATTTTCTGTCTCAATGATCTGCCTAATATTGTCAATGGGGTGTTAAAGTTTCCCACTACTATTGTGCGGCAGTCTAAGTCTCTTTGAATGTCTCTAGAAACTTGCTTTATGAATCTGAATGATCCACATTGGGTGCATATATATTTAAGACAGTTAGCTCTTCATGTTAAATTGACTCTTTACCATTATGTAATGCCCTTCTTTGTCTTTTTTGATCTTTGTTGCATTAAAGTTTGTATTGTCAGAAACTAGGATTGTGACCCCTGCTTTTATCTGTTTTCCATTTGCTTGATAAGTTTCCTTCCATATCTTGATTTTGAGCCTATGTTTGTCCTTCCACATGAGATGCATCTCTTGAAGACAGTATACCAGTAGGGCTTGACTCTTTATCCAGCTTACCATTGTGTCTTTTAAATGGGGCATTTAGCCCATTTACATTTAATGTTAATATTGTTATGTGTGAATTTGATCCTGTCATCATGATGCTAGCTGAATATTTTGCAGACTTTTTGTGTGGTTGCTTCAAGGTGTCACTGGTCTGTGTACTTCAGTGTGTTTTTGTAATGGCTGATGACAGTTTTCTCTTTCCATATTTAGTGCTTCCTTCAGGAGCTCTTGCATGGCAGGCCTGGTGGTGACGTATTCCCTCAGCATTTGCTTGTCTGAAAAAAAATTTTTATTTCTCCTTCACTTGTGAAGCTTAGTTTGGGCAGATATGAAATTCCGGGTAGAAAAATTTTTTTTCTTCGAAAATTCTGAATATTGGCCATCAATTTCTTCTGACTTATAGGATTTGCACCGAGAAGTCTGCTGTTAGTCTGATGGGCTTATCTTTGTAGGTCACCTGGCCTTTCTGTCTGGCTGCCATTAACATTTTTTCTGTCATTTCAACTTTGGAGAATTTGATAATTATGGGTTTTGGGGTTGATCTTCTTGTGGAGTATCTTACTGTAGTTCTCTACATTTCCTGAATTTGAATGTTGGCCTATCTTGCTAGAATGGGGAAATTCTCCAGGATGGATAATATCCTGAAGTATGTTTTCAACTTGGTTCTGTTTCCCTCATCTCTTTTAGGTACCCCAATCAGTCATAGGTTAGCTCTTTTTAAATGATCCCATATTTCTCAGAGGTTTTGTTCATTCCTGTCCATTTTTTTTCCCTATTTTTGCCTGCCTGTCTTATTTCAGAAACAAAATTTTCAAGCTAAGATTCATCCACTTGGTCTAATTGGCTACTGGTACTTATGACTGCAAGTGAGATTCTCATGGTTGTGTTTTTCAGTTTCATCAGGTCATCCATGTTCCTCTCTAAAGTGGTTATTCTGGTTATCAGCTCCTGTAATGTTTTATCATGATTCTTAGCTTCTTTGCTTTGGGTTACAACATGCTCTTTTAGTTTGGTGAAGTTTATTATTACTCACCTTCTGAAGCCTACTTCTGTCAGTTCAGCCATCACAGCCTCAGCCCAGTTCTGTGCCCTTGCTGGAGAGGTGTTGCAGTCATTTGGAGGAGAAAAGACACCTGTTGTTTTTGTTTTTTTGTTTTTTGTTTTGTTTTGTTTTTAGTTTTCAGGATTCTCCCTCATCTTTGTGGGCTCATCTACCTTTGAACTTTAAGGTTGCTGAGCTTTGAATGGAGTTTTTGTGGGGTCTTTTTTGTTGACGTTATTGTCATTGTTGCTTTCTGTTTGTTTGTTTATTTGTTTAACAGCCAGGCCACTCTTCCACAGGACTGCTGTGATTTGCTGGGTGTCCACTGCAGACCCTAGTCACTTCAGATCCTCCCGCACCTGGAGGTTTTACAAGTGAAGGCTACGAAACAGCAAATATGGCAACCTACTCTTTTCTCTGGGAGGTCTGTCCCAAGGGGACACCAACTTGATGCCGGCCTGAATGCTTATATAGGAGGTACCTGGAATCCCCTTTTGGGAGGTCTCACACAGGTAGGAGGAATCACAGGAATCACTTAAAGAAGCTGTTTGGTTGCCCATTGGCCGATCAGGTGCACTGCGCTGATTGCCCAGCCTCTCCAGAGCCAGCAGCCTGGAAAGACTAAATTGGCTGAACTGCAGAGACAGCAGCTGCCCCTCACCTCAGAGACTCTGTCTCAAGGAGAGATCAGAACTCTGTACATGTACCCCTGCCTAGAGTTGCTGAAATTCTTGCAGGGAGGCCCCACCCAGTGAGGAGGGATGGATCAGAGTCTCAAACAATCAGACTGGCCACAATCAGGCACTGCATTGTGCACAAGCAGTGCACTGCATTGTGGGGAATTCCTCCAGGTACCTGATGGCTGCAAGCTAGAGTGGCTGACTCAAAAGATAGATATGGTGGCCACCCCTCCCACCAGGAATTCGGTCTGTCCCAGGCTGTCTCCAACCTGCTGCTGCTGGCCAGCTAGAATTCCATGCCAGTGTGTCTTAACTTGTGAGGTTCCATGGGAGTCAGACCCGCAGTATGACGCTGCTTGGCTCCCTGGATTCAGTCCCCTTCCTAGGGGCATACATGGGTTCTCCTGCCTTGCTGGAATTTCTGGGATGGAGTATGTAAAACATCTAGATTTCCCTATGTGTCTGAGCGAGTTAGTGAGAAGCCACTCTACCAAGACTTTGCATAGCTCTGTGCTTTGGACTCAAGGCCCTGGTGACATGGGCTCATGAGGGGATCTTCTGCTTCACCAGTTGCAGTGATCCATAGGAAAAAGGTGGTTTCCTGGGCAATGTTGCACAGCCACTGATCACCTTGCTCAGCTGGGGATAGGGGCTCCCCTGGCTCCGTGCTGCTCACAGGTGGTCCATCAACCTACCCTGCTTTTCCTCTCTCTCCCTGAGTAGAGCCATCAGCCTAGTCAGTCCCAATGTGAGAACCTGAATACCTCAGCTGCAGAATTCACTGGCCATTTTGTAAGAGCCACAGACTCTAGCTGCTTTTAATTGGCCATCTTGGCCCCTTTCACTCTCCGAGCATTTTTTTTTTTTTGAGGCAGAGTTTCACTCTGTTGCCCGGGCTGGAGTGCAGTGGTATGATCTCAGCTCACTGCAAGCTCCGCCTCCTGGGTTCATGCCATTCTCCTGCCTCAGCTTCCCAAGGAGCTGGGACTACAGGTGCCCACCACCACGCCTGGCTAATTTTTTTGTATTTTTTTTCTTTTTTGAGAGGGAGTCTCGCTCTGTTGCCCAGACTGGAGTGCAGTGGTGCGATCTCGGCTCACTGCAAGCTCCGCCTCCTGGGTTCATGCCATTCTCCTGCCTCACCCTCCTGAGTAGCTGGGACTACAGGCACCTGCCAATGCGCCTGGCTAATTTTTTGTATTTTTAATAGAGACAGGGTTTCACCACGTTAGCCAGGATGGTCTCAATCTCCTGACCTTGTGATCTGCCTGCTTCAGCCTCCCAAAGTGCTGGGATTACAGGTGTGAGCCACTGTGCCCAACCCCCTCTCTGAGCATTTTTAAATTAAAGTGTGTACATTGTTTTTTCTTAGACATAATGCTTCTGTATTTGCTGCGGAGACTATTTTTTCCCCCTTTTTAGGTTATTAGTTGAGACACTATTCTGAAGACAAATGTCAGAGCAATGAAAGAAAGACATACAGAAGTTTATTAATGCATGCTGTACCCATCACACAGGCAAAATCTCAATTCAAAAAAGTATTTCTCAAGGGATGGCTTGGGGCCTTGCTTAAGCAACTTATTTAGAAGAGCCAAAGTCCTATATAGTGACAAGATAAAGAAAACAGTATCTTCAGGCTTCCAAAAGACAGAAAATTGTGGGAAGGTAATTTTTAAGCACAGTAACATCTGCTTCTGAATCCTCTGGTGTTGCTGTCTCTGAGCTGTTTCTGAGCTGACAAAGGCAAAGAGTAGAGGCAGAATGTGGCCCTATGTTTTAACCATGTAATTTAAATAAAATCCCCAGTACTGTAGAGAAGGATATTTTGGTCTTTTTCATATGCTTAATAGTGTACAGTAGAGTGTATGCATAACTTTTATGCACACTTGGAAACAAATGAAAATCCTGTAATTCACTCTATTGTGATATTCGTGTTATTTTGGTGGTCTAGTACCAAACCTACAATATCTTTGAGGTATGCCTCTACACATACACTGTGAAAAGTGAAGTACTGAGTGCTGCTGTGTGACTGTTACACACAAACACACACACACACCTTCATATGTATTTTTTACTTCTAACACCAAATGGGTAACATTCTCCCCACCCCCAACTTTAGCCAATTCTGTAACATTAGCTGGTCCAAGAAACCATTTTTCCCTCCTTGGCCTCCAGGCCTGTGATAAGAGGGGCTGCCATGAAGGTCTCTGACATAACCTCGAGACATTTTCATCATTGTCTTGGAGATTAGCATTTGGCTCCTCAATATTTTTGCAAATTTCTGTAGCAGGCTTGAATTTTTCCCCAGAAAATGGGTTTTTCTTTTCTACTGCATCATCAGGCTGCAAATATTCCAAACTTTTATGCTCTATCACCTCCTGAATATTTTGCTGCTTAGAAATTCCTTCTGCTGGATACCTTAAATCATCTCTCTCAAGTTCAAAGTTCCATATATATGTGTGTGTGTGTGTGTGTATGTGTGTGTGTGTGTGTGTCATATATCACAAGTCCCTCTGTGATATATGAATATGGCTACAAAAATAAAAGGAGATTTCTTTTTCTTATGAAACAAAGATAACAGCCCTCTTGACTTCACAGGTCTGAAAGGAATTGCAAACTCACCCTGAAAATGCCTTGGTCAAATCACACAAAGACTGTGAAGCAATATTATCGCTCATGAGTTTTTCAAGGTGTCATTTGAATATTAAAGTCAAGGCAAAAAGCCTTTCAACATCATTGAATCCTAGATTTTGTATTGGTTATAAAAGTTTTTTTTAAAACCTTATTTATCTAAATTCCACCCTGATATTCATGGTCATCACTAACTACTAGTGTGTTGAACTCTACTCAAGCCAAGAACCACTAAGACACTACGTAGCAAGATATTATTAGTGTTGCCCACAAGTCAGATGAAACGTATGATCATGCCAAAGGGTACTATGAAAAAGAAATACTGGTTAGCCCTACCACTTGCAGCTAATATGCTTCCTGTGGACAATACCTAGAATATTGAAAGCCATCAATGAACGTTTATTTATTTACTTTCTGATTAGCCCTTTAATGAATGTTCTTAGTGCTCATGTTTTTACTCAATTCTTATCTTCGGAGGTTAAAGGCTGAGTTGTGCCCTCAACACAGATAGAAAGCTGATGCATGTGACTCTTGCCATTGTCTTGCTAGCTTACTCATGCTTATTGAGTTTCTTTCCTTGAGAGAGAAGTCTCACTCCAACATGTTGTTTGAGGCTCAGAATTTTTATATAGTTCATAATTAGGTCTTTCCTCAAAACTGGAGCTTGACTCTGATGTCCTTTACTTTGTATCAAAGAGATCAACTCAGTGTTTCTATGATGACATGTACTGCCAGATAGGTGTCTAAATACTTTGTCCCTTACAGCCTCTCAGATCTGATTCTGCATTGGAAATGGTGCCTGTCGGGATTGCACTTGTATTCACCTCACCAGTGTTTGAAGTTATCTAAGAAAAGAAGACTCTTAATAGAAGAGGCTGAAAACTGTGAATTCTCCTATTACTCATTTACCTATACCTTACTTATTTCTGAATTAGCTTCCTTCTTCCTGCAGTATATTGTAATAGGTATTGTATAATTTAGAAAAAAAAATTTTAACCCTACCTCAGCTCATTTATTCTGATTGGCATTTATCAAGCCAAATTTTATTTTCTAACTATAATTTCAAAAAAATAATACAAGACATTAGAATTTAGAGACACTAGCACAACTGGGCAAGATCCAGATAAAATTTTAAAGACAACATATATCTCCAACCCGTTTCTTGGCATATACTTTCCTAACAGTGGAGGCTGGGATAGGGTTAAAAGATTACTGAATCTGGAGTTAAAAAAACATAGGCTCAAGTTCTGGTATTACTAAGTACTTGCTGGGTGATAAAAATGAGAATAGCAAAAGCTACTTTACAGAGTTTTTGCAAGATTCTATAAAATCATGCCTGTGCAAGCACTTTGCAAACTGTGACATTCCATAGAAATGTTAATTTTTCCTTGTTATAATAATTACAGTTGAAATAGAGGGACCTGCTAAGAAAAAGGAAAGGTAAATAATGAGTGAAAGGTCACAGTACATTGATTACACAGTCAAAATTAGAACCTATTCTTTTTATTAACAATTTCATCCAACCATACAATTGGGAAAATTGATTTTCAATTTCAACAGGAAAAGGCTTACAGAGTGTTTTAATTATCTCCTATTCACCATACTGGGGAGAGAAAAAGTCCTACCACAGGCTTATGGAGATGGACAATTACCCAATACTGGATGATGAACAGATGAGATCACAACAGGTTCTTAGTCATATATATTCATAGCCCAAGGGATGAGGACACAGCACACCAAACAGGGTCACGTGAAGCATTGCACTCAGGGAGAGAATTAACAATCAGGGCTGTGGCAGACAGACTTTGTAGTATCAACAGGGTGTGTTTCTCTCCTGGTTACCATGGGAGGATGTGATTAGTTTTTTTGAATAATTTCATGGGCCTGCAGGGAACTGAACCCGCTATAGAAGGATAAGCAAGAACTGTGCCTGGTTATCTTGATAGTAAGTCTGTTTGCTAGGGAATCTTATCTGTGGGGGCAGAATCAAGAAAGAACTCAAGATTAGGCCATTCAGGGTCCTCCAGTTTTCATCAGATTCTAAGGTAGCACTTAATATTGGGCCTTAACTTTAGACCTTACACCATTAGAGGCACTAACTCAACTGGTATAGACAGAAAACCTCAAGTAGAACTGGAGGCAGTTTAATGTGAGAAAAGTTTAAATTCACAAGGCCAGGAAATAATAACTTTTAATCAGCAGATAGAGGGAAAGAAGTCAGTGTAAAAAATGATTAGAGGCAGTGAAACAGTTAAGATTGGAATAAGGAAAAATTACATGTTGGAAAACCAGGGAGTAGAACATTTGAAGAAATGGTGGATAGGAATGATTAATTTTGTCAATAAATACAGAGGAGCACAGTGAAAAGATGACTTAAGAGTGATTTCGAATTTATTTTCAAGTTATGTGGTCAATTCCAAAGGCCTGTTTGAGGACTTCTGCTGCTGAGGAGCCAGCATGAAAATCTCGAATGCCTTTGGAAATGAATTCAGCAAATCATACAAGAGAGTGTGGTGATACCGTTGCGTTCCAAAAAGCACCCTGAACATTTTAAATTTTACCTTTAGGGATCTGTCACTTTGCCTTAAGTAAAATTCAAGCGAACAAAAAGTTCAACTAAACTACAAGTTCATGTGTGCCTGTTTTATGAACTTGGGGATTTGAGGCAATAAAAATCAGAAATCACAAGTCACCTGTAATTCTACTACACAGAGATAATGACAAATACCAAGGCATAAGATACTTATAGTAATTAATGAATAATAACACTTTTTTTGAGATGGGGTCTCACCTTGTCTCCTGGGCTTGAATGCAGTGGCATAATCATAGCTCCCTGCAGCCTCGAAGTCCTGGGCTCAAGAGATCCTCTGGTCTCAGCCTCCTGAGTAGCTGGGGTTATGGGCTCAAGCCACTGTGCCTAGCTAATGTTTATATACTTGAAAGAGCATATTACTCTTTCAAGTTGTAGTAATATACTTGACGTTGTAGGTTGTCTGCACACAAGCCTTATAATTATGCCAGGAAAAAGTGGATTATATTGAGATCTTTCTCAAAGAAATAATCCAGCACTGTCTTACAGGGTCATAAATACAGAGTGGCAAAGTAAAGACTCAGAATGCTTTAATAAAAATATTTCTGAAAAAAATATTTAAAATATTCTTCTTATTAAAGCCCGTTTGTATTTCTGAGAGATGGACTCACTTCACACTTCTCATCAGTTTTCTAATACAGCTAAATCACCATAGATTAATCTGTTAAATCACTCATTCTTTCTCCTCTTCTGTGCCTCATTAGGCTCTAATTATGTTTTACCTGGTCCATGTAAATTAACTCTAAGTTTAATACCTCTATCACCAGTTTTTCACTGCTATAGACTCCTTCCTGTATCTTCTCTATTGAATCACAGTAATTTAGCTATAGATTATAATTCCAGTTTTGTGAAATGTGGAACTTAATAAATTTTGATAGTCCTCTGGAAAAAAGAAAGAAAATAATAGCATTTACTTTGCAATGTTTATATTAACATATAACCACATGTGTCTTCATAGTAAGGGGCTCATATAATTCAAAAATTTATAAGCCAAACCATATTTTTATGTATGTATTTTCTAGGGAGAGACTCCACACCTTCTATCAGACTTTCAAATGGATCCATGTCCCACAATGCCAAGAAATGGCGTCCTGGAACACAGATTACAGAAACACAAAAAGCTAGATCTTGACAATGGTGGTACCCAGGCCCTGGCCAGGGTGAAGCGTATCCTGGCCCATTGTCTCTGTGATGGGCAATGTCTCTACCTCCTTGCTCCAAGGCCACACTCACTAAAATTTGGCTTTCTTGTGAGGCACAATTATAAGGAGACCCTGCCTTGATCTGGCTTCACAAGAGGGTTGTTCTGTTAGAAATCCTTTATTTTCAGTAAAAGAATAAAAGAATAGAGCACCTTTCTGGCAGTCAATTCAGTCTCTGAGAGAATTGTTAAGTCATTTGTAAGAGATAGTCCTTCTTTGGTGCATATATAAAATGGCACTTCTCAATCCCACTTCTTTGGGGCCAAGCTGCAGGATACGTGCATCCTCCTAGCACTGCGCCTGCTATGTTTCCATACCACACGTTTTCCAAATTTTGCAGCTAGTATCCCCTTCCCTTTGTATTGAATCATGTCTTATGAACTTGTATAACTTTTGTATTGTTAGAGTCTTCCCCTTTCCCTTTGTATTGAATCACGTCTTATGAACTTGTGTTGAATCACATCTTATGAAATTGTGTAACTTTTGTATTGTTAGTGTCTTTCTGTCATCCACTAACTGAAAAACCGTTTTGGAAGATGTTAAGACTTACTCTTTATTTCATTAAAAACACCTAGCACTTAAGAAAAATCTTTTTTTTTTAAAAAAAAGAAAAAAAAATAAAGAGCAGAGACAAAGGAGGAGAGTTAAAGAAATAACGCAAAACAGAAGGAAGTGAAAAATAAGAGATAGTAGGTAAAAAGGAAGATGGTAGACTCAGGTGGGGACAGGGGAAAAACATCAGAGAGAGCAATTGGAAAAGCCCTTAATGATCTGATAAAATTTTTACGCAAAGAATTTAGTGTGAAAATGGGGTGAAGAAAACAAAGTTGAATAACTTTCCCATGTTTTGCATTTTTCTGTTTTGCAGCTTCATTACACATTGTATACATGCATCAAAATATCCCACTATAACCCATAAATATGTACAATTATTAAGTAAATTATCTTACTATTAAAATATTTGATAAAAATATTGTTATTACTACATATTAAATATAGACAATTATACATATATCAATAGTACAATTATATAAACATGTACATATTTAATAAATATTATATATGCTGTCATATTTAATATGATTATATATAAATATACAATTATAGGCAAATATGTACATATTTAATAAGTATTATTAATATGCTGTCATATTTAATATAATTATTATACATATATAAATTGTGTACAATTATACAAATTATGTACAATTATATGTAAATATGTACATATTTAATAATATGTACATATACTTCAATCATGTGTGAGGGGGCAGTATTCAAATATATAAGGAATTTCTACAACTTAATAGTCAAAACACCAAAATAGCCAATTGAAAAATGGGCAAGTAACTTAAAAAGACATTTCCCTAAAGAAGGCATACAAATGCTTAGCAGGTATATGAAAAGATGCTCAACATCTCTAATCATCAAGGAAATGCAAATGAAAGCTGCAATGAGATATCACCTTACACTTGATAGTATGTCTATTATTAAAAAAAAGTATTGGTGAAGATGTGAAGATACTGGAACACTGACACTTTTGGTGAGGATGTAACATGGTGCAACCATTGTGGGAAACAGTATAGAAGAAAAAAAAAGAAAGAAAAAGAGACAGAGAGCGAGAGAAGGAAGGAAGGTAGGGAGGGAGGGAGGAAGGAAGAAGGAAGGAAGGAAGGAAAGAAGGAAGGAAGGAAGGAAGGGGAAAAATAGAACTATGATATGACAGCAATTCCACTTCTTGTTATACAATAAAAAAATAGAAATCAAGATCTTGAAGTAGAGATATCTGCCATTTCTAGGTTCATTATCAAACAAATTTAGAGGCAGAGGAGATGGTGTCATATCATTACAAATTATCTAGACAATCTCATACATTTTTAAGATGGGTTCTCAATCCTGGCTGCAACTTCTAATTTATTGGGTATCTCATGATATCATATTGAATTACCCTTTTTGCAGTTTTTAACTGAAAGCTTTAATTATTGTAATCACTATGAGACAAAAAAGCAAAAATATCAAATTATGGCCATCTACATTCTAAGGTACTTCTGCTAAGTGCCTCACTATCCAAATTGCTTATTGTTTTTATTTTTCTTAAATATTTAAGGTAATTTTGTCTTACCTTGCCAGAGTAGAATTTGCAACTGAGAAGCTAACATTAAAAAATATATATGGCCTATATTGCTCTCAGTATTGAAATAATTCACCTTGGGGAGTTTCTGTTATAGGAACAAACTTATTTAAAAAATTCTAGCTTCTTCAAAAGAACAGAGTGGCAAAATTTATCTTGCATAAATTTTATTTTTATTACTGAGTTAAATAATAGAACCAGAATTTTTGCTTTTCAAACTTTTTTTGTTTTGTTTTGCAGTTTTTTAGTTATCCACTGTACAAGAATCTCTAAGAATCTGTGTTAAAACATTAAAATCGGAGGAAAAAGGATTGACACTCTTTACTAGAATTATATGAAGAAAACATTAAATACTCTAATGTAAATGTATTTAAATTGAAGGATAACATATAGAGAAAAGTTTTCTAACATCAGGTATACTGCGAGATGAGCACACCTGTGTAAACCACTATCTAGATGAAGAGACCAAGCTTTAGCAGCATAACAAAACTCCTCTGTTTGCTCTTACCTCAGTCACAATCTCCTAAAAGTTGATTATCATTCTGATGTTAATCATGTTAGTTCTGTCAATTTCTGCACCTCACATTAATGGAGTAATATAGTATACATTATTTTGTATCTGCATTTTTTTCTATAATACTATAATTGTATTATTAACCCTTATTGCACGTATTATTCATCTGTTCTACTGTTGATGGACATTCATATTATTTTTAGCTTTTGGTTATTGAGAATACTAATGCTATGAATACTTTGAATGTAATTACTACAAAAATGCATATTCAATTCTATTGATTATAACCTAGAATTAAAATGGCTAAGTTGTAGATTATGCATGTATAGCTCTAATAGAAACTGCTAGATTTTCAAAGCTATATAAGCCTTGTACTCAATTCACGTTCTCATCAATACTTACAATAACAATCGCATATTTTAACCATTCTAGCAGGGGGTGCAGTGATATATAATTATGTTTATAACTTTAATTTCCATGCTGACTAGTATTCGACACATTTTCACATTTTCTCTATTGATTTAAATACTTTTTTTGGGAAGTGTCCATTCAAGAATTCTGCCCATTTATTTGGTGTATAGTTTGGTCATCTGCAAGATTAAAGGTTTTTAGTTGTTTATGTATTGATGGTATGAAGCCTTTCTCAGGTTTATTCATTATAAATGTCTTCTCTTGACTTTTCACCCTCTTGATACTTTCAGTAAACAGAAGCTCTTACTTTAAAGAAGTACAATTAATCATATGAATTATGGTGAGGTTATTATTTTTAAGAACACCTTGCCTACTCCATAGTTATGATGTTATTCTTCTTTCTTTTCTTCAAGAGGCATCACTTTTAGCTATCTCATTTATATCTATAATCCAGCAGGTATTAATTTCTGTATAGAGTGATAGGTAGAAATCAAGATTCATTATCTCCATACAGACATCTGATAGGCCAGCCTCTTCTTGTTTGTTTGTTTGTTTTTCTCCTCACTGTATAGCAGTAAAAACTTTGTCAAAAGTCTGGTGATAATATGTACTTGGTCTGTTTTTGGACTTAGCATTTGGTTGTATTGTTTTATTGTTTTTGTTGCAACACCACACTGCCTTCATTTCTTAAGTTCTATAATAGAGTAAGTCTTGAATTCTGAAAGGATAATTCCTCCAAATATATTCTTCCTTCTTAAGATTGTCTTAATTTTTCTTAGCCTTTTATTTTCACAATATTTTAAAGTTATCTTGCCAAATTCTACACACATACAAAACTCTGATGAGATTTTGAGATTAAATTTAATCCATATATGAATTTGTAGGAAAATAAATTTTTTACAAACTTGAGAACTCCATTAAACTGTTGTATCTCTCCATTTCGTTACTTTTTCTTGATAATATTGTGCATTTTTGTAAAAGTACATTTTTGTTGAATTTATTCCTGGATATTTGAAAATATTATATTTGTTACTATTCTACAGCATTTTCTAATGTTTACTGCTAGTATAGAGAAATAAATTTGATTTTTTTATGTCTTGTCTTTGTAAATAAGATTAATAAATTCACATTTTTAGATCTTAATAATTAGGCTACAGATATTTTTGGATATGTTATATACACCATGATGTTATCTTCAAATAATGATAGCTTTATTATCTTAAATAATAAAATATTTTTCATTGTTTGAGGTATTAGTCCGTTCTCACATAGCTATAAAGAAATACTTGAGACTGGATGATTTATGAAGAAAAGAAGTTTAACTGGCTCACAGTTCCACAGGCTGTACAGTAAGCATGACAGCTTCTGGGCAGGCCTCAGGAAACTTTCAGTCATGGTGAAAGGTGAAGGGGAAGCAGGCATATCTCATGGCTAGAGTAGGAGGAAGCAGGGTGGGAAGGGAGGAGGTGCCACACACTTTTAAACAACCAGATCTCCTAAGAACTCTATCATGAGAATAGTATCAAACAGAGAAATTCACCCCCCATGATTCAATCACCTCCCACCACCAACTTTGAGAATTACAATTGAACATAAGATTTGGGTGGAGACACAGATGCAAACCATATGATTTTATTATTTATTAAAAGCTTTGATCAGTTGATATTAAATACAATGTTTGCACTGAGCTTTTTGGAAAATATTCTTTTTTGGATAAAAAGAACATTCCATTGTGTTAGCATTTTGCTCATGGGTTATTTTTTTTTTCCGTAGATGGACATTTTATTTATTAAATGTTTTTGCCACATTTGTTGATATATATGCTTTTAAGGTTGTAACACTCCCTCTGAGAACAGCATTACCCTAGAAGTGTGATATCTCCTATTTTTATTATTTTAAAATATTATCTAATTTCCATGTTATACCTTTTTTGAATAACAGAATATTGCTTAATTTCCCAAAAGTTGTGATTATAGTAGTTAATATTTATCTATTTTTAAAAATATTTCAGTTGTGGTCTGCTTTGAATTTCACTGTGGTAAGAGGATACACAAACACTGCATGAGTTAAAACTTCCAAATTTGTAATTTGTTCCATGACGCACCCTGTGATCAACGCTGGTTTATGGTCAATGTGGACTTGAAAACCTGAAACATCCGGAAACTGCTGGGTTGTATAAACACATTTCTGAATTTTTTTAGCTTTATTAGAGCTATATGCATTTTGATTTTTGTTCGCTTGTTTGTTTTGCTTTAAAAACTACTTGGGGAAAAAGTTTTAAAGTCCTCAACTGTAATTGTCAAGTTTTGTATTTCTCATTTTAGAAATTGATCCAGTTTTGCATTACATATTTTGAAGCTGTAATATTAGGTCTTCATGAGTTAAAAGTTATTAGATCTTCTTGGTAGAGTCAATTTTTGATTATTATAAAATGTTCCTCTTTATCTCTAGTAATGCTTTTGATTTAAAATCTATTTTATCCAATGTTAAAATAAGTATAGATGCTTTCTTTTGGTCTGTGTTGGCATGGAGCATCATTTACACCTTTTACATTGAAACATACTGTGCTTTATATTTAATGTATATTAAGATAAGAAAATTTATTATTTTCACATCATTTGATTATTTAGTATTTCAAACATGTAATAAATAAAATTACAGATATATTTTATTGGTACCTACCATCTTATTATTTATGATGTCAAACTTGTTTTATAGAACTTTTTCACTTTTCTGCTCTTATGCATCTAGTATTTGCATTATTTAATCTTTACTGTATTAGCCTCTTAGATATTTGTATGTATTTAATATAATACTTTAGAACAAGCATCACCGAGCTATCAGACACTAATACATGTTAATAATTTATCTTTTACCTGAATATGTCTGGAACTTAGAATATTTTAATTATCTCCTGCCTTTTATACTATTGATGTTATTCATTTTAATTTTATATACAGTTCGGACTGAGTATGACATTATTTTTATCTTATACTATTATTACTCATTGTCATTTACTTATATATTTTCCCATAGTTCTCTTCATTCCTATCTGCTTTTCCCTATTTCTGTTCACAATAATTTTTTATTTATGGATAAATTAATTTATAATTTCCTTTAGTATAAATATGCTGGTATCGTATACTAACAAAATTTCTTTTTAATTTTGGGGGCATGGAAGTATAATCTGAAAACGTCTATATCTTACTTTCATTTTGGATAGTAATATCTCATTGTATATAAAAGTCTAGCTTTTCTGAAAGTCAGAACTTAATGTCATTCTATCCTTTTTTGGACTCTCATTCTCTTGCAAGGTCAGCTTTCTGTCTTGATATCTTAGTTGTAGTATGTATTTTTTTCCTCCAGTTGTTCCTTATAGTTCCTTTCAAGTGTTTTTTGTATTATGTGCCAAAATGTAAATTTCTATATTAATCCAGCCTTTGTCTCTTACTCATTTGTAACCTGATATATTTCTTATTTTCTCAACTACTGCTTCTTCTCAATTATTTCTCTGTTCTTTTGGGAATCCATCATACTTACGTTAGAAGTCTTCTTCATATTCCACATCATTCCTGCATTCTTTTCTTAGTTTTACATGCTTTTGGCTCACCTTGCTTCTATAAGATTATTTTATACTGACAAATCTTTTGTAATCTCACCAGCTTTGTTCAATCTGCTATTAAACCTAACTACTGTCCACTTTGTTTCAGTAATGATGTTTTTTAGTTTCAGAATTTTTATTTGATTCTGTTTTATGGATTTAAGCTTCTGGTTCAATTCTCCATCTTATTCATCTATTTTTTCTACATATTACTTACAGCAATGTAAAGGATGGATCTGATCATTCCAAAATCTGGGTTCTGTATGGTTCTTCTACAGTGTGTGTTGGATATATGTTTTTTCTCTGGTTCCTTCTTTGGGGGGAGTTCTGATTTACTTCATTTATTTATTTATTTATTTATTTATTTGTATAGGTTCGGGGGTACATGTACAGGTTTATTACGTGGATATATTGCATAATGGTGGCTCCTGGTTTTGTTACACATTACAAATTTTTAATTAAATGACAGATGTTTTTGTAAGAAAACAGATGCAGTTTTTTTGTTTGTTTTTTATTCTTTTTTTTGCCTTTATAGGCCAAGGAATAATACATCATCTCAAAGTAATCAGAGGCTGAGCTGACTTCAGAATGGTTTGCAATATTTCTCAGGCTTGTTCCACTTCTGATTCATGCATCCCCAAGGTAGAGGCTTACAGGGATCCTACGTGAGCGTCTCATATGTTTACAGAAGCTTTTCTCCTCTGTTGTTTCTTGAAGTACAATTTTTACCTTTCCAGAATTGTGAGACTATCTGTAAGCCTATTGTGCTTTTCAGGTATAACTTGCATGACTACCTAACTTCTTATGCTGTGCAAATTGATCAATAAATAATGGTGATAATCACACGCAAATTTTGATTTTACTGCTCTCTCTTCAAATCCTATTTTCATAGTTCGTAAACTCCAATTTTTGTCTCTTTGGTTGCTATAGTTTGGATGCTGGTACTATGCAAACCTAATGTCAAAATGTGATCCCCAGTGTTGGAGGTGGGACCTAGGGGGAGGTGTTTTTGTCCCGCGGTCAGATGCCTCATGAAGGGCTTGGTGCCATTCTTACCATAGTGAGTGAGTTCTTGCTCTGTTAGTTTCCAAGGTTGTTTAAAAAGCATCTAACACCATCCCCATCTCTTGCTTCCTTTCCTGCCAGGTGATCTCTGCACACACCAGCTCCCCTTCAGTTCTCACCATGAGTGGATGCAGCCTGAGGCCCTCAGCAGTTGCAGATGCTGGTGCCATGCTTGTTGTACAGCCCGCAGAAACATGAGATGAATACAACTTTTTCTTTATAAATTTCTCAGCCTTGGGTATTGTTTTCTAGCAACACAAAATGAATGAAGACACCAGTATTGAAAGTTCTTTTTTTTTATTCTTTTGGCATCCACCTACTGTTTCTCTTCTGAGCCTCTATGTCAAATGAAGAATTACCAGATGTCTTATGAGAAACAGTATGCTCAAATTTGTGCTTACCTCAAGATCTACCTTTCATTTCCATGCTGACTTCAGGGGCAGATTTGGTATACCTTCAAACATATTCATTTCTTTTTGTATCCAGTTCATTTCATTGTTCTTGGCATGGCTGCCGATTTGCTATAAGAAATGTCATCATGGCTATAGACAGAAAAGTCATCCAGAGAAGTTTTTAAATACTCTTATTTCAATATGATTATCTTAATATTTCTTTTTTATCTTTTTAATGGAAGTTTGACATAATGAATGCTCACAGCCATTAAAACTTAAACAATAACTATTTAAATATTTATTTATAGTATAGCTTTTGCCTAATTTAAATATTTTTCCCTGATGCATTTATCATCCGTTTCTATGCTATTACCTAGTGTTTTACATATGAAAACTTCTTTACCTAGAATAAAATTCCCTCCCTCATTTTTGTCAGATTAAGTTCCCCTCATTCTTCAGAACTCCACCTAAAGCATCTTTCTCTTGTAATCCATTCTCAGTCTTCCCTGAATCAGTTAGACTCCTGTCCTCTGGACTCTCATACCAACGTTCATCTCTCCTTTACTCAATTGTGATGGAATGAATTTTGCGTCTTCTGAAATACTGGACTATTTTTGTATACTCCAATACATTAGCAGCAATATAACCTACGGTCATATAACAATACAAATTTATTATCATACGTTTCCATAGGTCAGAAGTTTGACACAGGTCTTTTCCATCTAAAATCAAGGTGTAGACAGAGCTACATTCCTTTCAGTAGGTTCTCAGAATCTGTTTCCTGCACATTCAGGAATTGGCAGAATTTAGTTTCACATTGTTGTAGGATAGAAGTCTTTGTTTCTTTGCTGCTTGTAAGCTAGGGTTGCCTTTAGTTCCTGGAGATCTCTCTCCTGTCCTTGAATGTGGCACTGAACACCTCAGGACCAGAAACAGCATCATGTCCTTCAAATGCTGCCATTTCTCAGATCTCCCTTCTGCCTTTCTCTTTCGATTTTAAGGACTTGTGATTAGGTTGAACATATCTGGATAATCAAAAATAATCTTCCTGTTTCAAGGTCCTGAATCTTAATCACATTTGCAAAATCCATTTTCCATGTATGGTAATAGATTTACAGTTTCCATGAATTAGAACATGGGCATCTTAATGTGGCTATAATCCTGCTTAATACATACTGTACACTGAAGTAGCATTTTTACCTCTCTCTCTACAGGTCTCAAAGTCTCAGGTTTCCGATTTACCTACTCCTTCAGAAATCAGAAAAAATAAGTTCCTCAATTCCAGATTTTACCACTCTAACATAAGTCTCAATCATGCACTTCTAATTCAATCTCTCCCATGTCTCCCATATGAGAATCTCATCATAGATTTATCCTTTTATCACCTGGAATTCCAGGTCATATTCCTATGCTCTAGGTGTCATGGAGGGTGCAAATTAAGCTAAGGTATTTATCTTGGAGATGTATGATGTAAAATCAGAATTTCCCAAATCTAAGAAAGGAACAAGGTTGGTCAAAATATGACAAGTACTGACAGTAATCACAAACTTATATTGATCTGCCAATTTGTTTACCTACCTATCATCCTCACATATTTATCTTTGTAGACTGAAATGTATATAAGGCATTTTCTTAAGCAGAAAATATCATGTGTAAAATTTACACTTTTGTGCATTATTGGCATTTTACATTAAACTGTTTTGTCCTATAATCACAAATTAAACAATATTATGATATGATAGAAAAAATGGGACCTGTTCTTTTTTGTTCACCTTTCTGTTTCCAGGAAAGATCACATTACCTGACAATTTAGACAGGATTCCATCTCTGTCTTTCATATTATTTAACTAATTAATTAATTAATTTATTTATTTTTTTGAGATGGAGTCTCACTCTGTTGCACAGGCTGGAGTGCAGTGGCACCATGCGATCTCAGCTCACTGCAACCTCTGTCTCCCGGGTTCAAGTGATTCTCCTGTCTCAGCCTCCCAAGTAGCTGGGAATATAGGTGTGCACCACCATACCCAGCTAATTTTTGTATTTTGAGTAGAGACAGGGTTTCATCATATTGGCCAGGCTTCTCTGGAATTCCTTGTCCTTGGGATCTGCCCCTCTTGGGCCTCCCAAAGTGCTGGGATTACAGTTGTGAGCCACCATGCCCGGCCCCTCATATTATTTTAACAAGATTGTGTTCATCTTTATTTTCAACTATAGTAGGGAGATATTTACAAATTATCTTGCACATAATATTTTATAGTTATCTCTGTCATAATACTTTACATTTTAATTTTTGTTGCAATTTAATTTCTTTAAAATATTCTTATCTATTTTTACCTCAACTACTCTTGACATCTTATGCTATTTTCTGTTTAGGTTTTTGTTTTGTTTTTATGCCTTTCATCTCTCTTTTTCACAGGCTGTGCTTTTGTTGTAGCCTCTTAAAGGTGCCAAACCATGTGTAAACATGTCTTCTGCCTCCTATAGTTAATTATTCTTTAGAGGTATTTAGAGATATCCTCTTCTGGGTTGTCTGGGCTGTGGTCTTCTTCTTTTCTGCTGAAGCACTTATCCCTTCGGGCAGTCAAAATTGATTATTTTTTTCTGTACTAATCCTCAGATGAAAAGAAAGGGTATGGGAATTGACTATGTTTCTGCTGTCATTTTTCTTGTGTATTTGATAAAATCTCTCTAAAACCTAGAGGAAAATTACTCTTCAGGGAACTTATCTGTTCTCTGTTGTTTAGCAGGCACGCATCTAACCTATAGGTCCATTTACTAGACTTCGAGATACTCTTATAGCCAATTTCTTGATTTTATGAAAGATTTACTGGACAGATAAAATAAAAACCTTCTATTCCCAGAATCCACTGCATTCAGAATTCTTTCTGACTGTTTCCACATCAGGACTTATGTGGTGGGCAGTATAGATCTCTGCTGCCAACTTAAAATTAATTCTGCGTTTCACTCTCTTACATGGTGCCGGTGAAAACACCTAGCCTAAAAGGCAGAAATGGTAGAGAAGTTAGGAATAGGAAACATTTATGACTAGATCATAGAGAAGACAAGGTGACTAAATTAAGCAGAAACTTTATATTGTCTTTCATATGTGAACTATATCAAGACAGGAAATTGCATTATACTGTGTCATTTTATTTTAAAATTGTGCTTCATCAAACATATATTTAGAGGAACAACATATCCTAATATTTGGCAGTATAATTTCGAGTAGCCTTAATTTGTAATATTTTGTACTATAGCCTCTTTATATATTCTCAAAGGTACTTGAATGTGAAGATGATTATTTGTATGAATATATTATTTCTTTTTTATTGATGTTCAAAATTACTCTCTAATAAAGAGCTACTGTCCCTGTGTCATCTATGTTCTGAATGCTAATTAATGTGTAACTTTTAATCTATGTTTCATTCTTAAATCTAAAATGGTATGAGCATTGCAGTGCAGTATGATATTTCGCTTTGATTTATAATTGAAGCAAGTTACACTTGTTAATATACTTCCTCTAGGCAAGGACGAAGTGTGGCTATATTTTTAAACTATAATAAAAGAGTATAGTGAAAGTTTGATTAATATTTTGTTTCATCTTAGAATGAAAAAATTACAAAAGAATGCCTTTAGGCTGAAATGTCTAGATTCTTGACTTACATAACCAACATATTTATCCTTTTATCACAAAATATATATTCTTACTTAATTTTATGTTGACAAAAAAAGTCAAACTCGGTAAAATATTTGAAGAGATTTATTTTGAGCCAAATATGAGTGGCCATGGCCCGTGACACAACCCTCAGGAGATCCTGAGAACATGTACCCAAGGTGGTTGGGGTACAGCTTGGTTTTATGTATTTTAGGGAGGCATGAGACATCAATCAAATACAATTAAGAAATACATTGGTTTGGTTTAGCAAAGCGGGACAACTCTAAACGGGGTTCCAGGCTGTAGGTAACTGTTAACATTTTCTAGTTCATAATTGGTTGAAGTTGTCTAAAGACCTAGGATCCATAGAAAGGAATGTTCAGGTTAAAGGATTGTGGAGACCAAGTTTTATTGTGTAGAGAAAGTTCTTAGGTAGCACACTTTAGAGAGAGCAAGTTATAAATTGTTTTCTATTAGACTCAAAAGGGTGCCTGGTTCTTAGTTGACTATCTCCTGGATCTAGGAAGGGAAGAAGAAAAACAAAGGGTAAAGGAATGGATTCTCTGTAGAATGTGGATTTTCCCACAAAAGACTTTGCAGGGCAATTTAAGGTATGGCAAGGAAATATATTTTGGAGTTAAATGTTTTTTTCCTTGTCCCATAATATTATGCCAGAGTCAGATTGAAAAGTGAGTCACAATATATAGGGCCAAATAAAACCCATCTGATGAGAACTTATGTTTTGTAGGGCATGACTCCCTAGACCCCTTCAGTAGGAATTTGGGTAAGATAAAAAATCAGAGCTTAGTCCTCAGTCCTCTGTCTTGGCCAAAAAGCATTCCACAGAATACATATGCAGGCCAACAAAACAGCAACATATTCCATGGAGCTAGGAGGCTCATTCCTAGAGTTGTCTGATTCTGTCATTTTGGCAAAGTCCCACACGGCTGGGAAGGTTTATTCCTTGTGTAGTCTGGTTGATGGTAATAGTTCTAAATAGTAGCACTTTGGATAATGGGGGGGAGGACATGGTCTGACCTGATGCAATAACCAATGGTTCAAGGAGTGAGATGGAGTCAGTCCTAGAGTTTAGTTTAAAAAAAAAAATCCCAGATCAGATCTGTTTTTTGAGCTATTATGATTCGGGTCTTTAATTGTGCCTTCCTTCTGCTGTATCTGGCATAACATTTACAAGAAAATGTCTAATGTTAATATAGTAACAAATAGCATAAAGATAGCGAAGATTGGGGGTCCAACGTTATAGGTAGAATCAGAGGGTGGTAAATAACCCATTCAGCCAGAAAAACCCCACACACATCATCATATTCTTGATCAGGCTCAAAATGTGTTTACCCTCCTTATCAAGGGTTATTTGGACCTCGTGACAAATCTTACTTGAGAATTATAGGACCAACATTAAATTAGAATTTAATAAATTTAATCTCTTTTCCAGCCAATTTATCTTTATAGGTATAGCATCCTGAGGAGAGTATAAATTAAATGCAAGAAGCGCCTGGTTCTCAGTGTATAAATTGTTATAGACTTGTTAATAGTAGGCAAATCTGGTTTTCCCCACACTTTTGTATTGCACTATACACTGGTATTTGGGAGAGAAAAGGTTTTGTCACAGGAGAAGTCATATAATTCTACAGTTTCATTTTTTTTTCCTCAGCAGGACTTCCTATGGCTTAAGTAAAAAGGCCGACAGAAAAACCAAAAGGAAAAGTTACAAGACTGACTGATTTTAACTTCTATGTGTTGAGCTGCTGTGAGCTTGGTTTTTGTTACAGACATAGCAATTAGCCATACAAACATAAGCCTTGTTTTGAAAAATTAAAAAAATATACAGTTAGATTTATCTTTACAACTCATAACTGGGAGTATTATACCCAGGAGACTTTGTTAGAGGATACTTTATCTTGTTAGTAAATATTTTCCTTTAATTTTACAGTAAGCAGAAAATTTTTATGGTTGGGATGGATGCAAACGTGACACGTAATAGTTCAGAAGGCAACCAAACTTGTTTTACCAACTGTTCAGGCGTTTTTTCTGTGCCCCCTTCTTGATTTGGACGGTTTGAGCTCGTTCTAATTTTATCCCTCAAAACTTGCCCTTACAATCTTACTCACCTCTTCCAATAGTCCCTGGGCCTAGAGGGAGGCAGCTTGTATAGTTTTAGCAGCAGAGAATTAGGAGTGAAACAGTTCTGAGCCCACTGGGATGCCAAATGAGGAAGATTCGTATCTCTGGTCTTCAGAATACCATAGTGTACCATTATATACCAAAATCAGAATACCATAATTTTGTTTCAGTGGAAGTAAAACAAAAAGATGTAAATAACATTTATAGTTTGACAGTTACAAGAGTCATGTTAGAACAGAAAAAGGAACCTATTCCATTAGGGCACCAACTAAAAACACGAAAAAGAATTATAATCTGGTACTTTTCAGAGGATTACTGTAGCCAAGAAATAATGACTTTATCTGCACTCAAAAAGTTAGGGCTGAAATCTAGTATTAAGTGTTATGCTTCACCCTTGAAACAATATCTTTTAGCTGCCTTTTTATTGAAGAGAATATTATAACAAGGCCAATTTGTGCAAGGTTAGTTTTAGGCTTATTATGCTTGCCTGATTATTTGCATAAAATGCAGCAAGAAATTGACTGGCCATATAGACTCCCTTTAAAGTTGATTTTGCTGAAACTTTACCTAAAAAGAGGCTATTTTAGTTTCGGTCTTGGTAAAATAACCAGTGTCACTGTTTTTTTAAAAAACCTATTATTGAACTTATGCAGACAACTATATTGCCATAGAATTACAATCTGAATTTTGGAGGACTCAGAAAGGTAAATTTGCTTACAAAAACATACTTTACCAATTAGCCGGGCGCGGTGGCGGGCGCCTGTAGTCCCAGCTACTCGGAGGCTGAGGCAGGAGAATGGCGTGAACCCGGGAGGCGGAGCTTGCAGTGAGCCGAGATTGCGCCACTGCACTCCAGCCCGGGCGACAGAGCGAGACTCTGTCTCAAAAAAAAAAAAAAAAACATACTTTACCAAAATAACTTAAAATATTTTCTTGACCCTCCCTTAACCAAAGCAGCAGCTTTTAAAATAAGATGTTTATTTACCTTGGAAATTCTATTTACAAACCAAACAGTTCACTAGAGCTATTAGTCACTGTGAAATACAGCAGCTCCTTACAGTTCATTCTAGCAAAGAGGCTCTCTGCTTATTAGGTAGCAAGATTTCATGTGAACCATTTTTATTTTATTAAGGAACTTTTTGGGAAGTATTATTTCCATTATTATAGGGGTAGCTTCAGTTAATATTCCATAGCAAGGCAGTAAATGCTCCATCAAGTAGAAAGTCTCTAGCTCAATCGTCGTTATTGAAAAGTACTTACAGTTTTTGCCATCAGCCCCAGTAAATGCCCCACACAAAAGGCTATGCAGTGGAGAGTTTACATGAGCAGATTTACATGTCTTCAGTTTTATAGTACTAGAAAGGGGAAAACATTTCCCAGTTAGTATAGTACCCATTTTCATAAGACATTTAAGCAAAAGGGTTACAACTACCTTACATGAAGTTTGTTTAAACATCTTACATTTTATAATTCTATTAACCTGTATGTTTTTATGTTCTGATCCCAGGAAGCTTTTTTACCCCCAGACCATTTTATGTTTTCTGGTGAAAAGAGTTTGGGATCCCAGCAGGGGGTTGCATCTATAAGGCCTATGAGGTATAGCAGATTTGATAAGGCTTATTAAAGAGACCTATGATTCTGTGGGAGAGGAATCCATGTAAAAGGGGCCCCTTAGCCCCCCAGTTTACCATGACCTGGGTAAGAGACATATTCGGTGGAGGGATATCCCAGTTATAAAGCTAGTCTGACATGGCTTGCGTATGAAACATATTAGCTGCTTTATCTGGGGTACTTCACTTGGTATTTTATAGGGACAGTTGGCCAGTACCCCTCTCAGGGCAAATAGATCTTATAATGGCATTATCTGGCCCACTAGGCTGATTGCTTTCTCAGGAATAAACCCGTGTGCATCAGTGATTGTTCAGTAATGAGCTGTGGGTTCTGAGTTAAGCCAAACAAGCTCTTAAATTTTGTAGCGTTTAAAATTAAGAATTTTGCCTTTAAAGTGGTTATTCTTACAATCCACTACGGTAAAGAGTTTTTAAAAGAAGCTGAATGATACCAATCTACAAATGGAATAGTTCTTTAACATTATACCCTTTGGTTTTAAATAATTACTTGGTTTTGCCCTTTCCTCATATCAACTATTTTCTTGGTAATCATAGGGCTTAGAGTTTTGTTGCCCTAGATTTTTTTTTCATTTAGTTTCATCTGTATAATTTCCTTCATTATAAAGCAACTTTTAAATAGTTTCTTAACCAAAAACCTTACATTTTTTGAAAATTGACATACTTGTGTTTTATAACATTTTAACAAAAGCATATTTTATGCTTCTATTATTTTAACTTTTTAGTAACCTAAATTTCCAGCAGGGGAAGAAAACAAACCCAAGGGTTTAAACATAACTTTAAGAACTTTTAATTACTGGGGAGTTTTGAGATTAAATTTACCAAAGATTAACAAGGTTATGTAAATTAAAAGGCCTGTGAGCTAGCTTTTACCAATCTGATAAGCCCTTACATTTGTTTTAAGTTACTTGATTAGAGCTCTTTTATGTAGTTTGGAAGCGAAATATTACTTCCACATGACACATATAAAGACAGAGATACAACAGGCGTGAAGAACAAAAGACATGTTCAAAAGATACTTTACTTGCCTGTTTTCAAAAACAATTTTTCTCCCTTAGTTAGATAATTACTAAAAGTTACAGAAGCCAACAAACGGTGAAGGAGAAAGCCATTATTCAAGGCCTTTTTAAAAGAGAACGAGAAAGAGTGGCACTTTTAAGATATCAACTGGAAGAATGTAAAAGGAGCAGATTATAGAATTTAAAAATTTAAAAAATTATTGCATTGAAAATAAGTCAATAAGTGTAATAAAGTCTTGTTCTAACCAATTATTTAGTTTCATATTAGTGCATTTTTTAATATTAAAGACCCCTCTCTAGAAAGATTATTATGATTTCTTTTTGATTACAGCCAACTGAATTATATAACCCCCTTAAAAATTCAGTTTACTAACCATATTATGACTTATATAGACTATTCACAATGATTAGACTTTCTGTTTTACCCTAAATATCTCTCTTCCTTGAACAACCCAACTTTCCTTTTTACCTTCTTTACCAAAAATACCTCTCTGTATCTTTAAGTTTATTTACATCTGTTATTTCCTGATTTCTTTACTTTGTTTTATACAAAACCCTTAAATAGAGTTTGAATTAGACAAAGATATTTTACCTTTAATAATGTTATATATAAAGTTTTGGTGCCACCAAAGAAATAGCACTTGAACATAAAATTTTCTTTTTAATTCTCAGCAAGGCAAGGTACTTCTATAGAAGGGTGCACCCTTACAGATCGAGCAACGGTGAGTGCACACCTGGACAAGGGAAGGAAGGGATTTTCTTGACTTGGGTGTGGTGGGTCCATCCTCTCTCTGCTGCGCGTACTGAGGCTTCAGTAGTTAGGAGCACTAAGTAAGGACCTTCCCAGGCTGGCTCAAGCTTCTCCTCTTTCCAGTTCTTGATGAGGACGTGATCCCCAGGCTGATGTTGATGCACTGGGAACTCTAAGGGCAGCACCTGTGCTAACAGACCTTTAGTTTTAAGAGAAGAGAAAGTAGAAGATAGACCAAGTATATAAATTTTTAAGGAATTGATCTTTTGTTTCTAAGGTAGGAATATCAGCAGTGGAGTGCAAATAAGGTAATCCATAGAGCATCTCATAAGGAGAAACACCAATATCCCTCCGTGGTGCAGTTTGAATTTTCAGCAGGGCAATAGGAAGACACTTGGTCCATGGCAATCAAGTCTCTAAGACTAATTTGGTTAAGTGGTTCTTTAGAGTCTGATTCACTCTTTCTACTCTCCCTGAGGGGTGGGTGCCAGGGAGTATGGTGTTCTCATCTAATGTCTAATGTTTGGGATAGCTTTTTAATAATGCGTGGGTAAAATGAGTTCCATTGTCTGAGTCAATATTTTCTATTAGTCCGAACTTGGTACTATATTTTCAATTAGGGCCTTAACTACATTATTGGCTGTTGCATTTGAAAAGGGGATAGCTTCAACCCAGCGAGTGAGGTGGTCTACTATCACTAGTAAATATTTTAGACGACCTATTGGAGGCATTTCTGTGCAATCAACTTGGATACTTTGGAATGGCCTTAAGCCTGGATTCCTTCTCCAGAGAGGTAATCTTTTTATAGTATGTCTATTCGTTTTCTTACATACTAAGCAACTACCTGTAACCTGTTTGGCCAGGGTATAAATTCCTATACAACCATAAACTCTGAGAACTGCATCACACATGGCCTGGGGCCCATAATGGGTCCCCTGATGTAGTTGGGATAAGACTTCCCTCATAGGGGTTTAGACAACATTTCTCTCTTGTCTAGCAGTATCCCTTTCCTTCTGAATTCTCTTTAGCACCTGTTTTTTTATCAGTTTCTCCTTTTTGATGGAAGAGAAAATTACGGGGATTATGGTAGAAGGAGGGAGGTAGGGAGTTAAGTGAAAAATACGCATTTCAGAAGACATAGCAGCCTGCTTGGCTACCTAATCTGCTAGGTTATTTCCTTGACTTTCAAAAGAAAGGCTTTTCTGGTGTCCAGGGACATGGACAATAGCTATTTCTTCCGGCAACTGAAGATTATTCAATACCTGGGTGATCAGCTCCTTGTAAACAAGGTCTTGATCTTTACTGTTAATGAGACCTCGTTCAGTCCAAATTTTCCCGAACGTATAGGCCACTCCAAAGGCATACATGGAATCTGTATAGATGGTTCTTTTCCACTTCTGTAAGTCCTTTAAGGCTTGGCTGAGTGCAAACAGCTCCCATGTTTGAGCAGACCAACTGCTGGGCAATTTTCCTGACTCTATTTCTACGAGAGTTTTTCCATCAGTCACTGAATACCCATTGTGTCTTTTTCCCTCGATCACCTTGGAGGAACCATCTATGAATAAGTGCTGTCCAATCCGGAAGGGGGTTTCTCCTAGGTCTGGTTAAATCTTTGTGCGGTAATCAATTAAATCTAAACATGTGTGCTCCCTCCTTAGATTTGGATTCTCTGTTAGGAAACCTGCTGAGTTGAGTGAATTATTAGTGGTCAATGTTAAATCATTATTTTCTAACAGAATGGCCTCATATTTTAAGATTCTTGAGTTAGTAAGCCATCTCCCTGCTTTCTGGTTTAAGAGAGTTCTAACTTGGTGGGGTGTGCTTACTGTCAATTTTCCTCCAAAGGTTAACTTTCTGCTTTCCTTGACTAGAATTGCTGTAGCCACGATGGACTGGATGCATTGAGGCCATCCACAAGTGACTGAGTCTAAGACCTTTGATAGGAAGGCTATAGGCTGCTGGCAGCTTCCATGTTCTTGAGTCAGCACTCCTAAATCTACCCCACTGTCCACATTAACAAAAAGGTGGAATGGCTTTTTTTAGGGAGGGTAAGGCTAAAACAGGGGCAGTTATGAGCCTTTCCTTTAGTCTCTCAACTTGATCAACTTCCTTAGATGTCCACAGGAGATGGTTAGGTTTTTCCTAAGCAAGTTTTTGATATAACAGTTTACTGTGCAGTGCGTATGAGTCAATCCATAAGCGGCAGTATCTGATTAACCCTAAACATTTCCTGAGTTCTTGTTTAGTTTGAGGCAAGGGTAGGGACACGATTCCCTCGATTCATTCAGGCCCTAAATTTAAAACCCATCTGATGAGAATTTATGGTTTGTAAGTCATGACTCCTTAGACCCCTTAGGCAGAAATTTGGGTAAGATAAAATAATCAGAGCTTAGTCCTCAGCTACATACTCTAAAATACCTAATTTTCAAACAACTAGGGTAGTTTACAAAATAATAGTGAAAGTAACATAATATTTGAGCAATAACATAAAATAAAAAAATATTATTGACAAGGATCTGCCTACCGTTTTGTTGCAAAAGCCTTCATTTAATGTACACAAGCCAGATACCTATTAATCTCCTATTTTCTCTAATAGTTTTCTTTTTTTTTCTTTTTTCTTTTTTTTTTTTGAGACGGAGTCTCGCTCTGTCACCAGGCTGGAGTGCAGTGGCACGATCTCAGTCCACTGCAATCTCCATCTTCTGGGGTTCCAGCGATTCCCCTGCCTCAGCCTCCCGAGTAGGTGGGACTACGGTCGGTCGAGCACCACCACGCCTGGATAATTTTTGGTGTTTTTTTTTTTTTTTTTTTTTTTTTTTTTTTTTTTGAGACGGAGTCTTTCTCTGTCCCCCAGGCTAGAGTGCAGTGGCGCGATCTCGGCTCACTGCAAGCTCTGCCTCCCGGGTTCACGCCGTTCTCCGGCCTCAGGCTCTCCGAGTAGCTGGGACTACAGGCGCCCGCCACCACACCCGGCTAATTTTTTTGTATTTTTAGTAGAGACGGGGTTTCACTGTGTTAGCCAGGATGGTCTTGATCTCCTGACCTTGTGATCCACCCATCTCGGCCTCCCAAAGTGCTGGGATTACAGGCTTGAGCCACCGTGCCCGGCCAATTTTTGTTTTGATAGAGATGGGGTTTCACCATGTTGGCCAAGATGGTCTGGATCTCCTGACCTTGTGATCTGCCTGCCTTGGCCTCCTAAGGTGCTGGGATTACAGGTGTGAGCCATGGCACCCGGCTTCATCTTTTGATTCATAAATGACAAAAGATATTTTCCCCTGAAAAGAGATTGTAATTGATTTGCCTCTTCTTTTCTCTCTGACTCAGTTACAAAACACTACAAACCTCCTAGGTTTTATTCTTGTAAAATAATTCAATTTTAGAATACACATTCACACACACACACAGGTGTGTGTATTAATATGTTAATATTATTTTATTTAGGTATTAATACAGCCTTTAAATTCCTTGTATAACATACACCAAATTATGTCATTCACCTCTGGTGACAGAGAACTCTCCATTTCCTGAGGCAGTCCATTCTATCTTTGGAATGTTATAGCTGTTACAGAAAGTGTAATGAAGCAAAAATTGGGCATATTTTGATTTTATTTATCCTCCTTTCCTTTCTCTTCTAGGCTACAGAGAAAATGTGTAAATTTTTCACAGTGATTGCATCACTTCATTTTCTGTATTTCACTTTCCTCTATTTTTTTGTATTTTCATCTTCCTCACTTTCCATTTTCCTGTCCTTCCCTACCCAATTATTTTCTTCATCCTTCATTTCCTTAATCATCAAAATGTATGGAGCCCTTTCTATGTACCTGGCACTATGAAGCACTGGGGAAGAAACAGTAAAGGATCAAACAAAAAATCTTGCTCTCATGAAGTTATTTTCTTTCACATCCTTTGTCAGTTTTTGCTTTATTTTCCACCCCGCTTTCCCTCCATTTCAACCTAAACTAACATATCATTTTTAAACATACTTAAAGCCCGGAGTAAGTGGAATGTAGCCCTCATTTGCATATCACTAAAGGGACTTACCGGAAATATTAGTGTAATTCTCAGCTTGAACACATTCTGTAGAAGAATAAATGAATCTGGGTTAAGGCTATACTTTTACATTTAATAGTACAATTAATAACTTTAAGTATCACCCAGCAACGTTATTAGAAACATCACTGAGCCCATACAAAACTAGATTATATAAATTTAAATAGGAACAAGCCCCTGATGTAATACGCAGGTTTTCTAAATTCAGAACCTGAATTCAGGACCTGAATTCAGAGCAGGCTCTGAATCTCCAAGTATCCTTTCACAACCTGCTTCCAAAAGCACCAATCATCATCTCTCACAAACCCATTTCTTCAGACACCATGTATTGATTCCATATTTGGTAACAGACAGCTGGATGGAAAGTGAAAAAATAAAATTTTAAATTGTGCAATAGTTCGTACAATGGTTTTGCACTTTAATATCTCCAGTGATATTGGGACTTTTTATTATGTTACTTTACTTGATGAGGAGACTGAGACTAAGAAACTTGAATACTCACTAGATACTACACATACCAAAGTAGCATAATAAATATTGAATATGGGTTTTCTCACTCCAATATTACTTCCTATTCCCTAGCTATGATTCAGGGATCCATCACACTTTTTTGCCATAAATACTTATAAATACTTGATACTAAATAATTTCTCCAAACAAATAAGTGGGGGCCAAATCTAATCAAATGAAAGGAGATGTTGACCTTGCCCTTTACTGGACAATGCCTTCTCCCAGAGGCTATTCCCTAAAGAGATTTCTGGATTTAAGGGCAGCAACATAAATTCTTCAGAAAGAAAGATGGTCTCTCCTTTATCTCAGTTGTGCCACGAATAGCAATTCTTCCTAAAGGCAAGAATAGACAATCCACTGAATTTGGAATTTAAGTTACAGGAAAAATGGTTTAAAGCAAGGTTAAGAATAAAGCTATCTGCAATGAGCCGAGATTGCGCCATTGCACTCCAGCCTAGGCAGCAAGAGTGAACTGGTCTAAAAAAAAAAAAAAGAAAAAAGCTATCTTTGTTCTTTGCCTGAAAGAACATTATAAATCCTCTGGAATAACTGAACCCTGTTTTTAATTATAAATATCCATCACATGCTTTAAAGCTAAGAATGATCACTTTTCTCACAAACCTATCCTTTTGTCACAGATTTCAGTGTTCTTAACTAAATAAAATTTTAATATTTTCTTTATACATATTTTGCCAAGTTTAAATGCTAAATGTGATGTTGTCTATAGAAGATAAATGAAAATACAAAACTCACTTTGGGCTGTCAAGGAGTCATGACTTACAAACCGTAAATTCTCATCAGATGGGTTTTATTTGACCCTATATATTGTGATTTACTTTTCAATCTGATTCTGGCATAACATTATGAGACAAGGAAAAAAAATTTAACCCCTAAATATATTTCCTTGCCATAACTTAAAATTGCCCTGCAAAGTCTTTTGTGGGAAAAATCCACATTCTATAGAGAATCCCCTCTCCCCTTTGTTTTACTTCCTTCCTTCCCAGATCCAGGAGATAATCAACTAAGAGCCAGGCACTCTTTTAAGTCTGATAATAAAACAATTTACAACCTACTGTCTCTAAAGTGTGCTACCTAAGATCTTCCTCTGCACAGTAAAACAGCCCCAACCATGCCTCCCTGCTGCAGTTGTCATCCGTGTAGTGCCCACTCCAGATGAGCCACCCGCACCACCAATAATATGTCTCTCTTGTACTTCAGGGAACCTAATATCCAAAAGGTGAATTTGAGGTCAAAAAGACTGAATTAAGAACTTGAAATTTTGCTCTTGGACAGTTTGCCAAATATCAAAGTTTTAAGACACTTGATATCATAAAATAGAATCACAGGTCACTCTAAAATAGTCATTCATCTAGCCAGAAAGATAAAACAAAAATATTTACATTTTATTAGAAAGGAAACTCAGTTTCCCAAACAATAACACCTAATACTTAAGAAAGCATGAGACCAACTAAATCTGTCTTTTTGCTCTCCATCTTCTCCCTGCAGTTTACTCAAAAGTTAAACAAAAATATCTTATTATCTCTTACATGAAAATTTGTTCAAAGGAGAAAAAGTTAACCTTTGGGTGATATATTATTGTTAAAGCTAATTTTAATAAAAGTAATAAAAATCTTTGAAACAAATCTACCTAATTTTAATAAGTTTGACCATAAGATAAGACTTCCATAAACTTTTCATTAAGTTTTTATGATTTTCTATTATAGAGCAGATCAATGCTCCAATAAAACCCTGTTTTTCTGACACAAGGGCCCAGATGCTGGCCTTGCATCAGTGTGCTTTTGATATTAATGTTTAGTTTATAGAAACACTCTGAACTAATCTCTCAAAATTAACCTTTACTATCTTATACCCCCACCTCTTCCACAATAGTCCATGGGCCTAGAGAGATTGAATAGTTTTAATTTCTGATCCTGTGTCTCATGAAAGCAGTTCATTATGGTTGGCACCATCTCCTGAGTCTGAGGATGATGCTTCATCTTGTGTCAGTACTAAAAATTTAGCAGGGGTCAGTGCTTTCTTCAAACCCAAGAGTCAAAGTCTTGTAACTGAACAGCGAAAAGATTAGTTAATAGGATATTTGTATGGCAAAAAGTCCTATCTTTCTCTCTAACATGTTACAAATAAAAGCACTGTGATTTGGTGTTTAGAAGTTACTGCCTGTAGCATTTTAAACCACTGTATTAAAGTAGTTAGGTTGCTCATTGCATATGTCTAGTTGCTGGTATTCTACTGACAGAATTGTGCATCAGAATGTGATAGGTCCTAGGGCAAACTTACCAAAGTAAGACAACCAACTTCTCTCTCTATTATTGAAAAAATGATAAATGCAAGTATCAGTTTTGTAAATTCAGTATAAGTATAAATAATTCCCTTTGTCTTAAATACTACAGAACAAAACAAGGACAAAGTAAGAAAAGGCACACAGCAATTTCTTTTCAGCCATTTAAAGAGCATCATAACACATTTTCAAGATTGGTTTCTAGATACAGTACTGACAACAACTGATTAGGTAACTTTTACCACCAATATCTTCAAACTGGTGCAACACTTGTACATATTTTGTTTTCAACTACACACATGATGGCCCATCAGTGATAAATGGCCTGAGGTCAAAAATCACTAGAAAGTCTCACTTTTTTAAAAAAAATTATTGCTACTTAATCCAAGTGAATGTCACAATGTTAATAATGGTAAACACTACAAAAATAGTATTAGAGAAATCACAATCAATATAATTTCCTTGAGGACAAGGTCAGTCTTTCCTGAATATGAAAAGTTTGTACCCATATCACAGTTTTTCCTTATTAAAGGAAGAGATCTGAAACCAATTCATATTACTTATTTAATTGAATTACCTTGGAAATAAACACCATTTAAACATTTCTACTCACATCTACTTTTCCAAAAACAAAATACATAATGTACCATTTCTGTTCAGAGCTTACAAAAATAAGTCTTTTATGTATTTTTTGCCAGAAACCTGAAGCTTTCATGGCTCTCAAGATCATCAGAGGTAAGCAAAACCAATCTTTTTTTAAATGGCTGTTGTTTAAAATGAGACCATTTTCTATCATTTTTTGGTGGCTTGACAAGGGCAGCTTAGGAACATTAGACAAATAGGGCAAGTAATAAATTGTTGAAATCCACTGGAAACCAAATGACTCTTCATAGAACCAAAATAAATCAATGCTTATACATATATATCTGTATATATGCATATAAAAGTCCCAAAGGAAAATAAGGGGCAAATAAATAAAAATTAGAAGTGAAAACAAATTAACAGAAACAAAACCCAATTTTTTCTCCTACCCAGTTTACCTCAGAGGCTACAGTGTTACCCAGAGCTTAAAAAATCAAGTGATGAATAATTTGTTCCTGATACACAATTTAATGTATTTAAGTCCAGCAATACCACTATACTTTTTGTGCTACTAAGAAATTCACTTTACGCTAGATGTGGTGGCTCATGCCTGTAATCCCAGCACTTTAGGAGGCATAGATGGGCGGATCACTTGAGGTCAGGAGTTTGAGACCAGCATGGCCAACATGGTGAAACCCTGCCTCTACTAAAATACAAAAATTAGCCAGGCGTGGTGGCAGACACCTGTAATCCCAGATACTTGGGAGGCTGAGGCCATAGAATTGCCTGAACCCAGGAGGCAGAGGTTGCAGTGAGCCGAGATCATGCCACTGCACTCCAGCCTGGGTGACAGAGCGAGACTGTCTCAAAAAAAAAAAAAAAAAAAAAGAAGAAATTCACTTTAGGTATATCACCAGTAAATACTTTAGTGCTAGTACCATTAATGCCAAATGGCAAATATAGTGTGAAGCAATGCAAGCATGTATGTTGAATATGGCTCCATGCTAAATCTGGTTTCATGCTTACCCATATTTAAAAAGAATTGCAAAACTGCCAATATATTTCTTTACAATAGTTCTTATTTTACCTTCATCAAGACTAAGAGCTTTAACTATAAGTCATGTTAATTAGTGAAATTTATCAAATTTTCTATCCGAATTTAAAATATATTTTACTATATAAACTTTTTCAACTTCCTATTTTCTTCGTATGTGCGTGAAAATAGACAGAGAGAAACGGGAAAAACTACATGTGACTTACACAGACCATCTATGACATGCTTGGACTTCTGTTTTGTCCTAAATTTTCTTTCTTCTTTTCCTTTTTTTTTTTTTTTTTTTTTTGAGATGGAGTCCCCTTCTGTTGCCCAGGCTGGAGTGCCATGGCATGACCTCGGCTCACTGCAACCTCCACCTCCCGGGTTCAGGCGAATCTCATGCCTCAGCCTCCTGAGTAGCTGAGATTACAGGCACGTGCCACCACATCTGGCTAATTTTTATATTTTTAATAGAGATGGGGTTTCAGCATATTGGCCAGGCTGCTCTCAAACTCCTGACCTCAGGTGACCCACTTGCCTCAGCCTTCCAAAGTACTGGGATTACAGGCATGAGCCACTGCACCACACTTGGTCCTTTTTTTAAAACAACCTTTTTAATTACAAAAATTCACCATACAAGATCCTTTCTTAAACAAAATGATCCAAAATGATCTTTTCTTTACAGCCTTTATTACCAAAGATACATCTTCATTTCCATAAGTTTCTCCACATCTCTTTCTCCATATACTGTTTCCTAAATAACTTGTTTCATAAATAACATTTTTTAGTTCATATTTTGAATTAACTTTTAGGAAACTCCTTAAATAGACAAAATGGCTGTTTTTCTCACTAACAACACATCTTCTTTGGCATATTTTATATACAGAATTTAATATTAACTACAATGCTTATCCTTAGTAACTTTACATTTTAGTGAAAACCTAGTAAGCAAGAAAACTTGAGCTGTCTTTCAGGTATTAGCATTTTATAGATGATAACCATTCTATAATTTAAAAAAATATGTTTCCAACCTTTTCTAAATTGAAAATGACCCAAACAGCGAATAAGCATATTTTAAATTACACAAAAAAATTAATTTGCAGCACTTACCCATTCACACTTTATTTATTTTAGCCATTTATGTAGATTATGTATGCATCATTTCCTTGTTAGCCATTTTACAATCTGTGACTGTCAGGTGTTCACTTAATTAGGAAACTTAAAGTTAACTACATGGGCATTTTCATCAATAAATCTAGATTCAACCATTTTCATTAAACCAACAACACTAAATTTGACTACTTATAAAAAAATTTTTACAGAATCTAAAATAATTTTTTTTGGCTGGCTTTATAGTTTTACAACCTTCTGTGCCAAACTCTGACACCTCATAATATCTAGCAATGACAAATGTAAAACCCAGACAAAAACGTATGCTGACAATTCTGAAGATATTTCTATTTTTATTTTATCAATAATTTTAAAGTCAGATTGTTTATTAAATGTTTATGTAAGCCATGTGAACTTGAAAAATGCTTTGGGCTTACTTAACTTATAATCACTCTTTTATTTATAAGCCAATTTGGTAGACAAATATATGCAACATAATAAATATACATACATAAACACATCTAGGCCAGTATATGCACATATAAACAAAAATCTGATAGCTTTTACCTCAGAACTCTAGTTGTGATAGCAGTAAAAATTCACCAGTTTATATAGTTGCAGTATGCTCTGATAGGTAATGCAATGAAGGCTTGGAACCAAAATTTTGGGTAAAGCAGTTTTCATGGAAGTTTGATTTTTAAAGGCCAAACCTCCGCACACTCCAAAGAGCACTGGGGCCAAACGGCACCACAGGAGAGCATGACATACTAACCAGACCCGACCTTGCTTAGAACAGCAGCCCAAAAGCCTGGATGCATGCAACTCCATCCCACTTTCCCATTCAACGACAAACTCCAGATTCCAAACAATGTTGGGACCAAACAATATCACAAAAGAGTATCCATTTATTGAATTCTAATTGCCCATGACATACACACAATCACCAAAACACAATCCAACTGCTGCTGCAACAAACAGCCTCCAGGAATGTCCAAACTGAAGCAGTCCAGGAATGTCCAAACTGAAGCAGTCAGGGTGCCTTCTCTTTCTATTGGTTGGGCTTTGTTCAACGTGCAAACAAAAATTCCTTCAGAATTTCTCAGTTGAAAGGAGCCAACCCCACTGTCTTGTACCACAAAAGACACTGACTTGACCAGACACATACACAATACACAATTATAAACAAGCCCCCAAGAGTGGCCATACTGAAAGAGTGAGTGTGCTTCCCTCTTTCAGTCAGTGCAGCTTGTTTACCTGCAAATGGAAATTCCTTTAAAAATTTTCCAAACAGAAAGGAGCAGATGCTGCTGTCTGGACCCACAAAGGAAACTCACCTATCCAGATGTCAAATTTCAAAGGTAGCTCTTTCGAGGGAATCAGAAACTGTGGCCTGGCAGTAGCAGGGCCAGAAAGAGACTGAAACTCACCTCCAGCCAAAATTGACTGGGCAGCTGCTTAGAAGGGTTTCTAAGACTTCTGGCCAGTGTCAGCCAAGCCATCAGTAACATATTTCTAGTCGGGGAACCCAAATCTGTTACCAAAACACGAGGCCTTAGGTCTAGGTCCTGCTGCTTGCCATACAGAAAGCCAATGACTGAGACAACAATTATTGCCAAGGAAGAGGGCTCTAATTGGGTACTGCAGCTGAGGAGATGAAAGATCAATCTCAAATCCATCTCTTTGACTGACTACAACTAGGGGTTTACATAGCAGGGAAGAAATATAACTGTATGTAAGAAAACAACTAAGGAGGAGCAAGGAAATAACCATGATGAATTAAGGGTCCAACATATTGTCTGGATGTGGCGACCTAATGAGTTTCAGTTATTTGATCTTTTTTTGAGAGGTCTGAAGGTCATTTCCTGAGGAAGAAACTCAGATAAAACAAATGTAACTTTCAAGCATTAAGACAGAAGGGTCAATTTCTAGGTTTATTACCAAAAAAAAAATCGATGGTAATATTGGGTCAATTTCACTGACACAATGCTTTGGAAATGCTAAGATCACCTGTAAGACTGACAGTGCTAAGATTTCAAGGTGAAAAGTAAGTTATAAATATTGTCAATGCTCAAGACTTCAAACTTTTCTTAAAGTTAATAACTAGAGCAACAGGTGTTTTGGGACTCATGTAAGCTTACAGCCACTTTCAGACAACTTTCTGACTCCAAACTTGTTTTTGCTATAGTCTCTAGAAAATTTGATTAGTCTAGAGCAGTAAATCTGGCTTATACATACTTAAACATTTGTTTCCAATCCACAGCTTATGGGATACTTTTGGATTTGAGTTCTCAAAATTAAGACTTAATAAAGAAAAACAAACTAATTTTTTCCATTGAGATTTATGAAGCTTTCTTATAAAAGTTAAAAGCTGAGAGCTACTTAAAATATAAGTTTTCAGTTTGATTAGACTACCACACAAAAGTTAATGCAATATAAAATTTTATTCTTTGAAATCTGATGTCCAGAAAGAAGAAAATTACTGTCTTTTTTTTTCTGTTTGGTTAAGATTGCATCTGGAATAATTTATTTATCAATGAGAATGGCACTGTAAGATTGTTATGGTATTGGTGCTCATTCAGGGAATATTGACCATATAATAAGCATTCTGAAGATTATAATCCCCAAACAATGAGAGAAAGCACAGATATGTATTTCCTAAAAAATATATTGATGTAATAACTGTTTAAAATAATTTAAAATTTAATAGCTATTTTATATTTTTTCATGTTGCCTTGCATGTATCAGCAGTTTTTTACTTTTATTTTACTGCATGACATTACCACATTGTTTCATGTTGATGGACATTCAATTTGTATATCGTTTTAGCCTATTATGAATAAAATTCCTATAATCATTCTCCTATAAGTCATTTTGTAGACATATGTGTACATTTTAGTTGAGTAAATATTTTGGAGAGAAATTTCTGGGTTATAGTTTAGGTTTCTTTTTAACTTTGTAAGAAACTGCTGTGACATTTTCCAGAAGAGTAGCAAAATTTTACAAATTCCACCTACAATATATAAAAGCTCCAGCTGTTCCACACTCTTTAATTTGCTATTATCAGGTCTTTTTAATTTTTATTTTATTTTTATTGTTTATTGTTTTCATAGTTTAACCTGCATTTTCTTGATGACTAATATGTGCAGAATATTTACATATGTTTATTGACTATTTGTACAATATCTTTTGTAGTGTCAATTCCTGGTTCATTTTTATTATATTTATGACATAGTATTTAACTGTATAAATTATTTGGTTATCATGGGAACAATTCCTTTTCTAACTGTATGTATAATAATTTCTCTAAGTCTGTTCTTTGTTTCTTTCATTTTCCAAATGATGTTATTTATGAGCAAAACTTTTAAGTTGATAAAACAAAATTTGCTATTTTTCTTTTGAGAGTTAGTGCCTTTAATGGCCTTTCTAATAAATTTTTGTTTACCTCAAAGTTATGAAGATTTTTTCTGCTTCTTTCTAGAAGCGTTGTAGTAAAATATTTTATGTTTATGTCTAAAATCCATTTCAAAATAATTTTTGCACTATACAAAGTATGACTGAGGGCTTTTACCCTTTTCCGTATGAATGTCTAATTATTCCAGTGCAATTTGTGGAAGTTTTCTTTTGCCATTTAAATATTTTGCAAAAATAAGTTTATTATATAAACATGTGTCTTTTGTTTTACTTTGTAGACTGTTTAAATGATTAATTGTCTGTTGTTAATGACAGTACTTCACTGTCTTAACTATTGCAGATATATAGGAAGTCTTTAATATCAGACAATATGATTTCTTTATCAACATCGTGTTGGCTCTTCTAGGTCTTTTGTAGTTCCCTTGTCACTTAAAAAAATCTGCTGTAATTTTGTAGACCATATTGGAGAGAATGGACAGCAATTTGGAAAGAATAGGCATGTCTTTACTCAAATTAATGGAGTTTATCTCTCTATTTATGACTTAAAATTTCTCACAATATTTTGTCACTTTCACTGTAGATATACAAGTGTTTGATAAAATGATTCTTATTTTAATTTTTTGTTATATTTTTTCAATAGTTCATTTTTACTTGTTTGTCACTGTTAAATAGAAATACAGCTGCTTAGTTTGTTCATCATGAATAATTTTCAAATTTACTTATTATATTGGGTATTTGTAAAAGAATCCTTAGGATTTTCTACATATACAACTACGTTACCCGTAAATAAAGGCAAATTTTTTTCCCTAATATTTATGCTTTTTCTTTTGTTTTCTCCTGTATTGTAATTGCTAGGACCTCTGCTACAGTCCTAACCAGGAGATAAGAAAAAACTTTGCCTAGTACCAGTGTTAGGGGCAAAATGTTTAATATTTCACTATTAAGTAAAATGCAAGTGCTGGGATTTGATAGATGCTTTTACAGATTGAAAAAGTATCTCCCCAATGTGCTTTTTAAAGAAAGAATTTTGTTCTTGTAACATTGTTAAAATTTATCAAAAAAACTTTAAACATCTTTTGAGACACTCATTTTTTTATTTTATTATTGTATTGAAGCACATTGATTTATATGTTAATATTAAATTCAACTTGCATTCCCAAGTTAAATTTGTCTTAAATATCTCACTTAATCCTTATAATTACTTTGAAATATTTAAAAATAGCATCATTTTTACAGGTAAATGAATTGAAACATCAAGGTATATTCTAATACACCCAATGTCAAACACATTGATAAATTAAGATAACCTGTAGATTTAGAATTGGTTATTAAAATTTTTATAATGATGAGTAAAAATATCACACTGTAATAACAGAAACATCATAGATGGACTAGAAAGAACTAAAATATAAGAAAGGAAACAAATCTATTGGGAACCTAGTGTGTGCAGTGCACTATCATAGCCTTCTGCCAAGAAAGCACATTTAAGGGTACAACAGCCAAGGCTTGGAGTGGCAACTTCCTTTTTTTTGTTTTTTTTTTTTTTTTTTAGATGGAGTCTTGCTCTTGTTCCCCAGGCTGGAGTGCAATGGTATGATCTTGGCTCACTGCAACCTCCGCCTCCCGGGTTCAAGTGATTCTCCTGCCTCAGCCTCCCGAGTAGCTGGGATTACAGACGCCCACTACTACACCCAGCTAATTTTTTTTTGGTATTTTTAGTAGAGACGGGGTTTCACCATGTTGGCCAGGCTGGTCTCAAACTCCTGACCTTGTGATTCCCACTCCTCAGCCTCCGAAAGTGCTGGGATTACAGGCATGAGCCACTGTGCCTGGCTGGTGTGTGAGGTTTTTAAAATTCCCCCTTTATAGAAAACTCCCTATCAGCTAGAAACAGATGGGCTGATAGAGTATTTTAATCAAACACCCAAACAGATGCTAAGAAAATTTGTCATCACTGAACCACAACATTGGAATAAATTGATATCTTTTGTCTCTCTTGCCTATTGTGATGTTTTAATCAATCATCAACAGACTTGTCTCCTTTGAAATTCACAATGAGAGAGTTTCCAATTAGGGCAAACTAGCAAACACAAACTAGCCTAAGTGATGACAAGCATCTTAATGATGTCAGCCAGATGTAAAGATAGAATAATATTCTCAGGCAGATCAACAGAGCCCAATTTTCAATAGAGAAGTGATGGAGATGGAAACTTAAATTTCTCTTCTCTTGCATTAGTCAAAATCCTCATCCAGGGTGCAATACTCACTATCATGTTGAATTTCGGCCCCTAGCTTATCTTTCTCATTCTCTGTTTCCTGATCTTTAAGAGGATGTGATTACAAACATATGAATGTTTGAAAGGATGAAAATGTAATAGGACACTATTAAAATTGCCTGACTTCATATAAAGCACTGTATAAATTAACATATTATTATTATTGCTATTTTCATTGATGAGGCTTCTGGATTTCGAGGTTTATTTTAATGCCATTTTGAATTCTAAAAATTAGGTTCCTGATAATTAAGGAAATTTTTAACCTTTCTTGAATGTCAGATATAAGCATGGTAAATAATTTTTCATGAATAGGGATTGATGTTTTAATGAATGTCCTTTCCGAGTACAGCCTTTGCACTTTGATTTTTTCCTTCAATATCAGCTGAAACTCAGCTAAATTATGCTAAACTCTGTGAATTCCCCTGTGTGAGAGTTAACATAAAATTAAAATATAAATATAAAGAAATACATCCATTTATTTCACTTAGTTCAAAGAATTTTGGAAGATTTCTTTGTGCATTGAAGACACAATTAATAAGTTAATTGCAACTTCCTATTCCTTAGTTTATAAACGTGGTATTGTTTCTCCCTGCATTTTAGCATTATGTTCTTTTCTTGCCAGCAACGTTTTCCTTTTTTGACAATGCTAAAAATTTTGCAATAAAGAAAGCTTTCCATTAGACTTCACTAGTTACTAAAAATGGGCAGAGGAAAACACTAACAGAAGGAGTGAAACATAAACAAGGAACAGTGATGATCACCCAATAAAGCCATTGGAAAAGATCTGTTAGAATTGATACGAATGGCACAAAATTGAAGGACCAAATCACAACCTAGATCATAAATTTATTATACTTATTATTTGAGTTGATTTAACAAAATATCATGAGCTGGGTGGCTCTTAAACAACATAAACTTATTTCTTACACTTCTGGAGTCTGGGAAGTCCAAGATCCAAAGAACCAACAGATTCAGTGTCTGGTGAGGGCCTGCTTCTACATAGAGGGAGCTTTATCACTGTGTCCTCACATGGCAGAGGAGGAAGGGCAGCTCTCTGAGGCTGCCTTTTATGAGGGTTCTACCCTCATGACCCAATCACCTCCCAAAGGCCCCACCCCTAGTAACATCACTTTGGTGATTAGGTTTCAATAAATGAGTATTGGAGAAACACAAGCATTCAGACTATAACGTGGAGCATATTTTATGTAGCAAAAAGGCAAATAAAAACATATAGCCATGCATCACTTAGCAACACGGATATGTTTTGAGAAATGTATCATTAGGTGATTCTGTGGTTGTGCCAATAGAGAGAGTACATTACAAACCTAGATGCTATAGCCTACTACTCTTCTTTACCTAGGCTGAATGGTATAGCCTATCGCTCTTAGGCTACACATCTGTATCGCATGTCACTATCCTGAGTAACATAAGAAATAGTAACACAGTGGTAGTATTTGTTTATCTAAACATAAAAATGGCACAGTAAAAATATAGTATTAAAATCTTATGATACCCTAGTCATATATGTAGTTTATCATTGATGGAAACATCATTATGTGGCTCATATATATGAGGCAAACTTTATCCTTGCTTGATTGCATCCTTGCCCCTTTTACCTGGGCCAAGGATCCAGCTGACAAAGATTTATCTGTGGTGGAGTCAGGGTGGAGGATCTGTCCACTGTGGAGCTAGGACTAAAATTTGGTGCAGGCAGCTGGCATGGGCTTAACAAGTTATCTTGTGTGGCTAGCACATTCTGTAGGTCCAGGGTGAGAGATTTGCCTGGTACAGCTGTTGTATTTACAGGGCTAACATCCAGGAAACAGGCACTCAGCCAGTGTCTTTGGTAGAACTGTCACCAAAAGAGGCAGCTCTTGAGTTTGAGAGATTGATTAAATTTAGAGATATTGAACAAATTAGCAAAAATAGGAGGGTTAGGATCATGTGAGTCACCTTTCTCATTATTGAAGAAGATAAAAATATAGCAATTGGGGAAACTGAAATAAACCCTGTGGTGCTGTCTTGGAATTATAGTCATCTGTGTGAACTCAGAGTTTTTAATATATAAATAAAGATAGATAGTTATATAAATAAAGTCAGATATATTTATGTCTATATGTATATCTAGAACTATATATATACATATATATATGTGTGTGTGTTTTTCAGTGGGTGAGTATATACACATATGCATATTTTCTAGCAGACTACTGCTTTCCATAGCAACCAACACACCTAAAGCCCAGATTTTGATTTCCAAGTATTATTGTCCAATAAAAGCACCCAGGACTGATTCCAGGGCTGAGAAAATACAAACATAGGATGACCCTGAAATATCAAGATGTATCAGCAGTAAAAAAGTGAAAATCAGAAATACCAATGAAAGTAAAGAATTTAAAAATTATTGTGAGGATACTTAGCATTATAGAATTGCAAGGTTGTTTCATTTATAATCGACACAAGCAATATATGCTGCATTATTATCTTACATTCTTGCCCAGTAAACACCTACTACTCCCTTAGAATCAGAGTTAAATATTTAAATCTAGATATTGAAACGGGATAGTTCCCTTGACCCCTTTGCAGGACTCCCAAAGTGGTTGGCTCATTTACTCAACCTGCAGCTCTCAACCCCTCATGGGAGCAGGAGCACACAGGTGAGTGGGCTGGGGCCGAGAGGAGTGCTTATGTGTGCCAGCAGAAGTGGAACTCTGAGCAGCCCCATAGCAGCATCTAGGGGGTTACCTGTGATCCCCAGAGCCCCAGAGGGCATGTATTACAGTATGCTCTTTTAGCTTTGCTGTTCACAGGTGGCTTAAGAGTTAAACGGCTCAGTGGAGGGTCATGGTGACAGCTTTTGCACGCTCCCTCTTGATACCTAAGTTCTTGTCCAGCATCCAGGAAAAAATCAGGTTGCATGAACAAATTGAAGGTTGGGAACGTGAAGGATTTATTGAGCAGTGGAAGTGGCTCTCAGCAGGATGGGGAGGTGGAAAAGGGATGGAGTGGAAAGGTGGTCTTCCCCTGGAGTTTGGTGGTCCCTGGCTGAACCCTCCTCTGAAGTCCCGCCATCAATCTGTCCCTCTAAGTCAAGCGGCTTCTCTACATTGTCTGGCCGCTTCTTCTCTTTTTTCCTTCTCTGCCACTCTGCCACTTTGCCACCTGCCACTTTGCCACTCTGACACCCCTCTGCCAGTGGAGCCTGGAGTTTTTATGTGTACAAGATGGGGGGCGGGGCAGGCCAAAAAGCAACATTTGAAAGAGAAAACAGGAACGCATGTTCTCACTTTGGGCCGTGGGTCCAGGCTTGAGTGTGGTGCTTCATCAGGGACCCTGCCCTTTTCTACCTAGTATTTCCCTGCCTCCTGTCCTATCGATATGAATCTGAAAAATTAATTAAGCTTAAAGTGATCAACTCCTGGATATTGGCATATGATTCTAAATTTATCTGGTTCTATCTTTCAATCATAAAAAACAAGGTCCAATATGAAAAAAAGCAAAAATCCTAGAAGAAACAAAAATAATACATAAACAAAACACAAAAGTAAAATATTTTATTAATGTTTTAAGATACATGAATTATTACCTTCATAAAACACTCCATATAAAGGAGTTACTGGATATCATAAAAGCATTTTTGGAAATTAAAAATTATAAAATTGTAATGGCCTAACATTAAGAAATATATAAATTATGAGAGCTAGAGGACAAGAATCTCTCAAAATATAAAGTTAAAATGATAGATAAAAAATATGAGAGAAAAGATAGGAGATCTGTAAAATTTCAAGAAGAATGGACCCTGAAAAATGGAGATGATTAATCAGAATAAGATAAAAATATAACCAGATTGAATTGAGATGGGTTTGAAATTCACCAGTATATGCAGTTTTCTGATATGGACTTTAGTAAAAAGTTAACTTCAAAAAACGCAAAATATACTAATTATAAAGTTGAGACAAAGTTATTTTCATAACGATTCCAATAAAATTTAAGAGAAAATAACAATGCTTCTCTAGAAATTGTGCTCCTACTCTCCACCTAAAGCATGGTGCATCTTTAAGCACTTACATAGTATGAGAAAATATAATCCTACTAATCTTATTTAGACTTTATTCCTTACAGAAAAGCAGAACGGATTGAATCATATATAATCAGTTTCTTCTCTACTGACCAAGTCTCAATACACTATTCTGCACAAAACATTAAAAAATAATAATATCATAGTGATCAAAGTTTTACAGTTGTTTAGAATCAACCTCGAGGAAAATGATGGTTTATAGAATTATAGTTACAAAACATAAATATTATAAAAATGAAATGTGTGAAATTTAAAATAGACAAAAAATAATGCTAAAATTTACAAGTCCCTTTCTAGATCCCTTTGCACTTTTGTTCCATGTTGTCCTGCAACTCTGCTGATCTCATTAGTGCCTTTTATTCCATCATATCAGATTAGGCTCAGGGCTATTTCACTGGAAACCCTCTACTCATGTCTTTAAACACACTTCCCTACTGGTTTTGCAAACTTACTGGGATTCAGCTCCTCAGTACAAAAAAAATCCTCAGAGTGATCATAGGTGAAATAAAAACATATAGTATTTTATATTGTTAGATAATCCTGATTGTTTATGTTTTGGCTCAATTTTTCAGATTGTCATTTTCTACACACATATGGGATAGGATTGGTTATGTTTTTTAATGTAATTATTCAGATTATTTAGAAATCAAATTCTCACTTTTTTTTAGTTTAACAAGGTCACAGGACACAAAATTAATAAAATTATATTTCAATACCATAAACTGAACAATCTTAATATAACATTAACAATTCCATATACAGTATAATAAAAAAGAATCAAATAGGAATACATTTAACCAAAGTATAATATCTGTATAATGAAAACTGTAGAACATTGACAACCAAAATTCAGAATCTAAATAAGTGAAGAGACACATCATGTTCATCTGTTAGAAGACTGAATATTTTTAAGATGGCAGTTCTAAAAATATATTCTTTTTTCTAGAATCCAAGTGGACTTTATTTGACACAGAATATAATATGGTTGCAGAAACAGCAAATTGAAAAGACAAAGCAGAAAAGACACAGTTCTATCTAATTTAAAATTAGGTGACAGGAGGGAACATCATTAACGAATAACAAAATAGTTAAACTTGATGGAAGATGTCTTTTTCTAGTGCCCATACTTTAGGAATTCTCACTCTTTGTTGTCCAATGGACATACCTGTGGTGTTTTGAGCCAGTGACAGATGCAGTGGAAGTGAAAAGCATGGTTACAAATGCCCCATAAGATGGTATACTCTTCAGAAGTAGGAGACACTTAGTTAGCTTGACATTCTATGCAAAGATCTGTAATGTGTTTCCTGCCAATGGCACAGTTGCCAAGCACAATATCCCAGCCCAGAGGGCTACTGCATTCCACTTTTTCACCTTAAAGCCCTTCTTGCCCACACTGTCATTGGTGCTGCTCAGGGTACCCTCTTACACCGCTGCCACCATTTTGGAAACACACGTTTTAAAAATATTTATCTTTAAAATTTATTGTTTTATTAAAATTATAAAAAATGGTATTTTTTTGTTTTGTTGTTAATGATATGTAAGAGGGATTTATTTGGCCAAGAATTTGATCTTCAGAAATATTGTTCCACAAGCCTTTGTAATTAACAGATAATTTTCTTTTAGCTACCAGAGAAAGGATTCGTGAATTTGCCTTTAGAATACTTTCCCTAGATTTGGCCGTATATTCAGATATTCCAATTGTATTATACCGTTTTCATACTACTGATAAAGACATACCTGAAAATGGATAATTTATAAAGAAAAGGAGGTTTAATGGACTCACAGTTCCACGTGGCTGAGGAGGCCTGACAATCATATCAGATGCCAAAAGGCACGTCTTACATGGCAGCAGGCAAGAGAGAATGAGAGCCAAGAGAAAGGGGAAACCCCTTATAAAATCATCAGATTTCATGAGACTTATTCACTACCATGAAAACTGGAAACCATCCCCTTGAATCAATTATCTCCCACAAGGATCCTCCCAAAATACGTGGGAATTATGGGAGCTAAAATTCAAGATGAGATTTGTGCGGGGACACAGCCAAACCATATTGCTAATCTTGTATTATTCCAAAATTGCCAAATCAATTTGATTTAACCTGTAGAAACATATGTAGAATCAATATGGAGCTGGAAGAATATAACAATAACTTTCAGATCCACTCTTACTTTCAGATATATATATGTATCTGTATACATGTATATGTATAATATATGAATATGTGTGTGTGTATAATATATGAATATGTGTGTATATCAAGTTTATCTTTTCTTAAAGATACTATTGGTCCTTTTGAAGGCAGCATACCTCTGTTTAGAATTGTGGTTTAAGTGAATCTTTATTTTGGTATCAGAGAAGAATAAAATACAGTATATTATTAATGACATATATCTCCTAAGTACAATTTTTCCTGACTAATCCCCACTATAATTAGCAGAGTTATGTATAACTCTGAAATAGAATTGTATCTGGTTGTCTCAACCAGACTCATTATATGTCTCAACCTGACTCATTGTCTATAATTAGCAGAGTTAATCTTTGGAGGAAATAAAATGGAATAGGTAATAGTAAATGTAGTCCTCCAAAACTAGAGGTCTGGGTGGTTATAGAAAATTGTATTTGTGACAGAGTAGTAAAAGAATTAGTAAAAGAAAGTTGCTTAAAAGTGGGATCCACACAGTAAATCTACAACCTGTGCCCCACATAGTCATTCTCAGTTCAGCTTCATACAAAGCATTTTTTAAAATAAAAAGGTCAAAATATTCAGTATTTTCCATCGGAAATATTTGTCTTTCTTTTTTAATTAACTAGCATCCTTTAATGGTTTTACTGAGACATGTTTTTAGACTAATGTCTGTCTACGTAGCAACTAATTCTTACCTAATATCCGTAATTTGTCATGGAAACAACCTTCAAATTCACTAAACTCTATCTGCAACACAGAGCAATAAATGTTTGCAGATGTGTGCCCACCTATGTTTTACAGTGATTGGAGTAAAAATAGTACTGATTTCAGGAACTTATTTACCGTTGCAGGAAGTCAATGCAGTCAGACTTAACTGACAATGATGACATTGATATTATGTAGGTATGTCCTCACTGAATGATGAAAATATTCACAAGATTTCTAACTGGTCTGAGCTATTTCAGAGAATATCTTATATATTATTTTATAAATAAAAATTAAATTAAATTGTTATAAAAATTATACAATATAAATTATTTTATAATTTTCATAAGTGTTTCCAATAAGCACCCCATATAATCCCCTTTTAACTGAAGGCATTTTAGACTTACAGCCTCCAGCAAAATCATATATTTTCCTCATTGCTTTAGATAAAAAGAGGAGAAGAAGGATTGGGGTGGGGGGATAAGTATGGGAAGAGGAAGGGGAAGGAAATACCACCTGAACTAGGTTGGAAAACTTTCTATAAAGAACCAAGAAGTAAATGCTTTAGGGTTTTTTATAGGCAGTATGTTTTCTGTTGTAATTACACTACTCTGTGTTGTAGTGAGAGAGCAGTGATAGATAGCACATAACTGAATGGGCATGACTTGTTAGAAAATCTTTCATTTGGCCAGGCGTGGTGGCTCACGCCTGTAACCCTAACATTTTGGGAGTGGATCACCTGAGGTCAGGGGTTCGAGACCAGCCTGGTCAACATGGTGAAACCCCGTCTCTACTAAAAATACAAAAATTAGCCAGGCATGGTGGCAGGCATCTGTAATCCCAGCTACTTGGGAGGCTGAGGCATGAGGATCACTTGAACCCAGGAGGCGGAGGTTGCAGTGAGCCAAAATCGCGCCATCACACTCCAGCCTGGGGGACAAGAGCGAGACTTTGCCTCCAAAAAAAAAAAGGAAAACATTTTATTTACAAAACAGGCAACAAGCTAGATTTGGTGTTCAGGCTATAGTTTGCCAACCCCTCATTTAAACTTTAGCATAGGGTATAATAACAGAATGACTGCAAATATATTTAACTGATCAATGCACTTGAAATGGAACTGATAATTTTAGCAATATATGTTAAATACAAAAGTTATGCAAAAGCAAACAGGATTACTCTGAAACAGAATTATATCTGGTTGTCTCAAACCATTTTTATTTTGAGCACATGTAAATACTGTTTACATTTTAAAACATCTTACTTGGATATGATTGTGTGGTAATGACATTTAAGTTTCATGATTCTGACTACAAGAAAAAGAATAATTTTAGGACTAAAACTCCACAGTTAAAAAACTAAGGTTCTGGTCAGTTTCAGTAACTATATTGTGGCCAAATTTTCTACAATAAATACCTAAACTTTGAGAGACAAAGGGATTGTTTTAGTCTTCCTTGTTCATCTTCTCATTTCAGAAATAAGAACCACATATCAAAGTAGTGATAGGGCTAGGGCTAGTGTTGGAATATAATTTACAATAACAAAAAGAAAGCACTATTGATCAACAGTTTTGCTGCTTGAAGACAAACATAAAAATGAAATAAAAGTTTCTACTTTGGATGATTCATCTTTCTGTTACATGTGAAAATTGATATCACTGGAAAAACTAAAGTTTTAAAAATATATTCTAACTCATTTTGTTAAAATGAAATCTCCAACCTAATTTCATCTGTAATCATCATCTCTACATTTTTTCTTACTATAATAGAGTAATTTTTCCTGCTTATAGGAAGACCAGTCTCTCTTATCTTCCTTCTAAAAGATTTATTTCTGTAAAAATTCCCTTGTACTCTTCCTATTTCAGGCATTTCATCAGAAAACGGGCATGCCCTAGTGTATTTCACTAAAAATAATTAAAAGAAGACACCCACAAAATCTCCTCCCTTGATCTCATGTTCACCTTTAGGTGTTACCATAATTATCTGCTCTACTTCCCAGAAAATGTCTTAAGAGGGTTGATAATGGTCACTTCCTTCATTTTTGTGTTCTATCATTGCCCTGAAAATGTCTAATTGGGTTCTATTTCCCCAATTGCACAGTATGGTACTTGTAAAGCTTATCAACGACCTACATTTTGTCAATTCCAAGTATCATTTTCCTCTCATCCTATGTGACATTGATACTCATGTACTCATTTAGAAATAACTTTTCCTAATGGATTCCATAAGACCACACAGTCAGGGTCTTCCTCTAACTTTAGCAGCTGTTCATTTTCTGTATCTTTCATTGAAATTATTTTCTCAGTAGACTGATACTTTTTCAGTGGATAGCTTTTGAGTATGGTTGAGTTTGATGTGGGGTCATATATGCACACCCTTCAAGGGAATTCATTGACTTGCAAGGCTTTAAAGAGCTTTTGTATAAATATGACTTCAAATCCATAACTTCAGCTTTACCCCTGTGTTCTCCATCAGCATCTTTAATGGCTTCCATGAAACTTCTAATTAAATTTCTGAAAGGCAAAATTGAATTCTTGATTTTTCATCTCTAAAGCTGCCTCTCCAATCATCTATCCATTAAGCAAAAAACTAGAATTATCACTGCTTTTTATATGTCTCATACCCAACCCTAAATAACCCCTCCATACACACCACATACTACACATGACAAATACAAGCAACCCATCAACAAGATAATCATGTCTAATTTCAAAATTAGGCATGCCCTGTATGGTTCCACAGTTTTTAAATTGAAGTCTCACTATTCTAATTCAAGCTACTTTATATCTTACCTTCAATATGTTCTTAAACACTCCTTCTTGTTTGCAATTAGAATCAAATCAAAACTTGTTATTATGGCTTTCAGGGCCCTGCCTGATTTGAAACCTACCTACTTATCCATTAGTAATTTTTGCCAAGATCTTTCTTATTCTGTAAATTTCATCTTTTCTAGATAAGCAGCCTTCTTTCTGTTTTTTAAAAATTAATTTTGTTCTGGTTTTAATGTCTTTGCATCTACTGTTCTTTCTTCCTGAGAGCCACTGATCCCAAATATTCATATTGCTAGATCCTTCTAGTCTCTAAAGGCTCATCATAAATGTATCTCCTCAGAGTATCTTGGTTTACACAATCAAATTAATACCAAAACCATGCATAAATGCATTATATCACCTTTTAGTGAAGCCCTTTATAGTATTTATCACAGTCTGAAATTCTTTTTCTCATATATTTGCTCATTTTGTACTATTTGTTTCCGACAACATTCAATTATAAGCCCACCCAGAGCTTAGGCCTGGCTGCTTTATCCACTGTGGCTACAGAAAATGTGGGCAGCAAAGAATAAACTTTCAATGCACATATGTTGAAAGAAAAAATAAAATGATATAATGAATAGGAAAAGTGTTCTGCCAACATATTATAGATTTTTTTAGCAAAGATAAAAATATAAGTAGCAAGGCCACCCCATTCACCAACTCTGCACTGATAGCCCATATAAATAACTGAGAATGACATTATTTTCCATTTGCATTCTGATAGAGACTAGGTTGTTTCCCATTGCAATACTCAAATTGGCTACTATTCAAACACTATCATAAGCCATGAATTGGAACCTGTTTGCTGACCCTGAATTAAACAACACACCTTAGTCTGTATATGGTTTTAGACAAACCTGTCAGCGTCATTACATAAATGCCTGATACTTAGCTCAATTCAATTGACATTTATTAGCAAATCCTCTATTGTTGAAATCTTGGTCTTCATTTCTGAAGCTTCACCATGTAATAGGAAATATATATAAATAATCCAAGTCAGTGAAGGAAATTACAGAAGAGAGAGTGACAGGATCAAGGTGTGAAAAATTGAATAACATTGTAGTTAAATAATGAACTTAATGGTTGCAAAGAAAAGTCAAGAGGGAGTATTCATGGAAATAAACCTGGGAACACCCAAGGTCAGATTTTGAGAGACTTTTAAAACTGATGCTGAGCTTGGGTCTTGACATGCGCTCATTGGTGAGAAAGGGGAACGATCAAAGCTTTGTTTGAGAAAACTAACTGGTGGTGGAGGGTGGAATTGAACAGTTAAGTTAAAAGGGTACACACACCAGCTAGAATGAAAATGCTGTCTTAAGTGTACAATAATTAGGACCTCAACAAGGTTTTATGGGGGAAAAAAGGAATACATTTTAGTAATTCTTACCATTAGGACCATAAAGTTAATGCTTGCTTTGTTCTGAGTGATGGTAATAAGTAGAGATTTTTATATCACTACAGTAGAAGATTACATGTGCCCAAAAGAAAGAAGTAATTTAAAGTAGAGGAGTCTGTTTTCACACATGTTGAATTTGAGGAATGCTAATGTATCAATGTAGAGCTATTTAGCCACAGTAGAAAATTCATGCCTTTGAGTTTCTATGGGTCAAATTTATTCCTTCTCTCTCTGAGTTCTGAACCAATTCAGAAACATGTACAGAGTTCATATAGCTCCAAACTATTAGCTAAATCCTGTCTGACTCCACATAGACTCTCTCTGCTGAAAGGGCAGGTCTTCAAATATCATGAAAACTAGTGTGTTACTAATTTTTTTAACGTACCATACATACATGTACCACTAGGGAAAAAATACTATTATAATTGTTGTAATTGATTATAGGACAGATTTAAGATAATTGCGGACAAAAGTTGTATCTTGGATTCAATGGAACATAATAAATTCCTGAATTTTCATCCATTTTTAGGTTTCTCTCATCACTGTTATGCCTTGTTAATTCATAACCCCTCTTATTAAGAACCCTCAAATTTTATGTGAAGAAAAATCTACCAAAGTCAAGTTAGAGCCGATAGTTTTATTGTTATTGTTACCTGCAGAAGCAGATGGATTTCTACCCCAAATTTGGTTTAGATATCAAGACTGATGATGCCACATACACCCAAAAAGTATGAAAAGTTTTATTACTGACACAATTGAGGTATCTGGGAGAATAAGACAGGCATCTCAACAGCTCCAATATGGCTTCAGAGAGCAAAGAGAGAAGACTGGCCTGGGTTTAATTGTGACTGGGGGTTGGACCCAGTGAGATTTCTCACATATAAGTGGGGGCTGGCATGGTATAAATCTCACAGTGGTGCCAAAGGAAGGAACATAAAGGGTTTATATACCTTCCTCAGATGTGGGGCACAAGGGAAAGAAGGAAGAGTGAGTTTTAAAAGCTGTTGGCAGTCAGATATCCAAAACTGGAGTCAGATTCCATTTTTATTTTCTATCATTTATTTTATACTAACATACAAAGGTCAGTGTTTTGATTTAATAGGGCAGAATATTCTCATCAGAATTGCAACAAAAGCTAAAATTTCCATTTCTATAGCAATACACTAGGATATATAGAGCTTTGCAATTTATTTTACCTGTATTTTTCCAAATCTCAAGGATCCTTCTATAGAGTCTGTCTCAAATGCTAGTGCCACTCTCTCATAGAAAAAACATAAAGAGTTTACCTGATGTATTTTGGATTTTTGCTAACTTTCAGGAAGTTAATCATACTGTTTCTCTGCTGTAATGAAATACTCTAAGTAGAGTGCAAAATATGAATGGCTTATTTTTTTCTATCTGGCCCTTCTTTGGCATGTTGATGGCAAATTCTTAACTCTTCATTCCGTCTTTCATAGGAAATGTCAAGAAAAAAAAATCAGTTCCAAGACACAGAGAGTTTCACCATCCAAAAATTTAAGTGCATATATAAGTCTTGTTTAATGCCTTCAAATTTTGTAAAATAATCTTCTCATTAATATTTTTCTATATTGCCTCCATTTTAATATTATTCATATGAATTTTATACTTGCAGAAAGTTTAAAAACTTACTTAAGTTACAGGTTACTAATGATAAGAAAGCTTCATGCCACTAATCCATTAATCTAACATTCAGGGATAATATTCTACTAAAAATAGAATTATTCTTCTTTTTCTTTCCTTCTTTTTCTAATTATTTTGATTTAATTGGACTTTTCCGAAAGGCTAGTGAAGTGTGCAACAATCTAATCTGGGAAAACATCCTTCAGTGGAAGAATTTTAGGCCTCAGTTTCTTAACATAGCAGTGCTGACACTAAGATAATTTTCCTCCACCACAGCACAGTGGTGTCCCTGCTCCCACACTTACTCTTCTCTTGACAGTGCTGTGTTGAATGCAGTTCTTTCTGTGCCTGGGTTACTGATATTTTGTCCTTATTTTACTCAAGTGGCAATTACTGAAAACTGTACCATGTCAGTGCAACCCAGGGAGGAAAGAACATTATTCTTGAATGTTTAAGCTTTCCCTTAGGAAGACCACAGAGGTCATCAGCTCTGTAATGCCTTTGTCATGTCTCCCTCAGGGAAGACTGAGAAACCAATAACTCATAAAGCATAGAACCCTCACATAGGAAGGTTTGCTGTTAATAATATTTAGTCACTACAAACCTGGATGGAATTCAGCCAGGAAGCTTAGTATCCCAGTCATTAGCAAATCCCCTGTGTGTTTCTGTCACCCATTTATTGCATTCTCCACCAGTTAAGTGATGCACTGGCTTGGCAGTTATAATTTTGTGAAGAGGTGGGCATTTTTTATCTGTCTCAAAAGAATTCACACCTAAAGTAATATCTGGCTGTGAACACTTTATGTGACTTTTATTTGAGAGAACATCTCTAAAAGATTTAGGAGCTCTACAGTTTCTCACATGGGTTGCTTGTATTTCTATTTCAACTAACTTTTTCATAGCTTTTTGAAGTAGTTTCAGATAGTCTATGGACACACAGCAGGATAATACTCATGGTCTCTGGCTCATTTTTCTTGTTTTCTCAACCCCTTTCTATATAAAATAAACTAGGCCTATTATATTTTAATCTAATTGAGTCTGCTCACCCCATCCCCTGGACATTGCAACTTCCTATGGAAGAGGCATGTGATCTCGGATATTGGTCTCTGGAGATCTCCCCATTAAATGCACTTAAGCCTCACACATTCTAAATTGAGAAGGGGGGGAAATGAAATAGAAAGTAACAATACAAATAATAGTATATGTATTGTTTTAAAAGTAATTTTGCTTTTCAAATTCCAAATTTCTGGAAAATAAAAAGCAATGAAGAAGAATCAATAGTGAAAAAATGCTAAGTATTGGAAGTTGGCCTAAATTGCATTTGTATAAGTTTAGTATTGCATTTGTTTGATGAGCAGTGAAAACAAAAAAGCAGAATTGTCCATTCTTTCTCAATGTTGTGTCCAGGAGCACCCTGAAAATCTGCCCCCATCGTTGTACTGCAGAAAGACTAGAACAAGAGGAGATTCAGAAATGTAGGTTCAGATTCAGTATTTCTGTGCAGCCCTATTCAGATTAAAATCTGTCAGTGAGAGGTATTTGGTGAGACTTGAGGGCAGAAATGGAAGAGAGGGCACAGTTCCTTAAAGGCATCTCTGGGCCAATGGCAAAATGTGAAGTTCAAAGCCGTTTCCAGGCATAGAGGTGCCTCAGAGAGCTGATGGAAGTTTCCCAGCTTCTTGGGACTCAAAATGGCCTCAGGGTCAAGCATTTGTAAAGCTACAGTATGAAAAGATAGTTGTTTTTAATCTTCCCAGAAGTTCTTGAGAATCTCAGCAGCTTCCAGAAAAGCTCTTAAAAATCATCTGTTTCTGTACTGCAGGCTGAAGTCCTTAGGGGGCCTCCCCTGAGTTCTACTCCCTTTGTTCTTCCAACATTGGCCTTAGCCTCTGATTGACTGCTTAAAAGCCCTTCCATTTAACCTTAAATTGTATTAAAGTTAATTATCATGTTCTAATTCTAAAAAGATACACAGAATGTATGTATTTATTTATTTACTTATGTAATCTTCCAGATAATTTACAGTAAATACTATGTACTCCCTAGAAGTGTACAATCCCAACAGACAAAAATTATTTAGATATTTCATTCATTATACCCTGACCATTTGCTATTTTTGAAAAATCATCATTGTTAAAATGCAAAAAAAAAATTTGTTTTATTGGCATATTACATCATAGTGTTCTTTCACAGTGTTTCCTTTAAGATGAAGGACATTTAACACTGAATTTAATTTCTACATATCAAACATGATATGGTGTTTTCTATTGAGAATTATGTTTAAGAATTTTCAAAATCCCTCACTAGGCAGATTCAAAGGGTTTTGTTTTGATTTTTTGTTTTCATATGTTTGGTTTTTGACAGAAAGTCTTAAAATGTTGGTATATCTGCTCTGGTGCTATTACATGTTTCCTGTAACTAATATGGATCCAGGAAACCATTAGTGGGAGGACTATAATATTAATTAAGTATGCACAAGAAATTAATTTAATTAAAAATAAAATGAGCTATCATCATTTAATTTGGGGAAGAAAAGCTGAATAAAAATGGAAAGTTCACAGGCAGAACTGTGCTAAGTTCTTCTGCATTTGTACTAAGGATGCAGTAGACCAAAGACATTTAAAACAATAATACAAAGATTTGGGGTGAAGAATTTAAACAAAAAATTTGTGCTCATGATTTTATATTTGGAGCTATATTATTGAATATTCTATAAACATAGGATGAAATGGGATAACCTTCCATCTGTCAGTGGTAAAGGGATTTTAGTCTGAATAATGATAAAGCTGTTAGAATTGATGCTGATCCCTTGGATAAGAAGATTTTTGCCCTGGAAGCATATAACTTATGACACAGAACTGCCATTTAAAAATAGATAAGGTATCCTGCTACCTTATCTGATAAAATGTGATCTTATTTTTCATGTTGTAACCCATGAAAATTTTTGTTTATTCTCTGTATGTGGCCTTGCTTAAGCCTGTGTTTTACAGTTTATTAGATCCACTAATCTGGGACTTGAGTCTTACTTCATCTTTTCTCTAATGGAACAACAGATTCATATTCCTCCCTCAGCTGTTGAAGCTTTTCTTAACATGTTTTTATTTTAACAGATTGTTCCCAACCAGAGCACCTCCCACCCCAAGAGACCAGCATTCACATTTTTAGAAAATTAATCACTCAGTCACCCTTGGTTCCCAGTTCAACAACATCTGGGGATCTTTGTGGCACAGGGCAGTGCTACCCAAGCCACTCCAGCAAGGTTAGTTCTTTGAATGTGGAATGTGTTCATCATATCCCTTCCAAAATGGGTAGCCAAAATAATAACTATATCAGCAACCCTCCAAATGTAGCATCTAAAAAATATCATTTAGTGATGCTTTTTAAAGCATAGGCCCACAGGACCTGAGGTAAAAGAACTAGAACTTAGTTAAATAACATTTATGACTGAAATAGTAAACTATTTTTGCGGTTATGACTGAAGGATATTTTAGATCTCCAATGCAAACTTTTCATTTTACAGTTTCAGAAACAAGGCTCTTCTGAATGGCATGGCTTGTCTAAATGGTGCAAATTATGGTAGAAGCACACCCAGGCACCCAAGCCTCAACTCCAATGGTCTCCTAAGCCACTATAACAGGAGACTGTCCAAGTAATATCATGAATCTTCTTTCTTTGCCATGATTCTCACACATTTTCTCCCTGAGGGATGAATGAAGAATGGACAAAATACAGTCTTTGGATGAAGTATTTTGATGTAGTTAGCAAGCATACACTGTTGGATGGTTTATCCTTCATCCCAGAAACAAACAAAAAAACTTTTGCTATAATCAACGAGGAAAAACACTTTTCCTTTTATTTCTTTCAAAATTGAAATTCCTATATCCCAGATGACCTGCTTGCAACTCAGTAGATATAGGTATCAGCTGCTGCCCCCGCTTTGGCAAGAAGGAGTTCTGTAGCAGATTTTGAATGCCCGGAAGATAGAAAACTAGTCTTTGCTAAAACTTTAGGGGAATCAAAAGCAAAAACAAAAATACCAGACTGTAGACTGTCAGCCTGCCAATAACTTGAAGCATTTTCTTAGAATTGGTAAGGAATATTCAAATTTATAAAATAAGTTCTTCCGAGGGCTTTTACAGGATTTTAGGGCTTGGCAAAATGGAAATGTCTACCCTTTTGCTATGGTAACAGAGAGGAAGAACATTGATTGGCAAGTTACCTACAGTGAGAATATAACACTGACCATGTCGAAGATAAAACTTCACTGAGAGGGGCTGGATAACAAGGATTGGACTGGATATTTGAATCTTTCAACACAAACAGTGATTAAATACTCTCTCTATATCTATCTATCTATCTATCTATCTATCTATCTATCTATCTATCATCTATAGCTTTCTATATATAGATATATATATATAGATAGATAGATATATATATATGTAGCTTTCCCATTAGGAGGTACAGACACCCAGCAGAGATGGCTAGATGGCATATATACTAATTTAGTGCCTAAAGTGTTAAGCAATGAGTTAAGCAATGGGATTAAAACACAAATATAGTCTCTGCATTTCTGGTTATTACATTTTAACAAAAGAAATAAGCAGGTATATGAGCAAATAAAATAGTTTCTGCTTGTTATAAGGATATATATATAAGGCTAAGATGAGAAGATCTAGAGAGTCGGGTTAGTTCAAATTATTGTTCTAAAACATGGATCTAGGTGCTCACTTAAAAAATGAGAATGTTGTTTGAGAGATACATCTTGAAAAATCATCCAGTTTTTTAAAAACAATTGAAGCCCTTCTTTAATTTGCTATACATTGCTAAATGCCTCTTCAATTCCAAAAGATGCTTTGATACGGTGTACTCTAGGCCAAGAAGAACCCACACTGGGACATAAAACCTGATGTAACATACCTTTATGTATTCTTGTATAGATCTTTATTATGCATTATACTGAAATATGTAGTTATGTGTATTTATTTTTTTTTCATTTTTTAAAGAAACTATGTTAATGGAACAATAGGTACCAAGCAGTTTATAAGTAAATATTTGCGTATTGCCGTACTGTCAATTAAGACAAATGAACCAAATATAGAAAGATTTGTCTAGGAAACATCTCTTAACACAATAGCAGTTATCATCCCCACCATCAGCCCTATGGCATGCAGCTGTGCACACATTGACGGAGAACATGATCACAGCTTGTGGGAGCCAAGTTGGGCAAAAAGGATTCGTTTTCCCAAATTCAGAGATCTATGTTCTGATCATCAATTACTGCTTCTGATAACAATAGTAGACAAACAATTGGGCAGTCATTATTGTTGGGCCTCCAGCATTGTTGCAAGCTGCCCCTCCCCATCCTGCTAAAGTTACTTCCAGGAGATTTCAAGGGCTAACACTCTTTCCCCTCTTTATTTATTTTTTCTTCTGTTGGGTACCAGACATTAAAGGCTAGGGAATTCAAAAGGAAGTACTTATATGGAGAAATAGAAACATGGTCATACCCGCCCAGGGGAAAGTTCAGGCTCAGAATAGCTGAGGAGACCATTGTTTACACATTATGCTGATTCTCAGCACAGAGACAGCCTACAACAATGGAAGAAAAAAAAGAGAGAAAGAAAGAAGAAAGCAATCAAATGCAGCAACTCTGAGAAGAGGAAGAATCTTATTGCCTTACTTACCATATAATTAGATTCAAATGTCCAGTTTTCAACAAAGAATCCCAAAGCATATGAAGAAATAGCAAATATGACCCATTCAAATGGAAAAAATAAGCCAAGAGAAAATGTCCCTGAAAAAGACCTAATAGCACATCTACTAGACAAGAACTTTAAAAGATCTATCTTAAAGATGCTCAAAGATCTAAAGGAAAAATGGATAAAGTCAATAAAATAATTAATAAATAAAAATGAAAATATCAATAGAGATTAAAAAAACACCAAAAAAAATCTTGACCTAAAAAGTACATTACCTGAAATTAAAAATTGACTAGAGGGATTCAAAAGTAGATTGAAACATTCAAAAGTTGAATGAAGTAGATTGAGGAGGCAGAGGAATCATTAAACTTGAAGATAGAACAAAGGACATTGAGATCTCTGGAATCTCAGGAAGAAAGGGACAAAATATTTAAGAAAATTGAACAGAGAGTAAAAGACCTGTGGAACACCATCGAGCTGACTAACTTACACAGTGTGGGAGTTCCAGAAGATGAATAGAGAGAAAAAAGGACAGAGAGAATATTCGACAAAACAGTAGCCAAACATTTCTCAAATTTGATTAAAGACATGAACATGAGCATCAAAGAACCTCAACAAACTCCAACAAAGATGAATTTGAAGAGACTCACACCAAGACACACTATAATCAAACTGTAAAAAGCCAAAGCCAAAAACAGAATCTTGAAAGCAGCTAGAGAGAAGTGAGTCATCACATCAAGGGATCATCAGTAAGATTATGAGCAGATTTCTTATCAGAAACCTGGGAGGCCAGAGGGCAGTGGGCTAATATATTCAAACTGCTAAAATAAAAAGTCTGCAACAAGAATTCCATTTCCAGCAAAACTGTCCTTCAAAGGGAAAAATAATTAAGACATTCTCAGATAAACAATAGCTTAGGGAATTTGTTGCCATCATACCTTCCCTGCAAGAAATACTAACAGGAGTACCTAAGGTTGAAAAGAAAGGACAATAGACAGTAACTTAAAGCTGTATAAAGAAATAAAAATCTCAGTAAAGTAAATACATAGGTAATTTTAAAAGCTAGAGATATTGTGATAATGGTTTGTAACTCCACTTTTTGATTTCTACACAAATGTAAGACAGTAATACATTTTTTAAAACACAATATTTAGTCTAATAATGCTAGTATTATTGTAACTTTGGTTTATAACTCCACATTTTGTTTTCCATGTGAGAGGCTAATGTATATTTTAAAACTTATTAGTTTATGTTTTTAGCCATATGATTTATAAAAATGTAATTTTTAACATCAACAACAGAAAGGAATGCAGTCAGATATGCAAACGAGTAGCATGGTTGTATTATTTTGAAGTTAAGCTGGTATAAATTCAAATTAAAGTTACTTTTAATTCATAACTACTTTCTAACCAACTTTAAAAGGATGTTAAATGCAAGTCTCATGGTAAGTACAAAGAAAATAGACAGAATATATGCAAAAGAAAATTTTGAAATAAATGTAAACCTTTCACTATAAAAATTAACTAAGTATAAAAGAAAACAGTAATGCAATATGTAAGGGCCAAAAACCTATAGGGCGTATGGAAAACAAATAGCAATATAAGAGAAGTATACATCTTCTTATCAATCAGTCTCAAAAAGGAAGGAAATTCTGACATAGGCATAATAACATAAAAGTCCTTTAAGAACATGGTGGTAAATGAAATAAGCCAGTCACACAAACATAAGTATTGTATGATTCCATTTATATGGGCTACTTAGAGTAGCCATAATCATAGAGACACAAAGTGGAATGGTGGTTAACAGTGCCTGTAGTGGGGAAAATGCAGAGTCATTGTTTAATAGATATAGAGTTTCAGTATTGAAAGATGGAAAGAGTTCTAGAGATGGATGGATGGTGATAATTGTACAAAAATATGCAAAAAATAGGAATGTACTTAATGCCAATGTACTGTACATGTACAAATTGTTAAGGTGGTAAATTTTTTGTTACATACATTTTATCACAATGAAAAAATTGTGGAAAAAAGTAAAAATAAAAGAAATGATGTTGGCAATGTCATAGTAACTAGGCACGTCAAAAGTCAATACTTAAGTATTGTAGCACTGTCAATTATAGCAAATAATCAGAATGGAATAGGATTACTCTAGAAAACCGTCCTTGAAAAGGAAATTTCATGGAATCATTTAGAAATTAGTACCTACTTCCTTATCTGGCGACAGTGAGAAGCATATCTTCATGATCACAGGACAGAATTCCTGGATACTAATGTTTCCTTCATCTTAGTCATATAATTAATTGAAAGCCACTCTCAGAGAACTGTAACCAATTAAGACTGTTATGATGTAAATATAAAAGGCAGACATATCATATAAAATTATTGAACTGGGAAGGAGTAGCATAGCCTTCCTAGGAAAATTCACCATGAAATCTAAATAAATAATTTTAAATAATATTGTTTATAATTTTATTATTGTCAAATTTGAGATAACCTTCTTCCTCACCTTTTTTTCCTGATTTAGAAAGAGAAACCTGACATAGCACTGTTTTTATTTTCTGTTTATGTGAAAATTATTTTGTATTGAAGAAAATAAATTTTTCTCCCTGAATAATTGCTTGTTTTTTTTAATAAGAACTAATCTAAATCAGAAAGAACACAACAATTTTCATGCTTAAAATTTGATATAGCTTTGGGCTTAACTAAATTGAATGTTTGGGGCAACTAGTCCTACTGGTGATTATACTGCAAGTAGTCTTAGGGAAGCAATGCAGAAAATGCAGATTTATAGGTGAATCTTGGTTACTGACATAGAAATAATTCTGAGAATGCCTGTTCCCTGCAACCCCATTTAATCTTCCTCCTTTCTCTCGTTTGCAAATATATGCAGGTTAAAGCAGTGAAAATAATAAATGGTGGATATCAGTGTGCTTGGATGCATGGAGACAATTGTGGATCACTTGTTAATTAAAAGACTGAATACTTTATTAGGTATACTAATTTAATATACCCTTATTAATGCTTGACCTTTAAAACAAACATTTTTCATGTCAATATTTGGATTACAGTCCCTTTGACAGAGGAGTTAAACATATCCAAAGGAGTGGTGAACTTGCCCAAGTATGGCAGCCGATAAAATGAAGTAACAATAAGAGCAGGGATTTGGAATAGGTCATTATATGTTTCCTGGACATTGATGCTAATCTGGGCTGCATGATTTCTTCCAGAATTTCGCTAAAATCCTTGAATACCCTGACATCTCAATGATGTTGCACACTCCAGCAGAAGTTGAAAATGGGAACCTTTGGACTAGATTTAGATGAAAGCACTTGTGGTATTTTATATAATGTTCATCCACACTGAATTTATTTAATATTATTTATTTCTGAATAAAAAGGAATTGATTTTAAAACACTAAGATCATCTGTTTCTTTTGAAAAATCCAATCTCGCTAACAGAGTCTCCATTCCTGTATGGTAATAAAATGGCTATATCTCAGAATTAGTGCTTTGAAAAAGCATGGACATTCAGAATTGCTGAAATCTTCATAACCTTCTCTTTTTTCAGTCATAAAGCTACTCTCAGTTTGCATTGATTCTTGCCCTTGCACTGCTGGTTTTCATTTAGTAATGTTAAGCAACACTGAAATATTACTTGTACTCCAATTAATGAAGTATAGGCAAAGAAGGATGCATTTTTCATAAATTAGGGTATAGTATAATTATTGTTAGAGTGAACTATTGAGAACATATTTGTTTCTAAAGAATAAATTTGTTCATGCATGTACTTTTCTGCACTAACTGCTTTAGACTTGCGAGCATTTGACATGTGCAGTGGAGCCACTATTCTTTAGAATGTCCTTGCTGTCCCCAGCATATAAAAAACTCCTGTGCCCTGCCTGCAAGTCAGGGTGTATGGTTTTTCTTATTATTTAGCCTTCATGTGGGATTGATTCTCACCTTTAACTTGAGAGATTTAATGCTGTAGCCAAATTATTTCAAGTTCTCACATTTCCCTCTGTCCACAGTGCATGGTATTTGGTAAGATGTAGTTGACCTTCCCATCCCTCCAAATATAACTGGTCATAGGGGCTGCTGATATTACTGCAATCAGGCATTTGACTCACATAACATCCGTGGCATTGCTCCCTGGGAATTAGGTATCATGTTTTCACAGCTTAGGAGTTGGCAACTCAAATCAAGTGTGTCTAGTTCTCCTTTTAGGATGAAAGAAAAAAATTGAGCAGAACCCTGTGACAAAATAGAATGATATTCTTTCTAAATGCATGTGTTTTCTTTTGATACCAACAAAATATTACTGGTGCGGTGCAAAGGCATGGACAATTCCGGTATGCCCCGTGCATCTTTCAGCTAAGGAATGTATCCTGAAACGATGTTACATCACTTTAGAGACATTCTCCCACCCCCACATAAGACAGGTCTTATGTGAGTAGAGAGGCAATGGGAGTTTGCTAGTTTTAACAAACAAAATTGGAACCCCAGTGTATGGTATATATTTTCTAAATTTTGTATATAATATGATATTTGAGTGTCTTAAAAAATCTTTTTAGCAGAAGAAGAACTGCTCGTCTTAGGGATAGTCAATTCTTACAGAAAGCAAAGAACCACCAGGAGTATGACTTTGATATGCAAACAAGCCAGTCCAAAACCACACCTCCTCTACATAGCTCTTACACTCCAGGAGACAATACTCTTCTGTCTTAATCATCCCAGGGCCAGGTACCAGGCAAATAGGGACCATCCCTATAGTTTAGAGCTCCCTGAAATTATTCAAACCAGCCAGTCCTAAACTGTTCACCCCGCCCTACCTAAAACCCCTAATGCTTTCTCCTTGCTCTTGTCTTCTGCTACCTGACTACCCTGGCGTCTGTCTCACGTGGCCCTATGTGACGTGCCATGCTTCCTGTCTCTAGGACCCCTGAGTATAATAAACTTTATCTTCCTGACCTCTCCTGTGTTTCCTTTTATGGCCTCACTTAACTGACCATGATATAAAATGTACAAAAAAAACCACAGTTTAGTTAATAATAATTATTCATGTGAGTTTTGGTAGTTACTTTTAATGCCTAAGTCTCAATTATTTCGCCTGTCAAGAGCAGATGGTAATACTCATTTCATAGGGTAATTATGAGAGTTCATAGAAGCAAAGTGATACAGGTTAATAGAGTGGTTAGAAGCATAAACCTAGGAGTCAGATTAACTGGCATGAAATCTCACTCCACTGATTACTGAGTATTCAGATGTAATCGACTTTAATTTCTGTATCTTTATCATGGCATTACATCTTCCTTTTAATATTGAAGGATTTAATCATATAACACATAGCTAGCAGTTGGCTTTCACACAATAGGTGTTCAGTAATTGACTATATATTTATATGAAAGACTTTAAAAATTAAATAAATGTTTAAAAATAAGTCTGCATTTTCAGACTAAGTTCTAGGATAAATTCTCTTTAGAAATACTTTGATATTATTTTACATAATTTATCTCATAATCTTTTTTTAATCTTCTGGGAAACAACTCTTTGTAATATATTTATTTTTCTTTTTCCCTGAATATATCTTTTCTCAAAAAACAATTCTATTACTGGGAAATGATCTAATAACTCATTTTGCAATTCAATTGATTGAAAATAGATGTATAGAAAGAATAACCTTATCTCTAGGATATGTATGTGTCTTAGCACAGATGCTTCTTGACTTAAGTGGGGGTTATGATAAACCCATCATAAGTAGAAAGTGCATTTTATACATCTCACCTACTGAACAGTATAGCTTAGCCTAGACTACCTTAAATTTGTTCAGAACATTTACATTAGTCTACAGCTGGGCAAAATAATCTAACACAAAGCCTATTTTATAATAAAGTATCAAATATCTCATGTAATGTATTCAATCCTGTACTGAAGTATGTCTTCTACTAAAAGTGTATTGCTTTCACACATGGTAAAGTTAAAAAATCATAAGTCAAATCATCATAAATTTGGGACTGTCATAAATTGTATTATGTTATAAAGGAAAGGAGAATTTCTGATAGTAATTACATTGTGTTAAGTGTGATACTTTGGATAAGAGTTTTCCTTAACCATTCCACATTGCAAATTATCTAAAAGTTATTGACGCAAACTATTCTAGCTTGTTATATTTAAAACACAATAAGCATGTTGAGGCCTGCTCTAGTTTTATGAGAGGAATGAAAGCTGACAAGCTTGGATTAATCAACGTGTATTTGCATGACTCAAATATTATTTTCTTTTATTATTAAAATTCACTTCAGAACATGTATACTGAGAAAGCGTGCAAAATTTGCCAAGTTCACTTTTACAAATAAAAAGGAATGAAAGTATATATATATATATATATAATATATATATATCCATTAAGATAATCTAAAGTTCAATGGTAATAGTATCTATCAAAATAACCTCTTCGGATTTAAATCTGCATAAACAGTTGTGTTTTTTTCTGGATAAGTTTTAAACCGTAATGTCATGCAGCATTCCCATAGGAAGCTTTTAGTGAATTTAATAAATTCATTTTGTTTCATGGCAAAACTGGTTTTACAACTTAGATGCACAGATAAAAATGTAACTAATGGCTGGGCGCGGTGGCTCACGCTTGTAATCCCAGCACTTTGGGAGGCCGAGGCGGGCGGATCACGAGGTCAGGAGATCGAGACCACGGTGAAACCCCGTCTCTACTAAAAATACAAAAAAATTAGCCGGGTGTGGTGGCGGGCGCCTGTAGTCCCAGCTACTCGGAGAGGCTGAGGCAGGAGAATGGCGTGAACCCAGGAGGCGGAGCTTGCAGTGAGCCGAGATTGTGCCACTGCACTCCAGCCTGGGCGACAGAGCGAGACTCCGTCTCAAAAAAAAAAAAAAAAAAAATGTAACTAATGTATTTGCCCTAAAGGTCAGTTATAACAAGACATCAACTTCTGCAAAAATCTGGTCTTTAAACTGGAGTTGCTCTTAAAATTTATGCAACTTTAGATTTAAATAAGAATGTGTCACTTTATCTCAAAGCCAAAGTGGAAAATTAATTTGAAATATAATTAATTTTTAATACTTAGTGCATTCACCCTTTTTGATGTATTTAAACTATATTATTTATGTTTCTATATATTTTATTAGTCAAGTAGTACTTATACTGAGCTATAACTGATATATGCTCTGACACATCAACGGCCTTATTTGATGATTTTATTTTTAAAGTATGAACTAAACAATGATGTTAATAGGCTAATGTAGAATGAACAGCATCATATCACTGGCTTTCATATTGGTGTTCCAGCCATAGATGAATACAGTTAAGAAACTTTCATCTTAAAAACAAATTTTCAAACTCATCAAACCATAATAAGTATCAGTTCATCACATCTACTTTAATCCATATATTTTAAGGATATTATGGTACTTGCCAGTAGGGTTTTTTGCCTGTTTGTGAGATGAATGTTCAAGTTCAAATACAACAGTGTTTCTATATGAAAGTGTTTTTGACAAGATCAAGAAGTTTATATGTCAACACATAAGCCACCCAAATTAACTCCTCTGTGTGTGTGTGTGTGTGTGTGTGTATGTGTGTGTGTGTGGTGTTATTCTTACTTTTATTTCTATCATATTCTTCTGGAACAAGAGTTATCTTCATAGAATCATCATTACCTTTTATATCACTATTTTTCTAGCAAGAATATTAAGACACTTAGGCTAATTGAAATATAATAGTGCAAACTGGTGATGTGTGGAAAATCAAAGAAAACACCTGGAAACTTTACTGAGATTATTTCATTTTTATGTACCGTTTATTAAATATATTCAGTAGGTAATTATTAAGTGACTCCTACATCATAATAACAGTGTTTGTTTAGGGGAATACAAATGCTGAAGAGAAACATATTGTTATTTCAGTAAGTTTAAAATCACATTGAATAACAAAATTAAATAGGCAATTTTAATATTGTGATAGTAAAAGTGTGATAAATACTACTGTAATATGATAATCTATTCACACTACATAGATGTGCAGATTTTACTTCATTATACCCAATTTACTTTTTTATATTCATATTCACAAGCCTACTAAACAGTATGGGACTAGTGTGTTGTTGGTTACTCTTAGGTGCTCTTTTTAGTGGCTTGGAAGCTTTTATGCTTTTCCATCTTCCTTCTTGTCTTTTTCAAAATATTGTCCTGATATGTAGAAAGAGAATTTGGGGGGCAAACTCAGAAAGGGTATTGTTCATGTCTACCTGATGTCCTGTGCATCCTAGCTGCTATATTCTATAAAGTTGCTCATCTTATCTGTTCTTTAGACAGGCAGTCATAAAGGTCCATCAATGATTTAGAGAGTATAGACAAGAGTTTGTGGTTGCAGGACTTTTTTTTCTCAGATACATAGTGACTACATAATTTATCCCCTCCTTCCAAATGAGTTTTGTTACTGAACTCTGCAACCTTTATCCAGGATATACAAGAATTTCTGGATTCTTCTACACAATTATCTTTCTAGTTTCCTCCCATCAGAATCTTCATGCCATTTCTCATTCAAATGTTAATTGGAGTATCAAGATGGAAACTTACATGCCTGCCTTTTGTCATCTTGTGGGATCAAACCCACAGTTATAAGAAAATAAGTTTTTAGTAATTTTCAGTATCTCTCATATTTGCCTAGCTCCTCAATTCTAGTTTTCACCATGAAAGAAGGCTAATCAAGGACATTGGTGTCTAATTTTCTTGCTATTTCTTCCCCTGACTTTTATTTACAGTGTAGCTTGGTAGAAGCTTGAGTTTTTCCTTTACCTATCCTGTTTGTATAGAACATCTTCTTGGGTCCTAATTTAGCTTTTTATAAATATGACATCCATCATAGTTTTCCTGGAGTCTAAAAGTTAAAATGTTCAGGGAAATGTTTAAAAAACTTACTGATACGAAAGAGTAAATCAAAAGATATTCAATTCTACAAGTCACATCTATGAAAATTATTTCTGTAGGAGCTAAGAAAGAAAATGGTGGAGCACATAATTTACATCAGGTTTTGGGGAGCTGAGGGAGGGCTTTCCACAGGAAGTTTCACTTCTCCTGAAATAAAGGATAAATGAAAATTATCCTGATGACATTCTAAGCTCTTCTTCTAAGATGGGACACTGAAAAAAAAAATCTGGAGTTTCCCCTCAAACGAGAAGGAGTTAGAGAGAACAAAAACCTAAGAAAACCCTGAGAAATTTCTAATAGGAACTTTCAGAAAAATAAATTAATTAGGCCCCACTATGGGGAAAACGGTATCCATGGTGGGGAAAAATATTAACAGACTTAACAGCTTCTGCCTCTGTCCCTTCTGTTTCTCACCCATATCATGCATTGCAGATCAGTTTATCCTTTCAATGTTGTGGGATGTAAATTGTGTATTTCTAGACCAATATCAGCTAAAAACGGTGGGAGCAAACTAGGAGAGTGCAACACTTGGACCTGGCTGGAAAAGATAGTCAACAACAATGCTTGCAACAGTTAGCCTGGGCTCTGGGTATTCCCTCTTGCCCCATCCCTCCATATCCTGGGGTGAGAAGTACAAGGTCAATGAGGGCAGTTTTCAGAAAAGAGCAGTGTCTGTGGTGGAAATTCAGATGCATTATCTGGGAGACAAAGCTACCTATTAGAAAAAAGTAGGGAGATGCTTGAAGCTAGTAATTAAGAAGGTAGTTTAAATGCTAGAGGATCTCTGCCTTGGGGAGCTTGTATACATAACCCAAACATCCCAGGGGTGCTACAATTTAGTTTTTCAACCTAAGGACATATAATTTATCATCTCAGAGGAATTGTAAATAGAAAAAACAGTATGAGAATTAAAGACAGTAAAATAAACAGCATACGCATAAATAAAATAATGATCTTCTCAAAAAAATAAAAAAGACATGAAGCAGAAACAAAAAAATTAAAGAAGAAACAGCTGGAGATATATGAATAAAATATAAAACAACTAAAGTAGCAAAAAGAAAATTATTAAAAGACTGAAACTGAGGGGAAATAGAAAGGCAAGAGATTAATCTATATAGATAGGTTAACCTATTTTCAAATGAGGAAGTAAATGGGTCAACATAGCAATGTTTCCACACGCAGAAAAAATTAAAAACAGAAAATAGAGAGGAAAAAGTTAAATTATTCCAAGACCTCACATGAAAATGGCTCATAAAGTATCAATATTATTGAGAGATGAAATGTATATTGGGTTGACCTTTAAGAATACTGAAGACCAAGAGAAAATTTTAAAATTAGGTAAGAGCCAAAGGACAAAAATTAGTTAATAAGCTTTATAATAATATCATTAGATGCAAAAAAGGAATAATATAGCGATTGTTGAAGGCAAATGACTTAATATCACAAACATTCTTCTTTATAGTTTTATTCAAAAGAACAGCCACCTTTCCCAGATGAATCAAAAAAATCTATACCCAAACTTTATGTCAATTTCCAGTACATGTGTTGGCTTAAACTCCAGGAAGACATAGCTTGATTCTTGCCCAACTCATGGACTTTTCTCATCAGCTAGATGAGGTAATGTTTTCTTTCATAGGCCCCACCAGTTGAGGGAAACCAGCTGAGGGAGCTTAAAAGAGTGTGATACTGCTTAACTAAATTAACTAAATGGAAATGAAAATCAAAAGGACTCCCCTCTTAAACTCATCTTAGTTTGTTAAGATTGGAAGAGGAGTGAGAAAGTTAAATAAAATATATTTGTAATATTACAAACAAATTCTTCTGTGTTATGTGCAGACATTAAAAAAACTGTCAACCTAAAGAAAATGAAAAATTAGAGACACATGGTTACACTGCATCATATTTTATCACATTGTAGCTATTATTATAAATAATATTTCATTTACAAAGAAAAAGTTGTATTAAAAATGTGAGTAGGAAACAACATTTTGTTAAGAATTGTATATAACATACTTTGAATCCTCATGGAAAGATATAGAGCCTTTAAGATGTCATAAATGCCACCTTTATCAAACTAAATAAAAGTATTGTTTTGCTAGAAAAAACGGTGGTTAGACACTGTATAAACTGCTTTTAATAAAAACATGATATGGAAAATATTCAGGATTACAGTCTATCTCATTTCATAATTCTTAATCCAGCCTCAGTTTTTTCAAAACATTTCCAATTTCTTGCCTCTTTTAATAAGGAAGTTTCTTACACATGGAAACTAAGTTTCTTAGAGTTAAAGTAATTTCTTTGATTGATCCACAAAACCATAGTGTAAAAATGTACTTGTATTGCTTATAAATACTTTATCATTAAGCATTTCTCCCTAATGATTGACAACATTCATTATTGTTAGTTATGTGAAAGAAAATAGGAGAGAACACATTCAATGAGCCAGATGATCAAAGGCTTTTATAGCTATTGGGAGGAAGCAAGAATTTTCACTGCAGTTAGGAAGGAACCATTGGAGACATCTAACATTATGAACACCATTCTTCAGGAAAATATTAAGGTAATATTTAAGAATGCAGTAATTCTTTGGAAGAAAAACTATTGAAGAAAGGGTAAAAAGGAGTGCTGGTTAGGGTTCCATTGCAGTTCACCAAAGCCTCTCTAGCTAGCTTATGCAGAAAAAGATGTAACTCAAGGAAGTAGATGTTTAAAAATTATTGGAAGTGCTAGGGGATATAGCTGTAGGCCAAACTTTCAGAAATACTCCTATGACATTTAAAACTCTTTTTGCAAGAGTGTAGCAGTATCTGCCACTGTCAGGAAGGAGGGCAATGGCCAGCAAGCTGGGTTACATGGAAGCTATTTGCTTCAGAAGCACACTATTTCAGCTGTGATCCCATGACAACACAAACAGATGCACTGTGGCCTGCTTTTAGACACTGTAAATCCAAATAATATTTACTACAACTACCACACACGAACACACACACAAACGTACACATGCAAAGCCCATACACTAGAATAGAAGTGGCAGAAATAGCAGAAACACCAACTACCTTTTTAGTATCTCCTGAGTATATCTACTTGGTAGAATTCAGGTATGTGCAAATTCTGGGCTATATGATTATTGGATAAAGGTAATATTTTTAACTTTCTAGACTTTTGCATATTCTAAGAAATGCAACAGAACAGTTGGCATGTAGTTAATAAACTGATCTGCTATCTTTGCTACTACCAGAAGGGAAGAGAATGTGTATTATTGTAACAGTGAAGCTGAATAAGGAGTGCCTGATATTCAAACAAATCAAGTAGATGCAAGAGAGAATATATTCACTTGGGAGAAATTTCTCTTGGTGACTAAGAGAGGCTCTACTTAATTTTAGGATTTGATTTTTTTATTTCTCTTTCAGAGCCCTGAGATTGCACTGGACAGCTGGTCCAATCCACAAACTTAAACATTTTGGATTTTCGCCTAAAGCACAATAACACTTATGTTTCCCTCCCATTTCTCTACCATCTTGAACATAAATAAAAAATAAACATAATGAAGTATTATTTCAAAATAGCAGGCAAATAACCCCTTTAACTACCATTTTTTGCTATAAATGCTTCTTCTAATATGGTGTGACTACTTGTATAACATTAATATAATCTTATTTTATATTCTAAATCAGAGGGGAGACAAACACGGACATATTGTATTGAAGTGGCCTCCACAACCTACTGTGAAATGCCTCAAGACTCCATTATCTGCCTGGCTGGACGATAAAACCACACATGCAGAACCTGAAGTAATTTTAAAAGATATGCTGAATGCCAATGACATAATTATAGAAGCATAAAAAATGCACTCAGAAAGCAAATCTATGTTGCAGCCCAAATTAAAAGTGTGGCTTCCATTCAGTAATAAAAACTTTGTTATGAAGTTAGTCTTTGTGTGTTTAGTTTGAAAAATAGCCATTTACAAATATACTTCTTATTTATCTGAATACTGACACTAACAAAACCAATCAAATGAACAAACATCAGGAGACAAATAGTTTCCAGCCAAAATTAAACATATAAGGTGACAGAGTGTTTAGGGGACTTGAAGCAAGGTTTGCCTGAACAGGTGGGTATAAAAACATGCAACCATAGAAGTAACTAAATTAAGGTAGTACATACTTTGGAATATGAACCATAGTTTATGATATTGGCCTATTAATAAAAGCTTTATTTTTATTGAATGTGCTATTGAGTAGGGTTATTCCTGAACTATGCTGGCATTGTGCTGATGTTAGTATATCATGGACTGGAAATGCAGGGCAGCAGGTAAAAAGAGTAAATGCAGAGACTCAAACTTGAATTGGTGATAACTTAGCTAATGCTATTGAGTAACTAACTGGCATAAGGACAGCAAAATGTTCAGCAAATTCAGCATCATCATGTCATCAGTGACCTTGATAAAGGCTGTTAATGAGGATAGGAACATTGAAAATCAAATCTCAGGTTAAAGAAGAGAATGAAAAATAAGGAAAAACAGATGAAAATTGTATATTGATAGGCATATCAACGACAGGAGAGAAGCTGAATAGAATCAGATTATTGTCCTTAACACTCATTATCTAACAGGGAAGGCAGATATGCAAACACATCCAGCAATGATAGTGCAAGAATGCTTACAGAAACAGATGGGTCTCTTTTAATTATTAGTTACATTCCTTATTGCACAAAGCCAAAATTGTAGTTGCTTCTGTCACAATTTTTGAATATTTCGTTGCTTCACATTTTTTGAAAGCACATAAAATGTTTTCACAAATTCTATAAATAAACAAATTCTCCCCTTTCGCTCTTTGCTCTTTTTTATTTTTTTGCAGGTGGAATTAATATATATGATAGTTTTCCCTCAATTCTAGAATACATTTCCAATGAAAGAAATACTGTTTTACATTCTTTATGTTATCATCCAATTGATTTCCTAAATAGATAGACCAACGTATGTAACGATGAGTCAGTTTCACTTTGACAGTGACAAATATTATGAAGTTTTTTTATTTGTAGCTAGCTATATTGGCTTGAGGCCAAGAGTTTGAGACCAGCGTAGGCAACATAGGGAGGTCCTGTCTCTAAAAAAAGTTTGAAAAATTAGCCAAGTGTGGTGGTACACACCTATAATCCCAGATACTTAGAAGGTTGATGCAGAAGGCTAATTAGAGCCCAGAAGTTTTAAGCTACACTGAGCTATGCTTAAGTTACTCTACTCCAGCCTGGGCAACAGAGACAACCCTATCTTTAAAAAATTAGGTAAATAAATAAATAAACAAACTAGAAGTAGCTATACCAGACAAAGGAAACGATATTGTTGTCTTGCTAGTGATACCTGTGCTGGATTTCACAAAAGTCTTCCATTTCACTTAAATAAAATAATACACTTAAAACAAATTTTTCCAAAACAAACAAAAGAGCATCATAAGTAAAAATTTTATCAGAAGATAAATTAATTTAATTTTATCAGTAATATGAAAACAGCATTTAACAGTAGGTCTTAATAGTAAGTGGAATTAATATACCTTATTCCTCCTTGTTACCTTACTTTCCCTTAAAAATAAGGAAATTTGTGAGAATTTTAGATTAGATGATTGGGAGCCACTTACCTAAAGGCACTGGAAATTGAATAAGATAGTTAAGAACGAAGCTGGATGTTGAATTTGATAACTTTGGAGTGAAGAATTGGTTTTTTTTTTTTTTTGTGAGTCTTAACAGCTTTATTGAAGTTTAATTTAAATACCATAAAAGATATTTGTGCATCCTTTACAATGTAAGATATATATATATATATATATATTTATAATTTAGGTTTTAGGGTACATGTGCACAATGTGCAGGTTTGTTACATATGTATCCATGTGCCATGTTGGTTTCCTGTACCCATTAACTTGTCATTTAGCATTAGGTATATCTCCTAATGCTGTCTCTCCCCCCTCCCCCCACCCCACAACAGTCCCCGGAGTGTGATGTTCCCCTTCCTGTATCCATGAGTTCTCATTGTTCAGTTCCCACCTATGAGTGAGAACATGCGGTGTTTGGTTTTTTGTCCTTGCGATAGTTTACTGAGAATGATGTTTTCCAGTTTCATCCATGTCCCTATCTCCTGAAGTTATCGAATGGTTTTGGAAGGTGTGTGAGAGTCCATAAGCCTGAAGAGGACATTCAACAGCATTTTAAGGCTAGAGAGACAAATACTGGGACTCTGAAAGTTGATATATCAAGAATATCTGTGAAAGATAGAAAGAACCTGACATGGATTTCTCACAAAGATTGCTACTTTACCTCAAATTACCTCACTGTTTGAAGCTTGATTGAGTGGCTGCTTGTATAAAATGTGTATAATTTCAATTAGAAGCTTATTGTGAGCTGAATATAGGCTGCTGACATACGCTTTTATAAGCAATGCATACAATAATGGGATATTGGAGTACTGAGAAATGAAATAATGAAAAAGGTACTCCACTCAAATACTTATTAAAATTAAAACAATATGTATACATTAATATAACATAGAGTTGTCTTCAAGATTAAATAATAATACTGATGGTAAATAAAGTCACTTTGTGGTAATAAAGACCTCAATATACAAGTGAGATATTATAATTTTAAAGAAGAATGCACCTGATAATAATGCCTTCAGATATATGTCAATATGTATGTTTGTGTGTATATGTAAATATATATGACAGAATTAAAATAATAAATTGCCTAATAGTGGCAAATTTGTAGCTATTTCAATAACTGATAGGAAAAAATGAATTCATAAAGCTATGAAAAATTGGAATAAAACTGACAAACATAACTTAGCTGTCTTGGAGGAACCATGCTCTAAACAACTGTACCCTAACAACTATATTCTTTTCATTTCCACAACAAGCATTTAAAAATTTACTTTAATATGCTGAGACACAACATGTCTGAACATTTTTAAAGGGCAGAGATAACATAAATGTCGTTGAGCCAGGAAATCAATAAAATAATAATAATAATAATAATAATGCAAGATTAACTCATCAAAAAAATTAAAAGGTGTAATAAATTGTGAAAAAAATAAATGTGTGGTGTGCTATTGAATGTATACTCGGAGAGAAATAGATTTTAATGGATTCATAGAAAGAAAAGAAAAAAATGGAAAATCAATAAACAGAGCATTTTTTTGTCTGGTAATAAGAGAAAAATTATGTACATAATCCTAAGAAAGTAGAAGGAATAAAAAATAAAGAATAAAATAAGAAGAGTGAATCAGAATAAAAACATAAAATAGAATCAACAAATGCCAAAAAAAAATGTAGTTGATAACAGATTATCAGGACTGATGAAGAAAAAATTCTCAAAGAAAATGTCAGTTATAAAAAAGGATTCGTTACCACAAAGACCTACTTATATTCAAGAGACAATAAAAGGCTCCTATCACCTCTTTGCCAAAATATGTAAAGATTAGGAGAAATATACAAATCCACAGAGAAATGTAAACTATCCAAACTAACTAAAAACATTTTTAAATAAAAGAGAAAGAGCAAAAAATTCCTCCATAATTAAAAACATAACTACAAAGAAATCTACAGTCCCAGATGGCTTCATCAAGGAGTCCAGATAAAGAGGAAACAATGCCAAATGTAAGTGAACTTTTCTAAGACAATATAAAGATAAAACTCCTAGTTGGTTTTATGACACCAGCATAATGCCATAGTACAAAGGGAAAATTTAGGCCAAGAAACATAGATGCAAAAACCTAAACAATCACCAAACACACCCTATCAATGTATGAAAGTATAATACATTGTAATTAATTCGTGTTTATTTTAATAAATCCAAATTTAGTTGAACATTTACAATTAAACATTATAACATATTAACAGCCTATAAAAGAGCAAACATGGATATATTGATTCAGAGATAATATTTGTCAATAAATTTCAAGACTTATTTTGACTTTCAAATATTTAGTAAATTAGAAAAGAAAGAAAACTTCATTAGGTTTGCTAATACTATATACTAAATTTATCATAGTAATTTTATGATTATGATGCAGGGTATGTATTAGCTATCTATTGATGCTTAACAAATTGTTCCAAAACTTGGTGTTATTAAAACAAAAGCAAACATTTATTATCTATTAGTTTCTGTGATTCAACAATTTCGTGTGAGTTAGCTGAGTGGCTTTGACTGTGTCCCTAACAAGGCTGCAGATAAGGTATCTGCTGGATTTGCACCTGCTCATTTGACTAGGGATAGGAGACCCACTTAAAATTCACTGACATGGTCATAGGAACACCTCAGATCCTAATTGGCTACTAGCTATTGACATCAGTTCCTCACCACATGGGGGTTTCCACAGGACTACTCAAAATATGGTAGTTTGCTTCTTACAGAGCAGGGGCTCTAAAAGCAGAGAGCAAGAACAGATGACTTAATGTCCCTCATGTTGGAAGCAATATCGCATCACCTCCATGAAATCTGTTTTTTAGAAATGAATGGTAGACAGCACTAAAGACTACACAAGGGCTTCCAGGAAGCAGGAATCACGGGAATCCATCTCAGAGGCTGTGTACCACGGGTGTTAACATCAGGAATAACAACAAAAAGACCATCAGAAATCCTCAAGCTTATTGATAAAATATAGAAAGCTTTTCCTCTGAGCCTGGGAATATACCATGATAGTCTCTTATTTATTGAAATATTGTACTGGAGTTACTACCCAGAGTTATAGGCAAGAAAGTAAACAGCACTGGAATTCAAAAGACAATTTGAAATGATCATTTGCAGAATGCATGATTATGTATATAAATTTAAAAAATAATTGCAGATAACCTGGCTTTAAAAAGTAATTATTTCAAAAGAACATTTCAAATAACATAAACATGTAAGAAATATGTAGCAACAAATATAATTAAATGAATGGTGGTCTCTATACTGAAAATAGTCAAATAATAATGACAAAAGTTAAAGAATACTTGAATTAAAAAAGAATATACCATTTTCATGAATTTAAAAACTCAGTATTGTGAAGATGCCAACTTATCCTCTATTCCAAGGAATTCAATTAAAATACCACTAATACTTGGTTGGTCTTGTTATACTTAGCAAAACAATCTTTTTTTAATTATTAATGGAAATAAAGAACAACAGCAACAACAAATACACATAAATGCACACAAACACAATACTCTATGTAACTTTATTATTTTACAAGTCATATTGTATAGCTATACCAGCAAAGGCAGTATAACATTAGTTATTGACACTGAATAGACAAAAACTTCAGTATGACAAAAAAAAAAAAAGAACTAAGAAAAAGACCCTTTCATATATGGCCAGCTGACTTATGAAAAAATGTGAATTCATTACACAAGATTAATGAACTAACAAGAAGAATAAATTGTTCTATGTTAAAAGTAAAAAGAACTTTTGTTTATCAAATGTGCAATTAGATAGAGAAAAGAAAGGCAAACTGCCAAGTCTAAAAAGACACTGGCGCCATATGTAAACTCCTAAGATCTAAAATTTTTGACCAAAATATATTTTTTAAAAATGTTAATCTTCTACAAGATCAATAGAAAATGGATAAAAGATAGGAAATGCCATCTTAGAAAAAGAAGTATCGAATGGCCAATAAACATCTACAGTGATGTACAACTTCATTAATATGGGCAATAAAAATGAAATGCACTATATGTTACCAAGTGATTGCCATAATTATTTATTTATTTATTTTATTATTTTATTTTTTTTTGAGACGGAGTCTCGCTCTGTTGCCTGCTGGGTTCACGCCATTCTCCTGCCTCAGCCTCTCGAGTAGCTGGGACTACAGGTGCCCGCCACCACGCCTGGCTAATTTTTTGTATTTTTAGTAGGGATGGGGTTTCACTGTGTTAGCCAGGATGGTCTCCATCTCCTGACCTCGTGATCTGCCTGCCTTGGCCTCCCAAAGTGCTGGGATTACAGGCGTGAGCCACCACACCTGGCTGTTTGCCATAATTATTATCACTAACACAAGATAGATCAAAACTTACATTGAGTTAACAGTTAGAAATCAAAGAGAACAAGCTTAAATACATTACATTCAATAAATAAGACACAGAGAAATAGGTAAAATTAACCTATGTAATTTGCATGAATCATTTCAATTATGCTATCTCAACATTTATTTATTTATAAATTTTTTGAGATGGTGTCTGGCTCTGTCGCCCAGGCTGGAGTGCAATGGCACGATCTCGGCTCACTACAACCTCCGCCTCCTGGGTTCAAATGATTCTCCTGCCTCAGCCTCCTGAATACCTGGGATTACAGGCTCCCGCTACCATGAATGACTAATTTTTTTGTATTTTTAGTAGAGATAGGGTTTCACTGTGTTAGCCAGGATGGTCTTCATCTTCTGACCTCATGATCTGCCCGCATCGGCCTCCCAAAGTGCTGGGATTACAGTCATGAGCCACTTTGCTTGGCCTCTCAACATTTATTTACACATTATAGATTTAAGCCATTTCTTTGCATGTTTAGGATATTGTAGAATATAATAATTTGTTTTTGTGTGCTTTTTTTAGTTTTGTAAATTTTTCTTCTATATTCTTATGGTCTTTCCTAGTATTTTACACATATAGCCTGCTTTGTATTTCACAAAGTGATTTCTCATATCGCATCTCCACAGTGCCTCTGAACAACTTTGAGTGCAGGTGACTGACCTAAGTTTTCACAGCTAGGAAATGGAAAGTACTACTGATTTGGAATCAGGATAACTTCATTCCATTTTAGGCACCACTAATTGTTTTATTTTGTAAATATGAGGTAGGTAACTCATTTATTTCAGTTTCAGTTATAATGGCCATAAATTTTTAGAAAATATAGTTGTACTGCTGGTTTGTTAGTCATCTCTATAATGTACTGCCTTTGAAAATCATTTTGGACATTAGGAATCACTGAACCAGTAATGCTGATAGTGATGACACTGATGATGATGAATTCGGTGGTTTTACCTGAGCCCAGAATTTTCTCTTATTTCTACAAGACCAACTGTAAAAAATATTATGAGAAACAATGACTTAAGGAATAAGTATGTACCCAGCCACTAACTGCAGCCCAAAAAGGAATTTTGGGCTAAAAGGTAGTTAATAGGAAACCTTCGGTGTAGGTACACATTTGTAGCTAAGCAACAACCTAAACTTAGCTTACACTCCCAGTGCACAATTTTCCTTAAATTTATTAAATAAAACCCTTTCAAGATTCACCCTTATTTTTTATCCCCTTTGTTTATGACTTTGTATTTTCTTTGAAATGGCATGGGCTAGTATCATATAGCAATCCAACACAGAGCTATATTTTTAAATCAAGTGCATATAAAAACATATTGATGTGTAATTTAGTACAAAGTCCTGTTTACATTGAAAGCATTAGATTAATTTTTTTAAACTGTGATATGATTCAGTTTCCATGGAAACCTGGATGCTAACCAAGCCAAGTAGGGCACCATAAAGTTTGTTTCTGATTCAAGAAGGCTTGCCAAGTTATTTTCATAAGGTGTTTACTAAACATAATTATTTTAGTTTGGTGGAGATGAAGAAAATTGCTCTGTTGTGCAGGTGTGGATTTTTTTTGAATTGTTGTTGTTTAACTTTGTTTTTCTTTTTTTGTGGGTCCTATTTTGTTTTATTCTCCCTAAAGAAATGGAGGTGGCTCCCAAAGAAAAATGCATTGAAAACAAATTGAATTAATACTGGGGCTTTGAATTTCCAAACGGCAGGTAATTGTCAAAGATTTTTGAACATACCAAACACTTAAGTCATCCTATTGAATGCACAGTGTAATACCAACCTCTGTTATGTCCAACGTATGTAAATTCTGCCATAAAGTACAATGGCATTCTCAAACACTGAAGTTAAAACAAAGAGAACAGGAGAGATAAGCAAAATGGAATAAGTTGTTTATTATGTTGCTGCCTAGTTACATTATGCAGTCTCAGATTCATTTTAATGCTGGGGATGAGGACAATGTATTTATTTTATTCTTAATTTGCACTGCCAGTTCAGGAATGGTTTCAGAGAATCATTAAATGTGACTAGGTAGAAAAACATCATGCTGCACCCATGACAAAGAAATACTTGAAAGTTGTGAATTCTACGTACCTTTTGCATCAACATAAAAAACAGATACTCTCAACATATGTTTTTTAAATGCCTACTATATACCCAACTTCTGCTAGATTAAGATATAGAGGGAAGCAGAAAGAGAAAGCAGTTTCCCTATCATCAAGGAGCTAACAGTAGATCATAAACAGACATTCACACACAAACATATCAGCATCATTGATAAGAGACACACTATGATAAATCATGTAGTTCACTTAAAATAATAGGAACAATGTGGTATTAAAAAATGTGGTGACGAAGGGAAAGACAGGTATTAACATCTCTTGTGTTTGGCCGAGTGTGGTGGCTCATGCCTGTAATCCCAGAATTTTGGGAGGCTGAGGCAGGCAGATCACCTGAGGTCAGGAGTTTGAGACCAGCCTGGCCAACATGATGAAACCCCGTCTCTATTAAAAATACAAAAATTAGCCAAGTGTGGTGGTGGGTGCCTGTAATCCCAGCTACTTAGGAGTCTGAGGCAATAGAATTGCTTGAAGCCAGGAGGTGGAGGTTGCAGTAAGCCGAGATCATGCCACTGAACTCCAGCCTGGGCAACAAGAGCGAGACTCCATCTCAAAAAACAAAAACAAAAACAAAGAAACAGAAAAACCACAAACACTTGTGTTTGTGGTTTTACTCCTATTATATGTTGTTATGACTGTTGCTTCACATATGTAACTCTGAGACTGCTGTCAAGATAATTTATGTCACTTCCCCAAAACCTTTTGCATTAGCACCCCAAAAGTAGAATGCATAGATAAAAATCTACAAAATATGTACAAGGGCTCTATGAGGAAAACTACCATACTCTGATGAAAGAAATAAACACACGAAATAAGTACATGGAGAGATAGTCCATGCTCAGGGATAGGAAGACTCAATGTTGCCAAGACATCAGTTCTTCCTAACGTGATCTGTAGATTTAATGCAATCCCAATCAACATCTAGCAATAAATTTTGTGATATTAACAAATTCTGAAATTTATATGGAGAGGGAAAATAGCTAGCATAGCCAGCATAATATTGAAAGAGATAAAAGTTGGATGAATGACAATACCCATCTTCAAGAACTACTATAAATGCACAGTAATCAAGAGAATGTGGTGTTAATTTTAAAAATAAACAAATAGTTCAATGAAACAGATTCAAGATCCCCAAACAGACCCACATTAATTTGGCTAATTGATATTTGACCAAAGAATAAAAGAAATACAATGGAGCAAGATAAACTCTCCAACAAACAGTGCTGGAACAACTAGACATCAAATTGCAAAGAATAATAATAATACTTTTTTAAAAATCTAGACACAGATCTTAAATACAATCACAACTCAAAATGGACTGCAAACCTAAGATTAAAATATAAAACTATAAAACTCTTAGAACATAATATAGAATAAAATTTAGATGATCAAAAAAATTTATATGACCTTTGGTTTGATAATGACTTTTAAATATGACATCAAAGGCAAAATCCATAACGTAAATAGTTGATAGATTGGACCTCACTAAAATTAAAATGTTATACTCTGTGAAAGACATTGTCAAGGGAATAAAAACACAAGCCACTGACTGGAATAAAATATCAAAAGACCTATTTGATAAGGAAATACTAACTGTGATATACAAAGAACTCTAAAACTCAACAATAAGAAAAAAAATAACGAGTAAAATATAAGACCTTAATAGACACCTCACCAAAGAAGATAATACAGATAGAAATAAGAATATGACAAGATGCTCTACATGATATGTTTTCAGGGAAATGCAATTAAAACCACCATGAGATACCACTGTACACTTTTTAGAATGGCAAAAATCAAGAAAACTGACAACAAATGCTGTGCAGAGTGTGGAGTAACAGAAACTCTCTTTTTGCTGATGGCAATGCAAAACGGCACAGCCACTTTGAAAAGTAGTTTGGCAAATTATTACAAAACTAAATGTACTCTTCATACAATCCAACAATCACATTACTTGGTATTTACTGAAAGCAGGTGAAAATTAATGTGCAGAAAAGAAAACCCTGCAAAGAGGTGTTTCAGCAGCTGTATTTACATCAAAAATGTGAAAGCAACCAAAATGACCTTCAGAAGGGAAATGGATAAACTCTAGTGCATCCAGACAATGGAACATTATTCAGTACTAAAAATAAAAACTATCAAGCTACAAAAAGCTATGAAGAAATATTAAACACATATTACTAAGTGAAAGAAACCAACCTAAAAATTTGTATACTATAAAATTTTAACTATATGACATTCCATTACGGAAAAGGCAACATTATGAAGACAGAGGATCAATGGCTGCCAGACACTGAGTTGGGGAAGAAAAGAAATGGGAAGTGTAAAAGTACCCATAAGGACAGGTACCCCAGAATGCAGCTGAAGACAAACAGTAAAGGTGGGTTTAGCAGCCTAGTGTGTGAAACTTGGGAGCTCCTCTTTATCTCACATGCAGGGGATGCCAAATCAGAGATGTGATTCAGCTGTACCATGCTGTAGGAGGCATGCTCCATGGGTCCTTTTGGCACAGTCCCCTAGCCAGCCTCACCACACAGAGAGGGAATCCCCTTTGGGATTTTCTGGCCCCTTCATCTAGGAAGAGTAGTGCTTCAAACTCTTCTGAGAGCTGCAGCAAACCTGGGCTTAAGGTGTTATTTAGTGGTGAAACAGAGGTGGCAATCTAGGATGGTGGAAATCAACGGTCAAACTGGACAGACACACATATGCTATAAAGACGAAACCAAGTAAAACCTAAACACACATATTCCATATAGAGCGAACCAACTCAGACAGCAATACCAAAATAACTAATTCTTCAATGCCCAAAAAATAGATGTGTGTCCACCAGAAACAACAGCAAACAGGAAAGCAGTGCCTCCCCAGATGGACAAAGCAAGGAACCAGTGACTGACTCCAATGAGACAGCAGTAAGTGAGCTCCTAGATCAAAAATTCAAAATGGAAGTTGTAAGCAAAATAAAGAAACTTCAAGACAACACAGAAAAGCAATTCAGCCATATACGAGAGAAACTTAAGAAAGACAATAATTTTTTAAAAATGAAACAGAAAGTCTGGAACTGAGAAATACATTGGCTGAATTGAAAAATGCATAGAAGAATCCCAACAGCAGAATTGATCAAGCTGAAGAAGGAAATAGTGAGCAGGAAGGAAGCCTATTTGAAAATACATAGTAGTAGAAAAAAAATGAATAAATGGCTTATCTTTTACTTCTGCCATATGCCCTGAGACACTAACTTTCAAAGTATAATAGTTTGTTTTTTGTTCATTTTTTTGTTTTAATTCTACCCTGGTAGGGTATATTTGGGTGGCAAACCTTTATGAAACCTGACTCGTGTTTAACTTATCTCTAATTTTCCTACATATTTTGCTTAGAGACAAGATACACTTTCTTGAAAAACATTGAGTACTTTGACCTTGTTGGCTTTAATTTGAAGTTACAGTGCTTTGTGAGTTCAACTTGTTATAGGTAAATTCTCTAATAGACTTTGTATTTTCTGTGGGCTTCAGGCTTTAACTTCTGCCACTGTGTCTTCAAAATCATCACAAACTAAGTTTCTTTTCTCCAATATCAATAAATGTCTTCAGAAAAAATGTTGCTTTAGGACTTACCCTCTTGGTTTTTAATTTCCCTTCTTCTTTAGCCTGAAAATCCTTTGCTAGGTTGTCAGCTCTTTGATATTTGATAATTAATGATGTTAAGCACCCTTTTATATACCTGGTGGGCATTTGTATGTCTTTTATGGAAAGTTGTGTATTCAAATCTTTGCTCCTTTTTTTATTAATTGGATTATGTTTCTTTCTACTGAGTTGCAGTAAATTATGATATGTTTCGGCTATTAATCTCTTATCAAATATATAGTTTGTTAATAATTGCTCCCATTCCATAGGATGCTTTTTCACTCTATTGATTGTTTACTTTGCTGTGCAGATCTTTTTAGTTTCTATGTAATTCTTACCAACTTTCCAATGACATTTTTAAATGATAATGAATAATACACTCATAAAATTTGTATGGAAGCACAAAAGATTTGAAATAGCCAAATTATTCTTGAAAAAGAAGAAGAAACGTTATGGAGGCATCAAATTTTCAGATTTCAAAATATGTTACAAAGCTACAGTAATTGAAGCAATATGATACTGGCATAAAGACAGACACCTAGACCAATAGAACATAATAGAAAGCCAAAAGCAAATCCAAGCAGGTACTGTCAACTTATTTTTGATGAAGTTATCAAGAACACACAATGAAGAAAGAAGTCTCTTCAATAAATGGTGCTGTGAAAACTCCATGTGCACATGCAAAATAATAACATTAGACCCTCATCTCACATCATATGCAACATTATCTCAAAATCGATTAATAACTTGAACATAAGACCTGAAATTCTAAACTTTCTTGAAGAAAACATAGGAGAAAAACTGCTTAACTTCAATCTGGGTAATGATTTACTGGATTTAACACCAAAATTGTAAGCAATAAACAAAAAAATAGACAAGTGAAATTACATGAAATCATATTAACTCATTTTGATATTTCTTATGATAGTTCCATTCACTGCTTATTCTCATTCTTGAACTTTTTGTGTCTGATAATATTTACCCACTTAACTTTGATTGTATGGTTGTATTTACTACTTTAGTATTAATATAAGACAGTCTATATTTATTTTATTAAACTTTATTTAATGTTGCTTTCTGAAATTTTCTCATTGTGACCCTGACATTCTTATCAATTAAACCTGATAGTTTTAAGTTATAAGTCACTAAGCCCTTTCATCTTACTTAATTTTCATAATACAGCCTGTCCATGGAATAGTTGAATGCATATTTGCTTGGATGTGTGTGTTTGTGTTTGTGATAGCTCTTCTGTTATATAAATAATAAACCATTACCATAATCATCCATGTGAATTGACTGGATACACACTTATTCCAAGGCTGTGCTCTTATCTCAGTAAATATTTTGCAATTTTTCGGCCTGCTTCATTGTTCACATGGGGCTTGAAGATTATGTGCTTTTTGAAGAATACTTTGTGAATCCTCAGAAACTTGAAGAAACAAAAAATTAGATATAATTTGCCAACATTATCTAGACATCTCTGAGAGTTGAGATTGCTATTATAATCAATTGATGGCTTTATCATATCAGGAGATAATTCATATGGGGAATTTATAATCTCATATGAATCATGACAGTTGGTAAATATTACCTTTCTCTGTAGGATGAGTAATCACCTTACTGTTCAGTTTGTAAATCCACTTCTTGTTTTAGATCTTGGGATACTTTCCTTCATCTCTGATACTTAGCTCCATCTCTCAATTTGTGTGTGCATGCTTTGAATTCTGAGCTAGGAACTACATAAGTTTTTAATTCTGCTTCTTTTTATAGTTTTTAACTCTGATCATAATTCTAAAATACACAAGGACACATATACACACTGACACCAATACTTTGCTCTTGGAATTATGTCAGCAAAAAAAAATGGATATAAACCTATCCTCATATCAATTACATCTGAATGAATGGGATATTGCTTTGCCAGCTCATCATTTTAATTTATAATTTTCGATGGAAATGTCTATTTAACTGAAAATAATAATAGTTATAGTATCTAAATTGTATTTTTTGGCTTCAGCTGACTTTCCAAAATGAGTACATGATTTGATGAGGAACTTTCTAGTAAGCACCCTATCAGGGGAACAACCCCCAATATTTCAACGTAGGTTCTTTTCTATTTTCCCTAAATGTTGGCCAGTCTGAGAAATAAAGGGAAAGAGTACCAAAGAGAGAAATTTTAAAGCTGGGTATCCAGGGGAGACGTCACATGTCAGCAGGTTCCATGATGCCCCTCAAGCTGCAAAACCAGCAAGTTTTTATTAGTGATTTTCAAAGGGGAGGGAATGTACGAACAGTGTGCGGGTCACAGAGATCACATGTTTCACAAGGCAACAAAATATCACAAGGCAAATGGGAGCAGAGCGAGATCACAGGACTGGGGCAAAATTAAAATTGCTAATGAAGTTTCATGCCCCACTGGGCACACATTGTCATTGATAACATCTTATCAGGAGACAGGGTTTGAGAGCAGACAACCAATCTGACTAAAATTTACTAGGCAGGGATTTCCTCATCCTAATAGGCCTGGGAGCTCTGCAGAAGACTGGGGCTTATTTCATCCCTTATCTTTAACCATATAAGACAGACATTTCTAGAGCAGCCTTTAGGGACCTCCCCCTAGGAACATATTCTCTTTCCTAGGGCTGTTCCTTGCTGAGAAAAAGAGTTCAGCGATATTTCTCCTATTCACTTTTGTAAGAAGAGAAATATGGCTCTGTTCTGCTTGGCTCCCAGGCAGTCAAACCTAATGGTTATCTCCCTTGTTCCCTGAACATTGCTGTTGTCCTGTTCTTTTTTCAAGGTGCCCAGATTACACATATGCTTTATGAAAAATTTGTGAGGTTAACGCAATCATCACAGGGTCCTGAGGTGACATACATCCTCAGTTTACAAAGATGATGGGATTAAGAGATTAAAGGAAAGACAGGCATAGGAAATCACAAGAGTATTGATTAGGGAAGTGATAAATGTCCATGAAATCTTCACAACTTATGTTCAGAGATTGCAGTAAAGACAGGCATGAGAAATTATAAAAGTATTAATTTGGGGAACTAATAAATGTCCATGAAATCTTCACAATTTATGTTCTTCTGCCATGGCTTCAGCCGTTCTCTCCATTCAGGGTCCCTGACTTCCCACAACAGCACCCTCCACTTAGGTCAGATAAGTTAGTTTTAAGTATAAAATAGTCCTACTAAATTCACAGTAGACAGAAATTGTGACAGTAAAAAAGAAATAAACCAATTTTCTTGGGATAAGTCACATGAATCAGAAGCCAGCACTGAATTATTGTTTTTTTACTTAATTAAAAGTCACCTGCAAACATATTTTTATGTATTAACCAATGAAATTTGTCAGTGAGAAATTATTAAAGTGTTTTGATCAGCAAATCTTTTATAAAACTTCTATTACAGAATCTGGAATAAAAAGTGTATCATATATATTAGCTATTATTACAGTTACTTGGTAACATTCTACTGTATATAACACTTTATGTTGAATTAGTTATTATGAAACAAACTCCTCATTTTATTTGCCAGGAAATTAGATAAGAAATGATAAACAGGTAGCTTGTCTTGTAGCATGATTTGTATCAATGCATTTTATCTGAAATGAGCAAAACTCCTTCCTGTGGATTGTACATTTTCAATATGGTGTTGATTTTTCTAACATTTTAAAACCTTGTTTCTAATCAACACAACCCCACTGTTAATAAGGATATTGTACAAAATATAGTAAATTCAGTAGGTTTAATATTCTTTATGATTAGTGCTGCCCAGTTTTACTCCTAAGATAAACTTAAATCTAGTCATTTGATGCCAAACATCAGTAAGATGATATTCAGATAGGTACATCTGAAGTATATAATTCATGCAGTAAAGGAGATTACTAAATTACTAAGGGAAGCAGGTAGATATGTAAAAGTTAGACCCAGTCTTCCTTGTATATATTTCATTTAGTGATATGTGAATAGAACATAGTAATCTATGCTGTCAGTCATATATCTAAATTTACTAATGTGATGTATATAAAGCCATCAAAAATAACTTAAATGACAGAAAATACTTCTCAAATGGAACACAGATAATTCCTTCCAGCACAACAGCCTTTTGAGAAGCATCTTCCACTAGAATCCCTCCAATTTCAGGATATTAATTCAAATGTCATAGCAGAAAAAAATGCAAATTTTAGAAGTGGATATCAAAGCTTCGTGCACTTCCTAGGCACTGACTGTACATTTTTCTATGCATTTGCTTGTGTTTGGTACTTAATTTGTGTTGTCTGTTTTCCCAAACCACACATGAAAATTATATCCACCATTAAAAAAGATAAAGAAGATTTTATCTAGATAAATAAGACCAAGGAAATGCTGCTTTAGGTTTATAGATTAGATATGGATGCCAAAATTGGAGATTGCAAGAGACAAGAAGAGAGACAACGTATAGTTAACAACTCAGTCAAAATGAAAGGTTTTCAGATATACACTACACATGACAGTGATGGCAGTTCCACAAAGGCTTCAACAGTTCAGATTTGTCATCTCAGTGTATCTTCAATGTAGTGTAGCTTTTGTTCCTGTGTTCTAAGATGAAAAGGAGTAAGAATGCTATGCCTCATTACTTCAAAAAGAATTCCCAAGAGTAACATTAAAGGATGTATAGGTAACTGTTTATTTCAAAATTGATTGCATGATTGGTACTTACTGTTTACTTAATGTTTACATTGGCATCTGTAGTTCTGAAAAGATAAATGGTTGCAAGTTTATTTGCTAATAAATAGTGTCATTTGTAATTTCTTTTTCTCTTACATTCAAGGAGTTAAAATGAAACCTAGGACTCTACTGTAATGCTTATTGAGAGATATTGTCTCTTTAAAGGAGACTACTTTGGGTCCCTGGTGTAATGTATTTAGAAGAAAATATTTATCAATACAAAACTTGTTTTTGTTCTAACTCCCCTGTCAAATAAAATAACTTTTTCAGGCTGAATAGAATAAAATAACATTGGCAATGGCAAAGATGTGGCGAAACTGCTCTAAAAGATTGTCAGAGAGCCTTGTTTCTCTAATTGAATTCAGATAGCCTCACTTTATTATATCTTACCCCAGATACAGCAAAAGCTCAGAGATAGAATACCTTGTCATTAGTCTGGATCTATAAGACAATGGTTCAGGAAAGCATTTGAAGATTGGCTTTTTGTATCAGTGAAACTTATGCATAGTGTAGCAGATAGAGTTTGCAAACTATATAGCGGAATTGATTTTGCACAAGATCATGAAAGGGATGATTTGTGAGTCACCTATAAAACTGGTGATGCAGAATGAGAAAAAGAAGTAAAGAATTAAAAATAATAATAATGACATGTTTGAAGATCAATATCTGGGAAGATATTTAGTATATTCCAGGAACTGAAAAATGCGATTGTGGATCTAGCCTAGAAAATAAGTGGGAGAGTAGCATGAGATGTATGAGAGAGGTAGAATTGACCAGCAATGATTCTGTGTATCTTAATTACAAAGGGAAACCATGAAAAATTTTCAGCAGAGAAACGTTAAGATTAAAGCTGCTTTTTTACAAAAGAAACCTTACTTGCTGCAATATGAAGAAACTATTAGAACAAAGGTATTTGTAAAGCAGGAGATCCATTAGAAAGATATTGCAGGGTTCAGGTAAATAATGCAGAGAGTAATGGTAACGTTGGAGATAAGTGGTTGGATTGAAAAGGGAAACAGGCAGTGGAATCATAGGCCATGGGACTTAAATGCATTTGGGTGTGAGGGAGAGAGGGCTGTCGATCACTTTTCTAAGCTACACAAACTGTCCTTCTCTCCAACCTTTGTCGTTATCCTTGTCGATTTCAATATCTATATGAGAAATTCATGCAGTACTTGAAATCATGACAAGTTTGACCTCATTTCCAATGAACTTTGCCCAGGTTTAGCAAATAAATATCACAGTTACACCCTAGACTTTAACATTCACACCAAATTGATGGAAATGTAAAACTAATAATAATAGAACTCCGCTCTCTGCATACCACCTCTGAGAGTTATCCTCCCCATCAAGGCTTCTGGTTTATTGGCATACATAGTCATGATTATACATTAACTTCTTATATCTTTCATTTTACATACTTAATCTATCTGGTCCATCATTTCAATAATTTTCTAATCAATATCAAAAGGTTTTGTGCCCCTCTGTAAATTCCTTGCCCTCTTCGGTTATTCTGGATCCACTCAACTGTTAATTTATTCATACTTTTCTTGGGCCTCTATAATCCACTGGGTCTTATAAGTTTGTGGCCATTTCAGACTTGATCTTCTATTTTACATAGGCCTTAACATTGCTGAGAAAATATTCAATGTTTTCTTAGTCAGATTTTTCATTACCTCCAACATTTATTTTAGAATTTCACAATTTTTCTCAAATCTCCTACTCCATAATCTCTCCAATTATAGTTGCCCCTCTTTAGGGGTGGGTTCCACATTTATGGATTCAGCCAATCATGGATCAAAAATATTTGGAAAAACAACAACAGTAAAACCATATAGCTAATACAAGTTAAAGAAAATAATAAACATTCAAACCTATCTTTATCTTTTTATAGTTAGGTTCATTCTAGTTCAAGTTATCACCATTTCTCACTGACATAGCACTTACACTGTATTAGGTATTGTAAGTAATCCAGAGATGATATAAAGATAGGGGATAATGTGCATAGGTCATATGCAAATACCATGCCATTTTCTATAAAAGACTTGAGCATCTGAGGATTTTGGTATTATTGAGGGTCCTGGAACCCATCACCTCTGAATTAGGAGGGATGGCTGTATAGAAGCAGCAAAATTCACAGAAGAAATAGAATGTGTCATACTAAAACTGGAAGACATTCCACTATTAAATAAAATAGCTAAACACATCTACATCCATTTCCTCCTCCCTGGTCCTTATTATTCTAGATTTGGTGGGCTCTTCTTGTCAAACACTAGGTAGCCTCTTCCTGTCAGAGACTGGTCCCTCTTCTTTGTCACATGTGTTCCTAACTTCTCAGTTACCATTTCATATTAATTAACACTTACTCTTTATAATCTGCAACTTCTGCTCCTGTGTTGACTCCTACAACCATCATACAGACAAAGCAAATGTTTTTCCTTCACTGCCATTTATTTATTCAACTAAAGTTCTACATGTGCCTTCAATTACCTTTTCAAAATATTTCCTGTATTTTCTGCTTTTCTTCACCTCTCACTCATTTTTAAGCTGACTTCATTCTGGCCTTGATTACTGCAAAAGCTCCTATTATTTCATACTTTTCCATTTTCTTCCTAGATATCAGGACATATACTCCCTCTTTGACTACATTGCTGGCTCTTTTATCACTACCTGGCACTCTTCAACACACAGAAGACTTCCTATTTTCTCATATGATACTTTTCCAAAGTTATTCATCCACGCTCATGTCTTTAACTGCCATATATACACCCTGAAAGTCTGATTTTAAGTATTATTTATATGACCATGATGCACATATCCATTTTCAAACTCTTCCCTGTGCAGCTGTTGGTCCCTTTTCCCATTCAACAATCCCACTTTATAACTCAAGGAGAGCTAAGATATATCACATCCAACACGTATTTCGTAACCTTCTCCACTTCACCTGATTCCCATTCACATTCTACTCCCCTCCATACTTAGATACATCGCCATTTTTTTATTTTGAACTTTGCCTTCTGAAAGCTTGAATTGACACTTCCCATTTCCTCAATCCCTACAACCAATCCATTATCAAATACTCCTGATTTTATATTAAAAAATATCCAAACATATATTTATCTTTTTATTGTTGTATTTGTTATAATTCAATTACCATTTCTTATATATCATTAAGAACACTAAACCCTCTCTTCCTACACCTAAAACTCCTCAATTGTTTCAATTCATGAATAGTGTAAACATGTAATTTTTTAATTAATCTATTATCTCTTTTAAAATTTATTTGGCATCTCTCCCTTCTGTTCTAACTGGCTTATTTTCACCATCTATTTAGTTTTCAATGCCTCCTCCTCCATCAGGGTCTGCCTGCAGTTTTCCTACTCCCTTCCCGTGGACATGCTAGGGGAGTTTTGTCTGACATGGCCAGAGTTTGTTAGAAGCACTATCTTGCATAGAATACCAACCTCTTTTAAAATTTGCATCCCAATTGTCACTTGCAAATGTGTGTAGTTGGCAAGTTAATACTTTCTTTGTATATTAAACTATAAGTTTCATGAGAGAAGTGTCCCAGAATATTTTGACCATCACCATTACACTTATTGTTTGATGTTCCATAAACCTTTATGAAATAAATGAGGAACAGGCAGTAAATGCCTCTGTCCAAAGTATCAAGAGAGATGGTAGTATTGAATTTGATGGGGTGTAAAATCAGGAGAAAAATGGTAAAAAAAAAACAAAAAAAAAACTGTAAGCATTTTTTTTTTTCATAGCATGACATGTAAGTTAGAAAAACAAGTGGCGAAAGTGTTGGGAAATACTGATCATGAAAGAAGTCTATATTGGAAAATGTGTAATATTTAATTAGTGGGTATGTCAGTCAGTAAATTTAGAAAAGATAAGAGAAAAATGTGCATAACTGGCTAAGACAATTGCAATAAGAATGTGGTTGTATGCTAAAGAACCTAAAAGTGAGATGAGCATGAGCAAGAACCTATAGGAGGTTGGCGACATAAAAGAGAAAAGTCTGACGTTAGTTGCTGCTCTGCAATGTCTAACTTATGTGGTTTTCTCCTTTTGTTTTTTGATACTACATTAAGAAACAAGAAAGGAAAATAAAATTTATTTTACAGTCATGTACCTTTTAGCAACATTTCAGTCAATGATGGACCACATACACATTATAATACAACATTTTTACTGTATCTCTACTATGTTTAGATATATTTAGATGCACAATACTTACCATTCGGTTATAATTCCCTACAGCATTCAGTGCAGTAACATCCTGTACAGGTTTGCATACCTAGCTATACCACACAACTAGGCCTATAGTAGACTATACTATCTATGTTTGCGTAAGTATAATCTACTCTGTTTGCACTATGACAAAATCACCTAATGAAGCATTTCTCAGAATATAGCCCCATCATTAAGTGACACACAACTGTAATTATTGCAGGGAACTCTCTCTTTTTAACTATGGGAAGTTAAGACTATGGGAAGAGTTTGGGGGTAGATCTACATAATGCAAAAAGAATGACACAAAAATATGATATTGGGTTAAACATTAAATTGAATAAAAATGAGCTTATGAGCTAGGAAATTTCTTAGGTGTACCCAATGGCTAATGTCTACTATATTGGACAACATAGATTATAGACCACTTTTAATATCTCAGAAAGATCTATTGGAAGCCCATTCTATAGGCCAGTGGTTCTCAAAATGTAGCTCAGAACCAAGAATGTCAACATTTCTTAGGAACGTCTCCAAAGGCAAATCCTCAGGTCCACCCCAGATCAAAACTTAGGGTTGAGGTGGCAGCAATCTGTTATAGAAAGTCCTCAAGATGATTTTGATCCATGCTAAAGTTTGAGAATCACTGTAATAGGTCTGTTTCTCTCTCTCTCTCTCTCTCTCTCTCACACACACACACACACACACTCACACACACACACACACACTCTTCATAGCTCTTAAATGACTTAAATATCTGTATCTCCATATTACCACATCTGTTCTACAGAGAAGGCATTATTTCACCAAAGCAGAACCTGGAATTTGGAAATGGTAGAGTTCATCATGTTCATCTGATAGCTTTAGTAATAAATTACACTTTATTGCCCTGATTTATCTCCTTATCTGTTGTTGCCACACAAAAAGTACAAGCATTTTCAAATGGTTAGGTATACAAAAGAAACCCATCCCACTGGGTAAGACACATGTCTTAGGTCATGTTCCCTAGAAGCATAAGCAGAGAGAGGAGCTGCTATGTAAGTTAGTAGGGAGGTGCTTCCTGGTAAAACTCAAAATAGAGTGAAGGAATCAAAACAGGACATGAGACAAAGCAAGCAAATTAGTGCATTCAGCTGAAGTCTAGGCTCATTCTTATCCCACAAGAATCTCAGAAGCATTAAAGCCAATACAGTATTACCAACATGAAGCAGGAGGCCTAGAATATTGTACACTTTTATGACTCCATTATTGGCTGGATAAGGACAGTACTAGGATGAAGAAATTACCTCCCAGGCATTTCAAGATGAATTGGCTTCTGATGGGTAAGGGAAATTCTCAGAAGAAGGATATAGCTGTGAGTTGTGAGCTGGTAGCAGTCAACATTCACAGCTGTTACGGTTTGTGTGTCCATGGCTGGAAGACTAGCTATGGACAGAGCACTCAAACTATCCACTATCAAGTCCAACTTTGGAAAAGGGACATATGAGGGTAAAGTCAGAGTTCAATTTTACTATGGTGATTCTAATAGAAATGTCTCCATTCCAGATATTCTTTTCTCTGTGACTTGCTAGGTGGCAATTAGATATAAGAGTATACTACATTATCAGACTTGAAATGGATTTAAGAAGAAAATAAAGTATCTCTTCTTTGTAAGCCTTTTGAAATAATTGATCAAACTTTCTCATTTTGTACTCAATAGAACTGGGTGATAGAGAGGAACATGATAAATATGATGTTGGTGACTTAGTGAGTCACTAAATACGCAGTAGATTCAAAATGTTGTCATTGTCCAGTATTAATCTATCAAACTAACATTGAGCAACTAAAGGTTGAAAGAAAGTAGAGTCTCTTCCAGTTAAAATATGTGCTGTTTATAGTAATTTTCTTTAAGAATTCTTTTTTACTTGTCCTACTACTTGCGATTCTTGAAAAAATAATCTACTTTGGCTATGAGTACAGACTTTTGCTGGTTCTCAGTTCTCAGCAAAGCTGCAGCAGCTTCTATTTATCAGGCTGGCCTTAAGGGACCACGTGACAGAGTGCTGCGGGAAGTAATCTGTCACCCACTACACCCAGTCATCGTGGAATATTGACTCCCTCATTATCACTTCCTGCAAGTCATCCACTTGCCCAAATGGATGCATTTGTCATAGAGCCCTATGGGGAAAGCAACATTTTTTTGCTGTTGAATTGTAAAATTTCTTAGGTCCTTAATTACAGTTAAAACAATCTACAGATATTAATCTTCCTCCTCCTTTCCTGAAGGCTCACCCTGCTGTGAGACAGTGCCTGCTCTGGGAAGAAACCATTTCTGTGAGAAAAAATAAAAAGCATTTTTACACTCGCTAACAAAGACAGATTGATCATAGTCTACCTGTAAGAGCAGGTGAGCAAAAGAGCTTAGGAGCTCAATGACCTTCTTTATTCTCTCCTTTCCATTCACTCTCATTATGTTATTCTTACTTTTATCAAATTTTGAAGTACATATTTTATATATACTAGTTTAATTATTTCTTGCAATAAGACAGAATATAAATGCAAATTAATTGAGTTATTAAGACATCAATTTGTTTTTGTTATCCAATAATTGGTGTTTTAGATAATGTTTATTTACAAAATACATTTCTATGATTATTCAAAGGGTGGTACAATTAGCTACTTTTCTGTTTCCCTGAATAGAGTGGCTATTGGCTCCTTTTGGTTTCTAAGTTCCTTGCATGGCCAGGTAATGGTGTATAAAAGACAGAAGGAATAGAAATATGACATTCATGGTGAATTCTCTGCCTTTAAGGAATATCCTCTGTCTCCAAAACCTCACACCTTTCAATGCTGTTTGTGGCACTTACGAAATATGGAAGAGTTGACTCCAATTACAGAGTAGACAAAAATATTGAGTAATATAATATTGGATAGGAAAGAGAGATTTAGGCCCACTGTAAATCCTTTGCAGCTAGTTGTGGAAGCTAACACACAGGCAAACATTCTTGCTTCCAATGTTGTGATTTTGCTCCTTGCTAGATACTGATCATTTCTTTATTTTATCACCAATGTGAACTAATATGGGTTAGCATAATTTTAGTTATTCTTTATTTATTCAGTTGCAAAGGGACAGCAGACTAACTTATATTCTGTCATTGTGGTGAGTTAACAAAAATAAATCAGTCCTTGTGTGACTGGAAAGGGCTCCAGATCCAGACCCCACGAGAGGGTTCTTGGATCTCGGACAAGAAAGAATTCAGAGCAAATCCATAGAGTAAAGTGAAAGCAAGTTTATTAAGAAAGTAACGGAATAAAAGAATGGCTACTCCATATGCAGAGCAACCCCAAGGGCTGCTGATTGCCCATTTTTATGGTTATTTCTTGATGATATGCTAAACGAGGGGTGGATTATTTATGCCTTTCCTTTTTAGACCATATAGGGTAACTTCCTGATGTTGTCATGGCATTTGCAAACTGTCATGGCGCTGGTGAGAGCGTAGCAGTGAGGATGACCAGAAGTCACTCTCATTGACATCTTAGTTTTGATGGATTTATGCAGGCTTCTTTACTGCATGCTATTTTATCAGCAAGCTCCTTGTGCCGACCTCCTATCTCATCCCGTGACTTAGAATGCCTAACCTATTGGGAATGCAGCCCAGCAAGTCTCAGCCTTATTTTACCCAGCCCCTATTTAAGATGGAGTTGCTCTGGTTCAAACGCCTCTGACACATGTGTTTGCTGAAACTTTGTTAAAAAAAAAAATGAAATGCTACGGGTGTGTTACCAGTCTAACAAATTTCTGTGGCAGGATATATTTTAGGAGTGTGTGGATGACCCATAGATGTGTCTGTGATAGACAGGAAGAGGAAGGGAAAAGAAACAGAAGAAATTACAGAATCCGATTTCATCTCCTCACCCTCTCCACTTCTCCACCTCCTCCACCAGCAGTCCCTCAGTGGAGGAGAGTCTGGAGAAATGTGTTCAATCTAAACTCTTCAGCATTTGTTTTATGTATTATAATGAACACATCAGGTAAGAATATTGTTCTTGACAATTACTATTTGAAGTCTATCTAAAGTAGTAACAGGATACAGAAATAGATAGATGAAACAAGTAGAGGACTGTGTAAATGGTGGAAATAGCCTATACAATTAACTGGTAGAATAAGGCATTCTTCTTTTTCTACATGTTCATACCAATACAGCTCCTATGTTTACAGATATTGGTTGTGAAAAAATGCTTACTTAAAATTTTGATATATTATGGACTAGAATTTTAAAAGATAATGTTTCAGATATAACGCTGCATTTGAATAGTTCAACTTGTCAATCAATGGCAGAAGGCACAGACATTTGAGAAAAAAATGTAATGGTATTATGGACTGAGTTTTGTGTCCCACCTCCACAATATTCATGTCTTGGAGTCCTCACCTTCAATGTGAAGATATCTGGAGGTAGGGCCCTTGGGAGGTAATCAGGGTTAGGTAAGGCCACAAGGGTTGTATTAGTCTGTTCTCACATTGCTATGAAGAGATATCTGAGACTGAGTAATTTATAAAGAAAAGAGGTTTAGTTGGCTCACAATTCTGCAGGATGTGCAGCTGGCATCTGCTCAGCTTCTGGGGAAGCCTCAGGAAACTTACAATTATGGCAGAAGGTGAAGAGGGAGCAGGCAGGTCACATGGCCAGAGCAGGAGCAAGCAAAGGGGACCGAGGTGCCACACACTTTTAAACGACCAGATCTCAGGAGAACTTACTCACTATTATGAGAACAGCACCAAGAGGATGGTGCAAAACTGTTCATGAGAAATACATCCCCATGATCCAATCACCTCCCACCAGGCCCCATCTTCATTGGGAAATGCAACTCAATATGATATTTGGGCAGGGACAGATATCCAAACTATATCAAGAGTAAATCCTTTATGATGGCATCATTGTCCTTACAAGAAGAAGAACCCAGCAAGAGCTCTCTGTCTCCAAGAACAGGCACTGAGGAAGGTGGCTGGGAAGCTGGCCCTCACTGGACACAGAATGCGCCTGAACTTTAATCTTGGACTTTGCATTGTTTAGAAGTGTGAAAAATAAATGTTAGTGATTTCAGCCATACAGTCAATGGTATTTTTTATAGCAACCTGAGGTGAGACAAATAGACTTTGGAAAGCAGAAATAATTAATATACAATTATTGGTTTGTTCAATTACTTCCCATCATCTTAGAGTTTAATGCCCTATTCAACCTTCATGTTTCATGTAGACTCATCTACAAGGATCTTTGTGTTAGTGACATTGTGGAGGGAAATAATATGGCATCATTAATATAACCTTTAAAGCAAATAGGACTTGAAATATTGATTGTAATTATATCCAAATAATTGACTACATTATAAAATATAAATAATTAAGAAAAAATGAGAATCCACACTCTGGATGGTGACTACCTTTATTCTGAATTATTTCTTACTAAATTTTTTAAGTTGTAAGAAAAAGATCACCAAAATACAAACAACTGTGGTTTCTAGGTGGGAGGATTTGAAGCACATTTTAACTTATTATTTATATTCTTCCATGTTAAACAAATCTAAAATGTGTATATATTTCAACTTATATTTTAATAATTTGAAATGAATAAATTACTTGATCAACCTTTTAGTCTTGTTACATAACACGTTGATTTCCTACTTTCAGGATAACTTATTGTTTTCCCACATCTCAAAATAATGTTGAGTTTGAATAGATATGTGCAACTTGTTACTTTCTTGGGGGTAGAGAGTGAGAGAACGCCTTACCTCTGCTTGTATTCTCAGTGATAAAAATTAACTTATTGATGAATAAATAAATGAATAATTATAGAAGCAAATGTTTAATTTCCTTAATCCAAAGCCTGCATTTGTTTCTCATTGCTTACAATATATAAAGTTCATATGTTCCAAACAGTATAGGATTCATTTCTATATCATAATTAAAACTAAATTTTATTCAGATGATAGAGATCAGTTTAACTTCCCACCAGAGCTACTATGAGAGTCATGCTAGCCTGTCTCCATGGAGTAAGACGGAATTCCATGAAAATATAAATTTATTACATATACAAAATCCCACTCAATACAGAAACTGTAAATATAGTCCCTAAAAAGAAAATTCCCTCTTTCCAGGTGAAGAAAATTGTTACAGATACAGAAGGTCCACAACTTACCATGGTTCAATTTAGGATTTTCTCTTTTTTTACTTTTGATATGGTTTGGCTCTAGGTCCCCATCCAAATCTCATCTCAAATTAGAATCCCCATGTGTTAAGGGAGAGACCTGCAACCCCCATGTGTGGAGGAAAGGAAGTGATTGGATCATGGGGGCAGTTTCCCCCATGCTGTTCTTGTGATAGTGAGTGAATTCTCACAGTAGCTGATGGTTAGAAAAGTGGCACTGTTTTTCTGCGCTCTGACCTCTCTCTCCTGCTGCCTTGTGAAGAAGGTGTCTGCTTCCCCTTCCATCATGATTGTAAGTTTCCTGAGGCCTCCTCAGCCATGTGGAACTGTGAGTTAAATAAACCTGCTTTCTTTATTAAATTACCCAGTCTCGGGTAGTACTTTATAGCACTGTGAGAACAGACTAATACAACTTTACCATGGTACAAAAGCAATGCACATTCAGTATAAACCATACTTTGAATGTGGAATCTTGACCTTTTCCCAGGCTAACAATATGCGGAGGGAAGCTCTTAAGATGCTGGGCGCCAACAACTCCCAGTCAGCCAAGTGAACATGAGGGTGAACAACCAATACTCTGCAGTGCACTATGCTGCCAGTGCTTTGGGGATAGTGTGTTTTGTGTGTTTGCATTCAATTATATCTACAAAATGCCCATTTTTAACTTAGGATATTATCAACTTATGATGGGTTTATCAGAATGTGAGTCTACCAGAAGTCCAGGAACATTTGTGTATCATTACCAGTTAGTACAACTTATGTGAAGCAGGCATTTTTAGCTTAAGCATGTATCAGAAGATGCAGAGAATTAAAAACCTAGGAAACAATGCAGGGATTAATATGTGGTCCTGCTGTCTTTCACTGTCAGCAAAGCTGGCTCTGTTTTTCTTCCAAATGTTTTTGAGGCCGTGGGAAGCAAATTCTGTCAGGCAGCTTCCAGACCTCCTGATGGAAACTCAATATTCACATCCAGACTTGTCCAAGACAGATGTTTCTACCCATGGCATAAGAAGCTGCCCAAGTCTGACATTTGCCTATTTTCATAAATTGCGCATAAAGGCATTTTAAAGTTTATTGCTGACTTTGTAAGAATGGCAAACTCCTTGGCTGAAAATCATTTTTTTCTTTTACTTCTTCAAATTTCCATTCGTAAAAAGGGGATTCATCAGCACTAACGTGATTATTACGAAAAAAATAGACATGTCCATTGAACGAGACTGGATAGGTCAGGAAAATTTGTCAAGACTACCCATAACACAAAGTCATTTTTTTCTTGATGCTTTTCTCCTCCTCATAATTCCTTTTTTTTCTCCCAGCGTATGATTCAGTGTCCTCAGGTGTATCCCTAACTAGATCACCTGAGTCTGTGTCACGTCCTTTATTAGAAAAATGCTCCATTCCAAAAACTAGCCTTCCCTTCAAAAATATTCTGTAAAAAAATAAGGTTTAGCTATTTATTTAGAGAACAGTATTTTAAAAATCAACACTAAACTGCTTACCTTTGGACAATTAAATCGTAATGTTTTAGGAAATCTTCATTTTAAAAGGGGAAAACTTTGCATTATATACAAAAATCCCTTTTTGTATATAATGTATATAATATTGTATACAATGTTAAGCATTGTACATATCAATATAAATTCCGGAGACCTATTAGAAGAAAACAAAATATATTTTTAAAAACTCACACAAATATTTATTCCAGTAGTGTTTATAATATTTAAATATAAAATACAATCACTCAGGAATAGCTAAATAGATTATAGTATAATACTATGTACAATTATGTAAAATTATGTAGAATTTTGCAACAATTAACAATTATGTTTATTAATAGTTCATGAATTCATTAAAACATTTTTATTTCATCTTCAGCATGCTAAAATTTAGGATTATTAAAGGTATAAATACAAACCTTAACATGCATGATTATATGAAACATAGAAACGATTTTTATTCATATAAATGTATGGGGTACAAGAGTAATTTTGTTACATGCATAGATTGCACAGTGGTGAGGTTAGGGATTTCAATATATCTATTACTGGAATAACATACATTGTACCAATTAAGTAATTTATCCTCATTCACCCCCTCCCAACCTCCACCCTTCTTAGTCTCCGTTGTCTGTTATTCCACACTCTACATCCATATGTACACATTTAGCTCCTACTTATAAGTAGGAATATGTGGTATTTGTCTTTCCATGTCTGAGTTGTTTCACTTGAGATAATGGCCTCCAGTTCCATCCACATTGCTCAAAAGACATGATATCATTTCTTTGTATGGCTGAATAGAATTCCATTGTGTATATATACAATATTTTCTTTATCCAATAATCCCTTGATGGACACTTAGGTTGATTAGATGTCTTTGCTGTTGTGAACAATACTGTCATAAACATAAAAATGGAGGTATCTTTTCAATATAATGATTTCTTTTCCTTAAAGTAGATACCCAGTAGTGGAATTGCTGGATCAAATGGTACTTCTATTTTTAGCTCTTTGAGAAATTTTTATACTGTTTTCCATAGAGTTTGTACTAACTTACATTCCCACCAACAGAGTATAAAATTTCCCTTTTCTCCACATCCTCGTCAACATCTGTCATTTTTGTCTTTCAGTAATAGCCATTTTGATGGGTTTAAGATTATATTTCATTGTGATTTTAGGAGTAATAATTAATACATTCTGTGAGAGCATGGATTATATTTCATACTGATACTAAACTCAATTTCAGGTTTCCTATCAGGAAGATGTATATTTTTATTATATAATAGGATAGAATTTTATTTTTAAAAAACTCCAGCATAATAATACACACACATATATTCCACAGGATTTTAAATTTCATAGGATTTTAGCAGATATATTTTTATAAATTTTATAACTGCATAAGTAAATTATTATAACAAAACAAGAATATATTGAATGCTATTTTATAACCAGTTTTATTATGTCAATAAATTAATATAATTTTATACATAGAACTAATAATTATACCCCTTTTATTGTTTTCAATGCAAAATTCCTTAACATATCTCTATACTACATTTAATTTACCCCCACTTGGAGAGCCAGAGAATGTCCTTCGAAGTAACAGACTCAAGTTTGAACACCACTTAACTAGTAGATTTTCAGTAAACATTTGTTGATGTAAAACAAGTGTTCTTCTAGGAATTAATTCACAAATACCAGTTGATGACCTAAATGGTACGCTAACTTTTAGAGTTCTTAGTTTATGTTATACTCTTATCAGAAAAATGTTAGCTTTTGATCTCACCAGCTGTGCCTGAAAGTTCCCATTTATCTGTACAGGTGCCAACACTAAATAGTAGCATAAAAATACTACAAAAAGAAAAAGAATGATAAAAATAATAACACTTTTTTCACTTTGACAAATAAAATTCTACTTCTTTATTATTTTAAATTATATTTATTTGACATAATTTACTTGTAAATTTGTACATTTTTCAGTTGCAAATTAACTCTATATTTTTTATTTGGTGAATTTTCTTCACTTATATCTAATTAATTTAATATTAGAATTTATATTTTTCATATTAATTTTAAGTATTTTTGACGTGTGTAGATGGAATTATTAGCATGTAGTTGTTCATTTGTTCCATTACATTTTTGTACAGAATGTTTTACTGAAAGACAGTCATGCTCATTTGTTTATGTCTTTGTTCTACAGTCACAGAGTAATTGTGATAGAACTTCATCACCTGCAAATGCAAATATTTCTTATCTAGTCCAGGAGTCCCCAGTCCCCTGGCCATGGACTGGTATCTGTCCATGGCCTATTGGGAAACAGGCCATGCAGCAGGATGTGAGCTACCCCAGAGCCAGCATTACAGCCTGAGCTCCACCTGCTGTCAGATCAGCAACACATTAGATTCTCATTGGAGCACAAACCGTATTGTGAACTGTGCAGATGAGGCATCTAGGTTGTGTGATCCTTAGAGCTGGAACAGTTTCATCCTGAACCACCTCCACCCCCAAACCTCCCATGAAAAATATTGTCTTCTACGAAACTGGTCCCAAAACAGTTGGGGACTGCTGATCTCGCTCTTTAACATAATCATCACTCCCTGTAACAGATAAATTAAAAATAAGGTGGAAAAGTCTTTTGCATTTATCCATATGCTTAATCTTCATTTTTCAAATGTTTCATTCAAATTAGTTTTTGATGTCAGATTCTTTTGCTTTAAGTATATTTTTAAAACATTTCTTAACTTCCAGTTTGCTAGCACTAAATTCTCTGATAGTTTGTCTAAACCATTTTTATTTTACATTCTTTTTTATTTAATATTCATTTTAATTGTAGAAGAGTCTGACATTTACATAAAAGTTACAGAGTTCTCATGTACCTCATAACCCCTATTACTGAATATTCTTTAGTATTAACATCTTAGTATTGCATATTTGTCACAATTAATGATTCAATGTTGATACATTATTATCCAATCAAGTCCATACTTTATTCAGATTTCCCCAGTTTTTATCTATGTCCTTTCTCTGTTCCAGGACCCCAACCAAGATAGACATTATGATTAGTTATTATGTCTCCTTCGGCTCTTTTTTGCTATAACAGTTTATCTGACTTCCTTGTTTTTATGACCTTGGCAATATAGTGCCTTATAGGTCAGGCATTCTGTAGAATGTTCCACATGATTATACTGGCATAATGTGTGTTTGGGAGGAAGACTGCAGAGGTAAAGTACCATTCTCACAACTTCACATGAAGGATACATGCTCCCAAGATAGTTTATCACTATTTTTTCTCTTAATTTATTTTTTATGTGGATAGCTTTTGGTGTACAAGTGGTTTTTGGTTACATGGATGAATTATATAGTAGTAATGTCTGAGATTTTAGTCTACGCATCACCTGAGTAGTGTACATTGTACCAGATATGTAGTTTTTTTTTATTCCTGAAACCCCCTCTGGTCCTCCACCATGCTGCGTCTCCATAGTCCGTGATATCACTCTGTGTGCCTTTGTGTACCCATAGCGTAGCTCCCATTTAGTAGTGAAAACATACAGTATTTGGTTTTCCATTCCTGAGTTACATCCCTTAGAGTAATGACCTCCACTTCCATCCAAGTTGCTGCAAGAGACACTATTTCATTCTTTTTATGGTTGAGTAGTATTCCATGCCATATGTAAACCACATTTTCTCTATCCACTCATTGGTTAATAGGTAATTAGGGTGGTTCCGTATCTTTGCAGTTGTGAATAGTGCTGCAATAAACATATGCATACAGTTGTCTTTTTGATATAATGACTTCTTTTTCTTTGAGTAGATACCCAGTAATGGGATTTCTAGATTGAATGGTATATCTACTTTTAGTTCTCTATGAAATCTTCATACTGCTTTCCATAGAAGTTGCACTAATTTACATTCCCACCAGCAGTATACGAGTATTTCATTTTCACCACATCCACTCCAACATCTATGATTTTTTGACTTCTTAGTAATAGCCATTCTGGCAGAGGAAAGGTGATATGTTACTGTGGTTTTAGTTTGCATTTCCATGATGATTAATGATGTTGAGTTTTTGTTTGTTTGTTTGTTTTTTTCCTGAGATGGAGTCTCGCTCGGTCGCCAGGCTGGAGTGCAGCGGCACCATCTTGGCTCACTGCAGCCTCTGCCTCCAGGGTTCAAGCAATTCTCCTGCCTCAGCCTCCCAAGTAGCTGGGACTACAGGCGTGTGCCACCACACCTGGCTAAATTTTTTGTATTTTTAGTAGAGATGGGTTTTCACCACGTTGGCCAGGATGGTCTTGATCTCCTGAATTCGTGATCCACCTGCCTCAGTCTCCAAAGTGCTGGGATTACCAACGTGAGCCACCGTGCCCAGCCGGGCATTTTTTCATGTGTTTCTTGGTCTTTTGTATATGTTATTTTGAGAAATGTCTATTCACGTCACATGCCCTCGTTTTGATAGAACTGTTTTTTTTTTCTTGCGGATTTGTTTGAATTCCTTGTAGTTATTTGTCAGATGCATAGTTTGTAAATTTTTTCTTCCATTCTGTAGGTTGTCTGTTTATTCTGTTGATTATTTATTTTGCTGTGCACAAGCTTTGTAGTTTAATTAAATTCCATTTATTTATTTTTTTGTTGCATTTGCTTTTGTGATCTTAGTCATAAATTATTTGCCTAGGCCAATGTCCAGAAGAGTTTTTCCTAGCTTTTCTTCCAGAATTTTTATGATTTCGGGTCTTAGATTTAGTCTTTAATCCGTGTTTGAATCAATTTTTATATAAGGTGAGAGATAGGGATCTAGTTTCTTTCCTCTACATGCAGCTGTACAGTTTTTCCAGAGTGATTTATTAAATAGGGTGTCTTGGCTGAGGAAGCATTTGTCAGATTTCTCCCCTGGAAGTTTACTGCCCCTCTACCCCTACCCTTTCTATACTGCCTTCTGGAAGAAAATTAATGCACAACCCCCACACATAAGGGGTGGGGAATTGTGCTCTACCTCTTGAGGGTAGATTATATACATACATTTTTTGAATATTTCTGTAAGAGAGTTTTGTTCATCCTTTGTCAATATTTACTGATTCAATCATTTTCTTATATCAGTGTAGACCCATAGATATTCATTTTATATTTTCTCTGTTAATGCAATTATTTACACATTTTGTTGCTCAAATTATTTCAACTTTGGCCATTGGGAGCTCCTTTTGTTGACCTCTGTGTATTTTTTAACATACTCAATACCCCTGCTGGTGTGTGGTTTTGGGTGTGTAGCTCTTATTTTCTGGCATTATAAAATGATGCAGACTAATATTGTGTACTTCACATCCTAGTCTAGAATCAACCGTTTATCCAAGGAACACTGGTTCCTTTTACTGGAGATGGTATTATAAACTATGATCTAGGCATTAGATGTGTTCTCAATTCCTTTTCCTACCTTTTTTTTTTTTTTTTTTTCTGTTTCTTTTTCCTTCTTTCATCTTAGAATTTTTGTTCTGGAATTATTTCTTAATTTTTAAGTATATTATTTCAGAAATTCCTTGAGTGTTTGCTGGTATTGAATTTTCGCATCCTTAGTTTTTATCTTTTTTTCCTTTGAGACTGAGTCTCAGTCTGTCACCCAGGCTGGAGTGCAGTGGTGTGATCCCAGCTCACTGTAACCACTGCCTCCTGGGTTCAAGCAATTCTCCTGCCTCAGCCTCCTGAGTAGCTGGGACTACAGGCACCCACCACCACGCCTGTGTCATTTTTCTATTTTTAGTAGAGACGGAGTTTCAACATGTTGGCCAGGCTGGTCTCAAGCTCCTGACCTCAGGTGATCTGCCTGCCTCAGCCTACCAAAGTGCTGGGATTACAGGTGTGAGTAACTGCATCTGGCCATTCTTATCTATTTTTTAATGATCATATATTCTCATGAATCTTAAAAAAATTTATAAAAATCCAGGCTTTACTTGTCTTATTACACATAATAATAAAACAAATAATTATTAAAAGCAATGATAAAAAACAAAATTACTTTTGCACCAACTAATATACATAACCTTTTCCTCACAATTTTTTATTGTTATATATTTCTTATTGAATAACATGCTGAGTAATTGTATAGAGTTCCTTAATTTGTAATATATTTGAAAGAATTTACTTTAGAGGATTTTATGGTAAAGGTGATTTTTTCCACTGCCTTAACTGTGGAATTATAAAAGAAATAATTTCATAATCATTTTCAACAAAAATCAATGTGTCTACAAAGAAATAAACTGATGAGCATCATATTTCTTCTCCTTCATGATTTAATGTCATAGGCATACATAATAATGATCACAATAATCTGAGATAAAAAGATACTGATCTATGAATTATCCAACCAATCATAAAGCTAGCTCTATCTATGAGTCACGATCCATGCTCTCTCTCTCCCTTCTTCTTATTTTCTATTTAGTCCAACATTCTAGTTATAGTTATTCTATTCTTTTAAATATGCTTTGCAAACTTTAATTTAAATTGACTAATTTATTAAATGTGTAATGTTTTAACAAAGAATAATGATTAGAGTTATACGTTACGTCACTCTGCTGATTAGGTAAACAATAAATAGGTAGAATTGAATGATTCCAGAGGTAGAAAATCAGATCAGGTGAAAGATGATCAATCGCTGAAAATAAAATCTGAAAATTATTGTGCCAGGCTTCAAGTTTTTATTCAAGAAAGAATTACTTCAACTTACAAGAGTACTGGTAACTTGAATCGGGGCCATAATAAAGAACAAAGCAGAAAATATGTCTAAATTAATCATTTGTCTGAATATGTTAGATATGGTGCAGTTTAGTGAGATAATAAACAGACAGTATAAATTGGACCAAGGATATTGGGATCTTTTCATGCATATAGGTAATGTGTCTCTCAGTTCATTAGGTATCCAAAGATGTTAGCCTGCCTCTCCTAAGATATCTGAGCAGAACATAGATTTAGGATTATTCAACATACTGTTGGTTCTTGATGATATGGCCTAGGATAGCAAGTAGAGCTGTTCTATTTTATCACAAAGTGTAATTTGATATGTGCTCAGTTAGACTAACTTTTGATATGTGTTTAACTATCTGATACACTTATCTATGTAAATATAATCTACCAAATTATCTATAAGTCAGTTCTTCCTAAATAAAATTTATAAATATAAGTAGTCTTGACCATAAAATCTAAATGGAAGATGGCAGCCCCATTTTTTTTCTTGCACAATGTCAGGCTGTTTGTCAATAATCTGTTTTTAAATGACAGGGGAGACTTTCTGATTTAGAAAACTATTGAAGGAGATTATTAAAATTCTCTACACAAATCTGTTACAAACAGTGTTGTGCCCTTTAGAAAACAAAACCTCACCACATTATCAGTGTATGTAGAGTTTTTAAATATCTGATAAAAAATTGGAACATGTGCATGCATGATATTTAAGACTGCATCTCAAATCTTGAATGTATCATCATCAGAAGACTTGGCTCAGATCAATTTGGTAAGCAAGCTTCTTGTTCAGTATACCTCCTTTCTCCACTGAGATCTATGCTTTACTGTAAAATTTATAAGAAGCCTCAGCTGTCTTAAATATTTGCTGTAATATTAGATCTGGTTAAGTCTTTGCATGGTTAAGGCTTTGCAAAATATCTCTCTCACTCTCTCTCTCTCTGTGTGTGTGTGTTTGTTTCTCCCTATCTCTATCTCCTTATTTTTTTCTCCCTCTCGAATGTAAAAGAGAAAAAGCCACCTCCATTTAAGTAATGTAATACAGTAACAATGATGAAATATATAGAAATTGGAAGAATAGTGAAAGCTGATTATTCATCATTGATTAATAAACATGGGGATGAAATTGCCTGAGCTTTTAACTCAGTAACCCAAGGGCTTATTTCTGAGGAAACATTCTATAGAATTACTCTCCATAAATATGATCTCATGGCCGTGTATATCAGAGTAAATTTTTAAGAGCAAATTAGATTTGTTTAGTCTTATAAGAGTAATATTACATCATGTGATTAATAAAAACGTATCTACCACAACACAAATTTAGTTCAGGAATTTATTCCTTCCTCACAGAACTCACAAAACTCAGGGGAAATAGGGAAAAACCCATTTGTTTCATAAGGAAAGCATTAATAATTCCAAACCACTAAACTAATTATGATAATGCCACCCATTTTGCCCTAAATAGATGCTAGAAATCAGAATTAACAAAATCTGTTAAAAGAATTGCCTTAGAAACAGTTGACCGGCTCTGAGGTATACAAGTGATGAAAATTGTCCCAGTGTAGTGATTAGAAGATACTTTACTCTTTAGTTGGTAAAGATACCTTAGCTCTTCTGGCACCTCATTCAAACACAGTAGCAAATTGCTCCAGTTGCTTCCGTGGTCTTTATGTAACCATAAAGAAAATAAGAGATGAGAGTGTAGTTAAATGGAGCCAAAGCCCTGGTCATGGACCTGGAGGTATCCCTACCCTATTTTGTGAATTTTAAGTCTGGGTTCTTCCAATTATTAGCCAAAAACATCTGTCTTAATCAGACCATCATTGAAGTCATTAGTGTTATATGGCATTGCTTAGAAGAACATGAAGTATAAAACAAACTAGGGTATTAGATGAAGAGAACTATTCAATCTTGATGCAACTCATGGAGGAAGCATATGTACAGTTGGAATACTTATAGGTGATAAGTAAAACTAAATAGCAGTATTTGAAAATATATGTTTACACCTAAACATTAGCTAATATGACAATTACCCTAGAATTTTTGTAGCCTCCATGTTTAGTATAGCAATAATGGCTTAGTACTCTGATACATAAAGCATAAATACTTGGAGGGTAACTACATAGTGTATCACTTCCAGTACTTGTGCTGTCAATTGTTATGACAGTTGTGTAATATTATTCTCAGAAAGGGAAAACAAAATAAAACATGACACTAATAATGTTATGCTTAATTCATGGTAATTTGATGTCCTTATTTTTTATGATCAGAATAAAATAGCTAGTGTAACATAATATATTTTATTTATTTTATACCAAGTCTTTGTTATGAGGCCTATAAAAGCATCAAATAGTTACAACAAACAATTTAGTTGGAACTTATTACTACAAATAACTTCCAAATTGAAATGTTAGCTTTAATAATTTTAAAAAATAGCAAAAACAGAGAATGCCAAGTACTGTTAAATACCCCATGGAGTGAGCTAACATACTGTGATGGCTGTCTTTAAAAAGATCCCTTCCAGATGCCCACTTAGCACTGGAAAGGTGTGAACCTACTTCATTATTATAATTATTCTTTTTCTCCTTTGCCAATTGCTTGTGAAGTTGCCATTATGTTGCCTACTCCAAAATGTTAGAGACATATTCTACTGAATATGTTATTAAATATTATGTTATGTTATGAATATTAAAGACATATTCTACTGAAATATACTGGCATACAACATTAAGTTGAATATTTTCTTTTAGCTATTCTGAAAGCAGATCTTAAGTTCTCAGATACAGAATTTTTGCCTTGAAGGTTAATAGAGGAAAGAAGACTCATGGGAAGTGAGAGAGACAATTCCAAGGGGAATTGAATTCCAAGGGGCCAGAAAATGATAAGAAACAAAATTCTTCTTAAAACATTGGATATGCCCCACCATTATTGAAGGACAGATGCAATTGAATCTCAATCACTTATCAATGGTGCTTGGAAAAATTCTAAATTGGGGAAATTTTTTCTTGGAGACAACTTCCATTAAAAGAGCGAGTTAGTAAAACAAACGGATATCGCTAAAAACTGACCCTTATTTCCAAAATTGCAGAACCAGGATACAAATATAAAACTTGAAGGTTTACTTATAGTCCTTGAACATTCTACAAGTAAATTTAAATTTTTTTATTTTCCTATGCCTCACTGATGAAATCTGTGCATAGTCATTCTTGGTGGACTCAACATAAAATCAAGACGGATCTTGGTAAAGCTTTGCTACTCACTGACTTCTATTTTCTGGATTTCAGTGCTCAGTAAAATGTACTAGGAAAGGAAAATAACACTAGGAGATCATAAACACTTATCTTTGCTGTAATAAGGCTATAAGGGCACTGGCCAAAGATCTCCTCTCACTGAGATATATATATCTGGCTTCCTCAAATAAAATGAGGGTTACAGAAGATAAACAATTATCAAAATCTTTCAGTCATGGGTAATCCAAAACTTGGTTAAGCCATGATTTTAAATATTCCAATGTTTTCTACATTCAAAAGATATGATGGTATATCAAGTCAGCTAATTTATTTTTCATATAGTGATATGGAGAATTGTTGGAATTGGAGGGTGGGGTTAGACAAAAAATAAAGGAAAATGAAAGCAGAAAAATAATAGAAAAATTTATTGTTAACTCTAGTATTTCTCCTTCCTTCTTTATCTATTCCTCAACACTTTCGCCATTCTTACTTCAAATCAAATATGTGGTATTTTTAATTTTATCATAAGATATTGATATTGTCGTTGAATACTGTAGGCATTCATCATCCCTCCTACCCCACAAACACACACAAGCTGTCAATAGCGATAATGCTAATGATTTAAGGTAATTAAGTTGTGGGGAACTTTTTATATTTTACATACCCTCTGATAATAAATAAAATCATCTATCTTAACAGATTAATTTTTTAAATAATTCAAATGTATTTTTTTAATTTCTAAAGCTTCCACGGAAAAGTTTTTCTCTGGTTTAGGTTCCACACATTCTACTGGACTACTTCTACCTCAAGGAATGGAAAGTGTTAACAATAATCACAGTGATTTCTCATCTAAAGGGAGAAGGCTCAAGTATCTTTTTTATTAACGATTAATATAATATAGCTAGTTAGCTAGTTCTTGTGTATATATTGTAAGAATTTTCTTATTAAAATTACTTTCTTTCTCTGACCTCCAATGACTCCTTTTTTTTTTTTTTTCTAGACAGAGTCTTGCTCTGTCACCCAGGCCAGGGTGCAGTGATGGGATCTCAATTGGCTCACTGCAGCCTCCACCTCCTGGGTTCAAGCGATTCTCAGGCCTCAGCCTCCCGAGTAGCTGGGATTACAGGCACCTGCCACCACACCTGGCTAATTTTTGTAGTTTTAGTAGAGACGGGGTTTCACCATCTTGGCCAGGCTGGTCTCAAACTCCTGACCTCATGATTCACTCGCCTCCACCTCCCAAAGTGCTGGGATTACAGGTGTGAGCCACCACTCCCGGCTGACTTCTTTCTAAATTGACATAGCAAATTGCTTCTGAAGGTCATAAGATAAAATACTCAACTTTTGAAATTAAAATGCCATCATTTTAATTACTTAGTGAGAAAATATGTTATTTAAAAATAACTTATGGTAATAAAGTTACAGTTATGAGACACATTTCTAGTATTGTTATTTTACATTTGTCTTGCTCTAGTGAATACATGTGAGATTTTAATAAACATTTCTGATTTTCCAATTATATCTCCAAGTCATATAGACATTTCTAGTTCTAGCCTCTGAGAGGCTACAAGCATGCAATGTTCTAGACCTGTGAGAAGAAAAAATGTTTTATACTACCTCACTGACTTTTTAGGTTGTCACCACTAGCCTTTGTGACACATCCAATATTTAGCATAAAACATAATTTTAAAAAATCATTTACATTTGATTTATTTAAGAAAAAAATTGGGGAAACTAGTGCAATGGGAATTGAGCTTTTCTAGGTAATTTACACATATTATCTCATTTATTCCTCACAGTAGCACTAAGAAGAAGAGTAATATTTTCTTTTTCATTATACAAAATGAAGTAAGACACAAAGATAATAAAGTAGTACCCTAAATTAATGGTATATATGGTCAAGCCAGGTTCAAAAATGCGTGATCTTAACCATTATCACCACACTGAGACACATTAAAAACAGAAAATGTGTGTGTATTTGCATAAATAATCACACATATATGGCAAAATGAAAAAGATGTTCTTGATTATCCTATTCTTACAATTCCTCCTCATATTAAGCCACATATAACAATATTTAGCATTCTAAATATTGCGTAGCACAAAACCATGCAAAATATACACAGATGAGTATATTTTGTATGTTCTTTTATAAATTGCATCATTGTGAACATATTACTCTTATTACAAACACATCACAATGATCACATATATCTTCTTCATATATTTTACCTAATACACAGATTTTCATTGTGTAGATTCATTACAATTTATTGTTTGATATAGATGTAAACTTCTCAAATTATAAAATGTACCTCCTATTGTACAAATTAATTTTATAACACCTACAAATGAAGCTTATAACTCTGCATCATTTTTATATGTGCAGCTAATATTGAAGATAATATGAGCAATCTTTGGACATAGAACAATAGAACAGGGTTACAAATAAAATTCTATGAAAATATACTTATGGGGAATTGAATTTAGGAAAATAGTGCTTTGGATTTTAATTATTGCATAGATAGAAAGCCTTGGGCTCACACCTGGTGAGTTTATTGAAATTGAGGTTCATGCATAAAGCAGAGACACAATAAAACTATAGACTTCATAGTTTTTATAACTCATTATTTCATGATATTCAACAAGAAAAAGATGGCATAGTCAACTAAGTCATCCTTGTCTCTTGAAGAAAAAATACGAAAATAATATTTCTTGAAAGTTTGAAACCACATTCTAGTCCTCCAAACAGCTTAGGTATGAATTTACATAATTCTATCTTGCAGGATTCACCCAAACATGTAGATAACATTAACTGTGTTAATAGTTATGAAGCACTTAGGATAATGCCAGTTAAATAGTGAATGCTGTTAAATAAATACATATATATAGGTATATATTTCTACTTAAAAAATATTATTTTTTGTTTTTGTTTCATTCAAGCTAATCTATAATTTTTATTTAAGTCTTTCTTTGGTCACTGGCTTATTTTAATAACCCAGGGGTTAAATTATTTCCAAAAGAATGAGACTCATACATAAGAAAAGAAAAACAACAACAACACTCCATAGAAACTTTCTCTCAAGGATCCAAGATGCTGGACTTGGCAGACAAAAATCATTACAGATATACCCAAAGAAGTAATATAAAAAATCTCTGTATAATTAAGAAACAGTAAGACAATCATGATTACTTTAAAAATACCAATAAAGAGATTAAAATTGCACACAAAAAATTCAAATGAAGATTACAGAGTTAAAAGTTACAATAACTGAAAAAAATTGATTACATGCATTGGAGAGAAGATTTAAGCTGGAAGAAAAAAAATGAAGACAGATCAACAGAGGTTGTTCAAGCTGAAAAAGAAAAAGTAAAAAAAGAGTGAAAAATATCAGCAATGAAGTCTGAAGAGATGTGGAACACCATTGACCATGCTAATGTTCACATAAGTGGAATAACAGAAGGATAGGAGAGAAAGAAAAAGGTGCAAAAAAAGTTTAAGGGAATAATGTCCTAAAACTTCCTGAATATATGAAAAATATTAGTTACGTACACATGTAAAAATTTTACACATTTCTTTTTTTAATTTATTTATTTTTATTATTATTATACTTTAAGTTTTAGGGTACATGTGCACAATGTGCAGGTTTGTTACATATGTATCCATGTGCCATGTTGGTGTGCTGCACCCATTAACTCATCATTTAGCATTAGGTATACCTCCTAATGCTGTCCCTCCCCCCTCCTCCCACCCCACAGCAGTCCCCGGAGTGTGATGTTCCCCTTCCTGTGTCCATGTGTTCTCATTGTTCAATTCCCACCTATGAGTGAGAAAATGCGGTGTTTGGTTTTTTGTCCTTGCGATAGTTTACTGAGAATGATGGTTTCCAGTTTCATCCATGTCCCTACAAAGGACATGAACTCATCATTTTTCATGGCTGCACAGTATTCCATGGTGTGTATGTGCCACATTTCCTTAATCCAGTCTATCGTTGTTGGACATCTGGGTTGGTTCCAAGTCTTTGCTATTGTGAATAGTGCCGCAATAAACATACGTGTGTATGTGTCTTTATAGCAGCATGATTTATAGTCCTTTGGGTATATACCCAGTAATAGGATGGCTGGGTCAAATGGTATTTCTAGTTCTAGATCCCTGAGGAATTGCCACACTGACTTCCACAATGGTTGAACTAGTTTACAGTCCCACCAACAGTGTAAAAGTGTTCCTATTTCTCCACATCCTCACCAGCACCTGTTGTTTCCTGACTTTTTAATGATGGCCATTCTAACTGGTGTGAGTTGGTATCTCACTGTGGTTTTGAGTTGCATTTCTCTGATGGCCAGTGATTATGAGCATTTTCTCATGTGTTTTTTGGCTGCATAAATGTCTTCTTTTGAGAAGTGTCTGTTCATGTCCTTTGCCCACTTTTTGATGGCGTTGTTTGTTTTTTTCTCGTAAATTTGTTTGAGTTCATTGTAGATTCTGGATATTAGCCCTTTGTCAGATGAATAGGTTGTGAAATTTTTCTCCCATTTTGTAGGTTGCCTGTTCACTCTGATCGTAGTTTCTTTTGCTGTGCAGAAACTCTTTAGTTTAATTAGATCCCATTTGTCAATTGTGGCTTTTGTTGCCATTGCTTTAGGTGTTTTAGACATGAAGTCCTTGCCCATGCCTATGTCCTGAATGGTATTGCCTAGGTTTTCTTCTAGGGTTTTTATGGTTTTAAGTCTAATATGTAAGTCTTTAATCCATCTTGAATTAATTTTTGTATAAGCTGTAAGGAAGGGATCCAGTTTCAGCTTTCTACATATGGCTAGCCAGTTTTTCCAGCACCATTTATTAAATAGGGAATCCTTATTCCATTGCTTGTTTTTGTCAGGTTTGTCAAAGATCAGATAGTTGTGGATATGCGGCATCATTTCTGAGGGCTCTGTTCTGTTCCATTGATCTATGTCAATGTTGTGGTACCAGTACCATGCTGTTTTGGTTACTGTAGCCTTGTAGTATAGTTTGAAGTCAGGTAGCGTGATGCCTCCAGCTTTGTTCTTTTGGCTTAGGATTGACGTGGTGATGCGGGCTCTTTTTTGGTTCCATATGAACTTTAAAGTAGTTTTTTTCCAATTCTGTGAAGAAAGTTATTGGTAGCTTAATGGGGATGGCATTGAATCTATAAATTACCTTGGGCAGTATGGCAATTTTCACGATATTGATTCTTCTAACCCACGAGCATGGAATGTTCTTCCATTTGTTTGTATCCTCTTTTATTTCACTGAGCAGTGGTTTGTAGTTCTCCTTGAAGAGGTCCTTCACATCCCTTGTAAGTTGGATTCCTAGGTATTTTATTTGAAGCAATTGTGAGTGGGAGTTCACTCATGATTTGGCTCTCTGTTTGTCTGTTACTGGTGTACAAGAATGCTTGTGATTTTTGTACATTGATTTTGTATCCTGAGACTTTGCTGAAGTTGCTTATCAGCTTAAGGAGTTTTGGGGCTGAGACGATGGGGTTTTCTAGATATACAATCATGTCATCTGCAAACAGGGACAATTTGACGTCGTCTTTTCCTAATTGAATACCCTTTATTTCCTTCTTCTGCCTGATTGCCCTGGCCAGAACTTCCAACACTATGTTGAATAGGAGTGGTGAGAGAGGGCATCCCTGTCTTGTGCCAGTTTTCAAAGGGAATGCTTCCAGTTTTTGCCCATTCAATATGTTATTGGCTGTGGGATTGTCCTAAATAGCTCTTACTATTTTGAGATACGTCCTATCAATACCTAATTTATTGAGAGTTTTTAGCATGAAGAGTTGTTGAATTTTGTCAAAGGCCTTTTCTGCATCTATTGAGATAATCATGTGGTTTTTGTCTTTGGTTCTGTTTATATGCTGGATTACATTTATTGATTTGCGTATGTTGAACCAGCCTTGCATCCCAGGGATGAAGCCCACTTGATCATGGTGGATAAGCTTTTTGATGTGCTGCTGGATTCGGTTTGCCAGTATTTTATTGAGGATTATTGCATCAATGTTCATCAAGGATATTGGTCTGAAATTCTCTTTTTTGGTTGTGTCTCTGCCAGGCTTTGGTATCAGGATGATGTTGGCCTCATAAAATGTGTTAAGGAGGATTCCCTCTTTTTCTAGTGATTGGAATAGTTTCAGAAGGAATGGTACCAGTTCCTCCTTGTACCTCTGGTAGAATTCGGCTGTGAATCCATCAGGTCCTGGACTCTTTTTGGTTGGTAAGCTGTTGATTATTGCCACAATTTCAGAGCCTGTTATTGGTCTATTCAGAGATTCAACTTCTTCCTGGTTTAGTCTTGGGAGGGTGTATTTGTCAAGAAATTTATCCATTTCTTCTAGATTTTCTAGTTTATTTGCGTAGAGGTGTTTGTAGTATTCTCTGATGGTAGATTGTATTTCTGTGGGATTGGTGGTGATATCCCCTTTATCATTTTTTATTGTGTCTATTTGATTCTTCTCTCTTTTCTTATTAGTCTTGCTAGCGGTCTATCAATTTTGTTGATCTTTACAAAAAAACAGCTCCTGGATTCATTAAGTTTTTGAAGGTTTTTTTGTGTCTCTATTTTCTTCAGTTTTGCTCTGATTTTAGTTATTTCTTACCTTCTGCTAGCTTTTGAATGTGTTTGCTCTTGATTTTCTAGTTCTTTTAATTGTGATGTTAGGGTGTCAATTCTGGATCTTTCCTGCTTTCTCTTGTGGGCATTTAGTGCTAGAAATTTCCCTCTACACACTGCTTTGAATGTGTCCCAGAGATTCTGGTATGTTGTGTCTTTGTTCTCATTGGTTTCAAAGAACATCTTTATTTCTGCCTTCATTTCATTATGTACCCAGTAGTCATTCAGGAGCAGGTTGTTCAGTTTCCATGTAGTTGAGGGGTTTTGAGTGAGTTTCTTAATCCTGAGTTCTAGTTTGATTGCACTGTGGTCTGAGAGACAGTTTGTTATAATTTCAGTTCTTTTACATTTGCTGAGGAGAGCTTTAGTTCCAAATATGTGGTCAATTTTGGAATAGGTGTGGTGTGGTGCTGAAAAAAATGTATATTCTGTTGATTTGGGGTGGAGAGTTCTGTAGATGTCTATTAGGTCTGCTTGGTGCAGAGCTGAGTTCAATTCCTGGGTATCCTTGTTAACTTTCTGTCTCGTTGATCTGTCTAATGTTGACAGTGGGGTGTTAAAATCTCCAATTATGATTGTGTGGGAGTGTATGTCTCTTTGTAGGTCGCTCAGGACTTGCTTTATGAATCTGGGTGCTCCTGTATTGGGTACATATATATTTAGGATAGTTAGCTCTTCTTGTTGAATTGATCCCTTTACCGTTATGTAATGACCTTCTTTGTCTCTTTTGATCTTTGTTGGTTTAAAGTCTATTTTATCAGAGACTAGGATTGCAACCCCTGCCTTTTTTTTTTTGTTTTCCATTTGCTTGGTAGATCTTCCTCCATCCCTTTATTTTGAGTCTATGTGTGTCTCTGCATGTGAGATGGGTTTCCTGAATACAGCACACTGATGGGTCTTGACTCCTTATCCAGTTTGCCAGTCTGTGTCTTTTAATTGGAGCATTTAGCCCATTTACATTTAAAGTTCATATTGTTATGTGTGAATTTGATCCTGTCATTATGATGTTAGCTGGTTATTTTGCTCGTTAGTTGATGCAGTTTCTTCCTAGCCTCGATGGTCTTTACAATTTGGCATGTTTTTGCAGTGGCTGGTACCGGTTGTTCCTTTCCATGTTTAGTGCTTCCTTCAGGAGCTCTTTTAGGGCAGGCCTGATGGTGACAAAATCTCTCAGCATTTGCTTGTCTGTAAAGTATTTTATTTCTCCTTCACTTATGAAGCTTAGTTTGGCTGGATATGAAATTCTGGGTTGAAAATTCTTTTCTTTTAGAATGTTGAATATCAGCCCCCACTCTCTTCTGGCTTGTAGAGTTTCTGCCGAGAGATCAGCTGTTAGTCTGATGGGCTTCCCTTTGTGGGTAACCCGACCTTTCTCTCTGGCTGCCCTTAACATTTTTTCTTTAATTTCAACTTTGGTGAATCTGACAATTATGTTTCTTGGAGTTGCTCTTCTCGAGGAGTATCTTTGTGGCATTCTCTGTATTTCCTGAATCTGAATGTTGGCCTGCCTTGCTAGATTGGGGAAGTTCTCCTGGATAATATCTCGCAAAGTGTTTTCCAACTTGGTTCCATTCTCCCTGTCACTTTCAGGTACACCAATCAGACGTAGGTTTGGTCTTTTCACATAGTCCCATATTTCTTGGAGGCTTTGTTCATTTCTTTTTATTCTTTTTTCTCTAAACTTCCCTTCTCGCTTTATTTCATTCATTTCATCTTCCATCACTGATACCCTTTCTTCCAGTTGATCTCATTGGCTACTGAGGCTTCTGTATTCTTCACGTAGTTCTCGAAACTCCATCAGTTCCTTTAAGCACTTCTCTGCATTGGTCATTTTAGTTATACATTCGTCTAATTTTTTTTCAAAGTTTTTAACTTCTTTGTCATTGGTTTGAATTTCCTCCTGTAGCTCAAAGTAGTTTGATCATCTGAAGCCTTCTCTCAACCTATCAAAGTCATTCTCCGTCCAGCTTTGTTCCATTGCTGGTGTGGAACTGCATTCCTTTGGAGGAGGAGAGGTGCTCTGCTTTTTAGAGTTTCCAGTTTTTCTGCTCTGTTTTCTCCCCATCTTTGTAGTTTTTTCTACTTTTGGTCTTTGATGATGGTGATGTACAGATGGGTTTTTATGTCCCTGTGGGACAGCTTTGAAGAGAGTAGTGGTTCTCTCAGCAAGCAGCTGGAGATCTGAGAATGGGCAGCCTGCCTCCTAACGTGGGTCCCTGACCCCCAAGCAGCCTAACTGGGAGGCACCCCCCAGTAGGGACAGACTGACACCTCACTCGCCCAGGTAATCCTCTGAGACAAAACTTTCAGAGGAACGATCAGACAGCTGAATTTGTGGTTCATGAAAATCTGCTGTTCTGCAGCCACCACTGCTGACACCCAGGCAAACAGGGTCTGGAGTAGACCTCTAGAAAACTCCAACGGACCTGCAGCTGAGGGTCCTGTCTGTTAGAAGGAAAATTTTACACATTTCAAATAGGATAAATACAAAAGACACCCACTTGTAGACCTAACATAGTTAAATTGTTGAAAGCCAGACAAAGAGAAAAACTTGAATAAAGAAAGAATAATGATTCATCACCTAGAAAGAAAAAGCAATATTAGTTGCTGACAAGATCAGACACCATGCAGGGCAGAAGGCAATTGGAAGACATATTCAAAGGATTGAAAAAGAACTATCAACCAATAATTTCATATCTATAACAATGAAAAATAAGCAATGAAGGCAAAATAAAGATGTCCTACAGCGACAAGCCTTTGTTAATGGTATCAAATGAGATTTTGATTCTGACAGAATAATAAGTTTTTCTTCTAAAAACTCTGACCTCCAAAGAAGTAATTTGGGAATTTTTCATTTGCTTGAAAAACTACTAGGTTTATTAGACAGACTTCCAACCTAAAATAAAGCAGAAGTAAATAGAAAATAATGTATAAACTTGTAAAAGCAGATACTATGGTAGACTTTGAGTATCATACAGAAGTGAGATCAACCAAGGGAGATTCCTTGTAAATCCAATAATATAAGTGAAAAGTGAATTGTAAACCATATTGATATACTACAATATTCATATACAAGTACAAAAAAATACATGTCAGATAAAATCAAACAGTATTTCAAAATAAAAGAGATTACTATAATCTTAATGGAGTCACTGAAACCTGATGGAATAGGCTCACTCTACAAACAAAAAATAGGAAATATAATTTTTAAAAATATGATAAATTCATTTTTGTGATAATTTAAGCCTGGGAGTGGGAAAAACAGAAAATTGATGTTCAATGAGAATAATAGTAGTGGTTAATGAAAGTGGCTGACACAACCTATATGTTACTGACCATTTGGTCTGATGGAGGAAAATATTGATATTTTCCTTATAAAGATCATATGACAATGCAGTTTATAGGAATGCAATGTATAGGTAAGAGGCATTTCAAATTACAGAACAACAACTAGGCATTCAAGTGAGAAGAGGATGAAAATAACATGGTTACAAATGCTCATATGTGGTGATGTGCTGGAGAAAACTTGTTATATCATTTATATTTTCTCAGTAAAAATATAAATTAGATTATTTTAGAATGACAATAGGAGAAAAGATATTGGAACTTGGAGAGAAAAGAAATAAGTATCTAGGAAAATAGGAGAGTAAGCAGATTAAGAAATGGTACCATTATTGCATATAATCATTAAGGGCCAATTTGAGGGTGGTGAAACTGATAAACATAGCTTAGTGTCTTGTCTAGTCACATACAGCTGTATGGATTCAGGCTCAGAGTAAGCAGAAACCCAAACATGACTTAGGTTTTTGTCAAGGGTTATGAGGGTTGTGGTTTTGTTAAGTACAGCGAAGAGAGGAAGGGGAGTAACAAAACTATATAAGAGACTGACTATGATTATTGACTATGAAATGCAGTTTGGATGTAGAAGAAAATGATGGTATGAGAACAATGATATAAAGATAAAATTTGCCAAGATTAATTAATTCTAGGTCACTTAAAAATTTAAAGGTCATTAGAATCTAAACATTAAGAAAAAGGTGATGCTCACAGCATAGGAGAGTTGAAATTGAGATAGTGTAAATGTGATAGCTATTGGTAATTTCACATTGTGGGTCTCATATAGTGTAGAGTAAGTAAGGTAGAGTCAAAGGCATCATCACTGGAGGGGAAAGGTCAAGGAACTAAGAATATGGGATGTTGCAAATATTAGCTGCATAAAGACTCCATAGAAATCGTGGTAAAAAGGATGATGAGATTTTTTTTTTTTAATTAGGAGAAATGACTCTAAAGCTAATAGGTGTATGTTAATTCAAGGTCTTCTGATTTGAAATGTCGTGCAGCTTTTCTTATATAAACCAAAGTCAGTTGAATTTGTAGTAATCTGTTAACAATTTCAACAAACCAAAGTGAATTATGTCATCAGGCTTCCGTCGTATTTGAACTATTTGAAGGACTGTAATACCATCAATGTTCTCTCATCTATCCTCATTCTCCATCTCTGATAATCATGCTTTTGCTTTCTAATAGTCTCTATAGTAATAACATTTTCTCAACCAGAAAACACACTAAAAATATTAGTGAATGTGAACAATTAATACTTTTTAAAACATAAAGAAGCAAGCTAGAGACAACACTAATAGTGCTAACAAACACTTACATAATCCAATATTATAAGCACTGGCCTACGTCTTTTTACAGATATTAGCTCAGTTAATTTTTATAGCAAAGATATTAACGTACCTCCACATATGACATATATAAACCTTCCTGAGATTAAAATCTCAATGTAGATATATTTTCATTATTATTTGCTTGAAGACATTTAAGATCATGGCTTTGAAATTCTCAGACAATTGTTATGAAAATATTATGTAAGAGCTTGAGGCTCACTACACTGGGTCCAACAAGTAGCCTTAACCTTGAATCATATTTAAACCATTGACTCTGTATTTAAAGCAAATGAAGGCAGAATGTTTTTGTCAAGGAAGATGAATGTAAGCTATTGGGAGATTTTTTTATACTGCTCTATTCTTTTGCACTATCATCAGTAGTAATGACAATTGTTTATGTTTTTTTTCACCAGGAAAGTACACATTAAAATTGCATGTTGCTAAATATAGAAAACTTGCTTACCTGATTCAATTTCACAATCCATTTTTAATGAAATATCAAATAGCAAAATGCAAAATACTAATTGGAATACAAATGGAACTGAAATATTATTACTCCAGATATATTTTAATTATACATTGATTGAAAATAGGCCACAGGACATTGCAATGAAGCTCAGTATTACTGAAATATAACTCAAGTGATGAGGTTTCCCATGCTACAATTCTCACCTTTTCTAAAATACAATTTTAGTGGAAACCAAGTGATGAAATTGAAGTAGTTGAGAGCATGACTTTTCTTTGAATATGAGTGGGTCATTTTATTCTGTCCACAAAGTAAAAATGCATGCTTCGTACAATATTACTTTTTTCAGTTGGAAAAATGCATGATTTTTCGTAAATTCTACATGTTGGTTTTTAAAAATCCTCTCTCTAGAGTACAATTTTGTGATTCTGTTCTTAGATTTTTATTTAACCCGGGAATCAATTCCTTACTTGCAGTTTGTTGACAACTCTTTCCTTTCCAGTGCCACTCTTATCGCTCACATTAAAATGACAACAAAGTACCAGAAATTTAGCTTCAAATTTATTGATATTTTGATAAATTATTTACTTTAAAAATTGTCTCATCTGTAATCTGCCTCATCTCCCTATATTAATAATAATAAACATATGCCCTCTAGAATAACTTAGTCTAGGTATATATGCCTCGGACACTTGTGGAAGGTAGCAACCTAAGCCCATTAAATTAATTATTTTTATGCAATTTTCACAATAGCCCTAGAGGTTAGATACTATTAGTCTCCTCATGTAATACATGCAAAAATATAATGTTTAGATGATATATTTTGCTTAAGGTCACACAGTAAGACAGAGTAAACTTCAAACTCAAGTTTGTCTGATTTCTAAGACTATGGCATTGAAGAAAAATGACCGTATTGACTGTAATATTGCTGGAGACTTATAATTCCCAGTTTCAATGCATGCTTATATCTTAGCCAAAACAAAATAATGATATAACTGATAAAAATTTCACCATGGACAAAATACAGACAAATGTTATTATGTAAAGCAAGAGACAATGTGACATATTTCCAGAAGAACTGATGTGAAATTATCACTACATTTAGTATTTAGGGTGAAATGTTGAAGTGAAAGTCAGAAGCATCATGCAGGAGATCCATGGTTAAGCCTGTCTGAAAACCATTTCTATACTGCTCAATATTTGGTTACCTTGAATCTTCAACAGGCTTATTCATTCTTCAAGAAATTCAGATTTATTATGTAAGACTTGGGAAAAATAACGTCTACCCTACTTTCCTTATAAGTTTCAACCTTGTGAGGAAGAGAGGAGATACTCTTTGCCAAGAATCTTTTAAGTTGTAATGAAACACGTGCTTGCATGCCCACAAACATGCACAAACAAACATGCATTCTTTTATATGTGGAATAAACTTTTTCTTTTTCTTTCTTTCTTTCTTTTTTTTTTTTTTTTTTTTGAGACAGAGTTTCACTCTTGTTGCCCAGGCTGGAGTGCGATGGCACGATCTTGGCTCACTGCAACCTCTGCCTCCCGTATTCAGGAGAAAAAGAAAAGAAGAAAAAAAAGAAAATATTACTCCCATTATCGCAGGGGGTGTTCAGCCCTGATGATATTGTTTTCTAATATCCAGGGAAGGAGAGTATGATATTACTCCCAGTATCGCAGGGGGTGTACACCTTTTTGTGATATTGTGTCTAATATCCAAGGAAACAGAGGATGACATTACTCCCAATATCGCAGAGGGTGGACACCCCCCTGGGATATTGTTCCGAATATCCCAACGGGGAGAGGATGATATTACTCCCCATATCAACTATGGAGGGTTATCTTCCGCCCCTACTCTTGGCCACCGCTTAGCCGGAGCTGGTCTTCTCTCTTGGCCCGGCTCAGTGAAGAAAAGTCTCCATTCCTCCTCTTGGGGGACTGTAAGGGTCATAATGACTCCCGTTCTGGGTAACTTTAGCAGCAAAGAGCCGTGCTCTGTCAAAGAGACAGTGGCTCTCAGCTTGTTAAGCAAGTCCCTCCCCAACAAGGGCAAGGGACAGTCAGGCATAGACAAAAACTGATGAGTCACTGTGTGTCCTCCTACAGTGCAAGTCCCAGGCAAGCAGAAAGCTTGCTTTGCCGAAACCCCCGTGGCTCCGATGATGTCAATAGTCTTTCTGGAGAAGGGGGCGACTGGGGCTGTTACTAGCGAATGTTCAGCACCGGTATCTACGAGAAAATCAACGCCTCTACCCCCGACTGTCATTCTGACCATAGGCTCTTTGGGGACACTTGATCCCGCTCTCCCTCAGTCCAAGAACCCTTCTGCCAGGTTCAGCAGGGCCCCTTCCTCCTTGTCCGGGGCCTCCTGCTCTGAATCACCTTGTTTTCTTTTAAGCTGAGGGCATTTGTTCTTCCAATGTCCTATTTCTTTACAATAAGCACACTGGTCACGCTGCCAACTCTGACAGCCAAGCTGAGTTTCTTTCCCAGGGCCCCCCTTCCCTTGCCTCTTTGGGGGGACCCCTCTGATTCCCGCAGCTAACAGGCAGGTCGGCGTTTCGCCGGGCCTGACGTTCATTCTCTGTGCGGTGTTCCTTACGGCTTACTGCATCCCTGTTTACAAACACCTGCTTAGCTCCTTCTGATAATTGTGATGTATTCATCCCTGCAAGCCCAGCCTGTTGCTGCAGTTTTCTTCTCATGTCTTCTGCGCTTTGACAGACTCAAGCCATGTGAAGCATGTGCTGATTTTCAGGGCTATCGGGATCAAAGGGAGTATACATACGACAGGCCTCACACAATCTCTTATAGAATTGTGCTGGACTTTCTTCTTTTCCCCGAATGACCTCAGAGACCTTGTTAACGTTTGTGGCCTTCTGAGCTCCCCTCTTGAATGCTTCCAAGAGAGCTTCCCTGTCTCGGTTTAGCCTTTGCATATCCTCTCTTTCATTTGGGTCCCACTGGGGGCCGGTTCCTGGTAACTGGGTCCTTCCATACTCTTGGGGGTTTTGCTAATCAGCTGGTGCATGTTCCTCTAGCCACTTAGTTGCTGCTTGGAGCACTCTCCGCCTTTCATCTCTGTGAAAGAGGAACATGAGCAACCGGTGGCAATCAGCCCAGGTGGGGTTGTGGGTCTGGATAACAGTTTGGAGCAAATCAATTCGAGCTTGTGGCTTTTTGGTATAGGACGGGGTATTGTTTTTCCAGTTGAGAAGGTCAGCACAGGTGAAGGGCTGGTAGAGAAAAACACGCCTCTCCACCACGTGACCATCCTCATCTATCCCAGTATACCGCTGCTCTGTCAGGGGCATTTGTATCCCCGTTTTGGGTCATCAACTAGCTGCCAAGGGAGGGGTTTCTCCCGAGGCCTCACCTCCTCTCTTGTCTACTCTGGGTGACCTAGGGATACGCTTGTCTTGCGGAGGCGCAAGCACTGTGGGCTCAAGAGTGGGGAGCCTCTTTCCCTGGTAAGGGGATGGCACCACTGGGATCACTGGTGCCATCTCCTGCAATGGATCTTCTGACGTTGGGTGGAACAGAACTTGAGGAGTTGATTTCCCTGGGCGGGTGGAGCGGGATCCTTCCTTAGCTGTCTGTCCCTTTTCTACTAGTATTGCTGCTGCCTGCCCTCTTAGCCACTGTGGGGGGTCTAGCACCAGCTGTCACCAAGTGTCTATGTATGGGAAGCGGTCTAGGTATCCTTTCCCAGTTACCTTGCACACATGAGAAATAAGGGACCTGTCCAGGCTTACTTCTGACGGCCAACCCACTTCTAATGTTGGGCAATCTATTTCCAACAAAGTTTGAAGTTCCCCGGTGGTCTGGTGGTTAGGAGTCGGCACTCTCACCGCTGCGGCCCAGGTTCGATTCCCGGCCACGTGAACCAAAAAGTGGAGCAGGACGAGCCGCGGACAAAGTCCCTCAGACGCCGGATTCAAGAAGGAAGAGGGTCCTTTTAAGGAAGGAAGGCAGACAGACTTCCTAGGCCTTTTCTCAGGGCTTACAACTCTAAGAGGTTCCATGTGAAAGGGTCGTGATGAATTCAGAGCACATGTGCTTAGAGTGGGGAGGCGGGGTTCATCTTTTCACCTCAGGCCTGCTCATCAGTGGCACCGGCTGGTCTTGCCACTGACTTCAATCCTCTTGGTTTTCAACTTTTACTTCCTCCTCCTCTTCAGAGACAGGAGACAGAAAGAGAAATGCCTTCTCTCCTCAGGGCCACAGGATGATATGACTCCCAATATCGCAGGGGGTGTACACACCCCTGTGAAACTCTCCCTACTATCCAGAGGGAGAGAGGACGATATGACTCCCAATACCGCAGGGGGTGTATACAACCGCGCGATATTGTTCCTCATATCCAGAGCGAAAGAGGATGATATGACTCTCAATATCGCAGAGGGTGCACACCCCTCCTGTAATACTGTGAGGAAGGTCGCAATATTACTTAATTAATAATATCAATTATTAATTGATATTAATAATTATCAATATAATTTTTAAAAATACCGACAATAATGATAATTAATATTCAAGAGTCATACTGATGATAACAATAAATTATTAATATTAACTATTAACGCCTGATATTAATAACTTGGACTGATCATATTCATTAGAACACAGTAATATTAGCTCTTAATAATTAATAATATTAATAACCCAAAAACTTTTTATTAGCAATTATTTCTTAACATTAATATTAGTAATTCATATTAATGTGAATCATAAATGAGTAACAAGTAATACTAATATGACTCCTAATACCGCAGTGGGTGTACCCCCACCTGCGATATTGTTCCTCATGTCCCGGGAGGGAGAGAGCATGGTATTACTTTCAATATCGCAATAGGTGTACACCCACCTGCCGATATTGATCCGAATATAATCTCCAGGGGGTGGAGTATGACGTTACTCCCAATAGAGCAGTGGGTGTACATCCACCCGGTGATATTGCTCTTAATATTCACTGAAGAAGAGAACGCTAATACTCCCAGTATCTCAGGAAGTGTACACCCCTTCGGTGATATTGTTCCTAATATCCGGGGGCGGGGAAGGGTGATATCACTCCCAATATCGCAAGCAGTGTACACCCACGCTGTGACATTGTTCCTAATGGCCAGGAAGGGAGAGGACGCTATGACTCCCCATACGGCAGGAGGTGTACACCTACCCTGGGATATGATTCCGAACATCCACAGAGAGGAGAGGCTGCTATTACTCCCAATATCGCAGGGGGTGTACATCCATTCTGTGATATTGTTCTTAATATTCCAAGGCAGAGAGGTTGATATTACTCCCAATATCACAGAAAGTGTACAAACCCGTGTGATGTTGTTCCTACTATCCAGAAGAAGACAAGATGCTATTACCCCCCATATCGCAGGAGGTGTACACCCACTCTGTGATATTTTTCGTAATATGCAGGGCGGGAGAGGCAGGGGGGCGAGGCGCCCCCCGCGAGGTGGGGCGCAAGAGCCAGCCCCTCTGCCCCCCTGGCTCTTAGGACCCGCGGTGGACTCACAGCCTGTTTACCATATTGTGAGTAATATCATCTCCCCCTCTGGAAATTATCAACTATTGCACAGACAGGTGTACACCGGCTTTGTACAGAGGACGTACACCCGTCTGTATTCGAGTAATATCCTCTTCCTCCCTGAAGATTAAGAACAGTATCACAGGGGTGTTTCTACTCCCTGTGATATTGGGTGTCATGTCCTCCTCTCCCACGTTGCAGTTAGAAACAATATCAGTGGGGGCGTGTCCACCTTCTGTGATATTTAAAGTAATATCAGCCCCTTCTGTCCAGGATCATGGGAACCATATCCCTGGGGGGTGTACACTTTCTGCGATATATGTAGTCATATCACCCCCTCCGCCTTGGAATATTATTAAGGACCATCTCACACGGGGTTGTACACTTCCTGCGATATTGGGGGTAATATCAACCTCTCGGCCTCTGAGTATTAGGAGGAATATCACAGGGTGGGTGTACACCTCCTGCTCTATTATGGGGAGTAATATCTATTACTATCTATTAATTGATATTAATAATTGGTATTAATTATAATTGATATTATTAATAATAAAAATTATTTTATTATAAATAAATAATAAACAATAAATCAACAAAATTGATATTAATAATTGATATTAAGGATAATTATAATATTAATCAATTGAAATTATTAATATCAATTAATTATTGATATTAATGTCATTTATCAATAATATTAGTTATAATCTTAATTATTTTATTACCAACATCACTTGTTATTGATTTAATGATGTAACATTAATTACTGGTATCATCATTTTATTTCTAGTGATATTACTATTAATTATTAATACTAATCGTTAATATTTTTAACCAGGATTAATTTTTACTATCTTTACTGTAATTATTAATTTCAATGGTTACTATTAATTTTTATTATGTGTATTAATATTAATAATAATATAATTGTTCCTGATATCCAGGGGGAAGAGGATGATAGTACCCCCACTAGCGCAGAAAGTGTACACCCCTCTATGATGTTATTCCTGATAGCCAGGGGTAGAGGATGACATTATTGAGAATATCGCAGTGGGTGTACATCCTTGCCGTCATCTTGTTCCCAATATCCTGGTTGGGAGCGGATGATAGGACTCCCAATATCGCAGAGGGCATAGACCTCCCCGTGATATTGTCCCTAACATCCAACGGTGGAGAGGATGATGTTTCTTCCGATTTTGCAGGGGGTGTACACCAACCCTGTGATATTGTTCCTAATATCCAGGGGGCGAGAGGATATTAGTCTCCCTATTGCAGGAAGTGTACATTCCCTAGTGACATTGTTCCTAATATCCAGGGATGGAGAGGATGGTATCACTCCCAGTAGAGCAGGGGGTGTACACCCCTTCTGTGACATTGTTCCTAATAGCCAGCAGGGGAGAGGAAGATATTACCCCCAATATCGCAGGGGGTGTACACCCTCTTGTGATATTGTTCCTTATATGCTGGGAGGGAGATGATGAAAACACTAGTGGCAATATCGCAGGGGGTGTATACACCCACCGTGATATTGTTCTGAATATCCAGAGGGGGAGAAAACGATATGACTCCCCATATCACAGGGGGTGTACATCCTCCTGTGATATTGTTTCTTCTATTCAGGGGGAGAGGATGATATTACCCCCAAGATCGCAGGGGTTGTACACACCTCCTGCGATATTGTTCCCAATATCCCGAAGGGTAGAGCATAATATTACTCTCAATATCACGGGTGGTGTGCACCTCCTTTGTAATATTGTTCTTAATATCCATGATGGGAGAGGATGATACTACTCCCAATATCGCAAGAAGTGTACAGCCGCCTGTGATAAAGTTCCTAATATCTAGGTGGGAGGAGGATGATATTACTGCCCATATCGCACGAGTTGTAAAACCCTTTCGAAATTTTGCCTACAATACTGAGGGGAGAGGATGATATTACTCCCAATATCCAAGACGGTGTACACCCCCCTGTGACATTATTCCCAATATCCACGTTGGGAAACGATGACATTTTATGCCCAGTAGCGCAGGGGATGTACACTCACCCTGGGATAATGTTCCTTATATCGAGAGGGGGAGAGGATGCTATTACTCCCAAAAACGCAGGGGCTGTACATCCCTCCTGTGATATTGTTCTTAATATCCTGGGGAAGAGAGGATACTACACCCAATATCGCAGGGGGTGTACACCCACCCAGTGATGTTCTTAATGTACTCCACCTCCCCCCACCAGGGATACTGTTCCTAATATCCAGGGGAAGAGAGGATAACATTATGCCCAATATCGCAGGGGGTGTAGACACCCTCTGTGATGTTGTTCTTAGTATCCAAAGGTAGAGACGGTGATATTACTGGCCATATCGCAGGGGGTGTACACCCTTCTGTGATATTGTTTTTGATATTCAATGGAGGAGAGGATAACGTTAATCCCAATATCGCAGAAGGTGTACAGACCCCTGTGATATAGTTCTTAATGTACAGGGAAAAGAGAATAATATTACTCTCAATGTCGCAGGGGTGTAACCCTCCCCGCCCCTCGTATATTATTCCTAATATGCAGCGGGGTAGAGGCTGATATTACTCCCAATATCCCAGAAGGTGCACACACATGTGATATAGTTCCTAATATCCAGAGGTAAAGAGGCTGATATTACTTTCGATATCGCAGTGGGTGTACACCGCCCCCAACCCCAGGGTATTGTTCCCAATATCCAGGTGGGAAGAGGATGACATTGCTGACAATATCGAAGGGGGTGTACACCTCCTCTGTGATATGGTTCCTCATATCCAGGGGGTGAGTGGATGATATTACTCCCAATAACGTAGGAACTGTACAGCCACCCTGGGATTTTGTCCTTAATAACCACATGGGAAGAGGTGATATTACTCCCAAAATTTCCCTAATGATGTCTTTCACGTCCCTTGATGACTGGTATGAAGAAGGACTTTCTCAATGTTTATACATCACTCTCAGTTTTCAATCATTCCTCTGTGACTGCATGACAGAGAGGGTCCCTCCATTCTCTTGCTCTTCTCCCAGTAGTAAATTGCTATTATTTGTTACCCAGTCCTTGCGAGGCTGCTGGTGAGATACAGAAATCTTCTCTCTAGTCCCAATCCAGAGTTGGTATTAGGAAGGCACTGTAAATAAGTCCTAGGAGTGATAATTTCTCCGTGTTTCTTCTCCTTCCCAAAGCAGTCAATCTCTCCCTTGTATCTTTGTCAGTTTTTATGTTTAAGGAAGTCTTCTAATAATACTGGTTTATTTTTTGGAGTGTTTTTCCTTTTTTTTTTTTTTTTTTTTTGAGACAGAGTCTCGCTCTGTCACCCAGGGTGGAGTGCAGTGGCTCAACCTCGGCTCACTGCAAGCTCCGCCTCCTGGGTTCTAGTGATTCTCCTGCCTCAGCCTCCTGAGTAGCTGGGATTAGAGGCCTGCGCCACCATGCCTGGCTAATTTTTAGTAGAGACGGGGTTTTACCATGTTGGTCAGGCTGGTCTCGAACTCCTGACTCATGATCCACCCTCCTTGGCCTCCCAAAGTGATGGGATTACAGGCGTGAGCCACCGCGCCTGGCCATGTTGTTCCCTTTTATTCCTACCTCAGCAACATTCAGTTTTACTGCTCAACTCCCAGTGACTTAATGCTTTGCTCTCTATGAGGACTGCTTATAGATGGCAGGGCTATTTTTCTTTTCTGGAAAGAGTGTAATCCTCCCCTTCATGTGAACATTCTATCTGGTCTCTCACCATGCATCCAGTGTTTCTCAAGAGCACCTAGGGAGGCTGTGGAAAAGATGCCATAAGTATTACAATCTTTCCTTGTGTATGAAGCTCTCTGATGATCTATATTTTTATGCTAGTCCACACTCAGTCCTTAGTAGCTCATTAAATATTTAGTTGGGTTGTCCTTACTAACTTACATGTTGGCACCCTTTTGTCCTGTGCTCTCCCTCAGTGGAGAAATGATGTGTGTTGATTTCCTTCATGGATGGTTTTGTACATCCTTGGGATGCATACTACTAGAATTCTCTGTGACCTAAACTTTCATATATTTTTTGGTTCAAGAAAGTTTCTTAACCTTCCATTGGGAGTGGTACTCTTTTTAGCTTTTTCTATTTGAGTAAGAAAGGGAATATCTTCAGTTTTTTGACTGTTATATTCAACTCCTTTTTTAAATTTAGTCTTCTCGTATAGATTATTTATTTACATGATTCAAAATTTAAAACTACATAAAGTATATACAAGGAGATTTTCCCTCCATCCTCCATCTATTTGTTCTCATAGCTAATGTTTCCTTAGTTTATTTTTATCCTTATAGTGTTTCATTTTGCGAATATAAGCAATTGTGTATATGAATTTTATATTTACTTTTCTATTATAAAAATGTTAACACTATATAGTCTCCTTTTATCTTTCTTTTTTCACTGAAACTATTGCTCCTGGATCTTCGTATCAGTGTTATTCTAATGGCTTCATAACATCCCACATCATTTACTACTTATTCCCCTTACGCTGGACACTTGAATTATTTTCTTTCTTTTTTTTTTTTTTTTTTTTTTAAGACGGAGTCTCGCTCTGTCGCCCAGGCTGGAGTGCAGTGACGCAATCTTGGCTCACTGCAAGCTCCGCCTCCCGGGTTCAAGCCATTCTCCTGCCTCAGCTTCTCCCAGTAGCTGGGACTACAGGCGCCCGCCACCACTCCCGGCTAATTTTTTGTATTTTTAGTAGAGACGGGGTTTCACCGTGGTCTTGATCTCCTGACCTCATGATCCGCCTGCCTCGGCCTCCCAAAGTGCTGGGATTACAAGTGTGAGCCACCGTGCCCGGCCGAATTACAATCTGAGCACATACCCAAGTGACTTGAGAACTAAAAAATATTGGGATAAATTATTCTGTAAGAAGAGATTGTGAATCATAAGTCCTAGAGGCAGGAATGGCTTGATATGTGTGAGGCTGGGTAAAAAGCATGGTGTTAGTAGAATAACCTGGAGGAGATAGGAAAGGGCACATTTATACAAGGCCTTACAGAATATGGCAAGTTTGATTTTTTTCTTTCTTTTTTTATTATTTTGTTTATTTATTTTATTTTTATTTTTATTTATTTATTTATTTATTTTTGAGGCAGAGTCTTACTCTGTCGCCCAGGCTGGAGTGCAGTGGCATGCTCTCAGCTCACTGCAGCAACCTCTGCCTCCTGGGTTCAAGCAAGTCTCCTGCCTCAGTTTCCCAAGTAGCTGGGATTACAGGCGTGCACCATCCTGCCCAGCTAATTTTTGTATTTTTAGTAGAGGCTGATTTTCAACACATTGGCCAGGCTAGTTTGGAACTCCTGAACTCAGGTGATCCACCGTTTCAGCCTCCTAACTGATGCTTAGTAATTGGAATGGGGATGATATGACATAACGTTCAAATGGCCTTCTTTCTGATGCTTACATGCAAAGTGATAGAAACAATGAAGTAAATAAAGGCTATTACTTAACTGTTCCTGGCTAATGTAATTACGTTTGCTTTGATTTTTCCATTGCTACTCCATTCAAATATCATTAAGCCAGTTGAATGGGAAGTTATTCAAAGTGGAGTGGTTATGATGTGACCCCTCTCCTACCTTTGCTTTTGCCCTTCGCTCCTCTAATGATATGTTAGAAAAGCTCACATTTTCTTTTTGTTGTTATGTTTTACAGGATGGTAAAGTCATCAATTAGTCTTTCGTAACTTCCTAAAATCTTGACATTTCTGCAGTTAATGAAAAAGAATCCCTCAAAGTTTGTTACATGGAGTTTTACTCTTCCTTGATTTCAGAGGTTCTAGAAGTGTTTCCCTATGTGCATATATTCCTAATTTCATTTCCATTAGTGAGCATTGGATTTAAATATTTGTGCTTACATCATTTATTCCCATGAATCTCTTGGATGAACTTGTTCGGAAAAATGTTTGTGGACTATGATGGATTAAACATGTCTTGTAAGTGGATAAAAAGACTGCCTTTGCGGCTGGGAGTGGGGGCTCACGCCGATAATCCCAGCGCTTTGGGAGGCCGAGGCAGGCAGATCAGGAGGTCAGGAGATCGAGACCATCCTGGCTAACACGATGAAACCCCGTCTCTAACAAAAATACAAAAAATTAGCCAGGCATGGTGGTGGGCACCTGTAGTCCCAGCTACTCTGGAGGCTGAGACAGGAGAATTGCTTGAACCCTGGAGGCGGAGATTGCAGTGAACCAAAATTGTGCCGCCGCACTCCAGCCTGGGTGCCAGAGTGAGACTCCGCCTCAAAGAAACAAAAAAAGACTGCCTTTGCAAAAGACTGATCCTGATGTAAAGCTAATTTAAATACGGGAGACACAAAGTAGAGCGGATGGGAAGAATAAGAAAATGCTACATTATAAAAAACAAAAGAGTGAATCTAATATTATATTTATCTGAGTCAATTATACTGAGATATATTAGGACTTGCAAAGTTTAAATAAAACAGTTGGCAAGAATGTATTACATATATGCATAAATATATTTAAAATTGTTAATGAAAATGTACAGCTGAAACAGTTTTAAGAGATCCAATTTTACTATCTTAGAATATGAGGAGGAAGCAAAATATCAAACTACTTTAGTAAATGAACTTGAGAAGGAGGAAATACTTTGCAAATGTTGGGGAGAAACGTGTGGGTGACATAACTGAATGTAACATGTCATGAGAAATGTTGAATTATGCAAAATTGGATTATGAGCATGCTTATTTACAAAGACGAAATGCAAACACTGAAAACGTTGAGTTTGTGAAGAAAATTCAACATACAGCTTCTCAATAAACCCACTGAACGTTATTATATTTCTATAACCAACCCTGAGGAAATATATCTAATGCTTAGGAATGTATTTTTGTAATAAGGAGAAATGCTTCCAATTTTCCGTAATTTGTAATTAGTTTCTTCCAATTTTCTTTTTAATAGTTTTTGAGGACACAATTTAAGCTCCATTACTTACATCTGGAGAGCTGTGTGTCTTTTTATCATTGTCCTGTAAGTATTGTGTACATCTTTATCATTGGTTTCATTTGGGCTTGAAAAACTATTCTATACTTCACACACAAATTGAGAATACAAAGGCTTTGATGAATCTCAGAATATTTTGAAAAATTCTGAACTCTACTACCATGACAAGATCATAACTGTTATTAATATATTTACAACTCAATGAAGACCAAAATAAAACAAAATGAAACACAAAACCACATTGGACCCCAGAATAAGTGAACAAGTCTTCATGTGTTTGGAGGACAAATCTTATAAAAGGATTCCTCCATCAACAGTTAAACAATTCTGTTTTAAGATTCTCAGCAAAAATTTTTTACCCAAGGGCACAATGCATTGAATAAAAGTGATACTCCACCAGAAAAGTCCCCTAAAGCTTGATTCTAATGATAGCTTTCATCAAATAAACTTAAATTACAGGACACACTAGATCCATTACTGTTTTAGAACCTTGGCTCATGTTTTAAACGGTGAATGAACACATGTACCAGGCTCAGTACTGTATACTGTTTATATTGAGTATACTATTAATTCATTTTGGAATAAAAACTAATAAAGCAAAGACCTTCCTTGAGGCATATTAAATACAGTAGTGGTATATATTAATGCAACAAATAATGGTTCCATTTTGAGAGCACTATGTTTATTTATTTAACAAATATTTATTGAGTTCCTGCTATGTGAAAGACACTATACTGGGTACTGGGAATACAGCAGCAAATAAAAAGACAATATCCTTCCTATGAAGTGGCTTACATTCAAATTGGAGATAAGTAACAAAAGATTTTTAAATATCTTAAATATTTAAAAACATTTTTATAGTTTAAATATTTTAATATTTAATATTTTTAAATTAAAAGATGTACTTATGTAAATATTTGGTTTGTCTATTTGTGAAGAAAAATTAATTAGGTAAAGGGAGACAGTCATCTGGGAGGTGCTATTTTTTATGATACAATCAAGGAAAATTTCTCTGAAGAGGTAACATTTTTGAACGACTTCCTGAATAATATGCACACACTGGAGGAAGTCAAGCAAAGTTGTTCCCGGTATAGGAAAGGCAAGTGAAAATAGCAGAAGCATGTCATGTTTGAGATGCAACAAGGAAGCCAGTTGACCTTCAGTGCTACAAGATTAGAAAGATAGTAGTGAACAGCATCAGCGACTAATATATTGAGTAAGTTAAGTATTGCTTTTTTACAGCCATTAACAAGGATTTTGAATTTACAGTGCAAAGTGGGTATAAATTAATATTGTATCTATAAGCCATTAGGCTGTGGCCCTGTGAGAGTGTAAGAAATTCTGCACCCCTCCAAGTCTTTTATGCCTTATCAATTCTAGAATATTGTTTCACTCAGTGAGAAGTCTCTAAACCGGAAGCATAATGTGACTCTCAGCTTCAATGCTGTTAAAATGATGAAGAAAATAATTTACTTCCAAGAACAGTCATCTCTCAATTTCTGACTGTTATCTCATCCTGCAATTCAGTATGGCTAGGAAATCAGATATTTAAAGAAATGGAAGACAGGAAAATAATATTGAAAGTGTAGAAATTGGGTATGTCTGGACAGTAGGAAAATGAATGGATAGGCACAAGGAAGGTTGGGAGGCTGTTTGCAGCAGGTATAGCTGGTATCCCATTCCATTTCCCTCTGCACACCACTGAGTTTACCCTCAGCTGTGTGGCTGGTGGGTAGTTGCCTTGCCTGCTAACAGTTTCTTATCTCAAGCATTCAAGTCACTCAACTGCTTCTTTAATCTGGTCTTTCTCTGAAACCACGAGAATTTTCTCAGTGCATACAAGACATCATGAACATGAAAAATTATTTCCCATAGGAGCAAGCAATGAGGGAGGACAGTCCTGAGTAAATACTCCTGTTTTAACATACTTTGGCTGACTACTTTTGAGTTATAATCTACCTGGCTCCTCAGACGTCTCCTATAGGTTTAAGTTCAAGTTGCCTATGATGGTAACCTGCTAAGTAGTAACTTATTCCTCATTGTATATCCTCTCTTCCTGTCCCTAACTCCCTGATCTTTACTTATTCTTCCTAAAATCACTTCCCATACCAACCACCTGCACCCAATTTCTTGTCTTATATTCTACTTTTGAGAAATATGTATGGTAATTATGACTGCCTGAGGAAAGAACTGTTAGAAATCTTGGTACCAAAAAAAAGCCTTAAAAGAAATCAATAAAGGTCTTTGGAAGAAGAGAGGAAGAAATGTCTCCTTATTATCCAATATAAGAACAATTTTATTCAAATCAAGATATTAATATTTCTCTATATTCAGTTTTTTCTTGCTGTATAAGTATTGTTGGAGATCTCTCAATACTTCTTTTATACTTGAGGCAAAGAAGTGTATGTAGAAGATTCAATAAGTGATTTCATTACAGATATGGCCTCACTGAAGGAGCACCTCTAACCCTAGTGCTCGTAGTCAGAGATTACAAATGCAATTATACAGTTATTACATACATGTAATTTCGTATTTGACGCAGAGGAAAGAAGGAATAATAGTTTGGAGATTCAAAGCACTGCTTCAAATCCTCAAATGCTTTCTATCAATGAAATGTACTTAGTCCCCCACCAGATCACTTTGCTGTGAAATTTGGATATTAAGGGTAAAACACAATTACGTGATAAACTGACTGCATGTTTCATCTATTTGAAAGTTCATGTATTAAACTAACTTTTACATAGTCATTTCTATACCTTAATCATATTTCAATCTTAACAGATACCATTATAAAGTTGTATCCACAATGTATTTCTTCCTGATCTTATTTTCTTATCTCTAACTACAAGGTTCGTAACTGTCATACATTTACAGGTTTCTAAAAGATATATAGCATGGTTTCCATTTAAAAAATATAAAATTAATAATCTCTTTTGTAAATATGTTTCTACAAAAAAGAATCATTGCCTGAATCAATGTCAAGAAGCCTTTTCTTTATATATTTTTTTCTAGTAATTTTACAGTTTCTGGTCTTATATTTAAGTCTTTAAGATCTTTTGTATTTATTTTTGTATATGGGAGATATGGTCTATTTTCATTCTTCTGAGGATAGCTATCCAGTTTAACCAACACCATTAATTGAAGAAACTTTGCTTTCTTGATTGTGTGTTCCTGGCAATGATTGATTGTAAATGTGTAGATTTATTTTTGGGCTCTCTATTCTGTTTTACTGGTCTATATGCCAGTTTTTATGCCAGTAGATTACTGTTTTGATAACTAACATGGTGTGGCTCTGTGTCATCACAGAAATCTCATGTCGAATTGTAATTGCCACGTGTTGAAGGAGGGGTCTGGTAGGAGGTTATTGAATTCAGAGGGTACAGTTTCCCCTTGCTGTTCTCGTGATGGAGTAGTCATGAGATCTGGTTGTTTGAAAGTGTGTAGCACTTCCCCCTTTGCTTTCCCTTCCTCCTGCTCCCCCATGGTAATATGTACTTTCTTCATCTATAAGTTAGTTTCCTGAAGCCTCCCATCCATGCTTCCCGTACAGCCTATGGAACCGTGAGTCAATTAAACCTCTTTTCTTCGTATGTTACCCAGTCTCAGGTAGTTCTTTACAGCAGTGTAAGAACAGACTAATACACTGACTATAGCTTTGCAGTATATTTTGAAATCAGGAAGTGTGATGCCACCAGAATTTTCTTCTGGCTAAAGATTGCTTTGACTGTTCATGCTTTTTTGTTGTTGTAGTTCCATATGTATTTTAGAAATTTTTTTCTTTACCTCTCATTTAGCAAGCATCTATTCCGCCCTGTTTGTTCTGTCGCCTGCCTGCTATAGGTGATAACATTTAGAACATACTCTGTGCTTTCCAAGAGTACAAAAGGAATGACAGGATGGAGCTATAATAACCAGTTCCTTAGGCTAGAGTTAGAGAAGAAACTAAGTTAAAGCGCAAGTTAGGTTTTTTGTTTGTTTTTCTTTGCTTTTTTAAATGAATAATTTAACTGGTTCATTGGAGATGGTGGCCTCGGATGTGCTGGATGTTGGACTTGAACAAGTATTGCACACTCAGACTGGAGTTCTCACTAATTTTGGCAGCTCTGGTAGAGCAGGGAGGAGTACAATGAGATAAGCTTTAGGTGATGCCTTTCTCTTTCTCTTCTAGGCACATATTACCCTGTAACGCAAGGGGAGACGAAGGAATCCTAATATTGAGGGAAAGTCAAAAATCTGAAAAGAAAAACCTGTTAAAGAATTTAAAGAGTTTTCGGCCGGGCACGGTGGCTCACGCCTGTAATCCCAGCACTTTTGGAAGCCGAGGTGGGCGTATCACGAGGTCAGGAGATCAAGACCATCCTGGCTAACACAGTGAAACCTCATCTCTACTAAAAATACAAAAAATTTAAGGAGATTTTGGGCTGAGACGATGGAGTTTTCTAGATATACCATCATGTCATCTGCAAACAGGGACAATTTGACTTCCTCTTTTCCTAACTGAATACCCTTTATTTCCTTCTTCTGCCTGATTGCCCTGGCCAGAACTTCCAACCCTATGTTGAATAGGAGTGGTGACAGAGGGAATCCCTGTCTTGTGCCAGTTTTCAAAGGGAATGCTTCCAGTTTTTGCCCATTCAGTATGATATTGGCTGTGGGTTTGTCATAGATAGCTCTTATTATTTTGAGATATGTCCCATCAATCCCTAATTTATTGAGAATTTTTAGCATGAAGAGTTGTTGAATTTCATCAAAGGCCTTTTCTGCATCTATTGAGATAATCATATGGTTTTTGTCGTTGGTTCTGTTTATATGCTGGATTATGTTTATTGATTTGTGTATGTTGAACCAGCCTTGCATCCCAGGGATGAAGCCCACTTGATCATGGTAGATAAGCTTTTTGATGTGCTGCTGGATTTGGTTTGCCAGTATTTTATTGAGGATTTTTGCATCAATGTTCATCAGGGATATTGGTCTAAAATTCTCTTTTTTTTGTTGTGTCTCTGCCAGCCTTTGGTATCAGGATGCTGCTGGCCTCATAAAATGAGTTAGGGAGGATTCCCTCCTTTTGCATTGATCACAATAGTTTCAGAAGGAATGGTACCAGCTCCTCCTTGTACCTCTGGTAGAATTCAGCTATGAATCCATCTGCTCCTGGACTTTTTTTGGTTGGTAAGCTATGAATTATTGCCTCAATTTCAGAGTCTGTTATTGGTCTATTCAGAGATTCAACTTCTTCCTGGTTTAGTCTTGGGAGGGTGTATGTGATGAGGAATTTATCCATTTCATCTAGATATTCTAGTTTATTTACGTAGATAAGCAACTTCAGCAAAGTCTCAGGATACAAAATCAATGTGCAAAAATCACAAGCATTCTTATACATCAATAACAGACAAACAGAGAGCCAAATCATGAGTGAACTCCCATTCACAATTGCTTCAAAGAGAATAAAATACCTAGGAATCCAACTTACAAGGGATGTGAAGGACCTCTTCATGGAGAACTTCAAACCACTGCTCAATGAAATAAAAGAGGATACAAACAAATGGAAGAAGAGTCCATGCTCATGGGTAGAAAGAATCAATATCGTGAAAATGGTCATACTGCCCAAGATAATTTATAGATTCAATGCCATCCCCATTAAGCTACCATGACTTTCTTCACAGAATTGGAGAAAACTACTTTAAAGTTCATATGGAACCAAAAAAGAGCCCACAGTGCCAAATCAATCCTAAGCCAAAAGAACAAAGCTGGAGGCATCACACTACCTGACTTCAAACTATACTACAAGGCTACAGTAACCAAAACAGCATGGTACTGGTACCAAAACAGCATGGTACTGGTACCAAAACAGAGATATTGACCAATGGAACAGAACAGAGCCCTCAGAAATAATGCCACATATCTACAACTATCTGATATTTGACAAACCTGACAAAAACAAGCAATGGGGAAAGGATTCCCTATTTTATAAATGGTACTGGGAAGACTGGCTAGCCATATGTAGAAAGCTGAAACTGGATCCCTTCCTTACACCTTACACAAAAATTAATTCAAGATGGATTAAAGACTTACAAGTTGGACCTAAAACCATAAAAACCCTAGAATAAAACCTAGGCAATACCATGAGGACACAGGCATGGGCAAGGACTTCATGTCTAAAACACCAAAAGCAATGGCAACAAAAGCCAAAATTGACAAATGGGATCTCATTAAACTAAAGAGTTTCTGCACAGCAAAAGAAACTACCATCAGCGTGAACAGGCCCCTACAAAATGGGAGAAAATGTTTTCAATCTACTCATCTGACAAAGGGCTAATATCCAGAATCTACAATGAACTCAAACAAATTTACAAGAAAAAAAAACAAACAACCCCATCAAAAAGTGGGCAAAGGATATGAACGGACGCTTCTCAAAAGAAGACATTTATGCAGCCAAAAAACACATGAAAAAATGCTCATCATCACTGGCCATCAGAGAAATGCAAATCAAAACCACAATGAGATACCATCTCACACCAGTTAGAATGGCCATCATTAAAAAGTCAGGAAACAACAGGTGCTGGAGAGGATGTGGAGAAATAGGAACACTTTTACACTGTTGGTGGGACTGTAAACTAGTTCAACCATTGTGGAAGTCAGTGTGGCGATTCCTCAGGGATCTAGAACTAGAAATACCATTTGACCCAGCCATCCCATTACTGGGTATATACCCAAAGGATTATAAATCATGCTGCTATAAAGACACATGCACACGTATGTTTATTGCAGCACTATTCACAATCGCAAAGACTTGGAACCAACCCAAATGTCCAACAATGATAGACTGGATTAAAAAAATGTGGCACATAGACACCATGGAATACTATGCAACCATAAAAAAATGATGAGTTCATGTCCTTTGTAGGGACATGGATGAAGCTGGAAGCCATCATTCTCAGCAAACTGTCACAAGGACAAAAAAAGCAAACACCGCATGTTCTCACTCACAGGTGGGAATTGAGCAATGAGAACACATGGACACAGGAAGGGGAACATCACACACTGGGGCCTGCTGTGGGGTGGAGGGAGGGGGGAGGGATAGCATTAGGGGATATACCTAATGTTAAAAGACGAGTTAATGGGTGCAGCACACCAACATGGCACATGTATACATATGTAACAAACCTGCACGTTGTGCACATGTACCCTAAAACTTAAAGTATAATTAAAAAAATACAAAAAATTAGCCAAGCATGGTGGTGGGCGCCTGTAGTTCCAGCTACTGGGTAAGCTGAGGCAGGAGAATGGTGTGAACCCGGGAGGCAGAGCTTGAGGTGAGCCGAGATCACACCACTGCACTCCAGCCTGGGCAACAGTGCGATACTCCGTCTCAAAAAAAAAAAAAAAAAAAAAAAAAGGATTTAAAGAGTTTTCCAAGAGTGAAAGGAGTAAACTGGAGGTCAGCTAGCTACAACCAGCTCCCTATCCTAGAATTCGTGGTCTAATGTCAAACTGTGATGAAAAACACTATGCTTAAATTATAATACAGAGATATGAAATATTTTATTTGTGCTTTATCATATCAAACCATGCTTTATTTTTAAATTTCAAATTTTGTTAAAATAAACTTTGGTTTTTAAGAATGTAATGTGGTTAATAATAAAATTACAAGTGCATAAAGAGAACATGTAATTTTCTTTTATGTAGGGGACAGGTATCAAACCTTTCTGTCAACTAAATTTTTCCTAGTTTCTCTACAGGCTGGGCAATAGGTCTATCTTTATAGATTCTTTTTTCATTCTAATTTCTAACTATTTATGATTCACCCAGAACTAAAACTTATATGATACTTTTATTTGAACTAAGAATTACAAGATATGCACTTTTCTAAATTATCAGTGTCTTGATTCAGCTTTAAAATATACTAGACTTTCTGTAGGAAAGTGATTCTTTCCACATGGTCAGCAGAACATACATTCGTATTTTTTTTTTTTGTCCATAACATCATGGTTGTGCTCAATTCTCAAGGTTCTTTTGGTTAAATCCTTCTTATTACCAAAGTTTTAAGTGTCCAGGATGCCAAACATGGTGAGCAGTGAGGTCTGTGGCCAGAGAGGCAGCACAGCTAACTGAATGGCCCAATAACAGTGACACACAAGTATTGGCTCTAAATTAATAAGTTAATTTACCAGAACTCTCTGTCAACTATTCACAAGAAAAGACTTTTGCATAACTATGTTTTCTTTTTCCTTCAAGTTTCTTATAGAAAGATATCTGAAGTGCCTAAGTTGGAACTGAAAGTAAGTTCCAGCAGGTAATGAGGATTTCAGAAAAGTTCATAAAGCCTCAGTAGTACATAAGACTAAAATAGGGGCATGTCTGAGAATAAATGTTCCCCTTTTCATGAAGCAATTTTCATTACACAGTTACACATTCAGTATATAAGAAAAATCACTTCTAAAATATTTACTGCCTGAAATATTAGAGAGAAAGTGAATTAATCTCCCAGTTATGGTTTAGTTGTCATAGTTTAATTTTTTCCTAGTTTTATTGAGCTGATTGAATTGTGACTCTTGGGTTATTGAACTTCGATACTTTCACATCAATATGTATAGAGCTGTAAAATTGTGGTTAGAATTTGAGAACAGTATTCAGCAGTGATGGAAAAATCTTAATATTTAAAAAATTAACCCATGCTGAATCATAGACCCTTTATAAGGTCTTTAAATTAATAAAATAGATACACACAGATCAAGACTACATATTGAATTTCCAACTATAAATAAAAGTAATATTATAGGCATACAATAAGACCTAACTTTTTAGAGGAAAGAATACATAACTTAATAAGAGTGGGAATAATTTTCTGAAATCCTGTAATTGTATTATTAGAGTTAAAGATAGAACCCTAAATTAGAAGCTGTAAAAACCTATCAACCTTTCGAAGAACCTTACCCCTACATTGGCAGTGTTGCCCAAATCAAGTCCTAGGAAAGACACAAGTTCTGCAAGGCGAAACCCCATCTCTACTAAAAAAGACAAAAAAGTAGCCAAGCTAGGTGGTGCATGCCTGTAATCCCAGCTACTCGGGAGGCTGAGGCAGGAGAATCACTTGAACCTGGGAGGCGGAGGTTGCAGTGAGCCGAGATCATGCCATTGCACTCCAGCCTGGGCAACAAGAGTGAAACTCCATCTCAAAAACAACAAAAAAAATAGTGTCATGAATACTCTGGGAAGTTTTGTAACATGAAATCTTTATAGACATTTTCTAAAGGTGTATTTTGAATAGCTTTCAATTTTAGTTTCAGTGGTACATGTACAGGTTTTTTATATAGATTAATTTGATGTTGTAGTGGTGTGATGTACAGATTATTTCATCACTCAGGTGATAAGCGTAGTACCTAATAGATAAGTTTTCAATCCTCACCCTCCTCTGTTCCTCCAACCTCAAGTGTCCCCAGTGTCTATTGTTCTCTTCTTTGTATCCATATGTACTTGAATATGTAAGAATATTTTAAACAGTACAGAGCAGTATAAAATACAGAAAGAAAAATATCTCACAATCTTAAAATAAACATGACTCTAGATTTTATGTATTTACAAAAACACAATTGTACTTAAATATACTATATGATAGAGTTTAATGTAACTGAGCTCATAGTTCACATATGTGTGTGTATGTGTATATATATATATATGTAAAGATATAAGGAATTAGATTGAAGGAATGGCTGAATTTCAATTATATATGTCTGCATGGGTCCTTTTTCACACTGCTGATATAGACATACCTGAGCCTGGGCAGTTTACAACAGAAAGAAATTGAATGAACTTACAGTTCCACATGGCTGAGGAAGCCACAGATTCATGGTGGAAGGCAAGGAGGAGCAAGTGAGGTCTGCTGGATGGCAATAGAGAAGAAAGCATATGTGCCAGGAAACTTCTGTTTTGAAAGCCATCAGATCTCATGAGACTCATTTACTATCATGAGAATGGCACAGGAAAGACCAGCCCCCATAATTCAATGACCTCCCACTGGGTTCCACCCATGGCATGTGGGAATTGTAGGAGTTACAATTCAAGATGAGATTTGGGTGGGGACACAAACAATATCATTCTGCCTCTGGCCCCTCACAAATATCATGTCCTCCCATTTCAAAGCCAATCATGCCATCCCAACAGTCCCCCAAATTCTTAACTCATTTCTGCATTAACTCAAAAGTTCACAGTTCAAAGTCTCATCTGAGACAAGCCAAGTCCCTTCCACCTATAAGCCTGTAAAATCAAAGCAAGTTAGTTACTTCCCAGATAAAATGAGGGCACAGGCATTGGGTAAATACAGCTCTTCCAAATGGGAGAAATTGGCCTAAACAAAAGGGCCCCATGCAATTCCAAAATCCAGCAGGGTAGTCAAATCTTAAAGCTCTAAAATGATCTTATTTGACACCAGGTCTCACATCTGGGTCATGCTGAGGCAAGAGGTGGGTTCCCATGGTCTTGGGCAGCTCTGCCCCTGTGGCTTTGCAGGGTACAGCACCCTTCCAGGCTGCTTTCATGGGATGGAGTTGAGTGGCTGTGGTTTTTCCAGGCACATGGTGTAAGGTGTTGGTGGATCTGCCATTCTGGGATCTGGAGGATAGTGGCCTTCTTCTCACGGCTCCACTAGGTGGTGCCCCAGTAAGGACTATGTTGTTGGGGCTGTGACCACACATTTCTCTTCTCCACTGTCCTAGCAGAGATTCTCCTTGAGCGCCCTGCACCTGCAGCAAACTTTTGCCTGGACATCCATGTGTTTCCATATATCCTCTGAAATCTAGGCAGAGGTTCCCAAACCTTAATTCTTGACTTCTGTGCATCCACAAGCTAAACACCACATGGAAACTGCCAAGGCTTGGGGCTTGCACCGTCTGAAGCCACAGCCCGAACTGCACCTTGGTCTCTTTTAGTCACTGCTGGAGTGGCTTGGATGCAGGGCACCAAGTCCCTAGGCTGCACACAGCACAGGGAACCTGGGCCCAGCCCATGAAACCATTTGTTTCTCCTAGGTCTCCAGACCTGTAATGGGAGGGACTGCCACAAAGACCTCTGAAATGCCCTGGAGACATTTTCTCCATTTTCTTGGGGATTAACATTTGGCTCCTTGTTACTTATGCAGATTTCTACACTGGGCTTAAATTTCTCCACAGAAAATGGGATTTTCTTTTCTATTGCATTGTCAGACTGCAAATTTTTCAAACTTTTATGCTTTGCTTCCCTTATAAAACTGAATGCCTTTAACAGCAACCAAATCACCTTTTGAATGCTTTGCTGCTTAGAAATTTCTCCTGCAGATACCTTAAATCATCTCTCTCAAGTTCAAATTTTCACACCTCTCTAGGGCAGGAGCAAAATGCCACCAGTCTCTTTGCTAAAACATAACATAACAAGAGTCACCTTTGCTCCAGTTTGCAAACAAGTTCCTCATCTCTATCTGAGACCACCATCTCAGCCTGTACTTTATTGTCCATATCACTATCAGTTTTTTGGGCAAAGCCATTGAACAAGTCTCTAGGAAGTTTCAAACTTTTCCACATTTTTCTGTCTTCTTTTGAGCCTTTCAAACTGTTCCAACCCCTGCCTGTTACCCAGTTCCAAAGTTGTTTCCACATGTTTGGTTTTCTTTTTGGAAACACCCCACTCCTGGTACCAATTTACTGTATTAGTCTGTTTTCACGCTGCTGATAAAGACATACTTGAGACTGGGCAGTTTACAAAAAAAAGAGGTTTGATGGACTTACAGTTCCACGTGGCTGGGGAAACCTCAAAATCATGGCAGAATGCAAGGAGGAGCAAGTCACGTCTTAACATGGATTGCATACCGAGAGTATGCTCTTCATCTAAAAATGATACTGACTTTCTAAAAATCTGGCATATGGTACCCAAAGAAATTTGTTTAACATAATTTTGAACACATACTTTCTGGGAATCAAGATGTGCACACACATGTATACTAACACATACAGCTGTTTTAATAAGATCTATTATGAGGACTATTCTTAATTTAAAAAAAATTGCATGGAGAGGTATTTCTGTATTTCCCTGTTTTAAAAGTATAATATTAGAAACTCCACTGAATCTCAAAATTAAGGCCACTTCTAATTAAAATTTAATTCTACCATATTGTTAACTTAAGAGAAGTGAAGCATTCATAAATAATGTATTTGTTACCAGTTAGCAGCTTCTACATTACCTCTTCAACTTCTGTTTAACAAGCACCCTGAAACTCACACCTTTCTCAAAATTTGAAATTGTAGATTTCGTTGAGGAGAAACAATAGGCAATTATCGAGATTTGCTTTAGCAGACACTGAGAGATCTTGAAATAAGTCTTATTTAACCATATAAAAATAATCTTTTCATGCTAATTATAAGAATGTTATGTAAATTATATTCAATCCCTTATTCTCTTCTCATTCCCAGGAGGGTCAGTCTTTCACTGGAAGAATCTGCGAGTTTCTGGAAGGTTTGTAAACTCTTGAACAAAACAGGTCTTCAGAACTTAGGTAGATAATATGCACAGAGAAGACTTGTTAGTCAACCTGTTATTCTGTAATATTAAGCATTTCTATTATCTGAGCTATAGAAACATCTGAAAATGGCTTTCAAATATGTACTTCTTTTCATAATAGTGACACAAATGAGCCACTATGCAAGTAACATGAATATGGGTTGCACTGATTCACACTTTACTAGCTCTTCTTAGGATTAGGGATCAACTCACTAGGGTGAACCATACATACAATGCTCTGTTATTTTTTTTTTTCCTTTTTAGAGACGGCATCTTGCTTTGCCACCCAGACTTGAGAGCAGTGGTAGGATTACAGCCCATTGAAGCCTCAACTTCCCAGGCTCAAGGGATCCTCCCACCTCTACCTCATAAGTAGTTGTGACTACAAGTATGTGACACCATGCCCAGATATTTAAAAAAAAATTTCTGTAGAAACATCTTGCCAAGGCTAGCTATTTACCTTCACATCATTTCCAATACAAGAGGTATAAATCCGACGAAAGTTCTAATGAATTCTAATTCATTTTATGCATTTGTTTTCATATTTCACTCCATAAAAAAGAATTATCACACACTGACTTTGTGTTGTAAGCATTGTGCATGTATATAAAATGTTAAAAGTTTCTCAATAAATAGATGTTCTTTTTGTACATATGCATCTGTGAAGGATAAAATTTTTTGAGATCTTGGCTCTTTGGGTGAGTGCATATGCGGTAGTTGCCCATTGCAGTTTTTGACTGATGTCATTGAAAGAGGGGTTTTCCTTCATTAATGGTATCACTTATAAAGCTAGGTGCACACAATTTTCAGCACAGCAATATGCATTTAAACATTTTGTGTTTTGACCTATTTCTTTTTTTTTCTTTTTTTGAGACAGGGTTTCACTCCCATTGCAGCAGCTAGAGTGCAATGGCACAATGTTGGCTCACTGCAACTTCCACCTCCTAGGCTCAAGCAATTCTCCTGCCTCAGCCTCCCAAGGAGATGGGATTGCATGTGCATGCCATGGCACCCAGCTAATTTGTGTATTTTTTGTAGAGACAGAATCTCGCCAGTTGTGGGGGATTAGTCAGAGTGGTGGGAAAAACAATAGGGAAAGGATGCAAACCTTCTGAAAGGTCACAAGGCTCTGCATAGCTTCAGGGGAGAATAGCTGAAGGCAGCTGTTCTATAACTGAGGTAGAGGGCAAGGAGTAGGTAAGGGAGTATGGGGAAATTTATCTTAAACAAGTTTGTTTGCTTATGTTGGCCAGGAACTGATCTTTGATCCTCTGCATGTGTGACGTTCCCTGAAAGGGGAACAATAAATGTTAATTACCTACAGGTTGTGTTGGCTCCAGGTTTTCGGCATTGTGCATGCACTGAATAAAAGCAAGCAGCTCCAGGTTCTCATGGCTGCTCTCTGTGTCTGAGTACTCATTTCCTCCGTCAGCCAGGGTCTGCGGGACAGACCCCCCACCATGTTGCCCAGGCTGGCCTCGAACTCAAGTGATCTACCCAGCTTGGCCTCTCAGAATGCTAGGATTACAGGCATGAGTAGTGGTGCTTGGCCCTCATCTATTTCTTTATCAATATGTTTCTCTGCTTATAACAGTGCAACTGTCATTAGTATACCTGAGTTAGTATACTTGAGTGTCTATGCTTGCAAAGTATGTATGTTTCTATTGCCTACTTTATTGTGTAAAATAATGTATGAAGTGTTCTGTTGTGATTTTTATATGTTTTTCAAATGGAAATGCCCCTCTTAAAAATGTAAATAAATGTCTTAAAAATTTTTAATTATTTTCACTGGAATTATATTTTTGGGATTTTGATCTTTTGGGATTGTGATTCTCTGGAATTTAGATTTTGGGGGTTTTGATATTTTGAAATTTCAACATTCAGAATAATGATGTTTTGGATTGTGTCTTTCAAGATTATTATCCAAACTCCTCCTCTATGAATTATTTTTATAGTTCATATCCACCACTTATTTTGGTCTTTACAAAAATCTGTTTTAAGATGAGGCCTCAGACCTTTACATTTTCTTTCGGCTTTACCTTTTTCATAACTCTTATCACATTCTGCCATCAGATATATTGCAGTTATATATCTTAGTTATGGTCTATTGTTTCCAAATAGACTGTAAGCCTCAAAAAGGTAAGAATACATATCTGCTTTTTTTTAAACATGATTTCCCTAGTCAATAACATGTAGTTTATAAGTATCTGTTGAAAAATTGAAAAACTAGTCACTCTTCTAGTGATGGGAATGTATCAATGAATATAGTGGGTAAAGTTTTAGCCCTTGGGGAATTTACACTATAGCATCAAGAAATAAATTTTAGGTACTGCGATAGGTACTATGAAATCATGAATAGGAGTACAATTTTGTTATACATAAAAATAATTAATTCAGAGGTCATGATCAAATTCTTGAAAATCATGAAACCTCATAGCAAGTAAGTGGATAATAAACAAACACCCTATAGGTAATAACATGCATGAGAACAATTAGTCATGAAGAATCCTGTTCCTTCTACCAGAAGAATTATGTTTCTAAATAATTTCTTGATGATTCATTCTCCAATGAGCTTTCATTTTTTTAGCTTTTGTTTATTGTCTGACTTCACTAACATAAGTAGTCTTATATTTTAACTTACGTAAGTGTGTTTAAATGTTGTATCATTGCCCCCCAAATTATACATTTTTAAAATGACATTTCCTTCTGTCTGTTTTCTCCCTAATATTACTTCTGCAAGTGATGCAGCATATTTGCTTGACCCCTTCATAGGACTTGTGACGGGGTTCCCTGTTTATTCAGCCTGCCATGCTCATCCCCTCCTGGGATGGACCATGTAGGCAAGTGAGTGCGGGAGACAGCCGGCACTTTGGCGCCCACAGGAGCAAACTCCATGCAGGCCCTGCAGCAGTGTCCAGGTGGGGGTGCCTGCGACCCCAAGGCCCCAGAGGGTGTGTTACAATGCTCTCTGAACCCTGCATTCACAGACAGCAGTGTGTTATCAGCTCAATGGGCCCTTTGCCTCATCACATGGGGTGGTGGCCCTCTGTCAGTGAGGGCAAAAGGCCAATGTGACAGCCTTTTTGGGTACTCAAACTCGATGCGTCCCAAATTCTTTTCCAGTAAAAATTTCCCTTTGAGCCAAACCCAGATTAGAAACATAATGAGAAGGGATTTAGGAAAACATGGTTCTAGTTTAAGTAGTTTGATACATGTCAAAATCATAACAATGTATCCTTAGTCAATTTGGCACATACAACTCTTTTAACTATGTTACTATCAAATATGATTAATATTACTTACGAATATATATGATGACACTATAACCGAAAAATAATAAGTATGTTAACTTTACCAGCTAAAAAGTATAAAATATTTCTGTATCTACATTTGAGTATTATCAATTTTTTTTGCTAAGTTGCACTTTGTAACTTAAACACTAATATATAAGATCAACTACTACTAACACATCTTAAATAATAGGGAGATGAGAGAGAGAGGAAATTAATGATAAATATGTTCACAAATGTATTCCTTTGAAATAAGAACTCAAAGAGTTTAGGCCTTGTTTTTGGAAAAGTTTATATGGTTGCAGTAATCACTTATGTAAGCACCTCATTCTACCAGCCATTCCATATTCCTTTTGTCCTCAACAAGAACCTCAACAAGAACCCAGGTTGTATTTTAGTACTGTGTAGGGTGACCCAAATCTTCACTTCTAATTAATATGGGGTATTAGCAGTCCTGCTTGTATTGGTTTGTTTTAGTTTTCCATTGACATTAATCACAACACATGAATACATTAACAGCATTCCAGGAAATTTCCTACATTCTACGCTTCCTCCTCTTCAACCCAAATTAGTTACTTCACTTGGTTTCTTCTTAATAATCACAACCAATCACCTATGCCAATAAAATAACTTTCATTACCCAATACCTCTAGATAACAAGAATGAGTTGATCCACTGGCATGTAGTGGTTTAAAGCAGCCAAGTATTAGACTTATCTTCCCGTTAAGTGGAACCATTGCATGTCCCCTGGTGAAAACATTTCTCTCATGATAACTAAGACCTCTCAACCTGCAGAGCCCAAGAAGAAGGAAGAGATAATATATTCTACAGATATGAAAGAAAAAAAGAGAGCACATCCCATTTCTATTCTTTGACTCCTGGACTTATAAATTCTGGTTATAAGAGATACAGGATTTTATAATAATGACTGGATTAGATCAACTATAGTCCTGAAAGGTGACATAACAGAATATTTAAATAGCCATTTTAATCAGACCACTGATTCAAGATGATGGAAAGTGTGATGAGGACAGTGAGCTTGATGAGTGTGATCACATTTTATATGTAGAATTGAATCTGTATCTACATATGTGTAGACACATATGTATATGTATGTTATGTATCATTGTATATATGCATATGCATGTACCTATGTATATATGTATATATACATACACGTACACACATATATTTGCACAAAATTAAATAAATTTATATTTTGACTTTGGTGAAAATTTAAACCAATAATTTATGTTGCAGGATAGTATTTTAGGGAAAAAGAAAAGTGAAGAGTTCAGATGCAAGTTACTAAAGTAGATATATCTGACATCCTATTTTTTATAAAATAGAAATGCAAACATGCTGCTGAAAATTTTTCTCTGTGAAAAAGTTGTCTAGAGAAGAAGTATAAATGCAATTTAATTTTTGATGATTTATTTAATACAAATAACTCAATGGGACAATGGAAACGTTTTGCTTTTATTTGAAAACAGTAGAAAAATTTGGTGATCTTGTGAAATTATAAGTGATTTGGAGGGCATTACATTTCTTCTGATCTTTACCGTGGTGATATACAATCACAGGAAAAGAGAAAATTGAAGCTTTGTGTAAACATTCCACTATTTTCACTTAAACTGCATTTCTCTAAAACGACTGATGATTTCTATCTTTTAAGTAAATGATTCAAAGATAAAATACAAAGTTTGCTTCCTGTGGGAGTTGCTTGCAATAATAATTGAAGTATTGAGAGTTAAGATAATGTAGAGTTATAATAGGTATATATTAGAGTCAGCAATATTAAAAATGCTATAATTAGCTGTCTGTTCTGATTGCTTTACCAAACTCAGTTCATATTTTCATAATACCTGTACTCTTAGAATCTTTAAACCAACCAATTTCTTATTCTTGAAAGTTGTTCAATTAACATGTTTGACATATTTACTAGATTACTTTATTCACCTCATATCCTTTATTTTGTATTTTGAAAATATATACTTAGCTCAAGTGTATGTACTGAACTCAATAATCTATCAATAGCCAAGGGTTCTTAAAAATTAAAATTAATTTGGTTTAATTAGTGGACCTTCAATAACCTATACGAGTTTGCTTTTCCACAAGAGTGTTCTAAGTTGCATGTTTTCTCTAAATGTAATGTTTCAGAATGTACTCTTTGCCCCCCAGCATCTTAGGCTTGTTTTATTTTTTTTAAATCTGAAAATCTCTAAAGAGCAAGCAATTTACTTTGTGCTTCTGTGCCCTGGACACAGATATTTAAACTATTTATCACTCTGTAGCCGTCACCGAAGGAATAAGCTGTACAGGATTGTACTGCCAAGTAGAGAGCCATGGCTTGGAACATCTTGATGCTATTACGTGCCACTGGATGAAAGCATTGCCAAACGGGATAGGGAAGGATTCTGTAAGCCCAGAGAAGAGAAGAAAGAGCATAAGCAATAGAATTGCCTATAATAAATAACGAATATTTCTGCTAGTGAAGAAAAATAGGAAGAAGAAAACACTGAGGTTAAAAGTGAAAATCAAACAGAAATATATATATATATCTACACATATATACGTGTATATATGTATAGATACACATATATACGTGTATATATGTATAGATACACATATATACGTGTATATATGTATAGATACACATATATACGTGTATATATGTATAGATACACGTATATATATATATATATATATGTATATATACACACTTTGGCTTATCTGGAAATTTAAAAAGCTAGAGACTAATTGTTATAATACCCTCCCCCAACATCAACAGAATTGGCATACCTTTTTTCTCTAATATGTCAATAGTTTGGGAAGTTTCTTCGATAATCAGATATATTGAATCTCTTTCATTTTCTTTCTTAACAAAAAAAGATTTCATATGTTTTCTTCATGCCTATGCTACCGATTCAAGATGAAGCTGCAGGTGGAAATGATGTGGGCATGCACAAAACTTTCTAGAATGATCAAAAGAGGATGGTTTATGGTTACCATAGGTGTCCAAGATCAAAGTATCCATTATTTTATATAAATATTATTGTCACCATATGTATCTTCTCTGGTGCCCAGAATTCAGTGGCACAACAACAGGCTTGACTTGATTTTGTTGTGTTGGATATAAAAAAAATCTGGTTGTACAAGAAAAATAAGAAAGCATTTGAATTAAAAGATAAGGTCACATTAAATCAACATTTAATCACATTTTGCAGAATTCTCTGATCTCTGCTTAAGTGGTAGCAGATTAACATTAAATTTGCCTTCATAACCATTGATTTCTCTTTGTTTGTTGGAATTAGGCACTATTCTAGATATGTATTAGCATTAATTTGACAATGTTATCTTTTAGTAGAGTCCATTTTTTTGTTTTAAACATTTTGATCTCATCTCTCCTATATTTGATGCATAGAATGTATTTAACATTGACTTGTCTCAGAGGGGGAGACAAAAAAGTAATAGTGATTGCAGAGGGGAAAGGAGTCAAATGAACTTGAAACTATCAGGAAAAATTTTGTGGCATATAAATGGGTTCTGGATTTAGGGTACAAAATGGTAGAAGTATCACATGAGTCCTCCAATAATCATTGTTTCTAATGGGAAACAAATTCAAATTATCATATTTTGTCATTGCACATCTACTCACCTTGTCTTTACTCTCACTCATAGTAGGTAGATGTACAGTCATGCTATGCTTTGGTCAATGACAAATCACATATACAATGATGGTCCCATTAGAATATAATGGAGCTGCCCTATATAGGTGTACCCCTTTTCGTCTTTCATACCATGTTTTTTCTGTACTTTTAGAAAAGCTAAGGTATGTTTAGGTATGTTTGTATTCACAACTACTTACCATTGTGTTATAATTGCCTACAGCATTCAGTACAGTCACATGCTGTACAGGTTTGTTGCCTAAGGGCAACAGATTATGCCATATAGCTTAAGTGTGTAGTAGGCTATACCATGTAGTTTTGTGCAAATACATTCCATGATTTTCTCACAAAAATGAAATCACCTAATGACACATTTCTCAGAACATATTTCTGCCTTTAAGCAACAGATGCCTTTATTTATTTATAACTAGAAGGAGATATAAACTAAAGAAGATAATGAAATGTTACAATGGAAGATTGTATTTGTTTTAACTCATATTAATGCCTGCTAATTTTACAAACCTGAATTCTCTCCATCTTTAAGCAACACATGTCTGGCTATCGGAAAACTTTTATTTAAGTGTATCTTCATGAATGTATCATATTTCTATTGCAGTGGATTCAAATGAACACAAGAAAATCATATGACTGTGTAAAGGGGAGAATATGATTGTCTCAAGCACTTGTTAAGGAGTTGGTAGAAGCGGGAAGTAATTTGTACATTTAGGAAAATCAGACTATTTCTAATATAAGGCTATGAGTTACTTCAACTGACTAAATTCTCAGCTTCTTTATACCAATAACTGCATGGATTATAGTACTGAGGTTCTGAGCTGGCTGTAGATTGACAGGTTTCCTAGAAGGGAAGGGAGGGTAGGAAAAGCATGGAAAGCAGATCAGTGAATGTGGGTGAAGATACATCAGTACAGAAAAAGCATACTTGTTTTTATTCTAGCTTTAATGAGTAACATGCATGGAGTCAGAGTTTGGGTTGAATATTTTCCTACCTTCCTACAGTTGTTCCAATCTAATATACTTTGTCTGTCATACTTTGTGTTTTAAACTTTTTCAAAACTTTTGGTAGAAATTCTCTTCCCCAATTTTGTTTGCTTGTTAACAATTTCATGCAGGAATTCTGCATGCTTCTATATTTTTAAAAGGAAAATAAATAGAAACACTGTTTGTATTGCAGTAAGAACATCGATTAATTTTAGCTATATATCTGTCTCTAAATCTGGTATCTTTGTGATATTTTAGAAAAGTCATATTTTTATACGTACATGCAACCAAAGTTGATATTTGGTTTAGATTTTATGACATCTGGTCAATTAATTTGCTTCAAACTTTGATAGTCACATTCATATTATTTATATTTAAAATATAAATAAAATATATCTCTTGATATATATTGAATATATACATAGAAATATATAAAATACATAGAATTATATTTTATTTATACTTTAAATATATATCGACCATATATAGACTACAAATATATAGACATATATGTATATAGAAATATATACATTTCTCTTCAGGCTACATAATTTCTAAGGTATCATTTTCTTAATTAAATAACTTTAGAATAATTTCTTCTAGATTTGGTTGCCTTATTAGTTAGTTTTTTTTTTTTTTTTTTTTTTTTTTTTTTGAGACGGAGTCTTGCTGTGTCACCCAGGCTGGAGTGCAGTGGCGCGATCTCGGCTCACTGCAAGCTCCGCCTCCCGGGTTCAGGCCATTCTCCTGCCTCAGCCTCCCGAGGAGCTGGGACTACAGGCGCCCGCCAACACGCCCGGCTAATTTTTTGTATTTTTAGTAGAGACAGGGTTTCACCGTGTTAGCCAGGATGGTCTCGATCTCCTGACCTCGTGATCCGCCCGCCTCGGCCTCCCAAAGTGCTGGGATTACAGGCTTGAGCCACCGTGCCCGGCCATTAGTTAGTTTATAGTGGAACTCCAACCAGCCCAATACTCTCCTGACTGTTCTTGTTGATAATCATAGAAATTGACCCTTCTGCTATTAAAGCTTGAAACTTGTATTTGTTTTATCTGAGGTCCTTTCTCAGGAAAGCACCCTCAGTCCTCTCATAACAAGTATCAAGGAACTGAAACTCACCAGACCACAGCACCAAATGCCCCTCCCTAGTTTTTGTTTTCTTACATATTGTTACATTTCTTCCTTGCTATGTAAACCTCTAGTTTTAATCAGTCAGGGAGATGGATTTGAGACTGAGCTCCCATCTCCTCCACTGCAGCACCCTATTAAAGACTTCTTCCTTGGCAATACTTGTCTTCTCAGTGATTGCCTTTCTTTGCAGTGAGTAGCAGGACCTAGACTAAACCCCTGGTGTTTCAGTAACAGAACTATATTTATCCCTGCAATTATTTGAATTATTTTTATATTGCTTGAGCTTTTTAATAGCATATTTCATATTTATTTTTAGAAATCTGAATTTCTTATTAAAATGTCCTGCATATTTTTTTCCAATTATTCTTAAAGCCAATTTTACAACTAAATATGTAATAATTGGAGCAGTGGTTTTTCATGGAGTAGAAGAAAAGAAAACTAAAACAAGTTATGAGCTGACTAAAAGAACATACAACCTTCTGCCAAATCGACAGGGGACAATTTTTTTTTCAATGACTGCAAATAGCATCGAGTGGAAAAATCAGGTTATTGGACAATTATTCTATAAACATGAAAACCAAAGTTTGCATTTATTGTCCTGTCTGAAGACAAAGAAGCAGTAAGTGACACGACCTGTGCTTAAAGCCCTTTGACCAAAATTTAGAGCATGAATTCCTCTATTACATTCCATGGCATTTCTGTACTAACTTTCAAATTATTTGTTACATAAATGGAAGTTTAAAAAATATATTAAAAATTTACAGTAAGAATGCGCATTAAATAAAATTTTATGGCAAAATGTGGATGTTTATGGTACTCATACAACAGACAAGTGGTAGAATAAATAAACCTGATAAATATGGTCTCTGAGAAAAGATTTTAGATACAAACTTCACTTCTTAGTATCTTTATGTTCTTTGCCAAAATGTTTTAAGCTTCTCTGACTTTTTGTTAAGTCATGAGTAACTAGAACACACACAATTCATTTTTTTAATTTTGATTAAATAATAACAGTAAAGGGCCTTGTTCAGTGTCTCCACGTTGAATTCAAAGGCAATGAAGGGTTTGTAGAAACAAACCACTATCTCTTTCAACAACCACATTTTTTTAGATTAAACATGAAAGCCAATGAATTAATTATGCTTCCAATTCACCATTTTGGACAGCTACTTTTATTATCATCCTTACATTCCAAGAAGGGCTGTCATTTTAAAAACTTAACTGCCAGGGTGTGCAGTAAAAAAATCCATTGCTGTTACCATAAGAAATAATACATATACACCATGGAGTACTATGCAGCCATAGAAAGGAATGAGATCATGTCCTTTGCAGGGACATGAATGAAGCTGGAAGCCGTTATCCTCAGCAAACTAATGCAGGAACAGAAAACCAAACACTGCATGGTCTCACTTATACGTGGGAGCTGAACAATGAGAACACATGGACACCATGAAGGGAACAGCACACACTGGGGCCTGTCAGGGAAAGTGTTGAGGGAGAGCATTAGGAAAAATAGTTAATGCATGTTGGGCTTAATACCTAGGTGAAGGGTTGATTGGTGCAGCAAACCACCATGGCACACGTTTACCTATGTAACAAACCTGCACATCTTGCAAATGTATCTTGGAACATAAAATTTAAAAAAAGTAATATGTACATGGATTATGTTTCTCAGCACACTACTCGTAAATTTAGTTTTAGTTAAAAATAGGGTTAACTTGCAGTTGGTCTGTGATTTGTCTATGCTTATTTCTGAGATCCCTGAAACCATGGAACTGACCCTTAGCCAAGTTTAGCATAAAATATCCCAGGCAGCAATTTATACTATGCTGTTTAAAGTCTGAAAGTCCCCTAGAAAATAACTTTACTAGCTTGTCTACATTATTTATTAAAAATACACACATTGATGGTTTGCCTCTGGCTTAACAAATTATAGAGTTGGCTTTAGAAACGTGACCAGTAGAAAACAAAAAAACTCCTCAATAATCTTGTGCTTTTGCTCCTTGAAATCCAGTTATCTCACAGGTATCTTGGTGACTTACTAATTCAAATGCAACAGAAATATTTAACAACTGAAAAAAGAAAACATGCCCTGGTGAGTCGTGCCTGAAGTCTTCGGACACTTTTTGTTTGCCTCACTTTCTCTTTTCTAATGCACCATGCCATCTGCCATTATTGAGATTGGACTATCATGAGTTTTTTAAATTATTTGACCCTATGTAATTGCTACAAATTTCAAACAAAAATCATGTAAATGTGATACATGCTTTTACTTTAAAGCCAGAAAATTCATGTTTTCCCTTGTTAATGCTTAGATAACTTTATTTTTAACTAATAAAATGATAATATAGTTTTCATTGGTTGAAAAATTAAACTCTTAATTTCCCCTTTCCTTATATTGTACAACTTTATCATTTTTCCTCATCCAGAAACATAAATGGAGGTAAATTCAAAATGTATAACAAAAGAAAATTAGACAAATAGTCTGAGTGATAAACATGAATTGGGGCACTTCTATATTATGAAAAATGAATTAAATTACCTGTTTAGCACTGGTAGGCCAATTTAAGTTTTAATTTTCTAAATAAATATTATTTAGTTGTTTTAGAAGGACTCCAAAGAAATAAAACATTTTATATTATCTGCAAAAAGCATTTACAACCAACTGAAGGCATAACATTTCAAAGTTGGATGGAGAGATAAAATAATATTCAAAAGGCAGAAGCATTTTGAAAAAGAACTATTTTATGGCTGAAATCATGAGTTTAGCACTTGATATTCTGGTGCAAGACTACTGGACAGAACTGCAGATGTGCGTTTAGTACACAGAGGTCACAGCTGAAGCACTTATAGCTGAAATTGAGTAAAGCATGTATCTACTTATTTGCGCAGTACTCTTATGAATTACTCTTCTATTTATTTCCACAGTACTTTTGGGCATTACTTTGGTATTCCTCAATGTTTTTTAATAAAAGAAAAAACAAAGAAGTTTGATTTGTGCTTATGCAAATACAGCTTAGATGAAATTGTATATAGGATAAAGGTACCAGTGTCACAGGTCATTTTTATTTAGCCCAGGGTAAAATAAAAAGGTGAAAAATCACAAAGGTTGGCATTTTATTAGCATTTAACAATTTTTAATGTCAACCACATATACACAACTCTATGAATAGAGAGACTGGACCACGTTTACATATACAGGAAGTACTATTAGATAGATGTGTCTATAAGAGTCCTTCACAAGGAAAGTTGATGAATATAATTTGTTACGTTACTTATATTTGTCAATTCTTTATTTTTATATGAGAATAATTTTTAAAACAGGAATAGATATTAAATGATATCTAGTCTAACTACTATATAGATGTTTGAATTTTTTGCATCTTTCCTGTTTAATGAACAACACAAAAATAACTTGCATCTGATAGCAGAGAAATGGGAATTCATTTCAAATGTTCTTTTTTATGCTTATTAGTAATTTCATCTGTATTTTAAACATAAATTAATTGTGCTGTTCATTTATCAATTCAATCAATTTGTCCATGGGCATTTATAAAAATATTTTCTTTACTGCAATGTGCTAGTAAAAAATCACAGCTTATTCTAAAAATCTCGCTTATTCATGTATCAAAGTAACATCAAACGTTAGAGATAAAAAATGCTTTTTATAAACATATACACATTGATGCAATTTAGTTTTCTAGATAAGAAATAATCAAATCAAACTATGTAGAGAATATGGTATCAGCAAAGCCTTAAATGATAACAGAAATGTGGAAATGGTCAAGTAAGAGAAAGATCTCTTATGTAACTAACATCTTTTAGTCCATGGACACAGAAAAGAAAGTTGACATTTTTTGTTCCCCTGAGACCCCTCACTGTCCTTCATGATCTCTTCTCCAGTGTAAACTCTCTTGATGTTTTTAGTTTTTCATCATATCAAGCATTTCTGAGATCCCTTAGAATTTTGGCTTCTCTCTTTGACTCTATCTTCATTTCTCTGGCAAACCTAATGAATATATTTCCAGGTAGAGGAGAATATGAAGATGATGATCATGGAGGAATGGAAAATTGAAACCTGCTTACTTTTGTTAAGACAAAAACTTTAGACAAATTAAACTTAACAGAGTTTATTTAAGAAAATAATGAGTCAATAATTGGGCAGCACTCAGACCCAGAAGAAGGTCAGAGAGCTCTGCCAACAGCTTGAGCAGTGAGCTTTTATAGACTCAACACAAAGATAAGGTAGAGAAATCACCTGATTAGTCACGACTAGGTCTTTGCATTATTAGGGTACCATGTGACAGTATTTGCATTATTTGCATATAGTCTGATCAGCTGGCTATCATTAGCTGAAACTGATCGGGCTGTTTGTAATTGGCTGAAACCTGGCTACTTGTTACTTCCACACATACACACAAGTGCACGCGCGTGCGCACACACACACACACACACACTCCTAAATTCTGTTTTAGTTTGTTTATGTACAACACTAGGTTCCAGCTTGTTACATAGAATTCAAAGTACAGAGACAGCCTTAGGCTAATGACTTCCTGTTTATTTAAATCAACACTTTAAATGTAATTTGTACTTACTTTTATCTCCTTTGTAGCTTCTGTTCTTCTTAGTTTAATAAATGTGATTAAAGTCAAACCTCTTATTAACACAACATACTGTAAACTATAAACATAAACATCTTCAATTCTCACACACATCTGTGGACATTGATAACTGTGTCAAACTAAGCTCTCCTTTGCCTTCCCTATGAAATTTTCATTGTTACTGATGGAGGCAGTACTGACTTGCCAAGTCAAGAACACAACTTGTGCATACAAGTTACTCTGAAAATGTTGATCCTGTATTAGCTACAAAGTTGTTTATTCCCCCCACCACGGAAAAAGCAATATATTTATTAATCTAAATTTGGCTGTAATTCTCAATATACATAATATATAAACATAAGGGATAAAAATTTTCAACAGTGACAATTTATGAAAGCAAAATATCTATGCCACTTATTTGGGTTTGATGTATTTTGACTCAAATGTTCCCTAACCATTCTTTTATAATTAAATGAAATCCTTGATGTTTCTCATAACTCCAGCATTGCAAAACTTTTTAGAGCTCTGTGATCACTGTGCTCTGAAAATAGCAACTCTTTCATCTTTCTTTTTCTCTGTATGAGAACTTCAATGTTGCCAGTCAGATATTTTGATTTTGCCATTTTCTAAATCAAATAACTTCATTTCTTTTTAACATCATTCTATTTCACTTTGTGAAAACAAATCAACAAAGTGCATCTGCTTCTGTAATTTTTTCTGTTGCTATTAATTGTTAAATGATTAATCCATATTTAATTTGACAATAAATATTCTTGTAAACAAATAGTAAACATAAAACAATATTCGTGGAAGTATTTTCAAGCAATTTGCTAAATATTTATTTTGAAAAAATAGGTTGCTTATGTTTAGTATCAAACAACACCATTATAAGAACACATTAAAATACATTATTTTATATGCAGTATTTAATAGGCAGTATTTTAAGATGCAAAATGAACTTGTAAAATCTAAAAGCTTCCACTTTTAAGCCAGATTTAAAAGCTTATTAAAGTAAAAATTGTGGCTGTTTCTGGTCATTTGTTCAGATTGGCAGATGACATAAGTGAACTATTAAAAGCCGTCTATCCGTCTGCAGCCATTCATGATATACTAATCATTTAAAATGAATAGTTATATTCATGGATCATAGTATGGTGTTAAAGCAACACAATCAACGGCTTGATTCACATATGTGTCAGATTGCTTGATGTAATTACATATAATAACCAGAGGCCCTAATCATCATCACAGCTTGTAGTTTCAAAAGATAGAAGAGAATGTGGTTATTACTGCACATCCAGCCTCCCTTAGGGAAGGCATATAAATCATGTAGTCAGTGAATAATTGCTACACTTAATATAATGACATATTGGACCCAAAATAGCCTTTTAACTTGATCTTAGCAGAAATGATCATTTACAATGAGTGTGAATATATATGTACATTTATAATTAGTGTTTTTGTGAATATGTATATATATGCCTATATTTTACATATAATATGCATATATAAAATAATATAAATATTATATATGCACACAAATGGAAATAATATACATCTATACAAACATAAATAATATAATGATTTATCCATTTAAAAATACATATATGTACATTATGCATTTGTCATTAACAAGAATCACTAACTTGATTTGACATGTACAGAATGGGAAACAGTGGTTTCAAAGCAAAAAGAAATTAAAAAGTCTTATGTACACATTGATTGCTTTATTTTATTATAACAGATTTTATCAGAATTTATTTTTCCAGAAGCACTTTTTTAAACTGTGAATTCTTTAGTGCAGTGGATTTACATTTATCTTAGTTATATGTAATGATTACATTCCTCTGCTTTTGCTGCTAATTTTCTCCTAAGAATTGCAAGTCTTTGAAAGTATTTTTTCCAAGACATATATATTATATTTGCTCATTTGTTAATTTTGTAAAAATACACCAAAGTAGAAAGGCAGCCCTCATTACTCCACTATTAGAGGAAATCAAGTTTAACCATCCCTGAAATTTGCTTCTGTTTTTGTTTTAATTTCTTTTGATATACATAGATTATTTCCATTATTTTTATGATTTCCCAGATAATCTTCCCAAAATACACTGAATTAAGCAAATACACATATATTTATTTACATATTATTTATATATTTAAACATTTTAATATTTTATATATCTCTTACACATTTTTGTACATACATAGAACATGTTTTGATATGCATAGTGAAATAATTGCTTCATTCAAGCAAATTAACACATCTATCATCTTACATAATTCCCCTTTTTATTGTGAAATATTGTAACTATAGACTTCATGTTAGACATTTGATCTCTAGACTTATCTATTCTACGTTAAGTACAAGTTTGTACCGTTTGAAGTGGTACAATATAGGTCAAAAGGTACAACTTCTAAATTTTATATATATATCTACCTATATATAATTTTTAAATTAAAAAATGTATAAACATTTGAAAATATGTAAATGTGTATACATGTATGTATACGTATGTACATCAAACAATTTTTAACAAACTTTTAATTTAATAAAGCTTGTTTTTTAAGCTAATAAAATTCAATGCATATTTGTTCAGCAAAATCTGAAAGCAAATGCCTGAAACAAGATGAAATAAAATACTTCCAAATGGACTTCTAAAACAAGATTAAATAGCTCTGTGAGTTTATAAATCCTTTGTGTTCTAAACATGTCATAATAACAGCCAACATATAAAAGAGAAAAAACAAAAATTAATATTCACAATCAAAGCAAAATAATTATTTTCATGACCTGAACAGACATGAAACAAATGAAAATGTGTAAACAGAGCTTGAGGTAAAGACTGAAAGTTTGACTGCTTATGTGGAAAACTGAAATAAAAATATTCAACATTGAAGGAAGATCTAAGCCATGCTCACTGCAATTGAAAAATTTAAAAAAGCAAATAAAATCTGCTGATTAGTGGTGAATCTTATTAGAAATTGCAGACCAACAAATACTGACCCAAGCCACTTAATGTGTCTCTCACTGATATTTAGAGACAAAAGAGAGTGGGAAGGAAATTTAAAAAAAAAAAAAACTTTTTCTGAAAATGAGCTTATTTTAAACTGTAATTGTCTAAATTAAAAAAACATCAATGCCCAGTGTGACGATACAGAGTAACTACAACTCTTATACTTTACTGCTGTGAGTGTAAGCCATAAACCATTTTGGAAAGCATGTTGGCAATTTCTTATACAATAAAATATACACTAACCATGTGATCCAGAGATGCAATTTTAGACCTTTGCATTTACATACAAACATACATAGTAGCTTTATTCATAATAGCCGCAAGCAAGAAACAACCCAAATACCAAATAATTGGAAATGGATAAATTCAATTTAATGGCACTCAGCAATAAAATGAAACAAGCCATCCATCCAGGGCAGAATATTGATGAATTAGAATATATATGTATATATATGTATATATGCACACACACACACACACACACAATCTAAAAGTCAGAAACAGAAGAGTACATAGTGAATAGCCCAAAATCTAGACTGAACGCAACTCATCTATCTTCATGGAAATAATCAATGTTTGCCTAATTTGGCAGTGGCCAATTGACTGCAAAAGAGAATGAAAGAACTTCTGATGATAGAAATATTTTATATCTTGAATATGATATGAATGCATATAATTGTCAAAATACCAAATTACATGAATGCATACAATTGTCAAAATATCAAATTGCATATTTTAAATGTGTGCATTTTATTGTATGTAAATTATATACCAATAAAATTTATTCAAAAATGCATAAGGGCAGAGTTGAAGCAGCTGTGACCATTTAATGATATGCTAATAGTTCGATAGTGTACTATATAATAAAATGGTAAAAGATAATATTGACTTTCAGGTTCCAATTAAGGACTCAAAGATACTGAGAAGAAAAAAGGGAGAAAGAGAAAGGAGAGAAAAAGAGAAAGAAGGAATGAATTAATGGATGAAGGAAGGAGAAAAGGAGACAGAAAAAGAGGGAGAGAGAAGGAAAGAAAAAAAGAAAGGGAGGAAAGCGGGGAGGAAGAAGAGGGAGGGAAGAGAAGAGGAGAAAGAAAAGGAGAGGTGAGGAGAAGAGAAAGAAGAGCAGAGGAGAGGAGAGAGGAGAGGAAGAGAGGGGAGAGGAGGGGAGGGTAGAGGAGAGGGAAGAAAAAGGACTGTAATTTTTCCTAACAGGAGTCCTGAAAGAAAAGAATGAAAGAAAACATGTGAAGAGATACATACTGAAAATTTTAGAGAAGTGAGCAAAGTATAAATCCTGATATGAACACACTGTAGGGCCAAATAGTATAAAAACAATTAAATATATACTCAGACTTACTGAAACAGCAATTCAAGGAAGCTAACAGAAAACATGTATATCCAACAGAGGGTAGAAAGAAAGATTACCCACAAAAATGGAGGACAGACCTCTCATCAGCAACCAAGGATATCAAAACATACTGAAGTAATTGAACAAACACACAAAAACACTCACTGTACAATTCTACACCTAGTCATACTATGATGCAAGAGTGAGAAAAAACAAATTTTCAGTATAATAAGGCAAAAATCACTTAAATTTTTTAGAAACTCAAATAGGAAAAAACGCTAAAATTATGCAGTCAGATCTGTATTAAGTTTGTTTTAAAAACCTGAATATGTTTCAAAGCAATTGATACATGGGGAATAACCTGAGAGCAACACAAATTTTACATTTCTTCACTCTATGCATGAGAAACACTGGGTAAATTTAAAAAATAAACAAAACAAAACAAAACAAAAACTGCACCCAGCTGAATCATGGCACATGGAAACACACAAACTTCAAAAATCCATAGGCTCTCTCTGTAAGCAACCATCTCCCTCTGGTACAACTTTCTTTCTGATTTCATAGAATCCATTTCCACCACTTAGCGATAACTCAAAAGCTAAAACCCCTCTTACATCCACTTTGACAAGCAAAATTCAGTCTTTTTCCAGGAATGTGCAATATGTATTATAGATCTTATGTTATTTCTTAAACACTGATCACATATAAAACTATGCCACCATTTTTATTACATTCCTATCATTTTTATGACATATGCGAGTATTGTGTCCTAAATTCCATTTTATACAAAAGTCATTTATTTTTTATTGCACAATTTTAAATAATGTTGTGAATTTTATGAACATATATATCACCTTGTGTCAAAACTATTTGTATCTAATTTTAGTACCTGAAAAATTAAGCAGAGTAATATATGGAAAAACTAAGCTTAAAACAGGTAAAATATGCTGATAAATGATTAACTATTAACTGATGTTACAATGCCTACAACTTAGACTGTTTCATCATTGCTGCTGTTAAAAGTGCATGTGTTACTATAAGCTACACTTCAGTGGCAGAATGCATTACTGATTAGAATATTATCATATTACTAATAGAGTGGACAGACGGCATTATCAGAAATTCCATAGTTGGTGGCAGCTACTTAAACTTTCACTTTATTGTTGACTCCAATAAACACCCGATATTTTGTTAATTAGCCCGACAAGTGTCAGAAACAGGTTTTTATTGGTGAAATTAGGGTGTTGTGAATTGAATAAGAACACTCTAAATGAAAATATAATGTATACTACATCCTCACTGAAACAGTTTAAGAATCTATTGAAGCTTATAGTCTGCACTCAGGAATGGTGCCTAAAGCTTGACATGTAAATAACTGTGTCTAAACTATGGTTAAGATAAGTTGAGAGTGCTTTATTTTATAAATGGTGACATAATTGTGCATTGGGGATATTGCTCTGTGTGCTGGCAATGAATATGTTCTGCAGGGTGGTAATCTGAGTAAATCAAAGGACAAGGAATTGGAACTTCAGGTTAACAGAATGTAAATGTATGAATGCCATTTTACAAAACAATTTACATTTGAATGGAAAAAGATATTCTAAACTTAACTCATTTAAACCTGGTAGCAAGGTTATATGTATCAATTATCATCACAAATATTTTTATGACCACCATGATAAATTAAATAGAATAAAAATTTTGTGAATGGTTTGGTTTAGTTCACAACTGTTAAATAAATAATAAAACAACAAATATTGTGCTTTATTTTAAAAAGGTTAAAACTAAACACTTAAACCATAAAAGCAAGATGCAGCTATTGCTTAATACAAATAATACGAACTTCGGTCAGAGAAAGAAAATAAATATTAAGAAACTTAGAATATATCTACAATGCACAATGATGCATAATAAATTATATAATATATGAGTATATAATAAAACTGTATAGTTCCGTGTGTATTTTAGATATTATGATAATCATAAAATAGAAGCAATACAATGAATATTTTCAAAATACCACAGGAAAGAATGGAATATTAAGAGCTTAGTCCCACAAAAGACTACTAAGAGAAAACATAGAAAAATGCTGATAAAATAAAATAGACACACATTCATTCCAAATTGTTAGTGCGATATATCACATTCTTAGCCTTAATACTTCACTTCTACCCGTCTTCACATCTTTTACCATGGCTCTTTGTGTTTCTTTCCATTAAATGAGAGAAATTTATTTCACCACCCCGTGTTTTGCCACTGTCTTGATTAGAAGACGTCTTGGTAATGCTCTGGTTGCCAAGGGGAGATAGCGACACACATGGAGTAATCCCACAATAGGGCACAGGTCCTAGCCAAACCCAGCTGGGTCGGGCAACACCCAATGGACCCACAGATGCACCAGCTAAATAAGGGAAATGTCATGTTGTTAATTTAGCGAGCCTTGTTACACGGCAATAAATGACTGATAGAATCCTTAAGTATAATTTCATGTAAAAACAATTACTTGTATTATTAATACACGAATATCCAATATGATCAAATTGGATTTACAATTATATGATGTCATGCATTCAAAAAACACAAATCAAAGGCACATGCCAAAACTAAAACTCAAGAGACAAAAAAGTTATAGAAATGTCAAAGAAAACAAGCTGAGGGAGAAATTCTAATATTAAAAAATAATAAATTTAGGGAAGAAGCATAAGAGAATGTGCTGGAAGTCTTCTGTTTTTTCCTTTCATACCCACTCTCCTTTTCTCCACTCTTCTGCCTGTTCCAGAAGGCTGAGCAGTGTAAACTATTCACCAAACTTCTGTGTCCTCTCTCCTCCAGGTAGATTTACCTTACAGTGAGTCCATACAAAATACTGGAAAAATGCAAGAGAGTTGAACCAAAAGATGGTTTCCTGTGTCTAGTTCAGCTTGAGCTACAACAGTTTCTCCCAAGTGATGATCATGATCACTTTCCTTGTGGCCACCTCTACATGACCTTCGTGCCCAGTATTGCTCCTTTCGCTTGTTCCCTGAGGCAAAGAGATGGTAACATCTCTACTGCCACAAGTCACAGGTATTAAACTCACTCCACACCTGACTTCTATTTTTGAAAAAAATTTTGAGGGTACTTCGTATGTGTATATATTTATGCAGTACATGAGGCGTTTTAATAGAGAGATACGACGTGCAATAATACATCAGGGTAAACAGGCTACCCAAAACTGCAGTCAGTTATCATTTGTATTATAAACGATCCAGTTGTACTCTTATAGTTATTTAAAAATGTACAATAAATTATTGTTGACTGTAGTCACCCTGTCATGTGATCAAATACTAGATTTCATTCATTCTAACTATATTTTGTACCTATTCACCATCCGCACTTCCCCCAACTACCCTTTCCATCTTCTTTTGTACTCAGTCCCTTTATAAGCAAAACTTTTTGAATTGTGCTACTTTAAATATTTATTCCATTTCTTTTTTGTACAATTCCTAATACAAAGAGTAACTAATGGAAATAGCTTCAGGAAACAGACTTAAAGATGGGTTTCATGGATTGGATTGAAAATATATTTGAGAGCATTGGAGATATCATTCTTGCTGTAAGAGATGGAAATAATACATGTTGTGTGTTGGCAACATGGTTATTCAAATAACTACTGGTGGAAGCATGAAATAAAAGGTGAGTGGAAAGAAAGGAACAGAAAGATTGAGTGGCTGTGGAGATTGGTCACTATGACAAAAATGATTTTTATAAAACTGTGTTCTCTGGTTTCTTCTGAGGGATTTAAAGACTCTATATTAAGAAAACAAAATTAAAAGCTGCAAATACATAATTAAAATACATATGGCAAGCAAGAAATCTTCCTTGTCAGTATTGTAGGAGTTCCTCAACTCCTACTGGTGCATCCAGATGAGGCTGAGGGCCAAGAGCCTGGCAGCAGAATTGCAAGGCCGATTAGTGCTCAACCTTATCAGTCATCTTACACTGAAGTATAAGGACACTGCTGGGGAAGAAGAGAGAACCAGGACATGGCATGGGAAGATTTGGGCAAACATGAATGAGGAAGTGAACTGTGAAGCTTCACACTCCTTTCAACTATCAAATAAAATCTTTTTAATGACTATTCCTTGAGACAACAGCTTCTTGAGCTGTTACTGATTTACTTTGGATATATTTCTATCACCTCTGATTCTATGTCCATAATGAGACATAATTCAAGCATATTTCTCAATTCAAGGGTTGATCTTCTAGGTAACTTACTAAGAGCTTGGACTAAATGATGGCCTGCCATGAAGTTGAAATGCAACAATCTCCGTGGCATAAAATAAAGAGTTACAATGACTCGGGGGAAAAGAAGATGCTCAAATAGATTTGTTGTGGCAGGCAAGTTGCTCAGCACTTCCATAGTCACACCCCCGAAGAAGGCCCAGAGAAGACTGTTCCCTAAGGCGTTAAGAGATATGCTGGTAATGAGGGAGGCATTGCCATTCCTGGGGAGCTTAATGGTAGTTGCACACTACATAAAAAGACGAGAGTTGGTGATACTTCAGTGGGATTTATTCCTAATCTTAGTCGAAATAATGTGATGCTAGAATAACAGAAGCCAGATCTGTTTGTTAGTTATCCATCACAAAGAAGGTAAATGTAATTACAAGTATAGATAATGAGGACAAATAGCTATCAGAGACTTTTGGTTCTAAGGGATCCTGGGAAATGGCTGATTAAACACATGTTCCCTAGAAATAAAATAATGGGCAGCCTACAAACATTCTATATGGTATAGATAGAAGAAAAACATCTAAGTCTGATGGACGGATATCTAAGTGAAATCATTACTGTGGGGATTCACAAGTCTTTCCGTACTTAGTCCACAGGCCAATTTATAGAGCTGTAAAGAGTTAATTGATTAGTATTCTATGTCTATTTTAGGAAGTATCCTTTAATAGACACACAACTATATCCTATAAATCTTTCTCCCAGTTTTCTGAAGAGGAATCTGGAGTGATCCTCTAGGAAGAGGGAAATAATAAGATCTTTGTTATTATTAGAAAGTTATTAACGAGTAGGAGTTAAGCTTTTAAATCTGAACTTATACTTATCACTGGAAATCTGAAATGTAAGAATACCCCACCAGTAGAGATTTAAGAAGGTTACGTGGCAGGTCAAATTTGGGATCTAGCATATTAAAGGGAATTGGAATATGCACTAAAAATATGCCACTTTGGCATAAGGTTTATTCTGAGCTAAGGACAATTAAGAATCAATAGTTACAAGAAGAGTTCTCTGCCCTCCTACATACCTAAAAGCAGGACATTAATTTACTCTTGTGAAGGTAAAAGTAAACTTAAATTTCTTCCCTCTTCCATACCAGGATGAAGACAGGAAACCCAAGACAGAGAGCGGGATTGAAGATGAATCTGTATAAACAAACTGTACTAAAATAACCCCTGTCCTACTCCATTTGTGCTGCTATAACAAAATACCAGAGACTGGGTAACTTATAAAGAGCAAAAATTTATTTCTTACAGTATGCTACCTGCAAAGTTTAAAATCAAAGTATCAGCAGAATTGCTGTCTGGAGATGGCTGCTGTCCACTTCCAAGATGGAGCCGTGTTACTGCATCCTCAGAAGGGGAGAAAAGCTGTGTCCTCATGTGATGGAATGGATGGAGGGGCATGGAGGGGCAAGAAGTGTAAGCTCTTTCTGAAGCCTCTTTCATAAGGGCATTAATCTACTAATGAGGGCAGAGCTCTCATGACTTAATCACTTCCCCTTAAGCCCTACCTCTTAATAATACCTAAGTTTCAACATAAATTTTAGAGAGGACACCACATTCAACTCATAGCAGACCTTATGTTTTCTTAGTTTCCCCATATGTTTTCTTGTCATTTTCCTATAATTTTTAGCCTTAGAAGATCAAGCCCCTTTCCTTTGTCTAGATAGCTCTCCATAATTTACTGCTGTTTGTTAAAATGGTTAAATTTAAAATTAAATAAGATAAATATAAATTTAAAATAAAATAAAAATGGATGTCTTTTCTTCTGTTAATCTCTCTCGTCCCGTTCAATTCACAGGCCCCAGGTACTAAGAAGATAGAGGTTAAGGTTTTTTTTTCTTTCTGCCGAGCAATATATAATAGTGAGTACAATGAAACTATAAGTGTACTCTATAGTTAGTTGTTTGCAAAATATGTAGCTTGAACATAAATAGTTAATAAGTGACAGAATCCCTGCATTTCTTTCTGGCACATGGAGTGAGCCAATTAACAATAGGAAAAGCCAAGTTGGGGTTCTTAAAAACTTCAGATTTAGTTTTCACCTTTCTCCTATGTATTTTCTGACCAAAGAGATAAAACTAGGTGGCCTTTATTAACAAAGTGCTTTCTGACCAAGTTGGCCAAAGAGTAGTTTCTGTGGGAAATTGAAGGGAGGGAGGAGAATGAGACCTCTTAGTAATAATGAGACCTCCTAATAATAATCTGACTATCCTCCTGCAAATGTACTATGATGGGCCTCAAGTCAGCCTCTTCCACTTCTTCTCATTAGTCTCTACTAATGAGTCCTCTCTTAACCTTGGGTTCTTGCACTGTCCATCAGAGTTTCTCTAAATTGCTCCTACATCTTTGTCATTAGTTGTGTTTTCAAATAATTCTACTTTCAACTACAATGATTAGAGTATACATCCTGTTTTTTCTTGATGCTGACTGATACAAAAGAAAATTGTATAATAGGGAAAAGAGAAAAACACGCCCCGTCTGGGAGGTGAGGAGCGCCTCTGCCCGGCCGCCACCCAGTCTGGGAAGTGAGGAGCGCCTCTGCCCGGCCGCCTCGTCTGGGAAGAAGTGAGGAGCTTCTCTGCCCAGCCGCCCCGTCTGGGAAGTGAGGGGCGCTTCTGCCCGGCTGCCCCGTCTGGGGAAGTGAGGAGCGCTTCTGCCTGGCCGCCTCGTCTGGGAAGAAGTGAGGAGCGCCTCTGCCCGGCCGCCCCGTCTGGGAAGTGAGGAGCCCCTCTGCCTGGCCGCCACCCCGTCTAGGAAGTGAGGAGCGTCTCTGCCTGGCCACCCATTGTCTGGGAAGTGAGGAGCACCTCTGCCTGGCCGCCCCATCTGGGATGTGGGCAGCGCCTCTGCCCGGCCGCCCCGTCTGGGTGGTCTACCACAGAGGCCAGAAGCAATGTGGGGGCTGGACGTGGTGGCTCACGCCTGTAGTCCCAGTACTCTGGGAGGCCGAGGCGGGTTGATCACTTGAGGCTAGGAGTTCGAGACCAGCCTGGCCAATATGGCGAAACATATGAAAAATACAACAGACAAACCAACCAACCAACCCAGCGACAACAAAACAGGTCTACCTTGGAGTCATACTCTAATTTTTTCTATTTTCCTCCCTTTCTGATCCTTTATCCCACTTTCTTTTTCTTCCTCTTCCTTCTCCTTCTTCTTTGTCAAATAGAGGATTGAGTTATTATCATTGATCCATACAAAGTCCCTCTCTCATTTATTTTCTTTAATTCCCACCCCCCATTTCTATTCCCCGTCTTCCCATGTGCAACCTTCCTAATATGTTTGATATGCATCTTTTTGTTTGTATGTACTTTTAGAAAATGTTTATTGTTTTGTGTGCAAAAAAAAAATTAAAAAAAAGAAAAAAGATATTAAGATCTAACTGATTTGAATGGCTATCCTTCTTGACCTTTTAATTATCCTCTGGGGAAGCATTGATTAAACGCTCACATAGCAAAAAAACCACAGCCCACACTTAGGGAGATCATAGTCTGCATTTTACCTATTCTTACTTTCACTTATGTTCCTTTATCTGTAATTTTCTCTGAATTCTCATTTATTTTGAGTAATTTTATTATTATTTTTTTTAGACAGAGTCTCGCTCTGTCGCCCAGGCTGGAGTGCAGTGGCATGATCTTGGCTCACTGCAACATCGGCCTCCCGAGTTCACGCCATTCTCCTGCCTCAGCCTCCCGAGTAGCTGGGACTACAGGTGCCCACCACCATGCCCGGCTAATTTTTTGTATTTTTAGTAGAGATGGGGTTTCACCATGTTAGCCAGGATGGTCTCGATCTCCTCGTGATCCACCCACCTCAGCCTCCCAAAGTGCTGGGATCACAGGCGTGAGCCACCGTGCCCGGCCTATTTTGAGTAATTTTTTATAATTGTGTGTCTTCGACCATTTATACATTATTTCCTCAAACTCTTACTTCTTATACTCCTTGTCTGTCACTATTCTTTTTCTAAGTTCATTCTACATATGTAAGATTATGAATATTAAATCTTGACTATCCAAATTAAAAAATTACAAAGAATCAATATTTTGAAAATGGTAAAGTTATAGCATATTATTTGCAAGCTACTTTATAGAACAGCTCCCACAGATAGCTGTGTCTGTACTTTTAATGAATGTATTTATTTATTTTTAATATTTTTAATGTATACTTTTATTTGAAAGAGAATAGTTCTGTGAATTAATGGGGTAGAAGGTGATATTTCGATCTATGTAGAAAGATTCAATCAAGCTCATTAACATATCACTCCACCAACTTACCATTTCTTGTGTGTGGTGAGAACATTAAAAATCTATTCATTTAGCAACTTTGAAATAACAGTTGTAGGCACATAGCAAATAGATTGATTCTGGGGTGTATGTAGTTCTGACCTTGTGTGTGTGTGTGTGTGTGTGTGTGTGTGTGTGTACAGTTTGGTTTGCTTAGAAAGAATAAGGTAAGAGATTGTCTTACCTATGTTATAGCAACCATTTATATTCTGTACTATTATACTTTATGTATTTTGGGTGATATAAATTTATTGTCAGTGTGATCATGTGTTTTTGGCATAAATGTCTCATGCTGTTTTTCTATAAATCAATGCTTCATATTCGTATGGAGGTGATCTTAACTTTCAAATGTATTTTATCTCAGTGACTGGTCACTAAGGAGGGGTTAAGAAATGTTTACAATGAAATCAATCACCACTGACCTGTTATTATCCATAGAAGAGTATTTAAGCCACAATAACCCGTATGTATGGCTGGTGTGTGGTCTGTGAAACAATACCCTGTTTTCATAATCCCATGCTCAATTTGCTGCAGATTTCTGAAATAGGAAATTGGTCCCACTCCAGTTAATCTGCATTCTCTTCAACACATGGGAAAATTCCATAAGGACTCATACTTGGCCTTTTCCATTACGCCAATTCCATGCCCTTTTATAAATCTGGTTTCTAAATTTGCTTTATGATAATACAGCTATGCCGATGGTGTTCTCATTTAGTGCTTTGATGATAAAGGTCACTCATTCTCTCCAAAGAGCCCTTAAGGACTGAATATGCTTTCAAAGCCCAGAAATATTTCAGCCATTAAAAGTAAAATAACCCCTTTAATAAAACATTCTCAGCTTAAGGATATTTAAAAGCTTAAAAAAATACTTGTTGCTTAATTGACCACACGAAGTCTTCACTCGAAGTCAATTGCCCTGTTTTTATGGGTATTTGTATCATTACAGCTTTTAGAGCAGATAGATTTGGAAGAAAAAAAAGTATGCAAATAAACAGTATTGAGATATGTCTTAATTTGCATCTGTGGGTCAGTTCATAACCTAAAAGCAAAATGGCAGCCAACATAATTTCTAATCAGCATGGAGATTTTCACATATTTAAATTCATGTAGTAATTGGGCACAGAAGACAGGTGAGTGAACAGAAAACTATCTGAAATGCATAGATACACTATAATAGCTTCATTTTCTATATTCAAGAAATGGGATACTAAGGACACTTTTACCAGTAATTATCTGTACCAGTAATTATCTATAAAGAAGAAAAATGCATCTTAACTAAAATAAATATATTGGTCAACAAATGCCTTGGTCAATTTCCCCTACCACTTTGTTTTAATTGGCTATAGTTTAAAATATCTAAGTTTCTCTCCCAGGTTTTGAATTATTATTGAAGATATGTTCATGTGGTTCAGAGCTAGTGACATAGTTCATAGATTGAATGACAAAAGCTAAATATTTTTAACTCTAAAATTTTTAAAGAGTTGATAATCACTAAATCTAACAATATGTTGAAAGAAAAAAAAAGAATGTTCTGCCAGTTGAACTTAAAAATGAACCAAAGAGAAGAGATGCCTTTATAAATGTCACAATATACAAACATTTTAGTTGATGAAAAACATAGCATGCTCTACATGATAATGCAATTAACATCATCTAAGCTATTGAGTGCTTTCTAGACAAAGAATAAAAAAAATCAAAGGGACATTGGATAGATAGGATTATATCAAAAAAATTAAATTGAAGACACTTTTATAAGCCTAACTATGACCAAAACTATTTCACTCAGGAAAGGTAAGTTGAAAGATACAAGAGATTTTTAGACTGAATAAAAAAATATAGATTTAGGAAAAAAATGTGTGCTTTCAGTTATTTTAAGTACCTTTATCTCCCAGATTTATTTATGTTATGGTCTGCAGTAAGGGAGACAAATTAGGATCATTAAATAGAAGTTGTAAGAGGCTGGGCATCGTGGCTCATGCCTGTAATCCCAGCACTTTGGGAGGCTGAGGTTGGTGGATTGCCTGAAGTCAGGAGTTCGAGACCAGCCTGGCCAACATGGCAAAACCCCGACTCTACTAAAAAAACAAAAAATTAGTTGGGCATGGTGGCGGGTGCAAGTAATCCCAGCTACTTGGGAGGCTGAGGCAGGAGAATCTCTGAGATCACGCCATTGCACCTCAGCCTGGGCAACAGAGTGAGGCTCCATCTCAAAAAAAGAAAAATAATGTTGTAAGAGAGTAGATATTATGCTGTATCTAAAATTAATCTGTCTCATTATAACTACTAGCAGAATCTTTTAAGATTGAATTCTTACATTTAGTGTCTTGTAGTGTCTCAAAGCCAGGCTGATGACTTGTCATGGATGCAGCTGAGGAAGTGCCTGTGGTGACTAGTAATATGGACACACATGATCACCCTGATTCTTTCAATCTCTAGGAACTTAGAATTATCTATTTCTATGACAATTTGATTAGTGCTAAGTTAACTAATGGTTTATATTTACTATGCATATACATTAAATATGATACATATTTTATTTTACATAGTATATTGGAATTTCTTGACCTCTTCCTTAAAGACAAATTCTTCTAATTAAGAACATATAATAGTAAATTCTATGAAGTTTATTTCCTAATTCTTCTGAATAAATTAAATAAATCAAATAAAAATATATGGAAATAATTACATGCAGAGAGATAATTTTGCAAGCAATTTACCTGTAATTTTTTGCCAAAAGTATAAAGGCAATTTGACCACCCTTTGTTGAGGAAAATTTCTAGATATGTCTACCTATCCTGATTTGAGGAGTCACGGTAGGTCCTCTGAAAACACCACACAAACTATGATCTGAAGACTAACTTAATGAAACAATCCAGAACAGGTGAAGGACATAAGTGCTTCGGAGCATTTAGTATGCAAAAGATATCATGTGGAAGACAGCATGAAAGGATGAGAAACTGAATGACTTTCAGAATCACATGAGAAGGCAGAAGAAAAGCACACAGTGCATACGAGGAGCCAGTAAGGGTTTTTGGTCATTATGCTAATCAAAATGAGAAGACACTGGATATTTTACAGCAGGACTTTTTTTTATTTGATTACTTGTTGAATATTATTCTTTTTTCAAAGTTTATTATTAATTAAACAGAGAAAAGTACAGATACAGGTTAGATGATGTATCTAGATACAGGTTAGATGATGGCTTCATGTGAGCCATTTTGATTGTAGTTGTTTCTTGGACAAAAGAGGAGTAGAGGTGAGAGGGATAGAAGAGATATTAACAAAATTTACAAAAGATTGAACAAATTTTGTACTTCAAAAACTTAAAACTGATGTGTTTTTCCAAATATTCTCAATTTTATGTCACTTTCTGTCTAGTATGGAGTTTTCAAGTCAGAGTATGAAATATGACTGACAACTCCAGTAATTTGGAGTTTCTATGGAAACAGTAGTCATAAACTAGGTGTAGCTTTTGTTGTCTGCAAGGTAGGCTGACCTACAGTTGATGTACATCAACTCCTGCTATATTTACCCAGGCACTGAACATTTTCAAGATGTTAGTAAGGATGTATTTCAACAAGTGTCTTTTTATTTCATTTATGTCTTTAGCCAGAACCACAGAATATTGATTAGGAGAAACTATTCAGAATTTTACCACAGTGCGACTCTCTCTCTCTCTCTCTCTCTGTGTGTGTGTGTGTGTGTGTGTGTGTGTGTGTGTGTGTGCTGAGAACATTAATGACAATATACTCACTGCATAGGATGGATCTTTTCTGCTAGTCACTTTAGATGGTTCAACCACTACTTCTGTGCATAATGTAGCAGAGTAGAAATGCTGAAAGTAGCATCATGGGCCAAAAAAGAAAGGAGCATGTTTCAGTGTTTTTTCAGCCTCTATTAGGAAAGGAAGAAACAGTTTTTGAGGGATGAGAATATTTCAGTTACTAAAGGTATCATCTCTTATTAGAAAGGGTTTGTTTAGCAAGACACTCCCTCCCCATATATGGCCTTCATAAAATACTGCACAAATTATTCAGATATCTTGGCTCTTTTTCTAGTTTAATCTAGGATTGTTTTTATGTTAATATTGATTATCCACAGGATGAGCTGAACTCCCAAGAAGTTGTCATTAAGTTGAAACTTTCAAAATGCACTACTTCCTGCATTGCTTTCCAGAATTTGCTCTCTGCTCCCAATGACTGTCTTTTCTACATTAACACCCTTAATCTCTTCTCTGATCATCAAATCTGCTCTGGCCTGGTCACTAAAGAGAGATCATTATCACAATTCAGAAAGCTATTTCCATGAGACCTTGACTAAATCTCATACACCCAGGCACAGATATCGAGCAGTACCCACTCCACTCTGTTGTTTGTTGTACTCGCTTTCTATTGATGCCATAAAAAATTACCACAAAAGTGATGGGTAATCACAACACAAATATATTATCTTATAGTTATATAGATCAAAAGTGCAACATGGGTCTCTTGGGGCTCAAAACAAGGTACTATCAAAGCTGCGTTCCCTTCTGGAGGAGCTAGGAGAATATCCTTCCTTGTATTTCTTTCCAACATTCTAGAGGGCCCTGCATTTGTTGGTCTGTGGTCCTTCCTTCCAACTTTAAGATCAACAACAAATTGAATCCTTCCAGCAATGCCATCTACGTGACCCAACTTCTGTCTGTGCAGCTCTTCTGACTGTAGCCAGGAATGGATCTCCACTTTTAAGAAGTTTTGTAATTAAACTGGACTCATGCAGAGAATCCAAGATACTTCTCCCATCTCAAGGACAAGTATCTATCACATTTCCCATCTATTACCTTTGTAAACTTTTTTTTTTCTTTTTTTTGAGACAGAGTCTCGCTGTCGCCCAGGCTGGAGTGCAGTGGTGCGATCTCCGCTCATTGCAGGCTCCACCCCCCTGGGGTTCATGCCATTCTCCTGCCTCAGCCTCCCGAGTAGCTGGGACTACAGGTGCCTACCACCTCGCCCGGCTAATTTTTTGTATTTTTAGTAGAGATGGGGTTTCACTGTGTTAGCCAGGACGGTCTCGATTTCCTGACCTCGTGATCCACCCGCCTCGGCCTCCCAAAGTGCTGGGATTACAGGCGTGAGCCACCGCACCCGGCCTACATTTGTAAACTTTTTAACTTGTTATTTGGTAAAACTATGAATGAAATTGAGAACCAAAGTAGCTCTTTCAATGTCAAAGCATTTGATGAATTACAAGAGTCATCAGTATCATAATTATCATCATTACATGCATTAATGGGCACTTCCAAAATCCAATACTTTGTAAAAGTCTTATAATGACAGGTGTAATTCTCCAAATTCTTTGGAATATCAAAATAATATTTCCATCTTCATTTCACAGATGATGCAACAGAGGCATGGATAAGTGGCTAAGTAACTTGTCAAGATTATATGGAGTTCTCACATAGATACTGGATAAAGTACTACATTTATCTAAACTGCATACAAGGTAGAAGTCTAAAGCTGAACAGCAAACTGAGCCCCTTTCTGGAGAGAACAAACCCATGGCTTAAGAAAGATTTTTACCCTGGTTTTGTTCTAAAATGATCCAAATATGTTCCATCTTTTCTCTGCTAGCAACTTCTTCCTCTCTTAATCCTACTATGCTTTTTGTCCATCTCTGTGGAAGAGACATCCAAGTACAAGAATAGGTCTTAAGAATTGCTCACAAATAAGCCTGAAATCAGAATTCACAAAGATCTCTCATGTAGCCAGGATTCACACGGTAAACATTAAAATCACTATTGTAACTCTAATTTGGTAGTTTGTTCCATTTAGTGCCTAAAAGTGGTTATGTATTCAAGCTTTTATTAAGCTAAATAATGTGTACACATGGAAGCAGAATGTGGAATGATGGACAATGGAGACTCAGGAAAGTACGGAAGCGGGAAGGAGATGGATGATGGGAGGTTGCTGAGTGGGTACAATGTGCATCACTCTAGTGACCGATGCACTGAAGGCCCTAACTTCACCACAGTGCAATATACCAATGTAGCAAAATTGCACTTGTACTCCATGATTACATACAAATTTATGTATATAAACTAAGAATTGCTGAAAATTATTATGAACTAAGACACACGTTTTAAAATCATTTATGTAATAATAAAATACTTAATTAAGATACAATCTGACCAATATTCATTATTTTTTTAAAATGTCAATTGTTTCTCATAGATATTGATGCAACTCTATTGTCAAATGTGTTGAAAGAAATATGATAATATGGGTCCGTTTCTAATTATGTCTCTTGTTACACAATTTCTGCAATAATAAAGGATTTTCTTCTGAATCCCATAAAGTCTGTATTGGCAAGACTATTTTCTGATGTCAGCTGTATGCCTGCACCAAAGTTAGATGTTGGTCTCACTATTTAGCTATATTCTTGTCTATGGCTTCGGCTTCAGTCTAGAACTTGAAGGTGTAATTGCTGTCATTTCTGTCACTGCTAGATATGTGTCTAAACAATGATTATTAGGTAATGTAGGTATGATGATATCTAATCATTATAACACCATCAGTGATGTCAATAAGGCTACCTTTTGAATATATTAATATCCAAATATTCATTTTCAAGTAAAGCAAGCATTCTAAATATAACCTAGAATAAAAATCTCATTTATTTAACGTTTGGAACTTCCCTCAGTTAGTTACATTACAAATATGTTTTATTACAAGAATAAAATAATTTCTAAATTAAAAATCAATAATAAATCAAAATATTATTATAGTTTTTTAATAATTAAAAAATGAATAAATTACAGCTAATATCAATATTAACAGATTGCAATATCTCTACATTTAAGAACAAAATATTTTAACCAAAATGTATTCATAATATACTATTACAAAAAGAATAACATTGATTGTTTTGTAAAATAGTTATAATCTGTGAAATCACTTGAAGTACAAAACTCTAAATATTAAACAGTGTAATCTTTGATAACTAAGTTTGGTTTTAGTTATTTAATTTTATTAACTCAATACAAATCTCAAGAAAAAGTTTTGTTTGACTATGCTTCATTTCTTGTGAGGATGAATTGAAGGCAGATTATCAACTGGCTACTTCAAAATTTAATGGAATAAAAAGCAGTAGAACCTGCTAGTAACTTTTTCAATCTAGGTATGATTAAGTGTAACAAGAAGTATGAAAGAAAGGAAAATTATACAAGAAAAAATAAAGTACCCAAAGCATTTTGTTTTCCCTAATCAAATTCCAAAGCAACCCACATTTCAAACATTATTTAAAAAGAATTTTTTACAGTGTAGACTATGGGATCCTTACTGGTAGATGCCATGGAAAACTAGTAATTTTATGGCAACATCTCCATCAGGAGACCCCTGCACTGGCAAAGGCAGTCTAAAGAAAACTTGTTTTCCTACTAATTACATTTGAAGGTGAACATCCATGAGAAGTACAAAGTATTATTATAATAACCAGCAGAGTAATCCATCAGCAGATAACAGATAAATGGAGACTTTTGAAATTTGACTACCAACATTTTAATTTAATCATAGTAATTACAATTAATAATATATCAAATGCATTCTTAATCTCACTACCAGTTATTATTGCCCAGTGTTTTGTGGTTTAGCCATTTCTGAAAATAATAAACCACTCAAAGCAAAATTGGGTTTCACTTGTATGAAGCTATCCAATTAGCTTTGAAACATACAAGTGAATTTTCTCCATGAGAAATTCCTTTGGAGTAGGACAAGGCAGAGAATGTAGATGACAGAGGGGACCAACCCTAACCGTGAATAATCTACTAAATATCATGAATTATTTATAGTGATCAGGAAAAGTTCCAAAAGATGATCCCTAAGTAAAAAATAGATAATATTAATAATAATAGACATTAGGAATTATTTCCTGAATGACATCCTCCTCTGAATGTGCTTCTTTCTCTGATTCTTACAGAATTTGTTAAAGTCTTACATCATTTAAACACTTTATTCTTTATAAAAGTTAACTAATTTGATTGTTAGGTAGCCGTAGGCAGGTGATAATTTATTTTTCAAGTTGGTATCCTTAGTTCCTGGCATGAATATAAATGGTTAAAAAGATCACTACTGTCCATTTTCAGCATTTTTTTTTAGGATATGAAAATTTACACACACACTTGGTAGACCATAAATTGTATAACCATTTTGAAAGGCAACTTGGCAATATGTATCATCGTTTCAAACATATGTATAGTTTAAATATATGTATAGTTTCATCTAGCTATTCCATTTCCAGAAATGTGTTAGAGAACTGAATTGGGGTCTGCGCACCCAGCACATAAGTCCGGATATCCACACCAAGGTTTTTGCAGCAATAGAAAGGAAGGCATCTATTTGCAGAGTGCCAAGCAAGGAAAATCAAGGGAGTTCATGCTTAAGATTCAAACTCCCTGATGGCTTGCAAGTAAGGGTTTTTAAAGGGAGGGGTAAATTTCAGGAAAGCAGAAGTTACAGGCAAAATAGTAAATCAATACATAGGTATTAATAGAAAGTAAAAAAAAATAACAGATGCTGGCCAGGTTGTGGAGAAAATGGAACAACTATACACTGTTGGTGGGAGTGTAAATTAGGTCAACCATTATGGAAAGCAGTATCGCCATTCCTCAGGGAGCTAAAAGCAGAACTACCATTCGACCCAGGAATCCTATTAATGGGTATATAGCCAGAGGAATACAAATAATTCTGCCATAAAGACACACGCACATGAATGTTCATTGCAGCACGATTCACAATAACAAAGACATGGAATCAACGTAAATGCCCATCAGTGATAGACTGGATGAACAAAATGTGATACATAATACACCATGGAACACTATGCTGCCATAAAAGAATGAGATCATGTCCTTTGTGGGACCATGGGTGGAGCTGGAAGCTATTATCCTCAGCAAACTAACACAGGAACAGAAAACCCAGTACCACGTGGTTTCATGTATAAGTGGGAGCTACATGCTGAGAATTTATGAACAGGAAGGAAACTACAGACACTAGGGTCTATTTGAGGGTGAAGGGTAGTAGGAGAGAGGAGCAGAAAAGGTAACTATTGGGTCCTCGGCTTAATTCTTCTGTGATGAAATAATCTGTACAACAAACCTTTGTGGCATGAGTTTTACCCGTGTAACAAACCTTCACATGAACCCTGAACCTAAAATAAAAGTTTAATATATATACATGGATATTGTAAAAAAAAGTTTTACCAATTTTTCATTTTTTGTTCAACATTCTTTAACTTCAACATTCTGGCTTTGTGATATATAGAAGTATCAATCATATTAAATTTTTGTAATTTACTTGTTCTTTTAAAAATGTTTAATATTTTAAATAATGCAATTATAAGTATATTGGGACATTAATTTGTAATGATGTAGAAGATACACCTGTATAGTATAAAATACATAATTCATACATTATATAATATAAAATAATATATTACTATAAATTAGTAATATATGCTTTAAACATAATACATTCAGTATAACATACTGAATTACGTTTAAAGCATATACTATTAATTAATAATAATATAGCAGTTTCCAGTCACCATATTACCAATAATTATGGAATTTTCTCAAATTTGAAACTTTTCCACTGACCTGAATTTCTTCATTTCTTAAATACTCAATTCACATATATACTTGATTTGATTTATCAAAAATGCTAATCACTTTGTTGCTTCATTTCATCATCAGATTCAAATTTAAAAAGCCTCCTATTATAGCTTGATACTGTAAAAATACACTGCACTTTTTAATTTTTTATTATAATCTTGAGTATTTATTTTACAGGAATAACTAAAATTTTGAAGTGAAAATATGATCGGTTGATATATTATTTGTAATAGAGCTAATTTTTAGACTACTGTAGTAAAATTTAATATCATTCATTTTAGAATAGCTTCTTATCTTAGAATAAAGTACCATTTTCCATTTATACTGTTGTCTGATGACACATCATTTAATATAGATTTGTGATTTTCTTAATAGTATATATATATACTTTTTTTTCAATTTTATTTTGCCTTTGTCAATAAACATATAGTGATTGTGGTTACTGGTTTGCTGTTTATACACATCAACTGGCTATTTACCCCACTTTTGTTTTCCCTAAGCCATAGCTAATAAATCACAGTGAATGATAAATTCATAGACAATTGATACTTATCTATAAAATATCAGAGTTAATGTGCATGTACGTTAACTGCACGTTAACACCTTATCAACAAAAAACTGAAAGAATGAGGCACAACACATACATGCAACAACAGGCCAATATTTGGCTTCTGAGCATTTTTGCAAGTTAGATGGAATGATAAATAAATAAAAAGGAAACAAATTATCAAAGCCCTAACTCCACAAGCTGCAGCATTAAAGGCAGAATCTCTGCTTAGTGGACCTATATCATTAAATTCAGCCTGATCCAACTTGATGTTTTTTCTATCTTTATCCTATACTACTCTTAATAACCGTTCACACACATATTCCCCTATTTCTGTCTGTGTATGTTAGAAAGCTCAAATAGTTCTTTTGGAGTATAGTGCACCTCTTCCTGAGCCGCACTTGGTACCTCATCTTTAAGCGTTTGCTGGGATTTGAGTCTAGTTATAGGTCCAGAAGCAAAGCGGTGTAATGTTGACTGGGTCAGAGGAGAATCATAGCAAGGTAACTCCCTCAAGAGAGGCCATTACTGTTTCCTCAAAAAATGCAGAATTAATCCCCTGAAATGGGGATGGAAAGGGTGCGTCTACTGGCCAAGAAGACTCATCAGAATTTAGGGACTACATGTCCTCAAATTTATTAGGATCTTTCCACAGGACCCCATTTCAACTTTCAGAATTCCATTTCTTCATAAGCAGTGCCCTCAATTCAACAGTAGACACATAGCAAAGTTGGGAAATCAATTTACATTGTATTAAGCCACTCAAGATTCAACTCTATGTTTAGCTTTCAGCAGTTTTAGCCTGTGGCTACAGAGGATAAGGATCTCTTTCAGGCCTTCCTGGAAAATTTCACCTCATTTGTGCTATACTTGAGCTGAAAATTCAGATCCTCAATTTGAATGACCACATGCAGTATAATGCATGTATTCTTATAAATGTTTGGTTAGAAATAGCCAATGGAGATATTTTGTATATCTCTATTGCCAGATCATGTCATGGACTTTCAGTGCTCTCTTTACCACTGGAAATAAGAGTATTTCGTGTTTTTAATCTTATCAGATTAGATAGCCAGTTTCAAAAACCCCAGTTCAGGAAATTCATCCTTAAGCTCTCTATTCCTCTAGAACTGCTCTTGGTATCAAATTCATTTATATTTTGTTGCTTTTTTCTGACTCTATGTGTAAAAAAAATAAGTAATTTGGTGCTTCATTAATTAACTATTTTTTCTTGTCTTTACTGGGATACCTCAAATACCAGCCTAATCTTCTTTTTTTGATAGACCCAAAAACCATATCTATAATGTATTTTTTAAGTTAAAAAGAATAATTATTTGATAATCTTCAACCCATTTTTATGATTTTATTCTAATTGTAACTCCCATGGTCTACTTTCCATCTTTCACTTTTTGAATTTTGCTTTTAAATTATTTTCTAACTTTGGTGTTTGTGAATTTGTGCATTTACACGTTTGTGTATCTTTGCTGTTTCTCTACTTGACCTATTTCCAAAGTTGGAACAGTGTTGTATTACTTAATTTTTTTTCTTTAACACTTCACAAAAGGCAAAGCACACTGAAGACAGTGAATATATTATAAGATTAATGTAATATCAATTAATTCCTTTCTAGTTTATTCCTTTTGGAAATACTTATGGATGATTTTTGGAGTTGGTATTATGTTCAAGTAAATAGACTTCTGTCTAATTTCTGGCACTAAACAAATGTATACTCTTGGATAAATTGGATTTTCTTTATTATCTTTTCATGAAGAAGATGTACTACTTAAGTTTTCACCTAGTTTTTAAAATTATAGCATACATTATTAATAATTAATATATACTTTCTATTTTACAGAGTGATGTATATTACTATATTTTTAGCCTGAAACTGATTTTGACAAAAAATAGTATTGTCTTCTCTAATTTAAACACAGGGAAACTAAAGTTTAAAGAAGTTAAATTGCCAGTACTTTCATCAATTTTATAGAGCAGAAAGAAAAATTGACCTATACACTAAATCCTTACTGAAATACCCCAGAGAAAGTTCATAAACTAATGAGGTGGAGGAGTTGCCTTCACAAGGCTGTGTCTCAATTTCAAGGTTTGAACAAATGAACTAAGCATAATGATTCTTCATGTCCTGTTCATGCTAAGCTTGTTTTATTTGGAGGAACTTGTACATCACCCCGGCTATGACCCAAGAAGAATGGGAGAAGTTTTCCCTTTGAATTATCTTTCAGCAAGAGAAGATTGTTCCAAGGGCATACTTTGTATTTATCTGCAGTTGAAGTTAATACTTTGACAAACAGTTTTCTGTATGGGGGGTTGGGGGTTACTATGACTGCCTAAACCAGGAAATCATTGCTGTTCCTATTACCTTATTTATAACCACTGAAATGTCAAGTTGCTTTGGTAGATCTAAGTTATTCTTCGATAATTAAATAAGTGAAAATTAGAAAGATTTGAGATTTTATTATGCTAGTAGATGGATGATTTATCAAAACCTGTTTGGAAAAAGGAGAGCACTAGTTACTCACCTTGGAGTGAAAATAATATTGGCGTATGTTTTTCATTTGAAAATAGTAATCATAATTTCCAAATATTTTGTTCTTCAAATAACGCAAATGGTGACCATTTTAATGGCACAATGTTTAATTAAGATAATAATAATAAGCCACTTGCACAGCAAAGTATAATTAATCAGAAAGGATAAAATATACTTTAAAAGGCAAATTTCTCCTATTATTCACCATATTTGTTTTGTAATACCAGATACTATTACAGTAGGTAGCTAGCCAGGCATGAGTGGGGCAGGAGAGGGCTCCCACCAGGAATGTGAGGTGACCATTAGGTGATGGTCAGGTAGTTGTCACACTGCCCCTCTAAAATAATAATTGGTGGCACACAATGCCAGGGAAAGGCAGTTTCCCAATAGATTGAAAAAAAAAAAACCTGTAACTGCTAATTGGTAACTTCCTAGTAAGATTCAGGAATATGGTGAGTAGGCTTGAGCGTGTGTATAAAGAGGCAAAATGGTGGAGTTTCACTGGTGTGTGACCTTCTGGGGGCATTCCACTGGAAAAGGAAAAAATGCCTCAGGTGAGCATGGGAACAACTCTAGTAAAAACACTGCATGCGCACCTCCCGAGTACTAGCAAGCCACTGTGCATGTGGGCAGCCCACCCTAAAGGAAGAATCACAGGAAAAGAGATGCAAGATGTGGAAGCAGGTCAGCATATAAAACCTGAAGTTCGAGGTCAAATGGGGCACTTGACCTCCAAGATGCCCACTTGGCCTTCTTCCAAGTGTACTTTGTTTTCATTCCTGCTGTAAAGCTTTTTAATAAACTTCAACTCCTGCTCTAAAACTTGCCTCGATCTCTTATTCTGCCTTATGTCCCTCAATCAAATTCTTTCTACTGAGGGGGCAAGAATTTGAGGTTGCTGCAGACTCCTAAGAATGTGAAGACAGTAACAACTCAGATAACTTCCACCACTAACAATGCCACTCATGGTTACTTTTTCATCTAGGGTCTAAGTATGTTTGTCCTCACACGTGTCTACGTTTAGACGTCATTACACCTATAATGCTTTTCTTGGAGGGCCTCATCCACATGTCCCTGACTTCAACTATCACCTCCTTCTGATGTTTTTATTTTGTGTTTAAATATGCACAGACTGGTCCCAGATTCAAATGATTGTATCAACCACAGTATTGAACAAGCTTACCTGCAAATGTCATTCAGATTCATAAAATCAGAATTTCCAAACTATATCTTATAAAACTAATATTTGTTAAATTCCTGGTGACAAGGACTGTAGTATGAGTAGGGTCTATCTTCAAGCTGACTGCATTTGAATCTTGGCTGACTTGGCACATTAATTAACATTTTCATGTCTGAGTTTACACATAAGTAAATAGTAATACAATGATAGTAAAAACTCAACATATATATATATAATACATTTAGTGTCTGATAATTTATTAAGCTTCCAATAACTAATTAGCTATTATTATTGCTAAACCATATCTCTGTGAGGCAGATAAGGTAGACAGTATTATCCCTATTTCATAATTGAAACTCAGATCAGTTTGGTAATTTATTATGGTAAGTAAAACACCAAGTGAAAAAGCCAGGATTGTATTGATGTGGTTCATGTATTTTTGTTTTGTCTTCCTGCTTCACTAATCATCTCTCCAATGCAATCTATCACTGACAGTGTAACAAACCCTAGTATGCATTCATTTAACAGTTGTCTTGATCTGTGTCTTCTTTACTCCACACAAAGTCCTTTCTTCTAAATGCATCTTCATCCATATCATAGCCTTGTCAACCACTTATTATCTTCTTTCTTTCCCATATGATTTTAATATTCTACAAATTAGTTTCCCTCCTTAGTTTCCTTCTTCTATAACCAACTGCCCATATTCAGCCAGGTTATCTTTAGAAAAGTCGAAGTAAGCTTATTATTCGTAATATTCAATAACTGAAATAACTCATGATTCATTCGAATTTAAACTCAAATGTATTCACGTTACTGATCCCTTTTTAATATAAATCTTTTCTTTTCTGTATTTTCAAATTGCTTAATCACAAAGTCTTTCAATTTAGCTATAATTAATGTCTTTCATTTCTTTAGGCATCTTTGTGAATACTGTTTCACTCTTTCGTCTTTCTTCATTAATATCCCTTAAATAAATTTTTCTCCTCATAATTTTTCTCTGACCTCTTGTATCTCTTGTCTATCTACTATAAACTTTAATTACAGTTTATGCTACCATTATACATTTGTTTGTTTATCTGTCAGTCTTCTAACAAGAGGGGCTCAAAATTGCAAGGACATTGGCTCCTTGCTATTGCCTTCTGAGTGACCGGCATAGTATCTTAAAATAATAAACATTCAAACAGCTAATTAAGTAGCTAGTGCTGACAACCAGAAGCTGCATTCCATATGACTCTGCATCCCTTTTCATCTGGCCAAATGCATTTTTTTGTTGTTTATTTTTTGTTTGTTTATTTTTGTTTCTGCTTTTAAGCCCTACTGGTTACAATAGGAGTTTCCAGGAATTAAGAGTCATTGAATAATAAAATGACAAAAACAAATCCAGAAAGTGATATAGATTTGCATAAAATTTACCTATCAGAATAGACTAGGTTATGCTATGGTATTAAATAGCACCAAAATCTCAAAACAAGAAAATTTAATGATCACTCTTGATACGTGTTCTATGTAGATTAGTGGAGTAGCTTCTTTCCACGTAATCTTTAATATCGTCTTGTGATGCCATCATCTCAATGCTATTTTTCAGGCTTCACTACATTTGAAACAGAGAGAATTGGGGAGTTGGGCCTTGACTGTAACAAATATATATATGTCTTTACCTAACAAGGCACATGTCACCTTTTTTCACATTTGGTTGATCAGAACTACTGAACTGACCAAATCAAACTTCAAAGTAGAAAATTATATCACTCTGTGTATGCTAAAGTAAAATACAAGCTAAAATTAGTGAAAATTAGTCCTGAGTAACTCAACTAACATTTGTATTCAACTAGACACAGTTGCCTAATTATTTTGGCTTTGGATTTTGGAATATGTTTTATATTTTCAGATGCAGTGCCAATCACCACATTTTGAGTTTATGGATCACTAAGTTATCAAAAAATAATTCCAGAGACTGATATATGGTTAAAGATTTTTAACTTTTAAGTTAAGGAAATAAAAATATTTCTCAAACTTTATTATATTTTTATGAAAGCAATAGCACTTTGAAAATATAAAATAAGAAAAATAATCTCAGAATGAAGTATCGTTTTGAAATCGAATACATTTATGTTTTTGGATATTTTAGCTCAGTCTTTCTCGTTTCCATATTTTCATTTTATTATAGATGGATGAAAGTTCAGCATACTCATACACATGAATTTTGGGGTTGCTGATCAAAAAACCAAACTATCGCCAAATGATACAATTATGAAAACTCTATTTTTATAGTAATGTAAAAATAAGGAGATAGTACACCACAAATGTATCCTTTAAAATATCCCAAACTAATAAATTTAGGTGTAAGAAAAATAAAACTCCAAAAGGGATAATATTACTTTTGCCACTCCAATGCCTTGTAAAAATTTGTAATATCTATTTTTTTTTATTTTTTATTTTTTTTGAGACGCAGTCTTCTCTGTCTCCCAGGCTGGAGTGCAGTGGCGCGATCTCGGCTCACTGCAAGCTCCGCCTCCCGGGTTCACGCCATTCTCCTGCCTCAGCCTGGGACTCAGCTGGGACTACAGGCGCCCACCACCACGCCTGGCTAATTTTTTTGTATTTTGAGTAGAGTTGGGGTTTCACCGTGTTAGCCAGGATGGTCTCGATCCCCTGACCTCGTGATCCGCCCGTCTCGGCCTCCCAAAGTGCTGAGATTACAGGCGTGAGCCACTGTGCCTGGCCTATAATATCTATATTTTATGATAGTTTCTTTATTCCCTGTGTGAGATGATCTTATAATTTTCAACTTTTTAATTTGTTAATATAGTGACTTACATTGATTGATTTTCAAATGTTAATCTAAGCTTGCATTTCAAGGATACCCCACTTGGTCATATTATATCAATTTTATATACTGTTGGATTTGATTTGCTAAAATTTTGTTTAGAAATTTGGCATCTATGTTCAAAGTAAATATCAGTCTATAGTTTTCTTTATCTACAGCTTTTTTGCTAGCTCTGGTAAGAATTAAATGCTAGACCAGAATGAGTTGGGATTAATGGCTCCTCAATTTTCTGGAAGAGTTTTTGGCTGAGAATGGATAGCATTTATTAAGTATCTACAATACGGTAGGCATTATAGAAGGTGTTCTGCATACTTTGTTAGATAAAATCTCCATTAAAAATACATTAGGTGGATCATTTTTCATTTTGGTTTGTTTTGTTTTTCGTTTTACATTTTTTAATTGTTCTTGTATGTATTATTTTATCATGCAGGTATTAAGCCCAGTACCCAGTAGTTATCTTTTCTGCTCCTCTCTCTCTTCCCTCAAGTGGACCCCAGTGTCTGTTGTTTCCTTCTTTGTATTCATAAGTTCTCATCATTTAGCTCCCACTTATAAGTGAGAACAGCTGGTATCTGGTTTTCTCCTCCTGGGTTAGCTTGCTAAGGATAATAGCCTCCAGCTCCATCAATATTTCCCACAAAATACATGAACTCATCCTTTCTTATGGCTGCATAGTATTCCATGATGTATATGTACCACATTTTCTCTATCCAATCTGTCATTGATGGGCACTTAGATTGATTCCATGTCTTCGCTGTTGTGAATAATTCTGTAACGAACATTCAAGTACATGTCTCTTTATGGTAGAATTATGTATATTCTTCTGGGTATAACAAACCCAGTAATGGGATTACTTGGTTGAATGATAATTCTGCTTTTAGCTTTTTGACGATTCACCATACTGCTTTCCACATTAGTTGAATTAAATTACACTCCCACCAATATTTCTTATTTAAATGTTGTTAAAATTTATCCATACAGCCATCTAGAAATGGAATGTTTTTCTGGGTATATTTTTGGGAGTCGTATTTGTTATTTTTATTATCTCTTTCTTTTTGAATGAGTTAGATAGTTGGTGTCTCTTTAAGGTTTTGTCCATCCTAATTGCTTGTATTTGTTTGCAAGAAATCATTCATAATATTTGTTATTGTATATTTAATATTCAAAGAAGTTTTAGTGATGGCTTTTATTTCTGATTCTGAAAATATGTGTGTTTTCTCGTTTCTTATCAATGTGGCTAACACAGCATCAGATGTATTGATCATTATAAAAATCGAATAAAATATTTGTAGTTTAACTGCTTTTCTCTTTTTTAATTAATTTTTTATGTTTTAATTTTTGTGAGTACATAGTAGATGTATATATTTATGGGGTACCTTAGATGTTTTGCAATGCTTACTAATCATATCATGGATAATAGAGTATCCATCCCCTCAAGCACTTATCCTTCTCATTACAAAAAATCCAATTACACTCTGTTAGTTATTTTTAAGTGTACAATTATTATTGACTATAGTCATCCTGTTGTGCTATCAAATACCAGGTGTTATTCTTTCTACCTATTTTTTAATACCTATTAGCCATCTCCACCTCCCTACCAGCTGCCCTACTACCCATGCCAGCCTCTGGTAACCATCCTTTTACTGTCTTTGTCAATGAGTTCCATTGTTTTGATTTTTAGATCCCACATATAAGTGACAACATGCTATATTTGTCTTTCTGTGTCTGGCCTTATTTAACATAATGATCTCCAGTTCCATGCATGCTATTTCAAATGACTGGATCTCATTCGTTTTCATGGCTGTATGCTGCTGAAACAAACATGGGAGTGCAGTTACATCTTTGATATACTGATTTCCTGTCTTGTGGGTACATACACAGCAGTGGAATTTCTGGATCACATGGTAGCTCTATTTTTAGTTTTTTGAGGAACCTTCAAACTGTTCTCCATATTGGTTGTATGAATTTATATCCCCACCAACAGTGTACAACACTTCCCTTTTCTCTACAGCCTAGCCAGCATTTGGTATTGTCTGTCTTTTAGATCTAAGACAGGGGTGAGATGATATCTCATTGTAGTTTGGATTTGCATTTCTCGGATGATCAGTGATGTTGAGCACCTTTTCATAGGACTGTTTGTCATTTGTATGTCTTCTTTAGAGAAATGTCTATTCAAATATTTTGCCCATTTTTTAGAATATGAACAGACACTTCTCAAAATAAGACATTTATGCAGCCAATAAACATATGAAAGAAAGTTCAACATCACTGATCATCAGAGAAATGCAAATCAAACCCACAATGAGATGCCATCTCACGCCTGTCAGAATGGTGATTATTAAAAAGTCAGGAAACAATAGATGTTGGCGAGGCTGTGGAGAAATAGGAATGCTTTTACACTATTGGTGGGAATTTAAATTATTTCAACCATTGTGGAAGACAGTATGGCAATTCCTGAAGGATCTAGAACCAGAAATACCATTTGACTCAGCAATCCCATAACTGGGTATATACCCAAAGCAATATAAATCATTCTACTATAAAGACACATGCACACTTATGTTTATTGCAGTACTATTTAGAAAAGCAAAGACATGGAACTAACCCACATGCCAATCAATGACAGACTGGATAAAGAAACGTGGTACATACACACCATGGAATACAACGTAGCCATAAGAAGGAATGAGATTGTTTGCTTTGCAGGGACATGGATGAAGTCGGAAGCCATCATCCTCAGCAGACTAACACAGGACACAGCATGCTCTCACTCCTAAGTGGGAGGTGAGTATTGAGAACACATGGACACAGAGAGGGGAACAACACACAATATGGCCTATGGGGGGTTGGGGAGTGAGGGGACGGAACTTAAAGGATGGGTCAATAGATGAAGCAAACTACCATGGGACACGTACACCTATGTAAAAAAACCTGCACATTCTGCACACGTATCCCATTTAAAAAAAAAAAAAAGTAAAGAAAAAAAAGAAATAGAAAAAAACATATTTTTCCCATTTTTTGATGATTATTAGATTTTTTTTCCTATAGAGTTGTTTGAGCTCCTTATATATTCTGGTGATTAATCTCTTGTCAGATGGTTAACTCGCAAATATTTTCTCCCATTCAGTGAGTTGTCTCTTCACTTTGTGGACTGTTTCATTTGCTGTGCAGAAGCTCTTTACTTGATGATCCCATTTGTTCATTTTTGCTTTAGTTACCTGTGCTTGTGGAGTATTGTTCAAGAAATTTTTGAATGATTTTTGAAATGATAGAAAGAAATTTTTGAATGACAGATCAATGTCCTGAAGATTTTTCGCTATGTTTTGTTGTAATAGTTTCAGTTTGAGGACTTACGTTTGTCTTTAATCCATTCTGAATTGATTTTTATATATAGCAAGAGATAGGAGTCTAGTTTCATTATTCTTCATGTGAATGTCCAGTTTTCTCAGCATCATTTATTGAAGAGACTGTCTTTTCCCTGGTGTATGTTTTCGGCACCTTTATCAAAAATGAGTTCATTAGTAGGTGGTGTATTTGTTTCTCAGTTCTCTATTATGTTCCATTGGTCTATATGTCTGCTTTTATGGCCAGTAGCATGCAGTTTTTATTACTGTATCTTTGTAGTATGATTTGAAGACAAGTAATGTGATTCCTCCAGTAATTTATTTATTTATTTATTTTTCCTTAGGATACCTTTGTCTATTCTGGGTCTATGCCATTCCATACATGTTTTATAAAGAATGTCATTTGTATTTTGATAGGGATTACATTAAATCTGTAGATTACTTTGGTAATATGGACAGTTTAACAATATTGATTCTTCAATGCCATGAAAATGAATTTTTTTTACATTTTTTGGTGTCCTCTTCAATTTCTTTCATCAGTTTTTTTTGTTTAGTTTTTAGTGTAGAGTTCTTCCACTTCTTTGGTTAAGTTAATCCCTAGGTATTCCATTTTATTTGTGACTATGGTAACTGAATTGCTTTTAAAATTTCTTTTTCAGATTATTCACTGTTGGCATATAGAAATGCTGTTAAATTTTTATGTTGATTTGTATTCTGCAACTTTACTAAATTTTGTTTATCAGTTCTTATTGTATTTTTTTCTTTTGTGGAATCTTTAGATTTTTCCAAATGTAAGATCATATTACTTAATTTGACTTATTCCATTTCAACTTGGGTGTCCTTTATTTCTTTGTTTTGTCTGATTGCTGTAGCTAGGACTTACAACTAGAACAATGTTATGTTGAATAACAGTGGTGAAAGTGGGGATCCTTTTCAAGTTCTGGATCTTAGAGGAAAGGCTTTAAGGTTTTCTCTATGCAGTATGATACTAGCTGTGAGTCTGTCACATATGGCTTTTATTATGTTGAGGTATGTTTCTTCTATACACAGTTTTTTAAGGGTTTTCATCATGAAGGGATGTTGAATTTTACCAAATGGTTTTCCAACATCAATTGAAATGATTGTATGTTTTTTTTTTATTTTTCATTCTGTTGCTATGATGCATGGCATTAATTGATCTGCATATGTTGAGCCACCCTTGCATCCCAGGGATAAATCTCACTTGGTCATGATGAGTGATCTTTTTAACAAATTGTTGAATGAGGTGTGCTAGTATTTTTTTGAGAATTTTTGCATCAATATTCATCAGAGATATTGGCCTGTAGTTTTCTTTTTTTTTTTTTTTTATTTATTAATGTTTCTTTGGTTTTGGTATCCGGGTAATACTGGACTTACAGAATGAGTTTGGAAGTATTCCATCCTCCTCTATTCTTTGAAATCATTTGAGTAGGATTGGTATTAGTTCTTTAAATGTTTGATAGAATTCAGCAGTGAAGCCATCAGGTCCATGGCTTTACTGTGAGGCTTTTTATTACAGCTTAGATCTCATTACTTGTTATTGGTCTGTTCAGGTTTTGGATTTCTTCATGGTTCAATCTTGTTAGGTTGCATGTGTCCAGGAATTTGTGTTTTGTTTTTCCTAGATTTTCCAATTTATTGGCATACAGTTGCTCATAATAGCTACTAATAATTCCTTAAATTTCTGCAATATCAGTAAAATGTCTCCTTTTACATTTGTTTTTATTTCTTTGTCTTCTATCCTTTTTTCTTAGTCTGCCTAAAAGTTTGTCAATATTATGTATCTTTTCAGAAAGCCAACTTTTTGTTGCATTGATCATTTGTATTGTTCTCTTAATTTCCAATTCATTTATCTCTTCCCTGATATTATTTATTTTCTTTTACTAATTTTGGGTTTTGTTTGCTGTTGATCTTCTAATTCTTTAAGATGCATCATTAAATTGTTTAAGTTTTCCCTTTTTATGTAGGCACTTGTAGCTATAAGCTGTCCTTTTAGTACTGCTTTTGCTGGATCCCATAAGTTCGAGTATGTTGTGTTTGCATTATTATGTGTTTCAAGAAAATTTTCAGGCCGGGCGCGGTGGCTCACGCTTGTAATCCCAGCACTTTGGGAGGCCGAGGCGGGTGGATCACGAGGTCAGGAGATCGAGACCACGGTGAAACCCCATCTCTACTAAAAACACAAAAAATTAGCCGGGCGTGGTGGCGGATGCCTGTAGTCCCAGCTACTCGGAGAGGCTGAGGCAGGAGAATGGCGTGAACCCGGGAGGCGGAGCTCGCAGTGAGCCGAGATTGCGCCACTGCACTCCAGCCTGGGCGACAGAGCGAGACTCCGTCTCAAAAAAAAAAAAAAAAGAAAATTTTCAGTTTCCTTCTTAATTTCTTCATTGACTCAGTAGTCAATCAGGCGCATGTTAATTTCTATGTTGTTGGTATAGGATTCAAAACTCCTCTTGTTATTGATTTCTAGTTTTATTCCATTTTATGATCAGAGAAGATGCCTAATATTATTTCAGTTTTTTTGAACATTTTAAGACTTGTTTGTGACCTACCATGTGATCTATCCTTGAGAATGATCTATGTGCTGAGGAAAAGCATGTGTATTCTGCAGCTGTTGCATAAAATATTTTCTAAATGTCTATTATATCCATTCGGTCTATAGTGCAGATTAAGTCTGATTTTTTTTGCTGAGTTTCTGTCTGGAAGATCTGCTGAAAGTGGGGTGTTGAAGTCTCCAGCTATTATTGTATTGAGGCCTAGCTCTCTCTTTGGCTCTAATATTTGCTTTATATATATGTATGCTCCAGGATTGGGTATATATATATTTAAAATTGTTATATCCTCTTGGTAAGCTGACTCCTTTATCATTATTTAGTGACCTTCTTTGTTTCTTCTTAGATTTTGTCTTGAAATCTGCTTTTTAAAGGTATAGTTACTCCTGCTGTTTTTCGGTTTCTATTGGCATGAAGTATCTTTTCCCATTCCTTTATTTTCAGTCTATGTGTGTCTTTATAGGTAAAGTGTGTTTTTCTGTGGGCAACAGATGAATGTGTATTTTTTTTATCCATTAAGACACTCTGTCTTTTGATTGGAGAGTTTAGTTCATTTTTATTCAATTTTATTATTGATAAGTAAAAACTTACTCCTAACATTTTGTTACATGCTTACTGGGTGTTTTTAATGGTCTTCTCTTCGTTCTTTCTTTTCTTCCTATCTTCCTTTAGTGAAGGCGATTTTCTGTGGTGATATGATTTAGTTTCTTACTTTTTATTTTTTCGTTTATCCATTATATTGCTTTGCTGTTGTTGTTATTATGAGTTTACCATGAGGTTTGCTAACTGCTTTGTCTTTTTTTCCTCTTCTTTTATCTTATGGATTTCCAGTTTAATCTTTATAATTGCATTTCCTCCTCTTACTTGGTCTTTCCTTTGTTCTTCTGTTTTCTAGGATCTTAAGGTGAAAGCTGTGGTGATTGATTTGAAATCCTTCTCCATTTTTAATATTCACTTTAGTGTAATACATTTTCCTTTACTGCTTTAGGAGCATCTCACAAATTGTTAATCATTGTGTTTTGCTTTCATTGAGTTCAAAGTAAGCTTTAGTTTTCATTTATAAGTCAACTTATTTTTTAAATATGCTACTTAGTTTTTAACTATTTGGGGATTCTCCAAGTATCTATTGTTTTTGTTATTGAATTCTAATTACTTTATATACGACTTGAACCACTTTAAATATGTTAAGACTAGTTTTATGTCCAATATATGCTCTATATTTGTTATCCTTTATGCTGTTGAAAAAAGAATGTATACTATCCTGTAATTCAGCACACACACACATGCACACACACACACACACTCACTCACACACCATTTCCAGTATTCTTCAATGCTTTGTGTAGGTCAATATTTCCTTCTAGTGTGAGTCTTACTTCTGCTGGACAGATATCCTTAAATATATATTATAATGGCAAGTTGCTAGTGACTAATTCCTTCAGCTTTTGACTCTGTTATAAAGTTGTTATATTGCCTTTGACTTTGAATAATAGATCTCCCATGTATACATGGGAGAATGTGTGTGAATTCTAAATTCACACACACACATTCCAGCAGTACACTGTGCCCCCATCTGCATTGCTCTATTGAGTAATCTGTCATTGCTCTCATCTTTGTTCTTTTCCTTTTTTGCTTTCTTTCTCTGGCTGCTTTTGAGATTTTTTGATTTTTCATTCATTTTGAACAATTACATTATGATGTGCCTTGCTTTAGTTTTCTTAATGTTTCTTGTGCCTGGAGTCTGCTTCTGTTCCTGGATTTTTGAATTTAAATTTTTATTTACTTTGGAAAAATTGTAACCACTATTTCTCTAAATATTTTATGTTCCCCTTATTCCTTTAGGAACTATTTTGCACATATATTTATAGGATATTGCTTATAGCTAACCAATAATATGTTCATTTTCTATGTTGTTTGTGTGCATTTTTCATTTTGAATAGTATTTATTATGTCTTCAAGTTCATTGCCATTTTCTTCTGCAGTGTCTAACATGCTTTTGAGTCTATTAATTTAGTTGTCATCTCACACACTACAGTTTTAATCTCCAAGAGTTTTATTTGTGCATTTAAATCCTCTCTGTGCCTAATTATTTGCACATGTGGAAAACAATTTTAATAACATTTAATGCCTCTAAGTGCCAATTCTAATAACTGAACTAATTCTAGGTGAATTTTAATTTTGATTGATTTTATCCTCACTTAAGGTTTCAAATTTTCCTGTTTAATTCAAGCTAGGTATCAGTTCATTGGATGCCCAACACTGTGATACTGTGATTCTTAATTTATTGGGTGATGAATACCATTATAATCCTCTAAATATTCTTGAGATGTGTTCTGGGACACACTTAAACAATGCAAAATAAGATTGATCCTTTCAAACTTAGTGGTTTCTTAGTTCATTTTAAGCAGTAATCAGTCTAAGGCCAGTCATCCCCCAGCACTAAAGCAACACCTTCCTTGTGTTCTTCATAATGCCTCATGAAACATGAATTTTTAATTTGGATATTGGAAACAGGTAGTAGCCCCTGTCCCCAGTGACTGCTGAACATTATGACACTTAATCCTCTCAGGTGATTATTTTCCAGTCTCTGATAAAATTTAGGTTGGTGCAAAAGTAATTGTGGTTTTGGACTGTGAATTTTAAATCATTATAACTCAGTTCAAACACATCTTTATTAATCAAAATAGGAACCATTGCAATCAACACCTTTTTGCCAACAAGAAATACGTATGCTTATTCCTGTGGTGTAAAAATCCATGACTCGGGATTCAATAAACTCTTGGAAAGCATTTTCTGCATCCAGTTGGTTGTGGAAGCATTTTCCCTGCAAAAGTTGTTGAGGTTCTTGAAGAAGTGGTAGTCGGCTGGCAAGAGGTCAGGTGAGTATGGCGGACAAGGCAAATCTTTGTAGCCCTATTCATTAAACTTTTGAAGCATTGGTTGTGCAATGTGTGATCAGGCATTGTGAAGAACTGGGCTCTTACTGTTGACCAATTCTGGCTGCAGGTGTTGAAATTTTCAGTGAATCTCATCAATTTGCTGAGCATACTTCTCTCAGATGAAATGATTTCACCAGGATTCAGAAACCTATAGTGCATCAGACTGGCAGCAGAGCACCAAACAATGACCATAACCTTTTTTGTGTGTGTGTGCTAATTATGCTTTGGGAAGTGCTTTGGAGCTTCTTTTTGGTCGAACCACTCAGCTGGTCATAGCCGGTTGTCATATAAAATCTACTTTTTGCCCCACGTCACAATCCAATCAAGAAATTGTTTGTTGTTGTTGTGTAGAATAAGAAAAGACAACACTTCAAAATATTTTTTTTAAATTCTTGCTCAGTTCATGAGGCACCCACTTAGTGAGTTTTTCATCTTTCCAATTTGCTTCAAATGCCAAATGACCACAGAATGATCAATGTTGAGTTCTTCAGCAACTTCTCATGTAGTTGTAAGAGGATCAGCTTTGATGATTGTTCTCAATTGTCATTGTAAACTTCCGATGCCCAGCCACTACACTCCTCATCTTCAAGGCTTTCATCTCCTTTGCAAAATTTCTTGAATCACCACTGCATTGTACGACCATTAGCAGTTCCTAGGCCAAATGCATTGTTGATGTTGTGCGTTGTCTCTGCTGCTTTATGACCCATTTTGAACCAGAATAAGAAAATTGCTCAAATTTGCTTTTTGTCTAACATTATTTTCATAGTCTAAAATAAATATAAAATAAACAGCAAGTAGTAAATCATTAGCAAAAAATATTAATAAAGCCAGAAATGTGTATTAAAATGACATATAACATAACCACATTTATTTAAGAATGTATTCCAATATTGGCTGGGTGCAGTGGCTCACGCCTATAATCCCAGCACTTTGGGAGGCCGAGGTGAGTAGATTATGAGGTCAGCAGTTCAAGACCAACATAGCAAGATATCATCTCAAAAAAAATGTATTCCAATATCAAACAGTAAATTTCAACAATGCAGAAACTGCAATTACTGTTGCACCAACCTATACATACATTTGCTTATCATTATTCAACTGAATACTCAAATAGGTTCTTTTATAAAGTTCCAGATTTCTGTCTTTGTGCTGTTCTTGCCTCTTCTGCCTTCTCTGTTGCTAAGTCTAGTCACTTTGCCCTCACCAGATAATCAGCTCTTTCTCCTCAACACTGTGAGGATACCTACCTCTACCCTCCCTGCATTTCATACTGGAAATTGTCTTAAGGCAGTGCAGTGAACCCTAGGTCTTGCCTCATTTGTTTCCCATCTCCTGAGGATTATGGCTTTTCATTATCTGATATACATTGATTTGAATATTATTGTTCTCTTTTTTATTGTTTTGGGAGAGATAATAAATTTTTTCTCTGTTTTTCCATCTTCACCAGATGTGGAAGGGCCTGAATATTATTTTTTTAAATAATCTACTGGGGACATTTGGAATATCCATTTGTATTGTCTTAATATAACATCTTTCACTCTGTGATTCAGGAAACCAATGCTTTAATTCTGCCTCATGTTCTGTATATAGTCCAAATATATATCAGTATCTGGATAAACACAGAATATTTCTCTAGGCACTCTTGGCCACCAGCAGATGAACGTAGGCCAACATACCTTTTAACTTCCTTTGGCTCTTACTCAGACCTGTGGACTCAGAGGCATTTTGAATCTCGCAGGATTCCCGTAAAATGAGAGATGGTATCTTATAAGGTCTCAAAAGCCCAAGCATTTTAGTTTTCCTTAGTGCATGATAGTGCTGGTGATTTAATCACTAGAGAGGAAGGTTTTGCTCTACATTATTATCAAATCAACGAAAAAATTGAACACAATGGAATTATGGGGAAATTATGTACACTAAATAAAAAATTATCTACTTTGAGTTTTACTAACAAGTTGTTTGACTGTTACATGAAACAACTAAAAATTTTTGAAATAGGTATTTCTCATGACCATCCTAAGTTGACTACAGTACCTCTCCTTAGAAAACAATTTCAAAAGCACTTATTTTACCTTGTGCATTAAAATGTTACAATGTAACTCACCACAAATGTCACTTACTTTCTTCATTTATGTTTTATTCATTTAATCGTTCTTTTGTCTCTCAAAAGATATCAAAAGATATTTCTGATGGCCTACTATATGCCAGACACTTTTCTAGCTCCTTCATTTTCAGAGGTGAACAGGTTAATCTGGATGCTATCCTTGTGACACAGAATAGTATTATTTAGCCCACTTAAACTGATCAGTTTATAAATAGTATAGATATCACTATATTTGCTTTTTTGTATTTATACTAGACTATCACCCACTTAAAGACAAGAAGTGTCTTATAAATACGTCTCTGTAAAGTATCCTGCACAATAGAGGTATGAACATACCAGTTGCTGAGTTTCACTTAATTGATGGATTTTAGTTTCTATATTTACTAGATTCCCTGGAAACACTGCATTTTTTTAATATACCCTAACACACACACACACACACACACACACACACACACACACACACCTCTACCCCAAGTACTAACCTGGGAAAATATATTCAGATGATAAGAAGTAATTTTTTCCCAATTTGGATGAGATAATATTTATTTGATATTAATGTTGTGATTTATTACTTGAAAATAAGGAGGACAGAATTTGAATAGCTAAATATTTTATGGTAAAGATACTGTATTAACACCAATAACAGACATACAGAGAGCCAAATCATGAGTGAACTCCCATTCACAATTGCTTCAAAGAGAATAAAATACTTAGGAATCCAACTTACAAGGGATGTGAAGGACCTCTTCAAGGAGAACTACAAACCACTGCTCAGTGAAATAAAAGAGAATACAAACAAATGGAAGAACATTCCATGCTCATGGGTAGGACGAATCAATATCGTGAAAATGGCCACACTGCTCAAGGTAATTTATAGATTCAATGCCATCTCCATCAAGCTACCAATGACTTTTCTTCACAGAATTGGAAAAAACTACTTTAAAGTTCGTATGGAGCCAAAAAAGAGCCCGCATTGCCAAGTCAATCCTAAGCCAAAAGAACAAAGCTGGAGGCATCATGCTACCTGACTTCAAACTATACTACAAGGCTAGGGTAACCAAAACAACATGGTACTGGTACCAAAACAGAGATATTGACCAATGGAACAGAACAGAGCCCTCAGAAATAATGCCACATATCTACAAGTATCTGATCTTTGACAAACCTGACAAAAACAAGAAATGGGGAAAGGATTCCCTATTTAATAAATGGTGCTGGAAAAACTGGCTAGCCATATGTAGAAAGCTGAAACTGGATCCCTTCCTAACACCTTATACAAAAATTAATTCAATGGGGGGAGGGGGGAGGGACAGCATTAGGAGATACACCTAATGCTAAATGACGAGTTAATGGGTGCAGGAAATCAACATGGCACATGGATACATATGTAACAAACCTGCACATTGTGCACATGTACCCTAAAACCCTAAAGTATAATTAAAAAAAAAAAAAATTAATTCAAGATGGAATAAAGACTTACATGTCAGACCAAAAACCATAAAAACCCTATAAGAAAACCTAGGCAATACCATTCAGGACATAGGCATGGGCAAGGACTTCATGTCTAAAACACCAAAAGCAATGGCAACAAAAGCCAAAATTGACAAATGGGATCTAATTAAAACAAAGAGCTTCTGCACAGCAAAAGAAACTACCATCAGCGTGAACAGGCAACCTATAGAATGGGAGAACATTTTTGCAACCTAATCATCTGACAAAGGGCTAACATCCAGAATCTACAATGAACTCAAACAAATTTACAAGAAAAAAATCAAACAACCCCATCAAAAAGTGGGCGAAGGATATGAGCAGACACTTCTCAAAAGAAGACATTTATGCAGCCAAAAAACACATGAAAAAATGCTCATCATCACTGGCCATCAGAGAAATGAAAATCAAAACCACAATGAGATACCATCTCACACCAGTTAAAATGGCGATCATTAAAAAGTCAGGAAACAACAGGTCCTCGAGAGGATGTGGAGAAATAGGAACACTTTTACACTGTTGGTGGGACTGTAAACTAGTTCAACCATTGTGGAAGTCAGTGTGGCGATTCCTCAGGGATCTAGAACTAGAAATACCATTTGACCCAGCCATCCCATTACTGGGTATATATCCAAAGGGTTATAAATCATGCTGTTATAAAGACACACGCACACATATGTTTATTGCGGCACTATTCACAATAGCAAAGACTTGGAACCAACCCCAAATGTCCAACAATGATAGACTGGATTAAGAAAATGTGGCACATATACTATGCGGCCATAAAAAATGATGGGTTCATGTCCTTTGTAGGGACATGGATGAAGCTGGAAACCATCATTCTCAGAAAACTATCGCAAGGACAAAAAACCAAACACCACATGTTCTCACTCATAGGTGGGAATTGAACAATGAGAACACATGGACACAGGAAGGGGAACATCACACACTGGGGTCTGTTGGGGGGTGGGAGGAGGGGGGAGGGACAGCATTAGGAGATATACCTAATGCTAAATGATGAGTTAATGGGTGAAGCACACCAACATGGCACATGTATACATATGTAACAAACCTGCACATTGTGCACATGTACCCTAAAACTTAAAGTGTAATAATAATAAAATTAAAAAAAAAGATACTGTATTAATCTGCCTGAGACTGGGAGTAATATATAAAGGAAAGAGGTTTAATTGACTCACAGTTCAGCATGGCTGGAGAGGCCTCACAAAACTTATAATCATGGTGGAAGGTGAAGGGCAAGCAAGGCACCTTCTTCACAAGGCAGCAGGAGGGAGAAGTATGTGAGAGTGCAGGAAAAACCACGATTTATAAAACCATCAGATCTTGTGAGAATTCAATTACCATCAGGAGAACAGCATAGGGTAAACTGCCCCCATGATCCAATTACCTCCACTTGGTCTCTGCCTTGACATGTGAGGATTATGGAGATTATAATTCAAGATGAGATTTGGGTGAAAACACAAAGCCTAACCATATCAAATCCCTTTACAGGGGAATGTGGGAAGTTCAGTATTAGCAAATGCAAATGCTGGAAAATAACCTAGATATTTGAGTTTCATTCTTTCAATGCTGTATTAACATGAAATCAATTTGAAACTGTACACAAATTATTTAACAATAAAATATAATATGTTCCATAATTAAACAATAGTTAAGCTAAAATATTTATTAAATAAAATCCTCAAAATCTACACGTTTTAAAATATTATAGTATAATCTGAGTGGTTTTGCACATAATCTACCAGTTTCATTAGCTGATTTGGTTAGAAATTTTCTTCTAATGACTGTGTCATTAAACAATAATGCAAAATGTACATTTATGTATATTCATAGGAAATTCATTAAAACAAAACAAGCCATGATTAACTACAAACCCCAAATGCATTTTAATTTATAGACAGATTTGTTCCATACAACTTATTTTTGTTTATTAAAAAAAGAGCAAAGTAATAAATATTAACTTCTTGATTTAATGGGCCACAGAACGAAAAGGAAATCCTTTTTGTTTGTTTGATTCATTCTGCAGTTGTTTAGGCTGCATAATATTTTAGTTATTATAATTAAGTTACTATAACTGTCTCCTAGTACTGTCGTTCGTTGAAATAACAGGTCAGAGTCATTTACTATGCTGCTATTTACAGGGAAAATTTGTTTTTAATTGAAAAATTATAGTACTTACATATATGTGTATGTATAAATTTTATACTTGATATAAGTTAAAAAATCAAAAACATTTTTCTTTCACCTGACTATTCAAGAACCAGTATTGCTTGAGATTAACACATTTCCTTTTTCTTCACAGGGCATTAATCACAGTTTCTGTGATATACATTTTTGAAATCCCAAGTACACAATGAAATAAAATAAAATTTGTGTTGCATAATCGATTTGCTTAATTTTCTATTCTTATGTGCAAGTAGTTCATTAGTTGAACAAAATAACTAAATAAATACAATGACATTATTTCCTTAAAACATATTTTATATAAATAGAAAATACACATCTTTCAAAATGTTGCATCCATCTTACCAAGTCGGATATTAGGAGTCACAGGTTTGCATACTAGTTTGTGGATGTCTTAGAAATCTCAAAGTACTTGGAATTAAAATTGTATACTGTCACTAATTTCTGAACCCCTCCTCCTACACTTTTCCAATATTATCTTATTTATTCATTTATTTAATTATTCGTTTTACAAATACATGTTTCATAAGATATTTAAGACTGAAAAGATTTTTCCAACATTTAGTTAAAATGAATCAACTATCTTTAACTATTAGATGAAGATGATTGTCTCTGCTAGCACCCAGGACATTGTCTCTATTACAAGAGCCTACATAAAACTGAACTGGCTATCTGAAGCCTTGTGTTAGGAAGCACCTGAATCCCCCAAATTACTCTAATACCTAGTGAATAAGTTCCAGACACAGACATGTTTCACTAACCTCATCCCTTAAAGTCACAGCTTTCTGAGGAGTGTTAGTAATGAATGGCTCTGATAATTATGATTGTTAGTTTGGGAAGCTGCTTAGCATAATAAATCTGTAGACATAATTGACCCAGGGGAGGACAGTATGGAAATGTTTAGAAATATTAGGTAAAATGGATTGATCTTTTTATAAAAGGAAAACATTTTCCTTAGAAAATCAATGAATAAGTCAAACAATGTCCTCAGTAATTAAGAAGAGGGTACTAGGATTCATAATATGCACATCTTTCAACATTGAGCTTAGTATTTTGAATTGTATTGATGGGTGTGTGTGTGTTGTGTGTTGTTTCCAACAAGGAATATAGAATGGACTATGATTAAAGAAGCAGTGCTATAATAGTTAAATAGAGATATATAGGGTTACACTGAAGTAGGGAGGGGGTAAAATATGTAGGTATGTGGGTAGATTGGTAGATAGAGGGAAAGATGGATAGATGTAATATAGATATACACACAGATCTAATACAGGAAGCAATATGTCAGTTAGTTTTATAAAGATGACTATCACTCCATCTTTAATGGCGGAAATGTTCATTATAACCCAAGGAAAGAACTGGAGCAATGTGTTCTATAGACTTGGGAAATTGCACTGCAGCCTGTAATCACTGAACTCTCGGTGTCATGGACTCAGCATAGCCTAAGGCTGGGCTGAAAAAATTGGAGTCATAGTAGAAAATGACTTCAATATAAAGGCTAATTTATTTTTGCCATTATTCTGTATGATTTTTTCATTAAGTTTATTTAGGTTTACATAGAGGAAAGTCATCCTATTTAAGCAAGTGGTTAGACAAGTTTGGCGGAAATGAATACAATTTTGTAACCACTATCTAGATATAGATTTTCATCACTCTAAAATGTTGTTTTATGTCCCCTTGTAGTAAATCTCATGTCTTTGCCACTGGCACCTGCCAACAACTGCTTTCTGTCCTTATAATTTTGCCCTTTAGAACAGCAGTCTCTAACCATTTTGGCACCAGAGACTGGTTTTGTGGAAGACAATTTTTCCATGGATGGGAGTGGAGCGGGGGTGTGGTTTCAAGTTGAAACTATTCCACCTCAGATCATTAGACATTAAATTTCCATAATGAGCACACAGCCCAGCTCCCTCACATGCGCAGTTGACAATAGGATTTGTGCTCCTATGAGAATCTAATGCCGCACTGATCTGACAGGAGGTGAAGCTCAGGCAGTGATACTCACTTGCCCCGCTGCTTACCTTTTCCTGTCCAGCCACTGTTTTAGAGAATGTCATATAAATGGACTGATATTGTTTGTAGCCATTTGACTTTGCAGCATTCACTTGTACTTCTTTTTCTCCTTCTTAACTCTTCAAACACCAATCCTCAATACAGAAAAGGAGACACAGAAAAAATCACCTTGCCATCAGTCATCTAATAAGCAACTCAGTGGTAAAAATAAGCAATCTTAATTGGGAGGTAAAAAGAACTAAATCAAGAAGCTGAAGTTAATCTAATTACTCTAGAAAATATATAACCACTAGAAAAATGACTGAAAGTTATTAAAAATCAATAAATAATGTATTTGAATATAAATGTGTGAAGAGTATATACACACACACACACACCAAAGGATGTTTGGAGGTGAGTCACTCATGGGATATTAAAAGAAAATAATAAGTCATTGAAGGTGTGGGGAATTTGAAGAATGACTTAAAGATACACATTTGTAGAAGATAACAAGTAATTATTTTTCAGAGAAGACCTGTCTAACTGAATAATTAAATTTGATTTTCATTTTGAGGAAAGAGCAAGAAAAATGCTATAGAAAGAGTGTGTTAAGACTCTTTTTAAGGGAGAAAGAGATAGTGCTTTGGGCTCACATAAGCAAAAATGGGATTGCAATGGAAACATACGGAATGGTTCACAGAACTTAACCACTGATGAACCTGATTTGGACAGTGCAATAACCATGGGAAATTCCATCCAGGTAGCAGGACTATTTTTGAGGCACTACTCTTGGAAAGAGAGGCTATACCGTTCGAAGTGAGAGTGAATGCAGCCAAGATAAATTATCATTCATCATCTCTTTCCAACTTCCTAACAAAAGAGCTAGGGTACATTCTGCAGACTGCATGGCAGTCACCTGTTAAGTGACCAAGTTTTGATCAAAGGAATATAACAGAAATAAATAATGGGCACCATTTCTAGGCCCAGAGCGTGAATACCTTTCACAAATAACACCATGTATTTGCTCTCTACTTAATGAAATGGAGGTGACCCCAGGAGTAAATTTTGGAACCCCAGATTGAAGAAGATAGAGCCATAATGTGGAAAGATTCTGGGTATCTAAGCCATCAGTTGAAGGAAAGACACCTAATCAGAATTGTTCACACTGAACAGCTGCAAGAAGTCCTTTATTTTGGGTTTAAACATGAAAAAATATATTTTAAAAATTTCTATTAGGCCACTAAAATTTTGTAATTTCTCTCTTAGTGAAGACACCATTGTAGTTACTAACAAAGTAGCATCCATTTATATATGTCATGTACCATTACTTTAAATTTTTCATCTGAGAAATTATGTTTCAAAAGTCTTTTGGGAATATTAACATAATTCAACTACAAAGGATGAATTAAAGGGGTATGAAGTTGGAGAAGACTGTTGACTTGCTTCCAGTCAATTTTATAATTCAATATGAAATGATAACCTGGATTATAAAGATAGCTATAAGATTTAGTGGATGAAATTTATTGAGGGATTTCTCTCCAGAGAGTACTCCTAGGATCTTGCAGTTATTCAGTTTTACTAATGATAAATTTTATTGATGAAGCATAGGGATAACTGTCATTCTGGAATTTTGAATGAAAAAGAGGCCACCTGTTAAGACTTGGAATTTTATGAATTTTACATACATATATACACATATATATCCCTTCTAAGCTTCAGATATATATATATATATTTTATATATATAATAATATATATATATAAAATAAACATCAGAGGAACTTTTTATTAGATGGAGTAATTTGTCATTTAAAAAAGTATGCACTATTTCCTACAAGTGACAAAGTAGCTTTGACTAGAGGGTGACTTGTCCATTTACCCTAGACTGTGAAAACAAGCATATTTCTCAGCTTATTTACAGACTGAAGTGTGGGCTTCAGGAAAATGGCACCCGATCGAATATTAAAAGAACACTCCAAATGTACCCCTCATAATCAACAGAGGATAATGACAGAAAATCTTTCTGTGGTAGTAGAAGTCCTTTATTTTGGGTTTAAACACAAAAAACAAGTCTCTACATTTATCTTTACCTTCAAATCTGTAATTAATTAATTAAGGGTTTATTTGTCATTAATCTGTTCCAGGTATTGTTGCTGATGCTGATAATACAGTGATAAAGGATACAGAAATAAACCCTTTCCCTTTTTGGGGGAAGTAGAGAAAATGATAGACAATGAATAAATGTTTAAAAATAACAGTAAACAATACAATTCTAGAGACTTAGAAGTGTTATGAAGAAAAATAAAGCAAAGTAAGAGGTAGGATATTATGGAGAAGGGGAGAAGGAAGGGAACAAATTTAGAAAGGGTGATCAAAAAATTTCTTTCTGAAAGGGAGACATTAGAGCATAAACAAATTATGAAAGATGAAGATCTGCGCTGAAATTTGGGAGTAAAAGCATTACAAACAGAGGAATCAACAAGTGTAAACCCCTGGAGACAAGAATGAATCCAGTGTGTTTGGGAAACAAGACAAGACTATAGGAAAAACAAGTAAAGGGAAACAAGCCTTTATAAGACAGCAGTTTGGAAAGGTGTTGTGGTGGGCATGGATTAGATTACATAGGTTGACACAGGGCACAGTAGGTCGCTGGATTGTATTCTAAATATAATGAAAGCAGTTGGAGGGTTTTTAGAAGGATGTGATATGATCTTATTTATGTATTTTATGTATGTATGTCAATTCCATTGGGAGTTGTGTGGTTGATAGAATGGAGAGAGTTAAATGAGGAAGCAAACATATTAGGAGGCTCTTGCTATAGGTCAGGTCTGTTCCAAGTGCCCTAATGTTGTTTTCTTCGACCTTTAAGGTCTATGATTATTTATAATCTAGGCATGAATATAAGGAAGAGAAAAGGCTTTCAGGGATTAGAAAAAAAAAATCTCAAATTTGAGGTTGTTTCTGAAAGCAAAGGAATGACATTCTTTTTTTTGTTCCTGTTTTTCTTTTTTAATCAAATTTCATTTTGATACTTTTTATTATCTAATATCCTTTTTTTTCTTTTTTTTTTTTAGATGGAGTCTCGCTCTTTTCCCCCAGGCTGGAGTGCAATGGCACGATCTCGGCTCACAAGCGATTCTCCTGCCTCAGCCTCCCGAGTAGCTGGGACTACAGGCATGTGCCACCATGCCTGGCTAATTTTTGTGTCTTTAGTAGAGATGGGGCTTCACCATGTTGGCCAGGCTGGTCTTGAACTCCTGACCTCGTGATCCACCCGCCTCGGCCTCCCAAAGTGCTGGGATTATAGCTGTGAGTCACTGCGCCCAGCCACAATATTCTTTTTATAACCTAATCTCTTTGTTTTCATATGTTAGTCTTTCAAAACTGAACATAAAATGAGGATACAACTATCTAGACATAAATGTACACTAAAGCTTCAGCCTTCCCTGTGAAATTGTTCTCATGATCATAGCATAGTAGTTAATAGAGTGGTTTTTGGGCTCAGGCAGATACAAGAACATTAATTAACCCTTCTAAGCTTCTGTGTTTTACATATAAACCAGAAAAGTACAATGCCCCAATACAAAAATTGTGAGACCTAAGTAGCTTACTGTTTCTATAGCTAATCTTCTAACATTGAAGATTCAGGTATAAAGTCTAATAATTAAACAGAATAATCATAAAGCAGAGAATTTGAGTGTTGTTTAAGGTAGGCACAAATAGCATGAATAACATACATGGGGGTCATAATAACAATCACCATTAATCAAGGATACACTCAATAGTGAACGTGATTTAAATATGCAGAAACTAATATAATATGGTTTTGATATATTTTCATTAAAATGGCTTAGCGATATTGAAATGATGGCAGAGTCTACAAATACATTTGTCATGTAATATCAGTCTTATAAAGAAAATACATGCCCATCAAAAACGACTCTTTGGGTAAAATATTGTACATCTGAAAAGTAGAGCATTATGTATACATATAAAATAATGATCATCTCACCTCTATTAAACTAAAATTCAACAGTTTACAGAAAATATTTTTAAGTATAAAAAATCAGTGTGCCAAACAAGACAGGTAGATTTTAGATAGGTAGACACATGAAATAGAGTCTATGTGTTATTTTTTGTGTAAATAAAGATATGTATATAAATTAACTTTTCTAAAAGAGAATCGCAGAAAATATCAGCTAAGAATTTATGAAAAGAGCTAATGGTCTTGGATGGGGCACAAAAGGTAGAAGAGATGAAGATGAATTAACTTTCTCTAAATATAATTTCAATTTTTGTAACTTGTCAATTTCATAATTTTTAATAACAATATTAAATTTAAAAGTGGAAAAATAAAACAAACAGAAATTAAATAAAAATAACTATACAGAAAAAATGGAATTAATCTATATCACTTTTCAACACGTTATTATATTTATATCCATCGTGAGATATACTCTAAAGACAAAAAGTAGTACAAAACACCTGAAGTTTTATTAATTGACTTGCTTTTAATAGTGATACTGATGTGGTAATTCTGAAACATGTGCATAAAAGACAGAAAAGAAGTAAACACACAAATGTTTCTTGGTTCTCTGTATGAGAAGTGAGATGTACATCTGGAATGAGGGCAGCTAAGGATGGTGTTAGATGTAAATTGGAGTATCAGTATAAATTCATGATACCTTTACAAAGCTCTGTTTTGTTATGGCTCTCTTCTTCCACTGGTCCTAGAAATAATGCTCCCCTTTTTGTGCAGCTACCACACTTATTTCTCATATCTTCATTTCTAAATATTTTTGCCCAATAAGAAGAGCTGTGCTCTCCAACATGTACAGGTCAGAGAAAACACAAGAGAGCCTAACACAGGTTGTTGTGTCAGAAAGTTGGAAGAGGACCAAAGACTGTTGGAGACATGCTAAAAGAACACAGTAGCCAGCAAGAAAGACCTTCCACTGGTAAAATTTGTCATAACTTGTACATTAAAAGGAATAAAAATCCTAATAGATTTTAATACATGAAGTGAAAATAAATCCATGAATTCATAGCAATATAATATTGCTAGTAGTATAGAGTAAGGGCACTTCACTAAAGAACAATGCCAATTAATGTTTGTGAGAGAAATGATAGAATTAGAAATTCACAACTGTGCAACCACCAATGCAGTACCTTATTCAAGCAAGGAATATTGATGGATGCAGAAAGCTTTTATAAAATATTGTTAAGAAAAGGATAGACATTGGTCTTAAACATCACCTCCCAAACCATGTATTAACAGGGGGCAAAGTTACCCTTACAATGGAGAAACTGGGAGGCTACCACCAACCAAGCACTCAAGCTTAGCATGAGTAATAATGGGACAATGGAACCTTAGGACCTGTAACGTAAGGGAATGCACACAGGTACATCTGTGTAGTGCTACTGACAGCAATGCTAATCTAAATATTTTCCTGAGGAAGCTACATGACAAGTCCAGAATGGGGGTTACTTTTCAACACAAGTGACGTTCACTCTGTAACATATCTATGCCATATTAGAAACAAAGATGGGATGACTATTCTAGATTAAATGAGAGTAAATAGATCTTATAACTGAATGCAATATACTTTTCTTGATCAAATCCTGAAGTTAACTTACATAAACAGGTATAAAAATGATGACTGGTACAGTTGGGGATTTTTAATTTTAACTCATTATTAGATATTATTGTTTCAATGTGACATTTTATTGAGTGCGATAATAGTATTTTGGTTACTTAGTAGAATGTCCTTGTTTCTGCAGGCAAAAAGTATGATGGCTGCAACTTACTTTCAAATGGTTAAAGTGTGTGTGTGTGCGCGCGCGTGTGTGTGTGTGTGTGTGTCCACAGAGAGGGAGACGAAGATGTGACAATATACTATTCCTGGTGAATATAGATAAAACATATATAAAGATTAAATTTTTTGTAACAAATATTAGAGAAAAGACATGGAAGAGTAAAATATGAAACAATGTATGTTAAAATAATACATTTTCCAAATAAATATAATTTAAAAATTGTCGTAAAATATAATTAGAAGTAATAATAAAAATACATTTTAATATTGTCTAAGCAACACCAAATTATGAATGACTATATTTTTCAAAATTAAACAAAGTGTTAGAGTTTGCCCTAACTTTCAAACAGTTAAGTCTGTCTGGACTCTTCAGTGACAACTGGAGAAGGCAAAGTTCTGCATTCTTGCAGAAGGAATTATCTAAGGCATCATTATTTCCAGAACTTCTTGCATCTGGTTTCTAAAACCTGGACAATTTTTGTGAAAAAAAAATAATAGTGGTATTTTTATTTTTTAATTTTGATTTTTAATTCATAAATAATTTCACATCTTTTGGGGGTACCTATGATATTTTTATACATTTATGTGATGTGTAATGATCAAATCAGGGTAATTAGGATATCCATTTCCTCAAACATTTATCGTTTCTTGGTGTTGGGAACATTGAAAATCTTCTCTTCTATTTTGAAATATACAATAAATTATTGTTAATTATAGTCAATCAGGAGCCCTACAGAACACCAGAATGTATTTCTCTTATCTAGCTGTAATTTTACACCCATTAACCAACCTCTCTCTATTAACCCCTGTCGTCTCTACTCTCTGCCTCTGGTAACCGCTATTGTAACGTCCGTTCAGTAAGATCAGCATTCTTAGCTCCCACATATGTGTGATAACATGTGGTATCTGTCTTTCTGTGCCTAATTTATTTCACTTAATGAAATCAGCAGACAATATTGTGATATAAATACTTATAATGCTACAAAACACATTTCAGAAAATAAGGGTAGTAACAGTGCATTCTTTGTGCAAAACTAAAATGATGCTCTATTCATCTCTGAAGTGTCATTACGAAGATATTCCAACATTCACTTAATAACTCTAGAGCTGAGTTACTTTGTATGGATTTACAGTTTTGTATTTTTTAGCATTAGCCATTATCTAACACCATAGAAATCCCCCATTGATGACTTTTGCTTTAAAAAAACATTGTGATAAGAACACATAACAGGAGATCTATCCTTGTAACATATTTTTAAGTTTACAATAGGGTATTGTTATTTATATGCAAAATGTTCTGTAACAGATTTATAGAAGTATTTATCTTTCATAAGTGAAACTTTATACCTGTTAATTAACAACTCCCCATTTGTTCTTCTCCCCAGCTCCTGGCAACCACCATTCTCTACTTTCCTTCGGTAAGTTTGACTTTATTAGATGTCTCATACAAATGCAATCATATAGTATTTTGTCCTTCTGTGATTGGCTGATTTCACTTATCATAATTTTCTCAAGGGTCATCTATGTTTGAGATTCTAATTTCAATTTTTAAGATAAATGCCCAGGATGCTGAATAATAAGGTAGTTCTATTTTTAATTTTTTCAGGCACCTCCATACTATTTTCCACAGCACCTGAACCATTTTGCATTTCCATCAAAAGTGTACAAGGTTTCCAATTTCTCCACAACCTCACCAACAATTGTCTTTTAAGAGCATTTGATACAATTCAACTCCCTTTCTTGATAAAAAATCACAAAAACTAGGAATGGAGGGATATTATTTTGACATGTTAGAGGTCATATGTAAAAAACCCACGGTTAATGTTTTTATAAATGGGGAGAAATTGAAAGCTTTTCTTCTGATACCAGGAACAAGACAAGGATACTCACTCTCACCACATTTATTCAACATAGAACTGGAAGTCCTAGCCAGAGCAATTAGGAAAGAAAAATTAAATAAATAAAAGTAAGCCAAATGTTCCTATTTGCAGATGACATGATCTTATATATAAAAAATCCTAAAGCCTCTACACACACACACACACACACACACACACACAAACTGTTAGAACTAAAAAACATACAAAGGTCAGTTGTGTTTCTATAGACTTATAAGAAACTCTCTGAAAAGGAACTAAGAAAACAGTCTTATTTGCCACAGCACCAAAAAGAACAAAATACTTAGAAATGAAATTAACTAAAGAAGTGAAAGACTTGTACACGGAAAACTATAAAACATTGATTAAATAAAAGAAGACACAAAATATATGGAAAGGCATTTCATATTTATGGATTGGAAAAAATTAATGTTGTTAAAATATTTATATTTCCCAAAGTGATCTGTAGATTTCATACAATTCCTATCAACATCCCACTGGCTCTTTTTATATTAAAAATATTCTAAAATTTATATAAAACCACAAAAGATCCTGAATAGCCAAAATAATCTTGAAAGAGAACCAAGCTAGAGGTATTACACATCCTAATTTCAATATATATTACAAAGCTACAGTGGTTAAAACTATATTATGCTGGCATAAAGTCAGACATATAGATCAAACAACAGTATAGAAAACCCAGAAATAACTTTATGCATGTAGGGTCAAGTGATCTTTAACAAGTGGGACAGGAATATAGAATGGGGAAAGGATAGTATCTTCAATGAATGATGCTGGGGAAATTGGATGTCCATATGCAAAAGAATGAAATTTGACCCTTATTTTATGCCATACACAAAACTCAACCATTGATATCTGTTCCTCCATTTTGCAAAATATTCAGAGATGGTGTATTCTGGAGAATTTTTAACTTACATTCTCCACAATTAGCACAGTAAATTATTTAAAAACAGACTTGTACATTAGGCCTCAGCTTTTTTTTACTGTTCCCAAGTTTTCAGAGAGGGGGATTAATGGAAACTGAACTAATATGAAAAGTATAGAAGAGAAAATGAAAAATTTCCCAAAGAACAAATATTTCCTGGTTAACTTTTCAACTAAAACTGGTGTCATGTGCTTTGAAAAGTGATAGATCATGTTTAGGCTCTAGAATCAGAAAACAAGAGTAATTGTGTGGACACTAAACCTTATTCTCTAAGTTGCTTTAAACAAATATTTCGACTTTATATTCCTCAGTTTTCTCATTAATAACGTTGCAATATCAGAATTGACTGTCTCACAAGAGAAAATTAGATCGATGATATAAAACACAAACATATAGCCATGTGATCTGCCGTTACTGTATGTGAGAGTTTAATGATGATCATTTTAAAAGGAAAGTTAAATTGCCTAGTTAACAAAATAAATATTTCCTCCTTGCCTGCCAACTGGTCTTCCGGGTAATCTCAGTAGGTTTTTAGTTCCCTGTTTCCATGATTTGTGTTAATCTTTTAGGAATAGTTTTTGGAAGTTTAAAATGAGATAGAAAAAGTCTCTAGAGATGGATTATGTACATTTTGGGTTTCATAATTTTCTTCAACGTCTATTATGAAATGCTATTCAAAGAACAACTTTCTGACCTTTGCTGTCCAAGCCGTCTGTGGGCCTTTTATCCATTTTCTGAAAGACAGCTATAACTTACAAATAGACAGGTTATCTGTGAATTGGGTATTTGGGAGACGGCTATATATACTGGAGATAAACTTTAAGAGTGAGATTAAAGATCAAATGGTATCCCTGACTTCTCACAGTACTCTGAATATATGCGGTCATCTCTCTTTTTTTTTTTTTTTTGAAAGAAGAAATAAATCACTAATTGGCTGCTGGATGTGAGGTTGTCTTTAAAAGAAAGCTTTGAGACTATGCTGACTTCCTCTGCAGGATAAATATTGCACTTAAAATATTAAACTTAATTTGTAGAATGACGTTTTCACATTTGAGCCAGTTTTGTTGCCATCATGCTGTTGGAGCTTCTCAGAAGCAAACCCTATTATAATCCCAGTGTAATAATCACAACAAGCCCCTGTGAGGACATGATCTATATCTGCTGCTAACATGAGAAAAGGAGGTACTCTGATATGGAGACAAGAGAGCTGCTATGCTTTTGTTAAAACTTTTTGTTAATTTTTTTATATTGAAAACTTTTTTTTTTTGAGACAGCGTTTCACTCTTGTTGCCCAGGATGGAGTACAATGGCACCTCAGGTCACTGCAACCTACACCTCCTGGGTTCAAGTGATTCTCCTGCCTTAGCCTTTCAAGTAGCTGGGATTACAGGTGCCCATCACCACGCCCAGCTATTTTTTCTATTTTTAATAGAGATGAGGTTTTACCATGTTAGCCAGGCTGGTCTCAAACTCCTGAACTTGGGTGATCTGCCTGCCTCAGCCTCTCAAAGTGCTGGGATGACAGGCGGGAGCTACCACGCCCGCCCTATATTGAAAACTTTTAAAATTTTCAAATTTTTATGGGTAAAGGAGAAAAGTAGAAAATGAATAACTGAGTTTATATTGTTAACATTTGAAATAATAAGTAGACTCTAAACCAGTATGGCTGCATATGATTTGATCTTTCTACCTGAATGAACTTTAGCTTGTAAATATACATATATTTGCAAATATATGTATATTTACATATAGACAATGGTAATATGTTAGTTAGCTTTATAGTTCACTACATGTTGTATTATTATAAAAGAAAAAATTGTAAACTTTCCTCGTTAGAAAATCTCCAATAACTTTTTGGAAAGTGACCAGACTTCTTCAATCACATTCTATCTAGAAATAGCATTATCACATCTAGGATCCAATAGCACTTGAGATATAATATGTATCATAATTATATTTATTTTATATTTTTAATTACATTTTATGCATAACTATGAAATCTGAGATGGGTTTTGAGAAATGGCCAGTTAATGAGAGGCTGACCATTGGTATCCCAAAGTCCAAACTTTTCAATGGCAGTTATGGAAGGAGAGCGAATGAAACCGCTATGAACAATGCTTTGCAAAGAAACAAAAAACAAAAACAGAGGGAGAAAGATGAAAGATAGCACAGGAGTATGTACTCTTTAAAGACCACTTTTTGAATACACAAATACAAATCTTATTATTGTACCTGGTTTTTTTTTTGTACTCTATACTGCTATTTTTAAATGTGATTTAAGTAAGACTTCTCTAATAGATTGTGAAATTATTTAAACATAAGAATTATACTTTAGAGCCCTAAGGAGGATGTCTCTACCCATCTGCCACTTACGATAAGATAAACTCAACAAGTAAATGATCTCTGAATATTGTCAGCATACCTTCCTTCACATATAAGAGTTAGCCAGTTGGTTAGAAAATACTATTTTTCCCTCTCCTACTCCCCCCAAAAAAATGATCCTACTGTTTTCTCTTGGAGAGTTGGATATTTTCACACTGAACAGTTTAGACTTCAATAGTAATAAAACAGAACAACAGAGGTGAGCACTTGCTCTTGATTGATGGCTCTCTGCTATTTCTTCAGAGACAGAGAAAATTAGACAGACACAGTTTACACTATGGGAGCAATTTAAAAATCCAAAGTACCCAGTGGAAGTCTGGACAGGACCATGTATTTGGAACATTTTTGGAGCCTAATAAAAGGAGAGAATGAAGGACTCTGAAAATGTAGACTATCACTGTACGTTGAGGTATGTTCCACGTAAGTTTTTCATTAATACATTTCTGAATCCAAAGCAAAGCTCTGGGAACCTAGAAGTAAGGGGGAATGGGCAGGTGGGGAGAAGATAGAACAGATAGCACCTGTATTTGAGAACCTTATATTGAGTTGCTAAAATGTATCAAATTCCACTGAAATAAGTTATATGGGAACTAATTTATTACTATAATTTACTGGTAAATATTTCCTAAATATCTGCATAAGTGTGTGGTACAGAGAAGGCCCTTAATTAATAATTGTTCAATACATGAGTAAGATACATAGGAAAAGACAGTATATTAAAGTATCATCATGCTTGAAGCAATAACTAATTCCAGATGAAAAGATCTGGGAAAGAGTCATGGAAAGATGAGGTTTGAATTGGGTCCTAAATGGTAAATAAAGAGACTCATTCAGAGTTAAAACTTGTAGCAAAATATATAACAAATTTCATGAATAATGACAGAATAAAACATATTGAAATATTTCTTAGAAGAAGAAGGAGAAAATAAAGTTTTAAAGGTAAGTTGGGGTGGAAAAAGAAAATTGATTATTTAGATCAGAGTATATCCTTTATTATTTGGGCAATCAAGAGTCCCCAAAAACTTTGAAATGAGTCAGAACAAATAAAATTAAGACTGAAGAGATCAGATGCTGGTGCTGTCTGGCTTGCTGATTCCACTCAACTGCTTTAATATAAGCTGGCTTCAGTTGGCTAGGAGGCATGGAAGAGTGTCTGGGAATCATTTTAAAAGTCTACATCAATTTGATTTGAGAAGCTTCAGAATAACTGCATTTCTTAATTAAACCAAGGATGTCACACTGCTAATTCTGGACCAGGAGAAGATCAAGTTGAAGCCATGGCAGTTAATTGTTATCGATTGGTGTGTAACAGCATTAGTAAATTCCAGAGGGTCTGGCCATTAGTGAAGTATAAAATGATCCAGCGACAACTTTAATTGGTTTTAGATAAAACGGAATAAAAATTCATAGGAAGCCACTGAGATTTAAGATGCTTGGGAGAACTGAAACTCTTCCCTTGATTAAGTTTAACTATCCCTGGAGAAAGACTATGAATGAATCCATATGGGTTGGAAACAGGGTGGAAGTTGGAAAAGGTCCAAATCTTTCACAGTCTGAGTGGCTGCCTTGCAATAGAACTTTGTGTGATGATGGAAATCTTCTATGTCTGTGCTGTTCTATGTGGTTTTCACCAGCTGCATATGGCTATTGAGCACTTGAAACACGGTTAGTGGAACTGAGGAACTAATTCTTAAGTTGTATTTATCGTGAATTAATTTAATTTAAATAATCCAGTGACTAGTGGCTATAAATTTTGACAGCACAAGTCTGAATATTTTCTCTAACCAAAAAAAGCAAAACTTTGGTAATATTTACATGGCTGGCTATATTAGTAAAAATAAGCTAGGGAACGCTGCAGTTAAAAAAAATTAAAAAGTAATGAAATTTTAAAAAACAAATTCTAGAATCCCACTGGCTTATAGCAGCAAATATTTATGTCTCCTTTCACACTGAATTTTTCACTTCAGTTTCAAGCTGGGGCCTGGTTACAGAGCACTCTCTGTGTGAAACATTGGTAGTTGTTTTTGTAGAGCAAAAGGAAGCTTTAAGACCACACTTTCCACTGGTTCTTAAGATTTCTGATTATTACTGACACATACTGCTTCTGCTCATATTATATATATATATATATATATATATATGCATATACATTCATACAGCATATATATGTATACAGCAGCATATGTATATATTTATACAGCATACATATATACACACATATGCTTTTCTTCTCTTTCTTTCTTTTTTTTTTTTTTTGAGATGGAGTCTCGCTCTGTCGTCAGGCTGGAGTGCAGTGGTGCAATCTTGGCTCACTGCAACCTCCGCCTCCTGAGTTCAAGCGATTCTCCTGCCTCAGCCTCTCAGGTAGCTGGGACTACAGGTGCACGCCACCATGCTCAGCTAACTGTTTTTTTTTTATTTTTATTTTTAGTAGAGACGGGGTTTCACCATATTGGCCAGGCTGGTCTCAAACTCATGACCTTGTGATCCGCCTGCCTCAGCCTCCCAAAGTGCTGGGATTATAGGTGTGAGCCACTGTGCCCGGACCACATATGCTTTTTCACTAGCCAAATCATATGACTCTCCTGAGTTCAACACAGCAAGGATATAGAGCCTCTCTCAGAAAGGCATGGGATATAAATGAACAGTAATACAGTTCATCAGAGAGTCCTAAAAGGGCATAGAGATTATTTGTTGCATTAATGAATATTTGCTAACACATTCTGTGTGTTCTGACTGCAATTTGATGCTGTGAACCCATCCCTTGTACGTATAGACATAAGAAGGAAACGCAGCATGTTAGTCTTTTTCAGTACCATCCTTTCCCAGTTTTCACATGACCACATCCTTTCATTACTTTCACTACTTACTTCCTATTTTAAGCATCACTTCCTCAGAAAGAACTCCCTAATATCCTAATTTAAATAAGTGAAACTTGATGATTTTTGTATAATATATGCAACCAACCAAACAATATACGTTAAATTTGTTTTGTACCTTTAAAAGAATGCATTAGTCAGTCCCAGACAGGAGCTTATTTAAAGGGGCACCAAGGCTCTTTACACATATCTTTCACTTCCCTATTACATTGTAAATTCCTTGAAGGCAAATTAAAGAATTAATTCATTCTTAGTTTCCTGTGACTTACTGTACAGTGAACAAAATAATGATTGATTGAATGAATGATGATATGAAGAATATATATGAATAACCTAAACAATGTTTATCATAAGTATTAGAAATATTCAAGTAGACAAAATTGTTATAAAATTATAGATGTAAAATTTTAAAGAAATGAATCTTTTAAAGCAAGAGATAATCATAAAGTAACATTTATTTACAATGGAACTAGTGAAACACAGTAACATTACCCTCTCTTTTTAGAAAAAGAAACATTGTTTAAAGTTACATCTCAGAAATAGTAATAAAAAGAACAGACTTCTGAGCAATTTGCAACTTAAACTATAATAATTTCAAACGTTCAACAAATTTGTTTCAGGATAATTAGATAATTGTCTGAGTTCCCCAATAATTACTTTAGAGATACATTAGTTCATTTTTATTCACTTGAATATTTGTAATAGAAAGCTTTCTAAAGCACAAATACTTCATATAAGTCAGTTTTGTATAACTACTGTAAATTAATCAAGCAATTTATTTTATATTCATGTACACAACTGAGTCACTGCCCTTCTTCACTGATGTTATAACCTGTAATGAATCCTATTATAATCTGTACCTGTAGTTCTTCTCCCCTTTTGACTAAAGGTCCCATCATCCTTCTTTTCTTTCCCATTGATCTCTCTGGACCTGGGAAGTATTTTACTTCTGTCTAAATAAATATAGTACAGTCTGGACAGCTCGTCTTTGAGCTTTTACTTATTCACTGAATATTTTGGAATATGCCAGAATAATGTCACCAACATGTTTCTTTTAGTAAGTTATCCTATATTTATAGCCACAAGTACCGTGTTTTATTCTAGCAGGAGCTAAAAATAATAAAAATAAGTGTGTCAATTTCTAACACATGAAACAGATAAAAATGGTACTTTGTGTCAGTACATTTTATAAGTTTATATTTATTACTTTTACTTAATGTAAAGTCAATAAATGAACACAAGTAGATTCCTTTAATGATAACAGGCATTAGAATGTGTGGTCTGAATGCCAGTCACAATTAATGTAACTGGCAAGGCTCAGTAGCTAACAGCCTTGAACTAGGAGCCAGAAATTATTTTACTTGATATTTCTACACTAGATATTTTTATCAGACACTTATGTACCAATGTTATTGATTCATATAAGAGATAAAGTCTCCATACCATAGTTATCAGGTGCTAGTGGAAGAAGAAGATAATAAAGGAGAGGAGAAACAAACATAGATTGAAAAGCTTGAAATGACAGAGTTGAATGGTGATTTAAGGAATCTAAGTCTAGACAGTTTCTCTATGGAACTGATATTTAAACTGATACTTGAATTATGAGAATTCAGCAGCCATGCTGAGAACTTAGAGAGTGATAGGTCTCATGTCCTCAGGACAAGCAAGAGGAAAGCACTACCATGAGGTGAGCAGAAGGCATGACCCTGAAATGGAGCAGCACCATGCTGCGAGGAGTGCGGTGAGCTGGGTATTGGGTGAAGTAAGAGAAGGGGCAGACGCCAAACTAGAATGAGAATTTTCAAGCACGAAAGGAGTCATGCCTGAATTATAGGCACAGAGGCATATGATTTGATCTGGCTTAACTGTATCCAGACTGCTTAGATTAGAATGGATTGGATGATTCAAGAAAAGAAAGCACTCTTGGGAAGAGGTCAAGAATTTGGAAACCCTGTCACTACCTGGCTAGGGTAAGCTGTTGAATCTCTGTAGGCTCAGATTTCTCAGACATAAAATCAAATATTTAACAGACTGTATTAACTTTCTATCATTGCTGGAACAAATTAACACACACTTTGTAGTTAAAAAATAAAACACACACACAAATGTGCTGTTGTAGAGTTCAGAGGTCAGAATTCTGACATGGGTCTCATCTGGCTAAAGGCAAAGTGTCCATAGGGCTGTTTCTTATCAGGAGGCTCCAAGAGAGAATGTGTTTCCCTGCTCATTCAGGTTGTTGTTCAGAATTCAGTTCCTTGTTACTGTGGAACTGGGGTTCCCACTTCCTTGCTTGCTGTAAGCTGAGGATCATTCTCAAGTTTTAGAGGCCACCCACATTCATGGGCTCATGCCCTCCTTCCTCCAACTTCAAAGCCAGCCATGGCAGGTAAAGCCCATCTCATGCTACACATCTCCCCTGTCTCTCCCCCTATTGCTACATCCCTCTGACCCAATCACCCTGCATCCTCTTCCACTTTTAAGGGCATATATGGTTACATTGGGTCGAACTAAATAATCCAGAGTAATTTTCCTATTATTGATTAAGATTTAAAAATTAATCTTAACTTTAATAATTTTTGCCTTGTAATGTAACATACTCAGAAATTTTGAAAATTTAAGACCTGGATATCTGGGCATGTGTGGGGCGGGAGGAGCATCTTTCTTATCACAATGTTTTCTTCAGATTTGTTACTCCTACAAAGAAAGATATATTTTATCTTCATAGACTTGATCTTCATTTCTCTACAAATCAGTTTGATATTGTGTTAGATATTGCTTTAAGTGGACTTCATAAACACTATATATATATATATATATATAATTAGATAAAAATCTAGTGTAGTGTGAAGCAAATGACTGTGAGAAAAGATATATTTGGCTTTATTTTGAAATTAGGTTGTCTATTTTATGTTCATAGAAAAGGGATAGCTAAAATTATCTGAAAAAAATCACACTTTTAAGGAAATAAATAGAAAAGTAGAAGGAGAGTGAGAGAAATGACTAATTAGTTTATTTTGCTGTATTGATGGAATTGGCTATTTCAAAGCTGCTGCTATGAGATGTTCATGTTGGTCTTTAAAATAAATTGTGTTTTCTTAGGGCTTGTCAGTGTTTGGATGATATTTTATAAAGAGTATTTTTAATTATGAGGCATCATCCACTTTCCAGAGTATTAGTTAAATGTTAGTATTTAATATCTTAAATATTAATTTTTGTGTGCCAATTTATTTTGCTTGAACAATTTAAGTCTATGTATTTTCTTGGTGTATCCACAACAATTTAATGTTCAGAGAAAGGCATTTTTACAAAAGGAATTATAAAAAATGCCCTTATACAGGCTTTTTAATGTTCTTTTCCAGAAAGGCAATGTGTGTATTCTGCCCCCTTTGATCAACGACCCTCCCCAGTAAGCTTTATAAAAGCAGTATAAATGCTAATGCATCCTGGTCTAATTTTTGCTGTACTGTATGAACATAGCATAATCAAAATAAGCTGTTCTTCCAGAACAAACTCTTTAGTTGCTATTTCTGTTTCTCATGACCTTTGGGAAAGTAAATAATATTATAAAGCCCAAATGATCATGTAATGTACATCCCCAAATGAACAAGGAAAATTGCAGTGCATTTGTACAATCTCTGGAATTGGATTAGAGTCCTTGGGGCTGGAGTGTCACCCAGCACAGACCACGTATTTTGCCCTTTACATTGAAGCGAACTGCAAATCATGCAGTTATTTTTATGGTTGCTTGTTCTTTGGTTTGGGTGACAACTTAATATCCCGCAGTAGTAGTTGGCAATAAAATGGCACATATGACTGGTCACAGGCAGTAAAAGAAGCCCTTGTACCTTCTGATTGCTATAGAAAAATCATTGTGCAGTTTGTAATATAAATAAATAAATAAACAAATATAGGAATGTAGGTCTTGCTGAAAAGTGACCAGAAAATCAAATTAAAAGCCCATATTTTTCACCATGTACATGGAGTGTGTGCTCTGCTAGATGGGGGGTCTGGGAGCAGGATATTTGCTGTATCTATCGCTAATGGCAGTCTTAATTTTCTTCACAAGTTGATTATGAATGTACCAGAGCCCCTGTAACATATTCCTCATCCTTAGAGGTCATTCATCATAATTGTTCTTAGTCTGTGCTTTCTATATTAATAGGAATCATAACATATTTATTATGTCTTATTTGAAAAACATTACCAGGTGTCACATAAATAATTCAGCTTTTTCTAAAATGTATTGGAAACTTTAAAAACAGTTAAATATATATATATACACACATAATTTATATATACAGTTATATATAACTTTAAAAACACATTTTGTATATATAACTTTTAAAACACATATATAATATATATAAGCTACATATGACACTGTGTTTTAAATGTATATTTATATATTATATATCAAATATATATATAACTGTGTTTTTAAATATATATACTTCATCAGTAAAACATTGGTGAGAACACACACACACATGCATACATTTTCTTTCTCTCTTCTCTGATTTGTGATCAGAGAAAGGAGATAAAAAAATTCACTATGTTTTTAGAGGCAGCTCATCTAATCTTCAGTCACAGGCTAGTATCTAAGGGCTTTTAGGTCTTGGAAAGTCCTAGATCAATATTTCTCATATTTGTCTATCTGTGCTTGCTACTGAAAGCACAGAAAGCATAGCTATCTGTGCTTGCTACTACTTCTGTATTTTATGCCGTCATCTATCTGTGTTTTACACATTGCCATAATTTATCAATGGTTTCCTCATCTCTATTCTTACCCCACTATGGACTGGTTGTCTCCTTGCACCAGAGTTAACTCCCTACAAGATATTTGATCGTAGCATACCCTTTACAATCTCCAATGACTCCTAAATCCTGCAGAAGAAAGATCATATTTGTTAGCAAGACAGTGAAGCTCTTCTAATGTCCTAGGTTCTTTTTAATTGGAGGTTGTATTTTTTCTCTATGAGAAAAATACATCTCTGCTCATTCTTTGCCCTTGGAATAAGCAGCCTCCATATACAATTATGCACCAATTAAATATTCCCTCCCTTTATTCAGTCACTTGAGCAGATAACCACTTTATGTGAATGATGGCATCTCTCATATCACTTTCTAGTATTTATTTCAGTAAGCTATAGTTCATTTTCATTTCTCCTTTCTTCTCTATTTTAAGGTCTACTATGATAGTAACCATGTTCTTCACATATAACAGGCACCTAATACTTGATGCTGAGTAAAACATTAAGTTATGTTGGCCTCCTAGACAAAACAAGATACAGATCAATATGAAGGCTTGTGATGTGTATTTGATGTTTGGCATACACAGAGGAAAAAAATGAAAAACACTGTGTGTTCCTAATAAAACTACTTTAAGATAATTTAAGTTCTATAGAGTAAGGACTTTTTTACTCACTGATACACCACCCACACTTTAAGGAGTCCCTGGCACAGAGTAATGTTTGCTCAATAATGATTGCAGAAGTAATACTTGTCTATGTATCTCTTATCAGAAAGTCTAGCAGGCTAAAGACAAATTAATATTGTTGAGGATATTAAAGATATAAAAAGTAGCAAGATTATTGCTCTGAAGGAAAAATTCAATTTCTCCTGATAGGGAGTTGATGAAAGGTGGTTCAACATAGAATTATAGTGATGGCTAATATTTGAATCCTATGGGACAAAGCCAGTTCATGTTTACAATCTGCAACAACACTGCACTAGAATGGTAAATTTGCAGACATGGAATATCATTAATAGCATTTATTTAAATTTCTTAGAGAAGATGGTTGAAATCATAACTCAGTACTTGATGGGAAAGACAGTAGAAAGAAAAGGAAAAAGTTCAGTATTGTGCCTTCAGAAATGTTCTTCATTTGAAGTGAGAAAAAAATGTAGATAGGTAGATGTGAGAATTATGTGAATGACCACTGGAAATCCATACAAATAAAATCTTCATGAGGCCAGGCACAGTGGATCACATCTGTAATCCCAGCACTTTGGGAGGCCGAGGTGAGAGGATCTCTTGAAGCCAGGAGTCTCTACAAAAACGTTTTTTACAAATTAGCCAGGTGCAGTGGCGTGTGCCTATAGTCCCAGCCACTCAGGAGGCTGAGGAAAGAGGATTGCATGAGGCCAGGAGTTCGAGGCTGCATTGAGCCAGGATCACACCACTGTGCTCGCTCTAGCCTCGCCACAGAGTAGGAGTCCATCTTTAAGAAAAAAAAATAAAAACTTCATGAAAGATTAAGTGTATATGTATGTGTATGTGTATATGTGTGAGTGTCTCTGTGTGTGTGTGTCTATACATGCACATGTGTATGTGTGAGAATAACGTACATTTGACTAAGTAGAACAGAAAAGTAAATGGCTTAAAATAGCAAATTGAGTTTAGCATCTTCAGAATCAGCTATGTAGTGAAGATGGTTCTAGAGTTGCTCAAGTGAGTGTCCATGGAAGACTCAGATTTTTGTCACTTTTTCACTCTGTCTTTGGATTGTCCTGAGGCCCCCTCAACTTCTTGAGATACTAATGTCATACACTGATACTTCCATTGACAGATAAATAAGATATAAAACAATGCTGTTCATCTCTCTTTTAAAGTGACAAAAATGTCCCAGTAAAGAGAATTGCATCACACACATCACTAATAGACTAGCCATGGACAGCCTAATTTTGGCGTCTTTATCCCTGAGCTGATAATTCATTTCATCCTGCCTCAGAGATAGTACTTAAATAAAATTGTGTTTTTGTAACAAGAAATAAATAATTAGGCAACTGACAGTGGTGATGTGTTGTTTTCATTATGGATTTTTATGAATTGGTATTTATATTCCCAACATGATTTTTCTACTAAAACACAGAAGATAAAATTTCCAATAGCATATTAATGTCGGATTTCCAATGTGTACAACTTATACAGGCAAAAATATAGTGCAATACTAACTGACCATTATATGGGTCTAGAGTCATTTCAAGATTTACATCTGTATTTCATCCTACGTTATCAGAAAACAAATTGGACGTTTTATCACGAAAATGAATATTTTTTAAAATAGTGGGTAGATTGTGAACAGCAACAACTAATATAGAGGTGTTTCTCTAGAATGCCATGAATGTGCTCCTGGAAACTCAAGTTCTGCAAAATCACGCACTAAAAATATCAGGACTTAGAGAAGAATATTGCTAGAAGAAGAATAATAAGAATCTAGGCAAACTTGTAACTGGGGCTAACGTAATAGCATTCTAAATAATATGCGTAGTTATAAAATAGTATTTCAAATAAATGAATGCTACATTGAATGTAAAAATATACCATTATTTAAAAAAAAAGAAAGGGTTTGTAATTAAGGCTTGAGTCTACTAAGCCATAAGAATATGAAAAACTTTGCAAATTAAATAAAAATAATATGTACTTCAAATGTACAGCAGATGATTGACCAAGCCAGGTGCCAGGTGGCAGATGGAAGGGTGAGTAGACCTGGTGCCTTACTGTGCATTACTCTTGCTCACTATATTCTGCCCTTGGATTTTCATTTCAGTTGCTGTTACACTTGCCAGCAGGGCACAATACATTAACAGAATGAGGAGGCGGGAGAGTGGGGAAATATCATCTGAACAAGCAGTCCCTATTTGGCTGACATCACTCCCCTGTATGCCAATCATATATGAGCAATTCATATTACTGAAGCTTAGTGTAGCAGTGCTGGTCATATTTAAATAAGTCAATTATGTTTCACATGGTTAAATTTGTCCAAAGAATTGCTGGGTAGCTAGTTGGGAATGCATTTTTGAAAGACAACTACTTATTTAGTTGCCAAAAGTCTCTGTATACCCAGTAAATGTATTTGGGTAGTAACTATATGATACTATCATACCAACTTGATCTCAAAATTCCATGGGACTTATCTAGATGTAGATAGGATGAATTATTTTATTCTTCCCAGTCCTTAACCTATTGCTAAGAATTAGGAATGACTGCAATCTAACAATTCCCTCTCCTTATAGGATAAAAGGTAAAATAGAGTGTTAAATAAGCAAGAAAATTAGTGATGTGCATATATTACACAAGACCTTCACAGTTTTTAAGCTGGGTTGCACGTTGTTTTCAAACATCTTAGAAACAAAAAGGAAGAGGATTATGGGATCCTCAGTGATTATAAGTAAAAATGGATTGGCTGCTTAGAAGAAAAGCAATTTTTCTTCTTATAAGTCTTAAAGTAGTGGAAATGGTATGGTGTTCTCATTAGCATATTTACAAAACCCAGGGTTTGTTGTTTGTTTGTTTTGGTTTGTTTTGAGGCTATTTTCTGTGGATACAGAGGTCAAACTTAAAAGTCCATAATAGTTGAAACTACTTTGGATGACAAAACAAATGTTCTAGTGTCTGGTTTGATAAAAAAAATAAGAAAAATTATTTTTAGCCGAATGCTGGTTGCAGGTTAAAAGATCATTTGCACATTTAATAATCTACTGAGCCAAATGATAGTTTTTGTTTTCCTATTAAAACTTTTGTTGCAAACAGAACTTACACATGGATTTGAAGGTTAAAAAAAAAAGAATTTTCATTAACATGTTACAGATAAAGAATCAATGGTGCTAAAGAGATAATATATTTTCTGAGAGGGTTGTATTTGAGTGGGATGGGGACATTAGAGTTTTATAGAATTAATCTCAATTAATGGAGTAGAAACAATATTTTCAGAAATATAATTGAAAAATTTTATATTATTGTATATATCGGTATAAACTTTAAACTTCATTATCAAGTTACCCTAGAGTGGCTCAATTGCAAAGTCTGAGTCACATTTTTACAAGATTTGAAATGTACAGTGCCATATGTAATTTAATCTTTGAAGCGTGAATATATGAGTAAAAAGTCTGTTTACAGATGAAACAAAGTGATTCGTTTTACAGAATAATGAGGTTTTCATTTCCATCATCTACAACAACTTTTTGATTATATGTATAGTTGACCCTTGAACAAAACAGGTTTGAACTGGGAACGTCCACTTACACATAAATTTTGTTCTGCTTCTGCTGTTCCTGAGATAGCAAGCCCAACCCCTCATCTTCCTCCTGCTCCTTAGCCTACTCAGTGTGAAGATGGTGAAGATGAAGACCTTTGTGATGATCCACTTCCACTTAATAAATAGTAAATATATTTTTTCTTTCTTATGATTATCTTAATAACATTTTTTCTCTCTAGTTTATTGTAGGAATACAGTATATAGTATACAAAATATATGTTAATTGACTGTGTTATTGGTACACCTAACAGTAGGCTATGAGCAGTTAAGTCATTACTTTTAAGGGGAAATCAAAAGTTATACACACATTTTTGACTCACATGGGGTTGGTGCCAATAATCTCAGCATAGTTCAAGGGTCAACTGTAGATATCACATATATGTGAATTTGCTTATTTAGAATTTGGTCTTCTATACATGTGAATAGTTCATATACATATGAATCACCTATAGGATTTTAAAAATATATGTATATATATACAAGTCTAAATTTTCTAGTACAACTGACTATATTTGAAATAAATCAATATTATTGACAACTTGTTAAAAATTATGTTAGTTGAATTCAGCTTATTTCATATCTGCTTTTAGATAATTTAAGACTTTAAAGTTTAGATTTAAACTTGTGACATCAAGCCATTTATTCAAATAATTAGTAATTATCCTGTGATATAAATTTTAAGTATCAAATAAATAAACATTCATATGTTTATTTCATGACTAAAGTATAATTAACCTGGGAAGGAATATATTTTAAAATGTTTATATTTTTTGCTTTGCTCATAAAATACGATCAATTCATTCTTCTTTCTTAATGAACAGTTATTATGTCTCCAAATATAAGAATGTTTCTTCTGCCCACACTGACTTAAAGCATATATCTATTTTACATACATCTTCTAGATTTTTAAATGTAATTTCTCTCTGAAATACACATATCACTCAATTCTTTAGCTCTCTTACTTCTCTCTTGAGTGTACATTTTGCTCTAATTCTGACATTTTTTTTCTGTATCTCTAATTTCTAAAAGCAACATTTATCTTGGGAATAAAGATTTTTTTCATTGACAGTTTAGTTTAATTTTCACATGAATCTCATCCATGCATGAATAATAACACAAAGTAGCCTTGAAATTCACTATTACTAGTTGATTGCAAAAGATCTTGACAATATGTAATAAGAAACATAATGTTTTACTATACCACAAAGATATTAGGTTAGCATTTATTGGAGGTATTTGAACTAGTATACGGAGATAACGCATTTTTTTTCTATTTTTGTTTGTTTGTTTTATTTGAGCCCAGCATGCATTTATATTATTTTATTTGTTCTATTATGTTTGTTTAATTGTTTTATTTAAGCCCAGCATGCATTTATATTATTAGAAGGAAGAGTGCTATTTATTAGAAAAAGAGTGCTATTTAACTGTGTCTTTTTTGGAAAAATGATTGGATATGACTATGTCTTTTAATTTAACTTCCTGCTCTATTCTAATCTCTGAGAATTTTACGGAATGTCTTCTCTGATAATTCTCTCCTTGATTTGTTTGATGGCTCTTTTTTCTTTTTTCTTTTTTTTTTTGAGACCGAGTCTCTCTCTATCCCCCAGGCTGGAATGCAGTGGCACAATCTCGGCTCACTGCAAGCTCTGCCTCCTGGGTTCACGCCATTCTCCTGCCTCAGACTCCCGAGTAGCTGGGACTACAGGCACCCGCCACCAAGCCTGGCTAATTTTTTGTATTTTTAGTAGAGATGGGGTTTCACCGTGTTAGCCAGGATGGTCTTGATCTCCTGACCTCGTGATCCGCCCGCCTCAGCCTTCCAAAGTTCTGGGATTACAAGCTTGAGCCACAGTGCCCGGCCATTGATGGCTCTTTTTAACGTCTCCTGGAGAGTGCTAGCAATTCTATCATTACTTTGTGGCCATCTACCATCTAAACTAAGATGTGCCATTAAATGCTTGTCTTGAGAAAATAATACTTCATATTTGGGGAGACAATTTTATCAAATAACTTTTAAAAATGCTCGCTGTAAGACATGTGTGTATGTGTGTGTGCGTTTCAGCACATATTTATTGATTACGTGGTGGCATATAATATCCTTAAACCAAGAACATTTGGTTTCTGCATAAGGATTATTGAATAGAAAAATAAGATATTGTGTAAAACCTGTAAGTGAAGTCTACAATTCAAGCAAACAACGTGCATTATTATCTAAAATTACACTATGAATGTATGTGTTGATTTTCAGTTTTTCTTATCAAATGTGTAAGATCTAGAAGGCAAATATAGCGCTGTATGTTGATTTTTTAACAATGTCTTAGAGGTAAAAGATGCAAGTTTGTTTCCAGATGTATAAAGGTTCTTTTTACATACGTCCCTTGTAACGTTCATATATTTAGCCAGTGGGCAAAATCCAAATGAAACTGCCTTTCATCCCGACTGCCCTTGTTTTACTCACAGTAAAAGATGTCCATAGAGGATCTGATCTTTATAGAAATTTAAATACAGCTGCCTTCCAGTCACCTATGCCAAAAAGAAACAGAGTAGTAGATTATTTCCCTTTAGAACTCATTAAGGTTAACACCATAATTTTAGACATAAGGAAATAAAAATTTAAAACTATAAGAGAACTCACATATAATTGTATTTTTTAAACTAAAAATATGTAAGAAATATTTATCTTGCTACCACAAAAAGGTATTATTTCAAAACCTCGTTTTTGTGTATAGGAGATAAGCTTGCCTAACAAAACGAATATTGGAATGGAAATTTAGATTTACTCATTCATTTATTCATGATTTGGATGCATTTACTCTATATCAAGAATTGTACTACAAACCAAGTGTTTTTTATGCAATAATGAGGAATACACTATCCTGGCATTTATGAAGCAGGAGAGTGGAGGTGATAAGCAATGAAAAACGTACTGTGTAAATATAGTAAATAATCTCAAACTACTGTAAGGACTTTAAAGGAAAGTAATAGGATAATATAGGAGAAAATCTTTGGTACAGGACAGAATAGTGGGAAGGAAAGTCCTCTCCAAAACAGTGGTGATTAGATTGACATGTGGTAAATACAGAAGACCAGTCAGGAAAACATAGGAATAAAAATATCTCAGGAATATTTTAGGAACAACATATACAAATTCGTTGAAAAGAGAAAGAATAGTCTTCAAGATGATGAAAGGGGTTGAAGTACTGATGTGCCACTGGATCATGAAAACAAAGGGTGAGTATAGTTCAGATGTATTTGAACGCATAGGCAGAAAATGTATCATGCTTTATTGGTTCTGGGCACGCTTCCCTTCTTTCCAGTTCCCACTGTGCAACAACTACCTATATGAAGATACCAAATCACTTTTCTGGCTTTAAGCACATTTTCCAGTTCTATAAAATGCAGATAACAGTTCTTCTCTCAGCAAGGTTATTTTCAGGATCACACAACATTAGGCATGTGGAAATGATTTAAAAAGTTAAAAATACTATGACTCATGGGATCAACTCTGCTAGAGTCAAAACCTGCTTAGAGCACCAATGTCTCTGCTAAGTTTTGATATACATAAACAAAGATCAGTTTGTTTTCACCAAGATGTCATGATTTTGTTATACATTTTCTAGATTATTTGATATCACTAGAGAATTTCATACTGAACCTAAAGTAAATGGCAAGAAAATAAAATGGACTGCGTTGATCATGATGAAAGTTAATATTGACCTTTCAATATTCTTCTTCCAAGAAGTTCTCATTATACAAAAAAAGGAGGCACTACAACCTTTGGTGATAAGTAAATGTTAACTGAGAAAGCATATTAGGCAGAGCGTGATGGCTCACACCTACAGCCCCAGCACTTTGGGAGGCCGAGGCGGACAGATCACCTGAGGTCGGGAGTTCACGACCAGCCTGATCAAGATGGGGAAACCTCATCTCTACTAAAAATACAAAATTAGCCGGGTGTGGTGGTGGGCACCTGTAATCCCAGCTACTCGGCAGGCTGAGGCAAGAGAATCACTTGAAGCCGTGAGGCAGAGGTTGCGGTGGGCCGAGATTGCGCCATTGCACTCCAGCCTGGGCAACAAGAGCAAAACTCCATCTAAATAAATAAATAAATAAATAAAACAAAAAGCCATATTAGGAAGTGAATTTCCCTCAGTGCAGGCAAATTAAAAGGTCTGTAGGGCACAAGATGCAGGTGGGATATCTGGGAAGGATGCTTATACATCTATTTCTTTATTATCCCATTACATGGGCATAAACAAAGCTTAGCTACCCAGCAGAAATGCACATCAGCTGGAGGCTTCTCTAATATCTCTTTCAAGCTGTTAACATCTACAACTCCTTGATTCTCATCACTGATATCACCTAAAATGATGCAAAACTCTGAAAGTTTAAATCTTTGACATCATTTGTTGCTCAATAATAGTATTTTCTTCCTTGAAATAAAATGTTGAGAGGGATAAAGAAATTTCAGGAATCTGGACACCTAAAGCAATAGGAAATATGATGTCCTTAAGTGTCCAGTGGTAAACTGACTGCTTTAAAGTTATGAGCATAATTTATCCTCTGTATGTTTAATTTACTCTGACTTCTGTGTGTGTGTCTTCCATAACATCAAAAATTGAAGCAGTATGGAGTATCCAAGTAATTATTAATTATACTAGATCATAAAACTTATTTGAACTCCTGATTCTTGGATGATTTTTTGACAAAGGCTAGTGGAAAAGTAGCTAACTGAGAGTTATGCAGCTCTTTCTTTGTATCATGAGTTTCAGGTCCTGATTATAACAGTATTTTTCTTTTACAAGGTATCACAATTAGTCAAAAAAACCCATTCAGAGCTCACGAGAGAACAAACAAGTAGCATGACAAAAATGTAAAGTGGTGGATGAAAGTAAGAAAAGAATAGTACTGAATATTTTGAGTAAAGTTTAATATATGTATACATATTGCATGTGTGTATCTGTGCCTGTGTGTGTTTGTGTGTGTGTGTGTGTGTGTGTGCGAGAGAGAGAGAGAGAAACAGAGAGGAGGGAGGGAGTAAGGAAGGGAGAGAACAAGACTTGGCCAAATAATATTAAAACTCCAAAGCTGCATTTGCCTAAAGTCATTGTGAACACCTTATTTTATTTTTGTTTACCATATCCATCCTGGGAATATCTTGTAAAACATATTTCACAGGCAGGTAAGACATTTGACTTTTTGTATTGCCATGGTTTAATCCACTTGTGAATTTAAAACTTAAATCCGTTTAAAGATTCAGTCCCTTTGAAAATGCTAATCTCAAAAGGATTTTTATTTTTATTTTTGGCAGAAAAACAATCGCTTCTCTTTCTGGGGAATTATAAACTACATTTTATTTTATTCTTATTGCATTTTTTTACATTAATAGTATTCTCTTAATACTCTAGTTAGGATGCTGCCTATTTCTTATAACTCTATCAACATAAATTGAAAAGGCATTCTTGGAAATGAAAAAAGAATTATATTAAAGTTTTATCAAAATTTTTTCTTTCCTTTTTCCTTTTCACTTCAAAACACTGCACTCTAGTATTGCTTTTACATTTGAGGCTAAGTCTGCAACTCAAAAAAATATTGATTCTTTTATGTGCAGGGTGTTCTTGGCTACAGCAGACAGCACAAATGAATAAAAATACATGTGCTTTCTTCATTTTTCAAGGAAGACTCATTATCTGCCTGTGGTCTTTCCTGATCAAGGCACCACGCCCATTGGTTTAATGTGATGTAAAGCATTTCTACAAAACAGTTCCACAGAAGGTTTTATCTTAGGAAAGTGAAAGAAGAGAGAGAAACTAAGAAACTTTTCTATAATGACACATACCATCAAATATTTATTAAGTGCCTCCTAAATTCCCAGAACTGTGCTAGAGTCTGTAGATAAAATGGCCAGAAGAAACTTACATGCTCCTGGATTTCTTGGAACCTGTGCTCTTGTGAGATCAGGAAGGCCAGTTGTATGGAAAAGAGCATTAGCATTTTGAGAAATTCCTGATGGTCAGCAAGTTACGGAGTAAAGTTTATTTTAGTCTAAATATTTATTAATAACAATCCAGGTTGAAGGTCTACTACTACCAATTAAATTCTCAAACGTACAATAGAATTTAAAACGCCTGCCTCACAGTGCTTCCTAATAACCTAAATAAGAAAATGCTGTGAAAATATCGTTGTGTACTTTTTCTGTTGATTTTTAGTGTGTTCTGATTTTTGTTGTTATTCTCTAACATATTCTCAGTTCTTTAACATTTCCAGATATGCAACAGTGATATAGATTGATATGAATTTGTTGAATAAAAGACTGCAAAATACTTGAATGATTGAAGATAGTGTCATTTTGGTACTTGAAAATTATTGGGGACTCCCTATTTAAAATATAGGGGTCTGCATTTAAAGTGTATCAGGGCGATTCTACTTCCCCGTTATTCCTCCAGGAAACCCTATTTTCTTAACTAGTAAAGAAAGATAACTTGTTAGATTTTTTAATATGTTCTAATGTTAAAATGTAAAATACACAAAATTTTGAGATACACTTGATTTTACTTTGTCAAACTTTTGACATTGTTAACCCAAATCCTGAATTTTTTTTATTAACGGTGAAGTTGTTACATATTTCTAAGAAGACAGCAAAATAAAATAGGAAGGAATATTGAATTACAAATGAAAGCTGCAATTGCATAATAAGGCTATTGTTGCTGCTAATAATTTTCTTCTCAGCTCTGTCTTAAGATATTGGCACTATTCTGAAGAGAAGGAGAGAAAAGGGGGATACTGGAAAGACTAAAAAAGGAAGTTTCAGTTTAGCTTTGTTTTCTCTCTTTGTCTTTTTTCATAAGACTTGTTCAGAATGTCCTTTTGGATTTAAGCCAGAAATATCAAAGCACAAATTTTTATGACAGTCAGCCAGATATTTCTCAGCCAAGCCATGGCTTCCCTCTGCAAAATTTTCTTAGGTTTACAAGTAATAGTTTGGGCTGAGGAAGAGTAGATTCTCTCACAGGTAGCAATTATTTTTTTTAAAAAAAGCTGTATGTGTGTATATGTGTATGTGTGTGTGTGTGTGTGTTTTCCACAAACAGAGTCATGGCATAAAATGGCTTACAAATGAGTGATTGTCTCACTTACCCTAAAGAAACATGACTTACACTAAAGCACAGGAAAGAGAAAAAGCCCCTATGAGAAAGGTAATTGTACAGGCAACAGTCATGGTTTACATTACTGGGCATTGTTTAATGTTGATTCAATAAGACAAAAATAATGCCTCACATAATTCACTAGGTTATGTATACACACTTTTAAAAAACTGAATGTTATAGAGAAGGATGCTTACCCTTAGGCTATCAAAGCAGGATTAAAGTGGATTTCTGAGATGAGCACTGGACTAAGAATTACTTAACATCCTTTCCATAAACCCCTTATTTTGTTTTACTTTATCATTGACAAAGTTCAGTTGAACACATTATTATATTTAAATCGCTAACAAAACTGAGAGGTAAGCAAACCTATTTATCCATTTTAATGTATACCAGAAATAAATTGATTTGTCATAATCAGTAAGAATGCTTTTCAAAGACTAGACTATAAATTTAAGATTATGTATCCCTCCTCACTCCACCATGGAGGCTGTTTATAACTTCTGCCACCTGACCTTAATCAAAAAAATTAATATTTTGAAATTTGCATTTCATCTATGCTGTTCCTCCACAGACATCATGTTTTTAATCAGTACTGCTCTTCCTCTACAGAATTCTATATGAATATTTCATATATATTTCAGATAGTTATGCTGTGTATGTAAATAGGCATTTTAAGCTTCACAGAATACAAAATTTCAAGAGGCAGTAGCAATGTCTGCCCAATGATACCTTTCTTGTTTTAGTCAAGAATAAGTATATAACTACAGTCTTAAATTTATCATCTATTTTCTTATTTAGTAAGTTATCACAAACATTAATCTATTCAACAAATATTTATTAGCATATTACTCTGTAACAGTTTTTAAGCTATAGGTTGCACATATGCATTTGAAAGATGCCCAGATCTTGAAAAAAGAAATAACAGAGACTTTATGTAAAATAATTAATTTTTCATTACTTCAGTCCAAACGCAGGCATCTTTCCCCAGAGAAATCCATTCTTTCTTGTAGTTCACATCGTTTTTGTTAGAGCTCCTATCTTCAGGTGACTATGTTTGCCCTTACCTGATTTACACAAAATAATTTTTATATTGAATCTTCTTTATTATATAAAATCGTTATATTGCATTTATTTCAGATCTATATAATTGTTGAGGAAAACAGAATATTAAGACTATTTCTGACCCTTTTATATTTGTATACTTAGAGCTCTGGCATCCTCTAGATGGGCATTCAAATATCAGCCCACCCGTAGTCTTGGTTTTCTGGCTTTAGGCAAACAAACCTCTAAAAGCCCCAGCAGCCTCCTCTGTAAGAGGAAGGTCACAGAAATGACTACTTCATTGGCTGGTTGTATAAATTTTAACAGGTAAGCATGCAAAACACTCAAGCAGTCATCTAAAACATTAACTTTCACTGTTGTTGTTTTGTTTTTATTTTTGGTTTTGTAAAAAATTGTCAACTGGAATCAATGATTATACAAGAAATGAAGAGAGGCTTGGCTTTCAGATGAAACTGAAAGAGCATTTGCCTACAATGAAATTATTTAAGTCACTTATAGGAATACAGAAATTATTTGGGGCCAAATGCCAATCCAAGATAAGGAATTACATTATTTTAGAAAAATTATAAAACTCTAGAAGTCAGTAGCACAAAGCAGCACTGGAAAAATAATTTTTTTTAGAAATTTGTTTACAAAAAGTTACATGGGATTATACACATACATGCATACCACACATGTATGTTTATATACTTTGATACAGTCATATAGCTACAAATATATTTATTTATATTTTTATTGAATCCCACCTCCATATCTTCCTCAGGGAGTTTATGTCTTCAAGATATCATGTTAGAGTTCACCATATGACTTGCTTTGGTTTATGATGGGTGGAGACTAACACCCCAACCCTTTGCCTTGAGCTTGGCTTTGGGAAATACTTAGAAAATGTAATGTTAACATATAGAATGAAAGCAGAGATTTGAAAAGTGCTTAAGACTTTGAATTTTCCCTGGAGGTTTCTGCCTTCAACACAGTAGGCACTTCCTCCCTGCCCCTCTAGCCACTGCTTCTTATACTATGGATCTAAAAATAATGAACACTTGTGGAACAGACTGATATTGTTTGGATGTGTGTCCCCTCCAAATCTCATGTTGAAATGTCATCCTATGTTAGAATTGGGACCTGGTGGGAGGTGATTAGATCATGGGAGTGGATTTCTCATGAATGGTTTTCCATCCTGTTGGTGATAAATGAGCTTTTGCTTGGTAAGTTCTTGTGAGACTTGGTTGTATAAAAGAGTCTGAGACCTCCGCCTTCTTTCTCTCTCTCACTTACTCACTTGCCATGTGACCTGCTTCTCCTGCTTTGCCTTCTGGCATGAATAAAAGCTTCCTGAGGCTTCACCAGAAGCTGAGAAGATGGCAGAATCATGCTTCTTGTACAGCCTGCCTAAGAGTGAGCCAAATAAACCTTTCTTCTTTATAAATTACCCAGCCCCGGGTATTCCTTTATAGTGATGCAGAACAGACTAAACAAGGCCTATATCCAACATGCCAATTCTATGCAGACCTCAATATTTAAAGCAGAACACCTTGGCATAATCCTACCAAGATCATCATCCCCCAGTTAACTGACAGACCCACAAACTAGATTAAATGATTGGTATTTAAAACTACTGAATTTTGAAGCGCTTATGTAATAAGAACTGGCTGACATAGGATTGTTTATTCTAGATCTATAAAATTCCAAACATTTAGGCAAATGTTTTGCTATTGCATTCAACAGCATTTAAAATACAGGTGAAACATCACAAGTAGTTATCTACTAAATGTGTTAAAAAATGATTTAGTTTATTGGTGCATTTATTTCCCTTATCACTGAAATTGGAATGAAGAAACTAAGTCATTTCCAATATTACCAGATTGTCATAAAGATTAAGTAAGTTATTATTGTAAAGATATTGGAAAAGGGCCCAGCAAGTAACAAATATGCACCATTTAATTGCATATTAAATAAAATACACACTATTTTCATTAGAGCATATGTGTCCTCTTTCTACTGGCATAAAATGTGCTTTGAATATTTTATTAGTTCTCTTCGGTGAAAGAAATTCTGCAAATGGGTAAATAATATGACCAATATAATGTGATAAGGAATAAAATATTAGACATAAAATACTTTGCAATATTAAAAGAAGTTTATCAGTATGTGAGAAACTACATTTTCTCAAGTAAGATAAAATGTTCATGGTAAAAAGTTAAGCATTAAACACATGGAAATATGTATAAAGTATGAAGATAACAAATGAATTATCTGAAACTCCATATATAATGTCATATATACATATATATATAACTCCATATATAATGTACATATATGTCTTAAGTCACTAAGTCATTTCCTTCAGTAAGAATCTTGAAGTAAGATCCCTTTGATCAATACTCTGGAAATATCACATTAAATTATAATTCCAGCATATGTTTAAAAAGTCCTCATATTTTAAGCCAGAATATTTTCATGTATGTTTGCTTTGTTCTTTCTCTCTTTCTTTCTGACTCTCTCTCTCTCTCTCTCTCTGTCAAGTTGTATGTTTCCAAAACATTGTGGCTATATCTTCTTCCTTAACAATTTGTTGCATGACCTTTAGAAAAATAGACTGTTACACTATTTATTTGAAGATCTTTGGCTTGAAATAGTTACTGTAAATTTTCAAGTGTCCCACATTATTATAAACCAAAAGAATTTGAAAACCAAAAGAATTCAATAGGTAATAAAGTATGTGTTATATGAATTTTCAGTAAAGACTAAGTAGAGAACATCAATAAAATCAAGTGCCAACTGGCGAGGGTTTTTTTTTAAATAGGAGGATATATTTCTAATTACTTTTTCATGCTTGGCACATTGACTGGAGATGACTTTTGCTTCCAGCCACTCAAAATATCTACTGGATAGATGTGTCATATAAATATGTAAATGATGGGCAGAGCTGTTTATATCTATTTGCCGTTCCTCCTTAATGTGGCCCTATACTTTCTGTATGCATTTCAATGTGTCACACATATGTAAATGAAAGAAAAAAATTATTGTTTGAGCTGAACTATGGAGTTCACTAGTTTACAAAAAATTTTAGTAATTTCACCAGAATTAACTATTTTTAATATTAGAAAATATCCGTAAATCCACACTTAAATGTCTTAAAAGTTTTAGTATATAAAAGGTACCATTCTGTTTCTTCTTTTCCTAAAGAAATTCACCACACGTCAGTAATTATGAATTAGTTACTATAATCTTAGAGTATTATGCATTTTGAGAGGGAGATCACTTCTGGTTTCTCAGATAAGATTCAGGTTTTTCTCATATAATAACACTCATTTGAAAGAAAAATTTAAAAAACTACTTTAAAAATATAGAAACACTTTATTCTACTATATCACTAAAATTTGACTGTAGGTTAGGAAAGTGGTCAAGACTTTTTTTTAGACAAGTCTTTCTACTTGTGGAAAGGACTCTTTTGGACAACAGTTTCATAACTTAACAAGGCTCAAATAATATGACATTAAAAGCTTTCAATAATTATCCTAACAGTTTTTTTCTATGAATAAATATCCTTACCCAGGAATATTATACATTCCAGAAAAATAACTAAATAACATGATAATTTCTGGAAAATGAGGATGATATTAAGAAAGGGTAAGCTGAATGGCATATGGCTAATTTATTTTTAGACATTTTAGAGAGAATAAAATGCTATATCATTTTTGTTTCATGGCATACAAATTTAGATTCAGATGTTGCATTTTTATCCCAATACGGGTATTTTCTCTTTATTCGTGTTTTGTTCCTGCTATTCATATGTACATCCTCAGTCTTCGCTATTTGCCTTAAGCAGGTTTCTCATTTTTATGATTTTTTTAGTGTGCCTGTTTTGACATTTTTGTTCATCCTCTTTCAAAAGCATGAATATATAAGACAAAAGCGGCAGTAGAAGGAAGAAAAGATAAGTAGGGATTAGAAAGAATGCTTATGTAAAATTTCCACAGAGCAGATAAAAAATAATTTATATTTGGCAGGACATGATATATAGTTCAGTAAATCTGCTGGGTGAATTGTCAAAAGCAACACAATGTTCAATTTATTTTAAGTCTTTGTAAACTTGTTTCTCTTCAGACAAGAAAAATCTAACTACAATAGAGAATAAAGCTTGGAAAAGCAAAGCATTCCTTCCACAGCAGTCTTACTACTAGAAAATCACACCGTGCAACCTCTTTCTCCGACAACTATTTTAATCGCACTGTTCTTCAGAGTGAACCAATTCATCCTCACCTATAATTAATAATTATTTGGCATACCTCCCGGCCTGACTTCTTACCCGTTAAACTCACACTAGCTATTCTAGCTCACAAACGATCTCAATAAATTTTCATGACACTTTAGTTTGTTAATACAAGATTAAGTATTTAGATATTCTCAATTAATTGTATATACCTCAAGTTTTTGCACAGACCATAAACAACAAAGCTAACATTCAACAGTCTTTCTATAACAAATCCCTCTTATTTTATTCTCTGCGCTTATTTTCTCCTGTTTCCAGGTTGTTTATCTGCTATGTTTTTAATGCCATTTGATCCCAACAATAAAAATATATTGATAATTCATGTAGACTCCTTTAAATAATATTGGACAGATAAATATATTTATTTTGTGCATAGAAAAGATACATTCACTTCCTGGATACATAGCCATCCCCTTACATCTGTTTCATTGAATGCCTTTAGAATGAAAATATTTACCTTTTCTTTTTCATGAGTCATGGAGGTACCTATTGTGCCTTCGAATGAAGATTATGCTTGAATTGTAAAATATTTGAACAAGGTAGAGATATATTTTTATGTATTTATTTGTGAAGTTAGTGATGTTCTAGGTTTAATATTTTTGTTCCACCCCCAAAAATTCATATATTAAAATATTTATTACCAGTGTGATGACATTAAAAGGTGATGCCTTTGAGAGATGATTAGATCATGAGGGAAGAGCCCTTGAGAATGGGATTAGTATCTGATAAGAAAAATATGAGAGAGATCATTTCTGTCTTGGCTATGTGAGGCTACAAGGAAAGAACATTGTTGGCAAACTAAAAAGATTGCCTTAAAACTTCTGGCACATTGATCTTGGAATTCCAGACTCGAGATATGTGAGAAATAAATGTTTGTTGCCTAAGCAACGTAGTCTGTAATATCTTGGCATAGCAGAAATGACTAACACAGGTGGTATCTATTAAGAAGGTACATATTGGGAGGCTGAGGCAGGTGGATCACGAGGCCAAGAGATCGAAACCATCCTGGCTAACACGGTGAAACACCATCTCTACTAAAAATACAAAAAATTGGCTGGGCATGGTGGTGGGCACCTGTAGTCCCAGGTACTCCGGAGGCTGAGGCAGGAGAATGGCGTGAACTCGGGAGGCGGAGCTTGCAGTGAGCCGAGATTGAACCACTGCACTCCAGCCTGGGCGACAGAGCAAGACTCCATCTCAGGAGATCGAGACCACGGTGAAACCCCGTCTCTACCAAAAATACAAAAAAATTAGCCGGGCGTGGTGGCGGGCGCCTGTAGTCCCAGCTACTCGGAGAGGCTGAGGCAGGAGAATGGCGTGAACCCGGGAGGCGGAGCTTGCAGTGAGCCGAGATCGCGCCACTGCACTCCAGCCTGGGTGACAGAGTGAGACTCCGTCTCAAAAAAAAAAAAAAAAAAAAAAAAAAGAAAAAAAAAAAAGGTACATTTGCCCCTGCACATCCCCCACCACACACCCCCCCACCACACACACACAAATTTAGACAGCTATTAATGAATAGAAATATATTTGTGAGGACTAAAGTTTTAATTAAGAATGTCCATCAACACAATAAAGAAATAAAATGGAGAATAACTACAGTGAAAGTTTCACTGGTAAGATTGTCATACCTGAGACATCTGGAGATGCCTAGGTATAAAGAAGAAGGTCAAGAGATATCAGTATATGCCACATGGTCAATGCCCTTCTTGTCCCCAGTGGCCTCCTTCACAGAGGACATTGGCAGCTTTCACATTTACGTAATCCACAGACATTACTGCCACAATCTTCTAGGAACTGAAGATATTTCTGTGCACCATCCCAAGAAGGAGTCATTGCAATGCCACTCCAGACACTGGCATTGTTGCCACAGCATTTGCACCAGCATGTCAGGCACCAGAGCCACCAGTGATGTGGACTAGCCCTTCTCTTGGCCCTGAAACTGTGTTCACTATTCAGGCACCTGTGTCACACACTAGCTCCACTGCCACTCCATGGGAGTATATGTCTCCTATGTATGAGCTGCCATCACGGTAAGCTAGTCCATGTTGGAACCCTGGAACTCCTGCTACTCAATATGTTCTTGAGCGCCAGACCCAGGTTTCTGATATATACCATGTATGTCCCTGCCTCCAGTGGAGGCACTAATGAAGCAGATGTATCTGCACTGTATCCCTAGAACAGCAGTTATTCTATCTTATGGACATGTGCTCTGGATCCTAACTCCACAGCCACTTCACAAGTGACCTTCTTACACACACCTTCACCACTGTAGTAGTGGGGGTGTCTGTGCCATAGATAGCAGTGCCACCACTGTCCCAGGCGCTGGAGTTATAGTCCCTGAATGTGTGCCTACTCCATGGCTCAGTGATCACTCCATGAGAGTGTACATAAGACAGTAGTGCCACTGTTACTGTGAGTGCACCTGTGAACATAATATTGCGTCCGGAATTGGTGAGTTCTTGGTCTCACTGACTTCAAGAATGAAGCCACGGACCCTCACGGGGAGTATTACAGTTCTTAAAGGTGGTGTGCCTGGAGTTGTTCATTCCTTCTGGTGGGTTCGTGGTCTCGCTGGCCTCCGGAGTGAAGCTGCAGACCTTTGCCGTGAGTGTTACAGTTCATAAAGGTGACATGTCTGGAATTGTTCGTTTCTCCTGTCCAGGGTTTTTCATCCCTCCCCGTGGGTTCGTGGTCTCACTGGCTTCAGGAGTGAAGCGGCAGACCTTCACGGTGCGTGTTACAGCTCATAAAGGCAGCCTAGACCCAACGAGTGGGCAGCAGCAAGATTTATTGCAAAGAGCAAAAGAACAAAGCTTCCACAGCGTGGAAGGGGACCCAATCACGTTGCAGCTGCTGGCTGGAGTGGCCTGCTTTTATTCCCTTATCTGGCCCCACCTACATCCTACAGATTGGTCCATTTGGTCCATTTTACAGAGAGCTGATTGGTCCATTTTGACAGAGCACTGATTGGTGCATTTACAATCCTTTAGCCTCCTCCAGTGGCCAGAGAGGAGGCCAAGGCCGAGGAGGCGCCAAGAGTGAGCCAGGGCTGCTAGCACGTTGTCACATCTCAATAAAGTGCCAAGAGAAATATTTTCAGTCACAAATTCCCCCATAGGGGAAAGAAAGTTCAACATGATCACAGTAGATTGCACCACTGAAGACCCCAATAGCTCTTAACAGTGCTGCAGATACCCATTGCCAGGGCTACTGAGCACCCCTGAAATCTTTGCTGTTACTGATAGCAGTATACAGACCTGTACAGAGACTATGCTACTGCATCATCACTGTGCCAAGAATTGCCACATCCCATCAGACAGCATCCTCACATACACTAATAAGTGAGGAACTTCCCTCACCGGAACCAATCTATAAAGTCAAGAAGCACTAACTGCTGCATAAAATGAACAGATATCAACACAAGACAAAAAGATGCTATTCCTATCAAACTACCAATTACATTCATATGGAACTAAAAAAGAGGCGTAATAGCCAAGCAATTTCTAAGCAAAAATAAAAAAGCTGGAGGCATCACATTATCTGACTTCAAACTATACTACAAGGCTACAGTAACCAAAAAAGCATGGTACTGGTACACATACAGACACATAGACCAATGAACAGAATAGAGAGCTAAGAAATAAGGCTGCACAACTACAACCATTTGATCTTTGACAAAATTGAGAGAAACAATGAAGGGGGGAAGGAATCCCCTTCAGTAAAAGGTGCTGGGATAACTGGCTAGCCATATGCCAAAGATTGAAACTGGACCCCTGCCTTACACCATATGCAAAAATTAAATCAGGATTAATTAAATACTTAAATCTAAAACCAAAAACTACAAAAACTCTGCAATATAACCTATGAAGTACCATTCTGGACATAAAACCTGGCAAACACTTCATGACAAAGATGCCAAAAGGAATTGAAATGAAAACAAAAATTGGCAATTGGGATCTAATTAAAGAGCTTCTGCACAGCCAAAGAAACTATCAACAAAGTAAACAGACAACCTACAGAATGGGGGAAAATATTTGCAAACTATGCATCTGATGATAATTTAATATCCAGAATCTATAAGAGATTGAAACAAATTTACAAACAAAATATAAACACCATTAAAAAATTAAAAAGTTAGTAAAGGATATAAACAGATATTTTTCAAAAGAAGACATACACACAGCCCACAAGCAAATAAAAAATGTTCGATACCATTAATTATTAGAGAAATGCAAACCAAAACCACAATAAGATATTGTCTCACACCAGTCAAAATGTCTATAATTAAAACATCAAAATATATCATTTTCTAGCAAGGCTGTGGAGGAAATGGAACAATTATACACTGCTGGTAGAAATGCAAATTAGAGGCCCGGTGCGGTGGCTCATGCCTGTAATCCCAGCACTTTGGGAGGCCGAGGGAGGCGGATCACAAGGTCATGAGTTCGAGACCAGCCTGGCCAACATGGTGACACCGTCTCTATTAAAAAATACAAAAATTAGCCAGGCATGGTGGTAGGCTCCCATAGTCCCAGCTACTCAGGAGGCTGAGGCAGGAGAATCACTTGAACCCAGGAGGTGGAGGTTGCAGTGAGCCAAGATCACACCACTGCACTCCAGCCTGGGTGACAGAGCAAGAGTCCATATCAAAAAATAAATAAATAAACAAAATAAAATAAAAATAAAAACAAATGCAGATTAGTTTAGCCATTATGGAAAGCAGTTTGACAATTTTTGAAAGAACTTAAAAAAAAAATACCATTTGGCCCAATAGTCCCATTATTGGGTATATACAAAAAGGAATAGAAATAATTCTACCATAAAGGCATATGCACATGTATCTTCACTGCTGCACTATTCACAATAGCAAAGACATGAAATCAAACTAAATGCCCATCAGTAATAGACTGGATAAGGAAACTTTGGTACATATATGCCATGGAATACCATGCAGCCATATAAAAAAACAATGAAATCACATCCTTTGCAGCAACATAGATGGAGCTGGAGGCCATTATCCTAACTGAACTAACACAGAAACAGAAAGCCAAATATTGTCTGTTGTCACTTATAAATGGGAGCTAAACATTGAGTGCATATGGTCACAAAGCAGGGAATAGCAAACACTGTGGTCTACATGAGAGTGGAAGGTGGGAGAAGGGTGAGGATGGAAAAACTACCTATTGGGTACTATTCCTATTACCTGGGTGATAAAATAATATGTATACCAAACCCCTGTGATATTTAATTTACCTATATAACAAACCTGCACATGTACCCTTGAACCTAAAAGTTAAAAAATAAAAAAAAATCACGCACACACACACACAGAAATATGGCAAACCAAGGACAAATATTACCACCAAAGAATCGCAATAATTTTCCAGTGACTAACCACAAAGAAATTGAGATGTATGAACTTCCTGACAAAGAATTCAACATAATTGTTTTACTCAGTGACTAAAAAGTGAACACAGATAGACAATTTAACATATTAGGAAAACAATAAATGAATAAAATTAAAAGCTCAACAAAAAACAGAAATAATAAAAAAGAAACAAACAAGAATTCAAGAGCAGGAGAATATGGTAAGTGCAATGAAACCTGCACTTGACAGTGTCAACCACAGAATTCATCAAGCAGAAGAATAATCTATAAACCCAGAGAGAGGTCATTTGAAAACATGTCTTCAAAAGAGAAAAACGAAAATAATGAAAGAGAATAAAGAGAGCCTCAGGATTTGTGAAACAGCACCAAGAGAGCTAACTTTTGCATTATAGAAGTAAAGGAAAGAGAAGAAAGAGAGAAATGTACAATAGCTTAAAGAAACAATGGCTGAAAACATTCTAAATATAAGGAAAAATACAAACACTTAGGCATATGAAGGTTCAAGGTCTCTAATGAGCTACAACCAAAAATAATTCATAAGATATAATGTAATTACTATTGAAAGTCAAAGACGGAGGGAATCTTGAAAGCAACAAATGAAAAAAGTTTCCTTACAAGCCAGGAAATCCTTATGAGGCATCATTTCTTTGCAGAAACTTTGCAGGCCAGAAGAGAATGAGATTACATTTTCAAACTTTTGTAATAAAATAACACAAAACTTCTAACCAAGGATAATTGGTTAGCAAAAGTCAGGAAATACAAAGATTTTTCCTAGAGAAACAAAACCTGAGAAAGTTTATCATAACCAGACTTGTTTTAAAAGAAATGCTAAAGAAAATTCTTCAAGCTGAAAGAACAAGGATGCTAATTAGTAACATGAAAATACGTAAAGTCAGAAAACTAACTGAAGGAAGGCAGTACATAGAAAAATTCAGAACACAGTGCAACAGTAATGGTGGTGTATAAATAATGTATATCTTTAATAGGAAGAACTAAATATGATTATAAATAATCATAGCCATAATAATTTGTTAAGGAACATATAAAATATGTAATTTGTGACATCAAAAATGTAAAATGTGGGGGGAAAGTAAAAGTGTAGAGTTTCTGTAGGCAAACAAAGTTCTTATCAGCTTGAAGAAGTGTATTATAATTATATGATGTTTTATGTAAGCCTTATGGTAACAACAAAGCTATATCCTATAGTAAATAAAGAAAATATAAAAATAAAAAATCAAAGTATTTCACTACAGAAAAATCATCTAATCACAAAGGAAGACAGTAAGAGAGAAAAAAAGAAACAAAATATATGCAAAATGACCATAAAACAATTAACATTTCACTAGTAAATCACTACCTATCAATAATTACCTTTAATGTAAGTAGAGTAAATTCTCCAATTGAAAGACATAGAATAGCTGAATGAATTTAAAAAGATGCAGGTATATGCTGCTGACAAGAGACTCACTTTACCTTCAAGGACACACAGAAATTGAAAATGGAGGGCTGAAATTACAATTATTTGATCTTACAAATTATAGGTATGTATTAAATTATCAGATGGGGCCAGGCACAATGGCTCACACCTACAATCTCAGGACTTTGGGAGGCTGAGGTGGGCAGATCACTTGAGATCAGGAGTTTGAGATGGGCCTGGCCAACATGGTGAAACCCCATCTCTTCTAAAAATACAAAAATTAGCCAGGCATGGTAGCAGGTGCTTGTAATCTCAGCTACTCAGGAGGCTAAGGCAGGAGAATTGTTTGAATCAGGAAGGCCAAGATTGCACCACTGCACTCCAGCCTGGGCAGCAGGGCAAGATTCCAAAATAAATAAGTAAATAAATAAATAATCACATGTATCATGAAAATATGTATATCTATCATGTATCCATTTTAAAAAATTAGAAAAGTAGTAATTGAAGGGATAGAAAAAGATATTCCATGCAAATGGAAGCCAAAAAATTATATGAGTATCTACATTATATCAAACAAAACAGAAATTAAGTCAAAAACTATTAAAGACAAAGCAGGTTATTATACAATGATAAAATTATCAAGTCATCAATCAGATACAGCAACTGGAAATACGGAATAAACATCCTAACTTGAAAATCTAAAATTTTGAATGATTCTAAGTTAGAAACTTTATGACCACCACCATGACCATCAATAGAAATACTCACTGTAGCATTTTAGATTTTAGATTTTTGGATTAGGAATGCTCAGTGGTTAAGTATACAGTGAATATTCTAAATGCCACCCCCCCCAAAATTTTAAATCCAAGACACTATAATCCAAAGCTTTTCAGAGAAGTGATACTCAGCCTTACATATACACCTACATCACAGCACCTGAATAAATAAAGCAAATATAAACCTCTTTTCACTTGCTGTTTTCAGAATTATCTATTTCTCTTTAATTTTTGATAGTGATTAGGTTACATCCTGGTGAAGTTTTCTTTGGGTTGAAGCTCAGTAGAAAACTTTAACACTGGATGTGAACTATAATACAAATGGAATCAGGAGACATAAGAAATATCTAACAGTAGCAAAAAATGCCTCGTTCTCAAGTACACATGAAACATTATCTAGGACAGATAATATGTGAGGCCATAAAAAAGTCTTGTCAAATTTAAGAAAATTTAAATTATATCAAGTATGTTGTGTGACTGCAATGGTATAAATATAGAAATGAGGAACATGAGGAGCTCCAAAAAATTCACAAATATGTGGAAATTAAACAACATTCTCCTTAGCCATCAATAAATCAAAAAAGGAATTAAAATGAAAATTTTAAAAATATCTTGAAGCAATTAAAAATAGACACACAGCATGCCAACACATACTGGATGCAGGAAAGCAGTTTTAAAAAGGAGTTTAATAGCAATGAACACCTATATTCAAAAAGAAAGAAAGATAGATACATCTTAAGTAAACTACCAAACATTTCACCTAAAGGAAATAGAAAACAAGGAACAAACAAAGCCCAAAGTTAATACAGAAAAGGAAATAAAAAAGATCAGAACAGAATAAATGAAATAGAGTCTGGAAAAATACTAAAGAGATGAACAAAATTGAGTTTTTAAAAAAGGTAAACAAAATTGAGAAACAATTTGCTAGACTAAGAAAAAAGGGAGAAAATTCAAATGAATAAAATAGAAAAGAAGAAATAACTCACACTACAGAAACAAAGAATCCTAAGAGACTACTATAAACAATTATATGCTAAAAATTGGATAACTTAGAACAGATGAATAAATTGCTAGACTCATGGAATGTACCAAGACTGAATAATGAAGAAATAGAAAACTTAAAGAGACCAATGATGAGTAAACAGATTGAGTTGGCAATAAAATTCTCCCATCAAAGAAAAGCCCAGCAACTAAAGGCTTCACTGTAGAATTCTACCCGATATTTTAAAAAAATAATGAAAACTAATCATTCTTAAACTATTAAAAAAAAAAGTTAAAGAACAGAGTATACTGCCAGTGGGCACCTGTAGTCCCAGCTACTCAGGAGGCTGAGGCAGGAGAATGGCATGAACCTGGAAGGCGGAGCTAGCAGTGAGCTGAAATCGCGCCACTACACTCCAGCTTGTCTCAAAACAAACAAACAAACCAAAAAACAAAAACACAAAAAACTGTATACTGCTGCCAACATGACTCTGTTACCAAAGCCAGATGAAAATACTACGAGAAAAAAAAGAAGGAACCAATATCCCTAATAAACATAGAAGTAAAAATTATCAACAAAACACCAGCAAACTAAATTCAACTGTACATTACAAGAATAATTCACCATGATCATAAGAAATTTATCACAGTGGTGCATATTTCAATATCTATAAATCTATAAAGGTGATATACTACATTGACTTAATGAAGGACGTAACCATATGATCATATTAATAGAAACAGAAAATAGTCATTTGACAAAGTATATCATCATTTTATGATTAAAAACTCAAAAAAATTGGTTATAGAAGGAATGCACCTCAATACAATAAAGGCCATATATTAGAAGCCCATAGTTAATGTAATACTCAATGGTATAAAGTTGAAAATTTTTCCTCTAAGATCTGGAACAAGGTAAGAATAACCACTCTTGCCACTTATATTTGATACAGGAGATAGAAAGAAATTATTTAGGCAGATAGTAAACACAACAGAGCCCTTGGGAGAATTTTCCTTTTAACAAAAAGCAGCCCAAAATCATTTCTTTTCTAACAAAGAGCAGCCTGAAAAATGAAGCTACAGACATAGATAAGCAAGCTGGAAGCTTGCACGAATGAATGCTGGCAGCTTTGCCAATAGAAAATGGCTACCCTGGAAGCCAGTTATGTTCAACGAGGAAGGTCCATCTTGCCTTTTCTTTGTCACCACGTGTACAGTAAAGAAGCAGGCAACATGGTGCTGATCAGGTAGAGAGTCCATTTGCATAACCATGGACCGGAAAACCTGTTCAGGACCCCTCTCTCTACAAGAAAGAGCTTTTCTCTTTCTTTTGCCTATTAAACTTCCGCTCTTAACCTTACTCTTTGTGTGTCTGCATCTTTGATTTCCTTGGCCCGGGACAACGAGCCTCGGTTATTACCCCAGACAACAATGCCACTTCCTATTCCCTAAGGTATGAAAAAACCTAGGCAGAGCAATTAGAGAAGACAAAGAAATAGAAAGCATCCAAATTGGAAAGGAAGAAATTAAATTGTCTTTCTTTGCAGATGATGTGTACTTATAAACTCTAAAGACTCCAACAAAAACTTTTAGAGTAATAAAAAATTCAGTAAAATTGCAAGGTACAAAATCAACATATAAAAATCAGTAGTGTTTCTATACACTAACAACAAATTAACAAAAAAAATTAAGAATATAAGTGAGTTTACATAAGCTACAAAAATAATAAAATAATTAAGATTTAATTTAACCAAGGAAAAACAAGATATATGGATGAAAAACTATAGAACATTGAAGAAATTAAATAGGACAGTAATAAATACAAAGATATCTGTGTTCATAAATCAGAAGAGTTAATAGTGTTAAAATACCCATACAACCCAGAGTGATCTACAGATTCAATGCAATTACTATAAAAATTCCAATGACATTTTCACAGAAATAGAAAAACAATCCTAATATTCAATGTAAACACAAAGATCCTGAATAGTTAAAACAAACTTAAGCAAAAAAGTGCAAAGCATAAAGTATCACACTGCCTATTTTTAAAACTACTACAAAGTTATACTAATCTAAACATGATATTATAAACTCTAAAGACTCCAACAAAAATCTTTTAGACTTATGGACAATTTGAGTAAAGTTGTAAGACAAAAGTCAACATGCAAAAATCAGTTGTGTTCTGCATTACACTGGCATATGATAGTATAAACCCTAAAGACTCCAACAAAAATCTTTTAGACTTATAGACAATTTGAGTAAAGTTGTAAGACAAAAGTCAACATGCAAATATCAGTTATGTTCATGCATTACACTGGCATAAACATAGATACATAGACCAAAGGAGCAAAATACAAAGTCCAGAAATAAAACCAACCATTTATGGTCAGTTGATTTTTGACAAAAGTAGTAATAACACAATGAGGCAAGAACAGTCTCTTCAATAAATTTTGTTCAGACCAGGATATTTACATTCAGAAGAATGAAATTAAAACTGTATCTCACACCATATACAAAAATGATCAGCTCAAAATGAACTTAACACTTAAATGTAAGAACTGAAACTGTAAAACTTCTGGAAGAAAGAAATAGGGGGCAAGCTCCAGGTCATTGGTGTGTGAAATTTTTTTTCTGATATGACGCTGCAAAACACAAGCAACAAAACCAGAAATAGACAAATGGCTTTACAGTAAACTAAATGACTTCTGTGCAAGAGGAACAATCAACAGAGTGAAAAGACATCATAAATGATGGGAGAAATATTGATAATTTATACATTTGATAAGAAGTTAAATATCCAAAATATATAAGAAACTCAACAGCAAGAAACAAATAACTGAATTCAAATAGGGGCAAAGAAACTGAATACACATTTCTCAAAAAAAGACACACAAAGGACCAACAGGTATATGAAAATGTATGCAATATCACTAATCATCTGTAATGCACATCAAAACCATAACAAGACATAACATCACACCCATTAGAATTATTTTTACCAAAATGTCAAAACGTTAACAAATGTTTGTGAGGATGTGATGAAAAGGTAATCTTTACATATTGTTCATGGGAATGTAAATTTGTACAGCCCTTACAGAAAACGGTATAGAGGCTCTTCAAAAAATAGAACTACTACACGATCCAGGAATCCCGGTTCTGAGTATACATCCAAAGGAAATGAAACTACTATCTTGAAGAGATATCTGTACCCACATGTTCATAGCAGTATGTTTTCAAAATAGCCAAGGTTAAGAAACAACCCAAGTGTCCGTTGATGGGTAAATAGATTAATAAAATGTGGAAATCTTGCCATATGCGACAACATAGATTAACTGGGAGGACTTCAGGCTGAGTAAAATAATCAGGCGCTAAAGACAAGCACTACATAATCTCACTGATATGTGAAATCTAAAAAAATTTGAACTCATAAAAGCAGAGAGTAGAACGGTGATTGCCAGGGACTTGGAGGAGATATTGGTCAAAGCATACAAATTTCAGTTTTGCAAGATGAATTAACTCTGGAAATCTAATGTACAGAAGGATGACTACAGTTAACAATACTTTATCATGTACCTGAAATTTTCTAAGAATTTAGATCTTAAGTGGTCTTTCCTCTCCCATACTCACACAGTAACTACGTGAGGTGATTAATATATTAATTGGCTTGATTGTGGTGATCATTTCACAATTTCAAAGCATCACATTGATCATCTTAAGTGCATGCAATTTGTATTAATCAATTATACCTCAGTAAACCTGAAAAAGGAATAATTGAATAATTAACAAACTATTATTTAAATGATCAATATGCATAGGTGCTCAACTTCACTTGTCATCAGAGAAATGCAAATGAAAACCATGATATAATACCACTATACCATCAAAAAATAGCTTAAAAAATAATGGTAACCAATATCTAAATTTGGGGAAAATGTAAAGCAACTGAAACTTCCATAAATTCCTTGCAGGAGGATAAACTAGTTCACACATTCTGGAAACCTTTTAGCAAAATTTATAAGCAGCATAAATGTATTACTCACAGTTCTGGATGCTGGGATGTCCAAGATCAAGGCACTATCATGTTCAGTGTTTGCTGAGGGTCCAATCTCTGTTTCCAAGTGGGCACATTGAATGCTGCATACTCCAGAGGGAACCTAAACTTTTTGATGTCATCTACTAGAAACTAAATATGGGCCAGGTGTGGTGGCTCACACCTGTAATCCCAGCACTTTGGGAGGCTAAGGCGGGCAAATCACTAAGTCAGGGGTTCAAGACCAGCCTGGCCAACATGGTGAAACCCCGTCTCTACTAAAAATACAAAAAGAAATAGCTGGGTGTGCTGACGTGCGCTTGTAATCCCAGATACTTGGGAGGCTGAGGCAGGAGAATCACTTGAACCCGGGAGGCAGAGGTTGCAGTGAGCCAAAGATCACGCCACTGCACTCCAGCCCAGACAACAGTGCAAGATTCCGTCTCAAATAAATAAATAAATAAATAAACTAAATATGTGCTCTATTTGTCATCAATCCCATTTGTAGGTATATACATACTCAACAGAAATGAGTCCATATGTTCTCCAATAGATCTGTTCCTAGAAGCAGTATTCATAAAAGCCAAAAATTGGAAACAATCCCAAATGCCCATCAACAACTTAATTGAAAAATAAATGTTGGTAAAATCACCCAATTTACAGTAATGGTTCTCAAGGTTTTTAGTCTCAATACCTCTTTGTATGCTTAAAAATTATTACAGAAACCAAGGAACTTTTGTTTATGTGAGTTATACCTATTAATATTTATCACCCAGAAAATTAAAATTCAGAAGTTTTGAAAACCAGGAACACATGAGCACCATCGCTTAACATAACCTCTGAAAAACTCGTCTGTATGCTTATGACAGATTAAGACTGAAAAGGGGAAGAATATCTTAGTGTTACAATGAAAATGGTTTAGACCTTGTGAACACCCTGAAAATGTTTCAGGAACCCTAGGAGTCTCTGTGTTACACTCAGAGAAGCGATGCTTATACAATAAAATTGAACAAGCTACAACATGTAAAAATATGGATTAGTTTCTCAAACTTAATGAAGAAGCCTGAAAAAGACTACATACAATATTATATCATTTCTATTAAAAAAGATAAACAAACTCAGGAACAGGCCAGGCAAGGTGGCTCAAGCCTGTAATCCCAGCACTTTGGGAGGCCGAGGCGGGCGGATCACCTGAGGTTGGGAGTTTGAGACCAGCTTGACCAACATGGAGAAACCCTGTGACTACTAAAAATACAAAATTAGCCAGGCATGGTGGTACATGCCTGTGATCCCAGCTGCTCAGGAGGCTGAGGCAGGAGGGTTGCTTGAGCTCAGGAGGTGGGGGTTGTGGTGAGCAGAGATTGCGCCATTGCACTCCAGCCTGGGCAACGGGAGTGAAACTCTATTTCCAAAAACAAAAACAAACTAAAACAAAACAAAAAAACGGGAACAGACAAAACTAAGCCATGCTGTCAGAAGTGAGAATAGGGGAGTATGACCGGAAGAGAGCTAAAGGGAAGTGTTTAGGGTGCACTTACTGCTATTTCTTAATCCAGGTGCTCGGTTTGTGAAAATGCACAGGTCTTTGCACTTATAAAACTTTTGGGGCCCGGCGCCGTGGCTCACGCTTGTAATCCCAGCACTTTGGGAGGCCGAGGCGGGCGGATCACGAGGTCAGGAGATCGAGACCACGGTGAAATCCCGTCTCTACTAAAAATACAAAAAAAAAAAATTAGCCGGGCGTGGCAGCGGGCGCCTGTAGTCCCAGCTACTCGGAGAGGCTGAGGCAGGAGAATGGCTGGAACCCGGGAGGCGGAGCTTGCAGTGAGCCGAGATTGCACCACTGCACTCCAGCCTGGGCGACAGAGCGAGACTCCGTCTCAAAAAAACAAAAACCAAAAAAACAAAAACTTTTATGTGTGCATATTATATTTTAATAAACAGTAAAACACAAAAATATAACAACGTATGCAGATGCAAATATTGTATATGAATGTTCATAGGAATAGTATTCAGAAATAGTATTCATAAACCACAAGGTAGAAAATATCCAGAATATTGCCAACTGATGTGATAGATTTTTTGTTACACAAAATGTGATACAGCCACACAATGAACTATTATTCAGCTATAAATGAATGAAGTACTGAACCATGCAACAACATGGTTAAACTCTGAAAACCTGCTAAAGGAAATAAGCCAGGAGCAAATATATTTTATGCTTGCACTTATATGAAACATCCAGAATACACAAATCTATAATGACAGAATGTAGATGAATAGTTGCTTTGGACTGAGGACTGGAGTTGCCAGATGATGGCTAAAATATAAAAGCTTCTTTTTAGTGTGATACAAATATTTTAAAATTATTTGTGGTGATGGTTGCACAACTCTATGAATATAATAAAAATCACCAAATTGTACGTTAAATATATGAATTATATCTCAGTAAAGCTGTTACCAACAACAACAAAAAAAATCTAAGCAGCTAGCTTTTACATTCTTCCAACTGCTTCTGAAAAATCACTTCAAATTTGTCAGAAATGTGAACTGCATGTTTAATACATTTTTATGGAATTTATTCTTCTGATTATAATTAGCTGCTTTGATAACAAACCCTTCTGTTTAGGGAGATCATTAAAATACTGGTTCAAGGCTGTCATATCCTAGACTATGTTAGGCAGAATTTCTGTAACATTTCCTGTATTGTTTAGTAGTTTATTTTAATTCCCTTTGTGTTTGCATTGTTCCTTATGCTTAATTTCTTGATGTGTGAGTTCTTTAGATCTTGCCTAACATTGGGGAATACTGCTAATTTCATAAAGTCTAGACATGCTGAATTCACATGATTATGAGCAGTGTTTGGTTGTTCTCACTCCCTCCCACTCTTTCAGAAATCTTTGTGGCAGAATACAATAAGAATTAAATATTATTTTGTTCAAAATGTTCACAGCTTTTTCTTATTCCCTTCTCTACTTCCCTCTGCCTTTAACTTTAGTGAAGTGAAAATACCAAATGGCATCTGGCTTTTGTTCACATTTTAAATAAATGGCAGTAGAAAATCTTTGCCATAAGCATAGCTTGCATTGATATTTGAGGGAGATTATTGCAGAGAAAAGTATGTCTATATAAAAATGGTTTGAAGCTTACAAATAAATATCTGATTTCAAAGAATCTGTCAGTTACTATGAAAAGCATTTTAAAATCAATGAGTAACCTGGTGTGAATTAATACAAATATTTCATTTCCACTTATATTTATTTATATTTTATTTCTACTCCATTTACTTAAGCGTGTTTCTATATTAATTATTTCATATCTCTAATATATATTTTTTCTAAATTTTGAACTTTAGAATTGAAGACTACCCAAAATCTGTTAGGAATGCTTGCTTTCCAGGTATCACTGGTACTGCATATAAATAAGATGACATAATTTATTGTTTACATTAGTGAGGGGGAATACTGCCTCAGCACCTCAGCAGAGGTTTTATAGTGTTTCCAAAGGGAAAAAGACAAGGTGAGATTTATTGAGTTTTTTCAGCTTTACTGATTTATAATTAACATATATAAATTGCATATATTTAAGGTATACAACTTGATGTTTCAACATACATATACATTAGAAAATGATCACCACAATATACTAATTAACATATCCACCAACTGACATATTTTGTGAATTTTATTTCTTTTTTTAATGTGATAAGACCACTTAAGATCTACTTCTTAACAAATTTCAAATATATAATATTCTTAACTATAGTCACCATACGAAACATTAGCTCTCCAGAAATTATTCATCTTTTGAAGTCTAGTTTAAGGTAAGTGTTTTATTGTGAAAGTTGGTTAGATTTGGGAAGTATCATAATTTAGCAGTTTATGATTTGGGAGAGCAAGGCAAACTTCTGAGGCCAAGAGGTAAATAGCATTCGGAGGTCTGCTGATTCTTCCTATTAAAGAGTTGCTGAGTTTTTCAGAAAATTCCTATAAATATTTCAAGTTATTTTCTTAGTCAAGAGTCTCTTGGAGCAGTAAAATTATACTAAAGAAAACAAGGAATAATAAAGACTTATTAACATAGCAAGCTATGTGAGGGCAGATAGTTCTGGTTCTCTACTGCTTTAACAAAGTGTTCACAGAGAGGGGACATTTGAACTTGTTCTTGCATCTTTGAATCATACTATTTCTTTTTCTTTTATTTTTTGAGACAGGGTCTTATTATGTTGCCTAGGCTGGTCTTAAACTTCCAGGATCAAGTGTTCCTTTCATTTCAGCTATCCACGTACCTGGAATTACAGGTGTGAGCCACTGCATTTAGCAATTTACTATTATTATTAATGAGAATAAAAGGATAGAAACAATAATAATACTTATTTCTTTATGAAAAACAAAAGCTAATAAAAGTTTGAGCTGGAAACTTGGAGATAAAGAAGATATTGACATATTAACTTAAGGTCTTTAGTGAAAAAACATCAATGAAAACATTTGATGTTATGAGCCAAGTAATAAGGAAAAGAAATTTACTACTAAACTGAACAAAATCAAAATGTTAAAAATAGGCTATACTATGCAAAATACAAAATAAATAATTAAATCATCCTCAAGTAGCAACTGGTAAAGCTCAAGTTTAAGACAGGAAGATAGCAGGTAAATACACAAGTTATTGTGGCACATTTAGTCTCATCTAAGTTGTATTTTACTTTTTAAGTTTAATAATATAAAATCTATAATAAAAAACTTTTTATTTTAATTTTGTGAGTACACAGTAGTTGTATATGTTTATGGGGTACATGAGATATTTTGATATAGACATGCAACGTGTAATAATCAGATCATGAAAAATAGAATGTCTATCCCATGAAGCATTTATCCTTTATGTTACAAAAATCCAATTATACATTTTTAGCTATTTTTAAATGTACAATGAAATTATTTTGATTATAGTCACCCTGTCATTCTATCAAATACTAGGAATTATTCATTCTTTCTACTTATTTATTTTTGACCCATCCCCACCTCATCCCCACTCCTCACTAACCTTCCCAGTCTCTGGTAACCACCTTTCTGCTCTCAATCTCCATGTGTTCAATTGTTTTGATTTTTAGATCCCACAACTGAGAACATATGATGTTTGTGTTTCTGTGCCTGATATATTTCACTGAACATAATGATCTCCAGTTCCATCCATGTTGTTGCAAATGACAGGATCTCATTCTTTTTCAAGGCTGAATAGTACTCTATTGTGTATATGTACCACATTTTCTTTATCCATTAATCTGTTGATGGATACTTAGGTTGTTTTCAAATCTTGACTATCGTGAACAGTGCCGCAACAAACATAGGAGTGCAGATCTCTCTTCCATATACTAATTTCCTTTCTTTTGAGTATATACCTAGCAGTAGAACTGCTGAATCATATGATAACTCTATTTTTAGTATTTTGAGGAACCTCCAGACTGTTCTCCGTAGTGGTTGTACTAACTTATTCCCACCACAGCAGGGAATGTGCTGGGTCACACCTATAGTCAGCGTGTCTCAGAGTACGAGTTCCTGGATGTAGTACCTGTGTATCACTGCTGATTATTGCGGGCCCAAGGGCTATTTAGTCAGCAAGTGATGAATTTTGTGAGGACTGGATCCTTCTTTTCAAGGCAGCAAGTTCCCTTTTGTGCCAGGGTGTGTCAATAAATGTCGTCCACCCAGGAGCTAGAACCTGGAATGGGGGCATTACAACACTTCTCAGTGCCCTATCCTGCTGTGACGGAGCTGGTTTCCAAGATGCAACACAAAGTCTTCTTTGTTCTTCCCCCTCCTCCTCTTAAGCAGAAGGAAGAAGACACTTTCACTGTTGTGAGGTGCACTGCCTGGGGTTGGGGAAGGAGTGGCGGCAAGCACTCCTGTAGCCACCTTGGCTGATGTCTCCCTAGGTAACATGCCACCCTAGTCCTCTGGCTCCGAGCCCAGCCCAGCACTAGGAGTTGCCCAGGAATTACAGTCCTTATGTCCTATACTGCCTTTCAAATTTACCTAGGACCCCCAGAACACTTGAGCCTGCCATGGTAAGGCTTGCTGAGAAACTGAAGTTACAACAGATGGGATGGGCGATTCCCCTTTGCCGAGGGCTGGTCCAAACGCTCCCTCCAGGCACCAGTACTGGCTGAGCCTAGCACAGCTTTGCTCTCTACCATAACAGGGCAGCATTGAGTTCAACGTAATGTCTCCCAGTTGCTGTGCTCTCCCTCCCCTAAGTGCACAGGCTCTCCTCACCTCAGAGCTGCTGCTGGGGGATGGAGGGGGGGTGGTGTTGGCGATTCTGGACTGTGTCTCCAACCTTCCTCAATGTATCTTTCAATGATATGAAGTTAAAACCAGGTAATATGATCACTCACCTGATTTTTTGTTTTTGTGATGATGCTTAATTAAGTCATAATTCTATTTTAGTCCTAATTCTGCCATTTTCTATTTATGAAAATTATATAACCATAGTTATTTATTTTGTTTGTATATATGTGTGCGTTTTGTAAACTTGGGGAAATAGCAAAAAAGATTCAATTGTTATTGGTTTAAGTAAGACTACATATATATAGTACTACCACCATATTTAGATTCAGTAGGTTTTGATAAAATTTAGTTGCATTATTTTAATTACTATTTTGTTATAACATAGGCTTTCATTTTTGAGATGGTCATCAGTTTCAATTAAAAGCAGCAAGGGATTTCCACTAAAGAGTCAAGTTTCTGAAATAAGGCATAATTTTACTATTGTGTTCCCAGACACAGGACTGAATGCCCTCACTTGTAAAGTCTCATGTACTTAAAATACTTTATATTCATCTTTGTCCACTAATGCTCCTTTGGTAGTCACTTGACTTTGGACTTAGAAGAGGAGTCAGGCAATATGTGGTGAGTTTGTTTATCAGGTTGGAAATTATTCAATGCACAGGATGAGAGATGTGTAATATTGTGTTTCAACACCAGGAAGTTATAAGAACTCACAAAACTTCTTGAAGGAGGAAATACACATTTTCTGGAACTAGAATAAATATATCCCTTGCATTTTTGTTCTTCCCCTTCTGCCAAGGAAGAGGATTGTTAAAGATCCTGATAACAATCTTTTTCTGGTTTATTTAGCTGAGAATGGCTCTTCAAACACTAGGAGAATTACACTGATATTCAAAAGTGGTCTTTGAGAGGTGTTGATGTTTCACTAAAAGACTCTTTGGTACCAGATTTTGGTGCTGCCTTCAGCTTACTGTAGTTTCTGAATTATCTTATTAATCGAAATCTGTGGTGGAGAAAGGTCTTCCAAGTGTTATAGGACTGTTTGGAAAGATGTGAGTGGAAACAAGATGTGTTGATCGGAAGTCACAAGAGATGTTACTGAATTTAAAGGCAATTAAGTTTGGGCAAGTATTAAAAGGCTAAACTAAAGGACCCTACAAGTTCCAGTGAGGACTGGGGATATTATGGCCTACTGGGGAATTTTCTTTTCCTTGTTGATAGGTAACCAAAGAGAAAGGAGGGTGTTGTGGCTTGTTATGCAATAATCTTTTTCTTGCTTATAAATAATAAAAGTTCTTCAGAACACAGGAAGAGGTAACTGAGTAATAATACAGACTATTCAGATACACAATATTAATAGAATTCTACACATTCTATGTGAAAACTTGAAACTTGGAAAGCATTTTACTTAGAGAGATACTACTGCAACATAAAAACAATGTAAAGAAAACCAAATAAACAGTGATTAAAAAAGTGAAAATAAAAAAAACCCGAAGACCTCAATTCTCTTTATTTCTCTGTAAATTCAATGCAAATGAGCACTTTTCTATTGACTTTAAAGCATGTGTTAACATTTTTACAAAAGATTAAAAGGGGCCAGAAACTGTCCAGATGATTTCCAAAATGAACAAGGTAATGAAATTACCTACTAGCTGCCAAAGTGTATTATGAAGCTCAATCTAACTAGTTCTAGTAATTAGAAAAATACGTGATATTTGAATCAGTAATGGAAAGATTGGTGCATTAGTTCATTCTCAAGCTGCATTGAAGAAATACCCGAGACTAGGTAATTCATAAAGAAAATAGGTTTAATTTACTCACAGTTCCACAGGGTTGGGGAGGCCTCAGGAAACTTATCATCATGCCAGAGGAGGAAGCAAACATGTCCTTCTCCACATGACAGCAACAAGGAGAAGTATAGAGCAAAGAGTGTGGAGGAGCCCCTTAACAAACCATCAGATCTCGTGAGAACTCACTCACTATCACAAGAACAGCATGGAGATAACCGCCTCCAGGATTCAATTACCTTTCACCAGGTCCCCCCCATGACACATGGGGATTATGGGAACCACGATTCAAGATGAGATTTGTGTGGGAACACAGCCAAACCATATCAGTTAGATAGGCCAGAAATAGATCCATGTTGACATAGACAACTTTACATATCAGAGGAGGAAGAAGTATATTCAATAAACAGATTTCTAGTGTTAAATAGCACTTTTTATAATGGATGAACATATCAATAATAAAGTACTCATAAATATGACAACATTACAATGTAAAGCATTGTTCAAAAATAACAACACAATAGAATGAATTAGTTAGATAATATTACCAGGTGTATAACTAATAAGGAATTGGGTTCTAAAATATATTAAGAATATCTAAATTCAACAAGAAAATGAAAAAGTCTGCAATAGAAATAAAAATATAAGCAAAATACATTACAGAAAATGAAAGCACAAAAAAGGAAACTTGAAAGGTCAAAAGTGTAGATACACCCACAAAATCCCCACCTCACCTGTAAACAGAAAAGAGCAAATTAAACAACTGAGGTGCAAAAACTTTGGAAAACAAGTAGATAATGTCTAGTAAAGTAAAAAGGGCACATAATATTCAACTAAGTCTTTTCACATTTTCTCCTAAAGTTATTGCTACACTGTAAGAGGATGCATACACACACATATTTCTACATTGTAATAGGGTTCACAACCACGTGTGTGCTCACACATACACACACAAGCAACAACAACAAAAACTAAGGTATAGGATCTTAAATGTTCACATAAGTAAGAATAATTTTTTTCAAAATTAAACAACTGAGTATATAGAGCAGTTAAATCAAATAACATGTCAAAATTATATATCAATGATCCTAGTTGATATTTTTTTTTTTGGGACAGAGTCTTACCCTGTCACCCAGGCTGGAGTGCAGTGGCGCAATGTCAGCTCACTGCAACCTCTGCCTCCTCCCGAGTTCAAGCGATTCTCCTGCCTTATCTTCCCGAGTAGCTGGGATTACAGGCTCGTGCCACCACACCTGGCTAACTTTTTGTATCTTTAGTAGAGATGTGGTTTCACCATGTTAGCCAGATTGGTCTCAAACTCCTGACCTGGTGATCTGCCCATCTAGGCCTCCCAAAGTACTGGAATTAGAGGCGTGAGCCACCATGCCCAGCCCCCTAGTTGAATATTTTATCTATGGCATAACTAAGTTTGTTTTGTTCATGTTCCAAATATGCAAATTATCCTACATGTTTAAACTGAATATTACTGCATGAAGTAATACATACAAAATACATAAGGGATGACCAAGACCAGAAGCAAGATAGTGGTTACTTTTAGTGACAAAGAGAGGGGTATACAGAGTACTTCAAATTAATCTTGAATATATATTTTAAAACTATGATATATATGACATAATATTAGTAATAGATTGAGAAATATGACATGTACATGTGTGTTATATGATTAACTATTTAGAAATATTATTTTTAAAGTTTCATCAGATTAAAATGCAAATATCACACATATCCTGTCCAGAAGAATAACAAATTTTTAAAAATCAGCTTTGTATGATATTCATATCTAAAGTTCTAGTGCTTTCACATTGAGGTTTTAAATAATGTTCTAATTTTCTCTGTAAATGAAAAAAGAAATTGTTAGCTTCCTCATCATATTCTTTCAGTTGAAAGGGATGAAAAGAATTACCATCCGTGACTTTTAAATGTGTCATGGGATATATTTCAGCAGAGAAATTTTATAATATATATTGCAAATCTTTAAAAGACAGTTATTCTTTTAAATATTAAATTCTACCTCTAATAATGTACACTAAGAAAATATTAAGATAAAAACATTTGTGTTGAAAAATGTTCATTATGGCATTATTTATTACTTTACAAATTTGAAAAACAATTTGTAGTGGGGGAATGGTTCCATATTCTTTGATGTGCTACAACATATTGAACCCTTGAAAATAGTGTTTTCATGAAATTTTCCATTACATGAAGAAATTGTATATAAAGTAAAAAAGGTTATAAGTCAGTAGTGAATTATATTCACACTAAGAAAAATTTGGATGTAACTGCATAAAAATTTGTCTCAAATCAAAAGGCTTTATTTTAAATTTTGGTTGCATTTTAATAATTTAATACTGATAATATTTTATATAGAAATATGTATATATCGTTTGTGTGTTTAAATTTATACTAATTTTCAAGTTATCCACAGCTACTTCAAACTTTATTACTTCCTACCAAATATATATGTAAGGTATCTTTGATTTCTGGTAGTTTTATGAGTCCCCATCACTATAAGTGTTCATATGAGCCATGTTTTAGAAGGTATTATTGCACAATAGATAATATTTTTACACTCATATTAAGTTTCCTAACTTCTATAATTTTTCTTCTATGACAGAAAACTTTTCTTATTTGAGAAAGAGGGATTTTTTCCCTTAGAAAATATACATGCAAATATTTGATGGTAAATGGGCAGAGCATCTCCAAGATGTTTTCAAAGGTTCAAAAAAAAAAATATATATATATATATACATACATGAGGGAGGGAGAGAGTGATAGGGCAAAAGGCACAGGATTGAAATAATCAGAGAATCTGGGTAAGGATGCACAACAATTCCTAGGACTATTCTTGCAAGAATTGTGTAGATTTGAAAAAAATTCAAAATCAAAAGTTTCTACAAGCAAACCTCAACTTGATAAAATAACTTAGGGAGCATATTAGATTTAGGGTGGAGTTTTTCACTTATTTTCCAAATAGCCTCCATATTGCTGGCAGTTAGGCTGAGAGGGGGAGGCATGAGGACTAAAAAAATATCAAAGAAGTACAATGGATTGAGAACTATGACTTTAAAATATGTGTATTTAAATGTATTTTAAATAGTTCTCAGTTCATTATAAACAAAAAGCTAATTGTTCAGTAATCAATGAAGATCTGAATAAAATATATTGCCAAAGATGAACTAGAAAAATAATTTGACTGTTTAAGATTTAAAATAGCACCATGTGTCACCAATCTTTCACAGATGTGAGGCAGGCTTTGAAGGCTGTGTAGTCTCACGAAGGGCGTGAGTTCCCACAGTCATTTCAGATGGTGTCAAACGTGATCATGAAAAAGGAAGAACCCAGATGGCAAAGATAATGATCTCAGAGAATAGTAGGAATCAAGGAAGTTCCTTCTTGAGAGCAATATTATGGCCTAACCAAGGAAATTTCCAACCTTTATTGTAGATTCAGAGGGCTTTCACACCCATCTGCTCACCGACATTTAGATTGCTATGGACTAATGACTATGGGATGTCTCCTATCATTATCATTTCCTAATGTTGGCATCTATATACATATAAATGTATAATTATAAAAATATTTATATAGAGATGTGATGGTTAATATTGAGTGTCAACTTGATTGAACTGAAGGATGCAGAGTATTATTTCTGGGTGTGTTTTCATGGGTGTTGCCAAAGGAGATTAACATTTGAGTCAGTGGACTGGGAGAGGCAGACCCACCCTCAATCTGGGTAGTCAACATCTAATCAGCTGAGAGTGCAGCTAGAATAAAACCAGGCAGAAGAACATGGAAGGAGTAGACTTACTGAGGCTTCCTTCCTTCATCTTTCTGCCTTGCTGGATGCTTCCTGCCCTGGAACATTAGACTCCAAGTTCTTCAGCTTTTGGGCTCTTGGACTTACACCACTGGTTTGCCAGAGGCCTCAGGCCTTTGGCCACAGATTGATTGAAGGCTGCACTGTCAGCTTCCCTACGTTTGAGGTTTTGTGACTCGGACTGATCCACCACTGGTTTCCTTGTTTCTCAACTTTCAGGCAACCTATCGTGGGACTTTATCTGGTGCTCCTATGAGTCAATTCTCCCTAAAACTCCCTATCATATATACAAATATCCTATTAGTTCTGTCCATCTAGGGAACCCTAATAGATGTATAAATTTTCCTGTTCCACTTTTAAATATTGAGTATGAGGAGGGTACACCACTTGTCTTTTTGGATTATAAGTCACACATATGAAGGAAGAACAAAGGTATTTGGTGACTGAAAGAATGGACAATGAGACAGGTCACATGTGTCTTCCATGTATCCACATGATTTATATTATACAGCTCTGTGCATCCAGGTATATCAAGTGATCAACCTAGCCTGCCTGTAGGACACAGCAAAAATCATATGCTTCTTCTATACAAGGCTGTTGAGAAAGTACTTTTACACTTTCCATAATTGCCCATTCTCAGTCTGTACAGATGGAAGCAATGTATTCTGACAGGGCAGCAGAAAAGCAGCTTGGAGTCCAGATTTACCCCTTGAAAAATAGCACTAAAGTGAGCTGCCTTAAATTGGGCATGAATAACAAACATTACATACATGTGTATATATGTGTGCATATAAATTTATGCTACAGCTGAGAGTTTCCAATCATTTTAAACACTCAACAAAAGTTATGTTGTTATACAACAGGTATTACAAAAGTAATTGCTGTCTTAATGACATAATTCTGTTTGTTAATTTTCTGCCAAATCTAATAGTCTATGGTGGCTTTTGGGAACTTGACAGAGAAAGTGTTAATACAGGCAGTTATGCACAATCTGAGCTCTTCATTTTTTTAAATATTTATTGATTTGCAAAATCACATATATAATGTAATCTCAGAGCAGAAATTCTTTATCTTCTTTATTGGTAACATTTCCTAAGCTTATAGCAATGTCTGAGAATCAAATATATTTATTGAACAAAAAACACATAAATGAATAATAAATTAATTATATAATGCAATTTTGAAAAATAAAGTGAGCATTGGCTGGATAGTAGAAACTCTGTTGGTAATTATCGTTGCTTCTCCTGAGCAAAAGCATTGCCTTAAATTTCAAGACAGTGAATAATACTTTTGTGAGATAATCGTAAATACTAAAAGGACAATCTTGGCCAGGGGTGGTAGCTGGTAAGATAAGTGCTATAATCTCAGCACTTTGGGAGGTCAAAGCAGGTGGATCGCTTGAGTCCAGGAGTTCAAGACAATCCTGGGCAACATGGAGAAACCCCATCTCTACAAAAAATACAAAAATTAACCCGTCTTGGTGATGCAAGCTTGTGGCCCCAGCTACTGGTAAGGCTGAGTAGGGAGAGTCACTTGAGCCCAAGAAGTGGAGGTTATCACAATGAGCCGAGATCATGCCACTGCACTCCAGCCTAGGTGACAGAGTAAAATCCCATTTCAATAATAATAATAATAAAACCCCAAACAAAAAAAGACAAGGGACAATCTGTGTTCTATTTCTAGTGACTATTATCACATACATTTTATTCTTGATTATATATATTTTAAAGTCAAATTTGTTTGACTTTCCATAAATTCCCATGACTATATCTACATATTGATTTAAATACATGGCATTTAAGAGCTTCAGCAATTAGTATATGACTTAATTACTAATTACAGTGCCTGGATGTTTACCATGAGAAACAATGGCAAATTCATTCCCCTATATGTATCTCAAAGTGTCTAGTTGTTATGAAAATAGATATTGGTATTCTTTATTTTTCTTCTAAGCCTATAAAAGTAGTCAGCATTTGAAGAAGTCATAGGTCTAAAGTTCATTCTCTCTTTAGATGAATCAATAGGGTTACAGAATAAGTAAATGTGGTTACTACAGGTAGACAAAAATCACAACTTCAATGTATTTACTTTTTTCGTGAGGCTTTATGCACACTAATTTCATTTGGAAGTTAGATGAAACCCCATTCTAATGTTCTTCCTTTCTTTCTGGCTATGAATTAAAAGTGGTGATTAAAGATAATATTTCCTGTGGTAGGTACTACCTATTATATTGTTATACCCATCACATTGATAAGTTCATTATTTTATTTTATTTTTAAATTTAATTTAATATAATTTTATTTTTTTGAGACAGAGTCTCACTCTTTTTGCCCAGGCTGGAGTGCAGTGGCACCATCTCGGCCCACTGCAACCTCCACCTCATGGGTTCAAGTGATTCTCCTGCCTCAGCCTCCTGAGTAGCAGGGATTACAGGTGCCTGCCACCACACTCAGCTAATTTTTGTATTTTTAGTAGAGATGGGGTTTCACCATGTTGGCCAATCTGGTCTTAAACTCCTGACCTGAGGTGACTTGGCCCACCTCGGCCTCCCAAAGTGCTGGGATTACAGGCATGAGCCACTGCGCTTGGCCTCATTCTTTTATTTTTATAAAATTTCTAGGGGTACCACATTACCTATATGTTAACGAGAAGGAAGATTGGATAGAGGAGAACTGAGGTCAAACCTCAGAATGACTGTAAACTCTTGTGTTTCAATCCTGGACTTAGCATTTACCGGTTTACAAACCCAGGAAAGTCACTTATCCAAAAAGTTTAAGTGTCTACCACTGTAGAATTCTAATTATCATACGAATTGTACAATAGGATTAAATGAGATGGCATGTGTGAGCATTGTTTTGTCATCAGTGAAATGCTTTCCAAATATTAGAGACGATGCTGATATTGCTGATGTGCACAAGAGTGAGACCTTTAATAGACACAGCCATAGTTGGCGTGGCAATGGAAAACGATCTGTGGGTGAGATAAGTATTCTGAGACAACACTACTGTGCTCAGTAAGAGAGATGAAATTTAATATCCTTTCTCTTAAGCATTTCTGTAAGATAAGCAATATGGGTTGGAAGGCAGGAAAAGCAGCCCCATTGTTTCTTACTATAGTGATTTTACTTATGTCCAGAAGCTAGACTCAGTTTTGGAAAGCAGAAACATAATTTTGCCTGAATACCAAGGAAAATTTTTCTTTTCTAAAAGTTCAATGAATTTGTGTATAAGGTCAAATATTCGTTTTGAAAGGTGTAATTTTAAAAATCTGTCTTCAGAAACTAAAGTTCAATTGACTAGCTCTTTCATTATTGGCAACCAGACATGGTAAACTATGTTATATAAGGCAGATATGGAACCAAAAGAAGCGAAATTAAAATTTAATGGCCACAGGTAAAAATCAGTTTAATGGTTCATCTCTACAGCTGACTTTCTGATGGAAAAAGAATCATCAATATTGTTTGCTTAATTTTTCTTCTCCTGGAAATTACTAAGATGGTTATTGCTACTATTTGATGATGTGACTTTCATAGGTGTGAAAAATGACCAAACTGCTTATAATATATATATTTTTTCATTTTGGATTTGAAAATATCTGCTTCAACACATAACACTTTTTTTAAATCTGAGACTTTGAAGTTTAGGAAAATATTTGGTGAAATTTTCACAGACATCTAAGAGTCTTTTAAAAGAGAAAGGATTGAGATCCTTATCCTTCTACCTTTTGATACTCAATTTTTCATAATCAGAGTGTTTGCAGTGATAAACCATGTTAAAAGCCAGTACCTAGCTGGATATTGAAAGGTTTAGTTCTTTGACTACCATGCAATGGAGACAAAAATCTTCTGATCTCATACTTAGAACTTCAAATAGAATAGCCACAGATAATTATGAAGTTAATGCTTTTCATGTGGGTGCACAACTAGGGATGGAGTCCACAGAGACTAATAACCAACTCACTTTAATTTCTATGCTTAACCTCGATAAAAAGTTGCATTCTTCCATAGGAGTGCCTATATCTAATTTCAACAAAGGCATCAAATAGAATAGCAAAGGTCCTGATCATGAACCTGTTTGGGGATTAAAGAGAGTGTGGGTGAATATAAAATTAAGTGCTCTACGGTATGCAATCTTGTGGAGAAACCAGTCTGTATAGAAATCAAGTAGACAAGATTTTTTTCCTCCCACCCACCTCAACTCTGATCCAACAGGACATGCACGGAGGAAATCTTTCAGATTAGGAGAGGTTTCATCACATCAGTTGACAAATGTGCCATACTCTACATATTCAATAGATATCCCTGTGGCTGATCATAGATATTCTACACCTCTTTCTTTGAAACTTGTTCTGAGATGTCTTGATATTGTTAGAGTTTCTTCAAACTTCTCCCTGTTTGACTACTGGTTTTGTTGGACAATTAGAACAACATCTCTGAAAGCAGTTATATATTAGTGTATTAGTCATTTCTCATGGTGCTATGAAGAAATACTGACACTGGATAATTTATAAAGAAAAGAGGTTTAATTGACTCAGAGTCCCACATGTCTAGGAAGGCCTCAGGAAACTTACAATCATGGCAGAAGGGGAAGCAAACACATCGTTCTTCACATGGTGGCCGGAGAGAGAAGTGCAGAGTGAAGGGGGAAAATCCCCCCATAAAACCATCATATCTCCTGAGAACTCACTCACTATCATGAGAACAGCATTAGGGGCCTTCCCCAGTGATTAATCACCTCCCACAAGGTCCCTCCCCCAACACATGGGGATTGCAATTTTAGGTGAGATTTCAGTGGGGACACAGAGCCAGACCATATTATTCCACCCTTGGCCCCTCCCATATCTCATCTTTTTCACATTTTAAAGCACTATTATGCCTTGCCAACAGTTCCACAAGGTCTTCATTCATTTCACAATTAACCCAAAAGTTTAAGTCCAAATTCTCATCTGAGACAAGGCAACTCCCTTCTGCCTATGAGCCTGTAAAATCAAAAGCAAGTTACTTCCTAGATGCAATGGGGGTACAGGCATTGGATAAATGCACTTTTTCCTTAGGCAGAAATTGGCCAAAACAAAGGGGCTTCAGGCCCCATGCAGGTCTAAAATCCAATAAGTCGGTCATTAAACCTTCAAGTTCCAAAATGATCTCCTTTGACTCCATGTCTCACATCTAGGTCATGCTGATGTAAGAGGTGAGCAGTTCCAACCTCTTGTGGCTTTGCAGGGTACAGCCTCTCTCTCAGCTGCTTTCACAGGCTGGCGTTGACTGTCTGTGGCTTTTCCAGGTGCACAGTGCAAGCTGTCGATGGATTTACCATTCTGGGTTTTGGAGGACAGTGGCCCACTTCTCACAGCTCCACTAGGCAGTGCCTCTGTGGGGTCTCTGTTTAGGGGTTCCAACACCACATTTCCCTTCTGCACTCCTCTAGGAGAGATTCTCAATGAGAGCTCTTCCACTGCAGCAAACTTCTGCCTGGACATCCAGGCATTTCCATACATCCTCTGAAATCTAAGTAAAGGTTCCCCAACTTTGATTCTGGACTTCTGTGCACCCGCAGGCCCAACATCATGTGTATGTGTAATCTGCCAAGGCTTGGGCTTGCACCTTGAAGCAATGGCCTTAACTGTATCTTGGCCCCTTTTAGCCACTGCAGAAGCTGAAGCGGCTGGGACATGGGGCAACATGTCCTGAGGCTGCATAGAGCATGGGGGAGCCTAAGCCTGGCCCACAAAACCATTATTTCCTCCTAGACTTCCAGGCCTGTGATGGAAAGGACGTCCATGAAGGTCTCTGACATGCCCTAGAGATATGTCACCCATTGTCTTGGTGATTAACATTCTTCTCCTTGTTACGTAAGCAAATTTCTGCAGCAGGCTTGAATTTCTCCCCCAGAAAATTGGTTTTTCTTTTCTATTGCATAGTCAGGCTGCAAATTTTCCAAACTTCTTGGTCTGCTCCCTCTTGGATGCTTTTCTGCTTAGAAATTTCTTCCACCAGATACCCTAAATCATCTCTTTCTAGTTCAAAGTTCCACAGATCTATAGGGCAGGGGCAAAATTTGAGTCACTTTGCTAAAGCATAGCAAGAGTAACCTTTACTCCAGTTCCCAACAAGTTCCACATCTCTATCTGAGACCACTTCAACCTGGACTTCATTGTCTATATCATTATCAGCATTTTGGTCAAAGCCATTCAACAAGTCTCTAGAAAGTTCCAAACTTGTCCACATCTTCCTGTCTTCTGAACCCTCTACATCTTTAAGAAGCTCCAAACTTTCCCATATTTTCCTGTCTTCTTCTGAGCCCTCCAAACTGTTCTAACCTCTGCCTGTTACCCAGTTCCAAAGATGCTTCCACATTTTTGGGTATCTATAGCAGCACTCCACTCTCTGCAGTACCAATTTACTGTATTAGTCCATTCTCACACTGCTATGAAGAAATACCTGAGACTGGGTAATTTATAAAGAAAAGAGGTTTAATTGACTCATGGTTGTGCATGGCTGAGGAGGCCTCAGGAAACTTACAATCATGGTGGAAGAGGAAGCAAATATGTCCTTCTCCACATGGTGGCAGGAGAGAGAAGTGCAGAGCAAAGTGGGGAACCTCTTATAAAACCTTTAGAGTTGTGAAAACTACAAAGTAAAAGAAATCCTTGTACTTAGCCTGGTGTGTAGGTCACTGGCCAACATCACTTTCCTTAGCAGAATCATCTCCTTCTTCACATGCCCTTAACCAACAAAATGCAAACAATTTAACTATGGTCCCATACTGGTAATCCTGCAAACACGATTCTTTCCCTCTGGTCCTGTGCACCATCTTTTCTCTTTCCTTTCTTGAACAATTTCCCTCATTACTTCATAAATACCCTCACTTTTTTAGATAAATTTGACCTGACCCCTGCCCATGTTCTAAAGGTTTGGGTGAGGATGGGGGACCCAGAATTTAATTCTGGCTATGCCATTTACTAGATATAGGACCCTTGGTGTGTTGCTTATCCCCAATGGACTTTAATTTCTACCATACAATTAAATAAATAGAATAATTGTTTATTCTCAATTCATGGGTTTGTTGAGACAATAAAATAAGATGCAAAAATTATGTTACTTGAACTTCAAAGTGCTATACAATTTAGAGGCCTTTCTAAGATGACAATTGCTATGTAAATTCACTGGAATGGCTTTTCTCCTAACCTCTACTTCTTTCTCTGCTTTATCTGTTTGGAATAAAGTTTTAATAAAGCAGGATACAGAGCAGTACTTGGCTAATCCTGCAGAAATGACTGCAGTGTAGATCTTCATTACATCAAATGTGTTTACATTTTTGAAATGATTTGTCAGTGGAGACTTTTTACAAAACAAATCCTGGAGATGTAATATTGGAAATTTTAATAAGATCTGAGTATTTTCCTGTGCCTATGGTAACTTTCAATAAGGTTTCTTCTTATGAGGAATAAATGGTATGAAAGCTGTGAGAAGCAAGTTATTATAGAAAGCAGTATTTTTTTCTTCTCCCCTCAAAACCACACCACAGATAAATATGGAATATCAGAGAAAGCTGATTTATTTTCTTCTTGCTATAAACATTCTTTTGTATATATTCGTAACCCGATATTAATAAGAAAAATGTAAAAAGGAAATCTACAATAGGATAAAATATGCCTATGCAATTTATAAAGAAACTGGTCTTTAAAGAAATAAACAGTATGGGCCTAAATTTGTTAATGAAAAACTCAAATCTCAAAGTGAGCCCTAGGGCATCGTAACTGATAACAAGATCATCATTTGTGTGTGTGGGGGGGTGGGGGGTGGGGGGCTTTAAAATACACTTAAAATACATTTTTTTTTTTTTTGAGACAGAGTCTCACTGTCGCCCAGGCTGGAGTGCAGAGGCGCGATCTCGGCTCACTGCAGGCTCCGCCCCGGGGGTTCACGCCATTCTCCTGCCTCAGCCTCTCGTGTAGCTGGGACTACAGGCGCCCGCCACCTCACCTGGCTAATTTTTTGTATTTTTAGTAGAGACGGGGTTTCACTGTGTTAGCCCACATGGTCTCGATCTCCTGACCTCGTGATCCGCCTGCCTCGGCCTCCCAAAGTGCTGGGACCACAGGCGTGAGCCACCGCGCCTGGCCTAAAATACATTTTTATAAAACTTTATATGTTGATTTTACTTATAGTGTTGAGGCGAATTTTTTTTTCTAAGAATCCCTTCTGTGAAGTTGGTTGTTATTCATATTTTGTTAAGAATATTTACTAGGGTCATATATTTTGTATGTTGCAGATACAAGACTCAAATTACAGAGGATTGACATAAAAAGAGAGGCAAATTGACTCATGGAAAGATACTGACTTTGGAGTCTGTCATATTCACTTTCGAATCTGTGACAGGAAAATATCTTGGGCTCCCAAAATCACTCAGGAAAACTCTAGCTGGAAACTGCTTAGGGCAAACTTGCCTCCCATTCTATTCAAAGTCACTCTTCTGCTCAATAAGATAGATGCATACCTGATTTGACTCCTTTGGAAAGGCTAATCAGAAACTCAAAAGTATGTAACCCTTTGTGTTTCACCTATCTGTGACCTGAAAGCTCCCACCCCACTTCCTGTCTTCCTGCTTTTGCTTCAAGTTGTCCCACCTTTCCAGTCTGAACCAATGTACTTCTTACATATATTGATTGATATCTCATGTCTCCCTAAAATGTATGAAACCAAGCTGTGCCCTGACCACCTTTGGCACATGTTGTCAGGACCTCCTGAGGCTGTGTCATAGGCATGTCATCGACCTTGGCAAAATAAACTTCCTAAATTAACTGCAACCTGTCTCAGATTTTCTTGGTTCACATTTTGGTAACCACGGGGAAGGGGGATTCTGAGTGGAGATGCCCCTGACCTTTGACAAATCTCCTATCCATGCTTGGTTCCAGCAAGAGCTAACTTTACGGCTCAAACAAATAGGACAATTTGCTGAGGTCTGAGAGCACCCCCCTCCAGAGTACCTGATCTCCCAAAATTTGTTTGAGATCTAAAGTTTATTTTGCTGTACAACTTCTCTCTCTCTCTTTTTTTTTTTTTGGAGTTTTCTTTGTTTCCAACAGGAAGGCAAGTTTTCCTGCTTCCATGACATTGAAAGACAGGTAACCAAACTGCATTCCTGAGACACAGGGCAAGAAATTAAAGCTACCCAGTTCCTCAAGGCCCGAGAACTATCACAGAAGAGGTGGGCACATAAGATTGTTTAAGGGCTGATTTTGAAAGGTAAAATAAGTTCAGTTTCTGTATAAATTAATTATTAATGTCAAAGGCACACTGATGCAAAAACAGTATGTGAACCCCTGAGTCAGATTAACAAGATTTTCTTGAAGCATTAACCAACTTCTTAATAAAGTTTATAAAAATTATAAAAGGCTTATGAAAGTTATTTTCTATAACAAAGATTAAATTTTATAGATTGTTTACAAAATTTTGAAAAACAAATGTATACATATTTAGGATAGTTAGCTCTTCTTGTTGAATTGATCCCTTTACCATTATGTAATGGCCTTCTTTGTCTCTTTTGATCTTTGTTGGTTTTTTATAAATCATGCTGCTATAAAGACACATGCACACGTATGTTTATTGCGGCACTATTCACAATAGCAAAGACTTGGAACCAACCCAAATGTCCAACAATGATAGACTGGATTAAGAAAATGTGGTACATATACACCATGGAATACTATGCAGCCATAAAAAAGGATTAGTTCATGTCCTTTGTAGGGACATGGATGAAACTGGAAACCATCATTCTCAGCAAACTATCGCAAGGACAAAAAACCAACCACCGCATGTTCTCACTCATAGGTGGGAATTGAACAATGAGAACACTTGGACACAGGAAAGGAAACATCACACACTGGAGCCTGTTGTAGGGTGGGGGGAGGGGGTAGGGATAGCATTAGGAGATATACCTAATGTAAATGACAAGTTAATGGGTGCAGCACACCAACATGGCACATTGTATACATATGTAACAAACCTGCACATTGTGCACATGTACCCTAGAACTTAAAGAATAATAATAACCGCCCCCCCACCAAAAAAGGAAAAACAAATGTAATTGGCTTCCTGCTGTTTTTATTAGGGCTTCTTGTTTAGAAAATTATATCTCCTCTCTTAAAGAATGCAGGTTTTCACTTTTTTTGAAATGCTTGAATTATCACTTTGGTTAAATAAATGACTTTACAATGACCTGTAATCCTATTTTGTAATATCAAGTGTTTTAAATCTTTTATATTTGACAAACTTTCCAAAATCAAATTGTAAATTATGACTTTTTCGAACCTAATTAATCCTTTAAGACATTAGTTTCCCTAAAGTGTAAAAATGGCATGATATGGCTTATTTGGTATAAAAATTATACAGGAAGCATTGTCAAAAATGAAATGGTGTTTGGTTTTCCTTGGGTTGTATTTGTATAAATATATTATTGGTATGTGTTCCAAAACTATAGGAAACTCCTGTGTTCTTAAATAACTTAGTGTACATTACCAATAATAATCATAATTTTATGGTAAAATTATTGTGTTGGACACAGGTAACAAATTTCTTTGTCAATTGTGTCTTTTAACTATGGCTGCTTTAAAGCTTTTTTTCATCCACAGAAAATTGTCTTGTTTTAAACTCTCTTTAAAAGTGGGTTTATAATCAGCTATAGGACTCTAACAGGTGCGCTTAAATGCAGTTTTTCTCATAACTTTGGAAATTGTAACATTAGAATAAAGGAAAAAACTTTTAGAACTCTCATGGAGAGCCAAAATGTTCATGACTATCAAACAGAACAGGAGTTAACTGAATTAACTTAACCAATAGAAAACTGAATTACTCCTTTTGATTTTTTTTGCTTAAAACATTGCTGATCCTTTGTTTTGTTTTTCAGAGTTAAGAAAACTATTCTTTTAAGCTATTTACAACTTTTAACAACTGAGTAAATATACTCCTGTGAACAAAATTTGGAGCACATTTGTTTCTGTCTACCTGATTTCTCCAGAATGTGTGAGTATTCTTAATTTATGGCAATATAATTATTTGTGAGTATTCTATTATTTGTGAGTGTTCTTAATTTATGGTAATATAGTTATTTGCATAAGTGAAATAATAATCTATTTTATTTTGCAGTAGGACATAATTGGAGACACTGGTTATTTTATCAGGGCTTTGACTGGAATGGTGTGCTTTCCTTTAAGGAATCAAACTTACATTGGAAGGAGCAATGAAGAACCAGTGGCACAAAGGTTTTGGCATCAAAACCACTTGAAAAAGTCACAGAGTAAGTTGGGTCCCAGGAAAGATATGGGTATCAATTATGTCAGGAAATCAGAATCTCAAGGAGATGCTAGTACTGCAATGTTCATCACAGCAGTATTCACAGTAGTAAAGATATGGAAACTTGTCTACAGACTGATGAATGAATAAGGAAAATATGATGTATACATAAAACACAATGATATTCATCCTTAAAATGAGAGAAAGTACCACAATTGTGCAATACCATGAATGAAACTTAAGGACACTATTTTGAGAAAAATAAGCCAGTCACAGAAAGACAAATATTGCATGATTCCATATATATGATATATGTAAAATAGTCAAACTCATAGAATTATAGAGTAGAATTGTGGTTGATAGAGAGGTGGAAATGGGGATGTGCTAATCAAGGGACATAAAAATCACAATTTAGAAACAAAATAAAAAGAATGAGAGTGTAATATTAGACAAAAGATTGACGATCCAGGGCATTTGGCCAGAAGGGAATATAAACCACAAAGGGCACAGAGAAAGAAAGGATCACAGGAGCTGTGGTGGAGTGAGAGATGGGGACAGAAGGGAGGATGCACAGAAAAATATGGTAATTAGGGAATGGGTAATAAGGTGTGATCTGGCAACACAGGACTTTGTAAGGAGACTGACAAAAACAAAAAAAATGATAGAGGCAGGAGGCAGACAAATGCCTAGGCAGATAGGGGTGGCATCCCAATGAATTCCAACCTTCAACCTGGAAATAGTCCTGGGTAAATCCTCAATCCTTGGTCCCTGATTGAGAATCCACATTCCTGTGTGGCATGCTTTCCTCTGATTGATCCACTTCCTTCAACTATTTTACATATACCTACCCTTTCTTAATTGGTTTTCAACACTATTTTGCCTACCTTTGTGTGGTGTCTTCATTTTAAACATTTTTGCATACTCACAGACCAATTGGCACACTCCCTATTCTGAGCTTATAAAAAGCCCCAGGCTCAGCCATATTGGGGACTCTCCTGAGTTTGGGTAGGCGGATCACCCCCACATCCCCTCCCTGCTTAAAGCTGTTTCATCACTCAATACATCTTCCCATCTTGCTCACTCTTTGAGTGTTCGTGTGTTTACTTCTTCCTGGTTGTGAGGTAAGAACACAGACCTAGCTGAGCTAGGGAGCAAAAAATCCTGCACCAAAAAAGACAATGATATTAATCTTCAATAAATTGTAATTCTTGTTCTTATAAGAAGAGGAGTAAGATTCATATATGTGAATTAGGTTGATGAGGCTTCATGAATCATGCTAAGATGACTGGATCATGATACATGACAGGAATTTAGATATGTACAGGGTCTATTTTTTTCATCAAAATATATCTATTGATTTATTTTGTATATAAGAAGAAATAAGACAGGCAAAATTCTGTGCTCATAGAGCGTCAAGGTAGTATGGGAACAGGATATACAAATTAAACCAAAAAAATATATAATATTAGTTAATATGGTGAAAAGGCCACCACAAAAAATATGCCAGGTGAGGAGACAGAAAAAAATGACTGGGCTTCTTCTTTGGAAAAAAAGATACAAAATAGGAGAACCTACTATGAAAAGGTTTGTAAGGGCAAGATACTTTAAGGAGTTGATTTCTGAGGACCCACTTTGAAAATATGAGGAGACAAGTCAGGAAATGCATGTTCGAGGAGAACAGTGTTTCAAACACATGAAAAAGCAACGTCAGGATCTCTGAGATGAACATGATCTTAGTTTATTCTAAGAACCACAAAAGACCAGTGAAACTGCTGTAAAATTATTTTAAGACAGAATAGGAGACATAGCAAGGAGAAAATAAGAAACTTCTCTAAGGAAGACCACCTAGGCCAAGGAAAGGAGTTTAGACTTGTATATTAGGTATGATGAGAAGTTACTGAAAAGTGTTGAGCATGAAAATAACTTGATTGTATTTACTTCTAAATCAACTTTGGATGATCACCACTGACATCATAGTACAAATAAGTCAAGAAGCAACAGTGTATACAGTTCTTATGGTCTTTACATTAGTTTGTGATAAATACAGGAATAATGCTTCCTTGATAACAGAAAAGAGGAGAGTATATTTGAAAAACGGTGAGAACAGGAAAATTGAGGGTACATGTTGAGGACAAATAGATAAAAGTTTTAACTGTGAGGTAAGCTATACAATAATAGATCTTGGCTTGTATTTAACTTTATTTATTTTAATTTTTATTTTGAGTGAAGAAAAGAAGGAAAAGAAAACATACTTTTTTTGGAAAAAGCAAGAAAGTGTATGTTATGATGGCGAGGACTGCAGAAATATGGATTTATTTTGAATGATGACAAAAGAATAGCGAAAAAAGGACAGATAACATTATTTTAAAGGATGAATTGGCTGAAATAGATACAAAATAGACTTGACTAAAATAGATAAAAATAGTTATTGACTATGATGGCCACTGGCTTTTTATCATATTCTGCAAGGCTGAAAGTGGGACAACATGGTCCTATATTTTATAAATTTTGAGAACATCATTGTGTTGGTTGATTTTACACAAAGCAATACATTTTATAGATTAATGCTGTCCAGAAGATGAAGAATCAAAATTCAAGCGTTTTTAAACAAAAATATTGTAAAACAGATAGACTCCTGGTTCTGGCTATGACACTTAAACGCTGAAAAAAATGTCACTCTTACTCTTACAAGAAGAAATAAAATTGCAACAAATTGAAAGTCAATGACTTTTCTTACAACCAGTAAAATAGAGTTCACAGTGTAAGCCCCTATCCTGGAATCTAAAGAGACAGAAAAAATAGTGAAAATATCCACTGAGTTAGCTTATTGGAAGCTGAAGCTGCTGGAGGCATTCAATGGTAGAGAAACTTATGAAATTTTTATTGACTTGCTAGAGGCTAAGTGTAGATCAGCTTGAGACTGAGAAACTTCTGGGGGCCACAATTTTACGGGACCCCATATGTTTGTGAGTTTTATCTTTAGAAACCCCACCAGATCCCTACAATAAAGAGCCAAGAAAAATTCTCTATTGTTTCAGGCAGCCAGAGGGGAAAACAACCATTTTGAAATATGCACAGAGAGTTAGCTGTAACAAACACCTTTTTCTGAAGGAAAATAACTTTATCAGAGTCTTATAAATACTGAGAAAGGCAATTAGCCAGCTCAAGCCCCTTTGAGCTTCACTATATCATCATTAGAGTGAAAAAAGTTTACTAAAAAATACTTTTGAAGGGCAAATTCCAATAATTCAGGCCTACTAAAAGACTGAGATTTAGTAACAATAGAGAACACGCTCCTCCTCCATACTTTATACCACATCAGCAGGGTTCCAGTAAAATAAATGTGGATTACAGCTGAAAGAGCTACAAGACACAGGCTGTATTTTAGAAAAAGTTCTCAGGGAAAAAACAAAGACAACTAGGGAGAATGTGAAAAAAAAAAACAAACTAAAAGCAACTGAAGTTTACAAATGAGGTCTAGCTTTGAATAAAAAAATTACAATGCATGTTAAAAGGCAAGAAAACAAACTTATTTTAGAAAGACAAAGCAAGAATCAGAACCACACTAAGACATGTTATATATTAGGACATTATCAGAGAAGAAGTTTAAAATAACTATGATTGATATGTAAAGGCCTCCAATGGAAAAAAAGTTGATGCATGAATGAACAGTTGGGTAATGTAAGCAGAGAGATGAAAATGTTAAGAAAAAATCAATAGAAAATGCTAGAAATAAAAAATATTGTACAGTAATGAAGATTGCCTTTGTTAGGCACATCAGTTGACTGCATATATCTATAGAAAAACAGTTTGAAGATAATGTCAGTTGAAACTTCCCAAAATAAACACAAAGAGAAAAAGGAATGAACATCAAAATCAAAATAAACAAAATGAAAATAAACAGAACATCAAAGAACTGTGAGTTATAATGGATTAGAATTCCCATTAAAATGGGAAGGTGCCATTATGTATGTTATATATAAAATATTATATGTATTATCTATTATATATGGATAATATCATGTTTATTATTTGAACAAATTAGTACAAATAATAGATATGATATATTATGTTATATATATTATGTGTTAATATATTATATATCTAATATTTTATATATTGCATAATATTAAATGCATTAATATAATATTAAATATATAATATTACATATTTCTAATTATAATGGAAGACACCATTATAATGGACAGACACCAAGCTACTGGTATTTAGGAAGCTCTCAGAACACCAAGCAGGATAAATGCTTCAAAAATCTACATCTATTCATATTATATTAAAACTGTGGAAAACCAAAGATGAAGAGAAATTCTTGAAAAAAAAAGCAATGAAAATAATGAAATACTTAGGAATATACTTATCCAAAGAGGTGAAAGCCTGTACACTGAGATTGTAAAACATTGATGATGAAATTAAAGAAGAGATAGATAAGTAAAAGGAAATCATGTGTTCATTATTTGAAATAGTATTGTTAAATTCTCCATACTATCCAAAGTGATCTACAGAATCAATGCAATCCTTATGAAAATCCAAATAGCATTCTCTATAGAAATTTAAAAAAATCCTAAAATTCACATGGAACACCAAAAGACCCATAATATCCAAAGCAATCTTGAGCAATGAGAACAAAGCTGGAAGGAGGCATCAAACTTCCTGATTTCAAAATATTTTATAAATTGCAGTCACTAAAACAAGCACATAGAATCAGGGTGTCCAATCTTTTGACTTCATTGGGCCTCATTGAAAAAAAAAGAACTGTCTTGGGCCACACATGAAATGCACTAATACGAATGATAGCTGATGAAATTTTTAAAAAATGCAAAGAAAATGTATACTGTTTTTAAAAAGTTTACAAATTTGTGTTGGGCCACATTCAAAGCCATTGCAAAAATCAAAACAAAAACAAGAGCTAATTCTTTACAAAGATTGTTAAACGTGATAAAAGAGAAATATTGGCAAATGTGTGCCTATACATTTGATATCTTAGATCAACAAATTTCTTAAAAGATACAAGCTACCAAAACTCACACAAGTGGAAGTAATAATCTGAAAAGGCTTATGCTATTAAATAAGTTGAATCAATAATTAATAATACTATCTAAGCCAAAAAAACACCAGGCTCAGATGGTTTCACTGTTGTATTCTATCAAACACTTAAATGAGAATAATGCTGTTTCTCTAGAACATCTTCCAATATAAGCAGAGGTAATACCCCCTAACTCATTCTATGAGGGTAGTATTACACTAATGCCAAAACCATGTAAAGGCATAACATTAAAGAAAAATTGAGAGCACTATCTCTTACAAATATAGGTGCAAAATCATCAACAAACTATTACTAATTAAATCCAACAAAGTATAAAAATAGCTGTATGCCCTGTACGAATCAGATAAAACTGAGCTATACAAGACTGGTTCGACATTCAGAAAACAATGAATACATCCACAACATAACTAGTTGAAGAAGAAAAATAATATGATCCCATCAATTTATGCAGAAAAAGCATTCTATAAAATCCAACATACTTTAATAACTCTCAGCAAATTGGGGGTAGAAGGACATTTTCACAACTTAAAAAATAACTTCTGCAAAGAAACCCACACTTAAAATTATACTTGATAGTAAAAAATGATTATGCCCTCTACAATGAAGAAGGCATCGATGTTACCTCAGAGCACTTCTATTTAGTATTGTATTAGAAAATCTTGCTAGTGCAATAAGAGAAGAAAAGGCAATAAAATAAATACATATGTGTAAAGAAGAAATGAAATTGTCTTTGCTCACAGACCACGATTGTCCATGTAGAAAATTGCACAGAATGGACCAAAAAGAATTCTGACACTAATATGCCCTTAAGGCAAAATTTCAGGATAAAAGGGTAATGTACGAAAGCAAAAGGCAATTGCTATACTAGCAAAAAAATTGAAATTTAATATTAATAACACAGTATCATTCAATTAGCATCAACAATAAAACATTTAGGTATAGAGCCACAAAACATGTAGAAAATTTATCAGGTTGGTGCAAATGTAATTGAGGTTTTGGCCATTACTTTTTAATGACAAAAACTGCAATTACCTTTTTTTGCACCAATTTAATACATGTGGAACACTTCAAAACTCTAATTAAAAAATTAAAAATACTAAATAAATACAGAGATAGTCTTAACTCATCTGTCAGATGAGTCATTATTAAGGTATCAATTCTTTCCAACTTGATCTTTTGAGTAAATAAAATCCCTATCAATCCCACAAATATATTTTATAGATATTTAAAAAATGGTTTTTAAAATTTATATGAAAATGCAAAAGATGCAAAATAGTAAACACAGACGAAGGGAGATAAATTTGGAGTACTAATATTACAAGGCTTCAAGATTACTATAAAGCTAGAATGATAAAGACAGCATTGTGTTAGTGAAAAATAACCATAGAGATCAGTAAGCCAGGACAGATTTCTCAGAATTAGAACATCACAGATATAGTCAACTCATCTTTGACATAGGAGCAAAGATAATTCAATTAAAGAAAGAATAGTTCTTTTTTTCTAGCACGTTGTTCTAGAAACCTAGATATCCACATACCAAAAAAAAAAAAAAAAAAAAAAGACACTGGCCTTACACCTTTCACAAGAATGAACTCAAAAGGAATCATAGACCTAAATGTGAAATTCAAAACTATAAAACTTCTAGAAAAATAACAGTGATATTGGGTTTGGCTATGAGTTTGTAGATACATCATCGAAAGCATAATCCATGAAAGAAATAAAAGATAAGTTGGATTTTATTAAAATGAAAAATGTACTTACAAAACAATGGTTTAAGAGAATGAAGAGGATAGTCACAAATTGGAGAAATGTTTACAATACAGATATATTGAAATATTTATATTTAAATATGTAAATAGCTCTTAAAACGTAACAACTAAAAACACCAAATAAAAGAGGCCAAAAGATGTGAACACACACCTTACCAAAGAAGATATACAGATAAAAAATATACATACAAAAATCTGCTCAGCATCATCATCAAGGGATCACAAATTAAAAAAAAAAGACCACTACACACTCATTAGAATGCCTAAAATACAGAAAATTAATAATATGAAATGCTGCAAGGATGCAGAGCAATAGCAACTTTCATTTAGTGAGAATGCAAAATGGTGTAGACACTTTGGAAAATAGTTTGGCAGCCTCTTGTAAAGCTCAGTACATTCTTTCCATGTAATTCAACAATCATGCTTCTAAGTATTCATCCAATTGCATTGAAAAATTATGTCCACACAAAACATGCACGTGGGTTAATATATCAGCTTTACCCAGAATCCCTCCAAAATGGAACCAATCAAGGTATGTGCCAATAGATCAATGAATAAAAACAAAAACCAAAATAAAACTGCTCAATTCATAACATGAAGTGTTAATAAGTGATAAAAAGAAAGCATTTACCAAGCTGTAAGAGATGGAGAATCCACAGATGTATATTCATAAAGAATCCAATCCAAAAAGGTTAGATATTGAATGATTCCAATTATATGATATTCTGGAAAAGGAAAATCTACAAAGATGTAAAAAGTTTAGTATTGTCCAGGTATTGGTGAGGAGAAGGAAGAGGACGAACAGATGAAGCACAGGGCGTTTTTAGGCCAGTGAAACTATTCTGTATGATACTGTAATGGTGGATACATGGCATCATAAATTTTTCAAAACCTATAGAACTTTATAACACAAAATCTAAACCTACTGCTTGTAAATATTTTTTTAAAAATCATTTAAGTGGACAAAGGATCCAGGAAATATGCAAACCATGACAAGAGAATCTAACTTGTATCACAAATATATGAAGCAAACTCATTGAAAGGGCTGGAGAAAAAGATGCTGACCTAAGCAGCTTTGGAAATAAAGGAGTCAAAAGGAGGAAAAAAGAACTCTCTGTACTCTAGTCAGTGTGCTCTTTCCACAGGGACATGGGTTAACTATTCTGATTTTCTGTACACGTCAGAAGGAGACTGGAGACAATTTACAATTACACTGATCAAAGCTGGAAAAATGTCAGTAACAAAATAAATAGTAGTTTTCTTTTTAACTCAAAGTGCAAAGTAAATATCCATGAGATTATACTAATATAAATAAAAGGTTGAATTAATAAATAAGTATGGGAGTATATAGTCATATAGACCAATGGAACACAACGGAGACCTCAGAAATAACACCATACATCTACAACTATCTGATCTTCGACAAACCTGACAGAAACAAGCAATGGAGAAACGATCTCATATTGAATAAATGGTGCTGGGAAAACTGGATAGCCATATGCAGAAAACTTAAACTGGACCCCTTCCTTAAACCCTATACAAAAATTAACTCAAGATGGATTAAAGACTTAAATCTAAAACCTGAAACCATAAAAACCCTAAAAGAAAACCTAAGCAATACCATTCAGGACACAGGCACAGCAAAGAGTTCATGATGAAAATGCCAAAAGCAATTGCAACAAAATTGACAAATGTGATCTAATTAAACTAAGAAGCTTCTGCACAGCAAAAAAAAAAAACCTATCATCAGAGTGAAAAGCAACCTGCAGAAAGGGAGAAATTTTTTGCAATCTACTCATCTGACAAAGGTCTAATATCCAGAATTTACAAGGAACTTAAACAAATTCACAAGAAAAATACAAACAGCCCCATCAAAAAATGGGCAAAGGATATGAACAGGCACTTCTCAAAAGAAGATATTCATATGGCCAACAAACATGAAAAAAAGCTCAACATCACTGATCATTATAGAAATACAAATCAAAACCACAATGAGATACCATCTCATGCCAGTTAGAATGGTGATTATTAAAAAGTCAAAAAACAGTCTGGGTGCAGTGGCTCACCCCTGTAATCCCAGCACTTCAGGAGGCCAAGGTGGGCAAATCACAAGGTCAGAAGATTGAGACCAGCCTGGCTAACACAGTGAAACTCCATCTCTACTAAAAATACAAAAAATTAGCCAGGCATGGTGACACACACCTGTAATCCCAGCTACTGGAGAGGCTGAGGCCGGAGAATCACTTGAACCCAGGAGGCAGAGGTTGCAATGAGCCGAGATTGCACCACTGCACTCCAGCCTGAGTGACAGAGAGAGACTCTGTTTCAAAAAATAAAACAAAAACAAAAAGTCAAACAACAATAGATGCTGTTGAGGCTGTGGAAAAATAGGAATGCTTTTACAATGTTGTTGGGAATGTAAATAAGTTCAACCATTGTGGAAGACAGTATGGCAATTCCTTAATGATCTAGAGCCAGAAATACCATTTGACCCAGCAATCCCATTACTGGATATATACTCAAAGGATTATAAATCATTCTACTATAAAAACACATGCACACATATGTTTATCGCAGCTCTATTTACAATAGCAAAGACATAGAACCAACCCAAATGTCCATCAGTGACAGACTGGATACAGAAAATGTGGTACATATACACCATGGAATACTATGCAGCTGTAAAGAAGAATGAGATCATGGTCTTTGCAGGGACATGGATGAAGCTGGAAGCCATACTTCTCAACAAACTAACACATGAACAGAAAACCAAATATCACATATTCTCACTCATAAGTGGGAGTTGAACAATGAGAACACATAGACACAGAGAAGGGAACAACACACACCAGGGCCTGTAGGGGTTTAGGGGATGAGGAGAGGGAACTTAGAGGACGGGTCAATAGGTGCAGCAAACCACCATGGCACATGTATACCTAGGTAACAAACCTGCACCTTCTGTACATGTATCCTGGCATTTAAAGTAAAATTGAAAAAAAAAAAAGTAGGGGAGTATAGCAAATCTCCCACTGAACAGAAGAATTTCAAATAAATTAGGTGGATAATCCACTCTAAAGAAAGGAGAACATAACTCTCCATTCCTGAAGTGTGGGCATACATAATGACTTACTTCCCAAAACTACAATATGGAAGGGGGTGGAAAAGAATGACTTTAGATGGAGATACCCAACAACACAACTGCAGCCTGATGCTTGAGGTCAAAATCAGTAGTCATAACTCTTATATCATTTTTGATAGTATGAACCCTTGATACGATGTGATGAAAATGAAAGTTTCCCCTTTGATCTTTCTTCCAAAATTGCATAACCTCAACTTAATCATAAGAAAAAAAAATCAGGCAAATTTTAATAGAGGAATATCCTACAGTATTTCTCATTATTAATCTTCACTGCTGTCACGGTCATTAGAAACAAGGAAAGTCTGCCAAATTCACAGGGAAGAGGGCTTTAAGGAGACATGACAATAAATGTAATGTGATATCATGGTTGGAATCCTAGACATTAGGTTTAATTAAGAAAACCTGAATAAATTATGGATATTAGTTAAAAACAACTGAATCATTAATAGAAACAAATGTACCATAATATATTGTTAATACATGATGTTAATAATACGGAAAACTGTGGTGGGAGAGATGTATGCCAACTGTCTGTACTGTCTTCTCAATTTTTCTGAAAATGTGAAATTATTCTTTTTGTTGTTTTTACTCTTTTTTCTTTTTAATTTTTGTGACATGGTGTATATATTTATGGGGTACATGAGATGTTTTGATACAGGCATGCAATATGAAATAAGCACATCCTGAAGGATGGGGTATCCATCCCCTCAAGCATTTATTTTCGAGTTACAAACAATCCAGTTAAACTCTTTATTTTAAAATATATAATTATTAATGACTATAGTCACCCCATTGTGCTATCAAATAATAGGTTTTATTCATTCTTTCTGACTTTTGTTTGTACCCATTAACCATCCCCACTACTCCCCAACCCTCCTACTACACTTCTCAGCCTCTCTTAACCATCTTTCAACTCTCTATGTCCATGAGTTCAGTTGTTTTGATTCTTAGGTCTGACAAATAGTAAAACTATTCTAAAAAATAAAGTCTAGTAATTTTAAAACTACTAGGAAACAAAATGTTATATATATATATACACACACACACTTTGGTATATACTTCTATGCACATCAAAAAGGAACTGGAGACAATTTTAAAAACTAACAATTGCCCGAGCTGAAAAAAATGAGCAAAAAAAAAAAAATGGAGTAAGGGTTTTATTTTTTAAATTCAAAGTACAAAATAAAAGTCCATGAGTGAATTAATTAAATAGGGAAGTATAAACAAAGTATACATCAAAACATGGCATGTAGACTTTATACTTCATTGACTCTCACATCACAGCTCTCTAATGGAAATGTGTTCAATTTTTCCAATATTTTGGTTTCCTACTGCTATCTACCGTCATATTCAGATAACCTCTGTTTTTCCAGTCTTATATGTACATGTAATTAATATATTTTGTTCTTTTCTGTGTGAAGAAATTTCTAGATACTTAAAGACTGTGATTAAGTTATTCTGACATTTCAGGACTGAAGGGCTTACTGTGCTTTTTTTTTCCCCTCTGTCCTCCATCCTTCAGTAATAGTCTTTACTGTCAGCTGGTCTCCAAATGTCAAATATTTCTGATAATTTCACATCATAACCCAAAGTACTGTGAGAAGTCCAAATAAAACTCTGATGGGACCATATTTTTCATAGTGAAAGTCCTGTTTTAATGCATTGATTCTATAGCACATGCAGTATAGGCATTGGTTTAAAAAACTCTTCAAGAGAAAATTCTACAACTCCTTCCTCTAAGTCTTGAACTTAGTAGAATAATAATTTTCATTCATACTAAATCAAGATGTAAATCTTATATATTTTCTTACTTGACTATTAGGTTTTCGTTGTAAAAGTAAAAATAATCGTTTTATTGCTAACAAAAAACTTTGTAATAATTTCTTTTTCTTGCATGAACATAACGGAATGTCATAGCACATACCTGTAAATCAGAGGATACAAGGGTGAGATAGAACATTAAAGTTATCATAAATATGAAGTAATTTTACTGTTTTAGATAGTATATTAACTAATTAAGCATGTTGGCACAAAATTAATTGAAATAGTGTAGAATTTACCATATTTGCTCTAGGCAATCTGCATTTACAAAGGCTAAGCAGAAGCTAATGTAAACATAAAGCTAAATCCAAAGTATTAAAAGAGGAATAATCAATTTACAGTGACTTAGGTTTGTCTTATAATATACTTTTAATTCTGCATTGAAATATGATGACTTCAGTATATGAAATCTATGCTTCTACAACTGCAAGTATCTCCCTACACACCTTCTTCATTGCTGTTATTTATATATAAAATCATTTTTCTTATTTCATGAACAATTTCCTTTTTGACATACATTTACCATGGCCAAAGGCATCATTCTCAACATTAAGCAAAGGAAGTTTTCAACGTAATATATATTTACTGTTTTTAATTTTTTCTTAATTATATAAATTTATAATATTTTGGGTGTTTCAAAATAAATGTGAATACTGGTAAACTGTATAATTTGGAGCAAGTCTATTATCAAACATAACATAAAACTGGATAAAATATCTGTTTGAAGGCATTGGAGGCACATACAATAGTAAAAAAACTATCAGATTAGGGCCTAAATAACTCATTGAAGGAGGAAATCAAAATGGAATTAAATAAATATTTTGCACTAAAAGATTAAAAATGTTATAATACTTGGACACATATAAAGCAATGATGACACAACATAGCCTGACATGAATATATTAGTAAAGGGGAAAGACAGAAAATTCGTGATTGAAGAATCTAGCTCAAGAAGTTGTATAAAGTGTGATAAATTCAAAAATCAAATGAACACGTGAGAAGAAAAATAATAAACGTAAGTGTGGGAATTAGTGAAACAGACAATGTGCAATGTAGAGGATCAACAAAAGCAAATGTTTATTATTTCACTAACCAAATTGGCCTGTGGGATAAACTAATAAAGATAAAGGAGAGAAAATACAAATGATTGATAACATAAAGGAAAAGGTGCCATCATTGCAAAACCTGAAGCTCTAATGTAATATGAAAATGCAAAGACAGTATTGTTAAGAATTTTATGTCAATAAATTTGAAAAGTTAGATTAAATGGACATATTCATAAGAAAACTGAACTTGCAAAAATGAACAGATAATATAATAGAAAATATAAATATTGCTATCCCTATAAAACCATCCCACAAAAAAAGTTTAGGAATAGATAGCGTTACCTGAGAAATATATCCAGCATTCTAAATAAGTGCTTGTGAATCTTCATTTTTATCCAATTCATAAAGTGGAAGACTTAATTATATTTCTATTTATCAGCAAAAAACAGATATTATTTACTGAAATGAGAGAGTTCCCTGAGACCCTGGCAAAATGTGTGAAAGGGGTGTGGCTCATGTGTTCAGCCACCATGTGCTCAAATCCCTTACAAGAGGGGGAGCATGCAGACAGGCAGGTGCAGGAGCCAGGAAGAGTGCTTTGGGGCTCCAGCCCCACAGTAGCATCTAGGGGTGAGAGCCTGCGACTCCCCAAGCCCAAGTGGGCATGGCGTGTGTTACAATGTGCTCTTTTAGCTTTGTTGTCTGTAGACAGCTTAAGTGCTAACCAGCTCAGTGGACTCTCTTTCTTTTCAAAAGGACAGAGGGCCAATGTGACAGCTTTCTGTATCCCAAGCTCTTGTCCAGCATCCTGGAAGAATCAGGTCACACATGGACTTGAGGGGTGGTGAATGGGGGGTTTTATTGGGTGTTCTATCCCAAATCTACTGACCCATAATCATAAACTCTGGCCTTAAAGGTTAAGAGAGGGCCAGGCGTGGTGGCTCATGCCTGTAATCCCAGCACTTTGGGAGGCCGAGGTGGGTGGATCACGTTGTCAAGAGATCGAGACCATCCTGGCCAACGTGGTGAAACTCTGTCTCTACTAAAAATACAAAATTAGCTGGGCGTGGTGGTGCGCACCTGTAGTCCCAGCTACTCAGGAGGCTGAGACAGGAGAATCGCTTGAACCTGGGAGGCAGAGGGTGCAGTGAGCCAAGATTGTGCCACTGAACTCCAGCCTGGTGACAGAGAGAGACTTCGTCTCACAAAAAAAAAGGTTGAGAGAGAAGGACTGAAAAAAAAAATCTGTGTTTCAACAAGCCCTCCAGGTTATTCTGACACATGTCGATGATTGAGAATTAGTATCATATATCATGAACCCCTGAAAAAAAAGACTATTAATTGTTAAGTTATTCATATTTTTATTAATTCATCAACCAAAGGAATGTTAGGAAATGAGTTCTCTTCTTGTCTGTGCATATGGCACTTCTGGTTGTTGTCTAAAAGAATATCATCTTGTACAAATATATAATAGTGCACATGTAAATTTCTTTCAGATGTAATAAAAATTGAAAAAGCATCAAAATTTGGAAATGTAGTCATTTCTGTAATACGTATGATATTGTTAACATGTACTTAAAGATAACTATTTTTGTCTGCTATCTCTAAACTATTCCATGGTTGAAAGCAGTAATACTGAGATTTGGAACTCTCTGAAAGGAAATTATGATGCCATTATATTCCAGTTAATCTCCAATACTTATGAAATGGTATTTACATATTTATGTGGTAGAATATAACTATAATATTCTATTGTTAAATAATAAATATGTTTTAAACTAAGCATTTGAAAGACTTCAGGAAAATTTAAATAATGGATTGAACCATGACTGTATATCTATATACAGTCATCAGTAAAATACAGCTCAAGGTAGTAATTAATTCTTATTATATCTCACTATTAATTGCATTATTTTTAAATTTGTTTACCCTTTACATATGAAATGTGATGCAATGTGAACAAACTTGTGTGTAAAAGATGATTCAGATATCTTTTTTTCTACTTTTTTTTTTTTTAGACAAATTCTCACTCTGTTGCCCAAGCTGCAGTGCAATGGCACGATCTTGGCTCACTGCAATCTCCGCCTCCCAGGTTCAAGCAATTCTCCTGCCTCAACTTTCAAAGTATCTGGGATTATAGGCATGTGCCACCATGCCTGGCTAATTTTTCTATTTTTAGTAGAAATGGGGTTTCAACATGTTGGCCAGGCTGGTCTCGAACTCCTGACTTCAAGCGATCTGCCTGCCTCAATTCCCAAAGTGCTCAGATTACAGGCATGAGTCACTGCGCCTAGCCATAAAGAAAATGTGAAAAGTAAATTAAAGTTACATTACAGAAAATATCAATTGGTTCTCATACATTCCCTATTTAATCTAAAAAGTCATACATCTAACAAATCTCTTTCTAAATATTCAGATAGATTGAGGCTTTTATTTGATATTTAGTCTGCATGCATTCTGTTGAGTATTTTGAATCTCTAGACTATTAGAAATACAAAAATTAATTGTGTATGGTTCATACTTAACACAAGGATATTTAAATTGATTCATTTTTTTCTTATTGCTCATAAAAAATAGCTAAACGTTCAGTATGGGATGCATTTCCAAAAAGAATCTATATCCTTGAAAATAAGATAGTTTCAATAACATATGTCCATATTGTCTAAGTAAATATTTATTAAATTGCTTGAGATAAACATTGAATGCATAATGACTAGGTATTTTGCACCTCGCTGTATTGATGGAGGATTCTAACTGCCAGAACTTAGTCTCCACCCCAAAGCAAAGCCTGTTCACTACCGTGTAATTTGGCTCCCAATTTCCTTCAGTTTTAGAAGCAGAAATATTGGAAATGCAGTTGTTTGCACATAGCAGCAAGTAGCTACTGAAAGAGATCATCTCAGAGCTTTGTTAGATACACAGGAAGAGACAACCAGGGATCTCCATCTGTAAAGTAAAAGTACAACAGAATAATTCACAAAGTATGCAATAAAATGAATTAGTAGATGAATAGGAAAAGAATAACCTGGGGAAAAGAATAACCCAGGAAAAAAGAATTGCTCTTGGAAATTAAAAATATTGCTAAAATAAAAAGATATAAAAGGACTTAAAAATAGACTTTTAAAAACCTTAAATAACATTGAGTCAAACTGAAATACCTAAAAAACAAAGAGCTTCTGCTAGGGCAGAAGTTGACAACAGTCAACTAATTAGAACTATAGAAAGACAAAAATTGAGTATATGCAAGGAAAAAAAAAAGAACCCTTAATCCTGAATTCATTTAGTGGAGTTGCCAAATATCAAGAAGAAAGGAGGAAAATTTACATGAAACCACTTTCTATTGAAATATCATAATACAAAATTAAAGAGAAGATGATAATTATTAGGCTGAGTGATTATTCATAACCAAGAAGGGAAACAAAATAAAACTAGCCTTAAAAATGCAAAACAAAAAAAAATAGGAAAGAAGGCACAGAGAAATTGTAGAATTAACTCATGAGATTTACAGTAACATATCCCACCATGACAGCCTTGCACAAAATTTAGAATGGAAAGTCAGCAGGCTTCCAGCAATGTCATCAGCAATAACATTGGTAATAATCGAATAGGAACTAATCTAGGAGATACCTAGCAATGAAGCCTTCTTTTTCTTCTCTTACCGAAGATAAGCAAAAAGAAATTATAGCTACACTACAAACAACACATGTGCATGAGAAATTCTTACTTCAAATTTGAAGATAACTACTGTGGTAGAAATTGGATCCATTTATGAAACACATGAAAAGAATACCCATTTAACAAGTAGGTAGATAATATCTGCTTTGTGTCATTGAAAGATATAATAAAAGTGGATCAATGTGATGCCATCTGATTCTACTGGTTGAGCTCCACAAGGCCCTTGGTTTGTTTTTTTGTTTGTTTGTTTATTTGTTTTTCACTTTAGGTTACCCTGAAAGTATATCCTCAGCTAGAAATATTTTTATACACATTGCTATACAGTAGTGAGTCCCTCTCCTGGAGTCCTTCCCATGGTATGTTTATTGCAGTACTGACTTATCCAAGAACACCACCTTGTAATGTGGTGTAAGAATAGAGAATTTCCACACTTTGCTGCTTCTTTGCATATAAGTTAATTGATAAATCATGCTTTATTATATGTGTATACATGATATTGTATTTATATACTGAACAATACAGATTTTAACTTCATTTAGTTTCAACTTACAGAAAAATGCAGAAGAATTTATTATAGGTACATATAAAATGGAGGTATTTTAACCTCTACCATGTAAAGGGAAAAAAATGTAAGGCTTTATAATGTTGGAGGTGGAAGTTAAAAGAGAAGTTAAAATAATTCTAAATGCACCAATATCCATATTGTACATTTTGAATATCCCATAAATTAATGCCTGAAGTGAAGAGAGCTAGGGATAGGAATGTATATAATTTCAAGGCAAAAGTTAGAATAACAGAAAAATTAACTTACTCTCATGGGACTTGAAAGCAAGGGAAACTGAAGTAAATATGCTGATGTGTATGTTTCTTTTCATACCATGCATATTACAGTCCTTTTTTCTCTGACTTAGGAGTCTCATGTCTTCTGCCAGCATCCATGAATCTGTAGCTGGCTAATTCATTAGTTTCCAAGTAGGGTAACATTTCATTTTCTTCACAATTTTTAGCATAGCTGACAAACATGTTTATTTTTATTAATTAAATTTTAAGAAATTCAGAAACTGGTAGCAGGACATTTTGCAGATATTCAAAACAATTTGGAAACTACTGGAATTGTTATCTGTTCTTTTTGTCCAATGAATTTATCTTATATAGGGATGAGACTCTAGAGGTTGTGGGATGCAATATTTCTGGCCACAAGAAATGAGACATTAATGTAGTCATTTACACAGAACAGGATAAATAGCAAAAGAGAAGGTCTAAGAACTATGACATAAAATGATTTTATCCAATGTTGCCAAATAAATTAAAGAGAAAAGAGAAATCTAAAATCCCTGTATTCTTATCTGAAAGTACAGACTACAAATCAAGGATTTTCTGATTACACACTAATAAATATGTACAGGTGTAAAGAAGTATTTCCAAAGTTAGATCACAGTAGTATTTTTTTTTCATTAAAAATAAGAGGCAAATTTTGGCAAAATGTAAAAATCACTCTACAAAAGCTAAGTGATAAAGTACCTGTGGTTTATTGATCTCTAAATTATATTTATTCTTGAAATATAAAGAAAAAAATGACTTCTAAACTTTTCAGTATAGGGCCATACCATCATAACTTGGAGGTGAATGATAAAATGATCCAAGAAAATTATTGCAATTAAATAGCCCAGTAAATTCAAAAAGATATTCATATATGAGTAATTAAAATATCTAAATTAATTAAATAATACATTATCTAGAAACATACTAAAAATTATCATCTAAATATTATACCTAGTTTTTTAACTTAAGTAACATTTTCTCAACTCTCTTTTTTAAAATCATAATGTTGAAATAACTAGTACTATGATATTAAGAGAATGAATTGACAATTCCTCTATTGATTGATTATAATTTAACAAGCATATTTTCTCAACCATTTCTTATATTTATGAACAAATCCCTAAAATATTTTCAGGACCAAAGATACATCTTCCAATGGCATGAACTTTTTTTAATAACTCATCAAATATTATCAACTTATTTTCTACATTATTACACAATTTTATAGTATCAGCAGCACACATTAAGCAAATGTTAGTTACGTAGGGTAGAAAATGGTGACGCCTGGTGGTGCTCCATAGCCATTAGAGTCAGACAGATTTTTTTGCCATCCTGACCTCATTACATATGAATTCTGTTGTCTTAAGCTAAATAGCTAGCTGCTGGACTCTCACCTTATTTGTAAAATGGGGGTTAATAATATCCATGGCACAGAATGATTCTATAAAGGATGTAACTCATGTAATTTGCATTCAAGATTCCCTGAATAACAACATGCTTATTTGTTATCACCTAAAATTATGATTTGAGTATGTATTAGATTGATTTATTACATGCAAGAAAGTCTTTTGTCAACTACCTTTTAATGGTATTTTATATATTTTAAATTACCAGTATTTTCTTTTACTAATTTGCAAAAATTCGTTCTATGATCAATATTTTAAATTTTTGTTATTATTATTAACAAATATTTAACCTTTCTGCTTTTTAGTTTTATTTTATTGCTTTCAGATTTAGAACTATAACTCTACCTTGGTAACTGTGGGGGATTGGTTCCAGGATACCCTGTGGGTACCCAAATCCATGGATACTCAAGTCCTCAATATAAAATGGCATAGAAATTGCATATAACCTATGTACAACCTCCCATATACTTAGATTACCTATAATACTTAATACAGTGTAAATGTCATGTAGATAGTTGTTACGCTCTATTGTTTGAAGAATAACAACAAGAAAAAAATTGCTATGTATGTTCAGTACAGATGAAGCAATCCACTTCTTTCCCCCCAGATACTTTCAATCTGCAGTTGTTTGAAATCACATATGTGGAACCTAGGGATACAGTGAGCTGACTGTATTTGCGTCAGGAGACCTAGTATTAATTTTGTATTTTTAAAGTTTTTATCTGATTATTTTTATACTTTCTTGAACCATCTTGGATTTATTTAGCTTATGGCGTGAATATATTCTAATTTTATCTCTAATTTTTTCTTCTGAAATTTATGATTAATTATTCTGAAGCAGTTACGGATTATTTTTCTTTTCCTCAACTTTCCCTTATTTTATCACCTGAGAATGATAAATACAATTATAAAGAATAACTTTCAAATACCTAAAGATAATCTTTGAAAATATTCTTTGTTATTTTCTCTGGATTTGTTTATCCTTCGTTTTCTTCAGATAAATATATAGGAATTATAGTAAACCATAATATGAACTTACAATTTTTTCACCATACTTAAAGCTTTGGAAAAGTATAAACAGGTGAGCTGTCTTTTGGTATTACAATAGCAGAGAAATTATAACTTGCCCCCTCTTTTTTATGAAAATCATCCCCTCACAACAGGAAGAAAAAGTAGTATTGTTGCAAACTATATCTACATATGTCATCATAAACTCAAGCAAGAAATTCTAAGCTCAAATAGAAGATCTCAGAGACAACAAAAGAGAGGAAACACACAATCAATAAAGAAGGAAAAAGTCATAGGCAATTAAGAAATTAATAATATGTTGGAAGTAGCAAGAGGAAGAATATGTATCACTCTAGTACACCGAATGAGATTTGCCAACATACTAGTATGGCTTATTTGCAATAGAAGAAAATTAACACATATTTAAAAATGATCGGAGACAACGTTAGCTCTATGATGTCCTTCTATACTGCCACAATGGTAATGTATCCACTTAAATTTACAAAATCTTCTGGGATCAGTCTTGTAAACAACCTATTCATCCAAATTAGTATATATAACCCATATTATTATTTTTATGCCTTTTGTTTAATTACTTTGAAAGGAAGGCTGGGCGCGGTGGCTCACGCCTGTAATCCCAGCACTTTGGGAGGCCGAGGCGGGCGGATCACGAGGTCAGGAGATCGAGACCATCCTGGCTAACACGGCGAAACCCCGTCTCTACTAAAAATACAAAAAATTAGCCGGGCGAGGTGGCAGGCGCCTGTAGTCCCAGCTACGCGGGAGGCTGAGGCAGGAGAATGGCGTGAACCCCGGGGGGCGGAGCCTGCAGTGAGCCGAGATCGCGCCACTGCACTCCAGCCTGGGTGAAAGAGCGAGACTCCGTCTCAAAAAAAAAAAAAAAAAAAAAAAAAAAAAAAAAAAAAAAAAAAAAAAAGAAAGGAAAAGCATTCAGGTGTTATATGAGTCACAATTTTCTCAGCACTAAATTATTAGTGGGCAGAAATCAGCTTCCCGATCACACTGGTATTTCAGAAAAATTTAATTCTTAGCTACACTTATAAGGCTACTTATATGATGTACAATTATAAAATATTTAATCCCAGTTTCTTTAAACTTTTAACTATATGCAATAAAAATAATTACACAGTTCCACTTTCCCTACCTATCCCACTCTTATTTTCTGTCTTCGTACATTTTAGATATTGGAATCAGAACAAAAGGAGGTGAAAAGTGCAGCCATGAAGAAAAAAAGAAAATAAATTGAAGTCTAAAAAAATATAATTTTAAAGAGACAATGAAAATGGAAGCTTGGATACTACAATAGAAAGTACTCATAGTATTAATGGAAAGTTGATATAGCATGACCAACCTTGAAGCATGGCATTGCCAAGTTACTGCATATAATAATAACTTCAACAATTATAGACATCCTCCTAAGAATTTTTAACCTATAAAGTAGATAAAACTAATGCTGACAGCATAATTTTTATAGCATTATTGTGTTTTGCTATGACTGTAGTCCCAAGAACAAGGACAACTGTATACTAGAAATGCCATAAATATTTGTTCAATAGAGAAGGAAAGAAGGAAGGCAGACAGGCAGGAAGGCAGCCTATAAAACAGGGATCAATATCCACTGGGTCTTTAGTGAAATAAAAATGGACTCATAAAATTTGTATGGATGCTACCACTGAATTTTAAAGACAAAATGATTATTTCTGAACATGTAATAACTTAGGGAATAGAATTTCCATGAAATTGTTCCAAGAAAACCATTAGAGAATCCATTTTAGTCAACCAAGTGATCAGTAAAAAACCTAAAACATGGGTGTTTGCAGAAAGTATTGAATTATTTAAAAAAAGAATTACAAGTTAAAACCATTCATTTATATGGTTATAGAAGCATTTGGTGCTATAGGAGGCACATATAAGAGAATTAGAATCATCAAAACTTGAGGAAACAATGAAATAATACTTTAAAAATAATGTAGATAATAAATTTGGGAATGGGAGGAAGTAGAAATGTGAAAGATAGTGTAAATATGATCAATTTTCCTATCTTTAATTGTCATATGGAAAGGGAATTTCAAATGTTATTTAAAGATAATTTTTAATGATGGGGTTCTAAAATATTTAAAATATAAAGAAAAATCAAAAAAGAAAAATCTATGTAATATTTTAAAAGTAAATAAAATTAAAATAGCATAATGTGCTCTGGAGTGCTGAGGGTGTTGTTGTTGTTAAAAACAGTCTCTTGTTTTGTTGCCTGGACTAGAGTGCAGTGGTTTGAGCATCGCTCCCTGCAGCCTGGACTTCCTGGGCTCAAGTGATCCTCTCACCTTAGCCTCCTAAGTACCTGAGACCACAGGTGTGAGTCACCACATCTGGCTAATATTGAATATTGAGTGATAGATTTGATAAGTCCTATTTGTTCATATTAGCTTGTATCATTTTATTTTATGAATATGTTATAAAATGAGGTGAAGGCCACCATAACGACCACAGCATGGCCATTTCCTCATCTTTCCCAGCTTATCTAATTTTTGAGAGGAATGTCGACACTTACTGAATAGATTTCACAATTGATTTGATATTCATGTACCTATAAAATACCACATTGTTGTATGTATCTTTCATATTTAATGTCATACTGTACCTATTCTTTTGCAGCTACATTGTGTATCTTTGAAATATTTTATTTTTCCTTATTGATACATATAGACTTATGTAAATACATTTAACCTATGTAAAATATTTTGCTATATGAATAAAACACAGTTTATTGTCCACTCACCTATCAATGAAAATTTAGGTTATTTCAATTTATGGCTATTATAAATAATTGTATACAAAACAGATAAAAAACAGTTTTAAAAAAACCTAATTGCTGAGCTAAAAGGGAAGGAAGAGCTATTTTTAAGTACGGAAATCAAAGAGGGAGCTGAAATCCTGAGTAGCATGCTCATAAGCTAATGCTTCAGGGGATGAAGGTTATAGGACAATTATATAGAGCCCTTACTGAGTAGTGTCTGTGCTTTTAATGCCTCAGAGGAAAGCCAACATTGCCTTGGGCTTGCCCAGGCAGAGAGCTACAACTGAGAGCATGACAAATGTTGGGTTTGCTCTCCTCAGTGAAAGAGGAAAAGAAAAACAGAAAAAATGTGCCCACAAACCCAAACAAGCAAAGGTTGACCTTTGTTCTTGTTTTCTTTCAGTAAGCAAAATTCAAAGCTGGTTACATATTTGTAATGAATCTAAAATTATGCTACAACTGGGATGTGGGGTTCTACTTGCCTGGAAATAAATGTAAATAATGGTCAGGACTGGTGAAATCCCAGGAGAACCTGCAGAAGCTCAGCAGACACTCTGCACAGTGTTTGTAGAATGTGTTACATGCAATCCAGCCACAGGATTGGGTGGGAGTGGGGTAGCCAGGGTGTTGAGGCAGTAGCACAACACTCCCTGAGGATGAAGTCATAGTGAAAACTTACAAACATTCAAACAATACAAAAAAAGACATTTGCATGAGGAATGGGCAGGAGAAACACAATACGATGAAGATCACTAAAACCTTCAGAAAAAAATAGCTAAATATTGCATTTCTGAATACAAAAACTGAAAGTATACTTTAAACAATGTGAGAAGCAAAAATTGAATTAAATAAATTTAAAAATGTATAAGAAATTCTTAAAAATCAGTAGTCAGTGATAAAAATAATTAAATCAAATTTAAAAGAGAAGGAAAGTATCTTTGAAATTGAAACTCTTGGAGTGGAAATAGTGAACTGGAAGATCTTAGGAAATAAATCAGAAAAATTCTGCACATATGGATAAAGAAATGTAAAAGAAATTAAAGTTTAAGAAGAAAAAAGTTTAAGAAATATAGAAGGCAGAATGAGAATACTCAAATTCCATATGATATTGAAATAACTGAAAAATCCTGAAGAGAAAATCACTGGAGAGATAATAGTAAAATATAGGAAGGCTGAGAAATTTCCAGAATTCATGAAAGATGTGATGCACCAGGTTAAAAATAGTATGCTCAAGTTTGAGCATAAATAACAAAGATACATTCATAGCTATACATCACACTGAAACTGTAGAAGAAAAGTGGAAGTATAGGAGTATAGGGAAAGAAAAGCACAAAACCAAGCAGAAAAAAAATGACCTAAGTAAATCGAGTGAGGCACAACCAAAACACCATGTTGATGGCAAATTCTTCATCAGCACCTATAGACAAGATGAAGCAATAATATTGTCAAATTGCTGGGATAAAATATTTGTAAACCCTAGAATTATTAATACAAGTTCTCTATCAGTAGAAGTTAAGAGCAAAATGAATTCATTATTGCATATAACTTAAAGATGTAATATATTTTTTAATTTGAAAGTTAGCAAGGAGATTTTTTCTTATCTAGTTATATAATATGTTGAAATTTTCATTTCATTGTGATTAGAAACTATAAGCACTACACATTCTACTGCATAATATCAATATTAGTGTCATCATTGTTTATAAGAAAATTTAATTTTTAGTGAAGTACCAAAAACAAACATGGTAGATTGAATTTGTTTATACACATACACAAACTTATATGCATACACACCATCTATGATATCAAAGCAACAGAACATATTATTCAGATTAATTATATTCTTATTTTCTTTGGTCTGTTTTATCCATGAAAATCTAAGAGAAGTTGATGAGCTGTATAAATACATCTTTTTTTGTGTGTTAATATTCTGCATATGGGAATCAATGTTGCCAGATATATATATATTCACAAACATTCATTTTTTGGTGTTAATTTTATTACTATTTCCAATTTTTTACATCTATTAAGTAGAAAATATGCATCAATCTTAAAAATGTATGTCATTGCCACATAATTTTATATCAAACAATTTTGAAATATTGAAGCTATTTTGTTTTCTTGGTAATTACCACATACTTCAAAACCACTTGTTTATACCACTAGTTCCTGACTTCTTTTTCAGTCTTAGACATTATCCATTGAATTTTACTATGGCAGATCGATATTCAACTTTCTCATACTATCCCTCCCAGCCATACATGCAATTACCTTTCCAAAATTTATTTTTAGCTTATGTTTTTTACTACATTTTTAGTTTATAAAATCATTAAAATATAAATGTTATTCAGAGATGAATAATCTGTTTACATTTTTAGTGGGTTTTTGTATATATCATTGTGGGATTGAATAGTTGCCTCATGTTTTGTTTTTTTTTTGTTGTTGTTGCTTTTTTTTTTTTGTCTCCCCAAGGTGAAGTTTCGCTCTTGGCACGATCTCGGCTCACTGCACCTCTGCCTGCCGGGTTCAAGCAATTCTCCTGTCTCAGCCTCCCTAGTAGCTGAGATTACAGGCACCTGCGACCATGCCCGGCTAATTTTTGTGTTTTTTAGTAGAGATGGAATTTCACCATGTTGGCAAGGCTGGTCCTGAACTCCTGACCTCAGGTGATCCACCCTCCTTGGCCTCCCAAAGTGCTGAGATCACAGGCGTGAGCCATAGCTCCCGGCTGCCTCATTTTTTTTTTAGTAATTACTTTTATATGCATCTATCACGTCTCCATCCCTAAATTTTCCAACAGGAGTGTACACTTTTAAGTGTCCTGGTTTGTTTGTTTGTTCGTTTGTTTGAGAGTGAAGTACTTTTTGGTTAGACTTTCTGAGGATATTGATGGGTTTGTTCAGTAGGGAAATTCCTTGAAATAAAGTAGACTTGACTATTTTACTGGGAAAACCTTCAAATGCCAGAATGTGGAGTTCTTTAGTCAGGTTGGAAAAGTAGCAGGTGCTTGACACTGTGGTGGAGAGACATATGGGGCATGAGTCTAATCCTTTTTTTTCCAGCCTTACTTTGAAAACAACTTTAGATGTCCGGTCCTCTCAATTCTTGAGCTCTCAGTTCCTTACTCTTGCTTTAGCATACAGATTGTTTGCTCCAATTTCTCTGGATTTCTGAAATATAATATTTCATATCCTTTCCGCTTTCCAATTTTAAAATATATATCATGTTTTGTCAACATTTTTTTTTGTTTTTGTAGGTGCTCACCTATTAAATTTTTTAATTTTCATATTATTGCCGTAGCAAGATTGAACAGGGCACATAGTTGTAGCTCAACTACCATATTTAACAAAAGAAAGCAATATTTATCCAGATAGAATTTTCCTCTTATTTACTTTTAAATTATTAATTCAACCTTGTCTAGTATCAACTTTGTGTCCTTAATTTCTTTTGGTTCACTATATACCTGATATTCAGTATGTATTCCTTGCAAAAAGGAAAATACGTAATTGGATTTTATTTTTTATCCATTTTGAGATTTTTTGTGTCATAACAAAAGGGTTTAAGCCATTTATATTAATTGTGGTAACCCATAATTTTCCAGTTGTCTGTTAAGTTTTCTTTACTATTTTAATGTCACCTTATTATGTCTTTATTTTATTCCTTTTACTTTATATGTGAGATATGTTTCTTGCTGTTACCTTCTATTTTATATATGTGGATATATTACATATGAATATAGAGTGTACCTATATCTCTATGTACATGCATGCATATATAACATTTTACTTTGATTTTAAAGACTTAATGGACATTTATTTCTTAAAGTCCAGAGTATAGCAAAGGGTTTTATAATGATTTACTACAGATTATAAATTTATGATACATTTCCCTTTCTATCTTCTTCATCTATATCCAATTTTGAAAATAAAGTGCAGTTACTTTTTTGTATGTTATTTTTTATCTCTTTCATGACAGAAATGTTTCCTCCAAAGTATATGTATTAAATAAATCAATTTCTATTTAATCATATGAATACTTTTACAAACCTTATGTTCCTGTTTTTGGTTTAAGAAATAGCCAGGATTCGAAAAATAAATATAAATGTTCATTGCTTATTTTCTATAACGCAAAATCCCTGATTTTTAGCTAACATTAATAATTTATTTTACCTGTATATTTATTCATGTAGTATTGCAAGGGGTACTTTTTAGGAACACTTCAATAGAGAACATCATTTTGAATCTTAAGTATCTTAGGATATTGCTCAGTTTTCTTTAGCTGTCAAAAACAAGATGATTCTGCTTTGTTATTCACTGTACCAGAGAAGTTAGAAGGAAAGATAGCTATGTTATTTAGATAGAATGTTCCCTCTTTATTTCTTTGACATTTTTCTGATTTATTTTTTAATTACATTTCAAGAGTTTATATCACTAAGGCTAGATTCAAGTCTCCTCTCCCTCATTTTAAATTTGTCAAGACATCTATGAGCTCACTCAACATACATACACAAACCTTTCTTCCAATCAGGGAACTATACCTCTATTGCTTCTTTTATGACTGCTTCAATTTAGAATATGTTGTAAATTTTTTCAATAACTAAATGATTTCTACACTGAATTACTATCTTTTTTCTCTCAGATATCTATGATTATTAACCTTCCCTTTATTTTCATGTTTGCCCTGAACATTAATTACTTATGTCTACAGAGATTATAGAGTGAAGTCTATGTGTAATTCATCTTCTCTAATATGTATTTTGATTTTGCTGTTTTCTTTTACTTTTCAAAATTGTTTTTATTCTATTCATGTTTTTACATAAGATGCTATTTTCATTTTTTTCTCTCATTATAACACTTTCCTATTTAGTGGAGTTTATATATTCTTGCCTGATATTGAAGACAGTTTTTGAAAGTGTTAAAAAATTTTTTAGAGCTTATGAAGCTATTTTTCCTTTATAGAAAGATAGTTTCTTTTGTTAGCTAAATTTAATAATAATGTCTTTTTTTTCTCTCATGACTTCTAATAAAAGAAGAGGATTTAAATTCTAAAATCAGGATGATGAACATATGATATCAACATATCATCCCCAAAAGGTTACCTGGGACCCTTTGTAATATCTTCCTTCCACCTTATCAACCCTGACTCAAGAAATAGCTAATCTGCTTTTCATCTCTGTAGATTAGTTTGCATTTTCTAAAATTTTACATAAATAAAATCATACAGTATTTATTTATTTTTCATCTGAATTTTTAACTCAGGTTACTTTTTAAGTGACACCTGTGTTGTTGCATGTAAAAATAGTGCATTTATTTTACAGTTGAGAATAATTCCATTATATGGCTATGATAAGTCTAATTTCATGCTTTATGTTCAAGTATATGATTCATTTTAATTTAAATTTTGTATGTGGTACAAGATATATATAAAAGGCCATGTTTTGCCTATGAATAGACCATTTGTCTAGCACCATTTGTTGAAAAAAACAATCCTCTCTCCACGAAATTTTCTATATACCTTAGATAAAAATCAATTGACCATATTTGTGGGAGTCTTTTTCCAGACTTTCTATTCTATATATTGATATTTTTGCCTTTATACTAATATCACACTGTCTTATTTTCTGCAACTTTAAAATGGACTTTTTAAATACAGTTTCTTACCTTTTGTAGACTAATATATTTTTAATTTAATCAAGCTAGAATTTATGTAATCTTCCTCTGTATATGTTACTTTCCTGGAAAAGCATCTACTTCACCATGACTTTCACACATTTCAACCTAAAATCTATGAAAAATTTTAAGGTCCTTGCTAAATTTGGCTAGAGCCAGATTTTCCAACATAATTATATGTTTCATTTATTTAATTTTCCTTGAATAACAAGTAAGATTTTTTTGGTACAATATTTGCTGACTTTTGCTATATTTTTCAGTTTGGTAGGTTTTGTTGTTTTTATCACTTTTATTACTGAATACCATTACATTCTAATTTTTACATTACATCATATTATTACATAATTAAATTATATTATTACATTCACTAAACTTTATGTTATTTTCATAATTTCTTGAATTGAGTATAAATAATTTTTTTTGAGATGGAATATTGCTCTGTTGCCCTGGCTGGAGTGCAGTGGCGTGATCTCGGCTCACTGCAACCTCAGCCTCCCGGGTTCAAGCAATTCTCCTGCCTCAGCCTCCCAAGTAGCTGGGATTACAGGTGCACACTACCACGCCCAGCTAATTTTTGTATTTTTAGTAGAGACAGAGTTTCTCCCTCTTGGTCAGGGTGGTCTTGAACTGCTGACCTCGTGATCCACCCACCTTGGCCTCCCAAAGTGCTGGTATATTTTTCTTATTACAAAATGAGATCTTTGAATTTTTATTCTAAGTGGAATATTAGCCTTTTTCTAAACATTTGACATAAGACCCAAATAGGAACATGGTTTATTCTCTGATTATGGAGGAACTGCTTGGCCAAGTCTCTCTTTGTTGTTTCTGCTTTGTTCTAGTCTCCATGTCACATACCAGATGTGGATATGACAGGTTTCTTGTAGCTGCTTGTCTAGATTCCACAGTAAGGAACTCATCATATTAGAAACATACCAAGTTATGGAAAACACTATTGATAGGGATAGGAGGCAGAGAAATTCTAAGCAAAAAGGACAGGCCCCTGGAGAAGCCTCACCCTCAACCTGAAAAGCTTGAGACCACGGCCCAAAGTGAAACCTTATATACCTGTTTTCCCACTCCAATGCTGCCTTTTCCAAAACCACCCATGGCCTGCCCTGTTCCCCATACTGTACCTATGCAAACCCCAGACTCAGTCAGCAGAGAGGAGAAGCAGCTGGATGTTAGAGACTACACTGGACATCAGAGAGAAGCAGCTTGACTTCAGAGGGATGGCTTGACAGCATAACTTGAGAGAAGAATCCGACTTGAGATGATCGAACTTCATGGGAAGATTACCTTCCCACCCTGGCCTTTTTAGCTCCCCTTCCCACTGAGAGCCACTTTCATCTGCAATAAAATCTCCCACATTTACTATCCTTTGATTTGTTCATGTGACCTCATTTCTCCTAGACATAGGACAAGAGCTTGGGAGCCACGAGTGCAAATACAAGAGGGCCCATTTAACTGTTAACACTTAAGCTGTCCATGGATGGCAGAGCCAAAACAGCACTGTAACACAACCTCTGGGGGTTCAGGGGTCACGGGAACCACCCCACCCCTGGCCCCACCAAGGCACTGCTGCAGGGCCTGCACAGAGTTTTCTTTTGCTGGTGCCCAAAAGAATTCACCCTAGCTCCTGCACCTGCTCACCTGTGTGCTTCCTCCCGAGAAGGGTAGAACACAGCAGGTCCCAGTGAGTGGAGTTTGCCCCTGCCAGCGCCGAAGTGACCGGTTAGTTTCAGTGTTCATGCACTCCAGTTCCCACCTTGTTCACTCTATTCTCCCATGAGGAGTTTAAAGGTGTGGGCTGGGTGAACGAGGCACCCTTGTTGAGAGTCCCATGAAGTGGTTAGGGAAATATCCTGCTTTATTATCACTGTGATTCTTTTTTATCTATTTTGGCCCGGCTTGTCATTGAGCCTCTCAGCCTCGTGGTCCCTAGATTATTTCAATAAGTTTTCTCTTCTGTACTTTGGCCCATTTAGTTTCTAGGCTTTTTTTTCTGGAATTAAGAAAATGCTTTGTATGCCTAAATAAGATTTGCTCAATCTGTTTTCTTTATTTGGACATAATAGCCTTTTGTCTGAAGGGTTTTTTGAAAGAATCTTCAATGTGTTGATACATAGTTTCTAAACTTTAATGTGTTGCTTATGGAAAATGAATGTCACTGTTTTATATATAGCATTATTAATAGAGATTTTTTCTTGCTTTTATATTATTTGGTCATTTCACATTTATGCAGCCAAAAAACACATGAAGAAATGCTCATCATCACTGGCCATCAGAGAAATGCAAATCAAAACCACAGTGAGATACCATCTCACACCAGTTAGAATGGCCATCATTAAAAAGTCAGGAAACAACAGGTGCTGGAGAGGATGTGGAGAAATAGGAACACTTTTACACTGTTGGTGGGACTGTAAACTAGTTCAACCATTGTGGAAGTCAGTGTGGCGATTCCTCAGGGATCTAGAACTAGAAATACCATTTGACCGAGCCATCCCATTACTGGGTATATACCCAAAGGACTATAAATCATGCTGCTATAAAGACACATGCACACGTATGTTTATTGCGGCACTATTCACAACAGCAAAGAGTTGGAACCAACCCAAATGTCCAACAACGATAGACTGGATTAAGAAAATGTGGCACATATACACCATGGAATACTATGCAGCCATAAAAAATGATGAGTTCATGTCCTTTGTAGGGACATGGATGAAACTGGAAAACATCATTCTCAGTAAACTATTGCAAGGACAAAAAACCAAACACCACATGTTCTCACTCATAGGTGGGAACTGAACAACGAGAACTCATGGACACAGGAAGGGGAACATCACACTCTGGGGACTGTTGTGGGGTTGGGGGAGGGGGGAGGGACAGCATTAGGAGATATACCTAATGCTAAATGACGAGGTGGGGTTGGGGGAGGGGGGAGGGACAGCATTAGGAGATATACCTAATGCTAAATGACGAGTTAATGGGTGCAGGAAATCAACATGGCACATGGATACATATGTAACAAACCTGCACATTGTGCACATGTACCCTAAAACCTAAAGTATAATAATAAAAAAAAACTAAAAAAAAAAAAAGAAAAAAGAAAAAAGGTGAATAGTAGTGAATAGAAAAAATTACTGGGAGAATGCACATTAAAATGTAATAACAGTACTATTTTATGGTGGCACTGTGGGGTGATTTCATTTTACTATTGTTTCCCTGTATTTTGCAAATTCTTACTTTACGCACAGAATGCATATGAAATGAGAAAAAAATTACACCAAATTTTTAGGGTGTCTAAAATGACTCCAACATTTTGTCCATTTAATAAAACAATTGGTCAAACCAAAAAAATAAAAATAAAAAAATAAAAAAATAAAAAAATATTATTTGGTCATTTCAGTAGGTATCTTTCTTATTTTGTTTTTAATTCACCAAGATCCTGATCAGTAGGTATCTTTCAATAGTTAAGTATCAAAATGTGTTTGCAACCCTTCCTCATTTTGAACTGCTTTTTTTGTTTGTTTGTTTTATAATAAAGAGGAGGTAAGCTGGCTTTTCATACCATTCAATTCTTACATATAATTATTTAATATGCTGTTCATTTAATATTTTGTGTGAATTTTTTTAAGATTCTAAGAAGAATTATATGAACAATTTTTGATGAATTAGAAAAAAATTAACATCATTGCCACATTTAGGCTTCTTTCAAGGGATCAATATGTTATCCCACTTAACATCCTCTATTTTGTCTCAGTCAGGTTTTGTAACTTGCATAATATAGGTTGATAATTATTTATTTTAACATTATTTTTAGACACTTAATGTATTTTGTTGTTGTTAATTATATTTCCAGTTGCTCATGATAAACTTTTTAAATATATAACTCTTTAGAGAATCTAAAATTCAAGAGAAAAATAAAACTGAATTTTAAAAAATCAAGAGACACTTTTACATCATTTTCTTAGAATGGTATTATTGCAATTGAAAGTTTTTGTCACTGCTCAAACTAAACACTTATTTTCAGAAATTCTTACAATGCCAAAAATTAACATTATTAAAAATACATTGTATTGATCTACAGTAAATATCCTAAGACATATGCAAGGAAATATCAATTCCTCATAGTTTAAATTTAAAACTTGAGCAGTGGCAAATGTCCTGTAAGAAGTGATCTAGGATCTTAGTCATATTGAGCATTTATGAACAAATATATTTTGGCAGAAGAGAAAATATAGAGCTTTCCATATAGTTCCAGTGATCAAATAGAATATAGGTGAATACAAGGAAACTTACATGAAAGACTATTTTGAATTACTATTATGTAAATATTAATTGTAATATATGGAATAGGAAAGATTTTTATAGTGTTTTAATACAAGTAATTTAAAAAGAATAACTGGTTGCCATGAACAGAAATCCCCAAACGGAAAGTATTCAATTGAGCCAGTTGTTATCATATCACTGATTGCTTCTTTCTCAACGTTTATTTATTCTTATACAACTGAAATTTTGCAAGGGACATAATAGTCCTTTTATGAAACCTCTAAAATACTCAATGGATTTATTCTGTGAAACTACAGGGTAAGATTAGGAACCATTTTGTAGTTATTTAAATCCATTATTAAGTTTAAAAACAGGAAAGAACACAATTTTAAAATGATTAAGTCAGCAATGAAATTCTAGATACCTTGGAAAACACAAAAATAGAATTGAGATTCACAAGTTATAATGTTATTGAAGTAAATTCAGGTTGAGCTATCTAGTTATATAAGCTACCATTCTGAGATATTTATTATGTACTAAACATTGTAATAATCATTTTATAGACCCTACTTCCTTTATCCCACACAACAACCCAATGTTATTATGTACTAAACATTGTAATAATCATTTTATAGACCCTACTTCCTTTATCCCACACAACAACCCAATGTGACAGGTACTATTATCCCAAATTTACAGAGATGGTAACTGGGACTTAGAGGTATTAAATAACTTGCCCAAATCCATAGTTCATGCTTGGTAGAGCCAAGATTTGAACCAAGTTGAGTTTGAATCTCAAGTTCTCGTGCATAAGCATCAGGTCTTATGTGAAACAGGAAGTCTGTACAACTAATCGGATGGCTCTGATACACCAAGCCTGTTGTACAAAGGAAACATCAATGTAACAAACCAAACCCCACTAGTTAGGATACCAGTTTTAGAGGAGAAGAGAATAATTTCAGTTTAAGATACACTGAGGCCGAAAAACACATGTGGAAATTTTCAGAGAGTTCTCAAAACCAGGGCCAGTGGCACAGTAAATTAAAGTAGCCTATGAAAAATAGTTTCTACTATGCAAGGCAGAAAAAGGATTAAATTCAACAGAATAGGAAGTAACAGAACAAAGTTTAGGTCACCATATCCAAGGCAAGGTTAAAGTCACCATACCCAAGGCGAGAAATGTCAAATGAATTTCCCAATTATTTTCAGTTTAGATACACATAATAACTCCATTAGGAAAACAAGCAACAAGATGGTAAATCACTAAGGTTCTTACTTTTTTTATCTACTCAGTCTTAAAGAGGATTTTACACATGAAAATTGCTCTGTATATGCCAGTTAAGTTACTTATCATTCCCATTTTATAGCTGAGAAAACCGAGGCTTTCTGGAGTTCACTTAACTATGAATGACAGGAGGCAGAATTCAGACACAGGAGTTCAGCGTTGAAGCCCAGGATTTTACATTTCAGCTGGCTGACAAATTTCTAAGCCACCATATATTCCCAAAAGCCTTAGGCTTCTGACCTAGTCTCCTCCCTATCTCATGTGACTTACATTTGCTCTTTTGTCAAATGGCATCAATTCAATAAATTAAAGAAAACAGATGGAGAAGCACATCAACCCAGCAGTACACAATCCACTAAAGTAATTAAGCATTTACTTGCAGGAACACATTCCTCATTCAAATATAATAACGTGTAGCATTATCAACATTTTTCTTACTGAGGATTAAGAGCATTAAGAAAATTAAGCATCATTAAAAGGTTTGCCATGAAATTGCATAGTAAATTATTAAAGTTAAACCAATTTTTGATTCATCAGCATGTTTTGTTCTTTTATTTAGTGAGGATCAATTTAGTGAAGGGGAAAATAGAGAGAGGAGAGAAGACAGAAAATCAAAGAGACTGGCATAGTCTTATCATGCCAAAGGAGATTAGTGGTGAATTTCCAACTGGTTGCTGTAAAAACCTTACTTAGAGGCCTCTTCTCAATAAATTATCTTGCAACATAAACTGAGAAGGAAAAGAATTGAGAGACTCCTCTCTGAACCCTGTGTTGGCACATAAATTCCTTTTTAGTATTCTCCAAAGCTAGCCAGCAGCTAGCTAGCAACTGAAGTCAATCTATAACACACACACACACACACACACACACACACACACACACACACACATCATGGTATGTCTCTGCATTGCATGAGAAAGGACTGAAAAAAATGAGAAAGATGAGTTATTGACAGTTCAGCAGCACAGCAGGGTACAGAAAGCTCTCACTTGCCTCTGTCAGACCTAATGGTCTTTAATCTCTGGGCATCAAACCACCCGGATGTGAAACTGACCCTCACTTCTGTTTTCTTTAACATCAGGTAATTTCCAAGCAGTACAGAAAACAGTTAAAACATTTACACAGGTTCATAAAATAAGACTGATAAATTTTCAGGCCAAACTGATTATGAACACTTTTAACAATTTGCAATGTTCCTTTAGCATACATCCTATCACACAGGCTGTCCCTTTTGTTTCATGGGGATGTGGGGAGATAAAGATAATCAATTTTTTGAAAAACTGCTTTGGCCCGGAACCTCATATGATATTAAGAAAGTGTGGTAGTCTTGTAATGAGAAAGTACTTGTGTAAGTTTGAGATTATGTGACCAAACAATATTACTGTAAATTTCAGTAATATAAGAAGAAATTTAGGAAAAGTCACATATACCTGTTAACATGATAGGATATTTGGCAAGAAGTCACATATGTTAATACAGTTCTGTATAATACAGTTCTGAAACATACTTACACATTGTATTTCTCTAATAGATAGAATACTGAAAACAAACTTTTGGAAAACAAAATCAGAGTACAGACAGGTAAAGAAAGGAAGAATATCAATGTTCAGAAACTGTGTGTTGTATAATAATTTGTGAAAAATAAGGAGAAGTAAAGAGAATAATTTTTTCCTTGTAAGCATTATCTCTTAAGCCATCTGTTTTGATAAAGACATCACTTGACAGTTTAATCCTGTGTAAGCGCCTTTTGATCAAGTGAATTTTTCCCAAGTGTAAGAATCTGAAGTTAAAGGCGGTGCCTCAACTCAGGGTCCTAAATATTGTGCCACTGATTGTCAGCATAAGAATCATTATAGAGCTCTATAAAAATGCATATATATGCATTATATATACAAATTTTTTCTAGTCCTTTTTCAGGGATTTAGTAAGTTTGGTGTGAGACCCAGAAATTATTATTTCTGATAGTCCCCATGTTAATGCAGGAAGTCCCAAACTTAAGACCATAGAGTTTGGGAAACCACTGTCCATGGTTAAAGTAATAGCTCTGTTTGAAGAGAAAGAAAAGTACAAAGATGGCGGGATGCTCACAGAAAGTATAAAAGGTGCCACTTCCATTATCTGGAAGAACAGAAGGGACAATATTCTATGATTTCTATGGCTTTGAAATCTAGACCTATAAAGATACAAATCCAGTCAGCATCACTCTACTTTAATGAATCATCATGTTGAATAGCTACCTGAGACTTCTCCCAAGCTCCTTTCCATATTACTGATAATCACAACAGCATTGTCTGATCATATATAAATTACCTTTGTCACAAAAAGGCTTACTTGTGGGAAGATTGCCATATTTAATCTTCCTTGGAGTGAATATGTGAGGTTCTTGGGGGTGGAGCATGAGATGCTGGGGCTTGACTCCTTCCTCTGACTTTAACCCTGGACACTACATTTTACATCGAAAAATGGCACACAATCTCCACTTTGTGAAAATATAATATCAACCTGCCTTTTAAAAAGGTTCGAATGTAGAATTTGTTTAGCTAAAAATTATTAAGATTGTGACTGCCTCAGTCAAGTTGAGGAGTATAGAATTGTTACATTGAATTGGATCAGGAAAGACCTGAGTCAAAAGCTACCCAACATTTCCTGTTTATCCAATTTCAGGCCTGATCACCAAGAATATTGTTTCCAATTCACTGGTCATTTAGACATCCTGGATTTTTATTTATTTGAAGGGCTAAAAGGAAACAGTAATAAATATGTGAACTTCGGCATGCAAAAACCTAAGTAAATTCTTGAACATTAATTGCAAATAAATCTGGAAATGGCATTAAATGTCATTATTTTGGTCTCAATCATTAATAAAGTGTTTCCACAGAAAAATTTTGTGAAAAAAGTTATTTTACTTATTGTCTGCTAACCTAAAAACATTCTCACCTATCTAATGTATTAGGTAAGGCTTTTAGATTGTTTACTGAAACAACACAGACTTCTTCAGGATCCTTCAGGCAATACTACAAGGGTCCAAGCATCTTAATCCAGAATAAAACAGTATTTTAGGAATTCTGAAATGTTCAAGTGAAAGATACTATATGAAAATCATCACTGCCTGAAATCTAAATACAGGTTTCAGTTCAATTTCTTCAAAATCTTGAAGGTCCCATGTTCTCATGAGAAAAGGGGAATATATTTGCTTTCCTGCCTATCATACAGCATCATAAAATAACATAGGTGAAAGATATGTTGTGAATGCTAGGTACAATTGTGGATGCAGTTTGGAATTCTAAGATCTGAAGTGAGGCCAAAGGAGAAATTAAATCCAGATAATTATCAGGTGGGAGAGGATGAGCTTGTGGTGGTAAAACACAACTTCATTGTCTCAATGTCTTGAAGCAAAATAATGAGTTTATTCCTCACTCATGTCACATGCCCCTTGGCTACTGGCAGGAGGGCCTTGTTTATTACCATCACACAGAAATTAAGACAGATAGAGAAGACATCATTGCAAACATGGCCAACCACCATACCAGAGGAATGGAGAGCCTTGAAGGGTTTAGAACCAGTAATAGCATAGTCTAGCCCAGAAGTGTGTCACGCCATATCTGCTCACAGGTTATTGGGCAAAATGAGTTATGTGGCTGAATCTGACCACAAAGAGACCATAAAAGGCAATCTCACTATATATCTGGGAGGCTGACAGTGAGAACTATTTGGCAATTAGTGATGATGACTGCTATATGTAGACGTCAAGCATTAATCTGGATTTTGGACTCCAGGAAAAGGATCCAGTAGAAAATGCAGTTTGGACTAATTGAGAGTAGTATAGTTCCTCTGGGATCTGAGGGAAAGGGTAAAACTACACAAACTTATTATGAACATACGGCTGCTGAACTCATGACAGGAGCTGTCTGTCTTCTATCCTAGGGTAAGTAGGTTTTCTGATAAGGACAGACAGAATCTAGAGGGTTGGGCTGTGCTCTGTGAAGTAGGTGTATCTTCAGAAATTATTTTCTATATGAAGAATCTGAAGAACTGTAGGGAGCCTCACAGTTCTGACAGGATTCTTTTTTTCAAGTTCCCCTTTTTATTCTCTGATTAGTTTCTGAAATACTCTGCAAATATTTTAGAATTTTATCATACGTATAACCTGGAGTTTTCTGTGGTTTTTTTTTTTTTTTTTGTGTGTGTGTGTGTGTGTGTTTAATAAGATAGGAGGAAAGGCTCCATCTAGCCTGGTATCAGGAAAATGATGAATTTTTAGAGGTTCTATGTCGGCAACAACAGGGTAATAATAGTGTGGCAAAAGGTTCACACACACGCTAGTAAGCAGTGGTGCACCTGAAGAAATACTGTTCTTTCATTAAGATGGGAACATGGTGGAAAGAAAGTGGAACTATGGGATACAGAACCTGTGGAAAGCACTCTTTGCCTGCCCACAATTAATACTAAGAGCCCCTAATGTTTATCAAGTGCTTACTAAGAAGCAGGGCCTATGGAGATGTATTTTATAATGTCTATCCTACCAGTGAGAGGTGACAGCATGCTGGCAGTCCTCACAGCTCTCGCTCGCTCTCGCTCTCGGCGCCTCCTCTGCCTGGGCTCCCACTTTGGCGGCACTTGAGGAGCCCTTCAGCCCACCGCTGCACTGTGGGAGCGCCTTTCTGGGCTGGCCAAGGCCGGAGCCGGCTCCCTCAGCTTGCGGGGAGGTGTGGAGGGAGAGGCGCAGGCGGGAACCGGCGTTACGTGCGGCTCTTGCGGGCCAGCGCGAGTTCCGGGTGGGCGTGGGCAGGGAAGGCCCCGCACTCCGAGCGGCCAGCCGGCCCCGCCGGCCCGGGCAGTGAGGGGCTTAGCACCTGGGCCAGCAGCTGCTGTGCTCGACTTCTCGCCGGGCCTTAGCTGCCTCCCTGCGGGGCAGGGCTCGGGACCTGCAGCCCGCCATACCCGAGCCTCCCCAACGAGCGCCGCCCCCTGCTCCACAGCGCCCAGTCCCATGGACCACCCAAGGGCTGAGGAGGGCGGGCGCACGGCGCGGGACTGGCAGGCAGCTCCACCTGTGGCCCCAGTGCGGGATCCACTGGGTAAAGCCAGCTGGGCTTTATATATACGTAGTGTGTGTGTGTGTATATACATATATAGTGTGTGTGTGTGTGTATAGTGTGTGTATATATATACACATATAGTGTGTGTGTATATATATACACATATAGTGTGTGTGTATATATATACACATATAGTGTGTGTGTATATATATACACATATAGTGTGTGTGTATATATAGTGTGTGTATATATGTAGTGTATATGTGTATATATATGTAGTGTGTGTGTATATATATATTGTGTGTATGTGTATATATGGATATGTATATATGGATATATAGATATATAGATATTCATATATACACATATATATGGATATATATATATGGATATGTATATATATGCCTGGTGTGGTGGTGCCTGCCTGTACCCAGCTACTCTGGAGGCTGAGATGAGAGGATCGCTTCAGCCCAGGAGGTAGAGGTTGCAGTGAGCTGAGCTAACACCACTACACACCAGCCTGGGTGAAAGAGTGATACCCTGTGTCAGAAAACAAAACAAACCCCACGAATTTATTATCTTATAGTTCTGGAGGTCATAGTGTATATATATCTATCTATATCTATATCTATAGATATAGATATAGATATAGATATATAGATAGATATAGATAGATATATATACACTATGACCTCCAGAACTATAAGATAATAAATTCGTGGGGTTTGTTTTGTTATCTATAGATATATAGATATATATACACACACCACACACACACTATATATATATACACACACACTTTACATATATCTGTAAAGAGTATACATATATACATATATACATGTATATGTAAAGAGTGTGTGTGTGTATATATATAAAGAGTGTGTGTGTATATATACACATATACACACACACACACTTTTTTTTTTTTTTTGGTAGAGATGGGATTTCGCCATGTTGCCCAGGCTTATCTCAAACTCCTGAGTTCAAGCAATCCACCCACCTTGGCCTCCCAAAGTGCTGGGATTACAAGCGTGATCCACCACACCCAGCCAATTTGTGGTTTTTTTTTTTTTTTTTTTTTTTTTTTTTGAGACAGAGTCTCGTTCTGTCGCCCAGGCTGGAGTTCAGTGGTGCGATCTTGGCTCACTGCAAGCTCCGCCTCCTGGGTTCATGCCATTCTCCTGCCTCAGCCTCCCGAGTAGCTGGGACTGGCCGCTCGGAGTGCGGGGCCTTCCCTGCCCACGCCCACCCGGAACTCGCGCTGGCCCGCAAGGGCCGCACGGAGCCCCGGTTCCCGCCTGCGCCTCTCCCTCCACACCTCCCCGCAAGCTGAGGGAGCCAGCTCCGGCCTTGGCCAGCCCAGAAGCGCTCCCACAGTGCAGCGGTGGGCTGAAGGACTCCTCAAGTGCCGCCAAAGTGGGAGCCCAGGCAGAGGAGGTGCTGAGAGCGAGCGAGGGCTGCGAGGACTGCCAGCATGCTGTCACCTCTCACTGGTAGGTGCCCGCCACCACGCCCGGCTAGTTTTTTTGTATTTTTAGTAGAGACAAGGTTTCACCGTGTTAGCCAGGATGGTCTCGATCTCCTGACCTTGTATCCGCCTGCCTCGGCCTCCCAAGGTGCTGGGATTACAGGCGTGAGCCATCGCGCCCTGCCCAATTTGTGTTGTTTTAAGCCAGTGTTAATATTAATTTGTTACGGGAGCTATGAAAAACCTAATCTATCTTATCTTGTGAAAACTACAGCATGTTCCCAAGATAGCACTCTCTTTTCTGTCTCCCTCTATCTCATTGTCCACTTCAGAGTTTTCTTTGCTCATGCCTTGCCAGCAACAAAATGGCTGCAAATGAATCCTAGTATATTTTAAATCTATCTATACTCATTGTTTATGTCTTTTTACACATTGTATTTACTTTAGAGCCATCTAAATGCTGATGACTCCAAAAATTATCTTTCTAAACAATATTTCTCTCCTGAATTCCAAACGCATATGTATTTACCTGTCTCCTTAGTATTTCAACTTGAAGAATTATTAATTCACAGCCAACAATTCCAAGGCACAGTTCTCCATTCGTATCACTGTCCCCCACATAAACAAATATTGTCTCATATGGCATCTCCTCTATCTAAATGAATAACATATGTGTCTTCCAGTTGCACCGGGCAAAAATTATTGTAGTTATCCTTGACACCTTTCAAATCCTATATCCAGTCTATTATCAAATCATGCTGGCTCTACTTTCAAATAATCTACAAAACTTCCAAATAATCTGCATCATTTCATATTTCACAACTGATCACCTGCTATTATTTATGCAAATAAATATTCTCGTAAGCATTTTCACATTTGCTTTTCCATAGGTTTGAAATAATTCAGCTTCCCCGTTTATCTGAATAGATTATTCCCTCACCTCCCTCAAGTCTCCTCTCAAATACATTATATTGAAAAACCTTCTCTAACCAACTTATTTAAAATCATCGTATTTAAAACCTTTCCCGGGAACATTATACCCCCAATATCCTGGTTTATTATATTCACAATACTTATCACCCTCGATTATGCTACATTTCTTTTTCATTTGTTTATTTTCTTTCACCAACAGCATATAAGTTTCATGAGGTTACATCTTTGTTTTGTTCACATCTGTATCTTTGTACCAAGAATATGATGAAGCAGAGTATAGAAACTCAAATCAGTATGTATTGTTTCAATAGATAAAACCGTGCACATAGACTTTAGCGAATGCTATATCTCTCCAAGCGCAAGGAAGTGAAATTTTTACCCCAGTCCTTATATTACCACAACAAGTATGGTTCAGTTTGGTGTTGGGAATGCTCTGTTTCCAATATCCTGTGTTTCACAGAAACATTAGGCTCTTATTCTAGGAGAAGTAAATTCTTAATTTTCAATAGCAGTAGCAAATGGCTAGTGAAATTGAGAAAGGCAGGAAAATAATCTCCCTGCTCATATCTGTGTTTTTCAGTCTATAAATCAGTTTACTACCTCTTAGAAGATGCAAGAACCATTTTTCCATTCTTTTGAAATAAATAGAAATTATCAGGTTTAAAAAATGATGCCTAAAATCACTGAGGGAGAGGAGACCTGGAAATGATTTTATTTATTGCATAGGGCAGACAAGGTTTATTCAAAAGACAAACCGTCTGGTTTTGAGCCATGAAGTTTCCATCATCCTTATGTTTCCTTGTTCGTCAGTCAGCATCTCCTTCTCCTTCCTATAGCTTTGGCTTGGAAGGAGCATTCCAACTGCAAGATGGAAAACAGAGTCCAAAAATCAGAAGCAATATGCAATTAGCATTCTGAGAAGAGATGGAATGGGACAGCGGGATTGTGTCATGATTGTGTGTGTGATGAGCTATGTATAATTCCTGAATTTGCCAGCCCTTTAATGTACAAACACTCCAACTGTAGTTCTTGGCAGCAGCTGTTACTAAGCAAATAATTTACTTAGCTGCTTTGATATGGCAGTTTTTCATTTTCTTTTTTTAAATAGTGACTTTGTACCTAACCCTATTTCTGGACAATTCTCTCACTGAGGAGAAGATAGTCACTAATATTTCCTTGCTCCTGATTGTGTACATGTACGTATATTCACTCATTATCCTATGGCATAATGGTCTACTCTTCCTCATGTGTATATTGTTCTAATGCCTGTCATCTAACAGTATCCATTCCTAAGAAAATATATGGCTTTCCATTATTGTAAAGTATAAATGACAGAATATCTAAATTTTTTATTTATCTTAAGAGTAGTTGTCTCTTAACAGGAATCAGAGGTTTAAATAAGAAGAGGCATAGCTCTAGGGAGACTCTGTATATGGCATTACACACATGACGGGGCTATTACATAGTCTTCCTGAGACTATGTAGTGCTACCAATTGCTATGTTTCTACTAATGCTAACTTATTTGTATATTTTCAAAATATATTACACAGGTTTGTATTTTATCCACAAAATCCATATGACAAATTTAGGATTTCTTTATAAATTTCACGTTAAGAAGTAAATATTAATAATTCAAAATGACACAAAATGCCCATATATTTGTTTTTCCTGTAACAATTAAATCAGAATTTTAAAACGAAACAAAAGAACAAAAGGGCACATTCACTCTGTCCCTGAGAAGTATAGGGGAAGACAGGATAAATAGCATAGTCCTGTTTTATTCATGTACTGTCAGTATACAATTAGTGAATATACATTTTTCAGACTTCTGTTTATTTCAGTGCATAACTAAAACAAATTTGAAAAACAATATTTTTCCAAGAATAGTATTAATATATCCTAATATTAAAATTTAGTTAAATATAGTTAACAAAACACTCGTTTATTCCATGACATCTCATGAATCAACTGAGGATAGGTGCTGTGTACATTAAATTAAAGTTTGGTTTTATTGCTGTTTTTATAAGTGCAAAGTTAGATTTTTGTGGGATGGGGCAAAAATGATGCCCAATGTGTGATAATAGTACTCCTGTCAAAATTCAGAAAGAATCTCCTTGAACAACATCTGAAGGGAAAGCAGAGTTCCAGGAGAAACAGCATGGTGTATACATTCCCTTGTGGTTCACAAGAAAGGTGTGATAATGTCTAGAACATAATTCTTCAAGGACACTTTCACAGGAGCTAGGCTAGGAGGAAGAGAGATGCCCGTTTTGTATCAGAGCCATTCACCTGGATGTTTTTTCTATATGCCTTCATTCTTTGTCACAAGAAGTAGAATATATAGTAAGAATGCATAAAACTTTTTGCTAGTCCTTTTTGTCTAAATTATGGAGCACTCAAAAATCAAAGGATTAGGACATCTCTTTCAGTGCATATGGAAAACAAGATATTCTAAGAAATCTCCTAATCCAAATTACCAAAATATATAGAATATATTGCAATAAATATATTCTAAGGAATACTAGAGTTCAAGAAAAATTAAGGGAATTTTTGTAAGGGAAAAATATCAAAGACAGAATGGTAAAAAAAAAAAAAAAAAAAGGTACAAAAGTAAAGCTGAAATCCTTGCCACTCAAACTCAGTAAAGAAGCTTCTATGTAACAGTCTCACAGCTAACAGAATGGGCAAGGGCTTGACACCGTCAGTGTGAGCAGATGAAAGTGAGGCCTCATAAATCTGGGGTGTTTGGAGTACATCTTCACTCATAGGATGAATTCCCCTGCAGAAGAAGGAGAAAAGGAGGAGGAGGCGGGGGGGGGGGGGGGTTGGGCAAGGAGAAGAAAGAGGGGGAGAGGGAGGGAAAAGGGAGAGGGAGGGAAGAGGGGAAAGGAGAAGGAGAGGGAATCCACCTGGTAGCAAAGGGAAATAGCAAGGCATGAATTTTCAATGATAAACAAAGATGGCTTTAATCTGCCTGAACATCAGTTTAGAAATCAAATTTACTTTATCATTGTGATCTCAGAAACCTCAGGACAGTATGTTAAATATCATGGTACAGTGTTGATATGATGCTGGGTACTTGGAAAAACAAAATGAAAGTCCTCACCAGAAGAAAGACCTCCTAGGTCTCTCTCTAGGTTCCCACAGACAAAGTCTCATTGAACATACATGTCTTCTAACTATATAGACTGATCACACATAATGTCAACGTACAAAATGCATGAGAAATTAACCCTTATTGCACAAGAGTAACCAAAATTAAATCCTTGAAGAAAAACTTCAGATATTACAATCATCTGATAAGTTTATATCAACAGTTTAAAGGAAGAAACTATGGAATTAAAAAGGGGAGAAAGGAGCAATGCTCTTCAAAGTAAGAGATGAACTAAAAATACACAACTTCTAGTTTTTTAAAAAAAGATATAATAATTAAAATTAAAAGCTTACTGTATGGGAGGGAATTCAGATTAGATTTCACTAAAGAAAAAATATTGTGATCTGTAATATATGTCTGGTTAACTGAAAGGAATAGCCAGCATTGCCTCAAGAACAGGCAAAGAGATTAAAAATATCAAAGAAAGATTAAATTGTAAGGAGGACAGATTGAGAAGGTCTATTTAAATTTTAATTGAAGCATGAAAGATGGCAAAAAAATAATGGGGAAAAATAATATTTGAAAGGATAATATATGTGATAGAATAGTACCGAGCCATAAAAAGGAATGGATTCATGGCATTTGAAGCAACCTGGGTGAGATTAAAGACTATTATACTAAGTGAAGTAACTCAGGAATGGAAAACCAAACATCGTATGTTCTCACTCATAAGTGGGAGCTCAGCTATGAGGATGCAAAGGCATAAGAATGACACAATGGACTTTGGGGACTCAGGAGTAAAGATTGTTAAGGGAGTGAGGGATAAAAGACTACAAATAGGGTGCAGGGTATACTTCCCGGGTGATGGGTGCACCACATTCTCTCACAAATCATCACTAAAGAACTTACTCAGGTAACCAAACACAACCTGTTCCCCAATAACCTACAGAAATTTTTTAAAAAGGAAAATGGACTACAATTTTCCATTTTATGTAATTTTCCATTTCATGAGGGCAAAATTATCAAAGTATAACATAAGGCAATAAATGTTGAATCACCTAACCATATCACAATAAAAATGTAAAACATCAGAATTAAAAAGAAGATATTAAAAAGACAGATTACTAAATAAAAAAGCAAACATCAAAAGAGAAAACAGAAGATAGTAAAATGATAACTTCAAGTTATTTTTGTTTCAATTTTAATTTTAAATATAAATGTTTTTAATTATTCCGAAAGTAGAGATGGTGTAATAAGTGCTCATAAGACTGTGACCTATATTTTAAAACATGGCCATTTTCCCTTATTTGTTTAAACATTTATTTTGTAGATTCTTTGGAACAAACACCAGATATTATTTTATTTCTACCCTAAACTTGTCAGTATGAATCTCTTTTTAAAAACTCACCAGAATTTTATCTCACTTATATGGCCGGGCGCGGTGGCTCACGCCTGTAATCCCAGCACTTTCGGAGGCCAAGGCGGGCGGATCACGAGGTCAGGAGATCGAGACCATCCTGGCTAACACGGTGAAACCCCGTCTCTACTAAAAATACAAAAAATTAGCCGGGCGAGGTGGCGGGCGCCTGTAGTCCCAGCTACTCGGGAGGCTGAGTCAGGAGAATGGCGTGAACCCCAGGGGGCGGAGCCTGCAGTGAGCCGAGATCGCGCCACTGCACTCCAGCCTGGGCGACAGCGAGACTCCGTCTCAAAAAAAAAAAAAAAAAAAAAAAAAAATCAATAATAATCTACTAATTATATACTAGTATGTAAACCATATTTAAATTATCCCAATTATCAAAAATATATTTTAGTAATATTCTAAAAAAAAGTGACATTTTTTACAATAGAGTCAATCAGGTCCAGTGCTTTGGAATTGGTTTCAAACTTTCTTAATTCTTCTATAATCAGTAATTAACTATCCTCCTTTCCATTTTATTCATTACTTGTTGATGATATGAGGCTTTCTATTTTATATGATGACCTCTATAGGGGTGTACCTTGTTTCCTTATGTTAAATTATAAGTGGGTTCTCTAACCTTTATTTTCTTTAGACTGGAAGTTAATTCAAAAGCTTTGATTAAATTTAATATTTTTTTTTGTAAAATAACTACAAAATCATTCTAGGTACATTTTATTTCCTCATACTCGGAACCACATAATATCTATGACAGACTGCATGTAATGCCAGATTTCATCATTGAATCGAGGTAGATACAGCCAGATTTCTTTTGAAGTTATTTTTTTCTGTGGTGATATTTTGGAACCCTGTGAATATACAGCCCCCATATATATTTCACCCTATGATTTTAGCAACCATTGGCTATCTTTGCCTGAATCAGTTATTTCCTTACTTTTTTTGTAAGTTTAGAACTTTCTAATTCTATAATTCCTGCCATATTTATTAGCCAGTGTTTTCTAAAAGCAAGCATGAAATTTTTGTTTATAACATGGACTGAAATATTATTTCTTCTGTACAGACAAGACATACGGTAAATTATAGTTATTCAAGTACCAAATTTCAGAATAAGTAGTTTTCTAAATTTCAGAAAAATAAATTTCAGAAAAATAAATTTCAGAATAAATAAATACCAAATATCTGAATAAATCATATCCTACAGTGGACATAAAATTTATTTTTATTTTTATGTCTTTTGTTTCTCTTCTTCATCTATTTTATACTTTTTATTGAGGTAGATAGTACATGCAGTGAACTGTACATGAGTGTAAATTTCATAAAATTTTACAAACTGACCACACAAGTTAATTATCAAAATAAAGAAATGGAACTTAATAACATTACTCCCTCATCCCTTTAGGATATTGGCTTCTCTTCTCCAAACATAACGAAACCCTGATTTCTCATACCACAGACTACTTTTTGCCTAATAATTGGTGAGATTAAAACCATTTATTTTTCTCATTGAGTATCTCCATTAGTGAAATGTCTGTTGAAGACTTTCACACTATTTTATAGTACATCAACATTTTCTCCCCATGAATGAGTTCTCTGTCTGGTATATACATCACAAATATCTTCTCTCACCATATGACTGCATTTTCATATTTCGAAGGATGTTTTCTTTTGATGAAGAGGGTATGTTAATTGTAAAACAGCCCATTTTATCAACTTTTCTTCTATGGTTAATGCTCTTTATGTCCAGTTTAAAAAAAATTGCTTCCCTTAAGTTTATAAAGATAGTCTTCTATATTTTCTTTTACAGTTGTATTTTTTAACTTTCACACTTAAATTTAATTTTACATGAAATTGAATTTGTTTATTGAAAGAGTTGGGAGTCAAGATTAATCTTTCATTTTCCATGATGTGTGTCCAATTGACCTAGGAAAATTTATTGAAAAGATCTTCCCTCACCACTTTGTAGTGTAAAATCTGTCATAAATTAAGTCCTAGTATGTAATGGTTTATTTCCTTTCTATTTATTGTTTCATTGAGCTGTACTTGTGTAAATACCACACAGCCTTATAAGTATTATTTATTGCTCAATATTAGGCACAGTCTTTACATTTGTTATTTTACTCTGAAGTCATCTTGACTATTTCTAGCCCTTTGCATATTCAAATAAATTTCAGAGTCATCTTGTCAATTTTTCCAAATTATACCTTCTGGGATTAAATTTCATTAAATATATAAATAAAATAGGATATAATTCACATTTTAAAAACCTATTATCCAATTAAGGGATATATCAGCCAATTTATTAAAGCTTTCTTTAATTTTCTTCGATGTACTTTTAAAACATTCTATTCACCTGTGACTACTGAAAAATTATGTAAATTTACTTTTGAAGGTCTATGCATTTTTAAAATTCAACACAAAGATTTTACGAATACCTGATGATTAGCTGGAAGAAAGTCAGACTTCAGAATATACTTTTGTAATGATGGTGAATTTGGGACTGTGAATATTTTTAGATAGCTACACTTTTTTTTCGCATTTCTGCCACTGAAAGTGGGGTCTTCGTCCCTCTGCCTCAATTCAGCCATGGTCTGTGTCCGTTTGGACCAGCAAAATAAAATTCAAAGAACATTCTGACACTTTCTAGTCCATGACCTCGAAACACTGGAGACATTCACTTTCTGTTTCTTGGAACCATTATCCTATGAGCCAAAAACACAGTAAAGAAATTCTAACTATTTTGCTCATGTGGAGAGCAGCTAGAATTTCATATAGGATAAGAAAGGCCCATAGCACCCCACCTTCCTTTCCCTCAGCAAAGACAAAAGTCATGTGAATAAAGTCATTTCTGACCCTACCAGCCTGGCCCCAAACTGAATGTCATTCGATGATCTCAATTACCAATCAGCAAATATAGAAAAGAAATCTTACAGGCATGTAATGCTTGAATTCCTAGTGCACAAAACCATAAATCATAATAAAATGGTTGTTATATTAATTCACTGAATTTCAGAGTAGTTTGCTATGAAGCAACAGTTAACAGTTGTCTGATTTATCTCCACCAATTTATTATGTTTCCATTTACTTTTCCTGTTTTATAATCCTTTCTGTGTTATTTTTAAATTTTTTTTCCATAGGTTTTGGGTGAATATATGGTATTTGGTAACATGAATAAGTTCTTTAGTGGTAATTAGTGAGATGTTGGTGCACCCATCACCTGAGCAGTATACATTGAACTCGATTTATAGTCTTTTATAACTCATCCCCTTCCCATCCTTTCCCCCTGAATCCCAAAGAGATTATTTAAAGCAATAACTTCACTTTGTTTCTTAAATGTAAATTAGAAAGGTTATGTTTTGATATGTTTATGAATTCTGTATGTATTTTAATCTCAATAAAACGTTGTTCCAAGATAGATATATTCAGGTAAAGTCCTATATTTACCTTTTCTTTGTTTTCCTTCTTATTGAAACTTCCATCCAGATTACTTTTTTTACACAAACACATAGGCAAATTTACCAAGCTTGGATTCTAATTTCTTCAATAGGTTAATTAAAACTATTTTAAAATCCTCATACGAAAACCCCATTATCTGGATCCATCATAGGCCTGTTTTTATTGTCTTTTGTTTATTCTGGCTTTTGTTTACAATTTTTTTTCCATGTATGCCTCGTTATTTTTGGTCCATTATTAGACAATGAATATAAAAGTTTGTATATATAATGTGAAACTCTGGGTGATGTATTTTTTCTTCAGCTAGGCATCTAATTATACTACACCAGTAACTCAAGTTCACCTAACCCAGTTAGGGATTAGGGATTAAGTAAAGTTGGGATTCAGCATCTGTGAATGTGCTTTTCAGTGTTAATCCCTGTGAGTCCTGATCTATTTTCAACTTGTCCTTACTTCTGAGGTGTGACCCTTGTAAATCTAACCCCAGATATAGAGTTATTTATCAGGTTAGCTGAAATGTGGCAAAACTGAAACCAAATTTGTTCCTTCAGCCCTGTGAGTATATGTTCAACTTCTCAGGCCCACCCATAAACTTCTGTTATTTGGAGGATCAAATGAGGACTCTAACCTAAAAGTAGTACCACGTGCTGAGCAGAAAGCTATCAGATCCCAGAATCGTGCAGTTCTTGGCCCTGCAATTATCCAGTGCCTTGATAGTTTTCTAATAACTTTAAATAGATTTTTTTCAGGCTTTTTTTTTCTATTTGTTCTCAGTGGAAGAGTTAATTTGAACTGCCGACTTTGCCATTATTGAAATGTGTATTCTTTTTTAAAAACTTTTTATTGAGTTCATTTAGCAACAACAATCATTAAATCTTAGAGACAGGTAGCTCACACACTCAATTTTCATAGAAACACCTGGCTTAATAGTATGATCATGTAATTTTTGAGTGAAATGTGTTACTGATAATTCCTGCAGACAATAAGCCTAGGTCTGAATTGGTCTATGAAAAATCAGAATGTAAATTGAAATGTATGATTACCAAATTTTAATTTTATGTTAGAATTTTTTATGCAAGAATTATCCTTAAAGTATTAAGGGTATACAAATATATAAACAGTTGCTTTTTTTATTTTGTGAATGGTTTGTTGTACTGGGTGGTAAACCAGGCCTTCAAGAATATGTACCATAGGCCAGGCGCAGTGGTTCTGGCCTGTAATCCCAGCACTTTGAGAGGCCAAGGCAGGTGGATCAGGAGGTCAAGAGATCGAGACCATCCTGGCTAACACGGTGAAACCCTGTCTCTACTAAAAACACAAAAAATTAGCTGGGTGTGGTGGGAGGCGCCTGTAGTCCCAGCCACTCGGGAGGCTGAGGCAGGAGAATGGCGTGAACCCTAGAGGCAGAGGTTGCAGTGAGCCGAGATCGTGCCACGCAATCCAGCCTGGGTGCGAGACCCCGTATCAAAAATAAATAAATAAATAAATAAATAAATAAATAAATAAATAAATAAATAAAAGAATATGTACCATATTACCATAGATACAGGGTGTGTAAAGCCTTTCTACATAGAAATCAGCAAAGTTACAGAGCCACCAATTTTTGTGTGTGTCAATTTAAGGAGAAAAATAAAGTTTCAATAGATAACATGAGCATTGTTCAGTTGCTTATAACAGCATTTTAAGGCCCTTTTTCTGATGTGCAAAATATATGAGAAGAGATAGGATATATAACACAAAGAAAGTGGGTGCCTAAAATGAGCTTTTTTTTTTTTTTAGACAGTCTCACTCTGTCGTCCAAGCTGGCGTGCAATGAAATGATCTCAGCTCACCACAACCTCTGTCTGACAGGTTCAAGTGATTGTCCTGACTCAGCTTCTGGAGTAGCTGGGATTACAGGCGTGTGCCACCACACCCAGTTAATTTTTGTATTTTTAGTAGAGATGGGGATTCACCATGTTGGCCAGGCTGGTCTCAAACTCCTGACCTCAAGTGATCTGCCTGCCGTGGCCTCCCAAAGTGCTGGGATTACAGGCATGAGCCACCACATTTGGCCTAAAATGAGCAATCTCTAAGGAACCAGAAATCATTCTAAAAGTAAACACTACCATCATTCTATCAATTTATAAATCCTTGTCATTAAAGCCTTCATTTTTTTCTAGTTTAGTTTCTCAGTGACTAAGACAGTAAAGCTACTAGTTGAATTAATTAGTAGCACCAGTAATATCTTATTGCCTCATATCTATCTTCTTCATATAAACCATAAACCTTTCAAGGATGAGGAGTTATTGCCTAGAATACATAGATACCAAAAATGAATAAAGAATGACATACATTAAAAAGTATATGTCTACATATTTTCTAAAATATATTTTTATAGAACAGAAATACACTTAATGTCTTATTTTCTTTTAAAATAAGAAATTCAGTTCAATTCAGCCTGGATTTAGTTCAAAGTAAAACAATTAATCAGGAAACATAAATCTGACTCTGCCAAGAAGAAAATAGCTATTAAATCTTCCGAGAATTGACTCTGATAGGTGACATGGCAAAAATACAGTGGTGTTGATTGCCCAAGAATATGGAAAGGAAATAGCATAATGTAATAGATAGTACATAATATAAGAAACCTTATATTAAGTCAAGAATACGTTAAAAAAATCATCCAAATTCTCAAATTCTATGCAAGCTAATCCAGTTTATTTTTTCCACTTTATTTTTTCCAGTTTTATTGAGGTGTAATTGTCAAATAAAAATTATATATATTTAAGGTATAAAACATGATTTTTATATACATATATATTACAATCAAGCCAATTACTATATCCATCAGCTCACATAGTTACCATTGTGTGTGTGTTTGTGTGTTGGTGTGGGTGGGGAGAGCATTTAACCTACGCTCCTAGCAAATTTCAGGTGTTAAATACAGTATTATTAATGATTGTCACCAGGCTGTGCATTAGGTATCTAGAACGTATTCATCCTGCATAAAGGAAACCTTGTATTCTCTGAGCAATATTTCCCCATTTCTTGCTCCCCTCGGCCCATGACAACCACCATTCTACTTTCTACTTCTATAAGTCTGATTCTTTTAGATTGAAGATATAAGTGAGGTCATACAGTATTTGTCTTCCTGTGCCTAGTTTATTTCACTTCGCATAATGTCCTCCAGGCTTATCTATGTTATTGAAAATGACAGGATTTTTTTTCAGGGTGAATAATATTCACACACACACACCCAAACACACACACACACGCTACATTTTCTTTATCCATGCTTCCATCAATGAATACTCAGGTTGAGTCTGTGTCTTGGCTTTTGCGAATAATGCTGCAATTAACATGGGAGTGAAGATATCTCTCTGTGGAGTTGATTTCATTTTCTTTTGATATATACTCATTAGTCAAATTGCTGTATCATGTGGAAGTTCTACTTTTTAATTTTTTAAAGAACCTCCATATTCCCTTCTATAATGGCTGCACCAATTTACATTCCCTTCCTCAGTGAACAAGGAGTTCCTTTTCACCATATCCTCTCCCAACACTTATCTTTTGTTTTCTTGATGATAGCCGTCCTAACAGGTGTGAAGTGATATATCATTGTGGTTTGGATTTGCATTTTCGTGATGATCAGTGATGTTGAACCTATTTTTCTATACTTCTTGGACATTTGTACATCTTTTTGGATCAATATCTACTGAGGTCCTTTGCCCATTTTTAATTTGATTCTCTGTTTTCTTGCTACTGAATTGTTTGAGTTATTTATGTATTTTGGATATTAACCCCTTCTCAGATGTATGGGTTGAAAATAGTTTCTCCCATTCTATGAACAATGCTCATGTTATCTATTGAAACTTTATTTTTCTCCTTAAATTGACACACACAAAAATTGGTGGCCCTGTAACTTTGCTGATTTCTATGCAGAAAGGCTTTACACACCCTGTATCTATGGTAATATGGTACATATTCTATAGGTTGTCTCATCACTCTTTCAAGTGTTTTCTTTGCTGTGCAGAACCATTTTTAGCTTAATATCATCATATTTTCTATTTTTGTTTCTGTTACCTGTGATTTTGGGGTTATATCCAGAAAACGATTTTCCAGATCAATATCAAGAAGTTTTTTCTGTGTGTTTCTTCTAGTAGCTTTACAATTTCAGGTCTTACATTTAAGTCTTTAATTTATTTTGAGTTGACTTTTATAAATGGTGTGATATGAGTCTTATTTCATTTCTTTGCATGTGGATACACAGTTTTTCCAACACCATTTATTGAAAAATATTTCCTCACTGTGTCAAAAACTGTAATCAGTTGACCACATATGCATGGCTTTATTTCTAGGCTTTCTATTTTGTTCCATTGGTCTGTAAGAGGGCTGTCATTATTTGTTCTGTCAGATGTGACTCAGAATCACCTTGTAGTTTCTCGACATGCAGTATGTGTCAACTTTCCTTAATTTGTTGGAAGTCCAATGCTCCTAGAGTTACTTTAGCCTCTAAGGATATCTTCAATAATACTTCATGTCCTTAGTAATATACAAAGATGTAGGCACGTTTGTTCCTTGCCACCCAACAGAATAATAACTCATCCAAGGGGCTGGAAAGGAAATAACATGGTAACATAAACAGCATATTATAAAAAAGCTTATATTAAATAAAAATACCTCAAAAGATCACCCAAATTTTTAAATTTAATCCAAATAATCCTGCACAAACTAACCACTGCATCAAAATGTATAAGAAATTCCATTCTTAGACCTCATTACATCCCCATTAGATTGTCTTAGCATTTTCTTAAGTAGCTGGATCAAAATCTACCATACTCCATCTAATGGTCCAAAAACCGGTATTCTTTTCTTTTGTTTTCATTCAAGTAGCATGTTCACTGATTCACACTCCATATTCCAGGGCCCTTTTTGGTAACAGCACCTTGTTCATGAGCCCCTTGTTCTTTCCAAGGGATTTCAATATAAATTTAGATCTTCAGCAATATTGTTTACAGTCTCAAGGCTTTTCCTTATAAGAAATACTCAGTTTATCATATCCCCTGCTTAGCTTTCTTTGCATCATATGTATTAATTATTTCTCCCATGGGGGGAGGAGCAAACAAAAACAACAACAATCTACATTTACTTTCAAAAAGACTAGCCATTATTTTGTCATTTTTTTTTCCATGAAATTATTACATCATCTCTGTACCATGTTATGCCAATTATAAACTGGCATATATTGTGAGAAAACAAATCTTCCTCTAGTACAGGGCAACTTGACCAAGCACTCAAGTTCAAAATGACCTCTCTGGGAAGTTGAAATAAAAAATATAGATCCTGGGCGGGTCTAAGGGCAGTGGTGCTTACAAATGTATTTGTTCATTCTTCACTCCCATTGCTTCACACTTGACTAGCCAAAACAAACAAAAGAACAACAACAAAAAAGCTAAAACAAAAATTAAAAATTGAAAAAACAGAATTATAGATTCTGTATTATAAAGACCAGATAATCTTATATAGAAGGAAAAAATAACATCCACTCCAAAAATGACTTGCCTAACTAGAGTAAATAAATAATACAAATGGTTATCTGCCCAGGGGGGAGTATTATATGTAGTTCGGAATTACTCAGTTATTTCCAGTGTCATTAAATGATAATTAGGAGCAGAAAGATTTTTCACAGAAATAGTTCTTGTTTGTTTCTGTCTGTTTTATCAAATTACAGTATCACCTTATAACATGCTGATAGTTAAAAAGTGACATAAGTTGTGAGGAGCTCAAATTCAGATTTCAGTTATGAAATTACTCATTTGATTGTATTGAAATATGTGTTATTTAAACCTCTATCTGTAACCTATGGGTATAACAATATGTCTATACTGAGGTAATAATCATTTAACCTGGCATAATATCGATTCGTTTAGAAAATATGTAACTGAAAACTCTTCCTTTTCATAAGAGTTGGGGAAACATCTGATTTATTTGTGAATGCTAGATGTCTAGTACCATGTTTAACATTATATTTGACCAGTATTCATTGAACAGCAACAGTAAAAATATAGAATATATAAACAATGTTCTCAAAATCTATTAGCAGTAAAATAAAATATTTTTCATATAGCGAAAAAGTAATCACCATGATAAAGCAAATTCCAATATAAGTACAGAAATATCATACAAAATATTTTACAGTTTTTAGTTCCATTCCTCTTATGTATGTTATTAAATAAAAATTAGAATATTTTAAAGCCTATGTATTGCAATTAACTATTAGAATTATTCTTGTACATTGAAAACACTAGACAGTAGAGAGAAAACTTAAAAGCATCAGTGAGCCAGGTGCAGTGGCTCAAGCCTGTAATCTCAGTACTTTGGGAGGCCGAGGCGGGTGGATCATGAGGTCAGGAGATAGAGACCATCCTGGCTAACTTGGTGAAACCCTGTCTCTACTAAAAAATACAAAAAATTAGCTGGGCATGGTGGTGGGCGCTTGTAGTCCCAGCTACCTGGGAGGCTAAGGCAGGAGAATGGCGTGAACCCGTGAGGCAGAGCTTGCAGTGAGCTGAGATCACGCCACTGCACTCCAGCCTGGGTGACTCCATCTCAAAAAACAAACAAACAAAAAAAGCATCAGCATCAGTGACAACTTACAGCTTCTAGCAAAGCAAGAAAAAATTATTATTAAAAATAAACATTTTAAATTGTCATAATTGACATAAAATTTTGGCTATAAAATGAATGTGTCAATCAAGCAAAGAGCGAGTGGCCAACTAGAAGGAAGGCTGTTCAGTTGGAGAAAATATTTGGAACAAGAGCATAAAAATGTATGCTTAAAATGTATAATATGAGTCACATTTCTGTAGCAAATAGTATACCAAGAAGACAGAAAGGCTTTCACTTATAAGTAGGTGAGATTTCAAAAACTCTGCATGATTTTTTTTGTCATGGTTTTCTGTAGATTGAAAGCCATCCTGAGGCCAAATGTTACTCCTATTTTGACACACAAACACACACAGAGCATAGTATTATTTGTATATTGAAAATAAATGACTTAGAATTATCTTTACTCCATCCTCCAAATGATGCAAATTGTAAATCTCAAAATATTATTCTGCAAGTTTCATTGAAAGTGTTATTCCATTGGAAATTCAATCAACTAATGTTAAAGTCTTTAAGAGAGAAACAGAAATCATGGGGCTTACATTTAAATTGAGAGAAAAATATTTTGCTACAGAGCTAGACTATCTGCTTTTTTCCTCCCCCATGAGTCTTTTAAAGAAGTAACTACATTAAAACTGCTGTTCTATTTCTTGTCTGAAGATCGATTACTGAGCAGGTTGGATTATGGAAATTTTTATTCTACTTAGCATTGAAAATTTCTAAACTGGCATTTCTACATTTTTTGCAACTCCTTCTGTTAAGGCTTTTGGGAAGTATTTATGCCTAAAAATTAGATGTGGTGCATTTGAAAATAGAAGAGAAGATTTTGTCCCATGTTTTTTTAAATATATTTCTCAAAAATTTATCTTATTGAAGTCAGTATTTTATGAGTAGTTTCAAGAACATGAAAAATAAAAAATAGTTTTTTTGTTAAATAAAAAAATCAACATACAGTTTTTTGTTAAAAGATAATATTTAGTTAATCCTTTGAAAATATGGAATTGTGGCATTTGTGCTCGTACTTTTACAAAGATTGCATTTATTTAGTTTTGTAAATATTTCTTAGAGATATTTTAATCTCATTTTGTAAAATTGGCAATAAATGATGAGATTGCTATAAAAGAGATAATGTTTTAAACAATGACTGTTAATTATTAGTTTTTGAAACCAGATGTTGAAAATATTATGCTAAAATTTAGTAAAATAATCAGTCTTATAATTTTCTTATGCAATACCTCTCATTCTATCCATGCACTCAATCTGTTAGCTAGTATAGTCACTCTTTTCTATAGAAGGATAATAGTTATTAATAAAAACCTGAAATGCTGCCAAATTTTTAAGTTACACATCTTGGAAGAAACATGGATATGTTTGGGATGCATTAACTATTCTGTTTGCTTTATCACAATTCTTGAAAACCATGTGTCTGTGAATAATAATTATATCTCTATTGGCAGAGATATTTATTCATGTTTTTCATTATTTTGTTACATTTCAATTTATGTCCATATTAAAAATACTTTCTAGTAAAATCCAGATTATCTGGGGGAAAAGGATTTAATTAATTTTAGGATGAACAATGCTAAGTTCCAACAAGCGGTAGGGGTATGATTTGGAGTGAACCTCTCCAAAAATTGAGCTGTGTTTCATGGCCTCCAAAACCTATAGTATTAATTGATGGAAAGAGGAACTTAGCCTCTAAAATGGGTGGTCATAAACAGACCTCTCTTCTAGCCCCTACAGACTGACCAGTCTTAATGAATTCATGGACTGCATCTTCCTAAGCTTCCCTGCAAAGGTGAGCAAGTCAGAGCCCTTAAACCAAAGTTAATGACCAAATCATTTAGTCTGGTCAATAATAAAAGATTTGTCAATTTGTCTTAATAATGATTTGAACTACCCATGGCCATAATTCTATTCACAAATTACCATGATTCATCAAGAGTTAACTGCAATCAACTGCCTATTTGTTTCCTGCAAATGATTTTAAAATTCATGTAGGCAGGAAAAATTATTTTTTGTGCCCCAGAACATATCACAAAACTTTTATAAGTGGCAGGAAAGACTAAGTATCTGTTAAACATGCGAACAACTGACTTAATGAATGAATGGAAGGATGTGTGATTTTACAAATCTTTAATGCAAAGAACTTGACTGAATAATGAAGATGTTACCTTATTTTTAGAAATTAGTTTACAATTTAGTATTCTACAGGGGTCTATAATAATTTAAAAAATAATTTCAACTTTTATTTTACATTCAGGGAGAACATGTGCAGTTTTGTTACATGGGTATATTGTGTGATGCTGAGGTTTGGGGAATGAATGATCAACCAGGTAGTGAACATAGTACCCAGTAGTTACTAAAGTCTTTCTCCCATATTTCCCTCTCCCCTTTATTGTCCCCAGTGTCTGTTGTTGCCATCTCTATGTCCATGTACAACTGATGGGAAAGATTAAGTTGGTTAGCTCCTACTTATAAGTGAGAACATGTGGTATTTGGTTTTCTGTTCTTGTGTTAATTTTCTGTTGATTTTCAATGAACAAAATAGACCAAACTGTGATCTCCCCTGGTACTATTGGGTAAAAAGATATAGTCTCTAATCACAGCAGTCCGGTTTCCCAATGGTTTCCAAAACTATGGTGTCTCTGATTTCTAGTTATGTGATGAGTTCTGCAATGGTAACTTGACTTCATTATAGTCGAAATATGGATTTAAGGTTTGGCAAAGGTGTGCCAGGCAGGAAGGGAGGCTAAGAAACAATACATAGCATCCTATATTGGAAATCAAGCAGAGCAGTTATTTAATGTGTCTTCTAGGTATTCCTTCTCACAATGCTTCAATAGTTTTAATGGATTTATTGAAATTTATTGAAATATTCTTTTCTGACTCTTTCTTATCATAGTATAATAGTTATTCTGAGTGTGGACACAAATCTAAAAGAGATTGTTCTGAGAGGTTAAACTTTTATAATTCTCACCAACTAATTTCCGTGATTCCCAACAGTTTCTTCACCAGCGTATGATGTTCTTGGTAGAAAACACATGATAGCATGTATATATTTATTTTGTTTGAATGAAGCTATACATGTTCTTTATTCATTTACTGAAACCTTTTCTAATGAGTTATTGCAGTTTTCCCTTAAAAAATAGCTCACTATCTAGAGGTCTTAGCTTTTCTACAGGGCCTGACCTACCTGTGATATTCTGACATTATCCTGGAAAGATCTGCTACTACTGAGACTTATTTCCACTTCCCACTCTGTAGGATGCACTTCTCTATGGACTAGAGTCCTTATCATAGATACATGCTCCCATTATTAGTGTTAGTGTTATTCCAATGGAATAGACAATATTTTGTCAACCACTTGTAGGAAGCTATGACAGAAACAGTTATGAACTAAAATGGCACAAAAAGTTTTAGCAAATAGGTCTGACTTCTCCCCTTAATCTTTCCCATCAGTTGTATACACAGGACAAAAAGTTCAAGAGGGTAGAGGAGTCATGAAAGGTAGGAGCCTGGGTCCCTTATTTCCCATGCTAAGCAGGAACACCAGCACTGGCCTGATTTATAAACAAAGAATAAATGTCTATTATGTTAAGCCACAGAAACTTGGGGATTCATTTGTTGGATTATCTAGTATTTCTCTAAATAATCTGATTGACTATAACAGTCTACCTTTCATCCATACTATTAAATATTAGTTTTGAGCCACATTTTGATAAGCCCTGAATCATTCCATTGAACCATGATGTAGAATCATGGATTCCCAAGATCATGCTCTTATCTCCCTTGCTTTGAAGATGTTATCTTCTTGCTATTTTGCTCTGTTTACATGTTTCACTGTGTTCCATATGGTTACCTGTAAAGTATTCTACTTGGGGCTGGGCACAGCGGCTCAAACCTATAATCCCAGCACTTTGGGTGGCAGGAGTGGGCTCATCACTTGAGGCCAGGAGTTCAAGTCCAGCTTGGGCAACATGACAAAACCCCATCTCCACTAAAACTTCAAAAAATGAGCTGGGTCTGGTGGCACATGGTTGTAATTGTATTCTAAAGACACAAGGAAGAAAGAATTGGCAAAGCTTAATACTTACTGGTTGGTAAAAACTCACCAATGTTGCAATCATACATCAAGTTAATCAGTAACATATTCTTTTCAGTGTAAAAAGGTTAACACGCTTTTACTAAGTCATCTCTGAATATGCGGGCATAATAATGCCCTAAGCCGTTTGAATTCTGTTTCTTAGGGGTACTCCATCAGGAAACAATCTATTACAAAAAGAGTTTTTCTCAATACATTTCTAGGCACACTTTGAAAAAGAATACAATTATGTAGGTTGTTTGAAAATAAAAGAGAGAGACCCTGCCATTTGCCACAGGATGGGTGGAACTAGAGGACTTTATGTTAAATAAAATAAAAATAAAACAGACATAGAAAGGAAAACACTGTATGATTTCATTTATTTAAGGAATTTTTTTTAAGTCAAATATACAGAGATAGAAAATAAACCATAGTTACCAGGGATGAGGGTGGAGGGGAAGGAAATAAGAGGGTGTAGGTCAAAGAGTACAAAGTAGCAGATATATAGACTGAACAAGTCTAGATATCTATTGCATAATTTAAAGGTATAGTTCGTACAATTGCGTTGTATTAGGGATTTTTTTTAATAAGTAGGTTTTAACTGCTCTTGCCACAGAACCATAAAACTGAGATGATAGACATTTAACTTGCTTCACTCTAGTAACCATTATACCATTTAAAAATATATCATCTTGTATACCTCAAAGATAATCAATATAAATTTTTTAATAAGTAAGGTTTACTTACATTTTATGATGTCAGGTAAAACTAACTTAAAATGCATTTACTAAGCTTTATTATTAATTATATTATTTGTATTCAATGTTTTTCTGAATAAAATTTAGTTCCTTTTAATCAAATTGTTTAAAATGCTTGGTGTAGTCTTTTGTTGAAAACAGAACCCATTCTGCTGTCATTCCTAAGCACTGGTTAAAACCAAAGGGCTTCTGACTTGTTCTAAAGTGAAATGCAGCATGAAGCTTTGTTTAATTTTTACACTATACAAAAATGCCACTGTAAGCTTCCAGCAAATGTGTACTTGAAAATATGGATATGGATATTTATTCTGTACATTATTTGACAGGAAAAAAGGAGACTCACACAATTGCTTCTCAGGAAAAGAGCCTGGTTTATTCATGCAATAATTATACCACGTTGAATTTAACATGAATAACCTATAACTGTGTCTAACAACAAATGCAATCATATTTTGTGATTTATACAAGTTGCTTATACTTACCTACGGTATGAAAGGATTTAGAAAATTTTTAAGTACACAGAAAAATGACATTGTTTAAAAGTGCATGCCTATGCATGAAATCTACATAAATAATGCATAAAACAAAATAATGGGTTATAAACAAATTTAAAATCCCTAAATTTTAAAAAGTTTAAATGCTCCTAAAATATACAAATGTAGGTATGAACAAAGGAAAAGAAATCCCCTATATTTAGGTAGAATGATTCAAGGTTATCAACATGATAAGTCTTTAATTTGCTTTATAGATTTAATTTAATGATTTATAATTTATAAATTTTATAGATTTATAATTTAATGAGTTCTCAATAAAAGCACCAACTAGCTCCTTTCTAGAATTAGACTAGTTGATAATAAAGTTAATAGGCAACATAGATATGCAAAGATTTCGAAAAACTCTGAAAAAGAAACAAGAGAAGTTAGTACTTCCAAATATTAAGGCTTTCTGTGATGCATTTGGCTATGAGTTAAATTGCAAGCCCCCTAAAAATACGCTCAAGCCTTAAATCCCGGTACCCGTGAATGTGACCTTAAGTGGCAACTGAGTCTTTGTATATGTAATCAAGTTAAGATTAAGTCATACTTAATTAGGGAGGGCCCTTAACCAGTAACATTACAGTTCTATCATAAAGATGAGAAGAGACAGATTCAGGCACACCAGAAAGGAGCTAATGGAAGATATACAGGACAAAGGCCATCTGATGAAGGATGCAGGGTTTGGAGTGATGCATCTTCAAAGTAAGAAATGCCAAGGATTAACAGAAACCACTGGAAGCTTGAAGACTCAAGACTCAAGGAATGATCCTCCCCTGGAGCCTTCAGAGAGAGCATGGCACTGCAGACACCTCAATTTCAGATTTCTACCCTCCAGAATTATAAAGCAGTGAATATCTATTGTAATATGTCTCTGAGTTTGTGGTAATTTGTTGTGGCAGGGTAGGAATTAATACACATTTATAATTAAACAGTATGGTGCTGGTATAGGAACAGACAGAAAACTACATTGTAAAAGAAAGTCTAGAAGTAGCACCATAAATATATGAAAATGTAGTATATTGGAATGTGGCATATAAAAATCTCAAAGATGAATTTTAAAATAACTGGATAGCCTATTTCGAATAGAATATTTTATATTTTATAGAATAAAATATAAACATAGTTACCTAGCAAATAAAAGTAATTTAAAAATGAAACTATGCAAGTACTCAAATAAAACAAGGGTGAATTTTTAAAAATCTGTATGTAAGAAATGGTGAACTTATTATAACTCAAAACTCCAAATTAAAAAAGAGATAGCAATTTTGACTACATATATATTGATATAGTCTGGCTGTGTATCCTCTCCATATCTCCTTTTGAAGAGTAATCCCCAATGTTGGAGGTAGGACCTGGTGGCAAGTTTTTGGATCATGGGGGGCAGATTCCTCAGGAACGGCTTGGTGCCATCCTCACGGTAATGCATGACTTCACACAATATCTGATTGTTTAAAAGAGCATAGCAATTCCCCTAACCCCTCTTGTTCCTGCTCTCACCATGTGATATTCTGGCTACTCTTTTGTCTTCCACTATGAGTTAAAACTCCTTGAGGCCTCACTGGAAGACAGGCAAATGTTGGCATCACACTTCCTGTACAACCTAAAGAACCATGAGTCAGTTAAACCTCTTTTCTTTATAAATTATCTAGCTACAAGTATTTCTTTATGGCAACTCAAAAATGGCCTGACACAGCAAATTGGTAGCAAGGTGTAGGAAGTCGCTATAAATATACCTGAAAATGTTTAAGCAGCTTTGGAGCAGGGTAATGAGCAGAGGTTGGAAGAGTTTGGAGGGCTCAGAAGAGAACAAGAAAGTGAGGGAAAGTTTGGAACTTCTTAGAGATTGATTAAATGATTGTGACCAAAGTGCTGATAGTGATATGGACAGTAAAGTCCAGGCTGATGTAGTCCCAGATGAAAATGAGAAATTTATTGGGAACTGGAGTAAAAAATTATCCTTCTTATGCATTAGCAAAGAACTTGGCTGCTTTGTGCTCATGTCTTGGGGCTTTGTGGAAGTTTAAACTTAAGAGTGATGATGTAGGAAATCTGGTGGAAAAAATAATCTAAGCAGAAAAGCATTCAAGATGCAGTCTGGCTGCTTCTAAGAACCTACATCAAATATGAGTGCAAATAAATGACTTAAAGTTGGAGTTTATAATTTAAAGGGAAGCAGAGTATAAAAGTGTGGAAAATTTGCAGATTGGCTCTGTGGTGAGAAAGAATCCAATCAGGCTGTGGAGCTACCACTTGCTAGAGATATTAACATAATTAAAAGGGATCCAAATGCTAACATTCAAGACAATGAAGAAAAGTCCTCCAAAGCATTTTGGAGATTTTCTAGGCAGCCCCGCCCATCATAGACCCTGAGGCCTAGGAGTAAAGAATGGCTTTAGGTATCAGGCCCAGGATCATGCTCCACTGTGCAGCCTCTGGACACTGCTGCCTACATCCTGGAAGCTCCAGCCCCTGCCTCAGCTCAAAGGGCTCTAGGTACAGCTCGAGGCCATGCCTGAGGGTACCAGCCATAAGCTTTGGTGGCTTCCACATGGTGTAAGCCTGCAGGCACACAGAATGCAAGAGTAAAGGAAGCTTAAGAACTTCTGCTTAGATTTCAAAAGATGTATGGGAAAACCTGGATGCCCTGGCAGAAACTTGCAGCCCGTACAGAGATACTCTACTGGTGCAGTGCCAAGAGGAAATGTGGGATTGGAGCCACCAAACAGAGTGACCACTAGGACACTGCCTAGTACAGCTGTGGGAAGGAGACCACTACCTTCCAGATCCCAGAATGGTAGCCCCACAAGCAGACTGCACTCTCTTCCTGGAAAAGCCAAAAGCACTCAACTCTGACTTGTGAGAGCGGCCATGTGGGTTGTATCCTGCAAAGCTGCAGGGGAAAGGCTGCTCAAGGCCTGGGGAACCCACTCCCTGCACCACTGTATCCTGGATGTAGGACATTGTGTCAAAAGAGGTTATTTTGGAGTTTTAAGATTCACTGACTGCCCTATTGGGTTTAGGACATGCCAGGGGCCTATTGCTCTTACTTTAGGAGGATTTCTCTCCTTGGGGATGGGAATGTTTACCCAATGCTTATACCACCATGGTATCTTGGAAGAAAATAATATTTTTTCGTATGTTTTACAGAAGGAACTTGAGTCCTAAATGAGACTTTGGACTTTTGATTGATTTAATGCTGAAATAAGTTAAGATTTTGGGGAAGTATTGGGAAGGCATGATTATATTTTATAATGTGAGAAGAACATGAGATTTGAGGGCCAGAGGTAGAATGATATAGTTTGGATGTTTTCCCCCTCCAAATCTCGTGTTGAAATGGAATCCCCAATGTTGGAGGTAGGCCCTGTCGCAGGTGTGGGGATGGACCCTTCATGAATGCTTGGTGCCATTCTCACAGTAAAGAGTGACGTCACAAACTATGTGGTTGTTTAAAAGAGAATGGCACCTCCCCTTTCTCTCTCTCTGGCTCTCTCTTGCCATATGATACTCTGGCTCCCTCTCTGCCTCCTAACATGAATAAAAACTCCTTGAGGTCTCACCAGAAGCTGAGCCAATGCTGGTGCCATGCTTCCCGTACAGCCTGCAGGACCATGAGACAATTAAACCTCATTTCTGTATAAATTACCCAGCTTCAGATATTGCTTTATATCAATTCAAAGATGGCCTAACACATATATTGATATCTGAATATAGTTAATTGCAAGGTAAGAAGCATGATGATCAGAATTAGAAGATAACCAACAATTAGGAAAAACATTGCAATATATATTGTAGATAAATAAATAATAAATATAAATAATTATTTTTAAAGATGCTGAAACAAAAGACCATAGAAAAATGGGAAGATATAAGAAAAGAATTCACAAAAAATGATATAGTGATTCTTATGCATATAAGAAAAAGTACTGCTTCTAGCATAAGGTAAATGAAAATTTGAACTACACTGAAATAACATTACTCAAAAGTTATATAGTCAAAAATTGAAAGCTTGACTGTTGGCATATATATACATGGCCTATGCATATATATATGTGTATATAAATATATATGCATAGGCCATGTATATATATATTTAATGGAAATGAAATACTATATGTATGCTTCTGATAAGATTGTGGCAATACCTATAAACTATTTTATCTATTAACTTACTTTTTGGAATTAATTTTCTAAAATATGCTTTTTGAAATAAAGTTAAACAATAAAAACTTCTTAACAAAGTTATTAATTAAATAACTATTTGTAATTACAATGTTTTGGAACAATAAACTAAATTACCATACTTGGGAAATCAGTGAATTATTGAGCAGCTGTAAAAATAAACATAAAATCTCTCTGAACAGATACTGAGTCATTGCCAAGTTATATTAGAAATTGAAAAAAGGGGGGCCGGGCATGGTGGCTCACACCTGTAATCCCAGTACTTTGGGAGGCCGAGGTGGGTGGATCACAAGGTCAGGAGATTGAGACCATCCTGGCTAACATGTTGAAAACCCATCTCTACGAAAAAAATACAAAAAAATTAGCCAGGTGTGGTGGCGGGCGCCTGTAGTCCCAGCTTCTCAGGAGGCTGAGGCAGGAGAATGGCATGAACCTGGCAGGCAGAGGTTGCAGTGAGCCGAGATCGCGCCACTGCACTCCAGCCTGGGCAACAGAGCGAGATTCCATCTCAAAAAAAAAAAACAAAAAAAAAAGAAATCGAAAAAAGGAAAATATGCACACATAGAGACATACATACATCCAAAGGGATAAACTGTCAAATCATACTTACAATAATTAAAGCTCCTACCTGGTACTAAGTTTGCTTTATCAGTAGTTTCAAGAATACAAGTAGTCACTAGGCATATACAAAGCAAGAAAAAAAACCTAGGATAGACAACTTTGCTTTCCATGCATATCATACTGCTTTAGAATCATTCAGACTTTATATACGAGTTCATTAAGTACAAGAGGTGACTGCAAGCACAAAGGAAGCTTTTTGGTTCAGGATGTATCTCCATTTGATATTCCAATAGTTATACTGTTAATGTGACATGTTCAAGAGAGCCACACTCTATAAATTCATGTATTCTAGGTTTTGTTTAATATAAGCAATTCTGTTCAGATATGGTAAAACTTTTCCATAGATAAGATTTTTTTTTTCCGTTATAAAGCATAATTAGTGTGTTTTCCAGGATGTCTCTCACCAACGTATTTAAAATGTGATTTGTCTTGTCCACCTTAACTTATCTCCTGCAGCCATGAGGTGGCCATTGCACACATACACACTTATGTACACACACATATATCACACACACACAAAGCCTGCATGGGTGGATTAATAAACTTAATTATTAAAAAACTAAAGAGAAAAATTAAATGGGGCAACTAATAAATTTGGTTCCCTTCTAAGTGATGGATGAGAATTAGGGAAATGGGTGATAAAGGGAATTCTATTTCTCTGAAGATTAACTATTTTTGAAGACATATTTTTATATTTTTTAAAATTAAAATAATGAAATTGAGAGCATGCTTAAATTTGCAATACAGAAACAAAGTAATACTATTGTATATGTAATTGATAACAAAATTACACAGAAGAAAATGGGAAAATAAGCAGCACAATCATTTTCTGAATACATACTTTTAACAAAATAGTTTGAGTGGAGTATATTTTAAAAACAAAAATGCCATAAAAACCCACTTAGATTAATGGCTAATTGCAGTGTTGGAGCAAGAAAAATACAGGCTGAACTTGAAAATTCTTGCTGTGCCAGAAAAAAGTAAATTATCAAAAAGAAGAAAACAAAAAAGCATGGAAGCTTATCAAACATTCCAATAAGCCAGCTTAGAAACACTACTGCAGGCCAAAATCGAATACATTTTTTGAAAACATTTATTATAAGACTTTGAATTTTAAAGGATTACACTAAATAAGTAAGTATCCTCAAACAATTGAATAGAGTTCAATCATATAAAGGAACAAACTACTGATGTATACAACAACCAAATGAATCAACAAAACATCATGCTAAGTGAGAGAAAACAGACGCAGAAAACTATATGTTCTATTATTGCATTTGCATAAAATTCTAAAAGAAGAATAATGATAGTTACAAAGAGAAGATCAATGGTTGTCTGGGGCCAGAATAATCACTATGATGCTTATGTAACAAGAAGCAAAATGATTTGGAGATTGTGTAGACTTTAATCTACATACATATATGTAAGTGTATAAAAATAGCTTATTCTATTTGTAAATTGTTTTTTTAAAAATCATATGTAAAAAGAAATAGCTAGTATTTAGGATGTTTACTATATTCCAGGAAGCATTCAATGAGCTTTATAAATATTAGCAAAGAATTCTAGCAAAAAAATTCTGAAGATTCTATTACTATATCATATTAGAGATAAGAAAACATAGGCACATATGTATATAAATGAAAAAGCATGTGTATATAATAGCTACTTTAATTCGTAGAGAAAATGATATTCCTGGAAATAATAAATTTTTAATTTTCCTGACTTACATGAAAAAAGAAGTATCAGAAAAAAAGGCATACAAAAGAAATAAGTTTGTAATAACAGGATAAATTCAGGAAGAAATCTTAAGATGAATAAAATAAAACAGAAATTTTGGAATTTTTTGAAAAAGAAATAGATCAAAATTCAATGCACTTAGTAATAAGGAGCTGTGGCTCTTTTTTTAAAGAGATAAACTTTTTAAAGAGAATTAAAGACTTTTTAAGTCTAAATTGTGATAAGAACAATAAAATATCTAGCAGAAAAGCATTAATTAATTGCTTGAATTGTTTGGTAGCATTTCTAAAATCATGAAAATAAAAGTTATTTTGAAAATGAAAGTTATTTAGGCAATTGAGATTTTAAAAGGCTTGTGATAAAATTTGACACCTTCTTCATGTTAAAAATTCTCAAGAAACAAGATATTGAAGGAAAATCTCAAAATAATAAGAGCCATCTATGAAAAATCCACAGCCAACATCATACTGAATGGTCAAAAGCTGGAAGCATCCCCCTTGAAAACTGGCACAAGAAAAGAATGTCCTCTCACCACTCCTGTTCTACATAGTATTCAAAATCCTGGCCAGAGAAATTAGGCCATCCTAGAAATAAAGGGCATCTAAATAAGAAGAGAGGAGGTCAAACTATCCGTTTGCAGACGACATGATTCTATGTCTAGAAAATCCCATATCCCATAGTCTTGAAACAAAAACACCTTTCACTGATAAACAACTTCAGCAAAGTCTCAGCATACAAAATCAATGTACAAAAATCACTACATTCATATGCACCAACAAGAGCCAAGCCGAGAGCTAAACCAGAAAGGCAATCCCATTCAATTGCAACAGATAGAATAAAATACCTGGGAATACAGGTAAGCAGGGAAGTGAAAGATCTCTGCAAAGACAATTGCAAAACACTTCTCAAAGAAATTGGAGATGACAGAAACATAAAAACATCATATGCTTATGGATAGAATCAGTATCATTAAAATGGGCATACACCTAAAGCAATTTATAGATTCAATGCTATTCCTATCAAACTGCCAATGACATTCTTCAGAGAATTAACAAAAAACTATTTTAAAATTCATATAAAACCAAAAAAAGAGCCCCAAAGAGCCAAGATAATCCCAAGAGAAAAAAACAAAAAGGCTGGTAGCATTACATTACCCAACTTCAAACTATACTACAGCACTATAGTAATCAAAGCAGCACAGTACTGGTACAAAAACAGGCACATAGACCAATGCAATAGAATAGAGAACTCAGAAATAAGGTCACTCACCTGTGATCCTCTGATCTTTGACAAGGTGACAAAAACAAGCAATGGAGAAAAGACTCCCTATTCAATAAATGGTGCTGGGATAACTGGCTAGCCAAATGTAGAAGATTGAAGTTTGACCCCTTACTTACAACATATACAAAAACCAACTCAAGATGGATTAAAGACATAAATGTAAAATCTAAAATTACAAAAACCCTGGAAGACAGCCTAGGCAATATCATTGTGGACATAGGAATGGGCAAAGATTTTATGACAAAATGCCAAAAGCAATTGCAAGAAAAGCAAAAATTGACAAAATCTAATTAAACTTAAGAGCTTCTGCACAGTGAAAGAAACTATCAACAGAGTAAACAGACAACCTACAGAATGGGAGAAAAATTTTGCAAACTATGCATCTGACAAAATATTCAGCACTGTAAGGAACTTCAATTTACAGGAGAAAAACAAACTCATTAAAAAGTGGGCAAAGGACATGAACAGACAGTTTTCAAAGGAAGACATATGTGCAGCCAAAAAGCATATGAAAAAATGCTCAATATCTCTGATAATTACAGAAATGTAAATCAAAACTACAATGAGATACTACCTCACACCACTCAGAATGGCTATATTAAAACGTCAAAAAATAACAGAAACTCTGACAAAGTTGCAGAGAAAGGAGAACACTTATGCATCGTTAGTGGGAGTGTTCAACCATTGTGGAAAGCAGTGTAGCAATTTCTCAAAGAGCTAAAAGGGGAACAACCATTCAACCCAGCAATTCCATTACTGGGTGTACACCCAGAAGAATATAAATCATCCTACTGTAAAGAAACGTGCATATATGAATGTACATTTCAGCACTGCTCACAGTGGCAAAGACATGAAATCAACCTAAATGCTCATCAATGACAGATTGAATAAAGAAAATGTGGTGAATATACACCACTTGTATATGTATTATATACCACTTATATATGTATACATATACACCATGGAGTACTATGCAGCCATAAAAAGAATGAGATCATGTTTTTTGCAGGAATATGGATGAACCTGGAGGCCATTATCCTTAGCAAACTAACACAGGAACAGAAAACCAAATACCACACTTTCTCACTTATAAGTGGGAGCTAAATGATGAGAATCCATGAACACAAAGAAGAAACAACAGACACTAGGGTCTACTTGAGGGTGGAGGTTGGGAGAAGTGGGAGAAGCAGAAAAGATAACTACTGGGTACTGGGTTTAGTACCTCGGTGGTGAAATAATTTGTACAACAAACCCCCATGACATGAGTTTACCTATATAATAAACCTTCACATGTGCCCTTGAACCTAAAATAGACAGTTTTTTTTTTAAAAAAAATAACCTATTACTTGGAAATTTTTTTTATTTAAAAAGGTATGAAAAATTCTTAGTTACACTAATCACACATTTATTTAATTATATATATAGTGACTAGTTAATATATACTTAACCAGTGCTTACATTTAATTAGTATTTTTAGAGCTTTCAATATTAATAGCAATCACAGCATCATAAATTTTAAAGACTCAAGTAAGAAATATAATGTCTAATATTCTCAAACATATTTAATCAATGGCTTCTTTTTTCCTCAATAATTCCAGGAAAAAAGAAACTGATTTCTGCATAATAATCAACAAGAAAGGTCTTGGTAGTGATGTTCTATGTTTATTAAAATTAAACAAATATTCATGGGCTCAAGGTTTTTAAGCTCTGGGAGTATTATTTCTTTCATTAAATATATACTACAGCTGTGGAATCTGTACAGCAAGTATATTCATCCATTCATTCATTAATTCATCTATTCATTCATTGTTTGGATATTTATAGAGAGAATATTTTACTCTGAAAAGTCAAGATATGCAAGTGTATAATATAATATCATCAATCTTAAGAGTTCACAGTCTAGCAGTAAGGTGGAAATACATTTGATTTTAATTTAACACAAGAGTTCAATAATAAAAATATTATCAGCATGCCACCAGCTGCAAATAAAAAAGTCATCTACTGACAGATTGAGTACTGTCTATCATTTTGTATTTGAACATATACCTTCATCTTGTTTTATACTTTCAGATTTGCCATCTTTGCCATTTCGTTTTATTGCTGTGCTTGTTTTCATTGCTCTTTTGGCTCTGGTGATTTGGGACAAATTCATCTTAATTTAAATTCTGCTAGTGGCTGTGTTGAAACTCTTAAAATGTAATTGTACATACATTTTCAATTAAGCAAACCATAGATTTATTTTAACGTTTTTCTCATTTATGTATATAGGATTTTGAAGTTTGTTTTTTAAAACTGTCTACATTAAATGCTGCTTGATTTTCTCATTTTCAAATCCATCATGGGTAACTTTCTAATTAATAGCTGTAAATCTAACATGCTCTTTTAAAATTTATGTAATATTGAATACCATGGAGTGCAATTCTATATTGCTCTATCATTTCACATTGAGAACATTTATGTATTTCCTTGTCATTACAAATTTACGTACATATACATATACATACCCATACACATGCACATACATGCATACTGTTAACCCTTGAACAATGTGGGAGTTAGAGCTGTTGACCACACATAGTCAAAAAACCACATATAACTTTTTACTCGCATAAAATGTAACTACTAAAGCTTACTGTTGACCAGATAGAAGACTTACTGATAACATAAACAGTCAATTAACACATATTTTCTATGTTATATGTATTACATACTGTATTCTTATGATAAAGTAAGCTAGAGAAAAGAAAGCATTATTAAGAAATTAATAAGGAAGAGAAAAACATCTATAGTACTGTACTGTATTCATCATTACCGTAAGTTTATGTCATCTGCTTACAAGATGTATTTTGTGACTGAAATAGTGAGCACCCACAGCTGCAGACCCCAATCTACTGTACACATCAAGCAACTCAACTTTTTCTTGTAATGTCATGACTTTTCTCTGCTTCTTGGATGCACTTTCAAAAGCACTAGTGGCACTTCAAACGAGTCCCATGGTGTTATCCGAGGTTTTCAGTATTGCAGTAAACAGGATAAAAAATATGTAAGAACTGCTAGAGGTCACTTTTTACTGCTATATGCAATTTACTGGAGTGATGAACTGCTTACTCAAAGATTGTTAGCATCACACAGCATTTTAAGTGGGCACCTTTAAAATTTGAGCTCACCATGAGAGCAACAGGAGGTGGCTATAAAATTCCTACAGTAGTTCAATATGTACTACAGTTAATTTTATTCAGTTATGATTTAATACTTCATCTTTATGTTTGTTCACATTTCTCTCAACTGTGGTGGTGCCATGTGTGATCGGTAAGTGTTTGTGTGCGTAAGCGTTAATAAATTTTAACTTTTTATAATAGACTTGTATATTACAGTAGTAAATGATAGACTAGACTTGTATGTGTATATATTTTATGCACTTATGACATACTTGAATTTTTCAATATTTTTAGGCTATATAGTTATCTGTGAGATTTTTTAAATTGCTGCATATCTCCAGAAATTTTTCCAACGTATTTATTTTTAAAATACACATACAAATGACCCACACAGTTCAAACCCATGTTGTTTGAGGGTCAACTGTGCAACATATATCCTGTCAGTATACAAATATAGACATGCATGTGTGTATATGTATACTCTCCTTTTGCTTTGAAATAAATGGCATACACACATGCACACACACACACACACGCACACACACAAGTGACATTGTCAAAAGTGTGGGGGCTTCATTTGGAGGTGGAATTAGAAGTTGAAATCCAATCAAGTCCTAGAAACCTAGAGTGGTATATGGCAAACATCCAATACCTCAGATAAATTAGAAGAAAGGGATTCTCAAAGGGTAGGAATGGGGAACCTAGGTACAACTTTTCTGAATAACAAGAGTTAAACCTATTTTATATTTATCTAATCCAGGTGGTAGGTCCTTGAGTTAAGTCATGTAAGCTGCTTAAAGTAGAAACAAGTGATTTTCCATTCACTCATTCAGAGAAAACAAACTTATTTAAAGATTTAGCCTAGTTTTAGCAACCTGAATCTCCATAATTCTAAAGCGAAGTAGGCCTGTTCATATTTTATTTGCTTTGGCTGTTATTTATGTTTTTCTATGGCTTGAAATGTGGCTATTCATTTCCTTAGGATATTATGGTTATTGTAAAAGAAAATGAATAACTTGAGGAAGAGAAACTGGAATGGAAAGAGCAGAAAAATTGGTGGTAAAGTTATGGCTAGTAGCCATATTAGGGGAACAGAGAAGAAAAATGAATCATTGAAGAAGTGATGATCAGGAGACACAAAGAACAAGCACAATATTATACTGTCTGGGTAAGAAAGGAGAAAAACAGTATCCATACCACTTTATCATCAGATTTAGAGAGATAGTTGCCAAGAATGGTATCATGCAAAGACATTTGAAAAATTTTTTGAAAAGGTAAGAAAATATTTAGATACAAATTTCAGGATCAAATAATATTTTCTTAAGCAACATTATTAGAAATATGATATTTGCATTTATTTAGCATTTACTATGTTTCTAGGAACTACTTAACTCTTTTTTTTAATTTTTCTTTATTTCTTATTATTTTACTTTAGGTTTTAGGGTACATGTGCACAATGTGCAGATTTGTTACATATGTATCCATGTGCCATGTTGTTTTGCTGCACCCATTAACTCCTCATGTAGCATTAGGTATATCTCCTAATGCTGTCCCTCCCCCCTCCCCCAACCCCACAACAGTCCAAGGAGTGTGATGTTCCCCTTCCTGTGTCCATGAGTTCTCATTGTTCAATTCCCACCTATGAGTGGGAACATGCGGTGTTTGGTTTTTTGTCCTTGCGATAGTTTACTGAGAATGATGTTTTCCAGTTTCATCCATGTCCCTACAAAGGACATGAACTCTTCATTTTTTTATGGCTGCATAGTATTCCATGGTGTATATGTGCCACATTTTCTTAATCCAGTCTATCGTTGTTGGACAATTGGGTTGGTTCCAACTCTTTGCTATTGTGAATAGTGCCGCAATAAACATACGTGTGCATGTGTCTTTATGGCAGCATGATTTATAGTCCTTTGGGTATATGCCCAGTAATGGAATGGCTGGGTCAAATGGTATTTCTAGTTCTAGATCCCTGAGGAATCGCCACACTGACTTCTACAATGGTTGAACTAGTTTACAGTCCCACTAACAGTGTAAAAGGGTTCCTATTTCTCCACATCCTCTCCAGCACCTGTTGTTTCCTGACTTTTTAATGATGGCCATTCTAACTGGTGTGACATGGTATGTCACTGTGGTTTTGATTTGCATTTCTCTGATGGCCAGTGATGATGAGCATTTCTTCATGTGTTTTTTGGCTGCATAAATGTCTTCCTTTGAGAAGTGTCTGTTCATGTCCTTCGCCCACTTTTTGATGGGGTTGTTCGTTTTTTTCTTGTAAATTTGTTTGAGTTCGTTGTAGATTCTGGATATTAGCCCTTTGTCAGATGAGTAGGTTGCAAAAATTTTCTCCCATTCTGTAGGTTGCCTGTTCACTCTGATGGTAGTTTCTTTTGCTGTGCAGAAGCTCTTTAGCTTAATGAGATCCCATTTGTCAATTTTGGCTTTTGTTGCCATTGCTTTTGGTGTTTTAGACATGAAGTCCTTGCCCACGCCTATGTCCTGAATGGTATTGCCTAGGTTTTCTTGTAGGATTTTAATGGTTTTAGGTCTAACATTTAAGTCTTTAATCCATCTTGAATTAATTTTTGTATAAGGTGTAAGGAAGGGATCCAGTTTCAGCTTTCTACACATGGCTAGTCAGTTTTCCCAGCACCATTTATTAAATAGGGAATCCTTTCCCCATTTCTTTTTTGTGTCAGGTTTGTCAAAGATCAGATAGTTGTAGATATGCAACATCATTTCTGAGGACTCTGTTCTGTTCCATTGATCTATGTCTCTGTTGTGGTACCAGTACCATGCTGTTTTGGTTACTGTAGCCCTGTAGTATAGTTTGAAATCAGGTAGCGTGATGCCTCCAGCTTTGTTCTTTTGGCTTAGGATTGACTTGGCAATGCGGGCTCTTTTTTGGTTCCATATGAACTTTAAAGTAGTTTTTTCCAATTCTGTGAAGAAAGTCATTGGTAGCTTGATGGGGATGGCATGGAATCTATAAATTACCTTGGGCAGTATGGCCATTTTCATGATATTGATTCTTCCAACCCATGAGCATGGAATGTTCTTCCATTTGTTTGTATCCTCTTTTATTTCATTAAGCAGTAGTTTGTAGTTCTCCTTGAAGAGGTCCTTCACATCCCTTGTAAGTTGGATTCCTAGGTATTTTATTCTCTTTGAAGCAATTGTGAATGGGAGTTCGCTCATGATTTGGCTCTCTGTTTGTCTGTGATTGGTGTACAAGAATACTTGTGATTTTTGTACATTGATTTTGTATCCTGAGACTTTGCTGAAGTTGCTAATCAGCTTAAGGAGATTTTGGGCTGAGACGATGGGGTTTTCTAGATATACAATCATGTCATCTGCAAACAGGGACAATTTGACTTACTTTTTTCCTAACTGAATACCCTTTATTTCCTTCTCCTGCCTGATTGCTCTGGCCAGAACTTCCAGCACTATGTTGAATAGGAGCGGTGAGAGAGGGCATCCCTGTCTTGTGCCAGTTTTCAGAGGGAATGCTTCCAGTTTTTGCCCATTCAGTATGATATTGGCTGTGGGTTTGTCATAGATAGCTCTTATTATTTTGAGATACGTCCCATCAATACCTAATTTATTGAGAGTTTTTAGCATGAAGGGTTGTTGAATTTTGTCAAAGGCCTTTTCTGCATCTATTGAGATAATCATGTGGTTTTTGTCTTTGGTTCTGTTTATATGCTGGATTACATTTATTGATCTGTGTATGTTGAACCAGCCTTGCATCCCAGGGATGAAGCCCACTTGATCATGGTGTATAAGCTTTTTGATGTACTGCTGGATTCGGTTTGCCAGTATTTTACTGAGGATTTTTGCATCAATGTTCATCAAGGATATTGGTCTGAAATTCTCTTTTTTGGTTATGTCTCTGCCAGGCTTTGGTATCAGGACAATGCTGACTTCATAAAATGTGTTAGGGAGGATTCCTTCTTTTTCTATCGATTGGAATAGTTTCAGAAGGAATGGTACCAGTTCCTCCTTGTACCTCTGGTAGAATTCAGCTGTGAATCCATCAGGTCCTGGACTCTTTTTGGTTGGTAAGCTGTTGATTATTGCCACAATTTCAGAACCTGTTATTGGTCTATTCAGAGATTCAACTTCTTCCTGGTTTAGTCTTGGGAGGGTGTATTTATCAAGGAATTTATCCATTTCTTCTAGACTTTCTAGTTTATTTGCATAGAGGTGTTTGTAGTATTCTCTGATGGTAGATTGTATTTCTGTGGGATCAGTGGTGATATCCCCTTTTTCATTTTTTATTGCATCTATTTGATTTTTCTCTCTTTTCTTCTTTATTAGTCTTGCTAGCAGTCTATCAATTCTGTTGATCTTTTCAAAAAACCAGCTTCTGGATTCATTAATTTTTTGAAGGGTTTTTTGTGTCTCTATTTCCTTCAGTTCTGCTCTGATTTTAGTTATTTCTAGCCTTCTGCTAGCTTTTGAATATGTTTGTTCTTGCTTTTCTAGTTCTTTTAATTGTGATGTTAGAGTGTCAATTTTGGATCTTTCCTGCTTTTTCTTGTGGGCATTTAGTGCTATAGATTTCCCTCTACACACTGCTTTGAATGTGTCCCAGACATTCTGGTATGTTGTGTCTTTGTTCTCGTTGGTTTCAAAGAACATCTTTATTTCTGACTTCATTTCATTATGTACCCAATAGTCATTCAGGAGCAAGTTGTTCAGTTTCCATGTAGTTGAGCGGTTTTGAGTGAGTTTCTTAATCCTGAGTTCTAGTTTGATTGCACTGTGGTCTGAGAGACAGTTTGTTATAATTTCTGTTCCTTTACATTTGCTGAGGAGAGCTTTACTTCCAACTATGTGGTCAATTTTGGAATAGGTGTAGTGTGGTGCTGAAAAAAATGTATATTCTGTTGATTTGGGGTGGAGAGTTCTGTAGATGTCTATTAGGTCCACTTTGTGTAGAGCTGAGTTCAATTCCTGGATATCCTTGTTAACTTTCTGTCTCATTGATCTGTCTAATGTTGACAGTGGGGTGTTAAAATCTCCCATTATTATTGTGTGGGACTTTAAGTCCCTTTGTAGGTCACTCAGGACTTGCTTTATGAATCTGGGTGCTCCTGTGTTGGGTGCATATATATTTAGGATAGTTAGCTGTTCTTGTTGAAATGATCCCTTTACCATTATGTAATGGCCTTCTTTGTCTCTTTTGATCTTTGTTGGTTTAAAGTCTATTTTATCAGAGACTAGGATTGCAACCCCTGCCTTTTTTTGTTTTCCATTTGCTTGATAGATCTTCCTCCATCCCTTTATTTTGAGTCTATGTGTGTCTCTGCACGTGAGATGGGTTTCCTGAATACAGCACACTGATGGGTCCTGACTCCTTATCCAGTTTGCCAGTCTGTGTCTTTTAATTGGAGGATTTAGCCCATTTATATTTAAAGTTAATATTGTTATGTGTGAATCTGATCCTGTCATTATGATGTTAGTTGGTTATTTTGCTTGTTAGTTGATGCAGTTTCTTCCTAGCTTCGATGGTCTTTACAATTTGGCATGTTTTTGCAGGGGCTGGTATGGGTTGTTCCTTTCCATGTTTAGTGTTTCCTTCAGGAGCTCTTTTAGGGCAGGCCTGGTGGTGACAAAATCACTCAGCGTTTGCTTGTCTGTAAAGTATTTTATTTCTCCTTCACTTATGAAGCTTAGTTTGGCTGGATATGAAATTCCGGGTTGAAAATTCTTTTCTTTAAGAATGTTGAATATCAGCCCCCACTCTCTTCTGGCTTGTAGAGTTTCTGCCAAGAGATCAGCTGTTAGTCTGATGGGCTTCCCTTTGTGGGTAACATGACCTTTCTCTCTGGCAGCCGTTAACATTTTTTCCCTCATTTCAACTTTGGTGAATCTGACAATTATGTGTCTTGGAGTTGCTCTTCTCAAGGAGTATCTTTGTGACGTTCTCTGTATTTCCTGAATCTGAATGTTGGCCTGCCTTGCTAGATTGGGGAAGTTCTCCTGGATAATTTCTTGCAGAGTGTTTTCCAACTTGGTTCCATTCTCCCCGTCATTTTCAGGTACACCAATCAGACGTAGGTTTGGTCTTTTCACATAGTCCCAAATTTCTTGGAGGCTTTGTTCATTTCTTTTTATTCTTTTTTCTCTAAACCTCCCTTCTCACTTCATTTCATTCATTTCATCTTCCATCAGCGATACCCTTTCTTCCAGTTGATCACATCTGCTACTGAGGCTTCTGCAATCTTCGCGTATTTCTCGATACTTGGCTTTCAGCTCCATCAGCTCCTTTAAGCCCTTCTCTCCATTGGTTATTCTAGTTATCCATTCATCTAATTTTTTTTCAAAGTTTTTAACTTCTTTGCTATTGTTTTGAATTTCCTCCCGTAGCTCGGAGTAGTTTGATCGTCTGAAGCCTTCTTCTCTCAACTCGTCAAAGTCATCCTCCGTCCAACTTTGTTCCGTTGCTGGTGAGGAACTGCGTTCCTTTGGAGGAGGAGAGGTGCTCTGCTTTTTAGAGTTTCCAGTTTTTCTGCTCTGTTTTTTCCCCATCCTTGTGGTTTTATCTACTTTTGGTCTTTGATGATGGTGATGTACAGATGGGTTTTTGATGTGGATGTCCTTTCTGTTTGTTAGTTTTCCTTCTACCAGACAGGACCCTCAGCTGCAGGTCTGTTGGAGTTTACTAGAGGTCCACTCCAGACCCTGTTTGGCTGGATGTCAGCAGCGATGGCTGCAGAATAGCGGATTTTCGTGAGACCACAAATTCAGCTGTCTGATAGTTCCTCTGGAAGTTTTGTCTCAGAGGAGTACCCGGCCGAGTGAGGTGTCAGTCTGTCCCTACTAGGACTACTTAACTCTTACAACTGCCCAATAACACCTATAGATCAAATTTCAGAGATAATATATAACTCTTACAAAGTCCCATGTTTAGTGAACAGCAAAATCACAGTTCAGAGCAGTCTTTCTGATTGCTGAGTTTCCCAGCATTCTGCCTGTATTTTCAAAGTAAGTAGAAAGAGCAAAGAAGGCACATTTGAATGAGCTACAGTAGCATACAGAATGAACAGGTGAGTGGAGATGGGCATATAAGCAATGTGGGAAAGAGATGGAATTATCAGGTGACGTGTTTAGAATGAGGTGCGAATTAAAAAGAATGACAATAGGAATCTAAATAGTGTCAGTGAGGAGGATGAGGGAGTGAGAAACTGGCTTATGCCAGATGACTCATATCTTCCTTGCACGATATTTTCAATCAGGAAAACACGGTGGACATACAAAGATACAGTCATTTTGGATAAGAAATTAGGCAATTATGTCTATTTCACATTCACTTCTCTCAAAGAGGCTTCAATTGTTTTATGTAATTCAAAATAAATTATCTTTCACCAAAATGGAAATCTGATATGTTATGTCATTTCACATGTATAGAACAAAATTTAGTGCTTTATTTTCCATTTAAATTATACTTTTTAAAATTCAATAAATATTTTAAAAAATAGTTGTATAATCTATACATTCATTATTCTGTTGATGTCTCAATGGTTGTGCTACATTCATTCTGCTTCATCTAGGCATTTGGTCAATGGAGATGAATGAAGGTAAAGTAAATAAATATATAAATGAAGGAGTAAATAAATAAATAACATAGTTAAACTCTTTCATCTGAAACATAATATGCTGCTTCTATTTTCATGCAAATATGTTAAAATTTATGTTTTCCTTAAGAATAAATTATGAATAAATTTGTCAAATGAAGATAAGCCATTAAATATTATTTTAACAGCCATTTCTGCAATAGTAAACTGGTATAATTATAAAATGAAGAAATTAGTAGAATCATACAGTCAAGAAAACTCCAATGTTAAAAAGATGATGCATACTTCAAAATATTAATCTATAAAAAGTAATATAAATTTAATTAAAGTGAGATCTTACACAATCTGGACTAATTCATATATGAGGACTTTTGATAGACAATGAAGATATGTAGATAGATGACAGATGAATAGAGGGCTTCTATGTGATTTCTGCTCTGATACACATTTCAAAAGGGAATATAAAGACATAAACTGGGAAAGGAGACTTCAATTAGTTTAGTCAATAATTTGTAGACCATAAAGCACACAATATTGTCTTCCACAAAGGATACATCCACTCCCTGCAAAAAAAATCTCAAAACAAATGTATGCTCCTTTCTAATCTTCTCCCTACCACTGAAATCTCTCTCTTTCTCCTTTCCTTAAACCTCTTTTAACCCACCTCTTAATGTTGGACTGCCTTAGGGCTCAGTTTTCCATTTTCTTCTTTTCAACACTAATTCAGGCTGTTGATTTTATTTAGTCTCATGGTCTAAATTTTTCTCCATTTTTATGCACAATAGACAGATAAAACATATTTCACCAAAATTAAATTCTGCCCTTCCCACCACCGCCAACATATTCCCCCAATCTTCTTTACCCAGTTCCTTAGCTTAGTTGACAGAAAATGCATCCTTCCAGTTGCTTAGGCTGAAAACCTTGAAGTTATCCATGACTCTATTCTTTTTTTTAAAACTCTGCATGTCATCACAATATCTACAATGTGACAAATTCTTAGCACGTACACTTGCTTTGTTCACAGGCATAACTCAAGAGCCTGGAACAGTGCCTGTCATATAGTGTCACTTGTTCACTTGAATATTTTGTGAATAAATGAAGAAAGATAAATAAATTTGAAGAACCATTAGAAAAACCCTAAAAACAGAAATGTATACGGTTCTCTCAGTTAACAATAAATAACCAGAGTGAATGTTGGGCAAAACATTTTTGCGGGGGTGATGTGGAGGGGAAGGGGAAATGGAATGTAAGTTTCAGTGAAAGAGAAAATTAAGCATATGTTGCAAAACTTTTTATAGCCGAGACATTTTAATTTAATCCCAGACATATTGTAAGAAAATAATTCGAATTTTCTAAAAAGACTTTAAACCACACTGGGTTAAATTACATCAGATTGTCTAACCAAAAAGCTGAAACTACTATGAAAATAAATTCCCTCGTGAAAAGGGGTACTTTAAATTTTTGCAACCTTAAAAAATAATGCTCATTAAAATGTTTAAAATGTCAGCTTGTTCTTAAATTATATTAATTAGAAACAACAGCAAACACTTTTATTTTGCCTCACAGTCATACTAATTAAAAAATGTCCAATGTTCACTTAAAAGTAAGTTTCCTGCAGCTTGTTCAAAGAATGTCAGAATAAAAATACTACAGCATTTTGTGTATTAACACCTAAGAAAGTTCAATAAACCCATTAAGCTCACACACACATACACACAGGATGTACTTTTTAAAGTCTTCCTGAGTCCATTGTCAATATTAAGCACACAAAATAGGAGCTTATTTCTATGATGAGTATAAAGCAAATTTCTTTTTTTTTTTTTTTTTTTTTTTGAGGCAGTCTCGCTCTGTTGCCAGGCTGGAGTGCAATGGCACGATCGATCTTGGCTCACTGCAACCTCTGCCTCCCGGGTTCAAGCAATTCTTCCGCCTCGGCCTCCCAAGTAGCTGAGATTATAGGCGCCTGCCACTGTGCCTGGCTAATTTTTGTATTTTAGTAGAGACGGGGTTTCACCAGGTTGGTCAGGCTGGTCTCGAACTCCTGACCTCAGGTGATCCGCCCACCTCAGCCTCCCAAAGTGCTGAGATTACAAGCGTGAGCCACTGCACCCAGCTAAAGCAAATTTCTTAACTCATTTCTTCAGTCACTTATTAAAGAAATAGTTTCTGCAGAACACTCAGGTCTAAAAATAAATGCATTGGGAGCTATGGAGGTCACAAATAAGCATGGAGCTTTTGGACTATATGATAAGAGGATAGAGAAACTGTGTGCTCACCATTATCTCCGTAACACCTATCACACTTGAGCACATAGTAGATGCTCCAAAAACAAATGTCAAATCCCGTGGAAACTGGGTTGATGCAATAAGGTACACACAAGCAATAAGGTACAAATTAAATGACAATCACCTACTATTTATCATTAATTCATCCTATTTGCATGACACTTGCAACTTTTCCAAGTACATTTCTAAATAATGTCATTTTTTTTTAACAGCTCCACAGCATAGGGTAGACATTTTCCTTTCACTAATTAGTATGTATTAATTGACTTCTCCAAATTCACACAGTAGAGCCATTAAAACTTCCTTTTTTCATGAAATTACCATATTTTTATATGCTATCTTTATATAATAGGAAATATAAACTAAGGAAATTGCTTCAAACACACTTATTGTGTCATTATTCTCTATAACAGCTCCCCCTCATTCTGGTAAAATAATTTATCAGAAATACCCAAATCCAGTTCTGTCAGTAAGCAATTATTATTTCATATATCTTTATTTCTCTAGCATACTATTATATTACATATGAAGTAAAATATAAAGAGCTTTTTGAATAATTTATTTCATTTCGTAGATCCAAGTACCCTAAGATTAAGAGGATGATGGGTGTTACAGAATCTGCTTTAATATTCTGAATAATTATTTCAATTACTCATTTTTTAAAGTTACTTTTCTAATGTGTATCTATGTATGAGGTAGATACTTTTATATTCTATTATTTTGATGAGGATGTTGAGGCTTAGGGAGTTCAAGTAACTTTTCAAAGTTAGATATTAAAACAAAAACTGAAACAGAGGCAATTTGATTCAAAAGCACTTCTTTGAATACCATGCTTACAAGTTTTTTGCTTGTGTGTGTTATCCAGCATGTAAGCATAAATGTAGTAACTATCTCTCTGCATTTTCAACCTCCTGATATTTCCTAATACATTATTTCACAATGATTTTATACATACATATATATATGCACATATGTATTTATATTTAGCCTCACAATCCAAGATCAGTTACAAACCGTAGATGGGAAAGAGGAAAATAATAACTTATTTGGTATTTCTGTACCTCAACAATGAATCAGTCAGAATTCTCTGCCTAATTTAACTTTACTGGATTCCATTTGTTAAGTGGTTGTGATCTGTCAATGAGGTCTCTTTTTCTTAGTCACTATTCACATCTTAAGGACACCCTGCTGTGTCTGTTATCACAGAAGTTTGTAACCCAACATCAGTTTCTATCCGTCCAACACTGAGTCCTTATAATCTGATGCAAAATACTTTAGGCTATGGAATGTGAATTGTAACAGTGGCAGTCAGTATGAAAACACAATGGTTGGTTTTAAATAATTAGACTGGAGTCACTGGAATGAAATTAAATATGCAAGACATATTACATATATCTAGGAAGTCTAATTAAGTAAGCCCTGTAACATATCCAGGAAATTCAGAAGTAGGCACTGAATGAAATTGATGGATTACTGATGAATCAAGAAAACTGATTTTAAAATAAATAAACAATAGAAACAAAAAGAATCTGATGTAGAATTTGTAGACAGAATATGATTTATAACTTTGAGGCATTTTTGACTCATCCTTCTCTTTGATTTCCTTTTGCTCCATCCCTACATATATTCAACTGTCTAAGGTCTCTATCTGCCATGACCCTTGAGTCTTCCCACTTAGTCTAATACTCAATCAACACTATCTTCTTCAAATATGTATTACCACTTTGCTAGGTTATTCCAATGACTCAGCAGTAATTGCTGTTATCTGACTATGGAGATAATTCTTTTGCATGCCAACCAGAGTTGTAAAGTAGTGCTTTCTGGGTCACCAGCACAGAATAATGAACAGGATATGCCATGAGAGCACATACCTATAGCTTTTCATGGAGATTCTCAGCACAATATTTGAGGGCCAAAGCACCTTTAAGAACATGTTTAGGTGTCAAAGATCATTAGTATATATTTAGGATATATATATACTAATATATATATCCTATATATATTAGTATATATATATATACTAATATATATATCCTATATATATTAGTATATATATATATACTAATATATATATCCTATATATATTAGTATATATATATATACTAATGTGGTTAGTTATATGTGATGTGGGAGGAGGCAGGGAAGTTCTGGGAGAAGAGCGTGGTCCCTGGGGAGGGCTCTACCCCTAGGTGGTCTGTGCTCACAAACCTTGGTGAGGGACAGGCATTTCTGTCTTCGTGCCCAGGCCTGTACCCGCAGACCTAGGTGAAGACAGGCATTTCTGTTTTCCTGCCCAAATGTTGCATTTTCCAAGACCATCCTGGCCCACTGTGCCCCCATCCTGTGTCTATAAAAAACCCTGAGACCCTAACACAAGCGGTTGGACTTTGTGAGGAACACACTGGCAGAAGAGCACACCGACAGGCACGGGCAGACGCTAGCAGGCCATTGACCAGGGGAAGACGAGGTGTTTGGCTGGGGCGGTTGGAGGAGAGCTTGGCCGCTGGGCTGCCTGACTCTGGGGGGAAACTACCTTCCTACTCCATCCCCCTTCTGGCCTCCCTATCCCTCTGCTGAGAGCTACTTCCACTCAACAAAACCTTGCACTCTTTCTCCAAGCCTACATGTGATCCTATTTTTTACCCTAAGGCAAGAATCCCCGGGATACAGAAAGTCCTCTGTCCTTGTGATAAGGCAGAGGGTCTAACTGAGCTGATTAACATGAGCTGCCTGCAGTCAGCAAAGCTGAAAGAGTGCATTATAACACACACCCACTGGGCTTCAGGAGTTGTAAACGCTCAGCCCTAGACGCTGCCTTGGGGTTGGAGCCCCACAGCCTGCCCGTCTGCTTGCTCCCCCTAGAGGTTTGAGCAGCGGGGCACTGAAGAAGCGAACCACTCCTGGTGTGTCGCAGGAGTGTTCTGCGAGGGGGACAAGTGAACTTTTTCCGTTTCAATGTGATTTAAATAATTCTTCTAAAAACCATTGTTAACTGGGACTATTTTTATTGACTCATTTTTAGGAAAATTTTTCCTCATTCATTTATAAAAGAATACTATTTGTGCTATGATCTAAGAGTCTCAAAATTTACTCTGCTTCAGACATGGTATATAAATACATGTATTGTTATCTACTAAATTAAATATGGACTTTTCAGCCTGACATTCAAGGTCTCCCATGCCTGTTTGAACATCCACGCACCTAGCTTCTACCTCCTGCTCTTTCTGCAACTACAAACATACACTATTTTTGTAAAGGTACTTTTCATCTTTTCCTTAAACACAGCACATATGTGTGTGCTTTTGATTATGCTGATAGTTATTTGCATTCCCCTTTCTGGTTTTTGAATCCTTATGAATCTTTAAAATATTTCTAAAAATCATGTTATTCTGTTGCCCATCCTGATTTCCGTAGTACCTCTTTCAGAGCTTTCTTATTAAATTTATTTGGGACTTTGGTTTATCCTCCAACTCTTAGATAATAAGTTTCTTGGCAGTGTTTTGTGTGCACATCCTGCTAGTGTGCCTCTTCTTATCTTGCATTGTGTAAATGCCTAAATGGTTGAGAAACTCTTAATATATCCCAATAAGCATGAATTGTGCTGCTCATACTCTCTGCTCCCAAACCAATGCTATCCATATTGTTCTGCTAACACCAAGGGGGATTTCAGGCAGGCTGAACCTGTAATCGTACCCTGGGTCTCCTGCTAACTCACCTGGGAACTCAAAAGAAGTATCTGGACTTCGTTTTAGTAGGAGGCCTAATCGGCTTTTTTTTCTTTGCCTCCCAAGAGTCTTTGACACTTTTTTTTGGAACAATGATCTTTAAATTACAGCTTCGTCTAGGCTGCTGTGAGCGCAGAACATGCCCTCAAATTACAAGTCTATTTGTGCTGGTCAGCAAGTGCATTTATTAGCATTAACGTATCAATTATTTTTAATTAGTTCTTAGAACTTCTCTTTCACCAATAGTAAAGTCATTAACTGCAATTTGCAAATGAAAGTGATCACACTGTTTCTTATGCCCCCACACAATAGTGCCTGTCATTATCTAACCCAGAAAACCACTTATTATTTCCTCTTATTTTAGTCCCTCTTTTCTCTTTATCTGTTTGTCTCACAGCCTATGGAAATCTTAACAATGCAGCGAAAGTTTCCTAATTGCTCTCATCCACCCCATACTGATATCAGAGTGAATTCTGACCTCCGCTATTCTTTTTGCTAGCTTATTTCTGGGTAACTCAAAAAACAGAACACTTACGCAACCTCCAAAAACCCTGCCTTTGGAATTCACAGTGGTTTTGTGTTTGAGGCCAGAGAGGAGGAACTTTCAACCTCCATTCTCCAGATCATTTCAGACCATAAGTGATTATGTTTTTTCCATTTAAGGCAATTCTTTGTATGTTTAAATTAAAGAGAATTGATTTTTAAATGTCATTTTAATATTTTTTAAATGCTGAAACAAATCTAAAGACAGTTCTTAACTGGAGCAGGTGGACCTTGAGGCAGAAGATATTATCACAAATGAACACCAGTAATAAACAAAATGTGGGATGAAAGATTGAGTTTCTCTATGTAAAAAGGACTCAGATGAACCTGTGAACCAATAACCAAATTATAATTAGCTCACTGAGCATTTAATCTAACATTTGAAATCGTTAAATTATGAAATAAACCTAATTCATAACCACTTAATTTTTAAGTTCATATAAAAGTAGTTTAAATGAAGATACACCATATATAGTTTACTTGAATAAGTTAGAATTCCAAAAGTCCTTGAACTGAAATTTAACTTGATTTTTATTTTTGATTATAGTACAAAGACATCACCACACTGCATGTGGCATCGAATATTATTTCAATGGCTTTCAAGCCATGCTATTGGAACAAACTTTGGTTTGAACTACAGATTTCACTTAAATATTGTCTTGGACACATTGGTGATGATTATAGACTATCCTAGCTATGTGAAAATTAAGAGAAATTTGGTATGTAAAATATGAAATAGATTACATTTTCCATATTATTTATATTTCCAAAAATATTCACGTGTGTGTGTGTGTGTGTGTGTATAGTTTTCACTAATGACAGAATTCCTCAAATACTGTAAGTGACTTACTCAAGATCAATAACTAATTACTGAAAGAGACAGGACTGGAACCAAATTCATCTGATTCCTGTTTGTATTTCACTTCTATCACAATATTGTTTTTACAACAAGATATCATGTCCACTATGTAAGATCTTATATTAATTCAATCAATACATACATTGAATAGCTTCTTTGTAAGCTAAATTTTAAACAAAAGCAAAGGATACTGAGAAAAATCCGTCAGTGATCACATACAGAAAACTGGAGCACATGCTGAAGACCAGCAAGGGCAATCATGATAAAAATGTATCAGTTCCAGTTAGGACAAAAAGGAGACAGGCAAGAACTGAGAAAATAAGAATGAGCATTTAAACAGGACTACTCGTGCTACCCAAACATAGTTTGTGCTGTGATTCATCCATAAGACTGATGAGGTAAGAGTGTTTGCGGTCATGTTTACAGATGAGGAAATGGGCTGAGGTCATTTAGAGCATCTAACGAATATCACAGTACATGGGAAGAGAAATGCTAGATGTGCAATCAACTCTGTTTTACATCAAAGTCATGATCTTTCAGTGTTTAATATCAGTGACAAAGAATTGGTCTGGATGGAGCAGTCATATATTTAATGTGTTTAATGCTCAAAAAATAAAAATCAAAAGTTTTCAGAAAACAGAAAAAGAGGAAAGATAGAAAGATTTTTGCATTAAACATAATTTTTTAAAACTTTTATTATAGGTTCAGGGATACAGGTTCAGTTTTGTTATGTAGGTAAACTCATAACGCAGGGGTTGGTTGTACAGATTATTTCATCGCTCAGGTACTAAGGCTAGTACTCAAAAGCTATGTTTTCTGCTCCTCTCCCTTCCACTCTTTACTACCCGAGTGTCTGTTGGTCCCTTCTTGATGTCCATGTGTTCTCATCATTTAGCCCTCTCTTGTAAATGAGAACATATGATATTTGTCTGCTAAAAAAAATGGCCTCCAGCTCCACCCATGTTCCTGCAAAAGACACGATCTCATTCTTTTTATGGCTGCATGGTATTCCATGGTGTATATGTACCACATTTTCTTTATCCCATCTATCATTGATGAGCATTTAAGTTGATTCCATGTCTTTTCTATCATAAGTAATGCTGCAATGAACATTCATGTGCATGTGTCTTTATGATAGATTGATTTATATTCCTTTATTCCATTATTCCAATAAAGGGATTGCTAGGTCCAATGGTAGCTCTTAGAGAAATCACCACACTGCTTTCCACAATGATAAAACTAATTTACACTCCCACCCAACAGTGTATGTGTTCTCTTTTACCTGCAACCTCACCAGCTTCTGTTATTTTTTGACTTTTTCTTAGTAGCCATTCTGTGTAGTGTGAGATGGTATCTCATTGTGGTTTTGATTTGAATTTCTCTAAATATCAGTGATTTTGAGTTATTTTTATGTGGTTGTTGGCTGCATGTATGCCTTCTTTTGAAAAGTGTCTGTCCATGCTCTTTACCCACTTTTTATTGGGATTATTTGTTTTTATTCTTGTAAATTTGTTTAAGTTCTGTATAGATGCTGGATATTAGACCTTTGTTTGATGTATAGTTTTCAAATATTTTTTCCCATTCTGTAGGTTGTCTGCATACTCTGTTAATAGTTTATTTTGTTGTGGAGAAGCTCTTAAGTTTAATTAGAGCCAATTTGTCAATTTTTGCTTTTGTTGCAATTGCTTTTGGCATTCTGTCATGAAATTCTTGCCCATTCGTATGTCCAGAATGGTATTGCCTAGGCTATCTTCCAGGGTTTTATACTTTTGGGTTTTACGTTTAAGTCTTCAATGTATCTTGAGTTGATTTTTGTATATGGTACAAGGAAGGTTCCAGTTTCAATCTTCTGCATATGGTTACTCAGTTATCCCAGCACCATTTATTGAATAGGAAGTCTTTCCCCCATTGCTTGTTTTTGTCATCTTTGTCAAAGATTAGATGATTGTAGGTGTGTAGTCGTATTTCTCAGCTCTCTATTCTGTTCCATTGGTCTGTGGTTCATGTTTTTGTATCAGTACCATGCTGTTTGGTTTACTGTAGCCCTGTATTATGGTATGAGGTAATGTGCTGCCTCCAGCTTTGTTCTTTTTGCTGAGAATTGTCTTGGCTATTCAGGCTGTTTTTTGGTTTCATGTGAATTTTAAAATGATTTTTCTAGTTCTCTTCCTGATTTGGCTATTGATTTGGCTGTTGCTGGTGTATAGGAGTGCTAGTGATTTCTGTACATTGATTTTGTACCCTGAGACACTGCTGAAGTTGTTTATCAGCTGAAGGATTATTTGGGCTGAGACTGTAGGGATTTCTAGAGATAGAATTGTGTCTTCTGCAGACAATGATTATTTAAATTCCTTTCTTACTATTTGGATACCTTTATTCCTTTCTCTTGCCTCATTAATCTGGCCAAGATGTCCAATACTATGTTGAATAGGAGTGGTGAGAGAGGGCATCTTTGTCTTGTGCCAGTTTTAAAGAGGAATTCTTCCAGCTTTTTCCCCATTCCATGAGATTGCCCCAGAGCTGCAGTGGGCAGCCCAGTAGTGCCAAGCCACAATCACAGACAGCACTCAAATGGGAGAGGAGCCTACTCTTTCAGAGCATTGAGAGGGAGCACGGCTGCAACTGTGAGGAAATATAGGGAAGCCACACAATCAAGCAGGTTCCTACCAACTGACTCATTACATCCTAAGCACCACCTATTCGATCATACCCCAAAGCTTCAACACCAAAAATATCTTGCTAACATACTTCCCTGTGAAACCAAAGACAAGAAATGAGCTACAAATAAAGACCATGCACAAAGCCTCAGCCCTGTGGAAACATCTAGAAAAGAAGTCTATTGTCTGTACTCAATCTACACTGCAGTTAATAGATCATCCATATACAGATGTGAGAAAGAACTAATGCAAGAACTCTGGTAACTCAAGCGATCAGTATCTTGTGTCCTCCAAACAACCGCACTAATTCTCCAACAAAAGTTCTTAACCAGGCTGAGTTGGCTGAAATGACAGAAATAGAATTCAGAATATAAGAAGGTGTGAAGGTTGTTGAGATTCAAAATGACAAAACCCAATCTAAGGAAACTAAGAATCACAATAAAATGACATAAGAGCTGAAAGACAAAATAACCAATATAAAAAGAACCTAATGGATCAGATAAGTCTGAAAAACACACTACAAGAATTTCATGGCCGGGCACGGTGGCTCACGCCTGTGATCCCAGTACTTTGGGAAGCCGAGGTGGGTGGATCACCTGAGGTTGGGAGTTCAAGACCAGTATGACCAACATGGAGAAACCCCATCTCTACTAAAAATACAAAATTAGCTGGGCGTGGTGTCACATGCCTGTAATCCCAGCTACTTGGGAGGTTGAGGCAGGAGAATCACTTGAACCCTGGAGGAGTAGGAGGTGGTGAGCTGAGATCATGCCATTTCACTCCAGCCTGGACAAAAAGAGCAAAACTGTGTCTCAAAAAAAAAAAAAAAAAAGGAATTTTACAACAAAATAACAAGTATTAACAGCAGGATAAACCAAGATGAGGAAAGAATCTCAGAATTAGAAGACTGGCTGTCAGAAATATGATAATCAGACAAAAATACAGAAAACAGAATGAAAATGAATAAACCAAACCTCTGAGAAATATGGCATTATGTAAAGAGACCAAATCTATGAATCACTGGTATCCATGAAAGGGAGGGGCAGAAAGCAAATAACTTGGAAAACATATTTCAGGATATTGTCTATGGAAACTTCCCCAACCTTGCTAGAGACACTAACCGTCAAATTCAGAAAATATAGAGAATTGCTGCAGAAGTCTACACAAGATCACCCCTAAGACACAATCAACAGATTTTCGAAAATCAATACCAAAGAAAGAATATTAAAGGCAGCTAGAGAGAAGGGGCAGGTCACCTCCAAAGGGAGACCCATCAGGTTAACAGTGAACCTCTCAGCAGAAACCCTGCAAGCCAGAAGAGATTGGGGACCTATACTCAACATTTTCAAAAAAAAACTTTTCAACCCATAATTTCATATCCAGCCAAACAAAGCTTCCTAGGTGAAGGAGAAATAAGATCCATTTCAGCTAAGCAAATGTTGAGGGAGTTTGTTACCACAGACCTGCCTTACAAGAGATCTTGAATGGAGCAGTAAATATAGAAAAGAAAGTCTGTTTACCAGCCAATAAAAAACACACTTAAATACACAGACTAGTGACACTATAAAGCAACCACAGAAACAAGCTGGCATAATAACTACATAATAATACAATGCCAGGATCAAATTCACACATATCAGTACTAATCTTAAATGTAAATAGGTTAAATCCCCCACATAAAAGGCAGAGTGGCAAGCTGGATAAAAAGGCAAGACGAAATGGTTTGCTGTCTCTGAGATTCATCTCACGTGTAGTGACACCCATAGGCTCAAAATAAAGGGCTAAAGGAATATCTACAAAGCAAATGGAAATCAGAAAAAAAGCAGGGGTTACAATCTTAATTTCAAACAAAACAGACTTTAAACCAACAGAGATCGAAAAAGACAAAGAAGGGCCTTACATAATGGTAAAGGGTTCAATTCAACAAGACCTAACGGTTCGAAATATATATGCACCCAACACAGGAGCACCCAGATTCATAAAGCAAATTCTTAGAGACCTACAAAGAGACTTATAAACCAATACAATAATAGTAGGAGACTTCAACACTCCACTGAGAATATCAGACACATCATCGAAGCAGAAAATTAACAAAGAAATAATTTAATATGGATAACTAGGAATACTCTAAAATGCCACATACACCTATTTTTCTCTGGATCACATTCATTATTTCAGTCTCTCCTTCACCTATTCTTTCCTCATTCAATAATTATGTCGTTATGCCTAATTAAATATCAGGCAAAAAAAAAACAACTAAATTTGAGCAATGGTTGAGCCTTGCCATCTAGCAGGCAAGGTGCCAGGTGTCTTGACAAATATATAGTCACACTAAATCTTCACTGAGACTGCAAGTTATATTGTCTGCGAGTCTCAGAATGTTGTCAGGGTAAAGACAATCTAAATTAGTAAAGACAAATATCTTTTACTTATTTGATGGAAAGAAAAGTCAGGTGATCATCTTCTCCCTTGGAATTAATTGGTTATCCCAGGGTATGATATCAGAGAGCCAATGGTAATCACCACCAACAGAAATTTAAACACATAACAAAAGATAGTAGCCTAGTCAGCTTTCGAGAGCCAAGGTATAAACTCTACTCCTGCTCCCACAGCTACTTTGCCCATAAACTAATTCAATAAGACTGGAAATGCTGAAAAAAGAGGCTGAGAGAAATCCATGACATCTTTAAATCCTTGTCTACAGAGTCAGGCTTTTAATAAGCATTTCATCTGGGCTATGCATAGTATCATAATCTCTGTCATACCAAGATGTTTGCCTGCATATGTCTTCCTCAAATACTCAGATTGTCTTATGTCCCATTCTCTTTTTTGTTGGTGTTGCTTTAATTCCTTGACCATTTAGACAAAGTGTTAGATACTACCCTTGTATCACAGTAAATCCACATCATAGAACATCTCTTATACCCAACAGAAAGCATGAGAAGTTATTTTTGAGATTCTAATGCCCCTTGGATCAACTTGAGGCTGGTTTCAACACAGTATTCAATGACATCTCTGAAGTAGGTTCACTTTTTTTTTCTACCTTGGTCAACTGGTAATAGAAAATTCAGTATAAGCATACCAGCATTCCAAGCTTTAACAACTTTTTAATCCCTTTTCAAGGGATTTCAATGCCTACATTACCAGTTTATGTCAAAAATCTTAGTTCCTGAAATAAATTTGCAGATATTTTGGAGAGTGAGGCAGGAGTATTGACATAGTAGATTCATCAGTTTTCTTACTGTGTAATTCATCATTCTACTAAATATGTTTTCATAGGCCATGATTTCATCTGGATTTTCATTAACTTATCCGGTATAATGATGGAATCTCTCCCACCTGAATGAATTAGTGCATTAAACATGGACTCTGGTATATACACACACATAACTTCCCATTCAATCTGAGACAAAATGTATACTTCTTCTTCCTTCAGAAAACTCCCTAAAATCAATTCTATGTACACATTCCCAGTTTTAATGAATTGTTACAATCAGTTTCTTGAGCAATCCTTTCTTGCTAAGCTTATGGCTCCAACTGATCTATGTTCCTTTTGTTGGTTATATTATCCATTTAACAGTGTTGGAAAAGTAGGATGCAAGACCATTTATAAAAATAGTTGTGATAAATAACAAGGAAATCAAGGTACCTCTGCCTAGGGCATTTCCTCAGGTGAGGAGGGTACAACATCTTCAACAGAAAATGAGCAATGAAGGAAGGGTCAATTTCTTCTAACGGGAAGGCAACGGCAGAAGATAATTTTTCAGGTATCAGGGAAATCCAGATGCCCCCAGATAACACTATTTCAATATTACAGGTTGTATTATTTTTTTATTTGTGTTATTTTCATAAATATCTCTTCACCCGAGAGACCAGGCAAGACTGAGAATACAGATGACTTGCAATTCAACAGTCTGCAGAAACACTTATAAATTTTAGTTTTCGGCTATTTCAACTACCCAGTTTTAAGAAGACTGCTGTTTTAATAAAGTCATGCATACTCCTTTAGTTTCAGTGTGCAGCTTGAGGAGAAAATTTAAATATTTGAGCTAGGTGATTCTTTTTCTCTGAATTTCTCCAGTCATTCAACTATGACTACCCTACTATGGGCCTTTGACCTCCTCTTGCTCTTCACAGTAATCTGTGGCAATAACCAAGAGAAAATTCTTCCATAGAGCAACATACTTGTTTTATCCTTTCATCTCACAGACTCTGAAGTCCCATGCCAGATTATGAAGAGTGTTTTCCTCCCTATTGCAAACGGATTTCTTTGAGGATCTGTTGAATAGATGCAGTCCTCTAGATTGATGTTTTCTATTTGTTAGAATTCTTTAGATGCAGTCAAGATGGTCTTAGTATAGTTAACATAAGCAGAAGGGGAATTGTTGGAGATATATTTGGACACAGAAGAACTAGAAATCAGACTTGGAAATTGGCAGTTATCAATGCAGTTCAGATGTTCTTGGAACAGATATAGTCTTATAACAGGAACATCCTCTTGGGGATTTAGCTGCAAGAATAAAATGAGCTCTGAATATTTAGGTGTCTTTATTCGTTTCTTCATAATTCATATTTCAGGAAAAGAAGATTTAATTGTCTAACTTTGATTCCACATTTACTACTTAGCTAGGCTAGGAGAGAACTTCATTACAATAAATTCTGTGGGGAAGAGTTAAATCATCAAAAGGATATCAGGGTAATTATACAAAATGAAAATCTGTGATGGATGTGTGGGTTATATTGCATTTAAATATTTGTATTTGGGGCCTCAATTTCCCGGCTTGGCATTATACAGGCCTAAATGTAGCTATGAAACTTACATATAAAGTGTCCAAATCAACTGACTTGTCTGTCACAGATATGAGAGTCTCGATACTCACCTTCCCTAAAAGAAAGATGCTGGTTTTATGATCCTCATTATAACCTTCTAACAGGCTCTGAGGCCAGAATCAATTTCACATTTGCTTCTTTATGTCCCACAATGCTTTGCCTATAGTAGACGCTTTATAAATGTTTGATGAATTTAAACATACCAGTAAAAGCTTCAGCTAGTGCTTGTGTATAGTTTCTTATTTAGAGTCTTTTCCCATTATACAGAAAATATTGCTTTAGATTACTTGAAGTATAATTTAAAAAAAAAACAGTATGATAATGGACTTAATAACATTCAGGACTCTCTATAACCACATCAGAAAAGCATGATTTCTTTTTGAAAAGCATGGGTCAAAATTTGTTTATATGACTCTTATTATTTAAATTTTTTCTCACTTATGTTATTTATGGGCTCACGTTTATATTTATTAACCCTTTGTTTCATGAAGCCTCCAATACCTTGCAGAAAATAGCATCTGTACGTACTTATACTGTCAGGAATTTTAATTCTTTTCTAAAAAGTGGATGATAACATAAAGTATATCATTTCTATGAGACTTTGGAAAATATGTACCCATACCTTGAATTTTAAAAGTGTTGTATAATCTTCCCTGCTTCCTGAACTCCGAGTAAACTAAGACTGTTTTCTTCAGGACAGACAAGTCAAGGAAGAGGTGTGTTTGGTAATTTGAGTAAGCTATAATGACATTTGTACTTGTTAAGAATTAAACCTGAAATGTTGAGAAATTTATACCATCCTTGTGACTGGTAAATTAATTTCAGAAATTTTGTTTGCCTAGTGATGAGCCTTACTTTTTCAAGGACAGAAAAAGATCTAGATTCAAGGATTCAATGTAGGATGTGTGTAGAAATTGCAGGCTCTTTCTTTTTGGGGCCTCCACAGAGCAGAGTTCCATGCATTGTTACTGACAATCTTCATTTGGTAAAGAATTTTGCTGAAGAACACATCTACCAAGAAGAAAGGCCTCCTCCAAAGGGAAAAATATTTAACTTGGAGCTAGTCTCTGGCCAAATTGGGATAAATTTGCTTTTTAAAAAAGTTTTAACTTGTCACATAGGATTACTTGAGATACATAGCAAGATTTTGATGGCCTTATGGCTCCAAGTGATCTATGTTCATTCACTTATTTCACAAGAGGCCTATTTCTCTTTCATCATTACCCACCAATCTGCACATTGCTTCCTACACTCCAGCTACACTGGCCTGCTTTCCATTTCTTACTTAAGAAGACATTATTTCAACCCCAGGCCCCTTTCCCTTGCTAGTTCCTTTGCTTGAAATATTCACTTATAGACTTCCATATGTCTGGTTCCAAACATAATGTTATATAAATTCCATATCATCAACCAAGAGAGGTCTTCCCTGACCACATGTTCTAATTTTAGCTTTATAGGTAATATCCAATTATCTTATTGTATCTTATTCATACTAGTTTGTTTTGTTTTGTTTTGTTTTTTGTTTTGAGACAGAGTCTCACTCTGACATCCAGGCTGGAGTGCAGTGGCACCATCCAGCTCACTACAACATCCACCTCCTGCATTCAAGCAATCATCCCATCTCAGCCTCCTGAGTAGCTGGGATTATAGGTGTGAGCCACCATGCCTGACTAATTTTTTATGTTTTTAGTAGAGACGAGGTTTTGCCATGTTGGTCAGGATGCTCTCAAACTCCTGACCTCCAGTGATTCATCTGCTTGGGCCTCCCAAAGTTCTGGGATTACATATTACTTAGTGTTATGTGAAATATGACCGGACAAGAATAGAAGCATTACTAACTATGTTCTCGCCCATCCTCAGAATGTATAGTATTACTTTTCACACTATACTATTAATAAAATCTAGCTTGTATGGAATTTATTTTATATTTAAAACAACCCCCTCAAGTTATGTAACTCACTTTCTTCTTTCTAGAAATGAGGAACTGAGGCACAGAGAAAGTGTATCAGTTGTCTCAGATACAAAACTACAAACCTTGTCAAGGCAATTAGGACCCAAAGTCGGTGGTCTTCAATGCTAACTACATTTCTTGATACTCAAAAGTGTTTGTTGAAGAATGAATGACACAGAGTGGATGAAAGACCGAGTATTACCTACATTTGTAACTCTCTACTAAATATACAAGGAAGCATAAATCCACATTATACGTACGATTGACATGTAATTCTAACTAAACTCAAAACCATACATATAGTCACTAAACCTTTCCAATCCAGCATGTTCAGTTTTGCAGTTGTTTGTCTTAAAATTCTAAATTACAGATCAGATTCATGAAATTCTGATTTACATTTACCTTAAATCTTAACTTGAAACCCAAATGCATGCATCTGCACTGGAAATCCCAAGAGGGAGATGGTGGCTACATGAGGCAGGCACAGCCAATTTATGTGCTTACTGCAGTGGGTTGAAACCATTGGCTGGTACTGGCTGAGGGAAACATACTTAATATTTAAATATTAATATTTATTAACATAAAGCACTTAATACTTTAGCTACAAAAGCTACTTTTTTCCGTGCAGTATGTGTGGAAAGTCAGAGGAAAAAAGTGTAAGTGGAAAAGCATGAGGCTATTTTCAGAAATTGCAAATGTCTTTGTTGCCTGTGGTAAACACTGCTGATGAGTGGGATGCCCTGTTGAAGAGACTAAATTCTGCCTAGAAAGTTACAGGTCACTGTGGAAGTGAAGCTCCTCCTTCTGGCCCTGGAAAAAATCATTTACACTGAGAAGGTGTTGGGATTGTGCAGAGCTATGACTTCACCTGAAATGCTTAACTGAAGATCAGCAGTCTGGTAGCAAGGGTTATGAATGTAAAACCCAGGGGAATTTAACCAGAAAGCATGGATTAAGAGAATTAATGAATAAAAAGACCCAATGTCAGCTGCAAAGTGAGAGAACATTCATAGCAAATTAATGGTTTGACAATGTTCCAAGCAAAAAGGCAATGTTTTAAGATTAGTATAAAGAAAGTTTAAAAATTTATAAGGAGTCTATTCTGAAGCAGTGTGGAATATTTTCTCTGAAACTTGCAGTAATAGAGCCTCTGTGCCTTCATGTACATGAAGGATTAAATCAAGTGGACTTTCAGAGATGATTTCCTTATTGCACAGGGAAAGAAACTTGGTCAGTGTGGGGTATGGGAAGCAGCCACTCCAACAACTGCAAATGCCACAGGCAGAAATCTCTGCCAAGGCTCAGTACCCCAAAGCAAATGAAAGCACAAAAGAGCAAGCATAGGTGAAGAGGAATACAAATAAAGAAAGGGAGAGAGGCAGATGAATGGAAGAAAAGAAAAGAAATAAACTACAATTAGAAAATTGCAAATAAAATTCAGTAAGTTAGTAGCCTGAAAAGCTCAAAAATTACAGGAGGTTGATTGTGAGGCTGAAGACAAGGAAGCCCCCAAGGTCAAGGACTGATAAGGGAAGGCAAACAAGAGGAGGAGCCAGGATGAGCCTGCCACAGGGGCTTGAGGAAGACACTAGCTGGGGAGAGGCAACAACAACTGTCAGAAAATTGAGGCATTTTGAAGTTGAAACAGATACATACTAGGAAGAAAAACAGGAAATCTCAGGGCATTCCGAAGTTGGAGCAATGAAAAACCAGGAAGATCCTGTAAAAGTTATATCCAAGTGGAAAATAACTTTTAAAGCAGTTTTGAAACAAGCATCTGACAATGAAATAGCAATCAAAGAGCTAAGAAACATATCCAGATTTTCTTTATCCAGTCATCAAAAATATGGAACACTTCACAAATTTGCATGTCATCCTTGTTTAGGGCCCATGTTCTGTGTCATTCCAATTTTGGTATATGTGCTGCTAAAGTGGGAAATGAAAGATTTTTAAAATCCTGTTTCAATTCTAACAGACATATCTGAACAGTATTTTTCATCAGTGTCAAGAATTACACAATATAAATAACTTCCCTGACTTCAAAAAAAAAAAAAAAAAGAGCTAAGAAAATGGTTTTAGCTCAGTATTATGTAGTGACAAATGAATAACACAAATCAGAGGAGAAAGAAGAAAATTGGCTGGGCAAGGTGGCTTATGCCTGTAATCCCAGCACTTCAAGAAGCTGAGGCAGGAGGATCACTTGAGCCCAGGAGTTCAAGACCAGCCTGGGCAGCATAGTGAGACTACGTCTCTACAAAAAAATGAAAAAAAAAATATCCGGGCATAGTGGTGTATGCCTGTGGTCCTGGCTACTTGGGAGGCTGAGGTGGGAGGATTGCTTGAGCCTGGGAAGTCAAGGCTACAGTGAGCCATGATGGAGCCACTGCACTCCAGCCTGGGCAAAAGAACAAGATCCTGTCTCAAAAAGAGAAAGAAGAAAATTATTAAAAACCGAATCTTTAAGTTATGAAAAGGACAAAGTCAAGCTTTTGAGCAAATGTTTTTATATTTCAAAAATAAATTCATTTTCTTATTGACTTCTACCTTTCACCATTGGTTACAAAACAAGTAATGAATTATAACAATTCATGAATATTGTTAACTATTTATGGAAAATATTTTCCCTAGCTGTACCTTTAATTAAAAGTAAATATTTTTGCATAATTTTAATGAAAAACATATCCTTTTTCAAACAGAAGCATATGCACACCTGCACACACATACACACATACACACACAAACACATGCACATACGTTGGGCTGTTTTTGACATGGAGTCAAATTTTTGGTTTAAGTACCTGTCCATTTATCAGAAATCTCCATTAACTTAACTGCATAAACCACATCCCAAAATAAATACTATAGGATTTCACCATCACGTTCTTTAAAATAAAGACTGAAATTAAAGATGTTTCTAGAGTTATCTTAATGCAAATTATTTTTATGCCATATTTCCAGTCTTTTTCAGCTTTCTAGCCCTCACTTAACACAATTTTAGTGACTTACCTTGCTTGTATTTGAAATCATTCAGCTTATTTTTACGAAAATAACTCTTTTTTGACAATCATAATTGGATTGATGCAATATTTAATTAAACTATGTAAATATAATAATTGATATACCTGAAATGAATGGGCTGAAAAAGCAAAAATCAATTTTGAAGAGAATAATACTCAGCCTGTGGGAACAAATATTTATAAGCTTCTTAGAGAGTAAACAACCAGCTGCATGCATTATCAAGCTTTGGGCAGCAGTTAGTAAGTTTCACAGCTGAATAGGAGTGTTAATTAATCCTGCAAAAAGCTAAGTGGGTTTTAAAAAGATAAGTTTCTTGGTCATAATGGTCAGTTGTAGGTATCTGACAATTGCTGATTATCTTGTTTGTAAATGTTTAGAGCTCACATGTGAAGTAACTTCACCTGTTCTTGCCTCTTAGTTCTATTATACACAGTTGAAGAGCAAAACATTTTAAAGTAAAAAATAAAAATAGAAACAATTCACATCCCAAATTTGCCACTTAAAAGCTACGTGATTTTGAGAAATTTCTTAACTTCTCTATGTTTCAGATTCTCACCTATAAAATGGAAATAAAAATGTAGAGCTCAGGTTGTTGCTAAGGTCAATGAGAAAGTGTAAGCAATGCATTTAGCATAATGCCATATAAAAAGTAGGTTTAAAATAGGGTAACTCTAACTATACTCTCAATCTCCCCTATAATCCTTTCTTTTTTCAGAATAACTTTTGCTTCTATATTTTTTTACACATCCATTGGATTTGCAAAGCTCTAAGATGTGTTTTTTTATTCTTCATACTCCTTTTCCAGGGAATCTCTTTCTAGCAAGGTTTTCTTGGTTTGTTAGCTTCTCCCTCTCTGTCTACCTACAACAAAGAGTTTGCTAGTCCAGTTCTTCTCCATGTACTTTGTCAAATCATGTCATGTCCCATCAGTTAATTGAGCAAATTAATCTGAAGTCTTTTTCAGATATATATGTCACTGAAGTGGATTATCCAAAACCCCGTCAACATACAGAATTGAGGAGCAATCTGATACCCTGTGTGTTGTAGGAAAATTCAGCAGCTTAGTAGAGTGCAGGCGTAAGATATTATGTTTGAGATATTTAGAATGAGTAGTGCAAAAGCAGAGTTGGGAGAGGGAGAGAGAGAAGGAAGTTTCCGAGCTCTTCAGATACAGTTGTTGAGCCATTACCATAGAAAAAAGAACTGATTATCTTAAAGGCACTTGCTTGCAGGAAGCATCACCTAAACAATACTATTTAAGTTCTAACTTTACACAGTCTTCTGCTTTAAAAGGTGTATTAGACATGCTGATCACATCCTATACCTATAAAATGTAGCCTTATTTCTGCGGTAATATCATGGCCACAGATCTAGAATAATTTTAAGTACAGTAAATATAGTAGACTCATAACAAAGATGTCCTTAACTCTAGAAATAGTAAAACTAAAAATGTGGTAATCCAGGTCTACAAAAATCAGAAAAGAGGTAGGGAGTTGGGAATACTGAATGTTTTTCCACATCCCAGAGCTCTCAAAATACAGCATTTTCACCATTAAAACCTTGAAAGAGGTTATTCGAAGGTAAATGAAATAATTCCACTGTACTTCGAAGGTAAATTTATGGAAAGTATTGTCTTGAGAAGTAATGAGTGGTACAAACTGAAAATATAAATTGCATTCTCATGTCTATTGAACAAATATTTTATTTATAAAATATTATACTACATGAATAAATATTTTAGTGTGTTCTCTCCTCCTCCCTATCACACTTTCCCTCTCCTTCCCTTGTCTCTGACTCTCTCCTACATTATATTTCTGTAGTCAATAACTTGTGATAAAAACCAATCATTAAATGTTTATTGAATCATAAATAACTTGGGACTTGAATGTAGAAAAACCTAACAGTCATCCTCATAGAGAAAAAAAAACTTTGATGGAAATGTGGAAAGACTGAACAACTTTTCAAATTTTGATATGCGCTCTCAATATGTAGGAACATCGTGCTATAATTAAGAGACTTAAGTCAGTTGTGATACTTATTAGATGTATGATTTTATCAACCTTACTTTACTTGTCTTTGAAATGACAAAAAAAGTCTTTCTTACATTTCTTTTGTGTGAACGAAAATGAGATAAAAATCAACTCTGCAACATGTTTACTACAATGTGTGGTACAGAAAAAGCCTTTCATAAATGGTAAGTGACGTGTGTGTATTTGTGTTTGTGTGTGTGGGTGTGTGTGTGTGTATGAAAAGCAAAATTAAGCTGAGTGCATGCGTGACAAGCCAACTGATTTGGGGTTTTCATAAATGACAGCAACTACACACTTTACCATAATTAGTAATCTCAAAACTGTTTATCATTTGTTCAGGGGGAAGCCACTGTACAATTACAGAACGCTTGGTGAAACACTACAAAATATTTGTGTATGAAATAGATACGAGATATATATATATAATAAATCAAATACCTCTAGGCATTATATACTAGCATAAAAAGTAATAATAGCAGGACCCCAAGAGCTAAACCATATTTATGATACAAAACAGTAAATTTCCAATAATTCTCAATTTTATAACACTTCTAGAGTTTTTCCTGAAACAGAAAGTGGATATCATTTTCTGTAATATTTATGGTTACAGTTAAAAGTGCAGAGCCCTTTGTGAAGTTTTGTGGACAATAAAACAAAAAAAGTTTTATTAATGCCTTGGAAAGCTTACAATCTCTTTTTTTTTTTTTTTTTTTTTTGAGACGGAGTCTCGCTCTGTCGCCCAGGCTGGAGTGCAGCAGCGCAATCTCGGCTCACTGCAAGCTCCGCCTCCCGGGTTCACGCCATTCTTCTGCCTCAGCTTCTCCGAGTAGCTGGGACTACAGCCGCCCGCCACCACGCCCGGCTAATTTTTTGTGTTTTTAGTGGAGACGGGGTTTCACCGTGGTCTCGATCTCCTGACTTCGTGATCCGCCCGCCTTGGCCTCCCAAAGTGCTTGGATTACAAGCGTGAGCCACCGAGCCCGGCCACAATCTCTTTAGGAAGTAAGAGGTTAAGCCCTAGCAACAATCAATAAAAAGATTCAGAAGACTGTATAATTAATCAGTATAAATTATTTAATAAATGTGACATGCCACTGATAAACTGCTATCTTGTCTGTTATTTTTTTAATGTGTTAATTCACCCTGCTAAGAATGCTGGATTTGAATCAGATTTACTTTCCTTGCAGGTAACAGGACCAAAGCTGATGTATTGGCTGAATTGAATGATTGACCAAGGGTCAACACTGTGATTTGTTCTAATTATACCCATTGGATCCAGAATACATATTTTACATAATTCTCAAGCATTATCGACAACACATTGAGTAAACACATGGGAAGAAAACCCTAGTTTATCTGTAATGACTATCATGTTACAGTACAAGGAACTCATGTTTATTAATTAGAAGCGCATGGCAAAATCACTAGGACCACTTTCTCAAAGGCTTAAATACCAAGGAGCCTGATTCGGCAACCCCACATGAAAAACACTGCTATTAAGAATACATAATCAGTACATAATCTCTCAGGTCAAGGCTTCTTCAAAAATGTGTCCTGCAGAAAAATAATGAAACCTTTTCTCTTATTCTGAAATTCTAAGAAGCAGTGTAGTATAGGGTAAAGAAAATAATATTTGAGACAGAAAACCTGGGTTTTAATACCTGCTCTGCTTCTGGAGACTACTGGCTTCCTTGACCTTCAAATAAAAATAATTTTTAGCTTGTAGGTTTCTCCTGAATATCTGATAAGTTAATATGTATTAAATTACACATGGTAAAACACAACACACATATATATAAACAATATTAATCTTTAAATTGATATTTATTTTTTTCAGTGTTTCTAGCATAGAATATGTATGGATAAGGGGTGAGAAGGGAGGTCAGACTTTCCATTCAGAACCTTTGAATTATTCTAACTTGTGTCCAAAAGAGTGATTTATTTTATCTTAGTAAACAGTATCTATTCTCTCACACTCACAAGAAATACATGTAATTTGAAAAAAAAAAAGTGAGAGAACACACACATTAACTAGGTATGATCTACACATATTTTCTATCTTATTCTATTCTATCACCTTATTCTTACAATAAACATTGTTATCCAGCAAAATGATTCCATGAGCTGTCAATAGACTGAATCCCACAGTTTACAAAGCGTGGCTCTACGAGGTATTCGAGACAGGGAAATATTGGGTAGGAGAGGATGGTTCCCTAGTAAGGTCCACCTTCAAACCTGGAAACCCAGAGCCCTAAATGAGAACAGGCATTCCTCTTTTCACCCCAAATTTGCCTTTTCGCTTGCGATGCCCCCTACCATGTACCCATATAAACCCCAAACCCCAGGCTCCACAAGCAGACAAGGGAACAAACAGAAGAGCAGAAGAACAGCAGAATGGTGCAGCAGAGGGAAGAGAAGGAACATCTGTGTGCCAGGGGGAGTTTAGCTGAGGACAGTCAGAGAGGAGATCGGCCACTGGATGTCCAAACTCCAGAGGAAGATCATCTTTCCACTCCATGCCCCTTCCAGCTCCCCATCTATCCCACTGAGAGCCACCTCCACCACTCAATAAAATCCTTGCATTCATCCTTCAAGTCTGTGTGTTACCTGATTCTTCCTGGATGCCAGACAAGGACCTGGGTACCAAGAGAGCACTGAGCTGTTTAACACTTAAGCCATCCACAGATGGCAAACCTAAAAGAGTGCACTGTAACACATGACCACTAGGGCTTCAGGAGTCTCAGGCTCCCACCCCTGGACGCTGCCATGGAGCCAGAGCCCAGGGGCACTCACCCCAGCTTCTGCACCTGCCCGTCTGTGTGCTCCCCTTCCCATAAGGGGTTTGAGTGTGCCTGGCAGAACAGAAGAGCCACACACATGTCCTGTGAGGGGGGTAAGGGAACTCTCCCATTTCAGTATGATTTGATGGACAGTGAATTGAAAACGGCCTTGAAAACCAATTCTTCAGGGTCTTAACTTTTAGGCTTCTATGCATGTGTTTTGACATTGTCTTCCTTGGTAAAGAGATTACAGAGGAACTCATCAATACCTCTTCAATAAGATAATTGTTGTAAGTCATTTACATAGTCAGCATCAAGTGTTGGGAGTAAGTATAGCTCAGTTGGCCTGTTTGTACAAGATAGAAAAGAAGAGGCAGAATGTCTAAGGTCTAGGGTGTTTTTGAGTGAATTCTTACTCTGAGAAGATCCTGATCAGCTAAGAAACAGCTCAGGAGACAGTGTAATGAGATCATGAACAAAGTGCCAAAGAATAATGTGAAGGTAGTGATGACTTAATAAAATTGGACTTGAATTCAGAAAATCAGCGTTCTTGCCAAGTTCCTGCCATGAACCGCTGAGGTATTGGCTCCTCTGATTTTCCAATTGCTCAGAATTGTATTATATTATGGTTTCCTGGAGTTTTCAAATGGTGAAGGACCTTAGAAATCATCATCTCTGACAATGTGCCCATTGAAAAATGTGAAAGACCATGTGGTACTGCTTGCTATTAGTTTTATCTCTTTTTGCTTCAAATTGTAGTATAAATATTGCCTAATATTAGAAGTTTCCTTTCTCCCTGAGTCTTTTTTTTCTCCATTATCAACAGCTTTTGATTAAGTGTAGACAATGGAAAGAAACATTGGCTTTGGAGGCCAAAATAACTCAGTTAACACCTTGAATTAATTGGTGCTGCTTCCATCAACTTTCGCAAGTTACTTAACTTTCTTAATCTTTGCATCTTTTATAAGTAAAATGAGATAAATAATTTCTCATAGGACCTATGTAACTATTAATAAGCAAATATGTTTTAATTTCATAGTATTTCCTGGTATTATAGTGGGCTCACTATAAAGATCCTTTGCCTTATTTATTAATTTATATATTACAATGAAGTATCTAAACACTTAGAGAATTCCCTACTTAATAAATATCGTTAAGAAGAAAAATCTGTATCTAGGATATATAAACCAAAATGTATCTGAGACAGGTCTCAATCAATTTAATAGTTTACCAAGGTTAAGGACATGCCTGGGAGAAAAAAAATATACAGAATCACAGAAACAGTCTGTGGTTTGTGCCTTTTTCCAAAGATGACTTTGAAGGCTTTAATATTTAAACAGGAAAAGTGGGCTGGAGGGGAACGATGGAGGGTATGGCAATCCACATGTCGCAAGACAAAAGGAGTAGGTCGGGGAATAATTAATTATGTTTTCATCTGGTGCTTAGTAAATCAGCAATTTACATAAGATAAGTGAACACAGAGTAGCTATCTGTATAGATATTTTACCTTTTAACTGTAGCTATCTGCTTAGGAACAAAAGGCAAGGCAGTGTCTTGCATGACTCATCTTCCAGCTTGATTTTTTCCTTTTGGCCTAGTGAATTGGGGACTGAAGTTTTCATTTCCCTTTCACAGATAAAAGTACAGACACTCAATTTTCCAACTTGACCTTCTTAAAGAGCAGATGTGTATATAGCCCAACAATCAATTATGGAAGAGTAGAAGAAATGGAGAATCATTTTGGGAGTGGCCATAATGGCAGCAATCCACTCATGTCTCCACAGCAACAATGGCCCAAGTGTCAGTATTTGAGATCTAACAAATAAGACGAAGTTGTAAGTCAAATAGTGACACCACTCTGCATGATGTTTGAGAAATGCAATATTTTAATTTTCGGGAAAAAACAGAGAAATTCAAATGAGTTCTATTATTCAGTCATTTATTTTAAAAGCTCTTTGTCCCTTATAATTTGGGAACTTATTTTACTGAATTAAATATACTTATGTGGAGTCCTGATAAAAAAGCAAATTTGAGGAAGGGGATCCAGGTATGGGAGGGCCCCAGGTGGGGAGAACAATGAACAATTGTGAATTTCTCTTCAGGCCCTGCCTCTCTGCAGAAAGCCCTGTCTCTGCTGTGCTGCCCGCTGCATCCTTACAATGTGTTTTCAAACCTTCTCTGATAAATTTGTCTTTCTTTATCTATGACTGTCTTACTAAACACCTTTACCATCCACAACACCATGCTAGCTAGTTGCTATCCACCCCATTTTGGTGGTTCACACGGGGGCTCTCTTTTTAAGGGCAACTCTCCCTCCTCTCTCTCTTTCTCAGCTTGGGACCCTCGGTGGGCTGTGTCTAAGCATGAACATAACTGAAGGTCTCTGGCCAGGAGTGCACTCTGGTGAGACTGAAAGGTATCTATGTGGAAGCGTTTGACTGCTGCTGCCCAATCAGGTGAGAGTTCAGAGTTTGCTTTCCCTTTCAGTCTTTCAGTGGATGACCTCTAGTATCCCTGTAGTGACTGACAGCAACTGGCCAGGGCCAGTCCATGGTGTAGCCTGAAGGCCATGAGGTGAAGAGGTTTGGCTCCCTTGCCTGAAAGGGAGAAAGGCCCGCTCCCATCCTTTCTGGTAGAAGGTCCCCAATTCCTCTTGGGTGTCTCAATTGGCACATGTGCTTTAGGGAACTCTGACCCCCTCTTTCTCATTCCAAAATCTACCGTGAAGACAGCCAGGCCTCCTGCAGACATTCTCAAACCAGGTGATCTCAAGCAGCCTCAGCGGTGAGTCGCCCCATTCCCATCTCCTCACCTGGGCTGGCGCTGGACTCAGTTCTCCCTTTACTGTTTTTCTTCATAACTGGGCTGATCACCCAGCGTAAGGGCCCTGCACTGAGGGGTTCTTTCTAATATTTGGGCCACCCTGTTAGAAAGTGCACCCAAGTCCCTCAGCGGACATGAGTGGAACTGTAGTCCTCAGTGGGATGCCCTGAGAGAATTTGCAGCTGGTGTCCCCTGCAGACATTAGCCCCCAGTGGCTTGTCATTTTCCATTCACATCATGGGACAAACCTGTTCTATTCCTTCAGACTCCCCTCTGGGTTGCATCCTAAAACACTCAGACAAATATAACTCTCAGACTCTCAAAAAGAAATGTCTAATTTTTTTGGTGTAATATAGCATGGCCCCTATACAGAAAATCCTCAAATTAGCCTCCTCACTCTTTTATAGCCAAGAGAAGAGTAAGGAGGATTAGGGCTAAGGAGAAAGAAAAACTCAGGGACAAGAGGCAAACTCAACTGTTGGCTAATGTACAAGCCTCCAGCCCCATCTAGGTTGCCCTTAGACACTCCTCCAAGTAACTGCCATTAGTGCAAAAGGCCAGGCCACTGAAAGGCAAACTATGCCAATAAAATAAGAGGGAAAAATCACCACATGGCTTACCTCTTCTGCCATAGGCTCCGCTACTGGAAACAGGGCTGCCCTGAGGGCTGAAAGGACCCTGGGACAGAATCTCAGTCCCTGATGGAAATAAGCTGAAAAGTACTCACTGCTCCAGCTGGCTTCCAAATCAAATATTATAGTTAACAAACCAAAGCCAAAGGCAGTTCTGGAGGCAAGTAAAATTATACATGGTCCTTTTGAGTTCAGAAGCTGCCTATTATGAAGATGCTTCCTCTACTCCTTTGTGGAAATACCTTTTGCTTATATGATAAAAACCTGGAAAACTACTCTCTGGACTGCAACAGGCTTTTAGACTGAGTCACTGTTGGAACTGAGTACATTAAAAGAAATAGATTAAATTAAAAGAAGGATGCATAATAATAACTTGCCTAGTCAGAAAATTCTCTTCAGCAGTTAAAATTTTTTTGCAAGCTTGAAAATACTCTAAACTCTGACTGGAAATAAGCAACAACAGTCACTTTGTGCTGTAGGTCAGTTGCTAAGGACTTGGTCTCTCACAATGACATCTGGGTTCAATTTCTGGCTTTGAAAGTGAGTCCTTTGTGGTTTAACAGTTGTGGTACTTTTGCCATGTATTAATTATTTTCTTCTCCATGGACAGCTTCCTATTTCTGTCTCTTTTCTCTGAGTTACTTTTGGGGCAATTCTAGATCTTGTAAATTGCTTACCATCTCTTTGGAGACATCTTGTGTGTTTGTGTTTAAGTTATTCCCTTAGTTAAGGCTTATTCATTTCACGTAGGAGATTACTCTTAGTAAAATATTCAAAAGCCATAAATATTGGTCATTTGTACGGATTAAAATCTGGTAATAAAAGATTTTAAATGAATTTTTCTTTTGAGAGCTCTGTAGTGAGAATTCAACTTAATTAAAGCTGGTATTTGGATTGTATGTGTACAGATACTGTTTTTAAAGCCCCTTCTCTCCCTTAGAAACTTCTTAGTTGATAGAATTTTGTCTAGATTCTTTTTATGTCTTTCTGTGCATTTATATGTGTTGTGTGTATTATGTTTTTATAAAAGAGCTCTAATTAATTGGCTTCAAGAAAAATAAGCACTTAAACATATTGCCAGAAAAACAGAAACGTTAATGCCTTTTAGGTCATACGACTCTATTTAATCCTCTTAAAAATTAAGACAGTTTGAAGCTTATTGGTAAAGTAAAATAAAAATGACTTCAAAGGTCACATATTTGCACTGAATTAGACAGGTCAGATACTGTTTAACAGATGCTTTAAGGCCATAACTTGCTTCTGTTACTTTTAATAATTGTTTGACTTATCTGTTTTACAGTCATTAGATCACAGTTAAAGGCCTGGGGACATATGGAGTTAGCCTGGTCCCCTGGCTGGGCTGGGAAGAATTAGACATTATCTGCAGCTCATCTTACACATGATTAAAATTACTCACCATGTTTTTCACCAAAAATAAACATTGCTGAGTTAACATTGTAACATACTTGAGACTACTGGAGAAACAGTTTACATACAAGGTGTAGAAGGAAAGTAGAATGTGTTTTTGGTAGGAGTTATAGAAGGTATGGGATTTTTTTTTAACGGAACGTAATCTTGTCTAACTCAGAGGGTTTTAAAGATTGGCCTAACCTAAAGAGTAATGGGACAAAACTAAAGGCTTAAGCAAGTTGAAAAGGGTTTGTGAAGCATTAATCTCATAAAATGTTCTGAGTATGAGCAAGTTGGCTAAGATTTAAAGGGGATTATTGAGTTTTCTGTAGGATGAACATTGAAATAAAAGCACACTAATGCAGGGCCAGAATCTAGGCTTATGTGTCTGAAGAATAGGGTTTTCTTAGAGAATTAGTCCCCTGTTTAACAGAAAACTGTAAATGGTTATAAGAGGTTTATGGAAATTTTACCATATGGTGAAGCTCATAAAGATTGGACAGATTGAATTAAATTTTAATAACAGGATGGAGGGACCAAGATGGCTGATTAGGAGCAGCTGGGATCATGGCTCTCACAGAGAGGAGTAAAAATTGCGAGTGAATTCAGCACTTTCAACTGAAATACCCAGGTTCTCCCATTGGGACTGACTAGGTGGACAACTTGACCCATGGAGAATGAAGAAAAGCAGGGTGGGATGATGGCCAACCAGGCATCCGCATGGAGCCAAAGGAACCTCTGCCACAAGCCAAAGGAAGCGGTGACTGATTGTGTGACCCCCACCTGGGAAACTAGGTAAAGATCTTTACAATCTGCGTATCAGGAGATCCCCTCATGAGCCCATGCCACCAGGGCCCTGAGGCCAACACACAGAGCTGTGTGGAGGCTCGGCAGCACAGCTGCAAAGGCACACACAGAGACCCAGGAGTTTTACATACTCCAGCCCAGGGAATCCTGGCAAAGCAGGAGATCCATTTGTACTTTCCCCTAGGAAGAGGGTTGAATCTGGGAAGCCAAGAAGCGTCACTCTGCAGGCCCCATTTCTGGCACTTCACAAGTTAAGACCCACTCACTTGGAATTCCAGCCAGCCAGCTGCAAAAGGCTGGAGACTGCCTGGGACAGGACTGAGTTCTGGGAGGTAGGGCAGCTGCCATCTCTGCTCAGCTGAGATGGTCGACTCAGCTGTTCTAGCCTGCTTGCTCTGGAGAATCCAGGCAGTCTGGACAAAGAGAAATCTCCCACAACACAGCACAGCTGCCGCACAAGATTGTGACTAGACTGCTTCTTTAATTGGGACCCTAATCCATTCCTCTTCACTAGATGGGGCCTTCCTGTGGGAATTTCAGCAGCTCCAGCAAGGGTTATGTGGACAGAACTCCGATCTCTCCCTGAGTTGAAGCCCCTGGTGGGGAGGAGCAGATGCCATCTCTGCAGTTCATTCGACTCAGCCATTCCAGCCTGTTGGCTCTGGAGAGTCCAGGCAGTCGGGACGAGGAGGGGTCCCCCCAAATGCAGAACAGCTTCTCTACCAAAAAGCAGCTAGACTGCTTCTTTCAGTGGGTCCCTGATCCCATTCCTCCTGACTGGGTGAGACCTCCCAACGAGGGTCTACAGACACCTGCCAGAGGACATTTGGGCTGGCCACAGGTCATTACCCCCTTGGGATGGAGCTTCCAAAGGAAGAAGCAGGCTTCCATCTTTGCTGTTTTGCAGTCTTCACTGTTGATACATCCAGTCATGGAAAAACCCAAGGCAAGTAGGGTCTGGAGCAGACCCCCAGCAAACTGCAGCCGCCCTATAGAAGAGTGGCCTGACTGTTAAAAGAAGAACAAACAGAAACAAACAAAAACATCAACAAAAAGGCCCCACAAAAACACTGTTTAAAGGTTAGCAGCCTCAAAGATCAAAGGTAAATAAGCTCACAAAGATGAGAAAGAATCAATGCAAAAAATGCTGAAAACTCAAAAGGCCAGAGTGCCTCTTCTCTTCCATATGACTGCAGCACCTCTCCAGCAAGGACACAGAAGTGGACTGAGGCTGAAATGGCTAAATTTATAGGACTATGCTTGAGAAGCTGGTAATAATGAACTTCGCTGAGCTAAAGGATCATGTTGTAACCCAATGCAAAGAAGCTAAGAATTATGATATAACAATACAGGAGCTGATAGCCAGAATAGACAGTTTAGAGAGAAACAAAATTGACCTGATGGAGCTAAAAACACAACGCAAGAACTTCACAATGCAATCACAAGTATCAATAGCAGCATATGCCAAGCAAAGGAAAGAATCTCACAGCTTGAAGACTATTTTTCTGAAATAAGACAGGCAGACAAGAATAGAGAAAAAAAAAAGAAGTAATGAATAAAACCTCTAAGAAATATGAGATTATGTAAAAAGAGCAAACCTATGATTGACTGAGGTATGTGAAAGTGACAGGGAGAATGGAATAAAGTTGGAAAACATACTTCAGGATATGAGTCAGGAGAACTTCCCCAATCTAACAAGACAGGCCAACATTCAAATTCAGAAAAATCCAGAGAAACCCAGTAAGACTTTCTGTGAGCAAATCAACCCAAAATAACATAAGCATCAGATTCTCCAAGGATGAAATGACGGGAAAATTTTAAGGGTAGCCAGAGAGAAAGGCCAGGTCACCTACAAAAAGAAGCCCATCAGACTAACAGCAGACACCTCAGTGGAAACCCTATGAGCCAGAAGAGATCAGGGCCAATATTCAACATTCTTAAAGAAAAGAATTTCAACCTGTAATTTCATATCCAGCCAAACTAAGCTTCATAAGCAAAGGAGAAATATGATCTGTTTCAGACAAGCAAATGCTGAGGGAATTCATCACCCCTTTTCCCCAAATTTAGTGCTTCCCTGCAAGAGCTCCTGAAGGAAGCACTAAATATGGGAAGAAAAAAAAAGTTACCAGTCACTACAAAGAGACACTGGACTACACAGAACTATGAAGCAACCACATAAACAAGTCTGCAAGATACCAGCTAGTATCATGATGACAGGATCAAATTCACACATAACAATACTAACCTTAAATGCAAATGGGCTAAATGCCCCAATTAAAATACACAGAATGGCAAGCTGGATAAAGAGCCGAGACCCATTGGTATACTGTCTTCAAGAGACCCATATCACATGCAAAGACAAACATAGGCTCAAAATAATGAAAAAAAAAAAATGGAGGAAACTTTACCAAGCAAATGGAAAACAGAAAAAAGCAGTGGTCACAATTCTCGTTTCTGACAAAACAGACTTTAAACCAACAAAGATAAGAAAATACAATGAAGGACATACATAATGATAAAGGGTTCAATTCAACAAGAAGAACTAAATATCTTAAATATTTATAATATATATTTATATTAATGAATTTAATTTATTATATAAATTATATATATTAAATAATAATATTTTATAATATTATAATATAAATATAATATTACATACCAATACAGGAGCACCAAGGTTCATAAAGCAAGTTCTTAGAGAACTATAAAGAGACTTAGGCTCCCACAGAAGAATAGTGGATAGTGGGAGACTGTCATACAATATTAGACAGATCATTGAGACAGAAAATTAACAAGGATATTCAGGATGTGAACTTGGTTGGGATCCAGCAGACTTGATAGATATATACAGAACTTTTCACTCAAAAAATTAAAAAAGTATACATTCTACTCATCACTACATGGAACTTACTCTAAAACTGATCACATAATTGGAAGTAAAACACTCCTCAGCAAATGCAAAACAACTGAAATCATAACAGTCTGTCAGATTACAGCACAATTAAATTAAAACTCAAGATTAAGAAATTCACTCAGAACCACAGAACTACATGGAAATTGAACAACCTGCTCCTGAATGACGCTTGGGTGAATAATGAAATTAAGGCAGAAATCAAGAAGTTCTTTGAAACTAATGAGAAGAGACAACATACCAGGATCTCTGGGATACAGCTAAAGCAGCGTTAGAAGGGAAATTTATAGCACTAAATGTTCACATCAAAAAGCTAGAAAAATCTCAAATTAACAACCTAGCATCACAACTAAAATAATTACAGAACCAAGAACAAACAAACTCCAAAGCTAGCAGAAGACAAAATTAACCAAGATCAGAGCAGAACTGAAGAAAAAAGAGGCATAAAAACTCCTTCAAGAAAATCAATGAATCCAGGAGCTGTTTTATTTGAAAAAATTAATAAAATAGATAGACTGGAAGTTAGACTAATAAAGAAGAAAAAAGAAAATTCAGATAAACACAAACAGAAATGACAAAGGGGATATTACCATTGACCTCACAGGAATGCAACCATCAGAGAATATTAGAAACGCCTTTGTGTACATAAAGCAGAAGAAATGGATAAATTCCTGGACACACACACCCTCCAAAGACTGAACCAGGAAGAACTTGAACCCCTGAATAGACCAATAATGAGTTCTAAAATTTAGGCAGTAATAAATAGCCTATCAATAACAATAACAACAAAAAGCCATGACCAGACAGATTCACAGCTGAGGTACAAAGAAGAGCTGGTACCATTCTAGTGAAACTATTCCAAATAACTGAAAAGGAGGGATTCATCTCTAACTCATTCTATGAGGCCAGAATCCTCCTGATACCAAAACCTGGCAGTGATAAAACCAAAAACAAAATTTCAAGACAGTATACCTGATCAATGTCAATGCAAAAATCCTCAATAAAATACTGGCAAACCAAATCCAGCAGCAAATCAAAAAGCTTATTTACCACAATCGAGCTAGCTTCATCCCTTGGATGCAAGGGTGGTTTGACAAACACAACTCAATAAATGTAATTCATCACATAAACAGAACTAAAGACAAAATCCAAATGATTATCTCAATAGTCACATTAAAGGCCTTCAATAAAATTCAGCATTCCTTTATATTAAGAAACCTCTCAATAAACAATGTATTGACAGAACATATCTCAAAATAATAAGAGCCATATATGCCAAACCACAGCCAATATCATACTGAATGGGCAAAAGCTGTAAGCATTCCCCTTGAAAACCAGCACAGGGCAAGGATTCCCTGTTTCACCACTCCTATTCAACATAATATGGAAGTTCTAGCCAGGCAAGAGAAAGAAATAAAAGTTATTCAAATAGAAAGAGAGGAAGTCAAACTATCTTTGTTTGCTGATGACATGATCCTATATCTTGAAAAATCATCTGAACCCAAAAACTTTTCAAGCTGATAAGCAACTTCAGCAAAATCTCAGGATGTAAAATAATTGTGCAAAAATAGCTAGCATACCTATACATCCACAACAGGCAAGCAGAGAGCCAAATCATGAATAAACTCCCATTGACAATTACTACACAAAGCATAAAATACCTAGGAATACAGCAAGGGAAGTTAAGGACTTCTTCAAGGAGAGCTACAAACCACTGTTCAAGGATATCAGAGAGGACACAACAAATGGAAAAGCATTCCATGCTCATGGATAGGAAGAATCAATACCGTGAAAATGGCCACACTGCCCAAAGTAATTTATGGATTCAGTGTTATTCCCATCAAACTACCACTGATATTTTTCATATAATTAGAATAAAGTACTTTAAAATTCATATGGAATCACAAAAGAGCCCATATAGCAAAGACAATCCTAAGCAAAAAGAACAAAGCTGAAGGCATCATGCTGCCTGACCTCAAGCCATGCTACAAAACTATGGTAACCAAAACAGCATGGTACTGGTAAAAACAAAACAAAACAAACAAACAAACAAAACACATAAACCAATCGACTAGAGTAGAAAACTCAGAAATAACAACATACACCTACAACCATCTGGTCTTTGACAAACTGGACAAAAGAAAGCAATGGGGAAAGGATTCCTTATTTAATAAATGGTGCTGGGAGAAATGGCTAGCCTTTTGCAGAAAATTGAAACTGGACCCCTTCCTTAGACCTTATAAAAATAAACTCAAGATAGATTAAAGACATAAATGTAAATACTTAACTTTAAAACCCTGGAAGAAAACCTAGGCAATACTATTCAGGACACAGTCATGAGCCAAGATTTTATGATGGAAACACCAAAAGCAATTGCAACAAAAGCAAAAATTGACAAATGGGATTTAATTAAACCTAAGAGGTCTGCAAAGCAGAAGAAACGATAATCAGCATGAACAGACAACCTACAGAATGGGAGAAAAATTTTGCAATCTATCCATCTGACAAAGGTCTAACATCTGAGTCCACGAGGAACTTAAACAAATTTAGAAGAAAAAATGAACAAAGAACCAGATTTAAAAGTGAGAAAAGGACATGAACAGACACTTTTCAAAAGAAGACATACATGGGGCCAACAAACATGTGAAAAAAAGCTCAACATTACTGATGATTAAAAAACGCAAATCAAAACCACAACGAGATACCATCTCTCACCACTCAGAATAAAAGTCAAAAAGCAACAGATACTGGTGAGGTTCTGGAAGAAAAAGAAACACTTTTACACTGTTGGTAGGAGTGTAAATTAGCTCAACCATTGTGGAAGACAGTGTGGTGATTCCTCAAAGACCTAGAGGCAGAAATACGATTAGACTCTGAAATCCCACTGGGTATGTACTCAAAGAAATATAAATTATTTTATTACAAAGTTACATGCATGCATATGTTCACTGAAACACTAATCACAATAGCACAATAGTAAAGACTTCGAATCAACCTAAATGTTCATCAGTGATAAACTGGATAAAGAAATATGGTACATATACTAAATGGAATACTATGCAGCCATTAAAAGGAACAAGATCATGTTCTTTGCAGGCACATGAATGGAGTTGGAAGCCGTTATCCTCAGGAAACTAATGCAGAAACACAAAACCAAACACTGAATGTTCTCACTTATAAGTAGGAGCTGAATGACGAGAACACATTGACATATATGGGAAAACAACAAACACTACAGCCTGTGGAGGGGGTTAGCGTTGAGAGGGACAGTGTCAGGAAGAACAGCTAATAGATGCTGGTCTTAATGTCTTTTTGATAGGATGATCTGTATAGCAAACCACCTCAGCACATGTTTACCTATGTAACCAACCTGCACATCCTACTCACGTACCCTTGAATTTAAAATAAAAGTTGCGGAGTGGCGCGGGAGGGGGGGACAATTGGATATATTTGTTTATTACGTTTTATTAAGAATTTGATTTAACATTAACAATACTCTAATACAAAGGTGAAATTCAGTTGTTTCTTTTAAATAAGATTTTCGTGTAATATTAAAAAAATATTTTTTTTTTTTTTTTTACTTTTTGGTAAATAACAGAAAAAGGAGAGGAGAGGAGACAGACTCAGCCTCATGCTGTCATTATTGCATCTTGTTTGGAAAGCTTGGTCTCCCCTCTATTAGCTAGTAAAGATTTTTGTATTTTAAAAATTTTGGAGTTATCTATTTTGGCTAAATAAATGACTTATAGTGATTCTGTACTAATCTCCTTTTCTGAGCAACTCTCTTCCAAATCCTGTTGCATAAATGGAACACATGGCACATCCTCCCTCCAAAAGAAAAATTCATACTCCTTTGTATTACTTAAGGGACCAATTACCATTCTCCCAAAAGTCCCAGTGATTAAGTTGGTTATAATTGAAAGGGAATTATTTGGGACAGTCTTTCTAACATTGGTCTGCTATTTTAAAAAATGTTTTCTTAGGGTATTAATGTGATCTTAATAAAATTGCAAGAAGTTTTACTTTTAACGTTTCTTTTAAAAAACTTCTCAGAGGCCGGGCATGGTGGCTCACGCCTGTCATCCCAGCACTTGGGAGGTCAAGATGGGCACACGACATAAGGCCAGGAGTTCAAGACCAGCATGGACAACATGGTGAAACCCTATCACTACTAAAAATACAAAAATTAGCTGGATGGTTGCATACCTCCATAATCCCAGCTACTCAGAAGGCTGAGGCAGGAGAATCACTTGAATCTGGGAGATGGAGGTTGCAGGGAGCTGAGTTTGCATCATTGTAATCCAGCTTGGGCAACAGAGCAAAACTCTGTCTCAAAAACAAATAACAAGAGCAACAAACTTGTCAGTATCATATCTCAGAAATTTAACTATTTGCAGTGTCTCACTGCTTCCTTCTTTTTCTTCCCTGTAGCAGGCCTGAGATAACAACTCTCCCTTTCAGTTTTTGTCAGCTCCTATAACTTTTTCTTCTGGTTCTAATTGTTACTATGGCATAATGCTAAAATGTTTCATCTTGAAGGTCAAAAAATTAAGCAATGTTTTCCTCTAACATAACTTAATTTTGTATCCTTGACTTTTCTTAATATGTCTAAATTCTCATTGTAAAACAAACAGAAAACTAACAAAAAAACCTTCTCATACTGTTCTTAAGAGTCATGTATTCCCTTCCTATACTCATAACCCCAAACACAGTCTTACAATATTTTATCTTCCAGAATTCAGCATTTTCACCTTCAAGTGATGCTATTAACACAATATCAGTTTCTCCCTAATGACGTCTACTACATTTACAAGTCTCCCATGGATTCAGCTGGATATCAGTTTCACTTGATATGCACCCCCTCTCTAATGAGTCCCTTTCTCCAGCAAGATCCAATATCCTAGGCCCCAAAATGTGGGACAATGACTACAGGGTTTCCTGACAGACCAACAACCACAGGTAGGGTCAATTCTATGCCACAGACCAGCAGGAAGTAGTTGGAAGATGAGACCTCTGCCCCAATACCAAAGATTTGCCATTGTTCTATATAAGGGTACTGTGGGAGTTCTTATGAGAAAGCAACAATGAGGAAGGTGCCCTAGGATGAGGAAGATCCCAAGTGGGGAAAAAAATGAACAATTGTTCTGAGAGACAGCTAATCACAAACAACCTGGGGGCACAATGACCTCATTCCATGGTGCCTCCAGCAGCAAGACCTTGTTCTTCATATAGTCCCCTCCAGCATGAGACTATAAAATTTCCCTCCAGCCCCTGCCTCTTTGTAGACAGGCCTGTCTCTGCTGTTCTGTCCATTGATCTTTGCAACATATTTTCATACCATCTCTAATAAATTCATCTTTCTTTACTATGGACTATCTTGGTAAATACATTTACCACCCATGACACCAACCTCAGTTGCTACCTGTGACAACTTGCAGTTATGGTAAGTTTCTTGTAAACACATGCTTTTCTAAAATGTTCAAGAGTTATTAAAATGTATTGAACTCATTTATCTGAAGCTTATCCATGTCAATCTTGCTCATTCATGCACTCAATGAATGAAGAGAGTGAGAAGAAAAATTAGCAGATGTCCTATACCTAACAGTCTTTTAGTTATACTCTATGGCTTATAACAGGTTAGTATAAATATACAGTGTTTTAACAAGCACTAAATTGGGAGTCAAATGAGTTGATTCCAGCCTAAGGTCTATGACTAACTAGCTGAAGAACTTGAACATGTACATTCAGTTATGCTCTCAAGTTTCATTTATTTTGTTTGTTAAAAAATGTCAAGCAAACACAAAGCATGGACATTTCTAAAAGTGCACTGCAGGGACTTTCTGCATAAGAATGATTTGGAGTTTTTACTTGTTAATAAACAAGATTCCTGCATGCACTCCAACCCAGGTATAATGTCCTAGCTGATAGTGACAAATCACAGATTTCAGTCATAATAAGAAACTATGGAGTGTATGCTTTCATAGGTAATTAAATACTGAGAGGTCATTTTAAGAGACTTGATATGCCAAATATATTAAATGTTACTGTAAATTGAATATTCAATTTTGCTGCTTTACCCTGTGTAAGAATGGACAGTCATACACACACACCACACACACACATATATAAAAATCTATAAGTCTATATATAATATATAAGATTTTTATATTTTATATAAATATATTTTTGTATTTATATTTTATATATAAAATATATAATTTATATTTTATATATAAAATATATTCTTATATTTTATATATAAAATATATTCTTATATTTTATATATAAAATATATTCTTATATTTTATATATAAAAATATATTCTTATATTTTATATATAAAAATATATTCTTATATTTTATATATAAAAATATATTCTTATATTTTTATATAAAAATATATTCTTATATTTTTATATAAAAATATATTCTTATATTTTTATATATAAAAATCTTATATATATTATAAACATATTTTATATACTGTGTGTAAAAGTCAGGCCCCAGAAGAAAAGTTGATAATTTGTTGGTATGGGCCTCCATTCTAGCATGATAAATGCCTGTATCTTGGGGGCTAAGGAAAACAAAACAATAATTCTTCATTGTTGTATGAAGCCTTCTAAAAGAATCCAAGTTCTTAAATAATCTCAGTAATCCTCTACTTGTGCCGTCCTCTCTCCTTGAGTGTGAGCCAGACCTAGTGATTTGCTTCTAACAAATAGAATGTGGCAAAAACAATAGAATGTCACTTTCAAGATTAGATCCATGACTTCCTCCTTTTTTGAACTCCTTCCCTTGCCATCTTACACTATCTTGTTCTTTCTTCCTCCTCTCTCTCCCCACATTCCCTTCACTCTCTCCGTCTCTCATCTTCATGCTTGCTTGCTTTGATGAAGCAAGCTGCCATGTTGTGAGCTACCCAATGGGGAGGCCACATGTGACAAGAAACTGAGGACAGCCTGAGACTCTAATTCTGACGCCCGCAAGGAATGCAAACATGTCAAATACCTCGTGAATTAAGTTGGAGGTGAATCTTCGCCCACTGGAACTTGCAGAATGACTGCAGCCCCAGCTGACACCTTGATTGCAACCTTATGGGAGACACTGAGTCAGACAACCCAAAGAAGACAAGCCAGGGTCCCTAACCCAGAAAACCTGTATGATAATTAATGTTGTTTTGAGAAGATACATATGTTAGAATTTGGAATGCAGCAATAGATAACCAATGTATTCCTTTTGCTGTATTGACTTTTGATAGTTAAGACTATATTGTTTTTTGAATTCTAAATTATGACTTTTCTTCTTTATCTTAAAGGTCTGCAAATTTAGACCAGTTACAACTTGAATTTTCATTTTTACATATATTTTACTCTTATGCAGCCATTGTACCCAAACCCTGAAATATTTGCTGAATCAAAGTTTAAATTGGAGTTTTCAGTTTGAAGACCTAGATATGTACGAAATATAACAAACCAAATTGTACTTCTGAGTTCTAAGAGAAAATAAAAGACAAAGCACCTATCAGGTTAACAATTGCATTAATCTTATTCAAATTATCATGTGAAATGATAAGAAAAGTTTTAAAATTTTGTCTTAGGCTCTTAATAGTCTTGCCTCAGATCGGGCTTTTGACAGGTTATTTTTATATACCCTATGTTTAATTTACTTTTTCTAATTTTTTTATTGTCTATAAAAGTTGCAGGTCTCTGGAGGTATTATAATTGAATTATCCATTAAAATCTGCTTGAAATAATTACTATTGATTAGGAAAGAAGGCTGATAAGGCTTTAATGCTTTAATCCAATTGATAAATGTAATATGACCAACGGATCAGGCTAAGTGGAAGTGACTGTATTATGTATCTTCATACTGATAAATGCTTCCATCTATTATTTACAGATGCTAAATAGGAGGTTCCTGAGAAGGAAGGGAACCCTTCCAATTAGCTCATTCTGAAAAGATCAGCCCTGGAACTTAAGAGTCAGCATGTTTATCTTTTAGGCCTGAATGACAATTAGCCAAATGTCACAATATAATTGTAGCCCTGGCTAATCTACTAACTGACAGTTGCCTCAGGATGTAATTTTGATATGCAGAATTGCAACTCATCAACAGCAGAGTAACATTTCCTGTCAAGGGCTCAGAACTACATTAAAAAAAGAAATAGAGAAACAAATATGTAAGATAAAGATCTGAGCTTTCCAGTATGAGGAAATAGTGGAGTTATCCTAGGCTTGAGATATCTCCTCACTGAATAAGGGATCCGCCTTTTACTGCATATATAAAAAAGAACAGCTGACATTAAGCAACCAGCTTATGTAAAAGACTACTGGAAATACCAAACTATTAATGTATTCCTTAGAAGCTGATGGCTAAATCAAAAGCAGTTGATCTTTAAGGAAGAAGCAAGTCCTAAGTGGAATTGCAAACTAGGAACATGCTATTGTCAACTGGAAGCAAACCAGGAGCGTGTATGTTTTGCAAAGTAATAGGATAAAATTACTTGGGGGGAGAAAGAAATTTCAATCAAGTTGCATTTAGAATGTCATTTGCAATTAGTAAGGAGAATCTTTCAGTTGGAGTTCATAATAATATGTATAGAACATATTTCAGTCTCTAGAGAATTGAGAAATATGTTTTATTATTTGACCCCTGATAATAATACTGTGAGCAAAGTAAGAGAGAACTTAGAAAGTTTATCATTATTTAAGAATGAAAGAAAAAATAGAGGTTATGAGATTTATTAAAAAGGACACAAGAAAATGTGAGCACCACTGGTTATAACTAACCTAATTCTAATTTTTTCTGTAAATTTAAAATTTGCTTTAATTCATTGTGTTGGAAATATACATTGTGTATGTCAGTGTATGAGTATATAGACATATTTGCATCCAGTAATTTTGAAACAAGGAGGGAGGTAAAGATAGGTGCCTACGTTGATGGCATAGGTATCCTTTTTGGAGGGAGGTAAAGATAGTTGCCTACATTGATGGCATTTACTTAAGCAGACATGTATTTGTATCTGGGGAATGATGCAAGTTAGTATAGCTTTTCCCCCTGCAACCTTTGTACTCTTTATTTGAAATCATTGCGAAAAAGAGTTACTTTAATCCAGCTATAAAACTCTTTATCTCACCTATAAAAAATGCTTTTTTTATTTTAACTCTAAGGAATTTCATAAGTACTAACATCCTAAAGCAACCCTTTTATAGAAATTTATGAAACCGTTTTGAGTTTAAAATTCAAAAATGTATCTGAAATGATTATATTTTGTAGCTTCTTATTGGAGGTAATTTTACCAATCTAAAAATCTCTTCAGACAGGCTGACAATAGGACTGAAATCTTAGCTGACTTCCCCGCTTTGAAAAAATTTAAGCTGTTCACTATTTCTTCAAGTAATAACGAGCTAACAACAATCCCTAGTGAAAGTGTCCAATGATATTATTGGGTTAGAAATAATGCATGTTTGGATTTATATATATGAAACTGTTTGAGTCAGTTCTACGCCATCAGTGCCAAAAGCTTTGGTGAAACTTGGCCCATGACCCGGGTTTTGGGCAGTGGAGGGAAAACCTAGAGCATATTTCCAGTGGAAAGAAGCTGATCATCGAATTTGGCAAATTTGAAGTCATGCTAATCAGATTCATGACAAGACAGAAATCTTGTTTTTTTTTTTTTAAATTATACTTTAAGTTCTAGGGTACATGTGCGCAATGTGCAGGTTTGTCACATAAGTATACATGTGCCATGTCGGTGTGCTGCACCCATTAACTCAACATTTATATTAGGTATATCTCCTAATGTTATCCCTCCCCACTCACCCCACCCCACGACAGGCCCTGGTGTGTGATGTTCCCCACCCTGTGTCCAAGTGTTCTCATTGTTCAATTCCCACCTATGAGTGAGAACATGCAGTGTGTGGTTTTCTGTCCTTGCAATAGTTTGCTCAGAATGATGGTTTCCAGCTTCATCCATATCCCTACAAAGGACATGAATTCATCCTTTTTAATGGCTGCATAGTATTCCATGGTGTATAATTGCCACATTTTCTTAATCCAGTCTATCATTGATGGACATTTGGGTTGGTTCTAAGTCTTTGCTATTGTGAGTAGTGCCGCAATAAACATACGTGTGCATGTGTCTTTATAGCAGCATGATTTATAATCCTTTGGGTATATACCCAGTAATGGGATGGCTGGGTCAAATGGTATTTCTAGTTCCAGACCCTTGAGGAATCACCACACTGTCTTCCACAATGGTTGAACTAGTTTACAGTCCCACCAACAGTATAAAAGTGTTCCTGTTTCTCCACATCCTCTCCAGCACCTGTTGTTTCCTGACTTTTTAATGATTGCCATTCTAACTGGTGTGAGATGGTATCTCACTGTGGTTTTGATTTGCATTTCTCTGATGGCCAGTGATGGTGAGCATTTTCTCATGTGTTTGTTGGCTGCATAAATGTCTTCTTTTGAGAAGTGTCTGTTCATATCCTTTGCCCACTTTTGATGAGGTTGTTTGATTTTTTCTTATAAATTTCTTTAAGTTCTTTGTAGATTCTGTATATTAGCCCTTTGTCAGATGGGTAGATTGTAAAAATTTTCTCTCATTCTGTAGTTTGCCTGTTCATTCTGATGGTAGTTTCTTTTGCTGTGCAGAAGTTCTTTAGTTTAATTAGATCACATTCCTCTATTTTGTCTTTTGTTGCCATTGCTTTTGGTGTTTTAGACATGAAGTCCTTGCCTATGCCTATGTCCTGAATGGTATTGCCTAGGTTTTCTTCTAGGGTTTTTATGGTTTTAGGTCTAACATTTAAGTCTTTGATCCATCTTGAATTAATTTTTGTATAAGGTGTAAGGAAGGGATCCAGTTTCAGCTTTCTACATATGACTAGCCAGTTTTCCCAGCACCATTTATTAAATAGGGAATCCTTTCCCTATTTCTTGTTTGTGTCAGGTTTGTCAAAGATCAGATGGTTGTAGATGTGTGGTATTATTTCCAAGGGCTCTATTCTGTTCCATTGGTCTATATCTCCGTTTTGGTACCAGTACTATGCTGTTTTGGTTACTGTAGCCTTGTAGTATAGTTTGAAGTCAGGTAGTGTGATGCTTCCAGCTTTGTTCTTTTGACTTAGGATTGTCTTGGCAATGCAGGCTCTTTTTTGGTTCCATATGAGCTTTAAAGTAGTTTTTTCCAATTCTGTAAAGAAAGTCATTGGTAGCTTGATGGGGGTGGCATTGAATCTATAAATTACCTTGGGCAGTATGGCCATTTTCACGATATTGATTCTTCCTATCCATGAGCATGGAATGTTCTTCCATTTGATTGTGTACTCTTTTATTTCGTTGAGCAGTGGTTTGTAGTTCTCCTTGAAGAGGTCCTTCACATCCCTTGTAAGTTGGATTCCTAGGTATTTTATTCTCTTTGAAGCAATTGTGAATGGGAGTTCACTCATGATTTGGCTCTCTGTTTGCCTGTTATTGGTGTATAGAAATGCTTGTGATTTTTGCACATTGATTTTGTATCCTGAGACTGCTGACGTTGCCTATCAGCTTAAGGAGATTTTGGGCTAAGACGATGGGTTTTTCTAAATATACAATCATGTCATCTGCAAACAGGGACAATTTGACTACCTCTTTTCCTAATTGAATAGCCTTTTTTTATTTCTCCTGCCTGATTGCCCTGGCCAGAACTTCCAACACTATGTTGAATAGGAGTGGTGAGAGGGGGCATCCCTGTCTTGTGCCAGTTTTCAAAGGGAATGCTTCCAGTTTTTGCCCATTCAGTATGATATTGGCTGTGGGTTTGTCAAAAATAGCTTTTTATTTTGAGATATGTCCCATCAATACCTAATTTATTGAGAGTTTTTAGCAGGAAGGGCTGTGGAATTTCGTTGAAGGCCTTTTCTGTGTCTGTTGAGATAATCACGTGGTTTTTGTCTTTGGTTTTGTTTAAATGATGGATTACATTTATTGATTTGTGTACGTTCAACCAGCCTTGCATACAAGGAATGAAGCCAACTTGATTGTAGTGGATGAGCTTTTTGATGTGCTGCTGGATTCGGTTTGCCAGTATTTTATTGAGGATTTTTGCATCGATGTTCATCAGGGATATTGGTCTAAAATTCTCTTTTTTTGTTGTGTCTCTGCCAGGCTTTGGTATCAGGATGATTCTGGCCTCTTAAAATGAGTTAGGGAGGATTCCCTCTTTTTCTATTGACTGGAATAGTTTCAGAAGGAATGGTACCAGTTCCTCCTTGTACCTCTGGTAGAATTCGACTGTGAATCCGTCTGGTCCTGGACCTTTTTTGGTTGGTAAGCTATTAATAATTTCCTCAATTTCAGAGCCTGTTATTGGTCTATTCAGGGATTCAACTTCTTCCTGGTTTAGTCTTGGGAGGGTGTATGTGTCAAGGAATTTATCCATTTCTTCTAGATTTTTTAGTTTATTTGCGTAGAGGTGTTTATAGTATTCTCTGATGGTAGTTTGTATTTCTGTGGGATTGGTGGTGATATCCTTTTTATCATTTTTTATTGCATCTATTTGATTCTTCTCTCTTTTCTTCCTTATTAGTCTTCCTAGCAGTCTATCAGTTTTGTTGACCTTTTCAAAAAACCGGCTCCTGGATTCATTGATTTTTTGAAGGGTTTTATTGTTGTCTCTATCTCCTTCAGTTCTGCTCTGATCTTAGTTATTTCTTGCCTTTTGCTAGCTTTTGAATGTGTTTGCTCTTGCTTCTCTAGTTCTTTTAATTGTGATATTAGGGTGTCAATTTTAGATCTTTCCTGCTTTCTCTTGTGGGCATTTAGTGCTAAAATTTCCCTCTACACACTGATTTAAATGTGTCCCAGAGATTCTGGTATGTTGTGTCTTTGTTCTCATTGGTTTCAAAGAACATCTTTATTTCTGCTTCATTTCGTTATGTACCCAGCAGTCATTCTTTAGCAGGTTGTTCAGTTCCCATGTAGTTGAGCAGTTTTGAGTGAGTTTCTTAATCCTGAGTTCTAATTTGATTGCACTGTGGTCTGAGAGAGAGTTTGTTATAATTTCTGTTCTTTTACATTTGCTGGGGAGAGCTTTACTTCCAACTATGTGGTCAATTTTGGAATAAGTGCGATGTGGTGCTGAGAAGAATGTATATTCTGTTGATTTGGGGTGGAGAGTTCTGTGGATGTCTATTAGGTCCACTTGGTGCAGAGCTGAGTTCAATTCCTGTATATCCTTGTTAACTTTCTGTCTCATTGATCTGTCTAATGTTGACAGTGGGGTGTTAAGGTCTCTCATTATTGTTGTGTGGGACCAGCCACTGCAAAAACATGCCAAATCATAAAGACCATCAATGCTAGGAAGAAACTGCATCAACTAATGAGCAAAATAACCAGCTAACTTCATAATGGCAGGATCAAATTCACACACACAATATTAACCTTAAATGTAAGTGGGCTAAATGCTCCAATTAGAAGACACAGACTGGCAAATTGGTTAAAGAGTCAAGACCCATCAGTGTGATGTATTCAGGAGACCCATCGCACGTGCAGAGACACACATAGGCTCAAAATAAAGGGATGGAGGAAGATCTACCGAGCAAATGGAAAACAAAAAAACAGGAGTTGCAATTCTATTCTCTGATAAAACAGACTTTAAACCAACAAAGATCAAAAGAGACAAAGAAAGCCATTACATGATGGTAAAGGGATCAATTCAGCAAGAAGAACTAACTATCCTAAGTATATATGCACCCAATACAGAAGCACCCAGATTCATAAAGCAAGTCCCTAGAGACCTACAAAACAGACTTTTTTTTTTTTTAGTGCACGGGTTCAATTTCCCCATTGATAGGAAAAGGAAGAGTACTGTATTTTTGTGTATGTGTATCATTGTTTATTTGTTTTCCTTTGTTTTGATTGGATGCAATGATCAGGAAAAGAATAGTAGATTCTACATTTAGGCTAGCTTTCTCAAGTTAAATTACATGATGGACTAGGAAGACTTTAAAGATCATATTATCTCATTTTACCTTTACTATTTTTTTAAATACAACCAGACCATGAAATCTGTTTTACCTTACTCTCAGGTTAATATTTTCAGGAATTTCAACATTTTTTAACCTGAAAGAAACATTGGATTATTTTGACACATCTTCTGAGGAATCAGGGCTCTAAGTGTGTGAATTGACTTTGAGGTTAAACGAGCCAACTTCCCCAAGAACTTCATATACTTTAAAGACCACATCCTAAATTTAGACAACCACAGTAAGAGATCAATTTGAATATGAAATATTATATTTATAATAATACTATAATAAAAATATAATATAAAATTGTAGTGGTTTTTAAATGTTTTAAACACATTTATATTTATGATACTTATTACAACCACACTGATATGTAGGCTGAGGTTGTTTTCCCATATAATATTTGAGGAAACTGAACCCTGAAGGTTTCAATCATTTCCTGAGTTTTAGAGGGAGACAATGACAACACATGCTTACCATCAACATTTTGAGACTCCAGGTTTCATGCATTCTCCTCTGCAAGAAATCCACACTGATTTGCAAAATGGTTAGCCAATGCTCTGTGATCCTGACAACTGTTTCAATTAGAATGGCCACAGTGAGAATAGGTTACATTCCCATTAAACTTTCTAGGAGATAATGTGAGATTAAGGTTGTATGGTGTGTCCTTATAATCATCTCAGCTAAGTAAAGGTATTGATCCATAACATGACCCCTAACTCCATGTAGGTGATTGTACTAAAAAGGTATAGGAGAAGAAATCAAGTATCTGTAGCTTCCGGGAGCCAGAAGTACAGTGGTGTTTGTATCCACACATTTGCAGACAAGAGCAAGTACAGGGGCCTATCTGCAGACAACTTATTCACAAATACCCCCTTGGAAAATTAAACCAGTCTGTCAAATCATCTGAGGTCATTCTGTTTATATAATGTTGTCTTAAACAGTCCTTTTGCTTCCCTCTTCCAAATAAGCCACCCAGTTTTTGTCATCTCAGTTTTGTCTCTCAACTTATGATTACAATGATCATTTAGAACTATTGATGAATCAAACAAAAATGAAGTCTACTCCTCTACATGTTCACTGGAAATGCACATATGGACTTTGGAATCAGTCGTCTTGTTTTCATCTATAATCAGATCAGTTAATGTCCACTCAGGCACTATTACACAATTTCATGGAATTACTTGCTGTTTCTTAACACTTCACTTTTCTCCTTCATTTCTATTGAGAACATTTGCCCTGTTACCTGGAATCTCTTTCTCCTTTCTCCAGCTAGTCTTTAAGATTAAGCTAAAAGGTAATCCTCTTTTTATAGTGTTTCCTGGGACCATCTAGGAAATATATGTAGGCCTCTGTGGTTTTCTCTGTGATTGCAATCTTATCTTATGTTGTACCTTTCTTTTTTCACATGAAACACTTTATCATGTGGTAATCATTTGCAAAGCATTGTGTGAAACACTTTTCCAGAATTACCATATGTATTTTAAGTTTCATAACAACACTACAGAGTGAAGTTGTATTATGCTTATTTCACAGACAAAAGCACTAAGCTTTGTCAAGTTTAAACAACTTTTCAGATAAAACGATTAGTAAATGACAAAGCCAGACTGAAATACAATTTAAGCTGAATACCACTTTGTGTTATTTAAGGACTCACACATTTTTTTTCAGTAGATTTTGACCTTTTTATGATAGGATTTATGTTGTATTGATCTCTGTGTTTTTATTGTCTGGATTAATTTTAGAATTTTAAAAGATGAATATTTAGGAAATCAGTAAATTTATTTTGGTGATGGCATGCACCTTGGAGAAAATGTTAAAATGTGTTTCATGAAGAAACATGGGAAGAATAAAATTTGATGTGGTGTTGGTGATGGTAATGAAGTATATTTATATGGTCATGTTGGGACTCAGAGGTAAAGAGAGTTTTGCTGCTCAAGACTGTACAAGGTAGGGCTAGGCTCCTGAGTTGTCCAATATAAATATTTGCTAAATAGTGATGTACAGCACCAAGAAATATCCTATACCATAACACATTTACTTAAAATTGTCCCTTAGAATCCAAGCTGTCTTTTTCACTGAAACATATAGGGACACTTTTGGATGCCTTCTTTCCTGAAAATAATTTCCTTTCTTTTTCATCATTCCCCAGATGAGGGCAGAACAGATTTTTTTTTTTTTCCTGAGAAAAAGGAGCTGTCTCTAAGATAAGAGGTACTCTCCAAATTACTGTGAAGAAATGCTAATAATCATTCCCCTAGGAAAGAGGACATTTGTTTCTACATGTGAGCCAAGTAAGCATTATGCCAGTTCATCTGAAGGAAAGAGAGAAGGTCTGGCAGCTACAAAGATTGATGCTCAGCTAAACAAGTCATTAGGTGGCTGGGTCATGTTTTGAAAAATAGATTTTTGCACCACCACCCCCCTGCTCCTTATTTTAATGCATAAGTCAAGGTAGAAATGCTTTATTCTTAAGTCATTTAAAAGACATAGTGTTCACATAAATAATGCTTTTATTGAGAGGAAAGACATTTGTGCAACCATATAATTATATCCTTTTTATTGGACTATTGTTAAAGAATTATATCTTATACAGTATTGCAAATCATTCCCATAAGCATTGTGATTAGGGTGAAATGTTGTTTGGCCATAGATGAGCTCTCCAACAATATTAATATGAGATTTATTTAATGTATTGTGTTCTATCCTCTAGGGATTGCAAAAAGATATTTTGCTAAGTTAAAAACATTATTGAAGAAACACAAACATAATAATGAGGCAGAGTTACAGTATAGTGCTAAGAAAGACCACGAAGGAGTACATTTTTTATGTAAATTAAATTAAGCCTAGACAAATTATGAATATTTTTGGAAAAGAAACATTCTTTCCCTATTCAGGCAAGATAAAAAACCAAACAAAACAAACAAACAAACAAAAAAACAACTTTGAGAGACTTGGTTTAAGAGAAAAAGACAGAGATAGCAGTTAAGAAAAAAATATTAATCTAGCTAATGACTATCTTGAAAAGTTAGAAGTTGCAACAAGAACCTTGAATCTGATACTGTCCTTAATTTATAGTCTCTGAAGCAAAGGAATCATAGAACTAATGTGGCCTCACAGATACTTAGGATTCTGCCAGGCTGCGTTCAATACTAATTAAAAGTTCCGAAAATGACAGGGTCACAGAACTAAAACAGACCTTGGTTTTCAAAGAAGACAAGGAGCTGGCATTTCCAGATGAGCATTCAGAGACTGGGCTCCTGAAAATCTGCAGACACTTCCTTTTTTAGTTGTATAGAGAAGATAGATACATCTTTCCTCCTTTGCTTTATTTCTGCTCTCAGTGGTTCCCCGTTGTTAGCTCTAAGTTAGGCCAGATGGTTGGGAGGGTTACAGCCTGTGAATCAAGAAGAAGTCTAATTCAAAAAGTCAAATTATATTTGTAAATATAATTTCTTGGGAATAAATAGAGTAGACACAAATCCTGAAATGCTGGCTGAGGACAGGTTCTTCAGCTCAGCACTATGACCTTGATAAGAATTTTGGCCTCTAGTTCCTAGTTGGCCTTTTAAGTCGCTTAGGTAGCCCTAAAAATGATAGACGAAAAGACACTGAACACGAAACAAAATAATATATATTTTTCCCTTTTTTGTGCTCAGTAGAAGGTAGTATCAACTGGTAGTAGTCATTTGAATCATAATTGTCTGGAGGTTAGAACAGATAATTTCAAAATTTTAATTGTAATTATTCTTTTGGCACAAAATTTAAATGATTAAAAGTTGCCTTTTGAAGATACACATATAAATATAGAAGTGATCATATATTAACCAATCACTCAATAACATATTGGCATTCTTGAGTTAATCAGACTTGCTAAGTTATTTAGATTCTAGAATATGTACAAGGAACATAAAAGGGATATGCATAAGTCACCTAAGATCTGATTTCAGTAGTTGGGGAGAATGAAGAGAAAATGTCCAGGCTGCTTGAGAATCAGAAACATGTCAAATCAAAGAACAAGTATTGGGTAAAATACTAATAAAGCACGACATGACCTTGATCAATTCAACAACTTTCCTAATGTTTCATTTATTTTCATCTGTACTAAATAACCATAATTTAAATATTTCTAGAATATCAGCAATAATAAAACCTTCAATTATATGGTCTTGAATTCCTGCTTCATTAAAAAAATGAAGGAAGAGTAAGAGATGAAGGTTATTTGTTGTTTGTTTCTAGAAGGTTCTGGATCATATTATTATGGTTCATCGGTAAATCCTGAAAATGTAGGATCAAGAAAAAAGAGAATTAGAATACTTCCCAGTATTCACATCCCTATACACATTTCCCTAAAATAGAATATCTTTTCTCTGATTAAAATCTCAAGTAAAGAAAAATCCTAGTATCTAAAGCTGCTCTAGTTTTTATCTGGAATATTTGATTATTAGAAATTTCTTTGTTATAGCAAACTGACATTTATCTTTAAACCATCAGTTCAAAACGTCTCAGGCCATCTGGATGAAGTGCAATCTTTCTTCTAAATAACATAAGTTAGATTATGTAAAAATAAATTTCCCCACAAATCTTTTTTGATCAATGAAAACTTTTTTCATATGTATGATATTGATTTCTTTTCTATGCTGATTACTCTCCCTGGACACATTCCAGTCTGTCAATGTCACCATTTGAAATGTGATGTCTACAGCTAAATTCAATAATAGGGGTACAGAATAACAGAAAAATACAACTTTTTATTTTTATCCTTACTTGAGATACAATATTTCCCTGCAGGTAGCCTGTGATTTTATTAGGCTCTGGAATTGCCATATTATATTGTTTACTCAAATTGTATTTCCAGACATCTAAAACTTCATATGTATTTTTGACACATCGTGGCATTAAGTAATATTACACAATTTCTTATTTAATAAATACAGGAGTGATTATTTTTGCCCATTAAATTAAGACTTTGATGATCGAGCTCATTTATCCAAGCTGCCCAGCCTTTGAGATCCAACTTCTTTACCTGTAAAATGGGTAAAGAATCAATTGACTCATGGAATTCTTGTGAGAATTAAAATTAATTGTGTAAAGTACTTAACACAATTTCTGACCTAATGACAAATGTTTCCGAGCCTTCATTATCATAACTATTACTGTTTTCATCCAAATCATTGGTAAAAATAACAAATCCACATCGTACTCTTGGAGTCCTTCAATCCGTTTATATAAAAACCAAGCTGGGCCGGGCCTGGTGGCTCACGCCTGTAATTCCAGCACTTTGGGAGGCCGAGGCGGGCGTATCACGAGGTCAGGAGATCGAGACCATCCTGGCTAACACGGTGAAACCCCGTCTCTACTAAAAATACAAAAAATTAGCCGGGCGTGGTGGCGGGCACCTGTAGTCGCAGCTGCTCGGAAGGCTGAGGCAGGAGAATGGGGTGAACCCGGGAGGCGGAGCTTGCAGTGAGCCGAGATCACGCCACTGCACTCCAGCCTGGGCGACAGAGCGAGACTCTGTCTCAAGACAAAACAAAACAAAAAAAAGCTGTTTTATCGAAATTCAGTTTCTTAGTTACTCATAAATACCCGCATCACCTAATTACTCTACTTACAATGTAAATGTCATTTCACATCAAGTTGTGCCAACTAAAGTCAAATTGCTTAGCGATTAATATACCCAGTAACCATTTAATCAAAATTTAAACAACTTTCTAAGCATTTCTAATTGTGTCTATGGATCACAATTTTACCCCACCCATTTTTGAAACATTTTATTAGCTCTTTTGGCATATCCATCCTGGATTGCAGTCCCATTGAAAAGCTCACAATTCTATTTCTCTGGGAAAAATAATTGAAATTTAATACAGTTAAAATTTTGACAAATTTGGTACAACGACCTCTTAGAGAAACCGGTCTCATGACTCCTTGCCTTTCTGCTCATGAAGAAAGATATTTTATTTCTTTCTAAGACTAACAAGGCGAAGGATGTAACAATCAATCATCAGATATGAGAGGTCAACATTTACCAGATTTGTCATAGGCACTCCGAGATACGACTAAGCTTTCTGTGGTGTGAACATCAGTAGGTAATCTATTTTCCCATCTTTCCGTAACAGGACAGTGCTTTTTCTGTAGGAACTACTCCTCCTGTATTCTAAAGGTGTAGAAGGATCAGAAACTACTCATGTTTCACGAGATGGGCATTGTAACCTCTAATTGGCCAATTGGAGTGCTGCTACTTAGGATTTGAAATTGGAAATCGAGGCACCTGGGGTAAAATTAAAGGAGTTGCTCCCTCTGCAGGGCTGACCCTGTGCTTACATGACTGTGAGTTTCTCTTTAAATTTTGTGCGTTAGGACTCATTTGTTTCAATCTGGTTCAGGTTCTACTTTGCTCTAACTACAAAATGACCCAATTTAGATAAATGAAAATCAGGTGTTGAACTTTTTCTTTAACAGTTGCATAAGAAACTCAGGCTTTTCTGCTGGACTATCCGTATCAGCAGGACAGAAGCCGAGACATAATGACCCCGTGTCTGCCAAAACAGAGTTGGCTTGAGAATTAAGCCAGCACAGTGGAAAAACAGCGTGGAGAAGAATGGATCCCTAGAAATATTTTCAGGTCTCTCAATCCAGGTGTGTAAAAAGTGAGTTCAATGCTTTATTTGGTTATTTTTCAAGATAAATTCTGTTTATAGTTTTAGCCAATTTGGGCTAGGTCTCTTCCACTGGACACCAGAATATTCCTTTGTGTCCTTCGTGACTCATTCCATCCAATGAACTGTCAGAAAATATTCTCTATCTCTCTCACAGTACACAGCTTTCTCTTTATACACATTATTTTTTAATTTAAGAAATATAGATTAAGAATATATATGCATTTATGTATGCATATGTAGATATGCACAGATTAAAAATAATAATACATATGTTTCTATGGAAACCAGATGAAGATTAAGAAATAGAACCTTATCAGTTCCTTTGCAGAAACCTCTGTAACTATATCTGCCTCATTCCTTTTATTAAATAAACATTTTATCATAATCTAACAATGTGTGTTTTCCCTAAGCAATATATCCTTTACTTTTATGGTTCAGAGATTTTTGAAAATTGAATAATTTGTACATAAACTTTCTAGTTTTTTTAGATAAAATTTACATATAGTAAAATTCACCCTAACTAAAGCACGTTCTGTGGGTTCAGGCAAATAAATCTAATTAGGTAGCAACCACCAAAATCAAGATTTAGAACAATTCTACTACCTTCAAATATTCCCTTATGCCCTTCAGAGTGTGGTTTCTTTGACACAGAATAAAGCATATGAAGTTCATTTGTGTTGATTACTATAGTTTTACAATGAGCTTGAAATCAGGAAGTGTGAGCCCTTCTGCTTTATTCTTCTTTGCCAAAATTGTTTTGTAATTTTAGTACCTTGATAATTTCAGACATATTGTATCATGTTTATTTTAATCCAGTTCAAAATACCATCTAATATTCTTTCTGACTTGCACTTTTATCTATGGGCTATTTAAAAATATTAATTTTCAACTATACAGGGTTTTTCATATATAATTTGGTAATGATGTCTATTTTATTCAGTTTTTGTAAGACAAGACATTTTGTAGTCTTTCAAACCTTTTATAGTTTATTAATATTTGATTATGACCTATTTTGATCATATCTTGTTAATATGGTCTATCTTGTTAAGTATTGCCTGCACACTTGAAATGAATATGTATTCACATACTGTTGGGTAGAATGTTTTAAAATGTCCATTTTGTCAATTTAATTGATATACTTGCTTAGATCTTCTATGTCCTTAGACATTTTTCATGTATTTTTTCTATTATTTATTAAAAATTGGATGCAGGATTTCAATATAATTTCAGATTTGCTTATTTTTCCTTTTATTTTTAATTTTTTGCTTCATGCATTGTAAAACTCTGTTTATAAATATAAAATAAAAGACATTCATGTTATCTTAGAAAATTTATTATTTGTTATTAGTATTTATCTTTATTCCTGTTGCTGTACCTTGTTCTGAATTTTCCTTTGCTTGACATCAATATAGACATTTCAAATTACTTCCTTTTGAATAGTATTTGGGAAGGCCTTTTTAGCTGGACATATCCTTACTTGTTCTTTCTTTACTTAGATTTTTTGAAAATGATACTCTACTTGCCCTAATTTGTACGTTGTTTTTAAGAAGTCTAATAACAATCCAATTCTTGTGTCTTTTTAAGTTATTTAAACTTCTTGCTTGAAAGCACTTATGAGTTGTTTGTTTCATAGTTACACTGCAATAGATTCATCTGAATAAGCCTCTGAGTTTACATAGAAGTGGATTTTCCCTAATATCTGGTAGGCCCTCACAATGAAAGGATTCAGGTCTTCTGTTAGCTATAGAATATTTTTAGATTCCAGCTTTAAATTTTAGTTTTTCTTTCAGGTATTTTGAAATTATCTTAAAGGACTTACATTTCCAAAATTTCCTCTCTTTTTACTTCTTAGTAGTTTTCAATTTCTTTGGTTCTATAAATTTGATTACAAATATAGTATGTATATGTATGTATGTATGTATATGTATATGTATATACTATATGTATATGTACATACCATATGTAACCTAACAATCCACTTCGTTTCTGTTGGCATGTAACCAACAGAAATGCATACAAGATTGTTTATACCAACGATATTCTTATTAGAAAAAAAGAAAATAACTCAAAATATTCATGTATGATGGAACAGGTAAACATATTGTAGATAGCCACACAAAGGAATGCTGTACGGAAATCAGAACGCATTAATTAAATCTACATGTAACAGCATGATTGAATCTCTCAAACATAATATTGAACAAAAGAAGCCAAACACAATCAAGTGCATAAATTTTGATCTTATTTATATAATGTTTACAGGCAGGCAAACCTAACCTAAATCAAACCTAACCTAACCAGAATAATGATCAGTCTTACAGGAGCAGCAGTGATTAGAAGGAATAAGGAAGCATCTGCTGTGCTTGTAATATTTTGTGTTTTGTTCACAGTGCTCATTAAATGGATGTATTTATTTTATGAAATGGTTTTCAAGCAGCATACTTATGATTTCGTGTATTTTTCTATATGTAGTTTATTCTTCATCACAATATTTAAATGGCATTCGTCTTTTTGATACATGTCATTTAGAACATGATGAATTATTCTTTGCATTTATTTATGTATTTTTTCTAATAAGTGTTTGGATTTCACAATCTTTTTTGACCTATACACACATGTAATTATTCTTGGCTTCTTCTTTTCCAATTTAATATTAAGTTTATGCTATCTTCTTAACATGAACTGCTGAGTTTTTCTCACACACTATGCTTTGAAATAGAATAAATAAGTATGGAATTTTTGTACCTTGAAAATGTAGTAACACTTGCTAAAGGAAGACATCTAAGTTTGAAGCTTTCTTAGAAGATTTTGACTATTCAGAGTCTGTATTATCAAGCAATTAAGATTTTTTAATGTTTTTCTTACATCCTTTTCAAAGCCCAATTTTTGACTTGAGTTGTCTCTAAAATTTTGGAGCTGTTCTTTAATATCTTTAGTTTATATAACTAGAAACTTTCTCACTTCTGATGTGAGGGTAGACACTTCCTCTTCCCTATTCTCCATCTGTTCTGAGTCTTGCCAGAGACATTTTAATTTTATTAGTCTCTCAAAAATCCAAATTTAATTTTCTTGATCTTCTCCTCCATATTCTATATTAATTTTTATTTAGTAAATATTAAGTTCTTCTATTGTGTATTATGAGCCCTAGCCATTACAAAATACACACGTGATTTATCAATCTGTAAATGTAATCAGTACATTTTACTTTGTCTTCCAAATTGCAAAGATTGTAAAACACTTTAATTCCATTCTTCCACATCAAAAATTACATGCTAATTTTTATACATATTAATTATTTTCTTATAAAATTTAAACTCCACAATCCATTATTATTTTCTGCAAGTGATCTATTTGGTTGCCTAAATATTTAACGGATTGTGTGCATTTACTTCTTTTTTTGAAATGCAAATCTTCCATCAACACAACATTTAAAATTGTCTCTAGAAAGTATCTGCAGGTGACATGTCATGTCAATTTTTGTCAAAAAATATCTTTATATTACTTTCATTTTGAAATACTACATCATTGTTATAATGATGGAAGCTGACAGTGATTGGTCTCCCAGCATATTAACATTGTCATATTTCTGTCTTCTAGCATCCACTGTGAGAGAAGTCGTCTGTCAATTGTTATCTTTTGAAGGTAAACTTTTTTTCTGGAATTATATAAAAATCTGTGCCTTGCCTTTGGTGTTCTTCATTCACACCATGATGTAGATTCATGGAATGCACAAACACATTGTTTATAGCCACACAAAGCAATGCTGTACAGAAACGAGAATGCATTAGCTAAATCTACAGGTAACAGCATGGGTGAATCTCAAAAACATAATATTGTGCATAAGAAGCCAAACACAATCAACTGCATAAAGTTTGATCTTAGTTATATAATGTTTACATTTACAGTTATTTATATAATGTTAATAATGTTTCACTTATCCTGCCTATAATTCTTGTGCATACTGGGTTTCTTAAATCTCTTTCATCAGTTCTTTCATTATTATCTCATCCTTATATATTGCCTCATAATTCTTCCTTCAAATATTTTCTTTGGTATACTTTCCCATTCCTTCTGGAATCCAATCAGTGGAAAGCATTGATCTAAGTAAGTAGTCAAAAATATTAGTAAAAATGCAAGCCTTCTTCATTATTTTCATTGGTGCACTATTGCCATTTGATTGCATATTTAAAGAAACCCATTAAAATGTAAGTGGCTTGAGGGGAGAGAACACTTATTACTTATCTCTGTGTTTCCTATAGTACCTAGCTGAATACAAAGATAACATTGGGTATTTATATTTAACAATTTATAAATACAACTATAAAACCTTTAAAAGTACTTTATACTATTTTTTCCAGATATTGTATCCCTTCTATTCACAGGTCAGTCTAATAAAGTTAATATATCTTCTAAAAAACTGATATTATTGAATATTGTAGGAGTATCTGCTTCACTGCATTATTTAGAAAAGTGGGGAGTTTCATCAAAAGATAATATAACTTTTCCTAGCCATTGGAATTACTAGCCATGAAAGTAATTTACAGGATATTGAAACAGGGTTTTGAAGTATTGTGATGCTTTTTTCTTCTGGTTTATTAAGACATTTTATAGTGTTGATAATTATTGAGATGAGTTATTGTATAGAGACATTAAATACAAGAACTGTAAAATACTTGAAAGTGATGGCCTGTTTGTGGAGGAACAAAGTGAGACATGAAACAAATGCCCGAGGGCAATATACTCTTCTGTCTACAGTTTGTCTTAACTATTGTGAATATTTCACATAAATGAATTGTGGGGGGAAAAAAGGTTAAAAAAGCCTCTGAAATGAAAAAATAGTCGGTGCATAATCGATATGAATTTAGAGACTCCAAAAAGAACATATTTTCTTTCATATATTACCTAAGTCCTATCTGTTCTTTGTTAGACTTTTTAAATTTTTTTAAAGAGCAATCAAGAAACCTTTATTTTATTCTTGAGTCTTCCTCTGTTTGACATTGAGGAAACCAGTTTAACTGTCTGGGCCTATGTTTACTCATCTAAGAATTGAGTGGAATTACCTTTGTAGTAGAACCCAGAGGGAAATAAATTGTGCATCATAAAAAAGATGGTGACTAGTGTTTATTGAAATATTTACTAAGGTGATAAAGAATGCACTTGTAATAATTAGCGTAGTTCATTCACCAGAGGGTAGGTCTGCTTTTCACTCAACTTCTATGGACAGGCACATAACTGGAGTACCCGGCGATAGAAGTTTACATGTAGTGAATGTATCCATACTGGGTGAGCAAACAAAGACATACAACTTGCTTTTTTGAATAGATTGATTTGTTTAGAGTTGTGTGATACGTGAACAACAAGGATGATTGTTTAATGTGGGCCCAAACTTGCAAAGGAGGATCACGAGGTCAAAAGTTCAAGACTAGACTGGCCAAGGTGGTAAAACCCCATCTCTACTAAAAATAGAAAAATTAGCTTGGCTTGGTGGTGGGCGCCTGTAATCCCAGCTACTCAGGAGGCTGAGGCAGAGAATTGCTTGAACCCAGGAGGCAGAGGTTGCAGTCAGTCGAGATCATGCCACTGCACTCCAGCCTGGGGGGACAGAGCGAGACTCTGTCTCAAAAAAAAAAAATTATTAACAATAAGGTTATTATCATATCGGTTGTCTTTTGTTTATAAAAAAATAAATTAGAGCTAAAATAATGTTTATAATTAAAGGCTTTGGGTTATTTTAAGTTCTAGCTAAACATATTTTAACATTTTAAGCTATAAGAATTTTATAAAATTAACAATTAATTCAATGAAAAATTAGACATAAAATGTTGAATGACATTTTATTCATTTTAATTTTCATCTATACCATATACTTTACAATAATTTTTAAAGCCAGATTGAAATCACTATTTTCCTAGGATAATGCCTTTGTAATTTAGAAAAACAACTTGAAATTTGGAAGAAGGCTGGATTTCTTTAGTTAAGGTATTTTAGGAGTTTCAAACTAATCAGGGAATATATTTTGCCAAGTTACTGTTTTTAAAAAATAGGCAAATCCTTTTAGGTTTAATTTACTCCTAATGAATGCACATCATGATACTTTTTTTCTGATTTTTTGAATCCATAAAGTCAATCTTCACATTTTATAAAACAGAGCTTTTTAATTTTATTCAAATTAATGATTTTTATGATACAAATTTTACCTTCTTATTGGTAAAAAGGAAAAATTGGGAAAGTATGGAATTATCTTTGTAATTACCTTCCCGCCGCCCAAGTTATTAAAAATACTATGGCCAAAGGCAAATATTTTTAATGTTTTAACTTTTCATTTATTATTTATTTGTTTGTTTATTTTTGAGAGTCTCACTCAGTTGCGCAGGCTGGAGTGTAGTGGCGCGATCTTGGCTCACTGCAATCTCCGCCTTCCACGTTCAAGAGATTCTCCTGCCTCAGCTTTCAAAGTATCTGAGAATACAGGTGCATGCTACTATGCCCGGCTAATTTCTTATATTTTTAGTAGAGATGGAGTTTCACCGTGTTAGCCAGGATGGTTTCAATCTCCTGACCTTGTGATCCGCCCGCCTTGGCCTCCCAAAGTGTCACTGCACCTGGCCTCTTTTCATTTATTTTAGTTGCAATCACAGGCTTGCATTTGCAATGTCTGTACAACGATAATCTGTATGAGTGGATGATATGCTTTATTTGACATTTCTCCATATAAAAGTATTTGTAGGCCGGGCGCGGTGGCTCACGCTTGTAATCCCAGCACTTTGGGAGGCCGAGGCGGGCGGATCACGAGGTCAGGAGATCGAGACCACGGTGAAACCCCGTCTCTACTAAAAAAGACAAAAAATTAGCCGGGCGTGGTGGCGGGCGCCTGTAGTCCCAGCTACTCGGAGAGGCTGAGGCAGGAGAATGGCGTGAACCCGGGAGGCGGAGCTTGCAGTGAGCCGAGATTGCGCCACTGCACTCCAGCCTGGGCGACAGAGCGAGACTCCGTCTCAAAAAAAAAAAAAAAAAAAAAAAAAAAAAAAAAAAGTATTTGTAAATATATTAAAATAATCATTTTGATCACCAAGTATAGTATTTGCATAGATATGTTGAATTAATCAAGATTTCCATTTTTTCAACCTTTTCTGTGCACATCATTTAAAAATGGGTATTTTAGCTGGGCATGGTGGCTGTAATCCTGTAATCCCAGTTACTTCAGGAGGCTGAGGCAGGGGGATTGTTTGAGCCCAGGAATTTGAGACCAGCCTGGGCAAAATAGTGAGATATCGTTACTATAAAACTTTCTAAAAAATTAGCTGAGCAAGGTGGTATGAGCCTGTAGTCCTAGGTATTCGAGAGGCTGAGGTGGGAGGATTACTTGAGCACAGGAAGTGGAGGTTGCAGTGAGCTGAGATTGTGTTACTACACTCCAGCCTGGGTCACAGAGTGAGGCCCTATCTCAAAAAACAATAATAATAAAAATAAACAGTTACTTTTAACATTAGTGTTTCTCAACCTTAGCTGAATGTTAGAATCACTGGGGGAGTTTTTAAAATTGTCCACTAACTCCTATGTTGTTTACTGGAATAATTAATTAATCAGAATCCTTTGGAGTGGGACATAGATCACAGTGTTTTATAAACTTCCTAGGTGGTTTTAATGTGTAACTAAGGTACAGCAGTACTGCAAATCAAAAGAGTAATAGTTGAAATTAGTAGGCCTTACTTGGATAAATCTTAATGAGGCATTACTATTGCTCTTCCCAACAATTAAGAACGTGAGCTTCTTAGAACTGAGAGACAAATCATTTTGCATGTGTGATATATTTCTTTCGGTAAAGCTCAAGTTTCCTACTCGTTTTCAGCTAGTTATTTATCATCCAAAATTATGTTTAATGACCTGTGCAATACTCATCACATGTCCTGGAAGAAGTTCAAATATCAGTGGTTTCCTGTTACAAACGTTCTTCTACTTTTTCATGTAAACAAGGTTTTTCTGTAGGAAATCACATTCATTAAAGGAATCAAATCGATGTTAAACCTTGTCTCATTCTACCATGACAAAATTTTCATCTAAGAATACATCATTAAGACAGACATTTAAATAAAATCTAACATTTTACAGTTTTAAATGTTTTCAACCTGTTGCTTTAAATTATAATAATATATTTTCTAACAGCGAATGAGATCTTGATTTCTAATGGCCTTCTTGTTCTGAATGAATGGTTATCTTACTACATTGTTTTACTACTGCTATTTAAAATCGTGGGACGTAAATTGAAAGTGAAGTTGTTCTGAATACATTCTTCTGCACTGTGCATCAGATTTTAATTTCATCTAATAAAATGGGGTAGCAAACCAATCTTTTGTTTCCTCCTAAATTCAGGAAAAGCTTAAATACTTAGGAATTATTATTTTCCGCATAGTTTGAAGGAACTGAAGTAAAATAGCTATATCTAAGTCTCCTGTAGAGAAGCAAGTAGTTTAATAGCTTTTCCAATTATCTTTCCCTTAGATATTTTTTATCAACATTTTCAAAGAGAGTGTTTGGGGTATATTTGTTAATTATTAGTTTTCCAACTTACATAATACATTACATTTTTACTGCTAATATAATAATTCCTACATTTTGACTTACTTTTAGTTTTCTATATTGTACAATATTTAGTAGATTTTTGTATTTGTTGCATACATTTGGTTAATTAGTAAAATCACCCTATGCATTTCCCCATGACTCAAGATTTGCCTACATTCCATCATTCTTTATTTTTCAATTTAACTTCAAAATTAATACAGAAATAGAAATAATAATGAGATGTACCTTGTGATAAAATGAGAAGCATCTCTGTAAATTTGAAGATTTCTTCTTCTGACAGTAAATATATGGTGCTTGTGTGACAGGAACAGCCACACATTTGGGTGAACAGTTAAAATTATTGATTTTTTTTTTTCTTTTTCCCCATGAGCTTCTGTAACTGATTTGGTATTTCTTATTAGCCTTTCAGCATTATCATTTTCATGATTTCTCTTCCATTTAAAGTGATTTTTCTATTTAATTTACTTGAAGTTTGCAGGAAAAGCTTGGGAAAGCTAGTATTCTAATATTATCTCCAATTCATACCAACTCTACTGAGTTTTATACTAGTGTATTCAGTTTTCATAATATTTTTGAAGGATAGCTCTTTGTAGCCAATTTTACAGATGAGGAACTAGGTATATGAGAGAAAAGAAAAGAAAGTAGAGTTTAAATCCACAAGTGTGTAACTCAAAATTCTAGGCCATTTATAGTATAGCATCCCACAACCTAGTCAAACGTTTACATTGACGCAAACTCAGCCAAAAGAGCAACTGCTAAATAATTAGTAGAATATAGAACTTTAGCCAAGGATTCTATGTAAATTAGGGGAAAAATGAAAGACAACAGAGAATAGGTAATGCATCAAAAGTCACATACTATTCAATTATAAGTGGGACCAATTATGATCATGACTGAAGATTAGGTAAGATATTGTATCAATGACCGATAATAGATCAATTTAATGTTTTAGAAAATAGACCTCTGGAAACAATTTGTTTTCTCTTTGTAAATTCTGGTTCCAAAAAAATATGTTAACTAAACAGCAAAAAGCTGCAGTCACGTAATAGGAGACTGATTTGATTTTTTGCCCAAGCAAAATTGCCAGCATTTAGCAAATAGAAGCATGTATTATAGGATATTTGAAAATCCTGGCAATGATGCCTGAATCCTCTGGCTTTGGATTGTTTACTTCTGAGCTCTCTCGCTATATGAAAGAGAGAAAAACAAGCCATAAACCCACTCAACATAATTTATTGACAGCAAAGCGTATTTATGCTTCTATTTTGATAAACAGATGAAGTGGCAACTTTTGAAACTCTTTCCATGCTTTAAAAAGAAGGGAAAATGCATGTGGCAAAACACATTTGGAAATTTAGCAAACCTCAGATGTTTATTGTGAGATGCTTGATGAACCTAAACACAGCTGTGTAAACTTCTGCCATGAGTATGGCGTTTTCCCTCAAAAATAGCCAACACCTCTTCATGCTAGCGGCGTACTGATAATACCATCCCATTAAGAAGTAGCTTTGTTCATGAATAGCATATTTTTAAATGAGAAAAACTTGCTCTCAGCCTGTGCACAAGCTAATATGCAGTAATGAAAACACATTTCTAGAGTAATTTAATATCTCAAAAATGCCCTAAGAGTTGTTACAAAAGTCCTACTTTAATTTGAATGTGTGTATTAGCCTGTGAGCTATAGATGGAAAGTCTACTAGCATGATTTGTCTGGCAGGATAAGGTCAAAACAACAGTATATTATTTTAAATAATTCCATGTTTTTAATTGACACAATGTAATTATTGTGGGGTAAAATTACTAAAAATAATTTAAGGGGTTTGTGGGTGATATGTGTAAAAACCACCTGAAAATGCAGAAACATTAAAAGTCCTTGAAATAGTCCTTGTCCCACGATAAGATTGCTTGTGTCCGCTCTCCTGGAAATGCATTAAAAAATGGCAGATGTTTTCACAACAACAAAACAACAAACTAAAAACAAATACAAGAGCAAATATTGTTGATAATATAGACATTCCATGATATTCACTTATTTCATTCTTATTCATATAATAGTTGTATCCGTCTTTAGCTTCATGTATTTGAGTTTCTTCTTTGCTAAATCAGTGTCCTTGGAAGTTGAGAAGTTATTGGGAAAAAAAAATCAGAGTCTTAGCAATTTGTGCAATAGTGTTAAAAGGCATAGCAGGTGTTTAATTGGAGTCCCAACATGAAAGGAGGGAGAGAATAGGGCGTATTTGAAGAAATAATGTGTGAAATCTCTCAAATTTGGTGAATACTAAAATATATAGATTTAAGCAGCTCTACAATCAAAGCAGAATAAAATTTCACTCATGCACATTATAGTAAAACTACTGAAAACTAAAGATTGAAAAGAAGATCTTTAAAGCAATTAAAATAAAACAAAGTTTATGTGGGGAATAATGCTTCAGATCACCACTGACTTCTCATCTGAAAGTGTTGAAACTAGAAGATAGTACATAAATTAAATGCAATGAGGAAAATAAGTTGCCAAATCAAACTTTGAAATTCAATGTAAATGTTATCTGAGAAGAAAAAAATGTCTTTTAAAACAAAGAAAAATGATATAACTTTTATTGAATAAACCTGCCCTGTAAGATATGCCAAAGAAAAGTTTTCCAAAATGAAAACAAGATACTTAGATAGTCACAAAAGGATAATGAGCTTTAAAATAAATAATTATCTTAGTAAATAAGAAAGCTAACTCTAAATATTCAATTTCTTTATATAGATTCAAAGTTGATGGAGTACTGCCAATGCAATATGACAAGAAAAAAAACAGAAAAATAATTCTATTTGAATATGATATGACTGGGTTGTAGAAATCCAAGAAATATACAGAAAACCCAAAATTAAATTTATTAAGGCCACAGTACTTAAGGTTTATTTTATTAAAAATTATATTTTAGATACTAGTAACAAAAAAATTGAAGCAATAAAAATCAGTTCCATTTACTGTAGTGTTAGGTAGTGTTAAAAATATACTCAGGAATAAATTTACCAAAACTTTTCCAATATAACTAAATGAAATTATGAAAGACCAAATAAAGGTCAAAATATACTATATTTATATAGTCTACCCAATGCTGTTAAGATCCCATTTGTCCCATTTGATCTTTAAATTCTATATTCAAAACAAACTTTTCCTTTGTAGAAATTGGCAAGCTGAATCTAAAATTTACATGAAAATGCAAGGACATAGAATATCCAAAGCAATCTTGAATAATAAAAATAAAATTGTGAGAACTGCTTTACCTAATTTTAAGACAGTATGTTACTGGCATAAGCATCAATGCATAAATAAAAGAAAGTTCAGAAATAGACCCACATTTTGTGATTGCTTGTCTTTAATTACAAGTGTTCTAACACAATCTAATAGATAAAGTAAGATATTTTCCCAAAATGTTGATAGAAGCTACATATCAAAATGAAACCTGGATTTCTACCTTACATCATATAGACTTATTAATTCAGACTTATAATAGTTCTAAACATACAATACAAAATAGGAAATATTTTAGTGAAAAACTATAAGAAAATCTTCATGATACAGTGGTGGGCATATAAAGCACATAACCCTTAGACTGCATCAAGCAATAATTTTTTAATGCTAAAAAATTAGACTTCATCAAAATGTAATTGTCTTATCATCAAAGAAATAGTCAGTGAATGGTGAAACTGCAGATGAGGAAAAATATTCACAAGGCAATTTCTCTTTTTTTTCTGTTTGAGATGGAGTCTCGTTCTGTCACCCAAGTTGGAGTGCAGTGGCAGGATCTCAGGTCACTGCAACTTTCTCCTCCTGGTTTCAAGCAATTCACCTGCCTCAGCCTCCTGAGTAGCTGGGATTACAGGCACACACCACCAAGCCTGGCTGATTTTTGTATTTTTAGTAGAGATGGGGGTTTTATCATGTTGGCCAGGCTGATCTCAAACTCCTGAGCTCAAGTGATCCACCTGTCTCAGCCTCCCAAAATGCAGGATTACAAGGATGAGCCACCATGCCCAGCACAAAGCACATATTTTTTAAAAAATGGCATTCACTGTATGTAATTTCTATACTCAATATAATAAAGTTTTCTAAATGGCTAATAGAAGCCCATAGTCCTTAACATAATTAAGAATTAGAGAAATGTGAATTAAAATAATATGAGATACCACTGCGTTCACCAAAATGGCTAATACAAAAGTTTGAGAGAGATGGAAAGACAGATAGCACCAAATATTGGTAAGTATCTGGGTCTAGAAAATTCACTGTTAGTGGGAAGGTAAAATGGTACAATTACTTTAAAAAAAATCTGGCAATTCATTATAAAATTCAATATATTCCTACCTTGTGACCCAGCCATACTTCTCCTATGCCTTTACCCATGATAAATAAAAATATATTTTTTAAAGTTGTACAAGAATGTTCATGGGAACTTTATTTATCATAACCCAAAACTAGATAAAGCCTATGTGTTTATTAGTAGGAGAGTAGATAAACTGTAGCACGTTTATGCAAGAAAATACCAAAGTATTTATTTATTTATTTTTGAGACGGAGTTTTGCTCATGTTGCCCAGGCTGGAGTGAAATGGCATGATTTCGACTCACCACAACCTCCGCCTCCCAGGTTCAAGCAATTCTCCTGCCTCAGCCTCCAGAGTAGCTGGGATTACAGGGATGCACCACCATACCCGGCTAATTTTTATATTTTTAGTAGAGATGGGTTTTCTCCATGTTGGTCTGGCTGGTTTCAAACTCCCGACCTCAGGTAATCTGCCTGCCTTGGCCTCCCAAAGTGCTGGGATTACAGGTGTGCAATCCACGCCTGGACTAAAGTGTTTTAAAAAAAGAATACATTGATAATAAATAACATTTATGAATCTCAAAAATATTATTCATATTAAGAAAAAAGTTCCAAAAATACATAATATAGGATTGTATTTATGTGACACTCTAGAATGAGGAAAATTATTCTACAGTAGAAAAAATTAGCACAGAAGGGTTGCTTCCTGGTGATAGAGCAGGAAATGACTGGGATGGGGCATAAGGAGATTTCTGACTGACGGTAAAGTACTGTTACTGGCTGGGGTTTCAGGTTACATAGGGTTATGCATTCTTCTAGACTCACTGAATGTACATTTATGTACATTTCATCATATGTAAATTTTACATTGAAAAGAAACTGCTAATTTATTGATGATATGCATGCTGTGGTAGTTACAAAAATTACCTTAAAGTATATCAAAAGTAAGATGAGTTAATGGTTATGTAGAGGAATAGAGATATGATAGAACAAGTGTAATAAAATATTATTTTAGATGGCAGCTTTCTAGGTGTTCTCTGTAAAGTTCTTTTTAAATAAAAAGTTGGGTAAAACTAAAATTGTCTTATGTAATTTAATATTTTGCTTTTAAAGCTCTGTTATCCCCACCAATAATTCCATATCTGTCATGATCATTATTCAGAAATGATGGGAATCTAAATATGAAAGTAATGGTATTAAATCTTGGCTAAATACTCTTTAGCCAACTATTTAGCGAATGATTCATATTTCTAACAGAAGGTTAGATAGTTGATCATGGCCAATTCCCTCCCATATTCCACACCTCAGGTCAACTGCCTAACAATTGTCTCTGAGTTTTCTCTCAGCTCAAATGTTTTAGGATTAAGAGTCAGAGTCTATCGTCTCATACTTAAAAGCAATATAAGAACATTTGGTGTGTGTAAAAACTACTTGAAATTGTACAGGCTTTTGAATTATGTAGACTAGGATTCAAATCCCAGCTCAGCCTCTTACTAGCTGTATCGAATAATTGTTAGGATGACATGAAATAGTGCATGTAACGCCTGTCTCTTTCTCTCTTTTCTCTCTCTGTCTCATACACACAAGATAGGATATTAGCCAGAGGCTCAAACCTGCAGAGTTCGTCTAGAGTTTCAGAGTAACAACTGAAAAGATTTGTTTACCATTGTCTAGATATTTGAAAAAACTTGAACCATAGTATGATTTAGATGAAAACCAGTGGCTATTCAACAATAATCACCTCAGGCACCTACAACCTCTTAAGAAATAAAAGACAGTTGGATGTAATCTGTATTGTCATTTCTAATCCATTTTCATGTAGCTTTTAAATAAGATATTTGAATAAAATAGTCAATCTATTAGACAAATAATATTGTTGTAAAATAGCAAGGCTATGTGCATATATTAAAGCACAAAACGTCAGTACAGAAACATACTTAGGTCATTCTACTGCACTGAGTCAGATGAATTAGCACCATCTATCCCAGAGGCACTGAGTACAATGATCTAGTTCTAGGTCTCCCTCAGAAATTGCAGAGTGGCGTTGTCTAAATCATGGAAAAATCCTAGGCTTAGGTTTTCATTTGTGGGACTGCACTATATATGTTTTTATGTTTTTCCCCCCATTTATTCCTTTTATTAAGAGATTCTCCCACATCCAGTACAATGAACCACATAAGATAAATAATATTTCTCCAAGTGTGGTCCTTGAACTATGTAACATAAGAATCACTTGAAATGTTAACCAGACTTACACATCTTGAAAACCATTTTATACAATGAAACCAAATGGGGAAAGAATTAAATATGTAGAAAATAACCTCCCTCTTGAATGTAGTTAATAACATTGGTTGAACCTTGGAATCACATGGGAATTTAACTAGTAAGGATACCCGAGTCACTTCAGATAATTTGATTCAATGGATTTTGGGTGTTACCTGAGTATTGGAATTGATTAAAAATCTTTCCAGGTGATTCTAATAGTGGGAATAATGACTGCCCTTTTTCTAAACCAGAGTTTTTCCACTTAATGTGAATCTAAATAATCAGAGGATCCTGTTAAACTATAGATTCTGGTTTAGTACATCTGAGGTTGGACCAGAGACTTTGCATTTCGAACAAGCTCCCAGATGACGCTGATGCCTCTTATATCAGACTATCCTAGGTAGTCAAGTTAAAAAAAATCTTTTGCAAACAGACACAATTATATTATATATTATTGCTTTTGTATAATTCTGGGAATCCTGCATAGTCAACCTTTTGGTTTTCTGTCTGTGAAACATTCCCTGAAAACAGCACCAACATATTTACAGAGCTCTCTTCAAAACAGAAAAACATTTCTAAACAGATTATATCTAAAATAATAAAAATAAAAACAAAAGGAATCAAACAAAAATAACTAGACAGAAAAATTAATAATAATGATAATGATTTGATGAATCTATGTGGAAGAGAATCTAAATGCCTCAGAATTCTATGAAAAGAGGGAAGTTTTAAATTGAAATGTGATTCAAGAGGTTGAGACACCCATTTTGACTATGAAACAGAGTAACTAACAATTTTCTGCTTCTCTTCCTCCATGGCCATTCTCTGTCCACAGTTGAAGGGTTGTTAAAGACTTCTTTCAGCATCACTTAGGCTTTTGAAAAAGTGATGGGAACACCTCTCCTTGGAAGAATTAGGTAGGGGGAATCAGCATCAGTACTGGCAGTCCTAGTCTATTCTTGGCAGCTCAGCACAAGGCTATTGGCAGGATTGAAGAAGCTAAAATTGTTCCCACTCTTGCACCCACCTTGTACTGTAATTTCAGCAGGAGTCAGAATTTGTCAGATAAGTCAAAGGACTTGAATATTTTCATTTATCTTCATGTCAATCATTTACAGAGTACCTCTCATTTTTTCTCTTCTGTCAGAGGGCTGACAATGTTTTGCCAAAAATAGGTAGCATTGATATAAAGGAAAAGTGACAAAATTGATTATTGAAATTGAGTATTAGAGATTCAATAAGTGGTTGAAGCTGCTACACTTTTGTTATCAGTACAGTGGACACTGATCACATTGTGTATTGAGCACTTGAAACATAGGTGGTTTGAACTGAAATACAATATAAGTGTAAAACACATACCAAATTTCAAAGATTTAGCATGATCAAAATGGAATGAAATTAGAAGTCAATATGATGAAAGGTCCCAAACTAATAACTACCTTGAAAAAGTAGAAAACTTTTTAAAAGTATAAATTTAACCCAAGCCATGTGGAAGGAAGAAAATGATAATGGTTGAGCATAAAAAAATTTAAATAGAAAATATAAAATAATAGAAAACCACATGTTTTTATTTGAAAGATCAACAAAACTTACAAAACCTCTAGTAAGAATAACCAGAAAAAAAAGAAAAAAGTCTCAAATAGCTAAAATTAGAAATTAAATAACATATATTACTATTGACATAGAAATAAAGATGATTATAAGTACTATAAAGAATTGTCAACAAATTAGATTTAAAATAAAATTGAGACATTTCTAAAAAGCTACAATTTACTAAAACTGACTCAAGAAGAAATATAAACTGTAAATACTTATATAAAAGTAAATAAATCTATACTATTAAAAAATTCTCAATCTCAGAAGATTTTAGTGCTGATTCTATCAAACATTGGGAGAATGAATACCAATTCTTTACAAACTCATCCAAAAATTGGAAGAGAAGGGTACACTTTTTTTTTTCTTCTTCTTTTTTTATTTTTATTTTTTTAGATGGAATCTCTGTGTCACCCAGGCTTGAATGCAGTGGTGAAATCTCGGCTCACTGCAACCTCTGCCTCCTGGGTTCAAGCGATTCTCCTGCCTCAGCCTCCTGAGTAGCTGGAACTACAGGCACATGCCACCACACCTGGCTAATTTTTTGTATTTTTAGTAGAGATGGGGTTTCACCGTATTAGCCAGGATGATCTCAATCTCCTGACTTCGTGATCTGCCCACCTCGGCCTACCAAAATGCTGGGATTACAGGCATGAGCCACCATGCCCGGCCAAGAAGGGTAAACTTTCTAACACATCCTATAAGTATTACCCTGTTAGCATAACCAAATGAAAATGTCACAATAAAGAAAAAAAAAACTATAGACAAATATATCTTATGAAAATATGCAAAAGTCAACCAAACACTAACAGAACTGTGCACTGTACAAAAGGATTTTATATACCATGGCCAAAGGGAGTTCATCCTAGAAATTCAAGGTTGATTCAACAGACAAAATAATCAATGTAATATACCATATTAATACAGTCAAGTGCCATGTAAGGACAATTCGGACTGCATAGATATAAGATTATAATGAAGCTGAAAAATTTCTATTGAGTAGTGACATCATAGTTATCATAACTTTGTAGTGTAATGCATTATTTATGTATTTGTGGTGATGCTGTTTGAACAAACCTACAATGCTGCAAATCATATGAAAGTATAGTACATACAACTATGTATAGTACATAGTGCTTGATAGTAAATGACTGTTACTGATTTATGTATTTATTAGACTATACATTTTTGTATTTTAGAATGTACTTCTACTTATTAAAAAATGGTTAACTGTAAGACAGCCTCAGGCAGGTTCTTCAAGAGGTATTCCAGATGAAGGCATTGTTATCATAGGAGATGACAGCTGCATGCATGCTATTGTCCCTGAAGACCTTCTAGTGGGGCAAGATAAGGATGTGGAAGACAGTGATATTGATTATCCTGATCCTGTGTAGGCCTAAGCTAATGTGTGCATTTGTCTTAGTTTTTAACAAAAAAAGTTAAAAAAATTAAAAATAGAAAAAAGCATAAAGAATAAGGACATAAAGTATTTTTGTACAACTGTATAATATGTTTGTGTTTTAAGCTATGTGTTATGAAAAAGGAACACATACTTTAAAATATTAAAAATTTTACAAAGTAAAATAGTTACAGTAAGTCAAGATTAATTTATTATTGAAGAAAAATTTTCTATAAACTTAGTTTCCCCTAAGTGTACAGTGTTTATAAAGTCTATGATAGTGTATAATAATGTCTTAGGCCTTCACATTCACTCACCACTCACTCATTCACAATTCCAGTGCAACTTCTAGTCCCACAAGCTCCATCCAAAATATGTGCCCTATATAAGTCTACCATTTTAACATCTTTTATGCTGTATTTTTACTCTATATTTTCTATGTTTAGATACACAAATATTTCCTGTTGTGTTCCAGTTGTCAAAAGTATTCAGTACAGCATCATGGTGTACAGGTTTGTAGCCTAGGAAAAATAGGCTGTATCATACAGCCTAGGTGTCTAATAGGCTGTGCCATTTAGGTTTGTGAACACTCTGTGATGTTTGGAAAATGATGAAATCGCCATATGTTGCATCTCTCAGAATGTATTCCTGTTGCTAAGCTACACTTAAATGAAGAATGGACAAAACCACGTGAAGACCCACAAAGCCATGAAGGAGCGGGCGGCTAGGAGACAGTTGTGCCACCCAGAACCTGGCCGTCAGTTCTCCTCTGGACTCCTGGTAGGAGGAGCCACCACAGGTGTTGGGCCTGCTTGGGTCTGGGCCTTAGGTTGGCCCTGCTGCCAGCATTCAGCTCGGACTCCAAGCACAGATCATGGCTGGACTCCTCATCTGCCTTCCAGATAACACTCCTGGGGCAGCTAAGGGAACACAGGGTCAACCTCCCTCCTACTTCCCGGTTGTTGCAGAGCAAAGAAGATGAGGGAGAACTAATTATATTCTTTAGGTCTAAATATAGTTGAAAAATGTGTAGGAGGAGATTAAGGTGGCAGATAGGACACAGGACTAGCTTGCAGCTCCTGCTCAGATGGACAGAGCAGCATGTAGACACTCACATTGTGATTTTTGATCCAAAAACTACCATAGCAACATACCAGAAAAGCCAAAAGAATTCACAGACTCTTTGAAGGAACTGGATCACCACTGCAGGCTCCCCGAGATGCCAAAAAACTGTGATTCTGCTTGCTTTCTCAACTGGGAGGGTCAGGGGCTGGGGTAAGTTCTCAGCCCTGGTCACCAGCTGCCTGGAAATAGACTGGGTGCTACTTGTGGGGGGGGATGGTGGGTGCCTGATCAGCCTTTGTAACTTTGGGCTGCATAGGAGTGGGGTGAGGCCTGTGACTGCCAGCTTTCCCCCACTTCCCTGGCAAACTTTATAACTCAGAGGAGGCAGCCATAATTTCCCTGGGAACATAACTCCATTGGACTGGGAACCACAGCCTCATCCCCCATAGCAGCCAAAGCAAACCCCACCCAAGGAGAGGCTGAGGTTAGACCTGCCTATTCCTGCCCCCACCTGGTAGTCTTTCTCTACCTGCCCTGGTAGCCAGACAAAGGTCACAATCTCTTGGGAGCTCTATGGCCCTGCTCACTGCCTGAAAACCTGAATACTTAACCAAGCATACCTAGGGCAAGTTTGCGTCCTCTCTATAGGACCACAGCTGATGAGCACTTGAAAGTGCCACATCCTGGCTGGAGGCCAACCAATACAACACCAGTGCACTTAACAAAAACACAACCAAAAACCCTCACAGAGCTCACTTCACTCCCATGCTACGTCCACCAGAGCAGGTGTTGGTATCCATGCCTGCAAGACCTGAAGGCAGATTACATCACAGGACTCTTTGTAGGCACTTTCCAGTACCAGCCCAAATCCTGGTAGTTCTGCTGGGTGTCTAGAACCAGAAAAGCAAAAACAATCACTACAGTTTGGTTCTCATGAAGCCCCATTCCTAGGGGAAGGGGGAGAACACCACATCAAGGGAACACCCTTGGGACAAAATAATCTGAACAGCAACCCCTGAATCCTAGATCTTCCCTCTGACATAGTCTACCCAAATGAGAAGGAAGCAGAAAACTCTGGCAATATGACAAAACAAGGCTCTTTAACACCCCCGAAGATCATACCAACTCACCAGCAACGGAACCAAACCAAGAAAAAATCTCTGAATTGACAGAAAAAACAATTCAGAATGTCAATTAGGAGGCAGCAGAGAAAGGTGAAGTCCAACTTAAAGAAATAAAAAACATGATACAGGATATAAAAGAATAATTATTCAGTGAAATAGCATAAATAAAAAACAATCACAAGAATAAAACAAGCAGAAGAACAAACTTCAGAGCTCAGAGACAAAACTTTCAATCCATCAAAGACAAACAAAAAAGAATAACAAAGAAATGAACAAAACGTCCAAGTAGTTTGGGACAATGTTAAACATCCAAGGCTAAGAATGATTGGTGTTCCTGAGGAAGAAGAGAAACTTAAAAGCTTGGAAAACATATTTGAAGGAATAACTAAGGAGAACTTTCCCAGCCTTGCTAGAGATCTAGACATTCAACTACAAGAAGCACAAAGAACACCTGAGAAATTCATCGTAAAAATATTATTGCATAGACACATAATTATCAGGTTATCTAGAGTGAAGACAAAGTACAGAATCTTAAGAGTGGTGAAGCAGAAGCACCAGGTAACCTATGAAGGAAAATCTATCAGATTAACAGCAATTTCTCAGCAGAAACCCTACAAGCTAGAAGGGACTGGGGTCCTATTTTTAGCTTCCTGAAACAAAACAATTGTCAACCAAGAATTTTGCATCCAGTCAAACTAAGCTTCATGAATGAAGGAAAGAAACAGACTTTTCCAAACAAATGCTGAGACAATTTGCCACTACCAAGCCAGCAATACAAGAACCACTAAAAGGAGTTCTAATCTCAAAACAAATCCTTGAAATACACCAAAATAGAACCTACTTAAATGATAAATTTCAGAGGACCTATATAATAGCAACACAATGAAAAAAATAAAACAAAAACAAAGTATTCAGGCAACAAATAGCATGATGAATAGAATAGTACCACACATCTCAATACTAACATTGAATGTAAATGGCCTAAATGCTCCACTTAAAAGATATAGAACGGCAGAAGGGATAAGAATTCACCAAGTTTCTACTATCTTCAGGAGACTCCTGTAACATAAAAGGAATCACATAAACTTAAGGTTAAGAGGCAGAAAAAGACATTCCATTCAAATGGACACCAGAATCCAGCAAGAGTAGCTATTCTACATCAGCAAAACAAACGTTGAAGCAACAGCAGTTAAAAAAGACAAAGAGGGGCATTATATAATGATAAAAGGAGTAGACCAACAAGAAAATATCACAATTCTAAATATATATGCACCTAACACTAGAGGTCCCACATTTATAAAACAATTACTACTAGACCTAAGAAATGAGGTAGATGGCAACGCAATAATAGTGGAGGACTTTAATACTCCACTGACAGCACTAGACAGATCTTCAAGACAGAAAGTCAACAAAGAAACAATAGACTTAATCTATACCCTGGAACAAATGGACTTAAAAGATATTTGTAGAACATTCTATCCAGCAACTACAGAATATATATTCCATTCATCAGCACATGGAACCTTCTCCAAGATAGACCAAATTATAGACCACAAAACAAGTCTCAGTACATTTAAGAAATTTGAAATTATATCAGGTATGTTCTTAGACCACAGTGGAATAAAATTGAAAATCAGCTCTAAAAGGAACTCTCAAAACCATGTAAATCCATGGAAATTAAATAACATGCTCCTGAATGATCATTGGGTCCACAATGAATTAAAGATGGAAATTAAAAATTTCTTTGAACTGAACAATAGTAGTGGCACAACGCAAGATCAATACAGAAAAATCAACTGTATTTTTGCACACTGTCAGTGCATAATCCAAGGATAAAATTGTTTAAAAATTCCATTTATTATAACATCAAACAAAACAAAGCACTTAGGTGTAAGTATATGTGAAAAGGTACAAGACTTGTATAGTAAAACTATGATATAAAAGAAATTAAGTAAGACAAGTAAATAGAAAGTCATCACATGTTCACTGATCAGAAGATTTAATATGTTAATATATCAATCCTCCTAAAATTGATATAAACATTTAATGAACTCCCTATAAGATTTGCAGCTTCTTTTGTTTGCTGTTTTTTGTTTGTTTGTTTTTGTTTTTGGTTGCTTTTTTGTTTGTTTTTTTTGGAAGAAATTGACAAGCTGATCTAAAAATATATATGTTAAAGCAAAAAACCCATATTAGGTAAGGTAATTTTTTGAAAAAATACATTAAAAGATTCTCACTTTTCAATTTCAGAACTTACAACAAGAAAGCTCCAGTAATCAAGGCAGTGTGGTACTTGCATAATAATAAATATAAATATATTAAATAGAAATGAGAATACTGAAATACATTTACAGTCAGTTACTTTTTTTAACAACAGTTTCAAGACAATTTATTTTGGAAAAAAACAGTATTTTCTACAATGTTGCTAGGACAATTGGATATCCACATGCAAATAATAATAATCATTTGAACTTTTACCTTCTATCATGTATAAAAATTAACTGTAAAGCCATAATAGATTTAAATAAATAAATTTGACAATAGAAATTAAAACCATTTGTGCTTCAAAGTACACTATTGAGGATGTAAAAGACAACACGCAGAATGGGAAAAAATATTTGCTATCTATATATTTGATAAGCTTCAGTATTCATAATATATAAAAATAACTACTATAATCAACAACGAAAAGGCAAATACCCCATTTTTTTAATCGATCAAGGATTTGACTAAACAGTTTTTCCAAGATGACATACAAATGGCCAGTTACCACATGAAAACCTTATTAGTTAATCTCATTAAGAATATGTAGAGGCTGGGCGTGGTGGGTCATGCCTGTAATCCCAGCACTTTGGGAGGCTGAGACGGGTGGATCACGAGGTCAGGAGATTGAGACCATCCTGGCTAACATGGCGAAACCACGTCTCTACTAAAAAAATACAAAAAATTAGCTGGGTGTGGTGGTGGGCACCTGTAGTCCCAGCTACTCGGGAGGCTGAGGCAGGAGAATGGCGTGAACCTGGGAGGCAGAGCTTGCAGTGAGCCAAGATTGCACCACTGCACTCCAGCCTGGGTGACAGAGACTCCATCTCAAAAAAAAAAAAAAGAATATGCAAACCGTAGGGTGAGGTGGCTCACACCTGTAATCCCAGTACTTTGGGAGGCTGATGCAGGTGGATCACGAGGTCAAGAGTTCGAGACCACCCTGGCAACATGGTGAAAACTCATCTCTAAAAAAAAACGCAAAAATTAGCTGGCTGCAGTGGTGTGCACCTGTAGTCCCAGCTACTCAAGAGGCTGAGGCAGGAGAATTACTTGAACCCGGGAAGCAGAGGTTGCAGTGAGTTGAGATTGTGCCACTGCACTCCAGCCTGGGCAACAAAGTGAGGCTCCATCTCAAAAAAAAAAAAGCAAACCAAGAACACAATGAGATAACACTTTACACCTACTAGGATGGCTTTTAGAATAAGAAGAAAGAAACTTGCAAGCATCAGTGATGATGAAGAGAAATTAGGGGCCTCACACTTTGCTGAGAACAATGCAAAATGGTACAGCTTTCTTGTGAACATATTTTGGCAGTTTCCATATTTTGACAGTTTCCATATGACTCACAAATCCCACTCCTAGTTATATAGCAAAAAAAAATTGAAAATCTATGTTCACACAAAAACTTGTATACCATGTTCATAGTAGCATTATTCATAGTAGCCAAAATTAGAAACAACTCAAATGTCCATCAATTCATGAATTAATTTAAAAAGGTATAATTCATGAAATAAAATATTATTCAGCCATAAAAAATAAAGTATTGCTTTCTCGTCCGACATTAATGGATCTTGAAAACATTATGTAAAAAATACCCCAGACATAGAAGACCACATATAATGGGTTTCCATTTATATGAAATAGCAAGAATGAACAAATGTACACAAGACTAATGGTTTCGGTTACCTTGGTGAGTCTACAGGAATTATTCCTAATGGGTATCAGGAATTATTCCTAATGGGTACCTGGGATTTGTGTGTGTGTGTGTGTGGGATGATAAACATGTTCTGGAATTAGTCAAATGATAGCACAGCTTTTTGAATATGGTTAAAATCTGCCAAGTTGTACACTTTAAATTGCATATTTTTTGGTATGTAAAGTATTTGTCTCAATTATTTTTTAAAAAGCTATTTCTGAAGGGATCATAAAGCTTAAAAATAATTTAAGTGTTTCAGAAAACTACCTCAGAGTATTTATAGGAATTCAGAGATACTCAGCATCCATCAAGTAAAATTTACAATATCTAGCATTTATTCAATTAATTATGTATGCAAATAAGCAAGAAAACACAATGGTAATGAGAAAACCCAAACAATCAAAACTGACCCACAATTAATAAGCCTTGAGAATTATCAGACAAGAGTATTAAAACAATTATGTAACTGTATTTCTTACCTTTAAAAACTAAATTGTCTAAACAATATATAAAGAATTGACCCAAATCAATAGAGAAGGAAGCACCAATCCCTTAAATGTATAGAAGAAAGCTCCCATCCCTAAAATGACAACTTTAAGATATTATTAGCAGTTTAGAAATTGCACAATGAAAGATTTGTAAACTAGAAAATGTAGCAACAGAGACTGTCAAAACTGAAACAGAAAAAAAAAATGATTTGAGTCTTCCTATCTATGAACATGGACTATCTCTCCATTTATTTACTTCTTTAATTTCTTTAATTAATTTTCAGTCTTTCTCATAAAGGTCTTGTACATATTTTGTGAGATTTATACTTATGTATTTTATTTTGGGGCAATGCTAATGTAAATGGCAATGCCTTTTTAATTTCAAATTCCACTTGTTTATTTCTAGTATAGCAATTGACTTTTGTATATTAACCTTTTATCCTCCAACCTTGTTATAATGACATATAAGTTACAGGATTTTTTTCTATCAATTCTTTTTTTTTTTTCTTTTCTTTCTTTCTTTCTTTCTTTCTTTTTTTTTTTTAAGAAACAATGTCTCGATGTCTCACTCCACCTCTCAGGCTTGTGTGCCGTGGCACAATCATAGTTCACTGCAGCCTCAAATGCCTATGCTCAAATGTCCCTCCTGCTTCAACCTCCTGAATATCTGGGAATACAGGTGTATGCCACCGTGACTGGCTAAATTATTAATTAATTAATTAATTAATTAATTTATAGATTTTTAGAGACTACATCTTACCATATTGACGGCTGGTCATGAACTCCTTGCCTCAAGAAATACCTCAGTCTGGGCCTCCCAAGTAGCTGGGATTATGGGAATAAGCTACCACACTGAGATGTTTTTGTCAATACTTTCAGATTTTTTTGCATGCATAATCATGTCCTCTGTGAACAGTTTTATTTCTTCCTTCTCAGTCTGTATATGTTTTATTTCCTTTTCTTGTCTTGCATTATCTAGGACTTCCATATGATGTTGAAAAGAAGTGATAAGACAGGGTATCCTTGGCCAGGCGTGGTGGCTCACGCCTGTAATCCCAGCACTTTGGGAGGCCAAGACAGGCGGATCATGAGGTCAGGAGATTGGGTCCATCCTGGCTAACACGGTGAAACCCCGTCCCTACTAAAAATATGAAAAATTAGCCAGGCGTGGTGGTGGGCACCTGTAGTCCCCACTACTCGGGGGCCTGAGGCAAGAGAATGATGTGAACCCAGGAGGCAGAGCTTGCAGTGAGCCGAGATTGTGCCACTGCACTCCAGCCTGGGTGACAAAGCGAGACTCTGTCTCAAAAAAAAAAAAAAACAAAACCAGACAGGGTATCCTTGCCTTGCTTCTGATCTTAGTGGAGAAGTGTGTAGTTTCTCAAAATTAAGTATGCTGCTAGATGCAGGTTTTTCACAGAAGTCCTTTTCCAGTTGAGTAATTTTTCATCTATTTCTGGTTTGCTGAGTGTGTTTATCATGAATGTGTCCTTGATTTTGTCAATCAACTTTTCTGTATCTATCAATGTGATTATATATTTTTTCTATAGTCTATTGATGTGATAAGATTACACTAATTGATTTTCAAACTTTCATCCAGGCTTGCATACTTAGGATAAGTTTCACTTACTTATGATGTATCTTTTCACACGTTATTGTATTTGATTTACTATTTTGTTGAGGATTTTTGCATTTATGTTCATGAGAGATATTGGTCTATAATTTTTTTATAGTGTCTTGGTCTGATTTTGATATTAGGGTAATTCTGGCCTCATAGAATTAGTTACAAAGTAAACCCTCTGTTTCTAACATAGGAAAGAGATTATAGAGAATTGGTATCATTTCTTCTTTAAATGATTGGTAGAATTCACCATTGAACCCATCTGAGCCTAGTGCTTTCATTTTGGAAGGTTATTAATTAATACAACTCCCTTAATACAACTAAGTCTATTTAAAAGATGGACTATTTTTTTTTTTCTGCTATGAGTTTTGTTAGCTTGTATCTTTAAAGGAATTGGTCCATTTCATCCTGGTTATAAAATTTGTTACTCTTGTTATTTGATGGCTGATGTTTCCATATACATTCCCAATATTTTCAGTAATCTTTTCTTACCTACTTCACTAAATATATGTCTTTCCCCCATGTAGTAATGGCTTTCTTCTTTAAAGACTAGATATTACCATGTTGACTGCTGGTCATGAACTCCTTGCCTCAAGCAATACTTCAGTCTCGGCCTCCCAAGCAGCTGGGATTATGGGAATAAGCTGAGATTCTTTTGTCAATACTTTCAGATTTTTTTTGCATGAGTAATCATTCCTCTGTGAACAGTTTTATTTCTTCCTTCTTAGTCTGTATGTGTTTTATTTCCTTTTCTTGTCTTTTTGCATTATCTAGGACTTCCATATAATGTCGAAAAGAAGTGATAAGACAGAGTATCCTTGCCTTGCTTCTAATCATAGTGGAGAAGCATCTTTTTAAAATGCCAGCTACTACTACTACCATTAATATTATTGTCATTACATATATTTGTTTGTCTCCAAGGAAGTTAACATAAAAGATTTAAACCAGACTGTCTAGATTTAAACCTCCAAATTCCTTGCCCTTGGGTAAGAAAATTAATCTTTCTAGTCCACTTTTCAGTTGAGTTAAATAAAGGTTAGACTCAAAAAGTTGCTTTGAGGATTAAATTAGTTAGTAGAGAAAAGCACTTTTAAAATTATCTAACACATTGTAAGCACTTCACAAATGCTAGCCCATGTTTGCTATTATAAAGTTATAGAATCTTGTAGAATACCTGTAACTTGTTCATCTTCTCATTTCCCAGGACCTATCACAGTAGCTGGTGCAATAGACTCTTTGAGTTAAGTGGCATGAGGGATTAAGAAATGGAAGCTGGCTCTTTCCTCTTCCTTTGTAGAATCAAATCTTATGACAAAATAATAATTTATAAAAACAGAGTCAAGAGATCTGCCAAGTTAGCCCATATTACTTAAATGGTAGCGATGGTATTCATGTCTTCCTAATACTTTTAAGAAGGAAAAGAAAGAAAAATATTTTACTTTATGTAATACAAAAATATGTCACATCAGGATTGTGTAGACACATATTTGATAATAGAAAAAGCATTAGGTTTCTTAAGATTACACTTGCTATAAGTTATACTGTGTTATGATATGGGTAGCTCCCATTAAGTTAATCTTTTTCTATAAATGTGACCACAAATGACCAACTTAAGGAAACTTTAAATGAGTGGAGCTTATTGTGTTGGAATAATTCTAAAGTTCATAAATTGATAATATTTGTAAACTTTAAACTGTGTATAAGTTCTATTCAATTGCACAATTCAAAATTAATGAAAGCAAAAAGTAGCTATAGATTGATGTACCAGAGTGCGTACTGCTTGCCAAGTGGTAAAAAAAAAATATATATATATATATATATATATATCCTTGAAATTGAATTATGCTTTTTTACCTGTAAGATGTTTTGCAAATGTTTGATAGTTTATTTTCTTTAAGGTATCAAATTTTTTGGCATACATGTAGATTCTAAGTTTTGCAAAGCTACTAGAAACAAAATTTAGATTTAGCATTTGAGAGCAAGAAATATAAAACTTTAAATATATTTAAATATTGTATTTCTTATGCATAATACAGTATAGATACTAAATACCATTATACCCAGTTGCTTAAAAAGAAAAAAAAACCTATTTTATCAAATGTAAATACCATGAATATTAGGTCTATCCTAAATTACATACGCATTTTTAAGTTGTATTACATATTTAGCATATGACAAAAAATGTATCTAATTTATATGCGAGGTATAAACCATAAACTAGACTTCCATGAACACAACTGATTGTTACCAACACTGCTGCCTGCACCTGGTGCTGTTTCACCATCCATTCTCCTGCCTTTCTCACTAAACTTCTGATAAATGGTTTTCATATCATCCCTTTGCTTTGTTTTTAATAATTTCATTATATATTATTTCTAAAAATGTATTGTTTAGTGGCATTTTCCTTCAAAGAGACTACGCATTCTACCAGCATTCACGACAATATTTCTATTGAGCGAAAAGATTCAATGTTATCTCACTATGTTGATGGTTACTGTCACTGAAAAAGTAAGAAAAGGTGACATTACTATTTTGGCTGATATACTTGATTTTTATTATCAATGAAAAATAGAATTGCTATTTTAATAATGGGGGGCAAAGATGGGAGAATATATATTGGCTGCCTCCCAATAAATTCTATATCCAGTTATCCAGTAGTTAAAGTTCAAAAAAAAGAAAGAAAGAAGGAAAGAAAAACAGAAAAAAAGAAAGCCTATGGCAGCCAAATAATAGCAGAACTACCAAAGAGCCAGAGGCCTTACTAGTAAAAGTTTTGGTCTTCCTAGCAGGTAAAGAGCCCCAATGTGATTACTTGCTCACTGAAAAATAGGCAGCATTGAATAAGTATAAGAGGAGATTAGACATAGACAACTACATGTTATGTATAGTTTTAGTAGCTACCTATATTTACTTTCTTAAATGCATATCAAGTTTCATTCATCTATTTACTATCCACCTACTATTTTCTTTACTACTTCATAGCCATAGTCAACTATAATTTTTTTTTCACTCTGTTAAGGTAGAATTAGAAATAAGCAGAGGAATGGCATCATCTAGAGATGAATGTCATGCCCATTGAAGGACTACCATTAGTGGAAAAAGTAAGCATATTTTTGCGGGTGTGGCAGAGTTATGTTGCATGGAAGCGTGTTGTTTGGAAGTTTAAATATATGTAGAAGGTTAGTAAGGAAGCTGTAAGATAAAAGCAAGGGTAATGGATAACTGTCAATTGGTACACAGCCATTCCAAACTCTTGCTAAAAGATGTCTCTCTCCTACAGAATTTATATGATTAAAAATCACCATTTCTCAGACACCCAGCTATGAAAGTTCTACATCAAAGTTAACTTTCTTAATTTCTGTGGTATATGAGAGACAGAAGGAAAGTAGGAATGCCTTCTTCTTGATGCTGTAGTTATACCAATGTTGAAAATTTCCAGGATCAACATTCTGGGTTGTTAAGTTTTTCTAAAGAAAAATCTGTGCTCAGTTTAGATAACTGCACTTAGATATTTAGCAGCTGAGTACAGATTTTGAAAGTCCATTCATTGTTTTCATGGTTATCCAGAGAATGTTGAGGTAGAAGCAACAGTGGCTTTTTGGTCCTCTGATCTCTTTGTGACTTTTGAACCCATGTAGACCATATGCCTGTCTCCATGTTTTCCACTGTCTTGACTATGGAAGTGGAAGGTGTGATCCTGGTGGACCTGTTTGATAATCTTTTTCTGGGACCCATTCCTTAAGGTCCTTCTGATAACCATTGCCCTAGCCATTTAATTTCTAAGTACTCCAGTTTTTAGGTGAAATTTCTGAATGCTAAGAGCAGAATGCTGTCTATTCTCTGAAACTGAAAACTACATGTTTAATAAAGCATATTTGTACCTACATGTAGGAAAATAACAGTTATACACATAATTGCTATAAAAACTTTCCTTCAGTTGGAAGAAAAAAAAAAGCATGCAGGACTTAACTACTAGTTGAATCTTTCTTTACAAATCTGAATGATTTTACCCAAATCAGAGAGTTACAAATAGAAGAGCTTTTCTCTCCAAGTTGATCTGAAAACTTTGAGAATTTTATGAGTATAATTTTTGATACTGTTACTGTTTATACAGAATGAGTTGAAATTGAAATAAGAACTGAAAATATGTGCACATTATGATATTACAATATATAAAAGGAGCTTTTAATAGTATAAATAAAAATCCAAAGGCCTTTAATTGAACCAACTAATATGAGAAGCAGAAGAAAGAAATACACTCAGCAAGTAATAAAAATGGCAAACAAGGTATTTTAAATTCACAGATTTGGGCACATATAGAAAGTATAAACTACCATGGTCTGTGACACAGCCTCAGCAAGTCCTGAGAACACGTGCCAAAGGTAGTTGGGTTACAACTTGATGTTATACATTTTAGGGAGAAAAAAGTTACAGGCAAAGATAGAAATCAATACATGTAAGGTACACATTGGCTTGGCCCAGAAAGGCAGAACATCTTGAAGTGGGGGCTTCCAGGTCATAGATGGATTCAAAGATTTCCTAATTGGCAATAAGTTGAAAAAGTTAAGCTCTGCTTGAAGAGTTGAAGTCAGCTTGAGTTAATAAGATCAGGGGGGTTTTGGAAGCCAACATTCTTGTCATGTAGCTGAAGCCTCCGGATTGCAGGCTTCAGAGAGATTAGATAGTGAAGATCTCTTATGAAACCCTAAAAGGTGTCAGACTCTCCAGAAGAAACCTAGTAGGGGAAGGAGATTCTTTACAGAATGCAAATTTCTCTCACAAGAGACAGCTTAGCAAGGCCATTTCAAAATATATCAAAAAAATATATTTGGGGGTAAAATACACTTTGATTTCTTTTAGTGCCTGCTATTTGACATGTGATACTATACCTGAGTCAGGTTGGAAATTGATATCTTATTGCTACTGTTTTGTCCATCTTAATGTCTCTCTTATGTTAATGCTGGTCAGTTGTGTTTAAATTCCAAAGGGAGGAGGGTATGATGAGGCATGCTCAACCTTCACTTCCCATCATGGTCCAAACTTGTTTTTCAGGTTTCTTTGGGATCCCCTTGGTCAAGAGTGGGTCCATTTAGTCAGTTGGTGGCTTAGAATTGTATTTTTGGTTTACAAAAACAAAATCACAGATAGAAGCTCACCCTTTGTTGTTTTTTCAAATAACAGGCTGTTGATTTTATCAATAGAAAATATAATATAAATAAATACATGCTTCCATACTTAGATATTTTAAAAAATCTAATAGGATGGAGTGGTCAATAAATGCCATTTTTCAAAGAGTCAACGGTTGAGCTGAGGATGACTGAATACTCTTTGATAGTGTGACATCACTGCCAACACTAATGTGATTTAAGACTGAAAAAGAGAGGAACACATTTGGCATGTGGATTTAATGATCCTCTGATTTCTTTCTTGAATTAATAAAACCTATTCTAAGAGATGAGATGGATTATTTGGACTTGGTGCAACTGTGTAGACAGCACATGTGACAGAGAGTTTGAGAGTCTCATCCAGGCAGGACAGAGGCCACTTATGACTTAAGCCACAATATGCACGTGCTTTAAATAATATTTATTCACTTATGCCTTTCAATGCTATGTCTTCAGTCCTGATCTCTCAACTAACCTCACCATTCATTAATAGACAGCCCAAATAAGATACATCCAAAACTAAAACCTCGATTTATTTCTTCAGATTTACTCTTCCCTGAATATTCTCCCAATATGACACATGAAAATTACATTACAAAATCTGTTCGTTCTAAAAATATTGTAATTGTAGTTGATTCCTTCTTTCTTTTACACCCTGTGTCCAATTACTGGCAAATTTGAATCTTCTTTATTCTACATTCAAAATATATTGAGGATCTGAATTTTCTAGATATTGTCACCCTTATCTCTCTGGGTTGCGGCACTTATCTCTCCCCTGGACTATCACAATGCCCTCTATTCTTGTGCCCATTAGTTTCTTTACATGGAACTCAGAGTTATTCCAAAAATAATTAAAACCAAATCAATTATCTGCTCAAACATTCTCAATGGCTTTCTATACAATTAATAAAATTCAAATCCACCATGACCTATAAAATATGACAGACATTGCCTATCCAGTAACTCAGTGACCTCATACTCTACTCCTCTGTCTCTTTCTCGTTCAGCTCTAGCTTCATGAGTGTTTTTTTTCTTAATCTCAATACATGTACAGATTTTTTATGTAGATATGTTATATAATGCCCAGGTTTGGGGTATGGATGTAGTCACCCAGGTAGTGGGCTTAGTACTCAAAGGGTAGTTTTTTACCCACGTCTCCCTCCTTCCCTTCCCCATATAGTAGTCTGCAGTATCTATTTTTCTCACGTTTATGTCTATGTGTGCTCCCATGGTTCTTCTTAATGGTCTTCAATCACACAAACATGTTATCTCTAGTTTGGGGCCTTTGGCCATCCTATTGCCATTAATTAGAACAGTCTTCCCAAAAAAATACTTCATTGATTTCTCTTGCTCCAGACATCTTCTCAAATACCATCTTATCAGAGAGGGCTTTCCAAACTATTCTATGTAAGTTCGCTCTCCCATCCTTGTCACTGTTTGCCAAATATTACAACCTGACTTTTTATGTGTTTATTTTTTTACTGTGTCTACCCCTCTACTAGGTGTCCCTGAGATGAGGGACTTCAACTCTGTTTAAAGGACCTACACATGATAGACATTCAAAAAAATTTGTGAAATGAATGAATATAAGAGAAAGTAATCAATAATTAGGAGAATTATTTAGCATGCAACTAGGATGTATGAGTAGATTAAACCATGTGAGAAGATAAAACTAGGAAGTAATGGTCAAATAAGCAGCATGATTAGTGACCAGAATATGGCACAAGAATCCTTATATTTAATTCAGTAAGCCTATTTCACAAACAGCAGGCCTACTTTGGTATATGTTTCTAGAACAGAAAAACAAAAACAAACCACTGGTTTTCTTCTTTCTGGTTTCCTTTTCCTGATGATTTGGAGTTCAACAAGACTTGGGCACAGGAGACTTCAGTATCTGTTACAGAATCAGATGCTGAGAATATAATGGTGAACAAGACATAATCCTTGCCTCCGAAGAGCTCACAGATTCACTATGGGTGGTGGTGGCAGAGGAAAATGAAATGCAGCAGGCCTTATTGGAGTGGTGATTGCATGCCTCTAAGAATGGCTTTGCTACACTAGAGGATAGCTATTTCCTCTCGTGCCTTCTTTAGTGGTAATGACAGGGCAATATGCTCATGAATTTTGTGGAAGAACTTTTCTCACTAAAAGCCAGAGAAGAAAGACAAATTCCACATGATATTGCTTATATATAGAATCTAAAAAAGTTGGAGTTATAGAACAATTTTGGAAAGTAAAATAGCGGATACCAGAGGCTGGGTCTGTGGAGGATGAGTGGAAAGATGTTGGCCAAAGAATACAAAATTTCAGTTAGAAAGAATTAGTTTCAGAGCTGTATTGTACAACTTGGTGACTGTATTTAATCACAATGTATTATATTCATGAAAATCCCTAAGAGAGTAGATTTTGTGTTCTTACCGCACAAAAAAGTGAGTTAATGCATATGTTAATTAGCTCAAGTGAGACATTCCATAACGTGTACATATTTCAAAATATCATGTTATACACCATAAACATATACATTTTTTAACTGTCAATATAAAAAATAGTTTAAAAATAAAAAATAAAATTGTTACAGGGCGTTGAAGTCAGACTAGTTTTGCCATACAGTGTAACAACTAATTAAGGTGAGAAATCAGGCAACTAGCAAGAAAGTTTTTTTTATTAAAGCATCCTCAACCATTAGAAAGAAATAAAATAAAAATAAATAAATATATACTCCCAAACTATATAAGAATTTCTCACTTTGGGTGATTCGAATATATGTATTTTTTGAATTGTGCCCAAAGTGTCTACAATGATTAAGTCAAAGAAGCAAATCAGAATATGGTCTAATTAGATAATTATTGGCAAATCTAAATATTTGAAGGAAATGGTTCATGAGGCTGTAAGTAGGACCAAATCCTAGACCTAAATAAGAGTATGGTTAGTTCTAAATTAGAATGATGGTTTACATTTGTATGGGCTTTTATAGTTTGATAACTGTTTTTCCTATATATTGTCTTGTCTAATTGTCACAATGACTCTTTGCAGGTAAAAGTTAAAAGCAACAGTTTTACAATTAATGGCCAGCCCTTATGGCTTTTTTGTGTGTGTGTGAAAAAAACCATTTTTTATGAAATTCCATTTTTCTTATGAAAAACCCATTTTCTTAAGAAACCACATTTTTTCTTATGAAAAGCTATCGACAGGTGTAGGCTAGATTGATTAAATCCTTTACAGTGTGCCCTGAAGAGCATTAAAAACCTGTCCGGGGTAAGGAGTCTCTACAACTACTGGTTCAATTCCACCAGGTTTGAATATTATTGGTCTTCTTAATTATCTTAATATTATTTCAATATAGTTGACAAATGATGCTCTCAAAGAATGCAAAATATTTTTCCTCCATATTCCCATATATAAGTAGTTGTAAACTTGTGTTTTCAGCAAGTGTATGTTGGCATCTTAGGTATGTAAAGAAAACTAGATTGTTGACTAGCAAGTGACCTAAGCAACTTTCCATTTTGCTGTTTGACCTAGTGTTGATCATATGAAGAATAGGAGACAATTATATAATTGTATTCTGAATCTATAATGGCAGAATTATGCTGATTTTCGTTAACATCAAGAAATATGTTCAAAAGAAATGCAGAAATCATTCATTTACAATGCATCTAAAAATGTTTCCAAATGATCCCACTGTGTCAGTTTTCTAAAATGTATACATACTCATTTTTATGATCCTTTTATATCTTCGACATACTGAGTGTTTGATACAGCAGTATCTTAAGCTCTGCTAAAGAAAACATTTACAGAGCTGATTTGTCACACGTATTTTTTTTAAACTGACCTATGTATTGGTGTGCTTATTTCCAAAAGGTCTCAATTAGACTGTTGTTACCTTTTTTATTGTGATAAGAAACGTATAACAAATTTACTGTTTGATCATTTTGAAGCGTATAGTTATGAAGTGTTGGGTACATTTACATTGTTGTGCAACAGATGTCTAGAACTTTTTCATCTTATAAATCTGAAACTCTATACCTATAAACACTAATTTCCCTCTCCTTCCTCTAGTCCTTGACGGCTACCTATTTCTACTTTCTGTTTCTATGATTCCGAGTATTTTAGATACTTTATATGAGTGAAATCATACAGCATTTGTCCTTTTATAACTGGTTTATTTCAATTAGGATAATGTCCTCTAGATTGACCCATGTTGTTGCGTGTGTCAGGATGTCCTTGTTAAGGGTGCATAATATTCCACTGTATGTATTACCGTATTTTCTTTATCCATTCATCTATCTATGAGCATTTGGATTGCTTCCACTGCATAAATAAGGTTAATAATCCTGCAATTAATATGGGTGTACAAATATATCTTCAAGATTCTGCTTGAATTATTTTGCATATATGCCCAGAAGTGAGACTGTTACATCACATGGTAATTTTATTTTTAATTTTTTAGTAATCTTCCTACTGTTTCTCATAATGGCTGCACCAATTTTTATTTTCATTAGCAATGCACAAAGGTTCCAATTTCTCTGCACCATCATCAGCACTTTTAATTTTCTCTTATTTTGATAGTGACCACCCTAACTGGTGTAAGGTAATTCCTCATTTAGGTTTTGATTTGGATTTATTTTTATTTTTATTTTTATTTTTTATTTTTATTTTTTTATTTTTTCTTTTTTTTAATTATACTTTAGGTTTTAGGGTACATGTGCACAATGTGCAGGTTTGTTACATATGTATCCATGTGCCATGTTGATTTCCTGCACCCATTAACTCGTCATTTAGCATTAGGTATATCTCTTAATGCTGTCCCTCCCCCCTCCCCCCACCCCACAACAGTCCCTGGAGTGTGATGTTCCCCTTCCTATGTCCATGAGTTCTCATTGTTCAATTCCCACCTATAAGTGAGAACATGCAGTGTTTGGTTTTTTGTCTTTGCGATAGTTTACTGAGAATGATGTTTTCCAGTTTCATCCATGTCCCTACAAAGGACATGAACTCATCATTTTTCATGGCTGCATAGTATTCCATGGTGTATATGTGCCACATTTTCTTAATCCAGTCTATCGTTGTTGGACATTTGGGTTGGTTCCAACTCTTTGCTATTGTGAATAGTGATGCAATAAACATACGTGTGCATGTGTCTTTATAGCAGCATGATTTATAGTCCTTTGGGTATATACCCAGTAATGGGATGGCTGGGTCAAATGGTATTTCTAGTTCTAGATCCCTGAGGAATTGCCACACTGACTTCCACAATGGTTGAACTAGTTTACAGTCCCACCAACAGTGTAAAAGTGTTCCTGTTTCTCCACATCCTCTCCAGCACCTGTTGTTTCCTGATTTTTTAATGATGGCCATTCTAACTGGTGTGAGATGGTATCTCACTGTGGTTTTGATTTGCATTTCTCTGATGGCCAGTGATGATGAGCATTTCTTCATGTGTTTTTTGGCTGCATAAATGTCTTCTTTTGAGAAGTGTCTGTTCATGTCCTTCGCCCACTTTTTGATGGGGTTGTTTGTTTTTTTCTTGTAAATTTGTTTGAGTTCATTGTAGATTCTGGATATTATCCCTTTGTCAGATGAGTAGGTTGCAAAAATTTTCTCCCATTCTGTAGGTTGTCTGTTCACTCTGATGGTAGTTTCTTTTGCTGTGCAGAAGCTCTTTAGTTTAATTAGATCTCATTTGTCAATTTTGGCTTTTGTTGCCATTGCTTTTGGTGTTTTAGACATGAAGTCCTTGCCCATGCCTATGTCCTGAATGGTATTGCCTAGGTTTTCTTGTAGGATTTTAATGGTTTTAGGTCTAACATTTAAGTCTTTAATCCATCTTGAATTAATTTTTGTATAAGGTGTAAGGAAGGGATCCAGTTTCAGCTTTCTACATATGGCTAGCCAGTTTTCCCAGCACCATTGATTAAATAGGGAATCCTTTCCCCATTTCTTGTTTTTGTCAGGTTTGTCAAAGATCAGATAGTTGTAGATATGCGGCATCATTTCTGAGGGCTCTGTTCTGTTCCATTGATTTATGTCTCTGTTGTGGTACCAGTACCATGCTGTTTTGGTTACTGTAGCCTTGTAGTATAGTTTGAAGTCAGGTAGCGTGATGCCTCCAGCTTTGTTCTTTTGGCTTAGGATTGACTTGGCGATGTGGGCTCTTTTTTGGTTCCATATGAACTTTAAAGTAGTTTTTTCCAATTCTGTGAAGAAAGTCATTGGTAGCTTGATGGGGATGGCATTGAATCTATAAATTACCTTGGGCAGTATGGCCATTTTCACGATATTGATTCTTCCAACCCATGAGCATGGAATGTTCTTCCATTTGTTTGTATCCTCTTTTATTTCATTGAGCAGTGGTTTGTAGTTCTCCTTGAAGAGGTCCTTCACATCCCTTGTAAGTTGGATTCCTAGGTATTTTATTCTCTTTGAAGCAATTGTGAATGGGAATTCACTCATGATTTGGCTCTCTGTTTGTCTGTGATTGGTGTACAAGAATGCTTGTGATTTTTGTACATTGATTTTGTATCCTGAGACTTTCCTGAAGTTGCTAATCAGCTTAAGGAGATTTTGGGCTGAGACGACGGGGTTTTCTAGATATACAATCATGTCATCTGCAAACAGGGACAATTTGACTTCCTCTTTTCCTAACTGAATACCCTTTATTTCCTTCTCCTGCCTGATTGCTCTGCCCAGAACTTCCAGCACTATGTTGAATAGGAGCAGTGAGAGAGGGCATCTCTGTCTTGTGCCAGTTTTCAGAGGGAATGCTTCCAGTTTTTGCCCATTCAGTATGATATTGGCTGTGGGTTTGTCATAGATAGCTCTTATTATTTTGAGATACGTCCCATCAATACCTAATTTATTGAGAGTTTTTAGCATGAAGAGTTGTTGAATTTTGTCAAAGGCCTTTTCTGCATCTATTGAGATAATCATGTGGTTTTTGTCTTTGGTTCTGTTTATATGCTGGATTACATTTATTGATTTGCGTATGTTGAACCAGCCTTGCATCCCAGGGATGAAGCCCACTTGATTATGGTGGATAAGCTTTTTCATGTGCTGTGGGATTCGTTTTGCCAGTATTTTATTGAGGATTTTTGCATCAATGTTCATCAAGGATATTGATCTGAAATTCTCTTTTTTGGTTATGTCTCCGCCAGGCTTTGGTATCAGGACGATGCTGGCTTCATAAAATGTGTTAGGGAGGATTCCCTCTTTTTCTATTGATTGGAATAGTTTCAGAAGGAATGGTACCAGTTCCTCCTTGTACCTCTGGTAGAATTTGGCTGTGAATCCATCAGGTCCTGGACTCTTTTTGGTTGGTAAGCTGTTGATTATTGCCACAATTTCAGAACCTGTTATTGGTCTATTCAGAGATTCAACTTCTTCCTGATTTAGTCTTGGGAGGGTGTATTTGTCGAGGAATTTATCCATTTCTTCTAGATTTTCTAGTTTATTTGCATAGAGGTGTTTGTAGTATTCTCTGATGGTAGATTGTATTTCTGTGGGATCAGTGGTGATATCCCCTTTTTCATTTTTTATTGCATCTATTTGATTCTTCTCTCTTTTCTTCTTTATTAGTCTTGCTAGTGGTCTATCAATTTTGTTGATCTTTTCAAAAAACCAGCTCCTGGATTCATTAATTTTTTGAAGGGTTTTTTGTGTCTCTATTTCCTTAAGTTCTGCTCTGATTTTAGTTATTTCTAGCCTTCTGGTAGTGTTTGAATGTGTTTGCTCTTGCTTTTCTAGTTCTTTTAATTGTGATGTTAAGGTGTCAATTTTGGATCTTTCCTGCTTTCTCTTGTGGGCATTTAGTGCTATAAATTTCCCTCTACACACTGCTTTGAATGTGTCCCAGAGATTCTGGTATGTTGTGTCTTTGTTCTCGTTGGTTTCAAAGAACATCTTTATTTCTGACTTCATTTCATTATGTACCCAATAGTCATTCAGGAGCAGGTTGTTCAGTTTCCATGTAGTTGAGCGGTTTTGAGTGAGTTTCTTAATCCTGAGTTCTAGTTTGATTGCACTGTGTTCTGAGAGACAGTTTGTTATAATTTCTGTGCTTTTACAGTTGCTGAGAAGAGCTTTACTTCCAACTATGTGGTCAATTTTGGAATAGGTGTGATGTGGTGCTGAAAAAAATGTATATTCTGTTGATTTGGGGTGGAGAATTCTGTAGATGTCTATTAGGTCCACTTTGTGTAGAGCTGAGTTCAATTCCTGGATATCCTTGTTAACTTTCTGTCTCGTTGATCTGTCTAATGTTGACAGTGGGGTGTTAAAATCTCCCATTATTGTTGTGTGGGAGTTTAAGTCCCTTTGTAGGTCACTGAGGACTTGCTTTATGAATCTGGGTGCTCCTGTGTTGGGTGCATATATATTTAGGATAGTTAGCTCTTCTTGTTGAATTGATCCCTTTACCATTATGTAATGGCCTTTTTTGTCTCTTTTGATCTTTGTTGGTTTAAAGTCTATTTTATCAGAGACTAGGATTGCAACCTCTGCGTTTTTTTGTTTTCCATTTGCTTGACAGATCTTCCTCCATCCCTTTATTTTGAGTCTATGTGTGTCTCTGCACGTGAGATGGGTTTCCTGAATACAGCACACTGATGAGTCCTGACTCCTTATCCAATTTGCCAGGCTGTGTCTTTTAATTGGAGGATTTAGCCCAGTTACATTTAATGTTAATATTGTTATGTGTGAATCTGATCCTGTCATTATGATGTTAGTTGGTTATTTTGCTCATTAGTTGATGCAGTTTCTTCCTAGCCTCGATGGTCTTTACAATTTGGCATGTTTTTGCAGTGGCTGGTACCGGTTGTTCCTTTCCATGTTTAGTGCTTCCTTCAGGAGCTCTTTTAGGACAGGCCTGGTGGTGACAAAATCACTCAGCGTTTGCTTGTCTATGAAGTATTTTATTTCTCCTTCACTTATGAAGCTTAGTTTGGCTGGATATGAAATTCTGGGTTGAAAATTCTTTTCTTTAATAGTGTTGAATATCGGGCCCCACTCTCTTCTGGCTTGTAGAGTTTCTGCCGAGAGATTAGCTGTTAGTCTGATGGGCTTCCCTTTGTGGGTAACCCGACCTTTCTCTCTGGCTGCCCTTAACATTTTTTCCCTCATTTCAACTTTGGTGAATCTGACAATTATGTGTCTTGGAGTTGCTCTTCTCGAGGAGTATCTTTGTGGCGTTCTCTGTATTTCCTGAATCTGAATGTTGGCCTGCCTTGCTAGATTGGGGAAGTTCTCCTGGATAATTTCTTGCAGAGTGTTTCCCAACTTGGTTCCTTTCTCCCCGTCATTTTCAGGTACACCAACCAGGCATAGGTTGGTCTTTTCACATAGTCCCAAATTTCTTGGAGGCTTTGTTCATTTCTTTTTATTCTTTTTTCTCTGAACTTCCTTTCTCGCTTCATTTCATTCATTTCATCTTCCATCAGTGATACCCTTTCTTCCAGTTGATCACATCTGCTACTGAGGCTTCTGCAATCTTCGCGTAGATCTCGAAACTTGGCTTTCAGCTCCATCAGCTCCTTGAAGCCCTTCTCTCCATTGGTTATTCTAGTTATCCATTCTTCTAATTGTTTTTCAAAGTTTTTAACTTCTTTGCTATTGTTTTGAATTTCCTCCCGTAGCTCAGAGTAGTTTGATCGTCTGAAGCCTTCTTCTCTCACTCTCAACTCGTCAAAGTCATCCTCCATCCAGCTTTGTTCTGTTGTTGGTGAGGAACTGCGTTCCTTTGGAGGAGGAGAGGTGCTCTGCTTTTTAGAGTTTCCAGTTTTTCTGCTCTGTTTTTTCCCCATCTTTGTGGTTTTATCTACTTTTGGTCTTTGATGATGGTGATGTACAGATGGGTTTTTGGTGTGGATGTCCTTTCTGTTTGTTAGTTTTCCTTCTACCAGACAGGACCCTCAGCTGCAGGTCTGTTGGAGTTCACTAGAGGTCCACTCCAGACCCTCTTTGGCTGGGTGTCAGCAGCGATGGCTGCAGAATAGCGGATTTTCATGAGACCACAAATTCAGCTGTCTGATAGTTCCTCTGGAAGTTTTGTCTCAGAGGAGTACCCTGCCGAGTGAGGTGTCAGTCTGTCCCTACTGGGGGGGTGCCTCCCAGTTAGGCTGCTCAGGGGTGAGGGACCCACTTTAGGAGGCAGTCTGTCCGTTCTCAGATCTCCAGCTGTGTGCTGGGAGAACCACTACTCTCTTCAAAGCTGTCAGTCAGACGGGGACATTTAATTCTGAGGAGGTTCCTACTGACTTTTTGTTTGTCTGTGCCCTGCCCCCAGAGGTGGAGCCTACAGAGGCAGGCAGGCCTCCTTGAGCTGTGGTGGGCTCCACCCAGTTCGAGCTTCCTGGCTGCTTTGTTTACCTAAGCAAGCCTGTGCAATGGTGGGCGCCCCTCCCCCAGCCTCGCTGCTGCCTTGCAGCTTGATCTCAGACTGCTGTGCTAGGAATCAGCGAGACACTGTGGGCATAGGACCCTCCGAGCCAGGTGCGGGACACAATCTCCTAGTGTGCCGTTTTCCAGGCCTGTTGGAAAAGCGCAGTATTAGGGTGGGACTGACCCGATATTCCAGGTGCCGTCTGTTACCCCTTTCTTTGACTAGGAAAGGCAACTCCCTGACCCCTTGCGCTTCCCGAGTGAGGCCATGCCTCGCCCTGCGTCGGCTCGCGCACAGTGCGCTTCACCGACTGTCCTGCACCCACTGTTTGGCACTCCCTAGTGAGATGAAACCGGTTCCTCAAGCAGAAATGCAGAAATCGCCGGTCTTCTGTGTCGCTCAGGCTGGGAGCTGGAGAACGGAGCTGTTCCTATTTGGCCATCTTGGCTCCACCCCCTTGATTTGGATTTATCTTATGATTAGTGATGTTCAACATTGTTATATATTCTTGTTGGCCATTGGTATATTTTCTTTGGAGAATTGCTACTGAAGTCCTCTGCCCATTTTTTAAAAATTTGTTTTGTTTGTTTTTGTTATAGAGTTCCCTTATGTATTATGAATAGTGACCCCTTATGAGATATGAGTTGCAAATATTTTCTTGCATTCTATATGTTGCCTTTTCACTTTGCTGATTATTTATTTTGATACACAGTTTTTGAGTTTGATGTCCCATTTGTTTATGTTTTCTTTTGTTGCCTGTTTTTGGTGCCATATTAAAGAAATTATTGCCAAACCCAGTGTCTTGAGGTATTTCTTCTAGGATTTTATCTAGAAGTTTTATAGTTTAGTTCTTAGGTTTAGGTCTACAATTCATTTTGCATTACTTTTATAATGTAGAGTTGGAGTCCAATTTCATTCTATTATACATGAATATCTAGTTTTCCCAGTACCATTTGTTGAAGAGACTGTTATTTCCCCACAGTGTAGCCTTTGACACCCTTGTTGAAAACCATTTGGCCACATATGCAAGATTTCACTTCTGGCTTCTCTCTTCTGTCCCATTGGTCTATATGTGTGTCTTTATGCCAGCATCATACTGTCTTGATTACTATTACTTTAAAGTTTGTTTTGAAATCAGAAAGTGTGAGGCTTCCAACTTTGCTCTTCTTTTTCAAGATTATTTTTGCTATTTGAGTTATTTTTAAATTATATTTTAAATTTTAGAACTTCTTCCTATTTCTAGAAAAATTGTCTCTGGAATTTTGATAGGAATTGCATTGAATCTGTGGGTTGCTTTGGGTAATATAGACATTTTAACAATTCTAAGTCCTCCAATTTTTAAGCATGAGGCTGCATGAATTTTTAGACTCTCCTTTTACAGAATGTGTCCTACAAATGTTGAGGCTCACCTGTAGGCTGTGATATAGAGACTTTCCAAAGTAAAATGTATCTTGATTATGGAAGCATTATGGGATGAGGGCACTTCAGAGATGGGAAGGATCTCAGCCATACTTCTTTTCATTTGGCCCAAGAGTGAAAACTGCTGATAGTCTTCTATGTTAAAAAAGAAATGACCACAAATGTGCCTTCAGATGGCACCTATTTATTGTTTCACACACTTTCTAGGTCGGAATTCAAGGCACAGTTTAACTAGATCCTCTGCTTATAATCTCACTAGCCTGAAATAAATGTGCTTGCTGGGCTATAATTTTACCTAATATTCTTCCAGGCCCATGTGATTGTGGTAAATTTCGGGATCTTAAAGTTGTAGGACAGATGACCTCAGCTCTCAGATGCTACTTACTTGTCACATAGCCCTCTTCCTAGGCTCTGATGTCCGTCATTCTGTCATTCTACTCTCTACCTACCTCCATGAGAGCAACGTTTTTGATACCACATATGAAAGTGTACATGTGATATATTTGTCTTCCTTTGGTTTATTTTACTTAACATAATGACCTCCAGTTCCAAGCACATTGCTACAAATGACATTATTTCATTCTTTTCTAGGACTGAATAGTATTGCATTGTGTTTATCCATTCATATTTTCTTTATCCATTCATCTGTTCATGGATGGTTAGGTTGATTCCATATTTTTGCTTTTGTAAATAATGCTGCAGTTAAACACGGGGATGCATGTATCCCTTTGATATACTGATTTCCTTTCTTTCATTCCATTTTTTTTTGATAACTACCCAGTAGTGGGATCATTGGATCATATGGTAGTTTTATTTCTAGTTTTTCGAGAAATCTTCATACTTTTTTTTTTTTTTTTTTTTTTGAGACAGAGTCTCGCTTTGTTGCCCAGGCTGGAGTGCAGTGGCGCGATCTCAGCTCACTGCAAGCTCCGCCTCCCGGGTTCACGCCATTCTCCTGCCTCAGCCTCCCGAGTTGCTGGGATGACAGGTGCCTGCCACCATGCCCGGCTAATTTTTTGTGTTTTTAGTAGAGACGGGGTTTCACCGTGTTAGCCAGGATGGTCTCCATCTCCTGACCTTGTGATCTGCCAGCCTCGGCCTCCCAAAGTGCTGGAATTACAGGCATGAGCCACCACGCCCAGCCCATACTGTTTTTTATAATGGATGCACTAATTTACATTCCCACCAATAGTGTATGAGAGTTCTCTTTTCTCTGCATCATCACTAACATCTGTCATTTTTTGTCTTTTTGATAACAGCCATTGTAACTGGAGGAAGATTATATCTCACTGTGGTTTTGATTTGCATTTCCGTGATGATTAGTGATGTTGAGCATATTTGATATACTTTTTGGCCTGAGAAATATCTATTTATATATTTTGTCCACTTTTTATGAGATTTGTTTTTGTTTTTGTTTTTGCTGTTAAGATGTTTGAGTTCTTTTTATACATCTAGGTAATTTTAAATTACAGTTTGTAATCTTTGACCCATGAGTTAGTGTGTTTTTTTAAATTAACATATCTAAATGATTTCAACTGCTGCTTGCAGTTTTGTTATTGATTTGAGCACTACATGCATAGTGTATTTAGAGATTATAACATACATTGCTAAAATTTTCATTCATGACTGAACCCAATCACAGTTTTGTAAAAAGTTGCAAAGTATTAAAACATTGTTAAACACTTATTTTGGGGAAAGGAAGCAATAGCAAAAAATGTACCCATCTTCCACCTTCATGCTGTATTTAAATTTATTTACCTTATAATCTTTATAGATGAAAATGATGTAAAAATTCCTGTGAAACTATATAAAATGGATCATTCATTAATTTAGTGTTAAAGTTTTACTGAATCTATGTAATTTTAATCAAGAGACTACTTCAAGTATCAGAATGTAGAACAGGAAAAAGACAAAATGTCCTTTTGAGATACCCATTGTTGGTAGGGGATTTGCAGTGAAGCTGCATGTTTCTGCTTGTTGGTGATTTGGCTTTTTATTCTCATCTGTGATTTTGTTCAGGTTAATTTTAACATTTTAAAGGGGAGATTTAGACTCAGCGAGTCTTGAAATGAGACTGAAATTGTGCATTTTTAACACACGCTCAGGTAATGCAACAACAGCATCAATCTGTAACTTGTTACCCAGTGGTTCTCAACTCAGCTGAATGCTTGCAATAGCTGGAGATCTTCAAAAAACGCAGTTGGAATCTAAGACAGGTGCCAAGCTTTGGTATATTTTAAAAACTCCTGAGGAGATGCTAATCAACTGCCAGGGTTGGAAATCACTAGTATCCACATTTCAATAATTCCTCAAAACCCCGGCCAGTTTTTCTCTTCTATAAGCCTCTCCTTAATAAACTTCCTGTCAATTCCATTCCTCTCCCTCCTTCCATTTTCCTAATAATTGGTATCACCTTCAAGTCAAAGTCATAAGATGTGTTTTTACTTTTATAAATTCACTACATATTTCAATGTGTTAGCCTTGTATCCTTAATAATACACTCTTTCTGTGAATGCAAGGACTCAGTTACCTTTAGAGTAAATACAGTTTTCAAACATACAGATTGAGTTTAAATTTGTAAAAAAGGAAATACTTCATGATCAATTAATAGTAAATAATATTTGAAAAACAGTTTAGAAAGTACTTTCACACATTTTCATTTTTGTTTTACAGTAACCTTGTACATTATGTGGTTTTCAATATGTACATCATTTAAGAGAAAGAAGAGGTAATTTTTTTGAACAAGGGTAACACATGTTAGAGCCAAGTTCAGACATTAGTTCTTTGATTCTAAACACTGTGTGTATGTTTCTCACAAGACTTCATAGTTTTTATATCATACAAGAAAACAATACTGGGTATGCTTTCTGTTTTCTTAGCAACCAGATTACTTTCACATGCATTGACTCACTTAAAATTGGCAACAATTTATAATTAACTTGATAACCAACTTCAGCCAAATAATTTATTTGAATTAATCAGTCTAGACATTATAATAGACAAGTAGTTATGCCAGGAACTCCAAAGACAAGGTTTGGAACAATATGATATTTATAATGTTGGCATGGATGTCAGATAAAATATAGAGTCATCCAAAATTCTAACTCTCCTTTAACTCTGCATCACCCAATAGCAATAGTATTCCCTTGTAGAGGAATTAATATGTGCCAGAACTGAAATAAGTACTTTATCTGTTTAAGTCATTTTAATGCTCACAACAGCCCTAATAGTTAAATTCCTTTCTTCCTTCCCTCCCTCCTTTTTTTTCTTTTCTTTTCTTTTCTTTTCTTTTCTTTTTTTCTTCTCTTTCTTCTTTTTTGGAGGAAAAAGTGCAGGCACAGACTGATAACTTTCCCAAGCTCATCTGCTAATTAAATGGGAAAGCTAGGATTTAAAAAAAATCAGTCAATCCTCAGAGTTCATCCTTTAAACCAGGGGTAGGCATAATTTTTAAAAGTACACAGCTGTACCCATTTGGTTAAATACTGTATGGGACTCCTTTCCTTACTACAATGGTTAAGCCCATTGTATGTGGGCAAATTCAGAAATATTTACTATCTAGCTCTGTATAGAATTTTTTTTTTTTTTTTTTGAGACAGAGTCTACTCTGTCACCCAGGCTGGAGTGCAGTGGTGTGATCTCAGCTCACTGCAGCCTCTGCCTCCTGGGGTCAAGCGATTCTCCTGCCTCAGCCTCCCGAGTAGCTGGGATTACAGGCGCGTGCCACCATACTTGGTTAAGTTTTGTATTTTTAGTAGAGATGGGGTTTCATGTGGTCCACAATGGTCTCGAACTCCTGACCTCGTGATTCGCCCTCCTTGGCCTCCGTAAGTGCTGGGATTACAGGTGTGAGCCACCGCACCCAGCCGGAAAATGTTTGTTAATGGCTGCTTTAAACTAATTTCCTGCATTTTCTGTCCAATTAGTCCATCTAAACATCTGAAGCGTGTGCTCATATGTCAATGTGTTCTACACATAGAGTACTTACCTAATTTTTCCAAATATTATATTGAAAAGCATAAGTTTATTTTTTATTTAAAACTCTTTCACAACCTTTATCTCAAGTTCCATAATCACCGTATGAAATAAGAAGGTCAATGATGAGTCTCTTCACTACACCGATCAGAAAAGCCAAGCCAATAAATGTCACAAGTATCACCATGCAGACCTCCAAATTTTGAGTCTACATCACCATGACATCATGAGACTAACACTATATCAGTATATTACTGACCTTCATAATGGCTTAAGAAAACATTTATATTCAATAAATACTTATTGAAAGCTTGCCATATGCCAGGCCTTGTATAAATGTTAATTCACACTTTGGGAAGCCAAGACGGGTGGATCATGAGGTCAAGAGATCAAGACCATCCTGGCCAACATGGTGAAACTGCGTCTTTACTAAAAATACAAAAAAATTAGCTGGGCATGGTGGCATGCGCCTGTAGTCCCAGCTACTCAGGAGGCTGAGGCAGGAGAATTGCTTCAACCCAGTGGGAGGAAGTTGCAGTGAGCCGAGATCATGCCACTGCACTCCAGCCTGGCGACAGAGTGAGACTCCGTCTCAAAGAAAATAAAAATATGTTAATTCACTTTATATTCATAACAAATCTCTGAGGTAAGAACAATAATATCATTTACATAAATAATAACATAAATTACAAAACGGAGGCACATGTTTTAATAGTTTAAGGAACTAACCCAAGGTAATACTGCTACTGAGTGATGGAATTCAGATTTAAACTGAGGTGTCTAAAGTCCTTGCTTATAATGATTTCACTACATTGACTCCTGTGGAGCTCATGCATCAAGTCTGTGTATTTTAAAATGTGAATCTAGTTGAGATTTGAGAATTCATCATAACTGCTTTTAGAAAACATATTAATTACTCTCATTTTGATGACTCAAATAAAAATAGAAATAAAATAATTTTGATGTAATTCAAATCAAAGACATATTTAGTGTAACTATCTAATTGGCTAAAATACATGCATTCACAGAAAATTTCTTTCATTTGCCTTTTTCAGACTAACATAATTAATTTTCTAATATTTTACAAATAAACTTAAGCTTAACACATGTTAATTATGTTTGATTGTTTTGCTCTAAAATCATATAATTCTAAATACATTAAAAATGAAATTGAAAAATTAAAATCCATCTAAAAAGGTACACATTGTAGATAAGAGTTTCCTGAACACTTTGGCCAATGAATTGTGAACAGCTGTTTACATGTGTAATTTTCAAATAGAAGCTTTAAGATTGAATCCATGTTCCAACACATTTTCTGATCCGTTTGCAGTGGTGACGTCAACATAGTTCAAATGACATGGGGTAATTACGTGAAACAAAGCCTGCAGCTAATCCAAAGTGAATGTGTAATTAGAGTGGGAGATAAACCTTTTACTATTTTATCTACAAAAATTTTGAATCTTTTGCTACTGATCCTTATTACCATAATTGTTGGTTGAACTTTATATATATATATATATATATACACACACACACATATATATACACATATATATATACATATATATACATACATATATATGTATACATATATATACATACATATATATGTATACATATATATACACATATATATTTGTAGCTTTGGAATAATCTCAAAGTTACAGAAAATTTGCAAGAAATTTCTGTCTCTGTATGTGTGTGTGGGTGGGTGGGTGTGTCTGTGGTATAATTCCTTCTACATCATATTAAACTAGGCTGCAGGAATTATGGCCCTTAGTTGATAAATTTTTCAGTGCCTTATTTCCTAAGAATAAGAACATTCTCTTAGAGAACCATCATAAAATTTAACATGTTTATATTACCTAATCTACAGTCCATAATTTAAATTTCATCATTAGCTTTTTAAATTTTTTATTTTTCTTTAGCTTTTTCTTTTTACTGGTCCAGAGTCCAGGCCAAGGTCATGCATTATATTTAGTTTTTATGGTTTAAGCCTGTAAGAGTTCCTCAGCTTTTCTTTATATTTTACTATATTTTTGAAGGGCATAGGACAGTTATTTTGTAGAATGCCGCTTATTTTTTATTTGCCTGATGATTCCCCATGATTATATTTAAGGTATGCATTTTTGTCAGGAATGCCACAAACATGGCTCCCTGTATCTGAAGTCACGAATTAATTTGTCCCATTATATTGATTTGTCCCGTTACAGGGGATGTTAACTCTGATTACAGGATTAAGGTAATGCTCTTCATATTTCTCCACTATAAAATTATTCTCTTTTGTAATTAATAAATAATTCATAGGAGATGCTTTGAAACTCTTACTAAACCTCCAACCACTGATATTGGTATTCATCAGTGACGCTTGCCTAAATCCGCTGTTACTATGATAATAGCAAAATGATTTTTTGAGCTTCATAATTTCTTCTATTCTAAGGATGTTGTCTTTCTTCCCTCCCTCCCTCCCTTGTTTCCTTTCCTTCGTTCCTTCCATCCTTCCATCCTTCCGTCCTTCCGTCCTTCCTTCCTTCCTTCCTTCCTTCCTTCCTTCCTTCCTTCCTTCCTTCCTTCCTTCCTTTTTTTCTGCCTTCCTTCCTTCTTTCCTCTTTCTTCCTTCATATATATATGTTTGTGTATATATATATGTGTGTATATATGTATGTATATATATGTGTATATATATATATATAAGAGGGAGAGAAATAAATGGGAATAAATGCACATATATTTAAATATGCATACGTATAAATAAATAAATGCATATATATGCATACTTTCTTATCTATAAATAAATGCATATATACATGCATATAGAGAGAGAGAGAGAGAAAGAGAGAGAAAGAGAGTGCATTCCTTACTTTCTGGAACACAATGCTGTTCTAGACTACTTTGCTTTCTCTGCCCCTGGATCTGGAATCAGTCATTTCTCCAAGGAACGCTGGTTCCTTTTGGTAGAGAAGCCATTTTGAAAGCAAAATCTGAGAACAGGAAGGGGTTATTGCTGATGATAAGTGTCACTTTCTAACTAAATTCAAAGCAAAATTGCTTTTACCTTCTTATCCAAATTGCTATTGGTAAAGTAAAAAGAAGGTATACGAGTCCGTTACTTTGAAAGAATTATACTCTGTCTTTCCTCCAGCACAAATAAAGATAAATAATAATGATGATCTACAAAGTACTGAGCAAGAAAAACATCAATAAAATTCTAAAAATTATATTTGTCCTTGATAGGTTTTAATGCTGTTGTTCCTCATATAGACTTGAGAATTTCCTGGACGTTAAAATATACGTAATAGATATTTTTATATCTTCTTCTTCTTATTATTATTATTGGAGATGGAGTTTTGCTCTTTTTGCCCAGCCTCCCCAAGTAGCTGGGATTACAGGCGACTGCCACCATGCCCGGCTAATTTTTTGTATTTTTAGTAGAGATGGGGTTCCACCATGTTGGCCAGGATGGTCTCCATCTCTTAACCTCCTGATCCGCCCACCTTGGCCTCCCAAAGTGCTGGGATTACAGGCGTCAGCCACCGTGTCTGGCCTTTTTATATCTTATTTTAAGGGAATCAAGAAAATTGCTTTATTTCCTTTAAGAAAAAACACAGCTTTCTAATATTTCAACATCTAAAAATTGCTTCCTAATAGAAAACATATGACTTTCCTTAATTGCCTTCATCATTCATTTTCTGTTTTGAAATGTAAGCATGTCTCCAATATTCACAGCCTTCAAGTGCTTGGTTCAATTCTCACCCAATCACTTTGTACTGTTTTCTCCTAGTAAGTCCTTTTCTGAAGACATTGTGCTAAAAAATATTAGTAGATTGTTGTGTTGTAAGGTTAACATATCTTGACTTAAAAATGAGTTTATGTGTATATATATATGTGTTTATTTCTATATGTATATCACTTTATAGAGATGGGAAATAAATAATAATTTGGTTTATGCAGTCACTTTGATGGGCACATTTATTTCATTTTATGATGGATTCATCTGCTGTGAGTGATTAGTCATCACTAAACCTTGTCTTTTGCATCCCGGGCTTAGTATACATTTGGAAGTTTTCTTTTCACTGTTTAGCTTGAGCATACTTTGTGAAGTATTTTCAGTAAATGACTCCTAGTTAAGTCTATAACTGCAATAATATAATGTGTATAATTGCAATAATGCAGAAACAGAGTAGAGAGAAAATATTAAGGCACTTTTAGGATGGAATCATCAGTAAGTATTACAGTTTGACACACAAGCTTATATTTAGTATTTAGAAATATAACACCATCAAACTTTAATATGGGCATTATTATTTAGGGATATAGGTATGCTAAAACATTGATTAGTAACAATGCTAGGCAGAATTCTAAGATGATTCCCATGACTATTGCCACATGGTATTTTACTTGTGATTATAAGTTTCGTGGCAAAAGTATATTGTAAATACAGTTACATTTACTAATCAGTTGACCTTAAGATGGGGAACTTGGCTGAGTGAGTGCAACTGACATGAATCCTTAATAGTAGAGAGGTTCCTCTGGTTGACTGCAAAAGAGTAAGTCTGACACACTCAGTGTGAGGGGGATTTAATCAGAGGAATCCTGTTGCTGGCCTTGAAGGACTAAATTGTGATATTGTAAGAGAGCGAATGAGGACCATGGCATGGAAATTTGAGCAGCTTAAAGATGACAGTGTCTTCTGGATGGCAGCTCACAAGGCAGCAGCAATATAATTCATACAACTGCAAGAAAAGATTTCTGACAACCACTCTAGTGAGGTTGGAAGCAGATTCTTTCTTACAGCATCAGATGAGTAGGCAGTCAACCAACACTTGGAGTGTGAGACCCTGAGACAAGAATCTAACTGCTGCAATTTACCATGTTGCAGTTTGCATGGATTGGGAGTCTAACATGGCTCAACTGGATTTTCCAAACGTGAAGCATCATATTTGTAAAGCTTTGAGAGAATCTTGAACTCCTCCAGAACCTTATAGTTCTTTCAAGTAAATAGATTGCAAGGCCAATCCCACACTAAAATTCCTTATGAGAACACACCCCAACTACAGTTAGAATTTCTGCCTTACAAACTCAAGTAATACAGGGGCTCTTGCACTTAAAAAAAATCAAATAGTCTAGGATGAGAAAGTGATTGCAAGGAACATGTCTTTGTGTGGTGTATGTCTTCCAAATCAGAGATATTTGCTGTATTTGGATGAGAATTAATCTTGTCAGTAAACTTTACCCAGCTCTCCATATAAAATAAGAAAATGCAGATACTTCTATAGCCTCTCTTGAAATTAGGACACAGAAAAACCAAACCTGGAATTTTGATTTAGGGGCAATGATATAAAGAATACCCAAGGAAAAAAATATTTTGATGGCAAGAGATGCAGCAGTATTGATGTTCTAGGGCACCAATAGAGTTGCAGTATTGGTGTCCAGGGAAGGTGGTGGCAGTGTGGGCTGGCTGATCTGTGGTCCTGACTGAGCTGAGCAGGAATGGGTGGGAAGTTGAGGAGGTAGGACAAAACATGTTGTATGTTTACTCTGCCCCAAATCCTGAGATCTTCCTTGTACATTGTGTAGAAAAGAGTTAACATAGCAGATAGCAGGCCCAAAAAACTGTTATCCTTTAAAACACCTGCTAGCTAGCCATTGGCTGACATCTAGAAACTTGGATTTTAGGAGTAATCTCACCATCCACAAACTAACAAAGTAACCCACTGTGCACCAACTGTTTGTGCATATAATGTGTGTTCTTTGCTGAATACCTGCTTTCCTTTTGAGAGTCCAGAATTTTGGTATACCCTAGGTAGAGGGCACCTATTGCAACCCCAAGAAAAACTCTGGACACTGAGTTTCTAATGAGCTTCCCTGGGCAGGAACATCAAAAACATGTTGCTGCATTTCTGTTGCTGGGGAAGAGTGTCCTCGGTGTGTTCTGTCATGGGAAGGAGTCAGCATAAGGAAAGCTGCACATGATTTCTTCAAGACTCCACCTGTGTTTTTGCCCTTATGATCTGGCCATGTATCCTTACTAAATCACAGTCATAAATCTTGTCATGAGTATTATTATATGCTGAGTCCCATGAGTCATTCCACTGAATCTCCTAGATTCAGGGTCTTGGGGACTCTGACACATACATACATCATTTACTTTCCCAATAACTACTAAATGGATTTATTCCATTCACTTTGAGAAATTAGAAACCACACTCCACATTGCTGAAAAAATTGTCCAGGTTACAGGGTTGTGTAATGACATCACTAGCAGGCAAATCTGTGTGTGTCTAATAAGGTGTTTTAGAACTGGTTGAGTTGTAGACTATGCTAAAATGGGAATTTAAAATATTGTCTTGGCCTACAGTGCTCCTACTGTTTAAACTGTTACCTTCCTATGTAAAATCCTCATCACTCAGCCACTAACCCAGTCAATAATATGTCATTTAATAAATATTCATTGGGTTTTAACTCCTAGCCAAAATATGGGCTCTACTAGTCACACCTGACTACTTTTCTGTGTAGTTCAGTCCATATTTAAACAGTTATTATTGCAAGAAAAACTTTCTGAACAATAACTCAAATCAGCCCTCTTTATGTGGTTACCTCTGGACTTGTTCTCTCATTGTGGCCACAATGAGTAATTCTTCTCTTCCACAGTTCTGAGATTATAAATCTTAGATTTTTTTCAGTCTCAAATATTACATACAATTATATCCTAGTTAAGAATTGATACCAATTATAGATATTTGATATTACTATTTCTAAACTCAAGCTTTTCCAACCTTTCCTGCAACTCTCAAAACCAGGACTATATAAAAATTATTTGTCCAGATGTGGCTATCTGAAGAGCATAGTCCCTGTAAAGTACTTAAGTAGTCATTGTTCTAAAATGTATTCTGAGTCAAGGCCACTTCTTCATCAGAAAAATCTTATTGTTAAATTTTATTTCCTAGCTTCAAAATTGAAGGTTTCTACACCTGTTGATCATTTGTATGTCGTCTTTGGTGAAATATCTGTTCAAGTACTTGGCCTATTTTTCAATACGGTTATTAACCATTTTTTTTTGAACTATTAAGGTTTGGGTGTTTCTAATTTATTTTGGAAATTAACCCCTTATTAGATATAGATGCTTGAGGACTAATAACAGGGTTACATCCAGATAAACTCATCATAAGTTGAAGATATTGTAAGTCAAAAATGCATTTAATCACCTAAACTGCAGAACATTATAGCTTAACCTCCCCTACCTTAAATGTGATAAGAACACTTACATTAGCCTACAGTTGGGCCAAATCATCTAACATGTAGCCTATGTTATAATAAAATTTTGAGTATGTCATATAATTTGTTAAATACTATACTGGAAGTGGAAAATACAATGTTTGTATGGGTGCTTAAAAAATAGTTTCTATGAATGAGCATAATTTTTACACTATTGTAAAATAAAAGCATTGTAATTCTAATTATTATAATGCAGTTCTGTGTGTATATAGTTTTCAAATATTTCCTCCCATTCTGTAGGTTGCCTTTACACTCTGTTGATTGTTTCCTTTGTTGTGTAAACACTTTTTAATTTGATACAGTCTCATTTATTTTGTTTTGTTGCCTTTTCATTTGTGCCATATTCATAAAATCACTGCCAAATCCAGCATCATGAAGCTTTTCCTATTTTCTTTTTATTTTAAACTTTGGATATTTTACCCTCAACTTGAACATTTGTTTCTTTTTTTATTGACAAAAATCATATATATTTATGCCTGGGGGAGGATTGGAGAGATGTTTGTCAAAGGATACATAATTTCAGCTAAATAGGAAAAATAAATTCAAGAGCTCTATAGTTCAACTTGGTGACTATAGTCAATGATAAAATTGTATACTTGAAAATTGCTAAGAGAATAGATGTTAAGTATTCTTACCACAGAAAATACATATGCAAGGTAATATATATGGTAATTAGCTTGATTTAACCATTGCACGTTGTATACATATATCAAAACATCATTTACTACTCTATGTTTTCTTTTAGGAGATTTAGAATCTCAGGAATTACATTTAAGACTTTAACCTATTTTGACTTGACTTTTGTGTAATATATAAGGACCGAATTTCATTCTTTTGTATGAAGATATCCAGTTTTCTCAGCACCATTTGTTGAGGAGACAATCTTTTCCCCATTGTGTATATTTGGCACCATTGTCAAAGATCAGTTGGCCATATGTGCATAGATTTATTTCTGGACTCTTTCTTCTGTTAAACATCACTAATCATCAGAGAAATTCAAATCAACCCTCTACAATGATATATCACCTCACTCCTGTCAAGATGGCAATTAAGAAAACAAAACAAAAAACAAATGTTAGCCATGGAGAAATTTGAACCCTCACACACTGTTGGAAATGGAGATGGTACAGCTGCTATAGAAAACCATATGGGGGGTTCCTTAAAAACTTAAAAGTATAAAACTATCATACCCTATGATCAAGCAAGCCAATGTCTGAATATATATTCAAGAGAACTGAAATCAGAGTCTGGAAGGTACATTGGCACTTCTATGTTCATTGCGGCATTATTCACAATAGCCCAGATGTGAAAGAGGCGTCTATCTACAGATAAATGCATGAAGGAAATGTGGTATATATATGAAACTGAATACTCTTCAGCCTTAAAAAAAGACATTCTGCAGTATGACATATTTAATTTGAAAAAATAAAGTTAGTTTGAGGAAAGCTTTATAGTTCTTTGATGGTATGAAAGACAAAAAATGGAGTATCTAACTTTACTTAAGACAAAATAATATTATGTTAGAATTTACTTTTTATTTTGAGATTGTTGCCAAAATAGCCCATAGACATATTCAATTCATCTCATTTACATTAATATCATAGATAGCTTCATACAACCTCACTTTCATTAAATATAAGTATTCTTCACTTTTGCTACATTCTTTCCCCACTTCAATTATTTTCCTCAACAATTTTTTATTGTGTTTATGCCATTTGGTATCCCACAAACACATACACATAAATGCATTACAATTGTTACGTTTTTATTACAGTGCACTTATTTCAAATCATCAAGATTAATTCTTGTATTAGCTTGGTCTGCCATAACAAAATACCTGAGACTGGGAAGCTTAAACAACAGAAACTTATTTCCCAAAGTTCTAGAGGCTGGAAGTCCCAGATCAGGTTGTTAGCATGGTAGGGTTCTTGTGAGCACCCTCTTCCTGGCTTGCAGATGGCTGCCTTCCAGCTGTATTCCTAAGATACAGGAGAGAGACATTTCTCTCTCTCTCTTCTTATAATGCCACCAATTCCATAGGATGAAGACTACTCACTTATCACCACATTTAGTCTTAATTACCTCCAAAAATGCCATCTCCAAATATTATCACATTTCAGGTTAGTGCTTCAACACATGAATTTTAGGGAGGAGGCACAATTCAGTCGATAGCAGTTTTAAAGTAGGTCATAAGAAATGGACCCTTATTTTATAGATGTGTTAACTCTACGGAGTTATAACAATTTCATTCATGTTGTAGTTGTCAGTAACTAGCTCTATAATTGAAATCCGTAGTAGCACTGTTGAGTCTTTGACAGTTGCAAAAATCAGGGGTAAGAGAATCTTGATAGAATAAACCAACCAACTTTTGGTCTTGCAGTAAGATAAAAAGGTTAATTTCATTTCTTTACATAGACCAAGCTTTGGTAAATGTCATCAGCATATTTTCTCCCCTCATTTAAAAGTTTGAGCTGGTAAGGTTTAACATTAAATCTCCAATTTCTTTTATTGTCCTGGAATTAATCTTTTTTAAATTCTTGAAATATGTGGATGCATAAATTATTAACTAAAATTAGGAATGACTTTATATTTGAACTTGGTACAAAGAGAAAAAAAATGAATCGTGCCTAATTCAAAGTGTGATGCCTGAGTTTTTGGATGAAGGAAATAATTTCAAGGTAGGATTTTAAATTTACATTTTCCTCTTTGTAAATTATGACCTCTGCTTAATTGTCCAAGTGTAGCTTTTAATCAAATCAACTTTGGAAAGTGAGTTAGTGAGTTTCACTTTATGTTACATTGTCATTCCTTTATACAGATAGATATATAAAGTAGGAGGTATAATAATCCGGGAAGGGACACTTTAGACACTTTCTGGGGCCTGATTTTCCTGAGGTTTATCATATATTCTTACATATAAGAAAGTTTAATAAATATTTCTGGAAGCTAATTTGCCTCAATTTGGGAAAATCATTTTTATAAGGAGTATTCACTATATTTGAGCATTTCAGGGAAGAAAATAATGTATAGGTTATAATCTCTGCTCTCAAGAAAATAAGAGAAGCAAGACTTTTACAGAAGAAAAAAATAACACAATATATAATCGACAAAGTGCAATACAGATTGTAATTTTTGGAAGCCTTCAGGGAAATATGGTAGCTTTAGATTAATATTAAATGACAGAAAATGTGTATAGATGAGTACAAAGGAATGTGGGAAAAATAGAAATGGTAAAGCAAGCAAGAATCGAAGTCAAAAGATGAGATTGAGCAGAGGGTTTACACCAGACTGTAGTGAGAATAGATAAAGTAATAAGGATCCAGTGTGATGTTTTCTGGTTGTTACATTTTTCCTTCTTAATGAGGATTTTGCATGGCTATTTTCTGTAAGTTTTGCAGGTGGACCAGTCTGATTCTCATTGACGTTTCTGTGCTGTAGATATATTTTGGCAGTTCTGTCCAGCTTATCATAACTCTTTTCTGTGAGAATATCTTTCTCCTTCCTTAGGGTTGCCAATCACTCTGTTCACGAACTACTACTGTTTCCTCAACTCTGTCTAGTTGCTTAGACCAGGAGTAGACATATGATCCAGGTTTGTTATAGGGATTATAAAATTGGGGATCGGAGACAACTAATAAGCTTCTCTTTGCTGGTGAAACTGAAGGGCATTTAAAATATGTAAGTTTTGGGGAGTTATACCATGTGGACAGAGAGACCTTAGAAAATTGTTTTGATGAAGGAAAAGATTGACATAGACATGAAAAGAGAAACAGGAAGATATCAAAGAAAATTGCCAGCTTTTGATTGCTTCCCAGTTCATATTTTTCTCTTTTCTTTTTCCCCTTCATTTGTTCCTTCCTTTCTCTCCTGCTTCCTTTCACTTCATTAGGTGTTTAGATACATTCTGTAACATGCACCTACAAGTCAGTTATGGAAGAGACCACAGATGTTGTGGTATATTTAATTTTAGTAGTAGTGTATTTTCTTTGATTCACCCATGGCCAGTACAAATCAAATATAATGTACTAGAAGTTATAATATACTAACAAAGCCTAATACCAGAACTGTAAGGCGAAGTAAGGAAATTAACCATTAAAAACAGAAACATAGAAAATCAATTTGATTGGGAATATCATTCCCACATTTATAACCTGGGGAACTAGTTTGCTTTTGAAAGAAAGCTAGTCTAGGATGGTGATTTTACATTGTCAGTTTTCAAAACATGTATGTATTTTTTTTAATTTAGCGTTGAATATTCTCAAAGGAATTAATTGGTTTTACAAATTAAACACCAAAAATATACGTGGGAAAATATATTTTACTACATTTTCTAATTTACCTTCAAATAAATCTATTTGTTTAATCTCTCAGAAAGGATTCATATATACATTTTTTAAAACACTTTGAAATCTGCATTAGAACTCAAATCTAAATTAGTATATTTAATAGACGCTATTCTTTTATGAACCACAGGGTCAGAAATATCATCCATCTAGCTTTGTTGAAGTTTTGGAACAAATTATTGTTTCTGATATGAATTAAAGTTGCCATTGTATGAAATAATATATTTTCAGAAACACTGAATTGTCAAAAATATTCTCCTTAAATAGGTTATTTATGTCTCTTTTCGAAATATATTCCTAAGTAACATCAATGTCTTAGATTCAGCAGAAATACCACTTTCCATCTTACATTGAAGTGTGTTTTCTCATTTAGCTTTAACTCTATTCACAGCATTTTGTTCTCCATGTCTTTCTCTATAATTCAAGAAGCAAATTGAAATATCAAGATGAAAATGGATGTACGTTTGCATATAATTTTTAAGGCTTGTCGTTACTGTTGTAATATCAATCTATTTTATACAAAAATTGGTCATCCAGTGATTATTGACAATTAGGTTTCTTTATGGATACTAACTATATAACAGGAAAAAACACAGATAAAATTTCACAATTTGATCTCAACTGCAGAGAAAACTCACGCAAAAGAATTTAACAATGAGGCCTGTGTTTAAATGTTCCATTGATGACATAGAATATTTTGAGTTGCTAAGTTAGATATTTTTACTTTCTTGACTGATCTATTGCACCTTTAGCTTTTGACCAAGATAGAGTAAAATGAACTGATTTTGTACTCCTGCCTTAAACAACGAGTGACCCAGACACAATATATGAAACAAGTTTTCAGATATTGGACAACAGCCAGCACAGGAAAGTTAACACAGAGAGAAACAGACAAACAAAATAGCCCTGTAGTTGCCCCAGTGTTTTACCTGTCAAGAGTTTCTAAGCTACAATGCATGAAGGGGATACCCAAACCCAGTCTTATGTTGAAGAAACAGAACTGTGAATTTGGGAGGCCAGTTAGAATTTCCAGGGCAAATTACAGGAGAGAAGAGAGCTGCATGGAGAGCAGAGAGATGTATACAGAAAATCACACAAGGTTTCCTTCAAGTCCTCAGCTGATGACCAATCAGAGACAAAATATATATAAAGAAACTACCCAAGGTTGAAGACAGACCCATCAAAAAAAACCACAGGAAGAAAAAGAAATAAAGGTAACTATATGAGATATGAGGGGTATTTAATTTGCTTGACTACAGCAATCACTTCATTGTGTAGAGTTATATCAAGATAAGTACATGAAAATATCAAATTTTAAACTTTATATATAATAAAAAAAAGAAAATTTCCCCGAGGCGGGTGGATCAATGAGGTAAGGAGTTCAAGACCAGCCTGGCCAAGATGGTGAAACCTCATCTCTACTAAAAAACTACAAAAATTAGTCAGGCACGGTGGCAGGTGCCAGCTACTCAGGAGGCTAAGGCAGGAGAATGACTTGAAGCCGAATGGCAGAGGTTGCAGTGAGCTGAGATTGTGCCACTGCACTCCAGCCTGGGTGACAGAGTGAGACTCTGTCTCAAAAAAAAATTTTAAAAAAAGGAAAAGAAAAAGAATTTCTCAGAGCTCAAACAGAGCTACAAATAGTTTGTATTTCTACCTGCCAAAATGGAAAAAACAAACCAACAATGGATTGAACATTAGATAGGATATTCAGAAAAGTATGGCCTCAGTAGTTTGGAAAAATTAGCTCTAGACTAACAGCTCTCTGAAAATAAGCTTAGAAACAAGACTTGGAAATATCAAACCTTTCAACTGACTTAACTGTGTCCTAAAACAAAGCTAAGAAATATTTACAGAACACTTAAGTATGTAGCACAAAACATGATAAATACAATATTCAACATCTTAGAAAAATTACCAAGCATACAAAGAAGCATAAAAATATGAATTATTATAAATTAAAAAACAACAAAAAGATATAGTTTCAGAAATAACATAGATGTTAAGAGTTAGTACACAATATAATAAAAAACTTATTGTAACTCTACTTTATATATTATACCAGGTAGCGAATGTGTGAGCATGTTAAAGGGAGAAGTAAAAAACAAAATTAAACATCTAGAATAAAAAAGAAAAAAGTATCTGACATGAAAAATACCCCATATGGAATTAACAACAGTATACACATTGCAGAAGTGTGCTTGTAGTGATAGCAATAGAAATGACCCAAAATAAAACATACAAGGGGGAGAAAAATAAAAATAGATAACACTGTAGTAAATTAATAGTGCATCAGTGAACTATGAGACAACTTTCAATGGCTTAATATATGTTTACAGTAATTGGAGACCCCAAAGGACAGAAATGATGGGGGTGGCCTACTCTTTGAGAAATAATGGCCAAAATTGTTCTAATTTGCTGAAATATATAAACGTACGGACCCAAGGAAGTCAACAATCCAAATCTCAATTACAAAACAATATGAAGAAAACTACATTAAGACACATCATAGTCAAATTTCTCAAAACCATTGAGAATGAGACAATTTTAAAAGCAATCGAAAAGGACACATTACATACAGGGGAAAAAAATGTAACAATAGCAGAAGACTTCTTGTCAAAAAAAAAATGCAACCCACAAAACAGTGGAGCACGATTTTTAAAGTACTAGAGGACAAAACTGCCAACTTAGAATTTTATACCTAGAAAAAATACCTTTCAAAAATAAAGGTGAAATGAGTACCTTTCGGAAATACAACAGCTGGAAGAATTAATCACAGACAAACCTCTGCTCCAAAGAATGTAAAAGCATTTTTTTTTTTCAGTCAGAAAGAAAATACCCAGTGGAAATCTGGATCTATGCAAATTATTAGGTGCAATGGAAATGGTAAAATGTAGGTAAATAAAAAAAATTGTCTTGTCTTTTAAATATCTATAAAAGATAATTGACTGTTTTAATGAAAGTAACAAACTTTATGAGTGTTCTGAGTGTCCCATATGTTGATTAGGTTAGTAAGTACATGGGTGTTCAGATTTCTCAAATCCCATCAAATTCTGAACTAAAATCTACATAGCATTTTTTTGTGTAAATTATACCTCAAAAATAATTTTGCTTGACAAGTGAAAGAATTTTGTTATAATTTGAAATCTGTGGAATATCAGTGATACTAAAGTTATATATTTTCATCTGTTTGTTGCTAATTTGTGATATTTTGTTATTAATTATTTTGAATCTGTTTCCTAATATTGTTTCATAAAATGTTTCAAAGTGTGTGAACGTTGTTCATTCCAACTACCATAATAAGATGTTAAGTTCAGAGTGAAAAATCAGTGAATAATTAGAAAATTCCATATAGATAGTATAGACTGCCACTGTCATACTGTCCAATTACTAAAAAGTATCCATTGAGATTGGTCTAATTAATTATTAGTATTCCCAATTTATCTATTTTCAGTTTAAGGTAGAAACTAGGGTTATCTGGTGTCTAAGTTAATGAATGCATTTGTTTCTCTAAATTATACCATGCCATGTGCAGTTAAAAAAAAGCCCAGGGAAGAAAGTCTTGAAATTTATTAGTAAAGATTTATATAATATGGAAAGAAGAACTTAGTTTTAAGATATGCTAAGTTTTGCATGCGACCATGGAATTTCATTATAGGAGATCTTCCATAAGTGATTTTTTTTTTTAAAGAGTCTTTTCTTTTAAAAAATTCAGATCCTTCTTTACTGAAAACCGCAGATCCCTCAGATCTCAAATTCATTTGCATGGGTGTGTAACTTTGTTTCAGCACTGTGCAGTTATTTCAACTGATCCAAATGGAATTACTTAAATCCCATTATTCAAATCAATCTTCCATATTGGAAGAAGACATTGTTAGGATTTCATTTTAAATATCTGAACCATAAGGGTCAATTATTTTTATGGAAATTGCTGTCTATCTCATCGATGTCCTTCATATGGATGCTTTTTATTTCTAGTTTGGCTAAGACATGGAGATTGTAATTTCTTTTAAACACCTACTAAATTACAACTGTTCTGTCAAAAATATAACATGTTATATGTGTGCCACATTTAGCTCTGGCCTCCAATTCTTCCAAACACAAAAGCTCCATTACTGGAAGCTGTCAGTTGAGCTGTTTCATAACTGTCAAACGCATTGTTATGTGGGAACTTCAGCAACCATGTCCCTTTTGCCATATTCAGCATATTGACATTTCCTTTAAACCAGGGGTGACAAGACAAGTATAGATTTGGCAGTTATCTTAGGGGTTTAATTAGTGGCAGCTGGAGATGCTGAATTTCCAATCTCTTATGTTGAAAAAATACTGAATTTCCACCTGATTTTAAACTCCACCCTCTTTTGAGAATCACGCTAGCCTTCCACCTTGGAAACTCCTTTATCTCCAAATCACTCTTCCTGACTATTGGTTACACTGAATCTATTTAAATATCTGCAAGTAGGAAGAAGATAACACTAGTGTGAATGATTGATAGCAAATATATTTTTGCCCTATTTCTAAGAAATTATTTTACATGTGACATCTGATCTTTTCCCCACTGCTGTAGACCAGAGGTTCCATTCCATTGTTGTTTTTGGACCAGCTGCATCTGCATCACCTAAGAACTGGTTAGAAATGCAAATCTTCAGTCCTGCCACAGATCTATTAAGTAAGAAGGTCTAGAGGTGGGGCCCAGAAATCTGTGTTTTAACAAGTTTGAGAACCACTGATTTAGAGGTCGAATACTGGCTGGGTGTGGTGGCTCAGGCCTGTGATCCCAGCACTTTAGGAGACTGAAGCAGGAGGATCACTTGAACCCACTAGTTCAAGACCAGCATGGACAACATAGAGAGACCTTGTCTCTGCAAATAATTTTATATATATATATATATGTAAAATACACATGTTATATAATACAACATAGACCCTGTCTCTGCAAATAATTATATATACATGTATATAATACATACATGTTATAAATATAATACACACATCATATATATATATAATATACGCACATATAAAATATACACACATATGTGTGTGTTTCTGTGTGTGTGTGTGTGTGTGTGTGTGTGTGTATTAGCTGGGCATGGTGGCAGGCACCTATGGTCCCAACTACTTGGGAGGCTCAGGTGGAAGGATCACTTGAGCCAGGGCAGTGGAGGCTGTAGTGAGACATGATCATGCTACTGCATTCCAGCCCGGGTGAGAGAGTGATACTCCATCTCAAAAAAAAAAAAAAAAAAAAGTAGAAGAACAAGATATATAGTATTACTGTATCTCTTTTCTCCTATCTCTTTCTTCAACTCCTCTCCTTTAACTTCAAGATATATGTTTTGCTTCACCAAACTTTATAAGGAATATTATTTACATCTTTAAACTTTAGTGAATGAATAAAGTTTTATCTGATTTGTTTGATTCCAAATCCAACATTTTCAGGGACATGTCTTAAATGACCAAAAGTGTGCCCTGTTTCTGTCCCTGGATTATTCAACTGTGGCCAACAGATAGTAGTTTATATTTACCATAGTTTTTCTCACTGCAATCCTGTGAGCTATGAGAAAGAAAGAAGAAATAGAAATTCCCAGAAGAACGAGGTAGATAGGAACATAATTCTAGAAAGCCCAAGTCTACATTCATCAGAATCTGGAATCCCTATACCCTTAAAAAACTCTCACCTTCAACTGGATCCTAAGTGCCTTATGCATATCTTTTCATAGTACCTTAACATTTCCTTCATGTATGGTTTGGTGCAGCTCCTGATTTTGATTTCTGAAGGACTCAATCAGTAGTAATTGCTGACCTTAGTCTTTTAGTGTGTGGGTGTGTATTTCTTTTCTTAAATTTAATTTTAAGTTCTGGGATAAATGCAGTATGTGCAGGTTTGTTACATAGGTATACATGTGCCATGGTGGTTTGCTGCCCCTATCAACCCATCACCTATGTATTAAGCCCCACATGCACCATTTATCGTGGATAAATGACTTATAATCATTAGATCACACACTACTCCAGTGAGTTGGAAAATTCCCTCTCCTTCAAAGTTAATATTTCGTCATTAAGATACCCAAAGAATGATATCACTCTTTGTTGGTAGCTGCTTCTTTCTAGAAACTTGGGACGCGTTTGTTAACAATGCTGGAAAATAGTTGAGTGGTATGTATCACAGACTCATTTCACTCCAATATGCTATCTCATTTAATATCTCAGAAATCTGCAGTAACTTTTCTTCCATCTGGGATATAACTCGAGGAATTAGGTGCTGAATGAAACACAAAGGATTTTGTGGTCTTTGGAAATCATCTTGTATCTTGAATAATATTGAGATGTCCTGATTCAATGATTTATTGAGTGACTTTATACATGCTAAGATATGTTGTCTCTGCTGTGTTTCTTTATCATGAGAACAGAGATCATCACCACAGTTTACTCTTTATTTATTTAACATGGCATTGTTATTTATTTATCAATATGTCTTTATTCTTTATTATTTATCCCAGGAGATTCTTGCCTAGGAAGTTAAAGCTGCACACATCTTTATTGTACATTTAAGAAACCTCTTAAAATACTCATCAAATCTACCAGAGAAAGTTTCAAACTATGATTTATGCCAAAGAGTCATTGAACCCATTACCTCAGAATCTTCACCTTACTCTGTTCACATATATTAGGCTATTATATTGTGGCCTTTCTTCAGTCCTAACCAAGCCCTTGCACTGAGAGAACTGCCTTAAACCAGATGTAAAATCTCAGTAAATATACTTAACTTTACTCTCCCACTCGGGGACATTACTAAGGCTCTAGAAAATTGCCAATTTCCAAAACTCAAATTTGTCTTATCAAAGGCTATTTTGGTTAAGTTTGGGAAAGGCAGCACACATATGCAGCTAACATAAAGTGTTCAGATTGCACATTTATTCACACTACAATGAGATGTACAGAGCAAATGCAGTCTCCACAATTAATTTGGTCCTAATTATTATACCCTATCTGCTGCCTTAAATATCCTCACCTCAGTTCTAGTTGATGTTATGAAACCACTGAGTCTCCAGTGGCTTTCATTTTGGACCATAGTAGTAATCTGGGAATGGAGTCCCTCTCACCTGATGTCAGCACTCAAATCAACTAACTTCCAAGTATCCTCTTAGGGTGATCAGAAAATAATAAATTTTTCCCAGGAATAACAGTAGCATAAGTCAACCTCCCATTCTTCTTAATCTAATTTTACTGCCAGAATTTCATGACGTCAGGGTTCTCAAAGAATGCACTTTTGGGAAACAATGGAAGAATGAGATACACATTACCATTTTATAAACAACTGAGCTTGAGTCTCATGTCTGAATCGGGACTGTTTCATAAATATGTAACTGATAGGTGTAACTTAGATTTTAGTCTCGAGTTATGATTCTAATTTCTCTCTCACGGTCTACCTCATGGAAACCGCTGGGGCATGTACACCTACAGAGAGAACAGAGAGAACAAAGAGATGGCTCTAGGTGAATTCATTTTCTTGGACCCTTGCAATGCTGCAAATTCTAGAGAATGACTTGGCTACCTCCGCAAGCTGTCCTGACCCAAGTCTGAACCAGGAATCAGAGAGGGAATATTTGTATTTTAAAACATTTAAGTTTAGCCTGTTAACCACATCTAGTCCAATGAACCTCATTGGGTGGTAATTGCAGTAGGCAGAATAATAGCCCCTTGCAAAGATATCCAAGCCCTAATTTCTAGAACCTGTGCATTTGTTACCTTACTTGGCAAAGAAAAATGAGTTGCATATAGAATTAAGGCTGCTAATCAGCTGATGTTAAAATAGAGACATTATCCTGGATTATATGGGTAGGCTCAATGTGATCATCAGGGTTCTTAAAAGCAGAAGAGGGAGGCAGAAGAAAAGGTCAAAGCTATGATACAGTGTGTAAGTGACTTGACTTGCCATAGCTGGCTTTGAAGATGGGGGAAGCATCCATGAGGCAAGGAATGTGTGTAGCCTCTAGAAGCTGGAAAAGACAAGAAAGCGAATTATTTCCCAGATCCTACAGAAAACAAAACAAAACAAACAAACAAAAATATATAGCCCTACCAACACCTTGATTTTAACTCATCAAGACCTGTGTTGGACTTCTATTATAAAGAACTGTAATAGAGTATATTTTTGTTATTTTAGCCACTAAGTTTATGGTAATCGATTACAGAAACAATGAAAACTAACATGCCACTTAAACTGTCAGTGACCCTTTCCTTGGAAACAAATGGGTAAAGCAGAGAGGGGTATTGGTAATGGATGGGCAGAGGAGAATAAAGCTACATCTGCCCCATTCTGAATTAAGCACCCCTTTCTTAGAAACTTATATTCTTTGTACATGCCTCTGTCACTCCAGTTATTACATGATATTACAGATGGAGATATGTATGTCTGATTGTCAATAAGGTAATTAGTAATTTAACGATCAGCAGTATTATTATTTTATCTTCTGAAGTTGCGTTCCCAACGTTTAGTATGTTTCACTTAAAATTATTACATATTTTTAATTTATTCAAAAGTAAGTGAGCACCATCTATGGGCTAGTACTAACAAAGGAGATTGAAATGTAATTAAAAGCCCCCAAGAAGTAGATTTGTTAGCATCACTTGGAAGAGACAGGTTATGCTGAAGTCATACATGACCTCAACATTTCAGTGGCTAACAATAGCAAATGTTTATTTTTTGCCAGTGACACATGAATAACATGGGTCAGCTTCGACTCTGCTTCATACATTCTCCAACCTAAAATCCAAACTGATTTGGAAGTCAAAATCCAGAAGTAGTCTCTTTCTACTGCCTTGCCGCTCTCATGACAAAAAAAAAGAGGAATCATGAGTACCCGTGTACTAGCGCTAAAAACTTTTCCCTGTAGGTAACACATGTTACTTTTGCTCACATTTCATTATTCAGAGCAAATCTAATTGACACACTTGGAGCTGGTGGAACAAGAAATTATGATTATCACCTAAGGAGGTGCAGCTAATATTTGTGAAAAAACAAACAAACAAACAAACAAACAAACACACATATAATCTATTGCACTACTACCCCAACCCTAATATTTTTAAAGATTAATTCAGTTCTAGTTTTCTCCATGAAAAATGGAGATAATTCATATTGATCACCTCATCAAAACTTGACAGTTTAACCACGGTGTGCTTTTATATTTTTAATCTAATAGGACCATATGCTGATCATATTTCATTATTCTGGCAACACTTATAATAGTTCTGGACATAAAAATGAGTACCAATAAGTGCTTGTTTAGTGTTGAATTAAACATATATATATATATATATATATATAAAGCATATATAAATATATATATATAGCATATATAAATATATATATATATATATTTTCCAAAAAGGCTATGTGCTATAAAACAAACCTCTTCAACTCTGAAGAGGCTTGACCTAGAAATAAGTCCATGGTGTCTTCATATTAGACAGAATAGAAAAAATAATATGGATACCATAGAGGAGATGCCTGTTTTATGAATGTCTTCTATAGACATAGCTGCAAGGCCACAGACAGGTTAATTACGACTATCAAGCACAAAGTAACTACGCGAAGGGCAGTAATTTTCAATTGGAGGATAAGAGAGGACAATTAAATTATAATGGTATCATAAAAACGTGTATATATTTAGAGACACAATAACAAGCTTCTAAGTAAAGTTTCTCGCAATTGAAAATGCTAATGAGATAACTAGAACATCTCCAACCCAAAGACAGACACACACACTCACACGCACAGAAACACACATACACACACAGTGTATAAAAAACTTCTGATAAATAATTTTTGATTATATAGTGTGGTAGGAAATCTGGTATTCTGATAAAATATAAAATGGATAATACATTTTAAAGAAAGTTACATATAAAAGCAATTTCCAAGAATTATAATTCAATAAAAGTCCCTGAATATTAAAGCTCAGCTGAATATAATTTTGTCCTCTCTATTTCAGAAAGCAATTTAAAATCATGTAGGGCATTAGAAATGTTTCTTATATTTGTAGGCTATTAAATTTTATAAGGTACTTTCCACATACATTGTCATTTGATTCTCACGACGACCTCATGAAAGGCAAAGCATTATTATGCCCCATTAGCACAGCTTATGACATACAATAGGCAATTATTAATAAATATTTGTTGTTGGAGTGAATGAATGGATGACTATGTCAGTTATAAGGAAGGTGAACTTAAAGGAGTTAACTGTTTTACTCAAGGAGACAGACCCTGAAGCTAGGACTTTAGTTTTCTGAGGAAACCTTCTTTCTCTTCACCATGAATATGACCTCCCTTTGAATGTGAGCTCGCCTTGCTCAAATGGTACATAGAATAGAAAAATGTAAATTGTGTATTAAAATACAAATTGGCTCTAATCAAATCTCAAAAGACTATTGTTAAGTAAAACTTTTTTTGTAAAATAAGTAATTTGACTTAGTATGTAAAGTTTATTTGTGCATTTGTGCATGCATTCAGTTATTTGAAAATTGCAGAACCTGTGTTCAGTGCTACAAATTATACTGAACACTGGCTCCCACTTTCTGTGTCATAGGCTGCTAGGCAGTAGTGAAGCCTAGAGACCTCATCTCAGAATAATATTCTTAAATGCACAAAATAAAATATGGAGGATTACAAAGGAGAGCAATTATGCTTAAAAATAGTTCTATCATGTTGATAACCACTGCATAGATAGTTAAATTATGGTAATGATTATTACAATTATTGATCATTATCCATGATATTGTAATATTATACACACTATTAGAAGGAAAACAGAGCTAGTAATCCTTGCATAATACATATGCATTTATTCAAAGAGAAAATGAAGGTGAACATGTACATTTCACTGCTTAAAATTCCAAAAATACTGCAGTTAAAATTTAATATTATGGTGTTAAAGGTCATGCTAAGGCAAGAATTATAGATATTATTTCATACTCTTCTGTGTGGGTCTGAATTATTTATTTTATTTTCAAAACCTCCCAAAAGGGGAGAATGACATACATCCAACACTATTTAATGGATTTGTTGTGAAGGTGAAACCTACTAATAGATGGCAAGGCATTTTAAAATTTATATAATACTTAAAATGAAAGGTAGAATTTTATAGAATAAGCAATAAAGCATGAAATTTAAAAAACAAGCCAGACCACAAAACTCGAAGTTATGTGCCACGATATGCAGAGTAGAATGGTTCAATATAACAGTTGAAGAAGTGTCATAAAACAGCCAGTGCATGTTTATTGTCAAGTGTGTGGTTTAGATAACTAGGATCATTGGAGGCTGTAGTCCAAGAAATAAATATGATCTGAGATGGTACTGTAATGCTAATTTAACAGGAAGTATTTGGAAGGAAGGAAGGGAAGGAGGGAGGAAGAATGTGAGAAGAAGGAGGGGAGTGGAGGGAAGGGAATGAGAGAGGAAGGAAAAGACTTTAGTCACAGGGCTGTTAAGAAAATTAGTGATAACAATGGTAAGAAGCTTGAAGTATATTTAATGTTTAACTAATGATAGCTATTATTATAATTTTGCATCAGGCAGTATTTGCAGGAAAATCCCTTTAGTTTGCAACATCTGCCATAAAAAAAAAATATGTCTAGGTTTGTGTCACAGGGAAAGGCCAAGTAATAAAATTCTTCATTAGCAATTATTTGTATACAAGTGTTTGATTTCTACTCTAATCAGCTAAAACCACAAACTGAAACTTATTTAAGGAATTAGAGTGCCTGATGGAACTCAAGACCCCACAAGAGACTGTAGAGGCATCTGCAAAACTACCAGGACCCAAAAAGCTCCATGATGTAAAGAATCCACATTGTAACTATTGTCAGACTTGACAGCAGTTTTAGTTTCCCTTGGTCAACTAAACAAATTGGTCATTATTTTGATCCATCCATTTGTGAGGAGAAATCCTTTTTGTAATACATGGTAACTGGCATTCATTGAAAATATGACTTATGTCCCTTATGAGACTTTAGTGTTTTCCTAGGTTCAGAAACAAAAATGACTTATTTTTCTCCTACTTTGAGTCAAAGCCTCAGTACAAATGATAGAAGTCACATACAATACATACCCAAAACCAAAAGATTGTCATGTATATATATCTATTATATATATATATATAATATATGTAGGTTTATTATATAAACTTCTTGTAATAATTATATAAAAATATAAGTATCTCTCACACACACACACACACACACACACACGAGAATCCTACTCTAAATCTCTCATTTATTACCACTCCTAGATAGTCACTCCTATTACAGTTGTATGAATCCTTCTGGACATGATTTTGCCATTAAAAATGTACGTCTTGTTTGTTCGTATTTTTCTAACATTAACATTAAAGATGACTCACAATTTCCCATACATTGTGGTGCTTATTGTTAAGGTTTTAAAAATTATTATACCTTGCCCATCTTTTTAGGGCCTTGTAACTCAAAATCACTCTTTTCAAGCCTGCCTAGCTTCACGGGATGACTGAGCTACAAATTATTTAAGCACTTTCATACTTGTTAACATTTAGATATTCTTCCATGTATCTGTTACTGGATATTAAGTAAAAGTTAAAATACACATACACAATTTGACTGAAGAAAGAATCTCATTATTTAATTTGTACACACCAATCATAAAAGATAGTTACAAACAATTTATTTTGTTTCTTGTCTTACTTCTGAGGATTACCTGTTCATGTTCACAGGTACCATAGAATCCTCAAGTGACACTGGAAAAGCTGGAACATGGGAGCAGCCACATTTGACAAGGATGCATAGGGGACAAGAGCATCAAAGGGTTCTCAAAATTGCAGGCAACCTTGTTCTCAGCCAATCAAGCCCTAACTTGCCTGTAAGAGGATTTGTAGAAATTTATTTATGGTGACCTTCAGACCAATTGGTATTTTCCCTCATGTTATGAATAACATTGGGTAAATTTAAACACTTCTACTTAATGAAAGTAAAAGAAAAATAAGTAAAATGAGTAAACTGATTTAATAAGTCAATTAAGTTCGAGGAGTTAAGTGTTCCTCTAGCTGGACCAGCTGTTTGTAGATCAACATTCATTCTAGGGCTTTGCTTTGGCATTGTAATATGGCCTTACAGAAAACCTATAAACTATGTTAGTATAATCCTAAAAAGATGGCATCCCCAAGACATTGATACTTTAAACAAGACAGTAAAACCTATGAGACAAAGCTTCCTTACTCGCCCTTTGTTTTTCTAATTTTGTGGCTGAGAATGGGATAACAGCTATTACCATGGGAATAGGAAAACATTTCCTAAAAAGTAAAAAATATTTTACTACATGGGTAACGTGTTTGCTGACATTTTTTTCCCTTGGTCAACTAAACAAATTGGTCATTATTTTGATCCATCCATTTGTGAGGAGAAACAAAGTCAGTTCAGTGGCAAACCTCTGTTGTGTCCACACTTCACTTTATAAAGGTCCTAACGACTGATAAGGTATAATAGCAGGACAGGATAGTTTTGTTAAAGGTAACCTGTCTCTACATTTTCTGTGAAAAACCAGCCAATATACCCCAGTGGAAAACATCAATCAGGTTAATTGTCTGCTTTATTCTTATTTTCTTTCTACCTGACTTATTCTAATTATAGATCCCCCTCTGATTATAGACTCCCCTAATAAGTGCTCAAACTTCTGATCATTCTGTATCTCCACTGCCAAATTAGATGCCAGCTATTAACTGCTGCCACCTCATCAACTTGAACTGTTCTTTCACTGTCTGCAGTTAGGTCCCTTCCAGCCACCTTAGAACGGCAATGTTTTGTTCACATGTCACTGAGGTCTGATCACATGCCCACTAAGTCTTAAGCTTCTACTTTAAGTAGCTTACCCTGCTTGCCAAAATGATCACCCAGTCAAAGGATCCACAGTGTTCTAGTTTGAGTAAGACTCAGAAGGTCTTGAAGGTTTGCATTAAGAGAAGTTGGTTAATGGGTACAAATACACAGTTTGATAGAAGAAATAAGACCTACTCTTTGATAGATCAGCAGTTTATAATAATCCATTGTATATTTCAGAATAGCTAGAAGAGAATAATTCCAATGTGAATGTCTCCAGCATAAAGAAAAGACATACATAAGATAATGGATATCCCAGTTACACTGATTTGATCTTTACAAATTTATGAATGTATTAAATTATCACATATACCCTTAAAATATGTACACCTATTACCTATCAATAAAAAATAAAATGAAGAAAAAAATCTGATTTAATTGCATAGTCACTGATTTCTTGATTATCATGTAAATGTCATTACTTCCTCATGTAATTTTTTAAATTATGAGGCCATATGTTATCTGTAATATGCTTTTCTCTAAATTTTATTAAGATTTGATAAACAACCTTCATATATAGCAATTCAACACTCACATATTTCTATCCCTTCTTCAGAAATATTCTCTATTTAAAAAACATAGATTTACTGTAAGCAATGTGATAGTAAATGTTTTAATAAATGTGATCCAGTGTCTTGAACAGCACTGAGATGGATGATAAATGACTTGCACTATCATAAATATGAAGGCAGTAATATTGGGAAAGTGACTGCTTTGGTTTTCTGTCATACCCTTTGACTGATGTTGGCACAAACTAAACCTTTTCCTCTCTAGCTTTACTTTTTTAAAGACATGAAAAAAAATCACCTTAAAAAATTTCAACAGCTATTACATATTTGCCTTTTTCATACCTTTTTTATTAATATTTTAATCTCAAATGTTTATGTTCTCTGGAAATTGTACTACAGATATTTTGATGGAGTCTGTCGCCCAGGCTGGAGTGCAGTGGCGCCATCTCGGCTCACTGCAAGCTCCGCTTCCTGGGTTCACACCATTCTCCTGCCTCAGCCTCCTGAGTAGCTGGGACTACAGGCGCCCGCCACCACGCCCGGCTAATTTTTTGTACTTTTAGTAGAGACGGGGTTTCACCGTGTTAGCCAGGATGGTCTCGATCTCCTGACCTCGTGATACGCCCACCTCGGCCTCTCAAAGTGCTGGGATTACAGGCGTGAGCCATGGTGCCCGGCCGGAATCACCTCACTCTTACACGGGCATTACTATTCTTTATCCTGATAGAGTCAATCTATCCCTTGCAACTGAGAGTTCAACCAGAAAGGATGACCAACTTTTATTTTCAGATTTACTCATAGACGATGTAAATAAACCTCCCACCAGTGTCACTCCTTGTTGCTTGGGAAAATGCCTGACCCACCTCCACAGGCTGATGTAACTGCACATGTCACATCGCAGCTCAGGTGTTCTTTGAGCCTGTCCTGCCTGTGTGAAAGAATAAATCACACACAGCACCAAAGAAAGGTCAAAAGTAGTAAGGATTTGAAAGTTATTTCTGAAAAGATACTGCAAGTTAAGAAACTATTCAAAGTATATGGGACAGAGCAGTTACAAAGAAGATAACCAGTTTGAGAATAGTCAAGGTTCATACAGCTAGGTTCGGTGATTGGTGTGTAAGTGACAGTATAATATCATCAACAAAAGCATGATCTCTAGTGCCATCTTGTCTGGGATAAAATTTCAGCCTGGACTAACCATTTGACCTCAGATAAATTACTTTAATCCTAATACCTTGATAACCTTTTCTCTATAATAGGAATAGTAATAACAGTACCTATCTCCTGAGATTTTTCTGAAGAATAAATGATTTCATATACCATGCAATTAGAACAGTGCCTAGCACATAATAAATGCCACATAATATTAGATGTTATTACCCTAACTCATATGGGCAACATCATAAATCTAAATTTGTGTATTACTTTGCTGGCCTTGGGATGTTGACTTCTTAGAACATTATTTTTCAAGACAAACTACCTGTAACAGAACTTCTTGTGGGCAATGGTTAAAAATCCAGATTTCCACACCCACAAGATGTCTACTGTGATACACAGTGGAATTTGAGACTGCAGCTAAAATTCATTCAGGGTGAAAGTGGTCTCTGTCAGGACCATGTTGCATAATTCCTGTGGCATTTATATGAACCAACTAGGACATCAACCTTATTATAGTCAATAGAAGATGGTCAGGCTTATATCTGCAGTGATTTTGTACAGGGTTCTTCCCTGTTATATTGATGTTTTCAGTTGGTTACAGCACACAACGAGGCAAGGAGGGAGAGAATAGAACATTTTCTCTATTCTTCTTTTTCTTGTATTTCAGCCAGGAGAGTACTTCCTTGCTTCCAAAAACAACAACAGCCACCACCACAAAAACTGACAGAATATAAGCTGCTCAACACATGTCTGATCTAGGTAAAAAGGGTTTGGCTGCTTAGATGATATGGTTTCCCTTAGTTATGATCTAAGGTGAGCCACTCACTCCAAATCTATGGAAACCTCTATCATTCAGCCTTTCAATGATAAAACAGGACATCAAAGAAAAACACATAGAAATTTCCATTGAAACATTGTTTTCTCAATAGTATGGGGAGGTGACAGAAACTTTGGCATTTGGAAAATATATAGTTTGCTTCTTTTTCGACTTGATAGAATGCAGTTCACAAAATGCAAACCTTAATATTCTTGTGGTATTTATTTTTCAATAAACTGTCTTATAATTTTGCCTAGGTAAAACAAAAAAATATTTCATGAGATGGAGATTGGACTAGGACCAGTAGAGGGGATCACCTAGCAGTGTGATATTCAAAAAGTCAGGGCAGAGCAGTCTTAATGTCATAGGATAGATTTTCCTAGAAACAAATATTTAGCTTCACACGAGAAACCAATATCTGGAAAGTCTTATTTCCTCTAAACTATTAAAGGTGTATTATAATATGCATTTTATTATATTATAACATACTGAGGTAACATCAGGCCAGAATTCCAGACGAGCAATAGATGTGAGAGGAAAAGAGAAAGTCAGGGAAGAGGGGCAAGATTGCATGGGCTGGAGAACTGAACTATTGTCTTTTCAAAGAATGCATTTATTTATCTCTTAACTTTGTCAAAAATTCACAATTGATAGACATGCAGGCAGGAGTTAAAATTCTGATTTCTCATTGATAAGCTGTAGACTAATGTTCAGACTCTCACTCAGGGAACTTTCAGGAGGAGGAGCAGAATGTCATTTTCTTGAATGTAGAGGAGAGGTGTTAAGATCATGATGTGAGAAAAGTAATGCATTAGCCCTTTGGGAGCAAGAGGAAAACAGCATTGACCTCATTTGTGAGGCATGCGGCTTAATTATGGCTTTAATTGTAAAAAAAAAAAAAAAAAAAAAGTATGTGACTTTCAGCAAGCCATTTCTCTTTTCTCGTTTATAAACTTAGGAAGTTGCACTAAATTATCTCCATGTAGAATGAATAGGATCTTTTGGCTAAACAAGTATTTTGTGAAGGGGAAAACAGTATGATACTTACACGTATCAGCTCTTCCCATAGTTATCAAATAACTTTAAATGCAATAGATTGCTACAGGAAGAACTATTAGAGATAGATATTATTGTATTTGAATGTAATTATTTACATTTCTTAGACAAAGAACCAATTGGAAGAAAATGCATAAAGTGCTGCCTGAAGAGAAAAGAAAATGAAAGTTCTGCTTAATAATTTTTCTCTTTGCTTCCAAGACTCTATACATCCTATGACTAAGGGATAGTGCTGGGGAAAATGTGCCTAAAGTCTTCTGGGATAGGACGAAAGCCCATGCAAGCAGTGGGAATCCCAAGAAAACTAGGCACTCTTTATTTTTTTGTGACCTCAAGAGAAACAAGTGTGCCTCAATATTGTACCTGATTGTCTAAGGGAGCTGCTATCCATGTCAGTAGAGAGAGAAAATTGATTTTTTTTTTTTTTTTGAGACGGAGTCTCCCTCTGTCGCCCAGGCTGGGGTGCAGTGGCACGTGGTCTCGACTCACTGCAACCTCCGCCTGCTGGGTTCCAGCAATTCTCCTGCCTCAGCCTCCAAAGTGAAAATGGATTTCAAATATTGACAGCACTCACTGATTTCAAAATCAACGTGAATTACACATTCACCAATCTTCATATGTGTATGATTTCTTCTTGTTAATTATACTTATTTAGGATAATCAGAAATTCTAGAAGTTCTGGCAGAAAATATTTTATGTAATTAATTCCACAGAGAAATCATTAAAAAATGCACTGATGAAAACATGGATCAATAAACCAAAATGAATAAAAACTTTTTTCAAGTACAGATTTAAAAATTTGAGTCATTTTTATCTATTCTTGGTTACATCAAACAGACATAAAGGGTATTTACGCAAAAGTCTCATAAACATTGCCCCAACTGTACGTTATGATCCAGAGGATTGATTTTTTCAAACATAGCTGAGTTTCTACATTGCCAAATGTGATTTAACACAAATATTTTAATGGCTTACATAATAATGTGTGCAGTTCTGGACTCTGGAAATGTACATATATACACACATATCAATGTTATTTTAATACAGCTGGTACGTAGATGTGTGTTTAGAAAATCCTGGGCTGGGGAATTGTCCAAATGCCATTCTCAGTAAAAAATGATTTAGTCTAATGTTTCTTTCAAATTTCTACGTATTTCAATATTCTTTGGATTGCTCTGTTTAAAGAAAAGACCATACGATGTACCAAGAAATTTTTTACACTCCAGCCTAAGTAACAACAGAGCTTTAGGCTTCAGGTCTCACATTTGGAACTATGAATCCTGAATCCATGGTATGTGTGTGAAGTGGGAGACAAAGAACGGCTATGGTTTGGATAAGTTTAGGAGGTGAAGCTGTTTGGTAATCAGATTTTATTGTCCCCAGTAGTTTATATCTCTGAAATCAAATCATCAGTAAAATAGGAAAAAATAAAAACCTTTTACGAAAAGATCCTCTAGTGTTCGTGTGTGTGTGTGTGTGTGTGTGTGTGTATATGTGTCTGAAGAAGTGTTTTGATACCAGTTAGTTGTTTGCCATCTGAACAGGATGAAGACTCTGAAACATCGTTCTTATCTTGGAGTTAGTCATGCCTTTCATTTTATGGAAATCCAACTTATTTATGCCTGAGCTAGACGATGACCTTAGAAAGTGGTGTTCTTTGGTATATTTAAGGAACGTGGTGAGTTATGGAGGAAGAGGGAGGCTGACCAGTCATGATAATCTTGGGATGTCCATGGGAATGGTCTATGGGACAATGGAAGTCCAGAAAAGTACTACCACCTCACACAAGGAGGCTCAGAGTTTAGATTGAAAGTCAATGGAATCAAGAATTTGATTGCTGAGTTTATTAGTTATAGTTTGCTGCTGAAACAAATTACCACAATTTTAGTGGCTTAAAACATCAACTTACTCTGTTACATTCCCAAAGTCAGAAGTCTGAAATGAGTTTCATGAGGCTAAAATCAAGAGGTTTCCAAAGCTATTTCCTTCTGGATGTTCCAGGGAAAATCTTTCTTGAATCTTGCAACTTCTAAAGGATACTCCCATTACTGGGATTGTGGCTGAATCACTCCAAACTCTGCTTTGTCATCACATTGCCTTCTTCTCTGACTCTGGCTCCTTCTACATTCCTTTTATAAGGACCTTTATGATTACATTGGGCCCACTACAATAATACAGGATACTTGAGAATCCATTATTATTATACCACAATGAATAATAAATCAACACATCCAACTGATTAAACTTCAGCATCCTACTTTCCCAAACTGATTTTCCTCCTGCTTTCAAGACAAGCATCTCTTTTCATGATACTTAGAGTATACGTTTAATTTAAAATAACTCAGAAAACATGCAGTAGGAATTATTGTAATTGCAGATGGATGATGGTGAAAAAATACATGTTTTATAATCACACTTACACAAAAGTGTAAATTATAGTAGAAGACTACTTTGTTTTCAGATTTCTCATCCACTGAGCTCAGCTGTGGCAAATCACTCTGCTCTTGAACGTTCTACTAGTCTCTATTGGAAGCCACATATAAATAAGAATAAAATACAGCGGACATCTGCCATCCATATGGGAGCAGGGATGGGGTGGAGTGAAGTAGGGAGCAAATACTAACATTTAGGAATGAGAGTATATTAGTCATCTGAAATAAGTCAATCATGTATGGGGTAATGTAGCCTAGACCATTTGTTTCTAGTAGTTACGTAACTTTGCATTTTCATACTTGATACTTTTGGTTTTAATATCTGAGTTGGCTGATGAGGTAGCTTTCTAAGATGAGATGTTTACAGTATTTTGTCAACATTTACTTTTTAACTTAGACTCATGTATGTTTTTAAAAAGTGAGTTTAGTCAGTCATTAAAAATCACCATTCTCAGCCATGCGTGGTGGCTCACTCCTTAATCCCAGCACTTTGGGAGGCCAAGGAGTGCAGATCATTTGAGGTCAGGAGTTCGAAACCAGCCTGGCCAACATGTTGAAACCCCGTCTCTCCTAAAAATACAAAAATTAGCTGAGTGTGGTGGCATGCACCTGTAGTCCCAGCTACTTGGGAGGCTGAGACAGGAGAATAGCTTGAACCTGGGAGGTGGGCATGCAGTGAGCTGAGATCATGGTACTGCACTCCAGCCTGAGTAACACAGCAAGACTCTGTCTCAAAAAAAAAAAAAAAAAAAAAAAAAATCACCATTCTCTTAGGTCTTATAGATAAATTTTTCTGGAGATTTGGATTGCACCCTTTCTCTAAGCAAGTCTCTCTGGCATTACAATAAAAAATCTAAAGTCATCTAAAAATATAAATATTTGTTTCAAAAATAAAATTTCCCAAAATCAAATTGGAATATTTAAAAAATTTATAAATGTTTCATGTCCTTTATAAGCTGAGAAGGAACTCATACTGCATTTACTTCCAGCTTTAAATCATTAAAAATTATATTACCAATATGAATATTTTCTTTTTAAGACAAAAAGAAGTAATTTAATGAGAGCACTCCTTGAATTATAGTTGTGCACTCATTATTAAATTAAAGATATCATAAGATAAAACAAAGGTTTTGAAATCTAGGGTTTTTTATTTAAAACATTCTACTATTATTTGAATAAATCTTTTTTATCTTATATTTCTCTTGTCAGCTCTGAGTAATTACAGTAACATGTTGCACACTATTATATTAAACCACCAGAAGCAGCAGCACTTTGATCTTTTCAACAAACTTTTGTTTTATGTCAGATGAACTACTAGTTGTTAAAGTCCTATCATAAAGTGCTCAGATTATAGATGTACGTATATGTACATGAATTCAACAAACAAGGAAAAAAGTGGTAATGGAGCAAGTGTTTCTTTGATTCATAGCTATTTTTGATGCTAATGCTGTTTGGATATGACGATCCTCTCAAATATAACACGTATAATGGAAGGAGGGAAGGAGAACAAACAACAGATGTAAATCATAATTTGAATTTCCTAAATCCATTAGTAATTATTTTCTGATAGGTTAGACATAAAAGGCTGATTTGAGGGGAAAATAATATTGCTTTGGGATTAAGTGTGATTGAGTCTGAATTCAAATACTGTCTCTCACTATGTGACTTTGTGTAGGACTTCAAACATTTTTCACCTGAAAGTCTTTTATATAAATGAAAGAAGTTGGATTAGGTCATGTCTGTGGCCTCTTTCATAGCCCTAAAATGTTGTCACTTCTTTTTCAAACATGACAAATTTCTGCTCTTTTAGGTTAAAAATATATACTGATGATGACATGAAACAATTACTTAAGCCTCAAATAGAGAACATTTTTGAACTGAGAGATTCTGTTAAAAACAACATGTATGTAACTAAATTTCAGGCAGTTTGTGAGCTTCTATTGGCATTTTAATTAGGACATGTAGAATAAAGCTTTATTGTTTGAAAGCAAATAACCTGTGCTTTTATCGGAATGTAGGTTCTCTTCAGGTGGGGATCGTGTCTTGTATATTTTTCTCACCCTATAATTTTCTCACTACTTTATTTACTGATTGGTTTCTGTGCCCTCTGCCACCAACCTCATAATCCCCACCTCTCTATTTCATAAAACTTTACTTCAAGATGTAGTTTGAAATACTTCTGCCTATTTTTTCAGTCCATGTTTATATAATATTTGGTTTCCCCAGAAGAAAGAAACAGCACAACAAAGCTAAGCATTTTAGGAAGCAGATATTCTTGTAAACTAGGAATATATGGCACATTTCTTTCTGCCTAATTCTGTCTATGTCTTCACTCATTTGACTGGTTAATACATGTGTGTGTAAATTCTTGTCCAAAGATAACGCTAGATCATCTCTAATAGTCATCATAAACTTTATATGTAAGTGTTCTGCCATACAAACTGAAATCTACACCAATGAATCTGCATTCCAATGGTTTGTGACACCCTACCCTCAACTGGCTTCCCTAACAGATTTGGTGACCTGCTATAATTTAACCTCAAAGTCGTAACGATTGATTTTTTTACTGTAAGTTCTTTCTACAGATTATTAGCTGATGGTGCACGTGCCACAGGGAAACTAGCTTAAATGAAAGACTGAAAGGGAAGAAAATAAAATCTACTGATGTGTTTATTTACTTGTTTTTAAAAATACAAACTATTCTAAAAAAGCATTTAAAATTGATGAAAAGGAGCTAGATACCTCTCAGTTTTATCCTTCCACCCAGTTAATTTTGTAATCTTTAACTAGGTTCACCTTTAATTCTTTACGGAGTCCCACATTACCTGTGTTACCTGGATTAGTCCCTTAAGCCTTCCTTGCTTCGCTTCCCAGCTCTACCAGAATCTTTGGCTGAGTGGTTCAGTCTGCATGCCAGCAGATGCTTACAGAATACACGTGCTCTATCCTCAGCCAAGCTTTTCTCTGACTAAAGCCAAATCCCATCTTTGATTTATAATTAATAACTGTCTGTGATATGACCAGGTATTTTTAAATAAATAAAGTAAGAAAGACATAAATTAAGCAAAGAAGGCAGATTATATCATTTTGTAGAACGGAATTTAGTATAAGCAAATCAGCTATTAAGTTTCACAACACACTAGAAAATTACCCGGTGAGAGGGCCGGGCGCGGTGGCTCACGCTTGTAATCCCAGCACTTTGGGAGGCCAAGGCGGGCAGATCACGAGGTCAGGAGATCGAGACCACGGTGAAACCCCATCTCTACTAAAAATACAAAAAAATTAGCCTGGCGTGGTGGCGGGCGCCTGTAGTCCCAGCTACTCGGAGAGGCTGAGGCAGGAGAATGGCGTGAACCCGGGAGGCGGAGCTTGCAGTGAGCCGAGATTGTGCCGCTGCACTCCAGCCTGGGTGACAGAGCGAGACTCCGTCTCAAAAAAAAAAAAAAAATTACCCGGTGAGTCTTTAATTATCACTCCAACACCTAAATTATGAGTTTATATTATTGATCACTTAGGTATTAACATTTGTAGTGTGCTGCTATACCTGATAGACTGTTATATTGAAAAAATCAGCTCTCTCAACATCTGAGAAATTTTGATATATAGTTTTCATCACTTGGGCATTTTCCATTCTTATTTTGAGGGCTCGGAAATTCTCTGTCTCATCAAGTGAATGGATGTCCATACAGTCTGGTTTCTCTAATGGTTCGTGACACCCTACCCTCAACTGGCTTCTCTAACAGATTTGGTGACCTACTATAATTTAGCCTCAAAGTCCTAACAATTGATTTCTTTACTGTAATTTATTTCTACAGATTATTAGCTGATGGAGCAAGTGTCAAAGGGAAACTAGCTTAAATGAAAGACTGAAAAGGAAGAAAATAAAATCTACTTATGTGTTCATTTGTTATTTGTTTTTAAAAATACAAACTTTTTAAAAAAACATTTAAAATTGATGACAAGCTGAATCTGAAATGAGGTTCACATACCTGAGAGGTATTAGGGAATACACTTGGGATCGATATTGGTAAGAGAAATAAAAGAAGCAGAGTTTCACATAGGAAGAAGTTGAGCTCTGATAATCTCAGTGAAGGGCCTATGGTGGTCTCTAAAGTTGGAATGACCCTGGAGACTTTTCATGAATTTGGGCAAGAGACCCCATGGCAATCAATATTGAATGTGGGCTGCGCAGGAAGTGGATGTGACCTTGGAAGAGGCAGGTCATATCAACTAAGACAATTCAGAACACTGATAGCTAAGACCTGACAGCCAGCAACAATCCCAGCAATAGGAAGAATAAGTTCTTCCATCCTGAAGAAGGACCTGGGCAGCACATCACAGCACCCACTATAAATATCTTTGCAGAACAATATAAACAAATACTGGGAATCAATGCTGCTCCTTCTACTTTGTAGCTGAAGCCTAAAATACCTCCAGGAAATATTCCCTCTCACTTCGTTTCTCCTTTGAAATATAGCTGCCCAAATAGCAGCACATTAAGTCATTTATATTTGTAAATAGATACATCTGTTATGTCTCTCCGTAAGGAGAATGACTATGATCATAATGGACATCTCTTTGAAAGGACATAATAAAAAGTGAGAAGAGAAAATGAATGACCAAGTTAAGAAATGAAGGAGGGTCCTTTCAAATAATGTTTTGCATAATTGTCTGCAACTAAGTCAATGAGTAAGTCTTGGGTAAGTTGCTTAGAATTAATCACAGGAGATATATATATATATGTATATATAGAAGGACTCTAAAAGATACCCTCTAAAAGCATCACCATTTGATGCTTATCTAAATGAATTTTGCACTTTTTATCTTTTCTATGCTTTTAAATACCAATGGTGAAGGAAACACAGTCCATATTTACAGGACTGAATTATACATCTATCCATCTGGCTATCTATTAAAGAAATACTTGGTGAGAACCTGTTATGTGGCTATATACCTGTGCAAAGTGCTTGGGGTAGTCACTTGTTAGTCACTATCACAAGGAATTTACTGTTCATCAGTTGAGAAAAGAAAATATAACAGAAAATGAGGAGAATTGCAGTAGAGATGTGTACAAGTTTTAGTGGTGACTAGAAGAAAGCCTGTGGAAAAGTAGAAAGGTTGACACTAGAACTGGATCTTAAACTTGTTATTACAAGAGAGTGTTTGAGTCAAAATAAGTAGAATGTATTAAAAAAAAATCTCTCCCGTGTTAAGTTATACTTGTTGTTTAAAAGTTTCTATTCATATTAAGAATATTAAAGTTATATCTATCTCGTAGTGTGTTCTACATATGGAAGAAAATATAATTCTATGGGAGCATTCTAGTTGAAATCCTTAAGCAGAATAGTTGGGACAATCTTTGCTAAATTGCTTTCACTTTAGTTTTGTGGACAGCTGTTATACAGAATCCGTATCAGCTATGTTATATTTCATCTACAACGCCCACCAAATCAACTGTTTAATGTCACCTACTAAGTCTAAGTTTCCCTATCTGAAAAATAAAAAGATTTGTTTGAATGGTGACAATGGTTCCTTTGAGGTTCAATATCCTGTGAGTCTACTTTAAATCTACACGAAGGAGGTCTCACATCTTTCTTTCCATGAAAGAATCTGTATCTTTGGCTTCTTTTGATTCATTGTAGGCACCGGACATAACAGAAATAATGTAAAATCATAGACTGAACAAGTCTGTGGGATGTATTTGAATATTATCATTTGATTCCACAAAAGGCAACTTCACACTTATTTTAAAACTGTTTCAAGTTATTCAGTGAACACAAACAAGCAGTCTAGATTTCCATTCCATGTCCTTGTGTCCTGCCTTTGTCTTTCAGCAGCTGCAATGACTTTTTTATGTCATCGAATTTGTTGCAAGTATGGTAAAAAGGATTTCTTTAAAGGTATGAAAGTATTAGCAGAGTAAATTTTACATATCAGCACCCTATGTAATTCACTTAATTACCTATATAAGGAAGGCAAAATGGAAGGAAGGAAAGAAGGAGGAGAAGAGAAGAAAGGAAGGAAAGAAGAAGAAGGGAGGGAGAAGAAGATGGTTGAAGAAACAGAGAGAGAGAAAAAAAGAAGAAAATGAAGAAAAGAAGGAAGAAAGGAAGGCAAGAAGGGAAGAACTTCAACAAATAGATATGTGAGTTTAGCAAAACTTGAAGAAATCATTTCTGGATTTTTGGATGAACTCACTTTTATATGTTTTAGAAGTGGTCATGGCCGGGCACGGTGGCTCACACCTATAATCCCAGCACTTTGGGAGGCCAAGGCAGGCGGATCACCTGAGGTCAGAAGTTCAAAACCAGCCTGGCCAACATTGTGAAACCCTGTCTCTACTAAAAACTACAAAAATTAGCCGGGTGTGGTGGCGGGCACCTGTAATCCCAGCTGCTTGGGAGGCTGAGGCAGGAGAATTGCTAGAACCCTGGAGGTGGAGGTTGCAGTGAGCCGAAATTGTACCACTGCCTTCCAGCATGGGCAGCAGAGGGAAACTCCTTCTCAAAATAATAATAAAAAAAAAAGTGGTCATTGGTAATGTCAAATTTAAAATATTTGAACAAGCTTCAGTGAAATACCTCATCAACATATACCTTCAATACGTATCAGCTTGATTATTTTCACCACTAGTTGATGTTTTTGAAAGTCAAACATAGGTTGATTTTTTCCATCTACAAATCTTACATCAGAATTAATAAATTGAATTGTTCTTTATATTTAGATGGGGTCCAATTAGGCATTTGTAAGTGAGAAAACCTCTCTCTGAACTCACAAATGTCATAGACAGATTATAACACTCATATATATTTTGGCCTAATCTAAATATAGAGCTATACTCTGTAGAATTCAGAGGCCTAATATATGTATTGCATTTTTATCTCTAATGGACTGAGATGTGTTCAGTTAGTCAAGAGCATAACTTAGAATAACATCCTTAATTGATTCAGTTCATCTCCTTGTGATTCATTGTTAAACATCTGTGTGATAATGGAAAAACTCTGAGACAAAGTTTTAAGTTGAATTGGAATGATAATAGAGATATGGAAATTCCCAAACAAACAAATTTTTTACCTGTTGGGCAAGTATCTTGTACTCGTATAGTAGTTTGTATTAGTTCATTCTCACACCGCTAATAAAGACATACCTGAGACTGGGTAATTTATAAAGAAAAAGAGGTTTAATGGATTCACATCTCCACATGGCTGGGGAGGCCTCACAATCATGGTGGAAGGTGAAAGAACAGCAGAGGCACATCTTACATGGCAACAGGCAAGAGAGTTTGTGCAGGGGAACTCCCATTTATAAAACCATCAGAACTCGTGACACTTATTCACTGTCACAAGAACAGGATGGGGAAAACCCACCCCCATTATTCAGTTACCTCCCATGAGGTCTGTCCCATGACACATGGGGATTATTACAATTCAAGGTGAGAGTTGGATGGGGACACACAGCCAAACCATGTCATAATTATTCATTCTTGATTAGGTAACATCACTGAAGAAATATAAAATCCAGTTTGTCCTGAAACATTACACAGTGTTTGCATTCTCAGATAAACTGTACTTGTGATTTATAAGCAAAACTTATATAATCTTGCTTCCACCCATAACAGCATTTCTCAAACTTAAATCACACAGATATGTTGTCTTAGTGCATCTGGACTGCTATAACAAAACACCATAGGCTGGGTGACTTATTAACAATAACAATTTACTTTTCACTGTTTTGGAGGCTGGGATCAATATATCTAGATGAAAACATCAGCAGAGTTGGTGTCCAGTGAGGACTCCCTTTCTTATAGACAGCCCTCTTCTCTCTTCAACCTCACCTGATGGAAGACGGAAAGGGTCTCACTTGAGCCTATATCATAAGGCCACCAATCCCATGCATGAGAGCTCTGTCCTCATGACTTAATCACCTCCGTAAGGCCCACCTCTACTACCATTACCTTAGAGGTGAGGATTTCAACATATGAATTCTGGGGGGATGTAAACATTCAAACCATAGCATGTGTGTACCCTTTTCTCAATGTCCAATAGCTCTACTAGTGGAGTGGGAGGCCTTGAGATCTATGTTCAGATTTATAGTTCTAGAGTGCCTGTGCTAAAATTGATTTAGACATTATGGAGCTGTTTTGAGCATGTGCATTTTATTTAATGTAGCAAAGCAGTAGAGTTTCTTAACTACTTTGCTATGTCCAATCAAGAGGTAGCCATTATTGTCTCCCCACAGATTATTTATTAGTTATAATGGAAAAATAATAACTGTAAAGTGGAGCGACATACATCATCTTGCACAGGTGATCAAGATTAACATCAGTGAGGAACAAATGTTTACTATTTGCTCTTAGAATACGCTGAGAAAAATACAACATTATTGATGCAGTGTTCTGGCTTGAAATTCACAACCGAAATCTAATAATGAGGAATTATTAGCTAAATTAGATAAGAAGAAAATGAGTAAAATAATAATAATAATGATTTACTATATCCTTCAAGATCTTCAATGAAAGGCTGTGGTGATACTTGACATTAAGTAAAGATTCAAGAGACAAGACAAGTAAATTTAATATTTGACCTTTGACTAGATTCCCTACTGGAGAATTTAAAAGTGTTATAAAGGATATTATAGTGTCAATTGAAGAAAGTGGAATAAGGATGGTAAACTAGTCAAAATGTCAAATGAATGTTAAATTTACTTCATGAAAACTGTGATTATATAAGATAATAGCCTTTTTATAGGAAATAAACATAACGGTTTTTATTGGTAAAGGGTCCTGATATATGCAACTTATTATCAAATAGTCAATAAAAATAAATATATGAAATTGAATAAAGGATACACTTGTTTTGTATTATCCTTATTCTTTTACCTTTAAGGTAAGCTTAAAATAATTTTAAATTAAAAAACTAAAAAAAACTTTTAAACAGCTATTTATTAATTTTTAAATGAATATGAACCACTTTCCTGAAATTTTAAGAAAAAAAATAATTAAAGGAAAAAGCAACTGAATTGTAGGAATAGAATTCAGAATGAGGGCGGAAGAAAATGTTATATATTTTCAAAATTACCTTTGAATGGATATCAAATGCATGCTAATACAAGTACCTGTAATTTCTTCACACACACAGAGACACGCAGACAAACACACACACACACACACACAAACATACAAAGATATATCTGTTGAGTTAGCTTCATATTACAGAGGAAGGAGGTGAGGCATGGAAAATTTACCTAATTTACCCATATAACTATGTAGGGGTGCAAGCAGAGATTTGAATTCCAAAATATTGATTGTATTCTTTGAATTTCTATTACATTAAACTATTATTGTTCTAGTCCAAACTCTCATTTTACAAATAAGAGAAGTAAGATCTTAAGATATGAAGTGTCTTGGCTCATGACACGGGGCCAGCTAGTGGGCTAGATTACTACTATGACTCAACAATTAATTAACTGACCATGGATGGAAAAACAATGTAAGTGAAATTAACTTAAATTATTAAATTCGTTGGAATGGCCAAGGCAAACTGATGTAGTCACAATGGGAAACTGGCTTAAATACATGATACTAGATTACCATTAAATAACCTTCACTCTTTTGAACATGTAGGAATTCATGATTTATATGTTTTAAACTTTCTTTATTAAAATATACTATACATATAGAAAAGTTCACAAATCATAAGTGGAAACTTTGGTTAGTTTTTATAAAGTGAACAACCCTCATTACCACCTCCCAGATCAAATAACAAATGAAATAGAACACTGCCAGCACCCTAGAATCTCTCAATTTTTCTCTTGCCAAAGGAAACTACTATGCTTGGTTTCCTTATCTCTGTCATCACAGATTAGAGTTTTCTGCTTTTTACACACCAAAAATGACATCAAGAAAGATGAGCTCTTCCCCATCACTCTTTTGTTTTGCTCAATATTTGTGACAGTTAAACATATTGTCTGTTGAAGTAATGTATTTATTTTCACCATTGCATATTCGTTGTGACTATATCACCATGCATTTGTTCATATTACTGTTGATGGATATTTGGGTAGTTATGAGTAATATTACTGTGTACATTATTATATGTGTCTTTTAATAAACATTGTATATGCATTTTGCTAAAGATTATGCCTAGGACTAGAATAGCTGGAATGTGCAGCTTTAACAGATACTGCTTAACAATTTTCCAAACTGTTGCATTAAACATTCCCTGTAGGAGAGTTCCAGTTGTTCCTAATCCTCACAGACACATAAAATTGTCTGTCTTTTTCATTTTATTGTACTTATTTCAATGGGTATGTAGTAGAATCACATTATAATTTTATTCACAGTTCTCTGATGACTAATAAGGTAAAATGCCTTTTCAGATGTAAATTTTCCATATCCTCTAATGAAGTGCCTGATTTTGTCCATATTTTATTTGATCTTTTTCTTACTGAGTAATTACAGTAGGACTTATTCTGCATATGAGTCTTTTATGCATATACATATTACAAATATTTTTTCCTATTCTGTGGATGTCCTTTACTTCATTTTAATGAGATGTTTTGATGAATTAACTCCAATTTATCCATCTTTTCCTGTTTCATTAGTGACTATTATGACTTATTTAAGAAATCTGTGCCTACTTATAAGGTCATAAAATAGTCTCCCATTTTTTTCTTCTAGAGTTCTTATTGTGCTATGTTTAAATCTATAGGCCACATGCAAATGGCTTTGGGAAATGGTGTGAAGTAAGGAAATAATTTCTTAGAACTGACTCCATTTCTACTGGGTTTACTATTAGGACCCCATCAGCTGTCTCCTCAGAATCTCTCTGTCCTATTACTATGTTTCTTGTCCAGCCTGGGTGATCATGCTACATTAGTCAAGCTTATCAAAACCCTCTGACATGATTATCAAGAGGGTTAAAAATGGGAACCTTAAGAAAAATACACCTGTCTGCCTATGCCTGAATATTGCTTCCTGCTAAAGCATGGGAGGAAATGTTACTGCCTCTGGACTGGGATAATATTCTCTCCAGGAGAAATTTAAACTTGGGACATAAAGTTAGTTTGAGCCAAGCAATATAAATATGCACTGAATCAGATAGCAAGCGTGGAAGCTAAATAATGAGGTCAGAAGGAGACTTGCAACAATAATGAGTCTATAAATTTTAGAAATGCAGGCTATTTGAAGAGAGCACTTCAGGCCCTCTCTGTGACTTCTGTGCTGAGTTTGATTTGACATAGTTATCTTTTATCCAAGCATGGGTGTTACTCTGATATGGTTGGTTAGGCTTGTAATCAGACAAATTCCCATACTAAGAGGGACATTTATTCTTTCCCCTTTTATTGAAAAAATTGCAGCTGTTCATTTACTTCCCACTTACACAGCATGCCTTCATCTAATTCTTAGTAGTTTCGGTTTAAAATTTTGCCTCTCTTAATAGAATTAACAGAATATTGCTCCCTTCTTATTCAAGTAATCTGAGCTTTTTATGTATGCCCACAGCATCTATTTATCTTTTCATTTAATGAACAGTTTCCACATACATGTTTATAACCTGTAGAGAGCTTTAAATGAAGGTATCAACACTAGCCTAGATAAATTGAACTGCCTTTAGCTCCTAAATTCCCTTATGCTCAAAGCAAAATTTTTTTCTCTGACTTTTTAGCCAGTTGAGTTTTCCTGGGTAGTCTCTTGATTAAATATTTTACATTCTTGGAGGCCATTTCACTGCTTCGTGGTAGCCAAGTGGCACAGATAATCACATAATTATTTTTGGGGTAATGTTAAGTATCTCAAATAATTCTTTCTTTTTTTCTTTTTTTCACTCCAAATTATTTAAACCAGTGAACTTGCTCTGGGGGCCCTGAAACACCAAATTTCAATACAAGAGTTAAATACAGTATCAAAGCTCATATATGCAGTGCTTTGAGTTTCAAACTCTTCCTAAGCTGTGAAACTATTTTTTGCCTTTGGCTAACATGATTGAGTTATTTATTTATTTAATTTATCAATACTTATAAAGCACATTTATGCCAGGTTCTCACTTAGGGACTTCACAAGTTAAATAATTTAATCTACCTAACAAAGCTACGAGGTAGCTGCTCTGATGGCTCACATGTCATAAACAAGGATGCAAATGATATTAAGGTTTTTTTGTTTGTTTTTTGTTTGAGAGTCTCACTTTGTCGTCCAGGATGGAGTGCTATGGCGCAGTCTCTGCTCACTGCAACCTCCACCTCCCAGGTTCAGGTTATTCTCCTGCCTCATCCTGCTGAGTACCTAGTACTACAGGTGCCTCCCACCACACCTGGCTAATTTTTGTATTTTTAGTAGAGATGGGGTTTCACCATGTTGGCCAGTCTGGTCTCAAACTCCTGACCTCAAGTAATCAGCCCACCTCGGCCTCCCAAAGTGCTGGGGTTACAGGCGTGAGCCACCACGCCTGGCCTGATATTAAGTTAAATAATGAAATAGCTTGACTAAGGTTTCACACCTCGAAAATGGTGAAGCTAGGATTCAAATTCAAAAAGTCTGCCTCCATAGTGCATGCTCTTCAACTGCTATACTGAGTTATTTATTTATTTAGAGACAAGGTCTCTCTGTCATCCAGGCTGAGCGATCTCAGCTCACTGAAGCCTCCATCTTCCAGGTTCAAGCAATTCTCATGCCTCAGGCACCTGAGAATTAGCCAGACATCACATCTGGCTAATTTTATTGTATTTTGAATAGCGATAGGGTTTTACCATGTTGTCCAGGCTGGTCTAGAACTCCTGGCTTCATGTGATCTGCCTGCCTTGGCCTCCCAGAGTGATGGGATTACAGGTGTGAGCCACCTCACCATGCCTGTAATACTGATTTTAAAGCAGAGACCATGTTGGAGAATAAGGGGCTCACTCTAAACTCTGACCTTTGGTGCCAGTTCTCTCATATTGAGGACCTAATTTTGTTTTAAAAGCTTTATGCTTGCCTTGTTCCTTATCTGATTCTCCTGATCTCTTTTACAATCTGATCTAGAAATGGAGACACATTATTTTTGTTCCTCCTTTATACTCTATCCTAGAGAGAGCAAAGTCTTGTTCTTGATCTCCAGGCTATGACTGACTGAGACCCTGCTTTCTGGTATCAGACATCACTGATGAAGCCCTTGTATCTATACAGGAGTTAAAGTAAAGTACATGCTTAAGCGTATACTTTTGTTCAGTTGCTTTTTCAGGATGCACAGATATGCAACTTTCTGTGCTACATTCACATTAACCACTCACCTATGAGGTTACCAGCCGTCTGCCACCATAATCCTTAAATACTGTGTTCTAGCTACTTAACATAACAGATCTTCATCCTCTGTGTGAAGATAGACCAGTTGTGTTCCTTGGGGGTGGGGAAGAGGTGGGGAAGAGATGAACAAGACACTTTTTATTCAAATATTCAACCTACAATTTAATGAGTGCCAATGGCTAAGTCTCTTAATCTAATTCTCAGAACCTTGGCTTCTCCATTTATAAAATCCAGATAAAAGATTATACATATTCATTAAAATTCTCCTACAATGTTTGGCATGTGTTTTTATCATTTCTGGATTTTGTCAACTCCAGTTTTCTCCCTGGGTCTAAAATAAAATCTTCCATGGCAATATGTTAGCAATATTGATAGTACAATTTATGGCCATTATATTGAATTAGAAGTCCATTATCCAAGAAGTGTCTTGTTTTTGTATTCATACAGCTGTCTTCTCTTCAGATTAAGAATTTAGGAGATTAGTGCTAGCGTTAAACAGAAAGCTGCCATGTAAAATGGAAACAACTAAAATGTGATTTTCTATTATTCCAGTTGCAAGATTTAATAACTTATATCTCTATAAGGATAAACATTTAATCTGCTTCAAAACTAAGGACACTTTGAAGAATCTGAAAAAGCAATCATCATTCATTTCCTCAACAAATATTTGGTTGCTATTTTATGTACCTCATCAGCTACATGAAAAATACTGCTTTACAAAACACAACAGGAATATTTCTTTCTTTTTTGCAATAGTCTAATGGGCAAGAAGACACTAAGTAAGTCAATGAAAAAGTAATGAATTTTTATCAGAACGATGATGGATAAAAATGAGATAAATTAAGAGAGGTTCTTTTTAAACAGGGTGATTAGGGAAGATGTCTGAGGATGACATATTTAAACCCTCATATTAGGAAGGAGAAAGATCAAACCATTCACAGGCTAGGTGGAAGAACACTTTTGGTCTTTATCTTACCAAACAATGTTTGGCATAACCTTTTACTCTCCATTTCACAAGAGACTCATTTAATTGGCTTCTTAGATGCCACACCCTCCTCAAGGTTGCTATCAAATAATGGCAGCCAGGACATTTTGCATTATTTAAGCACATATCCAATAGCTCACAATACTATTATCATCTGAATTCTTGGTAATTTTAATTTATACATTAATAATACTTCAAATGTTCCTGCTTCTCATATCCTTAAACTCATCTCTTCCAATGATTATATCCTCCATTCTACCTGCAACATAGCCTGCACTTGTTATTACCAGTATTACCAATCCAGTCATTATTTTCATTTTATACATTCTATAATGTGAATAGCATCTCTGGCTTTTCAGTTTTCCCCTTCTAGGATCTCAAAACCAACAATCCAAGACTCTATCTGAACTATGTTCATAGTCCCTCAGATCCTTGCTGTCTTCAATTTCTTCCTTATTCAGCTCAAAATCCAAGCTCAAAATCAATATTAGTCACTCCATTATGTGTCTTGAACTCCTCCCCTGGCCAATAAATTTATCTTTCTCAACAAAACCACAATCCTGATTAAATCTAGGTTTTATTTTTCACTCTTGAACCCAGACAACTTCAGTACATGGGAAAAACAACAACCACATTGATTGATCTCACTTTAAATTCAAGACCACAGACCACAGGTGATGCTTTAATGCTAACATGCATTCATACTATATATACTTAATTCATTCACTTTCTTATGCTAAAATGTATACAGATGTGTGTTACTTGTTTGAGAAATAAATTATAGTATGTTCTTATAGCTAGAAAGAAGGCCACAAAACCAAATAAACCTTTTATAGGATGCCATTTTCCTTCATATAAGAAATAAAGTCATTTTATTTTTTGCTTTTTTGAATTTCATTTTATTTCAAATGTGTGCAATGACTAGTGATTAATAAAATTTTCATGCAAATGTGTGCATCTAAAAGAATGTACCCAAATACCTCAAGCTACTGACAATAGAATATACAGAGTTAAATAAAGCCATGCAAAGATTATTCCTCTCAGCAAATGAATGGCTTGGGGAAAAAATAAAAATTGCAGAGAATATTACAAATCCTTTACCTAGTAAAAGGATACATAAACTCTGCATGGGCTATTTACTAAGTATCAACTTGTGCCTCTGAGATTCTATGGAAACCCTCAGTTAATTACAACATGGATCTCAGCTCTACCCTCTACAATGAAATAGGTTCTTGCCTACCAGGATTAGGATTTTAGATATTTAATGTTTCCCTGGTCTGCAAAATGCAATAGGGAATACGTACCAACAGGATAAAGAGATACCTTCAGATAATAGGCTCTTAATCCCCTCCTTAGGACTTTAAATTAACCCTAAAAGTTTCTTTGTATTTGTCCCTAGATCTTTAAATCCCGGATAAGCATCAAGGTCTAGAAATATGTTCATGTGCAATAAGGAAGAAGAATTTTCTTGTGGAACACTCCGTATTAGTTTGTTTTTGAATTGCTGTAAAGAACTACCTGAGACTGGTTAATTTATTTTAAAAAAGAGGTTTAATTGAGTCACAATTCCACAGGCTGTGCAGGAAGCATGACTAGGGAGGCCACAGGAAATTTACAATCATGGCCTGAGGCTAAGAGGACTACGGCACATCTTACAAGGCCAGAGCAGGTTAGAAGAGAGAGAGAAAGAGGAGGTGCTACACATGTCCAAACAACCAGATCTCATGGGAACTCTATGTCAAGAACAGAAGGGGGAAGTTTGCCCCCACGTTTCAATCACCTCCCACAGGCCCCTCCTCCAACAATCGGGAAATTACAATTTGACAAGAGATTTGGGTGGGGACACAGAACAAAACCATATCACAGTCCTTCAATTATTTTCATAGACTTACATTGAATGTCTTGATTCTGTTTTCTTTCTACACCTCTCTCCGCTATAGTCATCCAACATTCTGAAATACTTCTTGTTGCTTTTGGTTTTGATTACCTGCCATGAAGAAAGCAATTTATGACCTTCACGCACACTAACATGTTGGAGTGATAGTATTATGTGTTTCAGAAATGTTGAATTTTTAAAAACTTATGGATAAAAAAACTCTAAAATGGAAGAAATTCTTGAAATTTCAGGCACTTAGGAGACAAAGCTCCAACTTCCACATGTAAGTTGATGGTTGGATCAGGTTGCTTCTTTATATAGACAAGAGAGTGAGAAACGTGTGTGTGTTCCATAATTCAGAATTAAAATATTTTCTCATATAGGTCTGAGATTTGCAGAACATCTATGAAAAAAAATTTAAGATAAAATTAATTTTACAAAATTAAAAATATTTTTAAAACAGAATTAAAATGTTCTTTATCTAATGTTTCAATTTATTTCCTCCATTGCAGAATAAGCTAAGTCTTAGTCATTGTGTTCCCAGACAAATGAAGTCTGGGTGCGTATTCTTGTGGTCCAACAGTGAGATGCAGACAGACTGAGAAAGAAGGGAGTTTATTGCTACAGCTGGTTACAGGGAGAAGGTGTAACTCACCAGACCAACTCAAAGCTGCAAGTTTTTTCCTTAGCTTATATATACAATTCAAGCTTTATGCCTGTGTGCATCTGATCTTATCTAATCTGAACTAGGTGTCTAGGGTAGGAAAGTTTCTTAGATTTGTTCCTGGATGGACAAGGGTGAGAAAGTCCAGGTGCGGTTTTAATGGTTTGTTTTTGTGTTCCAGCCCTGGTACTCAGGAACTAGTTTCTCCAGTTCTTTAATGTTTGACTTGTACATTCATCATTACAGCAAAGGGTTTATGGAGACTTGGCTGCTTGTGGCGATCTGGCCTGCCACAATTGCATGTTATTTTATAAATTGCAACAAATTTGAACCATGCGAACTTCAATGTGCCAACAAGTCTCTCTGCAGGATGTCTTCCATTTGGATGCTGATATATCCCCACATTCTCTTGCCTGACATTCTACCTCAGATAGGGTGATCAATCATCCCGATTTCTGAGGATGTTCTGTGAACATGGGACCTCAGTTAAAACAGAAACAAAATTCAGGCAAAGAGAGAATGTCCTAAGAAAACTAGGGCTAATTGGTTACCCTAATTTTCCTTAAAGCATGTATTTGTACCTTGAATATTGTGCTTAGAATTGTATATCTGAACACAGGGTTAGCCTATTAGTTTTAAAGACCACTCAAAGAGAAGAGTAAAAGAAAAGAACAGTAATGCAGGCATTTCTGCCCTAGGCTACTCTCTAACTCTGCCCAAACTCCTGAAATTGATTTTGCGGGGGAACAAAATGACTCAATAGCAAAACAATCAATTTCAGATGTTTTATCATGATTTCTTGTAACTCTACTAGCTTGCTCTTGATTTTTCTCTAAGGATTTACAACAACCTTTCTGAATTTCTATTTTTAATCTGGACCTCTGCCAAGCACATGATGTGTCAGGACAAAATAAGTCAACAAAGTCAAGAGCCTAGGCTTTGGAGACAGACAAATCTGAAAATGAATCTTGTAAGGGTCCTTTTTGGCTCATACAACTCTAGACGAGAGTCTATCTACCTGAACTGTAATTACCTCACCTTTTAATGTCTTTTCCTATGAGAAAGAAGAAAAGCACATAAAACTTCTAAAACATAAAAGGTTCTTAGTAAATGGCAATTTTTATTAGAAGTTAGGTTTGTGGGCCGGGTGCGGTGGCTCACGCCTGTAATCCCAGCACTTTGGGAGGCCAAGGCGGTGGATCACAAGGTCAGGAGATGGAGACCATCCTGGCTAACCCGGTGAAACCCCGTCTCTATTAAAAAATACAAAAAATTAGCCGGGCGTAGTGGCAGGCGCCTGTAGTCCCAGCTACTAGGGAGGCTGAGGCAGGAGAATGGCGTGAACCCGGGAGGCGGAGCTTGCAGTGAGCCGAGATCGCGCCACTGCACTCCAGCCTGGGTGACAGAGTGAGACTCCGTCTCAAAAAAAAAAAAAAAAAAGTTAAGTTTGTGTTTTATAAATTAAGAATTTTAAAATTTTAATGGCACAAAATTATATATTTATAGCTTCAGGAGGTACACATAAGAATTCATTATATAAAATTTAATAAAATTATTAGAGTTTACCATTTTAATGTAAGAATTTAAAAATGGATATTTAGGCCTCAGAGATATACATTTGCAGCAAAGAAGCAAAACTATCATAAGCTATATAAGTATCTATTCTTGAAAAGATTTGTGTAATTGCATAGGTCAAATTTTCCCAGAGTCATTAAGTCACTTTGAGAAATTGTGATTCTCTTGCACAAAAGTGATTCTGGATGAAGGGTGATATTGGAAAAATTGTTACATGTTCACAACTTTCAGGTCCACCACTCTTACCATCTTTTGTTTGTTTTATAAATCTTCTCCTCTTTAGTCTCTTCAATTTGACTCACTCTTTGATATGCTTTCCTGGCTTTCAATTTTCTTCAAATAGTTCATTGCCTGCCCCCACTAACCCCTGACCAGTATTACTTTGACAATATGGTAATAAATTGGCCTAGTGATAACTAAAAGCCCCCATTTTTATCTCATTTTGTACACAGGCACACACACACACACAGGCGCGCGTGCACACACACACACACACACACACTATACAGTCTCACAGATTATACTGATAAGGCATGGGCTGGTCCCCAAACTGTTTTGGTACAAACAAATTGTGATGATTGCTTCATTTTAGCTTTTGCTATATCTTTCTAAATATGTCTTTTGGTTGTGATCCCACCTCAATATTTCCTAGCAATCTATTCCAACAAGAATGTATATTACATTTAAACACATTAAATAGGGTTTTTAAAACATTAAATCAATGCATTGTTTATTTAACTGGCTATTTCTTTTACCCCCATAATTATTCATAGGGTTGAAGATTCCAAATGGCCTAACCTACAATTAATTGGAAATATGATTCATAGTCATAAGCTTTCTTCAAAATTACTAAAACTTTTTGTAATAGCTTTTAAAATTAGAAGATGAATTATTTTATGATCAATTTTAATAATAGGAAAAAAAACATCATTACAAAGACTGTGTCCACTTTGTGGCTCATAATACTAATGTTAAAACAGTTTCTAAGATTGTCCTAAAGCAACCCATTCATTTCCCAACATGAGGTTCTTAGTCATGAAAAGAATGCGTTGGCAGAAGATGTACAATGGTCTGCAGTTCAACTGACTCTTCAATTTAATTTTTGAAAATTATTCACTTTTGGCCGTGAGCTATATTGTGTGACAGAGCCCCTGATTGCTCACTTAGCCGTGCACTCAGCCAATTTAGCCCTAAGCACTTTTCAATAATTCATAATTCCTTAAATGCGTAAATCCCTTGCCCACGTTTAAAGGGTAATTTGTGACTATAACTACATTAAAATCTCACATGTTTGCTTATCACAGAACGGCAACATTCAAGACACCAGCTTTCCTCCCCTCTCATTATTATTCTATTGAATAGTATATTTTTAATTTAGAATAATCATTTCACAAACAATATTTGCTTATATTAACTCATTGTTACAATTGTTAAAGTAGCTTTCTTTTCTCCTTGTGTTACACAGCAAGAATTGAAATTAATTATTAACAATTACCTTTAATTTAAAAAGAGTTATGTCCTCATAAGCCACAGTTTTGGAATGAATAAATGATAAAAGAGGATGAATAATATATTGTATCAAACAATCAGTAATTTAGAAAACATCTAGCCGGGCATGGTGGCTCACGCCTGTAATCCCAGCACTTTGGGAGGCCGAGGTGGGCAGATCACCTGAGGTCGGAAGCTCAGGTCCAGCCTGACCAACATGGAGAAACTCCGTCTCTACTAAAAATACAAAATTAACTGGGCATGGTAGTGCATGCCTGTAATCCCAGCTACTTGGGAAGCTGAGGCAGGAGAATCACTTCAACCTGGGAGGCGGAGGTTGTGGTGAGCCAAGATCGCGCCATTGCACTCCAGCATGGGCAACAAGAGTGAAACTCTGTCTCAAAAACAAAAAAAAACCTTTAAACTCTTACGATAAAATAATAAGTAAGGCGTCTCTTTAGGAACACAATAGGTCCCATTAAAAAAAAAGTCTGACTTTTTATTTTTTATTTTATAATGCAAGTTAATGGGTCTTCTGTTCTGACACTTAGAGCCCACAGGAATTAGCTTAAAGGTATCTCTCAAGCTATTCATAAGACAATCTCAAGGTAGATCAGATATATTTTCATTTTTCTCTCTTCTACTTTTCTCTGTAAGTTTTTGTGATATTCTGTTTAGACTTTGTAGTGGCTTTGTGCTATTTTACATGAATGCAGCTCTGATAATGCTTTCTCAATATCAGAATTATGCTAACTCATTTCTATATTGGTAAAGAGCAGTCATTTGTTGGTGTTATTTCTCTAAGAGAACAATGTTGCTTCAAGGAGATAATCATACAGCACTATTAAACATGTAATTTTTTGATGCAAAAAAATTCTACCATTCTGAAAATAAAAATGCAGATAATAGATTGCAAAAAATAATTGCAAGGGATATGGAAAATAACGAGTAAATAACTATAATTTTAACAAATCTGAAAAACTCGTTAGAAAAAAGGACAGAAAAGCACACAATAGAAAATTGGGGGAAAAACATATAAATAGGCAATTACAGAAGTGGAGAGAAAAATAGCTAGTAAAAGCTCTTCAACTTCTCTAGAAGGCAAGGAAATGAAAATAGAATTTGCAATGAGATACCATTTTTCATCATATGATTGAGTACAAAAGAAAAAGAAAGGAGGAAAGAAAGGAAGAAAGGAAGGAAGGGAGAAGTAGGGGAAGGAAGGAAGGGAGAAGTAGGAGAAGAGAGGGAGGGAAGGAAGAAGCAAGGGAGGGAGGGAGAGAAGGGAGAGAGGGAGATACCTCCATTGTTTCTGGAGATTCAGGGATTAAAACAGGGCATTTTTATTCACTACTAGTAAAATATGTGTTGTTATACATATTTTATAAACTCTTTAGACTACTTTTAAACATTTCCACTTTGAGGAATAGAAATAAGAATGTTAGAGTATAGACTACAGCATTGTCTTGCCGGATGAGAGCAAACAGTAAGAAATCTGAATTATTAACAGGCGAACAAACCACTTAGTAAATGATTTTATAGCCAACCATAGATTATTATATAGTCATAAAAAATAATGAGTTAGAGCTTGATTACTTAAACTAAAGGAATTTCTAGAATCATGTTAAGCCAGAATGATAATTGTACATTATGTTATCTGATAATATTAAAATAAATTATAACATGACTACTTTGAAAAACGATGTTTTAACTTTGGATATGCAGAATGTATGGATGGGACGTGGGAGGTCACAAGATGGAAGAGGGAACAGGCATAGAGGCACTAAAAAATGCACACTAATAATTAAAATGGTTCTGAAAACAGAAACATCATGCATAATATAACCCTATTGTTATAAAGCTATATATCTATATCTTATAGATATATAGCTATATCTCTATATCTTATAGAGATATAGCTATATCTCTATATCTTATAGAGATATAGCTATATCTCTATCTATATATAGATAGAGATATAGCTATATCTATCTATATATAGATAGAGATATAGCTATATCTATCTATATATAGATAGAGATATACATATATAGCTATATATCCAGATATATAGCTATATATCTATGCTTGTACATAGGCATTAGGGAGTGGTTTTTAAAGAAATGACGTCCATACTTATCCTCGAATGCCGGAATTTCCAGTGAATTTTGACTTTCTTCCTTAATTTTCTCTGTTGCCTTGAGCTTTTGCAGTGATTAATTTGTATACTTTATACAATCAAGAATAAATAGCTATTTTAATTTTATAAAAATAATGTTTCAAAAACAACACTTATTTTTTTAACAACTCTGTATGTGATTTGCTTATGCCTAATGTGTTCAGTGATCAGATGTCCAAACAGAATTATTTAGATGTGGAAAGCCTCTCTCAAAATCTGATGGCAACTCATGATTGTTTTTTTGCGTGTATGCATGCATGTGTGTGAAGCGGGAGAGGATGTATCCTCCAGAATAAAGAACAAGCCACTTCCATTTAACCTCTCTTCCCTTAAAGAACTACTTCAGGTTTAGTTTTTATGTTCTAATGGCCTGAACAATGTGCACAGCTATGTAGCTTTTTGCAACTTATTAAAATTTATATACAATTTTCTCTGGACATCAATTAAGATAAAAACTGGGGAATCTGGTAAAATTCCAAGTAGATTTAGCTCATTCACATTCAAAAGGTAGTTCTCTCCCTGGACTGAATGTAAGTTTCTGAGAAGGGTAAATAGATCTTATGCAGCCCATAGGAGAAAACATTTTCAAAGCATACAAAGAGCAGTCAGGGTAGCCAGTTCCTGTTTCCAGAAAGATCCTATGGGACCAAAGAAGAGATTCACTGGAAAGAGAGTGAGTGAGCAACATGTCAAGGCAATAGTTTTAGTCTCTCTAATTAAGTCTTCTAGAATTTTTTTCCTACTGATCTGGAGTTATTTTCGTCTAAGAATTATTGTTTTTTGGCCAGGAGCAGTGGCTCATGCCTGTAATCCCAGCACTTTGGGAGGCTGAGGCAGGCGAATCATCTGAGGTCAGGAGTTCAAGACCAGCCTGACCAACATGGAGAAACCCCATCTCTACTAAAAATATAACATTAGCTGGGCATGGTGGCACATGCCTGTAATCTCAGCTACTCAGGAGGCTGAGGCAGGAGAATTGCTTGAACCCAGGAGGCAGAGGTTATAGTAAACCGAGATGGTGCCATTGCACTCCAGCCTGGGCAACAAGAGTGAAACTCTGTCTCAAAAAAAAAAAAGAATTATTATTATTTTTTAAATTCTCAGTGCTTAATACTGGGCCAGGTATTTAGTAGACATTAAATACACACATATCAAATGGAACTATTTAGCTGAATTCATCTTTTGTTTTGTGGGGTTTGTATTTTTAAGTAAACATGTGTGTGTGCTTGCAATTATTTCACGTAAATTCACCATTTTGCCATCCTTGAATTTAGATCAGGATAGGTATAAATACAACAAATGCGTGAGGAGGAAAATGCATATTGAATTTGAATGAAACAAATAGAAGTCATGACATTGTCCTCTTCTCTATCATCAAATAAAATATATTTGGAAAGTGAGGGAACCCTACTTAGAATCATTTTAATATGTTTGGGGAATTGAAACAAATAAAAATGTGTATATCAAATGGAAATTTTCGTAATTTGCTCTTAAATCCAGCTACTTAGTTCTGAATTATATCTTATAAAATAGGTGTGCCAATATACTTCTTCTTTTAAAAATAAATGAGCATATTTTAACTCAACACAAACTTTGTGTTATTTGGGTAGTTTTGTGCAGAACAACCAACTACAATTTCCAGTGTCAATCAATTCTCTTTTCTAAGGCTTTAATGAAGACATTAAATAGCACCTGAATTCATAGAAACCCTGGCAGCACTGATTCTGTCTCATATTCTTTGACATTTTATCACAGTGATTGATTTATTCATTGCCCTCTAGTCTTTTTCTGTAGCCTGGCAAGCCTTTTTTCTCTCTTTTACGACATGATCCAAAATAAGTCCTTTCAAATTAACTTGTGGAAATCAAATTTCATGGAACATGTTTACTAAAGGTCACATTTATGAAATGGTCTATAATTCTTTTACTATTTGGGTTTATATTGAGGAAAACTGAGTTAGGATAATTACTATATTAAATCGACCAGAAGTGCTTGTTGCTCACAATTATTCATTTAATTGGGCTCTTTTTAAAACTGTATTTCAAGTATTAGAACATCAGGTACATAAAGTGCTAATTTCCAGACATGTCATATCATCACAGTTTTATAAAAATCTGCCTCATATATACTTCCTTAACTGTGATATCCATAAAATATATAAATTTTTTCAAATAGATTTTAAAATGTACCTAACATTGTTTTTAATGAAAAAGAGATTATCGAAAAAGTACGTCATATTTAATGAACATGTCATTGCAGTTTGAGAGCATTGTTTACTGTTTGTTTTGGATTCACCTGCTCTTAAAACCTCAGAGAGACGTAACTCTTAGCCGCCTAGAGGGTCTCAAAGTGATAGTGTTACAGGAAAGGGGTCCTGATCCAGACCCCAAGAGAGGATTCTTGGATCTCACACAGGAAATAATTCAGGGCAAGTCCACAGTGCAAAGCAAAAGCAAATTTATTAGGAAAGTAAAAGAATAAAAGAATGGCTATTCCATAGACAGAGAAGACTCAAGGGCTGCCGGATACCCATTTTTATGGTTATTTCTTGATGATATGCTAAACAAGGGATGAATTATCCATGCCTCCCCATTTTAGACCCTTTACAGCAACTTTCTGACATTGTCATGGCATTTGTAAACTGTCATGGAACTGGTGGGAGTGTAGCAGTGAGGATGACGAGGATCACTTTCTTCGCCATCTTTGTTTTGGTGGGTTTGGGCTGGCTTCTTTACTGCAACTTGTTTTATCAGCAAGGTCTCCATGACCTGTATCTTGTGCTAACCTCCTATCTTATCCTGTGACTTAGAATGCCTTAACCATCTGGGAATGCAGCCCAGTAGTTCTCAGCCTCATTTTACCTAGCTTCTATTCAAGATGGAGTTGCTCTTGTTTACACACCTCTGACATTTCCCCTCTCTGCAACCTAAGGGTTGCAGAGAGATAAAGATTCATCTTCTGTAACTTCTTCAGGCTGATTATGGGTAATGGTATTCCTGCCTAACTATGAGGGTCTCTTGTGTTCAGGGTAGAGAAGAGCTCAGTTAGAAAGCATTAGTATGGAGAGAGCCATTCATGACTCGTGATTTCTGACAAGAGGTGACATCTGGAAGTTTAGTAAGTGTTCAGTTTAAGAAAACATTTAATAAGCTTGTCCTGCATTCTTCCGTAAAGAGTACAACAGCAATATATTTCACAATAGTAAAGCAAAATAAGTAAAATTGTCCCAAGTAAACTAAGTAAGAAGGCTTTCCATGAACTAGGCAACTGTTGAAACCAAGTTGATGTGGGGTTGCTAGCCAATTCCAGTGTGCCCAGAATTAGAATACTGATTCAGATTTTTATATTACCCATACCTCTTGTTTCTTCTGAGTAGCAGCCAGAGATCACTGTTTCGTTCATAGGAATAAGCAGGGTTAGCCTAAATTGCAGAAACAAACTAAAACAACTGTTGAGACTAGAATATAATAACAAGTGTACTATAGTTCTTGAAACATAATATTTATCTCTGCAGTTCCCCATTTTTTGATTATTTTTATAAAGTGCACCAAGAATAATTATTTCACATAAGTTCTTTTTAAATGGGCTTACTGAAACTCTGTTCCATAGAAGGAATCTCAGATAAGGACTTTTTAAAAGCCAAGCCCAGCCATGGGTTTGTACCCTTAAATGCCTGAGTTGAGTAAATTCCTCTCCTCTTGGGGTTCCAAGATAACTTAGGGCTCCAGGACCTGTTATAAAGTGACATTCTTTACTTACCATAGGTCAGAAACCCTGTACAGGGACTGTACAGGCAAGGTATGAGGCCAGTTCCCAAGGGGCTTTTACTGGCTCTACAAGTCAAATTTGATTCCTTAAAGATAAGCATGCCATTACAGTTAAAGCCATGGTAAAATAACCAGTTTCTCCAATTGTGTCCTGTTTCAAAAGAAAAGAGATTCTTATTGCACTTATGCAAATAGCTATATTGCCATTAGTTAAGAATGCTCACAAATAGTTTCCAAATTCTGGAGAAATCAGGTAGAGAGAAACAAAAGTTTCAAATTTTGTTCACAGGAGTATACCTTACTTAATTGCTACAAGCTCTAAAGAGCTCAAAAGAAAAGTTTTCTTGACACTGAAAAACAAAACACAGGATTAGCAACATTTTAAGCAGTTAGTCTTCTATTAGTTTAGTTCGTGCAATTAACTTGTTTGATATTCATCAATATTTCAGCTCTCTATGAGAGTCTTGAAAGTTTCCCTCTATTCTGATGTTACAATCTCCAAAATTATCAGAAAATCTGCATTTAAGAACATCTGTTAAGAGTTCTATAGCTGACTATAAACCAACCTTCTAAAGAGGACCAAAACAGGACAACACATGTCTGTGGATGACAAAAAGTCTTAGGACAGCCACTGTTAAAGTCACAATTAAAAAGAAAATTTGGTTACTTCTGTGGCATATAACAATTTTACATAACAATTATAATGATTAATAATATACACTAAGTCATATCAGAATTATAGGAGTTTCCCATTATTTTGGAACATATACCAGTAACACATTTATACAAATATAGCACAAAGAAAGCCAAACACTGTTTCATATTTGATAATGTTTCCTGTTCAATTTTTTAACTCCCTAAATTTTATATACTCTAAGACCCTCCTAAGTTGTGCCTCTAACCCAAGGCTGGTCAGGTGTCCTTGCATTTTATTAAGTGGGGCCTCTAGCCCACTCTGTCTTAGAAGAGACTCTAACTCCTGTAAGTTGGGCCTCTAACCCAATCCCATTCTTTACCCAGGTACCCCACCACTTACCCAAAGTTGGCCAATCAGTGCTGCAGTCTATTTCCTTGTTTTTTGGAGAGGGGGGTCTCCTCAGCATTATCTCTTCTGTGGTGCACAGAAAGATGTTACTGGGCCCCACCACTTACCCAAAGTTAGCCATTGGGTAAGGGGTTTTTACTCTGTAGTCCCTTCCATGGTTACCAGAAAGATGTTACAGGAAAGGAGCCCCAATCCGGACCCCAAAAGAGAGTTCTTGGATCTTGCACAAGAAATAATTCAGGTTGAGTTCACAGTGCAAAGCAAAAGCAAGTTTATAAGGAAAGTAAAGGAATAAAATAATGACTACTCCATAGGCAGAGCAGCCCTGAAGGCTGCTGGTTGTCCATTTTTATGGTCATTTCTTGATGATATGCTAAACAAGGGGTGGATTATTCATGCCTCACCTTTTTAGACCATATAGGGTAACTCCCTGATGTTGCCATAGCATTTGTAAACTGTCATGGTGCTGGTAGGAGTGTAGCAGTGAGGATGACCAGAGGTCACTCTCATCACCATGTTGGTTTTGGTGGGTTTGGGCTGGCTTCTTTACTGCAACCTGCTTTATCAACATGGTCTTTATGACCTGTATCTTGTGCCAACCTCCTATCTCACCCAGTGACTTAGAATGCCTTAACTGTCTGGGAGTGCAGCCCAGTAGGTCTCATCATCATTTTACATAGCTCCTATTCAAGATGGAGTTGCTCTGATTCACAAACCTCTGACAATAGAAGATATTATTTGCTGGATGATCTATTGTATGGGTTCTAGGACTTGAATACTAAGACCTGCCTCCTTGTATCATGGAAGGATTGCAGCACCCTCTGCTTAATTTATGATCCATCTCATTAATAAAGAAAGTGACTTATTGGGGGCTAATACTCTATTTAATGAACAGACCATCAGTTGGATAGGAGGTGGTTTGCTTTGAGGAGCAGGTTGTCCTGATGAGGAAAGTCAAGAGACTGGCAATTTTAAAGAAAGGTAGATGTGGTTAAGGAATTATTCAGGGAGACCCAGACAGTCGGATAACAGTTGGACTGCATCACAAAAGGAACACAGCCCTTATGTTGGGGGGAAAGGTGGTTTCTGTGTCATATTTTCTAAGATGTATCAGATCTTGTTCTATGTTAAATAAAGCAAAGAGAGTTCAAGTAGATACCCAAGTAGAGACAGTAATATGTGTGTAAAAAAACATCAGTTTTAGTATCAGAAGATCTGGATGTTCACAAAAGGATCTAAACTCTGTAAAATATTTAAAGAGATTTATTCTGAACCAAATATGAGTGACCACAGCCTAAGGCACAATCTCAAAGGGTCTTGAGAACATATGTCCAAGATGATTGGGTTATTGCTTGATTTTATATGTTTTTGGGAGGCGTAAGACATCAATCAATATATATGAGGTATACATGGGTATGGTCCAGAAAGGTGGGACAACTACAAGTAGGATGAGGGACTCACAGGACATTGGTGGATTCAAAGATTTTCTGATTGGCAATTGGTTGAAAGAGTTATTATGTAAAAACATGGAACCAATAGAAAGGAGTGTAGGATTAAGCTAAGGGTTTGTGGAGACCAAGGTTTTCATTATACAGATAAAGTCTCATAGGTGGCTGCTCTTAGAGACAATAGATGGCAAATGTTTCCTACTCAAATCTTTAAAAGTTGCTAGACTCTCAGTTCATCTCTGTAGGATTGGGAAGGTCTGGAAGGGAAACGATGTAGTTATGTTAATAGAGATTCTTCACAGAGGCAAATTTCCCCCCATGAAAGACTTCTTTGCGGGTCCATTTCAAAATATGGCAGAGAAACGTATTTTAGGGTAAAGTGTTTTGACTTCCTTATTTATCTGTCATGTGATATTATGCCAGAGTCAGGTTGGAAAGTAAGCCAAATTATATAGGGTTAAATAAAACCCACCTGATAAGACATTATGGTTTGTAGGGTGTGACTTCCCAGGTCCCTTAGATAGGTATTTGGGCAAGAGAGAAAAAAGTTCAGAATTTAGTTCTCATGGGTCTAATTACCAAATTTATCATTTATATTAGTCATAATATTTAGCCATTCTAAACTTCATTTCAGAAGTTCAGAAAAATGAAGATAGTCAAATCTAGCTCACAGGTGAGAATGTAAGTTAAATGGGACAGCACATATGGAAAATCCTTTAACGAATGCTAGTTTCCTAATACAAAAATGCAAATGTTAACTGTAATTGTAGTTGCCTGAATAATCTAAGGAAAGAGAAGTCATCATTCTTTTTAAACAGTATTTGGAGCTAACTTTTTCTTGAATAACCCAAGATAGATATATAGATATTAAAAAAGAAGATATAGATAGATAAAGAAAAAAGAATACACACACACACACACACACACACACACACACATTATTTCTCTCTATTCAAATATAAACTGGGTGGCAGCCTAAAGACTAGTTTTAAGACATACATACAATTTCCTTTAGTTGCTCTTCCATGTCTACTGGGAAATCCAAAGCCCTTCCCTAGATTTCTGCCAATTCCCAGAGGCTTACATTCTCTGTTTTTTATTTAGCCCTTCTTGCTCACCTCTCATTTTCACTTGAGTTTCACCTCTAGTGTCTGGGCCAAGATTTGTACCATAGTCCCTCAAAAGCACACTAACAGCAAGGTATGTGTGTGTAGTGTGCTTGAATGAAGTTGATTAGACTTTAATGGGCTGTGAGTATAAATAAACTTTAATTAACTTTGTTACCCAAATATTTATTAATCTTGTAATCTATGTACAAGACTGGTAATACTAGTTTTAATCTTTGTCCTTTACTTCTCAAAATTTGTTACCTATTTGAAAAATAAAGTATTATTCATTTTTTTCTTCCATACCCTATTTTTTTGCTCAGAGTATTCTCAATATTCACAACTTCACCTACAAGCATAAAGATTTGTGTGTTTCGTAGAGCTAGTCAGAAGAACTGGCCTTACTCATTTCGTAGAATCACTTGAAAGGCTCTTTAAGGATGTAAAATCAAGTTCAGAATTTTTAGATGACAATAGATTTGAACCATCTTACTACAAATATTTGTTTGTTTTTCTCTTGTCTGTTGCTGTAAGTTAGCTTATAATTTTATAATGTCTCAATCATAAATAACTTTTCTTCATAAAATTATTGAACTAGTATTGATATGGATAGGAGACAGTGAAATACTGGGTAGAAGTAGGTGGGTGCCTGGCGAGGGTTCCACCCTCAGTCCTGGACCTGGGGTCCAAAATGAGAACTTCACATCTCTGTTTTCACATCCGAATGTTATCATTTCCAAAACCACTCTGGCCCACCCCCCCACCCCACCCTGAACCCATAAAAATCCTAAGCTCCACTGGCAGAAGAGCAGAGAGGAGGGGAAGAAGAGAGAAGAAAAGAAGCAGCTGGACGTCGGAGAGAAGCAGGTTGACTTCAGAGGGACGGCTTGACAGTGAGACTTCAAAGAAGAGTTTGGCCAGGGATGGCCGAACTCCAAGGGAAGATTATTTTCCCACTCCATCCGTTTTCCAGCTGCTTCCCTTCCTGCTTAGAGCCTCTTCCACCACTCAGTGAAATCTTCCACATACACTACCCTTCGATTTATTCCTGTGACCCGATTCTTCCTGGGTGCCAGACAAGAACTCGGGTACCAAGAGGGCAGGGTGTGAAAGTGTAAAAGGCTGTCACCTAGACCCTCCAGTGAGCTGGTTTAACATTTAGCCATCTGCGGACAGCAAATGCCAAATAAGCACTGATTGTAACATATGCCCTCGTGGGATCCGGGGGTCGTAGATACTCTTTCTGGAACAGCAGAGCGAAAAGAACATTGTAACGTGCTTGGACACTGCTGCAGGGCTCGCACAGAGCCTGCTCCCACCAGGGAGGAGTGTGTGTGTGTGTGTGTGTGTGTGTGTGTGTGTGTGTGTGTGTATAACCCGCCAGGTCCAGCATTTGTTTGCCCCAATTCCTGCACCCACTCACCTAAGTGCTCCTCATCCCGTGAGGGGTTCAGAGCTGCAGGCTGAGAAAATGAGCCACCGTTTCATGATTCCCGCGAAGGGGTCAAGGGAAATATCCTGTGTCAGTATCATGGTTAATTTTATGTGTCGACTTGATTGTGTTAGGAGATAAACAGATAGCTGGTAAAACATTATATCTGGGTGTATCTATGAGGGTCTTTCTGGAAGAGATTAGTATAAGAATCAATGGAATGATTTAAAAATATCTCCTCTCACCAACGTGGGCAGACAGCATCCAAACTACTGAGGGCTCAGATAAAAAACAAAACAAAACAAAACAAAAAACAAAGAAACAGAGGAAGGGTGAATTTGGACTTTCCTCTTGAGCTGGATGTAAAACCCCAATCGCCAATCTGGTTTTCAGGCGTTGGGCCCCAGACTGAGAGTTAATTCTCTCATTAGCTCCACCGGTTCTCTGGTCTTCAGACTCAGTGAATTACATAACCAACTCCCCTGGCTCTCCAGCTTGTAGATGGCATATTGTGGAACTTCTCAACCTCTATAATAATGTGACTCAATCCCCATCATTAATTTTTTGTATATATCTCCCCATATATCCTATTGGTTCTGTTTTGCTGGAAAACTCTAACACAACCAGTACAAATTTATTGCCTTGCAGATTGCCTTTCTTATACTAAAAAAATTAGGTTACAATTGTTCTAGTTATGTCCTTTGATGCTTTTCCTTTGTACATATTTATATGGTTGATATATGCAATGATTTTACTTTTTAGCATACTAGTTTCATTTCTTGATCTATCATCTCTATATCTTTGTCTATATATTTGTGATAAAATGGGTACAAACATATTGAGTTCCTATTGCAACCATTAATAATGTGTTGGCTTATTTATATTATTTTGAGTAATAATCCTATGTGGGCTTAAAATGTACTTTATTCGAATTCACTTGAATTCCCATTCTTCTTTACACCTGAGTGTAATTATTAAAAAGGGTTTCGTAACCTTGGCTCAAATTCTGCTTTAGTAACTCACCATCAGTGTAACTTCTGACAACTTAAGTAACCTACCAAACCCTGAAATTATCTACTTTGGACACTTGATGTTATAGTGCAGTCAGTGCTTGTAACAACTTAGTTCCTCTTACATTCTTTCTTGTCCATCTTTTCTCTAATTTTTTTTTTGTTCATCTCTTCCTTTCCTTTTCCTATAAATTCTTCAACTTTTTTTTTTTTTTTGAGGTAAAGCTTGTGCCTCACCCTCCTATGTAGCTGGATTACAGATTTGTGCCACCATGCCTGGCTAATTTTTGTATCTTTTTAGTAGAGAGAGAATTTCACCATGTTGGCCAGGCTGTTCTCAAACTCCTAGGCTCAAGTCATCTGCCCCATCTGGGAGCAGTGCTGACATTACAGGGACGAGTCATGGCGCCTGGCAATTCTTCAACTTTTGAGAATTTTGAGTCTCATATGTTTCACAAAGTCTGTCTTGATAATCAAAGCTATCTACCATTTGAAAAGTGTTTCTTAGAACTTACCCAATTCTTAATTATAAACTGAATTTAGTGTCTTCATTGTCCTATAAGTGTGAATTTTCTTCTCTCAGTAAGGTAGTAAAATATCTTGCTATGGGGTTTGTCATAAATATCTTTATATAATTCTCCCTTTGTCAAGGGCGTATGTTGCATATTGAAATCACTCAGTAAATATTTCTTATTGTTTTTATTTGTATTTACATTGAAAATATGTGATGATTTCATTAATAGTGTTCATTGATAAAATTGTATGAAAATCACTGGCCCAAAGTGCTCAGGTCATTTCCTGTATCTGAGACGGCTTTGCAAACATGTATCATTTTGATAACCAGTCTGATTTGAGAAAATTAAACCGTGTCATTCAAAACATGTCCTCCCCAAATTTAAGAAACATTAGGTCAATCTCCTGGTTAAATAATAGCTGTGTGTTTTAGTAGATTTTGAAATATTATGTAATCATTTGAAATTATAAGCTTCTGGCCCACAACTTGACTGACAAATACCTGTTTCACTATTTTTAGCTAGCCTTTCTTGGACTATATATCGCGAAAGACAAAAGAAAGATAAAAGTTGAAATAATCCAACAGTTATCCTACACAAAAGTATGACAAAATTACTGTTGCAGAAATTGAACTCATCGAGCCTGAACTTTTGACTTTGAACAATTACATGGAAGAGTGCCACCATGGTGAACTGTCAGACCTGTACAGCATCACTGCCAACTCTACACACAAACAAGGGTGGGCTGTATTCTGACCATCACTGGAATAAATTATCCTGATTACCTAATGTCTCTTCACACCCACTAAATTATTTATTATTATTATATTTTTACACTGCCATCAAATTAAAGTTGCTAAAACACAACTTTGCTCATGTTCAAAATTTCCATAGTGTGCCTAAACAATCACTAACTAATCCTCAGAATTAATTACCTACTAATTTGTTTTTGACATATTTATAAACTTAATTTCTTATCATAACTCATGCCAAACCATCCTGCTCTGAATACTCACAACTTTCTATGATCTTTGATTTTCTGCCTTTTATAAACCAGAGTGCCATTAGTTAGGTCTGAATGAGTAATTTCCTCTGTAAGCAGCAGGACCCTCAGAGCTTATATTCTTCAAGGCATTGGCTAATGGGGGTTCCTCACACACAGCAAGTCTAATTGTGGCTCAGGCTTTCCCCTAACTGATGTGCCAGCAGCAGATTTCATGTTTTTCTAGGCTCACCAGGAGCTAGAATTTGCTTATATTAGTCTGTTATAAAATTTGTCATTGTTTGTTACTTAAGAGGTAGAATAATCAAAGTAAAATATTCTTATATTCAGTGGAGGGAGTGGAATTGTCTGGAGCATGAAAGAAGATGGAAAGCACCTTGTGAAATCAGACCACAGTTGTTCATAAGCACAATAACTTTATAATTTCCCAGAAGCAAATGTTGACTGCTGGGAGCTGAGCTCCAGTTTCTTAGGTAGAAAGAAAATCCAGTGAAACCATGATGAACTCTGCCTCTGTATCTATAGGAAGAGATGTTCTGTGGGAACCTGGATTGTAATTATTGTTCTAAAATAACAATTTTCCCAAATCATACCTCTGCTATAAGCAGCTGTTCTCTCACATTATTCTACAAAGGGGTATATTTCTATACTTCTATTAATCTTTTACCTTTTCTTGAAATCTCATGTCTGCACGCTCCTACAATCAAATCTCACTCATTCTTCAAGACTCGGCTTTTCCTTATAATCTTTTTAATCTTATGCTCCTCAATCCTTATTTGTTATTGTTTCCACATAATTCTATTTAATTGCATCTGTCTTTGAGTTGTTCATTTCAAATAGGTTGGAGGTTTTTCCTCAGTTAGATCTTCAGCTGATTTAGAGAATGACTTTGTCTGTTACAGGACTCATGCAGCAAGTCAGGGCTCCACAATGCTTTAGATGGAGGGCGAGCCCTACAATTAGAGTGTCCCAGTTGAACCTTAGAGCTATCAATTGTTAGCTGGCTATGTGAAACTGTGCAAGGTATTAATCTCTGTTCCTCATCTGCACAGTGAAGATAATGAAACCTCCCTCATAGGATTTTATAAAGATTACATAAGTTATTCCAGATAAACATTTAAATAGTGCTTGTCATGTAAGATAGGAAGTCTAAATGTTAGCTATTCTTATTAAATATTGATTTTTGTCAGTATTACTTTACCTTTAAATGAGGTAATCACTGTCATTGAACACAGAGAAAAAAAATATGTGTATATATATATATATATATATATATATATATATATATATGCTCTGCAAGTATCTACATAAATAAAAGAGCAACCAACCCTGAGAATCAAGAATTCTGGGAAGGAGGTTATATAACCCTTGCATTTGTGCCTTTACTTTGATAGCAATTAGCAGTACAAAGTGGTTAGTGTAAAAGCACAAATCAGACAGAATGGGTTCAAATATCAGCTCTGTTAGTGGTGTTTACCCAAGGAAATAATTTATGGAGAATTTCAAATACATACAGAAGTAGATGGAATAGTATACTCCCATCTATCAATTTAAACTTCATGTTTAATTTTTGCAATGATTCCGTATCAGATAACACCCTCCAAGGAGAAGGGAAGAAATGTGTTAGCTAGCAATGCATTAAAATTCAGAGAACTATATAGATTCAGAGTAAAGTATTATTTTACTTATGGAGAAAAATCTCTTAAAATAGAATCCTCAAAATATCATACATCTCCATTCGGCAGAGTGCGTAGCCATCATTTGTTTCTTGGAGAAAAAATAAAAAGATAAAGAAACAAGTTAAGTTCCAAGGTTTACTAAAGGAAACCAGAGTAAATAAGTACATAAAGGTATTTGTAACCTTTTCTGATTTCAAGTTTTATTCTCTCCAATCTCCTATGTGTCTTGCTTCTTCAGCTACTATCTTAAATGAGAATATATGAATGAATTTTGGCCTTGAAACTCCTGATACTTTGGATAAATCAAGGCAGAAAATAGAGCTCAGAAAATGTAAAATATTTCTGACAGTAAGCAAAAAAATAACTACAGATTTTTTTTCTTCATATCCTGTGGTATCAAATAATTTTAATTAGCCAGCATTCCCAATTCCTTGATCATTCTCACTCAGGAAATATCTACAGACCTTCTAGCCTTGAAACCTTGCTGTTCAATATGGTCACTGCCACAAGGGCCAACTGAGTACTTGAAATGTGACTGATGTGACTGAGGAACTCTTTTTAATATTACTTAATTTTAATTAATTAAATTTTAAAATATAATAGATTGAATTATTGGAAAAAATTTAAGCACCTTTGGAATGATTGGGTATGTGAATCTACACTTGCAATTGTAAATTTCATGATATTTGATTAGTATTTCCAGTTAAAATTTAGTATCTGGATTAAGATGTGTTCTAAGAGAAGTATTTCATTAACATTGCTATATTGATTGCATGTTACACTGATGGTATTTGGGATACACTGTGTTCAACAAAATGTTACTTATAACAGTCTCACCTGTTTCTCTTTGCCTTTTTTAATGTGGTTACTAGAAAAGGTAAAATTATGTATAGTTTTTAATATTTCCTAATACATATTATTTAATTATTAAATATTTCTAGCTGACAATGCTGCCCTGAATAGTTTACAATATAATTGCAAATAAATTCTGCCAGTTTCGCACGCTCTTCCTTCTTGTTTTTTCCTCCTTGTTTTTTCACTTTTTCCTAGAGTTCAGATCGTCTTTGGCTTTACAGAGCAAACATATTTTCCAATAAACGCTATGTCATCAAACCCAATGACTCGCTGAAATAACCAGACAAATTACCTAAACCAATCAACAGCAGACACATCCAGCATACTTTTAGTTAGTTAAGAATCTGTATGTTTTATGAGTGGACTTTTCTTACTGTCCAGATTCAGTCTGAGGCAAAATGATGATACTAATAGTTGAGTTCTGTTTGTTTCCTTATATGTTAGTTTGCTCCCTCATGGAAACCCCACCAACCTCCCTTTTGTGGTATCTAGTGTCCCAGACAACTTCTCGGAAAGATCTGCTTAAAATATCATGTTTAAGCAATGGCTTAAACATAACGGCTTAAAGATCATGTACTTCGACTTAACCTGCCCCTTTATCTGCATTTGCCAATCTTACACACTGTTCTCTATGGTGCTAACAGAGTAATCTGTCTAAACTGCAAATTCATCCACATCACTCTTGCTGCCTAAAAGTACAGAGGAAAAAAACTCAAACATAGCATAGGAAATAGGCCAGTCCATGAGCTAGGCCTTACCTTTCTTTCAGTCCTAGGGCTTCCTGCTTTGCACTTTATGCGCTAATAACACTGAACAGAACAAACATTTCATGCCTCAGTGCTTTATCTCAAGCCATTTCCTTTGCCTAGAACACCCTTTGACTTTTCAAATATGTGCAACTGTTGTAACATAATGATGCAGAATAATCTCTACCTTAGAAATAATTTGTTTGCAAACAAACAAACAAAACAAAAGCTCAATCAAGGTGATCTCAGATAAGGGTGACTTATTTCCAGGATGTAACAGTATATTACAACCCCGAGGGAAAAAAAGTATAAATGAAATTCATCAGAGCTTATTTTTCACTCAGTTCTTCTTTTTCCTCTGCCTGCAGAATGACATTTTTTTTTTCTGCTGCTTCTTTTGGTTTCAAAAGGCCTACAGTGGTGTCAACAACTCCTGAGACTAAAATAACTTTGAGATCCAGGACCTTTTAACCTTCTAGGGCTTTCAGGGTTCCAATTCCAAGGATTCCCAAGGGATAATCTGCTTGGGTTAAACTCCCTTTTTCTATTGGTGAGATGGTAAAAAACAACAACCAAAAAATCTCTACATATGGGATTTTGATTAAAGGAAAAATTAACAACATACCTACTATATTGTGTTATCTTTGGAAAAGAGAGCAATAATTTAAACTACTTACTATGGAAATTATTCCCCACTTATCTTTAATATATGCACTAGAAATTTGGAAAGTATGTAAAATTGATGGCCAGTGGTTAATGCTTTTATTTTTAATTATTTTAAAAATATTACATTTAATAAATAGCATTATATTAATAAATATAAATTACTATATCCAGAAATGGGCAAGTAACCATTAAATAGGTATTCAATCTGCAAAACAGTGTGGATGGGCAGTCAGAGCACATTTCAAGGCCTATAAAATTAGATTCAGAGAGGTTAAATACTTTGTTCAAGTCCTCACATTTAGTATGTAGCACAGCCAAGAGTCAAACATCAATCTGACCATAATTTCTATGCTTTCTTTGAATAATGGAGTCATTCCTCAATCAAAGAGGCATATGATCTTGGATCTATGTTGGTAGTAATGTTCTATAGTGACACATCCCCAAAGATTTAGGAAAAATAAAACAAATTAGTAATAATAGTAATAGAAAAACAGCAAACACTTAACAATGCTCACCATTTAGCAGACACTCTTTTAAGCATTTTTACATATATTAACTCATTTAATCCTCACAATAAGGCAATAGGGCAGCTTCCATTACTTCCCCTGAGAAGGAAACTAAATCAACTCATAGCAGATCACAGCTAAGAAATAGAACATAATGTTCAATATCCAAGGAACCCACAGGCCAGATACTCTTAACTGTAAAATGTGAATATATTAGGAAATACGAAGTTGTGTTAATCAGCAGGAAAGTTATGAGTGATGTCCATAACCTAAACATGAAGACAGAGAATCAGAATAGTTACAGAGATTAATTAGAATTGCCTCTTCTAAATGTATTATTTTTCCCAAAAGAGTGTTCTACTGACACAAAAATCCACTTGTCTGAGTATAAGGATAATTTTAAAGATTTGTCACTAAATTTTAGCCTCATACCATTAATCATTCAAATAGTATAATTAATCCCCCTTGCTTTGATTCTGTGTTCACCCAGCAAGTTTTAATTACACTGTATTTTCCTACATGGATTTCTCAGCTATAAGAGCTGTGATATTTAGAGAGATTAAATGTACCCTCTCTAAAATTGTTTGTAATTTCAGATTTACAAATTCTCATTAATGTTACACAACAGTAACATCAGTTGGTAATGCACTTCTCTATGTGTACTGTCAAACAGAACTTTAATATTCCAATGAAAAGGCTGACCACAATGATTTATGAGAGGTACTTCACCAAGAGCCCAGCTTAAGTCCTTGTGAGAAATTTCAGTGGATGCCATAGCAATACGCAATAACATGTTTGGTTTCTTTTCCCCACTGCTAGAACTAATTCCTAAGCTTTGTCTATCATTTCTTAAAAATCACTCCTGAATGAATCCCATGTTCCTTCCAGTTTCCCATTGCCATTTTGGTGGCTGAGATCCTCAATAAATAATACTGTGGACATCACAAGAGGGTCTTCTCTGCTTCTGCGGAAAGCAGAGAAGACCTCCTTTCTCTAGCACACCACTTTGAAATTAAACTTCTAAAATATTGATTGGCCTCTTATTCTTTAACAACTCTCCATACTCAGTATGATAAAATGTCAAATCATACAAATTAGTATCTAATCATTATTCTTGGAAAAACTCATAGTTTCCAGATAGCAGCTTGTATTTCACAATCTGTATATATTTTTGTAAAATGCAATGTCTTGATTATTTTCTCAGTTAAGTATGCTCAGAAAATGAGGGAAAACATAAAGGATTTAAATGTTTTCTATGATTCTACCACTCAGGCAAAGACTTGTATTTTTGAAGGATATTTAACTTTGTATCTTATTAATGGTTTGTACACCTCCCTTAGTAGTTCTATCTTCAGACCCTTCCTCCATTTTATCCTGGGCTTTGAATTTTTATTCATTTCTAAAATCACCTTTTCTATTAATTGTATTAGAGTTTTCCGATATATGTGACATTATTTTATCAGTGTAACATTCTCTTTTTAATGTTTAAGATGTTCTTACTGCAATAACGACATACACAATTTAATTAAGTGTATGAGATCTGGTGACAAAATTCCTGAGTTTAAAACCTGGCATCTTCATTTACTAACTGAATGTCCTTAGTCTATATACTCCAGTTTTCTCAACTACAAAATGAGAATATTAATATTGATTTGTGGAAAACTTAAATAAGTTAATATATGTTAAATTCTTAGAAGAATGCCTGGTACAATGCAAAGATTTAGTCAATCCCATTATTACCATGATGATAGTAATTATTATAGTAACTAATGAGAATAGTATTGATATTGTTGGTAGTTATGATCGTGATAACATTGACGGTTACAATGATACTCTAAATTCCAATATCTTTTTTTCCTGTAATTAAACTTTTAAAAAAAAATCTGAACTCAGTAGGTGTTTCTTCAACTTGATGTTTCAACTACTTGGGTGCAGGGACTATCATTCTTATGTCACTGAAAATGCCTTAAATATTATTTTTCCATATAGCAGGTAAGTAACAATCTAAAAGGGAATATTTATTGAAGTCTTATGCCCCAGTTATTACTCTAAATGTTTTTTTACATATTAGGCTATTTAGTCCTCAAAAGAATCCAACAAATTAAGTACAATTATTATCACAGTTTTAGAGATCAAAAAAATTAAGACGCAGAATTATTAAGTTGGCCAAACTTCCTAGCTAGTTGGTGGCATTGCTCTAGAGTGTAAGCCATTAACCACAGTGATGCTATTTTTTGGTAGTAGATATTTAAGAATTGTTTAAGAAATGTTTAGGTGATAGTCTGACTTTTGTAGTATAGCATTGTACTCTGTTGTAATGGATGATTTTTAGTATATAGCATTAATATACATACAAAAAGTACATATTGTTTAATATTTTAACATTTCCAACATGTTTAATAAATTATCTTTCTGTTCTCTAAGTTGTAGCTTTTAAAAACAGTAAAACAAGATTCAGTACTACAAAATCTTTTTTGCTTCCATCAAATGAATACAATTCTAAAACTTTTAAAGAGAAAATAAAAAAAGATCATAGCTAATCAAGCAATCTCCTGATTACTTAAAAGCATCAGAGATCCAAATATATAGAAATCAGTCTAGCTTTCCATTTTGTTTTGTTTTGCTTTCTATCTAAAGGAACATAATTTAACCTGCCAACGACATAGCTTGTCTATAATCTTAACTTTTCTGATTCCACCTGACAGATATTGAAGAAATGAGTGCCACAAATGTTTCATTGCAAAGAAATAAACTAATTGTTCTATCAATTCACAGAGTGACATTTTCACAACAAATACTATTTTGAAGATTTTGCTGCCTGAGCTGTCCAACGTGCCCTGCTTCTGTTCTCAACGAATCTAAATCCTGCTTAAACTTTCATAGCTCCTCAATCTTCCATGAACCCTTTCATGACGGCTAGTAACATTAGACTACTTTTCTATGAAATCTGCTGTAACATTTCTCCACTGAACTCTTTATGTTTTACTAGGAATTTAGATAAAGTTTTGAAGTTCATTATTAATATGGAGTTTAATCGCTTTAACAAATAATTAGCAATTTATGGTTGAGCAAATTTTTTTTCCAGATTTGAATTCTTTGCATTCTCAACTAGATTCTGTTTCTGTAGCAAAAGTCTTATTCATGTAAAGCTGTTTCAGAGAATAACAGACTGGGAATAAAAAACATATATATATATATATATATATATATACATACATGAGATACACAAGGACAGTAACATTCTCTGGATTAATTCTCAAACAGGTTCTTGACAGCAATACCAATTTAGTGTAAGTCTGCTTCTGAAGCTAGGAGTTTCCATCTTAAGCATGGGCTGAGCTATTGTCTACCTCTAGTCAATACCACATAGCCCATTCACTTTTCTACATCTTGAACCACCTTGCTTTTTACCTTCCATTGTGGTCAGTATTTATCACCATCATCGGAGATGCCACATGGAGGAAGGTTTCCATACTTAAAAACCTAATGAGATGTCCCACATATAGATCTTTTCAGACAAAGAATTTGGCCATGAGAGTGTGTGGTGGGCAGCAGGGAAAATAACTCAGGTTAGATAGCATTTTTTCCCCTTAGGTCTATTCTAGCATCATTTCTTCTTCCCTAGTGATGGAAATAAAAAATAATGAACGCTTGCTATTCTCATGCCTTGGCTTAGGCACTACTGTTTGTTTCCCATCTGGATATTGCAGAGTTCATGTAAAGTTATGAATACTTCCCTCTCAACCTTATTCGTCATTCTGTATCCACACAATGGTTTTTTCCCCAGTTCTCAGCTATGGTTGGTTCTCAGTTAACACTGCACTAATTCATTAATAGTAAAGCTCAAAATGATAAGCAAAATATGGGTAAAATTGAACGATTGCCAGTTTATTAAAATGAGTAACAGATATCATTTTTATCAGCAGTGTTCTTACGACTTTCAAAGAAAGAGGAGCAGATGAGACTATGCCAGGGCCTGTCCTGAAGCTCCAGCAATTTCTAAAATATTCACCCGGGGCAAACCTGGTCTGTGGCTTATGTGGATTAAATAAAATATTCACATAGACATCTTTGAAAAAAATTGATTTCTGCATTCTCTTGAAGTGAATAGGAGGCAAATTATTGAGTTCATTTTAAATATCATTCTTTTCTCCTATATGTGTACACAGTTGCAGTGCAATCTAAATATATTACAGTTAACTTGACAACTGCCTTCTCCAGCATAAGCTTTCCTGTACAGTCCCAAAGGACTGAACATAACCCACTCTGAGTGTTCCTTTCCTTCCCATCCCTTCATGACATCACCTTGCCTGGAAGTGAGGTGTATATTGCCTAGCAGCCCTGCCAAGCAGTTGCATTGGTACAAATTGAGGCTCTACTGCATTTTGCTGAGAATGCACAGCTAAGGAAATGGAGTTAATAGACATAGAATAATATTTCAATTACTTTGATAATGAGACAGGAAAAATTAGAATAGGGCAATAACAAATTTAGAACCCAGGACTAAGAGTTTCATTCATTTGTTTGTGTTTCTTGCAAGGTGAGAAAGACTCGAGCATTTTTGACGTGTCCAAGAAGGAATGGCAGTAGCAAATCACTGTCCAGGATATGGCAACCATTAGCTCCTTTTCTGCCTAGAACCCGAGTTAGCTAGAGGAACACAGGCAAGGAAAAGCATAATTTTCTTATTTTCCCTAATCTATACCAATTGCATACTCCACTTAAACAGTTTTAACCATATCCTTCTTTTTATTAAGCATAGAGGAGAAAAGTGGTACTGGTATGTAGTACCTATTACTCCTCAGCTCATATATTTGGTCCCACAAATAGATACTACTTAGACATCTGCTATTGTGAGCAATGACATTGCTAATCTATAAAATGCCTTTGTGAAATTAGGAAAAATGTACCCATTCCTCAGAGAAGCACCTCCACTCCAGGGAAGACACATTAATTAGCAGAATGTAAGATGGATTTTAGCCCCCATTTAACTCTTTAGTCAGAGCACTGTCTCCAGAACACCAGCTGTACAACCATACAGAAGACTAGCTAGGAAAGTATGATGGTTTCAGTAATTTCTCAAAGATGAAAATGAAGAAGGTGAGGTGAGTATCCCAGTGCCATCCAAGAAAATAGATTCTGAACTAATATCATCAAATACAACACTCGATTCTTTTAACAACATTTTACACCACTTCTCTGTACAAAAGGTGGATTCTATTTTTCATCTAGTTAAATTCCCAATGTTACTCCCTGTTGGTGTTTCCACTCTGAAGCTCACATAATTATAGTGAACATGAATTCTTTCTTATTGGAAGAATTTAACTCTTTTATCTTGTTATGTGAAACAAAGCTTAGTAAGAGAAAAAATAAGGCAGTATATCCTAACAGATATATCAAGCGTAAACTCCCCAAAAGAGTGCCGGGGGAAAAAAGCACTATTAATCAAGCAAAGCTAATAGTGTTAGATTTTCTGCAGAAAATGAGAATACCATCTCAACAAACTCTTAGTAGTGTCTCAAAAGTAAAAAAATTAGAGGAAGATTTTAATAGGCAGAACAGACAATAGTTTATAGGGCTCAGAGAATATTTAAAAACTTAAAATATGATTAAGAATTTCAAAATGGTGACAGCATAACATTAAGCCACCTCATGGCTATACAGGTCACATGCACTGTGAAGCCAGCCTATTAACAGAGTTTTAGGGCCTGAGCTGAGAATTGTTAATGTAGTTTGTGAAAGTAGAAAACTGGCTAGGATTAAGCACAATGTATATCATGATATTTCTGGATTAGTGGACAGAGTAATCTGAGGATCTTGAAGTGAGCTTTGAAGAACAATCTATTAGTGTTGAAAAGTAAGGTGTTTTACTTGGTTTCCAGCCTTAACTTCCTGGATCAAAATTGCCTCATTAAGTACCTATGTTATTTTTGCTTGTTTTCAGTATTATTTAGCATAGAAGCAGGAAAGTATTCCTGGCCACAGAATTATTAACACAGCTGCTGAAACATATTTTGATTTGGAAAGGGGAGAGTTCCCTGACTCTCCTGTGGGACTTGCAACAGGAATGTGGCTTGTTTTTGCTCAGCAACCACACTCTCAAACCCCTTACAGGAGAGGGAGCATGTAGATGGGCAGGTGCAGGAGCTGGGGTGAGGGATTTGGGCTCTGGCCCCGTGGTAGCATCTAGGACAGCTAAGTGTTAAACTAGCTCACTGGAAAGTCAGGGTGACAGCTTTTACACCCTGCACTCTTGGTACCTGGTTTCTTGTCTGGTGTCCAGGAAGAATTGGCTCAAATGGACTTGAAGGATGGGGAGTGCAGAGATTTTACTGAGTGATGAAGATGGCTCTCAGTGGGATGGATGGGGAGCTGGAAAGGGGATGGAGTGGGAAGATGAATGTCCCCTTGAGTTCAGCTGTCCCATAGCCGATCTCCTCTCTGACTGTCCCCAGTTGAATGCCTCTCAATGTTCATATGCTCCTTCTCTGCTATGCCACTCTGCCACTCTTCTGCTCTGCTGCTCTGCTGCTCTTCTGTTCCTTTGTTTGTGGAGCTTGGGGTTTAACTAGGCACAGGATAGGGGTGTGATGGGCCAAAGTGATCTTGGAAAAGGCAACATTTGGGCACAAAAACAGGAATGCCTGTTCCCATTTAGGCCTTCAGGTTTCCAGGCTTGAGAGTGGGGCTTTTGCTGGGAAACTTCCCTCTTCTACCCAGTACTTCCTTGCCTCCTGTCCATATCAGTTTTAGTTCTCACATATGTCAGTCTCTTCTTCCCTCACCCAAAACTATGCATCACAATGAGTTTCAGTCCTAAAATGGTTTAACCCAGGACAGACAACTTTGGTCCCAGTATCTTTTATCTCAGTAAGAAACAATCATGTTCACTTTAGTTCTCAAGCCTCCTCTTCACATTTTTGGTCTTCCTTAAGCTGATAATGATAGATGATTATTGCCTGGGGTCATAATCATTACAAATCTTACCACTGTTTTCTGTGTCATGGTTGTAAGTAGAGTTTCTAATGATTGCTGTTCTAATATCTGAAAGTGTCAGATTTCTTATTGATTGGTTGGTTGAGCATTTATTGGGAAATCAGCTATGGTACATAAATTAAGCCTTAGAAATTACACATTTGAGGAGTGTAACACAAATACTATAAAAAGGATAATTGTCATAATTTATAGACTACTTCTAAGCCAGAAGCCAAGAGTATCTCCATTAAATAAAGACATAAAAATACCTAAAGTCAGTAGCTTTGAAAAGGACTCCCAAATAAACCTGCCTCCTGATGTTCACAACTCTGAGTTATCTTCTCCCCTTGAATAATTTGCTTCTAATCATCATCCCTGAGGGGATGACACTTCATGACTAGATTACAAGAGATTGTAAGTTTCATTTTGCCAGCAAACTCTCTCTTTTGCTGGCTTTGACGAAGCAGTCTGCCATATTTTAAGCTAATACATGTGTATTGTTTTATATTATCAAGTTTGTGGTAACTTGTAACAATGGAAGAATAACCAACACAATAACCTATTGCAAATCAAAAGAGCTCACAGATGAGATATGTTGGTATTAGCCTCTTGAATTTTTAAAACATATTTTTCATAATAGAAAAGATCCAAGAGAAGTAGATCTGTAGGGATATACATACAGCATTGTTTGCCTAGTGTATTCTACTTCAAGGAGACCCTATTATGTCCAAATTGGATCTATTTGGGACCACAATCTGCACAATTTTTTTAGAACTTCTCATGCAAAAAATTCTATGGCCTTAATTACACTATCCAGTTTTCATAACATTCTCTGCATCATAATATGTAGATTATTCCCACTTTTCAAGCCAATTATACCGCATTAAAAAAGAGGCTTGGGGGCAGGTGAAAGTTGTTCAAAAACTACTCCCTGGTTGCTAAAATTTTTAGAGAAATAATCAAATTCAAATTGAGGCTTTTTTTTTCTTTTAAATTAAATTTCTTAGTACAGTCTAAGAAGAGAAATTGTTGAGCCTGAATCTGTCCTTTTTTAATAATATCAGAATATCTCTTCAATGTAGGCATCAGTTTATCAAGATATTAAGTCCTTACACAATTTATAGGGAGTAGTCAATAGGCTTGTGTGCTACAAAACTAATACTAGTTGTTAGAACCATCTAAATATAAGTTTTTGATAAAAGTACCCATATGGGTTTGCCAAATAGCAATGAAATATTTTGGCACTCTTTCCAAGATTGGTCTGACGGCAGGAAATAAAATTTGTGGTATAGAGATCATCAGGGAGACTTAAGTAAGGGAGCTTTTTGGTGTCTAAGCAATGTATCTTCCTTGTAAGATCTATAAAATTTGATGGCCTCTCAATACATACCATCTGGATTTAAATGGTTTAAATATTTTTCAAGTTTATTTCTGTGAATGTTTAGGTACAATAGATGACTTCCAAGACAGATTTTCAAATGTTATTCCTGTAGTGACAAAAAAGCCCTCTTTAGGAAGGTTGTGATAGAGGTTGTGATAGTTTTCTGGATGCCTGGCTTGTTGTATTTATTTCTATCTGAAACCTCACTTGATAAATGGATCTGTTTTTCCAGATCAACTGATTTAATATAGAAATGAGTATCAAAAACAAAACTGAATTACACACAACAGAAGGTGAATACAAGTCCAAAAGTTTGATTGTATCAAATTCTAGCTAAATATTGGGAAACATAGTAAGAACTAAGAAAGAACAACGAAGAACAATATTAAGGATGGAGACTGCATTGACAGCATTGTTAAGAATTAAAAGTGCCTGATAATAATCTAGGACCTTAAATCATTAAAGAGGAAAGAAAGCAGATGGAATGATAGAGAGATACAGAACATACAGAACTAAGAACAAACAGAACATACAGTGTGTGGCCCGGTTAGCTGGCTCTTGTTTCAAGTGTGTTTGAAGGATGATGTCTACTTCATGCTGTCATCTGCAGGTCCTGGATAAAAACCATCTTGTCATTTTGTATGGTTTGGCTCTTTGTCCCCATGCAAATCTCATCTCAAATTCTAATCTCCATGTATCAAGGGAGGGACACGGTGGGAGGTGACCAGATTATGGGAACAGTTTCTTCCATGCTGTTCTGTGATAGTGAGTAAGTTTTCACAAGAACTGATGGATTTAAAAGTGTTTGGCAGTTCCCCCTTCATCCTCCCTCTCTCCTGCCACTATGTAAGACATGCCTTGCTTCCCCTTCACCTTCTGCAATGATTATGTTTCCCGAGGCCTCCCAAGCCATGTGAAACTGTGAGTCATTAAACCTCTTTATAAATTACCCTGTCTCAGGTAGTATCATTATAGCAGTCTGAGAATGGACTAAACATCACTCTAGAAGAGCTCTAAGAATCTCAGCTTTTGGCCAGGCATGGTGGCTCACTCCAGTAATCCCAGTACTTTGGAAGGCCAAGGTGAGAAGATCACGAGGTCAGGAGTTACAGACCAGCCTGGCCACCATGGCAAAACTCGGTCTCTACTGAAAATACAAAAATTAGCCAGGTGTGGTGGCACACACCTGTAATCCCAACTACTTAGGAGGCTGAAGCAGGAGAATCACTTGAACCCGGAGGCAGAGGTTGCAGTGAGCCGAGATCCTGCCATTGCACTCCAGCCTGAGAGACAGAGTGAGACTCCATCTCAAAAAAAAAAAAAAAGAATCTCAGCTCTAAACCTTCAATTTCCATAATAGTTGTTAACAGTGCCTTATTATGTCTTTTTCTATGAGATTTCATAGCCATCAACAGAATCTGTTGTCTTTTGGAAAAATCTGGGTCTCTAGGTTTTAGATCATGCAAGTAAGAGTTGTTTAGAAAGATGTTGAGTCGAAGTTGTTGTACTGATGAGATTGCCTGTATTATATTAGTCCTTTGCAGTATTGAGCTTTGTCTATTTGCAGTAAGGCAGTTACTAAAATCAGGTGTCAAATCTGATTTGGCCAGTTTGTTACTAAATCATAAGGGGAGACTTGGTGAATCCCAATAGAAATTGATCTTCTTGTAAGTAAAACCAATAGCAAAACTTTAGACCAAGAAAGTTTGAAGGCCTCTGAGAGCTTTGCTAAGTTTAGTAATAGAGTTCTATATATGAGTATCCTATATATATATTTATATAATATGTATATATTATAATGAGTATTCATTATATATGATACTCATTATAATATGGAAAAATAAGTTTCTGAGTAAACAGCAAGATTTTACAAAGCTCTTTGATGTAGTTTCAGTAAAAGGGCTGCTCCTGTCCTTGAAGAGATTGGTTAGTAAATATCTGGTTGAGAATAAAGGGGTAAATGTAAATTTGCTATTCGCAGAGCCATATTTTTCTGGAAAAGAAATGCTTCAGTTTATCCCCCAAATAAGCAATGATAAAAGAATATTCAGAACCCATTGTAGGAGATAATTTTTTTGAAATTTAATTAGAGATGTTCAAATGAACTCTGAAGTGTGGACTTTAGTCCAGGATAAAACTGATGATGGGTACAACAAACACCAGAAAACCCTCATTAATTTTAGTAAATTCTTTCACTATCTATCTCAACTCAGTAAAGTGGCTATTCTTTTCTTTTGGTGGTGGGTGATTTCATGTAATGTCCTTGCAAGGTCCCATTTGATTTTCTTTGAAACTAAAATGCACCGAAGATAATCCTCATATAATTTTCGGCCTAACTATACCACTTTTCTGACTATTAATCTAATGGCTAACATTCTATAGTAACTCTTTAAATCTCATCAAGTATTTGGACATTTGAGTTTATCATGGGACTAGTATTTCAGAGGCTGCCTTATGTAATGATCAATCAGAACATGTTCTTAAGTATCCATGTTATCAGTTGTACTTTAGTATCTATAATAGTCACTTTGTAGAAAGCAATTGAGTACTTAAAAGTAAAAGTCTTTTAAGTTTAAAAAAAGACTTTTAAGTACTCAATTGCTTAATAATCATTCAGATTATGTCCTGCTGAGGTTAAAAAATAAGATGAACTACCTTAGAGGGGATTGGGTAGTAGTATATATGTGTGTGTGTATACCCCCCAACTAATCACAAATTCAGCTAAATGCAATGCATTCTTCCTTTCAGGCTGATTTATGCCTCTGGCTAGTGTCCACATAGAGGCATAGTTGGTATCCCTTATATAATATTATTCCTGATATTTTCTTGTTTCATAAACATCAACAAAAAAGATTAAATATAAATTTTCTAGTGAAGTTCTATTAAAAGTGTTCAGGGCATATATAGTTCTCAAAAAGAGACTAGGCAATTATGAGTTGTCCCTTCTATTAATAGAAAAGTAGCAGTATTTAGAATAATTCACCAATAAATTTAAAGGTATGTAGTAACAGAACTGCATAGGACAAATGCTTACTTGCCAAAGAATGTTATGTGTTCTCATTGAGCAACAAGATGTGAACAGCATGGGGGACCATTAAATTTAAGAGATACCCTAAAACCAAGTTGGCTAAGGTCTCTAAAGAAAGACCTAAGAAAGGTGACCTATTGCCTTAAGAAAAGATAAATTTTGAATTCAGATCGAAAGAAAAGTGGTGATAAACTACTGGTCTCTGATGGTTTCTATGCAGGTGAATAGGAACAGCTAGGACTTGCATAGATTTCTTGAGTATGAATAGATAGAAACGTCTTGGATTATCCACAATCTTTAAGAAGTGAGTAATTTGCCTTCTTGAGATAGATTATTCCCTGGGTCATGAAATTTATCTTAATGAATATAGCATTTCTGTAGAAACTTCATTCCTTTACTGAGTTGAAGAGAAAATAGTTAAGTTTACTTAACAGTATTAGAGTATATCTCATTTACTTAATAGTATTAGAATACATCTCATTTTTGGAACATAGCAATTATTCATGTATTAGATAAGAGTAGAATCACAGGAAAATTTAAGTTCCTAAGGTCCAGATTAAGGACTTATTAAATAAATAGATGAATATTCAAGTAAACTCCAGATAAATAATTGTCCAGATATATGGATGTAATTTGAATAGAAAGGAAAATTGGCATCAATGATCTTTTTCTAGAGAGAGGCAAATAAGGCCAAACACAGACTACTACTGTGAACTATGTAGCCTCATGTAGTACTAAAGATAAGTATTATTCAGATTTGGTTTTCCAAAATAGAAGGGCTTGACTATTTTATTTATGGCCCTCAAGTCATAAAACGTCTATATTCTCCCCGACTGGATTTCTTGAGTCAAAGTATAAGAACATTACAAGGACTAGTACAAAGTGACAATATGAGTACTGGCTCTATTAGGATTCAGCTTCCAGTTTTCAATTGTTATTGTGCAAACTCGGCTAAGTTCTTAATTTTGTCAATCTGATTCTTAAGAACTTCAAGCTCAATAACTCCGCACATATCAGTAACATTTTTGACCTAATATGAGACTGGCACATCATGCTGAACTTCAGATTTGAGCTAGGTTTAAAATCAAAGAATAAGTCACTATCTAAATGAATTATGTCTTGATTATGAATAGTGGGTACTTCATAAATTTTCAGGAAAAGGATATCAGGAGAGCATTTAATTGGGTAATTCCATTGGCACTGTAAATTTTTCTCTATTAAGTTAGTGAGAGAACATCACAAAGCAGGAAAGAATGCCCCTTAATTAAAGTTTGAGAGTAACAATTGTATACTGAGACCTGGAGAGGTCAAGATTTTTAGAGATGACAATGATAGGGTTGTCTATTGACTTTGCAGCAGAGATTATGCAATAATGAAGGAATTTATAGGTTGATATTATAAAGCATGGATTAAATATTTGTAAAGTTGTCTCATAATATTTAAAGACATTTTCTTCATGTGAGTTTAAGGATACACGAAAATAGAATGCTGTATTTTATCTGAGAACACCTCCGTTGAATACTTGTTCCATTTTTCCTTTAGTTCCTTAGCTAATACTGGTCAATTGTGTTTATAAAACCCTTTCAGCTTGTAGTAAGTTCAATAATACCTAACATAAATCCAAAAATACGTGCCAAAAAATTAATACCTTGCAGATGTAATTAAAAATCTGAAGATGAAATTATCCATGATTTGGAATGGGCCCTAATACAATGGCTAGTGTCTGTATAAGAGAAATGAGGAGATTCGGATGAATATAGAAGAAGGACACGTTAAGCTGAAAGCAGAGCTTGGACTTAATGTTTCTACAAGCCAAGGGTTGCCACAAAACATCAGAAGCTAAGAGAGGTTTTTATTTTGGTGTTTTTTTTTTTGGTCTCCTCGTAGTACTAACAGCACTACTGTTTATTCCTCTCTCTGTCCTGGTTCTTTTTGTTTTAAATAGAGTATATAAGATAAATTTCTTAATAAAGGGAGTGAACACATGTCTGATGAATCTATAAGTGCTGGCCCTGTGGACAGATAAATTCAGAAGTTCTCATCAGATTGGTGTCATGACTGGACAATTTAGTCTTGAGTCACCAATCAAAATTTCATGAGAACTTTCCTCAGTCTTGTCTCATTTTGTTCACAAGAGTCTTTTTCAGACAGATCCCTCCAAACTTTCCCACTAATGTGAACTGTTGGCTTTATGTGCATGCGGTTGGATTTTGGCTGTTAATTTAGAGGCTCATACACAACTTTTAAAAGGCTATTGTTCATGCTCTTAGTTTTATCTTGGTCTACATGTGTGCTCAAATTGGGTTAGAACTCTGTGACTTACATGCTTTTGTACGAAAATTGTAATTAATATGCTTATCTCTCTTTAGGCCATGATTTCACAAAGGATAATTTAGAATTGCAGTAGCTATTGAGGAAATTTTTATATTCACTGACTTGTTCATGTAAAGAGCTCATTAGAATGAAAAGTGAGTAAAAATTCAAGTTTCCAAATCTCCAATAGTCTGCTCTTTTTTTGGATAGAAAACTTCTAAAGTCAATTCAGAACTCAAAAGTTCTCAAGAAGTCCTTACCCAAGCCAAATAATCAATTTCTAGGAGCCAAAATTAACTTATCATTTGGCAGCTTGAAGTGAAATTGGAGCTCTGATCCAATGCAGAACCTGCCTCACTCTTATGTTTGGATAGAACTTTCTGAGCGGGAGGCTCTAGAACATAGCCATGAACTCAAGAGTCTTCACTGTAGCAGCAAGATTGTCTTAAAAGGATGTTGGTACAACCTTGAGTATCAAAATTTTCAAGCATCTACTTGCTTAAATTTCATCAGAAAAGCTTTTGCTTTTTTTGTTTTTTTTTTTTTTTTTTTTTTTTTGCTTAAGCACAGCTAAATTTATTAGATCTTAATGAAATCTTAGGAGATCTCAGAAGGGGAAAGTCAGAGAAGTTGCTTACAGTATTTTTAGACACAGGGCTGGGTAAGTTTAAGGCAGATATTGCATGGAGGGAAACTGGCTGGAATTGGGCCAGTTTTATGGCATAAATTTGAATTGGCGGGCACAGAGAGGTGAGGGTTTCAAGGGCAGTCTTGATAAGGAAACTGTTATTCTTGATAATTAGCCTGTTTATTTGGTTTACAGTCTTATCTTCCGTTAGCAAGTATCCCCTGGAGCAAGTGGATGCATTATTTTTGCCTTTGCTCTAAATTATGTACTGCAAGAATGGGATAATATGCATCATACCAGAATTTTTAATTTCAAAAATAGGAAGGCATGTTGGTTTCAGAAGTCTGGGAATCTCTTCTTCATTTACTAAACAGTATACATTGTAAATCTGAACATTTTAAATGCTCTCCTGAGCATTTGAAATAAGAAATAATCCTATTTCACACTATAGAAAATAAGTATGTCTCAGGAGAGCATTTAAAATATCCTCTAATGCTCTCTAAAATCAAATTCATAGATTTTTTTTATTTTTCTCTATCTGGTTTCCTAGTAGAATAGTATTGTCTATGTATGGAAAATCCTAGCGAGATATTTGGAGATGACAATACATTTCCTTTGTTTTATATATTCTCACCTGATTTAGTAGGTTTTAAATTAGACATTGCTATGTTCAAAGTCATTACCTAAGCATATAATCTGGTACTAGCCTGTTGACATGTCTATAGTATTTTTTGTTGGTGGTGGTATGGTGGTATTGGAATTGTTGTTTCTTTTTTTGTTTGTTTTGTAGGAGTGTGCAGAATCCTGAAAAGTAGGATGTCATATATGCAATGTGATGTAATTCTCCAATTTTCTATTGGTAGCTTCTAAGTTGCCAGAGAGAAGCCAGTAAACTTCGTGTTTGTGCATGGCAGGGGACTTCTGCTTGGAGAAACAGAACATGTTATCTACATTCACAAGCATGTCAGGCTTAGAAACCAAACAGTTCTATTAAATACTGATGTGGCAAAAATATAATTTGTCTTGTTTAACCCTTGTAAGTTCTTAGTTGAAACACTCTCCTGAAAACAAAAGCTAGGTTAACAAGGGCAAAACCGGTAGAAGTTTATCGACCCATGCTGTACCCGTCACTGGGAAGAGGCCTCAGCTCAAAAGTATCTTTCGCTCAGGACCAGTGGCTTGAAGCCTTGCTTGAAAGTATTTTAACAGGCCGGGGTGATGGCTCATGCCTGTAATCCCAGGACTCTGGGAGGCCGAGGCGGGCAGATCACCTGAGGTTAGGAGTTCAAGACCAGTCTGACCAACATGGTGAAACCCTGTCTCTACTAAAAATATAAAAAAGTAAGCTGGCCGTGGTGATGGGTATCTATAAACTTAGCTACTTGGGAGGCTGAGGCAGGAGAATTGCTTGAACCCAGGAGGCAGAGGTTGTAGTGAGTCGAAATAATGCCATTGCACTCCAGCCTAGGAAATAAAAGCAAAACTCTGTCTCAAAAAAAGAGAAAAGAAAAAGTATTTTAACAAAGAGCAATAAATGCTAACATAGTGACAAGACATAGGCGAGAGTAGTTCCAGTCTTTTAAAAGGGAGGAAAACGTGGGAAGGTAGTGAAATCTCTTCCCACATTCTGCTGGTACCTTCTCTGGGCTGATAAGCAAGTGCTGTCTTCAGTAAAGAAGGATGTATGTCCTGACATCAGGCAAATAGAGTGTTCCCCTATGTTTTCATAGCCTTTAATGTAGCAATTCTCAATATTTTGGAGAGAAATATTTTGGTTTTCTTTAATACCAAGAATATACTTTTATATTTGTATCATCTTCTGTCTACACATATTATTTTCTTCCTATAAAGTCAACATTTACTTTTTTCTAGCATTTTTACCTTAGAACTCATTTTCTTTCATTTTCATGCTTCTAAGAGAACTGTTTGATTCACGTATTTATTCAGAAAACACTTTCTTGGTCCATGCTTTAATGGCATTGCATGTTGCTTATTTAGTGAGAGCAAGCACTTTGCATATACTGAGATTCAAAAAATTATTCTTAACAGCTTCATCAAATGTGGTGAAGATAAGAGGAGAAATTTCTGGAATTGAGCTACAATTATTCTTCATTTCCTCAGCTACTTGACTACTTTAACTGCTTTGCATAAGTGATAAATGATTTGTAAAGGAGAGTTAGAGTAGTGGTAAAAATTCCTTTCCCTGAAATTTATCAGTGAAATAAACCTGCAGATGTCATTAGGTAGCTTTATTCTTTCTTATATATAAAAGTATTAAAGTAGGATAATATTTCAAACATATCCATATCTATATACTTCTTAAACACTTAAAGGCATAAGTATTTTAATTTTTGTTTATTAGGTTCAAAAATTAGAAGCATGGTAGGTTAAGGCATAGAATACCAAGTTTTTTGGAATTGTTTGCAAAACCTAAATAAAAGATACTTTTCATTTATTTTCTTCTTTTGAATGTTTATACCCCCGCATATTGAGTGAGGGAATTGTTTTTTCTCTTCACGATTCATTTACACATAAGACTTTGTGAATGTTTCTATCTAAAAGATAGCCGAATGTTTAAAATGAGAAAAATATCACCTCCCAAATGAAATGTATTCAACAAGAAAGCCATCAACCACAGCATAGTTTTTAATATAGTTTCAAAATCTTAGAAAAAAAGCATGCAAAAACAAATAAACGAGACAAAATTTTGTATTTTACAACCATGATTTTAGGCTATACTTATACGTCTCTAATCAAAATGAGGTGGGGCTATCACTTTTGTCACCTTAATTGTGTCTCTCTGAATAAACATTGTATCATATTACAGTTAAGCCAATATAGCCAGTATATAGCCTTTATATACTGAAGGATTATTTTATCTTTGGGCAAAATTATGATGTTTTTAAACATGGAATATACTTTGTATTTATGATCTCTGAATAATCAGAATGATACCACAGAATAGTAGACAGAAAAGTGTAGGGCAAATAAAATTGCCCAGGAATTGAGTTAAGTCTTTATAAAAATTTTTTTCTAACTTTCTCTATTCTGGAAAAGCTAAGCATAAATTGGAATCATTAACTTTTAGATAAATGTAAATTCTCTAAATTTAATAACAGGGATTGAAAACTCAGTGAAACATTTTGATTTATGGGCTTGCAAAGATACTGAAAGAAGGGATTTGGGTAAGTACGATGTAGTAACAATTCAATACAGCTTTCTGGCTTTCTTTAATACCTCTGTGAGATTCTTGACAAAATATGCACCATTAATACAATTACTAGCTAAGCCTTTCACTCAAATCCTAAGCTAGCTAAGGCTTTGAACTCTAGATCAAGTAAACTGCAAAAAAAATGTGTAGGGATGAGCAGTACACAGAATCTTAGGCTTTTTTTTCCAGGCTTCACTCATATACTATTAGATTTTCAAAATAATTGACAGGATGGGGGGAAAGAAATCACACAAAAAACCCAATAATCAGAGGCTCCTCCTAGATGTCTAAGAAAGATGAGAGCAAAGAGGCAAAAAACAGACAGACAAAGTAACCTAGAGAATAAAGAATGTGAGAGAGAGAACAAGAGAAAGAAATTAAAAGGAGTCCTTTCTCCAGGGTGAAGCGGTTGCTCACTCTCACCACCTGAGTAGACCACGCGGACAGAAGCAAGTACAAAGACACTATCTTCTCTGTGGGCTCCAAAATGAAATCCCTTTGCTGAACAGGGAAAAAGCCAATGAAGATTGACAGTTTCATCCCATATCAGAGACTGATTTTTAGACTCATGGAATCATGGTCACGATCTAATATAAATTTTTTAAGAGATGTGATCTTACTATTTCACCCAGGAGACTGAAATTCAGTGGCACAATCATGGTGCACCACAGACTGAAACTCCTGGGCTCATGAGATCCTCCTGCCTCAGCTCATGTAATAGCTGTGACTACAGGTGCACACACTACCACACCTGGTCTAAAAAATGTAATTTGTAGAGATGGGGTCTTGCTATGTGGCCCAGGCTGGTCTAAAAACACCTGGCCTCAAGTAATCCTCCCACCTGGGCCTCTCAAAGTGTTGGGATTATAGGCATAAGCCACTGTGCCTGGCCTTAGGTTTAATTTATTATGATTGCATTTTTGTTCAGTGTTCTCTTTTTTCTGTAGGCCATTTATCTAGTACTTTTGAACCCTCAAATATAGATTTGAAAATTTATTCTTTTTTATGTAATAACTCACAGACAGAGAAGATTCTTTATATCCAAGGTTATCAAACTTTGTTAGCACAGGAGCAATAGCAACAGCACATTTTATTTTATTTTATTTTATTTTATTTTATTATTCTATTCTATTCTATTCTATTCTATTCTATTCTATTCTATTCTATTCTATTCTATTCTATTCTATTCTATTCTATTCTTTTTTGAGACAGAGTCTTGCCGTCGCCCAGGCTGGAGTGCAGTGGCGCGATCTCGGCTCACTGCAGGCTCCGCCCCGCGGGGTTCACGCCATTCTCCTGCCTCAGCCTCCCGAGTAGCTGGGACTATAGGCGCCCGCCACCTCGCCCGGCTAATTTTTTGTATTTTTAGTAGAGACGGGGTTTCACTGTGTTAGCCAGGATGGTCTCAATCTCTTGACCTCGTGATCCGCCCTCCTCGGCCTCCCAAAGTGCTGGGATTACAGGCGTGAGCCACCGCCCCCGGCCAGCAACAGCACATTTTATTATATCTGTTCTTTTGTTTGCAAAGAAACATCTTGTGAACTCCTGCCCTGACTCTACTTCGGCTCATGCAAAAGAAAAATAAACGTGAGTTGCTTTCTACTTTTGTTCAGCTGGCATTCTTAGAATAGAACTTATATGAAACTTGTAATGGAAGAATCTTATTCACATCCGCTTAGCATTCTCTCATTGTTCATGCAATTTTCTATAAAATACAACCTAAATACATATTGTTTGAAATCGGCCTTCAGCATAGAGAGAATGTGCTTTTCTTTAAGTGGATTGTGAAAGCCGCATCAGTTGTGCACCAGTTCATTAGACAAACCAAACATCAGTGCTGTATTATACATTATTCACAAAGGGAGATAAATCAAATGACTAGTTCCTGAAAACAGGGCTTGAAACAACTTCAGAGGGCACCAGGGCATGCTAAATACAGTAGGAGTCACTTAATGACAGGGATTGATTCTGAGAAGTGTGTCCTTAAGTGATTTCATCTTTGTTTGAAGTCTGCCCATCACAGAGTATACTTACACAAACCTAGATGGTATAATCTACTACATATTTAGGCTACGGGGTCTAGCCTATTGCTCCTGGGCTACAAATGTGTACAGCACACTACTGTACTTTATATTGTGGGAAATTCTAACACAATGGTAAGTATTTGTATATGTAAACATATCTGAACATAGAAAAGGTAAAGTAAAACTGAGGTATTATAATCTTACAGGGCCATCATTGTATATGTGGTCCATTGTTACCTCTAATCTTTTCCTTAAGTGGCCTGTGACTTTATCGGCAAACTAGTTCACACCCAGAAGGGCAGACTCTGGAGATTTGGAATAATATTTAAATGTATTAAAAAGGAAATGCTCCAGGTAGAATCTTCTTAGGTCTGTCAATATGTAAATTTGCTAATTAGATCAATGAAAATAGAACTCGTGCCTTCTGTTACAAGGAGACTGTAACACTGAGTTAAACTGTCAATATGCAAATATACCAATTAAAGCCACAGCATAGTATTAGATCCATTCTGTATGGGAGAGTTGAGAATAAGGAGGAAAAAAAGGTTTTATTTATTGATTTATTTGCTGAGTATGTTTAACGCAGAAAGTTTTTACCCTTCATAATAGGTAAAGCCTGTGGTGCTTAAAGAATAGGAATTAACAGACCCCAAAGTCAAATGTTTAGCTTCCTTCCAAGTAGACCTTCCTAAATGATTTGGAAAGAGACCAATACAAAGCTATTTGTCTCCTGTGTCCTTAGGGAATCTTGTATGGGTTTTGCCAAGTTTGGAAATGGGATAACAAATGAAAGCAAAGAGCTTCACCCAGCTTTCTCTTCCGTGGAATACAAATGTATGAACTGCTACTGCATGTGGAGTGTTGTGAGAAGAGGCACTGCTGCCAGCCTCCATCTCCATGGCAATAGCAAGAGATAAAAAGCATCGCTAAGGTAACCAGAAAATAAACAAAAATAAGATTTCTAGGTTAACATCCCATTAATCAGAAGTGACTTCAGAAAAAAATAACTTCTAGAGACTGTAGGTGGATTATGATAATTAACATTTATATCATTAAACTACTACTCTCTTTTACAAGCTTTTTTTCCTTTGCTCTCTTAAAATATTTCTAGGTCTCTTACTATCCTAACCTGTAAAAAACTTGAAATTCCCATCATCAAAGATGTATCCATTTTTTAAATATTTGGAGACTCTGAAAATCCACATACATTATTGCCTTCCTTTTAAATGTTAGCATTAATGATATTATCAGATAAATTATCAATAACAAATTAGCACATTGAGATGAATCTAATTGAATCAATATAAATTGAAATCAAGGAGCAGACTCCCAACATGACAGTTTACCAGAGGGATACTAGTTACTCAACAAAAGAAGGTAGCAAATAGGTGCAGGGCATGGGGAATTATCAAAAAAAGGGCTGCCTGGGAGATGCCAAGAATTGTCTATGTGGCAGATTGAGCTGTGAGGTACCTACATGATGCTGGTCTAGGGAGATGTGGAACTTTTGCATGTGTAGTTTAAGGGAAAGTTTTATATCAAACCATTTATGATAAAGGAAGAGTTAAACTTGAATCACCTACCACATAGATTTACTAATTGGCTTATACTGACATGTAATTTACTTTCCTAAAAGAAGTCTATAGCAAATGCACCTATATCTTTTGTGAACATAAAAGCTACATTTTATTCTGCTTCCTGAGTCTGATCCTGATAAATGCTGCACTGATTCCTTTAGTCTCTAAAACAAAATGAATTATATACTATCTAGATTACTCTAGAGCAGAATTCTATGGCTTCAATTTTCTTTGAAGGGAAAGCAATTGGAAGGTAAGATTTTTACATGTCCTATGCCAAATTCATTGTGAAGGATTTTGTTGTATAGTTATATTTTCAATAAGGAGGAGGGAAAGATTAAAGAAAATTTGAAAATGATTAGTTAGTATTAGTTTATTAAGAGTATAGCATAAAAAAGAGTATAGCACAAGTTAAATATACCTCAGTGCATGAAATACAAATATGTTTTGGGGATAATCACTCAGACGTATTTGTTATATATTCAAAATTCCAAATAATATATCAAAAAATGTAATATAAGTTATAAAAATATATTCTGTTTGAGATATTTAGAATTTGGAAACTGGAGTATACCATGCCATCTGAACATATGTGGCAGTATACTGAGGAGACGTGTTTAGCAGAAGCATTCTTTTCAAGCATTCAGGCATTCTTGAATATGTTCTATTCTAGGACATATTCAAAGATATATTTTCTAGCCTTCTGTATTTTTTTTTCCAAGATCAGTCCTTAAATAATGGCTGGAAGTTAGATCTGTGCTTATAATTTGCTAAATAAATTTCTGCTTTTGTTTCTTTGAAGTCAATACATTTTTAACAGAAAAAAAATAGTGTCCAGCAAATAGTTTGGGCCATTGGGAAGTTAGGCTGTGAGAGCTTATTAAATGGCTGTTTTAGGCAGGTAGTCTTTGCTTCTGTGTACAGAAGAATGTCACATGCTTAATGAAGACTCCAAATATTCATTAACACTTCCCCCTATAATTATAATCTGCCATGCTGGACCTACCTACACGCATAGATTAATTCCTTTCTGGCTCTCACTTGTGAGCCAGCATGTCAGTGACTAGAGACTATATGTGTGGGTCAGGCATCAAGATGCCACTGTCCCAATATTAAGGCTATGTAGACTCTATCAGGGTGCATGAACATGGAATATATAGGTAGGGCTTTAAAGGGAATTATAGTGGCAAGAAGTGAACCATATAGGAAGAGATGGTTCTGTGAGATGAGTTCTACTTGGATATATGTAAAGCAGAAATTAGCAATATAGTATTTATTACACGATTGAGACAACTCACCACTTTAAAGCTTTTTATATACACTTCAGGTTATATCACTAAAAGAATACTCCAATGCCATGGCATGGTATCAAGTGTTGTACATTCTGCATTTAGTTTTTCATTCATTAGCTGGTATATGTATCATTTAAAAAATCCAAAGAAAACCTTACTAATTTAGTTTAAAATTTATTTATTTACCAGATCCTTTACTTATTTCACAGTTATTTTGAGGTGATCTCTATGTATCATGAACTTTACTGGATACTGAAATAAAAAATTAATAATATACTTTTGCTCACTATGAGAAACACAAAATCTAGTGTAAAAGAGATACATACATATATATATATTCCTTGCATAGATATGTGTGTATACATATGTAACTATATATGTAAAATATAAATAACTATGTTTACATATATTTTAAACACACATATGCATATATGTAAAATATAGATATATATGTGTACATATCTCTTAAACACATATATGCATACATATAAATAAATATATAAGTATATATGCACATATATAATGTAGTACAAAATGATGCATGATATTATTAAAGTTTTCATAAAATCACTGAAATAATTTTCCAGACTGTCTATGTCAAGCCCTGTCCAATAAGACTTTCTATTTTTATGGAAGTGTTCTATAATATTCTGTAATTGCCAATAAATAATATGGCAGTCACTGGTCTCTTGTGGCTGTGGAATACTTGAAATGTGACTAGAGTAACTGAGGAACTGAATATTTTATTAAATTTAATTTTGATTAATTCAAATGTATATAGTCATATGTGCTTTGCGGCTACTGTGTTGGACAGCACAGGGAAAAGACAATGCCTTGGAGGAGCAAGGGATTCATGATTTTCAGCCTTTATGAATGAGCGAAGTATTTCCCAAGTAGATTATAATTTAGCAAGGTGAGATGCACTCCAGAAAGAGAACAGTATGCATTTATTTATTTATTTATTTATTTATTTATTTATTTATTTATTTTGAGATGAAGTCTCACTCTGTTGCCCAAGCTGGAGTACAGTGGCACGATCTCAGCTGACTGCAACCTCCACCTCCTAGGTTTAAGCGATCCTCCTGCCTCAGCCTCCCAAGTAGCTGGGATTATAAGCATGCACCACCATGACTGGCTAATTTTGTATTTTTAGTAGAGACGGGGTTTCACTATGTTGGCCAGGCTGGTCTTGAACTCCTAATGTCGTGATCCACCCACCTCGGCCTTCCAAAGTGCTGGGATTACAGGCATGAGCCACTGTGCCTGGCGCTTTCATTTATTTTGTTTATTCATTCATTCCTTAAAAAAAAAAACTGTAATAACACCAAACTTTGTTAAAATTTTATAATGTACTAATTTTCCCTTTACAAGTACCCTATGAAACAAATATTAATATTAACCAATTTGCAATGAGGAAATTGAGGTATAAAATAATTAATTCAAAACCCAGCTAGTAGTAGCAGAGCCAGGATTTAAACTTAGGAAGCTGACTCTAAAGCCCATATCTTAACCTTTGTGTCACATGCTATAGCAGCCACAGAGGATACCAAGTACTTTCACTTGAAGATGTTACACTACCCTATGTTACAAACCAGGAAATTCAGTTAGTCTGCTCAATCAATGCATATTTTATGTTTTCTAAGTTCAGACCCTATTTCATATCCTTGAAAGAAAAAGGCAAATAAAACAAAAACTTACTGCTCAAGGGCTTAGATTCTTACTGAAGTAAAATTTATTGAACTACTAAGAGAAAAATTTTGCTGTGTCTGGGGATATTGTGAAGTACTCAGAAAAAGGAATCAGTGAGCAAAACTGCAGCAGCATACTGTATAGAGAACTAGAAAAGGAGAAACTCTTCACAAACTAGATAGATGGACTATCTGAAAAAAGGTAAAGATGGATACAATTATTGGAAAAAAAAAATGAGATTGGAAAGCCATGAGCACAATCAACGAACTCCTCTAAGTAAGTACCAAAGCTTGTCAGTGGGAGAAGCTTGGGGTATGAGACCAGGTGAGAAAGTTATGGCAAGATCATAAGAGGATGCTGTATTGGGTAGGAAACATTAAAAATTTTAAGCAGAAGAGATATTTAAAGAAACATAGTTTGGAATTCTAGAAGTAATCTCAAAAAAGAATGCAATGTTTTCACTCCATGGTAAAGAATAAACAAAACCACCATGACCTAAGAAACTATTGTGGCCTGTAGGGGCTTGGTGCCAAATCTCTACTTCTCTGCCCATGGCATCTGTTGCAGGGAAGCAGAGTCCTAATTTTCTAACCATACATATTCCCTGAAGTGATGAGACAGTAGGTCATCTTCTCCCTCAGGGACTCATAAAGCTCAAGATGAGAGTAAATTCCAGTGAATTATTAAATATTATACAATCATAGGAGACACATATCTTTGTTAACAAAGTAAACTCTATAAACTCAAAAATTTTTCAGATTTGGGTTAATTTTAAATATTCACCCTTAGCAGCTTCAGTGCCAAACTGAAAGTGCATCATCATTCATTGTCTGAGACAATAAAATCAACAACAGTATCAATGTTGTACTATTCATTTTCTGCACAGTAAAGTGGTAGGAAGGAGCCCATTTTATCAGGAATGAAGTAATATTTCCAGTCATGCATCCCATAACGTCAGGGATATTGTGAAGTACTTAGAAGCCGGGCGTGGTGGCGGGCGCCTGTAGTCCCAGCTACTCGGAGAGGCTGAGGCAAGAGAATGGCGTGAACCCGGGAGGCGGAGCTTGCAGTGAGCCGAGATCGCGCCACTGCACTCCAGCCTGGGTGACAGCGCGAGACTCCGTCTCAAAAAAAAAAAAAAAAAAGAAATGCATTTTCAGGCAATCTTGTTGTTGTACAACAGCATAGAGTGTACTTACGCAAACCTAGATGGTATATATATAGCCTCCTACATATGTACTTAATGACACAGCCTATTGCTCCTAGGCCACAACTCTGTACGTCATGTTACTGTACTGAATAGGGTAGGCAATTGTAACACAATGGGGAGTATTTGTGTATCTAAACATATCTAAACATAGAGTACAAGAAAAGTATGGTATTATAATTTTATGGGACTATCATCATATATGCAGTCTCTCATTGATCACAATGTCCTTGTGTGGCACGTGATTATATTTTGGTTTAGAAACTCACTTCTTTGTTATGGCACATGGAGAAGGTAACTCTTGTGTCTGTCTTTCAACATATCAAATGGGGTCAATGACTCTTGACTGACTTACCTTGTGCAATAACTTTACATATGAAATATTTAGCAGATAATGAATGAGATGTACAAACATAAATGTGATATTACCAAATATCCACATATTAGACTACTTTTACACATAACCACAACCAACACAATTAGGGAGAGGTTCCTCTTGTTTTCCCCTTGATTCGTTTTATATTGTATTTTTTTCTTTTTTGGATATCTGATTAATTTCAAATTACTTTTTATCAGGCAGCACAATTGTTGGACAACATCTTGTGGACATCAAAGTTCTGTTCATTTTAACTCCTCATCTTTTTCAAAAAGGTTCCCCATTGGGAACCTAGTGGGAGACTTTTTCAGATCAGTATTTTTTCCTACCATTCATGGAGCTAGGAAATAGTTCAACGTGCTTGAAGTAGTCTTAAAAACAGAACTAGGTACTCTTTTATTAGTAGAAACTAACATTTTGTGGCATTAGCCTTTGTGTTGTATGTCAAGTCGATTTTTTTACAGCCTGTACATGGCTTCTGTTTGTACAGTCATGCATCCCTCAAGAAAAGGATACATTCTGAGAAATGTACTGTTAGGTGATTTTGTCATTCTGCAAATATTATGGAGTGTACAGATACAAACACAGGTAGGTGTAGCCCATTGCTTCTAGGCTACAAACCTGTACCACATATTACCATACTGAATACTGTAGACAGTTGTAACACAGTGGTATTTATGTATCTAAACATATTGAAACATAGAAAAATATAGTAAAGACACAATTTCATAATCTTAGTTGTGTAAGATTATATATACATATAAAATCTATATATTGTATATGTGGTTCATTGTTGACTGAAATGTTGTTATGCAGCCTATGACTTGTGGTTTGCAAACAACAAAAATTTGTTTCTCACACCTCTGGAGGCAGAGCAGTCTAATATCAAGGTGCCAGCATGTCTGATGTCTGGTGAGGCTTGTTTCCTGGTTGAAAGATGGCACTCTCTCACTCTTTTCTCACGCAGTGGAAAGGGCAAGGCAATCGCTGGGGCCTCTTTTTTAGGCCACTAATACGACTAATGAGGGCTCTGCCCTCCCAAGGGTTTCACCTCTTAATGCAATCATATTTGTTGTTAGGTTTCAATATATGAATTTGGGATGGGGCACAAATATTCACACCATAATAATGGTGACTCTAATCCATAGGAAGAAATGAATGAACAGGATTATTTCTTAAATAACAATGAATAACAGCTAGAAATATAATAACTATACCATAAATACTATACTATATTATTTTAGTACATATAACATAAATATCAATATGCCATAAATACTACATTATTATATTAAAACTTATATTGTTTCATAACCCTTGTAGAATACTCTCACGATTGTGTGATGAGCAGCTGCCAACTTGCCACAGACAGTGGTCACTGGAATAATTTCCTACTGATCACAACAAATCACCAGTTTCCCCTTAGTACAGATGTTCCTTGACTTACCATGAGGCTATGTCCTGATAAACCCATTGTAAGTTGAAAATATTGTAAATCAAAAGTGTGTTTTTCACTTAGCAATATTGCCAACTTAAAATGGGTGTACTAGACATAACCCTATGATAAGCAGAGTAGCTTACTGAATGCCTATCACTTTTGTACCATTGTAATGTCAAAAACTCCTTAAGTTGAATCGTCTGTATTTCAAAGGCCCGTATTATAGATCAGTTTTCTCCCAAAACAACATTTATTCAAGTGTCTCCTATTAAAATATCAATAAGTACGGAATAATGAACTCTATTAACTCTTTAGCAGCCACTAATTCCCCCAAAAAGCTTGCATCTAGGCAATCAAATTGTATGCCTCTCAGAAATGGGTGGACTCAGGATGATTTTATCATCAGTTGTTTGTTTTGTTGTTTTGTTTCACTGCCTTCTAGTAAGTAGAGGTAGAAGAGAAAGGCCTGAAGTGCATTTCCCCATAGTAGTGCTATTCAAAGCAGTTTTACACCTTTAAGAACCCACAGGACAAATTCCAACCTGGAAAGCAAAAGCAAACCTTCCCTAGAAATCTCTTTCCCCAGATATTCAAAAAGGGGCAGACATTATTTCAGCTGCCTAGGGAAGGACTATCTGATAACCTAGATTTAATACTTCTGGAAAATTCTCTAGAATCTGACTCTTTCTAGTCCTGTCAAGGCCTATGAAATATATAAGCTGTGGAGATTGGAAGCCCTGGATATTCCAAAGACTGTATAAGGACAATAGTGAGCTGATGGGCAGACATCATGGCTTGGCAATGCGAGAAGAAAGGAAAGTAAAAGGAAGCAGATAGAAAACTGTGAGATATACATTCTATTTAATATACTTTGCTATTGCAAATACGTAGTTCTTTGGGAATGGTGACTATTTAAGCAGGGTGTGTAATCTTCCCTTACTACAGTATGTTTTCCTTTAATCAGCTGGTAGGTCTTCTGCCTTACGTGAAAGATGTTGACTATTTTTGGGTTACAGGGACCAAACAGAATTACTTGGCGTAGGGTTTCTTAAAACTATTTCTGCAGAACATTAGTAAAGCTTAAATAAGGATCAGGCTACCAGGAATACAGTTAGGGAACATGTGGATGAATATTTCTTTAGTACAGGACTTCTAAGAGGCTATAATATTTGGATACATTAGGCTCATTATGAATCTCAAAAGGAGCATGTCGTAGGGCATACCTAATATATTTAGGTATAGAAACATTTTTTTCAGAGACCCTTCGTAAACAATGGCCCACAGCTTCTCCATACCAACAACCTTCAACTGGGGCACATCTGAAGTCTTCCCTTTTTTGTACTACATATCTCCCACTCTGTCAACCTTCAGGTTTCTGCAAAAATGCAGATGATGGTGGCTGACCTGTTGTTATAGCAACCTCTGAATTAATAGCCTTTACTTGTTATCATTTGGTTGGTCTTCATGTGTTTCCACAGTCATCATGGAGATCCCACTGAGACCCAGTCTGCACTGCCCATCATGGGCCTCGGTCTTTGGCCAGATGCAGTACTCACAGAGGTGCCTCACGCCTTGCTCCTCACAGCTTATGGAACCCATGATTGCATGATAAATTTTTGTTTGGCATGCAGAGGACTTCAGACAAAATCCTGAATCAAAATTCCTTCACTAAAAGTTTATTTTGTCAAATAAATGAGCAACTTGATAAAATTAAACAAGAACAAGCTAGATTCATTCACCTAGTAAATCCTTCCTCTCCTAGCCCTCCAAGTGTTTCCCTATATTGAGCCCCTCCCTCTTCTCTTGTATCCTTCTGATCTCTCTCCTTCCGTAACTGTGTCTGTCCCTTTCTCCTCTTTCCCTTGTCCAGACCAAATGCCATTTTTTAAAACTATCTTAAAACCCCAAATTGGCAGTTTTCTCTATAAATGTATGCCTCCCATAAGCCACTTATATAGGCAACTATAGAATGTAAACTGTAGACCTGAGCTAAATTAAAAGCTATAATGAAAGATTTATCTTAACCCAAACAAGTCCAGCAAATATTCACAGAATAATTTAGAATTATTTTGAGAATTCTAAATATATGAATCTATATCAACTTGTACAAATGTTGGTTAGAACATCAGATGCTAAATTCTCAATGGCAAAAGCTGATTGAACTGACCCAGAAAACAGACTACAATAGTTTGCTTTCTACAGTTAATTTTAGGGTAAAAATTAAAAGGGCACAAGAATAGATCAAAGTTTCCTAAAAACTATACCTGAAACATTTCCAATAAAAATTAATTGAATTATAATTCAATAACACAAACCAAAATATGAAAGTGTAGATTTTTTGAATAGACTAGAATAACTTCTGAAAACAGTTGGAAGTTAAAGAATGTGTTAATGTATCAGCAGTCATTTTATCTCCTACTAAAAATGGAGTTGAGCCTAAAATTGGAGACCTAATTAAAAAACAGAAATTACAATCAGGAATAGCCCCATTAGCTGAACTGCAACCCCTGTCAAAGCATTTTGAATGGAGTTTATAGTGTCGAAATATCACACGTACTCCCAAAATATGTACAACACTTAGGTATCCAGAAAAGAAACTGAAAAAGGCAAAAGAAAAGAGCACAGAACCCAAAGTAAAGCTGTGCCTCTGCAGATCAAACAGCTGAGCGGGCTACTTCCCAAATAACTTCCTACCAAAAAGGACACTTGTTGATATTTTAAATAGAAGAGGCATACGGACAAAATTTGTTTCATCTTATGAAATAAAAACAAAGACAAAAATATCTTAATTCAACTCAATGAGTATTTTCCAAGGATGGAAAAAACATCCAATATTCTGCCATACCCTTAAGTACTCAAGGTGAATTAACGTTAAATATGGATGTTTACCCTTATCAGTTCCTGGCAGATATAAGTGCTATTCTTTGTATATTAAATCTTGCCAACTTTGCTCAACTTCTTTCTTGTAGTAAATTTACCACACACTTTGTCTGTATTTAGTATAATACATGGATTTTTTTCCTCTGTCTTCCATTTCTTAGACAGAGCCCTTTCATTTCTTACTGAAACACATTATTTTCTGCTCTGCAATACTACTTCTTCAAATTCAACAGAGAGACACTCCCTTGGAAAATGGATTTGTAATTTTAAATGTACACCTAAGGGACTACTTTCTGAGGTTCCAGAAAACTACTCTGTTCATAATTAAGTTGTGTCTGCTCAGGATTTGACTTCGCCCTCTCCACCATATTAGATGCAAACCCCAGATAAGGATCTTGGCACTGTACATGATACTCAAGGGTCTAAAAACTCCACTGACATAGGTAAAATGTTTGGAGCAAAATCTATTGACAGCTCCTTCCAAATTTTTACCCAGAATGTTCAGTATTCTTTGAAGCCTGAAGAAAAGGAGACACTCAAACCTATAATTGAAAAACTTATATCCAAGGGTCATCTTATAGCCTTCACTAGTACTCATAGCATTCCAATCCTATGATAAAGAAACAAAATAGATTTGTTTAAGACCTAAGGGCCATCAACAAATTCACTTCCTGGTAGTAACTAACCCCAGCACCACCCTGTCATTAGTTCCTCCTGAAGCCACTGGCTTCACTCTCACGGGTCTTTGCTTTGTCTTTTTTCAGTATGTGTCTAGATCAGAGAAGCAATATCTTTTGCTATCACTTGGGAGGGACAAGAGTATACCCAAATAATCATGTCACAGAGGTTCACTGAAGCCTCCTCTACATTTCCTAGACCCTCAATCAATTATTAAAGTTCTAAATTTCTATTGTTGGGATAATAATATTGGAGTGTAAAAAAGACAATAAATATATTTCTATTGTGATTTAGTTCTGCTACAATATGTATATTATCTCCCACTTTACTCAGAGAACAAGAAAGCCTGCAAAATGATTCCATCTACTGGCCCTCAGCAGTAGCAGAAAAAAAGACATATAATTTCAGATAAATTGCAACCATGAGAACATATTATTTAGTACATGATGTATCTAAGAGGGAAAATGACCTCTTCTGATAGATTAAAGACTATCCAAACTTATTTTACATCCCATGTGAAATGATAATAAGACTCCTGGGTTTAACTGGATACTGCAGACCATGGCAACCAATATTTTTTCTGATTACAACACTTCTTTATGAATTGAATGTCTTCAGAAAGACACTCCCTGCTCTGGGATACCAAAGATGAACATGACTCTGTAATCTAAAGTAGGAATTCAATAGCCTCCCTTCCTTAGGCATCTGTTTTAGTTAGAATTCTCCAGAAAAATAGAACTAATAGTATATATGGCATATATATGGAAGAGAGGGAGACAGACTTATTTATTATAAGGAATTAACTTACATGATTATGGAGGAGGTCTGGCAAGCCTAACATCTATAGAAGTGATATCCAATTTTGAGTCCAAAGACTGAAACTGTTGCAGAATAGGGAAAAGCCAATGTCCCACTTTGAAGGCTATCAGGCAGAAAGAGGTGACGTTCCAGTTTGAAGAATGTCATACAGGATAATTCTATTTTATCTGGCAGAGGGTCAGTCTTTTGCTTTGTTCAGGACTTCAAGTGATTGGATGAAGCTTACCCACATTATGGAGAATAATCTGCTTTATTCACTCTACTACTGTAAATGTCAGTCTTATCCAAAAGGACCCTGATATGGTTTGGCTATGTCCCCACCCAAATCTTACATTGAATTATAATAATCCTTATGTGTCAAAGACAGGGCCAGTTGGAGATAATTGAATCATAGAGGCAGTTTCCCCCAGATTGTTCTCTTTCTTAGAAGCATTAGAACAGACTAATACAATAAATATGTACTGGGTTGTGGGATGCTGCTGTAAAGATACTTGAAAATGTGGAAGAGACTTTGGAACTGGGTAACAAGCAGAGGTTTGAAGTTTGGAGGGCTCAGAAGAAGACAGGAAAATGTGGGAAGGTTTGGGACTTCCTAGAGACTTATTGAATGGCTTTTACCAAAACACTGAGTGATATGGACAACAAGGTCCAAGCTGAGGTGGTCTCAGATAGAGATGAAGAACTTGTTGGGAACTGGAATAAAGGTCACTCTTGCTATGTAAAGAGACTGGAAGCATATTGCCCCTGCCCTAGAGATATGTGGAACTTTGAACTTGAGGGAGATGATTTAGGGTATCTGGGAGAATAAATTTCTAAGTGGCGAAGTGTAGTGTTCAAGAAGAAGTCGAGCATGAAACTGGAAAATTTGTAACCTGACAATGTGATAGAAAAGAAAACCCCATTTTCTGGGGAGAAATTCACGCTGGAGTGGGCCAACTGGAAGTGGAACATTATTTGTGATAGAAACCAGAAGCATTTTTGACTTTGTCTGATGGATCCTAGTTGGAAGTGGATATGGGGTGCAAAGATTGTGGAAATTCTCTGTTATTGATCAAGTCCTGCCTATTTGGGACAATTGCTACATAAATTGTGCTACAGACTTTCTGGTCTGGTTGCTACAAATGTTGTATGTGAGAGTTCCATTTTTATATACAGTATGACCATGTCTGTTTGTATATTCAGGCTCTCATATTGTTAAAAAATATTGTCACGTACTAGGCACAATGAAACAGATGAAATGTAGATCTTACCTAATATCTGGTCATGATGTATTAATACTAGAAATTATTCATGAATACAGATGCTCCTCAACTTATCCTAGATTTGTGTTCTGATAAACCCATCCTAAAGTCAAAAAATTGTAAGTCAAACCATTTTAAGTTGAGGGCCATCTGTATAGCAAAACAAACAAAAGAAACTGCACCCTCAAAAATATTAAAAGGAGAATGAATATCGAGTTATTCTTAGATCATAATCAATATTTAAAAATTAGTAAGTAATTATAATGGTATGCCAAACGAAATCCAAATGAAAATTGCTTCTTAGGGTAAAATATAAATAAGCAATAGACTCAGTAGCAGAAATTATTTACTGATTAATAAACATGAGAAAGCAAAATATGGTGAAAATTTAAACTTTAAAAATGTCCTGGGCAAAATGGATTTATTGGTAAGATCTGTGAAGACTTTAGTGACTAGATAATTATTATATTATTCAGTATGTATTTTAAGATAGAAACATTTTTTAAAGATGGAGGCACACACATGAACACAAACACACAAGAGATTGATAGACAAGGATGATCAAATTGCAGCCTGCAAGTCCAGTCCAGCCTATTGCTTGTTTTAGTAAATAAAGTTTTATTAAATAGTTGCTGCAGCAACTCATATGCTGTAACAGTTGAGTAGTTGCAACTGAGACGTTATGACTTGCAAAGTCTGAAATATATAATGTTTGGGCCTTTATTGAAAAAACTTGCCTACTGGTATTTGTAAGTATTCCAAGTGTAATATAGATATATTTCATGTGGAATTGAATATTTACAAATATCAAATAATATATTAACATATCAAATTCTACATTGTATTTTTTAGAAAAAGACTTTGACAAAAATAGGATGTATAAATGCAAAAATGTTTAATCCCTTGGCTATTGATGAGAAATATCAAAACTCTTTCCTTCATTCTTGCTATCAGAATATTAGCTTTAATATTGATGTTATGGATTAAAGCAGGTGATATGGCCAAAATCAGAGTTAAATTATTCTCCCCAAACTGTAGAGCCCTTGCTTCTCACTTGCACAACCACTCTACCACCTCTACCCTGCTAGTCGGGAACAAGTTTGCCCAGAAAAACTTAACTCATGAAGACTCAGATAATGTACATACTTGTGAATGAACTTCCCCAGTACTTTCTTGCAATCTTAGACATTCTATAACTCACTATGTTTTTCAGTTGCATAGAATTAAAGAATTTGATGATGGGGAAGTTCCAACTTTACGCAATGAGATGAAATGACTGGGAATAAAAGAAAATGTTTCCTCTTTAAAGAATCATAAGAAAGATACAATGTAATTATTGTTAGTAACTTAAAAAGTAATTCTGACTACCTCAGTCAATAATAAATTTTATAAAATTAAACACACATTTTGAATCATAAAACTGTTTGTAACTTAGAAATAGAAAAGAAAAAATATGATCTGCAAATAGTAGATTGAATGGTGAGAGTCTTGGGCAACATCTTCCGCAGTATGTTGCATGGACAAAAAATTCCTGAAGACCAAACAAAATTAAGTTTATTTTGTTGTTGTTTAAATAAGTTTAAAACACTCAAAACTATATCCAGTCTTTAGGATATTTTTAATGTACTTTTGTGTATTAAAGGTTATGATATCTAAATTATATACTTACTATTTAACTATAATTTATTTAAAAATTCCCAAACATATTTTAAAAAGAAACTTTTATATTCAATATTTATTATTCTATTATAAATATGCTAAAGGAGAAAGTTTCCAATTTTGATCAATAAAAAACACCTATGCATTGTGAATTTGTATATACAAAGAACAACAAAATCAAGTGACATACTAACAATTGAAATACTATTAATTACAAATGTGAAGAACTCTTGAAAAAATATGTACTTTTCTACAGATGTACCCAAGAGGATACTTAGTATAAAAGCTACCACATTTCATTTTCATGGATAGTAATATTTATTCTAACTCTGTAAATATTCTCCAATCTAACTCATAAATTCATTCTTTTCAGAATGAAGTGGTAGAGAATTTACACTGGACATTATCAGATTGACTATAAGCTTCCGTGGAAAAATAATAAATGTGTTAGAACTGTCAAGATTTGTACCATAAAGAAGAGGAGCATGATAAGCATACTTTTTCCAAAAAGATTACCCACATATTCAAGAGCCCTGCAATCATCTGTTTCAGCTGCTTACAAGCCCTTAAAACGCTTTGAATTCTGTGCACCAAAAAAAAAAAAAAAAAAAAAAAACCCGGAACTATTTGCAGAAGCTAGTTTAAATTGCAGTTTTTTAGCTACAACTAATACAGTCTGCAGTACTCATCTACTACAAATTACCCCAAAGCTAGCAGCTTTAAACAATAACCTTTATTATTCAAATTTCTGTGGGTCAGGAGTTCAGGCATGCTTAGCTGGGTGCACCTGACTCAGCGTGGCTCACAAAACTGCATCAACGGTGTTGGTGTCAGCTAGGGATACAGTCATCTCAAGGCTAGGCTGTAGCTGTTGGAAGCCAGACTTGGCATGATGTAAGTAACAATTAAGAAAATATTAAGGGATATTTCTGCTTCCTGGTAAAATTTACCACAATGTTTTAAAAGACCTTAGTCCCTGTAGTGGCAATAAGAAACACTGAGAGTGATACTGCAAAATATATATTTCGTCTATGACCTATTTCCCGGCATATGACTTCTAAAATCTTTAGAATCTCCAAAATGATATCTTTTGTATGTTAATGAGTTGACTGATGGCCAGCAGCCCCCACGTAGCTTCATGATGGGAGCTGGTCACCAGAAAGACCAAGGTATGATAAGAGGATTGAGACTTTCACCCTCACTCCCAACCTGTAGGTGACGGAGAGGGCAGAAGGTTAAGTTAATCTCCAGTGGCTAATGATTTAATCAATCATGCTTGCATACTGAAGCCTCCAAAAAACCTGAAAAACAGAGTTCTTAGAGCTTACAGATAGCTGAACGTGTGGAGGTTCCTGGAGGGTGGTATGCCTAAAGAGGGCAGGAAAGCTCCGCTCTCCTTCCTTCATACCTTCCCGTGTGCATTTCTTCATCTGTATGCTTTCTAATATCTTATAATAAATGAATAAACATGTTTCCCTGAGTTCTGTGAGCCACTCTAGCAAATTAAATGCAAGGAGGGAGCGTGAAAACCCTGATTTATAGCTGGTTGGTCATAAGCACAGAAAAAACAACCCAGGGTTTGCTATTGGCATCATAAGTGGGGGGTTGGTCTTGTAGGACTGAGCCCCCAACCTGTGAGATGTGACACTATCTTCAGGTACATGGTACCAGAATTGAATTGGTGGACACCCAGCTGATTCTCGCTACAGAATTGGTTGCTTGCCGGTGGAGAGAAATTCCCCCATATGCGGAGTCACAGAAGTTTTGTGTGTTTGTCGTTGAGTGAGAGAATAAACAATTTTTTTCTTAGTTTGGGTTTTCTCCGACTCAGGCTGAGACAAAATAAAATTCATACTTGTAAAAATGAAACTAGCCTAAAGTACTGGGTGAAAGGAAGTCTTACGAACTAAATCTCACAGAAATTTTGCCCTTATATTTAAGTAGATAGCCTTGAGAACAGCTATCACTAGGATCAAGTTCCTCCTCTGGATACTGGAGTCCTAATACTAGGAGATTGCTTACCAAATAAGGGAAAACCACCCAAGTTTCTGATGAAAGTTGCTGGCATGACAGTTTGTTGTGTGAAAAGGACCTAAAACGAGAACAGATTTACCTCGAGTTTCCTACCTGCCTCAGATTTTTTTTCAAAAAGCGAAGGGAGATCTGTTAGAGAATTCAAAAGTATCTGTAATTGTACCAAACACATTGCACTTATGGCTCAAATACTGACAGAGTCACTAAGGCATCAGCTAAATCACTTGAGGGTTGGGTTAATCACAGGTAAATTTAATCAAATAAAGTTGACCAGCCTCAGATTAATTTAATAATGTAATAAAGTGTAACCCAGCCTCAGGCTAACTTCATTCTAGAGGAATCTAAATGGGCAACCCCTAACCCTAACTACTAAGCACAAGAAAATGATGTCAATTAAACTAAGCGAAGCAAACGTTTTTATAGTAGTCCTCAATGTTCTCTAGCACTCTAAATAAGAAAAAATTACAAGACACAAAAAGAAGCAGGATGCATCAGCAGAGAAATGTGAATCCTAAAAACAAAAATAATGATTGGAAATTTCAGAAATTTAAAATGAAATTTCAGAAATTTAAACTAAAATTTCTAAAATTTAAAAGCAAGAATTGATTAGGCTTACTAGCAGATTGGACATTACAGAAAAGAATAAAAGAATAAACTGGAAAATAGGTAAATAAAACTATCTAAATTAAATGTAAGAGAAATATTTTGAAGAAAAAGAGATCTCAAATCATTTGAGTAAATACCATATGTTCTAAAATACGTATTTCCATAGAAACAGATAGAAAAGAGAGAGTGGGGAAATGACATGGAAGATTAATGGCCAAATGTGGTGAAACTCTTAACCTACAGAGTGAAGAATATTGACAGTCCTCAATCAGGAACAATAAAACTCAAATTTTTTTGAGTGAGAGCGCAAGAGGGAGAACTAGAAGGAGAACCCATGCTTAAGCACATCAAAATTTCTGGTAGCCAATAATCAAGAAGGTGACTGGAGGAAAAATAAATAACATCTTGACATATTTCATACAGGGAAAGAACAATATTAAATATAGCTGTGTTTGTACCAAAACAAATAGAATGCAGAAGACAATGAACGTACATCTATAAGATGCCAATAGAAAAAATTAATGTCAATTTAGAACCATCCTTTAAAAATGAAGGCAAGTAAAAGACTTTTTAGCAAAGTAAAAGATATGTGGTTCTGTTGATGATGAATATTTTCTCAGAGAGATTCTTGAAGGCATTCTATATAGATCAAAAGTAAATGATACTCCTTTAAAACTCAGATCTGCAAAGAATAGAATACATGGTAGCTATGTGGGTAATTACAAAAGATTTTTTTCCTCTTAATTTCTGTATGAGACAAATGACTGTCAGGGAATGATTTAAAGCAGCTGACCTGCCATCTATTTACTCACTTTAACTGGGGAATACACTCAGAGATAAATAGATGTCAGGTGACTTACTAAAATCTACATGTCAATTGGCCTGCTGGGTAAAGAGACTAAGGATATTCTCTAATAACTCCTTACTTATTAGATTGCATTAGAAAGATGTCTTTAGCTAAGAATTTCTTTTGTAAGAAATAAGAAAGAGAGAGGGAAAGAGAAAGAAAGGAAGGAAGCAAGGAAGGAGTTTGTTCTTGGAGAATGTTTCATAAGATATTCAAGTCTCCTCATATCTTATCTGCCTCCTGCCTGAAATCCCAGGACTCTGGGAGGCTGAGGTGGGTGGATCACTTAAGGCCAGGTGTTCGAGGCCAGCCTGGCCAACATGGTGAAACCCTGTCTCTACTAAAAATACAAACTGTTAGCTGGGTGTGATGGCATGTGCCTATAATCCCAACTACTCATAGGACTGAGTCAGGAGAGTCGCTTGAACCTGGGAGGTAGAGATTTCAGCGAGCCCAGATCATGCCACTGCAGACTGGGTGACAGGACAAGACCCTGTCTCAAAAAAAAAAAAAAAAAAAACCAAAAAAATGTCCAATATGTCCAATATGGGAATTATGGGAATGAAAAGTGGTTAGGTGATAGTGGGAGGTCATATGAGATGTCTTGGCAAAATTCTGCTTTGTCTGAATCAAGGATTGACCATACTTGAAATCATTAGAAAAGCTTGATACTGATACAGTTCTTTAGTTAGATCCAGTGTGATTTGACAATCGAATTATTTGTTAGTGCAACTGCATAAAGCAAAAATAATCATGCTTGTAACATGTAGAAGTGAAATATTTGTTGAAAATAGCACGAAGAAGAGAGTGGTAAATTGAATATAGTGTTATGTTATTTTTAGTATATGTGAATTAATATTCAAGATACACTATGATAAGTTAGGAATGCTTAAATGCAACATGCAAAAATAAACAAAGAGGAACAGCCAGAAAAGAGAAAATGTAATACTTATAAACATTCATTTAATTTAAAGGAAAGCAGGAAAAGAAAAAGATAAAAATAGTTGAATCAAGTAGAAGAAAATAATCAAACAGCACATTTAAGCACTCATATAAGTTAAATAACAATAAAAAAGCAGAGATTGTCAGATGGGATTAAAAAAAAGCAAGACTCAACCACGTGTCCTATACCAGATGCACATTTTAAATATTAAGGTATGTATACTTTTATGAACTCATTATTTTTCTCTATTTTTAAAAATATTTTAATTAACAATACAATTAAAATTGCATAAATTGTACATATTGTGCACAAAATGTTATTTTGAAATATATGTTTCTTGTGGAACATTAACTTGAACTAATTAACATTAGTTAATTAACACTCCTTCACATACTTATCACTGATTTGTGATAATACTTAAAATTGATTCTTTTACTAATTTTCAAGAATACAATACATTGTTATTAACAAGAGTCACCATGTTGTACAATACATCTCTTGATCTAATTTTTCCTAACTAAAATTTTGTATTCTTTGACCAACCTTTCCTACACCGGCATCAACCAGCCCATAGTAAATACCATTCTACTCTCTATTTCTGTAACTTCAGATTTTTTTTTGTATTTCATGTGTAAAGATCACATAATATTTGTCTTTCTATATTGGCTTATTTCACTTCATAATTTCCACCAGATTCATCCATGTTGTTTCAAATGACAGCATTTCCCTCTGTTTAAAGTTTTAATAGTATTCTATTTTGCATACATACTACTTTTTAAAAACTATTCCCGTTATATTTTATGTTGAAAACCCAAAGAAAGTGTAAGAGGGAAAAATAGAACTTTGTTAAGTAAATTCAAAAATTGACTGCAAGTTCAATACAAAAATTTAAAATGTATTCTAGCAATGAACAGCTGGAAATACTGCAATTGAAATATAACTTACATTAGGATAAAGATTAGAAAGATACTTAATAAAAGATATGTAAGAAATCTACATTGAAAAGTATGAAATATTGCTGAGAGAAATAAAATATAAGATAGGAAATTTTCATGAATTGAAATAATCAATATTGTTTGAAAAATCCATTATCCTCAAATTGATGTATAGTTATCAAAATAATGAATACCCTATGTGTATGTGTGTGTATTAATGAACACCATACACACACACACCATCACAAACATATATAGATGTATATACACATACGTGTGCTAGATTCTAAAGCTTACATGGAAATACAAATAATAGCCAAAATATTCTGAAAAAAAGGACAATGTCAAGGTCTTCAATGACCTAATTTTGTGATTTACATTGATGCTAAATTAATCAAGATAATGTGTTCTTGACTGAGGTAGAAAAATAAATCAGTAGGACACAGTAGAGGGTCCATAAATAGAATGACACTTTATAAGTCAACTGACTTTTGAGGTAGATCCAAAAATAACTCAAAGTGCATATGAAGCTCTTTTACAAATGGTGCTGAATTAACTAGATAATTATATGGATACATCTAACCTCACACCATACACACAAAGTCTGATATATACCCAAATTTTAACTTTAAATTTATGATTCAAGCTGAGAGGATACTCCTCTCTCCATCTCTTTTCTTCTTCTCTTCCTTTCCTTTCTTCCTTCCTTTACTCTTTGCCATCTTTTTATTTGTTCCTCTTTCTCTTTATTTCTCTTTTCCTTCTGCTTTTCCATTCTTTGCCCTTTCTTTCTTTTAGCTTTTTTCAACTTTATTTATTCTTTCTTTTATTCTGCATTTTCTCATATTTTTGGCCTTTTACAGTCACCATGAATTACCAAATATTACAAAAATAAATAACACAAATTTTATATTTTGTTTCACATTAACCATTCTTCAAAATAATTATAGAACTTAAACACACAGAGGGATATGCCAGGGATAGTCTAATTGCTACCAAAACATTGTACTGTACCATCAATTTTTTCACCGTTTTCAACAACATTGAAACATTGTTGAAACATTTAAAGATGGCAACATAAATTGGAGAGCATTTATCCAATTGGATTTTCATTTCTACAAATAGATTATGTGATTGACAACTATTCCTTTACAAAGTCTAAAATACAGACTAGTACTAATATAATCATGCACAAATTTTAGGATCAGAACAATATGGTCATTTCAAATTCAGAGATATAATCAAAAACAAGATTTGTTTTACAGAAATGACATGAAATAATGAGTATTTTCTGGCATTGTTTTATTTTGTCTTTACCTATCCTTAAATTTGTCATCTGGCTAGATAAACCTTATTCATTGTTTCATATATTTTACACATTTTTTCTTATTTTATTTTATTTTTATTTCAGGTACAGCGGGGTACATGTGCAAATTTGTTACATGGGAATATTGCATGATGCTGAGGTTTGGAGTACAGATCCTGTCACTCTGGTGGTGAGTATAGTATCTGATACTCACTAACCTTCCTCCAACTTCCAGTAGCCTGAATTACATTCAGTCCACAATGTCTACTGTTCCCATATCTACGTCCATATGTGTTCAATGCTTAGCTCCCACTTGTAAGTGGTAGCATCAGGTATTTGGTTTTCTGTTCCTGCATTAATTTGTTTAGGATTATGGCATCTAGCTGCATCCATGTTGATGCAAAACATGATTTCATTCTCTCTTATGGTGGTATAGTATTCCATGGTTGTTATGTACCACGTTTTCTTTATCCAATTAACTATTGATGGGCACCTGGATTGATTCCATGCCTTTGCTAGTATAAATAGTGCAGCAGTGAACATATTTGTGCATATGCCTTTTTGGTAAAATAATTTATTTTCTCTTGAGTATATACCCAATACTGAGTTTGCCGGGTCAAATATTAGTTCCATTTTTAGTTCTTTCAGAAATTTCCAGATGGCTTTTCATGGTGACTGGACAAATTTACATTCCCACCAAGGATATATAAGCATTCCGTTATCTCTACAGCCTTGCCAACATCTGCTCTATTTTTACTTTTTTTACTAGCCATTCTGACTGGTGTGAGATGGTATCTTATGCATTTCTCTGATGATTAGTGATACTAAATATTTTTTCATATGTTTGTTGGTCACTTGTATGTCTTCTTTTGAGAAGTGCCTATTTATGTCCTTTGCTCATTTTTAATGTTTTTTTTTTTTTTGCTTGTTAAGTTCCTTTTAGATTCTCAATATTAGACCTTGTTGGATGCACAGTTTACAAATATTTTCTCTCATTCTGTAGGTTGTCTGTTTACTCTATTGATAGTTCCTTTTGCTAAACAGAAACTCTATATTTTAATTATGTCCCACTTGTCGATTTTTGTCTTTGTTGCAATTGTTTTTGAGGACTTACTCATAAGTTACTTCCCAAGGCTGATTCCAGAATGATATTTCCTAGGTGTTCTTCTAGGATTCTTGTAGTTTGAGATCGTACATTTAAATCTTCAATCTGTCTTGAGTTAACTTCTGTATATAGTGAAAGGTAAGGGTCCAGTTCCATTTGACTGCACATGTTCAGCCAGCTATACCAGCATAATTCATTGAATAGGGAGTCCTTTGTCAGATCCATAGTTTGTGAATATATTCTGCCATTCTGTAGTTTTTTCTTGCTCTGTTGATAGTTTATTTTGCCGTATAGAAGCTCTTTAGTTTAATTATGTCCCATTTGTCTATTTTTATTTTTGTTGCAGTTGCTTTTCAGGACTTAGCCAAAAATTCTTTGCCAAAACTATTGTCAAGAAGAGTATTTCCTAGGTTTTCTTATAAGATTTTTATAGTTTGAGGTATTACATGTAAATCTTTAATTCACTTTGAATTACTTTTTGTATATGGTGCAAGTTAGGGTCCAGCTTCTATCATTTGCATATGGCTAGCCAGTTATCCCAGTGCCATTTATTGAATAGGGAGTCTTTTTCCTGTTGCTTGTTTTTGTTGGCCTTGTTGAAGATCAGGCAGTTGTAGTTGTGCAGCTTTACTTCTGAGTTTTTCATTTATTTTATTTCGAAAATAATTTATTCCATTTTTCTATGTGCCTGTTTTTGTAACGGTACCAAGCTGTTTTGGTTACCATGGCTTTATGACATAGTTTGAAGTCAGGTAGTATAATGCCTCCAGTTGTGTGTGTGTGTGTGTGTGTGTGTGTGTGTGTGTGTAGAATTGCTTTGGCTATTCAGGCTTTTTTGTTCCATATGAATTTTAGAACAGATTTTTTTTTCTAATTCTTGAAGAATGACCTTGGTAATTTGATAGAAATCACATTTTTACAATATTTATTTTTCCAATTCATGAACATGGAATATTTTTCCATTTTTGTGTGTCATCTCTGATTTCTTACAGCAATTTTTTATAGCTCTTTTTGTAGAGATCTCTCATCTTGTTGGTTATTTGTATTTCTAAATATTACATTTTCTTTGTGGCTATTGTAAGTGGAATTGTGCTCTTGATTTCATTCTCAGCCTGGACATTGCAGATGTATGAAAATATTACTGATTTTTTACCTTGATTTTGTATCATGAAACTTTAATAAAGCTGTTTATCAATTCTAGGATCCTTTTGGCTGAGTAGTTAGGATTTTCTAAGTATATAATCATATCATCAGCAAAGAGATAGTTTCACTTCTTTTCCTACTTGGATATCTTTTATTTCTTTCTCTTGCCTGATTGCTCAGGTTAGAACTTGCAATACTATGCTGATGAGGACAGATGAGTGTGGGCATCCTTGTTCCAGTTCTCAAGAGAAATGATTTGAGCTTTATTTTATTCAATATGATGTTGGCTGTGGGTTTGTTATAGATGGCTCTTATTATTTGGAGGTATGTTCCTTTAATTGCTAGTGTGTTGAAGGTTTTATCATAAAGGAACGTTGGATTTTATTTTAAAAATTTTCTGAATATATTGAGATGATCATGTGGTTTTTCTTTTAAATGACACAGAATAGGAGTCTGAATAAAAAGCCAAGGCCCAATCATCTGTTGTTTCCAAGAGACCCATCTCACAAAAATGACATGCACAGGCTTAAAGCAAATGAATGGAGTAAGATACCAAGTAAATGAAAAATAAAAAAGCAGAGGAGTCACTATTCTTATATCAGATAAAACAGGCTTTAAACCAATAAAAATTTAGAAGAGCAATGAAAGGAATTACATAATGATAAAGAGTAAAATTCATCAAGAAGGCTTAACTATCCTAAATAAATACACAGTCAACTTTGGAGCACCCAGATTCATAAAACTTCTTGTTGGCCTACAAACACATACAGAAAATCACACAATAATAGCAGGAGACTTAAACACTGCACTCACAGCATTAGATTGTTGAGGCAAAGAGCTAACAAAAAAACTCTAACTTAAATTTGACACTTGATTAGTTGAACTTAATAGACATCTACACAACACTTCACCCAGCAATCACAAAATATGTATTTTTCTCATCTGCACATGAAACATATTCTAAAATAACCACATGCTTAGTCATAAAGCAAGCCTCAATGAATTAAAAAAATTGAAATCATACTAGCAAATTCTTGGGCCACGGTGCAATAAAAATAGAAATCAATACCAAGAAGATCTCTCAAAACTACAAAAATACATGGAAATTCAACATCTTTCTCCTGAATAACTCCTGGGTAAACATCAAAATTAAGACAGAAATAAAATACATTGTTAGAAATTAATGAACATATGGATACAACTTACCAAAATCGCTGAGATTCAGCCAAAGGAGTGTTAAGAGGAACGTTTTTACCCCTAAATATCTTCATCAATAAGTTACAAAGGTCTCAAGTTAACAATATAACTTTGCACCTAACTGAACAACAACAACAAAACCCAAAAGCTAACAGAAAACAACAAGTAACTAAAATTAGAGAAGAACTTAATAAAATGGAGATGAAAAAATCCATACAAATGGTAAATGAAAATGGGAGTTTGTTATTTGAGATAATAAATACAATTGATAAATCTCTAGTTAGATTAACAAAAAAAGAAGATTCAATAAGTGCAATTGGAAAGGACAAAGGTGACATTACAACTGATCCCACAGAAACACAAAAGATCCTGAAATTACTGTGAACAGCTCTGTGCACACAAATTTAAAAACTGAAGGAAATGGATAAATTACTGGAAGCACACAATCTCTCAAGATCGAATCAGGAAAAAATTGAAACCCCCAACAGACCAATATTAACTTCAGAAATTGAATCAGTAATAATAATAAAAAAAAAAAAAACCTACCAACCAAAAGAAGCCCTGAACCAGATGCATTCCCAGTCAAATTCCACCAGATATGCAAGGAAGAGCTGACATCAATCTTACTGAAACCCGTCAAAAAAAATTGAAGATGAGGTGCTCCACCCTAACATATTCTATAAAGCTAACATCAGCCTGATATCCAAAGCTGGCAGACACACACACACACACACACACACACACACACGGAGAGAGAGAGAGAGAGAGATGCAAAATCCTCAATAAAATACTAGCAAATTGAATCCAACTGCATATAAAAAAAGTTAAAACACCATGATCAAGTAGGCTTTATTTCTGGAATGCAAGGCTGGTTCAACATAGGCAAATCAATACATGTGATTCACCACATATTTCACACTTTTTGAACAAAGATTAAAATATTCAACTAAATGTGAAATATTCAAGAACATACTAGTTTGCCCATTTCTTCTTTCCTTTCATACCTGAATAAATCTTTGCAGTTTGAAAACAAATACATTTTGGTAATTGTCACATTGTAAGTCTATGCTATATTGGCTCTAGGGAAACATTCTTCGAATTTAAATATCACTTAAAAATATTGTGAATTTGCAGGAACATTATCAAGACAAAAAATCATCTTATATTTTTCATGCTTCCTTCTTGATTCACATTTCTTCATTTTAAATGGTTTCCTTGTGCTTTTTGGCCCTCTATGGTAAAAATTATAGTGTGATTCCCAAATGCATTTGATATGCTAACTATGAGAGTACTTCAGGATTTTAAAATCAAATACCTCCTAAAGACCACTGCTCACAATATGTTGGCATTTGACGTTTAGAGATTAGAAAGAGAAAAAGGATTTATTAGTTATTAAAGTGATCCGTGTCTGTTGCAAATGAAAAAGCTACTTTTTCAGCATGAAATTTGTATGTTTGTTTTGATACAGACAAGCATATCACACAGGCAAAAGAACAGAAAAGTATTTTTATCTAAGTTCTGTAACTGTGTGGCCCTCAGTTATACTACAAAGCTAGAATTTTGTTTTATTAAAATAGGGTTGCCATATTTTTAATGTATATGTATGTTTATTGTAAAAACCTCATAACTCTGTCAACCTGTCTACCGTATTCACTTGTGTTAATGTGTATCTTCCTAATAATCAGTCTGAATATTCATACTGTCTGTCCTTAAGGCCTTATCTCACATGGAGCAAATACACCTACCCCCACCTCCAGCTTTACAGCCCTAGGACCTGATCAATTATGACTTAGGTAGGGAGTGCCATACATTATCAGTTTATGGGAAAAGTCACATTGTGTGCCCATGATCATGGTGCAGTTACTAATAACATCCCCCTTTATTCTTAAAGACTGTAATATCAGTAGCAGAATCCAAACATTAAATCACGCTAGCTGCAAGTCTGAATTAGGCTCTGTTTTTTACTTATGAGCCTTATGCATATCCCTAGAGATCTGAAATTATCTTTGAAGCCTGGCTTAAGCAACTATATAACTACATATATTTATATAGTTATATATAATGTTATATGTATATATATATCTTATTCTCAGTACTAGGCCTTTTTCCTTTACATTGGACCAATATACTAGTTTCTATGAGGTTGAGGCTTTTTTTTTTTTATTAGCTATTCCTTTTCAGCAAGTGTGTTCCTACCCCTGAAACACAATGCACTGATATACACAACATAGTGACAAGCTTACCTGATATACACTGTCTTAGCTGTTCTTACATTCCTTTCGTGGCTCATTTTTGCATAAAGACAGGTGCAATACCACAGTTCAAAACCTCCTGGATGCCTACTACTTTCTTGGAACAGCAAAGTGGTTTCAGTTTTTCAACTGATAAACTAGAATCTTTACAGAAAATTGCCATAGAATCTATACTCCCAGTATTTACTTTAAACTTGTATCCTTTTAAATCTTAGCACTTTTCAATATCTTTTGTGTCCTAAGATATAAAAATGGGTGAATGAGAAAAAATTGACTTTATCTGCAGTGTCTTTTATAAAAGAATAGAGAGTCATATAAGTTGAACTTGTACTTCAACTTCTTCCCAGGAAAATAATTGCTCTTGGAGTATATATTATTTGCTATGACCATGCTAGGTCCTTTACTTACATTTTTGCTTTTCTTTTTTTATAACCCTGATGAATAGGTATATCACATTCAATTTTTTAAATGGTGAAATTGAGTTGCAGAAAGATTGTCACTTACCTTATAAGTGGTAAAATCAGGAATGGAAAGCCAGTCATCTTTCTACTCTACAATGTTGCCTCTAAGCAGAGACAATAAAGGGTTTATCCTTTTCTTACTACCTCCTAGTAACTGCTTCTGACTTCTTCAACCTACCTGATCTTTTTTTTAATATATATATTTTATTATACTTTAAGTTCTAGGGTACATGTGTACAATGTGCAGGTGGCACATATACACCATGGAATACTATGCAGCCATAAAAAATGATGAGTTCATGTCCTTTGTAGGGACATGGATGAAGCTGGAAACCATCATTCTCAGCAAACTATCGCAAGGACAAAAATATCAACCTACCTGATCTTACTTCCCTATCATGTTCCTATCAATCCTGCATACTGTTATGATCAAATAGGATATTTAATCCTATATTGTCTTGGGTTGATAACTGTTTCATATGTATATATATTTTCTCCACAATTATATTTTAAGCTCTGTGAGGGCAAAAACACTTTCATTATTTTACGTGGCACCTGGAGCAATGAAAATACACGCAGTAAGTTTGTGTAGAACTGATTTTAGAAGAATAAATGTATTCAGTTCTTTAGGGGAAAGTCTCTATGCAAATCAAAGCACAGTCATAAATATTTAGCATTTATTTTCAATGTGAATGTCAGGTACTTGTGATAATTGCAGTACAAAGGCAGACAACATGATTTTTTTCTATTACTAGGCTTAAACATGAAATTCAATGTATGAAGAAGACTTAATTTATATTCAAATCCTTATACTTAATTCTATTTCTTAAGTAAAATATAGGAAACAACTGCTACAATCACAATAGCAACTAAATCAACGGTTAAACATGTTCAAGTTGAGTTCCTTTTTTTAATTGACAGATAAAATCGTATGTTTTTATTGTATATAACATGATGTTTTGAAGAATATATTCATTGTAAAATGGTTAAATCAAGTGAATTAACAAAAGCATTACCTCACATAGTTATCATTTTGTAGTTAAAATACTTAATGTCTACTCTCTTTGGATTTTTCAAGAATACAAAGATCATAATTAACTCTTGTCATTATGCTATACAATAGATCTCTTGAACTTATTCTTCCTGTCTAATTATAATTATGTATCCTTTGACTAACATCTCCCTGACCCCTACTCTCCACTAACCACCCTAGCCTCTGGTAAACACAATTCTGCTCTCTGCTTCTAAGAGATCAACTTTTTTAGATTTCACATATGTGTGAGATCATGCAGTATTTGTCTTTCTGTGCCTGGATTAATTCACCTTACATAATGCCCTCCACAGTCATCCATGTGACATCCATAAATGACAGAAATTTTTAAAATAGCTGAATAGTATTCCATTGTATATATAGTCATCCTTCCATATCCTTGGGGAATTAGTTCCAGGACCCCTGTGGATATCAAAATGAGCCAATGCTCATGGAACTTTGATATACAAAGTCCCATGTATTAAAGTAGTATTCGTGTGTAATTTATGCATATCCTCCTACGTATTTTAAGTCATCTCTAGATTATTTTTGACATGTAATAAGATATAAATACTACACAAATGCTTGTTATAATTTTTTTTGGCTTTTTTTGTTTTATTATTTTTCTTCAACTATTTTCTATAGAATATTTTCATGTTTGGTTGAGTCCACAAATGCAGAATTTACAGATACAAAGGGCGTCTGTATATACCACATTTTCTATATCCACTAATTTGCTGATGGACACTTAGGTTAATTCCATATCTTGGCTATTGTGAATAAAGCTACAATAAACATAGGAGTATAAATATCTCTTTGACATACTGATTTCGTTTCTGTATGATACATACCAAGCAGTGGAATTGCTGTATCATATGGTGGTTCTATTTTTTAATGTTTTCAGGAACCTCCATAATGTTTCCCATAATGCCTGCACTAATTTATATTTTCACCAAGAGTGTGTAAGTGTGCCCTTTTCTCCACATCCTTGCCAACACTTTTTATCTTTTGTGTTTTTGATAATAGCCATTTCAACAAGAGTGAGGAGATATCTCAATGTGGTTTTGGTTTACATTTTCAAGATGATTAGTCATATTGAGGATTTTAAATAATATACCTGCCTGCCACTAGTATGTATTCTTTTAAGCAATGTCTATTCAGGTCTTCTGCCCATTTTTTAAATTGAGTTATTTGTGTTCTTGCTATTGAGTTATTTGTGTTGAATTGAGCTCTTATATATTAACCAATTATCAGATGTATGATTTGCAAATACTTTCTTCCATTCTGTAGGTTGTCTCTTACTGATTATTTCCTTTGCTGTGCAGAAGCATTTCAGTTTCATTAATCCCATTTGTCTATTTTTTATTTTGTTGTCTATGCTTTTAAGATCATATCCAAAGAAACCATTGCCCATCACCATGTCATAGAGTTTCTTCTCTGTTTTCCTGTAGTAGTTCTATAGTTTCATGTCAGAAATTTAAGTGTTTAATCCATTTTGAGATAATATTTGATATGTTGAAAAATAAGGATCTAATTTCATTCTCCTGCATGTATCCAGTTTTGTTATTTTTTAGGTTTAACATGTTCATTTATTTCATAGAGATGAAATTTATATAATGCATCCAACTATATAACATGTTTATTATTTAAAAATTGAAATTCATGTGAGCAGTTAAAATAAAAAGCATATTTTACTATATAATAATATAATATACCTTTTAACATTATTTTATTTTATTTTACTTTAAGTTCCAGAATACATGTGTAGAATATGCAGGTTCATTACATAGGTATACATGTGCCATGGTGGTTTACTGCACCTATCAACCTGTCATCTAGGTTTTAAGCCCCACATGCATTAGTAATTTGTCCTAATGCTCTCCCTCCCCTTCCACCCCATCCACCAACAGGCCCCAGTGTGTGTTGTTCCCCTCCCTGTGTCTATGTGTTCTGATTGTCTAATTCCCACTTATGACTGAGAACATGCAGTGTTTGATTTTCTGTTCCTGCATTAGTTTGCTGAAGATGATGGCTTGCAGCTCATCAATGTCCCTGCAAATGACATAATCTCATTCTTTGTTATTGCTGCATAGTATTCCATGGTATGTATGTACCATATTTTCTTTATCCAGTCTATCATTGATGGGCATTTTGGTTGGTTCCATGTCTTTGCTATTGTGAATAGTGCTGCAATAAACATATGTGTGCTTGTGTCTTTATAGTAGAAAGATTTATATTCCTTTGGGTATATACCCAGTAATAGGATTGCTGAGTCAAATGATATTTCTGGTTCTAGATCCTTGAGGAATCACCACGCTGTCTTCCACAGTGGTTGAACTAATTTACATTCCCACCAACAGTGTAAAAGTGTTCCTATTTCTCCACAGCCTCACCAGCATTTATTGTTTCTTGACTTTTTAATAATTGCCATTCTGAGTGGCGTGAGATGGTAGCTCATTGTGGTTTTGATTTGCATTTCTCTAATGATCAGTGATGAGCTTTTCTTGTGTTTGTTTACTGGCCACATAAATGTCTTTTCTTGATAACTGTTTATGTTCTTTGCCCACTGTTTGATGGGGTTGTTGGCTTTTTTTTCTTGTAAATTTATTTAAGTGCCCTGTAGATTCTGGATATTAGAACTTCGTCAGATGGGTAGATTGCAAAAATTGTCTCCCATTCTGTAGGTCGTCTGTTCATTCTATGCTAGTTTCTTTTGCTATGCAGAACTCTTTAGTTTAAGTAGATCCGTTTGTGAATTCTAGCTTTTGTTGCAATTGCTTTTGGTGTTTTCATCATGAAGTCTTTGCCCATGACTAAATACTGAATTATTATTGCCTAGGTATTCTTCTAGGGTTTTTATGGTTTTGGGTTTTACATTTAAGTCTTTAATCCATCTTGAGTTAATTTTTGGATAAGGTGTAAGGAAGGGATCCAGTTTCAGTTTTCTGCATATGGCTAAACAGTTTTTGCAGCACCATTTATTAAATAGGGAATCCTTTCCCCATTTCTTGTTTTTGTCAGGTTTGTGGAAGATCAGATGGTTGTAGATGTGTGGTTTTATTTCTGAGGTCTCTATTCTGTTCCATCAGTCTATATGTCTGTTTCAGTACCAGTACCAAGATGTTTTGGTTACTGTAGCCTTGTAGTATAGTTTGAAGTCAGGTAGTGTGAGGCCTCTAGCTCTGTTCTCTTTGCTTAGGATTTTCTTGGCTATGAAGACTCTTTTTTCTTGTTCCATATAAAATTTAAAGTATTTTTTTTTTCTAATTTTGTGAAGAATGTCGATGGTATTTTGAATTGAATAGCATTAAATTTGTAAATTACTTTGGGCAGTATAGCCATTTTCACGATATTGATTATTCCTATCCATGAGGATGGAATCTTTTTCCATTTGTTTCTGTACTCTCTTATTTCCTTGAGCAGTGGTATCCAGTTTTCTAGACAACATTTATTGAAGGCAGTATCTTTTCCCCCATATATGTTCTTGAAACCTTTGACAAAAATCAATTGACTGTAAATGTGTGGATTTATTTCTGGGCTCCCTAGTGTCTTCCATTGAACTATGTGTCTGTTTTTATGCCAGTATCATGCTGTTTTGATTACTATAGCTTTGTGGTATACTTAGAAGTCAGATAATGACATGACTACAACTTTGTTCTTTTTAATCACCATTGTTTTGGCTATTCAGAGAAATTTGTGATTTCATATGAATTCTAGAATTTTTTCTATTTCTGTAAAAAATGTCTTTTTATATTCATAGGGATTACATTGAATTTGTAGATCACTTTGGATAGTCTGAACATTTTAACAACAATAATTCTCATAATTTATGAACAAGAGTTATCTTACCATTGATGTGTCTACTTTAACATCTTTTATCAATGTTTTATAGTTTTCAGTGTAGACATCAATCACTTATTTGGTTAAATTTATTAAGTATTTTATTTTCTTATTTGTTTTGTAGCTATGATAAATGGGATTGTTTCTTGAGTTGTTTTTCAGATACTTTACTGTGAGTGTATAGAAACCCTGCTGATTTTTGTATGTTGATTTTGTATTTGATAACTATTGAATTTGTTCATTGGTTCTAATCTTTTTTTTTTTTTGATAGAGTCTTTATGGTCCTCTGTATATAACATTGTGTTGTTTACAACAGGTGCAATTTAACTTCTTCCTTTCCTATTTGGATGCCTTTTATTTTTTCTCTTGCGAAATTGCTCTGGATAGAACATCTAATAATATATTGAATAGAAGTGGTAAACATGGACATCCTTATTTTGTTCCTGATCTTTGAGGAAAAGCTTTCAACTTTTACTCATTCAGTATGACTTTATCTGTGGGTTTGCTGTGTATAGCATTCATTATGTTTAGATTCATATTTTCTATATCTAATGTTTGAAAGTTTTTATTATAAAGGGATGTTGAATTTTGTCAAATGCCTTTTCTGAATCTATTAAGATGATTATATGGTTTTTGTATTTGATCTCTTAATGTGATATATTATGTTTATCGGTTTGCATGTTTTAAATCATCCCTGTATCTCTGGGATGACTCCCACTTGATCATGCTGAATATTCTTTAATGCGCTATCAAATTTGATTTGCTAATACTTTGTCAAGGATTTTTACATTTTTGTTCATCAGGGATATTGGCCTGCAGTTTTCTTTTTCTGTTGTGACTTTAGTCTGGTTTTGGTATCAGGTAATGCTGGCCTCACAGAATGAGTTTGGAAATATCTTCTCCTACTCAATTTTCTGAAATAGTTTGCAAATAATTGGTGTTAGTGTTTTCTTTAAATGTTTGGGAGAATTCATCAGTGAAGCTATCAGTTCATGAGCTTTGATGGGAGACTTTTTATTACTGATTTAATCTCCTTTCTCATTATTGATCTGTTCAGACGTTTTATTTCTTGATAATTCAATTTTGGTAGGTTGTATGTGCCCAGGAACCTTTCCATTTCTTCTAGGTTATATGATTTGTTGGTATCTAATTGTTCATAATAGTATTTTATGTTTCTTTGCATTTTTTTTTTTTTTGCTATCAGTTAAAATGATGCAGGATTTTTTTGGTGCTGCTTTGCCAGTCAGAGACCTCTGCAGCTGGTGACACCCCTGTCCAGGGCCTCACTTCACCCTGGGCTCACTGCAGAAGGTACCCTGCAGACCAGTGGGGCTGCACTTGGCTTGCACTCTGGCCTGGATCCTGTCCTCACTGTGGTAACCACGCTCAGCTTGTGGCTGGACAAGTGTCTGGATGAGGGGAATGTGGTGATGCCTGAAAAACTTGGAGACACCAGAGACCCCAAATCCTCAAAGGGGTGTTACAGCATGTCACAGCCCTGGCTTTGGGAGCCCCTAGGCCTGGGATCCCAGAAGGGCTGTAGCTCTTCTCTAGGCATTGTGGGGAGAGGGGCATGTTTCAGCCCATTTGTGTTACAACTCTTTCAGTCCCACCACCCCGCTTCGGCCTGTGGTGCTTAGGCTGGCCTAGCCCCACCGTTGCTTCCTGTTGCATGGGGCAGCCACCTGGTGCTGGCAGAGAGCAGGGGGCAGCCACCTGGCACCAGCAGAGGGCAAGAGGCTATAGTGCTACAGCTCTGGATAGGGAAACCCAAAGTATGCTTCCCGCCAAGAAGGGTTGCCACTCTTCAATTTTGCATTCCAGGGGCATGTCACTGCCTTCAGTTTTGGAGGCTGGCCAGAAAGCATTATAGTTCAATTCGTTCCTGCATTTCAGCAGTCCCTAGTTCTTGTCCTGCATCAGGAAGAATGAGGTTATGTGGACAACTGGAGGGTGAGCAAGATGGATGGGAGCTTTATCAAGTATCAGAACAGCTCTCAGGAGACCCAAAGTGGGTAGCTCCTTTCCGTAGGCAGGTTGTCCTGGTAAGTGTGCCTCTCAGTGAAGAGGAGACCCAGAGTGGGCAGCTCCTATCCACAGGCAGATAGTCTCATCAAGTGTGGCTCTCAGTGGAGAGAAGACCTGGATTGGGTAGCTGCAATCTGCATGCAGGTTATCCTGCTGAGTGTGTCTCTTAGCAGAGAGAAGACCCAGAGGGGATAGCTCCTATTTACAGGCAAGTTGTCTTATGGAGTGTGTGAGTCTGGGATTTCTATGTGCTCAGAATGGAGGAAGTGTGTGCTGATTGGTCCTTGGGCAGCCACAGGTGGACCTGGAAAAAGCATCACCTGATTGGCCAAATGGTCATCAATGAAGTTCTCTTTCTGGGCTTCACCTGTAAATGGCAGCCCAGCCCCCAGGCTTCAGGCCATCTTTGGCTTGAAGGTCAGTTTCACTGAAAACTTGCCACTTCCTGTGTAGGAACCTGCCTGCATCTCTGTGCCATCAACCTGCCATCCATGGTGCCTAGGTTGTATGTATTCAAGGGCACCCGCAGGCCCATGCCAAACCATGCTCAGTCCCTGGGCCCCCTCCCAGGCTCATCAGCACCCAATGTTTGTAGGGAGTGCAGGTGGTAGGGGACTGGTATGTCAGTGTTGCCCTGAGCATGTGCACACCTGGCTAGGTTGCTACAGCGCCCAGGCTCAGCCACAACTTTGCTCCACACCAGAGTGGGTGCTGAGAGCAGGGAGAGGCCAGAAAGCAGAAACAGGCACTTTCGAGTCTGCAGGGGCAGGGTCTTCCCGGGCCCCTGACAGCAGAGGGATGCTCCGGTACGAAGCTGCTGCTGGATGGCTGCAGCTGTGCCTGGAAGTGTGGGGCTCCTGCCCCACCAACTTGGTTGGGTGCATGGCTCCCACCTGCTGTTAGTCCCTGTGCATGGCTTCCACCTGATCTTAGTCCCTGCCAGCTCTGGGGAGTGCACAGCCCCAGCTGCACCTCCTCTGCTGCAGCTGGTGTCCTTACAGCAGTTGCTTCAGATGGGTTGCTGCTGCCATCAGTAAGATCTACTCTCTTCTCTGATTTTATTTATTTGGATCTTCTCTTTTTCTCTTAGTTACTCTAACTCAAGGTTTGCTGATTTTGTTTATCTTTTCAAAAAACACACCACACCGTTTATGCTCTCTATTTAATTTTTTCACTTCATTCATTGTATTTTTCAGCTCCAGAATTTCTGTTCAATTTTTTTAAAAATATTTTAATATTTCTGTTAAGTTTCTCATTCTGGTAAGTTATTGCTTTCCTCATTTTACTGTTTTCCTGTGTATTCTTGAAGTTTTTTGAAGATCTTTAAAACAGCTATTTTGAATTCTTTTCCAGAAAGGTTATACCTCTCCATCTTCTTCGAGTCAGTTACTGGCACCTTTTTATTGTCCAACTTAAGAAATTATATTTCCCTGATTTTTCTTGGTTATTGTGGTTGTACATTGATGTTTGCACATTAAAGGAGTATGTACTGACTTCATTCTTTGCAGTCTGACTTATTTTGTGGCATGTCACTCAACAGTAAGCCTGCACAGAGATCTGAGCCTGTTGTCTGGTGTGGTCCCTAAGCCAGTGACTGTTGCAGCTCTGGAAGTACTAGGAGGTACCCTTTATCCAAATGTCATGACTGTAGCAGCACTGGGTTCGAAAATCGTGGACACCAAGGCTGATGCAGCATTAAAGCACACCTGAAGCTCACAAACCCTGAGGACTGCCTGTCACCGTAGGTTATTTGGAGCCCAACATTGCTGTATTTGACTGGCTGTGATGAGGGCCAGAATTTGAATCTGACTTGAAAGAGCTACAGGTTCCCATGTGGTGCTAGGGCAGGTCCAGAAGCTCAGTTTGCAGGTACCAGCCCGGAGTCAGAGGCTACAGGGTTTAGCCCAGTTTTGAGTTTTTCTATGGTAGGCCCCATATTGGGATTCAAATAAGAGTCTTAGGCTTACATCTCTCTATTTCCTCCAAGAAGACAGTATGTTATTCTGCACCGTGCTGCTTGGGGTTGAGAGAGTGGTGATGTGGGTAATGTAAAACTTGTATTTCCACTCTCTCCAATGCATCTTTTCTTATTGTTATGCTATAACCAGGTGCTGTGAGCTCTCATCTGGTTTCCTTAGAGCTTTAAATGTATTTTTTGTGTGTGAGTAGTTGTTCAAGCTGATATTTCTGTGGGGGTATGAATGCTGGAGAGTCCTATTCCGTCATCTTTCTCTGCTTTGTCCTTCAATCCCATGTTGAGTATTTAATTGTAGATTGTTTCTACAATCAAAATGATATATCACACTTTGATTATAATCCATAGATTATACAATGTATTCAGGAACATTCACCAATGGAAGTAAATATAATTCAAACTATTTGAAATTTCACAGGTAAATCTGTTCATGATAGTGACTTCAGTCTTCAAAAAAGAAGCCTCCAATTTAATTTTATTTCAAATTTTACTATTTCCATAATGATGGATAAATATGTCTTGTGATGAAATGAACTCAAAAGGCTGAGATAAGCTCATTTAAGCTTAGAAGTTAGAGACCAGCCATGGCAATATAGTGAAAACTTGCACTATACATACATACATATATATATATATATTACTTTATATTATGTATATATATTTATTGCTATGCACCTAATCACACTTTCAGTATTTAAAACCCACAAGAATCAGCTTATGTATTAGTTAAAATGATAAAAAGCCCTAAATATTCACAAGAAGTTAAAACAAGTTTGCATAAGGTAAACAATTATTTAATTAATAATTTAAAATAATAAAAATAATTTTTAAAAATTGGTTATACATAGTACTGGATCAAAGTGGCTTCTACTTACTCATGGTAATAGTATTAATACTCTTCAATGAATGAGCATAAATCAAGCTCCCAGTCATCTTTTAGAAAATCAGAGAAACCAATTTTCAAACCTCTGTAACTATCCATACTTTTGCATTTTTCCCTCATTGCCAGAGAGTTACAGGAGTTAATAGAAACTTAATACTATTGATAACAGGAACTGTAAGTAATGGAAAAGACAAGACAACAAAATGCTTTGTCTAACTTATTAGCTAAATGTAATAAATTGGAAGGCATTCTTTAATCACCTAAGTGACATTCCAGCTTCACTTGCTACCTTTTGGTTTTGATGTTGATTGTAATTAAAATTTAGATATGTCATCTTCGATTTAAATCACGAAAGGTAGGTGTTGTTTCAAGATTACCAGACTTTTGCCTCATCAGTCATTAGTAATTAGGCATGTTTGACTGGTTAATATCCTCTCTATATTCCCTTTGAATATATACTGATAGGTGCTATGCAGTGGATAAGCACATTTTGCTTGCTCTCAGGAATGTGTAAATCAACCAAATTAGAAAGCTTGTTAATGGATGAAATGACTTTGACAAATTTTATCCAAGAAAATGTAAAAAGTGCCATTTTCTTTACAGAATCAATATTAATTTTTATATACTTTTCTCCAGGGGTGGTGGTGGGGTGGGAGCACATAAGGATTCATGTTAGACTGAAGACTCCAGAGTAAAAGATTCCAATGTCCATTTGGCATGAAAATTAGTCCAAGAGAAAAAAATAAGAACCAGAAAAATCTTTCCAAACCTCAATCATATCATATTTACTCCCTTGATTAAAATTTTCCTGAATTTCTATGACATTTAAACACCACTTTTGTTTATTGATCTTATATCCTGCTACCCTTCGTGACTTACCTTTAGTTCTGTGTTCTGTGAATTTTTTCATAGATTTCCTGTGAAGATGTTCAGGTTATCTGTGAATAGGGATATTTTTACTTCTCACTTTCAAATACAAATGACTTTTATTTCTTTTCTTGGGTTATTGCAGTGGTTAGAATTTCCAATACTATATTTAATAAAAATGGTGAATGCAGACATCCTGGCCTTGTTCCTGATCTTAGGGGAAAAACATTCAATTTTTCATCATTAAGTATGATATTAGATCTTAGCTGCAGGCAGTTTTTTGTAATGCTTTTATCAAATTGAGGTAATTCCCATTATTCCTGAATTTCTTTCTGAGTGTTTTTATATGAATGGATCTTGGATTTTGTCAAATTATTTTACTATGCAAATTGATAAAACCATATGATTTTTTCTTCTTTAGCTTATTGATATCAAGGTTTACATTGATTTTTGAATGGTGAACCAGCTTGGCATACCTGGAATAAATCTGATATTTGCATGTTATATAATCATTTTAATATAACATTTAATTAGATTTGCTAATCTTTTACTGAAGATTATTGTGTCTAAACTTATAGGAGATGTTGGTATGCTGTTTTCTTTTTCTTACTGTCCTTTCTGTTTGTTATAATGCTGGCATCATAAAAAGAGTTGGAAAATATTTTCTCCTCTTCTATTTCCTGGAATTTATTATGTAAAATGAGTAATTATCTATTATGTGCTGGGAGTATTCTTCATTGAAATATTCTGGCTCTGGAGATTTCTATTAATGGGAGGTTTCTAATTATAGATATTATTTATTTCATAGATATATGGATATTATATTGTATATTTCATCTTTGCTGAGTTTTCATCATTTGTGATTTACAAGGAATTTTTGTATTTCTTCTAAATATTGAATTTGTGAGTATGAAGTTGTTATTGTACTTTTTAATTTTTATTTTAATAACTGCACCATATGTATAGGCATGTTCTATCTCATTCCTGATTTATGTCTTTAAATTTTTATCAGTCATGATAGAGTTTTATCATTCCTATTAATTTTCAAAAAAACAATTTTGTTTCATTGATTTGTAGTATTGTTTTTATTTTCACTGATTGCTTCTCTGATCTTCATTATTTCATTCCTTCTGTTTGCTTTGAGATTGTGATCTTCTCTTTCTAGTGATATGGTTTGGCCCTGTTTCCTCACCCAAATCTTATTTGAATTGAAATCCCCAGTACTGGGGGAGGGACCTGGTGGGAGGTGATTGGATCATGAGGGCAAATTTCTCCCTGGATGTTCTCATGATACTGAGTGAGTTCTCACAAGATCTGGTTGTTTAAAAAGTGTGTAGCACTTCCTCCTTTGCTCGCTTTCTCTCCTGCCGCCATGTGAAGACATGTTTGCTTCCCCTTTGCCCTTCTGCCATGATTGTAAGTTTCCTGAAGTCTCACAGCCATGCTTCCTGTACAGCCAGCAGAAATGTGACTCAATTAAACCTCTATTCTTCATAAATTACCCAGTCTCAGGTAATTTTTTATAGCCATGTGAGAATGGACTAATACAGAAAATTGGTACTGGGAGTGGGGCATTGCTATGAAGATACCTGAAAATGTGAAAGTGGCTTTGGAACTGGGTAGCAGACAGAGGTTGGAACAGTTTGGAGGGCTCAGAAGACAGGAAGATGAGGGAAGAAAGTTTGGAACTTTCTAGAGACTTGTTAAATTGTTGTAACCAAAATGCTGATAGTAATATGGATAATGAAGTCCAGGGTGAGGTTGTCTCAGATAGAGATGAGAAACTTATTGGTAACTGAAATAGAGATCACTCTTGCTATGCTTTCACAAAGAGATTGGCAGCATTGTGCCCCTGCTCTAGAGATCCGTGGAACTTTGGACTTGAGAGAGATGGTTTAGGGTATCTGGTGAAAGAAATTTCCAAGCAGCAAAGCATTCAAAATGTGTTCTTGCTGCTTCTAAAAACCTATGCTCAATTGCATAAACAAAAAAATTATCTGAATCTGGAATTTATATTTAAAAGGGGAGCAGAGCATAAAATTTTGGAAAATTTGTAGTCCAACCATGTAGTAAAAAAGAAAAACCCATTTTCTGGGAAGGTATTCAAGGCTGAAGAACTTTGCATAGGTAAAGAGGAGCCAAATGTTAATAGCCAAGAGAGAAAATGCCTCTAGGGCATTTCAGAGACCTTTGTTGCAGCTCCTCTCAACCCATCACGGGCCTGTCTCTTTCTATTGTTTCTTCTTTCATCCTGATGCTCCAAGATAAAATTTTTTATTATCACCCTTGATGTTTGAATAAATTACTTTAGCTAATCTTTAAATGTATGTATATTTGTGACTTTTTTTTTTTTAGCTTTTCTTCATCTGAGAATGTCTTTATTTTTCTTAAAATTCAGAAGAATAAATCTGGCATTTATAGAATTTGTAGATAGTAGTTCTTTTTTAAGTACAAGAAAAGTGCTTCCTTTATGCTTTCATGGTTGCAGATGAGAAATCTACCATCATTCCTACTGGTATTTCCCTATAGGTATTTTATCTTTTTACTCTGACTGTTGACAGAATATTTTCTTTATCTTTAATTCTTAATAGTTTACCTATAATGCGTTTGGTTATAAATTTCTTTATATTTGTCATATCTGAAATGTGTTCGGCTTCTTGGCCTATAGTTTAATGTCTAGCAAAATTAAGAAGTTTTCAGCCACTATTTTTTAATACATTTTATTTCCATTTTCTTTAGTCTCTTCCTTTTGGAAATACAATTATATGAATGTTAACTCTATTGTCTTATAGGTTCTTGAGGCAGTGTTCTTTTTTTTTCAGCTTATTTTCTCTGTTCTCCAGATTGGGATAATTCTATAGTTATGTCCTTAAAGTCACTGATTCTAACCTGTGTCATGTCTAGTTTATTACTGAATTCAGTAATTTTTCCTGATCAGTAAAAATTTTCCTGATAATTTTTTAATTTTTATTTTTATTGTGTTTTTCAGTTCTATAGTACTCACTTTTTAGAGTGTTTCTTTTTTCATATTTTATTTGCTTTAACTAAATTTTTATTTGACTGTTAAATAATTTTTATGACAGCTTCCTTGAAATTATTTTCATGTAATTCTAACATCGTATTTACCTTTGTGTTTGTATCAGTTAATTAGAATTTCTCATTCAAGTTGTTATTCTTCTGGTTCCTGGTATGATGGGTGATAGATTGCATATGAGTTGGAAGAGGTTTCCCAAGGCCAGGTAACTCTTGGTGAATTTCCTACCAAGAGTATAAAGGATTTACCAAGAGTTGCCCTCGATGTTCCAGTGTCTTTGAGTGTAGAATTCAACCAGTGGGAAAAATAGCCTTCCTAGACTGGGCCACTTAAGTTGGTTGTGTCATTTTGCATTTTACTCAAGCTGCTTACTGTAATCAATTCCCTTTTTCTAGTTATCCCCTCCAGTTTTGTGTCTCTGAGGGGCAGAATCCTAGGCCCATGGATATGAAGAGATTTCCTGTAGCAGGCCAAGTGGTATAGCTGGTTCTCTCTTGCTGGCTTTGCCTAGCCACCTCAACTCTCTTGGTAGAAAGGATAGTCTTATGCCCAGAAGAGAATAGGATTGCCTCCTCTGTCTGCTTATTTTTGGAAAGCCTTCCAATGATCTCTCTTACATTGGAGAGGCTTATCAGACATTGTCTAAGTACTTCCATTCAGGGCAAAAATAATCATATCTGGAGATTCTTCTTTTGCTAGATTGGAGGTCAGTAGATGTTAGGCAAGAGAAGCCATCTTCTATTCATTGGGTGGGGGGCAGGTAATACATGTTGCTGCTATACTATTCTTCCAGTGCTGAGGTCCCAAACCAGCTACCCTTCTTTTATCATGTTTCAAGATTCTTCTTTAGTTAATTCTTACACAATGTTCAAAGTTTATAGATGTATATAATGGGGAAGAGCAGAGAAAATGGTTGTATGTCATCTCTGGACCAGAAGCCCCTTGTGTATTTCTTCCTGAAAATGTAAATATGAAGGTTTGTAATCATTTTATTGAATTACAATCTTTAGGTAGAGCTTGAAAGTCTAAATACTTAGAAAAATCCTCTTGGTGATTCTGATTAGGAGATAAGCAAACTGTACACATAAACTGCAACTTTTAACACAGATAACTACTAAACATGGCATGTTTATTTAACCTAAACTATTAAACTATTATTTATATTTTAATAAATATTTGGCTTACATGTACACTTTGCAGTGTGTGCCATAGTTTTGAAAGGAAAGAAATTTACCAACAGTAATTATGTTATTCTCAGGAATTTATTAAATCTTTAGAGCTATCTATTTCTAAATGTATCCGTATAAATTTCAAAGCAGTTAAGGACTGGTGATAAGATGTTTCTCTGAGGTTAGTTTCACTAAATTATGGCTGAAAAAGAGAAGAGAATGATCAATGTTCAGGTTTAAATTATCAGATCAACAAGACAGACTTGATATTTGACTATGTTTTTTTTGTATACTAATGTGAGGATATTCTCTCTCGAATATAAATGGTAAATAAACCTGCATGCGGTAGAGATAATCAACACTGTGTAGTTTTTCTTCATAAGAAATTTCTGTGGTCTAATCTGGTGAGTTTCAGCTAAGTTTAGGATGCTAAAACTAACATGGAAACATATCTCAACATACTTTGTCCTTGATTAATAACAACTCTAGTTTTTATGATTACTCTGAAAGAATTCAAGATTATACTTACTATAATGGTGCTTTTATTCTGCTTGCTTCTCCATTTCATTGTGAATAAAAGAAAAATCAATTCCTTTTTTTCCCAACAAAAGAATCTTTTGTAAGAATTAGAAATGATTGCTCTCTTAAAGATGAAAAGAAAAAAAGAAGGGTTTCAATTCAGAAAAAGAAATAACAACCTGCTTGTAACTTTTTATTCTCTTCCTCAGTGTGATTTTCTTAACTGGGGAGACATAGAATCACAGCATAGAAATTCAGAGGCTAGCACCCCATTTCTCATCTCTATTGATTTTCTGTTCTATTCGAAGTGACAACAGCTTGTAAATTTACATTAATAAAACCTACCTCTTATAAAATAATAGATCACTCTTCTCTATCCCCTACCCCCAAAAAGTTTCAGTCAATGGGTATTGCAGAGCAAAAAAACAGAATGAAAGAAATATTAAATAAGCACATTCTTGGCAAGATATTTAATTTTTTTAAAAAAAAGTAACATAAAAAAACAAACTGTGGCATTTAATAAATTACTGGATTTATGTGTAGAAAACACTAAAACATTTATATTGAGCATATAAAAAGGATTGAAATAAATTTCAAACATCGAGCATGGCTTTATGAATAAAAAACTAAAACTAACTCTTTTCTAACTTGGGATACTGTGCAAATTGTTCACAAACATTAGCATACCCAAATAATATATACTTAGCCTCTCAAATTCATATATACCTCACATGAATTTTACAGAATACAATCCCTCTCATGATCACTATCACAAATCTGGCCACAAACAGGCCCCAAAACTGGCCATAAACAAATCTCTGCAGCACTGTGACATGCTTGTGATGTCTATGATGCCCACGCTGAAGGTTGTCGGTTTACCAGAATAAGGGCAAGGATCACCTGGCCCACCCAAGGTGGCAAACCACTTAAGGCATTCCTGAACCACAAAAAAATAGCATGAGCGATCTGTGCCTTAAGGACATGTTCCTGCTGCAGATAACTAGCCAGAGCCCATCCCTTTGTTTCCCATTTTAGTTAATCTATAATCTATAGGAGCAATGCTTATCACTGGCTTGCTATCAATAAATATGTGGGTAAAACTCTGTTTGTAGCTCTCAGCTCTGAAGGCTGTCAGCCCCTTGATTCCCACTCTACCCTCTATAATTCTGTGTGTGGGTCTTTAATTCCTCTAGCACTGCTGGGTTAGGGTCTCCACCACCAAGCTGGTCTCGGCAAGCCTGTTTGACAATTCTTAACCATATTTTTTCAATGTATTTTTTTTCTTTCCAACACTTCTAAAACTACATCACATACACTATTTCAATAATCTTTAGGTGGGAAGTCAAAGACCAAGAACTGCATATTCTGAGAAAACCTTGCCATAACACTCATCCTCCTTCCCACTTATAGTTTCACACATATAATACAGATCCTTCTCACTCCAAATTGAAGATGACAGATAGGAGCAAGGAGAAAACAAGTCTCTATATTCTTTGAAAATACTAATCATTATTAAAGGGTCTAGTTTTGACTTGATTCAAATAACTTTATGTTTTTGTGTCTTAGAGGAAGCCAAACTCTTGCTAAGTTTCCATTTTCTTTAACATTACACAGGCAGACACACACACACATACTCTGTCTCACACTCATTCAGGCTCATAAACACACCCTTTTTATAATTGCATGGTTGGATTTGGCTATTGGGATGTTAGGACTGGTTAAACATGCTTTAAAAATGGAAAGAACTGCCTTACAGTAAATGTTTATGGGGCTAAGTCAACTTCTACAGGGCTACTTCAAAAGAACTGTATCAAATATGAAACTTGGTCAATTCCTTTTCTTCATTCATTGTTTCAATACGTATTGAGAGCTGTTTAGACACCAGATATTGTTCTCTGTGCTGGTGATAACATGGGGGCAACAATAAAAATAACAGAAGACATGAAAACCAAGCAAACCATAACCCTGTAGATGCTACCTTTATAAAATATTTAATTTAGTTGAGGATGGATACATTAAATATTAATGACCTAAATATTGAAAATTATCCTTGTCATAAGTGCTAAAAGTACATATAGTAATTTGAACAATCCTGGAAAGTCAGGAAAATCTGTGATAAAAGTGACACTTTATTTTAGATTTAATAAATAGTGTTAACTAATTTGGAAGTGTATGAAAAAATTTTTCTTATGTTTCTCAACATTTAGGTCTTGTGTACTAATTTTAATAAAATTACATTACTAGGATAAAACCAAGTATGAGAATGCAATTAACTATTGATTGGAAATTCACTACCAGAATATGGCAGTGTAAGGAGCTCTATAGAACAATTCCTCCAAAAAAATAACTGGTGAAAATATTAAAATATATATGGTCAGTTGCCACATTATAATGTTTTTAGCCAATGATGAACTTCATATATGACCATAGTGCCATAAGATTATAATGGAGCTGAAAATTTCCTATTTCCCAGTGATATCATAGCCCTTATAATATTGTAGAACAATATATTACTCACAGGTTTGTGGTGATGCTGATATAAACAATTCTGTGCTACCAGTGCTATGAAAATCTAGCACCTATAGTTATGTACAATATATAATACTTGATAATGATTATAAACTACTATGTTAAAGGTTTGGGTATTTACTATAATGAAAACATATTTTAATTTTTGTTATTGATACATAATTGTACAAATTTTTGGTGTACATGTGGCATTTTGTGCATATGCATATAATGCATAAAATCTAACCAGGGCAATTGAACCATCCATTACTCCCAAACATTCATACCTTTTTTTATACTGGGAACATTCCATTTTCTCTCCTTCAGCAATTTTGAACTACACAGATGATTGGGAACTAGAGTTGCTCTAATTACTACCAAATATTAGCTCTTATTCCTATCTAACTGAATTTTTGTACCCACTAACTAAATTCTCACCCTCTCCCCTGTATCTTTCCCAGCCTCTGGTAACCATCAATTAACTTTCTACCTCCATAAGATCTAATTTTTCAGCATCCACATTTATATGGTTTGGCTGTGTCCCCACACACATCTCATCTTAAATTGTAACTCCCACAATTCACACATGTCATGGGAGGAACCCAGTGGGAGGTGATTGAATCATGGGGGCAGGTCTTTCCTGTGGTGTTCTCATGATAGTGAATAAACCTCAAGAAATCTGATGGTTTGAAAAACGGGAGTTTCCTTGCACAAGCTCTCTTTGCCTGCTGTCTTTCATCTTCCACCATGATTGTGAGGCCTCCCAAGCCACATGGAACTATAAATCCATTCAACCATTTTTTTTTTTTTGTAAATTGCCCAGTCTCAGTTATGTCTTTACCAGCAGCATGAAAATAAACTAATACAGTAAATTGGTACCAGTAGAGTGGGGCACTACTGAAAAGATACAGAAAAGTGTGGAAGTGACTTTGGAACTGGGCAACAGGCAGAGGTTGGAACAGTTTGGAGGGCTCAAAAGAAGACAGGAAAATTTGGGAAAGTTTGGAACTCCCTAGAGATTTGTTGAATAGCTTTGACCAAAATGCTGATAATGATACAGACAATGAAATCCATGCTGAGGTTGTCTCAGTTGGAGATAAGGAACTTTTTGGGAACTGGAGCAAAGGTGACTCATGTTATGTTTTAGCATCGAGCCTGGAAGCATTTTGCCCCAGCCCTAGAGATTTGTAGAACTTTGAACTTGAACGAGATTTAGGGCATCTGGTCAAAGAAATTTCTAAGCAGCAACATATTCAAGAGGTGACTTGGGTGCTGTTAAAGGCATTCAGTTTCAAAAGGGAAACAGAGCGTAAAAGTTTGAAAATTTTGCAGTCTAACAAGGCAATAGAAAAGAAAATCCCATTTTCTGAGGATAAATTCAAGCTAGCTGCAGAAATTTGCATAAATAATGTTGGGGAAACCAGCCCCACTCCACCCAGCAGGTACCCTGAGTCTGGCAGAGACAAAAGAGTTAGAAAGAGACAGAATAAACATTTAAAAGGTGGATCCAGGGGACCGGAGCATTGAAGGCTTGCTCACAGTCCAGAGCTCTCAGGCTCCGCCCAATCTATTGGTTTACAAGATCTTTGTTCTTTGGGCAGATGGGAGGGGGAGGAAGGGATGAGGAAAAGGATTAATCAGTGAAGGAGAACTCCTGAGTCATTCGATAAGATGTATAAGAGTGGCGATTTCTGTGAATTTCCTTGAGCAAAGGTGTGTGTCTAAACTACTTAAGATCTTTAACTTATCAGGACTGAGACAGGTGGGAGCGGGTATCAGGAGGAGCCAAGATGTTTGATTATACTCCACTGCTTCAAGGGAGTGTTATCTCCCTGAGCAACCTGTGGAATGCCACCGAGCGGTTATGCTCTCAAGATATAAAGACATGAAGGCAATCAGGAGACTTTTCTCCTCAGAGGCTGCCCATGGCTTCCCATGGGTGTCTCACACAGGAGAGACCAACTCAACTGGCACCCCAGAAATTCTCTTTCCCACATGTCCCCCTTTTTTGTCTTTATTAATTTTTTTTATTATTAATAAACACCATTACTATCATGGCCCATTCACGGTGTCTGGCTTCTCTCCCAAGGCGCCATCCGCATCTGCAGACTAAAAACAAACAGCATAAACAGACACAAACCAAAATAAAATTTGTAATTGTTGATCCACCTATGATTTTTATCCACTTTAAAGGATTGGTATTAGAAAGGCCATCAGTGACTCCAGCAAGAATATCAGCTCCAGGCAGCAGGGTGAGATGAGCCTGAGATGCCTCAAAAACTTGTTTTTTCAGTTTAGCAATATCTACTGTTAAGTTATCTTCTTTTCCTTGTAGGTGAAGTCTAATAATCTCCCAATGGTGTTCAGTGGTATTATAAGAGCTAGTAGTAATACAAAAATCAGAAGTATTCCAATCACATTGTATTTGGATTCTATGCTCCAAGTTCATAATCTGATCTCCCATCCAAATTACTGTTTGACAGAGATCATTAATTTGATTTGCCAATTTTTCATCTATTTGGCTTTGGGAATTCCAAAGATTAGAAGAATTTTTCTGCCAACTATCTACAAAGCCTGCAGTTTGAATAGACGAGTGCAAAGCAATAACAGCAGCAGCAGTAGCTGTGACAACTATAAGGCCCATGATCACAGCTATTAAAGTAAATATGAATCTCTTTGATCTATTAAGTATTTCTTTTAGTACTTCAGTGATAATATGTATAGAGGGACAGGCCTCCCAATGCCTATTGAGGGAAACAGGTATCCAAACTCCTTCTCGGGCCCTAACCAGTAAAATGCTATTATTTTTATTAAAGGTAGAATTAATGTAGTTAAAAAGACGACAGTTGAGACATGATATGGTTTGAGAGTCAGGTAGGATACTAATTTTTCCCACTGCCAACATAAAAGGAGGTTTAACACAACTCTACAATGGGGCCATCCAATTAGAGGTCATGGCTACAACAAATCGAAGTTTTTTACTATAGGTCTCTGTTTTATATTCTCCTTTCCAAATCCAAATTGGGGTTTGAGCCATCATTTGTTTTCACAGTTCTGGATGTTCTGGACTTATAATTGGATCAATCATTTTTGGGCTTGGAGGAGCCATATCCTTCTCCTCCCACTTAATAGGATAATTTGTTTCAATTATTCTATATAATTTTGGTGCATTATCTGGGTAGTCATTTGCAATAGGAGTCTCTCTACAATCTTTGCACTGTCCACTACAATTTACTGCAAAGCGTCCCCTGGGGGCCCAATCAATGATGATTCCATAGGATTTATTTTGCAGTACAGCAGCGCTGTTTGCAATACAATCTTCCCAGGTTAGCACCTCTAGCTTTCCAGACCATTTAATGGCCTGCCTAGGGCAGGGCTTCTTATTAGGTTTAAATTTATTAATCTGGCAATGTGTCATAACATAGCTGTGCTCACAGTATTTAATAGTGTCCAAAGATTGAAATGTTCTTCCACTGATTGCATGAATAGAGGCTTTTGATTCATTATGTGCAGTGACATAAACCATCCAACTTTGTTTACCACAATTTAAACATCCTGCATCCAGCCCTAGGCAGATGGCAGGAAAGCGATAACCAATGGAAACATTCGTTAACATTCCTTCCTCCTCTGGGTGAGTAAGACCTCGGTTATCTGTTGGTCCAGGCATCCAGACACTATCATTAACATAAACCTCCACCAGGGGGTCTAACCATGTAACAGGCCTCATCATTGGTGGGAATGGATTGTAGGCCCAATAAGTGTAATTTTGATCTGCCTCAGCTATGGGGAGACTCACTGCCAGGGAGGTTACCGCCATCGTAGCTACCATTATATTACTGGTGGTCAGCAGCTTGTTCTGAGACCTCAGATTCTCTTTTGCAATGTGAGCTAGTCTCTTCATCTGCCCCCAGGTCAGTGGAGTTGCACGGGGAGTTTTACTGGTTTCCATCTGCTCAACAGAGATGTTCATCTGAGCCATCTGATGAACTGGGGGTGCAGGGACGTTCTGAGGTCTTTTCCTCTTCCTTGGATTCTGGCTCATGGCACAGCTTAAGATGTCTTGTGGGTACCCAGACAGGAAGCTGATTACCTTCTGGTGAGATACAAGCAAATCCTTGACCCCATGTAATGATTTTGCCTTTTCCCAGGTTTTGGTTCTGATGTCTTTCCACCACACATGTTTTCCTTCATGAGGATTTATTCTTTGCCCTGTCAAATGCTGCTCTGCTTCCATTGTAACCTGATCTCCAGACAAATTCAAAAAATTTAAAGTGATATGAGCCAATTGTAGCTGCATATGGGCAGTAGAGTATTCTCTGTTTCCTCACTCTGTGTTTTGTTTTTGTCATTGAGATTTTAAGATTTGATTAGCCTGTTCAACAATGGCTTGGCCTTGAGAATTATAGGGTATTCCAGTACTGTGCTCAATGTGCCATTGTTGAAGGAACGCTTGTAAAGATTTACTACAGTAGCCTGGGCCATTGTCTGTTTTAATCTTTTGTAGGATGCCCATGGCAGCAAAAGAGGAAAGTAAATGTCTTTTAATATGAGCAGCTGCCTCACCTGTTTGGCAAGTTGCCAATACAAGATGAGAAAAGGTATCTGTAGTAACATGGACATATGAAAGTTCTCCGAATGAAGGTACGTGAGTTACATCCATTTTCCACAGCCTATTGGGGGTTATGCCAGGTAGTACCTGGCACTGAGGGCAATGTTGCACAATGTCCTTTGCCGGTCTCCAAGTAATCTAATATTTTTGTTTAAGTCCTGCTGCATTAACATGTGTTAGGGAGTGAAAATCTTGGGCATTAGTAAGCACAGTGGAAATTAGTAAATCGGCTTGATAGTTAGCCCTTACAAGGGGCCCAGGAAGATTAGTATGTGCTCAAATGCGTGTAATATAGAAAGGAAAACAGCGATCACACACTGCCTTTTGTAAGGAAGAAAACAACTGATAGAGTTGTTTATCCACAAGATATTTAATGAGTACAGTTTCTATGTATTGAGTGGCTTGAACAACATAAGGTGAATCAGAGACAATGTTTACAGGTTGCTTAAAGTCTTCTAACAGCTATAACTGCCTATAATTCAGCCCTCTGTGCCAATTGAAAGTCAGTTTGAATAATTCTGTTTTTAGGTCCTACATAAGCTGCTTTTCCATTGATAGAGCCATCTGTAAACACAGTTACTGCTCCTTCCAATGGAGCACTATGGGTAATTTTTGGAAGAACCCATGTTGTTAGCTTTAAAAACTGAAAAATTTTGTTTTTTGGATAATGATTGTCAAAAACTCCAGTGAAGCCAGCTAAATTTATTTGCCAATTGACCGAACTAACAAAGGCTTGCTGAATCTGACTTTTATTCATTAGAACTATAATCTTATCTGGATCTGAGCCACAAAGTTTAACAACTCTAAGGCGAGCTTGCCCAATCAAGATTGCCATCTGATCCAAGTATACTGTGAGTGTTCTAACAGTATTGTGAGGCAGAAAAGACCATTCAACTAAGTCCTCACTCTGAACTATAACCTCTGTAGGAGAATGGAGAGTAGGGAATACAATGAACTGTAATGGTAAACTTGAGTCTATTCTATTAACCTTTGCCTGTTGTATTTTTGCTTCAATCATTTGTAATTCTTTGGCAGCCTCAGGAGTCAGTTTTTGTTTACTATTGAGAGCAGGGTCTCCTCTTAAAATAGAGAACAGATTAGACATAGCATAGGTAGGGATTCCCAAAGTAGGTCAAATCCAATATATATCCCCTAATAATTTTTGAAAATAATTTAAAGTTTTCAGAGAGTCTTTTTGAATTTGAACCTTTTGGGGTTTAATTGCCCTTTCCTGAAACTGCATTCCCAAATATTGGAAAGGAGTGGCCATTTGAATGTTATCTGGTGCTATGAGCAATCCAGCACTGGCTACCACCTCTTGTAAATATGAATAACACTAGCTAAGTCAGTCTCAATTTTCAGCCACACACAATATGTCATCCATATAGTGAATGATATACGAATCAGGAAACTGATCTCTCTCAGATTGAATAGTCTTCCCCACAAAAGTTTGACAAATTGTAGAAATACTCAACATACCCTGAGGCAGGACTTTCCAGTGATATCTGGCTGCTGGTTCCTTGTTGTTCATAGCAAGAATAATAGAAGTAAATTTCTCAAAATCAGACTCTGCTAGAGGAATATTAAAAAAGGAATCCTTCAAATCTATAATTATTTATGGCCAGCCTCTAGGAATCATGGTAGGGGATGGAAGCCAGGGCTGCAGGGCCCCCATCTGTAGGATGACTGCGTTCACTGCTCATAAGTCGGTTAGCATGCGCCATCTACCAGATTTTTTATTTATTACAAACACTGGCGAATTCCATGGAGAAAATGTGGGCTCACTGTTTCCTTTGTTTAATTGATCTTTGACTAATTCCTGTAAGGCCCCCAATTTTTCCTGAAAAAGCGGCCACTGGTTGACCCAAACAGGATTTTGGGTCTTCCATTTTAAGGGAATAGGACTTGGAGGCTCAACAGTGACCACCCCTAAATATGATAACCTAATCCTTTTCTGTCATTTTTTTACAGTACCCTGTATGGGTTCAATAATGCCCATCTCCTGTTTTCCTAGGCCTTTTCTGGGAACATAGCCCATGTTTGACATTATTTTTTGACTAGCTTGACCGTACTGGGGAGAAGGGATTGAAATTTCTGTGCCCCATTGCAGAAGCAGATCTCTCCCCTATAAGTTGACGGAAATGGGCATAATTAGAGGTTGTATTGTGCCTTCCTGTTCTTCTGGACCAAGACCTGGTAAGATAAAAGTACTTTGGAAAACTTCTGAAGCAGTTCTGACCCCAACAAGACCCACTGGGGCCTTTTGTTTGGGCCAGTTTTTTAGCCGTTGATAAAGAGCTATGATTGACCCCTCTGCTCCTGTGTCAACAAGACCCTTGAATTGTTTTCCTTGAAAAGTGACCATACAAATAGGTCTATTGTCAGAGACTTGATTTATCCAATAGGCAGCCTTGCCTGCTGAATTTGTGCTTCCAAATCCTCCTGTTCTTTTTTCTGAGCTTTCTCCTAACTTAACATACAGTAAAAGCAACAGTTGAGCTATGCTGTCACCTGGATTAGCACTCCAGGGAAGAGTGGAGGAGATAACAATTTGAATTCCTCCCTGGCAATCAGAGTCCACTACTCAATATGTACTTGAATTCCCTTTAAGTTTAAGCTGGGCCTTCCCAGTATAAGTCCCACCATGCCATTTGGCAATGGTCTGTAAACTCCTGTTGGGACCTTCCTAGGAGGCTCCCCAGGGAGGAGGAATAAGGCTTCTGTACAGCATAAATCTACTGCTATGCTTTTAGATATGGAGGGGGACAACTGCTGTACATTTGTACAGGGATAGACTGGGCGGGGAATGCTCTATTTGGAGTTGGGGACATCCCATCCTGAATTGGGAATGCCCCGTATTGCATCAGGGCCCAGGGCTGGCCCCTCTGTCTGTTTCCCAGCAAGGGCCGTCCATGGTTATCAAACTTTGAATGACATTGATTAGCCCAGTGTTTTCCTTTTTTATGTCTAGGACAGGTAACTGGTTCCCTGCTTTTTCCTCCTTTTGCCTTTTTTGGCTCTCTGTACACTCTCTTTTTGTATGTCCCATCTGTCCACAATTATAGCAAGATCCAGGGACCACTCTTGTGTTTTTTGTCATCCTTAGCCCAGCCATTGCCTGAGCAAGAAGGCTGGCCTTATATAAGTGCCCCGCAATGCCATCGCAGGCTTTAATATATTCATTTCAACTTGTTTCCTCATTTAGATCTGCCTTTCCCTTAATAGGTCTAATTGCTACCTGACATTCTGTATTAGCATTTTCATAAACAAGCAGCTGAACAATCACTTTCCTGGCATGAGAATCCAAAATAGCCTTTTGAGCCTCATCTTGCAAATGGGTGATAATATCTGGATAAGGCTCCCTTGGACCCTGTCGAACTGAGTTAAAAGAAGGATAAGTAGTATCAGGGTCATGATTTTTTTCCCAGGCTCTTAGGCATATAGTTATGAGCTGATCAACAGCCTCATCACCCATTACCATCTGTTGATTTAGAGTACCCCATGTCTGTCCGATTCCAAGCAATTGATCAGATGTGATATTAATGGGAGGTTAGACTTGAGCATTTCTGCATGCCTGATTTGTTGCTTCATCTGTCCACCAGGTTTTAAATCGGAGAAATTGAGAGGGAAACAGGATGGATCGGGCTAATGGCTCTCAATCCATAGGTATTAAATGCCTGTTATAAGTCACAGATTGTAACAAGGAATGAACATAAGGAGAATTTGGCCCATATTGTCCAATTTCTCGCTTTAAGTCTTTTAATATTTTAAAAGGAAATGTCTCCCAGCATGCTTGAGCATGTCCTCCGGGCTCCTCAGCTGGCGAAATAGTTACTGGAAACTGCCAAGCATCCAAATCCTCCATTTCTCGTGCCTGGCAAATGGATGCCTGGACTGTATTTGCCTGTGCCATAATTTGTATTTGGGCCGGCTCACAGCATTCCTCTACCATAATTAGCAGGTGGACAAGCCTGGATCATTCCCTCACTGTAATTGGCTGTTGGGCGAGCCTGAAGGTTTGCTTTGCCATAGTTAATGGCATGACATGCAACAATGGGAGAGCAAGCCATGTCTCAGGATCCCATTCCAAAAATTCATAAGGCTGAAGTAGGGGTGGCCGTTACGGACCTTCCCCTAAAGGCGCAGTAGGTGGCACTGTTTCTGCACTAGGTGGAACTGTTTCTTTCATAAGTTTTTGGAGGTTAGCATATATAGCTTCCTGTTTCTCTCCCTTTTTTAAACTAGACTATGATGGTTCACTTTGCTGATCATCAGACTCTTGGTTATTAAACTTTCTATATCATCCTGAAACTCCTCCTCCTCCTCCTCTGTGTGGAAGGGCTCCAGTGCTGTTTTAATTGCTGACCACACAGACCAAGCAGAAAAGGGAATATTGTGGCCCTCTTGTTGTGCTCGTTTTAAGTCTGATCCAACCTTGTCCCAATCTTTTACATTCATGGTTCCATATTCTGGGAACCAAGAATACTTTTCTACAAGATGGAAGAAAGATGTGAGATTTTGGGTACTCACAATTACCCCCTGTAGCACAAGAACTGCCACACCAGGCTTAAGTAATTAGCAAACTTACTTTCAGCCTGACCCATATTTTCCCTGAGGTTACCCTGGAATTCTCCAAGTGCCCTACTTACCTGTGGAGCCTGAAGTAAAAATGTACTCGGGTGTCCTTCATCAGTCATCCTCCACTTTCCATGCTCTGGCATTTCTTCACTGTATTATTTGTAGAGATTATGGGGAACTCCACATTGGGCGCCAGATGTTGGAGAAACCAGCCCCACACCACCCAGCGGGTACCCTGAGTCCAGCAGAGACAAAGGAGTTAGACAGAATAAGCATTTAAAAGGCGGATCCAGGGGAACGGAGCATGGGAGGCTTGCTCACAGCCCAGAGCTCTTGGGCTCCACCCAGTTTACTGGTTTACAAGATCTTTGTTCTTAGGGCAGATGAGAGGGGGAGGAAGGGATGAGGAAAAGGATTAATCAGTGAAGGAGAACTCCTGAGTCATTCGATAAGATGTATAACAGTGGTGATTCCTGTGAATTTCCTTGAGCAAAGGTGTGTGTCTAAACTACTTAAGATCTTTAACTTATCAGGACTGAAACAGGTGGGAGCAGGTATCAAGAGGAGCCAAGATGTTTGATTATACTCCACTGCTTCAAGGGAGTGTTATCTCCCTGAGCAACCTATGGAATGCGCTGAGTGGTTATGCTCTTGGGGCATAAAGACATGAAGGCAATCAGGAGACTTTTCTCCTCAGAGGCTGCCCATGGCTTCCCATGGGTGTCTCACACGGGGGAGACCAACTCAGCTGGCACCACAGAAACTCTCTTTCCCACAGCAATGTGGAGCTGAATGCTAATCACCAAGACAAGGAGGGAAGTGTTCCCAGGAAATGTCAGAGGTCTTCACAGCAGGCCTAGGAAAAAAAAAATTGTTTTGTGAGCTGGGCCCAGGGTCCCCATGTTGTGTGCAGCCTAGGGACTTGGTGCCCTGTGTCCCAGCTGCTCCAGCCATGGCTGAAAGGGGCCAACATAGGGCTTGGGTCATGGCTTTAAAGGGTACAAGCCTCGAGTCTTGGCAGCTTCCACGTGGTGTTGAGCCCGTGAGTGCACAGAAGTCAATAATTGAGGTTTGGGAACCTCCTCCTAGATTTCAGAAGATGTATGGAAAGGCCTGGATACCCAGGCAGAAATTTGCTGTAGGTGCAGGGTCCTCATGGAGAACCTCTGCTAGGACAGCAGAGAAGGGAAATGTGGGTTGGGAGCCTCTAAACAGAGACCACCACTTAGTGAAGCTAGGTGAACTATGATTATGAGGCCAACCACATGGAACTGTAAGTCTATTAAACATTTTTTTTTTGTAAATTGCCCAGTCTTGTGTATGTCTATCAGCAACATGAATCAAACTAATACATATATAAGTGAGTACATGCAATACTTGTCTTTCTCTTCATGGCTTATTAACTTAACATAATGACCTCCAGTTTCATCCATGTTTCTGGAAATGACAGGATTTCATTGTTTTTATGGATGAAAAATATTCCATAGTGTATATGTAACACATTTTTGTTATCCTTTCATCCATTGAACATATAGTTTGACTCTATATTTGCTATTGTGAAGAGTGCTGCAATAAACATAAGAGTACAGATATCTATTTCACATGATGATTTTATTTTCTTTGGCTATATAGCCAGTAGTAGGATTACTAGATCAAATGGTAGTTCTATTTTTAATTTTTTCAGGAATCTTGCTTATTGTTTTTCTTATTGTCTATACTAATTTGCATTCCCACCAACAGTGTATGAGAATTCTCCTTTTGCTACATCCTCACTAGCATATGTTATTTTTTCTCTTTAATAAAAGTAATTTTGACAGTGATGGGATCATATCTTAGCGTGGCTTTGATTTGCATTTTCCTGATGATTAGTGATTTTGAACTTTTTTAAAATGTAATTCTTGGCCATTTGTATGTCTTCTTTGAGAAATATCTATTGAGATATTTTACCCTTTAACAGTTCAGATTATTTGTTTTGTTTTTTGCTGTTGAGTTTTTTGAGATCCTCCCATATTGTGGTTATTAATCCCTTTTAGGATGAATAGTTTGCAAATATTTTCTCCCATTCTGCAGATTCTCTCTTCACTTTGTTGATAGTTTCCTTTGCTTTGCAGCTTTTTAGCTTAATGTGATCCCATTTGTCTATTTGTATTTTTATTGCCTGAACTCTTGCGTTCTTACTCCAAAAATCTTCATGCAAACCAGTATCCTGAAGCATTTCCCTAATACTGTATTTTAGCAGTTTAAAGTCTCATGTCTTACATTTAATACATTTTGGTTTAATTGTTGTATATAACGAGATTTATGGCTCTAGCTTATTCCTTCTGCATTTGGTTATCCAGTTTTCCCAGAACCATTTACTGAGAAAACTTTCCTTTCTCAATGTATGTTCTTCACATGTTAAAAATGAGTTGGCTGTAAATACGTGAATTTATTCCTATACTCTCTATTGTGTTCCACTGGTCAATGTGTCTTTTTAATGGTAGAATCATATTGTTTTGGTTACTATGGATTTCTTGTATATTCTGAAGTCAGGTAGTATGATGCCTCCAGATTTCCCCCTCCCCCCTCAGGATTGCTTTGGCTATTCAGATATTTTTATGGTTCCATACACATTTTAGATTTTTTTTTCTATTTTTATAATAATGTCAATTGTGTTTTTATAGAGATTGCACTGAATCTGTAAATTGTTTTGAGTAGAATTGAGATTTTAATTATATGAATTCTTTCTTTCTTTCTATTTATTTACTTATTTTTTGAGTCACAGTTTCAATTTGTTGCCCTAACTGGAGTATAGAGGCTTGATCTCGGCTCACTGCAACCTCCAGCTCCCAGGTTCAAGTGATTCTTGTGCCTCAACTTTCTGAGTAGCTGGGATTACAGGTGCATACCACAACGCCTGGCCAATTTTTGTATTATTAGTAGAGACAGGGTTTTGCCATGTTGGCCAGGCTGATCTTGAACTCCTGACCTCAAATGATTCACCCACCTCAGCCTGCCAAAATTCTGAGATTGCAGGCGTGGGCAACCGTGCCTGGCCTTAATTACATTAATTATTCTAAACCATGAGCAAGAGGTATCTATCCATTTTTTGGTGTCCTTTTCAATTTTTTTCATCATTGTCTTACGGTTTTCTTGTATAGATCTTTCACTTCTTTGGTTAAATTTGTTCCTAAGCATTATGTATCTATCTATCTATCTATCTATCTATCTATCTATCTATCTATCTATCTAGTGGCTATTGTAAATGGAATTGTTTTATTGATTTCTTTTTCAGATATTTGTTGTTTACATATATAAATGCTATTAATTTTTATATGTTGACTTTGTATCCCATAAGGTAACTGAATTTTTTTTTATTCTAACAGTTTTATTTGATGGAGTTTTTTTTTAATGGTTTTTCAAAATATAATAGCATGGTATGTCTTCGGTGAACAAGAATAATTTAACTTCTTCCTTTCAAATTTGCATGCCCTTTATTTCTTTCTCTTGTCTAATTGCTTTATATAGGACATCCCAGTAATACATGTAATAAAAATTGTGAAAGTAGACGTCTTTGTCTTGTTCTAAATCTGAAAAATTTTCAGTTATATTTCTATATGATGTAATGTTAGCTATGTTTTTGTCAACTATGAGCCTGAAAAACTACCCCTTCAAATTTTTAATTAAGTTAGACTGTGGAGCAATGTATACCCCAGGTCATAAATCACTTAGTTATCAATTAGCAAAGCCCAAGAGTTGGTATGATACCAGTAGAGCCAGGCAGAGGACGACATTAAGTTCTCAAATATACATATACTGGGAGTATCAGGAGAGAGGAGAGAAAATAAGAAGCAGGAAAATGAATCCGAGAAATAATAGCTGAAAAATCCACAAATTTAGTGACAAGCTTTCATTTACATACCCGAGAAGCTCAACAAACTCTGAGGAACATAAACACAAAAAGTTCCAAATAAACACATCATAGTAAAAATGTCAAAAAACCAAAGGAAAAAAAAAAAAACTCTTGAAAACAGCAAGAAAAAAAGGTTTCTCATATAAAAGGTAACTCCAATAAATTTAGAAGAAATAGGAGAAGTCAGAAGGAAATGAAAGGACATATTGAAAAGTACTAAAAATAAGCCCCACTCCCCAGCCCCACAAAAAACAACTGTCAAACAAGAATCTTAAATTCTGCACTGGTATATTTTAAAATGAAGGTAAAATAAATACTCTTATAGATAAACAAAACTTGAAAGAATTCATTGCTAGTAGACCTTCCTTGCAAGATATAATAAGGAAAGTTCTTTAGGCTGAAAGAAAGTGATCTAAGACAGTAATTCAAATCCACATATACAAACAGTAAGCATGGGTAAAAATGGTTATGTAATGACTAATGTACATGTATGTGTATATTTCTTCTCTCAATTGATTTCAAAGCATTTTTATTAATCAATATCTACATAATTGTATTGCTGGGACTATAATGTATACTAGTATAATATGTTTGGCATAAGACTTCAAAAGTTGTGGGTAGGAGCACAGATCAATTGAAATAAAAAAATTAACATTAGTTGGGAACCCAAATTAATATAACTAAGTGAAGAGAATTAGAAGGGGTAAATAAGAATGTTAATACACCAAACCCTGTAAGTTTATAGTTATTCTTTCTTCCCTTACCATCTTAAAAAGATACCAAATTATAGACAGTAACAGTTAAAGCAATTTATTGTTGGGTTTGTAACACTTATAATCTGTATAATACTAATAGTTCAAAATGGGAGAGAAGAAAATAATGCTTCTATATCTCTCTAGAATTTATGCTAATGTAAATCAGTATCAGAATATAAATTGTACATATGGTAAGCCCTAGAGAAGCCACTAACACCACAACTGAACAACAAAAAAAGATAAAAAATTTAGTAACAGAATAAATATGTTACACTAGAAAATGCTCATTCACAATGAAAAAGTAATAGTGGAGAAATAGGAGAATAAAAAAGATGAGATATACAGAAAAAGTAAAATGAGTAAATTCAATGGTAAAAATAAAATTGAATGTGAAACAACTAAACAATTGAGTCAAAAGGCAGAGATTGTCAGACTGGAGAAAAAAATCCTACTTCATGTTATCTACAGGAGATACACTTTAGATTTAAAGATAAAATTAGTTCAAAGTAAGATAATGAAAAAAAATCATGTGTCCAGCAAACACAAGAAAGCTACAATTACTATATTAGTATCAAACAATGAATAATTTAAAACAAATAAAGTTACTAGAGATCAAGAGAGACATTTTATAATAATAAAATATTTATCCAGCAGAAACATGCAACAATTATAAACATATATGCAGCTAATAACAGACCCCAAAATTACATGAAGGAAGAACTGGCAGAATTGAAGAGAGTAACAGACAACCCAACAATAATTGCTGGGGATTTTGATATGCCATTTTCAATAATGTATGGAAAAAACAGGCAGAAGATCAATAAGAAAATTGAACACTTGACTATTAGTATGAATCAATTAGATGTAATAACATCTATAAAATACTCCACCTAAAAGCAGCAGAATACACCGTCTTCTCAAGTGCACATGGAAAATTCTTCAGCATACTGTATATGATAGACCATAAAAAAAAATTCTCTAAATGTTAAAGGATTGCAATCATACAAAGTATGCTTTCCAGTCACAATATAATGAAATTATAAATCAATATATAATATATTCACAAATATGTAAAAATTAAGCCATTTAATTCTAAATACCAAATGGATCAAAGGACAAATCACAAGGGAAATTAGAAAAATTATTTGAGATAAATGAAAATGAAGACAACCGCATTCCAAAACTTCTGGGTTGCAGTAGAATAGTACTTCAAGACAAATGTAGAGCTGTAAATCTTGTATTAATAAAGAAGAAAGATCTCAAATCAAGTATATAGACACAGTAGAAAAGAGGAAAAAACTAAATCCAAAGCAATTAGAAGAAAGTCACTAATAAATGTGAGAGAAGAAATTAATGAACTAGATGAATGAAAATAGAAAAAAGAATTAATGAAACAAAATTAATTGAAAAATAGATTTTTCTTTAAAAAGATCAACAAAGTTGACAATACTTTAGCTAAATTGAACAATAAAAAATAGGAAATACTCAAATTACTAAATTTACAAATAAAAGAGGGGACATTACTACTTACCTCACAGAAATAATAGCAATTTTAAGGGTATATTATAATCAAATATATGCTATTTATTTGATTATTTAAACATTTTTAGGAAGACTCAAAACATCAAAATAATTAAGGAAGAAAGAGAAAATATGAATATATCTATAACAAATAAAGTGATTGAATTTGTAATTAAAACACTTCCCACAAAGGCAATTCAGAAGTAGATGGCTTCACTAGTGAATATCACCAAATGTTAACGAGAAATTAGTATGGACTTGTCACATCTCTTCCAAAAAATAGAAGGGAAGGGTGAGAATCCCAACTCATTCTATGAGGCCAATTTTACCCTAATACTAAAACCAGATAAAGACAACATAATAAAGCTACTAATATCTCTTATGAATATAGATATAAAAATTCTCAAAAAAGAGTAGCAAATCAAAACCAACAACATATAAAAATGATTAGATACAATATCAAGTTTGATCACTCTCAGGAATGTAACATAGGTTCAACTTACGAAAATCAATGTAGTATACCATATCAATAAAATAGAGGGGAAAAACTCGGTTTCTGCACCCTAGGAATAAATGGGAGCATTCTCAACCTGATAAAAGCATCTATGAAAGATCCAGAAACAACACGATTAATGGTGAAAAAGATATGATTTCCCTCAAAAAAAAAATTTTAAAGGCAAAAATATTTTTGCTTGACATTTCTGTTCAACATTATACTGGAATTTCTTCTCAGTGCAGTTAGGCAAGTAAAGAAAATAAAGGGCATCTGAATTGAAAAGAGAGTAAAGCTATCTCTGTTGACAAGATGGTATGTTCTTATTTAAAGAAAATCCAAAGAAATTCACTAAAAACCTATTACAACTAATTTAATGAGTTTACCAAGGGTATAGGACACAAGATCAATATACCAGAATGCTACATTATACACTAGTAATAAACAACGTCAAATGGAATTAAGAAAAAATTTTCTATTATTATAAAACTGAAATAGTAATAAACATAAGAAAAGAAATGCAAACATTCCGGGAGCAAGTTCAAAGAACTAAAACAGAAAGACTATATTTATGGATCAGAAGATACTTCTATGAAGAAGGCATACTTCCCAAATTTATCTATTGATTGATCTTTATTAGTTATCTGATTATCATTTATCTAACCCCAGCTGACTTTTTTTGGAGAAATGGACAAGCTGATTCCAGAATTCGTATGGAAATTTAAAGGATTCATAATCTTGAATAAATGGAACAAAGTTGGACATTTTATACTTAACTGATTTCAAAACTTACTATAAAGCTACAGTAATCAAGGCTGCATGGTACTGGCCAAAGTAGATACATAAAGATCAATAGAATAGAATGAGAATTCAGGCTGGGCACGGTGGCTCACACCTGTAATCCCAGCACTTTGCGAGGCTGAGGCAGGCGGATCACGAGGTCAAGAGTTGGAGACCAGCCTGACCAACATGGTGAAACCCTGTCTCTACTAAAAATACAAAAATTAGCCAGGTGTGGTGGTGTGTTCCTGTAATCCCAGCTACTCAGGAGGCTGAGGCAGGAGAATCACTTGACCCTGGGAGGCAGAGGTTGCAGGTGCCCCTGCACTCAAGCCTGGGTGACAGAGCGAGATTCCATCTCAAAAAAAAAAAAAAAAAAAAAGAATAATGAGAATCCAAAAAACTTTTCTCACATGCACAATCAATTGATTTTTGGTAAAGTTCCATGATAATTCAAAGATGTTCACCTTTCTCAACTATCAAGAAATACTGCAATGAGATACCGCATCATAACTGCTAGGATGATTATAGTAAAAAAGGCAGAAATACAAGTACTGGTAAGGGCATGAAGACATTTGACCCCTCACCCATGGCTGATGAAAATGGAAAATGGTGCAGCTAGTTTTCATCTGGCAGTTCCTCAAATTAAAAATTACCATATGACCCAGTCATTCCATATACCCAGTCCTAGGTATATATGTATCTACATATACTTTAATGAAAACATGTCCATACAAAGGTGTGTACATGGATGTTCACAGTAGCAGAATTTATAGTAGCCAAAAGTGGAAGCAATTCATATATCTATTATCTGATATTGGATAAGTAAAATATTGTATATTCAAATAATGGAAAGTTATTCTACCATAAAAAAGCATGAACTATCAATACAGGCTTCAACATAGATAAATCTTGAAAACATGCTTCTACTTGCAAGAAGCCAACAGAAGACCACATACTGAATTATTCATTTCATAAAATGATACAAAATATCCAGAATAGGCAAATTCATAGAGATGGAGTGTAGGAGATCAGTCAGGGTGATGGGAGAAATTATAGGAAAAACGCAAACCTTCTTGGAAGGCCAGGAAGTTTTGCAAAAGGTTCGAAAGGTAATTTGGCTGAAGGCAGTCAAATTCTCTTATTTGGAGCCTGAGAGCAAAAGGTAGGTAACAAAAAATAATGTAAAGGGATTGATCTAGATAAGTTAGTTTACTTAGGCCTCAGAACCTGGCCTTTAAATCATCCACACAAAGGACAGCTCTCTCTAGGGGGCGACCATGTTAATTACCCACAAGTGTGTTGACTCAAAGCCTTTGTCATTAATTCTTTACTAAATAAATGCCCACAGCACCAGCTTGTCTGGGCTACAGCTGCTGGGACACTTTATGGCACCTTCCTCGGTGTCTGTGGCGGCCCAGCCCCCTAGCCGTGCAGCCAGGCAAAAAAACCTGTGTCTGCGTACAATGTTTCATCTGTCACTGAGCCAGGGTCTGCAGGTCAGACCCAGCGGTAGAGAGTAAGTTACTGGTTGCCTAGGGTTTGGGAAGTTGGGAGGAAAATAGAGAGTACTGCAAATGGATAGGGGATTTGTTTTGGGCGTGATTAAAATGTTCTAAAATCAATTTTGGTGATGTTAGAACAAGCTGTAAATATATTAAATGATTGATTTATATACTCTAATTGATAAATTGTATGGCATTTAAAATGTATCTTAACATACAGTTATTAAAAATTGCAACTAATTAGAGAGAGAACTTGAGAGAGATTTTCTTATCTCAGGAGATATATGTTTAATTTTTAAAGGTGGTACTGAAGACTAAATCCTAGAAGATTTTTTCCCCCAACTGGAGACACTCAGATTGTCTTTTCCCTGGAGAGAAGTATTCAAATACCAAAGAAGTAGACTAAGGTATTTCAATACTCTCTCCAGGCAAATCCTCTTGTAAGGCAAGGAAAGGCTCTTCATCTCCTTTAATTATAGAGAAAATTCATATTTTCTCTCTCTCATTTTCTCACTCTCACTCAAGGAATGGGTGTAGGATATTTTTCTATCTGGCTCTCATTGTGTAACTCTGAGAGGCAGCTGGGCATTGAGAAATCAACACTGCAAAGTGAATCTGGCTGTCAATTGTACAAAACAACCAGTGGTGACTGTGATGGTTAATAATGAGTGTCAACTTGACTGGATTGAAAGATGCTAAGTATTGTTCCTGGGTGTGTCTGTGAGGGTGTTGCCAAAGGAGATTAATATGTGAGTTAGTGGACTGGAAGAGGTAGACCCACCCTCGTTCTGGGTGAGTACACTCTAATCAGCTGCCAGAGAGGCTAGAATAAAGCAGTCAGAAACAAGTGGAAAGACTTGCTGGGTGCAGAGGCTCATGCCTGTAATCCCAGCAATTTGGGAGGCCGAGGCAGATGAATCACCTGAGGTCAGGAGTTTGAGACCAGTCTGACCAACATGGAGAAACCCCATCTCTACTAAAAATACCAAATTAGTCAGGTGTGGTGGTGCATGCCTGCAATCCCAGCTACTCGGGAGGCTGTGGCAGGAGAATCACTTGGACCTGGGAGGCAGAGGTTGTGGTGAGCTGAGATTGTGCCATTGCACTCTGGTCTGGGCAACAAGAGTGAAACTCCTTCTAAAAAAAAAAAAAGAAAAGAAAGAAAGTGGAAAGACTTGACTTGCTGAGTCTTCCGGCCTTCATCACTCTATTATGCTGGATGCTTCCTGCCTTCCAACACTGAACTCCAAGTTCTTTAGATTTTGGATTCTTGGACTTAAATAGTGATTTGCCAGAGGCTTTCAGGCCTTTGGCCACAGAATAAAGGCTGTACTGTCAGCTTTTCTACTTTTGAGGTTTTGGGACTCAGACTGGCTTCCTTGCGCCTCAGCTTGCAGAAGGCCTATTGTGGGACTTCACCTCATGATTGTGAGTCAATACTCCTTAATAGGCCAGGTGTGGTGGCTCACAGCTGTAATCCCAGCACTTTGGGAGGCCGAGGCGGACACATCACGAGGTCAGGAGTTCGAGACTAGCCTTGCCAATATGGTGAAACCCCATGTCTACTAAAAATACAAAAATTAGCAGGGCGTGATGGGGTTGCCTATAGTCCCAGCTACCTGGGGGGCTGAGGCAGGAGAATAGCTTGAACTGGGGAGGCAGAGGTTACAGTGAGCTGAGATCGTGCCATTGCACTCCAGCCTGGGTGACAGAGTGAGCCTCCATCTCAAAATTAATAAATAAATAAACGAGCTCCTTAATAAACTCCCATTCATATATACATCTATTCTATTTTTCCTGTCCCTCTAGAGAACCCAGACTAATACAGTAGGTATAGAAAAAATCTGTCACTGATTCAAAGACCTGTGTGTGCATTTAGGACAATATTACTAAAGATAAACATTAGAAATGTAATAATTATAAGAACTGGACGAAGAGCAGAAATCCTAGCAAGTGGATAAACAAACCAAGGATATCATTGTACTTAATTAGGTTGCAGAGAATTAAGGAAGCATCAGTCTGTGAAGGAATTTGTAAGTCATTTTGAAGACTCATTATTTTTCTCACCAAAATAATGAAAATGTGATAAAAAGATTTTAAAAAGGCAAATACTTAGTAAACTTTGCTTTCCAAAAAAAAAGTTACTACTTAACTACCATATGAAGAGAACCAAGGGTAGAGATATAGGAAGAATAATTAGAAGACTTATGGCAGTAGACAAGAAGGAAGAGAAAAAAGAAGAGGAAAATTCAAATTAATAAGAACTAAAAAGCCAAGAAGATAGCATTGCCACAACTCGATAATGTATGAGATATGAGGGTGGAATATAAGAATGCTCTTCAGGTTGACTTCTATTTTTCCACTTTGTGCAACTGGATTGACAGTTATATCAGTCATTAAGTAAGGAATAGCAGAAAAACATAAACTTTTCAAGTAAAAATATTGTAAGTTCATGTGGAATCTGAGGATCGCTTAGACTAGTCTGATGCTCAGAAGAGAGGTCTCAGTTGCTGATTAACATTTGGGAGTCATCTTTATTGTTCTATGTAAGATAGCCATTGGGAGATTTTTATGTAATAAGTTGAAGAAAAGACCTAAAATGAAATAGTTATTTATGCCAGAAATCTAAAAGAATCAACTGACAAATTATTAAAACTAAAAAAGTGTTCAGCAAGTTTCTGCATGAAAGAAAATTTTATAGCATTTTCCTAAACCAACAATAACAAAATAAAAATAAAATTAAATATGACTCCATTAAGAATAGCAACAAGAAACACAAAGTATATAGTAGTACATTAACAGCAAACCTGTAAGATCTCTGTCTTAGTCTGTTCGGGCTGCCCTAAAAAACTGTGATAAACTTGGTATTCTTATAAACAAAAGAAATTTATTTCTTACACTTCTGGAGGCTGGGAAGTCCAGGTCAAACAGCCGACAAATTCAGCTGTCTGATGAGGACTAGCTTTCTAATTCGTAGAAGGCATTTTTTGTTGTTGTTATATCCTCACATGGTGGAAGAGAAAGGAGTATCTCACCAGCTTCTTTTATAAAGACACTAATTTCATTCATAAGGGCTCCATCCCCAAGACCTAAACATCTCCCAAAGGCCCCACCCTAATATCATCACACTGGGGGTTAGAATTTCAACACGTGAATTTTAAGAGGACACAAACATTCATGTCATGGCAATCCTTTGAAGAAAACTTTAAACCTTTAGTCAAGAGCATTGAAAACAATTTAAAAATTATATCTCCATGTTTTTTCATGCATGGCTAACTATTGTAACAAAGTCAGTTCTTCACAATTTCATTTAGAAAAATTCTGCATATATATATGGGGAGGTAATATACAGTAGAGTCCTGTAATTCAATTGGAATGGGGCAGATTATTTAATAAATGGCATTGTAAAAACTGATTTACTATATGGAGATAAGTGAAGCTGGATTTCTGCCTAAAACCACCTACAAGAATGAAACTCAAAAGGATTAGGACTGTTAAAAGCATAGTGACTTAAGATTGGATAAGGGCTTCTTAAATAAAATTTTAGAACCGTGAAGCATATGGCAAAAAATGGGTAAGCTTTGTTACATAGAAGTTAAAGACTTCTGTTGAACAGTTAAAACTAAAACTCTGGACAAACTTAACATACTAATGACAAAATGGGAGAAAGTTTTGCAAAACCTGAAACTAATATGGAGTTACTATCAAAGAGAGCACGCGCGCACGCACACACAAACACACACACACACACACACACACAAATCCTACAACTTTCATAGAAAAACTACAACCCTAGCCAAAAAAGTAAGCAAAAAAAAGTTGGGATAATAACAGATCTAGATTTCTAAAAGGCTAATTAATATATATAGAAATTATGATACCCACAAGTAATCAGTTAAATGCCCATTAAAAAACAATGTGATATCAGTTTACATCCACTCTATTGGCAAATATTAGAAAACTAAATAACACCATAATTTGAATTAGAATGTTGTGAAAAATTTGGACACAAGAGTAGAAAATAATGCAGCCATTCTGAAGACCAATTTGGGGCTACTTATTTCAGTTTATTGTAGGGATACCCTATGACTCAACCACATATTCTCCTCGTGCCTAACACACACACACACACACACACAATGTTCACATAGGTATGTGGGTGGACTTGTGTGAAAATGCCCAGGTGACATTATTTGAGGTTGCCAGGAATTAGTGGAATCTGGAGTTCTTCACTGGGCTAATGAATAGGTAAAATGTGGACTACCCTGAGATTCATAGTGTCACAATACCATGAGAATACACTGGAGACTTAGAGGAGGATACAGAACTATGATGCAGTTAGAAGCCCAGGTCTAGACATGCACACATAGTTATTAAAAATGTAGAAAATATATTTTAATTTAAAAAAATGAGACCTAGAATCCACTATTAGTTGAAATAGAAAGCAGGCACAAAAATCAACAATGTACATTTTGCAACAATATATGAACAAAAGATGCACATTAATCATATTAATGGATGTACATAAAGGAGAGAGGGAACAGGAATGTGGAATTAAGACAAAGGAAATCAATAAATTGATAAATTGACAAGGGGGCTCTTCAAGAACCTATGTCTATAATGTACCATGAAACAGAGTGTGATTTAATCCAACCCTCTGCTTGTGGAAGGAACGGAGGGAGGGATATGTAAACACATACCCTGGAGACATTTCACATAAAAATTTATGAATTACTTGTTCTAATCCTTTAGAACTTTAATGCAGAAGTACATATTTTGAATTAGGTGTGTGTGTGTATAAATTTGTAGCACATTTTATTTTACATAGCATAATTTTTATGTATTTTCTTGCCTGCAATTGTGAAAATTTTGTGAAGTGTTCTCCCATTGGTGAACAATATGAGGCTCAGAAAGATTGAATGATTTGCCTAATAACGTCCCTCATCTAGGAGTGGTAGAGCTGAGAATAAATCTAGGCCTTTCTAGATCTTTGAATTGTCACTTGGTAGGAATCAGCAGTGAGGCTTCAATGTGTTATAGCTTCCATTTAACTTCAGGAAATTATCTCTGGTGCTTTACTGGAAGGAAGAAAAAATTGGAAGAGTAAGGAGGAAATTCTGTCAAGGTATTGAGATCAATGCAAAAACTTTTCAAAATAAATGTTAATTTATTTGGTGTCCACAGAATTTCAGAATCCTCAAAGCTGCCTTAGTCTGCCTATTCCTAGGGCCAGTTCTTCTTTAAGTTACCTGCTTTCAGATATAAAACCTAGGCTATTTAATCAGGTTTTTTCATCTGTAGAACAAAGGATGTATAAGGAGGCAGGACACTCATCTGGAAATGCAGTATTTGCTATAATATACAAAAAATATTGACAGAAAATAAGAGTATTTGGGAACAGCTTCTGCTGTGCAGTACAAACACAATGATCTCGTGGTTTTGGTAACAATTATTCTTATTTGATGAGGCCTCAAATACAAAGTGAGCCTAGGAGAGAAGTGAAGCTGGCCTCCATGGCAATGAACGTCAATTATCTCACCAATACATGCCCAAGTATTTTCAATTCTAAACATTACAGGAAACTAGAGAACAGTTGTTGTGCTTATGTTCATTTATTCATAACTTTATTCACTCCATAAATATTTAGTAAATCCCTACTTCATGCTGGATACTAATTGTGCTAATTGTTGGGGATGCATCGGGGAATAACATTACATAGTTAGTTCCATTATGGAACCTACAGCCTATCATGAAAGACAAACAGCAATAAAATGGTATAAGGTTTTTTTGATAGAAGTACAAAGCACTGTGGAGTACCAGTAGGAGAAGCTAAATTGATGAATTGTTTAATATAATATTTTCCCTTTTCATTATGGAGAATTTTTAACATATATAAAAAGTAGAAAGAATACAACATCCCATCCAAACCTCCATTCACTTCTGTGTTATTTTGAAGAAAATTACATCTTAGACATTATGTAATTTTAAACATAAACATTTTAGTATATATTTGTAATATATAGGGTCATAAAATAAACCCACAACTATTTGTGTAAATCTAGAAAGATTTAATAATGGTACGAATGTTCACACATCTTAGATAGCTAGTGGCACTGGCCAATGGCTAGACTATAGATTTTTTACTTGACTGGCATCTAATAAACTTGGAAAATTATTCTATATTTTCAAATATCTATAGTTACATCAAAAAGCAGCTCATATTTTTATTGGTGCTTTATTACTTTGTTTACAAACTCATTGGTTAAGCATAATGTTATCTCGTTGGAAATTATTAGGTTTAAATTTTCTATTGTAAAAATAGTAATGTAATCACTTCTGAAGGAGAAAATCTTCAGCTGAAACTGATATATATGTACACAAAGCATTATTTAATAATGAGAACATACAGTGAAATATTCATATGATCTATGTTTTTTTCTAGGATTAGACATTATTGCTAGCTTTTATCATCTTGCATGTCTTTGCCTATTAAAGTTTTTAAAAAATAATAACTCATACCTTTTTTTTTTTTTGGAAATGTAGTTTCGCTCTTATTGCCCAGGCTGGAGTACAATGGTGCGATCTCGGCACACTGTAACTTCTGCCTCCTGGGTTCAAGCGATTCTCCTGCCTCAGCCTCCCTAGTAGCTGGGATTACAGGCACCCACCACCATGCCCGGCTAATTTTTGTATTTTTAGTAGAGACGGGCTTTTGCCATGTTGGCCAGGCTGGTCTCGAACTCCTGACTTCAGATGATTCACCCACCTCAGCCTCCCAAAATGCTGGGATTACAGGTTTCAGCCACCGTGCCTGACCAGTATTACCTAACTTTTATACAGAACTTGTGACTTGCTCTTCATCCACATGATGTATGGGTAGTAGTATTGGTGCTAACCATAGTGGATGATGCAATGCTCAGCTTTATCAAAAATGTTTTCAAATCTCACAGATAATGTCAGTCTATCATGGGATGCTGAAAATGCACCAGAAGACAAAATCTCTAAAACTAAATTTGGAGTAAAGTTGTTTTTCCCATCACTACTTATAATACTCCTGCTGTCTGTCATGGCATTTCTGGTAAGAGCAGAAAATGTAAAGGACTGTGAAATATTTCACTAATAAATGTGTTTATTATGTAACTATTGGTCAAATGTATCCCTTGAAACGTTCTGGAACCATCATTAACCTTATATGGCAAGTATGATAATATTTGGAAAATCCCGTATAAATCTATGAATTAAATTTGCATCTGTATTCTATACTTAGTACAAGATTCAAAAGCTCTGGCTATTGGAATAGCAGTCCCAAAATTGAGAACAATAAAAATAACAGAAGAAATTTTAAAAAAGGAACAAAACAATTCACGTTGTTCCCATCCTAACAAATCCAGTCTCTCACCTTCCTTGGATATTTTTATATAGCAATAATAATTTTATTTATAGCACATTATATTCTGCCTTTTGTTACTTATGTTGTAAACCGAAAGACAGTAATGTCCTCTATAAATATGTGCAAACATAACCACATTTTTATTAACTTTTGGGTTACCAGAAATGTCTATCTTTGGTAAATATGTTAGTTAACGATAAAAACAATAATTATGTTTCTGTAATGTACTTCATTGTTCCCTTCTAATATCATTCTTAATGTTTTCTATCATGAATTTGCACTAATTGGTCTAATCTTACTGTTACTCATTCTGTTTGTCTTTAACTCACCCCAAAATGTCCCTTTTATATCAAACCTTCTCCTGATGAATCCAGCTCACATGGATAATATTTATTCTCTAATCTCTGATTATCGCATAATTCCTCAATTGTTTATAAGTTTACATGTTGGTAAGGTATGTCTTTTCACCCAAATTGCAGCTCTAAAACAAAAAAGTTTATAGATTAGAGTCCTTCGTTGTGTCCATTATAGCTTTGGTACCGAAAATGTCATTCTAGAAGCAGCTAAATGGGCATCACCTCGTGATTTGTTAGACATGAGCTATCTTGGGACTCTCCAAGAACCAGTGAATCAGAATCTGCAGTTTAACAGTGATACAAATGAACATTATAATTTCAAGCAATGCCCTAGTATGTATCAGACCTCTGCAAATGCTGACTTAATGGTTAAGAGTTTATCAGCTGTTACAGTAGATTCTTACAACTACCGTAACAAATTATGATAAACTTTGTGGCTTAAAATAGCAGAAATGTCTTCTTTCACAGTGGGAGAGCTAAAGTCTTAAATCAATTTGTCTACAAGGTTGCTTCCTTCTGTAGGCTCTGAGAGAGAACTATCCAACGCCTCCCTAATAGTTTTCCTGGTGTTTCCTGGTGTTTTCTGGCAATTCTTGGCATTCCTTGGTTTGTAGATCACTCCAACCATTGCCTCCATTTTCACATCGCCTTCATCTCTATGTCTCTGTTTCCTCTCCTCTTCTTATAAGGCTAGCAGTCACTCATTTTAGAGAGATTCCTAAATCCAGGCTGAATCCATATCAAAATCTGGAACTAATTATATCTGTAAAGACCCAAATGCGGTCACATTCTGAGGTTCCAGGTGGACATAAATTGAGGGGTGGGGGGGGCATTATTTAGCTCATGACAACTATGTAAAACAAAGATGTAAGTCTTTTTTATTTATTTATTTTTTCATTGCAGATAAGGTGATGATGACGACTCTTTTATTCCAGAATTCAGACATGGTGAGAGATCTTTGTTGATGAAGATAGGAATTTTAGTTTTTGTTTTGGCTATCATGCCCCCATTTAAACACATGCAAAGCCTAAAGTGAGGGGTTTCTTTCTCTCTCGCGCGCGCTGTCTCTTTCCCTCTCTTCCTCTCCCCCCGCCCCCCCACACACACGCACACGCACACGCACACACACACAAATAGGCCTTTCTAACTGTAAAACTTGGTTGTGGAATCTCTATAAGCTTTTCTTAAGATTTATCCTTCTCATTAAATAACTATGAAACCAATCATCTTTCTCATATGCATCTGTTTATAGTTACTTTCAGAAAACATAATGCTGTTGCTAACATTTTCTGTACCTACTGTATTTGTTTTCATGGCTACTATAGAAGTAACTGGGTATCTATAATGGGTTTCCTTTTTTCCATCTGAAAGTCCATTTTCTTTACAGCTTGTAGCTAAATGATCAACTGATGTTTTTTTCTTTTTTTTCTGTGAGCTGTTTACAGATGTTTCCCTTAATGTTGTTCAATTAACATCTCTACAGCATACATTATCCCTCTCAAAAAGTTACTTAATGGTATATGTTAATACATTCATGCCTAGAAGCTTTTAAAGTAACAGGAGCAAACGTTAAAAAAAAAAGAATAAATAGACATATGTAAATAAGCATGCCTATCCATAAGTGATGATCTTGGAATTTTTAAATGTTGCTTCCCTTTCCCATTTGCTAAAAATGTCTCATGTGAGAACAACTGACAATCACTTTGCTGACTCCACTCAGAATACATTAAATGGCAGTAAGAGGGTTTTTTCACTTGCGTCCCTGTGAAGAGACCACCAAACAGGCTTTGTGTGAGCAATAAAGCTTTTTAATCACCTGGGTGCAGGCGGGCTGAGTCCAAAAGACAGTCAGCAAAGGGAGATGGGGTGGGGCCGTTTTATAGGATTTGCGTAGGTAGTGGAAAATTACAGTCAAAGGGGGTTGTTCTCTGGCTGGCAGGGGTGGGGGTCACAAGGTGCTCAGTGGGGGAGCTTTTGAGCCAGGATGAGCCAGGAGAAGGAATTTTACAAGGTAGTGTCATCAGTTAAGGCAGGAACAGGCCATTTTCACTTCTTTTGTGATTCTTCAGTTACTTCAGGCCATCTGGATGTATACCTGCAGGTCACAGGGGATATGACGGCTTAGCTTGGGCTCAGAGGCCGGACAGGTTTATTAAAAATTATAAGGGATTCATTTAATATCTGAATTGTTCAAGATAATGATTTGTGTGACAATGAGGTGAGAAACATTTTTGTTTAATCCTCAAAACAGCAAAGATTATTTTCACCCTCTTTGTATCTTTGTATTTTTAAAAATACTTCTTTTCAAGGTCAAAATATTTGATAGATCTTTGGTTAATCAGCTGAAACTAAGGACTGATTTGCCCATTTCAGGATTGTAACATAAGTGGAATTTGCCTTTTGGCAGCTAGGTAGGTAGTCTCAGTGTTTCCCCGCTGTTGATAAATCTTAGTTTGTTACTCAGCTAGTAACTGTTTTATGGACAGCATCCTATGCCTGAGAAAAGAATGGGAAAAAGTACTTTCTTTGGGTGCAAAATTTAGGGGTTTGCAAAATTAACAGGGTGCCAAAGAATTTGTAATGAAAACAAATAGTATTTTTATTAGGGTTGCCAGATAAAATACAAGATAAGCAGTTAAATATGATTTTCAGATAAAAAATAGATAATTTTTTATTAGAAGAATGCTTCACACAATAGTTTATCTAAAACTTAAATATTGCATGGGACATACTTACACCAAAAACTTTCTTGCTGTTTATCTAGTATTCAAATTTAACTGTGTGTCCTATATTTTTACTTGCTAAATGTGGAAATTCTAACTTTATGCACAATTTTTTTAAAGTTAAAATTAATGCAAAAAAAATCCATAATGAAAATAACATGACTTTTTAAATAAAGCTAAGGTAAGCCTTACTGATTTTTTTCTTTTCCCTAAGGCTTGAATAGGCTCAGTACAGGATGGCAACTGATTCTATCCAACTTTTAAAAATATGGCATTGCCAGGTGCAGTGGCATGCACCTGGGCAACATCATGAGACCCCCATCTCAAAAAAAAAAAAGAAAAGAAATATGGAATGAAATAAATCTTGCATTAAAATATTATTTATCTCAATTACTGAGTAAGGAGGGCCACTTTAATTTTGTCCCTTGGGCAAATGCCTCATTTTTCTTGGGAGAGTTTGAACATTGCGCGGATCCTTCCTTAGCTCCTTACACTTTGCACTCACCACAGGACCTGATTTTTATTGGGAACTATCGTGATAATAGCTGTAGTGAGAAAGTTTACACTTAAATGATTCTTAAACATTACCCGGTGTCATTGTTATGTTTGACAGAAAGAGAAATTAAAGCCCTGGGCTGTGATTTGACTCAAACTCTAGTAACACGGGAAATTACTAGCAAATTTGAACACAGAAAGCAGATTACCTAACAGCCCAACGCTACAGAGTTATTTACACACACACACACACACACACACACACACACACACACACACACACAATTTTTCAGCAAATTTCAGAGAATAATAATCATGTAGCATCAAGATACTTAAGAACCTTGAAGAGATTATAAATGAGGCCACAATCAGTCTGTCTAATCCCACCTAAAATTGCAACTACAAGTACTGAGATAGCAAAAAAATTATGTCATTTACGTATTTCATACATATGTGTAGAGCTGCATCTAATGTTAGGCATTATTCTCGGTACTGAGCTTATAGCCATGCATATGAAAGACAAAGTCCTTTTTCTCTTGGACTTCTCTCTTATTGGGTTAGAACCAGTATAAACAAATAGAGCAAATAAACAAATTTTGTTTTGCAAAACGCTAAAAATGAAATAAAGCAGGATATTAAGAAGTATGTTCCTGGGTATGAAGGGCTGTATTAGATAGTGTTGGCAGGAAATGTTTCTTTGAGAAAAGCACAATTGAGATGAAAGATGAAGGTTGAAAGAGACAATTCAAGTTCTGGATAAACAAAATTCCAGGCAGAGAGAAGAGCAAAGATATAACATAGAAAAGGGATCCAGCTGGCCCTATGTAAGGAACATGGTCCATGCATAATACCCATCTGCCTTTACTTAACACTGTATTTTAATAAGCAGCTGGAAATACTTTTTCATGGCCATTTAACTTATGCATCAGTGTTTGTGGAACCATCCAGCTACCCACAATTTGAAAATTACAAGTACCAAAAAACATGGTAACCAGCTACATATGGCTATTCAAATTTAAGTTAATAAAATAAAAAGTTCAGTCTTTCAGTGGCACTAGCTCTATTAAAATGCTTAAAAGGCACATGTGTTCTATAGCTATTGTATTGGACAGTGCAGATAGCCTTTGTTTCACCAATGACATTTGGTTCTACCAGCGTGGCACTAGTCTAGAGGAAAAGACAGACACATAACATTATGTGTGTGTGTGTGTGTGTGTAGTTTTTGGGAATATAATTAACCCTTTGCACATATTCATATATTCAGCAATATTGTGTGATTGCATACTGTGTAACAGATGACAGGATCTATTATAAGAAATTGGAATTCAGCAATGAATGAACCAGAGGCAAAAATCTTTGTATTTATGAAGTTTATATTTTATTGATAAATAAGTAGAAAAATAAATAAATAGTTTAATACTGATACATGCTCAGGAGAAAAAAATAAATTGGGATAGAAGAATTGAAGTGTTGGCAGGAGATAGTTCTGAGGGGTTTACAAAATACATAGGGAAATTAAAGAAAGCCTTCCTGAGAAGATGATGTTTGGAGAATAGCCTGAAGTAAGAGGATAAAGGAGATACCTGTAGCCAGAAGGAAAAGAAAACACAAAGAGCCTGAGATGGGAGCAGGCCAACCTGTGGGAGAAACAAAGAAGACGGCAGCACAGCTGAGGCAGAGCAGAAGGAGAATTAGGGCAGAGGAGGAGCTAGCCAGGGACTTACTGGGGCCAACTTATTTAAGGACTTGTGGATCATTGTAAGGCATTTGTATTCCAAGCCAGTATTTCAAAGAAAGCATAGCATTTTTGTTCCACAGGATGCCAGATGAAAAGGAACAAGTTGTTATTCTAGATTCCTTTTCAAAATGGCTTGCAGTGTCCCTATTCAGAAGTGTAGCACAATGGTAAAACATGGGGATGGATACCTGGCTTTGAATTACAGCTTAAAATCTTTGCTTGTGACTGTATAGACTTGGTCAGGTTACTTATCTGCTTTAAGGTAGGAACTGGCTGACACCTATGGAGTTTAATCTGTGTATTGGACATGGTACTTATCACTTAAAAGCATGCCATTTAGGCCAGTCGTGGTGGCTCACGCCTGTAATCCCAGTACTTTCAGAGGCCGAGGCGGGCGGATCACAGGTCAGGAGATTGAGACCATCCTGGCCCACATGATAAAACCCCGCCTCTATTAAAATACAAAAAATTAGCAGGGCCTGGTGGCGCAGGCCTGTTGTCCCAGCTACTCGGGAGGCTGAGGCAGGGGAATCACTTGAACCCGGTAGGCGGAGGTTGCAGTGAGCTGAGATCCTGCCGGCCTGGCAACAGAGCAAGACTCGTCTCGGGAAAAAAAAAAAAAAAAAAGCATGCCATTTAATCATCACGGCAGCCCTACGAAGTGGTATAGTTGTCACCCCTTATCCATAGGGGATATATTCCAAGACCCCCAGTGGATTCCTGAAGCTATAGATAGTACTTAATCTTATATACATTTTATTGGACATTTGATCTGATAAATGAGATGACTGCTAAGTGGCTAATGGGCAGATAATGTGTACAGAAAAGGATGATTCTCATTCCTGGCTGGATGGAGTAGGACAGCTTGAGATTTCATCAGGTTACTCAAAATGGTGCACAGTTTCAAACTTATGAATTGTATATTTCTGAAATTATCCATTAGGTGTTTTTGAACTGCAGTTGACTAGTTGCATCTGAAATTACAGAAAGTGAAACCATGAATAAGGGGAGCCTATCTGGTTTTTCGAATCTTCAAGTTAGGGAAATGAAATCAGTGACATAGTGACTTACCAGTTCACATAGTAAATATGATCAGCCTCATATATTTGAAGTATTTTAAATATAGAAATTCATGTAAATCACTTAGCATCTGTTGCATTATGATTATTATTACTATTATTATTTCCTTATCTCCTATGCAGCAGGCCCATCATAAACTTGACATCGAACTACACATACTCCCACAGCAAAATTATTTCTGATAAGAGCTTGAAATGTGCCTCAGGTAAAATTTTAAAAAATGGGCAAACAAGATCACTGTTTGAGCAGGCATTCATAAACACACAATTTGCTAGGTTTCTCATCAATTAACATAACACTGTATATTCCTAGAACTACAGAATTAAAAATTGAATATCATCTCAAGAGGCACATTAACCATCTCCTCCAAACTAAGGAGTAACAAAACCAATGGGAATATAAAATTATATCCACACCTACTTATCTATATGTTATGACACAGCATTTGATTCTGTTTTGGATTTGAAAATGAATTGCCTACCTTAAGACTAATGGGAGGAGTCATTGTTACAGAGGGGTAGAGAGCTAGATGTAATCACTATCAGTTTAAAAATGCTTTCTTTTTTGTTTGTTTGGTAGCACCATACTTTGCATAGGGTGTGAAAAAGTGACCAATAAGCTTTTTCTTCTCAGAATTCAGTTCATCGTCTGTCTGTATTATAAATAATAGGGAAAAATATGTACCAGAATAAAGCATGTTGATGTCTCAAAATAAGACCATACCATTTTCTTTGCAGGAGTATAGATGGAATCAGAGTGACAGCATAAGTGAATAAAACAACATACAGCAATATAAGGTAGCAAATGTCAAATGAAAGCTCAGAGAAATTTATAACAGGTGCTCTAGGACACTGACTCTTGCTTCTTTTCAGTGCTGACATTCACACAAAATGCCACTCCAGACACAGTGACACTTGACCCAAAAGACTACAGCACAGAGAGTAACACAGCTGGCAAGGAATGCAAGATCCTTTGATGTCTCGGTGGGTCAATACTTCAAACACATGGAAAGAGAGATTTATTCTTGTAACCTTACACTTCAGAGAGAAATGCAGAGTGGCAGCACAAACTGATGTGTAGCTGTGTAGGTTCTTCTTTCTATGAATTGTGAAATTTTGACTAACATTTGTATCAGTCACCCGGGATGTACTTCATTGGATAGCATCGTTACTAGTTGATACAATAAGTCAATACTTATGGCTCTCTTTAGACAAGAAGGTAACCAGGTAGACAGCCATAGGGTCCCACAATTCATGCCCAGAGTAGAGTGCAGGTCAGTGTTGGTTGATGTTGATCACACTTAAGCCCTCTGTACCGACTCCTGATACAATTCCAGCTTCATGGACCCCCATGACAATATCCCAAAGGGATTTTTCTTACGTAGTCCCCACCCAACACATCTGCCTATCACTGAATATTTGTCAGCTTTGTATTTCCTTATTTTCGAGCCCAAAGGGGGAAGTATCTAGAATAGTTTGAAAGATAACATGTGACTGTGTGAATAGAAGAGCAGGCCATATATATATAAAGTCACACGTCCGTCTTCATTATAGCTATCTAGAGACCCTGGGGATAGGCTAATAAGTGCTCTAAGCTATTGTTTTTGAAGACAATAGTAGAATGTCCTAGGTAGTGATGTGCAACTGTTTTTAAAGTGGCTGAAGATATATCGTGTTTGACCTGCAATAGAAAACTCTACTTTACCAAATGAATGCTGTTCACTGCCCCAGTGTCAGAAATGCCCCAATTAATATCTCTAACAGAAGGAATTTTAAAGTAGATGAAAAGCTACTTCAGCAAGTAGCGTTGGAGAAGCTGCATAGCATAAAAATTCAGGTCTGTAGACTCAGTTCTGAATTATGACTTTGGCATTTGTCAGCTGAATGGCTATACTCTCAGGCCATTTAATCACTCTGAACTTGTGTTCTCTCATCTGTAAAAGAAGGCAAGCATTATCCCACTGAAGTTTTTAATTAAATAGGATAATATCTATAAAACAGTCCAGTATCCTGCATTTAATAATATTCCAATAAATATTAGCTATGATAATTATTATTATAGAAAAACAGAGAAATTTGGGGGGCAAATGAAGACTTAAATAGTCATGTAGAATTTTATTCTGTATGATCAGCCATCTCATCAATTTCAGGTAGTACCAGTTTTGGATAAGAGATGGAGAGGTTTCCTGCAGTATTTAGGAATACTGTTATACCACCACTTGCTTTATGGGAGATCTATTAATATTAAAGTCATTCTGAATTGAATTTTGACTTTCCAGCCAGGTAAGAATGAACTATATCCATAATCAGGACTAGAATTCAAATTACTGTTCTTTACTTTTTTTTTTTTTTGGCACTTCACAGTGAAAATATTTATGTAATGATGCAATTTGTAGCAATTATCAGGAAGAAACCTTTAGTTACAAGGCACCACATCCTGGCCATCCTCAAGGAATGTAAATAAAGATTTGCTTAATTTTCTTTGTCCTTATATTTTAGCTATGTGAGATGTTTTACTCTATGGTCCATAAGCACAGTATTTTGGGCTTAGTCTTGGAGAAACTCTGACTGCTTTATGTTTTTCCCAATTGCTGTGTGCATCCCTAGACTCCAAGACAGAGTAAAGATATATATATTTTAACCTCAAGCATATTCAAATTTACAAAATATTTTATGGTAAGTGAATGTCAGAAAATTAAGCAGTCCCTTCTTTCACCTGTTACCTCAATTTTGAAAAAAATATAAAGTAAGATAGAATTCTTTGAAGGCCAAAACTGTTAATTAACTTAAATTTTTCCTTTACAGCCTGCATTTATTTATTTGTGATATAATTAAATTTCTGATTTTTACGCCCCTCCATCTACAACCTAAAAAAATGTGGGGGAGGTTGAATTGGTTTTCTTGGTTATTTATTATCATATTGTATCACTGTCAGTGAAATTGACCATGAAAGCAAGCATTAAAAGGTTGATCATAAAATAAAGCATTCTTGGCATGTGGAACAATGACAAAATAACACAATTAAAACAGCCCCTCTCCGGCTGGTGTACTGAACTGTTCTCAGTGCTGGCAAGAAACTAACAAGAACTATAAAGAGTGTGAGTGAGGAGCTTTCAGGTGTCCAGTTTAATTAATTCCAACTATCTGACCACTACTTTACAAGATCCTGAAGTTTAAGTGTTTAGCAAAACACTGTTCTGATCCCCACTACTGGCCAGACTCATGAACTTACCCCAGGTCCCCTGAATGTGGATTGATAACTGCTAAATGTCTCTTCTCTCAAGAACTGTTCTCAGACAAATGCCACGAACCTTCACCACTGCCCCAGTGCCCACAGGCCCTGGCCAATGGTGGCCTGGCAAAGGAGCACAAAATATACATTATGGTGCAATGTGTGCTTCATGGTTTTCTTGTGAACCCTATTCTTGTTTACCATTTTCCCCCTGTCCTATCCTATTTCCCTTACACCCTTTCTTCTGCAAGGACTATTCCCAATACATCACTGGGAAATAATTCCAATCCAAGACTCTACTTCCAGGAACTCTCACCTAGGCCATAGCATGCTTGTTAGTTTTAAGAGATGCTGAATCATCCAGGTCATGTTATATCATCTTGTTACCTAAGATTTTGCTGCTAAAGAAATTACCTTTATTATTAATACTGTGGAAGCATTTGTCTACATATATACATATGATTAGGTGTGTATAATAGGTATGTAATAGTTATGTCTAAGCACGTGGGTATGGGCATGAGTGTGAGTGTGTGTAAACATATATTTAAATGAAAAGTATCAGGATACAAAATTTGAATTTGTGGAAACAGTTGCTACTCTGGCATATGCATAAACACACAAGGCTATGAAAATAAGTAGGAGTAGTTATACCCAGGTCTGATACAGTCATTAATCTCTACTTTCTTGATATGTATTATTGTCATATTTCTATTCAGCATTTAAAATATAAAGTAAATATTCAATAAAATAATAAAAACATAAAAATGAGGAAGCCAATCCCTTGGTTTTAGTAATACCTTACTAAATGAAGTACCCCTGTAACAAGGGTAATAATATATATTAACATGGCTGCTATCATAGGAGGTGGTCGCTTGGGAAACAGAAAGAAGAAACAACAGAGATGTTGAGGAATTTGATTTGAGGGATGTGGATTGATTCTTGCTTGAAAAAAAACTTGCTTTTTGAGTATTTTTGCTCCTATTAAACTCTTAATATAAATAACTTCTTATCCAAATTTTCACTCTGTTTTCCAGATACCAAATAACGACATGGGGAGAGGCCTTCTGTTTTGAATTGACTATATACATAGTATAATTATCAGAATTTCTTTATGTGGTGAGGCCATTATCTCCATCACAGATGCCTTCTAAAACCACTGCCCATCCCAGGGAGTGAGGAGCCTAACATCCTAGATCCCTACAGAATTTTCTGACAGTGTGTACATGTCTTTACCACAGGAGACTGTTTACCTGCTCACTGCCAATACCAATGGCCCAAATCATAGGATTCAATACCAGAATATACATGTTTGGTAATAACAATCTTCTACATTGTAATGTAGATTTAATGCTATATATTAACTGTTTCTATTCTTGTAACAATAAAAGTTATTAGCCTTTCAAAATTGTACATGGCCTTTATGAAGTCCCATATCAGGTACATTGATATCACTTACAGATGACACTAAAATTACCTCCTATGGTAATATGAACCAAAGATAATCAGCATATATTCTATTAAATGAACATATAAAATAAGTATGTAAGAAGTAAACTTGTTCGTGATTAAAAAAACACTTTTTGACTTTAACTGAAACATTTCTAAATATTAAAAGAGCAAAGTATAAAGTAAAATCTACCAACATTTTGTGGCATTAGCCATATGAAACCAGAGTAGAACAACTGAGGATTCATCTTTTTTGTTGTAATAACTGGTATTCCAATTCTCATTCATGAGGTAATTAGAAATTTTGTATAATTCATTTTTAATAACATTTTTGTAGCTTTTAACACCCCACCATAATTGCTGAAATAGTTCACTGTGCCCCTACCCCCAACAACACTTACGTCTAGTGTGTCCACCAATATGCATTACGTGGGCCCCATCACACCCCAGCAGCAGCTGTCACCTAAGAAAAGTGATCCTATTCTTCCTGTCCATCTCAGTGTTTGACTGCCCTTAATTCCACTTAGTGGAATCTCAGTGTTGTAACTGACAGTTATGAGAATTTATTTCTTAAAGAGTGCTAGAGTGTGTCTGGATTCTATACAGAATTGGTGACAATGGCTTCTATCCACAGTCAGTACCTATCATCTGAGCCCAAGAGCTGTTGTTATAAAGACTCAGTTGAACTACAAGTCTCTCATAAAAACTGTTGTGAGGCTAAGTTCTCCATGTGGAAGCATCATCTTCACTCTAAGTGACTGAACAAAATATAAACACCAAAATACAAACGCCATCCATTGGAAAATTCAGAAATAATTGGAAAAAGGAAAAATGATATTTTTAATGGACACCTGACCTATCAAAATTTAATTGTTACAAGAAAATATAGTCATAGGTTGTGTTGTCTTAGGATATGTTAATGACTTCATTAACTTCATTTTACCCTGTGGCAAGTCATAGCATGCCTGATCACTTTCTTCCTCTATAGGCTCAAGGTAGTGTAGGGACCAAGGGAAAACTTCCCCTTTGTCCTCTGAAAGTCCACTGAAAATCAACTGAAAAAAGGCAGATTAATAGGAGAAAAATTACAAAATCTTATTTTAATGTACGTAGCAGGAGAGAATCACAGAATAACTATTCAATAATCCACAGCAGAACAGAAGCCTATATACCCTTTTTCATGGGGATGGGGAGAATGAATGGATCTGGGAGGAGGAGGTGAGAGGCAGACATTCGATGGGAAGAGAAGCACAAGGACCAAAAGGTTGTCTTATTATACAGATAAAGCCTCCCAGGTAATCTCTCAATGTTGCCCTCCAAAAAAATAAATGTAAAGTCTGTAGGGGTGTGGTGATGAATCTCAGTCTCTTCTCTTTTCTGGTGGTTGATCTTTCCTAATTAACTGATGAAATCCCTAATGAGAGGTTCTTAAGAGAATTGCATTTCTTTTGGAAATAAACTTTCTTGGTCAGATAGGAAAATTAAGAAAGTTCCTTCCTGTGCTTGGAGATTGCGGGGGGAAAGAAAGTTTAGAGTGACCTTGATTCTGAGGCAGCTTCTAAGGCCTCAGTGCATGTCAAAGTACTAGTCTTTAGGGTATCACTTTCTGAGACCAGACAATAGCTAAAACTGGCACACATTCTATGGCTGTCTCTCAGTTTTGCCCCCAGCAAAATTATAAAATAGGTAAAGGCTGATATTGGTATTCTCGCCCAGCCCTATCTTTGCTACCTTCTCATCCTTCCTTATATTCAGTTCCTACAGAAATTGACCTCATTTCTTGAGAAAAGTTTAAATAATTAAACTTAATTAAATAATAAAATGCTTTGAATAATTAATTTAAACATTTTTTTCAAAGGTGACTATTCTATCCCGGCATTTTGCTAGGTTCAGGTATTAAAAAATAGAATGATATCATCTATTTTTTAGGGAGTTTATGGTTGACTGGTGAAAGTGAAGTGTTAAAGTGCTTAGAGAACTGCATATTCATTACCATGCTCAGTAAAAGCAAAGGACATTATGGATGCAAAATGGAGAGAAATCAAAATCTACAAATGCTTTCTATCGGTGGGATGGTTTTTAATGGGGTTTGAAGAATAAATAGAATTCTAGAAGAAAAATAAACATGACAACTGATTCCAGGCCTGTGGAGAACATCCTGTTCAAAGACACAGGTAGACAACTGGAGCTGCCCGTGCATTGGGATTCAAGGTAGGAAGGTGGTGAGAAGTTGGCAGGGTTTTAGGCAAGAAGAAGTAAGTTAAAATTATATGCATGCTAACCATATATCTATCTATCTATCTATCTATCTATCTATCTATCTATCTATGTATTAATTTATTGAGACAGGATCTTACTCTGTCACCCAGGCTGGAGTGCGGTGGCACAATCGCAGCTCAATGCAGCCTCAACCTCCCAGGCTTAAGTGATCCCCCTGCCTTAGCCTCCTGAGTAGCTGGGACTACAGGCATGCGTCACCATACCCAGCTAATTTTTATATTTTTAGCAGAGACAGGGTTTCACCATGTTGCCCAGATTTGTCATGAACTCCTAGGCTCAGATTTGTCATGATCCACCTGCCTTGGCCTCCCAGTGCTGGGATTACAGGCCTGAGCCACCACACCCAGCCTATTTATTTATTTATTTTCTTTCTTTTTCTTGAAAGCTCCTGGGAACCATAGAACACTTTAAAGGAAGGTATCAACTTGATCATATTTGACAAGATAGGATGTTATCTCAAAACTAAAGCAAAAGCTGATAAGGTTTAACACCTCCTGGGCATATAGGCTTTAACCGAAAGGAGGGAATGTCTTCGATGACATAACCAAAAATATAATTTTGTAGAATAGATTTTTAGTATTAAATATGATGAATTAAATTTATTATTCCTTTTTCAATAATGTTTTAAACTTAGAATAGAGAGGGTAGGTAGATAGGTTTTCCTATAAGACTTCAATATAACTAGTCAAATCTTCAACTACTCATAGTGTTTCTACCCTTGAGATTCATCCCCAGGAGATTAAGTTGCTTCTCAGCTCCTGAAATAAGGAAGTGAGGTGTCAGAGGCTGCTCTCCAGGGAGAAAGGTGCTGTCAAGATGCTATGTAGGTTGATACACTGTAGAACCAGAAGGCAGAATAATAAAACTCTAGAAGCACACACTTTACTCTGATCTACTGGGCAAGTTAGAAAGTTTTTGGTGTAAAATCATATTTGGATATAAGCTTCATCATTGTTAATAAATCCAATGACCCAGAATTCCAAGTTTGTTTGCAGTAGCACTATCTATAACCTTTCTCTGATAAATCTTCTTGCAAATCAATGTCAACTTACTGTTCTCCAAATATCTGTGGGGTGTGGGTGTGCACACACATGTGTGACTACTCTGATCAGAATCTTTTAGTGACTTCACAGTAGAGTCTGGTCTCAAAATCTGACCTGGAATGTGGAGCCCTCTACACTGACTCTATCTTACATTTCCATATCCTTTTCCCATTATTACTCTTAAATATTAAGTCAAATTTCAAGGGACCTTCAAATTACATTTTTAAAAATAAGTCAGAAGGCAGAAAATAATATCCGTGACAGTAAAAAATTTGTAACGTTCTGGAAGATAGGAAATTGATCTTTTTTTAATTCTTTGGCTATTTTCTCATATGAGTACCCTTAGAATGTTTTAAACAAGCCAGACCTGTGTGCTTGGCTTTGAATAGAACAAAGGGACATAACCTGAGTGCGTATTAGAAATACCTGGGAATATTTTTTTTAAAAATACTGCTCATGCCTGTAATCCCAGCACTTTGGAAGGCCTAGGTGGGAGGATCCTTTGAGGCAAGGAGTTCAGGAACAACCTGGGCAACAAGGAGAGACCTCATCTGTACAAAAAATATAAAACACTGATGCTTTAGTTCTTTAGTTCCATCCCCAGAGTCACTAGTGGAGTGAAAACGGGGCATCAGTATTATTTAGCTTAGGTGATTCTATTATATAGAAAAGTTTCAAAACTATTGAAATAGAGCAAAAGAGGCTTAGTTTACATGAGTATCTGTCAATACTGTGTCCTATTTCAAAGTTAGTTTCAGTTGGGTCCAAAGATAGGTAGCTCATGAGAAAAAACTACCTCTTAATTACATCAGAATCAGCATACATTTTAATTAAAGAAACATATTTAATATAACACAGTATGTGCCACTTGATGTATAGTTCAAATTAAGGCAGAGACTGTGCTGAAAAATACAAAATAAATGTCATGGTTACCAACACCCTGGCATTCTTGGAGATAGAGAGTGAGTGCTGTTTCACTTTATATAAATTATTCTTATTTTTTTTTGAGATGGAGTCTCACTCTGTCACACATGCTGGAGTGCAATGGCACAATCTCGGCTCACTGCAAGCTCCACCTCCTGGGTTCATGCCATTCTCCTGCTACAGCCTCCCAAGTAGCTGGGACTATAGGCACCCGCCACCATGCCTGGCTAATTTTTTGTATTTTTAATAGAGACAGGGTTTCACCATGTTAGCCAGTATGGTCTTGATCTCCTGACCTTGTGATCCACCTGCCTCAGCCTCCCAAAGCACTGGGATTACAGGCATGAGCCACCATGCCCGGCCTATATAAATTATTATTTATTTAAAATATAGCTTCAAAAATTATCAAGTATCTAGGAATAAATTTAATGAAAATTGTGAAAGGTATTTATACAGAAATATGTTAAACATCACCAAGTGTGGACTTCATCTCCAGTAGTGAAGGTAAAATCACCAGCAGATTCTTCCACACGTATAAATTTAAACTCAGTAGTAAAACAATACAAAACAAAACAAAAACACTGTGTTTTTTAATTGCAAGCATATTTGAAGGGAAGTTGAATCTTGTGTTCATAGCATTGGTCTGAGGACAGGTTGAAGCTAAGTATTATGTGGATTTGCTGAAACTCCAGTAGAAATATTTCATTTTTCTAGCTGAAAGATCACAGAGCCTGGAGAGGCTATAGTCGCAGGAAAGTGAAGGGAATCCCAGAAAAACAAAATGGTGGTGTATGTGTGTAACCTCTACTTAAAGTCTCTTGCTGATCCCTGAACTATACATTCATAGAAAATTGTGCAAACAGCACAACTATAAAGTAAAAAATAAATAAATAAAAACTGAACTAGAATCCAAGATTCCACTCATCTCAAATAAGGCAGAGTTTGCAGTTTCAGGTTAATTGAGCTAATCATCTGCCAAAATGAAAACAAAAGTGTAATCACCCAACTGAGTTCTTCTTGTTTGCTGCATAGAAAAAACCAATACACTTGAGAGAGTAGGTTCTGCCATAGAGAAATAGTTTAATTATTGTAAGGCAGCTGAGTGGGAGGATCAGAGATATTTCTCAAATCTGCCTCCTAAGAGCTTGGAGGCAAGGGTTTTTAAAGATAATTTGGTGGGCAAGGAGCTAGAGAATGAGTGCTGCTGATTGGTTGAGGTTGAAAATCATAGGATTGTTCAAACTACCTTTACATGCTGAGTCAGCTTCAGGGTAGGTGTCACAGGACTGGTTGAGTCACTTTCTTGGTACGGATCATGGGTCTGGGTGGATCAGTTGGCCTTTTCAGATGGAAAAGTCTAAAAAATATCTTAAGTTTTGACAACTGTGATGTCATCTTAGGAGCAACTGGGAAAGTTACAAAACGTGGCTGCATGACTCCTGAGCAGTAAGCAAATTAGGGACCAGTGGCTGATTATTGCTGAACTATGCTTAAAGCATAGCAGAATTCAGGACCCTACCATAATTCAAACCTTGTGGCCTTTCTTCAGTTTTACAAAACGCAGTTTTAGTCCCCAAACCAAAAGGAAATTCATTTTGGGAAGAGACTATTATCATCTTTAAAATTTTAAAGTTAAACTATAAACTAAACTTCTCCCAAGTTAGCTTGGGCTATACCAGGAATAAGCAAGGTCAGTTAACTTGTGGGATTAGAAGCAAGGTGGAGACAATTACGTTAGATTTCTCTCACTGCCATAATCTTTGCAAAGGTGATTTCCAAAGCATTATTTTAAAAAATGCAAGGTTTTCCAGATACCACACAATATAACATTTACAGTTTACAGAATGTAATTCAAAGGTACTAACAATAAAGAAACAGAAAAATATTATTTATTCTTACAAAGAAAAAGGAAGCTAACCCTGAGATAATCCAGATGTTGGAATTATCAGACCTAGACTTGAAAGCAATGAGGTAAAGAAAACTATGTATAAAAAGAGAGGAAATCTCTCCAGAGAAATAGAATATATATATATTTAAATACATAATGGAAAACTTTGAATGAAAATAGTTAAAAATTCTCAGAATATTAGGAAAAATGGACATAATAAAGAAAAACAGTCAGAAAGCTACCAGAAAATGAACATTTTTATTTTTCCATGGTTAGGACTTACTGGGAAACTTTTACTAGGATTTAGGTCATTGGAAAATATTTTTGAATAGAAGTGATGATTTAAATACTGAGAAACCATCCAAGAGTCACATGTTTACATTTCAAGAAAACATCAGGTATGGAACCAAGAAGATATTCCAGAGGCTGGAAACTAAAGTGGCTTATCTTACTCAACCCTCCCCATACCAAGTATTTATTTACATTCCAAAAGGTAAGAAAACAGGGTTCTCCCTTTTCTAGTCTTCAGAAGAAATAAGGAGATTTTCTCTTCATCTCTCACAGGGAAAGGCAACAGCATGTATACAAGTTTATAGATTCATATTTTCCTACCAAAGTACATTCCCATACATGTGGGCCTGTTCATCTGGCTTTCATGACATTTTCCCAGAAGGTGGAGACTGGGTAAGGCTAATAATGTGGTTATTGCTGTTAAGTGCTATAAATAACTAAGAACTAGACATTGGACATAACTGATAGAACTAATAACTAACCTGTCCGTGCTCCAGAAGCCTCAGGTTTACTTTCAGAGTACTATGAATAATTATAAATATTAAAAGCTTATCATAAACTTGAAGAAAAAAATTATTCAAACTAAAGAACAAAGAGAAAAATAGATTATTTTAAAACAAAAACAAAAAACTGAGAGCACATCAGGGACATCAGGAACATTTGGGAAAATATCAAGGAGTCCCAAAAGGAGAGACAAAAGAGACAGTGAAACAGAGAAAAGGAAATAATGGACAAAAACTTCCCATATTGTATAAAAAACAAATTTTCTGATTAATGAAGCTCAGCAAACTCCAAGAGGATAAATATGAAGAAAGCCATGTCTAGGCACTTCAAAGCCAAATGACTTAAAACCAAACATCGAATATCTTGAAAGTAGTGATGAAGTGCAAAAAACAGTACCCCAAAAGATGGCAGCTTGGCATGCTGAGTATTTTAAGTTAAAGGGAACTGAATAAATCACAGAAGCAGAAAAGTTCTCTTTGACTTTCTCCTACCCTCTCTCTCTTAAATACCTGCATGTGACAGATGTCCTTTCCTACGCCTGGAAGAAGGAATGTTACACAGGCCACGAAGAATCTGAACACCTAGGCTTTGCTAAATGTTTCACAGTTTATTACCATTAAATTATACCCTTTTGTCTCAATCATGCTTTTGAATGACTATCCATAGAAACACATAGTTTTTTCATGGGTTTTGAGTCTTTATTTTTAAAAATTAATTTTTAATGTTATGTATGTAGAGATGGAGGACTCACTATGTTGCATATGCTGGTCTTGAACTCCTGGCCTCAAGTAAATCTCCCACCTCAGCCTCCCAAAACGGTAGGATTATAGATGTAAGTCACCATACCATGCCCAGCCTTGGGTCTTCATTTTGGAAGGCTCTGTACCATGTAAATTTTGGTTATGTGAATTTGTTCTGTTTTTTTGTTTTTTGGTTATTATGGTTTGTTGCTGTTTGTTATATGGGTTTAAGCTATGAATTTTGTGATGGGTGAGGAAAAGATAGTACTTTCCCCCTCCCCATAGTAGCAAAGGAAAAATAACACTTTAAATACAGGGGTACATTATATCAGAAACAATTGAGGCCAGAGAGTGGGAGAGCATCTTTGTGGTGATAAAAAAAAAAAAAAAGGGGAAATCATCAAAAAAGAATTTTATATTTGGTAAAAATATGCCCCTAAAATAAAAGTAAAGATTCTTTCAGATAAAAGAAAACTAAAAGAATTCATTACCAGTTGACTTACCACTACAATAAATGGTAAAGAAGTTCTTCAGGCTAAAAAAAATTGGTGCAAAAGGGAAATGTGTATCTTTAGGTAGAAATGTAGAACACTGCAAATGTTTTATATACAGGTACATATAAAATATTTTTTCTCTTAAATTCTTTATATATGATTATAAATAAGAAATGTGACATCTTAAGGTGTCTATATTATATGTAGATACAATAAATATGACATAGTTACAGTAAAAATAATGGCAGGTGGGAAATAAATGGATATATGGCTGCAAATTTCTACTTTTTTCTGTAAAGTGGCACAATATTAACTATAAATACACTGTGAAGAGCTAAGATTGCATATTGTACACTCAGAGCAAACAATAAGATTAAAGAAATAGAGGTGAGATAGAAATAAATTAATTGCCAAATAATAAAAAATAAGGTGATAAAGAGAAAAAGGATGCAAAAGAAGAGAAAGGACAAAAGAAGAAATTATAAAATGACATACCAAAATTCAACTATGCCAACAATTACATTAAGTATTAATGGTCTAAGCACTCCAAACAGAAGGCAGAGGTGGTTGGAACAGCAAGACCCAAATGGAATGCTATCTGTGAGAAATGCACCTTATGTATACACAGATGGAGGTGGAAAAATGTAAATTGATAAAAAACATATTTCGTGGAACAGCAAGTATAGTAATCCAAAATGGATATATTAATGTCAGATAAAATAGATTTTAAGACAAATGCTATTATTAGAGATAAATAGGAAAAATTTATAATGATAAAGCAGTAACGGAAACAGAAAATAAGACATTTTATCTACCCATTAGAGGACTATATAAATCATAAATTTGTATTTGTCCTATGACATAGCCACAAAACACATGAAGAAAAATATTGACAGAATTAGAAAAATAGATAATTACAGCCATAAAACACATGAAGAAAAAACAGAATTTGAAAAATAGATAATTATATAATCATAGTAATCATGTTTTTAGGCCAGGTATGGCAGCTCATGCCTATAATCCCAGTGCTTTGGGAGGCTGAGGTGAGAGAATCACTTGAGTCCAGGAGTTCGAGACCATCCTGGGCAACACAGACATCGTCTCTACCAAAATATACTTAGCTGGGCAAGACGTATCATGCCCAACTAATTATTAATGTCATCCCAGCTACTTGGGAAGCGGAAGTGGAAGGAGAGCTGGAGTCCAGGAGGTCAAGTGAGCTATGACTGCACCAATGCACTCGAGTGTAGGCAACAGAGGAAGACCCCGTTTCCAAAACAAAACAAAAACAAAAAAACAAATATCCTTACAACATTTCTACAAATGATAACAGTAGACATAAAGCAATTGATAAAACTAATTGAACTAGAGAACTAGACAGAACTAGTTAGCACAGACGGAACTACAACACTGTCAATTACCTTGATCTAATTGATAGTTAAAAAGCCAACAACTAGAACTAAAACTTTATTTTTCATGAAAATCATTCACCAAGACAGCTTCAGCCAAAATAATAATAATAAAAGCCTCATTAAACCTAAAACAATGAAAAAATAAAGAGTATATTCCCAAATATAACAAAAATATACTTGAAATCAATAACACTAAGACATGTAAAAAACATAAAATATATGGAAATTAAACACATTTCTAAATAATTCATGATCAAAAAAGTGGAAAATATTTTACGTGAACAAACATAAAAATACAACCTATCAAAATCTGTGCAGTATAGTTAAAGGAGTGGTTAAACTATATATTTTAATACCTTTTAAAAAGGATAATAGGCTTAGATACAATGAGCTAAAATTCTATCTTAAGAAGCTGAAAAAAGTAAAGTAAAAAAAGATAAAGAATAATATGGAGAATTTTTTTTTTTAAAAGTAGAAAACGATAGCAAAGCCAAGAAACTTTTATAATTGAGCAGCACAAAAATCTCCTACCTAGAACAATAAAGAGGAAGACACAGAAATGATCAAGAATGATGTTACAATTTGCATTATATACCTAAAAACACCACTTTTCAACACAAGCATCTCTCCCACTGTGTACCCGGGTGAATATTTTAAAGCTGAAACTAAATGTGTCTTCCAAGCTCCCTGGTGCCCTTCACATCTCATTTACTCATTTTCATGTTGATTCAAATACCAAGTGATATATAAAAGCTATCAATATGTGTATCGTAGTCATGGTTTCTTTTGTTCTTGAGCAGTCTTATAACATTAATGTCAAGTCTCTCTAAAGTGAACAAATTGCTCAAAATAAGATGAATTTTCCTGCAAGGATGAAAGCTTGGAATATGTCTTCTGACCAAGTAAGAGGCAATCAGATAACGTTGTATTACATGGAGGGTCCCACTCCCTTTACAGAAAAAGTAACAAGGATTCTTCATCAGCCTTGTAGGTACTTTTCTTAGTTTTGCCTCTTTTTGACACAGATATTGTGTCCGGAATTGGTGGGTTCTTGGTCTCGCTGACTTCAAGAATGAAGCCACAGACCCTCACAATGAGTGTTACAGCTCTTAAAGATGGTGTGCCCGAAGTTTGTTCCTTCAGATGTGTCCACAGTTTCTTCCTTCTGGTAGGTTTGTGGTTTTGCTGACTTCAGCAGAGAAGCCGCAGACCTTTGCGGTGAGTGTTATGTATAGCTCTTAAAGGTGGTGCGTCTGGAGTTGTTCGTTCCTTCTGGTGGGTTCGTGGTCTCACTGGCCTCAGGAGTAAAGCTGCAGACCTTCATGGTGAGTGTTACAACTCATAAAGGTGGTGCAAACCCAAAGAGTGAGCAGGAGCAAGATTTATTGTGAAGAGCAAAAGAACAAAGCTTCCACACGGAAGGGGACCAGAAGGGGTTGCCGCTGCTGGCTTGGGCAGCCTGCTTTTATTCCCTTATCTGACCCCACCCACATCCTGCTGATTGGTCCATTTTACAGAGAGCTGATTGGTCTGTTTTACAGAGAGCTGATTGGTCCATTTTGACAGGGTGCTGATTGGCGCATTTACAAACCTTGAGCTAGACACAGATTGCTGATCAGTGCATTTACAATCCTTTAGCTAGACACAAAAGTTCTCCAAGTCCCCACTAGATTAGCTAGACACAGAGCACTGACTGGTGCATTTACAAACCTTGAGCTAGACACAGGGTGCTCATTGATGCATTTATAATCCTCCAGCTAGACGTAAAAGTTCTCCAAGTCCCCACCAGATTAGCTAGACACAGAGCACTGATTTGTGCATTTACAAACCTTTAGCTAGACACAGAGTGCTGATTGGTGCATTTGTAATCCTCTAGCTAGACACAAAAGTTCTCCAAGTCCCCACCAGATTAGTTAGATACAGAGTGCTGATTGGTGCATCCACAAACCCCAAGCTAGACACAGAGTGCTGATTGGTGCATATACAATCCTCCAGCTAGACATAAAAGTTCTCCATGTCCCCACCCATCTCAGTAACCCTGGTGGCTTGGCCTAGTGGAGCCCATGCTGGGGCCATGGGCGGAGCTGCCCACCAGTCCCGCGCAGTTTTCCCAAACTCCTCAGCCTTTGGGCCGTCCATGGACCAGATGCCGTGGAGCAGGGGGCGGTGCCTGTTGGGGAGGCTCAGGCTGGGCGGGAGCGCACCTGGGGCCCAGGGGGGCTCGGGCATGGTGGGCTGCAAGTCCTGAGCTCTGCACCATGTGGAGGCAGCCGAGGCCTGGCAAGAATTCCAGCGCAGCACGGGCAGGCCAGCAGTGCTGGGGGACCCAGCGCACCCTCCGCAGCTGCTGGCCCGGGTGCTAAGCCTCTCACTGCCTGGGGCCGCTCCGAATGCAGGGCCCGCTGAGCCTGCACCCACCTGGAACTCACGCTGGCCTGTGAGTGCTGCGCGCAGCCCCCGTTCCCGCCCGTGCCTCTCCCTCCACACCTCCCCGCAAGCAGAGGGAGCCGGCTCCGGCCTCAGCCAGCCCAGAGAGGGGCTCCCACAGGGCAATGGTGGGCTGAAGGGCTCCTCAAGCACGGCCAGAGTGGACCGTGGCCTGAGGACGAGCCGAGAGTGAGCAAGGGCTGCTAGCACGTTGTCACCTCTCAATATTACATAAGAATTTCTAGAATGGGACTGAATATTTGCATAATTACAAAATAATTCTAGATGAGTTTGCTGTTTATTCCTATTTATGAACCACTGGCTGAGATCAAAATGAGGATGATTAAGATAATTATGGAAAACTATATAGACAGAAAAGCAAAAGAAATAATTTACTACCATCTAACAGACAAATTTGCAATTGCAATCCCTTTTACATAGATAAATAAGCTATGAGCAAAAGGTTATAGCTGAAAATAGTTGGTTATCACATGGATTAAATATGACTATTTTAGAGGAACCTAAACTTAGTGTTTAATAATGAAAGTTTTAAGAAAATATTAATATGTTATTTGATGAGGTTTAAAAAACCAAGTATGTGACTCCTACAAATGTTTATTAGGTTCTTGAAAAACTAAAGGAAAAAAGCACCTGCCTTATAAATGCAGAAGATTCTATAAACAGGAAATGTTTCTGTGGAATGAAGGGGTGGGTAGGTTGAGGGAATATACAGAGAGGCAAAGAAAAGCATATCGTCTCTCAATTTAATTATGATGTGTATTTTTTAAAACAACACAGCTGTGTGCGGCGGCTCATGCCTGTAATCCCAACACTTTGGGAGGCCGAGGTGGGCGGATCATGAGGTCAACAGATTGAGAGCATTCTGGGTAACACAGTGAAACCCCGCCTCTACTAAAAATACAAAAAATTAGCTGGGTGTGCTGGTGGGTGCCTGTAGTCCCAGCTACTCCGGAGGCTGAGGCAGGAAAATGGCGTGAACCCGGGAGGCGGAGCTTGTAGTGAGCCGAGAGAGCGCCACTGCACTCCAGCCTGGCGAGAGAGTGTGTGAGACTCTGTCTCGAAAAACAAAACAAAACAAAACAAAAAAACCCACTAGACTATCTAGAAGGATGAAAAGAATAAATTTGACAGAAATTTGGTTGAAGTAAACTCAATAAACAATTTCTAGACTCTTTTAAGATTCAGTACATGAAGCAGAGTTCTGGGAAAGTAGGAAGCTAAATACCCAAGCAAGTGCTGCTTAAGATCTTCCTGTGGAAATGTGGAGCATAAATAAATGATGACAATAACTCTCAGGACCTATATGTATCCACTTAATGCACAATTGATGTGTTTTATAATATTTACATTAATTAGACTTTCTGTTATAAAAATATGGAAAATGAACTCATCTAATTGTTTTGTGAGATATTTCTCCAGTGATAGGGAATCAAAACAAATTACCCAAGCAGGGAGAAGGGTTATTGAAAATATGGGCAGACTATAAAATTATACACAGTGGGCCTGTTATAATCATCCTATTGACATTTCCTCAGACTGTAACCCTCAAAGCCAATACCTAAAGTTAGGATTCAGGTTTGTGTATATAACCCATTATACTCATTTCCCAAGCTATCCCATTCTTTGCTCAATGCAACTACATTGTCAAAAGATAATTTGTGACTTCTACAAGGCTTCTCTTCCAAATATCTTGCCAGATTCATAGTAAGTTGTCGGCCTAAATAAATATGTGCTCCTGAATGACGTATTCTAATGATTTTAGTTTCACGTGTTGATGCCCCTCACAGCTAATGCCACATTGTACATATGGTAAGTCTCTGGTATGATAGATTTCTTTTTGCATTTGAGCTTAAATTATTGATATTAACTAATAAAACTCTCTGTTGAGTAGGAATCTGATGCATGTTTAGCTTCAGTCAAAAATGTATTTGTCCTGGCAAGAGATGATGAAAAGGCTGTTCACGTTAGAAAAGCTACACGCATTTTCCAATTCTGGTAAATACTTTTTATGCACATAAGAATTATCTACTTAAAATTTTATGTTATGGCTTGAAGATGTTATCGTGAACATTCAATGAAATAGTTGTTATTTGCTTGATTTTCAAAAGAAAGGCAAATGGTAACTTAAGGGAGCTTCTGCCGTTTGTCAGCAAGAGGATGGCAATTAATACAATGGCAAAGCCATATATAGTCTGGCAGAAAATTATGCAAAGGCACTGCTACTTGTTGATAGTTAATTTATAAAGTAGTTTGTCTCCCAGTTTCTAATGAACGTTGGCTATCTTTGACCGCTTGTTATCCATTCCCACTTTATCTTCATATTACTAATTTGCTTCTCTTTTGGGAATGTGTGCCTCCGTCATTAAGACCACATGCCATGCCCAGTCCACCCTCTGAGGAGGATGGTAATTGGCATGAGAAAACATGCTGGTGGGGGAGGTGTGGCTCATGTCTGTAATCGCAGCACTTTTGGAGGCCAGGGTGGGCGGATTGCCTGAGGTCAGGAGTTCGAGACCAACATGGCCAACCTGGTGAAACCCTGTCTGTACTAAAAATACAAAAATTAGCCAGGCATGGTGGTGGGTGCCTGTGATCCCAACTACTCAGGAGACTGAGGAAGGAGAATCCCTTGAACCCGGGAGGCCGAGGTTGCAGTGAGCCGAGATCATGCCACTGCACTCCGGCCTGGGCGACAGAGTGACATTCTGTCTCAAGAAAAAGGGAGAAAAGAGAAGAAAAGAGCCACTTGATTGTTATTCAGGCCATTTGACCCAGTAAGAGGACTTTCATAAATGTTTGGCGTAATCTTATAATAAGAGATACACTCTTGTTATTCAGAAAGGGCTACTGGGAAGAAGCAGGCATGTAAGCCTGTAACTCCCAGAAGTTGTTGGCAGACATCTCACAAGGTGATCCAGCCAGATTTCTGGTAAAGCAAATACCATGAAAATCAGAGAAGGGCCTGGAAAAGGGCAGGGCAAGAGGGTGGAGAAAGAGGGGAGAGACGGGGGAGAATGAGGGGGCGAGAGAGGAGTGGAGGCATCTCGAGCCTTGCGTCAACTCTGCATCAAATCTTAAAGTAATTCCTACAACTGGAATTTTTAGTTACACGAGTCAATAAAATTGCCATAGCCAGTTTGAGAAAGTCTTCTGCTACAAATATCCAACAGATTCCTCACTTATAGATCATTAACTCTGCTAATGGTGTATTTTGTTTTATCTTCGTTAAATTTTGTTTTTGTAGTGGCAGGAAGCGTTCTTCAAAAGTGGTCCACGTGCAGCAAACATTTCAAAATCACAAGCATACAGCACAGTCTACACCCACTCGAGCCAGTACCAAGTAAGACTTCAATTCTCCCATGCCCAGAGTTATGGTCTTGAAAGCCTGGGCATCAGGTAGGCTCATTAATTTTTATGACTTTTTTCTTTTACCCTAGTCTCACATAACCACTGGCTTAGGTGATTGCTTTTAGGCAGAGAAAACTGATTTGCAATCTATGATCCCAGCAGGGAAAGAAGAAGTTCACTCTCTGGTTAGTTAAATTCTTAGAGAACAAGACAGGCATTTTTATTAAATCATGAGAGGGCCTGAGTAGGTTATACTTACTTTACCCCAACTCCCAGCCTGAAGCTGAGCTGACAGGATAAAATACTCTTTATTAGTTCAGCTACTGCATTGCTTACACAGTGATCTAATGCCCATGCATATTTGCTATAAAGCCTTCTTAGTACCAGAGAGGGATTTTAATTAGACAAACTGTAATCTCTTTTCATTTATTAATTCTTTCCCTTAGGCTTGCTGTATAAAAATGTGTGAATAATTAAAGCCTGAGAAAAAGAACACTCCTTCCTAAAGTGTTGCTTTAAGAAAAATATTGACTTCTCCCTCCTTGCCCCCAAGAAAACGGAAAAGATACACACGTATCTCACGAATACTGACAGGGTAACTGGGGCTAAGGAGAGTTATGAAAGGATGGAAGAAAAATTGCAATTTAGGGATAAATCCAGAAGTTCCACAGTTAATGTTGAGGAAGTACAACCTAGGCATATTAACACACTGGTTAAGAGTGTATGATTTGGGAATAAGTTTTCCAAATTTTCACCCCCGATGTGCTACTTACTAGCTGTGTGAACCACCGAAGTCCCATTTTCTCAAACATGAAGCAGAGATGATATCGCCTCTATAAAAGAGGCCAGTTTTATAGGGCAGTTATGATTATTACATGAGATGATATTGTGAGCATTTTATCTGGCACAGAGTACACAAGGTAGAAATGGTGGCTGCTATTAGTATTATTACTATCCTTTAATATTTATCTTCATATTACTACTTCTCTTTTATTGTAATTTGTCTTACATTTCCCTATATGGGTTTTATATTTGAATGAAATCACAGAATCAATGTGCTCGAGTCCTTGGCTAGGTCTTGTTTAAATTCCTAACTGTTCAGAGGGGAAAACCTGGAAAAAAAGTTTGAGGATTTGATCTTGAATGAGCATACCAGTCCAAAAGAGAAGGTTCATTATGTCCAAGATCATCTGTGATTCCTGTTTACCCAGGGTCATGACCAACATCACTCACAGGTAGTTCAATGTTAGCAGTCTTGGTGGAAGAGACAGAACTGGACTGGGAATTAGACAGTTTATCAAAAAGTCACACACAATCACACATACAAATATGCAAAAATTATGAAGAATAGTAATTATCTAATAAATAACACCCTGCCTCATCTCCTTGATAATACCAGAATAGGAAAAAAAAGTAACAATAAGTAGAAAGCTATAATTAATTTTTTGGGGTGATAGTGATTTAGATATGTGTCTTTTAGGTTAGGGTCAAACTAGGATAATTGACGTTGGCATTTCTTATAGTTATTCTATTCAATATAATTTCCTATTCTTATTGAATAGATTTTTTTTAAAGTTACTGCCTTATTGCTGAATTTTTAGTTCAACAATTTTTTTAAAAAAATTCTAAACCTTAATTTTTGAGATTTACAAGCTTATGTTGTGTTAGATACTTCTAAAAAAGCAATAATATATTTTGAAATTTGTGCTTCAATGCTTTGTTAGACACATTCGCCCAAGAGGTAAAAATACTTCCTGGCAATATACTGATGATTTAAAAGAAGTCCATCAAAAGTGACCTGTACTTTAGACAGGCAAAGAACTCAAAACACTGTCAATTCACATAAATTGTAATAATCCATAGTTAGTAGGAAAGGGAGACACATGATGTGCTATCCATTTCTACTTCTTGAGAACACATGGAAAAGCATTTGGAGGAAAGACACAGAAAGCAAAGAGTAAAAAGGGATTCTGCAGAAAAAGAAATGTTTAAACCTCTAAGGTAATAAAAAATAATTTTAAAAATGTATAAATAGACCTACAGTCAAGCACACAAAATCAAACTTAAATGACTTAAATGAACCAATAATTTTAGAGAATAAATACTTTGATAAATATTTTCAGTTCCTTTACCAGATATAATTTGTTATAAGTAACTGCAGAGAAATAAATGATTGGAACCTTTAGAGATTTATGTATCATGATGTTCAGCAGGCTTTATCATTCTTTCTAATGTCTTTTTAAAATTGGAAAAGAAAAAGCTTAGAAACAAAGATAAGAGAGAGGGAATGGTGATAGATGTCATCTCTGAGTACTTCTAGGTAGTGAAACACAAACAATCTCACTATGTTTATATCAAGTTTATCCCTTTTATATTTTTTCCCATTTGCTACTCTGCTCGCATCATTTTATGTAGTTTCAGAGAGGAAAGGTAATACCATTTTCCCTAGAAGTAACTGCTCCTGCCCCTCCACTCAACCCCTCACCCCAGGACGCACATGAAACCGTATCAATAGTGGCAGTCCTCAATTTCTAAAAGGCATAAAGTCTGACATTCAAATGGCCTTTCATATTTTACTATTCAATTAGCCTGCCTTAATCACTATGTTTCTGATTGCATGATATGCTGCAAACATTCCAGCAAGAAGATTGGAAACAGCCAGAGCCAGATGGGGTTAGGGCTGGAGAAAACTAACTTTGCAGCTCAAAATTTTGGTGATGACAATCGGGATAATAGTTCAAATTATCAAGCAAAAATTCCTAGTGGCCAATCCTGTTCCTGTTCCCAGTAGTCACCCAAAGGGTCTGATTAAGGGACTCCCAAATGTTTTCCACATGTAAAAGACATCTCCAAGTTCATTTTTTCTGTTCTTGGTGTTAAATCCACTCTTTTTTCTCTTACTGAAGAAAGTTTATTATATTATATTTAAATTAATGAGAATGGAGTTAATATAGAGATCTTAAATATACTGAACTTATAAATAAGGTAATAAAACACTCTTTATTGTTCAGTGTTCTGTTACAGATAACTTAAACCACTTTAGCTATTTTGGTAAAAAGAGATTATTTTATGATGGAGTGAATTATGGTTTCCACCCTTCACTCTCTGCTTCATCATGGGATTGTACAGTCTCACCCTGTGGCATGGTACTTACTGAAGTAATTCTCCACTCCTGGATGTTGGGCTCACCATGTGACTTTCCTTAGCCAGTGGGATGTTAACAGATATAACACAGGTATTGGACTGAATTATGCTTGAATGAGTAGATTTGGTCTTTCGGTCATCTGCCATTGCCATGTCCAGCTAGCCTGACACACCAAAAATGATAGGAGTTGCCTTTACAAGAGCCCAGGGCAAATCAGAAGACCACTGTCTGACACATAGCATGAAAAATAAATGCTTATTTTTGAATTCTATTAAGAATTTTTGGTTAGTTGTTATACAGCATTGTTTTAGCAACAGTTTATTGAAAGTTATAGGGAGTTAGGTACTTACAAATTATTTGAAGGGCCAGGAGACCTGGTTCTAGACAAAATCTCTAAAAATGACTTAACAGGCCGGGCGTGGTGGCTCAGGCCTGTAATCCCAGCATTTTGGGAGGCCAAGGCAGGTGGATCACGAGGTTCGGAGTTCAAGACCAGCCTGGCCAACATGGTGGAACCCCGTCCCTACTAAAAATACAAAAAAATCAGCGGAGCGTGGTGGTTAGCGCCTGTAATCCCAGCTACTTGGGAGGCTGAGGCAGAGAATTGCTTTAACCCAGGAGGCAGAGGTTGCAGTGAGCCAAGATCACACCACTACACTCCTCCAGCCTGGGTAACAGAGTAAGACTCCGTCTCAAAAAACAAAAACAAACAAACAAAAAAAACAAACAAAAAAAAGAGGACCAAACTGGCTTTTTCACAGGGAAACTACCCTTCCGATATAACTTCTCAGTTGCTGTAGGAACTGTTTATTCAAATATCATACCATCTTAGCCATCATAGAGAGGCCAGGAACCTCTAGCCACAACTATTAGATTAAAAAAAAATACCCCTTTAGCTAATCCAGTGTCAGAAGCCACATTAGGGAATGATGTCACCTGAACTATTACTGCTAAATCTACACCAGCAAAATGAATGCCATTGCAATATCTTCTCTCTACCTATTTAATTGAGGTGTAAGATCAAGTGTCAAATGAATATTATGATTGGTGGACCTTCAATATCTTTGGGAACACTTGCTAAAAAGGAGTCTAGAAAATACAGTTTTAGCTACAAAGCACACCAGGAGAAAGGTTGGATAAGGTGTTGAAGTAGTCAATCCAAATATTAGCCATATGTATTACATTTAATATTACTAGAAACAAAAGACTTGATCATATATTTCACCTGTTTTTGACACATCCATGTATCTACACACCACAGTGGAAATTTCCACAATGATATGACAGAATATGGAAAAGGTAGAGCTTCTACATAACAATAGTTTCAATGATCTATGAAGATCCTGTGTGGTGTGACATAAGAATGTAGAAACAGGGTCCAGCCATAGAAAAACTGGCAGAAGCAAACAAAACAAAGGGGTTAGGTTTCTAGGCTGCCCCATATACAATTTCTTACATTTATTGTCAGGTGGGATATAATCCAGAAACCAGAACCTGGGAAAAGTGCCAATTCGGCTGACTGGTGACTATTAGAACAATGAAAGCACAAAGAACAGAGGCTAATGCTGATATATTGGGTGCAGTTAGCCTATGTAATACGTATTCATAGTTAAGTAAAAACAGCAATATACTATGAAGCCTCACTTTATTTGACTCAAAGTCTAAAAAAGATTAAGTTAACAAATAGTTGGGCATGCATCCCTCATTAGTGCAGGGCAGGAACGACCAGAGATTGGTGAAACCTGCCACTAATTCATATTAAAAAATATAGGAATATATATCCCTTGACATGAGAAGAATATTCACCTTTTTCTGCTTCCAACTCTAACTCAGCCAAAAAACTAAAAGAAAAAAAAGTTGTGAAGAAAGAATGCAACTTTTATAAGTTTTATATTAATGGAAAGGTGGTCAGTTATATTTTATTCACAAGTTCACCGTAGGCATCAAAAACTACTTCAACTGGTGTTTTGTGTTCTTTTATGTGATGACTAGTGAGGTACAGCCACAAGAAGAAACACAGGAAAGGCTGAGGGAAACAGAGTTTATTATACTCTCAGGTTTTACAGACCAGAGGCAAGACATACCATGTCAACATGTGGTAGGGGGAGGAAGAGGAATAGACCTTGGCATTTACTGGGATTTTTCGGCAAGACAGGCAAGGCAGGGCAGGTTAAGCAGTTTAGTATGGCTTGTTTGAATACTTTCAGTGGGCTCTAACCTATAGCAGTAGATTCTAGTTGCATGATACCTGGCCTGGGATGGTTTAGGCAGGTTTATTGCCTCCTGGTGTGTAAAAGTCAGATAGAGGAGGCATGGCTCTGGGTTCATTTGTTTGTATAGCATTCCTAGCTAGACCCTTGGTCATTTCTAAGAATTATCATCAGAAGGGACAATCTTTCCCTTGCCAGGAAGGAGTTTTAACATGTCAAAACATTATAATACATATAAAATTTGAAAATATATATTTACAATACAATTGGTTTAAACCGTTTAACATAAGATGGTAATATCAGTAGCACCCAAACTCAGGCTGAGTCCAAGCCTGTCTGCTGGATGTACGAGTGCTGACTACCGGATGCGTAAATAGTGATCTACACTATTGACTTGTCCTAATGTTGTGGCAGATTCAAAAGATTGCAACACTGTCATACTTATAGAGACACATCATTATTACAAAATACAAAACTTTTAATTCAGTTGTAGTTTGCTTTAATGTAATTTTACAATGTTCAAGAAAACATACTATGGTAACCCAAAACTTCAGTCTGATTATGAAAAAAACAGATAAATTCGACCCATTGGATTGGGTGTAAATACCTGACCCCTAATCATCAAAACTCTCAATGTCATTCAAAACAAGAAAATCTGAAACACAGTTACAGCTAAAAGGAGCCTAGGAAGGCATGAAGACTTCAAGTAATTTGGTATCCTGGATGAAATCTTTGAAGAGAAAAAAGATTTTAGATAATGAAAATTAAGGCCATCTGAGCAAGTCTGAGCTTTAGTGAATAATGATATAGCAATATTGGTTTGTTAATTGTGACAAATACACTAATGTAAGACGTTGGCAGTGGGAAAAACTCGGTGTGGCGTATGTGATAGCTATCTGTTCTATCTTCACATTTCTAGAAATATTCTAAAATTAAAACGTTTTTAAAAAACAAAATAACCAAAAAGAATTCTGTCCAGAAGTCACACAGTAAAATACAAATGCCTTGCAGAGGAAGTTTCCTATATACAAATGCCTTGCAGAGGAAGTGTCCTATATACAAATGCCTTGCAGAGGAAGTTTCCTATATACAAATGCCTTGCAGAGGAAGTGTCCTATATACAAATGCCTTGCAGAGGAAGTTTCCTATATACAAATGTTACACGCATTACTAGCTGCCATCTTTAATAAAGGGCTTGAAAGTCAGATGACCCAAACATAATATTCAAGATCCCAAACTACATTCTCCTTTGACAAGAAAAAAGTGAAAGTATTCTTTCTCCTGAAGGCAGGAAAAACAAATTTTGCGTAAATTCTAGTAACAAAATGGTTTTACAGACCCTTTATCATCTATTTTTGTTGGCAAGAGGGAAAGAATCAAGAATCTGTGACGTTGCCATGCAAAGACCATCAGTTGAAAAACTAGGAGAGTTGTGATCGTGTGAAAATCTAAACTTAATTACATCTTAAATCATTGATTTTTACTGCAGGGTTTCTATCTCTTTAATCTTTCAAGATATGGCATTGCTTATAAGTAGAAAGAAATCAAATATTTAAATGTGCCTTTTGGGTGTTCTGATTATGATGAAGGTATATACCTTTCTTTGTACTAGGTGACAAAGAAAGCAATACGTAAATGGTCAAGTTGAGAAGTTTTTTCTTGCTTATTTTGACATTCTCAAATAAAGAAAAAAATATTAAAATTAAGATCAGGCTTTGTAAAGTGTGTCCATGAACAGGCAAAAAACTTGTTAGAAACGGAAATCCCATACTTCATCCATTCTCTGGCCGGATTACTAATGGTAAAATAATCCCCAAGTAATTTGCATGGTCATTAAAATTTGTGAATTAAGTTACATTAAAACCACTTAATGGCAACTCAGCATATACATACATATACATAAAAACACACACAAGCATGCACAAAACCATTTTTATTCACTTGTTTTATACAGCAGAAAATTAGGAATTCTCGTATACTGATCTTCAACAAGTGTGTTTAATGGAGTCAGGACTAGAAAAAGGAAGAGGGTACTATTTCTACCATTTATTATCAGTGGGATGTTAGGATTTTGGTTATGCATCTGAGCCTCATGGATTTCATTGTCAACTTGCCTGCCTCACGGGAGCTTTTTTGAGAACAGTAGATAATTATTGTGTCTACTTGAAGTCTGTAAAGTGCCATAGCTGCATGAGTTATGTCAGAATGATCACTATTAGCCTCATTTGGTGAAGGGAAATGTTGCAATCATAAACGGTTCCAAGACTGCAAGACCAATGGTAGACAGGCTAGGTTTATTTTTTGCTATGGTAACTCGTATCAGATTGATGAATTAGATATGAAATTTCCATCAGCTGATTTATCTTGCCTGGGATATCTTTCTTTTATTGAATCATGTCACATTATGAAATTCTATGTATATTAAGGGTTTTAATTATCAAAATGGCAAAACGTACCACAGAAATAAAGGGTTAATAAAACATTGTTGGGTTAAATATTACATTAACTAAACTGTATATGAACAATACAGTTAATTTTCTATTGTTGATTTATAAATAATATACACCAACGATTTTAATTCATACCTGTTCATTACAATTTACTTATAGGTAAATTTTCTTTCTATCTTCACTATCTTAGTGAATGCAAGTCAATTTTACTGTGACATATTCTAAAAAGTGACTCTGACACCCTTACTTACAACTTTCTCTGTCAACATTATTTTACTTTTTTATATATAAATATTATTTTTTCTGAAATATCTTCAAACTATGGCTATATGAAGAGTTATGCAACTTCTTACACATTAAATATTTAGTTTGTTTTCTATTTTTATGTGTTAAAAACGAAACCTGAACAAATACTCATTTACAACATTAATACATTATATATTTCTGATTATTAACTGAAGACTAAAATTATTTATATCAGAATTACTGGGTCACTTTCACCTCTTATAAATGTATTTACACACGTTTCCAAATTGCATCTTTCTCTGAAACGTTGTAGTAATATAGTGTCCCAAACAGAAAATGACAATGCTTATTGCTATCTCTTATTCTTACATAATTTTTTTAAAAATTAGCTAAATTGACAAAGATAGAATGTCATTTTCAAAATTTGCATTCATTTTATTTATTGGTGAAGATAAATGTTCATCTTTATCAGTGACTTTGGCTATTTGCCTTCTTCCCTTAATCTTCCTTTTTGTCCTTTTTCTCCCTTAAAAAATTAAATTGTCTTTTTATATTGTTTCTAACTTGACTTGTGCTGAAGAAACTTGATTTTTGCTGAAGAAAGTTTACCAGATTTTTCATGAGGGATCAGTATCCCAGCTACTACACAAGGAACCCCTACAACTGAATAGCAAAAACAAAAACAAACAAACAACCTACCAGTAACCTGATTTCAAAATGGGCAAATGATTTAAGTAGACATCTAAAAAAGACATAAATATGGCCAACAGTTATATGAAAAGATACACAATCTCACTAATCATTGGAGAAATGTAAATCAAAGGCTCAATAACATATCACCTCACACAAATTAGAGTAATTATTATCAAAAAAATAAAAGGTAACAAGTGTTGGCAAGGATGTCGGGAAACTGGGACTTTTGTCATCTATCAGGAATGTAAAATGATACAGCCTTTATGGAAAACAGTGTAGAGGTTCCTCAAAAAATTAGAAATAGATCTACTATATGATCCAGCAATTCTCTTTCTAGATATTTATCCAAAAGAGCTGAAATCAACATCTCGAGGAGGTATGTGCACTCTCATGTTCATTGCAGAATTATTCAAAATAACCAAGATGTGGAAACAACCTAAATGTCTATCAGCAGATGAATGGAGAAAGTTTGGCATATATACACAATTGAATATAATTCAGCCTTGAAAAAGAAGGAAATTCTGCCATATGAGACAAGATGAACGGATCTGTAGCCAATCTGTGTAAGCCAGTCATAGGAGTACAAATACTGAATAATTCCACTTACACTAGGTATCTAAAATAGTCAAACTCACGGAAACAGTAGATCAGTGCTTACCGTGGGCTGGAGGGATACAGAAATGAGGAACTTCTGTTTAACAGGCAGTTGCAGGTATGCAAGTTGAGTAAATTCTAGAGATTTGATGTATGACATTGTGGCCAGAGTTAACAATACTGTGTTGTACACTTAAACATTTGTTAAGAACATAGATCTTGTTTTAATGTTCTTACCGTTATAAAATTTTTAAAAGTAAATTTAATTTTTAAAAAGGTTATCATAAAAATATGGAAAAATACATATATTTTGTTATTGCAGATAATTTTCATTCAAATTTTTCACTAACATGTTTTTTAATTTATCATTTTTAAAAAATTTTTTACCAGTATGTTGATGTAAGATGTTTGTTTTTATGTCACAATAATCTCATTTTCTCATTTTTATTTAGTTTGTTGTTTCCTTAATAATTTATAGTGGTATTACCTTATATTTGCTTCTTGTATTTTACTTTGATTTTTTAACTCTTTAATTTACTTGAATTTATGTTGTTCCATGCTGTGATACAAAAATTTAAGTTTTTGTGTACCTACTTAACTGTGTGTCTTGTATTCAGCCTTTTTTTTTGTTTTTGTACAAGCAACACAGTGACACACACACAAACACAGTAGCTCTAAAGCATTTGACTAACTGCTGAGCAAATCTCATCACAATTCTTTTTTAGCATTTTCATAGGTTTGTGTGCTTTTACCTAAAAATTAACTCACTACTCTCTCTAAAGAATCACATGGAGATTTTTATTGGTATATCATTGAGATACTACCTTTTGTAGAAGTCAGATATCTAGGCAATCCACCTGATTATAATATATCTCTCCTTTCTCATGTGTTCTTTTTAGTCCTTCTTTAAAAAATATTTCAGATATTGCGTTACTAATGGTGATCTCAATCTCTGTGTGTAGTTGTTCTTAAGAAGGAAATTAGAAACCTACAGCCTATCCTACTATGACTACAATTATACAGTATTTTTAATGGTCACATATAGAAACTCCCATTATTTAAGGAATAATGCTCTAAAAGAAGCCATTTTCTATGAAAAGAAAATAAATAGCAATCATGTATATTAATGCTCTCCACTGAGCATGCTGGTTGTCCAACTGTTTTATTTACTCTGTATCACTTTAGCTTAAGCATAGATCAAATCTTCTATATGTGAGTTTAAAAACTGTGTATGAATTCATATTAACAACATTCGTTTTTGTAATAATACTTCATGTTAATTATTTTATTCAATCTCAAATTCAGATTGGGGGAGGTGGGGGAAATTCCATTAATCCCAATTCAGATGAGAAAATTGAAGCCAAGCAAGGTTAAGTAAAAAGAATTAGGTTGCACTTTCAACAAGAAGGAAAGCTGGGATTGGACACCAGGTATGCAGAATGTTGTTGCATTCTATCACACACAAAATTAGCTCTCATCTAACAAAAGACAGATAATATTTCAATATTATTTTATGTTTCAGTTGCCTATAATCATAAAAGAACTGCCATATCAAAATTTGCCACTGTTATATACACATTTTTAAACACTTGTTTTGAGATACTTGTTTCATGCTTAGATTACATTTACATATTTAAGGCTGTATGTATATGAGGTAGCCTCAGTGAAATAATAGTTCTAATAAACCTAAAAAAACACTTTCTATAAACATTTGTTCAATACTTTCATAACCAACATTAATGAAAAAGAAAATAGAAGATTTCTTGGGTTTTAAAATTTAATTTGGGAACCGAGTATTTCTTTAATGTTTTTCAAACTGCAGTCTTATGGCAGTTAAATTAGAAAGTTAAGGCCAGGAGTGGTGGCTCACGCCTGTAATCCCAGCACTTTGGGAGGCCGAGGCAGGTGGATCACGAGGTCAGGAGATCGAGACTCATCCTGGCTAACACGATGAAACCCTGTCTCTACTAAAAATACAAAAAATTAGGTGGGTGTGGTGGTGGGCGCCTGTAGTCCCAGCTACTCGGGAGGCTGAGGCAGGAGAATGGCGTGAACCTGGGAGGCGGAACTTGCAGTGAGCCGAGATCGCGCCACTGCACTCCAGCCTGGGCAAAAGAGTAAGACTCCCTCTCAAAAAAAAAAAAAAAAAAGTTAAAGAAAACAGGCCAGGTACAGTGGCTCACTCCTGTAATCCCAGCACTTTGAGAGGCCAAGGAAAGAGGATCCTTTGAGATCAGCAGTTTGAGACCAGCCTGGGCAACATGGTGAGACCCTGTCTCTACAAACAATGTAGAAATTACCCAGGCTTGGTGGCATGCACCTGTAGTCCCAGCTACTTAAGGGGCTGAGGTAGGAGACTTGCTTGACCCCAGGAGGGCTAGGGTGCAGTAAGCCAAGATAGCACCACTATATTCCAGCCTGGGTAACAAAGTGAGACCCTGTTTTTAAAAGAAAAGGAACACAGAAGGTTTTTTTTTTTTTTAAGGCTTTAGCTGGGTGCAGTGGTGCATACCTGTAATCTCAGCCTCTTGGGAAGCTGAGGTGCGAGGATTCTTGGATTCCAGGAGTTCAAGACCAGGCTGGGAAAAATAGCAAGACCCTATCTCTAGAAAATAAATAAGTACATAAATACATAAATAAAATGCCTAGTTCACATCTAGACAGCCATATTAAAAATATAATTTGAGACATTGTAGCTCAAGATGATAAATATCCAAGTGCTCTATTTGATAGCTGAGAAAGTATAAGAGTTAGATAGTGATAGGGCTTAGATTTGAATATAAGCCTGTTCACCAGAGCTTATATTCTCAACTATGCACTTTCTGTAAATAAAATATAAAAGGCAGTCAGAAATAAATACGAATTAGGCTAAATCAAAAACAATGGCAAGATAAAACAATAGAAATATTAGACTTTTGTAAATTTATTTTTAATTTTAAAAAATAATTTCAACTTTCAGATTCAGCGGGTACATGTACAAGTTTGTTACATGGGCATATTGTATAATGCTGAGGTTTGGGGTATGAACGACTATCACCCAGGTAGTGAGCATAGTACCCGATAGGTAGTTTTTCAGTACTTTTCTCCCTCCCTGTTTTCCCCCATTTAGTTAGTAGTCCTCATTGTCTATTGTTCTCATCTTTATGTTCATGTGTAACCAGTGCTTAGCTCCCACTTATAAGTGAGAGCATGCGATATTAAGTTTTCTGTTCCTGTGTTAGTTTGCATTGGATAATGGCAAAGGACATGATTTCCTTTTTATGGCTGCATAGTATTCCATGGTGGACATGGACGACATTTTCTTTATCCAGTCTACCATTGATGGGCACCTAGGTTGGTTCCATGTCTTTGCCATTGCTAATAGTGCTATAAGGAACATATGAGTGCATGTGTCTTTTTGGTAGAACAATTTATTTTTGGGGGGGTATATACCAGTAATGGGATTGCTGGGTCAAATGGTAGTTCTGTTTTAAGTACTTTAAGAAATCTTCAAACTCCTTTCCATAGTGGCTGGACTAATTTACATTCCTACCAACAGTGTATAAGCATCTCCCTTTCTCTGAAGCCTCCCCAGCCTCTATTGTTTTTAGCCATTCTGACTGATGTGAGATGGTTTCTCATTGTGGTTTTGATTTGCATTTCTCTGATAATTAGTGATGTTGAGCATTTTTTAAATACATGTTTGGCCATTTGAATGTCTTCTTTTGAGACGTGTCTGTTCATGTATTTTGCCCACTTTTTAATGGGGTTGTTTTTTGCTTGTTTAATTGTATAAGTTCATTATATATTCTACATCTTAGACCTCTGTCAGTGCATAGTGTTTGAATATTCTCTCTCCTTCTCTAGGTTGTCTGTTTGTTCTTTTGATAGTTTCTTTTGCTAAGCAGAAGTTCTTTAGTTTAATTAGGTCCCACTTGTCAACTTTTGGTTTTGTTGCAATTTCTTTTGAGGACTTGGTCATAAATTCTTTCCTAAGGCTGATGTCCAGATGGCATTTCCTAGGTTTTTTTTTATAGGATTTTTATTGTTTGAAGAATCACATTTAAATCTTCAATCCATTTGGAGTTAATTTCTCTATATAGTGAAAGGTGGATGTCCAGTTTAATTCCTCTGCACGTGGCCAGCCATCTATCCCAGCACCATTCATTGAATAGGGAGTTCTTTCCCCAATGCTTATTTTCTTGTCAACTCTGTTGAAGATCAGATGACTGTAGATATGAATCTTTATTTCTGGGTTCTCCATTATTTTCCATTGGTCTATTTCTGTACCAGTACCATGCTCTTTTGGTTACTGTAGCTTTCTAGTATAGTTTGAAATCAGATAATGTGATGCCTTCAGCTAGCTTCATTCTTTTGCTTAGGATTGCTTTGGCTATGATTGCTATCTTTTGCTTATGATTGCTTCATTGGTTCCATATGAATTTTAGAATTTTTTTCTAATACTTTGAAAAATGATACTGGTAACTTGATAGTAATAGCATCGAATCTGCATATTGCTCTGTGCAGCATAGCCATTTCAATGATATTGATTCTTTCAATCTATGAGGATGGAATGTTTTTCCATTTGTTTGTGTCAAATGAAGAAATACAAGACTTCAGTTTTGCATCAAGGTGTTGATAAAAGTTTCATGGAGGTAATGGAAGAAAATTAGGTTGTAACATTCCTGAATTCTTAATTTTAAACTTTCTAATGACTGATCACAAACAATTATCTTTTCAGTTTTCTCACTTGGTCACTCCTTCTGAAATTATTCTCTGACCACATCAGGTTTTCTCTTAATTTATGTTTGGGATTTTCTCATCTTCCTGTTTTAGAAAATGCCATCCAAAATGGTCATCAGGGGAAGCACCAAGCTTCTATCATTGTTTAGGACCATGTGCAGAAACTTTTAAAACATTCTTCATTAATAAATACTAAGCTTGATTGATTGGTTTTTATAACATTAAAATATAAATGTTTTTGGACACAGAAAATATTTTTTTCAAATTTGTTTTTTTGTAGAATTATATGCATGGTATAAACATACCTTAGAGATACTGCAGGTTTGATTCCAGACTACCATAATAAAAGTTAATATCACAATAATGTGTTATTCAGTGTTTTCGGTTTCTCAGTGCATTTAAAAGTTATGTTTATACTATCTGCTGGTCTCTTAAGTGTGTAATACTATTATATCTAAAAGACAATGTAAATACCTTAATTAAAATGTTAGCTGAAAATGCTAACAATCCTGTGAGCCTTCAAGTCATAATCTTTTCTTAAAATTATCTTATTTTATTTTTTAAATTTAGGTACAGTGTGTCACTATGTTGCCCCTGGAGTACAGTGGTTTTTCACAGAAACAAGCCTACTACTGATCAGCATGGGAGTTTAGACCTGCTCTGTTTATTTCCTGAGCTATTTAATCCCTCCTTAGTCAACCTGGTAGTCTCCTACTCCCAGAATGTCACCATAGTGATGCTTAAATTAGTGCGGACACCTGATTGGAATAGTGCACCGCAGCATAGAACTCCTGGGCTCAATTCATCTTCCCGCCTCAGCCTCCTGAGTAGATGGGACTACAGGCATGTGCTACCACACCTGGCACATCCTAATCTCTTTGCTGGTGGACAGTCCTTCCTCGATATTGTTGGCTGCTGACTGATCAGAATGGTGGTTGCTAAAAATAGGAATGGCTGTGGAAATTTATTGAAATAAGACAAGAATAAACTTTGCTACATGAATTGACTCTTCCTTTCACAAAAGATTTCTCTGTAGCATTCAGTGCTGTTTCATAGCATTTTGCCCATAATAGAACTTCCTTCAAAATTTGAGTCAGTCCTATCAAACCCTACTGCTGCTTTATCGACTAAGTTTATATAATACTCTAAATTCTTGGTTGTTATCCCAACAACATTCAGAGCCTCTTCACCAGACATAGATACCATCTCAAGAAACCACTTTCTTTGCTTATCTATAAGAGGTAATTCCTCACCCATTCAATAATTTTATCATGAGATTTCAGCAATTCAGTCACATCTTCCACCTCTACTTCTAATTCTAGTTCTCTTGCTATTTCCACCATATCTGCAGTTACTTCCTCCACTGAAGTATTAAACTTTTCAAAGTCATCTGTGAGGGTTGGAATCAACTTCTTCTAAACTCCTGTGAATATTGATATTTTGACTTCCTCCTGTGAATCACAAATGTTCTTAATGACATCTAGAATGGTGAATTCATTCCAGAAGGTTTTCAATTTACTTTGCCCAAATCCATCAGAGGAATCACTTTTCCTTACAAAGTGTATTTTCTAAACAATAAGACTTGAAAGTCAGTGACTCCTTCATTTATGGGTTGCAGAATGGATTTGTGTTAGCAGGCATGAAAACAACATTCATCCTTTTGTACATCACCATCAGAGCTTTTGGGTGACTAGGTCCACTGTCAATGAACACAGTAATATTTTGAAATAACTCTTTTTTTTTCCTTTTCCTGAGCAGTTGATCTTAACAGTGAGTTTTAAACATTCAGTAAATCATGCTGTAAACAGAATGAACTGTCATCCAGGCTTTGTTGTTCCATTTATAGAGCACAGGTAGAGTAGATTTAGCATAAGTCATAATAGCCCTATGATTTTGTAATGAAAAATAAGCATTGGTTTCAAATCACCTGCGACATTGGCCCCTAACAAGAGAATCTGTCTGTTCTTTGAAGTTTCAAAGCCAGATATTAGCTATGGAAGTCCAAGATGGCATCTTCTAGTATAAGGCTGTTTTGTCTACATTGAAAATCTGTTATTTAACGTAGGCACCTTCATTAACGATTTTAGCTGGATCTTCTGGATAACTTGTTGCATTTTCTGCATCAGCACTTGCTGCTTTGCCTTGCACTTTTATGTTATGGAAACGGCTTTCCTTAAACCCCATGAACCAACCTCTGTTAGCTTCAGACATTTCTTCTGCAGCCTCCTCACCTCTCAGCCTTCATAGAATCAGAGAGAGTTATGATCTTTCTCCAGATTAGGCTTTGGCTTAAGGCAGTGCTGTGGCTGGTTGGGTCTTTTATCCAGATCACTCAAACTTTCTCCATATCAGCAATAAGGGTGTTTCACATTCTTATTTGTTCACTGGGGTAGCACTTTAAATTTTTGTCAATAACTTTTCCTTTACATTCACAATTTGACTGTTTGGCACAAGAAGCCAAGCTTTTAGCCTATCTTGGCTTTTGACATGCCTTCCTCATGAAAGTTAATAATTTCTAGCTTTTGATTCGAAGTGAGAGATGTGTGACTTTTCCTTTTAGTTGAACATTTAGAAGCTATTTTAAGGTTGTTACTTGGCCTAATTCAATATTGTTGTGTCTCAGAAAATAGAGGGACCTGAAGAGGAGAGAGATGGAGGAATGGCTGGTTGGTAGAACAGTAAGAACAGATGGGATATTTATTGATTAAACTCACTTTTTTATATGGGCTCCATCCATGGCATCCCAAAACAATTACGATAGTAACATCAGAGATTACTGATCACAGATCATCATAACTGATATAATAATGAAAATATTTAAAATGTTGTAAGAATTACCAAAACGTGATACAGAGAACAGAGTGAGCACATGCTGTTGGAAAATTGGCACTGGCTAACTTGCTTGATATAGGGCTATAACAAGCCTTCGATCATGAAAAAATGCAGTATCTGTGAAGTGCAATAAAGTGAAGCACCATATAACAATGTGTGCCTTATTTCCATAGCTGCTTTACTATGAGATGGCTTCTATTTTAGTTCATCTGTACATACTCTAGTTTTCATTATCATTCTTAGTATATCACATGTGCAAAAGTACTAGTGTGCAATATGTAAATATTCATTTTTGAATTCGAATTAAACAAGCCATTGACTGTATTATTAGTACATATGCACAGTATTTATCTTTTATTGAGCCTTGTTAAGTACAACAGAATGCTTTCGTTTCTGTTCATAATATATCTTTTCCTACTTCTCTATGAAACATTCATTTCAAAAGTATTACAGAATATTTCCCCTAAGATTTCAGTTTAACAAATAATGAGGCAGATAAAGCGTATTTCATATTCATATATCAGAATGAATAATAAAACATTTTGAATTTTTCTTCGACTTTCATAAAATAATGAATAGTACTTTAGACAGGCAATACAGACTTCTGAAGGAAATGAGGAAAAGATATCATGTAATTAATTCTTTCATACTTCATATAATATTATTTCTAACAATCTGTTACTATCTCAAAAGTAACTTACAGAATTGGAATAGGAATGCAGTCCTATAACTTCTACATTTAAAGGAACCAGAATTGTTTGTAGATAGGAGTAATATAACAATATTTAAATAAAAAACAATATTTTGCTGGCCTCACACAACTTTCTCTTATTTCAAAAAATTTTGAGTGATGATTTAGCCAAAAAAACTTTAACATAGCCCTTTCTTAGGCCTCCATTTCAGGGGTGATATTTACTTTGATTAAATTATCACAGTAAGAATATATATGTAATGCTTATTTTCATCTACACATTCTCTTTCTTTTTTTTTTTTTTTTTTTTTTTTTTGAGACGGAGTCTCGCTCTGTCGCCCAGGCTGGAGTGCAGTGGCGCAATCTCGGCTCACTGCAGGCTCCGCCTCCCGGGTTCACGCCATTCTCCTGCCTCAGCCTCTCCGGGTAGCTGGGACTACAGGCGCCCGCCACTACGCCCGGCTAATTTTTTGTATTTTTAGTAGAGACAGGGTTTCACTGTGGTCTCGATCTCCTGACCTCGTGATCCGCCCGCCTCGGCCTCCCAAAGTGCTGGGATTACAAGCGTGAGCCACCGCGACCGGCCCACATTCTCTTTCTTGCTCACTAAATCATTAGGCTGCCTGTGTTTTATTCTTGGAAACATTTATAACCCTGTCAGTTTTTGATGTTCCAGTTTGAGGGCTCGGTACAAAGAAAAATAATCTTGCTTTTTAGAGTGGGTTCTAGGCCTCAAGGGAAAAAAATGAAAAAAAAAAAAGGCTTAGAACAATTGCATTAAAGTTCACCAGATGGCAGAAATTCAGTGTATGGGGTCTAGTTTGGAATTAAGGGAGTTTGTTCATGTATAATAGTGAGTAGCTCTTAATAACCATTTTCATCAGTATTGTTATAATTTGCTTTTCCATTTTATTAAATAATCAAAAGTAAAATAATGACACAGGCAGATATAAAATCAACATGTGTTAAAGATTTTGTTTAACTTACTGTTAATGAGGAAGCTAATAAGGTATTATACCCAATTCAATGGACAACCTAAACAAAATCACATTTTTCAATCAGAAATAGTAAAATGAATGCGCAAATTAAGGCAAAATTTGATTCTTTTATATTGAGGAAGGAAAGTTAATTGAACCTCCACTGGAAATAACTTATTTTCGTGTCTATACAATAATAATTTTATGTATTTTCAGTTATTAACATCTATAACTTACAAAGTAGTATAATACCACGAAAGCAATCAAGTTCTAGAATCAAATAACCTAGAAGAGTAATAAAGAATACATAGTTTACCATTGGTGGTTTTAAGTATTTTTTTTTTTTTTTTGCTTATTCCAAATTTCTTTACAACTTGCATATGTCCCTTAGCACAAAACTTTAAGTATTTAGGGATCTCCATGACTTTCATAAAAGAACTAAGTAAGTCAAGTACTATTTCAAGCAACCCATAATGTTTTCTCCTTTCCTAATACCAAAGCTCAGAGTGTGTAATCTATACCCATTACCAACTTTCATTTACCAAAGTTATACCTTAACTCTTTAGAGAATTAACTCAGTAGGGTAATCAGAAATACCTTATTTCTTGATTCTGTTTTTATTTCTAAGCGCTCTGTTAACTCCTGTTGAATTCCGCTACATCTGAAGTGCTTGCCTCTGGCTTCTGTAACATCATATGGCATTAACTCTCTGACTAATTCATATTTGACTCTTTTGTCTGTAATCTCTAAATGTGTGTGTCCCTCAAGTGTCTACTTACAGTTTTGTTAAATTACTTTTCTTAATTTACCCTGAACTGTGATTTCACCAAATGCTATGACTTTAAATACAACTGTCATTAACAGCTTCCACAGATTTGTCCAGACCCCTCTATATGACAGGTAAATCGTTTTGATTTTTATAGCAGAACATCTTTGAAATTAGGTCCACTATAATATGCAAACATGTTGTATAACTACTCATTCTACAGATCAATTAGGAATTTACTGTCATGTAATTCCAGCAAAAGTACAGTGAAATTACTAATGTTAGAGAGGCAGTAATGGGGAATATGCTAATATTCAATTTATAAATGTTTTTATAGTTTATAATTGTGCAAATAGATTGTGCAAACTAGGCTTTCATTCCAAGGTGATTTTAATTAATTGAATGTTATATTCTAGTTTGTTACCCTTTTTGTGTTCATGGGTTTTTGAAGATCAATTTATGAAGTGGTTATGTGGGAAGGCTTTTCTGTAATAAATACAGTACATGCATAAGGATCACATTCTTTTTTTTCAAAGGTTCACATTGATAGGCCAAGAAATACAATAAGACAGAAATCACCTAGAATACAGTTTCTATAATATAATATTTTAACAAATATTTGGGTTTAAATTATGTGAAATGTATGTGTATTTCTGTTTAGATGTGTGTGGGGTGGTAAGCACGGGTGAGAAAAAGAAAATTATGTTAATTTTCACTACTTCTTATTCTAGGTACAGTTTCACTCATAACAATAATCAGAGAACAAAAGATTTAAATATATTTCTTTTAAGTATAATAGTTCCTTTAGATGGACAGAAAATATTACTTTTAAGTCAGAAGAGGAAATAACACCTCATTAAATTGAAAAATGAATAGAACATAAAAATTTAACAGATAGAAGGATGTTAATCAAAAAGGAGCCAAACAGATCTGTTGTAATAAAAATTATTTTGAAAAGAACTCTCAGTAAGAGTAACACAAAAGAAAATCACCTAATATAATGCTTTACACAATAACAAAAGCAAAATAGTACTGCAATATTAAAACTAAAATGGGTAATGCAAAAATGCATTTGTCAAAAAGATAAAATAATGTAGGATACCCTTATTATACTAGATAGGAGCATTAAGCATATGTATTTTTCAATTTATATTGCAAAAAGGCAAAATCCACAGAGAAGGTGTCAAAACTGAGTGATTCCCTATACAATGAAGATCATGTGATTAAGGGAAGCAATGTTAACTAGTAATATTATTGACAATGATAGAAGACATTTGTTGAGTTTCTGTGATGTAGAACCAAATGTAGAACTAAACTAAATTAAAGGTTGTACAAATATTCTGATTGAATCCATGCAACAAAAACTAGAGGTAGGTTTTATTATTCTATTTTGCAAAAAAAAAAAAAAAAAAAAAAAAAAAAAAAGAGAGAAGTTTTGTGATTTGACCAAGTTCAAACACCTATTAAATTACAGAACTGGGATTCAAAGATAGGTTTGTAACATCTCAAAGCCCTATAGTTGGCCAATATCCTCTACTTTAAACTCACAGAGAGAAATTGGCAAAAGGAAAATTTGAATATCGTCTCATAACAATTTTATTCTTTGATAGATCATATATGAAAAAACCAACCAACCAAGAAATAAACAAGAAAAGAAAATGGAGAATCTAAGCAATATAATGGATAAGGACCCATTGGTCACTCCACCTTTTTTGTATAGGTAGTATGTCTCTGTTTAATAATACCATGGACTCTAATATTAGGGAAGTAATTCTAGGTTCATGATATTATATATATGTTTGAAGTATAATTGATCCTAGTTTTTCACAAGCTGACTCCAGATATTTGTATTATATTTCTCATTTGCCTAAATTGCCTAATTTTCTTGAACATTGCTGTCTTGCAATGAGAATCTTGGAAATGATTCTCAGTTATGCATTACCCTGGGCCTAGTGACTGAAGGCATAACAGTTACCAATGCAAGAGAGAGATTTTAATAAAGTTTTGAGCGTAATAAGGTATAGAATTTTTCATTTCTTTTAATCTGCTTTGCCTAACATGAAGTTTCTCATTCTCCAAATAGCATTCCTCTGAACCTCTAACTAGCATGGCTGATAAGAGGATGGTGAGTATGGCTTTGAAACCACACAGAATCACAACTGTTTAATTTTCTGTAACACCTCTTCTATTATGACTCATATGTATTTGCTTTCAACTTTTTCTCTGGGTAATTCTGTTTTGGCAGTTATTTTCCAAATTGCTACCACTTAGCGTAAATTAACATTTCTTACCCATTAATTATTCTGCCATTTTGTTTCACTAAACACTTTTCTTAAGAAAAAAAAAAAAAAACAGTATTTATCTAAATGGTGGAAGCAGCCATTACTACATTAGTACATTGCTAGACTATGCAAAGCAGAGTCAGAATTCAAGAAAAATCTTGGGCTTCCATTACCTTTCTGTGAGGACCAGCAATGGATTGAAATGTGCTGTAAAGCCCAGAGCTAACACTGAAGCCTGAGAAAATCCATACCTATCTAAAAAAACCAAATTGAACACGTGTGCTGTCTACATAAAGACAATGTGAGTGGTTTTGTTCAGGAGATACTAAACCATCTCTACAGAAACTGATCAGTCCAAAGCAGACTTTATATAATTATAGCATGGAAGGTCTGAGAATCTGGATCCAAAAGAGAGGGAAGCTACACAGTAATTTGAACAGAAGAAATTTAATATAAAGAACAATTAATTAAAACAGGGTATTGAAGTCATGAGAGATTGACTACTAATAAGTACAGAGAACTTAAAAAAATACAGGAACATCAGCTATAAGGATCAAACAATATAGGGGTTATTTCCCTGTTATTTCAGGGAAACGAAAATACAAGAAATTAACTCAGCCCTTCAGAGCTGAGATCTAGATCTTGTTACAAATAAATAGCCATAGCCTAGTAAATGGCATAGAAGTCTCTGAATACTGCACCAGTGAAACTCCAAAAGCCACCTGCCTGGATATGTAGCCAGTTGTTTATGATGTCTCACTGGAGGCATTTTACTACAAGTTTTCCCAAGGAATGGTGTCCCCAGTAGCCAGTAGCATGGCTACTGATTGCTATGCACAGCAGGAATTCAATGAGTGAAAACCAAAGCCAGAAAGCAAAACCCTTTCTTCCTGCAAATTCTTCCCATCACCATCTATTGGCAAAGCTTGGAATTGTGCCATCTGGCAAAAGAAAGTGGCCCAGATCCACTTTCAAAAAGCAGAAAATATATGTGACTTAGGAGCAATAGAGACAACAAATCAAAAACACAGAAATAATGTATGTGTTAAACTTAGCTTGCTATTGAGATAACATGACGTCTTGGTGTATTTATTAGGCTTTCTTAACTGAAATAGGTTTACCTAGAGCTAAAGGATTTTTTCAATTTTAATTTTAATCTAAGTACTCTGTCTTAAAGCATTAAAATATGAAAAACATTTGGTGAACTTTATCTACTAGTTAACCAATTGTTTGATTGAACTTAGGCTTATTTTAAGTTCTAATGGATTTTTCTAACGCAAATAAAAATTTTGTTAGCAAGTACTTTGGAGGAAGGTGGGAAGGTAAATATAAAGCAGTTATAATATTTGAGAAACTGAGTTGGTAAGGGACATAAAGCTTTTCTATTTAAGAAAGTATCCATCAATTATTTCACTAACTTTTCTCCCCCAAGCAAATCTAAACTGTGAAAAAAAAACACACTTTGAAAATAGTTTCTATTATATTTAGAAATAATTCATATGTTGTGGATTTATTTCTAATATAACCAAATGAAATTGAGGAACACATCCACTGCATCTTTAAATCTCCTTTCCACTGAACATAGATATATAAAATTAAATTCACATGTGTGTTTCTGAGTATGTTGTGCAATAATACACCATAGTGCTTTTCTCTATAGAATTAGCCAAAGGATGCGTAAGGATGATTATCAACCAAGAAAAAAGCTAATGTCAATTTATGACCCAATCAATGGAGCAAAGGAGATATTCTTAAATTTAACAATCATTCACATACTACCTACTCTTAAAGTGGGTTATAAATAAGAAGCCAAGAATAGTAGCAAAGAATGTAGGAATGGGCCTTATTTTGAGGATGATATTTTCTAACCTCTGCAGTCAAAATGAGAGCTATAATTATATTATTTCTCTTTTTATCTCCTCTGTTCCCATTTTTCTTTCTCTCCTTGATGTGTGTCTTCTTTTCCTGACCACATATTCCGAAAGAGATAACTTCTATTGATGGGCTAAACCTGTTTCCTTGATGCCATTCTTACCTTCCCTATCTTGATATTTTCCTGTTCTACTTTTTTACTCATTGCTTTATGGCTACTGTCCTAGCTGCTTTTTTTTACCCATTGCTTTATGGCTAATATCCTACTGCTTTCTTGAAATTTCTCATTCCCAGTTCACACTTTGCCTCCTCACTTTCTTTGACTCCTTATGGAATACCTAAAGCAATTTGATATGTTTTCTTTTTTAACTCCATACTATCTTGTTTTCTTCTAGTTCTCTAGCTCCATTATGGGCTAATAACTCAAAACCTACCAAGATCTTAAAAGTAAATATTCCCTATTCAGAGTTGTATTCTTAATTTTTCTCTAGTCTTACTCTATATTCTGCCTGGAAGAGCTTATCTATTCCAAGTTATACTATTTTTTAGGGCTGGTAGCTCCCACATCTGTATATTTAACCCAGATCTCTACTTGAATCTCTGGAGAGATACATCCATTGGATTGCTCACATGTTTTATCTTGGGGGCATTATTTCATAATGGAGGGAAGACAGTGAACAAGATCTCTAAGATTAGCTAAGTACATCATTTTCCACCATGCTACAGGAAATCTTCAAGCAGAGAAATTACATAGGTCATACATAACACAGGGCTGAATAGAAGGATGAAAAATTGGAGTAATATTATTTCTCTGTGGGTGTTTGAGCAGTATTGCATTTCAGCCAGCATCTTAACACAAGAGATCATTGGGTCAAAATCAGTAGTTCCCTGGAGGTTTTGGTAAAAGCTAAGCTCCATAAAATAACTTGAGCTTCAGGGTTACTTTCTTCATTGTATCTGCTTTCCAGGGGTTGCCTTCAAATAGTATTATCTTCCACTGGTTTAACATGTCTTGTCTTTTGCCTAAAATGTCTTTCTCCCCTTGTAGTGTCATGGTCACAGATAATAATGAAATAGTGCCAAATAATTTATTACCTAAATAATAGATCCTTACAGCTTAAAAATATATAATGATTAAAGATCTTTATAATCATCAGTACATTTGTCAATCAAGTGGTAGTTTTACAGGTATTAGTTTTCACCCAGTACTGGGAGCCTCCTTTCCCCATACTCATTTTAGTAAGCAAGGCCTCTAAGCAATATTATACAGGAATCACAACTGCTAATTTTAGTTTACAGATTTGCAAAAAGCTTTCTTAACCTTTCAGATCCTGCAGATGATTCAAGAGTACCTGCTATGAATTCAAGTTCAGGTAAAAATATTACATTTTATCAAAGTCTATTTAGCTTATATTGCCTCTCCAAATGTCTCATGATCTTTTTTTTTTATATCAGTGTCTTCGTTTTCTACCTTCAACACCATAATCACATATATACCACTTACAGAGTATCAGAGAAATGAAAACACAGGAAATTAACTCTCAAATATGATCTTTGTTCTTAGTTCAGAGATACTTTTCTTTTCATGATGTCATCCACAAATGACAAATTCTGTCTCCATGTTATCTCACATAGCAACATAATTTGATACATTGACTTATTCACCTTTTTCACACTTCTTGTTTATTATTGCAAGACACTGTATTCTTAGTTTTCAATAAATTATTGTGATACAATTGTATTTCCATATGATGAAAAATAATATAACTTTACCCCCATCTTAAACCATACACAAAAGTTAAGTCTAGCGGTTTGTAAATGGCATAGTAAATAATTTAGGTATTGGTAGATGATAGAAGAGATTATTTTGTAAACTTGGAGTAAGGATGTTTTAATTCAGCATAGAAAACATTTCATAAAGAAAAATATTATAAATTTTATTTAATTAAAATTAAGAACATATATTTAAATACCACAACATTAAGTAAAAAGGCGAGCCATACCATGATAAAAGGAAATTATTTGTTGCATATATAATAAAAAGCATTCATTTATAGAATATATAAGGAAATCCCACAAATAAATCCTGAAATGAAAATAAACCCCACAGTAAAATAGACAAAATAATTAAACAAGAATTTCATGTAAGAGAAAATACAAATGGTCAACGTAAAGTTATTTCAATACAGGCACGGTGGCATGTGCCTGTAGTCCCAGCTAGTATGGAGGTGGACACAAGAAGACCAGTTATTTTTGAAAAACTAGCAAACTTATAAGAAACTTCAAAGTGAATCAAAATAGGCTAGCACTATATTTACTTTAGATTGACATGTATTTTTTAAAGGTTTTATTTTAGTAAAATATATATTTAATATATATATTTACTTTAGATTGACATGTATTTTTTTAAAGGTTTTATTTTATTTTAGTAAAATATATATATTTGATACATATATTTGAGTTTGGGTCTAGCTCTGTTGCCCAGACTAGGGTGCAATAGTATGGCTCACTGCAGCCTCGGCCTCTTGGGCTCAAGCAGTCTTCCTGCCTCAGCTTCCCAAGTAGCTAAAACTATAGATGTGCGTGCCTCCATGAACACTCTTCTACTTTTTTTTTTTTTTTTTATAAAGATCAGGTCTTGCTATTTGCTATGTTTTCCAGGGTGGTCTTGAACTTTTGGCCTCAAGCAATCCTCCCACCTTGATATCCCAAAGTGCTGTGATTACATGCATGAACCACCATGCCCAACCAGCAAGTGTGTTTAAAGTCACTTAAAATCAAATATTAAAGACTCTTTGGAGTGACAATAAATATCACATGTTGTTAGAGAAGGTTTAAATTGGTTCAATCCTGGAAAACCATGTGATAATTATCCAATAAAATTAATGGTAATTATCCTATGACCCACCAATTTAATTCCTAAGTGTAAGTGTGTTTTTATGTGCACCAGGTTATAGATCTAAATATTATCAGCAACATTTATCCTAATAGGCAAAAACTGGTAATGATACAAATTTTTATAAAAGTGAAACAGATCAACTTTATTATACAGTGTAGTACTACTCATCAGTGCAAATGAATGAATCACAACTACCCACAGTAACTACTTGGTGGTTCTTAAAAATGCGTGATACAAAATAAACTGAATAAATACACTTGTTAATTTGCCTGGTGAGATGTTATGAGCTTTTATTATTGGTGTGAAGAAAATTATCGGTAAAAGCTTTTTTTCATAATAGAGATATTCGTTAATATGACTATATACATTTTTACAAATTATAAGTTCACTAGAGGAGATAACATTACTCGTAATAAACCCTTCTGTATAATGAATAATGCCAGTCAGCTGAACTCAACAAAGGTTTATTGAGCAACTAGGTGATGGGATTGGAAATATAAAGACGAAAAAGATGCTATCCCCACCTGCAAGAAGCAGAAACACACTTGTTTATACAGATGGATTTTTATTTATGTAATTTAGGAATCATTTTGATTTTGATGGCTCGGTGATATATTAAAGGATTATGCTAGACATGTGTCATGTGGAAGGTAATAATTGTGGCAGGGGAGTAGAATGGTGGAAGAGAAAATAAGGAAGGAAGGGGAAAAGATTTTTTTTTATTCTAAAAAAAGCCGAAACAAAACCGGATACATGTGCAGAACATGCAGGTTTGTTACATAGGTGTATAGTGCCATGGTGGTTTGCTGCACCTATTAACCCATTCTCTAAGTTCCCTTCCCTCACTCCCCACCCACCACACACCTTGGTGTGTGATGTTCCCCCCTCTGTGTCCATGTGTTCTCAACGTTCGACTCCCACTTATGAGTGAGAACGTGTGGTGTCTGGTTTTCTCCTCCTGTGTTAGTTTGCTGAGGATGATGTCTCCCAGCTTCATCCATGTCCCAGCAAAGGACATGATCACATTCTTTTTTATGGCTGCATAGTATTCCATGATGTATATGTACCACGTTTTCTTTATCCAGTCTATCATTGATTTTCTTTATCCATTCTACCATTTGGGTTGGTTCCATGTCTTTGCTAGTGTAAATAAGTGCTGCAATAAACATAAGTATGCATGTATCTTTATAGTAGAACAATTTATATTCCTTTGGGTATATGCCCAGTAATGGGATTGCTGGGTTGAATGGTATTTCTGGTTCTAGATCCTGGAGGAATCACCATACTGTCTTCCACAATGGCTGAGCTAATTTACATTCCCCCCCAACAGTGTAAAAGCTTTCCTATTTCTCCACAGCCTCACCAGCATCTATTGTTTTCTGACTTTTTAATAATCACCATTCTGACTGTCATGAGATGGTATCACACTGTGGTTTTGATTTGCATTTCTCTCATGATCAGTGACGTTGAGCTTTTTTTCATATATTTGGCCATGTAAATGTCTTCTTTTGAGAAGTGTCTGTTCATATCATTTACCCACTTTTGGATATGGGTTATTTGCTTTCTTCTAGTAAATATGTTTAAGTTCCCTGTAAATTCTCTATATTAGACCTCAGTCAGATGGGTGGATTGCAAAAAGGGAAAAACATTTTTATCCTTTGACAAAGATGAAGACAGGAGGTTGGTGGACTAGAAAGAGATTAAAATGGAAGTTCTGAGATTTGCTCAGTAGACCCCAGACTGTGGAAAACCAGGTGTCTCCATTTGAAAACTGGTGCTAGTCATAGATAGTTTCACATAAGTAAAACTAACTCCTTGCACTAGAAAGTAAACTTTTAGACTTATTTACTTGAGACAATGTACAGAATAAAATATAAAAATACAACTTTAAAAGGAATTGAGATGTTTTGTGATAAAAATATGTATACTAATCTGTTTTCTACCAACTTGCTAACAAATCGTTTGAATCCTATTTTCTTCAAGAGTCTTCCCTACCACCTTCTTTTTTTGACATTTCACAGCATATTGAGCATTCCTTGATTACCAATGATAATACAAAGATGAATGAGATCTTGTGCTCACACAATCCAGAGCAAATTGACTCAGTTGAACCTAAGAATCAACTGATTAACTTATATTTTTATCCCAATTTGTTTAAATGCATTTTAGTTAGTAGTAGAAAGTGATGAAGATGACTTTACTACAGCATTCTCTGATGTTGACTTCTTTCATAATACCAATGACAATACAGAAAAGTGTAAGTAATACACTTTTCCTCTCGGCTGGATAAAATATACTACCTGAAGTTATATAATAACTCACAAAGAATAATCACCTAATAGAGAAATTTTTTAAAAAGCAATAGAACTGCTGGAATCCAAGTGAAAATATCTTCTAAGACATGTGATAAAATCACATTCTGATGTTATGTAATAATGGTAAATTTTATATATGGATATCTAGCTGTCTCAGCATCATTTGTTGAAAAGATAATTCTTTCTCATTGAATTGTCTTGGCACCTTTGTGAAAAATTGATTGACTGTAAACGTGAGGGTTTAATTTTAGACTCTGAATTCTATTCAATTGATCTATATATCCTTATAAGTAAAATATGAGTTTTATAACAGCTTTATAGAGATCTAACTGACATACCATTTAAAGTGTATGACTTGTTAAATTTGGAAATTTTTGTGAAACTACCAGCACAATCAAGGTAGTTAACCTTTGATAACCAAGTTAACCTTTGACAACCTAGCTAACCAGGATAGTTAATCAAAATTGTTTCACCATGAAAAGTTTCCTCGATTCCCTTTGTCATCCCCCTTTCCCTCCATTCCCAAAAAACCACTGATCTATTTTCTGTTGCTATGGATTAGTTTGCATTTTCTAAAATTTAATATAAATGGACTGGTACAGTATGTGTTCTTTTCTTGGCCTGGCTTCTTAGTTTGAAATTCATCATTATCATTGCATATATCAGTTCTTCTGGTTGCTAAGTAGTTGTCTATTTCATTCTATAGATATACCACAGTTTGTTTATCCACTTATTCATTGGTGGACATTTGGGTTGTTTACAGTTTTATCTGTTACAAATAAAGCTGCTGGGGACATTCAAGTATAAGTCTTTTCATGGACACTTATTTCATTTATTTTGGATAAATACCCAGGAGTGGAATGACTGAATCATTTCCCTACCAGTGCTCAATGTTTCTCATATTGCATTTTTGTTGTTTAGTCTTCAGACACCTATTGGATTCAGTCTTGAATGAGACTTGGTCATATATGAGTTTGGGGTCCCCACTGGATAGAGAGTTCTTAACTGGCACTTTGGCTATTCCTATATCATTAACAGAATGCAGCACATAGAAAGTGTTCAATACATCCTGATAAAAGTATACCAGGGTCCATGGAGGATAACTAACATGAGAAAGTTAGAACCATTAGAGTTTTGTAGTTGCAATAGTGAATATGATCTGTCTTAGTCATTTTTCCCAAACAAATTCAGATGCCAGTTGGAGTTTTTGTGATTTTTTAAAACATTTCTTCTTATGTTCTATGTTTCTATTTCTCATATTACTGAAAAGATAAAAGGGCTGCTGGTTGTTCATTGGTTCTATTATTCATGAAGCACAGGATATTCATCCTTTAAATACATTCCATCTTGAGATTTAGGTATCTTTTTGGGTATAGCATCCTTATAATCTTTAATAATTAAATTGACATATTTATGACTGGTGAAAAATAAAAGGCCTGTGATATGGATCAATTATTGTAATATCAGCTGCCAGAATAGGAAAAACCAAAGTTTTCTTGTTTCTATGACAACCACATACAGAAATTTCTCATTTCTAAACAGGCTCAAGAGAACAATAGACTTCATAAAGTAGAGCTCAGCATGTTTTAATTATAATTGATTTTTACCTTCAAAAATATGTGTTGTTGATTCAAACGAAGGTGGCCGAATAGGAACAGCTTCAGTCTGCAACTCCCAGACAGATCAACACAGAAGGCAGGTGATTTCTGCATTTCCAACTGAGGTACCCAGCTCATCTCACTGGGGCTGTTTAGACAGTGGGTACAGCCCATGGAGGGTGAGCTGAAGCAGGGTGAGGTGTTGCCTCACCTGGGAAGTGCAAGGGGTCAGAGAACTCCCTCCCCTAGCCAAGGGAAGCATGAGGGACTGTGCCATGAGGGATGGTGCTATCTGGCCCAGATACTATGCTTTTCCCACAATCTTTGCAACCCACAGACCAGAAGATTCCCTTGGGTGCCTATGCCACCAGGACCCTGGGTTTCCAGCACAAAACTGCATGGCCATTTGGGCAGACACTAAGCTAGCTGCAGGGGGTTTTTCTTCATACCACAGTGGTGCCTGGAATGCCAGTGAGACAGAACCATTCACTCCCCTGGAAAGGGGGCTGAAGCCAGGGAGCCAAGTGGTCTAACTCAGCAGTTCCCACCCTCACGGAACCCAGCAAGGTAAGATCCACTGGCTTGAAATTCTTGCTGCCAGCACAGCAGTCTGAAGTCAACCTGGAATGCTTGAGCTTGGTCAGGGGAGGGGCATCCACCATTACTGACACTTGAGCAGGTGGTTTTCCCTTCACAGTGTAAGCAAAGCTGCCTGGAAGTTCAAACTGGTGGAGCCCCCCCACAGCTCAGCAAAGCCACTGTAGCCAGACTGCCTCTCTAGATTCCTCCTCTCTGGGCAGGGCATCTGTGAAAGAAAGGCAGCAGCTCCAGTCAGGTGCTTATAGATAAAACTGCCATCTCCCTGGGACAGAGTACCTGGAGGAAGGGGCGTCTGCGGGCACAGCTTCAGCAGACTTAAACATTTCTGTCTGCTGGTCCTGAAGAGAGCAGTGGACCTGCAGCATAGTGCTTGAGCTCTGCTAAGGGACAAACTGGCTCCTCAAGTGGGTCCCTGACCCCCGTGCCTCCTGACTGGGAGACACCTCCCAGCAAGGGTTGACAGACATCCTTACAGGAGAGCTCTGGCTGGCATCTGGTGGGTGCCACTCTGGAATGAAGCTTACAGAGGAAGGAACAGGCAGCAATCTTTGCTGTTCTGCAGCCTGCACTGTAAATACCCAGGCAAGCAGGGTCTGGAGTGGACCTCCAGCAAACTCCAGCACACCTGCAGCATAGGGGACTGTTAGAAGGAAAACTAACAAACAGAAAGGAATAGCAACAACATTAACAAAAAGGACATCCACACAAAAACCCCATCCGAAGGTCACCAACATCAAAGACCAAGGGTAGATAAATCCATGAATGTGAGGAAAAACCAGTTCATAAAGGCTGAAACTTCCAAAAACCAGAACACCTCCTCTCCTCCAAAGGACCACGACTCCTCACCAGCAAGAGAACAAAACTGGACGGAGAATGAGATTGATGAATTGATAGAAGTAGGCCTCAGAAGGTGGGTAATAACAAACTCCTCTGAGCTAAAGCAGCATGTTCTAACCCAGTGCAAGGAAGCTAAGAACATTGAAAATAGGTTAGAGGAATTGCTAACTAGAATAACCAGTTTAGAGAAACATAAATGACCTGATGGAGCTGAAAAACACAGCATGAGAACTTCATGAAGCATACACAAGTAGCAATAGCTGAATCAATCAAGTGGAAGAAAGGATATTAGAGATTGAAGATCAACTCAATGAAATAAAGCATGAAGACAAGATTAGAGAAAAAAGAATGAAAAGGAATGAACAAAGCTTCCAAGAAATATGGGACTATGTGAAAAGACCAAACCTAAGTTTGATTGGTGTACCCAAAAGTTGAGGGGAGAATGGAACCAAGTTGGAAAACACTCTTCAGGATATTATCCAGGAGAACTTCTCCAACCTAGCAAGACATGCCTACATTCAAATTCAGTAACTATAGAGAACACCACAAAGATACTCTTCGAGAAAGGCAACCCCAAGACACGTAATCATTGGATTCACCAAGGTTGAAATGAAGGCAAAAATGTTAAGGGAAGCCAGAGAGAAAGGTCAGTTTACCCACAAAGGGAAGCCCATCAGACTAACAGTGGATCTCTTTGCAGAAACCGTACAAGCCAGAAGAGAGTGGGGGCCAATATTCAACATTCTTAAAGAAAAGGATTTTCAACCAAGAATTTCATATCCAGCCAAACTAAGCTTCATAAGTGAAGGAGAAATAAAATCCTTTACAGACAAGCAAATGCTGAGAGGTTTTATCACCACTAGGTCTGCCTTACAAGAACTCCTGAAGGAAGCACTAAATATGAAAAGGAAAAACCAGTACCAACCACTATAAAAACATACCAAATTGTGAAAACCATCAACACTATGAAGAAACTGCATCAACTAACAGGCAAAATAACCAGCTAGAATCATAATGACAGGATTAAATTCACACATAATAATATTAACCTTAAAAATAAATGGGATAATGCCCCAATTAAAAGACACAGACTGGCAAAGTTGAAAAAGAGTCAGGACCCATTGGTGTGCTGTATTCAGGAGACCCATCTCACATGCAAAGACACATACAGGCTCAAAATAAAAGGATGGAGGAATATTTACCAAGCAAATGGAAAGCAAAAAAAAAAAAAAAAAAAAAAAAAAACAGCAGGAGTTTCAATCCTAGTCTCTGATAAAACAGATTTTAAGCCTACAAAGATTAAAAAAAGACAAAGAAGGGCATTACATAATGGTAAAGGGATCAACACAACAAGAAGAGCTAACTATCCTAAATATATATGCACCCAATACAGGAGCACCCAGATTCATAAAGCAAGTTCTTAGAGACTTACAAAGAGACTTAGACTCCCACACAATAATAGTGGGAGATTTTAACACCCCCTTGTCAATATTAGACAGATCAATGAGACAGAAAATTAACATGGATATTCAGGACTTGAACTCAGCTCTGAACAAAGAGGACCTAATAGAAATCTACAGAACTCTCCACCCCAAATCAACAGAATATATATTCTTCTCAGCACCACATGGCACTTATTCTAAAATTGACCACGTAATTGGAAGTAAAACACTCCTCAGCAAATGCAAAAGAATGAAAATCATATCAAAGAGTCTCTCAGACCACAGTGCAATTAAATTAGAACTCAGGATTAAGAAACTCACTAAAATCCACACAACTACATGGAAACTAAACAACCTGGTCCTGAATGACTACTGGGTAAATAACGAAATTAAGGCAGAAATAAATAAGTTCTTTGAAACCAATGAGAACAAAGACACAACACACCAGAATCTCTGGGACACAGCTAAAACAGTGTTTGGAGGGAAATTTATAGCACTAAATGCCCACAGGAGAAAGCAAGAAAGATCTAAAATCGACACCCTAACATCACAATTAAAAGAACTAGAGAAACAAGAGCAAACAAATTTAAAAGCTAGCAGAAGACAACAAATAACTAAGATCAGAGCAGAACTGAAGGAGATAGAGACAAAAAAAAACATCAAAAAATCAATGAATGCAGGAGCTGGTTTTTTGAAAAGATTAACAAAATAGATAGACCACTAGCCAGACTAATAAAGAAGAAAAGAGAGAATAATCAAATAGACACAATAAAAAATGGTAAAGGGAATATCACCACTGACCCACAGAAATACACACTACCATTAGAGAATACTGTAAACATCTCTATGCAAATAAACTAGAAAATCTAGAGGAAATGGATAAATTCCTGGACACATACACCCTCCCAAGACTAAACCAGGAAGAATTTGAATCCCTGAATAAACCAATAACAAGTTCTGAAATTGAGGCAGTAATTAATAGCCTACCAACCATAAAAAGCCCAGGACCAGATGGATTCACATCCGAATTCTACCAGATGTACGAAGAGGACCTGATACCACTCCTTCTGAAACTATTCCAAACAATAAAAAAGAGAGACTCCTCCCTAATTCATTTAATGAGGCCAGCATCATCCTGATACCAAAGCCTGGCAGAGACACAACAAGAAAAATAGAAAATGTCAGGCCAATATCCCTGATCAACATCAATGCAAAAATCCTCAATAAAATACTGGCAAACCGAATCCAGCAGCACATCAAAAGCTTATCCACCACGATCAAGTCAGCTTCATCCCCCGGGATGCAAGGCTAGTTCAACATATGCAAATCAATAAGTGTAATCCATCACATAAACAGAACCAATGACAAAATCCACGTGATTATCTCAATAGATGCAGAAAAGGCCTTTGATAAAATTCAACACCCCTTCATGCTAAAAACTCACAGTAAACAGTTTTGATGGAACGTATCTCAAAATAATAAGGGCTATTTATGACAAACCCATAGTCAATATCATACTGAATGGGCAAAAGCTGGAAGCATTCTCTTTGAAAACCGGCACAAGACAAGGATGCCCCCTCTCACCACTCCTATTCAACATAGTATTGGAAGTTTTAGCCCGGGCAATCAGTCAAGAGAATGAAATAAAGGATATTCAATAGGAAGAAAGGAAGTCAAATTGTCTCTGTTTGCAGATGACATGATTGTATGTTTAGGAAACCCCATCATTTCAGCCCAAAATCTCCTTAAGCTGATAAGCAACATCAGCAAAGTTTCAGGATACAAAATCAATGTGCAAAAATCACAAGCATTCTTATACACCAATAATAGAGAGCCAAATCATGAGTGAACTCCCATTCACAACTGCTACAAAGAGAATAAAATATCTAGGAATACAACTCACAAGACATGTGAAGGACTTCTTCGAGGAGAACTACAAACCACTGCTCAAGGAAATAAGAGAAGGCACAAACAAATGGAAAAATATTCTATGCTCATGGATAGGAAGAATCAATATTTTGAAAATGGCCATACCGTCCAAAGTAATTTATAGATTCAATGCTATCCCCATCAAGCTACCATTGACTTTCTTCACAGATTTGGAAAAAACTATTTTAAACTTCATATGAAACCAAAAAAGAGCCCACATAGCCAAGACAATCCTAAGCAAAAAGAACAAAGCTGGAGACTTCGCGCTACCTGACTTCAAACTATACTACAAGGGTACAGTAACCAAAACAGCATGGTACTGGTACCAAAACAGATGTATAGACCAATGGAACAGAACAGAGGCCTCAGAAATAAGGCCACACATCTACAACCATCTGATCTTTTACAAACTCAACAAAAATAAGCAATGGGGAAAGGATTCCCTATTTAATAAATGGTGTTAGGAAATCTGGCTAGCAATATGCAGAAAACTGAAACTGGATCCCTTCCTTATACCTTATACAAAAATTAACTCAAGATGAATTAAAGACTTAAATGTAAGACCTAAAACCATGAAAACCCTAGAAGAAAACCTAGGCAATACCATTCAGGACATAGGCATGGGCAAAGACTTCATTACTAAAACACCAAAAGCAATGGCAACAAAACCCAAAATTGACAAACGGGATTTAATTAAAATAAAAAGCTTCTGCACAGGAAAAGAAACTATCATCAGAGTGAACAGGCACCCTATAGAATGGGAGGAAAATTTTGCAATCTATCCATCTGACAAAGGGCTAATATCCAGAATCTTCAAGGAACTTAAACAAATTTACAAGAAAAGAAAAAAACATTCAAAAAGTGGGTGAAGGATATGAACAGATACTTCTCGCAAGAAGACATTTATGTGGCCAAAAAACATATTTAAGAAGCTCATCATCACTTGTCATTAGAGAAATGCAAATCAAAACCACAATGAGGGATGGGCGCAGTGGCTCATGACTGCAATCCCAGCACTTTGGGAGTCCAAGGTGGGCGGATCACCTGAGGTCAGAAGTTCGAGACCAGCCTGACCAACATGAAACCCCATCTCTACTAAAAATACAAAATTAGCCAGGTGTAGTGGCACATGCCTGTAATTCCAGCTACTGGGGAGACTGAGGCAGGAGTGTCGCTTGAACCCAGGAGGCGGAGGTTGCCATGAGCTGAGATGGTGCCATTGCATTCCAGCCTGAGCAACAAGAGCAAATCTCCATCTCAGAAAGACAAGTAACAAACAACAACAACAACAACAAACCACAATTAGATACCATCTCATGCCAGTTAGAATGGCGATCATTAAAAAGTCAACAAACAACAGATGCTGGAGAGGATATGGAGAAATAGGGAAATTTTTACACTGTTGGTGGGAGCATAAATTAGTTCAACCATTGTGGAAGACAGTGTGGCAATTCCTCAAGGATCTAGAACCAGAAATACCATTTGACCCAGCAATACCATTACTGGGTATATACCTAAAGTATTATAAATCATTCTACTATAAAGACACATGCACACCTATGTTTACTGCAGCAGTATTCACAATAGCAAAGACTTGGAACCAATCCAAATGCCCATCAATGAGAGACTGGATAAAGAAAAGGTGGTATATATACACCATGGAATACTATGCAGCCACAAAAAAGGATGAGTTCATGTCCTTTGCAGGGAAATGGATGAAGCTGGAATCTATCATTCTCAGCAAACTAACACAGGAAGAGAAAAACAAACACCACATGTTCTCTCTCACAAGTGGAGTTGAACAATGAGAACACATGGATACAGGGAGGGAAACATCATACATTGGGGCCTGTTGGGGGATGTGGGGTTAGGGGAGGAGAAATACCTATTGTAGGTGATGGTTTAATGGATGCAGCAAACCACCGTGGCACGTATATACCTATGTAACAAACCTGCTCGTTCTGCACACGTATCCAAGAATTTAAAGTATAATAAAAAAAGAAATGTGTTGTCAAAACATATAATTATTTATATTTATTTGTTTGTGATCAAATGAGACACAAATCATCCTATGCTTCTTCAATTTCTATAGAAATTCTAAAAGAATATGCTTTTCTTTTACCTCCTCTGCTGGTAGGCCATTATGTTTCCCAGTAAGATGTGAAAAGCTTCAATGCAGAACAGCCTCCATCAGTTATGCTTTTATAAGTTTCAGGAGCATGTGGGTTGCAGCAATCAGATTAGTCCTGAATATAATCATTTTATTCATATCTCAGTGCTATAGGTATATATATGTATATGTGTATATGTGCTTGTATGTGTTTCATGCAGAGATGGGATGAATTTTTTTCTTTTTTTTTTGAGATGGAGTTTTGCTCTTGTTGCCTAGGCTGGCGTGCAATGGTACAATCCTCTGCCTCCCAGTTTCAAGCAATTCTCCTGCCTCAGCCTCCTGAGTAGCTGGGATTACAGGCGTGCACCACTATGCCCAGCTAATTTTTTGTATTTTGTATTTTTAGTAGAGACAGGGTTTCTCCATGTTGGTCAGGCTGGTCTCTAACTCCTGACCTCAAATGATCCACCCACCTTGGCCTTGTAAAATGCTAGAATTACAGGCATGAGTTTCCATGCCCCGCTGGGAAGGATTTTTAATCAAAACTTTTTCTGCTCCTTATTATGAATTTGTGTCTTTCATTCCCACCAAATCTTTTCTTCCCACACCTGTCATGATGAAATTTTTTTAGTGCCATGCAGTAGCAATTAATGTAATGCTAAGACCTGCTTACCATATTCTGCAGTATACCTTGTTCCTATTGTAGGAATATATCTGGAACATTTGGAAGCTGTCAAGTTTTTTTGTTTAATTATTCAGGCTCCATAATTCCTTTGCATTTCTTTGCATTGATTGAGTAATGCATACTTGGCTTGGCTAAGGAACTATCCTGATGCGACTGTATATTATAGATAGACACCCAAGAACCTGCCTAGCAACCCATATGAATAAATCAGAAACATTAAGAGAATAGTGCAGCTCCACAGATGTTGGGGATAATTGCTCTTCACATAACAGAGATGGAGGAAAGAATATATATGAATGCCATCTTCTTCCTAATCATTAAGTTGAACCAAATAGAATATTTAAACATTTGTATTCTACAAAAGTGGTCATTTAATATGGCTTGATCTAATATCCTTCAGTTATACTCTAGATGCCCAGAACATGCTACTGCAATGTTTCACAATCATCTTCTATCTCTGCTCCTCCTGTACTCCAGAGATTGTATTTCCTCTGCCTTTTTCTCAAATCGATTATCCTTTCCCATTCTCCTCTGCTAGAAGGCTATCTCACCAGATCTCTCATGGTAAATAGAATATCATTCTGATTTCATCTCTGTGAGGCTTAGCTCTCACCCTCAGGTCAATCAGACTCACTTCTGAGCTGTAAATATCTATTTCAAAATCTCGTTTTTGAAATACTCTAATGAAAACAGCCCGGGCTTTTGTAAGCCAGGTTTGGTGACTGTGCCTTTATTAAAGTTGAAAGGCTCTTTACTTCACAGAGGCCTACCTCTATATAAAGTTCCTTACTCTCTGGGGGAAACTGTGGAATGACATCTTAATTCTCACTTGAGTTTTTGACCTCCAGAAGAAGCTTTTCATGTCTCTTGTTATGTAAGTTGGTGGCAGCTTTCCTGCCTTTCAGCTGAGACAATATTAGAAAGAGAAGTGTCAGAATATGTCATAGCTCCAGTCTTAGACTAGCATTCATAATGTTCTACTATAGCATATAATCCCAATAAGCCTTGTGATGGGAAAATGCCAACAGTCTGGAGCTTTTCATAAGACTCGTTGACCTTCTTCAGAGTGCAGCTTGCACTCTGATTATCTCTGGAAAAATATCTGATCTTTATTCTATATCATACTTAAGCTATCAACACTAATTACATCATCTAAAATTTTCCAAATTTACAGATTCTCCTCGGTCCCAGGAAACCAGGAAATCTGTGGTAGTTACCCACAAGGAAAACTGAAAACTGCATATGCAATAACTGTGTGTTACATTTGATTTGGTGCCACAAGTCATAAGCCTTAAGAATGCATGTTGGACCTTTCAGAGCCCACAATCAAGGCACTCTGTTATGATACAGATTCTAGGTAGGCTGCTGTGTCAAAAGGACATCAGTAAGTGTGATACAAGCTGTGGCTTAAAGAGTGGCTGTACATTTGAGGCTTGCCCTCTTTTCTCTGTGCTTGGATGTATAAAATCAAAACATGAATGAGTCTGAGTTAGCCTCCACTCAAAGAAACCATTTTGAATAGAATTAAAGCCTCCCAGCCAACAGCCTGCAAACTGCCATACATATGAATGAGGCCATCTGTTTTAGTCATTTCATGCTACATAATAAATCATCCCAAAACTAAGTGGCTTAAAACAGCACTCACTTTTTTTTCCTCTAGAATATGATATTTGAGTAAGGCTTGGCAGGAATAGCTCAACTCTGCTTTACTTGTTGTCAGCTGGGATAGTTTAAAGGCTGCAGGCTAAAATAATCTGAAGATTCACATATCTCTGGTGGCTGATGCTGACTCTAGACTGGGTGTGCCAGTTCCTCTTCAGGAAGGACTCTGTTGTTTCTCTGGGTGAGCCCATATGGATTTCGTCTCAACATGGTTGGTTGGTTGGTTGGTTGGTTGAAAAACAGAGATCCTAAGAAACAAAGCCAGGAAGAAACTGTGTAGCTTTTTCTTAACCTAATCTTGAAAATCATGCATTTGGGACAGACCTACCCAAATTCAAGAGGAGGAAAAATGTACCCTGAATGTAGGAGTATTGACATCACAAGGTGAGAACAGCTTATGGGATAAAATATTGATGTGGCTGTGTTGGAAAATACAATCCACCTAATATCCTAGACTGTCCAGCCCCAACTCACCTGCCAGCTGACTTCAGAGCCTTGAGTGAGCCCATAAGACACCAGTGTTCAAAATGATTCAGTTGATCCCAGGCCAAGTTGCCAACCCAACATACTGTAAGCTGATACATGATGGCTGTTTCAAACCTCTACATTTTGAGAGGGCTTGCTATGTACCAAAGAATGATATGGTAATTGATACCCAGAGGCATGGTGCTTTTATGACAAAATCTAATGTGTGTGGTATTGGTTTGGGACCAGTAAGTGAGTAAAGGATCAAAAAGCAATAGAGAAGCTGTTGGAGATGGCTAGAAAAGTAGCAAAGAAAACTGTTAGTGTTGCTGAAAAAAGGGTGAGCAAATTCTAAAGTGGCTGGAAAAGGGATGAAGATTCCTTTAGGCCCTCCATATGCAGAACCACAGCTATCACCTTGATAGGATTAGCACTGTACAATATTTTTACCATCTCAAATATTACTTTTACTCTGACTATAAAACTACATTTGTGGCAAATGCCTACTAGGGTCCTGAAATCTCTTTATTTTCCAGCAGTTGATCTTCAAATTTTACCCCCTTCAGTAAGGAAACACTGTACTGCATTATTACCTCTGTTGCATTGTAGCTGTTTTCTATTGTAATTCAAGGAGCTGGCATTCTAGTAGCTTCTAACTTAGGCAGTCTTGGGTTTTCTCTTGCACCCAAATCTCCAAAATTATTTTATAAATTCTAAAGTACACATGCTATATTTAGTTGAGAGTACTCAGAAAATGAAAAAACATGAAGACTTCTGGGGTAAGAGTCCTCATAATTCTTCCAAAATATGGAATTTGGAATTTGCCTGTTTTTAAGCATGCATACACCTTGGTGCATGTAACAGAAGTTAGTTCAAAATTGCTTACAAAATGGCATACATAATTGAAAGAATGGAGGGAGATCTGGTCCCAGACAGCACTCTGTGGGCTTAAATGATTTTATACCTCTTTCTTAGCTCTGTTAGAATCGGCAGATAGCTAGACATGAGCAGGAGAGGGGATTCCCTGAGAAATGGGAGGTCTGGAAAATGTCACACCCAGAGATCACCCAAAACATGCATGTTAGATATGAGCAGAGGAGAGGAGAAATACCTATGTAGAAGGGAACGCTCCTTAAGATACTCAGTAATCATTCATGCTGCAGTTAAAATGTCAGAATGTCATTAGGTGCATGCTGATAAGGGGAAGAGGGCAAAGGAGAGAGGAAATTCCCGACAGATAGGCAGGTGAAATTTGTATCCAACTCCTGGGCTGCCATGCACACCAACTAATAGTAAGTGGGGGTTCTGCAAACCTGGGGTTGGAACTAGGCAGCAGAGGAGGGGGACGGGGTGGGGTGGGGGAAGATGAGGACTTAAGGCAGAAGTGGGAAAACTAGACAAAGGAAAATGCTGAGACTTAAGATAGAGGCAGGAACTTCAAGAAAAAATCTGACACCATAAAAACCCAACACAGAAGTCTCGGGTTGCTGCTGGCTCATTCCCTTTCAGCAGCCTACTCTGCCTCATATTTCAGAGCGTATTGTGTCTCTAAATAATCCCTCTGCTCAATAAATTATCTCTCTTGTGGCAGGGGTGGGGGGCAGGGGTTGTGAGTTAGTTGTTTAGCAGAAATCCTTCCCCAAATAAAACTAAGAATTGAGGATTCCTGCACCTCCAGGTAACAGCTCTATTTCTCTTTGTGTGCTGGCATCAGTTCCTTCCTACTTCATGCCTATTTCCTCCTTGTTTAATATCCTTCTAGTATATTAATACCAGAAATTAAAGGTTATATTTCTTGCTAGTGATAGCAGAAAATGTAGAGAGATAGGACTCTGAATTTTCTTGAATTACATGCCCATCTTACACCAATCACTGTATCCAGGAGGGTTAAATGCTCAGAGGTTGTCCTGGATCACATATGTGCTTACATATGTAGTGAGAAGGAAGAATCAGGCTCATCAGAGCATTATAGCCTACAAATAAGGAAGAGCTGGCTCCCCAAAGGAATGCTGGAGAGATATACAATCATGTCTGCTCCAACTTCAAACTTTGTCATATCTGGTATCCCAATTATGTCTCTTAACCATATAACTATGTCTGTCTTCTCTTCTATCTTTGGATGGACAACTCACTGAGAGATCTTGGCTGCCTTTATATCCCTGAGATATTGCAGCTCACATTGGCCTCCAGTGCCCTGAGCATGGGCACACTACCATGCCTAATTGATTTTAAGGGTGGCAAATCTTTGCCCAGCCCTCAGCTCTCCCTTTCTGTAGGAGATTATGGTCTACAATCTGAAAAAATAATGGAAACAAAGAAGAGGTTGATGAGTGGCAAGGTTTAAATAATAGAAAATACATTTGAGTTATAACAGTTCACATTCTAATCTTCTTGCTCACAAGCTTCAGTTTTGTTGTCATTGTTGTTTTGTTTTGTTTTGTTTTCTAACCGCTACACCACCAGGGAATTCACAGGCTTCATTTTTGAAGGCATGCTCCCATAAAGGTGACTTCATTATTCATCAAAATTTTCCTCTATAATGTCATGCATAAACCTATTCCTCTGCTTAATTCACATGGATCACTGGGAGTAGGACCATGGGCAAAAACTTTCATAGACGAAATAACAAAAGCTATGATAGAAAAATCTATTATATTATGAAATGATGGATTATGATTTCAGAGTTCTTTTTAGATAATGTTTAATTGAATTAGTTTAAATAAATATTTTTATAGACTTACCTTCTCAAGCAAAGAAGTTGTTCTGAATCTCTGAGAACTAACTGGGGTTTAGGATTAAGTTGGGCAGGGGATACATATATACATATGTGCTTGTGCCTGTGTGGAGAGGTTGTGAGAAGATGGAGAGAGTTTTAATTTATTTATTAAACTTTATAAATGGAAGTGATTTCTTTAAGTGAATAAGATAAAGTTGAGCAAAGAAAAAATATTATATTGTTCAAATATATTGGCTAATTAATGTGCACTATAATTGATTATTCAGACACTAAAAGGGTCAGAACAAGCCAACTACAAATATTAACATGGCTTAATTAAAATTAATCATTAATTCTTGAAGAAATATCAAGAGATATGCACAAAAACTCATTTTATATGCTTTCTACTAATGCCAAAGAAAAGGAGATTCAAGTGATAAAAGGTAGTTAAAAGGATAATATCTGCTTTGCCCATACTTTATGCTTGATTTCATCTAGTCACGATTTGGATATTATCAGGCCTTTCCTTCAAATCTCTCCATCAATGTACAAACACTTTTTGATGAATATGCCCTTGATGTTTCATTTGCATTACCCTTCCTTGTAACACTAATAACAACTGCTATATATTTTTTTTATTTTTTATTATTTTTTTGGAGACAGAGTCTCGCTCTGTTGCCCAGGCTGCAGTTCAGTGGCATGATCTTGGCTCACTGCAACCTCCAAAAACAAGTGTATCATAAAACTCTCTCTGTTTTTTCTTATATGAAGTGTCATTACTTTGGGAAAGCAATATATAAATAAAGGTAGCATTGAAGCATTGGGACTCATTTTAATTATTCTATGATGATTTCCACAAAGCTTCCACAGGCTATCAAAATGCAATCTAATCTCCTAGCAAGATATAAACTTGTGAACTTTCAGGTACCTCTTGATTTTGTCTCCCACTCCTACACATTGAGTTTGTGAAGACTAGAAAGGAAACTTGTTTTACTCAACTTTCAAACTATCATATTACTGTGGCAAAAAAAGTTCAAGTGTGAGTTGCTAAATATGTATTTTTGTGGGTTTACAAATGTATAGATACAAAACCACGTTTGTTCAAGTCCACCACTAGTCAATAAGGAGAATGTACTAAAAATAAGGTTACGTTGTCTCTAGTATACACCAAAGTGTTTCTTTTCTATTTCTATTTTGCAGTAAATAAACCCAGTCAGGCCTTAGAAAAATTGTAAATCTAGGAAAGCTAGAATTTGGTGTTCATAGTCTTTCCATGCATTGTCTTTTGGTGAACCAAATGCTTCTTTCTCTCTCTCTCTCTCTCTCTTTCTTTTTCACTACGAATCCCATGGCTAACATAAGTCCTTGCCTACCCACTTTTCTCCATCAAAATTTATTTATTTCAATAAACATATGTTGAATACCTTATGTTCCAAAGACAGTATTAGGCACCTGGTATAAAAATCTTACCTAATAATATCTATAGTCTACTATGAAATAGATTTCATTATTGATGCATAATACCACTGGTTAATTTGGTTTCTGTTTTAAATTCCGTATTTTATTTGTGCACATTCAAAAGCAAAATATTTCCTTTCACTCACTGTGATTGCTATTTTGTTTTTGTAGAAACAAATAAAATCAAATGTAGTTCACATAGTACTTCTTTTTTTCTAAGGCAGCACCAGATGACATAAGTTGGAAAACTACATAGAACAAGCTCTGAAAAAATTAAAATGCATAAATAATTTTTCTACGCCTTGCTTAATGTCACAAACACGCATGAAGTATGGTATAAGTACCGAAAAGACATTCTACATAAGAACTTCCCAGCCTTGAATATATTTTTAGTTACCTTTTCCATTAGGACTATAAAAATATTACAAATTTTATAAGATATGCTTAAGTGAATAACTTTGCATGGTTTTAAAATGATGTCTACAATCAATGTTATAATTCAGTGGACTAAAATGATTAAAACCTGGAACATTTGTTTGCTTATAATCCTTTTTGCCAGGAAGCTCTTGAGTGTGTATATGAATTTTAAGTTTGCATTACTGTTTTACTCATCGGTATGTGAAAGGTGACTTATTTGAACTACATATAGATGAGTAGGAATAATATTTGGGATCACAGTTAAAAATTATTTCCAATTTACAGCCTATTTTGGTCACCTGGGTCAAAATAGAGCAAAACTCATCATCTGCTTTATTTGAAACTTAATTACTCTGATCATGGTAGGCAGACAATTCAAGTAACTTAGGATGACCTATGATGTTTGTTTGTAAAGTGAATTATTTTGCTTAAATTATTTGACAAATTGGTTTTAACTCCATTATGTCATAATGTGTTCGTTCCATCTAAAAATTTCCCCATTGGATATGTATGACCTATCAAACAAGCCCATTTAGTCTGTAACTGTAATGTTTTCCCAATTTAATCTGGCACAAATCACAGATCAATATTTATGAACCCTGGAATATAGATTATTCTCAGCATATGTATGCATATTTGTGTTATTTAATGTATATTTTTTGTCTCTCGCCCATAAAATAAGACTCATAGTTTTGTTCCCTGCAGTATATCCAACGTCTAGAACATTGCTTGCCATGAGTAAGCATTCATGAGTTTTTATGAAAGAAACACAGGAAGAAGAAAGACAGAAAGGAAGAAAGCAAGTTAGCAAGCAAACAGGATTGATGAATCTCTTCTCAAGGATCTAGGATTGAGGGGAAGCTTGTGTGATTATTAAACTTCCACCCTGAGTTCTCTACTAGTTCTATATTTGTAAGCTCAGAAGATATAAGGTTGGCAGAAAGAAACTACTCTTAGATCTGGGAATTCTCAGCCAAAGGGTCATAACTTATATGGTAGTATTTTTCCTACTCTTGAGGGATAATCAAGCATGGTTAATTTATGTTGACCTCTCAGTGAGCAGAACTCTGTGAGCCTATCATTTATATCTCCTGCTCCTGAGTTTTCTTCTTTTTTTTTAACCAACCAATGGTCCAAACGATACTATTTACAAAGTACTACTATGCATCAGGAATATAAATCGTAGCAGTAAATATTTCAGAAATATAAGAGTTTGTAGGAAACTTAGAAGTCTACCCACCAATCGAGAATTTCAATGACTTCTATAAAGTATTCCATACTTGATACTACTTGAGACAATCTATTCCATTTTGAAAAAAATAATCATTAGAAATATCCTTCTTACACTGAGAAACAGTGGGGGAAGAATGATATCCTCATAATTTCCATTGTGTTTGACTCAGTGTAAAAATACCAGAAAAATAGTACCTATACCTAAACCTGGCTTTGCTATTTGCTGTTATCCATCTGAAATTGAGTACATGGCAATTCCCAAGAAGTAATTAATAGTTTTTTTCATGTTATAAAACAATGAATTCCCCAAGAGACAAAGTTGTCTCAACTGCTGAGACAATCAAAATTGAGAAGTGAAGATGTCCAAAGCAGATTTTGACTATTGTTTCCAGGAAGTCCCGGATAACACCATCTATCTGTTGCTGAAAAATTTATAACTTTTAGTGAGTTTCCAGTAAATTATACTTACTGTTCGTGGCTAGATCCTTCAGAATTACAAATAATACAGGCTGCAGCACCTTAATTAGGGAATTTTTCCAGCCATTATTTCTACCATATTACATAATGCTATCATACTAAGTTGCAGTAAAATAAATGAGTAGATGTTTGTGGTCTTCCACCTAATCTTTCTACATTCTCATCTATATAGGAAAACTATTATGTCTGTATTTTCCTTCAAATCAATCTCCCACAAACTTTTCAAATATGTTCCCCAAAATTATTATTATTATTTTTTTGAGATGGAGTCTTGCTCTGTCACCCAGGCTAGAGTGCAGTGGCGTAATCTCGGCTCACTGCAACCTCTGCCGCTTGGGTTCAAGTGATTCCCCTGACTCAACCTCCTGAGTAGCTGGGATTACAGGCACGTGCCACCACACACAGTTAATTTTTGTATTTTTAGTACAGACGGGGTTTCAGCATCTTGGCCAGGCTGGTCTTGAACTCCACTCGTCTTGGCTTCCCAAAGTGCTGGGATTACAGGCATAAGCCATTGTGTCCGGCCCCCAAAATTCTTAATTTTCTTGATATAGTAAAATAATAAATTATAATAAGAAGGAAATGAATAATATCAATAACAGTGACTCACAGTGCTATTTACTCTTCTAAAGAATCCATTTTATAAATTAGAAGTTCATGACACAAGTTGGATAATAACTAACTTGTCATTTGTATTCTCAAGTAATTCACTAAATATTTTATCCTACTTGCCTCAATCAAAAATTATTTTTCCTTCAAAGATCCTGCTGCTTCTAAAATATTCTCAAGAAAATTCTACTTATTTTTTTATACTACATGTACCTCTGAGATTTTTCTGGGAGTAGTGTTGGTTTTTCCATACTTCTTGTTTAGTATGTTAATCTTTCACTCTCAGAAAAAAAATCTACCACACTGAAGTCGTTGCCATTCAATAAAGGATACTATCTCTTCTTGAACTCAATGTTACCAATTTTTCATAGCGTCAAAATGATTACGGAATCATCCAGGATTCTTTGAAGACTTTTGGACCTGGATAGATTCTTCTCTGCACCTCAAATTATGTCATTACCTTATGTGGTTTCACCGGCCATATGACTCCCATTTCCAACCATATTGCCTTTCAGATCCATGGATTCTCATAATACTAATCTATAAAGTCATGATACTCATCTGCATTTTAACTTGGCCTCTAATGTTTGTTGTACTACCCTATATCTTGGTGAGCAAAATGTTTTATTGTTAAAATTCTAAGTTCCAAGATAATATCTTACATTTTTATCCTGATACCTCAATCTTTTTTTTTCTATTATATGAAGACTACAGTTCCGTGACTATCCCATTTTATCATCTATCTAGTATCTATCTATCTATCATCTATCTATCTATCTATCTATCTATCTATCTATCTATCTGTCTATCTATCTATCATCTATCTATCTACATATCTATTTGTCACCTAGCCATCCAACCATCCATCAATATATAAACTACTTTCTGTCTAGACTTTCTTCTATACCCAGCTAGATTACATAGTACACCATTTAAACCATAAGTCAGAAAATATCTTCATGTCATGTTTTCTGTTTCCCTGGTAGAGCCACAAATCCAGACCAAGTTATTTAAATGTATATAATATAACATGATTATTAAACTTTGTATTGATAATCTAGCTAAAGAAGATTATAGAAACAGAGCTTTGAAGCATAGGGCAAAAGCCAGGCTCCCACCTGTAATCCCAGCACTTTGGAGGCCTAGGTGGGTGGATCACCTAAGGTCAGGAGTTCCAGACAAGCCTGCCAACATGGTGAAACCCTGTCTCTATTAAAAATACAAAAATTAGCTGGGTGTGGTGGGGTGCCTGTAATCCCACTTTCTCTACTGGGGAGGCAGAGGCAGGCGAATCACTTGGACTCGGGAGGCGGAGGTTGCAGATTGCAGTGAGCCGAGATCGCGCCATTGCATTCCAGGCTGGGTGACGGAGCAAGACTCCATCTCAAAAAAAAAAAAAAAAAAAAAAAAAAAAAAAAAAAAAAAAAAAAAAAAGAATAGGCAAAAAGAACACTTAAGCAGGGTTTAACATTAATATACTAGGGCAGATGATATTTTATACTAACAATAAGATTAATTCTAATCTATATTGAAAACTCAACACAGTTGGAAATGTAGGGATTTGATTTTGATTGTTCAATCTTATTTACTTAATTAAAATTCTATTTTGTGGAAGGTCATTTTCCAACTGGATTTGTTATTTTTAGTGCACATTTTTTAAAGTTTATAATATAAATGAAATAGTCGATTTTTTTGCAAAATAAGTAAGAAAAGTAAATGTTACTTGATGAATAATTTTGAAGATTATACAGTGTAAAACAATTGGTAAATAAAAGAACAGTTTTATTACTTTCTTCAGTCTTTATTGAGCAAATATCAAATGAGTGGCTACAACATGCTAGATATGCTTCTATGTGCTATGAGTTGAACAATGAGAAATTTAGAAATCAAAGTCATAGATTTTACAAAAAATATAATATAGTGTTGGGAAAACAGAAACATTAATAGAAAACCTGCACATTTTCATATAGTTGTAAGTTCTATGAAAAGAGAAAATAATGTTATGTAGTAGATAATTTGATATGATAAAAGGGTGACCTTTTATTTGTTAATCAAGAAGGCCTCTATTAGAAGTGTTAATCTGAGTTGAAAGCTGAATTTCAATAAAAATCATTTGAAAATCTGAGAAAGGTTATCCAGTCAGACAAAATAAATTGCACAGTGACTCTAGGAAGGGAGAGAAATTGGTTTGGTCAAACAATAAATGAAGACCCATTTGTTAGGGGTATGGTGAATATGAAGAGAAGTTATATAAAATGAGATCTTGATAACTAGGTGGAGTCTAGATATGTTAGAGGCCATGGTGGATGGTTAGAATTATTCTAAATTCCTTGGCTATATGGACGAATGATAGACAGAAAGCAAGATATTCTAATAAGATTTATGTAGGACATTCTTTTACTTCATTTAATACGTGTTTAAAATGAGGTTTATAGAAGTGTAGAGTGAAGTAACTAATTTTAGGTAATGTATGATATCAGCTTAGCTATGAACAAAATTTCTAAAATATGGGTTATATCTAAAGGAAATTTTGAAATATATATAGTTTAATAGAGCTAGTCAATAAATGGTTCCAGAATAGCCACATCTCGTGGCTATTTATATGGTAAAATAAAAAAAAAAAATGTGTGTTTCCTCCTTCACACTAAATTAAGAAAAAAGATTCAAGATCTAAATGTGAAAAATAATAAAATGTAAAGCCTTTAGAATATATACAGGAGACAATTTTTATAACAATGAGTGGGTAGAACATTTTGTAAAATGTAGAAAGCATAACTTATAAAGCATATAATATAATTATGCTAAAATTTAAATGTCTGTATAAAAAAGATACCTTGACAATATAAAAGTTTATGTGACTGACTTTCAGAAAGCATTTGCAAAGCACATAATTAATAACAAATTAACATACAAAAAATAAAAAGACATTCTAACAGGTAAGGAGCAAAAGACGTGAAGGGCAACTCACAAAAATGAAAAGCAAAATATTGCTGGACACTGAAACTAATAAATAAAAGGAAAATTAATTTAGTAGTATTTCATATAAGCCACTTTGATGAAAAATGTAAAATAAATATAAATTGATTTTTATACCATTCCTCAACATGGTGAGGAAATGAGAAATATGAGCTCTCATAAATTGCTTTTGAGAGTGGAAATTGCCACAGCCATTTCTAAAAAATAAATTAGCAAAATCTAGACAAATGGGTGATAAGATTACCTCATGACTTAGCAATCTCACTTTTACATTTATTCTGGAGAGAAGCTGTTAAAAATTTACACTTGTAGAAATGTACAAAGGTATTTGTTTCACTATTATTAATAAATGTGAAGGCTGAAACTAATCTAAATATCTAACAATAAATGAATTAATGTATGAATCATGGTTTATTCACAAGATAAAATACTATACTGGAGCTAAAACAAGTAAACTAGTTTTCTACTTATCATGGATAAATCCGAAATATATTATTTTGTGTCAAAAATATGTTGCAAAAATGCATGTCATTACATCACTTCAATGTACTATGTACTGCCATTAAAATGATAAAATATGTATAAAAATAATGTAAATGGCTTTAGGATAATGACTCTTTTTTTTTCTTGAGACGGAGTCTCACTCTGTCACTGGGCTGGAGTGCAGTGGCATGATCTCAGCTCACTGCAACCTCTGCCTCCCAGGTTCAAGCGATTCTCCTGCCTCAGCCTCTCAAGTACCTGGGACTACAGGTGTGCGCCCGCTAATTTTTGTATTTTTAGTAGCAACGGGGTTTCACCATGTTGGCCAGGATGGTCTCGATCTCTTGACCTCATGATCTGCCCACCTCAGCCTCCCAAAGTGCTGGGATTACAGGCGTGAGCCACTGTGCCTGGCCAGGATAATGACTTTCTTTGGGGAGTGAAAAAAAAAGGCTAACTTGATGGAGACTTTAACTTGTGACTATTATTTCAAAAACAAAACCAAACTAGAGCCTGATTCAGTGTGGCATGATGCTGTTATTTATTAGTTCTTGATTTATATACATATATGTTTATCATGTTGTGGCCTGTATATTCTAAATAAGGGGTAGTAATAATCAACACATTGAAGGGTTTACTCCAAAATGTATAACAACCACATAATATAACACCAGTATTTTTTGTCATAGTTGGATCTATTTGGATTGGTGTAGGCTGTATTAATGTAGATATAGGTCCAAAGTGAAGACCTACAATTAAATAGTAAAGCATGTTGGTGGCAGTTGTAAATAATAGAGAAAAGAAGAACTTGACAAGGCTCTGAATCATATAAAAATGCTTAGTTTGAATTTGGATGTAATAGTAAAGGTTCTGGGAAGATATGCCTTTTGTAAAGATATCTTCAAGTTAGGTTATTTTATGGTGCTGTAACAAACCACTCCCTGCTCTTAGAAGCATGTCCAATGTAGTTTGGCAGGAAGGCTCTGCTTATCAATGCCATGGATATTGGCTGACAGAAGGTCAGCCAATTTACAATCCCATCATCTCAATAAAGGTCTTTAAGAATAGAAAGAGAACACAGACAACTCTTTCACTGGCCCTTAAACTTTTCCACCTGGAAGTGCATAGCATTTCATGAGCCAAAGTAAGACACATAGCCGGTTCTAATTTACAGTAGCAAGTGTAATCATCTTATCTGCCTAGAATGTCAAGATAATTGAAAATATTAATGAGTACTACCAATATCTACCATAAGAGATTTGTGAAATATTTGTATTTTGGAGGTATAAATGGATGAGATTGTCTACAGATGTAAAAAGTGCATTGAGTTAAAAAAACTCTATATAAATACTAATTTCTAGCAGACATTCTCTAGAAGAATAATTCACCCTTTCTAATAAAGGTGATTGAAATCTCTTTTTGGATAAAAGCAATAGAGATCTTCTGCTAATAAACACGTGAAAGCCAACTAGAAAAGGAAAATATATAAAAGCAAGAAAAATCTTAAGTAGCTAAAATAATAAATGTTCATTGGATAATTGAAGTAATTTTATATATAATTTTTAAAATTGAAATTTTGGTTAGTATGATGTCAATTTTGAAATAATAAAAATCACAACAATAATATAGAAAAACTAAAAGTCTTGAATGGGTCAAGCATGAGGATATAAAGTTTTTAAAATATCATTAATAATTGCTTATTAGTTATCAAAAACCCATAGATTTCATAAATGTATACCAATATGCCTTATTCCTGTTTTCTTTTCTTTTCTTTTTTTTTTTTTTTTTTGAGTCAGGGTCTTGCTCTTTCACCCAGGCTGGAGTACACTGGCAGGATCTCAGCTCACTGCAAGCTCCACCTCCTGGGTTCATGTGATCCTCCCACCTCAGCCTCCCCAGTAGCTGGGATTACTGGCAGGCACCACCACACCTGGCTAATTTTTGTATTTTTAGTAGAGATGTGGTTTCATCATGTTGGCCAGGCTGGTCTCAAACTCCCGACCTTAAGTGATCCACCCACCTCGGCCTCCCAAAGTTCTGGAATTACAGGTGTGAGCCAGTGCTCCCAGCCTTGATATGCCTCATTTCTTAATTCAAGTTAAGTTTACTTCCAAGTTTTAAAAACTATAACAATTAAAATCAACAGCCTGGCGCGGTGGCTTATGCCTGTAATGTCAGCACTTTGGGAGGCTGAGGCGAGAAGATCACCTGAGGTCAGGAGTTAGAGACCAGCCTGACCACTATACATGGAGAAACCCTGTCTCTACTAAAAATACAAAATCAGCTGGGCGTGGTGGCACACACCTGTAATCCCAGCTACTCGGGGAGGCTGAGGCAGGCGAATCGCTTGAACCCAGGAGGTGGAGGTTGCATTGAGCCGAGACTGAGCCGAGATTGTACCATTGCACTCCAGCCTGGGCAACAAGAGCAAAACTCCGTATCAAAAAAACAAAACAAAAAAAGAATCAATATTATCTTTTATCAAAACCATGCCTAAATCTTCTATTATTTACTAGATGTTTGAATTTGAGCAACTAGCATAGCATATATAAATCTTAATTATTTAATTTTTTAAATAGAGCTAAAATTTAATGGTAATGATTGAAATGTTACACATACAATGCTAGACATGTCATGTTAATTTCTTGTATCGTCTCATGCAATAACTTGGTGAATATTCAATATTTATTTCCTTGATTTACTATCTTGTTAATCATTTTGTGAATTTCAGTTATATCTATTGCAAACAGTTGCTTTTTCAGAGAACATAGCTGTCATTTTTTTATTGTTGGATTATTATTGTTAATATTTAAATTTATGGTCATATATACCAGCCTTTCTGCAAGCTGGTTACAAGGTGACCATTTTGTTATTTTAAGTAAAGTTTACAATGATGGGACAAAGAATGTGTAATTTAATGAAGAATTGTCAGAGGAAGTTTATGTGTTTTCACTGAAAGAAAAGTGGAACTAAATGGAACTTCACTTTTCCATTTAGTTATCCCATGACCTTAAGCGAGTTGCATGCTCTTAGAGATTATTGCCTCATTTGTAAAATATGAAAGGATGAAGTATATGATCTTGAAATTTCATCCAGTTCTTTTATTCTGTAATTTCTGTGGACTACTAGTCTAATGTCATTCTCTAGGTTGTTATCTTTTATTTGATTAAATATGTGAATTCCTTCTATATTTTTTAGAAGGAGTTTCTTCTATTAAGTTGTACTGAATCAGATCTCTAGTCTACATTGATTATTTGAACATATAGAAGACATAAAAATAGCATATTCCATCTGTTTACAATGTTTTTAAATGAAAGATGGAAATAAAAGAATTTGCTAATAGAGCATGTCATGTTCACATATCTTTTTCATATGGATAATAATAAAAATTTCACAATGCCACAATGAGGAATGGAATAAATATATTTTTCTGCCTGGGGTCTATGTAAGGTCATTAACCATGATTTGCATTAACCATTAATTTCTTTTGTAATCATCCATTATTTCAATTGTTTGTTTAATAAAATTTCTAAATCCAAGGAAATTTTACAGTTTGGCTCTATACAAATGAATTCAACATATCCATCAGGTTTTTATTTTCCATGGAATGAGTATATATAATTAATTTTAATATGACACTCTTATTATCACAGTTTACAATTTTTCATGTAATCTGATTTAGAAATGTTGAACAATGAAGTTATAATCCAAAGGAATATTGACATTAGTGTCCTCAGCAGACACTGTCTCTGAAATTTATTTGGATGAAATAATATCACTGACATGAGCCCCAGGTCATTTTTCTCATCTTAATGCTAATATCTAGTCAGATCCCTCTAAAAAATATTTTATTGACCAACTGAAATAAATGATGCCAAAGCACTTTTTCAGTTATACAGTGTTAAGATATTAAATAGGATTGAAAATAATTTAAATAAGCTATATTGTCAGTTGTTAGTGCTTAGTGATTGAAGGAGGGCTCAAAGGACAATAATCTCTGAGACCTGGTTGGTTATGGTCTGAATGTGTCCCCTAAACATCATATGTTGAAACTTAATTGCTCCTGTTTTGTGGAGGTGATTAAGTGTTGAGGGTTTTCCCTTCATAAATGAGATTACTGACCTTATAAAAGAGAGGTGATGGATCTTTTCCTCTATTGTGCCCTTCCACTATGTGAGGATATAGCAAAAAATTCTGTCTTAGAAGCAGAGAACTGTCCTTACCAGACACTGAATCTACTGGCACCTTGATGTTGGTCTTCTCAAACTCCAGAAATGTGAGAAATAAATTTATATTATTTATTAGTTACCTAGTCTGTGATATTTTGTTATAGCATAAGGAACAAACTGAGACTGTGGTAAAAATAGGAACAGAGGTATGGAATAACAATTTAGGCAATTCTGGGGCCTTTGAGAGGAGGTGTGCTTAGGACTTAAATTATTCAGCTGAGATCTTTCTTCCAGCCTTCCCCAGTGGAACTTACGTCTTTTTTTTTTTTTTTTTTTTTTTTTTACCAGGGTAACTGTCTGTTGGGGAAAAGAAAATAATCATGCACTTTTGGAGCTACTGCGTAGAGATTCTGAACTGACACTAATTCCAGGAAACCCAAAATGTCACGGTGGCCCACCAGTTAGATGAGGGGCTTATGGCAATCAGTGATCAATGGCGTTTTAGCTCAGATCTGTCTCCTGGTAGGCTCAGTGAGTCCTGCAGTGATTTCCTAAATCAATTCTGTGATTATTTCTCTAGTTTCAGAATGAATAATTGGAATAGACATACTCAGCAGCTGGCAGAATCCTCAAATTGGTTCCCTGACCTGTGGAATAACATCTGTTGCAGTGGAAAAGGCCAGTGGCAGAAACTAGAATTGCATCTACCCAGGAAAATACACACACACACATACACACACACACACACACACACACACACATATTTCTGGAGGGGTTGCAGAAATTAATATCGCTATCAAGTATTTGAAAGATGCAAAATGGTGATTCCCATCACATCTCCATTCAACTTACCTATTCAGTGAGTTCATGTTACCAAACACCACCTGCTTCCTAAAAACCTATTGAAATAAAAAATAGAGTTTTCTAAAAATATTATGAAAATATACTTTCATTCTCCAAGATCTGTTTTCTTTAGAGGCCAAATAGGTGAGTTGAACTATGTCAAATAGAAGTGGTGAGAATGGCCATCCTTGTCTTGTTCTAGTTTTCAATGGAAGTGCTTTCAACTTTTCCCCATTCAGTATTATACTAGCTATGGGTTTCTCATAGATGGCTTGTATTAAATTAAGGTATATCCTTTCTATGCTGATTTTGTTGAGGGTTTTAATCATAAAGAGTTGCTGAATTTTGTCAAGTGCTTTTTCTGTATCTATTGAGATGATCATGCGATTTTTGTTTTCAATTCTGTTCATATGGTGTATTGCATTTCTTGATTTGTGTGTGTTAAACCATCCCTGCATCCCTGGTATGAAACCCACTTGATCATGGTGGATTATCTTTTTGATATGCTGTTGGATTCAGTTAGCTAGTATCTTGTTGAGGATTTTTTTATCTATGTTCATCAGGGATATTGGTCTGTAGTTTTCTTTTTTGTGTATGTCCTTCCTTGGTTTTGGTATTAGGGTGATACTGGCTTTGTAGAATGATTTAGGGAGGATTCTTGCTTTCTGTCTCTTGTGGAATAGTGTCAACAGGATTGGCACCAATTCTTCATTGAATGTCTGGTAGAATTCAGCTGTATCTGTCTGGCTCCAGACTTTTTTTGTTGTCGTTGTTGTTGCTGGCAATTTTGTTATTACCATTTCAATCTTGCCGCTTGTTATTGGTCTGGTCAGGGTTTCTAATTCTTCCTGTTTTAAGCTAGTAGGGTTGTATATTTCCAGGAATCTATCTGTATCCTCTAGCTTTTCTAGTTTATGTGCATAAAGGTATTCATAGCAGCTTTGAATGATCTTTAGTATTTATGTGGTGCTGGTTGTAATATTTCCCATTTTGTTTCTTTTTTCTTTTTTTGAGACAAAATCTCACTCTGTCGCCCAGGATGGAGTGCAGTGGCGTGATCTCAGCTCAATGCAAACTCTGCCTCCTGGGTTCAAGTTATTCTCCTGCCTCAGCCCCCACTGCAGTAGCTGGGATTACAGGTGCACACCACCATGCCTGGCTAACTTTTTGTATTTTTAGTAGAGATGAGGTTTCACCATGTTGGGCAGGCTGGTCTCAAACTCCTCACCTCAGGTGATCTGACCACCATGGCCTCTCAAAGTGCTGGGATTACAGGCAAGAACCACAATGCTCGGCCCTCCCATTTTGTTTCTAATTGAGCTTATTTGGAGTTCTCTCCTTTTCTTGGTTAATCTTGATGATGGTCTATCAATTTTATTTATCTTTTCAAAGAATCAGCTTTTTGTTTCATTTATCTTTTGTTTTGTTTTTTTTGTTGTTTGTTTCTTTCAACTTTAGTTCCTCTTAATCTTGTTATTTCTTATCTTCTGCTGGATTTGGGTTTGGAATGTTCTTGTTTCTCTAGTTTTATGAGATGTGACCTTAGATTGTCTATGTGTGCTCTTCCAGACTTTTTGATGTAGGCATTTAATGCTATGAACTTTCTTCTTGGCACTGCTTTTGCTGTGTCCCAGAGGTTTTGATTGGTTGTGTCACTATTATTGTTGAGTTCAAAGAGTTTTTAAATTTTCGTCTTGATTTCATTGTTAGCCCAGTGATCATTCAGGAGCAGGTTATTTAATTCCCATGTATTTGCATGGTTTTGAGCGTTCCTTCTGGAGTTGATTTCCAACTTTATGCCACTGTGGTTTGAGAGAGTACTTGCTATAATTTCAATTTTCTGAAATTTGTTGAGATTTGTTTTGTGGCCTATCATATGGTCTATCTTGGAGAATGTTCCATGTACTGATGACTAGAATGTATATTCTGCAATTGTTGGGTAGAATGTTCTGTAAATATCTGTTAAGTACATTTGTTTTAGGGTATAGTTTAATTCCATTGTTTCTTTAGTGACTTCCAGTCTTAATGATTTGTCTAGTGCTGTCAGTGGAGTAATAAAATCCCCCACTATTATTGTGTTGCCTTCTGTCTCATTTCTTAAGTCTAGGAGTAAGTGTTTTATAAATTTGGGAGCTTCAGTGTTAGGTGCATATATATTTAGGATTGTGATATTTCCTGTTGGACAAGGCCTTTTATCATTATATAATGTACCTCCTTGTCCTTTAAACTCCTGTTGCTTTAAAGATTGTTTTGTCTGATATAAGAATAGCTACTCCTATTCACTTTTGGTGTCCATTTGCATGCAATGTCCTTTTCCACCCCTTTGCCTTAAGTTTATGTGAGTCCTTATGTGTTAGGTGAGTCTCCTGAAGACAGAAGAAACTTAACTGGTGAATTATTATCCATTCTCCCATTCTGTATCTTTTAAATGGAGCAGTTAGGCCATTTACACCCAATGTTAGTATGGAGATGTGAGTTTCTATTCCATTCATTGTGCTATTTGTTGCCTGAATACGTTGTTTTTTTTCATTGTGTTATATTAGGTCCTGTGAGATTTATGCTGAAGGACATTCTACTTTGGTGTATTTTGAGGATTTGTTTTGAGATTTAGAGCTCCTTTTATCAGTTCTTATAGTTTTGGCTTGGTAGTGGCAAGTTCTTTAAGCATTTGTTTGTCTGGAAAAGACCATATCTTTCCTTCCTTTATGGAGCTTAGTTTTGATGTATACAAATTTCTTTACTGGTAATTGTCTTGTTTAGAGAGGCTAAAAGTAGGATCCCCTTCTAGCTTGTAGAGTTTCTGCTGAGAAAACTGCTGTTAATCTGATAGGTTTTCCTTTATAGGTTACCTGATGCTTTTGCCTCACAGCTCTTATGATTCCTTCCTTCATCTTGACTTTAGATAACCTGATGACTATGTGCCTAGGCCATGATATTTTTGCAATGAATTTCCCAGGTGCTCTTTGAGCTTCTTGAATTTGGATGTCTAGATCTCTGGCTAGGTCAGGGAAGTTTAACTCAATTATCCCCTCAAATATGATTTCCAAACTTTTAGATATCTTATCTTCCTCAGGAACATCAATTATTGGTAGGTTTGGACATTTAACATAGTCCCAAACTTCTTGGAGGCCTTGTTCATTTTCATTATTTTTTCCTTTGTCTTTGATGGATTGGATTAATTCAAAAGCCTTGTCTTCGAGCTCTGAAGTTCTTTCTTCTGCTTGTTTGATTCTATTGCTGAGACTTTCCAGTGCATTTTGCATTTCTCTAAGTATGTCCTTGATTTCCAGAAGTCGTGATTTTTTTAAATTTATGCTACCTATTTCACTGGAGATTTTTTCTTTCATATTCTGTACATGTTTTTTATTAAAGTTGAACTTCACCTTTCTCTGGTACCTCCTTGATTAGCTTCATCATTGACCTTCTGAATTCTTTTTCTAGCAATTCAGAGATTTTGTCTTGATTTGGATTCATTGCTGTGAGCTGGTATGATCTTCTGGGGGTGTTAAAGCTCCTTGTTTTATCATATTACTAAAATTGCTTTTCTGATTCCTTTTTTATTTGGATACACTGTGTCAAAGGGAAGATCTTACACTCAAAAGTGCTATTCAGATTCCTTTATCCCACAGGGTGTTTCTTTGATGTGGTGTTCTCCCCTTTCCCCTAGGAATGGGGCTTCCTGAGAGCCAAACTGCAGTGATTGTTTTTGCTCTTCTGGGTCTAGCCACGCAGCGGGGCTACCAGGCTCCAGGCTGGTACTGGGGAGTGTCTCCAAAGAGTCCTGTGATTTGATCCATCTTCATGTATTTCCTCCATGGATAATAGCACCTGCTTCAGTCGAGGTGGCAGGGGAGTGATGTGGGTTGTGGGGGTCCTTGATAGTATTTTTGTTTAGTGCGCCCGGTTTGTGTTAGTTGGCCTTCAGCCAGGAGGTGGCGCTTTCGAGAGAGCATCAGCTGTGGTCCTATAGGGAGGGTGCACATTTGCCCTAGGGACACCTGGTTAAGTACTCAGGATTCTCAGGTGGTGGCCAGAACCATAGAGGTCCCATGAGATTGTGACCTTTTTCTTCAGTTACCAGGGCAGGTAGAGAAAGATCACCAGGTAGGGGCTAGGATAGGTGTGTCTGAGCTCAGACTCTTTTTGGCCAGGGCTTGCTGTGGCTGCTAGCTGGGGTTGGGGGTGTGGTTCCCAGGCCAATGGAGTTCTGTTCCCTGGGGGATTATGGCTGCCTGTAATGAGTCATACAAGTCATCAGGGAAGTGGGGGAAAGCCAGCAGTCACAGGCTTCACCCCACTCCCACACAGCCGGCAGTCCTAAAGGCTGGTCTCACTCCCACTGTGCCCTCCCAATAGTACTGAGTCTATTTCCAGGCAGCCAGTGCCCAGGGCTGAGGAATTGCCTCAGACCACAAGCCTCCCTACTGAGAAAGCAAGCAGACTCACAGCTTTTCTGTGTCTCTGGGTGCCTAAAGTGGCAATCAGTTCCTTCAAGGGGTCTGCAGATTCTCTTGGCTTTCCTGGTATGTTCCTGTAGTAGTTCTCGGAGCAAAAGTTTATGATATGAGTTTCTACACATTAATTTTCATGTAAGTAGGAGCTGCAAGCTAGTCCTTGGATTTTCATAATCTTAGTCAAGCAGTGACTCCAGTTACAGGCATTGTTCCAGATGTAGTTTTATTGACTGAGAAAATTAACAAATTCTATGGTATGAAGCTATTGTTCTGGCAAATGCCTTTTCTTCTATTCTTGTCAATAAGCACAACCAGAAGTAGTTTACCTTCTGCTGATAAGGCCAGCAATATACCTTCACTCTCCTACCTCAGGAGTATATCAACTCTTTAGCCCTTTGGCATTGTTTAATTTGCATGAATCTGAATTGTCTTTTTTCCCTGTAAGATATCACACTAGTTCTTTACATGAATGACATTACAGTGACTGGACTTAGTGAGCAAGAAGTAAGAACTACTGTATACTTCTTGGTACGATATTTACATATCATGGAGTGCTTTCTACTTCAGTGAAATTTCCTCTTTTTTTTTTTTTTTTGAGACAGAGTCTCACTCTGTCGCTCAGGCTGGAGTGCAGTGGCATGATCTTGGTCACTGCAAGCTCTGCCTCCCAGGTTCACACCATTCTCCTGCCTCAGCCTCCTGAGTAGCTGGGACTACAGGTGCCTGCCACCACGCCTGGCTAATTGTTTGTATTTTTAGTAGAGACAGGGTTTCACTGTGTTAGCCAGAATGGTCTCGATCTCCTGACCTTGTGATCTGCCCGCCTTGGCCTCCCAAAGTACTAGGATTACAGGCGTGAGCCACCGCTTCTGGCCTTCAGTGAAATTTCTAGAGGTACAGTGGTGTGAGTCAGATTGAGATATTCCTTCTAAGGTGATGTATAAGTTGTTGAATCTGGTCCCTTTGACAACCAAAAAAAGAGGAGGAGGAGAAGGAGAAGGAGGAAGGGGAAGAAAACGAAGAAGAAGGAAGAAGGAAGAAAGAAGAGGACGAGGAGAAGAGAGAAAGAAGGGAAGAGAAGAAGAGGAAAGAAACAAACAGGCCCAATACTGAGTAGGCTTCTTTGGATTTTGAAGGCAGTATATTTCTCATCTGGGTGTCTTATTACAACTCATTTACCAAGTGACCCCAAAACCTTCCAGTTTTGGGGAGGCATAGAATACAAGAAGGTTCTGTAATAGTTCCAGCCTGCCATAAATGGTGCTCTGACACTTCGGCAATATGGTCCAGCAGATCCCATGGTGCCTAAATTGTCTGTGGGAGTTAGGGATATACTTTCTAGAGGCTTTGGCAAGCTCCTATATCACAAGTGAATCATGGCACAAGCCCTTAGAATTTTGAAACGAAATCTTTCCATCCTCTCTGGAAAACTACTCTTCTTTTGAGAAACAGTTTTTAGGTTGCTACTCAGCCTTGGAAGAGACTGGACTTCAAAGTCCATCCCTGAAGGACACTGGTGAAGGGAAATTCTCCAAAGAGGAGAACTTTGTGCAGTGCACATGGTTGCTCCCTTGTTTAGAAGGCAAAATGGCCAGATGTGCATTTCTCTACCAATTGGCCAATGGTTTGGCTATATAACCAGGGACTTGGAAAAAACATATTTAGAAAATTGGTGACAAGGAAGTGCATGGAAGAAGTATGAGGATAGACTTCTTTGAATGGGCAAAAAGTGAGTATATGTATGTCCCATTTGAATGCCCACCTAAAGGTGACACCTGCAGAAGAGGGTTTTAATAAATCAAGTATATAGGATGATCAATTTTGTGAATACCAGTTAGCCTCTTTCCCAGCCACTGCTGTCATTACCCAATGGGCTTATGAACAAAGTGGCCTTGGTGGCAGGGATAGAGATTATTCAGGGGTAAACAACATGGACTTTTACTTACCAAGGTTGACTTGGCTTAAGCCACTAATGAGTGCTCAATCTTCCATTAGTAGAGGCCAATACAGAGTCCCCAATATAGTACTATTTCCTGGGGTAATCACTCAGCTATCTGGTGGCGGGTTGATTACACTGGACCACTTCCATAATGGCAAGAGCAGCATTTTATTCTTATTGGAATAGATACTTTGGAAATGGCCTTGCCTTTACTCCGTATGATGCTTTTGCCAAAACTACTATCCATAAATTTATAGAATATCTTTTCCATTGTCTTGGTGTTCTACATTGTATTGCTTATGATCAAGAAACTCACTTCACAGCAAATGAAGTGCGGTAATGGGCCCAGTCTCATGGAATTTACTGGTTTTACTGTATTCTCCATCACCCTAAAACAGCTGGCCTAATAAAATGATGGAATGACCCTTTAAAGACTCGGTTACAGCACCAGCTAGGTAACAAGACTTCATAGGACTGGGGCAATGTCTCCAGGAGACTGTATATGAGCCAAATAAGTGGTGCTTAAAATGTGGTGTCATTTCTCTCATAACTGGGATCACTGTTTCAGGAATCAAGAGATAGAAATGGCATTGTCACCACTCATGGCTATCCCTAGTGACTGACTACCATTTTTTTTTTCTTCCTGTTCTCACAACCATATGCTCTTGTAGCCCAGGCATTATAGTTCCAAAGAGAGGAATTATTCTATCAGGGAATACAAAAATAATTTTATGAAACTGGAAGTTAAGCCTGTCACTGGCCACTTTGGACTTCTCATGCTTTTGAACCAATAAGCAAAAAATGGAGCTACCGTGTTGGCAAGGATAATTGATTTTGACTACCAAGAGGCTATCACACTACTACTCCTCAATAAAGGTAAGGAGGAGTATATCTTGAATAATGAGATCCCTTAAGGTGTCTCTTAGGATTGTCTTGTGATTAAAGTCAATGAAAACGTACAACAACCTAATCCTCACAAAACTACTTATATCCCAGACCCTTCAGTAATGAAGTTTTAGTTCCCCTCAACAGGTAATCCATGACCAGCTGAGGTGCTTGATTAAGTCAAAGGAATATGGAACGGGTAGTGGAAGAAGGTAGTCATAAATCCCAGCTACTGCCACATCATCAGTTATGAAAATGAGGACTGTAATTGTCATGAGCATTTCTTCCTTATTTTGTTATGAATATGTCTTTGTTTGTGTGTGTAAAATCTTTGTTCCCTTCCCTCTCTTATGATGTAACACAAGAAGAATTGACTTTATATCATACAATTTCTCTTCTGAGAAAAGGGTTAGTGTGTTTTGGGTTGTATACAAGATAGCTATATTATGTTAGTTAGAAGTACTACCTTGATATTGTCTTTATTTGGAGATAAAGTATAGTTTAAGGAGATAAATAGTAGGGTGAACTTGCAATGGTTAGTTGTATTTGTGAACGTGGCTGAGTCACGGGGTACCCAAATATTTGGTCAAAAATTACTCTAGGTGTTTCTGTGAGAGTGTTTTTGTATGAGATTTGTATCAGTGGACTTGGGGTAAGACAGATTGCTCCCCATATTGTAGGTGGCTTTCATCCAATCAGGTGAAGGCCTGAATAGAACGAAAAGACACCCCTCTCTCCTTCACACACTAACCCACTACCCTAGAAACAGGGCATTCTCCAGCAGAACACTGTCAACTTCTCCCACAACACAGGGTCTTCTTGTCCTACAGCAGCTAGCCTTTGAGGCAGACAAAAATGCTGAGAACAAAGTTTTCTCCCATTTCCATGCTGTAAATTTTGAGTATTCTCTGAGCAGAGGATCTTCTTCAAAGAAAGTAATGAAGAGTTTTCTGAGCCCAAGATGTCCAGAGACTAATGATAATAGGAAAGGCCCAAAGGAAAGTCATCCATGTGAGAAATAAATCACCAAACTTTTTGAGTCTATTATTACCAGATTGGAAATCTAGACATATGTTGTTTTGTTTTGTTTTGTTTTGAGTCAGGGTCTCATTCTGGCATAATCCTGGCTCAGTGAAGCCTCAAACTCCTGGACTCTTGTGATCTTCTCACCTCAGATTCTTTAGTAGCTAGGATGACAGACACACCAACACTCCTGGCTATTTTTTATTTTAGTTTAGTTTTTGTATTTTTTGTAGAGATTGGATCTCGCTGTGTTCTCTGGGCTGGTTTTGAACTCCTGGCCCCAAGGAGTCCTCCTGTCTCAGCCTCTCAAAATGCCAGGCATGGTGAGCCACCATGTCTGACCTCTAGATATATGAATGCAAAGTGTTTTCTTAAGACAAGGGGATACGTTTTGCTTTGATTTAACTTTGACTGGCATACTAACTAGGAACAAGGAATTAGTGAGCTTATTTTGTTTTTCTCTTCCCAACCTCTTCTTTTCCCTGAGGAGCTTCTGTTTTCAATGTTATGTGGTTCTTTCTGATGGCACTACCCCTCATATGACCTTATCTGCTTCTTTGCAATATGTGTTGGTGTGAAATTCAAAGGGCTCCATTGGACTTTTCCCAATATATTTTATAAATATTCACTAGGTTATAAATGAAAGAGAAAAGGCTTGGGTTGTCAGTGGCCATCTTCCCTTACCTGTGGGGCAATGTGCCATCATCAAAAGAGAAGTAAATAAATAGGAACAAATGGCAAGGTCCAGCAGAGTTGAGCCAAGACACCAAAGGATTGGCAAGAACTTTTATGGCCTTTTTTGGGTCACTGAAACCATAATGCACACTGACATCATTTAAGCCGGTTTTATGATAGCTCACTTATTCTACCTCACATAACATGTAATGTATAACCAGGGATTGTTCTCAGTGATACAGTAGGGAACAACCTGGGTAAAAAAAAGTCCTTAACCATATAAGGCTCATATGCTAATAGGGAGAGTAAACTCAAGCATAATCTTGAGTTACTGACAATCAAAATGAAAACTCTTTGTGAATGGTAAGGACTTCCTGGTTTATTTCAACTAAGGGATATAATGGACAAGGGTCAGCGGTGGGGCAGGGGATCAGTTAGGGATTCCCTAAGTAGTTTAGACGGAGCGTTTGTTGTCATACTGTGAAATGATATTCATATCATTGGCAAGTGGATTTTATTTTCACAATTAGATATAGTCCAGAAAACCACCAAAAAACGTTTATTTTCCTGTATAAATTATTGTCTCTGGAGACAAAAACCTCTCATTTCAGATTGCCTTATCTTCATTTTGGATGGATTATATATCGTATATCCTGCATGTAATTATCTATGCCTCTCAGCCCTTGACTGCAGCTGTTTATTTATCTGAGTGCGAACAAAAAATGACCGTGTAGAAAATCATTGCATGAAGAATCTTAGATAAAGCTTTTTGTAAAGTGTAGACTCATTTTATAATACAGTTTACCACTTCTTCTTTTATCCACATTATAAAATAGGATTTGCATATGTGGCATCTTCATTAAAAAATAGTATCAGGAGGGCTCACTTATAAATTGTCCAGTAGTAACGATCTGAGAAATAATAGAATAATAAGTAGTAAATAAAAGTTGTGAGAGATTATTGCCCTAAATTACAGAATGTAGGGAGGTTTCTTAAAAAATCAAAACCTCTTATTACAGAGAGAATGTTTTATACAGAGCTCAACCTCTGAACTTTTGGTAGCAAAATTAATATAATTAATATTTAGTCATAAATTACTTTAGCATTAAAAGATTTTTTTTCTGAATGGATAAAAACTTCTTTATTCCAAGTAAAAGTAAAATGCTGAGAGACCTTTCATCTCTGAAAAGTTCCCGAGTGGTATTGGAAAAATATAGATAAAAGAGTCTCTGTTTTGGTAGTCATGTGTGACTATGAATGCATACTTTATTTTTTCTTAATTTTTAGTAGGAGAAAATGCTTTTATTCTTCTGTTTCTAGAAACTACAACTGGGAACAAAGACTGCAAAGTAAATGCACTGACTTTTCCCACAATTTAATTGGATTAGAAAATATATTTGATGTAGAGAAGATTTGTGTTTCATCATTAAGCTTATACAGAGAAAGCGTCCCCTCTAGGTGAGACTATGGTAAACGTCAAGGACTTCAACACTCATTGTCAGATTCTACTTAGCCCCCAGGGCTCACAGCCTCTTTTCCTGCAACTCAGCACTGCTCAGGTTTGGGACCTGGGGTTAGAATTGTTTAAGAACTCAGTTGAATGCATTGGCATTTGGTAACAGTGTGAGTGATTATCCAGTGTTCCGTGACCTGGTCTGTCAGTCTTATGGTGTGACCCCTTACGTTTGAAGCTAGATTTGTTTTCCAATGACTGTCCCAGCCCCACTGAAAAGTCTATTTTTAGGCTTTGCAAACTCACAACTTGCTCTGTCTTCCTGTAGGCAACTTCATGCCTACTTCTTTTTCCCATATGATGTGGTTTGGCTCTGTATCCCCACCCAAATCTCATTTCAAATTGTAATTCTTATAATCCCCATGTGTCATGGGAAAGACCTAGTGGGAGGCGATTGGATCATAGGGGTGGTTTCCCCCATGCCGTTCTCATGATAGGGGGTGAGTTCTCATGAAATATGCTTGTTATGTAAGGGTTTAAGAGTTCCTTTTTCAGGCACACTCTCTCTCCTGTCGCCTTGTGAAGAAGAGGCCTGCTTCCCCTTCACCTTCTGCCATGGTTGTAAGTTTCCTAAGGCTTCTGCATCCATGTAGAACTGTGAGCTAATTAAACCTATTTTCCCTATAGATTACTCAGTTTCTGGTAGTACCTTTATAGCAGTGTAAGAATGGACTGGTATAGTAAATTGGTATCAGGAGTGGGGTACTACGATAAAGGTAACCTGAAAATGTGAAAGTGACTTTGGAACTAGGTAAGAGGCAGAGGTTGGAACAGTTTGGAGGGCTCAGAAGAAGATAGGAAGTTGTAGGAAAGTTTGGGACTCCCTAGAGACTTGTTGAATGGTTTTAACCAAAATGCTGATACTGATATGAACCATGAAGTTCAGGCTGAGGTGATCTCAGATGGAGATGAGGAACTTATTGGGAACTGGAGCAAAGGGCACTTTTGCTATACTTTAGCAAATAGACTGACGGCCTTTTGTCCCTGCCCTGGAGATCTGTGGAACTTCTAACTTGAAAGAGATGATTTGAAATTGGACTTATGACTAACAGGGAAGCAGAGCCTAGGAGGTTTGGAAAATTTGCAGCCTGACCCTGTGGTAGAAAAGAAAAACCCATTTCCTGGGGAGGAATTCAAGCCAGCTGCAGAAATTTGCATAAGTAACAAGGAGCCGAATGTTAATTGCCAAATCACCAAGACAATGGGGAAAGTGTCTCCACGGCATGTTAGAGATCTTCATACCAGCCCCTCTCATCACAGACCCAGAAGCCTAAAAGGAAAAAAACGGTTTCCTGGGCCCAGGGTCACCTGCTGCTCTGTGCAGCCTTGGGACATGGTGCCCTGCATCCTAGCTGCTTCAGCTCCAGCCATGGCTAAAAGGGGCCAAGATACAGTTAGGGCTGTTGCTTCAGAGGGTGCAAGCTTCAGAGGGTGGGACTACAGTCATGCCCCACCATGCCCAGATAATTTTTAAAAATTTTTCTGCAATGAGGAAGTCTCACTATGTTGCTCAGGCTGGTTTTGAATTCCTGAGCTATCTCTAATTCCAAAGCTACCCTCTCGTCTTGGTCTTACAAACTGCCGAGATTATAGGCATGAGTAACCAGGCCTGGCTAAGTTGTTTTTTTTTCTTTTTTTTTTTTTTTTTTTTTGAGTTGGGGGCAGTGGTTAATAAAACCTTTTGAAAAAAGGTCAATGCTTGCTTTAAGAAAGTAATTGAACTTTGGGAAGCTGAGGCGAGCAGATCATTTGAGGTCAGAAGTTCAAGATCAGCCTGGACAACATGGTGAAACCCTGTCTCTACTAAAAATACAAAAATTAGCTGGCATGGTGGCACACATCTGTAGTCCCAGCTATTCGGGAGGCTGAGCCAGGAGAATTGCTTGAACCTGGGAGGTGGAGGTTGAAGTGAGCCAAAATTGCATCATTACACACCATCCCGTATGACAGAGTGAGATTTTGTCTCAAAAAAAAAAAGTAATTGATTGATATTTTAAAAATTACACTTGTGTTTGCGAAAAGTGAAGTTATATTTAGAGTACGGGCCAATTTAAAAAGTCAGTGTGGTTAAGTTGCCTTAGCATGGGTTAACTCCATGTTAGAGGAAATTCATCTCTTCCTTTCTAGAGGGCATCCTTGGTTTTCCTTCTCATCTTTTAGAAAATCTGTCTTGGAATCTGATAAACGTTGCTGGAATGATGGCTTTGTACTGTCATGTGCCACGTGACAACATTTCAGGCAATGATGGACTGCAAATACAAGGGTGGTCCCATAAGATTATAATGGTGCTTAAAAATTCACATCATCTAGTGACACTGTAGCTGTGGCAATATCCCCACTGTATTACTCACTTGGTTGTGGTGCTGCTGGTGTAAACAAACCTACTGCAGTGCAAGTCTTATAAAAGTATAGCACATAGAATTATGTGTGGTATATAATAGTTGATAATAAATGACTTACATTACTAGCTTATGCATTTACTATTGCTTTCTTCTTTATTTTACACTGTACTCCTACTTACATATTTTTTTAAAGTTAGCTATAAAACAGCCTCAGGCGGACCCTTCAGAAAGTATTCCAGACGAAAGCACTGTTGTCACAGGAGATGACAGCTCCACGCGTTTTTGTCCCTGATGATCTTCTAGTGGGACAAGATGTGGAGGTGGAAGACAGTAATATTGATGATCATGACCCTCTGTAGGCCTAGGCTAATGTGTGTGTTTGTGTCTCAATTTTTAAGAAAAGAGTTTAGAAAGTTAAAAAATATAAAAATAAAAAAGCACATATTAGGGATATAAATAAAATATTTCTGTGTAGCTGTACAATGTGTTTGTGTTTTAAGCTAAGTGTTACTATAAGAGTGAAACAGTTAAAAAACAAAAAGTTTACAAAATAAAAAAATACAGTAAGCTAAGGTGAATTTTTAATTGAAGAAAGGAAAATTGTTTTTATAAATTTGATGTCACCTAAGCGTTCAGGGATTATAAAATCTATAGTAGTGTAGAGTAATGTCTAAGCTTTCACATTTACTCATCACTTGCTCACTGACTCACCAAGAGCAACTTCCAGTTTTGCAAACTCTATTCATGATAAGTACCCTACACAGGTGTTCCATTTTTTATCTTTTATATCATATTTGTACTATTCCTTTTGTATGTTTAGATATGTTTAGAAACACAAATACCATGGTGTTACAGTTGCTTACAGTATTCTGAACAGTAACATGCTGTTCATGTTTGTAACCTAGGAGCAATAGACTATATTATACAGCCTAGGTGTAAAGTAGAGTATAACAGGGGTCTCCAACCTCCGGTACTGGTCTGTGACCTGTTAAGAACTGGGCCACATAGCAGGAATTGAGCAGTCAGCGAGAAAGCGAAGCTTTGTCTGTATTTACGGCTGCTCCTCATCACTCACATTACCACCTGAGTTCTGCTTCATGTCAGCTCAGTGGTGGCATTGATTCTCATAGGAGTGTGGGCCCTACTGTGAACTGTGCATGCAAGAGATCTAGGTTGTGTGATTTTTATAAGAATCTAGTGCCTGATGATCTATCACTGTCTCCCATCACCTTGAGATGAGACCTTCTAGTTGCAGGAAAACAACTACGAGGATCCCGCTGAATCTACATTATGGTGAGTTGTATAATTATTTCATTATATATTAAAATGTAATAATAATAGAAATAAAGTACATAATAAATGTAATTCGCATGAATCATCCTGAAACCATGCCCACCCTGAGTCTGTGGAAAAATTATGTTCCATGAAACCGGTCCCTGGTGCCAGAAAGATTGGGGACCACTGGTGTATAACATCCAGGTTTGTGTAAGTACACTCTATGAGGTTCTCATTGTCATGAAATCACCCAGCAATGAATTTCTCAGAACACATTCCCAACAGCAAAGGGACACATGACTGTATTTACTTGTTCTCTCACCTCTTTATGAAACCTCAACCTCTCTAAGCTTCAGGGTTCTCTTTTTTGGTTGCTATTTGTTTGTTTCTTCCTTTTTGTTTGATTAATTATACTTGTCAAATGAGAAAAAAATGTGTATCATTGTAAGTTCAAATATAATGTCTGGCTTTGTATAAAGCCAGTATAAAGAGAGTGATAAAAAGATGTTTCCTGTCTCCTTACCTTGTGTAGCTCAAAAAAAAATCCTCTTAACTCTCTTCCTGTACTCCTTTGTATTTTTTCTCTTCCATTTCCTCTCATTTATTCTTTCAAATTATTATCTTATATTTTTACATAATTCCCCCTCCTATTGTCAATATTCATCTTTTCTCTTTCTTTTTCCTTCCATCTGTCTTTAAAGCAGAGTTAACCTTTCTGCTGTCAGTGATTTTTCTAATACTAAACAAGTAGTAAGGTCTGCGCTGCTCATGCTACTGAGATTGATAAGCAACATATTTGACCTCCCTAGTTAAATGAGGAAAGCAGAGGTAGATTATGTTTAAACTCACTTCATAACCAGATAAAGATTTGTTTTCTACTTGAAGAATACTAAGGCGACTGCTTTTGTAATAGTAAATAGAAACAATTATCAATTCTGAACAACTGAGAAAAAGGCCAATATTTTGAGAAATACAGCTTAGAATTATTAATAGAAATGTTTATAGAAACCTCTGGGTCACTTGCTGGCTTTCACAGGGCAGTGAGAAAGTTCAACTACAGGAGGAATTGAGGAAGCACAGAAGCCCACCAGTGTCTTATTGCTATTATACATTGACACTATCAGGAAGGCATAAATTAGGTATTGCAAAGAAAGGGAAAGGATTGAAATCACGTGAAAATCAGACTATCAGGAAGCGAGATAAACTGAATTTAAGGGTAGAAAATAACGAAGTGTTTTTGAACAGACAAGTGCGACTATTTGCAAGATTTGACTCTTGAGTTCCCCTAAGGGCATGGGTAAGATTAGCCTAGAAAAAAACAAAGGAAAGACCTCTTCTCTGCCTGAAGTGCCAGGGTGCAGGATAGGTGATTCAGATAGTGCCTCCTCCCTAATTTGCAATTACATGTTTCACTATATGGCTGTTTATTGGTGTTGCTGTTGGTTTGATGCCATTGATTCTGCCTGAAAATATCCTCCTTATTGGCCTTTTATTTTGTGTCATCTTTATTCCATTTCACATTCCTGCTGTGCCAATCATAAATGGTTTAGCTGGGAAATGATGAAGCCATTCTCTATATAAATAAGGCATCTTATGATTAAACCCTCTTTTCTTTATGGGAATGATCCTCTTGCATTCTTTCACTGTCAGTTTAGTAGGTTATAAAAAGCAGTAGTCTTCACAGTTTTGATTTATTCCTTTAAAATCTTACATGGAAATTTAGAATTTACATCTTAGAGGAATTCAATTTACATCTTCAAGGTGCTTTGCAAAGTGGCAAGAAAGCAGGATCTCCACTGTCTCCTCACCTCTATTTTTCCAAAATAGCTTCTATGTTACATCAGCTCAATCTCTGAGAGTCAAGATTTGGTTAATACATACAGTTGACCCTTGAACAGCATGGGGTTAAGGTGCTGATACCATGCACAGTCAAAAATTCGAGTATAACCTTTGACTCATCAAAGACTTAACTGCTAATAGCCTATTGTTGACCAGAAGCCTTACTGATTACATAAATGGCCAATTAACACATATTTTGTATGCTACATGTATTACATACATATAATTCTTACAATAAAGAAAGCTAGAGAAAAGAAAATGTTGTTAAGGAAATCATAAGGAAAAGAAAATATGTTTGCCATTCATTAAATGGAAGTAGATCATTTCATCGTCTTCATGTTCAGTAGGCTGAGGAAAGGAAGAAAGAGGAGGGCTTAGTCTTGTTGTCTCGGGGGTGGCAGGGATGGAAACAAATCTGTATATAAGTGGGCCCGGGCTGTTCAAACCCATGTTGTTCAAGGGTCAACTGTATCTATTTTCTAAACATGGAGGGATATTTACTACCTCCAACTTAAATTTTTGGTCATTTTTTTTAGTAGATAACTTGTAAAATACTGGCACAGCAGCTTGGAAAAAGTAGAAATGCCAAAAATTGGGAATATTATCTGATTTTAATAGATTTGATTAGAGGCTGGTAAAGATCAGAGAAAAGAAAAACTGTGAAAGAAGATAAAATTGCTAAGGCCTGTAAAAGTTCTGTTCAGGTTTAACATTTTATACATATAGAAACAGAGTGGTGATAACCAAATATGTGTGATTCAGTGAGAGAGCACACAAGATTTTTGGTGTCAATAATGAAGAATCAGTTATAGTTATTTTATTCTCCTATCAATTTCCTCTATTCTGCCCTTCTAGCAAAACAAAAACAGTCACAGAAAAAGTCTAAGATGAAGAAAAAGTGTGTTAAGGTTGAAGAAATGAACAGATTTAACTAGACAGAAGAATAAAAAATGACTTTCCATCAGCTGTCTTTTTAAGCTACTCTAAACAAACACACTATTTGTGTAAAATTGGTGTGCTTCCCTGAACAGTGTCAAGAGAAATTCCTGACAGTTCCTCCACCTGCTACACAAATTGCCATCTTCATATAAACATTTTCTCTGTTAAATCAACAAAAGATCTTGATTGCTATTATAAGTCACTGGATATTCGGTGCAAATTTTTGGGTAAGAAATTCAGTTTGGCCACTATAGACAGTCGTTGACTTATGATAGTTTGACTTGCAATTTTTTGACTTTATAATGGTGTGAAAGCAATACACATTCAATAGAAACCTTACTTTGAATTTTGAATCTTGACATTTTCTCGGGCTAGTGATGTTCAGCAAGATACTCTCTCCTTATGCTAAGCAGAGACAGCAAGTGCAGCTCCCAGTCGCCTCCACAATCACAAGGGTAAACACCAGATCTCTACAGTGCACTGCACTGCGAGATGATTTTGTTCACCTGTAGGCTAATGCAGTTGTTCTGAGAATGTAGGTTAGGTGTATTGATATGGACAGGAGACAGGCAAATACTGGGCATAAGAGAGCAGTTCTCCAGCAAAGGTCCCACCCTCAAGCCTGGAGGCCCACAGCCCTAAGTGGGAAGAGGTATTTCTGTTTTTGCACGTCTTTTGGCCCCTTATGCCCCCCTATTCTGTGCCCATATGAATCCTGAACCCCAGGCTCCAGGAGCGGATGAGGAGACAAGAAAACAAACAGATGAGCAGCGTGATAGAGAATGAGAGAAGGGAAGGATGTCTGAATGCCAAGAGAAGTTCGACTACCAGTGGTAGGAGGGTAGTTCAGCTGCTGAATGGCCAAACTCCAGGGGAAGATCATCTTCCCACTCTATCCCCCTTCCAGCTCCCCATCCATCCCACTGAGAGCCACCTTCACCACTGAATAAAACCCCACATTCACCCTTCAAGCCTATGTATGGCCTGATTCTTCTGGGACACTGGGCAAGAGCTCAGGATACACAAAGCTGTCACATCAGCCCTCTGACCTTGGGAAAAGGCAGAGGGTCCATTGAGCTGGTTAATACTTAAGCCATCTGCAGAGGCAAGGGTAAAAAAGCATTGTAACTCTGGGCCCTCAGGCACCCACCTCTAGACGCTACCGCAGGGCTGGAGCCAAAAGCACTCACCCAGGCTTCCTGCACCTTCCCGTCTGCATGCTCCCCCTCCCAACAGGGGTTTGAACAGGCAAGCCATGCCCCTATGCCCCTTTTGCACATCCTGCAAGGGGATCAGGAAACTCTCCCATTTCAGTATTAAATATGTTTTTTAATTATAGTATGTTAAAGTTATCATAGGTTTATCAGGACATAACCTAATTGTAAGTCCAGAGCATGGGTAGTCAGTGTCTTCAGAAGCCTAGGGTTATTGTCCTATCTCAGTATGGATGGGAAACCATTTTTGTCATTTCTAATGGATGGTGCACTTTTCTACCCCTCATTGGTAGAATTATCTAAAAGACTAAAGAGGGTACATATTCTGCTGTCTGCTGAACAGCTTATCAGAGTAATTCATGGGAAAGATGGCAGAAGAAAAGGACAGAGGGCCAGGCATGGTGGTTCACACCTCTAATCCCAACACTTTGGGAGGCCAAGGCAGGCGGATCATGAGGTCAGGAGTCCGAGACCAGGCTGTCAATATAGTGAAACTCCATCTCTACTAAAAATGAAAAAAGTTAGCTGGGTGTGGTGGCGCACCTGTAGTCCCAGCTATGTGGGAGGCTAAAGCAAGATAATTGCTTGAACCCAGGAGGTGGAGGTTGCAGTGAGCCGAGATCGTGCCACCACACTCCAGCCTGGGCGACAGAGCGAGACTCCATCTCAAAAAGGAAAAAAAAAAAAAAAAAAAAAAAAAAGAAGAAAACGACAAAAAGTATCTTCACTTTTAACTTGAGTGTGAGTCATTCTACCCTTCCCCCATAGTTCCTTGGAGGATAAAAGGAAAGAAAGAAAACTCTCATCACTCATACATACTGGTTAAGCAACCATGAGGGCTGCTTTCTATTTTGCTGTGTGTGAAAAATAGTCTGGTGCTGAGAAAAACTGGTTTGTGTTTTATTTTATTGTACTGCTCTAAAGCAATTTTGTTCTCTAATTGAACATTTCATTCTTCTTTTTGAATTTCACAATTGTTCTTTACCTCAAGTACTTAGGGTAGTCACACTTATATTTTTTGGAGAGAATATTTTCACATATATAAGTGCTTATCATAAAGAACCTGATGCTTTTCAATACAAGGAATCCAGGCACAACAAGCTGGAAGTGGATACTTTGACCATGAAAGGGCAATGCAGCACTTGCAAAATAGAGAAGGAGGAAAGAAGGAAGAAGAGCAAACTGACATAATAATGCAGAGCAGATCAGTGTGATGCCTGATCAATGTGGCAAAAGGGTCAAGCCTTCATGGTTGAGATGTGATTGATAACAGACTTCATGCCTCTCAACAATCATTACAGGAAGAATGAATATGAACTCTGCTGAGGATACAAAGACACAAAATACATGTATAATAGATTGAAGGCCAAGTTTAAGTGTCACCTTTTCTGTCAAATCCTCTCTGACTACATCAGATCTCCCTGCTCTTCCTCTTCAATGAACGTATGTATTGCTTCCTTCAATACGACACAATTGAATAGTTAACTATTTTCTTTCTATATTTACTCTTCTTTTCAACATTTTTGAATACCTAATGCTATTAGTTTAGGTAATTGTACCTGACTCCTCAACCAGCTTGAAAGATTTTAAGGACAGCAGCCATATCCTTAAAGAGATAAAATCATGTAATAGAATAATATTAATAGAACTGTATTAATTGTATAAGGTATCAGTATTATACTTAAAACATATAATCCGCATTTCACGTGTTTATACAATTTACTCAAATGTTGAAATTAAAATTTAAACTTAGATTTATAAAATCCTGCATCTTACAATTATTCTACCATAAAGAAACACTGAAATTCTACTCAATTGTATTCAGTTCTAGCCTGAATTCAACCCCCTTCTAGTTGTACAACTGTAGACATTCACTTCCTCTTTATCAGCCTCATTTTTATCATCCGTAATATGTATATAATGATATCTCTTTTGAAAACCTCTTCATACAGTTGAAGTTTCAACAAAATCATAACCTGTGAATAAATGTATAAATTAAAATGTATTATACAGATTAAAGTATGATATCACATATCTTCTTTTGTACCTGCCCTTTATCTAGTACCTAGTACAGTATTGATTGCAATACTTTCTGTACTACCCCAGATGAGGGTCTGTATTGACCATTTTAATATAAGGGATTGAGTATTTTATTTATATATCTCCCAGAGAATTTGAAAGACTGCAAAAGAAGAGGAAAATTAGGAAAAAGAATGGCCAATTCTTGAGTTACAGGAAGTATTTACTTTTTTTAAAAAACTGAAAAAAATAAACAGTTAATTATAAAAAACGTCAATACTGGAAATAGCAGTGACTCACTGTCTATTTCAGGAAGGAGGTCTTTAAGATATTTAATCAATTCTAGTGATTTTTTAAAAATTTAATTTCAGGTGTGTGTGTGTGTGTGTCTGTGTGTGTGTTTGTGTTTATTGTGTTGAGCAAGTGGGCTGGGTGGGAGAGGGGTAGTTTGATGTCTAGAAATAATCACATTAGCAGACAAAATATCTAAGAAACCTATCGGTTCTGCAAAATTCAGTTATTAATACATCAGGGAAGAAAATTTAGCTATTGATTTGGTCAAAGTGGTACTTGCACCCCAGAAAATAATTACTAGAAACCAGTATTATTTGTTAAAAAGCATTCTGGAACATTGCCTAATCCCTGTTTCCCATGTATCCTTTCCATCACCCAACATGTATAGTAATTTAACTTTAATTCATTGATTTTTATGTTTATTTTGAAGTTGTAATTATGAGAGATTGTTAGATTGGTACCCCCCTATAATCCCTGTCTTCTGGCATTCAGACACTTAAATAGTTCTCTCCTGCACTAGTTCTGAGCTTGGCCACACAACTTGCTTTGATGAATGCGACATTGGAAAGTGTAGAGAAAGCACAGATTTGAGAAGTAATTGCACATTTCGGCTTATCATCTTCAAATCCCTTCCTCCTGAAAGTCAGCCACCAACCTTTAAAGAAGTCAGATTAGATTACCTGAATACCCATAGGAGATACAGAAAGAGAGACACTTTGAAGGATAAGAGGTCATCTTGAAAATTCCAGTTCCAGGAAAGCTCATATTTGAATATAACTCCATGAGTGACTTCAGGAAAAACTGAGGAGCAGAACCATATACTGAACTGGGATAGTTAATGTCATTGTTTAAAGATACTAAGTTTTTGGGGTGCCTTGTTTTGCTTCAATAAATAGCTAAAACAGTAATAAAGATTCAAACATAGATATAACACACATTTCATCCTCTATTTTCATTTAATTGCCTGGTTTTCTGTCATATGTGAGTAGGAAGGTAAGCAGAAAGTAAGGTTTTCGGTCTCTTTTGACCTCACTGTACTGCCCTTTACTACCTGGAGCACAAGACTGTAACTTAGGAAGATTGATGCACCTTCTTCAAGGACTGCAGTAGAGACAAATGGAGGGCAAGTTTGATTTTGTTTTAATACTGTTTATCTTCAGCCTTTTAAGAAATACCACACCAAGAAGTGCAAATAACCATGAAGTTATTTCTGAGAAATTGAGCCAATGTAAAAAGCAAAACAGTATTGGAAAATTACTATGAAATGAGACTGCAAAGAAAACAGCTGAAGGACTCTACTCCTCTTCAAAGTTCCCTCTTATGGTGTAGGGTGGGTAGTAATATTTTCTAGCTTTGTATTTATGATCGACTTTCTCAAACACCTCAAAAACATTTTAGTGTCTGGTCGACTCTCCTGCACTTCAGATAATCCCCACCTCTGTTACATAAAGGGATCTTACACTCTGAACTCTGTTTCCTATCTCCCTCCTTTCTCCGTAAATGTTCTCTTGACTCAGTTATTGTCCATAGATGGCACTTTGGGTTTTTGGAACGATTTTCAATTTTATCAGTGACCTCTCAAATTTCAAAGAATCACATTGGGAAACCAGAATAGGTAAATGGAGAAGACATTTTTTTTTTTTTTTTTTTTTTTTTTTTGAGACGGAGTCTCACTCTGTCGCCCAGGCTGGAGTGCAGTGGCGCAATCTCGGCTCACTGCAAGCTCCGCCTCCCAGGTTCGCGCCATTCTCCTGCCTCAGCCTCTTCATGTAGCTGGGACTACAGGCGCCCGCGCCACCATGCCCGGCTAATTTTTTTTTGTATTTTTAGTAGAGACGGGGTTTCACCGTGGTCTCGATCTCCTGACCTCGTGATCCGCCCGCCTCGGCCTCCCAAAGTGCTGGGATTACAAGCGTGAGCCACCGCGCCCGGCCGGAGAAGACATTTTGAATATGCATCTCAAGAGGTTCTTTGCAGTATTTTCCTTGCAGTTAGTTTCAGACAAGCTTCTTTGTTGTTGAACCTATTAAGCAGACACATGTACCCTTTTCCCAGAGTCACACATTTATTCTGGATCCTTCTACAATCTAAATTTATATCAGGGAGGACCATATTACCTTACTTGACTTGTAATCATTACAACAACTCTGGAATTAGTAAGCACATGGATTTGCACAATAGAATCATATAATGTATTTAATATATGACATTTCATATATGTCTTTCTGTACTACCCCAAGTGATGGTCTGTATTGACCATTTTCATATAAGGAGTTAATATTATATTTATATCTCCCAAAGGATTTGAGAGACTGCAGAAGAAGAAGAAAATAAGAAAAAAGAGTGGCCAAGCTTGGAGTTACTGAAAGTATTTACTTAGAAAAAAAAAAAGAAATAAAAATAGCCAATTATACAAAAACAGTCAATACTGGAAATAGCAGTGACTCACTTTCTATTTCAATTTCGAGTTACTTGAAGACCTTTTTGTCGTCCAAAACTCTTGTTAATGCAAAATAAAATATATCTTGAAAGTTTTTACTTTCCTATCTGATTATTTTAACCTAATACTTATATTGACTTGGAAATCTGCAAGCTTAAATTACCTAAATAACAAAGATGAAAGTTATAATTACAGTAGTACCTTCCCCTGTATTCCTCCATTCTTAAGACCCTGGAATTGTTAAGGAGACTCATCTGGAAAAGTTACCACTTAAAAAAACTCCTTAGCTAATAGGTATTAGTAAACTTAGTAAACCTTTGGTTTTAGAATAAATTCAGATTTACAGCATAAATGCAAATGTAATACAAAGAGTTCCTTATATACCCCACACCTAATTTACCAAATTATTAGCATCTTAGTATGGTATGTTTGTCCTAATTAATGAAATATTATTGATATCTTATTATTAACTCAAATTTGTACTTTATTCGGATTTCCTTGATTTATCGCTAATGTTCCTTTTTTTCTTTCAGGATACAAGGTTAGGCCACTCTGGATGGTTTCTCAGACTCTTCTTGTTTTTGATGACCTGGATAGTTTTGAGCAGTACTGGTATTCTGTTGGATAATACTCAGTTGAGATTTATCTAATGTCTTTCTCATGGTTAAACTCTGGTAATAGTTTTTGGGAAGAAGACCCCAGTAGTAAAGTACCATTCTTATATTCTATCAGCAAAACTTACTATCTGCGATGATTCTGTTGATGTTAATCTTGATCCCCTGGCTTAAGACAGTAGTTTTCAAGTTCCTATGCCATACATTTACTCTTATTCCCACTTTCCTCTATACTATGTACTTTCGATAAAAATCATTATATAAATTTACAATTAAGGAGTGGGAATTTATGTCCTATCTCTTTGATAGTGACATATCTACAAAAATTACTTGGAGTTTTCTGAGGCAGATTTATCTATTCTCCCTCCATCTATTATTTATTCAAGCATTTATTTATGTCAATGTCATAAAATTGTTTAATACAGTTGCTGCCATGGCATCCATTTTTAGGCTTGACATGAATTGTTTGAAACCTAGTTGTACCCTGTCACCTTTAGCCTAGTTAAAACTTCCCCTCACCATGTAGTTGTTTGGGGAGATGTAACTCACTTGTGCCTCATTTTATTGACCCCAGGCTCAACACATCCCACAGCTGCTGATCATGATGAAACTTAATGGTCAACACCAGGCATGTAATTATGTTCCCCTTTTCACCTGTTTTTTTTTTAAACTAGCCAATCCACACCGTAAGGGATACCCATGGCCCCATGGACCTTAATAAAGGCACAGTCCCCCAGGTGCTCACTTGCGCTCTCTCTTGCTTTCTGCGGACTGTTTGAGTACCCTGTTGTCTCCGGCCTTCTCTCAGGGGCAACCCTCTGCTCTTATGGATCTGTGAGTAATAAGTACTTTGGCTATTTCATGTTTTGTTGTGCTGCCTCCTCCATGTTTCACCTAACAGGCACACCCATCCTAAGTTCCTCTCATCCCTAGGAAAGCTCCCTTAAAAAGCGACTATTATGGCTTATGGCCACTCTCAAGAGAGACACCTCCAGACCAAATTAAAACAAAATCACAAGTCATCATAAACTTTTGGATCTTTATTTTGTATTTTGGGTTAAGATCCAAAACCACTTTACAGTTTTTGCCCAAATTATTCCAGCTTTGGCCACTGGACCTCTTTTAGTTATCTCCTGAGTCCACTGGCATACTCTCGTTGTGTTTCCTTGGTTTCGTTTTAACACTTCGTTATTTTCTGGCACTGTGTGATACTCCAGGCTCATCTTGTATGGTTCTTTTCCAAGTCCTAGAATAAGCTATTTCTCCAAGGAGCCATGCTGGTTTGTTCTATTTAAGGGTCACATTAGAGACCAAATTTATGCACTAGCTGTGCTCACTGCTACTGATGTGTCTATGTCTCTCAGCTGACAGAGCAAGGAAAGGTATGTGTGTATATGAACCTTGTACTTAAACATATTTATCTACATGTCCATATGTAATTATTGGCATGTATATTAAGCTAAAATGAGTTCATACTTATGCCTTCTACTTTAATCCATTACTACATGGATCATTCTAGCCTGCTTCCTTGCTTATCTGTAACCTCCCTCTCCCTGGAGTGTGATCACTGGCTTCTACCAGTTGCCATTCATTTACTTAATTGCTCAGTTCCAGTATACATATACAGTAGTTTCAGCATGTTACCTCCACGGGAGAAGAAAAAAACTTTATTAACTAAAGTGCAGTGCTTTGTATAATTCCATTTGCCTTTTGTCCTGCAGACTCCACTCCTGAAGTTACTTAGGTCAGCACCTTATTATATTTTCCCCTTCAGTGAAGTTGTTGCATACATTTGTAATATATTTAGCTTATTTGGTTGTGTTCTGCATTTCCTTCAGGATCATCTGATCTGTAAAGTATGTACATTTTGCAATTTGAGTGCATTAAGATTTACTGTTTGTGTTGTCAATTTCTGTGGGTTTTGATAAATGTTTAATGTGTTGAATCCACCATTATAGTATCATACAGGATAACTTTGTCACCCTGCAAAAAATCTCATGTGCTACACTTATTCAATCTTCACCTTCCAACTCCTGCCAAACTCTTCAATTAACCACTAGTGAGTTTCCCCACCATAATTTTTCCTTTTAAGTAATTTCATATAACTTGAGCCCTATAGTATGTAGGCTTTTCATACTGGCCTCTTTCACATATGATATTCATTTAGGTGCAGCCATGACTTTGTGGCATGATAGCTCGTCTAATTTTATTGCCAAAAATATTTTATGGCATGGATGCCCCACAGCTTGTTTATTCACCTATTGTAGGGCATCTTGGTTGCGTCCATTTTAGGCCATTGTAAAAGAAATTGCTATAATCAGTTATCAGCAGGTTGTTAAATGGACACAACCCTCTGATTCAATTGAGTAAATACCTAGGAGTATGCTAGGGGAATCATAGACTACCTTTAGCTTTGCAAGCAACTGTCAAACAGTTTTTCAAAGTGGCCATACCATTTTGCTTTTCCACCAGCAATAAATGAGAGTTCCTCTGGCTCCCGATCCATACCAGCATTTTGTATTGTCAGTGTTTTGGATTTTAGCTGTCCTTATAGGTGTGTGGTACTATCTTATTGTTGCTTAAATTTGCATTTTCCTTATGAAAAATGATACTGAGCATTTTTTCATATGATTATTTTCCATCTGTACATCTTCTTTAGCAGATATGTTTTGCAAATGTTTTCTCTGGGTGTGTTTATTTTATTGTCTTTCACAGAGTAGAAGTTTCTAATTTTAATAAGCAATTTACCAATTCTTTCTTTCATGGATTATGCTAGTGGTGTTTTATTTTAAAAACCCATCACCAAATCCAAGGTCATATAGATTTTCTCCTATGTTCAAAAAGTCTTATAGTTTTGTATTACATATTCTCTGTATTCTATTTTTGAGCTAATTTTTGTGTGATATATAAGGTCTGTTTCTAAGTTCATGTTTTTGTCTGGAGAGGTCCAATTTCTCCAGCACCAGTTGACAAGATTATTCTTCCTCATTTGATGTGTCTTTCTCTATCAAAGATCAGTTGACTATGTTCATATAAGTCAGTTTCTAAGTCCTCTATTGCTATCTATGCATTTATTTTTTTCACCAATACTACACTGTCTCAACTACTGTGCCTTTATAATAAGTATTAAAATGAGGTATTGTGAGCCATTTAACTTTGTTCCACTTTGGTATTGTGTTTGCCTTTCTATAAAAAATTTTAGAAGCAGTTTTTCAATATCAATAAATAGCCTGCTAGGATTTTGAGTGGGGTTTCATTGAATCTCTAGATTAAGTTGGGAATAATTGTCAGTTTAGAAATACTGAGTCTTCAAATTCGTGAACATCAATGATCTGTTTTATTTGATCTGTTTTGAACTGTTTCATCAATTTTTGTAAATAGTATTCATTTTAGAATTTCAAATTTCAATTGTTAATTGCTGGTATGTAGGAAACAATTGAGTTTTGTACATTAACCTTGTATCCTGTGACTTTTTAATATTCACTTTTTAGGTTCAGAAAATTTGTTGTAAACTCTTTGGGATTTTCTAGCTAGATAATTATGTAATCTATGAACAAGAGTATATTATCCTTTATTTTAAAATTTGTAGAATTTTACTTGTTTTTCTTGTCTTGTACTAGCTAGAATTTCCAGTATGATATTGACTAGAAAGGGTAAAAGAAGACATTGTTGCCACCTTTCTAATCCTAGGGGAATTGCACCCAACTTTTCACCATTATATATGACATTAGCTATAGGTTTATGTATATATTCTCTAACAAATGGAAAAAGTTTCTCTCTTCCCATTTTGCAAAGAGTTTTTACGATGACAGTCTGCTGGATTTAGTGGGTTTTTTTTTTTTTCAGTGTCAATTGATATCATCGTTAGGTTTTCTTCATTAGTGTGTTAATGTAGTAGACCACATTGATTTTTTTTTTTTTTTTGTAATGTTGAACTAGCCTTACATACTAGAATAAGTTCCATGTGATTGTAGTGTATAATTCTTTTTCTACATTGTTGGGTTTGATATGACAATACGTGCAGGGTGCAGCGTCAAAGTTTGATAGTTACTGGTTTGTAGTTTTTCTTTCTTTTTAATATCTTTATCTGGTTTTGGTATTAACGAGATGCTGTCCTCATAGAGAGAGTGGGAAAGAGTTCTTCTATTTCCTGAAATATATTGTATAAAATTGGTGATATAATCCTTTGTGTTTGGTGGAATTCTATTAGTTTTGCTTCACATATTTTGATGCCATGTTAGGTCCTTGTCCATTTGAAAGTGTTATGTATTCTTGGAAAATTGGTCTCTTTATTATTATATAATGTGCTATCCTCATAATCTTTCTGTTCTGAAACCTACTTTGCTTGAAATCAATACAGCTACTCCAACTTAGTTGGTTAATACTAGCACAGTATGGCTTTCTCTACCTCATTACTTTTAATCTATCAGTGTGTTTATATTCAGTGTGTGTTTCTTATGGGCAACATATAGTTAGGTCTTGTTTATTTTATTCTGAGGTGGAGTCTCACTCTGTCACCCAGGCTGGAGTGCAATGGCGTGATCTCAGCTCACTGCAACTTCTGCCTCCTGAGTTCAAGTGGTTCTCCTGCCTCAGCCTCAAGATTATGTGCGATTACAGGTTCCTGCCACCATGCCTGGATAATTTTTGTATTTTTAGTAGAGACAGGGTTTCACCATGTTGGCCAGGCTGGTCTCGAATGCCTGACCTCAAGTTGTCTGCCCGCCTCAGCCTCCCACATGGTTGTGTTTATTTTTATATACTCTGACAATCTTTTTAATTTGTGTATATAGAACATTCACATTTACAGTTATTGTTGGTGTATTTGCATCAATCATTATGTAGCTGCTACTTGTTGCCAAAGGTCTTTTTTTTTTTTTGCTTTCTCTTGTCTTAATTGAACATTTTAGATGATTATATTTTATTTCTTGTTTATCAATTACACTCTTTAAAAAATCAGTGATTCCCTCAGTTTACGTTCTAACTGATCTAACTCCATTTTCAAATAACACTATTCCATTACATTTGTAATGCTGGTATCTTATAACAATTCTTAATTCATCTCATTTATTCTAGCAGTATTGTTGGTCTTCTAACTTATCCATATGTTAGAATTATCATTTACATTTATATTTTAAGCGTCTTTTAGGTGAATTGTCTTTTAAACCCTTCTAAAAAAAAAAGAAAAATAAAATATTTTTTATCATATATTATCATTTATTCATTTCTGATCTATATTTTTCTTCCCTAAAAGACAATCTTTTTGGTTATCAAAAGAAAGTTTTTGTCCTCTCTCTTGACTTTGGAAGGATAATTTTGCTGGATATAAAATTCTACTCTCTTTTTCTTTTTTTGTTCAGAATTCCAAATATTTTACTCCACTTGCCTTTTCTTGCATGAATTCTGATGAGAAGTTTGCCGTAGTAATAATTATCCTTGTTCCTCTCTAGCTAAAGTGCTCTTCCTTCAGTCTTATTTCATGATTTCTTTTTATCTTTGGTTTACTGGAGTTTAATTTAGTTTGGCATTTGTTCTGCTTGTTGTCCTTTGACATTCCTGGATATGTGACTTGATATATGCATTAATTTTAGAAAGATTTTTACCTTAAATATTTCATCTACTCCTTTCTCCTTCTGATATTCCAATTATGCATGTGTTACTGGTTTTTTATATATATTTTTATTATTATTTTTGAGATGGATTCTCGTTTTGTCACACAGGCTGGAGTGCAGTGGCATGATCTTGGCTCACTGCAACCTCTGCCTCCTGGGTTCAAGCGATTCTCTTGCCTCAGCCTCCCCAGTAGCTGGGATTACAGGTGGCTGCCGCCATGCCCAACTAATCTTTGTATTTTTAGTAGAGACGAGGTTTAGCCATGTTGGCCAGGCTGGTCTCAAACTCCTGGTTTCAAGTGATCCACCTGCCTTGGCCTCCCAAAGTTCTAGGATTATAGGTGTGAGCAACTGTGCCTGGACAGCATGTCTTACTTTTGAAATTGTCCCACTGTTTTTGGATGTTCTGGGTTTTTCTATTTAACCTTTTTACCATTTGCATTTTAATCTGGAGAATTTCCGTTGAACTATTTTCAGACTCAATGATGCTTTGGACTTGTGTCTACTGATAAGTCTATCTAAGGCATTCTTCATTTCTGTTACATTGTTCTTTGATTTCTAGCATTTCCTTTGACTCTTTCCTGAATATTTTATTTTTAATTTTATTATCCATTGTCCTTGTGTTATCTGCTTTTTTCCATTACAGCCCTTAACATATTAATCAGTCATTGTCAGTTCCCTGTCTTATTATTTTAACATCTGTGTTATATCTAATCTGGTTCTGATGTTTTCTTTGTCTCTTCAAATGATGGATTCTTTTTTTCTTGCCTTGTTTTTTTTTTTTTTTAATAACTAATATGTGTTTTCAGGTCATAGGAACTAAAGTAGATTTCTCTTAGGAAGATTTAAGTTGATCTAAATTTGCTTTGATTAATGCTTTCTGTAGCTATAGTTAACCGAATTCAGATTCCTCTTGTGTATTTGTTTTGGTCTTTCTTCTTAACTTTGAGCTCCTATAAATTCTCCTCCTTTAAAAAAAAAAAGGAGGTTTATTGTAGTTCTTTCAGTTATAATCAACTATTATCACAATAGACCCCTGTTAATGTGGTATAAGATAAAGAGGAGTGAGAACTTTCTAAACTTTTCCAGTGAAATCCGTTTTTGTGTTGGCCTGTGTCTCTGGCCTTTACTTTCATCAGTATTTCTTTTTACACAGCTTTTCCACTCTCCCATCTCCTAGGTGAGACAGGAAGTCTGGGTGGGGCTGAATGGGAGGAATGCCTTTCTTCCCTGGCTCAGTGATACGGCTCTGGTAAAATTTTTCCTCTGGAGAGTGGGCTTTTGATAGGAAGAAGAATATAAAATATTGTACAAAGATTACTTTTCTTTCTCCTACCAAGCTGAAGGTGATTAGCATACAAACTTTAAAAAACTCAGCACATCCATTTGAATACAAACTGGAATTCTTGAAATATAAAATTAAACAATTATCCTTATTTGATATTTTCTTTGATAAAAGAGCTCTCATTGGTCATTTTCTGGAATCCATAGACAAATAATTTAAAAAATAGAAACTTCAGACAGAATTTAGGATTTCTTTTAAATCTTGGCTGCATCTTCTATCATCACGTAAAACACAAGACTTTGAGTGTTTAGGATAGGAGATATTGCAACATGTTGGCGTACGGATGATAATCCAGCTGAGATGGAAATCTTGATGATATGGATATGAAATGGGTTGATTGCAGAAGGTGTATTCTTCGAGTGGATAGGATTCAGTGTGAAAGTACGGAGGTTTGCCTAAAAGAGGAATGGGATAATTTGACTACCATAATGGCCAAGTATAGCATGAATTGTAGATGTAGCTTTGGAAGAGCCTGAAAGTTATATTTGGTTTGTTGCTTTTTCGGTGATGTGAGAAACATACATATTTGTGAAGGGTCAAGAGTTGGGAAGTAGATTTGAAAGTTTAAGAATAGAAATTATTGTTTCTGATATAGGAAAAAATGGCTAGGGAGAATGAGCAGGTTTTCTCGGCAGCAATAAGAACTCACTTGAAACTAATACTTAAAAGCTAAAAATGATGTATGCTATGGTTGTCTATTTTTCTCCATTTACATTTAGATAAGATGTTTCTGGTATTGCATAGATGAAAAGTTATCAATCTCGGTTAACTCTATATACCGTGAAATAATTCAAAGGTAAATGTGTTTGGGGTGACAGGAAAAATACCAGGATGTAGGGATATATGAGGATTCTTCAGGTACTGTGGGGAAGGTCATGAAGGTAATAAAGTCATTTGTATGGACATTGCTATTACTTCCAAAGGAGCTGGCAGAGAAAGCCTGTAGAAGAAAACTGAACCACCTTAGTAAAATATGTTGCAAAATAAAAGAAAATGACCTAGTTAGTCAGATGATGTAAGAAGGGGAGTAGAGTGGTTTAGCCAGGTGATATCTCAAAAGGAGAGGGTTGGGGCATTAGAATATGGTGCTAGAGTGTTTTTGTTTTGTTTTGTTTTAGAAGTAGCAGTGGTGTAAATGTTAATGTTTTTTCCTCTATCTGACATTTGTACATCGGGGCAAAAAAGTGTGTATATTTATTGAATCATACAGGAAATGATTGGGTGACTAGAGGAAATTTGTAACTTTAGTAGATGGTCATCAAGTGAAGTCACTTTTGAAGACCAGCTTTAAATGTGTAACATAGCATGACAGAAATTAAACTGAGAACATATTTTTACTGATTAGACAAAATGGTCTCATAGAATAAGTATGAAGTGGGCATATTCTTGGACAGAACAACATCCAGAGGCTTGTTCTCTTGGTCCAATAATAAGATGCAGACAGACGGGGAAAGAGGGGAGTTTATTTCTGCAACCAATTACAGGGAGAAGGTCAGAGTAACTCACCAGATGAACTCAAAGTTACAAGTTGGTTTTTATATATATTCTAAGCCCGATGCCTACGTGTGGAAGTGTACCTACAAACGGGAGTGTTTCATTCAATCTATATCTAATTTTTAACTAGGATCTGGGGTCTGGAAAGCTTTCTCTATAGTCTTGGAAAATTTTTTAATCGTAAGTCGCTCTGGTACAAGGTGTATGTGTAAGAATGCTTTCACTATTCTTTCAGACTTGAGGGTCTGAGAAAACCCAGGCAAGGTTCCAATGGGTTTGTTTTCACATTCCAGACCTCATACTCAGGCAGCAGTTTCTCCTGTTCTTTAATGTTTAACTTATGCCTTCATCAAAATTATAGTAAAGGGTTAGTGGAAACTGATTCTTCTGGTTGCTAAGGGGGAACCTGGCTTGCCACAGGTGGGAACACAAATGGAAACACTTTAGAGAACAATTTTGTGTTAATAAAGAGGTCCATTCTCTGAGACCTATCAATCAAAATTCACAGTCCTGAGAAACCCTGCTACAAGTGAAAGAGAAAGCAGACCCTCTGTCACATGTTGTTCTGAACCCTTAGGATTACTGAAAAATGAAAAACAACATAAAAGGCCTGAATAAACGGTATTACAGTAGTATAGTATAATTGAAAGCAGTTAAAGAGAATAATGTACATTTCCATGTGTCATATATAAATCTCTAAAAATTTCATGCTAATGAAGACACCAGTTGCAGGAAAAATATATACACAATGATACTAACATAAGTAAACTATAAAATGTTTTGAGACAATATTCAATCTTAAGATTGTTTATATAGACATTTAGTAAATTTATAATTTCTGAAGGGAAAGATGCATAGGAATTTCAAAATGAAGTTTACTTCTGATTTTAAAAGAATGACCATGAGACCAGAACAATGGTTGAAAGTTTTAATTATATCTCTTGGAATACATTTTATTTCCTTGCAGCAAGGAGAGAGGGGAGACGGATAAAATAGAAGTAGGAAAAAGGATGAGCTGAATAAGCAATCTAAAATCTGCCACAAAATGCTGGATAGTCTCTTGAGCTACTGAGTTGTTTTGCTTGGAGAAATGAGACCAGAAGAAGTCCTCTTTATCCATGACATCGATTTCTTATTTTTCCTGGATCAACTCCATTTTCTATGTTAAGAAAACACACAAAAAACCATCTATTTGTGCTACTTCTACATACTTTAATTTTGTCTAAATGTCAGAAGTATTGTTTTCTGAAACTATCAAGATCTTTTCATTCCAAATAATGGTAGCTAAAATAAAAATAGCACACAATTAGGGAGTTTAATGTAATAGTTAAGTGATGAAAATTTACTCTGTGCATTCAATGGAGAATGCATGCTAAATTCTGAGATTTATTTTTACTTAAAAACACAAAAACTGAATCAAAAAGCTTTCCCGTAAGCCTATAACCTTACATACTTTTCTGTATAAGACAAGCACAGGATCCTGAGGTTGCAGCTTCTTAATTAACTGCAATGGGAATGTTTACATGTGAAATTAGTCACCAGAGGGAGCCCATATTATTCCTCAAAAGCAATCTCAAAAGACTGAGGACAAATGAAAATATATGTAGAGATTGGGGCAGAGAAGTTCAAGGAGAGTACAGAGTGTTCATTTACTGTTCTTGAATTGCAGTTTCCTCCCAATTGCAGACTTCAGAATGAACTATCTTTGATAGATGCAAAGGCTAATAGCAACGGCATAGAAGGAAACAAAATCCATTTTTTTCCTTTGGTGTCTATTCATCCATTGACCTTCACATTTATTTAACATGAAAACGACTTTTGCACATGCTGATTCAATTTACACAAGAATAAGACATTTTATTAGGCTCCTGGGTAGGTTAACTGTGATAGTTTCTAAACAATGCAAGTGTCAATAATTTGCCCAATTCTTCTCAAAATGAAATCAATCTTGGTCATATACTTAGTAAGTAAAATTGTCTGCACATTTTGGTCTTCTAATCAAGTATGAAAGAAAGCAGAGTCTGAAAGCAGAAGAAACTTCTCTCTCCAAAACACTTCTCATGGTAAAATTCTACGATTTTAGTATCCCATGAAATGGGTAAATGGAATCTATAAATGGTTGTCAATTAATGAATTCAAATTGATCAAACAATGAAGTTCTTTTTAAAGAAAACTCAGGCCAAAACCTCAAGCACGCATTTTGGTACTGTACAATTGAATCATTTTTATGCTTAACTAGACTGAAATGGAACAAAATGCCATATGCGGTGTACCCTATGACCTCTACAGGTTTTTCTTACCCAGATTTTAAACTCAAATAACTGGAGCAAAATCAGATTATTCATATCTTTTAAATATTATACTCATATTTCTGTCACCAAGAATAACTTAAACTCTACTGGAACTTGTATGTCTGGTAAGTCTGCAATAATGACTTGAATTAACTGACCTGCTTTTCCACGTTGCATTCTGTAGAAACTGTTTTAAAAAATGTCAGGCAAAAGAAAGTAAGAGCTGGCATTGCTGTGCAGACCCTCAACTTTTGAATCCTAAATGTTCATTTATTTAACTATTGTTATCTGCTCATTTATTTACATTACCTTTTTTTAACCATCTGTGATTGGAATAAGACAGTAGCTAAGGAGACTTCATGCATTTAGCGCATTTCTGAATCTATACGTTAAATATATTGTAATGATTATTGGATATGTGCCTTGGATTGAAAGACTTTAACTCCATCCAGATTCTAGTTGTCTGGCCTTGGGGGATGTACTTAATTTCTCCTTTCTTTTTCTTTTCTTTTCTTACTTTTTTTTCTTTTTTTTTTTTTTTTTTTTTTAGTCTCACACTGTCACCTAGGCTGGAGTGCAGTGGCACAATCACTGCTCACTGCAACCTTGACTTCCCATCTCAGCCTCCAAAGTATCTGAGACCCCAGATGTACACTGTCCTTCCTGGCTAATTTTTTATAGAGATGGAGTCTCCCTATGTTGCCCAGGCTGGTGTTGAACTTGTGGAATCAAGTAATCCTCTCACCTCAGCCTTCCAAAGTACTGAGATTACAGATGTGAGCCACCACACCTGGCCTGTTTTTCTGTTTTTAAACTGAGTTACTGATAATTCTTACCTCATGGGACGGTAGGGGGCATTAAGTGAGGCATTAACATGTGAAGAATATTGTCAGGAACATGGGAAGTTCTCAATAAATGTTATTTATTATTGCTGCTGCTGATCTTTTAATCATTGCTCTTGGTGGTGGTATATTAGACAAAGAGCCTAATTATGACCATCTCATATTCTTTTTCTCTCCTCAAATTGAACTGACCTTGTTTTATTTTTAACTTTCTTCATTTTCTTGGTTTAAACTTCAGACTTGCATGAATAAATGAAATGTTGCTTTTCTCTTTCCAATTAGAATTCTTTCCCTAATGATTTAAATGTTAGATTTGACCTCCTTTCCAAATATTTGGTTAGGTATAGATTCCAAAGTCATAGCTATTTATCCACTGATATTAGAATGTGAAATGGGAGAGTATACATGAGGAAGCTTCTGTAACTTCATGCATTTGAAGCTATTTATAGGGAAATGCTGCTGCAGGAATTATATGGGCACGATTGGAAGTAAAGATCTTGATCTCAGTTTGAGGAACATTGGTTTACAGACTGGTTGTAGAGAAGATGGGAACAGTGCTGGAGGTGGCGGGGAACTAGAACATAACAGGATGATATGATCAAGAGATCACGGAATCTCTGAAAAGTTCACAGCCAGGATGTTTTACTATGTGGCTGCTAGAAAGTGTTGTAGTTGATCGACCAAACTTGTTGATAATGCAAATTTAAAACAACTAGAAAAATTACAATGATGTATATCTGAATTAAATGTGTAGCAATATAATGAATATATACATATAAATATTTTTTCAGAAATGCTATTCAAAGAATTCTCCTGCCTTGTAGTTGTACATAACCAGAAATATCACTTTAAAATATGAAACTCTATGTTCTTCCAATCTTATAAACTATTACTAGTAGTTCATTGACAGCACTATAGATATTTGCTGTCTAATTTTTATGGTATAGCACATTTAAAAAATGATTGTTGTGAAGAGTGATAATGATAACATGTACAGGCAGTTCTCACTTCTGTGGTAGTGCCAGATCATAAATATGCCCATACAAATTAACCTGTGCAAATTGATCATAGCCAATGGAAAAACTATGATTGTTCCATGACCTTAAAAAAATTTGCCAAAACATCAAAAACTCCATACTGTCAGTTGTAAATACATAGGGAGATTTTTAAAAATAGTAAAACTAGTTTATTTAGCATACTGTAATTTAAAATATAAGAAATGAAAAATAAAGTAGTTATTTGAAAAAAAAATCAAGAATAGTTTGAAAAATGATTGCCTTCCTTCTCATTTCATGACATCTGCAATGGAGTGAGCACCTTTTCTATGCCTTGGTGAATCAGCATGCTTCTTTTTTTTATTTTCAATTTTTTTATGCTTGAATAATTTCCCAGGAATTTTTAAAAATACTTTAAGTTCTGGGGTACATGTGCACAACGTGCAGGTTTGTTAAATAGGTCACTGGTCATTAGAGAAATGCAAATCAAAACCATCTCATCTCATCTCCAATGAGATACCGATACCATCTCACGCCAGTTAGAATGGCGGACATTTAAAAGTCAGGAAACAATAGATGCTGGAGAAGATGTGGAGAAATAGGAACGCTTTTACACAGTTGGTGGGAATGTAAATTAGTTCAACCATTGTGGAAGACATTGTGGCGCTTCCTCAAGGTTCTAGAACTAAAAATACCGTTTGACCCAGCATGCTTCTTACGTTAGGATCAGATTCTAACATTTTATTGTTTGTGCTTCCAGTGTTATGATACATTTTCAAGACTTTTAAAAATGTGAAGTTGTTTTTGTTTTGTCATTGTTTGCTAGTGTCATTTCTTCTGGGACATCTTCATTCTTTGTCACATCCACTTCATTTATGCTGAAAAAGTAGCCTTCAGTAAGTTCTTCTAGCTACATATCTAAAGCAGCAATGTCAATGTTTCCACAGTTAGCTATTGCTTCTATAACTGCATTTGTTTGGTTAAAATTTCAGCCACTATATTATCACCCTTATCTTTCCTGCATTTTCATTTTTCTTGGCCTATTTTGATTTTTGTAAGATGGCATATGAATTTATAAGTAGGAAACAAGGAGACAACACAACTGTATGATTTGCTCTCTGTATGAAAACTGAGTAACAGATGTACAGGGCTCAAAACCAACAGACTTTGAAAGAAGTGATTGGTCTTTGATTATAATTCTTAACTGTTTTTTAGGTATTTGTGGACTGAAGAGCTATCAGAAAACTTTACACTTTTTGCAATTGTTTGCAGTGAATATACCTTGATAACTAAGATTTGAATTGTGAAGGTAGTGGACTGGTTTTATCTAACTAAACTGTGCTAATTACAACTTGGCAAAATTTAAACAACTAGTGCTTCTTGGACTTAATTTTGTTAGCCATTTACTTGCTATACCTATTGGCCCAGGCAGAATCTCAATATGCAGATTTCAATGGTCATAAAATATACATCACCTATCTCTAGGATAAATGGATAATATTACCTGCCCTCTCGGATGTCACAACATTTGGAGAGAGAGATGAGAAATATAATATAAACCATAGATATTAAATAATATACTAAGTGGTAATTGCTACAACTGAGGAATGGATGTTTAAAGAAAACAGAAATAAAGTGGCTGGAATGTAGTCAACATTCAACACATTTTGACTATTTTGTAATGAGAAAAATTACTTATGAGTAAATTCTAAGATTCAAAATCAATTGATTTGTTTTCTTTCACCAATTCAGGATAATTTTGCTCCAGCTTTGGTGAGGAAATAATTCCTCATTTGCATTAAATCTGGTTTACTACTGACTAGTCAAGTTATTCAAGACAGCCTTTGAAGCTCTCTGTCATTACAGTGTACTTGAGCTATCTCAATGTAATTTATCTGCTTTTGAATAGATGCAGATAAAGGATCTCAACACTTCTGAGACCCTTTAAGTGTAAGCAAATCATTGCTGGCAAAGTTAAATTTTTTCTTTTAGGGAAAAAAATTAGTGCATCTCCCTTCAGCTTTTCATTGAAAGTAAGTTTCTTCATAGTTTTTACCACTGCTACCTGGAGAGAACTGTTTCTTAGCTTCTCCTTCTGTTTTGAGGTATGAAGTGTGCAAGGCCTGACAGTACTTACTGGGTCACCATGCAGTGTAGGTTCCCAATCCTCCATTCTTGTGTGCATTCTGTTTGGCCTGATAGTGTGTGCATTTGTCACAGTGCTTGTAATAAAAAATTAATTTTTTCCTTAGCATATTCTGTGGATGCTTCTCCCTCTGCCATGTGTTAAAGATTTGCCTGGTGTGATCAGCACAGAAATTAAGTAAAATGCCTTCATCTCCCAGAAGGACTGTATTTAATATCTCACATTTAATTTCAGATAGTACCTGAAGCATTTTAAGAGATACTCTTACCTAATATAAATAAATGATTTGAAAATAGTTCCAACATGCTAAAGTTGACTACAGTAACATAACGATAGTACCAAAAGAAGTGTTATAGGCCGGGTGTAGGGGCTCACGCCTGTAATCCCAGCACTTTGGGAGGCCGAGGCAGGTGGATCACGAGGTCAGGAGATCGAGACCATCCTGGCTAACATGGTGTAACCCATCTCTACTAAAAATACAAAAATTAGCCGGGTGTGGTGGTGGGTGCCTGTAGTCCCAGCTACTCGGGAGGCTAAGGCAAGAGAATGGCGTGAACCAGGAAGGCGGAGCTTGCAGTGGGCTGAGATCGTGCCACTGCACTCCAGCCTGGGGGACAAAGCGAGACTCCATCTCAAAAAAAAAAAAAAAAAAAAGGTGTTACATTTTATATACTCAGACTTTTTTAGAATTTAATATTCCATTTAGTCCAGATTGTCTTAGTTGCTCATTAATAATTTCCAATTGAGATTCTTTTATTTGCAGGCAAGCAAATGAAAACATAAACTAATTAATAAACTATAAAAAGGCACAATGTATATTTGTGGAAATAGAAAAATATATTTGAGCTAATGGCCTTATTTACATGGGATACTAAATAATAACTATATTAAATGTGCTAATATTTAGAAAGACCTGCTTTTACCTAATAGTATGCTAAAAAAAATCTTTGGATATAATAATAAACTTAGGCTCTAATTTCAATAAGAATAAATTCTTGGAAAAAATGTACTTGTCAACAAACAGTTGAAATATACAACACTGAAAAGAAGTGGTGTCAGAGGGCAGTTATCAACTTTCCACCTAATCACAAGAGGTAGGCTGATGCAAGAGAGGGTCATATCAAATAGGATAACTTTGCAGAGTTTGAATATGGAAAAGGACCTCACCTGAGACACAGGGTGAGTGAGGGGACAGGAGTAAGAGGGTTTGAGAAAGCATTTCAGGCCACAGCAACATTGAACAAAGGCAGAAGGGTGCCAAGCAGAACTGCGCCTTGCTGCACCAACAGTGGTACTGATGGAGCATTACAGTGATGCTGAGCAGAAGATGAGGCTACTGAGGCAGTCGGTGAAGGCAATTTTGGATGTACCATAGCATGAGTATCAGAGGAACTTGGAATGGGTCTCAGAGGAGAGAGAATCTGAAGAGATGTAGCAATTCAAGGAATGTTGCTCTGTTCCTGTGTTAATTTTCTTAGGATTATAGCTTCCAGCTTCATTCATGTTACTGCAGAAGACATGATTTTATTCCTTTTCATGGCTGTGTAGTATTTCATGGTATATATGAACCACATTTTCTTTTTCCAATCTAACATTGACAGGAACCTTGGTTCATTCCATGTCTTTGCTATTGTGAACAGTGCAACGATGAACATATGGTGTATGTGTCTTTTTGGTGGAATGATTTATTTTCTTTTGGGTACACACCCAGTAATGGGATTGCTGAGTCAAATGGTAGCTCTGTTTTAAGTTCTTTGAGAAATCTCCAGACTGCTTTCCACAGCGGTTGAACTAATTCACATTTCCACCAGCAACATCTAAGCGTTGTTTCTTCTCTGCAGCCTTGCCAGCATTTGTTGCTTGACTTTTAAATACTAGCCATTCTGACTAGTGTGAGATGATATCTCATTGTGGTTTTGGTTTGCATTTCTCTGAATAGTGAGGCTGAGCATTTTTTTTTCCACATTTGTGGGCCACTTGTATGTCTCCTCTTGAGAAGTGTCTGTTCGTGTCCTTTTCTAATTTTTAATAGGGTTATAAGTAGGAGTTAAGCATTGGGCACACATAGACATATAAGGGAACAGTAGACACTGGACTAGAAGAGAGTGGAGGGAAGGGGAGTTATAAAAAAATTACCTATTCAGTACTATGCTAACTATCAGGGTGATAGGATCTGTACTCCAAATCTCAGCATCACACAATATTCCCAGGTAACAAATCTACTCACATGCACCCTCTATTTAAAATAAAAGTCGAAATTTAAAAAAAAATCTAGTTAAAACTACTAGAGTTAAACCATAATCCTCAGCAAACACAGGAACATAAAAACAAACACCACAAGTTCTCACTCATAAATGGGAATTAAATAATGAAAACACATGGACACAGGGAGGGGAACATCACACACTGGAGCCTGTGAAGGGCTGGAGGGAAAGGGGAGGGAGAGCATTAGGACAAATACCTAATGCATGCAGGACTTAAAACCTAGATGAAAAATTCATAGGTGCAGCAAACCACCATGGCACATGTATACCCATGTAACAAACCTGCACGTTCACCACATGTATCCCAGAACTTAAAGTAAAATTTACAAAAAAAAAAAAAAAAAAAAAAAACTTCAACCACAAAAAGCTATTAGAGTGTATTTTTGATAATTTGGGGTTAAAGAGTCACTACTTCTTATGGTTCAAACTAAGGCCATTTTATTTCAAAATATGGACATAAGTATTAGAAATTACACTAAACAAAAATAAACACAAAATATTAAACACAGCATAACAATTTACAGTCTAGTCACATTTTAGAAGTTATTTACTTCAGCTTCCTATAGAAGTACAGCATTTTACTAAGAGGAAAACCACTTTTTCAACCTCTCCTCTTCTATTTTTAAATTTTCTTTTGTTTTACGGTATTACTTTATATAGCAAACAAGATACTTTTTTAAAAAAATGCATAGAACAAATATTCTCTGTACATTTCTCTGTATATTTATGTACATACACATATTCACCAAGTTTTTAGTACTTTTATATGCCAAATTTTAAACAAAATGGGCTCATAATTACAGATTTTTTGGTTTCTCTTAGCAAAACATAGCATGCTTTTCCCATTAACTTTCAAATGTCATTTGTAAGTACATTTTCTAATCATATTATCACAGAAAGTATAAAATAATAGTGTAAACAAAACTTACTCTCATACCCTTTATATTCCAGTCCTTTCTTTCAAAACCTATAACATTTTTTGGTATCATTCCAATAATTTTAAGTGCATTCATCTGTGTAACAACATATTCTTTTACACGAACAAGTTGGTGCACAGTATATACAATATGACTTTACATGTAAATGATCCTAGATTTCGACAAAATGAAGTAGCTAAATACAACTTAAAAATCCTAGATATTTTACCCTATTTGTATGTGTGTATGTGTATATGTGTGTGTATATGTGTGTGTGTATGTGTGTGTGTGTGTGTCTTATACTTTCTTCTCAACTACTGATTATTATATTTTATGGCTTGTTCAGATAAATTACATTTTATAATGTTCCTTAGTATTTAGGTACATCTTAATTTGTTTCAGAATGCTGCAAATAAGTTTATATATACAATTTTGCTTTCTTCTATATATCTGCATACTTCATATAAATGAGTTGCTGTGTTATAGGGCATTTTAGATTTTGATATATGGTACCAATGAACTCTCCATGTACATTGAATCAATTTACACTTCCATTGGCAAAAGAGAGGGGCTATGTCTTCATTTCCCTATCTAGATCAGAGATCAGCAAACATTTTCTTCTTAGTCACTGTGGTAGTTAAGTAACTGTGAAATTCTATTCTATATATTTGGCTTTCATTGATTATCTAATCATCTTTCATATGTTAGTCACTTTTTTCTTTGAACTGCCTGCAAATATACTTTGCCTATTTTTTGTTCTATTCCTGTACTCATGTTTTTATGTAGTTGACAACACTTTTTAATCTCATTAGTCATTTTTCCTTATGTGTCTCCTTAATTTTGACTTTATTGGTGATTTTCAGCCTTTATAAATGGTTCTCATTTCTTACAAATATGGTCTGTGAATCTTCCATTTTGCAGAATATGCCTTTAGCGTCATGGTTAGAAAATCTAAATCATTTCGTTTAAAATAATTGATGTTCCACAAACTTTTATCATTTATCTTTCCTCAAATCTTACTTGAAAATACTATAAATGAAGAACAAAAAAAATGGAAATGCAAACTTCAGCAAACAAGCATTTCAATACTTTTTGGAAGACTGAATTCAGATAAATTAGGATAATTTTTTAGCAGAAGGGAGTAGACTACATACTAATATTCTTGCAAATGGATTATTATGTTAGTGCAAAAGTCATTGCAGGTTTACCATTTCTTTTAATGATAAAAACTGCAATTTTTTTTATTATTATACCTTAAGTTTTAGGGTACATGTGCACAATGTGCAGGTTTCTTACATATGTATACATGTGCCATGTTGGTGCACTGCACCCGTTAACTCGTCATTTAGCATTAGGTATATCTCCTAATGCTGTCCCTCCCCCCTCCCCCCACCCCACAACAGGCCCCGGAGTGTGATGTTCCCCTTCCTGTATCCATGTGTTCTCATTGTTCAATTCCCACCTATGAGTGAGAACATGCGGTGTTTGGTTTTTTGTCCTTGCGATAGTTTACTGAGAATGATGTTTTCCAGTTTCATCCATGTCCCTACAAAGGACATGAACTCATCATTTTTTATGGCTGCATAGTATTCCATGGTTTATATGTGCCACATTTTCTTAATCCAGTCTATCGTTGTTGGACATCGTATCTTTATAATGTTTAAAAATTCTTATTCTTTCTCTGCTTTAAAACATATGTGAACTATAGCTCGATTACTTCATTTTGTGCATGTGTATTTTGTATTCTACTAAAAACCTCAAGATGTGATGTAATAATTGTCTTTTATGAATGCTACTTATTCTTATTGATGTGAATTAGATCCAGATCAACAGTTTTCCTATTTCCATTTCCACATTTCCATTCTTTTTCTGAAATTTGAATTTGCCAACATTTGTTAGTTGAGGTGCTCTGATAAACTGAATTTTCAGTAGACTTGTGAAGATTATAGTTCCCTAATTATTACAAGTCTTGTTTCTATGTGGGTAGTATACTCTCTTTTAAATAAGCATGCCTTGATTGCCACCTTTAAAAAAAAATTATCCTACTGAGATATTGCTTTTGCTGCATCAGATCAAGTCATCCCTAAAACAAGGTCTTTCATTTGGAGAAATAAACTGGATTCTTTTCATGAGTCTGTCATTCTGGTCATGAAATCCATGTGATGGAAGAAAACAATTTCTAGCATTATACTCAGAGATCTAGGAGTAGAAAACTCTACATACCTAAAAGAGGTAAAAATATCATCTATCCCCGAGTATCCTACAGTTCCCTACTTAGAACTGTAGAGTTGACTTGAATTTTTGGTTCTTTCAATTCCATCCTTTGACTCCTTACTGTACCAGAAGATGAAGTTTTTATTCTTGTCAAAGGTGGTTTATCTTAAACTTGGCACATAAGGCTGGTCTGGTCATCTTAACTATTTGCCACATGCTAGTTGTGTGACCTTGTCCAAGTAACTTTTCCTCCCCAAAGCTCAGTTTTCTCATCTGAAAGCGATGCCAGCATTCATACATAGGAAATATCATTGTTAACAGAAAGAGGTCCCAATCCAGACCCCAAGAGAGGGTTCTTGAATCTCATGCAAAAAATAATTCAGGGCGAGTCCACAGAGTCAAGTGAAAGCAAGTTTATTAAAGCAAAGGAATAAAATGACTACTCCATAAGCAGAGCAGCCCCAACGGCTGCTAGTTTACTATTTTTATGATTTCTTCACAATATGCTAATCAAGGGGTGGACTATTCATGAGTTTCCCAGGAAAAAGGAGGGAAATTCCCAGAACAAATGGTTTCCCTTCTATTTAGACCATATAGGGTAGCTTCCGGACATTGCTATGGCATTTGTAAACTGTTACGGTGCTGGTGGGAGTGTCTTTTAGCATGCTAATGCATTATAATTAGTGTATAGTGAGCAGTGAGGATGACCAGAGGTCACCTTTGATGACATCTTGGTTTAGGCAGGTTTTTTTCAGCTTCTTTATTGCATCCTGTTTTATCAGCGGAGTCTTCGTGACTTGTATCTTGTGATACCAGTCCTGCTCACCTCCTATCTCATCCTGTGACTTAGAATGCCTAACCTCCTGGGAATGCAGCCCAGCAGGCCTCAGCCTCATTTTACCCAGCCCCTATTCAAGATGGAGTCTCTCAGGTTTGAACACTAGTGCCATCATAATAATTACTTTTAAAAGGTTATTAAAGTCACCTAATAGAGTGCCTGTTAACTATGGTGCTAATTCTTTACTTACTTTTTTTCCCCTTTTATGTGCCGGACTTTCTCTAAAGTTTTAATGAGGAACCAAAGAGAACAAAAGATGAATCTGAATACTTGAGAAAATTAAGATTCCTGAGGTGGGGTCAGGGTACACGAGAATGACAATAGCTAACACATAGGGACTTACTGTATACCTGACATTCTCCTAAACTGTTTTATATATCTACCCATTTCATCCTCAAACAATCCCAGGAGGTAAGTGCCATTATCATTTCTTGTTTACGCCTGGGGAAATGAAGCACAGAAAGATGAAATATCCTCCCAAGTTCTAGGGATAGAAGCAGTGGAACTGAAATTTGAACCCAGGAAGAATGGATCTTATGGCTATGCTCTGAATCATGACACTAAGGTATCTTACTGTCAAAAGGACTCAAACCTCAGTATTTTAATCTTAATAGACGATTCTCTCAATCTAGTATACCAACATAAAAATAGACAAAATTGGAATAGGAGCCATTCCATACCCCTAAAAATAGTACTGCTTTGATCTTTCTGTGCCAGGAAGAAATCACTGGCTAAGATCTTTGTGTTCCCAGCTCAGCAGTTTCTTTTTTAATCCTCTCCATTTTGGCAAGTAGACAAGGTCACAAAATACACAAGTGCCTCAATTTTATTTTTTTATTTTAAGCTAGACTTCTGACCAGAGTCAGTGACATTTAGAGCTTTTTAGTTATACACACATGCCCCTTTCATCTTGCATAATGCTGAGCAATAAAATCAAATGTGCCTTCTTACCTCTAGGTGTCTATTTGGAGCATAAAGCGTTTGTATTATGTGTTAATCAGAACATCCATATTTTCGTGGGGTAAATATGGACACAAAATGCAGGAGTTCACTTACTCTATTGTAATGAATTTTTAGTCCTGAAAAACCCACAAAGGGTTTAGAAAATGTTGGCTATTATGCTCTTTTAGGAAAATATATTGCCTAAGGATATAGAAGTGCTGACTATTGGGAAACCAAACTGGATTTAAAGGAAGCAAATACCATGACATAAAGTAACATTGAAATAACTTTTAGGAATTCGATCACGAGACATGGAAATCAAACAAGGGGGATAAGGAAAGCATTACTTGCAAATGAGTGCTTCTGGCAAAATTTAGAGATATGTCAGCTTTAAGAAACAGACAAACAGAAATTATATTTTTACTTGGTGCTTAGACCAAAACAAGCAAACAGAGCTTAAGGAGCAGGTTTGCATGTCTTATTTCATAACCCAAATAGCAAAATTTTTGTATTGATTTGGCTGTCTCCTAATGTACCTTCTGATATGGTCTGGCTGTGTGTCCCCACCCAAATCTCATGCTGAATTGTGATCTGGAGTGCTGGGCCTGGTGATTGTATCATGGGGGTGGTTTCTAATGTTTTATACCATCCCTCTAGTGCTGTCTTGTGACTGAATTCTTACAAGATCTGCTTGTTTGAAAAGTCTGTAGCATTTCCCCACCACTACCCACCTGTATCTCCCTCCTGCCACCATGTGTTTGCTTCCCCTTTGCCCTTCTGCCATGCTTGTGAGTTTCCTATGGCCTCCCCAGCCATGCCTCCTGTTCAGCCTGTGGAACTGAGGCAATTAAACCTCTTTTCTTTATAAATTATCCAGTCTCAGGTAGTTCTTTATAGCAGTGTGAGAATGGACTAGTACACCTTCCCTCCAAATTTTAGTACATTCTCTAATATGCCCTCAAAGGTTCCCTAAGAAATTATTTATCAGATAAGAAGTAATTTATTTTCATAAAATATAGGAATCAGATAATTTAGAGTATTTCATAATTTCAAATACCTAGATTCCAGACTAGTTTGAATACCAAGAGTTTATTTAAAGTAAGCAAATATTTAAGTAGCTGAATGAAAAACTGCATGTAAAATACTGTGCAAATTACTTCAGTTCATAGTATGCGCTCAACAAACATTGTTATTATTTTTCTTCAAGCTGAGTTTTATCTCCAAGTTAACTGTTCAGGGTTACTTTTTGTTTTCTTCTTTTTACTTGAGCTCTATATTTTTGTCAAATAGAAAATCTATTAATTTATCACTATATGAAACTATCTTAGATTCTGTGGTAGAAAACAAAGATTTAACTTAATACTTCTTCCAATAAGTAGTTCAAAGTCTAGTTGAGGACATAAGCTTAAAATAGGTAAAAAAAAAAAAACAAACAAAAAAAAGACAGTATAAAGTCATTTCCAAGTGATTAATGAATGATATCTCTAGGAGTTGATAGGAAGAAAAATAAATGGGGTTATCATGATCGGTGAGGACTTTATGATAAGTTTATCATTAACTGAGTCACAAGGATAGGCATTTAGAGTGATCAAAAGAGAATTATCTGATAATCCATTAGGGATATTAATAAATAAACATGAAAATAATCCAAGCCTTTTAAGGGATTAAAAAATTTTAAAGTGGAGTAAATATTCAAGGCATTGTGTGAACCATTCTGGATCACAGAGATTCTTTTGGAATGAGTAGAAATATTTGAAACTTGATATAGTTATTATATCATTTTTAATATCAGATTAACTCCCATGACCTTGGCATTGTGGAATTTAGTTTGGGAATGGGGGCTAACAAAATGAAAAGTAGATTTTGAGTGGATGTGGTATGACACATACAGTACTAAGGAGCTGCAATTAAATACAATGAAATATTTCAAAAATTAACTGATTTTAGACTTCTGTAGTAGTCAAGCAGAAGACTATGTGTGTGTATCTATAAAAGACCACCATTTTTATTAGGCTTTAAAATTATTTGAGGTTATAAATAAAGAGGTTTGAAAAAAAGTGTCTCTATTGTTCTTGTCAGTTTTTAAATGCCAATACTCAAGTCTACACAAAGAATAATATTATTCAGTAATGTTACATAGGAAATATTTCATATAGCCATAGAATCTTAAATGTTATTTGAATAAATGGCTTGGAATTTTTTTATTTCAATAAAGAAGAGGTAGGAGGGGATTTAGAATCAGAGATAGAATTTTTAAAGGTTTGGGGCCATTAACTATTATATTATGTCGTCTTATAAAAGGACTGGATATTCCTTCCTTGCAGACACTGGTTGCCTTTTACCATGATACCTTGTTGAATGTTAACTTGATATATGGTTCTTTTCTCCATATGTGATGTTTTCATACCTCCCATAGAGCTAGGCAGGAAATTGCTGTCAATGCCTTAATATTCTTGCTTCTCCATGGGGTAGACAGGAAAGTTCCATGTGCTAAGAGACTGTGCTTAAAATGGGGCAGAGTTATCAAAGCACCACAAAACTCAAAGGAATATAGAAAAGAATTTATAAGATGGAAAAAATGTGATAACAGAAACTAAAAGAACAGCAATAGCAATAATTATACTTGTGTGACTTTCATCAAACATAGAAAGATAAAATAGATAATTTTCAAGCTTTTGGACATAGCAGAATATTATATTTTGGCCATTTCTATAGACCATGTCAGAACTATTAAAAAGATTTATGTGATCTATATATTTGCTTCTTACTAATTAAATGTGAATTTAGTCAAAACAGTGAAATCATTAACAGTAAAAACATCTCTTTAAAATTCCCAATACAATCTTTAAAATGTTTTCAAATTAAAATTATAAGCCACACATTTAGCTTATAGTTTACACTTAAATGGACACCAAGCTTACATTTAGGTGTACTAAACATATTTTTGACTTAAATATTTAAGTCATACCAAAAATCATAGCTTAGCCTAGTCTACCCCAAATGTGCTCAGAAAACTTATATTAGCCTACTTTGAGCAAAGTTTATCTTATAATTAAGTATGGAATATCTCATGTAACTTAATGAATACTGTAGTCAAACTGGGATTTAGGCAAAGCTGCTCTGAGTAGTGTTTAAAGAGGAAACTGGACTTCTATCAGATGAGTAGAATACAGAATAGACAGGATCTTTGTTATCCATACTGCAAAACAAACCACTCCAACATTTAGTGGCTTAAAGCCACAACAATTCTATTATTTTTTATAATTCTTTATCCTGGACTAGATACAGTTTGTTAGTGGTTCTGCTCCTCATGGTGTATGCTAGGGGTAGAATGTCCCAGGGATATTTCGCATCACATATTTTGTGCCTTGTATGTAGCTCAAGCAGCTAGGGGTTTGCTGGTCATCTCTCTTTCTGTGTTGCCTCTAACATGTTTATCTTGGGCTCTCTAAAAGAATAGTAACCTCAGGGTAATAAGATTTTTACATGACAACTATATTTCCAAGGGGAGTTTTGCAGAAGGGCCGAAGCTGAAAGTTGCAAGTCTTTTACAGCTTGATGTTGGAAGTTACAGAGTCACCTCCACCACATTGTCTTGGTTAAAGGAAGCTCTAAGACCAGTTCACACTCAAGAGAGTGGAAAATAGATTTCATTTATTGATGGGGGCAGTGGTAATATAGTTGCAGTCATCTGCCACGGAAATCTAGGCTCTTTTTAGCTTATTATAGTTATGCATTACTTAAAGCTGGAAATACCTTCTGAGAAAGGCATTGTTAGGGGGATTTCATCATTGTGCCAACATAAGAGAATGTATTTACCCATACCTAGATGGTATAGCCTACTATGTGCCTAGGCTATATGACCTAACCTATTGTTCCTAGGCTACATACTTGTACAGCATGTTACTGTACTGAATATTGTAGGGAATTCTAACACAGTGGCCAGTATCTGTGTATCTAAATATACCTATACATAGAAAAAATAATCCATCACCAACCAAAACATTGTTATGACACATGAATGTAGCTGTATAATTAGTATCCATTCCTAATGTAACCTCTCAGTATAACGTACCTGTATTTGCACCTGACTAGAAGGTGAAATGAAAAGGAAACACCCTTTCCTCAAAGGGCACATTGAAAATTGCCCTAACCACTTCTGCTTTCCTCATGTTAGCAGAACTTATTTGCATGACCGCATCCAGCTCTAAGGGAAGCTGAAAAATATAGTATTCAGGCAGACATGTGCCCGGTTATCAAATCTGGGACTATTTTTCTATTGAGGAAGGGTATAAGACATTTTTGGACAACTAGAAGTTTCTGCCACAAAACTTAGTAATGTAGAAATTTTATATATTTCTTAATGTCCACAGGTAGAGGCTGTGTCTATTTTGTTGCTGCCTACTCTGTAGGATATTCTCCAGAAACTGCAGTATGGAATAGTGCCAGACGACTGTGGAAAGGAAGGCAGCTTTACTGGAGGGTATTTTCTTTCAAAGGCATACCCAATGAGAACCTGCTTTTTATAAACCTAGTTTCTGGATGGCAAGCTCCCATCCATCCTCTCCTAGGAGCTGTAGGCATTTTCCTAATTACATGATATTCTTGGATAGATGTGAGTATGGCCAACTGGTTCTCTGCATGCAAAATTCATCAGAGCTACCAGGAAAATATTGTGCCAATGTGTGTCTCTTCACAGTTTAACCATTATTTTAATAAATCTTGAAAATGTTTGCTTCCTATTCAACACTGACAATCCCTTTTCTTCACACACAAATGACTTGTTATAGGCATTTTTTTTAGGGAGAACATGATGGTATCTGTCTGAATAAGAACAAAGTAATTTCCCTCAGAGCATTTGCCAAATACCTTAGGAATACATACTCCATCACTGGCCAATACACTCTTCAGTTCTCATTCCCTAAACTCATCCAGATAGTATATGCATCTAAAAAAGGCAAAACAGCTCTGAATTCAGTTTTTTCAGTAATTTAAAATGAAGATTAAAAGGGAAAAGGAACCCAGAGGTCACTAGCTAAATTTTATAAATTGATTCCTAATATTATCATGATACTCAACATTTTCTTTACATTTTACCTATATATTTAAAACACTCTCATTTTTGCTAGTTTCACAATAGTTTTGACAATTTACCTTAATCTTATTTTCCCAAGTTTTCTAACAATAGTGAACCTACATAGACCAACTGTTTAAGTGACTTTTTAGCATCCAAATGAATATTCTCTGCCCTGCGTTTTGCTTTTGAGGACCTGACTAGGTTTTTCTACTTCTGATTTTTTTGTATTATGTTAATTCGGTTTAGTTTCCCGGAATCATCTTTTCTGTATGGTTCTGGGTTAGAGTTGTCCAAAAGAATTGACAATACATTTGAGGGAGGGCATTTAGGCAGCAGCTCTTATTCTTCGATGGTCACCAGGGTCACTTGCTGTAACAGGCAGATGCAGAGGTGCCAGTGGGTTCCTGTCCCACTCCCCTCTTCTGTGTGTCTACCTTTGCAAACCCCAGCCCAATTAACCAGCAGCAGCTCTAGGCCTTCTCAGAAGTTTGGCAATAGACCAACAAAGATGGTAGCTACACAGAAACAAGGGTTTTCATAGGCTTTTCTACCTACTTTTTCTATGGTCTCTCAACTCTCTCCTAGACATTTACTTCCCAGCTTTTTCCAAAATTATATAGTAACTAATTCCCATTGTATATCCCTTGATCATACTGATAGGGTTCAACCATGGATTCAAGTGTTTAAGCTGAAAAAAACTAACTGTTGGTTCTTTAGGTGGTAGGGAGCCACACCAGCAACTGGACTGACTGATTACCTCCAGATGACAAAAATAAACATTTTGTAAAATTTAAGCTACTATTCATTTACTGTTGTCTGTTACTCACAGATAATGGTCAAAAGTAATATGCAGGCTCTCTAAAACTATTCCAAATAACAGAATTTCCCTTAATGCCAAAATTATTCCTATCTTATCCTGGCTAATGTATAGAAAATCAATTTCATAGAATTAACTAGAAGTTCTATATTCAAGAACAATATAACAATATCTATTTCCTCACAACTGTATCTCTAACATATAACAATAAGAGATATATAGTCGAAGATGAATAAAACACTTATTGAATAATGAAATGAATCCCTTTTGAAAATATAGTCCTTTATGAGTACAACACAGATAATTTGAAAAAATATGGTAAATATTTTACACCTCTAGGTATTTAGTTGCTGAAAAAGGAATTCATTTTATGAATCACTGAAGTATTAATGTGCAGATTTTAAATTGTACTTCCATAGCCTAGAGATTAAGAATTAATTCAGATAATAAGTCCCACTGAAATTCCAAATTGGAAGTCATATTCCTTAAAGCCATGTTCTCTACTCTGAAGTTTACAGTCTTCTGAAGAGCAGGGGCCATCAGTTGTTGCAAGGAGTTCATAAATCCATGTAGGCATCAAACATTTTTAGAATATTAAAATGTCTAGTATAACATGAATTGCCAATTTTAAAAAGCATGTGAATGTTACATGTGAATTAAACAGATTCACATATATTTAAGATTTACTAATACTGCCTTTTTACTATATTCTCTTAATCGTTATCTACTAAAATCACAAGTACTGTCATTTCTCTTTACAATTCATTACAGAAAAACTTCTAATCAACTTAGTTATCCTCTCTCAAAATGGTGAAAGTGTATGTGTCTGTGTATTCTCATATATGTAAATACATATATGAGATTCTATATCAGTACTGGGAAACTGGCAAGGACATCATCTGCCAACCAAAAATTTCAAACAAGACTTATAAAAATATAGTTCAGATAAGACCAAATTAAGAAAAGGAAATTGTCTAGGAGTCATTAAATGTGGTAGTGGGGAAAACACTCGGATAATAGGTGGGTAGATCATGCATTAGAAATCCACCAAGATTTCTAGCGGTGGCAAGGTGGAGGTAATAAAATGGCTATTGTTAGTGGGCAAATTTCAACCATATAAATAAATAGCAAAACCTTACTTCAACACAATGGAGCAAGAATATGTTATGAGTCTCCTAATATGATATAATATGAAATGTATTGGATCATCTGACGAGTATTTTTCTCAGATACATTAATCTTGAATCGCCTTTGGCTTTTAGCTCTAGCTTGAGATTAAAAACAAAAAGAGAATCTTAAATCTCAACATGAGGAAACAGGAGAAAAACAATTCATAAAGTGGGATATTCTGGAAGGATAGACTGGATATTTTCAACAAATCAATTCCATGAGAAAAAGTGGACATGATAAGCCTTATATACATTAAAAATTACTCATGTGACATAACTAAACAACAGTAGGTAGATCTTATTTGGATCCTGATTTAAAAAAAATTGCTGGTACTGTCGGTACATAACAACATACCTTTAATTTTTAGAGATGAGTCACTTATGGATGATATCTCTGTGGCAGGCAGAATAATGGCCCTCCAAAGTTGTCTGTATCCTAAAAGTCCCTTTCTCAATTGTGAATATGTTGTGCTACAATGAAAAAGGATAATTAAGGCTACATGTGAAATTAAGGTTGCTAATAAGGTCACTTTAAAACAAAAAGATTATTCTGGGTTATTTGGGTGGGCCCAATGTAATCACAAGGTCCTTTAAATGTAAAAGAGGTAAACATGCAGTGTCAGGGTGATATGATATAGTCCTGTCAACACCTTGATTTTATCTGTGGGAGACTCATTTTGGACTTCTGACCTCCAGAATTATAAGGTAATAAATCTTTGCTAGTTTAAGCCTCTAAATTTGTGGTAATACTTCACACCAGCAATGGAAAACTAGTACTCTGAGATTTGAATTAAACATTTTAGCATCATAATTTCAAAAATTTAAATAAAGCAAGCATAAGTATTTACTGCAGGAGGCCAGTTTTAGTCTTTGTATTTTTAGGTATGTTCGAAAAATATACTTCTATTTAAAGTTATCAATTAAATATATTATAAAAATTAGAAAACTAAATAATATGAAGTGTTGGTGAGCTGTGAGAATATAAAAACCCTCATCCATTTCTCATGGAAAGTAGGCCATGGTAGGCAGTCAGGAGATACACAAACACACTATGTAACTGAAATTTGATTCTGGATATATATGGCAAAGAAAATCTCACACAGCTCCTTTCAAGGGTATGAATGATTATGGTTACTGAGGTACTTTTTATGATTGGGCTCAGTGGGTTGGTAGTTCATTATTAGCAGAATAAATAAGGTCAATTCATACGGAGGAAAACAGCTGTTAGGTGCAACAACACAAAATGAGAAAACACAATGTTATTTACATAAAAGTATACACTCATCAACGATATGCTTTTTAAGGAAATCATGACTTATCTGGAAGCATAGAAAAATAAACAGAAAATTCAGGGTAAACTCATTAGGGATCTGTAATTGCCCAACAGATTTTTCCTGCCTGGTGCACAGATAAAACCAATTCACTGAGACCATAGTATTGCAGTAGAGAAAGAGTTTAATTAATGAAAGGCTGACCAAGTGTAAGCATAAGACTTTGTTATTGTTCAAATCTACCTCCCCGAGTACTCAGAGGCTAAAGTTTTAATAATTTAGTGAGCAGGGACCTAGAGAATGGGTATTGCTGATTGGTTTAGTATGAAATCATAGAGGTGTGAGAAAACGTCCTCCTGTGCTTAGTCCACCTCTGGGTGGGGTGGCCACAGGACCAGTTGAGTCGTGAGTCATGGGTCTAGGTGGGGTCAGTTACCAGAAAGCAAAAGTATGAAAAACAAATTAAAATGTCAATATTGGGTTCTACAATAGTGATTTTATATATAGGAGCAATTGGTGAAGTCACAAATCTTGTGACCTCAGGACACATGACAAATGGCTAGTAAGGGATTATAGAAACTATGCCTACATCTTAGCAGAATTTAGCCCTCACCATAATCCTAATTGTGGTTTTAATTAGTTTTACAAAGGTGATGTCAGTCCCTCAAGGAGGGGGTTAGTTTTAGGAAGAGACTGTTATCATCCTTGCTTCAAAGTTAAACTATAAATTCCTCCTATGGTTAGCTTGGCCTATACTCAGGAATGAGCAAGGACAGGCAACCTGTGAGGCTAGAAGTAAAAAGGAATCAGCCACACTATACTTCTCACTGTCATAATCTTTGCAAATCTGTTTCACAACCACAGAAAAATAAAAGGGATAACAATATTAATTTTTAAGTAGGTACATCTCAATTTCAGAGACTTAAATGAGAATAACTCCCTTCATTTATAAATGGTAGTAGAGCTTTGGCCCCTGAATATTCTTCTGACATCCAGCCTTGCCTGTCTTCTCCAGACCATCCTGCACATTGCAAACAGACTTATTTGAAATAGGGGGGAAAATGGATCATATTGTTTCTTAAAACTGTTCACTTGTTCTTGGGAAACAATCCAGAATCCTTAGCCTGTCTTCCAGGCAGAGAATTAGCCTTGTGTGCTATCTGTCATTCTCTCCTTTTTCTCTCCACTGCAACCCTTTTTACTTCCTTTCATTTCTGAAGTTTCATGCTCCTCCTTGCTCAAGGCCTTCACACTTTTGCTTTTCCTTGGCCTGTAATTCTCATTCTGTTCCACCACCTTTTCCTCAACACATACAAGTCCTAGGAAACCATAGATTATATAGCACCTAACACAAAAACAAAAAGGAAGAATGTTCTCACTTTCCAGGTAAATTCCATTATTGCACATCTAAAGTACCCTATGTCTCCTTCACAGCCCTTACATGAATTGAAATAAAACTATATAGTATATAAAGAGTTTGTTTCACTTTCTTTTGGTTTTCATAAAATACTTCTCATCGTGAGCACTTCATAATAGCAGGTATTCTGTATTTTTTTTTTTTTTTTTTTTTTTGAGCCGGAGTCTCGCTCTGTCACCCAGGCTGGAGTGCAGTGGCGCAATCTCGGCTCACTGCAAGCTCCGCCTCCCGGGTTCACGCCATTCTCCTGCCTCAGCCTCTCTGAGTAGCTGGGACTACAGGCGCCCGCCACCACGCCCGGCTAAATTTTTTTTTTTGTATTTTTAGTAGAGACGGGGTTTCACCGCGGTCTCGTCTCCTGACCTCGTGATCCGCCCACCTCGGCCTCCCAAAGTGCTAGGATTACAAGCGTGAACCACTGTGCCCGGCTGGTATTCTGTATTTTTTTAAGGGGTACAGATTAGGTGCTCCTGAAATATTTGCTGAATGAATTTTAAAAATCATTTATGCACCTTCCACTTTTGACAGATGAATTATGCAAAAAATAAGAAAAGTATTTGGTAATCATATATATACTATAATGAATATGAATGTATTTTAAGATTTCTAAATGACATATATTGAAACTCTGTACATGGCTAAAAGTGTACATTCTTTTTAAAATTTCTCATTGGTTTTCAAAAAAGGATTATATGTCATTTTTACAGGGTTAGAAATTATACACACCACATTTTCTGAGTTCAGGGCAAAATATGCAAGATTAAAAACAACAGAAGGAAAAGGCACACACACACACACAAAATATCTGAAATACCCAGAAAGATGGAAAGCTCTTCTAAATATCTCATGGGTCAAAGAAGAGGTGATTATGGTAATTCTAGTCTATTTAGAAAATTACAAGTATGAGTTCCAAGAAAGATACAAGAAAAAAGAGCACATTGGCATATTTCAATATACTGAAATTAGCAAAATTGAACACAAGTAAAAATTTGAAGGGAGGATACCTTCATTAACTAGAAAACAGAAAATTACTAAAATTCCAAACTGTCATCCTGTTGTAATTTAATTTGCACCAAATAAACAGAGGTCATGAGAAACTTACGTAGAGCAGGTATGCAAAAACTTGTTCTGGAAAAGATTAGGTTTTACAGGCCATATATGTTCTTATGGCAGCAACTAAATGCTGCTGTTGTAGTGCTAAAGCAGCCAGACAATAAGTAAATACATGGGTGGGGCTTGGTTCTAATAAAAGCTTTTCTTTCTTTCTTTCTTTCTTTCTTTCTTTCTTTCTTTCTTTCTTTCTTTCTTTCCTTTCTTTCCTTTCTTTCTTTCTTTCTTTCTTTCTTTCTTTCTTTCTTTCTTTCTTTCTTTCTTTTCTTTCTTTTCTTTCTTTTCTTTCTTTTCTTTCTTTCTTTCTTTCTTTCTTTCTTTCTTTCTTTCTTTCTTTCTTTCTTTCTTTCTTTCTTTCTTTTTTTGCAAGGTCTCATTCTGTCACCCAGGCCGGATAAATTGGCTCAATCTTGGTCCACGAGATCCTTCAGCTTCCGGGTTCAAGCAATTCTTGTGCCTCAGACTACCAAGTAGCTGGGATTATAGGCATGTACCATCATGCTCAGCCTAATAAGGCTTTATTTATGGACACTAAAATTTAATTTAAAAATTTTTTTCACATCCAATATTCTTATTTTACCTTTTTCAAGCATTTAAAAGTATAAAAATAATTCAGAGCTCTCCAACTATACAGAAACAAGTAGAGGAAAAGGGGCTGTAGCTTGCCAACACCTGACAAACTTTCCCTCTATCAAATATAAACAGTAAAGGTGACAATTGGGGTCTGGGAGCAATGCTTAAAACAGGAACTATTCTGCAACTAAATTCCACAAGCAGTTGAATTTAGGTGTTCCTATACTTTATACATGTGTATGGTCTGACCAACAACACAGCATAAATACAATCTATTTTTTTTTTCTCTCTCTCTCTTTTCTTTGGACCAACATTTTTAACTGGAAGGAGTAAGTCCTGAAGATGGCAGTGGGCTGGAAGTAAAATATGATGTACTATATTTCATTGATTTTTTTTTTAAGATTCACATTGTTTCAAATATCAAACATAAAATGGATTTTTATCTTACTGATGTCTTACAATCTTTGTCAGCCAATCAGGAGCCATAAAGTTGTTTTCATTGCCTTCATATTCACAGACTTGATAATTGCTATTTTTTTCTTTATTGCAACTGTTCTGTGTGCTTCATTGTTACTATATATGTTGAGTTTAATTGCTTTTTAAAATGGCATCAGAATGATTACACTGAGTCATTTTTTAAATGAAATGTTTGATTATGCAGGAGGGTTCAGAAACAAAGCAGCCATATTTATGATTAAATTTACAAAATTTTTTGTGTTCATAATCATACATGAATTACTGATGAGTCTTATAATCAAGTGGCAAAATTAATGAAATATAGTAATTAACCTAAAGGTAACCTTAAAGTGCCTTTCTAATGTCAACTTAGGGAAAATAAAACTTGCAATATATACATGAATGTGTAGATCATTATCTTTTCTCCTGAAGATCATTCAATAGTCACAACTTTTGAAACTTGTTTCCAGCTGTTGGTTCTGGAAATCCTTCTCTCATCTATACATATAAAAAATTTGTTTTAGCTTATACTGTTTATATTTAAGTTGACATAAAGATACCAAAATATGGAGCACACATAATACAGAGACAAAAACTGGAGAACCCACTGTTGGGTTCTATAGTCGTCTAGAGTCCTTTCTCTTTTCCTTTCATTTTTTTAGAAGTTGTGAATTTTTTTGTTTCTTACATTCTATATTATCAATTTTTTAAAGTTTCTGAGAATAATTGTTCATACTTACCATGTTTTTTTTTCTCATTCATTGTGTTTGAAATGCTTGTTCCCTGGTGCCGTAAAGAAATAGCACTTGAACATAAATGTAATTTAGTAAGGCAATTTTTACCTCCTGCAGAAAGGGTACACTCACCAGCAGTTTTGCCATGAGAGTACACTGAACAAAGGAGACAGGGTCATTTATAACCTGACGCGTCCACCCTACTACTGTGTCCGGTTTCCATTGGCTGGAACAGAACCTCACATTCTGTGTTTGTCCCGATTGGCTAGCAACTTAGAACCTTTTAAAAAAGGCAAAGGTAGATGAGAACAAAGGAAGGAGGAAGTAACTTGTGGAATGCTGAGAAAGGTAAACACACTTTTAAATAAGGAAGAAGAATGGGCTATGACCTACAGCTTGCTTGGACCAGTATAAACATGCCAGGGCAAATATTTAGGCTAAGGTGGGAGCTAAAAACATAAAGTACATTGATTTCTTTATCACAGCTAGCAGATATTTAAGAATGTTAGCACAGGTGTTTGAATAAATTTTGCTTCTATGAGAAGTTACTATTTATTCCTAATTAGATGGGGAGGAAAGTCTTTGAAGAGGAACCTCTACTTTCCTTTTTTTACAATTGACTAGTTTTACCGTTATCAAATTCTTACCTTTTCCCATCAATAAAATCAATCACCCTATTAAGTGTGTCATCAATCAAGCTTCTGATGGAAATATTTTCTGATGTTTGTATCCAAGACATCTCCCCTAGGTTCCTCTTGACTTGTTTACTTGCTCACTTTGGAAACAGCCAGACAACAATCCCTAATTGTCTTATCTAGTTCAGAGTCAGATATTATTCTAGCAAGTTTTCTCGTGTAAGCATATTCCTAATTAGATAATTAGGAATTCAATAAATGAGTTATATAAATTGTGGATATAAAAATTGTCACTGGATCAGGAAATCTTAGAAAGTATAATAGGATGAATATATTAAAATAAAAAAACTCAAAAAGATGCAGAAAATGGAGACATCTAAGTAAATGTGTTCAAAGAAAAGGGACTGCTCATGAAGTGGAAAACAACGAGACAATTTATGCAGATGTTCTCTATTCATTTGTTTAAAGAATGTCAGACAGTTGCATGTGAAGAACTTGTGAATGTCTGTAGTTACATCTGAGTAAACTATTTAAAGAAATGTAATACTGTCTACCTGACCAATAAGAACAAATGGAGTTTAAAACAAAGGTTTATTTAGATGAACAATAAAGAGACAAGCACTTCTACTATAATGGAGACTGACTGTGTTGCCAAAGCATCAAATATGTAAAGGCTGTTGAAGGAGTAGACTGATTACGGAGAGCTGGGTGAGCTCAATCTGGGTGGGGGAAATAATATGATTTTATTATAAGGGACAGTCAAAAGTGACTGTTTTCTTTTTTTCTCTTTTATAAAGTTTTCCCTCACACTTCTGTGCATCTCAATATTGCACCCCCAATTTATTTTATCAGAATGTTTGGAGATGTTATTGCAATAGTTGATATGATGTCGGCTGTGTTGCTTTAACTGGATTGGGGCAAGTTACTTTGTCCCTAAGGGCCTTTGCATATTTAATTGTAAAATGAGTGACGCTGCCCAGGAAAAATCTCTAATGGCTAGTGTTACACAATCATGCTTGTGAATTTTACCCAGGATGCATTTGGAAATACCTAGTAACACGGGGTGGGGGGAGGGAGGTTGGGGAAGAAGTAAACAAAATAAAACTAAGAATTTAAAAGGTTAATAACATGCAGATTTGGGGAAGTTATGGGAAAACAGGTTCTGTGCTGTTGGCTAAAAAGAAGAAAAACAAAATTAACCTAGCATCTGTACTGTTTTAAATGGGAACCAATAGGTTAAGTCAAGGTACAACTGTCTTGGACAGACACCATACTATTTTTCTACTTCTCTCAAGAAATGAAGTTTCCTCTCAGGCTTCCGTTCAAGGGGAGAATAAAAACAAAACTCCAAAAATAAAATCATTTTTATAATTTTTTAATATAAGTTGCGAAGGTCCTGCCCTCAAAAATCAGTTTTACCCTTAGGGGTTTGAATCTTAGTTTAGGTGCAAGCATACAAATTAATTGGAAGTAATAGGACTTGAAATGACACTAGATACAGGGAAGGGCATCTGAGTGGGGTCAAGGGATGGAGGAAATAGATTTCAAGAATCCTAATGAGGCATGAGCTACATGGGAGGCAGAAGACATGGTATTATGATTTTGCTATGCCTCTCTAATCTGGTATAAAACCTTTAAAGTTTCAATGACTACTACTTTTTTCTGTTGAAATAAGGAAATACCTGATTTGCCTAACACGTGAGATTGTTGCAAAGATTGGATTCTAAATGTTGAAGGTGCTTTATAACCACAAATCATTGCACAAATGAGACCAATCAATATCTTACTATCATTTATATTCAAGACTCAGGCTTCCACAACTCAGTACGGATTTCTGAGAATATATTGATTTTTCTGTTCTAATAGCTCACAAGAAATGCAGAAACCAAGTATAACATGTTTTTCCTTCCTTTAAGAAATGTTCACACTACTTGAGAAGTCAATACATACTATCATAAAACGGATAGTATTCTGAAACAAGTTTGAGTAAGAGGGTGAGTGTAAGCCTAAGATCCACAGTTGTTCACTCAGTGAAAATAGTAAATTGTACTACATATTTCTGTGTTCCACAAGAAGCTTAAACTTGACAGCTAAACTCATATTTACAAGGATTCTTGTTTTCTTTTTTTGAGACAGAGTTTCGCTCTTGTTGCCCAGGCTGGAGTGCAAAGGTGCGATCTTGGCTCACTGCAACCTCCGCCTCCTGGATTCAAGTGATTTTCCTACCTCAGCCTCCCAAGTAGCTGGGATTACAGGTGTGCACCACCATGCCCAGCTAATTTTGTATTTTTAGTAGAGACGGGGTTTCACCATGTTAGTCAGGCTGATCTCAAACTCCTGACCTCAAGTGATCCACCTGCCTCGGCCTCCCAAAGTGCTGGGATTACAGGCATGAGCCACTGTGCCTGGCCTTTACAAGGATTCTTATCCCCAAAAAACAAAATGTAGGATTCCATAGTATGATCTCCCTTGGTAAATGTTAACAGCATTAACAAGTCAGGCTGAAACCTTACAAAAACTTATATATGATCAGTCACCTACTTTTTTTAAGTCTATATCCTTTATCATTGTTTTTATGTTTAGGCCTTTATAAATTTTAACCTAAAACAGTATAAAGAAATCCCGGTTATGGACTGTTATTTATGTCTTCCCCAAAATGCACATGTTGAGTCTCTAACCCCCAATGTGATGGTATTAGAGGGTAAAACTTTTAGGAGGTAATTAGGTTTAGATGAGGTCATGAGGGTGGGGCTCATGATGGGGTCTTTTAAGAAGAGGAGGAGACACCAGATCTTCCTTTTTCAGACATGTGAGGACACAGTGAAAATGTAGTCATCTGAAACCCAGGAAGAGGACCCTCACCAAGAACCAAATCATCGGGCGCCTTGATCTTAGACTTCCCATCCTCCAGATTTTGAAAAGTAGCCTGTTTCAGCCACCTAAGTCTATGGTATTTTGTTAGAGCAGCTTGAGCAGGCTGATACAATTACTATAGAGTTTTCTCACCTGAATTTTTTTTTTTTTAATTTTTTTTACTACTTTAAACATTTCAGCTATTCCCCCATGCTTTCAGGATAAAAGTAACCCCCTAAAACTAAAACATAAGTCGCTTCCTCAACTGACCCTGAACACCTTCTGCAGTCTCATCTCTAGCTATTCAGCCCAAATATTTCTTGCCGTAGCCGTCATTCAAAACCACACAGGGTCACACATTCACTATTTTGAGTGTCCATCTTTGTGGCATGTCCTTCCTTATTTCTGCCTTTCATGGCCCAAAATCTGTCCTTCAGTATTAAATTCAAATTCATCAGCATCAATCCTCTTTCTTACCAACAGGTTTTTAAAAAATTTAAATCAAAATGAGTTTATTTCAACCACTGCTCTCTGCCAGACACTATGTAGGCATTGCTGATATAAAGCTAAATAAAGCAGGCATAGATACTTGACTTCATTGAGCATAAAATGTATCTGACCTTCCACTTTATTCTAATAACAATACATTATCTCAACTTTCATACTTCCTGCAAGTTTATCCCTTACACCGCTATAGCAGGCATAATGTTTTGCCTTTTTCTCATATCTGATACCTAATAAAAGTATCAGTGAAGCTTTTATTAAATAGGTTTTATGATTTTTGTGGATGAAATTGTTAGGAAAGTCTATATGAAATATATTGAATTTGAGTTTTCCTAAAATAGTTAATTTGGATTGTAGATAAAAGGAAGACACTGCACAATGGGGACATAGCATTAGAAGCCAAAGAGGAAAGTTTTAACTCAGCTTCTGGGGCACACAGGAAAGTGTTCAATCTGACTAGGACCAAGAGGACTGGGACATGTGTTTAATGAGTTGATTCAGAACAAAAGATTTGAAATAAAATGTTCTAAAATTGATGGTAGCAATGGTTACAGATACCTCATATTCTCAAAACTTAGTATAGATCCATGATCTTTCTTAGTGCATCATTCTCAATTTTCTCCTTATTTCTAACCAAACACAAATTCTAAACTAGATGAATAAACATCTCCTCCTCAAAGTTGAATTTCCCTCATCTTTGAAATGTAGGTAATGGCAATCTGAAGGGCTTATGGTAATATTAAATAATGCAGATATAAAATATATAGAACATGCCCCAGAAATGTGTTCCTTTTTTGCTTGTTTCAATTACCTCATTTCCATAAATGAAATACTTAGTTAATATTTTGATCTGTTCTGAAGCACTCAGCTGACTCACCTGATAGGCCAATAACCGCTTGATGAATGCAGGGCATCGTTGTTGTGTTCATCATTCAGGAGTCCACAGTAGATCTCGCTAATCAATTGTTTCACTCCTTCCTGCTGAGAGTAGATAGAGCCTTAGTTAGAATGTAGCCCAAGTTGGCATGTGAGTTAAAACATATTTGCAATCCTTAATTAGGTTCCCAAGAGAAAGGCTTAAATTCATAGTAATAGCAGCAAAGATATGCTATTTATATATGCAATAGCTTCTGGAGACAAGGCATTTTCCTTTACTTCGTAATGCATATTGGATCTTCTTATTTTAGCCTGCACCAGTTAGGAGTTAAAAGTCTAATAACAAAAGGAGCACACGGGAACAGGATGAGATAGTAGAACATATATAGGTGGTCTCTTATGATGGTTCAAATTAAGATTTTTTAGACTTCATTAAGGTGCAAAACCATCACAATTTTGGCATAACAGACAGTTTTCAATAACTACATGAGATATCCAATATTTTATTATAAAACAAGCTTTGTGTTGAATGATTTTGTACAACTGTAGGCTAATATGTTTTGAGCATGTTTTTTAAGGTAGGCTGAACAATATTTGGTAGGTTAGGTGTATTAAATGCATTTTCATCTTACCATATTTTCAACTTACAATGGGTTTATCAGGATGTAACCCCACTGAAAGTTGAGGAGCATATATACGTGTGTGTGTGTGTGTGTGTATGTATATACTTATATGTATGCATAAGCACCTACTAATTGTATGCTAAATGTAATTTTGTGCTAAGATGACCAAATAGAATAAAATACAAACTGATTGACTTTAATTTCTAGGTAAATTAAATATGAAAGTTTAATGTAAATCTTAATCAAATTGTAAGGACTAACAAAATATAGACCTTGAGTTATACAGGCCCAGTATGCTTATAATATTTGAATATATGTTTAAAAAATGATGCCAATATTCTAAGATATAATAATTGCATGAGCAACTGATAATCCTATTTAGGATAAAGAAGATTCTACCATGGGCTGGGGCTCTGAGAAAATGACAGTTACCAAAGCCCTAGGTATATATCCAGAGATACATATTTGCAGTACAACACAAAGATATTGCAGACAAGTTATGATTTATCTCCACTGAAATGGTGAATATAAAATCCTGTTTATGTGATTTATGGAGTCTGAGAAATGCACATTTCCTTTTGGAGCACTAACAAATGACTGAGCACTCTGGTCAAGAGAACCATTAATTTAGGAAAAGGATACACTTGATCTTGCACTTAATCGAGAAACACATTTCCCTAGATTAAGAAAAGAATCCAAGAGAATTAGGAATGCAAGGTTGTCTCCCATGCAGAAAGGTCAGAGCAAACCCAAGGCACTTTATAAAAATGGCAAGCTTGGCAGAACAGTAGGCAATGCCTACCGTTTCCACAGCAGTGTTCAGGATGGCCAGGGGGAAGAGAGAAAAGGATCTACCATGTTAATCTCTTGCTTAAAAGTCTCCAGTGATAACTTTTTTCTAAAGCAGAGGTTTTCAAACTTTTTCAAGCATCTGAAACAGAATTTCTCAACCTGGCACTATACATATTTGGGCCCAGATAATGGTTTATCAGGGCCTGTACTGTGTATTAGGGAGAGTTAGCAGCATCATTGGAGTCCATCCACTAAATGCCAGCAGCATTTCCACCCCTAGTCACACAATGACTCCAGGCCTTTTCCCTGGGAAGGCAAAATTATTCCCAGTGGAAAACTGCTGAACTAAGACTCGTTCATATCCTGTCCACCTCAAAAGCATATCAATTATATGGCAGAAAAAAGCAGAGTAGATTTCAAATCACTGCCACATACGGACTCCTTTTACTACCTATGTGCCCTAAGAAAGGTATATCCCTTTCTCTTTTCTCGTTCCACATGTCTATTACAATTCAGCTCAGATCCCAGTTCCTCTCAAAGCTGTCCCTGATGATGCCAGTTTCAATTAGCCGTCTGCTTTTTTCTCTCACTCTTATAGCTTTACTGTTCATAGAACTTATCATACTGCATTGCTATTTTTTGTTAACTTGCCTGCCTTATCTTTTAGGCAGAGAGCTCCTTAAGGTCAAGGAACCTCTTACCCAACTGTTTATGCATAAAGACTTATGTAAGTGTTGTGGACAGGCTGACCGAAAAAATGACTGAGAAAATGAATTAATGTGAGATTCATCTCTCTTCTGTAATGTGTAACTTAAAGAAATTGGGAATGTAGATATGTATGTGGAATATAGTGGCAAAATAAGTAAAATATTCAGAGGAAAAAGGAGTTAAAGTCCCCAGGTGGGAGAAACTAAATAAAATTTCAACTTAATCATACTTAAGGAATGCACAGAGAATATAATCACCATCTTCTGTTTCTCCTTTTGTGGCTGGGATTATACAAATATGAGATTTATGTATAGTAGAAAATGCTGAATCTGTGTAAAGTCATTGTGTGGACACAACTTAAGAATGGAAACTATTAGAGTTGAAATAAGCTTCCACAAATTTCTGACCCAACGTCTTCATAAGAATTTCTTTTATCAATGTCCTTATTATTTTGCCAGCCTAGAAATCTCCTGTTGTGAGGATTTTATGTCTATGTTACAAATGATGGTCACTTAGTTCCTTAAGATACTGTGGGAAGGCCATACAAAATTTACTCTTTATTATGTTAAATATTTCTAGCACCTTCAATATTCTTGTGGCCTGGTTTCTGAGCTCATCAAGGTATATTCAAATGAGCAAATACTGGAAGTAAACTGTTGTGGTTCTCAATTTCCAGTTTAGGTATTAGTTGTACAAACTATACATTATTAGTTGTACAATTTCCAGTTTAGGTATTAGTTGCACAAACTAGCAAACTAGTGCCATTTCGAACATCCAGTATTCTCCCTCCTTATCCATAAAGTTAAAATAGTTGTGATTTACACTCAGATTTTTATAAGAAATATTTGAGATAATGTAAACTTTCAAAGTGACACTTAGCAGGTGCTTAATAAATGTTAATTTCCATGCTTCCTCTTCATTCTGTGCTCCTCCTCCTCATGTATTCTCATTTGATCTGTTATGACAAATTATCCTTCAGAATTGTCCTCACCATCCCCTCATACTGAGATGCTCAGAGAACCTTTTCTTTTACTAAGTACTGCTATTATTACAATAATAATTAAAAATAATGGAGACCTTAAGGTGCTTCCTATACGTCTGGCTTTTGAGGAAATACTTTAAGGTCTTCTTGCTACCCTCTCTCTTTCAAAGCATGCTTATTTTACTATGTTATGAAAATAGGAAACGGATTCACTTTGTTACAGGCATAAGCCCACACCTGGAGATACAGGGGAACTAAAGCTGAGTGTAATCAGGCGGGTGAGAGAGTAGGGGAGCTCCACAATAACAAACTCAGGATTCAACGTGAGGTGCTTTATCCAGTAGGGTACAAAGGAGTGGGAAGAGTGAAAAGAAAGGAAAGACAGAACTCTAAACAACAGGACTGTGACACAGTGAGAGTAAAATCATTACTTCTAAACACAACCTGCTGGAGAACCAGAACTTACACATACTTACCAGCTATGTTGCCTTGGCTTTAGAAGTTCAAATGGTAAAATTTCAGTTAGAAATTCAGAATTTAGATACTGAACTGTGTATAGCAGAAACTCTAATAACAAATTTATGGAGCACTATGTAAATAGCTATAGTAATACCTGGATATAAAAATGAATAACCTATATAAAAAAAAAGGCCACATGTAGTTTCCTTAGAATTCATTATGCTTGCTGAGAAAGTAGTAGGCAGATATCTATGCTAGGAAATTGTTCTTTTTAACCTTGTAATTTTTTTAACCCTGGAAAAATGTAAAAGCTAAATTAGTTATGTATTGCTACATAACTAATTATGCCAAAATGTAGTAGCTTAAACAGGAAACATTTACTATCTTAGTTTCTCTCTGGCTTGGAGTGTCTCATATAATTTCCAGTAAGCTGTCCACTGGGCTGCAGTCATCTAAGACTTAACTGATGGAGGGCCTGCCTCTTGATGGGTTACTCACTTGGCTCTTAGCTGGAGGTCCCAATTCCTTGTTACACGGACCTCTCCTCAGAGCAGCCTGTGTTTTCAAGACTGGGAAGCTGTGTTTGCTGGCATAAGTGACCCAAGAGAAAAATAGTAACCAAGACAGATGCCATAGAACCTTTTTCTAGCCTAGTCTGGGAAGTCACAGTCTGTTACATATGCTTCATTCTATTCATTAGAAACAACTCAGTCAGTCCACACTCAAGAAGGGTAAACAACCCTATCTATCACAATATACATGACCTAAAATACAGAGTAAGAGAAGAAGAAAAGGGAAGAGGAGACTGAATTTTATAATAGCAACAACATCCAAGAATAGTTCATTCACTGTGCACGTGGTGGGGGTCAGAATCACATTCACATACTGAAACTGAGATTGGTGGTAGAAGCTATAGTTTACTATTTTTTTCCCTTTAAAAAGAAAAGTTTAGACAAGTTTAGCAAGGTTTATCTGAGCAAAGAATGATTCATAAATTGAGCAGCACCCTGAACCGGTAGAGGTTCAAGTGGCTCCATACAGCAACATGAGCAGACACTATTTATAGACAGAAAAAGGAAGTGATATACAAAAACAGCTTGATTGGTTACAGCTCAGCATTTCCTTATGTGAGTGTGATGTGATGAGGCATTTGCCTTATATGGACATGTTCTATCAGTTGAAAGTCTGTGATTGGCTGAAACTCAATTGACATGATTGGCTGAGACTTGGCTGTCTTCTACAAGAATATATCTTAAGTTTCAGTCTGCAAAGTATGGAAGCAGCTCTTGCCCAAATTTGATTTAACACTCTCAGACTTTTGGTACTCCTTTGATAAGATCTTGGACAAGCCACGTTTTTTCACTTTTTTTTGTTTTTCTGTAAAATCCTCAGTTTCCTCATCTATAAACCAAGATAGAATACAGTGATATTTTTTTTCCAGCTCCAATATTTTCAGAGTTGAGCTGCAAGAAGGGGACGAAAGATTTAAGGTAAGTGCACCTAGATTGTGACTTTTTTTTTTTTTTTGCTTTTTGTTTTTTGTTTTTGAGATGGAGTCTTGCTCTGTCACCCAGGTTGGGGTGCAGTGGCATGATCTCAGCTCACTGCAACCTCCACGTCTCTGGTTCAAGCGATTCCCCTACCTCAGCATCCTGAGTAGCTGGGGTTACAGGCGTACGCCACCATGGCCGGCTAATTTTTTTGTATTTTTAGTACAGATGGAGTTTCACCATGTTGGCCAGACTAGTCTTGAAACACTGACCTCAGGCAATCTGCCCACCTCGGCCTCCCAAAGTGCTGAGATTATAGGCGTAAGCCACCGTGCCAGACAACAATTTCTTAAAAACAAAACAGAAAAAAAAACAAACAATTGGTAATCAGCATTTGACCTTTGAGTGATGTATTGCTGGGTATAAATATGTAAATATTGCAGAACAAAATATACCCAAAAATGTTTGACTCAAATAATTCTCTCACATGGTTCTATGGATTAGAGAACTCAGATGAGGTTATTTGATTGGAGTCAGATCTGAAGGTTTGCCTACACAGCACATAGGAGAAGGTTGACTCACAATTGATGTTTACTGTCACTGGCTGGAGTTCAGGGCAGGCAATAAGACACTCACATGTTCTCTCTAAGTGACTAGGAGTTCTCACATATTGCTGCTGGATTTTCAAAAGCCAGGAAACAGAAGATTCTAGGCCAGTTTAGGGCTATACATAGGACTGTCAAAGTCTCACTTTCTCTTTATTCTACTGGCCACTTAGATTCTATGGAGTGAAGTTACAAACCTCACCTCTCAATGAGAGAGTTATAAGGTCATATTACAGAAGGAAAAGAAAGAAAAGAGATGTTTCTGCAGATATCTTTGGAAAATACAATAGACCACAATATAATTAAGAGACAGATATAAGAACCCTTTTTTCACAGATTCTGAAAATATTTGCATTACAAATAGAAGTCAGTTGTGAATCTTAATGTTGTCTATAATTAATCATTGATTACTACTGGTGCATGGTCAGGAGAGGTGATTTAGCATCTCTTAGTTTGCGAATTTATGAGTTAAAATATAGCCAGCACAATTAGGTTATCAATGTGGTCCACTAAAAGAATTTGGGGTTCATATAACCCTTTGAGAAATTTTCTTGTGAATGTATGTATGTGTTTGTGTGCCTGTGAACATAATCTATTTATTTTCCAATTACTTAAGTAATTGTCACACAGATTTAGCAAAATTACTAGTGAACAACTTGACTTTGTTTTCTTGAAATTGTTATTTAAATCAACAGTGAAAATTATAAATCCATAGATAGCAAAGATATTTTATAGTATATTTCTATAGAAAGTTAATTAGGCTTCAAGTTTTTATAATTTTCCCTTATGTCTTGGCTACTTAACAAGCATATTTATAGCTCTACATTTGCTATGACAAATTCAAATCAACTTTGCCATTTTACTTTAGTTATGTTTAAAAACTCACTCTGCATTATTAAGTTCTAAAACTTATAAAAAATTGTGATGGCTTTGTCAAAAGTGAGGTTTTAGCTCCTAGAAGAAAACTAAATCTATAAGACCATGAAAAGTAGAAAATCTGTAATTAAATAAGGGATTAACATTAGAATTTTTTAATGCTGCTTTTGCAGATTATTCTCTCTCCTTTATATTATTAAATTTTTGATCTATGTTTTGAAATAGATATGGAAAATCCTTTAAGTTCATATTTGGCTAAGACTATAGATACAGACAGATCAACTCCTTAAATGATGTGGAAGAGATTCCATTTCTAGCAGGAGCAGATGAGGTTGGTTTGACCAGCCTTCCCAGAGAGAACAACTAGAAAATTAGACAAAAAAAACCAACATGTTTTAAAACATTGGAAATTTGTCCATAGTAATAAGAAACTGTGATGCCAAGACCAACAGAGGGAAACTTGCGTAGCTGACTTTAACTTTTTCATTTTTCTAGGAGATAATTGTTAATACTGAGGATGGTTGCTGAGAAGATGAGCAGGGTATTTGGATTTGTGGGACTGGTGGTACAAAAATTATAGTTCACAGCCTACCGTGGCATATTAAAATAAGAACAATAACATCGACAAACACAGCAGATCCAGATAAAGGAATGATTAGACACAAAAAACAAATGAGAATTGTGTTCTAGGAAATAAAATACAAGATGAATAATTTCACAAGATAATGGAATGACTACAGAGAAAGATCAAATAGGATATCTAGAATTTTAAAAATATAAGTAAAAATTAAAGATGACTAAAGACAAAATTAAACTGGGAAACATGTCAGAAAATAATATCTAAATTGAATCATAAAGATATAATGGAATGACAAATAATAAAAAAGGCAATAGATTATAGAAGTCATTTAGAAAAAAAAATTTAGTCTCAAAAATTTGCAACCAGAGTCCCAGAAGGAGAATAAACAGATAATGGGGCAGAAGCAATCCTTGAGGACATTAGATATGAATTTTACAAAAAGAAATATAAAAAGCCAGATTCAAAAAGCACTGCAAATCTTAAGCAAAATATAAACAAAAACAGTGGGAATATCATATTAAAACTGCTAAAAAGCAAAGACAAGACAAAAACATTAAAATCAAAAGAAACACTGAATTTAGCCTATTTAGACAACAGACTTAAAAGCTGAGAATGCTACTCTTTTCCAAAGAGAAGAATTACAAAAAACTTTTAAGAGTTTAGTGGGAAGATTTTTTTTTTCTGGGGATTAAGCACATAGTGGACTGTGGGTACAAGTCTTAGAAAGTGGTATATATCACTGATACGTTATGAGAATCATAGACTACCCCCCGTGGTTTCTGATAATCTAATAAATAGATTTTACTAGAAAGAAATAAAACATTTGATGAAAAGAAAGAAATAACATTAAGATTCATGTTATGTAGAGGACACTTAATTGTATACACTAGTATTTCTTTACATTTTACTCTATATTATGTTGAAATATCTTGCAGTTCATTAGTTTCAGAAAGAATTCTATTGTTAAAGTAAAAGTATAATTAAGTAGTTAAACATATTAAGCTTGTTTGTGGGAAGCTGTGGTTATAAAGATTCTGGATGGTGAATCAAAGCAATCATATCCCCTTGTGTTGAGTAATCTGCATAGCAAGTATCTTAACTAAAAAAAATAGGGTTGAAGAGCTGGTCATGAGAACTCAAGACTATAATGAGATGAAATATACTTCGGTTTTAAGATGCAGATTAAAAAACAAACAGCTTGTTATTGAAACTCAAAGTTATTTTCTTATAAAAACCAATTTTTAACTAAGGAAGACATTAAAACTTAGCCAACACATATCTCATGCTGTAATGCAATTTCTTTTATTGTACTCCCATTTTAATACTTTAGTTTCTGTGTGTAATCACCATTTATTCAAATATTTCTTTTCCATTAGTCTACTCTGCAGCAAGTGAAGCAATTAGTGATATAGATATCATCAGTTTCTTCATTTTATAAGTAAAAATTTGAGGCACAGAGTGCAAGGCCTAAGGTTATGGGCTCAGAAATTTACACACATAGGATTGTAGCAGATGTTTTCTTGCTATAAATCTTGACATTTTTCACAACAAAGAAGGTTGTTTGTTTGCATATTCAAATCACTATGGAGTACATACTGAATTTTTTTAAAAGTGAGCGTGGGGCCTGACAACATAATTTTAGACAAGCTACTAGAGCTAAGAGACAGCTAGAACTAAGATATAAATATCATAAGAAAATGTGTTTTCAAGTAAACTTTAAAAATAAACATTTAATTCACTACATAAATTTAAGTAAATATGGCTGGAAATAGGAAATGATCAAATATAGAGACGGAGGCTAATTTCCTAATGAGTTGTGGGTACTGTGTTAAGATAAAACTGAAGATCAAATTTCTTTGTTTTTTTCCATTATAACTTTTTCACACTGGAGGTATTTTTGACTACTGAGTTTTAATTGAACTCTGACTAGTTCAATTAAACTGGCTTAGGATCTCTGAGGTGCAGTCACACTCTAGGCTGGGGCTATGGTTATCTGGGACTGGAGGATTAACTTTGAGCTCATTCATAAAATTGTTGGCAGAACTTAGCTCTCCTCCACGGCTATCAGAGAATTCAGTTTCTTATCAATTAGGCCACAACAGCAGCGTTGTATGTTGAAGCTGTTTCCCACAAAGCAAGTGACCAGAGCAAGAGGGAGCAAACATGAGAACACCTAAGACATTTGTAGCCTAATCCGAGAAGTGAGGTGTCTTCACGTCGGCAATATGCTATTGGTCACATAGACAAACACTGGTGTAATATGGAAGGGACAGGGTGAAAGTTCCAGGAGGTGCAGGAGTCATTATAGATTGAGTACCAAGCAGGACAAAGTCAAATCCTTTAAATGAGCTCTTAGGATCTATTAATATCTTCTTTTACATTTCAGTTCTATATTCAACACATTCCCTAAATTTTAGCAGTACATAAATTTTCTGGAATATCTTAATTCAAATTTAAGACATATTTTATCTATAAAATGTATTTAATATAGTATATAATCAATAGAAAAGAGCTTGTTTTAAATATAATACAATTATGAAACCTAAAAAATACAAGGTTTGCTTAATAGCATGCAATTTCCAGACTGTTTGGTTTTTCTGACTTGTTTCTCCAGTCCATAAAACTCCACATTATACATTACCTGCCTTTGTGGTCATCTCTGATTTCCACCTGTTAAAATGGAAAAACTGTTCCTCTTCCTAGGAAAGGCCAATCTGTTTATTAGTGTTCTGGATTTTATTTGAATTTTATCTTCTCAGATCCTTCATCTATCTCTTGCAATGATTAATTTTATGTATCAACTTGACTGGGCCACTCATGCCTAGATATTTGGTTAAATATGAGTCTGAGTGTTTGTGAGGTTTTTGCTGGATGAAATTAACGTTGGTATCAGTAGACTCAATAAACCAGATTTTCCTCTGTACTGTGGGTGGGCCTTTTCCAATCAATTGGAGACCTGAATAGAACAAAAAGGCAGAATAAGAGGAAACTCCTAATGCCTGACTGCTTTAGCTGGACTTTGGTCTTCTCCAGGCTTCAAATTCTAACTGAAACATTGGCTCTTCTTGGGTATTGAGACTGCTGGTTTTCGGCCTGGAACTTAAGCTGTCAAGTCTCCTAGATCATATGTATTTGACTTAGGACTGAAACATACATCATTTTTTCTAGGTCTACAGCTTGCCAGCTGCAGATCTTGGGACTTCTTAGCTTCCCTAATGTGAGTCAATTCCTTGCTGTGTTGGTTCTGTTTCTCTGGGAAACCCTGACTAAGACATCTCCATTTTTTTTTTTTTTTTTTTTTTTTTTTGCATCGTCACATTCTTCTCTACTAAACCATTTCCACTGGCAAACAAGCTCTAACATCTCTGCCTTTAACCTCAGTTTCTCCTTCTGTTTACTGTTCCAGTTGTTCTTACTCCTTAGATCTACTACTTTGCCTTTTTTTTCTTTCGAGTAGTGTAATGTGAAGGAAATGGGGTAGAAGGAAAGGAGATAGAGATGGTACAGGAATTCAAAGCTTTAGGTGAGAAGTCCAGGTGATGACTAAGCATATCACCTGTTCTTAATAAAATTCGAAAAATACAGAAAATGTTCCTTTCACCATTTATTTGTCTGTAATTTTACTAAATTGACCTAACGCAAACATTTATTTCCCTACCTTAAGTCTATAGATTTTATTTTCCTTTTCTTAGAGAAAAGGATACTTAGTATTTCCTGATTTTTTTCCTTTTTTCCTATATTTAAGAAAATATCCTCTGGACAAATAGAAAAGTTTTTAAACACCAATATTTTCTAAGTTTGATTTTAAAACTGCTCATCATAGGACCTTGATGTAGCATTCCTGCATGACCACAAAATGTATGTCAGCTCATGCACTAAGACCCCAATGACACAGGCAAGAGCAGAGAACATGTAAACACACTGACATTTGGATTCAAACAAGGTTGAAAGTGTTATTTCCAGTTGACATATTTTGCCTTAATACAAAGATATCATTGAAAATCATGTTTGGAGGATGACACTGCTCAATGTAGCAGACGCCATGGGTTGATGGCAGCTGTTTGAGAAGTATTCAACTGTCTCTCTAAGCGGAAGTTATGTCTAGTTTGTCTTTTGGAGAATGGTGTTGAAATGGCACCCATGTGTTGGGTAGCTGATGATGCTCTTTTTGACTCTGAATATTACCTTTTACCTCTCACTTTTTTCCAAGAGTAAGGTTTTACAGAAGTGGTGGCAAGATGCCAGCAAATGAAAGAGATATAATGACTAATTTATAAGCAACTTAATAGCTTGACTTACACTTGAGTTTCACTTCTATTGGTAAATGGATGTTAGGGAAAGAACTGGTTCATATCCTGATACTTCTTCAGTATTATCTTTATTGAGTTATCTTGCTATTCTGGTCTGTTTTATTTACAAATGAAACAGTACTTACCTCTTCTTACTGTGAGGAATATAGACTATATGTAGTATATAGAATATGTATAAGTATATAGCCTAGTATAATCTCATATTTTAGTATATATTAAACTCAGTAAAATCTAATCAATTTAGTTATAATAAAATTTTAAATATCCTTATGTGTTTAATCTTTGCTCAGTAAATAATTTTAATTTCTTTAATTTGGCAAAATACACATAAGGTTTACCATCTTAATTTTAAGTGTACAGGTCAATAGTGTTAAATACATTCATATTTTTGTGCAATCATCTCCATTAATCTGCAGAACTGACTTCATCTTGCAAAAGCTGAACCCTCTATACCCGTTGAACATTAACTCCTCATGCCCTCTGATATAACTTGAATATATGCCCCTGCCAAATCTCACATTGAATTGCAATCCCCATTGTTGGAGATGTGGCCTGGTGGGAGGTCATGGGTCATGGGAGCGGATCCCTTATTTCTTGATGCTGTCCTCATGACAGTGAGTTATCAGGAAACCTGGTTTTTTGAAAGTATGTAGCACCTCCTTCAACTTCTTACCATGTAAGACACTGGCTTCCCCCATTTGCTTGTACCATTATTATTTTTCTTTTTTCTTTTCTTTTTCTTTTTTTTTTTTTTTTTAATGGAGTTCCGCTCTGTTGCCCAGGCTGGAGTGCAATGGCAAAGTCTCGGCTCACTGAAACCTCTGCCTCCCGTGTTCTAGTGATTCTCCTGCCACAGCCTCCCAAGTAGTTGGGATTACAGGCATGTGCCACCATGCCTGGCTAATTTTTTTTGTATTTAGTAGAGACGGAGTTTCACGATGTTGGTCAGGCTGGTCTCGAACTCCTGATCTCAGGTGATCCACCAGCTTCGGCCTCCCAAAGTACTGGGATTACAGGGGTGAGCCACGGCTCAGGGCCCCTTCTGCCATTATTCAAGGCTTCATGAGGCCTTGGCAGATGCCAGCACCGTGCTTCTCTGTACGGCAGAACCATGAGACTTTTTCCTTTATAAATAACCCAATATCTGGTATTTCTTTATAGCAATGTAAGAACGGCCTGATACACCCTCCTTCCCCAAACTCCTGCCAATCAGTATGTCTCTATAAAGCTGACTACTCTTGGTACCTCATATAAGTGGAATTACACAGTTTGTCTTTTAGCTAGATTAAGAAAAATGTCCTCAAAGATTGTTCATGTTATAGCATGTGTCAAAATTATTTTCTTCCTCTTTAAGGCTGAATAATATTTCATGGTATGTCTGTATCACAATTTGATTATCCAGTCATCTGTTGATGAATGTTTGGGTTGTTGCTACCTTTTGGCTATTGTGAATAATGACTATTTCAGTGAGGATTGAGACAATGGCTCCTCACCTGTGTCTGTATCTCTTCAGTCAGAAGAAGCAATTAGTAATCAGAGCACAGATACCTGATGTTTGGAGGTTAGGATCCTTATTGCTCACCCTGGCCCCCACAAACCATGTACAAAGCTGCTCCAGGAAGAGGCACACAGCTTCCTACCATGGCTAGGATTGGGGATGAGTAGCCACTACCCAATCAAAAGCTGAAACTCACCAAAATAAACAACTTACTACGCAAGCCATCCCTTGGAAGTAACAAGACTTGCAGTTTGTATTTTCTTCATATTTATTCAATTCAGAAACATCAAACAGATTCTGCCAGTACAGTTGTTGTCTAGGTGGGGAAACACATTTCTGGGGCTTTCCACTCTGCTATCTTCCCAGAGTCATTTTCTCAGTAAATATTTTGGGGAAAAATAAATTTAACAACAAAAAAAACCTTGCATTTTTTTCTTCACATTTATTTAATTCATTCATTCATGGATTTAAGGTGTGCCATTTGATAGGCCTACAGGACTCTGAGGCAGATAAATAATACAGCCTTCTAGTTTTCAGAAGTGTTAAGTCTAATAAGAGAGAAAGATAAGCAAACAACTGCAGTACCGTGTGAATAGAACTTTAACTGAATACTGCAAAGGTTCAGGTGACATGCCTTCCTCTTGGGTGTGAGGGGTAGATGTTAGGAGAGAGCAGAGAATATTTCATTTAATGCACCATCTCCTACATATGAGTAATTGGTAAAACAAGGATACCCCTTCTGCTGCCTTTCCACTTGGGCTGCTTTGCCACCTCCAAGATCCTGTAAAGGAAGCAAACATGTATTAAATGTGGGAAACTGGGTAAATCATTAGTTTTTACTCACAACATCCTGTTTAATCTCTTTACCTGTCTTTTTCAATAGTCCACTAGCTTAATCAAGATACATCTTTTCTGTTTAATTCCAGTCTTCCTTTCTCATGCTCATGAATTTATTCATCAATTTATTAATTCTATAAACATTTATTGAGCACCTACTATGCTCCAAGCACAACGCTAGGCATTTTGCTACTATTTGGCAATAGAACGGCAATAAAGACAACTTGCAAATATTCTCTGTACCATGCAACTTGTAGTCTAGTGAGAAATACAGACATTAAATAAGTAAATCCAAGATGAATGCCATGTTTTACTTTGTCTCTGACACAAATCATACTCATGGCAAATTAAATGTTTTTATAGGTGGTTTTGTGTTCTAATGGACTCAAAAAATAGGATAAGTATGATTCTCTTTAAAAATTCCACTGAATGCTGCTAATTTTGTACCACTAGCCCATAAATACATTATTATTTTTATCCAATTTCTACATCTTGCCTGAGGTGGCACCTTGTCGATTGATATGGGCCTTTGCAGCTCAGTTTGCTGCATTCTTCATTCTTCCACAAAGCATGGGCATGTAATCAGCTCCAAGCCTCAGTGGCTCCTATTCTTGTTATCCTGGATCAAATCTCCTTTTATACAAGGCCCAGGAATCAGGCCTTCACTGGAGGCAGATTTGGAGAGCTTCTGACATCTCTGTTTCACAATGTTCCACATATGCTTAGTTTTTGTCCACTCACCAGGGACAGAAACAGAACATGGTGCAACATCATGAATGGCATTATTTAGCAATGAGCGAGGAGGACACCCCTAGAGAAGAATGTAATTTTAAACTGGAAAAAAATTGATGAAGATCCATGGGTGTGAAAAGAGCAGCAGCAGATGTTGTAAAACACTGGTAAGAAAGAAAGAAAGAAAGGTGACAGCTGAGAGTGATTTCCTATTCCTCCGAAGTCTTGCATCCTTACTCAGTCATGCCAGATGGAGAAGCAATCTCTAAGACATAAGGTCCTGTTGGTCTCACTGCCCTTATCACAAGAGAACTCGTTTAAAATCTTTCCCAAAGCAGTATAATGATAAAAGTAAATGCAGTGTTTCATTTATTAATAAAGATTCGATTTATCTCACTCATTTGAGACAGCAAGCTGTAGTGGAAAATAACAGACTTTGGATTACGGAGACATGCTTTTGAATCCTAATTATTTTAATTGCTACCTGAATGACCTTGATGGAATTTTTCTTTCTGAGACTTGGTATTCTCACTTACAAAAGATTAAGAGCTCACATTTATTGAGGCCTTACCTTGAGCTGGACATTATGCTGATCAAATTGTTTAATTGTCCCATTTAATCCTTCTAAAAAAAATGTTTGCCCTATGTACTCTTTGCTGGTTTCTATAAAAGAAAATAAAATAGAAGATAATTTAAGGAGTTTAATTAACTTGCAAAAGTCAGCAACCAAATGTAAAAGTTAGGATATTGAGTGACCAGGAAGATATGCATGAGTTCAAATCCCAGATTCATCATATAAGATTGGGTATCTTTTTAAACCTCCTTGTACCACAATTTCTTCATAGATAAATGCAGGTATTGAAAATAGCTGCATCGTATAATGTCTATGGAAGTAGATGCAATAGTATAAGTGTTTTTAGTTTCATTCCTAGAACATAACTGTTCACTATGTTAATAGTTCTAGTACTTTATTATTGTTACTATTTTTATGTTGAATCAATCAGTGTCTAAGAAATATCTAAATTTAAACCTAGGTCTATTGGCCTTCAAAGCCCACACCATACTCACCTACACTGGTGAGTGTTCTTGTTGAGGGTTAAGTGCTAGAGTAATTAGTGGAAATCTTGGCAGTTATTAGGTGCTAAATACTTTGTGATTCCTCCTAGACCCTCTTTATTTTCCCTTCTAGCTGACAAGAGAATAAAATCTTGGTTTTGATGATGGATGCACATCTCTTAAGTTTTTCAATAAATTTCTCCAATTTCCATTGTATCCTTCAGGTGCCTGTGTTTTGTTTTGTTTTCCAGACAATTTCCTGGACTTTTTATCCTTATTCTACCTTGTAAATATTGATGATATTCGGGTTTACATATTTGGTAAAATTATCTTCTCTTTCTTGCTTTCTCATACCAATTATATGTTAATTGCTCTGTCAAGTACACAATAAATACGAACTGAGTAAGATACTTTATTCAGAAGGATTATTGAAAAGGGCTGGGGGAAGGGACTATTGTCATAGAAAAATGAGGGCTATTGCAGTAGGGAGAACATTAAAACCAGAAAATATGAGTTTATCAAAAGTTTGGGAAAAGGGTTTTTTTGTTTTTGTTTTTTAATGGGAAAGAGTAAACAAAGATCGAAAGAACCAGATGTGGAAGTGAGATGAATAACAGTGTCATGATTCAGCAGATTAGGGAATGTTTTCTTGAGGCCAGCCTATTAGAAGTGACTGTTAAAGATGGGTTGTATGTTGTCATAGACTAAGCTTACTCAAAGATAAAGGACTTGGAGGGAACAATCTTAAGCAAAGGTTAGTTAATAAAGATTTTGTTTAGATTGATCAGTGGGGACAAAGAATTTACTAATTCTTTATCTGGCAAAGGATGAGAATTTGGAACAACCTTGTCTGATCTTGTCATATAAGGAAGCATGTTTGAGTCTCATCCAAGTCACTTAGGAAGGATGGTTCTTGTCAGTAAGCCATTTCCAAAAACTTAAAAGGTGAAAAGATTTTTTGACCTTCTGTTTTTCAGGATCACAGGGCTTGGGTCAATTTCAACAATGTCTAATTCAAAACATGATTTCCAGATATGCCTAAGTATGTCAGAAAGACATGTTAAAAACTTAAGACAAATTTAACAGAGTTTAATTGAGTAAAGAATGATTCACAGACAGCCTCCACAACCAGGATAGATGCAGAACAATTCTGGGGCTGCTACACGGTCAGATAACATTTATGGACAGAAAAAGGAGAGTGATTTATGATGTAGAGAAAATGGAAATGGGGTACAAAAGCAGCCAGATTGGTTACAGCTCAGTGGCTGCCTTTTTGAACATGGTTTGAACAGTTGGCTGCCTGTGATTTGACCACTCTGTGATTAGTACAAGGGTAGGTTATAGTCGGTTTACACATCCAGTTGTTACAGTTCATTATGTATGGAGAAAACTGTTGGCGGAACTTAAAATATGTAAGAGGGCAGCTTTAGGCTAAACTTTATTTAATAGACATCACAACCCTGGAATGACATAAACAGTTCTGTTCAACATTTCCAAAATTAAAATCACATTTCCTGCTAAAATTTACGTTAGTTTTGGATTTTTTTCTTTTCTTAGTGGCACCTAGTTACCTAAGATAGAAATATGAAAAGGAAAAAGGAGAATGGCTTTAGTTAATCCAACCTCTCCTGGGTGTCTCATACAGTCAGTCCTCCATAACTACAGGTTCTGTATCCATGGGTTCTGCATTCACAAATTCAACTGCAGATTTAAAGTGTCCATGGGGAAACAAACATAAATCCAATATAATTAAAAATAATACAAATAAAATATAATAGAGTATAACAACTACTTACATAGCACTTACATGATATTAGGTATTATAAACACAGTAATCTAAAAATGATTTCAACTATACAGGAGGATATACATGGTTCATATACAAACACTATACAAACCTATATAACGGAATTGAGTGTTTGTGGATTTGGAAATGGGGCTCAGCTTCCTGGAACCAATCCTCCAGGTATATTAAGGGAAGACTGTATTTAACATATGAATTACTATAGAAGTATGTGGAAACAAATGACTAGAGTATTATAATAGCAGGAAGCTCAGTAATAAACAGACTTTCTAAAAATATATATTGAGCTGGGTATTTTGTACTTTTTATAAAACCATTTTTTCTCACTGAAAATACAATATGTTCTTATCAAATATATTTAATAAAAAGCATATATACACAGAGATGTATAATAAAACAAGATCACTTTACACATGTATTTTGTAACCGCCATTCTTCTAGTTAAGAATGTGTAATGCCTATTTTCCAGTGACACACAAAATTATTTAGTTGGTATCATTTTGAGATTTCATGCTTTGTTAAAATACAGCCAATTAATCAGTATTCTTTTTCGCTGGATGTCAATGTCATTTCCAGTTGTTTTATGTAAATATTTGTATAAATATTTTTTCTTGAGGATAAATTCTTAGAATCAAAAGAAATAATCACTTTACCAATAGTAAAGTCAAATTATCTTAAAGGAAATGACTATCATCTTGCAGGAAAAAGATGAAATTGGCTGTTTCCTTTCACAGTCATCTATAAGTATTGTACTTATATAATTAATTGGGTGGGTAATTTACATTTATTTGCCTTGCAAGTTTGAGCCTTTTCTCATCTATATTGTCCATCTGTATTTCAATGTCATGACTTGATCCACATTCTCATGCAAATGTACTATAAATCCAAATTTTAAATCCTAATTCAAGACTGTTGTTCTAGCTAGGACTTCCAGTACTTTGTTGAATAGGAGTAGCGAAAGTGAACATCCTTGTCTTGTTCCAGTTCTTAGGGGAAATGCTTTCAACTTTTTCTCATTCAGTACGATGTTGGCTGTGAGTGTGTTATATATGGCTTTCATTACTTTGAGGTATGTTCCCTCTATGAGGAATTTGTTAAGGGCTTTTATAAAGGGATGCTGAATTTCATCAAATGCTTTTTCTGCATCTATTGAAATGATCTGTGGTTTTTAAAAAATTCAATTTATATTGTGCATCACATTTATTGATTTGTGTATGTTGAAACATCCTTGCATACATGGAATAATACCCACTTGATTGTGGCATATTCTTTTTGATGTGTTGTTAGATTTTGTTTCCTGGTATTCTGTTGAGGATATTAACCTATAGTTTGCTTTTTGTTGTTGCTTTCTTGCCTAATTAGAGTAATATCAGCTTCATAGAATGCGTTTGGGATGAATCCCTCCTCAATATTTTTGAACAGCTTCAGTCGGATTGGTATCAGTTTGTCTTTGTACACCTGTTAAAATGCAGCTATGAATCTGCCTGATCCTGGGCTGTTTTCCTGGGCGTGGAGGGGGAAGTTTTTTATTGCTGATTCAATTTTATGACTAATTATTGGTTTGTTCATGACTTCTCTTTCTTCCTGGTTTTATCTTGGAAGGTTGTATGTTTCCAGGAATTTATCCATTCCCTCTAGGTTTCCTAGTTTTTGTCCATAGAGAAGCACATAGAAATATCTGATCTTTGTGTTACTGTGGTATCAGTTGTAATGTCATCATTATCATTTCTGAATGTGCTTATTTGAATTTTCTGTTTTCATATTGTGTTCTGAGAATTCTTTATACATTCTGGACACAAGTTCTTCAATATTTGATGTGCAAGTACTTTCTCAAGTCTGTGTCTTTTTTCATTTTCTTGACAGCTTTTTATAGAATAAAGGTTATTTAATTAAATTAATTTATTTATTTTGAGATGGAGTCTCACTCTGTCACCCAGGCTGGAGTGCAGTGGCGCGATCTCGGCTCACTGCAGCCTCCGCTTCCTGGGTTCAAGTGATTCTCCTGCCTCAGCCTCCTGAGTAGCTGGGATTACAGGTGCCCACCACGACGCCCACCTAATTTTCATATTTTTAGTAGAGGTGGGGTTTCACCATATTGGACAGGCTGGTTTCAAATTCCTGACCTCGTGATCCACCCGCCCTGGCCTCCCAAAGTGCTGGGATTACAGGCGTGAGCCATAGCACCTGGCTTATTTATTTATTTATTTATTTATTTATTTCAAGGAGGAAATTGAGGCAGTAATAAATAGCCCACCAATTTAAAAAAGCTCAACACCAGATGGGCTTTTTTTGGTTGACAGGCTATTCTTCTTTGCACCTCTATCAGAGGTGCAAAGAAGAGCTGGCACTATTTCTACTGAAACTACTCCAAAAATCTAAAAGGAGGAACTCCTCCATAACTCATTTTATGAGGCCAGCATTATCCTGACATGAAAACCTGGCAGATATACAACACCAAAGATGAAAACTTTGGGCTATTATCCCTGATGAACATCAATGCAAAAAATCTTCAATAAAATACTGGCAACCTGAATCCAGCAGCACATCAAAAAGCTTATCCACCACAATGAAGTTGGCTTTATTGCCAAAATGCAAGAAGGTTCAACATATACAGATCAATAAATGTAATTCATCACATAAACAGAGAACTAAAGACAAAAACCACATGATTATCTCAATACATGCAGAAAAGGCCTTCAATAAAATTCAACATCTCTTCATGTTAAAAGCTCTCAATAAACTAGATATTGAAGGAATGTACTTCAAAATAATAATAGCCATATATGACAAACCCACAGCCAATATCATACTAAATGGGCAAAAGCTGGAAGTATTCCCCTTGAAAACCAGCACAAGATAAAGATGCCCTCTCTCACCACTCCTATTCAACACAGTATGGAAGTTCTGGTCAGGACAATCAGGCAAGAGAAAGAAATAAAAGCTATTCAAATAGGAAGAGACACAGTCAAATTATCTCTGTTTGCAGACGACATGACTCTATATCTAGAAAACCTCATTGTCTCAGCCCAAAGGCTTCTTAAGCTGATAAGCAACTTCAGCAAAGTCTCAGGATACAAAATCAATGTACAAAATTTTCCAGCATTTATATACACAAAAAACAGGCAAGCAGAGATTGAAATCATGAATGAACTCCAATTCACAATTGCTACAAAAAGAATAAAATACTAGGAATACAGCTAACAAGGGAAGTGAAGGACATTTTCAAAAAGAACTACAAACCACTGCTCAAGAAAATCGGAGAGAACACAAGAGTAAAACATTTCATGCTCATGGATAGGAAAAGATAGTATCTTGAAAATGGCCACACTGCCCAAAGCAATTTATAGACTCAATGGCATTCCCATTAAACTACCTTTGACATTCTTCACAGAATTAGAAGAAACTATTTTAAAATTCATGTGGAACCATAAAAGAGCCTGTATAGCCAAAACAATCCTAAACAAAAAGAATAAGGCTAGAGACATCATGCTACCTGACTTCAAACTATACTACAAGGCTATAGTAACCAAAATAGCATGATACTGGTACAAAAACAAACACATAGACTAATGGAACAGAATAGAGAACTCAGAAATAAGACTGAACACCTACATCCATCTGATCTTCGACAAACCTGACAAATGCAATGGGGAAAGGATTCCCTATTCAATAAATAGTGCTGGCAGAATTGGCTAGCCACATGCAAATAATTGAAACTGGATTCCTTCCTTACATCTTATACAAAAATTAACTCAAGATGGATTAAGAACTTAACTGCAGAACCTAAAACTATAAAAACCCTGGAAGAAAATCTAGGCAATACCATTTAAGGCATCGGCACGAGCGAAGATCTCATGATGAAAATGCCAAAAACAATTGTAACAAAAGCCAAAATTAACAAATGAGATCTAATTAAGCCAAAAAGCTTCTGTACAGCAAAAGAAAGTATAATCAGAGTGAACAGACAACCTACAGAATGGGAGAAAAGTTTTGCAATATTTTCATCTGACAAAGGTCTAATACCTGAGTCTACAAGAAACTTTAACAAATTTACAAGAAAAAAGTAAATCCCATTAAAAAGAGGACAAAGGAGATGAACAGACACTTCTCCAAAGAAGACATTCATGCGGCCAACAAACGTATAAAAAAAAGCTCAACATCATTGATCATTAGAGAAATGCAAATCAAAATCACAATGAGATACCATCTCAGGCCAGTCATCATGGCAATTATTAAAACGTCCAGAAACAACAGATGCTGGCAACGTTGCAGATAAAAGGAAATGCTTTTACACTGTTGGTGGGAGTGTAAATTAGTTCAATCATTGTGGAAGACATTGTGGAAATTCCTCAAAGATCAAAGATCCTCAAAAATGGCAGAAATACCATTTGACCCAGCCATCCCATTTCTGGATATATACCCCCAAAATTTAAATCATTCTATGATAAAAACACATCCACACATATGTTCATTGCAGTGCTGTTCACAACACGAAGACATCGAATCAACCCAAATGCCCTTCAGTGATAGACTGGATAAAGAAAATGTGGGACCTATGTACCATGGAATACTATGCAGCCATAAAAAGAATGAGATCATGTCCTATGCAGAGACATGGATGGAGTTGGAAGCCATTATCCACAGCAAACTAACACAGGAACAGAAAACCAAATAACATATGTTTCTACTTATAAGTGGGAGCTGAATGATGAGAACACATGGACACATTGGGGGGATCAACACACACTGGGGCATGTCAGAGTGAGGCGGCTGGGAGGGAGAGCATCAGGAAGAATAGCTAATGGATGCTGGAGTTAACACCTAGGTGATGGGTTGATCTGTGCAACAAACCACCATGACACATGTTTACCTATGTAACAAACCTGTACATCCTGCACATATACTCCAGAACTTAAAAGTTGAAGAAAAAAAATAGTGTATGTGACCTAGGCCTTGGTAATGAATTCTTAAGACATGACACCAAAAGCAATCAATCAAAGGTAAATTTTATTTCTTTTTAGAGCCAACATTTTATTTAATCGATACCTTGTATTGCTTGTTGGTTTCAATATTATTTAGTTCTACTTCAATCTTTCTTTTTTCTTCCAGGTTTGCGTTTGGTTTGTTCTTAAGGAATAGGTATACTTTATAATTTGAACTGCAAAGTAAACTCATTATATGATAATACATTTATTGAAATATCTTAAAGCCTTTTACATTATTTTTCTTAATTTTTCAAGTTTTATTTTTAATGGACAAAAGTTGCACATATTTGTGAAGTACAATGTGATGTTTCTATAAATGTATACATTGTGGATTAACATATCCCTCATCTCAAATACTGTTTTGTGGTGAGAACATTTAAAATTCATTCCTTAAGTTGTTTTAAAATATACAATATAGTAGGCCCCCCTCATTCACAGGGGATAACTTGGAAGACCCTCAGTGGATGCCTGAAACCTCCAATAATACCAAACTGTACATATACCATATGCCTTTTATTTCTATAAACAAATACTTATAGTAAACTTTAACCTTTTTCCTTAAAAGAACAAACTTTTTGGCTTTTCTTTAGCATATCTAAAATACCATGATCACTACTCTTGCACTTTGGAGCTATAATTATTACTTGAACTACAATATCACAACGAGTGGTCTGATAATCCAGACAGCTACTAAGTGGCTTAATGGATGAGAAGCATATTTAGCATGGATATGCTGGACAAAATGATTATTCATGTCCTGGGCAAGAGAGTGGAATGAGAGATTTCATTATGCTGCTCAGTACATCCTATAATTTAAAACTTAAGAATTGTGTCTGAATTTTTATTTAATATTTTTTAACTATGGTTGACCATGAATAACTGAAACCAAGGAAAGTGAAACCACAAATAAATGGGCACTAGTGTACATTATTTTTAACTATATATACCATGCTGTGCAATAGATCACCAGAACCTAATTCTTCCACTCTGAGATTATGTAGCCTTAATCAGTGTTTCCTCTAGCCATGACCACCTATTTCCCCAGCCTTGAGTAACCACTATTCTACTCGCTCCTTCTATGAGTTCAATTTTCATTTTGCACATGTAAGTGAGATCATGTGGTATTTGTCTTTCTGGGCCTAGCTTATTTTATGCAGTGTTATATACACCTAGTTTCATCCATGTTGTTGAAAATGACAGAATTTCCTGTACTTTTAGGACTGAATGGTATTTCATTGTATCTGAATACCACATTGTTTAATCCATTCATCCATTGATGGGCACTTCAGTTATTTCCATATATTTGCTGCTAGGAATAATGCTTCAAAGAGTATGGGAGTACAAACATATTTTTGACATATAGATTTTAATTCTTTGCATAGATACACAGAAATTAAATCATGTATCATATAGTAAATCAATTTTTAGTTTGAGAAAACTTCATACTCTTTTCCAAAATGGCTATATTAATTTACATTTCCGCAAACAGTACACAAGGTTTTCCTTTTCTTTACATCCTTGCCAATACTTGTTGTTTTTCATCTTTTTGACAATAGCCACCCTAACAGGTGGGAAGTAATATCTCATTGTGGTTTTATTTGCATTTCTCTGACTAGAGATGTTTACTGCTTTTTCATTTATCGGTTGGTTATTTGTATGTCATCTTCTGAAGGTCTATTCAATGTCTTTACTCAATTTAAATAGTTATTTGTTTACTTTTTATTGGGTAACTTGAGTTTCTTATATCTTTTGAAGATTAGTCTCTTATTCAAGGTATGATTTCTAAAATTATTTTCCACCTATCTGTAGGTTTTAAGTATCTCTTCACTCAGTTATTTCTTCTACTGTGAGAAAGTTCTCTGGTTCGATGCACTCTCATTTGTCTGTTTTGCTTTGCTTGTCTGTGCTTTAGGGGTAATGTGCGCAGTGGCTCACGCCTGTAATCCCAGCACTTTTGGAGGCTGAGGCAGGTGGATCACGAGGTCAGGAGATCGAGACCATCCTGGCTAACACAGTGAAACCCTGTCTCTACTAAAAATACAAAAAATTAGCTGGCCTGGTGGTGGGCGCCTGTAGTTCCAGCTACTCGGGAGGCTGAGGCAGGAGAATGGCGTGAACCCAGGAGGCGGAGCTTGCAGTGAGCCAAGATCGCGCCACTGCACTCCAGCCTGGGCGACAGAGCAAGACTCCGTCTCAAAAAAAAAAAACAAAAAAAAAAAAAAATTACTACCCAAACCAATGTCATGGAGTTTTTTTTTTTTTTTTTTTTTTGAGACGGAGTCTCGCTCTGTCGCCCAGGCTAGAGTGCAGTGGCGCGATCTCGGCTCACTGCAAGCTCCGCCTCCCGGGTTCACGCCATTCTCCTGCCTCAGCCTCTCCGAGTAGCTGGGACTACAGGCGCCCGCCACCGCACCCGGCTAATTTTTTGTATTTTTAGTAGAGACGGGGTTTCACCGTGGTCTCGATCTCCTGACCTCGTGATCCGCCCGCCTCGGCCTCCCAAAGTGCTGGGATTACAAGCGTGAGCCACCGCGCCCGGCCAATCATGGAGTTTTATATGGTATGTTTTCTTCCAGTAGTTTTACAGTTTCAGATCTTACATTTATACCTTCAATTCATTTTAATTGATTCATATATAAAGGGTAAGAATCCATTTTCACTCTCTGCATGTGGATATCCAGTTTTCCCAGTACCATTTATTGAAGAGATTGTGTTTTCTTGGCTTGTCAAAAATCAGTTAAGCCATAGATGTATAAGCATGTTTCTGGGAACTCTATTTGGTTAGTCAATGTGCCTTATGCCAGTACCATTGCTAGTTTGATTATAGCTTTGTAATATATTTTGAAATTTACTAATACGATGTCTTCAGCTTTGTTCTTTTTGGCTAAGATTGGTTTGACTATTCAGAGTCTTTTGTAGTTCCATACAGATTTTAGAATTTTTTCATTTCTGTGAAGAATGACATTAGTCATTTTATAGAATTGCAGGAAATCTGTTCTTTACTTTGGGTATTATAGTATGATCATCTTTACAATATTAATTTTTTCCAATCTGTGAACGTGGGATGTCTTTTCATTTTTTTGTGTCCTTTTTTTAACAAACGTTTTAGTTTTTTTATTGTAGAGTTCTTTTGCCACCTTTGTTAAATTCATTCCTAGGTTTTTTTTTTCGTAACTACTGTAAATGGAATTGCTTTTTTATTTCCTTTTTAGCTATTTCATTGTTGGTATGTGGAAACACCTAATTTTGTAGCCTGCTATTATACTACATTTGTTTATTACTTTCGAGGTTTCTGGTGGTGTCTTTAGGTTTTCCTACATATGAGATTATGCCATCTGCAAAGTTTACTTTGTCCTTCCCAATTTAGGTTCTCTTTATTTTTTGCTTGCCTGATTGCTCTAAATAGTGCTTTCAGTACTATGTTGAATAAAAGTGTTAAAAATGGAAATCTTCGTTTTGTTCCAACTCTTAGCGGACGCTTTCAAAGTTTCCCTACTTAGTATGATATTAGCCATGGGTTTGTCATAAGTGGCCCTCATGGTTTTGAATATTTTTTGTGTGTGTACCCAATATATTGACAGTTTTTATCATGGAGGGTTTTTGAACTTTATCAAATGCTTTTTTGGCATTAATTGAAATAATTTTTTTTTTATTCTGTAGATTTGATATATCCTATTTTTTAATTTATTTTAAATTTTTAATATATTTAGTGGTTATAAATGCAAGTTTCTTACATGCATATATTGTAGTGGAGAAGTCTGAGATTTTAGTGCATCCATCACCAGAATAATGAACATTGTACCCAGTAGGCAATTTTTTAATGCTACTTTCCTCTTACCCTCCCACCTTTTGTAGTCTCCAGTGTTCATTATTTCATTCTGTATGTCCATGTGTACCTATTGTTTAGCACCTGTTTAAAAGTGAGAATATGCAGGCTGGGTGCAGTGGTTCATGCCTGTAATCTCAGCGCTTTGGGAGGCCAAGGCAGGTGGGTCAGTTGAGCTCAGGAGTTTGAGACCAGCCAAGGCAACATGGCAAAACCCTGTCTCCACCAAAAATACAAAAAAACAAAACAAAACAAAACAAACAAACAAAAAACCAAACAAACAGGTTTGGTAGCACATGCCTGTGGTCCCAGCTACTTAGGAGGCTGAAGTGGAAGGACTGCTTGAGCCCAGGAGGCAGAGGCTGCAGTGAATTCAGACCATGCCACTGTACTCCAGCCTGGGTGAGAATGAGACTCTGTCTCAATAAAAAAATAAAAAAATAAAAATCGATAATATATGGCATTTCACTTTGTTTCTGAGTGATTTGAGGATAAAAATCACTAAATCACTAAATTTTTATTAGGATAAAAAGTCAGCCATAAAGCCATCTGGCCCTGGGGTTTTCTTTGATGGGAGACATTTAATTACTGACTCAGTATTCTTGCTTGTTATTATACTGTTCAGATTTCCAGAGTATTCATGATTTAATATTGATAGGTTACATACTTCTAGGAATTTATCCATTTTTTTTCTAGGTTTTCCAATTTGTTGACACAATTGTTCCTAGTAATTTCTTATGATTCTTTGTATTTCTGCTAATGGTTAGTCTGCGAAGGGTTGGTCAACTTTGTTCAGCTTTTCAAAAAACCATCTTTTAGTTTGTTGATCTTTTTCGGTTTTTTCATTGTCCTTATTTTAGTTACTTCTACTCTGAACTTTATTTTCTTTCTGCTAACTTTTGATTTACATTTGACCCTTAAACAGTATATGGTTGAATTGCATGGATCCACTAATTTACAGAATATTTCAACCAAATGCAGATGAAAAATACAGCACTTGTGGAATGTAAAACCTGCGTATACAGAGGACGACATTTTGTAACCAAGGGTTCTGCAGGTCTGAATGCAGGATTTGAGTATGCAGATTTTGGTATACATAGGGGGTCCTGGAACCTATCCTCTCTGTATATCAAGGGATTGTTGTATTTGGCTTTTTTTTCCTTTTCCCTAGTTTCTTGAGCTATAATATTAGGTTGCTTATTTGAGATATTTCTTTTTTTCTTATTAAAGGCTTTTAGTGCTATGAATTTTCCTCCTAAAACTGCTTTGCTGCCTCCCATATATTTTGGTAAGTTGTGTTTCCATTTTCATTTGTCTCAAAGTATGTTAAGCATTTCTCTTAATTTCTTCTTTGACTCAATAATTGTTCAGAAGCATATTGTTGAATTTCTGTTTATTTTCCATGACTCCTTCCATGATTGATTTCTTGTTTTGTACCACTGTGGTCAGAAAAAAAACAATACTTGACATAACTTCAATTTTTTAAAATGTGTAAAAACTTTTTTTTTTTTGCCCAACATATATTCTATCCTGGAGAATATTCCTTCTGAACTTGGAAAAAAATATATTCTGTAACTGTTGGATGAAATATTCTGCCTATGTTTGCTAGGTTCATTTCAACTAAAGTATGCTTTAAGTCCAATGTTTCTATATTGAGTTTCTGTCTGAATGATCTGTCTGGAGTTGAAAGTGGGTTACTTAAATCCCCTACTGTCACAGTCTAGGTCTCACTTCAGATCCTTTAATATTCATTTCATATATTTAAGTGCTCCAGTGTTGGGTGCATATACTTCTCTATCACTATGTAATTATCTTATTTTCCTTTTTTTAATATATTTTGACCTAACATGTACTTTGCCTGTTATAAGTATGGCAGGAGGAGGTATCCCCTTCCTGCCCTCCTTTGGTATCTGTTTGCATGAATATTTTGTTCTGTCCCTTCACCTTCAGTCTGTAAGTGTCCATTAAGGTAAAGTGAATATCTTGTGGGCAGCAACCTATAGTTATATCTTTTTTTTTTTCATTATTATTAGATGGAGTTTCACCCTTTTTGCCCAGGCTGGAGTGCAATGGCAGGATCTCAGCTCACCGCAACCTCTGCCTCCCAGGTTCAAGCGATTCTCCTGCCTCAGCCTCCCACGTAGCCGGGATTACAGGCATGTGCCACCACGCCTGGCTAATTTTGTATTTTTTAGTAGAGACAGGGTTTCTCCATGTTGGCCAGGCTGGTCTTGAACTCCCGACCTCCCAAAGTGAGGGGATTACAGGTGTGAGCCACAGCGCCCAGCCGTTTTGTTTGTTTTTTGAGACAGAGTCTCGCTCTGTCACCCGGGCTAGAGTGCAGTGGTGTGATCTTGGCTTACTGCAAGCTCTGCCTCCCGGGATCACTCCATTCTCCTGCCTCAGCCTCCCGAGTAGCTGGGACTACAGGTGCCCACCACCATGCCTGGCTAGTTTTTTGTATTTTTAGTAGAGATGGGGTTTCGCCGTGTTAGCCAGGATGCTCTCGATCTCTTGACTTCATGATCCACCCGGCTTGGACTCCCAAAGTGCTGGAATTACAGGCATGAGCCAGCACGCCTGGCCCCTGTTTTGTTTTGTTTTAGTAGCCACTGTTTTTTTTTTTTTTGTTTAATGCCTTTTGATTGGGAAATATAATCAATTTGTGTGACTGACAGGTAAGGACTTATTCCTGTCATTTTGTTAGCTGTTTCTTGGTTATTATGTGTATCCTTTGTTTCTTTATTCTTGTCTCTTTTACTGTGTGGTCTGACAGCTTTCTGTCATAATATGCTTTGGATCTTTTGTGTATCATATGCTTTTGCTTTGTAGTTACCTAGAGGATTAGATAATTACCATATCTGAACAAGCTACTTTATGCTGATAACAACTTGATTTTTGATTGTATATACAGATTCTATACTCCCCCTCCTCTCATGTTTTATGTTTTTGGTGTTACAATTAACAATTTTTATAATTTGTATGTTTTCACAAATTGTTATAATTTCAGTTGCTTTTAATTAGTTTTGCATTTTAACCTTAATTCTAGATATTTAATGGTGGTTTTACTAACCACCATTGCAGTATTAGTGTTTTGGATTTGACAATGTATTTTTACCAGTTGTTTTTTTTTTTTTTTTTTTACTTTCACATTTTAATATTATGATTTCGTGTCTTCTTTCTTCAGCTTAAATAATTCCCTTTAGCATTTCCTATAATGTAGGTCTACTGGTGATATACTCTCTCACCTTCATTTGTCTGAGAATGTTTTATCAATATTTTTTTCTTTCAGGGTTGTGAATGTATCTTTCCACTCTCTTCTGGCCTGTAAGATTACAGATGAAAAATCTTCTGATAATACAACGAGAAGTTTCCTTTGTATGTAGTAATTCAGTTTTCTCTTACTGCTTTCAAAACTCTCCCTTTGTCTTCAAATTTTGACAATTCAATTATGACCTCTCCTGGTTTGGGTCACTGCCGTTATTTCTTTGTGTTTTCTGTCTTTCTCTTCTTTTTCTCCTGAAAACAAATATGTGTATGTTGTTTCACCTGATGATGTCTCATATATCTCTAAAGCTATCTTCACTCATCATTCCTTTCTTTCTTCTGCTGATCCAGATTAGAAGATTTTCTTGTATCTATCTTCTAATTCACTGACTTTTCTTCTTGATTTGTCTGCTGTTGAAACCCTCTATTGAATTTTCTAGTTGTTATAGTTTTCTTCACTTCTATGATATCTGACTGGTATTTTTTGTACTTTCTTATTGTTGAAATTAATGGGATTTTTTTCCTTGCATTGCTCTGCTGTCTTCGGAGGTCATCTTTGTTAATGCAAACTAAATATGGCCTGAGAAGGACTCTGTACTTCTATACTTGAGTCCCTGCAGATAAACTGTAACCTAGCTTAATAGTCAGACAAAATTGAAAACCTAACTTAGGAGTATGCGCCTGTAACAATAACTGAGTCTTGGCCAATCCCAGCGGCAATACTTCAACCACTCATAGACTGCTAAGTGTTCAAACTGTGTTCAATAAGGCAATGCCAACCTGTAATCAGTCCAGCTGTTTCTGTACCTCACTGCTGATTTCTGTACATCATTTCCTGTTTTTGTCTATAAATATTCTTCTACCACATGACTGCCCTGGAGTCTCTCTGAATCTGCTGTGATTCTGGGGGTTGCCCGATTTGTGAATCATTCATTGCTCAAACTCCTTTAAATTTAATTTGGCTGAAGTTTTTATCATCTTTATGAGCATTATTTTGAGTTCCCTGTTGGGTAGCTTCATTCTACTAAGACTGTTTTTTTTTAGAGATTTATTTTTTCTTTTATTTGGAATATATTATTTCCATGTTTCTTTTTCTTGATTTTTCTGTGTTGGTTTCCGCACATTGTATAAGAAATATGTCTCTCCCATTCTTTTCAGATTGTAGTTGTGTAGGAGAATTATCTCAGCAATCTATCTGGCCAGAAATTTTAAGATGCCTCTTCTAATCTTTGTGTTTGTCTGAATTGCTTTTTCTGTTTTTGGTAGTCCTCAGAAGATTATGATGTGCAATGTCCCATCAGCACCCAAAGACTGATAAGTTAGAAACCAGTTTCTCTAGATATAGCTGGAAAGGTTGGAGTATAAAGTTTTCCTAGTTCCTTCTATCTTCATAATGAAGCTAAACACAGGTGTTTGTCTCTCACTTTGCACTAAGCTGGGGAAAAAAATGTGAGGGGAAGGTCCATATTCATATTGTACCATCTGACCCTGAGGAGACAGCTACTGGAAGTCGTTCTGTTGTATGTCCAACCCTTTGTTTTCTATGGTCTTAGGAGACTCAGGAAGACAAAGTCCTGTAGACTCCCAGAACTAGATCATTAAGCAAACAGTCTCATGGGTGGAATCTAAAGTTGTGGCTTTGGTGCATGCATAAAGTGTTTCCAGGTAGAATGGCTAGACGTGGATTTATCACTGGGGTGAGCCAAAGAAAAGGCTTAGCATGAGCCAAGCTCCCACTCAGGCTGCTAGAGGGCTACTGTTGTGTCCCTGTATGGCTCCCTGAAGCAAGTTAGAAGCCAGGCCATCAAATAGCCTCTGGAAGATTGTATCATAAACCCCTGCTGGAAAGAAACAGGAAGTTGTTTTCAAGCCCTATCTCTGCATTGCTTTTAGGGGACAGGGCTCTTGAACATGTTTGCATGCCCACAAAAAACTGCCACTTTTTTCTCTGTAGTCTGGAGAGACTCACATATGCCTAATTTCCTCTGCTCTTGAAGTTGGTGAATTAACAGCCACACTATAGTTAGAGTGCTATATATGTTGTCCAAACCCTCATCTCCACAGAGAGAAGCAGGCTGTTTGGGATTCCTTCCTGATTTTATTTCACATACCGGGGTCCCTGGTCCATGCCTCAGTGTACCTCAGCTTTTTTTTTGCTGTTTTGATACAAATGTTTTCTTAGTTGATAAGAAAGAAGCCTCTTAACTCATTTCTGACTCTCTTGGATTGAATTAATATGTGAATAAATGTTTATTCGGAGTGCCTACTGGTAGAGAGAGTCAGGAGCCTTCTATTCTGCCATGTTGCAGAATAGAAGTCACCTCAAGCCTTCTACATTATTAATGTCCACAAAAAAACCTATGAGATGAATATTATTTTTCCCATTTGATAGACAAAAAATTTGGGACTAAGGAATGTCAAGTCAACTTCCATAGGTTACATATGTAATAGGTGATGGAGTGTATTAGTTCTCACATTGCTAAAAAGAGATAGCTGAGATTAAGTAATTTAAAAAGAAAAGAGGTTTAATTGGCTCATGATTCTGCAGGTTATATATGAAGTATGGCTTGGGGCATTTGCTCAGCTTCTGGGGAGGCCTCAGGAAACCCACAATCATGGTGGAAGGTGAAGGGGGAGCAGATATCTCATACGGTAGAAGCAAGAGAAAGAGAACAAGATGCAACATACTTTTAAGCAGCCAGATCTCATGAGAAGTCACTCACTATCATAAAGACAGCACCAAGGGGATGGTGCTAAACCATTATGAGAAATCCACCCCCATAATCCAATCGCCTCCCACCAGGCCACACCTCCTATACTGAGGATTATAGTTCAATATGAGATTTGGATGGGGACACATAACCATACTATATCATAGAACTTAGTTGATCAACTTTTGACAAACTCTTTATTGTATATATTATAAAATGTCATTTGACTTCATACCTATTTAAGAGTTCTGAATAGTTTCTAAGGTTTTTACTTTTTTTTTCTTACACAGTAACTTTTTTTTTACTTATCCAGTAACATACTTTAGACTAGTAGATTTACAATGCAGGGATAAAGAAGTTTGACAAGTAGGACTGAGGGAGAAGAGAAGAGTCATGATCAGAGAAAATGGATGCCAAATGTATTCCTGTGTTAGTCTTAGTGTCATTGGTACCACATAGGTTTTCATAGCTTCAAAATGCTCAGATTCTAAGCGATAAACTAATGATTATATCATTTCATTACTTAATATTAGATATGGTAATTTATAACTCTTAGGCCAACACTCCACAGTTTTCATAAAATATTTACAGAATGATTTCCATAAGCATATGGTTTTCTGTGATACTAGTTGATTGCCCTCCATCATGGCAACACCCTCAGGCTTTTGCATTAGGTTGACTGAGTGGCCTGACTTTTTAGTGGTTACAGTATCATTTTTTACATTTATCAGATAATCAAATTGCTTAAGAAATAATATCAAGTAGGATTATCCATGATCTATGTTTTGCTTTGGACCAACAGAGTATCTTAGAACCAGACTGTCTGATTTGAAAAAGAACTCAGTGATTTTCACAACTATGTATGGTCACCATCTTTCTGATGAGATGGACAGATATACAAGAAATATTAGGATAGATATATTAGGAAATATCTGGGTATAAAAGCAGCTCCTGCTATTAAGTGGTTGATTTTCCTTTCTGTTCTGACAATTGCAGGCTGTGTGTGAGGAGAAACATACGTTGCCTTTGATCTCACCTTCATACTCTGAAATTAGATATTCTCTTTACTGCAGGAAGAGAAAAAGTCAAATTGTTTTCTATCATTGTCTATGATTAAAAACAGAGGGAAGAAGAGGAGGGTAGGAAAGAAGAAAAGTGATAAAATACCCTATGTATTTGACATCCAAACTAACTTATCTCTGGCATACTGATTTAGGCAAGGGTCACCTTCTATGCTGAATTAGAAGGAATTGTTAATTATCATGTATTTTGAAACATAAATCAGGAAGCCCCTGAGAAATCCAAAATCATTACCTGACTACATATGTAGCTGTAAGTAATGACTGTTTGTAAAAGACTTCAAAGATGAAAAGCACTTTGAGTAACCCTCAATCATACAGAAGCAGGAAACCTAAGTAAATGAAAATATTAGAACATGAATGGATTATTTTAAACTAGAATAACAGGACTTTAAATGTGTGATTTTTTTTCTCTTTTCTTGGAATGTCAGTTAAAGTTACAAAGCTAAAATCAATATGCTAAGTATTCTAAATAGAGCTACAAACATATCCTATGGGACATAAGAAGAAAAGCTGCACTTGGTGGTTTGAGTATCATCTCTCCTGACATACCTCAAGCCTGTGTAAAAAAGAAAAGCTACTTTGAAAGGAATTTGTAGGACTAAATTTCCTTTTGGATTTTCTCTTCTCCCAAGAGAAGGAGGTATGTGCTCTGCTCTTCCCAAATCAAGGAAAGCAGAGCTTGCTAAGAGAACTGCTCAAAGACATGGGGTGCTTGCAAAATTAAAAAGATGGGCATTTTACTCAATGGATGGAAAAAAGAACTTTCTGTGGTCATCGGGAATAAGAAAAGGGACAAATTGGCAAAAGTTATGCATATATATACATCATTATTTTATTTTACCTTGGGACTTAGGGGATTTTGTGACAACAGAAATTTTGACCTACTTCCCCTATGAGCTTTGGTATCAGAAGTCTGACTAGAGCAGGCAACAATGGCAGAAAGGAGAAAGAGCAACAAATACTAGACAAAATATATTTTGAATCATTTATCAGAGCAAATATCCCCAAAATTCACTGACCCTAAAATGTGTTTTTCATAGAACTTAACACCAAACAAACTAGATGAGTTTTATTTTTATTTTAGAAAGTATACTGTTTGAGATTTTTACTTTAGGATATACTCATATTATTTTAAAATCCATGTTATGCATGATCAATAATTTAACCTTATCTCATTACTCACACCCAACTGCTTAGGAATTCATTCCCAAAATTAGTACTTGCTCTATTTTTTCCTTTCCACATTATGTGTATTCATTTTTTATACTTATAAGATTGCCAGATGCAAAAGTAGTAATCTCAACTGTTTTTGCTTAAACAAGTGGAGGTTTATTACTAGTATGACACATTCACAATGGCAATAAACCTATATCAGCAGATAGTGATCTTTAAAGACCTTCATGATCAGCAAGAAAACATCTTTCTGCCACTGCCCAGTGGTTGGTGCAGCAACTTCCAGAGGGCAGCCAGGAAGACATTTCAGAGGCTGACTTTCTGGTGGACATAAAAGACAAGGGTCCACTGTTGACTCCTTATTGCTTTGTTAATGTCAGTTTGTCAGTTTTTTTAATAGTGTTGGAAAGCTGGCATTCAGCCATTGGGGTAAGCATATAATACATTTCAACTCTGAAAATGGGGCAATACAATCAGATCCTGGTAGATCTGCAAACAAAATGCAAATTTATGGCCTGGGCTACTGCTGGTGTTGTACTGACTAGTGATTCTGGTTGGCAGAGGAGGGACTAGAAATTACCTTGCCCTGAAAGCTACACAATACCTATTCTAAAAATAAACAAGGTTTCTTGACTACAAAGGTCATTTTTATTACTATAAAGGTTAAGACAAATGTTCCTCTCTAGAAGTTTATAATGACAAAGTATCAGGTTTGTGTAAATTTATACTTGAGTATGTGTATGTAAAATCTTTGTAACAGGTTTTGAAAATTATAACACTAACACCTCTAAATTTTTTATGTACTGGAAGCAAGAGCTTGACCTAACTTTATCAATTAAATCATCTGCCTCTTTTAGTCAAAACTAATGTGATTTTGTAATTACTTAACGTTAATCAGTTTCTCATAGTGTTTGATGTATTTGAATATTATGAGAATAATGTGAGGTTCTACTTTCTTGCACAAACTTCATGAGACACAATCTTGGGATGCTGTTTTAAACCAGTGAAAACATAAGAGTAAGATCCAAAGTGACTTAGGGTCACATTTGGACTTTATTACCTACTAACTCTTATAGCCTCAATTCATTAATGAAAAAGAAATTTGATATTTTTCAGATTTGTTGTGAGAATTAGATTATGTGCTTATGTGTCTGTGTAAGATAGCTAATCAAATATTAAATCTGTTAATACTCTTAGTTTTAGATTTATTTTAAATTACCTAGCATAAGGCAAGATATCTTTCTTTGAAGTAAAATTTTAATGAGCTGTCTACCACCTTTTTTCCCTGTGTGATCTGCTCTGATAGTTTAAATCAATCAATTTCTTCAGCAAATATTTATTGAAAGTCTATGATGATGCTAAATATAGTGATGCTAGTTACTGTAAACATTAAACAGATGAACTGAAAATTGATTCCAGATTTTAAAATGTCATGGCCAGGTGTAGTGGCTCACACCTATAATTCCAACATTTTAAGATGCAAAGGCTGAATGATCCCTTAAGGCCAGGAGTTTGAAACCAGCCTGGGCAACATAGCAAGACCCCTTCTGTACAAAGATAAACCTATTAGCTGGGCATGGTGGCACACACTTGTGGTTCTAGCTACTTGGGAGTCCGAGGTGAGAGGATCGCTTGAGCCCATGAGTTTGAGGATTCAGTGAGCTGTGATTGTGCCACTGTACACCAGCCTGAGTGATAGTGGAGGACCCTGTCTCTTAAAATAGTCAGAATTTAATATGAAGTCTGGGCACGCTGGTTCATGCCTGTAATCCCAGCACTTTGGGAGGCCGAGGTGGGAGGATCACTGGGTCAGGAGATCGAGACCATCCTGGCTAACACGGTGAAATCCCGTCTCTACTAAAAATACAAAAAAAAATTAGCCGGGCGTGGTGGCGGGCGCCTGTAGTCCCAGCTACGTGGGAGGCTGAGGCAGGAGAATGGCGTGAACCCCGGGGGGCAGAGCCTGCAGTGAGCCGAGATTGCGCCACTGCACTCCAGCCTGGGTGAAAGAGCGAGACTCCGTCTCAAAAAAAAAAAAATTAGCTGGGCGTGGTGGTGGGCACCTGTAGTCCCAGCTACTTGGGAGGCTGAGGCAGGAGAATGGCATGAATCCGGGAGGTGGAGCTTGCAGTGAGCCAAGATGGCACCACTGTACTCCAGCCTGGGTGACAGAGCGAGACTCTGTCTCAAAAAAAAAAAAAAAAAAGAATATGAAATATATTCATAAATATTTTTACTATAAACAAAAAAGGATATTAAAGCAAAAAAGGACATAAAATTTAAAATGTGAAAAGTGATTAATTATAGCCACAAGTAAATATGAAATTTAGAAAAGTTTCTGGAGGCATGAATAAAGAAGATACATATACAGGAAATTTTAATTATAGAGGAGTATATGTCTTAGTCTGTTTTTGCTGCCTTAAGACAATACCACAGACTGGCTAATTGACAAATTTACATAAATTTATGTCTCACATAGTTCTGGAGGCTGGGAAGTCCAAGATCAACGTGTCAGCAGTTTTGTTGTCTCGTGAGGTTTCAGTGTCTGCGTACAAGGTGGTTCCTTGAATGCTGTCTTTCCTGAAGGAGAAAAATACTGTGCCCTTAATGTGGCAGAAGGGAGGAGGGCAAAAAAGGATGAAATTTCCATCAACGTGTTTTTTATAAGGGCATATAATAATTCATGAGGGTGAAGCCCTCAATGCTCAATCCCCTCCTAAAGTTCACACTTTCTAATACTGTTTCATTGGGGATTGAATTTCAACATGAACTTTAGTGAGAACAAAAACATTCAAATCATAGCAGCATAAAAAAGACTTAGAGAAAGCCTTGAAGGTAAATAGAAAACAGCAAAATACTCATTTTTTTTTCTCTGAAGGAGATACGTTGTAGAGTAGATTAGAAGATGATATTGAAAGATAAGATTTGGACAAGATCATAAAGATCCTGAAATGCTAATTTAAGTGGTGTTTTATACGTTTTTCCTCATAATATTAGGCATGAGGCAGTCAGTCTCCAAGATAGTCTTTAATTCTGCTCCCTGCTGTTATTCATTCTTTTCTGTAGTCCTATTCTACACTGAATTAGGGATAGCCTTGTGTGATATACAGTGGAATGACACAATGTGACTTTGGAGTCTAGATAATAAAAGGCATTCTAGCTTCCTCTTTGGTATCTTGGATCACTGGCTCAGAGAAAGCCTGTACCATGTCATGAGAATCCTTAAGGAGTCACATGGAAATCTCCATGTGAAGAGAAACTGAGGCGTTTATCCAGCATTCAAAAGCTACACATTTCATAAGGGAGCCACCTTGGAAGTGCATCCTCCAGACCCATTTGAACCTTCATGTAAACCAAACCGAACAAAAACAAATAATCCAAGTCAGTATATTTACAAATGCTAAGACTTAACAGTAATCCATCTGTGTGCTATGATACATATACACACACTCACACCTCAATCTTAGGTCTAACACTATATGGTGTTTTTTTGTTTGTTTTGTTTGTTTGTTTTTGAGACAGAATCTCGCAGTGTCGCCTGCACTGGAGTGCAGTGGCACAATCTCGGCTCACTGCAACCTCCACCTCCTTACCTCACTTAAATCAGGTTTAAGTGATTCTCCTTACCTCACCCTCCCAAGTAGCTGGGATCACAGGCGCCTGCCACCACATCCGGCTAATTTTTTTGTATTTTTAGTAGAAACGGGGTTTCACTATGTTGGTTGGCCAGGTTGGTCTCAAACTCCTGATCTCATGGTCCACTTGCCTCAGCCTCCCAAAGTGTTGAGATTACAGATATGAGCCACTGTACCCATTATATGTTTTAATGTTATACAGGAAGTTGCTGGTAGAAATTGAGAATGGAATATTACATAAAAATCCTTTCTAGGACAGTTTTTTTTCCCCCAGTGGGACCCAGAGAACTATAATATATTATATACATAAATATATATAAGATATATATTATATACATAAAATATATAAAATATATATAAAATATATTATATATAATATATAAAAATATATATTATATAAAATATATTATATATAATATATAAAAATATATATTATATAAAATATATACTATCTATTATATATTATATAAAATATATACTATCTATTATATATTATATAAAATATATACTATCTATTATATATTATATAAAATATATACTATCTATTATATATTATATATTATAAATATAAAATAATTTTATATTTTATATTTATAATATATATATTTTATATTTATAATATATATTTTATAATAAATATAAAATATATATTATCTATAATATATATTATACAATATATTATATAATATATATTATCTATAATATATAAAAATATAATATATATTACATTTGGAGAAAAACAAAATGCAATGATTAGAGATGGAATCAATGAGAGGGAGAAGGAAGGCTCTCTGGCCTGTCATGAATTTTCTATCGCTGTCCTCAAGTTTCACCAGTATCTTGGTGGTAACACTTAAGAATGGTAGCTTCAGAAGAGACCAGAAAAATGGGGCACTTATTTTACCACAGCTCTTCAGGTAGTCCAGATCCTGCTGAAGTTGGTTAGGTACAATTAGATTAACACCATATCTGGGCTGATCCTCAAGACATGTCTGGAACCCAGGAAATGAAATAAAATGATATATAGTGAGCACTAACCTATATGACAGTACTAAGCCAAGTGGGCAAGTATGCATTGTGAGACAGAAGCATTAGTGTTTCCTTCTTTTTTTTTTTTTTTCTTGAGGTGGAGTTTTGCTCTTGTTGCCCAGACTGGGGTGCAATGGCGCGATCTTGACTCACCACAACCTCCGCTCCTGGGTTTAAGTGATTCTCCTGCCTTAGCTTACCAAGCTGCTGGGATTACAGGCGTCCACCACCATGCCCGGCTAATACTTTGTATTTTTAGTAGAGACGGGGTTTCTCAGTGTTGGCCAGGCTGGTCTCGAACACCTGACCTCAGGTGATCCACCCGCCTCAGCCTCCCAAAGTGCTATGATTACAGTCGTGAACCACCATGCCTGGCCTAGTATTTCCTATCACCTGTGGAAATCATACTATCATATATCTATTATGTGGTCAGTCTTCAACAGTAGGTTTGACTGACTGAAAACCTTTGTATTCTTACACCTCCAGCATGAAGTCCTTGATATTCTTGCAACTCTAGCATGATTCCTCTGTTTCCTAAACCCTGGCTATTTTCTAGGACCCAAGTAGCCTTGAATTTTCTTAGTTCTGGGTGTCAGACTTCAGACTCAGCCTCTTCCATAAGCCTGAAAAATTTCTCCCTATTTCTATATTTAACTTATTCAATGTGATATTTTAATTTTTAAAAACTCTTTGCTAAAGCATAAAATGTTTGATAGACATGATGCAAGGTCTTAGTGAAATTCATTTGAAAGAGCCCCTTAAAAGTATAAAATAACCATACTTCTCTGATTAGCCACTAAAGCACTATTTCCTATTTTTCCAACTTTAACTACTTTCACACATCTAATTATGAGGCACAGGAAGATTTCTTGTGTGTAGAGCTCAAAAGGAATGCTTTAAGGATGCTGGAAAACCAGTGCAGCTGTCATGGTGACACCTCTCCAGCTGTGAGGACAGAGAGAGTGGGATGGCAATAGTCTTCCCTCCTTGGAGCTTTCAGATGCCTGGCAGCAACCAATCTGTGCCCAGAATCCTAGGGGCAAAGAAGAGGAAGTAGCTAGGTAGCAGCCTAATAACATTTTGCTTAAGCCATCTGGTTCTAGAATGTGAAATGCAATGCTTGAGGAATACAGAGTAGGCAGGAGAAATGAGGGCTTTTAACATCAATAAGAAAAAAAAATTCAATTTGAAAAATATCCTAACTCACCTCTGGCTACCTTTCCTAATCCCTCTTTAAGCCAACCCTGATTATTATGTAAAATATACTATTTTTACAATAAACATCATATTTGATACTGGTAATCATATTAGTAACAGCAGTGGAATCGAACAAGTGATTTGTAACTAGAGGTTTGGTAATAAGGGAAGAAAGCCTTTGTATTTTGAAATAATCGTGACTATCTGTTAAAATAGCACTTCCAGGTTTTGTCATTGTCCGCCTCCTCATCACCCTTTTCCCAATCCGCATCTTGGGCAGGCCCTGATATAATCCCCTTCACTTTAATCAGGCAACCCTTTGTAGAATGAAACTTCTTGTTGAGAAACTGCAGTTCTCTGTTTCAAAGAGCAATGGTGTAGACTGCATGTTGTTAGCAGCGGTAGTGTTACATGACATTTCAATCGACTATAACAAGGTTGTCCTTTTCTCTCTCCCTGCCCCCACAAGAAAGGCTCTTGAGGGGAAAGAAGGTCAAATATATCAAGTCTACAAAAGTTTCAGACATATTCCTAATGAATGTATTTCCAGATTATTTTGTCCATTATTTTCATAGTTTACTTTTGAGTATTGATGATAAACTATTACCCAAACATCAACTCACAATGATTCCCTAACCTAGGCTCTTGTGGAAGTAAACACAAAGGATCCCAGGAACTCTTAGGTAGCTAAGTGCACTTTTGTTAACTGAAGACTTATGAATCTTGATATTATTTGGATATTTGTCCCCACCCAAATCTCATGTGGGAGGTGGGGCCTGAGGGGAGGTGTTTGGGTTGTGGGAGCAGGTGCTGTCTTCCATAGTGAGTTATCACAAGATTCGGTCATTTAAAAGCATGTGGCACCTCCCCACCCACCCTTTCTCTCACTTGCTCCTGCTTCTGCCGTGTGATGTGCCTGCTCCCCTTCGCTTTCCACCAAAATTGTAAGCTTCCAGAGGCTCCCTAGAAGCAGAGCAGATGCCAACACCATGCTTCCTATAAAGCCTGAAGAACCATGAGCCAATTAAAAGTCTTTTCTTTGTAAATTACCCAGTCTCAGATATTTATTAATAGCAATGCAATAATGTCCTAACACAAATGTACTCCTTGTATGCAGAGGATCTAAAAGAAAGGAGAGACATTCAGTTGAACTGTGTGTGTATAGGGAGATGTAAGCATGTGGATGTTGGCATGCTTATTTGTGTTTGGGGAGGCAGGCAATTTTCGGAAAAGAAACAAGCGTAAATTGGGCACTGTATAATAATCCATCATTAAGGTCACTGGTAGAATTTCAGGGTGGTTGCAATCTTGATGAAGTCATAGATCTTAACCTCACTCAGTTTTTTCATTAAAATGGGTGTCATGCATGTGCAGTAAAAGTGTGAGTGCTCCCAGCTACTCGGAGAGGCTGAGGCAGGAGAATGGCGTGAACCCGGGAGGCGGAGCTTGCAGTGAGCCGAGATCGGGCCACTGCACTCCAGCCTGGGTGATAGAGCAAGACTCCGTCTCAAAAAAAAAAAAAAAAAAAAAAAAAAAAAAAAAAAAAAAGTGTGAGTGCTTTGCAAAGTGTAAAATACCTTAATAATGTTTTTAAAAAGCTATTATGTCTATTATCCTAAAGTATATATCCATCTTCTCTAACATTCCAATCAAATCCAAGAAAACAAAACAACATGAAAATATTTACTTTGAAAATCCTGGTGAACTTGTCTCTTCTCTAGCCTCTCTTTCACTTCCTGCCAGAAAATTCACTGACTTAACATAAGAAACTTAACTTTAACCTTACAGGATTCTGGCTTAAGACTTAAATGTATACACTATTTGTTGAAAATATCTCCATAATTATGGGATAATAATGTCTCAGAAGACAAGGATATTAACATCAACCCCATTCTATCTTAGGAGCACTGACTCAGAAGTTAGGTTGGCTAAATTTGAATCTTGTTCTTTCCATTTGCTCTTGTATAATCTACCTAATATTTCCTTGCCTCAATTTTGGTCATCTGTATCTGAGAAATAAGAATTCTTTCTAGGATTCTTGAAAAAAATTAATACATGTAACTCAATAATAGTGTGTGGTAAATAATCAATTCTCAACATTTAGATTTATTATAAATTGTTTAAGTCTGTTTTCTACAACTTTTGAGTCTTTTCAACCTCCTCACCTTATGATCAATAGTCATAAAAGAGTGACATCAATATGAGTTTAATCCCCCTAATTCTTAAATTATTAAGGTTTGATCAATGGTATTAATACCATGGTTTCCAGTTATTGACTCTGGCTTTGTAAAACACATCTATCTGAAGTGTCTATCCAATAATAGATGCATCTGAAGCTTTTCTGCATTAGTTTCTTATATTCTGCTCTTCTAAGATGGCCGCAGATTTTCTGAACTGGTTCAATGCCTTTTTTTCCTCTGGAATTTTAGCTTCACAAATTGTAGATATGATAAGTCTATAAGAAATTGATGAGGAAATTAGAGAGCAGCCAGAACTTAATATGGTGCTGAGCATGAGACAGTCTGAGGAAAACAGGATGAATTGATAAAAAGAAAAAAATGCTCCAAATAATGTTTATGAAGGCAGTCAGAAGATTGTTTAATGAGCTCCAGGAAAACCATCTGAAACAGAGGAAGGAGCAAAGCAAGTCTCCAAGTGTGGTATTATATGCCAAAGAATTAGCAAAGACATCTTACCTTCACATTCCTTAGGAGCCGTCTCAGTGATTTAACATGTCACAGAGATTTTAATGACACAGTACTGAAGCTTTAATTAATTTTTTCATCCATATGCAAGCACTCAATTAAAGCTCTGCCTCCTCCCCATATGCTCTAAGAGTTGCTAGTTACATTTCAATTTGATGCATTGGTGCAGTGGTATAATGTTAGGAGTGGTTTTATTTACAAATGAGGTCAAAAGAATAAAAGACTTTTTAAGAATCTGAGTTGCTTAGTACAATGAGAAAGACACAAAACCTATTGCATCACTGGATCTCAATCAGGGATGATTTTCCTCCCCCTTCTCTGGGGATATTTGGCAATGTCTATAGACACTTTTTGTTATCATAACTGTCAGTCCTACTAGCATTTAGTGGGTAGAAGGCAGGTATGCTGCTAATCATTCTTTGGTGCACAGAACATCCTCTCACAACAAACTATCAGGATCTTAGCAGTGCCAACATTACTACTACCCTGTAATAAGTAGTTCTTTATGAAGCATTTGCTCTGTACTGAATAAGCTCCATTATTTCTAACTAACTATATATAAATAATAACTATTTTTAAATTTATTTCACTGGAAATCAAATTATCTAGTTGAGTTCAACTCTATAATAGGGCGAGGCAGGAGGTAGAGTGGGATAGAAGGAAGGGTTAAGAGTCTGTTTCTATTTCTATCAAATAGATGGTCTATATTAGAAATGAGAAATGGGGAAAAGAACACATTTTCTTATGATTTGATAATGAACATTTTGAAAATAACTGTAAGGAAGACAGAAATTCATGTTGAGGATGGCACCACTGCCTGCAATTATAGCCAAAAGATATAAGAAGGGATTGAAATTTTGCTTAGTAGGTTTCTAAAAAATACTATTATTTTAGTAGTCTTCTGGCACTTAAGTTTTTTTTTTTTTTTTTTTAAAACTTAATATTTAGGCTACATCAGCCTTCTAGAAATACAGTCACTGTAAGGAGTTACAGTTGAAGAGAATCAGCAAGAAGGGCTCCTGTTACTTACTCACTATTGCCTTTGCTCTCAGCATCTCTATGAATGAAAAGTGGGTGAATAAAATCTAACAGCAGATATAAAAACTTTCTATGAAGACAGATAAGATTTAACAAAGACAGATATATGCTTGAAAAACTCTTGAAAATATTAGATCAGGAGTTTTTTCAGATATCTGAAAAAATACATTTAGGCAAATACAAAGAAAATACTTTTTTGTCCCTATTTACTAGAAAGACAAGCAGAAAAAAGAATTCAAAAGTCTGTGACTTAAAAATTAGTTTATATAAGATTCTGCAAAGCTTGAATCATGCCAAGCCTCTCTTTTATCTTCAATGGCACAGAATGCAGAAGATACAGACTCCCTACAAGCAAAAAGTGTCTTCTAGGGAAAATAAGAAATTAAGGATAAACACTTCCCCAAATTCCCTCCAATTTTTTATTTTTAAAAAAAGATAGATCTTCCCCTGTATAGGAGGAGGTCATCAATTTTAGAGACTAATTCCACCTTAATGAGTTAATATCTCCAATTTCAACCACTGCTCCTTATGAACCTTCCTGGAATCATGGGTTAGCAGTTTGGTTTTTGGGCTAAAACGTTCCAGAAGACTAATAAAATAACTTATATCAGTACATTATTTAAATTAACTCTTAAGATCTCACTTTCTATTAGACCATCTTCACTGATTTTTTATCCACATTGTCTAAGTTAATATATATTATGTAATCTTATATACATTAAGTGGCGGAAATAATCCCAAGCTACAATGTCAACTATAGAGATATGCCCTTTATTTGTGCATGAAACTTCTATCAAATTCAAAGGAGAAACTATGTACAATTTAGAAAAGTAAAAAATATCAAACATTTATCTTGGAAGGTGAAATCTAAAGAAAGTACAAAAAGTTCAATATTTATTATATTATGCATCAATCAGTATAATCTAGTATTATGAGATACTCAGAGTTAAAGTTCCTTCAAGTTTTTGTCCATTTCAGCACCTGTCAAATTGAATGAATTGCATATTCCATGCTGTTTAAAAAGTCTAAATATTTAAAAGCATACAAGATTAACACATTATTGGCCCTAAATTTCAACTGATAGACCTTAGAGCAGTTACCCTAAGGAAAATGACTTTCCTTGAAGCCAATACTTAGTCTAATCCAATTTATGCTTTTTATTGTCGAAGAATATAGACTCTGTAATACAAAACTAGACTAAGAAATATTTTGTTTACATTTTCCAGTACATGCACCTATGCCCGTTTTCCAGAGCTTATGACCTATAAAATTTTAGTAAATTAAAAGAAATCACTTATTAAGAGGTTAATCATTGCATTGAGAATGAAAGATACCTATAGGGGAATAAAATACTTACTGGGGTGATTAATGGTGATATTTAATATTTGTTTTCTTCTTTTCTGGATACATGTTGAGATTACACTTTCTAGCACTCTTGTGGTAGTGTGGCTCCATAAGACTGGTCATGATTAATAATTTGTGAGCAGGAGTAATGTGTGTCACTTATGGGACCTTTATTTTTCAGTATAAAATCACCCAGAGCTCTATTTTTTTCTGCATGTCTCTTGGTAATACTCCAGATAGCAGGTGCTCTATCAGTCTGAGTCCCAGAGTAAAGAAGTGAAAGAGGAAACTGATTTTCGCGGCTGGAATAATGCTTTCCATGTTTTGAAGGGGCAAAGCATTTGTCAAAACTATTGTTTGTGTTTATTTGGGAAGCAGATAAGGTACTGTAGTACACAAATTTATAGCCCCCTAAAGCTGTCAGTGTTCAAATCCTCAGAACCTGCAAATATGTTACCTTGAAGGGCAAAAGACTGTGGATGTGATGAAGTTAAGTTTCTTGAGATGGGGAGATTATCCTGGATTATCCAGGTAGTCCCAAAGTAATCAGAAGGGGATTTATAGAATGAAAATGGGGGTAAAAATCGGAAGGGAAATATGCAGAAGTTGACATGATTCTCTTTGAAAATGGAAGAAGGGGGCACAAGCCTAGGAATGTAGGTAACCTCTAGAAACTAGAAAAAAAACATGAAAACAGATTATCTCCTGGAACCTCCAGTAAAAATGAAGCACTGATTTTAGTCCTGTAAGAACCATATAGAACTTCTAACCTCCAGAAATGGAAGACAGTATATTTGTGTCATCTAGCTGATTTGTTCTTCTTTGACACGATTCTAAGTGTGATGGCACGTCACGAAAGACATGGATCCGGAAAGTACTTTCCAGGACCATGATGTAAACCAAGGAAAGCAGATAGAGATGAGAGAAGATTAAAGCCCATAGAGAATCAAGTTTCTTTATCAAAGATTATAGTAAAAGCAGTTGGGATAATTAAGAGGCCAAGAAGGAGATGAATAAGCTACCTTTGTGAGGCAACCACCAATGCCACCAAGACATTCTGTGTCTCAAGGAGTAGACATATTTTTTAATCAAACCAAATCTTATGGTTACTAGAAGATAAACATTAGTGTTAGTAGCTCTTTGATCATCCTTTGATAGTCTTTCAAACTCATTTTTTTGGTAGAGGAATATCAGAGTATGGTGTGCCAAGCCAGTAAAGCACACAACTGACCTTGTCTAGTGTCTTCAGTAAGATGCAGTAACCCACCACAGTGATGCTGGTACCAGTAACATAGTACATGTGTGTAGATGCATTCACCAGCGTATATAATTGCCTGGCTCACTGTAAGTCCTCAATACATTTTTGGGGGCCACATATATAACTTGTTTGACTAGAGAAGTGTGCAGTTTCCCAGGCTGTGTATTTTATTTCCTGCCAGATTGTTTCCAATTGCAGTTGTAAGGCTGCATTTAAAAAAAAAAAGTGAGATAGATTTGGCTCTATCACGTTTCTTTGCTATGGTGTTTAGTTGCTGGTTCTTTTTGCTTGCCATACATTGAGAACAGAATTCAAATTGTTAACTGAGCAAGACAAGCTCCTATGTGAGTAGAATTTTTGGTTTTGCTTCATTGGAGTGGGCGATTTTATTTTTCAGTGCGTGCAATATAGGGTTGTGATGCCATAATGATGCCTTCAGTTTCCAGTACTGTTAGGGATTATTCTCTAGAGTACAAGTCCCATAGGCAGAGATCACCTTTGCCGAAGGTTTTGTCTTATTTTAAATTTCAGGATACACATGCAGGTTTGTTACATAGGTAAACGTGCCATGGTGATTTTTAATGATAGGTTGGCAACTCTTAGTTATTGGAAGTATTATTTGTCATGGTGCAGCCATGAGTTAGGGTAGACAAATATTTTAATGGAGATGATCATACTTTTCATGTATGGGAATTGTTCAGTTGTAGCCAAAATCCAGTGTTATTCTGTAGTCTGTATTCAATATCATGTGTCCCCTATCCATCAGCATTTTGAGTTTAAAAAGAAAAAGATGCTGCCTGAGATATAGTAACTTGAAAACAATCAAAATCTTTGGATGTCTCTAATACTTTCAGATTTGGGGGATTTTCTACACAAAGCATGAGCCATGGAGGGACATCACTACATGGGAGCTTGTTAGAAATACAGAAATATATTTAAGTCCTACACTGTGTTAGTGTGTTCTTGAGTCACTATAAAGAAACACCTGAGACTGGGTAATTTATAAAGAAAAGAATTTGACTGGCTCATGGTTCTGCAGCCTGTAGCTTCTGGTTGGAAAGATTCCAGTCATGGCAGAAGGTGAATGGGTGCAGATGAGTCACATGGCAAAAGCCAGACCAAGGGGGTTGGGGGAGGTGCTACATTATTTTAAACAACCAGATCTCATGTGAACTAACTCAGCGAGAACTCACTTATCACCAAGGGGATGGTGTTAAATCATTCATGAGGTATTTGTCCCTATGTTCCAATCACCTCCCATCAGGCTCCACCTCTAGCATTTGGAATCACATTTCAACATGAGATTTGGAGGACACAAATATCTAAATCATATCACACACCAAACTACTCAGAATCTGTATTTTAACCAAATCCCCAAGTGATTAATATGTACATTGAAATTTGATAACCATTCTTTTATACTTCTCATTCTAAACAGTGACATTAATAATGAACATTGTATAAGTGCACTCAACCACAACCACACAAAACAAGATACAAGAAAACTAGGTACTTTTATTCCAAGATTCAAGGCTTATTTTCTAAATGTTGGCTTACAGGTGCTACTCTCAGACCAGAGGCCAGTGCATTCCTGAAGAAGCACTGAATGTAGAGCGGGATTTCTCTCACCAATTGCTAGAAGGTGTTCATCTCACTCAGTGGGCTAAAGAGAATCACCAGGTATGAGAGGTTGTCACAGACAAACTTAAAAAGCCATTTTCTTAACCTCCTTGTTTTGGACTAAAGTAAATTGAGTTACTTGCCTAGGGCATCAAATTGAAAGGAGGTGTGGAAAACTGAGATAGAGATATATAATATTTTAATGTAGCACCTTGTCCTCACTTGAATCACCCTAGTCTTGGCCCTGACTGAGATGCTGACATGTCTAAAATCTCATTTGTGGAAAGATCTAAAGATAAAACTTCCATGAATGTGGACATTCTTACTGACCTATGCATTGGTGTTTACTGTGGTGGGTTACTGCATCTTACTGAAGACACTAGACAAGGTCAGTTGTGTGCTTTACTGGCTTGGCACACCATACTCTGATATTCCTCTACCAAAAAATGAGGTTGAAAGACTATCAAAGGATGATCAAAGAGCTACTAACACTAATGTTTATCTTCTAGTAACCATAAATGCATTAAAAAAAAAACACGTAAGTACAATAATAAACTCTGCTGTCAAAATTCTCCATTTTTTTGCTAGTGAAAATCTAATAAACATTCTCCATATAATGCTTTTGAATCTTTATGGATAGTAGACATTGGATTTAAAAATGTATTATTTAATGATTTAGCAAAGAAACCCTTTTAGATACCAGGTTTACTGCACTGTTACATTTTTAGTGTAAGAAGTAAATCTTTTAAAAAATTTTCCTAAAGATCTTCGTTCTTGTTTTAATTTTCTAGAGTAGAAATATAGGTGAGATCAAGCCTGAGTGTTTCTAGAAATCCAAGAAAGCAGTATTTAGAAGTGAAATATAGGGTAGAGTTTACTGTTATATGGTTGAGTGGTGAGTCCCCAGCCAATAGAGCCAAACGACTTTGATAAAACAGATGATAGTCAAGAAGAGGCTTATTTCACCAGCAGCGAGCATGCCATAAATAACCACACACATGAGAGGTAGAAGAAGCAAATACTATTGCTGCATGTCTTGGTCAATGATAGATCTAGGAGAATTTGTGAAGTTTTGTGGAACAATCAATACTATGATGTCAATGTCGAAGTCAGTGTACACTATGCTTAATTCAACTGCTGTCCGAAGTAGATCCTGAGATGCTGAGTGTATTAGTCTGTTTTCATGCTGCTGAAAAAGACCCAAAACTGGGAACAAAAAGAGGTCTAATTGGACTTACAGTTCCACATGGCTGTGGAGGCCTCAGAATCATGGTGGGAGGCAAAGGCACTTCTTACTTGATGGTGGCAAGACAAAATGAGCAGGAAGCAGAAGTGGTTTAAACCCCTGATAAAACCCATCAGATCTCATCGCACTTATTTACTATCACGAGAATATTACAGGAAAGACCAGCCCCCATGATTCAATTACCTTCCCCAGGGTTACTCCTATAACATGTGGGAATTCTGGGAGATACAATTCAAGTTGAGATTTGAATGGGGACACAGCCAAACCATATTATTGAGGCAAAATTTTAGTGAGGTACATATATTGACTCATTTATCCTTATTTCAAGAAGGCATATGTTTTTCATCAGTAGGCATGATGTGGCTCAGAATGTGGACTGACTTAACATCACTGAATATATAGTCTTTCAGATTGACCAATATTGTAATTCTTATTTGACTCCCCCATTTTTCAGTGACTCACCCTTTCTTCATGGACAAAATCTTGCCTATTGTCTGGTATACTGACACTTCACTGTGAGGTCTTAAAACATCTTTCTAACTTTATCTTCTGCTGTGGGAAGTCAGGGACCCCAAACAGAGGGGCCAGCTGGAGCCGAGGCAGAAGAACATAAATTGTGAAGATTTCATGGATGTTTATCAGTTCCCAAAATTAATACTTTTATAATTTCTTAGGCCTGCCTTTACTGCAATCTCTGAACCTAAATTGTGAAGAGTTCATGGACATTTATCACTTCCCCAATCAATACTCTTAAACTTATGCCTGTCTTTACTTTAATCTCTTAATCCTGTTATCTTTGTAAGCTGAGAATGTACGTCACCTCAGGACCACTATTGTACAAATTGATTGATTGTAAAATATGTGTGTTTGAACAATATGAAATCAGTGCACACCGAAAAAAACAGAATAACAGCGATTTTCAGGGAACAAGGGAAGATAACCATAAGGCTGACTGTCTGTGGGGTCAAGCAGAATAAATCCATATTTTTCTTCTCACAGAAAGCCTATAGATGGATGTATGAGTAGGAAAAACATCACTGAAATCTTTTCCCAACAAGGAATAATAATAATTGATAACCCTGGGGAAGGAATGCATTCCTGGGGGTAGGTCTGTAGACAGCCGCTCTGGCAGTGTCTGTCTTATGTGGTTGAGATAAGGACTGAAATACCCCCTGGTCTCCTGCAGTATCCTCAGGCTTACTAGGATTGGGAAATTCCAGCCTGGTAAATTCTAGTCAGACCAGTTGTCTGCTCTGGAACCGTTTCCTGTTAAGATGTTTATCAAGACAATGCGTGCACAGCAGGACATGGACCCTCATCAGGGAGTCTAATTTTGCCTTGCCTTGTGATCTTTATTGCCCTTTGAAGCATGTGATCCTTGTGAGCTACTCCCTGTTCGTACACCCCCTCCGCTTTTAAAATCCCTAATAAAAACTTGCTGGTTTTGCAGCTCGGGGTCACCATCACAGTCCTACCAATATGTGATAACACCCCCAGGGACCCAGCTGTAAAATTTCTCTTTTTGTACTCTTTCTCTTTATTTCTCAGACCGGTCAACACTTAGGCAAAATGGAAAGAACCTACGTTGAAATATTGGGGGCTGGTTCCCCCGATAATCCATTATTTCCAAGTCTAAAATCTTCACACATACAGTAATCAACTCATTGACTCTGCAGAATCTGATGTTTGTGTTTTCATAACAAAACTGCACTTTCACAATATTCTATATTTATTTCTGAAATCTTGGTCTGACCAAGGCTTTTCCTCTTCCAGCTACAATTTTCTGAACATCCAAATACAAGGTGGTCTCATTCTCCTTTTCGTTTCTTATATATGAGCATTCACATAAGTAATAAGAATTTATTACCTTTTCAATAATGACATATTTTACTGTAATTTTGCTATTTTTTCCCTAATAAGTGTGCTGTATGCTTTCTCAACTGAAATGGAACACTTTCAAAGTTTGTCACATAGTCATCTTTCTTTATAATCTCCAAAATACATTTTGGCCTATGGCAGCACTGGGCTTTTCTCAGATCTTCAGCGCACAGAAATAAACCTCCATCCATCTAATTTACTCATTTTCCCTTCCCCTGCTATAAACCCCTAAAAACTGAAGTCCTTCCTGATGCCTTTCTCCTCCTTACATTCTACATAGAATTTAGGTTTAGAATTTATTAATTAGATATTTCACTAAATATCATGTTCAAATGTCTTTCTTTCTATTCCCGTTATCAGTATACTTAACCAACCACTACCACTGTTTCCAGGGACTATTCTAATAGCTTAGAAATCATTATTTTCCCAACCCATTATTCACACTACAGACAAAATGGGCATTTATAAACTTATCATTTGTTTGCGTCTTCTCTGATGTCTTTGAGCAATGTTTCATAATTCTCATTATAGAGATCTTTCACCTTCCTCTATTCCTATGAAGCTGTATTCCTTGGAAGAATCAGTATTATTAAAATGTCTATGCTGCCCAAAGAAATGTACAGATTCAATACTATGCCTATCAAACTATCAATGATATTTTTCACAGAACTTGAAAAAATTATTTTAAAATTTATATGGAACCAAAAAAAAGAGCCTGAATAGCCAAGGCAATCCTAAGCAAAAAGAACAAAGCTGTAAGAATCACATTACTCAACTTTACACTACAAGGCTACAGTGACCAAAACAGCATGATATTGGTACAAAACCAGACATATAGACCAATGGAACAGAATAGAGAGCTCAGAAATAAAGCCACACATCTACAACCATCTGATCTTTGCCAAAGCTGCTAAAAACAAGCAATGGGGAAAAGACTCCTTATTCAATAAATAGTACTGAGATAACTGGCTAGCAATATGCAGAAGATTGAGGCTGGACTCTTTCCTTACACAATATACAAAAATCAACTCAAGATGGATTAAAGACTTACATGCAAAACCTAAAACTATAAAAACCCTGAAAGACAACCTAGGCAATACCATCCTGGACATAGGAGTAGGCAAAGATTTCATGACAAACCAAAAGCAATCACAACAAAAGCAAAATTGACAAATGAAATCTAATTAAACTTGATAATTTCTTTTGCTGGGCAGCTCTTAACAGAGTAAACAGACAACCTGTAGAATGGGAAAAATTACTAAGAAACTATGCATCTTACAAAGGTCTAATATTCAGCATCTATAAGGAACTTCAATTTATAGGAGAAAAACAAAAAGTGGGCAAAACATGAGCAGACACTACTCAAAAAATGACATACATGCAGCCAACAAATATATGGGGAAAAAGTCCAATATCACTGATTGTTAGAGAAATAGAAATCAAAACCACAATCAGATACCACCTCACATGAGTCAGAATGACCATTATGAAAAGAAACCCATATCCACTGTTGGTGGGAGTGTAAATTAGTTCAGCCATTTGTGGAAAGCAGTATGGTAATTTCTCAAAGAGCTACAGGCAGGACTACCATTTGACCCAGCAATCCCATTACTGGGTATATACCCAGAGGAATATAAGCCATTCTACCATAAAGACACATGCATGCAAATGTTCACTGCAGCACTGTTCACAATAGCAAAAACTTGGAATGAACCTAAATGCCCATCAGTGAAAAATTGGATAAAGAAAATGTGGCTCATATACCCCATAAAGTATTATGCAATCATAAAAGGAACAAGATCATGTCTTTGCAGGAATGTGAATTGAGCTGGAGACTATCATCCCTAGCAAACTAATGCAGGAAGAGGAAACCAGATACCACATATTCTGACTTATAAATGGAAGCTAAGTAAGAACTTATGAACACAAAGAAGGAAACAGACACTGGGGTCTACTTGAGGTAGGAGGGTGGGACGAGGGAGAGGAGCAGAAAAGATAACTATGGAGTACTGGGCTTAATACTTGGGTGATGTGATAATATGTACAACAAACCGTCACATGTACCCACAAACATAAAATATCAAACTTATCAGAGCAACTAAATATATAAAGCAAATATTAACAGAACTGAAAGGAACAATAACTAGCAATACAATAATAGTAGAGAATTTCAGTACTCCCACTTTAAACAATGGATAGATTATTCAGGGAGAAAATCGGTAGAGAAACAGCAGATTTAAACAGCCTATACCAAATGGACCTACTGGATACATACAGAATGTTCTCTTCAACAGCAGCAGAATACACATTCTTTTCAAGTGCACACAGTAAAAAAAAGGAAAAACAAAAAAGTATCTGTAAATAAAAACAAAAACCTACCAAATCAAAGTGCACACACAACATTCTCCAGGATACATCATATGTGAAGCCAATAAACAAGTCTTAACACATTTAAGAAAATTAAAATAATATTGAATACAGTTTCTGACCACAATGGTATTAAACTAGAAATTAATAAGAGGAAAACTGGAAAATTCTCAAATAGGTGGAAATTAAACAATATACTTCTGAACAACCAGTGGATCAAATAAGAAATTAAGAAAAATAAAATGTTGAGACATAAAAATAAAAATATGACATAACAAAATGTATTGCATGCAGCAAAAGCAGCTCTGAGAGAAGTGTATAGTAACAAATGCCTAAATTAAGAAAAAAAGAATGATCTCAAATAAGCAACCTAACTTTATAGAATAAAAAACTAGAGAACAAAACAAATTAAGCAAAATTCAGTAGAATAAATCCAATAATAAAGATCAGAGCAGAAATAAAAAAAAGACTAGAAAAACAATAGAAAACATCACGGAAACTAAGGCCTTTATTGATAAACTTTTAGACTGAGAAAAGACTAAAACAAAATTATAAATGAAAGACTTTGCAATTGACAGAACAAAAATGCAAGAGATCATGAGATACAAGGAACAATTATATACCAACCAATTAAGTGACCAAGAATAAACGGATACATTCATATTAATAGAAGCATGCAACTTAACAAGCCAAAATTACAAAGAAATAGTAAATGTGAATGAAACAATAACTAATAAGGAGATTGAATCAGAAAGCAAAAACTTTGCAACAAAGAAGAAAAGCCCAGGACCTGATCGCTTCACTGGCAAATTAAACATTTAAAGTATAATTAGCACCAATTTTTCTCAAACGTCTCAAAATGCCTGAAAAGGAGAGAAAATTCCCAGTTCTTTTTACAAGGCCAATGTTTCGCTGATACAAAAGCCCAACAAGGACACCACAAGAAAATTAAATTACAGGCCAATATCCATGATGATCATAGATGCAAAAACCTCAAAAAAATTCAGCAAATTGAATTCAGCCACAAGTAAAGAGAACTGTACAATATGATGAAGTGGGATTTATGCCTAGAAGACAAGGATGATTCAATAGATGCCAATCAAATATGATATACCACATTAATGAGATGAAAGATAAAGACAATATCTTAAGATTAAATATAATTTCCTTAATCTATTAAGATTATCTTAAGAGAAACAGAAAAAGCATTTGACAAAATTCAACATTTTTTCATTATTTAAAAAAACTTTCAACAAATTAGATACAGGTGGAATGTAGCTCAACATAATGAAAGTCATGTACGACAAACCCACGGCTAACATCATACTCAACAACTAAAAGCCAAAGTGTTTTTTCCTTAAGATCAAGAATAAGACAAGGATACCCACTCTCACCACGTTTATTCAATATAGTACTTGAAATACAAGCCAGAACTATGAGGCAAGAAAGAGAAATAAAAGACATCTAAATTATAAATAAAAAAAATTTTCAGTTTGCAGGTGACATAATTTTATATACAGAAAATTTTAGATGTCACCAAAACACTATTATACTGATAAATTAAGTAAAATTACAGGGTACAAAATCAACTGCAAAAATTAGTGCCCTTATGTACTAACAATGAACTATCTGAAAAAGAATTTTTTAGAAATCCAATTTGCAAAGCATTAAAAACAATAAAACCACTTAGGAATGAATTTAAGGAGGTAAAAAAAAAAAAGCTGTAAGCTGAAAATTAAAGAACTGACGAAAAATACTGAAGAAACAAATAAATGGAAAAATACTCTGTGTTCATGAATTGGAAGACATAATACTGTTAAAACAGCCATACTACCCAATGCAGTCAGTACATTCAGTGCAATCCCTATAAAAATTCTAATGGCATGTTTCACAGAAATAGAAAAATATTCTAAAACCCGTATTGAACTATACACATATAAAACACAAATAGCCAAATCAATGTTGAGAAACAAGAACATAGCTTAGGGCATCACATTACATGGTTTCAAAATATACTGAGTTATAGTAATCAAAGCAACAGAGTACTGACATAAAAACAGATATATAGGCCACTGGAACAGAATAGAGAGCCAAGAAGTAAATATACATGGTCATTGTCAATTCATATTTGACAAAGTTGCCAAGGCCTTTGAATGAGGAAAGAGTCTCTTTAATAAATGGTGTTGGGAAAACTGAGTGTCTATGTATAGAACAATGACATTGGACACTTAACTGTTACACCTGAAACTGTAGTAGTAGTAGAAAACAAGGGAAAAGCTTCTTGACATTTGTCTTGGAAATGATTTTTTGGACATGACCTCAAGAGCACAGGCAACAAAAGCAAAAATGGACAATGAAATTTTATCAAATTAAATAACTTCTGCACAGCAAACAACAGAGTAAAAAGCCTATGGAATGTGAGAAAATATTTGTAAACCTTCTGATAAGGCATTAATTTCCAAAATAACAAACTCACACATCTCAACGTCAAGAAAACAACCCAATTAAAAATGGGGAAAAGACTTGAACAGATATTTTCCAAAAGAAAACATGCAAATGGCCAACAAGTATATGAAAAAATGCTCAACATCGCTAATCATCAGGAAAATGCAAATTAAAACCACAATGACATACTGCCTCATACCTATTACAATGTCTATTATAAAAAAGCTAAATGATAAAGTCTTGGCAAGGATGTACAGAGAAGAGAACCTTTGTATGTGGTTGGTGGGAAGGTAAATTAGTACAGCCATTGTAAATAGCATTGAGGTTCCTTTAAAAATTAAAAATAGAACTACCATATTACCTAGCAATCCTACTCGTGCATACGTATCTAAAGGAAATAACGTAAGGATGTTAAACAGATCTCTGTGTTCCCATGTTCACTGCAGCATTATAATAACAGCTAAGATACATAATCAGCTTAAGTGTCCATGAGCAATAGATAAAGGAAATGTGATGTATACATATAACATATTATTATTCAGCCTTACAGAAAATCCTGTCCTATGTGACCTCATGGCTGAACCTTGAGGATATTATGCTAAGTAGAATAAGCCAGACACAGACAAATGCTATATTACCTCACTTATATGTGGAATCCAGACAAGCACAGAGTAGGGGGTGGGGGAAGGGAATGAGGAGTGATTAGCCAAAGGATATAAAGTTTTAGGTAGAATGAATAAGTTCTGGTGATCTATTTGTGCAGCATGGTTACTACAGTTAGTAATAGTAAATTATATTCTCCATTACTGAGGAAATGCTAAATGTTCTCACCACAAAAAAATAAGAGGTGATGGGTAAGTTAATTAGCTTGATTAAATCATTTTACAATGTATACACATATCAAAACATCATATGGTGCACTGTAAATATATATACTTCTTGCTTGTCAATTATACCCCATTGGATTAGTCATTATAGAGTTTTAGTTTTGCAAGAGGAAAATGTTCAGCAGAGCTGTTGCACAATGATGTGAATGTACTTAACATTACTGAATTATACACTTAAGATGGTACATTTTATTTTGTGTTTTTCCAAAATTGCTTATTTGATTGTTATATCTGTATTTTAAAATAATAAATGGTGACTATTTCTCCTTTCAATGAAAATATAAAGTATCTACATTTCCTGGTACAACAGACATGGAGTTGTCTATGTGTTTCTTTAGCATTACCTTCTGATACTCTCTATCAAATGCCTTGTGTTCTAGATTTACTAGCTCTCATTAAGCTTCCTGAATGAGCCAATATCCTTCCAACCTCAGGGATTTTAAACATTTTATTCTTGTCACCTATAATACTTCTCATGAGCAATCTCATTTGCCTTTTTGGCTAGATCCTATTAATTTATGATAGGTCAGGTTAAAAGTAACATCCTCAGGCAAGCTTTGACATCTCTGAGAACAAGGCAGGAACATATATAGTTTATTGGCATGTATTACTTCTTTTTCTGCGTATATGAGTATGTGTATATGTAAGAATGCCATAACAGCTGGAGCCCTTGGAGCTCTGTCTTTGCTGACTGGTTAACAGAACCAACACTTTCATTCTTAGTCATTATGAAATATGAATGTGTACATTTCTGATACTAACATTAGGGGTGAACTCATGAACCAAAATAGAATCATCAGAACATTTTAACCTCCTAGCCATAGTCTGATTAAAGAATGAGCATGTGACACAATATAGAAAAGTAGTAATTAGAAAATCCCTTGTGATACTTTCTGGAATGATCATGAGAGAAGTCAACTGAGATTATGAATTATGTGTTAAACATAAACCTGAAAGGTAACAAATGCTATGGCCATTTTGTCTATGTACTATAGAGGAAGAAGAGCAGGAATATGGAGAAAACAAGGTAAACTTTGGAGAGTATTATTTTACTGGATCTCACCATAGCTGGAAGCAAAGGTTAACTGTACATTTTCTAGAGAAGTGAGTGAATAAATGATTTTCCACCCTTTTCCTTAATTTTAAATAGTTAAATTTGTTTCACGCTATCAAAGTAATCATAATATACTATTTTGGTGTCCCGAGTATGTAACCAAGTGCTGAGCACCTGGAATCTATTCAATCTATGTTGTTAACTGAGCAAATGAATAAATGCATGAATTAAAAGATTTATGGTATCTATAGCAGTGATTTAACAGAACTTGTTATTCTGATCGCATATACAGAATAACTTTCAAAACAGTGATTACAGTAACTTTAATATCATGTCCCATTGATTACATTCTGCTCTTGGCTTAAAAAACACAATAAGGTCACAATTGGAGATGGAGACTAATAGAAGGTTCAAGACTTAAAACAACAGGTTAAAATAAGAAATAAAAACCTTTCATTAAGGTATACAGAGTATTGATCAGTGAATAGTTCCCACATGCCATAATTTGAAAATATTGATATATTCTATCTCATATAGCCTTTTATATCAAGTGGATAAAGGAGTTTCAGCAAGTATGGTTTCTTTAGTAAACTTAATATTATAGTCCAATACTGCTATGTAGGTGCCATCTATTGAAACTTCATAATGCTTAATGGCTTATGTTAAAAAGAAGTTTGTGTGGATGATACAATTACATGAAGAATAGCATGCTAAAGGATTCCTAAATTTATCACACTCTGAAGCAAATGAGAAAAGTATTGGCAGGTGTAAATATGAGAGGGGTGAATGGGTGGATTTCTGGTGCATGGAATCAGAATTTCCAATAGCTTCTCATTCCCCAGGGTTCTTAATACTAGCAAAGTGCAAAGCAACCTCAAGGATCAATAAAATGTGAGTCAATGAAATTTTTTTCTGTTAAGGGGAGCAGAAAAGAGTCTACTTCAAATGTGTGTTTTATAACTGATAGAATCTGTATAGAAAAGCTAAAATCACATATTTTCCTATTTATTTCTATTCAAGTAAAAAAAATCCATTGCAGATAGAACTATGAAGAATCTTTTATCATGAAGGCTAATAAGTTTCCTCTGTAAACTGACTAACAAAGGCAAAATAGTAGGGCAGCAAATCTCCAAGTCTCAATTTTTCTATCCTTTTCAAGAATCTGGAGGTTGCACAGTAGCAAGCATTTAAAAAAATATATTATTCTGATCTATTTTCTGAGGCCAAGAATATTGAAGAGTTTGACAGGAAAATACCATAAGCTGTTCCCTACTCCCCCAAATGCACTTTTACATTGGTTCTACATGTGCCTGTTGGTGCATAGTTTTGATAGAATTTCAGGGTCCCTAAACAAATAAACCGGTCCACACAGAGTTCAAAGCTGTGAGTTTAGCTCAGAAAGCCTCATGGCAACAAATGTAATCAGCTGATTTCAAATGAAGCTGAATCCCCAATATTATCATTCTAGCTAGGTGTCTCTATGTGATTGCTAGAATATCAATCCAATTCTTTCTTGTTCTTTAGAAAAATGTTCTTTATTGTGTTAGGGATAAAGCTGAATAGATTTTGAAGCCCTGTATAATTTGACTCTGGTTCAACCATTAAATACCAAATGTACTTTCTTAGCCAAGTTACTCTGAAGTTTAGTTTTCTCACATGTAAGATGGATGTACTAATCATTACCACATTTAAATTTCTATTAGACCACGGTAAAGAATGAACTACTAAACTGAAAGATCTGTAGAAGTTATTCAGAAAGCAGTAAAACATGATGGGATTAAAGGGAGATTGAATAAATATCTTTTGAATATTAATAGATCAAGAAGGAAAAAATATATGAAGTTTAAAGGTGCTATGGAAGATTTAAACAACAAAATTAACATCTTTATAAATGGGTGATATACATTCTTTTTTTACAACACAGACTGTAAAAATTGATCACAAGCTAAACCACAAAGCAGCTAAAGTACACTTTAGATCTTATCTTACCAGATCATATTCATTGTTTGTTATAAAATTAAATTAGAAATAACATAGAGGGAGAATAAAACTCTCATGTTTAAGAATTAGTAAGAATTCTAAACAACTTTGGGATCAAAGATAAAATTTTGCATACATATTTTTAAATATATATTCTATTAATGTAGTCTATTACATTGATCAATTTGCATATGTTTAATTATATTGCTGTATTTGTTAGTAGTTTGCTGAGAAATTTTGCATTAATGTTTATAAGATATCTTGGCCTATAATTTTATTAGCGTCCTTGTCTTAGATCAGAGTGATGTTGGCCTGATAGAGTAAATCAAGAAATATTTACTGCTCTTCAGTTTTCCAGAAAACTTAAATATTGGTGTTCTTCTTTAACTGTTTAGTATAATTCAACAAAGAAATAAGTTCACCAAAAAGCCCAGGTTTAGGGCTTTCTTTTTTTTTTTCGGTCAGATGTTTGATTATGAATTCAATCTCCTTTATAGTTATAGATTTATTTAGATTTTATTTTTCATGACTTAATCCTACTGGATTTTGTGTTTCCAGAAATGTGTTCATTTTATCTAGATTATCCAATTGTTGCTGGTAATTATCCAGAGTCCTATTTTCTTTAGAAACAGGAGTAATACACCCATTTTCAGTTCTTATTTTAGCAATTTGAGTCTTTTCTTTTTTTTCAGGTCTAGACTAATGTTTCATTCATTTTGTTCATCTTTTCAAAGAAATAACTTTTGGGTTTATTTTTCCTCTTCTGTTTATTTTGTAGTGACATGTTTAAATTTCTTACTTCCTGTTGTATATGTACATGTTACCATGTGGATTACATTTAACATTCTAAAGCTATAATATTCTATATTAACTTTGTATCAACTTAACATGAATAACATGCAAAAACTTTGCAGCTTTGTACTCACCTCTTTTAGTCACTTATGTGATAGAATTACACTGGTATACACTGCATGCCCCCAAACAAATAATTCTTTTAAATGTGTTAGTCTTAAATTATATTTTAAAAAACACAAAATGTGGAGTTACAAACTAAAGCTATAACAAAACTAGCTTTTAAAATTATTTTTAATGTATTAGTTTATTAAATTATGTAGAAATCAAAAAGTGAAAGTACAAACCATTACAATAACACTAGTTTTATAATCGCTCATGTTCTTACCTTTGTTGACATCTTTATTTCTTTATATGGCTTCAAATTACTGTCTGGTGTTATTTCATTTTGTAGAAGTCCATTGAAACTTTTCTGTAGAGTAGGTCTAGTGGTAATAAATTCCCTCAGCTTTGTTCATCTAAAAATGTTTTAATTTCTTACATTTGAAGGACAGATTTTCTATAGGATTCTTGGTTGACAGCATTTTTTGTGGCTATTTTGTTTTGTTTTGTTTTTGTGGGTTTTTTTTTTGTTTGTTTGTTTTTGCTTTTTCTTTTAGCACCTGGGAGATTTTCAAGGTCCAATGCCTTCTGGCCTTCAAAATGTCTCATGAGAAATCTGATAATGGTATTACTGATCTCTTGTATACAAGTCAGTTATCTTGCTGCTTTTAAGACCCTCTTTTTGTCTTTATCTTTCAAAAGATTGATTATAAAGTGTCTTAGTGTGGGTCTCTTTGATTTCATTTTGATGTGTTTTGAATTTTTTTAATGTTCGAACTTGTATCTTTTTCATTTAAGAGGTTTTTAGCCATTATTTCTTTGAGTGTTTTATTCCATTTTCTTTTTCTTCTTCTTCAGGGATTCCCACAATGCACATGGTGGTCTGTTTGCTGTGTCCCACAGGATGTGTTCCCTTTTCTCCCAAGACTCAATTTCCATTGTCTTATATTCAAGTGCACTGACTCTCCTTTCTCCCTGCTCAAATATGCTTTGGAATCCTCATGACATAACAAAATATGAAAGTTGTGTTAAGAGAAGAGAGTAATTGTGGGGAAAAAAAAAAGAAAATCAATGATTTTCTTAGATGAGAAAGGGAGCATTTTGCCCTACTTGGACCTAAGATTGAAATTGTTTACCATACTCAATTTGTACAAGCCTGATAATATATTTGATGATTGCTGGCCAGGAGTAGAGGCCCATGCCTATAATCCCAGCTCTTTGTGAGACTGAGGTAGAAGGACTGCTTGAGGACAGGAGTTCAAGTACAGCCTGGGCAACATTGCAAGGCCTTTCCACCCCATGCCCCACCCCAGAAAAAGGATAATTACTTAGACTAATATAGTATTACATAGAATAGTATGAGTCATACAGCAAAAGTGTCAGGAGCAAACAAAAGTAGAATTGCCAGCATTCTATAGTGTATCTTTACTGCTTTAATAGTTGCCTTTATGTGTTAGACACATCTTCATCTACACTAGTATGTCTCCTGATATGAAAAGCCAAAAATTGAGTAAATGAATAAACAAATGGAGTGATATCTCAATTTTGGCACTTATTATGTTCCACAGAAAGTTTTTGGGAGGAGACTATAGGGTTGCTACATCTGTCCTTAGCACCGCTACACCTACCTCTGTGCAAAAAACCACACACACGCACACAAAATCCAAAATAATAAACATGCTTTTGATCCATTAAGACCTGGGCCTACACTCTGTCTCCACTGGCATCATTACTACCTATGTGAGTTTTATAAAATTTTTTCCAGCTTGTCTAGTCTCAGTTTCCCCATACAGATAATGAAGTGTCTTAGCTCAGCTGTTATAATGAAATACCATAGATAGGCAATGGGGTAGCTTAAACAACATAAATTTCCAGGGAATGGGGTAGCTTAAACATAAATTTCCTTTTACTCTTTGAAGACTGGGAAGTCCAAGACTGGAATGCAAGAATGGTCAGGTTCTGGTGAAGGCCTTCTTAGTGAGTTGCTGACTGCCTGCCTTTTTGCTGTATCCTCAAATAGTGCCAAAAAAAAAAAAAAAAAAAGCTAGGGGGGAGTGAGCAAGACAAAATATCCTCTCTTGTCTCTTCTTATAAGGACATTAATCCCAACCTGAAGACCTCACCCTCATGATCTCATCTTATTGTAAGTATCTCCTCAAAGCCCTGTTTCCTAACAGCATTACATTAGGGGCTAAGGTTTTATATTAGTCCATTTTCACACTGCTGATAGAGAAATACCCAAGACTAGGCAATTTACAAAAGAAAGAGGTTTATTGGACTTACAGTTCCACATGGCTGGAGAGGCCTCTCAATTATGGCAGAAGGCAAGGAGAAGCAAGTCACATCACACATGGATGGTGGCCGGCAAAGAGAACTTGTGCAGGGAAACTCTCATTTTAAAACCATCAGATCTTGTGACACTCATTCACAAGAACAGTGCAGGAAAGACCCGCCCCCATAATTCAATCATCTCCCACCAGGCTCTTCCCACAACATGTAGGAATTGTTGGAGTTACAATTTAAGATGAGATTTGGGTGGGGAAACAGCCTGGCCCCTCCTAAATCTCATGTCCTCACATTTCAAAACCAATCATGCCTTCCTAACAGTCCCCCAAAGTCTTAACTCATTTCCGCATTAACTCAAAAGTCCAAGTCCAACATCTCATCTGAAACAAGGCAAATCTCTTTCATCTATGAGCCTGTAAAATCAAAAGCACGTTAGTTACTTCCCATATACAACAGGGGTATGGGCACTGGGTAAATAGTCATTCCAAATGGGAGAAGTTGGCCAAAACAAAGGGGCTACAGGCCCCATGCAATTCCAAAATACAGCAGGGCAATAAAATCTTAAGGCTCTAAAATGATCTCCTTTGACTCCATGTCTAGTATTCAGGTCACACTGATGCAAGAGGTGGGTTCCCATGGTCTTGGGCAGCTCTGCCCCCATAGCTCTGCAGGGTACAGCCTCCCTCCTGGCTGCTTTCATGGGCTGGTGTTGAGTGTCTGCAGCTTTTCCAGTCATATGGTACAAGCTGTCAGTGGATCTACCTTTCTGGGGCCTGGAGGATTGTGGCCCTCTATGTGGTACCCCAGTAGGGACTATGTGGGGCTTAATACCTAGGTAATGGGTTGATAAGTGCAGCAAACCACCATGGCACACGTTTACCTGTGTAACAAACCTGCACGTCCTGTATATGTACTCTGGAACTTAATAAAATAAAAAGCATGGATTTCTACTGAGGGAACATTTGTCAAAGCTATGTATAATCTACTTCTAATTTTTTTCCTAGTGTTTTAGAGAATTTTAAGGCTTTTCCTGGTTTAAAGATTATTAAATAATAAACAAGTCCTATTTGAATGAGAAAAGGTTAGCAATTAAGTTTTCACTGGGTAAAATTTGAGCATGATTAAATTTTCAATAGTGTCCATGAACCAAAAGCTGCCACAAAAGCAATTGATGAGTTCTGGAAGAAGAATAGTAAAAACAGGAAAGAAGAAAGTAGTATTGAAAAAGAAGGTTAGAAATTGATAATCTTTATCTTTTCAAATGTTTACTAGGACACATTTAAAATCAGTTGAAAAGCAGAGTTTTAACCATTGTAAGTAGATGTAGGCTGTTGTATAATTGGTTCTATTGAGATATTGTGATCAGGCAAACAAAAAGAATGTAACTCATGACTTTTGGAGACCTTATGACACCTACTATGAAGCTGAAATTGCCGTCTTCAGAGGGGACAGGATGAAGAAAATGTAAATAAAAGTTGTTATAATGAGAGCTATTGAGTTAACATTATCAGGAGATGGTGGTGACGATGATATTGGTGGTATTTTTCAAAATAACCTAATATATTAGTAGACATTAATAAATATTTGATTATTGGCTTATGCTGAATTCAATAAGAGAAACACTATCAGTTTGGAGAATAATCTGGGGAGCATGCAAAATCCTCTGTTTAAAATCAGTTCTGCTATGGACTTGCTCAGTAACATTACAAAAGACGCTCATTCCTTATTTGTAAGGCAAACAGTTTAGACTCCAAGGTAACTAAGGATTTCTTTTTTTACTTTATTTTGGGCATGAGGTCCTTCTTAAACTTGGGGTGGCCACTAGAGAGAGAAAAGATTTCACATGGAAGGGTATGTGTATGTATTTTGCTCTTGAGAATATGTTAATCTTATATAGAAACAAAGAAAATGTTTAATTCCAGACATAGGAGAAAGATTTTAAACATTCACATTAGGGTAATCAACTCTAGTAAAGAAAAAAAAAGAAAGTACCAAGAGCAGCATCTGCCACAAAAGAGCAAACCCTGATCTTTGCTGGTCCTTTCTTATATACGGCAATGTTTATGGTATATGTTATCAGAGGAAAAATTGCATTCAATCTAAAAAATTATTATTTACCATGATAGATTAGATCAAGTATGTGGAGGTCATGGTTAAAACTATATAATTTGGGGCTAAACTGCTTTTTTTTAAATTGTAGTTCTGCTAATTACCACGTGAAACTGGGCTAGTTATTTAACCTATTAATTGCTTGATTTCCTCATTATTAAATGAAGCATATATCTACTATGCAACACAGTGTTCCCACTTGTAGATAATATCCAAAGATAAATGAAAAAAGTCTCAGTAAATATACAGTCATATAAAAAATGTCTGACACAATATTTTACTCTGGCTTTATACATAATCACCAAAAAAAAATCCAAATATCCATTACTTTGTGAGTGGGAAAACAAACCCTGGTGCATCTATATGCTGTGATATTATTCAAGAATTCCTTTAAAAATGAATTACCAATAACATCCAAGGAGGTTTGCATTGATAACAGCATGGATAAATATCAAATGCATTATACAAATTAAAAATCTAAAAAAAAAAAGGCTATATGTTGTATGATTCCATCTATATGGTATTATGGAAAAAGCAAAAGCAGAAGGACACAAAGCAAATCAGTGGTTACAAGGAGCTCTAAAAGAGGAGAAAGGATTAATTCCAAAGATAGCAGAGAACTTTTTGGGGTAAAGAGACTACTGACTGGACTGAGATTACATGACTTTATGCATTTGCCAAAGGTTCTAAAACTTTACCCCAACAAAGCGTGACTTGTATGGCAATGTATTATGCTTCAAAACACCTGGAAAAAAAGTGACATGGTAGACCTACTTCATCAGGTAGTTGTGAGGATTAAGAAAGATAATGCATATAAAAATATTAAGCACTCAACAAATGCTATCACGGGTCCTTTGTAATCATAATGGTTAATACTTTTCAAGTGAAAATTATTTCAAAATAAAAAGCCACTCTTTGATTATGTCTTATGAAAATGAAGGGCATTTTGTTTCCTAATAGGTTCGTTTACAGTGAGACCAACCTGTTGCTAACACATTAAAGATAATCACAATACTTTCAGGGCTGTGTTTCCAAGACAAATTTCCTTATTGAGGCTGCACATGAGTTTTAGTGACAAATGAGATAATCATGAGAAGAAAGAAAATGACAAAGAATGTTGCTTGCTCCTCAGAGACAATCTTTCTTTTAGAGTCCCCAAGCCTCTAGCCCAGAGACCAATATAAGGACACTTTCTCCATTTTCCCAGCCCTTTGCTTTCTTTTGCTTCTATTTCTCACCACCTATCAGCTGCCATCTTCAGTAGAAACCTATACTATGTGTAGTAGACATGATATTGCCTACCCCACATCTGTGTCTCACGCCTTCCAGTTACAGCCCAGTCTTCACATCTACCTAGTTTTAGCAAGAATCTTGATTTGTTAAGCCAATTAAACTCATCTATTTTACTCAGTGTATGGTTCAGAGGTGGGTGATAATTTGATATTCTCCTGGTTATAGGTAGAGATCAGAGGAGAGTGTAGCAATTTTTCAGTAGTTCAGAGGAAGCTAGAAGATCTCTGTTTCTGGGCATTGACACGTACATGGATAGATCCTGCAAATGCCACTATGAGGGAAGCCAGCTGAGACGAAGGCCAGCCTGACCCCAGTCTTTACTATTTCAGTGGCTGAAACTTACTTTGTTGCTTAAGCCATTTGGAATGATGATGATGATGATTACTATTATTATTATTTTACAGGTAACTAAAATATCTGAAGCGATACATTTATTTTTCCTTTTACTATTTCAATTTTCCATGCCCACTGAAGTTCACAAAGAGCTCAAACCCAACTAATATGATAAATTACGTACATTAAGTTCTTAAACATTTTTAACAGACTATTTATAAATCTTAGACTTTTTAAATGTAAATTTCATAAAATTTGGCAGATTTTATAAAAATGTTTTTAAAAAGCCATGAAAATGTCTGCAAATACTATATTATACAATTTTTATGGCTATTGCCCATCACAATTTCAAAATAGTAAAACACATGTAGTTCTCCACATCTGCTTTCTGATATCAAATACATGTTTGAAGGAGTTAAACGTGTATAACTTTAGTTCATAAAAATTAGAATTTCTTACATTTTTATTAAGGATGCCCAAACTGAGCGAAATTCTGATCTAATTTCACTTAATAAAAGTCTAAAATTTCTGGCACAAATTCCAGTTTCTTGGGATTTTTCTGGAGTGGAAATAAAAAGTTATCTTCATTAATAAAAATAAAATTTTTATTAACAATAAATTATTAACAATAAATTAATTATCCTAGAATATCCCAGATTTTTTTTTCTTTTTTTACATCCTATCACTTCTGAATTTTTAGCAAGACCTTTGTATTTGCAAAACTTTCTTTCCTCTGACCTTACTTATACTTGAAATCTTACCATTGGAACATTTTCTCAATTAGTGTGAATACTTTTTCATTAGAAAGCTAAAATACCCCATGAAAGAGTTAGCACTTTGCTTTTTTACTAGTTTTTAAAATTCACTGCTAATGAATTTATCAGTTATTTCCTCAGATTAAGTGTTAAGTAATTAAGAACAAGTGAAGACACAACATTTGCTGAAACAGAAAAAAGGGGAGAAACAAACACAGATGCTCACAGTGAATAAACAAGTTAGGGAAAATAGAAAAAGAAAAGAGTCAAGGCAAATAGTCCGCTCCCAGGGCTTTCATCCTTCATCCTTGGGAAAATCTTGCTTCCCTGTCAGAGGAACCCACCAGGGGACTGCCAGGGAATCTTTCCAAGTGATTAGTGTTTTAGGAATAGAAAAGGTGTGAAACCTTTTCTTACCATTATAGGAGTCACAGTTCACACTCCTAAAACAAAAGACAGGTTAACAAGAGAAAAACATAATAGATGTATTTAACCAAAGTTTTACATGACATGGGAGCTTTCAGAAGTTAAGACCCAGAGAAAATTGTCTATTTTTATGATTAGGTTTGATGAAGAATGGACATCCATGTAGGAATACAATTGAAAAAAAGTAAATGATCTAATGGTGAAGGCTACATGAAGACATTCAGCAAGGCCTCTTTTCAGATTTTTCTTGGTCGTTCTGTGTGGCATTCCTTCCTCTTGGGTATATGGCAGGATTCTGTCTAGAATAAAGGTCCTATGACCTACTGTTAGACAAGGGAGGTCAGAGAATTTCTTTGTGGCCAGCTTTTACACAGAAAGGTGGGAGAGGTGATGCTTCTCCCTCAGCCTCCTGAGTACCTAGGACTACAGGCATACACCATCATGCCTGGCTAATTTTTAATTTTTTTGTTTTTGTAGAAATAGAGTCTCACTTTGCCCAGCCTGGTCTTGAACTCCTGGGCTCAAGTGATCTTCCCTCCTGGGACCGCCAAAGTGCTGAGATTACAGGTATGAGCCACTGTGCCCAGACTCGGTATCTTTCTGTTTAAAGTACTCAGCATGTCAAAGCACAATACTTGGGTATTATTTTCTGAACCTCAGCAGTGTGCAAGATATATTTAGTGTGTGCAGAAGAGGAAAGATAAATCCTTGCCTGCAAAAAATTAGCTGTCAAAAAACTACAAACAAGAAATCAAATATATAGATTAAAATAAGTAAATTATACAAACTACCAAAAGAAGAGAGAGAGAAGAACCAGAAGATATCCTAAAGTTTACCTAGTCCAGTGGTTCTCAATCTATGTACAATTCCAGCATTGATAAATACAAATAGCATACACCTTCACTTAAGATTTGAAATTCAAATGTTGCTAGAATAAATCAAACAAAGAGACTCTTCCCTGCTTTATTTCTACCATACACAAGCTTTCCTGAAATTCTCATATTACAACTCTCCTGTTCCACAGCATTTCCTCCATCTCTAATTTCAGAATAATCAATATGACTCTACTATATCATTTTCAATTTAAAGAAAAGAAAGAAACGGACCGCAGACCCAACTGTATCACTGTGAAAGATATACCTAAGATCATCTAGATAGCAAGATACGGAACAGGAAATAAATCCTGTTTTCCTGATTGCCATATAGTCACCTTCTAGGTTGTGAGTAACAGACAGAACTACAAAAACATTCTAAGAAGTGAAAGACAGACTGACGAGGAGTACCCCTGAGTTAGACCTCCTGGTTCACATCAGGGTAACTCATGTGCTGTTCTGGGACAGCAGGTAAGTAGGTAATTCCTAAGTTCTAAGGGGACAGAGGAAACAAGGATCAGACATGGACAAATTCGAGAAGTCTTCTTTAAAGTCTTGGTCAGGATCTCTTATATTTTCCTAATTACCTAATTCAGTTGAAGTCAAAAGTATAATTTGTGATTACAATGGTAGAAATACAGAATTTGGTATTAAAAGATATTTTATTCAATCTTAAGTTTATTAAGATATACAAATATTTTTTTCTGACCAGCTAAGATCCCATTATATTAAGGACTTGAATAATTCAGACATGAACATTACAGGCGTCAGTAGCTAATAATTATTCGTTTGAACCTTATTTGGCATATGGTGTAATATTTATGCACAAGGTCCCTCTGCTGAAGTCATTGTTCCATTTTCATTTGTCATTTACTCCATCCTATAGACTGCATGAACATCAGCATCAAAGTAGATCAAGCAGTGCTGCTAAAAACAAATGAATATAGTTGTGTGTTGATTTCGGATGTTAAGTTAGAGAAAGGGAAAATGTGAGGTTGAAAGAACATGCAAAATGGGATAATCTATTTGAATAGAAACTTCATTCTTTTTAACAATCTTTTAATTGTCTGGGTTTTTTTTTTGTTTTGTTTTGACTATGAAATTTCCAAAGTATATAACAAACGGCTGATTACATGCTTGACTGTACAGAGCTCTATGACTGAAGAAATTGAGGGTGTGAAGTTTCTGTTCTCTGGAGGCTGGAGATGTAGGGTGATTAGTTGTGACATTTTGAAGGGTGTGAATGGATTTAGAAGAAGAGTATAATAGACACAGATTGCATTTTCGGTTAGCTGCCAAATGGTTACAAAATCAAGAACCATCAACCAATGTATTTATCTTTCATTCTTCTAGAGATCAAACAAGAGTAGGAATATTGCATTAATTTGTTTGAAGGGTGATTGACACTAGATATTTTAAATAAATATCACAATTTCAGGGTGGACCATGACTTCACTCAAATGTAGACCTTGTAACTAAATGAGAAACTGATATTTTGTCTGTAATTTGGATATTTTTTGTTTCCCAACATTTGGGATAGTAGATGTCATGTGTACCCAAAATAAAATTGACTAGATACTTGGATGTTTCAAGGATTAGATTTTTCTCCCACCTGAAAGTCTATTTTGATTACATATCACAAAATAAGTATGTTGCTTGATAGCTCAGCTACTCAAAGTAGCACTGGATCATTGAAAGATTTAGCAATAGATCCCAGAAACCCTATTCTTAATTATTTACAAAACTGAAGCAGTTTGAAAACACTTGATTTCCTGTTAAATCAAAATCCTCCTGGAATCTAGAAATTTTCCAATCTGTTTGTGTTTCTTGTTTTGGTCCACATAATTGACTCAGCTCTTCTTAACTTCAGTTCCCCAGGTGAGTACTATGGTTTCTCCACCTAATTTGGCCAACTTTCTGAGCTGCCAGGTGGTACCTAGCCTGGCCCTAAGAGCTTGGCCACAGTGGTCAATATTCAACAGAAAAAAGTCACAGAACATTAACCTCAGACAAGATAACTCTGTTATTCTGACACATTGAGACCAAACAGGATGACACATTATTATATGGGAGCACAGCCAAAAACTAGCATTGTACAATGACAAAACTGAACAAACATGTCTTTCTTCCACTGAACATAAGTAACTGACTCTCCTTATCAATTATGGCCTTAGTCCTACACTGCACCTACCATTCCTAAATAAAAAATTGATGTACCTAATCATAAAATTACCCTTGTCTTTGGTTTGGATGCTATCAGAAAACAAGACCTACTTCTTTAGTCCATTCTCAAAATCACCTAACACCAAGTTTTATAACAAATTCCTCCAGACACTGAGGAATTTATAATTATGTTGTGACTACTGAAGCAGCCATCTTTAGCTCGGTGCAGTTTTGAAGGTCTAAAATCTAGACTGGAAAGCAATACAATTAAATGAAATTTAAAACTTTTCAGTGATTCAACTCTTATATAACAAGGCATCCAGAAAGGTATGTGGCTAAAGTTCTGGTAAGCACTGTTTCACTACAGATATTCCATTTTATTATTCACACAAGAAATGCAAAAAGAAGCTATTTAGGTATAGTAAATGAAACAAATGGGTTGCTATATTTGTGAAGAATGGAGTAGATGTAATTTATAGATTTACATATAAAAAGTTCTTTCATGGGTGGGGATTCAATGTAGACACTTAACTACTTATTTATGGGATAATAAATCTTCACTTAGACTTTGTGCTTTAATTTGGGAGAATCTCTTCCAGATGGTGGCATTTCCTATGATAGTCATGGGTTCATAAAACACTCACCAGAAAAGCTGGATTAAAATGAAATATGGTTCAAACAACCATGTGGTTATTTTGCCAGGACAAAACAAAAATTATTGTGAAAATGCTTCGGTGACAAATAAGAGACCTCCTCATAACGGGAGAAAGCCAATGAGAAACATTTTAAATAAAATCCTTAGTAACATTTCCTCTTTCTAAAAAATAGACCTGTTTTAAGCTTTACAAAGTCTAAGTATCGTAAATATTATAATTCTTAGTCCTGATAATCTGGATTATAAATGATGCTGACTGGCCTGAGGAAAACTCAACATTATTCAGTTATGATTTTGTTGTTCTAAAACAAGAGGCCCACATTTATTCAAATAGATAACAAAAAGTATAATAAATAATCAAGGTAGTTCTTGGCACAGGCCTACTTCTTTCCCAAAAAGAATCTTTGTTGCTGACTTATATTTACTCATTCAGTCATGCATTTGTCAAATCCTTTCTGAAAGCCCAGTGAGAACCCAGTAGGTGAGGTTACAGAGTTCAGTCTAGAAGGAAAGTCATTTGAGCCAGTTCTAATAGTGAGCATGCTCCTTAACTTACATAGGCTGTCTCAGCTTCCTCCTAAGCAAGTGTCCCATAGAAGTCCTGGTGGAGGCCCAGCTGAGATAGGAGAGGTCACATAATGGGGAGACACCAACAATTGTAAATTAGAAACCATTCAGGCTCACATTGCAACTACTATCTTAGACAAACAATTTCTAAAAAGTCGTTCTACTTAGTGCAAAAGGTCACTTGCATATGCTTCTGGAGATGCAAAACAAGAGTATTTCCATAGAAAATGAAGATTATCAGCCTCTGCTGTAGAATAAAAATCCCAGGATTGTTTTCTTAAGCCAGCCATTAAGTGATAGTTATTAAAAACTTTCCTTAAAACAAACTACCAAAAAACTCCCACTTCTGATTACCAATCTGAATCAGAGAACAGTGCTTATAAACCAATTGATCCAAATGAATTACCTAATCATGCCTTTTAATTATCAGAACAACTCCAAAATTGAGGCAGAGCCAAGTTCAATATTTTTGCCTAAGGTCAGAATGCCAGGAAATAGTTGACTTGAGATTTGAAACCAGAGATCACACTCTTTAATCTTTGTTATGTTTTGTGATATTTCAAGGGAATAAGATTGATTGATGGATATCAATTCAAAATAAAATGTACTTTTAGGAAATTACAGTGCTACATTAATTGAGCATAGATTTTTGATGTCACAGCTTCACATACTTAGGTTTTAGGTCCTGGGAGTATTAAAGCAGAAATTAGCTAGTCATTTCTCACAAATGGTGTATGTGGACCTGAGCTGTTTTATCAATGATGATAAATTATTGCAGCACTTAAAGGTTAAAACTCTCTAGAAGATCTCCTGGCATCATTTCCTGCCACAAAAGTAAAAGTCAAAATTATTCAAAGACAAGAATACCACCCTGAATTAATGAGAACTCAGGAGAGAAGAGAAATCCACTGGGAGCACAGAATCAAGAGAAGTCAGAATTAGTAAGAGGAATACTCATTTCAAATTGTACCACTTTCTCTCCCAAGCAGGCATAACAACGCTAACATAATTTTTCTGGACCCAAGGTTTGTGTGGTGGGAGAAGAAGATTGGAGGTGGATGCTCAATATCCCCACCAGTTGGGAATCTTTGTGAGAAGCCCACTTAAGTCTCATTCCATAAGAACCATCATGAGTGCGGGAGGGCTGGACCACCTGGGGTAAATTGGGGTCAAAAAGCGATGATCACAGCAACTGGTGTGTGGATCTTTGTGACTGCTGTGTTCCTGTCAGCCATCCTAAAGAGACTGGTAGCTGCGATAGTTCTTCATGGAGCATGGTCCTCAGGAAGACCTGAATTCCTGCCCAGATTTTCCACAAAGCCTGGTTGCTCATGTGGAAACCATCTCCAAAATAGAAACAATTAAAACATTTGCAATGGAGTTTCAGCACTTGCATTCCCCAGACAATGAGGAAACAATGGCAAGGCAGCATTCAAGTTCTGGTTCATAATATAACTTCCCCTAGGCAAGAAACAACAGTAGCACTACTGGGTAATTTCAGTGCAGCATTTAAGTTCTGATTCTCACTATAAATCTTACCGAGCCTGGAAACAACAGCAAGCCAGCAATTAAGTTCTAATATTAAGTAGTACAAGCCTAACACCATGAAAAAAAATGACTGCAAAAGCTGAAAAAGATATCTTTCTCCTCAAATTTGCAGGTATCAGTGTGAAAATGCAAGGATGGTGAACAATAAGGGAAATATGATATCACCAAAAGAAACCAACCAAGGTCCAGTAATGGACCTATAAAAGTTAATGATATATGAATGTCTAACAAATTTCAGAATAATCCTTTTGAAGAACTTCAGAAAATCACAAGAATATATGAATAACTCTAAAAAAATGTGGAAAACAATCCAGGAACAAACAAGAGAAACTTGAAAAATAAATAGAAACAATTTAAACAACCAAATAGAAGTTTTAGAAATAAAGAATAGAAAATCTAATCTGAAAAACACATTAAAAACTTCAACAGTATATTTGATCAAGCAGATGAAAGAATCAGAACAAAGACAGAACAACATATGAAATAACCCAATCAGCAGAGCAGAGAGAAAAAAAGAGTAAAGAAGACCTATACGAATTATGGGACACCAACCTCTGCATAATAGGAGTTCCCAAAGAGATGAGAAAAAGGCTTAGAAAGCATATTTAAGAAAATAAATGGCTGAAAAATTCCCAAATCTGGAGGAAGACAACAGCAGCTAAATACAGAGAGCTCATAGGTCACCAAAAATCGAAGACAACAAAAAATATTTATAGCAGCAAGAGAAAATAAACATACCACATTCAAAGGAGCCCAAATACAGCTTTTAGCAGACTTCTCCGCAGAACCTATGTAAGGCCAGGAGAGAGTGGGATGATATATCTAAAATGCTGAAGGCAAACTACAAATAAACTGCCCTCCAAGAATAATGTACCCAGCAAATCTATCTTTCCAACATGAAAAACAGATAAAGGCTCTTGGACAAACAAAAGCTGAAGGAGTTCTTCAACACCAGTCCTATCTTAGAAATGGTAAAGGGAGTTTTACAATATGAAAGAAAAGAATGATAACATGTAACAAGAAAACATCTGAAGGCATAAAACTCACTGGTAAACATAATACAGATGAAAATACACTAATACTGTAGTTGTGGTATATACATTGCATCTTAAGTATGAAGACCAAAAGACAAAACTATTAAAGACAATACTTAAAATAATTGGTTAAGAGAAGGGCATTATTTTAAAAATATATATTTCTTACTTTGTGATAAAAGTTGTCATTATGAGGTCCAAATAACATGTTATAACTACAAGAATTTTTTATAAACCTTGTAGTAATTACAGAGCAAAAGCCAGTAATAGGCACACACAGTAAATGGTATAGAAGAATCAAAACATACACATAGAGGAAATCATTTAACTGCAAAAAAAGGCAGAGAAGAAAAAAGAAAGTACCTACAAAACAACCAGAAAACAAGTAACAAAATGGCAGTACTAAATCGTTACCTTTTAAAAATAACCTTTAATGCAAATGAATTAAATTCTCTAATTAGAAGAAATAAAGTAGCTGAATTAAGATAAAACAAAATAACCAAGATCCAACTGTATGTTGTCTAGAAGAAATTTATTTCACCTAAAAAGATACATATTGGCTGAAAGTGAAGGAAAAGAAAAAGGTATTCCATGCAAGTGGAAACCAAAAAGGAATAGGAGTATAGTAGTTATAATAGACATTAAGCCAGGAAAGGTATTTAAAAAAAGACCAGGCCATTATCTCATGATAAAGAAATCAGTATAGCAAGAGGATATAACAATTTTAAATATGTATATACTCAACACTGGGATGCTTAAAATGTAAAACAAATATTAAGAGACCTAAATGGAGACACTGAATATAATACAATAAAGGTAGGGGATTTCAACACCTCACTTTCAGCAATAGACAAATGATTCAGACAGTATCAACAAAGAAATATCAGTTAAACTGCACTCTAGACCAAATGAATCTAACAGATCATTGCAGAACATTCCAGCCAACAGCTGCAGAATATACATTTTTCTCAGTAACACATAGAATCACATAGAATATTCTCCAGAATAGTCCATATATTGAGTCACAAAACAAGTCAGTAAATTTTAAAATATTTAAATTATGTCAGGTATCTTATATGACCACAATAAGGTAAAACACAAAATCAGTAACAGAATAATATTGGAAACTAAACAAATTTATGGATATTAAACAACATGCTCCTGAACAACAGATGAATCAATGAAGAACTTTAAAGGTAAATTTAAAAATTTCCTTAAAATAATTGAAAATAGCAACACAACATACAAAAACCACTGTGATACAAAAAAAGCAGTTTTAAGAGGGAAGTTTATAGCAATAAACACATCAAAAAGTACAAATATCTCAAAGAAATTAATGATTGCATCTCAGGGAACTAGAAAACCAAGAACAACAACAACAAAACCCCACAAAATTAACAGAAGAAAAAATAATAAAGAGCAGAGCAGAAATAAATAAAATAGATGAAAAAACAATCCCAAAGATCAACAAAACAGAGTTGATTTTCTAAAAAGATAATATCAACAAACCTTTAGCTAGACTAAGATAAAAGAGAAAATTAAAATCACAGATTAAAAAGGGAACATTACAGCAGACACTATAGAAATATAAAAGATCATAAGAATATTATGAACAACTATATACCAATAAATTTCAAAATCTAGATTAAATGGTTAAATTTTTGGACATATACAACATACTAAGCTTAAATCACAAAGAAATAGAAAAATTGAATATACCAACATTGAGTAACAAGATTGAATCGGTAGTAAAGACTCTGTAATCAAAAAAAAGCACAGGACCTTATGGCTTCACAGCTCAATGCTACAAACATTTAAAGAATACTGATTTTTCTCAAACTCTCAAAGAATTAAAAGGAGAAAATAATTCCAAACGTACTCTATGAGGTCGATATTACCCTGATGTCAAAACCAGATAGAGACACAGCAACAAAATTATAGGAAAATATCTTTGATGAACATAGAAGCACAAATACAAAATACTAGCAAACCAAATTCAACAACACATTAAAAAGATCATTCATTATAAAATCAAGTAGAATTCATCCCAAGTATGCAAGGATGTTTTAACACATGCAAATTAGTAAATGTGATACATCCCATTAAGAGAATCGAGGAAAAAAACCCATATGATTGTTTTAATACACTCGGAGAAAGCATTTGATAATATCCAATGTCCCGTTCAAATAAAAACTCACAACAAATTGGGTATAGAAGAAATATACCTTAAAACAATAAAGGCCATATGTGACAAGCCCACAGCTAACATTATACCCAGTGAGGAAAAGTGGAAAGCTTTTTTTCTTTCTTTCTTTTTTTTTTTTTTTTTTTGAGACAGAGTCTCACTCAGTCGCCCAGGCTGGAGTGCAGTGGTGAGATCTCGGCCCACGGCAAGCTCTGCCTCCCGGGTTCAGGCCATTCTCCTGCCTTAGCCTCCTGAGTAGCTGTGACTACAGGCGCCTGCCACTACGCCAGGCTAATTGTTTTGTATTTTAAGTAGAGATGGGGTTTCACCGTGTTAGCCAGGATGGTCTCGATCTCCTGACCTCGTGATCCACCCATCTCAGCCTCCCAAAGTCCTGGGATGACAGGCGTGAGCCACCGCGCCTGGCCGGAAAGCTTTTTTTCTAAGACCTGGGACAAGACAATGATACCCACTTTTGCCACTTTTATTTAACATAGTAGTGGAAGTTCTAGCTAGAGCAATTAGGCAAGAGAAAGGATAGGGCATCCAAATTGGAAAGGAGGAAGACAAATTTTCCCTGTTTGCAGATGGCATGATCATTCATATATATACAAATACATATAATATGATATAAAAAATATATGAATAATGCCATCTGCAAACAGGGAAAATAATTTATGTGTATTTATTCAATATATATGAATATATGTCATATTGACATGTATATATAGTTTTTAATAGTCTTTAGAGTTCATATATGTTCATATTTCATATATATTTCATAGGTATGAAATATAGTTTTCATATGTATATATTTATATGAAATATATATGAATATATGTGTGCATAAATATGTGTGTGTGTGTATATATACATATATATACATATATATATATGAAAACTCTAAATACCACACAAAAAAACTATAGGATTTATTACAGATTTGTTATTCTTTGTTAAATATTTGGTAGAACTCACTAGTGAAGCCATCTGGTTCTAGAATATTGTTTGTGGAGATTTGACTACAAGCTGAATTTTAAAAATAGTAGTTTGTCATTCAAAGAATTTGTCTATTTTACCTAATAAGTTGATTTTATTGGCATACATTTGTTTACATTAGCACTTTATTTTTCATATCTGTAGATTCTGTTGTTACGGTCCTATCTAAATCCAGGTGTTGCTAATAAGTGCCTTCTCTCATATTTTTCTCATTATGACTAGAAACCTCTCTGTTGATCAAACACTTAGCTTTTGCTTTCATTTTTTTTCTCATTAGGGTTTCTCTGGGTTGTGTTTAAACTATTTTGGCTCTTATTAATATTACTTTCTTTCTTCCATATATTTTTCTAGTTCATTAATTTAAGGCCTGCCTTTTTTTAGTAACATGCTATAAATTTCCCACTAAACATTTTTTAGTGGCATTCCATACCTTTGATATGTTGTATTTTCATTTTTAGTTGAAAATGCTAATTTTCTTTGTGAATATTTTTTGAGCCATAAGTTCTTTACTAGTATATAATTTGGTTTACAAATATATGGAAATTTTTCAGAGCTCTTTTGTCAATGATTTCTAATTTAATTTTACTGTCATCAGAGAACATTATTTGTATGAGTTGAATCTGTTTAAATTTACTAAAACTCCTTTGTCTTAGAATATGATTCTCACTTTGTAAATGCCCTATGTGGACTTGAATATTCATTCTATTGCTGTTGCATCAAATGTCTTACACATTTAAATCAGGTCAGGTTGGCTGAAATTGTTATTCAAGTCTTCTATATCTTTAGGTTTTTTTATTTATTGTGTTATATTAATTACATACATGTTCAGAATTTGTATGTTATCTTGATAACCCAACACTTGATTGCTATAAAATGATTTTAAAATCTCAGATAATTTTCCTTGCTTCAAAATCTATTTTGTCTAATATTGATGGAGCCATTCCAACTTTCTTGTGATTAGTGTTAACCAGTGTTTTTTTCCCCAGTTAATTCACTTCTAGCCTATTTGTGTCTTTATATTAAAAGTATGTTTCAATGTAGACTGCATTTATTGGGACCTTATTCTTCAATCATTCTCCAATGATTATATATGATAATTGATGTGGTGAGTTTCAATACGTCGACTATTTGTTTTCTACTTCTCTCTCTGTTTTCTCCTGTTTTTGTGCCTTTTAGGTTATTTTGTTAGTTTTCGATCTCTGCTAACCTAACAATAACTCTAATGTGGTTGCTTTAGAGTTTACAATATACATCTTTATCTTAGTAATCTGACCTTTAAGTAAGATCATATCAATTCAAATGTAGTTCAAGAATCTTATAATAATGCACTGTGTCTCAATTCCTAGGCTTTATACTATTATTGTCATAGCTTTTTATAATATATATATATGTGTTATAAGTTCCAGAGTACATTTCTATTTTTGTTTAAGCAATCAATTATACTTTAAAGATATTTACCTCATACACCAAAAAACTAAATAATTATCTATGCTGTTACCGTTTTGTGTGTACTTTATTCCATTTTGTTTATCTAGTAACAGTTTTTTTGCCTGGAAGACTTTAATATTTTTCAAAATTGGTGTTTGCTGGTAATATATACTTTCAGCTTTTGTATGTCTGATAATGCTGCTATTTTTGCTGTCTTTTAAAATGATATTTTTGCTGGGTATAGAATTGTAAGTTTTAAAGTGTTTTTAATTTTCCCCTCTAAAATGTTGTTCTACAATATTCACTCTTGTGGTTTCTTTGAAGATTTTTTTAATGGATTTCTGCTTCTCAGTCTGAGATGTGAAAAGATTGAAATGTATCACTCTAATCCTTACAACAAGACAAAAGATGAAGAACTGAATGTCAGCAACTTCTTAGATCCGTAAAAGAATTGAGGTTACAGGTCAAGTAAGTGCCCTGAAAACTGTAACAGCCATACATAGAGAAACACATATTACCAGAGTAGAAACCACTGCAAGAGGCAGCGCCAGCCTTGGGTATGAATGCTTAAAGGATAGTTGACTAACTGCTGGTAATGGACTGTGGGCTAGCTCAAGAGATAAAAATTCTTGGAACCCTGACCTTGGGAGCTACCTCATACGGTTTTTGAGTTTTACCCTCTGGAGCTCCACCAGGTTCTAACTGTAAAGATGTGAGACAGATCCCTCTCTGCTTCCAGCAGGAAAGGAGAAAAGTAGCTAATTTAAAAATAAAACCAAGACAGCTGGTAATCCTTAAAAAGGGTCTGCGCTCAAAGGAAATTCTTCTGCAGAGCCTAAACAATGTGGAGAACTGAAGTACCCAACACTAGACCTCACTAACCTTCAGCATGAGGAAAGAGAAATACCCAACTCCAGCTTCCTCTGCCTTCAATGTGGGGGAAAGGGAATGGCCATCTCCAGCCCCCTCCAGTTTTTCTCTCACTATGGGGTAAAATTTAAAAGATGAGAATCATTTAGAAAGGTCATTGCACTTGAGCAGAGAATTATTATAAGACTGATACTCAATCATAGAATTATAGAATGTTTCCTCTCCCCCACATTTTTACCACAACAAAAATAGGATTCCTGTAGAATAACAGGAGATTACAGCTGAAAATAATTGCAAGACTCAGCCTCTATTTAAGAAATCCCTACAGAAACACAAAATCAACAGGGCAACAAAAAGGACACTAGAGTAAATTTTAGCCTCTGACACCTGCAGATACAGCAAATAGCAAAGTGAACCTATCTCATAGCAGATAAACATAAAGCATCACTGTAAAGTTCTACTTACCTCAGTTCCTTTTAGGCAATATATCATTTCTGGCATTCAGTAAAAATGTACAAGGGATGTTAAAAGGTGAAAACAACAGTCTGAAAACATAGGGCAAGCATTAAAACCAAAGTTAGACATGAAGGTGATTTTGAAATTATGAGACCAGTAAATTAAAATGAGTATTACATATTAAATTGTTTAGAGATTTAATAGAGATTGACTACTAAAAGGTAATCAAAAGAAACTGATAGAAATTGTAAACTCCATAACAGAGATGAAGAATAACTGAGACATCAGACACAGACAGGAAAAGAATCAGTGAGCTTGAGCAGACAGCAACAGAAACTTTGCAAAGAAAATAATGAAAAATATGAAACACAATACCTAAACACTCTGAAACAATTACAAAAGGTGTACCACACATGCAATGGGAATATAAAAACAAAAAGGAACAGAAGAAATATTTGAAGCTGTAGTGGCTGAAAACTTTGCAAAATTATTGACAGACACAAAACCATATGTCAAGGAAGCTCAGAGAATCCTAAGCAGGATAAATATCAAAAAATCTGTACCTAGTCATGTATTCAAACCATAGAAAGTCAAAGACAAAGAGAAAATCTTTAAAGTGGGATAAGGCGAAAAAAACCTTACGCATAGGGTAACAAGTTTAAAAGTTAACATCAAGCTTCTCTTCAGAAACCATGAAAGCAAGAAGAGAGTAGAGTGAAATGTTCAAAATGTTGAAAGCAAACAAAACCCCACCTTCTAGAATTCTATAAGCAGCAAAATTATTCTTCAAAAGTGCAGAGGAGATAAGGATTTTCTCAGATCTACAAAATCTGAGAGAATTTGTCACTAGTAAGTCTGCCTTGCGTGAAATGTTAAAAAGCTCTTCAGAGGGAAAGGAAATGATATAGCTTAGAAATTCAAATCTGCATAAAGGAAGGCCATTTGAAAAGAAAAAAAGGTAAAATAAAATCTTTTTTTGTTCTTATTTTGAACACACAATAGTTTGTTCAATATTTTGTTGTCATTATTATTTTGAACAGTTATTTATGATTAAGTGAAATGTATGACAACAATGTTGTGAGGGACAGGGGGAGGAAATGGAAATATTCAGCTATAATTTTCCTGAACAACCTAAGAGGTAGTATAATGTTATTTGAAAGTAAACTGATATTAATTGTAAATGTATATTGCCTACTTTGAATAAAAAACTAAAAATAAATTATATAAAATGCTTAATTAAAACCTACGAATGAAAAATATGGCAGAAAAAGGAACACGAACAACAAATAGAAAATATAAATATGGTAGATATTATGCAACTATGTCAGTAATTTAAATTTAAATGTTCTTGATATATATAACACATAATAGAACATCAAAATGGATACCAAATGTATGCTATCTACAGGAACCTACTTTAATTATAAAGATGCATATAGATTAAAGGTAAAGAGATAGAGAATATGCCATGCTAAAATTAAAAAGAAATCTAGGGTAGCTACATCAATTTCATACATAGCATATTTCAGAGCAAGTAAAATGATTAGGGATAAACAGGAATATTACATAATGATAAAGGGATCATTTATTTACATAGACTATTGTTAATGTGTTTATACCTAACAACAGTGCATCAAAACTAGTGTTGAAAAACTGATAGAAATGAAAGGAGAAATAGGGAAATCCACTATTGTAGTTGGACAATTTAAGCCTTTACATCAGTAACTGACAGACTCAGCAGGCAGAAAATTTGGAATTATATAGTTCAATTGAACATCAACTGAATCTAACGAAAATTTACAGAATACTTAATTTTAATTTTTTTAAGAGACAGTGTCTTACTATTTTGCTCAGGCTGAACTCAAATTCCTGGGCTCAAGTGATCTTCCTGCCTCAGGCTCCTAAGTAGCTGAGACTACAGGCATGCACCACCACACCTGTCTCTATAGAATATTTCATCAAATAACATGGAATACACGTTATTCTTAAAGTTTACATAGAGCATTCACTAAAAGAGAACACATTCTAGACCATAAAATACTGCTTAGCAAATTTAAAATAAAAATCATATAAAGTACTTTGTTAAGACCATAATGAAATTAAAATAGAAATCTATAACAGATAAAAGCAAGAAAATTCCAAAGTGTTTTGCTATGTGGATATGTAAAGAACAGACTTCAAAGCAATAAATGGGTCAAAGATGGTATATTAGAAATTTTAAAAATATATTTTGAACAAAATGGCATTAGGAATTATCAAATTTTGTGTGATATACCAAAAGTAATGCTTAGAGAGAATATATAATAATGTTGAATACATATAGAAAAGGTGAAAAATCTAAAATCTAAGCTTCAATATTAACTTCAAAATGAAAATTGAATTCAAAATAAGCAGAAAAAAGAAATAAAAGTTACAGCAAAAAGTGGTGAAATTGTACATAGGAAATCAGTACAGAAAACCAATTAAACCAAAAGCTAGCTCTCAAAAAATATCAATAAAATTGATAACTCTTTAGCCTAGCCAAACAGGAGGAAAAAGACAATGATTATTAATATCATAAATGAAACAGAGCCAACACAACTGATCCCATGGTTGTTAAAAGAATAATAAAGAAATATTATTAACTCTAAGCCTCGAAATTTGACAAGTTAGATGAAATCGACAAATTCTTTGAAAGAAATGACCTATTGAAACTAACACAAGGAGAAAAATAATTTGAATAGGCCTATGTCTATTAAAGAAATTGAACCCACAATCAATGACCTTCCAAAACAACAACAAAAAACAACAGGCCAGTTGGTCTCACTGAATTCTATCAAATATTTGCAGAACAATACTAATTATCTACAATTTCTTCCAGAAAAAAAGCAGCAGAGAGAATAATTTGTAACACACTGTATGACTCTAAAGTTACCCTTATGTCAAAAGCAAAGAAATATACTAATTGGGAAAATAATTCTAGACAAATATCTTTCATGAATATACACACAAACATCCTCAACAAAATATTAGCAAATTGAATCGAACTAAATATACATATTTTATATATATAAATAATTATATACCACAGACAAGTGGGATTTAGGCCAGGTATACCAAGTTGGTTCAACATTCAAAAGTCAATTACTCTAACATATCACATTCATAGGCTAAAGAAGAAAAATCACACCATAATATCAAAAAATGCAGAAAAAGCATTTGACAAATTGAATACCTGTACGTGATCAGAACTCTCAGCAAATCAGCAATGGATGGAACTTCTTCAACTTGATAAAGAATATCTACAAAAAGCCCTAGAGCTAACATAGTACCTACTAGTGTTTACCCCCTATAATAAAAAACATATTCTATACTTTCACCACTCCTATTCTACAAAGAGCTGGGCATTCTAGCTAATTCAACAAGACAAGAAAATAAATAAAAGACAAAGACAGAAGGAAGAGAAAGAAGAAAGAAAAAGAGTCTTTTTCACATATGGTATTATTGTCTACGTAGAAAATCACAAATATTTGACACACAAAAGTCAAGCTAAAAAATATAACAATGATATAGAATTTACAGAATACAAAGTTAATATACAAAAGTCAATTGGTTTCTTACAGGGCAATAATAAACAACTTGAATTTGGAATTAAAAACAAAACAGTGTTCACATTAGCAACAAAAAATGAAATACTCCCATATAACTTAAAAATGTATAGTGCTATATGAGGAAAACTATAAAACTATGATGAAAAAAATCAAGATTTTATACAAATGGACAGTTATTCCATATTCTTGCATAGGAAGACTATATTAAGATGATAGTTCTTCCCATCTTGACCTACACATTTAACACAATCCCAATAAAAATGTCAGCAATTTAGTTTATGGATATCAACAAACTGATTCTAAAGTGTACAAGAAAAGATAAGACGTAGCAAAGCCAAGGAGGCAATATTGACTACATGACTTTAAGACTTTCTATAAATCTATGGCGATCAAGATAGTATGTCAATCATGAAATAAATACATAAATGGAACAGAATAGAGAGCCCAGAAATAGACCTATACATATATAGTCAACTGATTTTTGACAAAGGCAATTCTATGGAGAAAAAAAAGTCATTTTAACAAATGTGGAAACAAGTGAAAATCTGCATTCTGTGTGTGTGTGTGTGTGTGTGTGTGTGTGTGTGTGTGTGTGTGTGGAGAGAGAGAGAGAAAACCTTCCACAAAAGAAACTAACTCAAAATGAATCACAGATCTAACTTTAAAATTCAAACTGTTCAATTTCTACAAGAAAGGAAGAAATCTAGCTGACATTAGATTGGACAATGACTTTTTAGATACAAAAAAACATAATTTATTAGAGAAAAAATGATGCAATAGTTCATTAAAATTAAAAAGTTCCACTTTTCAAAAGAACAGATAGTTAAGAAAACAAACAATAAACAAATGGGCAATAGATCTGAACAGACACCTCTAAGGAAGACATACACATAGAAAGAAAGCACAGAAAAAGATGCTCAGCATTGTATGTCAATAGGGAACTGTGAACTAAAACATCATGGAGATACTACTGCACACCTATCAAATGGTTAAAATATAACACTGACAGCACCAAATGCTGGCAAGGATGTGAAGCAACACATGTATTGCTGGTGGAAATGAAAAATGATACAGTGGAAATGCCAAATGATACTATTTGGCATTTTCTTACAAAGCTAATCCTGGGTTAACCATATGATCCTGCAATCACACTCCAGATGTTTACCCAAATGAGTTAAAAAAATATATCCACGCAGAAATCTACACACAAATGTTTATAGCAGCTTTGTTCAGAGCGTTCAAAAGGGAATGAATAAGTAAATTGTGGTACATCCATACCGAGGAGTTACTCCGCAACAACAAAAGAGCTATCAAGGAGGGAATTTAAATGCATATTGCTTAGTCCAAGAATCAAATATGAAAAGTAACATACTGAATAATTACACTACATGACATTTTGAAAAGATAAAAGTGAAAAGATCAGTGGTTTCCAGGGGTTCACAGTAACGGAAGTAGAAATGAACACGTGGAACACAGAGCATTTTCAGAGCAATAAAACTATTCTGTATTATACTGTAATGGTGAAGACATAACACTGTGCATTTCTGAAAAACACAGAACACAAAAAAATGAACTCTAATGTAAACCATGTAGTTAATAATCAATTTTGGTACATTACTTATACTATATTGCAAGATGTTAATAATAGAGAAACTGGGTGTATCTCTGTGTCTGTGGAGGGGGTTGTGTATGACAACACTATACTTTTTGCACAATTTTTCTGTAAACATAAAACTGATGGCTCATGCTTGTAATCCCAGCACTTTGGGAGGCTGAGGCGGGTGGGTAACAAGGCCAGGAGTTAGAGACCAGCCTGGCCAACATAGTGAAACCCTGTCTCTACTAAAAATACAAAAAATGTATAGTGCTATATGAGGAAAACTATAAAACTATGATGAAAGAAATCAAGATTTTATACAAACGGACAGTTATTCCATATTCTTGAATAGGAAGACTATATTAAGATGATAGTTCTTCCCATCTTGACCTACACATTTAACACAATCTCAGTAGAAATCTCAGCAATTTAGTTTATGGATATCAACAAACTGATTCTAAAGTGTACAAGAAAAGATAAGACGTAGCAAAGCCAAGGAGGCAATATTGACTACATGACTTCAAGACTTTCTATAAATCTATGGTGATCAAGATAGTATGTCAATCATGAAATAAACGAATACATAAATGGAACAGAATAGAGAGCCCAGAAATAGACCTACACATATATAGTCAACTGATTTTTTACTATAATATATTATAGTCAAAAATATAAAAAATTAACTCGGTGTGGTGGCTCGCGCCTGTATCCCCAGCTACCTGGGAGGCAGAGGCAGGAGGATCACTGGAACTCAGGAGGCAGAGGTTGCAGTGAGCCAAGACCCTGCCACTGAACTCCAGCCTGGGCAACAGAGTGAGGCGCCATCTCAAAAAAAAAAAAAAAAAGTATAGTCTATTAAAAGCTTTAAAAAAAAGTTATTAGAATAAATGAATTGGTATAACAGATGGGATTTTTATTTTATGTTATGGAAATAAACTTATGAATTTTATTTTAAAGACTGCCTATATAGCTTCATACATGAATCAGTTATCTTAGAGGTAATTTATGTATGATTTTGCTTCTGTAGTCTGAAGGATAAAGCATGTGGAAGAAGAATGAGAGTGCCTATCATTCAGAATGTTATTGCACCTTACTCACCGCTACCCTGCTACAGTTTCTAAATCCTCATAAATTTCATTTGCTATATTTCATGTATCTAATAGCTGATGATTACCTAACCATCATCCCTCTCTGTTTCCACTAGGAGTTCCCTTATAATAGTTAAATAATGAAATATTAGAACAGGTTTTAGCAATATGAAGATAAAATGGTACTTGGAATTAGAATCTGATTTCTTAGAATTTCTACTTTATTTGGCATTCTAAGTATGCTTTCTCTCTAAACTACTTCAGGAATTAAAAATTATAAATTCCATAAGAATACACAAAATGTTATAAATTATCTGTTCAACAGTAATTAACAAGATACCAAAAGAAAAATACTTGATATTGATTTGCCTCTTCCAGTAAGAAAATATTCTAATATAATTCTAATGCATTACTGAGTCTTGAGATATGGTGATATCACTTTTTATTCCCTTGAAGGGACTCAGAGTCTAAATTTTATTATTGTAAAAGTGGTCTGGCATGTTTGCTGCTTTGTAGATATATTAAACTTGTTAGAAGTGGTCCTTAATGCAGATTAATCCCTCTTGGGCCTTACTCTGGTAATAGAAGTAGCTGCTGGTTGACATCGCATATGTGCACACAAATGGATTACTCAGTAGACAGGTAACTAACCTAGAGTTCAGAGCATTTGGTATTGAATGTAGTGCTGTATTAAAATAAATGTATTTTATTTTAACTCTGTATGGTTATACACTGAATATATGTAATTAAAATAACAATTACTATGTCTTGAGTCCTAACTCTATTAGATATTTTACTCACACTTGACATATACTGTCACACTTAATTTTAATGAAAATGCCATGGGGTAAATATCACTATCAGAATTTTGTGAATTAGAACTCTAAGGATTATTTAGATTGCCCAAAAGTCCCACAGAGAGTAAGTATAAGCAGCTGAGCAAGAATGTGAGCACAGTTTATTTGAGTCAATTATTCATGTTCACAACAATTATATGCCGTTAGAGCTAAGTCTATTGGAAGAGGAATATTGAAAATAAACACACATGTAGCATATTTTCACAATGCTGTATAATAAAAAACTTCCCCAAATATCTTGATATGCAGTCATCATCATTTCACTCATGTGTCTGTGGGTGAGCTGGGGTATGGCTGATTTAAGCCTCTACTGTACTAGGTTCCAAGCTGCATGGTAGATCAAGTTCTGCTTTATGTAACTCTCAATTAGACCAGACTTTATTTGAAACATGTTCTTATGGCAAAATGCAGGAGCTTAGAAAAGTAAACACAGCTGCACAGCCATTTTAAGCAAGCTCTACATTTCATTGGCTAAAGTAGGTTACTGGCAAAACCCAATATCACTGACAAAGGAAAGTACCATTGTGGTCAACAGGGAGGTGAATATTTGCTATATCATAATAGAATTAGCATGCATGTGTGCACACAAATACATACCACCATCACCCAATCCCATAGGCATATATTGCATGAGTGTGTCCTTCCTTTCTAATCAAAGATTTCTGTTATTATTTAACTAAATCCACTGAATCTTCCACTGTTTCTCTGGTATTTAGTTGGGTTCATTGAGTAGGAGATTCCAGTTCCAGCAAGCATCATATTTGTAACTGCAATTCAAAGAATTCTTGCTGCTTGCTGGACTTAACTGCACAACTATATTTTTGAAGGAGAAACAACTTGTTATCACTGTTCAATGACTTAGTCTTATAATTTGGGGAAAAAAAGTAATGGGGTGAAGATAGATTCACACTCAAGTCTGAATAACTAATATCAGAGATACAGGCCAAAAAATTTTGGCAATTAGCAAACCTGTCTGTTTACTGCACAGTTCACAAGCATTAATGCATTTGCTAATCTAGTAGAGTCTATGGAGTTTGATAATTTGATTTTTTTTAACTTTATGACTTTAGGACATAAGCCTTGTGGTTACATACCAAGATATATAGGTATTGATATGGCATGGAGTTATTCAAATTAACAGATAAAGGCGGGGCTTTCTCAGTTTAAAGCTTTTTAGAATTGATTTTAATATGTCATGCTTCTGTGTGTCTGTAATCCCAAAATTCAGGAGGGGAAGTACAATTTGAGATTACATGTTCAGGGTCACAGCATGATGAGCCATCCTCTTGCAGTGAGAGAAATATTTGCTTCATAAAATCATTGAATGGCTTTAAAAGTCACATGGCAAACAGATTTGTCTTATGCAAGTGAGAATCAATTTAGAAAAGCTGCCCGTGCCTTCTCCACTACCACATGTTCAGCCTTACAAACTTATTTCTTAGTACTCAAAACAAACATTTTGGAAGATTCTGAGATTATTTGACACATTCTCCTCATTTTGCATTGCCATCTGGATGCAGAATCCAAAGCAGCACCATTTTGTCAAGAAAGCTATTCCTGGGAAACAGAAAGCTGAAGTTGAATTGAAGAATGCTCTGGTTTTAATGCTTAGTCTGACTTCATCAGAATTCCAGCCGGAATTCTTTTCAGAAACCTCAGAAGTCAGTCCAAGCTTAGTCATTTTTCAGCCACATGCTAGGGTAGAGATTCAATTCATGATTTTTTTTCTTTTGTTATTCAAGGCAAGGAAGTTACTAAGGACACTTGCCCTGTGTCTGCCATTCACAGGGACTCTGCAAAACTATATTAAGAACATACAAAAATAGATGATGCTGGAGTGAGATTATTATATTGGCGAAGAGAGAGGACAGATTTTTGCTTAGAAAAGATTAAAAACTTGTTACTACCCATTCTGAGAAAGATTTTAAAAAATCAAAGTTAATACAGTTATGCAGGAGATGAAAAGTATGGACACAGCGTCATCAAGGTCTGGAAGATGTGTTAGGGAGTCAGAGAGAAGCATGGCTATTCATACTTAAAGAATGTAGGTTTGATCTAATTATATGTCCTATCAACCAGCAGTTGTATACCTAAAATTTCTCATAAAGGCAATTTAGCCTGACATTGAAAATTTTTAAGAATGACTGTCATTGGTTTGTATCTCCCCTAGAAATTCTGTTGAACATATTTTTCCTCAAGTCGAAGCTACACAATTCAGTACTAATTTTCCATTGTCCTGTAACTATCTACACAAACACACTTGCATCTATTAAGAATTGTCAGGTAGTGGTGCCCTAAAATTTCTATTGTGTTTAAATATTATTCCTTAGCCTTTTCCAACTGGTATAATGATACAGTTATCAGAGGTATCTGAAACACAAAAATCCCAGTGAAAAACTGACTTCTGTCCTTCATAAAAACTTGTCCAGTCTCTAAAGGCCTTTAGCCTCCACCCAAGCCCTGTCCCCAGTGGTAAAGGTATAGAACACTCTGTCTCACGCACGCGTGCCCACATGTACAACCACACACAGACACGGCTTAAACAAAAATTATTGGAAAAGAGTGCTTTGCTTTCTCTTTCTTGAGTAATCCGCGTTCAAAAGAGCCATTTTGTAGCTAGATCCTGTTTGTCGTTTTGTTTCCATGCTGCCTATTGTTTTCACCCATTAAAATCAACCAAATTCATCTCTGATTAATGTTTCCTTAATTGGGAGTCCCACAATAGGATTCCAGTCTCCAGATAAGAGCCTTTAATCATTCCAATTATAACTGCTGGGAACCCCCTTCCTTCAAAAATAATCCTCCCATCACCATCTTCACAGCTGCAGAATGGGACTTTTCCTCTCTCTGATACTTTGGAAAACAGTATTTCAGATACTACCAATCCTGAAGATTTAGTCATACCTGGTTTACATTAAGCTCAATGTAAAGTCCATATCTAAGTATTTTTATTTCTGCCAAATGGTTAATGAAATGGGAAAAGTTCCCTTGTCCACCTCACAGGTCATGTGATGGGGGTGTGGCTGGCTTCTTCAGTTCCCTGATGCTCAAACCTCTATGGGAGCATATAGATGGGCAGGCTGTGGGGCTCCAAGCCCACGGCAGTGTATAGGAGTGAATATTTATAGCTGAAGCCCCAGTGGCCATGTGTTACACGGTGCTCTTTTAGTCTGTCGTCTATAGGCAGCTTGTGTTAACCAGCTCAATTAGACCCTCTACCTTGTTGCAAGAACAGAGGGCTTTCTGTATCCCGGGTTCTTGCCGTGGGTGTGCCAGAAAAATTGGATCACATGTAGGCTTGGAGAACGAGTGCAAAGTTTTATTGAGTGGAAGTAGCTCTCAGCTGATGGGGGAGCCAGAAGGGAGAGGCTTTTCCCTGGAGTTGGGCCCTTGGGCAGCCCCAGCTCTCCTCAGACTGCTCTGACCAAACTCCACCTCCTCCCACCAGTCTATGGCCTGCTGGCATGCAGGTGTCTGTCTGTGTGCTATTCTGTAGGCATGCTCCCCTCGACATCCTCTTGATGTCCAGCTGCTGTCTCCTTCCACTGATGTGTTCCTCTCACTATCCAGTAGCTTCTGTCTCTGCCTTGCTAGAGTCTTGGGTTTTTATAGGCCCAGGATGGGGGCATGGCAGGACAGGGTGGTCTTGGAAAATGCAACATTTGGGCTCGAAGGCAGAAGTGCCTGTCCTCACCTAGGTCCATGGGGGTAGAGCCCTAGCCAGGGACCACGCCTTCCTCTACCCAGAACTTCCCTTCCCATCTTCTGTATCATTTAAAGGGACCACGCTCTTCCCTTCCCAGCACTCCTGTATCAATGACCTCGCCTTTACTTAATATACACATGTAAGCTACAAGACTTACATACAGTGACTTATTGAGCCATTAAATGCTTCCTTCCCATGGAATGAAATCCCTCTTCCTGGTGTTTCCTGTCAAGGCTTTTTCTTTTTTACTCCAGATACCACTGGAAGCAATGGGATTGATAGAATGGAAGTAGTAGCAAAGAGCCCCCTGAAATTTGAAGGAAAGAACCTGGAATACCTCCTTACGTGCTATGGAACCTAAGAAAAGACAGTTTACAACCTCTTGCATTTAAAGAGGATAGCGGTAATACCTTATTTTTTAAAATTTGTTTTTTGTTTCAATAGGTGTTGGAGGAACAGGTGGTGTTTGGCTACATGAATAATTATTTAGTGGTGATTTCTGAGATTTTGCTGTACCCCTCACCCAAGCAGTGTATACTGTATACAATGTGTGGTCTTTTCTCTCACCCCCTCCCATCCTTTCCCCCAAGTCTCCAAAGTCCATTGTATTATTATGATTCTAATGTACAACTTGCTTTTACAATGAACTAGTCTGTGTAAAAGCTTACTGTTGTAAAGTTTCATTAAGAAAGGTTCATATGTTAAATGTAAGATAAAATGATTTTGTTTTAAAATTCACCCATTATTAGTTATGGCTTTCATAGCAGTGTAAATGCAGTCTTAATATGAATTAGGAAATATGAATTATAGCTCTGCAAAGATGATTAAAATCATTGTTTCCATTTGCTTCTATCTAGGCCCTGTTGTAGCATGAGGAATCCCACCTGCCTCATTGTCTCCTACTTGAACAGATGGATCATAAAAGTGTGGGCTCACCAAGGAAAATCTAGTCTCATCCTATTACATCTGATGGCCATGGGAGAGATACAAAATAGACACTATCCAATTCATAGACTTATAATCATCCAAGAGAATGGTTCTGTAGGCCTTCCTGGCCAGCTGGGTTTATCCTCGGCTTTCTCCCAGTAATATAGTAATTGCTGACCATCAGATATTACACATAGGTGGGCACTAAGAAGTGTATCACTTTTATGGGTGCAAAAAGGAGGTAGATCTCTGATACAGAAACTGTAAGAAACTTTTTTTTTAAGTCTTAGTTTGAAAAAATGGTCACTCTCAGACGTTAGGCATACTCATTGCTTCAGGGATTTCATGTTTTACAATTTAAGAAACATCAAACATATGTGAAAACATATATTTGCAAGTATGGAAAATTCATTGTGATGCAAAATGATTTAAAATAAAAATATATCAATGAAGGCAGAATTAATAAACTATGGTATGTATATACAATGAAATACCTAGAAGTCCATTAATAATGAGTACAAGTGAAGTTATTGGCCTATAAATTTTTCCATGAAATATATCTGACTGAAAAAGCACATTGCATAATTTGTTATGATCCAACCAATATAAAAGTCTAACTCATATGTAGATATCTAGAACTCATCAAAATGTTAATAATAAAAAATTGTAGTGACTTGATCTACTTACTCTCTATAGTTTTCAGTATATTTACATTATTTAAAAGGAGTATATGTCATATTTACCAAAAATGATAAACCTCATTTTAACATCACGCCAAACTACATATGTCTAAATGAAGAAAACAGACATAGCCCATTCATTCAACATGTTTATGTGCCTGATATGTCATAAAGGCCAGTTTCTCTTTTTCTCCCCGTGAAATCTGTCAAGGAACAATGCAGTAGAATAAGATAATAGTAAACATATGAAATAGGATAAACAATAAACTATTGAAAAAATCACATATATAGATATTATGGAAATACTGAGTTGCTTTAAAAAGTTTCTGAAATCTTAATTTGCTACCACTTGCTAACTGGTAACACATAGGGTATAGTTCAGCACATGTCTGTAGACTATACTTTTGAGTACCACTGTTCTAGAAATAATGCCACATATCTACAACTATCTGATCTTTGACAAACCTGACAAAAAACAAGAAATGGGGAAAGGATTCCCTATTTAATAAATGGTGTTGGGAAAACTGGCTAGCCATATGTAGAAAGCTGAAACTGGGTCCCTTCCTTACACCTTATACTGAAATTAATTCAAGATGGACTAAAGATTTAAATGTTAGACCTAAAACCATAAAAACCCTAGAAGAAAACCTAGGCAATACCATTCAGGACATAGGCATGGGCAAGGACTTCATGTCTAAAACACCAAAAGCAATGGCAACAAAAGCCAAAATTGACAAATGGGATCTAATTAAACTAAAGAGCTTCTGCACAGCAAAAGAAACTACCATCAGATTGAACAGGCAACCTACAGAATGGGAGAAAATGTTTGCAATCTACTCATCTGACAAAGGGCTAATATCCAGAATCTACAATGAACTCAAACAAATTTACAAGAAAAAAACAACCCCATCAACAAGTGGGCAAAGGATATGAACAGACACTTCTCAAAAGAAGACATCTATGCAGCCAAAAGACATATGAAAAAATGCTCGTTATCACTGGCCATCAGAGAAATGCAAATCAAAACCACAGTGAGATACCATCTCACACCAGTTAGAATGGTGATCATTAAAAAGCCAGGAAACAACAGGTGCTGGAGAGGATGTGGAGAAATAGGAACACTTTTACATTGTTGGTGGGACTGTAAACTAGTTCAACCATTGTGGAAGTCAGTGTGGCGATTCCTCAGGGATTTAGAACTAGAAATACCATTTGACCCATCCATCCCATTACTGGGTATATACCCAAAGGATTATAAATCATGCTGCTCTAAAGACACATGCACACGTATGTTTATTGCGGCACTATTCACAATAACAAAGACTTGGAACCAACCCAAATGTCCAACAACAATAGACTGGATTAAGAAAATGTGGCACATATACACCATGGAATACTATGCAGCCCTAAAAAATGATGAGTTCATGTCCTTTGTAGGGACAGGGATGAAGCTGGAAACCATCATTCTCAGCAAACTATCTCAAGGACAAAGAACCAAACACCGCATGTTCTCACTCATAGGTGGGAATTGAACAATGAGAACTCATGGACACAGGAAGGGGAACATCACACATCGGGGCCTGTTGTGGGGTGGGGGTTGGGGGAGGGATAGCATTAGGAGATATACCTAGTGTTAAATGACAAGTTAACGGGTGCAGCCCACCAACATGGCCCATGTATATATATGTAACAAACCTGCACGTTGTGCACATGTACCCTAAAACTTAAAGTATAATAAAAAAAAAAAAAAAGAATTAAAGCATGGTATTTTTTAAAGGATATCTAGTTAAAATGCTGAGGTTAAAAAAATCTTAGTGGCTTAAACTAATAAAGCATTCTTACCGAATCATTCAAGGCTGTGATCCTCTATCTTATAGCTTAAGCCACTTTGGATACTTGGCCTCCTCATCCTCATGACACAGGAAGAGAGATATGGAGGAATACTAGTTCTCTGCCTCTTACAGTAAGGAATGCAGGTCATTATTGTTGTTAGTGCATTAACCAGAATTGATTATATGATTCCAATCTAAGTACAATTAAAAGTGACAAGCATAGGAAAGAATATGGATATTTGGTGATCACTAAATTTATGGAGGAGTCGTTAATCAAAGTTACCTGACACGATCAAGATCAGAAAGCTGATAAGGGTATTGAGATTAAAACTTGAATTTTTTAAATTTAAAATTTAGTATATATTTGTATCAATCAAGGTGTATTAGGTTATGCTGAATTAAGAAACTGACACTTAAATCTCAGGAACTTAATACATAAAAATGTATGGCATACTCCATTTCGCGACTGGGCCATCTTGGTTTGGGTTTTCCATGATGACAAGGACAAGAGAGGAGAGTGCCTGGAGAAGTTACACTCATCTTCTATATTTTGTCTTAGATGTGATACTTGTCACTGCCTCCCAGAGTAATTGGCAAGACCTGGTCACATAGACTCACAACTTCAGGGGGCTGGGCATTGAGGAAAAGCACATGTATGTCTCATGAACAGTATATGGATACATGTACACTGAATAATGTTCACCTAAAACTGGCTCTCAATAATTACAGTTTGGCTATTTCTACCTTTTCAGGTGCAGCTATATAGAATGGTTGGATGAAATTTGGAAATTTTCTACTTTATCCCTTATATTTGATTCCTGAAACTAGGTGACTGTCAACCAACAGCCAATCAACCATTTTCCCTAAATTGTTCAATCCTATAGAAAAAAATCAAATCAGTGAAAACTATTAAGTTATTTAAAAGACAGACAAATGTGTCCATCTAAAATCTATATAGATATCTTTATATTTCCATAGGTTTCTGGGGAACAGGTGGTTTTTGGTTACATGAATAAGTTCTTTAGTGGTAATTTCTGAGATTTTGGTACAGCCATCACCTAAGCAGTATACACTCTACCCAATTTGTAGTCTTTTATCCCTCACCTCCCTCCAACTATACACCCAAGGCCCAAAAGTCCATTGTACCATTTTTATCCATTTGCATCCTCATAACGTAGTTCCCACTTATGAGTGAGAACATAAAATATTTGGTTTTCCATTCCTGAGTCAATTTACTCATAATAATGGTCTCCAATTCCATCCAGATTGCTGCAAATGCCATTATTTTTTTTCCTTTTTATTGCTGAATGGTATTCTATTTTGTATATATTCCAAAATTTCTTTATCTACTCATTGATTGATGGGAATTTGGAGTGGTTCCATATTTTTGCAATTGAGAATTGTGCTGGTATAAACATGCGTGTGCAAGTGTCTTTTTCCTATAACAACTTCTTTTCCTCATGGTAAATTCCCAGTAATGGGATTGCTGGATCAAATGGTAGTTCTACTTTTCGTTCTTTAAAGAATCTCCACACTGTTTTCCATAGTGATTGTACTAGTTTACATCCCCACCAGCAATGTAAAAGTGTTCCCTTTTCATGCATGCCCACCATCTTTTTTTAATTTTTTTTTTTATCATGGCCATTCTTGCAGGAGTAAGGTGGTATCGCATTGTGGTTTTGATTCACATTTCTCTGATCATTAGTGATGTTGAGCATTCTTTCATATGTTTGTTGGCCATTTGGATATCTTCTTTTAAGAATTGTCTAGTAATGTCTTCAGTCTATATTTTGATGGCATTGTTTTATTCTAATTTGTGTAAGTTCCTTGCAGATTGTGGATATTAGTCTTTGTCAAATGTATAGATTGTGAAGATGTTCTCCTGCTCTGTGGTTTTTCTGTTTATTCTGCTGATTGTTTCTTTGGCTGTGCATGAACTTTTTAGTTAAATTAAGTCCCACCTATTTATCACTGTTTTTGTTGCATTTGCTTTTGGGTTCTTAGTCATGAAGTCTTTGCCTAAGCCAATGTCTAGAAGGGTTTTTCTGATGTTACCTTCTAGAATTTTTGTGGTTTCAGGTCTTATATTTAAGTCTTTGATTCATCTTGAGTTGATTTTTGTATAAGGTGAGAAATGAGGATTCAGTTTCATTCTTCTACATATGACTTGTCAATTATCCCAGCATAATTTGCTGAATAGGGTGTCCTTTCACCACTTATGTTTTTGTTTGCTTTGTAAAAGATCAAGTGGCTGTTAAGTATTTGCCTTTATTTCTTTGTTCTCTATTCTGTTCCATTTGTCTATGTGCCTATTTTGATACCAGTACCAGGCTGTTTTGGTGACTATGGCCTTACTGTATAGTTTGAAGTCAGGTAATGTGATGCCTCCAGATTTGTCCCTTTTGCTTAAGTCTTGCTTTCCCTATGCAGGACCTTTTTTAGTTCCATATGAATTTCAGGATTGCCTTTTCCAGTTCTGTGAAGAATAATGGTGTCATTTTGGTGGGAATTGCAATGAATTTGTAGATTGCTTTTGGCAGTATGGTCATTTTCACCACATTGATCCTACCCAACCATGAACATGGGATGTGTTTCCATTTGTTTGTATCATCTACGATTTATTTCAGTAGTGTTTTGTAGCTTTTCTTGTATGGGTCTTTCATGTCCTTGGTTAGGTATATTCCTAAGTATTTTATTTTTTGGCAGTTATTGTAAAATGGGTTGAGTTTTTTACTTCTCAGCTTGGTTGCTTTAGGTTTCTAGCAGAGTTACTGATTTGCATGCATTAATTTCGTATCCTGAAACTTGGCTGAATTTTATCAGTTCTAGGAGCTATTTGGAGGTGTCTTTAGAGTTTTCTAGGTATAACAATCACATTACCAGCAAACAGCAGCACTTTGACTTCCTCTTTACCAGTTTGGATGGTTTATGTCATTCTCTTGTCTGATTGTTCTGGTTAGGACTTCCAGTACTATGTTGAATAGAAGTGCTGAGAGTGGGCATGCTTGTCTTATTCTAGTTCTCAGAGAGAGTGCTTTCAACTTTCCGCATTCAGTATTATATTGGCTATGGGTTTGTCATAGATGGATTTTATTACATTAAGGTATGTCTCTTCTTTGTTGATTTTGCTGAGATTTTAATCATAAAGTATTCTGGATTCTGTCAAATGCTTTTTGTGCATCAGTTGAGATGGTCATGTGAATTTTGTTTTTAATTCTGTTTATGTGAAGTATCACATTTATTGACTTGTGCTTGTGAAACCATCCCTGCATCCTTGGTATGAAACCCACTTGATCACTGTGGATTATCTTTTTGACATGCTGTTGGATTCAGTTAGCTAGTATTTTGTTAGGGATTTTGGCATCTATATTCATCAGGAAATTGGTCTGTAGTGTGTTTTGTTATGTGCTTTTCTGGTTTTGGTTTTAGGGTGATGCTGGCTTCATAGAATGATTTAGGGAGGATTAATGTCAATAGGATTGGGACCAATTCTCTTTTGAATGTCTGATAGAATTCAGCTGTGAATTCATCTGTTTCTGGACATTTTTTTGTTGGCAATTTTGTTATTACCATTTTAATCTCACTGCTTGTTATTGGTCTGTTCTTCCTGGTTTAAGCTGGAGGGTTGTATATTTTCAGGAATATATCCATCTCCTCTAGGTTTTCTACATTATGTTTAAAGGAGATCATAGTAGCCTTGAATGATCTTTTGTATTTCTGTGATGTTGGGTTGTAATATCTCCTGTTTAATCTCTAATTTAGCTTATTTGGATCTTCTTTCTTCTGTTCTTAGTTAATCTTGCTAATGGTCTATCAGTTTATCTTTTCAAAGAACCAGCTTTCTGTTTAATTTATATTTTGTTTTTGTTGTTTCAATGTCATTTTGTTCTGCTCTGATCTTGGTTCTTTCTTTTCTTCTGCTGAGCTTGGGTTTCGTTTGTTCTTGTTTCTCTAATTCCTTGGAGTGTGACCTTCGATTGTCTATTTGTGCTCTTTCAGACTTTTTGATGCAGGTGTTTAAGGCTATGAACTTTCCTCTTATCACAGCCTTTGCTGTATCCCAGAAGTTTTAATAGATTGTATCACTATTATTGTTCAGTTTAAAGAATTTTTCAATTTACATTGTGATTCCATTGTTAACCCAGTGATTCTTCAGGAGTGGTTTATTTAATTTCCATGTATTTGCATGGTTTTAAAGTTTCCTTGTGGAGTTGATTTCCAACTTTATTCTACTGTGGTTGGAGAGAGTACTTGATATAATTTCAATTTTCTTAAATTTATTGAGACTTGTTTCATGGCCTACCCTATGGTCTACCTTGGAGAATATTTCATGCACTGATGAATACAATATATATTCTGTAGCTGTTGAGTAGAATGTTTTGTTAATATCTGTTAAGTCCATTTGTTTTAGGGTAGAGTTTAAATTCATTGTTTCTCTGTTAACTTTGTCTTGACCATCTGTCTAGTGCTGTCAGTGGAGTATTGGAGTCCCCCACTATTATTGTATTGCTGTCTATCTCATTTCATTTCTTAGATCTAGTAATAATTGTTTTATAAAATTGGGAGGTCCAGTGTTAGGTGTGTATATATTTAGGATTGTGGTACTTTGGACAAGGCCTTTTATCATTGTATAATGTCCCCTTTTGTCTTTTTTAACTACTGTTGCTTTAAAGTTTGTTTTGTCTCATGTAAGAATAGCTACTCCTGCTTGCTGTTGCTGTCCATTTGCATGAAAATGTCTCTTTCCACCCCTTTACCTTAATTTTATGTGAGTTCTTATATGTTAGGTGAGTTTCTTGAAGGCAGCAAATACTTGATTGGTGAATTCTTATCCATTCTGCCATTTCATATCCTTTAAGGGGAGGATTTAGGCTATTTACGTTCAATGTTAGTATTGAGATGTGAGGTACCATTCTATTCACCATGCTGTTTATTGCCTGAATACCTTGTTTTTGGGGTTTTGTGTGTGTGTGCTGTTGTTTTATAGGTCTTCTGAGATGTATGCATTAAGGAGTATTTCAAGGATTTATTTCAAAACTTAGAGCTCCTTTTAGCAGCTGTTACAGTGCTGGTTTGGTAGTGGCATATTCTCTCAGCATTTGTCTGTCTGAAAATGACTGTATCTTTCCTTCATTTATGAAAGTTAGTTTCCCTGGATACAAAGATCTGGGCTGATAATTATTTTGTTTAAGGAGGCTGAATATAGGGCCCAACCCCTTCTAGTTTGCAGGGTTTCTGCTGAAAAATCTGCAGTTAATCTGATAGATTTTCCTCTATAGGTTGCCTGGTGATTTTGCCTCACATCTCTTAATATTTTTTCCTTTGTCTTGAATTTAGATAACCTGATAACTATGTGCCTAAGCAGTGATCTTTTTGTGATGAATTTCCCAGGTGTTCTTTGAGCTTCTTGTATTTGGATGTCTAGATCTCTAGCAAGTCCAGGATAGTTTTTTCTTGATTATTTTCCCAGATAGGTTTTCCAAACTTTTAGATTTCTCTTCTTTCTCAGGAATGCCAATTCTTAGGTTTGGTCATTTAACATAATCTCAAACTTCCTGGAGACTTTATAATTTTCTTATTCTTTTTTGTCTTTGTTGGACTGAGTTAATTCAAAAATCTTGTCTTCAAGCTCTGATGTTTTCTTCTGCTTGTTTGATTCTGTGGCTGAGACATTTTAGTGCATTTTGCATTGTTATAAGTTTGTCCTTGATTTCTAGAAGTTCTGATTGTTTTTCATTTATGCTATCTATCACTGAAGATTTCTTCCTTCATATTTTGTGATGTGGTTTGGCTGTGTCCTCACCCAAATCTCAACTTGAATTGTATCTCCCAGAATTCTCATGTGTTGTGGGAGTGACTGAGGGGTAGGTAATTGAATCATGGGGGCCAATCTTTCCAGTTCTATTCTCGTGATAATGAATAAGTCTCGTGAGATCTGATGGATTTATCACGGGTTTCCACTTTTGCTTCTTCATTTTCTCTTGCCACCATGACATAAGAAGTGCCCTTCACCTCCAGCCATGATTCTGAGGCCTCCCCAGTCATGTGGAAATGTAAATCAAATTAAACCTCTTTTTATTCCCAGTTTTGTGTATGTCTCTATCAGCAGTGTGAAAGTGGACTAATACAGTACATTGGTACCAGTAGAGTAGGGCATTCCTGAAAAGATACCTGATAATGTGGAAGCAACTTTGGAACTGGGTAACAGGCAGAGGTTGCAACAGTTTGGAGGGCTCAGAAGAAGACAGGAAAATGTGGGAAAGTTTGGAACCTCCTAGAGACTTGCTGAATGGCTTTGACCAAAATGCTGATAGTGATATGAACACTAAGATCCAGGCTGAGGCGATCTTAGATGGAGATAAGGAACTTGTTGGGAACTGGAGCAAAGTTGACTCTTGTTATGTTTTAGCAAAGAGAATGGTGGAAATTTGCCCCTGCCCTAGAGATTTGTGGAACTTTGAACTTGAGAGAGATGATTTAGGGTATCTGGTAGAAGAAATTTGTAAGCAGCAAAGCATTCAAAATGTGACTTGGGTGCTCTTAAAAGCATTCTGTTTTAAAAGGGAAACACAGAATAAAAGTTCAGAAATTTGCAGCCTGACAATGCCACAGAAAAGGAAAACCCATTTTTTTGAGGAGAAATTCAAGCCGGCTGCAGAAATTTGCATAAGTAGCATGGAGCCTAATGTTAATCACCAAGACCATGGGGAAAATGTCTACAGGCCGTGTCAGAGACCTTCACGGCAGCCCCTCCCATCACAGGCCAAGAGGCCAAGGAGGAAAATGTGGCTCCACGGGCCAGGCTGAGGGTCCCCGTGCTGTGTTCAGTCTAGGGACTTGGTGCCCTGGGTCCTAGCCACTCCAGCAGTGGTTGAAGGGAGCCAACACAGAGCTCAGGTTGTGGCTTCAGAGGGTGCAAGCCCCAAGCCTTGACAGTTCCACTTGGTGTTGAGCCTATGGGAACCTGTGAGTCAAGAATTGAGTTTTGGGAACCTCCACCTAGCTTTCAGAAGATGCAAGGAAACATTTGGATGCCCAGGCAAAAGTTTGCTGCAGGGGCAGGGACTTCATGGAGAACCTCTGCTAGGGCAGTACAGAAGGAAAATGTAGGATCAGAGCCCCACACAGAGTCCCTACTGGGGCACTGCCTAGTGGCGCTGTGAGAAGAGGACCACCATCCTCAAGAACCCAGAACAGTAGATCCACTAACAGCTTGCACCATGCACCTGGAAAAGACACAGACACTCAATGCCAGCCTGTGAAAGCAGCCAGGAGGTAGGCTGTACCCTGTCAAGTCACAGGGGCAGAGCTGCCCAAGGCAATGGGAAGCCACCTCTTGCATCAGTGTGACCTGGATGTGAGACCTGGAGTCAAATAAAATCATTTTGGAGCTTTAAGATTTGACTGCACCATTGGATTTTGTACTTGCCTGGGCCTTGTAACCAGTTTATTTTGGCCAATTATTCTCACTTGGAATGGCTGTATTTACCCAATACTTATATCCCCATTGTATCTAAAAAGTAACTAGCTTGCAGGTGATCTCGGCTCACTGCAAGCTCCACCTCCTGGGTTCACACCATTCTCCCACCTCAGCCTCCTGAGTAGTTGGGACTACAGGCACCTGCCAACACGCCTGGCTACCTTTTTTTTTTTTTTTTTTTTTTAGTAGAGACAGGGTTTCACTGTGTTAGCCAGGATGGTCTCAATCTCCTGACCTCGTGATCCACCCGCCTTGGCCTCCCAAAGTGCTGGGATCACAGGCATGAGCCACTGCGCCTGGCCACTAGCTTGCTTTTGATTGTGCAGGCTTATAGGTGGAAAGGATTGTCTTGTCTTATATGAGACTTCGGACTGTGGACTTTTGGTTAGTTAATACTGAAATGAGTTAACACTTTGTGGGGACTGTTGGGAAGGCATGATTGGTTTTGAAATTGGAGGACATGAGATTTGGAGGGACTAGAGGTAGAGTGATTGGTTTGGCCATGTCCCCACCCAAATCTCAAGTTGGATTGTATCTCCCAGGATTCCCATGTGTTGTGGGAGACACCCAGGGAGATATAATTGAATCATGGGGACCATTCTTTCCCACGCTATTCTTATGACAGTAAGTAAGTCTCATGAGATCTAGTGGGTTTATCGGGGTTTCCACTTTGCTTCTTCTTCATTTCTCTTGCTACCACCATATAAGAAGTGCCTTTCACCTCCTGCCATGGTTCTGAGGCCTCCTCAGCCATGTGAAACTGTTAAGTCCAGTTAAACCTCTTTTTGTTCCCAGTTTCGGGTATGTGTTTTTCAGCTGTGTGAATACAGACTAATGCATCTTTATAATTTTTTTTTTATTTCATTAAATTGGACTTGACCTTTCTCTGGTGCCTCCTTGATTAGCTTAATAATCAATCTTCTGAATTCTTTTTCTGGAAAATCAGGGATTTCTTCTTGGTTTGGATCCATTGCTCATGAGATAGTATGGCTTATTGATGGTGTTAAAGAAATCCATTTTGTTGTATTACTGGAATTATTTTTCTGGATTCTCCTCCTTTGAGTAGGCTATGTCAGAGGGAAGATCTCAGGCTAAAGGTCTGCTATTCAGATTATTTTCTCCCTTGGGGTGATCTCTTAATGTAGTACTCTCCCCATTTTCCTAGGGATGGGGCTTCCTGAGAGCCGAACTGTGGTGATTGTTATTTTTCTTCTGGATCTAGCCACCCAGGGGGCTACTGGATCCTGGGCTGGTTTTGAGGGTTGGTGGGTGGGGGGGGGGCATCCACACAAAGTCCTGTGATGTGAACTGTCTTCCAGTCTCTCAGCCATGTATAGCAGCACCTGCTTCAGCGGAGGTGCCTAAAGAGTGAAACGGATTTTGTGAGGGTCCTTAGTTGTATGATTGTTGCTTATTGCACTAGTTTTGTGCTGGTTTGCCTCCTGCAAAGAGGAGATGCTTTCAAGAGAGCATCAGCTGTGGTAGTATAGGATCAGGCAGTGGGTGGAGCCCTAGAACTCCCAAGAGAAATGACCTTTGTCTTCAGTCACCAGGGCGGGTAGAGAAAGACCATCAGGTGGGGGCAGGGTTAGGCGTGTCTGAGGTCAGATTCTCCTTGGGCAGGGCTTGCTGTGGCTGCTGTCAGGGCTGGGGGTGTCCTTCCCAGGTCATTGGAGTTACATTCCCAGGAGGATTCTGGCTGTCTCTGCTGTGTCATGCAGGTTTCCAGGAAAATTGGGGAAGCCAGCAGATACAGGCCTCACCCAACTCCCATGCAACCCAAAAGGCCAGTCTCACTCCCACTGTGCCCCACCCCAACAGCACCCAGTTTGTTTCCAGGCAATGGGCGAGTAGGGCTGAGAACTTGCCCCAGGCTAACAGCCTCCCAGTTGAAAAAGCGAACAGGGCTTCTAGGTTTCATGCCTCCTTGCCTGCCCACATCTGTACTCTGGAGTCACCTCCTCCCCCAAGTTCTGTCCAAGAAACTTTATGTTCAGTTGGAACTGTTACAAAGTTCAGCTGGAGGTTTCCTTCTCCATGTGATCTTTTCCCAGTTCCTCTGGCAGTCCTCCCCAAGGACCTCTGTGAGACAATGTCAGAAATGGCTTTTGTAGGGACCGAAAGTGCCCACAGGATTCTTCCTGCTGTTTCCTCTACTCCTGAATTTTGCTTGCTCTCTGAGTTATCGCAGCTCCAGGTAAGGTCAGATCCTTCTATTGTAACCTGGACCTTCAGACTCCCCAGTGAGGGTGTGTGTCTGGAGGCAGATGATCCCCCTTTTACACTTTGACACTTTGGGCTCTCACAGTATTTGGGCTGTCTCCAGGGTCCTGTAGGAGCAATCCATTTCCTTCAAAGCGTCTGTAGATTCTCTCAGCTTTCCTGGTATGTTCCTACGGTAGTTCTTGGAGGAAAATTTCACAGTGTGTGTCTCCACACGCTGCTCTGTCTGAGTGGGAGCTGCAATTTAGTCCTGCCTCCTATCTGGCACATTCCTCATATCATTTATATTACATTCTTTAGGTTTCTAATGATAAAAAGGGAAATAATGACATGCCTAACTATAGTTTTTTTTCTACAAACTGAAAATGGATATATCTTTTGTTGGCTTTAACATGACCTAGAAAATATGTGTAGGGCACTTACTTGTCAGAAACCCCTTTATTTGAATCAGATTGTACATGAGACTTAATCCCTAGAGAATCCCCTGAAAAGATTACTCAAAGAAAGTATATTTAATGAACCGAAGAAAAATGAGAGCCATCTGTCTTAGCTGATCTAGACATCTTGAAGTATGAAGCCACAGGAAGGACTAGGTATTTCTTCAGAAAAATATTAGCTCAGGAGTACAATACTCAAAGCTATATGCTTGATTTAGATTACAGTAATCACATAGGACTATCTCACACTTTGAATATTCATATTCCATCAAAAATATGAGTTCAAAAATAACAGCAAGCTGATGTAGGAAAATCTTATCTACAAGTATACATGTGACATCAGATCATGAAACTTGTCAAGACTTTACAAAAGCATGTGATGGTTTGCAATCCTCTGCTTATCAAAATTCTGTGTCTGTGGTGCTCTCCATCTGTCTTGGCAGGTATGAGGATAAAATTATTAGTTCTTTATTAGCATATGTTTTAGTTCTCAGATGTTTGTTTATGGGAAAAATTAATGTAGCATGCAACTTGCAATTAGTTTTTACACTGTTAATGACAGGTTCCCATAAAATGCCTTGCATTGAAATATGGAAACTGATGGCATTAATAAGGTTTGTAGATGCTCATTCTTAGGGTTGCAAAAAGAGGCCAAATCAGTAGAGTTTACCTATATAAATTGACCCATTTGACAAGATTCCCAAGAATTTTGCAATTGGCCACCTCTTTGGTAACTTGAATATTAAGGAGTAATTTATGGCAAACATCTTTGATACAATTTGGCCATGGTGGTCACAGAGTGAGCAAAATAGTTACTTTTACTGATTTATGTGTATATACAATTATGGGGAGAGCTTCAGTTCATATTATATTGGAAAATTGCTCTGTACTTGGTCTGAAAGATACATATATGAGTAAGGCATGGTCCCTGTTCTCCAGGACACTAGTTATAACAATGTCTCCTACACAAGTTCTAATTCATCAACTTGAGTTAGATTTAGGCACCTGCATTTTTTTTAATAGAGATGAGGTCTCAATATTGCCCAGGTTGGCCTCAAACTCCTGGGCTCAAGCAAGCTTCCTGCCTTAGCCTCCCAAAGTGCTGGGATTACAAGCATGAGGCACTGTGCCTGGTGGGACCTGCATTTTTTTTTTTTAGTCCTCATATATGTTGTAACTGTTAGCTAAAAAATGAGAAAGCTTATTTATCTAATTCCATTTTTATTCTTTAAATGTACTATTATCTCCACCTGAAGTGATTCCCTCCAGTTTTTCACAGCCTACACAACTTAAAAAATCAACCTATGTAACATTTCTCATGACTCCTCAGATCACAATTCCCAACATTTTCTGATCATCATTTTGTTCTCTAATTGGGGAAGATATATATAGAAGTATTTAGTGCTGAATACAGGACTAATTGTACTACAATAAACTCATAAAATTCAGTGAGAATACAAAAGTTGGGTGTATTCTGACTTGCAAGTAATTTTAATGGGCATCTCGACAGAATGAAGACTATCCAGACTTTGAGAGCTGGTGTAGATATTCTCAATTTCCTTTCCATGTCTAAGTACTACACTTCTGTTTCTTCTCCATGTCTGGAAGCCTGACTGCATCTTTAAGGGTCTTTTCAATTCCAGATTCTGGTTGAAGTTAACTGATTGGGAACATTGGCATGAGATCAGACAGAGGAGGAAAGGACTTACTATTTATTCTTCCTTCCCTGTCACACCATGGATTGATGACTAGTCCTACTATAGGTCACAGCTGCTCTCCTACACTTGTGGTTTCCCTGGGAATCTAGCCAGTACTACCTCTTTTATCATTTTAATATTAATATTTACTTTTTAAAAAATTGTAATTCAATGAATTATAATATATTCACAGTTATACACCCATCACCACTCTAATCACAGAACATTTTTATCATTCTTAGGAGAATCTCATATTTCTTAGTAGTCACTCCTCATTCTCTCTTGCCCCTATCCTCTTTCAACCATTAATCTACTTTATTTATTTATTTAATTTTTTTGAGAAGGAGTCTCACTCTGTTGCCCAGGCTGCAGTGCAGTGGTGTGATCTCGGCTCACTGCAACCTCCGCCTCCCATGTTTAAGCAATTTTCCTGTCTCAGCCTCCCGAGTAGCTAGGATTACAGGTGTGTACCACTATGCCTGGCTAATTTTTGTATTTTTAGTAGAGACAGGGTTTTCCCATGTTGGCCAGGCTGGTCTCGAACTCCTGACCTCATGTGATCCACCCGCCCTGGCCTCCCAATGTGCTCAGATAACAGGCATGAGCCACTGCACCCGGCCCTTCTTTATGTTTTTGTAGATTTTCTATTCTAGACATTTCATATAAATAAAATCATGTAGCATACGGCCTTTTCTGTCTGGCTTCTTTTGCTGTGCATACATTTCTTAAGGTTCATTCATATTGTAGCCTGAGTCAATATTCTCTTTTTTTTACATCTGAATGATATTCCGTTTTATGGCTATACCATATATTGTTTAACCGTTCAGCAGTTGACAAACATTTGCATTGTTCCACATTTTGGCTATTATCAGTAAGCCTCCTATAAACATTCATGTACAAGTTTTTGTGTGGAAATGTGTTTTAAATTCTTTGGTATGTACCCAGCAGTAGAAATCCTGAGTCATAGAGTGAGTTTAATCTTGTGAACAATTATCAGACTGTTTTATAAAGGGGCTTCATCATTTTACATATTCACTAGCAAAAGATTCGTTTCTCTTCATTCCTCCCAGGATTTGATATTGTCTGTCTTTTGATCCCAGTGTGAGTAAAGTGGTATATATCATTGTAGGTTTTACCACAATGTGTATTTCCCTATTAATTAATAATATTGGGTGTCTTTTTATGAGTTTATTGGCCATCTGTATATCTTCTTTATAGAAATATGTATTATATCCATTTTAAATTAGGCTATTTGTCTTTTTATTATTGAATTGTGAGTTCTTTAATATATTGTAGATATTAGATTCTTATTGGGTAAATTATTTGTAAATATTCCTACTATTCTTGGACTTACATTTTCACTTTTTAATAATGTCTTTAAAGAACAAAATTTTTATCCTGATAAAGTCAAATTTATCTTTTTCTTTGGTGTTTTTGTGTGTGTGTCAATCTAGGAAACAATTACATAATCCATGTTAAGATTTATATCTATATGTTCTAAGAGTATTATTATTATAGCTCTTAAATGCAGTTCTTTGGTCAATTTTGAGTTAATTTTGTGCATGTTGTGAGGTAGGATGATTTTGAATTTGGATATCCAGTTGTCCCAGCATTATTTGCTAAAAAAGAGGGTCTTGGAAAACTTTTTGAAAATAAATTTACCAAAAACTTGAGTTTATTTCTGGACTTTCAACTCTATTCTTTTTGGTCTATATATCTATCTTTATGTCAGTACCACACTGTTTTGAAAACAGTAGTTTCAAGGTAAGTCTTAAAATTGAAAAGTGTGTCTTTCACTTTTTGTTATTTTCAAGATTATTTTTGCTTTTCTGGGTCTTTGCATATCTGTATGACTTTTAGGATCAGCTTGCAAATTTCTACAAAATTTAGATTTGCAGCTTGCAAATTTCTACAAAAAAGGCAGTTAGGATTTTGATGGGATTGAACTGAATGCATACGTTAATTTAAATAACAACCATACAAGCCAGAAGAGACTGGGGGCCTTATTTTAGCCTTCATACAGAAAAAAAAAAAATGCCAGCAAAGAATTTAATATTCTGCCAAACTAAGCTTCAACTAAGCTTCATACGCAAAGGAGTAAAAGTATTTTCCAGACAAGGATACACTAAGGGAATCTGTCACCACCAGACTGACCTTACAAGACATGCACAAAGGAGTTCTAAACATTGAAACAAAAGAACAATACTTGCTAACATAAAGGTACATATGAATAGAAAGCTAAGAAATCCTATAAAGCTATTACACAATTAAAACTACAAAGTAGCTAACAAAACTGTGACTGGAACAAAATCTCACATATCAATATTAACCTTGAACGTAATAGGCTTAAATGCTCCATTTAAAAGATACAGAGTGGGAAATTGGATTAAAACAGAACAAAGCCTAACCTTCTGCTGCCTTTAAGAGAACCATCACACATGCAATGACACAATAGGTTCAAAGTAAAGGGAAGGAGAAAGATCATGCAAGTGGAAAACAAAAAAGAGCAGGTGTTCCTGTTTTTGTGTCATATAAAACAAACTTTAAATAAAGTAAAAAAAGAGAAGGGCAATTATATATTGATAAAGGGTTCAATTGAACCAGAAGATTTAACTCTTCTAAATATATATGCATTCAACTTCAGAGCACCCAGATTTCTATAACAAACATCACTAGACTTAGAAAAGAGATCAAGAGACATATAATCATAGTGGGGAATTTCAATATCCCACCATTAGCACTAGGCAGATCATCAAGACAGAAAATTAACGAACTCTGGACTTCAATTGGACTTTTGAACAAATGGACCTAATAAACATCTGCAAAATGCTCCAACAGACAACCACAGAAAATATATTCTTCTCATCTGTGCATGGAACATTCTCTAAAATTGACTACCTGCTAGTAATAAAGTAAATCTCAAAAAATTCAAAAAAATCAAAATTATATAAAGCATCTTCTCAGACTACTGTGGAATAAAAAAAAATCGGTGAAAAGAGGAAATTTCAAAAACCACATAAGTATATAAAAACTAAACAACTTGCTCTGGAATGACTTTTGATAAATGGTGAAAGTAAGACAGAAATACGAAAATTGAAATTAATGAAAATAGAGATGACATACCAAAACCCCTGGGATACAGCAAAATACGTGTTAAGAGTTTAAATCAAAACCACAGTGAGATACCATCTCACACCAGTTAGAATGGCCATCATTAAAAAATCAGGAAACAACAGGTGCTGGAGAGGATGTGGAGAAATAGGAACACTTTTACACTGTTGGTGGGACTGTAAACTAGTTCAACCATTGTGGAAGTCAGTGTGGCGATTCCTCAGGGATCTAGAACTAGAAATACCATTTGACCCAGCCATCCCATTACTGGGTATATACCCAAAGGACTATAAATCATGCTGCTATAAAGACACATGCACACGTATGTTTATTGCGGCACTATTCACAATAGCAAAGAGTTGGAACCAACCCAAATGTCCAACAACGATAGACTGGATTAAGAAAATGTGGCACATATACACCATGGAATACTATGCAGCCATAAAAAATGATGAGTTCGTGTCCTTTGTAGGGACATGGATGAAACTGGAAAACATCATTCTCAGTAAACTATCGCAAGGACAAAAAACCAAACACCGCATGTTCTCACTCATAGGTGGGAATTGAACAATGAGAACTCATGGACACAGGAAGGGGAACATCACGCTCTGGGGACTGTTGTGGGGTGGGGGGAGGGGGGAGGGACAGCATTAGGAGATACACCTAATGCTAAATGACGAGTTAATGGGTGCAGGAAATCAACATGGCACATGGATACATATGTAACAAACCTGCACATTGTGCACATGTACCCTAAAACCCTAAAGTATAATAAAAGTAGATATACATAAATAAAAAAAAAAAAAAAGAGTTTATAGCACTAAATGTCTACAGGAAAAATATAGAACACTTTCAAATTAACAACCTAATGTCACACCTAAAGGAACTCAAAAAAACAAGAAAAAAAACCAAAGCTAGAAGAAGAAAGGAAATTTAAAAGATTACAGCTAGACTAAATGAAATTGAGACCAGAAATACTACACAAAGAGGAAACAAAATTATAAGCTTAATCTTGGAAAGGATAATCAAAATTGGTAGACTGATAGCTATGTTAACCAAGAAAAAAAACAGACAATTCAAATCAGCATAGTCAGAAATGACAAAGGTGATATTCCAACTGACACCAAAGAAATACCACAAATACTTGGAGACTACTATAAACCTAAGTGTACAAACTAGAAAACCTAGAGAAAATGGATAAATTCCAGGAAATATACAACCTCTCAAGATAAAACCAGGAAGAAATTGAAATCCTGAACAGATGAGTAGTAAATAAATAGTAAAATTGGATTAGTAATAAAAATAATCTCCCAACAAAATAAAACCCAGAACCAGATGAATTCACAGCCAAATTCTGTCAGAAGTACAAAGAAGAGCTTTTACCAATCTTACTAAAACTATTCCAAAAGATTAAGGGGAGATTTCTCCTTAATTAAGTTTATAAAACCAGTATCATCCTGATACCAAAATATGGCAAAGAAAATAAACAAACAAAAAATAGACCAATGTTCCTGATGTGTGGAAATGCAAAAATCTTCAACAAAATTCCAGCAAACCAAATGCAACAGCACGTAAAAAGATAATTTATCAAAATCAGTTGGGCTTTATTCCTGAAAATGCAAAAGTGATTGAACATACACAAATCAATAAAGGTGATTAAGCACATAAATAGAATTAAAAACAAAAACCATATGACTATCTCAATAGATACAGAAAAAATATTTTATACAATCTAACATCCCTTCATGATGAAAAGCCTTCAACAAACTAGGCATCAATGGAACATACCTGAACTATCTATGACAAACCCAAAGCCAACATCATACTGAGTGGGCAAAAGTTGAAAACATTTCCTGTAAGAACTGGAACAAGACAAGGATACCCACTCTCACCATTCCTATTCAACATAGTACTGGAGTTCTAGTCAGAGCAATCAGGCAAGAAAAGAAACTACTAAGTTTCCTACCAAGTAGGAAAAGAGAATGTTGTGTTATCTCTGCTCACTGATGACATGATCCTATGCCTAGAAAATGCCAAAAATTCTAAAAAACTACTAGAACTGATACACAAATTTAGTAAAATTTTAGGATACAAAATCAATGTGGAAAAATAAGTAGCATTTCTCTACACTAATAATGTTCAAGCTGAGAACCAAATCAAAAACTCAATTTACAATAGCCATACACAAAGATTAAAAATCTAGCAACACATTTATCCAAGGACGTGAAAGATGTGTACAAAGAGAACTACAAAACACTGATGAAAGAAAGCATAAATGACATAAACAAATGGAAATTCATTTTGTGCTCATGTATTAGAAGAATCAATATTGTTAAAATGACCATGGTGCTCTAAGCAATCTATAGATTCAACACCATTCCTATCAAATTACCAACATCATTTTTCACAGTAACATTAAAAATTCTAAAATTCATATAGAACCAAAGAAGAGCCAGAATTGCTAAAGCATTCCTAAGCAAAAGGAACAGAGCCGGAAGCATCACATTACCTGACTTCAAACTATACTACAAGACTGTGGTAACCAAAACAGCATGGTACTGGTATAAACATAGGAACACAAGTCAATGTAATAGAATAGAGAACCCAGAAATCAAACCAAACATCAAACACCTACAACCAACATTCAACAAATTCAACACAAATAAACAATGGGGAAAGGACACTCTATTAAATAAATGGTGCTGGGAAAACTGGCTAGCCACATTCAGCAGAAGGTAATTAAACGCAGGATGGATTAAAGACTTAAGTGTAAGACTCTAAACTATAAAAACCCTAAGAAAACTCATAGGAAAACTCTTCTGGACATTGACCTAGGCAAAGAATGCATGAGTAAGACTTAGAAAGCAAATGCAAACAAAAATAGACAAATGTGACTTAACTGAAAAGTTTTTGCATAGCATAAGAAACAATCAACAGAATAAATAGATAACTTACAGAATGGGAGAATATATTTGCAAATCTATAAGGAATTTAATCAATAAGACAAAACAACTTAAAAATCTATAAGGAATTTAATCAATAAGACAAAACAACATTAAAAATCTATAAGGAATTTAATCAATAAGACAAAACAACATTAAACAGACAATTCTCAAAAGATGACATACAAGTTGTGAAGAAACATGAAAACATGCTCAGGATCACTAATCATCAGAGATATGTGAATCAAAACCACAATGTAATACCGTCTCACAACAGTCAGAATGGCTATTATTAACAAATCAGAAAATAACAGATTTTTGCCACAACGCAGAGAAAAGGGAATGCTTATACATTACTGGTGGGAATGTATATTAGTTCAACCACTATGGAAAACAGTACGGAGATTTCTTAAATAATTAAAAGCAGAACTACCATTCAACCCAGAAATCCTACTATGGGGTGTCTACCCAAAGGAAAAGAAATTGTTTGATCAAAAAACACTTGAACTCATGTGTTTATAATAGCACTACTAACAATAGCAATCTTAGTGTCCATTAGTGGTGGATTGGATTAAGAAAATGTGATATTGATACCAAGATATACTATCCAGTTATAAAAAATCAAATCATGTCCTTTGCAGCCACATTGATGCAGCTGGAAGTTTTTCTAAGTGAAATAACCCAGAAACAGAAAATCAAATATCACGTTATCACTTATGAGTTGAAGTTTAACAATGGATACACATAGACACAGATGGAAACAGCAGACACTGGGAACTGCAAAATGGGGGAGGGAGGAAAAGGGGCAAGGGCTGAAAAACTACCCATTATGTATTATGTTTACTATTTGGGTGAAGGGTTCACTAGAATCCCAAATTTCCTTCAATAGTGTTTTGTGGTTTTCAGTGTACATATTTTGCATTTTTTGTGTTAAATTTCTACCTAAGTATTATTTTTTATGTTATACACAAAATTATTTTTAATTTCACTTTTTGATGGTCCACTGCTAATATATAGAAAAAGTTTATTTGTTTATATTGATCTTGTATCTAGCAACCTTGCTGAAATTCTTTGGCCTGATAGTTGCATGTGTATTTCATACAATTTTCCATGTGTATTTCATGCCCTTTGCAAATAGAGATAATTTCACTTCTTTTCAATCTGGATGTCTTTTGTTTCATTTTCTTGCTTGCTTTATTACTCTTGACTAGAAACTCAATGTCAAATAAAAATGGTAAGAGTGGACATCTTGTCTGGTTTCTGATCTTAGGGGGCAAGTTCAGTCTTTCAACATTAAATATGCCCCTCAACAGGCTGAGAAAGTTTGCTTCTATTTCTGGCATGTTGAGTGTTTCATTATGAAAAACTTGATTTTACCAAATCTTTTAAAGTCTCTATTGAGATGACTATGTTTTTTACTTTTATTTTATTAACATGGTATTTTACATTGATTTTTATATGTTGAACTTACCCTGAATTTCTTAAATATATCCACTTGTTTATTGTGTATAATCATTTTTATAAATTACTGGATTGTATTTCCTAGTATTTTGTTAAAGATTTTTGTGTCTATATTCATAAAGGATATTGGTCTGTAGTTTTCTTGGTTTCTTTACCTGGTATAGGTTATTGGATAATACTGGCCTCATAGGATGATTTTAGAAGTGTAAACTTCTCTTTCATTTTTGGAAAAGTTTGTGAAGGATTAGTGCCAATTATTTGATGGATGTTTAGTAGAATTCACCAGGGAAACCATCTGGTCTTGGGTTTTTCTGTAAGAGAATTTTCTTGATTTTTACTTCAGTCACTTTAATTTTTACACACATATTCATATTTCTATTTCTTCTTGAGTTTCAGTAATTTATCTTTCCAGAAGTTTTTTCATTCAATCCAGTTATTTAATTTTTTTAGATAACTTGCTCATAATTGTTTATTAGTACAGTCATCCTTTAATAAACACTGGAAATTGTTTCCAGGACACACAACTCTCCCTACTTCTCTATACCAAAATTCACATATATTCAAGTCCTGAAGTAGGCCCTGGGGAACCTGTGTATACAAAAAGTTTGCCCTTTGTATATATTCAGGTTTAACATCTTGAGAATACTGTATTTTCAATCCATGTTTGGTTGAAAAAAATCTGCATGTAAGTGAACCCATACAGTTCAAACCTGTGTTGCTCAAGAATCAACTGTATTCCTTTATAATCCCTATTTATTTCTGTAAGGTTGGTAACAAAATCACTCTTTTTTTTTTTTTTTTTTTTTTTTGAGACAGAATCTCACTCTGTCACCCAGGCTGGAGTGCAGTGGCACGATCTCGGTTCACTGCAACCTCCACCTCCTGGGTTTAAGCGATTCTCCTGCCTCAGCCTTTTGAGTAGCTGGGATTACAGGTGCGCACCACCATGCCTGGCTAATTTATGTATTTTTGGTAGAGACAGGGTTTCACCATGTTGGTCAGGCTGGTCTCAAACTTCTGACCTTGTGATCTGCCTGCCTGGGCCTCCCAAAGTGCTGGGATTACAGGTGTGAGCCACCCTACCTGGCCCCCTTTCATTCTCTATTGTAGTAATTTGGTCTGCTCTATTTCTCTTGGCCAGTCTAGCTAAAATTTTATCTATTTTGTTGATTAAAAAAAAAAAAACTTGATTTTGCTGATGTTCTTGGTTTTTCATTAGCTATTTATTTCCTTTGCCATTATTTTTCAATCTAATATGTATTATTTCTTTCTTTCTGGTTACTTTTTGCTTATAATGTTCTTCTTCTGGTTTCCTTAGATGGAAAGTTAGGTTGTTGATTTGAGATCATTCTTATATTTATTACAGACACTTACAGCTATGCATTTCCCTCTAACCACTGCTCTAGCTACATCCCATAAATTTTGGTATGCTGTATCTTCATTTTTGTATCTCAAAAATTTCTAATTTCCCTTGTGATTTCTTATTTGATTCATTATTTAGTAGTATATGTTAATTCTCACATATTTGTGAACTTCTCTGACCCCTTTAAACTTAGGATTAATAAGTAATTTTGGCTATGAGTATTCTTGTTGTATAAGTTATTTCTTCTTTCCTCGTCCTATTCCAAACCTTTAGAAATATTCTCAAAATTTTAGTAGAGACGGGGTTTCACCGTGTTAGCCAGATTGTCTCGATCTCCTGACCTCGTAATCTGCCCACCTTGGCCTCCCAAAGTGCTGAGATTACAGGCGTGAGCCACCGCACCCGGCTGCCAACTTGTTTCATAGCATTATATAAAATTTCTAACTTGTTTTTGAAGGTTTTTAAGTGTATATGACATTGTTTAATTATTGCCCTTCAGTTTGGCATTTATATTGTTTACAATTAGTTAGTATAATGATGCTGTTAAAAGCATATTTTGCATTTTATTTTGTAGAATTTAGGATTATTTTCTTAGAATACATACATTGAAATGAAATTACCTAGCCAGAGGGTAATAATATTTAAGACCCTTGACATATACTGCCAAATTATTTTACAAACATACTAATATCCATTGCAATATAAGTGTATCATTTCATATTGATATAAAATGATAGTGGACAGGTGGGGGTACTCACCACTGTACTAATGAGGAATAAAATAATAGTTGAGTTTTAAAGTCAGAGGTCAACCAAATATTTTCTTTGTACTTTCTATGTACAGAAATAAGAATACTTTCTATGTACAGTAATACTTTCTGTGTACAGAAATAATGATCTGAAAGCTAGAGAACTACATGACACTTATTCTTGATTAAGGGTTTGCAATATCATGAATTGCTAAAGTCATATAGTATATACTGTGTGTGCTTTGAAGGGCAGTGCATCATCCAGATGTTTCTTATAGTATTCTTGACTCCGTGGTACTTTATGTAATTCATGGCAGCGTATTTCAATTGCCAAATCAACGGTGGAGCCAAATCCTATGGGGATTCACAACAGTGAACAGGCATGCTGATTTGACTTTGTTTTGTATTTGTAAAGATTTATGGTAGAAAAGAAGATTAATTTGGTTATTAATTTGGAATATTTTGCAGAAAGTATAAGGAGACTATCCAAGGAGACAGAACATTGCAAATCAAAACACAGATGTAAAAGCTAAGATTTGGGGACAGGTGGATAAACTAAAGCAGTTTTTCAAAGTATATAATTCACATAAAAAGAAGGGGATAGCTTAATCCAGCCCCCATTGGATTTACCCCAAATTAAAAACATCCTCAATTTGAGCCTGTAAGTGTGCATGAATATCCTGTTTCTTCTCCTGGAGACATGCTAGGAAAGCCCTTTTTGAAGTTGACTGTGGCCGTAAGATTTGTTTTGCACAATTTAATGTATGAGGCAATGATTTATACCACATGTGAACGGAAGATTTGTGAGTCAGTGTACAATCCTCCACATTTTTGTTCTTTGCCTTGCCAGAAGAAACCTCATTTAGCCCATGTTTCTGAGTGACTACTCATATTAGTTTGTTAGGGTTGCCATAATAATTACCAAAGACTGGGCGGCTTAAACAACAAAAACATATTTTTTTTCTCACAGTTTTGGAGGCTGGAAGTCTCGCATCAAGGTGTTGGCAAAGTTGTTTTATCTAACACTTCTCTGCTTGGCTTGTATATGGCTGTCTTCTCCACATGATCATCTTTTTGCATCTGTCTGTGTCCTAATCTCTTCTTTTTTTTTTTGTTTTTTTTTTTTTGGAGATGGAGTCTCTCTCTGTCGCCCAGGCTGGAGTGCAGTGGCACGATCTTGGCTCACTGCAAGCTCCGCCTCCCGGGGTCACGCCATGCTCCTGCCTCAGCCTCCCGAGTAGCTAGGACTACGGGCGCCCGCCCCTTGCCCGGCTAATTTTTTGTATTTTTTAGTAGAGACGGGGTTTCACCGTTTTAGCCAGGATGGTCTCGATCTCCTGACCTTGTGATCCGCCCGTCTCAGCCTCCCAAAGTGCTGGGATTACAGGCTTGAGCCACCGCGCCTGGCTAATCTCTTCTTCTTATAAGGACTATAGGCATATTGGATTAAGGCCCATCTATGTGACTTCATTTTACCTTAATTACTTCTCTAAAGGCCCTATTTCCAAATACAGCGCCGCTTTGAGGTATTAAATATAAACATATAAATTTATATAAGTATAAATTTGGTGGAATGCAATTCCACCCATCACACTGCCGCTAGGTGGACTCATTGCTGACCCACCACAGACAAGTAATGTGAACAAAACTTTAACACTTTTTTGTACACATTGGGTAGGATTTGGATGTTTTCTTACTGCAGAATAATCTAGGGAATACTGAACAATATATTTCACTCAATAATAGTATCTTATAGGTCAATCTGTGCTAAGAACAATGAGCAAAAAACCCACAATATTTCTGCTCTTGTAGACTTGCTTAAAATTTTAGTGTGTAGGGGTAACAACTGCTAAACAGAAAAAGTCTGATTGGGTAGATGGGGGGTTAAAAGCTTTTGTTATTTGTTATTCCAATTTGTTAACAAATTTGGAATATGAACTTTTTTGAAAATTGATTTATGTATCCATATTAATTATATAATAAAACAATTTATATAAAAGTAATTGAAAACTATAAAACACTTTAAAGACGTATTTACATTATTGTCCTCTGTTACACCAATTATGTATTTTATACAACTAGGGCTTTATCTGTGGTGAATCTGAGGGCCAGAGAGCTTAATCAAATTATTTAACTTCACATAGCTAGATGGGAGAAAAATGTTAGGCCCATGAAAATGTGTTTTTCCAGACCTTGCTTTTTTTTTTTCTACTTCATCATTGCATTTGCACTTGATTTTTCTGACTTCAATTTCAATTTGAAGACAGTAAGTCCTTGCTTTAAATTCCTGAAAGGTAGATGAACTCTTCTGCCCATGGACAATATAATTCTCCTTCTGTCCTGCATAATTAAGCACATAACTGGGTTTCTATTTCATATCTCTTAAACACACATTTTTTTGGTGCAAACTAGAGAACCCAATGCATCTAATATATATGTTCTTCTGATATACAGATATTAATTCTTTAAGCTGAATTTCTAAAATATCTCAATTGATAAGAATTCACTTTTTACCTCCTGAGAAGTTAAAGCATTGATAGACTTCAGCATTTTATAATTATAACTAACTTGATTTCTTTATAAATATAAAATTAAACCAGATATTGGCCTTTTCTTTTTGTGTCTATGGAATTGACAGGTTGTTTTTTGCCTTTATGGAAAGATATAATTATGAGATTACTAAAATCCTATTAATATATGTGGACACTCTTTATAAGATTAACAGTTTCTCTCTCTGTAGTAGTCATGTTTTCCAAAGTTACATGTTTTCCAAAGATTTTGCCTCTACCTGTGAGCAACATCTCGTATATTATACATGCCACCTGACAATGTTATAGCCTGGTAGAATCCTGATTCAAAGATGGCAGTACAATGATAAAAAGTGGTCAGAAATATTCAATAAAAGAGATAAAAGTAAATAAAAAATATTTGTTTCCTGTATACTTGAGCTTGCATTAGGAACTCTACAAATAATTTTTTATGACTGCAGAGGTCAAGAACAGAACTCATTAATAAACATACAGAAATTCCAGATAACTAGGCTTGAGATGCCTCCCCCATCCAAAAAAAAAGAGAAAAAAGTATTTAATTAAGACAAATTGGTATTTCCTGTGATTGAAAATTAAATGTAAGTTTGAAGAGATACAGAACTTAATAAAGACTGTACTGTTTTGATTCTGGAAACAATTTGTAAATTAAAGTGAAATTCCTCCTATTAAATTTAATACATTATCTTTTACTGTTCTGAAGTAAGTTTATTCTCCTCTCCAACTTTTGTTTATGGTGAAAGAAACAAAGATGTATTCATCATTACATTATCATATTTTCTATTTTCAAGTTCTTCTAGGAAGTTTTCAGAGAAACTTGTGGGCCTCTTTAGGTATACCCAGAACTTCCTAATGAAGCATCGGTAAACTTCTGAGGTCCATGAATAAGTGCTAGCTTATAGGTTATATAGCTACATCTGAAAGCTGATTAATGAGTTCTATTATTTTTTTTCCATTCATTTTCTTCAGCATTAAAGATCACATTTTTAATATGAGTAATTTTCCAGAAATTGGCACAATATTTTAATTTGGTAAATATTAATATCTTCTTCCCTTGAATTAATTCAGATCACGCGAATAATCTAAAACCCAACTGATTTTGATATGTAGGTACAACATACATACATGTGATTAGTTTTGTTGATGTGGGCACTTTATTTTCCCCCCAAAAATTTAGACTACAGAGAGATTCTTGAGGTTTAGACTATCAGATGTTCTGCAGTCATCTCAGGCCTCCCATAGTCTTGGATAGGTGGTTCTGATAACACTGTTTAAACCTCTTTGAGATTTAGTTCCCTCATTTTTAAAATAGAAATGATAAATCTTATTACCTAGATACAGACAGACAATTTATTTTATAGAATTATCTTGTGATTTTTATCCCTTTTATCCTTTCCTAAATTAAACTAGTTTAGTTTGTGGATCCAGTTATGCATTATGGAGTCTCCAGAGCCTTTCAAAAGAGCTATATCTAGCTCATGTACCTTCTTTGCTTTACTTGATCTTATCATATTCCCCTATTAATCTCTGTAGCTGATCTTACCTTCCTTGTGAATCTTTATCCCACCGAGTAGATGAGAGAGTTAATTTCCCCAATCAAAAGCATCCTATTCTCCTGTAGTTTATATAATCTCTTTTAAGTTTACATATTTAGCCTATTGAAAGTTTTCTCTCTCACATAATTGTGGTAAATAGGCTTGAATGGATGATTCAGTGTAGGTAGGTAAATTACTAATCTCTGAGTTCTGTTACCTTCTTTTAGTTCCGTTCATGGTATCTGAACACATTAATATATAAGGACTTAACATATCTTGTAGTTGTGGGGAAAACAGGCTTCTATAAGGATTCAGTTTTTCTTGATTTTCACTGTTCTCTATTGCATATTGAGTAATTTGGGGTCATCCACTGGATTACTTAGTCCAAGGAATTTCTCATGATTGAAAGCCACACCCTGGTTTACTGGACCAGAATCTGAGCCTCTTTCAGCAAATTCATCAAAGATGCAGGACCCTGTGGTGCCCAGCATTCCACACGTAGCTGAGGAAGAGCCAGGGACAAGGCATCAGTTTCATTTATACAAACACTTCACACCTACAGCATTGACCCTAGGCTTCTCAACCCTATTAGAAGTAGTAATTTGCACAGTTTCTCTTAAGGCTTGGGTGCCTTGGTCTGCAACGGTTTCAGACATCCCACAATCACCTGAATCTCTCTCGCTCTTCTTTCCCACCACCCCAAGAAAAAGGGAGGATATGTCTGCTCCTATGTGTCAGTCTCCTTCTGCTTCCATCAGATCTCTGATCTAGCAGGGGCAGATTCTTTACACACTCCAGATTTTCTCCAGGGGCTTGTCTTTCCTGGTAGGTGTTAACTCCAAGACGTAATATGGCCTGACATGAATGCCATTAATTAGATTTTAAATTTAGTATTTCTTATCTTACAGTTTCATGTTGGCTTAAAAAAAAAAAAAACCACTATCAACTATCAAAAGCCTTCAATTAAGTCAATGGAGTAGTAACCTCTTTTTCTTTAGGGACCCTACCTTCTCCTTCTCCGTCCTGGAGTGATAGTGTAATAGCTCAGCCTTAGGAGCATAAGGTTCTGAGAAAACTGATTTAATTGTGAAATAAAGGGAGTAAACAATCTGTAGATTCACACTGGTATTTTCATGATACTAAACAATTTTTCACATATAAAATGATCTTGAATAATTCACATGGGTTTTTATAGAATATAATTAAATGGAGAGTAAAAAAGAGCTGGAAATTATTATACCTAATAATTACATACATCTGCATGATTCATATGATAGCATAATTTAATGGGAAAAAAACTAAGAGTTATGTGATCTGCTTTCTGGGTTTGTTTCCGCTTTGCAGTTATCTTTAAAGGCAAAACTGCTAATTTAATAGTGATAATTCTAAAACACTGCTTTAAAAAGCTTTAACATGTGCTTATGAGAATAAACTTGCTTCTCTTCCATTTATCAGTGAGTCTTGTCCAATTCCAGGCTTGTACCAATTTTGTTGTATGTAGCATTACCTACTGTGTCAACCAATGGGCAGCTCTATCTGACTTTTTTGTTATGTGGCCAAGCTTACACTGGAAAATGTTATTTTATTTTCAAAAATCAACTTGAACTTGGTATCTGTTAGCAGATGTCTTGGAAGAGCAGGTAGGAAATGAACTAAATGATGAATTCTGACTAATTGTGATGCAGGAAGCAGAGTAATGCATGCAGATTATATGCTGCAGAGTGAGTCAGCAATTTTGTTTATTCCTACTCATGTTCCCTGAACTTTTTTCACAAAATGATTGAATACTAGAGATATATACTTATCCAGTATGAAAGCAGTTGTTAAAAAAGCCAAAGAATATTCTGCCTACCAATTGATCATTACCTAGAAAGACAGCACAGTATCTTAGCAGATTGCTGTAAGTGATTAAATTGGTATCTTGATCAATCAGCACTCCAATATCTCTAGAATAGATTCAGTTTCATTGGTACATGTCACATAAGAAGGGCAAACACATTTCTCTGACCTCAAACTGCAGGGCATCTTTGCCTAATATTGGTGGCACCATTTCAGTATGTCAAAGTATTATATATATATGGAACATTGTCAAAAACTGTTAAAACGAGCAAATCACTTGATCTTGAGCTTCTGTTTTTTTTTTTTTTTTTTTTTGGCCAGCACTCTTTTCCTTGAGTTCTTACTCTGTGCCAGTCACTGTTATGTTTCACATGGATTATTTTCACAAGAACCCTAAACTACAGGTATGTAGTATTTTCCCATTTTATGAAAAAGATAATGGAACTTAAAGAAAACATATCTATTGGCTAAGAACTTAAATAGATAAGCTCAGTATAATTCTAGGCAGTCTGACTTTAGAATTTGTTTTCACTACCATTATATTAGGCTCAAAGATTTCTCCTTGTTTCAATATTTGCTTGGACCATGCATAACAATATTTTGTCTAGATATCTTGCAATAATACCAGAACTGCTCAGATAGATAGGGAAAGACTTACGTACGTCTCAGGAAGCTAGCAAAGTTTAGACCCAGGGGCCAAATCTGGCCCACTGACTATTGGAAATAAAATTTTATTAAGGTATAGCCATGCCCTTTTGTTTACATATTATCTAGGGCTGCTTTTGTGTTACAGTCACAGAACTGAGTAGCTGTAATAGAGATTGGACCACAAAATAAAATATTTACTATCTGGGTTTTTATAGAAATTTAATGACCCTTATGGACTTTATTGCTGGCTTTTGAATCACTTGAAGTATAAACCTTTAGCTTTCAAATGTAGTCAAAGATTTTTAGACCTAGGCGGGGTAGTGGGTTATGAGAAGTATCCAGCAGGTGATATACATATCACAGTGATTTGGGAGATATCAGGTAGAACACCAGGGCTAGAGGGAGATGGAGCTGGGAATCAGTGAAGTTGCATTCATTCATACATTACAACAAATTTTTAAGGAGTGCCTGATTCTTGACAAGGTTGGCAGTGGGTATTTAAGGTAGCATAGTGAAGAAGACAAAAATGTTTCTTGACTTCCTGTGGCCTAAGGGAGATCACTGAAAATGAGGGAGTACCTATTCATTATAATTCCTGGGGCTGACCATTTAAAACTACTTCTATCTTTAGTATTCCAGCTTGTGGAAGCAATGCTGTGTCCTTTCCTCTCTTCTCTACACTTCATACTCCTTCATTAGCGTTGCTTTCCTTTACAGATACTGTGAATTCCCCTGTATCCCCCAGTTGCTCACCCTAATTACTGCACCTATTCTTGCCTGCTTCCCACCCTACTGCCCTGTTGTTCTGAGCCTAGGAATTTCACAGGCAGTTGAAGTGAAGCTGGAGGAGAAAGAACATCACGACAGTCAAACTCACTGAGAATTATAGGATTAATGCCTGAGAGTGTGCAGTGGACGCTATATATCTGGAATAAAGCAAAGAATTTGAGGAAGTGTCTCACGAAGCTTCACATATAAAATTACTTAAAATTACTTGGGAAAAGGACACTGTCAAACTGAACATTGGTAAGGGCCTGAGAGGCAGAAACAAAGAACTTTAGTCTGAACTGTGTTTACAGAGGCTCACAAATATCTGAGTCTCTGTAAATTGATGGAGGATGGGATTCGGATATTCTTAGTAGTGATTTATGGAAGAGAATGTGTTACATTTATTGCATATCAATATTTCAAGGACTAGGTTTTCTCTACCAATTTCTCCCCAGCTCTGGTCCTTCCCTATTCAAAAAATAAAGAAAATCAATTATTTTCATGTGGACCAATTCTAAAACCATTGAAGCTCATGAGAATCGTAGATAATATTAGATCAAATCCAGGATGTAAATAAAGTTGTTTTTCTCTTTTCTCTCTGCACCCCCACTGTAGGTACTTCCTCCTGACAAATGTTCCATGTTCTAATTGTAATGTTTTGCTTCTACAGGTCTCTAAAACCGCTTTCCTCCTCCAAATCATCCCATTGCATTATCCTTTATTCTGTATCTGCTTTTTAGGCTTTGTAGACTTGATTGTCTAAACAAATTCATTCTTAGCGTCTCCTTCTCACCAACTGCCCACACCTGATCATTCACTTATGGCCCACTTTAAACTCATTACTATTTCCAATGTTGTTACTCCTGTCCATCTTCACTGACTCTGCTGGAAGGAAATAGCACATAATTACTTGAATAAAGGGAAAGGATTCATCTAGCAAACATCTCAATGTTCCAGAGAGTTTGTTCAAACACCAATGACTGGGCCGCAGAGTTTCCGATTCAGGATTTCTGGGATGAAAAACAAAAATGAGAATTTGAATTTCTCATTTCTCAGTCAAGTTTCCAGGTTATGCTGATACTGTTGGTCTGGAAACCACAGTTGGAGAGGTGCTGCTGTAGGCCTTCGGGCTGTGTTTGCTGCCTTCTCCCACATTCCTTTGACTTTGCTGTCAGAAATAACTTTTAAATTCTAATAACATTAGCCCCTGATCACACTCCTAAGGCAGAATTCGGAACAGACTGCTTCCCATGTAGGATCTCTAATAATAAGTCCCAGCATTTTGTTCTAGTCTCTCCTACTACTAATGATGCCCTCAGACCCCATGTGTCATATACTGTAAATTAATACCAAACTAATTTCAAATCTCTAGAGACTCCTTGCTTGGTCTTTCTGTTGTCTCTACACATGCTGATTTCTTTTGTCTGCATGACAAACTGGCTCTCAGGCATTGGTGTACACAGACAATGTCACCTTTCCTGTAAAGCATTCACACTTACCCTGAAAATATTAGATACTTCATTCTCTACAGTTCTTGTATTTACATATGTTAGCACAATGATGCCATAGTGTTGCAATCGTTTTCTGGCTTGTCTTTCTCTAGGAAAGGATTACATATTCCTTTAATGTGCCAATATTGATGGTTTAATTGTCAATCTAGGTCTACATAGCCTTTTACCTGACACGTTGTAGATGCTGTCTCTGTATAAACAATTACGTCCTCCATTACGACACTTTATCCCAGGTCAGCACTGTGGGCCAGATCTTTCCTTTCTTCTAAATGCTTCTTCTACAAAATCTTAAAACTAACCAATGCATTATACTAGCACTAGGTATAGGGGACAGACGGATTTTTCATAGCCTTCGAAACCCCATTAGAAGGGTCTTGGCTACACCCCATGTAGAATCAACCTTAGAATAATGATATGATAATACTTTATAATAATGGCATATTTACTGTTATTTCATTGAGAATTTTTTATGTGTTCGGAGATATCACAATTTATAGCTTGCAAATCTTCAAAATAATGTTATCATATGAGTAGTGTTGTTAATTCCATATTACAGATGAAGGAATGGAGAAACTAAGGTTTCCAGTATCATTCAGAGTGTAAAAGGCAGTGGGTGATACTGGGTGAACTGGTCTAATTTTAGTACCCTGAATGAAAGGACCACTATCTCTCTAGACATGTGTTTAAATTCCACCCTTGCAGATTAACTTGTTTCAGTATTTGCAAGGTTCCCAGGACAATTACGTGTCTTTGAATTTAAAGTAGATTCCTTTCAAGAAGTACTTTTTCCTACATTCTGCATACGAGGGATGCCTTGTCCCAACTGCATATTGTAAGGCTTCTCAGTTGAGTGGCAGTCCGGTGTAACACACCTGTGAGGCAAGACTATGTCCTTGACCCTTGGTTCTTGAGCAGAATTTCTAGTTTGGTTGAAGCACTGAGAGAACACAATTCCTTTTCTACTGCCAGAACCCAAAAATAGATGATGGAGCTTCTGGAAGACCTAAAACAGATTTTATGATTTAGAGAATCCTACAAGTCATGAAGTAGATGAAGTGAATGCAAAGGAACATGGAATAGAATGAGAGAGTGCTAGAATACAGGATATTCAACTGAGAATGTTCTGCTAGAATGATGATCTTCATTAGACAAAGGAACTCAATTTATCTAACAGATTGTATCCTTTCACAACAAAATTAGAGATGGACCTCATTTTGTCTTTGTGATCACTGTACTGCATTATTGTATACTTATTTGTATTCTTCTCTGACACCACTTAACAAAAGGTTTGATTTTCTCATCTAATTCTATCAGTATTCACAAAGCAGCCACATTAGCCTCTTTTAATTATGTAATCAAAATTATCTTAAAATAATGTTCATTTGTTCAGTTAAGCGTCTTCCTATAAATATCTATATGGTGAGTACTGTGGGTAAGTCCATGGACCAGGTAGTTATCACAGATACGTGGATCAATAAGCCTCAGTCTCACTCTTAAAGAGCTTAATATTGAACAAAGGAGACTTTAGAGGATTTGATGTACTAAAAAAAAAGTTTCAAATCAAGAGAGTCAGTTGCCACAAGCCACAGTCAAAATCACTCCCTTACCTCCCTTAGTACCTGGGAATGATCCTTTAGAAGGGGACTGACATGACTGGACATACCCATCAGGAAGATTAGTCAGGAGTTCGGTGTTTAAGAAAATATAGCCTAGGAGGTGTGACCTGGGAAGAGATGGTATGGAGTAGAGTTAAAAAACTAAGACTTGTCTTATTTCAAATCCTAACATACTTTCTTGCTGTGTAATATGGAGCAATTTGTGAAACTTTTCTGAGCTTTATTTCCTTTACTGGCAAAATGAAGATACCGTCACCTCCCTCACAGTGTGGCTGTGATGATTCATATGAATTAAAATGATTGGCAATTACCAAGTATTCAATAGTTGCTTACTATTAATACAATTGCATTATTATTATTTCATTGATTAGTGTTGGGGGAAGAAAGATACACATATTAGAGACATCATATATGTAGAACAAAAAAAAATACACTTGCTGGGATGTGAAGAGAAGTGGAAGAAGGAGGTGTCAATGTGTCTTTAAAATATTGATTCTGGGTGAAGGGGAAAAGACAGCATCATTAATAAACATAAGAACCACAATGATTCCTGCTCCTTAAGCTATCTTTTGGCAATATAACTAACACTAACAAAATGCAAAGAAGGTGATTCGGATTCAGCCTTTTATTAACTCATTTTCAGGTCCACCTATCCGCAAACAGGGAGCTCAGAACTCACTAACTCAGGAAGAGAGCATGACAGCAGACCAACAAAATTATGCTGAGTGACCTGTTTTAGAGTCAAAGCCACAGCCACTAAGGAAGCCAAAAAAAAGTCATTTGTATTTTTTTTTTTGCAAATTACTTGTATCCATGTTTTTACTTTTCTTATTATTCATTTCTAACCTGTTAAATTCCCAGACTTTGCACACCCGATTCCAAAATATTCCTCCTCAAAGATGTTTTGTTGTAAATATGTCCTAAAGAATTCAATATTATGGACTTCTGACTGTAATTTATTTTAAGTATATAGTAATTTAGACAACGCTTTAAAAAATAAATAACAATGTAACACACTTCATAGTCTTGAGGGGAAAAGTTATGAAACCTATGTTTCAGTAACTTTATGACTAATTAAAAATCAAGTGATTCTTAGCCATTTGATTAGTAGCCAAATTCACTTGATTAGTTTATACTTCCCTGGGCCAAAGGAAGGGAATCAGTGTCAGCCAAAATTATAATTGAGACCTGTTAAACACACAGGAAGACCTACTGGCAAAGTTTAAGCTTCCTCCTATATGAGATTATATGGAGTTGTTTGTAAAAGCTACAAATTAACAGATGAAGCTACAATTACTCTCATTGCAAAGAGAAAAATATACCTTATAATAACAAATGTAAAGAAAATGGGTTTATAAAAATGGTGAAAAAAAGGTCCGTGTAAAATAGCACAAAGAGAATATAAATTCTTGCCTTGACCTAGAATCCATCTGCTTCTGTCTGATGAACACCCAGGAACATGCAGAGTACCCTTCCACTCTAGGAACCAACAGTGATAAGTAGCCCACATAGTGATAGTATTTGATTAGAAAACCCTACTAGGCGGCTGTGTTGAACGTGTCAAAAAATGTGTCCTGGACGTCCCTCCTGCGCATCTCTTGTTGAAGCCAGATCTTATTACCTGCTCTTTGTATATCTGTGTCTCTTAGAAACGTAGGTTCTTCTGCCTGTTTCTTCCCATTCTGTAACCCAGCACTGTGAAGATGCTTGTCTATACCCAGCTAAATGACTATGTGCTGTTTTCTCGCCTTGTCTTTTCTGGTTCTTTGCTATGGATTGAGCTCCGTGTTCATTATATTGTGCTTTCTTTTCAAGGAATTTTCTTGGGTTGGACCTTGACATTCCCATCAACTTGGCATTTGCAAAGCTGTTATTTTCCCTTGCCCTTAGATTGCAAGGGCATCTTTGGCTTGCTCTTTTTATTTGGCTTGCTCTTTTTATTTGGCTTGTTTGTTCGTTGTTTCTGTGTGTGTGTGTGTGTGTGTGTGTGTGTGTCTGTGTGTGTGTTTGGCTAGGTTCAAATTGTCTAGGTTCATATTTGGACATGGCATAATTTTTAAATATTTTAGAGCTATTTTACTCAGCCCCTATCAGTCCCCACCCAGCTCCCAAGTTCACATTAGCTCCCCTTCCTGTTCAATTTGATCCCTATCACTCTTAGGATGTTCTTCTGAGGCCCATTAAGCAAAAGCTTATCCTCAGCATTTAACACTGGAAATTAGAGTTAGATGAAGAAGAATCAAAACTATTTCACATAAATGAACATTTTTCTACACCACTACGCTGAATTTTCTGGAAACAAAATGACATTAAATGACAAGTCACCATGGAGCCAAAGGAATCAAATGATCTGAAATAAAGCTTTCCAGAAACATCAATATTTGAAAATAAATAATAAATCATCGATTCAGGTATAGTGAGGATTCTGACATGATTCAAGTTTTTCTAGTTAACAGATCTGGATAAATAGTATGTATTGACTCTAAAAGATCCCTGAAATTTAGAAATTTAAACAGGCAGTTTTGGCCCAGTTTTTAATTCTATGGTAATTATATATTAGATATGAAGAACAGAATGTCTCTGTGAGAATGAAGGTGGCGTGTACATGCATGTCAGGGACCGAGTGCATAAGCATGACCTCATAAGTACAGATACAATTTCACTGTGGTTAAATTTGTTAAACATTAAAACCACATACCCATTATTAAAATTATGTAGGGTTTACTTGTGGGCATTTAGGTTCCTTCTAATAGCTCCAACTTCAATGAACAATGCCAGAAAGTTTGACATTACATTATCCTAAATTCATGTGATACTTACATCTTGGTTAAAATGCATATTTTTTAAAAAATTATTCATATATTTAATTCCAGATTATTTTATGAGCATGAGGTTTACTGAAAGTAGAAGAAAAGTGAGAACAGAGCTGAATAAAATGGGCTTTTTTGTTTTGTTTTTTGAGATAGAGTTTTGCTCTGTCGCCCAGTCTGGAGTGCAGTGTGCCATCTCGGCTCACTGCCACCTCCGTCTCCTGGGTTTAAGCAATTCTCTTGCCTCAGCCTCCTGAGTAGCTGGGACTACAGGCGCCCGCCATCACGCCTGGCTAATTTTTGTATTTTTAGTAGAGAAGGGGTTTCACCATATTGGCCAGGCTGCTCCACTGGCTATCTTAATAGTTTGGAGAAAGCAGATGGGGAGAAGAGGTGCAGCAAATGGACTTCACAGCACTATACATTATTATGAACAAGACCTAATCCTCCTACCTCTTGACCTCACCAGAAGACAAGCTCCTTCTGTGAAAATAAAATTACCAAATATTTTTTCTTCAGTTGTTTTCCATTCATCATTTTGCTATTCTCCTTTCCAGACCCTAATGCTAAGATTCCAGAATCAGCTTGACTTTTATTACAGATTAGTTGTCTTTTGAGTCAGTCCATATTACTGTTGAACTACTCTGGCTTTGGAATATTATTTCTTAAATTAAGCTAAAATTTGACTCTCTTCTCTACTGTTTTCCTCTGAAGCAATTCGGAACAAGTCAAATCCTCATTCTTGAGAGTTTTTCAAATAATTGATGGAACTGCCATGTTTTCCCATAAGTCTTACCCTCTAGATCTTTATTATTAATATTTTCCTGGGTTTAATATGACACTAAAACCCAGGTTGGCACACTCTTCACCAATATTGATCAAATCAATCTATTATTTTGGCATCATGCAGATATAACCCTATTAGTTTTTGAGATCAGTATGTTTCTTTTTCAGAACTCCTGCCTAGAAGGAAATATCGCAGGCTGAGAAGGCTTTTCAACTTTGAGTGCAATCTTGAGATTATCAAGGGAAGTGGTAAAATCAGTTTTTCAAAGATTTTGAAGTTTGTGGAGTCAGAAGAGCATAATATAGGAACAGATAGTCGAAAGTTTTAAGTTTAGTTATTGACCACTGAAAAGCAGATTTCAAAGATAAAAATAAAAACTTTTTAACTTCCTTAAATTGACTTCTCAAATTATTCAAATATATTTTGTGAGAAAATCTGTGTCCAAGTGATCTCATTGTTCAATTCCCACCTATGAGTGAGAACTTGTGGTGTTTGGGTTTCTGTCCTTGTGATAGTTTGCTGAGAATGATGGTTTCCAGCTTCATCCATATCCCTGCAAAGGACATGAACTCATCTTTTATATGGCTGCATAGTATTCCATGGTGTATATGTGCCACATTTTCTTAATCTATCATTGATGGACATTTGGGTTGGTTCCAAGTCTTTGCTATTGTGAATAGTGCCACAATAAACATACATGTGCATGTGTCTTTATAGCAGCATGATTTATAATCTTTGGGTATATACCCAGTAATGGGATTGCTGGGTCAAATGGTATTTCTAGTTTTAGATCCTTGAGGAATCGCCACACTGTCTCCCACATGGTTGAATTAATTTACACTCCCACCAGCAGTGTATAAGCATTCCTGTTTCTCCACATCCTCTCCAGCATCTGTTGTTTCCTGACTTTTTAATGATTGCCATTCTAGTTGGCATGAGATGATATCTCATTGTGGTTTTGATTTGCATTTCTCTGATGACCAGTGATGATGAGCATTTTTTCATGTGTCTGTTGGCTGCATAGATGTCTTCTTTTGAGAATTGTGTGTTCATATCCTTTGCCCACTTCTTGATGGGGTTGTTTTTTTCTTGTAAATTTGGGTTCTTTGTAGATTCTGGATATTAGCCATTTGTCAGATGGGTAGATTGCAAAAATGTTCTCCCATTCTGTAGGTTGCCTGTTCACTCTGATGGTAGTTTTTTTTTACTGTGCAGAAGCTCTTTGGTTTAATTAGATCCCATTTGTCTATTTTGGCTTTTGTTGCCATTGCTTTTGGTGTTTTAGTCATGAAGTCCTTGCCCATGCCTATGTCCTGAATGATATTGCCTAGGTTTTCTTCTAGGGTTTTATGGTTTTAGGTCTAACATTTAAGTCTTTAATCCATCTTGAATTAATTTTAGTATAAGGTGTAAGGAAGGGATCGAGTTTTAGCTTTCTACATATGGCTAGCCAGTTTACCTAGCACTATTTATTAAATAGGGAATCCTTTCCCCATTTCTTGTTTTTTGTCAGGTCTATCGGAGATCAGATTTTTGTAGATGTGTGGTGTTATTTCTGAGGCCTCTGTTCTGTTCCATTGGTCTATATCTCTGTTTTGGTACCAGTACCATGCTGTTTTGGTTACTGTAGCCTTGTAGTATAGTTTGAAGTCAGGTAGCATGACGTCTCCAGCTTTGTTCTTTTTGCTTAGGCTTGTCTTGGCAATGCAGGCTCTTTTTTGGTTCCATATGAACTTTAAAGTAGTTTTCTCCTATTCTGTGAAGAAAGTCATTGGTAGCATGATGGGGATGGCATTGAATCTATAAATTACCTTGGGCAGTATGGCCATTTTCACAATATTGATTCTTCCTACCCATGAGCATGGAATGTTCTTCCATTTGTTTCTGTCCTCTTTTATTTTGTTGTGCAATGGTTTGTAGTTCTCCTTGAAGTGACCACTTTACAATAGCCTTAGTTCTTAGCCCAAGCTCTCTCCCACTTTGGGGGTCATATGCATATCTTTCCCCTTTGTTATTATTTGGTTTTCCTCCTTTAATTTTGAGGAGGAAGGGAAGTTATCACAGGTGATACAGCAAAACCAGATAGAAACATTTTAATAAATTAAGACATTGAAGTTATAGAAAAAGAAGTAACCAATATTATCTAAAAGACCTGAGTTAGTTGGTTGGTTGGTTTTTTTTTTTAAACAGCGAACATCAAACTTTATGCAAGCTTTTCACTTGCCTCTAGAGTACAGCCAGGAGTGTGGAGGGGTAGGGGTTCCAGAGGAGGTGGGCAAAGAAAGGCAGAAGATGAAGAAAGGATTCCCAAATACTTTCAGCACTGACTGAAAAGAATCTCAGGGAAATAAGACACATTTTATGTCATTTTATGGTTGGCTACTAACTTAATTGTTTCCTGTTTGTAATGGCTTATACCAGCATTTCTTTCTATGTATAAAAATTATGAAAGAACTAAAAATCAAAATTTTTGCTAGCCTGGAGATGCCTATATTCAGAATCACTGTTAAGGCATCAGTCAGGAAGAAAATGTTACTGGAAGTAGGTGAAGCCATCATAAAGCCATGGTAGACAGAATGGAATGCACATCATCTAACTTCAAGCCCAGAAGTCTTTCTCATATATTTTATCTGTGTTTCTAAAAGTGATAATATATTCCATGGCATTTTGTAAACTATAAAATATTAAACAAATCCACAGAATTAGTTTGTTGATATATCAGCTCTCCAAAAATAATCCCTTAGCTCCAAACACTGCATTATGCATTCAGTTTGGTCACTTGGTGGGCGATACATCAAATTCGAATTTGTAGTTGAATGTCTCATTTAGAAAAACACAAAAATAGTGGCAAACTGGAAAACGGTCTTGCAAAATATGTGGCCTCAGTTAGTCATATTTAATGAAATTATACAATGGTTATCTGACAAATATTCCCCAACAGAAAACACTTAGGAAATAGATTTATAGCTCAACTATGCGTGATCCAGCTTGTTGAAGGCAACTTTTAGCCTTCAGGGAGTAGAGTCAGATGTAGCCAAACTTTGAAAATACTCATCAAGCTCCTTATAACCTGTCAGAATCCCCCTTAAGCCCTGGCTGCCAAGACTGCACAACTAAATTTATGTTCAATTACAGTAACTCTATCAGCCAAAGCATTTTGCATATTTACATCCCATTCCCTCTATATAATATTTGAACTTAACATTTACATTTAAGTGGTCTTATTCTAAATTTCCCTTATTGTAAGCAAGCTCAAAAACCTTTAAAGGAGATGGCCAGGCACGGTGGCTCATGCCTGTAATCCCAGCACTTTGGGAGGCCGAGGCGGACGGATTACGAGGTCAGGAGATCGAGACCATCCTGGCTAACACGGTGAAACCCCATCTCTACTAAAAATACAAAAAATTGGCGAGGCGTGGTGGCGGGTGCCTGTAGTCCCAGCTACTCGGGAGGCTGAGGCAGGAGAATGGCGTGAACCCGGGAGGTGGAGCTTGCAGTGAGCCGAGATCGAGATTGCGCCACTGCACTCCAGCCACGGAGACAGCGAGACTCCGTCTCAAAAAAAAAAAAAAAAAAAAAAAAAACCTTTAAAGGAGATATAAATTAAAACTTCAATAAACAAAAATGAAATGAGTAAATACAGTTTTCAAAAGAGAGACAAGACCTGTCTATTACAATCATATACAGTGGTAGTGGTAGTTAGAAAAGGTCCTCACCTAAGAATGTGCTCAAAGAGTAGTGAAAGGGAAGGAAGGGGAGAAAGAAGAAATAATAAAAACTGATGCTTTTTAAAATACAAGTATAGCCTTCATACCCCCGAACTTTTACTGAGTTTGAGGAGCTATTCCAATTGTCTCATATATTTTTACCTTATTTAATCCTCACACTAACATACAAGTAGACATTACTTGCAATTTGTTCATAATAACGATGATGAAATTGTGAAGTAAAGGACCTCTTTCAGAGTCATGGTAGAGTCAGGATTGACTATGGTGCTGTTTGACTGCAAAGCCCTTTTAAAGTAATTGATTTCCAAAGAAAAAATTAGTGAAGATCATTATAGGTCAGTGTACTTTGGGATGGTTTCCTGGAGAAAATGACCCAAATTGTGAGGGCAGGCAGGATGTTTTAGACAGGAAAGCAGCATGACTAAGAGAGGCAGGAGTGTGGCATGCAGGAGGGTGGCATGCAGGAGTGTGCAACAATAAAACTTGGGGTAACAGGCAGACAGAATAGTAAGTAGTCCCAAGGGTGGGTCATTCACCTGATTTTTGTCAGATTTTATTATATTGGTGCATGAATTAAAATATGACCAATATTTTCTTTAAATGATGCTTTTTTGTACTTGAATAGGTTTATTTATAAACACTGTAGCATATCCACAAACAGAAACATGTTTTAATAGTAGGAAGCCATAAAATAAACTGAAAGCAAAGCAAGGTTTTGAATTCTAGCAAGGTATTAATTTCTACCAGCCTAAGATTCTGAGTCTGGAGTTTGCTTTTCCTTTTAATGGAAAATAATTATGATAGCAATAATGGGCAATAGAATCTGAGAATTTATCATATGAGAGTGACTGTTTTTTGAGTGCTTTATGCCTGTGTAATGCCCTATTTGATCATAACAACTGCTTGAGGTAGGAGCTTTTATTTATCCCTTCTTAAGAATAAGGAAACTATAAAATGAAGAGTTTGTAAGTGGTGGATAGAAAGATGTTAAAGATGTACTAGCAATTAACTAAGTCTTCTGACTCCATCAACTAAAACAGTTGAAAGAACCTGAAAAAGGAGCTGACCTTCCAGCCACATTTAATGTTATACCCAGATAATTCCTCTGGTCAGATGTCTCAACACTTAATCTAATCCGTCCTCTTGCCAGTGGCACCTCCTTCATACTTGGGAGCATTAAGGGTGGTGTTATACCACTAAAGTTATATGTCTTTTGTGAGACAAAGAGCAGCATCATATTTGGCATACAAACACATTCCTATGAGTGGGTGTAGGGAATCAAGGACAGGTAGCTTGATTGACTGGATACTTCTGTTGATCTAAAGTTCACATTCCTCAGGAAACAGAAGGAAAATAAAGTATACAGGAACTTATAAAGGGTAACAGAAGAGAACCCCAGTAACAATTGTAAGGATTTTTCTTATACCAAAAATGAGCACTGGGAAGATAGTTTACCAGTTGAACAAGGAAATCATTCTCAAACATTCTGAAGCGACTTAATAGCATTCTCCCACCCCCCACCTTTTAAATTTTTAAGTAATTTCTACAAAAATGTCTGTTTACGCTGATTTATGCAGTGTTTGTGTTTCTTTATAAATATCAGTAGAATAGATTCATGTAAGATTTATGAATCACAAGGGTCCTGAATTGCAAAGATGTGCAATCTTGATCAGTATCATGTCTGTGACCCATCACACAATTCAATTTACTAATGAGGAAAGGAAATGTATTAAAAAGCCCTCACTGCTTCCATCTATTGTGAAAAAAAGAATTTGCAGTGCATCCTAAATCATAATCCCGAGTGGTATTGCAGTCTCCAGAGAAGAAAAGCACCTTTTATGGTTCATGTGAGAGGAGCAATTCTTTCTGGGGGAAAAAAAAGACAGAAAAATGCTAGTTTTCATCCTCCTAAGAAGAGTTGGCCTTAAACAACTGGTATTTTATTAGTTGTGATATGAGGCCAGGCAACGAGAATAGCATGGTGACAGAGAAGGCTGCTTACTTTGTATAATTTGATATACACCAAAGTATATTATACAAAATGTCCTTTTGGTATGTATGTCAAACACACCTTACCATCGTGCCTTTAGACATTTATTAAATATAAAAGTGTAATATCTGAGATATAATGCACTGAGCATTGTCAGCAAACAGTATACTGCCATGGGAAAATTAGCAGCTCTGGGGATGATGCAGTCATTGAACAGGCACAGGAAGTAAGAGACATGGTTAGCATGAGATGCTGCCGATCAGAAAATGCATAGGAAGTTGTCATACTGAAAAACATTGAGAGTACTACAACAGCTTTGTGGAGAAGAAGTGATCACTGAGAGGGAGAGAGGATACAGCTGGGCTAAAAACCATATTTATCCATCTTATATCTTTGTTAAGGGTGGGGTCTATATAGTGTATGTACAGGCAATTAGACAGTTAATTCAATCTATGTAAGTATCAAGCATAGGTAAAATTCAGTCTCCATAAGTTATTTCTAGAAATAAGCTCTGCTAAAATTATTTTAGAAATACGTACCTACATAATTCAGAACCCATTTCTGTCAGCTAGCAAGGAGAATTATGAAAATGATAATCTTTTACTTATGTAAGTGAGCAATATTCACACACAATAATGGCTTGTTTCTTCCTGGGATAACTGTTCCTTATCCTCCAAGCATAGAGCAAGTTTTGTACCTACTGAGTCAGGTTTTACTCCTTTGTGCCGTGAGTGCAAACTTTTCTTGTTTCTATCATATCCTTAACAATTCAGCCTTATCATACGAAAAACAATAACCACAGAACAAGGCAGCCAAGTAAATGGTTCAAATATGAATTGTTACAAAACTTTGGAGCAGCAGAAATTTAAATCAATATGGTGTCCGGGAAACTTTACCAAGGAGCCAGTTAAACTAAGCATTGAGGAATGGGCATGGGATGTAGCAGAGAGGATACACCTGACTGCATTGATTACGTGATCAAATGCCTAACAGTGGAGAAAAATAATGTCAAAAACTCCCTTTTCCTAGTTTATTTTCTTGATTAATATTCCCAAAGCATTTTTTAAAGTCTCTGTTTTAAGTTTTTTTTTAAACTTCACAAATTTGAAAGCAGATCAAAGCAGAAGAAAAGACAAAACAATATGCATAAGTCATCTGGGCACTTGTGTTGCTAAGGCAACAGTTTCATACACGGAGGGAGGGAAGAAAACATTACTTACCAGCAAATGATTGAATCGTATCTACCTCTAATAAAAATGCCTTAGCTTGAGCTGTTCAAACCAATAAGTGCCTACAGTGCTGTGAATGTCTTCGCAATTGTTTTGTGGATTCAACTTTCTCTAACAAAGCACAATTGATTTTATGATAGCAACCAACAATTTGGTTTTCTTAATATACTCATATTGGCAATGAATTCTTACAGCAGCACCTTTCATTTTCTTCACTAGATAGATATAGGCATGCATACAAGGGCATGAATATTCTAGACAGATCTATTCTTCTAACACCTGTTGAAACTGAAAGAAGGAGCATGCTTTCAAAAAGAGTTTTCCCAGCCTGGACAGTCACATATCTAACCATGGTGATTAAACCCACATTCACTACTTTCCCCAAAGGTCTGTAAATGTCGGTATAAGTTCCATAAACTGAAATACATTGCTGTAAGGTTAAGAGAATATCATTGTTAATGATGCCCCTTAGTGCACTTACAATTTCCTTCTAAGAGTTATTGGCTGAGGGACATTCTCAAGCCATATGGACATATATTCTCTAGTCATTATGGAAATTCCAATGTGAGCACTGGTATTCTCAAATCTTATTATGGGCTGCATGAGGGGCATAGAATGTCCTCAGTTTGCCTTTAAAAAAAAATAATCTTCAGAGAGGACCAATGTAGCATACAAAATGAACTTCTTTTAATGCCAAAATTTCTTGGGAATGGTTCTGTACTACGTTTATGTTTATTTTCCATTTAGGCTGGATCATTAGGTCTTTTAAGTTGCCATCATTCAAGACATTTTTATAACTTGGTGCCAGGTGGCTGCTCCTGGAAAACTCTTGGTCCCACTTTACACCTTAATATGCAAATTCCAATCATCAAGATCTTCAAGCAGTAAGAAGAATCAGCTCATGAATTTGGAAAAGGAAGATACTCCAGGGGGTTTTATCACAGAACAAGGCACTTGTACTCTAATGGAACAGGTCAGAGTATTCCAAAAACCGTTCCAGTTTCCCTTTTAAGAATCCCATCAACAAATTCTACTCATTGCTGCTCAAGTTCTGCATTCCCTGTGAACCAGCCCGTGAGAATATCTATCCCACACTACAGTCTTCTTATCTGAGCAGCTCCTATATTCATGTTCAGTATGCTTGATCCTAACCCTATCTATTTCATGTTGGAAATAATTGAATCAATCTCTTTAGAGAAAAATTCATGTGTTTCTTTGGCATGCTCAACACCAAAATCTAATCCTAAAGAAATGTTTAAGAACGTAAGCATTCTGTAAGCAATTTACCAACTAGTAAATGATATATAATTGTGTGTGTGCTTACACATCTCTTCTCCCCCTCAAATATAATTGCAGGAGAAATTTGGGTGAATTTTCAAGTTTACAGGACTAGAACCTGGCAAAGACGAGGCTTGAAGGCAGATAAATTATTTATAACTTCAGAGGGAGAAAACTAATAGCTATCTCATTAACTTTTGGAAAACCCTTACATAACTCTGATATAAAATTGTGACAATATTTTGATACTTTACCCTTGACTCCCATCTGCAACCAACTGCCAATTTCTGTTAAATAATGGTATTATAGTCACCATTTACTGAAGGTCTAGGTGCTGCGCATTGTAATATGGATATTACATCGGTTGTCATATTTGATAATTTAAAGCAGGCTTTTGATGTAGGTAATATTATTCTCATTTTGCAGCTGAGAATCTGAGGCTTGACGAGTTGAGATTTCTTCCTGTGTTCATATTGCCATTAAGCCAAGGATCAGGGGAATCACCTGAGGTGTGTCTGTCTCTAAAACCTGAGCTTATCCCATTTTGCCACACTTCCTTGAATTCTCATCTTTTCACCGTCCTATTCTTTCCGTCCTCCTCTCATTTTATCAAGCTTTTGTCTCCTACCATTTCTGGACAGTTATTATTACACCTTGCAGGACTCGACGTATCCAGTGATTCATTATCCCAAAGCTCCCCATTGTCTGGGCAATTTCTCTAAAGCACAGCTCAGCTTCATTGCCCATTTTCCTAATAACAAGTTTTTAAGAGGTTGGTTCACCGATACTTGGTGAACACAATCTAAAATGTTTACCTTGATATTAAAGACCAATCCTAATGTTAATTCCAGATGCAGTTTTCTGCAACACCATTTCAGCTCCAAATTCCATTCAAATGGTAGGACATATCGGGTATACAACTTGTGTGTACTTTGTACATCTCCTGCCCATTCTGATATCACATCTTCCATCTGCTTAATGACAAATCAATCATGCTTAAAATATCAGTTTCAATCCCTCCTCACTCATCTCACTGCAATTGGCAATTTTTTACCCTCTACCTCCCCATAATACTTGATCTATTTTTCAGTTATGAAATGTATTACCATTTACTTTGCAACTCTTTGCACATGCATTATTCAATCCATTAGCTGAGCAGATTGTTGAATAACCGAGAACTTTGACTCTCCTGCCTAAACTCATATTTCTGAATCTAGCTCATCTTACCACCTGACTTGTCTACCTTCCATCTCTAAGTTTAGCATACTCACCACTTGACTTTGCTTGCCTCATCCAGTTAGGTCATTCTGAGTATTGATTGCTTAGACTATGAACTTCTAGTTCACTCTATAGTGACAAACTATCTTGGCTTTCCTGGTACTGTACAACTTTCCTGGAATTGTCCTCGTTTTAGCCCTATGTGATGATGTCTGGGGTAACTTTCTTAGTCCCAGGTAAACTAGGATGGTTTGCTGCTTACTTTTATCCAATAATTATGCCCTTCTCCCAATGTGGCTTTTAGTCAGCTGAGTGCTTACCAAATTCTATTTGATTCATAACTTCTATTTTACTTTTCTAGACTACTCGTACTACTGTATACTGTATTCCAAACTCTGCCAATATGAACTGCTGAAATTTTCTCAGAGCCTGGTCCTTTATTTTGCTTCCACAGTAATAACCTAGCTTCTTATCTTTTCTGTATTTTCAGGGATGATACTTTGATTTTGTGTGTGTGCGTTGTTGCAGCTTTGTTGATGTTTTATCAATTCTATGTAACTCCAATCAGGATATTATTTTTGACATTATGCCGATCATAAAGATCTTTCAACTATGCGCATGGTAATCTGTAGTCTAATTTATATTTATTTCCAGAGTTCAGAGTTCCAACTTTAATGTCTTATCTCTTTCATGTTCTTTTCTCTTGAGGAAGGCTGCCATATTTGAAACTTAATTCTAAGAACAGGCTTTCAACAGGTTGGCCAATGTCTCTCAGTTTCAGATTCATCATCTGTAGAATGTTAATAAAAACTTTCTATTGGCTCTTTAAAAATAATTAAAACTGGTGGAGAAATATAAATACATATTCCAATGTCTAGTATGCTATAAGTGCTCAATGAATCATAAATTGTTATTAGAAAAGCATAAATCAGCGGAGGTGTCACTAACAAAAAGAGAAATGTCTAGTTTTCCAGTGACGCTGACTGCATGCCAAACACCTTGAAGTGGTCTTTGAGCACTGGGCTACACAGGCCATGAGGCCACATCTGTGATAATAAAATGGGAGGGAGAGCAGTCAAGAAATCCCATCTCCTTGGCTGGAGTAATCTCATGCCCTCTCTGCTGATGATTCTTTTGCACATCAATTTTCTTTTTTGTTTGCCATAATATATTATGATGAAGCTCACTCTGAATTCTATTGTAAGGTGACACAAAAACAAAATTGCTCAATCCACATCTAAAAATACCTCCTACAGACCCAGGACTAGGGTAAGACAAGTAAGATACTTGCCTCAGCCACATGATTTAAAAAGATATCCCCAAAATCAGTAATCGAATAATATTTAACACAATTTTAAAAAATCAAAATTATTGGAAAAATTATAATGAACAATAAATTAAATTTTAAAATGTAGACATAGTTAGTATAATTGACTTTTTTTCTTTTGCAGTTTCCAAAGTCTTCTCACATCCTTGATTCCAATACAAATACAGAAAACAGAAAATCTAGATTCATAAAGATACAGTTAGAAGTTATTATATTAGGTACAAGGATGGGAAATATTCTCAGGGTGACCTCAGCTCACAATTCTATGTATTTGGTTTCTAGGAGATAAATTAATAGGAATCTTTTGGTAGGCTGTGTGGTGATTGTTGTCTCAGAATTAAATAACAATAGCAACCCCTTTAAATTAAGGGGGACTTAGGAAGTATTCTAACATTTCCCTGGGATCTGTTGCAGACACAGAGGTCTACATGTATCATCTTATTTGATCCTCATTACAACTTATTACTATTTTAAACACTAGAAAACTGAAATTCATGAAGGTGAAACAACTTTCTCAAATGTTCAGTGGCACAGACTTATCAAGATCTATCTAACTTCCAACCAAGTGAAGTTTTCTCTACCACATTTGAGATTATTGATGTCTTCCAGTAGTTGGAATAGAAGATGTCTAAGTAGACTAGAAGTCTCCTCTCATTTTCCCACTCTCTCTCCCTCATACTCCTACTAGTCTAGTGGGCTTATAGGCCTTGGCAAATGTCATTGTCTCTCCCAGTATGTCTTCTCCTCTGCCTCCCATCTTATAACTTGATTCTTCCAAATACCCCATTAAGCAGATATTCAATAATTCTGGACCATATATCCTCACTGATGCATACTAGTTTCATAAAACTTATTTTTTATTTCTTTCTAAATATTCCTCCAAATATCTCAATTAATTCTGACAGGCAAGAAATCTTATTATTAATTCATTAACCTTTTCCTTTTATAACAAATGCAGTGCTGTGGCACACTATAAGTTTAGTTTGGAGCATAAATGATTTAATGAATCAATTATTCAGTATTTTTATGATATTCTATGGTAATTTACTTGGATATTGAACAAAATTATTTTTTTCCTTATCATAGAACTTCGCAGAGAATATTTGACTGTTTTAATAAATTCTACTTAACGGGACATGATATCTTTATTTTGTCGAATGGAGATTTACTTCATCACTGGAATGAATCTCACCAGGGCCAGGAATTGTGAGCAGACTTGCCAAGTGACCTCAACTAGCTAAAATGGCCTACCCTTGGCCTTCTGCCACAGTGCAATGATGACATAACCATTTCAGAGAAATGACTTATCATGTGAAAATAATCAAAGATTTTAGGATCCCAGAATGTCATTTTGCAAATTACATTCTTGAATGCTACACCTATGCCCTGTAAAGTTCTGAGAGAGTTGAGTTGTCTTTGGCGAATGACAGATTGCTGCCTTAGGACGATTTACTCAACAGTGATAACACTAAAACTGAGACAGTGGACAAGCTGGAAAATAAATGATCATTGAATAAATGGCAATGTTGGGAACATTGGCCTGTCTTTTTTAGGAGACATTAAGACTCATCCCAAAGAGCTTGAATATTCCGGAAAGAGACTAGTCAGTCTCCACCAAACAAATGACAAAGAACCTTACACTTTTTTTTTTTTTTTTTTTTTTTCAGGCAGAGTTTCACTCTTATTGCCCAGGCTGGAGTGCAATGGCACGATCTCGGCTCACTGCAACATCTGCCTCCCAGGTTCAAGTTATTCTCCTGCCTCAGCCTCTAGAGTAGCTGGGATTACAGGCACATGCCACCACGCCCAGCTAATTTTTTATAATTTACTTTTAGTAGAACAATTCTAGGCTTCAAATGTGGATCTGTGAATGTTCTGATGTAATTTACTTGCCCACTCCTCCTAGGTCTTTGGCTTATTAGTGAGACTGGATGACTAGCTTTTTAGCATAGATCTGAATGAAAAAATGCATCCTTACCATTATGTTGGGGAAAAAAATGTAATAGAGTAAGCTTGTGGTGATGACTGTAACGGTAAAGGTAAAAAAAAGAAGTACAAAATCTAAAAGAAGATTAAGAGATTTATTCAGCAGTTGCTATCTTGTATTGAGAGAGCAATTGGTCATGATGTATCTGATCATGAGTTTTATCTATACCTAAGCAAGAGAACAAACTTGATTTGGGAGCAATATAGTATGCATAACTTAATTCCAGGGCATCAGAAAACTTCATATCTAATTGTCAGCAAAGGGTACTCAATAATAAAATGATGCTATAAAAATTGTTTGTTCATCTATTCTTTCAAGAAATATTTATTTGATTGTTTACTATGTACCAGCCTCCCAAGAAAGAGGATAAGTAGCTGAGTTCTAAATTCTATGCAGTGAGAGGCTGAGGAGGCTGTATTACACTGCTTGTCTCTGTCAAGGCTGATTTCTACACAAACTTGTAGGTAAAGATCACTAATGGACTTGGAAGAAGAGGTAAAGAAGCCAACAGAGAAAGTGAATAGGGATGGGGCATGTAGGTGTAGCAGGAAAGAGTCCATTAGATATTCTAGCAATTATTGAGGTAAACTTCCTCATTTGGGTGAACACATTCCTCATTTGGGTGTTTTACTCCGGCCCTTTTATCGAGTGACCTGAAAGGCTGCCAGTTTTGACGGGGCTCCAGAATAAGAGAAGGCTCTGCAACAGGTCCAGGTTGCTGTGCAAGCTTCTCTGCCACTTGGGCCATATGACCCAGCAGATCCAATGGTGCTTGAGGTGCCAGTGGCAGATAGGGATGCTATTTGGAACCTTTGGCAGGCCCCCACAGGTGAATCACACCAGAGGCCTCTAGGATTTTGAAGCAAGTTCCTGCCATCTTCTGCAGATCACTACTCTCCTTTTGAGAGACAGCTCTTGGCCTGTTACTGGGCTTTCATGAAAACTAAACGTTTGACTATGGGTCATCAAGTCACCATGTGACCTGAACTGCCTATCATGAGCTGGGTGCTTTCTGATCCATCTAGTCATAAAGTGGGTCATACACAGCAGTGTTCCAGCATCAAATGGAAGGGGTATATACATGATCAGGCTCCAGCAGTTCCTGAAGGCACAAGTAAGTTACATAAGGAAGTGGCTCAAATGTCCATGGTCTCTCACTTCTGCCACCCTGCCTTCTCTCACTCAGCCTGCACTGATGGCCTCATGGGGAGTTCCTTATGATCAGTTGACAGGGGAAGAGAAGACTAAGGCCTGGTTCACAGATGGTTCTGCACTATATGCAGGCACCACCAGAAAGTGGACAGCTGCAGCACTACAGCCCCTTTCTAGGACATCCCTGAAGCATAGCAGTGAAGGGAAATCTTCCCAGTAGGCAGAACTTCAAGTGGTACACCTGGCTGTGCACTTTGCATGAAAGGAGAAATGACCAGATGTGTGATTATATAATGATTCATGGGCTGTAGCCAGTGGTTTGCCTGGATGGTCAGGGACTTGGAAGAAGTGTGATTGGAAAATTGGAGACAAAGAAATTTGGGGAAGAGGTATGTGGATTGACCTCTCTGGTCAAAAAATGTAAAGATATTTGTATCTTGTGTGAGTGTTCACCAACAGGTGACCTCAGTAGAGGAGGATTTTAATAATCAAGTGGATAGGATGACCCTTTCTGTGGACACCACTCAGTATCTTTCCCCAGCCATCCCTGTCATTGCCCAATGGGCCCATGAACAAAGGGGCTATGGTGGCAGGGATGGAGGTTAAGCATGGGCTCAGCAACATGGACTTCCACTCACCAAGGCTGACCTGGCTACGGCCACTGCTTAGTGCCCAATTTCCTAGCAGCAGAAACCAACACGGAGCCCTCAATATGGCACCATTCCTCGGGGTGATCAGCTAGCTACCTGGTGGCAGGTTGATTACATTGGACCTCTTACATCATGGAAAGGGCAGAGTTTTGTCCTCACTGGAATAGAAACTTACTCCAAATATGGGTTTGCCTATACTTCATGCAATGCTTCTGCCAAGAACTCCATCCATGGACTCACAGAATGCCTTACCTACCATCATGGTATTCCACACAGCATTGCCTCTGACCAAAGCACTTACTTTGCAGCTGAAGAAGTGCAGCAGTGGGCTCATGCTCATGGAATTCATTGTTATTATCATGTTTCCCATCATCCTGAAGCAGCTGGATTGACAGAATGGTGGAATGGCCTTTTGAAGTCACAATTACAATGCCAACTAGGTGACAATACTTTGCAGGCCTGGGGCAAAGTTCTCCAGAAGGCCATGTATGCTCTGAATCAGCTTTCAATATCTGGTACTGTTTCTCCTGTAGCCAAGATTCACGGGTCCAGGAATCAAGGGGTGGAAATTGAAGTGGCATCACTCACCATCACCCCTAGTGATCCACTAGCAAAATTTTTGCTTCCTGTTCCCAAGATATTATGTTCTGCTGGCCTAGAGGTCTTAGTTCCAGAGGGAGGAATGCTGCCCCCAGGAGACACAACAACAATTCCATTAAACTGGAGGTCAAGATTGCCACCTGGGCACTTTGGGCTCCTCCTACCTTTAAGTCAACAAGCTGAAAAGGGAGTTACAGTGTTGGCTGGGGTCATCGGTCTGGACTATCAAGATGAAATCAGTCTACTACTCTACAATGGAGGTAAGGAAGAGTATGCATGGAATACAGGAGATCTATTAGGGCCTCTGTTAGTATTACCATGCCCTGTGATTAAGATTAATGGGAAACTACAACAGCCCAATCCAAGTAGGACTACAAATGGTCCAGACCCCTCAGGAATGAAGGTTTGGGTCACTACACTAGGAAAAGACAACGAAAAACAAAGCAAAACAAAAAAAACCACACACAACCTGCTCAAGTGCTTGCTGAAGGCAAAGGGAATACAGAATGGGTAGTAGAAGGAGGTAGTCATCAATACTACCCATGACCACATGATCAGCTGCAGAAAGGACCGTAACTGTCATTAGTATTTCCTCATTCTTTTGTTAAAAACATGTTTGTGAATGTGCACACTTGTACAAAGACAATATCTTCATTTTATTTCCTTTTTACCATGTGACATGATTTATTGACTTCATATCAGCATTTAAGTATTAACTTTATGTAACAGTATTTGGGTTGGGTATTGGTGCATTTCTGGTTGTACAAAAGATAGTTGTATTATGTTAGGTGTAACTATGCCCTTATTGTCTTTATTTGAATATTATGTATGATCTCAGGAGCTGTGTATGGCTTCAACTTGACAAGGGGTGGACTTGTGATGGTTAATACTGAGTGTCAAGTTGATTAGATTGAAGGATGCAATATTGATCTTAGATGAGGGTATTGCCAAAGGAGATTAACATTTGAATCAGTGGGCTGGGGAAGGCAGACCCTCTCTTAATTGGGTGGGCACCATCTAGTCAGCCACCAGCAAATATAAAGCAGGCAGAAAAACATGAAGAAGCAAAATGGGCCTAGCCTCCCAGCCTACATCTTTCTCCTGTGCTGGATGCTTCCTGCCTTCAAACATCGGACTCCAAGTTCTTCAGTTTTGGGACTTGGACTGGCTCTCCTTGCTCCTCAGCAAGTAGATAGCCTATTGTGAAACCTTGTGATCATGTAAGTTAATACTTAATAAACTCTCCTATATATATACATATATCTCCTATTAATTCTGTCCCTCTAAGAGAACGCTTATAATACAAGAGGCCTCAGGAAACTTACAATCATGGCAGAAAGGGAAGCAAACACATCCTTCTTCACATGGTAGCAGTAAGAAATACAGAACAAAGGGGGGGAGGAAGCCCCTTACAAAACCATCAGATCTCATGAGAACTCATTCACTATCACAAGAACAGCATGGAGCTAACTGCTCCCATGATTCAATTACCTCCCACTGGGTCCCTCTCATGACACGTGGAGATTATGGGAACTACAATTCAAGATGAGATTTGGGTGGGGACATAGCCAAACCATATCAGTCACAAAGGTCAAGATGAGATTTAGGAGACTGTTTTTCCTGAGATAAATGACTGCAATAGTTATCAAGCCTGTGAAAGGTTTTCAAGTGTTTCTGTCTAGTGTTACCTTACAGGACAGTGTCAACACACTCTACTTTGTTTTTATAGTGAGTTTGCTTTCTATGTTTCAATATCTGAATTGTTAAGTAGGGCTAACTCAGTAGTGCTCACCATGCTTTTTTTTTTTTTTTCAGATCAACTGATCAGGCAGCTAAAGGCACTCTAAGTGAATGCAATATTAGATCCATCAGTTTTTAGTAAAACAAAAGCAAAAGCAAGTAAACAAGCACAACACATCAGGTGAGAATTGAGACACCATACAAGAAATGTACATCTACGTTGGAGAATAAAATTGACTAACTCTAAGCAACAGCTGAACTGTGTATCTTGGATTTGTGAAAATAGCTATAGACATTAAAATTGAGTAAGAAAAAACTATACCCCTAAAAACTTACAAAGTACATTTTTTGTAATACTATATAACAATAATGTTAAGTATAGAGAAAACTGTAAATATATCTTTGTTCTACCTGCACATCTTAAGAACCAATGTGTTCTTAGATTATATAGTGCTTTATAGTTTACTAAGTATATTTAATTCTAAGAAAACCTTGTAGTAATATAAGTCTTATTGTTGCTACATTATGGATAGGGAAATCAAAATTAGAGAAAGTAATTTGATAACCAAGCCACAAAATTGATAAGTGGTCAATCTGGGAACTAGACTGTAAACTTTAATTGTACAGATCTTTTCAGAATTCTTTTTCCTGGAAGAAACAGAGGGTAACATCAAAGAAGAAAGGGCAGAAAGGCTTTGAAATATAGAATCCATATTTTTAATCATAAATGTCCATGCCAACTATCATGATAAACATTTGCAAGATTTAGAAACATAAAGTTCAATATTTTTACTAATAGAGTATTTAAAATCAACTAGAAAAGCAAGCAAAAACATGCACAGGAGGTAAATTCACCTATTTTTCCCACAATATCTATTGGTGGTAAATACAGCTATGTGCTTTTTTCTTTTAACAGGAAACCAAATAGATACTGATGGAGATTTTTAAAAACTCTCAAGATCTATCAGTGGTCAAGTGGTGGAACCAGGATTTGAGTCAGTCTAATTCTAAGCATTGAACTTCTAATAGCTATGCTGTGATATCTCTGCTGTAATACAATTCCTCTCCACTCAGTTCCCTGGACGGTAAAATGAGGGATAACATGAGTGAAGGTTTTTGTATAACGTGTGACTGGGGAATGCCACTGACATTTATTTCACAGAGGCCAGAGAAATGCTGACCCCAATGACTTCAAAGGTCCCTCCTTGACTCTAGCTTTCTGTGAGTGAATTGATTTTTAATATAATATATATAAATGGTAGACATTCAAAATGCATTTGCAAAATGGAAGGTATAAAGTTCAGTGAATTATTTTGTTTACTAATATATTTGAATCCGTATTTGACAAAATTTCTTAGATTTTAATTTTTAAGGGGGTTTTAGTACATTTCTGATTAATTTTTATTTAAATTATTCTCTACTATAGACACATTAGCATTGCCTATTGTCTCACCAAGCCTCATTACACTATTTAAAAAGCTAATAACCATTTTTTCTTTTTCTTTTTCCTTTTAACCAGCTGGTCATCTGTGAAAAAGGCCCTTGTGAATCCAGAGATTGCAACCATCCTCAGGCCTTCTAGAAGTTAACAGGAGGTTTACAAATGACCTTTAGCTTCCTTCAACTAGGCTAGCAGATGACATAGAAGCTAATGTCTCCCACTCTGCTCCCTGTGATTGGATCCTTATTTACATCGAATAGGATAATTGGCTTCCCCAGTTTGAAAGGGTCAAGGAAGTCTAAGAGATTCTGAATGTGTAAAACTGCCAAAAGGTAGGGATTGTCTCCTTAACCTCTTCAAGTAACTGGTACTGAGCATCATATAGGGTTTCCCCAAAGACTGTGAAGTGATTCCCAGGGAATTTTCTTCTTTTTTACAGGTAAGCAGATGATGTCCTATATATCTAGTAAACCCATTTTCACACTACATTAGGAATGTATCAAAGCAAGCCAAATAGCTTCTCAACCAAAATGAAGGAATCTAGGGAAGATTTCATGGCTGTGCCTTGCTTTCTGTCTCACATAATGATTTATAATAACATGTCAGTATTTCTCAGAGCTCCTGTTGAGTTTATGCTTTTTTTTTTTTTTTTTTTTTTTTTTTTGCTCATTTTCTATTATGGAAAACAGTAACAAAATCCTTTCATCTCCGCGAAGCAGTAACTACCATCTCGCTGGGTTAACACTGAATCAAATTTTGTCACTAAATTGTGGAATTTTCAGTTTTGGGTACCCAACTCCAGAGAAAAGTATTGAAAATGCTAAACTGTCACAGAAGTAAATGGAATATTATATGGAGTAGTATGTTTTCTGCTGAAGAAATCTTATCTCTATTTCAGAGAAAAATTAACATAATTTCAGCTATCGATCAACTCTATTGCAAAGTTTCTCATTTACTTATGTCAGTGTCTTTACAAATCACATCAATTTAACTTGACTAATTCTTTTAAGGAGAATGACAGGGGAAAAATAATCTGTGGAACAAGTGACTTGGCTGCTTCCTTTCATAAGAGGAGCATCTTTTTGGTAGCTCTTCCCTTCTGGAAAATTCATTCTCTTTGATTAATTTTGGTGTCAGTGGTACTTTGGGCAGGTGCGAATGCAGAAAGATCACTATGGAGGGTTATTACCGCAGGCGAAATCACCAGGAGCAGGGAAAGTGAGCTGTCCCTCATGTCCACAGTTTTTCCCTCTCTGCCAGAAAGCTGAACGCTTCCTTCTACCTTTCACTTGGCTTACTCACACCCCAGTGCCTGATGGCTTCATTTGCATTCAAACCTTCACCTAGGGGAAACCTGGAGAAACTACACATGTCTAATTGTAACCATTTTGATGAAAGCATTGGGGCTTTATAAGAGGGGTAAGCAAATAGCATGCAGGCCAAATCTATTCCACTGCCTGTTTATGTGCAGCTCATGAGCTAAGAATTGATTTTACAGATGAACCTCTGTAATCTATTTGATAGTAAAGAACACTAACATTGAAGCCCAATTAAGCAAAATGTGATCCACCCAAAAAGAATTCAATTCTCCTCACTTTTAGATGTGTATTACCAAAAAATTACTCAATTCTTGTTATATTCTGAATTTGTTAATAAAATTTCAGTAAAAATATGGTTTAACTGTTGTTACAAACATCTACGTAATAGCCTCATTTTTTTTCTTGGCCGCAAAGCCTAAAACATTAATTTACTCTCTGGCCTTATATAGACATAGTTGACCCCCGCTCTAGATGTCAAACAGAAATGTCTCATACCTTACAAATGTACTAAATCGGCCCTTTACTCCTCATCAATTAGCATAATGTATCTTGGGCAGGTGGCAGAATATCTCCACTTATTCATATAATAAAAAGTATTTTGGCTACTTTTATCCAAGAATGGACTCAATCAGTATTTGGAATATTTATTTCTGCAGAATAGTCAGAAGCTCAGTGTTGCATTTGAAGTTCCCCTGACCCCTTGGGCCTATATCAGGTGGTAACCGACTTTGGTGATGAGCTATGATTACATTATCTTCTATTTCACTACCTATGACATCCTCTTTTCAGCTTCTTCCATTCACTAAGTGGTCCTCTTTCTGCAGGATTGAGAGAGGAAATACTCAAAGGTAAGTCCAGAAAATGTCTGGCAAGACTGATAGTCTTTGAGCTGGCTGGGAATTCCCCTTGGCCACTGCTTGAAGCTGTATCTGCCTTTCCTAGTGCTTTCCTGGATGACTCGGAGTTTTGCTTTTGAACACCTCTAGCTGGTACCACCTAGAAAACGGCCAAAGTCTCTTTTTTCGGTTGTCTACCTGCTACCTCCCCTCAGCCTCTAATGAACCTCTAATCAATTCACCCTTTGCAGAAAAACCTCTCCGGCTTTTAAAACTTCCTCTGGCTAATACACCTATGACATCTGGTTCCCTAGAAACATGAAACTGTGTCTTGCTTTCAGTCAAAGAGCATTTATTTTCCCCAAATAATCTTACAACCTGCTTCCACAGACCACTTTAGCCAGCCTCACAATGGTAATCTTTTTCTTTCTATTTTATTTATTTTGTAATGCTCACATCTCATGAAAGTCCTCTCCAAGAGAACACATGATGCTCTCTAAAAAAAATCTCCGGCAATCTTTTCACTAAGGCTGAAATGAGAGAAAGCAAATCCGCACCTTTTCCATGGGAGAAAGATTTACTGCATACTTAGAACTCTCCCCACAAAAATATTCTCTTCCCCAGATACTTGAGCTTAATAATCTCACGCTCTCAACGTGGGGATTAGGCTAATCGTTACTGAACTGATTTCAGGCTGTTTTTACTAAACCTACATAGATGATGATCACCATACATCTATATATAAATGCTCACTCTGTTTTGGCATCTGTGGAACTTAGCTGAAATTGACACAAAGGTGAATTTCATTTTTAACATTCAGTTGCACCAGGAATTCATTAACTGCTACCTACCACAGTTTACATTTAGAAAGGAATCCTGATAAAAGCAACAAAGAAATGAACTATTATTGGTAGAACTTGAAACATCAGATCATACTATATTATGGTTTCAATGAGTATGACATTTCATATGTTTCTTCTAGCCAGCTCCAACAAATATATTCAAAAAGCAATTTATGCTTTGCTTCTTACTGATACAGTTGGTTCCACTTGTAGATAAATCTTCAGTGAAAAAAAGTTTGATGACAAGGGATATCTTACATGTAAAACTGGTAGATAAAATAAAAGACATCCAGTTAAATTGAAGTTTCAAATAAATAAAATCTAATTTGGGGGTATAAATGCATTCCAGGCAATATTTGCGATATGCTTATTCTTAAAAATAAAGCTGTTTATCTGAAATTTGAATTTAACTAGGCATTCTGCATTTTTATTCACTACATCTGGCAATGTTATTTACATGCCAAACACTCTCCCTTTTTCTTTGGGATTTACAGAAGTTAATAAATGACAAGCCCACCACTAGCATTTGGCCAAACCTGGGCAGAATCCTCATTTTGCAGTTCACCAGCCAGATAATTCCATTGTTTAAATCAGTGTAAATATAACCAATTAAGGCAGTTCTTGCCATAGTAATATATAGCTATCTAAGGATGTTGTGTGTAGATTCTATATTTTTGAAGTGAAATGACCTCATAAACAAGAATAAGTAACAGGGGTGATGAAATTAAATATTTGGCTCATTGTTAATTGGACAGCTCTGTTACTGATTTATTGTGCAGTTTCAACTCAGTGCAGTCTGACTACAGAATTTATTATTATTTTGTAACCACTGTCTTTGATGATGCTCTGTGGCAGGGCTCTCGCAGCACACTGGGAGAAGACAGGTCACATTTAGAGTTGACTTTAGAATGTGGAATAATTTGCATTCGGCTGTGAGCCCTAACATGAATTCTAGGCATAAGACCTATCCACTCAACTTATTAATTTATGTTTTTTGTTTTACTTTTTCCCAATGTTCCATATATATTCTCTTATTTTCCCACATTCACGTAGAGACTATGCCTAATTACCTCAGGGAAAGGCTGAAAGCACAAATAACAGGACAGTGTCCGAGCTTTCATTTTCAGCAGTCATTAGCAATGAAGGGAAAGGCATGACAGAAGTCAGAAAGAGAATAACTTGAGAAAAAGAGAATTGAGAGAGCAGAGTTGTCCCAGAATTATAGCAGATTCTTCCAGACAGAGGTCACAGTCCACCTAGCCCAGAGCCTTGAGGTGCTGACAGATCTTCCATCTACCCTGCCTGAGGTAGGACAGCAGGTTTTGGCCACAAGGAAACAATGTGTCCTGGGAATGCTAAAAACTAGGTCCTTCTTCCTCCTGACTTTGCTAGGCCACGAAGTTCGCTAATACCCATGACTCCTCCTCCCACAGCAAAAACACCCTCAGAATCTCAGTTTTGTTTTGCTGATAGATTTCCCAGATGGAAAAAAAAAAAAAAAACAGGTTGAGTCAAGAACATGAGAGTCAGTTTTTCAAGGAATGTTACCTCACATTCATTATGTCTGAGTACAAGGACAGTAACATGTTTCTTGACTCATAAAGTTGAGACTCAGCCCTGTGCTTCACCTGGGAAGATTAAGCCCATGAATCCCAGCTTTTTTTAGTTTGAGTGTCATAGCTGGGGACTTCATATAACTTAGAGTAGGCAATTGCTAGAGAAAAAAGCTTAACTCCTTTTTAAAAAGCATTATATCCTGACCTTTAAAAACAGTTATTTAAAAAAAATTTTTTTAAGGGCAAGGTCTTACTCTGTTGCCCAGGCTGGAGTGCAGTGTCGTGATCATAATTCACTGCAGCCTTGAACTCCTGGGTTCAAACAATCCTCTTGATTCAGCCCCCCAAGTAGCTAAGACTACAGGCTTATGTCACTATGTCTCAACCTTTTAATTACTTCATCAGACTGTTTCCCTGTATAACCTCAATATATTTTGCAATGAAAGGAGGAGCTGCTCTGGGTATTGGATTAACAGACGAGCCAAGGGGTTGCAACTTGTCTTCCTCCTATAAACATCCACCCATCTTGTTATCCTATCCCCTGGGGGATTTACAATGGCTTGTCTAAAAGGCTCTCCTGAAATTTTTAAGAAAATTATCATAGTTTTTCATAGGGGAATATACATCTAACAATGGGTAATTAACTGTTCATTCATCCTGATAACTATTTTAGCGTGCTGTTAATCATATGATTTCCTAACCATCTGCTTGCCTTTATCAACATAAACGTGATTGTAGATGAACAATTCTGGAGCTGGTAAAGATATTTAAAAACTTGATAGTATAAAACATTGAAAGCACATTTTTTTTTTATTCATAACTTTACAGGGAGGGAGATTGTAAAGAACATTCCTATGTTTTTCCTCTGTTTCTATATTGTGTTTTTATATTGTAAATAGTACTTCTTTGTGGAAGAAAATTTAAAGCCTGTATTCTCTGTTCTGTTGTCATTCATTTCCTTTTCCAAAAGTAAATTCATTGTTGAGGCCCATATTGACATATAGCCACATAGTCAACTATCTTTTTTCAGTATTTCTTTCATCCAGTATTTCTTACACTATTTTAAGAACTCTTCTCGCCCAAACTTTGTATGTGTATTAGAACAAAGGGAGGAAATCCAAAATTGGGATATGATGCTGTAAAATACCTCCTGAATGTGATCAATGCCCCTTTTAAGTCAATTTTCTTTCTTTACCTTGCTGAAACCCATATTTTTTCAATTTGCTGCCACTGTATCATCTCAGTATCTAATATCCAATAGGTATTTAGTGTTTGAGGTTCAACTATTCATCTTCAGAAAAGTGGTTCTGTTATTCTGGATATGGAAAGATAAATATTTGATTGTTGCAAGCATTCCTATTTTAGAATCACAGAGAGGGAAAGTCTAAATGAAAAGGTAACAGTGGTAGAATTTTCATCACTGGCATGTAACTGTTGGGGATAGAGAAATACACTGAGTCCAAATGACCTGCCTAATATCCCAAGTATGGAATTCCTTAAATCAAAAAGTCCTTAAATTTTTTAAGATTCCAGTATACTCCTTTAATACTAGACTTTAAAAACAATTCCTTGAAATATTGTTGCCACAGTTATAATTTTCTTTGTGTTTGTTACATTATCTGCAAACACAAAGAACTGTCTATACCACAATTTAAAAAATCACTATGCTGATTTTTGTGTATATCATTTCCTTGCTTTAGTTCATAGGGATGCTATAAAATCACCCCTAAAAACATAACTTGGTTTTGTATGTTTTTTAACTTTATGCAAATTGATTCATATTATATATATTTTATGTCTTTCTTTTTTCACTTAACATTGTAAGATTACCTACACTCTTTTTGTAGATAAAGTTTATTTACTTTCAGTACAGAAGTATTGCATTGAATGAATACATGGGTTTATATGAATATATGAATATATAGCTATGGGTTTTTTCTATTTTTAGATATTAGAACAATGTCATTCATGTATGTATAAATAAATATATATATATACACACATATATACTACACGAGTACAATTATTTTCATGCTCAGAAATTTCTTTCTGGTATATACTTAGAGGTGGGGAGCCTAGTATATTAATTTTCTATTTCTATGTCAAAAATTATCACCAGCTTAGGGGTTTAAATCAACACAAATTTCTTATCCCACAATTTTACAGTTCAGAAGCCTGTATTCACTCACCTGGGTTTGCTACTCAGGATATTATAAAGCCATAATCAAGGTATTAATTGAGCTTGACTTTTGGAAGATTTTGCTTTAGTTCTTGGTGGTGGTAGGACTGAGGTTCCTAAGGTTGTTAGGAGCCTCTCTCAGGCCCGGGAGGCTAGTCACAGTACCATGTCATGATGTGTATGTATTTTTAAAAGAACATCCCTCTTTTAAATCTTTGTCATGCTCTGAATCTTCTTCTTCCACCTGCTGGAGAAAACTTTACTCTAATGGGGTCACGTGTGATTTCACCACCACTTAATCTCCCCATCCTAAGAACACTGATTAGCAAATCTAAATGCATCTGTAAAATCCCTTTTGCCATGTAAGTTAACATAATCATGGGAGTAAAAGTAAGGACCAAAGGTCATGCCTACCACAGCAGGGCAATAGTGTTTGCATATCCAAATTTACCACATTAATTCCAACTTCTTTTTTTTTTTTTTTTTTTGAGACGGAGTCTCACTCTGTCGCCCAGGCTGGAGTGCAGTGGCGTGATCTCAGCTCACTGCAAGCTCCGTCTCCCGGGATCACGCGGTTCTCCTGCCTCAGCCTCCTGAGTAGCTGGGACTACAGGTGCCCGCCACCATGCCCAGCTAATGTTTTGTAGTTTTAGTAGAGACAGGGTTTCACCGTGTTAGCCAGGATGGTCTCGATCTCCTGACCTCATGATCCGCCCACATCGGCCTCCCAAAGTGCTGGGATTACAGGTGTGAGCCACCGTGCCTGGCCAATTCCAACTTATTTTCTAACATGATTTAACCAATGTACACATCCAAAGACAACATATGAGACTTTGTATTGCTCTATAGCATCATTAGTACTTGGTACCACTAAACTTTTTAATTATTGCCAAACTGGCAGACATATCTTGTTAAACTTTGGGGACCATTTGACCACTATTTATTTGTATTTAAAATGTTTTCAAACTCCCAGAAAGGTTGGGAGACTAGTATAAAGACCTTTGTTAGTCCTGATCCATTGATAAGTACCTTATTGACATGATATCCCATCATCCCCAATTACTTCAGTTTATTTTTTCTATAACCAAGAACATTCTCCTATATAACTGTAATACAACCATCTAAATGAAGAAGCTGACAGTGGTTCATTACTGGTATGTAATCTATAGACTGTGTAAAAATTTTGCCAGTTATCACATTAATGTCATTCATTGAAAAAGATCCAACCCAGGATCAAAAGCTACACTGAACTGTTGTATTTATTTGGACTCCTTTGATTTGGAAGAATTCTTCAATCTTTCTTTGACTTTCATGATACTGACACTTTTGAAGATGACAGGCAAGTAGTTTTGAATAATGTTCCTCATGTTTTCTCATGATTACCATCCAGATAATACATTTTTGAAAGAACATCCCAGAAGTGTCGTTACACCCTTCTCATTGCATCCCATTGTGTGGTCTACAATTTTGATTTGTCCATTACCTTCTGAAGTTAACAGGTAACTTGATTAAGGAGATATTTGCCAGGTTTTCAAGTGAAACAAAATTCCCCTTCTTTTCCCTTTATAATAAAAATGCATTTTTGTGAGGAAGTATTTTGAGATAGGAAAATACTGGTCTTCATGAAACTTTCACCCACTAGTTTTTGCATCTACAGTTATCTCTTGGTACTCCTGGAAGATTGGTTCCAGCACTCCTGTCCCAATGCCAAAACCCTCTGAAGCTCAAGTCCATGACGTAAAATGTCATAGAATACGTATATAACCTATATGTATCTTCTTATATATTTTAAATCATCTCTAGATTACTTAAAATATCAATACAATGTAAATGCTATGTAGTTATTACCCTGTACGCTTTTTAAAATTTGTATTTTCTTCATTTATAATTTTACTTGTTTTTATTTTAAATATTTTCCACCTGTGTTTGGATGAATATCTCCAGAGGTGAAAGCAGTGGCTAAGGGAGGATGAATTGTATTGATATTTTTTGACTGAAATAAGTTTTTACTATGTTGGCTGATAAAAGCTGAATTTTAAATTTTATTATTTCTTCTTGATTTACTATTTAATATTCACCTAAAACCAAACAAAATTTCATTGTTTTACGTTATTGATGTTAATCGAATATTTCAATGTTTCACTATTAATTATGATGGTTGTGAAAACTCTATCAAATAAAGGATATCTCCTAACTCCAAGTTTCCAAAAATTTATTTTGTTCTAAAATTATGTTTGCCTTAAAATTATGTTGAATTTTTTCAATAGGTATTTTTTCTGCATAATTTTATATGGTCATGTTGTATCTTTTTATCCTTTTATATATTACATTGACTAATTTTTAATAATAAATCAAACTATGGTAAACCCATATTTCACAATAAATTATGCTATTTACATATTACTTGATTCATAATATTTTGCTTAAGAATTTTGCAGCTATGTTTATGAGTAAGATTAAACAGATATTTTCCATTCTTCTGTCATTTTTGACAATGTTTTATAGAATACCCTGGCTTCATAAAATGAGTTCTGAAATATACACTCGTATGTAGTCACCTGGAAGTTTATGGCAAATACTAAATTTATTTTTATATGAATGTTAAATACAACTTGGTGATGATGTCAGCTAAACATAGGTTTTCAAATTCTGCCTCTGTCAGTTTTTGTAAAGTTTTATTTTCTAGAAATTTTTTCAAAGTTTCAATTATTGACAATTATTCAAAATAGTATTTTAACATCTTCAGGATATGAAAGATTCTTTTCATTCATATTATTTTTCTTAATCAAATATGAAGATCAATTTTAATAATCTTGTCAAAGAATCAGCTTTTGGTTTTGTTATTAATTTCCATTATATTAGGAATATCTTTTTTTATTAACTTAGGCTCTTCAAATTTTCTATGTTCTAGTTATTTTTCATTATGTTTCTATTGTGTTAGATGCTCAACTAATTGAGTTTCAGCTTTTCTTCTGTTCTTATTTGTAAAACAAGGTAATTACATCCTTACTGTGGCAGAAAAAGAGAACTTCCGTAAGTTTCATTCTTAATATTTCTCCTGTTCATCCAAAAATATTGGTTGACTTATTTTTATCACTTAAAAAAATTTAGCTTTTAAGTACATGGATAAAAGCACAGGTTTGTTACGTAGGTTAGCTTGTCATTGGAATTTATTGCACAGATTATTTCATCACCTAGGTATTAAACCTAGTATGCATTAGTTATTTTTCCTGACCCTCTCCCTTCCCTCACCCTCTACCATCCAAAAGCCCCAGTGTGTGTTCTCATCATTTAGCTCCCATTTATATGTGAGAATATGTGGTACTTGGTTTTCTGTTCCTGTGTTACTCTTTTAAGGATAATGGCCTCCAGTTCCACCCACGTCCCTGCAAAAGCATGATCTCATTCTTTTTTATGGCTTCATGGTATTCCATTGTGTATATGTACCACATTTTCTTTATCCAGTCTAACATTGATGAGCATTTAGGTTGATTCCATGACTTTGCTATTGTGAATAGTGTTGCGATAAACATATGTGTGCATGTTTCTTTATAATAGAACAATTTGTATTCCTTTGGGTATATACCCAGTAATGGGATTGCTGGGTTGAATGTTATTTGTGCCTTTAGGTCTTTGAGGAATCATCACACTATCTTCCACAATGGTTGAACTAATTTACACTCCAACCAATAGGGGATAGTTTCTTTTGCTTTGCAGAAGTTCTTTAGTTTAATTAGATTCTATTTGTCAATTTTTGCTTTTGTTGCAACTGTTTTTGGTATTTTTGTCATGAAATTTTTGCCTGTTTCTACGTCCTGAATGGTATTGCCTAGGTTGTCTTTCAGGTTTTTTATAGTTTTGAGTTTTAAAGTCTTTAATCCATCTTGAATTAATTTTGTATATGGTACAAGAAAGGGGTCCCATTCCAATCTTCTGCATATGGCTAACCAGTTATCCCAGCATCATTTATTGAATAGGGAATCCTTTCCCTATTGATTGTTTTTGTCAGGATTTCTGAAGCTCAGATAGTTGTAGGTGTATGGTCCTCTTTTGGGTTCTCTATTATGTTACATTAGTCTATGTGTCTTTTTTGTACCAGTACCAATCTGTTTTGGTTACTGTAGCCCTGTAATATAAAGTCAGGTAGCATGATGCCGTCAGCTTTGTTCTTTTTGCTTAGGATTGCCTTGGCTATTTGGGCATTTTTTTGGTTCCATATGAATTTTAAGATAGTTTTTCTCTGGTTATGAGAAGAATGTCAATGATAGTTTAATAGGAATGGCACTGAATCTATAACTTGCCTTGGGTCATATGGCCATTTTAACAATACTGATTCTCAAGTTAACAAACTAACACAACAACAGAAAGAACTAGAGAACAAAGAGAAGACAAATAATGGGATTGTTGGGTTGAATGGCATTTCCATCTCTAGGTCCTAGAGGAATCGCCATACTGTCTTCCACAATGGTTGAACTAATTTACACTCCCACCAATAGTGTATAAACATTCCTTTCTCTCTACAACCACACTAGCCCCTGTTATTTTTTGACTTTTTAATAGTAGCCATTCTAACCGGTGTGAGATGGTATCTCATTATGGTTTTGATTTGCATTTCTCTAATGTTCAGTGATGTCAAGCTTTCTTTCATATGATTGTTGGCCTCATGTATGTCTTCTTTTGAAAAGTGTCTGCTCATGTCCTTTGCCCGCATTTTTATGGGGTTTCTTTTTTCTTGTAAATTTGTTTAAGTTCCTTATAGCTGGTGTATATTAGGCCTTTGTCAGATACATAGTTTGCAAAACTTTTCTTCCATTTTGTAGGTTGTTTATTGATAGTTTCTTTGAGTGAGAAGCTTTGCAGAAGCTCTTTAGTTTAATTAGACCCCACATGTCAATTTTTGCTTTTGTTGCAATTGTAAACCAGCTTGGAAAATATATTTCAGGATATCATCCATGAGATCCCTAACAGAGCTAGAGAGGCGAACATTCAAATTCAGGAAATGCAGACAACTCCAGTAAGACACTTCGATAGAAGATTATCAACAAGACACATAACCATCAGATTCTTCAAGGTTGAAATGAAAGAAAAAATCTAAAAGGCACATAGAGAGAAAAGGCAGGTCACCTACAAAGGGAAGCCCATCAGACTAACAGTGGACCTCTCAGCTGAAATCCTATAAGCCAGAACAGATTGAGAGCTAATATTTGATATTCCTAAAGAAATTTCAACCCAGAATTTCATATCTAGCTAAACTATGCTTCGTAAGTGAAAAAGAATTGAGGCCCTCTTTAGACAAGAAAATGCTGAGGAAATTTATTATCACCAGACATACCCTACAAGAGATCCTGAAGGAAACACTAAATATGGAAAGGAAAGACCATTACCAGCCACTACAAAAACACACTGAAGTACACAGACCAGTGACACTATAAAGCAACCACATAAACAAGTCTGCAAAATAACCAGCTAACATTATGATGACAGAATCAAATTCACACATATCAATACTAATATTAAATGTAAATGGGCTCAATGCCCCAATTAAAAGACACAGAGTGGCAAGCTGGATAAAGAACCAAGACCCATTGGTATGCTATCTTCAAAAGACCAGATACCAGAAACGTTTGTTGTATAAATTAGAATAGAGATGCTTATAAGATACCCTATTGAGATGTTCAGTAGGTTTGCCAAAACTTGACTCAAAATACTGGGTATCTATAAGGTCTGATAAAGTATAGCAGAGGAAACTTTTAGCAACTGCAAACACTGGTATCTTCAACTTAGTTATCTGTCACCATGTCTAGAAGGTGAGGCTGTAACATTGGAATATTTGAACTGATTACAAAGATAGAGAAGTGAATATTCCAAAAAAGAGTGTCAATTAATTAATGGCAAGTCCATAAAGCTAAAACTTTATACTATTAATTAATTAATTAATTAATTTATTGAGATGGAGTCTCTCTCTGTCGCCCAGGCTGGAGTGCAGTGGCGCAATATCGGCTCACTGCAAGCTCCATATCCTGGGTTCACGCCATTCTCCTGCCTCAGCCTCCCGAGTAGCTGGGACTACAGGCGCTCGCCACTGTGCCTGGCTAATATTTTGTATTTTTAGTAGAGACGGGGTTTCACCGTGGTCTCGATCTCCTGACCTCATGATCCACCTGCTTCGGCCTCCCAAAGTGCTGGGATTACAGGCGTGAGCCACCGTGCCCGGCCACTATTAACTTATTAATATAGCCTAATTTGCTATATTATTATATAGTATAAAAATAAGTTATTTTAATTTTATCATGGAAGCTTTGATAAATTAAACATTTGTATATTTTGGGATTTATTTGTAGTAGCCATATATATATACTACCATTCTACAGCTATCGTGCTGGATAGATTTGAGTATGAATTTAAGACTTATAATCAACAATTTATGATTATTCAAAGTCTTGCTGATCAAGCCTGAATATTAGCACAGAAGTTATGGAGGATCTAAAAAAGCATGAGGTTTGGATTCATACAGTCCACATGTGGTTTATGTATTTAACCATTATATTTTCAACTTCTCTGAGTATAAATTTTCTAATATGTAAGAACCGATAAAAATATTTAATTATAGCAGTTTTGTGAGGCTGTTAAAGCATACTGTTTCTATGTAGTGTCTGATGCATTATAGGCTCTCAATGTATATTTATGTTTGGTTTCGGTTTTACTCCAGATAGTAGGTAATATTTGTTCTCAAATGTTTTGAAATATAAAGGGAATGCTTCTACATCCGTAGCTTATCCAACTTGGAATGAGCTAATAAAACTCTTCTAATTTTGTCAGCACCCAGAGAGGTTAATTGAGGAAAATAGTCCTCAAGCAGTATTTTCTGCTATTCATTATGCTGCCTAGTTTAATAGGGCAGGACCAGGCAAAAAGAAGAATTAGTGTTATTGATGATCTGAAATTCAAGACAGCATGAGATTACACTGAATATTTTTTCAGTAAATAATCTGGAAAGTTCAGACCACAACCACAAAGTACCAAATATTTATGAAATGCATTAAGCAAGTGCTTGCACTTGCTGTATGATTATTGAGAAATGCAAAGCAACAGGACTTGGGCTGGTAGTAAGAAATTAAGGATAAAGTGCCAATATAAAGTGTGGAAATAAAAGAGCGGAGGAGCTAATACACTGTTGTTCTTCTGAGTACAATATTTGATCTGACAATTAAATAGAGTGCTAATTGGCATAAACAAACTCTTCATTAGAAATGCATCATTTTCGTATATTTGACCGATAGGGATGGGATGCTGCTAGCAAAACTCTGATGGCTGGTTGAATGCACATATTTAGGGCAGTGCTGTTGAAAATGGATGCAGTATAGTTATAGAAAACGACTGTGAGAGAGGCAATAAATAGTTGAAGAGGTAAGGGAAAACAAAGCTGCATGGAAATATTTAGCTCATGAGGGGGATCATGAAACATGGCTTGGTCTTCATACTGAGAAAGGCAAAAAATGATCAGGAAGTTAGAGATGAATGAGTCTTAGTTCACAAGCATTTTAAAAATAAAATGAAAGGACAGTGAGATAGGAAAGTTTGAAGAGCATTACCATAAAAGAGGTGACTCTAGGAGGCATGGGGAATAAATGGTTGTTAAACACGAAAGAGTTTACAACCTTCACCAAATTAATGTACTGTATGACTGGCATTGATCTCATAGGGGCAAAAATCAGCATGAGTAGATTTTTGTTATTTGGAATTGTAGTACAGAATTCAAAAGTCTTTTATATATTTTTTTCTTAGGATTTTGGTGGGTAAAACGCTGGCATTGATTCACCCAATTCAGGAAAAAGGCAGGCACCAAGAGACTTGTGAAGGCTGCTTGGGATGAAAACACAAATTTTAGTGAGCAGCCTAAATTCTATGTTTAAAAGTTATAGCAGTCTTCAATCAAAGTATGCAAGACTAAGAACCTAGCGTCTTAGATAAAGTAATGAAAAGTCCCCTGGTGGGCCTAATGACAGTGAAGGATCCACAGCTGGGGTTTGGGGGCAGTGGTAGAAATATTAGATATAATGGCAAAAGGGTAGTGCATGCTTTATGTTCTACCATTGAACAATGTGACACAGAGAGAAATATGACCAGAGAGAAACAGGGACATAATGCAGTTCAGCAGAGCAACTATGAGAATCAGGAGCATAACCAGAAATTCAAGGTTTGAGATTTGGAATCTGGAACTCTGGCACAGGTAACCTTATGTCAATATGGAGAAATCACCAAGCTTAAGGGAACCTTTAATTTCAGCATTAGGATAACACTTTCTGGGAATATTTAACATTATGTCCTATCATATCACAGTCTAAAATATTATATACCCTCTTTAAGAAAGTAATCTGGATGCTTTGTCAGATAAAAAGCTTTATCTGATTCTTTATCAATTAGAGTTTTCAATTCTTGGTACATGTTTTGCTTTCCTAAATTTCACTCTTTTCTTCCAAGTGATTTGCCTATATAATTTGGTACAGCATCAATTATCCCTGCTATAACAACTGACCCCAACACTTTTATCCTCTGTTCTCTTACTTGGGAACTTGTTGCATAATTATAAACGCCCAACATATTTTCTGCAAGTCTAAATATGACAAGATGAAACCGCTGACTTTTTTCACATAGAGTTAATCCTCATTATTCATGAAATCTATATTTGTGAATTTGCCTACTCACTACAATTTATTTATATCCCCCAAGTCAATTCTCCTGGCACTTTCATCATTCGTGGGCATGCACAGAGTGCCAAAAAATTTGAGTCACCTAGTGTACGTGTTCTTAGCTGGTGTCAAAAAGGCAACACTCTTCTTATTTCAGCTCTCATAATAAAAATGTATCCTTTATTGTGGTCTATTTAGCCTCACAGTTTTCACATTTTCATGCTGTTTGTTGATGTTGTTGTTTAAATTGGCCCCCAGTTGTAGTGCTGAAGCACTGTCTAGTATGCCCAGCAGAAGACAACTGTGATGTGCCTAACAGAAAAGAATTATGTTAGCTAAGCTATGCTGAGGCATGAGTTACGGTACTTTTGCCTTTGAGTTCAATGTTAATGAATCAAAACTATATATTATACAAGGTGTCTTTAAACATAAACACACTGATTGGTCATTTTAAATGTGGTGAATAGATGTTCAAGGAATATAACTATTTCTGTTAGGAAAAATGCCTCAGTATTTGATAATTCAATAATCTTGGTGACTTTATGGAACTATTGCAGATTACCGGAATTGATTATATATTACAGTTCCATTAATTGTCTATATTTTTAGTAACTTTGGTTTTGGTCCTCTTTTTCATCACACCGTGGATGATCATAACAAAAATAAATTCTAGTTTTAGCCAGAAAATAAAATTATATATGTGCCATATATATGCTATATACATATATATATGTGTGTGAGACCCAAAAGCAAAATGAATGTTATAGTCTGAGTTCCTTAAAGATGGGCAGGCAAACATGAACTAAGAAACCTACAAGAAGAATGCAACAAATGGAAGTCAAATTTAAACAGCAATCTCAAGATCTGCAGGGGCTTCAGCACCAAGTTAAAGACGGGTAGAAGGTGATTCTGACAACAGTCATCAAGTGCGTCCTGCCTATGGTATATCAGCCTGCCTTCAACGCAGTGGGTATGAAGACCTACATCACACTTGATGTCCTTAGACTTGTATCTATTCTGCACTGTCAATTTTTTGTATGTCAGTAGTATATCTTCTGTTGTCTCCAGCTTTCCTTCCTACCAAGCCTTGTCCCCTCTCAATGTGTTTCTATTAAAATGTTTCACATTGCCAAATATTTGTAGTTTGACCCTTGAGTTCTCCCTATAAGAAGCCAACCTTGTAAGGAGCCATGACAATCATTTTCTCTGTTCATATGTAAAGATACCAGCTGCCTATATGTAGCATAGGATGGCTATGACAATGTTAGGGATGTGTGAGAAAATATTTCTGCCAATCTGTGGATTCTCATAGCTTTCATGCCTAGCCCGTTGGGGCTTCCCAATTGCCTGTTTATATCACGTTTCCAGAGAATAGGTAGAAGTCAAAGCTGATTATTGATGATCTCCAATCAAAGGTATCTTGTCTGCAATCCCTAACACCCTGTGTGGTGAATTTTATAGTCTGCTCAAAGGAAATATCTAGCGAAAGTCTAGATTGCCCTGTGAATTCCAAAATGTGTTCTGGAATGCTGAAACCATGTGAGGCAAAAGCTGTTATGCAGCAAAAGCTAAAGGATCAGAGTTTGTAAAGATCTTTTAAATTGTATATCCTGGCACTAAGCCATTTTTTTCTCTACCTACTGACAATATTACAAACAAATACAATTCATTCTAGAGATGGAAATAAATGTGAGATTCCATTTTAATTGTTCCACATAATAACAAGTGAACTTGGAATTTTTCAGTGCTAAATTGTGATAACTTGTTAGTACCATACAATGGAACTTCAGCATCAGAACACTCATGCATATGGGTAGTAGGAGGTGATTTCATAGACTTGATAGGGCTGCAGCTTCAGCCCAAATAAGTAGAGATTAGATGTGTAAATGCCAAGAAAAAGATAATGCTGGGTGTGCAATCAGCATGGACACATGCATGATGTGGGACTAAAAATATTTTCTGAATGCTACATTATGGCTTCCTGGGGAAAAGATGGGATTTATGCATAGGGCCAGATATATAAGGTAATTACAGAAATTTTTACTTGATTTAAGAGATAGTCACTCTGTTTTCTTAAGTAGATAAAAATATGTTTCAGGCAAAGTAAGAACAGATTGGAAAGGTATAGGAGGAAGACTAAAAACAGAGCAACAAGCTGAGATGGTTTCTTAACCATTTCGGATGTCCAGTCTGGAAACAGTGATACCCTAGCCCAATAGTTCTCATTGATTGAAGCTCCTGGGAACTTAGCTAAAACGTTTGGTATAAACTAGCATAGACATTTGCTTGTTTCTAGGTTCCATAGCCAATAATAGCAACTTGAAAGTATTTATGTCATGGCTTCTAATCCCTCTTACTAAAGTAAGCTCTTTAATGGTTTCCTATTCTTACCTGTTCATCAATTTATCTTCTGAAACCCCAAATCAGATGATGTTACTTCCCAAATTAGGTATATTATTTGTCCTGAAGCTTCATTGCCTGTTGAATGAAATTCATCACCCTTGGCATGCCCTGTGAGATTATTTACTACTTCAAAAAAAAAATTATCTGTCATCTTGTTAAGAGCTGTATGCTAAATACACACTAAATTAGTATATTTCCTGATTATGTCATTCTTTTTTTTTTTTTTTTTTTTTTTTTGAGACAGAGTCTTGCTCTGTCGCCCAGGCTGGAGTTCAGTGGCGCAATCTCGGCTCACTGCAAGCTCCGCCTCCCGGGTTCACGCCATTCTCCTGCCTCAGCCTCTCCGAGTAGCTGGGACTACAGGCGCCCGCCACCACGCCCGGCTAATTTTTATATTTTTAGTAGAGACGGGGTTTCACCGTGGTCTCGATCTCCTGACCTCGTGATCCGCCCGCCTCGGCCTCCCAAGGTGCTGGGATTACAAGCGTGAGCCACCGCGCCCGGCCGTATGTCATTCTTATCATGAATTTTTGCTTTCCAATTTTCATTTCTTTGGTCTATAATAACCTCCCCTCCCCTCCCCTTAGACATCTTGAAACATTCAGATCTAATGAATTTTCTAATGTTTTAATGTCTTTATTCATGAATTTTTTTTTTTTTTTTTTGGAGACAGAGTCTCACTCTGCTGCCAGGCTGTAGTACAGTGGTGCCATCTTGGCTCATTGCAACCTCCGCCTCCTGGGTTCAAGCCAAATCTCCCAGTTGATAAGTAGAATATATTTAAATGTGGTTCTGTCCAAATATAAAGTCAATTTTCTTAATCATGTATGCTTCTTCTGAGGACACAGAGTAGAAACTAGTTCAACTTGAGTGAATTTTCATGGCCGGGCATGGTGGCTCATGCCTGTAATACCAGCACTTTGGGTTCAAGCAATTATCTTGCCTCAGCCTCCCAAGTAGCTGGGACTACAGGTGTGTAAGTTCCTCCAGAACTTAATCACAGCTTTATACGATGAGAGGCAACAGAATAGCTTATAGATTATGTTTAAACTTCCTTGTTACACATATAAAGAAACAGAGGGACAGTGAATGCCTTGGAAAATTATTTATTTACCAAGATGTTCTTCACATCCCTCTCAACTGTAGAAGTAACTGCCTTACTCCTATTCCTCAACTTGAATATTTCCTGTAATTCCTATAAATAAACCAGATTGGTCTGTCTTTCTTTTCGCAATGCTATTCTGGAAATTAATGTTATATAACGATATATACACTCCCCCCACCCCCACGCACACATCTTATATTCCTAAACTATCCACATTACAGACAGTGCATTCCTAATGTGAAAATCTGAAATTCAAAGTGCTCCAAAATTCGAAACTTTTTGAGTGCTAACGTGACCTCCCCAGTGGAAAATTCTGCAACTGACCTTATGTGTTGGGTTGCAGTTAAAATGCAGTCAAAATTTTGTTTTATTCATAAAATTATTTAAAACATTATATAAAATTACCTTCAGGCTATGTTTTTAGATATATGTAAAACATAAATGAATTTCATGTTTAGGCTTGAGTCCTGTTTCCAAGATATCTCATTATATATAGGCAAATATTCCTAAATTTGAAGAGAAAAAGAAACCCTGAAATGCAAAATACATCTGGTCCCTAAGCATTTTGGATGAGGAATACTCTACCTGCATATTCATTTTTCCAGGTCCAACACATGCCCTATCTTTCCATGGTGCCTTCTCTAATACTGATCTCTTCTTTCTTTCAATACTTGTAGTCTTGTATGTTTTCCTAATAGGAAAGAAAGAAAACATACAAGACTACAAATATTGAAGAAATACTCATTTATTGCATATTTGTTCTGTTTGCATAAGTGGCTTATTATGTTTGACACCATGTATTATTTCTGGCATCGTTATTTTGTTCTGTTATTTAATCTTTTGTTTTATATTTGAAGGGACTATGTCAAAAATAAATCTAGATTGTAAACTTCTTGAGGGACAGGACCATGGCCCATGTAATACAATGTCACCGGGATATAGCATACTAGTATGCACTTTAGTAGGTCGTTAGTACAAAACTGTTGGCTGACTGGCAGTCAGATAAGTATATATCCCTATCTTGATTGGTTTTACCAAATGTCTGTCTAGTAACACTTTGGTTTTCCATTTTGTGAGCAGGGTTAAATGAACCTCTTAAAATATTGATAAAAATATCAGAGGGGAAATTGCAGGGACAATGGGTCTTGCTGGGTCTTTCCTTAATCCTGTTGGCTCGCCTACCATATAGCCTTTTTTCACATTTTTCCCCTTTCCATCTCTTTATTCCTCAGAGGATAGTTTTAGTAAATATACACACATACAAAAGTTTATGTCTTAGTGATGTTATCCATCACTGTACAATCGTTTTGTCTTTATTGCTGTAAGTTATCTTATTCTCATTTATTTTGATATGTTCTTATGCCTTTTCACATAAAAGAAAGACTAAATAATGTTATCTGCTTACAATAAATCTAAATGCTATTAATATTTCTCTACCTGCTGACTTCAGGAAGAGTTTTACAAAACACATATTACTCAATCAGAAAAATTAACACGTTCTACTTTACCAAACACATAGAGAAACATGCAAAATAGGGTAGAAATAAACAAAAACATATATGTCAAAGCTTATATTTATATATCAGATGAACCACTAACAAACTAAAAATCATAAAAGAACATTTTCTTGTCATTTTCTAATCATTTTATGTAATGTATAACAATATTCACTTGTAATTGAGAAATTCTTTTTTTTTTTTTCCAAATGGCCATTTCCTTATGCCAAAGAGAAATTCTTGTCTGTAAAGAATTTCTTGTTTGTAAAGAGATTAAAATTTTGACACTAAAGAATACTACTGGGGAAAAGAGAGGAGTGTGGGATGAAAGAAAATCCAACCAGCTGTACACCTATAGGTACCCAGTGTAGATCATTAGAACACAGGCTTAATACTGCATGCTGATCTGCAAAGTGAGGACATACCAGTGACAACTTTGGAATCTGCATCCAGCCACAGGTAACAGATGTATTGCACCAGACTCAGATCTAGATTTTGTGACGACTATATAATGAACTAGAAGTTCAAATTAGAGAAAGAAACAATTCAAAATCAGAAGAAAGGTAAAAGCAAGTGGCCACATAATTGCACTAAAAAAGAAAAAGGCAAATATCTCAGTAAGTACATCTGGCACACAGTCAGAGGAAGCCAAGAAACTTGAAATTTAATTTGAAATGAGATATTTTTTAGCAAGAAGGATCATATCAGCAAGCCAAGGAGATAATATTTTAAAATTTTTGTTTTGTTCTCATGAAAGAAAAAAATATGATATTAAAAATCTAGAAAGTTCTTTCTTCTATGACAATTTTTATTTTTTTTCATCCAGCAAAACACAGCTCTGTTCCTTGTGTGTAGTGTTCTTTATTGTTCTTTTATAAAAATGTAAAGTTGAGGCATGATGGCTCACGCTTGTGATCCCAGCACTTTGGGAAGCCAAAGCAGGCAGATTGCTTGAGCCTAGGAATTTAAGGCCAGCCTGGGCAACATGACAAAACCTCCTCTCTACAAAAAAATGCAACAATAAAAAAAATTAGCTGGGTAGGCATGGTAGTGTGTGCCTGCAGTCCCAGCTACTCAGGAGACTGAAATGCGAGGATGGCTTGAGCTTGGGAGGTTGAACCTGCAGTGAGCTGAGATCACACCGCTGAACTGCAGATTGAGTGACAGAGTGAGACCCTGTCTCAAAATAAATGAAAGAATAAATAAATAAAAATATACTTTAGGTCTTTCAAGTCTGATGGTGAAGAATGTCTTACTCAGTTTTGTATTTGAGGTTACACCACTGGTATATGGATCAAAGCTTTAACTATTTGTAATTGCTTCGCTGTATATTTCAGTTATGTCAGATATTTTTTGGCACTGCACCCAAAGTCTCAGCTACTTGAAAAGCTGAGGCAGAAGGACCACTTGAGCCTAGGAGTTCAAGACCAGCCTGGGCAACATAGCAAGATCCTCTCTCTTAAAAATTATTTTTTTCTTAGTTTCATAAATCTCCGCTATATTTATGCCATAGATAGATAACAGCATATGGTAATCAGTTACAATCTGGGACACGTTATAGGAACTAAAAGCTGATTAATTTACTCATTAGTTATTTCACAATTTAAAAATTTATTAATACTTGTACAAAATTATCTCTCCTAAATGTAAACAACCAAAGTTATGTTTTAGAGCAAATGGCCTTTATTATTTGTTTTCATATGTGTTAAAAATTATAAACATTTTGTTATCTTGTATATTCAAGTTTTATTTATATACTCAACATTTTGATTCGCTGTATCATGTCTGTAATGTGTTATTATAAATATGAATATCTATAGTTTTATGTCTTCAATCATTTTAAGAAGTTTTTTCTTTATATATTGCCTGAAAAAATTATTTGTTTTTCAGTACACTGTTTCTAGAGATATTTTATAACTCTTTTATCAGAAATATGCTTATAAACATTTCTAAAACATTCTATCAAAGAGGGTTGTTGATAATTTGTAGAGTTTTCCCATTTTAGTAGTATAAATGTTATACCATAGCTGATTTCAATCTACCAGTGTGACATAACTAAATGCACAGCTTGGTACAGATGTGCAAATTGGCTCTAGTACATCATTCAATTGAACATTTTTTTGTATAAGGATGCTCTTTGTTGTAGAATGTAAATATCCATGTCTACCTCTGATAGTTTATTTAAGGCATATCATAAAAGAAGAAACACTATGTCAAGTAGTTTATCATTTTTAAAGCTCTTTATCACTACTTTTGGAAGTGTACTAAAATACATTCTCATCATTGTTTTATGATATGAATTATTTCGTAGTTCCTTACTCTGATGAATCATACTTAAAATTTAAACAAAAAGTGTTTCCTATCTAATGGATATACATGGATCTCACTGATTTTGTTTTTTTAAACCTGGGGATGAGAGGGAAGTCAATCATTATGTTTTATATCAAGGATTAGGCAGGAAAGTCAGAAGTTTTATGATGGAAGGGATGAGAGAGGAAGAAAGAGATGCAAAGATGCTATCCAATTGCTTTAAAACTGGAGGAAAGGCTGGGCGCAGTGGCTCACGCCTGTAATCCCAGCACTTTGGGAGGCTGAAGCGGGCGGATCATGAGGTCAGGAGGTCGAGACCATCCTGGCTAACACGGTGAAACCCTGTCTCTCCTAAAACTACAAAACATTAGCTGGGCATGGTGGCGGGCGCCTGTAGTCCCAGCTACTCGGGAAGCTGAGGCAGGAGAATGGTGTGAACCCGGCAGGCAGAGCTTGCAGTGAGCCAAGATAGCACCACTGCACTCCAGCCTGGGTGACAGAGCAAGACTCCGTCTCAAAAAAAAAAAAAAAAAAACCTGGAGGAAAGCCCTCACAAACCAAGGAAGGTAGTAAGCCTCTAAGAACTGGAAAAAAGGGGAATAGATTATTCTGTAGAGCTTCAAGAAGAAATACAACCCTGCTGACTCATTTTACACTACTGCCTCCCTGAACTCTATGATACTAGAATTGTATTCATTATACCACTGAGTTCGGGATAATTTGTTACAGCAGGTATAAGAAACAAATGCACGCTGTCTACAAGAAATTAACTTCAAAATATTGTTACAGCAAGGTTGAAAGTAAATGGAAAGTAACCATACAATAATTATTCAAAATAATTATTTCGATATAGGATAAGCTATTTTAATGTCAGAAAAAGTACACATTAGAGCAAAATAAAAAATGCCAGAGTCAGAGTTACATTATGTAAAATGTTCCACCAAGAACACAGATCAATAAAAAACATATATCCAAACAACAGTGATACAAAATATGTAAAGCAAAATATGATAGAACTGAAAGAAGAAATAATAGACTAATCCACAATTATAATTGGAGACTGCAACACCATCTCTCTTAATAACTGATAAATAGAAAATCAGCAAGGATATAGAAGAATGAAACAAAAACACTATGATGTCAGGGGTCCACAAAGACAATTCTCAGTCTTGATGATTCTCTAGAAGGACTTAACAGACTAAAAAAGCTGTTACACTCATGTTTATATTTCCAATGAAATAATATGTATTAAATATGCAAGAATTTTTTTCACATCTTGACAACTGAGAATAGTGTTACAAAGAACGTCAAAGTGCTAACATCTCTTTGAGATCCCGACTTCAATTTTTTGGGATAAATACCCAAATTTATCCAACATGCTAATAAATGGATTGCTGTATTATATGGAAGTTCTATTTTAATTTTTTTAATCAACCCCCATACTGTTTTCCATAGTGGCTGCAGCATTTTGCACTGATCACCAATATTATATACGGATTCCAATTCTTCCACATCCCCACCAACACTTGTCTTTGGCTTTGTTTTCTTCTTCGGTAACAGTCTTTCTAACAGGTATGATGATTAGTGACATTAAATACCTTTTCAAATACCTATTGGCAATTTGTATGTCTTCTTTGGAGATATGCCTGTTTAAGTCTTTAACCCATTTTAAAATTAGATTATAAGGTTTTATTTTAATGTTTTGGGTTTTCTGTTTTAGTATTGAGGGTTTGAGTTTCTATGTATTTTAGAACCATTTATCACATATATGTCTTACAAATATTTTCTCTTACTCTATAGGTTTTGTTTTCACTGTGATTTTTTTCCATTGCTATGCAGAAGCTTTTTTAATTTGAGGTAGCCTGACTTGTCTATTTTTGCTTTTGTTCCCTGTGCTTTCAGTGTCGTATTCAGGAAAACACTGTCAAGAACAGTGTCATGAGTCTTTCCTTCTATGTTGTCTTCTGAAAGTTTTATATGGTCTCAGATCTTACACTTAAGTGTTCACTCTATTTTGAGTTAATTTTTTGAGTGATATAAGAAAGAATCCAATTTCATTCTTTTTTCATGTGGATATCTAGTTTTCTCATAAACATTTCTGGAAGAGTCTGTCCTTTCTCTAACGTATATTCCTGGCTCCCTTGTTGAAGATCAGTTGATCATATATTCCTGAAGTTATTTCTGAGCTCTATTCTGTTTGATTGTTCTACTTATCATATCTTTATGCCAGTCCTATACTGTTTTCATTACTGTAGCTTTGTAATATATTTTGAAATCAGGAAGTATGAGGCCTCCATATTAGTTCTTTTTTAAGATTGATTTGGCTATTTGGAGTCTTTTGGGATCCATATAAATTTTAGAATATTTTTTGTATTTGTTAAAAAAATACCACTGGGATTTCAACAGGTATCATATTTAATCTGTAGATTAATTTTGGTAGTATGGACATTATAAATTATTAGATGGTGGTTGCCAGAGGATGGAAGGAGGGGAAAAAGAATCAAGAAGAATAAAGTTTCAGTTAAACAAGACGAATAAGTTTTAGAGATGTTTCACACAATATTGGGCTCATAGTTAATAATACTGTATTGTACACTCAAATTTGTTAAAAGGGTAGGTCTTAAGTATTCTTACCACTAAAAACAAAAACAAATCCTCATCAAAAGGCATTGCAAATTATTTAATCTTTAGTTATGTAAAAACAGTGAACAGCTGCATAATTATTTTTATGTATAACTATGAAAATTTTATTTTTATATCTATAATACCTTTAAGCAGCCTGTTTTGTAGCATTTTCAGATTGTTTTCCGTATATTAACTCATGCTTATGGTGTAATTTATATAGAAAGCTACTTTTTTGTTGAGTAATTTTTTTAAGTTCTGTGTTTTCATTATTTTTTGGTTTTATAATTATCATAATTAGAAACTCTTCTGCCAATTATCTGAATTTTTAAGTTTGCTGGTTTTTCAGCTTTTCTTTAGAGAGAAAAAGTAAAAGCCTTTCCTATCGTGAGAGTAGATATTATTAAATATGTGATTCAAAAGAAAATAAATCTTAATGTTTACAAAGAGCTAAGGAAAAAGATGCCCAAGATAAAGCCCATGAGAGACCAGGTGCAAGTTTCTAGGTGTCTCTCTTAGAAGAATCACAGTTTTGCCTAACCATGGTAGGCAAAAACACTAGCAAATGTTATCAATCAGGGAAGCTCAGTGAGTCATGGTATTTGGGGTTTTTATTGGGAGATCACTCACCCAGAGCAAAACAGGCATTCACTACAAACTTCATTGCTAGGAGAATGTATCTGATTAAAAATATACCTCATGGCCCAATGCTTCAGAAATACAAAAACCTGCTTGTCAGGCAGAATATTCCAAGGACTGAGAGCTCATTCCCAGGAGATAGGCAAAGCCAGTCCTGAACACAGGCCTTAATTAGAAATGTGCATGGTTTGGGCAACCTAGACCTGCTAAGTTACACTTTTCTGCATAACCATAACAAAAATATATTTATAGAACACCCAACAAAAGCAGAATACACATTTTTCAAGTGCCCACTGAACATCTACCAGGATGGACTACATCCTGGGCCACAAAGCAAATCTTCTTTGACCAGAATAGAATCACACTAGAGATCAATAACGAAAAGATAACAGGAAAACCTCCAAATGCTTGGAAACAAAACAACACACTAACAAATAATTCATGAGCCAAAGAGAAAACCTCAAGGGAAATAAAAATATACCTATAGATATGATTATGTGTCAAACTGAATGAAAATGAACCAAATGGAAATGTTGTATAAGCCACCCAGTCCATGGCATTTTGTTACAGTAACCAGAGCTAAGACAACACTCAAAACTCAACAGTAAAAAAATCAAGCAATACAATTATGGGCAAGAGACATAAAGAGACATTTCAATGAGGATGCTATACAAATGGCAAATAATTATATGAAAATATTTTCAATATCTGTCATTAGGAAAATGCAAATTAAAACCACAATGAAACGCCACCAAACACATAATGGCTAAAATTGTAAAAAAAGTGACAATACCAAATTCTGACAAGGGTGTGGCAAAACTGGATCACTTATACATTGCTCATAAAAATGCCAAATGGTGTAGCACCTACAGAAAATAGTAATTTCTTAAATAAAACCACAAAAAGCTAAACATGAAACTACCATACGACCCAGCAATTACACTTATCAGCATTTTATTCCATGAAATACTACTGATAGATGAAATGGAACTACAGATAGACTCGAAAATGCAGATGAATGTTTAAAGAATTATGTGAAGTGCAACAAATATCTATCCCAAGATATAACATATTTTGTTATTCCATTTATATAACATTCTTGAAATGGCAAAATTATAGAAATGGACAACTGATTAGCAGCTGACAAGTGTTAGGGAGAAGGTAGGTACAGGAAAGCAATGTTTCTTACTAGGTGTATCTATACAAAGGTAAAAGGAAGAATCCTTATGGTGATGGAAATGCTATCTTGGCTATATGCATGTCAATATCCTGGTTGTAACATTGTACTCTATCTTCCCAAGATGTTACCATTATGAGAATCTGAGTACAGGGTACATAGGATCCTTTCTATTTCTTACAACTGCATATGATTCTACGATTGTCTCAAAATAAAAGTTTAGTTAAAAAATAGAATTCTTGGCCGGGCGCGGTGGCTCATGCTTGTAATCCCAGCACTTTGGGAGGCCGAGGTGGGCGGATCACAAGGTCAGGAGATCGAGACCACGGTGAAACCCCGTCTCTACTAAAAAATACAAAAAATTAGCCAGGCGTGGTGGCGGGCGCCTGTAGTCCCAGCTACTCGGAGAGGCTGAGGCAGGAGAATGGCGTGAACCCGGGACGCGGAGCTTGCAGTGAGCCGAGATTGCGCCACTGCACTCCAGCCTGGGCGAAAGAGCAAGACTCCGTCTCAAAAAAAAAAAAAAAAAAAAAAAAATAGAATTCTTATATAACAGAAACTAACACTCATTTGAAATATCTACAAAGTTTACACAAAATGAGAAAATAAATCTATTTTTTAAAAAGAACTTTGTGGGGCATATTTCAAAATATTATCAAAGCCCACAGTAGAAAAACAGTATGCCATTTCTCCATGAATGTCTAATGGAAAGACAATGTCAATATCATTAAGAAGTAAAGTATTTCCACATTAATTTCTAATTTATAGTAATAAAATCACATCACCAATTGGGATTCAATAAACTTGATAATGTAATTTTAAAATTCATGTGGAAGATCACTAGGCCAATAAGAAGAGTTGTTAGATATATTAAGAGTTAAAATGTTTATAGTAATTAAAGCAATATTATATTGATAAAAGGAGGGACTAATCTCATGAAATAGAATAGAAGCCCAAGAAACTATGAATTGTTTGGCATATTACAGAGACTGCATAAAAAGAAATGGGAAAAGAATGGACTAACCATTTAATTGTCCTGAGTTATTCAGTACATACATACATACATACATATATATATGCATGTATATAAAGCAATTAATGAATCAGATAATATATCAGATAAAGACATAAACATACACCCCCTCTACCCCCAATTATAGTGGAAGTAACATCTGCATGTAAAAAATGAAACTTAAAAGGCTTTAGAAGAAAATGTGCAACAATTTTTCACTTTGATTAATGAATTTTTTTTTTAACAGGTAGTATTTGTTTAAATAAAATGCTTTGAAGAATTCTGGATAGGGTTAAAATCTTATCCAAGGAGTACATTACAAAAAAATTTTGCAGAGTTATTATTTTAGTTTAAGGCAAGCACCAAAGCTAGCCTGTTAATTATGTACAAAGGTTAATGTGGTAAAAACAAGCTGTGGATATCTTTAGATAATTAAATATTGTATTAAATTCGGTTTTCCTTTTGGAGATATTCAGAGAGCAGGTTTTTGAGGCTGTGATGAAAATAAACAGTGGATAAAAATAGGTAGAAAAAAGCAGATCCTTTGAATAATTGAACTGAAATCAGCCAATTATTTTGATTTTCCCAATAACAGAATAAAAATATATTATTAATTGCAATTTTTCATTCTTCTTCAATACAACTTCAGGAGACTGATTTAAACATTATGCCTTATTTTTTCTCAGTTTACTAAGGGTTAGCTTAGTTACAAAAGTGCTGAACTAAGAGACAAGATACCCACTGTCTAGCTGTGGCCGTGTTCCTAATATTTTTCCTGTGATAAGAGGCAAGTCATTTGTTTTTCAGAACTTCAGTTTCTTCATTTATAGGGAAAAAGTTTGTGATACTTCATTGGTTCTAACCTAATAAGTGCCAGCACTCTCTTTTCGCCTCAGATTTTTGGTGAAATTGCTTTATCATGAAATCAAAATAATAAAAATGTAATTTATGCATATATTTTCAAACCATCAATATAACATTAACAACACTATAAAGATAAGGTAAAAAGAAACATTTATAATGACAATAATATATAATTTCTAAAGCTTGAGTACATTTAAAACTCCTTTTAGGGGAAGGTACTGAAAGGATTTCCAAGATGCTTTCCAGTCCAAAATCTTATAATATGCATTCAAAACCGTTTACCCTTGATATCACCACAATTATGCTGCATATATATATATATACATATATATATATATATGCATCTACTTAAATTTCTCCAAGAACAAACTTTTAATAATCTTGTTGTATTTTTTTCTATTCTCCAATTAATATTAATTACAGTTTTGTTCTATGCATTTGTTGATGTGTGCTCAGAGAATGCAAACCAAAAAGCAAGGGAAAATATCTGTAAGATGATAAATTTGCTGAAAATATCTTACTCTATGAAAGTTTTTCAGAACTATAGATTCTCCCAAATGGCAAGGGTCTTCAAAGCTTATCTCTTGATAAACCCACACTATCCTAGACCACACATATATTCAACTTACTCTTGAATGCATTCAGAAATGGCGAACTTTCTAATCATGGGCTTTCAAGAGACAACAAATCACCCTGCACTCCAGAAGTATGATCTTTTTTTTTTTCAAACTCAACACTTCCATGTGATTTTTGAAACCCTTCAGCAGAGAATGCTCCGTCAGTCCTCCTGGACATGTGGTCAGTCAGAAGGCTAATAACCACAGTTAAGCTGCCTTGAGGAATTGAAAATGACAGGCTATACCTGAATGTTCCCCCTTCTCCTGAATACATTTTTTCCCCTCTTCATGTTTAGCAACAGAGACTTGTATAATAAATGACTTTATGATGTATGTCAGCTTCTGAGCATTAAATTATGGCTTTTACCACAGGACTTATCATTCATAGAACATATAAAGTACCCAGAAGGTACTTCCTGTGAGCAATACTGCTTGCTAGTGCTGAACCAAATTTAAATCTCCCTAGACTCACAATGAAATTGCTTGTTCACCTGATTTTATTCAACTAATGATTTTGCAATATCACATTCAATTGAATAATTATACAAGGAGAGATGCTGAATGCCCATCTTTTCTAGATTAGAATAATTTATAAATGCAGTTTTTCTATTCCAGTAAGCAGTACCACCTTTTAATGAGACATAAGCACAACAGGGCAACATAATGATATGGAACAAACAAGAGAAAGACAATGGATTTTGGGCAGGCAGAAATGTTACTGAAATATCTGCTAGGAAAAGGATTTTCATTATCAGAGAACAATATATCCAGAAAAGATCTTAGGACAATGCTCACAAATGCATATTTATATTTATATATTTAACAATAAATAAATGGAAGTCTAGGAAATTGACATGCTTCTCATTTTGTATGGATGATTAGTAGCCGAGCCAAGTCTAAAAATTTTACATCAGGGCTTGTTTTCCTCATGAAATAGGCTGAGACCTGTTCTCGGAGCATGGATAATATGGGCATTTATGTCCCACTTGAGAATTTATGGAAAAAGTTATCTTTTCTGCCTTTTTTCCCATTATACCAAAGCCCCCAGTATGTTCTCCTGTTTTTGCCATGCTGTCCCTCTTTAAACTCAGTTTAAATCTGACAGTCCAGTGCTATTTATGAAGGCCCCCCTGGGATGCCAGATGGCAGAACTTTTCATCTCTCCTATGGGTGCTTGGCCATGGGCCATAGGTTATTCACTTCTGGTCTTCAGCTCAACTGTGAAATGAGAATTGGTTATAACATACTACTTTTGAAATAGCAGCATCTATTTTTAAAATGGCCTTAATATAAGTGTACTAGTATAATTAATTAGGACAAAGTAGAAATATTTTACATTGTTTAACTAAATGTTTATGGTTTTTAAAATATCTTAGTCACAAGATATCTAGGTGCTTTTTTAGAAAAAAATGATTTCAGTTTTGTATATGTATGAAAACTATAAATAGGAAGTTATTTCAGAACCATACTAATCATACATTTAAATCAAATAATCAGCTACATTGTGCCTTTGTGTATACAGTGCTTCATATCATGAGCCCATAACACATGATCTTTGATTCTATAAGAATACCATTTAATTGCATACAGAAAGAAAAAACATATCCAAAAAAACTAAGTAATTGGTATTATAGACCAGTGGTTTATAACCTGTGATTTATGTGTGTGGATGTTACTGCAGGGATCAAGATTGGGGGGTTACTTATGGCTAGGTTTTTCCAATCCCCACTTCACCCAGAGCAGATTTTTTTTTTATCTAGTTTGTGTATAAAACAGGGCGTAAATTTTGGAGGTGAGAAATAGTCTTCACTAAAGCCTATCAATTATTATTGAAACTTTATAATCCAATCACTCTGGGGGTATCCGTGTTTCCTAGAGGAAAAAGGATTATGTATACATAAACACTAAAATATTTTATTAATCTCAGGACCCATATAAGTCTCCGCTATGAGATGTAGCTAAAATGGCCCCAAAGGAAGAAATTAGCAATTACACATTGGATCAGTGATCTGAATTGTGGGCATTTCCCCAATTTCAACAATGCCAAGATGCAGAGCACAGCATGAAGAAGTGGGCCAGAGAAAGCATTTCACAGATGCACAGCACACAGAGATTTCAAGCAAGGCAGTGCTGTGCTGTGGTCAGTGGCTGAAGAGAGTGACCACCAGCAGGAGAGTCAGTCTGAAGAGGGGGCAGAGATGTTCAGAGAGTATTCACCAAGCAATGGGGGTGCTCCTATGTGAGAAATGAAACACTAATTAATGCCATCTTTTTTTTTTCCACTACAGGCTAATGAGACCTAAGAATGTTCTGGTTGAAAGTAATGATCAAAAGGGCTATATTGCTCTGTGACTTGATATAATTTTTGAAGACTAGAAAAAGTGGTTTTCTTCGAAAATGATGATGATTATTTGCTTCTAACAATGATAAGAACATTTGGAAAATGAGAAATTTTTAAAACAGTTTTGTCAATGCTGTTATTTTCTTGGTTAACCATGGCTTCTCTCTAGTCATAAACTACAATATATCATAAGTGATATTGCTTTAAAGGTGACATTTTTACCCCAAATCTCCAAACAGCAAGACTGAATAAACTTCTAAAATTTTGGCCTGTCGTTGATCTGCATTACATCCTCAGGCACATAGTTTATTAAGTATGTTTTTTAGAACATGTGTTTTAATCCCTCTATGTCTTATCTATATAATGGAGATAACTGTTACGAGGCAAATTCAAAAAAAGGCACTTAGTTCTGTGATTACTAATTCAATTAGCAAAAATAAGTCATAGCAATTGCTATTTTGTACTGAAAAAGAAAATCAAGTCTTCACTGAGGCTGTCTGGGTGGGACAATTTTAAAAAGGCATCTTCATAGACACTTGGAAATCTTACCACAGAGACAGATGTCAACTTTGCATAAGAGACACTCAATTTTGTTTTTTTTTTTTTGCAATCAGCAGAACATGGAAGTATTAATTTTCTAATGAGTCTCATGCTGTAACCATTGTCTTCAACACACGTATATTTTAGAGTATTTCTTAGGATATTTTTATCATTGAAATAGGATAATTCCTGATATTTAGAGTTTATGCAGATAGCTTAATGAATTTCTGTAGGATTCATTTCCAAAACATGAAATTCGTGAAATGTTAAAGCATGTCTCATTTATTTCAGAAAATGAACCACCCTGGTGTTGAAATTGCATAGTCACATCAGAAATGTCACAAAACGGACCATTTTCCTGTAATATATCACTTTTCTGTTTAGATTGAAAGTGATAAAGAGGGCAAGGCAAAATAATAGATGATATGCTTCATTCTTACTGCTTTTTTACTCTAAAAATTCCCCAGAGCCATCTGTTATCACACGTCAGGTTGTTGCGAGTGAGTGACATTTTTCTTTTTTATTTGAGAAGAAATTTATGGAAGTGCTGAGCAAAGTTAATTTAAAAACATATGGTGATATTAATAAAACACCTATTTAAATACTAAATCCTGATTATCTTTTGCATTTATGGACTTGGATTAGGTTTCTAGCCCTATAGTGTAAGCTTCAGAATAAGCCTTACTGCTCAAAGTAAAGTGGAAACTTAGACTGTGCCAGCAAGGTGAGATCGAAATTGTACCAATTTAAAAAAATATATTTCTAGAATGTTAAGCATATTCTCCCTGGAAAGTAGGTTGAGGTTAACATGTAGCTTTTTCTAATTTTAGTAATGTATTTGCCTCTTGTCTATTTCTTGTGTTTATATATATTCTTGAGCACTCTAAAAACTGACATCAATGCATAAACATATTGAGTAAGGGAATGTGCAGTTAGAGATAAAGAAGAGCTTCTTTCTATTTAAGTTAGACCTGAATATTCTAGGGGTGGTTGATTTGACAGGTGAATGTTTTAGAGATTAAAGAAGATGATTATTCTACAACATCTCTAGGATGTGAATGTAGAATTTTTTTTTTGTATTTCCTTATTAGAGAGATGTGGTTGGTTAGACTTAACTAAACATAATTTATTTCAATTACATATAATTTAGTTCCTTTCCAGCCACAGATTGGACTCCAATCAAAGCTGACTTATATGAAAGCAGAGTAGGTGGCCCCTTTGTGAGATACTATTTTAGAATCTCTAAGAAACAATTATATACACAAACTTAGTGATGCCAGAAATTTGTAAAATGGGGACAATTATTTTTGTACCGAAATTTGAGTTAATGTTTTAAATGGATAGAAATAGAAAATTAATGACTCATCTGAAGTAAAATATTATATATAACATAATACTACTAATGTTGCTAGGATTACATTCACATGAAGAGATAAATTACTATTAAACTAGGTCATATCTAAGATTGAATTTTGTAGAAGATATGGAAAGGCAGCCTAGGGGCTTATCAGATCCCTAAAGAGGGGATGGAGAGGATGGGCATCTAGGAGGAAATAGGCAGAGAATAAGAGCATCCACGAGATAGTAGCAGATTGTATTTAATGTGATTCTGGATGCCAGCTTTTTACATAAATAGCAAACAAAAAATGTGGACTTGAATTATTTTCTCTGTGAAATCCCAAATATTAATTCATCTCAGTCCTTTATAACACAGTTGTCAGTAATATTGTGTCCTATGAGAGGTTTTCAAAGAATTGCTTGTGAATTATACCCCACCAGCTCTACATGTCCCAGCCCTACTGGATAGTGTTTCCACTAAGATAAACATTTTGTCAAATTGGACATTTCATACAAATACAATTGTTTCCTTGGAGAATAAAGTTGTAATACTAACACTATTAAACCATTATCAGGAGACGTAAAATGCCATATAGGGAACAATAGGGCACATAGCAAAATGAAGAAAAATAGAAGTATGTAAAGGTGGAAGAGAGCTTCCACATAGTGACCACTCTTCTGAATTTGCCTTATCCATGATTTATTGTACAATAACATTCTAAACATATCCACGGCTGAATTTTGCCTTTGAACTAAAACATTCAAGTAAAACAGCATGTACACACATTCCACAATTCCAAAGTTGAATGTCTACTTTAGCTCTTATTTATCAATTTTATCTCCTATGTGATGATGAAAATACTTTCTAATTGAGCTCTTGAAAGGATTAATCTTATAGATACTAGCTCAGTGCATGTCAATTAATATTAATATGTATCCAAGTGCTATTTCCTTCCATATTTTAAAATTATTTCTCAGGGAAAGTTTGTTTGCCATTTTCCACTCATATTATTTTTCCAAAGACAGAGAGAACAAAGGCACCCATGATACTATGGTTTCTGACTGAAACTGGCAACTCTTGATGACAAAAGTCAAGCACGGAGCAGTGACTCAGTTGCTCTCAATTTGGAGATATAAGTAGCATAGGTTTTGAGCCAGAAAGAGTCAGCTTTAATTCCTACTTCTATTTCCTTGGGTAAAGAATATGTTTCCTCTGAGCTTCTGAATCATCATCTTTAAACTGAAGAAGATGATTCCTACCTTATAGAGATATTCAATTAATAAAAGTTGATAATGATTCTAAATATTTAACATGCTGCTTAACATGAAGCACTTTCCTTTCATTCACTTGGAAAAATGGTAAATCAGAGTTATGGGGCTGGCTTTTAAAAACAGGTTTGATTTTCACCAACTCACTTAATGCTATTAGATTTAATTTTCTCTATTATTGTAAACACTGACAATACAATAGTGCATGCTCTTCCCTAATCTATCATGGCATTAGAGTTGAATCAATGAGACAGTAGATGTACGTGATTTTAGAAGAGCACTATGTTGTACTCATATGGAAATTGACTGATAATATTTTATTTTTCACTGAGCTTTGGTTCAAACTTAATCATAAAAGCTACTGACTTTATAAAAATAATTATCAGTTTAAAAACTTAAGTAACGGTTCCTAAGAGATGCATGTTAAAATAGTTGGATTTGAAATCTCAAGTCTACAACTTATTTTCAAATAGTTTAGCAAAAACCATCTACCTACTTACCTATGCAGTCATCTATCAATAAATGAAGTCCATGTGGTAAAATATTGATAACAAAATATTTTAAAAGTGTGCAAATATTTACTGAGACAATTTCAACTTTTTATAGGTTTGAAATTTTGCAAAATAATAGTGTTGGGGAAGCACGAATAAAAGTTCTGTGTCTTTATTTGGCTGATAATTGGCACATTTTGGATGACTAGCTATTTAATCTTCTATCACGTTTGTACCAACTGTGTGTGTCACATAGAGCTAAGCCTCTACATTTGTCATCTTATTTAACCCCTACGGTCCTGGAAGAAAGACATTATCACATTTTCCAAATGCAAAAACTGAAATCTCAAGAGGATTAGTGACTTGTCCCATAAGTAGCAGGGCCATATTCTACTGAGAGAGAGATAACTTAGTAAAGAGAAAGTCTATGTCAAATACCTTAAATTTTTTAAAATAGTTACTAAAGTTTTTAAATATAATTTCAGACTCAATGTTACCTCTCAAAGAATACTATTGCAAAAAAAATAAACGTCTATATAACAGATCAGATGAAGGCCTATAAAATATGTTTACTAAATCATTGTGTTAATGGTCATCTCTTCTTATTCATGTTGTTCTGTTTACCAAACATCCAAGTGTGATTCTCAGGAGATGTAGAGAATAGGGTAGGTGGACTGAGTTGTAGCTGAGGGTTGTTTTTGTTTTTAAAATGTTGTTTTATCACCTACTAGTGAGGACTTACATCTTTCTTTCTTTGCTCAGTCATCTTTATTGAAAGTAAAGCAGAAGGAAATTAGGGCTATGGTGTAGATATAACATCCTAGACCAAGTAATAAACAAAAACACCATGAGTGCTTCTACTTGTGCTCTCTCTCACACACGCACACACACAAATACACACAGACACACACACACACACAGAGGGAGGGAGGGAGGGAGAGAGAGAGAGATCTACTTCCTGATCTGGGTTGTGAACCACTTTTTTCTACAGAATTTTCTTTCCAATTATAGAAGACTAAGAATATACTCCCCAAAATGACAAATTGTAATGTACCTATTTATGATACTGTGAAGGATTTATACAATAATCCTGCCTAACTTGAGATTCCTTTTTTCCACCTCATTCTTTATTTTGTTTATTTTAGCAAGTTATTCCAGAATTTTAGAAGGTCAAAAAACCAAAGTCTTTTAAAGAAGAACCAGGTAGGGGTAGAATTAAGACATATTTAGAAGCTATAACAAATTTAAAAGTACAGTAATGGTGAAGGGATATACAAAGAGATTGAGGGAATAGGATTCAGAGTTCCCAAACGGTGTATCAGAACTTCTATTGATCAGGTAGTTAAAAGAATGAAGTATTCAATAATGTTTCGATAATAGTAATATGTGTGGAAAAATAAATCTAACTTCTGTATTTTTTACAAAGCTGAGAAGAAAATTGTGAAGAGTAAAAGATGAGCAAAATATTCTAAGATTTATTAACTTTTTCATATTTTGTCATTTCTTTATGATTTGCCACCGATATTTAGATTAATGAGAAGTGTAAACAGTTTTAACTCAAATTAAGTCATTAAGGTACACTTGATTTTTAATATGACTTGCTATTTGCATTCCCACTTCGTTTGTTAAAAATGAAAAATTTAACTTGTGCTAGTAATTAAGAGTATTGTTAGGATAGAAACAACCTAAATTATGTGACTAAAATAATTAACATGGAATAATTATATGCAGATATGTTTAGTATGATTTCTGAAATTATACAATAGAGGAGTCATTTTAGATTCCACAATAGAAACAATTAGTGAACTGTTTTTGATGTCTATTGCCATTGAGAACTTTATTCTAACTAAAATACCCGTTTCAAACCTCCTCAGTCTTTTGCCCACACTGAATATTACTTACCCAGAAATTTCTAAATCAACCTGAAATCTCAGTAAGACAGGTATCTCAGCTCAAGTGCTACTTTATACTTCAATCCAGTTTCTCTGTCACTGAGATACACATGCAGAGAGAGAGAGGAGATAGAGAGATATATCCACACATACACATATATATAATTAACAATTTTCACATCTTATAATGTAAGTTTCTTAAGCATGTATTAGCTTAAGTGCACTAATATTCCTAGAAAGCATGTATTGAAACCAGCCTCGCAAGGGAGAACTCATAATCAGGTCCATATTTGAAGAATGAAGATCAAGAATAGCTGAGGTTGAAGGATGCTACTACAATCCTAAAAACAAAGAACTTTTGCAATGAGGTGCCTAATCTAGATGTAATGATGAATCACATGAAATATCAGCATGATAGCATAAGTAGCTGAAACTATAGCAGGCAAGGGTACTTAAGATACAACCAGCAATGAACTTTAAGTACACTAGATTTCAGCTATAATGTACCTTATGTCTGTGGTTCAGAGTGAAATTATCAAGTGAGTTTATGCTAAGGTCACAGAGAAATATACTTACATAAAGAACCCAGATGGAATACACAATTTCACAATTCTGAAGATGTTATGTTATACCTATACTGTTCACTAAATAAGGTCACTTTGGCAATGATTGTATTTTTGTATATTTTCAGTAATTACATTTGAGCTGATAATACTTGTCTAAGTAAGGATAGTCTGCAAGTCAAAATGTCTTCCCCCTTATGTGATATTGCCAAACATGAGAAAAGCAATTCTCCAAACAAATGCATACTATCCAAATTGAGCCTGAGTAATAAAATTAATCATGAGGATGATGCTGATATAATGATGATGGTGGGGATGATGATGGTGATCACAGTGATAAACTTGGGACTTTTCTGTATTCAAGGTATTATGTACTATACACACTTGGTCTCATTTAATTATTACATCACTAATTTAGACAAAGGAACTAAGGCTTTGAAAATTGAAATAACTTGTGCAAGATTTAGCTGCTGATAAACGTCAAAGGTAAGATTCACACTTTAATCTGTTGGCTTTCAAAAGTCATGCTCTTTTATTACGCTATACTTAGTATGCTGTCTAAAGCTGACATTAGTCACAATAAAACCCAGTTGTCACTTTTTCCCTTAAAACAAAGAATAAGTGAAAGGAAGGTAAGTATTTGCTGCACAGCTACTAGGACTCTTCCTTTTGCACCATGACCATCTCTTCGAGTAGCAGGGATCCCACATTTTGTTTCAGGGGTGAGTGACTATGAGTATTCTGAATCATTGTCAAGAGGAGGAACCACACAAATGTAGATGGGGCTCAGCAACTCTCAAGGAGTAAGCGGGCCACACTTCTGTAAATTAACCTACTATTATTAACAGGTTATAACCTATTATTATTAAGATCTGTATTAACAGATATTGATGGAGAGGATACCCAGTGGATATAGCTCCTTCATGGAGATGGCATATGATGAATCCTTGAAAGATGAGGGAAAAGTGATATTAAGTGTTGGCTCAGCCTCAAGCAGTTTCTGTACCTGTCCCCCTGTAGCTGGTTGCATCCAAGACCATTAGTCACCAAGTTTTTCCCAAGTAAAACATCACCTTTCCCCATCTTAACCCAGGCGACTTTTGTGGATGTCCCAGATATTGGTTACTCTGGGCCTTTGGTTTTCTTTTCCTTCTGTGGTTCATCACAGATTCTAAGATGTAGGTGTTTTTCATGTTTTAACATTTTTTAAATCAGTGGGCACCTTTCAATCTGTAGAGTCTTAAAATCAGCTACACAGTCGTGATGATTTAGTTATCAGTACACGTGAACTTTTTCATAGTTGTGCTTATTGTGATATATTATAGACTTAAGTTATAAATCAGAAGAACTTTTTAAATGAATTTAAATAACATGGTAAGAAAATATTGTCATAAATTAATTTGCAGAATGTTTTTCTTGATATACACAAAACAATGGCATGACATAATCTATAACATCTCAGTATACAAAGAACAGTATTATTAAGGTACAAACTCTACAATTTGCTTCTTTCAGTACTTTTCTTATTTTTATCTGCAATAGTCTTGCCTTTCAGTTAACAGCTTCATTGAGGCACACTTTACATAACATAAAATTTCTCCTTTTCAAATTTACAATTCAAAAATTTATAGTAAATTTAAAAAATTGTACAGGTATCAAAATTTACTTAAAAGATATTTTCACCACCCCAAGAAAATTTCTTATGTTCATTTGTAGCCGATTCCTAGTCCCCTACCCAAACTTAGGCAATTACTTTTATAGACTTGTCTTTTCTGTTAATTCCATTTAAGTGGAATAATACAATAAATGGTATTTCATGTCCAAACTCTTTCACTTAGCATAATATTGAAGTTTCTTTTGTAGCTTCCATCAGGATCAATGGGTACCTTCACAACTGGGATAATTAGCACCACACCATTCTGTGACAGGCTCTCATGCTTCTATGCCCCAAGAACAGGTGGTAAGAGCATAGGCTTCACAATTAGAAGTAATTGCATTTGAACTTTGTCCCCTGAAAAAGGCATTTACTTTTTTTTTTATTTTTTTAGATGGAGTCTTGCTCTGTCCCAGGCTGGAGTACAGTGGCAAGATCTTGGCTCACTGCAACTTCTGCCTCCCAGGTTCAAGCTATTCTCCTCCCTCAGCCTCTGAAGTGGCTGGGAATACAGTGTGTGCCACCACACCCAGCTAATTTTTGTGTTTTTAGTAGAGACAGAGTTTCACCATGTTGGCCAGGCTGGTCTCAAACTCCTGACCTCTTGATCCATCAGCCTCAGCCTCCCAAAGTGCTGGGATTACAGGCATGCACCACCATGCCCAGCTGCGTTATATCTATTTAAGTACAGAGTTTCTTCATCAACTAAATAGAGAAAATTATACCTGACTTTCAGGGTTGTTGTGTCAATTAAGCAAAATTAAGCCTTAGTCTGATCTTAAGTAATGAAAGTTTTAACTACATTTTTGAATAGGATTTGTGATGAAGAGACCTTTTTACCAGAATTATCTTATCCAAGAGGACCAAAAACAAACAAAATGCAGTAAGTAATATAAACAGCAATTTCCCTTCTTCTACTCCTATTTATATCTTCCCTAGTTTCTATCACTTTCTTTCACTCTTTCAAGAAAATTCAAAATTCTGCCACTGCCATAATCTCTGTTGTTTACCAAAAAAGATATTCATGCTTTTTTCCTCTTAAGTCTCAGAAGTTCTTAAAAATTGAAAGTATTTTTGAACAGGTATGAGTTAGACTTATTTAAATGAGAAAAAGCTGAGGGAGTTAGCAATATTGCCTTGAAGGAGAAATGATGAATAAGAAGCATGCAGCTGTCTCTAAATATATGTGAAGGGCTGTCTCAGGAAAAGGAAATTATACTTGCTTTGACTCCAACTTAAATGAAAAGATTGCAGAATGGTGGCCTTCATCCCAATATTAGAAAAAATACTTTGTATTATTTAAAAAGTATTTATTATTTGACTCTTCTCATCATGTATTCAGATTGCTCTCCAACAATCAGAAATGTCCAACATCAGAATGGGCTGTCTTAGGACAGTAGATTCTTCATCATTGAAGGTCATCTGTAAACAGTGGTTAATCATTTAAAAAGCAGTATTTCTTGAATGGCTTGGAAGACAGACATACTTAATAGTCGTCCAGTTCTTCTCAGTCATAAAATCCCAAATCTATGGGGCTTTTTGTAGAAGATTTTAATGGCCTATATAATGGAGTTAGAGATGGTGGAATCTCAGGATGGCAAGAAAAATATTTTGGAGCATGAGTGGTTCCAACCAACTGCTCCTTTTTTTTTTTTTTTTTTTTATTTTTCCCTGGCAAAACTATCAAAATATAAAACCTGCACCCCCGGAGATATGTTTATGTTACAGTTAACAAAAGGGAAGGCAACTATTTCTGAAAGTGAATGTTTTGCTTCAAGAATCTGAAATTAAATGTATGTATCTCAAGGGAAATAGAGAAAACCTATACAGCGTGGACATCTGTTCTATTTTATTGTATTTTTCTGCTAATCATACCAATCTCTTCTCAAAGCAAAACACTTATTCCTTCGGGGGATTCACTTTCCTCATTTCCATGTAGGTCTCAGGAGGCTATCATTTGAGTGTCTTGTCTTTAGAAATAGGAATGCAACCTAATAATTGCTAATCATTATACCCTTCCCCCTTGTTTCTGCTTTCACAGAGATTGATCAAGGGATGGTTTCATTATCCACTGACTGCCTGAAAGTCTCCCTTTCCCCCTGGTTTATAGAACTCAGGTAACATAACCCTTAATTTCTTTTGGTAGCTAAGTTTCCCTTTATAAAACCAGGAACAAATAAGGGCAAAAGTCAAGAGGATCTTGGAGAGCAAATGAATAACAGAATAAAAAAAATTAAATTATGTATTTTGTATTTGTGATGTCTCAGAGGCCAACTCAACCCCTTTTCTCCTCAGGTAAATGAGTTAATGCATTTTCAACTTTTTTCCACTTAGTTTCCTTGGAATAGATATCGTTCAGATGCAGCTTGCACTCTAATACAATCCTACCAGTGATGAAGAATATTAACTGTGTTAAGATGGGATGGCAGGAAATGAAAATTTCTTTATTCCTAAGGAATTGAATGATAATAATGATTGTTATTGAATCATGTCTGAACTATCAACCCCTGAGCTTTCAAAGACCTTGTTAGAGATGCTTGAGTTTTAATAGCCAGAAATTTGGAGTGTGTAGGCTGCTTCTCACATCCTTTCAAAACGTCTAATAGAAAACAGAAAGATTCTAAGTGAACACATTTGGGAGCAACAGGGAGGACGAGAGTTTTGATAAGATATAGACGTTGAGGACAAAGATAAAAACGGGAACCTGATTTCCTTGGGTCCTCCCAAATATCTCCTGCTGAGCACCAAATTATGTAAAAAGGTAGTGATTCAACTGAAAGTGCCTTTCCTTGGGGGCGGGGCAGCAGAATAGCGGACATGACTTGCCAATGCCTTGCTGCTCTAGACAAATACTTTCTTCACTTTATGTCTGAGCAAACTACAAACACAGAGACATTTGGTTGAGATCTAAGCACCTATCATTGACAAAAGACCAAAATTGCAAAAAAAAAAAAAAAAAAAGTCGGATATATGTTTAAGGATCATTACCCAATAGGATTTCTGGCTACGATCCAATGGAGTACACTAGAATTGACACATAAGGCAGCTACAGTGCTTTCAGTGTTGGGTTGACCAATAAAACCCAAGCTTGTCAATAGTAACATTACTAAAGTAAGAGAAAGATGAGCTATCTGTACTATACGATATAAACATGGCAATAGGGAAGACTTATTTAAGTTATACTCTTTTCCCTCCATTATTACTTAGAATTGTGTTGTGATTTCAATGATCATTGATCCATTGATATCAAAATCAGATAGAATAAATCTGGATTATAGATCCAGGATTTGGTGCTGGATGTGGTAACTGAATATCCCCCTGTATGTTTTGTCTTGGGTTAAGTGCATATTTTTGTTATATTCAGAACAGATGTATTATAGAAGAGGAAATTTTTGAAAATATATTTATAGGAAAACAACTAGAAAATCCATTCTAAGTACAGATTTTATTTAATGTATCTCACAAAAAAGACATTTATATTGCTGGAGAAATTTACACTAAATGCCAGTAATTATTCTTTAATGAGAAGATTTCAAGCATTCATCTGAAAAGTATTCTGGGGCAAAAAAAAAAAAAAAAAAAAAATGTTGCATTACCCTTAAAAATCAAACAATTTGGCAAGTATTAGTCCACTGATAAAACTCAAGTTATGTTTCCCAAAAAAAAGGCACAAAGAGGTTGTATCTTTAGGTATGTGAATTTAAGTGTTTGGCAACAATATTACAGAAAATGCACACAGTTACTAAGGGATATATGATTAAAGAGTGTGAAAACAGTAAGACCTGTGAGAGAAGGCCAACAGAGTCTGGATGGGAAAAAAAATGAAGAATTTATCTGTGTATAGCAAAAGAGAAAACTTTCTGAAAACCAACTGAGATGGGACAATTGCATGCTAATTGCCTACCAATTACAAACAGTAAAATGTCAATGAGCTCCCTAAATTGCTGTTATTTTCTGTTTTCATTAAGGTTTTAAAATTATCCTTTTATTCCATTCACAGTTCTTTGCTGGCTACAGAATTTCACTACCTTCTTCATCCCCAAACACATATTTTTTTTTTTAAATTGTAGTTCAAATTCAAAAGCTTAGGAAAGAAGAATTTGAAGAACTCTGACAACATCTTTTAAATAGAAAATTTTCTCACTGAGCAATTTAGTCCATTCAAGATCAGCCACAGCAAAGCTTTCCCTTAATGATCAACATTGTTCTCCACTAAGGCCCTGACCTCATCAGAGTAATTAGTCCTGCTTGATTGGAAACTTTCTTCCAAACAATTGTTTGAATTTTAATTATTTGCTGTCTAAAGGTATAACATCTCTGCCAGTAAATGTCACTACTTACATAGATAGTGGGTGAGATTCAAGCTAAACCTAAAAATTTTTAAACGAAATCAGAGGCAGTTAATTTCCTTACAAATGAAGAATTCCAGGAGATCATCCTACTTGCCATTTGCTTCTATCACTATCACCATTTCTTCCCACTCCCTGGTTTCATACTGAGACTCTCCCCTGACTCATGTTTAGCCAGGCTCCTGTGAGCTCTCTTTTCTACCAAGTCCCACATTATGGGCTTCCTTGTTTCTTTCTTATTGTTTTTTGTTTGAAGGCAAGAATCCTGCTAAGTCAGTTTTGGGAGAAGGGAATCCCCAATTCTGGATATCTCATCCTCCTAGGTATCTAATCAAATTCCTCAGCTCCCACCCTTAATATCTAATCACTCTGGACCGTCTTCAGCCAGAATCCCCCCTTACTTCCACTGTTGCTCTTGGTGATTGTTCATCTGCTGACCTCCACTCTGATAGCTGGCTGTAAATCCTTGTTTGTTCTTACAGTATTTAGAATTGAGCCCAGTGCTATACTGAAGACTCTTCTAGCATATTGCAATAGTCCTTGAATAAAATCTGTTTGTACTGTCTAACTAAAATACTTCTCTGAATTTCTTTAACAATCTACTGCATGCTTGTTTTTTCCCCTGGTCAGTAAAACTAAACAGCCCCAAGCATGTACTACCCATGTATAATCTTCTCCTCTACTTCCAAATTCAATTTAAAAGTCTCTATTCTTAAAGATAGTAAAGGGGCCCAGAATAAGCCACTGTGGCATAAAAATTATTTGAGCTGACGGCATTTGAGTTTCTGAAAATTCTTATCTGCCTAAAAATGAATCCTCCAAAAGAAATCAACTGTCACAAATCTCCTGCCGTGGAGCAATTATAATCTTCTCAAGATAAGAATTCATTCAGCACCACTCTCAAAGAGACACTGTCACAAAACTATCATATCCCTCATCTATTCTCCTAAGGGCCCATTTACTTTTACAAAATGTCATTTGTTATTTCATAGGTGGCCTTTCTTCTCTCTTCCAAGTCGTGTGTTTTTCCAGCAGTGCCCCTTGGCCCTTTCCATCCCTTATTAAGATATGAGCCCCCAATTCTAATCACTTTGAATCACATTTCTTCATGAACTTCCATACAAACATAATCACATCTTTTTTTTCTCTTGTGAATCTGTCTTTTGTAATGTTAATGCTTAATGTCTACACTTACTAAATTTAAAAGGGTAAAGAGAAAGCTTTTTCTCCCCTAAATAGTATTTCAGGGCCAAACACTCCCCATAACATCCCCACATAGCCACAGCTAGGATCCCATCATATGACAGATAGATAGATAGATAGATAGATAGATAGATAGATAGATAGATCTTATTTTATTATATTTATGTTACTGGGAAGTGTGGGGCCCTCAGTTCTTAGTCTTCTTAGAAGAATTTGGCCAAGAGACCAATTAGTAAAGTAAGCAAAAGGTTTATTAAGGAAATAAGAGTATGCTCCAAGAGAGGAGCAGGCTAACCTGGCTGGGAACTACAAGAAGAGTTCTGCATCATGGTTTTTATAATGTCAGGCTGCTTATTTAAGTTCCTACCTCTGCCGTAAGTCTCTGCTTTGTCTTTGTCTAGTTTCTCTGTCTTAAGACAGCTTAATGTCAGTTGATGCATGTGCATGGGGCCTGGTGATCAATATGAAATCTACCCAATGGCAGCATTGCTCATGACCACCACGCCTGGAAAGTCATATAGCAGTTAAATCTGCATACCTCTTAGGAATTTCTGCTTTGCCATTCTTCCTTTCTTGTTAATATGTAGCTACATTCAGACAGGTTAACTGCAGAATGAGTGATTTGGGGGCATCTTAAGGGCATTTCAAAGCATTCCCTTCTGCATAGGTATTTCCCCCGCTCTCTGCTCATATTTCGCATGCATGTTTTAGGTGGTCCCTCTGGTGTGAGATTTTTTCAGAGCTTTCTCCACCAGGGCCTCCCTTTCCTGCTCATGTCTAACTATCTGCTTACTCTAATGTTGATAATGTACAAACTGTTTTTCTTCTTCAAATAAACTCTGAGTTTAAACATAAAAATTGTGTCATATTTATCATTAAAACTCCTTTATTTCTTAAAAAGTGTATGAAACAAAGCATGCTTAATATCTGTCGAATGAAATACACAAATAAATGTACGTATTATCTCATAAAGGGACTGTCAGCACAGTCAAAACACTGCCCTATCTTCTAAGTTCCCTGATTTTAACACTGAGATTTGATAACTGTCAGTATATGATCAACACAACATGGTATCTAAAAGTTGCGACAATCCCAAAATCCTCTTCAGGATTTGTAGATTTTGTAGATTAAAGATATATGTGAACTATGTTATTTCATTTTATTATCTAGAGGATGGAACTATGAATTAACCCATTTACTAAAATCATCTTTGACCAGTTGCTGTGATTTTTTTTAACATAATAATCCAAACCTTGTTTTCTTCATTACACCTAAGATAAACTGCTTTGTTTTTTGTCTACTTACAACCACCTTTTCAAAAATTATAACAGTGAGAAAATTATTACAGTGAAAGGGATCTGACCTTACCAACTCCATCTTGCTTCTAACCTCTAGGATGTCCTTGTTCTAACTTCTAAGACGTCCTTGTTCATTCTTGGGCATATGCCAAACTAACTTTGAGAGAAACTTACAGTTTAACTTTGAAACAAAGATAATGTTATATATGAATTCTAAATTTCTCTTCAAAGAATATGTCAGTATGTTCAATTCTTTGCCTTCAACTTTTAGACTTAATTTCCTTGTAAAGCAACCTTTTCCAATTACCTGCTCCACCCTGACTCATTCTCCACCCTGACTCATTCTCCACCTTGACTCATTCCGATTACCTACTCCACCCTGACTCAGTCACCACCCTGACTCATTTCATAACCATTTTTTCCTGCCAAACCACTCACTCTCTTTAAATTAGTCAATCGGAATTTGTTTAGCCTGTGTGGTCTAATCCTAGCCAATAGGGGAATGACACAGCTGTAAGGACCACATGCATCAGGAATAAGAACCCCTTCCCCTCCCCTGTCCAGGTGTGCACTGACCATTGCTCCATCTGTAAAGCCACACCCTTCTATAGAAGTACCTTGCCTTGCTGAGAATTAAAAAGAAAATTTTATATTTGAGTGCTATTTCTTTAGCAGCACCAAAACTTTATATATAACAATTTGGGGGCTCGCCCGTGATTACATTCCCCTCAGGGGACGGTCTCTGTTTCTCTCTTGTGAGGTGGCATGCCCTGACCTTTGTGGTGGCCTCAGGGGGGAAAAATCAGAACTCACCCAGTGCAAGGAATAACCTGAGCTCTCAGCAATGCAAAATAAATAAATAAATAAATAACAAAAACAAAAACAACTGGCCAGCAACCTAGCTTAAAGGATCCTCGCATACTGCAGTGACAACTCTGTGCACAGACCAAGGAAGGAGAAGCTGTGGGAGCTGGTAAAGTATTTTCTTGGTGGTCGGGACCAGCGTAAGAAAGTCACGGGGGCTTTGGGCAGGGGGTGGTGGTGAAGTACTCCTTGGTCAGAGTGACTTAGAGGTTAAAAAGAGGAGAAACATCCCCACTGTGGGGGGATTGAACCTCACATGAACCTCCAGTAGTAGAAAAGGCAAGAAATTTCCAGTGGGGGAAATTGAGCCTCACCCCAAAAGGCAAGAAATTTCCAGTGGGGAAATTGAACCTCACCCCAAAAGGCAAGAAATTTCCATTGGGGGAAATTGAGCCTCACCCCAAAAGGTGAGAAATTTCCAGTAAGGGAAGTTGAACCTTCAACTTTACCCCAAAACAACCCCAAGCAACCCAAGCAAGACAGGAAGCACGGGGGATAAAGATGGTAACAAAGATGTCTCCCCCAGATAGCCCCTGAGGTGTCATGCTAAAACACTGGAAAGATCATGAAAAGACTAAACATAGGAAAAGGCAACAAATGATAAAATATTGCTGTTTTATTTGGACTCAGCGACCCATCCTCAAACCCTCAATCTTCTGGCCACAGTTTGGGTTGAATGAGGATGTAATGTGTCAGCTTATAATCCCTTGTGTTAATGATATAAATCCAGTGTTTCAAGAAGAACTAGGCTATGCCCTTTGTTGGAGGCAAGGACTTGCCCTCCTTTTTCCCATAAAAACAAATAGGGAAAAACCCAGTCTGGCACCTCAAAATGAAAAGTCAGAGGAGCCAGATCTCATGCCTAAAGACTCCAGTGCATGGGATCCCCTAGACTATCTTCCCCCACTCAGTGATCCCAATCCTTCCCCTCAGACAGCCACTGCCGCCTCAGATCCCATTCCAAATTCCTCCTCTACTTACGTTATCCCTTCTCTTATAACCCTGACTCTTGGGAATTACCATCCCACCAGCCTGTTCCCTCCAACCTAAAGACCCCTCTCTAAAAGGACTCCAGTGTGAGGTAGAACAATATAAAAAAGGTATTCAGAATTTCCCATTTCCCTCTGTACCTAAGAGGTCAGCCCCGACCCTCTTTCCTTTGAAAGAGGTACCACAAGGAGGGGGGTGGCATTGGCTTTGTAAATGCTCCTTAACCAGTTCAAAGGTCCGGAATTTTAAAAAGGAGCTTATACTGCTACTAGATGACCCTTACAGAGTGGCAGACCAAATTGACCAATTCTTAGGACCTCAGTTACACACTTGAGTCGAGTTAATGTCCATCTTGGGCATCCTCTTCTCAGGGGAAGAAAGGAGTATGACTCATAGGGCTGCTATGGTAGTTTGGGAATGTGAGCACCCTCCTGGTGAAAACGTTCCTACCACGGACCAGAAATTCCCCCCTACTCGAGATCCTCAGTGTGACAATAACAATGCAGATCACTGGGAAAATATTCAGGACCTAAGGGAGATAATAATAAAAGGAATTCGGGAATCAGTACCCCAAACCCAAACTCTTTCTAAAGCATTTGATATACAACAGGAAAAAGATGAAGGGCCTATGAGATTCCTAGACAGGCTGAGGGAACAAATGAGACAACATGCAGGCCTCAATTTGGATGATCCCCTTGGGCAAGGGATGTTGAAACTCCAATTTGTCGCTAAAAGTTGGCCAGATGTTTCAAAAAAGTTACAAAAGATAGACAATTTGGAAGACCATCCCTTAAGTGAGCTTCTCAGGGAAGCTCAGAAAGTATACGTGAAAAGGGATGAAGAAAAACAGAAACAAGGCCAGGTGCGGTGGCTCAAGCCTGTAATCCTAGCACTTTGGGAGGCCGAGGTGGGCGGATCATGAGGTCAGGAGTTCGAGACCATCCTGGCCAACATGGTGAAACCCTGTCTCTACTAAAAATACAAAAAAAAAAAAAAAAAATTAGCAGGGCGTGCTGGTGGGCGCCGGTAGTCTCAGCTACTCGGGAGGCTGAGGCAGGAGAATGGCGTGAACCCAGGAGGTGGAGCTTGCAGTGAGCCGAGATGGTGCCACTGCACTCCAGCCTAGGGGACAGAGCCAGACTCTGTCTCAAAAAAAAAAAAAAAAAAAGAAAAACAGAAACAAAAGACAAAACTTATGTTTTCCACCTTCCAACAGATGGCTCCAAACCCACGTACTTCTAGACAGAGCTTCCAGGGAGCCAGAAACTACAAAGGGTCCGAACCTTCTTTTAAAGGAACCCAGCCTCCATCTGGAGGACCAAGGTCCTCATCTACCAGACCCTCTAAAGCGTATAGGGGAGCAGGGGTAAAGAATCTCAGAACTAAGAGGGAGGAAGAACAAGATAGGTGCTATAGATGTGGAAGAACAGGCCACTTCAAGCGAGTATGTCCTGAACTAAAAAAGGAGAAAGAAACCCCTCCACTCATGACTTTCGAGGAAGAATAGGGGGGTCAGGGGCTCTGTCTCTTTTATCTTGAGTCCCACCAGGAGCCCTTGATAAATTTGGAGGTGGGACCTAAACATGAGCTTATCACCTTTTAGTCAATTCAGGGGCTGCTCGCTTCTGTTTGTTTTTCCCTATCTAACATTATCTCCTCCTCAGAGAAATTTTTAGTCTCCGGGGTAAAAGGGGAAGGATTTAGAGCAAAAATTTTAGAAAGCACAGAACTTAGATACCAGGATCGCTCAGCTTATATTCAGTTGTTAATCCCTGAAGCAGGAACTAATTTACTGGGGAGGGATTTAATGTTAAAGTCGGGTATAGGTCTACAAGTCAGCCCAAGAGGATTCCTCATCTCATTAAACCTACTCACAACTATAGATGAAAAATATATTAATCCTAATGTCTGGTCCAAAGAAAGAAACCGAGGGAAGCTCCAAGTCCCTCCTATCCACATCAAGCTAAACACCCTGGGAGAAGTAGTAAGAAGAAAGCAATACCCTATTCCACTAGAAGGTAGGATAGGGTTAAAACCTATAATTGAAGGCCTTTTTAAGGACAGGATTCTCAAACCCTGTATATCCCCTTATAACACCCCAATACTGCCAGTCAAGAAATCAGATGGGTCATACCAGCTAGTATAGGACCTTAGAGTGATCAACCAAATAGTCCAGACTACCAACCCCATTGTCCCCAATCCTTACACCATTCTTAGCAAGATTCCATATAATCACCAATGGTTCACTGTAATAGATTTGAAGGATGCTTTTGGGGCATGTCCTCTGGCTGAAGATAGCCGAAATATATTTCCTTTTGAGTGGGAGGGTCCCTACTCAGGGTGGAAACAACAATATCAATGGACAGTCTTGCCCCAAGGGTTCACAGACTCCCCTAATATTTTTGTCCAAATTTTAGAACAGCACTAGAAAAAGTTGTCATCCCAGAACAAATATGCCTTCTTCAGTATGTGGATGACATTCTTATATCTGGTGAAGATATAGAGAAGGTAACTGACTTCTCTACACATATTCTTCACCATCTGCAGTTTGAGGGGCTATGAGTCTCAAAAAGAAAGCTTCAGTATGTAGAGCCTAAAGTTAAATACGTAGGCCACTTAATAACTGCAGGCAAGTGAAGAATAGGGCCTGAACAAATTGAGGGAATCATGTCCCTACCCTTGCCTCAAACTAAACCAGAACTAAGGAAATTTTTAGGGTTAGTTGGATACTGCCGCTTATGGATTGACTCATATGCACTGCACAGTAAACTGTTATATCAAAAACTTGCCCAGGAGAGGCCTAACCATCTCCTGTGGGCTTCTGAGGAAGATGATCAAGTTGAGAAGCTGAAGAAAAGGCTTATAACTGCCCCCGTTTTGGCCTTACCCTCCCTAGAAAAGCCATTCCATCATTTTGTTAATGTGGACAGTGGGGTGGCTTTAGGAGTGCTGACTCAAGAACATGGAGGCCGCCAGCAGCCTGTAGCCTTCCTATCAAAGATCTTAGACCCAGTCACTTGTAGATGGCCTCAATGCATCCAGTCCATTGCGGCTATGGCAATACTAGTCGAGGAAAGTGGAAAGTTAATCTTTGGAGGAAAATCGACAGCATGCCTCAGCAAGTTAGAACTACTTTAAACCAAAGAGCAGGGAGATGGCTTACTAACTCGAGAATCTTAAAGTATGACCATTTTGTTAGAAAAGGATGATTTAACATTGACCACTGATAATACACTCAACCCAGCAGGTTTCCTAACAGAGAATCCAAATCTAAGGAGGGAACATACATGTTTAGATTTAATTGATTACCATACAAGGGTTCAACAAGACCTAGTAGAAACTCCCTTCCAGACTGGACAGCACTTATTCATAGATGGTTCCTCCTAGGTGACTAAGAGAAAAAGACACAACAGGTATTCAGTGATTGATGGAGAAACTCTCGTAGAAAGAGAGACAGGAGAAATGCTCAACAGCTGGTCTGCTCAAATGTGTGAGCTGTTTGCACTCAGCCAAGCCTTAAAGTACTTACAGAACCAGGAAAGAACCATCTATACAGATTCCAGGTATGCCTTTGTAGTGGCCCATATGTTTGGGAAAATTGGGACTAAACAAGATCTCATTAATAATAAAGGTCAAGACCTTGTTCACAAGGAGCTGATCACCCAAGTATTGAATAATGTTCAGTTGCAGGAAGAAATAGCCATTGTCCATGTTCCTGGACACCAGAAAAGTCTTTTGAAAGTCGAGGAAATAACCTAGCAGATCAGGTAGCCAGGCAGGCTGCTATGTCTTCGGACATGCATATTTTTTACTTAATTCCCTACCTCCCTCCTCCTACCATAATCCCCATTTCTTTTCCACCGAAAAAAGAGAACCTAATAAAAATAGGTACTAAAGAGAATTCAGAAGGAAAGTGGATACTGCCAGACCAGAGAGAAATGTCTAAACCTGTATGAAGGAAGTCTTATCCCAACTACACCAAGGGACCCATTGGGGACCCCAGGCCATGTGTGATGCAGTTCTGAGTTTATGGTTGTATAGGAATTTATACCCTGGCCAAACAGGTTACAGATAGTTACTGAGTATGTAAGAAAACTAATAGACATACTATAAAAATATTACCTCTCAGAGGAAGGAATCTGGGCTTAAGGCCATTCCAAAGTATCTGAGTTGATTATACAGAAATGCCTCCAATAGGTCGTCTAAAATATTTACTAGTGATAGTAGACCACCTCACTCACTGGGTAGAAGCTATCCCCTTTTCAAATGCAACAGCCAATAATGTAGTTAAAGCCCCGATTGAACATATAGTACCAGGTTTGGACCAACAGAAAATATTGACTCAGACAATGGAACTCATTGCACCGCACACATTATTAAAAAGCTATCCCAAACATTAGACATTAAATGGTAACACCATACTCTCTGGTACCCACCTTCATCAGGGAGAGTGGAAAGAATGAATCAGACTCTAAAGAACCACTTAACCAAATTAGTCTTAGAAACTCAATTGCCATGGACCAAGTGTCTTCCTATCACCCTGCTGAGAATTCTAACTGCACCACGGAAAGACATTTGTCTTTCTCCTTATGAGATGCTCTATGGATTACCTTATTTGCACTCCACTGCTGATACTCCTACCTTTGAAACAAAAGATCAATTCCTTAAAAATTATATACTTGATATATCTTCTACTTTCTCTTCTTTTAAAACTAAAGGTCTATTAGCACAGGCACCACCCTTGGAGTTCCCAGTACATCAACATCAGGCTGGGGATCACGTCCTCATCAACAGCTGGAAAGAGGAGAAGCTTGAGCCAGTCTGGGAAAGTCCTTATGTAGTGCTCCTAACTACTGAAACCACAGCCTACACAGCAGAGAAAGGATGGACTCACCACACTCAAGTCAAGAAAGCACCGCCCCCTCCAGAGTCGTGGGCCATAGTCCCAGGAGAAAACCCTACCAAACTAAAGCTAAGAAGAATTTAACTCTCTTTCATCTATTACTCTTTCTTCTTTCCTCGCTCTATCATTGACCATCTAGTTATTAACATAACCAAGTCAATTTCACTTCAAATTATTGCGTTTGATGCTTGCCTTGTTATACCCTGTGGGGACTGGTCAAGTCAAAGACAGCTCTCTACTTCAGAACAGTATCTCTGTCCCTCCTGGCTCTCCTCAGACTGGGCATTAGTGAATTGGGACCATTTAATCTGGAGAGATTTCGATAAAGACCTCAGCGGCAACCAAGAGTCTTGACCCTGCCCCCAATGTACAGCTTTTATGCCATAGTTGGTCCAACCTTCTGTGGACCACCAAACAGCAAGGATGGATTGCCCCAACCAGTTTTTGTAATTTCCTAAAACCATACATTAACTGTCAGCTAAACCAGGTGCAATCCTACACAGGTTATTATTTTGAGCCCCCAAAGTTCTTTTCCTTTTCTAAGCCGGTTTCCTTCTTTTAGCCAGTTTTATGGTATGGGGGCTGAGGTTTCAGGAATAGACCCTACTGGATTCTTTGAAATGCATTTCTTTGATCCCCCACCGCCTGCACCTGCCTCTAAGCCTTTTTCCAAAATCTCTCACAGCAGAAGCATTGTTCCTCCTCCATCTAATGACAAGGCCGAGATAGCGACGGTAGAAGTTAAAGACTTAAAACAAATTTTGGCAATTGAGATGGGATACCAAGCTGTAAATGCCTAGCTGGAATGGATCAAATATTCTGTCCGCACATCAAACAAAAGCAATTGTTATGTTGTGCACCTGGCAAGCCAGAGGCCCAGATTGTCCCCTTTCCACTAGGGTGGTCCTCCAGTAGACCGAGCATGGTCTGCATGGTAGCTCTTTTCCAGGATTCTACAGCCTGGGGTAACAAGTCATGCCAAGCTCTCTCTCTGCTATATCCCAAAGTGCCCGAGGGCCATCCAGCTTCCATCTCCCAACACTAAGTTCACTTCATGTCTCTCATGACAGGGAGGAAACAGCGTTCCTTGGAGACCTGAAAGGATGCAGTGAGCTTAAGAATTTTCAAGAGCTTACCAATCAGTCAGCCCTTGTTCATCCCCGAGCAGATGTGTGGTGGTATTGTGGTGGACGTTTACTGGACACTCTGCCAAATAGCTGGAGTGGCACTTGTGCTTTAGTCCAATTGGCTATCCCTTTCACCCTGGCATTTCATCAACCAGAGGAAGGAAAAATAAGACATCATAAAGCAAGAGAAGCCCCTAATGGGTCCTTCGACTCTCACGTCTATTTAGATGCAATTGGACTCCCATGGGGAACACCAGATCAATTTAAAGCCTGAAATCAAATAGCTGCAGCATTTGAGTCAATATTTTGGTGGGTGACAATTAATAAAAATGTAGATTGGATAAACTACATCTATTACAACCAATGGCAATTTACTAACTACACTAGAGATGCTGTTAAAGGAATAGCTGAACAGTTAGGGGCTGCTACCCAGATGGCTTGGGAAAACAGGATAGCCTTAGACATGGTATTAGCAGACAGAGGAGGAGTTTGCATCATGATTAAAACTCAATGTTGCACCTTCATCCCCAACAACACTGCCCCTAGTGGAAGTATAACAAAGGCATTGCAATGTCTGACTGCTTTATCCAATGAGGTAGCCAGCAACTCAGGGGTAAATGACTCCTTTACAGGATGGCTAGAAAAGTGGTTAGGTAAATGGAAAGGAATAATAGCCTCAATTCTTATGTCCCTCATGGCCGTAATAGGTGTACTTATTCTTGTTGGATGCTGTGTCCTACCATGCATCCGTAGGTTGGTGCAGAGGCTCATAGAAATGGCGCTTACTAAAACCTCCCTTAACTATCCTCCACCTTATCCAGAGAAGCTTCTTCTTTTGGAAAATCCAGGCTCATAGAAATGGCACTTACTAAAACCTCCCTTAACTATCTTCCACCTTATCCAGAGAAGCTTCTTCTTTTGGAAAATCAAGAAAGCTGTAAGAAAAATGCAAGAGGAGGAAGTTGTTAAAATTCTAAATTACTCTTCAAAGAATATGTCAGTATGTTCAATTCTTTGCCTTCCACTTTTAAACTTAACTTCCTTGTAAGGCAACCTTTTCCTATTACCTACTCCATCCTGACTCATTGGCCACCCTGACTCATTTCATAACCATTTTTCCCGCCAAACCACTCACCCCATCACTCTCTTTAAATTAGTCAATTGGAATTAGTTTAGCCTGTGTGGTATAACCCTAGCCAATAGGGGAACGATACAGCACTAAGGACCACATGCAGCAGGAATAAGAACCCCTTTCCCTCCCTTGTCCAGGTGTGTGCTCACCATTGCTCCAACTGTAAGTGGGCACCCTCCTAGAGAAGTACCTTGCCTTGCTGAGAATTAAAAAGAAAATTTTATATTCGAGTGCTACTTCTTTTGCGGCACCGAAACTTTATATGTAACAATTATAACTTCCTTTTTTCAAAATAAACCCCTTTCTTATCTGAGGCCAGATTGCCTTTTTAGGACTAACAAAATAGCCACAAAATTAGAAATTACAGTTTAGGAGTCATGAAGCTAGAGACTCCAAGATTCTAATCCTCCCCCAATTGCTCCTATGTATAACATCCCTGTTATAAAACCTGAGATTGGTGATCAAAATATTTTTCAGCCCCTGCATGTTTTTCAGGGTCTGATATTTTTCACCAACTTATTCTCAAAACACTCCAGTCTCAAAATATTTGGGGAGACCGATTTGAGTAATAATAAAACTCTACTCTCCTGTTCAGCTGGCTCTGTGTGATTAAAGTTTGTCTATCGCAATTTCTCTGTCTTGATAAATCAGCTATATGTGGGCAGTGGGCAAAATGAACCTGTTGAGAGGTTACATCTTTATGTTTCCTTCACTTGCCTCCACTCTTCCTAGAATGCAAAATTCACTAAGGCAGTAACAGGTATATCTTCTATAATATCATACTCTAATTACTTAGTAGTGCATATAGAAGCTGTAATACATACGGCTTTAACAAAAAGAGTGAATAAGGAATAATTATTAATACTGATTACAAGTTATCCTGCAAGAAATGTAACACTCTCACAAGACTGTTTTTCTCCATTATTTGTCATGCATCTTCCTATAGTCTTACTGACTTACTAGACCTGTGCTTACAACTTGAAGATGTTGGGGCTCGGAAAATGATACCCTAAAAGTATGGCATTTGGCATGCTGAGACTTTGAACTAAAATGGGAAGTCCTCAGAAACTACCTTAGAATGAAGAATTTTCTGACCTCTCCTATCTCCCCACACCAGCACATTTTACTTTGATATTCTCTTATCTGCCTTATGATCAAACCCTCCAAAAACAGGACAATTGCCTTCTATCCCCTCCCTGAAGTTTTATTATCTATCCCAGGAAAACAGACTAAGGAATGTAACCACACCTAGATGGACATTGTTATAAACTATTTCTGCCTCTAGGACTCATTCAGATTTCAAAGAGAATCATTTACAAGCTAATTTCTGTTTCCCAGGTCTATTTTTCTTTCCTAAAGTCATTTTCTACACCTCTAAAAATTGTCGCATTTCCCTCATCTCCCCTTCTCCTGCAAAGAAGGATCTCATTGAATAATTGGGTAATCATTTTTCTGCAGTTCCCCTCTGTTTATGTGCAATAAATTTATATGCCTTTTCCTATTAATCTGCTTATTGTCAGTTAATTTTTAGTGAACCTTCAGAGGGTAGAAGGAAAACGTGCACTTCACCCCTATAAAGAATTCTTATGCCACAGAATCTGCCTCATTACACCCTCCTCTCTTTGGAATTCAGGTACAGCTGACCAGCATTAACATTAAAACAGAATCTTAGGCTAGGCATGTGGTTGCTCATGCCTGTAATCCCAGAACTTTGGGCAGCCCAGGTGGGTGGATCACTTGAGGTCAGGAGTTTGAGACCAGCCTGGCCAACATGGTGAAACCCCATCTCTACTAAAAATACAAAAATTAGCCAGACGTGGTGGCAGGAGCCTGTAATCCCAGCTACTACGGAGGCTGAGGCAGTAGAATTGCTTGAAACTGGGAGGCAGAGATTGCCATAAGCTGAGATCACACCACTGCACTCCAGCCTGGGTGATGGAGTGAGACTCCATGTCAAAAAATAAACAAACAAAAAGCAAACAAAAAAACCAAACACATCTTAAGACTGACCAAACAGACTCTTTGTAGCAGCAAGACACATCATATGACAGATAGCAGGCCCTGGAAAAAATCAGAGTGTTTTACCCTGAAATATATTTCTTTGATGTATTTTAAAATGTCCTTGCAAAGCTGTCTTACAGGAAAAAAAAATCTACATTCTGTAGATAATTCTCTTCCCTTTCCATGTATTTTCCTGATCTCGGAGGAGAGATTAACTAAGAGCCTGGAACCTTTTTAAATCTCACAAGAAACTTTAAACATCTTTTCTCTCTGAAGCCTGATTCCTGGCAGCTTCATCTGCATAAGAAGCAGCTTGGTCTCCATAACCCCACACCTTTTTTTTTTTTTTTTTTTGAGACAGAGTCTCACTCTGTCGCCCAGGCTGGAGTGCAGTGGTGCAATCTCGGCTCACTGCAAGCTCCACCTCCCGGGTTCACGCCATTCTCCTGCCTCAGCCTCTCCGAGTAGCTGGGACTACAGGCGCCCGCCACCACGCCCGGCTAATTTTTTATATTTTTAGTAGAGACGGGGTTTCACCGTGGTCTCGATCTCCTGACCTCGTGATTCGCCTGCCTCGGCCTCCCAAAGTGCTGGGATTACAAGTGTGAGCCACCGCGCCCGGCCCATAACCCCACATCTTAACTTAGGCATTCCATTCTATTGGTGCCAGGTATTTAGATAATAATTTAACTCTCTCAACCAATTGGCAATCATAAAACATTTGAATCCACCTATGATCTGGAAGCTCCCCACTTTGAGTTGTCCCCCCTTTCCAAACCAAACCAATGTATGCCTTACATGTGTTGATTGACATCTGCCTGTCACTTCTGCCCCCCTAAAATGTATAAGATCAAGCTGTAAGCCAACCACCTTGGGCACATATTCTCAGGACCTCCTGAGTCTGTGTCATGGACAACCTTGACAAAATAAACCTCTAAATTGATTAAGATCTGTGTCAGATACTGTTTTGTTTATAGTATCTAACACATATTAGGAAAATCATTGTTATTATCTATACATTTTCAGTCATATTGCCTGAATTAGTTTATTTTGCAAGAATGCAGTGGGGTAGGGATTCTTAATTTCAGAGTAGAAAACTGAAGCCTACATAGTGTAAATAATTTAAGACCAAAAATCCTGTGAATCTTACTACTGGAATTCAAACATTTTAATTATAGTTTGCTTTTAAAGCAGTTTAATGAGTTTCCTCCTTCTTGTAGAATATAAATTTTGATTCTGTAATAAAACAATAGGAAACTTAAGAGATTTTTTTCTTCATCTAGGAATTGGGGAGTTGAAGGAAGAAAAAACCTGCTAGGTTGCAGCTTAAACAAGTTGTTTTACCAGCTGCATTTCCTACCGAGAGTCCAATTCAGCAAAATAAGTGAATTTTGTTTCAAGATAAGAGCTTTCCAGTGTGATTAAACTTGAAAAAACCATTTCAGGAAAATAACTATTTTACATGAGTGTATCTTCCAAAGGAAGTATCAGTCAGGCCTGTTGCAGCCTAAGCAGTTCTATCCTCTTGAGGAAATATAAATCATCGATGAAGGAAACAGAGTAAACAAGGCTACAATGGGAGCTGTCCTAGTTTGTTATCCTTGCTGAAGTACAATAAAAGGACACAGCGAGGAATTAGAGTGAAAGGAAGCAGAAGTATTACGAAGAAATAATACAAGAAAATTCCAGGCAGATTAGAAAAGACTCTAAAATATGAGGAGTCCAGGAAATGCTCTCACTGTAGGAAATAGATGTGTAACTGGGATGAGGGGCTATTGGTCAACAAGGTTATCATGCCACTCAAAAGTAAGGCAAGACATGGCACCATGAACTAGCCTACAAAAAATATCAACTTGAGAAAAAAGATATACTACAATGAGAATTTTTAAAGACTTAAAGAAAATGAGTTTTCTAGTTATGTCCTGATTTAACATCTATTTCTCCAATGGACCATAAGGAATAAAAAACAAAAAAAAACTAATTTTACTAAAACCCACAGAAATGACGTGTTAAATACTTTTTAGAAGTGACCTTTATATGTTTTTCTTAAATGTTAAAGTAGTGAGAACGAAGAGTAGGGAGGAATAATACTACCAGTTAGAGATGAGTGTCTTTTTTTAATGTATGATTTTTATGTTTAAACACTTGCCTGTATATGTCTGTTTAAAGGAGAGTATATTGTTTGTGAGCATATCTTCCCTTGACAACATGTAATTATCATTCCATTAAATTATTAATATTTTTACTTGTGCAAACTGTTAAAAGACCAATGAAATCTGCAGAGGCCAAAAGAGAACTTTATTTTCTAATAGCAATCTGCAGATTAGGGGACACAGTCTTTGGTGCAAAACAAAAGTGTGCTCCAGGAGAAGGAGTTCAGGAGTAGGAAATTACAAAGGAATAAACCACAGGGGAAGAGAAAATCCAGGGGAGTCTCAAATCACCAGTTTCTAATTGAATGGTTTCAGGTGGTCAGTCAGCTGACATCACATGGTCTGTTGGTCAGTTGGGGAATTTCCACCTGCAGTCTATCTCAGCACCAACAACAAGAACTGCTTTGGGTTGACTGCAGAAAGGGTGGTCTTGTGACACTTTTACAACATCTTTCAGAGAACGCTACATCATTCTGCCAGCATACAGGGCATGTGACCACTCTCCCACCCAGATACAGCTGCCTGGATCTGCTTTTTAACTTTTGAGTCACTGGGGCATAATTTGACATAACTTTCTAAATTATTTCACCTTATGAATGAATTTGTTTCATAAATATTTCTCTGATTAGGTTATGTCAGATTTTCCCCTATGACAAAAATACTTTTGTATAAATCTGCATAGACGTCAATGATTTTTTTTTAATCTGGTTAAATTTTCAAAATATTTGGGTTCGAATAATGCATATTTGGACATGTTACACATCTTGCCTATTGCCCTTCTAGTGTACCTAATCTCTATCCACATTGCATCAATGGCTGGCCTGAACTCTCCTTAAGTTGATCCATGCGGTTTGCCCTCATTTGATAGCATCTAAGACAAATAATAAAACCTCAGATCACTGGTCTTGGAATACAGACAAGAACAACCATTTCTACTCTCCTCCCCACCCCTCCAACCTCTGGCTTATGTGTTTAAAGGGCCAGCATTCACAGTCTGTGGTCAGTCCCTGAATTATACAATTCTCTTTCAAAGTTTGAGAAGAGAGGATGCTGAGAAAGAAGTTGAGGCCTGAAGAGAGACTGGGATAATTCAGAATTGGAAGCAGAGACAGGTGGTTAAGATCTTCTCCAGTATCTGAAGAGATACTTAGCCACAGAGTGAATGTCAAGTTAATGCAGAAGTTGTTGGAAAAGTTTCAAAGCCAAGGTTGAGATGGGACATGAGTTAGCTAGTGACAGCTTCTGTACCACTAGCCTTCAGGCCAAAAATTTGGCAGAGCAAGATAATCCCTGCCAGTGGATTAAATTTTTTTATAGGGCTTTCCAGGAACTCTCATGTGTTCACTGTCACCCCCTTTTTTCTGCTCTCCTCTACCTGCATAGGAAATTATGGAATATTAGGCTTTCGGATTCCGTGTTAGTTTCTGGGTACTTTGGAAGTTCCAGAAAAGAGGAAAAGAATAAATTTGGGGCAGGTAACAAATGAAACCCACTTTGCACAGCACTCAGCACAGTCAATATGTGTGAATATTTTTAGGTATCATATCAAAGCAATATATATAGCATTTTAGAGAAAAAAATGAGTAAAATTGTGACACTTTTGTATTTTCTCCTGAGTGTTGTGTTAGTGAGTCCCTTACCCACCTTGAGACACGACAATGTCCCAGGTTCCTGCTTGGAAAACATATTCAGATTTAAGAATTCCATCTCAACTCTTGGTTCACCCATGCCTTCTGCCTCTGACGGTGAACACCTTCATGCTAAATACTTCCAAGATGGAAATATTTAGTGGAAAGAAACCATCCTCCAGGTACAGTGCTATCTGAGCCTCCCTTGAGGAACTGAAATAGTTATACAACCCTCCCCCAAACATCCCCTGGTGTGGAAGCTAATGGCTAGAAATTCTGATGGGAGGACTGGCTGTGCATTAAAAGATGAGTCAATAGATCCTGAGTCACTCCCTCAGGTCCACATGTTATCTATGGATGGAAATCATCTTCCCTATATTTACAACACCCACCACAACACCACTCATAGACAATCAGATGAATAAATGTGAATTGGGTTCCCATTAGAGGGAATTAGCTATTTATGTTAGAAATAAAGGAGTCTAATCAATTTGGAAAAAAGAGTAAGAAATTAAGTTATTTGTTTTTTATGGAGAAGATTTCAAGCACAGTTTAGCAGTTTTACATCTCTAGATTTTCACACTTTGACTTTGCTAATGAAGAGCAAACCTTATGTTATTACATGATTTTACATAATATTCTTTTCTTTTTAACTTATACGGCTACATATAGGCATATATATTTATGGGGCACAGGAAATGTTTTAATACAGACCTACAATGCATAATAATCACGTAGTTCAATTATACTGTTATTTTCAAATGTACAAATTGAGATATTGACTATAGTCACTCTGTTGTGCAATCAAGTACTAGGTATTATTCATTCTATTTTTTTGTACCGATTAACCATTACCAACTATCCCCAACCCCCTTTCCAGACTCCAGTAACCATCCTTATACTCTGTCTCCATGAGTTCAATTGTTTTAATTTTTAGATCCCACAGATGAGTGAGAACATACAGTGTTTGTCTGTGTTTGGCTTATTTCACTTAACATAATGATCTCCAGTTCCACCCATGTTATTGAAAATTACAGGATATCCTTTTTATGTGAGAATGTTACCCAGTTTTCCATATGTGACACATTTTCTTTATCCATCCATCTATGAATGGACACATAGGTTACTTTCAGATCTTGGTTATTGTGAACAGTGCTGCAGCAAACCTGGGAATGCAGATCTTTCTTCAATATATTATTTCCTTTCTTTTGGGTATATACCCAGCAGTGAGGTTGCTGGATCATATGGTAGCTCTATTTTTCAGTTTTTGAGGAAGCTGAAAGCTGTTATCCATAGTGGTTGTACTAATTTACATTCCCACCAACAGTGTGTAAGGGTTGCCTTTTCTCCTCATCTTTGTCAGCATTTGTTATTGCCTGTCTTTTGGATAACTGAGGTGAGACACCACCTCATTGTAGTTTTGCCTTACGTTTCTCTGAGGATCAATGATCTCAAGTACCTTTTCATATGCCTGTTTGTCCTTTGTGTTTTCTTTTGAGAAATGGCTACTCAAATCTTTTGCCCGATTTTTAATTGGGTTATTAGATTTTTTTCCTATAGAGTTGTTTTAGCTCCTAATATGTTGCGGTTATTAATCCCTTGTCAAATGGGTAGCTTGCAAATGTTCCCCCATTATGTGGGTTGTCTCTTCACTTTGTTGTCTGTTTCTTTTGTTGTACAAATGCTTTTTAACTTGATGCAATCCTATTTATCCATTTTCGCCTTGATTGATTGTGCTTGCGGGATATTACTCACAAAATTTTTGCCCATACCAATATCCTGGAGATTTCCCCCAATGTTTTCTTATAGTAGTTTCATAATTTGAGGTCTTAGATTTAAGTCATTCATCCATTTTGTTATGCTTTTTACATAGTGAGAGAAGGATCTAGTTTCATTCTTCTGCATATGGATATCCAGTTTTCCCGGCACTATTTATTGAATAGGCTGTCTTTCCCCTCAATGTATGAATCTTGGCAGCCTTGTTGAAAATGCATTCACTGTAGGTGTGTAGATTTGGTTTTGGGTTCTATATTCTGTTCCGTTGGTCTAAGTATCTGTTTTTATGCCAGTACCATTCTGTTTTGGTTTCTATAGCTCTGTAGCATAATTTGAAGCCAGGTAATGTGATTCTTCCAGTTTTGTTCTTTTACTTCAAATTGTTTTGAATATTCTGAGTCTGTGCTTCCATATAAATTTTAAGGACTTTTTTTCTTCTGTTTCTTTGAAAAATTTCATTGGTGTTTAGATAGGGACAGCATTGAATCTGTAGATTGTTTTAGGTAGCGTGAACATTTTAACAATATTGATTCTTCCAAAACATGAACATGGAATATCTATTTTTTGGTGTTCTCTTCAACTTCTGTAATCAGGGTTTTATACTGTTAATTATAGCTATCTTTCACTTCTTTTGTTAATTTCTAGGTATTTCATTTTATTTCCAGCTATCCTAAATGGGATTACTTTTTTGATTTCCTTTTCACTGTTGGCATACAGAAATGCTACTGATTTTTGTATGTTGAAATTGTATCCTGCAAATTCAGTGAATTTGTTTATCAGTTCTAATAGATTTTGGGTGGAGTTTTTAGGCTTTTTGAAATATATCATGTCATCTGCAAACAAGGATAATTTACTTCTTTCCAATTTGGATGCCCTTTATTTCTTCCACTTGTCTGATTGCTCCGGTGAGAACTTCCAGTGCTATCTTGAATAACAGAGATGAAAGTGGACATCTTTGTCATGTTCCAGATCTGAGAGGAAAGGCTTTCACTTTTTCCTCATTCAGTATGATGCTAGCTGTGTCTCTATCATACATTGCATTAATTATATTAAGTTATGTTCCTTCTATACCCATTTTTTTTTGCTTTTTATCATAAAGGGATGTTGAGTATTATCAAGTGCTTTTTCAGTATAAATTGAAACGATCATATGATTTTTGTCCTTCATTCTATTGATATGATGTATCACACACTGATGGATTTGCATATGTTGAACCTTCCATGCATCCCTGGCATAAATCCCAATTGGTCATGATGAATGATCTTTTTAATGCATTGTTGAATTCAGTTAGCTAGTGTTTTGTCAAGGTTTTTTGCATCAATATTCAGAGACAGTGGGCTGTAGTTTAAGGTGTCTGATTTTGGCCTCATATAATGAGTTTGGAAGTATTCTCTCCTCCTTTATTTGGAGTAGGATTGGTATTAGTTTTTCTTTCAATGTTTGGAATAATTCAGCAGTGAAGTCATTGGGTCCTGGGCTTTTCTTTATGGGGAGACAATTTATTACAGCTTTGATCTGTTATTTGTTATTGCTTAGTTTAGGTTTTGGATTTCTTTGTGGTTCAATCTTGGTAGGCTGTATGTTTCTAGGAATTTGTTCATTTCTATAGATTTTAAAATTTATTGACACATAGTTGATCATAGTAGCCCCTAATGATCCTTTGAATTTCTGGAGTATTAGCTGTAATGATTCCTTTTTCATTTCTAATTTTATTCATTTGGATCTTTTCTTCCTTAGTCTGGCCAAAGTTAAACCAAATTGGTTTAACTTCTCAAAAAATGGACTTTTTATTTCATTGACCTTTTGTATTGTTTTATTTCATATTCATTTATTTATTCGCAGATCTTTATTTCTGTTCTACTAATTTTGGGTTTGATTTGCTCTTGCTTTTCTTTTTTTTTTTTTTTTTTTTTTTTTTTTTTAGACGGAGTCTCGCTCTGTCGCCCAGGCTGGAGTGCAGTGGCACAATCTCGGCTCACTGCAAGCTCCGCCTCACGGGTTCACGCCATTCTCCTGCCTCAGCCTCTCCGAGTAGCTGGGACTACAGGTGCCCGCCACCACGCCTGGCTAATTTTTTGTATTTTCTTAGTAGAGACGGGGTTTCACTGTGGTCTCGATCTCCTGACCTCGTGATCCGCCCGCCTCGGCCTCCCAAAGTGCTGGGATTACAAGCGTGAGCCACCGCGCCTGGCCAGTTGCTCTTGCTTTTCTAGCTCTTTAAGATGCATTGTTAGTTTATTTGACGTTTTTTCTCTTTATGTAGACACTTGTAGCTAGAAAGTTCCCTCTTTGTACTGCTTTTGCTGTATCCCATAGGTTTTGGTATGTTGTGTTTATTATTATTTGTTTCAAGACATTTTAAATTTGTCTTAATGTCTTCATTGACCCACCAGTCATTCAGGAGCATGTTTAATTTCCATGTATATAAATAGTATTCAGAATTCCTCCTGTTTTTCATTTCTAGCTTTATTCTTTTATGGTCAGAGAAGATACTTGATATTATTTCAGATTTTATGAGTGTTTTAAGGCTTGCTTTGTGACCTAACATATAGTCTATCCTTGAGAGTGATCCATGAGCTGAGAAGAATGTGTATTCTGCGGCCCTTAGATGAAATTTTCTGTAAATATCTATTGGGTCCATTTGGCCTATAGTACAGATTAACCTTGATGTTTCTTTATTGATTTGCTGTCTGGAAGATCTGTCCAATGCTGAAAGTGGAGTGTTGAAGTCGCCAGATAGTGTTGCATTGGGGCCTATCTCTCTCTTTCTCTCTTATATATTTGCTTTACATATCTGGGTGTTCCAGTGTTAGGTGTATATGTATTTAAAGTTGTTATATTCTCTGGCTGAATTAACTCATTTATCATTATATAGTGACTTTTTTTATACTTTAAGTTCCAGGATACATATGCAGAAGGTGCAGGTTTGTTACATACACAGCCACATGCCATGGTGGTTTGCTGCACCCATCAACGGGTCATCTACATTAGATATTTCTCCTAATGCTATCCCTCCTGCAGCCTCCCACTCCTCAACAAGCCCTGGGGTGTGATGTTCCTTGCCCTGTGTCCATGTGTTCTCATTGTTCAACTCCCACTTATCAATGAGAACATGCGGTGTTTGATTTTCTGTTCTTGTGTTAGTTTGCTGAGAATGATGGTTTCCAGCTTTATCCATGTCCCTGCAAAGGACATGAACTCAACCTTTTTCATAGCTGCATAGTATTCTACGGTGTATATGTGCCACATTTTCTTTATCCAGTCTATCATTGAGGGACATTTGGGTTGGTTCCAAGTCTTTGCTATTGCAAATGGTGCTGTAATAAACATACAGGTGCATGTGTCTTTATAGTAGAATGATTTATAATCCTTTGGGTACATACCCAGTAATGGGATTGCTGGATCAAATGGTATTTCTGGTTCTAGATCCTTGAGGAATCGCCACACTGTCTTCCACATGGTTGAACTCATTTACACTCCCACCAACAGTGTAAAAGCGTTCCTATTTCTCCACATCCTCTCCAGCATCTGTTGTTTCCTGACTTTTTAATGATCTCCATTCCAACTGGCATGAAATGGTATCTCATTGTGGTTTTGATTTGCATTTCTCTAATGACCAGTGATGATGAGCATTTTTTTCATATGTTTGTTGGTTGCATAAATGTCTTCTTTTGGGAAGAGTCTGTTCATATCATTTGCCCACTTTTTCTTGTAAATTTGTTTAAGTTCTTTGTAGATTCTGGATATTAGCCCTTTGCCATATGAAGAGATTGCAAAAATTTTCTCCCATTGTGTAGGTTGCCTGTTCACTCTGATGATAGTTTCTATTGCTGTGCAGAAGCTCTTTAATTGATCGCATTTGTCAATTTTGGCTTTTGTTGCAGTTGCTTTTGGTGTTTTAGTCATGAAGTCTTTGCCCATGCCTATGTCCTGAATGGTATTGCCTAGGTTTTCTTCTAGGGTTTTTATGGTTTTAGCTCTTATGTTTAAGTCTTTATTCCATTTTGAGTTAATTTTTGTATAAGGTGTAAGGAAGTGGTCCAGTTTCAGTTTTCTTCATGTGGGCCAGTTTTCCCAACACCATATATTAAATAGGGAATCCTCTCCCCATTGCTTGTTTTTGTCAGATATGTCAAAGATGAGATAGTTGCAGATGTGTGGTGTTATTTCTGAGGCCTCTATTCTGTTACATTGGTCTATATATCTGTTTTAGTACCAGTACACCATGCTGTTTTGGTTACTGTAGCCTTTTAGTAGTTTGAGGTCAGGTTGCGTGATGCCTCTAGCTTTGTTCTTTTTGCTTAGGCTTGTATTGGCTATACGGGCTCTTTCTTGGTTCCATATGAAATTTAAAGTAGTTTTTTCTAAATCTGTGAAGAAAGCCAGTGGTAGCTTGATGGGGATAGCATTGAGTCTATAAATTACTTTGGGCAGTATGGCCTTTTTCATGATATTGATTCTTTCTATCCATAAGCATGGAATGTTTTCTCCATTTGTTTTTGTCGTCTCTTATTTTCTTGAGCAGTGGTTTGTATTTCTCCTTGAAGAGGTCTTTCACATGTCTTGTGAGTTGTATTCCTAGGTATTTTATTCTTTTTGTAGCAATTGTGAATGGGAGTTCACTCATGATTTGGCTGTCTATTGGTCTATTATTGGTGTGTAGGAATGCTTGTGATTTTTTGCACAGTGATTTTGTATTCTGAGACTTTGCTGAAGTTGCTTATCAGCTTAAGGAGAATTTGGGCTGAGATGATGGGGTTTTCTAAATATACAACCATGTCATCTGTAAACAGACAACTTGACTTCCTCTTTTCCTAATCAAATACCCTTTATTTCCTTCTCCTGCCTGATTGCCCTGGCCAGAACTTCCAATATTATGTTGAAAAGGAGTGGTGAGAGAGGACATTTTTGTCTTGTCCCAGTTTTCAAAGGGAATGCTTCCAGCTTTTGCCCATTCAGTATGATATTGGCTGTGGGTTTGTTGTAAATAGCTCTTATTATTTTGAAATACGTTCCATTAATACCTAGTTTATTGAGAGTTTTAGCATGAAGGGTTATAGCTTTTAGGTGAATTTTATTGAAGTCCTTTTCTGCATCTATTAATATAATCATGTGGTTTTTGTCATTGGTTCTGTTTATGTGGTGGATTACATTTACTGATTTGCATATGTTGAACCAGCCTTGCATCCCAGGTATGAAGCCAACTTGATCATGGTGGATAAGCTTTTTGATATACTGCTGGATTCGATTTGCCAGTATTAGAGGTAGCCAAAACAATCCTAAGGAAAAAGAACAAAGCTGGAGGCATCACGCTACCTGACTTCAAACTATATTAAAAGGCTACAGTAACCAAAACAGGATGGTACTGGTACAAAAACATATATATAGACCAATGGAACAGAACAGAGGTCTAAGAAATAACACCACACATCTGCAACTATCTTATCTTTGACAAACATGACAAAAATAAGCAATGGGGAAAGGATTCTGTATTTAATAAATGGTGTTGGGAAAACTGGCTAGCCACATGCAGAAAACTGAAACTGGACCCCCTTCCTTACACCTTATACAAAAATTAACTCAAGATGGACTCAAGACTTAAACATACAACCTAAAACCATAAAAAAAAAACCTAGAAGAAAACCTAGGCCATACCATTCAGGACATAGGCATGGGAAAAGACTTCATGAATAAAACATCAAAACTAATGGCAATAAAAGCCACGTTTGCTCCAGTTCCCAAAAATTTCCTTATCTCCATCTGAGACCACCTCAGCCTGGATTTCATTGTCCATATCATTATCAGCACTTTAGTCAAAGCCATTCAATGAGTCTCTGGGAAGTTTCAAACTTTTCCACGTTTTCATGTCTTCTTCTGAGCCCTCCAAACTGCTCCAACCTCTGCCTGTTACCCAGTTCCAAGGTTGCTTCCACACCTTTGGGTATCTTTTCAGCAGCACCCCACCGTACTGGTACCAACTCACTGTATTAGTTTGTTTTCATGTTGCTTATAAAGACATACCCAAGACTGGGCAATTTACAAAAGAGGTTTAATGGACTTACAGTTCCAAGGGCTGAGGAGGCCTCACAATCATGGTGGAAGGTGAAAGGCATGTCTCAAATGGCAGCAGACAAAAGAAAACTTATGCAGGGAAACTCTCATCTTTATAACCATCAGATCTTGTGAGACTTATTTACTCTCATGAGAACAGCACAGGAAAGACCTACCCCCATTATTCAATTAGCTCTTACCACATTCCTCCCACAAGTGGAAATTGTGGGAGTTACAATTCAAGACAAGATTTGGGTGGGGACACAGCCAAACCATATCAGTGTATGTATGTCTTTATAGGTGAAACATGTTTCTTGTAGGCAATAGATCACTGGTTCCTTTTTTAAAAAAATCTATTCAGCCACTCTATGTCTTTTGATTGGATGGTTTAGTTCATTTACATTTACATTTAATGTTATCATTGATAAGGACTTACTCCTGTCATTTTTGTTATTTGTTTTCTGATTTTTTCTTTCCTTCCTATCTTCCTTTAGTTAAGGTGATTTTCTCTAGTGATATGATTTAGTTTCCTGCTTTTTATTTTGTGTATCTATGTTTTATTTGGTTTATGGTTACCATGAAACATTCAAATACTATATTACAACCCTTATTTTAGTCTGATAACCACACTGTTGGCCTAACCAACAAAAAGAAAACAAAAAACTATGCCTTTACTTCATCCCCCCACTTCTTACCTTTTCATTGTTTCTATTTGTTATTGTACTATGTGGTAAAAATTGTAGTTATTATTTTTGATTGGTTCATTCTGTAGTCTTTCTACTTAGGATAAGAATAGTTCACATACCAGTTACAGTGTTCTAATATTCTGTTTTTCTGTCTCCTATTACCAATGAGATTTGCACTGTAAGATTTCTTGCTCATCAATATCCATTCCTTCCAGATTGAAAAACTCCCTTTAGCATTTCTTGTAGGACAGGTGTAGTGTTGATGACATCCCTTAGCTTTTGTTTGTCAGATAAGGTCTTTATTTCTCTTTCATGCTTGAAGGATATTTTCACCAGATATACTAGTCTAGGGTAAAAGGTTTTTCCTTCAGTATGATAAATATGTCATGCCACTCTCTACTGGCCTGTAAGCCTTCTACTGAAAAGTCTGATGTTAGTAGTATTGGAGTTTCATTGTGTGTTTTTATTTTCTTCTCACTGCTTTTGTGATCCTTTATCTTTGATCTTTGGGAATTTGATTATTAAATCCCTTGAGGTAACTTTCTCTGGGTTAAATCTGCTTGGTATTCTATAACCTTCTGGTATTAGAATATTCACATATTTCTCTAGGTTTAACAAGTTCTCTGATATTATCCCTTTAAATAAACTTTCTACTCCTATCTCTTCCTCTACCTCCTCTTTAGGCCCAATAACTCTTAGATTTGCCATTTCAGGGATATTTTCTAGATCATATAGACGTGTTTCATTGTTTATTTTTTCTTTTATCTCTTTTGACCCCATATTTTCAAATAGCCTGTGTTCAGGCTCACTAATTCTTTCTTTTGCTTAATCAATTCTGATATTAAAAGACTGATGCATTCCTTCAGCATGTCAATTGTAATTTTTCAACTCAAGAACTTCTACTTGTTTCTTTTTAATTATTTCAATCTATTTGATAGAATTCTGAATACCTTCTCTGTGTTATTTTGAATTTCTCTGAGTTTCCTCAAAATAGCTACTTTGAATTATGTCTAAAAGGGCACATATCTTTTTCTCTAGAACTGGTCCCTGGTGCCTTATTTAGTTCATCTGGTGAGATCTTATTGTCCTGGAATGTTTTGATACTTGCAGATATTTGTCTGTGTCCAAGCATTGAAGAGTTATTTATTTTAGTCTTCACTGTCTGGACTTGTTTGTGCCCAACATCTTGGGAAGAATTTCCAAATATTCAAAAAAAACTTGAATGTTGTGATCTAAGCTGTATCTGGGCACCCCAAGCCCAGCAATGCTATGGTTCTTGTAGACTCATACAGGTACTATTTTGATAGTTTTAGTCATAATCCAAGAGAAATCTCTAGATTACCAAGCAAAGACTCTTGTACTCTTCCCTTATTTTCTTTCAAACACACAAAAGTCTCTCCCTCTGTTCTAAACCATCTGAAGCTAGGGGTGGAGTGACACAAGCAACCCTGTGGCCATCATTACTATGCCTGTACTGGGTCAGATCTGAAGTCAGTACAGTGCTGGGTCTTACCCAAGTCCTGCTGTAAACACTGCCTGGCTATTGTTTATTTTTGCTCAAGGCTCAGGGGCTCTACATTCAGCAGGTAGCAAAGTCAGTCAGACTTGTGTCTTTCCTTTTCATGCAGTGAGTACCCCCAGGTCCTGAGTGGGTCAAGAGGTGCTATCTTGGAGCCAGAGACTAGAATCAAAAGGCTTAGAAGTCTATCTGGTATTCTATTGTTCTGTGGTTGAGCTGGCACTCACTCCACAAGATGCAGTCCCTCCCACTTTTCCTTCTCCTTTCCAAAGGCAGAGGAGCTCACTCTATGGCCACCACCACCATAGACCCACAGAGTATTGCCAGCCTACCACCAATGTTCCCTTAAGTCCCAAGGGCTCTTCAGTCAACTTGTGGTGAATACTGTCTGGCCTGGGACTCACCCTCCTGGGCAGTGGGCTCCCCTCTGGTCAAAAGTATTTCCAGAAATGCCATCCAAGAGCCATGTTTTAAAATCAGGGAACTCAAGAGCCTGCTTGGTGCTCTATCCTCTTGTGGCCATTCTGGTCCTAAGGTGCAAGGCAAAGTCCCCTTTAGTCTTCTTTCTGCTTTTCTCAAGTGGAACAAGCCTTGCCCCATAGCCACTAAATCTGGGAATGTGCTGAGTCTCACCTAAAGCCAGCAAGTCTCAGAGTCTCACCCATGGCCCTCAACATAGTACCTGGGTATCACTGCTGGTTATTCCAGAACCAAAGGCTCCTCAATTAGCAGATAATGAATGCTACCAGGACTTGGTCCTTTCCTTCAAGCCAGCAGGTTCTCTTCTGGCCCAGGGCATGTCTAAAAAAGGCCTTCTAGGAGCTAGGGCCTAGAAAGAGGGCCTCGCAACTCTGACCAGCACCCTATCTTGTGGCCAAACTGGGGGGTGGTCAGTAGTTCCAGACTATTTTCTTTTACCTCTTCAGCATCTCTTTCAGAGATACGAAGTTAAAAAATCAAGTACTATGAGTGTTCACCTGATTTTTATTCTTATGAAGGAGCTTTTCTTGTGTAGATAGTTGTTAAATTGGTGTCCTTGTGAGAAGGATGATTGGTGAAGACTTTTATTCTGCCATCTTGCTCTGCCTCTTATCTCAGATAATTTGTATTTTATTTTTGCTGACAATGGAATTAAAGATTCGGGTTAAGGTGTTTTAAGTTATCTCACTGAAAATACTGGGCAAGTCATCTGAGTCTATACAAAGCACACTGAAATTGAGAGAAAATGAACCTAGATATTCCAAGATTAAAGGCTTAAATTTAATATGTGTCATGATTTTAATAAGATAAAGTTTGTTTTTTATTTTGTTGCACACCAATGCCCACTACATATTGCATCTCAGTTAAGAGGATGATTTTGAAGTAGGAAGCATATTTCATTCAGGTATCTGTTCATTATACCTTCATTATTATAAACATTATAAAGTGGTCGGTAATTCAGACCCCAGTGGAATTTATACAGTTCTGCTTATTCTTGCTAAAGTGGCTGTTTTATCTGCCTTGAGTTTATGCACATCTGCTTATTCTCTCTAAGGCAGTTGTTTTATCTGCCTTAGCCATGACAAACATGAATACATAAGAGAACATAAAAAACATTAGATGTTGTGTTCTGCTCTTCACCTGAAAGCTTAAAAGCATTTTTATAGCAATAAAAATCCTGACCATAAGAAATAAGAAAACTAAGCATTGCTTTGCAATTCTTTTATTAAAAGTAATGCTACTACCATTTTATTAAATGGTTATGTTTCTTACGTACTTAAATTAGCCAGGTAGATTTAATTATTTGTCACCTTAAATGAGCTTTAACACATAAAGTAGAGAAGAGATTTGGAAAGCACCCTGGACCCCTTTTTTTCGCCTTCTCCGTCCCATATTTAGTTCACTCCATGTGCCAAACTGATCCCACTACTGCCATCAATGCATTTCACCTAAACTATACATCGCTTTCATATTTTATTTCTTCAACCTTGAAAAAGTTGTTTCATACTTGGATATTTTGCACTAATTGTGTCTTAGACCTGAACACTTTGAATGGAGAACTTTATGAGGTCCTCTTTTGTCAAGTCTCAAAGTAATTATCATTCATCAGTTAGGCCTTTCCCAATCAACTAATCTTCATGAAAGTTGCCCCCCTGAGTCCCTATCATAACACCCCACTTTTATGTTTATAGAAAGAGATATTACCAAAATTATTGTTCAACTATTTGTAATGAGAGTTTGAAAAGAATTGTGGAACAAGAGCATACCAAGATAGTAAAGAATTTTTATTTAATGAAGCTCATAAAATTCTTTATGGAGGGGTGGAGCCAAGATGGCCGAATAGGAACAGCTCCGGTCTACAGCTCCCAGCGTGAGCGACACAGAAGACAGGTGATTTCTGCATTTCCATTTGAGGTACCGGGTTCATTTCACTAGAGAGTGCCAAACAGTGGGTGCAGGACAGTTGGTGCAGCGCACTGTGCGCGAGCCAAAGCAGGGAGAGGTATCGCCTCACTCAGGAAGTGCAAGGGGTCAGGGAGTTCCCTTTCCTAGTCAAAGAAAGGGGTAACAGATGGCACCTGGAAAATCGGGTCAGTCCCACCCTAATACAGCGCTTTTCCAACGGGCCAGGAAAACGGCACACCAGGAGATTGTGTCCCCCACCTGGCTCGGAGGGTCCTATGCCCACGGAATCTCGCTGTTTGCTAGCACAGCAGTCTGAAATCAAACTGCAAGGCAGCAGCAAGGCTGGGGGAGGGGCGCCCGCCATTGCCCAGGCTTGCTTAGGTAAACAAAGCAGCCAGGAAGCTCGAACTGGGTGGAGCCCACCACAGCTCAAGGAGGCCTGCCTGCCTCTATAGGCTCTACCTCTGGGGGCAGGGCACAGACAAACAAAAATTCAGCAGGAACCTCTGCAGACTTAAATGTCCCTGTCTGAGAGTTTTGAAGAGAGTAGTGGTTCTCCCAGCACGGAGCTGGAGATCTGAGAATGGACAGACTGCCTCCTAAAGTGGGTCCCTGACCACTAAGCAGCCTAACTGGGAGGCAACCCCCAGTAGGGACAGACTGACACCTCACTTGGCCAGGTACTCCTCTGAGACAAAACTTCCAGAGGAACCATCAGACAGCTGAATTTGTGGTCTCACGAAAATCCACTGTTCTGCAGCCACCGCTGCTGACACTCAGCCAAACAGGGTCTGGAGTGGACCTCTAGCAAACTCCAACAGACCTGCCGCTGAGGGTCCTGTCTGGTAGAAGGAAAACTAACAAACAGTAAGGACATCCACACCAAAAACCCATCTGTACATCACCATCATCCATGACCAAAAGTGGATAAAACCAAAAAGATGGGGAAAAAACAGAGCAGAAAAACTGGAAACTCTAAAAAGCAGACCACCTCTTCTCCTCCAAAGGAACACAGTTTCTCACCAGCAACGGAACAAAGCTGGATGGAGAATGACTTTGACAAATTGAGAGAAGAAGGCTTCAGATGATCAAACTACTCCAAGCTATGGGAGGAAATTCAAAACAATAGCAAAGAAGTTAAAAACTTTGAAAAAAAATTAGATGAATGGATAACTAGAATAACCAATGGAGAGAAGGGCTTAAAGGAGCTGATGGAGCTGAAAGCCAAGTTTTGAAAACTATGCAAAGATTGCAGAAGCCTCGGGAGCCGATGCGATCAACTGGAAGAAAGGGTATCAGCGATGGAAGATGAAATGAATGAAATGAAGCAAGAAGGGAAGTTTAGAGAAAAAAGAATAAAAAGAAATGAACAAAACCTCCAAGAAATTTGGGACCATGTGAAAAGACCAAACCTACGTCTGATTGGTGTACCTGAAAATGACAGGGAGAATGGAACCAAGTTGGAAAACAGTCTGCAAGATATTATCCAGGAGAACTTCCCCAATCTAGCAAGGCAGGCCAACATTCAGATTCGGGAAATACAGAGAATGCCACAAAGATACTCCTCGAGAAGAGCAACTCCAAGACACATAATTGTCAGATTCACCAAAGTTGAAATGAAGGAAAAAATGTTAAGGGCAGCCAGAGAGAAAGGTCCGGTTACCCACAAAGGGAAGCCCATCAGACTAACAGCTGATCTCTCAGCAGAAACTCTACAAGCCAGAAGAGAGGTGGGCCGATATTCAACATTCTTAAAGAAAAGAATTTTCAACCCAGAATTTCATATCCAGCCAAACTAAGCTTCATAAGTGAAGGAGAAATAAAATACTTTACAGACAAGCAAATGCTGAGTGATTTTGTCACCACCAGGCCTGCCCTAAAAGAGCTCCTGAAGGAAGCACTAAACATGGAAAGGAACAACCAGTAACAGCCACTGCAAAAACATGCCAAATTGGAAAGACCATAAAGGTTAGGAAAAAACTGCATCAACCAACGAGCAAAATAACCAACTAACATCATAATGACAGGATCAAATTCACACATAACAATATTAACTTTAAATGTAAATGGGCTAAATGCTCCAATTAAAAGACACAGACTGGCAAACTGGATAAGGAGTCAGGACCCATCAGTGTGCTGTATTCAGGAAACCCATCTCATGTGCAGAGACACACATAGACTCAAAATAAAGGGATGGAGGAAGATCTATCAAGCAAATGGAAAACAAAAAAAGGCAGGGGTTGCAATCCTAGTCTCTGATAAAATAGACTTTAAACCAACAAAGATCAAAAGAGACAAAGAAGGCCATTACATAATGGTAAAGGGATCAATTCAACAAGAAGAGCTAACTATCCTAAATATATATGCACCCAACACAGGAGCACCCAGATTCATAAAGCGAGTCCTGAGTGACCAACAAAGGGACTTAAACTCCCACACAATAATAATGGGAGATTTTAACACCCCATTGTCAACATTAGACAGATCAACGAGACAGAAAGTTAACAAGGATATCCAGGAATTGAACTCAGCTCTGCACAAAGTGGACCTAATAGACATCTACAGAACTCTCCACCCCAGATCAACAGAACATACATTTTTTTCAGCACCACACCACACCTATTCCAAAATTGACCACATAGATGGAACTAAAGCTCTCTTCAGCAAATGTAAAAGAACAAAAGTTATAACAAACTCTCTCTCAGACCACAGTACAATCAAACTAGAACTCAAGATTAAGAAACTCACTCAAAACTGCTCAACTACATGGAAACTGAACAACCTGCTTCTGAATGACTACTGGGTACATAACGAAATGAAGGCAGAAATAAAGATATTCTTTGAAACCAACGAGAACAAAGACACAACATACCAGAATCTCTGGGACACATTCAAAGCAGTGTGTAGAGGGAAATTTATAGCACTAAATGCCCACAAGAGAAAGCAGGAAAGATCCAAAATTGACACCCTAACATCACAATTAAAAGAACTAGAAAAGCAAGAGCAAACACATTCAAAAGCTAGCAGAAGGCAAGAAATAACTAAAATCAGAGCAGAACTGAAGGAAATAGAGACACAAAAAACCCTTCAAAAAATTAATGAATCCAGGAGCTGGTTTTTTGAAAAGATCAACAAAATTGATAGACCGCTAGCAAGACTAATAAGAAAAGAGAGAAGAATCAAATAGATGCAATAAAAAATGAAAAAGGGGATATCACCACCGATCACAAAGAAATACAATCTACCATCAGAGAATACTACAAACACCTCTACGCAAATAAACTAGAAAATCTAGAAGAAATGGATAAATTCCTTGACAAATACACCCTCCCAAGACTAAACCAGGAAGAAGTTGAATCTCTGAATAGACCAATAATAGGCTCTGAAATTGCGGCAATAATCAATAGCTTACCAACTGAAAAGAGTCCAAGACCTGATGGATTCACAGCCGAATTCTACCAGAGGTACAAGGAGGAACTGGTACCATTCCTTCTGAAACTACTCCAATCGATAGAAAAAGAGGGAATCCTCCCTAACACATTTTATGAGGCCAGCATCGTCCTGATACCAAAGCCTGGCAGAGACATAACCAAAAAAGAGAATTTCAGACCAATATCCTTGATGAACATTGATGCAAAAATCCTCAATAAAATACTGGCAAACCGAATCCAGCAGCACATCAAAAAGCTTATACACCATGATCAAGTGGGCTTCATCCCTGGGATGCAAGGCTGGTTCAACATACGCAAATCAATAAATGTAATCCAGTATATAAACAGAACCAAAGACAAATACCACATGATTATCTCAATAGATGCAGAGAAGGCCTTTGACAAAATTCAACAACCCTTCATGCTAAAAACTCTCAATAAATTAGGTATTGATGGGGTGTATCTCAAAATAATAAGAGCTGTCTATGACAAACCCAATATCATACTGAATGGGCAAAAACTGGAAGCGTTCCCTTTGAAAACTGGCACAAGACAGGGATGCCCTCTCTCACCACTCGTATTCAACATAGTGCTGGAAGTTCTGGCCAGGGCAATCAGGCAGGAGAAGGAAATAAAGGGTATTCAATTAGGAAAAGAGGAAGTCAAATTGTCCCTGTTGGCAGATGACATGATTGTATATCTAGAAAACCCAATTGTCTCAGCCCAAAATCTCCTTAAGCTGATTAGCAACTTCAGCAAAGTCTCAGGATACAAAATCAATGTACAAAAATCACAAGCATTCTTGTACACCAATCACAGACAAACAGAGAGCCAAATCATGAGTGAACTCCCATTCACAATTGCTTCAAAGAGAATAAAATACCTAGGAATCCAACTTACAAGGGATGTGAAGGACCTCTTCAAGGAGAACTACAAACCACTGTTCAATGAAATAAAAGAGGATACAAACAAATGGAAGAACATTCCATGCTCATGGGTTGGAGGAATCAATATCGTGAAAATGGCCATACTGCCCAAGGTAATTTGTAGATTCAGTGCCATCCCCATCAAGCTACCAATGACTTTCTTTACAGAATTGGAAAAAACTACTTTAAAATTAATGTGGAACCAAGAAAGAGCCCACATTGCCAAGTCAATCCTAAGCCAAAAGAACAAAGCTGGAGGCATCACGCTACCTGACTTCGAACTATACTACAAGGCTACAGTAACCAAAACAGCATGGTACTGGTACCACAACGGAGACATAGATCAATGGAACAGAACAGAGCCCTCAGAAATAATGCCACATATCTACAACTATCTGATCTTTGACAAACCTGACAAAAACCAGAAATGGGGAAAGGATTCCCTATTTCATAAATGGTGCTGGGAAAACTGACTAGCCATATGTAGAAAGCTGAAACTGGATCCCTTCCTTACACCTTATACAAAAATTAATTCAAGATGGATTAAAGACTTACATGTCAGACCTAAAACCATAAAAACCCTAGAAGAAAGCCTAGGCAATACCATTCAGGACCTAGGCGTGGGCAAGGACTTCATGTCTAAAACACGAAAAGCAATGGCAACAAAAGCCAAAATTGACAAATGGGATCTCATTAAACTAAAGAGCTTCTGCACAGCAAAAGAAACTACCATCAGAGTGAACAGGCAACCTACAGAATGGGAGAAAATTTTTGCAACCTACTCATCTGACAAAGGGCTAATATCCAGAATCTACAATGAACTCAAACAAATTTACAGGAAAAAAACAAACAACCCCATCAAAAAGTGGGCGAAGGACATGAACAGACACTTCTCAAAAGAAGACATTTATGCAGCCAAAAAACATATGAAAAAATGCTCCTCATCACTGGCCATCAGAGAAATGCAAATCAAAACCACAGTGAGATACCATCTCACACCAGTTAGAATGGCCATCATTAAAAAAGCAGGAAACAAGAGGTGCTGGAGAGGATGTGGAGAAATAGGAACACTTTTACACTGTTGGTGGGACTGTAAACTAGTTCAACCATTGTGGAAGTCAGTGTGGCGATTCCTCAGGGATCTAGAACTAGAAATACCATTTGACCCAGCCATCCCATTACTGGGTATATACCCAAAGGACTATAAATCATGCTTCTATAAAGACACATGCACACGTATGTTTATTGCGGCACTATTCACAATAGCAAAGACTTGGAACCAACCCAAATGTCCAACAATGATAGACTGGATTAAGAAAATGTGGCACATATACACCATGGAATACTATGCAGACATAAAAAATGATGAGTTCATGTCCTTTGTAGGGACATGGATGAAACTGGAAAACATCATTCTCAGTAAACTATCACAAGGACAAAAAAACAAACACCGCATGTTCTCACTCATAGGTGGGAATTGAACAATGAGAACTCATGGACACAGGAAGGGGAATATCACACTCCGGGGACTGTTGTAGGGTGGGGGGAGGGACAGCATTAGGAGATATACCTAATGCTAAATGCCGAGTTAATGGGTGAAGCAAACCAACACGGCACATGGATACATATGTAACAAACCTGCACATTGTACACATGTACCCTAAAACCTAAAGCATAATAATAAAAGAAAAAAAAAAGAAAAAAAAATCCTTTATGAACTTCCAGACCTTCCCTTCTGGATAGCACTGCAACTTAGACTGGCAACTTAACATCTGGATAGCACTGCAACTTAGACTGGCCACTTAACATTCCCTTTCATCAAGAATGCATTCTTACTGGATTCAATATTCTGTCTATTCATATCAGACATCAGGCAAACAGAGAGGCTTGGGTGATCTAGTTTGTTTTTAAATGCTCATTCAGTATTCTGCACCCTGTTCTGTCAACTTTCAAGATACAGTCTAAATGCACAAGGAGGTTTACTGTGTCATTGTGGCATTAAAGTATCAGTATCTGGGGGTGAAATAGATAATATTTGTTCCCAGACACACACAGATGCAGCTGATCTTTCTGGATGTTTAAAAAAGGGTTTGGAAACAACCACCGAAATCTGTGGTTCTTACTATGGTCTTAAATACATCTGTACATGATAGCATCTTCGTCCTGTTGTTGGGCATATTATGGTCTGCCTTCCATCACAACTGTCACATATCAATGCCAGGTGTGTAAGATTTTCATGTACAGTTGTTTGCTTCATAGTATATACAAAGGTGGTCCCTTAAGATTATGATACCTTATTTTTACTGTACCTTTTATACATTTAGATATGCTTGGATACAAAAATATTTGCCATTGTATTAAAATTGCCTATAATATTCAGTACAACAATAGGCCGTACAGCTTTGTGGCCTAACAGCAACAGGCTATATCATCTAGGTTTGTACAAGTACAGTTTATGATGTCCATGCAGTGATGAAATTGCCTAATGACAAACGTTTTTATAATATATTCTTGTCATTAAGAGATGCTGACTTTATCTATTTTCATGTAGAACCAGTTATACTAAATTATATTCATCCATCTGATTTCTTTCAGCTGTCACCTCTTCTGTGCTATATTAAGTGTGGACAGCAACTTGCCTCATGGTTCTTGAGTTTTAGGTCATCATGACTGATGCGTTCATGCTCTCGCTTTTCTACACATCTTCTTCAGATATAGGACTCAGAGAGTGTGCAGAAAACAGTTACAAAGCAAGTCTGAGATAACTATTCTTAGAATTATCTCCTTGCAAGGTGATCGTTTGGCTTCTGAGAACACTCGGAATGTTCCCAGTCAGTAAGTGGCTCACTTGTGCTTAGACTATTCATGAAAACAATGTAATTTCTCCTGAATTCTTGTCTTTCTTCTGAGAGTCTGAAACTTTGGTACAGGTAAGTTAGAAGGTGTCTACATGACCAAGCTCCAATACATACTTTGGACAGTAATTGGAAAGTAAGTCAGTAATTGGTTTCCCTGGGTAGAAAGATCATACCCATGTTGTTGCATTTGCTGCTTGGAGGTGTATGCTTCATGTAAATCCTCATGGGAGAGAGAGAACACAAGGAAGCCAATGTGATCCAGACTCAACCTGTGTCTTTTCCCTTATTATATGGCTATATATTCTTATGTCACTGTAATAAATCTTAGCCATAAGATGACTATAAGCTGAGCCCTGGGCATCCTTCTAGTGAATATCCAAATATGAAGATGATCTTAAGGACCCCCTGCCCCAAGACGAGTTAGGTAAGAAATGACAGTAAGAACAAAACAATGTCTAAGCTCCTTGCTTTCAATTCCAAAATCTTCTGGGATTTTTAATCTAAGGGATATATTTTTTATTTGCCTTTCTTTGGGGAAAAATAATTTTCTTAGAAAAGCACTCAACAATTAGCCAGGAACTTGTGGATAATGTATGCCCATTAAAAGTCACTTGCCTTTTATTCCAGTAGAAAAAAAGTATGTCTGTGAAAGATTCCGGTAAAGGGACCACATGAAAATCTCAGAGAAAAATGCATAGTAAGTTGCATAGGTAGGTAGATATTTAGGTTACTGATCTGATACAATAGTTTAGGATGAAAGTGGCCTGAATTAAGGTAGTCAGAGTGGAGAAAATATCTAAGAAATGTTTAAGAGGTACAATTTACATACCCGCACAATGAACAACACCTGTCAGCTGCACACTGAGTGGTCTCTCCTATCGCTTTACCTACCTGCCTTATATTAGGGATAATAAAGTTTGTGTGCCTGGAAGAAAAAAGAAAGTTAGACTTACTGTATAGCTTTATATCATAGAATATGATACAAAGCCACGGTTTGTGTTTTCCTTAGATTTTACCTAGATTCTGCCAGAACCCTGTCCATTTTTATCCTATTACTCTCTTAAGCTTTACTATGTTCCATAAATGCAATTCTAAAGTTCTGAATACTATTGAGTACTGAATTGCACAAATGAGATGTCCTCATTTCTAAGACATGGGGAAAAGAGAATTCTGAAGCTACTTAACTTCTCCAGTTTCTAAGGTTCACTTTTCCCTTCCTTTCTTACAATTTCTCCTAGCCATGCACTTTGGTAAATGTTGGTTGTTAAAATAGGTAGGGATGAGGGGAAATATTTGCTGATTACACAGGAGCAGGGACTTGAGTAAGGACATGGATCAAGGATCCCGTTCAATGCTTACCGAATACACATTTTAAGCTTTTATCTTGAACTAGGCCACATGTCAGGTGGTGCAGGATTTTCAAAAGTACATAAGGTATGAGCCTCACCTTAAATGAGTGTATAGTCTTTTATGATTAGAGGATGTGAGAAACATGCCCATGGAAATCATTAGTTTTGTTCTAGTCAAATAGATGTTAAAGTACACTCTCCATGGCCTTTCTTAAAATGTATTTTTCAAAACACCGATCTATCCGGTCAGAAGGATGCTCTGACAGAGCTTCTGTGGGCATGTATATTTAATAGGAGGCAACAATGTTTTCTATGAATACATAATGAAAAGGGTTGGAGGGGAATAAGGTACATATTGTAATGTGGGAAAAAATAAATAGGACTTGAGAGGTGGGGAGCTGGGATTGGAAGAGGACATGATTCTTGTGTTAGAAGAACTTTCGTGCTCTTAGAAAAATTGAAAATTATAAGATGAAATAAAATGAGACATGCAGTTGAGAGAATTGGGAATGTTTGAGATTGTGTACTGTTGTAAATGGATCTAGTTTGATGCACTAAAGGGTCATCATAGTAAAAATAGAAAGTCAATATTTATTTTGGAGTTTGGCTATGAAACAAATTCAGTGTCAGGCAAGACCACTGACATAGTTCCAGTGTTGGCATGTAAAAAGAGCTTTGATAGGCCTAATATGTGTGTGTGTACTTGTGTGTACATATACGCTACCTTTGTGTGAAACTGAACTCATGATCTCTGCTGATATGGAAGAGATGTAGAGGTTTCTCTTCTACCATTTTTGGTAGAAATGATTAGACTCCCAATTTGGCCAAAGATCCAGGAGGCTATAACAAAACTACATGTAGCCTAGATTGTAAAAATGTGTGGGGGGTGAAATTGAGGTACAAGCTTTATATTTTTAAAGAAAGTAAAAGTCAAAGACTGTATCTTAATGGCAGTCAGTGAATAAAATGAAGGAAGGTTTGAGAGCTTCTGGAAGAGGGCTTAAGTACTTTAAATAGCCACTTTAAAAATATTACATAGCATTGAAGCCCATGTGATGTTAGAGAGCAAAAATGTTTAACTCAACACCCTTTTTTTTTTTTTTTAGTGAGATGGAGTCTCACTCTGTTGCCCAGACTGGAGTGCAGTAGCGTGATCTCGGCTCACTGCAACCTCCGCCTCCCAGGTTCACGCCATTCTCCTGACTCAGCCTCCCGAGTAGCTGGGACTACAGGCTCCCGCCACCATGCCCAGCTAATTTTTTGTATTTTTAGTAGAGACGAGGTTTCACCGTGTTAGCCAGGATGGTCTTGATCTCCTGACCTCATGATCCACCCGCCTCGGCCTCCCAAAGTTCTGGGATTACAGGCGTGAGCCACCACAACTGGCCTCAACACCCTTTTATGATTGTCTGCAGCAGTCATTCAAATGTAGAAAATGGCAGAAGAGGAAACATCGGTAAGTTACTAAAGGATCAGGGTTAGCCATATGAGTACAAGTGAAAACCAAAACTTTTAGAGTATATGATCTAGTAAGACACTCTTGATATGACAAATTGGGGTTTTTGGCTAAAAGAAGTGGCAAAGTCAAATCGGGATTGGTAGTGCATGTGGAAGAAATGGAGACCAAAATATGGGTCAAGAGCAGTTTAAGTAAGGGCAGGAATAGCAGATCTAATGACACTGTTATAGAAAGAACTTCAGAATCATTCTGAACATCTGCAGGTCATAAAGTGAAGTGAATATCAAATTACAGGAGTAGAAGAGCTTAAGAAACTAAGATCATTATGCTTAGAAAATGAATAGTAGGAAAAGCATTGATGAAATATCAAAGTGGAAAGATTGTTGTAAAGGTTGGTAGGCAATTCTAACACAGAAGTTTTCATCTTTGTTCCTCATAACCCTCACTTACTTCTTTTTCATTTCAGCTCTGATTGGATACATATTTGTTCCATATCAGAAGGCGAGATCTGCAGGGGCAGAAAACATATTTTATCTTCCTTCACGTCTGACATGTAAATAATACACATTTGTGGGAATGAATAAAATGTGTGGATGGATAAAATAATGAATGGATGAATACATTAGTAAAAGTATATGTCACAGGTATTGATTCTACAGGAAAAATGTTACTAATACTTAGGGAATTACAATGATGTAAAACTGTCATTGGAAAGCCTATTGTATAGTAAAATATTCTTCAAAGAGTTGGAGAAATAAAAATAATTGTCTACTACTGAGAAGAAATTTTAGGGAAGGAGTGCTGAAGAAAGATATTTTTAAAGTTGTATAAGATATTTTCTACTCTTCTGATTTTTTAAAATGATAATTTTGTTAATACATAGAAGATGTACATATATTAGGGGTACATGTGATAATTTAATACGTTCATATATTTTCTGAAGTTCATATCAGTGTAATTGGAATATCCACCACCTTAAATATATGTCTTTTCTTTATGCTACAATCAGATTATTCTCTTTTGGCCATTTTGAAATATATAATAGATTGTTATTAACTAAAGCTATACTAATCTATCAAACACTAGTTTTTATTCCCCCTATCGAATTGTATATTTATACCCATTAATCAACCTCTCTTCATCCCTTCCCTCAACCCTACCTTTCCTAGTCTCTGATAAGCATTAACCTAATATATTCTCTATCTCCATGAGATCTATTTTTTCAGTTCCCATGTGTGAGCAAGAATGCGGTATTTTTCTGTGGTTGGCTTATTTCACTTAATATAATAACCTCCAGATCCAATCATGTTACTGCAATTGACAGAATTTTATTTTTCATGGCTGAATAATATTCCACTGTGTATATACACCACATTTTCTTTATCCATTCATCCATTAATGTGCACTTAAGTCCATATTTTGGCTGTGAATAATGCTGTAATAAACATAGAAGTGCAAATACCTGTTTCCTAAATCAATTTATTTTCTTTTGTATGGATACTCAGTTGTGGAATTGCTGGTAGATCTACTTTTAGTTTTTTGAGAAGCCTCCAAACTGTTCTCCATGGTTGTTGTACTAATTTATATTCCCACCAACAGTATATGAGTATTCCCTTTACTCTCCACATCCTCACCAGCATCTGTTATTGCCTATCTTTTTGATAAAAGCCATTTTAACTGGGATAATCTTTTGTTGTGATTTTGATTTGTATTTCTCTGTAATCACTAATGTGATGTTGAAATTTTTTTCATATGCCTGTTAGCCATTTGTATGTCTTTCAGAAATGTCTATTCAGATGTTTTTGTCCCTTTTTAAATCAAATTATTGTTTTGCTATTTAGTTGTCTGAATGCCTTATATATTCTAGTTATTAAGCCCTCATCAGGAGAACAGATTGCAAATATTTTCTCCCATTTGTGTGTTGTGTCTTCATTTTGTTGACTATTTCCTTTGCTATGAGGGAAGGTAAAAGTTGAGAACAGTATTTATATAAAAGATAGGAGTAATCACTATCATTGAGTAGTCTACTGAAAGAAAGTGAATGGGATAAGGAGGGTAGTTGAACTGGAATTAAAATAGCTTGAGAGGAGATAGAGAGGTATAACTCATGCACAAGAAAGTGGGTGTGGGTTAGTGGGATGAAAGAGGCAGAAACCTAAACAGTGGGCAATAGGGAACAGAAGAACGGCCAAGCAAGTGATGAATAGCTACAATTAGCATTTGTTTTTAATAACAGATATTGGCAAAACTTCTTATAAAGGTTCAGATGAGCATATTAGATGAGACATGTGAGAGTTTGTCATAATAAAAGTGGTAATAAATAATTGATAAATAAAAGAGCATGGCAATGTTCTAATAAAATTTAGTTTTATGGATACTAAAATTTGAATTCTATATAATTTTAATGTGTAAGGCACTACTATTCTGATGTTTTTAATGACTTAGAAATGTAAAAATCTTAACTTGTATGGAATAAAATAAGAATGGATATATCAAATTTGATTCATGTGCCATAGTAGGTATATGCATATGTATGTTTCTCTATAATTTATTTTATCTAGTATATATGGATATCACTATTATATCTAATATATATGTAGTATATTACATACATACATACCTTCTTTTTAAAGGTTTTATTCCACAAGTATAATGAAATTTAAACTCTTAAGATTACTAAGTTTGATTAAAAAGGAGAAATTCTACTCTAATAGTTATGACACCTACCCAAGGTTTTCTTCTTAAGTGCCTGAATGGAATATGATCTTTCAGAGATGCTAGTGCCCTTTCAGCTGACCAATCATAACAAGGAGAAATAAAATGCTCAAACTTAAGTATACTAAAGAACTAATTAAATAAATTCAATCTCAGCCTCAGGTTTTTTTTTTTTTTTAAGATGGAGTCTCACTGTTGCCCAGGCTGGAGTGCAGTGGTGATCTTGGATCACTGCAACTTCCACCTCCCAGATTCAAGCGATTCTCCTGCCTTAGCATCCTGAGTAGCTGGAATTACAGGTATGTGCCAACACACCCAGATAATTTTTGTACTTTTAGTAGAGACAGGGTTTCGCCATGTTGGCCAGGCTGGTCTTGAATTCCTGACTTCAAGTGATCCGCCCGCCTTGGCCTCCCCAAGCGTTGGGAATACAGGCGTGAACCACTGCGCCTGACTCAAGGTATTTTTCTTAATCCTCAAAGAAGTAATATCAATACCTAACAAGTATAACTTTTTCTTTTTTTGCAGTGGACTGGAATAAAATGCTTCTATTAACTCTGTTAACAAATACAACTTCTATAAACAGTGCTTATAAATATCTATATAAGTTTAAATGTTGAAATTGTTCTATCCCTAACATCCTCCCACCCAAGCAGAGGTGTAGCTAATAATTTTATGATTTGTACATTCTAAGTGTCTGGGCTCCTAGCTTATGAATTTCTTACCCACAAAAGGTCCTTGGGAGACACTTTTCAATGCACCATGGGTGAAAAACAAAACAACAACAACAACAAAAAAAAACACATACTCAACTCTAGAGCCTAGAAGAGCTGCCCAAACTATTCTTGGTGAGACAGTAGGGTGACATCAGACAAATTTAGGGAATACCCCAGGAAAAGGCTGTGATGCCAAGTTACTTAATGTCAAACAAAAATCACCACCACCACTATTAATTTAATAGCTACAATATGCTAGACACTGAGGAAGAGTCACATATATATTTCTTTTCATTTGCAATGATCCTCAAGATGAATATTATCATTCCCTATGAGCAGTGAGTAGTAGAGCTGGGATTTAAACCTAAGTTTGAATCTACATAATGTGCATCCAAAGCTCTCAAACTTCAGAAAATCAGGAGTGCTAATTACTGAAGGAGAGAAATCCAGGTGGTTTAAGACACAGTGCTAGATGGAGTTCAGATTATGGATTTAGATTTTAAAGTCAACCAAACTAAGCTCCTAACAGTGGTTAAATACCTTGTGGGAAGTTGTTTAACTTAGTTATTTCCTAAATGAGGATAAAAGTACCTGAAATGAAGGGTAGTTATGAGCATTTGTTTTCAATCTTAATATAAATAACATAAAATATGTCCTAATGATTTACAGGTTTTCACTATGTGGAAGCTATCATACAGCTCCAGGTTGAAAGAAACTAGAGCCACAGACTGAACCTTTGGGGCCAGGAGAAGAGAGCTTTGCAAAATTCTACTCTGGTTAAACAAAAAGAGCTTGCCTTTACCTACTTTGGTTTATTCCACATACTTCCCTTTGAAATCCAAATACTAGCATACCTCATTTTATTATGATTTGCTTTATTGTATTTCACGGACAGTGGGTTTTTCAGAAATTGAAGGTTTGTTGCAACCATGTGTTAAACAGGTCTATTGGTGCCATTTTCCCAACAAAATGTGCTCACTTTGTATCTGTTTCATACTTCAGTAATTCTTGCAATATTTGAAATTATCATCAATTGTTATGGTGATCTGTAATCTTACTATTATAATTGTTTGGGAGTGCAATAAACCACACCCATATAAGATGGAAAAATTAATCTATAAACGCTGTTATGTTCTGACTGCTCCATTAACTCGCTGTTCCCTGATTCACTCTTCCTAGGGCCTCTCCTGCCTGAGACAAAACCGTATTAAAATTAGGCCATTTAATACCCCTACAATGGCTTCTGAATGTTCAGCTGAAGAATCCTATGTTTCTCCCTTTACATCAAAAGCTAAAAACAATTAAGCTTTGTGAGGAAGGCATTTCAAATGCTGAGATAGGCTGAAAGCTTAGACTCTTGTACCAATTAGACAAGTTGTGAATACAAAGGAAAAGTCTTTGAAGCAAATTAAAAGTGCTACTCCAGGTAACACAAGAATCATAAGAAAATATAATGGTCTTATATTTGATGGAGAAAAGTTTGAGTGGTTTAGATTGAAAAATATTAAGAAAAAAACCCAAACAACACACAAACAAAACACCAACTACAACATTCCCTTAAGACAAGGGGAATCTAATCCAGAGCAAAGACCTAGCTCTCTTCAATGCCATGAGAGCAGAGAGAAGTGAAGGAAGCTGCAGAAGAAGAGTTTGAAGCTAGAAGAGGTTGGTTCATGAGGTCTGAGAAAAGAAGCCATTTCTATAACATAGAAGGGCAAGGCAAAGCAGCAAGTGCTGATGCAGAAGCTGTAGCAAGTTATCCAGAAAATTTAGCTAAGATAATTGATGAAGGTGGCTGCATGAAACAGATTCATTATAGACAAAACAGGCTTTTATTGGAAAAAGATGCCATCTGGGACTTTTATACCTAAACAGAAGTTAATGCCTAGCTTCAAAGAACAGGCCGACTGTTGGTAGGGGCTAAAGTAGCTGGTGACTAAGTTGAAGCTAGTGCTAAGTTATTATTCCAAAAATCCTAGGGCCCTTGAGAATTATGCTAGATTACTCTCCCTGTGCTCTACAAACGGAACAAAGCCTAAATGACAGCACATCACATCAGTTTACGGCATGGTTTACTAATCACCACTCTGATCAGTCAAGCAGTGATCAATATCAAAAGTTCCTACACACACACACACACACACACACACACACAATTACTTGAAGGCTTTGATGATTATTAGCATTTTTCAGTAATAAAGTAACTTTCAAATAAGGTATGTACATTGTTTAGACATAATGCTATTTTATACAGTAGACTACAGTATAATTTAAACTTTTTTTTTTTTTTTTTTGGAGCTGGAGTCTCGCTCTGTGCCCAGGCTGGAGTACAGTGGCACAATCCCGACTCAATGCAACCTCCACCTCCTGGGTTCAAGCGATTCTCCTGATTCAGCCTCCTGAGTCCCAAGCTGGGACTAAAGGTGCACACTGCCATGCCTGGCTAATTTTTTGTATTTTTAGTAGAGACAGGGTTTCACCGTGTTGCCCAGGCTTGTGTTGAACTCCTGAGCTCAGACTATCTGCCCTTCTCGGTCTCCCAAAGTGCTGGGATTACATGAGTGAGCCACCGCACCCGGCCCCAAGGATAACTTTTATGTGTGCTGGAAAAACCAAAAGATTTGTGTAACCTACTTTATTGAGGTGGTCTGAAACCAAACCTGCAATATCTTTAAGGAATGTCTGTATAGCCTTTTGTATTCTTCTGTGTTCTTAGGACATGCATGTATTTGTTCACATAACAGACCACTTTACTGTTAATAATCATGGATTATTTTGCAGCCAATTTAAATCAAGTTAAAAGATGGCAAAACCCACAGGATGTACCTTTTTCAGGTTTTTAAAAATTGAATCATATTGTCTTGAAAAAAAGTTGTAGGGCATTTATTTATGTAATATATCCATTTCACTTTTATTTCCTGAATCAACACCTTACCAAATTTCATTTAGCCACATCCAGATGTCCTCTCAAAAGATGCTATTGCTCCACAGTCTTTGCAAAAGCCCTGGTAGGCCACAGCCAGAAAATAAAAAGTATTCAGCATTAAAATAAAGTTATTTCATTATGCAGTTACATTATAGATTGATACTACCAGGGCAGAGATTCCAGCCAGCTAGGGTTTAGGAAGCAGGTGGCACAGGATGGAACGGAAGTATCACTTAGAGTGGCCAACAACACACGAGGGTACTGAGAAAGGTAAATGTCATTCAGGAGGATGCTGGGGAAAGAACACAAGAATAATACAAAAATAGAGTTTCTAAACATGGTAGATATTTGCATAGCATAATTTTAGTGGTAAAGGAATGACAAAGTTAAGTAATCTGGGTTTTGTGACTTGGTAGTGTCTGGAAAGAATTATGCCGTCATGTCATGTGTTTCTTTATTTTATCCTTGGCTCTTTTTCAGACAATTGTCTCTATTGTGTTTAATCTTACTTCCCATATCACCTTTGATTCATTTATTCTTCTCTTCTTATAAAATGTATCTTTTCTCTAGGTCATCTGATTATAGCTAAAGATATATCCCAGGGGCTTTATTTCCAATTCCATTGCTAGCTTGTCTTATAACCTGAAACAAACTTCAGCACTTCATGCAAGTGCTTGAGTATCAGAGCTGCAATTTTAAGATCATTTACTCTAATGCTCTCTCATTTTACCGAATGAGAAAAGATAAAATTAAAACTTAGAGGTGACAAAAATTGCCTGATGCCAAGCAGTTTGTCAGCAGCAAAACCAAACTGAAGCCAGGCACCCCACCGACTGTTTTAGAACTCATAGCAGTAAACCATTTAGTTTTAAATGACATTAAAAGAAGGAGAAATAGACAAATACTGTAGTTTCTCTTTAAAGTGGGATGTTTTAAAGACCAACATCAGTATAGGCACACCTACATGGGACACCAAGTCATAACCAAATATTTGTGTTGTGACAATATTAGATGAAAGGTTCAATAAATTCAAATGCTAAATGTATTCAGGTTCATATATCCTCATCGATACATTAATAAAACCATCTTGTATTTTAAGAATGTTATATTTGTACGCTGCCTTACTGTGAAATAAGACAGACATTAAATAAGATGTGTTATATATTATCAAAATGGGTGAGCAAATTTTCTAGCGTGAGTAGAAAAATGTGTGATCTACCTTCCTCATCAATACTAATAAAAGAAAAAAGATGAATTTGCCAATGGAAGTGGAAACTAAGAATAGTGTTGAGTAATCTTTTGGGCACCAGAGAAATTTTGACTAATCAAAGTTGGAAGAAAACCCTGAAGCAATGTGTGAGGTATGTTCTACCAAAATAACCCCTCTGTGTGTCTCCAACTATTTGGTCCTAGCTCTATGTGAAGTTAGCTCACCTATCCTCACTAAAATCAGGTAAAGTGGGAAAAAGTCCAGTCCTTCTCCTTCCTGTCCCCACATAGCTGAGATGAGGATCAAATATGATAATGGGTATAAAACAGCAATAAATTCACAAAGTACTCCTCCCACATATATCAATGCTTTTATTATCATTTCTTACTTTTCCAAATATTTATTTCCAAGAGGCAAGAGTTAGAAGGAAGAAATGAAATAGAGACTTGTTAGTAAATTTCAATATTCATTGCTTCTTCGTCTCAGTGACTAGTTCAACTGGTCCTAGAATTTATTTTAAGCCAAGATAGGAATGTCCTGTATATCAAGAATAAACTACTTAATAACACTAAAGAAAAGATGTGTTAGATATCCCTGGATCAGATGAACAGGTATCTATCTGGCTTTGTGTGACTAGGCTCAAAAGCAGGGATCTAATTCAAGTGCCAGAAAGGCCGGGAAAGACTTTAGAGGGAATAAGTAGGCTTGGAAGGTCTATTTTCATTTTTCATATATTGATTTGTCACATGGTGCAAACCACAGGTCATAATTTATCTTAATACTTTTAGGAATGGTGCTTTTGGGACAGATATTGGAAAGTGTTTGTTAGCAGGTTTCTAATCAATATTGTTTTATGTATTCTCATGGAACATCATTTGCTAAGAGCAAAATCCATCCCTGCCTATGTTGTTTTTTTCTACAAGCTCTGCCTCTAAATATTCAATGGGAAAGCAGTCTGTAAACAAAAGCACTGGATAGAAAATTTGAAAACTGGAATGGGGAAATCTTTCTAGTAATCTGGTGATAAAGTCATGCATCTGAAATGCTTATGATTTTGTTATGGAAATGATGAGCTTCTAAATGGATTATAATGTGCCCTACATTGTTCTATTTCCTTACTTTGCACATGCATAAATGTCCCATTACAATTGATGGAAACTTACTTAATGTTGACATAAATGTGTTTTTAATGAAAACTGTTGATATATTTTTGTCAGTTTTTGAGGTGATTTTTTCCCCCATAGTCAGAGGGAGGGAAAATAAAAAACCATTATGTTAGGCAGAAATCCTAGGGTCCTTTCTCCTACTAGATACTTTTGCTGGTGGGTACTTTCCCCTGTCATTTTAGACATTCTAAAAACCTAGTGACTGCTCTAATGCTGAGAGAAGTGATTGTAATAAAAGTCATAGAAACAAATTCCTGTTAGTCACCTTAATACTCCTTTCAGAAAAAAAGTGATTTTTTTTAAAAATTGAAAAAAGCCATTTAAATCACTACTTAGCTCAATAATCCTTTAATTTTTTTTTTTTTTTTTTTTTTTTTGAGAGACAGAGTCTCACTCTGTCACCCAAGGTGGACTGCAGTGGCACCATCTTGGATCACGGCAACCTCCACCTTTCTGGTTCAAGCAATTCTTATGCCTCAACCTCCCGAGTAGCTTGGACTACAGGCACGCACCAGCACACCCAGCTACTCTTTTGTACTTTTATTTTTTATTTATTTATTTGTATTATTATTATACTTAAAAGTTCTGGGGTACATGTGCACAAAGTGCAGGTTTGTTATATATTTTTACACGTGCCATGTTGGTGTGCTGCACCCATCAACTCATCATTTACATTAGGTATATCTCCTAATGCTATCCCTCCCACGTCCCCCCACCCCACAACAGGCCCCAATGTGTGATGTTCCCCTTCCTGTGTCCATGTGTTCTCATTGTTCAATTCCCACCTATGACTGAGAACATATGGTGTTTGGTTTTTTGTCCTTGTGATAGTTTGCTGAGAACGATGGTTTCCAGCTTCATCCATGTCCCTACAAAGGACATCAACTCATCCTTTTCTATGGCTGCATAGTATTCCATGGTGTATATGTGCCACATTTTCTTAATCCAGTCTATCATTGATGGACATTTGGGTTGGTTCCAAGTCTTTGATATTGTGAATAGTGCCGCAATAAACACATGTGTGCATGTGTCTTTATAGCAGCATGATTTATAATCCTTTGGGTTTATACCCAGTAATGGGATGGCTGGGTCAAATGGTATTTCTAGTTCTAGATCCTTGAAGAATCGCCACACTGTCTTCCACAATGGTTGAACTAGTTTACAGTCTCACCAACAGTGTAAAAGCCTTCCTATTTCTCCACATCCTCTCCAGCACCTGTTGTTTCCTGACTTTTTAATGATGACCATTCCAACTGGCATGAGATGATTATCTCATTGTGGTTTTGATTTGCATTTCTCTGATGGCCAGTGATGATGAGCATTTTTTCATGTGTCTGCTGGCTGCATAAATGTCTTCCTTTGAGAAGTGTCTGTTCATATCCTTCACCCACTTTTTGATGGGGTTGTTTGATTTTTTCTTGTAAATTTGCTTGAGTTCTTTGTAGATTCTGGATATTAGCCCTTTGTCAGATGAGTAGAATACGAAAATTTTCTCCCATTCTGTAGGTTGCCTGTTCACTCTCATGGTAGTTTCTTTTGCTGTGCAGAAGCTCTTTAGTTTAATTAGAACCCATTTGTCAATTCTGGCTTTTGTTGCCATTGCTTTTGGTGTTTTAGACATGAAGTCCTTGCCCACGCCTATGTCCTGAATGGTATTGCCTAGGTTTTCTTTTAGGGTTTTTATGGTTTTAGGTCTAACATTTAAGTCTCTAATCCACTTTGAATTGATTTTTCTATAAGGTGTAAGGAAGGGATCCAGTTTCAGCTTTCTACATATGGCTAGGCAGTTTTCCCAGCATCATTTATTAAACAGGGAATCCTTTCCTCACTTGTTTTTGTCAGGTTTGTCAAAGATCGGATGGTTATAGACCTGTGGTATTATTTCTGAGGGCTCTGTTCTGTTCCATTGGTCTATATCTCTGTTAGTAGAGACAGGGTTTCACCATGTTGGCCAAACTGGTCTCGAACTCCTGACCTCAGGTGATCCACCCACCTCGGCCTCCCAAAGTGCTAGGAGCTACAGGTGTGAGCCACCGTGCCTGCCTGGCCACTTTAATTCCTCTTAAAAATGCAGAGAAAAATCCTGAATCTCGACTGAGCGAAACCTAAGGAATTGAAAGCAGAAATGTATTTCTCTGAAGATTTCATAATGGTAACAGCAAAGAGAAGATAGAAACCAATAAGAATTGAGAAAAATGAGATATTAGCCAGCATTTGGCTAATAGGCCAATAGAGTCCTAGAAGATAAACTTGAACAGTAGAGGATTATTGACTGACTTAGAGGGTCAAATGAGCTGGATAAGATTTAAGAGACTACAGTGAGTAAATCTGGAATTTGATGGCACGGGGTACCAGAAAAGATGTGGTAAGGCATCAAACTACAACCAGAGAGGTTAGTTAAAACCTGTCAGGAGTAACATCTATTGGTATCCTCATATATTCATTTACGTCATCCCAGTCTATAGCTGTAAAACTAACTCCACCCTGCTTGTTGGTAAATGTTGTTCTTTGAAAATAAGTTCAGAGTTTCTGGGTTTCTGGCTACATTGGCAGGAGATGGGGACACGGACACCTAAAAAATGACAAACGAAACTCAGGAATAAATTGGAAGCTGAAAACTGAATGATGAGATATTTTCAGGCACCTTCCATTGCCATGTATATATTATATAACATATATGTTATATATGTTACATATTATATTATATATTATATAATACATATTATATAATATATAATATATATGTTATGTTATATAATAGATATATATTATATTACATAATATCAATATATAACATATGTTATGTTATATATTTACATATTATATTATATAATATGTAATATATGTTATATATTGTATTATATATAATATATTATATATTATATTATATATAACATGTTATATATATTATATATAATATATGATATATATGTTATATATTATATAATATATGTTATATTATATATATTATATATTATATATGTTATATATTATATAATATATAATTTATAATATATATGTTATATAATATATTATATAATATATAACAATTATATTATATATAATTATATAATAAAATATATATTATATATAACATTGTTTTGTATATATTATATATATTTGTCCTTTAGAGAATAAATGTTTGCCTACAATATAATATCATGACATAAGTTTCTCAGAGCTAAACACTGAAAAGACAAACAGACTGAGGGGAAAGTTCCAAGAACATAATGGAAATCATACATTTGGTGCTATTTTTGGCCTTGGGAATAACTATTAATGAATCCATGGTAGATTTGTTTGTAAAAATTCTATAAAAGAAAGTCTTATGTGAAAATATTACTAGGCTCACCAGCGAGGAATATGTATAAAATTATAGTCACGTCAATTTATAGTCATGTCAATAAAGAACTGAAATAAAAATTAGGATATATTTAGCTTAAGGATGGAAGATTGAAAGTTGTATGAAATTGTCAGTTTTAAACAATCATAAAAGTCAGTAAATATAATCTAGGTGTATCAATACAGAATATCAATTATAAGCCAATTATTTGCAAATATGAAGACAAAGCTTTGGAGGTTAAGCTGAATACAGTGGCCTCCAGAAGATCAGGACAGGTGTTGCAAAGAAATCAAAGCAGAGACTGTTGTACTTTCTAATATACATCTTAGTAATAATTGTTTCAAACTGTGAACATGTATAATTTTGATTAAATTTTGAAAATAAAATAAAAAGTGCTCATTAATATTGAAGTGATACTTGGGCCTGAAACCAGCAAATACATGGATAAATCTCTGGCAAATACAATGTTCTCTACTATGAATTGTGCTCTAGCTTTGTTTGAAGTGAGAATGAATAAATGACTTATATTGTTACATATGCATATAGAACACTTCATGGGAATCAGTATTTCTACAGACCTGCCTTGATCAGAGAATATTAAGTGCACCCATTTGACTTATTCAGATGTGAGACTTGACTATTGTTTCTAGAACTCTGATTACTCGCACCCTTTGCTTCTTTGGATAGTGCATGTCAAGCTTGATGATTAGCGTGGGTTAATGGTGCTTTCTTTGTTTGGAGAACTGAAGTAGGCTAATTAGTCACATACCTCAATCTGTGCACACATAGCTACATTACTCTTGAAACTAAAAGACTATTCAAAATTGTTCTGGGACAGTAGTTTACCAGAATGGATCATTAAGAGAAAGCTTAAATACATTTCAGTTTACCCTTTATCTGAAATACCAAAATGTGGTTTTATTCCCACCCCTCCTCTCAGTTTTTCTTCCAGAAATTATAAAGATACAGCTCCGTGTTCCAATAATTGAATTCTACTTAATTATATAGCATACTACAGCAGAAGACAATAGAAAAAAAGATGACTCAAGTTGTCAGTCACCTTTTAAAAAGGTTGAATAGAATTTTAAGTGTCAACAAGATTGATTTTTCTTGTACCTCTGCTGTGTGAAAAACAAAAAAGTCACTTTTCCTCTGTTCTGCCACATCTACTCACCATAACTAAATCAGCCAAATTATATGTTTCCTTTATGTATATTTATTTTGAAAATCATAGGGTTCAAATGTGACAATTTCAGGCTGCTGAACACATGTAAAGGTTATATTTCTAAGACTGAGAGTAGCTGTAACTCAGATCAGAAACTGGTAATCTTCAGGGTAAACCAGTTCAAAGATGTGGCTTATTTGGCCTATACAGTCTCCCCTCCTTTCTCCAAATTTAAATGACATGATCATAAGGAAATAAGATTCTATATTTAAAACAGGACTTATGGCTTATTTTAGAAAAGGCCTGTCTTCATAGCAGTGTCTGTGAGAGATAGTGGCCTCCCATAGTAGGGTGGCTTGAGCCAATTCATTTGGCAACAATTTGATCACTTATGTTATCCATCTGGCCCCTAAAATTATTGAACATTTTACTGCTATAATGAAATACAAAAGCAAACGATCAAAAATAATCTCTAGGAATGACAAACTTAATCAGATGAAGGGTTTAGGGCATGGTCCTATACCATACATATTCTATCATTTGCTCTGTTTTCTAGTTGATCAGGAAAAAAGGGGATACATTGCCTTTGGTACTTAGTAGCACAAAGGAAAACATAAAAATGAAAATTGTTTATGGAATTGCATGTGTTTGTTTGCTTTCACGAGCTAAAATCCTTGGTGGTTTCCGTTTGTAGTTTACTTTTCCTCACTGATATGGTTTGGCTCTGTGCCCCCACCCAAATCTCATGTCGTACTGTAATCCCCATGTGTCAAGGGAAGAGCCTGGTAGGAAGTGATTGGATCATTGGGGTGGATTTTCCCTTCGCTGTTCTTGTGATAGTGAGCGAGTTCTCACAAGATCTGATGGTTTAAAATTGTGTGACTTTTCTTCATTCTCTCTCTCCTGCCACCATGTGAATAAGGTCTTTGCTTCTCCTTTAACTTCTGCCATGACTGTAAGTTTCCTGAGGCCTCACAGTCATGCTTCCTATTAAATCTGTGGAACCATGAGTCAATTAAACCTCTTTTCTTCATAAATTACCCAGTCTCAGGTAGTTCTTTATAGCAGTGTGAAAATGAACTAAAATGCTCACTTATCTCTTAGGTCATTCATTTGGCCCTTCAATTCACATATTATTTCTTAAAACACTCTATTCCCTCCATGCTTTGCACAACTCTTTGTTCTCTCTGGAATGTTGCTCTCTTGCCCTTTCTCCATCAACCACATTCACCCAGATAACTACTTCTTGATCCTTAAGACAAACTCATGTCTTCATTCTATTAAAAAAAAATATTTCAGCCCTGCACATGGGACAAACACTTTTCATGCCAAGGTAAATGTGACTTCTCTCTGCCCCCACATCAACTATATTATGTGCAATTTGCAATTGTTTACTTATCTACCATACATGACTATGGATACCTTAATGGCAGGCACACTGAGCATTACTATTCATTTTCATCATCTAAAGTTCTAGACCACGTCCTGGCACATAAGACATCAGTAAATGACTGGTAAATTAATGAAGAGCAAGAGGCCTAAAATTCCATAGTTAAAATGTAATCCGTTTAAGGAAATTCGATTCCTGTTAAAATGCAGACAGTCACATGAAAAGTATATTAATGTTGCTTTTTTCAATCAATTAAACTTGAGTGAGAATGCCACCTACAGTTATAGGTGCTCATAAAAAGCAGGAGGTAGGAGGGGAGAATGGAACAAGAAAAAGGACAGTATTTATACGGAATGAGGACACAGTGAAAGGAAGATGCTAAAACTTTTCATAGTTTTGCAAAGATTTATCTTGCTCAGAGCTCTATATGGAGAAATAGAAGAAAAAGTATATTTGACCTAGATATTGACAGTACTTTTCTTATCATCATCCTCACTGTCCCTTTCAAACCTGGTTTGAAATTTGCCCATATTTGTTTGGCACAGAAATCTTATTTGAATTTTATACTACATGAATTCAACTAAAGTTTATCTGGTACTATCCCCACTAGAAGAAAAAAGTTCTTGGGTAATTTTTAAACTGCAGATCTACAAATGATCAAATTCCAATTGAACATGAGACTTTTCATATTTATGAATTTCTCTTCCCTTTCAAACAGCCAACTGAATATTATTTTGGAGTCCAATAAATTGAATGTCAGTGTGTTACAATGTTTTCCCCTAGATTAATTCTTTAATTTCACTTGACTAAAAAAGGATACATAAAACCATCTAAGACAACTCTCAGCAACTCTTCTGCATTCCATGTACCCTAGATACACATTTATACATATGCATAAAGACAGCTTTTCAAATGGTATAGTTTTACTGTTTTATTGAAATTAAATGTGATAATTTTGGATATTGTTTTCCTATGGCCTCAGTTTATTTGTGGAATAAAGAAGGTGTTAATGACATCTTTCTCAACCTAAATATCTGGATTCTCTACCCCATGCAGAAAAAAAACATTATTTAATTTTCACAGAAAAAGATATGTGCTTTGGTGAATCACCATAGTTTATATGACATGGTGCTAGGTATAGGCAAAAGCTTGGCTATATCCTGACACGTGGGTGCACTAAGAGAGCTTCTTTGGCAAATAGCCATATGTCTTTTACTGTAAACAATCAGTTGGAAATGATATAAATGAGAATACATGCAAAGAGGGCTTGATTGGATTTGTGTGTTTGTGTACCTGAATTAAGTGACACATACACACAAATTGTATTAGGAAAATAATGTATAAATTGATTTAGAGGTCAGAACAAAGGTAGATTTGTTATTGTGGAGCAAACTAGTGTCTCAATATAGATATTTGGTCTGTAAAGTGTGACATGTTAATTCCTTTTCATAAGAAGTTTTCAAAAAAATGTGAAAAAACTTTTCTTAAAGATACTGTAAAGTCTCCATGTTATCCTAACTTGCCATATATCTGAATCACCTGAAGAGATTCAGATTTCTAGACCAGTCTCAATCCCACTGAATCAATAATTCTATTAATAGATCCCAGGTTTCTGTTGTTCTCAATTCCCTAGCTGAATCTGAAGCTTCCCCGTCAGCCCTGCTCCATATTACAGCACTTGGGAACCACATCTTTAGATGACTCAGGTCTCTTTCAAGTCTAATGTTCTATAATTAGAAATCCTGAGCCTAGGGGAAGAAGGCTAGATAACTTGCACAAAGGGTGTAATCTATATTCCATTGTTGCCCTATAAGTCAAAAGTAATTTAGAAAGACAAAAAAAATGCTGTGCCATCTTAAAAAAAAATTAGACCCTGGGAATATCCAAAGGATAACAACAATAACCTGATTTGTTAATTGAATAGACACAATATTCCTTTGGTCATTATTAATATATTCTTGGCTGTAACACTTAACTCGATATCTTATTGTTCATCTGCACATTTTTCTCCTTCCTATCTTACTCTCTCCATTGATATCAGGAGGCCTTCATAATCAGAAAATATGTGCACCTTTAGCTAAATCATCTTGTTGGATCAAGCAGTAGAAAATCCCTTCTTAGCTGATAAAGTTATTGCCATTCATAGACATTATCATCCCTGCCTTGGCTTGTGCTTCATTATTCTGCAATTACAGGTTAGCCTTTACATTCAGTCAGAGCAAAGTACCAGCAAATGCTTCCATAAAACCTATTAACTCCACTAATTCCTTGTATCTTTTGAATGCAAGGGGATTTGGTTCCTAATTTTATCTTCAAGGTGTTCAGTGTGCCAGTCCATTATCAAATTGTACCTGATGTGTGGCTTTGGTGTCAGTTAAATTTTATTGGCTCTATTGGTCCTTCCAGATTGTGACACTATTTCCTTCCTCCTGCTGCTTTTTGATGAGATGCTACACATCCTGGCTTATCTCCAAATTAAGCTGATTATAACACCGTGTGTATGAGGCTAATTCTTCTGGCTTTATTTTAAATTGATCACTCTGTTCCCTCTACAGAAACTGCATTTTTACCATGCTAATAGTTTGCCCAGGAAAATGCAAACACAGGTGGTTCCTGTGAAATATCTGAATCTCAGGACCCATGGCTTTTGCCAAAGTGAGGTTCAATAAGTTTGCCTCTTTAGTAGTCAGGTTAATAAAATAAGGCATCTATTTATTAGAAGAGGCAATGTTGGCCGGGCGTGGTGGCTCACACTTGTAATCCCAGCACTTTGGGAGGCCGAGGCGGGCGGATCACGAGGTCAGGAGATCGAGACCATGGTGAAACCTCGTCTCTACTAAAAATACAAAAAAAAATTAGCCGGGCGTGGTGGCGGGCGCCTGTAGTCCCAGCTACTCGGAGAGGCTGAGGAAGGAGAATGGCGTGAACCCAGGAGGCGGAGCTTGCAGTGAGCCGAGATTGCGCCACTGCACTCCAGCCTGGGCGACAGAGCGAAACTCCGTCTCAAAAAAAAAAAAAAAAAAAAAAATAGAAGAGGCAATGTTAACCAGCAGACACTCAGACCAGCAATCAGGAGAGCTGAGTTCAAATGCAGCTATTAATACTGGTTGACTGACTCAGTGGTCTCCTCATTTGAAAGGTAAGGAACTTAACTACATCAACGGTTCTCAAATGCCAAGAGAATGTAGCAGATCGAGGACAGGCATTAAGTTGTAGAATCATAAGGTACTATTAAACAATATGTAGGTATAAAAATATGTAAGTATTGAGCTTATTGACTTCTCAAAACATTATAATGCATCCAGTTCTGAAAATTAGTGAAATTTAGAAAATATCTACAATGCCATAAAATTACGTAATCTAAGAACTTGACTGGGGGAGAGAGAAAAATTACCTGAATAAGGCTTCCCCATTCAGTTTTATTCTCAGCTTTACTGATCATCCCCTACCAAGAACAGAAAAAGAATGTATGATATAGAAAACAAAAAGAGATGAATGGTCACAAAAGGAGGCAGTGAAATCTTTGTACCATGTTATAAGGAAATTTGATCAACAAATAGAGAATATTGTTTCCTCTTAAGCATGACCCTCAGGAAAAAAAAAAAAATCCTCTTTGAAAAACAAATGGCATCTCATCTTCCCTGTGTTGAGGTGGCTGGAGCTGCAATTTAAGGGTCATAGACTTAATGAAACAAAATTGTGCAAACAACATAATATCACTCCTCTGTTCTAGTGCATGAACTATTTGTTCCTCATGGGTGCAAAAGCCCTGAATTTATAGATTTTCTTAATAAGGCAGAAGCAATGTTACAAAGGCTCTCATCTAGTATTATATCTATTTGTATCTTTTCAACATTTCCCATATACCAAGGGCTGGGTTGGTTACTGTGGAGTATAAACTTTCTTCCCTCAGCTATTCATGATGGGATAGGGAAAAAAAATAAAAATACTTCAATACAAGTGTGTGTATTCACTCATATATAATAAAAACTACAAGACTTAATTTTTGCAACAATATATAGCATCAATATGCAATTGCAAAACAGAGTCATTATAAATATGGCAATGATTTTTAAAAGATTTAAAGAAAGAAATGGGCATATTCCATAGTGGAGCAGAGTTTTACTTGCTAGCATTGATCTTAAATTCCAAGGAAAGAAAGTATGAACAGAGATAAAAGAATAAAGGTTGTATCTTGTCCCATATTGTCTTCAGTGTTTAGAATAAAGTAGGTGCTTAACAAATATGTGTCTAAATTAAAAGAGAAAAAAGAAAGCATCTAGTGTACTTCCAGTACAGGTAAATTGCAGTCCATGTAGGGCATAGAAAACCTGAGTGGCTGCTTATAAGTTTCAGGAGGTGTGATGGTCAGTTTTAGGTATCAACTTGAGGTGTGTTTTATTGATGGAATTAACATTTAAACTTGTGAACTTTGGGTAAAGAAGATTGTCCTTCATAATGTGAGTCAGTGAACGTTATCCAATCAGTTAAAGGAATGAAAAGAAAAAAAAGACTGACCTCCAGAGCAAGACTGACTTCAGGCTGAGCTGTACCACAGGTTGGCTTGTGTCTCAAGCCCACTGGCCCACACTGAAGATTCTGACTTCCCAGCTTACATAATCACATGAGCCAATTCCTTATGATAAATCTCTCTCCCCCCTCCCCAAATTTCCTTCACACCCCCTTTCTCATAATCTCTCACACATACACACACATCTCCTACTAGTTCTGTTTCTTTGGAGAACCCTAAAACATAGAGCCTTGAAATCCTTACCCATGTTTTAGAATTTTTTATTCTATATGTACACTTTAATAAAGGGAATATATTGATTGTATAATTGCTTTGAAATATACCTCTAATCATCATTAGGATTCTAAGAAACGAAATAAAAATTGATTGTTGAGAGCCAGTGAGAAGTGATGATTTGAAGCTAAAATACCCTTTTAGATGAGAAGTGGCTGAATTTTGTATGCAGTCAGTATCAAATGACTGGGGGAAAATGGGATAATTTAAGTAATTTTGCGGAATTGAAACTAGGATTTACCAACTAACTGACTAGAGATGGGGGATCGAGAGAAAGGCAAGGAGTGAAGATAAAGACATTTTGAGTTTGAGTTCCTGAAATTATGAGATGTCATTTGCTGAAGTAGAAAATATGGGAGAGGGAGATTTACACAAAATATTGATTAGAGGTACTTATCTCTAGTAGGGTTTCTCAACGAAGAGTATGAAAATACTGAGAACAATCTTGCTTCAGATAAGTGCAGACTCCAGAGCAGAAACCATAAATCAGAAAGCATTTTGGGAGAGTCCTTGAATTTAGAAGGTGAAGAATGTTCAAACCTCTCACTGGAATTATTAGAGGGATTTAAATTTTCCCTTTGTCATTATATCTATATGCCCCTGATAGGTAAAGAAAATCTAATATGACAGTGGGGGTAAGTGGGTATTCCAAAGATAATGTTGCTGATTTGAAGCTTCCAGGAGGAGGAATGAAGATGTCACAAATAATACTAGCATGCTGCATGTGCTCTCTTGGCTGTATTTAATACTGTTTGATCCTTTCTTTCATCATTCATACAAATGGCATATTAAGGTTAATAGACTCCCCTCAATTCCTAAAAAGATAAAAGAACTGTATGTCAGGAGTTGGGGTAGGGAACAGGTGTCTAGGTAGAAGAGTCATGGAATAGGTGATTCAGTGCTAAGCTTAAGGAAAAATCCTTTCAATATCACTTTGAGTTTATTTTTGCGTTTATCATTTCCTTTTACCATTAGTTGTCAACATCTTTTAAAAGCTAAGAAGCAAGAAGGATATTGCCCTGCTGATAATCTAGGTAAAGAGTCTCTTTAAGGAAAATACGGCCCATCCCATTTTTAATAAGAAAATTTTAGGATGCAAATCCTAGCTATTGACAAAGTAGAAATTTCCTAAAATATACTCAGTGGGCCACGTCCTATTCTAAAGACTTTATATGTACAGGTGTTTGCATTCCTAAAAATCATGTGCACAAATACAACAGAGACTAAGGGGGAAAATGCAGCTTAACTTTTGAAACTTTGTAACCGGTATAACAAAAATTGTAACAATCTTCAAATACCCAAGAACGACTGTAAAGAAATATTAAGTTCCTAACAAAAAATACCATAGTAATACAGAATTTTGTCTTTTAAAAAAATGCTGAATGTAGCTGATGAAGGAGGGTGAAAAGCAGGGTTGAATCTGAATTATGAAGAGCAAAATGTACAGAGTTTGGGAAGAATTGAGAACTTCTAAGACAAAGCCAATGGCCAAATTGATCTAAGAGGAAGGATTGGAGTGACTTTTTGTTTACTCGAGTTTTGTACAACTTGCTGTGCTCAGTTGTGCTAGTGTACTTTTCAATGAGCTGTTACATATTAATATAAAATATAAATGGATTGAAAAAATTATATACAATACACTTTCCCATTTACCAAACCTATAGAAAAGAATTCATTACAATAGAAATAGGAAGGTTAGCAGGTCATGTTGCATGCTAGTCAATCCTGACAATAAGTCTATAAAGTAGTTCCTATAATTATTCATATTTTAGTTAGGAGAAAATTTAGACACTGAAAAGTTGTGTTCTTCCTAAGAAAATCCAACAAGTGGAAAAGTTGAGATTAGAAGCAAGAATGTTTGGCTCTAGACATCTAAGTGTTTAATAACTGTGGTGCTCTACTGCCCATCAATGAGATTTACTATATATTTGGGAAGTGTTTAATATTCAGAAATTTAAGATCCTCACCTCTATTCCACATTCAATATGAAATACAAACAAGTTGGAATAATATAGTTACATTTTGACAGGTTGAATTGACTGATAAACATTCAGGAGAACATGTTCAAAGGTATTTGACGGTGGATAAATGGGCAGTTGGCTTGAATTTTAGGAGCGTTAGGAGTGGGAGTAGATAAGCAAGAATCAACCTTGAAGAGGTAGCCATTAAAACTGACAATGATATTGCTCTTACTAGGGGGGGAATAAGTTGAAATCCAAGAAAGCAGTGCCTGGAAGAGAGCCAGCAAGATGCATGAAATTAAAATTTATGGAATATTTTAATAGACCTTAGAAAGAAAAAGGAATTGGTTATACTAATTTTATGGAGAACTTGAGAAGAATGAGAAGAGGTCATTGACTTTGATAAGGAAAGGATCTAAGTTAGCATACCCACACAGTTCACATTCCCTTTCTTTGGAATTTCATGGTTCAACACACCCTATGTATATTGGGCATGTTTGGTACAGTATAACCAAAGGGTTGATTCATAGGTGATGAGACCAGGTATTAACTGATCTAGGAAAACCAATTTATAGTAAGAAAATAAGAAAAAATAAAAATGTTCTAATCTACTTTCCAGGGAATTTAGATATGAAACCCTAAACAATTTAAGTTGTTAGCTCTGGGAGCTAAATTCCAAGATTAGAGATAAGTCCAGAATGGGCATTATAGAAATTTAATGTATATGCAAGCTGAGAGTCCCAGAGGCAAAAGAGGAAACCAGGCTGAAAGAAGAAGTGAAAAAATATTTAAAAAGTCTCTGTGCCTCGAAGCACGGAGAATAGTTGCCTAATGATTCCTCATTTTCTATGTCATGTGTCTTTACTTACATTACTGTGTACCACAGAATTCCTGTATCTTTGCAATACTACTTCTATTTGAACTAATTTGAGTGGAGTTCTACTTGCCTTAGATATTATTTTGGTGGAGCTAATGCAGATATTAGCTGCAAAGTGTTTCTGCTACTCACAGACCTAAATCAAGGATTTTCCAGGTCTTCTCCAATCTTTGTTCCTATAAACATTTTTCTATCTGCTACTCTGTGCCATCTGTGCCATGAATAGGATGGCCTTTCCCTTTTCCAGAAGGGATTTCTTTCTGCTGATCTGTCCCTCTAAGCCATTAGGGTGTGATTCATTATGAATTTCTATAAGAAAGGCTTCTATTAGCCATCTGTGCTGTTGTTACAGACAGGCAGTGCTCCATATTGCATTTTGTCAATTGTAGTCATAAATAGTTCATTAACCCAAAATCCAACATGATCTAACATTAACTTTGGCCTTTCTTCTGTTTATGTATGTTGACAGAGTTATTCACATACTTTCCTTATATAAATGAATCCGATTATGTTTTATTACATGTCTATGTTCACAAGAGACTTCCAAGCAGGAAACAGATGAAAGAATCAGTGAGTGAATCCTTCATTTCTTTTTTCAAGATATTATATATTGATGTGAGGTTATCAGTCTCAAAGGCTATTCCAGTAGTCTCCTTAGTAGAGGGCAACAGCAGTTCCCTAAATGAGGTTGCCCATCCTAAAAAGCTTCTTTATTTCTAACTGTTCAGAGACACGTGGGTTGACCTGCAACCTGCAAATGCACCAGAAATGGACGTTAGAAGTATTGGGCTCATACTTTTTTTTTTTTCCTGGGCTGTGTCCTACAGCTTTCAGAGACCTCTCATTCTCCTCTTGGTTCCTTACATTCTCACAACTTTGGTGCATTGTTGTTGGGTAACAATCTTTCCTCCTGTTTTAATCTCTAGACTCATACAAGGCTGCTCAGTCTTCTTAGTTTCTCTAGTAAGAGAGGGACATCAAATAGTGGCCATCTTTTCTACAGTATAAACTTAGCCTTTTCTCTTTGTCCCTTTCTTCTGCTATGTCCATTTCTCTACAAGCAGAGAGAACACGTAACTGTTAAAAGCAGAGAGAATCATGATTTCAAAAAGCAGAGCTTATGCTACATTAACCTTGGGCATGAATTAAACTTGGCTTGAAACAAAGATACCATTTGACAAGTACTCATTGAATGTCAGCTACTTCCAACCAAGTGAATTCTTCCAGGCTGAAATATTAATAGGTAGTATATACTTTGTGCTTCACATATTATAATTCATTCAATCCTAACAATAACTTTGACACAGATTATTATAACAATCACCATTTTACAAATGGGGAAACTGAGGCATAGTGACATTCAGCAATGTATTGAAGATTACATAGTTAATATTGGAAATGCAGTTTGGGTTTAAATAGTAGGGCATCAGATACCACGTATTTGTTTATTTTGTTAGTTTCCAGCTCATCTTAAAATTTATCAAGAAGGCATCCTGCATGGCCAGGTGTGGTGACTCATGCCTATAATTCCGGTACTTTGGGAGGCAGAAGTGGGAGGATCACATGATGCCAGGAGTTCAAGACTAGCCTGGCCAACATGGTGAAACCCCATCTGTACTAAAAAAAATACCAAAATTAGCCGGGCTTGGTGGCACATGCCTGTAATCCCAACTACTCCAGAGTCTGAGGCATGAGAACTGCTTGAACTCGGGAAGCAGAGATTGCAATGAGCCAAGATCTCACCACTGCACTCAAGCCTGGATGACACAACAAGACTGTCTCAAAAGAAAAAGAAAAAAAAATAAAGAAGGCATCCTTCAGATCATTGAAAAGATGGCAAGAAGGTATAATGTGTGTACTGATGAGATTACAATTTAGCAGAGGGCTTGGTTTATTTATTTTTCCCTTTCTAATTGCCAAATGAACTGATGGAGTCCAACTGGAAAGCTCTGACAGCATTTTGATCACTAATATTTATACATTCAAACCCCTCAGCTGCTGCGTGTAGAAATTTATTGGAAATGTCAACCTCATGCACTAGACTATTGCTCATAACAAGGTGAATCATGAAGCCTTAGAATTGAGGTCATACCTATAAAAGTGATAAGAAATTCTTTAATCCTCTGAAATTCTCTAACAGTCATTTAAGAGTTAGGAAAGTAAAACAGCATGCTAACTTGAATCATGATAGGGAAAGGATGTTGCCAACTATCAGTGCCATGGTAAACTAAACTCTGAGATGGAGAAGTTTTAGAGCCAGAAAAGACAGGAAGAGAATGTTAGAACTCACAAGTCAAAACAGAGGCAGGGTCATGTGCAGGCATAGTTGTCAGTTTGTCACAACTGTACACTGCAAGTCCAAGACAAAAAGTTTAACATTCGAGATTTGTAAAGAAACCTTAGGTCATAAATAAAAGGTAGGTTTTGCACTTGGTAAAAGTTTGGTGAAAATAAAATAGAATTATTTTAAAGAACTAAGACCTCATTAGCAAAGAAAAATCTTTTTAAAAACTTGAAGGCAATTATTTACTTTAACAGCCAAACCCTGACACACCCGTGAGTGAAAGGTAGAGATAATAACAGAAGACAATGACATGAAGTGGACTCTTCCCAGCAAACTAAGATGTATGAGCACCTTACTTTAACTTGATCATGTAACTGTACTTTTATGTTCCAATCTATTTCCAAAGTGATACAGAAAGTTTAAAATAATTAAAATAAATCTGTGCTAGAGGCCACAATATCTAAATTCCAGCCCCAGCTTAGTCACTAGTCAGATATTGACAATCACATAATTCTTCCAGTACTTTGTTTTCCTTCACCACAGGCATACTTACAGTCCTAAGTTTAAAGCACTGCAGAAGTTCAAATAAGGAAATGCCCTGAATGATAAACCAGATCACATAAACCTACTAACATGGAAGGTTTTCCAGGTAGGTGAGATTGGCTGCTTTCTTCAGAGTGATTTCAGGGCCACCAAACTCTTCAGTCCTCAAAATACCTCTCCTAGTCTGATATCTGAGACATAATGTTAAAATTAAGGCATTTCTTGGCATACATCCTACAGAAGCCATACTCAATTCTCAGTTGCATGTACATTAGTATACATTTTGACCAGTGGATATAACTGTTTATCATAAGTACCATTAATTTTGAGATTGGATTTTAAAGTAAAAAGAGGAGGTCCAGGTGTCCCCACAGAACGCCAATAGGGCACAAAATATGAAGTGAAATTAACTGAAGACAAATTGTCCACACATGCATGTGGCTGGAAGTAGTTTTACATAAAAAGATATTCAAACCAAGGTGTAAAAACTTTTGTCTTTATGACACCAGTGCAGTGTTTTGAAAAGTGAAATATTAATCAGTAAGTTGTCTTGTCTAAATGGCCTGGAATGATTGGTTTGACAGACATTTTTATTTGCTTGATGAATCTGAATGGCTGATCTGGCAGTGCATAGAAGCAACCTAACATCAATGATGGGGATATGGCAGGAGAAATTGGAGTTGATTGATGGTATTCACAAAGTGAAGGTCTTTGATGATTGACTCTTGATATAGCAAATCTCGGAAGCCTCACTCACAGATCCCAGTCTTCAATGTTTCAGTGTTTATTAGGTATCGGAGCTGAGATTCTCAGTGAGGGATTAGACACACCAAGTGTCAAAGAACTGTTGGGAGCCATGCCCTAAGTAATTTGTTACTAATATTAGTTAAAATATATAAGTGTGCAAATGACTTACCATTACATAATTAAATCTAGATTCAAATTATCCCTTGTAAAAGATAACATCCGTTCTTTGTTCTCTCTATATTTTTTTTCTTGAGGGACAGGAAAGCCTGTGGGTATCTATAATCTTATTACATCAATTTGAGAGTCTCCTGTGAAGACATGTTGAGAACACTCTAGAGGACCAACAACTTACACTGCTTTGTATGTCTTAACTCACCATTACCAAATTATTCAGTAGTTTCCTTCTGTGAACATGGCTGGTTTGCCAATACAGAAAATATTTCTCCACTTTCAGAGCAAGTTTAACAAATTTGACTGACTTTTTCTAATATTCTGCCCCTACCCTGATAGGAAGCAAGCCACCCACTAGATATTTAGTAAACGCAATTTTGATTTTCAACCTAGACCCTTTTGTTAAAATTAAAATGTACAGAAGTTACTACAAAATCTTCTGATAAAATTTAAATGTAAGGAGCTAATCCAAGAAACAACTTGTTCTTACAGAAGACTTTCTTAAATTTAAGTCATGAATTCTGATGCGATCTGAACCAGTGGAGCATCGAAACAGTGAAAAAAAAAGGGGGGTATAAAATGAGATTCTGAGCCACCTGCCCACAAGTGGAAGGCATGAGGAGACAAATTGCTTCCAGCCACAATGGAAGAGATGCCACTCACACAAATGGGCTTCAGAATGTACACGCACAAACTCACACACCCATACACACCATGTACACACAAGGTATTCTGTTATTTCTATACTTTGTATGCAATTTAGATAGTGTGTGTTATCTATTGAAAGAAAGTAACAAAAAGCCATGGAAACTAGAGAACAAAGAAATGTGAAAGATTAGAAGGCAGGCTACATTTTGTCTGTCAGATTTCCAGGTTCTTGCTGTGAAATTACTCTTTCTGGTACTTTGCTTTCTTAACATATATTAGCTCTCACCTAAATCTTTCACAGTGCATTTAGAACTAAATACAGCATTAATATGTTCCTCTACGTGAAATGCTCCCTTAACTGTTACCTCCAGCAGTCATTTAACTGAATTTGATATGGAGAACACATTGACATTGTAAAGGTTAATGATGCAATGATTAACAATACTCATTTTCAGAAAATGGCTTTAGTCATTGTTTTATAGAACAAGGGGAACAACAATTTGTTCAGTAGTATTAAGTGTCTGGGAGAAGTGTCTCTTTTTATCCTAAATGAGGAGTATTATCGTTGTCCTCAAACACGTGAGTGCTCACAAATAATATGTAAAGTGGCTCCTGTTATGTCTTCTTCTATAGCTGGGCACAGAAGGGTTAAATGAGGCAAGTGCTTTCCTGGTGTAGGTGCAGCCCAGCATCAAATAATCAGAAATAGTCTAATCAGATAGACGGAGCTTGGTATTGAGAGTATGTGGTCACAGGCGGCATAAGCAGCTTCAGGTCTGAATTTACAAAGTGAAATCCATCAGGCAGATGGAATAGGGCAACCCAAGACCTAGGAGGAAGCAATATTTGGAATTCCTTATCCTAGGTGAGCAGCGTATTTGAAACATGAGTAAAAATAACTGTGAAAAGGTGAATCCTAGATAAATTTTAGAGAATTTAGATTAAAAAGTGAGTGTTCATCTTTAAACAAAAGTCAGAATTCTTTATTAATAATTAAGTTCAATATAAGAGCTCAAGATTACTGCCAACATGTGACTGTTCCATATGCCAATTTATCAGCTTTTTCCATATGTCCCCTTAGTATCAGTAATAGATATATATTCCTATCATTCTCACATTACAGATGCAGCAACCAAGACAGAGCAGTGAGGTGGCTTATACAAGGGTCACAGCTCCTACGTAGCAAATAGCCTACCCAGGTATAACTTGTTTTGATAAAGGCTCAGCTCAAAACGATTAAATAGCAGTTTTCCACTTCTTTGATTCTTTCATCATTGTTGATATTGTTATCACTATAATGAGTAGCAGCAGCAACCTCACCTTAATCTTGTTACACAGGCACCATTCCCTGATTTATTCGCTTTTCAAGGTTCCTATTCCTGATAGTCATCCAAAACAATGTTCCTCATGAAGAACTGTGGCTGTTAGAATTATATCTCAATTTATCTAAACAATCTAATAGTGTTGGGGAATTTATTACTCATTAAAAGTTCTGGTGAGGAAAACAAAAGCTCCCTGGATATTCCAAACAGAGGAAATTTAAGCAAAATACTTTTGTTACACAGGTGATGAGTAAGCTAGGAAGACTATCAGGTGAAAATGAGGCTTCTCTGTGGTAAACATCAGCTGAAAGGACTAAAAGACAATAGTGAGAGTGTGTGTTCCTGCAGCTAAAAACTTGAGGCCATCTAACAAGGGCTGAAACCAGGTCCAGGTACATTAGTGCAAGCTAGGACTGCAGAAAGGTTTGTCAAATTGCCAAGCATCACCCCGTAGTTACAGCTGAAACACAAAAAAAGGCTCAAGTCACCTCCAGAGATATCAGTGGAGACAGGGAGTGTTAGGCAGAGATGCTCTATTTTCCCCCTTCTTCCTGACCTCAGGAGGAAAGTAGCAAACTACCACATCATCAGGAAACAAGCTAGCACAGTAACCTGGGGAATTAAGCCTGGGGTTTACCCACCTTGCCCTACAGAGCAGAGCAGGAAAAGGGTGAGAAGAGGGTCCAAGGACAAGCAGAATAAGCGGCACAACAAACTTCAAATGAGAGCTGAGCTGCCTATTTTTTTTTTTTTTTTTTGAATGGAGGCGACCCCATCATCAGATCACCTAAACCGAATTTTTCATGAACCAAATAAGCTGTATTAGCTCCCTATCAATCACTGCTGCATGAAGTTACAACATATGTATTACTTACAGTTCTGGAGGTTGAAAGTCTGAAATAGGTCCGACTGGACTAAAAATCAAGATGCAGGCAGGACTGGATTCTTTTCTAGATTTCCTTGCCTTTTCCCTCTTCCAGACACCATCTGAATTCCTTGGCTCACGAGCCTCCTCCATCTTTAAAGCCACTGAATCTCCTTCATACTATCCGACTACCTGACATGCGCTTCTGCTTCCCTTTTAAAGACCCATTAAGGCCCCACCCAGTCAAGAACGCTAGTGATTACTTTGGCCCACCTGGATAATTCATGATTAGTTAATTAGCAACCTTAATTCCGTCTTTTACCTTCATTCCACTTTGTCTTGTGGGGTAATCTATCACAGTTTCTGGGGATTTGGGAGTGGCTACCTTGGGGTGGGGGGGGGCATTACTCTACCTAGTACATAGTCTATTATTTTAATTGTACTCTCTCAAGCATAATCTCTGATGTTGGCCAAAATTTATTGTGCTTATTTCATGCAATATAGTATCAGACAAGCAGAAAACTCATTTTATTTATGTTAATGAAATTTAATTGAATTTGACCAAAGGCCTTACTAAACCTACAAGGGCATGCTGGTACCTAGACATCATTTTGACTGCTTGGATGGTTATGTTCCTATTTTGCTTTTCCCCCAGGATTTTCTTTGTTCCAGACAGCTGAGCGTGCTTATGATTGGCTTCTATTTAGGCAAGGTGTCACTATTCTAAGCCCCAGAACTGAATGAAATGAAGGTCTACTTTCCTGTAAATTCAGATAATTGCATATTAGTATAACAAATTAGTTCAGCCCAAATGGATTTTATTTGTTTGTTGATCACTGTTGTTCAGTTGATTTGGCAAGGATTCCGGAGCTGAAAATGGCTGCTTGGGAGCACAAACGTACACTCTGGAATCCACTCTAGGGTTCTTTCCTCGGAAGTAGGTTCTAATCCTCACATTGAAATTCTGTCTTCTCACAGGTACTGATCCTGAGATAGATGAATTATTGGGTAGTGACATACCTATGAAGTGCAGAGAAACAACATTTGTCACTTTCTCCAAATACTCTTTTTTACTATAATTCTTTTTCTGATAATTTCACTGGTAGCTGGGAAGATACTTTGACAGTGGGAATATCATTATAAAAGTTTGAAATATTACATTTTAATTTAACTTATGAAAAATGTTCAATGAATATGACAATCCTACTAAAAAAAGTATTTTTAAATGCTTTGTTTGATTGTAATGAAACCTATAGAAATTCAAATCCTTTAAATTTAACTTTGCTTAATTGTATAATAGGTTTCACACATGACAGATCTCGTCAATTCATTCAAACACATATATCTTATTAAAAGTGAGGGCAATCATATTGATTTACAAAAAAGTACAGTTTCAATTGCCTGTGTTAGAATGTTTTTCCCACTTCTAGCTCTGTGACTTTGGGCAAGTTATTTAACCTCTCCATTTACATATTTTTTCTCATATATAAAGTGAAGAAATACACTATTACCCATTTCATAAAATAAATGTCAAGATAAAATAAGTGAATATGTGGAAAGCATTTAGGGTAATGCCTTTCACATAATAAAAACTATGTATCTTTGCTGCTACTATTAGAAGAGTGGATGCCTATTTCATTCAGATTTTTTTTCACTCAATTGAGGATTGCATGATAATGTATAAAGTGTACAATATATACTCCAGAACAAGGAGGGTGACCCATTGTCTTTTCTGCATGAGGCTTTCTATTGAACCAAAGCTTTGGAACTGGTCCATAATCTGCCTGCAAGGCTCTCTTTGGAGACATACTCTCCCTTAATTTAATTTAAAAATTGTCTATCTTGCTGAAAACCCCTCCACCTTAAAGCAAATGAGGAGTCCTTAGTCTACGTTTTTCTTTTCATAGGGCTAGATACATTCTAAAATAATGACGAATAACCAATTAAAAAAATAGATGGACTTTAAAATTAATCATGAAAACTAGAGATGCAGCATAAAATGAATAGCAGCAGTTCTGGGGAGGAAAACTGAATTGCTTTTGTGAATGAAGGTATGGCTACATACATGGTAAACCTTAAAAATGCATAGCAAAGCCTCTAGCTCCCCAAATATTTCCTCTCATATATTCTGAATAATGCTTCAGGTTCCACTATTAAAGCTTCAATAATTTCTTACCTAGTACATCTTTTAAAGCAATTCAGGACATTGCAATGCCTAACAAGAAATATAACATTGTTTTCTTTCTTCCTTTTTTTTTTTTTAATCTCAGCTGACAGTTCTTTGAGACTTACACTGCAGCCAGTTTGGGCACAGTCTTTTGGAAACTAGGTAAGCTTGGGGCATCTAAATTATTGAAGAGGTATTCAAGGCAAAGACAAGGAGTTAAATGGACAAGTTTTGGGAAAAAAAAAAAAAACTTTTCAAAGAAAAACCGAGCTTTTAATACAATAATAGTTAGGGCAGGCACCAAGTAGAAGGAACCAAAACTTTGTTTTCTGATTGAGAATTAGCAGCTGATATACCCTACATCATGGAACCAAAAGTGTGATTAGACCTTCATGGTCTTCACACAAAATCATAAATTTCACATGAGGAAAAAAGTTAGCTTGTTTAACTTAATAACGAGTTACTTTTCTTTGCTTCTCTATATATTCTATGAATAAAACATACTATAAAGATAGTAATCAAATAGGGAATATTTAATATTAAATAATTGTATGAATACAATCAAATATTAAAGGGCTAGAAAGTGATCAAATGCTACTTTGAACATTGTTTCACTGAATAATTTAAAATATGTTGTGTATTAAATTGGACAGCGAATTGTCCAACTTAATATACAACATATTTCTAATTATTATGTGCTACCCTAAGCAAAGAATTTCTGCATTATTTATGTGTATGTGTGTGTGTGTATGTTAACTAAAGTTTTAGACCCCTTTGTCTAATTTATCCCCCTTCTTTAAAATAAAAAATTGACTTTACCCATGTCATACCAGCAGGTTCTCTTCTTTGATATTTCCCCACAGCCTCCATAGGTCTTAAAAACATCATTCACAAAATTTGAAAAAATAATAACAGCTGAAAACATTACTCTCCCAAAATTATTTATTTCCGTAATTATCTCAGCAGGAAGAAAAAGTAATTTCTGGTTTGGCAGATTTGAATATTCAATTGGAATAACATCTGTTAGGGGTTTTTCCCAGTGTCCCACAAACTACACAATTTAGGATTTTCATGTTCTTTCATTATGTCTGACAATATGTGTCTCTTTTATCTGGCTTTTGTTTTCTCTTCTTAGTCACCCTAACATTCCTTTCCCAGCCCAGGTTACCCTACTGACTAGCAACATCCTTTCCTCCTGCTAAATGTCCACATTTCACATCAGTTATTTCTGGCTTCCTCTTAATTATTATTTTGTTAAACTAAATTCCTTTATGGTAAGCTAGTTTTTCATCAGAGCTATGGTTCTCAAACTTGGCTGCCTAGTGAAATAACCTGGAGACCTTATAAAAAGGCCTAAATCTGGACCTGGTGACATTAAATTAAATCAGAGACTGCGGAGGTGATGCCTTGACAGTTTTCTAAGCTCCTCAGGTGATGCCAATATACAGATAGAGTGGAGAATCACTGTGTGAAGCTTTCATCCCATAACCCTGAAGAATTATTTAATCTTTATTCATCTCCCTTCCAAGGCATCCATTAGCAGATTGAAGCAGGACAGGGATTTATCTCTTCGTTTGGTGATTATAGGTAAAAGTAGTCATTAACGTGATCATGGCAAGGTCCATCCACAGTAAAAAAAAAAAAACAAAAACAAGCTTATGTGTGTGCAGCTTCAGTACTTTTAGTCTACTGTCACATATTTTTCATTGCTTAAGAGTCTTACTCATTCACTGAAGTCACTGGAAAAATTTCAGCAGGAAAAGAGTATAAGCAGAGTTGCTCCTTAGGGAGACAACTCAAATGGCAATACGTACAAGACGAAGTAGAGGATCCCAGGACTAGCCCCCCCAAAAGTGGGTAAACTCAGAGAGTGATAATGAGTGCAAAGATGGTGAGAACACACCTTTCACCTACTGCCATCATCTGCTCAATGTTGGCAAGTATAATGAGTGAACAGACTTAGCTTTGCCTGTTCACTGAAATACAAAAAGGACAATCCCCCAGCAGTGGTTTCCAAACCTAAAGGCAAATTATCATCACTGACTACTTATAAAATCCCCATGTCCACTAAATTCCATGCTAATTAAATCATTATTAGGGCTGAGGCTAAGGCATCAGTGTTCTTTAAATTTTTTCCAAGTGGTTCCAATATGCATCCTATTATGGGAACCACTCTGCTAATAAGAGCAGAACTTTTCAGAGAACAACTCAAACTTTTTTGTATTCTGGCTATGGTTTTTGGCCATGTTGCGGGGGTAAAGAGAAGCATTCCAACTCTTCCCTCTACTATCCTCTAAGAGGCCTACACCTGTACTGAGACTGGTTGACTACAGATTGCAGAACTGATTTCTGATTATGTATTTTCTGTCTCCCTAGCTCTGCCCTAGCTTTGTCTTTAAAAGGACATTGCAAATCATGTAAGGAATTATTAAAAGGTGACATGCCCCAAATTTGATTACATGGACCTAACTCTAGACATTATTTTCTAGGTAAGTAATCAGTTTTTCCTTTTAGTAGTCAATAAATGAAATCCAATTGTCAAATATCTTCAAGAGCCACATTATTTCATCGGTCCAGCCAGTAGTGGTATGCAGTTGACTTGATGATTCTCCTTTATTAGAGCCTAGAAAAATTGAGATTTTTTTAAAGTTGTCTTACCTCAAAGCCTTTGCAAACAGTTATCTCATGGTGCACAACATCTCATAGTAGTAATTGAGAAATTGGGAAGAGAAAATAGCTTGTGTTCCTTTCCATTCAGAAAGTTCAAGTCCAGTTGAGAAAATCAAACATACACTTAAAGGTATTTTAGTGATTCTCAATTTTTAGGATGGCTATGAACCACCCAGCATGGTAGGAAAATGTAGATCCATAGGCATTATTTTTAAAATTTATGGTTTAATAGTTCCTTTGTGTTTTCCTGTAATTTCCAGGTTTATCAATCTGCTTTGATGATTATGCTGTAAATAACTTTGTAAGTCTCAATGTGCTTATATATAAAATAACAATATTAATAGCACCAACTTTTTATGGTAACTGAATTATATAATTTATGAAAAGCACTTAACAGTGCTAGGTATATGATAAGTGACAGCCAAGTTACATATGTTATATGTCAATTCATGTGGTATTGTGTTAGATTATTTTATATTATAAATAAATGCAAAACATTTTATGTAAAGAAGCTTAAACGATAAAAAGTGAGGGATGCAGACAAATGGTCAAGGTCAGCTGGAGTTAATTAAATAAGTCTTCATCGTGTTGGTAGTTTTAAACAGCCTTGAATAAGCAGTAAAAAAAAAAAAATAGCAATTACTCCTCTTAAGAAAAATTACACTTTACAATAAGTGAGAACATCACAACTAATTTGGCTGAATCACCTTGTTATTCTTACAAAATTTTCCAGCTTTATGGCAATGTATTATAATATTGTAATTTAACATTTTTGAACAATGCTTTTTGAGAACCATCTTATATCATTAAGAGTTTCTGGTTCGTGTGCATATTTTGATCAAGTAAAAGGCAAAGTAGTATCAGTCTAAAGCTGTCCTTGATTGTATGCATGTGGACCTAATGCAATGGAAAGTGAAGAAACCATCTTGGCTTTTACGGTAATTGCAAGAGCCAGTGCTATCCACAGGGACTTTACCAGCTCCAGAGCAGTGGCTACAGCCATTTGGCTAAGTACTCTGAGTTAAGAAAATATGCAAATACTTTGTACAGTCTAGCTTTGGGGATCTCGACTACTTCAATATCACCATTCTAGTCAAGTGGATACATTCTCTTGTAATGCCCACAAGAGCAATAATAAAGTAGTTGTCTGAAAAAAAAAAAAAAAAACAGTAACAAAGCACCAAGAAAGACCCCACAGGATTCAGGGTTTATAGCTCTCTAAAAAGGCAGGTTATGAAGAGCTTCAAGCCCCAAACATTGATATCCACACTGACTTTTTTCTCATACAGAAAGAATGCCTTGTTTTATTTAAGACAGGACATAGAAATCTATAGTCATCCTGAAACAACACCAGGCATTTGACGTGGTAGACTGTGGTAAGCCTCTATGTAGGCACTCTGTTTCGCGGTTTTATATACAAAAATTTATAGTAATCTAAATCCATTGATTCAAATCACAAATATTTATTGAGTACCCACTATATACTAGTTAAGGTTACATGTGCCTTGGGAAAATAAAGACAAATAAGACCTTCTTCTATGCAAAAATTATGTGCAATCTAGGGGAGATTGGCATGTGCACAAACATAATAGAAAACATAAGTGATACTTGATTTTTTTAAAAAAAGATGTCTGCATAAAGCCTTGGCATTAAAGCAAATACCTTAACGGAGGTAGAAACTATGTTATAAAAATCTAGAGAACATTTTCAATTTATAGATGCCTCTCATGCCTAAATCCTGAGTGTGGAGAATAAGATTAAGCAAAGATAGTTTTAAAATGCCCCCACAGTGATTCTCATAAGCTCACTCTCACCTGTAGTAAACCACCCAATTAAAGGGAAGAAGAGTTCTTTCTGTCTGGGGTGATCATGGATGGTCTTAAGAAAGGGTAACTTGGAAATAATTCCTTAAAGTATTTCAGACAAAGCAATCTTTGAAAAGAAAATGTGTATATTTCACAAGAATATATGACAATTTCAAAAGCATGGGGCAGAAAGTTCATGATTACTGATTTTGAGAGGGCACCTACCTTAAAAGCCCTTGTAAACATACTTTCTATACAGTGATGCTTTCGTGTAATGAATGGGAAAGGAGAAGAGAGACACCTCAAGACCACCTCTTTACTGAGGGCATCTGTAGGGACACTGGTATGGTTAAACCAATGTGGTATGTGCAGGGCCAGCTTCATGGGTGTGTGGCCAGTGCAGTTCTAAGAGACTTGCACCCAGGGGGTTAATGCTCTGCCATTGTCTTGAAACTATTAATGATTTCATCTTTGAAATTTGTGGTTTGCAAGTGAAATCCAATGGGACAATGGAACAAATACTGGCTTTTACTCTTGGTTCATGGGCAACGCCATCTCCCACCATCTCCCTGCCTCTCCAGCACAGATTCTCAACCACTGGCTCCCAGCTCCCTGAGGTCTCGGCTTGCGCAGACTTGACATTTTCTCCCCTGCCCAAGGATTAATACAGCTCTCTTCCTAGAGCAGGGATTGCCTTCAGGAGGATACCTGCATGCAGTCATGGTCCTTCAACCCTAGTAGGGGCCTGGGCAAAGTCATGAGGAAACTCAGGGTTGGATATGCACACTCCACGGTGCCTCAGTGTGACATGATCCCTGTCCCAAGCTAGCAGCCCCACAGCTGTTGGGCAAGTGACTTAGTGGGGATGAGGCTCTGGGCTGGCCCACCCCAGATGCAGGTACTGAGCATGCCTGGTTTGTAATCCCTTGAGGATCGACTATCTACCATGGACTGGGATGACAAGCTGAGGGAAAGGGAGATCGACATCCTCATTCATGGCCAATAAATATGTCAGTTCAGCAGCTGGAAGGAGGGAGAACTCAGTGGCTGGTAAGTCATAAATGGACACGGATTCCTGGGCCAGTGCCCTGGGTGCATGGGGACTGTACACAACCCCTGCAAGTATCTGCATGTTGCAAAGAGGGTTATAGTAAATGGAAACTTTTTTTTAATGCAATGTCAAAACAGAGTTGTGAGAAGAAAAAAAATTTTATATTTTAGTACTTTTTATGTTTTTAGTATACAAATACATTATAAACACCCTCCCACAAAGGTATCATTATCCCCATTTTCCTGCTATTACAACAAGGAGTCCTGAATTTTCATTTGCACTGGGCTGCCCAAATTATGTGGCTGGTCCTGGATCTATGATGGCTTTTATCTAAGTAACCTGGGTCTAAATAAGGCCATATGGCAAAATTCACATGCTTGCCAATATTTGGTCCTTTTCTTTTTTGGGTATATCAATAGACTATATTCTGGCCCTTTGCGTAAAGACAAGTTTTGTAGTGAATTTCTCACGGACAGAACATGATTGGAAGTGAGGTGGTCACCTACAAGCCAAGACAATGAACAGGTAGGCCTTCTCTTTTGCTTGGTCCATCTTCTAGTTACACAGGAGACTGAGTTTCCAGATTGATGGATCTGGGACCCTCAATGACTTCATTATACAGAAACTCACCCCAAGCCTTCTCAATCCCCATGGACCCAACAGACATTAAACTCAGTGAAAAATAAATTTTAGTTGTGCTGAACAATTTAAATTGGGGAGATGTTTGTCACTTACTCTACCTCAACTTAATACAAATCATGAAAAAAGTCAGCAAACAGTACTTATCTGGCTCTACTTCTAACGAAAACAGAAAAGCTCTGTCTTAAATCAAATTCCTTCTGAAGCCATTTTGGAAGCCTTAGGGCATGAGTTGCATATATTCTGAAAATTGTACTATGAAAAAATCATGTGAACTTTACCTTCTTCTCTTGTCTTGATATATCTTTAAAAAAAAAAAAAGAAAAAAAAAGATAAGGGTACCCCATTTAACCTTGGGATGTAGGCTTCGGATCAAATTCAGAAAAGCAGGATGGCAACAGATAGACATGATAGAGAGGAAGCAGGGAAAGTGTTACTTCTGCATGTGAATTGGAAAGTTAAAACAAATCCATCAGGACTTAGAATGTGACTCATCAGTTGTTTGCATAGCGTCCAAGTAAAATTTGAATCTATGAACTTGGAGTAAAGAGAAGGAAATACTCCAGATCCGTAGATTCTATGAAAAGCCTTGAACCTTCAAAACTAGTTAGCCTTGCTTGTCCAGGCTTTCAGCTCCTTACATATTCAATTTTATTCATGGACAGATGTGCTGCTAAAAGGTTGAACTCTGGCTGTCAGAGCATTACAATGGAAATGGCCACATTCACAGATGAAGGGCATGATTATTGTTCTATTTCTAAGCTCCATGATTATTGTAGGTAAAAAGAAAAATTAGCTCTGAATTTCTGTCTCAATTAAGCCATTTGATAACCATGAAGAAATAAAAACATAGGAGTTTATCCAAGTATATATTTGGATTTCACATAACCCATGGAAGAAAAAAAAATCCTAGATTTAGTCATCTTTCACCTAAAACATGAAACCAAGGCATAGGTTCTGTTTTATAATGTTTTAAATACAAGTAGTCCTCACTTGGCACAGTAGTATGGGACTGTAAAAATGCTAATAAAACCTGAAATCTACAAAAGGATCTTAATAATCAATGTGAAATATTTCAATTATTCCATGACCTTTACAATTTTTATCAAAACATTAAATCACTGTCAGTTATACATTTATAGAACATTTTTTAAAGTAGAACTAATATCTTTGAACATTATATTTTAAAATATTAGAAACATGGGAATTAAAGTTTAAGAATAGTTTGACGTTGGGCACAATGGCTCACGCCTGTAATCCCAGCACTTTGGGAGGCTGAGGTGGGTGGATCATGAGGTCAAGAGATCGAGACCATCCTGGCCAACATGGTGAAACCCCATCTCTATTAAAAATACAAAAATTAGCTGGGAGTGGTGGTGCACACCTGTAGTCCCAGCTACTCGGGAGGCTGAGGCAGAAGAATCGCTTGAACCCAGGAGGCGGAGGTTGCAGTGAGCTGAGATTGCGCTACTGCAGTCCAGCCTGGCAACAAAGTGAGACTCCGTCTCAAGAAAAAAAAAAAAAAAGAGTAATTTGAACATTGCTTCCCTGCCTGTTGTTGTATAACTTGATAAAGAACAGGTATCTCTTCTATGCCTTGGCAAAGTGTCATATTCCTTTCTAAGTATGGATCAGCTTCTAATATTTAACTTCTTGTAATTTCAGTGTCATAAAATATTTTCAAGTGCATTTTTTACACAAGCGCAAACTTTGCTGTCTAGGTGCGAACTAAGTAACAGATGTTTAGTGGCCAATAACCAACAGACTTTGAAAAAAATTATATGATTGGTCAGTCTTCATGATGTGCATCTGTCTTTGTGTAGTGATTCATGGACTGAAGAGCTATAGCAGTGAAGTTTGTACTTCTATCCAATTACAGTGCACATAGCATGTTTACTGAAACCATGTTGTTGGGGACTGGTGTTACTTAATTAAAGCATTGTACCAGAAATGTATGCAAATTGGAATCATATAAACAGAGGGCTGCCTGCATGTTGAAATATTTTTAAATACATAAAATAATTTAGTTTCAGATATTATTCAGCATTTTTGCCCATGTTTTCCATAACAAACACCTCTTTAATTTCTTTTATAAAATCACTATTATTATCAATTAATGTCCAAATATCAGATATGAATGTGTAACAGTTGTTATAAAATATTATGTATTGCTGGCCGGGTGTGGTGGCTCATGCCTGTAATCCCAGCACTTTGGGAGGCCGAGGCAGGTGGATCACGAGGTCAGGAGATCAAGACCATCCTGGCTAACACGGTGAAACCCCGTCACTATTAAAAATACAAAAAAATTAGCTGGGCATGGTGGCGGATGCCTGTAGTCCCAGCTACTCGGGAGGCTGAGACAGGAGAATGGTGTGAACCTGGGAGGCAGAGCTTGCAGTGAGCTGAGATCTCGCCACTGCACTCCAGCCTGGGTGACAGAGTGAGACTCCGTCTCTTAAAAAAAAAAAAAAAATTATGTATTGCTTCACCTAAAGTCAGTTGAATTGAGCAAAATTGACTCATTTACTTTATTAAAAGTTAACTAATTGTCGAATTACATTGTACAGCATCAAACACATGGACCCACTATTTTCATAGAAGAAAGCAAACCTAGATGGACTACTGTAATAAAATACTTTATTACAGTTCCACATAGGCTTAGAGAGGGCATAGATTTTACAACTCAGCACAATAACACAAGTTCTCTCTCCAGTTCACCTGAAACATTAATGTTAACTGAATGATGCACTTGATATTTTTAGTCCTTTACTGCACAGTTTCTCTTTGCAATTTTCAGTGTTTCGGATTTTCCCACATGTTAGAGTTGGATAATATGGATCATGTGATACAGGGATAGAAACCTTAGACATGTAGTTAAACTGCCATGTGAGTTTCATCTCTGATGCTCTCTAGGGTGAAGATAGTGGAGAGGAAGAAGAATAACATTTATTAACCTGTATTTGCCCTTTATATATGCTATTTCACTTAATTTTCGTAGCCACCATATGATGAAAGCATCGTTATCCCTATTTTAAAATAAGAAATAGAGTCTCAGAGAGAGAATGTACATTGCTGAAGGACACAAAGCTAGTAAGCGATGGCCTGGAGATTTATGTCCAGTTTTGTCTAATCCCAATATTCACAACATTTTTTATACCAGCAGGTAAAACGCTTTTTCATTCATTGCAGATATTTTATTTGATGTATAATTGGAATGATGAAAAGAGACAAAAGACAGCCAGTTACAATAATCACAAATTCATCAATATCATGGCATAATATTGTGTTGTGCATCATAAAAACACCTACAGTGATTATGTTATTCACATTATCCCACAGGACTACACCAAGGCCTTAATAGAACTATTCATTGACAGATCCTGCTTAATCCCAAATGGATTTAGTGATAACACTGAACATCTGTGGTTGTCGCCTACTATATATTCAACTCATCTTAAGCAAGGCTCTTGGAAGGAGAGGCACAATTCCAGCCCTGCCTAACTGAACTTGTTTTTAGAATATAATGAGATATTACAATCCAAGAGCCTTATAAACTTCAACATATTCTATGGAATACATTATTATGAAGTTGTATGTATTTTTTGCAGGTAACAATACAGTGATATTCTCAATAGGTAATTTAAAGAATAATTTGATTTCATGTGCCTAGATCACTTGAGACAAACTCCATTTGCTCATACACAAATGTGGTTGATCTGAAAAAAATCATTCTCACAAGTGCCTTTAACATTTGCTATATAACAATAAGTAAGAAAGGTAGCCGTCTAGTCATACACTGCTGGCACTACAGAATTAAGGCATGCTGCCTCTAGGTGGGTCTCCATTCTGATATATTCATTGGTCATCATTTTGAGTGATATAAATGAGTAATACCTCAGAAAGCTAGCAAGCTAACATTTTCCTGAAGGCATAAGATATTTTAAGAAATAACCTTATAGCAAGTCTAACATTAATGTGAAATACTGTGAATTAAAAATCCCTGAACTGGGAAATAACAGAAATGCCAGTTTCTAGAGACTGTGGAAATCAACACATTCTACTGTATTTGTCCTCACAACTTCAACTTGCTATATAAATGGAAAAATAAATTTATGTCTTTCAGGTCTAAAGCAAATAAACCAGAAGTTTGAGTTACATATTGCTATAAAAAAGGGCCAATGAATTGGTGTCCTTTGCGATAAATAGTAAGAACAAACATACACATATTTTTAGCCATTCAGACTTATTTTTATTTACTTATAACATTCATTTTCTTTTTAGAGGCTTTAAGGTATCTCATTGAAAATTCTAACAAAAGCCCTTGAGAGATACAAAGTAACACTGTAAACATTTAACACACAACACAACTGAGATAAGGAGTCAGTAATTTATCCAAAACAAACAGAAAAAATAATAATAATAAAGTGGATCCTTGTATAAGATAATTTTAAGCCCCTGGAATTGTTTTCTCTAGTACAATTGTACAATTAGTGAACATTGACAAATATTGATTGCTTAGAATGTACTGCCACTTGCTAAGTACCTTTCTTAAGACCTGCCACCCTTTGTAAGTTGATTTTCTTCAGAGGGGATCCTGAAATTAAACAAAACAATCCCAAATTGTTTTAGAATTACATTGAAAAGATGATGTTGCTTTTAGAATCAGATTGTTATAGGACTTTTGGGGTGTCGATTTTCTGGCCAGAAACCTCTGTGGCTGGTGGTGCCTTTGCTCGAGTTCTTGCTTGCATCCGGGTAAAATGAGGTATGCAGACACGTGGAAGGTGAACAAGATGAAAAGAAGCTTTATTCAGCGTTACAACAGATCAGAGGAGACCCACAGTGGGTAGCTCCTCTCTGCCGGCAGGTCATCTCTGCAGCTCTCAGCAGAGAAGGTAGGTAGCTCCTCCTGGCAGCTCTAAGCAGAGAGGGTAGCTCCTCTCTGCATCTGGCCTTCCCATCATCTCCAGCTCTCAGCAGAGAGGCGTACTTCTCTCCGCAGCTGGCTATCCTGTCGCCTCTCTGACTTCTTCTCCTCTGGCCTTCCTCTGCCCTGCTCAGGCTGCGCCCAGGGCTTTTATGGACCTCAGAGGGGAGGATGTGCTTGCTGATTGGTCCATGGGTGGCTATGGGTGGCCCAGAAGAGGACCACCCACTCTGGTCGGTGGAACTGGTAGTCCAGCCCCCAGCCTTCAGGCCCTCCCTGGCTTGAAGGTCCCCTTACTTGGCATCTGTCACCTTCTGCCCAGGAATAAATCTGCCTCCTGTTGCAATTCACGGCCCCAGGGCTCAGCACCAACCCCCACTCAGAGATAAGAGCATGCACCGGGATCCAAGAGAGGCCAGGCAGAAGAAGCAAACACCTCCAAGCCTGCAGGGATATGGGTCTTTCCTGGGGCCCCCAAGGGTGCAGGCTGCAGAAACACCAGGGTCCTGCACCTGGGATGGCGGTCACAGCTGCAACCGGAAGCTCCCAACCTGCCAACCCGGAGCCTCCGATCCACAGCCACAGTTTGGGCAGATGCAGGGGCAGCTGGGAAACTCTTTCCCCACTTCAGAAGGGGCAGAACTCCCAACAGCTCCGTGAAATGTGCAGCCCCAGTCGCACCTCTCTGTTGCATCAGGCGTGATAGCAGCAGCCACTGCCATCAATATCAGGGGTGTATAATCTGTAAGCATATTAGAATAAGCAGAGGTCATATACATAATTGACAGCTGTAAGAGGAGAGTGGTTGGTGTGTCAGAGATGTTATAAATGGCACAGTTTAGGGTATTGTCAACATTCAGGATGTGGCCATGGGAGTAGATTGCTGAAACAGAGTAGAGATGATAAAACCAGGGGAGTTGAAAAGAGCAGGAAGTCTGACACTATGATTCAGAAAAGGTTCCCTGGATAGAGCTTTACTCTTTCAGATCATGGCCAGTCTAATGGGGTTCACAGCATTCTGGATGTTCCTTTCCTGCCTTATCTGTTTTGTTTTTCCCTTTTTGCAAAGACTGGCTCTAAAACTGGCAAAGTTGATCAAGCCAGATATTTTAAAATAATTTACAACTCTTTCTCGTTGCTTGATTTTCACAGTTATTCCAGATTTCAGTTATTTTATATCTTAAATCTCAGTTATATTTCTCTTCATCCCTTCCCCTCTGTCTTTGTTTTTCAAAGCTGCTTTTCAAGCTTTTGTATTTCCAGTTGGACTATTTTTAAAGCCTTATAACACCAACCTTCATTTCAATTAATCTAACATGACTGTTGTAGTAATCTTCCAAAAATGAACCTTTTCTTTTTCAAATTCCATAGCTACATATTGCCTCAATGCTCTCTGAAAACTCCAGTGTCATCATCTGTCTGTATCATTATCTTACTAATGGAATTATTATTCCACTAGATTTTCTAAGTTGGATCCTCTTCCTCTTCCTTAGTTTTTTATGTAGAAGTTGCTGATTTTTCTACTTTTGATTCAGCTCAAATCAAATGTGGTTAGTGCAATTTCAAAACCATTACAGTTTCATCCTTAAACACAAATTCTTTTTTTAAAGTTCACACCAACATACATTTTGTCCTATAACCCTCCTTCAGTGGCTTCCCTAACTGGTTCTAGAAGAAGAGGTTCCAGAAGTTGACTTAGTGATTGATGGATAAAGATTGAACTTTTGAGTTCCAGATAGCCTGTGAAAAATTCGCCAGGGGATTAACTTCTTCTCTGCTTTTTCTTTTTTCTTTTTCTTTTCTCCCTTTAGTAATTTATTTTATTTTCTCATCCTTTTCTTTCTCCCTCTTGCTGCATCCCTCCTTTTTTCTCTCCTTTCCCTTGTTTTTCTTGTTTTCTTTATTTCTCATCTAGCAAGAAGGAAGACAGGGCAGACAAGTGAGGTAAGGAGATTACACAGGCAATTCCATGTCTATGAAGATCTAGGAAGAACATCAAACTCTTCACTTCAGTGACCTGCAGAAATATAGATCCTGTTCTATCATTTCTACCAATTTTCAAGTTTCACCCGTTCTCCTGTACTCTTCTTTCTGTCAGATTTCTACTTTCTTGTAGAATTCTTCATTCTGGTTCATATGTAAATTTGAGGTAAGTTTTTTAGTTAAAGGGGAAAACACTTTTTTTTTTACAATACTTTATGAGTAGAGTAGAATTCACTGACATTTCAGTCGGGAAAGAATTGGGATGGATGAGTGAAGGCTAGAACATTTTTTATTGTACTAAAAATATTTTTCAAATAGAATAGAAGGTTTCATCACTTTTAAAATAGTTTTCAGCCTCCGTATTGTAGGTGAATTTTACTGTCATTTCTCACTTTACACAAGTTCTCTTTGTTTATTTCCTCTCATTTTTCCTACGCATATGTCCTCCCTTCATCTTCCCCTTCTTCTCTTCCTTTAGCCCTTTAAAATCAGGAAGCAAAGATCATTTTGTTATTGTTTATTGTCTTATAAAAGTTAGCTTCCTTCATCTCCAAGATCTTGAGGTCTGTCTCCCTCCATGCCCATGTAATTTATGAAGGTAATTTTATCAACTGTAAACGTCAAAAATTCATGAATAGAGCTGAGAATAAACTTTTATTTTGAGATTTCTCTTTCCCTGAATTCACTTTGCTTACTTTTACAGCAGGATCAAGATGCTGTGTTCCCTATCGTTCCTCATTAACATTTAATTACTAAATCCTGACACTCTCTTGTTCGTTTAACGGTCAACTTTACTGAGCAATTTTCTCTACAGTTTTTAGTTTGGTACTAGGGATCTTGAGAGAAATATTACAGTGATTTTATGATGTGAAGCTTAAATAATTTTAGAGGCCTTCTTGTATACAAAATGGTGATTATAAACAGATATGACATTAAATATTTATAATCAGTAATCACAACAAACTGCAGATTTTAAAAAGCTAACCAATGCCCCAAACAACTTAAAAATAAAACACAAAATGAGATAATATTTGTATTCATTAATAGCCTTGCCATGCTCTATTCCATTCCTCCTTCCCTGTCCTACATTTTTGGCTGCAAAATCACACCTTTGTAAGACAAGACATTTATACTAAGTTCTATATAGAATAAAAGAAAATAATGTGTTATTTCACCATGGTATTTGTTTATTCACTGTAGTCTATTTCTACTTCACAAGTCATTACTGGTGATATCATGAACATTTTTAGGATTCTTGTCAAATTTAGGAAAATGTCTATTGAGCTTCATTCACAGATGAGTTCCGAGTTTCTTAACATTGCAAGTTTTCTTACAGTGACTAATCTAAATACTCTTAACTGCTGTCACTTGTTAACAAGTTTCTTGCTGATGTCTTATTGTGGTTGTGTATTATACATCTTAGGTTGTCTTCACTGGCCTCTGAATTTCCTGACAACCTTTCTTTAGCCCACCTCTTTATGTCAGTAGCCATCAACAACACCTGACTAGAGGACAAGTGTGATAGGGCCACTGGTATTGCGACAGCCTGAGCTTAACCAACTGTGGTTAAAATATGACACTTGGTCAAATTTTACTACAATAGATGACCAAGTAAACACATTGCTAGGGCTCCTCATAAGAGAGACAGGCTAGCAAGGGGTCTTGAAATGAAAGTTTGTTTAACTTCATGGCAATTTGTTAACTCTTTCTCTCGTTCCTGCTCTTAAGAAACTTCCAGAACATTATGATATTTGATCCACATAAGAAGCTTTACATCATGAATTTTGTTTATGTTTTCCTTCCCTGATAGTAATAGTTGTATACATTACCCATATGTTGGATGACATCCCAATAATAGTTAACAATAGTAATATATAATAGTTCCCCTGAAATAAAGAATTTGTATCAAAATACTGGAAACAATATAATTTTATATGTGGACACAGTAATGCGATTGCCAACCTATGCAATGGAGTCTTGCATTAACGATATCCTATAGCAAAGTAATTTAAATTACATTTAAGTCAATGAATTGATTGCCCTGATCTAAAATTAGCATATATCAGTAGTAAATAATGAATCTGATTTTCTCCTTCAATGACCTCTTCCCTCTGGTACTTAACTTTTAACTTAAGGTTGTGAAAATAGGGAAGAAGTTCCCGGCAATACCCACACAGCCACAAATCCAAATGCCTCATCTCCCCCACATCACTGCTTCAGGTACCATGATTCTGTTGAATAATATCACTTATCTCTCTATTTCCTGAGGCAGAACACAGGAAGCCAGGATACTCACATTGTGTCCACTTGCATATGCTTTCCGCTTTTCAGTTTCATGGTCAGTTCCCTAGTTCAGGCTTTTCTGTTCATTTATCTGGGTTAGAATAAAAGACCCCTTAAGTTGACCACTACCTCTGAGATGCTTTCCTCATCTGAAAATTAATTTGATTTCAGCATTATAGAAATGCACTTTGCAAGACACCTTGGATGTTATTCCTGTTCTTAAATTTCATCAGTCTTCTCATGGCTTCCAAGAAGTAATTTGAATTTATTTTCACAGGTTACAAGACACTTTATGTTCTGCTCTGGCCTCTATACCTTGACCCTAGCAGTTCATACGTGTGAACAATAGTGTCACTTAGTTTCAATAGATGACCATTTAAAAGATGCTGACACAGTGCCTTCTTAGAACACTTTGGAGAATGACATCAATCCAGAAAACTGAGGCTCAGCCTGTAATCTCTCTAGTTCCAGTCAAGACTTTAATCCTTCCGCTTCATCTCCACAAACTCTCTCCCAGCCATCCATACTCCTCTTTCTAATCCACCTAGATTATTTAAAAGGCCATATTAAGTCAACTGCTTGACACCAGTCTCAGCTATTCCAAAACTACTGATATGGGCCACTTTTATATTTTATCCACTATAATTTGTATGCATGCCATAGTCCTTTACTTTCAATTTTCATCCTACTGACACAATACCTTGATCACCTGCTTCTGCACTTGGAAGGACCATGAGAAGATTTTAATACTCCTTTGTCTGCTCTTCTCCATTTTCCCCATGTAGCTGTTTTATTTGTATCAAATTGCCATTCTTATTCATTCAGAGCCCAGAAAAGTGCCTTAAGCAAAGTAGTGTATTGGAGAATGCTTTGAATTAGGGAATAGAATTCTTATCCCAGTTCTGCCAATGATCTCTTTATATTAGACAAGATATAGCATCTCATGCTTTTAAGTTTGGATTAGATATTAGAGAAATCCTGTTCCTCTGTTACCACTGAGAAGACTCAGCACTTCAGAGAGTATAAGTTATATGCAGCCACAGCTAGTTTAATGAGTCTAGTCTAGAACTCAGATCTCTTGGAGCCACCAGCGGTTACCCTTGAATCTATTAAATTTCCTGAGCTTTGTTTTCTCTTCTTTAACATGAGAATTATATCATCCATTCTCACCTCATAAAGTTGTTATAAGTAATTTAAAAAATCATAATGTGATGCATTTGATAAACAAAACTGTCCATACTAATATGCAATATTGTTAGTGCATGACCTCTTAGAGCCCTCTTCTTTTTGTGGAATCAAAGATTATCCTTATTTCACTCTATTCTCTTAAACTGGGTTTTGATTACTAAACTCTTCCAAATTTTTTGTACACAGCAATTATATCTCTTAACATAGTAAACAAACAGCAATCTCTGTGCATGCACCGTTCCCACCATGCATTTTCCCCAAACTAGAATCATCTAGAAATAGATGCAGGAAATGTATCATGATGGAGCCATAGATATCCTGAGTCTGAGAGTGTAGCACAAACATGAGCAACCTTCTGGAGAAAAAGAAGGTAGGGACCAGAAATACAGACTAGAAGAAAGTAAAAGCAGAGTAAGAATTGTTCCTCTGGGAAAAAATGGTAAATAACAGTCATTGCGCACCTGATATATGTTGGGCACCGTTACGTACATTTTCACATTTAACATTCACAAAGTAGATGAGTAAGATAGCTGGAGTCACTCATCCAAAGCAAGTAGAGCCAGAATTTAGACTGGGTCTGTCTGTTTATCAGTGCAGATAAATGAAATAAAAGCAAGGAGCCAGAGAGCAGCAGATCATGGGGACTTTCTTGAGCTAAACATACAGGAAAACAAGAAGATTCCCTAGATTCTGACAAGGAATTCCTGAGGGAGAACCAAGGCACTTGATGATGATGATGAGTGACTGCTGAGATTGCGCAAGAGGCCTACCCCTGAGGCTGTCCCAGGAATCCAGCTACAGGCTTAAGAACGGAAAAAAAATTTCTGCATCAGCCACGAGGTTAATGAATGTAAACTGAGGAGTAAAGCTAATGTGCTAAGACAGATGAAGTTCACCCGTCCACTGCAATTTTTGGAGGTGAAATTAATCCTAGTTTCTCTTGTCAATATTACTTCTCTTCAGAATATCTTATACAGTTTTACGAAAAAAATCTTAAGTAAAAATCTCCAGCCCATTTGTGTGTTTCCACATGCCTAACAGATTTATCCACTTAGGGGTTTCATGGTAAATTATACAAAGTAAGTAGAAAGAATAATTATTTAATATTTCCACCAAATTTGTATCTTTAACACCATGACCTTTGTCAGTATATAACACTTCGAAAAGTTTGCATCCTCCTTGTTTTCAGCACCATATACAACCTGCAGCAAGTCTTGTCAATTCTGTCTTTAAAATATATTCATCCACCCCTCTCTGACTCCATTCTCTTCACCATTACCATTTTTCTCATGGATCATTTTAAAAAGCTGTTAGTATTTCCATGCTGACTCCTGTTCTCAATTTCAAATCCATTCTTCACACTTTGGCCAGAGCATCTTTTATAAATGCATAGCTGATTATGTCACTGCTAGCAGTAATTTCCCATTCAGTTTAAATAAAGTTCAAATACATTTATGCTGTAATTTCTGTGAAAGATGCCCCTAGAGTTGTGCAGTGCACAGCCTGCATAGCCTATGCTGAGGAGATAAAACTTTCTTCTAATGTATTATTTTATCAACCTGTAACTCTCTTTCCTAATCTTTATACAATTGGAAGTAATATTTTGGGCTGATAATTTATTTAAATCTTATATTTCTTGATAGACTGTTAGCTTCATTAAAACAAAAACTAGTCTGTGTAGACCACCGCTAAATCTTTATCTCCAAGAAGAATACCCTAAACCAAACTAGTGCCAATAAATATGTGTAGAAAAAAATGAATGACTAAATGGCTTACTGGATGGCTAACAGTCCAGTTAATTGAATAATTCACTTTTGAATAGTTTGAGAGAGATCATTACCAGATTTGCATTTTTTGTGGAATAAAGATAAAAAAGCTCTTAAATTTTTGGTTAAGAGAATATTGATATCCCTCTAAGGATGTCTAGCTTGTTTTTTATTGTGATTACTTCTGTGATGCCTTCTCTGAACACGCTAGCCCAAAATGATATCTCGATTCTCTGACTTACTCTAGAATTTATTATCTGCACTATTTCTTTTAAGCACCGATAATATTCTACCCCATCTAATTACCAAGAAAACACCTAGATTTATGTAATCAAGTGTTTATATATCAGCTCCAGTGGGCTCCTAGACTTCTGGAATTGAGTCCAAGTTTGCATTTGTTTTGTGTTCCTGACAAAGACTAGCACTTTGCTGTGTGCATAGAAAATAATCAGTGATCATAACATGTATGAATAAGTGAATGAATGAACAATTTGCAAGCAGCTGCAAGTTTCAATGTTCTTTAAGGATGATAAAATTCCTGAACACATTTATCTTTCATTGTTTCAGAATTTCAAAGAAAAAATAGGAGAATTAAGACCATCGTGTGACATCCTTTATGACATCTGCAAGTATGCTACCATATGAGAGCTAGATACTATTTTTTTCCATGAAATTTGATTTGTCTGGTAAGTTTTCTTCTGTTTCTTTCTTTTTAAAAAAATTCGATAATATTGACTTTTGTTTTTAATTTTATTTTCTTGAAGGAAATATCTTAGACTTACTTCAGTTTTGAAGAAAAAGTTATTGAATCATAGCCCTCTTGTCCTAGTCCATCAATTTCATCATTTTTTGTACTCCAATATGCTTAGATTTTTGTAATTATAATATACAAATAAGTTTGTTTTATAGTTTTATGTTTCCATTTGAGAAAGTAATTATTCCATGAAAATTTTGTTTTCATTATGTAAGAGACACATTCATGAAAAGCTTGGTATCAAGAAAATTAGTTTTATTTTTGCTAAATTATATTAGTTTTGCATTAGGTGGGCAGTTAGCCAAGATGGCCGCTAGCATTGCTTTCTCCTTTTAGCTTCTCAACAGCTACGAATATTTCTGATAGATTTATCTCCATTTGCTATTAAAGCTCAATGGACAATGACTGCTAATATTTAGTTTGAAGATGAATGTAATTGTAGGAAGAGCACAGCTTTAGGCATTTATAAAAGTCCCGGTTTAACTCATGATTTCAACACTTACTGTCCATGTGATCTAGAAAAAGTCACTTTAATTGCTTGAGCCTTAGTTTCTTCATCTGTAAAATGGTTATGATAATTCCTATTCTGAAGTATGTTGTGAAAAAGCAGAAGTAAAATGTATGGCAATGCAAATTAAATACTAATTTCTTTCTCACTTCACACCACCCACATCTCACTTTTTCTTTTTTTTTTTTTTCCCCCAGATACAGAGTCTCACTCTGTCACCAAGGCTGGAGTGTAGTGGCATGGTCATAGCTCACGGCAACCTCAAACTCTTGTCATCCTATCTTCATACTTTTTTGGCAAACGCTTCACTCCCCCTAACCTGTAACCTCACACGTTTTCAAAACAGCTGAAACTAAACAGAGATAAATGTTGGTTTCAGTTTGACAGCCAAAGATGTTTAATTCTGTTGTATTATTTTTTCTTTAAAAACATCTAGAAGGATTAAATTAAAGAGTGTAAGCCTGGCAATAATTTTAAACATACTGGTGATCTTCAATAATAACAGCAGCAGCAATAAAAGCAATCATAAACCCCACTATTTAGCAAAAGCTCATTATGTAGAAGGAACTGTCCTAAATATTTTACATAGATTATCTCTAATACTTAGAAAAACTGTATAGTAATCATAAGCTCGTAATTTAGAAGAAACAAGAGAGAGATTCATATGCCCAAGGGTATGCAGCATACAAATGCTACAGACCGAGCAGCTCCTATTCAGAAATTCCCAGGTCTATTTCTTATGTTCTATTCAGTTTATGCTATTTTCCCCTAATAAACATCTACAGATCAACCTATAGTATATGACTTGATCCAATGAAAGCATTCATTAAAAAATGAATAAAATTTCTGTTTAAAGATACCTACTGTAAATCACATACACATTTATAAATTGTACACACAACTCATTTTGTGTTTTGAGCAGTTGTCTATCACTATTGAAGATTCAGGAGACATTATTGGTGATATCGTACTGAACTTCTATAAGCACACAATACTGATCACTGTCCTAACAATTTTGAAGTGCTCTTACTGCCATTGGAGACTTAATTGACAAAAGGCTGAGAAGGGAGTACGACACTGATTTCCTTGCTATCCAAGGCATTATGTAGCACTGACAAAGAGAGCAGGGTGTATAAAACCATGTCAAAGAAGTAATTATTCTTCTGAGTTCAATTGATTAACAATGACATCACGCTTCAACAACTCACATAAGTTAATTTTTAATGTGGATATATTTATTCATTTATTCACTTATGTATGTTTGACTCCATATTATTTATTCAGACATTATATTCTAGATTCAATACTTGAAGCAAGGAGTACTAGGATAATGAATGACAGTGCTTGATGTTAGCTCACTGCAGTAAAAATGCAGTTCCATATGATGTTGCTTGTTAAATGTTTCAATAAGGAACATCTATGTTCCTTTATTATTAGTGTACCATGTATGCTTTGGTATTAGTGTACCATGAGAGTCTGTAGAAAAGTGGGAGTTAGTTGAGGCATTAGAAAAGCAATCTTAGATTAAACAAAAAGGTGATAGAGGACTTAATCAAGAATAGAGGGATTGGAAAGGGAATTCCAGGCCAAAATAGTATTATTTGCAAACATCTTGAGTTAAGAGAGAACCTGTGAAATTTGGCAAACTGAAAAAAAAAAAGAGAGAGAAAGAGATAATGGCATACCATCTTTTCAAAATTTATTTAAAATCAAAAGGAACTCAGAAGAGTTATAATTCAGTTTAGATGCTATTACATGCAAGAAACTGGCAACTCCATTCAAACTCATAAATCCATAATGAAACCTGGGGACTTAGGTAAATATAAATGCTGAGGTTGGAAGGGCTTCAGGGTGACTCAACCCAATGTCTCTGGTCCTATTTCCCTGAGAGTCCCTCTTTTATACTCTTCTGTCTAGGTTGTTTTCTGGCTGATGCTAGATTCCTCAATGGGCAATAAATTGGTCTAGAATTCCACACTATCCGGATATATTTCCCTCATAATATCCCCCATATTTCGTTGGCTTAAATATGGTTCTATCTCCCTACAGAAGCCAATCTTTTTATTATACAAAACAGGGAAGTACCTTGTTGATCAGTCAAGTTGTTGGTCAAGTGAACTAATGATTATGATAAAGGGAATAGGATTAACTTTGAACTAGTCAGGTAAACCTGTTGATTGGCCAGCAAAGTGATGGAGGAAAATATTAGTTTCCTCAAACATCATGATATTCAGAGAGAAGAATGGGACATCTAGAAGGTAATTACTAGGAAGGGGGAGAGGGTAAATGGAAAGTGGACAAGTAATACTGTCCACTGCAACTCTCAGAATGTAAGTTTATATTTTCACTTTAGGAAGATCATAAGGTCTACAATGTGGAAAATGTCCAGCTAAAGGAAGATGGAAAGAATTGGAAACAGAATATGTTAAAATTTTTGCTTTATCCACTTAGGAGTTGATGAGGCCTAAAATAAAGATATGAAAGAGATTGAGAAGCAGCAATTAAATGATCAATTTTCTAACTTGTATTTTTAGCTGAGATACATGAGAGTATCATAAATGGTTTTGGACAAACATAAAAATGTCCTCTGTATCTAATTACATCTTTCACAAGATGCCAGTATAGTTATGGTTATATTTTTAAAGTACTTATACATCACTATTGAAAGTAGTTTTGATATAATTATATATTTCCATATAATTTATTTAGGTAAATACAATGTTTACTGGCATTTTATTGAAATTCTATATAATAGGATTTTAGTTCTTAATGTTTTGGATTCTTAATGTATTTTATTATATTCAATATTATACTAGTATTTCAGATGTTTCTTTTTGCTTATTTTTTATTATAATTTATCCTGAAAACATTTTCATGAATAATTCTTTCTCTGTATGTGCTTGTACAGAGATTTTATAAATTAATACAGGTCTTTATTTCTGCCTCTTACCACTCATTACAGAAGAATCCAGTTAATTATTTGGTAATTGTCTATTTATATAAACAATTAGGGCTATATGTAGCAAATGCTCATATGACTGATGATGAGAATCCATACTGAATTCTAGGTCAGTAAGCTATGAGGAAAAAAGATTGTTCCAGTAAATCTCAAGAATAATTTATATTATTTCTTTCTCATAAAAAAAGTAAAGCTTTCTTGGAGTTCAAAAACATTCCTCATCCTCCTTTCCAAGACTATTTCATTTCTTAAGGCCTATAACTAACATTTAAATATAGCGTTTCTTCCTAAAAGTCCCAAACAAAACATTTTACAAATTGCATACACACACACACACACACACACACATATTTATATAATTTTTGGAACTGCATAAACATTGTGTCCCAAACTGTTTTCTGAAGGAGGTATAGGTTTTTATCATAAAATTTTATATTCAGAAAGGAAAGCTTATCAATGCTTTAAAAAACTGAGATTTAGGTAGCCCAAAGAAACATGTCATGATTCTTTGCCTTCCAATATAAAAGTTCAGGATACTTGAAGAAAAAATATGTTTTTAATCTCTTTTTTTCCCCCCAAAAAAAATAAAGTCTTGGTAAGATTGGCTGGTTACTGAGTGCAGACAAAATGTGATAAGTAGCAACTCTCTAGTGCTTGCACGGATCAGCCTCCTTTGTCTTCAAGAACCCAGCATAATTATGCTATCTACCCCTTTCTCTCTCTCTCTGGAGCCTCAGCTGGACCTATTTCCAAAACTTTATTTTTGTTAATTACATCAGTCTTTGAATGCTGAGAATACAGTATGAATAGAAAAGTAACTTCGTGTGGTACTGTAATTAAAGGGCTTAATGCTTCACCTTGTAGTTATATTGCTATAAGTGTTTTAAAGCTGATACTTTATTTACATCCAGAGTTAAATTAAAGTAGAAAACTGACAGCATCTTAGCACTAGACTGCAAGCTTCATGTGGACATTTTTTCATTATTGTTTACTGTTGGAATTCCACCACCCAGAGACTAGCATATAATGGATATGAAATAAATTAATATTTGATGAATTAATGAATATAATAGCATGCTTGCATACAAGGATTTTTGTTTGTTTGCTTAGTTTAATGGTTTCACTATGAAACATAAGAAACATAGAGAAAAGTGCACAAAACATGAACGTCCAGCAGAGTAACTTTTGATAAGGCTAATGCCAATGTAACCAAACACAGATTACAAATTAGAAAATTCCTGCCAGCCACTGTGGCTTACGCCTGTAATTCCAGCACTTTGGGAAGCCGAGGCAGGAGGACTGCCTGAGACCATGAGTTCAAGACCAGCCTGGGCAACATAGCAAGTTCCCCATCTGTACAAAAAATAAAAATAAAAAAAATAGCTGAGCATAATGATGCAGCACCTGTAGTCCTAGGTACTTGGGAGGCTGAGATGGGAGGATTGCTTGAGCCTAGCAGTTTGACACTACAGTGATCTACAATCACACCACTGCACTCCAGCCTGGGTGATGGAATGAGACCCTGCCCCCCCCCAAAAAAAAAGAAAAGAAAAAATTAAAATAAGAAAGTTTCTAACCCATATGTGCTCCAGTGTTAATTCATATCAAGCATTTTATGATAGTATCTTTGTTGTTACTAATAATTTTTGTAATTATGATCTAATAATCTTATGGTCACTGATCATTAGAGAAACACAAATCAAAACCACAATGAGATACTATCTCACTCCAGTTAGAATGGTGATCATTAAAAAGTCAGGAAACAACAGATGCTGGAGAGGATGTGGAGAAATAGGAACACTTTTACACTCTTGGTGGGTATGTAAATTACTTCAACCATTGTGGAAGACAGTGTGGCGATCCCTCAAGGATCTAGAACTAGAAATACCATTTGACCCAGCCATCCCATTACTGGGTATATACCCAAAGGACTATAAAACATGCTATTATAAAGACACATGCACATGTACGTTTATTGCAGCACTGTATGCAATAGCAAAGACTTGGAACCAACCCAAATGCCCATCAACGATAGGCTGGATTAAGAAAATGTGGCACATAGACACCATGGATACTATACAGCCATAAAAAGGATGAGTTCATGTCCTTTGCAGGGACATGGATGAAGCTGGAAACCATCATTCTCAGCAAACTATCACAAGGACAGAAAACCAAATACCGCATGTTGTCACGCATAGATGGGAGCTGAACAATAAGAACACTTGGACACAGGGCGGGGAACATCACACACCAGGGCCTGTCAGGGGGTTGGGGGCTGGGGGAGGGAAAGCATTAGGAGAAACACCTAATATAAATGATGAGTTGATGGGTGCAGCAAACCAACATGGCACATATATACCTATGTAACAAACTTGCACGTTGTGCACATGTACCCTAGAACTTAAAGTATAATAAAAAAAGAAAAAATTAAAAAATTAAAATAAGAAAGTTTCTAACTCATATGTGCTCCAATGTTAATTAATATCAAGCATTTTATGATAATAATATCTTTGTTTTTACTCATAATTTTTGTACCAAATGTGTCTTTCTAAATGCTGTAATTTATATTAAGTGCTCTAATTTGCATTTTTCTATTAAAAGAAAAATTTTTTAGAAGGAGTATCTTGCTTGTTTTCCCAGACCTGAGTGCGGTGAAGTGGTCATGGATCATAGCTTACCATAACCTCAAACTCCAGGGCTCAGTTGAGCCTCCTGGCTCAGCTTGCCAAGTAGGTGGAACTACAGGCACCTGGCACCATACCCAGATAATTATTTTTATGGTTTTGTAGAGATAGTGTCTCTCTTTTTTGCCTAGGCTGGTCTAGAACTCTTGGTGTCAAGCCATCCTTCCACCTTAACCTTCCAAAGCTCTGGGATTGCAGCTGTGAGACACTGTGTCTGAACCACATTTTTCAATATTTTTTAACTTCATACAAATGCAATCAAATAGTAAACGTTTCTTGTGCTGGGCTTTTCCCCGCTCTATATTATGAGATTCAACAATGTTAGTGCAAATAAGAGTAGTTTGTTCATTTTTTCTGTTATCTGTTATATTACATTTGTGGTAGGTAAAATCATAAAAGTGTCCTACTCCCAAGATTTTATGCCTTACTCCCCAGTATTGGAAACATAATGAGGTATTACTCCCATGAAAATTTTACCTTACATAGCAAAACAGATTTTCCAGATGTAATTAAAGTTACTAATCAGTTGATTTTCAGTTAATCAAAAGGGAGATTATCTGAGTGAGCTCATTCTAATCATAGGACCTCTTTAAAAGCTGAATTTTCTCCAGCTATTCCTAGATGAGGACAGCGAAATTTAAAGCATAGGGGAAATTTGACATGAGGAGTTTTCAATGTTGCTGACATTGAAGGACCTGAAAGTGGGCTCAAAGACCTTAGAGATACCCGGTGCTGCCAGCCAGGAAGACAATGTGGACCTCAGACCTTCAAACACAAGATATTTCATTTGCCCAACAGCCTGAATGAGCTTGCAAGTAGATAAATCTAGAGTCTCCAGAAAACAGATTAGTGTGATTCTAATCAAAGAACTTCAGGTAGCCAATCCAAATTTTGACCTACTGAACTGTAAAATGATAAATGGATACTGTTTAAATGGATCATTTAAAGTTTTGATAATTTGTTCCACCAAAAACTAACACACATTGTAACACTCTTGTAAGTTATACATTGTAATGTTGATGAGTATAGGCATAGGAGTGTAAATGCTGAATATTAAAATACAGCATTCTACTGGGTATTCAGTAGTTTATCATTGGGGTTTATTTAGCATTATATTTATTGTTAATGAGGTTGAAAATCTCTACTTGGATATTCTGTTTTCTGAAATGCATGTTCAAATGTCTTATCTATATTTTTCAGTAGAAGCTTTGTTTTTACATGAAATGTAACCTCTTAAAAACATTTAAATGTTCAACAAATTGTTTTTGACTATAGTCACAAAGTTTTACAGCCGGTCTCTAAAGCTTCTGAGTCTTACCTGAGACTTTAAGCCAGTGATTAGTAACATTCATTTTCCTGTCACCACAGCCCCTGACAGCCACTGTTCTACTCCTTGAGTCTGTGGGTTTGGCTATTTTGATACTTTATGTAAGTAGAACCATGCTTTTTTTTTTTTATTTCTGGGACTGGTTTATTTAACTTAGCATAACGTTCTCAAGGTTGATCTATATTGTTACATATTGCAGAATTTCCTTCTGCAATATTAAAATCTGAATAGTGTTCCATTGTCTGTATATACCACATTTTCTTTGTCAACTTATATTTCAATGGACATTGGGTTGTTTTGACATCTTGGCCATTGTATATAGTGCTGTAATGAACATGACAGTACTAGTATCTCTTTGAGATCCTTGTTTAAATTATTTTGAATACCCAGAAGTCAGATTGCTGGATAAAATAGTACTTGTATTTTAAAATTTTTTGAGAAACCTCCATACTGTTTTCCATATATAGTAGTTCGTTTTCACACTGCTATGAAGAAATACCTGAGACTGGGTAATTTACAAATAAAAGAGGTTTAATTGGCTCATGTTTCCACCCGATGTACACGAAGCATGGCTGGGGAGGCCTCAGGAAACTTACATTCACAGCAGAAGGTAAAGGAGAAGCAGGCACATCCTACATGGCCAGAGAAGTAGGAAGAGAAAGAAGGACGAGGTGCTTCACACTTTTAACAACCAGATCTCATGAGAACTCACTATCATGAGAACAGCAAGGGGAAAACCATCCCCCATGATCGAATCACTTCCCAACAGGCCTCCCCTCCAACATTGCATATTATAATTTGACATGAGATTTGGGTGGGGACACAGATCCAAACCATATCAACTTAAGTTTTAGTTCCCACTAACAGTACACAGTTTCTTTTTTTCATATTCTAACACCAGTTGAAATAAAAAAAAAATAGCTATGCTCACAGGTGTGAGATAATATCTCATTGAGGTTTGATTTAGACTTTCCTGATGATTGGTGGCATTGAGCATTTTTTTTCATAAACCTGTTGGCTATTTGTATGTCTTTGGAGAAACGTCTATTTAAGTTCTTTGCCCATTTGTAAATTGGGTTATTAGTTCTGTTTTGCTTTGTTTGTTGTATTGAGTTGTAGGAGTTTCTTATACATTTTGGAAATTGATTACTTATCAAATATGCATTTCAAAAATATTTTATTCCATTATTTAGGCCTTTATTCTCTGTTATTTTCTTCTTTATGCAGAAGCTTCTCAGTTTGATGTAGTCCTACTTAATTTTGTTTTTGTTGCCTGTGCTTTTAGTGTCATATGCATAAAATAATTTTCAAAACAAATATCTGAAGACTTTTCCATATATTTCCTCCTAGGAGCTTTAAAATTTCAGATTTTACATTTCAATATTTAATTCATTTCGATTTGAATTTTTATATGGTGTAAGATGAGGATCTCATTTTTTTCTTCTTCATGTGAATATCCAATTTTCCCACCATAATTTATTGAAAAAATGTAATTTTTTCATCGTATATTATTAACTCCCTTGTTGAAGATCAGTTGACTATATCTGTATTCTGTTCTATTGGTCTATATATCTGTTTTTATGCCAGTACAATACAATTTTGATTATTGTAGCATTGTAATATATTTTGAAATTAGGAAGTGTGATGCCTCCAGCTTTTTTTTTCTTTCTAAAGATGGATTTGGATAGTCATAATTCTTCAAGGTTTCATATGAATTGTAGAATTATTTTCATTTCTATAAAATATGCCATTGAGATTTGACAGGGACTCCATTGAATCTTTAGATCCCTTTGGATAGCATAGATATTTTACCAATATTAAGTCTTCCAATCCACGTACACAGGATGTCTTTCCATTTATTTGCGTAGTTTTAAATTTCTTTTATCAATATTTTATAGTTTTCAGTGTAGAGCTCTGCATCTCCTTAGGTAGGTTTATTCTTAAGTATTTTATTCCTAAGTATTTTATTCTTTATTCCCTTATTAATGGGATTGCTTTCCTCATCTCGTTTTTCAGATTGCTTGTTGTTAATGTGTAGAAACATAACTGCTTTTTGTGCATTGATTTTTTAACCTGCAGCTTTACTAAAGTCATTTACCAGATCTTACAGTTTTGTTTTTGTCTTTAATTTAGTCTTCAGGGTTTTCAATATGTAAGATTATGTCATCTGAAAATTTAAACAACGTCCTTTTTTGTTTCTTTCCATTTTGGATGCTTTTCTTTTTTCTTGCATCATTGCTCTAGTTAGGGCTTCCAGGGCTATGTTGAACAGCAGTGGTGAGTGTGAGCATCCTTGCCTTAGTACTGATTTTAAAAGAAAATCTTTCTGGTTTTCACCATTGAGTATGATGTTAGCTGTAGGCTTTTCATATATGTCTTTATTATGTAGAGGTATTTTCCTTCTGTGCCCTGTTTGTTGAGAATTTTAATCATAAAATTGTTTGAATTTTGTCAAACGTTATCCTGCATCTGTTGATAAAATTATGTGGTTTTTTAATATGTATTTGTATCAGGGATATTGACCTATAGTTTTCTTTTCTAGTGGTGTCTAGCTGGTTTTTGTTTGAGAATAATGCTGGCTTCATAAAATTAATTTGGAAGTTCTCTCTACCCTTCAGTGTTTTGGAAGAGTTTGAGAAGGACTGGAATTTATTTTTCTTTAATGTTTGGTAGAATTCACTAGTAAAGCTATCTGTTCCCAGAGTTTGCAATACACATTTGAATGAATCCAAGTACACTTTTGGATTATCTTGAAGGATAATTTTGCAGGGTATAGAATTCTAGACTTTTTTTTTTTTTTTTTCCCCCATTCAGCACAATTCACTCTACTTTTTGTCAGGCAAGACTTCTGAAGAAAAATCAGATGTTATTCTTATCCTTGCTCCTCTATAGGTAAGAATTCCCTCCACCCCTGGCTTCTTTGCAATATTTTTTATATTTGATTTTCTGTAATTTGAAAATTACATGGTTAGATGTAGTGGTTTTGTTTTGTTTCGTTTGTTTTGGCATTTATCCTGCTTGGAGTTTTCTGAATTTCCTGAATCTATGATTTGGTGTCTGACATTAATTTGAGTAATAATCATTAATGTTTCAAATATTTTTTTCTGTCCTTTTCTGTCTTTCTTCTTTTTCTGGAACTTCCATTTTGTGTATGTTATGTCTTTTGTAGTTGTGTCATAATTCTTGGATATTCTGCTCTGTTTTATTTTTCAGGTTTTTTTTTTCCTTTTGCTTTTCAATGTTCATGGTTTCTATTGAGGTATCGTCAAGCTCAGAAATTCTTTTCTCAGCCATTCCCAGTCTACTATTAAACCCACAAAAAAAAACATTATTTACTTTTCTTACAGCGTTTTTGATTTCTAGAATTTATTTTTGTTATTTCTTCAGATTTTTTTTTTTTCTCTTGCCTATGCTGGTCTCAAACTCTGGCCTCAAGTGATCCTCCAACCTTGGCTTTCCAAATTGCTGGGATTACAGTTTCTTTTTTCTTAATTAGTCTAACAAAGAGTTTGTCTCTCTTTTTTTTTGCTGTTCAAAAAAGTTTAGTTCTGTTGATTCATTCATGTTGTTCTCTTTTATATTTAATTTACTTCTGCTCCAGATTTCTCAGCAGAAACCCTACAAGCTAGAAGGGATTGGGGCCCTATCTTTAGCCTCCTTAAACAAAACAATTATCAGCCAAGAATTTTGTAACCAGTGAAATTAAGCTTCATAAAAGAATAAAAGATACAGTCTTTTTCAGATAAAAAAATGCTGAGAGAATTTGCCACTACAAAGCCAGCACTACAAGAACTGCTAAAAGGAGCTCAAAATCTTGAAACAAATCCACCAAAATTGAACCTTCTTAAAGCTAAAATCTCACAGGACATATAAAACACAAACACAATTTAAAAAATCAAGGTATTCAGGTAACAAATAGCAACATGAATAGAATAGTACCTCACATTTCAATACTAAGACTGAATGTAAGTGGCCTAAATGCTTCACTTAAAATATACAGAATGGCAGAATGAACAAGAATTTACCATCAAGTATCTGCTGTCTTCAAGAGACTCACCTAACACATAAGGACTCACATAAAGTAAAGGTAAAGGGGTAGAAAAAGATATTCCATGCAAATAGATATCAAAAGCAAGTATCCCTCACCCCTGTTCCATCCTTTCTCCCAAATCCCCAAAGTCCATCATATCATTCTTATGCCTTTGCATTCTCATTGCTTAGCTCCCACTTATGAGTGAGAACATACAATATTTGGTTCCCCATTCCTCAGTTACTTAGAATAATGGTCTCTAATACCCTCCAGCTTGTTGCAAATGCCATTATTTCTTTCCTTTTTATGGCTGAGTAGTATTCCACTGTATATATGTGTGTATAAAATATATATATATCCAATATATATTATATACTATATATATCCCACTATATATATTTTGCATATATTCCATTTTCTATATGTGTATGTATATACATAGCTGCTGATAGAAAAACAATATCAGTAAGGTTAAAGATGTGAATTAGAAAATCAACATAATAGTAGCAGTTCATTTCATATATATATATATACACACACACACACACACACACATATAGTATGTATTATGTACTATATACACATGGACCCAGACCAAATGCCCATCAATCAATGAGTATATAAAGAAACTGTGGTATATATATATGATATATATATATATGATATATGTGTATATATATATCATATATATAATGGAATACTACTATGTATCCAGAGGTTTTGATAGATGGCATCACTATTATTGTTCACTTCAAGGAATTTTTAATTTCAATCTTGATTTTATTGTTTACCCAACGATCATTCAGGAGCAGGTTACTTAATTTCCATGTATTTGCATGGTTTTGAAGGTTCCTTTTGGCGTTGATTTCCAATTTTATTCCACTGTGGTATGAGACAGTACTTGACATAATTTCAATTTACTTAAATTACTTGAGACTTGTTGTGTGGCCTATCTTATGGTCTATCTTGGAGAATGTTGCATGTGCTGATGAATAAAATGTATATACTGCAGTTGTTGGGTAAAATGCTCTGTAAATATCTATTCAGTCCATTTGTTCTAGGGTATAGTTTGTTTATTTATTTATTTAACTTTCTTCTTATTATTATTATTTGAGACAGAGTTTCTCTCTTGTTGTCCAGGATGGAGTGCAGTGGCATAATCTCAATTCACTGCAACCTCCACCTCCTGGGTTCAAGCAATTCTCCTGCCTTGGCCTCCTGAGTAGCTGGGATTACAGGCATGCACCACCATGCCCAGCTAATTCTTTGCATTTTTAGTAAAGATGGGATATCATCATGTTGGCCAGGCTGATCTCGAACTCCTGACCTCAGGTGATCCTCCCACCTCAGACTCCCAAATTGTAGGGATTACAGGCGTGAGCCACTGCACCCGGCCTATTTATTTATTTTTTGAGACGGAGTCTCCCTCTTGTCACCCAGGCTGTTGTGCAGCGGTGCAATCCTGGTTCACTGCAACCTCCGCCTCCTGGGTTCAAGTGATTCTCCTGCCTCAGCCTCCCAAGTCGCTGGGATTACAGGCACTCACCACCATGACTGGCTAATTGTTTTGTAATTTTAGTAGGGGTTTCACATGACCTCAGGTGATCCACCAGTCTCAGCCTCCCAAAGTGCTGGGATTACAAGCATGAGCCACTGCACCCAGTCATGTATAGTTTAAATTCATTATTTATTTGTTGGCTTTCTGTTTTGATGACTTGCCTAGTGCTGTCAGTGAAGTGTTGAAGTCCTCCACTATTGCTGTGTCGCTGTCTCTCTCATTTCTTAGTTCTAGTAGTAACCATTTTATAAATTTGGAAGCTCCAGTGTTAGGTGCATATATATTTAGGATTCAAAAAGATCAAATATTTCCTCGAATTTCATTGTCACGTTGTCTTTGATCAAGGAGTATTATTTTGTGGACATTTCTTAACTTCCAAACATTTAAGAAGGTAGGGAAAGTTGCAACTGTTTGATTTCTGGATTAATAGCATTATGGCCACAGAAATTTTTTTCCAGTTGAAATCATTTGACATGCATTATGATTTATTCTATTTCTCATTAAATAGATAATTTTTGTAAACATTCCCTGTGTGCATTAAATATCTTTCCTTTTGCATTTGTAAAAATGTTCCTCTGAATTTTTCCGTGAGGTCAATTATGTTAATTTCTTGATTCACATCTTCTTTAACCTTACTGATGTTATTTCTCTGTTCTATCAGCAGCTAAGAAACATGTTAAAACTCTTCGTTATAGTTTTGCCTCTTTGGCTTCTTTTAAAAATTCTGGAAGATATGCTTCACACATTTCAATTTAGGTTAATAAGTGCATACATATTTAAAATTATTTTAGCTTACTAGTAAAATATTTTTATAATTAACAAGAGTCCTTTTGTTATTTCTAGCAATGCTTTATGACTTAATGTTTACTTTATGAGCTTAATATAGCTATTAATTAATTAAGATCTTAATATATGCTATCTTTTGCTGATTGGGATGATATAATATTTTCTATCCTGTATTTTTATGCTTTCAGAGGCTAATGTTTCATATGGCTCTCACAGGAAACATTTGAGTTGAGTTTTATTATTTTACCCAATCTGATAATATTTGATTTTTAATTGGAAGAACTTAGTCCATCTACATTAAGGTGATAGCCAAAATTATGATTTTAAATCTATTACCTCATTATATATTTTCTATTTCTACTTTCAGTTCTGTATACATTTACTTTCTTGATCTGTTTAAGATTGTGTGTTTATGTGCGTGTAAGAGATTTTATTTTTCAGAGAAGTTTTAGGTTTACAACAAAATTGAGTGAAAGGGAAAAATTTCCCATATATCTATTGCCTCCACATATGCATAGCTTCCCCATTATCAACTTTCCCCACCAAGGTGATATATTTGTTACAATTGATGAACATACATAGACACATCATTGTCATCCAGAGTCCATAGTTCATATTAGGGATCATTCTTCATGTTGGACAAATGTATAAAAACATGTATCTACCATTGTAGTATCATAAACAGCAGTTTTACTGCCCTAAAAAGCCTATGTGCTTCACTTACTCATCTATCCCTCCCACCAATTCCTGAAAACCACTGATCTTTTTACCGTCTTCATAGTTTTATCTTTTTGTAGAATGCCATATAATTGGAATTACACAGTTTATAGTCATTTCAAATTGGCTTCTTTCACTCAGTAATATTCCTGTAAGTTTCATTCATGTCTTCATAGCCCATATCATTTTAATATTGAATAATATTTCAATGACAGAATGTACAGGTTTATCTATTAAGTTTCAAAAGGACATCTTGGTTACTTCCAAATTTTGCCAAAATAGAAGAATAAAGCTTCTATAAATATCTGTGAACAGATTTTTGTGTGGACATAGTTTTCAACTCCTTTAGCTATATATCAAAGTAATGTGATGGCTGTATCATGTGGTAAAAATACATTCAGTTTTGTAAGAAACTGTCGAAGTGTCTTCCAAAGTGGTTGTACCATTTTGCATTCTTGCCAGCCATAAATGAGAGTTTGTGTTGTTCTACATCTCTGCCAGCATTTGATGCTTTTTTTTTTTACACATGTAGGTTAACATTTTATTTATTTATTTTTATTTTTTATTTTTTATTATACTTTAAGTTTTAGGGTACATGTGCACAATGTGCAGGTTTGTTACATATATATACATATGCCATGTTGGTGTGCAGCACCCATTAACTCATCATTTACTTTAGGTATATCTCCCAATGCTATCCCTCCCCCCTTCCCCCACCCCACAACAGGCCCTAGTGTATGATGTTCCCCTTCCTGTATCCATGTGTTCTCATTGTTCAGTTCCCACCTATGAGTAAGAATATGCAGTGTTTGGTTTTTTGTCCTTGCAATAGTTTGCTGAGAATGATGGTTTCCAGCTTCATCCATGTCCCTACAAAGGACGTGAACTCATCATTTTTTATGGCTGCATAGTATTCCATGATGTATATGTGCCACATTTTCTTAATCCAGTCTATCATTGTTGGACATTTGGGTTGGTTCCAAGCCTTTGCTATTGTGAATAGTGCCACAATAAATATACGTGTGCATGTGTCTTTATGGCAGCATGTTTTATAATCCTTCGGGTATATACCCAGAAATGGGATGGCTGGGTCAAAAGGTATTTCTAGTTCTAGATCCCTGAGGAATTGCCACACTGACTTCCACAATGGTTGAACTGGTTTACAGTCCCACCAACAGTGTAAAAGTGTTCCTATTTCTCCACATCCTCTCCAGCACCTGTTGTTTCCTGACTTTTTAATGATGGCCATTCTAACTGGAGTGAGATGGTAGCTCATTGTGGTTTTGATTTGCATTTCTCTGATGGCCAGTGATGATGAGCATTATTTCATGTATCTTTTGGCTGCATAAATGTCTTCTTTTGAGAAGTGTCTCTTCATATCCTTCGCCCACTTGTTGATGGGGTTGTTTGTTTTTTTCTTGTAAATTTGTTTGGAAGTTCTGGCCAAGGCAATCAGGCAGGAGAAGGAAATAAAGGGTATTCAATTAGGAAAAGAGGAAGTCGAATTGTCCCTGTTTGCAAATGACATGATTGTACGTCTAGAAAACCCCATCATCTCAGCCCAAAATCTCCTTAAGCTAATAAGCAACTTCAGCAAAGTCTCAGGATACAAAATCAATGTGCAAAAATCACAAGCATTCTTATACACCAATAACAGACAAACAGAGAGCCAAATCATGAGTGAACTCTAATTCACAATTGCTTCAAAGAGAATAAAATACCTAGGAATCCAACTTACAAGGGATGTGAAGGACCTCTTCAAGAACTACAAACCACTGCTCAACAAAATAAAAGAGGATACAAACAAATGGAAGAACATTCCATGCTCATGGGTAGGAAGAATCAATATCATGAAAATGGCCATACTGCTCAAGGTAATTTATAGATTCAATGCCATCCCCATCAGGCTACCAATGACTTTCTTCACAGAATTGGAAAAAACTACTTTAAAATTAATGTGGAACCAAGAAAGAGCCCACATTGCCAAGTCAATCCTAAGCCAAAAGAACAAAGCTGGAGGCATCACACTACCTGACTTCAAACTATACTGCAAGGCTACAGTAACCAAAACAGCATGGTACTGGTACCAAAACAGAGATATTGACCAATGGAACAGAACAGAGCCCTCAGAAATAATGCCACACATCTACAACTATCTGATTTTGACAAACCTGATAAAAACAAGAAATGGGGAAAGGATTCCCTATTTAATAAATGGTGCTGGGAAAACTGGCTAGCCATATGTAGAAAGCTGAAACTGGATCCCTTCCTTACACCTTATACAAAAATTAATTCAAGATGGATTAAAAACTTAAATGTTAGACCTAAAACCATAAAAACCCTAGAAGAAAACCTAGGCAATACCATTCAGGACATAGGCAAGGGCAAGGACTTCATGTCTAAAACACCAAAAGCAATGGCAACAAAAGCCAAAATTGACATATGGGATCTAATTAAACTAAAGAGCTTCTGCACAGCAAAAGACACTACCATCAGAGTGAACAGGCAACCTACAGAATAGGAGAAAATTTTTGCAATCTACTCATCTGACAAAGAGCTAATATCCTGAACCTGCATTTGGTGCTTTTAGCGTTCTGGATTTGGGCCATTCTAACAGGCATGTGGTGATATTTTATTGTTAGTTTAATTTGCATTTTTCTGAAGGCAAACAACATGGAGTGCCTTTTCACATGATAATTGGATCTGTATGTCTTTTTGGTGAGGTGTCTGTCAAAAGTTTTGGCCCATTATAGAATTGGTTTTTTTGTGTCTTTATTGTTGAGTTTTAACAATTTTTTGTATATTTTGGATAGCAGTCCTTTATATGATATGTTTTTTACAAATATTTTCTCCCTGTCTTTGTCTTGTGTTTTTATCTCTTGACAGTTTATTTCAAAGAGCAGATATTTTAGAAATGTTAATGATCACCAGCTTATCAATTCTTTATAGATTATACCATTGGTGTTGCATGTAAATATATATAATTTATATTTATATATTGTATATATAAAAATTTAGATCCGTGCTCCATTTTGTGTTTATTTTTATGAAGGGTGGAAGATCTGTGTCTAGATTTATTTTTGTGCATGTGCACACGTAGATGCCAGTTGTTTCAGCATTGTTTGTTGAAGATTTATCTTATTTCCCCTGTATTACCTTTCCATCTTTATCAAAAATCAGTTGACTATATGTCTGTGGGTCTATATCTGAAAATTCTGTTCTGTTCCATTTATCTGTCTACTCTTTCACTAAAACTATATTATCTTGATTACTACAGCTGTATAGTCTGTCTTGAAGTCAGATACCATCAGTTATTAAACTCTGTTCTACTTCAATCTTATGTTGCTTTTTCTGGGTCCTTTTTCTCTATATATAAACTTTAGAATCAGTTTATCAATATCTACAAAATAACTCTATAGGATTTTTATTGGGATTTAATTGTATTTAACGTATTAATACCTTAGTTTATTTATAGGTCAAATTGAGAAGAACCGGTATCTTGACAATTTCCGAGTCCTCCTATCTATGAATATAAAATATAATTACATTATTTAGTTTTCTTTAATTTCTTTCATCAAAGTTTTATAGTTTTTCTCATATCTTGTACATATATTCTTAGATTTATATTTAAGCATTTAATTTTGGGGGGTACTAATGTAAACAATGTGTTTTTTTTTATTTCAAATTCTCCTTATTTATTGCTAGTATATAGAAAATTAATTTATTAGTTCCAGGACTGTTTATCTTCTCTCTTTTTTTTTTTTTTTTTGGTAAATTCTTTTATTTTCTACATAAACAATCATTTCATTTTTGAGAAAAATCAGTTTTATTTCTTTTTTCTCATTCTATATACTTTTAAATTTTATTTTCTTATCTTATTGCACTAGCTAGAACATCCAATATAACATTGAAAAGCAGTGGTGAGAGGAGACTTTTGCCTTGTTTCTGATCATAGCAGGAAATTTTTGGGTTTTTTACAGTTAAGAATTTTGTTAGATGCAGGTTTTTATAGTTGTTCTTTAACAAGTTAAAGAAAATCTCTATCTATTTTACTGAAAGTTTTTATTATGAATTAATATTACATTTTGTTAAACACTTTTCTGCATCTACCGACATGATTACATAATTTATTTATTCAAATCACTAAACTGTAGTTACATCATATCAACAGATATGACAGATTACGTTAATCAATTTTTGAATGTTGAACCAGCTTTGCATAAAGGGAGTAAATCCCACTTGGTAGTGGTGTATAAGTCTTTTTATATATGTTGGATTCAACTTGCTAATATTTTGTTGAAGATTTTGCATCTATGTTTATAGTAGATATTAGTCTATTAGTTTTCATTTCTCATAATATCTTTGGTTTTGATATTAGAGCCTCCTAAAATGAGTTAGGAAGTATTTCCTCTACTTCAATTTTTAAAGAGATTGTAAGAAATTGGTATAATTTCTTCCTAAGATGTTTGGTAGAATTCACAATTGAACCCAAATTAGCCTCGTGCTTTCTGTTTTTACATGTTCTTATTTATTGGTTCAGTGTCTGATATAGTTGGGATGTTGTCCCTGCCCAAATTTCATCTTGAAATGTAATCCCCAGTGTTGGAAGTGGAGCCTGGTGGAAGGTGATTGGATCATGGGAGCAAATTTCTCATGAATTGTTTCAGTACCATACACTTGGAACTGTACTTGAGATAGTTATTGAGTTCTAGTGAGATCTGTTTGTTTAAAAATGTGAGGCAGCTTTCTTCTTTGTCTGTTTGTTTTTCAGACTTTTTTCCCTTTGCTTTTCAGACTTTTTACGCTTTGCTTTTCAATATTGATGGTTTCTACTGAGACATCACCAAGCTCAGAAATTCATTCTTCAGCCATTCTCAGTTTACCACTAAACCCATCAAAAACATTCTTGATTTCTCTTACCGTGTTTTTGATCTCTAAAATTTATTTTTGTTATTTCTAAGAATTTTAATGTCTATGTACAATGTCCATCTGGTATTGCATGCTGGGTCCTTTTTCCATTATAGCTCTTGGCATCTTAATTATAGTTATTTTAAATTCCTGTCTGATAATTCCAACATTTCTGCTATATTTAGGTCTGGTTCTCATGTTTGCTCTGTCTCTTTAATTTAATATTTTTAATATGTCTTGTAATTTTTTTCTTGATGGCTAGATAAGATGTACTGGGTAAAAGAAAGGCTATAAATAGGCATTCAGTGATGTGCTGGTAAGGCCTGGGAGAGTGGAAGTGTTCTATAATTCTTTAAGTAGGTCTTTTATTGAGCTTGTACTTCTAGGCTGTGAGCTTCACATATGTTTCTCAGGGCTGTTCCCCACTTTGGTGGGACTGAATCACTAGAATGTTTCTCTTTTTTTTTTTTTTTTTTTCCATATGGAAGGCTAAAGCTGACTAGAGCTGAGTAATTTTCATTCTCCAAGGTTAGACTTTAATAAAACCCCAGCAGGTTAGGCTCCAGTTAGTTTTTTCTGAGAGCAGAGCTTGTTAAGAACAGAATGCTCTGGCATATTTTTAAAGGTTCCTTTACCCCTCTCCCTCTAGAGGCACAAAAGGTTTTGTTATTTGTTTGCCATCAATATTCATTGTCACAACCTGGTGCTCTTAGAGGTAAAAATCACAAAAGTATCGGAGCTCCTGTGTATAGTCATAGTGACTAAAGAGACATTATGACTGTGTCTCTCTAGAGATTTTCTTTCAGGCCTGTAGATGCTGAGCCTCTAGTAACTCAGTAGTTATAATTCCAGTTCTCCTGCCTCAACACTGGTGCCTGCAGAGGTTGGCGCTATCCGTCTTTCTAATTTGGAAGCAAATCATTTTCCCTGTGACCACACCTCTCTGATAGAGCTAAAAGTAGTTGATTTTTCAGTTTGTTCAGTTTTTACTTGTTTTTAGAATGCAGAAAAAACTAACAGCTTCTTACAGGCCAAACCAGAAGAAATGTGGGTGGGTGTTTAAATTATTACTATTTTTAGTTATTTGGGACATCACATACACTTCTGTTATTTTATTTATTACTCTGAATTTACTGCTTTGCAATACAGCTTTATGCCATACAGAAATGTTCTAGGGCTGTGCTGTCCAATGAGGTAGTCATTTGCCACATATGGCTATTGAGCACTTGAAATGTGGCTAGTATGACTTTTTAATTAAAGTTTAATCTTCATTTAAATTTAAATAGTGACTAAACTATTGAAAAGAATAGCGTCAAAACTATAAACTGAATCCTTGACATATCAAAATCTAGTGCAATTTTGTTTTTTTATCTTATTCACTTATGATATTTAGTCCTTCAGAAACTTTATTTACTACCTTTCTACTAAATTAAATACATTCATATATTTACATAAACACCCCCACATGTGCAAACATATATATGTGTGTTTATGAGATAATACTTTTGTATTTTCACTAGTGTGTATATAAACAAAAATGTATGTAAAACATACATATGTATACACACATAGATATTATGTATATGTATGTATGTGTGTACAGGTTTATTTGCAATTTCATTGCTGTTAATTTCATTCTTCATCCTTGAATTTTCATTTGGTGTCATTTTCCTTCCACTGAAAGCACTTTTTATTATTTCTTTTAATGAAGTTTTGTTGTGGCAAAGTCCTGTTAACGTTTGTGTGACACCTTTGTTCTGGAGGGATGTTTTTCCTAAATATACAAGTCCTGGGTTGGCAATCATTTTCTTTCAGCACATTGTAGATTTATGTTTTATTTTCTCAGTTACAAGTCTAAATATTTCTCCTTTGAAGACAGTCAACATTTTTTCCTTTCCTTAGATGTTCTACAAATTTTTAGTGATGTGTTTTTGCATGTAGTTTCTTTTTATTTGTTGCCTTGAGGGTTTTTTGTTTGGTTTTGTTTGTTTTTATTTTTGTTTGATTTATTCAATATGTGCTTAGATTAACAAATTTTGAAAACTTCAGGTGTTACTTTTTCATATATTACCTCTTTTCTATTCTCTCTTCTCATTTTAGCATTTTGAATAATTAGATGCTTGAACTTCCTATTGTATACCTTATCCTTGTAACATCTCTCTACTTCATGCATTTATTTCTCTCAGCTTTATTTTGGATATTTTCCCCTCACTTATATTCCAGTTCACTAATCCTTTTCCAGAGATATCTATTGTTTTCAATCAAGTTTTATTTTTAATTGTGGTTATTATTTTGTTTGTTGTTCTAGAAATCTTACTTGGTTCTTTAAAATATCTGATAAGCATTCAAAAAATAGTTTACAGCTCCCTAAAAACTGCTTTAATTTTGTATTTTATTTTGCAAACACAGGAAGTGTAGTTTTTCCAAATTCTGTGTAGTATAGTTCTAATTTCTAGCTATGTATAGTTATTATCTATTGTATATAATGATTCTTATCCATGTTGCTTTGCCTGGGTCTCTAGTTATTTTTGGTTAAGTTTGAAAAATCATGACAAAAAACATGTGACCTATGATATCGTTTATTGAGAACTTTTTTTTTTTTTTTTTTTAGATTGAGTCTCTCACTGTCACCTGGGCTGGATTGCAATGGCAGGATCTCGGCTTACTGAAATCTCCACCTCCTGGGTTCAAGTGATTCTCCTGCCTCAGCTTCCCAAATAGCTATGATTACAGGAACCTGCCACCATGCCAAGCTAACTTTTTGTATTTTTAGTAGAGACAGGGTTTCACTATGTTGGCCAGGCTGGGCTCGAACTCCTGACCTCATGATCCACCCACCTCAGACTCCCAAGATGCTGGGATTACAGGTGTGAGCCACCACGCCCGGCCTATTTAGAACTTTTATTTGCTCCTTTTTGGTGCCCAGGTGTGCTAAAACCTTACAGAATGCCTTAATCCAGTTTTGAAGATTGAACTATTTCTATGGTGCCCTAGAAGCAAATTACTCAATATTAAGCCAAAGTTTGCACAAGTGCCTGCTTATTGCTATTTAATTCTTGTCCCAGTGATGTTAATAGTTTGGATCTCTACTCAGGATATGAAGGTTTTACTAAAACACCACACAGGTGCGCCTTGAATGACAACATTTATACCTGAAACAGATGATGTTGTAAAAATCCGACCTCTCAGTTCTACTTCTGCATTGGCAAATAGCGAAGAGCCACAGTAGCCACAAAAATCATGGATTACTAATCTGGGTGTTTCTCTTTTGCCTTCTGCTTAATCTTGGCCTGATAGCTTTGGAAACTAAAACAAGCAAACACATGATCAAATAAAACCTTACACACTCTTCTACAAAACCCTGTGTATGCCGAAGCCCATACCTAGAACACAAATTCAATGGAATTATGCTGACTGATGGGATACCAGCATAATCTCTGGAAATGGGAAAAAGACAAACTACCAAAGATCCCACACTTTCCAATTTTTTCTCACAGTAATGATAATCTAATGGCTGTCAAACATATGACCTGCAGGATGAGTAAAATATCTTAGTGGCTTACTTCAGATAGATTTCACTACTTGTTACATCTCCATTTATTTCTTGAGAAGATAATGAGTCATGGAAGAGACATTCCAGCAATCTAACATTGCCACTATGATTTTGACATATGAATCTTAATGTAACTTTATTATAATTATTCTCTGAATGGAAAGTAGACTTTTATTTTTAAATTATCTGCTAAATCAAAATGTTCTTTCCTATTCAGACAAAAGACTTCTACAATTTATGTCAGATTCTTGTGTTTGTCTGATGTCTCCTATACTATTTTATTTCAAAAACATTTATATTCTAAATATAAAACAAAATTTGTGTATGTGTGTGTGTGTGTGTGTGTGTGTGTGTATGGAAATATTTTCTGTGCATCGAACACATAGGAATTTTTAAACCAAATCATTTAGGAAATTACATCTTCAAAGACACAAATTGCAAAATTAATGATAAATCTTCCCTCTACCTTTTGTTGAAGCTCATTCCAAAGCAGAGACTTGAATGATTTTAATTGGACAAAATAGCCCACATAGTAAGAAATTATTATGTACAAAATTCAAATGAGTAATCAATTAAGAATTACAAAAATAAAACCAGAAAAATAAAACAATCTTCTCCTGTGGAAGGACATCATATTGAAGTCTTTAAAAACCCTGCTGTGCTGCATACCAGGCTTGCTCCACTAAAATGTAGAGTTGTGATTAGATAATCAAAGCTTTGAAGATATTATTCTGCCAAGTGAGAGACCTTAATAGTATAATGAAATAATTGATTTTCATTAATTATTTAAAGGTTGGTCAAAAAAGGCAAGATTATGCAATGAGGTTTGAATTTTCTAAATGAAAACAGCCTATGACTTATATCCCCAGCAAAGCAACATGTGTCTATGACATCCTGGGCTAGCCTGTCCGTTATTTAGTAAACTATGAAAAAGAGGCCTTTGTGACAAAGGCTGGTAAGCAGAGTGGAAAAAGCACTATTTGCTATGCTTGAGTTCCTATTTAAATTTCATGAAAGAAAAAAATTAATGTATGTTTGCAATAATGTGGATTATATAATAGTGTGGATTCTATCATATATGCAGTCCTAGAATGAAATGCAAAGACAATAGCCAGCCTCATGTATTCCAAAGTGTTGACATAGGTGGTAATTATAGCATTTAATGTGTAAATGCTAATTAACTCATTTAATCTTTAACATAGCTCTCCTATGAGTTAGAAAATGCTGTTCCTTTATTCTTATATAAAAATGAAAAACATAGAAGCTTAATAAAATTGTCTAGTGTCCTAAAGTTAGCAAATACAGGAGCCAAAATTGGGATCCACCTAATCTGGCTTCAGAGTCAGCTGTTTTAAAACTGCATTTAAGTTATTTTTAAGGAATAAGGAAATGGGTAATAAAAGATGAAGAGAAAGCCACCCAGGCTTTCTTGAGATGAGACAGCTAGGGTCATGAAAAAGTAAGATTCCAGAGAGTGGGGTCAGAATTCACTGGGCACCATCAGGAAAACATCGATGCTGCTTGAAGAAGGAACACGCAGTCTCCAGCTCTGTGAAGCTTTTCCTGAAGAAGAGTAGTCGAGGATATGGGCGGACTTGGAGAAGAAAGGAACAGCATGAATATTCAATTGACTTTCTAGCTCTCTGACTAGGAAGCATATTTTGGATTTTTAATATCATTCAGGAGGTTAATAAGGAGCAAGTTGCTAATGGAAACAACCAATTTCTCTGAGCTTAACTTCACATAAATAAAACCTGATGCAGACGCAGTGCTACATTTCAGTACGGTCCCAGTGCACCTCCAGCACTCTTCAGCTTATTTGGTTATAGTGCAAACTCTGGGAGAACATGGTTTTTCTGTCAAAATAGCAGGTTACGCTGAGGTAAGTGCATGAACACAACAGAAATATATTTCTAACACACACACTCACATCTGACTTGGATGAGCTGGGGGTTTTATTCATCACAGTTACTCTGGAATCTAGAATATTAGAGGCTTCATTTTGAAATATACTTCCAAGACTGTTGAAATAGGAAGACAGACTATGGAGAATTGCATACTAGCTCTTAAAGCTTCCATTCAGGCAGGAGATCCACAATTTTTTTTGGTCAAAGGAAGTAATATGGTCATGCCTACTTTTCAAGGGGGCAGGGACGTGAAATGCTCTAATGCTTGGAAATATATGGTCATTGATACAAATGTCTGCCACACCCAGAGTAAATAAGATACAAAAGCCCTGGAGATTTTGTGGCCTTTTCTCAGCCAACCAGGCATTAAAAATGGGTCAGAAAGTGAGAATATTCTAGGTGGTGTAACTTAATGGGTTTCCTTTCAGAAATAACATAATATAATGTATTGAGGATCTTGAATCACTCAATTCAAATAGATGGTAGAGATTTCCATACTGGAATAATAATGTCTTTTTTCTCCTTTATGCAGATAGTAAAGATTGTTAATTGACTGATTCACCATTGTTTACTGAATCAACTAACAGTGGCTCTTTGATGAAAGAAACAGGAGCTGAGAAGAAACCAAACTTATAACATCTGCCAGGACCAGTGATCTACAAGGGCTTGAGATCTGAGCAATTTCTTCAATAACTCAGCCAGGCATGAGCAAGAACACTTTAGGGCAGTGAGCTGTTCAGCTACTGATGTATCACAGTTGGCACCTATGGAGAGACACCTGAGGTGAGAAATGAGATGCAATTTCCGACACATAAATAAGTTCTGCCTGCAAAGTCTTTACTCAGAGAAGAATGCATAAAATAACCTTATGAAGCTATGTTCCTTTCCTTTGTCAAATTGATTTTGTCACCCAAAAATAGTCATGATATTTTCTTTTCACACAGTAAAACTTCAATTAAAGCCTCTTTTAATTACTTAAATATATACTTCAAGATATAGTGATTGGACAAGAACAAGTAAATAAATTTCATATCCTATTTTTACTTAATTGAAGTAAGCAAAATATAATATTTAAAAGAAATTATTATCTTATGACCCTTTAGGAGGATTATTCAACTAGATAGAAAATTTTAATACTTTAAGAATGGTTGGAATTTGGAATGTTCATTCCACAAATTCAAAAATCCCTGATGGCTACAAGCAGCAAATTTAAAGACATTCATATCGTATATATTTCTTCTGTATGTCCTTTGGAGACATTTATTCTTAGCATAAAGTGAGAACTACTTTTATTATAAAGACAAGAAATCTGAAATTATGCAGCACAAAAAATAACCATTTGATTACACATGGAAAATATCTTTTAAAGATTTTTAAATATTTCATTTTTAGAAAAGAAAGGTATTACATGTCTTAGGAAAGCAACAGGAAAAAATATTTAAACAAGCTAAAGTCAATATTCCTTAAATTTACATTTCCCAGATACAGACATAGGAGATCTGAGTTCAAACCCTAACTCTGCCACTTACTCCCCATGGAAGTTTTGCCAAGTTATTTAATTTCTCAGAGCTGCATATTTCACATGCTATTTTATGAATATTTGACATATATTTTTACAAATTTGTACTGTGAATTTTGACCACAGACCTAAATAAGAGACACTCTAGTATACTCTACTATTGTATAGGCAATACATTCATATTTGAGGCCATAGCAAAAATTTAGTAGTGTATAGAGACGCAACTGGCAAAGTGATAAGGGAAAACCATAGCAAAAATGAAGAAAAATGAAAAGTTCTAGATGCACCATAGGTTTTGTTTATTAATAATTGGTTGTAAATATTGATTGTATTCGTGTAAGACAAGTTTTTTTCAATGTGGTGGTTTTTAAAAGCAAAAAAAGAGATCTTCCCCCTTCTCACTTTTTTAACCTTACTGATCCAGGGGTTGTGTTATTGTTACACAAACACACACTCACAGACATACATATTAAAGCTATCAGTTCATCTGATTTCTAGTAGTTAATTGATTCCTAGCAATAGTGACATTATATTAGACAACCTGAGAAACTAGATTCATAAAAACTGCCAAGAAACTACTTTTGCCATTTTCTAAGTAATTTAGCATTTCTAGACCAAAGGAGGACTAACAATCTTTGCCTTTGACATGTAACAAGTAACTTTTATCTTCATGGGAAATGCCAGGAAATTTTAAACAGGCTTGAACTGTGATTGAGAAACAAAAGGCCACCTTCTTCATTTTTTATTTATTCAAAATAAATCTGAGGTCACTGTGGAATAATTTCCTTTAACCATGTGAGGGCATGTGTTACCTTTAAGGAGGATAATAGTTGCCTTTATCTCCTGTCTCAAGCCTGAGCAAACATAAAATCAGTAATATACATGCATCTCTATCAAAGACAATAGGTTGTTCACTGATATTCAGTTTTCTTCTATTTCAGGGCATAAAATGAAAGGTACCTCCCTACCAGCTTCAAGTTAGGTAGAATCATATGACTTGCTACTATTAGTAAAATGTGAGTAGATATGGAGTGATAGTCCAGTTCTAAGTATTTAATGCAAGGGCTCCTGGGATTGTAAAAGCCTAGGCTGATGAGGAGGTGGAATGCAACACTTTTTCAAGCAGGAAAGTTGGTCTGGACAGTAAGCATGTACAAAATATAACCCTTTGTTCTCTGAATCATCGAGATTTGGAAGCTCATTTGTTTACATGGTACAGGCAAACCAGTCCGGAATTATATAATCCCTTTCTCCAGCAGCTTCCAGAGTATCCTCCTGCCTATCAGTTTTTTTTTTTTTTTCAAGAAAGGTGATCGATGACTCATCCTTTCAAACTAAGTGCATCCAGCTATTCTTTATCTTATATATGCTACAGTTCTAAAATAGCTGATTCATTAGAAGATAAATGAAAAGCAAGAATTATTGTTTAAAAATAGAAAATAAGACAACTTTCAAACAGAAGTTTAATTTGATATCATCTTTTCAGAAAGGAAATTAACTGAAGCCTCAGTTGTCCTCAGGCAGAATTCTCCTTGATTACTCATAAAATGAGCCTAATATGCTCTTTCATTAAATCTGGGCATATTTGCTGTTAGATAGCTCTATATACAAAAAAGACATTATGGATGATTTCTGCAGTATTCCCTGAAATGGTTTTGCTACTCTCTCACCTCTATCACCAGTATTTATGACATTACTATCTATTTCTATTGCTTTTCTGTTTTAAAAACATAAAATTTCTACAGTTGCTCCTCCAAAAATAAATTATTCAGCAATTTATTGAATTCTTAATAAGTATTAGACCTGGGATTAGGCATCAATTTGAGAAGGTATTTGGTGCTATTGTACAGATCTTAACAACATGTAATCCTTCTCTTCAATAGTTTACAATCTACTTAGACAGCAAAGCTGTATGTAATAAATGCCCCCCACAAAAAAAAATAGCCAAACAAAAAACAGCGATCAGTATATCTAACCATGTCAAACCCGTAATATTGCCAAATAAGAAACTGCGTGGAATGCTGTTTCTCTGAGCTGGCATTTATATTTCTAAGGCAATAAATGAGTCACTTATCCTCTCTTGATATCTTAGGCTCCATGTCTGTAAAATGAGAGATTGGACCAAATAATATCCAAGGTTCTCACAAACTCTGCAAAACTGTAATTCAGAATTATAAAGCACACGATGGTACTGATATTTCTATCTTTAGAATTTGTTTATTCTATCCACATAAATAATGTTTCTGAGTCTTAATTTATCCATTTTAAGATGCAGTATACCCAAGTATTAGCTCTGAGTCTGGACAGATTCAGCATTTGATTTTGCACATCAAAGGTAAATGTACATTCACTCAGAGCCTTCCAGCATGATGTGATGCTTAAACAGGATTACCATTTAATGTCTGGATGTTGAGAAACACCTAGATAGAAAGTGACCTATGCTTACAGGCAACCCAAGGCACAGGAGATAGCAATGAGGCTTCCCAGACTGATGAAGACTTGATTCACCAAATTTATTAGGGGCATGTTAAAAATGATACAGAAAGAAAATTCTTTGATCTGAAAATTAGAAAAGCCGAGTACATAAATCACTGAAAATATTATCCCTTTTCACTGATAGCTTTGGAATGCTATCAATGTCCTTTGTTCCCTATATTAATGTATTATAACTAAAATATTTCTGTCGAAAAGGCAAACTCTAATCGGTTGCCTAAAGTTTTTTTTAATTCCTTATCAGCCAATTCTGACTTGAATCATTGTATCTCCTCCATAATGAAGTATGTCTCCATTTCTCCAGCCTATATTTTAAATACTTTTTCTAATATTCAGTTGAGGGAAAAATTATATTGAATTTTGGTAAAACAGAAATGACTACACGTATAGTCTTTGAAAATTGCCAGCAGGGTATTTGCTAACCATAATTTGTGTTGGATTTTAACGAGTACTTTAGTTGATTTATTATCTTATCTGCTAGAAATATTTAATTCTTTTTTTTGTTTTTTTTTTTTTTTGGTAAGATACAGAATCTCACTCTGCTGCCTAAGCTGGAGTCACTTACAGCTCACTGTAGTCTCGACCTCCCGGGCTCAGGCAATTCTTCTGCCTCAGTCTCCCAAGTACCTAGGACTACAGGTGAATACCACCATGCCTGGCTAATTTTTAAAATTTTTTGTACAGACAAGTTCTTTCTATGTTGCCCAAGCTGGCCTCAAACTCCTGACTTCAAACAATCATCCTCCCTTGGCCTCCTAAAGTGCTGGGATTACAGGCAGCACTTTACAGCCTGGCCTTAATTCTTGAATAGACTTTTTTACCGTTTGCTGGGGAAAACCATGATAAACTTTGAAAAAAGATGATAAAGCAAGGAGAGATTTCTAAAGTTAAGTGTGATTAAAATATTTTTAAATGGATCAACAAAAGGTAAAAAGGAGAAAAACATTGGTAGAAATAAAACAGTATCAATTAACTATACTGCAAACAATGAGCAAAAGAAGTTGAGAAATTTAATTGAAATACAATAACACACCATTGTATAGAACTTACTATATTTCAGAGACTGTTAAAAAGAATTTACAAGTATTAATATATTTAGTTTTCACAATATCTTCATGAGAGAACTGGCACTATAAATCCAAATTAACAAATAATGAAGAGACACAGAAAGTCTTTGTGTCTTGCACAAAGTCATGTACCTGGTAATAAGTGGCAGATTCAGAATTCTGAACTTGTATATTCTGACTGCCTTTATTAACCAATAATGTAATTGGACTAAAATCTTAGTTTAAAAGATAAGAATAGCAGGCTAGATTCTAAAAATACAGTTTTATGCTATCAGCTGCAATCAACCTAAGAAATGAAAAAAAGAGAGAAATACTAAGAAAGATAATAAAAAGGATTTATTAGGCAAATACTAACTTAACAGAGTTGGTGACATTAAACAAATAGTTATTAATAGCAAGCAAAATCGAATTTATTTTATCTAACTAAAATAGATTATTTTAATAAAGAACAATTATTTTAATAAAGAAAATTACTTCATAATATTAAAAGCTTCAAATTTTCTTGATGATTAAAAACAATGAATCTAAACTCATCTACACAAAGAACGACATATCAAAATACCTTGGACACTGATAGAACTAAGGAGAGATTGATAAATATTTTAGCTCTTTTCCTAATTAATAGATTTAACAAACAAGAATACAAATAGAAATTTAGAATATTTAAACAATTATTTTAACTAAACTAACTAGTGGATGAATATAAATATTGCAACCAACAATTGTAGAATTCATAAACTTTGTTAAAAATCTGCTGTGTGCTAGGTTTACAAGTCTGACAAATTTCAATGGTTTGAAATTCTACATATCAGAAGTCCAACAACAATGTATTTTGATTAATAATTACAAAAATTATGGTTAGCAATTTAAAAACAATTCTAAATAACTCATGAATTAAATAATTATAATGGATATGAAAAATATTTGTAATGGGATAAGAAAATCAGTATAGTTACAACTTAGGGATAATGCTAAGGTATCAATTAAATGAAATTTATAGTCTTAAGTATATGCATTCAAAATGATGAAAAATTCAAATGATTGAACTAAGTAACCAATTTCAAATGTGAAAAGGAGAAAATTTCGGAAATATTTTAAAGAAGTAAAAAAAGCGAGAAAGGAAGAAAGAAAATAATAAGTTTATACAATTCATTGAAATAAAAATCAAATGAGGAACTAATACATTCAAAAGTTTCCATCAAAAATAATAGTAAAATGAACAGCAGTCAGCTAGATTAAGGCATAAACAATATTAGCAATTTTAAAAACCATAAAATACTATAAAAAGCCTTATGCTGATTCATTTGAAAATCTAGATAAAATCCATAAATCCTGAGAAAAATATAACTTATTACTACTGACACAAGAAGAAAACAAACATGCTCAGAGAAAGAAAATATTCTTATGAATCAACTACAGGGCGGGCGCAGTTGCTTTGTAATTAACTATATATTCTAAGGTAATTCCAATTTTAAACAAAATCATATATAGAATAGGAAAGAAATGAAACGAAAAAAGAAGTATTACTCAATATGAAAATGAGAAGTATTGAAGTATTACTCAATATGAAAATGAGAAGTATTACTCAATATGAAAAAGAAGTATTACTCAGTATGAAAATGAGAAGAAATGAAATAAATGAAGAGAGAATTAATACTACTCGATGTATGTTATGATGCCTGTAAAATGTTGACACAAAAACCATTGATAGTACAAGAAAAAAATCCATTCACATGGAAGAAAAATCTTAAGTAAAATTAGCCAAATATATGTAGCAATATATAAAAGTAATAATACATTATAATTTTTATTTCTGTAATGCATATGTAAGAAAATTATACAAGAAAAATATAAATTACCTGAAATACTTTATCAAAATACATATTTTTGTCAAGTTTTAGGTTGAATTTCTGAGAAGGGAGGAATAAAATGGACAGATCTGAGCAAGAATACAGGGGTTTCATTATTATATATCAAACTGGCCTCTGCATTTACTATTCAACTGGGTGAAGATAATCGGAAACAATATGTGATGAATCACGGATTCGGAGTCAGGTAACCAGACTTCCAGGATGTGTCTGTAACTGCAGGGCATTAGGCACATCTTTCAATGGTTAAACATGTTTTATCTTGGATGTGAAAATGTTTACTCAGGAGTTACCAAAGAAAATTATTATGATAGGTGGAATGGAATCAAGGGAGGAAGAGGAGTTAATCCCCTGGTGTCTAAAATACATTTTTGCTGCTTTCATGAAAAAGAAAATTTAAGATCTCTTTCTACCGTGTTTGTTTATAACTGCTGCTTTTACTATGAAAAATGAGGTGGCATTTTAAAAACACCATTTGATTCTCTCACTAGCCATTTACAAAACATTTCTTTAACTTTCATTGTTAAAGGATAAGATCCATACATTCTTGAATTGAAACCTCAATAATATTGTTCTAATCCATTTTTCAGGTTTTTCCCATTATTCTTTTCTATGAATACTGCTCTGTTCAGGTTGACTTAGTGTTTCCCAAATGCTTCTTTCATTTTCCTGTATCAGTGTTTTGCTGATACATTTCTAAAGCAGAAGGCATTTTGGTCATGTCCCTGCTTTGAAATACTACTAATTCTTCAAGATCCAGCTGAAACAATTCTGATTACAGAGATTCACTCAGTTGTACTTTGCCTGAATATATTTCTTCTTTCTCTAAAGTACTAGATAGCAGTAGGGTGTGTGTACAAGGTAAAGAAGTGGACTTAATGAAGAGGGGAAAAACCTATTTTACTTAGTATCTAATGAAACTAGAAACATTAAATATGTAGATTAATTACAGTAGCATAGGTATACAATCTGGAAACTAATACATATTTATGAGGATGACTTAATTTTTTATTCATAGGGGAGTATGATTAACATATAATACTCAAGTATTTAACCCCCTTGATAAAGCCAGTTTTCAATCTAAGCTTTATCTCAGTTAAAAGGTAGTAATAATTAATAGTACTTATATCATAGGGTTAATATGGATATTAAATGAGTTACATAGCAAATTTTAGGAAAATGTAAAGTTATTAAAGTAGTATTTGACCCATGGTAAATATTTTATGGGCTAGCTGTTTTTACTACCGCCATTTTTTCAAGTCGATGTCTATTTTAATGGAAAATTGTCCACCTGCACTTCAAGAAGTAATTTCTATAGCCAAATATTTACTCCCTAAGCAGACTGTCTGTCAAACAATGAGAAGCAAAAGAATAACACAACAAAACAAAGCTTTCGCCTGACTTCCCCAATGTATGTACCCACACACATTTCTTATACTCTTCCCCTTCCTTTTCAGTTTTGATATAGCAAATGTGTCATATATTTTATTATTTTCTTTATTATTTAGGAGGGCAGAAAATTTGGTCTATTAATGTTCACAGTTGTATCTCCAATGCCTAGAAGAGCCTAGCATATTAAAAACAAAACAAAACAAATAAATATAGTTTAATCTATCAGATAAACAACAGCAACACAATATTATTTTCTATATAAATTTAATAACTTGTCTCTTATACCAAGTGAGTAAGTCTTATAGTAAAATCCTGTATATTCTGGAGTTTGTGGAAACACACATCTTGATTAGCTTTTCCTTTTTCACCTAAAAAAAGTAATTTGTCAAGTTATTTCCTATTCTATCTTTGCATCATCTTATACACAACGAATAATGAGCAAATATTTGAGTATAATCTGACATTTGAAAGAAAAAGACCAAGATAAATAAACTTCCTCAAAAGAAACAGAAAACTGAGGGAACAAAAGTCAACTTTAAAAGTTCTGATTTTGTCTTAAGAGAAACTAGAAAAATATAGACTATTCTTAAAACAAAAATATAATGTTATGAATAAAGTACAAAAAAATAAGAGTTCTTAGAAATTTGAATACAATTTTCAAAATAGTCATAATTATAACCATAGAAACCTGAAAGGTAAACTTGGGGCTACTTCCTAAACTGTGGATCAAATATCAAGGACAGTGAAAATATAGCACAGATAATAGAAAAGAACATTAATTCAGGATTCACAAACTGGATTTATGGGAGTTTCAGAAAGAGAAACAGAAAAACAAGAGATTTGTCAAAGAACCAATGAGAAATTGTTTTCCAAAGTGAAATGGAGATACACATCAAAAATTTGAAAAATTATACCAAGTTTCAGGACAAATAATAAAAGACCCATATTCCAAATTTAGATATATTTTAAAATTTCTCCATACTGATGAAAATAGAGAACATCTTTAAAAAAATAAAATAAAGACAGGGATTAGATATTTAATTGAGTACTTTGGTTATTAGAATGTAATGAGGGAAATTTCCTTACAATTTTGAGGGTAATGGTTGAATCTACAATTAGATGTGTGAGAGCAATATCATGAAATTTACCAAGATGCAAATTCTCATAGTCTATCTAACAGATCTGCCTTGTCGTAGGAAGTCATTGGAAGAAGAGAGTAAATCAAGAAAGTGAATGTAAATGATCCAGGGAAGAGTGAATTTAGACACGGATAAATGAAGACCCAGGAAGCCACCTGTGCCGCTGGACTTGAGAGCATTACGTCCAGGCACATTGAGAGGGACTTCAGGAGGAAGGTCTTGGACGAATAAGGAATGCCATGAGCTAGAGCAGGGGTCCTCAACTCCCGGTCCAGACTGGTACTGGTCTATGGCCCCTTAGGAACCTGGCAGGTTCACCTCCTGGCAGCAGGAGGTGAGTGGCAGGGAGTGAGTGTTACCACCTGAGCACCGCCTCCTGTCGAATCAGCAATGCCATATATTTTCACAAGAGCGCAAACCCTAATGTGAACCGCGCAAGCTGGGAATCTAGGTTGTGTGCTCCTTATGAGAATCTAACTAATGCCTATTTGATGATCTGAGGTGGAAGAGTTTCATTCTGAAACCATCCCCATGCCCACCACCCACCATCCCTGGGAAAATTGTCTTCCATGAAACCGGTCCCTGGTGCCAAAAAGGTTGGGGTCCTCTGAGCTAGAGGAAATGTTTGAGAATTTTGAAGAAGCTTGGGTTATGAAGACAGATGTAGCAAAAAAAAAAAAAAGTCAATTAAGACGCTAGGAAAAAAAAATTTTAATAACCCAAGAAAATGATAGGTAATTACAATGTTCTATTTAACTACAGTAAACAATATCCGCATAAGTATAAAAATATAAATACTAATTATTGATTTTATTCCCTTAAAATGAAACAATAGAGGAAATATAGAGTACCTGGGGTTGCAAACTGAATGTAAGTATAGTCAACCTTGATATATGAAAATAAATATTCAATTTACAGAGGTTGGAAGGTTAAAATGGAGAAGATGAGGAAAGGTCACAAGAATAAAACTTTCTTGTTACAAAAAGCATAAAATTTTCTCTTTTTTTTTTTTTTTTTTTTTTTGAGAAAGAGTCTCACTCTCTCACCAGGCTGAAGTAAAACTTTCTTATTACAAAGAGAATTTTTTTTTCCCTAGGGAAGGGAGAAAAATGGATGCTGGGTAGAAAACTAGTTATCCAAGCTACAGATTGATAACCAATATAATAAGTACAAACAGGATTTTAGTGATATCAAGCAAGTGAGATAAATTCTCACCCTTTATTGTAAAAGGTCAATAGTTTATTCAGCATATGAGTCCATTTATAATAGTATAAGCTCATTGTGTATGGGTGATTATTTTTTAAATATAGAAATTAAAAATGTAAACAGCAATGATTATTTGTAGGGCACAACATTGGAGATAGATGCTTGGAAAAACGTGTTGCTTTTCATAAGTTGATTTTTGTATCATTTGACATTAAAATATTTACATTTTAATTAGATACAAAATAATTATAAGGGGATTATATTATTGATTATTCCTGTGTATCACTAAACTACCTGCCCTGCACACAGTAGCATTTTGTAGATGTTATCATTGATGTTATAAATTAGCTTCGAGAATAAAGTAATATATACTAACAAAGCTTTTAAATTATAGATTATCATTGAAGAATAAAGTGTGATCCTTCATTTATTCATTTTTTAAATGTCCACAGAAGCATTATATAACTTACACACATGCTTTTCTTTTAAAAATTTATCATAGGCATTTTACACTATTTTTGGTAGTACAAAAGTGACTTTGATCTTATTATATAGGAGCAGCTAAATATACAAACAATACTAATAGTCATATTAATTTTATAAACAGCCATCTTAGTTGAATCTCTTAGGTTTTCTAAGGATGCATATGTAGTCATAACTAGTATGTTTTTACAAAGTATCTTAATTGCCATTGGTAACACTTCCAAAATAATGTTAAGTAGTATTAATGACAGTGGATACTTATATCTCACTTTGGTGGTAATGCTTCTCAATGAAGATAACTTCTCTCCCTTGTTTTTTTGTTTTTTGTTTTCCCATATTAAGTATTTTCTTTTAAGAAAATGTCCGCCCTTACCCCACCCCAACATCTTCCCCATCTCTATCTCCATCTCCATCACTAAAGGCACTACTTTATTTTTCCTTAGAAATGACTACTTTTCTTAAGTACTTTTTGTCAGGTATTGAGCTAATATCACTGTGCTTGTGATTTACTAACATGATACTTTTTTGTAAAAAAGCAAACCAAGAATTTTAGCAATTGAAATAGTTTAACTAGCAAGAAAATTATCTGTTTCTTGTAACTTTAAAATAATTTAGCCAGCATAGCTGTTTTTGGAAGGTCTTTCTTTGAAAGTTTCCCCACAAGCCTATTGTTTGGATGTCAGGAGACATTTAGCTGTGTCTAGTCAGCTGTAAGCAGCCACCCAACTGCTTAATAAGCTGCGGCTTATTCTTTCCTACCTCTTCTACCCCTACCTTCTCTGATAACTCTCCTAACTGACTTGGGTGTGGGTGGAGAAAAATGGTCTCATCTTCATCTCATCTTCAGTACCATTTTGTCTGCAGTTAGTAGAAACTGTTTCACTCTGAGTAACATTATTTTGCATTGGCGTGACTCCACAGCTGTCTCTCACACTCCACATTAAGGTATTTATGAGATCTCCTAGAACTATCTCACTTTCAGAATGCTACATTGTTCTGGAATTATGGGGAGTCCAAATCAAATCATGCTGTTCTTCACTCAATAAAGAGAAATTGCGGGTGTCCTGGGTGCTAAACAGTTCGCAATACCATAGCCTGGACTTGCCTACATGAATGCTTTTAAAGATGTTTTAACTTCTTTATTTCATTTTCTGGTATCTGCCAGGTAATATTTTTCAGAGCATATGGTATGCAATTATGGCCATTTTAAAGATGAGTATAGATAGTTTTTTGTGTCTTTAATTTTTACTCATTTCAGTGGGCTTCAGAAAGTAATAAAAGTAAAATAAAAGAAGTAATTCAGGTCAGGTGCGGTGGCTCAGGACTGTAATCCTAGCAATTTGGGAGGCCGAGGTGGGCAGATCACTTGCGGTCAGGAGTTCGAGACCAGCCTGGCCAACGTGGTGAAACCCCGTCTCTAATAAAAAAACAAAAATTAGCTGGAAATCACTTGAACCCAGGAGGTGGAGGGTGCAGTAAGCCGAGATTGTGCTACTGCACTCCAGCTTGGGCAACAGAGCAAGACTCCATTAAAAAAAAAAAAAAAAAAGAAGTAATTCAAAGGGGCTCCTTCATGAAGTCTCCACACACCTTATTTCTGAACTTTATCTCTTTTTGACCTTCAGAGAGCTTGTGCTTTTATGTCTACCCAATTATTTAGCAGCTCTTCCTAATTCACTGGTTTGCAAATTGTTCTGGAACTTGGTTAATTCCCTTCCCCAGTCTTTTGGTTTTCTTTTGGCCCTTGTCTTAATCTTCTTGTCTGAATCCCCCACATAGCCTTTATGAGTGAAATTTGCATTTAGCAGATTGAGTTGGGTGTTCTTGGGACAGGATATCAGAGGGCTGTCTTGAAATTTCTTTAGTGCAACATTCCCCAAAAATTTACAGAGCTCTGTGCAGACTAGCTTCCCCCTTTATTTTGTATTTTGCTCCACGTGATAGTCTCTGGAATAAACTCGGCCATGCATAAATATTCCAGAAAAACTCAAGACACTATATGAGTTAGATCAGTTTGTGTCTTTGCTTCGACTTTGAAAGACAAAATCTGAACAAGGAAAAAGTATGACTTTCCTTTTATTCATTTTGCTTTGAATCAGGGCAAACGATGTGATGTGTTCCTATTATTCTATATTGTAATATCCCATATTATATGCTTAGGTAGTGTATTTTATAAATTGCTATAAATAGTACTGACTATGTTATATTATGCATTCTTGAAATTTCACAGTGGTTTTTGAACCAAAGATGTACTGATTTAATAGGAATAAATTTGAGAGAAAAGTCTCTGATTTTCATTTCTTGCATTTTATTTATACAAGTTGTGGCCATCAGTTTAAGATAATTCATGTGATTTTTATACACATTAGAAGTGTGAAGGGAACTGCAGACATAATTGTTCTAGGGAAGGTTTCGGTTCCAGCTGTCTGTTATTACCCAAGTCCAAAAAGCACCGAGGTCTGGCTACTTTGAATGTTCAGGACCGGGACACCCTTCTGCAGATCAAAGTCTGAGAGTCTAAATTTTTAAATCAACTTGCTAAGTATGCAGACTAATGAACTCTGTTGTTGTTGCATGCCTATAAATTTTTTACCGCTATTTCACTGTGGCCACAGTCTGCTTTTTGTTGATTTATTAATTTCCGTCTATCCCAACTTCTTTCAGAAAATCACCTTAATTGACTACGACACCACTATGGAAAAATCATGTACTCACGTTCCCAAAAGTTCTCCTTCCTAATGGTAGTTTTAGTATACTGATATTATAGTTCAGATAATATATCTATGTATATATGTATACATATGTATTAGAATGTGTGTATATATACACATATGTATATATGCACACATATATACATACATATGTGTACATATATACACATATGCAAACATATACACATATATACACATATGTATACATATGTGTATGTGTATATGTGTATATATGTATACATATATGTATGTGTATATGTGTATGTATATGCGTATATGTATACATATACATGCGTATATGTATACATATATACACATACATATATGTATACATATATACACATACATATATATGTATACATATATACACACACATATATGTATACATATATACACACATACATACATATGTATACATATATATACACACACATACATATATATGTATACATATATATACACACATTCTAATATGCAAGCTGTTTATCACACTTCAATATATCTGGAATTACTATTCTCTTTATTACTGATAAGAGTTTAGGTTCAGGCTGAGCACTGTGGTTCACGCCTGTAATCCCAGCACTTTGGGAGGCCGAGGCAGGCTGATCACCTGAGGTAAGGAGTTCGACACCAGCCTGGCCAACATGGTGAAACTCTGTCTCCACAAAAATACAAACATTAGCTGGGCGTGTTGGTGTGTTCCTACAATCCCAGCTACTCAGGAGGCTGAGGCAGAAGAATCACTTGATCCCAGGAGGCAGAGGTTGCAGTGAGCTGAGACCAAGCCATTGCACTCCAGCATGGGCAACGAGATCGAAACTCCATCTCAAAAAAACAAATAAATAAATATATAAAACTTTAGGTTCAATAAAATGTTATTAATTGAACTTTCCTTTCACATAGGAAAAGTTGTTAGCATTTGCTAAGTCGTACCTTTCCTTGATATTTCCACATTAATATTTCTCTTTTCTAGGAGTCTCTACGAGAATATATGGCATGTTCAACTCCTTTACACTGTTTTTTTTAAAACATGTGTTGCATGTATGTTATGCTTTCAATATTAAAAAAAACTAACTGTTTCGGAGCAGGAGTTTCCTCTTCTGCGCATTTTGGTATTCCATAGAGTACCAAAGTTAGAAATAGAGCCATATATATGTATGTATATATTTCAAAACACACATTTTGAAATATGCATATGTAAAACAAACTTACCAAAATGTTACACTGTTCTTCTGAATACATAATATATACGCATACATATATGTATATATGTGTGTATATATGTATGTATATGTGTATATATGTGTGTATATATGTATGTATATGTGTATATACGTATGTTCACATATGCATGTGTGTATATGTATATATGCACACACATATATGTGTATAGATGTATATATGCACACACATGTGTATAGATGTATATATGCACACACATATGTGTATAGATGTATATATGCACACACATATATGTGTACATGTATATATGCACACCCATATGTGTATATGTATATATGTGCATACATATATGTGTATATGTATATGTGCACATACATGTGTGTACATATGTATATATACATACATGTGTATAGATGTATATATACACATGTACACACACATATGTATGTATACATACATATTCAGAAGAACACTCAGTGTAACATTTTGGTAAGTTTACATGTGCATATTTCAAAATGTATTTTTTAAGTCATCTTATTATATAATATGGGTCTTTTGAACTTCCTCATGTTTCTGATGTTATTTTTCTAACTATTTAGTCATGATATACAATAAGCCAGTATGAAAAGGAAAAGGAAAGAGCTCATCTGGAAAAGGAAATATAATAAACACTTAGGCAGCTTGTGCCCTGCTCATGTCTATTAATGCTGTGTGTTTGTAGTGAAGACATTTATTCTCTGTGTCTCTTTCTTCAGTAACCTTTTCACTCTTAATTCATTTCCTTAAAGAATATTTCCCTGTCCCTTCCTATCCTGTTAGAATTTTGATTATACAGATGATATTTCTATTTACTCTAATAGCCAATTAGCCAACAAAACAGAGACTCAAGAAATAGACATTTAGCTGAATTTTGCCATTGGAAAAGGAAATTCTGAATAGCATAGCACCCCACTGATACCTGTCAAGTCAACTCAAGAGTAATTTATTGAGCTTGTTACTTCATTTCTAACTCTGGCTCTATTTCTATGTTTAGTACTCTACGGAATAGCAAAATGTGCAGAAGAGGAAACTCCTGCTCCAAAATCGTTTGTTTTTTTAATATTGAAAGCATAACATACATGCAACACATGTTTAAAAAAAACAGTGTAAAGGAGCTGAACATGCCACATATTCTCGTAGAGACTCCTAGAAAAGAGAAATATTAATGTGGAAATATCAAGGAAAGGTACAACTTAGCAAATGCTAACAACTTTTCCTATGTGAAAGGAAAGCTCAATTAATAACATTTTATTGAACCTAAAGTTTTATATATTTATTTATTTGCTTTTTTGAGATGGAGTTTCGATCTTGTTGCCCATGCTTGAGTGCAATGGCTTGGTCTCAGCTCACTGCAACCTCTGCCTCCTGGGATCAAGTGATTCTCCTGCCTCAGCCTCCCGAGTAGCCGGGATTGCAGGAGCACACCAACACGCCCAGTTAATTTTTGTATTTTTGTAGAGACAGGGCTTCACCATGTTGGCCAGGCTGGTGTCGAACTCCTTACCTCAGGTGATCAGCCCGCCTCGGCCTCCCAAAGTGCTGGGATTACAGGCGTGAACCACAGCGCTCGGCCTGAACCTAAACTCTTATCAGTAATAAAGAGAATAGTAATTCCAGATATACTGAAGTGTGATAAAGCTTGCATATTAGAATGATGAAATATGATATATTGATATTTGTGCTGGAACTTAAGTATGCATTTTGGTATACTAATGGATCAGATTAGCGCATGGTCTTAATGTTTAATTTGTATATTCAACATGTCTAAACCACTCCACTTGGATGTATTTTTACCTGCCTTTCTCCCACATACGATCTGTGCAATCATGATGGCTCATCCTTCAAATTTTTCTCAATCTCGTCACATTTCATTAACACAGCTACGCTAGCCTAAACCACTAATGTCCCTATCCTGTAGCAGTACACACACCCCTCATTCTTTCTGGTCTTCAGACATACTAACCTAAAATCCATCTACCAGGAAGTAGCCAAAGTGTCTTTCTGAAAGCTTAGAACAAGTAATGTTGCCTCTCTACCTAAAAGCCTGCAAGGTTTCTCATTGTGCGCAAAATAAACGCCAAAGACTTACCATGGTATACTGTATTGCAGCTTCATCTGATACTTCTCTTCTCCTCACCTTTCTCAGACACACTGAGATGCTTGTCATTCATTGAGTACCCTGACCTTGCATGACACTGATATCTTTACAACCTTACATCGAATGTTTTCTCTATCTAGAGACATCTTCTCTCAGCAAGGCAGTGCAGCAGTTAATAATGTGGATGCTGAATCCTGACTTGCTGGGTTAAAGGCCTAGCTTTGACACCAGCTGAGTGCATGACCTTGGAAAACTGCCTAGTGCCTGTGACTCTCAGTCTGTCAGTCAAATGAGGATAATAGTCGCATCTACTTCAGAGAGTTGTGATGGGGATCAAATGATTTTATTTGTGTAAGATGCTTAGAGGGTGGCTAAGTAGAGAAAGTGGCTGAATACTGTCTGTCATTGTTATCTTGTCATGAAATGCCCCCTCCGCAATTGTCAGACCACTTAACTATCACCTCTACAAGGTCTTCTCTGTCCACTTTATAAAACAGACACCACTCACTCCCTTTATTCTCTTAACTTGTTTTATTTTTTGTCATAGCAGTCACAAGGAGTAGAACTTACAATATTTTATTGTTTATTATTTATCATATGTTTCACTCTCCAAGATGTAAGTTGCATGAGCACAAGGGCTTGGCCTTTCTTGCTCATCATTTTATTCCTAGTTCAAGGAACATTGCCTAGTGCATAGTAAGTACATAATAAACACTTGTAAAATGAAAGAAAGAAATTGAAAGTTCCAAAATACAGCTGTAAAAATTTTAGTGATTTTGTTTCCTAGTCAATACTCCACTAAGTGCTGTGTTTGTGAAATATACAAAGAAAATCACAAAAATCCCATGGCTCAGGTATATTTTTCCCCCTCTGATCATTTCTTCAAAGAGTATGTGAGCAAGTGAAGAAACTGCTTGTTTACATGATGTGGTGTGAAACATATTGAAATCTACCTCAACCATGTTACTTCCAGACTTGAAACACACAGTTTCTACAATACCAAATGTCTCCAAAAAGTCTCTACATACCAATGTCTTAAAGCAGCTATTGATTGTCGGTGAAGCCCTACTATACTCTTAGAAAGGGGAGTCCATGGAGCTAAGACTCCAAGCGATACAAGCACAATATTTGAAATGATTAAGGAAAATATAAAATATTATCTAAGGATGGCCTTCAAAGAAATATGGGCTAATCTGGACCTTTAAAATATAACAAATTCAAACTAAAATTATTTGATGATGGTGCCTCAAACAGTTTAATGCTTAAACACCTCTCACTGTGCATAATAATATCAAACCTGTACCTGGCTGCTTCAATAATAAATTATGGTTTTAATCCAACTTCTCCACAAACAGAATTTTCCAGTATTCATTAATTATAAAAGAAAAACAAAAAAGTTAAATACTGAGTATGGATTTTGCATTATGCATTCTGATCATGTTTTCTGACTTCATTTGCTATGCTGGTCATGTTTCTCTGGACTCCCTGCTGTGTATTAGAACATGCAGAATATTTGGAATTGAGTCTCTAGTTTGTCAAATATAATTTAGAGTTTGTTTATGGGGTCTCATTTCAAAACTCTAATTAGAGGTGGTTCTGAAAAATAAAATAAGCTGCAGCTAAAGACAAGAATGACTGGTGTCTGAGCAGTACTGCTGTGATTCATGGAGTCTGCTGACGCTTGAGACATTACCCCATCAATAATTTGTGTTTTTTACTTTTAATGTACCCTTAATTAAAATGACTTTCTCATGCTTACCTGCTTAGATGACCTATAATTTCCCCAAGATATGGAAAATATCTGAAATAACCTCAAAGTCAGTAAGTTAAATATCTGTGTGGATGGATAGCATAGTTATTGGGATAATGAAGCCCATGTGACCCAGTAATCACAAATGCTAGACTATGACCTGGCACAGCCATTGCCTGACCATCTTGTCCTAATCAAACAGATCAAATATGTCCTCTTGATATTCACAGAAATGATGTTAGAGTGAATGGAAGGGCGTGTTAATCATAGTATCTCTGAATTTTAAAGAGAAATTAACAATATTTATCAGTGGATATAGAGTCACCTAAGGGACAGGGTATATTATGGGTCCTTTTTGCTAAAGGTTCATGATTCTAGGTAGGAGTGTCAGAGAGTAGACAGTGAACATCAAACAGTCTAGGGCATATAAGGGCTCAGAAAATTGATACTCTGTTCCTTTATCTGAAAAAAATATGGAGTCATCTAATCCTCAGGAATAAAAAAAAAAAAAAGCTTTTAAGAACATCTTAGTTAGACAGATACTGCCCTATACATTCACGTAGTAAGTACTGTGCCTGTGACCAGTTGGGTTACTACTTAGAAAGCAGAGCCAGTGGAATCAACAGCTACATTATTTGGTTCTAATAAACTCTCCTCTTCCACCTGAATGTGAGCTAGTTAACTTAACCCTGTACCACATTATGTTTGAATTCCTCACCCTGGTCAAGTATCCTTAAAGCCTGCCAGAAAAATAAATAAATAAATAAATAAATAAAGGTTAAATGTGGGACAGGATGTTGTCGCCTTGGGTCATAGAATTGATGAGAAGAAAGTAAGAGGCAGCATAGAGCTCATAAAGCATGCCATCCATACCGTTGGTCAAAAACAAAACTGATCTGGACACAAGAAATGCAAATGGGAAAAAAGAGGAGCTGGGATAAACTTTACAGAGTTTGCATAGCCTGCGCCAAAACATGAAAAAATGGGCAAGCTCTGAATAGCTGGGGGATATTTAAACTGCGAAGGAAGCGATTCTACTAGCCCAACGTGCTCATAATTACCCACGGAACTGAGCTGACTGGAAGTGCTAGAACGACGATTCTCAATAGAGGCAGACGTGATCAGGGCCTCTGTACTTACTCAAGAGCGCAGTGAAAGTGAGCCACTCTGTGTGAAGTAATAGTGTCCTATCCTGCTGCTATGTTAAAACAAAAACAAACAACAAAAAAGGAAACGCTAAGAATTGCTAAACAGGAAACAAAGGTTACTTTTGAATTCCAAATTAGCCAGAAAAATAGTGGGTTATCTGATGAAGGCAAATTAAAAAAAAAAAAAAAAAATCATTAACCTAGTACATTTTACTAGTCAGTAACAGTTGGAGATTTGATTCTCATTGCTTCAGTCAATAAGAAGACTGAAGTACTACCTGAACATATTATGATGAAATGAATCCTGAGGTTATTTGCCATATAAACAGACTTTAGTTATGGAGACATGACTTCAGGGGAAAATAACAATTAGTCTTGTGGTTATGTCAGATTTATGCCTCTTACTGTCCAATTACAGCACCTCAAGTTGCTATTATCATTTTCTTCTCTAGCATTTTTTAGGTTTTTTTTATATTAATTTAACCTGTTTGTCATTAAAGATGACCAAAATACCCTTACTCAAACCCATATTCCCACCTCAGTCACAAAAAAAAAAAAAAAAAAAAAAAAAAAAAAAAAAAACCTGAGCAATAAAAGTGGTAGTTCATGAAGACAGAAACGTACTTTGCAGTTTAATCTAAGCTAACTCATGCAAGCTAGCCAGCCTCAGTATTAAACTGAGAGCTGGTAACAACAAGAAATAACATTTTGGATGCACAAAGTAGGTAAGAGTAAGTTGGCAAAGGAAGGGAAAAGGACAGATGCTTTAAGAGAATTCGGAATTTCTCAAATGAAGTGAGGTTAACTTAAAAGAGACTATTTCAGGGTCTTATTTGCATTTGGTGGCAAGAAACAGTTAATGATTATTCTAGAAGTAAATTCCTAGAGGAAGTCCCCTTGTCTGGAAGTGGTACTTCAAAGTATATACTTTAAATGGGCTTTGTCCTGCGTTTGAATAGGGTACTCCAGGTATTAAGTTAGTTTGAATTTCACTCTTATTTTCAGTTTCCCTTCCTCAGTTGACCACCTTAACCAATTTTCTCATTTCTCTGTTAGATCTGCTCTCCCCGTCATTTTCATACCTACAGATAACAATGATCTATGCATTGGGTAACTTTTCAATACCTTCTATTAATAAGGGGAAAGACTAACCTGCTGTAAATAAGTACCCCACAAAACTATGAACAAATTTAAAAAGAAAAACAATTTATTCCCTTCTCACAAACAATCTCAAGGCTGGTCCTGATCTTAATTGTCATCCTGGGACTCAGTTTCTATTAATTTACAAACTCTGCTATCCCTTAGTATGTTGCATCTTATGGGAAAGAAAAGAGAAGACTGGTCCAGGCCACATTCAAAACTTTAAAGTTAAAGATGAGTCAGAAGTTTTATATATATATATCGGCTTATATCCCATTGGCCGACATTTAGTCAAATACCAAATCTAAATGCAAGGGAAGTCAAAGAAATATTGTGTTTTTGTGAGAAGGCCTTGGCTTAGTCAGTTCAGGCAGCTATAACAAAGTACCACAGAGTGAGTGGCTTATAAAAAAATACAAATTTATTTCTTACCATTCTGGAGGCTAAAAGTCCAAGAACAGGGTGCCAGCATGGTTGAGTTCTAGTGAAAGTCCTCTTTTGGGTTGCAGGCTACTGATTCCTCATTGTATCTTTACTTGCAGTAAGAAGGTGAGAGAGCTCTCTGGTGTCTCCTTTAAGGGTGTTAATACCATTTATGAGGGTATCACCTTCATGATCTAATTAACTCTCAAAGGCCTCACCTGCTATTATCACTATATGGGGGTTAAGATTTGAACACAGAACTTGGGGGAGGGGCACAAACATTTAGTCCATTGCAGTTATGTTTTGGGCTACAAATTTATTGCTATAGGTTAAGGTTGAATGCATTCCTTGGCCAATAAGTAGTCCTTACAACATGTTTATTTATGTAGAGAGTGATATCTTGAGTTCTTCAAACCCACTATGCCTATGTAATAGTCATCTATTGCTGCATTTAAAAATGGAACACGATGGCTTAAAAAAACAAAGTTTACTAACAATTTCTGAGCATCAGGAATTCAGAGACTGGATGGTTCTGACTCAAGGCTTCTCATGAGGTTGCTAAAACCTTTACTCAGGTAGCATATGCTTCTAGGCTGACACACTTGCATGGCAGTTGGCTGGAGTTCTCAGTTCTTTACTGGCTGTGGCTAGAAATCTCAGTTCCTGTCAACATGAGCCTCTCCACAGAGATTCCTCAGTGTCCTCAAGACATAGAAGTTGGCTTCCTTAGAGTGAATGTGTGAAGGGGAGAGGGATAGATAGGAGAAGAAGAAGACAAAAAAAAAAAAAAAAAAAGAAGCAGAAAGAAAGAGGAGGAGAAGAAGTGAAGGAAGAGGAGAAACAGCCTAAGATAAAAGCCATGGTCTTTTATAACCTAATCTCAGAAATATCTTCACTTCTGCCACATGCTATTGGTCACACAGGCTAACCCTGTGGGGTACAAGTTGGAATAGGACTATACAAGATTAGAGAAAGTGGTGGGGCACGGTGGCTCACGCCTGTAATCCCAGCACTTTGGGAGGCTGAGGCGGCTGGATCACAAGGTCAGGAGTTCGAGATTAGCCTGGCCAGCATGGTGAAACGCCATCTCTACGAAAAATACAAAAAATTAGCCAGGCATGATGACATGTGCCTGTAGTCCTTAGGAGGCTGAGGCAGCAGAATTGCTTGAACCTGGCAGGCGGAGGTTGCAGTGAGCTGAGATCATGCCATTGCACTCCAGCCTGGGCAACAAGAGTGAGACTCTGCCTCCAAAAAAAAAAAAAAAAAGATTGGAGAAAGCAGAAGATAGCATTATTGGGGCCATCTTGGAGGCTGACTACTATAACTCCCAACATTATGATCTTTCTCTTCACAAGCTAAGATTAAGGATTCATGAAATAATTTTTAAGTGCAAGATATTCAAGATATTAATATTAACATTACTAGAAAACAAGAATATTGGTGTTCAGTTAACTTTAAAACATGGCGAAAAATCAGAATATTGGGTCTATTTATCACATAGGTAGAACTGTCACAGTCCTTTGCTACCAGTGAAATATTTGTTCTTCTTCAACAATGTTTCATATTCTTTGTCTTTTCTTGATTCCACTCCTCCAAATGCTAAATCTCATCTCCTTAGTCTTCTTTGGGGCCAATGACTGAGATGCAATAAATTAATTTTTTCAAAGTCATTAATGGGTTCATTTTCTAGGAAAAAAATAGTGCTTTCCTTTGAAAGGGCTATTTTGAAGTAGTTATTTAAAACATTAAACAAAAATCCAAGCAGGCCAAGTTATTTTTTAAAGTTTATGTTATAATTTATTTCATTCCATTGACCGGTCTTTTAGCACCACTTATTTCACAGCAGTCTAAGCAGATTATTGTAAGCTTTGTCATGTTAGAGGGTCACTTTGGAACATGACTTATGCTTTTCTAATCAGGACACAGGAGGTAGTATTGTTTCTAAGAAAACAGAACTGAAAATCAGCAGATTTGAGTTCTAGGCCTGCCTATACCATGAACCAATTCTGATTAGATTGCAATTAAGTCATTTAACCTTTTGGAGCCTCAGTTTCCTCATCTCTAACTGATGACTTAAGTACAGCTATACCTTAGGATGACTTATACACCTAACTTTCTCTTAATTGATTTAGGCTTTGGCCATTGAACAACTATTTCATCAATGTCAAAATGTGCTCAGAGAGGGATTTATGTTTATGAATGAACACAATGCAGAATGCCAACAAATCAAGTCATACCAAAATCATGTCTAAGTCCAAGATTATTTAAAACCCCTATACTCTCCACAGCTCAGCATCCTCACCTATAAAGTAAGGATTGATCTGTAACCCTTTCCTGACCAGCCTGATGGCAGGACCTACAGGGAACTAATAAAACTGAATCTAAATAGAATGCAAGTTCTTAATGATTAATAATAAACAGAGTGATCCAGGCCCAGATGAGCCAGGCCACTCATTACTCTGGAGGAGAGTCAGAGGAATGTATTGCCTGTTCTCCGTTTTCTTGAGTTTATAAGACTGTGACTACATTATTCTATCCTCTAACAAACTTGAAGAAAACTATACACAGGATTTTTTTTTCTGCTTAAACTGCCTTCCAAATACTTGATATTAAACTTGATGTTAAAATAGAAAGAGATTAAAACCAGATTGAATTTAGCTCACTGGTTTCGCCTCCCAAGGATATTTCTTGTCTTGTCTGTTTGCTTTGCACTCGCCTCTTTTCCATCTGCCCACAAATGTTCTTCATACTTAAGAGTAGCTGCCTTTTCCTCTAAAGACTTTGTACTCTGTAATGGCCTCTCTATGACCCTGGGTCCCATCTACCTCTCCAATATGTTTTGAATTTGAACTCTAAAGTCAATTACCTCTGCCCTTTTCATATTGGTTGCTATCCTTTTAGTTTCTTTATCTCTTTTGCTGTAAACTATTTATACTTGTAATTCCATTATCTGTAAATTGTTAAGCTTCTTTGGGATACTTGTTTATATTAAAGATGCTCTGTCAAATCAAAATGTGTGGCACAGCTTGCCCATTCAGATGCAAATGCTCTTGAGGCATTGCTTTATCCCCTGCAACTGAATTGGCATTGTTTCAAGATTGCATTTTGGAGACTTTATAAATTATTCTGAGAAAGAGGATGGACAGGAGAAGCAGGAGACCTGGGTTCTAGTCCAAGCTTTTCCAACACAGAACACTTTAGTATAGTTTTTCATCTCAAATTCACTTAAACACTTAGTAAATACATATCGTGAGTCAGGTCCTGTACTTAATTCAGGATACTACGAGAAACATGAATGGTTCCTTACCCTGGTGAGATACAAATGAAGAAAAAATGGCAATACAATTCAAAAGGGCAGTGATTCAGTCTTCTATCAAGTGCTAGAGTAGCACAAGGAGGAAACAGACATACTTGTCTGCAGTGAAAAAAATTTTCCAAGACTACATCACAAATAAACTGAGATGCAGAAATGAGAAGCAATTTTCCAAACAAACAAAAAAAGGAGTCAGATAAGATAGACAGGGCAGCATGTGCATGGAATTAGAAAAACAAGTGACAATTTGTTAAATTGAGGAAATCATATAGGTGGCTGGCTCCTCCTCCCACAATCAACTCCAGTAAAACCAAAGAGAAAAAGAGAAGTATGAATTTGAGGAACTATATGAAAGAAAGGAAAAGAAAAAGGAAGGAACGGAAGGAGGGAGGGAGGGAGGGAGAGAGAGAAAGAAAAGAAAGACAAAAAAATGAGAGAAAGAGAGAGGGAAAGAAAGAATGAAAGAAAGAAAAAGAAAGCAAGGAAAGAAAGAGACTGATGGCTGCCTTGAATTTGTATGTATTTTAGAGATGAGGTGGGTAGTGGGTGGCTGTAGGTGAGGTCTGGAGGAAACAGTAGAGGGCTTTGGAGGTGTTACTAAGTTCAGCTTTTACCACTTCCTGGGGCTACCTTAAAAGAGCCAGTGTAGGCCCTTCTTCCACACAGAGGTCATTAGCAAAACCCTGGGTTTGGAGTGAGTAGAATTAGGGCTTTGCAAAAGCCTACTGAGAAATCAATGTCAGTCACTCATGGGTGTCGCCCTTTCCACTCCCACCCTTCCAAACACACAGCCTATATCAAGAAAGCTTTCAGATTTTAAGGAGGTCAGGCAGATTATGACCTATTTACCTCTTGCCAATATGCTGTTTCCAAGGAGTTTAAGGTGAGCCCTTGAACTTCTGCACTGTGCCTATGCTATGCTTTCCTGTAGTACATTTCCTTCCCTATCTTTTCACTCATCTAGAGGGACCTAAATTGTTGGCTGGATTTCTGCGCTTCCCTGCCACACCTTAGAAGACACAGGATTGGCTACAGAAAAGTGAGCTCATTTACATAAGATCACAGGCTAGTAAGTGGCAGCGGTGGGCAATGAACCAGAGGATCTGATTCCAAGGCCCCATGTTATTCTACATGTATGTCATGCATTAATGTGTATACCCGTCATGACATGGAGAAAATGACTACATGTAAAGCATCTTACACACTTAAGCTAAAGCACAGTCCCAGATAAATGATGGTCTGAGCTGTGTACTGACCATCTGGGCACATTTAAACATGACGGTGTTTGTTCCTGGTTGGCAGAGGAATGGGGGGACAGGGGGCGATGTGCAGGCTTCTCACTGCAGGCCAGAAGAGGGCATGAGTAGCTACACTAGAGCTGAAATTTGGCCTCTAGTCTTGGAAAAATCAGCATATCTCAAATTCCAGGGTAGGTATATGAGGAAGAAATTAAGCTTAATGAAGGGTCTAGGCACATAAGCCTATTCCAGAAGCACTGAGAAAGCACTAATTTGAATGTAAGAAAGTGCAGTGTTGCCTATCTCCCCTTTCTAAAAGATAGGGAATTTGGAGTTAGACACTGTAATTCTGGCTAAAATCTTCAGAATGAAACATGGACTGTATACAAAAAGAAAAGGTGATTTGGAGCATGTGATAGACAAAACAATATTCAATGTAACAGTAGGGTAGCCTTGATAAATAGAAAATTATCCACATTGCTGGGTGCCTCTGGACCAGGGAAGAGAGCACAAGCAGTTACAAAGAAGAGATGAGATGTAGTAAGAGAGATCTGCAAGTTTTACAACTTGAGGCAATGGATCCAGAAAGAGAAACCATTTTAAGGAAACTTTATTGCTGAACTTGTGGGCATGGAAATGACAATTTTGGTAAAGAATCAGTCCAAACACACATTACTTAAGTTTTTTTCTGGCCAGTTCTCTATCAATTGACCTCATGAAATCTACTCTTTTGTTTTCTGGAAAATTCTTCTTAGTTTTTTTCAGCTCATATTCTGGCTCTACTTTTACTCAAATGCTTTTGACTAGTTATTTATGACTTTTCTCTTCCACAATGGCAAAGATGAAGTCTCTTTTATTAAAATAATTACCTATCTGAATTTAAGATACACTTTACATGATATACCCATGACTTGTCAGGATATAAAATTCTGAAAAATAAAAATAAACAGTAGTCTTGTTATTAATTATACCTTATATTTGTATAACACTCTACAGCATGTAAAGTATTTTGTGTATAATGAATATAAAACTCAATAAAACCTTATGCTTTAGGCAAACTTTATTAAATACATTTTATAATTCAGGAGGTTAAGCTTCCAAGAGTTTTGCAATTCAAGAGGCTAAGCTTCAGAGAGTTCCAGATGGAGGTTATACAAAAATAATATTTTACTGAACTCATGCTAATATCTAACAATCATTCTGTTTTTTATAAGAAGCATGCAATGTAAGCCATCTCAGGGCAGGAGATCTGTCTTATTATTTGTATACCATTGTTGCCTAGAGCATTTTCTGGTACTTAGAGTGAAATATTTGTGGGGTAAATTATTGTTTAATATAATTGTTAGTGCATAAATGAAAACTTACCTTTTGACTATAAATCTGCCTCAGTTCTTCTAAGAAAGCAATGCAGAAAAACAAGGTCATCAAAAAATGTATTGATTATAAAGAAAGCAAATTATCTTACTGTTTCTACCCACCATGGCCCTTACATAATCAATTAAGCTTCAGATGAGAGAAACTCCAGGATTCACTTAGCCAGGGCCACTTCATAGGGAGCCACCCATCTCAACAAAAGCTAGACAAAACATACTTAAACAGTAATTCTGAAAGAAACTCATTTCCAAACAGTTGAGCCCGTGTCATAGGATGAAGATAAAGGAAAAGGGATGTAGAGTATATAAGACAAGTTTCCTTTGGGTGCCAAATGACCCATAGTCATTTATCTTTATTTTCTTCCATAAATCAGTCACTTAGACTGTTCTCTATTGCTCAAATATGTACTTACATGTATTTGTATTTCTATTTATACTTTTCACTCTTCTTGGAATGCTGTTTTCCTGCTATCTTTTCTCTGTTTACCACAACCTTCCCTTTCCTTACTGTTCATTAAAGTTCATGACAGATTTTCTCAATGAAAAGAAGCCCATTTTTTCCTGCACACTTTCATGGTTCTTGTGTATTACAGAACTTATCAGGGTATATTTTATATTGCAATTGTTTGCATCATTCTCTGCCCTACTAGAAGACAGTGAGTTGAGGGTAGGGGCTATCTCTTTTTATGTTTTTAGACTTTAAGTGGATATCATGGTATCCGACCTCTAGTAAAGGCTCAACAATTGCTGGATTCAATGAAAATAAATGCCGAGAGACATTCCGGTTCAGGGAAGTCCTTGGGTTTTGTTTTGTTCTTGTTTTAGTTTTCTAAAGTACAATCCTGGCACAAAGCTAGCCCTTGTTCTCGAGAAAACCTCATGAAAGCTGCAGTTTGGTTAAAGGGGCTGCTCAAGGAGAATGCCAACCTTTAACCTCCACCACATCTATCCTTTCATGGGAAGACTGTACTTTGCAATGGCAGCGGCCAAAAGAGGAATGAGAGACTGTAATTTGCGAGGTATCTGCTTTTTCTTAGGTGTAGTTCTCAGGGTAGTTCAGTAGAGGCATCTTGGAAAAACTTGAACAAAACTTAAGGGGTGGGCTGGTGAAAGAAGCAGGAGCTCACACTTAAAGGGATCACATGTAGCATAAATGACTGGTAGAGCTCCAACACCCACACAATGGCCAGGGGGAATCCTGTGAATCTGCTCTGAGTTCTCAGGCAAAAGGAACTAAGAGAAAACAAGGTAAGTTATGTCTGAAGCATGGATTGGGAGTTACTTCTATTAAGGATTTATGGTGGTGGAGAAGTCTGGGAAATAGAAAAATTGAGAATCAGGCAAGACCTTTATAAAAAAAATAGGCAAATAAGATTCAGGGTTAAACTCAGCAAATAATAACACATCACAATAAGAAACATCTAAGAAATAATTAATTAACAAAAATAGGTAATTAAAATCAACATGAAAAATAACTTAAATGGCTGGGTGCAGTGGCTCACGCCGTAATCTCAGCACTTCGGGTGGCCAAGGTGGGTGGATCAGTTGAGGCCAGGAATTCAAGAACAGCCTGGCCAACATGGCAAAATCCTGTCTCTACTAAAAAATACAAAAAAGTTAGACAGGTGTGGTGGTAGGTGCCTGTAATCCCTTCTCAGGTGGTTGAAGCTAAAGAATCACTTGAACCCAGATGGCAGAGGTTGCAGTGAGCTGAGATCACGCCACTGCACTCCAACCTAGGCAACAGAGTAAGACTCTGTCTCACAATAACAATAATAACTTAAATATCTGTTTATAATTAAGGTCATAACAGACAACTGTTTTTAACATTCTCAACTGCTGGACGTTGAATACTTGAAATTTTTTGTTTATTATTGGTTCATTTTCCAAGATCTATATCATCTTTGATCAAGCCAGACATAGGTCAAATTTTGAATCAGAAAACGTCAAACTTTTGTGTCTACCTTTTCCTGTTAATAGGGAGTTTCCTTATTATTTTAATCTCATGCACTTCTTTAGAACAGAATTTTATTAATTTTGACCCCTAGGGAAAGGACCTGTATATAGTTTCTCTATTGCAGATTATTCCCCCAAAAAATATGTCTCTTAACCAGATGCATTCAGTAATGATTCATTATTTTCTTTCACATTTCCCATACAATCTATCAGAAAATTTAGCCATATTTATCAAAAAAAAAAAAATCCCTCACCTTTTTACTACTTCTCAGAATCACTCTGACACACTGTCTGATCCAAGCTTCCATTGGCTCTCACCTGACTTATTACAAAAGCTTCTAACTCTACCCTGGCTCCCACCCATCCCCAGACTAATGCTGATTATTATTATTTTTTTTTTTTTGAGACGGAGTCTCGCCCTGTCGCCCAGGCTGGAGTGAAGCGGCGCAATCTCGGCTCACTGCAAGCTCTGCCTCCCAGGTTCACGCCATTCTCCTGCCTCAGCCTCTCCGAGTAGCTGGGACTACAGGCGCCTGCCACCACGCCCGGCTAATTTTTTTTGTATTTTTAGTAGAGACGGGGTTTCACCGTGGTCTCGATCTCCTGACTTTGTGATCCACCCGCCTCAGCCTCCCAAAGTGCTGGGATTACAAGTGTGAGCCACCGTGCCCGGCCTAATGCTGATTATTCTTAAAACCGCAGCTAGAGCTAGCCTAGCAAACTGCAGTTAGGTAATGGCACTTATTTTTCCTAAACCTAGCCCCTTTCTTAGAGCTAGATTCAATTTGCGTTTGCTTTCTTTTTCTGGCATTTGATTGTCTGTTTAGCAATAGTATGTGCTGGCTTTAGAGGAGAAAATCATTCTCGCTTGTGTACATAAAATGGCATATCAACTCATCCTTTATAGATGTGAGGTATATTTTACTTCCAGCATATATAGAGAATGAGAGGTTCTTATTTACGCAAACAAGCTACTTCAAATACATAATACGTAAGACACTGACCTCAATTCATCACTGGTATGTTTTTAATGTAGAAAACATAGAATCATGCTAATTCTACTTCTTAATTCCTTTTACGAGTCATATTTCTTTCCTGACATGAGCCATATTTATTCACAGTGATGACAGTTTCATTTAATTCAGGCAATCTACAATACTTAAAATAGGAACCTGTTTTTAAAACCTCTTCTTAATATTTTTTAAGATTAAATGCTGTTAATATGCCAGAGGCAATATAAATTATTATGGTGAGTACACAAAATAAATCATCTAGCTAACATCTTTCCCAATTAAAAAGTAATAGTAATGCTATTACGTTTTTTATGAAGAATAATGATAACATTTTCGAATGTCCTGACGTTGATATCAACAACTTATATTTTCAGATATTTTTAATAGATTTTCTGAAGTTATCCTGGTACTAACGTCAGCTTAAAAGAACATCATTGAAAGTAATAACTGAATTTCACCATGATGAATGCATGAATGCCCTTATGTGAATCACATATTTTCCAGCATGTTATCTGAGTAGATTTGTCTGAAAGGAGATTTGTTTTAGACTAATGAGTCCAAGTTCAGAGGCACACTCAAGCTGGAATCCTAGGTCCCAGAGGGCAATCTAAGGCCACTAGACCCCTTCCTGGTCTCAGTCTATGAGTCATATCCCTGCCTGACATCATTTACTCCCTACCTCCCTCACTGTGGTTATTTTTTCTAATATACAGACTCTACCACTTCTCCACTGTGAAATTCATGCCAATACATCTGTCCAGGAGCTCTTCTATATGTCTGTGAGCATTTTGCCACAAGTTTTTGTCAGCCTACATTGTCAGCCTCATTATTTACCGTTTTCACTCTGCGCTCCAATCACACCCATTTACCACTTCTCAAATATGCAGTGTGTGTTTTCTTATCTTTGTTGACGAGGTCTTGTTTGTCTAAAATGCCTTCCTGCGCCTCAAAAATCCTCAATCTGTTTTTTGCATTTTTAAAATGCCATGTTTATTAATGAAAAATTCAGATCAAGCTGCCTTAAATCTTTTATTTTTTGAACAAGGTGAAATTGTAAATAAATAAAATGCAGAACAGTTGAAACAAGAAAATAAATCATCCATTCCCATCATCTAGATGTATAAGCAAATGTTAACAGTGGTTGTTGCTTTCATCTTCCCCCCTCTCTGAGTAAATTTGTTTTTCACACAATTATAATATAGTGTATATTTTATTTTTGCTTTCTTGTAACATTAGCTCAGGTATTTCTCTGTGCCATCATGAGGACTTTGAAAACATTGCCTTATGATTTCATTTCCTCCCTTGAGTGTCCGAACAGGCTTACAGAGATCTCTGAGCCTTAAATGTATTCCCATTTCCCTGTACATTTTCATCTTCCTGTGGGGAGGCTTGCTTATGCTCCCTTAGTATCCTTTAAAGAGAAAATCTGAATTCTAAATTCTCTACGGTTCTTACCTATAGTCCCGACTGTGGGGCTGTTACAAATAAATTACAAATGTATGACGAAGAGTGCCCCTATATCCCTCATTCAGTTTCCCTTACTCAACCACTTACATTACCATAGGGTGTTTATTTACCTTATTAAACTTGGTTAAATGTCCATTTTTTAATATTCTTTTTTAAAAAATAATTTTTATTGTGTATAATTAAGGTACACAACATGACATTTTGGGATACATATAGATAGCGAAAAGGTTACTATAATAAAGCAAATTGATATATCCATCATCTTACATTGTTACCCATTTGTGTGTGTGCATGTGTGTGTGTGCGTGTGTGTGGCAAGAGTAGCTAAGTCTACTCATTTAGCATGAATCCCATATTTACAATTTAATTACCTATAGCCCTCATGTTGTACCTTCGATCTCTAAACTTGTTCATCCTACGTATCTGCTACTTTACATTCTCTTACCTACATCTCCAATTCTGCTCTCCCCACCCTCACAGGAGTAACTATTGTTTTGTTTTCTATCACATATTAGTGAGATCATATAATATTTTTCTTTCTGTGTCTGGTTTATTTCACTTAGAATAATGTCCTTCAACTTTATCCATGTTGTGAGAATGGCAAGATCTCATTCTTTTCGGGGGACTGTGTAATATTTCATTTTCTTTATCCATTTGTTCCTCAATGGACACGTAGGTTGTTTATCTTGGTTATTGTGAATAATGCCACAACGAACATGGGAGTGTGCAGATACCGTACAAGGTGGTGATTTCATTTGCTTTGAGTAAATGTTCAGAAGAGAGACTGCTGGGTCATATGATAATTCTGTTTTTAATTTCTTTAGAAACCTCCATACTATTTTCATAATGGGTGGACTACATTCCTACCAACACAGTACAAGAGTCCCCTTTACTCCACAACCTAGTCAACATTTGTTATCTTTTGACTATTTTTTTCTTCTCCTTCTTTCCCCCCTCACTCTTGACTTTTTGATAATAGCCATCCTAACAGGTGTGAGGTAGTGTCTCATAGGCATTAGATTTGTAATGTCTATTCTTTCTATCAATGTTTTTTTGTTGTTGCTATTTGTTTCTTTGTTTCAAAATTGAATCCAGGATCTCACATGAATTTAGTGGTCCTGTCTCTGTAGCCTCCTCCCACTTGTAACAATTCGTCACTCTTTCATGTCTTTCATAACATTTTTTCATTTTTCTTCTTTAACATTTTTCAACTCACTTTTGAAGGGTCAGTTAGTATGCTGAATGTCCTTCAATTTGAAATTGCCTAACATTTTCTTAAGATGAGTTTTAAAGCTATGCATTAGTGGGAAGGATACAACAGAGCTGATGTGCACTGCACATCATTTCAGAGGGTACGTGATATTGTGTTTTACTGGCAATATGAACCCCAAGCAGTTGACTAAGGTGAAGGCTGCCAGGGTTCTCCACCTTAAATTACTTTTTCCCTTTGTAATTACTAAACATTTAGGGGAACATACTTTGAAGTTATGCAAACATTCTGTTTCTGCTGAAACTTTCACCTACTTACCTTAGCATTTATTTGTGGATCTTGTCCAGGAATTTATTACTGTGATGTATTAATGGTGATTTTCTATTTTCCTCATTATTTATATATTTATTAATTGAAATTTCTTGCAAGAAACACTTGGCACATCTCCCTGTCCACTTTTTTTTTTTCTTAAGTCCGAGTCTCACTGTGTCACCCAGGCTAAGGTGCAGTGACATGATCTCAGCTCACTGCAACCTCTGCCTCCCAGGTTTCACCGATTCTCCTGTCTCAGCCTCCTGAGTAGCTGAGATTACAGGCACCTGCCACCACACCCGGCTAATTTTTGTATTTTTAGTGGAGACAGGGCTTCACCATGTTGGCCAGGCTGGTCTTGAACTCCTGACCTCAGGTGATCCACTTGCCTTGGCCTCCCAAAGTGCTGGGATTACAGGCGTGAGCCACTGCGCCCAGTCTCCCTGTCCACTTTTATTTATTTGTTTATTAAATATTCATATAAGTATGAACTTACGGATTTTTTTTAGTACATTCTTACTTTCTGGCACTGCCAGGAGCTCCAGGCTTGTCTTTATTTTCCCTGCCCAAGCCCCAGAATCAGCCAGTTTACGAAGGAGCCCTGATTCATTGTAGTTGAGGATGGTATTAGAAGCCAAGATGGATGTCACTGTCCCTAGTCTCTCTCAGTGGATAGCACTATATTTTTGAAGTACAGGAAGGCATTTTAGAGAAACAGAAATGCATCCACAAAGACTTTCATATGTATGTATATATGCACATAAACTCATGCATATACACATCTATATTTATATCTGTATCTATTTATCTTTCTGTGTGTGTATGTTTTCATGCAGCCTATACTGATACCTTAAGTTCCAGTCTAAAAACACAGGTTTTATTCTAGTTCCTACTTTTTCCTTCATTGTAGATGCTTTCTCCAGCATTGAGAAACATTACTTTAATTATTTACAATTTATTTATTCAACACCAGTGTAAGAATAAGATGGTTTTGGAATTCCTAACCTATATTCCTGTGAGAAAACAATGTACCAACTAGGGCACGATGTTTATGGTCAGTTGTCCTTGTTTTAGCCTCACAGTATCCTTCCTGATTCATGTTTGCAATTCACGGCTCACATCCTCTGTGAGACCTGCTCCCATCAATGACTCCTCTGCCTGGGTTTCCATGGAGATGAGACCACAATTTTATGAGGGTCCTGTTGATCCCTGGGATATAGAGAGACAAAAGACCCATCTCTGCCCTCAAGGAGTTTATTGCCTCAAAACTGGTGTTGTCTTTCTGTTTGCTCACAATACTGGATCATGTGGTCATAACATGTTACCTGGCATTAGAATGATTTTCACAAATGTTATGTCAATAAGTGAGTGAATGAATGTATATTCTATGTAAATAAGAGAAAGAAAGGAGTCTGGAAAGTCATATAAGGGCTGAAGACCCAGAATCATTTGATGGTTAGGAGTCCTGACTTTGGAGTTGCACATACCCAGGTTTGAATTCCAATTCTGCCATGTACTGCTAGCTGTGAGAACTTAGCTGCATAGGAGTATCAGAAAGAGGCATCAAGCTACCTGACTTCAAACTATACTACAAGGCTACAGTAACCAAAACAGCATGGTACTGGTACCACAACAGAGATATAGATCAATGGAACAGAACAGAGCCCTCAGAAATGATGCCGCATATCTACAACTATCTGATCTTTGACAAACCTGACAAAAACAAGAAATGGGGAAAGGATTCCCTATTTAATAAATGGTGCTGGGAAAACTGGCTAGCCATATGTAGAAAGCTGAAACTGGATCCCTTCCTTACACCTTATACAAAAATTAATTCAAGATGGATTAAAGACTTAAATGTTAGACCTAAAACCATTAAAATCCTACAAGAAAACCTAGGCAATACCATTCAGGCCATAGGCATGGGCAAGGACTTCATGTCTAAAACACCAAAAGCAATGGCAACAAAAGCCAAAATTGACAAATGGGATCTAATTAAACTAAAGAGCTTCTGCACAGCAAAAGAAACTATCATCAGAGTGAACAGGCAACCTACAGAATGGGAGAAAATTTTTGCAACCTACTCATCTGACAAAGGCCTAATATCCAGAATCTACAATGAACTCAAACAAATTTACAAGAAAAAAACAAACAACCCCATCAAAAAGTGGGCAAAAGACATGAACAGACACTTCTCAAAAGAAGACATTTATGCAGCCAAAAAACACATGAAGAAATGTTCATCATCACTGGCCATCAGAGAAATGCAAATCAAAACCACAGTGAGATACCATCTCACACCAGTTAGAATGGCCATCATTAAAAAAGCAGGAAACAACAGGTGCTGGAGAGGATGTGGAGAAATAGGAACACTTTTACACTGTTGGTGGGACTGTAAACTAGTTCAACCATTGTGGAAGTCAGTGTGGCGATTCCTCAGGGATCTAGAACTAGAAATACCATTTGACCCAGCCATCCCATTACTGGGTATATACCCAAAGGTCTGTAAATCATGCTGCTATAAAGACACATGCACACGTATGTTTATTGCGGCACTATTCACAATAGCAAAGAGTTGGAACCAACCCAAATGTCCAACAACGATAGACTGGATTAAGAAAATGTGGCACATATACACCATGGAATACTATGCAGCCATAAAAAATGATGAGTTCGTGTCCTTTGTAGGGACATGGATGAAACTGGAAAACATCATTCTCAGTAAACTATCACAAGGACAAAAAACCAAATACCGCATGTTCTCACTCATAGGTGGGAATTGAACAATGAGAACTCATGGACACAGGAAGGGGAACATCACATTCCGGGGACTGTTGTGGGGTGGGGGGAGGGGGGAGGGACAGCATTAGGAGATATATCTAATGCTAAATGACGAGTTAATGGGTGCAGGAAATCAACATGGCACATGGATACATATGTAACAAACCTGCACATTGTGCACATGTACCCTAAAACCTAAAGTATAATAAATAAATAAATAAATAAAGTAAAAAAAAAAAAAAAAAAGAAAGAATTACAAGTGTAAGATAGCACTGAAAAGAATACATTGGTACAATCAAATTGTACAGTATGTTTTAGAAAACCCAGCAAATGTTAGTGCTAGCAAAATCCATGACAATCTATTGGTTATATGGCAGATTAAGATATTCCCATCACTCAGAGATGCAAACATAATGTTAAAATAATTTAGGCCTATACACACAGACATTTAGGTTTAGTTCACTTGGCATCATTAAATTTGAGTATTGCTCTTGAGCTTGTTTTTTCCTTAAGAAGATAAAGTAGAATTATTTAAATTCCCTTTCCCATTTCAGCCAACCTTCAACCCCAAAGTGATTTTAGACTGTTGCTGGTTATGGCTGATATGCAAATTACATTTGTGAAGTGGCAATTAGCAGGGCCCCTTAGAAGACACAAATTATTGTGCTCCCTTTTATTTTGTATTCCTCTCTCCCTGTCCTTGGGCCTAAACTTGCAAACCCTTCTTTGAGTAGATAAAAAAGCCCCTGGTTCAGCTACAGGTATTTTCAAGTTTTAGTGATTTGTGTGAGTAGACATCAATGAAATATTCCATGAGGTGTTCTGGTGATCATTAAGGTGACTGAAATAACCAGATAAAACTTGATAGTACTATGTTTCTTCTTAGATAATTATGATGTTTGCTGAGGATGAACTTTTCAGAATTAGTAATAATAATACAAAAGCTATGAGTCCTTTCTTCAACATGGATCTATTTCCACAGCTCTCTGTTTTTTCCATCATTCCTAATCATAGTGTCATAAACCTTGACTTGCTAGATATAGTGAGACAGAACAAAAACTATAGATTCTGCAGTAGTGTCTATTCCACAGAAGCAAGCACACTGAGGACATACTTGAAGCCTATGAATCCCATGAGGCCCTGCACAACTAACCATCCTTTTCACTCTGAGGTGAGGGTTAGCTGTGAATACATTTCATTGAAGGAAACTTTGAGAATCTATAATGATGAAGCTCTGGTTTTCATAATTGTATAGTAATCTAAATAAATAAAGGAAAATTATTTACAGAGAGGACATATGCAAAAGTGTGAACAAGTATAAGAGGGCTTCTTGTGACCATGCAGAAACCAATAGCTAGTAGAACCAAAGCTGAAAGCATGAGGACAGTGGTGCTCAAAGCTTGAAACATGGACCATCAGCATTAGCTTCACCTGGGAATTTATTAGACACGCAAATTTGCAGAATCCACTCCTCAATTAGAAACTCTGATTGAGACTGGTGTGCAGCAATCTGTTTTCACAGGTGACTCTGATGCATGATAATGTTTGAGAAACAGTGGACTAGAGGAAGCAGAGGTAGCTGGTGCCCAGAAGAGGAGGGAATTGTATAGGACAATGTGACTTACTGAGGATTATAGCCCAAGTTAGGATGAACATACGTACAGGTTTTTTCTAGTTGAGGTTTATCCCTATTGTCCAAGTAGAACCATTAGTAGTGCCTCTTTCACTTTCAAGTATGTCCCAATTTGGAAAAGAAATTGTGTTGTCATCCCAAACAAGTGTTGTGTTGCAGCAAGAGAGCTAGGGAAAAATATGTGTCTCACTCTCCTCCCTCTTTCTCATCTTATGGAAGGGTCCTCATTATCCAAATTCTTCTAAATCCTACCGGCAAATGAACTCTAGACATAGTTTTCATAGGACAACTAGAATGGACACAAAGCAAGGTAGAGAAGGGGGAAAATGGACCTGAAGTGGCAAATGGAAGCTATTATATCTAATGTTTGTTTCTTCATTGATTTCAAAGAAAAATAAGAAAGCAATGAATTCATTTGTTTCTTACTCCATTACTTCATTTATTCTTCTATTGAATCTTCAATAGATGGCATTTCTTTTTTCCCAGCTAGCAAATTATTTACTTCTAAATTTCCATGGAGTTTTTTTGTTGTTGTTGTTATTCTTCTATTTATGAACTACAGACAGGATCAAGATAATAAGATGTTCTCTAAAATGTTATTTCTTTTAGATTAAATATATTGTACTTTAACTCTGATCTCCTCAAAATCCAGCTTTTAAATGTTATATTGTTTCATCAAAGAAAGCATAAGATCATAACCTCTGTATCACATGTGCCCATATTCTCTCTTTTGTAGGCTTGAGTGATGAACTACAATATTTTGATTTAAGTTATTTTAGATAATTTAAACACATTGCAAATGTTGAACTGATACCAGCTAAGGCTATCTTTTTTCTAACCCTTTGTCAATCTAGAAAGTTGGCCACAGTTTCTACCCATTCCCATGACGTGCTGCTCTTTCTTCCATTTCACTTTGTATATCTTTATTTTGTGCAGTCTCAGTCTCACTGATAATAACTTAAGTGCAGAAATCTGCTTTTACATTGTTATTATTGGCTTCTTGAAAGAATTTTACTCAATATTGAGAGAGGAGTACATCCCAAATTCTTTCTCCATCATCCATGTAGGCTTATGGCAACACATCCTGTTTGGCTCTACAGAGCATGGCACTATCTAAAATGTTCTTGCTCATGTATTCATTATTTAAATATTTATATTCATCATATTATAAACTGGGGGAACAATATTCTGTTTTGCTTATTGCTGTAGCCCTTATGGCTAGTAATATGGTAAATGTACAATAAATAATAGCTGAATGAGTAGTTAGTACATACATGAAATAACGAACAATTGAATAACACTATATATATATATATTTCACCTCCTTAGTTTTTTTCCTCACTGATCTTCTTATCAATTTTTAAAATTCCTTCTTCTATTCTTTGCCCTTCTCCTTTCTCTCCCCGTTCTTTCTCTTCTCTTTCCTTCTCCTTCTCCTCCTTCTATTTCTCCTCTGTCTTCTCCTTCATAGAACTATCTCCTAAGTTCAGGTACCCCTGGAGTTTCACCCTAAAACACTTAACAATTTTTTTTTTTTTTTTTTTGAGACGGAGTCTCACTTTATCGCCAGGCTGGAGTGCAGTAGCGCAATCTCGGCTCACTGCAACCTCCGCCTCTCAGGTTCAAACAATTCTCCTGCCTCGGCCTCCTGAGTAACTGGGACTACAGGTGTGTGCCACCATGACCAGCTAATTTTTGTATTTTTAGTAGAGGTGGGATCTCTTGACTTCGTGATCCACCCGCCTCAGCCTCCCAAATATTTTCCTATTTTTTGTTTAATTCAGGGCTTCCTCTAAAGGGAATTCTTATGGAGTCAATTTTTTACATCTCTTACACAGCAATTATTTATTGAGAGGCAGCTCTATTAGTGCTGTACTAGCAAACATTGATACCAGGAGGCCTGTAGCAGACATAATTGTTACTCAACATGGTGGGAAAAGGAGATATTAATCAAATGATAAATTATGTATTTGGATCATTATTACAAACAGAGATTAGTACAATGAAGAAAAGTGATACGAAACCATGAAAGCATACTACAGAAGGAAAGGTGTAGTCTAGAGATTCACAGAGGGATTTCCTCGGCAGTGAATCTGAGTAGAGAAATGAAGAAATACGAGAAGTTTATGAAGTCAAGAGAGAATGAAAGTCTACTTGAAGTAAAGGAAACAGCACATGCAAAGGTGCTGATTTAGAAGGAAACATGGCAGACTGTAAAAATTAAAATACTGGTGGTAACTGAGGTACTGTGAACAAGAGTTAGACAAGGGTAAGATCATATACAATTACAAAGTCATGTAAAATCAGATTACATATTTTAACTTTATTATCAGATAAACAGAAAGCCACGTAAAAGTCTGACTGTCGACTTTTAAATTAAACTATCCCTTCAGCTGCAGTGCAGAGAACAGATTAGAAGGCACCATAACTAGGCATATAGAGAAGTAAGAGACTTTTGCAGTTATCCAGGTGAAAAACGATGGCAGCTGATGACTGCAGAGATCAAAAGAATGGACAGATTTCAGCAATCATTTAGAAGAAAAATAAACATGACTAAATAAGAATTGTACTTCTAGGATGGCTGTTTTCTGGGCATTGTGGAATTCAGAGAACATAGAGCTGTTTAGAGTAGCTGCCCTGAAGGAGTACTGATCTTCAGCTGAAGGACATGCCTCCTCAAAAGTGCAATACAGTCTCTGGTATCCCATAAATAGCACTGTGATTTTCTGTTTTTCCAGCATTATATAAGCCACTATTTAAAATATATAAAATATGTAAAATTAGCACAGTGACTAAGCTCAGACTAAGAGTTAAAATATTGTAAAAAAAAAAAAAAGGAGATCATGCTAGAGCATTTCATTACAAAAATAAAAAATAATTTATTTTTTCCATGCTACTAGGGAGAAGCTTTTAGATTTTTTTGTTTTTCTTTTAAAAACAATGTGGGTATGAACATTTATTTCTGTATCTCCCAAGTGCTTACGTGAGAATTTCTTAATATTTACACTTCAGCAGTGCAAAACAGTGCTTTACATCTTCCCCTAATGTTGGAATTGGCATAGTTAAAAAAAAAAAACTGTAAATCTAAAAAACAAATTGTATTCCATGTAATATTTATTTTATTTTAATGAATAATTTGATTATTTTGCATTACCATGATTACTGTTAAAGTTCTGAATCTTGACAACTGTTTATTAGTCGATCATGTTTCTTCTATAAATTGCTTGTTTGTATCTTTTGTGTATTTTCTATTGGGTTTTGTGTGTGTGTTTGTGAGTCTCATTGATTTGTAGACTGTATTAATATAGTCTGAATTTTGTCTTTCTCATACCAGTAAGTGGTAAATATTTTCTCCCTGTTCTGGTTGTCTTTTCATATTTTCTGTTATATTTGGGTTGATTATTTTTTATTAATGTTAAATGCAGTCAGTTTTATTTTATACTAAGTGCTTTTTGTCTCTTTTTTGAGAAATTCTTTCATTTCCCAAATATATATAGATATTTTCTCATATTTTGAAGTTTATTTTTGTATTTATTATTTAATGCACTTAGAATTTTTATTAAATGTTGAGAATGACTTAATTTAATATTATCTTTTATGTGGAAACCAATTATCTTAGCAGTACTTGTTGAACAATCTTCTTTCTCAAATCTTCTACATTGCCACCTAATTTACACATTAAGATTTAGGCATGCAAAATGTTTCTGGATTTGACTTTGTTACATGGGTTTGTATCTGTCATTTTTCTTTATTTTAATTTGTATCATTTAATGATACATCTTGATCTCAAAGTAGGACATACACACCTTGCTCTTATTCAAAATCATGTTATTATTAGCACTTTCATTATCCACATGTCACTTAGAACTAGTTTTTCAGTTTTCTTTGGTTGTAATAGCATTATATTTATAGAGAATTTAGAAATAATTGACATTTCAAAAATATAATCACCCTCCTCATGAATGTGGGGTATCTGTTCTTTCATCTTAATCCTTTTTTAGTAGTATTAATTTTCTTCATAAGTCCATTCAGGTTTATATTAATTTCATATTTTTTTAACTCTGAGTCAAATTACATAATTTTAGATCTTTTAAAATATAAATTTTCTAATTGCATGCTTAATATGGGTAAATTCTCTTATTAGTTTAAATATAGAAGAAATAATTATCATGCCTACAGATAGTAATAGTAATAGTAGACTTTCTATTTTTCTAATCTTCATATATTTCATTGATTTTTCTTTCTTCAGTTCGCTTTAGGAACATTTAGGAAGTACAAGTTAAAAAAAACATTAATATTGGCAATTATTATCTTATTCCTGATTGTTAACATAAAGTCTTTAAGATTTTACCATAAAGACAAAAATTGTCGATTAATTTTATATTTCATCAGCCTGAGTATATTTTCGTCTAATTAAATTTTAAAAGATTTATACATATATATAACTATGTTAAATAAATGATATCCATTTTTCTGCATTTTATAATGATAAGATGCTTCTTCTTTTCTACTGTTTGCAAATAAAATAAGTTAAATACATATGTATATATACATATACATGTACAGTCAAAGGCCCTCATAGATTTGATTTGATGATTACAAATTTAGGATTTTCTATGTGTGTGTGTGTGTGTGTGTATATACAACTTTTTTTTTTTTTTGAGATGGAGTCTCACTTTGTTGCCCAGGTTGGAGTGCAGAAGTTTGGTCTCTGCTCACTGCAACCTCTTTCTCCCAGGTTCAAGTGAGTCTCGTGCCTCAGCCTCCCAAGTAGCTGGGATTACACGTACACCCCACCATGCCCAGCTAAGTTTTGTATTTTTAGTAGAGATAGGCATTTCACCATGTTGGCTAGGCTGGTCTCAAACTCCTGACCTCAAGTTGATCTTCCTGCCTCGGCCTCCCAAAGTGTTGGGACTACAGGTGTGAGCCACTGCGCCCAGCGGCTACATGTATATTTATAAGTAATATTGTTAACTAATTTTTTGGTATATTGTGATGGCTAATTTTATGTGTAAACTTGACTGGGCCACTGGTTGCCCACACAGTTGGTCAAATATTTTCCTGAGTGTTTCTATGAGGGTGTGAGGGTGGTTTGGATGTGATTAACATTTAAATCTGTAGACTCAGTAATGCACACTGCTCTCCCTAATGTGGATGAGCCTCAGTCAGCCAGTTGAAGGCCTGAGTAGAACTAAAGGCTGATCCTCTTCTGACTAAGAGAGAATTCCTCCTGCCTGACTGCTTTCAAACTGGGACATTGGCTTTTTCTTACCTTCAAACTTGAACTGAAATATCAGCTCAACCCGGGTCTTGAGCTTTCTGCCCTCGGGACAGGAACTAAAGCGTCTATTCTCCCGGTCCTCAAGCTTTTCAGCTCAACTAGAATTTGCACCATTGGCTTTGCTGGGGATCCAGCTTGTTGACTCACCCTGCAGATATTGGGATTTTCCAGTCTTCATAATCATGACAGTGAATTCCTTTTAACACATTTCTTTCCATATATACATCCTGTTGGTTTTGTTTATTTAAAAAATCCTGGCTAGTAAATCTACTGTCCTTATCTAATTTGGATATAAGGTTATTCTAGTCTTATAAAACCAGTTGAAAAGAACTTTTACTCTCTTTTCACTCAGTGGAATAGTTTGCATAATATAGGAATTATTTCTTCCTAAAATTTGTGTGACACTGTCAATAGAGTAATTTAGGCCTTGTGTATTCTTTCAAAACCTTTTCACTTTCTTTAGATGCCAATATGGTTAGAAATGGACATTCTGGAAAACACTCTCACCTTAATTACTGAGCACTGCTCAATATCTATGTTTTCAAATATTTTTTAAATAATATCCTCTTATGTTGCCTAACTCTTCTCTTTTCTAACTAAATATGACCTTTCTAACAATGATCATTAGGGTTTTTCTCATTTTTCCTGGTCAATCTTCCAGAGGCTTATCTATGTACTTTTTTGTTTTAAATAATATACTTACGGCCATTTTATCCTCTTTACTGTATGAATGTTTTTTATTTAGTTAATACCTACCACTATCTTTATTTAATTCTATTTCTTCTTGCAGTTTTTATGATGTTTTTTCCTAATTCTAACTTCCTAATTTAGATGATTATCCCAATAAGCATTTAAGATAAAATTACCTCGAAGTACTACTTTAGCTGCACCCACGTTATGTTATATAGAATTTTCATTTTTTTCTTTTGATTAAATTTATAAATGTTTTAGTGATACGGTTTGGCTGTGTCCCCACAACCCCCATGTCTCACCTTGAATTGTAATAATCCCCATGTGTTAAGGGCAGGGCCAAGTGGAGATAACTGAATCATCGGGCTGGTTTCCCCAATACAGTTCTTGGGGTAGTAAATGAATCTCAGGAGATGTGATGTTTTTATAAATGGGAGTTCCTCTGCACAAGCTCTCTTGCCTGCCACCATTTAAAACGTTCCTTTACTCTTTGTCTTTTGCCATGATTGTGAGGTCTCTCCAGCCATGTGGAGCTGTGAGTCCATTAAACCTATTTCCTCTACAAATTACCCAGTCTTGGGTATGACTTTATTAGCAGTGTAAGAATAGACTAAGATATTTAGTAAAATATTTATTATTGAATACAAGATCTATTTAGAAGGAACTTTAATAATTCTCAAATATAAAAGCTTATGTAAAATATCTTTGGTTTCTGAGCATTTAAAGGAGTTATAGAGAGTACGAGCTTATGACATATGGTCCTTCAAATTTATTGAGCATTAATAAAGTACCACCTGTTCCATTTTAAGAAAAATGTCTCACATATGAGTTAGAAAAAATGTTAACCTTCTAATTTGCAAGTTCTGTGTTCTAGAATGTCTGTTCAAAACTTCTGTATATCCTTATTATTTTTTGTATTTAATGTGTTTCTTTCTTAGAAAACTCTTCTCCATTGTGTTGATACATTCGATAATATGTTCTTGAAATTTCTCCTATTACGTGTATTTTTGGTTTATATCTTTTGAAGCTATATTATTAGGCATGAAATAGTTGAGAGGGTTTTTTTGGTAAATTGCTTATTATTATATGCATCAATCACTTTTTTCCTTATTACATCTTTTATTGTTATAAAGTCTATTACTTTGCTATCAACATACCACATTAATGTGGGGGGGTAATACATACATCGTATTCCTTTTGCTATAGTCTTATTTTCAAACTTCATATGCTTTATATTTTATGTTTAGCTATTTTAAAAAGCATAAAATATCAAAATTTGAATTCAGAGAATTCAGATATTAATTTTAAGAAATATAGATTACAGCAAAACTATATAGTAATATATTTATAGAAACAAAAGCAGGATTGTGTAGTTCCCCTGGACATTTCAACTGATGCTTTTATCTTGAAAGTTTCTTCTTTTTATACAATCTTTAATCTTCTGGTTTTTTTCTTTAGATGTACAGAAGACCACTTGGTTTGTGTGTATGCCCTGAATTACATTTCTTTCCTCCCAAATACAACATTTAATTTCAGTGTTTCGTTTCTATATTTTACTTGAGTTTGATACTACCTTACTTCTGCTAAATGTAGGCGACTTTGCCAAACATTGGACATATAAACAATGGCATATAGGCTCTACTTTTGAGGGCCTTTGGTCTAGTTGTTTAGGTCATTCATGCACGTGAAAATATAAATAACAGTAAAAGCACTGCTTAGTCTACTATACACAAAGTGACAAATGAGTGGTCCACATAGCTAACTGCTAAGAAGGTTCATTATCAGCCTCTTCTTCAAGCAGACAGATACTTAATTTTTATATCCCTCAGGGTTCATTGTTTGCAGTTTTCCCTTCTATTCAGCACAACTGTGGCAGATGGAGTAATGTTTAATTGGAAAAAAACAGATCATCAATGTCATCCTGCCATCAGCTGGATCATCTGTTAGAAGTGCTTAAAAGTTGCAATTTTATGGATGTGTGGGTGTATTAAATTCCAAACAAGTTCAGGTCAAAACATTTCTCTAAGTAGGAAAACAAATTAAAATTCCATCACCTAGAAAACGTAAAAATCAAGAATCTGAAGCAAAAGTTATTTTTTAAATTAACATTCACTTTGACATTTTCAGTAGAATTGGGTTGCTTTCCTCTGATATGTATTTATAACTATAAAGTAAAAAATAATGGATAATAGTCAATGGACAGCAAGAACAAGGTCTAATCCTTTCTAATTCGCAATCCACAGAACAGTTTCTGAAATAACAGACATACTATTTAGTATGAAATAAATTACAGCCCCTACTCTAAAAGGTGATTTACTACAGAAATAACTAACTTTTCATAATCTACTAAATTATTTGAATTTCTGTCCAGATAGAGATGTATAGGGATGCATTCTATAAATCCTGGTTTTTACTTTACCACAGAATTGTTTGTTTTTCTTCCAAGTTATCAGCATTCTGGTAATTGTCTCTCACTGTCTCATCCTGCTTATTTTTAATTTTCTCTAATGTCTTTGAAAAATCGGCCTTTAGTTTAGACATAATTTCCTTCTGCTTTTCATCATGCAATTTATTAATGCTCAGCCATAGGCTTTGCACAGTTAATTCAGCGTATGGAATTGGTTTATTTTTATTTCATTTCTTAATTCACCCCTTTCTGTCACTTAGGTCCAAACAAAGGGCAACTGATCTGTGATTCTGTGATTCTGGAAAATTATCTTCCTCTCATTCCAGTGTCCACTGATATTTCTCACATGCAAAACACTGAGGGGAGGTTTAAGTACATCTGCTTGCGGCCTCCCACTACTTTTACATTTGAACTGTTCCCTTATTCACTCAATGTTGAATTTATTGAAAGAAGAAGTAATCCCGTGTTCCTGTTTCTCTAAAAAAAGATACATCAATTTGAAGAAAATATATTGATTTAAACAGCTTTAGAAAAAGCTGTTTTATTTGTAACCCCCTCTTCTTTTTATGACTCCACAGTCAGTGATTCCGTTATCTGCTATTGTACAGCCAATGAAGGAAGACAGGGTGGTCATATGGAGAAAGACATACAGTTCCACAGCCCTGATGTGGTCTTATTTCTTTGTTCAGAAAAATTTTAAAACATTTGCAGAACAGCAAAGCTCTGATTCAAACTGGCAACTGACTACCAATCCCGGCACGGAATACAATTGCCTGTGTAAATTTCACATATCATAAGATTGAATTCGGGAAAGGGGTATATCTATGATCTAACTGCTGCTAGAATCAGAAGTGAGCATAGAAACTGAAATAAGTAAGATTAAAGATGATCACACACCAAACAAACATTAAAAAAGGCAAAAGCAAAAGTAGTTTTAAATATGTGCCATTATATGGAGAGGGTGATAAGAATTCTGTATAACATAAAGTTTTGTGTAATGAAACATGGTATTATAATACTATCCTGGAAAATATTAAAATTTTAAAAGTGCTTTTCTAAAAGTTATTGAAACATGTCTCTGATTCTTAACGGAATATACACTCTTTTTTCTCATTAGACTTCCTATTGTCTCATAAAGGTAAAGTGAATGTTTTGTTTTCTAAATCTTTGATTTATACACTTTGTAAAATGGACTGAATTAACACAAACACACACAGACATACACACACACACAAGATTTTTTATATCCTTGGATAAATCTTATATTCTTGTTCTGTGTTTCTTACTGAATTATTTCTCCAATATTTGGACAGAAAGCAAATAACAAAATCTACTGTTAGGTTAAAGACCATATCCACTGAGATATGTTTTACTGAAATATTTTTTGCAATGTTAATGGGCAGGTATGACGTGTACATGAGTAATTGGGGGAAGGGGGCCTCAGTATTTCAAACGGCTTTGACAGGTATACATGTATACCCCAACATATGCACATTAAATGCCAACATTTGATCAAAGAAACATTGCAATCTGAATTCTGAAAATAGGAAGTCCAGGGGGATATGATTAATTGGACAAAATTAAGGAAGAGAGAAAAAGAGATATAGCATAAGCTTGATTATAAAAATCCCAAGACACCAGAATGATTTTTAAATTAGGTCAAATAAATCACAAATTTTATACAGTAAAAAGCAAAATTAAGATGTTTGCTACTCCCAAGAGGTTAAAGAGCCTAGAAAGAAAAATATCTGCAAAAAGAGTTTAGAAAAAATTATGGATAAAAAGTTACAATGAGTTTTAATTTGAAAACATTTTTTGTTTCAATTGTGGTTTACCAGAGAGCTTTATAAAACATATGCGTTACTTTACGGTGTTAGATATCTACACCAGGTATTATATGGTATTTACTGAATGAGTTTCTTTCTACAGGCTCAGAATTACATATGAACATCAAATATATCTGATAATTCAAAAATTACAAATTAATTAATTTGATTATTAATTTAATTAATATGATAATTGGTTGCATATTCTGAAAATACTTGTGTATATTTGATTGAGATGGGGGTAGACTTCAGATCATGGAAGACATGTAGTGGTGAGAGGGTGGATGCTGGGGTGAGCCTACCTGTTTGGAACCCTGGCTGTACAACTTAGTTGCTGTGATTGGTGTTGAGTTTAAACAGTTCTTAATCTCTAAACTTAGTTTCCTAATCTCTAAATTTGAAGATAAGATTACTCCCCTTACATTTATTGTGTAGCATAATAATAATCTACAGCTATTTTGTGCTCACTAATACTAGCACACAATAAAAGTTGGCGCTTTTCGTGAAGCTATTTATACCCCACCCCCTTATCTTCTCTGTTGGTTAAATATCAACTCCAAAGGGAGGAAATCTTCTATTTTCTCTAATTAGTTAGAGTCTAGTGAATAAAAATAACACAAAAATTCCTTCTTATGACAGTGTTGTGTTAACCTTTCTTCACCTACCTTCTACACTAAGTATATACATAGAGCATTAAATAAACGTATTCTGTTCTAAATCACTATGCATATATAATTATTATGACAAAAAGTTTGGGAATAATTGTGACCTAATATTCTAAAATGTAGTTGGATAGGTAAATTGTCTCAATTCTTCCATACACAATTTTCTTGCTGCCAGAATCCGCAGGGCTCTTGAAAGATAAACCAGAATTTTAATAGAAATCAGCTGGCGTAGTCAACATACTTAGTTGGATTGGACCTCACTCTCAGCTACTAATGCCACTTTGAATGTCCTCCTGTTTTGACTCACTTCGATGTGTTCTTTCCAGCTTTTTATTTCAACTCTGCAGTCTATTCTCAAATTATGTTCCTCATCTGGTAAATACTTTCTAATGGCTTCCCAGCCCACTTAAGATAAAGGCCTACAGGGAAGGCTCTTCATGACCTCCTTCCACCCACTCCTCCTTTACCTTTCAGATCTTATCTCCTGCCATTCTCCTTCTTGCTCCACCTATCCACACTCATGTCCTTGGTGAGCCCTCAATGTATTCCCAACACAGAGATTTTGAATTTGTTGCTCCATTAACTATGTTGTTTTTGACCCAGATCTAGAATACTGGGTTCATTCCAATAGTAGAGATCTTTTTGTTGTATCCTATCAAATGTGGTGGATAGGACAATGCTCCGCCTCCAAAGTTGTCCACATTCTATGCCCCAGAGCACGTCAGAACATGCATCTATGTTGCCTTACATAACAAGAGACTTTGCAAAGTGATTAAAGATCTAGAGATGGGGAGAGTATCTCGAATCACCGAGGAGTGCCTGATATAATCACAAGTATCCTAGTAAGAGGAAGGCAAGAGGCTCAAAGTTGGAGAAAAGGCAATGCAATGATGAAAGCAGAGAGAGAAGAGACAATGTCAAATGGAGCCATAAGTCAAGGAATAAGGACAGCTCTAGAAGCTGGAAAAGGCAATACAATAAATTGTCCCTCAGAGCCTCTGGAAGAAGCACAGCTGCCAACACCCATTTTAGAATGTCTGATCTTCAGAACTGTACTATGATGAATTCGTCTTGCTTTAAGCCTTTAAGTTTGTGGTAATTTGTTAAAGCAGCCATAGGAAACTAATACATCGAGTTTTCCCTGATAGCTCCTTTGTGTAGGATTGAGTCATGTGATTAGTTCTGATTGCTAGGCTGCTAGCAGAAGGAATATGCATGGCTTTGAGACTGAAGCATGTATAATAAAAACTGATGTGTGACTCTCTAGTCTCTCTCCCACAGTACAGAGACATCCAGAGCCATATGCTCCTGTACAGTCCAAATAAGATGGAGCTGCCACCTGCCTTGGTGCCTCACTGACTATGCGGAGCAGAGCACCTCACCAACCCTTACTGAACATGCAACAAATGCAAGAAATCATCTTTGGTTGAATTATCCCACTGATATTGCAGAGTTAATTTGTTACTAGAGCACAGACGGTCACTGTGAAATTACATGCTTTTCCTTAAGTTCTTTTGCCAAGTGTCACCTCAGAAAGAACTTCCCTGACCACATTTAATTTTTTTTTTTTAATCTAAAAGCAACATCTTTCTCTGGTAATAAATTTCCCTCTGACTTGGTTTATTGTTTTTTTTTCCAATAGCAATCTTCACCAAATGGTGCTCTACATTTTTTACTTATTTATTTTTTATCGTTAGTCTCTCCAACAAGAAAGCTCCAACACAGCCAAGATTTTTATCTGCTCCAAGTGTGGTAAGAGCTCTTCCAATTCTTTTGTCTCCCCTGCACTTTGATAGAAACAAAAATATGAAGTACAGAACAAGGAATGAGAATATTTGGACCAAAAACAAACCACATGCTAAAACTTGGGGTACAGAAATAAATGTAGCTAATCTTGAAGGAGCTCTTAATCATGAGAGGAATGGTATGCAATCAGGACAAAGTTACAACCAGTGACTACAAACATTCATTACCTGTTACCAAAATACTGAGTGTAAGGCCCAGAATCTAAAGACAATTTTCTGGATGATGTTATGTTAAATTGGGTAATTTGTCATTTATTCAGAAAATGTATTTATTGACTACTCTCTACTTAATAGTCACTCTAATAAGTGCTGGAAATATAATAGGAAGCACAACTCACACGATGATTGCCCTCATACAGCCTAGTGACCTATGGGATTAGTAGAGACTTGGGAAGAAAGAAGAGCGACATTCTTTTCAGCAAAAATAGCAAGAGAAATTGCATGTTGGTGATAATAAATTGGAGATGATCTGAAATGTCTAAGTTACAGGTACATGTGGGAGAAGGAGCAGCATATAGAGAAAACCAGTGGAGGACTTGTACTAACAATATGTCAAAGGCTTTAGAAGTTTTTCATGAAGAAAATTTGGGGTCACTAAAATGATTTAGAAGAATAGCATGATCATGTATACAATTTAGAAAAATTGTTCTGTAAAAAATGCAGTAGATAGATGGGAAGAGAACAAGACTATGAGTAGGTGTCCGATTAGAACTTCATTATAACAATCCTGGCCAGGTGTGGTAGCTCATGCCTGTAATCCCAGCAGTTAGGGAGGCCAAGGCAGGCAGATCATCTGAGGTCAGGAGTTAGACACCATCCTGGCCAACATGATGAAACCCCGTCTCTACTAAAAATACAAAAATTAGCTGGGTGTGATTGCACACACTTGTAGTCCTAGCTAGTTGGGAGGCTGAGGCAGGAGAATCTCTTGAACCCGGGAGGCAGAGGTTGCAGTGAGCAGAAATCACGCCATCGCACTCCAGTCTCGCAACAGAGCGAGACTCCGTCTCAAGAAATAAATAAATAAATAAATAAATAAATACAAAAATGATCTGGGTGTGGTGGTGGGTGCCTGTAATCCCAGCTACTCAGGAGGCTGAGGCAGGAGAATAGCTTGAACTTGGGAGGCGGAGGTTGCAGTGAGCCAAGATCCAGCACTCCAGCCTGGGTGACAAGAGCAAAACTCTGTCTCAAAAAGAAAAAAAAAAGAATTCTTGATAACAATCCTAAAAATAAATTATAAGTTTCTTTGAAGATAGGCATGGCTATGAGTATAGAAATTAGCTGAATGATATAGCGAAAGTTAAGGTTTCAAACCTCAAGGGAAAAGATTGGTTTAGAAATAAAGTCAATCAAGATATTGGACACAGACCTTTTATTGTGAAATATCCTGATTGAGACCAGGCAGGTGGTAACCTTAATTTAATTGGTATTTTCTATGTGCTCTGGTAATGATTTTCTCCCTCCTGGATCTCAAGTCATATGCTATGTTTTAAGTGCTTTTTTTTGAGAACTTCTTAGATAATGCCCATTAATTTCAGAAAGATATTTAGTTTATCACAAATCCAAACATTTCAGCCTAAATTGAACTTAAGAAAAAAAACTGTGACAATCATAATTTGAGGCAATGATGATGTCTGCTTTGATTTTATGTTTGGAACACAATTACTTCCAGTGATGGAGGAACTTACAAAGTTCTTAATCCACTATCATTGATTTTGCTCAGTGACAATTTTTTGTTTCTATCTATTGATCATAAAAAGTTGGAACTATATCCTGACAAGTTTTCAAAAATATGAATCTGTAATGAAACACACAATAATCACACCCAGTTTTAAAAGGGTCCTAAGAGAGAATGAAAAGTAATCCTCTGATAACATATAATGCTGAGAACTTTGGCTTAAACCAAAAACTTTGTGACCTGGAGGAAGCACAGAGTAGTTTAGTAAGCTGTATAAAGGCTCTATAATTCTTGTAACATCTTTCTGAAGCTCTATAAAGAGTTTTGCCTATAAACCAGGATGAGTTATTCTTTGGTCCTTTTCATCTTACCCATCCATGCTTTTCTTAGTCTTAGAAGAAAGAGAAGAAAATAAAAAAAAGAACACAGGGAAAATTCCACCAAAGGAAAAACCAAAAGGCGTCTCTTTCTCTCATGTATAGACAGGAGCTCAGTCACTCATAAGCCTGGTACTCTCCCAGTTAGGAGAAAGCCTCAATCCTATTAGACTACACCAACCATGAGGAGGAACCAACATTCAAAAGAGGTATTTGCAAAAGCAGAGCAAATATTCCCAGAAACACTAAAACCTGTAAATGGATGCTGTTAATTCTTAATCATAATAAGAGCTTTGATCTAATGAGTGCTCATTTGTTCTGAGCCTGAGCCAAGCTCTTTACATACATTTTCTCACTAAGTCTTAACAAAAGTCATATACACAGCTAAGTCTGTATTAACAAAGAGGAAAATGAAGCTCATACAACCTAAATCATGTTATTCGTTGAGAAAGTAGGAGCGCAAGATTTGAATTTATAGCTTTCTGATTTCTTCACTCATTTCCAAACCATTGTATTACGATACCCTGGCCTAGGTTTTAACCCCATAATGATCCAGGGTAGTAGCTCTCAATGATCTAGGGTATTAGCTCTTCTTTTGCTCGCTATAAAGGACTTTGAGCTTTCCCACGTGGATTGAGTATATCATTAAATTATTAACATCCCATGCAGTCAACCAGCTGGTTTTTCAGACTAAGATTCCAATAAGTGACAAAATTGAACTAAGTTTCCCAGAAGTCGGGATGAGTGTGAAGGTCGTAGATATGATAAGCATTCTCACCAAAGGCTAACAAATATAAAAAAGCAAGGAAGTGCATCTTTTTAACACTCAACCCTGTTTTTAGGCCATATTTGTGGTCACTATGTTCCTACCAGCTCCTGGACAGAAGAGCAACAACCAGCATTACAGACAGGTGGCTGAATATATGCTGATGCATTTAAGGAGGAAGGAGCAGGATAGTTGGACCCATATTATATCTACATGGGCAGGGATCATGTCTTCTCTATGGCATGGTAGGAGAACCACTGCAAGTGAATAATTATTAAATATTCATAATCTAGAATACACCAGACCCTGATTGAAGCTGGACACCTGGAAAAAAAATAAAATAGCAGGAAGTAAATGAGCCCATATGATGGTGCCAAGTGGCATCTAGTCCACAGCAATAGCAAAAGATAAGCCAATCACAAAAAAGAAAAAAACTCAAGAAGTACAACACCTAGTAGAAACAGCCAGGAATAAGGAGAAAAAATAATCAATGAATTTGATGTACCCTGGGAGTATTTTCTTCTTTTAATTGAAAATAATATGTCATCTTATGCCTTCATTAAAATTGATGACCATTCATGAAAGTGGTGACCCTCGACCACCACTGTCCCCACATCTGGAGCAATATTATCTTCACTGAAATTCATGCATATTGCAATCTAGATGCTATGGGTTCTTTTGTTTGTTTTCTTAGTTCCCTGCAATCTCTCCCTTCATTTTTATTTCTCTATCATTGACTGAATTCTTTGATATGATGCTCTTCTGAGTCTCACCATTATGACACCCATCCTAAATAGCTGCTTTCTGGAAGAGCCCCATGCTCTTTCCAATTATTGAAATATTTTCCTAGCAACTTCATTTAAAGAACCTCTTCAGATTTACTCATTAGGGTAATTGTGACTGCTGGGGTAAACCACTGTGTTATCTTAAGAGGTGAATGTAGTCACTGGTTGAATTGAATAATTCTAGTAAAATATATAACAAGAAGAAACAGCCTACTAAGACAGGTTCTATTTCATTTTGGGCAGAATGAGTACTGTGAGACTTCCAGAAGGAACTCTAACTGACATACACTGTAAAGAGATGCTGAGAAGTCAGATGTTACAACATGAGTTTTCTTTGCATGAGCATTTAATGAGTCTTTTAGGAAAACTTTTGAAGAATCATATCAGGAATGTGGAGTGAGTCTCTCGACATTCTCTCCCAAATGAAACCTGATGCACACATCTCCTTCCAGTATTCAGAAATGTGCCCTTAAAGTGCATCCTGAGGAAGAAAAGAGATGAAGGGTCTCCACACTGGACTGAGAGATAGATTGATAATAACAAGATAAAACAGTGTTTCTTTGAAACAATTTATGGTATCAATTTAGTGTTCTCTGCCATGTTGACACACATATTAAAAATGTAGCCAGTAAGGTAGACTCAAAAGTGAGGGACTAAACTTAATATATTATTTGTAACCTTGGAGCATCCATAAGAAAAGAGAGAAGGGCATCTACAGCCATACCACCCTGAATGCATATCTCGTCTGATCTTGTAAGCTAAGCAGGGTCGGGCCTGGTTAGTACTTGGATGGGAGAAAAGAGAGAAGGGCTTTGTTGAATCCTAATGAAAGGACCCAAGAAACAGAGAGCACTCTTGCACTTCTGTGAGCCTTGCTGCAATTCTGATAGAGCTACCATTAAAATGAACAACTTTAGCAGAGGCAAAGGGAGTGATGGCAGCAAAGATAAGCATACATATTAACAACGTAACCAGCAAGGCTGATTCAAAAGTGAGGGACCAAGCTTAATATACTATTTGCAACCCTGGAGCATCCATAAGAAAAGAGAAAGAGAAGGGCTTTGTTGAATCCTAATGAAAGGACTCAAGAAGAATACTCTTGCACTTTTGTGAGCCTTGCTGCAGCTCTGATGGAGCTGGTATTAAAATGGACAACATTAGCAGAGACATAAGGAGTGACGGCAGCAAAGGTAAGCATAAAGACAAGGTGTGACTTTGGCAAGGTTTGAACCAGGAAGCAGGAATAACATTAGCAGTGACTTGGTAGGGAGACATTATAAGGCACGAGCAGTGACAACTGGTGAAACTGGTTCCGCAACAGAATCATACAAGTTGACAAAAACAAGCCTGTACCAAGTGGATAGCACCAGCAAGGATGAGAGGTGAGTTCCATTACAAACAGGAGATAGAATTGAAATGGAAGAGTCATGGTTGCAGTGACACCATGGAGAGCTGACAGAGAGGCAAAGCACATTCATTCTCCATAACTATTTCACCTACATTTCCTTTTTGTTCCCCTGACCGATATGGGCAGGGGAAACAGGAGTTAGACTAATAGGGGCAGCAGAAAACATAACCTCAGTATTTATCTTTGGTATTTAGTCAGAGCACTCCAGGTTGCCCCTGCAAAAGAACCTGAAGAATTTTTTTTTTTTTTTTTTTTTTTTTTTTTTTGCAGTTGAACTTTAGCAACAGAATTGTACAAAGTAGATTCATGGATGTTTCGTTAACTGTAGAGCATTGGGCAATAGTAATTAAATATTCTGATTTTATTTTGCTAGAATATAAAAATTAGTGATATTCATAAATAACTTGCAGGGGCATTCTGGGGACTAGATATGTGTGGTAATATTTAGCATAATATTTTATTCATCATAAATATTTTAAAAATTATAGTTTCTCCTCTTCCTTCCCCTTCCCTACTTTAAAATAAAAACTAGATGATGAGATTTTGGTTAACAGGGAGTACATGATAAAAAGAATATTTGACTTGGTGATTTGGTTCCTGGAACTGATTCTGTTATTAAATAAATCAAGAATAATTACAAATTATTCTTAGTCTACAATTAAATTTAGTACTGCTATATAAGAGACTATGAGTAACGTAATCTCTCCAGGTTTCAGTAAGTCAGCCAGATGAATTCTGAGGTCTTTGTTGGTACTAACACTGGGACTCTCTGGCATAGAGTAATTGTACAACAGGATTGATGTACCACCTCTCCCTATGAGGGTGGTTCAGTATGTTGTTAAGTTAGAGATGAAGAAAAGATAAATTCCTTCACCAAGCTAAAATTGCCACATATTTTACAGACATATTTAAAATATATATAAATGCAAGTATCCTGCCAGTAGTGTTGAATTCACCATCAGGTATTAGCAGTTTTAAGGGTCTATAGAGAAAATTGGTTGGCCAGTTGGAGTCAGTCATTGTCTTGAATAAGAATGGCACATACGTATAGTCAATGGGACAAAAACCACTGTGTGAGAAATACCTGGCCTTATGCTTCAGAGCTTTAACAGATTGCTGGCTGGGGGGAGAAGAAATTTATTCCTTGTACATCTCACTGTGAAATTAGTCTAAAGCATTCTGGGAACTCACTCATTTCCTTACAACATCTGGAAAGGAGACTGAATATTGATCTCTTTGGACTGCTATGTTTTGTCAAGGGTGACAGTTTCTATATTCAAGGGAAAGGTTATTTGAGAATAATGAAGACATTTCACATAGCAAACCCCAATACACATCCAGATAAAAAGCTGAATTCTTGTCCTCAGGTTGTGCAATTTAATACAAAAGGTAGAAGTAAAAATGTAGAGATCACTGCTGTTCTGCTGCCAATTCATCACAGAAAGTATCTCTCAAGGCTGCTGGCTGGTGTCATCTGCAGCACTGTCATTTGCTTAGGGAGGGGCACACAGGTTAAAGCTGACAGAAAGGTAGGCTGAGCTTTCCTATGTTGTCCTTTTTATGCCATTTTAATTCCATTGCCTGGAGTTGTGTCAAATTTTTCTTAACACTACATATTCATTTCTCACAATACATGGTTATAACAACAGTGAATACACAGCCTCTATACTGCCATTTTCCCATTAATTAATCAGTTATGATTGACATTCAAGATATATACAAATGTAACTTTAGGATTGTTCCAAATACAAAACTGTCAGCACTCATTATTGATCTGTTGCAATTTGTGTTCAATTATGAATTCATTTAAATCTACAGCTTTATGTATTACTAAATTACTGATAAGGCCTGTGATATGATTTGGCTCTGTGTCTCCACCCAAATCTCATTTTGAATTGTAATCCCTACGTGTCGAGGGAGGGACCTGTAATCCCAACATGTCGAGGGAGGGAGGTGATTGGGTCATGGGGACGGTTTTCCCTATACTGTTCTGATGACAGTGAGTGAGTTCTCACAGAACTGATGGTTTTATAAGTGTCTGGAAGTTCCTCCTTGGCTCTCCTCTTTCCTGCCGCCTTGTGAAAAAAGGTGCCTGCTTCCCTTTTCCCCATGATTGTAAGTTTCCTGAGGCATCCCCAACCATGCAGAACTGTGAGTCAATTAAACCTCTTTCCTTTATAAATTACCCAGTCTCAGGTAGTATCTATAGCAGTGTGAGAATGGACTAATACAACTTGACTACTCTGACAAAATAGGGTCTCTTCTCTCTCTGGGCCCAATATGACCAAATACCTGAATATTATTTTCCTTTTGCTTTCATTTTCCTATAAAAGTTATGATCTCTTCAATATTGTTTTTGCTGATGATTTTCATGAACTACATTTTTACAATATTTTTCAAAATCTATCAAGACATGTAATCAAGCCCTTTAACATAAGAGGCTTAATGAATGTAAAGTTACTATTAGAAAGAAGATGTTCATGAATTCCAAGAATACAAACTTCTAGAGGTAAAATGTCACTCATAAGAATCATCATAGAGAACTTATTTTTGCTTTCGATTTTTGCAGATGCACTACGTGAAAGCCTTAAAGTAGAGGTTATGGGGCAATTGCCTACCCTGTCTCATATAAGTTTGGTCTTTATTAAAATTACACAATGTATATCAAGAAAAAATAGAATTATATCATCTAATATACTACACAATATCCCACTGAACTGAGTAGCAGTGATATTTGTTTATTAATTTATTTAACAAAGATGCATTTAGTACCAACTATGAACATGATTCTACTTGTGTGTAGTCTGTTGCCTTGTTATACTATAAAATTTCTAAAATAATAACCTGAGATCTGCTTTTAGGATCCCAGCTGCATCCTCATAAACTGATCCAAGAAATTGAGGAAAACCAGTCAAGTGACCCAACTTTGCTTCACTTGAGAGGTGTACGGATTACATAAAACAGACATCATCAATCCTAAATTAGCCAGCCACATCACCATGTAATTAGCTTTCAGATTTATATAATTAAACATCTCAAGTGCTCTAGACCTTACTGAGTGACCAGAGTTAAAAGCACTGTGATAAGGAGGTCAATGAAGGCCACAAAGTGGAGTATCTCCATTCAGACAAAAGAAAATGTCTGTGAATACTGTATGTATTTCCAGTTGGTCACTCCAATCTCTACCTCCATCCCACCCTAAACCCTCTTTATCACTCCTATTAAAGCAACAAGGGGCCACTAATCTCAAACAGACAGTGTGTGTTCCCAGAGCATTCTCTCCTTCATCACTCATCACATCTCAGCCCTTATTCAGGCCATAAATGCACTTTCTGACCCTGAAAGGTTCACATCCCCCCAAAATATTTAAATTGAAAAGGTCACAATATTCAGGCCTCTATGTCCTGGAAATTCCTTTTCCTTCATTTTATTTAACTTCTCTTTATATGATACCTTCCCCTAGAAAGTAGTTTTGCATTCTAACAATGACCTTACAAGGCCCAATGGGAGGTGATATTTTTCAGGCTAAGTAGTACCATCTGGTTAACTCAAGGAAGGTGGTCACTTAGTCTGCCTTTTTACAGAGCCCACTCTGGCAGAGAGAGGAGTGACCCTGGATTACAGGTAATCTCTCTTGCTCTGCTCTGATTGTTTCTGAATGTGCAGGTGCTGAAAAATCAATAAACAAATTATGTGTGTATGTATATATCTGCTCATCATTTATATATACATATATGCATTTACTTTTTAATAAAAGGAGGGTTGGAGGATGAGATTACTATATAATCAAAGTCTGTGGAACCACAATATTCATCGAAAACACAATAGTAAGTAGAAGTAATTCTATTGCATCTGATATAACAGAGTCAAAAGTCTTTTTTAAATTTGTTGCTTTGAAAATTGTATGACTTTTTCCATTTTGAAATGGAAATTTCATCACCTTGCTGTCAGCCATTAAGACACTAAGAAATATACAAGGAATCAGGAGAAGGAAAGAAGAAATAGAAGTTATACCAAGTTGCTTTAAACAGTGCGTGAAAATAAAAATTCATTAACATATGCTTTAACCAAAGTGAAGAAAATAGCTGGATTTTCTGAGTCATAAACTAGAATACCAAAACTTATAGTGAGGCCAGTCTATGGGAAATAATTAAAATACAAGCAAATGATTATTTTGTGTAAGGTGCTCTGCTAAACACATAAAATGCATGATAGGTTTAATCCTCACAACAATTCTACCAAGCAAGTGTTTTCATATCTCTACTTTAGAAATAAGCAAAAGAAGGCTGGGCGTGGTGGCTCATGCCTGTAATCCCAGCACTTTGGGAGGCCGAGGCGGGCGGATCACGAGGTCAGGAGATCGAGACCACGGTGAAATCCCGTCTCTACTAAAAATACAAAAAAATTAGCCGGGCGTGGTGGTGGGCGCCTGTAGTCCCAGCTACTCGGAGAGGCTGAGGCAGGAGAATTGCTTGAACCCGGGAGGCGGACCTTGCAGTGAGCCGAGATTGCGCCACTGCACTCCAGCCTGGGCGACAGAGCGAGACTCCGTCTCAAAAAAAAAAAAGAAATAAGCAAAAGATTAGTGAAGTTAGAAATCTGCCCCAAGTCACACAACTAGAAATGATAGAGTGAATTTAGAATGTAGATCTCTCCAATTCTAAAGCCCAGAACGTAAAACAGTGCAAGATATAAAGCAACTTCTTAATAAATATTATCAGTGTTACTTAAATACTACATGGTACTGTTTTCTGCCTGGCTATAGCAGGCCATGCACATAGGTAGACCTGACTGCCACACAGCTATTGTAATTTGTGGGTTCTGCAGGCTCCATTCAAATGAATAATATACTCATTCTCAGATAAATTTTATACCCCACTCCTAGCTTATAGCCCTTTAACTCAATTACTTTATTTACAGAAAAGTCCAAATTATCCTGGGGAGCATAACCCTTAAAGAAGAAGCTTTATTGAGACTATACTGAAAGTAGGTGGAAGAGGAACCAGCATGAACATTATAACAAGGTGCAGAACTTACTTTGTAGATAAATTCCAATGCTATCCCCAACCCCCACACCCACTGAGGACCAATGGTAATGCCTTCAGAGTGACTTTCCCTATTTAATAGACTAGGACAGGCTTCATGAAAATAACAGTGTTTTCGGGACTCCCATACACCTTGTTTATTCAAAAGTATGATTACAGACAAAACACAGTTGGTAGTTGACATAAAAGAGGCTAGGGAAATTAGGGATTGGGCAGTTGATTGAGTAGGAAAGGAAGTTATTTTCCTTCTCTCCAACTTGGGAGGTTAGCTTCTATGTAGCTAGGTAATTGTCCAGGACTAATTTAGATAAAATAATAAATGGGACTATGACTCACATGCTTTTCTTTGCCACATAATGAAATGTTTTAATGCAATATGGCAAAAATGAACATCAACTTTAAAAGATATAGAAAAAAAAGAGTTTATAGAGTATTGGGGTGGCTGCCCATCAGTATTACCTATGGATGCAAACTTCCTGGCTTCCTTTTCCTATAACCCCTAGCTAAGGTGATTTTGATTCTAAATTCAAGTGTGAACCTAATATCTTCATTTGCAGTTGTTAGTAATTTCCAAATTAAAGAATTTGAGTGAAAGACAAATGAGAGGAGCTGTAAAATTGTCTATCAAGCTATCATTTTACATGAGAAATCTACAAACCACTAATGTGTTGTTCTTTTTTTATTTTTCAATTCTCTGTGGTATTAAATTAAATAATATAATACATACTCATAAAAAAGCAAATAATTTTTCAACTACAAAGTGCGAAAATTCACTTATTTCCACCCTAATATCTTTTATAATTTTCAGAGTTTTAGCCCTCAATATACTTTACAAATGCATGCAGATTATGTATGTATTTTCTGTAAAAACAGGAATACACTGTCCATATTATTTCAAAAGCTGCTTTAAGTTTTTCTTATTTTTTAATTGCAGAAAAATACATAACACATAAACCCAACCATCTTAATCATTTTAAATGTGCAGTTCATTAATGTTAAGTACATTCACATTGTTGGGCATCCAACTTCCAAAACTCTCTTCAACTTGTGCAACTGAAACTCTATACCCATTAAAAAGCAGCTTCTCATTCCCCTCTCTCCTGCCCCCAGCTTATCGCCTACTTTCTCTATGAATTTGATTACTCTAAGTACCTCGCACAGTACTTGATTTTTTCGTGTGGCTGGCATATTTCACTTGGCATAATATCAACAGGGTTCATCCATGTTGCAGAATTTGTCAAAATTTTGCTCCTTTTTAAAAATTGAGTAATGTCCCATTGTGTGTGTATATCCCATTTTGTTTATCCATTCATGTATCAGTGAACAGCTGGGCTACTTCCATGTTTTGGCTGTTGTTCTATAATACTTCTATGAACATGGATATATGACTATCTCTTTGAGACCCAGCTTTTCATTTCTTTAAAAATAAGAAAGAAATATACCCCAGTCCAGAAGTGGGATTGCTGGGTTATATGCTAATTCTATTTTCTGTTTTTTGAGGAACCACCATACTGTTTCTATAGCAGCTATATCTATTTTACATTTCCATCAGCAATGTACAAGGATTCCAATTTTTCCACATTTAGGCCAACACTCGGTTAGGTGTTTTTGCCATTTTACTTGAAGAATTTTTTATTATTATACTTTAAGTTCTGGGGTACATGTGCAGAACATGCACGTTTGTTACATAGGTATACACGTGCCATGGAGGTTTGCTGCACCCATCAACCCGTCATCTACATTAGGTATTTATCTCAGTGATATCCCTCCCCTAGCCCCCCACCCCCCAACAGTCCTCAGTGTGTGATGTTCCCCTCCCTGTATCCATGCGTTCTCATTGTTCAACTTCCACTTATGAGTGAGAACATGTGGTGTTTGGCTTTCTGTTCTTCTGTTAGTTTGCTGAGAATGATGGTTTCCAGCTTCATCCATGTCCCCGCAAAGGACATGAACTCATCCTTTTTATGGCTGCATAGTATTCCATGGGGTATATGTGTCACATTTTCTTTATCCAGTCTATCATTGATGGGCATTTGGGTTGGTTCCAAGTCTTTGCTATTGTGAATAGTGCTGCAATAATTGTCTTTATAGTAGAATGATTTATAATCCTTTGGGTATATACCCATTAATGGGATTGCTGGGTCAAGTGGTATTTCTGGTTCTAGATCTTTGAGGAATTGCCACACTGTCTTCCACAATGGTTGAACTAATTTACCCTCCCACCAACAGTGTAAAAGCATTCCTATTTCTCCACATCCTCTCCAGCATCTGTTGTTTCCTGACTTTTTAATGATCGCCATTCTAACTGGCATAAGATGGTTTTTCACTGTGGTTTTGATTTGCATCTATCTAATGACCAGTGATGATGAGGTTTTTTTCATGTATGTTGGCTGCATAAATGTCTTCTTTTGAAAAGTGTTTGTTCATATCCTTTGCCCACTTTTTGATGGAGTTAGTTTTTTCTTGTAAATTTGTTTAAGTTATTTGTAGATTCTGGATATTAGCCCTTTGTCAGATGGAGAGATTGCAAAAATTTTCTCCCATTTTGTAGGTTGCCTGTTTACTCTGATGATAGTTTATTTTGCTGTGCAGAAGCTCTTTAATTTAATTAGACCCCAATTGTCAATTTTGGCTTTTTGCCATTATTTTTGGTGTTTTAGTTATGAAGTCTTTGCCCACGCCTATGTCCTGAATAGTATTGCCTAGGTTTTCTTCTAGGGTTGTTACAGTTTCAGGTCTTAAGTTTAAGTCTTCAATCCATCTTGAGTTAATTTTTGAATAAGGTGTAAGGAAGGGGTCCAGTTTCAGTTTTCTGCATATGGCTACCCAGTTTTCCCAACACCATTTATTAAATAGGGAATCTTTCCCCATTGCTTGTTTTTGTCAGGTTTGTCAAAGATCAGATAGTTGTGGATGTGTGGAGTTATTTCTGAGGTCTCTGTTCTGTTTCATTGGTCTATATCTCTGTTTTGGTACCAATACCATGCTGTTTTGGTTACTGTAGTCTTGTAGTATAGTTTGAAGTCAGGTAGCATGATGCCTCCAGAGTTTTTTTTTTTTTTTTTTTTTGGCTTAGGATTATCTTGGCCATGCAGGCTCTTTTTTGGTTCCATATGAAATTTAAAGTCGTTTTTTCCGATTCTGTGAAGAAAGTCAATGGCAGCTTGATGGGGATAGCACTGAATCTGTAAATTACTTTGGGTGGTATGCCCATTTTCACGATATTGATTCTTCCTATCCATGAGCATGGAATGTTTTTCCATTTATTTGTGTCTTCTCTTATTTCCTTGAGCAGTGGTTTGTAGTTCTCCTTGAAGAGGTCCTTCACATCCCTTGTAAGTTGGATTCCTAGGTATTTTATTCTCTTTGTAGCAATTGTGAATGGGAGTTCGCTCATGATTTGGCTCTCTGTTTGTCTGTTATTGGTGTATAGGAATGCTGTGATTTTTGCACTGTGACATATTATAGTATGTCATTGTGGTTTTGTTTTGTATTCCCTAAAGATTAATGATATTGAGCATCTTCTCATGTGCTTATTGGCCATTTGTATGTCTCCTTTGGAGAAATGTCTATTCAATCTCATTTTTGAATTGAGATTTTATTGTTGTCATTGAGTTTTAGGAATGCTCTGTACATCCTGGATGTTTCTCTCTTACCAGGTACATAATTTGCAAATGTTTTCTTTCATTCTGTAGGCTGCTTTTTTTTATTTCATTGACAGTTTCCTTTCATGCACAAAAGGTTTTGTTTTGTTTTGTTTGTTTGTTTTTATGGGGTGATATCTCGTTCTGTCACTCAGGCTGGAGTGCAGTGGCCCGATCTTGGCCCACTGAGACCTCCGCCACCCCAGTTCAAGTGATTCTGGTGCCTCAGCCTCCTTAGTAGCTATAATTACAGGCTCTTACTACGATGCCAGGCTAATTTTTGTATTTTTTGTAAGAATGGGGTTTCACCATGTTGGCCAGACTGGTCTCAAACTCCTGGCCTCAAGTGATCCCCCTACTTCTGCCTCCCAAAGTGCTGCTATTACAGGCGTGAGCCACCTCACTCGGCCAAAAGTTTTTAATTTTGATGATGTTCAGTTTGTCTATTTTTATTTAGTTGCCTGTACCTTTGGTATCACATAGATAATCTACTTTAATCTACTTTTCAATATTAGATATAATTTCTGGTCACTACATATAGATACGTATCACTGTTTTTAATTGCTATGTGGGGTTCAACAATATGCATGTAAGATAACTATGTATTCCTTTATCAATGAACATTTGTGTTATTTCTAACATTTTATTATTATAAAATCTGCTGTAATAAATATCATTGTCATATATTTTTTCATATGTGTAATTTTTTCTACATACTGTTATTAGAAAGAGTATCAATGCTTTAAAGGGAAGGTACACTTTGTTATGCTGATATATCCTACTAAATTGCCCTTAAGATTATACTATTTATAATGTAACATTTCCTTCATCCCCTTGACTACAATAGTTACTATCTCTCATTCTAAATTTTTAATGAAATGGGTCAGAAATGACATATTATTATTCCCTTAATTTGAATTATCATGTATTTTAATGTGTTAATACAATTTTATTGCTATTACCTCAAGATATTAGTCATTTGCTTTTAGCCCATTTGTTGTTTTTATTACATTTCACCTTAAAAATTTGTAGATTCTTCTTTGTTATAAATATTTATTTTGTATTTTTTAAAAATTTTCTTCAAATTATGGTGCTATTGTTTAAACTTTTAATGAAAGTAAATGTTATGTTTCTTAACCTTGTTTTGCCATAGTATTTGTTAATGCTTTTATACTTAGACAAGTAAATATTTTATCTTGCTTCACAGTATTGTTTATGACTTTTGAAAACTTTTCATATCTCCAAGTTTATAAAAATATTTTCTTACATTTTTATTCTACCATAGGCTAATGATCACACCTACCAAGCCTAGTAAAATGTGAGAAGCAATACATGAGAATGTGAATACCAGGAGGCAGAGATCACGGGGGTCTATTTGAAAGGCTGGTTACCACAGCCTACAAACAAAGTCTTGAGCCATATGATAACTTTGCTAGTAATGCAGTCATTTAATGTTATATCCCCACGGACATCCTGAAAGCAATAATTTTCTAGAAAACCAATTATTTAAGCAGGTATTATCCACCAGTTTTGTAAACATATATAGACATACAAATATAAACATATATTTGATTTGATAGAAAACAAATTTTTTTGAGCTTATGAAGCCACTGATTTTAAATTACACCACTATAATAAAGAAAAACAAAAAGAGAAAGAGAAAGAAAAAAGTTACAAATTATAGAGAAAAAAACAAAAAGTTACAAATTATAATTGAAAGACACATCAAATTTAAGGTCAGATGTTTAATCAACATCTTAATGCTTTATTTTAAAATGTCCACATTGAGATTTATGAGATATAATAAGTTACCTGTTAAAAACTAGTTTCATCCACAGAACTTTCAATCACTCTAAGATATGTATAATTACTTTAAAGTAAATTGATTAAATTCTCCAGTGGAAAAAAAATAAGAGTGACTGAATGGATTTTTAAAAATCCAACTAAATTCTGCCTTTAAGAGACTCACTTTCCCTTTGAGAACACATGTAGACTAAAAATAAAGGAACAAAAAAATGATATTACATGTAAATGGAAACCAAAAGAGAACAGAAGTAGCTATACTTATTGTTGTAGTACATTTTAGCTGGTATAATAAAATACCGTAAGTAGGGAAGCTTTTAAGTAACAGAAACTAATTTCTCACAGTTCCGTAGGCTGGGAAGTCCAAGATCAAAATACTTGCAGATTTAGTGTCTGGTGAGGGACCATTTTCTGTTTCATGAATAATATCTTCTAGTTGTGTCCTCACAACCAGAAATCATTTTCCTCACAACAGAAACTATTTTCTGTCTCATGAATGATACCTTCTAGGTGCTTCCTCATAAAGGGGTGAACAAGCTCTTTGGGGTCTATTTAATAACGGCAATAATTATATTCATGAGGGATTTGTTCCCATGACCTAATCACTTTCAAATGGCCCAACCTCCTAATACCATCATCTTGGGGGTAGAATTTCAACACATGAATTTTGGGGGGAACATCAGCATTTAAATCATAGCCTTTATATTAGACAAAATAGACTCTAAGTCAAAAACTGTAAAAAGAGACAAAGAAGGTCATTATATAATAATAAAGGAGTCAGCTTATGAAAAGAATATAACAATTGTAACTATATATGCACCCAACATTGGAGCACCTATAAATGAGAAGTAAATATTAAGAGTTCTGAAGGGAGAAATAGAGAATGATACAATAGTAGTAAGGGACTTCTATATGCCACATTCAACAATTTGTAGATTATCAAGATGTAAATCAATAAGAAAACTTTGGACATGGATTTCACTGTAGACCAAATGGACCTAACAGACAAATACAGATAATTCCATCCAACAGCATCAGAATACACATGCTTCTCAAGCACACATGGAACATTCTCCAGGATAGATCATGTGTTAGCCTACAAAACAAGTTTTAACAAATTTAAGAAGATTAAGATCATAGTAAGTTTATTTTCTGACCATAATTTTATGAAACCAAACATCAACAACAGAAGGAAGATGAGTATATTCGCAAATAAGTGAAAATTTAATACCATACTCCTAAACAACCAATGGGTCGATGAAGATATCAAAAAGGAAATGGAAAAATTATTTGAAACAAAAGAGGAAACACAAGATACCAACATTTATGGGATGCAGCAAAAGCAATTCTAAAGGGGATGCTTCAAGCAATAAAGGCCTATATAAAGAAAATAAAAAGTCTCAAAAAAAAACCTTAACTTTACATGTTAAGGACCCACAAAAATAAAATAAGCCCAAAGTTAGTAGAAGGAAGAAAATAACAAAGATCAGAGCAGAAATAAATAAAATAAGATTTTTTTTAAATAGAAAAAAATATACTGAGTTGGATTTTTGAAAAGATAAAATTAACAAACTGTTAGGTAGACTGACTAAGAAAAAAGGAGAGAAAGAGGAGACATTACAATTGATGTCACAGAAATGCAAAGAATCTAATATGGTTTGGCTCCGTGTCACCACCCAAATCTCATCTTGTAACTCCCACAATTCCCATGTGTTGTGGGAGGAACCTGATGGGAGTTGATTGAATCATGGGGGCGGGTCTTTTCTATGCTGTTCTTGTGATAGTGAGTCAGTCTCCTGAGATCTGATAGTTTTAAAACAGGAGTGTTCCTGCACAAACTCTCTTCTCCTGTCTGCCATCAGGTGAGACATGCCTTTCACCTTCCACCATGATTGTGAGGCCTCCTAGCCACGTGGAACTGCAAGTCCAATAAACCTCTTTATTTTGTAAATTGCCCAGTCTCTGATATGTCTTTATCAGCAGCATGAAAACAGACTAATACAGAATCTTAAGACACTACTATGAACAATTGTACACCAAAAATTGGATATCCTAGATGAAATGGGTAAGTTGCTAAAAAAAAAAAAAAACCCATGACATGTGTTCACCTATGTAACAAAACTTTACATGTAACCCAAAACCTAAAATACAAGTATAAAAAATTAAAAACAAAATTAGTAATCAAAAACCTCCCTCAAAGAAAAGACCAGGAACAAATGGCTTCATTGGTAAATTGCACATCCTAACATTTAAGGAAGAATAAAGGCCAATATTTCTCAAAGTCTTTCAAAAAATTAAAAAGGTGAGAACACTTCCAAACTCACTTTTCGGGCCAGCATTACCCAGACACTAAAGCAAGACAAAGATACTACAAGAAAAGGAAATTATATGCCAATATATGATGAATTTAGACGCAAAATTCCTCAATAAAATACTAGCAAACTGAATTCACCATCACATTAAAAGGATCATACACCAGGATCAAATTCCTGGAATACAGGACTGTTTCAACATATGCAAATCTCAAATATATACAGAACACTAAAATAATAAATAATAAAATGATCACAATAGATGCAGAAAAAGCATTTGACAAAATTTGCTATCCTTTATGATAAAAATTGAATAAATAAAATAGAGAAGGAATGTATCTCAACACAATAAAGGCCACATATCACACGCCCACAATTAACATCATACTCAATTATAAAGAGATGAAAATTTTTTCTTTAAGATTAGGAACAAAATAAAGAGGCCCACTCTCACCACTCTTATTCAACATAGTACTTGAGGTCCTGATCAAAGCAATTAGTGATAGCAGCAGGAAGCAGAAAAATTCTTAGGAGGAATGGTTGGGTCCCCAGTGAAACCTGACCTTCAAGCCAAAGACAGCCTGGAGCCTAAAAACCAGGCTACCAGTTCCAAGTAGGATTGGCAACCTGGAGTAAGAACTTTCTTGATGCCTTTCAGCCAATCAAATGGTGGTTTTCCAGGCCTGCCCATGAACCAATTGGCATACACTTCCTCCATTCTGAGCCCACGAAAACTCCAGGCTCAGCCACACGTCAGGATTACCCACCTGCGGGTAGGGGCAACTCACTCCAGTCTCCTCTCTGCTGAGAACTTCTCCACTTTGCTCACCCTCCAGTTGTCTATGTAACCCCATTCTTCTGGATGTCACACAAGAAGTCAGGACCTGCTGAATGGCGGGCGTGAGAAGAGCTGTAATGTTTTCCTGGCTGCCTCGCCCAGCTGCGGACAGGAGCGAAAGGGGCTGTAACACGTTCCTGGCCAGCTCCCCGAGCTGCGGGAGGTGACATGCTCCTGTTCGTTGGACTGAGGGAGGGAAAAGCCGCAACCCTTCTGGAAGCCAAGACCCTGGGACTTCTTGGGTCGGAGCTGTAACACTGTAGACCTTCCGTCGTCTTCTGGTGTCCGGCAGCTGCCCCATGTGACCGGAAGTGGCGGCTCGGCTGAGCCAGCCGGGAAGCAGCCGTCCAGAGCGAGGTGGCGGGAGTGAACTAGCTGAAAAATGTAATCCGCCACCCATGGCTTGCTGTGCTGTGGGCGGCAGTTATGAGAGAGCTCTAGCACATCCCCCCACCCCTTGGGGCTCCGTTGTTGCTGGTGTCTCCGAGTTTCGGGGCGTCACCGTGTTCCCCTCGTCCCGATGTCGGCGTCTGCATCAAAAGCTGCTTGTAGTATGCCTGGTCCAGCCGCAGCCTCAACAGAAACAGTGCCTACGTCAGTGCGTGGAGCTTCTTGCCCTGCCACAGCAGCCAGTGTGCTTAGCTGTGCACAGTGGCCTGACTCTGCGCTCGCTCACTCACACACCGCTCGCTGCTCTGCACCTGGCTCGCCCGTAGTGGGCGTAGGATCCAGGCCAGGAGTATGAGCGTAGCCTGCTGGGCCAAGTAAGCAGAACGAGCCCAGTGGGCACAAGCAAACTCAAGTAGAGGCACTGATGGCCACAGTTGTTTCAGGCTGGCGAAGCGACACCCAAAGGATCCTGTGATATTAGGCAAGCAAAGTAAATAAAAAGCAGCTAAGTAGAAAAAGAAAAGTTAAATCGTCTCTGCAGGTGACATGATCTTTTGCATCAAAAACTCTCGATATTCCACAAAAAAACGTGTTAGAACTAGTAAACTAATTCAGTAAAGTTGCAGGATACAAAATGGACATACAAAAATCCGTTGTGTTTTGAGGCACTATCTAAAAACTGTCCAATTTACTATAACATCAAAAAGGATAAAATACTAAAGAAAAAATTTAATCGAGGGTAGAAGATATGAAAACTCAAAACTATAAAGCATTCATGAAAGAAATTGAAGAAGATATAAATAAATAGAAATATATTCTGTGAATAAATAGAAAATATCACTAATTTAAAATGTTCATACTACACAAATTTATCTACAGATTCAATGCAATCTCCATCAAAATTTCAATGATATTTTCATAGAAATAAAAGACAAATACTAAAATGTATATGGCTCCACAAAGACCTCAAATAGCTAAAGCAATTTTGAGAAAAAAGATCAAAACTGGAGGCAACACACTTCTTCACTTAAAATTATATTACAAGCATAGTAATCAAAACAGTTTGGTTCTGGCATAAAAATATACTTATAGACCAATGGAACAGAGCCTAGAAATACATTCATGAATACATAGTCAATTCATCTTCAACAAAGTCACTAAGCATACACAATGAAGAAAGGATACTCCTTTCAACAAACAGTGTTTACAAATATGGATGTCCACACACACCAAAAAAATGAAATTGGATCTTTATTTTACATCATACACAAAAGTTAACTCAAAATGGGTTAAAGATATAAGTGTATTACCTAAAACTCTAAAACTCCTTGAAGAAAACATATAGAAGAAGCTCCAGGACATTGGTCTTGACAATAATTTTCTGGATATGACACCAAAAGCACAGTCACCAAAAGCAAAAATAAATAAAGAAGTAGGATTACATTAAAGTTTCTGAATAGCAATAAAGCAAAATAAAAATTAAAAAAGGAAACCCAATAAATAGGTGAAAATATTTGCATTCATCTGATAAATTAATATCCAAAACATGTAGGAAACTCATACGACTCAGTAGCAAAAAAACAAAACAAAACAAAAAACTACAAATGATCAAACCACATGCACAAAGAAAGAGAGGCGTGACTAAGAATCTCATCTTCTTACCCTACCTGTATTTCACAGTGGCTGAAGTGTAGGATTTACAGCCTACAGAGGGATGAGATAAAATAAGATTTTTTTTTTTTTTCAGACTGAGTCTCACTTTGTCGCCAGGCCAGAGTGCAGTGCCATGATCTCAGCTCACTGCAACCCCCGCCTCCCAGGTTCAAGTGATTCTCCTGCCTCAGCCTCCTGAGTAGCTGGAACTAGAGGCACGCGCCACCATCCCCAGCTAATTTTTGTATTTCTAGTAGAGACAGGGTTTCACCATGTTGACCAGGATGGTCTCAATCTCTTGACCTCCTGATCTGCCTGCCTTGGCCTCTCAACGTGCTAGGATTACAGGTGTGAGCCACCATGCCCGGCCAATAAAATGAGAGTTCAAAACTGAATTGCTTGATTTGCTATGCTATTCATTCTTGACTATTCATTATGTAGGTGATTGAGGGAAAAAAAATTGTTTTTAACACATAGCAATCACATCTTGAGTTTTGTTTAAGAAAATATCTCTGATGCCACAAAAGAGAATTAAATGAAAGAAAATTAGACTAGACATAGATTAGTTAAAGCAAACACACAACACACCCAGGCAAATAAATATATATGTGTACAAACATCTGTCTTTAATTTCCTTTAAAATTTTACACCCAGACTTCAGAATCTTATGTATAAGAAACAACTCAAGCCCATCCTGTACAGACATTTATATATTCAATGATATAAAGATTTTTTTAATTCATAGCTTTATGAGGATAATTCTATAAAATTAATAAGCCTACTTTTTGTTTCTAGAAACATGTCAAGCAATATGTTCTCAAAAATAGTGAAACAAAACATCTACAAAAGCTGGACAAATTTTTGTTAAAAAATTGTTTTTTTCTTTTAAATTTCAAATTGTATTTCAGATATGAGGGTATATGTACAGGTTTGTTATATGGGCATATTGCACCCAGGTAGTGAGCATACTACCCAATAGGTAGTCAGAAAATCATATGTTTTTTAAAGTCAAAGATGTTTCTACTAAACTGAAAGATACGTCTCCAGGTGTCAATACAACCCATAAAAATTAAAGAAAGAGAAGTTCCTGGACACAAGCCTATTAATTTGAGCCCAAATGTATGTGTGCCGTGGTGGGTTCCCTCTATGGAATGTGCAATATGAGGGTTTGTAGGTTCTCTATTGGTGGGTTCCCTCTATTCCTAGTGACCACACAAGGGGTAGTAGAGTATGTAACATGCAAAATGAGGGTGTGGAGGATCACATATCATAGCGAGAATAGATTACCATCATTTTGTCCATAAGCGAAGAGAGGCAACTGTGTGAATTGATCATCCTACCTGATATGGTCTGGCTCTGTGTCTCCACCCAAATCTCATCTTGAATGAGAATCTGAATTTTGATCCCCACATGTTCGGGGAGGGACCTTGTGGAGCTTCTTCTAACCCATGTGGGAGTAGAGCATGGGGGTGGTGAGTGAGTTCTCACGAGATCTGATGGTTATATAAGGGGCTTTTTCAACCTTCCCTCTGCACCACTCCTTCCTGTTGCCATGTGAAGAAAGATATGCGTGCTTTCCCTTCCACCATGATCATAGTTTCTTGAGACCTCTCCAGCCCTGCAAAACTGTGAACCAATTTAAACATAGCACCTGATAGGTAGTGTTTCAATCTTCACCCTCCTCTCACTCTCCACCCTCAGGTAGGCTCCAGTGTCTGTTGTTCCCTTCTTTGTGTCCATATGTACTTGACATTTAGCTTTCACTTATAAGCGAGAACATGTGGTATTTGGTTTTCTGTTCTTGTGTTATTTCAGTCAGGATTATAACCTCCAGCTCCATCCATGTTGCTGCAAAGGACATAATCTAGTTCTTTTTTATAGCTGCATAGTATTCCATGGTGTATGTGTATCATAATTTCTTTATCCAGTCTACCATTGATAGGCATCTAGGTTGATTCCATGTCTTTGACATTGTGAATAGTGCTGCAATGAACATACACATGCATGTGTCTTTATGTTAGAATAATTTGTATTTCTTTGGGTGTATACCCAATAATGGGATTGCTGAGTTGAATGGTAATTCTGTTTTAAGTTATTTAAGAAACTGCCACACTGTTTTCTACAAAAGCTGAACTAATTTACACTCCTACCAGCTGTGTATAAGCATTCCCTTTTCTCTGTAACCTCTGTAGCACTTTCACTTTTTTTAACTTTTTATCAGTAGCCATGGCTGGCTGTGGTAGATCATGCCTATAAATCCCAGCCCTTTGGGAGGCCCAGGTGGATGGATTGCTTGAGTCCAGCAGTTCCAGACCAGCCTGGGCAACATGGCTAAACCCCATTTCTATAAAAAATACAAAAATTAGCCAGACATGGTGGCACATGCCTGGAATCACAGCTACAGGGGAGGCTGAGGCAGGAGAATTCTTGAGCCAGGAAGGCAGAGGTTGCAGTGAGCTGAGATGATGCCACTGCACTTCAACCTGGGTGACATAGTGAGATCCCATCTCAAAAAAATAAAAATAATAGCCATTCTGACTAGTGTGAGATGGTATCTCATGGTGGTTTTGATTTGCATTCCTCTAGTGATTAGTGATGTTGAGTATTTTTCCATGTGCCTGTTGGCCAAATGTATGACTTCTTTTGAAAACTGTCAGTTCATGTCTTTTGTCCACTTTTTATTGTTGTTGTTGTTAATTTTCTTTTTTTCTTTTTTTATTTACTTTAAGTTCTGGGATACATGTGCAGAATGTGCAGATTTGTTACATAAGTATACATGTAGCCTGGTGGTTTGCTGCACCTATCAACCTGTCATCTAGGTTTTAAGCCCTGCTTGCATTAGGTATTTGTCCTAATGCTCTCCTTCCCTTGCCCCCCACACCCCGACAGGCCCTGGTGTGTGATGTTCCCCTCCCTGTGTCCATGTGTTCTTATTGTTCAACTCCCACTTATGAGTGAGAACATGCAGTGTTTGGTTTTCTGCTCCTTTGTTTAATGGGGTTTGTTTTTTGCTTGTAAATTTGATCAAGTTCCTTATAGAATCTAGATATTAAACCTTTGTTGGATGCACAGTTTGCAAACATTTTCTCCTATTCTGTAGATTGTTTTCTCTATTGGTAGTGGCTTTTGCTGTGCAGAAGATATTTAGTTTAATTAGGTCTGATTTGTCATTTTTTGTTTTCGTTGCAATTGCTTTTGGCATGCTTATCATGAAATCTTTGTCTGGTCCTATGTCCAGAATATTTCCTAAGTTATGTTACAGGATTTCTATTGTTTTTACTTTTACATTTAAGTCTTTAATCCATCTTGAGTGCATTTTTGTACTTGGTGTAAGGAAATAATCCAGTTTCGACCTTCTGCTTATGGCTAGCCAGTTATCCCGACACCATTTATTGAATAGAGGATCCTTTCTGCATTGCTGTTTACATCAACTTTGTCAAAGATCAGACAGTTGTAGGCATGCAGCATTATTTCAGGGTTCTCTATTCTGTTCTATTGGCCTGTGTGTTTTGGTACCAGTACTGTGCTGTTTAGGTTACTGGTGAAGAAACTCAAAGACCAGGAACTTTCCCTGGGAGATATAGAAATTGTATCTACACAACTATAACAAACAACAATGTCGTATGGGTGCAGAAACATTAACGAGACCCACAGATGTATGGGAGTTTGTTAAATGACAAAATTGGTATGCAGATTACTGGAATAAGGAGGAACTCTTCTTGAAGTGGAGCTCTAAAAATTAGAAATCCATAGAAAATTCTTTCAAACTTAATTCGACCTGATCCAATTCAAGATAAATTAAGGTTTTAGCTATCAGAATAGATGTCAAATCTCATAGTAGAATATAGAAATATACATCTTTTAGACCTTGTGGTAACAAAATATATGAGACAAGATATACAAAACACTTATAATAAAAGAAATCCTTCAGAAACATGACATTCTTTAAGAACTTTTATTTAACAAATCATGCCTTAAACAGGGTAAAAATAAACATATAAATGAGAAAATATTTACCCTACATTGAACTGACCAAAAACTAAGGTGAAGAATGTATTAAAAACTCTGAAAAATCACTAGGAAGAACATGAAATAAATGAATAATTGACAAGAAATTTGCATGGCATTTTATATAAGAGACAAACCTATCACAAATAAACTTTAAACAAGATATTCAACAACACTGATGACCACAAAATGAAAAGACTGCAATGACATATCATTTATATCTCATTGAACATGCAAAAACTAAAACTTCAGGGAGAAATGGTAGGAATTAAATAGATCCGCAACTTACATATTGCTGGTCTGTTGTATTTGGTATAGCCCCTTTAAAAAAACACCTTTGTTATTAACTCCTAAGGTTAAATTTTCACATACTCTATGAATCAATAATTCAACTCTGGACATATACCCAGAGAAAGTTTTGTAATCAGATACAGGTATTACAATGCTTATAATAGCAATAGGTATTGTAACAAAAACCTGGAAACAACTCAGATGCCCAGCTACAAATTTTATATATAGCATGACATATATTTTTATACAATTAAAAGCAACTAAAATTATACATAGATATTTAAAGAGTACAAATAAATATATTAAAGCTATTATACAGAGTACTTCCATACACACACCATCTTAACGTGCATATGGATATAATAAAAAATATAAAAAAGAAACGAAATGATAAACAGAATTCAGGGCAATGATTTGATGATTATGTTGGTTTTGGGATGGCATAAGCTTGGGTGGGCAGGAGAAACATATGGCTACGCATAGATAATTTTTAAATGCCCAGCCTTTATTTCAACAGTAGACTTATAGGTGTTTATTATGCTATTTAAAATAGTGATATATATCTAACTAAAAAAAGAAGCAGTCCATACATAGACCAATATAGAAAGTCCACCATTAACTAATGAGCAATGTTAGTGATAGCGAAGAATTATGATTAATTCAATTGAATGAACCTGAAAAATCTCATCATAATAAACAAAAATTAAACAATAATAGTGTGGTTGAGCTTTAGAAAAATAATAACTACACTGAAAATGTGAAACCCAGTCTATCCTTACACTAATTTGCCATTAAAATTTACACTGCTATAAGGATGTAACACCAACCTATAAAATTAAGTTAATACGGCCCAACATTTTTTACCACCACTAGGCTGCCTGGCAGAAGCAAAGAAAAATCCTGTTTGGAGGGATAAATGCTCAGACCTTTTATAATTACTCACACAGTGCTAGAAAGCGTGAGCTCAAACAAAAACAAAATTCACTATAGAAAAGAGTAGGCAGAAACAAACAAAGAAACATAGACTTAATTTAACAAAATTATTAGACTATAAATAATTATGATTCAAATCTAGAAAACTGAAAACATTTTCTAAAAAAGCAAAAGGTAAATAAAAAGATCACATCAATTTGATTTAAAAAATAGTCTTCTACACTTTATCCTCAGTAGGATGGCTATAATATTTTTTAAAATAAGAAAATAAGTATTGGTGAGGATGTGGAGAAATTGGAAACCTCATACATTGCTGGTGGAAATGTCAAATAGTGTAGCTGCGGTGAGAAAACATTTTGATGTTCCCTCAAAAAGTTAAACAGAATTATGCAATTGTGGGAGCTGGAAATCTAAAGTGTTTAGGGCAGGCCACCAGACTGAAAATTAAGGCAACAGTTGGTGTAGTAGTCTTGTTTGTTTGTTTGTTTTGTTTTTGTTTTGAGATAGGGTCTCACTCAGTTGCCCAGGCTGGAGTGCAGTGGTGCCATCACGGCTCATTGCAGCTTCAACTTCCTGGGCTCAGGTGATCCTCCCACCTCAGCCTCTGAAGTAGCTGGGACTACAGGTGTGTGCCACCACATCCAGATAGTTTTTTGTATTTTTTACGAAGACGAGGTTTGGCTTTTGGGCAATCCGACCACCTCAACCTCCTAAAGTACTGAGATTGCAGGCATGGCCCACCATGCCCAGCTGATGTAGCAATCTTGAATTCAATTTCTGCAAGGCAGCAGGCTGGAAACTCAGGCAGAAAGTCTGGAGGCAAAACTGCTTCTCCGAAAAACCTCAGTGTTTGCTCTTAAAGCCTTAACCTGATTGGATGAGTCCCACTCACATTATAAAAAGTAATCTGCTTTACTCAAATACTGCTGATTTAAATGTTAACCACATTTTAAAAACACCTTCACAGAAACATCTATACTGGTGCTTGACTGAACATCTGGGCACACAGCCTAGCCATGTTGACATGTAAAATTACATCACGACCACTCTCCAGAATGAGCTTTAAGTGCCAGAAAGCGGTGGTCCAATCCTTTTCCTTGTTGCATTGATGGTAGAAGCATGTTTTGAAATACAGCCTTTTCAGTCCAAGATCCTAACCAACCTATGTTGGGTATTTAGCATAAGTTTGAAACATACACCTTTAGTTATTTGGGCATATTTATTTCTATAGTATAATCTAGCCTACCCTAAGAGATATGACAGTTGAATATTATTATGAAAGAAAACAGGACAAAGTAAAATAGTTCCAGAAAGAATGTCTGAGAAGGAAGAAGAAGGTCTAAGAAGCAAGAGAGCCAGATATTAGTAATCATGGGTACTATAAATAAATATGAACTGTCTAACATAATAAGGATCTTGATGATGTCTAAATGTGGGATAACAAAATATCAAGGAACTAAAATATTAGAGAATAGTAACATATAATTAGGACTGGATGAAGTGCTAACAAAGATTTGTAAGCTTCTTTTTATCTTCAGGAAAATAGAAATATTAATGGGCTTAATCACTTGCATATATCTTTGTGTGTTTAAGTTTGTGTGTGTGTGTATGTGTGTGTTTGTGTAATATTTTGTTCTCAAACTAAGAAAGTATGCCTAAAATGGAGGCATTATAGAAGGTGAAAAAAATACCTGGATCTACAACACTGTAGTAAATCTCTCACACTAATGACTTTAGTTTGTAGCACTAGTGAGACTTAAATTATCTAAAGTTGTCAATGCCCTGAAAACACATCAGACTATGGCCAGGTGGATTTAGTTTTGTGTTTTGAAAGTTAAAAGAAAATGATCAGATGCTGACTCCAAATTTCCACACATAGTTATAGTAAAAAGAATACAATTGAACCAGATACTAATACAAAGATGTATATCACTGTTTAAAGTTGTAAAAAATGGGACAAAATCTAAATAGCTATAGGTATTAAACAAATATGGTATTACATTTTCATAGAATTATTTGCCAACGTAAAGATGGTAATTTATGTATGTAATGTATGTATGTCATCATGTATGTGTATACATATGGTATCTATGTATATCTTCTCATTTTGTAAGGCACTCATTTAAGTTTATGTATAAGCACATATATATAATATCACACAAATGTGTTTCATAGACTATGAAAATAGTAATCAAATATGCAGGCAGTGTGATTATATGATTATATGCCATTGAGCATTTTTTCATTTATTTAAATGTCTTTATTAAGTGACAATGTACTATTTTCATAATAATATAACATATTTATTGAGTCACGTAGAGATGGTCGCTAAGTCAGGCTGTAGACTGTGACTTTAAATTTAAGTAAACTATTTTTTATTGTTTTCTTCTGGTGAAAAGAAGACCATGTTCAAGAGTATAAACATGTAAGCATAAAGAAATCAAGCCCAGATAATTATGATATACAAAGTTATGTTATTTTGCTTACTAAAAGTGTTTCTATTTCATTCATGTTTCATATACAGTATTATTATTTCTGTATTAATAATAATAATGTAGGAAAGAGAAGAGGTATCAGAGGCAGAAGGAGGGTAATGACAATAAAAAGGTATTATTATTCAAGGTAGTTTTTTGATCTTTAATTTCATGGGTTACAAAACAAACAAACAAAACCAAAACTACAGCCAAAAACTATCCTACAATGGAACCTTGTCCAAGTGCATAATAAAAAAAATTGAATGACAGAAACATGCAAAATTATTAAACATAACCTTATTACCAAAGATTTCTCTGCAATTGAGATAAATGGAGTTAGTGATCTAATGGTTCTTTATTGTTCTTCTTAATCTTTTCAATTCTAGTAAAAAATTACCCATGAAAAGAAGCTCAACTATTCTGAACATATAAAAATGACTAAAAGTTAATTTAGCAACTGCATCGATTAATATAGAATCTCCTTTTGTTGCACGGTCCCTTGGTCTTAGTGATATTGGATGGCTTTCCACATATATATATTCAAATATTATATATATATTCAATTACATATATATATATATTTTCACGAGGTTGGTGGAAATCCAGGATGGAATGCAGAATGTGGAAAAAAAATCAAATGGTATTAGGAACATAAAACAACCTCCCTGAATGAAGTTGGGTAAAGGCAGGTGATCTAAATACCTTTGGAAAAGGAATCTAAAATTAAAGACAAAAGATGCTGTACATAAGCACTATACTCCAGTTAAGAGTGCTAACGTGCACACTGAGCATAAACAATTGCAAATGAATGGCAATGATAGTAGCCAGATTTCTCACTGTTGCAAAGAGAGGTTACAGATAAGCAAGGGCAGGAAGTTATAGAGGTCCAGGTGTTAATAAAGTAGAATTGGAGACATCACTATGAACTCAGCAGATAAGCAAAGGCAGGAAGTTATACAGGTCCAGGTGTTAATAAAGTAGAACTGGAGACATCACTATGAACTCAGCTTTAGCTTAATATCTATACAGATAGCTACATATAGAAATATGAAGAGATACTTGCATACACATACATTTTCTTGCTCTGTCAGCTAAAAGACCCTAGAAACATTGATACTGCAAAAGCAATGAGCACATATAGCTCCCAGATTTCAGGTTCTATTAACATTCTACAATAAAAGGAACCAGGACTGCTTGGTAAATAGCTGATACAAACACAGGATAGGACATATACAAGATAAGCCTGGAGCATCGTGTAGTGCAAAGAAGTAAGGAAGTGCTCAGAAAAACAACAAAACCAAAAACTCAAGATGATGGGAATATGTTAAAGGGAAATGGGAGCCAATAGAAAGAGCTCCCTATATAGCCAATCGCTAGAACAATTTCAACCAAAAAATAAATAAATAGTATTGTATTAAACTCCAAAGTATAAAATCAATATCTACCAGTTAATATAAATATAATAAATAAATAAAGGAATTGATAAGTGGAGAAGAGATAAATCTCCTATTCAGAATTCCAAATAATTTGTATATATATTCTCTGCCCTGAAGAAGGTAGAGCACAACTGTGTATAATGATGTTCTTCCAAAGAGGAGAGAAGTGGGAAAAAAATAAAACAGAATAACTTTATACTTACTTTTATAACACTTTAGCTGAGTTATGAAGGTCAACATCAATAGTAATGAGTCATGTTAAAAGTAGGTACCCTTGATATAATGGGATATGGACTTTCTCCCCAAAACTCTTAAGTCTAATCATAAGAAAAAAAATCAAACAATTCCCAATAGAGGATCACTTTACAAAATACCTTATCAGTACTCCCCATAATGTCAAGGTCATCATAAACAAGGTTAGTCTGAGAAACTGCCATAGCCAAGAGAAGCCTAAGGAAACATAATGACTAAATCTAATGTGGGTAACCCGGATGGGGTCCTGGATGGTCATTCGGTAAAAACTAAAAAAAAAAACCACAAAGTATGGACTTTGGTTATTAGTAATATGTCAATATTAATTCATTAATTGTAACAAATAGACCATATTAATGTAAGATGTTAATAATAGAGGAAACTGACTATAAAGTATGTGGGAAATTTTATACTCTTCCTCAGTTTTTTTGTATATGTAAAACTTCTAAAAGTTAATTTGAAAAACTGAAAGAAATGTCTTGAATATATTAAGCACAGGAGACGTGATGCTTGATACAGCTGAAAAGCTAGGTAGGGATCAGCTCACCAGGGCTTTGTAATACATGCAAAGGTGTTTGAAATTTTTTTCACAATTCAAAATACCTATTTTTCACAATTGGTCATTTAAACCTTGTGTGAAATTTGATCTCACACATGATTTTTTAAACAGTCTAGCAGTCGTGTAGTAGAATGGATTGTAAATTGAGGATGGGTGGGATAAAGGTAAGAAAATTAAAACAGGGGCAACACTAAAGAAACAACTGAAATACAACAAGATTGAGTCAACAGTAGCTGCAAAGATTTGAATGAAAAAGCATGAATTAGAAGTACGTATTTAATGTAAAATAAACAGGCTTGGATAGAACATTGTGTTGAGCTAGAGTGAGTTGTTAATAATGACAGATTTCCAGCATTTTAGCAGCAGCACATTTACAGAAATATATAAAAATACAGGAGAAATCTTGGAAGAAAATATTTAGAATTTCATTTTGGACATGTTAAGTTTGGGAAACTTTGAACGGTGTTAGTGAAGATATCAAGCACTAATTGAATATGCTTAGAAAAGGAGTCAAAATAAGAAAATTTTTGGCCAGATGCAATGGCTCATACCTGTAATCCTAGCACTTTTGGAGGCTAAGGCAGGAGGATGGCTTGAGGTCAGGAGTTCAAAACCAGCCTGGGCAAAATAGATTGTCTCTATTGAAAAAAAAAAAGGCCTGGTGGTGCACATGCAGTCACAGCTGCTCAGGAGACTGAGATGGGAGGATCACTTGAGCCCAGGAGGCAGAGGTTGCAGTGAGCTGAGATCACAACACTGCACTCCAGCCTGGGCAACATAGTGAGACCCTTTCTCTAAAAACAAAAAGGAGAGAGAAAAATTTGGTAGTTAAGGCATTAGAGAGGATATTCACAGACGTAAAAACTGAATGAAGTGAATTAGTAACAGAAAATAGAAAGTAAAAGGATGGAAACAGAAGAAACACAAACATTTGTGTACAATGAGATTTGGAGAATAAAGAGGGAGTGGCCATTTGAAACATACCAATGTGTTTCGAAAGAGGAAAAGTGCTCAACTCTGTTATGAGTTCTAAAAAGATAAGGTGAAAAAAACGTTCTCTTCTGTGCAGGAAGACAGTGGTCAGGTACATGTTAACGGTCTTGAGTTCGGTTCTGGCAGACAGCAAGCCAAGCACGGCCAGCTGCCCTCGCCCCAGGGGCACTCTGGACGCGGCCTGGGCCTGCAGCGAGCTGGGGACGCGGCGGGCGCGCTCTGTGCCCTGCAGACGCCCCGAGACCTAGCTGTGGCAGCCCGGGCTGGGTCCAGGCCTTGAAGCAGTTGCGAACCTCTCTTCCCTATTCCGTCTGGAGACCTGATGGTAGTGGCGGCCTTTCCCAGCCCTGAACCCGCCGGCCACCGGGTCTCTCGGCCCGATCCTGTCGGGCCTAGACAAAGCCCCTGCCGAGCCGCAAAGACTCAGTGACTTCGGGTGGCGGCGGGTGTGTCGGACCATAATAATGGCGGCCACTTGAGCATCACGTGACAGAGCCGCTAGGGTGTGGAGGGTCCAGGAAGGCGGTCACGGACGCTGGCTCAGCTAGCTGCCTTCTCAGGTCACGGAGCCGCGCAGATCCAGGTCCTGGGTGACCACTCTGTCCCGAATGGGCAAGACGTACCTAGTCCTGACGACAAGGGACAACGGCCTTAACCGGCCTGGAAGGTGTGCAGAGTCCCTACAACAACGAGTGGAATGGTTAGCGGCACTTGCTCTATGTTCTACCAGACCTTGCTGTTGGAAGAGAGAAATGGCAGAATGACATGCACCATTTGGCCCGCTGGAAATGCCCACCATCTTTTGGGAAGATTTACTGGCTGTTTATAGAATGCCTGCCTATATAATATGAAAAAGCTGCTCTCAACTTCTCCCACCCAAAACCTTTTAAAAGAAAACATTTGCCACATCCGGCCCTTCTAGAGTAAAGAGGTTGCCGACGTATGAAGTAGAGTTAGAAAATCATACACCTTGCAAATTCTCATTTGTTTAAAAAGAAGTCAGAAAATGTCTTCTGGAGTTGACTTTTTGAAATGGAGTTATTAGACCGCTTCTGGAAGCAACACATCCACGTTTGTTCAATGGGCTAGAGGACATGGAGCAGAAGACCTGAGAAGGAAGAGAAGAAGGTTCTGTGCTAGACTGGTCATAGTTAGAAGACTTCTCATACTCTATCCATTGTTTTGTGTGCATTTTATTCTCACTACTGTATATATAGTTGACAATGCTAAAGTTTTTTGTAAGGTCTAGTCTTTCTAGATGTTCTGAAGTGCCTGATATATGTTAAAATTAGAGGTAGTAAAATAATACATTTTGTAAATATATATGTATATACATAGAACAGTCTTTGCAAAATAGTGCATGGGAGTCATGGACTGAAGAGAGAATGGTTAGGTGAGGAGGTGGACACAGTAAATGTTAAAACATTTCTTTCACAAGTTTGAGTGTGAAGTGGAACAAGAATTAGGGCAGTAGGTGGAAGGAGATAGGAAATAAATTTGTGACTTTTCCAGATAGAATTATTATTAGACATGTGGAGGAGAATACTAGGTTCTTTGAGAAGACGAGAGGTAATGGAAACTGAACATATGGGAATGAATAAGTCCTTCATACAAATAGAAATACTTCATTAGAATGAAGGAATGGAGAAGTGAGTGGAGAAAAGAAGACAATGACTAATGAAGAGGATGATAGTTTTAAAATAGTTTTGAGGGTAGAAGAAGAGATTTATTTTTAAGTGGTTTCTATTTTCTCAGTAAGGTGTGAAGCATATTAATTAACTGAAAAAGCAGAAGAGAGAGACTTTTTTAATATTATGTTAAAAGTATGTAATAAGCATTTTGTGGAGTAAACATACTAAAAAAGTATAATCAAACATCTTCCCATGTAGAGTACTCTTTTAAAGAGGTAATCATGACATTGTAGATAAGAAAACGTTCGGGTGCTTGGGTGCGAGACTAGAGAACGCAGATGATTTATTGATCTAAGGGTGAGGTTTTGACAGGAGAAAGTATAAAGAGTGATAGATTTAATTAACAAAATGCTGAATATAAGTATGGACCATAAAATACAAGCTAGATGAAAAGGAAAGTAGAGGCAGAAAGGGAGTGTCACTACATAAAAGGAAAGGAGGTCAATGGATTGTGACAGCTGACTTTTCTTTGGGATAATTAACACTCGTCGCACAAGAAACAAATCCTCAAATTTTCATTGGCTAGTATAACAAAAGGTAATTTCTTAGGCAAGACCATCTTGAAATGTGTTAGTGAGGACTCCTTATTTCATCTAGCTAGGAGTTGACTTAGCCTTCATCCGTGTTGTCATGCTATTATTTTAATGCATGACTCCCAAAGTCGTTTAAGCAGAGGAAGCATGGGATAGAGGTTGTACATCCTCTTTTCATTTGGTATACTTTAACTAGAATTAGCCGCATGAATTCAGTGTGCTCCAAGGGAGTTTTGAAAGTAAACAGAAGCTCATTTCACTTGGGGAATTTGGTAAATACTTTCTCTGCCACAAAGATTGCTTTCAATGTCATAAATTAGATGAGATGAAAATCCAGAAAACTGTAGCCAGTTTGAATTTATTATGTTGGCAATCTGCAGTGTTTGTTAACAAAATCTATGGTGTAACCTTGGGATTGTGTGGCTAAAATAGGATGAAAAGGAATTTGGAGATGAGGTTGTCAATCACTGAGCATAAACAAAATTTCAATAAAGAATGTCTATAGATTTCAGCAACCAGGTGGGAAAGAGAAGGTTCTAGGTGAATGGAATGCACTTTAAGAGCTGACAGTGTTAGAAAATAGACAGGAAGTAATAACCTAGAGTTGATTCTGATGCATGAAGATAATTCCATTCCCAGCTCCCCACCACAGGATATATAAGGTGTGAGAAAATGTGAAGTTGGAGAGGGAATTTAATGACATCAGAAGACAGTCTGATTTCAGTTAATGTAAGACAGTTAGAAAAATTTTGGACAGGAAAAAGGTGAGAATATTAGGGAGCTTTTATAGGCACACATCATCATAAGTGAAGAATTTAGGAAGAAAGAGTGTGGTAGGATCAGCAGAACTAGTAAGGTTCTGTGTGTCATTAGGTAACTGAGGTTTCAGGGGATAATGAATTACCAAAAGGCCTATGGTAACTAAGGTAGAGTTACAAAAGGAAACTCTAACTGAAGTTGCGATTTTAAATACTACTCAAATGCACATGAAAGAAAGAAAGCTATATCGAAAATCTGTTGTGATGAAAGTGAAATATAAACCTTATCCTGTTGATTTTTTTTTTTTTTTTTCTTTTTGCCATTTCAACTGTTTATCCCTTTCTCCCTTTCCATCTTATCTGAAAATTGCAAATAAGTAACTGATACGGTTTGGACCCACCCAAATCTCATGTTGAAGTGCAATCCTCGGTGTTGGAGATGGGGCCAGATGGGAGGTAATTAAAAATTAGGGTGGTTTCTCATGGTTCAACATCCCATTTGATTCTGTCACTGTAATAGTGAGTTATCATGAGATATGGTTGTTTAAAAGTTTGTGGTACCTCCCCTCTCTCTCGGTCCTGCCATATAAGATGCCTATTCCCCCACTGCCCTCCACCATGGATAAAAGATGCCCTCCATCATGAGTAAAAGCTCTCTGAGGTCTCCCCAGAAACAGATGCTAAGGTGCTTCCTGCACAGCCTCTGGAACTGTGAGCCAATTAAGCCTCTTTTCATTATACAAGACCCAGTCTCAGGTACTTCTTTGTAGCAATTCAAGAAGAGACAATACAGTAACCATATAATAAATCTCCCTATATTTTTCTTAGTAATATTGCTTGTTCTGAACACATTATCTGTGCCTTTCTATTTAAGATTAACATTTAAAAGTAGTCAAAGCTTTTGTTTTTTTAAAATCGTGCCACTCTTCAATTAAAAGGCCTTTTCACTGACTGAAGTAAAAATTTAGAGGAAAAGTCAATGTAATTACTTGAAGTGTATTATTTTCCTAAACTTGTTACTATAATGTGATTCAAAAACTACCCCCCCACACACATGCATAACTATTTTTTATGCACAGCCTTAGAGAAATAAAACTTAAGAATTCTGCATGTTCAGTTGTTACAGACGAGTATAGAAACACTTGATTGAGATACTTTCTTCCAAAAATTAATTTATCTTTGATTTTCCAAATAAATCTTTCAAACTCTTCCAATAACTTGATCCATAACTGGTTCACACACACACACCCCAAAAAATTCTGCATTATAGCTCTCTTTATTAAAGGCCAGGGAGAATGTGAGGAATAAGAATCTGTCAAAAATTTGGTAGAACCTCGATGTTCAAATAAGCTGTTTAAGAAATGAGCTACATAAATTGCAAAGCAAAATCCTAGGACACAGAAGAGCCCAAATATTTCTGAGAATGCAAAACATTAAAATCCTCTTTCATGATAGAAACTAACAAAAAAAAATTGTGAGAAACATCCTTTACTCAAGATGAATAGAATTCCTACTCCATACCTATGCCTACCTCCAAATTCAACATGGCCATAGATATAATTTTTACTGTTTTACTTCTGCCTGAAAAATAGAGGGAAAAACAAATTTCAGTGAAATTGGAGAACAGACTTAAAGCTGTCCAAAGTGTAATGGACTATTTTTACCAACGAGATCTTCCCAATCCTGGAAATTATTCAGTTCATACAATCATCCATTGGTAAAAAATGTAAAGGTGACTCTTTCATAGGCTGGTAGACCTATCAAAGTACCAAAGTATTTAAATCAATCATTTGACCACAAATTCACAGCCAGTTCTGCTGGTTTTACTAGCCCCAAGTATCAGTTTAACTGAATAATGGGTGATTGACACTTTCTTTGATTTAGTGCCAGCAGAACATATGTCCGAAACTCTCCCCTTTCTGCCTGAACTTAGAAGACTACATATTGAAAGTTTGCTTTGAGCTTGGTTCTTCTTGAACATGCAGCTTCAAATCAATGTCTGTCTGCTCATAAGTTCAACCAAACCAAGACTGCCACTGGCTGCTAAAGGGAAGAAAAGGCTCCATAAAGGATTCCAGTGTACCTCCTGCCCCAGCAGCCATTCTGCTGTTTCTATGGAAACATTCACCAGATAGCAGCATGCTGTACTGTGCAAGTGAAGAAGAAGGCATGTTCCTTTCATCACCACATGTAGAGTGTGACCACTTCACAGAATGAAAGAATGTGGTGAACACAGTTCTTTATTCTGACAGATAAATCATTCAAGAGAAAGGTGAGTTCTCTTCAGAAATTTTATAATACTGCTGTGTCTTTTTCTTCCTCACAGTTAAGCATTTTCTTCAGATTGATTTATATAAAATTATAGAAATGAGGAAGGAACATAATCCACATTTATAAAGGGCCTACTATTTACCAGGTACTCTGTGGTGCATTTAAGTTTCATATTTCCCCAGGAGAAAGTGGACATTTAGAATTTACATGGCTTGCTCAATGTGGCATAACATTCAAATAAAGTCGAGATTAAAATCAGTGTAGGTCTGATTGTAGAGTCCAATGTGTTTCCTGTGCCTATAGTAGGTAGATATGATGGTTTCTGGGTAACAGGCAGGCAGACAGTGGAGAAAGGGAATAGATTCAGGACCCAAAAGTGGAAGCAATAAAACAGGGTCAAGAGAAGGCATAGTAGAGTTGTGGAGTGGGTTGGCAATGAGCTTGGAAGGTGATAATAAATATCAGATTTGGGGCAGTAGGTTTAATCCAGGGTCTACTTAGTATTAACTCTCAAAAGTAGTAGCAGGTATGGAGTTAGGAGGATTAGGAGGGTGACATTTTGAAATTAATCATATATCAGGGATGTTTTAGTATTTTGGTGCCAATCATTACTTACAGTGGGTAAGAAATAGAGGGATACTGATTAAAAGGTAGCCTTTTACTAATAGTAAGTACTTTTTGACTTAGAGAAAAGAGCCTTGGGAAAAGGTTGAATTGGCACATGGTCTCAGCATGAAGCCTAGGTAAGGCTTTCTATACATACTGCTCTGGTTTGAATGTTCCTTCCAAATTGATGTTGAAATTTAATTGCAATTGTGATGGTATTAAGAGGTGAGACTTTTAAGAGGTGGTTATGTCATGAGGGCATTTCCCTCATGAAGGATTAATGCTGTTATCACACGAGTGGGTTAGTTATCAAGGGAGTTTGGCCTCCTTTATTCCTCTGCCTTGCATGCTCTCACTCTTTCTCACCATGTGATGACTTCTGTCTTCCACCAGGGGCCAGATGCCAGTGACATTTTCTTGGACTTCCCAGCCTCTAGAACCATGACCCAAATAAACTTACATTGTTTATAAATTACCCAGTCTTGGGTATTCTGTTATAGCAACACAAAAGGGGTTAAGATACCCTCCAAATATAAATAGTGCTATTAATATATTCAACTTTTCTGAGAGAAAAGAGTGGTGATTTGCTAAGTCAGATAAATCACACCTTATATTGGCTGCCTCTTTGAGAGATACACATAAGTGATGCATCATACTCCTTTCTCACTATTGCTGAAATCTTTATAGGTGATCAATCTCTTATCTGGGTGCTACAGCAAGAAGTTGACCCATCATGTTGTTTGCAACCTGGATTTCTGATGCCAACTGGAAAAGGGAGATCTCTGGGCCTCTCCTACATTTCTCCAATTTGCTTCACAGCTTTTCCTCTAAAAGAAGGCTCAGCACAGTGTTCAACACAGTGATTAAACCATGAATACTGCTACTTCCTTAGATTCTGAGCTTTGCAAAGAAGAAACTCCGTTTCTAATGTTTCCTTTACATTTCAGTCTACTGTATATGGGAATATGACTTCTAACACCAACCCTGTTCTCTCCTTTCAGTAAATATTTAAATCTCTCTTCTCATTTATAGCATATTTACATTAGCCATTTATCCAGCTATGTTGTAAATTCCTTGAGGCCAATAACTTTATCTCTTTCATCTTTATATGTCCATATCTATCAAGGGCCTGATATGCCATAAATGTCTTTTAATTGTTTGCGGATTGAATTGTAGCATGCGTGTCATTGGATCTAACATTGTCCATTGGATTCCCATAACCAATGCTAACCTGTTTTATACATGACAACTTTTGGAATACATAAGGACACTTAAAATGTTCCCCATTTTACAGATTATTTATTTTTCAGCCCCTACATCTCATACTATCTCGTCAATTTTTTTATGGCAGACTTTTGAGTTTATTCATCATGTTGATGGCATTTTTTTGTGTTACTCTAAAAGTGTGTGCTCTGATGAGGAAGTATAACTGGGAAGGAATGTGCCACCAAATTCTCTTTCCCATAAAAGTGTTGGTCTGTAGTCTTAGGTATTGGTAGTTGTTTCCAACAAGCAGATTGAAAAGTTAAATATTTTCATGAGAAGACATGTTCTATCTCTATTTGTATTATTGAATTCTTTTATTATAGATTACAACTTTTTATCCCTTAAGGTACTTTTATTCTGTTTTGGTGATTGTGTTGTCCTTTCATTCCAGTTTCTAGTTTCTCAGTTCCAACTGAGAAACTGTGAAGAGCCAGTTATTTCCACATGCTGATATGCATGAATTTTGTCAAGCCTAGACAATGCCAATTTTTTTATTATTCCTCATTTCCTGGCCTGATTGCAGATTCCAAGCAAGAAGGAAAGCAATCATCACCTAAGAAGTGTAGCTCAACCCATTCAGTTTTGCCTTTAAGATGTTCCATTTTCTTTCACGATCTACTTTTCTAGCCTACATGCCACTATCCCACCCACTAAGAAACCCCACACTTTAGACAAAAGTGCTTTCCCTTTTCTTCTAAGGATGTACACTTCTATCCATTTAAGTTCTTAATTATTCACTCTAAAAAAATCGAAATATGCTTGATAAAACCGTACCCCTTGATATATTTTCTTATTTTTGCCTATTCTCACTTATTAGTGCTTCCAAAAGGTACATATAAACACACAGTCACAAACACACACACACACACACACACACACACATACATAAATGTGTATATATAAGTATACAGGTCCAGATCTACATATTCCAGCCAGAATTTTGGTTATTAATGTTCTCAGAAATGTTGTCACTTATATTGAGAATTTCTGGATGACATTATCTCATCCTTTTTCTATTCCTGAAAGTCTGTTATTAGTTACCTAATGTTGCAAACAAAGTATCCCAATGTAGCAGTTTAAACCAACATACATTTATTACCTACAGTTTCTGTGGGCCAGGAGCCTGGGCCTGGCTTAGCTGGGTCCTTTGTTCAGGGTTTCTCACAAAGCTGCACTCCAAGTACCTGCTGGGCTGCAGTTGTCTGAAGATTGAACTGGGTAAGTATCTATTTCCAAGAGCTTTAATTGTTGGCAGAATTTGGTTTGTCAAGGGCTGTTGGACTACAGAATGCCCTCAGTTCCTTGTAATATGAGCCTCTCCAACATGGCAACTTGCTTATCAAAGAGTATAGGCCAAGAAGATAGTAAAGAGAGAGTCCTTTTGTAGGCTAATTATGGAATTGACTATCCATTGCTCTGGCTTCATTCTGTTGGTTGAAAGTGAGTCACTTCTGCCAGCCCACACACAAAGGTACTGACTTAAATACCAATAGATGGTTCTTGCTGTGGGCCACCTTAGAAGTCTGCCTACCATAAAGGCCTGAGGTGGAACAGTGTGTCTAGGTAACTTAATACTGTTAAATTTATATTTGCTGAATTTAATTGAAGTTCTTTTTCACACAGATCTATTAGTGGCTTGTAATTTAAAGTGTGAAATTTTCAAGGTCATTTTCACTTTTGAAGAATATGCTTATAGATAACAAAGTCTTGAACTATAAAGATGGGGGGATGACACACTTGTTTGATATTCACTCAATCTCATATTTGTTTACATGAATCTCTTTCTAGCCATAGTTAAATTCCTATATCTTTTTAACCTTCTTCATTCCCAATAATTTCTACCACTGCTCTAAGACAAGGGCATAGAAACATTCTGTGGCATATTCTTTCTTGACCTATTCTGATTACACCTTAACAGGTTGAATTTCTACTGCTTTATTTGCCTTAATAAATACTGCAAAAATGGTATTAAAAATCAAATTAAATTGGAATTCAGTGATAATAGCAATATAGTATAGCACTTTCTCATTCAGGTTTCTCATCCTAATATGAACTCCTGCATCTTTTAATTTACATACAACTGCTTCCTATACTAACCTAAAATAGACCTTGCTATAGGCATTATAAAATGTTTGGTTATTCTGTATCTGAATATCTTGAAAGTCACAAAATCATGCTTAAGTTGTAATGACCTACTTGCAATTTCCATACTCAATTGCTCACATTCACATTACTAAGCTATTTAGCCTCTGCTGAAAGGTTTCTTTCTTTTCTGTTTCACATTCTTGAGTCAGCCCTGGTACTCAAAAAGTATTCCAAGGAGTTCTGTGATGTAAACTTAAGAATTTGGCATCAAATTTAATAACTCAGCATCACAGTCTACACTGAATGGGTTCTGTTTTAATTCTCATATTTTTCATTACATTTCTTTTCTTTTTTTTCCTTCACTTATCCTGTGAATTCCTGCCTTATACTTAGTCATTTGAATTTCCACTCCTGAAGCTCAACTCCCTCAATGGTGGAAATTCTACCACTGGATTCTAGTTTTCCTATTTCTTAGTTCCCAACACCCAATTTCCCTTTCACTTTTGAATATCCTTTTTACTGCATAAGTACCAAATTTTCTTGGCTAGACTGGTACTCTAAATATAACAGCATATTTTTATCTTGGATGATTAATTGAATTATAAGTTGGAAGTTCATATTTCACCTCAAATTTTTAGTGCATATTGTATTCCTTCAAACTGATAGAATCTTTTGATTCCAATTTCAATTCTCTGACTTTAGAATATACAGTCATGTGTCTGTTAATAAATGCATCCTAAGAAATATGTGAAGAGGCAATTTCATCATCATGCAAACATCCAGATGGTATAGCCTACTACACACCTAGGCTATATGGTATAGCCTATTGCTCCTATGGTATAAATCTGTATGGGATGCTACTGTCCTGAATACTATATTCAATTGTTATACCATGATATTAGTGTTTCTAAACATTAAAAAAGGTACAGTAAAAAATATTATATAAAAGATAAAAAATGGTACACCAGTATAGGGCACTTACCATGAATGGAGCTTGCAGGGCTGGAAGTTGGTCTGAGTGAGTCAGTGAATAATTGGTGAGTGAATGTGAAGGTCTAGGACATTACTGTATATTATTGTAGACTTTATAAACACTGAACACTTAAGTGACACTAAATTTATTTTTTAAAATTATTTCTTGGGTTATAAATTAACCTTAGCTTATTGTAATATTTTTACCTTGTACACTTTTTTTAAAAAACCATTAGACTTTTTAACAGTAACACTTAGCTTAAAACACAAACACATTGCACAGCTACACAAAAATATTTTCTTTCCTCATGTCCTTATTCTATAAGCTTTTTCCACTTTTTTTTTATTTTTTTTTTACTTTTTAAACTTTCTTTGTTAGAAACTAAGATACAGGCTGGGCACGGTGGCTCATGCTTGTAATCCCAGCACTTTGGGAGGCCGAGGCGGGCGGATCACGAGGTCAGGAGATTGAGACCACGGTGAAACCCCGTCTCTACTAAAAATACAAAATATTAGCCGGGCGTGGTGGCAGGCGCCTGTAGTCCCAGCTACTCGGAGAGGCTGAGGCAGGAGAATGGCGTGAACCCGGGAGGCGGAGCTTGCAGTGAGCCAAGATTGCGCCACTGCACTCCAGCCTGGGCGACAGAACGAGACTCCGTCTCAAAAAAAAAAAAAAAAAAGAAACTAACATACAAACACATACATTAGCCTAAGTCTACACAGGGTCAGGATCATCGATATCATTATCTTCCACCTCTACTTCCTGCCCAACTAGAAGGTCTTCAGAGGCAATAACATAAATGGATCTTTCATGTAAAACAGTGCCTTCTTCTGGAATACTTCCTGAAGGACCTGCCTGAGACTGTTTTACCTTTCCTTATATAAAAGTAGAAAGATTACACCCTAAAAAACAGTTTAAAGTTAGTATATAAATACATAAACCAGTAACATAGTTGCTTATTTCATTGCCAAGTATTATATACTGTACACAATTGTATGTGCCACACTTTTATGTGATTGGCAGTGCAATAGATTGTTTACACCAGCATCACCACAAAGTCATGAGTAATGTGTTGTGCTACTACATCAAAGTGTCTATGATGTCACCAGGCAATAGGAGTTTTTCACCTTCATTATAATCTCATAAGACCACTGTCATATATGCAGTCCATCAATGACCAAAATATCAGTCTGTGGTGCATGGATAGACCTTATTTTCAAGTTTTAAACTTTTTTTTCATCTTCTGCCTGTTCAAACTTCACCTAGCAGCCAACAATGAAAACCTAGTTCATAAGACTCAGACTTTTGTCCTTAGACAATGAGAACTCAGTCTAGCATTATATCAGTTGATGGAGTTAGGTATTAAGTGCACACTGAAGCCTAGTTATAGACTCAGAGTTGACCACAGCTTTGGACAGTGTATTTATTACTTAGAGACTGTGTTCTGCTTCATAACATGGATAAATCAAATAACAGCGATTAATGAGAATTTATTTTATTTTTGTATTACTCTAAATCCCCATGTAAGTGATGACTGACATTAATTCAGTGACTCAAGGGAGTCAGGGCTGAAGTTTGATAGTTTGTTGGGTTTTCTGTCATTTTGTCAAGATGGTTGCTTCTGCTCTAGTCATCATAGGAGGAAGAAAAGGCTAAATTTCAGAAGTGTTTGCCCAATATCTGTTCCTCCATTTCTTCTTCATTAAGAGACCTCTGATTTGGGGGATGGGGGGTAGCAATGTGCCCAATTTAAAAGTAAACAGATGAGCAAATAAACAAGGAAATTAAACAAAAACAAAAATAGCTCTATATTTTCTGGCTGTCTTGCAGCTGGTTTTCTTGCTGGAATACAGTTTGGCACATGAGGTATCTGCAGAAGTCACTGGGTAGGGTTTGGGAGAAACTTCTTAGAAAGGATACTGATTCAGTTAACACACATCCTTTCATTTTTTTTTTTTTTTCTTTTTTTCTGCCAGAAGCATTGATATAAAATTTGAATCACAGACAAAGATTACAGTTGGCTCCTGTATCTTAGTAGAGCTTTACTGGCTGCTTTTGCCCAGAACCCATTTTGATTGGCCAGGTATCCATTCTGATTAGTTCTATGTCCATGCCACACTGGTGATTTCAAATGTTGAATATCACTGCTGATATTCCCTGCTTTTGTATACCTAAGCCATTACATAATCCTATGTTATCTATTTCCCAAATATTTTGTTACCAGAGTAAAAGATAAACCTCTTATCTTGTTATCTGAGTAAAAGATAAACCTCTTATCTTGTTGAAGTCTCTGGTGTTTTCATTTCTATTACATGCAGCTGAATGCAAATGTTAAGAGAGGTAGCTACTTGAACATTGACTTGCAGCCTCTTTACAGAACTCTCTTTGTGTATGCACAATCTGTTTGGTATACCTACTGCCTGAAATACTTACATTCAAAACACTCTCTGGGACTAGAGTCTGACCTTGAATCTTAGCTGAGTCATCTACTAACCCTGAAACCACTGTCAAATTCTAAAGAAATATTTCCATTGATCTCTACATTTTACCTAAATCCCTTCCAGTCACAAGCAAGTTCTTACATCAGTTTAAATATTTGACTTTGCTGTTTTCCTAACATCAATTTTTTTTCCTGCCCTAGAGTTTCTTCCAGTAAGTTTCTACCACCTCCTGGTTCAGATACTTTGTACACTGAAAATAAATGACATCTTAGTAATCTGCTAACGAAACACCTTATTTATAAAATTTTCATGTTTGACCCATAGTTAACATACCTATAATCAGAAAAACATGCCTTTGCCATTCATAAATAATGCTCTTTCAAATATTTTGTGTTTTTTTCTCATGGTATTGTCAGTTATTCTGTTGCAGAGCTGTGATGTAGCTTGGGAAGTTTTTATTATCTCTCTTATACAAAGAATGAAAAAAATTGAAATATAGATTAGTTAGGCAACTTGTCAAATATAGCTCAATTAACCAATGGCAGAGCTAAATTAAAATCATGGGAAATATCCAATAAACTAATGTAGGCTTGTATTGAGGCATTTTATACAATACAAAGATTGGTAACTGTAAGACTGTAAGCAATTGAATATACTCACTTAATAGTTGTAAAGTCATTTATAATATCTGAGTCTTAATTTCCTGTTATTCTAAAATAAGTGGATGAAATAAGGCATACTATTTTTCTTCCTGACTCAATTAAAATGTATTTTTCAGTTCATATGGCAGATATGTAGCAAATTCCTAATGACAATTCTTTGCATAAAAAATAAATCTTATATACTTAAAGAATATATATTTTAATACATTTTTATAATATGTATTAAAATATGTATTCTTTAAGTATATAAATCTGTTTTTATAATAAGCCCCTTCCAAAATGTGATTTGACCATGATGCTAACTATGGAGTATTTGACATAGTCATCTCCACAGTGGAAGGTTTTGCTATCACTATCCACCAGTTTGCTATGCCAAAACCTGAGAGTTATCTTCACTCCTTTCCACTCACTCACTCCCATTACCAGTAAACCCAGTGGTTTTTATTAAATATTGCTCCAGATAATTTCTCACTATGCTCTCACTGCTTCCACAGTTATGAGCCTCATTAGATGGAGCCAAGACCAGTATCCTCTAAATACTTTTTCACCTCAAGTCTCTTCTTCTTCCAGGCTGTTCTCCACTCAGCAAGATGAATTATTTTACTTAAACACAAAGCAATACCTTCTCCATTGCTTAAAGTACTCCAGTGGGACACTTCACTACCAAATGACATTTGTGCACACTCTCTGTTATCTAAATAAGCTCTCTTCTCCTCATCTCTCCATCTGTTTCTCCAATGTTTTACCTATAAATTTTAACCTCGAGTCATAACTAAGTATGTGTACCTCTCCATATACAGCACATTTTTTCTTTTCCTATTTTCTTTAAAATTTTCTCTCCTCCTGCTTCTGCTCCTCTTCCTCCTTCTGTATGCTCTTTGAATGTGGCTTCATTCACTTGAAATGCTACTCTATGTGTTTTTTGTTGTTTTTGTTGTTAGAAAACTTCTTTCTCCAAAACTCCATTCAAATGTTGCTTTTTCTCTCATAATTTCTCTGATTTATTCAGTAAAGATAACCCCTCCCTCCTTTTGTGAGATTAATGTATCTTTTACATATTTATATATAAATATAAATATATAAAAATATATGTGTCTATACACGTGTGTGTGTGTGGTGGAGTGTGTGTGTGTATGTGTATCACCTTGAATTGCATTGTGTTTTTTTAATCTGGTATCCTCCTTCCTCCTGTTCTTTGAATCACCGCTACCAAAGCAGTATCAACTTTAACTGGGTCCATCATGTTTTTCAAATCCTGACCACGTAGTTAAATGCCTGATATATGGCTGGTACTCTTCAAACAGATATTGAATAAATACATGGACTGACATCATAGACAAAGGAAAGACTGGAGTGGAGAAATAGTGGCAAAAGCCTCTTTGATTAGTAAAATTGATTAGTGAATTGTTTAAACAAAGTAGCTCAACAAATCTGCAAAGCACATAAGCAGAGCTACAGTTAAACTTTTCTCTACCTAAGACGTAATTCTATTTGGAACAAACTTCTTTACTTTGGGTGATATAGTTACAAATTAAAAGTGGGTCAAGAGTGGTTTTAATATGTTTACAAACAATGTAGCAGCATCTTAAAATTTTCATCTTGTGATCACAGACATATTGGTAAGTAAAAAAAAGCAATATGTAGAATAGGAAATATAATGTGCCAATATTTGTACAAAACTGAATTGTGTGTCTGAATGTAAGCATGCACACATTAATTTGTATATGCTGGAATAGCTCCATAACAGTGGTTACCTTTGATGGGAATATTGTATGGCCTAGGCCAGGAAGGGAAGGGAGATTGAATTTTCATAGTGTACTCTTTTTTAATTTATTAATTTTATTCTATATAAATATGTACACAATTAAATTGTTAGTATGGAAATGTTCATGGTATAGTCAGCCAAACTATGATGAAAACAGAAAAAAGAGAAAATATGATATTAATGGATAAACTAGATTTTTATTGAGCAGAATCAGGCTGGGATTTGTATCAATTGCTGCCAAGAATTTTATGTCTATTCAAGGCTTAGTTTTATCAGGACTACCGGACCTCTTAAACAGACTAAATAGATCTGTCCTGGTAATTTTTTCCCTCTGAAAATTAACTAAATTCACTCATTTGACAAATCGTTCTAAAATTGTGTACACATAATTCAAGCTTTCATCTCCATGGAAAGTAAAGCAAAGTTGCTGCTTCACTTAATACACATGGCTTTCATGGATAAATCACACAAAACCAAATGATGTTTTTTACTCTAATCCATTCATTACCTGAACTGGTGCTTTTCTCGAGTCCTTTGTTCATTTGGTGAAATCAGACCAAAGCAAGAAAGATAGTTGGAAATATTAAGCAGAAGTGAGATGGTCCTGAGTAAAGATGAAAAAAAAAAAAAAAGCTTTGTGTTAACTCTTCTATCAATGGCAGATTACTCCCGGCAGAGACATATTTCAGCATAAACTCAAAAGTTAACTTTTGAGATGATTTATAAAGCAGAGGTAGGTCATAGCTATCCAAAGTAAATCCGTTGAGAAATATTGACAAAGCAACGATTCCTACTCTTTTACCACATCCTGGTGCTTAAATGGGAACTATTTGTCTCAGGAGGACATTATCAGACTGAACTGCTGGTTCTTTGACTGGAGTTATAGCTTTGCTGGTGTGAACTCATTCTTGACAATGGTTTGCTATCAGCTATGAATCTCCATTCACTTCAGGGAAGCTGTAGTTCTTGAAACACTAGACACTGATACTGAATGGATTGCTATTGACAACAAATCTTTAGGAATAGGAGTAAAAGAAAGAAAGAAAACTCCACGAGTTGTAATAATTAGAGCTTACACTAGGTATGACATTGAAATCAGCAGAGAAGGCTAAGTAATTAATATCTTACCATTCCCTTCTGGAAGGGATACAGTCATTGACACTTGGCTAAAACTTCCCTGTGTTCCTTGCCCGTTTCATTAGACATAAGCTGTCCCCATATATCTATCTCTGAACAAATTCCTTATCATGTCTCAGAAAAGCTCCACATCGCAGATAGACAATTGTTTCTAACTCTTAGCAGAGACTGATCTCTTATTATAGCTACAGACTGAACCTCAAACATGTCCACACTAGTATAATGCCCCCTTCCATATGATAGCTATGCTTAAAAAGTAAATATGTAGGAATACCTACAACGCTACTCATTCAGACTCCTGAAAAAAATTGCTAGAACGCCACTGGGCATGTTTTGTGACATTGTTTTGTAACAAATTTGTTATAAAATGTTACATCATTTTGTTAATGTTTGCTACATTATTTTGTAATATCTATTTTGTAACATTTGTCTAGTGTTAGTAAATGTTACAAAATAGACATTACAAAATACTGTGTTTAGAAAAGGTTTATTTAAAACAAACCATTTTGGAATATTCAGAAGAATATGGTCTACTTTTTATGAAATAAGAGCTATAAACTATCATCTGTAGTATTTATGAGCATCTAATCAATCAGTGTAAAACAGTTTCATATTCACCATGACCTCCTTGAAAACTTTCAACAACCCTGGTGACAAGTTGGGTTTTTTATAAGTTACTTTAAGGCAGAGTTTAAAGGATGGAAGTTTAATCACAGGGTTGCCGTGGAATTAACACATCTGGAAAAGAGGAGGAGGTAGCAAGATTTGTAAGAAGAGAAGTCCAGCTGCACAGCTGACCCAAGCAACAATGTTGGCCAACCCCAAGGTAGCTCTAAAGCTAAAATGCCCCATCAGATTGGTTCATATTTGGCTCAAAATGGGCAGGCCTTTTTGTCCATTTCCATCAGTCATTGCACATGGGGCTATCCCCTGAAGTCCTTGGCCTTAAGTAAGGTAGCTTTCTGCAACTGAGGCAATCTTTGAAAGGGCTGACAGCTGAATGCTGCCTACAGATGTTACTACCACTAATTAGGGGCTCAAGTTTTTTGTTTGTTTGTTTTTGAAGAGGAATCTGGGCATCCTGTCTCTGTGTCCGTCATAAAATCATTCTAAAATAGAAGAATATGAGAACAAGAGAAGTAAGGAGAAGTAAATGTGTTCAAGGCCTCATAGAAAGTTATGGATCTGGAAATCACAACAGGTATTGTTGATTCTACTTCACGGCTCTTCCCAGTACTCCAAGTTGCCCCCGCAGACCCTAAAAATAATCTGGAAAGCTTTAATAGCAATTCTCTATTTAAAAACTACCTTTCCTTCTTTTTATTTCAACATTTCTCAGAATGTTCATCATATTTACTTATTTTCCATTGTCTCAGAATAATTATCTCTGCTCTTTTTTGAAAAATTCACCACCTGAACCCTTGCTATTACTGCACACACTTCTTATCATCTCTGAAAATGTGTCCCCTCAGTCATTCTCTCCATCTTTACCTTCAATTTTTCCCTCGCGGTTTATTTTCTCAACATATTTAAAATACAGTCAAAGTTTCCTGTTCCTGAAAAATAACTTCTCATGATGGCATTGCTCATTTTTACTTGTACGTCCCCACCGGTTCTACTTCCACACACTTGATATCAGATTTTAGATTCGTTGATATCTAGCTTCGTCCCCATTTTCTACACTCAGACTGTTCCTCAAAGTGTACTGCTAACAAAGAAATTTACAAATGCAATTCGCCTCTTTTTCCCCCTGTTGACTGCATTTAATCTCATATTTCTTCCTGAAAATCAGTTTTCCTTCCCTTGCCTTTTGCATTTGGACATCTTTAATTGTGCTCTGCTGCAGGCTCCTCCTTTTTCAGTTGCCCAGCTTCTTCTAATATTCTGACCCAGAAGATTTAAATTCTCCATACTTCTCTCCATTCTCTCTCATTCTCCTTGTTTATGTTTCTCCCATGGCCACTTCATTTTCATCTACATCACAAGCTATGTTTTTATTTTTGGGGTTCCTGATATGTATTTCCAGATTGATTGTAATACAAATGTATTTCATTGTCAAACATTGATAGTCTAGTAATTTTACTCTTCATTGACTGAGCAACAAAGTTTAATTGTTTAATATATTTAACTTCATAGTGCCCTCTTCCAACATTTTATTTTCCATCTATCAAAACCCTAATAATTCTTGAAATATTGCAAAATCTCAAAACACTTATTCTTGTTTTAATTTAATGAGTATGTAATGATTTTTTATAAGATTCTTGAAACCTCATTCATTTTATAATTGCCAAAGTATGTAAAATATAAAAAGCATTACAAATGTTTGTATAGTTATTTAGATAAATAAAACAACACTGATGCAATGACTAGCATCTAGTGGCTAGACACACACAAAACATATCCAGACATATACATACACCTATTTAAGATATAAGTTGTGCATAAAAATAATTGGATGGTTTTTCAACCTGGATTGTACAATACAAATAAAACAAGTAAAAATTATAATTGACTACAAGCACAGAGAAATAATTATTAAACTGTTCTAGCAAGCTTTTCTGCTTACTACTGAATAACTCAAAACAGAATCAAAACTGATTAATAAGTAAAACAATTGAAGTTTTAGCTATTAAAAAGTTTAAGAGCTAATCAAGCAAAATCTTCATAATTTGAGGAGCATAAAATCACCAAATATCACACATAGACACACACACACACATCTAATTTTACATATATACCTAATTATATACATCTAATTATATATACATATATATGTATTATCTCTTATAAATAATTATATATATATATATATATAATTAGAGAATGAGGGGAAAACCATGATAGAGTTAACCATAATGTATATTTTACTTTCATGATTAGGATTTCTGGCTCAGTTTGCTCTCTATGTAAAATTTCACACATATGTTTTCTTGCTCCAGTAGTGAAATGCAAATAAGGATATCTTATTTTCAAACGCAGTCACTCAAGTAAAGGACAGGGCTACACAGAGAGAGAACTAGTTTCATCTAATGCTGAGATGATCATAAATGAATGGTGGGGTCCTTCATGACAGAACATAAGCAGAAACAGAGCTTGTGTTTATGAACTATCCTTACTTGCTAGCACCGTGCTGGACCGATGTATATGAGGACCAAGAGTATGTGCAATGGGACCAATAGTGTATGATGTATGAACCCTGCTCTCGACAAATTTGCAATTTATTTGGAAATACACAGTGAACACAGTAAACATACAAGTGACATTCAATTTTATTCAGTGTTTATTAAGTGGTCACTGATGTGCTTCTTAAATTTTTTACCCAATTAATAGTAACGACAGGAGGATAACTTTAGTGTGGTGCATGTGTGTGTTTGTTAGAAAGGAAACACACACACACAAACACACAGAGAGACAGAGATAGAGAGAAGGGAAAGAGAGAGAGGTAACACAAAGATCAAAGAGTGCTCTTCTGAGCCCTACTGCTAAAAAAGTGTCAGTTGATAGAGAGAGAAAAGAAGAATGGACATTAGATTTTATATATCCTTCATATTTTTTATTTTATTACTCTTAGACTCTCTTCTCTACCAACCACCAGTAACTAGAGATAAATCTTGCAAATAAGAAAGGCCTGCTTACCACTCTTTAGTGTTAGGAAAGAAATGGAAATAAGCAATGAGGAGGAGGAGTGCAGAAGGTCAGTTTTTCATTTTGTAGTCAAGTTTGGGGTAGGAGGAAGTCCCTCAAAGCCAGGATGGATGGGGGACATTAAAAATTCAAAGAAAACAGAATGATCCTCTCTAATCAGTGTGATGCAATATATTAAGACCAAGAAAAAGTTTAACAGAAAACTGTTCAAACTATATCATCACTGAAGACCTCACCTAATCTCCACACATCAAGTGATATCTTCTCTGACAATTCCAGCCAGTGTTAATCTTGCTCCTTGCTCTCATTAATAGCAGTAATTTATATATTTATGTAATTAATTCATGTACAAGGTCTTCAAATAAGGCACATTTAACTCCTTTTTGTATTTCCCTAATATTTATTATAATGGCAGAAACTGTTTTCACTAATTCAATCACTAAGACTAATTAAATAGCTTGTACGTGCAAATATAAATTGGTATCCCAAATAATAATCTAAGGACCTTGATTCACCCTAATGGAAAGAAAGTTTTGTTCATTTTTGGAGACAAAACTGTTACTGGGTTGATTACAAATATATATGTAAGAAGCAGTTAGGGTCATTGATTCTGCAGGTTTGAAATGAAAATCATTAGGACCTTTAGCAATAATCTCCTTAGAGCTGATTATCCTCAGGCAAGGTTCATGAGGAGCATATGGAATGGGAGATATGGTGATATCCTTCTTTGGAAAGTACATCCTGTGAAAGTCTGCCCTCCAGCCACAGCAAATCCCAACTGCGCACCCCTGCATATAGAACATATTCATCCCTTTCCAAGATAGCCCGCTCCCCAATCTTGTCCTAGTAGGCATCAAGATCAAGCTCCAGTTCCAGGATTATGTTCATTCAATTAGGCCCAGGTGAATATGAGGCTCCATAGGTGCATTTTATCAGGTACAACATGTTGAATTCTTTTTATTTTCCCGTACAGAGATTTGTGAAATAAACAGACAAGTTATTTGTCCCCACACACCCAACATGAAATGATGCCAGAGACCTAGGATGATGGCTCTAGATACTTTTATTCAAAAGGGGAAAAATTGGAAAGCCCAAGTAGTCACTGGTCCATAAAATATTGAAATCACAGGACATTTCCAAGAACTGTTGAGAGTTTTTAACCTAATTGCAAGTTGAATTGTTTATGGGTGCTGAAACAGGATAATAGAGTTCTGCATTAGAGATGAGGCATGATTTATTACTCACAACAACACCAGTAGACAGAGTTCTCAGTGTTTGCATAGGTTCCTTGAACCTCAATTCGGACAGGGCGATAGAAAGAGGGTCAAGTAACACCTGCACGTGCAGTGGGTTGCATTATAGGAAAGGACTGATGAATTTAGGGAATCTAAGTTTTTATAAAGGAGAATAGGCTGAACCACCATTTTCTTTGAAGAGAGACTCTATCTGTTTCATCGTAAACTGTAAGAAACCTGCCTTTTGATCTAGATGGAGGCACTATATCCCCCAAAACTTTTTACTATATAACCATATTTTAAAAAGCTAGTCCAGAACAAAGAGTCAATTTCTGTATGTGTGTGATGTCCAGAATCATGAGAGACCTATGAAGAATTGTCTCCCAATGAATATCTTCAATCATTCAGAAATCAAGCATGTCAAACCATATTCTTATGCTTATCAGCACACTGTATCCTCATTATTACCAGATATCCTTATACCCTGGAAATTTGGATCAAGGGGTACATCAATAGCAGCTCGTTGGAGATTATTATCCACAAAAATCACCTCCATGTAAATGCTAGCATCCGAAGACTGAGACAGAGTGAAGAAAGAGCAGGAGAAAGAATAAAGGATCTTAGTAGAGTCTCTTATGTTAACGGTTATATTCTGAGTGCTGATACATTGTAACATTCTCTACATAGTCACCTGCGCTGCGCTCATAGCAAACTTGGCAATAGCAATTGCCTGCTCTCTTAAATTCAGCTCTGGAAGCCATGTTCCCAATTCCACATAATGTAGGCCAGCAGTTGTCAAATTTATCTTGGCTTAGAATTATTTGGAGAGCATTTTAGAATACAGATATCTGGGTCTAAGCTCAGAGACCTAGTCTGCTAGATATGTGATGGGACCCAAGAATTTGCATTTCTAACATATTCTCATGTGATACTGATGTTACTGGTCCTGGAACTTTACGTGAAGGATGACTGCTATAGGGCAACCTTTGACTTTTGCTATAAAATAGACATATCACCACTCATGACTTTGACTAAAAGTTACTTTTCTGAAGAATGATGTATTTGTCCAGTTCCCCAGACAAGCCTGCATTTTCTAAAATAAAGTCACAACATGCAAATCTCAGCCAGAACACTTTAAGAGGTAAGATTTATTCAATTCTAGACTATTAAGAAATATATTGATTCCAATAACCACTTCCAAATACCTACGTTTGCTCAAGCTCATGCTCCATGTCTAAATGAGAAAGTAATGAAGCCAAAATGAAGATCTCCTTTGTACAAATTAACCAAATCAACTTCTGACAATATAAGACTGAATTCTATTTATGTGACAAAAACATTCCCAAAAAGTTGGGACAAAGCTAATCAAGAATACAAATGCTTACATTCAGTTATGTCTTCTTTAGGACAGAAACCTTGCTATATTTCCTGTTGGCATCTAAGCATGAATCCACCTAATTTTTACATTCTTCTCTGTATTGCCAGTGGCTGGAGACCTGAAAAACTTGTTCCACAGACTCCCTTTTCTGGCATGGTAGATTGCACCAATGAGAAGCATTTGCACAAGGGTTGGAAGACAGGTAAGAAGGGAAGTCATTATTTTCCATACAGTGGAAGGCAGGTGTCTGGCCCACTTAGAACAGACATGAGGGCTTTGATATGGGATTGGTGGTGGGCTTTGACTGAGGAAAGGAGTAAGGTTTTATCAGTGACTTCCTGTTTTCAACCAGTTTGCTACTTCAGGCAGCTGAGATGACTCCTGGCTATTATTTGCATTGTAAATTCCTCCTTTCCTTAATCCCGGAACATGAGCAGAGTCTCCATTCCAGTGGTTACTACAGATCTTTTTTAAAAAATATCTTTCAGACTTTATTTTTGTCATATATTTGACTATAGAGTCTATTGCAAATAAGATATTAAGGGAGTCTACTGACTGACATCTTACTTTCTAAATCTGACCTCATGGATTTAGTAAAATAGTACATATTCCGAGATTATAAATCCTTTAAATCTCAAACATTAAACTGAATCATAAATTTTGTCTTACAATATTTATTTCTTTTTATTACTCTTGTATGACCATAATGTCTAGACTTAAAAGTTAATTTGACATCAATATTTCCTGAAACCAGTAGATCATTACAATTCAAACAAATAGCAAAGTTTAAAGTCTAGTTTACCTGTGTATTGTAGTAGACACAAACTGTGTAGGGACAGAATGTACTGCAGAAGAGATATGAAACGGGTTTCCAGCCTGAAGTTTTTCAGTAATGAGCTGTAGTTCCTGCACAAGGTGCTTAGCTTCGGCTTCCTTCGATCTTCATGCTTTATTCTGAAGAACAAAACCGTTCTTTAATGATAGATGAGAAGGTTCATCGCAACCGTAGCATTTTATAATACTTATAATAATTTCATGATATTCAGTTAACTGTAGCCTCATTTACTTTTAGAATTGGCTGTTTAAGAAAAGTCAGGCCGGGCGCGGTGGCTCACGCTTGTAATCCCAGCACTTTGGGAGGCCGAGGCGGGCGGATCACGAGGTCAGGAGATCGAGACCATGGTGAAACCCCGTCTCTACTAAAAATACAAAAAAAAAATTAGCCGGGCGTGGTGGCGGGCGCCTGTAGTCCCAGCTACTCGGAGAGGCTGAGGCAGGAGAATGGCGTGAACCCGGCAGGCGGAGCTTGCAGTGAGCCGAGATTGCGCCACTGCACTCCAGCCTGGGCGACAGAGCGAGACTCCGTCTCGAAAAAAAAAAAAAAAAAAAAAAAAGAAAAGTCTTGAGTGTGATTCTATTTCATTGCCACAAACTTGTGTGTTTTTTATATGCTTATTCTATCATATAATTGCAGTAAGAATGATATTCAATTGAATACATTGTTATAAGCAAAAATCATACTCCTACATGGCAATTAGTTTGTAGTGGTACTTCTGTATTGATAACCTGGGACAATGATGAATAACTTTCAAATAAATACAGACTATATTTGGAGAATATAGAACTGGCTTTCACAAAGAGATGTGCACTTTAAGACACTGACTTACATTTACTATGACAGTTAGATTTGGATAATTGTCACATTTCACCAGATTTGCATTGGAAATAGCTTCAGAAGTTCTTGAAACCTTCTTGTGAATCTGGGATCAGTGAAGAGAATAAGCTATCATTTCAGGCACTCTACAGTTAGTACTTGACATCCTGTATTAGACAACAGAGAAACACTGTCGCCCACCCCAAAACTAACTTTCTTCTTTGGGGTGACCTTTTTCTTTAAGACAAGCAAGTGCCTTGATGGTTCCTGGCATTTGGAACAAATTTAAAATAAAATAAAATATAAAAGGTCAAAAGTTATATAAATCATGCTATATAAAATGTTTGGGTCTTCCTAAGCGACAGCTAAAAGAACTCTAGGTACTTTTATATGCAAACATTACCTTTCTTTTGCAACAGTGAAACGTTAAGATGGTTCCAGTTTATAAGAAAAGTCAGGAATGTGAAGAGATATTATACCCATAGCAGTAACGATTTTTCTTATTCTCCCTGGGTGGTGTTTGAGATTAGTAACCTGCCTGCTAAAAATAAACTCCAGTATTGAAAGGACTGTGGAAGAAGTAATAAAATTATGAAAATCTAAGCAGTAAGCATCAACTATGTGAGGCAAGAAATATTTTTTGTTCAATTAAACTATAGAATAATTGTCTATTGGTTAGTCTGTTACTCAATATTTACCAATCCCAAATCCAGCATAAAAAATATTTTCTTCTGAATTTGGGGTGTAAATCCTTATCCATAAAGCTGATATAATTCCTACTTCAGTACAAAATCATTAAAGAGGGATTGATGATTTAACAATTAGTCTATAAAACAAACAAAAAGTTTGATTTATATTCTCTTCTCACAACAGTCAATACATTCAACAAAATCAAATTTTCTAGCAGACACAGCATTAATTTGCACATTCATTTGTTCATTTCTTTCTCAAACATACATATATGTATAATAAACATATACAAATATGTATCTGGTAGTGATTACTAGAATTTTAAGTTATTAATGTGAATTTGACATCATTTTGAGGATCACAAGGGTTAAAAGCCTACTAAGTTATAGCAATAATGTAAGGAATTATATATAATATAATGTACTACATGCAATTGTTATGTACAGAGGATGAAATTTACCTAGACTGAAAGTCAGTGAAAATTTCCTAGAGGAAATTTTAAGATTACCTTGATAAATGAATTATATATGTCCCAATAGACAAAAGAAAACAGATATTTTGTGCATATGGAAGAATCTTTGCAAAAACAAAGGGTCAAGAGAGAAGAAGTTGTGTTTGGAAATGGCAGAGGGTTGCAACAGCAGGTATATTAACCGTAAGTGGGGAATGTTGCAGAATGAGGCCACACAAGTATTCGCTGGAATCAGAAATGGCCTTGGTATTGGAGGAACAGTTTCTTAGTATCAATTGCTGAGCTTTTAAAAAAAATTATGTAACATCCATCTTCTACTGAACCCTGAGAGCCCCTCTCCCTGCTAAGTCCATTCTACTGTGAGGGACACATGCCTCCCAGTTTATCTACTGTTACCTATGGAAGTAGATAGGCATTTAGGTGTACAGTGGGAAAAAAATATTTAAAAACTAGCTGAATTATACAATTAAAAGTAGAGGTTTCTTCCTCTTTTGTCCTCAATTCAACTTTTAGAAAACAAGATGACAAAAGCAAATAAATAAACACAAACAAAACTTCAAAACAATTGTTTGAATTTTTTTAATGGAATATTTTCACCATCAATGTGTTTGTAAGACAAGCTAAGAAGAGCATTGAAAAAGAATGAACTAGAGATATCTTTTATTAGATAATTTTTCTTTTGATCAAATTATCTCATTTCAGCTGGTGTGAAGACAGAGGGCCATATGAATAAAACAAGAGTCAAGTGGGACAAATGTAAGAGATGAAAGAAAACGGGGAGCAATGAGTCCAATGGTAAATGCATATGAATCAGATGGAATGCCTGCTGCTCTTGCCCATGTCAGACTGTGAATTCAGGGTTATTAAAGATAATCCAGAAATACAAGTTTTAATGTAAAATAATACATTTAAAAATTGGCAATTAAAACCCAGTTTTGGGGTTTTTGTTTTGATTTAGATGACATTTACTTTTTTAAAATTTCAGTAGTTTTGGGGGAACAGGTGGTGAATGGTTACAATGTTCTTCCACGGTGATTTCTGAGATTTGGTGCACCCATTACCCAAGCAGTGTACACTGTATCCAATGTGTAGTTTTTTATCCCTCACCTGCTTCCCACTATTCCACCCAAGTCCCCAAAGTCCGTTGTATCATTCTTACGCCTTTGTGCCCTCATAGCTTAGCTCCCATTTATAAGTGAGAACCTACGATGTTTGCCTTTTTTCTTCCTGAGTTACTTCACTTGTTTTTATTTTTTATTTTAAGTTCGTGGGTACATGTGCAGGATGTGCAGGTTTGTTACATAGGTAAACTTGTGTCTTGGGGGCTTTTTCATATAGATTACTTCATTACCCAGGTATTAAGCCTAGTACCCATTAGTTATTTTTCCTGTTACCTTCCCTCCTTGTATTCTCCACCCTGCAATAGGCTCCAGTATGTGTTGTTCCCCTCTATGTGTCCATGTGTTCTCATCATTTAGCTCCCGCTTATAAGTGAAAACAAGTGATATTTGTTTTTTCCTTCTGTGTTAGTTCATTAAGGATAATGGCCTCCAGCTCCATTCATGTCCCTGGAAAGGACATGATCTCATTCCTTTTTATAGCTGCATAGTATTTCATGGTGTTTATGTACCACATTTTCTTTATCCAGTCTATCATTGATGGGCATTTAGGTTGATTCCATGTCTTTGCTTCTTTACCCAGTCTATCATTGATGGGCATGTAGGTTGATTGTGAATAGTGCTGCAATGAACATACATGTGCATGTGTCTTTATAATAGAATGGTTTATATTCCTTTGGTTATATATCCAGTAATAGGATTATTGGGTCAGATGGTGTTTCTGTCTTTAGGTCTTTGAGGAATTGCCACAGTTTCTTCCACAATGATTGAACTAATCTTTACTCCCACCAAAAGTGTATAAGTTCCTTTTTCTTCTCAATCTCACCAACATCTGTTATTTTTTTACCTTTTAATAATAGTCATTCTGACTGGTGTGAGATAGTATCTCGTTATGGTTTTGATTTGCATTTCTGTAATGATTAATGATGTTGAACTTGTTTTCACATATTTGTTTGCAACTTGTATGTCTTCTTTTGAGAGGTGACTGTTTATGTCTTTTGCCCACTTTTTATTGGGGTTGTTTTTCTCTTGTAAATTTATTTAAGTTGCTTATAGATGCTGCATATTAGATCTTTTTGGATGCATAGTTTGTAACACTTTTCTCCCATTCTGTAGGAAGTCTGTTTATTCTGTTGATAGTTTCTTTTGCTGTGTAGAAGCTCTTTAGTTTAATTAGATCTCATTTGTCAATTTTTGCTTCTGTTTCAATTGCTTTTGGCATCTTCAGCATGAAATCTTTGCCTGTGTCTGTGTTCTAAATGGTATTGCCTAGGTTGTCTTCCAGGGTTTTTATACTTTGGGGTAAAACTTCGTTTTAAAACAACCATGCTGTTGCCCATAGTATAACTTTGGGCTACATAGGGAATGTAGGCTACCAGTTTATAACCTCTGTGTTAAGAAAAAAATGAAACTGTTTTCCTTTATTTTTGTCTCATCACAGCTCTTGCAAGTGACTGCCTAATTTTAGTTAGTTACATAGCAATTAGGTCATGAATCCCAGAATGAAATCATTCAAATTTAGCTGAAGAGGAAAAAGATACTTGCTCTGGTCTTAGTGAGTCGCAATGTTAAGATTCTTTTACCAGGTCAAAAAACTTTCAAAATAAATTTTGAGGACTTGACAGAGAACTGTCGAAAACATTAAAACAAAACAAAACCTAATGAAAATGCCAAATACAACTACAATAGTTTTTTGTGTTTTGAATGGCGTTTTCCTAATGAGTAACGATTCTGAACATCTTTTTTTTTTTGTTCTTGTTCACCATTTATGTATCTGTGGGCCCTTTTTTCCTCACTTACGTAAGGAGGGCTAAAGCACATATTTCAAATAATTATTTCTACTTCGTATCTTTTTGAGAGTGTTATTAGGGGAGGTGGGTTTTTTTGAGAACCATGGCATGTTATTCTCAACCAATTAGTATTTGCTAAACTGTTGGAGACTCAAAAGAATTGTTTTCAGTCTAGTTTACATCAAAGTCCTCATCTTGTAGTCTAAAAGACGGTGGCAAGAGAAAGCCATTGATGTTGATTTGTACTAACACTGTAACCTTCCTGAGAGTAAGTATATTTTTAAAGGTGATTCTGAGGCTCATAACACCCAAGGAAAGTTTCCAGGTAGATAGGAAAGGACCTTTCACACTTAACAACAAATCAAATTTAATCTAAATCGGTAAATAGATAAATAAACAAACAAATAATTTTGTTCAATGAATTTATGGCTGCCCATTCTTTGACATAAAGTTTGAAAAATCAGTCACTAGACTTGGGTTTTTTAAAAAAGGAATCTGAATATTTTCCTGTTGATCAATACTACTAGTATTTTCTTTATCTTAAGGGAGAAATATAAATGTGTGTTGGTGGAGAGTGCACCTATTATATTAAATGTCTCTGTAGTGAGCTTTTTCAAACAAATCACTGAAGAGTCAAAGTTAATAAAAAATGTGAATTACAAAAGAAATGATTTGCCTAAGACTCAAATAATTGAAGAGAGAGTGTTCCAAAGGAGTGTATTTTAAAAACCCTATTCTGGCATTTACTTGAATTTCTATGATAATAATTACCAAACAGAATTGAACTTCTTCTACTTGATGGATAACTCCACGAATATCCAAAGACATTCTCATAACTGTGAGCTGTGTAAAAGCATGTGCATTTGGAATAGAATATAAACATCTTGCACTGCTTCAGTCCATGGAGGCTGTGGAGAGCTGAAGGAACAAAGAAGCACTGATTTATTGTAATGCTAAATAGTACACTAGAGGTAACTGTGCAGCAGCTCTGGAAATACTGAGCTAATTTAAGCCAAAGACTCCTGAGGGTCTTACTCTAGTGGCAAGCCTAGTCAGAATTTTTGATGCCACCTTGTTTTTTATAGATGCTCCATCTACACATCATTGAAATCATGCTGGCCTTGTAGAAGAACAAAAGCAGTCCTTGTGTCTTAGCACCAGGCACTCTGAAACTGTGTTTGCACATTTTAGTATACCCACCTGCACATGGTTACTCTGTGGAGCAGTAGGCCCAGCTCTGGGTTCATTTCTCTCTATTGCGATTTACCTCTTCTTATTTCAACTAGCCGCCTGGGCTTGGAGAAGCTTCTAAACTTCTCTTGCATTACTTGACTGTAAAATGAGAAACTTCAACATGTTGCAATCATGTAGAAAGTCTAAGGATGTAAAATCCTCTGTAACTGTTCTATAATAAAGGAAATAAACTAACATTGTTTTGTCTCATATGCCTTAATTACAGTTTTGTTCAAAATTTACATTTGAGAATTATCAATATCCTTTGGATAATTTTCCAGAGTAATAGGGCCGACTGCCTCAAGAAGATATTCTAGTTTTCTAGGTTAATACTGTCCCATAGAACTTTCAAAAATGATGGATAGATAGTCTATCTGTGCCATTCAATACACTTGCCATTAAAAACGTGTGTCTATTAAGCCCTTGAAATATGGCTAACATGAAGGAGAAACTGATTTCTTTAACAAGTAATTAAAGTTGAATTGAAATAACCATGTGAATGGCTACTGTGGTGTAAAACACAGATTCTAGCCTCTATGTCATAAATGTCTTAACACCGTAGCAATTACAGAGCAACAAATTGTCTAGTGGTTCTCAACCACAGTTTGACAAACAAAAACCATAATAAACACTAGGGTTCTAGATTCTCAGAGAAGATCACCTCTAATAGTAGTTCTCAAACTTGGCTGCACATCGGAATTTCCTGTGAAGCTTTCCATAAATGTTAGTGCCAACAGATATTCTGGTTTAATTGCTCTGCTAGAAATGACCTACACATCCTGGTTTTTGTTCCTTTATTGTACATTTGTTTGTTTGAAAGCCACCCAGGTGATTCTAATGTGCATCCAAGTTTGCAAACCACTGACTTAAGAGATGTTGCTTAATTGACTCTCTTCTCTGGTGACTAGTCCAATGTTTTACCACCATGGGTACAGCCCTTCCGTATACAATGCCGGCTTTATAGAGGTCTCTGCTTCCACTTGTATGACTCATGTACTATCCAGGGAAGATCCCTAAATGTCATACACATTAGAGATTTGAATTTATTCTAATACTTTCAGCAGAAAATCACAAGCAAAAATACTACCAAAAATAGTTTTCCCAAGTTGTTAATACTACTGTGGTTCCTAGCACCGTGGAGTGACATTTTTACAACTTAGACTGCAAAGAATTCCCAACAGTAAAAGGAACTCTCAAAGTTTACCTAAAAACAAATTAACAAAAAACTGAAAAAATCCACCATAAGCAACAGCCAGCAATAAAGAGAAAAATTAGAAGTCCAAGATTTCAAGACAATTGAACAATAATCTGAGGAAATATAGACATTATCTTTATAATGATTAAAACCATAGAAAGAAAGGAGAACTTTAATAACTTTCAAGCATTATTGCAGGCTTATTTTGTACCAGACCGTGCAGGTGCATGCTATGGACATGATTTTACTGATGGCTCGGAAAGTGAAAACAAGCAAAAACTAGAGGGTATATATATATAAATGAACTGATTTTTAAAGAGATACTGAATATGTTCATACAGCAGAGGAAAATAGCATAGGGAGAGAATAGTTGAACTTTTGAATGAACAGGAGATGCTAGAGAAAGAAAGGATTTAAGTTAGGCTTATTGCTATTTACTAATTAACCCCCACATTCTTTCCTCTGTCTATGGTAACTAGGCTGTGCTAGCTAATTTTATCTGTCAACTTGGCTACGTGAAGGTACACAGATTATTTGGTCAAACATCAGTTTAGGTGTTTCTGTTAGATGATTTTAAAGGAAACGTTTTTAGTTTCTCACCATTATGTATGATATTAGTTGTAGGTTTTTTGTAGATGTTCATTATCAAGTTTAGAAAGTTCTCCTTCATTCCTAGATTACTAAGTGTTTTTATTACGAATGGTTGTTGAATTTTGTGAAATGTTTTTTCTGCTTCTACTGATAATCACCATGAGATTTTTCTTTGTTAGCCTATTTGATGTGATAGATAACATTAATTAATTCCCATTTGGTCAAGGCCATGATTCTTTTTAATGGAGCTGCAGTATCTCATATTAAAGATTTGAGCAGTTCCATTAGTTCCAACTCTGGTTAAAGTAATTTGAAAGAAATTTATGTTAGTAGAAATTAGTAAAGCAGTTTTTCAAAAGTTTTTGATTCTAAACCTAAACTCTATTCTAAGATGAGGTAATGGATAATTTTTCCATTGTATATCTAAGCACAAGAATGATTAAAAGTCACGGAAATGTCAAAAGAATACTAGAATGGAAGGCTATATTGACTTATTAAATATTTTAAAATAGTAATAATGTAGAGAGTTAAATATACACAGGCTGAAAAAAGAAGATGACAAAGCTTTTAAATCATCGTCTCGCTGTGGAAGTACTTCAACACACCCCCACACACACTATGACTCCTATGGATACAGCATCTTTTGAAGAGCCATTAGCAAGAAGTAGAAATCAGTGACTAGGCTACTATATTAAATATACTTCCATATACAAGGATTCTATCTGAAGAACCACCTACACTGTAATTAAAGAAATTTTTCTAAATCTCAATTTCTTCATCTACAATTGGAATAATAATAATATTTGGTCTTTCTTACAAAACTGTTGTGACATTCAACTGCTATGATTCTGCATGATAATCCATAGATAAGGTCAAATACTATCCAAATGTAATATCATGCATTGAACATTGCTATGTCTGTGAACATATATGTATATATACACATAATTTTAAATTATGTAGATTATAGTAATATCTGTACTATATTTAAATAATTGTCCACCTAAGACTTTCTAAGGCAAGCTTCCTATGAAACATTCTGATCGAGTGTTATATTTCAGGTCAAACTATGTAGGTTTTTGTGTTGTAGTTTTTGGTTTTTACATTACAGATACTTTCGTTATTGAAAAATTTTCTACATATTGTGGTGTCACAGTCAATTTTTCATATGACCAATTAAAACAGATTAGTAACACCTTAAATTCCCTCCTCAACTTCAAAAACCTATATTCCTATGTTGAGCTCTGAGCTGGGCAAGGACATATATGGTCTACTCAAGGAGTTTTTAGTAGTGGAAAAATTATTTTCAAAGCTCCACTCTTCTTATTTATTTTTATTTTTACTTTCTTTTGTATGTGTATTATGTTTACTTACTATTGATTTTTTTGAATCTCTGGAAAGTACAACTTGCGAATTCAACCATTTAAAGTCCAGGGTCAATTTTTACATATTTGATGCTTTCCACTCCCCTGAAATGTAATGGATTTTCAAAATATTTGTTTTTTGTACTAAGGAGAAGGAGGTTTGACTACACATTTGGCCCTATTTCATCATATTTGAAATATAGCCAAGTTTCTATTATCAGCATCATCTTTAATTTGAGATTAAATATGAATATATTCTTTTAAACCTACAATCCTTACATAGCTAGAAGTGTTGGCATAAATTCCAATAAATATGAGGTCAAAATGCAAGGAAGAGTGTAACTGAAAACATTCTGTTTATGGATATGACTGATAGTACAGGAGGAGCATTTTACACAAGAGTGTCCAATCTTTTGGCTTCCCTGGGCCACATTGGAAAAAGAAGAAATGTCTTGGGCCACACATAAAATATACTAACATTAACAATAGCTAATGAGCTAGACACACACACACACACAAAATCTTATAATGTTTTAAAAAGTTTACAAATTTGTGTTGGGCTGTGTTCAAAACCATCTTGGGTCACATGCAGCTCATGGGTTGCAGGTTGGATAAGCTTGATCTTACAAATATTTATTGTTAAATGAAATCAGGATAATAAATAAAATTAGTGAGTGATTGAGAAGGACAGAAAAGACAAAGTTTCCACACAGGATGAGGACCAGTCACAGGGAAGAAATTTGCAGTACCCTAACTACAAGAGCAAATGTCATGTCCCAGTCTTCATAAACAGGTTAAGGTAACATAGTCAGCATCTACTTGCTGAGATGGGATGGACTTTCAGTGGTTATCATACACAAATCTTGTTGCTAAAGCAAGTTAAGAATGAAAAACATATTAGAGTTTACCCTAGGGGAGCTGCTATTTAGTAATCAAAGGTGCTAAAACAGTGCTGAATCCTGGAGAGCTAATGAGCACTCTGAGGAGTGGATTTCCTTAGGGGAGTTTACCAGATCAATTCACTAATTGTGTATCATTTTGAAAATTTACACCAGAATAGGAGTAATTATATGTTTCTCTTTTCTAAGACCCACTACTGGGACATAACAGTGCACCTGAGAATTGCATTCTACTTTGATGTGAAAACAATATGTTAGTGAGCTTGGCAGAAAAACAATTTGTAGACATGCAGGACAACTTGCAAAATGAACATTAGTCCCTACATTAAAGAGAAGAGCCATTTAGAAAGTTTGAAGGCTATAAGTTCAGAAAACCAGCACAAATAGCCACTCCTCATGTTCATCACTGTCCCTGAACACGTCAACTGAGGCAAACTCTCTGCATAGTGGTATCATTGGCAATGTTAATAGACTGAGGTACTAAATGGCCACGAATGAGATTTAAATGATATATCACCAAGTATCCTCTGCTTGTGGGTATATTACCTATTTTTAAATGATGTAGGGTAGATTCACATTTCTCACTTGTATTGAGATATTTTAATTTGAGTGAGAGAAGAAAAGATAGAGTTTCTGTTAGTCAGAAATATGACTTAGCTTTGGATAGGATCATCAAAAGCACAAGAGACATCGGAACAACAATTGTAATGTTTATAGTGACGCTGCTATAAGTTTAAGTATTTCACTCCCAACCAGGCAGAATTTCTTACCATTGCTTGAGATACTTTCATTCCTGAAAACCTTCCCTAGAACTGAATGTCCTTTGTGATAATACCTCTGCTGCCTCCCAAATTTTAATTATCATCTTTCACTACGGCTACATAATATCTCTACACCACTCTGTGCACAGAATGACTTTCTACCCAAATATGAGTGTCCCATCATTGGCTCTATTACACTAGTATTGTTATTGTTTATTGTATTTATCTCTTACAAAGCTACAACCTCCTTGAATTTTGGACTTTGCTAATCCATCTTCAGGTCCCTGAAGATATTGGTGGGCCTTCACATACGACCAGTAAGAAGAAGAATGTGTATTAAGTAAAGTATTGATTAGTTTTGTTGATTTTATCAAATATCAGAATAAACAAAATCAATTTTTCCGAATAATTTTATATTGGGTCATACTATTTGAGTAATTTTGCTCATCACGTTTGAATCTTTCAGTTACTTTATGGGAAGAGTTGCTAAAATGATAATTTATTTGTAGCTTGTACAATAGCCGGTTTCTGCCTCTGGAGAATACTAAATAGGGGACCTACGCAATTGCCTGGCTGATCCTGAAATCTGACCTTGATCATCCAGGGTCACTGTTGTGCTTCATAATGTGATTCACGATTGTGCTTCACAATGTCAGAGTAACAAGTCTCAGGTTCCATTTTGACAACAGTTCTCTAAGTTCGAGAATTTGGCACAATTCTCTCACCAGCCTCATTTCTTTGCAGGTGGGTCTTCTCCCCACTCCTGTTCCCAAAAAAGAGAATAGAAGCCACCATGATATATGTAATAAAGTGAAATATGTTATCAAACTAATATTAACATTAGTCATGTGGCACTTAATTTAGCCAGAAATAATCACTAATGTAAATGTAGCAAAGGTAAATAGAAAATGTATATGTATCTAAATGGGTACTAATAAAAACTATGAACTTATGTATTTGTTATTTCATTGCCTCTGTATGAATGATGGGGAAGCTGAGAAGAGGATTTAAGACTATTTTATGAAGCCTGACTTCAGTAACCAGCCAACCCTGCCATATATTACTCCACATATGAAGCCTTTAGCGAGTGATTTTTCCTCCCTAATAATAATTCCTTTATGGTGTGGTTGTAAAGGATTAAAAGAGACAATGCACTTAATGGGTTTTTGCAGCAGGTATAACAAATACTGTTATTCAGGTTGATTTTATATATAATTTTAAAATAACACATAATCTGAATTAAGTTCTTAACTATGTTCCAGGTAGAGGACTAAGTTGTTAACATTCATTACTTCATTGAATCCTCACAATATACTATTATTATTTAGCTTTTTCAGATACTCCACTGAGGGTTACAGATGTTTTGTGAGTTGCTCAACGTCCCTCAGCTATGGAATGATTGATATTCTAATTTGAACCTGGATTCTCTGATTCAACTCCCAAATTCTTAACAACTGAACTATAATTATATGATTAAATATTATACTTCTTTAAAGATGTTCAATTTATGTCAACCTTCTTAAATAGGACACTCACAAGCAAATTTTCTTTTATCAATTAATAACTCATTAATTACTGTCCATTCATGCTCACTCAAGATATTGTCTATGTTTCTTTAAGCCATCTCCAATTATTTTGAAAACAAATGATAATATAAATAAGAATTTTAAATCATCAACTCAATATTTACTAACAGAATTATCTGATGCATTGAGAAAATTTTATAAGAAATTAACAAGTTTGTTTACTCAAAACTCCTGTAATAGAGTTAAAGTGATACGTATTTGAAAACAAATACTCAGAGTGGGAAACGAAGAAATGCCATCATGAAGGTAAAAAGAATCCTCAAGTGGGAGTAATTTGTGATGCAAGGGGCACTAATATTGGAGTTAGTGACCTTGGTCTATTCTAATTATTTTTGCTGTGATCCTGGACTTAATATTCTGTGTCACAGTGGGCAGTCCCAGTTTCCTTATCTGTAAAATTTAAATAATGGTGCCCTATTCATATTGCAAATGAATTTTTAAAAATAAGCACATGAACTATATCAAGTCTCTTCTCTTTACAGTTGCTATTTTACTCTTTCTGGAAGTGTTCAACAAATATATATATATTTGAAGTTCTCTTTAGTAATCATATATTAGGGTTGATGGTCCTAATCTGAATTTTCAATGGAATCCTAACTTATCTTTGTATTACACAAAAACTTACATTAGACTTACATTAGACTACACAGAGTCTACACTTACATTAGACTGCACAGAGAGATTGCCAAAATACCAAGGGCTAGCCAACTTCCTAATTCCTGGAAATATTTAAAATATTTAAAATATACAAAATTTAGTGAGCAAATAAGGGATATGATGAAATAATTGCATTGGTCCTCTTATAGCTAGACAAGAAATCATTGTTTAAACTTATGGTATCAGTGTGTGAGTGTGTGTGTATACATGTGTGTGCATGTGTATTTATAGCAGAATTTGAGTTGCTGAATTATACACATACAATAATATTGATCTTATACAGAAAGTAAAATGTCGTTAAGTATAAGCACTAATAATACGACAAGCAGCAAAACAATATATGTTCAGAAAATAAAAACAAAAAAGAACAAAAAGTAGAAACACACACACAATAAGATCCCACTTTGTTTCAAAATCTGTGGTAAAAAAAATTATAAAGTACATCTTAATTTTCTTTAGTTAATACATATGGAGCAAAAAATTGTGGCTTATACTCTTATTTCAAAGAGGGCCATTGGGTGAGGGGTATTGTCTAGGTTCTATTTAATGTGATAGGGGAAAAAATTGGGAAGAGATATCTCACGGTGCAGAAGATGCCTGAAAAGATTTATGTCTCTTTAAAAGAGATTTCCTTTAGCTCCCACTTTGATGGATATATGAGAACTCATTCTAAATTATATTGCCAAAGTATAGAAATTTTCTAGTATTTCTTAGAATATTTTCAAATGTCACATCTATTTATAGTTATTCCATTGTTGTAGGTAGGAGGATGTTGCATAATAGTAAAAGAAATAATACAAGTGTAGATGAGGAGATTTAAGCAAAGGTATGCTTCTCCTTTAAAACATTCTCATAATTATAAGGAGTTAATTATTTGTGCATTTATCGAAGGTCTGTAAACTCCATAAAAGCAAGATATCTGTGTTTTTATTTGTATATTTATAATTAATCTAACTCTGTGTATGGCACACCCAATTTACTAAATAAATGAGTTTTTTATTAAGAGAGTAGCTGAGTGTATAATTGAGCTAAATAAATGAATATAGTGTGGGAACAGAAAAGTGGACAAACTAAGCTTATACAAAAGAAGAAGTTATAATTGCAAAGTAGTGTTAAATAAAATAGACTGGATGATGGAAAACTAGATTTTTGCTCTCTTGAAGCCAGGCAAAGGGATTTCAGTTTGATTTGGTGGGGAGAGAGAGCCAGAAGAGAGAATGGCAAGAATGAATTGAGGGACAAAAATGGAAATTCTTAACAATGACCAATTTGGGGTATTTCATTGATTCCAATATTTTCTTCTCACAATTATTTTTGTAGACTTCATTGATTTCACTAGAGGAGAGGAGAGGTGAGGAGAGGAGAGGTGAAAAGAGGAGAGGAGTGGAGTTGAGTGGAATAGAATAGAATAGAATAGAATAGAATAGAATAGAATAGAATAGAGATAAAAATAAGGAGCTGAGATGAGGCTTATCTGATTTATGGTAAGAGGACAAGAAGAGAAATAGGTGGCATAAAAGACTGGAAATCTAAAACCGATAGCCTGTGATGCCCAAATTATATTTGCACTGCTACAGCTGAAACTGGGGAATAGCCCTCTGTGTCAGGGGTCCCAAAGACCACCCTCAGGTTAGATGATATCCTAGAAGTGTTATACTCGTATTTACTGCCTATGAGAGGAAAAGAATGCAGATGAAAATGAGCAAAGGGAAAAGGTGCATGCGGCAAAGTCTGCAGGAAACCAGTTGTAAGTGTCCCCTTCTACTGGAGTCACATAGATCACATTTAATTCTCCCAGCAATAATGTGTGACAACATATGCAAAATGTTTTCAACCTAGGAAGCTCTCCCTAGTGTAGATGTCCAGGACTTTTACTGAGGGTCAGCCCTGTAGGCATGCAGCACCAGTGAAACTGACCTCAGTTACTTAAGCTCCGAAACACCAAAGAAAAAGCAGGTGCTCACCATATATCATACTGTTAGCAAAAACTATCTGGAAATACTAGATACTGTGGTTCAAAGCCTTAGGCTTACAAAAGCACTCATCAAATAAAACATTTCAGGAGCTCAGTTTCCAGGAGTTAAGTCAAAAACCAGCCCTGAAAACAGGCCTTTTTTGGGATATGCAGTTTGAGCAACCTGGGTCTGCAGAGTTGACATTTCCTGTGTATTCACGCTTTTAAACTGTCCAAAATTCTTATTGAACATAATTGTGTGTGCAAACCAAAAGAAAGAAGAGAAAAACTGAAGACAGAAAAGATCCAGTTCACCCCTAACCTCTGTTTTAGAAGCAAAGTATAGGAAATCAGGATTAAGACACCAATACTACCCCCAAACAGCAAATAATTCCAAGTAATTACCTCCAGCTTTGCAAATAAAAGGGAAAATAATTTAGCAAAATTCAGTTCAAATTTTATTTAAATGACAATGCAAGGCATCTAATGTATACTTGGTACTGACTATCATTTATGTGTTCAGCCTATCCCTCAATCATGACAAAACAGGAGTTATAAAGTATTATTTCAGCTTCAATGGGTGCTGTATTTATAACACCACAGGCCAATGGCAGAAGGTGCATTAAGAAAAGAAGATGGTAAATATACTATTATTTTTAAGCATTTTATTGTCATTTCAACCCACTAATGTCCCTAAGCATTTTAATGCCATCTCAGATTTTCTTCTGCTACTTCAGTTAAAATCAAAATGCATAACCCAGTAGAAAACACTCAACTTATTTTCTAATATATAATTATGGAAATATAGATTTATATAAGGTTGGCTTCATGAATATGTCCAAAGAGTGCCTTTAATTTGTGAAGTTACAGGTAAATTGACATGATTCTTCCTTAAGAAGTCTGAGAAAAGTTAAAATTTAAAAATATCTTGGAGGCTAAAATACAACTGTAACTCCCATGTGGTCATCTAAACATATCCAGGGTCACATATGATATTATACCACCTACAAAAATCAGTTATCCCCATGATTGACCCTCATGCTGACCCTCTTCTCTTTTGGAGGTAGGCATATCTGAAGATGGTACATTGCCTTAACTATGTACCATCTCATGAAACTGGTGATATGACACATGCACCAGCCTATGTTTACAACTCACAATCATTTATACCAAAAATTTTCTACCTAGGAAAGTAATGGTGTTTTTGTTACATTCTTGCTCTGATAGCGTCATATGAAAAAATGCCATAGGCCAGGCACCATGGCTTTCACATGTAATCTCAGCAGTTTGGAAGTGCCAGATGGGAGGATCACTTGGGTCCAGGATTTTGAGACCAGTCTAGGCAATATAGTGAGACACAGTCTTTACAAAAAAAAAACAAATAGCCAGTGTGATGGCACATGCCTGTAGTCCCAGCTATTCAGGAGGGGTTGGTTCACTTGAGCTCAGGAGTTTGAGGCTGCAGTGAGCTATGATTGCACTACTGCACTCCAGCCTGGGCAACAGAGTGAGACTTTCAAAAAAAGAAAAAGAAAGCAATTATAAGTAAAAATATAATTTCCTACAGAGCATCTAATTAAGAATTATTGAAAAACACATCTTGCTCCAAATCATCTCTTTCACTGGGGTGGTATTGTGCCTTGAATTGCCCTGTATTGATCCACTGACTTCTAGCTATTCCCCCTTTTACAATCTGAATAGGAATCTGTAAGTTGGTATTCCTTAGCGTACAAGGTACAATGGTTTTATTTTTTATTAATTTCTCTGAGTGGTTATGAACATGGTGGCAAGTTATAAAATGCCAAGGTTATCAGCCTATGTTCTTGGTTTATCATATTAAGTAAAACAAGAAGTTAAGAAAAAGATTTGTCAAGATCCTTGGCTCTAACTTATGAAGTAACCTACTTTCTACAAAGACTTTCACCAACCTATTTCTCCAATGTATAGTCTTTGTTTTCTTATTGGGCAAAGAGAAGTGCAGGATTTATGAGGCTGATGCTGAAGCAAATTCAAATATAATGCACACCTTTCCGTTTTTGATGTTAGTTCAAAATACAAGAAAACTTAAAGACAACTCTAACAGGTGCCCACGTAAGATAGGCACTATAATTTTCTACCATTCTCCTGTTTCTCTGCTTTGAGATCAATCATTGATAGTAGAGAGGCCTCATTTATGAAGAACACTGCAGAAATGAAACCTTGGAAAGTTTATATGAAGTGAAATGATAAGTGAGATGAGCCTATGGTTTCACTCTTTAAATTAAAACAGATAATTTGAGGAAGTTCGATAATATTTCATGATTTGTGAAAATGTACCTAATTATCATTTTCAAATTTTGTTTTAAAAATATACTTTATGGATATTAGTTTTGCTTTGCACGCCTTCATTTAATAAAATTTTAGTTTTACTTAAAAGATAAAGGCAAAAAGAGGTTTTTTACATAAACATGACTATGACTGAAATGTGGATACTTTATATATGTGCTAATATAAATAAGGTGCTTCTTGTCACTTGCTGGCATCCCTGTATTATTTACTCCAAGCCAAATGTCATCTGAAATCACAGCCCACCAATACTACCTGCTTCAACCACCACTGTCATTTATTGAGCACTACTATATACTAGCACTTCAGTAAGTGCTCTGCATGTATTGTCTTACTTAATACTTAGAACAATCTATGATGAGCATATTGTCCCTATATTGAGAAAAACTAGAATTCAGTGGAGCCAATAAAGATGCTTAAGGCCATTTAAAGAGCAAGATGGCGGAAGAGGACTCTCCAGTACTCAATTTGCCCCCACCCAAAAAAGCCACATCGGCTTGAACAACTATCCACACAGGAAAATACCTTCACAGGAAGTGTGAGATTACAGCACTTGAGTGTAGCACAGAAATAAGAAAAGATGCATAGAGAAGGATAGGAAGAACACTTTTACATTATCCATGTTACCCTCCCCAGACTCCGAGTGGCATAGCTCAGAGAGAAGGTACTCTCTGCTTGGGGATGGAGAGGAAATTGAGCACCAGGCTTTGCCTCAGATCCCAACACTGGGTCTATCCCACAGCCCCAGGCTTCAGGCTGGTATCCACAGAGTCTCCAAGCCTGCCCCACCACCAGAACTGATCTGAATCCCCCTGGCTTTGGACCCACCCCTATCCCAGGCCAACCCCTACAGACTTGGATTCCAAGCTCTTTCCCATGACCAGGTTGGCTCCAGTGGTCTATCCTAACACTTGGGGTGGGGAGGAAGTGACTAAAGTCATTGCCTAAGATGGGTGACAGAGAATGGATATAAACAGGTATGTCTCTGAAGACTGTGCTCTGAACCATTATATAGATTCTTCTGCAGGGATTTCACTTTATAATTGCTACATCTAAGTCATAACTTTATAAAGCATAAAGATGACATGGGGATTTCTATTTATGTTCAGCAGATAAAGAAAATAAGGCTCAAAGGACTCAAGTAGCAAACCCAGAAGTATACAATGTGACAATATTAGAGAAACCATTGCAAGCAACTTCTCCTGATCCCAAGTCTGGGGCTTTCTCACTTGCTCTACCACTCCAGTATACTATTTCCTCTGGTATACAATGCACCGCTCTAAATAGAAGCATCATTCCAATGGGGTTTTCCATTCCCATCACTTTCCATCCCTGACTGAAACCAAAATGCCATTGGTCAAAAAATTTCACAAAATACTGTAACAAATGTGGTGACGGAAGGACCCATTCTTTGTTCTCAAGTTACACAGGTAAAGGGACACATTTAAGAAAATAAAATTTAATGACTGCTATATTGGGTAAACACCAGAAAATGATTGTAAAAGCACAGAGAAAAGGATAATTAGGTTTCCATCTGGCAAGAGCTGACATAAGAGATTACTCTCACAGACTAAGTAAGTTTTCTTTACGAAGAAAGAGTGAAGGGAAATTGAGTAAAGGAAGAATCAGTAAGGTGTGAAATGCTCATAGGTATAATATATGAATAAAACAATGAGTGGTATCAATTTGCTAGCAAAGAGTATAGGAATTTGGGACAATCAAGTAAAAAAAATATGAAAGTATATATTAGAGAACCTAAATCATTTCTTTCTTGTTGTTAACTCAGTGGATGATGGTTATAGAATATACAAATGTCTCTCAGGTGAGAAAATATTCCACATTTCACAATTATAGTATATTGAATTTTCATCAAAATTCAACAGTTTTGTAAAAGAATGAAAAAATTAAAAGGCAGCTATTGCATTTTCACTTTTTATAATTTCATGAAGTTTGTGTTTAGTAATGAACTTGGTGAGTATAGCCCACAAGATTAAAAAAATTGGATTGCCAAGAATATTTTATACACAATAAATAAAATTTCCAGTGATAACAAATGTGTTGTGTACTATTACCTGTTAATCAATCCATTAGGGCAAATGGGCAAATAGAGTATTGAGAAAAGGGAGAATAAACGGGCAGGCATAGGAAAAAATGTGTGGGTTTAATGGAGGCAAAACAATGAGAATGGGAAAAAAAAATCAGTAATTAGGCATGACCTAATTACTGCCCGCTAAGGCAGAACTAATATGAAACATTGGCATGTAATACAACATGTGTTTTCCAGGTCTAGTTTAAGATACTGATCCCTATATGAACATGAAAGTGGGCATTAATTTCCAATGCACAGACAGGAAGTGCCAGTAAAATTACAAATGGTAACACGTTCCATTTAATGAACTTTCACTTTTTAAAAGGTTCCTCACAAAATTAAATAGAGCATTTAAAAAATCTTAGTTCCTCTACTACCGCACTGTCTCCTACTGCAGACATTACTTGTTATCAGGGAAGTGGGGTGTGTGTGTGTGTGTGTGTGCGTGTGCAAAGTCTATTGCATCTAGTTAGCAGTGCTATTTAAATTCAGAAGTATCACACATCATTTAATAATTTACAGTCCATGTGGAAGACTGTATCATGTATTATTTATGGTAGCAAATGCTCAGGGCCACAACAATACAGACTATATTTCTCAAGCTCACATTATTGCCTTTTAGGTCACTTCAGAATAAAAAGTTTTTGAGTTGCCACTTAGGAAAGTCACTATTTATACCAGCCATCCGAAGAAACATCACTGATTAATTGCAATCTCTGGAATGAGGTCAATAATAAAACTAGCAGGGTCTCGGGCAGAGGGGAGGCAGCCAATTATCTCACTAGCAATACTCTTGAGTCATTCACCTTGTCTTTAAGCAGGGCTGAGCCTGAGTCCCTAAGAAAAGAAGTCATGTGTCTAGAGGCCAAGAAGCCACCCTTCCCCCTGCCAAAAAAAAACAGTAATAATTTAGTTCACTGAAGCCTGTGAGGGAGGTCCTACAATCACATCTTCATTTTTGGTGTAGGCAACATAATGAGTGTGGGGTAACACAGAGATGCCACTCTCCACTTCAGGACTGAACTGCTTTTTCTACAAGATTCTGGAGATGTTGGCAGCATAAAAATGTCAACCAAGTCCCTCTCTGGTAACTATACTTTGCAAAAGAAAGCTGACTTGGCCAGGGTTACGCCACCTTCATGAGAAGCAGCCTACAACCACTGATGGGTCAATGTAGGAATTAAAGGGCTTGCCTCCCTTGCTTTAAGTAAAGAATTTTGTAGGAGTGTTCCACTCCAGAATTCCCCACAGAACCATCTGAAGGATTTGTGGTGACTTCATCACGGTTCAACATCCCTCTTCTCTGTCCTGCTTCTTTCATTTGCCTACTGTTGTTGATCCCAGACGCATTCCTTACTTAATATTTTTTTCACACAAATCTCAGCTTCAGATTTTTCTTAGAGAAATTTAACTTAGATAGGTGATGCCAAAAATCACTGAGGAAGCCTACTTGAAAGCACAAATTTGGAGCTAGATTAACCACCATACTGCAAGCAACGAAAACTCCATCACTGGCAGAATGTGTAACACTGTTAGTGCCTTGCATGCTCTGGTAGTGTAATCATTAAGCTTTCCATTGTGCTAAAGTAATATTGGGCATATACACTAATGGTGGCATATTTCAGGGGTTTAAGAAATTCTGGGGAAGTAATTATCATTAGGAAAGTAGAGTTGAATGGTTCTTACTAGGACTTACGATGTATTCGATAAAGAAAAGGCTAAGGGTAGTCACCAATTAAAAGCTAAGAGCGAAAACTAGAGGGCCTCCTTGGTTGGTTCTACTGAAATTCTCTTTTACTGCAGTTGACGAGCAGACAAAACACAGAATCAAGCCCAGGATTTAAGAATAATAGTAGCAGCAAAACTATCAAGAGGGTTGAATTCTCAAACTTGGAATGAATGCCTACCTTACTAAAACCAGGGTTCTGATTAGGTAAATTGGGACTCAAAGGCATATTATAGGGTTATCTGGGTAAATGCAGTTCAAACTATTGAATGCTCAGATACTTGTGAAGACTCTAGGACCATATTAAAGGCCCATTACTCTCTGTAAATTGCTAGAGTGCCTTTTTTGCTTGAAATCAATGTATAGGTTGCTGTTTTGTAAGAAACTATAAACCCCCATTAGAATTTACCCACACTAACACCCTTCAGTCTGCAAGTTCAATAACTGAAACTAAATTAGAAGATAACCAAGCTGGAAGGTGCAGGGTGTACCATAAGCAGGAGATTATACCTAGAATTTGCTGCTGGGCTCAGCCAACATTTCCTGTTAGAATTAGGGTTAGATACTGAGGAGGCTGGATTAAGGAGAGAAGACAAGAGAATACAAAATTGAAAGAAGAGTTTGTGGATATGAGAGCACTCTCTCAGAATACAGGATTTAACATCTTGGCAATGTGCAAGGAAATGAAATTGACATACTGTTTTTGGAAGTTTGAGAAAGGTGATACCCAAAGTAAAATTGAAATGCCAAAACTGATATGGCATAAAATGGAAACAATGGAAGTAGGAATGTTGGTATGGATAAACAACATAAGACTGGAAAACTCACCAGTTGAGTATATCCCATGAGAGGGACTAGAGAATACTCATTTTACCCCAGTGCTGATGAAAAGTATGCACACATTCCTGAGAAGCTCAGTGGCCATTTTCTACATTCTCATACTGATGATAAGAAATGCTACTCAAACATTTGGAGCATAATTGGCAATAAAGATGATTGTGAAAAACAGGAAACAAGTGGTAGATAGAAGGCTGACTGATCATAATAATTAGGATTATTTGAGAGGTAACTGGAGAAGATCTGATATAATCTGATAAATATTTGAGAGGCCTATAAAGATGCTTAAAAATACTTAAAGTTCCTAGAAACTGGTTCTCAACCAGGAAAAAGTTTTCTAAGTTGGACAATGTCTAGGAATATTGTTGGCTGTCACTTTGGCAGAATGATGCTGCTGGCATCAGAATAGTAGAGGCCAAAGTTGCTGCTAAGCATCACACAATACACAGAATAGCCCCCACAAGAAAGAAATATGCAAACAATAATATCCATGTATCTAAGGTTGAGAAACCCCTAGGTAGGGATGAGGTGGATAGAATCAAAGAAGTCAAATATAGTTATTCAGGGGCTAAAGGCAACCATACGCAAACAAGTCACAATTTCTGAATTAATTTCCATTTAGGGACAGTTTTTCAGATCCAGTACCAATTGACTACAGTAGACAATGAGTATTTGGGGGGAACGATGTTACAATAATTCCCATAGTACTTCCTCAAATGGATCTATTGCTGATATGATTTGACTGTGTCTCCACCCAAATCTCACCTTGAATTGTAATAACCCCCATGTTTCAAGGGTGAAACCAGTTGGAGATAATTGAATAATGAGGGGGGCAGTTTCCCCCATACCGTTCTTGTGACAGTGAATAAGTCTCAGGAGCTCTGATGGTTTTATAAATGGGAGTTCACCTTCCCAAGCTCTCTTGCCTGCTGCCACGTAAGATGTGACTTTGCTCTTCATTTGCCTTCTGTCATGATTGCGAAGCCTCCTCAGCCATGTGGAACTGTGAGCCCATTAAACCTCTCTCCTTTATAAATTACCCAGTCTTGGGTATATCTTTATTAGCAGTATTGAGAACAGTATAATACAATTGCCACTTACTTAGGGAAGGGCATACTGGGAAACAGAAATACACAAACATTTTGAGGATGACTGGACACAGAAATTAGGTTGATACTCTATTCAGGGTCCAAAATAATCTTTAGGATCCCTAATGGGAAAAACATAAGGGAACAGATAATAAACGAAGTTGTGACACATGCTGAGGCCCTCAGTGTGTCTGCTCTATCCACAAACTTAACTGGCAGTTATTTTTCCATTTACACAAAAGTATATTGAAAATGAACTATAAAAAATTTGGTAGAACTCAAAAATTTGTCATTGTCCTGTATAACAGCTGCTGTAGAAATGGAAGCTGTGTAACTGCCTCTCTTCATTGCCAGTCAGATGGCAAATCAGAAGCAATATTCTATCCTGGAGGGAATAGTGAAAATTATATCTACCTGTAAAGCATAAGGGAAGCTTCTGGCCAAGATGGTGTAGGAGAAACTTTACATGTGACGCAAACTCAAAATGGGGGGGAAATGATATGAAACAACAATCTTCAAAACAAGATATATCAGGAAACAAAGAACAGTGTTCCCTGAGATATGGGAAATAAAAGAGAGAGCCCTAAAATTGTCCAAGGGCATTGCCTTAAGAGAGTTTCCAGGACACAGCACAAGAAAACAGAATCTAAAAAGAGTCTGGCAGACTCTCTGAGTTGAGAATATGGAAGTGGAATCCAGGGAAACCAAGGAGGATAGACTTTGTAACAGAAAGAAAGAGGAGCATGGAGAGATAATTCTAGTGATATTCAGAGAGAGAAGTCCATAGACCTGCAGAGGGTCCTTCTTGAGTATTGGGCAGAATAATGATCAACACAAGGCAGAACTGTGGAGGATGCCCAGAAGCAGAGGCCAGAGAGGCAAGCTTGCCATGAGTGGTCCCAGCAAACTCTTGAGGAAGGAGCAGAAGAGGAGTTAAACCCATGAAGAAACAATATAGAAACTGAAGGAGACAGAGGAGATGGTAATCAAGAAACAGGAGTTTCTGGAGCAGATTCAACATGAATTGTTCATTAGCAGCATTAAGAACAGACTATCAAAGAACCATGGTTCCAAGAATAAGAGAGCTGCTCTGCAGGCTTTACAGGGGAAGAAAAGATGGGAACAGCAGCTGGCACAAACTGATGGAACATTATCCACCCTAGAGTTTCAGCATGAAGCCATTGAGAATGCCACTACCAATGCAAAAATGCTTTGTACCTTGTAGTTAGCTGCCTGAGGCATGAAGAAGGCCTACCAGGACCTGGACATTGGCAAGGTAGATGAACTGATGGATGACATCACAGAATAGCAGGAGGTGGCCCAGCAGATCTCAGATGCCATTTCTTGAGCTGTGGGTTTTGGAGAAGATGTGGGTGATCATGAACTGTTGGAGGAACTAAAGAAGCTGGAGGAGGAATTGGCCCAAGAATGGTTAAATGTGGGGCAACAAGGAGGAAGCAAACCCCAGTCAAATGGCTAGTGTATCCTCTGCACTATCTGCCTTCCTGGGAGGCTCAGCTCCCAAAGCAGATGAAGACAAAGAAGCACTAAAGCAGTGGTCCCGTGGGAATCCTGATAAGTCTGGGCTGGTCTTGTTGTTCCCATTTCCTTAAGTGCCAAGTGCTGAACAAAAGGAGCATGACTTTTGGAGGAAATCCTGCTGAGGCTGGTGGTATGACCTTCCCTGACAAAAGTCTCTGTTGCCTTTTCAGCCCTGGCTCAATTCTGAAGAAGAAACTTGCTGTAGGAAGAAGACCTGAGCTCCCTTCTATTTAAAAGCAGTTGCAATATAAACATATGCATAAAAGAAAATACCTGAGACCTTGGAAAGAGCCACCAGGAAAGACAGAGGGAACAGTATCCAATACTCATATATGGTGCCCATCACCCAGAATTGCAAACTTTATATTCCTTGGGATACTGAATAAACTAATCAGAAGCTTTCTAAGTAGTAACACAGCCAGTAATGGATCTTAAAAATTAAACTCAAAAGGATCAAATGTCTTCCAAATAACTATATCCCAAAACAAATCACAAAAATATTTATAGGAATATAAAAATATCCATCACCCAAAGACATAACATTTCAAATTTCTGACATTAAAAGAATGCTAGGCATGCCAAACGATAGAAAAATGTGATACATAAGAAGCAGAAAATTATTATATCAACATCAACCTACAACAGACACAATTATTCAGATTGGTAGACACTATGAAAGGTAAAATGCATACCTAGAGGAAGACCTTGTAAACTCACTCCTCCCTATCCCTGTCTTTAAAAAGAGAGGAAAAAAGATAGAAGGATGTATGTCTAGGACAGTTTCACCTAGACATTACGGGAGGTACTAGTGGTACTATCCTTATTGAGTCTTTTCATGGTCTCACGCATCTAGTCTCATAAAAAGAGGTCAGATCCAATATTTCACTTCAGGCTTTGTAGGGGCAAAAGGGAACTTTTTTGCTTTCTGAAGGTTTGCTAACAAAAGTAGATCAATAGAAAGGTATATAAAGTTTATTAATGTGTACCCATATGCATAGAGGGGTCACACAAAATATTAACTGGAAGAGGAACCAGACGTTTGATGTTTAAGTATTCTCCCCGTAGGAGAGAGATCCACGGATCTGGGAGGTGGAAGGCAAATTTCATGGGGAGAGGTAGAGCTGCACAAAAACAAAGTTTGTCTTAATATACAAAGCTCCTCAGGTAATCTTTTGGAGCTTCCCTTAGGATAGATGAAAAGTCTTTCTGGCATAGCGATGACTCCCAGTCTCTTTTCTTCTATGGTTGATCTTTCCTGATTATTCAATAGGATCCTAAGGGAGGTGATTTAAGGCAATTGCATCTATTTTGGAAAGAATCTTTCTTGATCAGATAGGAAAATTCCAGAGAGTCCCTCTCTATCAGGAGAACACGACAAGTCTGTAGCACCTTGATTCTGAGGCAGCTTCCAAGGCCTCCCAGCATGTCAAAATGCCAGTTATGAGGGTATCACTTTCTGAGCCCCAACTGCTTAAATGTAGAAGCAGGACAATCAAACCTATTGGTCAGCTTTGGTTTTTGTCCACTAATGAATAACTAGTCTAGGAATACAATCTGTATCATTCTTCCCAAATTATTTGCCACCGTAGTCCGTATACTTAGCCTGGGATAGCTGATGGCAGATTACTTATTTGCAATGCTTTTAGAAATTTTTAAGACTGCTGTCCAAATACACACTAATTATAACACAACTTTGTCTAATTCTATATATTTATGTATATTATACATATATGTGTGTGTATGTATGTGTGTATATATATATATACATATATATATATATACATATATATATATATATATCTCCCACATTACTGTTAGAGTCTGCTTATTAGAATCTTCTGCACTTTCTTGAAATAGACTGAAATTTGTTTCTTTGTCTACCCTAGAGCTATTAGTGGCTAGCCAGGGTAACACTGGAAGTGGTTCTCACTGGGTATTTTATACCTAAAATTCTTCATGGTTACTATGGTCTCTGGGTTTTAACACATACCTAAATAAGAATGCAGTTCTCAAAAAAAAAAATGAACATAAATATAGAAAAAAATGACAAATAATTATCTGTATTTGGAATTAGCTAAATGACACATTTTGCATCTCTGCATTTAGACATTTTCAGATACCATCAGATTATAGCAGTCTAAAAATGAGAAGCAACTTGCTCAGAAGAAACGTGAGGTTCTGAAGACATAAAATACAAAGAAAAAAGCCATTCTATTGTAGAGTTAAAGAGGTCAAAATTTAACACTTTCATTCTTCAGGTTAGAAAATAATTAAAATGACCAATTGAAAGTAATGCACCCAACCAGCACAGGCTGGAAATCAGCAGTCTTTTTCTCAGTCTAGTTTAACTTTATCCTTACCTGTGTGGCTTATTCTTGTATGGCTCCCAGCCTTTATTTATTGTATGGACTTATTCTCATATAGCTCCTGGGCCTTTATTTATTGTATGGACCTGTAGTACTTTTCCTCTTTTCAAGTAATTACTTTATAATTTCACCAAACTTAAATTCCATTTGAATTTTTACCTCTTCCAAGAAGTCATTCACCATCATTTCATCCCAGTCCCATACTTATTGCTTGTTTCTCTGAGTTCTTCTTTGTAGCATTAGGCAATTAATTACTCTCTAGCTGTGACATCTAGCTACATTTATCTCCATGTCTAAGGAGAAGTCTTTATCTCGAATTCCCTTCCTTAACCTCCCATAGCTAAGATTCTCCGAAATTAAAATTTTAAATGTCAACAAAGGTTACTGGTCCAGTGATACAATTTTTTTGGATCTCCTTGTCATTCGTACCCATTTTTAATTTTTAAATTTTCGGTTTCTTTTCCTCTACCTGTAATTATTCAAGGCTCTTCTTCCTTTGTCTGTACCTAAAATGAATATATTCTTGAATAAAACATGCACAGAAAATGGGGATAGTTTATTACTGCAGCATAATTCTGCTTTCCTGACTGGTATAGTAGTTGTGAACGTCTCATTCAGTAATGAAGAATATAGAAGTTGACATCTATTAGAGAGACTACAGGGGGGATCTCTAATACCTGTTATTGGAATAAAAAGAGTAAATCAATTTTTAAAGTAACTATTTGATTACAAAGTGCACTCGAGTGTAGACGATGTAAGATTGGTTTAAGCAGATCTTTCTCAATTATTGGAAAAACAGTTCCTGCTAATGCTCGGCTTTTAAGATATCTTAATATCAAGGGGCCTGAGCAAATTTGTCATCCACTTGATTAACAAATGAGATGACAATGCCTTTCATCTGCTATGTGGTGACCAAGAAATCTTAAGTATCAATATCCAATAGTATCTTCTCAATTTAACTGACCATTCTTGGCAGGGTGGAATGGGGATGAAATTGCCTTCATACTTTTTTTTTTTTTTTTGAGACGGAGTCTCGCTCTGTCGCCCAGGCTGGAGTGCAGTAGCGCAATCTCGGCTCACTGCAAGCTCCACCTTCCGGGTTCACACCATTCTCCTGCCTCAGCCTCCCGAGTAGCTGGGACTACAGGTGCCAGCCACCGCGCCCTGCTAATTTTTTGTATTTTTAGTAGAGACTGGGTTTCACTGTGGTCTTGATCTCCTGACCTCGTGATCCGCCCGCCTCGGCCTCCCAAAGTGCTGGGATTACAGGCGTGAGCCACCTCGCCCGGCACCTTCATACTTTTAAAGGCAAAAGTATAAACAATATTTCCTGGAGGGTAGAAATATGAGAGAAACCAAGAGAAATGTTGTCACACTTTGAAACCTCAAGCACAGGGTAAATCTGTTATTTTACGTAACTTTCATCTTTAGGATTTGAGATAATCAAAGGCAATATCAAAGGAATACTATGGTTTATACACCAGATTTACCACCTCGGAAGCTATAAAGCATATCTTTAAGAGGTAGGTAAGATTTTTTAAATGTTTAATTATTTATTGAAACATTGTAATGTAGAAGTTAAGACTTGGGGTTTGGATATCAGACAACCTAGGTTTTAATCTCTGTTTCACAATTTCTGTGCATCTCTGAGCATGTTACTTGGCCAAAACTCATTTGTTTCCTTTGAAAAACTAGAATTTAAAAAGGTCCTGTCTCACAGGGCTGGGGTGGAGATTGCACAAGCATGTAAACTCATTGGCACGCAAAAAATATGCAGGAATTATTTTTGATTATCTATAATTAGCTTACTCCACCCTCCTTTGGTTTTTCCCTCAGGGGCATAAATTTAAAGTCCTTAAGTAGAAACTGTCAATGTTTGAGACTATTAAGAAAATTGGTAACTGAGGGGGTTACCTTTAAGTCTGCCCCTAGAATTTGTTTTACTCAGAGGCAGAGAGGAAACTGAAGATGTGATGGTATCTACTACATGAGAAGAAAGCAAGCTGAGTATATGTGCACTGAGATGAAACATAATGAAAAATTAGCAGCCTATGTAAACCTGAAAAGGGTACTTGGTGTAGCATCTTCAGAAGTTCCAAGTGGTGCCCTATTGAGCATATGCCTGTTTCTAGTCCTAAAATTGCAGTACCATGGGGAATGTGTAAATGCTTTAAAAGAACTAAAACTGATTCATGCAGTGATCACTTAGGTAAACTTGTCAAGATATAATTTGATTTTTCATATCAATTTATTTCATTTAAATGCTAGATTTTACTTCCTTTAATTAGCAAATGTCTTAAACCATACCTAATATTTAGGATTAAATTGAGGTCTTCAAATTTAAAAAAAATTGCACATAGCTATCACATCATGTGAACTATAGGGCACTCTAAAGCATTTTCATCATAATTTCTTCTATTATCAACAAAATTTCAGCTTTGGTATGCAATATTTGCAAAAATAATGCTTGTATTTTTATGTTAATATACAGCTGGAAAAGAGCACATAGCAATTATGTGATGACTAAAAGGCCCCAAAGCATAATAGTGATGTTTTGAACAATTTAATCCATTAAAAGCTCAGTTAAGTGAATAAAGAAAATACTTTTAACATATGGTTGTAGTAAAGGAAAGGGTGGTAAACATTTTAGTATAATGGAATATTTTTGAGTAATTTCACCTCTTAAACCAATGTTTTCTAAAAATGGAATGAGAGACATTTAAATCATCAGAATTCTCATTATTATTAACATTTCATCTAATCTCCATCATCTAGTTTTTAAAGTTTTCTACAGTCTTGCTTCCTCTGACCTTTATATTCACATGATTTTCTACTCTCTGAAGGAGTCTATAAAGGCAGATCTGTCATTATCTTCCAAGTTCAGCAGCCTCATTTTTACTTTCCCATGTGATATGGTTTGGACATGTGTGTCCAAATGTGTCCCCTCCAAATCTCATGTTGAAATGTGACCCCCAGTATTGGAGGTGGGGCCTGGTGGGAGACGTTTGGGTCATGGGGATGGGTTCCTCATGAATACCTTGGTGCTGTGCTCACTATAGTGAGTGAGTTCTCATGAGATCTGGTTGTATAAAAGCATATTTCACCTCCCCCCTCTCTCTCTTACTCCCACTCTCACCATGTGTTATGCATGCTCTCCCTTTGCCTTTTGCCATGGTGGTAAGCTTCCTGAGGTTGCATCAGAAGCCAAGCAGATGCCAACACCAAGCTTTCTGTACAGCGTGCAGAACTGTGAGCCAATTAAATGTCTTTTATTTATAAATTACCTAGCCAGGTATTTATCGCGATGCAAGGATTGCCTAAGACATCATCTTTCTTTCAGAATTGCCCATGGGATATGTAGGGAAAAGAAAGAGATCATGGCCGGGCGCGGTGGCTCACGCTTGTAATCCCAGCACTTTGGGAGGCCGAGGCGGGCAGATCACAAGGTCAGGAGATCGAGACCACGGTGAAACCCCGTCTCTACTAAAAATACAAAAAAATTAGCCGGGCGTGGTGGCAGGCACCTATAGTCCCAGCTACTTGGAGAGGCTGAGGCAGGAGAATGGCTTGAACCCGGGAGGCGGAGCTTGCAGTGAGCCGAGATCGCGCCACTGCACTCCAGCCTGGGCGACAGAGTGAGACTCCGTCTCAAAAAAAAAAAAAAAAAGGAAAAAAAGAAAGAGAGATCAGACTGTTACTGTGTCTATGTAGAAAGGGAAGACATAAGAGGCTCCATTTTGAAAAAGACCTGTACTTTAAAACAGTTGCTTTGCTGAGATGTTGTTAATTTGTAGCTCTGCCCCAGCCACTGCCCCAGCCACTTTGACCCAACCTGGAGCTCACAAAAACATGTGTTGTATGAAATCAAGGTTTAAGGGATCTAGGGCTGTGCAGGACGTGCCTTGTTAACAAAATGTTTACAAGCAGTATAGTTGGTAAAAGTCATCGCTATTCTCTAGTCTCAATAAACCAGGGGCACAATGCACTGTGGAAAGCCGCAGGGACCTCTGCCCTTGAAAGCGGGGTATTGTCCAATGTTTCTCCCCATGTAATAGTCTGAAATATGGCCTCGTGGGATGAGAAAGACCTGACCGTCCCCCAGCCGGACACCCGTAAAGGGTCTGTGCTGAGGTGGATTAGTAAAAGAGGAAAGCCTCTTGCAGTTGAAATAGAGGAAGGCCACTGTCTCCTGTCTGCCCCTGGGAACTGAATGTCTTGGTATAAAACTCAATTGTACATTTGTTCAATTCTGAGATAGGAGAAAAACCGCCCTATGGTGGGAGGCGAGACATGTTTACAGCAATTCTGCTTTGTTACTCTTTACTCCGCTGAGATGTTTGGGTGGAGAGAAACATAAATCTGGCTTACGTGCACGTCCAGGCATAGTACCTCCCCATCAACTTAATTATGACATAGATTCTATTGCTCACATGTTTTTTGCTGACCTTCTCCTTATTATCACCCTGCTCTCCTACTACATTCCTTTTTGCTGAAATAATGAAAATAATAATCAATAAAAACTGAGGGAACCCAAAGACCGGTGCCGGTGCAGGTCCTTGGTGTGCTGAGTGCTGGTCCCCTGGGCCCACTGTTGTTTCTCTATACTTTGTCTCTGTGCCTTATTTCTTTTCTCAGTCTCTCGTCCCACCCGACTAGAAATACCCACAGGTGTGGAGGGGCAGGTCACCCCTTCAGGGATACTCACTATCTCTTCAAACTCACCTTTCTCCTGGTTCAACTGCACACTCTCTTGTTACTAATGCATATTTATTAACTTTTGTGTGTCACATACTGCCCTAAATACTGAAGCATCACAAAGTCATTGATACTAATCTGCTCACAATCTAGTGGGAGAACATTTTTAAATGAACAATTGAAATAAATTATGATAAGAAGTATGTATTAGTCACAGCATTTGTATAAAGGAAAGGGTGATTCACTAAACAGAGGTCAAAATCTGTTGAAGTTATTGAAGTGAAAGTTTGACTGTGGGAGTGATATGCAGTGATTGTGTGGATGGTGGACTATGATTCCCCAGATAGGGGAAGGGAATCTTAGGAAGAGGGAAGAAGCTGTGTAAAGCCATGAAGGATTGAAACAATTTGGCTATCACATGTAGGAATCACGTGACATAATGCATAATGGATAATGTATTAATTTGTATCCATTCAAAAATAATTTACCGAGGATTTCACCATAGTAACAGTATAAAAAAGGAAACTTATTAAGAGGCATTGTTAGGGAGGTAAGTTGGGGTCAGATCCTGAAGGACTGTGCTATGTACTGACATAATAGAGTGCTCAGATTGTATCCTGTTCTTGGTGAGGTATCAATTTGAGGAGTAATTATTTTAGGTATATCACTCTGCCATTCCATAACAGATGTAAAATGATGGGGTAAATAGTTGTTCCACCAAATGAATTAAATAACACCTCTGACCTACTCTCTCACCGATAATGCCACCCCCACCCTTGCTACGTGCCAGATCATTCTAACAACAGACCATCTTGGATGAAGGTTACAATCTGGATTTTTTATTTGCATGTCTGAGTTATTGTGAACTTTAGAAGAAAAATACCATTTTCATTTACTGTTCTAAGAGCTTCAGTACAACCCACCAATTGCTTTTTGGTTTTTTTTTTTTTTTGACTCTTCATAATTGCTATTTTAAAACTTGAATATTCTCTAACAGTCTCTTACTCAAGCACATTCTCTCTTTCTCAGAAGACAGAAGTCAACCTTCCTTTCATTTCTTCTAGGGGTGTTGGAGCTTCCATGAATAATTCCTCTAAACAACCCCTCTCTCCTACCAAGATTAAACTTCCTTCTATATTCTTAACTATCTTTCTCTTCTATTCTCAAAGTTCAGAGAAGAGATGTGAGGGAATTCTACCTACTTCTCCTCTGTGATGGAAACATGTTCACTTGTGTCCTTAACTCCTTTCCCCCACTTCCTCTTGGACTTCTCTCTCATGCTCACTTAAGCTGTTTCCTGTATCATATTGACAACAAATATACATCTCCTTTCTATTCCCTAGTGCAATGAAAATATTGCATATAATATATGCTCAGTTACACAGCCAACTTAGGACATCTAACATGATTCCTAAATAATTCTCTATCGTGCATCTTTAATCATTTGCTAAGTCCAGTAAATGCTATTTCTTTAATAATGCTCTAAAACATCACATCTTAACGCTTCCCACTGTCTGTACGTAATTGAGCCAATTATCACTTTTCAATCAAATTATGACAAAACTCTACAAATTATTCTTTCTGTCTTTAGTTTGGACCATTTCTTCATCTTAACCTCCAGGAATCTTTTTTTTTTTTTGAGATGGAGTCTCGCTCTGTCGCCCAGGCTGGAGTGCAGTGGCGCGATCTCGGCTCACTGTAAGCTCCGCCTCCCGGGTTCACGCCATTCTCCTGCCTCAGCCTCCCAAGTAGCTGGGACTACAGGCGCCTGCCAACATGCCTGGCTAATTTTTTGTATTTTTAGTAGAGACGGGGTTTCACCGTGTTAGCCAGGATGGTCTCGATCTGCTGACCTCGTGATCCGCCCGTCTCGGCCTCCCAAAGGGCTGGGATTACAGGCGTGAGCCACCGCGCCCGGCCTCACCTCCAGGACTCTCTTAAAAATGTATGTCGAATCAGATTCTCCCCCTCCTCCTCCCACTAACTTAGAACTCTCTAATGGAGAGTTTGGGCAGAAAGGACTCATCAGTCCTTTTTGCCCAAATACTCTGAGGCCAAAGTTGAAGAGATGGAAGAGATGGAATTGAAACTTAAATAAAAAGTTTACATTTTGTTTTGTTTTGTTCACAAATTGCCTTCTTTTAGTGACCTAGTAAAACTTTTCTAAACATCTTCTATGTGGTCATCCCAAACCAATTAAATTATTAATATTTGGGGGACGAGTATTATTTTTTGTTCATTTTTTGTTTTAAGTAAGTGAATAAACAAAAGGAAAACTAAAAGTGGCCCTTATGAATTTGGGCCTTAAAAAATAACTAAATTATTTTGAAATGTGGCTGAAATAGTTATCAGTTTTTAATTGTGAAAAAGATTTTCAGTGTTTTTTATTCGTGTTTGGTTAATTTTATAATTCTTATGGCACAATGGTTTGTAGGACTATTCCAGATACTTACAAATGAGCATGTACTTGTTTAGTTGTAGATCGTACCCCAAGTCTTATAACTGACAGAATTTTGCAGAAAGCGACAAGTGTTGTACTTTCTTAAAAAATACTAAAAATGATCAAAATGAGATTTGTAGCCAAAGGGTGGAAAGTACAAAGGACAAGACAAAATGGGCCCAGTATGCCAAAAGGATGAAAAAAGATAACGGTCAGTGTGAATTTACTTGACATTCTTTTTCTAAGTTCTGCAGCTAATGAGGGAAGTTTACAGCCAAGCTAGTAATCTTTTCCTGGTACAAATGCAAAAAAAAAACCCAAATAAAGTTGCCGATCTAGGCATTTTACTAATCATTTTTTTTAGCTCATTATTTTTGGGGAATTTTAAATAGTGTGTCAAAATAAATGAAATGGTGGCACTGAAATAAAATCATGGAAGCAAAACTTTTAATTTTAAAACAGATTACTGAGGACATTCCAAAAATGAATTAAAATTATATGTGAGCCTGAATTTTTCTCCCTTCTTTATTTCTCCCTTCTTTCCTCTCCTGTTCCTTCACAGGCCTCTTCACTAGCTGAGGTCTTTCATTATCCATTATGTCCTATATATATTTCTGAAACTAATTATCCATAAGTACTTATCTGATTATTTCTAAAAGGAAAAGTAAAATTTCCCTCTGCAACCTCTTCTATTCCACCCTCCGTAGGAGTTACAGTTCTATATATATATTTGGTGTGTTCCATATTCTTTCTATGCATTATTAAATATATACATTTATAATTTTTAAACCACACACTAGTTCCCAATCAGCTCTGTTTTCTTAATTTAAAAGAGTTAATTAGTAAAAATGAATAATTAATTAATTATGGCATATTCTCACAATAAAATACAAGACATTGAATTTTATTGTGAGGCTGTACTATATTTAAATGAATTAGTTATTTTCTGATTATACTTTTGAGTTGTTTCTAGTTAATTCTTAATATAAATCCTATTTTAATATTTATATATATATATTTCTTTAAGACAAATTTTAATAGGTGAAATTGTAGTGTTAAAAAGGGCATATGCATTTAAAATTTTGATAAACATTCACAAATTGCCCCCATAATTAGCAAATTTATTATTTTATTGCCATTGTATGGAAGTGGCTATTTTTCCATATTCTTTTCTGAGCATCATCAAATGGTAAGCATTTTCAATCTTACCTATAAAAGCTATTATCTCACTGTAATTGTCAGTCCTACTTTCTTCTTTATTGAAAAGTTTTAACAAATTTTCTCATGCCAATTTGTCATTTGTAATAATTGTTTTCTATAAACTTCAATTTTTCAACCAGGCTACTGTTTTCTTTGAATATTTCAATGAAAATTCTGGGCTAAATAACTATCTGATTCATATTTGCATTGTATTTTTAATTTTTTAAATATTTGAGATACCATTTTTGTTATTGTAATTAATATTGTTATCTTTAAGCAAAAAATGTATGTAATCAGTCAGCCTTTTCTTTTGTGGATTTTAGATTTGATTTCTTGGAAAAATTTTTACTTCAAAAACATGCACACTTCATTTGATTAATATATAGGTATATTCTTTTTATATTACATTTATTTATTCATATAGAATGATTTGAAGTATGGAATGAATAAGAAACCAGATTAACATCCCCTACATAGATGAGCAAATGGTTCTCAAAACCAATAATGGAACAATTCATTAATTCATTGATTTTTTTCATTTATATTTCTTCACATTATGTGCCATTCACTCCCAAAAGAACATTAAATACTTATGTTGTAGGTGGGAAATTATTTTCTTCCTGAAATTTATTAGACTGTTTCTTATGATTCATAATTCATCACAATTTTTATATTACTTTTAAGTTATTTTTAAAGAAGTTATCTATCTATACTGGCATAAACAAATTTTTCTAAAATGTCCGAACGCTTTGATTGGCCGAGGCAGGAGGATTGCATGAGGCGAGGAAATCAAGACCAGCCTGGGCAACAAGATGAGGACCCCAATCTACAAAAACTATTTAAAAATTAGCCAGACATAGTGCCATGTGCCTACAGTTCTAGCTATGCAGGAGGCTGAGGTGGGAGGGTCACTTGAGTCCAGCAGTTCCAAGCTGCAGTGAGCTATGATTGAGCTGCTGCACTTCAGTCTGGGTGACAGAGCAAGACCATATCTCTAAAAAAAATGAAATTTCTATAAATGTCAGGAATAGTTCTTATATATTAAGCATTTAGCATATGTTAAGGAAACAATTATTTTCAATTTTGAGTTATATTACTAGGCTTCCTTAAATTCTACTTTCAATTTGCCAAAATAAACATCAGAATGAATTATTCATTAATATGCATTTGATTTCACTTTCCAGTCTTTTCTATATTATATTTTATATCATTGTTCAATAAATGATACCTGTAAAATTTTCTTTTTTTTCAATCTTCATTATTTATTTTCATATCTGTTATGCTAGCTTAAAAATAGAAAATGTTCTTCATTTAAGGAGTAAATTAGGTAAAAATTGTTAGTGGGTTTTGTGTTTCTTTTTTGAGACAGGCTGTCACTCTTTTGCTCAGGCTAGAGTATAGCTGCACAAACATGGTTCACTGCAGCCTTGAACTCCTGGGGTCAAGAGATCCTGCTGCCTCAGCCTCCCAAGTAACTGGGACTACAGGCATGCAACACTGCACACCCAGCTAATTAAAAAAATTTTGTGGGTGGGGAAGAGATGGAGTCTCGCTATGTTGCCTAGGCTGGTCCCAAATCCCTGAGCTCGAGCTATCCTCCCATCGGGGCCTCCCAAAGTGCTTGGGATTATAGGTATGAGCTGCCACACCTGGCCATTAGTTTCTTAATAGGTGAAAGTAATTCACTTGTGAATCAATATGGGCATGTTGCATAAGGTGGAGTCTTGTCCTTAGATAATTGCCTCAAATTCTTCAAAGATGTTTTATAGGTGTGGATTTTCCATCCCTTAATGAGGCATAACTAATGGTTTAATGACAAACAAAAATTTTATATTTATGTCTTCTGTATATTCAGTTAATTTACTGTTAGATATCTGGGTTTTTTTTTTCCTTTTTTATGATTTATTAGCCTACCTAATGGTTGATCAATTTTGTGAATTTAAAATATCAGCTACTGCATTAGATTACCAGTTAACCTTTTGTTTCTTACCTAAGTCCTTGATATCTCTTGGGGACTTCATTCCTTTGCTTTGGTTTATTTTTATTTTCATCATCTTTAGTTTTTAAAAATAATATTTCTATAGTAATCCAAATTTATATCTGGTGGGATAAATGCAAAGATTTTTAAGGAGAGAATAGAAGAAACAAAAGTTGAACATGAATTAAAGTTACTTTAATGGTGAAGGGTATGGAAATTTATGGAGATGATTTTCTAGGGAAGAAACCACATAAAACAAACCTCAGTAGAGATAAAGACACCCTACGAACTCCAGAGTTCATTACAGAGACACACAGGTGCTGACATGAAAAATAGTGTAAGGACTGTCCTCAGTGCCACAGCCTTTCTACTGTTTGCTCAAAAGTGTTTTCTGTTCTTTTTCCTTCCTGAACTAATTCCCCTCCCAATCATTCTAGAGAATATGATTATTTGACTGTGCTCACTAGGTACAATGAACTATGAAATATTTCAAGTGTATGTTTTAAGACTAGGTGAATCAAACAGTACTACTTTCTATAACTAGCCAGTCTCTCAAAGGCTCAGGCTGTTTAGATTCAATTCTGTAGTTAATTTCCTTGTCAATGATCCATTTTAATTGGAACATAAGCTGCATAGGTCTACATATCTCTGGCAAAATAGCAGAAACAAGTTTTAATTCATATTATTATGGTAAGTATTTGAATAATTTATTAGGGAGTATGAGGTGTATGAATTAAACAAACAGGCATTTTATTTAAAAATTCAATAATTTTTTAGCAAGGAGTAAGCATGAATAATTTTGGTCAGTATGATTTTTCTCTGGTATATTTTATATTATTTGTTCATTTTGAGTATCATTATGAATTAATGGTTCCTTACAAACTTTACTGGTTCTAGTTAGCTATAAATATTTATTATATTTAACATTTAAGTGGTCACTACTTGATCTTTCCATCAGGGCAATTTCTTAATACTTTTTTAAAGCTATTGTAGGCATTTTTGAAAGCATCCTTTATTTGTAAAAACAAAATATTCTGGACTTATTTGGAGATTTTCTGACCCAGTGTTGGAAATCATGGATGAAATTGTGTTTTGTTCAATGAAAAAAGCCAGACTCAAAAATTAAATATTGTATTATTCCAGTCATGTAACATTCTAAAAAGGCAAAACTCAGGAATGGAAAATAGAGCAATGCTTGTTAGTTGTAGAGAAAGGATGGCTGACTATAAAAGGATACACAAGAGAATCTTTGTGGTAATGGAACAATTCTGTATGATACTGGAGTGCTGGATACATGGCTTTATGCATTTATCGAAACCTATAAAATTGTACATCCCTAAGGATAAACTTCAATGTATTAAAAAAAACCCCACCAAGTGCCTAGGATCCCAAAATAGAATGGAGACTATGATAAATGAATCTAACTGAATAAAAAATACAACATAACCTAACTGCATGGGGTGGAGATAAGGAGTTGAACTATTTAACACCAGAAAAGTGATGTTTAGACTGAAAACTAAGTTTCCAGTCTAAATTGAGCAGCCATGAGCATGTCTATCACCTGGTGTTTGGCTCCTTATACCATTATCCAATGAAAAGAACAAGGGCTCCTTGTAGAAATGGTTGATTTTAGGGATTGGTCAGGTAATGCTCCAGATAAGCCTGGAGCAAGATTTTAGTGCCAGAAAGCAAATAAGTGCTTACAAAGCTGAAAAAAAAAAAAACAAAACAAAAAAACAAAAAAACAAAAAACAGGGACATGCTTTTATAGTTTGAAGTATCTTTGTTCCACTGTTTATTATATTCTAGATTTGGTGAATTAAGCACTCAGAATTTAATCTTTAATATTTCTACATTTTGACTTACCATTGTTTCCCTTGTAGTCCTTTTGTTCATTTTTTGTAAATATTCAAGTGCTTCAAATTATCTTATACTTTGTTTATTGCAGTTTTGCCTAAAAGCTAAAATGACACCTTCCCTTTCTTAATTAGTTCATGATACTTTGAAAGGATGAGGTTTCTGCAGCATTACAATATGGTCTGGTATTTGAGTTCATTTTGTCAGTTTCTATCTGAACATTTTTAACAGTGAGTTCCCTTCTTTCTAGATGTAACTCTTTACCACTGATCTGCTTATTTTTCTGGCAAACTGTTTTTCTTAGAGTTTTTTTTTTTTTTTCTTCTCTAAATAGACTGAAAAGATGAGGGAGGTTTTAGTATATCAAGTCCAAAATCACCACCCACTTTCAGATTCTAAGAAATTCTGGGCTTTTAGTGAGAAGGACAGTCCATAGGTGGAGTGATAGCAAACAATATTTTGACTCTCTGTTCATGAGACCAAGTTTGAGCATGCCATGAGGTGATGACTGAGCAAATCCTTCAGTTTTCACTGTTGTAAACTGCTTTCAATTTTCCATGTACTCTTGGGAGTTTTAGAAATTCCCAAATGTCAAACGATATTTTAAAGGGAATGATATCTTTATTTTACTTCAAGTAGAATCTTTCTGCCTTTTTTTAATCTGTAGGAATTAACTTTTGCTTTTTATTGTGATGTATTTCACATTCTACATGGTTTTAAATATTAAAAATCCCTAGGTCATATAGCTCTTTAAGCCATTTGCCTTGTTGTGTGTGTTTGTGTGTGCACGCAAGTACATGCCTCCATACGGATCTTCATTTAGTTTTTTAAAGTAATGTGCATACTCAAATATAGACTGTCTGCCTGCCCTCCTAAAATCTAAATTCTTAAACTTTTTTCCCATTGCACTATCTCCCAAATGCAAAAAAGAGAAGAGAAAAAGGAAATATCTGCAGGACCTAGGTTCTATAATTCTTGTCATTCTATTTTTTAAGCATGACTCTCTTAGGATGTTTTCGAGTTTTAACCTCTCTCACTCAAAGTTAATCTTGAATTGTAGCAAGATTGGGCTCCTCAACTGTTTATTAACATGTTAATGCAGAATCATCACGAATCTTCCTTAGGAGTTCTAATCTGTAAACTTAGAGAAAATCCAATATAAGCTAGTATTAATGAGGTCCAGACTAAAGTGACATATTCCAGAAATGTACTTTCATCATAAAGGCTTTCTATCTCTAGTTTATAATAAAAATCTGAGAAGGTGGCTGCAAAAATAACTTTCCGAGTTTTTAAATCATAAGCAAGGAATTGTCTCCTTCCAGGAGGACTAAACTTCAAGGCATAATGTGGGTATGAGGCCAATAGATTGAAGGCCAGATGTGAGAAATATTTACAAATGGAAGATAGAACTAAAGATTGAGCAATTTCTGAAGTGACAGTAGAGGTTTTCCATAGATTGCATGTGACCTTGGAAATAAATGGGAAGGCAGCATTAAAGTGAACCCTATATTTCCACAGCTGCTAAATGCTGAAACTGCAAAGCCACATTAAACTTCTTTGCAAAACATTACTCACCTTGATCGTGAATTCAGTGAAAAATTGTGCAGTGAAGAAACAAAGACATATCTTTTCACAACTCATCTGAAAAATAAAGCACCTTGGAGATTTCTGCCTGACACCTCACCAGCAAAAATAAATGCTTATAAAGTGAAAGATGTTGAAACTGTCTAAGAAACATTCATACACTGCTTTAGAAAATGGTCGCAATTGTTTATTGAAATGCTGATTCAGGGAAATCAGAATATAAATCTGAGTTATTTACAGAATGTGTGAGAATGATTTCTACTAACCAACCACCAAGCACTCACTTTCACAAGCAACCTATTACCAACTTTTCTAAATGCTTCTTATCATCCCTATTGTCATTATAGTCCAAAGCATTGCCTTTCCTCCTAGGATGTCTGCAGCATTCTTTAATTTGTCCCTCAGAGTCCAGGCTTATTACTCTCCAGGCTTATCTTGATAACGCAGTCAGAGTATAATAAATCTGACCCCTCACACTCTTACTCAAAACATTCTAATGACTTACCGTTTTTTAATTATGAAGCTTAATTTACTTAGTGTGTCTTAGAAAGCCCTCCATGATCTTCCCATGGTGTATATTCTTATATCATTATTAAGACCATCCATTCTACCTCCAGGTCTTTGCCTATCTTTGTCGAGTCCAGCATTATCTACCAAATGCTTAGCACAATGCTGATTCCTAAATAATTTACGAATAGGCAAATCTGGTCCAAATCCTGTTCAAAGCAGAGAGACTTCATATTAATAAAAATGAAAGATTTTACCTAAGAGGCGAGAAACGCACCTACAGGCAATTAGTGAGTTCTCTGTAAACTAAGAACCTGATACTTAGGTCTGTAGCAAAGGAAAACTGACTCTATGACCCTGTTTTAAATAGAAAATTATCTTGATATCGAAGTAAGATTTGAAGGATTAAAACTCTGCAGTATGCATAAAGTCACAACTGTGATAAAACATACTCTGATGAGAAAGTATGGGAAATTGTGGCTAAACAACTATAACATGGTAATGTATACAGAGAATAATTTGAAGAAATGTTGGAACCACATTATCAAAGCTCATGAATGCCAGACTAGGAAGTATAGATTTTATGCTATAGTCAATCAATAGGAAGTTTTTAAACATGAAATGGTGTAATGACATTTGTTACTTACAAGATAAATCAGGTAACACTATAGAAGACCCACTAGACTGAGAGATGTTTCAAAGGGATAAAAGTATAAATAAATGAAATGCATTCATTCAAACATAAATCTTGATAAGACAAAATTGTGTAAGTTATGTGGATTAGAAGGCTTTTGCCTTTGTGTCACTTTATGAGAGGTGGTATAGTGTAAACCTTAGAGTCTGAGAGGCCTGCATTCAGACTCCAGCTTTAGAATATACCAGTTATTTAACCTCTTTGCTCTAGCTTTTCATCCACAATCTAAAAATAATAGTAATGATTTCATAAAGTTTTGTAAAAATCACAGAAAATAGTGTATGTTATCCTCCTAAACTGACTGGTACAAAATAGATGCCTAATAGTTTATATTTATTGTAAGTATTAAGCTTAAGGACAATATTTTAAATAAATAATAATTATAATTTTGTTTTTTGAGAAAGAGTCTCACTCTGTTGCCCAGGATGGAGTACAGTGGTGCATTCTCTGCCCACTGCAACCTCTGCCTCCTGAGTTCAAGTGATCCTCTTAGCTCAGCCTCCCAAGTAGCTGGGATTACAGGCGCCACCACCACTCCCAGCTAATTTTTGTATTTTTAGTAGAGATGGGGATTCACCATGTTGGCCAGGCTGGTCTCGAACTCCTAACCTCAAGTGATCTGCCTGCCTTTGGCCTCCTAAAGTGCTGGGATTACAGGCCTGAGCCACTGCACCCAGCCAATAATTAATTTCTAAAAATGGTTTTAGTTCTACATATAATCAACAAACTGCTGTTGGCCTATTTAAATGCTTAATAACATGCCTATACTTTTTCCCCCATACATTCTTTAGTATTGCATGTCTGGGTTCTTTTTGTTCCTCACCTTCTCTTCACCACAACAGCATTATATATTCTGTGGCAACAGTACAGCAGAGAGAGAGTTTAAACTGTTCTAATTTAAACTTAGAAGCGTAAATCTGTTTCTACTTTGTTTTCAAGATGGAAATGTATCCTTGGTGTGGCATTGCCTCCCTGGGTGTCACTGTTCACCAGCCTTGATGGTAGTAACTCCCTTGGTGCCCAATGCCAAATAGGCTACCATAGGACTGCACAATAGCCCAGGTGAGGAGATGATGAAATTCTACACTATGGCAGTGGCTGTGAGATAGCATTATGGCTGTCTATCAATGGTCTCTGGTAACTTGCTGGATAGGAAAGATGAAGAGGCAGAAAGAAAGAAATTGATTCTCAAGCTTTTAACCTTTTAGACTGGATTAATTTTAATGTTATATAATAGAGAAGACGTATGTTCCCTATTCTCTCTCTCACCCTTTCTCTTTTTTGGGTAGTTCTTTATGAGATGTCTCACTATCTCCTAATAGTGATCTCATAAAGTTTTGTAAAAATAACAGCAAATAGTGTATGTTAGCCTCCTAAACTAAAGTGACTTATACAAAATGGATGCCTAATAATTGATAATTATTAGCCAGAGAATTCAGCATTTCTTCGAATTTTCCCTAAATAATACACTTCTGCATAAGCATTGCTGAGCAATGTAAGATTTAATGAAGAGTAAGAAGAGATACTGGAATACACACTCCTAATAAAAATATTTTAAAAATGAAAACTTCCTTAAAAGCAAATATTGGGATAAAATATAATTCATTATATCTTGTCCATGATTCCTAACCCCATAGAATGTCTAATCTTGCTGGAGGCTCTTTTCTATATTCCATCTAGATACTTTAGTCACTCGATAATCATGATGTGGAGTAATATAGTTCTGTTTCCAGTTTGTTTCCAAACTCATCGATGAAAATCACAAGATGTTCAGGATGAAGCCTTTCTTTCTGTGCCTTGCATACCACATTTTGCCTATTGGGTTCCCACATTCACTTGATATGGTTTATTAAAATATTACTCCACTAAGAATGAGTCACACCCCAAGAATAATTTGTTAGAAACTCTTTTTTTGAAACTCATTTAATAATATTAACTATGAGAGATAATATACATGAGTATAAAAACATGAGTATCCAGTATTCACGGGAAGTGGGATTGGGGTACATTCAATTTTAACCTAAGTTGGATGCTTTTGTGACATTCAGGTGTAATGTCTAGTATATTGTTGGAAATAGGGTTTTTAAACTATGGCCAGAGGTGGGTCAGCAGCAAATTAGTTAGAGACAGGAAGGACAGATAAGAGTGACAAGAGCAAAACTCTGTCTCAACAACAACAACAGAAACAACAGCCACAACAGCCACAACAGCAACAACAGCAACAACGAGAAAAAAAATGATCTGAGGCCAAGTACAGCTTATGCCTGTAATCGGCACTTTTGGAAGGCCGAGGATGGCGGATTGCTTGAGCTCAGGAGTATGAAACTAGCCTGGCCAACAAGGCGAAACCTTATCTCTACCAAAAAATACAATCAATCAGAAAACTGACAAATGGCCCCCAAACTCATCAAGTCATAAAAACTAGGGGTGACTTATAACTTTAAAGTCTACCTACATCAATGTCAAATTCTTGTTTAAATATAGCCTATGAATATTTCTACCACAGAACCATTTTCCACATCTGAAATAACTTTCCATCCTTGCTCTAAGTAAACGAAGTTCCCTGAAGACTGACCTGAAAATGACAGTGCAACATGGTGGGAAATCTTAATAAGCAAATGATTCCTAATTGCTCTATTGCTGTAAAGCTCTGCTGCAGGCAAGAATTATTTAAAGCGGGCTGCCTGCTGGCTGTGTCTCCAGCCTCACCCTGAAGTCTGACTCCTTCTGATAAGTAAGATGACCGCTAGCTGCTGCAAGAGGCACACTATTGTTTTTTGTTGTGCTTTTCCTTGCCTCAAAAATGCTCATCTTAGATATATATCTATATATAGCTATATATGTTATATAGCTATATATGTTATATGTAAGAAGTAGCTAGTTCCTAGGGTATCTATTCAGTGGGAATTTGTCCACTACTCTGGATAACTATTCATCTCCAAGCTGAATCTGCCATACAAAAATTTATTAGAAAATGGAGACGAGGTATCAGTTTAGTTTAACCTCATTCTTTATTGAATGATATTGTTAACTTCTTAGTAAAATATTAATATGTTTTAATCTACCAAATTAAGAAATATATTGCTTCATAAGAGTTATTCAGCGGTATTGCTTCACGTAAGAATGTCCTGGCTGGGTGTGGTGGCTCATACCTGTAATCCCAGCACTTTGGGAGGCTGAGGTGGGTGGCTCATGAGGTCAGGAGTTCTAGACCAGCCTGCCCAACATAGAGAAACCTCCTCTCTACTAAAAATACAAAAAAATTAGCCGACAAGGTGACGGGCGCCTGGAATCCCAGTGACTCCAGAGGCTGAGGCAGGAAAATCGCTTGAACACCAGAGGCAGAGGTGCAGGTAGCCAAGATTGCACCACTGCACTCCAGCCTGGGCGACGAGAGCAAGAATCCGTCTCAAAATAAATAAGTAAAATAAAATAAAACAATAAAAGAATGTCCTATCAGGCAGGCCAAATAATTAGAATATTCTTTTTTGTTATTGTTGTTGTTGAGACGGAGTCTCGCTCTCTCGCCCAGGCTGGAGTGCAGTGGCGCGATCTCGACTCACTGCAAGCTCCGCCTCCCGGGTTCACGCCATTCTCTTGCCTCAGCCTCCGGAGTAGCTGGGACTACAGGCACCTGCCACCACGCCTGGCTAATTTTTTTTGTATTTTTAGTAGAGACGGGGTTTCACCGTGTTATACAGGATGGTGTTGATCTCCTGACCTCGTGATCCGCCCGCCTTGGCCTGGAAAGTGCTGGGATTACAGGTGTAAGCCACCGCGACCGGCCTAGAATATTCTTAATAGTGAAGTGGCTACGTTGTCTGGGGTATGAACCTGGGGTTCGTCGTCACGTGCCAGGAAAATTTAGGACACGGAAACAGATGAGGATTTTAGGAGCGAAGCTTTAATAGGTAGAAAGAGAAACAGCTCCCTCTATAGAGTAAGAGCTCTCCGAACTGAAAGAGAGAGAAGGCGCAGCGAATGCGCAGTTTTACAGTTCAGTTTAAGGACATGGTGTCCGATTTAGCTAGGGCTCACAGATTGGTTCTATTAGGTATAACCTTTACATAGTGCGTGGGGAAGGCTAGTTGCCCCACCCTAATCTTCTTATGCAAATGGGCTTTCCCATTCATTGATACCATCCTGTCTTCCTCTTGCTGTACCTGTGGCTGGCAGAGAAGGGAAAATTGAGCCGCCATTTTGAAGATGTCTAATCCTTAGTTCCTGCCAGCATTCACCTGTGCAAGCTTCCAGCTTGCAGGCTGCTCTTTGTTAGAAAATGATTTGGGGCTGCGTTTCATTAAAAAGAAAAGCCTTACCAAGGACTCCCATGCCCTTGCTATTTGCCTAAGTAATTCCTCCTTAACTCCTATATCAATAGCATGTAATTTTGAACATTTATTTTGTTTTAGGCCTGTTTTCTAAACTATTGAATGAAAGAGCATGGCTTGTTTAACTCAGCTAATCAACTGTGAAAAGCCTCACACTTTGGCATTAAAAATCACAAACAAGTTGATACCAGTTACCTAGTGACTTATTTTGAGCATCAAACTTAAAACATAAGGGCTCAATAGGTAGGAAAATAAAATCTGAATCTGGTGAGAGCCAGCCTGTCAAACCTCAAATTTCAAAAGAAAAGCCAACACTAAAATTCTCTGCCTATAAAGGGATTTGCATATGAAGTGATATTTTTAAAATGTCTTTTACTAAGAGATAAGTAGAAAAGGTTAAATAATTTACATAGGTAATTTAGTTTATAAAGACAGCTCTATAGTTGATTCAATTCCCTTTGAACTTCCTTGCCTTAAAAACAGATTATATCAGTACAACATGAAGCTTGCATGTATGTAATTATCATATATAAAAATGATGAGAAGATGCTCGATCAAAATATCTGGAAAATCCAAGTAGCCAGAAAAATGAATTTTCTGATCAGCCAAGGGGTGACTCTACACACACACAAATTAAGCTTTACTATAGAAAATTTTCCTAAAATGCCTAAAGCCATGGTAGCCAATTAGTGGCTTCTCTGTAATGAAATTACTGATCAAACTCAGGATCAAACTTGCAGGGTTGAGGTCCTGCAAGTCCTCAGAATCATCGATCTGAATGTAAGTGTCAGGCCTCTGAGCCCAAGTCTGCACATATACATGGCCTGAAGCAAGTGAAGAATCACAAAAGAAGTGAAAATAGTCAGTTCCTGCCTTAACTGATGACATTACCTTGTGAAATTTCTTCTCCTGGCTCAGACGCTCCCCAACTGAGCACCTTGTGAGCCCCGCTCCTGCCCGCCAGAGAACAACCCCCTTTGACTATAAATTTCCACTACCTACCCAAATCCTATAAAACGGCCCAACCCCTATCTCCCTTCGCTGACTCTCTTTTTGGACTCAGCCTTCCTGCACCCAGGTGATTAAAAAGCTTTATTACTCACACAAAGCTTGTTTGGTGGTCTCTTCACATGGACGTGCATGACAGTAAGTGGTGGAGAGTCTCCAAGTCACCAGCGACGAATCAGTATGGGTCTGCAACAACCTTAATTCTTGTCTCCTGAGAGGAAAGAATTCAACTAAGAGGCTTAAGGCAGAAAAAGAGACTGAGGCAAGTTTCAGAGCAGGAGTGGAAGTTTACTAAAAAGCTTTACAGCAGGAAAGAAAGAAAAGTACACTTGGAAGAGACCCAAATGGGCTTCTTGGAGGTCAAGTGTGGGGTTTGATCTTTTTACTTTTAAAGTTTTATATATTGGCATACTTCTGGGGTCTTGCATCTTTTTCCCCCTGATTCTTCTCTTAAAGTGATCTCCCCGCATGCACGGTGGCCTGCTAGCACTAGGGAGGTGAGCATGCACAGTGTGTTTACTGGAGTTGCATGCATACTCACCTGAGACTTTTTTTTCTTTTCCAGTGCAGTGCCCCCAGAAGGTCATACTGTGCCATTTTTCCTCTTAATGTACATGCTCAAGCCCACTCACCCAATTCCTGAGATCTTATTGGAAGCTACCGATCACCAGTTTCAGGTGTCTCTATCTATTGGGAAATTGCCTCTCCCAGGCACCAGCTGTGACCAATTATCATTTTAAAGAAGCAATGTGACAAATGCAGGACCATCACCTGATGGTTGCCTGACATTCCTAGTGGGTAGGGGGAGCCCTTTTCTGTCCTGCTCATGGCTGATTAGCTACCTATTGTAACAGGAACATAAATTCTGAACACCTACTTACTACACTATTGGTGATGTAGCAAGAAAGGTTGTAAGATGTTGTTCTTAGTAGATCAAAAATAACTCTGATAAAATTCCCCAATTCAAGTTAGTTTCAATTCAATATTGACAAATATGCATCAAACATCTATTATTTTCTAAAAGCTTTATTGTCACAGGGAAAATGTTAGGCAGGGCACGGGTAAATCTGGTCGGCTAAAATAAATTGAAAATAGATTAAGAGGAGAAAACAATATACAGTTTTACTAATGTTCAAATGTATACAGGAGCCATACAAAACATAACTCTCAAAGAAGAGCTGAATGATTAAAGCTTAAATAGTGCCCTCTTCATAAGGAGGAGGGAGATGGAGGAATGTAAGCAATTTTGAGGGTGTGGTAAATGATTGTTAGAAGACTTAATCTGGGCCCAAAGAACAGACAATAGTTTCTAAATAATTCTCTTTTAATACTGAATAGGACCTCAAGAATAAATAATGACCTGGGACAATGTTTCTCTTAACTCCTTAAGAGAGATGGCAATTAACCTCAAGAAGGTTAGAAGACGAGCTTCACTGTGAACAAAGGTTTTTCTTATTATGCAGATACCGTCTCCCAGGTAATCTCTCAGAGCTACCCTTAGAAGAATAGGTGAAAAGTTTGTCTGCACATGGTGATGACTTTTAGTCTTTTCTCCTTTCTGGTGGTTAATCTTTTCTGGTTATTTGATAATATTCCTAAAGAGGTTTCAAGACAATTGCGTTTCTTTTGGAAGAAGTTTTTCCCAGTCAGACAAGGGAACTTCCAGGGAGAATGCCTCCCTGTACTTGGCAGGAGAAAAACAAAAAAAGGTTAGAAAGTCCTTCGTTCTGAGGCGGCTTCTATGTCCTTCCAATTTCCTTTAATTCAAAAGTACTCAGCCTGCCAGAGCACTATACTTGGTTATTGTTCTCTGAGCCCCCACACCCCCCCACCAAAATTGGGAACTTTCATTGATGTGAGTAGTTTTGATAGTATTACTTTGTAAAGTTATATAAACATTTTAGATATATTTAATCACTTGAAACTTTGAGGGGGAAATGAAATATCGACAGGGAAATAAAATATCAACAGGAGTAATGTATTCATGATCTAGATGGGACTACATCCTTTGAGAGCTTATGATAACAAAACAGGAGATTGCTCAACAATGGACAGTTTTCATAAAGTTTTGGAAAGCAGATTTTTATATATAAAATATAGCTATGATTTAATGACTTGAAACTTTAGAAAGGAAAATGATTCAAAATTAATTACCATGTAAAAAATGGAATTTTTATTGAGAACCATGAATAACTTAAAAAAATCAAATGAAAATAGTGTAAAATGCATAGTAAGGGAGTCCAATGTCTTTTTTTCTTTCAAGATTCTGGACTCTTTCTCCTTTTCCCCTATTTTCCCCTCTCTCCCTTTCTCTCTCTCCCTCCCTCCCTCTTCTTTATTTTCCTTTTTAATTAGAAGTGGTTCAAAGACATGCATATATCCACGGTAGAGTAAAAGAGAGTGACAAAGCTGTAGAAGAAGAGTGGCAGAACATGAGCTCAGAACGAGCTGTGGCTTATGAGAGTAATAAACATCAGAAAACTGGTTCTTCAAGCAATGTTTTCAGTGGGACGATGAACAAGAAAGAAGGTCAACTGCTTGAGGCAAGCACTGTTATTTTAATAGATGTCAAAGAGACAGAAGCCTATCCTACTCTAATTTTTCTTCTATTACCAGCAGCAAGTAAAAAGCTCTTCAAACTGAAGAGTGGGATAAATATATAAAAGAGAGAATTAAATGCTTAAATCAGGTATTCCAAACTTTAATGCCTTTAGCCACCAGAACAATAACAAAGAGGCACACAGAGTGTAGAAAAAAAATGAGGAGAGTGTGGAACTGAAGAGAAATGAAGAGCACATCCTTATCTGAAAGGATTTATATTCCATTATAAAGACAATAATACGTCGTATGGGGAAAGATGCAGTGCAGAGACTGCTCCCTTTTCTACTATCCATTCCAACAGAACTCCTACAAATACTTGTATGGACTTTCAATTCTAGTATAATAATTTACTAGATATCCTGTAAAACAAAAAATTCCCAATATGTAATATAGCACCCACGAATACTGAATATATAGCAAATGTCTGCTTTTGGTTTTTGTTTAGTTGGTTATGGTTACTTGGTTCTGTTTGGCTTCATTTTGTGTTGCTTTGTTTAAGCCACTTCTTACTGCCCAAGAAAGTAAGAGAAATGCCAGTGATCGCAGATGAAAAAGGGAGCTGAAAAGCAGGGAGGTAAGACAGTGCAGATTGGAAGCTGCTCTGTAGCCTACGATGACACTGTAGCAGTTGTTTAAGCAGCAGAGGACAGGGTTGTGTCCCTGCAATAAGGAGAATTAGGACCCTCACCTACAGCTGAAACCCATCCAGTGAAATCCTCACCACATGGATGAGGTGGAAAAATCATCATATTGGCAAAGGAGACAATGGTTATTGACTGTCCTGAAATGAGCTATGGGTTCAAAAAGTATCTTTTGAGAATTAAGAAGCACTTACCTTCCCTCAAATATATTTGTGATTTGCATTTATCTTCTTTGTGTAGTCACAGATACCTCTACTTAGACATTAACTTGCAGTGGCCCCCAAAAGAAAAGTAATGTTCAGCTAAAAATAAATAGAATGAAGTAAGAGAATAAGGGTCTTGGGAAATAGACTTCTATGTTTATGTATCTGCCATAAGAGACCATCATGGGATGGATGAACTGTTTAATAAGTGCTCCTGGGAAAATAATAAAATGAATTGGATTCTTACCTAACACCATTGAAAGAAATCGAAATATTTCACCCCAAAACATATTTCTTAGACATATTTTTAGGTGGCCATTCAGAGAGCACACAAACAGAAGTAGCCTTGCAAAGCTGTCTTTTGTGGGGGAGATTTGAATCTGTAGAGAATCTGCATAGATGAAGCCAGGCTTTCTCTGAGGCCTTCCCTTTTCAGATCTAAGAAAGATTAACCAGGTATCTGAAAACATTAATGGTCCAACTGAAACATTTTACCATTTATTCTCTTTGAAGGCTGCTACCTGTGAAATTTTATCTACATAACGCAGCTACTTTTGCTAGCCATTCCTCCATTTCTTTCTCTCCCATAACCTATTTTGCCACAACCCAAGCCCCCATGTTTCTGTAACCTCAAGCTTCTACACCCTGTTGGGGAGGTTGGAGTAATCAGTCTGCAGTTCTTGTTCATGTGCACATTGATGAATTTGTACGCTATTTATTATCTGCCTTTTGTCAGTTCATTTTTCATCAAACCTTCAGAGGGAGAAGGAGGCATTTTCCCTTGACCTCTATACCATATAGACAATTTAATTACAGGTAAATTAATCATTAGCTATGGAAAATAAACTTGGAACTTTTAGAATAAAATATACAATAATATATCCACCAATTCTGGAAAGAAAATAATTTCTTAACACATGATGCTCAAATTTAAAATGCTCAAATAAAAAGTATTTATAAATTGATATTTAAAATAAAATTTCTTCAATGGCAATGAGAAAAATTAAAATATAACCATACTCCAAAAACAGTATTTACAATGTATTTAATCAACTTTTATTATTATAAATTATAATATATATCACTTATAAAGAAAAATTAAAAAGCAAAGACAAAAACCTTATAAGAAATATGTGCAAAAGAAAATAGGCAATCTACAAAAAGAAGATAGCTGAATCACCAAGAAACATTTGAAAAGATGATCAGCTTCACTATTAAATAGAAAGCTGTCAATTAGAAAACATAAAAAGATACTCTTTCATACTGTCAAATAAAGTTTAGCATAAAGCTGCCTCCTTACATATTTTAAGTTTCACCTGTAGTTTCTCTGTACACTGTGAACTATAACCTAAATGGAGTTGTAAACAGACTGTAGTCTGTTCTTGTGCCAATCACTGAGTTTTGGCCAAAGTTTTGGCCAACTGTGCAAATCATGTTCAAATAAGGGAAGCACCAAGCTGTAACCAGTTCAGCTGTTTCTGTACCTCACTTCCATTTTTGGTAGGTCACTTTCCTTTTTCTTTCCATAAATCTTCCTCCAGCATGTGGCTGTGCTGGGTCTCTGAGCCTACTGTGACTCAGGAGGCAGTCTGATTTGCAACTCATTCTTTGCTCAAACTCTGTTAAAGTTAATTTGGCTAAAGTTTTTCTTTTAGCCATACCTATCTAACAAGCATTTTAAGTTGTAAAAATAATAATTGTCAAAGGTGTGCAGCAACATAACTGCTGTAGCCTTCCAGAGAAAGTATAAATTGGTTAAAACAATCTAGTCTATAACTGGGAAGAAACTAACAAATTTGAAGATTTGTATAACCCAGTACCAAACAATTCTATATAGGCTAGAGAGAATCTCATAAAAGTGTACAAGCTGACATCTACAGAAAAATATATTTTCTGGTATTAAAAAGAATTAGAAAAAATCAACCCCAAATTGATTATGTATGGGGTATATTTTTATGCAGAATCAATTACCATTAATAAACTAGAGCTACAAACATCAGCATTGGTGCATTTTATACACATATATCTGAATGGAAAAGAATTACACAAGCCTGGGCGTGGTGGCTCACACCTGTAACCCCGGCACTTTGGGAGGCCGAGACAGGCGGATCACCTAAAGTTATTAGTTCGAGAGCAGCCTGGCTAACATGGTGAAACCCTGTCCCCTGTCTCTACTAAAAAATACAAAAATTAGCCAGGCGTGGTGGTGCGTGCCTGTAATCTCAGCTACTTGGGAGGCTGAGGCAGCAGAATTGCTTGAACCTGGGAAGCAGAGGTGGCAGTGAACTGAGATCAGGCACTGTATTCCAGCCTGGGGGATAGAGTGAGACTCTGTCTCAAAAGAAAACAAACACACACACACACACTCTCACACACACACACAAATGTATACAGCAAGTTTACTTTTGTGAAAAGTTTAAAACCATGCAGAAAAGACTGTTTTTAAAATTACGTATATGTGGGGGCAAGAAAATGATAAACGAAAGCCCAAGTGTGGTTAAGAAGTTAGGACAGGAATTACACCTAATGTGCAAGGAGCAGGAAAGTTCAAATAAGAAAGAAAGTATATTAGGAGATATACCTAATGCTAAATGACGAGTTAATGGGTAAAGCAAAACAACATAGCACATGGATACATATGTAACAAACCTGCACATTGTGCACATGTACCCTAAAACCTAAAGTATAATAATAAAAAAAAAAAGAAAGTATATTATAGCCGCTCAAGGGATTCTTCTCGTCCACTGCGGAAAGAAAGACCATGGCATTGTCGTAAAGAAAGAGTTTAATAGAAACGAGGCTGGCCATGCTACCTGGGAGATGGAATTCATATTCAAATTGTCTTATCTAAGGCTTGTAGGTTAGAAGTGTTTCAAAGGCAGATTGGAGGAAGGCGTAGGGGCAGCCAGGTAACAGGTGGCTTGCTGCTGATTGGATGAGGCGGAGATGAACTCATAGCAGGTGGAAGCTGTTCTTCTTAAGGCTGAATGCTTCTGGGTGGGGCTACAGGAGCAGGGTTGGTGGTCCAGGTTGGGCCATGGGTGTCAAACATGCAAAAAACCCAGAAAGATGTCTCAAAAGGCTGATCTACAATAATGGTGCTGTTTGCAGGAGTAATTAGGGAAGTTGCATATCTTGTAACCTCAGGAGTAATGGCTGACAATCGTTTATGTCTGCACCTTAGCAGGACTCTGGTTCCTCTCTCCCCCTAGGCTGATGGCCTCCCATTAGCTTTACAAAAGCAGTCAAATTTTGGGCAAGACCTGTTATCATTTATACTGTAGCCTAAATGTCTTCTAAAGTTAGCTGGGTCCAATAGCCCAGGAATAATTAAAAGAAAGGCAAGATGGGGGGATGGGGGTGGTAGCTCAGCTTACTGTTATAATTTTTCTCACTGATATATTTGCAAGGCCAGTTTTAATATTAAGAGATTTTATAAACATTTTAATGTTTATTAAGATAGGTTAATTATATGGGTATTCATTGTATAATTTTGTACATATATTTATTTAAAATTTATAATGTGCAAATAATTTATATTCTCCAACTCCTCATTCTTTTAGTTCTTATCTCTACATTGAAATTATATTCAAGATCACAAATGGTCCCTTAATTTCCAAGTGAAAATATAATCTGAGCCCTTACCTTACTTTTTCTTGATAGTTTCATATGTAATAACTTTCTTCTTTTCTCTTTGCTATGTAAAACTGCATTTAAATATGAATCAGTATATGAAGAAGTGTGTGTGTATGTATGTATGTCTGAACATACTTCTTCAACTTATTTTTCTTTCTTTCCATCCTCCTTTTTTGTATTTTTTCCTAAATCTAAGAATGTTAGACCACTTATTGGTGAGGACTTTCTATGCACCCCTCACACTAAGCTTTCTTTCTCCCATGCACTTCATATTTAAAATTTTGTACTATGTCTTCAAGTTTACTGATTTTTTTATTCTTTCATGTCAAATCTACTGATAAAACAGCCTCCTTGTCTGGAGTAACACTTGCAGTTCATTGTTTCATGGCCATGGAGAACAAGGAAATGGACACACAAAAAGTGAAGTTGAGAGCAGAAGTTAGGCAAAAGAAAGAGAATCACCCCTCACACTAAGCTTGCTTTCTCCATGCACTTCATATTTAAAATTTTGTACTGTGTCTTCAAGTTTACTGATTTTTTTTATTCTTTCATGTCAAATCTACTGATAAAACAGCCTTGTTGTCTGGAGTAACACTTGCAGTTCATTATTTCATGGCCATGGAGAACAAGGACATGGACACACAAAGAGTGAAGTTGAGAGCAGAAGTTAGGTTAAAGAAAGAGAAGAACTCTCCGCTGCAGAGAGGGGTCCCAGAAAAATGGGTTGCTGGATCTGTGGTGAAATACAGTGAGTTTTGTAGATGAGTTAGTGAGGAGGTGGTGTCTGATTTACACAGGGCATGAAAGACTGGTTGGACCAGGTGTGCCATTTGCATAGGATGTAAATTTCTGGTGGCCTCCAAAATAAATTCTGCTGAAGACTCTTTTGCCTTCACTATCTGCCTAAATAATTTCTTTCTACCTTCTGTATCATTTACCCCCTCAGGAGTGGAAAACCTAATTGCTGTTGGGGGTGTTGAACATGACTCTTTCTGGCTACTTCCTGCTGGAGAGGGGCATCATGTGGGGAACAGGAGCTAGGGCTCCTCCTGGAGTCAATCTAAGGGTCCTCAGAAGAAAGGTGGGTCCATGCATGGTTCCATCTGAGGCACCATTTGGAGTTTAATAGCTTCTAGGTGAGAAGAGATTAATTTTACAAGAAGTTTAGAATATAGAGTTTGAATATGAATATTAATATTGCCACTATTATTAGGGGTACTATAGGCTATAACCATGACAGTAGAGTTTGTTTGATACCTGTTAGCCATTTAGATGGGCTGTAATACTGGTTGCCTCCACCAGATGTCGCCGTACTTTACCAGAAGCGTTAATACAGAAGCAACATTTTCTCAATATAGGATAAGTACCATTGGATTGGGTGGCTAGAGTAACTTTATTGCTAACTTTGACATAATCGTTCCTGTAATTATTAATCCTGTTATAAACATGATAATTAGGCAGAATATCATAGCAATTAGAATTTTCCATCTAGAATTCCACATTGTGGGTGACACAGTATAGTTTTACTGTAAATAGTAGAGTAAGAGTAGGAATTCTCACAAGAGTAGTGTAATAAATAATTCCCCTTTAAAATTTACTCACAAAGATATAGAATTTCCCTTTGGAGGTCTATTAACTTACAAATGTAATCCTAGAGATAATAAAAATCTCTAGTGTAATAAATGACTCCCCTTTAAAATTTACTCACAAAGATATATAATTTCCCTTTAGAGGTCTATGAAGTGACAAATGTAATCCCATGGATAATCAAAATCTCCCTGCAAGTATGTGTCAAAAAGAAGTTGTCATATCTGATGGGCAATCTCAAGAGAAAAGATAGAAATGACTGAAAGTATCTGGTAAGGAAGGTGTGGGACTGAGCAGGACAAGTAGCCATCATTCATTTAGTTCCCTTTTATGATTTTCAGCTTAAGATCTCCTATCTCTTTGAATTGATATCTGGGACATTCCTCTAGGCCCTCCGGGGTTGCTCCCTCAGCTTTTCAGGCTTTGACTGGAGTGTTATGTACTCAGGAGTAGATTTTTGTAACTTTTACCTCCAAGGAGATTGAAAGAAGAACAGTGTAAGGCCCTTCCCAGCTTGGGCTTAGGGAAGGAGACAGAGAGGGAAGAGCCTGTACCAATACCAAATCTCCTGCGTTCAATAAAGGTGGTCCTATTTCTTGGGGTTGAGTTTCTGCTAATTGTGTTAACTCCTGTTGGAAGTGGGCTAGGGAAGTTACATGCTTAACCAATTCCGAGGTCTTTTGGTCTAACAGAAAACCATTTGTAAGAAAAGGCCATTAACACAGCATTTTGAAAGGACTCAGACCTAACTTTGAAGGGGTATTTCTTACCTGCAGTACAGCAATGGGAAGAAGAGTGACCCAGTAAGGTGAGTTTCTTGGGACAGTTTTCTGAGGTGTCTTTTGATAATATTGTTTGTCTTCTCTACCTTTCCTGGGGACCGGGGTCTCCAGGCACAATGGAGATGATATTGTATGCCTAGTGCCTTTGAGACCCCCTGTGTGATAGCTGCCTGAAACGAGGGGCCATCGTTACTTTGGAGGTATTTAGGTAGACCAAAGCAGGAGCTATTTCATTAACTAACACTTTTATTACCTCAGAGGACTTGGATCCAGAAGGTATTGGATGCTCTTCATCTTTGGCATGTGGGTAAAGACTATCTGTCAGTCTTCCCCTGGATAGTTAACCATCCTTTGGTTTTGAGGAGGAAGGAGCTGCCTGTTGAGGGAATTATTTTTTAAGACAGATTTCACAGGCATTAACAACCTGTTTGACTGTTTTTAATAATTTCTCTTCTGAAAACAATCTCTGGGCACACTCATAGGTTTTATCCTTTCCCAAGGAAAAAGCTTGGTGAAGGATCTTAAGGCCTCTCCATTGGCTGGAGGCTGGCAAGTGGAGTTGCCATCGTCTGACTGTAGCCATCCTGAGGGTTGGAAACCGTACCCTCGAGAGATGGCCCATTCTATCTCTGCAGGGCAGTACTGAGGCTTCATTTCTCCTATGAAGGCTTCCCAGATTAGAAGGGCTTTGGGTGTGTTGAGACCCTGAGGCTTTCTTGCCACTGACTTGGCTGCCTGATCAGCTAACTTGTTTCCTTCAGCTATTTCATCTGTTCCTTTCAGATGTCCCTTATAATGCATCACAGATAAGCCCATTCTTTAAATTTACTTCGTTTTAGTTTTTGCATTGTTTCTAGACTTTAATGCTACTTTAGGTTCTTTTAAATAAGTTCCGTTTCTTTCCAAATTATGTTCGTCTTTTTCTTTAAAAAATCATGGAATGTATCTATAATAGATTTTTAATGTATTTTTATTCTAATTCTATCTACTAAGGCATGGATCTTCTGGGGAGACTACTGAATGCCACAGGTGTTTAGCAGGATCTTTCCATTATAGCTGATAACACAATGTGTCTATATCATACCCATTAGATAAGCATTATTTTTTAAATTGTCAAACAAATAACAAATGACAAAGATGTGCAGCAACACAATTGTTGTACCCTATTAGCGGAAATGTAAATTCATGACCTTTGAAAATTGGTCAGTTTGCAGCTCCCTGACAGTTCTTTCTCCAGTAATTGCTATTTGCCTGGAGCCATGGAGTCAACTCCAGACATGCACATATTAGTACTTAACCAAAGACTCAAGGGGACCCTGCAGCAGATTTTTTTAGCCCTGATAAAATCTGTAAAATATATCCATTTCAACCTTCCCCAATGCTATTATCTGTCTCCTCAACTCGACAAGACCTCCATACTTGCTCTCTATCATCTTGAAAAAAATACCAAGGCAAAAATCAGTGTGATGACAGTGCCCATATAATTAACTTGTTTGCCTTCTGTCAGGCATCACAGTCTGTGCTGCTTGTTTTAGATTGTCTAAAAACAATTGTTTCATATATTTTGAAGAGTTGTTTAGTTGCTTAGAGTAGGAGGACATGTCCAGTACTGTTACCTGTGGCAAATCTGTGTGGGTCTGTAGCAACCTGAATTCTTGCTGCCTCAGAAGAAAGAATTCGACTGAGGAGCATAAAGCAGAAGGAGAGATTTAAGTGTTAGAGCAGGATTGAATGTTTATTAAAAACCTTTAGAACTGAAATGAAAGGAAGTAAAGTACACTTGGAAGAGGGCCAAGCGGGTGACTTGAGAGATCAAGTGCACAGTTTGACTTTCGACTTAGGGTTTTATATGTTGGCATGCTTCCAGTGTCTTGCGTTACTTCTGTTTCTTCCCTTAGGGTGTGCTGTCTGCACGTGCAATTGCCTGCTAGCACTTGGGAGGGGCTGTATGCGTAGTGTGTTTATTGGAGTTGCACGTGTGCTCACTTGAGTCATTCTTCACTTACCAGTTGAATGCTCCTAGAAGGTCATATACCCGTTAAACTCCACTATGTTGTCTCTTAGTGTCTATGCTTAAGCCCACTCATCCAGCTCCTGAGATCTTACGGGGAAGCTGCTAATCACCAGTTTCAGGTTTTTTCTATCTATTGGGAGACTGCCTTTCCTTGGTGCCAGCTACAACCAGTTATTTTAAAGAAACAGTGTAACAACTGCCTGACCATCACCTGGTGGTTGCCTGCCATTCCTGAGAGGAGGGGAGGGAGCCCTCTCTGCCCTGCTCATGCCTGACTAGCTACCTGCTTTGACAATACCATTTAGCTTATCCTGGCTTTTCTTTCTTTTTTTTTTTTTTTTTTTTTTTGAGATGGAGTCTCGCTCTGTCACCCAGGCTGGAGTGCAGTGGTGCAATCTCGGCATCTCGGCTCACTGCAACCTCCGCTTCCTGGGTTCAAGCGATTCTCTCCTCAGCCTCCCGAGTAGCTGGGATTACAGGTGCCTGTCACCACACCCAGCTAATTTTTGTATTTTTAGTGGAGAGAAGATTTCACCATCATGGCCAGGCTGGTCTTGGAACTCCTGACCCTGTGAACCACTGGCCTCGGCCTCCCAAAGTGCTGGGATTACAGGCGTGACCCACCACGCCCGGCCTCAGCTTTTCTTTCTTTTTAAATCAATTACCTAACATCATTTCAAAATCTTTTTAATAAAATACATTTCAAACAACACAGACATTTATAATTGACTTAGTATTTGAGGCAAGTTACATATCTATCCCCAATGGCATTGAAAGCATAGAGTAGCAGAAACAATTCCCCAAAGGATTTTTTAGGTAATTAGAATGGATTAAATAATAAAATACATTGTGCATACAATACAATCCCCAAACAGATAAAGTTACATTAAAACATATGTGTAAATATGTTTGGTGACTTAGTTTTCTTAATTTAAAAAGGGCTTCAATACCTGTTGCTTCTGAATCAAATAACTTTGTAAACTTCTTGAGCAAGGCTTTCATTAGATTTTCACCTTCCTGATTCACATTTACTAAAATCACACATGACTTAGCTAACAGAGTGCTGATACCTTTAAGAAATTCCGTACGATGATAGCAATCAATTGCAACATGAAGCCTACGTTTGAATTTCCTTTTAATGTTCAAGAATATTTACTTTTTTTAAATGACGATTTTCAGACTTTGATTAATGCTGGCTTTTGAACCTAATTTTTTGTATTACTTAAAATTTAACTGGCTGTGACTAGTAGACTAGTGATTAGAAAAATGAAGATAGACTCAAAGTTTGAATTAGGGTACAAAAGTGCTTCATTAAGATGATAACAATAATCACAACTGAGATTTATTAATTGCTTAGATATGCTAGGAGATCTTCGAAGTCGTGTACACATTGTTTTTTAATCCTTACAATCTACCTTGGAGGGAACCTCTATTTTCACTCCTATTGTATTGATGAAGTAACAGAGACTCAGAAAGGTGGATATTTTTGTCCAAAGACACAAAACTAGGCAAAACCAGGATTAAAACCCTGAGAGGCTTGAAGATGACATCTTGTAAATAAATTACATGCTACCGCTCAGACTGCACACTGAAAGATCTAGTAACATTTACTATGGCATTCTATGCCTCTAGACTCTGCAAGAAAGTGAAGATTAAAGTAAGCAAGGTCATTTAATAATTCGGAAATGAACGAAAACCCAGTTATCACTATCTTGCTACTTTCCCTTGATTTTAAATCAAAATCTTACTGTATAATATGGATGCTATTGTAGGAATTTACAGGAACCCCCAATGTATTTAGGATTTTTTCCATCTACCTTAGAGGAAAGAAATCAATCAGAAAATCTTCAGCTATGATGGCAATAGAATATAGCAATTTGAATGTATGCCCTCTGCTCATGCAGATGATAATTTAATTAATGTAGATTAAATTATTAATGACAATGTTTTATCTTTTCATTTGCAAGGATATTTTTAAAATGCTCTCTGGAAAAATATAACATTATTAATCCAGATAAATGAATTTTAACAATGACACTGAGCATTTGGATGTGTGAAATACTATTTACTAATTAATTATACTATTTATCTATTTGATAAATATGTTTTAATATGCTAAAGTTTTTCATATTTATTTTGTCTATTAGTTGATTTTGTATAGCCTCAAATACAAATTTTTTGAAGTTAATATTTTTACATTTGCATTTTAGTATATTAGTATTTAGTATATTTGTATTTCTCTTCTTTAATTGTTTCTGAAGCTATCTGGGTCTGGAATTTTCATTCTGGAAAGGTATTTAACAAAAATTTATTTTATTTAATACACATAACCTGTTTGGGTTATTTATTTTTTATTGAGTGGGCTTTAGTAATTTGTTTCTTTCTAGATCTTTCTCCAATTAAATCATCAAATTTGTTATCCTAAAGTTATTTATAACATCCCTTATAATCTCTCTCATTCCTGATATTGGTAATTTCCCTCTTTTTCAGGCTCTTGAGATTTCTGATGTATTGCTAACACCTCAAAGAATCAGCCTTGGGCTGATTTGATTTTCTTTATTTTTTGGTTGTTATTTTATTAATGTGTAATCTTATCTTCATTATTTTATTTCTTTTACTCATTTTGTATTTAATGTGCTCCTCTTTATCTCATTTCTTTAAGTGGAAATTTAGGTAATTAATTTGATGTTTTTCTTATATGTATTCTAACAAGTTTTTGCGGCTACAAACTTCCCTCAAACATTGCTTTTCTTGGCTTCCACAAATTTTAATATGTTCAATTTTATTTTCATTCTGTTAATAGTAGTTTCTAACTTCTCTTTAATTTCTTCGTTTTCCCTGGTGTTATTTAGAAATATGTTGTTTAGTTTCCAAATATCTGGGGATTCTCTATAAACCTTTTTGTTATTAATTATTAATTTAATTCCATTCTGATCAGGTAATATCCTGTTATGATTTAACTCTTGGATTTACTTAGGATTATTGTATGATTGATAGTGTTTTTCAAGCCTTCAATACCCTTACTGATATTCTGTCTACTTGTACCAATTATTACAATATCATATTAAATGCCTGAATAAAACTGTAGATTTGTATATTTCTTCATTCAATACATTTTTGCTTCACATAAAATATGTGCTCTTATTAGGTACATAAACCTTTATAATTGTGATTTATCTTTTTTTATCTTTTTATATTTTTAGTAGAGACGGGGTTTCACCGTGGTCTCCATCTCCTGACCTCGTGATCTGCCCGCCTTGGCCTCCCAAAGTGCTGGGATTACAAGCGTGAGCCACAGTGCCCGGCCTTATCTTTTTTTATCTTCACTCCATTTATTGAAAATAATAAGCCTTATCAGAATAGATTATGTGCACTGTGTTACATTTAAACTTTGCTACATTTGTTGAATACTAACTCTGAGGTGGTGAGGGGAATCTGATTTCAGCAAGAACATCACTTATATTTACAGCAACATTTAAATAAGTATCATGCATTTACAATTCCCTCTATGTATTCAATTATATAAGACTTACTAATCTAAAATACACGTATGTTTTTTATTCCTTAGATCTTTTCTACTACAGATATATAATTACATAAGTATATATATATATATATATATATATAGAGAGAGAGAGAGAGAGAGACAGTAAGAGACAGAGACACACATTAAGAAGGAAAGAAAGAAAAAGAAAGAAAGAAGAAAGTTTATCTATAGTTCTTATACATGTATCCCATCTTGACAGGGAACTATCTATTGTGTATACAAAAATCCAGTTTGGGGGCTATGTGTATGTGTATTTTAGTTCACAACATAAAAACTTGTGAAACTTGACCCAATTGTATTTAGTTGCTCTTCATTCTCTTGAAAAATTGATGTCATTATCAATAAAAAATATTCCTCTTAATCCCTGGTAATATTTTTGCTATGAAATTACATTTATCTGATATTTAAATAAGGATTCCATTTATCTTTTTATTAATATTAATGTGGTATATCATTTCCCATCTTTTTAGAATAAAATAATTATAAAATATTTAAAGTGAATTTCTGGAAGAAAGCAAATTTTAATGTCATTTTTTTCATCTATTTTTAGCTTTTCACTTGAGTGTTTGAAGGTAGCTACTGAGAGAGAGAATTTAAATATACTATGTTGCTATTTTTTCCAACAATTTTATACGTTCTTTTTTCCCCATTGCTGCTTTTCTGCCATCTTTTGGATTTGTTGTATATATTTTGGTAATTCTATTTTACCTTCTTATTTGATTTATTAACTATAACTCTGTTTTTTAATGGTTGCTTTAGGGTTTATGGTGTACGCCTATATCTCATCACAATCCACCTCCAAGTAATGACATACTGTACTACTTCATGTACAAAATAATGACCTCACATCCGTGCAATTCTACTTTTTTCTCCCAGCATTTATTATTGTCATATAATTTAATGAACTTTACATTGCACTGCTGTTTTTGCTTTAAATGATATCCTCAAAGAGGCTTCAAAATCAGGTTAGAAATATTACTTTTTAATTTATCCACTTATTTATCCACTTAGCCTTTTTGGGTACTCTTAATTCCTTTGGTTAGATGCTACTTTTCATCTCGTATTATTTTCATTCTGTCTGAAGAAATTGCTTTAGCATTTTTATAGTACAAGTAGGTTGGTGACAACTTCTTTTAGCTTTACTCTGTCAAGAAAGTCTTTATTTTGCTTTTGAAAGGTATTTTCACTATAAAATATATTTTTGCTAAGTTATCTTTTTTCTTTCATACTTGTAAGATATTGCCTCATTATCTTCTAACTTGTATTGTTTTCAACAGAACTCTGTTGTCATTTTTATATTTTTCCCTGCTGTATGAAAAAAATATAAAATCTTTCTGGCTAATTCTGAATTATTAACTTTTCCTCAGGTTTTAAGCGATTCAATATGTTTCTTTTCTTGTAATTTTCTTATTTCAAGAATGTGCTTAGGATTCTTTGAACTTCTTGAATCTGTGGGTTTAATTTGGGAATTTAAAAATTCACTGCTATTCAAAATATTCCATCTGACCTCCCTTCCACCTCTCTCCTTCAGCAACTCCTGTTATGTATATATTAGGCTTCTTGAGAGTGCTCCACATTTCACTCATTTCATTTATGTTCCCTTCATCCTTTTAATGTTTGTTTTCTGAATGCGTTTTGTTTGGGATTGTTCTACTGCCATGTTTTCACATTCAATGTCAATACCTTTCCTTCTTCAACATCCAATCTGTGGCCCATACCATGCAATGTATTTTGATATCAGATATTGTGGATTTTGTATCTAGAAGTTCAAGCCTCTTTAAATTTTCTTCTATGTTCTACTTATTTACTTTTTTTCTCTACCTTCTTGAAAATATGGAATTGAGTTATAACTGTTTTATTGACTTTTCATACTAATTCTAAAGCTTGTGCTATTATTGTGTCTTTTTGTGTGGATTTATTTTCTTCCTCAGTATAGATTGCAGTTTCCTGCCTCTTTTCATGCTTGGTAATATTTGATCAGGCGTCAGACATTGTGAATTTCATCTTGTTGTGTCCTAGATAGTTTTGTATTCCTACTTTGTATTCCAAGGTAAAAATTATTGAGCTTTGTTCTAGGATATAGTTACCTGTAAGCAACTTGATTTTTTTTCAAGTTTTTTTTTTTTTAAGCTTTATTAGACAGAGTCAGAACTATGTTAATTTACGTCCGCCCTTGCCCTACTACACAGTCAATTCCGTTGGAATTACTATTCCACCCAATGCCCAGTGAATTTTAAGGCCTTCTCTAGCTGGTAGCAACATGAAATAGTCCTGGTGGAGAGTGATCTCTGAGAATTGTTTCATCTACTTCTTTTGGATAAGTATTTCTCAGTTCTCGGGTAGTTTTTTAATATAAATGTCCTTATCAATGCTCAGCTTCAACATCAAGGGGGACCTTCTGGAGATCTCAAAACCTTCCATTCTCTCTCTGCTGCTCTCTTTTCTTCAGTATTTTACCCTGTGAGTTCAAACTACTTTGATCTATTGGGACTTCCACATCTGTCTTCTCAACTTGGAGAGACTGCCAAGCTTCAACTGGTTTTCCGCTTCTTGCACTGCATTTTAGAAACTCTCTAGTCAGTAAGCCACAGCAATCAGATGGCTCCCCTCATTGGTTTTTCTCTCTCTCATTGTTCACTACCATTTGCTGCCTGATGTTCAGTGTCTGAAATCAATTGTTTCATACATTTTGCCTGTCTCTTTACGTCAATTATTAGGGGCAGGAAGCAAATTTAGTTCTGGTTATTCCATCTTGGTCACAAGTAGGAGATTGTAACTGTAGTTTGGATTTCTCACAGAAAATAATTCTTCACGACTGTGTCAAATAGCAAAAGAGTATTTTTAAAAATTCCTTGGGCAGTGAGAAGAGTAAATTTTTTTGTTTCTTTTTAACGTGGGGAAAGTCATTTCAGAGCCAGGGGGTCTGAGAGTTTCCCTGGTTCTACTTTTCCTTTTGCCATGGGGACAAGAACTGATTTCTTTATTCAGATAGGCAGTATATCCACAGCCTCAAATATCCAGGCCCTCCGAGTTAGCCCACTATGAACCAGTATATTTACCTCCCTGGTTTTAATGCCTTTCTTTATTTTTAACACCTGGAAATGTCACTGTCTTTATTTAAAGCTCATATATTAAAATAGATAAATTTATCTCTGTTCAGTATTATATGGGATCATAGTGGTTGAGAAAGGAGAATACATATTAGCTTTTACTTATAGTTGCTGTTTTTTCTTTTCATTTTGTTATTGCTTTACCTTTTATATATGTTGGTTGTATACATGATATTTTGTTTGAATATTTTGTAGGCAGATTGATAGAACTGACAGAACATTCCAAAAATCTTGAACATCAGGTCACATAACAAAAGGTAAGAAAATTCACTATAGGTGACACATGAACAACAAAGGGGTTAGGAGAACCTACCCCCAGGGCAGTAAAAAATCCACGAATAACTTTTGACTCCCTTAAAACTTTACTAATAGCCTACTGTTGACCAGAAGCCTTATCCATAACATAATTAGTAATTAGCACATATGCCATATGTGTTGTATACTATATTCTTACAATAAAGTGAAAGCAAAAAAACGTTATTAAGAAAATTAAAAGGAAAAGAAAATGTGTTTACTATTCATTAAGTGGAAGTGGATCATCATAAAAGTCCTCGTTCACTTCAGCTTCACATTGTAGTTTGAGGAGGAGGAAAAAGAGGGGCTGTTGGTCTTACTGTCTTGGAGTGGCAGAAATGGAAGAAAATCTAATGTAAGTGGACTTGTGAAGCTCACATCCATGTTGTTCAAGGGTCAACTATATTTAGAAATTTGTCAATATGCTTGGGAATTTTTCATATATCGATTAAAAGAGAACACAGAAAGAAATGAGAATAATTTCAGAAAGCTGTTTTGGGGAACATGGTTATACTGAAGAACATGATGTAGAAGACAAGTAGAGAATACTTCGGGCAGAGTGAAATCAGCAAAGAAGAGAGGTAAGAATAGGAAGGGTAATAAATGTGTAACAATAACAAAACTAAAGTTGCAGTGAAGTATTTGTATTAGGTAAAAACAGCAGATGAAGCTTGATGTGATCAGCTCTGTTTTATATGGAAGTGGCCTAAAGGGAAAAAAATTGAAAACAAAGCCCATAACATCAGATTATTCAGATTCCAACTCCTTAAGAATCTGAAATCAGCTTAATTAGTACATTTTAAAGCAATAATAATGCTCTTATCCCAAATGAGAAACAAAACTTAATGATCTTATTATCTATCTCTTTATACCAAGTTGTCTCATATACTCAAAATGTCTGTAAACCTAAGATGTCTTTTATTTTTAAAAAATTATAAAATAATTGGGCAAAGATAAATTTCCCAGTAAACAAATAAGTTGAGGAAATAATTTGTTCAAAGCCAGAAAATAATAGAAACAAATTTAATTGGAGTTTAACAAGAGCAAATAAAACCTGAAATTTTGACACACTTCACCTGTAGGTAGACACTGGCTGATGACTGACTTACCATATAAGAACTTGCAACATAATTACTGATATTCCTTCATAAACTGACTTGGAATTCTTCCACAGTTAATGTTTTATGTGCATAAATACACATGCACTTGAATATAAATATGCCTCATATAAAGGTAATTAAATATGTTTTTGTGATATAAAAATGACTACATTCTTTTTTAATGCTTTTATCAATCTAATAATTCACAAATTTATCTGCTCAAAATGGTGCACTGTGAAATATAAAGAACAAACTTTTAAAGCTTAAAACACACTGTGATTGATTAAAGCATCCAGGAAGTCAATCCTTTCAATGATTTCCAACTACTCAAATAAAAGATGAATTTTATAAATTTCACCTACAATATATTCTGACCACAATTTACCTCTCTAATATAATCCACCTCTGGTTCCTAAGTAGATAATTTTTCCTACTTAAAACAATCTATACCTTTTACCTTAAAGTTATTTTTCCTTTGCTGCTTGTCCCCGATTTTGCTCAACGCGACTATAACATTTATCCTTAAATTCCTAGCTTAATATCACTTCCCCATGGGAAGACACAGCCCTTTCAAATATATTCATTTCTTTCAACTCCTACTGTAATGTTAGACTAGACCACACCATGCATCATTTGAACATTATTTTTCTTTATTTTTCTCCTATATTTTAATTTTTAAAAAATCTTTAAGTAATTTGTAATTTCCTTGAAGTCATTAAACATTCTTTTTCCCTATTTTCCAAAGCACGGGAAACACTAAACCAAGAAAACACAGGAAAAAACCAATAAGTAAATATCCCAAACATATTTGCTTTTTGATTTATTAATTGATTATTGATATAGATAGTTTATATAACATCAGCCTAGGAACAAGAGGCTCCTAGTAAGGTCTTTTGTGGATAATTCCATTTCTATTTGTGTCTTCCATTGACATGGCCAAAGGAATACATTAATCACAAGCCTAATTTTCTCAGAGTCTTTTCTTTGACTTAATAGTCAAAGTTTGGATCCTTCCAAAGAAGTAACAAAATTTGTATTTGGTCTTTGTTTTTCTCTCCAGAGCATGCCTTCTTAACAGTGAATCTCTTAAGTTTAGCATCTTTTGCAATCTTGATAGGCCAGGAATAATTTCCCAAATCATTAGATCTTAGTTCCTTTTTGCTTAATAGTTCTTTCCTCAGTTTCTCTCCTTTTTCTTCTATTTTACTATAGACCCATTATTCCTTATTCAAAATGCTTGGGACCAGAGTTATTTAGGATTTTGGATTTTTAAAAAAATTCAGAATACTTGAAGATGCAAAATGAGATAACTTGGGGATAGGATCCAAATCTAAATATTAAATTTATTTACATTTGTTATACACCTTATACACATCACTGGAAGATAATCTTACAGAATAATTTCATTAATTTTGTGTCCAAAAGAAAGTTTGTGTTATGTACTTATGTGTTGAATTTTCTACTTTGGGTGTCATGTTGGTGCTCAAAAAGTTTCAGATATTGGACTTTTGGATTAGGTATGTTCAACCTTTTTAAGCAGGGAACAGAAATCAGGTTTTGGTTTTAACACCTTGCTTGGAAATCTCCTCAGCTAATAATTAATGGTTGTTGCTTTAAGTTGTACTTTCCACATAACTGTAGGACACAATTTAACCAAGTTTCTGGCTGTACATACACATGTCCCTTTTCCTCCATTATCCAATAACATTCTTCATTTTCTTATAAGCCCTCACCGGCAGTGCCTTTACTGTCCATGTTTCTACCAACGGTTTCTGATAACTAAAGAATTCTCTAGGACAGTATCTATTTTCCCTACTGTGCTTTGCACTTTGAAACCTCACTAGCAAAGTCATTATCATCTATATTTCTGTACACTATCTGTGCAAGCCAAAAAAGCACTTTCAGTCATGCTCCTCCAAATTTTCCAGCCTCTACCCATTACCTAATTCCATTGCCACTTTCACATTTTAGATATTTGCTAGAGCAGCACCCCATTTTATATGTTACAATCTACATTGTTTCCTATTGTGACTATAAAAAAATTCCCACAAAATTGTTAAGGCAATATAGATTTATTATTTTTATTTTTATGCAGGACAGGAGTTGAAAATGGGTTGGAAAAGTTGTGTTTCTTCTGGAAGGTGTAGGGGGAAATCTGTTTCCTTGCCTTTCACGATTTCTAGAGACTGTTGACATTCCATGTTTCGTGGTCCCACCTACTTTAACCTCTGCTTCTGTCTTCCCATTGTCTTCTCTTGCTCTGACCGTGCCATCTCCTTTTTATAAGGATCTTTGTGATTATACCAAGTCCACACAGATAATTCAGGATGAACTCTCAATTGCAGTATCTTTCACACCTGCAAAGTTCCTTTGCCATGAAAAGTAACGTATTTATGAATTTGGGGATTAAGACATAAATGTCTTTGGGGAGCCATTATTCAGTCCACTACAAAGTTCTAGATCATTTAAAGTTTATTATATAAAAAATTAAGAATTAAGATGAATTAATATTTTTAAAATGAATTAATTTTTTAAAACAATTCTGGCCTGTCATCAGTGCTTAATAAATAAAATATGTTTGTGTCAGTGTTAGGGGTGGCAGAGATCTGAGTTACCCTGAGTTACCAGCAGAGTATCCATAAGATCCCTAGCAACTTCAGTTTTTGTCTCCTTAAAAGAAAGAATTTGAGGGGCATAAAGCAGAAAAAGAGATGAAGGCAAGTCTCAGAGCAGGAGTTAAAATTTATTTAAAAAAAATTTTAGAAAACGAAAGAAAGGAAAATTATCTTGGAAGAGACCCAGGGTGGGTACCTGAAGGACAAAGAGAAAGAGGAGACAGCAAAAAAGGGGGCCCTTAACCTTGATTCTAGGACTTTATAGGCTCGCCTCTTTCCCATGTTTCTTCCCTTCAGGTGCGCTTTCCTCATGTGCAGTGCTTTCTTTATCCTTGGAATTGAGCACACGCAGCATGTTTAGGGAGTTCTATGTATACCCATCTGAGGCTTTCTTCTTTTTTCAGGTGGAGTGGGCCCAGAAGATTATACTTCACCATTTTTGTCTCTTAATGTGCATGCCCGGAAGTTGCTTCTCCCTGGGATCCACATTCAGTGAACGTTTTGATGTTAACAGGTGTGGACTATCAGGAACTGGCCTCTCCCTGGTGATACCAAATTATTGTTTTTAGAGAGGCAAGGCAATAATTGCAGAACCGTCACCCGACTTTCCTAGTGTGGGTAGGGAGAGCTCTCTCCTGCCTGGCTCATGCCTAACTACCTGTAACATAAGTAATGATTAATAGCATGAATTTGGGATTAAAGACACAGATTGAATCTCAGTCCTGACACTATGTGGAACTAAGTGAATTATTTTGCCTCTCTTACTCATATTTTCCTGATCTTTCAATTCATACTGGTGGACTGGTATAGAGCATAGTGAGGTAGGGGTTATTTTTTGGATACTGTATGACATTTTTCATGTAGTGATTTAGCACAGTGTTTGCCACATAGTAAATACTCAAGAAAGTTAATAACATCATTAACATCATCAGAATCATCACCAAGTGAAATATGTAATTGCCTTGTTCTAATTTTGGTAAAAAAAGTATTTTCAATGCAGGATTTATCCAACAAACATTAGAATTTCTAAAATAAATGAAATAGATGAAGTTTGCTTTTTGCTACTTCTCATCCTTTCAACCCTTACACCTTGATTTTGAACTCCAGATTCCCCTATCTCTGCTAGAATTTTCCTTTTCTTTCCCTTTCCCTATTGTATATATTGTTTTTTAACATACTAGATTATTAAGTTATTTAATATGTTTAATGTTTACTACATGTCTAAAATTCCTTAGGGCAAGGTTTTTAGTCTATGTTGTTCATTGTCATACCATAGGACAGTGTATGGCACATAGTAGGCACCTGCTATATATTTGCTAAATAAATGAGTAAATGAATGGTTTTCATCCTGCTTTGCCCCTGAAAAAATTATATTTTATAAATTATTATATAGCAATGACCCTCCAAATCCAGACTTTATCAAAGACTTATTCATATACTGGATATGTTTACTCAATGAACAGATTTGTACAATGTATAAGTCACAAATTTTTGGGTACCATGTTTTCAGAACCTAGTTACCTGTAATAATTCCAAAATCTTTAGGAATGAGTTAATGTATTTGTAATTATAAATAGAATGACAATCATTGACTGTCAGTTTTTTCTTTCTCTAGATTGATGAAGAGAATACTCAGGGAGAGTGTGTTCTTGGTGCACTCATTGTCAGATAGCAAAGTGTATATGTGTTTGAGATAATATCTACGTGTTTAAATGTAGAAAGTATGGGACAGGGTGGTGGTTAATGCTTTAAATAAGTATGCCAGAAAAAGATGGTACATAAATTCTTATATGTTCTTCTTAACCTTCCTCATACATGTCACACCATGCTATCCCATTCTCATTCTTCTCCCTCTTCAGTCAAGAAAATATTATTTTCTTTAGGTTTGGGTTAAATACATGGGTCTTCCAGCTGGTTCTGAAATAATCTTTTTTTTTTGTTATTGACAATATTTTTATAATTGTTAACATCTTCCTCATTGTCCATTGTATTTTTTTCTTCATTTGCAAATGTATTTGTTTTGTTGGAAGAATATTTCAAATTTAAAGGGCACTAAAAAGAGTGAAGAGCCCTAAAGACAACTGGGGTTTTATGTTGAAAACATTTCTCTGAACACCTGCGAACTGTTGAATTTAATTGGGCTACAGCTGGAAGAGACTGTGGAGAGGAGGGAGCAGGCTGGCATTTTTAAACAAGCATACATTAACATCATCACGACTTTCCTCTAACAGGCTAGAGGGCAGAACGGTCATGAATGAATCCAGGCTAGATTAGGGCACTTATACTGTCTTCTCTATCCTTTTATCTATATGTCTTTTCAAGATAGGGTCAGGAAAGTGTTTAAATAACTGGCAATGTTTAGATGTTTAGTTAGATTAACTCTCCCAATTGCATTCCCGTTTCATTAAGGACTGCTGTAAACTGAAGTAATGAGAGAGAAATTGTGGAATTCCAGCAAGCAGTGTACAGTGGTCAGGAAGACAGGGTAAGTGTAGAACATACTCCAAACCTGCACATGTTGAATGCTCAGTAATGATAAACCAGCATCCTGTATGAGGATGCACATTTTTAGAATAGTGTGGTTTTTCTGGTATTATGAAAATTGCTTCCATAGTGACTCTGTGTCATCATTGGCTGAGGAGAAAGAATGGGCACAAATATCTAGAACAATAAATGATAGGGAAGAACTTTCCAGAGAAACAGCCTTCGAGAACACGTCTCAGAATATGATCTGTGGTCATGCGAAAAAAAAAATATATATATATTATTTAAGTAGTGAAAGAAGAGGAGCTATTAGGATTCCCACTGAGAGGATTGGCCAGGGAGGCCTAGGAGGAAGGGTCATTTCTTCAGGAGTCAGTTATCACAGGCCAGTTTCTGTGTCTTACATCCCTCATCTCAAAATTGGAAATGTAATATCCTTCCATAACTATTTCTTAACAGAATTTGAAGCATCAAATCAGATTATGAAACTAAAAGCACTTTATAAAAAGTACAGTTATAATATGTAGGTTCCAGAATTGTTTAAGCAGTAGGGTTGAATTCAAACAGAGAATCCATAACAGTGTCAGGATTAGTTCAGTCCCACAGAGTTAAAAATAGTACTGATATTTTTACCCACGAAACAGTTTCCAATTTCTTGAAAAGAAATAAGAAAACTTCATAAGTCATCATTTTTTTCCATGGGTTCTTTGCTCCAGCTAAACTGATCTTTCGTACCTCTTAAAAAAATGCTTTGCTTTTTCCTTCTTTCCATTTTATTCATCTTATTTTTCCTAAACTATCTATATGCTCCACCATATGTTCAGGGCTCCCAGAGCTCAAAAGGAAGATTGATGCTGTTTTTTTTTTTTGAATAAAGATTAATGCCTAATTATCCAAAATATATTTGGATACTTACTATATTGTGCTACATATGTGTAATATATATATTAGCACCTTACATTACTCAGAATTCTTTATATATATAAAGTATTATATATAAAGTATATATGATATATAAAATATATAATATATAGTAAGTACATAATAGAGTATGTATATAATAGTCATTATATAATATCAAGTATATATAATAGTATGTATTATATATATAGATAAATGCTTTATATATAAAGTATTCTGAGTAATTTGAGATGCTAATTTCATGGTAACTTGTCACAATATTCCTTAGCCACGTAAACCAAGGGTGTCAGTGTAGGAGATGGTATGTAAGCAAAAAGTCACCTCTGGAACCTTCTGATAGATGAAAGTGTCTTTACTCTTGAACTTTTTATGCAGGATTCTCACATACTGTGCTAAGGTAAGACAGCTACAAAATTGTTCCATGTGAGCTACTTACTGCATAGGACATCACCCCAAATGCATTTAATGATATAGCAATAATCTTAACTATAGTATAAATATATTCCTCCCTAAAAACAAGAGTAGTCACTCCTGTGGTAGAACCCTGAGTGACAGAAGGGATTATGCCAGATAGGCAATGGATGTCTAGGGATGCGAAACATGAGAGTATTTGACTTCATCCCCAGAACTTGCAAGCTTGCAGAATTATGGAACTGCGAGCTTCATAACACAGGAGTCACTTTACTAAAAATGTGTAAAGGATTCAGAAACCAATGCTGCCCAAATTCTTACTAAGTCATTGCTTAATGAAAATGACAGACATTTCCACTAAGTAATCATGCCAGAAGGTTAACACCTTAGTACAGAGAACATCTGTCTTAGTCTGTTTTGTGTTGCACCACGGAATACCTGAAACTGGGTAATTTATAAAGAACAGAGATTTATTTCTCACAGTACTGGAGGCTGGGAAATTCAAGATCAGGGTGCCAATAGGTTAGAGCCGAGTCTCTCTGCCTTCAAGATGGCAGCTTGAACAGTGCATACTCCAGAGGGGAGGAACACTATGTCCTCATAAGGCAGAAGAGCAGAAAAGAGCAAACTTTTTCCCACAAGCCTTTTTTATGTAGGCATTAATCCATTCATGGGAACAGAGCCCTCATGACCTAAACATTTCCCATTAAGCCCCACCTCTGACACTGTTTCACTGGAGATTAAGCTTCCAACACATGAATTGTAAAGGAGACAAAAACATTTAACATTCAAATCACAGTGACAGCCAAACAGACAATCATGAGAAAGATACAATCGTGAGAATGAGGATAGAAATTCGAGAGGTGCATTTATAAATTAATATAATTAAACGAAGATGCTCTTCAAATGATGCATGATAAATATTTTAGTGCCATAAGTTAATACCTAAAGTTTAGTAGTTACTTTGGGGCAAATTGCAAGACACTTGCAACACAATAATAATCCAATTAAAATTGTCTAAAATAAAGGAGGAAGAAAATTTTGAATTTTGGAGACATCATAAGTAAAAATAATATAGAAAATCTCCAGTGAGATACACTGTGGTTAACATAATGATCTGAAAATTCTGAAAAGAAGTATATTTCAAGTAGTTAGCATGAAAGGAAAGCAACACAAAAGTGATACAATATCAACTGGCCTCACATATTCCATGACAACCTTCAAACTACCTAACAAATATTTGAAATAACTTCGCTGAAGGAGGTGGAAAAAATTACTCTGCTAAGCAATTTTGGAAAAAAGTTTAGATTATAACAATAAAGGCAAAAGGAACAATACATAAACACTGTACTGCAGTTGACAAAGGTGTTTTCCCAGGGAATAGGGGTTAATAAATATAAAACCATTATACATGAAACTAGAATTCACCACGAAGCAAATGGATGGGATGATGGGATCCAGGTTTCTCAATGTTTGAGTGAGAAGTTAACAAATATGCAATGTAGGAAGGCCAGAATGATCTGTTTGGTGTTGGATTAAAGTTGGAGACAAAATCACGTATAGCTTTGTATGTGTGTGTGTGTGTGTGTGTGTGTATTATATATGTATATATATAAAATGTGCATAGACAGAAATATATGGAAACATATATATACAAACACATGCATATATATAGTCACACCCAAATGAATACATACAGAAATATTTGTAGATATGTACACAAATATATGCACATAAATATATCTCATTTTCCTGTCACTTGACCTAGTGGAGAATCAATGACAGCCCAGGAGCAAAAATTAAGACTCATATTTAATACATTATATAATATTTGTCTTAATCTTAGAAATATATTTTAGAATATGCCTTGAGAGGAAATATTTATCTCAAATTCAGCAATTAAGCATTTTTTCTATTTCTTCTACAAAATGGAATTAGAATTAATTAAACATTTTAAAACATTCTGTGTTGGGTATATTTTCAATTATTTCTGTAAGTCACATCTATCTACTTTTCTATCTATAATGAGAAAATACTGGAATGTTGTATATGATATGCATAATGGAAAAATCATGCATAATTTGATTCATCTGTCAGTAAGAATATTTTAATTTTTATTACACTTAAGTTGCTTTTTGAAAAATAAGGAGCAGGCATAATATTTATCTTTAATCCTAAAACAAAGATATAAATCATTATCTTTTAATAAAACTGAACCCAGAGTTATCTCTTATTAGATGCAGCTAGAAATCTAGTAGAGTATGAAATATAGACTATGGTTCATAGTCAGGATATGCTCATTGACTTGAATTTGTAAAAGATAAGGCAGGAGATGTTTGGCCAAAACTCTGATTATCATAATTAAACTGATAAAAATAATAGGAATAGGAAGTAAAGTTGACATACTTTAACTGTATATAAATCATATGCAAATATATTCACTTTTGAATGGTTACATTGTACTATTTTTCAATTTTATGTCTCGGGTAGGTTATGAGGTTACGGTGAGGCGACAGACACAGAGTCATTCTCTCTACAAGCCAACTACATGCAAATAAATGATTTTGCAGAATATATAGATGTGAATGAGAGGAAAAGACTGAGACCAATAACTTAGTAAAATTTTCACATTTTCCTGTATCTAGAAAAAAACTATAATTTGATTGATTGGTTAACCATGTGAAAAGAAGGGCAGTATTGACTGCTCTCCATTTTAAAAACATGCTACCATTCTATTTGTTCTTCTCCATGTTTCCCTCTATTATTTATTTCTTGAAGATTAATTTCTTCTTACCCTTATACAAAGAATGTCAGTGGTTCATTGAAATTACCTGGCCTTCTTCTGGTCAAATTGGGAATAAAGTCAAGTTTCTTGACTCTGTAGTGTGCATGTTTTCTGGCTCGCTTACCTCGGAGGTTGTCTTTAAAGTTATGTGTGATTCCCTGCCATAAATGTCTTTTGCCCCAAGTACAGCCTTGGGAGAGCTGTAAAGGACAGCTATATAACAAATAATGGAAGATTAAAGGAAAATGAAACCACAATCGAAACAAAACAGAAAGACACAGACTTTCGAAGAGAAGATTTAATGTAAAGTTTTCCTTATATGTATATTTTGGGGGCAAGAAACCTCTATGTCAGTCCAGAAATTCTTTGAATTGTATTGACAAACTTATATTATGTGTAAGAAATCCACTAGTTGAAGGAAGGCTTCAAGTTTTCAGAAAAGATAAAAGAGAAGGCACACACTCCTTTAAAGGCATATTAAAAAGGAAGAAAAGGGGGAAGAAAGGAGGGATGGGAAGAACACCCTATTTATTCAGTGGAGTTACTCCAAGAGATCTAAGAGGAATCCATTTAGTACTCTAATGGTGACAGACAGCCAACATGCTGCCTGGCACATAGAAGAAATTTAATCTGACTCAAGACAGGAGTGAGGGAGAAGCAATTTAGATTAATATATGAGTCTGCAATACTGAGATCACCAAGCCGAACCCACTCATTATAGTAACCCATTATATTTGTGTAAATCTCTACTTGAGAGAACCTGTAGGCATACTGCTAAAGAACAAATGGCAAGATCAAAAGCTCTAAAATGTGAACCTAGGTGATATGGTTTGGCTCTGTGTCCCCACCCAAATCTCATCTTGAATTGCCACGTGTTGTGTGAGGGACCCAGTGGGGAGGTAATTAAATCATGGGGGTGGGTCTTTCCCATGCTGTTCTCAGGAGAGTGAATAAGTCTCAGGAGATCTGATAATTTAAAAAATGGGAATTTCCCTGTAAAAGCTCTTTTTTGCCTGCTGCCATCCACATAAGATGTGACTTGCTCCTCCTTGTCCTCTGCCATGATTGTGAGGCTTCCCTAGCCACATGGAACTGTAAGTCCATTAAACCTCTTTCTTTTGTAAGTTGCCCAGCCAGCTTCAGGTATGTCTTTATCAACAGTGTGAAAACAGACTAATACACTAGGTCTACTTACTCCTGACATATTTCCCTTTTCACAAGCATACTGCAACCTAACATGACTCTCCGCTTAAATGTAATGATACATTATTTTTGGAACAACCAGAGACTTACTTGTTTATATAGCTGATTATTGCTAAAATCATTTCAGCATTTTCTATTTGAGGACAATATTTAAAATATTTCATATTATTAAGTTTTAACAAACTTTCAAAGAGCAAATTAAATAATAATGTTATCTCAGTTTTACAGAAGGTTAAATTGAAGCAGACACATTTAATATGTTGTACATGCCATAGTTAAGGCAGAATTGCGGATTGAAGAAAGCACAGGATTGTAGAACTCATGCTGTTCAAGTAGCCTAACTCAGAACCTAAAACTTATACTAATCTTTGGCTTATGCTAATGAAGAACCGTATTGAGTAATTATTGTTTTTCTGTAGAAGAATTAAAGTTTACAGGAGTTTTGGTTATTTCATTATGCCACAGAGTCTGTAAACATTTAATGCAGAGCACCTACTCTGAATCAGGCCTTGAGTTAGCAACCTTAGGGTATAACGGTATGGCAGTGACCCTGCCCCTTCTCTCAAGGAGTGTTCAGTCATCATAGTGAATCTTTTAGTGATGCTCCAAGAGGAGATAATATAGGTTGGGAAGTTTAAATGATCAGCAGAAACTATACTATTATTTAACAAAATATATTCCAAGTTGAGTGCAGTGGCTCACACCTGTAATCCCAGCACTTTGGGAGGCCAAGGAGGGAGGATCACTTGAGGCCAGGCATTCAAAACCAGCCCAGTCAACATAGCGTGACACCATACATAAAAATGAAAAATTAAAAAATAATTAGCCAGGCATGGTGGTGTGTGTCTGCAGTTCCTGCTACACTGGAGACTGAGCAGGAGGATCACTTGAGCTCAGGAGTTTGAGGTTGCATTAAGCCATGATCACACTTCTGTACTCCAGTCTGGGTGACAGAGAGAGACCCTGTCTCAAAGAAAAAGAAAATCCAGAATCACAGCTAACTACTTGCAGTATCAGTCTAGAATCCTAAGCTTCCAGTCTCTCAATTTTTAGTAGAGTTCCCCCTCCCTAAAATGTTTGTCCACCAAAAAATTGTCAATATATTTTGGGTAATCTCATTGAAAATTATAAAACAAACTAAATCAAAACGTAAATCTCTTCCCCTCAAAAATAGATAAGTATGCAAAGTTTTACATATAAGAATGTTCCCTGACCCCAAGTTAAGAGCAAAAATTTAGAACCAGGTAAAGCAAGATGAGGCCAATAAGGATACATTTAATAATTTAAAATTCTCTAAAGCCTTATAAACTGGGATAATTATTAACTTACTCCTATTGCATTCAGTTGGTCAGCTTTTAGTGAGTACTGTACTCCCCAGAGTGAGGCTAAGGCCAATGGAATGTACAGAAAATAAAGTCCTTCCTTCAAGAACTTTATGATTTGTTTGATATACAAGACACATATGTAAGAAACAAGCATGAAATATTAACTGTAAAAGTGAGAATCTGCATCCACCAGAGAAATGATGCAATCATAAACAATTCTTTTTTATTTAAAATTCTCTCTCTTAAAAATGGTTTAGACTAGAGTATCTCTAAGGGCCCTCAAGCGCTAATATTATATGATTATATCAACAGCAATGGGATCAGGGCTGCTCACACACAGCAAGTTGTATGGAGCACAGCAGAAAAGAAAAAGATTAGCTTCTGCCCAAAGCTCTACATTCACCCACCTCTTTCTTTTTTTACTCTATCTTACTCCTTTGAGACTATCAGCCCTTAGATCTCTCTTGCTTATCTCTACATCTGTAACATCTTATAGCATCTCTTTTTTCCTGATGTCTAAAAATTTTACCTGAAGAACAAAGATGTTAAATTTCCTATATTTATAATACAGGGAATCACCAAAAGGGGATAACATTGTAGTGTTTACTGAGTGGTCCCAGTTTAGAAAAAGATGCCCTATCATCCATGTCCCCCCATTATCCCTCAATTCATATAAGAACAATACTTAGAAAGATGTCACATAATTTTGTGTGCAGGTTCCTAGGGAACCTATTATGCCTCCTATCAGAGAGAAAATAGCAGAGCTGTTCTTCCCTACTAACATGGCAGAATCACTTGTAACATATGGTGATAAATCAGTGACACTTCTCAGTGCCCTTCTTTGAAAGTTACTGCACATCTGGGTCTTCAGAGTTCCTGAAGCTTCTGAGGTATAGAGAGATGGAGGAGTTGAGAGAGGGTACACTAGTGGGGAAAAGCAAATTGCTCTTTAATGTGGTTTAAATATGCGTTTTCCCTATAGTTGATTGCACACTAGTGAAAGTAGCTAAACTTGAACAACCTTTCTTTAATTTTCCAAGCAAACTACCTATTGAATGAGAGAGACAAAAAGCAGTTGAGAGCTCTATATTCTCTGTTCACTCTCCAGATGCAAGTTTTACTCTTTCTACTCTGGGAGATGTGACTGTTCCTCTGTGTAAGCATAGCTCCTGTTAAGGACCCAGTCTCCAATGACTAAATCCAGGCCCTGCCAGACAATTCCACATGAACAACTTCAGCTCTTACTGAAACTCAGTAACTCTGTTTCTTCATTTTGTTCTTCAGAACTTGGAGTGGTAGCAGTTTCCAGATATCACCACTCGTTGGGTGTGTCATCATCTGTTGTTGTTTCACTGAATTCAACACACAACTATGTAAATAATGTATTCATTAAATATTTTCACTACTCTCTTTGAGTCCATCTGCTCTATTTTAGGAATCTGACTGACAGAGTTTTGGTGTCATGGATCAGTTTTATCCTTAGTGCATGGACCAGGAAAAAGATGAAATGAAAGTGGATCTTCAAGGTCATTAAATTGGAACCATAGGACCCTCAAAACAACTAATGAGTACCCTCCCATTACTCAGTATGTCCAACCAGTTATTTTTAGGCAGGGAAAGAAATGTGCCAAGTATTTAGACCTTTGTTTCACTCTCCCTTCTCCTTGCTCATTAGCAGAGAAGATGCATGTGAAAGTGAATAGGTGAAGGAAGTAAAGAGATCATTCTACCCAACTTCCACCCCATCTTAAGACTGCAAGCTGCTAAATCCACTGATAGTTGAAGCCTGTAATACACGGAGGGGAGGAGAAGTGATTTAAATGAAACTTACAAATGAGCAGAATTAGATTTTGAAACTGAAATGACATAGTTTGAATAAACTGAAGTGACTAGTATGAAATCTATCAAAATATTATAAAAAGATCAATGGAAATGGGTTTATATAGGAGAATTGTCAAGCAGTTAGTGGAAACATAAATGGTTTCCCATTTAAGCCTGTGATGAGTTGAGACTCTTCAATAAATCAATTTTACTAAGTGTGGTATGCTCTGGCCAGCGTGATATAGGCTTACTAATGCTGTAATAAATATATGACTGTTACATTTAAGCAGTCTAGTTTATGAGATAGAATCATAAGAAATGTATTATGGTTTTCTTCTATTGATTTGAATATAGTCATGGGCACTAGGTTTTCCTCATACACTGTATAAAAACTAGATGCTTAGGTAATATAGTTTCATTGGTCACTTTAAGATACAAAGTACCGTATCAACTCAGTAAAAAAAATGTCTTTTCAGAATAATCCAAAGTTACAACTTCATTTAGAATTCAAACTTGTTCATTGCCCCAGCTAAAATCTAATGTTAAAGAGAAGATTGAGTTTGGCAAGGGGTCAAGTGGTCACCTCTTTACTTTTCTCACCTAGTATTTCTTCCATATCTTGCCAACGATGGATATAATCTCTTAAAGTACTCACTGAATTTTATAGATATTTAAGCTAGAATACTCCCTCTCTCCTCTGTGTGTGTGTGTGTGTGAGTGTGTGTGTGTGTGCGTGCGCGCATGTATGTCTGTCTGTTGTTTTTGTGCATTTTTTTTTTTTTTTTTTGAGACAGAGTCTCACTAACACCAGGCTGGAATGCAGTGGCATGATCTCAGCTCACTGCAACCTCTGACTCCCTGGTTCAAGTGATTCTCCTGCCTCAGCCTCCCGAGTAGCTAGGATTACAGGCACATGCCAACATGCCCAGCTAATTTTTGTATTTTTAGTAGAGACGGGGTTTCACCATGTTGGCCAGGATGGTCTCAATCTCCTGATTTTGTGACTCACCCTTCTTGGCCTCCCAAAGTGCTGGGATTACAGTCGTGAGCCACTGTGCCTAGCAGTTTTGTCCATTCTTTGGAAAAATATTCTTCTTTATTGCTGCAGTTTCCTTGAAATGGTCAAATGCATACTTATATGGAATGGTTGCTTAAAGCTCCTTTTTCCAAAAAGAGGTTCCAAGATGGCCGAATAGGAACAGCTCCAGTCTGCAGCTCCCAGTGTGATCAATGCAGAAGATGAGTGATTTCTGCATTTCCAACTGAGGCACCTGGTTCATCTCACTGGGACTGGTTGGAGAGTGGGTGCAGCCCACGGAGGGTGAGCTGAAGCTGGGGAGGGAGTCGCTTCACCTGGGAAGCACAAGGGGTTGGCAGATTTCCCTTTCCTAGCCAAAGGAAGCTGTGACAGAGGGTACCTGGAATATCAGGACACTCCTGCCCTAATACTGTGCTTTTTCAACAGTCTTAGCAAATGGCACACCAGGAGATTATATCCCGTGCCTGGTTCGGTGGGTCCCACGCCCACGGAGACTTGCTCAGTGCTATCACAGCAGTCCAAAATTGAACTGCGAGGTGGCAGCCTGGGATAGGGGAGGGGTGTCTGCCATTGCTGAGGCTTGAGTAGGTAAACAAAGCGGCTAGGAAGCTTGAACTGGGTAGAGCCCACCACATCTCAACAACGCCTGCCTGCCTCTGGAGACTCCATCTCTGGGGGCAGGGCATAGCTGAACAAAAGGCAGCAGAAACTTCTGCAGACTTAAACGCCCCTCTCTGACAGCTCTGAAGAGAGCAGTGTTTCTCCCAGCATGGAATTTGAGCTCTGAGAATGGATAGACTCTCTCCTCAAGTGGGTCCCTGACCCCCGTGTAGCCTAACTGGGAGACACCTGCCAGTAGGGGCCAACTGACACCTCATACAGTCAGGTGCCCCCCTGAGATGAAGCTTCCAGAGGAAGGATCAGGCAGCAATATTTCCTGTTCTGCAGCCTCTGCTGGTGATACTCAGGCAAACAGGGTCTGGAGTGGACCTCCAGCAAAACTCCAACAGACCTGCAGCTGAGGGTCCTGACTGCTAGAAGGAAAACTAACAAACAGAAAGGAATAGCATCAACATCAACAAAAAGGACATCCACACCAAAATCCCATCTGTAGGTCACCATCATCAAAGACCAAAGATAGATAAAATCACAACGATGGGGAGAAACCAGAGCAGGAAAGCTGAAAATTCTGAAGAACAGAGTGCCTCTTCTCCTGCAAAGGAATGCAGCTCCTTGCCAGCAACGGAACAAAGCAGGACAGAGAATGACTTCGACAAGTTGACAGAAGTAGGCTTCAGAAAGTCGGTAATAACAAACTTCTCCAAGCTAAAGGAGGATGTTCTAACCCATCAAAAGGAAGCTAAAAACCTTGAAAAAAGATTAGACGAATGGATAGAATAAACAGCATAGATAAGACCTTAAATGATCAGATGGAGCTGAAAACCATGGCAAGAGAACTATGTGACACATGCACAAGCTTCAGTAGCCGATTCAATCAAGAGGAAGAAAGGGTATCAGTGATTGAGGAGCAAACAAATGAAATGAAAGGCGAAGAGAAGTTTAGAGAAAAAAGAGTAAAAAGAAATAAACAAATCCTCCAAGAAATATGGGACTATGTGAAAACACAAAATCTACGTCTGATTGGTGTACCTGATGTTGTGTCTGGAATTGGTGGATTCTTGGTCTCACTGACTTCAAGAATGAAGCGGCGGACCCTCGTGGTGAGTGTTACAGCTCTTAAGGTGGCACGTCTGGAGTTGTTTGTTCCTTCTGATGTTCGGATGTGTTCGGAGTTTCTTCCTTCTGGTGGGTTCGTGGTCTCGCTGGCTCAGGAGTGAAGCTGCAGACCTTCGTGGTGAGTGTTACAGCTCTTAAGGCAGTACGTCTGGAGTTGTTCATTCCTCCTGGTGGGCTCGTGGTCTCACTGGCTTCAGGAGTGAAGCTGCAGACCTTTGCGGTGAGTGTTACAGCTCATAAAAGCAGTGTGGACCCAAAGAGTGAGCAGTAGCAAGATTTATTGCAAAGAGCGAAAGAACAAAGCTTCCACAGTGTGGAAGGGGACCCAAGTGGGTTGCCACTGCTGGCTCAGGCAGCCTGCTTTTATTCTCTTATCTGGCCCCATGCACGTCCTGCTGATTGGTAGAGCCGAGTGGTCTGTTTTGACAGGGCGCTGATTGATGCGTTTACAATCCCTGAGCTAGACACAGAGGTTCTCCATGTCCCCACCAGATTAGTTAGATACAGAGTATCGACACAAAGGTTCTCCAAGGCCCCACCAGAGTAGCTAGATACAGAGTGTCAATTGGTGCATTCATAAACCCTGAGCTAGACACAGGGTGCTGATTGGTGTGTTTACAAACCTTGCGCTAGATACAGAGTGCTGATTGGTGTATTTACAATCCCTGAGCTAGACATAAAGGTTCTCCACATCCCCACCAGACTCAGGAGCCCAGCTGGCTTCACCCAGTGGATCCCTCACCGGGGCTGCAGGTGGAGCTGCCTGCCAGTCCTGCGCCATGCACCCGCACTCCTCAGCCCTTGGGTGGTTGACGGGACTAGGCACCGTGGAGCAGGGGGCAGCGCTCATCGGGGAGGCTCAGGCCGCACAAGAGCCCACAGAGGGGGTGTGAGGCTCAGGCATGGAAGGCTGCGGGTCCAGAGCCCTGCCCCACGGGAAGGCAGCTAAGGCCCGGCAAGAAATTGAGCACAGCGTCAGTGGGCTAGCACTGCTGGGGGACCCAGTACACCCTCTGCAGCCGCTGGCCCAGGTGCTAAGCCCCTCACTGCCCAGGGCTGGTGAGCCCACGCCCACCCGGAACTCCAGCTGGCCCGCAAGTGCCACGTGCAGCCCCATTTCCCACTTGCGCCTCTCCCTCCACACCTCCCTGCAAGCTGAGGGAGCCGGCTCTGGTCTTGGCCAGCCCTGAAAGCGGCTCCCACAGTGCAGCGGTGGGCTGAAGGGCTCCTCAAGTGCCACCAAAGTGGGAGCCCAGGCAGAGGAGGCACTGAGAGTGAGCAAGGGCTGTGAGGACAGCCAGCACACTGTCACCTCTCAATGTGATGGGGAGAATGAAACAAAGTTGGAAAACACTCTGCAGGATATTGTCCAGGAGAACTTCCCCAACCTAGCAAGGCAGGCCAACATTCAAATACAGGAAATACAGAGAACACCACAAAGATATTTCTCAAGAAGAGCAACCCCAAGACATATAATTGTCAGATTCACCAAGGTTGAAATGAAGGAAAAAATGTCAAAGGGCAGCCAAAGAGAAAGGTGGGGTTACCCACAAAGGAAAGCTCATCAGACTAACAGCAGATATCTCAGCAGAAACGCTACAAGCCAGAAGAGATTGGGGGCCAATATTCAACATTCTTAAAGAAGAGAATTTTCAACCCAGAATTTCATATCAGCCAAACTAAGCTTCATAAGTGAAGGACAAATAAAATCCTTTATAGACAAGCAAATGCTGAGAGAGTTCATCACCACCAGGCCTGCCTTACAAGAGCTCCTGAAGGAAGCATTAAACATGGAAAAGAACAACCGGTACCAGCCACTGCAAGAACATGCCAAATTGTAAAGCCCTTCAATGCTAGGAAGCAACTGCATCAACTAATGAGCAAAATAACCAGCTAACATCATAATGACAGGATCAAATTCAGACATAACAATATTAACCTTAAATGTAAATGGGCTAAATGCACCAGTTAAAAGACACAGACTGGAAAATTGGATAGAGTCAAGACCCATCAGTGTGCTGTACTCAGGAGACCCATCTCACGTGCAGAGAAACACATAGGCTCAAAATAAAGGGATGGAGGAAGATCTACCAAGTAAGTGGAAAACAAAAAAAAGCAGGGGTTGCAATCCTAGTCTCTGATAAAACAGACTTTAAACCAACAAAGATCAAAAGAGACAAAGAAGGCCATTACATAATGGTAAAGGGGTCAATTCAACAAGAAGAGCTAACTATCCTAAATATATATGCATGCAAAACATGAGCACCCAGATTCTTAAGGCAAGTCCTTAAAGACCTACAAAGAGAATTAGAGTCCAACACAATAACAATGGGAGAGTTTAGCACAATGGGAGATAGAGACACAAAAAACTCTTCAAAAAATCAATGCATCCAGCAGTTGGTTTTTTGAAAAGATCAACGAAATTGATAGACCACCAGCAAAGAAGAAAAGAGAGAAGAATCAAATAGACACAATAAAAAATGATGAAGGAGATATCACCACTGATCCCGCAGAAATACAAACTACCATCAGAGAATAATATAAACACCTCTACACAAATAAATTAGAAAATCTAGAAGAATTGGATGAATTCCTGGACACATACACCCTCCCAAGACTAAACCAGGAAGAAGTCAAATCCCTGAATAGACCAAAAACAGGCTCTGAAATTGAGGCAATAATTAATAGCCTACCAACCAAAAAAAGTCCAGGAGATGGATTCACAGTCGAATTCTACCAGAGGTACAAGGAGGAGCTGGTACCATTCCTTCTGAAACTATTCCAATCAATAGAAAAAGAGGGAATCCTTTCTAACTCACTTTATGAGGCCAGCATCATCCTGATACCAAACCCTGGCAGAGACACAACGAAAAAAAGAGAATTTTAGACCAATATCCCTAATGAACATCGATATGAAAATCCTCAATAAAATACGGGCAAACTGAATCCAGCAGCACTTCAAAAAGTTTATCCACCACAATCAAGTTGGCTTCATCCCTGGGATGCAAGGCTGGTTCAACATATGCAAATCAATAAACATTATCCATCACATAAACAGAACCAAAGACAAAAACCACATTCTTATCTCAATAGATGCAGAAAAGGCTTTCAACAAAATTCAACAGTGCTTCATGCTAAAAATTCTCAATAAACTAGGTATTGATGGGATGCATCTCAAAATAATAAGAGCTATTTATGACAAACGCACAGCCAATATCATACTGAATGGGAAAAAACTGTAAGCATTCCCTTTGAAAACTGGCACACGACAGGGATGCCCTCTCTCACCACTCCTATTCAACATAGTGTTGGAAGTTCTGGCCAGGGCAATCAGGCAGGAGAAGGAAATAAAGGGTATTCAATTAGGAAAACAGGAAGTCAAATTGTCCCTGTTTGCAGATGACATGATTGTATATCTAGAAAACCCCATTGTCTCAGCCCCAAATCTCCTTAAGCTGATAAGCAACTTCAGCAAAGTCTCAGGATACAAAATCAATGTGCAAAAATCACAAGCATTCCTATACTTCAATAACAAACAAACAGAGAGCCAAATCATGAGTGAACTCCCATTCACAATTGCTTCAAAGAGAATAAAATACCTAGGAATCCAACTTACAAGGGATATGAAGGACCTCTTCAAGGAGAACTACAAACCACTGCTCAACGATATAAAAGAGGACACAAACAAATGGAAGAATATTTCATGCTCACAGATAGGAAGAATCAATATTGTGAAAATGGCCATACTGCCCAAAGTAATTTATAGATTCAATGCCATACCCATCAAGCTACCAATGACTTTCTTCACAGAATTGGAAAAAACTACTTTAAAGTTCATATGGAACCAAAAAAGAGCCCACATTGCCAAGAAAATCCTAAGCCAAAAGAACAAAGCTGGAGGCATCACACCACCTGACTTCAAACTATATGACAAGGCTACAGTAACCAAAACAGCATGGTACTGGTACCAAAACAGAGATATAGACCAATGGAACAGAATGGAGGCCTCAGAAATAACACCACACATCTATAACCATCTGATCTTTGACAAACCTGACAAAAACAAGCAATGGGGAAAGGATTCCCTATTTAATAAATGGTGCTGGGAAAACTGGCTACCTATATGTAGAAAGCTGAAACTGTATCCTTTCCTTACACCTTATACAAAAATTAATTCAAGATGGATTAAAGACTTAAATGTAAGACCTAAAACCATAAAAGCCCTAGAAGAAATCCTAGGCAATATCATTCAGGACATAGGCATGGGCAAGGACTTCATAACTAAAACACCAAAAGCAATGGCAACAAAAGCCAAAATTGACAAATGGGATCTAATTAAACTAAAGAGCTTCTGCACAGCAAAAGAAACTACCATCAGAGTGAACAGGCAACCTACAGAATGGGAGAAAATTTTTACAATCTACCCATCTGACAAAGGGCTAATATCCAGATTCTACAAAGAACTTAAACAAATTTACAAGAAAAAATCAAACAACCCCATCAAAAAGTGGGCAAAGTATATGAACAGACACTTCTGAAAAGAAGACCCTTATGGAGCCAACAGACACTTGAAAAAATGCTCATCATTACTGGTCATCAGAGAAATGCAAATCAAAACCACAATGAGATACCTTCTCACACCAGATAGAATGGCGATCATTAAAAAGTCAGGAAGCAACAGGTGCTGGAGAGGATTTGGAGAAATAGGAACACTTTTACACTGTTGATGGGAGTGTAAACTAGTTCAACCATTGTGGAAGACAGTGTGGTAATTCCTCAAGGATCTAGAACTAGAAATACTATTTGACCCAGCCATCCCATTACTGGATTATAAATCATGCTACTATAAAGACACATGCACATGTATGTTTATCGTGGCACTATTCACAATAGCAAAGACTTGGAACCAACCCAAATATCCAGCAATGATAGACTGGATTAAGAAAATGTGGCACTTATACACCATGGAATACTATGCAGCCATAAAAAAGATGAGTTCATGTCCTTTGTAGGGACATGGATGAAGCTGGAAACCATCATTCTAAGCAAACTATCGCAAGGACAGTAAACCAAACACTGCATGTTCTCACTCATAGATGGGAATTGAATAATCAGAACACTTGGATACAGGGCTAGGAACATCACACACTGGGGCCTGTCATGGATTGGGGAGAGTGAGGAGGGATAGCATTAAAAGAAATACATAATGTAAATGATGCATTAATGGGTGCAGCACACCAACATGGCACATGTATACATATGTAACAAACCTGCACATTGTGCACATGTACCCTAGGACTTAAAGTATAATTAAAAAAAAAAAAGAAAGAAAAAAAAAAGCTCCTTTTTCCTAAATTTCAAGTAAGGGGAAGGATGAAGTCATTCTAAATCTCCAACTTTCAACCATTTTGTACCTGTAATCTCAAAATGGATAAGAGGCTTAAAAGGTATAAATTGTTGAATTTCATTTCAATGTTCTTTCAAGTCTTTCAGTCTCAGTGTAAATATCTGTTTTCATGGTGGGACAACATAAGAAATTGTCTTAGATGGTTGAAGGTAGATATGCTCTCCACCTGTCTTCCAACTAATTGTGTTAAAGAGAGCGTCTATGGTTTCTTAGCTCCTTCACACTGGTAAGTTTCTCATTCCGCATGGGCTTCACTGAATACAGAACAGTTGCACATCTATCAGGGGTTAGATAGGCATTGTGAAGCCGTGTACACTTTCTGCCTTGTTATTTTTCTCATGTAACATTTGTACTCCATCTTTGTACAATCTCACACCTAGGAAGCGAGGACAAGTTTGCAAACTCAGATTAGCCTTTTATAGTTTGTCCAGCATACTACAAATGAATCTAATACAAAGAATGTAAACTCAGTGTGTCGAGTTCCAGGTCCCTTGATGATCATCAATTTTCTGCAGGAGAGCCAGGTGTCTTTATGAATAATAGAAACCACACAGCTTAGTTCTGGGAGAAAAGGTGAATTTATCTAAATAACCAGTTGTATCTCATTTTCAATGAAATTGATTGGCCACTTGATAGACTATAAACAAGTCTGTAAACACGTTTGTCAAGTGAAATGACCTGTGGTAGAATGGTCCTGTCTATAGAGTGTGGATTTTGCATGTGCACTGAGGGCAAGAAGGGTCAGAGAGTGTACAGGTCAGAAGGAGATTTAATGAATTAAATTAAAAACACAGGGGGAAAACACATAGGCTCTGTTTGACCTCTTTCTCTGAACTTCCATGCATTTTATACTTACTTCTAAATACTTGTCTCAATTTGTATACTGTACATAAAATTCAAAAAGTATATATATTTTCTCCTCCAATGTGTTTGAGATTATGCTAAATACCTTTGCTGTTTGGGCTACAGAATAGACCATGAAGTCTTTGTGAGAATGCAGTAGATATTTTTTTTATCTTTGAAGTCTTGGTTCCCATTACAATATCTGAACCCTGGTATGAACTCAATACAAGTTTTTCTTTAAGGGGAATGAAATTTGAATTGAATATGTTCATGTTAAGAGTGTTCCTAGTTTTAGGGGCTGTAAGATTTCATAATAATTACAAAGTAAATTACTTAATGTTAAGATAATTGTGTGCTAGAAGAGAAAGTCAACTCATGTGGCTCTCACATCCTTTCATGATCAAGGCTCTTTTGAAGTGGATCCTGTGATGGAACCATCTCTTGTCTCCCCTCCTACTTTCACTTTCAGCAGAGATGAAAGATAATGAAAACAGCCACAACAATTCTTTAGGTGCTAGGGAATAAGGCGGCAGGATTGTAGCCAACGGGACAGTGGCTGCTTTATATTTACCAATGAGTTTACTATAAGGATGCTTTGAAGATAAAAATAAGTTAGACAAAAGGAAAAGTAGCAGATGGTGGTAGTCATAGTTTAGGAATAAATCAGTCCATTCAAAGGGAAGTAGAAGTACCTGATTGACAGGAATTATGATACCAAAGAAAATTAAACTGATGTGTTTTTCTGTTATTATTTGATATTTTAAAGATATTTTTTAAATGCTGGACCTGGGAGGTAAGGTGAAATTGACAACCATGTCCTTATATTAAAACTCTTATTTTGGACAGTTTGTTTAGGATTTGAGGTGATTACAAAAAACAGAGACTTACCCATGAAAGCAATGTCTGCTAAGCATGTGACAGGACAAATATATGAGCTAAAGCAAATCATCTCCTTTCTCCTTATTTGCCTTGTTTGTAAAATGGAGAGAATTGTATCTAATGATCTGGAACCTTCTTTTGGTACCCAAATTAAATTCCATTTGTTCCCTCCCCTGGTATGCATTTTTGTTCCCTCCCCTGGTATGCAGCAGTACTTTCATCCAGTTTAGAGTCTTCCTGTTCTGAGGAAAACAGTGAATTTATACAAATTAAGAAATAATTATTATTTTTTTCAGTTCAAAATAGGGTCCTCACAGCATAATACTTAATACAAAGTGAAGAAATCACTGATGGCATAATTTTTGAGATTATATCAAAAGCAGTCTTTTTTTCTTTGCAGAAAATCTTTTCTTATATCCTTCAAACTGCACAATATAGACAGGTGTCAGTTCCAGCTAGGTAAACTCCTTTTAAAAACACTATTAGGAATCAAACAGGATCCAAATGTAGTTTGGTTTCATAAAGAAAGAGATGAGTTTTCTTGCAGTGGAACTCTCAAGCAATCTTACTGAAGGCATTGAAATTTAAGCAGTAATACAGGAATATTAGTAACATCAAAAATAAAAGTAAATATTTTTAGAAAGGACAATTGAGGAAGACAGATATCAATAAGAAATGGAGCCATCTCCAAATTTTCAAACTACGTAACTTGGTTTCATACAGTCAACTGAAGTTCAAGATTTTATAGGCTTTATTAAATGTTTTCGTTTTGGTTTGTTTTACAGTTTTTCAGTGCTAACCTAAATGAGAGTCACATAGGGTAAAGAAGGTTGTAAAATAAAAATTAGATATTTTTATTTTTTAATTTATTTTTTATCTTTTATTTCCAACTTTTATTTTACATTCAGGGGTATATGTGCAGGTTTGTTATAGGTAAACATGTGCCATGGTGGTTTTCTGCACAGATCTTCCCATCACCTAGGTATTAATTTCAGAATCCACTAGCTATTAATATTCTCCCTAATCTTTTCCCTTCTTCCACCCCCAACCCTCTGACAAGTCCCGGTGTGTGTTTTTCCCCAGCATGTGTCCATGTGTTCTCATAACTTAGCTCTCACCTTTAAGTGAGAACAGGCAGTATTTGGCCTCCAGCTCCATCCATGCCCCTGCAAAGGATATGATTTCATTCCTTTTATGGCTGCATAGTATTTCATGATGTATATGTACCACATTTTCTTTATCTAGTGTATCATTTGTGAGCATTTAGGTTGATTCTATTTCTTTGCTATTGTGAATAATGCTGCAATGAGCATTTGAATGCATGTTGTCTTTATAATAGAACAATTTATATTTCTTTGGGTATATACCCAATAATGGCATTGCTGAATCAAATAGTATTCTGCCTCTAGATCTCTGAGGAATTACTACACTGTATTTTACAATGGTTGGACTAGCTTACACATCCACCAACAGTGTAGAAGCATTCCTTTTTCTCCACAAACTCACCAGCATCTATTGTTTTCTGACTTTTTAGTAATAGCCATTCTGACTGCTGTGAGGTGATATTTCATTGTAGTTTTTGTTTGCATTTCTCTAACGATTAGTGATGTTGGGCTTTTTTCTCATACGTTTGTTGACAGGATGTATGTGTTCTTTTGCAAAGTATCTGTTCATGTCCTTTGCCCACTTTTTAATGGGGTTGTTTGTTCTTTTCTTGTAAATTTGTTTAAGTTCCTTATAGATGCTGGATATTAGACCTTTGTCAGATGCATAGATTGCAAAAATTTTCTCCCATTTTGTAGGTTGTCTGTTTATCCTGTTGATAGTTTCTTTTGCTGTGTAGAAGCTCTTTAGTTTAATTAGATACAATCTGTCAACTTTTGCTTTTGTTGCAATTGCTTTTGGTATCTTCATCATGAAATCTCTGCCCATGCCTATGTCCTGAATGGTATTGCCTAGATTTTCTTCTAGGGTTTTTATAGTTTTTGGATTTACATTTAAGCCCTTAATCCATTTTGAGTTAATTTTTGTATATGGTGTAAGGAAGGGGTGCAGTTTCAATCTTCTGCATATTGCTAGCCGGTTCTCCCAGCACCGTTTATTAAATATGGAATCCTTTCCCCATTGGTTTTTGTCAGGTTTGTCACAGATCAGATGGTTGTAGGTGTGCAGCCTTATTTCTGGATTCCCTATTCTGTTCCATTGGTCTATGTGTCTGTTCTTGTACCAGTACCATGATGTTTACTGTAACCCTATAGTATTTTTTGAAGTCAGGTAGTGTAATGACTCCAGCTTTTTCTTCTTGCTTGGTATTGCCTTGGCTATTTGGACTTATTTATTTTGGTTCCATATGAATTTTAAAATAGTTTTTTTCTAATTTTGTGAAGAATGTCAATGGTAGTTTAATGGGAATAGTATTGAATCTATAAATTACTTTGGGCAGTATGGCCATTTGATAATATTGATTATTTATATTCATGAGCATGGAATGTTTTTCCATTTGTTTGTGTCATCTCTGATTTTTTTGAGCAGTGGTTTGTAGTTCTTCTTGAAGAGGTCCTTCACTTCCCTTGTTAGCTATATTCCTAGGTAGTTTATTCTTTTCGTGGCAATTGTGAATTGGAATTCATTCATGATTTAGCTCTCTGCTTGGCTGCTGCTGGTTTATAGGAATGCTAGCGATTTTTGCTCATTGATTTTGTTATCCTGAGGCTTTTCTGAAGTTGCTTGTCAGCTTAAGAAGCTTTTAGGCTGAGACAATGGGGTATTCTAAATATATTATCATGTAATCTGCAAACAAAGATAATTTGACTTCCTCTCTTCCTACTTGAATACCCTTTATTTCTTTCTCTTGCCTGATTTCCCAGGCCAGAACTTTCAGTACCATGTTGAAGTGAGACAGGGTAACCTTGTCTTGTGCTGGTTTTCAAGGGGAATGGTTCCAGCTTTTTGCCCATTCAGTATGATACTGGTTGTGGGTTTGTGATATATGGCTTTTATTATTTTGTGGTATGTTCCTTCAATACCTAGTTAATTGAAAGTTATTAACATGAAGGGATGTTGAATTTTGTTGAAGGTCTTTTCAGAATCTATTAAGATAATCTTGTGGTTATTGTTTTCAGTTCTGTTTATGTGATGAATTGCATTTATTGATTTGTGTATGTTGAAATAACCTTGCATCCCAGGGATGAAGTTTTGTTAATTGTGGTGGATAAGCTTTTTGATGCCAGTATTTTGTTGAGGATTTCTGCATTGATGTTAATGAAGGATATTGGCCTGAAGTTTTTTTTGTGTTGTATTTCTGCCAGGTTTTGGTCACACAATGATGCTGGCCTTATGGAATGAGTTAGGGAGGAGTCTCTCCTTTTCAATTTTTTTGGAATAGTTTCAGTAGAAATGGTACCAGCTGTACTTTGTACCTCTGGTATCATTCATCTGTGAATCTGTCTGGTCCTGGCTTTTTTTTTTTAATTTGTTGATAGGCTACTTACTACTGCCTCAATTTCAGAACTTGTTATTGGTCTCTTCAGGGATACAATTTCTTCTTGGTTCAGTCTTGGGAGGTTGTATCTGTACAGGAATTTATCTATTTCTTCTGGTTTATGTGTATAAAAGTGTTTTTAATATTCTCTGTTGTATTTCTGTGAGGTCAATGGTAATATCGCCCTTATCATTTCTAATTGTGTTTATTTGAATCTTCTCCCCATTCTTCTTTATTAGTCTAGCTAGCAGCCTATTTTATTTTATTTTTTTCAAAAAAAAAAAGCAGCTCCTGGATTTGTTGATCTTTTGAAGAGTTTTTCATGTCTTCATCTCCTTCATTCAACTCTCCTTTTGATTACTTCTTGTCTTCTGCTAGCTTTGGGGTTTGTTTGCTCTTGGTTCTCTAGTTATTTTAGTTGTGATGTTGGGTTGTTAACTTGAGATCTTTCTAGCTTTTTGGTGTGGGTATTTTGTACTATAAATTTCCCACTTAACAGTGATTTAGTTGTGTCACAGAGATTCTGGTACATTTGTCTTAGTTTTCATTAGTTTCAAAGAACTTCTTGATTTCTGCCTTAATTTCATTACTTATCCAAAGGAGTAGGTTGTTCAATTTCCATGTAGTTGTGTGGTTTTGAATGAATTTCTTAATCTTGAGTTCTAATTTGTTTGTACTCTTGTTCAAGGGACTGTTATGATTTCAGTTCTTTTACATTTGCTGAGGAGTTATATACTTCTGGTTGTATGATCAATTTTAGAGTAAGTGCTATGTAGCAATGAGAAGAATGTATATTATGGTGTTTTGGGTGGAGATTTCTGTAGATATCTATCAGGTCCACTTGATCCAGAGATGAGTTCAGGTCCTGAATATTTTTGTTAACTTTTTTCTTGACGATCTGTCTAATATTTTCAGTGGAGTGTTAAAGTCACCCACTATTACTGTGTGGGAGTCTAAGACTCTTTGAAGATCTCTAAGAATTTGCCTTATGAATCTGGATGTTCCTGTATTTGGTGCATTTATATTTAGGATAGTTAGATCTTCTTGTGGAATTGAACCCTTTACCATATGTAATGCCCTTCTTTGTCTTTTTTTTTTTTTTAATCTTTGTTGGTTTAAAGTCTGTTTTGTCAGAAACTAGGATTGTAAACCTTGCTTTTTTCTGTTTTCCATTTGCTTGGTAAATTTTTGTCCATCCCTATATTTTGAGCTCTTTGCATGTCAGATGGGTCTCTTGAAGACAGCATACCAACGAGTGTTGGTTCTTTATCCAGCTTGCCACTCTGTGTCTTTTAATTGGGGCATGTATCCCATTTACATTTAAGGTTAGTACTGTTATGTATGGATGTTTTCCTGTCATCATGATGCTAGCTAGTTATTTTGTAGACTTGTTTATATGGTTGCTTCATAGTGTCACTGGTCTGTGTATTTCAGTGTGTTTTTTAGTGGCTGGTAAATGGAGCCCACAGACTGACACTGCTTGGCTTCTTGGATTTAGCCCCGTTCTTAGGAATATGTATGGACCTCTCACCTTGTCTGAGTGGCAATTACCTTTGTCAGAGATCCCAGGGCTAGAATATGTAAAGCTCCCAGGTTTCTGTGTGTTTCTGAGCAGCAGCTCTACTGAGACTCCACACAGTTCTGTGTGTTGAACCCAAGGGCTTGGTGGAGTGCACTCAGGAGGGGAGCTCCTGATTCATGGGTTGAAAAGGTCTATGGGAGATGCATGGTTACCCAGGGTCACACATTTACTCACTACTTCCCTTGGCGGGGGTTCCCTTGGCTCCATGTTGCTCCTGAATGGGCCATCATCTTGTCCTTCTTTCCTTTATTCTCTGTGGATTGAGTTGTTTCCTCAATCAGTCCCAATGTGAGTACCTAGATATTTCAGTTGAAGGTGCTGTATTTACTCAACCGTTTTCTTCCTCTTTATAAATGCCATGCACTACAGCTGCTTTTAATCAGCCATCTTGAGCCACCTCCCCCAAATTAGAGATTTTTTAAAGAGAACAAAGGATTTAAAGAATATGCTGAAATCTATTGAAAAAGGTGAGAAAAAAAGCAGAGATGACAAAAATATAAAGACATAACATGATCAATTAGTATAGAACTTGAGAGTGGGAATTTAATAACCTCTAGACATTTTAGTGTTTATGTATACAAATTCTGACTGTAAGTCCCAGCTTCAGACACAGGACCTTATCAGTGTCTATCTATAAAGCTCACATATATGCAACAATCAAGGTCAAAGTGTTAGGGCTGCATGAGGGCATATATGTAAAACCTATAGCTAGATTGGTGTGGGTAGCAGACTCAACATGTGTGCACTGTTTTAATTGAAGACCAACATATTTGAGTTTTCCACATATGTATCTCTGAAGTTTTCCAGATTTATGACATTTACTCCTAGTGCAGTGTTATCCACTATCTTCCTGATATGTCAGTAGCTATTTGCAGGTCCCTCACACATACAATATATTAGGAAATGATTTCTCCATTGTATACCTGGTTCCTATGAACCATAAGTAAATTTTTACTAGTAAGTAGAATCTGATCATTTTTGAAGATGCATTTTAATGACATTATTCAGGAATATCAAAGAAGGCAGCTTCTACAAATAAAAGACACAAAGCATCTTATCTCAGGCCTAAGTTAATTTCTTTCTAAAGGGTGGTAAACTTATAGAAGCTGTGAAGAGATCACCCAGTTACTGAACTGATCTTATCCACTTTTTGCACATCTGTTTGACACCGACCCTTTTACTGTAGAAAAAGTACATATTCTTGTACTTCTCTATGCTTTAGCAATGTCTTGCAGGCTTTTTAACTGGGTAAGTCATGGTCCTTGAGGAGAAACTCTTTTACTGAAACCACCAAGCAACTCATTAACTGAGAAACTTGTAGGTGGGTGTGCTCCAGGGCACTAACAGATGGTTTAATTGGTTACAAAATTCCAGAAGGCAATGTGCAGATTGACAGAGCATTTTTGTCCAAAATCCAGGGTAACTCTAGCTGTATGTAGGGAAGAAAACTGCTACCTGAATAGCATATATGATTTTGGGGAAAGTGGTCGGACTTCTATAGCTCCAATCTATTCTTCATTACTTCATTGTTAACATCAACCTGTAACATTATAGATGCATTTCTGTGATTTAAGGCTTATCCCTTGTTTATATTCAACTTTCCCTGGGAGTTTTAACAAGCTAAATATGAATGACTATTTAGGTCCTTTCCAATTAGCTACAGTTGGAGAAGTTTCTCCATTGACCCCAGATTCAGATCCTTTACTCTAAGCATACTAACCATAAAGAATATGGAAAAATAACTAGGGATGAACAGCCAAATGTAATAATGCTAAAATAGAATACTAGATTTATTCTCAACCACTAACTCAGGACAGCTTTCTTTGTTGTTTATGCATCTGTGGTAATGACAATTTAGTACCCTAAGCCAATGTTTTCTCGTTTATGACTAATTAGGAGGTGGGGTGGAGAGTGACCATACTGGCAGACAGAAAACAATGTCCCTGTTGCATGTTCAAGCCACTTCACAGAGGAGAACACTTAAATGCAAATTGACCAATACACTTTTTTCATACAGAAAAGTTTTAACATTTCAAAAATGATTCATATATTTTACCTTGTCTTAAGTTATACAGGGAATATTCAAGTGGTTTCCAATTCTGACACCCTCAATTCAAGCTCCTGGAATGAAGCCATTGCTGAATTATTATTTATTCCTTTTTAATTTATTATTCTTAAGTGCCTTCTAACGAGTTTCATTGATTTGTTCATTGTGCTTCTCACAAGTCAGGTTGGCCATCTTTCTTAGTATGTTGACATTCATATTGATTTTGAATAGCCTTCAATATCTTTCTTCATTTGGGCAGGGCTGATGAGCCTATTCTTAAATAAATAATTGAAAAGTAGATTTTTTTCTATTTTTATCTAGTTGTTTTGACACATATACACACATACACAATGCACAGAGACAGGAGGCTGCAAATGGGGTAAAAGCTATCTCAGGAAGTACACAGGGGGGTCATAATAAAAATTATTGACACTTTCTTAGTTCTCCCTAGGTTCTAGGTGTTATTATAAATGTTGTAAGTATAAACTAATTCACTACTTCGAATAACCCTGAGAAGTAAATGCTATTATTATTTTCACTTTATATATGAGGAAAATAAGGCATAGAAAGGTTAATCTCAAGATCACACTCTGTTTTTTAATCATTAGCTGAAGGGTTTAAGAAACACAAAATGAGAATGTAACTGAAGAACAAAGACTACTTGCCCTACCCCATCTGATTCATCTTTAAGAGAAAGACCGTGAAGAAAGCCTAGCAGAACTTGATCTGACTTTTCAATTTTCATGTAGAAAAACAAAGGGACTGTGTGGAGCTCTTGACTGGCTGAGGCTGTTGGAGTTGGCATTGGAAAGGGGAGAAATACAGACTGGTCTGAGGAGATGTATGTACCTAAGAGGTTGGCTGAGGTGATTTAGCTATCACTAATAGCAATTAGGTTATGAATTCTGGAAGTAAAAGGCAAGAACAGTATTGAGCTGAAGAACAATCTACAAGCAAAGAACTGTGGCAAAACATTTAGGTATTTCTAAAGGGTGTGTCAAGAATCAAGTATACAAAATCAAAAGATAGTCCCTGCTCTGATGATTCTCACACAAATTCAGTAACATAAATCCTGAAAATAAACCATGTATACTTAGAAGAAATATATTTAAAAAACACCTCAGCTTACTCTAAATCAGCATATGGGGTCAGGTTTTATCTATTGTCTTAAATTCATCTCAATACTCTAAAATCTAGCAATAATATTTGCATCTCAAACTCTCACCTCCAAATAATCCCATTATTGATTTATTCATTGGACTATAGGAATAGGGCAGGCACTGAAAAGTCAGTCACCACTTATAAATCCTTTAAGACTTTGTAAAGTGCTTTCAAGTGGATTGTCTCATCATTGCCATCACAACAGTTAAAGAAGCTATTATTTTCCTGCTTTTATAGTAAAAGAGATGGCAGTTAGAAAGAGAACTAAATCTCATGCTCTTTCTGCCAGTAGGCCTCTCCTAAACTTATCCTACACAGCAAACCTAGTGAGGATGAGGCATTACTCCAAGAACACTGAGGCCCCACATTTCTATAATTGCTTTAACATATAATATCTGACCACACAATAGATGGTGAGATCAGGAAGTATAAGGAGTTGATTCCAGCATGCAGTCTTAATTTCCTTCTTATTGGACAATTTTACATCCCAAGAGCACATATAAAATTAGGCTTCTGCTTTATATTTAAGTGTTCTCTTGGGGTATCAAATGCATTGAAAGCATCAAATTCATTAAAAACTTGTACATTCCTTGCAAATTCCAAATCACCAAGACAGGCATCAGCCCAAACTAACCTTTCCAATCACCAAATGGCAATCTACTATTTTTCCATTTTTATATTAAATCTTGAATTTGCCATGTCAATTTTGAAAATGCACTTGACATCTGCATAATCTATTTGTGAACTTGATAAGATTTTGTTAACCCAATCACAACTACTAGCTGCATCTTTAAAATCCCAATTTATAACCTCACTAAATTTTACAGATAATTTCTTCAACACACTGACAGACAGTTATGTAGGTGTTATTGATTATTACTTCATATACAGAACCAATATGGGCATTTGGTTCTCAAGGCTTACTGGAGAGCATTGTTTTAATAATCTCTGCATCCAATGAGGAAGTCCAGAGCTATCCAGCGATGTCTTACTGTTGCTGTCTTCAATCACAACGTAAGTTAGTAAGTTGAATTAGAATCTAGATATGCTGGGCCGGGCGCAGTGGCTCACGCTTGTAATCCCAGCACTGTGGGAGGCCGAGGCAGGCGAATCATGAGGTCAGGAGATCGAGACCACGGTGAAACCCCGTCGCTACTAAAAATACAAAAAATTAGCCGGGCGTGGTGGCGGGCGCCTGTAGTCCCAGCTACTGGGAGAGGCTGAGGCAGGAGAATGGCATGAACCCGGGAGGCGGAGCTTACAGTGAGCCGAGATTGCGCCACTGCACTGCAGCCTGGGCGACAGAACGAGACTCCGTCTCAAAAAAAAGAATCTAGATATGCTGAATTTGAGTAAACGTTCTTCTGAATGTCAGTTCACTTAGCATCTTACACATTTTTATTCAACCTGCACACACTTTTCAGAGTTGTTATAAAAAAGAGGTCAGATACCAATATCTCGTGTTAGACATTACTTGGTTTTAATTCTTTTTTTAACATAGGAATAGCCTGAAGAGCATTTTACTTTGCAGCATTGATCATGCATGGTGTTATTGTGACTGACTTAACCCATTTATGCTGGAGGTTGCAAATTTTTTTGAAAAAAATCAGACTTTGATGATGACCTCAAGCAGTAGGATACAAATAACTCTCACAAGCTTAGCGTTCCAATAATGGAACACTAGGCATAAATTGGTTAATTTGCCTGGTTCAAGTATCCAATTCAACTCTGACTTCCAGGCCACATCATCAGCCCAGAAGAAACTTTTTAATACTGCAGTAACTCTAGAAACCGATAGCATTGTTCTAAGAATCAGCTCTGAGTGCCGCTAAGACCAGCGTTGTACACCTTAGGCCGCAATCTATCAGGCTCCTACACATGCTGTTACATTGGATTTCTTACTCCTTGACTGCTGTCGTTTCCTAACTGTGGGGCTGCTCATTATACCAAAAAAACACTTGTTTATGAAATGTTATTTCAAGCCTCTTCAAAGCCATCTACTCTACCCTAGACTTTTTCCAGAAAATTATATAACCTTTATCTGATTGATGAATCCTGCAAGTCTTATAATAAGAATAAACCATTCATTACATAATAAATAATAAAACATAAATCAATGAAAGGTCCAACATGTTAGTAGAACTTGATTCTAAAGCATTCTAAATAGTAGTGTGATTTGAGTCATTAAGCCCATCTGGATCTGTTTCTGTTTCTTTAAAATATAGGAGCTGGGGCAGATAATATATCTTCTTTCTTTGTATTACATTCTGTGATAACATAATTTTAAAACACAAAAACTCTGGGCAAAGAAAATATAGTCAGCATTTTCACAGGGGTATATAAATATCTTGAAACCACTTTTATTGTGGAGATATATATATATATATAGTTATTTTAACTATTTTAAATGTATAATTCAGTGGCATTAATTACATTCACAGTGTTGTACAATCATCACTTTTATCTATATCCAAAACTTTTTTATTATTCCAGACACTTTGTAACCATTAAACAATAATTCCTCATTTATCTCATCACTCAGTCTTTGTGACCCCACATCTGCCTTCTGTCTCTATGATTTGCTTATTCTAGATATTTCATATAAATGGGATCATATATTTATTCTTTTGTATCTAACTTATTTTACTTAGCATAATGTTATCAAGAATCATCCATGTTATGTATCAAGAATCATCCATGATATAATATGTATAATATGTGTAAGAACTTTATTCCTTTTTATGGCTGAATAGTATTTTATGGTATGCATATACTACATTTTGCTTATTCATTCAGCTGTTTATGGACACCTGGTTTGTTGCCACATTTTGGCTATTGTCAATAATGCTACAATGAACATTGGTATAAATTATGTGTTTAAGTCTCTTTCATTTTTTTTCATTTCTTTTTAATGCATAGACCTAGAAGTAGAAATGCTAGGTCATATAATTCTATGTTTATCTTTATGAAAAACTATCAAACTGTATTCCACTGCCACTTTACCATTTTCATTCCTACCAGCAATGCGTGAAAGTTTTAATTTTTCCATAGCCTCAGCAAACTTGTATTGTCCATTAAAATGTCTATATAGATATTGATATATATGCATTTATATAGAGAGAAAGTTGGTCTCAGAATTAGCTCTGAGTGCTATATCATATATAATATATGTATTTTTTAATGGACAATATTATATATAATATTCACTCTAGTTAAAGTAATATCTTATTGTGGTTGTGATTTTCATTTCCCTAGTGACTTTGGAGCCTTTTTTCATGTGCTTATTGATTGTTTTATATGTCTTCTTTTAAAATATATTTATTCAAGTATTTGGCTATTTTTTAATTGGGCTGTTTGTGTTTCTTTGTTGTTGTTGAGTCATAGGAGTTGTAGGAGTTTCCCCTCAAAATGCACCTGTTAAAACCCTAACCCTCAATGTAACTGCATTTGCAGACAGGGCACTTAAAGAGATAATTAAAGTTAAATAAGATGATAAGGGTGGGATTTTAATCCAACATAACTAGTCCCCTTATAAGCAGAGGAAGAGACACCAGGAATACACATGCACAGAGGAAAGGCTATATGAACACACAGTCAGAAGGTAGCCATCTACAAGCCAAAGAGAGTCCTCAGGAAAAATACAAGGGGAAAGCTTTTAATTTCATTCCAATCATGTTAGGGAGCTTCCCTTCTATTCTTAGTTTTCTAAGTATTTTTATTATAAAAGGGTGTTTGATTTTCTCAAATGGCTTTTCTATGTCAATTGAGATAATGTTGTTTCTTCTATTTGCTCTGTTAAGGTAGCAAATTACATTGATTGATTTTATGATGAGTTGTCCTTGCATTCCTAGGATACCTCCCACTTGTCTATGGTGTATAACAATTTTAATATGCTGCTCTATTTGGTTCGCTATTATATTGTTGAGAGTGATTGAATCTACATGCATAAAGAATATTGATGTATAATTTTTTTTCTTGTGATGTCACTATTTATCTTTGGATCATGGTAACTCTAGCTTCATAAGAGAAGTTAAGAATTATTTCCCCCTCTTATATAGTTTTGGAAGATTTTAGAAGAATTGGTGTTAATTTTTTTTTTTTTTTTGATATGGAGTCTCGCTCTGTCGCCCAGGCTGGAGTGCAGTGGCACGATCTCGGCTCACTGCAAGCTCCGCCTCCTGGGTTCACGCCGTTCTCCTGCCTCAGCCTCTCCGAGTAGCTGGGACTACAGGCGCCCGCCACCACGCCCGGCTAATTTTTTGTGTTTTTAGTAGAGACGGGGTTTCACCGTGGTCTCGATCTCCTGACCTCGTGATCTGCCCGCCTCGGCCTCCCAAAGTGCTGGGATTACAAGCCTGAGCCACTGCGCCCGGCCGGTGTTAATTCTTTAAATGTTTAGTAGAATTCACCAAAGAGCCCATCTGGTCCTGAATTTTCTTGGAGTGGGGTTGATTACTGAATAAATCTCTCCTTACATGTCTGTTGAAATTTTCTATTTCTTCTTGAGTCAGTTTTGATAAATTATGTTTCTAGAAATTTGTCCATTTCATCTACAAAATCTAAATTACCAACAAACAATTATTTATAATATTATTTTATAATTCTTATTTTTCTCTAAGGTCAGTATTAATATCCCCACTTTCATTACTAATTTTATTTATTTATATTTTCTCTCCTTTTTCACTTCTAACTCTGGCTAAACCTCTTCCAGTTTGGTTGATCTTTCCAAGAAACTGCTTTTGATTTAACTCCATTGATACTCTCTATTGTTTTTCTATTCTCTGTTTAGTTTAACTTCACACTCATCTTTATTATTTTCTTCCTTCTGCTAGATTGGCATTAAGTTTGCTTATAATTTTATAGTTCTTCAAGGTATAAAGTTAGGTTATTGAGGATACCTTTCTTATTTTTTTAATGTAGGCATTAAGAGCTATAAATTTCCTGCTGAGTACTGCCTTTAAGGCGTACTATGAGTTTTGGTATGTTGTGCTTTTATTTTCATTTGTCTTTAAGTATTTTTTAATTTACTTTTTGATTTATGTTTTGACACATTGGTTGCTTACAAGGGTATTGTTTAATTTACACGTGTCTATGACTTTTCTAGTTTTCCTTCTGTTATTGATTTCTAGCTTCATTCCATTGTGTTTGCAGGATACTTTGTGTGATTTCAATCTGTTCAAGTTGTGGAGATTGGTTTGCGGCCTAACATAAGATCTATCATGGAAATACTCTATGTTCCTTGGAGAAAAATGTGTTTTTATTCATTGTGTGGAGTATTATATATATTCCTGTTAGATTTAGTTGGAGCAGTATTATAAAAATTTTCCATTTCCATATCGATTCTCTCCCTGTGTTCTATCCATTATTGAAAGTAGGGTATTGAAGTCTCTAATCAAGTTTATAGAACTATCTTTTCTCCTTTCAATTCTATCAATGTAGTTTTCATATATTTAGTGGCTTTGTTTTCTGTGCATATATTGTATTTTTTATCTTTTTGATGTATTGACCCATATTATCTTTCTTGTTTCTTGTTATAGTTTTGATGTAAAGTTTGTATGTCTCTGATATTAGTATAGCAACTCTATATTTTGTGTTAGTATATTTTGGTGTTAGTATAGCAACTATATTTTGTTGTTACTACTTTTATGAAATATCTTTCTTCATCCTTTAACTTTCAAATTTTTTACTTCTTTGGATCTAAAGTGAGTCTCTTGTTAACATCACATAGGTTTTTTTTATTTTTGTTTCGTGCCTGTGTGTTTTAATCCATCTGCCAATCTCTGACTTTTGATTAGAGGGTTTAATTTATTCACATAAAAAGTAATGACCAAAAAAAAAACTAAATAACTTAAGAATGCCACTTTGTCTTTTGTTTCCTCTATGTCTTATACATTTTTGCCTCATTTCTTTCATTAATGCCTACTTTTTAGTTGATTTTTTATAGAGAATCATTTCTTATTCATTTCACATTTTCCATTCTGTACATTTTTTAGAAATGTTCTTTTGGTGTACTGTGGAGATTATATTTAGCATCATAAATTATTAAAAATCTAGTTCAAGTTGATTTCAAATTAACTTCATTAGCATAAAGAACTACTCCTGTATTGCTCCATCCCCCACTTTATGTTGTTTTTCTCACAATTTACCTCTTTATATATTGTGTGCCAAATAACAGCCTAACAGCCATTTTTAAGTCTATTTTATGCATTTTTCTTTTAAATTATATAGTGAATAAAAAATTGGGCCAGGAGCTGCGGCTCATGCCTGTAATCCCAGAATTTTGGGAGGCCGAGGCAGGTGAATCATCTGAGATCAGGAGTTCAAGACCAGCCTGGCCAACATGGCGAAACCCTGTCTCTACTAAAAACATAAAAAATTAGCCGGGCATGGTGACGGGCACCTGTAATCCCAGCTACTCGGGAAGCTGAGCTGGGAGAGTTGATTGAACCCGGGAGGTAGAGATTACAGTGAGCTGAGATCATACCATTGCACTCCAGCCTGGGCAACAAGAACAAAACTCCATCTCAAAAAAAAAAATGAGTTATAAAAATACAACAATGCTTTCATATTTGCTTGTGTAGCCACTTTTATGGTTATATTTCTATCATTATGTGGCTCCAAGTTACTGCTTAGTATTCTAACATTTCAATCTGAAGGACTCTATTTAGCATTTCCCATAGGGCAGGTCTAGTGGCATAAACTTACTCAGTTATTCTTTACCTGGAGAAGTCTTAATTTATTGTTCATTATTGAAGGGAGATTTTGCTCAATATGAAATTCTTGCTTAACATTTTTTTCTTTTCTTTCAGACTTTACATATATCATTCGATTGCCATCTGGCCACGATGATTTCTGAAGAGATATCAGCTGATAATTGGTGAAGATCCCATGTCTGTGATCAGTCACTTTTTTCTTGCTAGTTTCAAGATTCTCTCCTTGTGAAAAGTTTATCACTAAGAATTCTTTGAGTTTATGCTTTTTGGAGTTCATTGTACCTCCTAGATATGTAAATTAATGTATTTTATCATATTTGGGAAATTTAGACTATCAGTTTTTTCAAATATTCTTTCTTCCCTTTCTCTCTACTCCTTCTAGAAATAATATAGTACATATACTTGATGTAGACTAGAACACATGTTTCTGTTCATTTTTAAATTATTTTTCTCTCTGCTCCTTAAACTATGAAGAAAACTTAAAAACACTCATAATCTAGCACAGGAGTAAGAACTTTCGATAGCTTAATGTAGTCTCTATATTAAATTTGCTTGTGTTTGTGTTTGCAAAAATTTGGGATCCAACTGTATATAGTAGCCTCACATATTTTATTGTGTAAGCATATGCACCACTGTAATAGTTATGATAATCAGGATTATAAAAGATTTGCATAGTTTATTATCATAAAGATATACCATGACTTATTTATTATTTGATTGTCTTTTTCCTGTGATGAGTATAGTTCTTATAAGTCTTTGTATATAGTTATGTTAATTCTATAAAATAAATTATTATCAGTGTAATTAATCAAAGTGGAAAATATAAAACATCTCTTCAGAAAGTTTTTACCAATATATGTTTCCCTAGCAGTATGAGTATGCTTAAAAGCTAATTTTTATATCAGCAATAATTTGCATTTGTAGAGCACTTGGCAATTTGCAAATTATAATCACATATTGATCCTTTAAAATATGCTAAGAGGTAAGCAAAAAAAATCATTATCCGAATTTTACAAGTGAGGAAACTAAAAATCAGAGATATAATATGATTTGTACAAATGTAGACTAAATTAGTAATTTTAGTAGTCAAAGACTTCTAAAATTTAGTTTAACTATTTAGTGGCATATTTCTATTTAATATGAGCATGCAAGTTATGGATAAAAATGGAGATGATTCATAGGAATAGGTGACTATGAAAATATGACACATTTAGTAAATCTAATGTCATGGAACTAAAATATGTGAAAAGTGGTTATCATGTTTGAAACAAGTTAGTGGCTGGATTACAAAGTACTGGCATTTCCAAATATTCTCTTCTAAAAGAATTAGATACAAAATTATCCTGGTGATTACAAAATGCTTATGAATTTAAAGTAGTTTTTAAATGGATGAAGAAAAGTAACCACTGCCATGACTCACAGAACTTAATTATGTTCCACGTAGATTTACTGAAAAATGTGATGGTGGGGAAGGAGTAGGCTTAATAAACACTACTGTAGAGTAATAGCCCATTATAGTGATTGTTAGTTTCTCAATATTCCATTGTGTTCTGACGGCAGACATTATATGATTTCTATTCTTTTTAATTTGTTAAATGTGTTCTGTGGCCTAGAATGTGGTCTATCTTGGCAGATGTTCCGTGTGATCTTGAGAAAAATGTGTTTTCTACTGTTGCTGGATGAAATATTCTATGAATGTGAATTATATCCAATTGATTGGTTGAAGGTATTGTTGAGTTCAACTATGTCCTTACTTATTTTCTGCCGGCTATGTCTGTATATTTGCCTATTATTTTCCTCTTTTAACATTTTATATGATTCGATTTTCTCTCTTTTATTAACATATCTACTGTAGTTCTTTTTTTTAGTGGCTGCAGTAGAGTTTACAATATACATGAGCAATTAATCTAAGCCTACTTTCAAATAACACTGTACCACTTCACAGGTAATTTGAGGATTTTACAACAAAAGAATCCTAATTCTTCCCTCCTATCTCTTCTATTACTGTTATCAATTATTCCCTAATATAAAAGCATACATAAGCATATATGTATGCACATATATATATACACACACATATAAAACACATACATGATCAAATATATTTTGCAAACACACTTCATCTGTTAGACCAATTAAGAAGAAAAATAAAAATGTTTATTTCACCCTTGCTTATTTCTTCTTCAATATTCTTTATTTCTTCACGTAGAACCAACTCTCTGACCCATAATATTTTCCTTCTCTCTCAAGAACTTCTTTAGACATTTCTTAAAAGGCAGCCTTACTGAAAAATATTTTTTCTCAATGCTGTTGGAAAAAGTTTATTTCCCTTTCACTTTTGTAGAATAATTTCACAGGATACAAAGTTCAAAATTCTAACTTGGTGGTGTTTAAAAATTATTTTTCTTTCAACACTTTATTGCATTCCGCTTTTCTTTTGTTTGCCAGTTTTCTGAGAAGTTGGATGTAACTCTTACCTATGCTCTCCTACAGGTAAGGTATTTTTTTCCTTGTGCCTTCTTTTAAGATTTTTTTTTGTCTTTGATTTTTAGTTGCTTGTAAATGATATGCCTCAGTGCGGTTTTTGTGGCATTTATCCTGCTTGGTATTCTCTGAAATTTTTAGGTCTGTCCTTTGAAAATTCACATTAATTTGGAAAAGTTCTCAGTCATTGTTTCAAATATATCTTCTGTTTTTTTTCTGTTTTTTTTTTTTCTCCTTCTGGTATTCCCATTAGGTGTACATTACAGCATTTGTAGTTGTAATATCTAAGAACACAATTCCTAGATATTCTGTTCTCTTTCTTTCAGTCCTTATTGTCTCTGCTTTTTAGTTTTGGAGATCTTTATTTATATTTATTCAAGCTCAGAGATTCTCTCTCCAGGCATATCTAGTCTACTAATAAGTCCATCAAATGTATTTTTCATTTCTGTTATAGTGTTTTTGATCTCTAGCATTTCTTTTTTTTGTTGTTATATTTTAGGTTTTCTATCTCTGCTTACATTGCTCATACCTCCTTACATGGTGTCTATTTGATTTATTAGAGTTCTTATATTAATTATAGATGTTTTATATGTCCTACCTCATAATTCTTATATCCGTGCCATATCTGGTTCTGATGCTAGCTCCGTATCTTCAAACTGTATGTTTGCTTTTTTGTTTGTTTCTTTTTGGCTTTTAGTATGCCCTTGACATAATGTTTTGGGTAAAAAAGAATTGCTGTAATAGAAATTTCATAATATCTTGGTTAGATGCTGGGGGAGAAGCATTCTAGAGTTTCATGGTTATGTTTTATTCTCTTAGTAAATTTATGCCTCTGGACTTTGAACTTTACAAATGTTTCTGTTTTTTTTCCTTCCCTCTTAGGTGAAATAGGATGGCTAAAGTGAGATGGAGTTGGGCATTTACCTTCTCCCTCATGTAAGAGCTGGCTGTGGTTTGGTACTTCTCTTTCCGCAGATCAGTTAGACTGATAAATCCACAAAAGATTAAGCTCTGATTAGCTAGTTTCTCCTGAGGGCAGGCCTTGTTAGGAACAGACAGCTCAGGTGTATTTTAAAATGATTATTTTCCTCTCCTCTTGCTGCAAGTGTGAGAGGACTTGTCTCAGCTTTTATTTTGAGAACAAAGTCAAGCTATTGGGGATAAAACTTAAAAAAGTGTGGAACCCCCCTGTGACTAGACATTTCTAGAATTTTTAAGTCTAAGACTTCACACCTAGCTGAAAACTGAAAAACTTCAGTGTTTCACCAATTACAAATCAGGTTTTTCTGACCCAGGCACTGGTTCTTCTGGAGGTTTCTGCTCTGGTATGTTGTGATTCTCAGTATCCTCTTGCATATTTCTCCGATTTAGGGGAGGGTGGCATGACTTGTGACCTCATATCTCTTATGAATCTAAGAAGAGTTCTTGGTTTTTTAGTTTTTTTTTTTCTAGATTTGTACAGATTAGGATGAAGTGGTAATTTCCAACCTCTTTAGATGTACAACTGGAAATCAAAGAGGATAATACATATTTTCATACAAGCAAATGTCACTTTTTTTCAAATTCAAAAAACTAGTGAACAAGATTTACTTAGAGAAATCATTTTGTACTAAAGAGAATAGACAATATAGCAAAAATAAGATAATATTCAAACTGCCACAAATAAAAAGCTACTCAGGAAAAATTAAACCAAAGAAATAAAAAACTTCTGTGCAAAAAAAAAAAAAAAAAAACTGTTAAAATATAATGAACAACAGAAAAGGTGATCTGAATAAATTGAGAAGTGTTATTGGACAGTATGAAAATATTTTTAAAACATAAAATTGGTACAATTTAATCTATGAATCTAGATGATACAAAATAAAAATTTTAGTTGGATTGTTTTAGAAATTTAATAGCATACTCTAAAATATATATGGATTAATCATGGCTCACTAGAGCTAACTTTGGAGAAGACAAAAAAAGAGTAGAGATTTTCTGTAAAGATATTAGCATATCTTAATAGAAAGTAACAGAGGTATTGATAAAATAACAAGTTATATGGGTCAACGGAGAAAAAGCCTATTGGAGGATCCATGTATATATTAGGATTTAAAATACAATAACATTTTTCTTTTTTTTTTTTTTGAGACGGAGTCTCGCTCTGTTGCCCAGGCTGAAGTGCAGTGGCACCATCTCGGCTCACTGCAAGCTCCGCCTCCCGGGTTCATGCCATTCTCCTGCCTCAGCCTCCCTAGTAGCTGGGACTACAGGCACCCGCCACCACGCCTGGCTAATTTTTTGTAAAATACAATAATGTTAAAAGCAAAATCCATACAAAATTAATGTATAATAGAGTTATAAAATATGTTAATTACATAGAGAAAAATAAAATTTAATCTAACCAAGCAAAAAACACACCTAATACAATATATAAAGGTAAAGCCTAAATAGATAAAAAACCTGAATGATACATTATAAAGTAAAAGGGGAAGAAGGGTATGATATTTTAACAATAAATGTACTGAGATAAAATTTAACATAAAATGAATTGCACCTATTAACAAATGTGAGATTATGTTGAACATTTCCATCAACTCAAACACATCTCCTTTGTGTTTCTTCCAGTCAATACCCTTCCACCCATGGCCCAAGACAATTATTGATGTGCTTTCTATAGCTAAACACTACATTTGTCTTTTCTAGAGCTTTATATACCTGGAAAGGTATATAATCTTTAATGTCTAATTTTGTTCACTCAGAACAATGGTATTGAGATTTATCTATGTGCTTTTGAGTATCAGCACATCATTCATTTCTATTGTTACTATTTATACAGATGTACCAGAATTTGTGTGTTTATTCAATTATTTTTCATTGGTTTTCATTTTTCAGTTTATGACAAATTTATACAAATAAGCTATAGATATTACTGTCCAAGTCTCTGTGTACACATTTTGCCTTTTTTTTTGTTTTTTTTTTTGAAACAGAGCCTCACTCTGTTGCTCAGGCTGGTGTGCAATGGTGCGATCTCGGCTCACTGCAACCTCCGCTTCCCGGGTTCAAGTGATTCTCCTGCCTCAGCCTCCTCAGTAGCTGGGGTTACAGGTGTGCACCACCACACCCAGCTAATTTTTGTATTTTTAGTAGAGACGGGGTTTCACCATGTTGGTCAGGCTCGTCTCAAACTCCTGACCTCGTGATCTGCCTGTCTTGGCCTCCCAAAGTGCTGGGATTATAGGTGTGAGCCACAGTGCCCAGCTGCCTTTTTATCTTATTTAAATACATAAGAATAGTACAGCTATATCATATAAGTGAGGTGAATTATACAACAGACTGAAATATTTTCTAAAGTGATTTTACCTTAGTTAACTACATTTGGAATTGTCAGTCTTTCATTTTAGCCATGGTAGTGAGGATATGGCAGTAACTCATGGTATATTAATTTCTACTCCTGGATAACCTGCATTTGAGCATGTTGGATTATCATTTCCTATATTGCTTGATTATATTTCGTAACAGTTGGTTAATTGTTTTAAAACATATGTTCATGAGGAGTATTGTCTTACATTTTGTTTATTTTTTACTGTGTGTTTTCTTGATTTATTTTCTCGTATTTTATTTGGTTTTAGATTTTGGAAAATAGTGATCTCCTAGAATGAGTTAGTAATTTTTTCTTCCTCATTTTCTGAATGACTTACTGAAAAGTTATAATTTTTAATTTAAAATATATTGATAGGACTGATTCGTGAAATTGTCTGATTTTAAATTTTTGTGTCTGTGTGTGTGTTTTTTTACTTTAGGTACAATTTATTCAATCCATTTAATGCTATCCTGATTATTTATTTCTTCTTGAGAAGGCCTTAAAGTTGTGATTTTCAAGGAAAATCTTTTATTTTTATTGTAGTATTTGTAAAACTCTTAAAGATGTCTCTTCATTCTTAATATTGTATCTTTTTCCAATTTTTCTTTGTAATTCTGGCCAAGAAAAAATTATCAATTTTATTAATATTTTTAATGAACCAACTTTTGAGCCATTGATTCCATTTATTGTGTGTTTTCTCTTTTTACTTGTTTCTGCTATTAGCTTCATAATTTTCTTAATTATACTCTTTGATTATAATTTGACTTTTTCTAGCTTCTTAAATCAGAAAACTAGATTTATATTCTTTGCTTTTTTCCCAATGAAAGTATTAATGCTATAAATTTCTTTCTAATTACTACTTTAGAAATATTGCAAAAAAATTTTGAAATAATTTCCTCCATGATTTTGATCTTTTTTATTTTGGATATAGTGTTCTATAAATATTGATTAGATTTAGTTGGTTGATATTGTTATTCAAGTCTACTATTCCTTATCAATTTTAATTATATATATTATATATTTACATTACCTTAATTTTAATTTGCTTAATTATACAACCAATTACTGAGAAATAAATATTGAAATCTCTAAATGCAATCACTAATTTGCCTCTTTATTTAATTCTGTTTGTTTTAGTACATGTTTCATGTGTTTGGAATTGGTCTATAATTTTGTGCATATAAATTTGGATTATGTAATTTTTGTAAATTGTTTCTTTTATCACTTAAATATCTGTCTTTTTCATTGTAATATTTATTTTCCTGAAGTCTACTCTTTAAGATTAAAATATCAACTTTAGCTTTCTTATGATGAGGCATTATATGATATATTTTTTGCATTTTCTTTTGAACATGTGGTAGTCTAAACAATGACTCTCAAAATATTTCCTAATATCTGGAATCTGTTAATATGATGTCTTCCTTATATTGTAAAAGGGAATTTGCAGATTTTATTAAGTTAAGGATCTTGAAATGGGAGATTATCCTGGATTGTTAAGGTCAGTCTAATGTAATCACAAGATTCCTAATATGAGGGACACAGAATCAAATTTAGAAAAAGAGATTTGGGCCGGGCGCGGTGGCTCACGCTTGTAATCCCAGCACTTTGGGAGGCCGAGGCGGGCGGATCACAAGGTCAGGAGATCGAGACCACGGTGAAACCCCGTCTCTACTAAAAATACAAAAAAATTAGCCAGGCGTGGTGGCGGGCGCCTGTAGTCCCAGCTACTCGGAGAGGCTGAGACAGGAGAATGGCGTGACCCCGGGAGGCGGAGCTTGCAGTGAGCCGAGACTGCGCCACTGCACTCCAGCCTGGGTGACAGAGCGAGACTCCGTCTCCAAAAAAAAAAAAAAAAAAAAAAGAAAAAGAGATTTGATGATAGAACCAGATGTTGAAGTGAAGTGTTTTGTAGACGGTGGAAGGAACCATAAACAGGGATTGCAGGGGGAATGTAGTCACTGGATACAGCAAAGATAGAGAAAGATATTTTAAATAAAAATTCAAACTAAATTTGGAAATAAAATAAATGGAAGTGTATGATGATATTACCAATAAGTTATTTCATTAAATGATTCAGTGGTGTTTGTTAAAATTGTTTTTTCATTTAATGAAAGTAGTATAGGGAAAACAGTTCCAGAGAATAAATTTACATGTCTAAATCTGACATAGAGATAGCATCTAAAAATATGAAGAGCCACAAATCAAAATGAAAAGGGAAAGAATCTCATTGATAAACAATGGTGAGCAAAACTTGAAACCATCAGATATAGGAAAACATATTAAAAACTTTAAAGGACACATGAAGAGGAGGACAAAATTAATGTTATCAGGGACACTGGACTTAAAATAGCAAAACGCTATTATGGCTATTAAACTTTTATTTAATACAAAGTTTATATTTTATGTAAACTTTTAAATATAATTTATACAATATAAAATTGTAAGTTAGTATAATTTAGAAACTTGATATTATGAACATGTGACAGTGATGTAGAATATGTGACAGTGATGTAATTCCCATACATGCAGTTTGGGAATGTAAATTGGCATCACCATTCTGAAGAGAAATACGGCACTGATTAGCCAAACTAAGTATTCTGTATCTGTATATGTATCCCAAAGAATTTCTTACACAGGCCTATAAGTGTACATGCACAAAGATAGGTACACAATTTGGTTCTGCTGTGATAATGGGGGATTTTGAATGCAACATATATTGGATGAACATCATGGAGTTTCTACTCAATGATTAGAACATGGACTACATATACATGTTGGAAAATAGATGGATCTCACAAACATAATCTATGATGTTTAAGTAAGAAAGAGAATAAGGCACACAATTTATTTAAATTAAAATACATGTATACGTAATAATAGCATAAATTTTAGAGTGAGCTATACAAAAATAAATATATACTAATTAGCATTAAGAAAATTGTCTTCAAGATGAGATAGAAGATGGGAACGTGAATCAAGTAGTATTAAAAACACTATTTCCTCACATATCTTACATTCATAGATGACCACTTCATATAGTTCTAATCAATGGTGGAAAGCTTCTAAAAGAAAGGACAGTAAAGTATGACACGCTTTCTGCAGTTTGGCACTCTCTTTCTCACTGATTGGAATATAGACAGATGAAATGCCTAGGATCTTAGCAGTTACTGTTTTTTCTCAGTAAAGACAACAGCAGCGACATTTGATATCTTTGTGCAATTGAACTAAACCAGAAATTTTGTTCCTTGCTAATTGTAGTAAACGCAGTCTTTTCTGAAGAAACATCAAACTAAGGCAGATCGAAACACTTCTTGTAAAGCTGGAGTCCAAGATCAGGATATAGGAAGAACTGGAATTGCTGAGCTCTGCTAATTTTATTTTATTGTTTAGCTTGCTATTACAATAAAATGAACCTGTGAATGCCTATATGCTGTTGGTGAGAATGTAAATTAGTTCATTCTCTATGACCCAGAAATCCCACTACTCGGTGTCTACCCAAGGGAAAATAAATCATTATATAAAAAGACACCTGCACTCATATGTGTATTACAGCACTATTCACAATAGCAAAGTCATGGATACGTAAGTATCCATCAGTAGTTGATTGGATAAAAGAAAATGTGGTATATGTACACCATGGAATATTACACAGCCATAGAAAGAAAGAAATCATGTCCTTTGCAGCAACATGGGTGGAGCTGGAGGCCATTATCCTAAGTGAATTAACTTTGAAACAGAAAAGCAAATACCACATTTTCTCAATCATAATTGAGAGCTAAACAATGGTTATACATAAAGATGGAAATAATAGACACTGGGGACTCCAAAATGGAGGAGAAGGGAACAGGGGTAAGAGTTGAAAACTTACCTATTAGGTACAGTATTCACTATTTGAGTATTGGGTACACTAGAAGTGCGGTCCCCACCAGTACACAATACACCCTTGTAACAAATATATACATGTGCCCCTGAATCTAAAATGAAACAAATTTTTAAAAAACTATGCAGGTAGCAGTGGGGACAGCATGAGTTTTGGATACATCAGCTATGAGTTCAAGTTTCTTCTTAGTTGCTGGCTGTCTAACCCAGTGGCATAAATGCCTTTTGCTTCAGTATCTCTGTCCATAATAGAAAAATATTATAACTTTACATTTTTGAAATTTAATAGACATAATGCATTTACAACTCCAGACATTTATTTTATCCTTAAATTTTACTTTCTCTCCTTTTGAACAAATAACTTTAGTTGTATCAGGGGAACAATTTTCAAAGGCCCAAAAACAATTTGCCTCTGCACCTGGAAAGGGGCCTCAGGTTAGTTATCTAAGTTAGGATTCAGGCTGACAGTGATGCAATGATCCTTTTCAAATTGTGCTGTAGAAGTAAAATCACCATATGTCATCACAGATGGCATACTGGCAGGAGAGAGCTGTGATATTTCAGATGACAAAATAGAGTCAAAAACACTTTAAAAGGTTAACAAGAGGGTCATGAAATGTAATCTAACCAAATTAGATATAAAACATTTCTGATTTGGGTTTCACAAAGCAGCCATCCAAAATTGGGAAGAGGGATTTATTTGAAAAGTTCTGATATAAAAGGTCAACATTTTTATTGGCCATGATATCAGTTTAAAACAAGAAAATGACACTGAAGAAGTAGTGAGTTCAAGGTGGTTAATCAAACCCATAGTGTCTGTTTCTCTTTTCTCCAAGGATATTATAAAATGATAATAAAATAAACACATAAAAACAAATGAAAAAGGAGATAGACTGTGTGGATGAGAAATTTCTACCTATTTATGGATAAAGTATGTCCAGGAAACCAGAGCTCAGTACCCAGAAGTGACAATTGTAGTAGAGGGGAGAGTTTCTCTATATCTGCCTAGCAGCCTAGCAGAATCATTAAAATGGCAGCACAAAGAGAGAGAGGGAGAGGGAGAATGGTAGCTGTAATAGGGGCTTGTTGGAATGGCTGAATACTGAATTACTTTGTCAGTCCCATTCTTATATTCTTATCTTACCACCACCATTTTCTCACCCATCCACCAAGTAAGATGGAAGAGATTCACAACATTTTTACACCATACATTTACAAATTTGGGATAGCCTTAAAAAAAAAATAACCTTAAAAAGAATTAGAACTGGAAGAGGGGGCTTTAGATTTCTAGACAAAGATATGCCCAGGCTGGAATTTGCTCCAGTCTATAGATGAAATCTCTACTTTTGACCTTTAAACAAATATTTTTAGCTACAAACATAATGCAAATTCCAAGAAAACGTAGTACAAAGTTCTCACTCAGGAGATTCTCTTGAGAGAAAAAAACACAATTTCATAGACAGAATATGATAGGTACAAATAAGCAACTAGCCTAAAAATAAATCAGTATCAAAGATAGAAATGTTACAAAGCATACTCTTTGAAAACAATGATACTAAATTAATAATTGTAATATAAAATATCTTGAAAAGCCCCACAAATTTGAAAAGTTTATCACACACTGGTAAGTAGTCATGACAAAAATTAGTCATGTGGGCCATTATAAAATATTTTTAATCAAATGATAAAATTATAACATGTATACATTTGTGGAATGCAGTGATTAGAGAAAAACCTATAATATAAATGCTTATATGAGAAGGAAAAAAGTAAAACTTTTCTATCATTAAAAAGTTGAGTAATTTAAATTCAATATAATTAAAATAGAGCAAATTATAAAGATGAGCAGAAAAAATGAAAAAGAAAATATAGCAATAATTCTAAAGTACAGCAAGTGAAATAGCATATTTCTTTAGAAGATATACTAACAAGACATACTGAGAGAGACAGAGAGAGAAAATGAAACACAGAGCAAAATTAACAATTACAGAAATGAAGGTTGAACTACTAGTATTGATCATCCTCTAGATAATAAAAGGGAGACAACAGAATATTGTAAATGACACTATGCCAAAATGCAAAAATTTCCTTGAAAAAAAAAATTAACATGCTGATTCGGAATAGCCATACATAAATAAATCAAATTTGTCATCCAAATATTCACACACACATAGAGACACACACACACTCTCAACCCTCAAAGCCCAGGTGAGCTTATTTAATACTACTATTATTTGTATTATTCAATACTAAATAAAATAATAGTATCAAGTGGGGTTTGTTTCAAAAATGCAAAATTGATTTAATATTATAAAATCAAATAGAATAATTTACCACATTGAATGTAAAGAAGAAAAAATATATCATCTCAATGAATGCAGAAAAATTAGTTCACAAACTTCAACATCTATCTGTGATTGAAAACAGAAAACTATAAATAGAGGGAAATGTCTCAATATGATAAAAGAAATTTTGAAAACATCTACAGCTAATGCCATGGCTAATATATTAAATGGTTCTTCATAAATTCAAAGCTTAGCTGTTATACAGCTAAGAGAATATTCTCACCATTTGAATGTAGCTTTGCACTGAATAGTAATGAACAAAATAAATAAACACATTTCAAAAAGTTTGGAAAGAAAAAAGAAAACTATTTTTATTGACAGAAGATATGATTGTTGATAAAGAAATCCTTAATAAACTAACAAATAAGAACTAAGAATTTACCAAGATTACTGGATACATGGTGAAAAATAAAATCAATTTCATTTCTATATAATAGCAACAAACATTAGAAGATAAAAGATATAACTGGTGAAATGTCAAAAACATGTAAATCTAATGCATAAAAATACAATATATAAAAGGTTTCTACACTAAAAACTATAAAACATTGCTGATGCAATGTGTTGTTTATAAATATATATATATTTATATTTTATATTATATTATTTATATTTATATATTATATATATTTATATTTATATTATATATAAATATATATATATATGTTTTCTGTGGTTTTCAGTTATAACTCACATAGCTCTTATTACAGTCCTTTGTTATAATACTGGGTGCGTTAGTCCTCAAGAAAAAGAATCTCTCACCTGCCCTCCTTTTACCTGCCCCAAGGCAGGACTCTCTAATCTTCTCCTACCTTCCTGAATGTGAGTCTTAGGGCTCTTCCCTGAGAGGGTCCTACCTCATGCTCTGAAGGAAAGAATGCTACCATAAAAACTCAGGAAGACTGTGTTTGGAGAGTTTCAAGACTCCACATTCAATAAACATGTGGAGGTTCCTGGTGAGTGGGGCACCCTAGGAGGGCAAGGAAGCTCTGTGACTCTTCTATTATACCTTGCCCTGTGCATTTCTTTATCTGTGTCCTTTGCAATATCCTTTATAATAAGCTATTAAATGTGCTTCCCTGATATCTCTGAGTTGCTTCAGTAAATTAATTGAACCCAAAGAGGGTGCTGTGGGAATCTCAACTCTAAGCCAGCTGGTCAGAAGTTCCAGAGGCCTGGACTTCCAACTGGTGTCTTGGGGGTCAGGGGGCAATCTTGGGGACTGAACTCTCAACCTGTGGGATCTGACACTATCCCCAGGAAGATAGTGTCAGGACATGCAGCTGATGTCTGCTGCTCAGTGTGTGGGGAAAAGTCCTCGTACCTTTGGTCATAGAAATCTTCTTCTGTGATAATTGTTGCTGTGGTATGAGAACAGAGGAAAATCATGATTAGAGGGAGTTTTCCTGAAACAGGCAAATTTCTAAAAACTCTAACTAAATGGAAAGCTATAATGTGTTCAAGATTAGAAGGTCTCAATATTACTAAGAAGTCAGTTCTTCCTTCTCTGCTACATGCCCAGGCAGATCTTTAGGCATTCGGAGTACCTGCTTGCCTGCTTTAACAGCTTGAGTTCCCCCATCCCTCCACATGCAGGGATTCTGATACAGGGGGTCCCTCTGTGCTCCGCAGCCAGGCATATTTTCAGGCATTTGGAGCACCAGCTCAACTGGATCAGTAGTATCAGCCACCCCATACTTCCTGTGAGGAGATCCTGGGGCAGGGGGGCTCTCTCCACTTCATGCCCAGGCAGATCTCCAGGCATCTAGAGCACCCACTATTTAGGATTAGGAGTTTAGTCTGCCCTCCAACCCCCTGTAGAGAACTTAGGGCCAAGTGAGTTTTCCAGCTCCACGCCTAGGCACATGTCTAGATGGCTGCCCACTGGATTCTCCTCTGGTGTTGGTGCTTATGCCTGGCATCCGGGACCTGGTGTAGGTGGACCTACCAGTCCAACCCCACCCATCATGGTTTCTGCCCCTGGGGCTAAGCAGGGAGCTCAGACCTTTGTGAGTTCCATGGATTAGCCCCTTGCCTGAGGCAACAAAGAGCTTCTGCCAGTAAAAAAAAAATCAATTTATACCCAGCAACATTGGCCACAGCCAGTTCTTACCTATAAGTGCCATCTACTGGCTTGTAGGTCAAACTGCACAACCCAATATAAAACCTGCCAACAGAAGTTCATAGGGCTGTAGAAGCAAAGCCAAATACCCTAACTAGCATTCTCTACAGTCGCACCCCCTAGGGAGGGAGGAAAGGAAAAGTGAAAAAAGAAAAATTACAAAGAAAGGAAGAAAAAGAAAATATCCTACCTGTATGAAAATAATTAAAAAAATAATAAGTGAGAAGGAACCACAACAAGAATTCCGGCACCATGAAAAATCTGAATGTAGCCACACTTCCAAAGGATTGTACTAGCTCTCCAGCAATAGTTTCTATCCAAAATGGAAACTCAGAAAAGACAAATAAAGAATTCAAAGTATGATTTGAAAATAAACTCAATGAGATGCAAGACAAGGTTGGAAATCAACACAAGAAAACTTCTAGAGAAATTTAGGAAATGAAGGAAGAGACAAACATAGCAAAAATAAATCCATCTGAGCTTCTGGAATTGAAAAGCTCATATAAGAAATCTTAAGATACAATTGAAAGCTTTATCATTAGACTGGACCAAGCAGAATAAAGAATTTTAGAGCGGAAAACTTGTCTTTCAAACTATCCCCAGTGAGGTAAGAATAAAGAAAAGAATTTTTTAATGAATAATACTTCAGGAAATATGAGATTATATAAAGTGGCCAAACATATGAATTACTGGCATTCTTGAGATAGAAGAAGGGAAAGTAAGCAACTTGGAAACGTATTCAAGGGAAAAATTCAAGACTATTTTTCTGATCTTGCTAGAGAGAGGACATCTAGATACAAAAAATCCAGAGAAAACTTGTGAGATACTATTCAAAACAAACATCATCGAGGAACCAGACTGTCTGAGGTCAATGTTAAAAACAAACAAGCAAACAAACAAACAAACAAAAAACTTTAAAGGCAGCAAGAGAAAAAGGTCCAATCCCATCCAAAGTGATCCTCATCAAGCTAACAGTGGACTTTCCAGAAGAAACCTTACAATCCAGGAGAGATTTAGGGCCTATTTTCAGCTTTCTTAAAGAAAAGAAATTCCAACCAATAATTTCATATCCAGCCAAACTAAGCTTCATAAGTGGAGGAGAAATAAAATCTTTTCTAGATAAGAAAGTGCTATAGAAATTTATCACCACTAGACCAGCCATACAAGATATTTTTTAAGAGAGTTGGTAAACATGGAAATTAAAGAACAATCCCTGCTACCACAAAAACACACTTAAGTACATGGCCCACATACCATATAAAGAAATCACACAATAGAAACTACAAAGCAACCAGCTAACAGCTTTACAATAGGATCAAAACCTCACTTATCAACATTAACTTTGAATGTAAATGGTCTAAATGCCCACTTAAAAGACCCGGAGTGGCAAGTTGAATAATAATAATAATAATAATAACCCTACCCATCTGCTGTCTTCAAGAGACCCATCTCACATATAATGACATCCATAGGCTGAAAGTAAGGGGTTGGAGAAAGACCTACAACACAAAGGGAAAACACAAGAGAGGAGAGGTTACTATTCTTATATCAGATAAAACCGATGATGACCAACAATGATCAAGAAGGACAAAAAAGGATATTACATAATGATAAAGGATTCAATTCAACTAGAAGACTTAACTATACTAAATACATACACACTCAACTCTGGAGTACCCAGACTCATAAAACATGTACTGCTAGACCAATGGAAGACTTAGACAGCCATACAATAACAGTGGGGGACTTCAACACCCTCTGTCAGCATGTCAGCATTAGACAGATCATTGAGGCAGAGACCTAACAAAGAAATTCTAAACTTAAACTCAACATGACCAATTGGACCTAATAGACACCTAGAGAACATGCCACCCATCAACTACATAATATATATTCTTCTCACCTGCATACAGGACATACTCCAAGATTGACTGCATGCTTGGCAGTAAAGCAAACCTCAATAAATTCCAAAAAGTTGAAAAAATACCAAAATATGATTACCTTGGTACTCTCAGATCACAGTGAAATAAAAATACAAATAAATACAAGAAATTCTCTCGAAACCACACAGTGACATGGAAATTCAACAGCTTGCTCCTGAATGACTTTGGGTAAACAATGAAATTAAGGAAGAAATAAAAAAGTTTTTTCAAATACACAGAGACACAGCATACCAAAACCTCTGGGATGCAGCAAAAGCAGTGATAAGAAGAAGACGGCACTAAATACCTACCTCAAACAGAAATATCTCAAATTAATGATCTAACATCACACTCAGAGAAACTAAAAAAACAAGAACAAACTAATCCCAAAGGTAGCAGAAGAAAATAAATTACATTTATTCCTTGATTTAACCCACTATCACTATGACCACTATCACTCACCCATCCACCAAATATTGGGTAAACAAGTATTTTACTTGTTTTTGTTAATTTTTCTTAAATGTAAGTATAGCTCACATTTATTTCAATGTTTCATATTAGAAGTGTTTGGGGTCTTTATTTAGAAGTTTGGTGACATTTTTTGAGACCAGAAATATGTCACAGGAATGTAACTCTTGTTTACGTAAATTAGCCTATGATACTATTTGTTTCATTACACATTGTTTTACTTAAAGTTGTAGTTTCCAAGAATTTATCAATGATATTAAGAGAAGACTTACTGTAACTTACTTCTAAAAAAGATAATACAGTATGATAGGGTGTCACATCTGCTATGGGGTTACAAAAGATTGTGACTTTCACCTTGTTAGCAGACTCTCTTGCTTTCTCACTTGCACACTTTGATGAAGCAAGTGGTTTTATTGGTGAGGCTCAAAGGCAAGCAGCTAAGAGAAGCCTCAAACATTCAGTGAGAGAATGAGACTCTTACTCTAACAACCTACAATAATGCCAACAAACAAATGATCTTGGAAGTGAATTCTCCCTAGTCAAATCTTTAGATCGCCCAGCTGACACACTGATTTCTGCTATTGAAAAAAACCCAAGCTGGGGTAAGCCTTGTCCAGACTTCTGACCCACAGAAACTGAAAGATAATTACTGTGGGTTATTTTAACCCACCAAAGTTAAGGGTAATTTGTTATCTATCACTTGAAAACGGATGCAGTATAGATAGTCTTTATTTTTTTCTCTATATAACTAATATTATTTTAAAAGTCATTTTACATATCTCTGTCTACCTGTATAAAATTTTGTGAAATTTTCATGCTTTGATAATCTTCACTTCACTAAGAGCTCATCAATCTTTAAAAACATTTTTGTAATTTTTAAATTTCAACAAGAAAAGTTTTCAATTATAAAAACTAGGTTATATTTTTGGTTGGGTAATTTTGATAATATTTTTCTTAATAATATTTATTTTTAATAAACTTTTTAAGAACACTTAGATTTACATAAAAAGTAAGAATAGGGTACAGAGTTATATCCAGTTTTCCCTATGTTACACTAATGTGTTTACTTGCTATAATTATTAGAAATTGATCAATAGTCGTGTACGTTCAGGCTACTCATGACTGTCACAGTGTCTTAGTCTTTTCTTGCTTTTAATCACCTTGAAAGTTTAAGGAGTACTGATCAAGAATTTCGTAAATTGTCCTTCAATTGGAATTTGTCTGATATTTTTCTCATATTATTCTATGGTAATGTATTTTTAGGAGAAAGACCACAGAAGCAAAACTCTTTCACTGCATCGCACCAAGAATACACACTGTCAACACGTCTTGAGACTGTGGGTGTTAACCTTGATTACTTGGCTGAGGAAGTGTTTTTCAAGTGTCTCCACTATAAAGTCCCCTTCCCTCCCTGCTTTTATACTATACTCTTGGGAAGGAAGTCAATATGCACAGCCCACTCTGAAGGAGCATGAATTATGCTGCACATTTCTGAGGGCAGACTATATGAATTATTTGAAATTTTTATGCATGGGAGATTTTTCAAATTTCCCCCATTTGTTTATGTATTCAATCATTTATTTACTTCAGTATGGACTTACAGATATTTATTTTATACTTTGTATTTTAATCTAATAATATTTTATTTATATTGTAGGTCAAATTGTTCTACCTTTGGTCACTGAGAGATCTTTCAGTTGAAATTTGCATCCTCTTAACGTGTCTCCATCATTGTGAGATTTGGGTTATTTTTGCTTGCTTTTTGAGCAAATCTTTACTTATGGAACTCTAAGATGCTTCAGGCTCATCTTGTGTATTTTGTGCCCCAGTTTTAAAATTATTCATTTCTCCAAGAAGGCCTAGTTTCTTTAATTAGAAAATTAAATTGGAAATCACAATCTGGGTACCTAGTGTGCTCATTGCCACAAGGGTGTCATTTCTTTTAGACCTTCTCATCTGACTAAGTAAAAACTATATATATAAAGTGTATACTAACCCTGTACAAACACTTATCTAGAAATATTTCTGTATATAGCCATCCATATATGTGACAAGCTAAACATGAGTTCATACTAATATTTTCAACCGTAACACTTTACCATGTGCATGTTTCAAGCCTCCTTTCATTGCTTATCTGTAACTTCTCAATCCAACACGAAAAAGTTGGCTCCCACCAACCACTATCCATTTACAAAATTGTACATTTCCAACTTACATGTATAACAGTTTCACAGCTGGTGACCATACCCCAGTGTAAAACCACTTTCTGCATTAGTTTACAATGTTTTTGTCTTCAGTTTACAAAATCCAGCCATTTCCAATGTTACTTATATCAGCATCTTTTTCTCTATCTTCAGTGAGTTTTTTAAATGTTTGTAAGAGTTAGATTGTTTTGTGACATTTTGCATTTTATCCTAGCATTCCCCAATGACTTTAAACAATTTTTCATTAAGTTGCATACAATCTGGTTCACTCAGTGCACTGCAAAGTTCTATAGTTTTTGAGAAATAGTATCATACACTCACCACTAAAGTGTCACACAGAATAGTTTTATCACTCCAAAGTATTCCCTGTGCTTCAACAATTATTCAACCATTGTGCCCTCCCACTAAATTCCTGACAATAACTAATCGTTTTATTGGCTTTACAGTTTGTCTTTTTCAGAATATCTTAAAATTGGAATCATACAGTACACAGACTTCACAGATTGGCTTTGTAAAATTAGCAAATACATTTAAGGTTCTCCATGTTTTTTATGGCTTGAGAGCTTATTTGTTTTTATCACTAAGTAATATTGAGTTGTATATATGTACATACCACATTCTCAAAAAAATCTATTCCCATTAGAGGACATCTTGGTTTATTACAATTGTGGGGGATTGTGAGTATAGCTGTTATAAGTGTTTATATGCATGATTTTGGCATTTTTTTCTGTTTATTCTGACATAAACTTTAAAATCAGTTGAATAAATACCCAAGAGAAAGACAGCTAAATTTTATGACAAGACTATATTTATTTTTCAAAGAAACTTCCCAACCATATTCCTATTATTTTGCAATTCCTCCAGAAATCAAGGAGAAGTCATGTAATTCACATTCTCACCAGCAAGAAATATTGTCAAGTTTTTAGGTTTTAGCTATTCTAATAGGTTTGTAATATAATCTCATTGCTTTTTCAATTTTCATTTTCCCACTGTCAAATTATGTTTAGAAACACTTCATATGCTTGTTTTTATTCTGTATATCTTTTGCCCATTTTCTGGTAGGTTTTTTTTTTCTAGTCATTGGGTTTAAAATATTCTTTATGTATTTTGAATACAAGTCCTATATCAAATATATATGTTTCATATCTATTTTCCTAGTTTGTAGTTTGTCTTTTTATTCTTTGAACAGTCTTTTACAGAGCCGAAGTTTCAATATTAATAATAAAGTTTAATTTATCAAGTTTTTCTTTAATATGCTTTCTGTATTGTTTTTAGAAATTATCATAAATTCGTCATTACATAAAAATTTTCCTTTACTTTCCTCTAGAACTTTTATATTTTGCATTTTGTATTTACCGGTATGACTCATCTTGAGTTAGTTTTTGTGAATGTTGTAAGGCATATGCCCAGAGTTTTTAAATTTGTTTTTGTCTATGGCCATCCAATTGTTCCAGCACTACTTGTTGAAAAGACTATTCTTTCTACATCAAATTGCATTGAAAATTTTGTCAAAAAACATTTGACTCTATTAATGTGCATCTACTTCTGGGCATTCTGATCTCTTTCATCAATTTGTCTGTACCTCTACTAACACCATACTATCTTGATGACTGTGGTTTTATGGTAAATCTGGAAGTCAAATAGTATCTTTTTTTCTGACTTGGATTTTATTTAATATTGTGTTGGCTGCTTTCAATGTTTTGTCTTTCCATATAAACTTTAGAATCAGTTTGTTGATATCCATAACTTCCTATGATTTTGTCTGGAATTACGTTGCATCTATAGATCAAATTGGAAAGAACTGATATCTTAACCTTAAATCTTCCTGTCTATGAATATGGAATGCCTCCTCATATGTTTAGATCTTCTTTGATTTATAAGAGTTTTATAGTTTTCTTCATATATATACTATGCACTTATTTTGTTAGATTTATACCTTAGTATTTTATAGTTTGGGTGATAATGTAAATGGCATTGTGATTTTAACCTTAAATTCCAATTGTTTATTATTTGTATATAGAAAAGCAATTGACTTTTGCGTAGTAACTTTGTACTCTACAACCTTGCTAATTATTCATTAGTTTTAGAACTGTTTTTTGTTGATTCTTTGGGATTTTCTACAAAAATAAACAAGTCATCTACAAACAGAGTTTTATTTCTTCCTTTCCAATCTGTTTATTTTTAATTTCCTTTTCTTTTGGTATTGCATTAGCTAGAACTTCCAGTATGATGTTAAATAAGAGGTAAGAAGGGACATCCATACTTTTTTCCTAATATTTGTGCAAAAGAAGCTAGTTTCTCATGAGTAAGTGTGATGTTAGCTAACAGTATTTTGTATATCTTCTTAAGGTGAGAAAATCACCACTATTACTAATATGCTGACAGTATTTATAATAAATTGCTCTTGAATATGGTTAAAAGCTTTTTCTCCATCAATGGAATGACTATATAATTTTTATTCTTGAATTATTAATATACTGAATTATATAGTTTGGCTTTAGAATATAGAACCAGTCTTGAATTCTTGAATATCTGAAACAAATTCCACTTGGTCATGGTATATAATTATTTTTATACATGGTTATATTTGATTTATAATATTTTGCTATGGGTATTTGCATCACTGTTCATGAGAATTTTGGCCTATAGTTTTCCTTTCTAGGTGTGTCTTTTTCATTTTTATTTTTTAATTATTTAATTTTTAAATAAAAATGCATTGAGATATAATTCAAACATATTATAATTTGCCCAAAGTGAATACTAGTTTTTTAATATACTCACATGTATGTGCAAGCAACATCACAGTCAATTTTAGAATATTTTTATCACTGCTAAAAGAAACCCTTCAGCCTTTAGCTATAATGCTTTTATTTCCCCAACACCCCCTCCTCCAGACCTAAATAATCAGTAACATACTTGGTCTCCAGATTTTTCTGTACTGGACATTTCATGTAAATAAAATCACATATGGGAACTTTACTTAGCACAATGTCTTTAAGGTGCTTTTACTTAGCGTAATGTATTCAAGGTTTATCCAAGTTACAGCATAACTCAGACTTCATTCTTTTTTATGCCTGTCATAATAAATTTTTAACATTTTTATCTTAGATGCTGGTTCTTGGGGAAAAAAAGTCTTAATTTACTTAGAAGAAAATGAGAAAGACAAAGACTTCTCTGAAGTTTCCAAAGAACCTTCAGCTATTTCCAAGATCTCTGGGGGTAGATGACACTGGTTCTCATTATAGAATGTGACATACTTTTCCCAATGATGGGAATACTAAGCACTGAGGGGAATTTTTGGTTCCCAAGTGAATGTGAATGAGGCAGAGAGTAGAAGAAGTGTTATTTTTCTGAAGGAAGGGGACAAACACAAAGAGATATAGCAAGAGAGAGAGAGAGAAAAGGAGAGGGGAAGAAGGGAGAGCTGCATAGAGAGCTGTGAGCAGAGAAAGACAAATAGGTGTGAGGACAGCTTGGAGGTGGACTGAGGGAAACATGAGATGTCTTTCTCTTTATCTGTATCTTTAAATTTCTTTCAGGAATGTTTTGTAGCTTTCAGTGTACAAGTCATTTGCCTTACTGGTTAAACTAATTCCTAAGTGTTTTATTCTTGCTGATGATATTATTAATGTAATTATTTTCTTAATCTCCTTTTCAGATTATTCATTGTTAGTAAATGGAAATGCAACTGAAATTTTTTGCTGATTTTGTAGCCTGCAACATTCCTGAATTCATGTATTAGTTCAAAAAAGTTTGTCTGTGTAATCTTTAGAATTTTCTGCCCATAAGATCATGTCACAAGATTATGTCAGCTGCAAACAGAGATAATTTTACTTCTTCCTTGTCTGTGTGGACGCCTTTTTTTTTTTTTTTTTGGAGGCAGAGTTTCGCTCTATCCCCCAGGCTGGATTGCAGTGGCACGATCTCGGCTCACTGCAACCTCCGCCTCCCGGGTTCAAACGATTCTCCTGCATCAGCCTCCTGAGTAGCTGGGATTACAGGCGCCTGCCACCATGCCTGGTGAATTTTTGTATTTTTAGTAGAGACCGGGTTTCACCATGTTAGCCAGGCTGGTCTCGAACTCCTGACTTAAAATGATCTTCCCGCCACGGCCTCCCAAAGTGCTGGGATTACAGACATGAGCCACTGCACCCAGTCGTGGATGCCTTTTATTTTGACTTCCTCCATAATTGACCTAACTAGATCTTCCAATACTGTGTTGAATGAAAGTGGTGAAAGTGGCTATCCTGCCTTGTTTCTGATAATAGAAAATCAGCTCTATTTCCCGATTTAGTATCACGGTCCTGGGGATTCTACATTTATGGCCTTTATTATATTGAGACAGTTTCTTTCTATTCCTTTTTTTTGAGATGGAGTTTCACTCTTATTGCCCAGGCTGGAGTGAAATGATGACGCAATCTCGGCTCACCGCAACCTCCGCCTCCTGGGTTCAAATGATTCTCCTGTCTCAGCCTCCCGAGTAGTTGGGAATACAGGCATGTGCTACCACATCCGGCTAGTTTTGTATTTTTAGTAGAGATGGGGTGTCTCCATGTTGTCAGGCTGGTCTCAAATTCCTGACTTCAGGCGATCCGCCTGTCTCGGCCTCCCAAAGTGCTGGGATTACCGGTGTGAGCCACCACACCCAGCCTAGTTTCTTTCTATTCTTAGTTTGTTGTGGGTTTTTCTCATGTGTTACATTAATTTAATTTTATATACTGAACTCTCCTTGCATTTCAGGAATAAACTTTGTTTGGTCATGATGTATAATCCTTTTGATATGCTGCTAAATATGGTTTGCTAGTAATTATTTGACATTTTTTTCATTAATATTTATAGGGGATATTTGTCTGCAGTTTTCTTTTTATTTCTCCCAACTTTTACTCTAAGCTTAGAGGGTACATATAAAAGGTTTGTTACCTGGGTAAATTGTATGTTACAATTTGAATTGTGAGTAATTTCTCCTGTTCTGTAGGATGTGTGTTTACTCTGTTGATAGTTTCTTTTGCTGTGCAGAAGCTCTTTAGTTTAATTAAGTTTAATTAAGTCCAACTTGTCATTTTGTGTTTCTTGTAACAAATTGCTTTTGGAGTCTTCATTATGAAATATTTGCCAGGGCCTATATCCAGAATAGTATTTCCTAGGTTTTCTTTTAAGCTTTTTATAATTTTAGATTTTACATTTAAGTCTTTAATTCACCTTGAGTAGATTTTTGTGTATAGTAAAAGAACAGAGTCCAGTTTTAATCTTATACATATGGCTAGCCAGTTATCCCAACACAATTTATTGACTCAAGCAGACTTTCCCCATTGCTTGCAATTGTTGACTTTCTCAAAGATCAGATGGTGGTAGGTGTGGGGCTTTATTTCTGGGTTCTCTGACCTGTTCAGTTGGTCTATTTGTCTGTTTTTTGTACTGGTACCAGGCTGTTTTGGTTACTGTCACCCCGTTAGTGTACTTTGAAGTCAAGTAGTGTGATGCTTCTGGCTTTGTTCTTTTTGCTTAGAATTTCTTTAGCTATTGGGTTTGTTGGTTCCATCTGAATTTTAGAATAGCTTTTTTTCTTTTTTCCAATTCGATGAAAAATGTTCTTGGTAGTTTGGTAGTAAGAGCATTGAATCTGTAAATTGTGTTGGGCAGTATGGCCATTTTAACATTATTGATTTTTCCTATCCATGAGCATGAAATGATTTTCCATTTGTTTGTGTTGTCTCTGGTTTCTTTCCGCAGTATTTTATAATTCTCATTGTAGAAATCTTTCACTTCCCTAGTTAGCTGTATTCATAATATTTTTTATCATTTTGTGGCTATAAAAAAAGGAATTGCATACTTGATTTGGCTTTAGCTAAGACATTATTGGTGTATAGAAATTCTGGCGAATTTTTATATTGATTTTGTATCCTGAATTTTTAATGAAGTTGTTTATGAGTTCTATGAGCCACTGGGCAGAGACTATGGGTTTGTTTTTTTTTAAGTTTAGAATCATATAATCTGTGAAGAGAGATAGTTTGGGTCTCCCTCTTTCTATTTGGAGGCCTTTTATTTCTTTCTCTTGCCTGATTGCTCTGGCTGAGACTTCCAGAACTATGCTGAATAGGAGTGGTGAGAGTGGGCATCCTTGTCCTGTTTAGGCAATAATTCCAGCTCTTGACTGTTTAGTATGATGTTGGCTGTGGGTTTGTCATAGATGGCTTTTATTATTTTGAGGTATGTTCCTTTGATGCCTTGTTTGCTGGGAGTTTTTAACAAGAAGGAATATTAAATTTTATCAAAAACCTTTTCTGCATCTATTGAGGTGATTATGTCATTTTTGTTTGTAATTTTGTCTATGTAATGAATTACAATTTATTGATTTGTGTATGTTAAATCAACCTTTCATCCCAGGAATAAAGCCTACTATAGCATAATGGATCTTTGATATGCTGCTGGATTTGGTTTGCTAGAATTTGGCTGAGGATTTTTGCATCTATGTTCCTTCAAGATTTTGGCCAATGATTCCTTTTTTCGTTGTGTTTCCAAATGATGCTGTCTCATAGAATGAGTTATGGAGGAATTATTCCTCCTTGATTTTTTGGAATATGTTCAGTAGGATTTCTATCAGCTCTTCTTTATACATCTGGTAGAATTTAGCTGTGAATCTGTCTGGTCCAGGGCTTTTTCTGGTTGGTAGGTTTATAGTGACTGATTCAATATTGGAGCTCATTATTCATCTTTTCAGGGTTTTAATATCTTCTTGGTTTGTCTTGGGAGGTTGCATGCTTCCCAGAATTTATCCTAGGTTTTCTGGTGTGGGTGTATTGAGGTGTTTCTAACTGTCTCTGAGGATTTTCTGTATTTCTGTGGGGTCAGTAGTAATGTCTCCTTTTTCATTTCTGATTGTGTTTATTTGGTTCTTCTCTCTTTTCTTTTTATTGGTCTAGCTAGTGTTCTACTAATCTTACTTATTCTTTAAAAAACAACTTTTGGTTTTGTTAATCTTATGTTTGGTTTCTCACATTGCCATTTCAGTCAGTTAAGCTCAGATTTAGGCTATTTCTTTTCTTTGGCTAGCTTTGCAGTTGATTTGCCCTCATTTTTCCAGTTCCTCTAAGTGTGATGTTAATTTGAGGTCTTTCTAACTTACTTATGTAGGCATTTAGCACTAAAAACTTTCCTCTTAACACTGCTTTTTTAGTTATGTCTCAGAGATCCTGGTATGTTGTATCTTTGTTTTCATTAGTTTCAAAGACTTTCTTGATTTCTGCCTTAATTTCACTGTTTACCTAGAAGTCATTAAGGAGAAGATTGTTTAATTTCCATGTAATTGTATGGTTTTGAGTGTTTCTCATGGTATTGATTTATATTTTTATTGCATTGTGGTTTGAGAATGTTGTTGGTATGATTTTTTTTAAATTTATTGAGAATTTTGTTCTGGCTGCATACGTGGTCAATTTTAGAGTATATGCCATGTGCAGATGAGAAGAATGTATATTCTGTTGTTGACTGGAGTGTTCTGTGGATGTCTGTTAGGTCCATTTGGTCAATGTTGAGTTTAGGGCCCAAATATTTTTGTTAGTTTTCTCTGGTACTGTCAATGGAGTATTGAAGGCTCACATTATTAATATGGTTATCTAAGTCTCTTCATAGGTCTCAAAGAACATTGGGTATTTCAGTGTTTGGTTACATATATATTTAGGATAGTTAATTAAGTCTTCTTGTTGAACTGAACCCTTTAGCATTATGTGATATCCTTGTTTGTCCTTTTGGATCATTTTTCGTTTAAAGCCTGTTTTGTCTGAAATAAGAATAGGTACCCCTTTTCTGTTTTGTTTTCCGTTTACTTCATATATGTTTCTCAATCCCTTTACTTTGAGCCCATAGATGTTATTGCATGTGAGATGGATCTCTTGAAGACAGCATGCAGTCAGGTCTTGCTTCTTTATCTAACTTGCCACTCTGTACCTTTTAAGTGAGCTGTTTAGCCCTTTTGTGTCTGAGGTTAATGTAGATATGTGAAAATTTGATCGTGTCATTGTGTTGTTAAGTGGTTGTCATGTAGACTAGATTGTGTAGTTGCTTTATAGTTTCAATGGTCTATAAAGTTAAGTGTGTATTTGTAGTGGCTGGCAATAATCTTTTGTTTCTATATTTAGCACTCCCTCAAGGACCTATTGTAAGGCTGGTTTGATGTTAACAAATTCCCTTAGCATTTGCTTGTCTTAAAAGGATTTTATTTCTCTTTCATTTATAAAGCTTAGTTTGACTAAATATTAAATTCTTGGTTGAAATTTCTTTTCTTTAAGGATGCCGTACAAAGGTCCCTAATCTTTTTCAGTTTGTAGATTTCAGTGAAAAAATCTGCTGTTAGTTTGAGGGGCTTCTCTTTGTAGGTGACTTTCCCCTTCTCTCCAGCTGCCATCAGTATTTTTCCTTTCATATTGACCTTGGAGAATCTGATGACTATGTGTCTTGAAGATGTTCCTCCTGTGCAGTATCTTGCAGGGATTCTCTGAACTTCCTGAATTTGAATGTGTACCTCTCTAGCAAGGTTGGGAAATTTTTCACGAACAATATTCTCAAATATATTTTTCAAGTTGCTTGCTGTCTCTTCTTCTCTTTCAGGGAGGCCAATGAGTTGTAGGTTGGGTTTCTTTATATAATCCCATATTTCTCAGAGGTTTTGTTCATCTTTTATGATTTTTTTTATTTTTCTCTGACTGATTCGAGAAACTATTCTTCAAGCTCTGAGGTTCTTTCCCCACTTGGTCTATACTGCTGTTAATATTTCTGATTGAAATTCTTGTAATGACATTTTTAGCTCTATCAGATCAGTTTGGTTCTTTCTCAAAACAGTTATTTTGTCTGTCAGCTCTTGAGTTACTTTACTGGATTGCTTAGATGCCTTGGATTGGGTATCAACTTTCTTTTGAATCTTGCTGATTTTCCTTGTCATCCAGATTCTGAATTCTGTGTATCACATCAGCTATTTCAGTCTGCTTAAGAACCATTGCTGCAAAGCTTAATGCAGTCATTAGGAAGTAAGAAGACACTTTAGGTTTTAGAGTTGCCAGAGTTCTTGCCCTGGTTCTTTCTCATGTGTGTGAGCTGATGTTTTGTTGTTGTTGTTGTTGTTGTTGTTTTTGTTTGAGGTGGTGTCTCACTCTGTCACTCAGGCTAGAATGCAGTGGCATGATCTCAGCTCACTGCAACCTCCATCTCCTGGGTTCAAGCAATTCTCCTGCCTCAGCCTCCTGAGTAGCTGGGACTACAGGTGTGCCACAATGCCAGGCTAATTTTTGTGTATTTTTAGAAGAAACGGGTTTTTGCCATATAGGCCAGGCTGGTCTTGAACTCTTGACTTCAAGTAATCTGCCTGCCTTGGCCTCTTAAAGTGCTGGGATTATAAGTGTGAGAACCATGCCCAGCCTTGATGTTCCTTTAATCTGTGCAGTTGCTGTCCTTTGGATGGGGCTTTTCACTTTTATATTCTTTGATGCTCTTAAGAATTTGACTGTGGTTTATGTCAGCTTTAGTTGGCTGGCTCTTTTCTGTTATTACAAGTTGTCTGTTATGGTAAGTAAAGAATAGATAAACAGACATCCATAATTATAGAAGTATATAATTCAGTAGGTAAATAAAGTATGTCAAATTTTTAGTAATGCCCTTTTTAATTTCCAATAATGTTATAGATTTAAGCAATAATTACCAGTTATTACTACACCAATTATGCAGCACCCCAAATAATTGAGAAGACTCAATAGCCTAGCCTGGTATACCTAATTAAGTCTTTAATAAAGACAAGGGATTCAAAATAGCAGGAGACAGAAGACCCAGGTAAACTTTTAGGTTCAGACTTCAAAGTTTTTTCTCAGCTGCACCAAATTGACTTCTTTAGATCGTGAACCACCAAGAAGCATGTGTGACATCCTGGTCTCAGTGAAGCTATATTACATTTTTACTGGGGAATCTTATACCCCATTGGTCACAGCCAAAACCAAGCTGTGCACTAAGGAAAACCAAGTATAGATTATCAATCTGTATTATTTCAATTATCACTATAAATAAATTGGCACACTGGCACAGAGCACTTCTAATTGAGTTTTGGGACATTAAAAAGGGCACTATGAACAACTGGCTAGAATATTTCTTCTAATCTCAGCCAATACTTATTATGGTTCCACATATTTCTGGAGTTAAATACAATCTAGAAATACTTCACAGCAGCTGCAGATTGGCTCTGTACTTAATCCCCAAAAGAGAGACACACCAGATATTTTTATGTGTTCCTTATACAATATATGTATATTCTTACAAAAGTAAAAAATGAAAAAAGAAAGGAAGAAAGGGAGGGAGGGAGGGAAGGGTGAAGGAAGGAAGGAGGGAGGGAGGGAAGGAAGGAAGGAAAGAAGGAAGGAAGGGAGGAAGGGAGGAAGGGAGGAAAGAAGGAAGGAAGGAAAAGGATTAATTATAATAAAAGTTTTAGATCTAAATACCAGTTTACATGAAATATATAAGGCTAACAGATGCAATTAAAAAAATCCAGAATGTGAGATACTACAGAGAACAAATGATCTAATTTCCTCAAACATAATTGCAAAAAAAGAGTAGAAAAGCAAATATTAAAATTATGTAAGGGATATATAAGCCAATTCCAATGTGCAGAATCAATCTGGATCCTGAAGCAAATGAGTAAGCTGTAAAAATAGGAAACATGTGGGATAAGTTGAACACTGGCTGGTTATGTATTGGTATTAAGGAATTATTGTTATGTTGTTGTTGTGCTACTAGTCTGGTGGATATTTTTAAGCATCCTTATGAAATGGTGATAAACTTTATGAAGTTTGTGATTTAAAAAAAATCTAATGGCAGTCTTAGAGCATATGAAAAGCTTGCAGAGCCAGGGAGATCACATAATTTATTATCCAAAAAAAAAAAATTGAAAGCAAAAGGAAGAGCTTTTTATAAATATTCCTAGGACAACATTCATAAGCCTAGAATATTCCTGGCAAAGTAGGTATGCTGTCCCTACCCAGTATATATCCATGTAGATGGACTTAATACCTTGCAAAAAATAGAGTAAAATCATTCTGATTATTCTAAGTCAAAAAACCTCCCCTCCTTCCTTTTAGGGTCCAAGATTGGTCTGAGAATTAAATTGATAAAGGATAGATTATTAGAAGAAAAGCATAAGAAAACTAGTAAGTGGCAAAAGAGCTGTCATAAAAATGGAGATCCCAAAGATGCAGTTAGAGTCAGTTATATGCTGGATGGTACATAGAATAGTAAACTGTAAAAATGTGACTAAATTATGTGAGAAGCCTTAAAAGTTATTAACAAGGGCTGTATAGAACTCTTTTGGTTTCAATTTCTCATCTTTGTAGATTAGGGTGCTGTATCTTTCTAGCATAGAGAGGGCATCTTTCACATGGGAATTTCATTTACTGCTTTGAAGAAACAGCACAAAGGTCGAAGTGATTTTTTTTTTTTTTGCACCTTCTGTTTTTCGAATGTCTTTAACTTAGTCAATAGGCCAGAATAGTATATATTTAACCCCTTCAATTGGTCTGGATTTAATTACAACTGAATATGGCAAAACCAAGAAAGAAGTCACATTTAAGATAAAGTAAAAAATATTTTGATGCTGTTATATAGAGACCAAAAAAGTAGAAAAAATAAAGTTTTATTTTATGCTGATTCTTTCATCATCATTCAATATGTTCAAATGTGCTTAGGAATAAAAATGTGTCCTATGACTACTACATTACGTATCATGTCATTCTCTTGGAAAGACATTATTGCTATGAAATCTCATTTATTAGTTCATTTCACCTGTTGGATGGCTGTGGTAGGCTCCTCATATTTTTAACATTTTTGTTCATTAGTCATCCTGGAATATGAACTCCTCCAGGATTTCTTTTGGGGATTCCAAGATAAAACAAATTATATTGTACAGGAGATACACTGCAACAGAGATAATCCTGAAAGGTCCTGGTTAAGAAGTTCAAGGTGGGTGATAATGCTCCATGAAGAAAACCATCTATTGCTATTGCCCATGTTATTTCACTGAATTATATCTAAAGTCATCTTGAAACTCTAGATGGCCATCCTTTATTTATTTATTTATTTTTATTTTTTTATTTATTTTTTTATTTTTTTTTTTGAGACGGAGTCTTGCTCTGTCGCCAAGGCTGGAGTGCAGTGGCTCAGTCTCGGCTCACTGCAAGCTCCGCCTCCCGGGTTCACGCCATTCTCCTGCCTCAGCCTCTCCGAGTAGCTGGGACTACAGGCGCCCGCCACCACGCCCGGCTAATTTTTTGTATTTTTAGTAGAGACGGGGTTTCACCGTGGTCTCGATCTCCTGACCTCGTGCTCCGCCCGCCTCGGCCTCCCAAAGTGCTGGGATTACAAGCGTGAGCCACCGCGCCCGGCCTGGGCCATCCTTATGCTATATAAAAAATCTTAAATTTACCCATTTAAATATAATCTATCAAAAAAGGCAAACATTTTAGGCTACATTATACTTTACCAAGTACTTTCACATCTACTATACTGCTGAATATTCCTGATTGTTATTCAGTCACTCAAATGTTTCTCATTAAATATAATTCAAAATTAAACTTGTTTCATAAGCAAAATATTCAATGCAAATATGCAAATGTATACAAATACTACAATGACTTTTAATTGCAGCTTTAATATCAATCTATTAGATTTGAAGGATGGATGTCATTTTTCATTCTTGTCTTCTTTTTTTTTTTGTAACGGTGGATTTATTCATTTTCTCTCAGCTTTGAGCTTCCTAATCACAGGGTAAGACTATCCTACCATGGAGAAAGCACATAATACAGGCTAGCCAATTGTAGCTCTCCATCTAACAACACAAGATGATTGATGTATTAGTCTGTTTTCACACTGCTATAAAGAACTACCTGAGACTGGGTAATTTATAAAGAAAAGAGGTCTAATTGACTCACAGTTCCACATGGCTGGGGAGGCCTCAGGAAACTCAATCATGGCAGAAGCTGAAGGGGAAACAAGGTACATCTTACATGGCAGCAGGAGAGAGAGAGAATGAAGGGGAAACTGCCATATAGTTTTAAGCCATCAGATCTTATGAGAACTCACTGACTATCATGAGAAGGGCACGGGGGAAACCACCCCCATGATCCAATTACCTCTCACCAGGTCCTCCTCCTGATACACAGGGATTACAATTCCAGATAAGATTTGGGTGGGGACACAGAGTCAAATAATATCAATTGATATAGAGGGGCTTATGTAACTCACAAAGGGGAAATCACAGCGATTTTTAAGGAATAGTTTGGGCCCTGTGGAGAACAAAATTATTTTGCTTTTGATGCAATGAGAGCTGAGGAACATGCAAATCATCATTGACCCCCTGGTATAGAAATTGTCAATTAATGAAATATAAAGAAGAAAACAAATGTTCAAATGGTAAACAAGATTGTTGTACCATAATGTCAGTTTTACCACTGAAACACTGTGAACCCTCTTAAACAACCTGTTTCATTAATTATGTTAATAAACATTTGTGCTTAAGTTGGTTTGGCTTTAGTTTCAATAATCTCTGAGGCTTGCTTGACATATTGTCCAATGGTAGGAAGTATGTATCATTTACTGAACAGAATCTACTGTAACCACCTGTGCACATAAATAATCTGATCTCCAATATTTTGCAGGTTTTCCTGATCATCACAGTGTTCTGTCATTCATATGATACAGTTGCCACAGTATCATACTATACAGAAAAGAACAATGGCATTGCCTTGTATGGCAAGGCTTAAAATAATAATAGTCCCTCCAAATCTATCTTTCCAATTAATACCTATCATTGAAGGCCCATAGTAAAGCTTTTCATCCCAGAAATCTTCATCCCGTGGTGACCTCTCCAGCCCTTGTCTTCCAGTAATGGACAGATTCTAACAGCCTCATCCCCCACCCCAGAATCCTCACTTCCTGATGTTTATGCCTTTGTATAATTCAAAGCCCTTGGTTGTGGGTAGGGACTGTGACTTGCTTCTAACAGAATATGGCTAAGGCAGTAAGATATCACTCTTGTGATTATGTTACTTTCTTTAAGACTGTCTGTGGGAAAGAGTTTCTGGGGTGCCAGATGAGTTGGTCTCCCCTGTGTGACACACCCATGGGGAGCAATGGGCAGCCTCTGAGGAGAAAAGTCTCCTTATTGCCTTCATGTCTTTATGCGCTGAGAGCATAACCGCTCAGCGGCATTCCACAGGTTGCTCAGGGAGATAACACTCCCTTGAAGCAGTGGAGTATAATCAAAAGTCTTGGCTCCTCCTGAAACCCACTCCCACCCATTTCAGTCCCAACAAGTTAAAGATCTTAAGTAGTTTAGACACATGCCTTTGCTCAAGGAAATTCACAGAAACCGCCATTGCTCTACATCTTATTGAATGACTCACGACTTCTCCTTCACTGATTAATCCTTTTCCTCATCCCTTCCTCCCCCACCCATCTGCCCTAAGAACAAAGAGCTTGTAAACCAATAAATCAGGCGGAGCTGGAGAGCTCTGGGCCTTGAGCTAGCCTCCGACGCTCCAGTCCCCTGGACCTGCCTTTTAGACACTTACTCTTGTCTAACTCCTTTGTCTCTGCCAGACTTGGAGTACCCGCTAGGTGGTGTGGGGCTGGTTTCTCCAACACTGTCTTTCTAGGAGACTCATGTTGGAGCCTCTTCCTGGCTAGTTGAAGAAAGTGTTCATGTTGGGAAAAACCCACATAGTATGGAACTGTCCTCAGCCTCTAGGAGGCAAGCACATACTCTAAGCAACAATTCACAAGAAGCTGTGCCTCTCAGTCATACAATCACAACGAAATGAGTTCTGCCAACAACCTGAGTGAGTTTAAGTGAATGCTTTCCAAATTGAGGCTCCAATTGAGAATATAACTCAGCAACTCCAACACTGAAACCCTAAGCAGAGGATTCAGTTAAACCTTGACCAAATTCCTGATCAGCAGAAATTGTGAGATAATAAATATGCAGTGTTCTAATCCTCTAAATTTGTGGTAATATTGTTACTCAGAAATAAATAACTAGTATATTTCCAGTAGAAAATGCTGTTAGTTCAATCAAGCTTTTAGGTAATAATATATCTAAAGAAATTTACTGATGCATTAAACTTTCTTATACCAATATTTAATTCTGTCCTATTTTCCTTCTCTTATAAAACAAAATAAATTTTGAAGAGTATAGATTACATCTTCTACTTATTACGTGGGAACAAACTAGAAATAAACTGTTTGCTATCAGATAGTTTTATATTATATATTATATTATAATGAGGATTCTGCCATAAATCATTGTTTAGTTTATAATGGAAGATAATCTTGGCTAATAAAGGAGTGAAATAACTTGATAGTAAGTTCTTAAACCTACTTTCTGGACCCTTAGCTTTAGAAGAAAAATTCCAGATGTTTCTTTTTAGATACAATTTGACAACTTTATTAACATTAGGTGTGACTGCAGAATTCTAAGATGAACCTCAATAAGCCACACACTTGTATAATCCTTCTAAGTGAGTGTTGGAGGAATACATGAATATAATGAGATATCACACCCCTGATTGTATTATGTTATTTGGCACAACTGAGTTTTTAAAAGGGAGATTATACTGGGTGGTATGGGCCTAACCACATGATCCTTGTGATAGGCAGAATTTTAAAGTGACTTCAAGGACCCTCACACTGTTATAATAATTTTCTTCTCCTTAAGTAGGGGTAAAATTTGCGACTAAGATAAGATAGAATTATATTCATTGTTATATTAGATTATATAGTAAAAAAATATTATTCTGAATGGGAGTGACCCAGTTTGTTGAGCCATTTAAAAGCAGAGAGTTTTCTTTGTCTGACTGCAAGAGGGAATGTCAGAAAGTTGTGCTGCGGTGGGCCTGGAGAAAAGCAGGCATGGATGATGCAAACTCCCTGTGGGAACCACATAGAAAGGACCTGAGAGCAACCTCTAGGAAATGAGAGTGGTGCATGACTACAATAAGCAAGGAATGGGGACTCCAGTTCAGTTACCAAAAGGAACTAAATTTTGCCAACAAGAATAAACTATGAAGCAAATTTTCCCCTGCATGGCCTCCTGAGATGAGAATTTAGTCAGGCCAACACCTTAATTTCACTCTTGGGATTTCTGAACACAGAACTTATACATGCCATGCCAGACTCCAGATACATGCAACTTTGAGCTAATAAATGGATCTTACTTCAAACTGGAAAGCTTTTGAGACTTTATTATGCAGCTATCAAAATCTAATGCTAGAGTCGAGATTCTTCCTAGTGAAAGAGATTCAAAATCAAAGTGATTGAAATCATAAAAGGGAAAGGACCTGTTGCTGGCTTTGAAGATGGAGGGTTCATGTGGGAATGACTTGGGAGTAGTCTATAGAAGCTGTAAACAACCTCCAAACGACAGCCAGAAAATGACTGGGGACCTCACAAGCCACAAATAACTGAATCTGCCAACAATCTGAATGATCTTGGAAGTGAATTTTTCCCTAAAGCATCCAGGTGAGAGCTCAGCCCAGCCAATGCCTTGGTTTCAGCATTAGAATACAGTGAACACAGTCCAGCAATCCTGCTCTGCCACGCTCAGACTTCTGACCTGCAGCACTGTGAAATAAAAGTGATGTTTTAAGGCACTAACTTTGTGGTAGTAATTCCTTACACAATACTGCAAGGGAATGGAAGAGTTGCATATCTCTATATTCACTAGCAAGACTTTTGCCTTAGATCAGTGGGGGACAGAATAGAGAAACAAGGAAAGAGAAATGGAAACTGAAAATGCATAATAAAGAAGAACACCAATATTGGTTTGATAATGAAAAGACATTGAGACAAAATTTGTTTGAAATTCAGATAAAGGTCAATCACAAAGAAAATGAATTGATACATTTTCATTAGAAAGAGATAAAAGTGTTATAACTCTCAGTAACATTATGTTTTAACACAATTTAAAACAAACAAAAATTTGCAAAAGGAGTTTAAAGAAATTCTACTCCTTTTTAAACAAATTTACCCATTGTTTATATTTTGGTCATTTTCTTTTTTAATCTATTTTGTGTGTGTATATATGTGTGTATATTCTATATGCATAATTTTGATTATATATTATATGTCATGTTATATACATACATACATACAGGCATATACATGCTTTCTCATATATTGAAAGATTAATGAATAACTTTTTAAATGAGCCATATGAGAGTAAGTTTCAGACACCAACACTCTTTATCTCTAAATTTATCATGTTATTTGTTAAAAACAATATTATTATATAAGCATAAAATAGTTATCAAAATGAAGAAATTTAACACTGATTTGCTATTACTAACAAAACCAAAATCTATATTGCAATTTCATCAATCAAAAAATTATGTCCTTTATAGTTTTTTTAATAATTTTTTTTGGCTGTAACTCAATTCAGAATCAGGCATATCATTTATTTACACACCAACAATCTGGAAGTATCCATTAGCATTTCTTGTCTTTTTCTTAACTTTAACATTTTTTAAGATTGTGGGATTTTTATTTTGGAGAATGACCATCAACTTGTGTTTGCTTGATTGTTTGTGGCAGGAATACCTGAATTGGTATTGTGTGTTCTGCATCAAGCCACTAGATTTACCAATTATCGGTGATGTTCCTGCCTTATTCCATTGACTAGATTATTTAATACAATATATATACTCTTAGAGAAAAGTGTTCAATATTTTACCATTAGAAATATTAGTGATGAGATCTTACTTTCTTTTATATGCCACTATAGTAGCCTGGAATTTGCAAGGTTGTGAGTATTTATGCCATGGGCATTGGCAAATGCTACCAGTAAGAGTTTCTTCCTCAAAGAACTAATAGTTAAATGTCTACCAATGTGCTAATGATTTCAACTATTATTTGCTTTTAGAGGGTTTTTCTACAGTATGGGAATTTTTAAAAAATATTTAATCAAGCATTTTTTTGTGCCTAGTTTTTTCTCTTTCTTTTTGGGAGCAATAACACGTGTGATGGAAAAATTTATATTTCCCTTAGTTCACTTATATTGTGTTCATTTTTTTCTAGTCTTTGTCATCCTTATTTTCTTCAGATTGTTGTATTTTGTTTTTCAAATGTATCCGTCTATTTAATAAATTTTTTTAAATATAGTACATATAGACCATGGAATACTATGCAGTCATAAAAAATAACAAAATTATGTTCTTTGCAGCAACATGGATGCAGCTGGAGGCCATTATGCAGGCAAACTAATGTGGGGACAGCATACAAATACTGCATGTTATCACTTATAAGTGGGAGCCAAACATTGAATGAATGTGGGCACAAAGATGGAAATAGATACTGGGGAACACTTGAAAGTGAAGGCTGAGAGAGGAACATGTGTTAGAAGGCTACTTATTGGGTACTACACTCACTACCTTGATGACAGGATTATTCATATACCAAGCCTCAGTGACCCCATGAAACTAAAAAAAATAGAAAAAATTGATCTCTCTTCAATGCACAAAAGTATTTCTTTTGGCATTTCTAAATATTTGTTAAATTCTTCCAGTATTTTTTACATTTTATATACATACGTTTTACTTCCATATTTCTATCAGATTTTCTTTATGACTTCCATTTCTCTACTTGAATTTTTAATCTCTTCATTTATTAAAATCATACATCTTTTCAATTTTTGGTAATGTGTATAACAGTTGTGTTGAAGTTATTCTATGCTAATTCTATCACTCTGTAATCTCAGGGTCAATTTCTATAGACTGCTTATTTTCCTGATAATGAATCATATTTTTAGCTTCATCATTTGTCTAGTAAATTTGAATTGATAGAGGACATTGTCCTTTTTTAATTATTTACACCTGTTTTAAGTATTTATGATAAGAGTGCAAGTTCAGTACTTTACACTGTCATTAGTATATATGGACGTCCTAGAATCTAGATACTTGGATTTTTAGATGAAGTATTTTGATAAATGCTGACAACCAATTTTGAAATGTTAAAACATCATGCCAAACAATGCTGTGCAATTAAATAAAATATGCCTTTAAGGTATATCTAGTGAACTCCAATATGTGAACTCTGTTCTGAATATAGGTCATATTCTCTGTTCTCATTTGCCGTAGAACACATATCCATTATGTAACATACTATGTGTATGCCAGAGAACACAGGCAAATTATGTATATGTTACATAATTATATGTACCTTGTATGTCAGGTATGTGTATTGTTTATCTGCCTGCATTCTGTTTACTACCTGTAAAACTAATACCTCATAATAGATGTTTAAATATTTTTATATAACCCAAAGAAGAAAATGTCTTGCCACTTGCCTTGAAATGGTTCTTTTATAGCAAAAAAAAATTTTTTGAAGGTGATAGATATGCTTATGGTATAGACTGCTGTAATGGTTTCACAGATCTATATTTTATAGAACAATCTCCAGACTCGTCAAATTGTATACATAAATATGTACAACATCTTGTGTGCCAATTATACCTCATAAAGTGTTTTTTTTTAAAGATGGTTCTTGAATATCTTTATGATATCAAAACATATAAAAATGCTATGGTAGTAAAGTAGGAATTATTTAATAAGTACTTCCTTATAACAATGATGATAGATTTTTTTTTTGCTCTGTTGTCTATTCTGAATTGGTAGATCTTGAGATGTGTTGGGTTTGTAACATTCTTTAAATAGTTAATTGTTTTCTTATACTATCTTTTCAGCTCATTTTACGTTTAGAATATGGAAGAGACAACATGTATATTTTTGGCATTCTTCGATTTATCATCTTAAACTCACGTCCCCCAACATACACCCATCAGAAGCACTCAAATGCTCTTATATTATTTGATAATTAATTCTAAGATAGGGATTGTTCTCATATTAATTATCTGATGGATTTCTTTAATTATTTGTTTGTGCCAGTCTTCATGAGAGTCCCTGTTGGGATTTTGCCTCTCCTTCCTATTCTCCAACACAAGTAACACATTGTAAATAAGCAAGAATTATACCATAGTAGAAACATAGTCAGAGTGAACATTGGGAGAACTCTGGAACCTGTTCTTAGGCAGGGCATGGCTAAAATGTGCTCATATTATAAACAGAAAAAAAAATAAACTTAGATGTTAATGATTCATCTTCTATTGGTTAGTTGAATTAATTTGAACATATCAACTTCTCTAAACATTTTTTTATTTATAAAGTCTATGTAATGATTCATTCTTGCTATCCTCAGAGGCTGAATGTGAGGATGGCAGATAAAAAGGTTTAAATGCTATGAAAACTAAAACACGAATAATAAAAAGTCTGTACTTGCTGCCATGAAGATAAAAAAGCAGATGCCTGAGAAATATGCTTTCAATACTGCCAAGAATGTCCTCTTCTATACATAAAAATCAAATCTGCTACACCTACTAGTAATCACTGTTTCAGAAAATAAAGTAGTAGATACAAATGCTCAGAGTACTATAAAAGAATCAGAACAGAAGACATGCACTAATTTGGATAGCTAAGTCACATTTCCTCAGAACAAGAACAACTTTAATTCTCAGAGTAATGGTTTGAGAAAACTGGAGTGGACAATTAGAACCCTTGTTGTCTAAAATTGGAAGAGATGAAAGTATGATGGGTTGACTGGAACAGCGTCGTAAGTATGTGCTCACTCTCAGCATGAGAGGGGACCAAAGAAAGCTTCCTCCTTTTAATAGATTCCTCCACTTTTCTGGAGGATTTAGAATGAAAAGTTGGCTGGGGGGGAGGTGCTGGTAAAACTACAGGTTGAGTATCCTTTATCCAAAATGCATGGGACCAGAAGTGTTTAGATTTCAGATTTTTTTTTGAGATATTTGCATATACATAATAAGGTATCTTGGGGAAGGAACCCAAGTCTAAACACAAAATTCATTTATGTTTTCCACACACATTATACACATAGCCTGACTGTAATTTTAAGCAAAATTCTTAATCATTTTCTACATAAAACAAAAGTTTGTGTCCACTGAAGCATCAGCAAGCAAACGTGTCACTATCTTATGTCAACATTCAACAAGTTTTAGATTTTGGAGGATTTTGGATTTCAGATTTTTCCATCAGTGATGCTCAACCCAAACACAATTGTTCCCACCCAGTAAGGATGCTGATACTACTATTCCTTCCTTTTCTTTCTTTTTCTTCTTTTATTTTTCCCCACATAACCTCGAATTTTTTTCCTTACCTGATGCAGTGGTCCCATGACCTGACTACAACCGTGGGTACCAGAAGAATAGAGGATTATTAAGTAAGAAACTGTAACTATACTTTTAAATTTAAATATCAGAATTCCTAAGGGCCTGATGAGCTGAGTTTTTACCTTCCTCCCATCTGGTAAAATCAAGGAGCATAATTAATGAAGCCCTATTGCATTTCTATAGCCCACTATGAAAATGTAAGAAATCCTACCCTAACATAACTCTACTCTATATGAATGAGAGTGTTCAGAGAGACAGATAAATTTGCTAGACTAGTATTCCTGCTGGAAATTTGGACAAGCACAGAGGATGACACTAATAAACCTTCTGAAGGCTGATAAGTTTGGGTAAAAATGGAGAGAAAAAGGAAAGAAGGCTGAGCATAAAGAAATAAATAGGTTACACAATCAGAATAATCCAGTATTATATTGGTTCCTCAAAAAAGGCTCAGAGCAAGAGATAACTTTGTCTTTTAGGTCAGTTATACTGGATTCCTGAAAAGGTCAAATCATATGTTGCCGAGACCACTCCTCTTTTTGTCTGAGAAATTAAATGGAAGCCTACAAACAAGAGTGGTGCCACTTTGGAGACATTTTGGTCATACAATATGATAATAGACTAGACTATTCATCAATCTCAGGCTGTAGTAATGTTTGCCTTTTATTTTTCAGGTTATATCTACACATCTGCAGCCATACTGGTATGGCCTAACACTGGCATCAATGGTCAAATGTATTGAAAATTGAGTTAAAGACTCCTGAGAATCTAACACCAACATAACATGATTTGCCTAAAGAATGATGGGATGTGCTAATTTATATGCAAAATAGTTCTGTACAAGTTTATCATAAGTTACAAATAGTGGTAGATCAAGGAACAAAACATGAAAAGTTATGTAATCACTATCATATAGATTATTTATTATTTAAATCTATTTCTACCCCACACCAGCTTTTCCAAATGTTAGGCTTATTTATATTGATACAATTGCTATCTCTGTTATATAAATTTTATACTAAATATACGAGATCCTTGGCCAAAGCCCAGAGGGTAGCCTCTGCAGTAAGCAGTTTAACCTTGAACAGTAAGTCTGATGCTCATCCTCAGCTCCCGGAGGTAATCTTTGTTTTTCTTGGCTCCTTCACCTATCTAAATAGTAACAATGTGATATAATGTGGGGACTAGCTATGCCAGAAAGACCAAGAATGTGATTTAGGATCAGGGTTTTGGATCACATGGTGTCAACTGACCTGAAGACTGAGATCAACCATATGGGCAATCAATCAATCATGCTTGCATAATGGAGCCCCAATAAAATTTCTGAATGCCAAGGCTCAAGTAAGTTTCTCTGGTTGGTAATATTTTATACATATTGCCACATATGGATGTTGGAAGACAAATGCATCTTCATACCACAAGAATAATATAATAGGAATTCTGCGTTTGGTAGTTCTTTGAAACTCTACTTTTCTTTTGCCCTTAGCTAATTTTACCCTATGTTTTTTTCACATGATAAACCACAGCTATGTGTATTATAGTCTTCAGGGAGTGCTATGAGATATTCTAGCAAATCATCAAACCTGAGGATGATTGGATACAATTTTTTTCTCTCCCCCCAAATTTATTGTACATATCAGAGAGAAAGCAGTTTAGGGCATATGCCCTCTACCTTTATAGTTTGCTTAGCTTCATCTGAATGTGCCATTGTAGGATGTTTTGGAGTTAGCTGGCCAAATATATTTAAAGGACAGAAACAAGCTATAACTCCAATAAAGTGTGCATATACCATTTACCAAACATGATAAATGAATATGTTTTTAAAAATTGCAAAAGTTGTGTCCACAAAAGCATTACCACTCTTACTTAAAAGGATATTAGTGCAGATCAATAGATCCAGATCCATAGATATAATGTCCAGTTGTGATTTGCCAGTGAACAGATAACATGGCTAACAATGAGACTTGATATTCTGTGAAACATCAGTCACAGTATTGAATTCAGGATAATAAAGTGGGCCATAGCCAGGAATATTATTTAAAAATCATGTAGAATTTCAAAAGTTAAAAACAGGTAATTGCAAATACTACAGAGTCAAAATATTTACAAAGCAAACAATAAAAAGGCAAGGGATGCGGCAAAGATATGATCAATTTTACTGCCTTGGCTTAAGGCTATTTGTTTCAATTCACTATTTTTTTTTTTTTTTTTTTTTTTTTTGAGACAGAGTCTTGCTCTGTCACCCAGGCTGGAGTGAAGTGGCGTTATCTCGGCTCACTGCAAGCTCCGCCTCCCGGGTTCACGCCATTCTCCTGCCTCAGCCTCTCCGAGTAGCTGGGACTACAGGCGCCCGCCACCACGCCCGGCTAATTTTTTTTTTGTATTTTTAGTAGAGACGGGGTTTCACTGTGGTCTCGATCTCCTGACCTGGTGATCCGCCTGCCTCGGCCTCCCAAAGTGCTGGGATTACAAGCGTGAGCCACCGCGCCCAGCCTTCAATTCACTATTTAAAGGCCCAAATGTATCTCAATATGTCTTAAAGTTGTCATTATCTGGGATCACTAAGTAAAATGTAGATAAATAGTATTGAATCAAGGAAAAATAAGAAAAATTAGTGGGAAATATGAGGTATATTAATCTGTTCTTATGGGGCTAATAAAGACATACTCAAAACTGGGTAATTTATAAAGAAAAAGAGGTTTAATGGACTCACAGTTCTACATGGCTGGGGAGGCCTCACAACCATGGTGGAAGGCAAAGGAAGAGCAAAGACATGCTTAAATTGCAACAGGCAAGAGAGAACACCTGCAGGGCAAATCCCCTTTATAAAACCATCGGATCTCATGAGACTTACTATCATGAGAACAACTCCCATGATTCAGTTACCTCCCACCATGTCCCTCCCACAACATGTGGGGATTATTACAGTTCAAGGTGATATTTGGGTGAGGACACAGGGCCAAACCATATCATGAAGTTTATTAAAAAACACATAATAGAGTCTGTCAAATAAGTGACTCAAATAATTTTCCATATAAAAGGAAAAGTTAGGGAAAATATAAGAAAATTGAAATTAGTTATTTTAGTAAAGATGAATACATAAAGATATTATATGGGATTTTAAAGGGAGGGAAACTACATAAAACAAATTAAAGATGTAAAAATGTTGAATATTTCTTCATTACATTAATTCATATCACAGGTCTATTGAAAGAGAAATGAAATTCATCATCATAAATTTCTTAACACACTTAGAATATAATTAATCTGATTTGATATAACACTTATGTTCATTATATTGTGGGAAAGGCACATATTTTAATTCGCTTTTATATTTGAAAGCCTATTTTTCTAACCTTTATTTTTCTAAAGACTAGCAAAGGGGAGATCATGTTGTCTACTTACTTCATTTTACATATGGGTTATCTGAGACCTTGAACTATCAGGACAAATTTGTGCCCTTGACTGTTAATTACTAAGTAGTTTTTAATCCTTTTTTTCAATCCAGACATACTGAACACTATAACACTCTCTCTAAATCTTTTTTCACTTTTCTCAACAAATAATAATCTTTCCTATTTAATCATTTTTCCAAGAAGCTCTCCAACTTTTGAGATCTAATAGATTAGAATTGGTATTTTAAGACACAATTTGTCAGTTAAAATTACCAAATTAAAATAATAAAGACACAGCTAAATTGAATTCATTTTGACTTCAGAGGAATAGAGTTAAAAGAGGGAAAAGGAAAAAGCTTTAAAATGAATTTGGCTCTTGAAAGCACAATTTTCCAGCCCAATTAAGAGGATCTTGCTTGACATCAAGGTCAGATCAAATTCTAAACTTGATTTCATTCAAATTGATTGAATTTGCAACAAAAAGTTTAGCTGAGTTCCACCTGGGAGAGATTTTCAGATTAATGACATTTAGCCCAATATACTGCATAGAATATGAATGTAGAAATATTATGCATTCATTTCAGAAATGCACCAAAATAAAAAAGATTCCCTCATATAGAATAAAATGCAATGAGCTGAAGGCGTTTCCACTGATATTATTGTCAGGTTTGATGCTAACTTATAAAATCTGCATTATCTCTTTGAGTCACAGGTTCCTAAAGAACTCACATTTGTATCATAAACACACACATACACAGCATATTTGAAGGAAATAAATGATCGTACGATTATCAAATAGGTTTTAGAAGTTGTATTAGTCCCTTCTCATGCTGCTAATAAAGAAAAACTCGAGACCGCATAATTTAGAAAGGAAAGAGGTTTAATTGGCTCACAGGTCAGCATGACTGGGGAGGCCTCACAATCATGGCAGAAGGTGGAGGAGGAATAAAGTCACATCTTACATGGTGGCAGGCAAGAGTGTTTGTGCAGGGGAATTCCCATTTATAAAATCATCAGATCTTGTGAGACTTACTCACTACCATGAGAACAGTATGGAGGAAACTGCCCCATGATTCAATTATCTCTGCCCGGCCCTGCCCTTGACACATGGAGTTTATTACAATTCAAGGTGAGATTGAGGTGGGGACACAGCCCAACAATATCAGAAGTGTATAACCCTTTTATAAACAGATACCTCCAAATTCAGAAACTTAGAATCCAAGTAGTTTAAGAAGCAGCATTTTTTGACCCCTGTTAGCTATCATCAGTCTTTAGTAGGGGTCTGACAAATAGTTATGAGGTGCTCTGATGCACTCAGAGGTAGAACTGGAAATATCCCTCCCTGGTGGTAAAGGACAAGCTCACAAAGTAGGATCAGGCTTAGACCTTAAGGAGGCAATTAACTAAAATTAAAAACTCTTATTACCTCTCAAGACAAATAGTAATTGTCCAATATAGCTTGGATATTCAGAGTTTGCTTGATGATGAGAAGTTACAGATGCTAAAAAGGATCTACCACAGACTAACCAGGCTAAGAAAGTATTTTCTTAACTGGCCTGAAGACATAAATCACCTAGAAACATTTGATACAGTACAGCATACATAGCTCTTCCTTTGGAGATTCTCATTTAGTGACCCTCAGACAAGGACAGAGGTTGGAATTAACGTTATGTATTCTAGGTGATGCTGATTATCAGGGAATTTGGAAAAGTAAGGACCAGGAATTATATAGGTTTGGAAATAATAGACTCACAAATTATTTTGTGGTTTTTAAAAGGGTGGGCTATAGAATTAGGCTCGTTTTGATTAAAAAAAAAAGCTTAATTGTCACTAATTGGAAATTTGAGTTAATTCAAAGATATATTTTGTGTAAATCATTAAAATCAATGCCAAGGATAGATAAAGTCCACAAATGTTAATACATTATTTTGTGGAAACTAAGTCAAATACACAATTATTTTAACTTACCTCTAACCTACTGTCTATTAAATTATGACACATTGCTAACTTTGCATCAACTGTAAAACTTATCTCAATCTAAAAAATATTAAAATATAAAAAAGAAAAGTGTATCTTTGAATTAATGGAACAAACAATTAGAGAAACCCACAAAGTAATATAAAACCATAACATAGGACAGGTAAGTAACTTTAGGGAGAGAAATTTCTGTTAGGTTAATCCTTCCTAAAAGAGCCACCGAAGTGGATACCTCAGCAGATAAAGAAGTAAAAAAGAAGCAGTGGTAAACACAAGAACTAAGAAACCATGTGGTTAGCTTCAAGTAATGCCTTCAAAATACTTTTGAAATAAATGAATAATTACAAATAAATAGTGTTTTAAAAATGTTTAGTGTTTCAGAGAGCAATCACAAGGGTGAAACGCTAAGAGTGTTCTTCAATTAGTACATTTGCTAAACACTTTACATTGATTGGGAAGGGACTAGACATACAAAATAGCCTTACACTAACTATATTATTGTTATAATCAGATGTGATATACATCAATTCAATGTAACAAGTTGATAAAACAATTTTTCAAACAAATAAATGATAAAAATTTTTAAAATATATTTTCAACTTAACAATATGTAGGAAATAATAAAAATAAAAAGTACTTGGTTAACAGAAAAGCAGAAAATAAGACCACAGTTGCAATTTTTAAAAGTGTTAGAAATGTCAACAAGATGGTGGGAAAGGAGGTTTTAACCCTCATCCTCACTGCCACCACCTCCATAAACAGCTATTTTGTAATCACTAAGGGATGAAAATACCTTTGTGGGAGCCACATAGTTCAGCTTAAAGGATCCTGCACCTCAATGAAGCAAAAAATCTGAAAGTGGACACATTGAAGAAGGTAAGAAGAGAAGTTTCACTATACTCATGTCACCCCTCCATCAAGGCAACACAATTTTATGCCAAGAGAATTACTTTCAGCTCATGGTTTATTCCAATTGTGCAAAATAAGAGTGAAGTAAGCACCCAGCTTTCTCAGCCCTGTGGGAAACTATCCAGTAGGGCTGCTTTTGTCTTACCCTCCTAGAGTATCAAGGGGATTGCCTTACTGCTCTTATCTGGGGCAACTAAGATCAGAAAGAAGAGGCAGGGACTCACAGAAAACAGTGTAAATCTCAAAAATTGGTCAGGGAGCCTGCTAACTTGCTCATGGACTCCACCAAAAGCCCCACCCACAAATGCTGCAGTACAACTCACCTGTGGATACAGCCAATGAGCGCCCCCACTACACTATGCTCCTCTCTGTGTCAAGCACCCCACACACTCCTGTATATGGCACTCCATATAAACCCACAGACAGCACATCCAAGACCCTGCAAACAGCACATGGACCTCAGTAGCATGTATGAATTTCAGCTGCCAGCTTGACTCTTCTGGATTGGGAGTAAGCTATGTAACATTAAATATTTCAAGACACTTCCTTAGAAAAAATAAACTTGAGGTTCTCAGCATCCAACCTAGTTATGTGGTATGAATAGGAGGCACATAAGACTTTTTTCCCTTAAGAGTGAACAAAATGAATGAAGTAGGTATATCTATATCTAGAGTCTGAGATACGTCTAGAATCTTCAGTCAGGCCGATTGGTTAAGGTCAGTCAGTACAAGCTAGAGGAGGTGACTGCTTTTTCAAAGACAAAAATGCGAATCATTAAAAAACATAAAGAATCAAGAAAATGTGACATCACCAAACAAAATAAAGTTTCCACGAGTGCTCTAAAGAAATAAAGATCTATGAATTGACTGACAAAGAAGGCACAAGAATAATCTCCAAGATTAGTAAGCTACAGGAGAGTCCACCTAAACAAAATCAGGAAAGAAAAATACACGAACAAAATAAGGAATTTAACAAAGGTATGGAAACCATAACAAAGAACCAAAGAGAAATTCTGAAGCTGAAGAATGCAATGACAGAATTTTAAAAATTCAATACAGTTTTAACAGTAGACTTGTCTAAGCAAAAGAATCAGTGATCCCAAAGACATATAATTTGAAATCATTCAGTCAGACAAATAAACAAAAAAGAGTGAAGAAGAAGGAAGACTACAAGATTCGTGAGACATAGTCAAGTGAACCAATATATGAACTTGGGGTGTCCCTGTAAGATCAAAAAAAGAGAAAGGGGTAAAAAGCTTATTTTAAAAAGTAATAACAGAAAATTTCCCAATTTTAGGAAGAAAAATGAACTTCCAGGACATGAAGCCCAAAGAACCCCAAATAGGTTAAACATACAGATGTCTTCAACAAGACACATTATAAACAAATTGTCAACAGTCAAAGACAAAGAAATAATTTTGGAAGCATCGATAGAAAAGTGACTTGTCACAAAAAACATATGCTCCATGGAACTATCTTTCAGCAGAAACCTTAAAGGGCTAACGAGAATGGGATGATAATTTTAAATTAAAAAACAAACAAACAAAACATTGTCAATGAATAATACTATATTCAGCAATGCTGTCCTTCACAAATGAAGGACAGATAAAGACTTTCCCAGACAAACAAAATCCTGAGGGAGTTCATCACCAATGGACCTACCTATCTTAGAAGAGATGCAAAAGGAATTCCTTAAGTTGAAACAAATGAATGCTAATTGGCAAAATGAAAACAACTGAAAGTATAAAACTTGCTGATAAATTTAAGTATTTAGTCCAATTCAGATTACACTAATGCAGTAGTGGTGTAAATAGCTTTTAGATAGCTTTTAAAGCTATTATAACATTTCAAAGACAAATGTTTTATAAGTAATTATAGCTACAATATTTGTTAATGAGTATATAATGTACAAACATGTAAATTATGGCATCAATAACAAAAATTGTGAGGGAAAGGAGAAGTGTAAATTTCTATGTGGGGCTAAAGTTAAGTAGTTATTAGCTTAAAATAGATTTTTATAGCTATAAGAAAATTTATTTAAACACATGGTAATCACAAAGGAAAATAAACTGTAGTGAACATAAAAAGATAATTTTAAAAGAATCAAAGCATACTACTACAAAAAAGAGAAAATCTTCAAATCACAAAGGAATACAGCAAAGAAGAAGGGAACTACAAGTCAAACAATTAACAAAATGTCAATAGTAAGTCCTCATCTATGTATCAATACTTTACACGTAAATGGCTTAAACTGCCCACTCAAAAGACATAATGTGACTAAAAGGATTAAAAAAACAACAAGATTCAACTATATGCTTCAACAGACTCACTTCATCTTTAAGGACACACATAGGCTGAAAGTGAAGGATGAAATAACATTCGATGCAAATGTTAACCAAAAAAGAGCAGGAGTGGATATACATATATGAGACAAAGCAGACTCGAAGTCAACAACTGTCACAAAAGATAAATAAGTTCACTATATAAAGGGGTCAATTCATCTAGAGAATATAATGATAATAAATATGTATGCATCCAGCATTGGATTACCTAAATATATAAAGCAAATATACAAAACTAAAGGTAGAAAGAGCAGCAATACAATAAGATTAGAGTGATTCAATAACCCATTTTTAACAACGAGTAAGTAATCCAATCCAAAGAAAATCATTAAAGAAACAGCAAATTGGAGCAACACTATAGACCAAAGGGACCTAATAGACATATGCAGGACATTACATTCAACAGCAAGAGAATAAATATTCTTCTCAACTACACATGGAACATTCTCCAAGATAGATCATATGTTTCACCACTAAATGAGTGTTGATAAATTTAATAAAATTAAAATCATATGAAGTATCTTTTCCAACCACAGTAATATGAAACTAGAAATCAGTAACAGAAGGAAAATTGGAAAATTAAAAAATGTATGGAAAATAAACAATTCCTGAAGTACCAATTGGTTAATGAAGAAATAAAAGGGTAAATCAAACAGTATGGAACTACACCATACCTAAAAATATGGAATACAGCAAAACTAGTTCTATGAGGAAAGTTTATAGTGATGAGTGTGAATATTAAGATAAAAAAGTAAGATCTCAAGTAAATATCCTAGCTTTACACCTCAAGGTATTAGAAAACAAAGAACAAACAAAGCCTGCAATCAGCAGAAAAAATGGAAAAATGAAGATCAGAACAAAGCTAAATGAAATGGAGATGAAAAATAATAATAATTAAGAAGATCAACAAATGTAACAGTTGGTTCTTTGAAAAGATAAACAAAATTGTTTTTGATAAACTAAAAGCTAGACAAATGTAAAAGAAAGATGACTGAGATAAATAAGCTTTTAAATGAAATAGGAGACATTACAACTGATATAACTTTAATAAATAGAATAAATTACAACTGATATACAAAGGTTCATAAGCTAATACTAAGAGCAACTACAGGCCAACAAATTTCCCTACAAGAAAGGTGCAGGAACAGGTTATTTTACTGGATAATTCTGCCTAATATTTAAGAATGAATTAATATCAATCCTCCTCAAACTCTTCCAAGAAATTGAAGAGGAGGAGAGAACACATCAAAACTCATTTTACATGAGACAAAATCTATACAAGAACACTAAAAGAAAAGAAAATTAGGCCAATATCCCTGATGAACATATAGATGCAGAAATCCTGTAAACCAAATTCAGTAACACATTAAAAAGATTCCCCAACATAAAGTAGGATTTATCCCTCGGACACAAGAATAGTTTAACATACGCAGGTAAATAACTGGGATACACTGAGTCAACAGAATGAAGGATTAAAAACTATACAATCACCTGAAGAGCTGCACAAACCCACATTTGACAAAACTCAACATTCTTTCATAACAAAATCTCTCAATAAATTAGGTATAGAATAAATAAACATCAACATAATAAAGGCCACATATGACAAGTGCATATCAAGCTGACGTCATGGAAAAAATTGAAATCATATCCTCTAAGATCAGGAAGAAGACAAGAATGCCCACTCTCACCACTTCTGTTCAACATAATACTAAATGATCTAGTCAGAGTAATCAGGCAAGAAAAAGAAATAAAAGCATCCAAAACAGAAAGGAAGAAGTTAAATTATTTCTGTTTGCAGATGACATTATCTTATATATAGATAATTTTAAAGTCTCCAACAAAATATTGCTAGAACTAGTAAACAAAATCAGTAAAGTGGCAGGATACAAAATTAATATTAAAAAATAGTTGCATTTTTATGCACTGAACAAACTATCTGGAAATAAAATTTAAAAAAAATCCCATGCACCCATGCACAATAGCATAAAAAAGAATATAATGCTTATGAATAAATATAATGAAGTAGAGAAAATACTGCTACACTGAAAAATACAAATTTTTGATAAAATAAATTAAAAACATAAATTAATGTAAACATTTCTACGATCATGTGTCGGAAGACTTAATATTGATCAAATGTTCATACTACCCAAAGCAATCTACAGATTCAATGCAACCCCTATCTAAATCTAAATGGCATTTTTTTTTTTTACAGAAAAATAAACAAAATTCCTAAAACTTACATGAAACAACAAAAGACCCCGAAGAGCCAAAGCAATCTTGAGAAAGAAGAACAAAGATGGAAGCATCACACTTCATTATTTCAGAATACATTACAAAGCCACAGTAATAAAAACAGCAGATACTGGAATAAAAATAGACACATAGGCCAACAATATAATAGAGAGTCCATATATAACATCATACACATATGGTCATCTAATCTTCAACATAGATTCTAAGAATATGCGGTTGGGAAAAGATAGTCTCTTCAACAAATGGTGCTGGAAAAACTGGATATCGACATGCAAAAGAGTGAAACTGTACTGTTATCTTACACCACGCACAAAAATAAGCTCAAAATTGATTAAAGATTTAAATGTAAGACCTATTGTTCAATGGATATTGTTTTAGTTATACAAGATGAATAAGGTCTAGAGATCACTGTACAACATTGTTCTTAGAGTTAACTGTACATATATACTTCATGCAGTGTATACTTACTTAAAACTTTGTTAAAGGGATAGATCTCATGTTATCTGCCCTACCACAATTCAAATTTATTTATTTATTTATTTATTTATTTATTTTTGAGACAGGGTCTCGCTCTGTCACCCAGGCTGGAGTGCAGTGGTGCGATCTCGGCTTACTGCAACCTCCCTCCCCCCTGGGCTCAAGCTATCCTCCTACCTCAAACTCGCAAGTAGCTGGGGGTGCACCACCATACCCACCTACTTTTTTCATGTGTTTTTAGTAGATTTGGGGTCTTGTCTGTTGGCCAGGCTGGTCTCAAACTCCTGAGCTCAAGCCATCCACCCACCTCAGCCTCCCAAAGTGCTGGGATTACAGAGGTGAGCCACCATGCCCAGCCAAAACTATTTGACTTTAAGAGAAAAAAACTACTAAATAACACTATAGAAACAAGAAGAGACTTCTCACAGAAGAGGAGAAATGAAGTTATTAAACATATGAAAAGTGTCTCACCTTCCATGGAAATCAGGAAAATACAATTAAAATCAAAATCACTTTCCTTTCAGGTTGCAAAAATTAAAAAAGGCTTACGGTAGAAAATGTTGACCAAGGACTTAGAGGAACAGAAAAGAATGTACTCTGCTCATAAGAATCTAAATAAATATGACCACTTTGGAGAGACATTCAGAATTACCTGTTGAGGTTAAAGATACACATCCTCTGATGGGTAGGTACCTAAGAATACTATCACATATATAAACAAGAAAACACACTCAAAAATGGAGATAGCAGGACTGTTTATAAGAGTGAAAAATCTAAATATTCACCAATAAAAGTCGACAAATATTTTGTGGTATGTAAGTACAATAGAATACACTGTGAAAAATAAACAAATGATAGTTACATGTATTAGAATGAATAAATATCACTTAAAATGTTGAGCAAAAACAGTTAATTCCATCAGGATACTATGGTATATGATTCCTTTAAATATTAAATTATTAATTAAAACCTCTTATTTTTAACTTATACATTTGTGAAGAAGTCTAAAAAGATGCATGGCCCTGAAAAACATCAAGTCTAGGTTGGTGGGTATCTTTGGTGTTTAAAGGATGGAATTAGAGTAGGATACTGGGGAGCTGAAATTCTATTGGTAGGTTTAGTTGCGTAAATGTTGTTATATTATCCTTTAGAATTTTTGCATAAATTTGTAAAGTAATTTAAAAACTAAGGCAAAATGTGGGGAAAGAAGAGCATTTCCAGAGATGCTTAATATCTGGAATGTGTCTATGTTTGTGCATAGATATTTTACTGCTATATTAAATATCATATATATCAATATTAATTTCAATAACTTTGATAATTGAGAGGAGAAAACTTAAGTTTTCCCAATTTTTGTCCTTCACCCTAAATAAATTATCTTTTGTCTTTTAAAAAGTCTCCTTCTCTAAAAATTGATACCTGTATGTATATGCACACATATATACACACAGACAGAAATATACATTTATATCACTGGAAAGCAATGAAAAGCAGGAACAGAAGCTAGAAGAGGGCTCATTCTATAAACAAACAAAACTCTCCAACAGGTTTGAATTGCAAGCATCTTACTGCTGCTGCTTATCTGTTCTTACTACAAAAGGTAAGAATTGCAAGTTTGAGGCTTTTCACAGATATGGAGACAGAAACCTACAGTTTTTCTGGCTTTTGGTCCTGGACCTGGAGTTCAGAGGAATTAAGCAGTGAAAATGAAAAATGAAAGCTCTGTCAGTGAGAGACTTTCAGAAGAAAGACCCAAATCAGAGTGTAAGCTCAGCATAAGTAATATTACAATAATTTATATCTATTAAAGTAGGCACAGCCATCTTGTTCTTAATCAAGAGTATTTTGGCTTTTCTGGCCCCGTGCCCTTATATATTAACTTTCCAATCAACTTGTCAAGATCCATAAAACTTTGCATTCAATTTATAGATTGGAAAATATTAAGTCTTTACAATGTTAGACCTTATGTCTATGAAATGTTTATATCTCTTCAGGTACTTAAATATTCTTAAATAGTTTTTGGTAAAACCTTATGAAAAAAGGTCATAAGTAAATGCTTTTTAAAAGAGTTATTCTGAGATAATTATAATATTCTTGAAATTGCAAATGATGTCTATTTTTCAAACATACAAATATTAGGTTGGTGCAAAAGTAATTGCGATTTTTGCAATTACTTATAATGACAATACTTTTAATATATACACATATATTTATAAACACATATATGCATATACACATATATAAACATATATGCATATATACATACATACTCATAGACAACAAATACATATTTGTATATTTATGTGTAATATCAACTTTTCTATTTTTGTATATAATATTATACACAGCGTTATTATAATATATGTAATTTATTTTCCATTATTTAATATAGAAAAATAGATGCCTTAATAAAAGAAAAAATACCCATTTAACCACAATCAGTATTAGGAAAACTAAAACATTAATAGTGAAGTTGAACATATATATTAACCTCTCACAAATGACATACTTTTCTTAGCACCTCACCAGAAGTAACAAAAGTTCTGAATTTTGTGAATAAATTTGCCTGTGTATTTCTTTATGCTTGAACTCTCTATATTTTCCAAATAATAAAATAGAATTTTTTGGTATTTGGTTAACTTATCTATAAATGCAATATTAAAATGTATTATGCTTCTGCAATTTCTTTATTAGGTCTTTTTGATGTCTTCTAAAATAAATATATTTCATTTTGTGACTGTGGCATATTACTCAATATCCTCTCAATGAACTTTTATGTACTTTCTAGTTATAGACTACTACAAATAATGCTGTTGTGCACATTCTTATTAATAAATATATCTCCTTCTGGATATGAACAAGAACCTCTCAAGGTTAAATACTTAGGACAAATTTGCTGAAAGGAGACATGTCTCTCAAAGGACTTATGAATCTTAAACATGAACAGATAGTGCTGGAAGTTTCCCCCTAATAATTATAGCCTCATTACATCCTTATCAGCACAGTGAGCCATTCCTATCAGGGAGTGGTGTGAACCCTTCTGAAATCAGTGTCCAGCCAGCAAAGGATCGACCTTGCAAATACGCCTTTCTAAAGATGGGATTCTCAAGCCTGATATGTTAACTCTTTTCTTCACAATCTCCTATTGGGTAATTTTAATGCACAACTTTTTAAGGGTTCTCTTATGTTACTCCTTATTTCTGCTAGCACCTTTTCTTGTTTCTTTATATGCTTTATGATTCTTGATTTGTCTGATCTTAATCACAGAAATCCTGGAGCTAATGGGTTGTATTTTCCTCTGAAACATGTTTGGATTTATTCCTCTAGGAATTTGAGGGTGCTACTACATCTAGCAGTGCACAGCTATGCAGTTGATGTAAAACAAAACCACAAACTCAAATGAGTCAAAATATAGTTACAATTTCTGAAGACATATATGTGTTTTCTTCCAAACAGAGTCACCATGGAGACAGACATTCTCTCTGTTTACATGGTTTATTAGCATGTGTGTGCTTTTTGGCTCATCGTTTACTTAACGTGTCTTCAAATTCCCAGCTTTATGAAGTGGAGACTAATTCCACCTCCCACACTGTGCAGGGCTTGAAGGCTTTTAGTTTGCTTTCCTTGTAGGCTTTATAAAACCTGGTGCTCGAGGTTCCTGCTAATGGCAGATGCTCCAGGGTAGTCTAGTTTTATGATTTCAATTGCCACTCTTACTTCAGCTCATTCGTAGATTTTTGGAGCCTCAGAAATTACTCATACTTTCTTGTGATTTTCAAAAGTAGATGCTTTTTGACAACTGGATTTTAGAAAACTCTGGTCTCCTTCACCATGTTGAAAGCAGAAATGTTGGATTCATTTCTCAATTTCATTGCTTTCTTTTTTAAATTTCCCATGATTCTATCTTGGTTTTCATACTACTCTGCTCCAAATTCTCTAGGACTTGAACTTTTAAAATATTTTTCCTGATATTAGTGCATTTGTTTCATTTGTTTCTTGTTTAATAATAAATGTATATACCCATATCAATTTTACTTTTGAATGTTGGTTTTGAAACATAACAAATATTGATAAAAAGTGTGCTAGATATGGCTTTTTCTGCAATAAAAACAAGAGAGAAAGGAAGGAAGGAGGGAGGGAAGGAAGGAAGGAGGGAAGGGAGGGAGAGAGGGAGGGAAGGAGGGAAGGAAGGAAGGAAGGAAGGAAGGAAGGAAGGAAGGAAGGAAGGAAGGAAGAAAGATATTTAAAGTACGTCCTTATCCATAGAGGATGAGAGAATGTACCCAGAAGATAATTAGTTTCTGTGACTTCGAATGTTCATAAGTCTGATATTCCTTGAACGTCAGTTTTGAAATTTAGAAACTTCAACCTCTAATTAAAAAAAAAATTCTCAAATTGAGCTATTCACCTGTTTTTCTTTTAATTTAAATAACTGCTTTTACTGACATCAGTTTAAATGCAATTGGGTCCTACTAGCCCGAATAGTGAATAAGAGCCAAGTCCATGGGATGACAATGGACTATCTGGCCTTCTGCAATTGTTTCCAGTTTGAAATAGCTTAGATACATATTTATTTTGTCCTGGTGACCTGATTTACATTTATATAATTTGAACAGTCACTGATATAGAGATATTTTTCTTTATGGGCCTAAAATAATTGGCTGGGAAGATCCCACAATTAAGAGTACCACATTCTAGTAATTCATCAGTAATTAAACTTGAAATTTATAGGAGTTTTACTTGAAAAATTTTGTCCTGGTACCTTAATGGTTTACTGGTCTGTTCCAAGAGAACACTTTCATTTTAAAAGAGAATATTGATTTTACTATATCCCATTTTAGGACTTCATTTTTTGTTGTTTTATGCTGGATTTAAATTTTAACCTGGTTTATACAATGTAATCTGTTTTAATGGTTTAAAGGCATTACATTAAGATAATTTGCTTCCTCTGAACTGAATATTTTTAGCTCATTTTAAATTGCTGAATTTCTTAATTGAATATATGACTTAATGGAATATAGTTTCCAATAAAATCTCTATACATTGCAGAAGTATATTTTCTGCATTATTAGAAAATGATTTTATTTTATACACTCACAAACATACACACATATACTGTATTATAGTATCATTATAGATGAATCTATCAGTATGAATTCAAGTTTTAAGGATGTATTATCAAAATATTGCTGATTATTATTATTAATTTTATAAGAACTGGACAAAAAATTAATAAAAATACATAAAGAATGAAAAGTGGTTTGCATAATTCATCACTATTAAAACTTATATTAGGCTCTATGCATACCATTCAAAGTTGTAAAGTAGATAAATTTTAGTCTTTGCAATTCTATACCTTGGCCAAATCCAGCACGATGTTAAATTACTATCAGCTCCCTTTTTTATGTTGATTGACACAAAATCAATAGGATTCCTATTTTTATTATAACTATTTTATTTGACATACTAAGCAAATGAATTAATAATATAAAAGAAACATTCTTTCTTTTTAATTCTTAAGGTGAAATCAGAAGAGATTTGGAGCAGATCACACATATACAGGCAGCATAGGTACTCAGAGGAGGCAATCTAGCAAATAACAACCCTTTAGGACCTTGAAGTTCTACTATCAGATTTGCATTATCGACTCTTTCTTGCATAGTACCCCTTTTAAAGAGAATGTCAGTTTAGTTAGGAAAACATACAGTCTATATAATGTATTTTTTAAAATTGTGATAAGAACACTGAACATGAGATATATACTCTTAACAATTTTTTAAGTACAAAATACGATATTTTGTACTTAAAAATGAATAAAGAGGCCGAGCATGGTGGGTCACACCTGTAATCCCAGCACTTTGGGAGGCTGAGGCCAGCAGATCATGAGGTCAAGAGATTGAGAACATCCTGGCCAACATGATGAAACCACGTCTCTACTAAAAGTACAAAAACTAGCTGGGTGTGGTGGTGTATGCCTGTAGTCCCAGCTACTATGGAGGCTGAAGCAGAAGAATAGCTTGAACCTGGGAGGCGGAGGTTGCAGTGAGCCGAGATCACGCCACTGCACTCCAGCCTGGCAACAGAGTGAGAATCCGTCTCAAAAATAAATAAATAAATAAATAAATAAATAAATAAATAAATAAATAAATAAATAAAATAAATAAATGGGATACTATGCATGAAATACGCTTGTATATTTAAGCGCAAAATTATTTAAGTGCCTTTAATAAGGCAAAACATTGTCCAGCAAATCTCTGGAACTTACTCATCTCGTATAACTGAAACGATACTTGTTGAACAGCAATCTCTCATTTCCTGCTTCCCTCTGCCCCAGCAACCATCATTCTACTCTCTGTTTCTGTAAGTTTGGCTACTTTAGATATTTCACATAAGGATAATCACAGAGTACAGTTGATCCTTTTTGAACAACCTGGGTTGGAGCTGTGAGAGTCCACTTAGAGTTTCTTCTACCTCTGCCACCTCTGAAACAGCAGGACCAACCCCTCCTAATTTTCCTTATCACAGCCTACTCAGTGTGAAGATAATGAGGATGAAGTTCTTGACAATCATGTACTTTCACTTAATGGATGGTAAATATATTTTTTATGATTTTCTTAATGTTTTATCTAGTTTACTATAAAAATACAATATATAACATATAACATAAAATATGTGTTAATCAATGGCTTATGTTATTGGTAAGGCTTGCCATCAAAAGTAGACTATTAGTAGTCAAGTATTTCGAGAGTCAAAGTTATATATAAATTTTCAACTGCATGGTGGGGGTGGGGAGTCAGTGCCTTTAATCACTTTGTTGTTCAAGGGTCAACTGCATTGTGTTTTGGTAACTGGCTTATTTCATTTAACATAATGTTCAAGGTTCATCCATGTTTTAGCATGTATCAGAATTTCCCTCTTTTTTAAGGTTGAATAATATTCCATTGTATGGACAGACCACATTCTGCTTATCCATTCATCCATTGATGGACACTTGTGTTGCTTCTACATTTTAGCTATTGTGAATAATACTGCTATGAACATATATATGAAAACATCTCTTCAAGACCCTGCTTTCAATACTTTTGGGGATATACTCAGAAGTTAAATTGCTGGATGATATGGTAATTCTATTTTTTTTTTTTTAAGGAACCACCATACTATTTTCCACAGCAATTGTACCATTTTACTTTCCCACAGTGTTTAAGGGTTCCAATTTCTTCACATTCTTGTCAACACTTATTATTTTCTGCTTTTTTTTTTAATAGTAGTCATCTATTGGTGTGAGGTGGTATTTCATTGTAGTTTTGATTTGCATTTCCCTAATAATTAGTGATATTGAGAATCTTTTTATGTACTTTTTGGCCATTTGTCTATCTTCTTTGAAGAGATGTCTATTGAAGTCTTTTGTCCATTTTTGAATCAAGTTTTTTTTTTTAAATTGTTGACTTTTGGAAGCTCTCAACATAGTCTGAATATTAATTCCTTATCCGACAAAACTAAAAATATTTTCTTTCATTCTGTGGGTTGCCTTTTACTGTTAATATTCTTTTTTGAAATACATATTTTAAAAATATTCATGAGCCCGATTTTTCTATTTTTGTTGTTGTTGTTGTTGCTGTTGCCTATGCCTTTGGCATTGTATCCAAGAAATCATCACAAATTCAGTGTCATGAAGCTTTTACCCCATGTTTTCTCCCAACAGTTTTACAGCTTTAGGTCTTACACTTAGTCTTCGATCCATTAAATTTTTGTGTATTGTATTATGTAAGGGTCCAACTTCATTTTTTTCATGCAGAGATTCCAGCATCATTTGTTGAGAAGGTTGTACTTCCTACTTTGAGTGATTTTGACACTCTTCTAAAAAAATCATTTGACCATTTATGTGAGGGTTTATTTCAAGGCTTCCGTTTGTCTAAACGGCTCTCTTTATTCCAGTACCACAATCGTTTGATCCTCCAGCTTTGTTCTTTGTTTTTAAGATTGCTTCGGTTATTTGGGGTCCCTTGAATTTCCATAAGACTTGTAGGAAAAGGTTCTCTATTTCTGCAAAAAAAAAAAAAAAAACAGTGGAATTTTGATAGGAATTGCACTGAATCTGTAGATCATTTTGCGTGGCACTGACATCTTAACAACGTTAATTCTAATTCATGATCATGGGATTTGTTTTCATTCGTTTATTTAAATTTTTTTTTCGGCTGGGCATGGTGGCTTATGCCTGTAATCCCAGCATTTTGGGAGGCTGAGGTGGGTGAATCATGAGGTCAAGAGATCGAGACCATCCTGGCCAACATGGTGAAACCCCGTCTCTACAAAAAATACAAAAATTAGCTGCCTGTAGTCCTAGCTGTCAGGAGGCTGAGGCAGGAGAATCGCTTGAACCCAGGAGTTGGATGTTGCAGTGACCTGAGATCACGCCACTGCACTCCAGCCTGGCGACAGAGTGAGACTCTCAAAAAAAAAAAAAAAATTCAGTTAATTCCAGAGTCTTTCATTCATTTTCATGCAATTGTAAATGAAATTGTCTTTATAATCACTATACAGATTGTTCATTGTTAATATATAGAAATGCAACTGATTTTTGCATGTTGATTTTGCATCCAACTACTTTGCTGAATCCATTGATTACTTATTTTTTTGTGTGAAATATTTAAAGTTTTCTACATATAAAATCATTTCATCTGTGAGCAGATATCATTTCACTTCTTCCTTCCCATTTTGGATGCCTTCTATTTTTATTCTTTCCCAAGTTCTCTGGGTAGAATTTTTAGTACAATGTTAAACAGAAATGGTAAGTATAGACATCATTGTCTTATTCCTCATATTAGAGGAAAAACTTTCTGATTTTCACCAAGGGTGATGTTTACTGTAATAGTTTATTATATTCTTAGTTTGTTGAGATTTTTTTTTATCATGATAGGCTATTACATTTTGTTAAAAGCTTTTTTCTGTATCAATTGAGATGATCTTTTTTTCCTTCATTCTGTTAATGTGGTGTATTAGATTGATTAATTTTTGTATTTTCGTGTATTATAACATCCCGGTATTCTTGAAATAAATCTCACTTGCTCATGGCCTATAGTCCTTTTAACACACTGCAGAATTTGGTTTGCTATTGTTTTGTTGAGTATTTTGGCTTCGATATTCATAAGGAATTGGTCTGCAGTTTTATTTTCCTGTGGTTTCTTTGGCTTTGGTACCATGGTAATACTGGCTTAATAGAATAAGTTAGAAAGTATTAAATTCTCTTCAAGTTTCTGGGCAACGTTTGGGAAGAATGGATATAAGTTATTTAAATGTTCAATGAAATTTACCAGTGAAGCCATCAGGTTCAGGCTTTTATGTTATTGGGATATTTTTAAACTGACTCAGTCTCCTTTCTACTTATAAATCTATTAAAATTTTCTATTTCTTCATAATTTATTCTTGGTAGGTTTTGTGTATCTAGAAATTTGTTCATTTCATCTAGGTTATCTAATTTGTTGACATACAATTGTTCATATTAATGTCATAATAATTGATCTGCAGAATCAATAACAATGCCACAACTTTTTTTTCTGATCTTACACAAATGTGAGTCTTTTTTTGTAGCCTATCTAGCTAAAGGTTTGCCAGTTTTACTCATTTTTTTCATGAAAGCAACTTTTGTTTTCTCTTGCTTTTTTCTATTTTTTTCTATCCTCTATTTCGTTAAGTTCTGCTCTACTTTTTATTTTTTCATTGTTTCTGCTAGGCTTTGTGTTTAGTTTGTTCTTTCTAGTTCCTTAAATTGTAAAGATGAAGCTGTTGATTTAAAATCTTTCTCTTTTAATGTAAGCATTTATAGCTGTAAATTTCTCCCTTAGCAGTCTTTTATTTACTGCATATGTTTTAATATATTGGGTTTCTGTTTTCATTCTTGTTTAAGTATTTTCTTATTTCCCTTTGTTATCTGCTTTGATTCATTGTTTAGTTAAGAGTGCATTGTTATATTTTCAGAGATTTGTGAATTTTCCAGTTTCACTTTTGTCAGTGATTTCAAACTCAATTCTGTTGTGATGAGGGAAGATACTTTGAATGATGCTCACTTTTTAAAATATATTGAGACTTAATTTGTGGCCTAACCTATGGTTTACCTGGAAAATGTTCCATGTATACTTGAAATCAGTATGTATATGGTTGCTATTGTGTAGATTGGTCTGAGAATGTCTGTTTGATCTAATTAGTTTATTGCGTTGTTTAAATCCTTTACTTTCTTACCTATTTTCTGTCTTGGTTATTCTAATCCATTATTGAGAGCATTGACACATTCAATGATTATTGTACTATTGTATATTGGTAGTACTTTATATTTGTAATGCTGTATATTTCTAAGTCTATTAGTTTTTGCCTTACATATTTTTCTGGTCTATCATTAAGTGTGTAAACGTTTATGATTGTTATACTTCCTTGCTTTATTGACACTTTTAGTATGTAGTGCTCTTCTTTGTCCCTTGTCAACTTTTGTATTTTGATTTTATTTTTTCTGATATTAGTATAAGCATCCCTGCTCTCTTTTCGTAATTATTTGCATGAAATATCTTTTTCATTTGCAACTTAAAAGGATGTTTTTGTGTCCTTGAACCTAAAGTGAGGTTTTTCTGAATAGCATATATGAGGATCATATGTTCTTATCCATCGACTCAATCTCCATCTTTTGTTTGGAGATTTCAATCTATTACATTTAAAGTTATTGCTGATAAGGAGGGACTTCTGTCATTTTGATATTTGTTTTTTATATGTCTTACAGTTTTTGTTTTTTGTTCCTTATTTCCTGTATTACTGTCATCCTTTTGTATTTAATTTTTGTTTGTAGTGAAATGTTTAAATTCCTTTCTCATCCTTTTTGTATGTATTCTTATGGATTTGTGGTTACCATGGGGATTACATTTAACATTCTAAAGTTATAATAATCTAATTGGAATTGATGCCAGTTAAACTTCAATAGCATTAAAAAACTCTGCTCTTTTCCACCTCCATCCTACCCATTTCAGTTGGTGTCGTCACAAAATTACAGCCTTATAGACTATGTTCCCAAACATAAAGTAATAATTCTTTTAATTACTATAGTCTCTTAAATTTTATAGGAAACAAAATTTAGAGTTATAAGTCCAAATTATAATAATACTGGTTTTCCATGCTGCTATAAAGACACATGCACATGTATGTTTATTGCAGCACTATTCACAATAGCAAAGACTTGGAACCAAGCCAAATGTCCAACAACGATAGACTGGATTAAGAAAATGTGGCACATATACACCATGGAATACTATGCAGCCATAAAAAATGATGAGTTCATGTCCTTTGTAGGGACATGGATGAAGCTGGAAACCATCATTCTCAGCAAACTATCACAAGGACAAAAAACCAAACACCGTATGTTCTCACTCATAGGTGGGAATTGAACAATGAGAACACATGGACACATGAAGGGGAACATCACACACCAGAGCCTGTTGTGGGGTGGGGGGAAGAAGGAGGGATAGCATTAGGTGATATACCTAATGTTAAATGACGAGTTAATGGGTGCAGCACACCAACATGGCACATGTATACATATGTAACTAACCTGCACGTTGTGCACATGTACCCTAAAACTTAAAAGTATAATAAAAAAATAATAACACTTGTTTTCAGAATGTATTATTCTCTTAAATCATGTAAAGGACAAAATGTGAAGTTACAAACTGTTGTTAAAAATAATACTAGCTATTATAATTACCCATGTATTTACCTGTCCTGAGATGTTAATTTTTTTTTTTTTAATTTTACTTTAAGTTTTGGGATACATGTGCAGAAGGCGCCGGTTATATAGGTATACATGTGCCATGGTGGTTTGCTGCAACTATCAACTCGTCATCTAGGTTTTAAGCCCCGCATGCATTAGGTATTTGTCCTAATGCTCCCCCTCCCCTTGGCCCCCACCCCTGACAGGCCCCTGTGTATGATGTTCCCCTCCCTGTGTCCACGTGTTCTCATTCTTCAGTGAGCAATCGTGAATGGGAGAACTCTCACCTATGAGTGAGTACATGTGGTATTTGGTTTTCTGTTCTTCTGTTAGTTTGCCGAGAATGATGGCTTCTAGCTTCATCCATGTCCCTGCAAAGGACATAATCTCATTCTTTTTGATGGCTGCATGGTATTCTATGGTGTATATGTGCCACACTTTTTTATCCAGTTTATCATTGATGGACATTTTGGTTGGTTCCAAGACTTTGCTATTGTAAATAGTGCTGCAATAAACATATGTGTGCATGTGTCTTTATAGAATGATTTATAATCCTTTGGGTATATACCCAGCAATGGGATTTCTGGGTCAAACGGTGTTTCTGTTTCTAGATCCTACAGGAATCACCACGCTATCTCCCACAATGGTTGAACTAATTTGCAATCCCATTAAACGGTGTAAAGCATTCCTATTTCTCCACAGCCTCGCCAGCATCTGTTGTTTCCTGACTTTTTAATAACCGTCATTCTAACTGGCGTGAGATGTATCTTATTGTGGTTTTGATTTGCATTTGTCTAATGACCAGTGATGACGAGCTTTTTTTCATGTTCGTTGGCCACATAAATGTCTTCTTTTGAGAAGTGTCTCTTCAGATCCTTCACTCACTTTTTGATGGGTTTTTTTTTTTCTTATAAATTTGTTTAAGTTCTTTGTACATACTGGATATTAGTCCTGACAGATGAGTAGACTGCAACAATTTTCTCCCATTCTGTAGGTTGCCTGTTCACTCTGATAATAGTTTCTTTTGCTGTACTGAAGCTCTTTAGTTTAATTAGATCCCATTTGTCAATTTTGGCTTTTGTTGCAATTGCTTTTGGTGTTTGAGTCATGAAATCTTTGCCCATGCCTATGTCCTGATTAGTACTGCCTAGGTGTTCTTCTAGGGATTTTATGGTTTTGGGTTTTACATTTAAGTCTTTAATTGATCTTGAATTAATTTTTGTATAAGGTATAAGGAAGGGGCCCAGTTTCTGTTTTCTGCATATGGCTAGCCAGTTTTCTCTATACCACTTATTAAATGGGGAATACTTTCCCCATTGTTTGTTTTTCTCAGGTTTTTTGAAGATCAAATGGTTGTAGATATGTGGGGTTATTTCTTTTTTTTTTAATTATACTTTAGGTTTTAGGGTACATGTGCACAATGTACAGGTTTGTTACATATGTATCCATGTGCCATGTTGTTTTGCTGCACCCATTAACTCGTCATTTAGCATTAGGTATATCTCCTAATGCTGTCCCTCCCCCCTCCCCCCACCCCACAACAGTCCCCCAAGTGTGATGTTCCCCTTCCTGTGTCCATGAGTTCTCATTGTTCAATTCCCACCTATGAGTGAGAACATGCGGTGTTTGGTTTTTTGTCCTTGTGATAGTTTACTGAGAATGGTGTTTTCCAGTTTCATCCATGTCCCTACAAAGGACATGAACTCATCATTTTTTATGGCTGCATAGTATTCCATGGTGTATATGAGCCACATTTTCTTAATCCAGTCTATCGTTGTTGGACATTTGGGTTGGTTCCAACTCTTTGCTATTGTGAATAGTACCGCAATAAACATACGTGTGCATGTGTCTTTATAGCAGCATGATTTATAGTCTTTTGGGTATATACCCAGTAATGGGATTGCTGGGTCAAATGGTATTTCTAGTTCTAGATCCCTGAGGAATCGCCACACTGACTTCCACAATGGTTGAACTAGTTTACAGTCCCACCAACAGTGTAAAAGTGTTCCTATTTCTCCACATCCTCTCCAGCACCTGTTGTTTCCTGACTTTGTAATGATGGCCATTCTAACTGGTGTGAGATGGTATCTCACTGTGGTTTTGATTTGCATTTCTCTGATGGCCAGTGATGATGAGCATTTTTTCATGTGTTTTTTGGCTGCATAAATGTCTTCTTTTGAGAAGGGTCTGTTCATGTCGTTCACCCACTTTTTGATGGGGTTGTTTTTTTCTTGTAAATTTGTTTGAGTTCATTGTAGATTCTGGATATTATCCCTTTGTCAGATGAGTGGGTTGCAAAAAATTTCTAAGGTCTCTATTCTGTTCCATTGGTCTATATATTTGTTTTGGTATTAGTACCATGCTGTTTTGGTTACTGTAGCCTTGTAGTATAGTTTGAAGTCAGGCAGCATGATGCCTCCAGCTCTGTTCTTTTTGCTCAGGATTGTCTTGGCTGTAGGGGATCTTTTTTAGTTCCATATGAAATGTAAATTAGTTTTTTCTAACTTTGCAAAGGAAGTCAATGGTAGCTTGATGGGAATAGCATGAATCTATGAATTACTTTGGGCAATATGGTCATTTTCATGATATTGATTCTTCCTATCCATGCGCATGGAATTTTTTTTTTCCATTTGTTTATGTCCTCTCTTATTTCCTTGAGCATCGATTTGTAGGTCCTCTTGAAGAAGTCCCTCACATCCCTTGTATGCTGGATTCCTAGGTATTTTATTCTCTTTGCAGCAATTGTGAATGAGAGTTCACTCATGATTTGGATCTTTGCTTGTCTCTTGTTGGTGTAGGAATGCTTGTGATTTTTGCACATTGATTTTGTATCTGAGACTTTGCTGATGTTGCTTATCAGCTTAAGGAGAGTGGGAGCTGAGATGATGGGGTTTTCTAAATATACAATCATGTCATCTACAAACAGAGACAATTTGACTTCCTCCCTTCCTGTTTGAGTACCTGTTGTTTCTTTCTCTTGCCTGATTGCTCTGTCCAGAACTTCCAATACTATGTTGAATGGGAGTGGTGAGAGTGGGCATCCTTGTCTTGTGCTGGTTTTCAAAGGGAATTTCTTAACATAGCTTTCAGTTACTATCTATTGTTCTTTCATTTCACCCTACAGGATTTCCTTAAACATTTCTTACAGGGGTGGTCTAGTAGTAAAGAAATTTCTTAGCCCTTTTTTATCTGGGAACATCTTAATTTTTCCTTCACATTTGAAGGACAATTTTGTCAGATAGAAGATTCTTGGTTGATAGTTTTTAAACTTCTGTTTTAGCCTTTTGAATATATTGATGCACAGTCTTATCGCTTCCAAAGTTTCTAATGAGAAATCTGCTAGTGATCTTATTGAGAGTCCGTTGTATGTGATGAGTTGCTTTTCTCTTGCTCTTTTCAAGTTTTTGTTTTTGGCTTTGGATAGCTAGATGATAATGTGTCTTGGTGTGGATGTTTTTGAGTTCTTCTTACTTGAAGTTCATTGAGCTTTTTGGATGATTATTTATGTCTTTCATCAAATGAGGAAGTTTGTAGCTATTACTCTCTGTGCTCTTTCTCTTCTTGTCCTTCAAGACCAACCAAAATGTATGTGTTGCTCTATTTAATGCTGTTCCACAGGTCTCTTAGGCTCTGTTCATTTTCATTCAATGTTTTCTTTCTTTTCCTCAGATTTAATAATTTTTATTTTTATTGTCCCATCTTTAAGTTTGATGATTTTTCCTTCAGTCTGCTCAAATCTGTCTTTGAATGGCTCTAGTGAATGCTTTATTTTATTATTGTACTTCTCAGCTCCAGAATTTACTTTATTCTTTTTTGTAGGTTTCCTGTTTGTTACTGATGCTGCCATCAATTTTGTTCATACATTTTTTTTTACACTTCTCCACATCTTCCTTTGTTCTCTTTGAGCATCTATAGGATAGTTGATTTAAAGTCTTTGTCTGATAGAAATACCATAGGTCTTTTTCAGGAGTAGTTTCTGTTGATTTATTATACTTTTCCGTTAAATGGGTCATATTTTTCTTTTTCTTTATATGCCTTGTGATTATTTTTTTGTTTTAAACTGGACCTTTGAATTTAATAATGTGATTAGTCTGGAAATCAGATTTGCCACCCTTCCCTGGAGTTTTTTGTTCTTTATTATTGTTTTGTATTGTTTTAAAATTTTTATTGTTGTAGACTGCGTTAGTAACAGAAATCATCCTAAAATGTAAAGTCAAATTGTTTTCGGATCTTTTCTGATCCTACACCTTGCCCTGGGGATGCATTGTTACCGTTTAATTTTTCTCATATATGCTGTGTTTTTTGAGTCTTTAAGGTTTGAGTTCCAAAAGGAGGAAAAGAGAAAAATGAAGAAAGCAGAAAAAAATGATGAGGGTGAAGGAAAGGGCAGTGGCTCTTTAAATCTACTGGAAGTCATTTCAGCTGGAGAGGAAAGGGCTTGCAGCAATAAGGGAGGTGCAACAATGACCATTGCCTCTTTGCACCTCTCAGTTTAGAAGTATTAGTGGTTACAGCACAGATCTTCAATATTTGGAGGACAGAGTCCTTTCTGCTGCTTTGGCTCCTGCTAACTAAGTGCAAGCTGCTCCACTTACATTCGCATAGCTGTTTACCACGGCAGTAGGGGATGACTAGTTACTGCTGTGCTAGGAGCTGAAATTGATCAAAATTATCTGCAATTTCCCTTCTAAACCTCCCCTGGAAGTTGCAGTCCTTCAATAGACTCTGTAATTCTAAAATAGTTAAATCAGACAGATTCTGCCAGTGCAATTTTTATCTAGGTGGGGAGACAGATTCCTGGTGCTTCCTACTCCACTATCTTCCCAGAATTTTCCTCTTCACAGTAATTTTTACAGACTAATCCCTGCCCCATATTAAGGTATCTTCTCTTGTATCTCAATTTCATGACTTTCTGTAATCATGGCAATGTACATTCTATAAATATTTGATAATTAAGCAAAATATGATTTGCTCACCAGTATTATTGATCCAAAACTTTGTAGGCCATGATAGGCTTGAATTGCCATGTAACTTTTCATATTAGATACTCAGATATTCTCCTTCACATTATTTCTTTAAAAAATTGCTGATGACCTGATTTATATAACATATGTCTCATTTCTAGTTTCTGTATTTATAGAGCTTCCCTTGCCCTTCCTTACATTCTAGTTTTCCAACTCCTGAATTTCTTTGGATTTCCAGTAACCACAGCCTCTTCCTCTCTCCATTAATGGGCCACAAGTCTCAATCATCTCTTTTTCTCATGGTCTACCTCTTGTTACAATCCCACTGTCACCAATACAAACCCAGAGAATAAACAAGATACAATGTTCAATAGCATAATGAAGTCAAATACATTCAACAATTAAAATACTTTTAGTGTGAGGTTAATCAGAAGGTAAAGTGCTTCAATCCTTTATACCCAATATGAAATGCATAAATGCATAAAACATTGATTAAAATAGAGTAATGTCAATATGCCCAGGTACTTCTGGCTCTAGTGTATCATAATCTACTCTATTGTTACTGTTCAGTAACTCAATGCTGAGTTATCCCACCTGAAATCAAGAATATCTATGTAAACACATTCATGTTTGTTTTCCAAGATAGCTATGCAAGCTAGAAATAATGTGAATGTATATTATTGAACTTACTGGTTTTCTGCACTTTTAATTTTATTCCTAAAACGTGATCTTTCTTATCTTTTAAGATATGCTGAAGTGTTAGGAGATTCACTGTTGAAAGAGTTTTCATATAATGCTATTTGCCTTAATAGATGTTTTTTTCAATAGCTCGTTCATATCTGGTTGGGAATCTGCATGTTGTCTATGAGCATATAGGCACTCACTTCTATATTTTGGTGACATTCTATTGTTTTAACCCTTGTCAACTTTTTCCCTCTTTACACTCATTGACAGGAAGGACTGAGTGTTGTGACTTAGTAGTTTTGCTTTCTTGGTTGCTTTGAATAGCGCCATCTGGAGACAAATGGTTTGCCACACAAAGCATTAAACTATGTGTGAGAAGGTTAAATGCAGAATTATCACAAAAAATGAAGAGGGAACTGGCATATGATTTAGATGAAATGTTGAAAACACTAAAGGTGGTAGAGAATATTTTGAGAATGATATCTTTTCTCTGCATGAGACTAGATAACATGCACAAAAAAACCCATAGGTAACCAAGTTCATAAATATGCTATCTTTGCTGAGTTACATAACCAAAAGGACCAGAATCTCCCTATAGGATTAACAGTACCAAAAACAGCAAAAACTGCAAAGTTGCCGTGACTTTATCAATTAAGTAGTTGTGATTTTTCTAGACATTGAGAAATCACCGAGGTTCATTGAAAAGATAAGTAATGTTTATGTTCAGAGACTGGTTATGGCAATGCATCAAATAAGACAAATTTGCATTAGATTTTTTTCTTTCCAAAGTATTCATTCTTGGCAATGTTTCTGTTTCATCTCTTTATTCACAGATTCTATGCACACATACCTATATTGTATAGAAATCCACAACATGAGTGTCTTTTTATAGAACTATTTGGGTGAAGATCAAAGGCAAAGGAGACAGGCACACAACAGATTTTGTATGTTTACAAAAGAAATAGAGAAAATTAAAGCAATGATTAAATAGTACAGATTTAAAATAAAAATAGAATAATTTAGAGGTAAAATTATATCCCCTGTTTTTCCACTACTTTGTGAGAGGACTCTAGCTATCTGGATATCTGGTAGAAGCCTCATTGTATTAAAACATTCTGTATTTTTTTATATGTAATTAAATTGATATTACATCTTATTGGAACACAGTAAAATTATGACTGAAAAGAGAACTAAGGTTACCGAGAAATCATTTTGATAGCAAGCTGGAAAAAGAGTCATGATGAGATAAAATGATTCAATACCTTTTATATAGGCCAGGATCCAAATTATTGACTAGGAGAATCTTTCAGCTTTCTATTCGTGAAGGTATTTCTAATGTGCTACCCTCTTAAGCTGCTTTCACTGTTAATAAAGGAAACATTATGGTGGAATTTATCTTGAATAAGGTAATAAAATTAGCTTATTTGATGATCCATCAATTACGTGCCTTGGTGGTCATCCGAATGAGTTGAAAATTTGTGACTACATAAAAATCTGCGCAAGGATTTTTATAGCAGCTTTATTAATAATTGCAAAAGCTTGGCCAACCAAGATATTCTTTAGTAGGTGAACGGATAAACTGTGGTACATCCAGACAATGGAATAGTATTCAGCACTAAAACCAAATTGAGCTATAGAGCCACAAAAAGACATTGCAAACCTTTAAATACATATCACCAAGTGAAAAACCCCAATCTAAAAAGGCTACTTATGATACAATTCCAAGTATCCGACATTCTGGAAATGACAAAACTATGGAGACAGTGGCTACCACGGGTTAGGGGAGAGGGAGAGAGAAATAGGCACAGCACAGAAAATTGTTAAGGCAGCGAAAGTAGCCTGTAGGACACTAAAATGATGGATACATATGATTATACATTTGTCCAAACCCACAGAATTTTCAACACTAAGAATGAACTCTAATATAAACTATAGCTTTTGGTGATAATACATCAAGGTAGGTTCATCAATTGTAACAAATGCACCCCTCTGGAAGGGGATGTTGATAAGAGAGGAGGCAATACATGTGTGGGGACAGGAGTTATTTGAAATAACTACACTTTCCTCTCAATTTTGCTGTAAAATTAAAACTTAAAAAATAAAATCTTTAAAAGATTAGATATCTTCTTTCTGGGTGCTTTCAAAAAGTGTGTCTGCTTAGGTTCTTGGTGACATTTTTGAATAGAAGAACTTTTGATTTTTGGCACTATTACTATTTTAATAAGAGTTGGTGTTAAGTTTCTGCTGTTCATATAGAAACAATTCAGAGGATTTTCGTTTTTACTATGATATAAAATATTACAAATTACTTTCTATTTCCTTCTCTCTTTAAAAGTTAAATATAACTGAGCTGTGAAATAATGTGATTCTGGTATTTTTCTATTGGTATATTTTAACTTCCATTCAATATCTTTTGAAGTAAGAGAATACTATGTTGAGAAATGACAACAGATATGAGAACAGAGAGGAAAGGAGTCTTCTGATGAAAATAGAAACTTGAGGTTCTCAACTTTCAGTGTTCATTAGTATAACTAAGGAACTTTTTTAAAAAGCTGATTTCCATTCCCAATATTTTGATGTAATTGACCTGAGGTAGGAGGGGCCTGAGCATTTGTAATTTTTTATTCTAAATTATTTCCACTGATTGTAATGAGTATTCAGGGTTGAAGATATCAGGTTTTATATTTCTTAAGAAATTCAGATATTTTATTTAGTTCATAAAAATATTGAATTCAAGTTGTCTTTCATAATTCTTAACTTTATTTGTATCTATATTATGGATTTTATTTCATTTCTGATCTTAAGCATTCCTACTCTTTTTCTTTGGTTCCACATATAAAGTACTAATAATCAATGTTATTGATTTAAGAAAAACACAGTGTTGGAAGTATGTATCTTTTCTACTTAAAAAAACACGTTTTATTAATTTCATTCTTTCTCTTAATTCTCTCTTTGTCTTTTTAGTTTTCTATGCTTGTATATTTTTATAAACAATTTTAGCTGCTTATTTTATTCTCTTTATTTGCATAATTTCCAAGTTCCTATAGCTTTTGTTTTTTCTTGTGTGATAAAGACATTTGAGTCTTAAATTTATTTCGAGTTCAGCTTGCTTTTTTCCATAAATTTTGTATTAATGTGTCTCTGTTGCTTTACAATCGTTTTGTGGTTTCAGTTTGTATTTGTTTTAAATTTCAATTAAGTACTTTTGCAAGTATTTATTTTCAAATAAAGATTTTTTGATGTTTTCACAATTTATTTTAATTTTCTTGCATTATATAAAGACTGTAGTATGTAAACTCAGTACACTTTCTTAAAATTGTGTTGATTTTCGCTGATGTTCCATGGACATATTTAAAAAATAAAAAACATACTTGTTCTCTATTTCAAGTATTAAAATTTCTATGTATTTCTATTGACTTGATTTTGAAAATTAATCATATTATTTAAATTCTGAAAGCACCTGTTTTTTTTTCCTGGAGCTGATTTTAAAGGCAAAATTCCTCTTTTAATCATCAATACTATATTCTAAAGGTTGTTGCTTTTTATGTGAATATATTTTTTCCTTTCTTCTTTCTCTATGATTAGAGCCAGTAAAGAGTAGTCCTTAGTTTTTAAAATTGATTTTGTGCCCATAACTCCACTGAAGTTTTATAATTTATCTGTAGATTCAATTCAATTTTTTAAAGATTGAATATATCATCTATAATGACAGCATTTTTGCTCTTTTAATCCTCCAATGTTATGTTTTTCTTTAAATTTATTTGACAGGTCCTCTATGTTCTCATTACTACCTATTTCCTTAAAAAGAATATATCAACAAGTTTTTAAAAATTACTGGGGAGTTTGCTTGAGGCTTTGTGTTAGCATCCCTCAGTGCCTACTCTGTAAGCAAGTACATGTAATTTATAATTCAGGACAGTTTATTCTTTTATTTATATTTGTATTTTTTCAAATTATTTAAGTGAGTTTTCAAAAATGATATTTGGTTACCTGCTGACAGTTTAACCTTGGCTTATATCTCCAGGCACATTTGTAGTAAACACAGTCTGTTTTTGAAAGACATGACTAACAATATGTATATCTGTTGCATCTGGGTGCCCGTTTCTACGCATTTATTTCTGCTGGTACTCACTCATGTTTTCTTTTTATCTTCATATGTCTGATTATCATTTATTGTGTTAGCTTTTAGGTATGAAAAATAATTTGGGCAAATACATTGAGTCTTAGATGACTTTACCTTCCCTTGCTTTTTCCATGTGTCAGAAGACATACATAATGAAAAATCATTTTAGTTGTATTTCAGTACTTGAGGTTTTTGCTATGCAGATGACATGAAACTGGTCAGAAAGTCATGTTGTGGTTGACTTATTTCCAGTTCCTTTAAATTTTTGAGTAGCATTTTGGGGACTGAACCTAAAGGATAATATATACAAATACCCGTGTAATTATATGTGCTCTGACTTTTGTCCCTTAAGTCCTAGTCAGGTATCAAAACCACAAACTAGCTTCTCAGCTTTATTTCCTAGATTCTCAAATACCCTCAAGGAGAGGTAGCCCCATATGTTGGCATACTTCTGGGATCCAGGTCTTTCCTGAACATGGGCTCAGTAATTCATCATTATTCTGTTAAATACATCAGAAAAAAAATCAATAATATTTTATTGATCTTTTAAAAAATTATCATCATCTGAAAAGATGGCATCTTATTATTATTATTACAACAGCAACACTACCATTACCATTACCATTATCATCATCACTTTATTCAGATTGTTATCTCCTACAGAAATTTTATGTTTCTGGGAGCCACATAATCTGAGTATACATTTTTTTTCTTTATAGCTGGCTTTAAGTCTCTTTGGGTACATTGTTATTGTCTTATGTGCATTTATAGGTGGCACAGGTCTAATGGCAGAAGTTCCTGTACCAGAGGCAATACTGACAACAGTATAAGTGTCTTGGTCTCTACCACTGTTAGCAGCTGTATTATTACATGGCAAGTGGTCAGTGCATTGTCAAACCAGAAGAAAGAACTCTTTTAAGAGACTAAATCACAAAGAACATGAGAGGTTTTGATATTTTACCCATCACCCTGAAAGCTAAACTGACATATTCTTGAATTACTGTAGAACCTGAAAAAACACTTTGATCAATAGCTAGGGAGAAACTAATTTAAAAATAATTTTATACTTTATGTACATATATAATATTTGTAAGATTTCCATATGAGACATAATTTTCTTTCAGTTTTATCTTTGTTATTGAATAGGTGTTCTTACTGATAATGTCAGGACATTATGTTTCGTATTCGAAGACAAGTTTCATACGCTTCTTATTTTCCCACCAGCATCAGTGCCAGAATATTATTTTCTCAGTAATATTTTCTTGAGTACTTCTTTTGATTAATCATTACTATTCCAAACATATGCGCATAGGACCTGCCCTAGAATGCTTGAAGAATTAACTACCACAAGAAATGGATGCAACTTTTACTCATGAACACACTGAGTTCCACACAGGAAGTAGCAACCTAGAAGGGTATAGCTTACTATTGGTGAACAATCAATGTATTATTATCAATGCAATTTTACATAGAAGATACTTTGAGATATATTCCCTAGTGCAAAGATTCCTGACACTCTGCAAGTTAGGCAACCTACTTGCTTGTCCATCAGTTTCCTGATCTATAAACTAGAGATAATAATTATACCTGTATTTTATGATACGAGAATTAAATGAGTTAGTAGATACGAATGTTACAGGAGCACCTGGCAATAAATAGTTCCTATTTCCAAGGTGTTGAAAGTAGAAGTTAGGTAATAAATAGCTCTCTAAGGATTCGTTCCGTTTCTTTTGCAGGACAGTAGAGCATTATTATTCTAAAACTCTTCCTAGAACTTGAAAGCCCAGAAATCTTTTCAATATCATCTAACTCACTCATCCCTACCACATGGTAAGTACTTGCTTGGCCAAAGAAGAGTGGTCTTTTCTAAATCTCAGCTGTGAGCTTCCTTATCCCCATCTGGTCTGTCTCTCTCTCTCTCTCTTTTTTTTTCCACCTCTTTGGCATCATGACATAAAAAACATGAATCACATCTACAGTAAATGGTCAACTTATGACACTAGAAGATTGTAACTGACCAGCAAAACAGGTCCTTCTTATCTTAGTTTGCTTTACTTCAGTATTTTTCAGAGTACTTGCTGCCACCCATTAGTAGGTTACAAAACAACTTAGTGTATCACAATTATCATTTAAATAATAAAATCAATTTATAAATTAATAAAAGAGATGATGACATATTGTAAAATTAAATATAATTTTATTACATTATTATATGTATGTGTGTGAGGGAGCTTTTTTTTACATTATAGAGTAAAAAACTTTTATTATGGCTTATGATCAAGAAATTGAAAAGCACTATTTTATTTCTAGCATACCATAAAGAATAAAGAATAAATTTGTTTTTAATTAATAAAGAAAAAAAATGAGAGAAAGTAATTACCTAAGTCTTAATTCTGGCCTTAAGGAAGCTGTTTTTCAGTGCCTTAAAAGGTGAAAAGCAGGGAAGATACTCATGATTATGACCTCACTGACACTGCCCAAAGAACCAGAGGATCTTTACACTTATAAACATGTCCTCAGATTGAAGATTTAAAAACATCTATTTTATAAACTCTTCATAAATAGTGACAATAGTCAAGACTTGCTGCATAGCAGCAATTTAGTATCTCAAGTCTACTGAAACCCTCTAGTCTCCCCTGACACCACCCTTCAGTTTGAAACATCTTGAGCTAAGGAAGCTACACTGCAATGAATTGTGCATTCCACTGCTCTATAATGTAATATTATTTATATTAACATTATTAGTATAACATACACTAATTTTGACAAAATACCATGAAAATCTAATACAATTATATGGTACATATGTGGGTAGAGGAGGACACTTCCAGCAAATCATAGCCCACCTGAAAACTGCTGATTTAATGGAAAAAAAAGTCCCATGAAAAGTAATGATTGTAATTTAAGATGAAAATTATCATGATGGTAATTTAAGATGAAAATTATCATGTCAAGTTAGTGTTTATAAAAGACGAAAAGAGATGATCTGATGTAGGCATATCAGAAAATGTAAGAATCTGATGATCTGATATAGGCATATCATAAAAATATAAGAATCATTACACAGCTATAATAAATGTAATCTTCAATATGTAAATGGAGAGTAAGGATCTATACGAAGTGCTTATGCGTGCCAGTTGATTTGTTAGAATAGTTTTAGTTGGAAATTATAAAATGGACATAAAAATGCTAACAAACTCAAGTCTCAATAAACTACAAATTGCAGATGTTATACCCAATTTTAGATTTGTCAACTCCGACTTCATTTTTCACATTCTTCCCTGCCACAATTGAAAAAAAAAAAGATTTTAAAAAGTTATAGACCAGGAAATAGAAACTGAAAACAAACCCACCACTTAGAATGCATCTGTAAATGTGTAAAAGAGGCAAATAACAATAATAAGAAAAAAAACCTCATTTATCCCACAGAGATATTACAAGGAGAAGGATGTAGCATTAAATAGTGGCTTTGAATGGCCTCTGGTCTCTAGGCCAAAAAATTGTGAAAACCAAATTTAGAACTTTTTTTTTTCTTTTGAGACAGTGTCCCACTCTGGTTCCCCAGGCTCAAGTGCAGTGGTGTTATCTTGGCTCAGGGAAGCCTCAACCTCCCCCAGGCTCAGGTGATTCTCCTACCTCTGCCTTCTGAGTACCTGGGACCACAGATTCATGCCCACATGCCCAGCTAATTTTTTTTTTTTTGTATTTTTATTAGAGATGGGGTTTCAGCATGTTGCCCAGGCTGGTCTCAAACTCCTGGACTCAAGCAATCTGCCTGCCTTGGTTTCCCAGAGTGCTGGGATTATAGGTATGAGCCACTGTGCCTGGCCCCAACTTTAGAATTTTGTTGTCTGATTTATTATTAAACACTGATGGGAAAAGATGAAAAATTTAATGGGTGGCTACAAAAATAAGAGATGTGCCAATGATGGTCAGATTTGGAAAAGGAAAACAGAAATCTTTAAACCTGACAATGGTTTCTGTGGCTAAAAATAAATGGTAGGTTTATTACATGAAATATTCAAATGTTACAGTAAAGACCGTCAGCTGATCCTATGTGCATTGGGAATAACATAGATAATATTTGGCCAAGATAATTAATTGATTAAAAATGCATTTTAGAACAAACATTTCAGGGCTAGTAAGGAAGGTAAAATATATGTGAAAGAGGACATTTGAAGGCTTAGTTTGCTGTCAAAAGGTAGATTAATTTGGACATAGCAGGAAAATAATATTTATTCAGTACAGTTGTCCCTCAGTATGCATAAGTGATTGGTTCCAGAATCCCCTCTGGATACTAAAATCCATAGGTGCTCAAGTGTCTTATATAAAATGGTGTATTAATCACATTTAAAAATAACCTATGCATATCCTTGTGTATACTTTAAATCATCTCTAGATTATTTTTAATGCTTAATACAATGTAAATGTTATGTAAACAGTTGTTATACTGTATTGTTTGGGGGATAATTACAAGAAAAAAAATCTGCACATGTTCAGTATAAACACAACCCTCCATTTTTTTCCTGAATATTTTTTGATCTGCAGTTGGTTGAATCCACAGATGTAGAACCCATAAATTCAAAAAAACAACTGCAGCTATTATATATCAGGCTATTACATGCATTAGCTTGCATTTAATACAACACGTTTTGCTAGAATTATTTATTACATACTGTATATGAGAAAACTAAGCCTCCAAGAGGCTAGATAAATCAGATAAGCTTGTAAAGCCACTAGGTGGCCGAATCAGGATTTGAAGCTGGTTTTACTTTTTACTATACTATTTGCTTCTCATTTCCACCAACAAATTACTTGACTTTTCCAATAACAAGAATAATTAACTAGTAGAACTTTTATACTAGGTAATGGAAGTTATTTTTATGTTGAGAAAAAGTATTTTGCCCAGTGTCATCAGTAAGATGCCTATAAGCTGATATATAAAGTCAACTATTTATTGTAAATGAGGGTCTTCTGTACTCATTTGAATTACAATAAAGGTAACAAGATTTCTGCAGCCTGCAACTCATCTATTTCTGGTTATTTATAAACATTGTAAGAGAATTATCATCAATTGCTTTTCTTTTCCAATTCAATCCATTTGACTTGTTCCCTTTGCTTGAATTGTAGGAAAAATAATTTAGTAAATGCTAATGAATTCTAAATTTGCATAAATCATCTCCCTATGTGATTTATAATCCTGAATTAAGTATATCTCAAAATACCACTGTGCAAAGAAAGTCTATTATATGGGTAGGCATAATTCTAATAATCATGCAATTTATAAGCTAAAAAAAGACTAGATTACCTCAAGCCACTCAGAAATGAGTCTTTTCATTCACTTTTTACCTTTTTATCAGTCTGCCAATTAGAGAAGTATATTTCCGTCTTGAATTATTTTAGCATTACATTAATGTTGGTCAAGTAATTAGGTTCCTTCACAAAATTTGCTTAATTTTTATACTAATAAAAATATAAGTAAATATGAATTCACTAATTTATTTATACAGTGAATAGTATATTTTTATGATGGCTTAATAAGTGCCAAGCACTATTTTAAAATCTAAAAATAAAACACTGAATAAGAAAGTATATGTGTGTGTGTGTGTGTGTGTGTATGCTCTCAAAGAACTTGCAACCTACAAAGAGATCAGATAAATAAGCAAATAACTCAACAAACATAAGAGATCAGATAAATAAGGAAATAGCTCAACAAACATGACCTTTTTTGCTATATTTAGAAAAGAAATCATAGTGGAAAAAATTGCAGGTGGGTACTATATTGTTTGTTTGTTTCTAACGGTGTGATTAGAATAGTTTTCTTTGACATTTAAACTGAAATCTATAAAAGAAGAACCAGACCTTAATTTTGCAAGAAAAACTTGTTAATGAAGAATGCTGTATCCAGCACAGCTATCCCTCAGAAATGAAGAACTAAAGTCTTTTCTAGACAAGCAAATGCTGAGGAAATTTATTGCTACTATACATGTTCTACAAGAAATTCTAAAGGGAGTTCTGAAAACTAAAAGAAAAAGATGCTAATATGATGGCTATACTAATATTGTGATCATAGTGTGTAAACCACTTATATATTTAGTAAGAAAACTTATATAAAAATCTATTAAAATAATAATTTTTCAACAATTTGTTATAAAATAGGCAATATAAAATGTAAATTGTGAAAATTCAAAATATTTGCAGAGAATAAAGTTAGTATATACCTGGCTTTTTTGTTTCCTTTTTTTCTTCTGTTTATTTTATTTGATTTTATTTTTTGAGATGGAGTCTTGCTCTGTTGCCAGGCTGGAGTGCAGTGGTGCAATCTCAGCTCACTGCAACCTCTACCTCCCGGGTTCAAGTGATTCTCCTGCCTCAGCCTCCCGAGTAGCTGGGACTACATGTAGGCACGTGCCACCATGCCCGGTTAATTTTTGTATTTTTAGTAGAGACAGGGTTTCATCGTGTTAGCCAGGATGGTCTCGATCTCCTGACCTTGTGATCCACCCACCTCAGCCTCCCAAAGTGCTGGGATTACAGGCGTGAGCCACTGCACCTGGTCTTTTCTTCTTTTTTTGTAATCGAAGTTAAGTTGGTATCAGTTTTAAACAAATTTTTATAACAATAGGATATTTTTTGTAAGCCTCCTGAAAACCACAAAGCAAAAACCTATAATAGATACACTAAAAATAAATAGCAACACAGTAGCAGAGGAAATAACTTAATCACAAAGGAAGACAGCAAGAAATGAAAAAAGTAAGAGAAGAGCTACAACACAACCAGAAAACAAGAAACAAAATAGCAGTAGTAAGTCCTTACCTATCAATAATATCAATTGTAAATTGACTAGATTATCCAATTAAAAGACATAGAATGGTTGAAATGATAAAAATCAGACCCAATGTAATGCTGTCTACAAGAAATTTGCTTCACCTATGAAGAAATATGTAGACTGAATGTGGGGAATGGAAAAAGATATTCTATGCAAATGGAACCAAAAAAGGCAGAAGTAGCTATATCAGATAACAAAGACTTTCAGTAAAAAACTAAAAAGAGATGAAGAAGGTTTTTATGTAATGATAAATGTGGCAATTCAGCAAGAGGATATAACAATAGTCAATATAGGCTGGGCGCGGTGGCTCACGCCTGTAATCCCAGCACTTTGGGAGGCCGAGGCAGGCAGATCACGAGGTCAGGAGATCGAGACCATCCTGGCTAACACAGTGAAACTCCATCTCTACTAAAAATACAAAAAATTAGCTGGGTGATGTGGCAAGCACCTGTAGTCCCAGCTACTCGGGAGGCTGAGGCAGGAGAATGGCGTGAACCCCGGGGGCAGAGCTTGCAGTGAGCAGAGATCGCACCATTGCACTCCAGCCTGGGTGACAGCGAGACTCTGTCTCAAAAAAAAAGAAAAAAAAAATAGTCAATATATATCAACCCAACACTGGATAACCCAAAAATATTAAGCAGTATCAGTAGATCTAAAGGAAGAAAACGACTACAACACAATAGTAGAGGACTTCAACATGCCACTTTTAGCAACGGACAGATCATGCAGGCAGAAAATCAACAATAAAACATGAGAGTTAAATAACACTATAGACCAAATGGACCTTAACAGACATTTATAAACATTACATCTTATTGAAGTAGAATATACATTCTTTTCATCAACACATAAAATATTAGCCAGGATAGATAATATGTTAAGTCAAAAAACTAGTCTCAACAAATTAAAAAAGTCAGTAACATGTCAAGTTTCTGATCACAGTAGAATAAAACTAGAAATCAATAACAAGAGAACCTTTGGACACTGTACAAATACATACAAATTAAACAACATGCACCAGAATGAACAATGAATCAATGAAGAAATTAAGAAAATAATTTTAAAAATTTGTGAAATGAAAATGGAATTATAATATACCATTCAGGGATAGAGCAAAAGTAGTACTACATAGTAATAAATGTTTACATCAATTTAAAAAAAAGACTTAGAGCAAACAATCTAGCAGTACACGTTAAGGAAATACAAAAGCAACAATGAACCAAACCCAAAATTAATAGAAGGGAAAGAAGTCTGAAGATCAGAACAGAAATAAGTTAAATTAAGATAAAAGAATAATACAAAAGATCAATAAAACAAAGAGTTTTTTGAAAAGATAAAACCAACACACCTTTAGCTAGAATAAAAAAAGAAAAAGATGCAAATAAATAAATTCAGATATGTATAAAAATACTACAACTGATAACACAGAAATACAAAGAATCACTAGAGACTATTATGAACAACTATATGCCAACAAACTGGAAAACCTAGAAGAAATGGATACATTCCTGGACACGTACAACCTATTAGGATTGAATCATGAAAAATGGAAAATCCAAACAGATTAATAATAAGAACAAAGCAGTAATAAAAGGCACCCAATCAAAGAAAAGCCCAGGACCTGATAGGTTCACTGCTAAATTCTACCAAATAAAAAAAAAAAAAAGCTGGAGACAGCACACTGACTTCAAACTATATTACAAGGATGCAGAAACAAAAAAGAGCATAGAACTGGTACGAAAGCAGACAAATATACCAATGGAACAGGTTACAGAACACATAAATAAAGCCACATACCTACCACCATCTGATCTTGGACAAAGTAGACAATAGCAAGCAATGGGGAAAAGAAATCCTATTCAATAAATGGTGCTAAGATAACTGGCTAGCCATATGCAGAAGATTGAACCAGGACCGCTTCCTTTCACCATATACAAAATTCAACTCAAGATGGATAAAAAACTAAATGTAAAACCTAAAACTGTAAAAAGCCTAAAAAAAAAATAGGAAATATCATTCTGGACATAGGCCTTGGCAAATAGTTCATGATAAAGACTCCAAAAGCAATTGCAACCAACATGAGAATTGACAAGTGGGACCTAATTAAACTAAAGAGCTTTAGTTTGCATAACAAGAGAAACTATTAGTGGAGTAAACAGACAACCAACAGAGTGGAAGAAAATATTCACAAGCAATGCATCCAACAAAGGCGTAATATACAGAATCTATAAGGAACTTAAACATATCAACAGCCAAAAACCAAACTACCTGATTTAAAGATGGGCAAAGGACATGAACAGACACTTCTCAACAGAAGACATACATGCAGCTAAAAAGCATATAAAAAATGCTTAACATCACTAATCATTAGAGAAATGCAAATCAAAACCATCATGAGATGCCATCTCACACTAGTCAGAATGGCTATTACTAAAAATTCAAAAAATAACATGCTGACAAAGTTGTGGAGAAAGGGGAACACACATATGTTGTTAGTGTGAATGTAAATTAATTCAGCCACTGTGCAAAGATGCTTAGAGATTTCTCAAAGAACTTAAAACAAAACTCCCATTTGACCTAGCAGTCCCATTGTTGGGTATATACCCAAAGGAATATGAATTGTTCTATCATAAACATACATGCATGAGTATGCTCATTGCAGCACTATTCACAATAGTAAAGACATGGAATCAACCTAGATGCCCATAAGTGGCGGACAGAATAAAGAAAATGTTGATACATATACACCACTGAATACTAAGCAGCTATAACAAAGAATGAAATTATGTCCTTTGCAGCAGCATGGGTGCAGCTGGAGGCCATTATCCTAAAGGAATTAATGCAAGAACAGAAAACTATGTTTTCTGCATGTTCTCACATACAAGTGGGAGTTAAACTTTGAGTACATGTGGACACAAAGAGGGGAAAAATAGACACCAGAGTTTACTTGAGGGTGGAGTTTGAGAGGAAGGTGAGAAAAAAAAATACAGGTTCTATGCTCACTACCTGGGTGACAAAATAAATCATACACCAAACCTAGAAACATGCAATTTACCTAGGTAACAAACTTGCGCATGTATCACCCTGAACCTAAAATAAAAGTTGGAGTAAAAGAGATCATTCACCATTATCAACTGGGATTCATTTCAGGGATGTAAAGATGGTTCAACATATGCAAATCAATAAACGTGATGCATCACATGAACAGAATCAAAGACAAATACTATATGTCATCTCAATAGACGCTGAAAAAGCATTTGATAAAATTCGCTATTTCACATGATAACAACTCTTAATAAAGTAAGTATAGACGTATCATATCTCAAGGCCAGTTGCGGTGGCTCACGCCTGTAATCTCAGCACTTTGGGGGCTGAGGCAGGCAGATAACCTGAGGTTGGGAGTTCGAGACCAGCCTGACTAACATGGAGAAACCCTGTCTCTACTAAAAATACGAAATTGGCCGGGCATGGTGGCGCATGCCTGTAATCCCAGCTACTCAGGAGGCTGAGGCAGGAGAATTGCTTGAACCCAGGAGGTGGAAATTGTGGTGAGCCGAGATCACACCATTGCACTCCAGCCTGGGCAACAAGAGCGAAACTCCATCTCAAAAAAAAAAAGTATCATATCTAAAAATAATAAAAGCCACATATGACAAAACCACAGGCAATATCATACTGACTGGGGAAAAACTGAAAGTCTTTTTTTCACTAATAACATGACAAGGATGCCCACTTTCACCACTTTTATTCAGTGTAGTTCTGGAAGTCCCAGCCAGAGCACTTAGGCAAAATAAAGATATAAAAGTCATCCAAATTAGAAAGAAAACTGTCAAATCATCTTTTGTGGCAGATGACATCATCTTATATTTAGAAAAATCTATCAACACCAAAAAAAAAAAAAAAACAAAAAAAGGAAAGCCAACCTCTAACTGGTGAAAAATAAATAGTAAATTTGAAGAATAAAAAATCAACATACAAAAATCAATAGTATTTTTCTAAGTATTATATGTGAGAACATGCAGAAAACATAGTTTTCTGGTTTTTTATTTTACAAAAATAATATTAATTTTTCCAATATGCTAACAGTGATCAGTTTGAAAAAGAAATTCAGAAACCAATTACATTTACAATAGCTACAAAAATAAGAATAAAATACCTGTAATAGCTTCAACCAAAGGAGTGAAAGATCTCTATAATAAAACAATCTCAATGAAAGAAACTGAACAGGACACAAATGAATGGAATTATATCTCATGCGCATGGATTGGAAAAAATTAATATTATTAAAATGTCCATATTACTCAAAGCAGTCAACAGATTCATTGCAATTTCTATATAAAAATAACAATGACATTCTGCACAGAAATAGAAAAAATTTCTAAAATTTGTATTTAACTAAAAAAAAAAAAAGAACAGATAGAAATCAATCCTGAGTAGAAAGAACAAAGCTGGAGGTATCTCATTACCTGGCTTCACATTGTACTACAAAGCTGTAAAAATCATGATACTGTCATTAAACAGAATGGAGAACCCAAAAATAAATCCATTCATTTACAGCCAACTTATTTTTGATAAAGGTGCCAAGAATATACATTGGGGAAAAGATAATTCTCTTTAATAAATGTTGCTGGGAAAACTGGATATCCATATGAAGAAGAATGAAACTAGATTTCTATCTTTCATTATATATGAAAATTATTCAAAATTGGTTACATACTTAAATATAAGAACTTAAAATATGAAACTACTAAAAGAAAATACAGGGGAAAATCTATAGAACATTGCCAAATATTTTTTGAGTCAGACCACAAAAGCACAGGGAATAAAAGCAAAAAATACACAAAAGTAAGGCTTAATGCTTGCAGACTGATTTAATAAATACATCATCCGAGTCTTCTTGAGACTACTTCTTTAAATTATTAATGGTAGCTGTAATAATCATAAGAATCTTGTAATTTCATTTGTCATTGAAGTCTTGTAGCTTCTTGCTTTCTTTGTTCTCTCTCAGTAAGATCTGAGTTCCAGAAATATACCAAAGAAAGCAAACTCATGACAGGAACATGAGTATAATTCACTATATTGCATTTGTATAGATCAAAATAATTAACTTGATTGCTGCAGTAAACGGTCAATTCAGAACAGAAATATATTATGTAATAATCAATTCATTTAAGGATACTACATGGATAAACTACATAAGTGCATACAGTTGAGTAGCCTGAAGTAGGTACTTCTTTGTGTGAAGGACTGATCATTACATTGTATGGCACTGGGTCTGCTAAGGTCAACAATTATCTGTCTCCACCCTGACACGGAAATCAAATGGACTGCAGCTGATACTCTTATCTTCTCATTTGCTGTTGCAACCTTCTATTCATATTAACTACTGTGAAGATAGGTGAAATGAATGAGTATAGGTTCAATGAAGTACATCCAAATAACCACAGATGAGTTATTCATCAACTAGGAACATAACTCTTTATTAGTTTCTGTATTCTAAGTTTTCAGTATTCTGCCTCTTGCTTTCTTCACATATCTGCTCTGAAATAATGCATTCCTCAAGCAGTCTTTACTGATCATACAAACAAGTGTTTAGCTTATTTAATATTCACTAAAAAGTGAACTCTCAATGTCTTTTTTTTTTTTTGAGACACTCTCAATATCTTTTTTGTTGTTGTTGTTTTTGTGACAGTCTCACTCTCTCGCCCAGGCTGGAGTGCAGTGGCAAGATCTCGGCTCACTGCAAGCTCTGCCTCCTTGGTTCACGCCATTCTCCTGCCTCAGCCTCCAGAGTAGCTGGGACTACAGGTGCCTGCCACCACACCTGGCAAATTTTTTTGTATTTTTAGTAGAGACGGGGTTTCACCGTGTTATCCAGGATGGTCTCCATACTCTGACTTCGTGATCCACCTGCCTCGGCCCTCAAAGTGCTGGGATTACAGGCATGAGCCACCGCGCCCGGCCTCAATACCTTTATCAATGGTGGAGTAAGAATGAATTTATAACCTTTTCTCTATTTCTTAAATAATTAAAATGAAGAGACAATATCAGATAATGGAGATAGAATATTTTGGGAGCTGGTGATCTGAAACCCAGTTATGGCTGAGTCATTCTGTTCCTCTAGAAGATTCCTTTGCCCCTGCTTGGGTTATAGTTTCTCCATTTGTTTGTTAAGTAAGAGACCTGACCTTACTAATATTAAAGTCCTATTACAGTTGGGATAATTTAGTTTCAAGGTTTAGAAATTTGCTTTAACTAGTAAATGGGGAGTTTGCTTTAAGAATATAGGGTTCTCAAGAGGCACTAAGTGTAAAAAATAAAAATTTAATTCTGATTTTTCTTGGCTTTATTTTTCCTTACATATGCATTTTTTCTTTATGCATTTCTGTACATACAGTTGAATTGCTATCACATATCTTTGTTTTTGGTTTTGTATGATCTTCCAGTTTCAACATCTATAGAGACCAAATAGAATATTTGTATTCTAAATACAAATGCCCAGAAGAGACAATGCCTTTCACTCAGCTGGAGTCCTTTGTGACATTCCAAATGGCCAGTCATCCTATGTCCAGGAGCCATGTGAGCTGATAAAGAATAGAATGGACAAATTGCATAACAGGGTAAAAACATCTCTTATAGTTGTGTGACACTATGTATAGTTTATACTATTTTTCCACATGAATTGTACTTTTTGTCAGGGCAAAATCCTGAAAGAACCAAGGTTTCTTAGGCAACAAAGTAGCATGAATTTGGATTGAAAGCCACATCAAGATAGGCTTATCTGTAAGGATTCTCACCAGAGATTATTTTCCCCTTCTGCTGAATGCAAGGATCAAGAGAAATATGCTTGCTTAGAAAAGTGACGCAATCTTTAGTTTCTTGGTTGGTTTTTTGTTGCTGTTGTTGTTGTTGTTTGTTTTTCTGGAGTGTTCCATAGCATTGTCACCATAGCAAATTTGGGGATTTATCTCCCAGTTTCCATGCCTCATCCATTTGAAAAAGCATGAATTCAAGGTTTCTTAAGAAACTCATAGTCTGAGGGCTTACTTTGTCTTTTAATTAACCTCTGAGAGCTATTAAATTCACTAAATTTTGGACTTTCTCACTTGTCCAGTTGTTTCAGCTTGGAAGTTTGTTCAGAGTCTCCAACAGGACATCCTAGTAGAAAAATAAATTTAAGGCTATTGATTTAACTTTGAACAGCAAACCCTTCTCTGTGAAATTTTAAGAATCTCACGCTCCTATAGTAGCCTTATAGAAACTAACTAACTAATGAACGTTGTCATCTATTAGTGTGCCATGGGTCTGGCACTGGTTTGGAAGTGTGAGATAAAAAGATCATGAAGTCTTTTCAAGGCTTTATAAAATTTTATAAAAATAAGGTCAATTTCCTAATACATAGAAAAGCCAACTTTCTTGGTTCTCTCCAGAAAGAAGCATAATTATATGGCAGTGTTGGTTGTTTATTTGCACATCAACAGCCAATAAAGAAGGAAGTATACAGATGAAGTAAACATGTTGTTTCTACATACTTTATGTTGTCAGGTTTGGCACCTCCTTTTGCGTATATGGTTTTTCTGCTTGCCTGTTTTAAGGAGGCTGTTTTAGCTTCTGAAAATATAATTAATGATAGTTGTACATGCAATTTTTAGACTCTAAACTGGTTAATGTTCTAATGCTTTGTCAAATCTCTTTGTAATATTTGGATTATAGTCATGAAAATGAAAGAGAAGGCAATGGTGAGAGAAATTTGCAGGCTCTAAAATCAGAAACTAGCAAATGCTAATCATCTGTGTAAGTTAATTGGATTTTGAAAAGAACCAAAAATGAGAATGTCAAAAGTAGATTAAGTTCTGACTTAATCAGGCTAATATTAATTCCAATCAATTTATCTAACAATTTAGCCCCTCTCTTCCTTGAGAAATGGCATCCCTGCTTATAACTGAAAGATATTCTGAATGGTAGCATATGGTACAGGCATCTGTAAGTTGCAGCTGTGAATCAGAGTTGCTGCTTTGTGGCTTAGGCAAGACCACAGCTTAAATATTTATTTCTGGAGCTCTGACACAACAGCAAACAAAGTGAGAAGCTGAACTTCAAGGTGCAAGGGTCAAAGCACAGGACCAACCCTCTGGGTAACTGTAAAGAAAGGTTGCGTGTCTTGCCTTTCTACATCTCGTCTATCGAGAATCCAACCCCTTATGCTTACAGCAACCTCCAGGAGCCCTTTGGCTCTGTAGTCTCATCTTTCAAACCGAGTCCATGCACATCCAACCTCAGGAAGACAAGTTCTTTCCAACTTCTTTACTCACCAGAACATCAAATATTTCTCTTCCATGTTCTTATCTCAGAATTTCACTGTGAGTTAGGAAACTGGATAACTGAAATGTTCCAAAGTTGATTTTTAGATAATGAGCCCCTATTAAAACTTGCATTTTTTTTTCTATTTTGAACATCAAATCAAAGAAAAGAGTTCCCTGTTCAAAGAAGCTCCCAGGAATTACTCACCATGAATTTTATGTTTGATTAATGGTCAAGTCACATTGACCAACTGCAATCTGTACATAAACTTATATCATTTTCCTTGATCTGAAACTTAAAAGGGTATATTTAATTATGCTCATTTCATCTTATACACAGATAAATATATGATGCCTTCCATAAAACAATTATTAAAATGTTAGAATTTTTTGATGCCTGAGAAATACTTTGATGAAATAGAAAATTCACTTTTGTGTGAAATTTCAGCCCTTCTCCATATACAGAGCTCATAATTTATCTATAGGAGACTATGTAAGTAGAAGATAATGACTAAGAACCTAGAGTATTTTTTTTAAGTTTTATTTTCCTATTTTTATAGTTAGATCCAAGTTCTCATACATGAGTCTGGCAGTAGAATAATACATTTAGTCTTAATACTCAGTTTCATTCCTAAATAATCATTCCAGATCTTCTTCCTGACAAAGATTACTCATTCCAGCTGCTTAATTTGGAAAGATTAAAATTGCAGTGAGCAATTTCATCTGAAAAACTAAATTCCACAGAACATTAAAATATATTGAGATTTCTGGTATCCTATAATTTTCTGGGTTAGGGATAATTGTAAACTCACATTTTAAAAGGATTCATAAAGTAATCTCATAGAAGTTGCACGTGATTGCTTCCTATTATGGAACAGTAAGCTCAGGTCTTCCACCCTTATAATTCTTTTTTATTAAAATTATGACATGACTTACATTTGGACTAAGTGGTAGGCAGAGATAGACCTTGCACTGAGAAAATTCTATAGTTATTTGACATTTTAAATGATTATTTTCCTTAATTTTAGCTAACTCTAGAATTAGTCAAAAATAATCATTTAATTAAGCTCCAAGTTAGTGTGTGAAAGAATTAATCTAAAACTGGTTATATGCCTTATAGAACATCCAATAATTTAGAGCTAAATGGTTTATTTTTCAAGGAAAGTGTTATAGAGGGTCAGAGAGGAAAAATACTGTAAGTTAGAATAGGAAAGCTTTATTCAGAAAACGGGATTGTTACTGACCATAATTTAGGTGTTCTGAGAGAGACTGGAGAAATTTAAGCTAAAGAGAGTTGTTTCTAAACACAAGTGAATGAGCTATGATTATAACTGAACTTACCAAAAACTGGAGCTGCAAAGTTTCCATTATGCTCTGCCAGTCTCTAAGCAAGAGTACTATTTCCCAGTGTCCAAGATCTCAGATTCAAATTTGTATATAAATTACAGCTTTATCACTTTGTAGTTTTGTGAAATGGATATTGACTTAATTTCCCTGTTTCACAGTTCCCCAATGAGGAAATTGAAAAAAAAAAAATCAAAGTATGTACTATATGGGAGGCTGAAAAGATACAGAGATGATCTAAAAACAAATCCAAAGCAAAGTAACAAAAATAAAACAAAACAAAAAACCATGTGCAGTGTGCCTGGCAGGTCATAAAGATGTTATTTCACTACTCTTACTTCAGAGGTTTCCTGATTATCATAGTTATAGATGAAAGAAGCAGCCAGAGAGAAAGGTCAGGTTACCCACAAAGGGAAGCCCATCAGACTAACAGCTGATCTCTCCGCAGGAACTCTACAAGCCAGAAGAGAGTGGGGGCCAATATTCAACATTCTTAAAGAAAAGAATTTTCAACCCAGAAGTTCATATCCAGCCAAACTAAGCTTCATAAGTGAAGGAGAAATAAAATACTTTACAGACAAGCAACTGCTGAGAGATTTTGTCACCACCAGGCCTGCCCTAAAAGAGCTCCTGAAGGAAGCACTAAACATGGAAAGGAACAACCAGTACCAGCCACTGCAAAAACACGCCAAAATGTAAAGACCATCAAGGCTAGGAAGAAACTGCATCAACTAACGAGCAAAACAACCAGCTAACATCATAATGACAGGACCAAATTCACACATAACAATATTAACTTTAAAAGTAAATGGGCTAAATGCTCCAATTAAAAGACACAGACTGCCAAATTGGACAAAGAGTCAAGACCCATCAGTATGCTGTATTCAGGAAACCCATCTCACATGCAGAGACACAAATAGACTCAAAATAAAGGGATGGAGGAAGATCTACCAAGCAAATGGAAAGCAAAAAAAGGTAGGGGTTGCAATCCTAGTCTCTGATAAAACAGACTTTAAACCAGCAAAGATCAAAAGAGACAAAGAAGGCCATTACATAATGGTAAAGGGATCAATTCAACAAGAAGAGCTAACTATCCTAAATATATATGCACCCAACACAGGAGCACCCAGATTCATAAAGCAAGTCCTGAGTGACCTACAAAGAGACTTAGACTCCCACACAATAATAATGGGAGACTTTAACACCACACTGTCAACATTAGACAGATCAACGAGACAGAAAGTTAACAAGGATATGCAGGAATTGAACTCAGGTCTGCACCAAGTGAACCTAATAGACATCTACAGAACTCGCCACCCCAAATCAACAGAATATACATTTTTTTCAGCACCACACCACACCTTTTCCAAAATTGACCACATAGTTGGAAGTCAAGCTCTCCTCAGCAAATGTAAAAGAACAGAAATTATAACAAACTGTCTCTCAGACCATAGTGCAATCAAACTAGAACTCAGGATTAAGAAACTCACTCAAAACCACTCAACTACATGGAAACTGAACAACCCGCTCCTGAATGACTACTGGGTACATAACGAAATGAAGGCAGAAATAAAGATGTTCTTTGAAACCAACGAGAACAAAGACACAACATACCAGAATCTCTGGGACACATTCAAAGCAGTGTGTAGAGGGAAATTTATAGCACTAAATGCCCACAAGAGAAAGCAGGAAAGATCCAAAACTGACACCCTAACATCACAATTAAAAGAACTAGAAAAGCAAGAGCAAATACATTCAAAAGCTAGCAGAAGGCAAGAAATAACTAAAATCAGAGCAGAACTGAAGGAAATAGAGACACAAAAAACTAATGAATTAATGAATCCAGGAGCTGGTTTTTTGAAAAGATCAACAAAATTGATAGACCGCTAGCAAGACTAATAAAGAAGAAAAGAGAGAAGAATCAAATAGATGCAATAAAAAATGATAAAGGGGATATCACCACTGATCCCACAGAAATACAAACTACCATCAGAGAATACTACAAACACCTCTACGCAAATAAACTAGAATATCTAGAAGAAATGGATAAATTCCTCGACACATACACCCTCCCAAGACTAAACCAGGAAGAAGTTGAATCTCTGAATAGACCAATAACAGGCTCTGAAATTGTGGCAATAATCAATAGCTTACCAACCAAAAAAAGTCCAGGACTTGATGGATTCACAGTCGAATTCTACCAGAGGTACAAGGAGGAGCTGGTACCATTCCTTCTGAAACTATTCCAATCAATAGAAAAAGAGGCAATCCTCCCTAACACATTTTATGAGGCCAGCATCATCCGGATACCAAAGCCTGGCAGAGACACAACCAAAAAAGAGAATTTCAGACCAATATCCTTGATGAACATTGATGTAAAAATCCTCAATAAAATACTGACAAACGGAATCCAGCAGCACATCAAAAAGCTTATACACCATGATCAAGTGGGCTTCATCCCTGGGATGCAAGGCTGGTTCAACATACACAAATCAATAAATGTAATCCAGCATATAAACAGAACCAAAGACAAAAACCACATGATTATCTCAATAGATGCAGAAAAGGCCTTTGACAAAATTCAACAACCCTTCATGCTAAAAACTCTCAATAAATTAGGTATTGATGGGACGTATCTCAAAATAATAAGAGCTATCTATGACAAACCCACAGCCAATATCATACTGAATGGGCAAAAACTGGAAGCATTCCCTCTGAAAACTGGCACAAGACAGGGATGCCCTCTCTCACCACTCTTATTCAACATAGTGTTGGAAGTTCTGGCCAGGGCAATCAGGCAGGAGAAGGAAATAAAGGGTATTCAATTAGGAAAAGAGGAAGTCAAATTATCCCTCTTTGCAGATGACATGATTGTATATTTAGAAAACCCCATTGTCTCAGCCCAAAACTCCTTAAGCTGATAAGCAACTTCAACAAAGTCTCAGGATACAAAATCAATGTACAAAAATCACAAGCATTCTTATACACCAATAACAGACAAACAGAGAGCCAAATCATGAGTGAACTCCCATTCACAATTGCTTCAAAGAGAATAAAATACCTAGGGATCCAACTTACAAGGGATGTGAAGGACCTCTTTAAGGAGAACTATGAACCACTGCTCAATGAAGTAAAAGAGGATATAAACAAATGGAAGAACATTCCATGCTTGTGGGTAGGAAGAATCAATATCGTGAAAATGGCTATACTGCCCAAGGTAATTTATAGATTCAATGCCATCCCCATCAAGCTACCAATGACTTTCTTCACAGAATTGGAAAAAACTACTTTAAAGTTCATATGGAACCAAAAAAGAGCCTGCATCACCAAGTCAGTCCTAAGGCAAAAGAACAAAGCTGGAGGCATCACGCTACCTGACTTCAAACTATACTACAAGACTACAGCAACCAAAACAGCATGGTACTGGTACCAAAACAGAGACATAGATCAGTGGAACAGAACAGAGCCCTCAGAAACAATGCCGCATATCTACAACTATCTGATCTTTGACAAACCTGACAAAAACAAGCAATGGAGAAAGGATTCCCTATTTAACAAATGGTGCTGGGAAAACTGGTTAGCCATATGTAGAAAGCTGAAACTGGATCCTGTCCTTACACCTTATACAAAAATTAATTCAAGATGGATTAAAGACTTATATGCTAGACCTAAAACCATAAAAACCCTAGAAGACAACCTAGGCAATACCATTCAGGACATAGGCATGGGCAAGGACTTCATGTCTAAAATACCAAAAGCAATGGCAACAAAAGCCAAAATTGACAAATGGGATCTAATTAAACTAAAGAGCTTCTGCACAGCAAAAGAAACTACCATCAGAGTGAACAGGCAACCTACAAAATGGGAGAAAATGTTTGCAATCTACTCATCTGACAAAGGGCTAATATCCAGAATCTACAACGAACTCAAACAAATTTACAAGAAAAAAACAAACAACCCCATCAAAAAGTCGGCGAAGGATATGAACAGACACTTCTCAAAAGAAGACATTTATGCAGCCAAAAAACACATGAAGAAGTGCTCATCATCACTGGCCATCAGAGAAATGCAAATCAAAACCACAATGAGATACTATCTCACACCAGTTAGAATGGTGATCATTAAAAAGTCAGGAAACAACAGGTGCTGGAGAGGATGTGGAGAAATAGGAACATTTTTACACTGTTGGTGGGACTGTAAACTATTTCAACCATTCTGGAAGTCAGTGTGGCGATTCCTCAGGGATCTAGAACTAGAAATACCATTTGACCCAGCCATCCCATTACTGGGTATATACCCAAAGGATTATAAATCATGCTGCTATAAAGACACATGCACACGTATGTTTATTGCGGCACTATTCACAATAGCAAAGACTTGGAACCAACCCAAATGTCCAACAACGATAGACTGGATTAAGAAAATGTGGCACATATGCACCATGGAATACTATGCAGCCATAAAAAATGATGAGTTCATGTCCTTTGTAGGGACATGGATGAAACTGGAAACCATCATTCTCAGCAAACTATCACAAGGACAAAAAACCAAACACCGCATGTTCTCACTCATAGGTGGGAATTGAACAATGAGAACACATGGACACAGGAAGGGGAACATCACACTCTGGGGACTCTTGTGGGGTGGGGGGAGTGGGGAGGGATAGCATTAGGAGATATACCTAATGCTAAATGATGAGTTAATGGGTGCAGCACACCAACATGGCACATGTATACATATGTAACAAACCTGCACATTGTGCACATGTACCCTAAAACTTAAAGTACAATAAAATTAAAAAATTATAGATGAAAGAGTGTGCCTGTAGTGTTTCTATACTGATATCATAAATTCTATCATTAAAAATATATTACCATGATTATGCCCAGATTACTCTTTGCAATATTTTTGACACGGATACATAATAGAACATACTACCTTCTTTAACTGCTTTTTTAACTTATTGATCAAATATTTTAAGTTTCTACAATATTTATGGTGCATTTTTACATGATAAAGTAGTATAAAAAGGTTGAATCACAAGCTAGCTGTGCTGCTGTTGTTAGAGGATAGGTTTAGTGACATTTCCTGAATAGCATAATGGAACCTACATTTTAGCCATATATACAATATTTGCATATTTTTAAAAGATACATTGCTGTTTCCCACTGTAGATGCCACTTAACATCCTTTTCTAGAAACTTCTTATCTTACATACACAATCTTTCCCAATTTTATTGGTAGAACTCCATCTAGTCACTCAAGTTAAAAAAATCTGGAGTTGTTCTTACATATTTCCCTTTATTTACATTCTGTATGTGATCTGACAGAAATAAATCTAGCTTTCTGTGCCCTCAGTACAGCTACACAATCTGTTCATTTCCATCTCCAATGCAGCCACTGTGGCCATCATCATCCTCTTATCTGCACTGCTACAAGAGCCTCATAACACACCTCTCTCCTCCTTGACTTTCTGCTGTCTACTTAATGGCTGCAAAAGAGATTCATTTAAATGCATGTAATATTACATAGCTACTCCTTTTAAACTTCACCAACGTCCACCTCTCCTCTCAATAAAAAATATTTTGTGATAAAAAAACAAATTATAATTGTGATTATATGATGGTCGTTGCCAAGTAGAAGTACAAAATGCTCTACGAGTATCTAATAGAAAAACCTTGCTAAGTCAGGTCAGGAAAGACTTACCAAAGGAAATAATATTAAGTAGAAATCTGAAGAAGAGTAGGAACTAGCTGTACATGGTGGCTAGATATACGAGGAAGATGAAAATAGAAAAGCCTATTTCATAGTACTAAGACAAGAAGAAGTGTGACCTATTTGAGGAATTTAAGGAAAGTCATAGTGGCTGACGCTGACAGAGTGAGAGTGGCTGCTGATGTCACTGAAAATTTAACTGATAACTTCCCTGAGGTTCTCCTCTTCTGAGCCAAGTGAACCTTTTATCTAGCATTCACAATTAATAGAGTCTAGGAATCAGCCTAGACTCTATTGTTGTGGTGTTGTGGAGACTTCCTACTAGATTTTGTTACTGAACAACTCAGTGTGTATATCAGTCTCCAAACTTGGATTGCCTGCAGGTGGACTGGAGCAGGCAAGGCTTCTATGAGCCTATCTCAGTGATTCATAGGAAATATGAGAGTCACCAGGACAAATGTAGAGTTTCTGGAGATAGAGAGACAGGAATTGATAGGAGATGTTTGGAAATAGCAACTTCAGGGCTTAGATTGAATTGTACCAATTGTTCTCACTTATGAAATGCTATGTTAGAGGTTCCTCTTCTGTAATGCTTTCCCCAGCTCCACTGATGGATTAATTTGTCATTCTGTTCTTATATGCTTAAATGATTTTCAGTTTTCTTTTCATTATGAGAGATTATATAAAATCAAGTTTAAGAGTACAGGCTTTGCTAAAACTGGATCGTAATACTGAATTTGCCATTCACAAATGACCTTGGTGAGGTTATTTCTCCTTTATTAGCCTCCACATCATTATCTGTGAAATGAAAATAATTCCCTCACAGGATTTCCATGATTATTTGCATGATGCATATGAGTTATGTAAATTCATGCCAGCCATATAATACAGAAAACATGCACACTATTATTTGTATTAAGAATTTACATAGATTTCTCCATATTAAGTTGTAAATATCCAGAACATATGAAGACCATCTTATACATTTAAACTCAGCATGATGTCAAAACATTGCCTTCCCTATAAAGGGGCTTAATTCTGTGTGAAGTTGAACTAAATAAAAATGAATAAAGACTAATAAACTTGGGCCGAATTATGCAGGAAGTCCGAATTTACTCAATTTACTGCCTCCCATTCTCTTCTCGGTTTACTGTTTTCCCTGACCTCAGGGAGCTTTTCATCAATGATAAGTAATTTCCTTTACGGCAATTTCATATACATGGCCCCTCAAGTATATTTAAAACACCTCTGCCTTCTGAATGTCCATGCCATTTTATTAACAGCTAACCAAATTCATTTGTAATTTATTGGAGAGAGAATTTAAATAAACATGTTTTAAGCCAGGTGCCTGCCTTATGTTGGATATTTGGGGAAATAATTTTTTTTTCTGATTTTTCTCAGATATAACATGGATACAGCAATCCCTCTCCTATTTCGGTGGAATAGCTGTCTGCTCATTTTATTTAAACTCAGATATGAGTATGGGAAAGGATTCCAAAAAGTCCAGTCTCACGCTTCCAGACAGATAGGATAAGTTTTCTCCCATTTTTAAATGTTATATAATGTGATGTCCAATGATATTAAGTACCTTGTTCATAGACAGACAGATAATAAGGGTCTAAGTGATTTGTACTTTCTCCTGCCTTCTGCTTACAGCACCACACAGTGTTTTACACCTTATGCTATGACCAAACAAACCCCTCTGGCATTAGAAAAATGTATCAATCGTACCCAAAGCCAATATAATAATGAAAGTTATTAAGTAGAGGGACTTGCCTGTTGATGTGGATCTCTTTGAATAAAAAGCCTAACATGGATTTCTCACTGGTGCCAATGTAGCCTCAAACCCATTTTATTTTTTTTCTTTTTATGTCTGATGATAAAACTTTGAAATATAAAGCTTCAGCATGAAATCCCTGGCATAGCCTTAACTACTGTAAAACCAGAAGGCAAAGCTATAATAATTATAGTATAATCTGAAATTGAATTACTCTCATTTCCTGGCAAAGTCAATATTGCTAATGGATTAGAAACATGGCTGATAAAAGTACTGTTGAGTATATATATATATATGAAGAATCTCATGAAAAATGATTTCTCTGTGGTCTATGTCATTTGAAACTTGGCACTGATCTGAAAAGAAACTGCATGGTATGGGCCACTTTAGTAAGTAAATGCTTGGAAGCCAAGATAAATGAGGCTAAAATGTGTCTGGTAAAGCAGTTGCAAACCTCTCCTGACGTGTCCCATTTCACTGCCAAGCTACCGTTGAAAGCATGGAGCCTAACTGTGAAAGGCCTACTCTACCAAGGTGAAAGTCAGGTCAAGAGGGTACCCATGAAATAAAAATATTGTGATTTCCTCAAGCATATTCTTAGAGTCCTTTAGGAATCTGTCAGCTGGACAATACCTTGGGAATCCTAGGTAAGAAATTAAACTCTACTACTTTTTAGCTCTGTAAATTTGGGCAAATCATCCTTTAGCTGGGTTTACTGTATCTACCAATAAAGAGATGGTCTACAAGAATCTAACTATTTGATGCTTTTGTGATTCTACAAAATCCAGTAAAGAAAGGTATCATAACTATCACATTTAAAATGCTCTACATTCGCAGGTGATGATTAGCTTTTGGGGGCTTGCTGTAATACTGGATGTAGCCTTATCTCAAAGAAAATGTTCTCAATTTTGTTTTCAATAAAACAGCAAAATACCTTAAACTTAAAACTGAAGTTTTGGAAAAGCAGATGTTCCCTATATCTATAATTAACCAAGAACTAGTGCTGAAAGTTTCCTTTGGAGAACCAATTCATAGGTAAATCTATATTCTGAAAGTATGATTCAAACTTTTGGTTTAGCTACATCTAGTTTTTAATAATTTCACATTCATAAAAAAATCTCAGATCATAAATGAGCTATCCATAGCACCTACAGTTAGTGGTAAGAGCCTTGAATTCTTTATTTCAATTTCTCATTCTAGGTATCTTCTGTGCCACACTTCATTTCGCTATATAAGTATTTTCCATCTTCCAAAGCTTATGTAAAATTTCATCTGCCAGAATGTGATATTGTTGCCAAAAATGTATAACTTGTATACAAGCATGATGAAACAATCATAGACAAATACACACATGTACACTCCCGTACATACACACACAAAGCCTTTATGTTTTCAAAATGATGTTATTAAAGACAACAAAAAGAGTGAAAAATGTTCTAAATTAAATAAGACTACAAAGTCATGAAAACTATATGTAATAGATAGTTCTGGATTAAATCCTGAAAATAAAAAGAAAGATCTTATTAAGGATGGAACTGGAATTATTTGTGAAGGTTGAAAACAAACTATATATTAGGTTATGGTAGTATATTGGTGCTAACTTTTCTGAATCTGATAGCTGTGCTGTGTTCATGTGAGAAAACCTTGCTCTTAATAGATTTATGCTCAAGTACTTAGACTGAAGGGTGATGATGTCTGCAACTTACTCTGAAAAGTTCAGCAAAATAATAAGAACAACATTAAGAAAAAGAAGAATATGGTCAATGTTAACAATTGGGGAACTAGGTGAACAAGAAATCATTAGACTGATTTTTAAAAATATTTGTATATTTAATTTTTTTAAAATAAAAGGGTTTAAAAAGACATTTGTTTTACAGTTTTTAAAAATTCCTCTCCTTCATTCTCTATTTAATAAATGGTGCTGGGAAAACTGGCTAGCCATATGTAGAAAGCTGCAACTGGATCCCTTCCTTACACCTTATACAAAAATTAATTCAAGATGGATTAAAGACTTATATGTTAGACCTAAAACCATTAAAATCCTACAAGAAAACCTAGGCAATACCATTCAGGTCATAGGCGTGGGCAAGGACTTCATGTCTAAAACACCAAAAGCAATGGCAACAAAAGCCAAAATCGACAAATGGGATCTCATTAAACTAAAGAGCTTCTGCACAGCAAAAGAAACTATCATCAGAGTGAACAGGCAACCTACACAATGGGAGAAAATTTTTGCAACCTACTCATCTGACAAAGGGCTAATATCCAGAATCTACAATGAACTCAAACAAATTTACAAGAAAAAAACAAACAACCCCATCAAAAAGTGGGCAGAGGACATGAACAGACACTTCTCAAAAGAAGACATTTATGTAGCCAAAAAACACATGAAGAAATGCTCCTCATCACTGGCCATCAGAGAAATGCAAATCAAAACCACAGTGAGATACCATCTCACACCAGTTAGAATGGCCATCATTAAAAAATCAGGAAACAACAGGTGCTGGAGAGGATGTGGAGAAATAGGAACACTTTTACACTGTTGGTGGGACTGTAAACTAGTTCAACCATTGTGGAAGTCAGTGTGGCGATTCCTCAGGGATCTCGAACTAGAAATACCATTTGACCCAGCCATCCCATTACTGGGTATATACCCAAAGGACTATAAATCATGCTGCTATAAAGACACATGCACACGTATGTTTATTGCGGCACTATTCACAATAGCAAAGAGTTGGAACCAACCCAAATGTCCAACAACGATAGACTGGATTAAGAAAATGTGGCACATATACACCATGGAATACTATGCAGCCATAAAAAATGATGAGTTCGTGTCCTTTGTAGGGACATGGATGAAACTGGAAAACATCATTCTCAGTAAACTATCGCAAGGACAAAAAACCAAACACCGCATGTTCTCACTCATAGGTGGGAATTGAACAATGAGAACTCATGGACACAGGAAGGGGAACATCACACTCCGGGGACTGTTGTGGGGTGGGGGGAGGGGGGAGGGACAGCATTAGGAGATACACCTAATGCTAAATGACGAGTTAATGGGTGCAGGAAATCAACATGGCACATGGATACATATGTAACAAAACTGCACATTGTGCACATGTACCCTAAAACCCTAAAGTATAATAAAAAAAAAAAAAAAAAAAAAAAAAAAAATTCCTCTCCTTCAAATAGGAACGCTTTCATACTGTTGGTGGGAGTGTAAACTAGTTCAACCATTGTGGAAGACAGTATGGCAATTCCTCAACGATCTAGAACTAGAAATACCATTTGACCCAGCAATCCCATTACTGGGTATATACCCAAACGATTATAAATTATGCTACTATATAGACAGATGCACACGTATGTTTAGTGTGGCACTATTCACAATAGCAAAGACTTGGAACCAACCCAAATGTCCATCAACGATAGACTGGATTAAGAAAATGTGGCACGTATACACCATGGAATACTACACAGCTATAAAAAAGGATGAGTTCATGTCCTTTGTAGGGACATGGATGAAGCTGGAAACCATCATTCTCAGCAAACTATCGCAAGGACAGAAAACCAAACACCGCATGTTCTCACTCATAGGTGGGAATTGAACAATGAGAACACTTGGACAGAGGGTGGGGAACATCACACATGTGATGGCCTTTTGAGGGGTAGGGGAAAGGGGGAGGGATAGTGTTAGGAGAAATACCTAATGTAAATGACAAATTAATGGGTGCAGCAAAGCAATATGGAACATGTAAAAATAGGTAACAAACCTGCATGTTGTACACATGTACCCTAGAACTTAAAGTATAATAAAAAAAAAATAAGTAAATAAATACAATAAAAATTCCTCTCCTTCTTTGAAAACTATGACATTTTAAATATATTTAATTTCACACTTAAGCTTATCTAAAATATATTTCTGTTTAAATTATGTATTCATTAGTAGAATGTGAATACCTTAAGAATAAAGTCACTACTTTATTCATTTTTATCCTTTTCAGTGTCCAATAGAATATTTGTATATAACACATATTCAACTGAATAATAAATTGGTCAAATAATTCAATCTAAATCTACTGATATGTACTATGTGCTAAAAACAAGGCTAGTTTTGGAAATTACATTAATGTATTGCATAAACTCTTCCAAAGAATTCCCATGACACTTTAAACTTGATATAAATATATTCTTGTACATTCTATTCTTCCATATTTTAAAATAGTTTGAGAAAGACCCAGGATAGGACACCCAAACATATTTGGGAGGCACAATGAAAGTGGCGATAAGTCAGAAAAAATTGTTTTTGAGAAGCACAAAATTTCCTCTTCAACAACAGTGGGAGAGGGTATGCGCAAAGACAAAGATATGGTATTTTCAAAAAATTAGAATAGTTGAGTGTAGCAGAAACATATAGAGTAAGGAAAAGAACACAGAAGCTAACATGGCTGAATGAAACACATTATCTGTTCACAAATAATATTATATGCAATGCTAAAAGACTTGTTTTGAATTGTATGAGGACAGTTTTAACAAAAATAAGCAGATAATTCATACCATAAGAAATGAATTAAAAGACAAACATTTAGAATGGTGTGGTGGAAATAAAATAAAGGCAGCAACAAAAATCAAAGCAGCAACACATTTAGAAGGTTGTTTCCCTAATCCAACAGAGAAATTAAGAGTGTTAGCCAGTGGCCATGGGGATGTTGAGAGAGTGGAGGATGGAATTAAAGAATATGAAGGAAATAAACTTATAGAGTTAATTGGTTTATTTGAGGAATAAATGGGAAGGCAAAATAAACCAAAACATGATTCCTAATTTTTTTCTGTTTAGGAAAATAGGTTCAGTGAAGAATAATACAGAGGAAGGAAATTCTGATTCTGCCAATAATAAGTCACTTATAATGAACTAACCTTCATGCTGAGAACAACTAGAAGATCCAGTATTTGAAGGCATTACAAAGTCATCTAAGAATGTAAGATTTTCAGTGTCAAGACATAAAAAAGTAGAGAATTCTGAGGAGTGAGGCTAATTGTTGCTGATTTTCCTCTGACTCATTAGAAAGCAGTAGTTGAAATATAAAGAAGCTGAGGGGAGAATAGCTCAGGTTGATAATTACAGAAATGAAGTTGAGCTCTCAGTATTCTAATGAAACTTGGAGACCAAAAAAAGGGTTTCAGGATCTTCCAAGAAAGAAGATCCAGGGTGAATTCAGGCAGAAGGAAGATCAATTCTAATACTAAAGAATGACTGTAATTAACTCAATACATGGGTTTTACAGCAAGTTAAAAACAATGGAAAAAAATAGTGTATTGAATGACATAGAAGAATATATCCTGATTCATTATTGCCAATTTAAGAAATACTTTAGATATTCAGAAAAAAAGTGAAAATTCTAACATACATATAATTGGAACCCAAGAAAAATATGATAGTAAAAATGAGATTAAAAAAAGAACAAAAAGTGAAAGAGTTTTCCAAAACCAAGGAAATACATAAAGCCACAGATTAAACAATAAGCAACATACTAAAAGACAATATGCATATATATTTATTAGCTATACAAAAGATAAATATAAATAACATCATGAAATATTAAAGCAACCAAAGGAAGGAAAAGTATAATCTCTCAAAAAACAAGAAAAAACTTTGCTACTGAATTTTCAACACAATTATAGAAACCAAAAGAAATCTTTATTCTGAAGTAAAAAAGGCAACACAGCATTTCAAAATAAAGGTTACACAGAAAATATTTTCAGTTGAGCAATAACTATGAAATTTGAGTAATGAGTCACACACACATAAACCCCACAAACCTAAAATGTACTTTAAGCAGAAGGAACATGAATTCAGATAACAAACTTAGAAATGCAGGATAGAAACGAGCAGAGAAAAGGTAGGCACGTTGATAGACAGTATTAAACCATAATAATTATTATAGTGGGGTCCTAAACATATAAAGAATTAAAATACATGCCAATAATGAAAAATAGAGCAGGAGAGGAATAAACAACTTAAAATTATCTCTGAACTTTTATTTTTGAAAAATGATTAAATTACCAATTTATATTAGACGTGAATAAAGTATGCATTTTTAATATCTAGGATAAACACTAAAAAATGAGAATACATAAATAATTAATTGATAAATAAAATGGAACAATGAATGAATAATTAATTTACCCAAGAAAAGTCAAGAAAAAACAGGATTGTGAATAGAGAACATTAAGGACAAATACAAAACAAAAAAAGTAGTAAGATAGTACATTTAAGCCTGCATATATTACTAATTATACAAGCAAATGCTGAAAGATTTTGTCACCACCAGGCCCGCCCTAAAACAGCTCCTGAAGGAAGCACTAAACATGGAAAGGAACAACCGGTACCAGCCACTGCAAAAACATGCCAAATTATAAAGACCATCAAGGCTAGGCAGAAACTACACCAACTAATGAGCAAAATAACCAGCTAACATCATAATGACAGGATCAAATTCAGACATAACAATATTAACTTTAAATGTAAATGGGCTAAATGCTCCAATTAAAAGACACAGACTGACAAATTGGATAAGGAGTCAAGACCCATCAGTGTGCTGTATTCGGGAAACCCATCTCACGTGCAGAGACACACATAGACTCAAAATAAAAGGATGGAGGAAGATCTACCAAGCAAATGGAAAACAAAAAAAGGCAGGGGTTGCAATCCTAGTCTCTGATAAAATGGACTTTAAACCAACAAAGATCAAAAGAGACAAAGAAGGCCATTACATAATGGTAAAGGGATCAATTCAACAAGAAGAGCTAACTATCCTAAATATATATGCACCCAATACAGGAGCACCCAGATTCATAAAGCAAGTCCTGAGTGACCTACAAAGAGACTTAGACTCCCACACAATCATAGTGGGAGATTTTAACACCCCACTGTCAACATTAGACAGATCAACGAGACAGAAAGTTAACAAGGATACCCAGGAATTGAACTCAGCTCTGCACCAAGTGGACCTAATAGACATCTACAGAACTCTCCACCCCAAATCAACAGAATATACATTTTTTTCAGCACCACACCACACCTATTCCAAAATTGACCACATAGTTGGAAGTCAAGCTCTCCTCAGCAAATGTAAAAGAACAGAAATTATAACAAACTGTCTCTCAGACCATAGTGCAATCAAACTAGAACTCAGGATTAAGAAACTCACTCAAAGCCCCTCAACTACATGGAAACTGAACAACCTGCTCCTGAATGACTACTGGGTACATAATGAAATGAAGGCAGAAATAAAGATGTTCTTTGAAACCAATGAGAACAAAGACACAACATACCAGAATCTCTGGGACACATTCAAACCAGTGTGTAGAGGGAAATTTATAGCACTAAATGCCCACAAGAGAAAGCAGGAAAGATCCAAAATTGACACCCTAACATCACAATGAAAAGAACTAGAAAAGCAAGAGCAAACACATTCAAAAGCTAGCAGAAGGCAAGAAATAACTAAAATCAGAGCAGAACTGAAGGAAATAGAGACACAAAAAATCCTTCAAAAAATTAATGAATCCAGGAGCTGATTTTTTGAAAAGATCAACAAAATTGATAGACGGCTAGCAAGACTAATGAAGAAGAAAAGAGAGAAGAATCAAATAGACACAATAAAAAATGATAAAGGGGATATCACAACTGATCCCACAGAAATAAAATCTACCATCAGAGAATACTACAAACACCTCTACGCAAATAAACTAGAAAATCTAGAAGAAATGGATAAATTCCCTGACAAATACACCCTCCCAAGACTAAACCAGGAAGAAGTTGAATCTCTGAATAGACCAATAACAGGCTCTGAAATTGTGGCAATAATCAATAGCTTACCAACCAAAAAGAGTCCAGGACCTGATGGATTCACAGCTGAATTCTACCAGAGGTACAAGGAGGAACTGGTACCATTCCTTCTGAAACTATTCCAATCGATAGAAAAAGAGGGAATCCTCCCTAACACATTTTACGAAGCCAGCATCGTCCTGATACCAAAACCTGGCAGAGACATAACCAAAAAAGAGAATTTCAGACCAATATCCTTGATGAACATTGATGCAAAAATCCTCAATAAAATACTGGCAAACAGAATCCAGCAGCACATCAAAAAGCTTATACACCATGATCAAGTGGGCTTCATCCCTGGGATGCAAGGCTGGTTCAACATACGCAAATCAGTAAATGTAATCCAGCATATAAACAGAATCAAAGACAAAAACCACATGATTATCTCAATAGATGCAGAGAAGGCCTTTGACAAAATTCAACAACCCTTCATGCTAAAAACTCTCAATAAATTAGGTATTGATGGGATGTATCTCAAAATAATAAGAGCTATCTATGACAAACCCACAGCCAATATCATACTGAATGGGCAAAAACTGGAAGCATTCCCTTGGAAAACTGGCACAAGACAGGGATGCCCTCTCTCACCACTCTTATTCAACATAGTGCTGGAAGTTCTGGCCAGGGCAATCAGGCAGGAGAAGGAAATAAAGGGTATTCAATTAGGAAAAGAGGAAGTCAAATTGTCCCTCTTTGCAGATGACATGGTTGTATATCTAGAGAACCCCAATGTCTCAGCCCAAAACCTCCTTAAGCTGATAAGCAACTTCAGCAAAGTCTCAGGATACAAAATCAATGTACAAAAATCACAAGCATTCTTGTACATGAATAACAGACAAACAGAGAGCCAAATCATGAGTGAACTCCCATTCACAATTGCTTCAAAGAGAATAAAATACCTAGGGATCCAACTTACAAGAGACATGAAGGACCTCTTCAAGGAGAACTACAAACCACTGCTCAATGAAATAAAACAGGATACAAACAAATGGAAGAACATTCCATGCTCATGGGTTGGAAGAATCAATATTGTGAAAATGGCCATACTGCCCAAGGTAATTTATAGATTCAATGCCATCCCCATCAAGCTACCAATGACTTTCTTCACAGAATTGGAAAAAACTACTTTAAAGTTCATATGGAACCAAAAAAGAGCACACATCGCCAAGTCAATCCTAAGCCAAAAGAACAAAGCTGGAGGCATCACGCTACCTGACTTCAAACTATACTACAAGGCTACAGTAACCAAAACAGCATGGTACTGGTACCAAAACAGAGACATAGATCAATGGAACAGAACAGAGCCCTCAGAAATAATGCTGCATATCTACAACCATCTGATCTTTGACAAACCTGACAAAAACAAGCAATGGGATAAGGATTCCCTATTTAATAAATGGTGCTGGGAAAACTGGCTAGCCATATGTAGAAAGCTGAAACTGGATCCCTTCCTTACACCTTATACAAAAATTAATTCAAGATGGATTAAAGACTCACATGTTAGACCTAAAACCATAAAAACCCTAGAAGAAACCTAGGCAATACCATTCAGGACATAGGCATGGGCAAGGACTTCATGTCTAAAACACCAAGAGCAATGGCAACAAAAGCCAAAATTGACAAATGGGATCTAATTAAACTAAAGAGTTTCTGCACAGCAAAAGAAACTACCATCAGAGTGAACAGGCAACCTACAAAATGGGAGAAAATTTTTGCAACCTACTCATCTGACGAAGGGCTAATATCCAGAATCTACAATGAACTCATACAAATTTACAAGAAAAAAACAAACAACCCCATCAAAAAGTGGGCAAAGGACGTGAACAGACACTTCTCAAAAGAAGACATTTATGCAGCCAAAAAACACATAAAAAAAAGCTCATCATCACTGGCCATCAGAGAAATGCAAATCAAAACCACAATGAGATACCATCTCGTACCAGTTAGAATGGCGATCATTAAAAAGTCAGGAAACAACAGGTGCTGGAGAGGATGTGGATAAATAGGAACCCTTTTACACTGTTGGTGGGACTGGAAACTAGTTCAAGCATTGTGGAAGTCAGTGTGGCGATTCCTCAGGGATCTAGAACTAGAAATACCATTTGACCCAGCCATCCCACTACTGGGTATATACCCAAAGGACTATAAATCATGCTGCTATAAAGACACATGCACACATATGTTTATTGCGGCACTATTCACAATAGCAAAGACTTGGAACCAACCCAAATGTCCAACAACGATAGAATGGATTAAGAAAATGTGGCACATATGCACCATGGAATACTATGCAGCCATAAAAAATGATGAGTTCATGTCCTTTGTAAGGACATGGATGAAACTGGAAACCATCATTCTCAGCAAACTATCGCAAGGACAAAAAACCAAACACCGCATGTTCTCACTCATAGGTGGGAATTGAACAATGAGAACACATGGACACAGGAAGGGGAACATCACACTCTGGGGACTGTTGTGGGGTGGGGGGAGGGTGGAGGGACAGCATTAGGAGATATACCTAATGCTAAATGACGAGTTAATGGGTGCTGCACACCAACATGACACATGAATACATATGTAAAAAACCTGCACATTGTGCACATGCACCCTAAAACTTAAAGTATAATAATAATAATAATAATAATAAAAAGAAAGACAAAAAAAGGCTATGGAACTGATTTAAGTGATAAAGATGGTCTTGTTAAAACAGAATCACTTAGATAGATAAAGATGATTTTAGAGAAATGTATCAAAACAGCTAAAGTGATTAACATCTTACCCCTTTTTATCTTAATGTAAAGTTGTTTGATGATTAGATTGTTATTGTTTTACAAGAAGAGCAAATTTAATTCAACCAATAGATAGATATTTTGTGGCTGTTAGTGTCATCATAACCCTGATACTATAAGAAACTTAACTTAGGACAACACTGAATAAATGTCATACTAGGGTTTTATTCAGAGTTTGGAAGAATTAACCAAACTGCATATCACAGTTATGTCATTTTTGTTATCAGTAAAATTCAAGACATTTTCATTATGTCTTCTACCATACACTCTTCTCCAGACTCTTCAGACCTTTCTTCTCCCAAGTCCCAACTGTCTGCTGCTACCTTTCCTCTCTAGATCTCTATTCCACAGCACAAATTTCTGTATACCTTTAAACTGTGTTATGAATTGTCTCTTTACCATTTTGCTTTAACTGAAAATTAACTTCTCATGCAGTCAGTCATTTTAACAGAACCCTGCCCATTCCCCTGTACCAATGGATAATAACATGATAACATGAATTAGCAGCTTTTCTAGCTCCAAAATGCTACAAATGTGTATGTATGTGTGTTTGGTGTATCCTGAAAGCTAATGTTTCCATCCAGCTATATTCATGCCTGTGACTACTCATCATTAACACCTATCAACCTATGTGGTCATTTTCATGTATTTATCAAACATGTTGACAATAAGCTCAGTTTTTTCAATGTCTAGTACCACTCTGATCTTGCAATTATTTCAATACTCATAGAATTGACCTATTCAAGATTCTACTCTCTCAGTTAACATGCTCAACCTTTGTGATCTTCATTCTGTAAACATAAAATACCCTAAATCTTATTATATGGAATCACTGTGCTTTTATAATATGTAATTTCCATATCACATTTTCCGATTGGAGTTTTTAAATTAAAGCTCTCTTACTCCTTGCTTCCCACAAAATCCCATTTCTGACTATACCCTTCTACTCCCTGCTATAGCATTCGCACTCCCTTTATTTTACCCCCCAACCATTTATTGCTTTTGCTATAGTTCTTAACTCCTTACCTTCCTTTGCTTTCAGCATAATGACCCTCCTTACTTGATATGCCTGTTTAATAAGCATAGAATTTTTAGTATATTATTTTAAATTTATTACTTACAAGCAACTTAAACACCCTTGCCCATTTGCAATTTCCTTGATCTCCCTACACTAAACCACACACTTAGACCAATATAAAAAATTTGCTTTATTCAAACATTTACTTGGGTATCTATAAAAAAGCAATAAAAACAACCAGAACATAACCTCTTCACCAACTCTCAATCACCCTAAAAAAGTTTTTGCTTCTCTTTTTAACCACAAAGAATATAAAGCAATTAGATAAAAATGTTCTAAATGATTTTCCTCTATACAAACCTCACTGCAGTTGTGTCCATCTTTATCTCAATTTCTTATTTCTCTAGTATGACAGTTTCTTCCATCTATCTTAATTTATACCCTTATAATATCTTCTTGTTTTCATAACATTGTGCCTCTTTAGGGAAAAAATTCCATTATTATTCTTTTGTCTCTCTTGATATTCAACCTTTTCCACGTAGGTTTTCTCTGCCTTCCTCTACCAAGCACACATATTTGTTAAAATTACCCTCAACTAAAAAAATACATATTAACCTTACATCTAGCTAAGCAACAATTTTATTCTTGCATTGTCTTTATAGAAAAATATACTCTTAAAAACCATCTATACTTGAAGAATGAGTTTTTTCAAATACCATTCATTTTTTGTACAGTATGACAAGTCATTTTTTGTGACTATTATATGTACCAGCACTGAAGCTGTGCTCAAAAATATTATAAAAGATAATTTTGCAGCAAATTTCTCAAAAAATATTTTTATCCCATGTTTCTGCAGTATTGGGGAATTATTGAAACTTAGGCTCCTTGAAAAGCAGATGTAAATTAACATGTAGAGGTTTCCTTGTGATCAACACCTATGGAGTTTACAAAGCAGGATCGGGCAGAGGAAGAAGTTGAGCTTTGATACAGTCACACTGGAGGCTCAGCTAATCCTATGGAGAATTCTAAAGTTAAGAGGACTCTTCAGAGTTGTCTTGAGTTAGGACGAGAAGCCTGGATCTTTAATCCCGATACACATCAGTTATTGTGTACAGACCTTGGGAAGGGAGGGTGAACTTGAGTGAGGCAGTTCTCTTCAACCACTGCCATCCTTGTTGAGGTTTAAGAGTTCAAGGCTGTCTGCCTACAACACTTCCACCTGCTGGACAAATAAGTACTTCACTTCTGAAGGGAATCTAGATAGTGCATTATAGCATTCACTACAGTAATGTTTACCAATCCCAATTTCTTAAGAAGTTTCTCTTTTCATATATTCTACAACTACATTTATAAGCCTCATCAATAAAACTTAAGTATTAAAAACTGATGTTTTATTATTTCTGGCAATTGACCAAATTTTCTTCTTGGCTATTCATCTTTCTTTATGAGATGTATGGAAGATAATGCTAAACAAAAAGGCACCTTATACTAATTGCACATCTGACTGCATTCCAAGGCTTTGTTCTGGTCATGCTTCCTTATCATAAATTCTTAACTATTTTGTTAATTCTAATGGAACTATATCATGATAACTCTAAAAACCTTAATATCAAACCTAGCATATTTCCCTGAAATTAAAGGATACATATCCAATTTTTTATTGTGTACCTTCATGATTGTCTTTACAACTTCAAACATCTAAAACTGAACTCATCGTCTTTCACAATACAAATCCTTATTTATCTATATCCTTTTTTGAAATAAAATTTAGATATTAAAATAGTTCATTCATAGAGAAAAGCTAACAAATAATGACTGTACAGATAAGTTATCTAAAGTAGATACACCCATTAAATGTCATCTATGTCAAGAAATAAAATATTGTCAGAACAATAAAAACCTTTCTCAGGCCCCTTTCTTTCTCTCCAAGGTTAATTATGATCATGATTTCAAGTTTTTATTTAATTTTATTCATGCCACAAAAGTTAACTCTTATTAGCAAAATAAACTTATGCAATCCCCTTATGTATAATGATTCTTTCATCTCTATGTAGTGCCAATGAATCAACACTGACTCATGTTTAGAGCTTGTTGAGTTGAGTATATAACCAATTCCTGGCTAGAGCGTTTTCTCAACAAATAAGGCATGTGGATGCTTATGCCAAACCCATAGCATTCTTGAAGAATCGTACAAAAAATATTTTCTTATTGTTTCTTCATATTTACTCTCTGAATCTAGAGATATATCCATAGAAATTGGGATCATTAACCACCCCTCAAGTTCCTCTTTTAAAGATTCCTTCTCATCATTTACATATCCACATAAAAAGAGTCAATTTATTATTATTTCCATAAACAAATACTTTTGAGATCCCCTGCTACATAAAGGGAACTGGATAAGTCTGTAAAACGAACATTACTGTTCCTGGAAAGACTATGTACTATTAGTAGAGAAAGAAGTAGAATATATTGTCACAAATGTGATTTGATTGATTTAATTAAATAAAAATTTCACTGGGCTTAGATATGCAGTGACAACAACAGGATTACTGGGAAACATTAAAAATCCTGTACTGACCACTGAATCAGATCTCAATAGATATTGGTTGAATTGAATGGCATGTTTTGCATTTTGTGCGCTGCCATTTTACTGCAAAAGATAATAGAGCCAAGAGAAACATAAATATATGCTCTTATATCTCAAGAATGAAGACACATTAAGATATTACACTGATGTACACATGATTCATTGACATACTTCGAGGTAATTCTTGCTTGTAGAAGTGAAGATAAAATAATAGAATTTCCCTCTCCTGATAGATAAACTTGTTATTAGAATTAATGTTAAATGATTATTCATACCTGCCCTCTCTAGTATTTCAGGCTTTGGTAGAATTTTAATAATGGAGATGTTAACATGCATTATGCGATAAGATTCTATCAGTAGATTGTATAGATAATAAATTTATGCCCATCAATTTGAAATGTGAGTTTAGGCAAAGAAAATCTCACTAATTGGATAGATTGTCCAACTTGAAGATTTATTTTATTTTAAATTGATTACTTCTCTCAAAAGACATCAAGCTACTTGAAATAATTAAGCAACCAGGCTATTTGCTGTTATTTGGTAACCCTAGCATATTTTCAGGGCGTGGTGCAATGGATGAATTGATCTACCAAGCACAATTACATCTGTTCATTGGGCTTATAAAAGAGTGCTAAGAAATTTCAATAAGTAATTTCAGTCTGTTCTAATAAGTGGAAAGTAAATCTGAAAAGCTGTTGGATTTGAGACAAGAAAAAAGAGAAACAAACAGTTTATTTTGTTTTGGAAGTTTGTCCTTTGTTAGTTCTTAAATTCTTCCAGTGAAATTAACAAAGCAGACATCAGTCTGGCATAAATGAGTAGAACTGAATTTTTTCACATTGCAGAATGGTATTATTCAAATAGGAACACAGTTTTCACATGTTGAGCAATTGTTGCTCTTCATGCTCTCAGCAGAGTGAAAAAAAAAAGAGTGAGACTACTGTAAAGCAGCAAAGATTACACTATGAAGCAAGGATAGATTTCCTGAATTTCAATGATGTGGTCAGGGTAATCTAGCCCAATATCTCCTCTAGTGGTAATACAGGTGCAGGTTATTTGTCTGGGCTATCATTGAGATAAAAATAACTGTTAAGTGTCCAAGAACAAGACAGATAATGAGATAAACATTTATGTGTTATATGTGCTATGCAGTAGCATGAAGAGATAGAGAATATATATATATAATATATATATATATATATATACATGAGATAGTATATATTGTATATTGTATCTTATGTATGAGAATATAGAATATATACACATGGTACCTGACTTACTATGGTTCAACTTACAATTTTTTAATTTTACACATGGTGCTAAAGTAATACTCATTCAGTAGAAACTATACTTTGAATTTTTTGGTTGGGGGACAGGGTGTCACTCTGTCACCCAGGTAGGAGTGCAGTGGTGCAATCTTGGCCCACTGCAGCCTCTACTTCCCAGGCTCAAGCAGTCCTCCCACCGCAGCTTCCCGAGTAGCTGGGACTACAGCCACATGACAACATACCCAGCTAACTTTTCTATTTTTGGTAGAGATGGAGTTTTGCCATTTTGCCCAGGCTGGTCTCGAACTCCTGAGCTCAGGCGATCTGCCCACCTCGGCCTTCCAAAGTGCTGAGATTACAGGTGTGAGCCACTGTGCCTGGCTTCAAATTTTTAATATTGATCTTTTCTCAAGCTATTGGTATGCAGTATGGCACTCTCACAATTCCCCAGCATTGGCAGCAAGCACAGCTCCCAGTCACCCACATCATCAAGAAAGTAAACAACTGATACTCTACAGAGTACTGTGTTTCCAGATGATCTTGCCCAAGTGTAGGTTAATGTAAATGTTCTGAACATGTCTAAGGTAAGCTAGGCTAAACTTTAATGTTCAGTAGATTAGGAATATTAAATAAGTATTTTCAGTTTATGATGGGTTTATTAGGACATAATTCCATGATAAGTTGAGGAGCATCTACAGTTATCTGTATCTATATCTATATTGATATCTCCATATCTATCTACATCTATATCTGTATCTATAACTCTCTCATCTATATATCTGTGCTCTATTATCTATCTATCTATCTATCTATCTATCTATCTATCTTGCAACGTTTCCAGTTGCAAAATACGAAACAAAGCAAATAGAAACAAATACAACTAAATCATTTAACTAACAGTTTTTCTTTGTATCTTCACTCAGTAAGAAATCTGGAAGCTGGCAGTCCACGGCTGGTCCTGATGCTCAATACTGCCTTTGGAAACAAGGCTATTTCAACCTTTGTGCTACAGTATCTTTAATGCATCAGTTTTCATCCTATGTTTGCAATCTTTATTAGTTAAAATGGCCTAGCACATGCTATGATATTTTAGAACACCTATACCTCAGGGGCTCAACATAACCAAAGTTTATTTTGTTCATGCCAAGTCCACTGTGCATCTAAGCAAATCTCCTTGGCAGCTCCTCACCATGCAATGACTGCTTCATCCTAGAAGAGATACATGTCATTTCCACCCACACTTCATTAACCAAAATCAACACTAGACCAAAGAGTATAGTTTTACAAGTACTAATGATGCAAGGATATTGAATATTGGGGGTGATAGTAATATATACCTTACCAGGTTATGGTTACAAGATGACAGCTGTACTTTTAGGCTGAGAGAGAGAATGGGAAAGAGATCACAAATGTTTTTATGTAGTCATATTTATTTATTTATGAGACGCATACTACCACTAGTATAGGCATGTTATAATAGAAAACTGGGTTGTGATATTTTTTGTAAGAATCTCTGTTCCAGAGAGCATTATAGAAAGTGTTGTCCAGATGGTGGTGAATGAGCTATTTGAATTGCAAACACTAAGGCTGAATTTTCATTTATTATCTAGCTTTTGGAAGAAGTAATCCTTTACCGCACCATCAAACTGAGGTATGTGTATTGATGTTGGAGGCATTAGGATCATAAATAATGGGACTCAAAAACTTGGAAGTGAGTCTTCTTTCTATATATCAGAAGGGACCAAAGTTACAGAATCCACTGATATGTCAGTCACAAGATGCTAGTGTCCAAGGAATCATATAAGTTGTAAAGGATCTACAGTTTGGAAGACAGTCAGAGAAATTGCCGAACTTGAAGTGTAAATGCTTCAGAATTGTTTAGAGTCTTGTCTAACAGCAGCCCAAAGAAGAGCATGTGAATAATTTATCTGAAAGGTGTCTAACAGCCTTTAGTGAATGTTAAGATGGAACAAATTTGGCTTTGCTTCTAGAATCTACAGAATGGTCAGGCTGCCTCTTAATGGAAAGGTGTCATTCTGGCTCACCTATGAATGTTCTAGCACAGGCTTCCCCAATATCAGACTGTGTGTTTTGAAGAAAAGAAAGCACTGAGGAAGAGACAAATACTTCTGGGATTATTGGGATAAGAACCACCCATTTCTCTCTATCAATATTTTATAATGACAGTAGTGAGAAAAAGGCAATAGTCGCATGGTACTATTGTGTCTCTTAGTAACTCTCTAAATTCAAGACCTCAGAATGATAATAATGTAAAATGGTATTAGGTTTACATCATGAAGATCAACCATGCCAATTATGGAAGCATTGAAAATTAGGGATTTTATGCCAGGCACGTTGGCACATGCCTGTAAATCCCAGCACTTTGGGAAGCCGAGAAGGGCAGATTGCTTAAGGTCGGGAGTTCGAGACCATTTCTGGCCAACATGGTGAAATCCTGTCTCTACTAAAAATACAAAAAAATTAGCCGGGCGTGGTGGCAGGCACCTGTAATCCCAGCTATTTGGGAGGCTGAGGCAGGAGAATCGCTTGAACCTGGAAGGCAGAGGTTGCAGTGAGCTGAGAATGCGCACTGCACTCCAGCCTGGGTGACAAGAGTGAAATTCTGTCTAAAAATAAAAAAAAAAAGAAAAAGAAAAAGAAAAAACTAGGAATTTTCAAACAGTAGTCATAAAATAACAAGTTTAACATAAACATGTTTCCCCAGTTCTGCTTTTAGTTTTCTCGATTTAAACTGTTCCAAAATTTAATAGGGTCTTTAACTGATGTCTATCAGCTAGAAGGATGGTTGAACACAAGTGTTCTGTTATCACACTTTCTAGGCCTGATTACTGGTTCTGTTACTTTGCAATCTCGTGTAAGTTAATTAAATTCTCTGACCTTTGGCTTTATAACATAAAAAATTATTAAAATAATACCTATGTAATATAGTTCTTATGGGGTTAAAATACAAATACACTGAAAGCTCTCCATTATTATTATTATTTTACTATTTAACAGGACGAGCCCAGGTGTACATTATCTATAAAGGGAAATTCTAGTATCAATAATAAAGCTTGGCCACAATTTATGCCTGTGACACCAGAAAATTAAAGAATAGGCTGAAGGTCACAAATGGTGGACATTTCTGGTGTTCTTTACAATGACAGGTCTGTTATATATACTAGTAACAAAAGAGATATTATTGTTAGCCATATACAATATAATTCTAATCAAGCAATAAAATATGAAAATTCTTTGAATGCAGTTGAACATATTGCTCAGTTTTGCATTTTTCCCAAGTGTCCTAGAGTTGAAGGGGACTGAGGAAATCCACTCCCATTTCCTCAATGTTATTTTCAGGATGAAATTATTAAAATAAAGAGGTAGTCCCTTTTACCTTGCAATATTGAGGCTCCTCTAGTCTTCAGTTTGTCTATCTAAAATATCAATACATGATGCATCTAATGGCCTGGCCCAGAACATCAACAAAATATGCCTGTGCACCTGCTGGCCACTTGAGTAAATTGAGGTTCTCATAGTTAAAGATATTGTTTATAGGCAGGAAAATAATACTGGCTTTAAAATTTTTATTTATTATGATATTGCAATCACTTTTTTCCTTGTACCATGTTTCTTCCAGTGATACTGCTAAATTACTCGATATACTTGAAATCCATTAAAAATCATAGAAAACTTTGCTAATACCATTAACTGAAATAAATATAACTTCCTCAAACCCCCACTGAGTCCTGACTGTCAGGTACTGTACTAACACCTGTTTATAATATCTTGTTTAATCCTCATATCTGCTCTATGAGATTATCATCTCCATTTTCTAGAGAGCTGGAATGGTTTAGAAAACACCCCTCTACCCCAATGCAAGTACTTTTAGCACTTGTGCTATTTGAGCCATTTCTCTAACACAGTGTCTGCTGCACACATAATGATGTTTTGTTGAACATTATCAGTTGAATAAATGAATTAATAAAATGAACTAAAAACAAATGAAATAATTGTACTTTACCATAAAGGTTACTAAACCAAAATATATGTAAGATTTATACAATTAATAGTACATTAGAGTTAAAAAATTTTAGTATAGTTGATTTTTAGACAAGTAAACCATCTGGGCTGAAGACAAAGAAAGAAGAGATATTTAAAATAGTCAAAAAAATAAAACAGTGACCATTTTTAAAATTTAGTTTTGAATGTTAGTAAGTAGTGATAGGTCAGTAAAAATATCTTCCATAAATTAGACCTGTGTATTTCAACATTTTGTAATCTATTCTCATTGTGATTAACAAAAGCAGAATCAATGACCTCCATTAATGTTACTGAAAATTTCAAAATTAAATTATTGTCAACAAATGGAGCTGGAAAAACTGTATATTCATATACAAAAAGAACTTCCAGACTCAAGTAACCCTCCAGTCTCAGACTCTGAGGTAGCTAGGACTATAGGTGTGCACCATCATGCCAGCTAATTTTTAAAAACTTTTGGTAGAGATGGAATCTCCTTATATTTCCCAGGCTGGTCTCAAACTCTTGGCCTCAAAGGCTCTTTCCACCTTGGTCTCCCAAACTACTGGGGATTACAGGTGTGAACCACTGCACCAGGCCAATAATTTGCTCTTAAAAGACACTGCTAAGGTAATGAAAATTCAAGCACCAGACTTGGGGAAAAAATATTTGAATATCACTTATATGATTAGTAACTCATACCCAAAATACATAAAGAACTCTCAAAATTAAATAATAAGTAAACAAACAACCCAACAAAAAATGAAAAAAAGTGTTTGAACAGACATGTTACCAAATAAGATATTTGGACAGCAAGGAAGCCCATGAAAGGGTGTTCAACATCATTAGTTACTAGGGAAATGAAATTAATACCACAGTGAGGCACCATTACATAGCTATTAGAATGACTAAAATTACAAGACACTATACCAAGTGATGGGGATGATGCAGAATTCTCAGGATACTGCTGGGGGAAATGTAAAATGGCACAGCTATTTTGTCTCCCTGGGGACAATTGGAGATGAGATTTGGGTGCAGACACAGGGTCAAATTATGTCACTAACTTTATGACTTCTACATTTTTTCTTGATGCTATGTTAAAGAGAAGTACATGTGTTCATAATTGTGTTATATTTGACCAGTGGCAGCCTCTTCAATTTGTCTCCTTATATCACTTTGGTATGTCCCTACAATTTTTTGAACACCATTTTACTTGGGGTACAAAAAAATATTCTTGGTATGTGCCTCAGCCTTGTAATCAGCCATTTACTTGAGGAGACTTGGTTTCTCATAATGGAAAACCAAGATCAGAGTACTAGATATGCTCATTGCTATTGGATTTTATTCTTTCTAGGTGCTCTCAGTATAGACAGCCTGGAAATAAATGTATGTATATTTATACATACATACACGTGTGCATGTGCACACACAGGTATACACACCCACAGAGATTGTCATCCATTTTTATATCTAGCTCTTTTTATGTATTAAAGTTTATGAGTTTACATTTATATTTTTAATTCTATTCTAACACTGCTAAGCTTAGGAATAGGACAAGGTCATCCATATTTCTACTACTATTCAACATTATATTAGCCAATGCAGTTAGAAAAGAGGTAGAAATCAAAGGCATACAAATGGCAGTAAATTACTTTAAAATATTTATATCGACAGATTATATGATTATGTGCTTGAAAAATAGTAGACAATGATAAACAAATCAAATCATACAAGAATTTAATAAAATAGCAAATTATAAAGTTAACACACATAAATCAAGAGCATTCATATATACAAACAATAACCTTTTATTGAGGATATAATAAGAGAGAAATTGTATATATTAAGAATATAATGGTAGTAAAACTCCACTTAAAATAGAAACATTTTTTTTAAAACCTAGAATTAAATTTGACAAGACATGTTCATAGCCTACATGAAGAAAACTTTACAATTCTCTATCTTTTGACTATCAATGTTCTCTTTCAGAATTATTTAAAATAGAAAGTTATAAAATGTTTAGCTTGAATAGCTTTTTAAACTATATTAATAATGTCTCATGTTATTACATTGTAATTGAAAAGTATTGATAGGACTACTTTTACTTTATAAATTTTTCTGTTATTTGTGACAAATTATGATAATTTTTGTAACTGTCTCATATACACTGAAAAGAATGTATATTCTATAACCAGTGTGTAAATTCAATATATAATCACATAAGCCTATTCAATCTGACTTGTGCTGAGAGCAAAGTATTAATATTTTCTAGTATTTGTGTGTTTCTATGTCTTCTTGCATATCTGGTATGTTTTGATTTATGTAAATGGTTGATGCACTATTTTGTGTATAGATATTCATATGCATTATTTCTCCATTTAAAATGTAAGTTTTGTTATTAAATTCTTTTATTTTTCTAACATTTAATGCTTTGTGGATTAAACTCTACTTTTTTTAATATTGCTATCACTACCCATGATTTCTTTTCATTTCAATTTGGTATATCTTTGCTCATCCCTTATTTTTAGCTCTTTAAAATGATTTGGTATAGAAGTATCTTCTATATATATAGCATGTAGTTGTCTTTTTTGCAATTGAAATTGAAAATACTTTTTTCTTTTTAACAAGTGAGCTAACCCCATTCACATTTAATAAGGCTGATAATTTTCTTTCCATTCAACCTAATCTCTTTTAGAATTATGTGTATTACATGATATGCTTATTTGTTCTTTTATATTTTGAAATTTCTTTTCACAATTAGGAAGGTTTGTATTTTTGTTCTTATGTAACATTTTAATCTCTGGTTGGTAAATTTGAATGAACTTTTGTTGTTGTTTGCTTTGTTTAATGAAGCCAATTTCTGCAGTTAACAAAGCTAATATTTTTTTAACATACAGTGTTCAATACCCTCAGGGGGTGTAATTGGTCCTCAGACCTTGGTTAGAAGGAAGGAATACCTCAAATAAAAGGACTGGAATCCTTTTGTTCTGGCAATCAGTGTCTTCCAGAGTGTGAGCCTCAGATATACACTGGAGACCAAAGACTTGAACTATTACCATCAGTAAGCAGCCAGTTCCAGGTTTCTTGACATTTCCTGACAATGACACATTTGTTGTTGGAGCTTCATAGTGCATACACTGAACACATCTAAGCAAATATGTAACTATTCTGCCTTTCTAGATCTAAGGGTATCCTCATACTTTTTTACAGTAAACAGTTAAATTTCTCATACAAATATAATAAAAATTTACCATGAATGCTGATCAAACTCAGTAGAGGCCTCTGACAATGTTCTTAAAGCAGGCTCAAAATAGGTGCACTAATATGTCATAAATGTGTTAGTGAGTGCAGTATTAAAGTGATCCTGTACCACAATTTGTAGAATCTAACATAATTGAAATGTTTTCAATAAACAGGTGAGATAGTGTAGGCTATGAACACTGGAGTATATTTTATTAATAGACAGGAAAGGAAATGTAAATGATGTCAACTAATTACTGATCACCATATCTCCCATTATTATGTCTCTCCTCTTCTACAGCATAGATTAACTGTCAATATGCCTTTTGAGCTTCTAGGGGATTCTGACCATTTTATTTAATCCAGACAACCACTGAAATGAAAACCTCTTCTCCTCCAAACTTAACGCCTTTTTTGGACCAGAAAAGAACAAAAAACTTCCTCTTTCATTTTCTCTCCCTTTCTCTATGAAACATGAATTATTAAAATCATTGCATATAAACTGAGTTCATGAGATAAAAGTACTTTTCCTTTAGATAACTTCATATGAATACTCACATTTTTGAGAAACAGTTTCTAAGACTCTGTTTATTTCGGAGCAGAAATGGCATGACTCCCAACTGTAGATCCAGTCCCTATCCAGGGATGATCATCCATCCACATTCAAGAGAAATGAAGTGTTAATTTACATAAAGTTAACGAGTGTCTCATTAATACCACAATGTTAGGATGTTAACTAATACCCCAAATGTTAGATCTGTATCTCTGAGTAGTGTTCATGATTTTAATCTGCTAGTGTATACTAGATGCTGTATGTCATTGCATTGAAATCATAATGTAAGAGCATTTAGGATTGATCTTTTTCTGAGAAATCAGGATGTTAGGGTATTCATATTTCTCCCCCCCCACTTTTTTTTTTGAGACAGAGTCTTGCTCTGTCGCCCAGGCTGGAGTGCAGTGGTGCAATCTCAGCTCACTGCAAGCTCCGCCTCCCGGATTCACACCATTCTCCTGTCTCAGCCTCCCAAGTAGCTGAGACTACAGGTGCCCACCACCACACCTGGCTAATTTTTTGTATTTTTAGTAGAGACGGGGTTTCACCATGTGAGTCAGGATGGTCTTGATCTCCTGACCTCGTGGTCCGCTCGCCTTGGCCTCCCAAAGTGCTGGGATTACAGGCATGAGCCACCACGCCTGGCGGGTATTCATATTTCTCTAATGTAATGTCTGAACCCTTGAGTTACTAAGTTGAATGGGATTTCAGTGGGGAAGGGCTGTAATTGGCAAAATAATGTTAGACTTGAATACATGAAATCTGGGGTATTGTTCTGACAGCCTAAGACTCAGAGAATAACTGCCTGAGTAGAGTTCTGCACATTTTTTAGAGTCCACTGGAAAATATTCTCCCTAATATTAAACAAATATGAACTGGAGAAAGAGAGAAAGAGGGAGAGATTTGGTAAGGTTCTCTGTGATACCATACTATAATATAAACATAATTTATATGTTGCTATTATATCCATACATATTTCTGTGTTCAAACTATGCGATTTTCTTAAACTCTCACCTACACCCTCTGCAATACATGGTAAGCCTGAGTATGGGATGAATTTTCCTCTTAATACAATTTCTTAGTTCAGGATTAAAAGAGGGTTATGGGAAAACAGAATCAGTGATTGTTTCTGATTGTCCTGTGGAATTTGTCATTTTTCTTCTTTGATTTCTAGAAAAAAAATTGAACTCTGTCAAACATTATATTCCTATGATTGAAATAAAGCTAAGTTTGGCAAAGACAGTTGTATGCATAAATATTCTTTGCGGCCATACGAGGACTATTCTTCAAAATCAAAGATGGAACTGATTTGTTAATTCCCATTATCTGCCTGACATAATAATATTCATTAAATACAAGTACAAGACAGGGTTAAATTATTCATTGGGTTGAGTGTTCATTTAATAATTTTTGCATTCACCAAGCATTATATTCATATGTTCACAAAACATTATCTGCAATAATAGGAACCATAACACATTGACAGACAATGCATAACACTAGCCTTTGAATAGCAAAGTTTTTAAATATCAAGATTTTTAAAATAACCCCATAGACCATTTTTTTCTTATAGCCTATATATGTGTTCCAATGGCCATAAAATGATTATTTGAGTAACTGCCATATTTTTGTTTCCTCCTTTGCAGGAAACAAAAGATGACTGTTTTCCTAGTTAGACTAACAACACGGCTTGACTTAAAAGAAGCTCTTTTGATTCCCAAAAGCCTCTAATGTGGCCATTTTCCAGGGGAAATCCATATTGAATACTACCTGTCCAAACCATCAGAATCTCTCTCTCTGCAAGTATATAGATGAGGAGCATATAGAACCTGGAATTTATTTTTATTATTATATTTTAAATTTTAAGTTCCAGGATACATGTGTAGAATGTGCAAGTTTGTTACATAGGTATACATGTGCCATGGTGGTTTGCTGCACCTATCAACCCTTGATCTAGGTTTTTAAGCCCCATATGCATTAGGTATTTGCCATAATGCTCTCCCTCCCCTTTCCCCCTACCAAGCAACAGGCCGCAGTATGTGTTGTTCCTCTTTCTGTGTCTATGTGTTCTCAATGTTCAACTCCCACTTATGAGTGAGAACATGTGGTGTTTGGTTGTCTGTTCCTGTGTTAGTTTGCTGAGAATGATGGCTTCCAGCTTCATCTATGTTCCTATAAAGGACATGAACTCATTCTTTTTTTATGGCTGCATGGTATTCCATGGTGTATATGTGCCACATTTTCTTTATCCAGACTATTGTTGATGGGCATTTGGGTTGGTTCCAAGTCTTTGCTATTGTAAATAGTGCTGTAAGAAACATACATGTGCATATGTCTTTATAGTAGAATGATTTATAATCCTTTGGGTATATACCCAGTAATGGGACTGATGGGTCAAATGGTATTTCTGGTTCTAGATTCTTGAGGAATTGCCGCATCGTCTTCCACAATGGTTGAACTAATCTCACTCCCATACACAGTTTAAAATTGTTCCTATTTCTCCACAGCCTTGGCAGCGTCTATTGTTTCCTGACTTTTAAACAATTGCCATTCTGACTGGCATGAGATGGTATCTCATTGTGGTTTTGATTTGCGTTTCTCTAATGATCAGTGATGATGACCTTTTTTTCATATGTTTCTTGGCCACATAAATGTCTTCTTTTGAGAAGGGTCTTGTACCAAAACAGATATACAGACCAATGGAACAGAACAGAGACCTCAGAAAAAACACCACACATCTACAACCACCTGATCTTTGACAAACCTGTCAAGAACAGGCAATAGGGAAAGAATTCCCTATTTAATAAATGGTGCTGGGAAAACTGGCTAGCCATATGCAAGAAACAGAAACTGGACCCTTTCCTTACACCTTACACAAAAATTAACTCAAGATGTATTAAAGACTTAAATGTAAAACCGCCAATCATAAAAACCCTAGAAGAAAACCTAGGCAATAATATTCAGGATATAGGAATGGGCAAAGACTTCATGACTTAAACACTAAAAGCAATTTCAACAAAAGCCAAAATTGACAAATGGGAACTAGTTAAACTAAAGACCTTCTGCACAGCAAAAGAAACTATCATCAGAGTGAACAGGCAACCACGAGAAAGGGAGAAAATTTTTGCAATCTACCTATCAGACAAAGGTCTAACATCCAGAATCTAACATCCAGAACTTCAACAAATTTACAAGAAAAAACAAAAACCCCATCGAAAAGTGGGCAAAGGATAAGAACCTGGAATTTAGTTGTGTCAGCAGAAGCAGATGGAGAGACCAGCTGGGGTCTGTTGTGGATGGAATCTAGAGTAGAAACAATAAGTCCTGGGTGTAGCAATGATATCAAGTGCCCTGGTTCCCCAGACCTGCACAACTGCCTGAGACATATTTCATTTCTTCAATATTTTGGAAACTATTAAGACACTTTTTGGTAACACACATGTTCTTAAAATGAATTTTGATTATCTGAGCTGTGAACTAATCCTATCAAAAGTTTCCCCCTAAAAAAATGTTTAACCATGGTTCATGTAATAAGGTGTCTAGATGTCCTAAAACTTTAGTTATTTTAAATAATTGCCTTTATTAAATATCAAAAGTAACATTATATTTAATATATGTAAGAAATTAAAGGTAATATTTCAATGAAACACATTTATGAAACACACAGTTTTAAAAAATCCACTTTTACATTTAGTATTATGTCCTCTTTCAGAATCATCCATAACTCTTAAACATGTGGTGATTATTCTTTTGTATTGGTTTAAATATAAATACCCATACTTTTATCCTTAAATGATGTATTATAGTTTTGACAGTTTTGAGAAACTGTGTAAATGTGATCATATTCTATTTTTCTATGATTTGCATTTTTTTCTTATGAAATATTGTATTACTGAGACTCATTAATACTATTGCATGTAGTTTTATTTAAAATATTATTGCTGCATGGGATTCCATTTTATAAATAGTGTGTATCTACTGTGTAAGCTATATTATACAACTTTTATTACAAAATGATTTATCTTTTGCTGCTTTTTAAATAATTGCTCTAAATTGGAAATGAACCAGAAAAATGATTTGGAGGTTGCCACGTCACTGTGCTAATTCACATTGAATTTACTGTCCCTAAAGGGGGCATTAGTATCTTTTAGATAGTTCTGTTCCAGTCTTTAAAGTAATTGGCCTCAATAGATCAAATGTACTTATTTTTGTTAAGTTACATGTTTTCAGGATTACCTTTTGTCTCAGCTCATCAGAGACTTTTCAGATTCTTATTCTGTTATCTATTATATTTGTCTGTATTTTTGATTAGTACATTTCATATTTGCCGATGTCAATTGCTGATGGGATCAGAAAATGTAGAGGTGTCAGCCCTAAGACAAATGCTAGAAACCTTGTGCATATTGACAGTGCTCTATTAACCAGTATCATTTGAGAAGTTATTGGGCTATATTATATTCTATCTAACCACTCTTCTATCCAGTTCTTGTCATAGGCTAGGCTATGGCAAGAGACAATGACAACTGCCTCACTGGAATGCAGCTCTGTTTATTGAATTCTGTCATAAACAGTCTGTAAGTCTGTTGGAGAAGTAATTGAGATTGGTTAAAAATGACGTGTTCTGTGTAAACCCTACTGGATTTAATGTCCATTGTGTCATTTCCAATGTACAGTATTCATCACTTACAGATGTCATGGAGTGTATGGGCACTTACGTGGAAACTCAGAAGTCTTCTTCAACCTCACATAAGCTTCAATCCATTCCCCCATGTTTTAATAATTGCCCGTTATTCATAAAGTGAAGATTGAAGTGGCATAGGGATATATAAATTATATAAGTCAGTGGTTTTTTAACCATTTTCTCATATATCTAAGTCTCTGGAACCACTAGGATGTGTCATGGGAGCTGACCCACAGAATTTCAAACACACCTATCTACACTGGGATCAAAATGTCTCAGACTTTGATAGTCTGGATTTCTATTGTGATTCAATTTAAGCCTTTGCTACAAAAATATTTCTAAAATACACCAATAAGTCTCCTACTCTTTTCTTCCTAATCTTTTTTGTCCTCAACTCAGTTTAATATGAAGTTATTTTTCCATCCATGGTTGTCACTATACTTGTTTCTTTTTTTAACCAGGTTGCTAGCATTTTGGGGGAGTGCTTGACACCACCTAAAGTTCTTTCCTTATTTTTGAATTTCTTGAAAGGAATATAGTGAATGTAATAGAGGTTGGCCTCAAATTGATGGAGTAGAAAACCATAAAATTTATTTAGGTGTGTATGTGAAGCAAAAAGTTCAGCTAGACAGGAATTGTACTGTGACTAGATAAAGTTAAATTATAGATTGCTATTTATGCTACAAAATATAAAGAGTTCAAAAATGTCTTAAAGATTATTGAGGAAGCTAAAACCCTCCAGAGTTAAATCCCTAGGTTTCTTCTCTATTACCAGCTGATTTCTTCTTACTGTTATTTCTTCTCTTAAACAACTCGCCTCATCTTTTACAATTGCTACTATTGAGTTTTCACTCTTAAATTACTGGCTATAAACAGAGTATATCTGTTGTTAACATCAAACATCTTTTTATTTGAGAGGACATGCACTGATAATCATTGCAATTAAACAAATAAGGTTTAAGGTGCTCCAGATACTACTGTTGTATAACAAACAACAGTAAATTTAGAAGTATATAATATTTATTTATTATGCTCACAAAAATCTGTGGGTCAGGCATTCATTGAGCAAGCAAACAGTGTAGATGACTTGCTTCTGTCTTACAATGTCTGAAACTTCATCCTGGAAAACTCAAAGGCTGATGGTAACTCAGCCTTCATTGGAACCATCTGGAGATGTCTTCATTCACATAGCTGGCAGTTGATGCTAGAGATCAGCTGAGTTGTTAGCTAGAACCATTCTATGTGACCCCTCCATGTGGTTTATCCCCATGGGCTAGTTTAGGTTTTTTATAGTATAGTGAAAGGTTTTTAAGAGCAAGCATCCCTAAAGCAAAAGCCAAACGTATATGACATATTTATAATCTAGCCTCAGAATTCATGTAGCCTCACTTCTTCCATATTGTGCATGTTGCAATGGTTAAAATGTCCACTGAGAACATTAATCACCATCTTGAGAAAATTAATCTGCCACAGGCTCCCTCTGAGTACAACAATTTACATCTCTTCTATATGCAAACTACTTTCCTCTCTCTATCAAGACCCTCAAGTGTAATGCCATTATGGCATCAAATCCCAGCCTAGAATCTAGTTATCTAAATCATGTTCAAGGGCAGATGAGGCTCTTCATTCTGTTGCTGTCAATCTAAGGACTGAATGAGACAAGATATCTGCCACCCACAAATGCAACGTACAGTGATAGAAATGAGTACGGTAACTGCTATAGTCATACTACCCTTCAAAAAGGCAGAAAATGGGAGAAACACAACACAACCTCTTTCATAATAATTCTAAAATTTATGTTGTAAGTCACTTGATTAGAGTTCAGTCCTATTCCCAGGAGGTTGCTTCCAATGGCTTAGGTTCTACCTTTTGTTTTTTGTTTTGTTTTGTTTTATATTCTAACAATCTTCCTTTTCCACAAAAAGTAACCCATATTTATAATTGAGTAGTTTTCTCAGACTGATTTGTACATATAGAAACTAGGAGTCTAAAGATATCTTCTCATTTTGTATTATTTCTGTATCTTTAGTCTATTTGGTATAATTTTTATAAGATACATTTTGGTTTTCCTATATAACAATTTATAATCCACTTCATTACACAAAAATCATACCCCCAAATCTTTCTGAAATAAGCCCTTCTCTGTTGGGGATCTGTGGAGACTTCAATGGGATAACATGATTAGGAGTCTTAGAAATTCCATCATTACATCAAGAAATTCTACAGGGCATGTCCTTAATATTTTGGTAAGGTATTTGTCTGCTTGAATAATCTTATGAGGGAACCCAACAGGTCCTTCTGAGACTATAAAACATAGAATCCTACATTTCTATACTTTTTGACTTGAGATTCTTTCCTAATCTAAGAATAAATTTCTATCAGAAGAGGCTAAAATTGAGAAAGGATTTTTTTTTCAAACCCAGATAGCCTGGGCTTAGAGATTTAACAGTGTCTTTTAGGTTGCTATTTTTCTTCTTCTTCTGCTTCAGCTTCTCCATTTTTTTTTTTTTTTTTTTTTTCTGATACAGGGTCTCACTCTGTTGCCCAGGCTGGAATGCAGTGGCACTCTCAGGACTCACTGCAGCCTTGACCTGCTGAGTTCAAATAATCCTCCCACCTCAGACTCCCTGGTAGCTAGGACTACAAGTACTTCTTTTAGTAGAGATGAAGTCTCTCTTTGTTACCCAGGCTGGTTTTGAAATCCTTAGCTGTAGTGATCCTCTTACTTCAGCCCCACCAAAGCACTGGGATTACAGGTATGAACCACCATGCCTGGCCCATCTTCTTTTTACAGGTAAAAATAAAGAAGCCAGATGGTTCTTTCAACAGTTTGACTTAACCTTTTTTTAAAATAACTTGATAATGTAGTCTGAATAATATATTTTGCATTTTCCACATTACTTCAGCAAAGAGGATTGCCAAAGTTTCATGATACATAGCAAGGATCTCTTCTGTAGCTGTAAAAATTTTCCTCTTTTTTTAAGCTTTCATTAACATTCTCCTCAAGGACTTTCATGCTTTCACTAACAGTGTTCTAAATGCCCCTCCAGATTTATTCTATCTTGTTCCAAAGTTAATGCAACATGTCTTGGCTTTTTTTTTTTTTTTCCATAGTAACTCCCTTCTTCCAGGTACCAAAAACCGTTGGTTATTTATTGTTGTGTAACAAACAACTGCAAATAAGATTCTCTTTAAATAACAATAATTATTTTACTCATACATCTTCAATTTGACCAAAACTCCACAGAAGTATATATACATGTATATATTTTGCTATTCAGCTAGGGCCTGGAGGCCCACTGTCAAACGGCTGCCTCACATGACGGATATGTTAATGCTGGCTGTCAGGTGGGAACTCACCAAGTCTGTGGGCCAAGACACTGGTTCCTGTCTACCTTGGCCTTTTCATAGACTGAGCTTTCTTATCCACAATGGCTGAATTCCAAGAGTAAACATCCCCAATGAACAGAGTGGGAATGCATAAGAGTCATATGGCCTAGTTTCAGAAGTCACAGAGCATCACTTCCAGCATTCAGTATGTAAAAATGAAGGTATGCAGGTTCATAAAAAAATGCATATTATAAAAAACTATGCACGCATTTCAAAAAAAATTTGCACCAAAATAAACTTGTACTAACTTGTTAAGATATGCCTAAACAGGATCTAGTTTGAGGCAATAAGAAAAATAAGACATCAGTTTGACAAAAGCCTCTATCAGACTAATATGAATTCTGATACAGTTGAAACAAGAACAAACATCAAATTTATGGGGAAGCTTGGGTGGAAGAATGGTGAAATCATTGATATGTTAAAAAAAGTTTATTGGGACAATGCCTCAAAAGAAATCAGCAGTTTACAAATGGATAACTCATTTTGAGAAGGAAAAAGAGAATACTGAAAATGAAACCTACAGTAGCAGGCCATCTACATCAATTTGCAAGGAGAAAATTAATCCTGTTTGTATCCTGATTAAAAAGGACAGATGATTAACAACAGAAATTATAGACAACACCATAGACATCTCAAATGGTTCAGCTTACACAATTCTGACTGAAAAATTAGTGTTGAGCAAACTTTCAACTTGATGTGTATGACAACCATTGTACCCAGATCAGCTGCAGGCAAGAGTGGAGCTTTCAGTGGAAATTTTAAACAAGTGATATTGAGATCCTGAACCTTTTTTGTTTCTTGAAAAATTATAACATAAAATGAAACATGGCTTTACCAGTATGATCCTGAAGACAATGTATAATCAAAGTGATGGCTACCAAGAGTTGGAAGTAGTCCAGTCAAAGCAAAAGTGAACCTATCAAGAACAAAGATCATGGCAACAGTTGTTTTTTTAAATGCTCAAGGCATTTTTGCTTGACAACTTTCTGGATGGCTTTGAAATGATGACATCTGTGTTTTTTAGAGTGTTTTGAGAAAGGTAGCCAAAGCTTTAGCAGAAAAACACCCATAAAACTTCACCAGAAAGCTCTTCTTCACAATAGCAAAGCTCCTGCTGATTATTCCTATCAAAAAGGGGCAATTTTGATGGGAAATAATTAGGCATCTTAAAGTCCTTACAGTCCTGATTTGGCTTATTCTGACTTCATTTTGTTTCCAAATTTCAAATAATCTTTAAGGCACACCAACCTTAATTGTCTCACAATATTCTGTTATACAAATATGCTATATGTAAAATAATTTAAGAGTTACTCAAAGACTGGAAGCTTTAGCTGGAAAGATTCCAAGGAAGTCTTTCAGTTTTATATATTCAAGTATTTTAGTTCACATATGCTTCTAGGAAGTATAGCCTAATTTCCTTCTGTAAGCTAGTAAGTTTATCTAAAAATATTTTGCAGTTTCAGAGTAACCTCTTGAGTAAAGGCAATATTGAGAACTCTAAAATCTTCCTTGTGATGTTCAATAGTATTATTATATGTAAAGGACTACAATGATTCTGGCAGAAGGCATTTAGCAGAAATAACAACAGGGGGTTCTTCCAAGAGAAAGAACCTGATATGTTAATTGCTCACCTAAATTCTTTGGAGGAAAGACTGCAAGTGTGAAAGTAGAAAGAACTGAACTACTAAGATTTGTAACAATTTGAGCCAAGGAACGTTTCTTTCCAGATATCCAAAATTAAAGGTGACAACGAACTTTCTTTGCTCCTGCAGGGAAGAATGGCGCTTAAGTGAATCAAAAGAGACTTGAGACTTGAGAAGGTAAACATGGAGGTAATATGTAGAATATCAGAAAAAGTGAGAGGCAATGGTGGAATTAAGGTATAAGTGGTGATCCTGAACCCTATATTTTATCACTGGGGCTCAGGGACAGCCTGGTAAGAGTATGGTAAAGATTTATTGCAGGGGTAACATGAATGAAACAGGAAAGTACTGAGTTCCCACAATATTCACCTCCAAAAGAGCAATGAGAAAAATTAACAAAAATTGTCAGAAGTAACACTTTCTGACTTGGGAAATTAACCAACAGCTTGCAGCAATCCAGAGAACATTTTCTTGAGGAAAACAGCTGAACCTCGGTAAGAACAGGGGGCTTTGTGGAGTTTTTACTTTCCCTATTCTTATGCCCCACTCTTCAGCTTTGTGATAGCACTAAAAAAGTCATCTCGCCAGGCGCGGTGGCTCACGCTTGTAATCCCAGCACTGTGGGAGGCCGAGGCGGGCGGATCACGAGGTCAGGAGATAGAGACCACGGTGAAACCCCATCTCTACTAAAAATACAAAAAAATTAGCCGGGGGTGGTGGCGGGCACCTGTAGTCCCAGCTACTCGGAGAGGCTGATGCAGGAGAATGGCGTGAACCCCGGGGGACAGAGCCTGCAGTGAGCCGGGATCGCGCCACTGCACTCCAGCCTGGGTGAAAGAGCGAGACTCCTTCTCAAAAAAAAAAAAAAAAAAAAAAAAAAAGTCATCTTTACAGTAAAATCATATAGCATCTCAACCACTGAAAGGAGAAGAATATAGCAAGCAGGACATAACTGGAGAACTTTCAAAGTCTGTTACCAAAGGACCATCATTGTTTAAAATGGAGGGCAGCACTTGCTATTTTGCCCATGTTGGGCTTGAGTTGAAGGTCTTTCAATGACAAAAGCCTTTTCCACAGGGCCTGCTGAAAATAATTAAAGGCAAATAATTAATGTAATGACTGCCTTATGTGTTGGATAACAGCTGAGGCTTAGCTGACTAGCTGAGGCTTAAAGGTTTATTTGTAATTCCTATTTTTTTCCTATCTGATTTGAAAGATAACTGTATAATGCAATAAATTTAAATCTAAGCTGATGAACACACAATGTATATAGAAGTAGTCTGTATGACAATAGGTGCAAAATTATGAGAAGGAGTAAAGGAGCTATAGAGAAGAATATTTTGCATAATATTGAAATTAGGTTGGTATTAATCCAACTAGGTTATTATGAGTTATAATGTCAAAAGTAGTTCTCAGAGCAACCATTAAGAAAAATAAAGTTATATAGTAAAAGAAATTAGAAGGGAATTAAAATGAGACACTATAAAATATCTATTTAACACATAAGAATGCAATAAAGGAGAAATTGAGGAACAAAGAAGATACAAGATATATAGAAAAGAAATAGCAAATGGAAGATGTAAGCCTTACCTTAGCAGTAATTACATTAAATTTAAATGAATTAAGCTCTCCAGTTAAAATGGAGATTGACAGAATGGATTTTTAAAAAACTATTCAACTGTATTATCTATAAAATCAACACACTTTTTATTTAATGATATAAATAGGTTGGAAGTAAAAGGATGAAAAAAGATATATCACATGAAGAATAATCAAAAGAGAACTGGGATTACTATAAGAATGTTACACAAAATAAAATTTAAGACAGAAATAGTAGCAACAAAGAAAAATATGTAATAATAATAAGAGTCCAATTACCTGGAAAATGTAACAAGTATAAACACCCATTCCTCTAGTATACTGAAATAAGTGAAATAAAGCTAAAGACATGCACAGAGAGAAACCTATAGCTGTAAATAGCTGTATTAAATTTTTTTTAAGCAAGCTAAGGAAGAAAATAATAAAGGTTTCAGTGATTAAATGAAATAAAAATAAAAAACAGAGGAAATTAACAAAATCAAAAGACAGTTTTTTGAAAAGATCAACAGCATTGACAAACCACTATATCTACTGAACAAGAAAAGGAAAGAGAAGAATTAAATTACTAAGTAAAACATGAAGAATAGGTCATTCCTACAGAATTTACAAAACAAAAAGATTTTGTGAAAACACCATGAGCATGAGCAATCACATGTTAACAAATTAGATAACTCAGATAAAATGGAAAAATTCCTAGAAAGACACAAACCAGTGAAACTTTCTCAAGAACAAAACCCAGAAATTTGAAATAGAATCACAACCATTGAATTAACAATCAGAAAACTTCTCACCAAGAAAATCTCAGGACCACACTACTGAAGGCATATAGTCCCGAGGTTTTAATAAACACCAATACTTTCAAACTTTTCTAAAAACAAGAGGAGGAGGAACCACTTTTGAATTCATTTGATAAAGCCAGTAGTACCGCAATATAAACACCATGAAAACATATTTTTAAAACTCTGTAAACTAATGTCTCGTATGAATAGAGTTTCATAAATCCTCAAGTAAATACCAGCAAACTGAATCTAATAACATAAAGAGAATTACACATCATGAATAAGTGAAATTATTCTATGAATGCAAGGTTGGTTCAATAAACAAAAATTAACCAGTGTAATAACCCATATTAATAGAAGAAAAGACAAAAAGCACATGATCATCCCAATAAAAACTGGAAAAAAAACTGACAAAATTCAACATTGTTTCATCATTTTTAAAAACTCAACAAACTAGAAGAAAATGTCTCGATCCAATAAAGGATGTCTAAAATATAATTTTAAAAACTCTACAGTTAACATCACACTAAGTAAATTCAGAAATAAGGTGAAGATGTCTACTGTCATCAGTTCTACTTAATTTTGTATTATAGTGGAAATTAAAACTAGCAAAATTAGGCAACAGAAAAATCCAAAATATCCAGACTGTAAAGAAAGAAATAAAAATCTGCATGTGCAGATGACATGATCACATGCATAGAAAATAGTAAGGAATCCGTAAAAATACTAGAGCTTATAAGTGCATTCGGAAAGGTCACAAGCTGTAAGATCAATATACAAATATCATTTATATTTCTACATTCTGGCAATGAACAATCTGAAAATGAATAAAACAATTCTATTTGCAATAGCATCAAAAGAAGTAAAATATTTAGAGATAAATTTAACAAAAGAAGTGTAAAACTTGTACATTTAAAACTATAAAATATGATTGAAAAAATTAAAGAAAACCAAATAAACAAAAATGTATTTAATGTTCACAGATTGAAAGACTTGTTACTGTTAAAAGGCAATAATTCCCAGATTGATAGAGTAAATGTAATTCCTTTTAAATCAGAGCTACTTTTTTTCTGCAGATATTTTCAGACAACTCTGATCAGATACAAAATATAATCAATAAAAGCAATTATAAAATCATTTATATCCCCAAAAGAGGCAAGGACAAATATTGGTGAAAATGTGAAGAAAGGGGGATCTCTCATACACTGCCGGTGGGAATGTAAATTAGTACAACAATCATGGAGAACAGTTTGGTGGTTCCTCAAAAAAATAAAAATAGAGCTACCACATAATCCAGCAATTCCAGTCCTGGGTATATACCCCAATGGAAGGAAATCAGTATATCCCAAAGAAAGGGAATCAGTATATCAGAGAGATATCTGCATTCCCATGTTTGTTGTGGCACTGTTCACAATAGCTAAGATTTGGAAGAAATGTAAATATCCATCAACAGATGAATGGATAAAGACAATGTGTTACACACACACAGAAGAGTACTATTCTGCCACAAAAAAGAATGAGATCTTGTTATTACCAGCAACATGGATGGAAGTGGAGATCATTATGTTGAGTGACATAAGCAAGGACAGAAAGGCACATTGCATGTTCTCACTTATTTATTGGATCTAAAAACCAAAACAATTGAACTCATGGACATAGAGAGTAAAAGGGTAATTACTAGAGGCTGAGAAGGGTAGTGTGGGGCTGGAGGGGAGGTGGGGATAGTTAATGGTTACCATAAATAGAGAGAATGAATAAGTCCTACTATTTGATAGCACAATAGGGTGACTATAGTCAACAATATCTTAATTGTACATTTAAAAATAATTAAAAGAGTATAATTGGATTGTTTGTAACACATAGGATAAATGCTTGATGAGGGGGTAGATACCCATTCTTCATGATGTGATTATTTCACATTCCATACTTGTATTGCAACATCCTATGTACTCCACACATATATACACTTACTCTGTACTAGCAAAAATTTAAAAATTAAATATTTTTTTTAAAAATTGCCTGTTGAATGACATCTTGGGTGTTTCTACTTTTGGCTAATACAAATAAAACTACTATTTATTAAAAAATTAAATTAATAAAAGACAAAAGTTAAAAAAAAATGAGTACACATTTCTGCAAAGAAGATATATATATAGTTGTATAGTCAATAAGCACATGAAAAGATTCTCACTATCGTTAGTCACTAAGGATGCATTAGTCCATTCTCACACGGTTATAAAGATACTACCTGAGACTGAGTAATTTATAAGGAAAAGAGGTTTAATTGTTTCAAAGTTCCACATGGCTGGGAAGGCCTCAGGGAATTTACAATCATGGTGGAAAGAAAAGGGGAAGCAAGAACCATTTTACCTGGCAGCAGGAAGGTGGTGGGGGTGGGGGAACTGTCAAACATCGGATGTTGTGAGCACTCACTCACTATCAAGAGAAAAGCATGGGGGAAACTGCCCTCATGATCCAATCATCTCCCACCAGGTCCCTCCCTTGACACCTGGAGATGACAATTCCAGATGAGATTTGGGTGGAGACAGGGAGTCAAACCATATCAAAGGAAATACAATGGATGGCTACAACCTGAAAGATAGTTGACAGTAGTATTTACAAAGATGTGGATAAGGCCGGGCACGGTGGCTCATGCTTGTAATCCCAGCACTTTGGGAGGCCGAGGTGGGTGGATCACGAGGTCAGGAGATTGAGACCACGGTGAAACCCTGTCTCTACTAAAAATACAAAAAATTAGCCAGGCCTGGTGGCGGGCGCCTGTAGTCCCAGCTACTCGGAGAGGCTGAGGCAGGAGAATGGCGTGAACCCGGGAGGCAGAGCTTGCAGTGAGCCGAGATTGCGCCACTGTACTCCAGCCTGGGCGACAGAGCAAGACTCCATCTCAAAAAAAAAAAAAAAAAAAACAACAAAAAAACAAAGATGTGGATAAATTGTATGCCTTATACATTGAAGATAAGAATGTAAAATAATGCAAATGATTGGGAAAACAGTTAAGCATTTTCTCAAAGAGTTAAATACAGAATTACCTTATTACCCAGTGATTTCACTCCTAGGTATACCCCAAAAGTACTGGAAATATATTTATATAACAACCTGTGCAAAAATGTTCACACCATTATTTTTTATGTTAATAGAATAATTGTAATTGGAAACAACCCAAATATCTATCAGCAAATGAATGAACAAATTGTGCTATACGTCAATGGAAAATTTTTCAGCCATAAAAATGAGTGAAGCATTTCTAGATGTTCCAACATAAAAGAACCTTGAAAATATTATACTATCCGGAAGAAGCTAGATACTAAATGCCACATTACAGAATGATTTCATTTAGATGAACTGTACAGAATAGGCAAATTGATAGTGAATTGCCAGGGCCTGTATGGAAATGGGTAAGGGTGAGTGGCTGTTCATGAATTATACACTTTAAAATTGTCAGTTCTATAGTATGTTAATTGTCTCTCAAATTTTTAAAATCCTCAAATAAAATAAACGAGCAAAAAATACTATCAAGACTATTGTAGTGGAAGTGACAGGGTGTGGCACACCTTTTTGCATTATCAGAACTTCACCATTGAATACAAACTCGTGGGACATGTTTTATTAAACATGAACAGGTGGGGATTGATTTCTCCCCTCAGGACAGCAACTATGATGGTGGGCCCCAAACAGTATACATGATAAATAACAAGGATGAGGGATCCATGATTAATGTAGGTATCCCCAGGAGGTTTTAAGAAGAGATAGGAGGGAAACTTAGACAAGGACAGGGCTGCCTGCTAATAAAAAATGTAAAATGCTGTAGTCTTCTAATTCAGATGTTAAGAAAAATAAGGCCTAATTTTATAGCAATGCACTTTCAAAGCCAAAGCACTTGGTTTTCAAATTTATCATTTAAAAAGTCCACATTGAGCAAAGTCCAGTAGTTATTCTGGTAGAAAATATTCATCTTTATGTTAAGGAATTATAATTATCTTGCTAAAAACTTGTCTTAGAGATGGATATTTCACTTTGAAAAATGACTTTTGGCCATTTATTTAGAGCATCGTATGTTTTTATCTTATTAATGAGATGAATTTTAATAGTGTAATTCTCAATATGACTCATTTTTCTAATTTTAAATAAATTCTACTTGACAATTTTATAGTTCTTACATCTAGTACTTTATTCTAAATGTGTTAAAATGCCATATTATGTAAGCTCTAAAATCTTTATGAATGATACAAAGAGTTTGTAAGGTTTTTTCCCTATGTTTTATAGTTTTATCCTCATGTTAAGCTACAATGGTATTCAGAAGCATTGCAGAGCTATCTATACTCATAATTTATTCCCTAAAGTCTTTAAATTTTTAAATGAGTCACTCAAAAAGTCGAAAATGTGAACATATTTAATTTTTGATAGTTTATTTCAACCATTAAACTTCTTGAGATCAGAGTTTGATACTGTAACAGAAACCAGAATTTGGAGAGGTTTAGTTTACTAGAATATGTAGAGCAGAATACCAGGAGGACAAAACTGCACTGAAAGACAGCTTGGGAGAACTACAAATAGTTTCCTCCCTTTTTCCACTGAGTACTAAGATATGCGGGAATGGGATGAAACTCTCCAAAGATGCAGAAAAAACAACCATAGAAGAGCAGGCTCACCAAATCCTGCAGGTAAGACAGGATCATGAGGGAGAGTCCTCAGAAGGAATATGCCTTAGTAGTAGGGCTAAATTAGCTTCAGAATAAAGGTTGCTCTGTATTTGGCATAATAAACAATAAAATGCAAAGCTTGAAATAATCAAGCTGTTGCCAATTAACTCTGTGCTAAAGCAACATACAATATCTTTTTTAGAAATACAGACAAATTTGACACTTAAGTCCAATAAAAAATTGTCAGGTGTGCAAAAAAGCAGGAAAATAAAATACAGAACCACGAAAAAATCTATCAATGGAAATAAAGATTCTATGATTAGCATTCAAGGTAAAACAGGTATTATAAATCTTTAAAATATGCTCACAGAAATGAAGAAAAGAAGAAACACAATAAAGAAGTTAAATAACCATGAATTAAAGGCCAAATTGAACTTAATAAAAATGAAAAATATAATATCAGAAAAGAAAAACACATTGAGACTGAATTACCAACAGATGTAGGAAACAATTGGTTAACTTAAAGATATTATGCATATTCATAAATAAGAAAAGAGAACAACACTAAGAAAAATGAACACAGCCTCAGTGAAATGTAGAATAAGTGGTTTAATATATAAGTAATGGGGGTTACAAATGGAAAGGAGAAAGAAGGGACCAACAGAAATAGTATTATATTTAAAATGGGTGACATTTATTTTTATAAATAATTCCTCATTAAAATTATTTTTTAAAATTCTAAAAGTGTCAGGTTGGCTTCTGTCATTTAGAGCTATTGAGAAGTGTCAATTTTTTCTCTTTTGTTGGAAGTATACCCTTCACTTTTGAACAAATGCTGAAATTAGTGAAAATTATTTTATTATACTCAGCATGCTATCTACAGTAAGCGAAGCAGTGAATATCATGGTGACACAATTGCTTAGAATGGGTTAAAATTTGTTGGCCTTTCTTGCAGATTTGAGGAGGCTCAAGGATGAACAACCCTAACTTCATACCTCCAGCAATACCTCAATATTGTACTTTACACTAGTCCCCATATATGAAGTTGCTAATGGTTATCTGTTGGGTTTGCTTACATTTATTTCTTGATCAATTGAGTTCTTTTTCCTCCACACTGGTGAATTACTGGCTGGTCACTTCTCTTCTCATACTAGTTTTGCCTGCAATATATATAGTGTCACAACACCTAGTTGCAGAAGCCACTTATCTTGGTTTCAAAGTTGTTAAAAGATTTACCTCTTACCTGTGAAAATTGGCAAAACTAGGGAAGTAAATGTGTGGGTGCAGAAAATCATATTAGAGAAGAAGTTTGGGGAATTTTAAAAAGAAATTGAGATAATGAATGCAACATGATTTCTCTTATTCCACTATGTGTAAGACCCCAGGAGTATGCATTTAAAAAATAATATCTCATTTAAATATGTTGTAATCAGGAAATAAACCTTTGGCAATTATGCATTAGATATGTTTCAATAGTTTTAGTGGAAGTGACATCAATCAAACTCTGCATTGACTTGAATACACAGATCTATCAAAATATTAAAACCAGATCTAAATATCTGTCTATATGGACAAAACTTATATTCTGCTAATCTAAAACATAAAAATATATAGATTCTTCAAACTGTTTACTAACATGAAGCTAAATGGAAATTAATGAAATAAGTTACTTCTGTATTTTAGTACTTATATTTTTTTGATTATTCTGCTAAGATGGATCTTAGAGAAGACATATAAAACCTTTAGTTCTATAGATATTTAAATTGAAGACACAATTATACTGCTGCAGTTGGCTAAGTGAAGTTCTACTTAAAAGAGGAGTTGTGATACAATTTTCTGTAATAATTTCTACCAAAAGGACACGAAGATTACCTTTTATCTTACACTTTCTTAATTGACAAGAAATAAGAAACTCTTATTTTTGTTTTTCTTTATTTCCAAAATACCACCTCTGGAGCTATATTCAATTTGAGAGACAGGTAAAGAAAATAATTAAGTTATTTATAGCCAACTTTTTACTAAAAACAAATATATATGTTACAAAATGTAATTGTACAAGCTAGTTGCTTGCATGTAACAATTCCTTATATAAGAAGGCATGGAACACAACTATTGCTTGATTTGATTAATTTTAAAACAAAAGAAGATGAAAATTCAATGAGAGAAAAGAGAAAGCAGAAACATTTTAGGAGACAATAATAATTTGACAATAAAAAAAATGAACACATTTGGAAAGAGTCTGCAGTAGTAAGTTGAAAGGCAGTTGACAAGTACAGCCTGATTGAGAAGCACATATGATATCAGGAACAAAACCAAAAGAGAGAGAGAGGATAATGTGTAGTTGAAAACAACATAAAGAAACTTCAAACCCTGACACCAGCCAAAAATCTTTTCTAGGCTGAGAAATAATTGCAAACAGTAGGAAATACTCATTTAGAATTCACTAAACTGTCACAGCTTGAACCTAGGGTACATTTCATGACCTTAAACAATCTTGAGCCTCCTTTCAAGATAAATGAAGCACAAAGTGGAACCATTCACTCTTTTAAAGAGGGTCAAGCATACTAGACCACAGTCAGTTTTAGCAGACACAGGTGTGGCATCAAGGAATTGAAAGCAAACCAAGGTCAGCATGTGGGTGTCAAGTCCTAACAGGCTAGAGTTGATGAACTTTCTGTCTTTTCTTATCTCTTCGTGATTTAACCTAACAATTGTCCATATTTCTGGGACAGAGACAGCCTTGGGAAAGTAGTGATAAAGGCAAATTTATCTGGTGCCTATGTGTTAATTATATCAGCACTCTTAGTTTTTCTTCCCAGGCATCTGTTTCCTACACTCCCATTTCATGAGAACTTGTTCCAGGATACCTGTTAAATAATCAATTTTTAGCATAAGAGCATTACTTACTTATATAATATTAGACAAAGCAGATCTCTTAGATCTCACCTTATGATCACACACTTGATTCTCTTCCAATGAGACCAACTTAGATAAGGTATATAATGAGGGCAACTGATCGCAGGGACGAATTTCATTAACCACGACTGTGTGGTAGTGATGCTGGTGGTGAAAAACTTAGTGGTAGGAGCTATGGGATCACAGGGAGCCTGATCCAAGGAAACACCCACGGTCTGGCTTTTCTCTGTTTCCTTTCACCAGATGACTCGGCTTCAAACTATGAGGCCAGTGGCCCCAGGAACTCCAAAATTGTTAACAATCTATTTCTTAAACTTGTACATTCCAAAACTTATTGCTTGTTTATTCTTCTAGCAAGGAGAACTATACCTTAACAGAATTTACCATGAGCTTTAAATATAATATGTGATATGTATATATTTTAAATATAATACCTTGGAATCTTCCTCGGTTACCAATTTACAGGGATATTTATGGTCATTATGTGAATAGTAGCTTGGAATTCTTGGAGAAAGTATTATATATCTGCTTGAACAATTTTATTTATTATCTCCATTCATCTTGAATCAACTAAAGCTCAAAGACATTAGGTATCTTACCTAAAGTCACATGGCTAAGATATGATGAAATATTATAAAAGGGCTATTTCTGGGAGCAAGATATGTTCACGTGACTCTATTAATGATCTGAAGAACCAAGTTCTGAAAAGCCATGAAAACCGTTGCCAGATAAAATATAGTATGCTCATAAAATTTGAATTTCAGAAAAGCAAAATAATTTGTATAAGTATGTCGCAAATTTTGCACGGGATATATTTATACTAAAAAATATCCTTTGTTAAATTTCAAACTTACCTTAGGGTGTGGCATTTTTATTTACTAAACCTTACAATACTACCCATGACCCATGCAAATTGCCATAAACTCTACCTGCTTATTAGTTGATATCATGAAAGGCTGTATCAGAGAAATTTGATGATAAATAAGAACACATGGAGAAGAAACATCTACTTACTAAAGACTGTGCTGAAACAGAAAATATATGGCAAAGTCCTCTACTCTCACAGAGTTTATAATTAAGTCATGTGGAGGAAACTAACCCATAGAAAGTAACAATGAGTGAAACAAGAAAATGAGCTAGTAGGTATTGTGAGTTATGAAGAGAAGAAAATCAAACAACATCAACTAGCAAGGGAAGATATCTTTAAGGAAGTGGAGAGGATGAATAGTTGGAAAGTGAAACTGTCTGGGGAAAATATTGTAAATTGCTTGTGATTCTTCCACTTGTGAAACACAGGAAACTTCAATACATTTCAGTGCCTGTGGTTGAATATGTGCAAAGGAAGCCAAAGCTCTCTCTCAAGCAGAGACAGAAACATAAGTGTATTGATCAAGAGAGGAATAATGAACAGACATAAGAGGAGACAATGATGTGAAGGTAAGAAAACTTTGAAGAGAACAGAGCAGTTATTCTCAATTAGGATCTTGATAGTGGCATCAGTATTACCTAGGAATTTGTTAGAGATGCAAGTCCTCTGTTTCACCCAAAAAATGCTGAACCAGAATCCCTAGGGACGAGGCCCAGCCATCACTACTTTATTTTTATTTTTTATTATACTTTAAGTTCTGGGTTACATGTGTAGAATTGCTACACAGGTATACACATGCCATGGTGGTTTGCTGCACCCATCAACCTGGCACCTACATGAGGTATTTCTCCTAATGTTATCCCTCCCCTAGCCCCCCACCCCCTCAATAGGCCCTGTTGTGTGATGTTCCCCTCCCTGTGTCCACGTGTTCTTATCGTTCAATTCCCACTTATGAGTGAGAACATGCAGTGTTTGGTTTTCTGATCTTGTGATAGTTTCCTGAGAATGATGGTTTCCAGCTTCATCCATGTCCCTGCAAAGGACATGAACTCATCATTTTTTATGGCTGCACAGGATTCCATGGTGTATATGTGCCACATTTTCTTAATCCAGTCTATCATTGATGGACATTTGGGTTGGTTCCAAGTCTTTGCTATTGGGAATAGTGCCACAATAAACATACGTGTGCATGTGTCTTTATCGTAGAATGATTTATAATCCTTTGGGTATATGTCCAGTAATGGGATTGCTGGGTCAAATGGTATTTCTAGTTAAGTTTAAGTCGTTCACGCATCTTGAGTTGATTTTTGTATAAGGTGTAAGGAAGGAGTCCAGTTTCAATTTTCTGCATATGGCTAGCCAGTTTTTGCAACATCATTTATTAAATAGGGAATCTTTTCCCCATTGCTTGTGTGTGTCAGGTTTGTCAAATATCAGATGGTTGTAGGTGTGTGATGTTATTTCAGAGGCTTCTGTTCTGTTCCATCGGTCTCTATATCTGTTTTGGTACCAGCACCATACTGTTTCGGTTACTGTAGCCTTGTAGTGTAGTTTGAAGTCAGGTAGTGTGATGCCTCCAGCTTTGTTCTTCTTGTCCAGGATTGTCTTGGCTATGCAGACTCTTTTTTGGTTCTATATGGAATAGAAAGTAGTTATTTCCAATTATGTGGAAAAAGTCAGTGTTAGCTTCATAGGGATAGCATTGAATCTAAAAATTTCTTTGGGTGGTATGGCCATTTTCATAATATTGATTCTTCATATCCATGAGCATGGAATATTTTTTGATTTGTTTGTGTTTTCTCTTATTTCCTTGAGCAGAGGTTTGCAGTTCTGCTGGAAGAGGTCCTTCACATCCCTTGTAAGTTGGATTCCTAGGTATTTTATTCTCTTTGTAGCAATTGTGAATGGGAGTTCACTCATGATTTGGCTCTCTGTTTGTCTGTTGTTGGTGTATAGAAATGCTTGTGATTTTTGCACATTGATTTTGTATCTTGAGACTTTGCTGAAGTTGCTCATCAGCTTAAGGAGATTTTGGGCTGAGACAATGGGGTTTTCTAAATATACAATCATGTCATCTGCAAACAGAGACAATTTGATTTCCTCTCTTCCTATTTGAATACCTTTTATTGCTTTCTCTTGCCTGACTGCCCTGGCCAGAACTTCCAATACTATGTTGAATAGGAGTGGTGAGAGAGGGCATCCTTGTCTTGTGCCAGTTTTCAAAGGGAAGGCTTCCAGTTTTTGCCCATTCAGTATGATATCGGCTGTGGGTTTGTCATAGATAGCTCTTATTATTTTGAGATGCATCCCATCAATACCTAGTTTATTGAGAGTTTTTAGCATGAAGGGTTGTTGAATTTTGTCAAAGGCTTTTTCTGCATCTATTGAGATAATCATGTGGTTTTGTCATTGGTTCTGTTTATGTGATGTATTAGTTTACTGATTTTTGTATGTTGAACCAGCCTTGCATCCCAGGGATGAAGCTGACTTGATCACGATGGATAAGCTTTTTGATGTGCTACTGGATGCGGTTTGCCAGTATTTTATTGAGAATTTCTGCATCAATGTTCATCAGGGATATTGGTCTAAAATTCTCTTTTTTTGTTGTGTCTCTGCCAGGCTTTGGTATCAGAATGATCCTGGCCTCATAAAATGAGTTAGGGAGGATTCTCTCTTTTTCTACTGACTGGAATAGTTTCAGAAGGAATGGTACGAGCTCCTCTTTGTACCTCTGGTAGAATTCGGCTGTGAATCCATCTGGTTCTGGAGTTTTTTTGATTGGTAGGCTATTAATTATTGCTTCAATTTCAGAGCCAATTATTGGTCTATTCAGAGATTCAACTTCTTCCTGGTTTAGTCTTGGGAGGGTGTAAGTGTCCAGGAATTTACCCATTTCTTCTAGATTTTCTAGTTTATTTGCAAAGAGGTGCTTATAGTATTCTCTGATGGTAGTTGGTATTTCTGTGGGATCAGTGGTGATATCCCCTTTATCATTTTTTATTGTGTCTATTTGATTCTTCTCTCTTTTCTTCTTTATTAGTCTTGCTAGTAGTGGTCTATCAATTTTGTTGATCTTTTCAAAAACCCAGCTCTTGGATTCATTGATTTTTTTGAAGGGTTTTTTGTGTCTCTATTTCCTTCAGTTCTGCTCTGATCCTAGTTATTTCTTGCCTTCTGCTAGCTTTTGAAGTTGTGTGCTCTTGCTTCTCTAGTTCTTTTAATTGTGGTGATAGGGTGTCGATTTTAGATCTTTCCTGCTCTCTCGTGGGCATTTAGTGCTATAAATTTCCCTCTACACACTGCTTTAAATGTGTCCCAGAGATTCTGGTACGTTGTGTCTTTGTTCTTATTGGTTTCAAAGAACATCTTTATATCTGCCTTCATTTCGTTATTTACCCAGTAGTCATTCAGGAGCAGGTTGTTCAGTTTCCATGTAGTTGTGTGGTTTTGAGTGATTTTCTTAACCCTGAGTTCTAATTTGATTGCACTGTGGTCTGAGAGACAGTTTGTTGTGATTTCTCTTATTTTACATTTGCTGAGGAGTGCTTTACTTCCAATTATGTGGTCAGTTTTATAATAAGTGCAATGTGGTGCTGAGAAGAATGTATATTGTGTTGATTTGGGGTGGAGAGTTCTGTAGATGCCTATTAGGTCTGCTTGGTGCAGAGCTGAGTTCAAGTCCTGGATATGCTTGTTAATCTTTTGTCTTGTTGATCTGTCTAATATTGACAGTGGGGTATTAAAGTCTCCCATTATTATTGTGTGGGAGTCTAAATCTCTTTGTAGGTCTCTAAGGACTTGTCTTATGAATCTAGTTGCTCCTGTATTGTGTGCATATATATTTAGGATAGTTAGCTCTTCTTGTTGAATTGATCCCTTTACCATGATGTAATAGCTTGCTTTGTCTCCTTTGATCTTTGTTGGTTTAAAGTCTGTTTTGGCCAGGTGTGGTGGCTCACACCTGTAATCCCAGTACTTTGGGAGGCCGAGGCAGGCAGATCATGAGGTCAGGAGATCGAGACCATCCTGGCTAACACAGTGAAACCCCATCTCTACTAAAAATACAAAAAATTAGCCAGGTGTTATGGCAGGCACCTGTATTCCCAGCTACTCGGGAGGCTAAGGCAGGAGAATGGCATGAACCCAGGAGGCAGAGCTTGCAGTGAGCCAAGATCATGCCACTGCACTCTAGCCTGGGTGATAGAGGGAGACTGTCTCAAAAAAAAAAAAAAAAGTCTGTTTTATGAGAGAGTAGGATTGCAATCCCTGCTTTTTTTTTGGCTTTCCATTTGCTTGGTAGATCTTCCTCCATCCCTTTATTTTGAGCCTATGTGTGTCTCTGCACATGAGATGGGTCTCCTGAATACAGCACACTGATTGGTCTTGACTCTATCCAATTTGCCAGTCTGTGTCTTTTAATTGGTGCATTTAGCCCAATTACATTTAAGGTTAATATTGTTATGAGTGAATTTGATCCTGTCATTATGAGGCTAGCTGGTTGTTTTGCCCATTAGTTAATGCAGTTTCTTCATAATGTCAATGTTCTTTAAAATTTGGAATGTTTTTGCAGTGGCTGGTACCAGTTGTTCCTTTCCATGTTTAGTGCTTCCTTCAGGAGCTCTTGTAAGGCAGATCTGGTGGTGACAAAATCTCTCAGCATTTGCTTGTCTGTAAAGGATTTTATTTCTCCTTTGCTTATGAAGCTTAGTTTGGCTGGTTATGAAATTCTGGGTTGAAAATTATTTCCTTTGAGAATGTTGAATATTGGCCCCCACTCTCTTCTGGCTTGTAGGGTTTCTGCTGAGAGATCCGCTGTCAGTCTGATGGGCTTCCCTTTGTGCATAACTCGACCTTTCTCTCTTGCTGACCTTAACATTTTTTCTTTCATTTCAACCTTGGTAAATCTGATGATTATGTGTCTTAGGGTTGCTCTTCTCGAGGAGTATCTTTGTCGTGTTCTCTGTATTTCCTGAATTTGAATGTTGGTCTGCCTTGCTAAGTTGAGAAAGTTCTCCTGGATATCCTGAAGATTGTTTTCCAACTTGGTTCCATTCTCCCTGTCACTTTCAGGTATACCAATCAAACATAGATTTGGTCTTTTCACATAGTCCCATATTTCTTGAAGGCTTTGTTCATTCCTTTTTATTCTTTTTTTCTCTAATCTTGTCTCCTCTCTTTATTTCATTAAGTTGATCTTCAATCACTGATATCTTTCTTCTGTTTGATCAATTTGGCTATTGATACTTGTGTATTCTTCATGAAGTTTGCATGCAGTGTTTTTCAGCTCTGTCAGGTCATTTATATTCTTCTACATTGGTTATTCTAGTTAGCAATTCGACTAATCTTTTTTCAAGGTTCTTAGCTTCCTTGCATTGGGTTAGAACATGCTCCTGTAGCTCGGAGGAGTTTGTTATTACCCACCTTCTGAAGCCTACTTCTGTCAGTTCATCAAACTCATTCTCCGTCCAGTTTTGTTCCCTTGCTGGCAAGGAGTTGTGATCCTTTGAGGAGGAGAGGCATTCTGGTTTTTGGAATTTTCAGCCTTTTTGCACTTATTTTTCCCTATCATTGTGGATTTCTCTACCTTTGGTCTTTGATGTTTGTGACCTTCGGATGGGGTCTTTGTGTGGACATGCTAATCCTTTCTGTTTGTTTCTTTTCCTTCTGACAGTCAGGCCCCTCTGCTGCAGGTCTGCTGAAGTTTGCTGGAGGTCCACTCCCAATCCTGTTTGCTTGGGTATCACCAGCGGAGGCTGCAGAGCAGCAAAGATTGCTGCCTGTTCTTTCCTCTGGAAGCTTTGTCCCAGAAGGGTACCTGCCAGGTGCCAGCCAGAGCTCTCCTGTATGAGGTGTCTGTCAGCCCCTACTGGGAGATGTCTCCCAGTCAGTATACCCGGGGGTCAGGGACCCACTTGAGGAGGCAGTCTGACCATTAGAAGAGCTCCAACGCTGTGCTGAGAGTTCTGTTGGTCTTCAGAGTCGTCAGGTAGGGATGTTTAAGTCTGCTATAAGCCCCTGACGTGGGCTGATGCCTTTTTCACAGAGACACCCTGTCCAGAGAGGAGAAATCTGGCAGTCTGATCACAGCAGCCTTGCTGAGCTGCAGTGGGCTCCACCAAGTTCGAACTTCCCACAGGCTTTGCTTACGCTGTGACTGTAAACTGCCTACTCAAGCCTCAGCAATGGCAGACGCCCCTCTCCCCCACCAAGCTCGAATATCCCAGGTGGATCTCAGATTGCTGCTGTGCTGGCAGCAAGAATTTCAAGCCAGTGAATGTTTCCTGGGCCCTGTGGGGGAGGCACCTGCCGTGCCAGACCACTTGGCTTCCTGGCTTCGGTATCCCTTTCCAGGGGAGTGAACAGTTCTGTCTCACTGGTGTTCCAGGAGCCACTGGGGTATGGAAAAAAAAAAAAAAAAGAGCTCCTGCAGTTAGTTCAGTGGGGCAAGCGCAGTATCTGTGCTGGAGTTCCTCAGGCTTGCCCTGTTTCGGCTCTCCCTCCCACTGTCCAACCAGTCCCAATGAGATGAACTGGGGACCTCAATTGGAAATGTAGAAATCACTTGCCTTCTGTGTTGATCTCACTGGGAGCTGCAAACTGGAGCTGTTCCTATTCGGCCATCTTGAATCCTCCTGCCATCACTATTTTAATAAGCCCTCCTGTGATTCTGATGCATGGTAACATTTAAGAAACACTGAAATCGACTATGTAAAGGCATCTCCTTTTTTCTATCTCCTAGAACAGCCTGGGAAGGATATGTCTACACTACAGAGGGCTAATCTCTAGTATCAAGTACAAAGCTGACAGATATAAAGACAATATCTAGGCATCTGATTTGTCCATGCCTCTTATTTCCTCTTGAAATCATTCAAAATCCCTGTTAGGTGGGAGAACCATGACAATTATGAGGTCAAAATTCTTGAGCAGACTCTAATATTAAGAAGGCTGTTTCTGTCATAGAATAATACACAGCCATAAAAAACTGAAATTAGGCATTTTGCAGCAACATGGATGCAGCTGGAAGCCATTATTCTAAGACAATTAATGTAGGTACAGAAAACCAAATACTTTATGTTCTCACTTATAAGTGGTAGCTAAATATTGAGCACACATGAACGCAAAGAAGGGAATAACAGACACCAGGGCCTACTTGAGGGGGAAGGGTGGGAGGAGGGTGAGGGTTGAAAACAACACCAACTAGATACTATGCTGACTATCTGGGTGATGAAATCATTTATACACCAAACCCCAGCGAAATGCAATTTACCCGCGTAACAAACCTGCACACGTACCCCTGTATTTAAAATAAAAGTTGAGAAAACAAAAAGAAGCTGGTTTCTTTCTAGAGCATTAACTTTCACTTTCAAGTATTCAAAGTAATTATTTTATTCTTACAACACCTACCTACTTTATCTACTATTATTAAAATAGTAGGATATTATTTTTTTCTGGTAAATTTCAGTCTCTTTAATTAAAACATAACGCAAAATGTTTTTAGAAAGTTTCCGTCATTGTTGGAAGTTCAAATATAACTTGAGAATAAAATAGCTCAAGGGGACATTTGAGCTTTAGGTTTTAGGGCAGTTAATTGTGGATAATAATAGCTAATACTTATTGAGTGATAGCTATGAGTCAGATGCTGTTCAGAGGCTTGTATATGTATAGTCTTGGTTAATCTTCATAAATAACATATGGAATATTATTATTATTATTTTTACATGAGAAAACTGAGGCACCCAAAGGTTATATAGTTTTCTTATGGTCATAAAACTACTAAGTGAGAGAGACATGTTTATGATGGAGGCAATCTGCCTGCACAGCTCAAACTCTTAACAATGACAATGGACTACTTGCCATATGTGAGCAAGAGCTGACAAGTAAAAGGTGGAAAACTCTATGAGATTATTTGATAAATGGAAAGTAGTTTATGAAAATACATTTGGTTCTTAAAGGAAAAACACTTTTGATATGATACAGACATGAGAATATTGATTGTAATTTGAGAAAACTTTGTGATTCTCTATCAAAATCAGTATAAAAAGCCAATTAATGTATTAAAGCAAAAAAAAGAAAAGAGTAATATTTAGGATGGTATAATAACTAATTAACTTTTTAAAAAACTTGAGGCATTCCATACAAATTAATATTCAAAATGTTATAAATTATAGCCATTTATGACGACAATCTTTCAAAATCAGATTACAAATACACGTGTGTGTGTGTGTATAGACAAAAAATATATACACATTTTTTTCAGAATAATTTAAATATAAATCAGACTGTTTTTGTTATTGAGAGTTGGCATCATAAAAATTGGTTCTGATGCAGTAAGTTCTTATACGGGTTGGAAAACATAAGACACATTTGTCCAGTAATAAGTGATATCTGGCTCATAGTTGACCATATATATATTAGGCATAAGATTGAAGTTGTGTTTTGGGATCAAATCATAGAGTGCTGTTGTGTAACTTAAAGACCTTGAATTTTATTAGGCATGTAATGAGATACAGAATCTATTATTATTTTAAAATCAGGAATTGTATAATCAATGATAACTTTCAGAAAGAACAATGTGTAAGAAGGACAAAAGCAAAAAAAAATAGACACAGAAATAAATTGTGAGGTTATTTAAATTTTCTAGGTTAGAGACAATGGAGATTTAAAGTAGAGTGTTTCAAATGGAGTTTAAAGGAGGAGTCAGAAATAAGGGGCATTTCGGTATCAGAATCAACACCAGGTGAGAATGAGAGAAGGGATAAGTCAGGGATGATTGTAAGACTTTAAGCCTTTAAGTGATCGATGAACAGTGGCATCGTTAATAAGAAACACTAAAATAAAAGCTCTCCAGCCTACCTCCACCACTGCAGTCACCGCTAAGACAACTGATTCCACTTCTGACAGTGACAAGATGGGATGTGATTTCTATAAAATCTCTTTCAGCTCAAAAAGTCCATGATGTTATAAAAATACATTTGAAACTAAAAGTAACAGAGGCATTTTATCAGGTATATAATGAATATATAGAGATAGGTGTTAGTAACAGGTTGGAAAATGCCCCAAAATCAAATTCTAACATGTTTATGTAATATTTATGAAGACACACACACACATATACACACACACACACACACACACACTAAATATGAGATAATTGATTCAACTCTTGTTCTATGTCTCTTTCAGCAATTTGAAGACCTCTAATTTGCTAGCAACAATGATATCACTTTTATGTTACCGAGCATGAGTAACATTGTAAGCTTTAAGTTTAAGACTTGGGTTATGATTTCCAGAAGCTCAGCTGACAGCCTTCCTTAAGAACTGAGGAAAAATTCTGCCTCGTGGTAATAAAAACCTTTTCTTCTAACTTCTCAAGAATAGCTTTAATTAACTCTTCTTTTGCACCTACATTGGGTAATGTGGTCTTTGCAATCAGTGTCTCAGATAATGAACATAGTTCAGAGAATCTGGCTCGAAGTCCAGATGTACCAAAGTATTGTTCTTTCCTAACCTAACCACTTAATCTCCTGCTGCTTAACTTTTTAAACTCTCTTCCAAATTTACATAATAGAGAAAATGATAACTTTGGAGAACACTCATGTTTTTGCCTGTGGTATAAAAAGAAACCTCAGGTTATGAGGCTAAGGTTTGCATAAGTACACTACCTAGCACTGTGATTCTATTACCTTTATTTTCTCCTTCTTCAAACAACTCTAAATATTTCTGCCAGAGCAATTTTTCTTTTACTATATCATTTTCTGGCCCAAGAATTGTCAGTGTTTTTCTGATTCTATATGGACCATTTTCAGACTCTTAGTTGGCATACACTGTCACCCAGTATTTGATCCCACTCAAATTATGCCACCTTCTCTCATTTTGATTTTGACCTGCTCTCCAGTGTACACTCTTTCCCACCAACACAGGCCATTCTTAACTGCCTGAACAGTTTTCTATGTGTTCCTCTCTCTGTCTAGAATGACCCTTTCTTCCTCCTTCTCCCTAAATCCTACAAGTTTTTAGAAGTGCTGCTCTAGGTGCCCCTCTCCTAAGACTCCTTTTCTGGTCTAAGTGACCTCCATCTTCCCTGGAGCTCTGCTGAACATCTAATAAACTTAAAAACATTCATACTTAACTCTACCATTTGTTTTACCATCTCAATTCTATCACTCTAACTAGTTTTTTTTATCCAGAGTAATAGGTGATACATCATCTTCTTCATTTAACAACTTTAGTCAGTATTTGGCCATGTGATGGGGACATACTCTGATCTATCCATATGGGTTTTCTTAAAAACTCCCATCTTGTTTATGATTATTGAGTGCAGTATCATCTACCCAAATGTGTCTGTTTGTTTAACGGGTTGATTTAAATAATGGTCATTTTGTTCATTTTAAACAAATGTTGAGATATCTACTACATTGTAAACATTGTAATAAATATAGAGAGTTAAACATAATGCTACAAAATAAACCACCAGAAAATCTCAGTGGTATACAAAAATAAGCATTTATATCTGTATCACAGATGTCTTCACATCATCTCAGGTTTAGTCATCTAGGCTAGGCTCAGCTGTGTTTGGCCCCAATGTCTGAGGTTGTTCTAGGTCTGCTGTAAGTGTTATTCATTATCCTTGGATCAGAGGAAGTGCAAAGTGGTGCTGCCAGTGGAAAAAATGGAGAAGAAGAGCCCAAAGTCAATCATACATGCTCATTTCAAGTGATCACTCATATCTTGTCCATTAACATTATGTTCGTGAAAACAAGTGATTGTGGCCAAGCACCAAGTCAGTGGAGGTAAAGGAAGCCATGACAATGGTATGAGTATGAGTATGTAAATAACTACTACATGCAACTGATAAATTGGAAACAATAATTCACTCTATCACAAGAAGGTAGACATACAAATTTGACTTTTTGTTGGTGGTGCTATCTTGAAACTTGTATTCTCTTTAGAGAAACTGGTAAGCTAAAAAGTGATTACAACTTAGTAATATAAGTGAAACATGTAAGATCCTTTTCACACTAGCCTAAAGTAGTATATATCTGCAAGATGTAGAATAGGTATTAGCTGATATTGATGCTTTGTGGTTATTGAACACAGGTTAGATATTCATGAAAGCAGAGAAGTGGTAAGTAGCCATAATTAGAAAGGAGGTTGTTGAAAGATTAGAAGAAGCCATCTAAGACACTATTTTTTATTTTTTACCACATATATATGAGTCACTGAAATAGAAGAGAAACGTGCTCTGAACCTGTTAAAAAAGTATTACAGAAAAGAAACAAAATCCAATAGTTTTATCTCTATACCCAAAATGGAGGTTAAAAGTTACACTAAAAAGAACACTATTGCACCAAAGAAAGCATCCTATCATATCCTGTCAGACACGTTAGACGAGGAGGATGTGAGTGTCACCATGGGGACAGGAGAGAAGCTGAGACTCTCGGCACATACAATATTGCCTGGTAGTAAGACACGAGAGGCTTCTAATGCCAAGCAGCAGAAGGAAAAAAATAAAATAAAATGAAAACGAAGTGAAAGAAAGAAACAAAAGGCAGAGAGGAAAACGGATCGACAAGTTCTGTTCCTCAGAGTCAGAGAGTGAGTCCTCAGAGAGTGGGGAGGATGACAGGGACTCCATGGGGAGCTCCAGCTGCCTCAAGGGGTCCCCGCTGGTGTTGAAGGACCCCTCACTGTTCATCTGCCTGTCCGCTTCCTCCAACTCTTCTCACGGGAGCTCTGCCACCCAGAAGCAGAACCCCAACCACAAGGACCAGCACACCAAGCACTGGCAGACAGACAACTGGAAAACCATTTCTCTCTGGCTTGGTCAGAGGTCAGTTCCTTATCAGACTCCACAAGAAGGAGACTGACAAGTGAGTCTGATTACTCCTCTGAGGGCTCCAGTGTGAAATCGCTGAAGCCAGTGAGGAAGAAGCAGGAGCACAGGAAGCTGGGCAGGCTGCAGGGCTCCCTGTCAGAGAAGAGAAGCCCCTTCCTCTCCAGCACAGAAGGCACCATCCTCAAGCTGTACAAGGAGGGGAAAGTTGTCAAAAAACATAAAACAAAACACAAACACAAAAACAAGGAGAAGGGACAGTGTTCTATCATCCAAGAGCTGAAATTGAAATGTTTTACGTATGAATATGAGGGCTACAAGCAAAAGTCAGATAAGGCTATACTTTTAGAGAATGACATTTCCACTGAAAATAAGTTAAAAGTGTTAAAGCATGATTGAGACCACTTTAAAAAAGAAGAGAAACTTAGCAAAATGAAATCAGAAGAGAAAGAATGGCTCTTTAAAGATGAGATCATTAAGGTCTCCAAAGATGAAAAATCACTGAAGAGAATCAAAGACATGAACAAGGACATCAGCAGATCTTTCCAAGAAGAGAAAAACTGTTTGAATAAAGCAGAAAAGGAGAAATCTCTGAAGGAAAAGTCTTCGAAAGAAGAAAAACTAAGACTGTACAAAGAGGAGAGAAAGAAGAAGTCAAAAGACCGGCCCTCAAAATTAGAGAAAAAGAATGATTTGAAACAGGACAACATTTCAAAAGAGAAGGAGAAGACTTTTAAAGAAGATAAAGAAAAACTCAAAAAAAAAAAAAAGGTTTATAGGGAAAATTCTGCTTTTGATGAATATTTTAACAAAAATCAGTTTCTGGAGAATGAAGACACCAAATTTAGCCTTTCTGACGATCAGTGAGATCGGTGTTTTTTTGACTTGTCCGATTCATCCTTTGATTTCAAAGTGGGGGACAGCTGAGACTCTGCAGTGACAGACTACAGGGACTTGAAGAATGACTCTGTGGCCAAGCTGATCTTGGAAACAGTGAAGGAGGACAGCCATGAGAGGAAGCACGACAGCAGGGCCCAGGAGAAGCGAGACTATAGACAGCTCTTCTTCTGAAAGGACAGGGACTATTTGGATAATAACTCTGAGAAAAGACCAGACTGAAAAGCATAAAGTGTCCCTGGCTACCTTTCGGAAAATGACAAGAAGAAGCGAGAGAGTCCACAGAGGCCAGGCAGGACAGAAAGGACGCCCTCCACAGCTCCAAGGAGCGCAGGGACAGCAGGGCCAAGCCAGAGGAGGCACACCGCACACCAGGAGGAGCTGAAGGAATGTGGCTGCCAGAGTGTCTTCAAGGAAAAGTCTGACTGCGACTTTGGGAAGGGTCTGGAGCCGTGGAACCGCACCACCAGAGAAGAAGGACAGCCTTGATAAGGAAAGGAAGGAGAAAACAAAACCAGAAAAATACAAACAGAAGTCCAGTAACAAGGACAAAAGTGAGAAATCTATCCTCAAAAAATGTCAGAAGGACAAAGAATTTGGTAAATGTTTTAAAGAGAAAAAAGATACCAAGGAAAAAACATAAAGACACACATGGCAAAGACAAAAAAAGGAAAGCGTCTCTTGACCAAGGGAAAGAGAAAAAGGAGAAGACTTTCCCTGGGATTATCTCAGAAGACTTCTCTGAAAAAAAAAAAAAAAATGACAACAAAGGCAAAGAGAAAAGCTGTTACATCACAGATGTATTCACAGAAGAGAGTAAAGATGACAAAGATGACTACATGGGGAGTGGGTTCAAGATTGGAGAGGCCAGCGACTTGCAGAGGGTGGATGGCCTCCAGGAAAAGGAGGAAGGGCGGGAGGCCTATGACTCTGACAGACACAGGAAGTCGTCTTCTGACCAGCAGCACCCGGAGAGGCAAAAGGACAAGGAGCCCAAAGACAAGAGAAAGGACACAGGGGCTGCCGATGGGGTGACAGACAAAAAAGAGAAAGTCCTTGAAAAGCAAAAGAAGAAGAAAGATAAAGAGTACCAGAAAAGTATAAGGACAGGAAGGAAAGAGCTTCAGTGGACTCCACGCAAGATAAGAAAAATAAACAGAAGCTCCCTGAGAAGGCTGAAACGAAACACTCTGCTGAAGACAAGGCTAACAGCAAACACAAAGAGAAGTCAGATAAAGAATATTCCAAGGAGACGAAGTCCTTGAGAAGTGCTGACATGGAAAAAAGCCTGCTTGAAAAGTTGGAAGAAGAAGCTCTCCATGAGTACAGAGAAGACTCCAATGATAAAATCAGTGAGGTCTCCTCTGACAGCTTCACGGACTAAGGGCAGGAGCCAGGGCTGACTGCCTTCCTGGAGGTGTCTCTCAGGCAGCCACCCGTGTAGGAGGAGGCCAGGGAGAGCGCCTGCCTCCCGGAGAAGCTGAAAGAGAAGGAGAGGTACAGACACTCCTCATTCTTATCCAGGTAGAGCCACTACTGAGTGAGAGAAACAGCCAAGAAAGAAAAGGCCGAGAAAAAAGAGAAGGGCAGAGATTACAAGGAGGGCAGCACCAGGTAGGACTCCGGCCAGTATGAAAAGGACTTCCTGGAGGTGGTTGCTTATGGAGTTTCTTACAACATGAAAGCTGACATAGAAGATGGGCTAGATAAAACCATTGAATTATTTTCTACCGAAAAGAAAGATAAAAATGATTCGGAGAGAGAACCTTCCAAGATAATACAAAAGGAACTAAGGCCTTATGGATCTAGTACCATCAACATCCTAAACGTGGAGAATAAGAGAGAGAAACAAAGGGAAAAATTGACAGACGAGAAGAAGAGGGACTAGAACAGGCATGCAGACTGGCTCCTGCAGCATCACAGGGATGGAGCAGAAGCCCACTGCCAGAGACAAGGACAGCCCTCCTCGCACACTCAAAGACAAGTCCAGGGATGAGGACCCAAGGCTCAGGGAGGCCAAACTGAAGGAGAAATTCAAGGACAGTGCAGAGAAAGAAAAGGGCGACTCCGTGAAGATGAGCAACGGGGATGATAAAGTATTGCCGTCCAAAGACCCAGGCAAGATGCCAGGCCCAGGGAAAAGCTCCTGGGGGACAGCGACCTGATGATGACCAGCTTCCAGAGGATGTTCTCCCAGAAGGACCTGGAGATCGAGGAGCGCCACAAGGGGCACAAGGAGGGGATAGTGCAGATGGAAAAGCTGAGGCACCGGTCCAGAGACCCCAACCTCAAGGAGAGGGCGAGGCCAGCAGACGACGGGCGGAAGAAGGGTCTGGACATTCCTGCCAAGAAACCTCTGGGGCTGGACCCTCCCTTTAAAGACAGAAAGCTCAAGGAGTTGACTCCTATTTCACCTGCTGCCGAAAATAATCTACACCCGGGATCAGGTGCAGACTCCGAAGACTGGCTCGCATGAAAGAGGTCCTGCCTGCATCTCCTAGGCCTGACCAGAGCCGACCCACTGTCGTGCCCACTCCTACGTCGGTGCTGTCCTGCCCCAGCTACGAGGAGGTGATGCACACGCCCAGGACCCCGTCCTGCAGCACCGATGACTACACGGACCTTGTGTTCGACTGCGCCCACTCCCAGCACTCCACGCCTGTGCCCACTGCTCCCTCCAGCGCCTGCCCCCCTCCTTTTTTGACAGGTTCTCCGTGGCATCAAGTGGGCTTTTGGAAAACGCCAGCCAGGGTCCTGCCAAGCCTCTCTCCATAAACCTTTACCGCTAGGTCTCTGCTGATACTAGGAGGACTCTCTAGGAGGAATTCAGCGTGGAAGACAAGCTCCTCAGGCAGCAGAGCCTTCCTGCCGCCTCCAGCTACGACTTTCCCCTGCCGCACTAGAGGGAAGACAGGGCGCCCCTGCCCCCGGTTCCCGTGGAGAAGTTTGCTTGCTTGTCCGCAGGGTAATATTCCACAGACTATGGCCTCTCCTTGCCCAAAGTCGACGCTCTGCCATTGTCACTGTCACCCCGTCTCCAGAGGGCGTCTTCCCAAATTTACAAGCAAAACCTTCCCCTTCCCCCAGAGATAAGCTGCTGGTTCCTTCCCTCGAAGGGGCCATTCCCCCGCACCTGGACGCCACCGAGGACCAGCAGGCTACAGCCGCCATCATCCCCCCGGAGCCCAGCTACCTGGAGCCGCTGGACGAGGATCAGCACCGTCATCACCTAGGAGCCTGTCGAGTGGGCCCACCCCGCCGAGCAGGCCCTTGCTTCCAGCCCGATCGGGAGTGCCTCTGAAAACCCTGTCAGCTGGCCTGTGGGCTCGGACCTCCTGCTGAAGTCTCCACAGAGATTCCCTGAGTCCCCAGAATATTTCTGCTCCGCGGACTCCCTCCACTCCGCAGCCCCAGGGCCCTTTAGTGCCTCAGAGGTGCCATACCCGCCCCCTTTCCGCCTCTCTCTCCCCGAACACTCTGCCCATCGCTGAGCCAGGACTGGAGGACGTCAAAGACGGAGTGGAAGCCATCCCCGCCACCATTTCTACCTCAGAGGCGGCTCCTTACGCCCCTCCCTCCGGGCTGGAATCCTTCTTCAGCAACTGCAAGTCACTTCCGGAAGCTCCGCTGGACATGGGCCCTGAGGCCCGTAACCACTGTGGCTCAGGTGGAGGCTCTGGAACCCCTGGTAAATAGACTCCTGGACAACAGCCACAGCCTGTCTACCCTCCGCCAGGTGGAGCCAATGCCCTGGGCAGATGCCTTCGCCGGCCCCAAGGATGACCTGGACCTGGGGTCCTTCTCACTGCCGGAGCTTCCGTTGCAGACTAAAGATGTCCCAGATGTTGAAACAGAACCCGTAAAAGAAAGTCTTGCTCCTTCAGAAAAGATCCCTCCAGGGGCCCATGTGGTCGTAAGGGTGGGGATATTTCTGCTTCAGCGGCTGAGGAGCAGTTGTCACTGCCTCCCGACCAGGCCTCCACCCAGCTTCCCACAGAGCTCGAGCCTGAGCCCTCAGAGGAGCCAAAGTTGGACGTGGCTCTAGAAGCTACGGAGGCAGAGGCGGTGCCAGAAGAGAGGGCCTCTGGGGATCTGGATTCCAGCATGGAGCCCACACCCATTCCCCGTGAACAGTGCCAACTGGGGAGCAGAGACCAGGGGGCCGAGGCTGAACCCCCCCACTCCCCGCCGCATCCCTCTGTGCCCCGGACGCCCCCTGCCCCCCATGGACACTGTGGCACAAGCCCAGGCTGCGGACAGTGCTGGCCCCCACGACAACACTGAGGCCTCCCGTGCTGCCACCCCAGCCGAAGACCCTGCGGCATCCACCCAGAAGCCACAGAATCAGAACCAAAACCCACGGCCAAAGCCCCGAAAGCCCCTAGAGTGGGGTAGATCCCTCAGTGCATCACCAGGAACCGGCAGATGCTCGTGAACGAGAGCAAGTAGGGCACACCTCACTCCAAGGAGTGTGCCCCAGGCCCGCGCCTCGGAGGAGGACTACGCCCAGCCCAGCATCCGCGCAAACGCCGCTTCCAGCACTCCACTCAGCAGCTGAACACGTCCACGCAGCAGACGCGGGAGGTGATCCAGCAGACGCTGGCCACCATCATGGACGCCATCAAGCTGGACGCCATCGAGCTCTATCACAGCGAAGGGGCCAACCCCTACCTTCGAATTCCTGCAGATCAGGAAGAAGACCGAGGAGAAGCACAAGATTCTGTGCTGCATCACGCCACAGGTGCCCCAGTGGTACGCCGAATAGGTCACCTACACAGGCTCCTATCTCCTGGACGGCAAGTCACTCAGCAAGCTCCACATGCCCGTGATCGCACCCCTTCCCTCGCTGGCGGAGTCCCTGAACGAGCTGTTCAGGCAGCAGGAGGCGGTCCGGGAAAGGCTGCGTCTGCAGCACAGCATCGAGCAGTAGAAGCTGATATGTCCTATAAGCAGGAGATTCTGCAGGTTCACTGCAGGGCAGCCAGGACCATCGCCAACCAGGCAGTGCCATTCAGCACCTGCCCGATGCTGCTGGACTCTGAGGTTTAAAATATGCCCCTAGAGAGCTAGCACGACGAGAACAAGTCAGTGCGCGACCGGCTCAACACCCGCCAGTTCATCTGGCTCCATGACTTGGACCACAAGTACAACCGCATGAAGACCTGCTCACGTGGCAGCAGCACGAGGCAGCGGCCCTGAACGCCGTGCAGAGGATGGAGTGGCAGCTGAAAGTGCAGAAACTGGACCCTGCCGGGCACTAGTCCCTGTGCGTGAACGAAGTGCCCTCCTTCTATGTGCCCATGGTCGACGTCAACGACGACTTTATGTTGTTGCCGGCGTGACACCGCGGGATGACTGCAGGATGTAGGCGAGGGCTGCATGGCTACTGCTGAGCCCCAGGGGCCGAGGAGGGAGCGCCACGTCCACCCGGGCGGGGAGAGACCCCGAGAGAGACGCCACAGCGTCTCGGTCCCTTCCAGACTGATCTAGACGTCGAGGAGGTGAAACACGTCTCTTGTCTACCAGCTGCCGCGGCGGGGGCAAAGCCCCCAGAGCCTCACTGGCCCCGGCGGGACGAGAAGACCATGCCGGGGGCACACATGGCAGCTTCTGTCTGAAAATGGTAACCTTCGGACACTTTTCTCCAGCCAACTGCAGAGGCATTTCAGGAGTTGGAGAATGGAGTGGATTTTTAATTTTTTTTTTCCATCCTGATCAACTAAAGAAAATAAAATTAAGGTGTCCATGTCTCATAAACAGTGACCTCCAGGTCGGAGGGGAAGGAGTGCCGTCCCAACCATGGTCCTGTTGCCACAGAGCTGCAAAGGCCTCAGACTGAGCTTAGAACCTGGTGCAGAGCAGGGCGTTGGCCGTGCCACCTGCCCAGGCAGAGGGACACAGAACCAGGACCCCCGTACTGTTTTTAATGGAGTCAAATCCACGTGGTTCGTATCTTTTTTCTTTTAATATTGTGCATTTTGTTTCTGTTTCTGAGAACATAACTTGAAACACTACAGAGCCAATAACCATATAAAAAGTGTATCTGCAAACGCTGTATAGTTTTCTATAAATTCACAATGTACTTTTGCTGCCTTCTAGATAATTTAGTTTGCAACACACTACTGCACAGTTGTAAATAACTTCTATACTGTAACATCACTTTCAGGTATGTGTAAAGGAATAAATTAATTTTTTAAAAAGCTAGACATGTAGCAGGAGCCTCCAGTACAGTTTGTAAGATGCTAAACTCCTGGAAGTAACTCATTTGATGTTAGAAATTGTTTAATTTGTATTTTCTCCCCCTTATAACTCAATACATAGCTACTACTACAACTGAAATTGCCACATGATGCTCACACACACACATACACGCACACACACAGCCCATAGATAGGAGGAGTTCTGAGTTGGTCATTGGCAGAACAGCATTATCAGGAGCATAAAATTGAGACAGCACACTGAGTAAAACTTTTAGAGTTACAAAGGATTTATAAAGGGAAAAACCCATTCAGCTGTTGGGTCAGATAATTCTCTGAAAGAGAGGTCCAGGGAAAATGTGGTGGTGAGTAGAAAGCTAAGCCTAATTCAGCTCTTTGTGTCATAAAGGAGAGGTCCTGTTAATCATTTCCTGGTGTTACAGTGAGAATGAAGAAGGATCAAACAGAAAAGATTAAGCATAAGTGTGAGAAAAATGTGTCAATAATTAAGTCACCCTGTTTGCTATACCCTATGCTTTACTTTACAGATCATGAGTCTTCTTGACCCACTAATTACCTATTCCATTCATTAGTGTAACCCACTAACTACCCATTCCATTCCATAGGAATGTAAATTTGAAGTTCCAGTGTTAAGACACACTCTCTGTCATTAATAACAGGGTAGGCTTCCATAAAAGAACTCAGAATCATGGTCTCAGAAATGGATCATAGCTCAATGAAGCCACGGATTCATGTAGAGAATGGCAAAGTTTCTGGAACCTGGAGTTGGAAAAAAGTAATCCTACTTTGATGTTTCATAACTCAAGGCACAATACAACTTTTGCTCCTTCATTCCATCCCAACTCCAGCACCAGATTCCCTACCCATTCACAACCTCATATCCCAAATTTTCATTCAAAGTAATTTGGGATAAGATGTATATGAAGTCCATTTATGGTTGAGACTTTGAATTTTTAAGGCAAAGCTTGTTAACTGCAAAAGGATACAGTGAATTGGCCGAGTTAGAAATTAGAATCATATATACATGATTGTAATTTATATATGATTAGAATTATATATACATTATATATATATTCTATATAATATATAATATATATTCTATATAACATAAATATAATATATATATTCCATATATATATGTGTGTGTATATATATATATATATATATATGGAAAAGAAACAACCAGAATTGAGAGCTGATTAGGCCAAAGGTTTGGGATAAATGACAGCACAATTAGCAGGGGGGAAATCAAGAGTGCTTAATCACATATAAGAGATCCACTTATAAGCGAATCTAATCAGATGTGACAATCCTGCACATTCAAGTTGGAGGCAAGCAGTTGGCACTGTGGAATTTGTGAGCAGATCATAGGGCAATTCCATCAGAGGCTCTATACTTCAGAGAAATTTAGACGTTATACAGTTTATAAAGACAGAACATCAAGTCTAAGGGAAAAAAATAGTGGTTATAAGAACTACAACATGGACTATAGTTCCAGGAGCAAAGCAAGTGTTGGTTATCAGGACTTGGGTACTCACAAGTTAAACATAGCTGATGAGTAGAGGGTGACAATGTTTAAATCCTTAGAATTAAATTGGGGAAGATTTAAATACTTCAGTACTGGCCTTAGAAACTGGATACAGCTTACTCTGATAGACAAGAATCTAGAAACACCAACTGTGGGTAAAGAAAATAAACAAGATGAACATTAGTGAACATCCAATGTATTATAAAACAGAATGGATTGGTGAATAACTCCCCATTTGCTGAATAGCAAACTGGTCTTGATAAAAATTTCTTGATTCTCCATCCTCTTGGGCAATTCCAAATTATATGTCAGTCCAAATGCAGTTTTTTCTGCAGAATCTTTATGTCTGGCCAAATAATGGCAAAGTAAATTAATATAAGTGATGTGACACTATAATGTGGCCCTCATCTAGAAAAACATGAGGATTTACTATAGTTTGGCTTCCCTTTTAAGAGAATTCTCCTTGGAAAAGTGAAAATATGCCCCACCAAAAACAGGGGTTTCAGTTTTCATGCTTTTATAACTTTTTATTTTTGAAAAACAAACGTTTATACCTAGAAAGTTATCAACCTAGAAAAAAAGAAATAAACCCAGAAAGTTTATATTATTTTATCTGAGGCAAAAATGCCCGTATCATTAATTCCAAACACGTACTTCAACTTTCACAAAAATTCCAATATTTGGTGCCCATGTTAGGTCTCACAGTGTTATAAAACTTCCTCAGATGTTTGAGCTTACGAATCCTTCAGTGACAATGTTGATGATGATGATGAAGATGATGATGATGGCAATAATGATGAAATAATACCAGCTACTATTTATTGAAGACCATAAATTACGTAGAACATATTTTATCTATTTTATATATATTGAGAACTACAATATAGGTATTATAACTACATTTCATGGATGAGGAAATGTGCTCAAAAAATTTGGACGATCTCTTTGAGGTCCCACAGCAAGTACACACAAGTTGCTTTGCAAATTTAGGCCCAAGCCTATGCTGTGGTGCTTCTATTCTAGGGCATAAGAAAGAAGGCATTGTCTCCTCAATAAAGGACTTAAAATTCTGTCTTATATGCCTCTCCCCAGCTTATTTCCCACATAGATGTTTGAGGATTTATTCACATATGTCCACAGCTCCAATGGGAAACACCTTGACATAATCTTAGAGAAACAATATGGCTTAGACATATATTAGAGAACATTGCTGGCAGAAATCAGCTAGGAGAAACTCAACTTGTTTCCATCATTGATGGAACCTCATAAAACATCTGGGGAGACCACAAAAGCAAAGGCAGCTTGTATTACGGAAGAGATGGAAAACTACCTTGCAGTTTGAGATAGTAACAGATGTTGAGGGTCAGATACCAGATTCCAGATATCCAACATACCCAGTTTACTGTTGAATTAACCATCATGACAGAAACGAGGAAAAACTCAAACAGTTCTTAAAATAAGTCAATAGCTGGCCGGGGGCGGTGGCTCACGCCTGTAATCCCAGCATTTTGGGAGGCCGAGGCGGGTGGATCATGAGGTCAGGAGATCGAGACCATCCTGGCTAACACAGTGAAACCCCATCTCTACTAAAAATACAAAAAAATTAGCCAGGCGTGGTGGCAGGCACCTGTAGTCCCAGCTACTAGGGAGGCTGAGGCAGGAGAATGGCATGAACCCAAGACGCGGAGCTTGCAGTGAGCTGAGATCCTGCCACTGCACTCCAGCCTGGGTGACAGAGTCAGACTCCGTCTCAAAAAAAAAAAAAAAAAAAAAAAAGTCAAAAGCTTGTTACGATTCTGAGAGAAATATTACAATTCTTATAGCTTCTAGTTATTGTTTAATGGGTATTTTGGTTATGCCCTGCAGATAGATTGAAGAAATCAAGCTATTTTGACATCCATCAGCATGCAGGGGATTAGGAATTTCCATTGTCATTTCACAGAACAGGCAACAAAATTTCATACTGATAGAGTGGTCTGTTCAAAGTCATATAATTATCAGTGGCAGCATGACTAAAGGCACATCCTTTTCTTAATGCAGAATAGCTATGGACTAAATTGTGTTCCCCAAAATGAGATGATATGTGGTGATGAGATGTTTGGGAGGTAATTAGACATAAATAAGTTCATGAAAGGGGAGCCCTCATGATGGTATTAGTGTCCTTATAAGAAGAGAAATGAGAGAGTGTGCTCTCTCTCTCTCTACCAAATGAGACACAGCGAGAAGGTGGCTGTCTGAAAGCTCAGGAAGAGAGCCTTCTCCGGTAATTGGTCCGCACCTTAATGCTAGACTTCTCAGCCTCCAGAACTATGAGAAAATACATTTCTGTTGCTTAAGCCGCTCAGACTCTTGATTATTTTTTATGGCAGTTGGAACTCACTAAAACAAGGATCCTTTCCTCCTCCTACTCACCTTGTGGGAGTATGAAAACTGAGGGGCCCCAGACTGTAAAGAAGGGTTCTGAAGACAGTATTCCTAATCTCCTCCTGACTTAACATCTGTTATGGTTTGAATGTGTCCCCTCCAAAATTCAGTTGTTACCAATGTGATAGTATTAAGAAGTTAGTCCTTTTAAGAGGTGATTATACAATAAGGGCTGCTTCCTTATGAATGGGATTAAAACTCCTATAAAGGAGACTTCAGGCAGCATTCCTCTGGTTTGCCCTTCCACTTTCTGCAATGTGAAGACACAGTATTAATTTTTTCTGGGGGAGGCAGCAACAAGGCGTCATCTTGGAAGCAATAAGTAGCCCTCACAAGACAAATGAACCTGCTGGCACCTTGACTTTAGACTTCATGGACTCCAGAACTATCAGAAAATATGTTTCTGTTCTTTACAATAACTTAGTCTCAAGTATTTTGTTATAGCAGTACATACAGACTAAGGACACATCCCTTCCCTTCTCGATCTTATTCTTTCTCTCTTCTTTCATCTGAAGGGGTTTATTTGAACCAACTTTAACTGCCTTTTAGGTTGTGAGTTTCTGAGGGCTCCTTAAAGTCATTTCCAAAACCAAAAGAGGCATCAATTGTAAAGTTGTGCACTGAGCTTCTCAAAAATACTGCTATTCTTCCTGTAGTATACTTCTCCCTACTCTCTTCTGACAGGTGCCCCAGCCAAATGTAGCCAAAAAAGGCAGTTATTTCCAAAATTACCCAGGGTGATAACTTTCATTCTTAGCTTTACTTTTGCCAAAGAGACCAGATGTTAGAGTCATTTTGAAACATAATACATCCCTGGATTAAGGACCATTTGTATAAAAGTTTATCATTCTTAATTGATCCTCCAGATGGCTGACTCTGGCTTTTTCACATTCTTTTTGATCTTCCAATGGATGCGTGAATAGGCTCAAAGAACTAGAAATATTTTTTAAAGGTGAAGATCAAAGAAGATAAAAAGATGAGGATAATTTTTTAAATACTAAAAATAAGTGTGAATGAAGGAAAAGATGGCAAACTGTGAAACCCAAAAAGAACACAGTTAAATAAGAATTGGCAAGGCACTGGTCCCCTGAGTTTGGAGAAGTTGTAGGGTGACAATGGCCTTTTTATTCCCAACTAAAAGTCACTACCCTTCAGAGATCCACAGCTACCCAGGTATCTGCAGAGCAAAGGCAGCGTCATGTAATCATAGATCAAATAGACTTTTGTAAATGGTGAAAAGTAATCCCCAAACTGTTAGTAGATACAAACCATGGCTGGACTGTACAACTCAAGAGCCATGGATGAATGCAACAGATTTTTAAGATATAGGTATGACAAGTTCTCTTGCTCTTATTATTATAGAAAGACTCTAAATTGTTCATTTTGTCTATAATATCCTCTTCTCTCTCTTTATTGAGTAATCATCTAGGCCTAATTTCTGGGTTTATGTATTATCATTCCTAGGCTAACTCAGGCTTCAGTGTACTCTGTACTGAGAACATCAACAGTTATATAAATACACACACATAAAATAATATATATACATACTGTACAATCTAGATATATTGCATAACATTATATATATATTCCCTATCAACTTTTATAAAGTTTCAGATAATATAAACTCTGTCTTTATTATGCACTAGATGCATACAATCAAGAAAGCTTATTTTTTATATTTAATTAAATACGTATGAATTGGCTACTTAATTCATAAAGTAAAATGCTAGGCACTGTGGGGAAAAAGAGTTGAAAAATCCACGGTAGAACTCAGTCAAAGAAAATATAAATGGTATAATTTATATACATTTCTAAGATAAGCTACACTGACTTTCATATGTAAAAGTTTATAGTTATAAAAGTATAGTTGAGAGAGAGAAAAAAGTTATATTGGAGAAACGTGAGAAGGCTTCATAAAAGAGTTGGGCTTCTATTGTGAGCTAGAAAATAGAATTATCAATGAAGAGAACAGATTGGACAAAAGGATACCTCTTAGATATGTCCTGTGGTTTTTTATTTTATTTACCACATTAAAAAAAAATGTCTGTGCACTTTGTGATTCTCTTAGAAAGCCTTTTATTCTGATAAATTAGATTCCTATGACCTGTATCATAATTGTACTGTATTTACTCACAATGTCACTTTGCTACAGATACGTGCATGTTTTAAATTGGCATGTATTGAAAGGTATATTAAGATTTTAAAAAATCAGTGATGAATTGATCATATATATTAAAAGAGACTCCTCTAGGAATCTGAGAAAGAAAAGCAACTCTAAAGAGCTGTGAAGTGGATTATGGAGATGATTGCACAACTGTATACATTTATTTAAAAGTCATTGAAATGTATAATTCCAATGGGTGGATTTTATAATATGTAAATTATGCTTAATAAAATTGTTAATTTAAAAATTTTAAAAATAAAAAGCTGTAGTTGTACATTTTTAATGATATATAATGATTATGTAGTATCTTCCTGAGATGGAATGGTCTCACATTTTCATACACTTGTCTTAGAACTTTATATATTTATAATTCTTAAGAGAGATTCTAAAATATACTTGCTTCTTACTCTCTCATCTTTCTTTTTTCCATCTGTTGCTCTCCATAAAGGAATACATTATCCTCCTCTATGATACCTTATAAAATATGGAATGTATATGTTTTTAATTAAAACCTGTTTGAAGCAGAGAACAAAAGATAAGCACATTGCAATGAATAATGGGTGACAGAAAAGTTGAGGTTTTTTTAAAAACTTCTTTTTCTCTAGTGCCCCACATAAAGACTTCTTTTCCAATGACACTGATTATAAACTTCCACCATTAAAAAAGTATTTAAAAGTATACTTAGTAGTGCTTGGCATGGGAAAATAGTCATTTAAAAATCATTCTTATTTAGTTTTTACAGAGTCTGCTTCAAAGAACATCAATATGTACTGAAATATAGCAAGGCAACTACAGGATTTTTTCTAACCAAAAATTGGTCAATCTCAGAAATAGCTGTAAAAAATTATCATCTTCAACAATTCACTTTGTCCCAGATCTTTAATGAGGCATATTTAGGTTTTCCAATGTCAACTCTTTCTCTTAAGCTCTGCAGATCTGGACTATGACAACATATTACCTAAAAGTGTTTGTAAAGAGGATAAAAAGCACTAGTCTCTCAAGACGATGATTCTATCCCAAAAAAGAGCAAAATGTTTATTTCAGTTCATCATCTTTTCACTCAGTTTTTGTACTTTGGATTTATTAGGTTGGTGCAAAACTAATTGCTAATAAAATGTAGTCTACTGTGAGAAAAACATCAGAAATAACCTATATCTATATTCATCTGGATTTCTCTTATTTGAATGGTGAACAAAAAAGACAAATACATTTAAAATATATCACAGAAAATTTGATTTTGTGCGAATTCATTGTAATATACAATCCAGATAAATTTTAATTCCACTTGTTCTATTGACCAAAATAGGTCTTTTAAAGATGTAGACAGATATATAGATGTCCATAGAAATACATAGACATATCTACACTCATGTTTCAGTTAAATGGTTTCTTTATCAAATTAAAAACAGCTATTTAAAAATAGTATATACAACATAATTAATTTGTAGGTAACAAACATTTCCTGACATTTACCTCGTGGATGGTTGTAAAATGCAGCAGCCTAATTTCCCATTCCTTCACCAATGGACAGAGTATTTAACCTTGTTTAATTATAGTTTTGTCATCTGCAAATGGGAATATGTGCATCTAATGTATCCAACGAGTGGCTGGACTCATTGAGACTTGCGTTCCCTCTGCTGTGATTCTACAATGTCAAGGCAGAATTAAGATTTTGATCAACTATGTCTCTATCATTTCTTCTAGTTCCATTCTGTTATTCATTTAAAACATGCCATTTCTATTTTCTCATAAAAACATGAAAAAATATTTTCAACATCAAAAATTCTCCTCACATCCTTGAAGAAGCTTGACAAAAAGAAGCTGTTCCAGACTGAAACCAATCACTGCAATACTTTCCAGCCCCAAGTCTACTATTCTCATTTTGCCTCCTTCTTCATCCAATGAAATTGACCTGCCTTCATGTATTTCCTGCAGCAGAGATGCTGTCAGATTGAAATGAACATTTGTAGAAAGCTTTGATCTTCTGTAAAGAAAATTTCTTATAAAAGATTATTAGATCCAAAAGTGCTTTCATAGTTGGTTGTTTAGGCTTTTTCAAATGCCAAAGACAATTTCAAAATTTTAGAAGATTATTATAGGGATAGATAGTCTGCCCCTTTTGGTTTTTTTCTGACTCCCAGCACTGGAACTTAATAACCATTCCAAACAAACAAACAAACAAAGAACGGATTCTTTAAAAAGTTTCTGTGTCCTGAAACTATCTCTTTTAACTGCTATGGTCACCTGCTACATCTTGGCAGATGTACATAAGTGATCTTGTTAGTGACTTTGAGAGACTACATGAGGCTAAATCAGCTGGATTTTTATTATTTTGCCATTGTGTTACCCTGTCTTAAGTAGCCACTTTCTTCTTCAGTGAGTTAAAGAACTAAATATAGGCCCTTAAATGGACATATGCTTTGGTAGATAAACACAGCATATTGAAATTATTCTGTTGCTAGCATTTTTGCAAGATTATTTGAATGGAGAATAAGTATCTGGAAAAATGGGACACTAGCCTGCTAAACTTGGCCCCCTTTATGAAATCTTTAATCATTTAATTAACACTAAGTTATGAACATAGGAGTTGCCATCTGAAGACAATAGTTAATATGTCCAACTGTTTCTTCTTCCTCAGAATTTTTTGTAGTAGTTGTTGGTTTTTGTTTTTGTTTTTTTTTTTTTTGAGACAGAGTGTCACTTTTTCACCCTGGCTGGAGTGCAGTGGTGCGATCTCTGCTCACTGCAACCTCCATCACCCAAGTTCAAGCAATTCTCCTGCTTCAGCCTCCTGAGTGGCTGGGATTACAGGTGCCCACCACTATGCCCAGCTAATTCTTCCTCAGAATTTATTTGCACTCTGTCTTACCAGTATCACTTTTACTGACCTTCTCCTAACTATTCTTTCTCCTTTCTAATCTTGGCTGTCTTAACTCTAACCTCCATTCTGCTGTTAGAGTAACCAAGTCAATTCTCTGCTAAAACACTTCCCTTACTCTCAGTGCTTCGAATAGTGATTCTCAAGGTGGGTGTATCCCTCTCCAACCCAGAAATACACTTGATAAATTATTGATGTGTAGGAAGAAAATATTAGAGTTTCCATTTATGGCTTATCCTTTAAAACATGTTTTGTTTGTATGAATGTTTTATACTGTTTCCAATATATTGGTGCAATAATACTTGGATATCACCTGTAAATTATATTGAAAGTGCGTTCTTAAAGTATTTTTAGTGATAAAAATACACAATCAAAACATTTTTTAGTCCATTTGCCAAAGAAAAAGCCTTAACCTGAACTATGATGCTGTCATGTGACCTCCACAACCTCATCCCCTGCCAGGCTCAGCCTCCTACACCACACTCTAATTATATTAATTATAAGTAGTTTCTTCTACACATTAAGCTCTTTCTTATTTTTGTGCCTTTGCCTGTCTTCTTCTCTCTGCCAAGAGCACACTTCCCTGATTCTTTGGCTCAATTCACTCAATTCAATTATCAGCTCCTCTAGGAAGCTTCCCATAGCTGTCTAAGGTCAATTTAAGAGCTGCTTCTCTGTCGTTCCTTAACACACAGGACCTACTCCTATTATAGTAACAGTGATTATCAGTGCATGTGTCTCTTCTTCTTGAGGACAGGGCTCTCACTTACTCATCTGGGTATTCATAGGTAATAGTTCCAAGTAGTTGCTTAAAACAAATTTGGTGAAGTAATGTAAAAATTGTGCAGTAGACAATGTGCAGTCTCTGATTTTTGAAAATCATGCTGTAATTTGTGAGAATGTGCTGGGTCAAGAGTTTTCCGAGGTTAGGTTGAAGGCATTGTTTAGTTCTATCAAATATTCATGCTGTTATTTTATTGTATTTGCAACTAACACATCCATTTTCAAAGTCAGGGGAAAATATCTCAGTGTGGGCATTCATTTACAGCACTGTTTCCTGGTTGTCTCTTCTAATGCTTGACATTTCTTCTTCTTATATAATAATCCTTAGGTAAGGTTGCAAACATAAGCAGCAGGATCTAAGGTGGATTTGATTTAACCCAAATCAATTTAAATCACACTTTTAAGCCACAACTTTGATCACTTAGACAAAACCTAGACTCAATTACCACTTCTCCACAATGTGCCCAACTATTTTCTAATAAAACCTTAATGCATGTGTTTCCAGATCCAGACATACTAAATGTTTTACTTTAGATGGCCGGGGATGGTGGCTTACGCCTGTAATCCCAGCACTTTGGGAGGCCGAGGCGGGCAGATCACGAGGTCAGGAGTCACCTAGCTAACAAGGTGAAACCCTGTCTCTACTAAAAATACAAAAACAAAATTAGCCGGGCGTGGTGGCAGGCATCTGTAGTCCCAGCTACTCGGGAGGCTGAGGAGAGAGAATGGCCTGAATCCGGGAGGCGGAGCTTGCAGTGAGCTGAGATCACACCACTGCACTCCAGCCTGGGCAACAGAGCAAGACTCCGTCTCAGAGGGGGAAAAAAAAGTAGATAGTCCTATGTGCAGATTTAAATAAATAATTTTTAAAATTTACAGTCAATATACTTAGAAAACCTAATTGTATCTGGTTGTTTTGGTTATTGGATAAAACACTCTCATGATAACAGTCTTGCCTCACTCCTAGTGCTTGCTGTAATATGAACATCGTTATTCCACTCCTTGGTCATCCCCCATTTGACCAAGTGTTTGAGGGTTTTTTGTTTGTTTGTTTTGCTTTCCCACAATAGTAGCCATTTTCTTTCAGGATTAACTCTACCCCCAGTACATATTCTTTCCATGTGTTAATCAGTCTCTGATGTGACTTACAGCAATCAATTATGTAAAGACTGAGTTTTTCCATCTTTATTACTGTATGTCTCTAAAGCATTTTCTTCCATTTTCTTCTCTCAGTAGACAAAGGTGTACTTGCTTCTCTCTATACTTAACGATTGCATTCATATTCTCAATTTGAACCATTCCCATCTTGCTGTCTTCTCCATAGCACCTGAATTGTCCACCTACTTACCACTCTCATACATATGCATTCCAAGACTCCTATTTTGGAAGTTTTAAAAGATGCATATGTTTCTTTTTATTTTTTGTGAAATAGACTTAACTCAGGTGCCTCTCTTTCTGTCTAAATGAAACAAAAACACACCATTTAAAATGAAAAATTTTATCTATTTTGTTTACATAAATACAGATTAGTTGAGTTATTACTGCCAAGTCAGCATGAGCAAATTGCTGACTTGCATGTCCCAAATGTAAGCTTTTTCTACCTGTTTATCAGTGAATTAGAAATGAAATATGTTTTCCTTTTTTATCCTGCTTAATGTTCCTTCACTTCCCAATTTGTTTAGCATACATTATTTAGAGAGAGATGGGTATGGGCTAGAGATAATTCTTAAAACTGTAAATGGGAATCTATCACAAGAAAGTTCAACAACAAATATTCAATTGTAACCTTTATATACAAGTAACTGTCCTAGCCTTGAGATACCTTGTAGATTGCTTCCATTGGCCTGAACTATTCACCTTCCCCTTATCCAAAACATTCACCATGTCACTTTACAGTTCCTTCCACCTCTGCAGGTTAAATGTACTTCACCACTACTTGGCTTTTTGTGTGCTCACGTGACTTGCTTTGCCTAATGAAATGTTAGCAAATATGACACAAGCAGAAGCATGAAAAACACTTTGTTGGGCTTGCTTCCTTCATCTTTGTCATCTCCATGAGAAACATGGGCACTACATAGCCCATTGGTCTATAGCTCCCACGTGCAGACACCTGCTTTATAATACTCTTTGTTTTCTGATGCATATATTCAGTTATAATCATAAATTCCTTTCTGGATATTGAGAGTGAATACAGACTAATTGGGAGAATTTAACAAGCATTTCTGCAACTAAGATAACTGGAAATATTTCCACTCAGTATTATTCTAAATTATCAAATTTCAGTGTCAAGGGCTTTATCTCCTGAGCAGAGGCAGTTAAAATTTTAGTCTTAAGAGTCTTATTTTCCATCCATTTTTCAAGCTCTCTCTCTTCTCTCTCTTTATATATCTATATACATACATACATACACACATATATAAAGTATATAAAATGTATTATTAAGGTGAACATACATTACTTTTGCTGTACATATGTATAAGTGCATAGCTAAGGTAATATATGTGCATATTTTATTATGTAGTATACACAGGCTTATAAAGAGGAACTATGTCTTTTGCTGATTATCTTCATCTGTCTATATAGTCATGTGTCACTTAATGACAGGGGTGCATTCTGAGAAGTGTATCATTAGGCGATTTCATGGTTCCCTGAACATCACAGAATGTATACACAAACCTAGATGGTAAAGCCTACTGTACACGTAGGCCACATGCTATAGCTTATTGCTCCTATGCTATAAACCTGAACAGCAAGTTACTGTACTGAATACTATAGGCAATTGTAACACAATGGTAAGTATTTGTCTGTCTAAACAAATCTAATCATAGAAAAGGTACAGTCAAAATACAGCATTATAATCTTATGGGACCACCATTGGACATGTGGTCTGTCATTGAAAAGTCATTGTGTGACACATGTCTGTTTTTGTTTCTATTTTTTTGATTTATCAGTTTTTGCTATCTCTATCTCCTAATGTGATAAACAGTAACTATTTTAATTACTATGGAATATTCTTTCCTTTCTCAAATAATGAATTCACTATTTTATATTTCCTTAATATATAAATTTTGGAAACATATCATTTTGTGATCCATTTAGCTTTTGTTTTTACAAACAACCAAGCTGTGTCTACGCTGCTCACTTGTAAAATAAGCAAACTATCAACAATTTTTTTCAGCTCTATTTTCCCTTGACCTCTGAACTCCTTTTATCTGTATTTTAATGCCAAGGTTAATAGCATTTATATTCTGCTTCATAATATAATCATATATTCTGTGCTTTGTCTATATGTTGATTCTAAATATTGAGAATCAATGAAGTGTTTTCTTTGCTAATGACTATGCATATATGATTATGCAGTTAATTAATACATAATTGGCCTTCTGTACCCATAGGTTCTGCAGCCATAGATTCAACAAACCAGATTACAAATTTTTGGAAAAAAATGGAGGTTGCATTTATACTAAACATGTACAGACATTTTTCTTGTAATTATTACCAAAACAATACAGTACAGAAAAAATATTTATATAGCATTTACATTGTATTATGAATTATAAGTAATTAAGAGATGATTTAAGTAATATTGGAGGATATGTGTAGCTTATATGTAAATACTATACTATTTTCTATAAGGTACTTGAGCATCCAAGAATTTGGTTATCTGTGGGACATCCTGGAACCAATTCCCCATGAATACTGAAGGATGACTCCATTGTTATTATAATACTTTTCTTATACATCCATTGCTTTTACTTGAGTTTTAAATGGCCTTTTTACTTGTTTGTATTCAATGCTGTGTCAATGTAAAAAGTTATTCTGACTAAAAGGAGTCACCTAAATTATAAGCCTTGCTTGATACCAAACTTTTTGTATTTATAAAAATGATATAAGTGAGTACCAGGCATAGTCAAAGCATTCACTTCTTAGATAAATTTTAAACTATCATATGCATGTTTCAGAAAATTCTTTTCTGTACTAAGATTTGATTTTATTTCATAGTAACAGATAAATCTTGAGCAATATAGGCAAAAACAGTGCTCACAAAAGAAGTCATTTCTTTTTTTTATTATTCTTCCCTTCTATGCTGCTTCAGTAATTTAATTATGACCCATAAATTTATAATCAAAGGTATATTTACAATAAACACTCTAGTCAAACCAGGTATATCCTGCTAGAAGACTTTACAAGAAAACAACTTTCAAATATCTTTCTCTAGCCAATCCCATGTATATTGTACAAGTGTACCTGGTCAAGTTCATTAGCAGGTTTATAAGGAAATGTCTTGGTCACTCTATTCCACCTCCTACAGCAGAGAAGGGGTAAATAATAGGAATGCCGTAAATACTTTTCTCACATTATTCGATGTTTCAACTTCTAAAAGACAGTGTCAAATCTCTAGACTCGCCTAATTTCCTTTAGGCTCAGGAGCTTTCTATCACCTTCTCAAGTAACTGACCAGGAAAGGTAAGAAAGGTCCATATTCTGAATTATTGTGTCTTTGAAATATCTATATTGTATCACATATGATTGATTTTAGGGGCTGAATCCAGAATTCTAAGTTCAATATTATCTTTTCTCAGAATTTCAGAGGTCATATTCAGGTATGTCCCAGCATATGGTGCAGCCAACATGATGTATTTATTATCGTTAGACCTTTATGGGACAGCTATGTGTTTAAGAATGTTTAGGGCCAGGAATTTAGGTGGAAGTGATATGGACAGGAGACAGGGAAATGCTGGGGAGAAGGGGGTGGTGCCCCGCAAAGGCTCTATCCTCAAGCTTGGATACTCGCGGCCATAAATGAGGACAGGCATTCCTGTTTTTGCGCCCAAAAAGTTGCTTTTTGGCTCACCATGCACGCTATCCTGTACCCGTATAACCCCCAAACCTCAGGCTCCAGAAGCAGACAAAGCAGGAGAGGAGACCAGGAGACACACAGACGGACACGCAGACGGACACGGCAGCAGAGAAAGAGAGAAAAAGAAGGAACATCTGAACGCTGAGAGGAGTTTGGCTAGGGGCGGTTGGAGAAGAGTTCGGCTGCTGAATTGCCAAACTCCAGGGGAAGATCATCTTCCCACTCCATCCCTTCTTCCAGGTCCCCATCCATCCCACTGAGAGCCACCTCCACCACTCAGTAAAACTCCCGCATTCATCCTTTGATTCTGTGTATGGCCCAATTTTTCCAGGAAGCTGCACAAGAGCACAGAACATATAAAGCTGTCACACTGGCCCTCTGCCCTTGCAGAAAGGCAGAGGGTCCATTGAACTGGTTAACACTCAAGCCGTCTGTGGATGGCAGGGCTAAAAGGGCACACTGTAACACACACCCATTTAGGCTCCTTTACCTGTTCATCTGTGTGCTCCCCCTCTGGTAAGGGGTTTGAGTAGTGCCCGCGGCCAAACAGATGAGCCACACCCCTGTCGCATGTCTGGGAGGGGGATCAGGGAACTCTCCCATTTCAGAAGAGAGAAGACATGAGTTTATCACTCAACTCATTATTGCTTAATTTATTCAATTTGGTATACTATCACAAATGTCTGTCATTACCCATTTGCCAGTTATTTGACAAACAATTTATTTCCAGAATCATGCCAATTAACTATCATTAATTGAATATTTTGCTGGTGTCTCCCCTGCACAACAGGTAAAACTTTACTGAGAAGACTCACTCTGAGACACGAGGAAAAATTATACTATTTATTAACCACGTTGTAAACTGGAATTTGCTAAATGTTTTACTATTGTCCTATTTTACCTTCACAAGAATTTGAAGTCAGATTATCCTTACATACACATTTTCACCCAAACTTCAGAAAAGTAAACTGAGCTTTAGAGAGATTAAATTTGATATTAGGTCACACAGTTAATATGTCGTTGAGGTAGAAGTAAATCCAGAACTACCTTACCTAGATCCTACTCAGCACATTAAATTATTTCCCTTTCAACATAGGGAGAAGAATGCCCAGTTTAAGATTTCTTCTAGTCATCAATTTTTTTATCAAGAACAAATACGTCTTCAAACATTTGTCCAAATTTCTTGCTTGATTTTATTTGTCCTTGAGAACTCATACCTGTGCTTTCTCATCTGTCTAAGGATGGTTGCTGAAGATCTATTCCTGGTGGGCAGTGATTTGTCAGTTTTTTATTATGGCCAAATGAAGATGCTCATTTATTCACATCCACACCATAATGTCAGCTTCATAATCAGAAAAGAGTACTTCCGTTATTTTTCTTATAAATGTCAACCATCCAAAGATTTTAACCATATGAGGCTAATAGCACTCACCAGAAATGATTCCTGCAAGCATACTGAGCTAAAAATGGAGAAGATATAAGTAACTATCACAAAATTCACTTAGACCCAATTGTCTGGTGGGATTGGCCTGTATTCCACAATGCAAAGCTAATTGGAGAGAGGAAATCAGGCAGTGATGACCACACATGTGGATATCCAGAAGGAGACAGAGAGATGGAAATAATGCTGGAATGAATCACGGAGGTTGTTCTGTTTCTGCTTCAGCTCTTTTTTTGATGCATGTTTTAAACAAGATTTGGACTTCACAAAACTGAAGCTGTTATTTACCTCAGAGAAGTGCCACTCACTGTGGAGCTACAAAGGTATATGTTCAACTGCCTACAGTGGAGCTCAGGCAGATCTGGAATGTTGAACCCAGGAGTAAGCACACTGAAGGGTTTGAAAGAAGGATTAGATTGCACATGGTACCATCCATGTTAGCAAGTTTTGTAGACAAAGGTAATAGTAACTCTTGTTGTAACAAACTACAAAATTAAAATTTGGACCATGGTATACGAATTCTACTATTGATTAAAGGTTTTAACTTTATGGTAAAGTGCTTATATTGCAGACCTTTGCTGGGATGATACAAAAAAGAATTATGCAATCCAGAAATATTCGATTAAATGAGTAACCTGAGAAAATTCAGATAATAAAGTCATTGTTTCAGAAAGAATGTGCAAAACATTGAATCCCAGTGCCTGACATACAGTAAGGGGATAATAAATTTTAGTTCTCCTTGACTGTAACTGCATGTTAAATTTCCACTTTTAAATTTTTATTATTCATTCATTTTCCTAACTCAGGCAACTAGAGTATAGAAACAATAAGAAATGGGGGAAAACACCAGATGTCCTTGATAAGTTGCATTATCATGGAACTTCTTCCTCAGTCTCTCCAAATGGTAGGGCAAAAATGAGTAATTCAGATCAATGAGATAACCTCCCTCCAGTGCTAAAATATGATGATTATTAATTGTGAGAGAATAGGTTAGTAATCATCTCTCTGTGTCAGCTTCCTCAATGCAGGCAGGTTCACTCCTGCATAAAAAAATTACCCCAAAATTTAATAGCTTAAAACAATACATATCACGTTCTTGTAGGTTAGAAATGCAAGCATGGTTTAACTGGATCTTCAGCTTCAAGATCTTTTACAAGGCTGCAATAAAATTCTAACCAGGTTAAGAACTGCTTCCAATTCAGGTATATGATTATTGAAGCGTTCGGTTCCTCCTGGATGGTTGGACTGAAAGGCTTCAGTAATTTGCTAGCTGTTACTTGAAGGCTGACGTCAGTTTCTTGCCTGTTAAGACTCTCCCACAAGGCAATTTGCTTTAACAAAGTCAGGAAGAGAATTTGTTAACTAGGCTGAAGTCACAGTCATTTGTAACCTAATCATGGAAGTTGATACCGCAACATCTTTGCCATTTGCTATATTTTAAAAGTCAAGCCATAAGTTTAGCCCGCACTAAAGGGGAGGGGATTATATCAGGGTAGGGGTAATAGGAGTGAGAATCATTTGATGTCATCTTAGCGGCTATCACAACGGGCGGTGCACGGATACAGTCCCTGGAAAGGGCCAAGCATGGTGGCTTGCACTTATAATTCCAGCAAGTTGGGAAGCCTAGACAGGCAGATCACTTGAGCACCAGAGTTTGAACCAGCCTGGGCAACATGATGAAATCCTGTGTCTAAAAAAAAAAAAAAAAAAAAAAAAAAAAATTAACCAGGCATGGTGGCATGCAATTTTAGTCTCAGCTGGTCGGGAGGTTGAGGTGGGATCATACTACTGCTCTCCAGCCTGGGCAACAGAGTGAGACCCAGTCTCAAAAAAAAAAAAAAAAAAAGAAAAGAAAAGAAAAGAAAAGAAAAAGAAAAGAAAAGAAAGAGAGAGAGGAAGGAAGGAAGAGAAGGAGGGAGGGAGGGAGGCCCTGGAAAGTGTTCAGTGCTGCATAAATGTTAGCTAGTGCTATTTTTGCTAATAATAATAATGTGTTCACACAGTGCTTGCTTGTTAACCAATTTAAAACATTTAAATACCTTATTTGAGCCTTTTCAACATGTTAGATAAGTTAGATATATATTATTATGCCGATTTTCTAAATTTGAAAAATGTTAATTAATGGAAATTAATTTTGCACTTGGATTTCTGCCCTTAATATTCACAGGAAGAGTTTTCAAGGAAAGAGAAGAAGTGATAGGAAAAATGTGCTATATAAACATCTTTGGATGCCATTTTACCTGAAGATAGGCATGAAACGCCTTACATTTCAGTTATCTGTAGCTGTGTATCAAACCACCTTATAACAGTGGTATAGATCAAGAACGTTTATTAATTTTTCTCACAAGTTTAAAAGTGAACTTCACGAGGATGTTCTTACTTTGAGACTCTGAAGCATTTGTAGTCAGATGCTACCTGAAATGAATGTCATCATTCCCTTTTTCAGGAACCTGTGCTGCAAAGTCTGTAACAACGGGGCATCTTCCTCTCTCTCCACCATATCTTTATGTAGGCTTTCTCCAGTATCTTCCTCAGAAGAAGTTAGGCTTCTTATTGGGCTACTGAAAACTCTGAGAGTGCTTTTCCTAGATAAATTAGCAGACACTAAATGGCTTTTTCTAAACTATCATCAACAGTCACATGACATCACTTCCAATGCAATCTACTCATTGAGACAGTCACAAAGGCATGACCAAGTTCAAGGAGAGGAAACAGAATTCACTTTTTTATAGGAAGAATATCAAGTAATTTCAAATTATATTTTAAAACCACCACGTCATGCTCAACTAGGTTATTTATGTGAAAATATGAAAATATCAGCAAATCTCATCTTTCTTTCCTCTTCCTTTTCTGTGCATATGCCTGGTTTCTTTTCCATATTTCTCTCCATTAAATTAATAAATGTGTACCTTTTTAAATAGTGATTTTATCCATTTTCATTGGTTTCTCAAATGTTTCTCAACATTTTTCTTGGCTCTAGCTTCAGAATTGTTTAGTCACAGTGAATTCGGAGAGTTCAAAGAGTGAGAGACCATTAACTGAAACCATCACACCTTTGAGTCTCCATGCTTCTCTTTCATCATTTTTAGGCTCACATTTTACTCATCTTGCTTATACTCATTACTCCTCATCTTAAAGATCTAATGCATCAATGAACTGGTGAGAAATCTTAACCACACGGCACATGTCATTAAACAAGGACTCACAGATTCATATTCAGGAGATTTTCAGAGCTAAGAAATGAAAGAGAAAAAAGGAAAGCTGCTTTCTGTGGAACTACAAACATTTCATTTACTCTGAACACATCTGACTTCTGTAAACTGCCAGTGTACCCTAAGCAGAAGCAAAAGAAAATCATTATGTGATACATTTTAATTTCATTACCGAACTTATTAAAATGGAGTTATAGGACTTTCTTGAGATATTGAAATTTCTGTATACCACAGGTTTTAAATATAACTTGTCTGTCTTAGCATAAGGAAGCAAATTACAGAGAATAGTAAAGATTCTGGAAACCAAGAAAGTTGACAGAACAGAAAGTCTGTTACTCTTGCAAGTTCCTTCATCTCTACCTCAAACGTGCCTTGCTATGCTTTGTCTTTAAATAGAAAACAGAATTCCTCTATTAATTTCAAATGATCTCCACAGCAAGCAAGCACATTTGACCCCGCCAATGCCCTTCAGCCAAAGTTGACCAGGAACACACCTATAGTTGAGTAAGTTGGGTATTTTGACTGTTGCAATGAGGAAAAACACATACCATGGGAATCATGGGATTTCTCAATAGGAGCATGTTAGAAAAGACTTTTATGGAACTTAGGGTTATCTTAGTTTTGATAAGCACTTGAAAGAAATGAGGCTTTGCTCTGGCTTAGATACTATTATGAAGTGTGGTTAATTACATGATTATTTATATTAAAAATTCGTATCTAAAACCCAGAAAAAATAGGCTGAGGTGCAGTTATAATTGATAAAGAAGTAGCAATCACTCATTAGTAAGGATAGCGGGTGTTTGTGACTTGGAAAATATTCAATTTTGTGCATGCATTCAGAGATGATTACAAAATAGCCAGATTTTGGCTTAATGACCACCCTTATCTTGTGTTAATGTCCCGTAAAATTGGTGAGCACCAAAACACAGTTGATTGTACCAGGACAGCTCCCAGCTGTCAAGAGCTGCTTTATATTTCTCCACCTTATATAAGTTGCTCAATTTCCCTCATCTTTAGTTTCCTTTATATAAAATGGGGATATAAGAATAACATTTCCTTAATAGAATTGTGGTGTTTTGATTCCTAGCAAAATTGAAAGGAAGACACTTACTTCCACAGAGTTTCATCCACTGTCGATATGTGTATGTGCATGTGTGTGTATATACACACACGTATTTTTATATATATATACGCACATATATATGAATGAGAGAGAAGAGACGAACTAATTGAACTAGACCTCAAGAAATTTCAACATCGTTCCTTTATCACCTTTCTTTAAATTCTTTCTATTGTACATCTCAGTTTTCTAATCTTTATATTAGATTAAAAGTGATTCTATTATAGTTCTTTTGTTCTTGAAAACATACCTTCCTTTGATTTTTTTTTCTTTTTATAAGCTTTTCTAGGTTTTTTTTTGAACTAAAACACACATATAGAAAAGTGCAGAAAACAGAAGTGTGAACACCAATGTAAACACATAATACCCAGAAGAAAATCTAGAATGACCTTGGGTTTGGGGAAGACTTTTCAGATAGGACATCAATGGTGAAATCCATAAAAGAAAAAATTGGTAAGATAAATTAAAATTAAAGATTTATGCTCTGTGAAAGACACTGTCAAGAGAATAAAAAGATAAGCCACAGACTGGGTGAAAATATTTGCTAAATACATAACTGATAGAGGACTGCTATTCAAAATATTGAAAGAATTCTTAGGACACACAAATAAGAAAACAACTGAATTTTTAAAATGAGCCAAATACCTTAACATGCACCTCAACAGAAGAAAAATATATACAGAAGAAAATTAACCATATGAAAAGATTCTTTATATCATATATCATCAGAAAAATATAAGAAATAGCAATGAGATACCACTGCATACCTATTCGAATGGCTAAAATCCAAACCACAAACAACACCAACTGCTAGAAAAGATGTGCAGCAACAGAAACACTTGTTCATTGATGATGGGTATGAAAACTGGTATAGCCACATTGGAAGACAATTTGGTAGTTTCATTAAAACTAAATATATGCTTAACCTACAATTCAGCAATCATGCTCCTTGATATTTACTCAAAGGAGTTGAAAAGTCATAAGCCCACAAAAATACTCACTCATGAATGTATATAGTAGCTTTGTTAATAATTGCTGAAACTTGAAAGAAACCAAGATACCCTTTAGTAGGTGAATGGATAAATAAACTGTAGTACAACCAGACGATGAAATGTTATTCAGCACTAAACAGAAATAAGATATCAAGCCATGAAAAGACATGGAGAACACTTAAATGCATGTTACTATGTAAAAGAAGCCAATCTGAAAATGCTACATAATATATGATTCCAATTATACAGCATTCTAGAAAAGTCACAACAGTGGAGAGAGTAAAAAGATCTGAGTTTATCAGGATGGATGAATAGGTAGAGCACAGAGGATTTTTACATCAGTAAAACTACTTGGTAGGATACTATAATGGTGGATACACTTAATTATATATTTTGCTAAACTCATGGAATATATAATTCTAAGAGTAAATTCTAATACAAACCATGATCTTTCAGGGATAACACTGTGTCAGCGTATGTTCATTGACTGTAACAAATGCACTACTCTGGTGGGGGATACTGACAGTGGATGAAACTCTGTGGAAGTGTCTTTCTTTCAATGTTGCTATGAATCAAAAATGGCTGTAAAAAGTAAAGTATATTTAAAATAAATAAATAAAAGGAATTTGAGTATATTTGGAAGCCAAATATGTGAAGCAGTAAAAAACAAAATAGAAAGAAGGAAAAGGTAATGATGTCAATTAAGACCATGATGAAGAAAGTGGAGAATAAGAAGCCACAACCACTGGTACCACTCTGGCCTCTCCTGTGTTCCACCCCAACCTCAATCATTATCTTCTCCCTGAGGATATGGGAGAAGTCTCCCATAAAGAATATGGGAGACTTCCTGTCTCCCAGAGTACAGAATTTTATGATAATTATTTAATTAATATAAAGTGTTTATTTTTATAGGCCTATCTTTGTTACTATATGAGACGTAAATCTTGAGTGTGTTTTGAATGCCATAATTGTTTTTGGAAGAAAAGATCAAATGTATGAGTATGCCTCTTTGGGTATGGATGTTAAAGGAGAAGCAGAATAAGTAGTGCAATTGCAAAGGCACACTTTTAAGTAGACGTCATTTTGTCCCATGCATATGATTCAAAATGGTACCAGCCCAAGGCAAAATAGATGGAGTTGACTTTCATCATCTCCAGCCATTTTGCCTGTTTTTCTAAGTTCCTAGTGGCTTTAGGTCCTCTATTTTGTCTCTTAACCTTCCCACTTGTTTAATGGGAAAGATTCTTATATCATCATTCTTGCTTCAGGACAAATGTGTGTACTATTAGCTGAATGTAAACTACTATTCTCTCTTATTAAAATGTTTGCATTTTAAGAATTTACTCTTTTTATATTCCTGCTGATGAGATTTTAAGAATCAGTAATGAAAAATGACATTTTGGACATAAATAGGTTTCCTTGGCAACCTTAATATCATATGATGATGATATATGTTGATACTAGTTTTGAACAAATGACCGTTTCCCTGATTGGTGATGAAAAGAGGCCTGCACTGGAAATGAGTAGACTTGACTTCTAAACCCAGTTCTAACAGTATGATCTTGAAGAAGTAATTTTGTCATGCTTGCCCTGTTGTTTGATTGGGATCTGCTAAGAATTAACCTCAATTTGAGCTACAGGATGGTAGTGATATAAAGCACTAGCTCTGCCTTTGAAGAGACCTGAGTTAATGGGAGAGACAAGTAAGCAAACTGCCAAAGTAGGCAGCTTATGATATGTGATATGATAAAAGTGCCAAGAATATGCCACAGAAAAACCACAGAAAGACCAGTGGTTCACAATTCAAAGACAAGCAAAACTTCTTCTGGAAGGTCAAATTTAGAAGACATGGAGGAGTGAGCCAGGTGAAGAAGGAGGAGAGAAATTCTAGGCAGTAAAAAACAATGAGAAAATGAACAACAAAACCCAAGTAGCTAGCAGTGTGGTTTCACCTGGAAATTAGAGCTGGAAATTAGTGGTGGGTAAAGGGAAAAACATGCTCATTACATTCATCTTGGGGCCATGGAAGTGACAGGGTACTATTGGAGGGTAACATCGCCAGATAAATAGAAGAGCAACATTAATTTTCAAATTCATAAGATTATGCCAGCTACAATAAGAATAAAGGATTGGACAAATCGGAATCAGAACTGAGGACAAAGAAAACAAGTAAATGACTATTTACGTAATAATAAACTTAGAAAAGAAATTTGGCAGTGGCAGATGATTAATACAGTTTCAGACATGTCAATTTTGATGTTTCTGGTAGAGTATTAAAACATATTTCCTGTGTGCATGAATAAATAAGTGAATGAATTAATAAATAAATTAAACAGCTGCTTTGAGCTCAGAATTTTGAATCTGAGGTACTGAATAGAATGATGTCAGCATATAGAAAATTCTTGAAGTCATAAAAATGAATATCATTTAGTAAATGAAGAGAAGAGTATCAAACCTCTCCTACCAGATGTAAAGTGTGGCCACGGATATTGAAAACCCCTGTAGCAGTATCCATGACCCTGATTTGAAAATAGGACTACAGCACAAGTACTGGGTTGTGATATTAACACTTAAGGTTCATTATCCTACAGAATTGTCAACTGCCCCTTATGGGTAATCTCTAAAGTTCTCACAGCTGTGCCCAAGAGCCATGGATAAGACAGTCCATTGAAGGAGTTAGTTCTAATTTCAAAATATTAGAGAAAAAATTTCGATGTCTCCCTAGAAGACAAACCATAAATAGAAAAACACATTACAATCATCCAAGGATATATTATTCAGTAAAAGAAATACATTAGGATTGCATGTATCAACATGAAAAATATCTCATAAACAATGATATGCATGAAATGTCTTTTAAGAGGTCAATTATGTAAAATTTGAAAACAGAGAACTATGCTATATGTTTTATATGGATAATTCCATATGTAAAAATATCATAAAACATGTATAGAAATATAAACTCCAAAATCCTCATAGGATTACTTTTTGAAGGAAGAGAAAACTTGAGGGTTTCAATTGTACTGTAACATTTTAATACATTTTAACTCTTTTTTAAATATTGGTTTTGTAGGTTAAAATAAAACATTTCATATGAAAAATATCACATCATATTGTTTGGCATGTTTACAAACTTTGTATAAATGTAATGACGCTCAATATATTTTTCTCCAATTTCCCATATCTGCTAACTGCTATCTTTTTAAGATTTATATGTGTGGATGTTGTTTTACTATTGCCTGCTCTCTTCTATATGGTTATAATATTTCATAGCAATATTTTTAAGAAAGCAAAGAAAAGAAGTAAAGAAAGAAATACACAATAATCAGAAATAATGTGAATCTAGGAAAATTATTTGTGACTTGGTTCTGAGTTTGCTGCAGTACTTTATATTACAGTCTTGGTTTCTGATGTGTTCGTCCTGGGAACAGATCAGCAGGCTGACTGCATATGTATAATACTACCTCATGCCATCTCTCCAATCGCCCCTCCCTAAAGCCAAGTGAGTCTAGATCCTCTGGCAGATTTCTGAAGTAGACATGATTTTGCAAATATCCTCCAGTTCTCCACTTTCACATTAGACCTGGAAAGGCAGTAGCCCTTACAGGAGTATCTCACTTACTTTAACATATGATTTTTATTTCTCCTCTGATACTACAACCTATCACAGTGGCAGAGGTTGAAGAGCTGGGATTTAGTGTGCCATAACAGAAGGCAGTGCGACATAGTAGTAACATTCATGGGTGGGGGAAATTACAGTCAGGAAGCCACAGAGTTAATAATCAATATCACCATAAGGTTCCCAAGAGCTGGTCCTCTACACTCAAACATAAGTAGTAAGAATATGCCTACAATAGAACCAGAAGATAATTTTCATTCAGCTACTTGTTCCTGTGGTTTGGTAAAGATATTCCAGGTACTGCTCTGTGGTGTGCCAAAAGATGTCTTTGAGTTTTATCTGAGTTACCTATGATTCCTCCAAGCAGGCTAGTACTTGGAGGTTATTAGTAGTACTGAGAGTTGTAAGAAAAGATCAGAATTTGAAGTCACGGTTGCTCTGAAATAGATTTGTTAAATGGAAAAGGAATGAAGTGAGTTGTTTTAGGCAGTCAGCTATGGTGAAGCAGGTAGCCCAGTCACATTGTCAGTGGTTGGTATAAACGTTTGTATGCAAGTATAAAAATTAAGGAATTTGCAAGTAGAAAAGTTAAGTAATATGAGAATGACCTCCAGTTTAATCCATGTTGCTACATATAACAGGATTTTATTATTTCTATGGCTGAAGGTCATTATGTTAATGAAGTAAGCCAGACACAGAATGACAAATATCACATATCTTATATGTGAGAACTGTAAAGGTGGATCTGATGGAAGTACAGAGTAGATTGATGGTTATCAGAGGCCAGGAAAGGTAGGAGGGAGGGGAATAGAGGTTGATAAATACAGTTAGATAGAAGGAATAAGATCTATTGGTTGATAGTACAGTAGAGTGACTATTCTTAATAATAATTTATTGTATATTTTTAAATAGCCAGAAGAGAAAAATTTGAATGTTTCCAACATAAAGATTCGATCATTACACATTGTATGCATGTATCAAAATACCACATTTCCACCAAAAATGTATAAGCATCATGTATCAGCACAGAAAGAAATATTTAAATGACATGTCCTTTGACTGGTTTTGGGGGGTTGGGCTCATTAAATATGTTGATTATTTACAATAAGCATTGAACAGTGCCATTTAAAATTGTAATATAGTCATAGATTCACGCACTTGGAGGCAGATAATACTATGGATAATGCTTTTAATTGACATAAAACCACTTAGCTGGGGTTGATTATGTCCCTCAGGAGACATTTGGTAAACTTGCAGTATCTGAAGATATTTTTGGTTGTCACAACTTGGGGGAGGTGCTGTGCTACTGGCATTTTGTGAGTAAAGACCAGGAAAACACACACATACACACACACACACACACACACATTATCTAGCCTGAAATGTCAATAGTGCTGGCCTTGTGAAACCATGATGTAGAATATACAGGTGGCTAGACTAAGGCAAGAGATGGTGAAAACACTGCATAAATTTTAAGGCTTCTATCACCACAAGGATGGTATCTTTACTGTGAGCATGTAATAAGTCAAAATTATAATCTGTTACACTGATGCCTACACATTAAAATATGCCATGTCAATTTTGGATCCATTAGGAACCCTATTTCAAGATTTTGTCTGGATCTCGGTGAGGGCCAGTTTGACATCATGGCCTTGGGTGAGGATATCCTTAGCCTAAATATAATTCAATTTTTCATCATTTAGACCAGATCATCTCAGCCTTCTATGTCACCAGGGGTACCCTTTAATAAGCCTGAATCTTGGCTTTCCTATAATGCATAGGTATGTTGTGCTGGCATACTGCCTATTCCAGATAACATCTTTTATTTGAAGACTAGGAATCAATTCTTTGTCTAAATCCATCTGTACCTTTTTTCTTTTTTTTTTTTTTTTACTTTCTAGGTTATATCACACACAACTCAGAGAATTGACACCTAGCATGGAGTGTATTTTGGCATTGATCTCAGGTGTTTCAAATGGGTAGTGTTTTCCTTATTTGCTAATCTGTGCCACAAAGACAACACTGATGGCCAGCAAGTCCTATCCCTAAAGTATTTATCTTTTTTCTAGTAGCAGTTTTTCGGAAAGTCTAACATAAAGAGGGAATTTACTTTAATGATTATATTTCATTATATAAGACTTAGCAGACCAAAGAAAGGGACTCATTTGGTAGCTTTGAAGAAGTAAGCTGCCATGTTGTGTGAGAACCTCATGACAGGGAATTGCTGGTGAGCACTAGGAGCTGAGACTGGCCCTCAGCCAACAGCCTACAAGAAAACAGGGACTTCTGTCCTACAACCACTAAAAAATGAATTAAACCCAAAACCAAGTCCCCGTAGAAGTGGATTCTTCCCCAGTTGAACCTCTGTTCCTGAGAATTTAGTCCAGCCACATTTTCCTTGCAGTGCTATGAGACCTTATGAAGCAGAGGACTTAGTTCAGTGATGCCTGGAATCTTGACCCACAGGAACTGTGAGGTAATAAATGGTGGTTGTGTTAAGCCTCTAAGTGTGTGGCAATTATGCAGCATAAGGAAAGAAAGCACCATACATTAAATAAATTTGTAAAACCATATTTTGTATATTAACATGTATAGGTTCACTATTCTTACTCATAAACGGATAAACTATCTTTTAAAACATTTCTTGTTTCTGATTTCTCATATGGTAAACACCAGTGAGTATAGTATAAACAAAAGCTCTCTGGGCTCCTCATATATATATAGATATATATACATTATATATAGATCTATATATGCGCATATATATCTATATGTATATATGTGCATATATATGCACACATATATATACACACACACACACATATATACAATTTGCAATATATACTTATATTGCAAATTGCAAAGTCAGGTTTACACTTCATCTCCACCTCTGAGCTCAAAAAAATGAATAGTATAGTAGTTAAGTGCACAAGGATCTGAATTGCCAACCATACCAGCTATATGACCTTGCATAAGATACATAACCTCTTGGCATTTCAGCTTCATGTTGTGTCAAGAAGGTATAAATCAATAGAAAAATGTAAAAGTTAATTGATAGAAGCTAGAAGAATTGAGCTATAGGCCCGGCGCGGTGGCTCACGACTGTAATCCCAACACTTTGGGAGGCTGAGGTGGGTGGATTACCTGAGGTCAGGAGTTCGAGATCAGCCTGACCAACATGGTGAAACACTGCCTCTACTAAAAATACAAAATTAGCCAGGTGTGGTGGCACACACCTGTAATTCCAACTACTTTGGAGGCAAAGGCAGAAGAATTGCTTGAATCAGGGAGACGGAGGTTGCAGCGAGCCGAGATTGCGCCACTGCACTCCAGCCTGAGCAACAAGGGTGAAACTCCGTCTCAAAAAAAGAAAATAATTGAGCTATAGTAACAATTAAATAAATAAATCTAAAATAATGATGAGTGATAACTGTTTGGGGGGACTTATTGTGTATTAGAAATAAATGGCTTTACAAAGTTTATTTTATTGGATCCTCATAAAGATTCTACAATTATATTCATTTCATAAATAAAGAGTCTGAGATGTACAGAAGTGAAATATCTTGCTCAAAATTCACAGCAGGTACTCTTGTCTCAGGCTCAAGCTCTGAACTGCATGGCCTCCTAAGGTAAACTACCGTTTATGCAGATTTCTATCATTGCTCTTACTTTCTTATCTTTTTTCAACTTTTGTTTGGCTTCACTAGTTATATTAGATAATTCATTGACTATTCTAACTTTTGAGCAGGATGTATCTTAAGCCTTTTAACCTCAGCGTTGATCATATGTTCCTATTTATTTTTGTCATAGCATATATTATACAGTGATTATTGTATTTATTTCTACATTACATTTTTGTCTTCAGAAATAGAAACTTTGACTCTTTTTTTTTCACTATTATTTCCATAGTGTCTAGAACACTTCCCAACATATATTAGGCATTCAGTAAATATTTGCAGAATGAATAACTATGCCTGATGGATGGAAGTAAGCAATTGATTGCTGTTGAGTGTCACTCTATCTATTTAATTCATCCACCACAACTGTCCACAATTCAGGTTTTCATTATCTCCCATATTGTGTCTCATCACCCGGGCACATATTTCTGTATTCTTTCCCCAAATTGTGAATGCTTTTTCTTCTCCTTTTGACTAACCCAAATCATTCACATTCTGTGAGACTCAGATTAAAATGAACTCTACTTGAAGCCTTTTCTTAATTATTACAGCTCACAGTGATCTGGTCCTTTGCTAACTGCCCATGCTAGGCATTAATTAATAAAAAGAAAACTTTTTAAACATTTACATAATTTTAGACACTGTCCTAGGTTTGAGGATAGAACATGAAATAAAGGCTTTTTCCCTAGCATAACTTACATTTTGAGTTAAAGTCAGGAAACAAGTAAATACATAAATAAAATCATTTTCATCATGATGAATGCTATGAAAAAATAAACTAATGCAGTTTTGCTGAAATGAATAATAGATGGAGGGCCAGACAGTATAAAAGCCATGTGGATATCTGTAGTAAGAATGTCCCAGGCTGAAGAAACAGCAAAGAAATGTTGTAAAACCGGAAAGATAAATACCATATATTGTCATGTGCTTATTTGTTTCATATTATTTGTTCTCTAACTGTTCCATATTTGTTATTGTTTTAGTTACATCTTGATTTTATATTTTCTGATGGTAGGAATACTGTTTTATTCTTAGGGTTTATACCATAGCACCTCAGAACCAGAATGTAATGTATAAAACAAATTTTATATGAGTACTTACTGAAAAATTATTATTCAAAAATGTTTTTAGTAACAACTCCTTCCCTATTCCTAGTTCAATACATTAAGATTGCTAAGTTTCTTCAAGGAAAAACATTTTATGAGTAATGTATTATTTATACCAATAAATAAATGAAAAATGGAATAAATACATGTCCCTGAGCCCATTTTCTCAAATGTAATTTATGTCTGCATTCAATTTGCAGGGCCATTATAATTTAGCAGAAAGGGGGGCATAATTTTCATCAATAAGTTTTCATTTTCTTGTTTTTTTATTTGAACAATGAAGAGTGCCCTGCATTAATAAAATTAATTGTATTGACCAATCAAAAGATGGGAAATGTTGATGATTGATGAAATGTTAATAATTTCTTGTAGTAAAATAGATGTTATATTGTGAGAATTTGGTAAGCATAGCCAGAATTTTTTTCTTCGTTTTATTTTTACAAGACAAGATTTTATTCTGTTTCCTAGACTAGTGTGTAGTGGCATGATCATAGCTCCTGCAGCCTCAGATTCAAGCCATCCTCCTGCCTCAGTCTCCCAAAGCTCTGGAATTACAGGCATGTTCCACCATTCCAAGCATCAAATTTTTTTTAATCACATTTCTGTATCCTGTACTGTCACATTTTCTCTCTCCTTAAAAGCCTACTTTTCTGGATATCACCTGCTCTATAATGAAGACACTGGGTGTGATCCAAAAGCCAAGGGCGTGTCTCTCAAGTAACTCTTCATGCAATCTGGGTACCACTACATCTCTGAGAGCAAAAAGGGATCACAGAGATAATCTGCCTTGGTCCCTAACATGTGCAGAAATGCCTTCTGCAACATCACAGAGACATGGTCATCCAACATGTGTTGAAACACTTCCTGTGAATGAGAGCTCAACACTTCCCATTGTTGAGAACTCTGTTACTATATTCTTCATGCCAAGCCATATTTACCTATTTCTCTGCATTCTAAGACTGCTTCTGAAATCCATGAGAACAGAGTGCAATTAAAACGATAAAATATCTTTGGAAATCACTAGACCTAAGTTCTAATTCTGGTTATACCTTTTGCTGTCTGGATGACCTTGCATATGACACAAGCTTTCTAAACCATAGTGTCTTCCATAATAAGAAAATAGCTTTACAAATGATCATAGGCTTACAACATTCACAAAATTATTTTCTTGAGCCACATAATCAATGTACAAAAATACGCAATATACAAAAGCCTAAAGCCTTAGCATCATCTAAATTCAGATAGTGATCAGAAAAAAAAAAAAAGTATACGTCGGTGCAAAAGTAATTGCGGGTTTTGCCATTAAAAGCAATGGCATAATATACACATAATGAGCTGTTTCACCTAAATGTCTTTAAAATTCTGATATTTTTATGATAAATGGAAGTGAAGAGTCCTCTTCAACGTATATTTCATTAGAGGTTCACATTTGTTTTTATAAAAACATTTTACCTTTATACCTACCTGACACTTTTGTTCATTCCTTTACTTTGTCATTATTTTTACTTATCATATAGCATTTATTATATGGTTAGCTATATGATTGAAGATTTGTGGGCTACAGAGAGAAATAAAAAATATGGACCTGTCTTCAATTCGGTAGCAATCTAGTGATGGCTAAATAGGATATGAATGAAATGCAATAGGAGCACTCAGTAAAGAACAATTTTTATATGTTTGTGAAAAAGTTAGAGGGAATAGAGAAAGAAATTAATTGGATCCTTGCTCTCTCATGCTAAAAGATTTCCCACATCAGGAAACAAATGAAGTGATGATGTTGAATAAGGGAAACCTTTTCTCTCTCTTTGAGGTTAAATTATTTACTGATACTTCATGTAAAGGAGTCATAAAAGTTAGATAACAAATCAACTTAGAAATTTACACCATCTTTTGATAACATCATATGCCGAGCATTTAGTCACTTATTAATGTAAAATGGCCACCTTACTAAACTAGTGAGAAATTTTTATTCCCCATCCACTCCGCTTGCTGTCCCCTGGAAGAAAACTTACTGACTGATACTTACAGCTAGAAAAGAGTCTGTTTCAGTAAAGAGACTTTTATAGAGTAGTTATATCTTTTGTAGCTGGCATCCAGTTCACCTTGTTCTTCTTTGTGTTTCTAGTTGCTGGGCTCTGGATTTTAAATAAAAGATAGCTTTGGTGACCTCAATGGATTTCTGTTGTCCAGGATCAGAACTGATAAATAATATATGCTTAGAGTATCCATTATTAATTCTTACAATCAGCAGTAAATAATGAGAGCCTAGCTTCATCTCTCCTGCCTTTTCCACTAGAGGCAGTTAGCTCAGTCCACAAGGTGCTTTTCAGAACTTCATCTGCTTATTTATATGTATATTCTGAGAGGCTGTGATTGGGAAACTCATCACAGAATATTTTTGCATTGGGCCCTAAAGGAAGTCTCAGCACACTATTTATTCTGCACCAAATAGAGTTTGTAAAGATGCATCGTGCAGCAGCTTGCTGGACAATGTTCAGAGAAATAGTACATCCTTCCATAAAGCCACAAACCATGCACTCCAAAGCACAAACAAATCACACTGCACTAAAATCCCACTCTTCAATCAACACTGTATTCCAGTCTGTCATATCTCTACAACAGCTGCAGAGGGAATAACTCTTGGATAGAGTTTTAGAGTTTGCTTTCAAAGTAAGATGTGTGTACTAGTGACTTGCAAAAAAAGACAGTAATAAAACTCTGCAATCTTTTCCAATTTTCTCTCTCCATATTTAATGGTGCCTGGCATTTCTATAGATGACATTTAATATTTGAAAGGGCATAATTTCCTTCAATGCACAGAGGAGTTTCTGTTCTGTTTCTGGCAGATAGAGAGAAATTCATATCTCTACATGAGATCTGCATTGAAATCACTACGTATGATGGATGTTTCTCAGTACTTACACCCTCTGCATTGTACCTCAAGTGTGTCTACAAAAATCCTCTATGTGGTATTTCTTTACAGGTCTACAGTCATTCATATTAAGTAACAAAAATGAGCCAATAATTCTGGAGCTAAAAGTAGTTAGGGAAAAATCCAGTTTGATACTTTTCAAATTGTATTAACCTGAGACCAGGAGTTTCGGAAGGCACCTCAGGGGCAAAAAAAGTTCTGGAAAGCCCAATCTGCTCAAAGCAGCACTGCTTTGAAATGTTTCACACATTAAACTTTTCAGTGAAGTTTTGCTGGAAATGGAATTTCATTTATTTAAGACAAAGACAATAAAAGACTGACTGAGTTCAGTCCATTCATTTTACAAATAGAAAACTTTATAAAAGATCAGAGACCTCGGAGGGGCAGAATCTGAGCCTCTGATCTCTTGTTGTAGCATCAAGTCCAAAGAAAAAAGACAGGAAACAACAACAAACCAACAAATTTCACAGTGACATGAAATAGAGTGAGTATGCTGGGGAACTTGCCTGAAGTGAAGAAAGTGTGAGTTCCATTTTATAATTACATTGCTACAGGCACTAGCACCACACTATTTGCCCCTTGCCTAATATAAAGGTGACTTTTCAGTCTTCATTTGATTAATGACTAAGCAGAAGAGTAGGTCTCCAAAGTGTATCACTCTGGTAAAGACGAGAATATTTTTTAACAGTTTAAAAGCAAATACTTTTAATGAACATTATGACAAAAATGAGATACTTTTGTTGCTGAAGACGTGAAAAAAAGTGAATTTTGACAAATTCACAAAAGTATGAATATGTTTCAAAGAAAGTTTTCAGAATCAATTTTATTTAATGTCTGCACCTAAGATTGCAGCTCTCAGTCTCCCCTCTAACCAGTTACAGAAATGTTATTTCAAAGCGACCACAATACATTAGCAGATACACATGAGAATGGAGAGCCTCCTTGCATACCTAATTGGAGAGAAATTATAAATGTAAAAACTAGAACATTAAAGTGAACACTAATACAGGTTTAAAAATAATATGCTAGAAATACAGAATACTGGAAAATGTTTCAATCAAAAACAATTTTGTAAAAGCTCAAAAAATGAAAATGGCCTACTGCATAATTTCTAAAAATGTTTTAAATAGTACTATTTTTACCTAAGAAGAAAGCTTGATATTTCATAATAATGTGCTATAAGGGCATAATGGAATTATAAGAACTGGAATTGGAAAAAAATGGTTTCCATCAAGATGACATGAATTACAAACTTGTTTAGAAGAGGGAGTTCTATTATTTCTTCTTAACAACTTCTGTAATTCATAGTACAGTTTGTTGTGTGCATGTATATATACAAATATATGTACACATGCAAATATATATACATTATATGGTGTGTGTATACATATGCATAATGTATATTAACGTGTGAAAAGGTGAATACACGAATAGATAGATAGACCTACTTCTTGATATTTTATTTTGCTGCTGAAGGAATTTATCAGTCTTGGGCTTTTATAGCCATCCTGAGTTATATAAAAGCAAATGAGATAATAGTGGAATATTGAATTGCCTCGATTACCTAATTGAGTTAATCTATTTATTAAAAATTATCTGTTGAAAAGGGATGACACTGTTAAAACTTATGAAATACATCACAGGCTTGGTAATTTCCCTCAAAGAATTTCTAATCCCTAGGAAATTATTGACAAGTGGTAAAGAGCTCATAGTGCTAAGAACCCATAACAATAGCTCACAAACTTTGCTGCACATTGTAATCACTTGGGAACCTTTAAAAAATACAAGTAGCTAGTAATCATTCTCAGACATTCTGATGTAATTTTATGGGGTGCAGCTCGAGCCTCTGGGAGGCCATCTAGTCATCTAGGGCTATATACATTAAAGTTACTACGGGTTCTTCAATATCCGATAGGATACTCTTTTCCATATAATCCTCATTTTTTTTGTTATTACCAAGACTGTATCAGGGTTGAAACATAAAGACTTCTCTATTTGATGCTCCAAACTTGATTCAGATGTCTTCAGTTACAAGCAATTCATAGCAGTCAATGGGCTCATTCACTCTACTTTGGCTATTAGAAAGTACTTAAACTATCCTCTGGCTTAGGCTTGCAATCAGCTCACAGCAAACTTTCATCCCTTCTTGCACATGAGAAACATCTGAAAGCTTCTGAGACATTAAAATGCAGTGCCCAAACTTGTTGCATATGAAAGGTTCCTAAATCAAAAGTTCACAACGCGTACATCAAAATGAGGATGAGACCCAGGCTTCCACAAATTTTAAAGATCCTAATATGATTCCAATGTTCAACAGAGTGTGAGAATCACTTTTCTAATGTCAGAACTCCATATCCAGAGTTTTTGAGGCAGAGCCTGGGCATCAAGATTTTTTGGTTCCCCAGGAAATTCTAATGTTCACCCAGGATAGAAAATACTGAGTTAGAGCAACTGCTCAAACATGTTTGCTTGTTGAAATGAGACACAAACAGACATTTAAAAATAACAGTTTTTTTTATTGTTAAAAGGGCAGTAGGCAGGGCACGGTGTCTCATGCTGTAATCCCAGCACTTTGGGAGGTCGAGACGGGTGGATCACGAGTTCAGGAGATAGAGACCATCCTGGCTAACAAGGTGAAACCCTATCGCTACTAAAAATACAAAAAATTAGCCTGGCTCAGTGGTGGGTGCCTGTAGTCGTCCCAGCTACTCAGAATGGCGTGAATCCAGGAGGCGGAGTGTGCAGTGAGCCAAGATCGCGCCACTGCACTCCAGCCTGGGCGACAGAGCGAGACTCCATCTCAACAACAACAACAACAACAACAACAACAACAAAAGGCAGTAAAGTTTGATAGCCATTGATTCAGAGCTCTGTTATTCAAAGTATGGCTCATGGGCCATTACCTGGTCCCAGTTAACGATACAGATTACAGGGTTGTTTTATAAACTTACTAAATCAAACTCTGAAAGAGTTTGGGCTCAGAAATCTTCATTTTAAGACATGGCAAATAAAGTTTAACTCATAGATCTGGAACAGTGGTTTTGAACCCAGGCATAATTTTTCTCTTCAGTAGATATTTGGCAATGTCTGAAGACATTTCAGCTGTCACAAATGGAATGGGCGTCATTGGTATCTAGTAGGTAGAGTTCAGGGATGCTGCTAAACCTCCTGCAATGCCAGTGTGAATGACAGCCCCTTATAAAATTACCAAGCCCAAATTATCAATAGTGCCAAGGTTGAGAAACCTCATTCTAGAGCAGTGGCTGTCAAAGCTTCGAGTGCAACAATATCACTTAGATTACTTATTAAAACGCAGATTGCTGGGCCCCACCCCCCAGAATTTTTGACTTGGTAAGTCCAGGATGAGAACAAAGAACCTTCTTTCCTAACAAGTTCTGGTGATGTTGATACTGCTAGTCTGGGTACTATACTTTGAGAGCCATTGATCTAGAGATTGCCTCTTAATTTTCATCTAATTCCTTGACTCTGCCTGCCCAGAAATGAAGTTCATCAAGAGACAGACATTTTAATATAGCTGTGGAATGCTACTGACAATTTGAAAACACATGACCAGAGTACCTTTAAACCTCTGATATTAGACTTCTTAGACATAATTTCTCCATCTTTTGGTCAGCATCAGTATTAAACTATAGAGCCATACTTTTGATTTTTAAATACTTCACACACTCCAATCTAATGATTATCATTGAATTTGCTTGATCTGCAGGTGATTCTGGCATGAGTCTGATAAAGACACCTTTAATAACATAACCACGACACCTCAAATATCTGTGATACATCTGGGGTAGAATTACTAACCAACTCAATAACTTTGGCAAAAGCAAATTCTTTTCATACAATAAATTATTTTTAACAATGCCTTAGCCAACAGAACAAGATAGGCTGTCTCAGACCCCCTTTGAGACTGCCTGCTTCTCACTCATTTTCTCTTAAGACCATCCCTTCCCCAGATCACTGTAATCAACAACACCAGACACACACAAAATGTTAACATTTCTGAATAGAGATTTAAAGTGTTTTCATCAGGCCCTCAGTCACTGCTCTCTCCATTAGAGCCATCAATAACTAGAGAGACAAAAATTATAAATCTGTAACTAGGCAACAAGGACAAAGCTAATGAACATTAGGGCAGAGACTGTAGCCTTTATAAATAAAACCCAAATAGCACCTCGGCTGAATATATTTTTCTGCTTTATTGCTGTTTTGACACAAATGAAACCAAAATATATTCCTCTTACTTTGTTTTTTCCTTTTTTTCCCTCCAGTTTATGTCTTGTGTTATTACTTTGTGGAAAGAGACAGAGTGGATGTAAAGAAGTCCATAAATTGGAACAAAACGGTTTTACTGTAAATATTTCTACGTACTTATATTGTCTTATTTAGTATGTCTAATCAGCAGGTTTTCCAAAGTAATCCTTGGGGCTGCCTTTGTGTTTAGTCATGCTATCTATAATTAAAAGGTATAATTTGTGAGACTAGCAGAAAAAAATCTGAATGAAAATGAATATGTGTGTAATAATGAAACAAAACTTACAGACATACCCACATATGTTTTGGTTTCTTAATCTCCTTTCAAAACAGGAAACAGTGTTCAGAAAATCTAGTGAATTCACTATACTTATATAAATGTACAATTTCACTTCAATTATAGACATTCTCCTTTTCTAGTTTAGCATTTTGTATGGTTGATTTTCATCAAGCATTAACTACAAAAGAACTGAAAATTCCTCGACATAATTCTAAGGTAAGTTTTTCCTGTGGGATTCTCTTAAGGGGCTTCTCATTTGATGGTGCAGATATTAATTTAATGCCCAACAAAATAAATATAATAAGCCATTGTAACTAGAGGGATATTTGTTTTCAATTGCAGATACAGTCAGTTGAACTTGCTTGTTTTGTTTTATGTTTCGGTTTAGCAGAAAGACTAGGAGACTTTTACCATGAGAATGCCATAGAGATGCCTAAACTATCATCTATATGTGGTCCATTGACTTCGGCATCCCAGAAAGGCCTTCTTGAGGTTCAGTTTTAACTTGAGTAGTAGATCCTTTTGCAGAAATATCAGGAGGATTCTAAAGGAGCCTGTGAAAATGTTTCATGGAAGCCACCAGAAAAACACTAGCCCCAACTCTGCAACGGATGCTTCAGGTAGGAGAAGAGAATTCATTCAGTCTCTATCCTAAGAAAAAGTTGATTCTTGGTAGGGAAAAATGACATTAGGTGTACAACTATGTAGTTTCACTCATTCTTTCCCAATGTAGAGAATAGATGACACTAAATTTCCTTAAGACAACTGTATAAATAATTATAAAAGTTCTTCCCTTTAATAGACCACTGAGAATTTATAATACAATTCAGATGAGAACCACTGTCCCTATTAGCATTGGTGGTTACAAGAATGACTACAAGGTTTAGACTGATTGCAGGAAAACCAGTTCACAATCAAAGGAATGGCACAGGGCACAAATCTAAGGCATCCGCTGACCAAGTAGAGATTAATACCAGATGCTATACAGGAAGATTTTGTGCAACCCAGGGTAATCTCAGTAAAGTGAAAAACACACGGTTTAAGTTTTTCTGGTAGGATGGCAAATATTTAAAGCATTCTTTTTCCCTCTATACATTATGATTGTACTACCATAGTAAACCCTTAGCTGAGGCACTTTGAAAATAATAGGTGGCCTTTATTTAATAAAGGGCACTTGAGGTGAAAAGAAGACAACAGTAGCAAATTTTTTTTAAAGTAGAAGCAGCAGCATCAGGAAAGGGGGGCAGGGAGAAAAAGATAAACCAAATGATATTCTCAGTAACATACAGAAATAACTTGAATGTAGAAGACAAAAAATGATGTTTTAAAGATTCAGTTAGTTGTTATCTTTGGTTAAAGAAGATTTTCCTCTGTGAAACAAAGGCATCATGTTCTTGAAGTCTAAAGAATTAGAATGGTTCATTACATGAATCTCACACCAGGGCTTTTGGCAAGAACAATCTCTCAACATTTTACAAATTATATTAACCACTAATAAAGTGATTATGATGCCGCATGAAAATGCAACATTTAAGTTTCATTTTAAAATGAGCGAACCAATAAATATTCCCTAAAATCATAGAACACATGCTAATTGAATGGAAGGAAATAGCGATTGGAGAGTAAATGACTAGACTGCCAATTTGTATCCATCCATCATATACCATCACAATACACATTTAAGCAAATGTGCAGATTCCAATGATTGCAGTAAATAATCATAGAAAGCTCATCAAAACCAGGCAAAAGGCAGAGTAACACATCCTTATTCTTCCCTTTTCTGCTTTGCGTAGGAGTCTAAGAGTAAGTATGTGTGGTGGTTGGGGTGAAGGATTATTTTCTCTTTTTCTTGAAATGTCCTCTTACAAACTGAGCTCCAAGTTGTAGTATCAGCAGTAATAGAAGGCAATGCACAGAGTGGGAACTACTTTTGTGGCCTTATGGTTTAGAGAGAACTTGGAACAGCTCAGAGATAGAAAGAGGATAATAGTCAAGACAATCAAGGAAATGCACAGTAAGTTCCTGGTACGTCCCCTATAAGTTGCTGGAAATCAAGAGAAGAAAAGTTAAGCAAACAAACAAAAAAAATTCCTAGCCTCAAGAATTGTATAGTCTTAATGGGAAGTATATTTTCTCCTTTGATCATTTAGTCATTTATTAAACAAATATATTTTGAGTGTATCAGGCACTGTGCAAGGTGCAGAGATACTTAAGATACTTTCATCTACACTTCACTGACTCTAATACAAAAAAGAGAAAGGAAAAAAAGTGACCTTTTAGAGGTGCAAATCTGATCAATTATTTTTATGACTTTTTAGTCTTGCTTTTGTGATGTTTTCCAAATTTTGGGTGTAGCCTTCTCTGGATTGCAGGACCTGATCTTTGCTGTCTCCGAAGCCTATTTTGTACTATTCTTCCCCTTGGCCTTTGTGCTTTAGCCCTGCTGCCCACCTCATCACTGAATATACCATACATTTCCCTGTGTTCAGAGGGACTGGTGTAGAACTGTACAGCGTCTGTCCTAGAACACTCTCTCTCTTTGTTAGCCACATTCTTCTCACAGTCATGTTGATTTCACATTGCATCCTTTTACTGTAACTTTTCTGAGCACTTAACTAAATTGTAATTTATGAGTCATTTAGTTAGTTGTTTATCTGCTGTTGTTGTTGTTTATTCCAGAATAAACTGTCTATAAAAGAGGCGATGTGTCTGTTTTTAAAAAAAATTATCCCAAGGACTTAACAGAGTCTAGTGAATATTATATTCTACATATATTTTGTTCAAGTTATTATTTTAGTGGCTACGTTTAGTGACTATGTTTCATAACAGGGAAGAGGAGAGAAATATGTTGTACCCAATAAACAGATTAGGGATATCATTGCACAGTGATTTCCTGAGTTAAACTGCTTGAATAGTAGTGAGCTGATAGCCAACAGAAAAGTCATTTGGAGTCAAGGTTACCAGTGTCTGTAAAGTTTAAAATGGGTCCAAGATGAAACATCAGACTAGCTAAGTCAGAGGGCTAGGATTAGTGACAATTCAACAAAACGATTTCACAGGGGTTTTCTTCTCCATTTATCATGGAGCAAATCTGTTCATTTGACATAAAGAGCTGACACTGAGGTATAAACTCCCTGTGAAAAAACAAAGGAGAGATTTCGGCTCACTGTAAGTGGTGAGTGGCAGTCTCCAAGCCTCTCTGAAAATGGGGCTTATGGGGAAGAAGAAAGAACTTAAACTTATAATGAACTTATCATGAGAAAGTAAGTGAGTTGCGAAGATACAAAGGAGAATCTGGGGCCAACAGCATCAACATGATTAGTCTCAGAATTTTGTTTGTGGCTAGTTTCAAATTAAAGAGGGTATAGACTTGGGTTACTTACTATTATTTTTCCAGAAGTGCTGCTTACGTTGGAAGAGGAATCAAAAAGCAAAATACAGCACTTTTACATGTATGTGAGAAAGACTTAATTCAGCAGGCCTGGGTTACTCAAACCCTGCACATTCCCCAAAAAAGTCCTGTTTCCATGACAGGCCCTTAGCTGACTCCTGGGAACCGAACTGTCCGATAAGAGTGTTTTTGAAGTATTCTGTGCCAGTTTGTTCAGGTAGTTCATGATATCAATGTCATCTATTCTGAGTGCCTGCCTTCTCTCTGGGAGTCTGGAGCTTAAGCAACAAACAGGTAGTATAGGCTTTTGTGACTGACCGCCAATAAAAACCATGAAAAATCAGGCTCAAAAGAGTGTCCCTTCTTATCAATACTTCCCATGTGTTATCACACATTTTTGCTGGGGAGAATTAAGTGCATTCTATGTGACTCCATACTTGAAAGCTTGCTAAGTCTTTCCTCTAGACTTCACTCCATATGCTTCTTCCTTTTGTTGATTTCACATTGCATCCTTTCACTGTAATAAACCACATGGTAGGCATAACAACTTCTAAGTCCTGTGAGCTCCTTTAGTGAATTATCAAGCTTGAGGATGGTTTTGGAGACCGTCAAAACAAAATATCTTCTAGAAATCCGACTACTGAATAATCTGACAAACCATGAGGTCTCCACCTGAGGAACCTCAGGTTTCTATATTTCTCCCGCAATGCAGTCTCAAGGAAATGGAAAGAAGCCTGTCTCTTCTGACAAGAGATACACATGCAATCTTCTCCTACAACGTAGATAGCCTAGTTTGAACACACAAACCTAATTTCTTATCTATCCAAACTATGAATGAAAAAAAAAACTATGTTGCTATCAATGTCTGCTTTAAGTCTAAACAAAAATGTATTGGTATAAAGAAGAAATACACTTTCCCAAGAAGATAATTGTGACTAGTGGAGTCAACAGCATTAAATAACATTATTAGTCTTGTCTCTTATACTTATGTTTTTGAGAAAGAACTCTTACTTTCCTCATCAGGACTTATATATTCATCTCTTACATCATTCTGAAGCTGTGCAAATTATTTTCTATTTACCACACAGCCAGAGTTACTTTGTCCAGCTCAATTTTATTCTTCAAGGGCCTGACCCCTATAAACTGCCTCATACAGATTCCCTTCTCCTATGACTCCATGTTGAGTTTAGTCAAAAGGGATAACCCTCTTGAAATTTGAGGGAGAAAGGAGAGAAAAGTAGAAGCAATTGTTTCCACTCCCTCTCTACCTGGGTACTACTCCTCTGGCAGAAGCTATATGCTTCTACCAGCACACCTCCTTCCTGCTAGGCTGAGTCCACAGCACTAGAGCTCTCTGGGCTCTGCTTCTTTCATCGTCTTGCACCTTCTGGTGTAGTGGTGACAACAGCTTTCAGTGGACTCTTCACCGTGCAAGAAGAATGTGCCGTTTGATTTCCACCGATCAGGAGACTGGTAAAGGGGTATCTACTGCAAGCTTACTGAACACATTTATAAGCAATCACGTGAATGAGTAAATAAATAGATGAATGAATGAATGAATTACTGCTCCCTCATAAATTAAAGAAACCGCTTTGATAAATAAAGGCAAGCTGAAATTACTTCAGTTTAATTTGCTATAATTTTCTGAGTTGCAGTTTAACAGGGGCATTCAGAGGTAACTCAAAGACACCATAACATACCAATATGAGGACTTCATGTAAAGCTGGAAGGGGGAATGTAGGGGCCACACAAGAGGACTGGTGCTTATAGAGCCAATGCAGGGGCTAACAATTTCCCCTGCCTTTGTGTCCTCAGATCCCAACATAACTACCAGGTCTTAAAATCCCAGTGAGAACAACAATGACAACAAAAACAGTCATAGTCACAATAAGCACTAAATTCACACTCAAAAAGTTTGAAACAAGATCTTAAGGAAGTGGATGCCGACAGAAATGGGGAAAGCTTTACCACCTTTAGAAGGCTGCTTGGAGAGAGTTCGGAGCCAGGAAAGAAGGAGCACCTGATAAGAATCCCAATTAATTACTGGCAGAATCACAGAGCTGAGGCAGGAAACAAGGGAGGAAAATACAAACTAAACCATCTTTCATCCTAGCTTACAATCTACTACCAGCACCCTCCAATGGCCCAGCCTAATTTAAGCCAGAGGATAAGGGTGATGCAATTCAAGCCTCCCGGAGAACATAGCAAGGTAGAAACTGGATTGGAGGATTGAGAAGTGAGACAAGCTGAGAAAGCCTGCATGGCATGTTTAGAACTTTCTCCAAGGGACGTGTTAGGCCATGCTTAAGTCTTACTTAGTAAGAACACTGATAACCAGGACTTTTATACAAAGCTGCTGCGTTTGAAAGCAAATTTCTGATACTAAGAGCCATCCTATAAGGGAGGATTGCTAAGTACTATATAACACCTGAGATATCAGACACACTAGATATTAACCAGATACATCAGATAGACAATAGTTCATCAATCATAGTCTCCCTAATGATACCAAAAGGAGTCCGTACTGGCCACATATTTCAAAAGTCACTTTCCTGTTCTCCTTTTATATTGAATGTCTATCCCTAGTACAGTCTGTGACCATACCACCTCTTTCCTTTTAAAATCCTGGCATAAGCTTTTGCTTAGCCCTATTCAAGCTGCTCTGTCTGAAAAATCACTGTGCTTTAAGTTTTACCAACCAATAGCCATTGGCTAAAAATGATTAGAGTTTACCCCAAGAGGACGCCTTTGATCACTGGAGCCAGATCCAGCCGTGAAAATGTGTGTTTTCCTGCCCTGTTCTAACATTTTCTCTTAATTAGGGCAGGAGAAACTGCCTTGGGAAGTTGATTCTTCACCTGCACACATAACATCTGTACTTACTTTCTGCGTTTCTGTGTTCTCTGAGGAGGCACTTGGGAACCCATTGGCAAGAACTTGTTTTTGAGGTAATTGCAAAGGAAAAACGAAGCACACGTCAATGAAAATTCATTTTGATTCTATTCCCTTCTCTCTCTTTTTTTGAAATCAAGCAGCTCCAAATTTCAAGTTGCAAACAGTATTATTCAGTAAATTTTACTGATGGAGAATAACCCAATGGAACAGCCCAAGGCAGTATGAAAACATCCTGGCCACCCCAATCTGGAACAGTTTTCCTCTCTGCCTGTCAGAGGCTCTTATCAGAATCACCCATCCTCATATTTAGTACCATGGTATGCAGAAGAGGTCAAAGCCGTTCCATGGAGTTCCAAATAAAATGTCCACAGGATTAGCACAGCGTACTGGGAGCCTTTATATGAAGATAACTGATAAGATTAGGGTTTACGAGAAGAGAACATGAAGCTATGTTTGAAGTTATGATTGAAGTGAAACAACAAGAAAGATGAAATAAGAAACTAAATCCCCGAACACAAGGACTGGAAGTTTGCCACCAAAGTTCAAGAGAATTTAATATGGAACAACTTTAGCCTAATAGGAGAATTGTGTTGACATTTGCAAAATCTAATTTTATTATTAAGGACATTTAGGATGAAGAGAGGATGGCATTTCTAATACTTGAAACTGATATCACAAAGGACGAAAACTCACTTCATTGGTATCTGCATAAAAAAAATAAAGGTTTGGATTGCAGATCCTTTGGATCTGACCCTTTCTACGATTTTGTCTGGTGTTGAGCCATGCCTGTGACCACCTTTCAGTGTGTCCTCTCAATAAGCCCAGATTCAAAGCCCTACAGCAGCTTCCTGCCTATGACCCTCACCTCTCAGCCTATATTTCATTTGATCAGGGCCATGAAATGAGCTACCTAATGGCATGACTAAACAAAGCTAATCCATGATCATATTCCAACTGGAGAGGGCTGTAACAATGAATTATTTTACCATGACATAAAGTTCTTGTCTTTTCTAATTATCTGGTGTCTCAAATGGTGACAATATAACGGAGGTTACAAAGTGTTTTGAAACAAGAAGACTTCTTGCTAATCGCTGGAGTAATATTCATTTTACCTTAAGATTAAATGCCAAGATCTATGTTTATAGCTAAAAGTTGGTGGAAATAAATATTGATAAGTATACTGTATACTTTTACATTTATAAATGGCAACTGAAACATCATTAGGATAAAATCTTGATAGAGTTAATAAAGTGTTTGTTTTTATTTTAATTGTTTCATTCTAATCTTCTGTACCAGTTCTTGAAAACATGAGGTTTTGGCTTTTTTTAATTTTTTTTTAACACTTTACTACATTATAATTCCACTCTAATTAGATGGAAACCAAGGTAGAGAAATTTCAAACCAACTAGTGAAGTTGATGAGAATTTAGGTGAAAGCCGGCCAGAGAGAAAAGACTTCTAGAACTTAACCAATAAAAACATACCAGTACCGGCCGGGCACGGTGGCCCACGCTTGTAATCCCAGCACTTTGGGAGGCCGAGGCGGGCGGATCACGAGGTCAGGAGATCGAGACCACGGTGAAACCCCGTCTCTACTAAAAATATAAAAAATTAGCTGGGCGTGGTGGCGGGCGCCTGTAGTCCCAGCTACTCGGAGAGGCTGAGGCAGGAGAATGGCGTGAACCCGGGAGGCGGAGCTTGCAGTCAGCCGAGATCGCACCACTGCACTCCAGCCTGGGTGACAGAGCGAGACTCCATCTCAAAAAAAAAAGACAAAACAAAAAACATACCAGTACCGGCCGGGCGCGGTGGCTCACTCCTGTAATCCCAGCACTTTGGTTTGGGAGGTCGAAGCGGGCAAATCACGAGGTCAGGAGATGGCCATCATCCTGGCTAACATGGTGAAACCCTGTCTCTATTGAAAATACAAAAAAATTAGCCGGGCGTGGTAGCGGGCGCCAGTAGTCCCAGCTACTCTGGAGGCTGAGGCAGGAGAATGGCATGAACTCGGGAGTCGGAGCTTGCAGTGCGCCGAGATCGCGCCACTGCATTGGAGCTTGGGTGACACTGCGAGACTCCGTCTCAAAAGAAAATAAAGAAAAGAAAAGAAAAGAAAAGAAAAGAAAAGAAAAGAAAAACAACATACCAGTACTTAGAGTCATTTCACCAAAGCCCTGCCTTCCAGGTGGACAAGTGCTAAGGTTGTAAATTTAATAAATGTTTTAATAACTTTCCCCTCAACACAAATAGAAACAGATCCCACCCTCCACGTGTACATAAATATGCACACAACTAACACTTCCCCACTTCACAGAGAATTTTCATTTTAATGAGGAATTTTGATTATTAATGGATAACCCAAAGAAATGACTCAATCCTGGAATTTTAAGTTAGATAAAACTTGAGGAATACTTTGGGCACACTTCTCAGTTCATAAAATATAGTTGCTACCCTGCCCTCCTCACATATTCCTCTAGTGTTTAACACTTGTCTGAGGAAAACAACTTTGTATTCCACTTTTCCTGTGACTTTATACATCATCTATTTTGTTTTAGCCAGAGAGAGACTTAACAAAGATTACTGGATCCTAAACTCAATGGTGTTTGTTTTTTGAAAGATAAATTTTTCTTTCAAAATTCTTTTCTTCAAAGAGTAATGAGATGCACTGCTCTGTTGGAGGCCAGAGTTAGGTAGGTGGAGAAATTGCAACAATTATTCTTAATTGCCACTGAAACTTTGCTTTTTTAGCAGAAGGGGGAACTGGTTTAGTTGACAGAAGTACATATCTGCTAAACAGGAGAAATGCAATTAGTGGTTAGCTGAGAGGTGGGAAAGATAGATTTTATACTGTAACAACTGTGAAAACAAAAAATGGCTTGGACATTATTTAAATTAGGTAAAATGTATGAACCAACTCAGAGACTGTACTGTCCAAAATCAATCACAACTACCAACTGTACTTTTTTTCTAAAACATATTCCAGAAATAAGTGAGTTTTGCCTTTCTAATTTCACTAAATATAAATCTATTCATTAATTAGAAGTAGAAAATTTGGAGCTTTGCAATTAGACAACTCTGAGTATGAGTTGGGCTCTGCCATTTATAAGCTATGTGACATTGTACATGTTAAACATAAACCTGTTTCCTCTAAAACTGAATAATAATAAAATATCTTCAAACAGTTTTTACAAAGTTTAAATTGGATTATCATTTTTAAGTATTTTTTATTCACATTTAAATATAGGTTTTTATTAGCTTCATACTAAGCAATTTATTAACTCATTATCTGTAAACTACATCTAATAATGAACAGCTTTCAGGTACAACCTGAACAGCTTTCAGGTACAACATGAGAATCCACCAAGTGTAGTTCATATATCATGAAGTAACTGATATGTGTCTGTCATATAGTAATTGTTCAAGAGGTGTCTGTCCTCTATTTTCTCTCTAACCCCACTCCCTGTCCCCCTTCCTGTATTCTTTCCTTCTTTCCTTCACTGTTGAGATACAGTTAAAAGGTTGAGAATGATAATACCTTGAATGTAACTACTCAGAATTCCTCCTCCAGCATTTGCTTCCCATTTCCCCTTGGATGTGCTATATTGGCATTTACTGAGCCTGACAGACTTAGGATAAATAAGTCACCAACTTCCAATCTAAAAACTTCACAGGTGAAAGATGGGCAATTTTACATGTGAGGCCACACAGCTCATCCCTGTCTCCAATCAGAAATCTAATAAAACAGTAAATCAGTGGACTTCCCCCTCTCCTTCCCCTTTTCACTTTCAATGTAAAGTGTCACTTTGACTCATTAAAGACAAAACAATATTCAGAAGATAAATTGGATCAAAGCCCAAAGGTTGTCTTGCCAGTAGCCTTTCCTTGAGCCTGGGACAAATACAAGAATCAGGGCATGAATAATGACTCCTATGCTTTTCATAGACAGTATCTGTATAGCAAAAGTGCTTTAGAATTCAAGTGGCACTGTTGAAAAAAACCCTCTCCTTTATGTCCAACTCAACATCTGCATCCTCTGTGCCACTTTTCCTGCCTCTTCCAGTCTCTCCTGTCTCTGAGTTCTGCAGCACGCCTGGGAAACATGAACTCATGAAGAACCTATGGTGTGTTCCCAGTTGGAAGCCAAGTTTATCGAACTTCGAATGTTTTCTTTCTTTTCTCTCTCTTTCCAGGACAGTCTACCACAATGACAGCCACATTGTTACTATTTTTGAAATCTTAGATTATTAACTACTAATCAATATTAACTATAGTTCAAAGTCCTAGAGAACTGTATTTAAAAATAACTTTAGTCATATGGAAAAATTACATTTCAGATATAATTTAATGTACTGGGAATTGGCATGACCTAAAAAATGAAATAAAAAAGGTAACATATGAATCAACTTTTGCTGTAATAAAACTGCATAGCAAACATCCTCAAAACACCAGTGTCTTATACAATAAAAGTTTATTCTCCTGTTCACAGTTCCGTCGATCAGCTGTGGCTTTACCATGCCTGGCTTCAGGCTTCAGACTGGCTACCTATCTGCTCAATATGTTTTTTTATTTTTATTGAGCCAGTAGCTACCTGGGCCATTCTTCTCACTGCAGATTACAGGAGCATAAGAGGGAAAGCCAAACTTGGCCAAATAAAGACTGCCCTTGAGCCATGTCAGCAATGTACACTTGGAAAAAAAAAATCACACGGCTAAGATCAAAATCGTTAGAACAGGAGATCAAGATTGCCAATCATGAGAAGAACTCAAAATTATATGACAAAGCATATGGGTGTTAAATTTTATAAAAGGAAAGGAATGAAGAATTGAAAACAAACAGGGCATCAGTAAGATGGCAGAATAGTAGGTTCTGCACTCATATTCCACAATAGCTGTCCATGTACAAAAGGGTCTTTGTGGGGATTAGAATTCAGGTAGGGGGTAGTGAAATGCCAGTGGAATCCAAAACCTAGGAAAGCCATTTGGAGAGAGCATAAATGTGCTCAGGCAGGGCTACCAACAATGGTCTCAGCTCTAGACCCCATGTGGACTCCCCTGCAACCTCTATTGGCCATGGTCCTGCTTTCAGAACCATCAGCCAGGGGACCCAATAGGTATGCCCTCATGATATGGTTTGCATGTGTCCCCACTTAAATCTCAACTTGAATTGTATCTCCCAGAATTCTTATATGTTGTGCGAGAAACCCAAGAGGAGGTAATTGAATCATTGGGGCCGGTCTTTCCTGTGCTCTTCTCATGATAGTGAATAAGTCTCACAAGATCTGATGGGTTTATCAGAGGTTTCCGCTTTTGCATCTTCCTAATTTTTTCTCTTGCTGCATCCACGTAAGAAGTGCCTTTTGCCTCATGCCACGATTCTGAGGCCTCCCCAGCCACGCAGAACTGTAAGTCCAACTAAACTTCTTTTTCTTTCCAGTCTTGGGTATGTCTTTATCAGCAGTGTGAAAATGGATTAATACAGTAAATTGGTACCAGTAGAGTGGGACATTGCTGAAAAGATACCTGAAAACGTGGAAGTGACTTTGGAACTGGGTAACAGGCAGAGGTTGGAACAAATTGGAGGGCTCATAAGAAGACAGGAAAATGCAGGAAAGTTTGGAAACTCCTAGAGACTTGTTGAATGGCTTTGACAAAAACACTGATAGCGATATGAACAATAAGGTCCAGGCTGAGTTGGTCTCAGATGGAGATGAAGAACTTGTGGGGAACTGGAGCAAAGGTGACTTTTGTTATGTTTTAGCAAAGAAACTGGTGGCATTTTACCCTGCCCTGGAGATTTGTGGAACTTTGAACTTGAGAGAGATGATTTAGGGTATCCAGTAGAAGAAATTTCTAAGCAGGAAAGCATTCAAAAGGTGACTTGGATGCTGTTAAAAGCATTCCATTTTTTTTTTTTTTTTTTTTTTTTTTTTTTTTTTTTTTTGAGGCGGAGTCTCACTCTGTCGCCCAGGCTGGAGTGCAGTGGCGCGATCTCGGCTCACTGCAAGCTCTGCCTCCCGGGTTCACGCCATTCTCCTGCCTCAGCCTCTCCGAGTAGCTGGGACTACAGGCGCCCGCCACCACGCCCGGCTAATTTAAAAGCATTCCATTTTAAAAGGGAAATAGAGCATAAGAGTTCAGAAAATTTGCAGCCAGACGATGCAGTAGAAAAGAAAAATCCATTTTTTTTTTTGAGGCGAAATTCAAGCCAGCTGCAGAAATTTGCATAAGTAGCAAGAAGCCTAATGTTAATCCACAAGATCATGGGGAAAATGTCTCCAGGTCATGTCACAGACCTTCACAGCAGCCCTTCCCATTACAGGCCTAGAGGCCTAGGAGGAAAAAGTAGTTTTGTGGGATGGGCCCAGGGTCCCCGTTCTGTGTGCAGCCTAGGGACTTAGTGCCCTGTGTCCCAGCCACTCCAGCCATGGCTGAAAGGGACCAATGTAGAGCTCAGGCTGTGGCTTCAGAGGATGGAAGCCCCAAGCCCTGGCAGCTTACAGGTGGTGTTGAGCCTGTGGGTGCGCAGAAGTCAAGAATTGAAGTTTCGGAACCTCCACCTAGATTTCAGAAGATGTATGGAAACTCCTGGATGCCCAGGCAAAAGTTTTCTGCACGGGCAGGGCCCTCATGGAGAACCTCTGCTAGGGCAGTGCAGAAGGGAAATGTGGGGTTGGAGACCCCGCACTGAGTCCCTACTGAGGCACTGCCTAGTGGAGCTGTGAGAAGAGGGCCACTGTCCTCCAGACCCCAGAATGGTAGATCCACCGACAGCTTGCACCGTGCACCTGGAAAATCTGCAGACACTCAACACCAGCCTGTGAAAGCAGTTGGGAGGGAGGCTATACCCTGCAAAGTCATAGCGGTGGAGCTGCCCAAGACCATGGGAACCCACCTTTTGCATTAGCGTAAACTGGAGGTGATACCTGGAGTCAAAGGAGATCATTTTGGAGCTTTAAAATTTGGCAGCCCTGCTGGATTTTGGACTTGCATGGGTCCTGTAACCCCTTTGTTTTGGCCAATTTCTCCCATTTGGAACAGCTGTATTTACCAAACACATATACACTCATCGTATCTAGGAAGTAAATAGCTTCCTTTTGATTTTATAGGCTCATGGGCAGAACAGACTTGACTTGTCTAAGATGAGACTTTGGACTGTGGACTTTTGGGTTAATGCTAAAATGAATTAAGACTTTGGGAGACTGTTGGGAAAGTATGAGTTGTTTTGAAATGTGAGGACATGAGATTTGGAGGGGTCTGGGTGGAATGATATGGTTTGGCTGTGTCCCCACCAAAATCTCATCTTGAATTGTATCTCCCAGAATTCCCATGTGTGGAGGGATCCAGGGGAGGTAACTGAATCACAGGGGCCAGTATGTCCCATGCTATTCTTGTGATAGTGAATAAGTCTCACAAGATCTGATGGGTTTATCATGGGGTTCTGCTTTTTCATCTTCCTCATTTTTTCTCTTGCTGCCATCATGTAAGAAGTGGCTTTCACCTCCCACCATGATTCTGAGGCCTCCTCAGCCATGCAGAACTGTAAGTCCAATTATACCTCTTTTTCTTCCCAATCTCAGGTATGTTTCTACCAGGAGCATGAAAATGGACTAATATACCACAGGTGCCTCAGGTGACAGGCCTACTGATCTTGGTCCCAGATGTGGACACTTAAATGGCCCTATAGCTTGGCTCTCACTCCTCTCAGCTACAGTCTGAGAGCAGCCTTGCCTTCAACAGGGACCTGCTCAGAGACCAACCCATCTGTGTTCCTGAGGCAGGCTTGCCAATCTCCATCCTACATAAGATCATGAAATGTCCCTGAAACTGAGATTCAGTCCCTCTTACCTATGCTGTTCGAGTAGTCCTGCCTACTCATGGAACCACTGGGAGTCATGGCCATCTGTGACTCTGCAGGCAGGCCCACTGAAAAACTAAGTAACGGAGCCAAAAATATACATGTGACTCACTTTATTGCAAAATTAATTTTATTGCAGTGATCTGGAATTGAACTTGCAATATCTTCAAGGTATGCTGGTCCAGGTATGCTATACATGACTGTTGCATGCACTAAGTATATAAAAGTTATGTTTATACTACACTGTAGTATAGTCTACTGAGTGTGCGATATAGCATCGTATCTAAAAAACAATGTACATACCTTAATTAAGAGTTTTCTTGTTTTTTTTTTTTGTTTCTTTTAACAAAATATTTTTTGTGGTATACAGTGCTGTTTGATAACATTTTATCCACAATGAAATTTTTTAAAAATTGGAATAAATCCTTTCAAAACCTGCTACTGCTTTATCAGTGAAGTTGATGTAATAATATTCTAAATTTTTGTTGTCATTTCAACAAGGTCCACAGCATATTTACCAGGAGTAGTTTCCACTTGAAGAAACCACTTTTTTTCCCTCATCCATAAGAAATAACTCTTCATAATATTAAAGCAATTCAGTCACATCTTCAGGCTTTACTTTTAATTCTAGTTATCTTGCTATTCTATCATATTTTCAGTTACATCCTCCACTGAAGTCTTCAGCCCTCAAATTCATTCATGAAGGTTGCAATAAACTTCTTCTAAACTCCTGTTGATGTTGATATTTTGACCTCCTCCCAGGAGTTGTGAATGTTCTCAGAGGCATCTAGTGGTGAATCCTTTCCAGAAGGTTTTCTGTTCATTTTTCACAGACCCTTCAGAGGAATCATTATCTACAGCTACAGCTATACAAAATATATTTTGTAAATAATAAAACTTGAAAGTCAAAATGATTTCTTGATTCATGGGATGCAGAAAGGATATTGTATTACCAGGCATGAAAACAACATCAATCCTCTTGTACATCTCCATCAGAGTTCTTGGGTAACAAGGTGCATTGTCAATGAGCAGTAATATTTTGAAAGGAATATATACATTTTTTTATGAGCAGTAGGTCTCAACAGTGGGCTTGAAATTTTCAGTAAACCATGCTGTAAACAGACGTGCTGCCATCCAGACTTTGTTGTTCCATTTGCAGAGGACAGGGAGAGTAGACAATTCTGAAGGGCCTTAAAATTTTTGGAATAGTAAATAAGCATTGGCTCCAATTTAAAATCACCAGCTTCTTTAGCTCCTAACAAGAGAGTTAGCCTGTCCTTTGAAGCTTTGAAACCAGGACTTTACTTCTCCTTTCTAGTTATGAAAGTCATAAATGGCATCTACCTTCAATAGGAAGTTGTTTTGTCTACACTGAAAATCTTCATCAATGATCTTAGTCAAATCTGGGTAACTTGCTACAACTTCTGCACCAGAACTTGTTGATACATCTTGTGTTTTTATGTTATAGACATGGTTTTTATTTTCCTTAAATCTCATGAATAAACCTATACAAGTCTCAAATTTTTTTTATGCAGCTTTCTCACCTCTCTGAGTTCTGACAGTATTGAAAATAATCAGGGCCTTGGCCTGGATTAGGCTTTGGCTTGAGGAATTTTTGTGACTGGTTTCATCTTTAATCCAGACCACTAAAGCTTTGTTCACATCAACAATAAGGCTATTTCTCTTTCTTGCCATTCATGAGTTCACTGAAGTAGCACTTTTGATTTCTCTAAAGAAATTTTCTCTTACATTCACAACTTGGCTGTTTGGTGCCTAGTTTTTGGCCTGTCTCAGCTTTTGACATGCATTCCTCACTAAGCATCATTTCTACCTTTTGATTTAAAGTGAGAGACATGTGACTGTCCTTTTCAATGAACATTCAAATCTATTGTAGGGTTATTAACTGGACTAATGTCAACATCGTTGCCTCAAGGAATAAGGAGCCCCAAGAGAATGAGGGATCCGCAGGTTGGTGAAGCAGTCAGAAACATATATGACATTTATCAATTACGTTTTCTGTCTTATATGAGTGTAGTTCATGGTGCCCCAAAACACTTATATTAAAGATTGCTGATCAAAGATCACCTTACCGATAAAATAATGATGGAAATGATTGAAATATAGCAAGAGACTCAAAGATATGAAGTAAGCACATACTATTAGAAAAATGGCACTGATAGACTTGCTTGATGTAACCATTTCACAAACCTTCAATTTGTAAAAAATGTAATAAAGTGAAGCACAATAAAATGAAGTTTGCCTATATATGAAACCCTAAAGATTGTCAAACACTTAGAACCAATAAACAAATGTAACAAGTTGTATTATATGAAATCAACATACAAAAATCAGCTATGTTTTATACACTGATGCTGAACTTTCCTAAAAAGAAATTAAAGCAACAACAACCTGGTTTGGAGAGGGGATGAAGAGAAGTTGGTTATGGCCACAAACATACAGTTAGATAGTAGAAACAAGTTCTAACATTTGAGAGCAAACTGAGATGACTATATTTGGCAAAAATATTTTGTATATTTCAAACTAGAAGACCTGAAATTTTACCATAGAATTGATACTCAAGCTATAAATATCCCAAATACTCTGACTTCTTAATTCTACATTCTATGCATGTGACAAACACTTACATGTACTCCATAAATATGTAACCTATTATGTATCAATAAAAAATAAACAATATCATTTTCAATACCATCAAAACTAAAACAATTTAACTAATGAGGTGAAAGATCTATACTCTGAAAACTATAAAGTGTTGAAGAAAGAAATTAAAGAAGACACAAATCAGTGGAAAGATATTATGTGTTCATAGATTAGAAAAGTTAATATTGTTAAAATATTCATATAACCCAAAGTAATCTTCAGGTTCAATACAACTCTATCAAACATCCCAATGGCAATTTTTATAGAAATAGAAAAAAATCCTAAAATTTTCATTGAACTAGAAAGGACCCCAAATAGCCAAAGCAATCTTGTGAAAGAAAAACAAAGCTGGAGGTTTCACACTATCTGATTTCAAATTATATTGCAAAGCTACAACAGTCAAAACTCCTAGTAGAAAACAGAGGGAAAGACATCTTTGGCATTAGTCTTGGCAGTGAACTTTTTTTGGATATGACATCAAAAACACAAACAAAAATAAACAAGTGAGACTACAACAAAGCAAAAATCTTCTGTACTGCAAACTACACAATCAACAAACCGAAAGTCAACCCACAAAAAGGGAAAAAAATTGCAAACTACATTTGTGAGAAGGGGTTAATATGCAAAATACATAAGAAATTCATACAACTCAATAGCAAAAATACAAATAACTCATTTAAAAAATGAGCAAAGAACTTGAATAAACACTTTTCCAAAAAAGACATACAAACGACTAACAGGTATATATATATATATATATGTATATATGTAAATAGATATGTAAATATGTAAATATAAATATATGTATGTGAATATATATGTACATATGCATGTAAATATATATGTACATATGCATGTAAATATTATGTGTAAATGTATGTATATATGTATATATTTACATACATATATGTACATTTACATATGTACATATATATTTACATATATATACCTGTTAGTCATTTGTATGTCTTTTATATATTATATATATATTTACACATATATATGTAAATATATATGTGTAAATATACATATGTAAATATATATATATGTATATATATATTTTCTTTTTTGAGATGGAGTCTCACTCTATTGCCCAGGCTGGAGTGCAGTGGCGCGATCTCGGCTCACTGCAAGCTCTGCCTCCTGGGTTCAAGCCATTCTCCTGCCTCAGCCTCCCGAGTAGCTGGGACTACAGGTGCTTGCCACCATGCCCGGTTAATTTTTTTGTATTTTTAGTACAGACAGAGTTTCACCATGTTAGCCAGGGTGGTCTCGATCTCCTGACCTTGTGATCCGCCCGCCTCAGCCTCCCAAAGTGCTGGGATTACAGGCGTGAGCCACCGCGTCCAGCCACTAACAGGTATATTTTTAAATGCTCAACATCACTAATCATCAGGGAAATTCAAAGGAAAATCACAGTGAAATATGACCTCACATCTGTAAGGATGGCTATTATCAAAAACACAAGAGATAACAACTGTTGGTGAGGTGCACTACTGGCAATAATGTAAATTGTTACAGTCATTATGGAAAAAAGTCAGTATGGAAAAAAGTTACAGTCATTATGGAAAATCAAGAAATTAAAAGTAGAACTACTATACAGTGCAAAAATCTCATTTCTGGGTATACATCCAAAAGAAATGAAGTCAGTACTTCAAAGAGATATCTGCATCCCCATGTTCATTGCTACATTATTCACAATAGTCAAGAAATGAAACAACCTAAATGTCTATCAACCGATGATAAATAAAAAGTATTATAAACATACATGAAAATATTATTTACCCACAAAAAAGAAGGAAATCCTGTCATTTGCAACAAATAGATGAACCTGGAGGACATTATTCTAAATGAAATAAGCCAGGCATAGAAAAGAAAATGCTGTATAATTTTACTTGTACATAGAAAATATATGTGGAAGAAAGCCTCATAGAAGCATAGTGTAGAATGATTGTTATCTGGGACTGAAGGGCGGGGTAAATGACTAGAAGTTGGTCAAAGGTTGCAAGCTTTCAGTATAAGATGAATAGTTCCGGGGATACAGTACACAGCATGGTAACTATAGTTAATAATACTGTTGTTTACTTGAAATTTGATAACAGAGCAGAGAAAAACAAAACCCCTCCTCTGCCACAAACACATGCAAATGACAACTATGGATGATGACAGATATGTTAAATAGTCTGATTATGTTAATTATTACATGATATAAACATATATCAAATCACACTGTGCACTTGATTATATGCAATTTTTATTTGTCAAATATCTTAAAATTTAAAAGAACTTCCAAGTAATAATCTTTACACTGAAGGATTCTGACTGCTTGACATCATAAACACATGTATTTTTTGAGAAATAGCATTTTTCTATAAATATTCACTGTAGATGAATATTCTGCTTGGAAGTGTTCTATACTTTAACTCAGATCAATTTTTTATTGATTGAAAAGAGAATTAGAAACAAAAATTTAATCTTCATAGTAACTAATATTAAAGTTTCTTTTTAAATTTTATGACTTTGTTATTTCAATAGCTTTTGGAGTATAAGTGGTTTCTGATAACATGGATGAGTTACATAGTGGGGAATTCTGAGATTTTAGTGTACCTGTCACCTAGGTAGTGTACATTATGCCCAATATGTAATTTTTTTAATCCCACACACTTCTCCCACCCTCACCATTCTAAGTCTCCACAGTCCATTTTATCACTCTGTATGCCTTTGTGTACTGATAGCTTAGCTCCCACTTATGGGTAAGAACATGTGGTACTTAGTCTTCCAATCCTGAATTACTTCACTTATTATATAAGGGCCTCTAGCTCCATCCAAGTTGCTGCAAAAGATATTGTTCTATTCCTTTTTACGGCTGAGTAGCATTCTATGGTGTGTGTGTGTGTGTGTGTGTGTGTGTGTGTGTGTGAGTGTGTGTGTATGTGTATATATAGATATATAAAATATTTATATAATATTATAATTATAAAAATTATATAAAACATTTTCTTTATCCACTCATTGGTCGATGGGCATATAGGTTCATGCCATATCTTTGCAACTGTGAATCGTGCTGCAATAAATATACGTATGCATGTGTCTTTTTCATATAATGACTTATTTTCTTTTGCATAGATATCCAGTAGTGAGATTGCTAGATTGAACGGTAGATCTACTTTAAGTTCTTTAAGTAATCTCCCTAGTGTTTTCCATACAGGTTGTACCAATTTACATTCTTTTCAGCAATGTGTAAGTGTACCCTTTGCGCCACAGCCATACCAACATCTATTTTTTTTTTTGACTTTTTAATAATGGTCATTCATTCTAGAGTAAGGTGGTATCTCACTGTGGTTTTAATTTGCATTTCTCTGATGATTAGTGATGTTGAATCTTTTTTTCATATGTTTCTTGTCCGTTTATTATCTTCTTTTGAGAAACGTCTATTCATATTATTTGCCCACTCTTTGATGAGATTATTATTTTTTTCTCGTTGATTTGAGTTCCTTGTAGATTCTGGATACATGCACCAAATATACATCCAGAATCTACATCTGGATATATCCTTGTTGGATGCATAGTTTGCAAATATTTTCTTCCATTCTGTGAGTTGTCTCTTTACTTTGCTTTTTTTTTTTTTTTTTTTTTGCTGTTTGGAAGCTTTTTAGTTTAATCAGGTCCCATTAACTTTTTTATTTTTTTGTTGCATTTGCTTTTCGGGTTTTAGTTATGAATTCTTTGCCTAGGCTAATATCCAGAAGATTTTTCCCAATGTTATCTTCAGAAGATCTTAGATTTAAGTCTTTGATCCTTCTTGAGTTGATTTTTGTATAAGGTGAGACCTAGGGATCTGTTTCATTCTTCTACATGTCGCTAGCCAGGTTTCCTAGTGCCATTTATTAAATAGCATGTCTTTTCCCCAATATATATTTTTGAATACTTTGTTGAAGATCAGTTGGTTAAAAGTATTTTGCTTTATTTCTGGGTTCTCAATTCTTTTCCACTGGTCTGTGTACCTACTTTTATGTTAATACCATACTGTTTTGGCAACTATAGCCTGGTAGTATTATTTGAAGTTCAGCAATGTGATGCCTCCAGATTTGTTTTTTCTGCTTAGGATTGCTTTGGCAATTTTCCCCAGTATTTTATTTACCGAGTTGAATAGTTCAGGCTTCAGGTCAGTAGCAGATGTGTGCTTGGGTAGAGAGCAGTTTTGGCTAAAGCAGGCGGATAAATGCAATACCCATATGTGGGCAGAGGCACCAGCCTTGATAAAGGTGGTTGGGGAAGCTCTCAGTAAAACTCACTGAGGTTTACGTTTTAGGATAACAGCCACCTCAACTCCCATGCCAGGACAGCAGGAAAGATATCCACTTCCCAGACACACTCCTGACCCAGTTCCTAGCTATCCCGGTCAGATAGGCACCTCTTTTTATCTGCAGGAATATTGATGTTCCAAGTAGAGAGAAATTTTGAGTCTACCTCTTGTGTAAGCCTGAACCTGGAGAGTGCTCCTCCTGTGGGGATCCAGTCACCCTGAAGTGTTCCAGAAAGGCTGTCTACAGGTGCACCCGTATCTAGCCTCCATGAGAAAATCCCAAGCTGTGTCTGCAGTGATGGATGAGGGGGAAAAGAAGTCCCCTTCTTCAAGACCCTTCGTGAGCATGAAGGCTGCCTGACTGTTGGGGTAGAGCTTGAGACTTTTCTTGCTGAAATAAACTTCCCACCAGCTGAAATATCTGGAACTAAAGGCTTACCATCCAGATTATTTTGTCTTATAAAGTGTTCCCTTGATGTGGTACACTCCCCCTTTCCCTAAGAGTGGGAGTCCATGAGAGCTAGTCTACTGTGAATGCTGTTGCTCCTCTGGGTCTAGCCACCCAATGGGGCTGCCACACTCTGAACTGTTGTTGAAGAATGTCTGCAAGGGATCCAGTAATGTGACCTGTCCTAAAGTCTTCCAGCAGTGGATACCAGTACCAGCTCTAATGGGGGTGGCAAGGAAGTGAAGTAGACTGTGTGAGATTCCTTAGTTATAAATAGACTTAACCTGTTGGCTTTCTCAAATGCTGGTTGTAATATTAATGAACTGTTCACATGGACAGACTCAGGACCTCCTTGTTAGCCAGGGTGGTAGAGGCCATGATAATAGTTGAGGTCATGCACAAGTTTTCCCTTTCTTTGGTGCAGTGTTATTCTACTGGGAGATGCTGTAATGGACTGTGTCAGTGGCCTCCAGCCAGGAGATGATACTTTCAGAAGAGTACTAGCTGTAGTAGTAGCAGTGAGATTTGTGCTTCCCTTATGTTACTGAAGGGAGGTACTCTGATTTCTCAGGTGATGGGTAGGGCCATAAAGCTTCCAAAAGTTTCTGTCTTTTGTGTAAAGCCACCAGGGCAGGTGGAGGGATGTGGAGGTTGGGTCAGCCTGGGTCAGGCAGGTCCATGTGGAGGCTGGATCAGGGGGGTCCACTCTCTGGCTCTCCTTATGCATGGCAAGCAGTGGGCCCTGTAGAAGTCAAGGGGCAGTTCCCTGGCCACTAGAGTAATGTTCCAGAGAGGAGTGTGGCTGCCTCTGCTGCACAGAAGTGTTTGCACAGGGAATGGGGAGTAGCAGGTGGCAGTAAGCCTCACCCAGCTCCCACAAACTTGGCAAGGCAGATCTCACACCAGCAGTGTTTCCTAACAGCAACTAGCTAAGCTCCAGGCCATCTATACTCAAAATTCAAACTGCCCCAGGCCATAAGCCTTCCTTTCAGAGATAGAAACCATGGCTTTCAGGCAACATCCCTTCTAGTCCACCCACAAAGCCAGGGTGCCCAGTTTCTGCACTTGTGGATGCAGCACACTTCCCTCATGCCCTCTAATTTTAGTCAAGGGAGTTCATCCTTATTTGAGGTTATACTGCAAAATTCAGTTGGGAGCTTCTTTCAATCTCCAGCCACTGCCTGAGTTAGTTGGCAGGCTTCTGTGAGGTACCCTGTGAGGTAGAATAAGAAATGGCTTCCCTTGGTCTGTGCTGAAGATGGGGAATGCATGCAAGGCTCTTCCTGCTGCTGCTTCTACTTTTATGTTCCTCACTGCTCCCTAAATCAGCTTAAGCTCTGGTTGGGGTTAAGGTCTTATCCTGTGGCCTGGATTTCCAGATTCCCTGGTGGTGATGTATATCCTGGAGGCAGTCTCTCTTCCTCTCACACTCTTGGGACTTACAGTTTTTTACCTGGTTCATGGTATAGGTTGCAGCCTGCCACTTCTTTCAAAGGGTCTGTGGATTTCAGTTTTCCTGTTAAGTCCCTGCATAGCTTCTTGGATTAAAAAGCTCACATTGCAAACCTCTGCACACTCTTTTGTCTTTCTAAGTGGGAGAGGAATGCTAACACTGTATGTCCATTGCAAACAATAACAACAACAAAAAACTAATACCAAGTTTCTTGTAGGCACCAATCATGATATGATGTTGGGTGATTTGCAAATATATATATATTTTTAATTTTTACATTACTTGTGATGTATAATTTAATATCTCCATCATATAGGGGAGAAACATGCTCATGGAGTTTCAACAATTTGTTCAAAGCTAAGAAGAAATGACACATTATGAAACAAGTATTTAAGTTTAGGTCTATTTAGTTGCAAAATCATTAGAATGTTCATTAAATCATATTGATTCTATAAAGTGCTCATTCAAAAATAACTTTTATTATTATATTTTGTTAGGACTTTACTTGTATTAATCCTGCCACCATCTCTATGCATTATATAATATTGCTATGTCTCATTTCATAGATGAGAACACTGAGGCACCAAAAGTTGAAATAATCTCTCCAACATCCAGATTATCTGTCTCTACTGTTTTGCTATGCTGCTTCACAGTAAGCCACAGTCTTGCTGGTACTTACATGTACAATGATGATGAAAACAATAAGCACAGCCTATAATAAACACTGTATTTTCACATAATAATTATTGACATTTAACCCTCCTGCTCACTTTACAAGTTGTCTTAATAATATAACCAGAATCTGTCCATTTCTCTCCATCTCTACTTGCAACTTGCTAGACTCTGAATGATCATATTTTCACTGAATTTGCAGGAACTTCCTAATTGCTCTTATTTCCTTCTTTTCTCCCTGCAATGCATTTTCCACATAGTAGCCTAGTACTCTTTTCTAAAATGTAAATCTGATCATGTCACTTCTCTACTTGGAAACCCCAATGGCTTCTGAGAGAATTTTAAATAACATTAAAATCCCTTCTTTGGCCCATACAGCTTCACATGATCTGATGATGCCTGCCTACTTCTTTGATCACATCAAGAATTACTGTCTTCTTCACTGCCCAAGTGCCAGCCTGTAGCTTTCTTCCTCTTCAAACAATCTGGGCTGTTTTCTGCCTTAGGGTCTTCACATTGACGCATCTACAATGTTCATGGGCTAAACTACACCCTATTGAATTTTCTTCTTAGTATTAACACTATTTGATATTTGCTTGCTTTGTATGCTTATTTCTTTTCTCCTGAGTTTGATGAAACTCTAAAAGTTGAAACCTTGTCTGCCTTGATACTATTGTCCTTCCCATTGTCTAGAATAATACGTATCTATAGTAAGCACTATGTTAATATCTGTTGAATAGCAAATGAACCTATAAATAAATTTTTAAAACCCATATGTGTCATGCAACTATTATATCTTATTTAATGCCTATGAAGAAAAATACCCATTAAGCATATTCAGAGTTTGAGGGTTAATATGAAAAACAGCATTAAGTAAACACTGCAAATAAACACAAATAAGCACATTATAAAATGCTTTAAAATGCTCAGCAATAATCCTAATTCTGTTCCCTCTAGGTATTTTGTAGTTATCATAAAGGCAAAATGGTTCAAATGCCAAGACAAAAGCAGAAGTGTATTTGTATGTATGTGTGTGGGAGAGAGAGAGAATTGTTTTTGTGTAGGCAGATGTAAAAAAAAAAATTGTTTTGTATTTTTGGAATGGTTTTAAATATTTGTAGGGGAAATATTGAGTATGTATGACTTAAATCTTAAAACCTCCTTGGAATAAAATTCTTACATTGTGCCTTTACTTTACACTACTGCGCTGTATGCATAAATGTATACATTCCTTCAATGTACATTTTTGTACAAACTAGAAAAAAATAATTGCTCTATAATGACATTAGATCAATCCAGATATAATTATTTACACTTTTTCAATGTGCTCATCACTGAGGGATATATTTTAACTCATTCAACACAAAATTATTTTTAAATGCCCACTCTATTTAGTTAATTAAAAATGTGGTCTTTGTCCACAGGGAACTTGTAGTATAATACAGAAGGAAAGCTTGATGTTTATAAACAGAGTATCAAAAAATATAAGATAAAATATAACTAAGATTTTAAAAGTAGGTAATGAGAATAAAAATACAAAGAGACAAATACAGTGTTCTTAGAATATAACATGTTATTAACAGCAAAAGAACTGGTACTGTTGATAAAAGAACTGGTATTTTTTTTTCCTAGTCAGAAAAAAAAAATTTGCCTCAGCCAGTAAACCACGTGGGGAACTCTAGATTAGAGAAAAGGCATGCAAATGTGCATGTGTGTCTCCATGTGCCTATGCTTCCATGTACTTGTGCAGTAATGCACATATTAGACAATAGCAAGTAGGAAACCGGAAATCCACATAACTCTCCACCCTTCCCCAATCTCTATTTGCCTTTTCCATTTGATTTACACTATGTAGACCTCACCTCATGGACACAAGTTACCTCCTAAGAATAAGGGGATACATGGCTTAATTTCATGGAGGTAAATTGTCAACAAAAGGAGAAAGAGTAACATATCTTTTCCCAACTCCATAATTGCAAATACTCTCACCAGTCTTGAAAGTGCTCCTTTACATAGGCAAAGGATTGGTATTAGGTTTTAGAAGTGTTTTTTGTATGTTTTGTTTTGTTTTGTTTTGTTTTCCCACTCCTATCAATTACCACCCAATTTACAGAAAGGAAGAAATTATTCCTTATTCAGGAAATCTAAGCTACTTCTGTTCATTTCACATAATGGTCAATTTAAGTTAGAAATCTTATCCGTTTCCTAGCTTGGTTACCTGTTTCGTAAGCTCAGCACATTCTTGGATGCCCATTTTATGAAGCTAGCAAAGATATTCAGAGAAATTGTCCATCATGTATTTTATACCCAAGGATTACCATGCTCATCCAAAAGACAATACTGGATTTATTCCAACTGTTAGGCAACTTTACTACTGCAAAGATTAGTAGATACTTCAGGATCATTTATCAACCTTGAATTCAAATTACTGCAATATCAATGGAAGGACACTCTAAATAGTTTAAGTATTTATACATGGTTAGATATATAGAATAAATCAGACAGATTAGCGAATATCAGTGAGAACAGAACAAATGGATCTCAATAAATATTTTCCTTTGTAACCTATAAACCTGTATATTTATTCCAATAATGATCCTGTTGCTCAGAAGTTTAATGGAACTACTTTTAAAACAGTATATTTGAAGTAGTTTCGAAAACAAACAAAAGAGAAGTCACATGAGATTTAATCAAAATCTTATTTTTGACTCCCAAATCTTAGTGACAAGATTAATACATAAATAACTACTTGGTATAAAAATTAACAATGGAAATCAATGAAATATAGTCTCAGGAAACCTATTTCACCTCTTCCCACCAAAAACAAAATCCTAAAATTTTAAAAAAGTGGTAAAGAGGCATAACATTTAATTTTTAAAGAAAAATCCCAGAAGAAATCTTTATAATAAAATAACATTAATAGATTATATATTGTACGTGTTCATTTTGTTGGACAAACTCATCTTTTAGGTGTACATATTCTACTCAATCTGTGAAAAATTAATTCTCATTAACGTATACACATAGTTTACCTATTAAGATTACTGCAATGCAGGCCATGCTGTAGAATGTATTGCTTTTTTTTCCCCCTAAATTTCTATGAAGAAATTAAGACATAGCACAGTTTTATGTTGACAAGATAACTTTGAGAGAAACAAAAACAGGTTGTTACATTGCTGATTAGGAGTAAACTCTTTTACAATTAGCTTAAATTACAGAAATTTAAAGATATTAGAAACTAACATTCAACCATTTCTTTTTAAAAGCTCTGTAGATCAACTAGAATAAGAAAATCCTATAGAATAGTTATTTTCAGTATGTTTGCTATGCTGTCTGTCCATATTACTGACTTGAAAAAATAAAACTCCATATGGCTGGAACTGTTAACTTTATTTCTCAAAGCAAATTCATTCTTTTTCATTGGCATGGGAATCTGGTTTTGTTTCAGGATCTCTTAGCTTTCTGTTCAAGTAAGTCACACTCCACTTTAAGATAAATCATAGAAGTCCTGGCCAATGAATGACAGGAGTCTGCATGTACCCGTTGAAACATAAAAAGCAGGTAGCTGGGGGCTCTTGTGCCTGATTTACTCCATGATGAAAGAGATAAAATGAGGAGAAACCCTGCCCTTCCTTATTACTCTGAGAATTGTTGTCTGTGTCCATCGTGCAGACGTTTAAGTGCTGTGATGTGGCTTTAAGAAGAGACCCAGAAGAATAACAGAGGTGCTCCTTAAGCATCTTAACTTTGCTGAGTTGTTGAATTAGCCAAATCTGAAAAGCTCTACTTTCAGTAATCTCCTTATGTAAGATATAAAACCCTATTTTTAAACCACTCTTAGGCAGATATTCTATTACTTAAAGCAAATATATATATATATATATATATATATATATATATATATATATGGTAAACTTCAAATGAAATCATTAACTTTGATCAAACATTTGCTAGATTAATTGTACTATGATACGCACATGGGACAAAAAAACAAAAAACTAAGGTGGAATGGCCCTGGCCCACAAGAGGCTTCTATTTTTAAGAGTTTACATCTCATATTCTTATTAATTCATTCACTCATATTATCTTTTACTGTAACAGTAAGCTTTTATTAAACACTGACAGTGTGTAAACACTTTGCTAGATGCTATGGGGAATACAAAATTAATAATTTATCCTTCAGTGTCATTGAGTCTTAGAAGAATTTAAAATACCTTCTCAATTTTCAATGGGGTGATATTTATTTTTTCCTCAACCTTATTTCAAAAATTACTGCAATAGAGTATGGAAACAGATCTGATGTTAGTAAGTTAAAAATTGATACAGAAATCATGACTGGAAGAAGAGTCATATTGGGTAGAGTGCCCTATCTCTAAAATTTTTTAATTATAGTTAAAAATGTTATTGCTATTTGGAATAAAGATAGAGATATATAGATCAAATGAAATGTTACATGCACAATAGTAACATGTGAAATAAATATAAAGAAAAATCATCTGAGAGCATAATCTAAAGAAAAGAAGTTACAGTTGCACTTGATCCCCAACCTCTTATAAACTCCCAGTTAGTTGAGACAGGCACATTTAGACATAACATGCAAAGTGTTCCAAAGGCAAATATGCTTGTTATTTTATTTCTTTATAAAATAATTGGAAGGAGACAGAAAATACCTAGTTAACTATGTGATAATGAGAGATTCTTGACCAGCAAAAAAGAATATTTAGGATTGTAACTTAGCTAAAGGAGTTCTCTTGCCAATGTGGCTGGTGTCAGCCAGAGACCTTAATGTGTTTACATTTATCTTGCTCAAGGTGCTAAGCCAGCTCTTATGGGCAAACAGAAAGGGGACAGGAGAGAGACTTCACAAAGGGGGAGGAAACAGCTATTTAAAGCCGTCTGGAATTATCTTTCCTCAGAAATGGGATAGAGATATAAGAAATGGACCTTTGCACATAGGAAACTTGATGTTTAAGAGAAATGGCATTACTCATCAGTGAAGAAAAGCAAAACTATTCAGTAAATAGTTCCAGAATTATACATTTGGAAAAGTACAATAAAACTAGATCCAGCCATCAAATTATATGAAAAATAAACATCTAAAGGGATTTTTTTTCAGGCCAAAAAGAGAGAACACTAGAGAATAACTCAAATCCACATGAAACAATAAAAAAGTAACATGTAAATACAAAAGAGGGTGCATTATGTGTTTTTTATTATTCGTAATTAAAAAATTTTCCAACTTATACATCCTATTCTTATACTATTATATAAGCATATACCATGCTAATAAAACTGTAGTGTTATGCATACAATGCATACAGTTGGAATTTGTATACCAATAAGAGCATAAAGATGGGAGAGGGAAATAAGCTATACAGAAGCAAATCTGGTATTAATATAAACAGCATTGTTATAAACTAAGATGTTAATTGTTATCCTCCCAGGACAATCAAAAGAAAATCACTCAAATATTATAGTAAAAGAAAAAAGGAATTAAAATGGTCTGCTATAAAATATATATTTGATACAAAAGAAGATAGTAATAAGCAAAGAGAGAAACTAAAAAGACATTATACATATAGAAAACAAATAGCAAAGTGGCAGAAGTAAATTTTATGTTATCTGTGGTCACATTAAATATAAATAGACTTAAGATTTCAAACAAAACCAAACTGGTAGAAAGGATTTTTTAAAAATAATTCAACTATATATTGTCTGCTAAAGCAAACTTTAGATTTAAAGCTACAGTAGTTTCAAAAAACAAGAATGAAAAAACATATGCCATGGAAACTGTAAGCAAAGATTGGATCAACTATACTAATACAAATTTTTTTTTAAAAAAAGAAGTAACTAGAGACAGAGATAAACAGTCAAGCCATGACAAATATAAAATAATAATAAATATTTATGCATCTAAAAACAGAGAACCAAGACACTTGAAGCAAAAATTGACAAAATTGAAGAAAAAGACAATTCAATAATAACAGAGTTCAGTATCCCACTTTCAATAATGTATAAAAAATTTTGATTTAAATTTAACAAGGAAATAGAAAACTTTATCAACATTGGAAACCTGCTAGACCTAATAGCTCTAATCTGTAGAATACTCCATCCAACAACATTAATATATACACACTCATAAGCTCATGTAGAACAGTCTCCAGAATTAGCCATATGTTAATTTATAAAATAAGTTGCAGCAAATTTGAAAGAACTGAAATTGTACAAAATATGTTCTCTGGCAATAATGAAATTAAACTACAAGTAAATACAATAAGAAAATTTGGGAAATACACAGACATGTGACAATTAAACAACATACTCCTGAAAGAAAATTAGTCAAAGAATAAATCACAAGTGATATTAAAAATATTTTTAGATGCAGGGAGGCAGAGCAAGAAGGCAGAATGGAAGATTTTACCAATCTTTTCTCATCTGCAAGGACACCAGTTCAACAACTATCTACACAAAAACACCTTCATAAGAACCGAAAGTCATGCGAGAAATAACAGTACCTGGCATTAACTTCATATTGCTAATAGAGGCACCAAAGACATAGGAAAAACAGTCTTTGTTTTTTGCGGAAGAAAATGCTCTAGGGTCTTAAATAAATTTGAAAGGCAGTCTAGACCACAAGGACTGCAATGTCTAGGTGAATCCTAGTGCTGAACTGGGCCCAAAGCCAGAACGCTGGGGAGGCCCGAGACCTACTTAAACATCAGCTGGGGTGACTAAGGGAGTGTTGACATCATTTCTCCTGGAACCCAAGGATTTATTAATACAACTTGCAGCTCCAAAATAGACCTCTTTATTCCACTTGAGGAGAAGAGAGGAAAGAGTGGGGAGGACTTTGCCTTGCATCTGGGATACAAGCCCAACCACAGTGGGATAGTGTGCCAGTCAGAGTCATGAGGCCCTTTCTAGGCCCTAGCTCCTGAACATTTCTAGACACAGCATGGGACACAAGGGAACCTGCTGCCTTGAAGGGAAGGATCCCATTTACCAGGCTTCATCACCTGGTAACTGAAGAGCTCTTGGGGCCTAAATGACCAGCAGTAATACCCAGGTGGTACATTGAAAGCCTTCTGTGAGACTTGCTGTCTCAGAGATTTCTGTTTAAGAAAGGTGGAGTGAAACATAAAGGAGATTTTTGCATTGCCTCTTACGCACCAGCTCAGTCATAGGGGGCTAGAGCACCAAGTGGGCTCTTGAAGTCCCTGATTCCAGGTATTGGCTCTTGGAAAGCATTTCTGGACCTGCCCTGGAGCAGAAGGGAGCCTACAGCCCTGAAGGGTGAGTCCCAGGCCAGGCAGCAATTACCACAAGCTGACTCAAGAGACCTTGACCCTAGAGGGAACATTGGCAGTAGTCTGGCAGAACTTTCCCTTTCCATGAGACTGTGGTGGGGATGCCTTGATGGGAAGGACACAGGTCTGGATGGCTTTGCCACCTGCTGATTGTAGAGCCCCAGGGCCTTGAGCAAACAGGTGGTAACCAGGCAGTGATTACAGCAGCCCTTGGGCAAGACTCAGTGCTGTACTGACAGCAGGTCTGACCCAGTGCAGTTCTTCTGGTGGTGGCTACTGCAGTGCTTGTTTCACTCCACCCCCACATTTAGGTGGCTCATAACAGAGAGAGAGAGAGAGACTCCATTTGTTTGGGAGAAATTAAGAGAGGACAACAAGTGCATCTACTTGACGATCCAGATAATTCTTCCAGACATTGCCCAAGATCATGAAGGTGGTAGCTCTACAAATCTGTAAGACCAACAGCATTACTGGACTTGGGGTGACCCATAAGGCCGACAGAGCTTAGACCATAACACCCAAGTCCTTTCACAAATCTGGAAAGCCTTCCCAAGAAGGAACAATATTGAAAAGCATTCTTTTCATGACTACAATAAATACCTAACACCTAAAGACTACAATAAATACATAACTCTTAAATACTCAGACACCAAAGAACATCTACTAGCATCCATACTATCCAGGAAACTCTGACTTCGCCAAATGAACTATATAAAGCACGAGGGACCAATCCTGGAAAAACAGAGATATGTGATCTTTCAGAAACAGAATTCAAAATAGCTGTGTTGAGAAAACTCGAAGTCATTCATGATAAATCAGAGAAAATTTATCTTATTTGGTCAGATACATTTAACAAAGAGATTGAAATAATTTGAAAGAATCAAGCAGAATTCTGGAGATGGAAAATGCATCTGGCATACTGAAAGATGCATCAGTCTTTTAATAGCATAATTAATTGAGCAGAAGAAAGAAGTGACCTTGAAGACAGGCTATTTGAAAATACATGGTCAGAGAACATAAAAAGAAAAAGGAATAACAAGACAATTGAGCGTGCCTACAGAATCTAGAAAACAGCCTCAGAAAAGAAAATCTAAGAGTTATTGGCTTTAAAGAGAAGGTAGAGAAAGAGATAGGGGTAAAAAGTTTATTCAAAAGGATTATATCAGAGAAATTTTCAAACCTAGAGAAATATATCAATGTCCAAGTGCAGGAAGGTTATGAAACATCAAGCAGATTTAACCCAAAGAAGACTGCCTCAAGGCATTTAATAATTAAACTCTCAAAAGTCAAGAGTAAAGAAAAGATACTAAAAACATCAAGAGCAAAGTAGCAGATATACAATGGAGTTCCAACACATCTGGCAGCAGACTTTTCAGTGTAAACCTTATAGGCCAGGAAAGAGTGACATGACATATTTAAGGTGCTGAAGGGGGCAAAAAACAAAACAAAACAAAAAACCTTTTACCATAGACTAGTATATCTGATGAAAATATCCTTCAAATATGAAAGAGAAATAAAAGCATTCCCAGACAAACAAAATTGTACCAAACGTTTATAGAAGAGCTGATACCATTCATACTCAAACTATTTCCAAAAAATGAAGGAGGAGAAAATACTTCCAAACTCATCCTACAAGGCCAGTTACAACCCTGATTTAAAAAAACAGACGTAGACACATCATAAAAAGAAAACTAAAGGTCAGTATCTCTGATGATGATTGATGTAAATATCCTCAATAAAATACTAGCAAATTGAATTCAACAATACAGTAAAAAGATTATTCATCATGACCAAGAGGAATTTATCCCAGAGATGCAAGGATGGTTTAAATACACAAATCAATCAATGTGATGCCTCATATCAACAGAATGAATGACAAATCTATTTGATTATATCAATTGATGTTGAAAAGCATTTCAGAACATTCAATATATTTTCATGATTTAAAAATACCCTTAAAACAATGGATATAGAAGGAACACACATCAACATAATAAAAGTCATATAGGATAGACCCATAGCTAGTATCATACAAAATGTGGTAAAACTGAAATGCTGTCCTCCAAGATCTGGAGCATGTCAAGGATGCCCACTTTCACCATGGTTATTCTACATAGTATTAGAAGTTCTACCTAGAGCAATGACACAGAAGGAAGAACTAAAGGACATCCAACTGGAAAGAAAGAAGTCAAATCATCCTTGTTTGCAGATGATATGATTTTACATTTAGAAAAACCTATAATGCCCCCCAAAAATTTAGAACTGAAAAACAAATTCATTAAAATTGTGGGATAAAAATTAACATGCAAAAATTAGTAGCATCTCTATATGTCAGCAGTAAATAATTTGAAAAAGAAATCAAGAAAGTAATCCTATTTACCATAGCCACAATAAAATTAAATATGTAAGTACATAGGAATTTACTTAACCAAAAAAGTGAAAGATCTCTACAATAAAAATTACGAAACACTGATGAAAGCAATTGAAGAGAACACCAAAAATAGAAAGACATTCCATATCCATAAATTGGAAGAATTAATATTGTTAAAATATCCATACTATCCAAAGGTATCTATGGATTTAATATAATCCCTATCAACATACAAATGACATTGGTCACAGAAGGAGAAAAAACAATCCTAAAATTTGTATGGAACCACAAAAGACCCAGAATAGCCAAAACTATCTAAAGCAAAAAGAACAAAACAGGAGAAATAACATTACAGGAATTCAAATTATACTACAGAACTATAGTAATAAAAACAGCATGGTACTGGCATTAAAACAGACACATACACCAATGGAACAGAATAGAAAACCCAGAAATGAATTCACACATCTTCAGGGAACTCATTTTTGAGAAAGGTGCCAAGAACATACACTGAGGAAAAGATCACCTCTTTAATAAATGGTTCTGTGAAAACTGGACTTCCATATGCAGAAGAATGAAACCAGACCTCTATCTCTTGACATACACAAAAATCAAATCAAAATAATTTAAAGACTGAAGTCTAAGACCTCAAACTATGAAATGACTACAAAAAAATTAGAAACACTTTATCCAAAAGACAGGCAACACCAAATGCTGATGAGGATGTGGAGAAATGGGACCCCCTCATAGCCTGTTGTTGGGAACATAACCTAGTACAACCACTGTGGAAAACAGTTTGGAGGTTCCTCAAAAAACTAAAAACAGAGCTCCCATATGACCCAGCAATCCCAATGGTATGTTTATACCCCAAAGAAATCAGTATATCAAAGAGATATCTGCACTCCCATGTTTATTGTAACACTTTTCACAACAGCCAAAACTTGAGTGCAACCTAAGTGTCCACCAACAGATGAATGAGGAAAATGTGGTACTTATAACACAATGGAGTACTATACATCCATTTAAAAAAATAAGATCTTGTCATTTGCAACAACCTAGATGGAATTAGAGGTCATTATGTTTAGTGAAATCAGCCAGGCACAGAAAGACAAACATCGCATGTTCTCATTTATTTGTGGGATCTAAACATCAAAACAATTGAACTCATGAAGATGGAGAGTAGAAGGATCATAATCAGAGGCTGGGAAGGGTAGTGGGGGGTGGGGTGAGGTGGAAATGGTTAATGGGTACCCCCCCAAAAAAAAAAACAGAAAGAACATACAAGACCTAGTATTTGATAGCATAACAGAGTGACTGTAGTTGATAGGAATTTAATTGTACATTTAAAAATAATTAAAATGGTATAATTGGATTTCTTTGTAGCACAAAGAATAAATGCTTGAGGGGATGGATACCCCATTCTTATGACATGATTATTATGCATTGTATGCCTCTTCTCATGTACCTTATAAATACGTACATCTACCATGTACCTACAAAAATTAAAAATAAAAAAATTAGTAAAAAATGGTTACTAAAACAATATTTTGAGATGAATGAAAAACAAATACACAACATAAAGAAATTATGTGGTGTAAGTAAAGCAAGGCTGAAAGAGAAATTTAGAGCTTTCTATGATTTTTTTAAAAGAGATTTCAAATCAATAACCTAATATTCTACCTACAAAAACTTCAAGTTTTTTTCTAGATAAGAGAAAACTAATTCAAAGCAAGTAGAAGAACTAGTGAAAATTAGAGTAGGAGTTAATAAAATAGAAAATAGATAATAGAGAAAATAAATAAAAATAAAAGTTGGTTCTGTGAAAATATTTTTAAATCATTAACTTTTAACTAGACTGAAAAAGAAAACAAACAGAAAAGTCAGTTTTTAAACAGGAATAGAAAATAGGAAATTATTTCCAAACTTATGAAATAGAATGTAGTATAAGTGAATAAAATGAACATTTTTGTACCAGCAAAATACAAAATATTCTGGAAAGAAACCACTGAAACTAAATTAAGGAGAAATAAAAAAAGTCTGAACAGACTTATGAGAAGTAGAGCAATTTAAATAGTAATAAAAAATAATTTAAAATAAAAACTTCCCACAATAAAAACCCACGAACAGATGGCTTCACTTGTGAATTCCACCCAACATTTGAAGAAGAATTAACACTGATTTTTTACAAACTCTTCCAAAACGAGAAAGGAGGGAGACACTTTTCAACTATGAGACCAGTTTTATCCTAATACCAAAAACAGAAAAGGACATCACAAGAAAATAACACCACAGAATAACATTCATTACGATCATAGATGCTGAAATCAATAAATGCTAGCAAAGGGAATTCAGCAACATAGAAGAAGTTACATATTATAAGTAAATGGGTACATTGAATGTGTCAGTTGAATCACGCTTGCATTATTCCTTAAATGCGAGGGTGAGGCAATGTGGACAAATATATTAGTATAATATATTAATAATATAAAGTTGGACGCTCAGGGGGGCTCACACCTGTAATCCCAGCACTTTGAGAGGCTGAGGTGGGTGGATCACAAGGTCAGGAGATCGAGACCATCCTGGCTAACACAGTGATACCCTGTCTCTACTAAAAAAATACAAAAAAAAAAATTAGCCAGGTGTGGTGGCGGATGCCTGTAGTCCCAGCTACTTGGGAGGCTGAGGCAGGAGAATGGTGTGAACTCAGGAGGCGGAACTTGCGGTGAGCCAAGATCGCACCACTGCACTCCAGCCTGGGCAACAGAGCAAGACTCCATCTCAAAACAAAACAAAACAAAAAAACCACACACAAAAAACAGAAAGCTTACCTCCTCACAACAGGAAAAAAAAAAAAAATGAAGACGTTCACACTTGCCACTTCTATTTAACATTGTAGTGGGAGATTATAGTCAGTAAAAAATAGGTGCAAAAATAAAATAAAGAAAATTCAGATTTTGAAAAGCAAAAAGTAAAACTACCTCTATTTTAAAATGACATGATTTTGTACGTAGAAAATTCTAAGGAATAAAAAAAACTATTAGTGTTAATAAATTATTTCAGCAAGGTTGCAGGACAAAATATCAAGATAAAAATCAGCTATTTCTATAACCAGCAACAAACAAACTGATAATGAAATTAAGAAAATAGCATCAAAAAGAATAAAATACCTTGGGATGAACCTGTTGAGATACATGAAAGACTTATATTACACAATGAAAACTTGAAAACATCATTTAATGAAAATAAAGATGGCATTATTAAAAGGAAAAACTTACCATGTTCATGGTCTAGACTTAATTTTGTTTAGAAAGTGTTACAAATTGATCTATAGATTCTATGTAAACCCTGTTAAAATCTCAACTTTTTTTCCAGAAATTATAAATTGATCTTAAAATTCATATGGAAATTCAGTGAAGCAAGAGTAGCTTAAATAATCTTGAATAAATGAAATAAATCTTGGAGGAGTTACACTTTTAAACTTGAAAACTTACTGCAAAGCTACAGTATTAAAAAACAGAGTGGTACTAACATAAAGATAGATATGTAAATCACGCAGAAGATTGAGAGTTCAGAAATAAATCTTTATATGTACGTTCAATTGATTTTTCAAAAGGATGCCAAGACAATTCAAAATGAAAAGAACATTCTTTTTCTATCAATGGTGCTAGAAAACCTGGCTATTTACATGGAAAAAAATTAAACTGGAGCATTAACTCACACTATACACAAAAACTCACTGAAAATGTGTCACTTATATAAACATAAAAACTAAAATTATAAAACTCTTAAAAATATAGGCATAAAATGTTACCACCTTAAAATAAGTTTTTTACATATGATACCAAAACACAAGCTTTGTACAAAAAAAAGGATAAACTAAATTTTATCAATATTTAAAATATTAATGCTTCAAAGGACACCATCAAGAAACTATAAAGACAACTCAAAGAATGGGAGATAGTATTTGCAAAAGCAAAAACCAAAAAAACCAAGAATGTTCATTTAAGCAACAATGAGATGCCACTGCACACCTAATAGAATGGCCAAAACCAAGAATACTGATAATACCAAATGTTGAAGAGGATGTGGAGCAACAGAAACTTCCATTAATTACTAGTAGGAACAAAATTTTGAAAAAGCCATTTTCCCAACACCACTTTGAAACACCCATTTGGAAAGCAATTTGGCAGTTTCTTACAAAACTAAACATAGTCTTACCATATAATCTAGCAATCTCACCACTTCAAATTTACCCAAAGAAGTTGAAAACTTATGTACACACAAACATCTACACACAGATGTTAATAGTAGCTTTATTAATAATTGTAAAAACTGGAACCAACTAAGATGCCCTTCAGTAGGTGAAGAGATTAATCAACTATGGTACATCCAGACAATGAAATATTGTTCAGCACTAAAAACAAATGAGCGATTCAGCCACGAAAAGACATGATGGAAATTTGAAATGCAGATTATTAAGTAAAATGTGTCAATATTAAAAGGCTGCATGCTGTATGATTCTAACTATGTGACATTCTAGAAAGGCAAAACCAGGGAGACAAAAAAAAAAAAAATGAGTGGTTGTCAGGGGTTGAGGAAGATGTAGGAATGAATAGGCAGACACAGAGGATTTTTAGGATGGTGAAACTGGTTGGTAGGATGCTAGAATGGTGGATAAATATTATTATACATTTGTCTAAACTCAAAGAATTGTTCAGTTAGCCTGTAATTACTGAGGTATGACATCAAGAGTGAACCCTAATTTATAGTATGCACTTGGGGTGATTATGATATGTCAATATAGGTTCATCAGTTTTAACAAATGTACCACTCTGATGAGGAATATTCACAATGCAGGAGGCTATGCAAGTGTGGGGTCAGGGAGTACATGGGAAATCCCTGTATCTTTTACCCAATATTCCTATGAACCTAAAATTGCTGTAAAAAATAAAGTTAAAGTATATTAGAAAATAATAATAATATAAAAGACATAAATGTTCATAACAGTATTATTCATAAGTGGCCTAAGGTGGACACCCCAAATGTCCCTCAATTGATAAATTAATAAACAAAATGTGGTACATTCATACAATGAAATGTTATTCAGTAATAAAAAGAATGGGTTACTAACACAACCTATGACATGGACAAACCTTGAAAGAAAGTAAAAGAAATTAGGTACAAAAGATCACAGATTGTATTATTTAATTTATATGGAATATCCAGAATAGCCAAATCCATATAACTAGAATGTAGATCAGTAATTTCTAATGACTGAGTGGGGAATGCAGAATGAAAACTGATGGCTAATAGGTACAGGGTTTCTTTTTGGGATGGTGAAATTTTGTTTGAATTAAATAGTGGTGGTGGTTGCACAATTCTTGAATATCTGAACTCACTGAAGTTCACACTTTAAAAGAGTGAATTTTATGGTATGTAAATTATATCTCATTTTAAAAAATCTAAGAAGGGGAAAAAATTAAGAAAAAAAGATTCATCCTTTAAGTAAGTCTTACTCAAGCTTTGTCTCCTCCAGTAAACTAACCCTTATCTTGCCCTTATGGCATGCCTTCTCCAAGCTCATTTGGATAGGAGTTGATTATCTCAACACAAAGGTTTATGGTGTAGCTTGGATCAGAAATAAAACAATTGATCATCTTGTGAGGTGTTTTGCTAAACCTTTTATTCATTCACTTTAAGTCAAATATTGGTTGCATACATGAGGTATTCTTGCATGTCCTTGAGTTGGAGACAAGTTGCCCTGACAATCTTATCACAGTGTCATGTAACTTGGCATATTCTCCTTCAAAATGCTGCCATGCGTTTTAATCCCACTGTTACTTCAGTGGATATAAGATTCTGGGGAAGTTTGTATCACCATCTTATGATACTGTAGGCATATATTCAAGGATTAATGATTAGAAACAGATATATGGTAGCTAATATTTTTCTCAAAGAAAGTATCTCTCAAATTTTACACTATTGTCAAATTATTCCCTTTTGTTTTTAAGACTCCATAATTACAGGCTAGCTGACAAATTTTCAATGAGAGTTCTGCTACCAAGAAGACAGATGGGTGAATCACATCTACTTTCTGCCATGAAATGTTTTGTAAAGACCTAAGTCTTTCCAACAGGTCAATTGCAGGACAAAATACAGAAAGACAAACTATGGATGTGTTTGCCCACTACTCTGTGCCCTTCTCCCTCAGTCACATTTCTCTTAAATTTCCTTTTAAATAATGTAGGATACATTATCAGTTTTCTGATTATCTCTGTAACAGATAATTTCCCATCAACCAATATTTTATGAATTCCTTGTATGCCATCATATTCAATCAGTTTCTGTATCTTATAAATCCAGCTCCTATAACACTTCTCATGCCTGTCTTCTTTATTCCATTTATACATCCTACTTTCTGAGTTTAGTTTCTTTTACTCTTTGACCTTATTTGTTGGAAGCACAGAATTTGGAGTCACAAATGTTTGTATTCTGGCGCTACAGTTACTAGGTGTGTGACTTTAGGGAAAACACTTTATTTACTATCACTGCCAGGAATCTTTCTAAAACATCACAGCCCATCACTGTCTTAATCAAGAAACTCATATAACTGTTTTTTACTCTTTAAGGAACACATAATCCCAACGTTGTACGTACTAATGTAAATCAGATAAAACTGTGGAAGCTGTAGAAATCATTTTGCAAACCTGTTGTAAGGATTTCAACACTCTGAGAAAGAAAATCCTAATAATGCAAGTCTATCATACTTACAGATGAAAAATTGCATGAGAATATAATAATTTTGTCATTTCAGCCATGCACATATAGTTTTATATAAGTAATATACTAATATTATCAAAATATCAAGTGTCAAAATAAAATAATGAAATTGTATTGATCAAATCAAATCAGATTAAATGTTTAATTTGAGGAAAAAATATTCCGTAGTATATAAGACTAAACTGCTATATTTAACCTAATAAAAGAGCCTTCCCAATCATTTTTACCATGCTTTATTAAAAAAAGGATATCTTCTCTTTCCATCTTTTCCTCACTGGTATAAAACAAATTCTCTAAGTTATATACCCTGTTTCATTACCATTGTGATTTTGTTGGGCTTTTAAAAACTCTCACTATATGGTTTTGATATCTTAATTTTAGGGACTATAAAACTCATCTTTCTGGATTTTCTATTTGGCCATATATGTAAAATATTATTATACTTTACCCAGAGTAGCTGGAGAAAGGAGCTTCTGATGGTTTCTGTCTGCCTTTGAAAGGAAGCCTTAGATGCCACTTTAAATTAAAAGTTGAGGTAGATGTTTTTATTATGCTCATTTCAAAGATAATAAAACTAAGGCTCTGAGAGAATCAGTGACTTTTCCAGGACCAGACAATGAATCAGAATGAAGGAAATTTGAATTTATTCTTCAGATCTAATGTGATTTATAACATACCAGGAGCTTTTGCATATTAATATGTTCACATTTTAAAACCATATATAAACAGGTAGAGAGATAATCAAGGATTTCTAAAATAAAAATAATCATAGCATTAATGCTAATTTCTCAAAATGAAGTGAGGTCACAAAATTGTTAGTTAAATATAAATCCATCTTTTTGTTACTTTCAGCACAAAAGAAGATCAAGGAAAAAAAGTTCTTCAGCTTGGGGCATGCAGTGATTATTTTCTTATTTTATTTATGTTCAAGATTTTTTCGAAGAGGGATTAAATCTACTGAATGATGAATTGAATAGAAAACCAGAACACTTTAATTCATCTTTTGCTTTTGTCTTATTTGTCAAGTAAAATGATCACTGGATTAAAATAGTAGTGCAAACACTAATATGGGAGAAAGCATCCCAAGATTATGCTCAAGATTGGTCAGGAGATGTAAGGTGAGCAACTAACTGTTTCAAGTCCCTCAACCAACAAATTTGATGATAGAACGAAAGACCTAGTAAGCAAGATTTCTGACGGCTATTGATGATCATTGATTGTTCTTGAGAATAGGATTAAAAAAGTCTATAAAATTGATAAACATAATCTTGATTTTCACAATGTATACTAAAAATAAAGTAAACAAACTATGGATTGTATCATTTAATGCAGATCCTGGAAAATATTCTAGAATCAAGAACTACTAGGCATAAGCTGGGTTGGCGGTGAATGCATACTATCACATTAATCCCATTCATTTCCTTGGGAAATAGATTGGTAGATATAAAAAATCTAACTGTGGTAGTCATCCTTATCAGTAAGGCATTTGGTCATATTTCTTATGAGATACTTGTTGCTGCAAGAAAATTAAAGGTGAAATGTAACAGCAATTTATTGAATCAGAAATCAATTGGGTGACTTTACCTAAATGTGAATAGAATTGTGATCAATTGGCTAGGTGATTTCTAATGATTGTCTCAAGATTCTATACAGAGATTGTTCTGCCTGATCTATTTTTATAGCTCTTTGGTAACAACAGAAAGGTCATTTATCAAATTTACAGATGGCAAACAACAAATTTGGTATATAAACTGATAGATGCCTTGAATAGTGAATTTGAAATGGTGATGGACTCAAAACCATGCAGTATAACTATACGATCCAAGTAAATAAATGAGATTTCATAACGTAAGTCCTAAAAATAGAGGTAGAGCAGGTACGACTCAGACAATATTAATTTTTTTCTAACAAACAGTCATAAGTGAATGGAAAATATTACCATTGTAAGAGAATAAAGGGATAAAACATTTGAGTAAAAGTAGAAGATATGCATCTTCTGCTTTATGAAGAATGTAAGTGTTCTGCTTGTGACATACATATTTCAAAATAATCAACAGCAGGCAACACACCACTGACAAGGATTGTATTAATAACTATGTAATCCAAAGATTCCAGAAAGGAATAAAGCATAGAATTTCAGGAACTTTAAGAGAGGAACAACGAATGTACAAGTATGAGGAGTGCATTTCAAATGAGTTAAGGACCAAACAAAAATATTCCTCTTGTATTAAGACACCACAATAAAATAGGGTTAATTCCTAAAAACATAAATCAATTTGAGGAAGATCATTATATAAATCACATAATTTTTCATTAATTAAAAGCACATTTGAAAAAAAGACAATCCAGAAAATGTTCAAAGTAGTATTATATGTTTTTAAAGAATTATTATGTAAAAGACAGGATATTATGTAGAAGAAAGAATTGATTTATTCTATAGATAAGAAAAAGAGAAAAAGAAAGAAAAAGACAAAAAGACAGAAAAAGACAGAAAGAGAAAGAAAGAGAGAAAGAAAGAAAGAAAGAAAGACAAAGAAAAAGAAGGAAAGAGAAAGAAAGAAAAAGAAAGAAAGAAAGAAAGAAAGAAAGAAAGAAAGAAAGAAAGAAAGAAAGAAAGAAAGAAGTCATCGAATAGTTGGCTTTGCTTGGAGCTACAATATTTCAGATATCGTGAAATGTTTTATACACATTTTTATTTTGTTATTTATTCCTCAAAGCTAGTCCATTTTTATTAAGAAACTGAAAGAAAAATGTAAAAAGGCTGTGTTAGCTTCTCAAGGGCATAAGATTTGTAAGTAGCAGAGTTGATCTTGGAATTTTGGTTATATCAAGTCCCTCTGTGGATTACTATGAGCTACAACCAGTTCATATTACTCTAACAGTCAAAATATCCAACATTCTCCCCCCACCAAGCCATATACTGAGGATCAAAGATATGGAATTGATCAGAGGTTGGCAAGCATTGCTTTTTTCCCTCAATTTGGCACCTACAACCTATAGGAAAGTTGCCCAGTCATGTGACTGAAATTGAACTTAAAGACAAAAGAGACTCATACTGTTATGAAGAGAAGAGTTAAGTTCAATAATTCACATACATAGTATTTTTACATTCATCAGTTTTCTCTCTCTGCAATCATGAGAGACAGATTGTCATCTTCTACATAAAGGAATCACAACTATGTTATTTCCCAAAGATTCAACTAATTAGATACAGAATTGAGACTACTACTTAATTCATTTGAAAATCAATCACATGCCTTTTCACTTATATACAGAACAATTTTATAAATGTATTTATATGTTTAGTATATTTATGGATTACATTATACTGTACACAAAAGAAACAGAAAAAATAAAACTACAGATGAAGCACAGTTTTGACACAATAAGGTTAAACTTGTTCTCAACATAATTGCCCCTGAGATAGATGATAGATGATAGATAGATAGATAGATAGATAGATAGATAGATAGATTTTTTCTTTTTGAGACAGAATTTTACTCCCATCACCCAAGCTGAAGTGCCATGCAGTGATCTCGGCTCAAGATCACCTCCCAGGCTCAAGTGATTCTCCTGCCTCAGCCTCCCAAGTAGCTGGGACTGCATGCATGCTCCACTAGGCCCAGCTATTGTTTGTTTGTTTTTGGTAGAGACAGGGTTTCACTATGTTGCCCAGGCTGGTTTCAAACTCCTGGGCTCAAAGGATTAGCCCACTTTGGCCTCCCAAAGTTCTGGGACTACAAGTGTGAGCCACCATGCCTGGCCTGCACTTGATATATTTCAAAATGTTTCTAGTTTATTTGAAATATGATGTTCTGAATGTTTTCCTAGTGTTTTTGTCATCCTGATATCCTTCCTTCAATTTCTGTGGGTTTTATGAGCACATGATGTTTGTCAAATGTTACTTATTTTAGGTATATGGCATGTCATTGAGGTCGAAGTTTACTGAGTTCAATACTGGCTCAATTTTTGAGTGTTATTATTTTATCATCACAAATACCAAATGAAGAACAAAGAACAGATACTCCAAAGGTCTAAATAATGGATTGAGTAGATGAATGCTTTGGAATCCAAATCATAACTTCCTTAGTACAGTATCACAATATTAATTATTACATGTGTGTCATGTTAAGGAGAAAAAAAATTCTAACAAATAAAGTATATTAACTGTCAATACAGTGTTTGCATCCACTGCCATAAGAAATACTTAATTTTACTTGAAGCAAACAATGAATGTTGCTAAAAAATCAAAGATAATTACCTAAGATGAAAATAGGAAAATGTTGTTAAAATGCTGTTAAAAACAAAGTTCATTTCTGCCAAGGTGGCATTCAACTAGTTCAGCCAAAAGTTAATTTTATAGAAATATATATTTCTGAGTAGTTTACAAATAATATATGAAAACATATCTGGAAAGGAATGTGATATTGATGTCATAATATTCAAAACAATTATCTACCGTGGTAATCTAATAATTGATTCTAGAGACAAGAAATACAGACCTCTCTTAGAATATACTTGCAATAATTTCTTACTCTGCTTTATTCCACCTTTCTTGTACTTCTCTATTGCCTCTGAAAAGACCAAAGAGATCAAATTTTCCACAAAAAATATAAAGCAGATAATAATACCACTCCTGTTTTTCAGATAAATTAAATAGAAATATTAAACAACTTGGTCTATTGTCATATCTTGAGTACTATCAGTGCCCCATATTGAAATCTGACGAAGTAATTGTAAAGGCTGGCCAGTTTTTGGTTTGTAAAAGAAAAAAACTTATAAATTCTACAAATCCGAAACAAATAAAAGTGTCCCGTGCCTAGAATACTCTAATAGTGAAAATTAGATTGACTCAGGGAAAGAGTAAGATGGTCTGAGAATTTTGTATGTGATGAAAAAACTACTGTGCATTTGTTAGAAAGGAAACAAGCTTCCAAGAGTGAAACTGGCTCAACTTATAGCACATACACTCACACATGAGTACAAGATTTTGATTTTTAAAATAAAATGGAAAACACAAAAGGAAAAAGGGGTGTATGTAGATGAGGGCTTTCATCTGAAAACTGTGCTATCTACATGAGAAAAAAAGGAAGTAAGATTTATTTAAGAGGTGGGTAAGAGTTCTAAAAACCTGGTTAAATCTGCATGAAAATGCAAGAAAACCACAGAGGGAAATGAAAACGGATCAATAGATAAAATTTTCCCAGGCTTTACTGCTTCAGGAAAAGAGATAACATAATAAGACATTTAAAATGTCATTGAAGTCATGACTGTTCTAGTTTATACTACCAATTCATGCTCATTCCATATTATTGTCTGGTAAGCTTGGTAACTTGAACATGATTTGAGATCATGAATAAAAGAGAGAATATGTTTATTCTTATATGTAACATAAAGACAGGGTCAAGTTCTTTTAAGTTTGGGATCTGTTGGTCCATGTTAAAATTGTGTGGGAACAAGTCAAAAATTCATTTATAATTCTGTTGAGGAATTGAACTTATCATCACTTAAATTCCTGTGAATGCAAAAGAGGAGTCAATCAGATTATATAAGTGAACTTACAAAGATATAAGCAGGATGCTGGAAACTTGGATAACTTGTATTCCATGAACAGAGAGAAATAACCATTGTTGAGAAAATACCTGATGGTTTGTCACATGAAGTTTAGAGAAACACCAGAAGTGAATGACAAATTATGAGTTTCAATATTTATCCGCTTGGATCTAGCCTATGAATGCATTTTATTTGGCATCATAGGGACTAAAGAAAACAGGCCAGTTAGAAGACTGCTTCAGTATTTGTTTATTTGTTTTTACTTTTTATTTCTCCTTTTGCTACTGCCTTCTTTTTTAGCTTTTAGGTTCAGGGGTACATGTGCAGGTTTGTTATGTAGGTAACCTTGTGTCATAAGGGTTTTTTATACAGATTATTTCATCGCCCAGATATTAAGCCTAGTACCCAGTAGCTATTTTTTTCTGCTCCTCTCCCTCTTTCCACCCTCCACCCTCAAGTATGCCCCAGTGTCTGCTGTTCCCTTCTTTGCGTTTGTGAGTTCTCATTATTTTGCTCTCACTGATGAGTGAGAACATGCAGTATTTGGTTTTCTCTTCCTGCATTAGTTTGCTAAGAAAAATAGCCTCCATCTCCATCCATGATACTGCAAATGACATGATCTCATTCTTTATTATGATGGCATAGTAGTCCATGGTGTATAGGTACCACATTTTCTTAATCCAATCTCTCATTGATGGACATTTAGGTTGATTCTATGTCTTTGCTGTTGTGAATAGTGCTGCAAATAATATTTGCATGCATGGATCTTCATGGCTGAATGATTTATATTCTTCTGGGTACATATCCAGCAATGGGATTGCTGAGTCGAATAGTAGTTCTGTTTTTAGCTCTTTGAGGAATCAGCACATGGCTTTCTACAATGGTTGAACTAATTTACACTCCCACCAACAGTGTATATCTGTTCCCTTTTCTCCTTTGTGCTTCACCAGCATCTAATATTTTTTTTCTCTTTTTAATAATATCCATTCTGACTGGTGTGAGATGGTATCTCATTGTGGTTTTGATTTGCATTTCTGTAATGATCCGTCATATTGAACTTTTTTCATATCCTTGTTGACCATATGTATGTCTTCTTCTAAAATTGTCTGTCCTTTGCCCACTTTTTAATATTTTTTTTTCTCTTGTATATTTGTTTGTTTCTTATAAATGCTGGATCTCAGCCTTTGTCAGATGCATAGTTTGCAAATATTTTCTCTCATTTTATAAGTTGTCTCCTCTGTCTTTTTACTTTAACTTTGGCTCTTGGCTTGGTTGTTGTTGATGTATAGAAACATTAGTTGGTTGTTTGTTTTGTTTTGTTTTGTTTTTGGCTGTGCAGAAGCTGTTAAGTTTAATTAGATCCCACTTGTCAATTTTTTGTTTTGTTGCAATTGCTTTGGAATCTTTGTCATGAAATATTTGTCAGTTCCTATGTCCAGAATGGCATTGCCTAGATTGTCTTCCAGGGTTTCTATAGTTTTGGATTTTACATTGAAGTTTTTAATCCATCTTAAGTTGATTTTTGTATATGGTGTAAGGAAGGGGTTCAGTTTCAGTCTCCAGCATATAGCTAGTCAGTTACCCTAGCATCATTTATTGAAAAGGGTTTTTTTTTCCCCCATTGCTTAGGTCAGCTTTGTTGAAGATCAGATGGTTGCAGGTGTGCAGCCTTATTTTTGGGCTCTCTATTCTGTTCCATTGATCTATATGCCTGTTTCTGTACCACTACCATGTGTTTTAGTTACTGTAGCCCTATAGTATAGTTTGAAGTCAGGTAACTTGACGCCTTCAGCTTCTTTTTCCTTAGGATTGCCTTGGCTATTTGGGCTCTTCTTTGGTTACATATGAATTTTAAAGTATTTTTTCCTAGTTCTTTGAAGAATATCATTGGTAGTTTGATAGGAATAACATGAATCTGTAAATTTCTTTGGGTACTATGGCCATTTTAATGGTATTGATTCTTCTATCCATGAGCATGGGATGTTTTTCTATTTGTGTCTTCTCCGGTTTTTTGAGCAGTGTTTTGCAGTTCTTGTTGTATAGGTACTTCTCCTCTCTGGATAGCTGTATTCCTAGGTATTTAATTATTTTTGCAGTGGTTGTGAATGGAAATGTCTTCCTGATTTGGCTCTTTGCTTGGCTATTGTTGTTGTATAGAAATGCTAATGATTTTTGTACCTTGATTTTGTATTCTGAAACTTTGCTGAAATTGTGTATCAGCTGAAGGAGCATCTGGGCTAAGACTATGGGATTTTCTAGATGTAGAATAATGTCATCTGCAGATAAGGATAGTTTGACTTCCTCTTTTTCTATGTGGATGCACTTTATTTATTTCTGTTTCCTGTTACCTTTGGCTAGGACTTCCAATATTATATTGAATAGGAGTGTTGAGGGAGGGCATCCTTATCTTGTGCTGGTTTTCAAGGAGAATGCTTTCAGCTTTTGCCCATTCAGTATGGTGTTGGCTGTGAGTTTGACATAGATGGCTTTTATTATTTTGAGGTATGTTCAGTCAATACTTAGTTTATTATGAGTTTGTTTTTTTTTTTTTTTTTTTTTTGAGACTGAGTCTTGCTCTGTTGTCCAGGCTGGAGTGCAGTGGTGCAATCTCAGCTCACTGCAAGCTTCGCCTCCTGGGTTCAAGCCATTCTCCTGCCTCAGCCTCCTGAGTAGCTGGGACTACAGGTGCCTGCCACCATGCCTGGCTAATTTTTTGTATTTTTAGTAGAGACGGGATTTCACCATGTTAGCCAGCATGGTCTCGATCTCCTGACCTCATGATCCACCAACCTCGGCCTCCCAAAGTGCTGGGATTACAGGCATGAGCCACCATAGCCGGCTATTATGAGTTTTTAACATAAAATAATGTCAAATTTTATCAAGAGCCTTTTATGCATTTATGGAGAGAATCATGTGGTTTTTGTCTTTAATTCTGTTTATATGATGAATCACATTTATTGATTTGCTTATGTTGGACCACCCTTGCATCCCAGGGTTGAAGCCTACTTGATCGTGGTGGATTAGTTTTTGATGCACTGCTGGATTTCATTTGTAGCATTTTGTTGAGGATATTTGCATCAATGTTCATCAAGGATATTTGTCTGAAGTTTTCTTTTTTTTGTTCTATCTCTGCCAGGTTTTGGTGTTAGGATAATGCTGGCTTTATAGAATGAGTAGAAAAGGAGTTTCTCATTCTCAATTTTTTTGTAATAGTTTCAGTAGGAATGCCTCAGTATTTATAGTAAGTTGCAAGGTTTGTCTCTGAACATAATTTAAGAAATAAAAAGTAGAAATATGTTTAAGAAATTTGAGAAAAATAGCGCCATAAACAGAGCTTATTGAAGGATTAGATATTGAGGAAGCAAAGTAGAGGTAATAGATTAAGTTAAATTTAAAGATTACTGGGGGATGGTGTTGTCACTATCTGATATAAAAAATATAGGAGTAGCCATTAGTTGAGAGGGAAAGATGATGAAATTCTCTTTGAAAAGAAGTTTGTAAAACATCAAATTGGAAATGTTCTTTTTTAGGGGTTGGATATTGAGATTTAACTATTGATCATTTAGGTATATAAAACCTTTCAATGACTCCCCATTAATTCAATTCCAAAGCCAATTCACTTTCCATTAAAGATGGTTTATAGCATCTAGGTGTATGGGATTTTATAAATTAGCATAAATATAGAAAACATGAATAACTGATCTGGATAATTCCAAGAAACAAAACTGTGATTACTCCAGGTGATCAAAGCAATAATGGACAAATGGCATCACCTTAAGTTAACAAGCTTCTGCACAGCAAGGGAAACAATCAACAAACTGAAAAGGCAACCCACAGAACGGGAGAACATATTTGCATTGTATCCATCTGACAAGGAATTAATAATCAGAATGTATAAGAAGTTCAAATAACTCCATAGGAAAAAAAATCTAATAATCTGACTTAAAAATGGGCAAAAGATATGAACAGGCATTTCTCAAAAGGAGACATACAAATGGCAAATGGGTATATGAAAAGGTGCTCAACATCATTGATTGTCAGAGAAATGCAAATCAAAACTACAATGAGCTATCATTCTATGTTAGTTAAAATGGTTTTTATGCAAAGGACAGGCAGTAATGAATGTTGGTAGGAATGTGTGAAAAAAGGAACACTTGTACACTGTTGGTGGGAATGCAAATTAGTAAAGCCACTATGGAGAACTGTATGGAGGTTTCTCAAAAAACTAAAAATAGAACTACCATATGATCCAGCAATCTCACTGCTAGGTATATACTGTTAAAACAAACTAAATATGGCCTGAGAAGGACTCTGTACTTCTATATTTGAGTCCTTGGTGATGAACTGTAACCTAGCTTAACAGGCAGACAAAATTGAAAACCAACTTAGTAGTATGCCCCTGTAACAATAGCTAACTCTTGGCCAACCCCAGCAGCCATACTTCAACCTTTCATACACTGCCAAGTGTTCAAAGTATGTTCAAATAAGGCATACACCAAGCTGTAACCAATTCAGCCATTCTGTATCTCACTTCCAATTTCTGTACGTCATTTCCCTTTTTTTATCTATAAATCTTCTTCTATTCTGTGGCTGCTCTGAGTCTCTGTGAATCTGCTGTGATTCTGGGGGCTGCCTGATTTGCAAATCATTCATTGCTCAATTAAACTCCTTTAAATTTAATCTGACTGAAGTTTTACTTTTATCAGTATCCAAAAGAAAGGAAATAGTATATCAAAGAAATATCTGCACTCTCATGTTTATTGCAGCACTATTTACAATAGTCAAGGTTTGGAAGCAACTTAAGTGTCTGTCAACAGATGAATGAATAAAGAAAATGTGGTACACATACACTATAGAGTACTATTCATTCATAAAAAAAGAATGGGATCTTGTCATTTGCAACAACACAGATGGAACAGGAGGACATTGTGTTAAGTGAAATTAACCAGGCACATAAAGACAAACCTCACATGTTGTCACTTATTTGTAAGAACTAAAAATTAAAACAATTGAACTCACGGAGAGAGAGTAGAATGATGATTACCGGAGGCTAGGAAGGGTAGTGGGTGGGGTGGGGTGAGCAGGGACAGTTAATGAGTACAAAAATACAGTTAGAATGAATTAGACTTAGTATTTGACAGCACAACATGGTGACTAGAGTCAACAATAATTTATTGTACATTTTAAAGTAATTAAAAGAGTATAATTGGAATGTTTGTAACAGGAAGAATTAATAAATGCTTGAGGTGATGGATACCCCTTTTACCCTTTAAAAAAATTAATGTGATTGCTCAAGTATTATAGTGTTTTTATAAGTCCAGGAAAATAAAGCAGCTACTGGGCACTAAATGCCCAGAAGAGCACTTAGAAAGTCTGTTTCTAAAGAATATATACTTTTTTGAAAGGGCTACCGTGCATGGATATGTAAAATATAAAGTATACCATAAAAACACAATAAGTTTAGTTGACAACTACATGCAAACATAATAGAAAGATCCATGTTTGTTCTAAGCAAAGAATAGATTGATCAAAGATAAACAACTCGAGTTTAAAATAGCCTCACCTCTAGCGTTATCATAGTGCAATGAAAATTTAATGATCTGGATTCAGTGAATGAAAAATTCAAGGCAATAAATTAAGAAAATATCGTAAGTTTGGGACTTGTAGTAGAACACAGTGATTCACCAATGTATTATATTTTTTAACCACACCCCTTTTCCATTGAGTTGATTTGCCTCCTGATGAGAGTGTTGCTTGGAGGTGATTAATAATGATCTTTGAATATTTTCTCTCCAAAGGATGTTTTATATTTTAGGAGAATGACTTAACCTTGGATCTCTTCTTTCCAGAAATATTTCCATTCTATGAGAGACCATATGGAATGATATAAAATGTGTCTATTGAATGTAGAGTCAGACAAGTTGTAGCTGATGCTTGTAATTTTATGTTACCTCTGCATGCATTTTGAATACAGGTTAGCTTTCTTGTGCCAAAGGCAGGGCTCAGTGACCCTTGACACACTTTCCAGTTCTACTTCACACCCAAAAGGCTCAAGCTGGTGGCCAAAGACAGAACTTAAATACATCTCTCTTGCTTAACAGACTGGGCTCCCAGCTTTCCTGCAGCTTCCCTTCAATGGACCATTGTGGCATTTGTTGGCGAACTTAAAGTGACCCACAGCCTATTCCAAATATATACGGCTAGTTGCTAGGCTCTACCCTCAATCCCTCTTTACACCCCCCTGACCTCTTGTGTATGGCCTCCAGGCATGCAGTGTACCCCCTCAGGGTCTATAAATACTAAAAACTCTTAAACTTTCTAATTGTTCGTGAAACGTTGAAGCCTGCCAACCAATCTGAACGTTGAAGTTAAGGGCCTCAAAAGAACCCATGCAGGTGGATCCCCTGCTCATGCTCTTCTTTTCTGGGCCTTTACTGGCTGCTGGAGACAGTAGCTACCAAAGGAGTTGATAGAGAAATCAAAGACTTTTATTTAAAAGATAGGTATATATTGAAATTGTGGTTAAAAATTTACTGGTCATTTGAGAAGAGCAAAATTGTTAACATATTTGAGATTGACAGGTTCTTGATTTGTGAAATGATGATAATTACATATAGTTTGTAAGTCTGTGGTGCAGATAAAAAGACAGAATAACGTGAAAAGCTTAATAAGGGGGCCTTCAAGTACTAGCAATATATATCCTTATGTTTCTATCAGGAACAACACTTTTCAAATTTTTTAGGAAGAAATGATTGTTTTCAAATCTCAATAGTGCATCTGCCACCTCTCAGTTCAGGCAAAGCACCTCTGCTTTCACTTTTCCCCAAGGAAGAATTGGTCAGTCACGCATATCTGAGAAGGATTGATCTTCGGTGTCTTTATACCCTGTGTCGGGATGTAGGCAGAATACACTTGACTATACACATTAACACCTTGCTCTGAAGGGAAATTTAATTTCAACTTCTCTAAACTTTTGTACTAGCCAGGGTGGGCAAGGTTATGCTGGAATAGGACACCCAGAGAGCCAGGCTAATGGAAAAGCTATTACTCAGTGTCGGTGGCTGTCATGGCAGGAGGCGAAAGGGAACTCACGCAAATTTTACACAAAGAATTAAGTCTTGTGTCTCAGAAGGGAGCCATGTCAATTCCAATTATGATTCTCGGTCTTAGCCACTAAAAGGCCAGGAAGTACAATCCCATGTTCCCAGAAGACTGAGGGTCAAAAATATTTAGCAATCAGGGAAATAATTACCATAGTTATGGCTTAATACACACACACGCACACACACACACATACACTGTGTGTGCTAGAGCACATAGCAGAAATCTTATTTATAGAGAAATCTATTTTTTTCTCTTCAGTTACTGAACTGCATATTATCTCAAGTTCCCATTTTGCCTGGTAGGAAAAAAAAAAAAGGAATTAATTAATTATAGGTAAACTCAATCACTTCCAGGTTGTCTTACACATTAGGGATTTAAACCGAGCCAAATTAGCATCTTTACGCTCTATAAGGAAAGACAAAACATGTAGTATGGAGACATGTGGTATGAGACCGTGGAATCACATACTGCCTGGCACTTACTGCTTGGTTCCTAAGGCCTAGTTGTTTATTTATCATCCACAAAATTGTTGTCATGCTTCTACCACAGAATGGTATAATATTAGGGAGGCAAGTTCCCTCGCCTGTACTGTAATCAATGAAAGAAAATAAAACAGAATTAGCCATGGCCCAAAAAGCAAGATTTAACCGAGGAGACAAAGGAGGAATACATGAAAAGATAACACACAGTTCACAGCAAGTGCCTAAAAAAATGACTGTCAATCACAGAGACAGCTGGAAATGTGATGAGCAAAATAACTAGTCCACCAAGCTGGGAGGATTTTAGTGGAGGTAAAGAAAAAACTAGATCTTAGTCTACAACAACCAGTAAATTATAACATGTCCATTTATATTAGATTCAAACTTTAATGAAAGCTATAATTAATTGTTTACCAATGTTAGGCACTTATGTTAAGCACTTTATGTGCACTGTTTCTTTTAATTCTCATAATAATTTTATGAGGTTGGAAAGAATTTTATGCTCCTTTGAAAGACATATGTCACTTAAAGTAATTTAGTATGGAGCTGGTTACTAAGTGTCAAAGACGGGATTGATGTTCAGATCTTTTATACTCCAACAACTACACTATGCTTTATTTGTTATGCTCAACATATTTTGTCTCCATTTACAAATTTGACACACTTACATATAATCAAATTAATCATGGCATTTATAAGTGTATTATGATTGGGGCACTTACCAGACCACACTGTGCCTTGAGTTTGAGTTCTGACTCCATCCAATAATAGCTGTGTGAACACAGCAGGTCATTAATGTAGTGTGTATATATCTGTTTTCTCATCTATATAACTGAGATAAAATAATTGCCCTGCTAATCTTGCAAGTTTTTTGATCATCAAACTAGCTACTCTATAGAGGACACAATAAAAATTTTGAAAAATATATAATATATATTTTCTAATTTTTAATATATGTAATATGCATTATTATCAGAAGGGATTTAGCATTCCACATAGAAAAATGAAACATTAAAATGACAGCATTAGCTTTAAAATGCAATGTCCATGGAATAATTTATGAAGTAATCCATGAACATACCTGGCAAATATGTAAAAAATAAAAAAAAAAGAAGTCTTTTTAAATTAGTCTGGTAATGTGAGAGTAAAATAAAACAAAATATAAATGCCAGAAAAAAAATTTCAAAGAAAAATGCAGCTTCAAATAGCCAGAGAGAGAAAACAAATCTCAATGTCTCCAACTCCCCCGCCCTCACTTTTCACTGTCAGGGTGCCAAATGCTCCATAGTTTCCAGTGCAGTTTTTAAAAAGCTCCATAGTTTCCAGTGCAGTTTTTAAAAAGCTGACTAAATCTTCCATTTTATTAATGCAATGACTAATCTACCAAGTTTGCCTCCATTTCCTGAGATGAAACAATGATGACAACTTTCCAACTAGTGTATGAGTAAATGTTTGGGTAACCTAAGTCAGTAATGGGCAGGAACTTTCAATTTTAAAGCAGTATCTAGAAGGTATTTGTTAAGAGAGGACAAAGAAAAACAGAGAACAAAGCTATAAACCACAGTCAGTTTTAGAATTATATAAGAAAATGTTTAAAAGCTATATAATAAGAATAACAGACCCCTATATGATGGCATGGCATGCCTATATCAAAATACCTCATGTGACCCATAAATACAAACATCTACTATGTACCCACAAAAATTAAAGAAGAGGGAAAAAATGACAGCAAACAAAAAAAGAAAAACAGACCCATCCTCTCAAATGCAGATGGATTTCCTGTATATTAATGGATTTCTAAGTGAATGCCATAAAATACAAATGCAATACTAGAAAACTGAAGAAGTATCAATGTAGGTGATCTATAACAAACAGAAATAAGAAGCCACAAACTGCAAAGTTTTGTCATGTTAATTAGTATAACTCACCATTCCACATAAAGTCAATAAAAATTCAAGACAATTTCTGAAATCTATGCAGGACATGAGAGTAATCAATGTTCACAGTCTAGTTGTGAGCTAGAAGGATTCAACATTAAGGTTTCTGACAGGAAGATAAGAAGAGACTAAATCTATACACTTCTCATTATAAATAAGTGCTACCTGAGTTTAAAATAACAGGTCAGTGAATCAGCAGCTAGCTTTAAAGTTTCTATTGTCCATGAAACTTGCAACTACTCAAATAAATCCCAAGTAGCTTTCTAAATTATTATATTAATACATTGGTAGTTAGGTTTTGAGTACCATCTGTCCACAAATGTGCTGCTCTTAGCTTGTCTTGTTTCTTCTTCACTAATTTTTCAGAGCTATACTTTCACGTTTATTCCCAAGCAGCCCACAGGATCCAAATCTATTTTAGTTTGTAAGTCAAAGACAAAGAATTGTAGTTATCAGCAACCTCAGGTGTGCTCATCCTTAGAGTCAACCCCAGTGATTATTAGTCTATGCACAACGAGTGATCCCCAGACATCTGCAGCTGAAGCCTTTCCATATAATTTGCTCTTATCTACTCTTTTACACAAGTATAATAGGCCAACTGACTGTGTTTATATTGGATTTCACTGCCTCTAACTCATATTTCCCAATCAGACTTGAGACCCTCAACCTTCAGCCCATGGGATTCACCCTGACATTTTGCTAATATAGTGAGCTGAATTCTACTTCCCATAAGCAACACATTCCTCTCTTAGTTATTGCTCCAGATCATGCCCAGATTATACCAAATGTCTTACCCCAGGAAAAAGAGATCCTATCTTTCTACTACTCTGTCTTTGTGGAAGAAAAGTGTCCTAAATCACATGCTAATGGGAACCTAGAAAGTCATCTATCATTATCTTCACATTGAAGATAATAGCCTGACACCCAGTCACTGAGATCTTGGCCGAAGTGAAAGGCTGCCATGATTCATTACCAGGATGGTCACACTACAAAGCTCACGTTAATTCTTCTCTTCCTTGAGAGCTTAACAGTGGTGGAGTAATAGATAGGTGAAGTGGAGCCCGATTATGAAGAGCTCTGAAACTCATAAAGGAAAGTTTTCACTTTATCCAATATGCCATAAGTTGTTGTTGTTGTTTCTTGAGTTGGAGAAATCCAAATCAAAGTAATACGTTAACATGGTGACCATATTCTGGTTTTCTTACGAGATATCTGGCTTTTACCTGTGTCTGGTGTAACTTTTAATTGTTTCTGTCTAAAACTCTTAAGAGATTCTCTATTTGAACAAGAAAATACTGTCCCCCTATGTTTTATGAAGTTGATGAATCATAGTCAATTATTGGGAAGTATATTCATTATCTATAATGCCCTATAAGCAGCCTTTGGCCAAAATAGTAATGTTTGGTTCTATACACTGTACCTACCATTTCTTGGTTAAGGAAACATGCTTTTGTTTCAAATGTCTCCTCAATTATACCATTCTTCTTAGGAGAGTTATTGTTCTGAGTGAGTAGAAACAGAAAAAACTTCTTGTCCTGATTTGCCTGAAGGTTAATATTCTTTAATTACTGTACTCTTTCAAAGCATCACTGGCTTTTTCTATAATAACATTTTCCTTTTGTTATTGAAATTTGTGTTTTAGTGATATAACATTTATTTTGTTTTCTGTTGTCCTTTCCTTTTCTGTCTTAGCTTGTAGAATCTTAAGAGAGAGAGAGAGAGAGAGAGAAAGATAAATCAGTGCCTGTCTCCCCCTGTAGTTTCAAATATAATTAGCCATTTACATCTTTAAACAGTTGCTAAAAAAGTAAGCGATGTGTACTTGGATATGCACCCTCATGTTAGATTCAGATTTAATTACCAATAATTTAGTAATATCTGTATCAGCTGTGAAGATTCTGATGTGCAATGCATAATGCTAAATCTCTTCTAGATTTAAAGTTGGAGAAACTATATTCTCTCATACATCGTGCAATATTCTCTCATAAGAGACAGGAGTACACACCTCAAATAATTGGGATAAAAAGACAAATGGAGATATAGACAGAAACATAATTGGACTTTATTTGGCTACTCCAGTAGTATCTAAGCCTGTCAACACAGTATAGGCTTATCTTTGAAGCAGGGGACAATGGCACTAAGAAGTAAGCTGGCCTTATATGTAAGATATCCCTGGCACAAAGGTAGTGTCAAATAAATACTTACCCTTGCCTTAGTAAAGTGTCATCATCTAAGATAGAGAAAACCACTGTGCAGAGAAACACCTGATTGAGATACCCTGTGCTTTTGACTCTATCATTCTGTGCCCAGGATTATAATTCTAACAACAATCAGGTGTGCCATAATAAAATAAAAAGAAAATACATTGGGCACATAGATGTGGAGACACCAGTCTTTACTGGACATTTTTTAGAGGTGAATACATAAGGGAAAAAGATGTACTTACCAACACAAAAGACAGAACATCACATTTAAAATGCTAAAAATGCATAATTTTTACATAGTTTCTTATACAATTGAAAAGATATTTTAGGAATCACACTGTGTTTTAGACAAAACTCAAATTCTATAAAAACAAAGATATTTTAAAAAATAGGACAAAGAAGGAACTGAAAAACTAAACAAAATATATTAAATAATGACACTTAAGGCATTAGGCATCAGTCAATGAAGGACAGTAAGACAGAAGGAAAGCAGTTAAATTTTACACTTGCCCCAGCTAATTGCCTGAAAAAGTTTTTAGGAGCAGTGCAGGATGGGAAAACTCACACAGAGTCCACAGCCTCCCTGGGTTAAAAAAATAGAGCCAGGAGTCTGGGAAAGCTAGGAGATTAAAGTACACAGACAGAAGAACTGGAAAATGAGAGCTGCACAGAGAAAGAATTTCATATACTGCAAAAAAATCTCCTAGATAATTCAATTAAGTACTGCTCAGTACACACATGGGAGAAAATACTCAAAGACTGGGAGAAGAACCACCCAAAAGGATTAGAAGAAAAAATGCCTGGAAACCACACAGTGCCAAAAACAGCAACCGTAATCATTATTCAGACCCAAACCATCTTATTTCAGGAGACGCTGTGTAGAGTAGAAAGGTCTTTCCTCAGCAGCAAGAATAACATATGAAACCCAGATTAATGCATTTCTTTTCTTGCCTAACAAACTTAAAACCAGACATGAAGGGCTCACTGGTTTCTATATAGCGAATCTGTTTCTCTCTCTCTCACACCCACACACATATACCCCTCAAAATTGTTTAAAGAAATATAAAAACATCCAATATCAAACAAGGTAAAATTCATGTCTGATATAAACTCAGAAACTACCAGCCATGCAAAAAATCAAGAAAATACAACTCATACTAATAAATCAAGAAATTGAAACAAACTCAAATGATTATCGTAATGGAATTAATAGACAAGAACATTAAAACGTTTATTATGACTGTATTTCATATGTTCAAAAATCTACAAGTAGTCTTGAACTTATTCAGTAGAGACATAAAAGTTATAAGGTCCAGATCCGAGTCAAAAATTACAAATTACAATCTCCGAGATGAAAAAACACAATGTGATTAACACGAGATTAGATATTGGAGAATAAAAGGTTAGTAAACTTAAAAATATAGGAATAAATATATCCAAAATAAGAGTCAGAGAAAAAAAAAGACTGAGGAAAAATGAACATAACATCATGTACTTTGAAGAATGTTACCATGTATATGTTTAGGAGAAAAGCTTTAAGCAGCTCAGGGAAAAAAACATGTTATATCCAGAAGATCAAAGGTAATAGCTCTAGATTTCTCTTAGGAAAGCTAGCTTAGAAGACAGTAGAGTGATGTCCTTAAAAGTACTGAAAGGACAAAAAAGAAACTGTCAACATAGAATTCTATTCCTAGCAAAAATATCATTCAAATATTTAAGTAAAATAGTTTCTTAGACATACAAAGACTAATAATTAATCATCAGCTGTCTTGTGACATAAACAAATGTTAAAAAAGAGGTACTTCAAGCAGAAGAAAATGAAACTATATTGAAACCTGGATCTACCTAAAGGAATAAAAAACACAGAAAGTATAATTACATAGATAAATGTAAAGATATTTATTATTACTAAAATCTTATTTTAAAAATAAGAAACCATTTAAAATAAACATAATAATACTTTAAGTGTTGTTTTAAACATATATAGAAACAAAATACATGACAATAGCATAAAGTTCTGGTGGGTGGGGAGTAAAAGCACAGTTGATCCTTGAACAACAAGGGTTTGAACTCTGTGGGTCTACTTATACATGGATTTTCTCCTACATTTGCAACCCCTAGGACAGGACAGCAAGACCAACCTCTCCTTTTACTCAGTCTACTAAACATGAAGACAACAAAGATGAAGACTTCTACCATGATCCACTCCCGCTTAATAAACAGTAAATATATTTTCTCTTCCTTATAATTTTCCTAATAACAATTCCTTTTCTCTAGCTTGTTTTATTGTAAGCATATAGTATCTAACACATATAACATACAGAATCAAATGTTTGTTATCTGTAAGGCTTCTGGCGAGCAGTAGGCTATTAGCAGTTAAATTTGGGGGAAGTCAAAAGTTATATTTGATTTCAGCTGCACAGGCGGTCAGCGTCCCTAAACCCTGCATTATTCAGTGATCAGCTATGTATTATTTTAAAGTTCTCACACTATATGGGAAAAGCCTAACCTTGTTTGAAAGTAGATGGTAAAGAGTTAAAAATGTGTACTATAAACCTTAAAGTATCCATTAAAATAAAACATCAAAAATATCAACTAATCAGTCAACAAAAAAGGGAAAAATTGAATAATGTACTCAATACGAAAGGAGGCTGAAAAAGAGAAAAAAAGGATTTGCATTCAGATAGTATAAATAAAAAGCAAATAGCTTGAAGGAAGATTTAAACCCAATCTTATCAATAATAGCATTAAATTTATGTGGTCTAAAAACTTTAGTTAGAATGCAGAGATTATCAGATTGGATAAAAATAACAAGACTCATATACACTGCTCTTAAAAAGGTGTTTTGTAAGTATAAAAACACGAACACAAGTAAAAGGTTGGAAAAAGATATATCATGCTAACACTGATCGAAAAAGAAAGCTGGAGGGACTATATTGTTATCAGATAAAGTAGAAAGACTTAAGAGCAAAGTCTCTTAATAGGGATAAAAAGGATAATCTTATAATGGCAAAAAAGTTAATTAATCAAGATGATATAACAGTTCTATCCATTTACGTACTTATAGGAAAGTTTTTAAATAGTTGAAGCAAAATCTGATAGAACTGCAAGGAACAATTCTGTTGTAGACAAATCTTTAGTTATAATTAGAGATTTAATACTTCTCTCTCATGCCAAATAGTATAAATAGAGATAGAAAATCAAAAAGGATAAAGAAGACTTGAACAACCTATCAACCAACTATACCAATTTCATATTTATAGAGTATTCCAAACAAGAACATCAGAATTTACAACCTTTCCAAGTGTACATAAAACATTTACCAAGATAGATCATACTCTCAGTTATCAAAACTTTCTCAATAAATCTGAAAAGATTTAAGCCATTGAAATTATATTTCTGATTACAATGCAATTAAAATAGAAATCAGTAACAAAATATTAATAATTCCCAAATATTTGGAAACTAACACTCTTAATAATCAATGGTCAAAGGTGAATTCAAAAGTGAAATTTTTTGGAAATATTTGAATATAGATCAAAATGAAAGTGCGACATATGAAAATTTGTACTTTGCAGGTAACACAGTAGTTAGTGGGAGATTTATAGCACTGAACTGTGTATTAGAAAAGAAAAAAGATCTCAATCAGCTTCCACCTCGGCTCCCACCTTAAGAAACTAGAAAAGCAAACTAAGAAATTAGAAAGAAACTTACAGCAAAAGAAAACCAAAATAATCAAATGAAAGAAAATAATCGAATTAAATAGAAAATCAACAAAAGAAAATCAAGTAAGAAAGACAGAGGAATGGCCGGGCGCGGTGGCTCACTCCTATAATCCCAGCTCTTTGGGAGCCCGAGGCGGGCGGATCACGAGTTCAGGAGATTGAGACCATCCTGGCTAACACGGTGAAACGCCATCTCTACTAAAAATACAAAAAAATTAGCTGGGCGTGGTGGTGGATGCCTGTAATCCCAGCTGTTAGGGAGGCTGAGGCAGGAGAATTACTTGAACCCGGGAGGTGGAGGTTGCAGTGAGCCGAGATCGCACCATTGCATCCCAGCCTGGGTGACAGAGCAAGACTCCATCACAAAAAAAAAAAAAAAAAAAAAAAAAAAAAGAGGAAAAAGTGACAGAGAAACAAATTTCAGTAAAATACCACTATATACTTATTAGGATGTTTAAAATATCAAAGACTGATTATGCCAAGTATTGTTAAGTGTATGGAGCAACTTGAGGTCTTATACACTGCTGTTAGGAGTGTCAGATTATGCCAGCATTTATAAAGAACAATTGGAAGTTTATGAAAAATTTAAACAAATACCAACCATATGAGCAAGGCAATGCACCTCTACATATTTACCCAAGAGAAGTAAAGCATATCTTCATATAAAGTATTTAATATGAATGTTTATAGAAGCTTTATTTGCAGTAGCCAAATACAAGAAACAATCCAAAAGTCCTTCAAGAGTTGAATGAACAAATTGTGGTATAATCACACAATAGAATGTTACTTAGTAATACAAAGGAATGAGCTATTAATTCATGCAACGATGTAGGTGAGTCTCAGAATAAGTATGCTGAGTGAAAATAAAAGTGAGAAAAAAAGTTCATGTTGTATGAATCCTTCATATAAAATTCTGAACAATGATAGGTAATCCACAATGAGAGAAATTGGGTTAGTAATTGCCAGCAATTGAAGAAGGAAAGGATTCCAGGAAGAATAGGAAATGAGAATGAAGAATTAGGAAACTTTGGAGTGATGAATACTGTATAGTCCATTTTCATATTGCTGTAAAGAACCGCCCGAGACTGGGTAATTTATACAGGAAAGAGGTTTAACTGACTCACGGTTCAGTATGGTTGGGGAGGCCTCAGAAAAACTTACAACCATAGTGGAAGACGAAGGGCAAGCAAGACATCTTCTTCACAAGGTGGCAGGAAGGAAAAGCGGTGAGCAAGGGGGAAGAGCCGCTTATAAAACCCTTAGATCTCGTGAGAACTCTTTCAGTATCAGGAGAACAGCATGTGGGAAATCACCCTCATGATTCAACTACCTCCACCTGGTCTCTCCCTTGACATGTGGGGATTATTACAACTCAAAATGAGATTTGGGTGGGGCACAAAGTCTAATTATATTAGATATATACATTATCTTAATTGCAGTGATTGTTTAATTGGTGCATACATATGCCTAAACATATCAAATTTTATACTTTAGACATGTGTAATTTATCACATCAATTTTACTTCAATAAAGCTCTGTGTGTGCGTGTGCCTGCATGTATGTTTAACAACAAATGATTGACAAGCAAGAAGAAAAAGTAAGTAGACTGAGATAGGAAAGGTGTCAAAAATCTACTATTTCAAAAGCAAAACTTAATCATTAATTTAAGAAAATATAAAAAAAGAAATGCTGAGAACAGACAGTATATTCAGAAAATTAAAGATAAAACATTGGAAGAGTTGGTCTTAGAAATTAAGAGAATAAAGTAAAATAAATTGAAGTAACAGCTAAATTTAAATTAGAAAAAAGTCATTGGTTAGACAACAAAGTTTCGAATTAATAGATCAAAAATTCAGCAGGACAATAATATAATGGGAAAAGACAGAAAGGCATTAAATTGCTATGCTACTGTAAGGTTTAAATCCAGCAGAAAATCAGAGTTAAACAAAAAAAAATAAGATTACCCCTTGCAAAGGAACAAATATTCAAATTAAACATGATTTCTTTTTACTTCTTGGCACACTTAAGTACCAGAAGATAATGGATATGATCTCAATCAAGAGGAAATTGTGTGATCCACAAAATAGTAAACTCAGCTACAAAAGCAAGAAGAGAAATGCCGCGTATGATAGCTGTACAGCAGACCTAGGGATTATTGAGGTTTGATTGAAACTAGAAGACAGAGATCTGTTTGATAAGAAGAATATAAGCATACCACTAGGCTTCTTTTGTATTTATCCCACATAATCAGTCTCAAATAATTTTTGCTAAAGTTCAAATTTAATCACATTGTGCTTCTTATTTCAAGGTTTCCACGGAATATCCATTGCCTTTAGAAGAAACTTTAAGCATTTTAGAATGACATAGAAGAACCTACAAATCTAATCCCTGATTGCATTTGCAGCCTCATGTCTTCCCTGATATATTTCCTTAATATTTAGCCATATCAGTTTCCCTACATTTCCCCAAACCATTTTCCTTACTTTATATTTTGTTCCTGCTGCCCTTTCCCATTTGAATATTTTCCACATTTGCCCATTTTAACACTCAGTTCATTGGTCTCTTTGTCTTGGAAATGTTTGCTTACAGTACTAGCCACAGTTAAGCCTTGCTTTTTTGTGCTCATTTTCTATCATCTTGTTTTTTAATTTTTTTAATAGTAGCACTCACATTGCTGTGTGATAATTAACTTTTTCTTTTTTTGCCTTACTGTCTTCTATAAAAGATATAAAGACCTTAAGGTGTATGACTTGCTCATTGTAATTTTCCTAGAACACATAGTGAATACAGATATAAGTGAGTAGGGAGGGTGTTCTGTGTATGTGTGTATAAATTATTTTTTAGTAAGTACTTGTTCAATGAATAAAACTAAAACTTTTGCCTCCTTCTACATGTTTTTCCAGGGTTTTAGTATTCCACAGAAAATATTCACTTCATTTTAATATTATTCTATTACCTGGTGTTCTGCATTGAGGTAGAGAAATTATTAATCATAATTTTCACACAAACCCTCCTGTTCTTAAATCTCATTGTTACTGCTGATTCAATGGGTAAAATTCAATGAAGATAGGCAGAGAACAATCAGGAGCTAGAAGCTGCATATTTCCATAGTTCATGCAAGGATGGAAGACATTCAATTCCAACCAGCAGAGTGAAGAATCCTAGTGGAAAAACCAGGGTATTTAGTAGGAAACTACTAGAATCACCACACCTTGGGAGCAAGGCTAAACAAGTGCTAGATAAGTGGCTCTCGATAAGGGAAAACTTTTCCCAGTGGACATTCAGTAACGTCTAGAGACACTAGTTTTGCACGGGCGATGGGTAGAGCCCTGGGTTGCTGCTAAATGTCTCACAATTTGCAGGACAACCCCCATACCAAAGAATTGTCTGGTGCCAAATGCCAATACTGCTGAGATTGAGATGTGCTGCCCTAGATTAGAGAATACTACTCTAGATCTGTTCTGACAAAGCTTAAAGTCTTAAAAAAAATCAAGATGACTGTCAAGAAACTCAACAGCGTTCTAGAAAAAGGTGAACACTCTTAAATGAAAGCCACAAAATCCAGCATTCAAACAACATAAAACAACAATATTCGCATTCAGATAAAAATTCCAAACAGCAAAAAGTGTGATCTACAATCAGAGGAAAATCAGGGGAAAGAAAAAACCAGCAATGACAGAGATGAGAGAATGACTTTCTAAGGTCTTTAAACAGAACTTTATTAAAGATTTTAATCAGCTTTTATAACTATGCCAAGGATTTAAAGGAAAAGATTAACATAATTATGAGTCATCAAGGAATTAAAAGAAACCAAATGGAACTTTCAAGTTTTAGAAATTCACTAAATTTTATTAATAGCAATTATAAGAAATAATCAATGACCTTGATGACATGGCCGAAGCATAGAGGAAAAAAAATTGAAAATTACAGAATAAGATAAAAATTTAATAATAAATAAACAGAGCCTCAGAGATTATAGACAAATATCAAATGCCATAATATACATTTAATTAAAATACAAGAAAGAAAAAGAGATAGAAAAATATATTTGAAGAACAGCTAGCCAACAACAACAAAGGCTACCAAATTTGATGAAACCTATAAACTCACACATACAAGAACACTGGATTCAGCACAGAATAACCATTTCTTTCAGGTGCACATTGAGCCCTCACTAAGACAAATCATATTCTGAGTTGTAAAAGCATCTCTCAATAAATATGTAGAAATTATATATATGTGTATATATATATATACATACACATATATATACATATATGTTTATCTATCTATCTATCTATCATCTATCTATCTATACTTCTAAATAGCCATGGGTCAAAAAAATTGCAAAAAAATTAGAAAATATATTTGAATATGTTGAATTCAATAAAAATGAAAACACAACCAATTAAATTTATTACTTCTGGTTTCTGCTTTGAGATGCAGAGATCTGGGAAAGATACAGCTTCTATGCTGAAAATTAAAGAAAAAAAGAGAAGAAAACCATCAAACTACATACTTGGTAGTTTTCTTGACCCCATTAGTGACCTTAAGTCATAAGGCAATCGGCTAGTCTAAAATCTAAGGCAAGACAGACACCTGTAGGAAGGTACATAGGAGCATTGGCTTAGCTAAAGCAACTACAAGCAGTTATCGGAAAGAAGAGTAAGATACAAGAGTTCAGCTAGTAGTAGCTAGGAAGTTAGTAGAGCCCAGTTGTGCACTGGTAAGAGAGGGGGATGCTCCCTGTTGGCCAAATAAATTGGATGAGTCTGCAGATTGGGGGTTGTAGTACAGTACTTTCCTATGGCTGCTGTTACAAAGGACCACAAACTTGGTGGCTTAAAACAAGTTTATTCTTTCACAGTTCTGGAGGCCAGAAGCCCTAAATCATGGTGTCACTTGAGCTGTTCCTCTCTGATGTCTTTGGAAGATGATCCTTCCTTGACTCTTTCAGCTTCCAGTAGCCTCAGGCTACTTGGTTTTGGCTGTATAACTCTAATGTCTGCTTCTGTCTTCACGTAGCCTTCTTCCCTCTCTCTCTCCTCTTCCTTTTTTTTCAGTATTATTTTATTTGTAGAATAAATTGACAATAATTGTATATACTTATGAGGTACAAGGTGATGTTTTGATATAATGTATATATTGTGGAATGATCAAATCAAGCTAATTAACCTATTCATCACCTGAAATACTTATCATTCTTTTGTGGTAAGAAGATTTAAAATCCGTTATTTTAGCTACTTTGAAATGTATAATAATTTGTTATAACCTATAGTCACCATGCATATGTGGAATCTAAAAAATGTCTAACTCATAGAAGAAAAGAGTAGAAAGGTGGCCACCAGACACTGGGGGTAGGGGGTAGGGGATGTATGGGTAAAGGAGAAATGTTAGTCTTTCCTCTTCTTATAAAAACATCAGTCATATTGGATTAAGGGCCCACCCTACTTTAGTATGACCTTATCTAACTAATTATCTCTGTGATGACCCTAATTCCAGATAAGGTCACAACCTGAGGTACTAGGGGTTAGTATTTCAGTATATCTTTTGTGGGGGACTTAATTCAACCCATAAGAGGGCTCAAATAAATGTCTCGAGAGAGTTCTAAGACCTAGGGAAGTGGAGCATCAGTCTATGGGGGAGGTGGGGTGAAAGAAACACCACCAATATCACTTTTTTCTGTCTTCTCTTGCCTATATTTTTTTTAAAAAAGCCTTAATTCATGGAGGAGAAAGGTGAGAAACACTGTCCTGTCCCCAGTTACTACTGGGGTGAAAAAACAAAGAAAGAAACCCTTTCCAGCTACATACAATTCTACACTAAGGACTGATTAATTTTTGTTGTTGTTAAGAAACTCCTATGCATTGGATGTGTGTGTATGTGTGGTGTGGTGTGGTGTGTGTGTGTGTGTATGTGTGTAGTGATATGAAGAAACACATATCATCAGCCTCAGTAATTTACAGGTAGTATGAATTTGGTTTCTTCCATCAGCCAGTATTGGGCAGAAAGTAGACACCAGGTTTTCTTAAGATAAATCTCCACCAACACCAAAGTTTAGCAGAGGATACAACTCCATTTTTCACACTAGAGTATTTTGGCCATCTGTCAATTTTTACTTTAAGTAAAAGTGTATCGACAGCAGAGTTCTAGAGTGTCATCTGTAGGGGAATGTCAAGCTTAGGGATGGGCCTGTTCTTTCAATGAAAGAATCATAGCTGTGATCCATCAAACAGTAGCTCACTCTATACATATTTAAAACCCATCCTTCATGAGAAATGGTGATGCTGTAGAATCATTCTCACTGTGGCAAGGCGAGATATTAATGGTCCCTGCTGTCTTTCCCTGAATCATCTCCAGAATACACATGAATCAAACAAAGTATTTGCATTGGACCAAAAAATTCAAAAGAGAGGGGCCAGGAGAAGTAAGTGGTGAGAGTTATCTTTTTCACTTTCAGAAAGCCCATTAATTATTACACTGATATTCTGAATTCAAAAATATAAAATCAAAGCATTAGTTACTGACCTAAATATTATTTTTTAAATGAATAGCAATAGTATTCAAAAATCTGTTAATATTTATTATGATTTAAAATAATGAGTTTCCACTGAAGCAGGTTTCAAATATATGAATTAAACAGATATTTTATTTTTGGTAGAATGTATCGATCATCATTGCAAACAGAAAGGAATGATCCACATGCTCTCCTGTACCCTCGTTCTCCCTGGTAATGTCTGAAGCTATGAAAGAAGCACAATTATTCTTTCAAGCCAGTGGCAAGGTACTTTTACACCAAGCAAGATTCAGAGACTAATAATGTGAAATGTGTTTCTTAGCACACTTAAGGATTTAGAGGTAACATGGCAAAGGTATGAAGAGTGCGTATGTCTCAGCTCTCGACCATTCTGAGAATGAGAAATATATTGTTGACCTCATATCTTCCCAGGGACTAGAGTTCCTTTCCTTAGCTAAAATATACTAAGCACTTACTATGTATCAAGAATTCCGATAAGAACTTTGTATAATTAATTTTATTCAATCAACATTATTACTTTTATGATGGGTACTATTATTACTTTCATTTGTCATGTCATACAACTCTGGATAGAGATATACTTTGATAAGTCTCCACAGGTTTCTAATTTTTTCCTTATTTTATGACTTTTTGGTGATATTCCAAAATCATCATGAATACCCAAATCATCCAAAACTCAACATGACTTCTCAAATATCTCAAGAAATATTGTGTAGTATTTGTGCTAATACATGCTAACTGGTGGAAAAAACTAGCTAAAAAACTGTTTTGATTTGTCCCTAGGAATAAATAGATGATTTGAAGAATGAACTATTGTAATATTACATGCAACGATTACAGAAAAATCTTAAGGTCTTACAAAAGACAAAGCTTTGTTTCTTGCTCATATTTTTCATCATAGTAGTTGATCTGGGACATTGTATTTTCCTCAGTCTATATGCATGCACTCTAGTTGGGGTATACCTAGCTCACAGCAGAAAGAAAAGAGACAATGGCATTTCACAGAATAGCCCGGAAAGTATCAGCTAAAAGTGGTATGTATCAAATTTGACAGCCAAGTCTGACATTAAGAAGATGAAGATACACAGTCTCTGAGTAGGCTGGTATCTCTACCAGAGAAACAGTAAATATTTTGAAATTTGTATTAAAATATAGTTTATTAAAATAAATCTTAATAGAGCAGAATCAGAAATCAAAATATACTTCAGAAGCTTTTAAAAGAATACTACTTACTTTTAAAAAATGAATAAAATGGTGTAAGTGGATTCAAAGATGGCTTTCACATTTCTGGCAATTTTTATTAATGTTAAAGATTGGACTGGGACAAATTATTAAGATATTATTTAAAATATTTTAATTAAAGTGTCATTAAATAAATTGGCCAATGGTTGGGCTTGGCTTATGACATAGGTGGGCTTTTGAAATCGAGGTTTGTGATTAATCAGCTAATCACTCATCATTAAAATCCAGTAAGTAATTGGAATTTTTCAGTGAGAAAATTAAGAATAAAAAGCAGAGCAACTGCAGATGGGAAAAGAAAGAAAGAAAACCACAATTTAAGGGAAAATCAAAAGTAAATAATCTAGCAAAGTAGACTGTAAAACAAAATAATAACTATAAACAACAAAATGCTAGCATTAGGCTAGCATTCCTCATGTTATTTATTCGTGTTATTCCTCACGTATTTGCTGTACCCTCCCCTCTCCAAAGTAGGATCAAACTTGAATCTCTGAGTTTACCAACTTGAATCTCCGAATTTTCTGTAGAATTTATGTCGGCTTATAGCTTGCATCTTGCAGTATTATGATATATTCTGACTATGGTAGTAAGAAATGCTGTTCCATATAAACAAACAAATAAATAAACAAGCAAACAAAACTCTTCATTTGAAGAAGAGAAAAATCCAATCCCATTATTAGCCTCCATCTCCCTCTCCACAACTCCACCTAACGGATTTTCATCCTTGACACTCTGACATCTATTTCAGGCATGCTCTAGGATTTGGGGCTCATTAGTGTGCACTGCCAACAGAGGAAGAGAGGGGAGTGGTGACTAATACTTTACAAAAGTAAGAGCAGAACAGGTGTTAGCCCAAGTGATGTGAATTTACTGCAATAAATAAGAAAAAAATAACACAGACGTCAAAGTTCCTGCTTGTAGAATATTAGAATTTAGCTTAGGTTTTCATTGCTTGTTAAAATGCAAAGCTCACTGAGAGAGAACACTTTGAACTGTTCTGAATTGATCATATTTACCAAAGTGCATTTGTGAAATGCCTAGTGGCAGGAAATGAAAAAAAAATTACTGAATGCAATTTTTTTTTTTTTTTTTTTTTGAGATGGAGTTTCGCTCCATCACCCAGGCTGGAGTGCAGTGGCAGGATCTCGGCTCACTGTAACTTCTGCTTCCCAAGTTCAAACGATTCTCCTGCCTCAGCCACTAAAGTAGCTGGGATTACAGTCGCCCACCACTATGTCTGGCTAATTTTTGTAGTTTTAGTAGAGATGGGGTTTCAACATGTTGGTCAATCTGGTCTCGAACTCCTCACCTCAGGTGATCTGCCCGCCTCAGCTTCACAAAGTGCTGGGATTACAGGCGTGAGCCACCATGCCCAACCCTGAATGGAATTTTAATCCAGTTCTTTCCTTAAAACAGATTTTAATAGGATATTAGTAACACCATTACCCTTTTATTTGCTTAAGCCAAACATGTGGGTCTTATCCTGGATTTCACCTTTTACCCTCATCTTCACATACAATCTATCATCAAATTAAATAAGTTGCACCTCTGAAGTAATTCTTGAATCTAATGTTTATATCATTATCTCCTGTCACCATTCTAACAAATTATTATCATCTGTTGTATAAGTGACTATTGATCCATTTCCTTCCATTTTTGCCACTTTCTAGTCCAGTAAGTGATTTTTTTCTAATATAAGTTAGTATACTTTACTTCCCTTATCTAAGATCCTCACTGATTTCCACTTTCTCTTAAAGTTATATCCAACCCTTTTACTATGGTCCAGAATGTTCATCATGAGACTATTCCCCAGCGCCATCTCTCTACAATCCAGCCTCATTCACTTCTTTTGTTTCTTCAAAGTGTCAATGCCCTTTCCTTCTTCTAGATAATTGAACTAGCTGTTCCTTCTTCCTGCCATACTCTTTTTTCCAATACTTTGCACTCTGAGCTCGTACTCTGTGTCTCAGCTTAAATGCCATATTTCCAGAAGAGTACCCTGATATTCCCATCCAAACTGGTTTCCCCTTACTCATTATTATCTCATCGCCCCATTAGTTTCCTTCATAGGAATTTCAGAATTATTAACAATCCAGTGTATTTTAAAAATTATTTATTATTGGTATATTTCACCAAGCCCGAGGGGGCAGTGACCTTTTCTGTCTCACTTACTTTATCCTCAGAACATAGCAGAGTGCGTCACAAGTAGGTATTTCGTATTTATTGAATAAATTAATTAGCAGGTGAACAAGTAATAAGAAAAATAAGAGACCATTGAGCTTCTGAAAAGGACATGAGAAATAGGACTGAGAAATGGAGAACTAAGAAGACAAATTCCACCAATTTCACAATTTTGCCAAGGTCTGACCATGAGTGTGTATTGCCTTTGTGTGTTGAGCCAGTGTGTGGGGAAGTGAGAGAGTAATGGAGAGAGCGCATATGACACATCCTACAGAGAAAAGCTCCAGATGCCCCTGGGACACCAGATGGCCGTTAAGCTTCCATTTGTTCCCTGTAAACTCTTAAATTCTCACCCCATTCTCAGCTGAGTCAATGGGAAACATCTGAAGGAATATAAATTTTTAAAAAATGTTTCATCATAAGCATCACTCCAGTGGCCAGCCTCCCAGCACTGTTTTTATGTGCAGCAAAAGCCCTTGACATTTTGTAGGAACGTCAAAAACCTGCTTAAGGGCATATACAGAGTTAGAGTGGAATTGTACTTAGGAAGAGACATCTACATGCCAAGATACTTATCTTATTACTCTCCTTCCTCCTCTTTACCTATTAAAAATGCATTCTAAGCCCTTCTCCACAAACTGAACAACTTAACTAACCTTTGTTCCATATTAATAACAATTACTTTTACTGGGTGCTTACTATATGCAATACGCTACTGTGGTCATATGCCATGTATTAACTCATTTAATCTGCAAGACAATCCTGAGTCCAGCACACATTATCGCCAGTTTACACATGAGAAAAGTGACATTCATCGTTTAGATAAACTTGCCTAAAATCACACACCTAGCAAATGACAAAAGTGAAATTTGAACACTGGTTGTTTGTAATTGCTTCATAGACGGTCTCTCTACAACATGATGAAAAGGAACCATTCAGCCAACTGCAGAGTAGGTGACCTAAAATCCCATCTAGAATGTCTACATAGTTTTTCCTAACCAAGTCAAACTTCTCTCATTCCTTGCAAAAAGTCTTCTAGAATGAGTTTTATTTCAAAAGCAAAAGAGAGAAATCTGTTTTATTAAATCCTTTCTATAGGCAGTAAAAATGGAAATCAGTTCTCTTTCTGTCAGCTCTACATGTTGCCAAGCTATATGGGAGAAGCCAGTGAGTAGCACCTGTGGGTAGTGCTGATGAGCTACAAACTTAGACTTTTCCACAGCACTTTAATGGAAGCCACGTTTAAGATGTTAACACTTAAGGTGCAACAATTATGTGGGTCTCTGAAGGGCTCCACAGAACTTAAAAAGTGCAATAGCTACCTAATTTGCTGGGCCCAGAATATAATGAAAAAGATGGATTCTTTCTTTAAAAACTAATAAGAATTTTATGACACCAATAGCAAAACAATGAAGGGCCATTCTAAGCATGTGGCCTAGTACAACCATAAAATTGTTCCTACTTGAAGACAAGTCCTGAGGAAATTGTCAAGATGGCAAAACTCCTTTGCTGAATTAACCTTTTGCTTCCTTCTCCAGTGTCCACCTTGCTGAACACCCTTCCTGTGGCATTCCTCAGGAGTATGACCTCAGCCAGCAAATTCTCTCACTAGGCTCTTTTCATCTCTGTCTCCATCATAAAAATTCTTTGTCTTTGCATTTTTTCAACATTTATCAATCACATATTATGTAATGTATCTGTAATAAATATCTGAGATAGAAAGGTGAAATGACATAACCTCTGCCTTGAAGGAAAACACAAGCTAATGACAAGAAAAAACAGTAAATAAAATTACAATCTAGTGGCATAAATGCTACTGTAAAACCAAGGAACAAAGGGAAAGGGAGGAAGGAAGGAAGGAAGGAAGGGAGGGAGGGAGGAAGGGAGGGAGGGAGGGAAGGCAAAGAAGGGAGAAAAGGAGGGAAGGAAGGAGGTAAGGAAGGAAACAAGGAGAAGAATGATCCCATATAGAGTAGTTGAAAAGCAGACATAGGTACCAGTCTAGAAGTCAAAATCCACCATATCAGGAAGGATACTCTAGACAAAAGAGAGAGACATCAATTTGTTAGCATCCAGTTGATGACAGCATTGCAAATATTTGATTAATTTATTTGAAATAAATACACTGATTTTTCAAAGGGTTTGGAATAAGAGTGGAGAATCAATAAAAATTCACAGGGAATTTGGGACTTTTTCAAATTATTCGTGCTCCAGCCACCAACAGTGCTTATCAGCCCTACCTGCTGGGGCTGATTCCTTTGGGACAGTCCAGATGTACTGAAACAGTGAGCCTTTTCTGCTGATGGGAAAGAATGGCAGATTTCTTTCAGGTGTGTTTGGTGGTCACAGAAAAAGTTGAGACTTAATTATAGTAGATATTTACTTAATCATAATAAAGCCATGTATTTACTAGGTTTGTGTCAGTCTCCATAACTGGCTAGGATAGGAAGGCAGGAGGAAGGGAGACAGACACACAAAGCATCAGGCTAGCATTCTTCACGTTATTTAAAATATAATATAAGGTCTGTATTTGCTATACCCTCCCCTCTCCTGAAGGCCTAAGGAGGAACTGGAACAGTACAGCACTTTAACAACCCAAGGGCATTCTATGGAATTTATACCATGAGTTTTTTGGTAGCTAATGCCTGAAAATTTAACTACTGATCATGGGACTTTCAAAAACTGTACCTGATTTTAAAAAACTGTTCTTATATCAGGAGGCCCTTTTAATGCCCCATACTAACCACATATGATGCCACATATCTTAACATATTCTAGGAGTAGTACATATCCTATATACTTCCAATACACAGAGAACCCACATCTATTAGTATTAATATTTACATATATTTATTTCCACCTGAAAGAAGTTTGAGCCCAAATGTGAGTTGTAGAAAAGCACCAATAGGATAATAATTTTAAAAGTATTTATGAAGACTTCTAAAACCCTAGATAATATATTTTAAAATAGAGGACAATTAAGATAGTAAGTTCTTTTATAAATAGTGTAACTGCTTTTCTTAATGTTTTCATGCACAGAAAGCTAATGCAGTAACAATAGTTAGATTCTGAGGATGGCGAGATAGGCCAATATGAGAGCAGGAAATTACAAACACTGATTAATATGGAGATGTTCCCTTAGATATTAGGCCCAAATGGCTTATGAGCCTCTCTATCAGAGTTGGTCCCCAAATCTGGTTTCATCACAGTGACTAATCAGAGGCATGGGTAGGACTCATCTGTCTGTGCCACAATGGCAAATAGAAAAAAAATTGTACAATATCTTAAATACCAAGGAAAGGATCTCAGTTTTTAAGTTTTAAAACCAAGAACAAATAAAGAAGCAATTATTATCTAAGAAATATTTTTAAGTATGTAGGAATTTACTTCTGAGAAATTGTTTCTTTGTAGATCTATCACCCTTTATAACACAAATGCCCAAACACTTTACATTTATGTTGTGTATATATTACTGGGTTTATCAATTTTGATGTCCCAGGTAGCCTACATAGGGAGAGCCAAGAGACTACCTTTCTAAGGATCTCACATTATTTCCAGAAAAAGAAAAACAAATATTGTGTGATCTGCCTAATAAGCATAAACAAAAGAAAGGAAACACAATCCCTTAATAATAATAGAATTCCCTTCATTTTCTTATGTAGCATCAATACAAGAGATCATATATTTTAAAAAATGGAACTCTCATGGCTTATTGACATTTTTATGAAATTAAAAAGCAGTGCTTGGCCCCAAAGGAGAGTTCTTCTCAGTAATTACCATATCACCCAGAAATCTCTGCCTTCCTGGAATTCTCTATAAAAATTCCAAAGCTCTTGGCAATAACTTTCAAACATCACAGTTTTGCCGCTAAAGAGTGATTATTTTCTGGTGTTAAGCATACTCTCACTTTGGTTGTTTGAGAGTCCAAATATGAAAAGCCAAATTGCTATTGTTCAAGTACTGCTTGATATGAGGAGTGTAATTGGAGTGGAAATCACACAGGGCTACTTGATGCAATAAACCAGGTGATTACCTTGTGTGGGAAAAATGTTTTTCATATTTCCAAGACCTCATTTAGAGTAAGAAAAAATTCAGGTTAAAAATAATTTATGATTGAGAGCTCAACATTTCCATCCCTGGATAAGTAAATGTGGTGAAACACCACACACAGCTTTGAAACTCACAGAATATGACGATGTGGAGACACTGCAAGGGGCTAAGAGACTGTGAACTTACATATACCCATGGACATTAAGGAAAGTTCTATTCCTCAAATGAGGAAAAGCCTCTAACCACATATAGCACCACACACCTTAACATAGTCTAAGAGCAGCAAATGTTTTATATACTTCCCATGGAAGTATATAGGAAATGAGGAAAACGAGGAAAAACTCTATGAGTCACCCAAATAAAATCAAAAAGGGGAATGTAGCATAAAAAAAAAGTAAGCAAAAGACCCTATGAGAAGCAGCTAGTTTTTCTCATAAGAAGAGAAAAACTACCTCAAGCTACATCAACGTGAATCTGGTTGGTAAGAAGTTTTTGATATGAAATAAGAAATATTTGTCATGGTCATGTGCTATGTATTCAAGGAAATCACATAATAAACTACTAATTATCTTGCATTCTATTGGCATTTTCTGAATATACAGTAGTTTCTCCTTATCTGCGGTTTTACTTGCTGTGGTTCCAGTTACACACAGTCGACCCTGGTTTGAAAATATTAAATGGAAAATTCCAGAAATAAATAATTCGTAACTATTAAATTTTGTGCCACTCTGAGTAGCATTATGAAATTTCATGCTTTTCCTGCTCCATCTCACCTGAGATGTGAATCCTCCCCTTATCCAGTGTATCCAAATTATATACACTATCTGCCCATTAGTCATTTAGTAGCTGCCTCAATTATCAGATTGAGTGTTGTGGTGTTGCAGTGCTTGTGTTCAAGTAATCCTTAATTTATTTAATAATGGCCCCAAAGTGCAACAGTAGTAATGCTGGCATATTGTTATAATTGTTCCATTTTATTATTATTTATCATTGTTAATCTTTTCTTATGCCTAATTTATAAGTTAAACTTTATCACAGGTATGTATGTATAGGATAAAACATTGTATGTATAGGGTTCAGTAAGATCTGAGGCTTCAGGCATTCACTGGAAGTCCTAGAATGTATCCCCCACATAAAAGAGGAGGACTAATGTATATAGTAATAATATGCTAATCAATAAAATTACAATAAAGCAATCATCAAGACAATATTTACTGCTTTGGATTTAAACAGACCTGGAATTGATTCCACCTCCATGATCTTGATAATGTTACTTAAGTTCATTGATTCTTAGTTTTCTCTAGTGTGTTTGTTCATATTTTAACCAGGAATAATATTTCCCGCCTTAGAGGAAATAGAATTTATAGAGTTTATTTTACTTATAGAAAATAGAGTTTTTGTCTTGGAGTTGTGTGTATTAAATGAATTATTACAGATAAAGACATAGGTATATTAACTTTGACATGCTGTCACATTTTGAGTATTCAAAAAATAGTGTCCACTGGTAGTACTAGAAGAGGCAGAATATTCAAACTGAGGCCCAGAGAAACAATGATTTGCAAGGTCAATGATTGGTGGCAGAATTGAGTTTCAAAGCAGACCTCCAACCTCCTTGTCCAGGGGTTTTTCTACCACATCACAGCCCAAGAAAAAGCCTATCTTTAAGCCTTAATTATGTTCCAATATTTTCAGGACCCATCTGGCCTCGTCAACCATGAACTTTCCTTATAAACTATTAACAAAAATGACACAAATAAATAGAGGAAAGCAGTCAGGACTTAACCAAGGAAAAATATCAAAGTCCATTTAGCTCATACTGCTCTCAATTTGCCAGGTGACTAATTAAATTCATTAAGTGTTTTTCACATAAGGCATACCATCCTCATCAGCAACTGTTGCCTTTAAGGTTGTGATTTTACATTCAATTCTAATTTTCCTTGGATTTCAGCAAAACAAAAATAAATAGAAAAGGAATCCCTTTGAAATAATGCAGAAGCAGAATTCAGAAACCACACAGACCTCTTATATAAGCATTTAAAAATACAAGCATTATTCTTGCTTAAAATGCTTAAACAACCCTTGTCCTACCAATGGTCTTCCTTTGCATTCTTGCCAGCATCTACTACTTTTCATCTTTTTGATAATAGCCATTTTAACTGGTGAGAGACGACATCACATTATGGTTTCGATATGCATTCCTCTGGTGATTAGTGATGTGCAGTTTTTCATAAGCCTGTTGGCCATTTGTATGTCTTCTTTTGAGAAATGTCTATTCAGATTATTTGCTCACTTTTTAATCAGTTTTTTTTTTTTTTTTTTTGCTTTTGCTTTTTGAGTTGTTTTAGTTCCTTTTATATTCTGGTTATAAATCAGTTGTCAGATGAATAGTTTGCAAATATTTGCAAATAGGTTGCCTCATTACTCTGTTAATTGTTTCCTTTGTTGTACTTATTAGCTTGATATAATCCCATTTGTCTATGTTTGTGTAACAGTGTGCTTTTGAGGTCTTATCAAAAATATCTTTGCCCAGACCAATGTCCTGAAGTGTTTCCCCAATGTTTTCTTCTAGTACATTCATAGTTTCACGTATTACGTTTAAGCCTTTAATCCATTTTCATTTTATTTTTGTATATGATGAGAAATAGAGGTCTGGTGCAGTGGCTCATGCCTGTAATCCCAGCACTTTGGGAGGCTGAGGCGGGCAGATCACGAGGTCAGGAGATCGAGACCTTTCTGGCTAACACAGTGAAACCCCGTCTCTACTAAAAATGCAAAAAAATTAGCTGGGCATGGTGGTGGGTGCCTGTAGTCCCAGCTACTCAGGAGGCTGAGGCAGGAGAATGGCATGAACCCAGGAGGTGGAGCTTGCAGTGAGCCGAGATGGCGTCACTGCACTCTAGCCTGGGTGACAAAGTGAGACTACATCTCAAAAAAAAAAAAAAAAAGAAAGAGAGAGAAATAGAGATAGAGGTTCATTTTTTCTGCATATGGATATCTAATTTTTTCAGCAGCATTTATTGAAGAGCATTCACTCCTTTCTCCAGTGAATATTCTTACCGCCTTTATCAAAAATCAGTTGGCCATAAATATACGGATTTGTTTCTGGATTCTTGATTCTGCTTCATTGGTCTATGTGTTAGTTTTTTATGCCAGTGACATGATGTTTTTGTTACTATAGCTTTAGAATATATTTTGAAGTCAGGTAATGTGATGACTTCAGCTTTGTTCTTTTTGTTCAGGATTGCTTTGGTGATTTAGGGACTTCTGTAGTGCCATATGAATTTTAAGATATTTTTTATTTCTGTGAATAGTATCATTGATGTTTTGATAGGGATTGCATTGACTCTGTAGATTGTTCTTTATATCTTGGTCATTTTCACAATATTAATTTGTCTGGTTCATAAACACGAGATATATCTCTAGTTATTTTGGTGACCTATTCAATCTCTTTCATTAGTGTTTTCTAGCTTACCTTTAGAGATCTTTCAACTTCTTGGTTAAATTTATTCCTTGATTTTAATTTTTTAATTTTTTAGCTATTGTAAATGGGATTTCTTTTTTGCATTATTTGTCCATTATTTCATTTTTTAGTGGATAGAAATGCTACTGATTTTTGTATGTCAATTTTGTATCCTGCAACTTTACTGAATTTCTGTATGATTTCTAAAAGTTTTTTGGTTGCACTTTTAGGGTTTTCTATATATAAAATCATATCCTTTGCAAACAGGGACAATTTGACTTCTTTCTTTCTAGTCTGGGTTTCCTTTTTTACTTCTTTCTCTTGCCGCTAATTTCTCTGGCTATGACTTCAAATACAATTTGAATAAGAGTGGTCAGAGTGGGTATCCTTGTCTTGTTCCAGTTCTTAGAGAAAAAGTTTTCAGTTTGTCTGTGCTCAGTATAATCTTAGTGGTTGGTCTGTAATATATGGCCTATATTGTGTTGAACCACTCTCCTTCTATACCTAGTTTGTTGAGGGTTAGTATTATAAAGGATGTTAAATTTTATCAAATGCATTTTCTGCATCTGTTGAGAAAATCACATGGTTTTAGTTCCTCATTCTGTTGATGTGATGTATCACATATATTGATTTCTGTATATTGAATTATCCATGCACTCCAGGAATAAGTCCCACTTGATCATGGTGAATGATCTATTTAATGTGCTTGGACATGGGATTCTGAATTGATAGTCTTTATTCTCAGCACTTTGAATATGGCATTCCGTTCTTTTCTGGCCTTCATATTTTCTGATGAGAAATTAGATTAATCACACTGAGAATACTTTTATATAATGAGTTGGTATTCTCTTACTGCTTTTAAGATTTTCTCTTTATTACTGATTTAAATATGACTATGATGTGTCTAACATGGATGAAGTCACATTTATTCTACTTAGAGTTCATCATGTTTCTTGAATTTATAGAGTGACATTTTTCAGCAAGGTTAACATTTTTCACCCAAATTGGGAATATTTTGGCATTATTTCCTCAATTTTTTTCTCATTATTTTCTCCTTTTCATTCTTTCTCATTCTCTTTTTCTAGAATACTCATTATGCATGTGTTGAAATTATTGATGCTAACAGGTCTCTGAGACTGTTCATTTATATTCATTTCTTAAATTCTTCTCCTCAGACTGGAATTTCACTATTAATATACTTTCATGATTGCTGATTTTTTTCTTCTACCAGCTCCAGCTATTTTTGTGCCTCCATTGTGAATTTTCTATTCCAGTTTTTTTTTTTTCAACTTCAGAAATTCTAATTGGTTCTTTTTTATAATTTTTATTTCTTTATTTATATTCTGTATTTGGTTATACATAGTTGTTACACTTTATTTTTTCTACATTATGTCCTGTAGTTCTTTCAACATACTAATAGCTAATTTAAAGTATTGATGAAGAGAGCTTAACCCTGTAAAAGATTTGAAAATACTTATTCTGAGCCAAATATGAGTGACTAATGCCCATGACATAGCCTCAAGAGATCCTGAGAATACGTACCCAAGATGGTCAGGCTACAGCTTGGTTTTACATATTTTAGGGAGACGTAAGACATCAATCAGTACAGGTAAGATGTATGTTAGTTCAGTCCAGAAAGGTAGGACAACTTGAAGAGGGGGCTTCCAGGTCTAGGCAGATTCAAAGATTTTCCGATTGGCAATTGGTTGAAAGACCTGGAATAAATAGAAAGGAATGTCTAGGTGAAGATAAGGGGCTGTGGAGACCAAGGTTTTATCACGTAGATAAAGCCTCCAGGTAGCAGGCTTCAGAGCTCTTATCAGGCCTAAAAAGGTGCCAGACTCTTAGTTAATTCTCTCTTGGATCAGGGAAAAACACATGGAAAGGGAAAAGAACCCTCTACAGAATGTAAATTTTTATCACAAGAGACAGCTTTGCAGGGCCATTTTAAAATTTGTCATAGAAACATACTTTGGTATAAAATACTTTGATTTCTTTCAATGCCTATAATCCATCACACTGGTATCTTATTGCTACAAAAAGTCTGCTTTGTGAGTCTTGAGGTCTCTCTTTTAATGTTAATGCTGGTCAGCTCTGCCTGAATTCCAAAGGGAGGAATGTATAATGAAGCATGTCCAATCATCCATTCCCATGATGGCCTGAACTAGTGTTTCAGGTTTATTTTAGAAAGCCTTAGGCAAGAGGACAGGTCCATTCAGTTAGCTGGAGGACTTAGAATTTTATTTTTGGTTCGTGAAAGTCTTTATTTACTAAATCCAAATTTCAGGCCCCCTCAGTCACAGATTCTGCTGATGTTTTTATTTGTTTTATGTTTCTGTTTTTTCCACGTCTAGTATATTTTGTTAAAAATTGGACATTCTAGGTAATGTAAGAAAGCTATTCTGATGTTAAGAGTTTTCTACTTCTGTTATTGAGGTGTTTTTTCATATTGCTGTTATTTGTTTAAAGACTTTCCTAATTAATTTTAGATTCTGTATTCTCTGCAATTTGTGGCCACAGAGTTCACAGTTAGTATTTGTTTTTAAGTTATCGTTTTTATTTTTAAGCCTGGTTCCCTGACGGTCATATTTGGGTCAGTATAATTTAGCGGTCAGCTAAATTATGCTCCAATCATTTGTCAGAGTTTCGTAAGTGCCTTGCCTGTGTATCTTCTATTCTTTGCTGATGGCACTCTTGTGAGGAGGTACACCTTTTAACTTCAGGTAGTCATTTTCAGAACAGCCTTAACTTTTAGTTTCTGTTTGTTCAAGGCCTTAAGTCAGTCAGTGGCCGGTGCTTTCTTATTTTCCATATATTTTTCTGCGTATGCGCATACATACAAACTTTCAGATTCTCGGGCATATGTCAGAGCTTTTTAAAGTTCCCTATGATCACCTTGTTTTCCAAAATTCCCTTTTCAGTTCCCAGATAGGCTCTTGTTTGCCCCAAGTGAAATCACAGCCTCAGGGCAACTATGATGCTTGCCATCCATTTGCTATTGTTTTGGAAATGCCCTAGGGTTAGACTGTTCTTCCTGCTGAACTGAGCTCTGAGTCAAATGAAACAGCCTCCACATTTTTGAGAATAGACGTAACTCAGGGAACTGCAAGTTCAGATAAAATATTGACTATGCCCTAGAGATTGTACTTTTAACAGATCTCCAAAAGTGTCTGATATCTCTGTTTTCTAGTTTGCTGCCAACTTTCGGCAACAGTGCCACTGAAATAGGGAGGGGGATGGGAATCACCCTAAATTAAAACAATATAGACTCTGCTGTCTTCTCTAGGATTAGCAGTTTCCCTATTTTCGGTTTAGTCTGTGGCTTTGTCTAATTACCACACTTCTGAAAGCGTTTATTTTAGTTATCTTGCTTGTATGTTCATTGTTTTATAGAAAGAATAAGTTCACCAACTTTTTGCTTTGTCCTTGCAGAATTCATTAAAAATATCTCTTTAATCTCTTCTATATATGCTGATTTTTTTGTGCATTTTATCTATCAATTAATGACAGAAGTGTGTTAAATTTCTCACTATGTATTCTTCACTATGTTAGTCAATCAGTCTCTAGTTCTGTCAGTGTTTGCTTTATATGTTTTGAAGCTGTTATACAGATTTATAATTGATGATCTTCCTGATAGATTGAAATCTGTATCAGTATATAAAGATTCTCTATTTCCCTAGTAATGTTTTTCGCCTTAAAGTCTGTATCATCTATTATTAATATAGTTATGTCAGCTTTAATATTATTATAAATTTCTTAGCATATGTTTCCTCATTCTTTCAAATTTCTGCATATTTAGGTTTTGCATATTATTCTTGTAACATGTATTTTGATTTTTAAGAAATTATTCCAAAATATTTCCCTTTTAAGTAAAGCATTTTGTTCATTTACATTTACTGTAATTTACTGCCACATTTAGATTTATCTCTATCACTTTAATTTTGTGCTAATTGCACCGATTTTTTTAAAATCTCTCTTCTTTCTTACCTTATCAAACACTAGATATTGCTGGCACCATGATCTTTGACTTCCATATACCAGAAGTGTGAGAAATAAATTTTCATTGTCTATACAGCAAATCCTATGTATTTTGCAATGGCAGCCTGAGCAGACTAAGATAATTCTCAATCATTATTTCTTCAACTATATCCTTTGTCCAGTTTTCCCTCTCAATTCTTTCCTTTTATACTTTTTATCTCTTTCTCACTATGCTTCCTAGATATTTTTTTCTGAACTTTATCTTACAAGTCATTAATTTCATTCACTGTGTTTTTAATTTTAGTTTTGATTATTTTACTTTTTAGTTTCTTAATCTTTACCTATATTTGCAATCATTCAAGTATACTTAACAAATCATGTTATTTTCTTCAGTTGATATTTACAGTTCTGAAGATTCAAACTTTAGATTTTGCTGTGTTCTCTGCTAATTCCTAGCTGTTGTTTTTCTCTTGTTTTTTTGATTTTTTTTGTTTTTTTTTTTGACTGAAAAAAAAAATTCACTGATTTTTGACCGAAAAAGTCATAGCTGTAGCTCTTGGATTTAGTCTGTGAGAAAGCTTTACTGCCCAGAAAAAGATGGGTTTTTCGAGAGAAAATTTGTTTGCTCTTTCCAAGAACATGAGAACACTAACAGGACATTTGATTTTTTTTTCCCCCACAAAGGCCCCTTAAAGACACTAGGGTTATGCAAACTAGGTTTTCATATGCAGATGAAGTCTAGAATGTGATCATGAATTATGTCTGAGAAAGGTTTTTTCACTTTCACGCAGGGTTCTGTTTTGATTTTAAACAGTAGTCAAGCATATCAGATTTATTTTTCATCCACATTTCCATGGAGGGTTCTACATTTCAGGGTCAAATTTGTGCCAGGAGTGGGTTTGATTTTGTTGGGCTCTTCACTTGGATAAGCCCTAGGTCTTATCTCCTTTCCTTTGCAATTTTGAGACCACTGCCATCGAAGCTCTGTGGTCTTCAGTTTCAGCACATACAACAGGGAAAATTGCTTCAGTAACCTATGGATCTATCTGGATCCCCTTTTCCTTTTACCAGCTTTGACCCTAAGGTATTCACCATTGAACAGTCAGCTCATTAATACATTTTTAAAAATTGTTTTATTCAGATTGTTTTCATGCTTACAGCATGAATCTCAGACAGTTTTCTAATATTTCACCCTATTTGAAACAGAAGTAAAAATAACAAGGCAATTCTGTTGTAGACCTATTATCCAAAACTACTACTCTATTATATAATTATCTATGTTTTGCATATATAGTATATATGGTATCTATTTATACTGAATCCACTACCTTTCCCTCCACACCACATCTCTCCTTGGTTTGTCACTGTTCCCAGCTTAAGTACCTCTACAGTCATGAGTTCAAAGGGATTTCACTCTGCCATGAAATTTAACAGAACACACAGCTCAGGTTAAAATTGATATCAAATAAAAGTAATTGTTTATTAACCAACTACAATGCTAGTAGTTTCCCCAAATCTAATTTTTTTGACTCTAAATAAAGTGGAATCAAACAAAAAAGGGATAGGTACATGATGCATTTAAAAATATGATTTGCTGACTTCATATTCAATCTGCTGTGAAAGTCACCAGTCCAACTTTGCTGAACCATGTTCCTCAGAAGGAGATCTGCTTTTCTGTCTTCGTTGATCTCAACTTTTCTATAATTGGTATATATGACACCTCACTATATATGACACTTATAGATATTATATACATTTTTACAAATTGAAGTATTATTTTTCTCCAATTGTAAGAAATGCTCAGGTCTTATTTATTCAGATATTTTCTCTTTATTGTTTAATTATTAGTGATCCTGGCACTCCAATTATACTGACATTGACACTTCAACATCTATCCCCTCATTATATTGCTTTATCCCTTCCTGCTAACTGCTAGGTAAGTTTTAAATTGATCTCCCAGCTTACTTGTTTTCTGATTATGTTCCTATTGATGGCCAAACTATCCCCTGCAATCCATTATTTTTAAACTCCTGCCTCCATCACTTAAGATTAGCTTTTCTTTCCTTAGTCTCCTGCTAAGTGACTAGAGTTTATGACAGTTTAAGTGCTCTGGTCGCTCTAATGGAATCCTACCAACTCCAAACTGCACAGCCCTATTCTAACTGCATCCCTCAGTGCACTTACCTTAAAATCATTAATGTTGAAATGTCTTCCATATAAATGGGGAGATTATAGTGGGGGAGTGATTGCTGTTGTTGTTTACTTGCTTTAGTTTGCTTTTCTTTAGCTCATAGTGGAACTTTGCAGGAATAGTCCTATTGTAACAATCCCAAAGCCAACTCTGTGATATTTTATTCCCTGTCTCTAGGATCAACTTTATTTTATAAAATTTAAGATTTTGGCTACCAGTACTTAAAATATGGTTCATTTTTCTTATAAAAATATTTGAAACACTGTGTCTTAAAATCCATGCAATCAGACCAAACATGACATTTAGTCCACAAAATTTTTAAAAAAGATATTGAATTTTACATTTTTCACTCTTTTGTTTTTCTGGTATTTAAAACCATTTTTGGTCATGTTAACACAATTCCACCATATAATATTTATGATGTGTCAAAATAGTTTCACATTCAACATTTTTTTTCACTTTTGATCCAGAATATGGTCTTTCTACGTGAATATCCTATTTGCACATTAAAAACTTATTTTGCTTTCATATGGTAGAATGTTCTGCAAAATGTCAAGTAGAAGAAATTGATTGACAACATTGTTCTGACCTATGTCTTTACTTGTTTTCTGCCTTTAATAATTTTAGGGCTATTTAAATGATCTATTTCATATTGATGAGTTGTGCTAGTTTTTGCCTATGTAGGAATTGGTATAATTCATCTATGCTGTTAAATTTATACTTTACAGAAATTTACAGAATTTCCTTATTAGCCTTTTGATGTCTGCAGGGTCTAAAGTGATTTTCCTATAACATTTTTACTATTGGTTATTTGTGTCTTTTCTCATTTTTTTGCCAGTCATGCTAAAGCTTAGTCAATTTTACTGTTAGTTTCAGAGAACCAGCTTTTTGTTTCACTGAGTTTCTCTATTTTATGTTTTCAATTTCATTGATTTCTATTTTGATTTTTACAATTTCCATTCTGTTGCTTTGATTTTTAAAAATTATTTTTCTAAGTTCTTGTGTAAGAGCTTAGATTTTTTACTTCATTTTTTCTCTTTTCTAATGTATATACATATTTAACACTATAATTTTTTTCTCAGTACTGCTTTAACTATGTGACCAAAGTTGTGATATACGTGCATTTTCATTTTCATTCAACTCCATAGTATTTTAGGTTATCAATTTCAACTTCCTTTTAGATCCATCATTACTTGGAAGTGGCATTTTTTTTCTCCAGTTCTCAACTATTTGCATGTTTTTCTGTTATTTTTAACTGCTAGTTTGATCTCACTGTGGCTAGAAACACACTCTATATTATTTAATTTTTTGTCTGAATTGTTTGAGTTTATTTTGTACCCAGGATATTGCCTATCTTGGTACATTTTCTGTTCCCACTTGAAACAGACCTGTTATTCAGTAGAGGGATTATGTTTAATGTGTGTTTGTCTTCTGTTTGCTCTATTTTTTGTTTCACTCTTTTGTTTTTTATGCCTTCTGTAAGTTACTTGAACACTTTTTTGAATTCCATTTAGATTTACTTATAGTGTTTTCAATGTATCTCTTTTATAGCTTTTATAGTGGTGGTTCTAGATAATAATAATATACTGGTTGATATAGACCTAGTGGTTGATCTACCTGTTATTCAGTAGAGGGATTATATTTAATGTATGTTTGTCTTCTGTTTGCTCTGTTTTTGGTTTCACTGTTTTCTTTTTTATGCCTTCTGTAAGTTACTTGAACTTTTTTTTGCATTCCATGTAGATTTACTTATAGTGTTTTCAATGTATCTCTTTTATAGCTTTTATAGTGGTTGATCTAGATCTAATTATATATATTGTATATATATGTCATATTTATATATAGAAATATATATGACATATAGATATACATGTCACAGTCTACAGTTATCATCCTACCAGATTGAGTGAAGTATAGGAATTCTACCTTCCTCACATCTCTTTACTCTCCCATTTATAATGTAATTATCTTAAATATTTTCTACATATATTTAGAGTCACATTAGACAGTGTTATAATTTTGGCTGCAAACATCTAACACAACTTAGAAAACTCAAAGAAAAGTGTACTTTCTGTGTCTCTTTTTTTCTTACTGTGTATTTTCTCCTTCCTTACCATCTCAAAGTTTTTTTTTTTTTAATTGCCTCCTCTCTGGAGAATTTCCTTTAGCCATTCCTTTAGAGTAAATCTGCTAGTAACAAATTTTAATCTTTCTTCATTTAAAAATTTTTTATTTTCTCTTCATTCATGAAGGGTATTTTCTGCAGATTTAGGAGTCTATGTTGACAGTTCTTTTCTTTAAGGACTTGAAAAATATTGTGCGATTTTCTTCTGTCTTCCATGGCTTCTGAAGAGAAATCCGGTATCATGTAAATGTTTTTTCTTTATAAGCAAAGTGTCATTTTTCTCTTACTGCTTTCAAAAGTTTGTATTTATCTCCAGATTTTAGAACTTTGACTATGTTGTGTCTCGGTGTAGATTTCTTTGTGTTTATCCTATTTGGGATTCACTCGCTGTCTTTAAATATGTAGATTTTGTTTCTCCTGTCAAATTTAGAAAATTTTCAGTCATATTTCTTTGAATACTTTTTCAGTCCCAAACCTTTTCTCCTCTTCTTCCATTATTCCAATTATAAAATTTTGCTAGAATTTTTGTTGTATTCCCATGGGTCTCTAAAGCTGTATCCATTTTTTTCCCCTGGCTATTTTTTCCTTTATACAGAATTGTTAATTTTATTATTCTATTTACCAATTCACTGATTCTCTTCTCTCCCTCTCCATTCTGCTACTGCGTCCACCTCCTGAGCTTTTCATTTAAGTTATAATTTTTTTTAGTTTTAAAATTTCCATTTGGTTCTTTTATTTTCTAATTTTGGTGAGATCTTACATTTCTTTGCTGATACTCTCTATTTTTTCTATTTGCCTCAAGCATGTTTGTAATTGCTTATTGAAGCATTTTTATCATGGCTGCTTTAATATTTTTATTATGTAATTCCACATTTCTGTCACCTTAGTTTCGTATTGATTGCCCAACTCATTCAGTTCGGAAACTTGCTGATTCTTGCCATGACAAATGAGTCTCAATGGAATATTGGTCTTTTTTCTATTATTTTAAAAAATTTAGAGTTGCATTTATGTTTTCTGTTTTAGCTGAGTTTTTCTGATATCACACTGGCAATGGGAGGGGGTCACCACCTTATTGCTGACAAATGAATGGAGAAGACCAGGTTCTCCACAGGTGTCTCAGGTGACCTTGTTGACACCTGAGAAGAGGAGGTTTCATCATTATTTTTGAGTGAGGAGGGTGGGAATTCTGCCTTTCCATGAGGTCTCCCCTGGCACTGTGAATGGGTTCGATTGGCCTCATTACTGCTAGGTGACAATGCAAGTTCTGACTTTTCTCTAGGCCTCCTTTGACACCATTCCATTTGGGAGGAGTGTGACCCTTGTTACTACTTAATGTGGATAAAACCTAGGCATTTCCCATGGTAATGACCTACGAGCATGTGTTTGTTAGTGCCCAGCAGAAATGAAGGTCCTGGCTTCCAACTTCTCCAACACTACCTCAGTACAGTTTTGGAACAGTATATTATAGTCTCATAAGGGTAGAAGCCTAGGCTTTCCATCTGACTTTTGTTGTTACGGATGCAGATGGGGCCATAGACATTTCTGTAGTGCTTGGCTGGAGTAGAGAAGATACTGTTTAAGGATTTTCCATCTTGCCTGGCTACCACTTTTCTGGGCTTTTAGCTAGAGACTTCAGTCTGTTATTGGCTTTTTTTGTTCTTTTTGTTTGTGCTTATTTTCTCTTACTGCTTTCAAAAGTTTGTATTTACCTCCAGATTTTAGAACTTTGACTATGTTGTGTCTTGGTGTATATATTGCTTCCAGGTTGCTATCTTCTTCACCTCTAATTCAAATATATTAGAGGCAAAAAATTAAATATCACAAAACTCACCACCATGAAATTTCTTGAGTTCCAAGGTGCCTAGGTAGGTCTTCCTTCTTCTCTCCACTATTCGGAGTCTTCTTATATTTGTTTTATGCACAATGTCCAAGTTTTTAGTTGTATTTAACAATAGAAATAATATAATAGAAATATATAATTATATAATCAATAAATATATAAATTATATAAACAAATATATAATACGTATATAATAATATATAATTAACAATAGATATATAATATAATTATATAAAATAATATATTATTTCTACTTTTAACAAGAACCAAATATATACATATATATACACACATATATATGTATTTTCTGTATGTTCTGAAAATAGAAGTTGTGGATTGTTTTTATAATTCTATTTTATTTCCAATATTGGCTTATTATTTATATCTATTTTTTAAACGTCTTTGTAGATTACCACAGGGTTTACAATATAAATCTTCAGATAATCATGGTTCACCTTCAAATAATATTATAAAATTTTGTGTGTATAAGCACCTTATTAAACAATTGATGCCGATTTTTGTTATCTTTCTTGACACAATTATTGTAATATATTTTACCTTTTATGTAGGTTATGAATATAATATCCATTGATACCTCTTTTACTTTAGACAACCAACTTTTAGAGCAATTAAAATATTTAGTAAATAATGTTGTATTTACCTTCAATTATATCACTTAGAACACTCCTTTATTTCTTTGTGTAGGTGAAAGTTTTTCTTTGATGTCATTTTCACTCCACCTGGAGAACTTACTTTAAACATTTCAGTAGGGAACAGAAATAATGGCAACAAATTTTTTCTATTGTTTCTCTGAAACTTACTATATCTCCATTATATTTGAAGGATATTTTTGCTACATGGAGAATATTGTTGAGCAGTTTATTCCCATTTTTTCACTTTAAAGACATTACTGTATTGTCTTCTGACTTGCATAATAATTTCTAACAAAAAGCTTGGTATCATTCTTTTTTTGTGTTGTTAGAGTCTTGCTGCTCTGTCACCCAGGCCAGAGTGCAGTGGCATGATCTCAGCTCCCATGTTCAAGCAATTCTTGTGCCTCAGCCTCCCAAGTAGCTGGGATTACAGGTGTGCACCACCATGCCTGGCTAATTTTTGTATTTTTAGTAGAGACAGGGTTTTGTCACATTGCCCAGGCTGCTCTCAAACTCCTGCCTCAAGTGATCTGCCCACCTCAGCTTTCCAAAGTGCTGGGATCACAGGTGTGAGCCACTGCCCCAGCAGAACCTGGTATAATTGTTGTATTTGTTTCTTTACATATAATATAACTTTTAATCAGACTACTTTCAGGATTTTATTTTGTCTTTAGTTTTCAAGAGTTTTACTAGGATATATTGCGTGTGTGTGTGTGTGTGTGTTTTGGGTAGGGAGTGACTATCTTGTTTAATCTTGTATGAGATTTTGAGATATTGGATATATTGTTTGGTGTCTTTCATTACTTTTAGAAAATTATCTGCCCTTATCTTTCCCAAGATCTTTCACTTTGTCTCTCTTTTCCTTCTGAAATTCCAGTTACCGATATTAGAACACACACACAAAAAAACCCTTCATATATCTTGGATTATTAATTTTTAAAATTTTTTTATTGGTGATGTAATTTTGATGATAACCATTGACCTAGAATGAGACTCACTAATTATTTTGTCAGCTGTCAAGTCTATTGATGAGCTTATTGAAGGTATTATTTATCTCTGTTACTCTGTTTTCATTTCTACCATTTTTATTTAATTTTATTATATTTTCTATATCTCTGCTGAAATCCACCATCTGTTCATTCATATTATACAGTTTTCCACTAGAATTTTTAATATATTATTTATATTTCCTATATGATTATTCAAATATCAGTGTCATAGTCTAATTCTACCAATAACTTTATCTTTTAACTGTATTTTTATTTTTTCTATTCATTTGCATGTTTCATAATTTTTAGTTAAAAATACACCTTTTGTTAGGCAATACAGACTGAGTTATATCATATTTATTCTTCAAAATGGGCTTCCCCCTTTATTTTCTATCTTTTGTGTGGAGGATTGAGTAAATCTAGTTAAGAGTTGAGCTGAGTTGAATTTTTTTTGTTATTATGATTTGACTCATTACATTACCACTCTTCAAGTACTTACAGCCTTACCTTCTATTTAAGATTGGGGCTAGAGAATTTTTGTAACATCCAATCAATTCTTAATTTAAGGCTTCCCTTTGTGCCTACATCACAAAGAAAGTAACTCTTCATGTTCTTGCTCTTTTCCAATAAATATACTGGATTGCTCTTACTTGTTCTTTCATAGTTGGTAGCTCTGAGGGCAGAAGGAGGTGACCTTCTCTGTTGTTCTGGTTCAGCCTTAGTCTTAGGCAGCTGATGTGTTTCTCAGTCTCAATGGTTGGTCTTTCTCAGAGATCCTGCCTTAGCCCCTAGTGGTAGAAAATATTGATCTGGTCCTAGGACATTTTTCTGTCCCTTCTCTAAGAAGTTTTTCCATTTCTGTTCCTCAGTTTTGATACGTATTTATTTGTATTCTCTGTAGGACAGGGCTTACTGCACTTACTCAAATTGCTTAAGACTTTTCTCCCATGGGGAAGCAGAGAAGAGGTATCCAAGCAAGGTTTCATGCCATCCCCACAGCAGTTGCTATTCCCCTTCCACAGGCCTTCATCATAAGAAATGTTCCTTCTGGTCTCTTGTCTTGCCCCCAGTATTTCTTATAAGTACCTAATGATGTGTGTGGAGAACAGCCTATGAGTTGGAGTGATTTATCTTGTGTCTGCAGTATCCAGGGTTTCTATACTTTCATAATAGCTCATAATGAGTGTTCAAAAATTAATTATATTTACTAAAAATTCTTAATAGGCTATATGATAGCTTTGATCTTCCTTAGAAAAGCTAGTGTTCATATCCTTTTTCTCTTTGAAAGAGTGTCTTGCTTATACGTTGGGTTAGTTGGTTTCCCTGTGGGTTCTGCTCTCTGATGTGTTCAAGAAAGTTGCAATCTTGCAGAGAACCCAGATTTTTGTTGTTGTAAGGGTCTAAATGATAGTCTTTCCAGTTTTCTATATCCTAATACAAAGCTGAAAGTTATAATGGCATTTTAAAGCAAATTCTGCGGTGGCATTTATAGCTCTAAAACAGAAATATATACTCTAACCAAAATTTAAAATTACTAAGTAAATAAATATAAATATAAAAAATAACTCAGATTTTAGTTTCCGGAATGTTATTATGATGTTTAATGAACATGGAATAGCACATCTTAGTTGAATCCAGAATAATCACATTAATCTCTCCATATTAAATAAATGTTCCATATATCAAAACTCTAAGAGTCTCTGTGATGGTTAATATTGAGTGTCAACTTGATTAGATTGAAGGATGCAAAGCATTGTTCCAGGATGTGCCTGTGAGGGTATTGCCAAAGGAGATTAACATTTGAGTCAATAGACTGCAAGAGGTAGAGCCACTGTCAATCTGGGTGGGCACCATTTAATCAGCTGCCAGCACAGCTAGGATAACAGCAGGCAGTGGAACACGGAAGTACTAGACTGGCTAAGTCTTCTGGCCTCCATCTTTCTCCCGTGCTGGATGCTTTCTGCCCTAGAACATCGAACTCCAAGATCTTTAGCTTTTTGATTCTTGGGGTTTACACCAGTGGTTTGCCATGGGTTTGTAGCCCTTCAGTCACAGACTGAAAGCTACACTGTTGGCTTTCTACATTTGAGGTTTTGGGACTCAGACTGTCTTCCTTCTCCTCAGCTTGCAGCTAATCTATTGTGGGACTTCACTTTGTGATCATATGAGTAATACTCCTTAATAAACTCCCTTTCATATATACATCAATTCTATTAGTCCTACCCCTCTAGAGAATCCTAATATAGATATTGGTACCAGGAGAGGCCGGGCGTGGTGGCTCACACTTGTAATCCCAGCACTTTGGGAGGCTGAGGCTGGCGGATCACGAGGTCAGGAGATTGAGACCACGGTGAAACCCCGTCTCTACTAAAAATACAAAAAAAAATTAGCCAGGCGTGGTGGCGGGCACCTGTAGTCTCAGCTACTCGGAGAGGCTGAGGCAGGAGAATGGCGTGAACCCAGGAGGTGGAGCTTGCAGTGAGCCGAGATCGCGCCACTGCACTCCAGACTGGGCGACAGAGCGAGACTCCGTCTCAAAAAAAAAAAAAAGATATTGGTACCAGGAGTAGGGCACTGCAGTAAAGATACCTGAAAATGTGGAAGTGACTTTGGAACTGGGTAATAGGTACTGGTTGGAACAGTTTTGAGGGCTCAGAAGAAGATAGGAAAATGTGGGAAAGTTTGGAACTTCTAAGAGACTTGTTGAATGGCTTTCACCAAAATGCTGACAGGAACAAGGACAATAGAATCCAGGCTGTGGTGGTCTCAGATGGAGATGAGGAAATTGTTGGGAACGGGAGTAAAGGTCACCCTTGCTATGTAAAGAGACTGGAGGCATTTTGCTCTTGCCCTAGAGATCTGTGGAACTTTGAACTTGAGAGAAATGATATAGGGCATCTACTTAAAAAAAATTTCGAAGCAGCAAAGTGCTCAAGAGAAAGCAGAGCAAAAGTGTTTGAAAAATTTGCAGGCTGATGATTCAGTAGGAAAGCAAAACCCGTTTTCTGGGAAGAAATTCAAACCTGCCGCAGAAGTTTGGATAAGTAACAAGGAGCCAAATGCTAACTGCCAAGACCATTGGGAAAATATATCCAGTGCATATCAGAGACCTTTGTGACAGCCCCTCCCATCACAGACTCAGAGGCCTAGGAGGGAAAAATGGTTTCCAGGGCTGGGTCCAGGCCTTCGGTGCTGTGTGTAGCCTCGGGACTTGGTGTCCCGCATCCCAGCTGCTCCAGCCATGGCTAAAAGGGCCAATGTATGGCTCAGGCCATTGCTTAAAAGGGTGCAAGCCCTTGACAGCTTACATGTGGTGTTGAGCCTGTGGGTACACAGAAGTCAAGAATTTAGGTTTGGAAACCTCCACCTAAATTTCAGAGAATGCATGGAAATGCCTGGATGTTCAGGCAGAGGTGTGCTGCAGAGGCAAAGCCCTCATGAAGAATGTCTGCTAGGGCAATGTGGAAGGGAAATGTGGGGTGGGACACAGAGTCCCCACTGGGGCACTGCCTAATGGAGCTGTGAAAAGAGGGCCATCTGCAGAACCTCAGAATGGTAGAACCACTGACAGTTTGCACTGTGCACCTGGAAAAGCTGCAGGCATTCAATGCCAGCCCATGAAAGCAGCCAGGATAGGTGGCTGTATTCTGCAAAGCCACAGGGGTAGAGCTTCCCAAGACCATGGCAAGCCACCTCTTGCATCAGCATGACCAGGATGTAAGACATGGAGTCAAAGGAGATCATTTTGGAGCTTTAAGATTTGACTCCCCTGCTGGATTTCAGACTTACATGGGGCCTGTTGCCCCTTCATTTTGGCCAATTTATTTCTTTGGAATTGGTGTCTTTAACCAATGACTGTACTCCCATTGCATCTAGGAAGTAACTAACTTTCTTTTGATTTTACAGGCTCATAGGCACAAGGAAATTGCTTGTCTCAGATGAGACTTTGTACTGTGGACTTTTGAGTCAATGCTGAAATGAGTTAAGACTTTGGGGGCCTGTTGGGAAGGCATGATTGGTTTTGAAATGTGAGGACATTAGATTTGGGAGGGGCCAGGGTGGAATGATATGGTTTGATTGTGTCCCCACCCAAGTCTCATCTTGAATTGTAGTTCCCGTCATTCCCATCTGTTGTGGGAGGGACCCAGCAGGAGATAAGTGAATCATGGAGGCAGTTTCCCTCATACTGCTCTCACCATAGTGAATAAGTCTCATGAGATCTGATGATTTTATAAATAGGAGTTTTCCTGCACAAGCTCTCTTTTGCCTGCTACCATGTAAGATGTAACTTGCTCCTCCTTGTCTTCCACCATGATTGTAAGGCCTTCCCAGCCATGTGGAACTGTGAGTCAATTAAATATCTTTCCTTTATAATTACCCAGTCTTGGGTATGTCTTTATTAGCAGCATGAGAACAGAAAAATACAGTCTTAAAAAAGGAAACACCGTACACGATATCTAAATCTCTTCCATGTCTTTCTGAAGAACAAAGAAAGAAGCATCAAGGAAGCACTGGCAACCATTGGAACAATTAGTTGCCTGTAAGTGCAAGCTGAATTCCTGCAATTAAGATAAACGTGAAAATTATGTGCAGAGGTGAAAGATGGAACTTTCCAGAATCCTTTGTACTGAGAACATCTATGTACAACTTTCCATTATAAAACACTCCCTTTAACTTTGGGGATTATTATATGCATATATACAGGTAGAGAAACCATCTTCAGTTTATTCTCATAGCCCCAGGTAACTTAGGACTTCTTGTAACAGAAGTACTGTGTGTCTTCTAGCAAGAGGTATAATATGAGTATATCCTGAGATATTTTTATAGATAAGTGGGTTTTTTAAAAAAGGTATAAAAGGAATTACATTTCTAATAAAACACTGGGTAATCACAGATTTTACACAATAGTGAACATTATGTTTTTCTCCCAAAATCAGTCTGCACTTATACTTGAACAATTTGTGCTTTCAGAGTTAATTAGATATTATTATAAGAAAACAGAAAAGGAAAGAGTTGAGAAAGATTGCTGAAACCTTGACTTTCATTTTGCTTTAACTTTTAGAGAAACAGCTATTTTTATCTTACTGATTTATTTATGAGACGTAAGACAGCAGCCTGTAGTGTAACATTCCTCTGAAGTGGATATTAGCATCAAGGAAAACCAAAAGGGACCCTTTGGTTAAAATAAGAACTGACTCAACTAGTATCCTGATTGTGAATCATGGCTTTTGTGACTGATGTTGTTGTTTGAAAGAGTTTCCTTTCTTGATTAGCTTTCATTCTCACCTGTTCTGTACTGCTTGGTCCCTGCTGAGCTGACCCTGAGAATAAAGGTGTTTTTGTGAAATTTTCAATTCTGTTCCTTGCCCCTTGGAGGTCAAAGTTTGTCTGAACCCCATGGAGTTTTCTTGATTCACATGCAACTTCTGGGCCTTTGAAATGTACCCAGTAAAAAAGGAACAAGGGTTTGTGGCCAGTATTAGATGAAAATCCTAAGACAATTGTGAGACCTTGTAAAATACGTTTTATACAGCATATGTCACAAATGTAACAAGAGAAACCATATTGGACATCCATGATTCCTGGAGGTTGCTCTGTCTGTAATCCAGAATGTGTTAAATAAAAGTACAACTCTTATTTATATGTCTTGGCTAACTGGTTCTTTATATGGGTAAGTATTATGAACTAGAATACATTATTTTCTTATTTAGTAATGTACCTCAAAGAGTTTCAAGAGACAATAGTTCTACTTAATAAGTTAACAAGAATATGAAATTAATTGACTAGCACCTGGGGGAAAGAAGATAGAGGGAATCTAATAATATGAAGAGAGACTGAGCCAGGGGAGAAAATATGTGAGAAAAGACAGAGACTTAGTATTAAAATGATGGTTTTCTTTATTATGTCCTGTTCCAGAGTTCTCCCACCCTTCATGACACCTAAATCTTAAATAAGTATCTGCTACCCAACATCATATGTCACAATATATGATGTTAGAGATGGGTGGATGAAGGAAAGGGAAACCATGTGAATAGAAGAATAGATCACAATATGGAGAGAAAATAGATGCCCCAGCTATGTAAATAGACAGACAAGGCATTCTTCTTCTTCCTGTTTCTCTTCTTTTACAGACAAAAAAAAAGACAATTGTATGGTAGTTGATGGTTATTCTCATAATTCCACAGAATATTAGTTTTCTTACAATAGTTAAGGCTGGTGAGAAGACAAAGAGCCATTAATAGCTGGACTTTAGCAGTTATGGTACATCCTAAGATCTCCTAAATTACTTGAAATCCAAATGGAAGGTGATTAAAAAAATAATAATAATAACATACCCTGGATTAGATGAGTCAAATATGAATTTTTTTCCAGACAAATTAGGCTGCAGCCCATGGGAGATTTAGACTGTTCAAACTTTTACAGGTTTATAACTGTAGTAGGTGAAAGTGCTTCTCACCAATATTTACAATTGTCCTCCTTCAAGGAACAAAGAGATATTGCAATGTCTCACCTTGTTGATGTTTATCTTATTTGAATGACTTGATTTGATACATTAAATTTAAGAAGTGATATGTGTCATTAGCAGTTATAAGTACTCTCTTTCCCTGTCTCAATGCACAAAGAAAATTTTTATTATGGAGGTGCAATGCTAATTCTTCATATAAAGACCTGGAAAATTAGGTGAAACTGGAAATTTATGCTGGAAATCACAGTATAATCTATGTAAGCAAGAAATTAATCTTTGTTGCCTTAAGCTACTAATATTTTGGGATTGTTTGTTACCACAGCAAAATCTTGACTAACACCATTGTTTGTATTTATGTGGTCATTGTTTCTAGAGATGTCTTAAAGTATTTGCTTGATGCACTTAACCTATTTCACACTTCAGAGGACACTCTCTTTTGCATTCGCAGAAAGTGTCACTTGTATCTGCTTACTCTTTCACTCAAAACATCAAGCTATTAGCATCATCTAAAGCAATGGCATCTCAATGCAAGTGTGTTGCAATTATTTTGAGGCATGTCTCAAGTGATACATTACTAATGATTATTAAGTACATAAGGTCATGAATGAAATAACATTTTCCAAATTCAAGTGGATCGAAGTTATCGTACGAAGAAAATTTTACTTCTTGCATTCTAATATTAAATTGGGATGGAGGTTATAAAAATAAACCTTGTTCAAAGTAAACCTTTTTATGCCCATTGAACCACACTGCACATAAGATCATCATCTTTTGTATCTCATGATAGAAAACAAATACTTAAATGTTCTGTTGTTGTTTACAAAATACTGGAGTAAGACTTTGCACAATTTAGGTACTAATTTTATGTTATATTCTCAGCTGTGTTTTTCTAGTCACTTCAAGGCCAGTCAAGAGGCAAAAGTAAATTCCTATTGGACAAGTTTCAAGCCCACCACACCCACTTCACACAAATATTTTCAGTTTTGTTCACGTATAAGTCATCTGAATAAAATTTAATTTGAGCAGGTAATTCTACATTTGGGATACAATATGTTTTTTAAAATATAAAAGACTAACAATGAAAATTCCCAATAGGCCAGCCTTCTTATTTAATGGGAAAAGAAGTGTGAAGAAGCAAAGAATTTGCTGAAACAGAGAGAGTAAATTTTATAACTGTGACTTAAACTTCATTTTCATAAAATACTGTTCAATATTCTTTTAGCCAAAAACATTGCTCAATAATAGACAGCAAACTCATTTTTTCCCTTTTCACTTTTACTTGCCATAGCTATATCAAGCTTTCTTCCCAAGCACACCACAGTGATAACTCTAGATCTCATAATTCCTCCTGAAAGGAGTTTGTCCATATTGCATGCCCCAACTTTTACTGTTTCCACCCAAGGGACTGCATCCTAAGCCTCCTAGCTCTGAGACTGGAAGAAACTCACATATAAATGCCTCTAGAGACCACAGGAAAAAAGGAGAGATTTTATAAGAGTGAACAAGCACTTTCAAGGGCTTCATCCCCAAGGAGTAGTGCAGAGAAGGAGCTTAGAAAACACAGTCTCTGTTTCTTACAGAAAGGAGTTTATGACACACTGCTCTGGCAGCTACTTGGTAGTCTGGCTTCAAACTTGGGGAGCTTCTAACTTGGCAGGTTAAAAGAACAGACAAGTGTAAGCCATCTGGTAGCCTGAGAAGCAGATTGACACTTCCTGAGACATCTCCACCAACTCATCCCAGCAATAAGTCCAGCTCTATAAATCCCTATTGAAAGAAGTGTTTACATAACATCAAGTACCCTAACGTTTAGAGCTTCTACCTGAAGAATGACATACTAAACCTCCTAACTTTGGGAATAGAGGAGACTAAGTATTGCATGTCTATATAGACTACAAAAAAGGAAGTTTTGTATGGGTATGTAAGCACTTCCAGTGCCTTAATTCCCCCGAAGCCATGCAAAGAAGAGGCATTAAAACCACACCTCCCTGTTTCCCCACAGAAGAGGTTTATGCCATGCATCAAGTGCTACAACTTTTACTGCTACCTACTGAAGAACTTGATCCTTAGCTCTGGGAGCAGAAGGCACTAGACATATGTAAGCCTCCTTAGATCACAGAACAAAGAGTTGGTATTACACAAGTGTATAAACACTTCCATGGGATACACCCCCTCAGAGCAGCACATAAAAGGTGAGGAATACGATACTTCCATTTCTCCTCCAAAGGGGCTTATGACACACACTGCCAGTGGCTGTGATGGCCTGGCTTCTAACAAACTTTTATTGGAAAGCTAACAGGGCAAACAATAGTCCTTCAACAGCTGGGGCCAGAGCTTGACCCTTCATGAACCTTCCCTCTGTCTTACTCCAGTCATAAATCCAGCCATACGCATTCTTCCTGGAAGAAGTTTAGCCATGTACCAAGTGCCACATCTTCCATAGCTCCCACTCAAGGGACTGTCCCTTTAACAACCTAGGTCTAGGAATTGATGGGGCTTTGCATTTTTGAGCAACCCAAGACTACAGAAAACAAAGAGGTGGACATATAGCAGGCTAAATTTTAGCAGCTATCTCCCCAGGATCAGAGGGTACAGCTTAAACATGAGTATACCATTTGCCAGATTCTCTCCCTAATTTAAAGCAGATAAAGTGAGAGATAAACACCCTTGCTCAGCATCACTGTGAAAGCAGAAAACACTAATACATATACAACATCCCAATCTTTCAAAATACATATAAAGAGTCTGACTTCTACACTATTGGTCTTGGGGTACAGACAGAACATGGGAAATCCTAAGCTCCGGGGACTACCATAAAGAGATAGTAGTCTGAACAAACACAAAAATTTGAAAGACATGTTAATATTTCTAGCCAGATGGATTATTGAGATGCTTCTTTACATGAGGCTGGAAGAGGTAGTTATCTAATGTGCAGAAACAAAGAGAGTCAAAGAAAAGGAACAAACAAGGGAATATATTTCAAATAAAAATACATAAATAAAATTTCAGAAACTGATCTGCCTGAAGTAAAGATTTATGATTTGCCTGACATGAAGTTCAATATACTAATGGTGATAAAGATGTTCACCAAGGTTAAGACAGTAATGCAAGAACAAACTGAGAACTTCAACAAAATAATAGAAAGTATAAAAAGTAGCAAACAGAAATCATAGATCTGAAGAATACTGTAAGTGCACTGAAAAGTTCAATAGAGTGGTTCCACATAGATTAGATGAAGCAGAAGAAAGGGTCAGTGAACTTAAAGATAAGTCTTTGAAAATCATCAAATCAGAGAGACAAAAAGAATAAAGAAGAGTAAAAGATAGCTTAAGAGGCTTATGCAATGCCATCAAACAGAACAACTTATACATTATTGTTGTACCAGAAAAGAAACAGAGAGAAAAAAGAAACAGAAAACACACTTAAAGAAATGACACAATACTTCCCAAGCCTGTGAAAGATAATAGAAAGTCAGAGCCAGAAAGCTCAAAAGATACCAAATAAAATGAATCCAGAGGCCCATATGAAAGCATATTATAATAAATTGGCAAATGTTAGAGTGTTGAAAGCCGCAAGGGAAAAGTAAATTATAAAGTACATGAGAACTCACCTAAGACATCAGTGAATTTCTCAGCAGTAATCTTGCAGGCCAGAAGAAACTGGAATAATATATTCCAATACCTGAAATAAAAAAAAAAATCTGCCAACCAACAATACAAAACCTAGCAATCTTGTCTTTCTAAGTGAAGCAGGTATTAAAGGCAATCTCAAAGAAAAGTTAAAAGAGCTTATAATCACTATATCTGCCTTATGAGAAGTGCTAAATGGAGTTCTCTGAGCTGAAAAAAGAGAACACTAATTAGAAACATGCAAACATATGAAAGTATAAAACTTACTGGTAAAAATAGGTACATTACCAAATACCAAACACTAATATTGTAACGGCAGTGGGTAAATCAGTTATATCTCTAGTATAAAAGCTGAAAGGCAAAACAATTAAAAACAACTAAAGATATAATATTTCTTAAAGTATAAAAATTATAAAAAGAGGTGTAATATTAAAATATAAAATGTAGGAAGAGGAAAATAAACTGTAGTGTTTGTGTATGTGATCAAAATTAACTTGTTATCAATTTAAATTAGGTTGTTATAGGAATAAGATGTTTTATATAAGCTTCAGGATAACCAAAAAGCAAAATCTGTAATAATAAGAAAAGACCCAAAGATACCACTACAGAAGCCATTAAAGCACAGAGGAAGAAAACAAGAGAAGAAAAGAATGAAGTGTCTACAAAACAATGGGAAAACAATTAACAAAATGGCACTAATAAGTTTTTATCCTAATAATAACTTTAAGTGTAAATGGATTAAATCCTCCAATCAAAAGGCATAGAGTGGCTAAATGAATTTTTTAAAAAATAAGATCCTCCTATATGCCGCATACAAGTGATTGACATTACCTTAAAGAAAACTCATAAACTAAAAGTGAAGAGAAAGAAAATAAATATTTCATGCAAGTGGAAACGAAAAGAGCAGCGGGTAGCTATATTTATTTTAGCAAAAATAGGATTTAAATCAAAGATTTAAAAGGAGACAAGGTCATTGTGTAATGATAAAAGGGTTAATTAAACAGAGGGCCTACCAATGTAAATATATCCGCACACAACATTGGAGCACCAAAATACAGGAAACATTATAAAGGAAACATTATGAGATCTGAATACAGACATAGACTACAACACAAAATACCTCACATTCAATATTGGATCGATCATCCAGGAAGAAAACAAATAAGGAAACATTGAATTTGAACTGTATTTTAGACCAAATGGATGTAACAGACATATAGAGCATTCCACCCAACAATAACAATATACAGATTCTTCTCAAGTGCACATGAAACATTCTCTAGAATGGATTACATGTTAGGCCACAGTCTTAGCAAATTTTTAAAAAGATTAAAATTATTTCAAGTATTCTTTCTAACCAAAATGGTTTGAAATTAGAAATCAATAATAGGAGAAATTATGAAAAATTAACAAATATGTGGAAATTAAACTATATTCTCTGTAATAATTTAGTCAAAGAAGAATTAAAGGAGAAATTTTAAAACATCTTGAGACAATGAAGATGAAAAAAACTTAAGGAATGCAGCAAAAGCAGTTGTCAGAGGAAACATTATAGCAATAAACGCCTACTTCAAAAAAAGAAAAGATCCCAAATAAATAACCTAATTTTATACTTCAAGGAAGTAGAAAAAGAAGAAACTAAGCCCTAAGTTAGCAGAAGAAAGAAAATAACAAGGATCACAGCAGAAATAAATGGAATAGAGATGAGAAAACAATAGAAAAGACGAAAGAAAGAAAGAAAGAAAGAAAGAAAGAAAGAAAGAAAGAAAGAAAGAAAACCTAAGAGTTGGTTTTCTGAAAAGCTAAATAAAGTTGACAAACCTTTCATTAGCCTAAGAAAAAAAGAAAGACCCAAATAAATAAAACCAGAAATGAAAAAAGAGACATTTCAACAGATAACACAGAAATATGAAGAGTCGTATGAGACTAAGAACAATTACATGTCATAAAATTGACAATCTGGAGGACATAGGCAAATTCCCAGAAGCAAATAACCTATTAAGAACAAATCACAAAATTCAGAAACATAAACAGTGCAATTTGAGTAAGGAGATTGAACTGGTAATTAAAAGTATCTCACCAAAGAAAATCCAAGAGCAGATGACTTCATCACTTTTCTCGCAAACATTTAAAAAAGTACTAATACCAATCCTTCTCAAACTCTTCTAGAAATTTATATATGAGGGAAGGACTACATCCAAATTCATTTTTCATAATGAGGACAGCATCACCTCAATACCAAAGCCAGAGAAAAACATTACAAGAAAACTAAACTATAGGCAAATATCATTGATGAACATAGATGCAAAAATCCTCAATAAAATACTAGCAATTCCTATCCAAAAGTACATTAAAATGATCATTCACCATGATCAATTAGGATTTAGTCCTAATAGTTCATCATATGCAAATCAATAAGTGTAATTCACCATATTCACAGAATTAAGGGCAAAAATCATATGATCACTTCAATGGATGGAGAAAAAGCACTTGACAAGATTCAACAACCTTTCATGATAAAAACTCTCAACAAATTAGGTGTAGAAGAAATGTTCTTCAACATAATAAAGGCCATATAAAATTAGCTCATAGCTACATACTTGGTGTTAAAAACTTGAAGTATTTTCTTTTAGATAAGGAAAAAAATAACAATGTCCACTCTCACCACTTCTATTCGAAGTACTGGAAGTCCTACACAGAGGAATTAGGCAAAGGAAAGAAATTAAAGTCATCCAAATAGGAAAGGATAGAGTGAAATTCTTTGTGTTTCCTGATGACATGGTCTTTTATATAAAAATTTCTAAAGACTCTACCAAAAAAACTGTTAGAACTGATAAAAGAAAAGTAACTTTTCAGTATGAAGTATCAACTTACAAAAATCAATAGTGTTTCTATACACTAACAACAAACTGTCTGAAAAATAAATTAAAAAAACCAATTCTGTTTATAATAGCATAAAAATTCATCAAGAAGTGAAAGATATCTATATATAAAGATATATATATATAAAGATATGCATATATACTGAAAACAATAAAATATTGATGAAATACATTGAAGACACAAATAGAATGATACCCAACCTTTATGAATTTGAATAATTCATATTGTTAAAATATTCATAAATACCTAATCTACAATTCAACAGAATTCCTATAACAATTTCAATGTCACTCTTCATATAAATAGAAAAAAATACTAAAATGTATACAGAACCACAAAAGTACCCAAATAGTCAAATCAATCTTGATGAAAAGGAACAAAGTTGGAGACATTTCAAACAATCTGCATACCGAATTTCAAAATGTGTTTCAAAGCTATAGTAATTAAAACATCATGGTACTGGCATAAAAACAGACATATCAACCAGTAGAACAGAATAGAGTGCACAGAAGTAAACCCCATGTCTATAGTCAATTGATTTTTGATAAAAGTGCCAACAACACACAATAGGAGAACAGTCTCTTCAATAAATTGTGTTGGGAAAACTGGATGTACACATACAGAATAGTAAAAATGGACCCTTTCCTCACCAATTATACAAGAATCAACTCAAAATGGATGACATACTTAAAAAGAAGACCCGAAAATATAAAACTAATGGAAGAAAACATAGGATAAAACTCCAAGTCATTGGTCTGGGTAGAGATTTCTTTAATATGACTCAAAAGCACACATAATGAAAGCAAAAATAGACAAATAAAACTGCATGAAACCAAAAGCTTATGCACAGCAAAGAAAACAATAGAGTAAGGAGACAACCCTCATTGGGAGGAATATTTGCAAATTATACATCAGATGAAGGGTTCATATCCAAAATATATGAGAAAATTAGCAATAAGAAACAAATAGCCATATTATAAATGGGCAAACAACTTGAATAGACATTTCTCAAAAGCAGACATACAAATGACCAACAAGTATATAAAAACATGTTCAACATCTTTAATAATCAGAGAAATGAAAATGAAAACCCATAATGAGATTTCACCTCATACCTGTTAGGTTGGCTGTTAGCTAAAATATGAACGATAAGTGTTGGTGAGAATGTGGAGAAAAGGGAACGCTTCTACACTGTTAGTGGTATTGTATATTTGTACAGACATTTTGGAAAATAATAGAGAGGCTCCTCAAAAAACTAAAAATGAACTAAGTTCTTATCCGGCAGCCCCACTACTGAGTATATGCCCAAAGGAATTGAAATTCATATGTGGAAGAAAAATCAGTACTCTCATGTTCATAGAAGCATTATTCACAATAGCCGAGCTATGGAAACAACCTAGTATCCATTAACAGATAAATGGATTGAAGAAATATGATACACATACACAATAAAATACTAAAATTCAGCATTAAATGAAATTCAGCCTTAAAAAAAAAGCAGGAAATTCTGTCATTTTCAACAATATGGATGAACCTAGAGGACATTATGTTAAGTGAAATAAGCCAAGGACAGAGAGACAAATACTTCATGATTTCAACTGCATGTAGAATCTAATGGTCAAACTCATAGAAGTAAACACTAGAATGGTGGTTACCAGAGGCTGTGGGGAGCAGGGAGGACTAGACAGGGAAAGGTGAGATGTTGGTTAATGGATATAAAGTTACAGTTATATAGAAAGAATAAGTTCTAGTGTGTTATTTCACAGCAAGGTAGCAATAGTTAATAATAGCGAAAAGAGAGTGTTTTAAATCTTCCCACCACAAAGAAATGATAAATATTTGAGGATATGCTAATTATCCTGATTTGATCATTCCACAATGCATACATGTATTACAACATCACATTTTACCCCATAAATATATAAAATTACTATTTATCAATTAAAAATAAAACTTGAAACAAGTTGTGTTCCTTAAATACATACAATTTTTATTTGTCAATTATACAACAATAAAGCTAAAAAAAGTAAAAAAACAAGAATTTTTATAGGTCATTCAGCAGGATGCCATGGACACAGTAGAAAAATAACAAAATCTCTCTGTTGAAGTTTATCTTTGAAGCCATATGTGGAATCTAAAAAAGCCAAACTCATAGAAGTATAAAGTAGAATGGTGGCTACCAGAGGCTGTGGTGAGCAGGGCGAAGTGGAAAGGAAAGTAAACATATAACATTTATATATAAAACCATTTATTTAGAAACAGAGTAGTGTGGTAATCAAGTGAACTGGGCATTAAGTTGCTCTTCCTGCATTAAAATATGGTTTAAATTTTAGCTTGCTATTAGACCTTGGGAAAATTACTTTATTTCCCTCTTCCTTAGTTTATTTACCTGTAAAACAAGGATACTAAAAGTGTCTACTTCATATATTTGTTACAGTTAAATCAATGTATACATTTTAAAACGTCACAAAGGTAATTAATTAGTCAATAAAGCACATTAATTAGTCAATAAATTATCTGTTATTTTTGTTGTCTTGTTGTTTTTAAATATCCCCAAAATGCAATGCCCTACACAGAGATCTAGGGCCAAATGAATGTCAGATTTATTTAACAAATTAATAATGTTAAAATCCTTTTAAAGAAAGTATATAAATTTTTTATGAGGATAGACTGCTTGAAAGTCCTTTTGCTACTCTCAAAGTACCTCATTGATAAGATAGCATATATATATTTTTTAATCTACTGATTATGGTTGATGGGATTCAGGACATGCTACCCCAAAACATGGAAACTTGGCATTCGAGAAAACAGCAGAAACAGGAAGTCCATTCTCATATTCCCCTTACTCTTCTCCCCTGAAGCAGGTCCAAAGGCCCTCATTAGAGAGCTACCCTCCTCATGTATAGAGGAAAGAAACATCTTTATTTCTGAAGACACAGTGACACAGAACAGAATTTGAACAAATCAACTCTGCTAAATTATCTTCAGTTTTTAATTTAATCATATTTCTCCATGGCTATCCACTTATTCATCAAAGCTAACGTAAAAATACACAGATTTACCCATTCCTTTGGGTCTTCACTTCCTTATGAAGGATCCTGTTCACATAAAACTTACTTTAAATCAATTCGATGCATTTTTTTGTTAATTTGTCTTTTGTTTAAAGGACCTCAGCAATGAACATAGAATGGGTGAGAAAAATATATTTCCTTTCCTCTACGTAGTAAATATATTATCACCCTAATTCTAATTTACATTTGATATATATGCAGTAAAACAGTCTGTTTACAAATATTTTATTATTCAAACTTTTTATGAATTCAAACTGCAATAGTGCAAATTTGCTTAATTGGCCTTACTTGCCACTTTCTATAATTCAGTGGACTATTTGCTGAAGGAAAAAAATACCCAAGTATTGCAGTTATATAGTGAGCAAACACAGACACACCCACGAGATTTGGATTTGCCAATTTGTTATCAATTTAGGTTAAAAGATTTTGAGTTCCATTCCAGTAAAATTTTTTGAAGCACAATTATGTTGCCAATTTTCTTTCATCTGATGAAAAATTACTGTATCAGCCAATTATGATCTGAAAACTAAATTAGAAAAAAACATTGAAGAAAATATATCCCTCAGTTTCATTTTGAAAGAAAAATAATATTTTAAAACTAAAGTCCAGAAACTAAACATTGATTAGGGACTCGTGCACATGAAAGCAACTATTGTTAGATGGAAGCAGTGATTGCATCCAATTAGGAGGTTGCTTTCAACAAAGCACTAATAACCCGTCCTCACCACAGACACCCAATTTTGCCAAAGTCATGTAACATTTTTATCATAACTGTTATCTGCTTTAGAATTTTTATTTAAAAATAATGGACAAAATAGCCCTCATTTAGACTTTGATCTGTTTCCAAGAGTTGACTTTTTGTTGGCATCAGTGAAATTAGGAAGGAAGAATGGAAAGAATGAAGGGGTGAAAGATCTGCTTGAAGCCAGAGGTAACTACAGAAAAGAGTGTGTGGTTAAAGTGAATTGTCAAACAGGAGAAGGTAAGCGTTGGTGAAGGATCAGGACACATTGATTTAACCTGAATTACATAGGCATATTCCTCGTTTAGAAAAAAGAAATAGTTACTGATGCCAGATAAAGTAAAGGACTCTCGCAGGATGCGGCCCTGTTGGGAAGCTTTGAATAACTTGACAGTCTCCCTAAAATGAGGGAGGGAAAAAAGACAATAAATATTCTCCTCACAGGATCAGAGAAATGTAACTTGATAAAAAGTATAAACTGCTATATAGCATCCAGTTAATATTAGGTTTGAGAACAAAGAGCAGATTACTCTTGAAGTACACAAAATTTTAGGCAGCAGATTTGGATGCTAAACCACAGAGAAATTATCATCTTAGAAGAAATATTAGTGACTAATAAATCTTGAGTACCCACTGTGACCAAACATTGTACTTCGCACCTGATTTGTAATGTAAGGGAAAATTTGTGCTTTGGTAAAAACAAACCAACAACAACAACAACAACAAAAACAACAAAAAAAACAACAAAAACAACAAACAACTATGCATTGCTTAGAATACACCTTTTAGAGTTAACTATATTGATTTTATAGGAGCTATTTTATAATTCTCTAAGTTATAGATACCTGAGAGCAATGAAAGAAAAGTTGTCTTGACAGACCCAGAAAATTTGTATAGTGCAGGTTCAACTGACTTCCTCAAGGTGAAAACAGCTTGTTTGGCCTCAATTTGTATATTTATTTCATTATTCTACCTCTATAAATATATCTTTTCTTTGGATTCCGACCTATAAACTTATAGTAACATCTTACACATTTCTTTCCTAATTTAAATTTGAGTTAAATGGTATATTTAACACATGTTCATTTTTCATCTGCATGGGAGTTGTTTTACTTTCTTTTTTTTAAATTAGACAGAGATGAAAGAAAACACACATTTTTTTTCTTCCCAGGCTCATCATTTTCTGGGTAAGAAAACTGAGTCCCAAAGTGATAAAATGAGTTTTATGAAGTTGCACAGGTAATTAATGGCAGCATTAAGACCATAACCAAGTCCATTCTCCATGCTGATTTCCTCCCACACTCGAAGCCACCTGAATTAACTTTTTAAAGAGGAGATAGTTTATAGTCCAGATACTGGATGAATAATAGAATTTCAGGGAGGTGTACACCAGTGTCGTGTGTTTGGAACATGTTATTTTGAGAGGGAAAGGAGGCTTCCTAGACATACTTTCATCGCTGAAATAAATCTTTCAGGGTGATACCTAATTCACTTATGTGTAAACTTAAGCTCTGTGTAGAGTAGAGAAAATGTCAAGACCTGAGAATTAACTGACAGTCCAGGAGTCACTGGAAGCTAATAATTATGCTGGCTTCTCCTCCTGATTCCAAAGTGCAAACATGTTTTAAACAGATTGCCAGTCCCCCCAGGGAAGAGAGAAGGAAATGGCTGGATTAAAGTCAGAAAGCAGGGAGCCAAAAAAATCTAGTATTCATTACCATCCCCACCAATGAATATTTATCGAGCTCCCACAGAGAACCTAGTACCAGGGCTCAGGAATTCTGAGAAGTAAATACAATTTAGAGCAGTAAAAGTTCTCTGTATCCAAGGTTGGCACACGGCAAGGCGGAAGAACCCTGGATGCCTAAGCAAGTAGGGGAGAGAGCCAGGAAAATGCAGTCCTTCTTTCTCAACTTTTTAGAAAAAATCCTGTTCCAGTGAAAGATTTATTTCCCATTTTTGTGTAATTATTTAAAACTAAAGTTTTAGTCCATTTTTAATATTGATATTCAGACTCACCACAACTACTTTGATATCTTCTGGAAACTTTCAATTGTCTTCAAACTCTCAGGTTCAGTGATATTTTGACCTGAAATGTAAAAAAGTAACAAAATTGTTCGACTGGGAGATGTTTAGGGTCTTTTACCACCCCCCACCAAAACAATGGCACCTTGTAATAAGATATTTATGCCTAAGCAAGATGCTGTAACTTTGTAAAAAAGTAGTATTTTGAACTTAGATGTAAATGATACCTTGGAATTGTAACAGTGTAACAGATACTAACAGGCTTTAGTATCACAATGTGAAAGGATTTTTGGATTTCTTTTGTGTGGGCAGCCTTGTCCATAAACATCTACCAATTATTGATAAGAGTACCCAGTTATCTGATAAGAGAGGAAGCCCTGTGGTCTCTCTTCCAGAGGTGCCTAGCATAAGAAGGTTCATTTACAGTTCATGCTCAAAACTTAATGTCTGATATCTCCCTCTTGTCCAGACAGGGTGGATCTGGTGCTCTCTGAGTAACCATGGTCTAAAAACTATTTTAGACCATAGTGTCTTCTGCTATGGTTTAGATGTGGTTTGTCCTCACCAAAACTCATGCTGAAATTTGATCCCAATGTTGCAGTGTTGGGAGGTGAGGCCTAGTGGAAGGCGTTTGGATTGTGGGGTCGAATCCCTCACAAATACATTAATGCCCCAACAAAGGAGTTAGTAAGTTCTTACTTTCTTAGGAATAGATTTGTTCCCAAGAGAGTGACTTGTTACAGGTTCTGGCTTTCTCAATTTCTATTTCTTACTCTCTCACCTGATGTGATCTCTTTACACATTCCAGCTCCGCTTTAACTTTCTGCCATGAGTTGAAGTAGCATGAGGCCCTCACCAGATGCAGATGCTCAGTCTTGAACTTTCCAGCCACTGGAACTGTGAACCAAATCAATCTCTTTTCTTTATAAATTATCCAGCCTCAGGTATTCTGTTATAGCAATGCTAAATAAAGATGGAAAATTGATATTGAAGATTAGGATGTTGTTATACAGACAATTGAAAATATGAGGGCCGTTTTGGAAATGCATAATTTGTAGTCATTGTATTCTAGTCTGCTGAGGAGCATAATAGAATAGCCTGTATTGCCTGTATTGCAATGAAAAGAGCATTAAGGGCACTTCTGATGAGGGATCAGAAGACAAAAGGATGAGGGAAAGTTTGGGACTTCTCAGTGGCTGTAACCAAAATATTAATGGAAATATGGACAGTAAAGGCCATTCTGACAAAATCTCAGATGGAAATTCAGAGGTACCTGTTGGGAATTAGAGATAGGTCACCCTTGTTACACTATAGCAAAAGACTTGGCTACATTGTGTCCATGTCCCAGGGCTTTGTGAAGGTGAAAAATAAGAAAAATGAACTAGTATACCTGGTAGAAGAAATTTCTGAGCAGCAAAGTATTCAAGAAGCTGCATGATTATTTTTAATAGCTGTGCTGAGCTACAGAAAAAAAAAAGAGTAATAATAAGAGAAAAGAATAATTAAAAACAGAATTTGCAATTAAAAGGGAAGCAGAGAGTAAGAATTTGGAAAATTCGTAGCCCGGCCATGTGGTAGAGAATGAAAGAGTATTTTTATGAGAGAAATTCAAGGGTATGGCCAAGCAACCACTTACTAAAGAGATTAGCACGATAAAACAGTCAGGTGCTAATAGTCAAAACAATTGGAAAAAGACATTTAAAAGATTACTGAGGTTGCCCCTCCCATCTCAGGCCCAGAGACCTAGAAAGACAGAATAGTACCAAGGACGGGACCGTGTTGCCACTTTCCAGTGCCACTCTGGGACACTGCTTTCCACATCCCAGCTCCTCTGTTGGAGCAAGAAGCATTGCTCAAGGGGCCCCAGGTTAAGGCACATGCTGCCACCAAAAAGAATGCAAGCCATAAGCCTTGGTGGCATTCACATCCACATGGAACTAATTTGCAGGCCTTCAGAATGCAATGCTATGGAAGCATGGTTTCTTCCACCTACATTTCAAAGCAGGTATGAAATAGTCTGTGGACCCAGGCAGAGATATGCCAATGGGGTGGAACTAGTGAAGAAGTAGGGCAATGCTCAGTTAAAAATGTGAGGTTAGAGCTGACACAAGTTGCTCACCTCAGACCTGGTGGAGCTGTGAGATTGGGGCCACTGTCAAGACTCCAACATCATAGAGCCACCAGGAATGTGTAATTCCCACCTGAGAAAGTTACAGGCATTTGACTCCAAACCATGGGAGAAGCCATGTCAGCTGTGACCAGCAAAGCCATGAGGATATCTTTGCACACTCTTCGCCCCTTTTCTACTCTCCACCATAAGTTGAAGCATCATGTGGTCATCGTCATATTCAACTTTCCAGTTTTGAACCTTCCAGCTATCAGAATCACGGGTCAAATCAATTTCTTTTCTTTATAAATTATCAATCCTAGGCATCCTGTTATAGCAACACAAAATGGACTAAGACACCCCCATTCTCCAGCCATGTCTATTTTCTGTCATCACCTTCATCTGAATCCTGCTGGAGGGGGGCAGTTGTTATCCTTTAACTTCCCTGGGCTAGCCATCAGACCTAGGCCTTATCCATTAAAATTATTTATATGTGCCAAGCCTGCGTTTTCAGGTGAAAGACACATTCAGTTTAAGGAGGATCGACTTACCCTTCATTTCATGTTTGGAACTAGGAAACTAGAATTCAAAGATTATGACCAGGTAATTATCCGTGGAAGTGCTGCCCCAGGGGTGAAATATGCATAGTTGGTGTATCTCATTTATACACACAGAAATGGACAAGTAACAAACATGCTGTCACTGTGTGGCCCACACCTTCTTTCTCATCTCTATACTCCTGCTGCTTTTGATTATGCCGCCTCCATCCCATTTTCTATATTCTTTCTTTGGACCATAGTTTATCAACTTTGTATTACTGGCAGTTAGAGCTAGATAATTATTCATGATGAGAGGCTATCCTGTTTAGCAACATCCTATAGTTTCTCCCCACTAGAAGCCAGTTGCATCGTCCAAGCTGCGATAACCAAAAACATCTGTGGATGTTGCCAAATTTCCCCTGATGGGTAAAATCTCCCCCAGTGTAGAATCAGTAATCTAGACCTTGTTATGTTTCTTCCAACTCTGCCATAACCAGCTGTGTAATTTTGGCCAGGTCACTCCACTTGTCTCGGTAACAGTTTTTGCTTGTAATATTTATAGAAATTTCTATGCGTCATCCTCTTAATTCTTTAAACCCTTTCTTCTTCCCAGACATTAAGCTTACCGGTGAAGCCAGAGTGAATTCTCCGTAGTCCTCAACAGTGCATATACTCCGTGAACTCTGCCTACATTCTAGCCAAAGTTGAATTGTCTTTCCCATCTGTATGGTTCTACCTTCTCTCAAAATTTCAGTAATATGTTTTTATAGACACTAACTAAATTTTGCATAATAAATGAGTGATAAAATTATGAAATGCTAAATTAATAATAGAATGCTGAATTAACAGAAGAATGTATCAATAATTTTAATGGCCTGAGGTACCTCCATTTGACCAAAGTATTGCCTGTTCTCTAAAAGCAATTTTTCCTCCAGCTGTTTCTGTGACTTACATCCAGAGACTGAGTGAAAAGATTTTTAAATGATCACCTCATTTTTTCTACAATGTTTTCTCTAAATATCAAGGCAATCTTATTGCTGATTATAACAGATGTCATCTTACTTTCAATTTCAATTATACATATGGCCTATGCATCCCCAGGCCACTACAGCTTGAATATAAAATAAAGAATTTGGATCAAATAAGAAGAAAATAAAAGCATTTTCTTAAAACCTTACTAGTGCAAACACTGGAAGAATTACTTTAAAGGCCCCATTTTTCTCTGTTTCCCCAGTTTATTATCCATGTCTAGCTTTATACACCCTGGTTTTACTCTTCCCAGAATTAAATCTTTCCCCACAAAACACATTTCTGAAAAGTTTATAGAGGAACAATGAATTCCATTGGGCCTTTTTAGCCCTAGAGGCAAACATCATTTTTAGCCATCCAAATTGTCTGCCCAATACAACTCCCTGGACTTTTTTTGTAAATGAATCATCAACTGATATATCATTTATACCAGAGGAGACATTATATGTTTTCGGTGAACGCACAGTTTAAAAAATAAATCTCACTTTCATAAGCATCAGATATAAGTTTGAATGATATGGCTTGAATTTGGCTTTCCACTCTGAGACCATATGGTTTTATCATTTTAAGCATTTGTAAGTTTCAAATTTGAACCATTGTAGGGGTCTTAGAATTCAGAGATTTGGAGAACTATAAATAAATAATTGATACTTCTCAGTTGTGTCAATATCCACATATAACAAGAGAAATGGGCCATCTTTCTGGGAGCAAGAAGGTTAGCTTATTTTGACTGAGAACAGTGATAAGAAAAACAAGATTCATGCTTGGTGCACATGTCAGCAACATTCATAGACTCAAGCTGGACTTGCTCAGCCAGGTCTTTTTCCCCATGTGTTATTGTGCAAAGTTAGTGATGGAAAGATTGCCTTTGAGAAGATTGATGAGCCATTCCCGTTCCACTGTTGAAGACCCAGCTTAAAGTTGAGTGTGTCAACTGAGTGTTTCTACTAACAGAATATGGTTATTATTATCATTATTATTACACATATTAATGGCTTAAATGATGAAAACAGGGTATTAATAAAATAGATGCTATGGATAATCTAACACAATCTTTCATAGTCAAGGATTACTCAATAAAGGTAAAGTGACCCATGAACCATCTACTGAGTAATGTATTTTTCTTTTTAATTTAGAGTAAATTTTACATCAACTAGAAAAAAAAATTTTTTAATCAGGAAATTTCATGTAAAAATAAGAACTTGGGGATTATTTTGAAATATCTTAATTCTATCTCATTCCTTTATGGAAGAGCTCTCCAGAGCCTAGTTGTGACTTATCTATTTAGACAAGGCATATGCCCTAAAGATTTCCTACCAACTTGCTGACTTTCTACTGTTTCTTCTATCTGGCTACTTTTAATTAGAATCTCTGCCTGGCTGCTGAAAGCATTTAAAGCTGAAATTTTTGCCCTCAGTATTTTGGAGTGCTTTTCCTGAACACTTAAGGAAATTAATACTACCTACACAAAGGTAGAGCATCACAACTAGAATTATTAATGGTTACAAACACAGCATTAATACACAACTCTCACCAAACAAATAGCACTAAAGGATAGAACAGGTGGAAAGATCTGGGCCAGGTGGTGAACAGGGATTGTCAGGCAGTTATAATGTAAATAAAACAGAAAATTAAAAAAGCGTTTAACACTTCTAGAACTCATTTGTCCCATCTCCACCTTCTTTCACGTAGCCCCTTTAAAGCTCAAACATTCAAACTCCAGACCTGGAATATAGTTAGCACATTGCTCTTGAACTAATAATCCAGAGTCTTTAGCAGGAATTATTTCTGTGATTTATCTGACTTGTGACAGTGAAAAGAGCACATGACACAGGTTAAAATGACATTGGAGGAGCAGGGGATGAGGAGAATTAATAACTTAATTTAGTCAAATTAAACTCAGCCTTGGATGACACAGCTTTCAAATGATAACTGTTACTTATTGAGCGACAGCTAGAAAATGAGAACCAAGATTTAAATACAGATAATCTGGCTCTAGAAACTGTTCCGAACCTTCACACATCAAAGCATCTCCTCCATAAACCCACATTAATAGTATGTAACCCATAGAATTAAAGTGAAACTAAGTAATTAATGTGTGTAAAGCCTTAGCATAACTCCTGACACGTAAGTGCTCAATTATAAGTAATTACTATTATAGAATAGTAGAAGTGTGAAGTCACAGTGTTTTCCTTCTCCTTTCCTATTCTTTTTTTTTCAACACAGTCTCTTCGGATCCATTCACAACATCTGAAAAATAATGCTCTTGTCAAAATCCAGGTTTTTTTTATTAGTGTGTGGAATCCAAATCTCTCTCCATCTGCTTCTAGCTCATATAACTGGGTTTTATTTCATCTTGGTCTGTTTTTTAATTTCTTATCCAACAACCTGTCTAGTACTCCAGCAACACCTGCATCCCCAAATTAATCTTGCCAGGCCCTTCCCAATTTCTGAAATCCTGCCTCTGGTACTTTATGTTTCACTTGGTTAATGGAATTCTGTAACTCATCCAAGCTCCATTCTGTGATAAAATACACAAGGCCAGGAGGCCATTAATAAAGCTAATGCAAAAATCCAAGGGTCCCTCCTCCAAGCTGCTATCGGATTCGGTGGGTAAAATAGCCTAAAATATCAAGTCTAATTGTTCTACCCAAACACTTATTTATAACACCCAAGTGTAGAATGCTATAGAATTTAAATGTTCTTTTTCCAAAGAATATTGTACACGAACATACAGATGTATTGTATAGAATAAGATTCCTTGAGTTAGTCTATCATCTTCCAACTATGCCATTGCATTTTTTTGTACTTGATTTTTCCCCACACATACAAAATTAAGAAACCAGAAATTTGTAACTCTTTAAGAAATCTCCAGGAAAAATCAGCAAAACGCTTTCCTCATTACTCACCTAGCTGTGAAATCAGCAGGTGGTTTCTCAGTTCTATTGGCTTTAAGTCAGCTTGATGAGTGCAGTTGTCACAAGAAGCTCCACAGCAGGTGCTGTGAAATCTTCTTAAATCAAAACCAGTTCCAAATGATGATCTATGCAATGTAGAGGAACTCCATAAAGTAGGAATATAAGCTTCATAGTGTTAAACAGCAAAATCCCAGGGAGGTTTTAAGAGGCACTTTTTATCTATTAGCAATCCAGCCAGAGAAGGAAGAACTCTTTTGGAATTGACAAAAAGGAATAAGCAAAGATATAGTCAGAGATTGAATAAGGGGTAGCAAAATAGTGAATTGTGCAAGGAAAAACAACAATCAAAGTCCATGGCCAAAACCTGTATTCAATTATTGCCATGTGAGAACAATATTCAGATGAACATTTGAGGGAATGAGAAGCCTAAAGATTTTATGTAATAGACTGAGGAAGGTCAGTCAAGGTTCAGTTTTGCCCCAATAATTTTGCACTGCTCAAATTTTCAGATTCCATAGGGAATCTAAGGAAAACAAATGCAGGCAGTAAGAGTGGGGCCAAAGTTTAGCACCATATTGGTAGATAATTTGGATTAAGTTAGATGGGTGATAAGAAAAAGTTGGAGGCCAAGATTTTACCAAGTTCTTAGTGGAGAACTTATAGTCTTGAAGAATTATTTACAATACCTAAAGAATATTTTTCAATTTTTAATAGGTCAAGTGTACTTTTAAATCTGGAGAAAGGCTTTTTTGTTGTTACCACTCAGATTGCTCATCAAGAGACAATCTGTTGTGAGAAGAATTGTTACCTGATAGCTTGAAGCTGCCACTCTTTCACAACTGAAGACAGCATTTTTGATAAAGCCACCCTACCCCGGATTGCTCCTAGATAATGACTGAGCACAGTGGGAATCTTGAGTTGGGAATCTCTGCCACAAACTGGTCTGTTCTAATGGAAAGCCCTGGTCTGGGGGTTACCATCAACCTGGCCAAGACTTTGTCTTCATATAAAATTCTTCTTCATTTCCTCTCTTTTTTTCCAAGGAAGTCTCTCCTTGACTACTCCTGCCCCTTTTGCCCATTATCCTCAGAAGTGTTTCCCACAATCAGTCTCTTGCACATTTAATTGTGTCGTGTCATCCATTTCTTGTAGAACCCAAACTGACACATTAACTCACTTATAAAAAATACTAAAAAGAGATCTCAGGAAATGTATTTAACTAATGGACACATCTCTATTCTGCTTCACATCCAAAATCTTCTAGGGGTCATGGCATTACTAGATTGAGGCAGACAAAGTAGTCCATAGCAACCATCTAAACCCACAGAGGTGTTTGAAAATTTCCTTTGTCTTTTCTAAGAAGAAAGGAGACACTCTGTAGCTTTCTTCCATATAAATAGATTTAGCTAGTGCTCTCCTGAAATGTGTAACACATCAATTTGAAACAAGTCAATGAGGATGGACAGTATTTTCAATTTTCCTTCTTTTTCCTTTCTATTTACTACACATGGGTATGAGAATATTATTGTTGATTTATTTATGTACAAGTAAAATAAAGATTGTTGCAGACATCTTCAAGAATATCCTCTTTATTAATTTCTTGACTGGAAAGCCAATTTCTTGTATTCTTCTCAGTGGTTAAAATTCTTTATGTTCTAAGATTCACTTAAATATGGTTCTGGGACATCTGGGAAGGAAAGATGCTCTGTTTACTACATGCAATTAAAAGTATGTTAAACCCCCAAATCAGAAACTGCAAGTAATAAATCCTAGTAATAATCATCATAATGTTCCTTGATGCTTCTGTAAACAATAAGACAGTTTCAAAAAGAGCTTATAGAGTAAATGAACAAACATATTAACAGCATTAACTGTGATGATTAATAGATCTTATAATAAATAGGGTAAGACTAGATGCTTATCTAACGATATATAGAACATAAAAATCCTTTTAAAAGAATATGTATTCAGAATTGAGATGGAATCTGAAAACCAAGAGAAAGATCAGGTAATACACTGGAAATATATCTCAGTATAGAACCACATCATGTAACCTGTGTCATATTTCAGTAGATACCCATTACCTTTTGACCCACTCCTACTGCTATTCTTAACACTTAGTCAGGAACATATTGTTTCCCTTCAAGTTTATTCTCAATTTTGTTACTGTATTCTTCAATACAGTAAACTTTATTGAGCACCATCTAGGTGTGAAGCCTTATGAGTATCAACAAGGACAACAAGCATGTCATAGATTATACTTTTGCCATGGAAAAGCAAGCAATTCTACAATTAAAGACAAAGGAAATACGTGATTCCCCCTAAACTGAAGAGAGAGTATAATGTACTACGCAGACCAGGATGCTTTAGAGAATGAAAGACTATGCCATTATTATTCTGGAGTAAAAAGTACAAAGTATAACTGATCAGAGAATCCAAGATATTTGATCACCAACTTGTGTCAAATTCTCTGGGTTAATGTTTTGTTTTATTAAGCATCGCATGTGCTCTTCTCAGTATCCTCAGCTTCTAGGGCTAGCAAACTTATTGCAGGGTTAGTAGAAGAGCAGGCATAGGTGTGGCTCCTTAATGGCATCCTCCTGGAATTATGGAGGGGAGTTAAGCTCATCTATTTTATAATATCATTATTATATATATAAATAACTGATGCTTTGAGAGGAAAAAAAGGAAAGCACATCAATGATTAGTTATTTTTGATATATATCCAGTGGTGAGATACCAACAAATAAATAAGCTACCAGCAATTTCAATAAGGTTAAAATTTGCTTATTTATTTATTTTTGCTCTGAAAAAATAGAAGTAGTAAAAATCTTCTGACAAACTTGAACTTGACCCCAGATCCCCAGTGTTATCAACTTCATCTCTAATAATGAAATAACCAGCATGAATAAAAAAAATCCTTTATGACAATTTCAGTTCTCACCAAACTGCCTGTCACATGAACTTCACCAAACTTTGCTATATTGTTTCATACTTGGGATCTTTTTCACTTTTTTTCTTATGTTTCTTAATAATTCAAATATAAGCTCACTGAAGTAAGTGAAATGACAAAAAGATCACACGAATTTTTTCCTCTGTAAATAGTGTGTCTGGAATTTATTTCTTCCAGTGGGTTCTTGGTCTCACCAACTTGAAGAATGAAGCTGCAGACCTTCGCAGTGAGTGTTACGGCTCTTAAAGATGGTGTGTCTAGAGTTTGTTCCTTCAGATGTTCAGATGTGTCTGGAGTTTCTTCCTTCCAGTGGGTTCGTGGTCTTGCTGACTTCAGGAGTGAGGCCGCAGACCTTCACAGTGAGTGTTACAGCTCTTAAAGGTAGTGCAGACCCAAACAGTGAGCAGCAGCAAGATTTATCGTGAATAGCAAAAGAACAAAGCTTCCACGTGGAAGGGAACCCAAGCGGGTTGCTGCTCTGGCTCGGATAGCCAGTTTTTATTCCCTTATTTGGCCCCACCCACATCCTGCTGATTGGTCCATTTTACAGAGCGCTGATTAATCCATTTTACAGAGTATTGATCGGTGCGTTTACAATCCTTTAGCTAGACACAGAGTGCTGATTGGGGCATTTACAATCCTTCAGCTAGACACAAAAGTTCTCCAAGTCCCCACTCGACCCAGAAGCCCCACTGGCTTCACTTCTCAATCCTCACTCTAAACAGGGCACCCCAACTGCTGTTGGGAACTGAGTGATGACCGCTCTAGCTACTTCCTGCTGGATAGGGGCAAAGGAGAGGTGCTGCAGTTGTAGTGTCCTCCAGAAGGGAACTCTTTAGGCCAGTGAATGGGCCAGTGGGTGAGTCCAGGGATCCTCAGTAGAAGTTGTTAGTTGAGCTCATTTGGGGTTCCATTTGTAAGACCATCTGTAGCTTGATGGCCTCGATCCTGGAGGAAACAAATTTGACAAGGAGGTTAAAAATACAGGGCCTGAAGGCGAGTAATAGCAATATGGCTGCCATGGGACCTAGAAAGGGGAGAAGCCATGTTGCCCAACTCCAGAGGTTGGTATAAGAGTTTGAAAGGCGTTGTCTGACTTCAGAAGCCTTTTCCTGTAAATGCTGGGTGGCATCTCTTACTATCTCTGACTGGTTGGTGTAAAAAACAACACTCTTCCCCTAAGAAGGTGTAGAGTCCTCCTTTCTCAGCAGTGAGGAGGTCTAGACCTTGGTGGTTTTGGAGAGTCACTGCTGCCAAAGAATCTATTTGGGATTGTAGAATAAGGATAGATTTCATTATTTCTTGCAAACTGTCTGAGAAATCCTTTAAGAGTGTGTGGTAGTAGGATAATACATGTTACACTGTTAACTTTTAGCAAATTTTACTTTAGTTGAAAACATTATAAGGCAGGAGGATCGCTTGAACCTGGGAGGTGGAGGTTGCAGTGAGCTGAGATCATGCCACTGCACTCCAGCCTGGGTGACAGAGCAAGACTCTGTCTAAATAAAATAAAATAAAATAGCTCCCAATAGACCTGATCACTGCTAACCATCATTTAACAGTTACTATGTGTTGGACAAGTAGGCCTGCTGAGAACTCCTGATGTTATCATCATTCAGTTTCAAGCATGTACATTTTGCTGCATCATATTTAGTGGATTCTCAGCTACGTTCTTAAAGTTACTACACAAATATATAAATGTATATGTATAGGTATATATGAGAGAGGAATCTTTGAATCTACAACAATCACAGTTAGGAGCTTTTATTTATCCACCTCCAGTACAGTGATCAATTATAGAAAGACTGTTATTAATTGGAACTAATGACAACACGGTTATTTCTATGTCTCCACTAAATAAATTACAATAATTGTATAAAATATTTGAAAGATACACCACAAGACCAATATACAGAATATGTAAAAAGTTTCCATAAATAAAAAAGTCAAACCAACATAGAAATTGAATAAAGGATTAAAAATAGAAATTTTACAATGAAAAAATGTGAATGACATAAACTTAAGATCATGGTTCAGGAAATACAAGTTAAAAAATGAAGTAATATCAGTTTTCCCTCACTATAAAGCAACTTTTAAAAAAAAGATATTATCTCATATTGTTAATTTTCTTTGATAGATAGGGTCTTGCCATTTTGACCAGGCTGGTCTTGAACCCCTGGCCTCAAGTGATTCTCCTGCCTTAGCCTCCCATGAATCTGGGAATACAGACACATGTCACTGTACCCATTTTATATTATCAAAAATATTTTTAAAATAATTAATCTCATTCATTGTGGCTTAAAAATAGTTGGTTAATAAAACCCCTTGGAAATATGCTTTAAGACCTGAACTGAGATTTTAGCTGTCATACCCCAGAGGCATGAGAATTTGTAATTTCTGTCTAATGAAACAGTCCTTAAAGGAAATTTGGCATTATTAAGTCAAGTAAAAGTTGTATCTGTGTTTCCCGGATACTTTGTCTAGAGGGAAGAATATATGGTGCATATGAGGTGACAATAGAGACTCTAAGCTTTAGAATGAGTATTGACCAACATCTTGTTTACTTAGAAGGGAAAAATTCCTACAAACACAATTTAAAGCACGTAGGTTTTCAGTAACTTAATGATTTCTAGATACAAACTGCATCTGTCTATGCCACCTCTGACCCAGCTCTGGAGAACTGCTGCCTGGGCTTGCATCCTCTTTGGCCTTGTTCATACAGAACACAAATATCTTAAACTTAACTTCTCTGAACTTCAGGCTCTTTAGCTGTAAAACGGGGATATCATAGCAACTTATTCAGATTTATAAAGATTAAATGTGACACAAAATGCTTAACATAAAATTTGACACATGATTAAACACCAAATACCTGTTAGTTACCATTATTATTGTGAATATCTTACAGTAATACTTCATTCTGTGCATAAAGATGTATGTGTGGATGGGCGCGGTGGTTCATGCCTGTAATTCCAGCACTTGGGGAGGCCGAGGCGGGTGGTTCACAACCCCGTCTCTACTAAAAATACAAAAATTAGCTGGGTGCGGTGGCAGCTGCCTGTAATCCCAGCTACTCGGGAGGATGAGGCAGGAGAATTGCTTGAACCTAGGCGGCAGAGTTTGCAGTGAGCTGAGATCGCACCACTGTACTCCAGTCTGGGCGACAGACTGAGACTTCGTCTCAAAAAAAAAAAAAAATGTATGTGTAAGTTCCTCTGAAATCATTGCTTATTGTTTGAGAAATGTTAACAAAGTTGCCATCAATAACAGGTCAATAGTTTGCTAAGTCACCAAGTATCTATGGAAAATTTCATAAACTGTGACACTAGTTTTTGAAAAGAGAGTTTGGTCTCTAGGCAGTGACTTGAAAATAGCCTCGAAAAACAGATAAATGAAAACAGCAAGTCACAAAAACAAATGTGTAATATGACATGTATGTGGAAAAAAATATGTAAAGCCATTCACCGAACTGTGATCACTGGTTAGCTGTAGACAAAGGAGAAGGAGTGAAGGGGTTGTAAGAGAGCAGTCTGAACACTACAGTCTGCAAACTTCTGTATAATGATAATCTACCCATATATCGTTTGTGTAATTAAAAAAAATTAAGCCGAAGTCCATAAACACTTCTGGTGTTCTTTCTTGGTTTTTTGGTGCCCAGACTGGTTTTACTTGGGCCATGAAGCTCATTTCACGTTATGTTTTTCATTCTTGTCTGATAGTTGTGCTTAGAGCTAACTTTCTCAGCTCTGATCTCTTCCCCAATACGATCTTCAAAAACAATCTTGGGCAAGAAGCTTTCGAAGTAACTAATCCTAAAATGACTAACTAGTTGTGGTTTCCTGTGGACTTACCTACTCTCAGCACTAAAAGGTTTGTTATCCTGTACCAGACCTTCTCCTTTAGTAATTGTATCTCTAGTTTCTTCATGTCAGAGATGATAGTAATGACATATTTGCAGAAAAATAATTTTTACAAAGTAAACATTATTCCCTCTTTGGAGATAATCTTATTTCTCTATTTTATAATATCTATCATGGCATACACTGTATCAATTTGTAGCACAGTAAAATCTGTATAGCTTATTTTCCTCTAGGATTTCATAAGAAAATCAAAGATTTGGAAAGTGGGTACCCTGAGAAATATATTTGTAAAATGCCTGTTCACTGTGTGTTTCTATGCATCGACTGGAGCTAGAATTACCCCAGGGACCAGTATAATAACAGAAAGAAAGAAGACAAATGTTCTGCCAAATAAAAAGAATAAATTTTGCAAAAATAACTTGTAGTAAATATCCACTTCTACTTAATTTCCTCATCTATGAAATGCTTTGACATTAATTTGCCCCCTACCACACACACACATACACACACACATACACATGCACACACCAGAAAACCAAAAAGCTACAGTTATGTTTTCTGGCTGCTTCTTCAAATGGTGAAATGCCAGGTGCAAATGAACGGACAAGAAAGTATAAGTATGGTTTTTATTGAAGAATATTTGACATTCTATTTGGTTAGAAGGAGAAATTTATTACACTGTTAAAACATTTTCAGTAACATTTATTTATTATTATTTTGACATTTGCAATTGCAGTTTTATTTCTTCCTTTTAAATAATTTACTTGATGTATATAAATTTAAGGTTGTGATAACTTCCTTTTCAATTGATTGTTTTGACTTTACGAAATGCCTCTCTTTTGTGGGTACATAGTAGGTGTATATATTTATGGGGTACATGAGATATTTTGATACAGACATACAATGACAGACATCAAATATTTTGATACAGAAATACAATTTTGATACAGGCATACAATAGAGATATTTTGATACAAACATACAATGTGTAACAATCACATCAGGGTAAATGGGGTATCTGCTACACCCTTCTTTCCATTACAAAGAACTGAATTCTAGTTTTTTAGTTATTTTAAAATGTATGATAAATTATTGTTGGCTGTAGTCACTCTGTTATGCTATCAAATACTAGAGCCTATTCATTCTAACTATATTTTTCCACCCATTCATCATCCCCACTCTCTCCACCCCACCACTATCCTTCTCAGCCTCTGGCAACCATCATTCTTGTGGTTTTCCATTGAATTTTATCTCCATGAGTTCAATTGTCTTAATTTTTAGCTCCCACACTTAACTGAGAATATACAGTTTGTCTTTCTGTGCCTGCTTATTTCACTTAACATAATGACCTCCAGTTCCATCCATACTGTGGTTAATGACAAGATCTAATTCTTTTTTACAGCTCAATGGTACTCCACTGTGTATGCATACTACGTTTACTTTATCTATTCGTCTGTCAGTGGACACTTAAGTTGCTTACAAATTTTGGCTATTGTGAATGCTGCTGCAGTAAACACAGGAACACAGATATCTCTTTGATATACAGATTTTCTTTTTGGGGAGTATAAACCTACAAGTGAGATTGCTAGATCGTATGGTAGTTCTATTTTTAGTTTTCTGAGGAACCTCCACACTGTTCTCTATAGTGGTTGTACTAATGTCCATTCCAACCCATTGTGTACAAGAGTTCCCCCCTTTTCCCATCATCACAAGCATTTGTTAATGCCTATCTTTTGAATAAAAGCCATTTTAACTGGAGTGAAATAGTACCTCATTGATGTTTTGATTTGCATTTCTCTAATGATATGATTTTGAGCACCTTTTTATGTCCCAGTTTGCCATCTGTAGGTCTTCTTTTGAGAAATATGTACTATTCACATCTTTTCCCCATTTTTAATGAGATTATTAGATATTTTATAGAGTTTTTTGAGATCCTAATATATTTTGGTTATTAATCTCTTGTCAGATAGATAGTTTGCAAATTTTTTTTTCTATTCTGTAGGTTGTCTCTTCACTTGATTGTTTCATTTGCTGGGCAGAAGCTTTTTAATTTGATGTGATTTCATTTGTCCATTTTTGTTTTGGTTTCCTGTGCTTGCAGGGCATTATTTCAGAAATATTTGCCCAGTCTGATGTCCTGGAAAGTTTTTCTATTGTTTTCTTTTAGCAGCTTCATAGTTCGAGGCCTTTGGTTTAAGTCTTTAATTTATTTTGATTTGATTTTTGTATATAGAGAGATATAGGAATCTAGTTTCATTTTTCTGCATATGGATATACAGTTTATAGTGAGAGACAGGAATCTAATTTCATTCTTCTGCATATGGATATACAGTTTATTCAGCACCATTTACTGAAGAGACTGTCGGTTCCTCAATATATGTTCTTGGCACCTTTGTTGAAAATGAGTTCACTGTAGATGTATTTAATTCTGTTTTTTTTTTTTTTCTTTTTTTTACTCTGTTGCATTGACCTACATGTCTTTTTTTAATGCATGCTGTTTTGGTCACTATGGCTCTGTAGTATAATTTAAAGACAGGTAATATGATTCATCCGGTTTTGTTATTTTTCTCAGGATAGCTTTGGCTATTCTGGGTCTTCTGTGGTTCCATATACATTTTAGGATAGGTTTTTCTATTTCTGTGAAGAATGTCATTGTAATTTTGATAGAAATTGCACTGAATCTATATATTGCATTGGTAATATGGACATTTTAACAACATTGATTCTTCTGATCCATGAACATAGACTGTTTTTCCATTGTTTGTTGTCCTTGTCAATTTTTTGTTTGAATGTTTTATAGTTTTCATGGTAGAGAACTTTCACTTCTTTGGTTATTTCACTACCTTTGGTTAATAAGGTATTTAATTTTATTTATGGATATTATAAATGGGATTACTTTCTTATTTCTTTTTTAGATTGCTCACTGTTAGCCTATAGAAATGTCACTGATTTTTGTTTGTTGAGTTTGTATTATGCAACTTTATGGAATCTGTTTCTCTGTTCTAATAGGTTTTTTGTGGAATCGTTAGGTTTTTTCAAATATAAGATAATATCATCTGCAAACAAGGATATTTTGACTTATTTCTTCCAATTTGATGACCTTTATTTCTTTTTCCTGATTGATTTCTCCAGCTAGGACTTCCAGTAATATGTTGAGTAACAGTACTGAAAGTTGGCATCCTTGTCATGTTGCAGATCTTAGAGGAAGGCTTTCAGTTTTTCTCCATTTAGTACAATACTGGTTGTGGATCTGTCACATATGGCTTTCATTGTGCTGAGGTATGTTCCTTCTATACCCAGTTGTTTGAGGGTTATCATGAAGGAATGTTGAATTTTATCAAATGCTTTTTCAGCATCAACCGAAATGATCTTATGGTTTCTTTCCATCATTCTGTTTATATGATGTATTACATTGATTGATTTGGGTATGGTGAATCATCCTTGAATTCTTCAGATAAATCCCACATGGTTATAATGAATGATTGTTTTAGTGTGTTGTTGAATTTGTAGTATTTCATTGATAATTTTTTATTAGTATTGATCATGGATATTGGTCTGTAGTTTTTGTTTATTGTTTGTTTTGCTTTTTGCTGTTTTTGTCTAGTTTTGGTATCAACCTAATAACTGCCCTTTTAGAATGAGTTGCGAAGTATTTTCTCCTCTGTTTTTCAGAATAGTTTGAGTAGTGAATAGTTATTAGTTCTATAAATGTTTGGTAAAATACAGCAGTAAAGCCATTAGGCCCTGGGATTTTCTTGATGAAGGATTTTTTATTTTGGCTTTAATCTCATTACATTTTATTAGTTTGTTCAGGTTTTTTATTTCTTCAGGGTTATTCCTGGTAGGTTGTATATGTCTAGGAATTTATCAATTTCTTCTGTGTTTTCCCATTTATTGGCATATAGTTACACATAGCAGCCTCTGGATCCTATGAGTTTCCCCGATATTGGTTGTAATGTCTCTTTTTCATCTCTGATTTTATTTGAGTCTTTTTTTTAATTAAATAGTTTGCCTAAAGGCTTGTCAATTTTGTTTTATCTTTTCAAAAAACTAACTTCATTTTGTTTAATTTTTTTTCAATTTTATTTATTTCTGCTTTGCTCTTCATTAATTTTCTTCAACTAATTTTGGGTTTGGTTTGCTCTTGCATTTCTAGGCCTTTAACATATATCATTAGTTTAGTTATTTCAATGTTCTCTACTTTTTTGATGTAGGTGCTTATTGCTATAAACTTTCCTCTTGTGTTGCTTTTACTGTATCCCATAGATTTTTGACCTGTTGTGTTTATTTTCATTTGTTTCAAGAAATTTTTTAATTTTCTGCTTAATTTCTTCATTGTCCCATTGGCCACCCAAGAGTATATTGTTTAGTTTTTATGTTTTTGTATAGTTTCCAAAATTGTTCTTGTTATTGATTTCTAGTTTTATTCTGCTATGGTCAGAGAAGATGCTACATATGATTTCAATTTTCTAAAATGTCTTAGGACTTATCTTTTGGCCAAAAATATGGTTTATTGTTGAGAATGATCCATGTGCTGAGGAGAAGAATATGTATTCTCTATTCTGTAGATCTTGGATGAAATGTCCTATAAATTTCTGTTAGGTTCATTTGGTTTATAGTGCAGATTAATTATGATGTTTCTTTGTTGACTTTCTATCTGGAAGACCTGTCTAATGCTGCAAGTGGGGTGTTGAAGTCTTCAGCTATTATTGTATTGAGGCCTCTCTCTCTCTTTAGCTCTAATAATACTTTTTATTTTTCTTTATTTTTCTTTCATGTTTGAAGGATATGTTTGCTTGGTATACTATTCTAGGGTAAACATTTTTTTTTCTTCAACACTTTAAATAGATCATGCCACTCTCTCCTGGCCTCTAAAATTTCTGCTGAAGAGTCTGCTGCCAGACATTAGAGCTCTTTTGTATGTTATTTGTTTCTTTTCTCCTGTTGCTCTTAGGATCCTTGCTTTATCCTTGACCTTTGAAAGTTCAATTATTAGACGCTTTGAGGTAGCCTTCTTTAGGTTAAATATGCTTGGTGTTCTATAACCTTCTTGTACTTGAATATTGATCATCTTTCTCTAGGTTTGGGAGTTTTACTGTTACTATACTTTTGAATAAACTCTCTACCCTGATCTCTCTACCTCCTCTTTAAAGCCCATAACCCTTAGGTTTGCCCTTTGAGCCTATTTTCTAAAATTTGTAGGCATGCTTTATTCTTTTTTGTCTCCTCTTTTCTCTTTTGTCTCCTCTGACTGTATTTTCAAATAGACTGCCTTTGAGCTCACTAATTCTTTCTTCTGTTTGATCAATTCTCCTGTTAAAACTCTGATGCATTCTTCAGTATATCAATTGCATTTTTCAGTTCTGGAATTTCTGCTTGATTATTTTTAATTGTTTAATTAACAATTTAATTGTTTAATTAATTCTTTTAAATTGTTTAATTATTTTTAATTCTTTTCAATCTCTTTGTTAAACTTCTGATATGATTCTTTCTTCTCTGCATTATCTTAAATTTCATTAAGCTTCTCCATAACAATGATCTTCAATTATCTGTCTAAAAGGTCACATATCTCTGTCTCTCTGGGATTGGTCACTGGTGCCTTATTTATTTCATTTGGTGAGACAATTTTTCCAAGATGGCCTTGATGCTTATGGATGTTTGCCACTGTCTGGGCATTGAGGAGTTATTTATTTTAGTCTTCTCAGTTTGGACTTGTTGTGCCCATTTTTATTTGGAAGAATTTCCACATATTCAAAGGAACTTCAGTATTATTATCTAAGTCTTTGGTCACTGCAGCCATAACTACAATAGGGGGCACCTCAAGTTTAGTAACACTGTGGCTCTTGCAGACTCAGAGGTACTGTCTTGGTAGTCTTGGGTAATGTCAGGAAGAATTCCCTGATTTGGGGTTCTTATTAAGGTACCTTTCCATGTGAATAGTTGTCCAATTTGGTGTTCCTGCAGTGGCACAATCACCAGAGACTTTTATTCAGACATTTTGCTCCACCTCCCTCTAGGAAGGAAAACTCTGGCTACCATGATAGCTGGCACCAGGCAGTGGAGCCCAGGCAGGCAGGCATCATGGTGGCTGGAGGGCAGTCAACATTCATTTTTATAAAATAAATGTTTGATAAATATTCACTCTCTTCCTGGAATGTACTTGATACTAAATTTATATAACAAAGTATAGAGTATGGTTGTGGAACTCATGTGAGAGACGCCTAATTCAGACACACGCAGAAATAATATTTAATCACATTTCTGGGCATCCCATGGCCCTGTCAGTTGGATATATAAAAGTAACCATCATGGTGATCATATGGTGCAGGTATCTTGTTTTAATAAGGAGGCCCAGGTAGGTAAATTAACTTGACCAAGGACACAAGAAATTAGACAGCAGGGCTTCTGCTCCCAGACTATACTTGTTTCATAAAACCACAGAAAAAAGTTGAGTATTATGTACTCAATGGGCACAGAGCTCCTGACCTACATAGATTCCTCTTCTTTAATACTTAGTCAGAACTTGCCTCTCTCACAATGCCCATGCTTTAGACTAAGGGTAATGTGAATTTTTTTTTTATCTTCATCAATCTTTGAGTTAATTCCTCAGGGTGCTACTCTGTGAATGAATCTTAGCACCTAATCAATTTGTTGTTCATCAGGAGTGCATATCAGAAGTAATTGGGTGCTTTTTCAAAATATACATTCCTGGTCCACATGCCTAGTAGTTTGATAGAAGTCTGATCTAGTTCATTTCAAAGCATACTACAAAGCAGGTCAATGCCTCCACTGGCAAATATGGTTGGCTCCAACAAAAAAGTTCTGAGATTTATATGTAGTTCATGCTAAAAAATATGCTGGATGCTTAAAGCTTCAACAATGTAGCATTTCTGCTCAAAGACCTACTATGATTTCTAGGCCCTCAAGATGATTTGGTTTCAGTCTTAATGTATTCCTATAACAGATACTTATAGACACTTTACTAAGAGTCAACTTTACAGTAAATGACCTTTTAACTGTCGTAAGAATTCAATGTTAGCAAAACTACCCCTACTGAAATTTAAACCTGTCAGGACGTTTCAGAAAACCTGATGTTATGGCTCTAATTGAAATCAATTTGCTTGGAAATTAAGCAGTTCTCTTTCCTTTTTTGGCAGAACTAAAATGACTAGCAGAGCTGTGGCAATAGCAGAAGTATTTAGAACCAAAAATGAGATGTCTTCTAGGCTTGTAGTGCAAAAACTGAGGAAGACACTCTGCAAGGACTAGGGAGAATATATGGCAGCAAAGTTACGAAGGTAGTGCATTGAAATCAACATATTATTTAAGTAGGGCCTGTTAGGATTATGGGAGGGGCCTGAATTCTGCTAAGATGTAGATGTAGCTAAATAAAGGTTCTCTTAAAGATGCCCACATCCTATCCTGGTACCAGCAAATATGGTACCTGACATGGCAAAAGGACTTTGCAAATATGATCCAGGGTTATCAAGGTGGGCCCTATCTAATAACGTGAGTCTTCAAAAGCAGCCTTCTCTAGTTAATCAGGGATAGAGAGATTTCTTCTCAGAAGAGTCAGAGAAATACAATGTTGCTGGCTTTGAAAATAAAGGAAGGGCATGAAACCATCTCTGCAAAGATTGTGACAGTCAGAGAAGTCTAGCATAGCCAACTGCATCTTGCCTCTAGCCTCACTGGCTGGCTGTTCTTGCTCATGCTTGGCTGTAGATCATACTAACCATGACAGGTATTTAGTTTATAGTTTAACTTTGAAGCAAGGATGATAATAGTTTCTTAAATTGAACTCCTCCTTACTAAGGGTCTGAAACTGCCTTTGTAAGACTAATGGAGGGCCACAAGATTAGGATTATGGGAGGAGCTTGAATTCTGTTAAAATGTAGGTGTAGCTGAATGATAATCATGCGTTGTTCCCCAGCTTGCCTTTCTCTAATCCCTTGCTGCTCCGGAGTCATGTGGCCAAAGGTCACAAGATTTGTGACTTCCTCAATTTCTCCTATAGATGACATCACTATTGTAGAACCTAAGATTTGTCTTTTGAGATGTTTTCTGGAGTTTTGCATTCTGGCAACAAACCAATTCCACCTGGATCCAGGACTAGTGTGTCAACAAGTCCTATGGCCTCACCTCAGAGGCAGACTCAGCACATGACAACTGTTTTCCACAGCCCTGTAATGTCATCCCCAACCAATCAGCAGCACCCATTCCCTAGCCCCCTGCCCACCAGATTATCCATAAAATCCCTAGCCTCTGAGCTAACAGACAGACTGATTTTAGTAATGAACTCCAGTCTTCCACTTAGATGGCTCCATGTTTATTAAACTCTTTCTCTATTGCAATATCACTGTCTCAATCAATCAGCTCTATCTGTGCAGTGGGCAAGAAGAACCCATCCAGCAATTACAGGTCCACAAGACATGGAATGTAGGCGACTTCTAGAAGCTAGAAAATGCAAGGAAATAAATTTTCTTTTATAGTATCTGGGAAGAATACAACCCTGCCAACACCTTGATTTTAGCCCAGTGAGAGATCCACATCTGACTCCCAACCTTGAGAAGTATAAGATAATAAATTTACACTGTTCAAGCCACTAAGTTTTAGATAATTTGTTTAAGGTCTTTAACCAAGAATAAAAGATAATTGGGTCTTTCCAGAATTAATACTGACCAACTACTGGAGATTCCCCTTCTTTATAAAATAAAACTTCTTGTGCTGTTTTCTAAACTGCTTTCCAAACTGTCTTGAGTACTTTGAATTTAATTGAAATGCTGAGTTTTTTATGACTGACAGCCCTGAACAGAAAACAAGAGAATATAGTACCAACTCTTACAATTTGTACAGAGAACACCAGGTGGAACAGCTCTGGATCTCACCCACACTCATGATGGAGTTGAACTGATGTCATAGATAAGCATAAATGTTTTGAGCTGACCACCTTCAGATGATTACTCTGAAACCAAAGACAGAACTAAATTATTCCTACTAAACTGGGAACATGAGGGCAGGAAGCTCCTGGGTGGGAAGCCACACAGATGACTCTATTAATCTCTATGGCCTGACTAATGTATATTTTGCTTGTTGTAAGCTTTTTTTCTGGTGGTACCATGTGTGCCCTTTGGGACTGTACCTCTTGTATTTACCCTAAATATCATGACATCGTCTCAGCCCTGGAATGTTTAAGGTCAGCTTTAACTTACTGCTAGAGTTGAGAGGTGCCTGAATTGATGTCTCAAGCCAAGTAGAAAGGTTAATATAGAAACTTAAGGAAAAAGACACCTAGATTTCTTACATCTTTATTGTTAATAGGACTTTTTAAATTGGCTAAATTCGGGACCCACATGGCATAACTGAGGCCAACACCGCAGGGAGGTTTCACCTTGATTTATGAGATCTCACTGATAATAATTTTACTATAAAGACACCTTGGCCAAGGAGATGGACTGCAGAAAAGAATTAACGAAGTGGGCCCAAGACTTCTATTTTTAAAAGGCCTTACAAAGTTGCCATTGCTGGCATCTAGGAACCTGATACTTAACTTATTCCCTAACTGAAAAGAGTAGGAGTAGCTCAATATACCTAGATTACCTAGATTATTTGTACAAACAACGTGGTAACACTTGTTTTACTTCTGAGAGTCTGAAATTTTGTTATGTGCTTGGCTAAAGTGCCTAAATGACTTCCAATAAATTTCGGGTACAGAGTCTCTGATAAGATTCCCTTAGCAAAAATATTGCACACATATAACTGTATTATAACTGTATTTATTTATTTATTTTTACTGCTGGAGAAAGTGATATACTCAATATGCTCCAACACTCGAGGGAGAGAAAATCAGAATACTATTCATGGATTTCTCCAGGTTCCATCTGTCTTTTTCCCTTGCTGATATTGCTATGTTTCCTTTCACTGAAATATGTCTTAGCCATGAGTATAACTATAAGCTGAGTAATATGTGTCCTTCTATCATATCACTAAATGAGTGGGTGACTTTCAGGATCCCTTCTCAACTAAAACATGTATGTGTGTACATGCATGACCAAAACTGAATTAAATAATGTATATAAAACAATATATATTAATATAAAACTACAACCTACTACACGTATAACTGTAACCTACAATTAATCTGTTAACTATAACTATAACATATGTAGCTATGTGTCTAATTATATGATATTCTATATATGTTAAATATAGATATGATATATATTCTATATATGTTATATATTCCATATGTTATATATTCTATATATGTTATATATATACACACATATGTATCTATACATTTGACCCTTGAACAACACGTTTGACCTGCATAAGTCCACTCATATGTAGATTTTTTTCAATGCATACTACATATCGACCCTCCATATCAGTCTCCATTTCTCAATAAGTTTTATTTTTGATGAGCTAAACAATTTGGCAAATTATGTAAATGATCTAATAAAATAGTTTTTAGTATCTACAAGGTGCCATGCAGTATGCTATGTCATCTGAGAATATGAATACAATTACAAATAGCTGAATAGGTGTGATGAAGGTGTGTATATAGTCATGCACCACATAGTAACATTTAGTACAGCAAGAGACTGCACACAGGAAGGTGGTCCCATAAGATTATAACAGAGCTAAAAAAATTTCTAGCGTCTGGTGACATTGTAGCTGTTGTAAAGTGACATTATAGCTGTTGTAACAGATTACAAGTTTGGGCAATGCTGGCATAAACAAACCTATTGTGCTGTCAGTTATATAAAAGTATAGAACATATGATTATGTACATAATGTCACTAGACACTGGAAATTCTTTTTAGTTCTACTATAATCTTATGGGACTAACTTCATGTGTTCTGTCTGCTGCTGTACTAAATATTACTATGTGGTGCTTGATTATATATACACCTTAATCACATCTATTCAACTATTTGTAGTTGTCTTAAGTAATGACATTATTAACAGTTGTTAATAATGACAATAAACAACTGTCACTAGTTTACATATTCACTGTAGTATACATTTTATTGTTCTTTTGGAGTATACTCTATTTTTAAAAGAAAGTTAATTAGATCCCATTTGTCAATTTTGGCTTTTGTTGCCATTGCTTTTGGTGTTTTAGACATGAAGTCCTTGCCCACGCCTATGTCCTGAATGGTGTTGCCTCTGCACAGCAAAAGAAACTACCATCAGAGTGAACAGGCAACCTACAGAATGGGAGAAAATTTTTGCAACCTACTCATCTGACAAAGGGCTAATATCCAGAATCTACAATGAACTCAAACAAATTTACAAGAAACAAACAAACAACCCCATCAAAAAGTAGGCGAAAGACGTGAACAGACACTTCTCAAAAGAAGACATTTATGCAGCCAAAAAACACATGAAGAAATGCTCATCATCACTGGCCATCAGAGAAATGCAAATCAAAACCACAATGAGATACCATCTCACACCAGTTAGAAGGCCATCATTAAAAAGTCAGGAAACAACAGATGCTGGAGAGGATGTGGAGAAATAGGAACACTTTTACACTGTTGGTGGGACTGTAAACTAGTTCAACCATTGTGGAAGTCAGTGTGGCGATTCCTCAGGGATCTCGAACTAGAAATACCATTTGACCCAGCCATCCCATTACTGGGTATATACCCAAAGGACTATAAATCATGCTGCTATAAAGACACATGCACACGTATGTTTATTGCGGCACTATTCGCAATAGCAAAGAGTTGGAACCAACCCAAATGTCCAACAACGATAGACTGGATTAAGAAAATGTGGCACATATACACCATGGAATACTATGCAGCCATAAAAAATGATGAGTTCATGTCCTTTGTAGGGACATGGATGAAAGTGGAAAACATCATTCTCAGTAAACTATCTCAAGGACAAAAAACCAAACACCGCATGTTCTCACTCATAGGTGGGAATTGAACAATGAGAACTCATGGACACAGGAAGGGGAACATAACACTCCGGGGACTGTTGTGGGGTTGGGGGAATGGGGAGGGACAGCATCAGGAGATATACCTAATGCTAAATGACGAGTTAATGGGTGCAGGAAATCAACATGGCACATGGATACATATGTAACAAACCTGCACATTGTGCACATGTACCCTAAAACCTAAAGTATAATAATAATTAAAAAAAAAAAAAAGAAAGTTAACCATAAATCTTCCTCGAGCAGGTCTCTCAGAAGACATTCTAGAAGAAGGCATAGTTATCATGGGAGATGACAATCTTCCAGTGGGGAAATATATGGAAGTAGAAGACAGCAGTATTAATGATCTTCACCCTGTGCAGGAATAATTAATGTGTGAATTTGTGTTTTCATTTTTAACAAAAGTTTAAAACACACAAGAATAGAAATAAAATGGTTTAAGTTGAAAATAGTTTATAAAATAATGAAGAAAGAAAACATTTGCACAACTGTGCAATGTGTTTGCAATTGAAACTGTTACAAGAGTCAAAAATATAAAAAATTAAAAATGTTACAAATGAAATATATTACAGTAAACTAAGGTTAATTTATTACTGAAGTAATTCTGTTTTTGTAAATTTAGTGTAGCCTAAGTGTATAGTGTTTTTAAATTCTGCAGTAGTGTATGCTAATGTCCCAAGCCTTCATATTCGCTCACTGACTCACCCAGAGCAATTTTTCAGTCCTGCAAGCTTAATTCATGTTCTCTATACACATATACTATTTTTTTATATTTTGTAACTTATTTTTGCTGTACCTTTTGTATGTTTACATATGATTAGATATATAAATACTTGCCATTGTGTTACAATTGCCTACAGTGTTCAGTACAGTAACCTGCTGTACAGATTTGTAGCCTAGCAGCAATAGACTATACCATATAACCAAGATGTGCAGTAGGCTCTACCATCCAGGTTTGTGTAAGTACACTTTATGATGTTCACGCAATGACGAAATTACCTAATGATGCATTTCTCAGATTATTATCCCATTGTTAAGAGACACATGACTGTATACACATGTATGAATATAGTGGATCTGTATCACACAGTCATTTAAATTCTACATAACAATCTGAGAGAGAGAGAAAGAGTTTTAAACACAGGTGCATTTACACATCTTGGTATTCAATAAGATTTGCCTCAGAGCTCATGGGAGATGAAGACATGAATCAGCTCTTCCTTAAGTTGTTCTCTGTTCCCCAAGGCCTTTTACAGAGTGATCATCTCACCCTGCTGAATATCATTTGGATAATTTTCATATAAAACATGGCCCCTAGACATAAAGCAGCTTCCTCAACTAGTAATCAAAGCATTTCTTTCAAGGTTAATTTTATCTCTTTGCTACTGTCTCTCTTCATTATTACTTTAGAAATTTACTCTCAAGTAAGATGCTTCAATATGTGTGTGTGTGATATGTATTCCTCACAAGGGAATTCCTGAATTCCCAGAACTTCATATTTAGTTGCAAGACATTGGTACATAAAACATTTAAATAATAATAATAAATGTTTGTATGATCAATAATGGGAAAATGTTGACTGTGACCTACTGAAAATAAGGAGAGTTGATATCGCTGATCAGAAAATAAGGAGAGTTGATATCACTGTACTGGCCAGCAAAGGCCCTATGGAGAAGTCTAGCACATAAGCTTAGGAGTTAGTTGATGTTTCATGTAAAATTTGCAATTTATATGTTAAATAAATTTGTTCTACTTTTTAACCTGTATTCTACTTAAAATAGGTAAGAGGCTCACGTGTGTCATGTGCTGTTCTTTGCAAATATCAAATAAACACTATCAGGTAGATCTTCTTATTGTTGTATTTATTATTATTCTCTGTGCTACTTTATTGCCACATATGTGTGAGGTGGTTAGACTCTGCAAGACTCACCTTTGCCCCATCAGTTGAGAAGAGATGTTATGCTCAGGCGAAGACAGAACATCTGACTGCTTATGCCCTGCAATTTATAAATTCTGGAATGATTCTTATACCCCCAGAGGGACCCAGCTACCTCTACAACTGTCACCTCAGTTCATTCTCAAAAATCCTCTAACATTAGGAACTTTTCCCTTTACCATAAAATTGTGATCTCTTTACTGATCTGATATGAATCACCTTGAATGTCATAAGTTTTTACACTTCAAAGTGAAGTAAGAATTTGAGAGATGGTTTTGAAATTGATGACACAATCAAAAGTTGAAGAGATGTGAGCACTTGGAGGTAGATATGATCTGACTTTGCTAAAGGAGGAAAAGAAAGAAGAGCAAACTTACGACCTTAAAAAATATTCTGTCTAGCTATGCATTTACCAAGAGTTTCCTTGTTTGAAAACAAATGCAATTAAGACTTTTCAATGGACACAACTTTAAAAAATCCCTGAAAGATAGGCTGTAATAAAATAATAAATGTCAAGAAGACAAGAGATTCATGAGGAACTCTGAATCTAAATGATACCAACTTCCATTTATCCGAAATGATTCACAGTCAGGATAACCAGACTGTAACAGGTGGCTACTTTTAAGTACAGATGCTAAATATCATACCTGCAGATGGTTCATCAGTAGAACAAGTAAAAAACATCTTAATTATATATTATGAAGCCTTTTCATAAAAAATTAAAAGATAGGCATTCATTATGCTTGTTTGAGTCATATCACTGAGTGCAGATGCTGTTACAAGTTAGCTGGTGCTTTAATCAAAACAAGTATCAGTGGATCAATTTAATGATATGAAAGTTCTGACTTCAAGTTGGAAAGTTTCTGGCAATGCAAATTTCTTACAGTTTCCTGATTTATGGATCAAAGCAGACAGCTCTCCTCAACCAGAATCCCACATTAATATGTGCCAGAATAAAGAAAGGGATACTTGACTAGCAATCCTTAAATAGAAGCACTTCAGCTTGACTTAGAATGCTCCTGGAGTCACATCACACCTGAAGCCTAAAGCTAGAAACATTTAATTCCTCACATGGACTTTGGAATCACTGTGACTGATTTATAAAAGAGTAGAGGTCATTCATGCATATATAAACTTTATTGTCAAATTATTTTTTGTTTTACCATGATTGGCCAATTTATACATAGGCATGGTGGGAATGATTTTGCTATTGCTAAATAGCAAGTCTACTCCTGAAGATGGAGATTTAATTCAGTTTAGTATATTACGAAAGTGTCTCAGGCTCTGAATGTGATTTCCTTAAAGGCAGCTCTCCAAACATTTTCAGTCTCAGCAAATCCTCCTGGAACGTGTATGGCCTCAGGTGATACCAATTTGTTAAATCATTATTCTCATTGCCTGATATATTCACCTCCCACTTCATCCTCATGAGGAACAGATGTTCAAAGTCCGCCTAGAGTACAGGTGAAGTTCTCTAGATTCATTGCCTTGTCCGAAAAGTGAGTCAATAATGAATGTCCTGCTAGGGCATTAGGGCATGTGTGAGTGTGTGTGTTATATCATTGAACATATTTTATAAAACTAAAATTTCCATATAAATGAAAGGTTTACTATGATTGGTTTTGATATAAAATCAAATCCAAAGGAACTTCCTCAGAACTCTGAGCAAGCTGATTTGCTAGCAGGAAGCCCAGAGTCAACCCCGCTAGTAATTAAGTGCAAATGCCTGGGAATTTCTGTAAGGAAAGTTCTCTTCTTTCTTTTTGTCCTCCTCTTTTTACTTAAGCAAAAAAAGCAAACAAAATCCTCTATTTTAAATTATAATGATAAAATTATATAACATAATGACATTAAAAATAAAACAGTACAGGAACTAAAAATGGAAAGTAGAAGCACTCCAACCTCCTCATTCCCACCTCCCAACAGTAACAGTAGAAGCCGTTTCTTGTATATCCCTCTTGTAACTTTCTTTGCAAAAGCAAGCACATATATTTACATATCCATATATACATGTTTATAAATCTTTCCTTTACACATATAACAGTGTGCATTACCAGAAAAAAAAATGCCTCCCAGAATTTAAATTTATTTTTATTCTTATTTGGCAAAATAAATATCAGCCATTTCACCATATTGGCGTAAACAGATAATCACCTTATAATTACAAACAGAGGTAGACGGATATAGAATGAATAGTCTGATTGTCCAAGGAAATGGGGCATGACATGACTTCTTATCCTTTGAAAAGCTACTCCACCACTTTAGCAGTCATGGAACAAGACTGGTTTTCTAGGTCTATGAGGCAGCAATCTCTGAAACTTGTTTCTGAAGTTCAGCTTATACCTAGGGAACTTGTGATAAATTTAAAAGAAACCAGTCCGATAATAATAACTGCAACTTGGGGAAGCCCAATTTATCACTGTTGAGGAAGAAAAATTGGCTTCCATGAACTCCTGAGACCACAGGAAGTATCCTAATAAGCATGTGTGTATAGCTGTTATAGACAAGCTTTGCCTGTTGAACTGCACTTGTCCAGGAGTAAAGTGTGATACTAGTGAAGTTAAAAAAAAAAAACTCATGTTTTCACTCCTTCTTAAAAATGGATACTCAAGCAACGCTTTAGACCAAATTAGCCCAAGCATTCTTAAGACTTCAAGTTGGGGAGGAGTAAAGAGAAGTGAAAGCACTCCAGATGGAAATTGTGGACTTTGATGCTAATAAGATATGAGGAGCGTTGTTCAATTAATATAAATAAAATAACTTTTCTAATTTTCCATCATGATCTCTCACAAAGGCAACTAGATGAATGTTGAATAAATATTCATATATATGAACAAAATGTGTAAAACATATTTCAGATATCTTAAAATATGGACTTATCTAACTTAAAATATGGACTCTGAAGTATGTGAAGTTCAACTTGGGGACACTGAGAGGTATCTCAAAAAGGCAAATATCCTTATTAGAAGCTGAAGTTTATATACTAAGAAACCGGTAAGAATGCCAAATAGACAGCTATGTCAAACAAATTAGTATGTCGTAGGCAAAGGAGATGAACAGTGATTTAAATATGAGTTTCAAAACAGAAGTCAAAAGGGACGATTCTATGAAGAAAAACAGCTACTTCTTATATGAGCAACTCTGTTTTGCTCCAGAATAAGTAACAATGGAGATTTGTTCATTTTGATGAGCTTTAAATTCTGTTAACTAACTGCATGCATTTTAGCTGGTTTAGAAATTAAAAGTCCTGCCCGTGTTTGCATAACAAATTTGGGATCACATTATCTTCAGCGTATTGTAACTTTCTTTTCTCACTTCAAATATCTCTGTTATCTTCTCACATCAGCACATGAATACATAATACTTCTCTGTTCTCAGTGGCTGAATAATATTGACATTTTACAAAAGTATTATAAATCATTAACCAATAACTAATTAATGTCATTTCAGTTGTTTTTAGATCTTTGTGAACACTGGCAATGTTGCAAGAACTATGTTCATACTCGTATTTATGTTAGTATAATCCACAGATTAAATTCCCAACAAAAAAATATGCAGTTGGTCAAAGAGATGATACATTTTTAATTTGGTAACTGTGTCAAATGGCATTTCAAATGGTTTTATTCATTTATACTGCCAGCAATGATGTGTAAGAGTCAGGCTTTCTTTGTGAGGATAGTGAGACTTTACAAATGTGGTCTCAAAGTTATTGTAATGTTACTTAAGGTCAAGGCTATTAATCTCAAGACACTTTTACTTCCACCACTCTAAAGCATCTATTTAAGTTAATTCTTTCTCAATTTATGAAGAGACAAAGTTAGCCCAACAGCTATTTATATACACACACACATATATATAAATAGCTGTTGGGCTAACTTTGCCTCTACATAAAATATATGTTATATATATATGTATATGATACATATATATGATATATATGATACATATATATCATATATATGATACACACACACATACGGCTGCTGATTTTCTTTTGAGCACCTCATATTCACAGTTTTTCTGACACAAATATCAAGGAGGTGTGTGGTGTGCCTGCTGATTCACAGCTCTGTTTGAGAAAAACACTTCAAAGCAGATAAAAGTGCTGGTCCAATTTCATTTGCACTCCACTTCCTTCTCCCCTGCTTCTCCTTTTTTTAATTTCAATTTTTATTTTAGATTAGAACAATGTCACTTCTCATTCTCCTTAACACATCCACACACAAATGCAGCTCACACCTTCTCATTTGTGGCACCTCCAGTTAATCCTGCCAATTTGTTTACTTATCACACAAACATTAGATAATGATATCACCAGGAAAGAAACACTCCTTGGGGGGGTAATATATTTCTAGTGGCTATATAAGCCAGAGGAGAGGATAATTTCAGAATACTTACACAGCTAAAACTTTTATTCTTTGTATTAAATTTGGTCAAAGTGACCTCTCTTCCATCAAAATCCATTCAGGATTAGCTGCTTTGGGCATAAACACTGTCCCTGTCTCATGCTTTCTTTTCCATCTGCAATCCTCCCCTTTCACTTGATGGTAATTAAAGGAGTAGCTGGCTATCATTTGTGTCAAAGAACATCTAAAAGAAATTTGGGGCCAGGTGTCACCACGCTCAGGTGTGGATCTGGCTCAGGTGTGCAGATCACATGAGGCCGGGAGTTTGAGACCAGCCTGGCAAACAGGCCAAAACCCCATCTCTACTAATAATACAAAAATTAGCTGGGCGTGGTGGTGTATGCCTTTAGTCCCAGCTACTCGGGAGGCTGAGGCATGAGAATCACTTGAACTGGGGAGGAAGAGGTTGCAATGAGCCAAGATCATGCCACTGCACTCCAGCCTGGGTGACAGAGTGATACTCTGTCTCAAAAAGAAAAAAAAAAAGAAAGAGAAGAAAAAGGAAAGAGAGAGAGAGAGAGAAGGAAGGTTGGAAAAGGAAGGAAAGGGAAGGGAAGGGAAGGGAAGGGAAGGGAAGGGAAGGGAAAAAGAAAGAATAAGAAGAGGAAGGAAGGGAGGAAGGGAGGGAGGGAAGGAAGGAAGGAAGGAAGGAGGGAGGGAGGGAAGAAAGGAAGGAGAAGGAAAGAAAGAAAGGAAGAAAGAAGGAAAGAAAGAAAGGAAGAAAGAAGGAAAGAAAGAAAAGAAATTTGGGGAAAAGATACTGGGATAGCTAAATAAAGATGATGAGTCTAGAAAAAAAAATCTACCTCTCATTTTCGACCCAGAGTTTTTGGTCTCATTACAGTAACATTAAACTTCTTGCCACATTGGTATATCAGGGATCTGAAACCTGATCAGTAAAGATGAATTCATGATACATTCTTATCACATCTAAGATCTTGGGGACTTACCCATAGATACACAAAATTTGGGACATTAGGGATTGAATGAAACAGCCAAGTTTTGTGCTCATGTGGAATTTGTACTGGGGAGTGAAGGCATACAATTAATACATAGTTGATGCAATTTTACAGAGATAAAATATAAAGTAAATAAAATAGGTTAATATATTTTAGTTCAGATTGTATCGAGAACAACATTAGAGTGGGGATGGAAGTTATCTCTGAAGAGGTCCCATTTGAGCTGTCACCAGAGTTATAAGTCATGTGATAACTTGGAGGAAAAGAAGAACAGGCAGATAAAGCAGCTCTGGAGGAAAATGAGCTTGGTATATTTAAAACAAACAAACAAATGACAACAGCAACAAAACCTTTGTTTTTCTCTTTTTTTTTTTTTTTTTTTCTTATTTGAGACGGAGTCTTGCTCTGTCATCCAGGCTGGAGTGCAGTGGCACAATCTCGGCTCACTGAAACCTCTGCCTCCTGGGTTCAAGTGATTCTCCTGCCTCAGCCTCCCGAGTAGCTGGGATTACAGGTGCCTACCACCACATCTGGCTAATTTTTGTACTTTCAGTAGAGACAGGGTTTCTCCAGGCTGGTCTCGAACTCCTGACTTAAAGTGATTCGCCCACCTCAGCCTCCCAAAGTGCTGGGATTACAGGCTTGTGCCACTGCACCCGGCTCAAAAAACTTTTGTAATGGCCAGTTCAACTGGAGCAACTGGGCTGAAAAGGAGATGGTATGACAAAATGTCAGAGGGCCAGCTGCTGGAAGACCATGGTATGCAGGATGGCTATTTCCTCTTATGAGTATGGACTGTGATATTACCAGTTAAAACTGGAGCAATCTGGTGAAAACCTACTTTTCTCTTGCCTTAGAACATTGTTAGGTTACATTTTTCACAATTTCCATGGAAGCTTGCTGCCTTTTGACGTTTATCTGACTTATTAGACTTGAGGTTTAATCCAAGCGATGCTGTGGTAACTGTGATGACAGAAATTTGAGCCATTTAGAAAGTCTTCATGTTGTTGGCCTGACACTATAGAGCAAAATATACCAAAAATCTATAAAAACTTAAAAAAAAAACTTTGACTTTTATTTTAAATTCAAAGGGTACATGTGCAGGTCTGTTACATGGGTATATTTCATTTAGTGGTAGTTTGGAGTAAGGTTGACCCCTCACCCAGGTAGTGAGCCTAGTATCCATAATCAGTTTTCAACCCTTATCCTACTTCCCCTTACCCCTCCTCTGGTGGTTACCAATGTCTATTCTCGCCGTGTTTATGTCTATGTGTACTCAGTGTTTATCTCCTACTCATAAATGAGAATGTGTGGTATTTGGCTTCCTGTTCCTGCATTGATTTGCTTAGGACAATTGCCTCCAGTTGCATTCATTTTGCCGCAAAGAACGTGATTTTATTCATTTTTATGGCTGCAAAGTATTCCATGCTGTACATGCACCACATTTTCTTTATCCAATCTACCGTTAATGGGCGTCTACGTTGATTCTATCTTTTTTATATTGCGAATAGTGTATAGATGAACACAGGAGCATGTGTGTGTGTGTGTGTGTGTGTGTGTGTGTGTGTGTTTGGTAGAATAATTTCTTTTCTTTGGGTATATACCCAGTAATGGTATTGCTGGGTCAAATGGTAATTCTATTCTTAATTCTTTAAGAAATCTCCAAACTGCTTTCCATAGGGGTTGAACTAATTTCTCATTCCTACCAGTTGTGTATAGGTGTTCCCTTTTCTCTATAACCTCAACAAGATTTGTTAATTTTTGACTTTTTATAAATAGGCATTCTGACAGTGTGAGAGGTATTTCACTGTGGTTTTAATTTGCATTTCTCTGACGATTAATGATGTGGAGCTTTTTTCAGTGTTTGTGTATCTTTTTTTTTTTTTTTTTTGAGATGGAGTTTAGCTCTTGTTGCCCAGGCTGGAGTGCAAGGGCACAATCTTGGCTCACTGCAACCTCTGCCTCCTGGGTTCAAGTGATTCTCCTGCTTCAACCTCCTAAGTAGCTGGGATTACAGGCATACACCCCCAGGCCTGGCTAATTTTTGTATCTTTAGTAGAGACGAAGTTTCTCCGTGTTGGTCAGGCTAGTCTCAAACTCCCGACCTCAGGTAATCTGCCCATCTCGGCCTCCCAAAGTGCTGGGATTACAGGCGTGAGCCACTGTGTATATGTCTTCTTTTGAGAAGCACCTGCGCATGTCCTTGGTCCACTTTTTAATGGGGTTATTTGTTTTTTGCTTGTTGAATTGTTTAAGTTCCTTACAGATTCTGGATATTAGAACTTTGTTGGATGCACAGTTTGTGAATATTTTCTTCCATTTGTTGGATAGCTGTTTACTCTGTTAACAGTTTCTTTTGCTGTGCAGAAGCTCTGTAGTATAATTAGGTCCCACTTTTCAATTTTTGTTTCTGTTGCAATTGCTTTTGAGGACTTAGTCATAAATTCTTTTCAAAGGCCAAAATCCAGATGATGATTCCTAGGTTTTCTTCCAGGATTCTTATATATTGATGACATGTTTAAATATTTAATTCATCTTTAATTAATTTTATATATGGGGAAAGGTTGGGGTTACATTTTATTCTTCTGCATATGGTTAGTCAGCTATAATAGCACTATTTATTGAATACAAAATCCTTTCCTCACTGCACATTTTTGTTGACTTTATTGAAGATCAGATGGCTGTAGGTGTGTGGCTTTATTTCTAGATTCTCTACTCTTTTCCACTTGTCTGTGTGTCTGTCTTTATACCAGGACCATGCTGTTTGGGTTATTGTAGGCTTGTGGTATATTTGAAGTCAGATAATGTGATGACTTCAGCTTTGTTCTTTTTGCTTAGAATTGCCTTACTATTTTGCTCTTTTTTGGTTCCAAATGAATTTTAGAACAGTATTTTTCTAATTCTGTGAAAAATAATGTTGGTATTTTGATATCAATAGGATTGAATCTTTTATTGCTTTAGGCAGTATGGCCATTTTAACAATATTGATTTTTCCAATCAATGAGCATAAAATGTTTTTCCATTTGTTTGTGTTACATGTGATTCCTTTTAGCAGTGTTTTGTAGTTCTACTTGTAAAAACTTCTTACCTCCTTGGTTAGACATATTACTAGATATTTTATTTTTTTGTGTGGCTATTATAAATATAATTTGTTCTTGATTTGTCTCTCATCTTGAATGGTATTGTTGTATAGAAATGCTACTGATTTTTATGCATTAATTTTGTATCCTGAAACTTTACTGAAATCATTTATCAGTTCTAGGAGACTTTTGACAAAGTCTTTAGGATATTCCAGGTATAGAATCATATTGTTAGTGAAGAGAGAGAGTTTGACTTTTTCTATTCCTACTGGATGCCTTTTATTTCTTTCTCTTGCCTGATTGTTCTAGCTAGGACTTCCAGTACTATGTTGAATAGAAATGGTGAGAGTGGGCCTTCTTGTCTTGTTCCTTATGGGGAGTGCTTCCAGCTTTTGCCCATTCAGTACGATGTTGGCTGTGGGTTTGTCACAGATGGCTTTTATAATTTGGAGATATGTTCCTTCAGTGCCTAGTTTGTTGAGGGTTTTTATAATGAAGGGATATTGGATTTTATTGAAAGATTTTTCCACATCTATTGAGAGGATCATATTGTTTTGGTTTCTAATTCTATTTATGTGGTGAATCACATTTATTGATTTGCATTTGTTGAACCAATCTTGCATCCCAGGAATGAAACCTACTTCATTGTGGTGAATTAAGTTTTAGATGAAGTGTTGGATTCAGTTTCCTAGTATTTTGTTGATAAATTTTGTGCCTATGTTCATCAGGGATATTGGCCTATAGTTTTGTTTTTCCCTTGTGCCTTTGCCAGGATTTGCAATGAGTGATACTGGCTTTGTAGAATAAATTAGGAAGGAGTCCCTCCTCCTCAATTACTTTGAAGAGATTCAGTACAATTGGTACCAGCTCTTCTTTGTACATCTGGTGGTATTTGGCTATGAAGCCATCTAGTCAAGGGTATTTTTATTGGTAGGTTTCTTATTACTGATTCAGTTTTGGAACTCATTATTGGTCTGCTCAGTGTGTCAAATTTCTTTCTGTTTCAATCTTGGTAGGTTTGGGTATCTGAAGGAATTTATTCATTTCTACTACATTTTCTATTTTGTGTGCATGGACGTGTTCATAGTCTCTAAAGATCTTTTGTATTTCTGTATGAGTGGTTGTAATGTTACCTTTGTCATTTCTGATTGTGTTTATTTGGATCTTCTCCCTTTATTTCTTTGTTAATCTAGATAAGGATCTATTAATTTGTTTATTCTTTCAAAGAATTAATTGTTAGTTTTGTTGATTTTTTGTATGGATATTTGGGTCTCAATTTTTTTCAGTTCTGACATTAGTTATTTCTTTCTTCTGCTAGCTTTGGAAATGGTTTGTTCTTGTATTTCTAGTTCCTCTATGTGCAATGTTAGATGGCTGCTTTGAGATCTTTCTAAATTTTTGATGTAGGTGTAGGTGTTTAGTGTTATAAACATCCATCTTAACATTGCATTTGCTGTATACTTGAAATTTTGGTATATGTCTCTGTTTTTACTAGTTACAAAGAGTATTTTGATTTCTGCTTCAATTTCAGTGTTTTTCCCAAAAGTAATTCAGGAGCAAGTTGTTTATTTTCCATGTGCTTGTGTGGTTTTGCAATATCTGCTTGTTATTGATTTCTATTTTTATTTCACTGTAGTCTGAGAGTATGCTTAGTATGATTTAGTTTTTTTTGTATGCATTGACATGTGCTTTATAATCAAACATGTGTTCTGTTTGCAGATGAGAAGGATGTATATTTTTTGGTTGATGAGTGAAGTATTCCATAGATGTCTATTAGGTCCAATTTGTCAAGTGTCCAATTTAAGTCCAGAATTTTGTGCTAGTTTTCAGCCTCAGGGTCACACTGTCAGTAGGGTGTTAAAATTTCTCACTATAATTTTGTGGCTTTCTCATGTTTTTGTAGTCTAGAAGTCCTTATTTTATGAATCTCGGTGTTCCAATATTGAGTACATATATATTTATGATATACACATTCTCTTGTTGAATTGAACCCTTTATCATTATGTAACTCCTTTCTTTGTCCTTGTTTTTACTGCTTTTGGTTTAAAGTCTGTTTTATCTCATGTCAGAATCATGACTCCTGCTCTTTTGTCTTTTTTTCCCAATTGCATGATAGGGTTTCTCCAACCCTTTAAGTCTATAGGTGTTGTTACATGTGACATGGAGACATGTGACATGTGACTCCAACCCTTTACTCTGAGTCTATAGGTGTTGTTACAGGTGACATTAAAGACAGCAGAGGGTTAGGTCTTTTTTTTAATCCAACTTGCCACTCTGTGTCAAGTGAAGTATTTAGACTGTTTACATTCAAAGTTAATATTGATATGTGAGATTTTGATCCTGTCATGAAGTTAGTAGCTGATTACTTTGTAGATTCTATTGTGTGGTTGCTTTATAGAGTCTGTGGGCTATATACTTAATTCTGTTTTTGTGGTAGGAGGTATTACTATTTTATTTCCATGTTAGAACTACCTTGAGTATTTCCTGTTAAGCTGGTTTAGTGGTACCAAATTCCCCTAGTGCCTGCTTGTCTGGAAAATATTTTATTTCTTCTTCAGTTATGAAGCTTAGTTTTGTGGAATATAAAATTCTTGGTTGGAACTTATTTTCTTTAAGAATGCTGAAAAGAGGCCCCTAATCTCTCCTGGCTTGTGAGATTTCTCCTGAGACGTCTGCCATTAGCCTGATGGGTTTCCCTTTGTACATGATCTGACCTTTTTCTCTAGCTGCTTTTTACATTTTTTCTTTAGCACTGACGTTGCACAATCTAGTGACTATATGCCTTGGTGATATTGATTTTGTATAGTATCTTGCAGCCATTCTCTGGATTTCTTATATCCCAATGTCTACCTCTTTTGCAAAATTAGAAAAATTTTCTTAAATTATTCTTTCAAATGTTTTCTAGCTTGTTTATTTTTTTCTCCTCTCTTAAGAATAACAATCATTTGTAAGTTTGGTCACATTACATAATCTCATTTTTCTCAAAGACTTTGTTCACTTTTTAAAATTCTTTTTTCTTTATTTTTGTTTTGCTAAGACTGGCCATCAAGCTCTGAAATTCTTTCTTTTGCTTGATCTAGTCTATTAATAAGGCTTTCAATTATATCTTGAAATTTCTTAAGTAAGTTTTCCAATTCCAGAAGGTCTAACTGATTTCTATTAAATATATTTATCTCTTTCTTCACTTCCTGGGTTTTTTAGAAGTCTCTTTGTGGTGATTTTCAATTTTCTCTTGGATCTTTCTGAGCTTTCTTGTAGTCCATACTTTTAATTCTTTATCTGTCATTTCTGAGTTACCATTTTGTTTAGGAAACATTGCTGTAGAGCTGGTAGAATCCGTTGGTGGTGTCACTACATTCAGATTTTTCATGGTGCCAGAATTCTTGGGCTAGTTACTTCTCATTTAGAGATGCCAGCACTTCTAATTTTTGCAATTATTTTCATTTGGATCAGTTTTTTTTTTCTTTTCTTTCTTTCTCTCAAATATTTTTGTTTTCTCATTCCCTTCTTCCCCTTCCCTAGGTGGTGTGAATGTAGACAATGTTGGGTAGGGCCTATTGGCTTTACTCCTATAGCCCCAGGCACTTTTGCTGTGCAGTTCAATCGATAAACCAGTAGACGACACTTATGGGTAAGATCTGTTGTGGCCAAAGTGGCTAGGTGTATACTTAATCCCTGTTTACAGGGGAAGGTCTCTGTTGCCTTACACAGTGGGGCTGATCCATGAAGTGCACAGTGATCTGAGTGCCTTGCTCAGCCCCTTGGTTGGGTGGCAGGCAGGTATCAAGTTGCATGTGGATGGACCTGGCAAGCATACCTATGGAACCCTCTATGGATGGCAGGCACAAGCACAGTGCCAAGGGTGTTCCAGTGGGTGGCGCCGCCAAGCAAACAGAAGTTTATGCCCAGTCATAAATCTGGGAAACCTCTTTGGCCTCATGTTCTCTGTATGGGCAGCTGGGGCAGCCTAAACTCCTAATCCAGAAAAGTGGGTGCTCCAGATGCCTGGAGATCTGCCTTGGCTTGGAATGTAGAGGGTCTCACTGCATCACAATCTCAGAAGAGGAAGGGTGGGGCAGCTCAGATTGCTAAATTAGACAAACAGGTGCTCTGAATGCCTGGAAGTCTGCGTGGGCATGGAGTGGAGATGGCCCTCACTGAACTAGAATTTTTGCATAGGAAGGTGCAGCAGGTCAAGCTGCTAATACATGTGAGCAAGTCTTCTGAAAGCCTGGAAATCTGGCTGAATGTGGAGTGGAGAGGGCCCCACTGCACCACAGTCTAAGCCCAGGAAGGGTGGGGTGCCTTAAGTTGAACCATGTGAGTGGGTGCTCCAAATGCCCAAGATCTCCCTGGGGATGAAGCAGGGAGGGTCTCTCTGCACCAGGATGTCTGCACAAGAAGGTGGAGTGGGTCAGGCTGCTGATCCAGGTGAGTGAGTGCTCAGAATGCCTGCAGATCTGCCTGGGTGTAAAGCAGAGAAGGGCCTCTGAATCAGGATCTCTGCACAGGAAGGGTGAGGCAACTCAGGCTTGGTGATAATTTGGATATTTGCCGCCTCCAAATTTCACATTGGAATGTCATCCCTAACACTGGAGATGAGATGTCGGGGGAGGGGTTCGGGTCACAGAGGAGGATTCCTCATGAATGACTCAGTAATGACTTGGTGCTTACTCTCGTTGTCCATGTGAGAGCTGGTTGTTTAACAGAGTCTGGAACTTCTTCCTCTATCTTGACCCCTATTTCATGGTGTGATGTGCCTGCTCCCCCTTCACTTTCCACCATGATTTTAAGCTTTCTGAGGCCATAATAGCAGCCAAGTAGATGTGGGTGCCATGCTTGTATAGCCTGCAGAGCCATGAGACAAACAAATCTCTTTCATTTATAAATTATCCAGTCTCAGCTATTCTCTTAGAGCAATGCAAAATGGACCAACGCAGACTGCTAGTCCATGACAGTAGGTGCTCCAAATGCCTGGAGATCTACCTGGGGTGAAGTGGAGGGGGCCCCACTCCCTCATGATCTCAGGGAAGAAGGTTGGGGCACCCAGCAGTGGCAGATGTAGGCTGATGATTCTAGGTCACTAAGCTGGCCCTGGCTGTAAGTCTCATTACCCCAGAGAAACTGTAGCTGTAGCAGCTCTCCTCCATCCTCAGGCCTGTGATGGGAGAGAGCACTATTTTACCATCTACTGCTGAGGCACTTTTCACAATTCTAGCTGTGGATACCCCTACTCTACTCAAGAGCAAGCACTCCAATCTATGACCCAAGGCTAAAGTGACTGCTAGGTCACCAAATAATGACTTTGTATGTACCCACATTAAAAATGGTGTCCTGCTTTTAGTCTTATGTTTGGGAAAATGTCTGCAACTCCTCCTGTTGTATTTTCTTCTCAGTGTTTCCAAGCCTCTCCCCAAATTAGCTCCAGGGCTAAGGAAAAGTGATGTGCTCTCCTTCAGTCTGAGTTGCTCAGATCCCATGTGGAAAGGTGGGTCACAGAGGGAGGCTGTCTTACCTATGTGATGTATAGAGGCTTCACCCACTTTTATCAGTCAGATGCTGTCAGGAGGCTATATGCCCATGTTTTCCTCCCTCAGATCTGAGATATTCTTCACAATTCTGGTGATTCTCATTTTCCTTCTTGAATTAAACCTCACAGAGTTGATCTTTATGTACTATTTTGCTATTTCCAAGTGGTGGAGGCATGCTAAAAGCCTCGAATCCACCATCTTAAGGGAGAAAAGTTAAATATTTTTAAGAATCTCTCTGGAAACATTTTTCTTTGAAGTGCTGGTAAGGGGCAAATTGAGGAATTTATTTCCTCATTCTCTGTGTTGCCATTTTTTATTGGAACGTGTATCATTAGGGAGAGAGTGGAGGAAAAGCTGAACTTGGAAGTTATCAAATATTATTCAATGTGGAAGGTTTTCCCATGATGTTAGTTGGCATCATAATGTCAATAAATTTCATATGATCTTTTGAGGCAGACTATTTTTGGTCCTTTCTATATAATTTCAAGGCTGTAGGAGCACAGAGTAAAAAGATCTAAGACAATGGGTGGCCAGTTCTCTGCCATCTTCTACTGGATACATGTCACATTCACCATCTCACTGCTTATATTATGGTCACTACTAATGATACCCTCCTTGGTGAGTATGGGAGCGTATCTTTTTGTATATAAAAAGAGGATGCAAGACAAACCTCCTTATAATGTTGAGTACAACCACAAAGGTATAGAAAACCAAACTGATTACCTAATGTTTTTCAGATACTCTTCAGGGAATTAACACATACGCTAGCAGGTTTTAAGGCCCTGATCCATATACATTTATCCAGATTGTTATCAACAGTTGCAGTAGAGTTTTTAGGAGGCGATAGCATACAACCTTATATCACTGCGTCTTCCTTATTCTCTGCTTAAAGGCTATTTCCATCATTATAGGATGTCTCTGTACTGCAATCAACCACAACTTAATAAAGTAAATGAGTTCATACTCCAGAAGGCAACAGTCAATCAACGGGGATGGACATCTCTGGATAAATGTCCCAGCCTCCCTCTCATCTAGGAGGAAGATTCTAGTTGTATATGATTTTTCAAAGAATCCAAAAAAGACTGAAACTCAATTATTCTTAGTGTAATCCACTCATGAACACACCCTTTGCTGACTTTTCTTTTTCCCTATCTCACTTCCTCTACCTCACCACGTATAATATCTAGGATATCATCTCCATTAAATTATCTGTACACAGGTCTTTCCTTTTTGGATAAATACAAACCAAGATGCATATTTTAGTCCATGTAAAGTTCATAATCATATTGTGGCATGGCATTATTACTACTTGAATCCCATTTTATTAATAGGTACAGTTCCATTCTTCCACACTGGCCACCTGTCTGCTCTGGGAATACAGGCACATCAAGTAAGCAATAAGGACCATGTACTAGAATCTGTGTAGGAAGCTACATTTTCTGGAGGACTGATTATACTGGTGAATAAAATATACTGATATAACATAGATATTCTCTTGTATGTGTGCATTTATTTGTTCAACTATATTTTCTGTTTAGAATTTCCTGTCTACTTTATTTTTCTAGAGAAATTATTCTCACCCTGGAAAATAAATAGACCAAATAAATTTTTATTGTATTCTGTATTATCATTTAAAAAGTTGATACTTAATCTCTCCTCTTTTTCCTTGAAGATCTTTATGTCTAAATCACATTTTATTATAATTCAGTGCTTTTATCTTTTTCTATATTCTACTTAGTAGAATCTTGAGAGCAAACATGAAGTTGTATTTAACTTTCAAACAATATGGAATTATTCTGTCATACTCACCAACATTTTCATTGACATTAATTCAAAATTGCTTTCAGCATATTAATTGCTATGAGCATATTAATTTGGAGATATGTCAGTGTTAAGGCTTTCAGGAAGGTTCATGGGATTGTTTTTCAAGCTTTTACTTAAATGGCTTAGGGGAGTTATATAGTTTTCATTTAAAAGTCCTACTTATTTCTTATAAATGCACACTGAGGAACTTAACTATTTCAATGTCTTCATAATATCATCTAAACATTTTAGTTGGTATATGGGTTATGAAACCAATTCTGTAACACCAAAAGGGTATCATACAACTCAATTTGACTTCGTCACTATCTTCAGTTAGCTTCAGATCCCACAAGTTGGTGGTCTAGATCCCTGATAAGACTGGACTTCAGATGCCAGCTGCAAGTAGGGTTCTCGGGCTACCTGCTGCCAGAGTGAAACTAGGCATGTAGAAAAGCTGGCCCTCTTCTGCCCTTTAGGGGCCACCTCTGCCTACATGAGCACACAAAGAGGATATATACAATCCTGCACGTGGCAGCACCCCACTACCACCAACACTGCGACTGCACAGTCACCGGTGGGGACCCTCTGCCCCATACCCTGAGCCATGCTGCCTCCTTCAGTGCTGTGAATGCCTACATGGAGGCTGGAACCTTGGCACCTGCTAGCAAATGCTACAGCTGATGAGTATGCATCCCACCATGCTGCTGCTGCTGCTGCTACCGCCACATGCAAATGAGGACAGAGCCCACTGCCACCTCCCTACAAGACGCTTTGGCTGGCACTACCTATTGAAGTGCTGCGACCAGAAGTCCAAGAGCACCTCAGCCACCCCAGCACAATGAGTTTCAAAACTAGAGTGGCCAGACTAAAATGTCGGGGCCAATATCAGTCAGTCAGAGTTAGAGCATACAGTCCAGGATATGTGAGCTGAGCCTTCACTGTCTAAAATCTTTCAGAAATGAAGCCAGTTGACTGAACCTGCCTTATACCACAAACCCTCAAGGTCATCAAATAAATAAGATAAAAGAAAAACACCTATCCAAAGGGCAGCAACTTTAAAGACTGAAGTACCAGCAGCCCACAAAGATGAGAAAGATGCACTGCAAGAACTCTGACAACTTAAAAAGCCAGAGGGCCTTCTTTCCTCCAAATAACCGCACTAGCTCTCCAGCAAGGGTTCTCAACTGAAATGAAATGGATGCAATGACAGAAATAGAAATCAGAATTGGATACAAACAAAGATCATCAAGATGAACGAGTACATTGAAACCCAATCCAAGAAAGCTAAGAATTACAATAAAATGATACAGGAACTGACAGACAATATAGCCAGTAGAGAAAAAAGTGAAGTGAAAAACGCACTACAGGAACTGCATAAGAATGGAAGCAACTTAGAAAACATTTCAGGATATCATCCATGAAAACTTCCCCAACCTAGCTAGAGAGGCCAACATTCAAATTTAGGAAATGCAGAGAACCCCAGTAACATAGCTCACAAGAATATCATCCCTAAGACACATAATCATCAGATTCTTCTAGGTTAAAAATGAAAGAAAAAATGTTGAAGAAAGCTGGAGAGAAAGGTCAGGTCACCTTCATAATGAAGCCAGTCAGACTAGCGATAGACTTCTCAGCAGAAATACTGCAAGCCAGAAAAGATTGGGGGCCAACATTCAAATTTTTTTTTTGAGATAGGGTCTCATTCTGTTCCCTAGGCTGGAATACAGTGGTATAATCCTGGCTCATTGCAACCTCCACTTCACAGGCTCGAGTGATTCTCCCACCTTACCCTCCTAAGTAGCTGGGACCACGGGCAGACACCACCACACGTGGCTAATATTTTTGTATTTTTTTGTAGAGAATAGGTTTGCTTTGTTGCCCGAGCTGGTCTTAAACCTCTGAGTTCAAGTGATCTGCCCACCTCAGCCTCCCAAAGTGCTGGGATTATAAGCACGAGACACTGCACCTGGCCAATATTCAACAACCTTAAAGAAAAGACATTCCAACCAAAAATTTAATATCTGACCAAAGTAAGCTTCATAAACAAAGGATAAATAAGATCCTTTTCAGACAAGCAATTGCTGAGGAAATCTGTTACCATGAGACCTGCCTTGCAAGAGCTTCTGAAGGAAGCACTAAATATGGAAATGACTGTTATCAGTCACTACAAAAATGCACTGAAGTTCTCAGACCAGGGACACTATAAGGCAGTCACACAAACAAGTCTGCAGAATATACAGCCAACATCATGATGACAAGATCAAATCCACATATATCCATTCTATCTTTGAATGTAAGTGGGCTAAATGCACCAATTTAAAGACATAGAGTGGCAACTTAGACAAAGAACCAAGATGTAATGGTATGTGGTCTTTAAGAGATCCATCTCACAGGCAATGACACCCATACGGTCAAAATAAAGGGATGGAGAAAAATCTACCAAACAAATGGAAAACAGAAAAAAATCAGAGATTATAATCATAATTTCAGACAAAACAGACTTTAAACCAACAAAAACCAAAACAGACAAAGAAGGATATTACATAATGATGTAAAGGGTTAAATTCAACAAGAAGACCTAGCTATCTAAATATATATGCACTCAACACAGGAGCATCCAGATTAATGAAGCGAGTTTTTAAAGACCTTCAAAGAGACTTAGACTCCCACACCATAATAGTATTATGACAGTAATAGACAGATCATCAAGTTAGAAAATTCACAAAGATATTCAGGACCCAAATTCAGCACTGAATCAAATGGGCCTGATAGACATCCACAGAACTTTCCAATGAAGAACAACAGAGTATACATTCTTCTCATTGTCACAGGGCACAGAATCTAAAATTGACCACACAATTGGACATAAAACAATTCTCAGCAAACACAAAAGAACTGATATTATACCAAAGACTCTCTCAGACCACAGCACAAAACAAATTAGAAATCAAGACTAATAAAATCACTCAAAACCATACAATTGCATGGAAATTAAATAACCTGCCTCTGAATGACTTTTGGGTAAATAATGAAATTAAGGCAGAAATTAGCAAGTTCTTTAAAACTATTAAGAACAAAGAGACAACATGTTAGAATCTCTGGGACACAGCTAAAGCTGTGTCAGCAGGGCAATTTATAGCTCCAACTGCCCACATCAAAAAGTTAGAAAGATGTCCATTTAACAGTCTAACATCACAACTAAAAGAACTAGAGAACCAAGAGCAAACCAACCCCAAAGCTAGCAAAAGACAAAAAATAACTAGAATCAGAGGTCAGCTGAAGGAGATTTAGACACAAAAAACCATTCAGATCAATGAATCCAGGAGCTGGTTTTTTGAAATATTCAGTAAAATAGTTAGACCACTAGCTAGACAAATGAAGAAGAGGAAAGATTCAAAGAAACACAATTAGAAATGACAAGAGGGATACTGTCACTGACCCCATAGAAATACACATAGCCAACAGAAAGTATTATGAACAGCTTTTTGCACATAAACTAGAAAATTCAAAAGAAATTGATAAATTCCTGAACCCATACACCCTCCCAAGACCTCATCAGGAAGAAACGGAATCCCTGAACAGATCATAATGAGCTCTGAAATTGAATCAGTAATGAATAGCCTACCAACTAAAAAAGGCTAGGACCAAATGGATTCACAGCCAAATTCTACCAGATGTACAGAGGAGCTGGTACCATTCCTACCAAAACTATTCCAAAAAATTGAGGAAGAGAAACTTCTCTCTAACTCATTCCATGAGGTCAGCATCATCCTGACACCAAAACCTGGCAGAGATACAACAAAAAGAACTTCAGGCCAATATCCTTGATGAACATAGATTCAAATATCCTCAACAAAATACTGGCAAACTGAATCCAGCAGCACATCAAAAAGCCTATTCTCCAAAATCAAGTAGGCTTTATCCCTGGGATGCAAGGTTGGTTCAACATACTGAAATCAATAAATGTGATTCATCACATATACAGAACTAAAGACAAAAACCACATGTTTATCTCAGTAGATGCAGAAAAGGCTTTCAGTAAAATTCAACATCCTTCATGTTAAAATCTCTCAATAAACTAGCAATCAGGCAAGAGAAAGACATAAAGGCATTCAAATAGGAAAAGAAGTCAAACTATCACTATTTGCAGACAGCATTTCTAGTTTCTATGTTCTAGTTTCTATTTCTAGATTCTATATCTAGAAAACCCCATAGTCTAGGCACAACAGCTCTGTAGGCTGATAAACAACTTCAGCAAAATCTCAGGATACCAAACCAATGTAGAAAAATCTCTAGCATTCCTATACACCAACTGCAGTCAAGCCAAGAACAAAATCAGGAACGCAATCCCATTCAGTTTCCACAAAAGGAATAAAATAATTAGGAACAGAGCTAATTAGGGTGGTGAAAGATCTAGAACTGGAAAAAGCTGTTTTAAAATTTATATGGAGCCAAAAAAGAGCCTGAATAGACAAGGCAATCCTACACACACACTCATACACACACACACACACACACAAAACAAAAACAAACAAACAAAAAAACAAAGCTGGAGGCATCACGCTATCTCACTTTAAACTATACTGCAGGGTTACAGTAACCAAAACAGCATGATCCTGGTAATAAAACTGACACATAGACCAATGCAACAGAATAGAGAGCCCCAAAATAAGGCCACACACCTAGCACCGTCTGATCTTCAACAAGGCTAACAAAAATAAGCAATGGGAAAAGGACTCCCTATTTAATAAATGGTGCTGGGATAACTGGCTAGCCATATACAGATTAAAACTGGACCCCTTCCTTACATCATATACAGAAATCAACTTAAGATCCATTAACAAACTGAATGTAAAACCCCTAACTACAAAAAGCCTGAAAGACAACCTAGGCAATACCATTCTGGACATAAGAACAGGCAAATAATTCATGATAAAGATGCCAAAAGCAATTGTAACAAAAGCAAAATTGACAAATTATATCTAATTAAACTAAGGAGCTTCCGAAGAGTAAAATAAACTATCAACAGAAAAAAACAGACAACCTACAGAATGGAAGATTTTTGCAAACTATGCGTCTGATAAAGTTCTGATATCTAGCATCTATAAGGAACTTAAGCAAATTTTTAAAAATCATGTGCATAAAATAATTTCCAAATATTTACCTCTATTCCTGATATGCTCTAATATCCAATTTTTAAACCACTTGTTAGATGCTTCAACTTGGATGATGGCCTATTTGTTAAGACTAAATATATATAGAAATATTTTTTATTTATCTCGCTCTGTTCTGGGTCATTAGTTCCAGATGCTAAAATGTAAACTTTATTCATATTATTTTATTTTTCACTGTAGAGGCTATTCTTTTCAGTCCTTTCTTCATATACAATTTTACCTATTAAGTAATGAATAAAGGACCTAGTTTAAGTCATTGTGGAAATAAATAGCCACTCAAGTAGAATCATCTGATAGTCTGATAAAAGTCCTTAGAAGAACAACCTATCAATTCTGAAATCAACATCCTCAGAAATGTTCTTGTCCAAATTCTCACCAATGTTTTCATAGTCAACTTTGCTTTCATTTATTTGAAATACCCCAATATTTTTCTAATATCTGTCCCCATTTTTCCCCTAAAACTTAGTAAGTACCTATATCAGTTGCTTTCAACTGAAGAATTATGTCTGACTTAACAATTGGTACCAAACAAGTGATTACAGTCAATGAATCCCCAGAGACAACATGAGATATTCTCTATAGATTAGAATCTAAAAATAGGTGAAATGTAAATAAAATCCTGTTTATATACTGAGAATAGGAAAATGATTGTCCATGATGAATTGTTCTTACTTGTATGAACCTAAGAAAAGGTCATCATTAGGGATGAATTTGGCAGAGATCAGATAGGTACTCCCATTCCACCAATTTAAAGGAAATAAAAGACAAAAACAAAACAAAACAAAACAAGATGGTTGATTCTAAATACCATTAGATAACAGGGCAGGAGAAAACAAACTTTAACCTCCAACTTCTTGTCTTAAGCCAGGAACTGAATCTGAGAAAGTATATGACATTGCTGTAATAGTTTCTTGTTCCTTAAAACTTCAGGCTGACACTCCTGAAAACCAAGGTCACAGAGTCACTTTGTGGGTTAATAAATTACAACTCCAGTTGAATGTACAACATTGTCAGATCTCTTATATGAAAGTTAAGATCCTGACTTTTTAAATAAAGTTATAACCTAATAATTGTAATCAGTGTTTCTTAGAGGACCCAGAGGACTTTTGAAATGCTTTTTAAAAGAGCTGCCTTGTTTGAAAGAGTCGTGACCCTCCTTTCGTTACTGTTCACTCGGAAATAAGAATTTACATTCAAAATTGTCTACAGAGTAAAAAGCAGAATCAAAGTTAAATCCAGAAAGAAATATAGTAATTCACTAACTTATATTGTTCAAAAATAATGAAGGATCAATTTAGTGAATGCTTACTCAAGAAAGTAAGATCTTAACTTTGATTAGACTCAATTTATTGTTATATGTGCACTTATAGGAAATTCCGCATTAAATAAGATTGTTGAGGCATTTGTCTTCATTTTTAACAGTTAATTAGATTGGCTAATGAAACCTTAGTTTGTGGCTAACCAACATAAATGACTTGTAAGGCCAAAGAAAAATTGACTTAATGTAGGGAAAGATGTTTAAATATTTGAAAAAGTATTTAAATACTTCCTGTTTTCCTATGTTCTCCTTCACTATATTATTTGACAGTGTTCAGAAGACTTCATTTCCTTATCATCAGGAATACATTGATGTGAAAAACAATAAAATATTTTTTAAAACAATTTATATATGTTTTCTGCTGATCAAAAATATTGGCAAGAATGTTTATAGTTAAAACTGGATACCTCTTCTCAGTAAAACCGGAAATTTTAAGATTGTGAAGTGCACATAGAAGCAATTAACTCCTAGAAGAAATATGGATCTTATCAGCATTATAGGCATAGCTGATGACAAGTTTTAACTGTGGTGCTTAAGTACAGTTAAACAGATATAATGACATAATCATATTTTAGGAAGTAAATTGATCTGAGCTCTCTAACTGTAGTTAACATATCACAGAGTACTAAAGAAGAGTACAAACAGCTCATAAAGGTTTTACTGAATTTACTCCTCTAAAACTACTTTGGTTACAACACTCACCTAATTCCCAGATGTGAGTAAGTTCATAGACACTGAGCCTTGAATGAAGTCAGTATTTGTTGCTATCAATGAATCTTAATTGACACAATCACCTTGTGCACCACTGTGGGCTAAAGAGGTTTTTCTTACTCTCATCTGATGTTGCCTAGTTGGCCATCTGGTGCATTAGCTATCCGTAGGCTCTTGTACTGAAGGACCTGAACAGCAAGTGAGAAGTTACCAATTGCACTACAGAATTATCATATAGTAAGGTCATGGTTAGAATTAGAAGCATAGAATCGTAGGTATTTAGAATCCAACTTACAAGGGACATGAAGGACCTCTTCAAGGAGAACTACAAACCACTGCTCAAGGAAATAAGAGAAGACACAAACAAATGGAAAAACATTCCATGCTCATGGATAGGGAGAATTAATATCGTGAAAATGGCCATGCTGTCCAAAGTAATTTATAGATTCAATGCTATTTCCATCAAGCTGCCATTGACTTTCTTCACAGAATTGGAAAAAAATTACCTTAAATTTCATATGGAACCAAAAAAGAGCCAGCATAGCCAAGACAATCCCAAGCAAAAAGAGTAAAGCTGGAGGCATCATGCTACCTGACTTCAAACTATTCAAAGTCAGGAAACAACAGATGCTGGAGGGGATGTAGAGGAATAGGAATGCTTTTACACTGTTGGTGGGAGTGTAAATTAGTTCATCCATTGTGGAACACAGTGTGGTGATTCCTCAAAGATGTAGAACGAGAAATACCATTTGACCCAGCAATCCCATTACTGGGTATATACCCAAAGAGTTATAAATCATTCCACTAAAAAGACACATGCACAAGTATGTTTATTGCAGCACTATTTACAACAGCAAAGACTTGGAACCAACTTAAATGCTCATAAATGATAGACTGGATAAAGAAAATGTGGCAAATATACACCATGGAATACTATGCAGCCATAAAAAAGAATGAGTTCGGCCGGGCACGGTGGCTCACGCCTGTAATCCCAGCACTTTTGGAGGCCGAGGCGGGCAGATCAGGAGGTCAGGAGATCGAGACCATCCTGGCTAACACAGTGAAACCCCGTCTCTACTAAAAATACAAAAAATTAGCCGGGCGAGGTGGCAGGCGCCTGTAGTCCCAGCTACTCGGGAGGCTGAGGCAGGAGAATGGCGTGAACTCTGGGGGGCGGAGCCTACAGTAAGCCGAGATCGCACCACTGCCCTTCAGCCTGGGCGACAGCGAGACTCGGTCTCAAAAAAAAATGAGTTCATGTCCTTTGCAGGGACATGGATGAAGCTGGAAACCGTCATTCTCAGCAAACTAACACAGAAACAGAAAACCAAACACCACATGTTCTCACTCATAAGTTGGAGTTGAACAATGAGAAAACATGGACACAGGGAGGGGAGCATCACACACCGGGGCCTGTTGGGGGTGGTAGGCACGGGGAGGGATAGCATTAAGACAAATACCAAATGCATGCAGGGCTTAAAACCTAGATGATTGGTTGGTAGGTGCAGCAAACCACCATAGCACATGTATACCTGTGTAACAAACCTGCACGTTCTGCACATGTATCCCAGAACTTAAAGTATAATAAAAAATAAAAAAGAATAAAAAAAGAATCCTAGGTATTTAGAAGAAAATTAATTAGATCCAAGATTTCAGTAAAACTCAGCATAAGTATGTGTAAGGGATGAGGATTAAACTACACCTGCTATCAGGGAAAGCTATAAACATTTACTACTGCTTCTAGATACCAGAGAATGAACAAAAGTAATTGTCTTCACTATGAGGAAGTAATATTGCTGACAGTTATTTGTTATTACTATTAGTATCATTTTTTCATATGCATAATAACTATTGTGTGTAATATAAGTATGTGCCAGATCAATTTTGAAAATTTTTATTTGATTATAATTCTAAATTTGGCTCTCTACATTCAGTTTTCTGTTGCTAGGCTGTCATGATCACATGATTACACTGTAAAAAAAAAAAAGAACATTGACTGTAACATTTAATAAACGTTTGCTGAAAAATATATGCCTTTTTTTCCCCTTAGCACAGAAATTTGAAGACAGTTTTCATTTTTTATATCCTATATAGAGTTCTAAGCTGAACTCTCTGGTGGAGATGAGACAAGGGAAGACAAAAAAAAAGGGTTTCATATCTCATCTGTGCAATGCAGGCTAAATGCAGGTGGACTTCTGATGGGGCCCTGAAGGACAAGGTTGATCTGGTGGGAGCTGGCTGAGACCAAGAAAGATTAAGAATGAACTCATGTCTAAAAAAATGAAAGAAATCAAAGCTAAGAAGCCAAACATGTTGTCAAATCCAAGGGGAAAACATAACTAAGATTAGACAAGCATGTCAAAGTTTAAGGGAAAGTAAGATTCACTTATCAAACGTTTTGAATCCATGCAATGTGTTTAGTGTCTGAGGACATCTACACTGAAAAGCTTATATCCTAGTGTTGGAGACACACATAAATAGATCACTATAACACAAAAACTTTTTTATCATAGAAAATGGAACACAGTATTATAGACGCAAAAGAGAGTGTCAGTTAAAGCAGTTGGAATGGAGGATACAAAAGGTTTTCTGAAAAAAAAAATAAAGCTCGAGCTTATGCTTAAAGAATACATAGGAGTGAAATAGATAACTGATATCCGATGATAAACTCAGAAACATTCTAGGAGGGAGAGTTCAGATGCCCCAAAGTGTAAAATCAAGCCACAGAACAAGTAATATTAGAAATAATGAACAAGTAAGTGCTGCTAGATATAGAAGTGCAAGGGAGAATATGGCAAGATGGTGAGGATAGAGGATGTGGGTAAACGAAAAAAGATGTTCTCTATTGTGACATGTTGAGAAGCTTAGATAATAGCCTGTAGGAGATGGGTGGCCATTAAAAGGTTTGGGAGATTTTATTAGAGGATAAGTCGTTTCCTTTGATCTAGGATTTCCCTTAAATAAACATCCCATGCCTCTTTCCCCACTTCCTACTCACTGCTTCCCACTGAGTATAAATGGAATTATCTAATTGAGGAGTTAGAAGGAAAATGATCATCCTTTTATAGGCTATCTCTTGGATATGCCTTCCTTCTGAGAGTGCCTTCTGGTCTGCTTCTTCACTGAGTGGATGGCTTAGAGTGGCAACCTATGACACTATGTGGGAGATCTGATTGATCAGCTGTGCTCCTGACTGATTGCAGCTGTCTGTCAAATTTAACGGAGTGTTGACCTGTCTCTTATTCTAGATTTGAAGACACTTTCTACTGTCTGCTTTTCTATAATAAATGTAACATTTTGATCTCTAATTGATTTGTTCAGGGAGGGAAGAAAAAAGATAGTGTTTATTGATGTCATAAAACTCGAATACCTTTCATTTTAGATGGTTCATTGGCAGTTGTGCTTAAGGTCAGTTTTAGAATTACAAGGTCTGTCAAAAAACATTAATTACTTCTACATGAGGTGAGGAGGAACAAGAAGTTTGACAATGTGCATAAAAAGAAAAAGGTAGAGTTGAGGAATGCTTAAAGAAGAAAAATAGGGCTCAGTAAATAAGATGTTACAGTATGGAAAAGAAGGTAGTAAGGATGGCACTTCAGTTGTTAGTTTAGGTGACCATGTGAATAGTGAGACCACCAACTCATAGAATAAATAATAAAGCTCTCATTTAAGAAAGAAACAATTTGGAATTAGATTTGAGTTTTCTGTGTGCTATCTAAGTGTACTTGTCTAGCTGAAGTTGGAATATGAGTCCAAGGACCCGCAGGAGATGGCTTGTTGAGAGGTAGTAAGTGAAATCATGAGAGTGAAAGAAGTTACCTCAGAAATACTCTAGAAAGTGAGAACAATAGAGTAAAGACAGACAATGAACCAAAATAACTTTTAAATGGTATGTGGTAGAGTACTATCTCACTTAGAAGACAAAGGAAAACCAAGAAATTGTCACTGAAGCAAAGGCAGTCACATTTTTATAAAAAAGAAATAACCAAAGATATCAAATTTGCGAAGAGGTTCATTTACCGAGGAATTAAAAAACTGTAATTAATGTGACAGTTAGTGCCTTACCATGGCATTATAGTTGTAATCTATGGTTAAAGAGTGAAATGACCAGATCTCCAAAAAACACAGAACATAATGCAAAATAAATTCAATAATATTAAATTTAAGAATTTATTTTTATTCAAGGAGACCATAATGAAAGTGAAAAGACAGGTGACACTCTGGGAAAAGATATTTGCAGCACATTCAGCAGATAAGCATTTAATATATGGTATATATAAAATTGTCAACAACAATAAAAGCCTAATGACTCAAAAGGGAAAAGCTGGGGGGAAAATGTGAGCATTCAATTACAGAAGAGAAAAGATCAATGGCAGCTAAATATATGAAAGGATTCATATGTAATAAGCATGTAAGGAAATACAAATTAAATCCAAAATAATATAGTATTTCACATGCACCAGATTGACAAAAAAATTATAAAATTAAATGTTGCTATGAATAGTTAGCCAATTAAAATCTCCTATTTATCTTATGAGTAAAAGTTGGTGAAACCCTTTTAGAAATATTTGATGCTTTCTAGCAAAGTTAAACATGTACACACTCTATGATTCAGCTATTGCATTGAAAAGGACAAAGGACACAAGCAAACACTTTTCAAAAGAGGACATACATGTGGCCAACAAGAATATGAAAAAATGCTCAACATCACTAATCTTTAGAGGAATGAAAATCAAAATCACAATGAGATAACATCTCATCCCAGTCTGAATGGCTATTACTAAATAGTCAAAAAATAACAGATGCTGGCGAGGTTGTGGAGAAAAGGAACACATACACTGCTGCTGGGAATGTCGATTATTTCAGCCATTGTGGAAAGCAGTTTGGTGGTTTCTCAAAGAACTTAAAACAGAATTACCATTTGACTCAGTAATCCAATTATTAGGTATATACCCAAAGGAATATAAATTGTTCTACCATAAAGACGCATGCACGTGTATATTCATCACAGCACTATTCACAATAGCAAAAATGTGGAAGCAACATAAATGCCCAACAGCGGTGCTCTGGATAATGAAAATATAGTAAATATACACCGTGGAATACTATACAACTGTAAAAAGGAATGAGATAATGTCCTTCACAGCAACATGGTTGAAGCTGGAGGCCATTATCCTAAGGAAACCACTAATATAGGAACAGCAAACCAAATATCACATGTTCTATTTATCGGTGGGAGATAAATATTGAGCACATATGGGCACAAAAAGGGAGCAACAGACCCCAGAGCCTATTTGAAGGTGGAGGGTGGGAGGAGGGAGAGCATCAAAAAACTACCTATAGGGTACTATGATGATTTTCCGGGTGATGGAATAATCTGTCTATCAACTCTGCTGCATGCACTGTACCTATGTAACAAACCTGCACATGTATTACTGAATGTAAAATTAAAGGTTAAAAAAAAAATCTCATTACCTCTGACAAGTCTTGTACCAGAAGATAAGTTCAGATAGTTTGTATTAGTATTTTTATTGCATTATATGTATTTATATATACAATATATATAAATGTTTGTATATATAAACAATCCTTATAATCTTCAATAAATAACTGATAAAATGAAACATACAATATATAAATCACACTTGCACATATTGGTATGAGATTAAACATCTTAATAGTGTTCAACAAAATAAATAAAGAAGAAGTACAGCTAAATAACACTTGCATAAATTTAAACACCAGGCAAAATTAACATATATTGTTTAGGGATACACAAACAAGTGGTAAAACTATAATGAAATTCAGGGAATTATTAACTTGAGAGCCAGAAGAGTGACCATCTGATGGAGGGGTTTGGATGAGGCTCTGATTGTTGACAGGCATAGAGGGACTTCTGGGGTACAAGTGATACATGTTTATTAGTCTAGGTGATGGGTACACAGGTATTCTCTTTATTAATTTTTCTTTAAAATGTAGTTACATATTTCATATACTCTTTACAATATATTTTACTATTTAAAGAAAAAATTTTAAACAAAAATAAATAGGATGCTGGAAGGATGTCACTGCTTTCTTAGCTACATACTTGAAATTACTCCAAAACTATTTTTAGAAAAGTAATAGTAAACAGAACTTCTGCATTGTGTAATCTGACAGATTAGCTCTTGGGACAAATCAGAAATTCAAATAGAGCAACATAATTTCACTTGCATGGCTGAGCTGGAAGGCAAGTCAGAAAGAATCCATGGAGATGAAAAACAAAGCTGGGACTGGAATCCAGAGTGGTAAGCACAACTAAAGCCAGAACTACCGTCCTACTAACAGCAGTGCAGACCTAGAATGCTCATGGAGACAGGTGACAAGTCGTAGAGCCAAAAACAAGAAAGGATGGGGGGCAAATTAAGAAACCTGCATCAAATTGGAACTCTCAGAAGGCTATAATTTCAGTGAAAGTCTGAATGAGGAGAACAGAAACAAAATAAAACAAAAATACCCTGACAAAAGACTTCTTTGTCTCTGCCTTTGGGTCATGGTGGGACACTTACATCAAGAAATTTTTCTCTAAAGAGAACAGAAAGTGGCTCAAGAAAAAAACAATAAGCAGTAAAGAAAATAATGTCGGAATACATTATCTACGCTTCTTTAGGCCTAGATAATTTTATGGGTGGATTCTAGCAAATGCTCAAGCAATACATATAATCTCAATCTTATACAAGTTGTTTCAGAAAAAAAAAAAAGAAAGAAAGAAATGTTATCATGGTCTTAACAGATTCATGAAATTTATTTTGTGAAGTTCATCTTTTCTTTATATTTTCAAACTCCCCCAAACCACAAATATAACCAAAGATCCTTAACTTGATAAATGCCACATACCCCACAACAAAAAAATGAAAGAGAAGTGGTACATGTGCTGTATGTCAGAAACAAGGCTTGGGACTTTTGTTATCGCCATAGGATTTCGTATTTCCTTTATATTACAATAATTCAAGGGGGCCGGGGGCAGTGGCTCACGCCTGGAATCCCAGCACTTTTGGAGGCCAAGGCAGGTGGATCACAAGGCCAGGGGATCGAGACCATCCTCGCTAACACGGTGAAACCCCGTCTCTACTAAAAATACAAAAAATTAGCCAGGTGTGGTGGTGGGCACCTGTGGTCCCAGCTACTTGGGAGGCTGAGAGAGGAGAATGGCATGAACCCAGGAGGTGGAGCTTTCAGTGAGCTGAGATCACACCACTGCACCCCAGCCTAGGTGACAGAGTGAGACTCCATCTCAAAAAAAGAAAAAAAAGAAAAAATAATTCAAGAGAAAAGATGAGGTATGAGGTTTAGGAGGGAAAAGATAAAATTGTCATTATTTTCAGGCACCACAATCATCTGCCTGTATAGAAAATTCAATGTAATATACATCAAACTGGAAATCTGTGGTGTCCTAGAATCCATATAGAGTGTTTCAAGAAGAGAATGAGCAGCAAAATCTAATGCTAGTAGGTCAAGTAATATGAAGTACAGACAATGAATGCTTAATCTGACACTGTGCACCTGATTGGTGTCTTGGATAACACCGATTTCTATAGAGGGGTAGGGAAACAGATTGAGAAAGGCACAAAAAGAAGTGCATAAAGCAGTTTTCTTTCTGTTCTTTCACAGAGTATTATAAAGGGGAATAGAGAACTATGGAGGTAGCTGCAGGAAATATGAATTTTGAATTCTTTTTAAGATGGGTGTTATATGCTAATGGAAATAACCCAGGGCAAGAGGTGGCAAGAGATACAAAAGAGAGGAGAACAATACAGAAGTTATGGCCTTAACAGGCAAAAGAGAATGACATTCATTTTAAAAAGAATTAATGTAGACTTTATAGGTTCAAACACGTAGTTGTTGACTTTGAGAATAAAGGAGAGGGAATAGGATTGAAAAAAATATAAATAGGTGTTCAAATACTTGGACTGTATAAATTTAAAAAAACAGAAGTAAATAAAATGGGGTTCTAGGCACAGTGTGGAGATATTTTTATTAAATTTTAAAAAAAGGAAAAGAGACAGAAGGAGTTAATAGGTGGAAGTACTGAAAATTGGTTAGATCATTTATCAAAAACTCTTCTCTTGCCCTTACAGTAGGCATCATGGTCATCTGAGAGTGAGATATGGAAAAGTTGGATAGGGGACTTTTGAACATAGTTCAAGGATTATGAATTTCTAATGACGCAGATCTGCTTAGTTCCATGCTTTTCCGCAGAAGTACTTGGATATTCAGTGAAGGACCAGAGAAGTGGCAGGGTTACTGGCACAGAGCTGCAATTTTGCGGGTAACCCCCAAGGGAATCAAGGTATTAAGAGTGTTGTAGAGAGAACAGATCATATATTAACCAGGGCCAGGGCCCTTCTCTGTCCTGAGCAACAGAGCAGGGCAGATTAGGCACGTTATGCGAGAACATTCATTAGTTATATACCAGCAGGGGCACAAGACTGCAGAACAATAGGGAATTTGGAGTAATATTTTATACTTACATTCATAATCTTGTTTTTAATTTTTCTGGTTTTTATTATTAAGGTAATATAGGCTCAGTGTGAAATGCATGTAAAGATTTTCCCAAATACATCTGAGAATTATAAAGTCTTTACATTTCTTCTAGTTACCTCTTGCTCCAGTTTTCTTCTTCCAATGAATTCTCCATCTTAGGAATGAATTTCTTTCTCCAGCATATATCAAGTTGTAAATAAACAGCACAACTTGGAATTGTGTAGTATAGCAGCCTAACTTATTATTGCTCCTTTTCTGGGGTGATTTCTCCATTATAAACTTGATTTTTATTTATTTCCTTTTTCTATTGTTTAGTATAAATATTTATTCAACTAGAGGTATAATAATATTACATTTTTACTGGAAATTTAAATAATTTTAATTTATTGGTATTATAAATAGTACTGTTATCAGTATCACAAATAAATTCTTTTTAGTCTTCTTTTTTTAACTTTTATTTTAAATTCAGGGGTACATGTGCAGGATGTGCAAGTTTGTTACATATGTAAACATGTGTCATGGGCATTTGTTGTACAAATTATTTCATCACCCAGGTATTAAGCGTAGTATCCATTAGTTATTTTTCCTGATTCTCTTCCTCCTCCCATGCTCCACCCTCCAGTAGGCCCCAGTATGTGTCGTTCCCCTCTATCTGTGTATGTGTTCTCACATTTAGCTCCCACGTATAAGTGAGAATATGCAGTATTTGGTTTTCTGCTCCAAAGTTAGTTTGCTAACGATAATGGCCTCCAGTCCATTCACATCCCTGCTAAAGACATGATCTCATTCTTTTTTTATGGCCATATAGTATTCCATAGTGCATACATAAAGATTTTCTTTTTTTTATTTTTATTTTTATTTTTTCTTTTTTTATTTATTTATTATTATTATACTTTAGGTTTTAGGGTACATGTGCACAATGTGCAGGTTTGTTACATATGTATCCATGTGCCATGTTGATTTCCTGCACCCATTAACTCGTCATTTAGCATTAGGTATATCTCCTAATGCTGTCCCTCCCCGCTCCCCCAACCCCACAACAGTCCCCGGAGTGTGATGTTCCCCTTCCTGCGTCCATGAGTTCTCATTGTTCAATTCCCACCTATGAGTGAGAACATGCGGTGTCTGGTTTTTTGTCCTTGCGATAGTTTACTGAGAATGATGTTTTCCAGTTTCATCCATGTCCCTACAAAGGACATGAACTCATTATTTTTTATGGCTGCATAGTATTCCATGGTGTATATGTGCCACATTTTCTTAATCCAGTCTATCGTTGTTGGACATTTGGGTTGGTTCCAACTCTTTGCTATTGTGAATAGTGCCACAATAAACATACGTGTGCATGTGTCTTTATAGCAGCATGATTTATAGACCCATAAAGATTTTCTTTAACCAGTCTATTATTGATGGACATTTGGATTGATTCCATGTCTTTGCCATTGTGAATACTGCTTCGGTGAACATATTCATGCATGTGTCTTTATAATAGAACCTTTGGGTATATACCCCGTAATGGGATTGCTGGATCAAATGGTATTTCTGACTTTAGGTCTTTGAGGAATTGCCACATTGTCTTCCACAGTGGTTGAACTAATTTACAGTCTCAGTAACAGTGTAAAGGCATTCCTTTTTCTCTATAACCTCGCCAGCGTCTGTTACTTTTTGACTTTTTAGTAATAGCCATTCTGACTGCTGTGAGATGGTATCTCATTGTGGTTTTGATTTGCATTTTTCTAATGATTAGTAATATTGAGATTTTTATATGCTTGTTGGCCCCATGTATGTCTCCTTTTGAAAAGTGTCTGTCATGTCCTTTGCCCACTTTTTAATGGGATTGTTTGTTTTTTTCTTCTATATTTGTTTAAATTCCTTATAGATGCTGGATATTAGACCTTTGTCAGATGCATAGTTTGAAAAAATGTTATCCCATTCTGTAGGTTGTCTGTTTATTCTGTTGATAGTTTCTTTTCCTAGGCAGAAGCTGTTTAGTTTAATTAGATCTCATTTATCAATTTTTGTTTTGGTTGCAACTGCTCTTGGCGTCTTTGTTGTAAAATCTTTGCCCATGCATATGTCCTGAATGATATTGCCTTGGTTGTCTTCTAAGGTTTTTATAGTTTGGGGTTATACATTTAAGTCTTTAATCCATCTTGAGTTGGTTGTTGTATATGGTGTAAAAACAGGGTACAGTTTCAATTTTCTGCATATTGCTAGCCAGTTACCCCAGAACCATTTACTGAATGGGGAATCCTTTCCCCATTGCTTGTTTTTGTCAGGTTTGTCGAAGATCAGATAGTTGTAGGTGTGTGGTCTTATTTCTGGGCTCTGTATTCTGATCCATTGGTCTATGAGTCTGTTCTTGTACTAGTATCATGCTTTTTATTTATTTGCTTCTTTTTTTTTTCTTTTGAAATAGGGTCTCACTCTGTTGCCTATGCTGGAGTGCAGTGGTGTGACCATGGCTCACTGCAGCCTCAGTCTGGGCTCAAGAGGTCCTCCTGCCTCAGCCTCCCAAGTAGCTGGGATTACAGGGTGTGAACCACCCTGCACTTTTCTAAGTGCTACTGATACAAGGGAGTTTTATGAATAAGACTTTCACTGAAGCTTTACCATAATAGAGAAAAACCTACAGTGGAAGCAACCACTTAAAATTTACTAATAAATAGGATAACTCTAAAAATCCATCCACCATTTTTTTCAGAGGAAAATTATCACTGGCCTTGACAAGAGCTGCTTTTGTGCATGATGAGAGAATAAATATAATTCATTAGGTGCTTTACCAAACAGAGAACAACTCAAACCGTACCTCCACCTTAGAAGCTTTAATGATTCACAGCTAGTTCAACATGACGTATTTTCTGAAACATAATCAAAATCTTACACAGGTATCCCTCCTTCTAGTTTTATCTGAAATAGGAATGGGCAATATTAAAATTTATTCTCCTGATGTCAAAAACAAACCTACATACAACATGATTTATATTTCTCTTTCTTTGAATGTATATGAATTTCATGTGCATGTAAGTATGTAAAAATGTTTTGAATGCGGTCAACAAATGCGTATCATTTGCCAATGTTTTTGACTTGATTTAGTTTTTGTGGTTTAATATGGGTATCTTTCTGTGTTAGATTTATATCAACCTGTTGTGATGACTATACAATTTTTAATAATGTGAGATAAAATAATATTTTAATAATTTAGTAACTAAGGGAATTTTTTCCTAAATGTTGCTTCTACAAACATGGCTACAAATAAATTCCTTGAAAATATGTCTGTGAAGGCCTATGCAACACTTCAATTAGAATATGTCTACAAAAGGCAATTTACGGCTCAAATAATATGTTAAAGTTTCACAGTTACTGACAACTGTCTCCTTTCATTTTCTATCCGAAACATCTATTCAAATTTAAATTCTTAGAAATAATATATGAAAGGATCTGTTTTCTAATGCCCTAAACAATATTGAATATATGTAATGTTTAATTTTTGTTAATTTTTAGCATTATCGTTTCCATATGAATCCCTTAGATCGTGAGGACAAACCTCATTTTATATAGTTATTAAAGATTTACATTTCTACTGTTAATTTCCTTTCTGTAAGTTTGCTGATGTTACTCTTAAGTTGTTCAACATTTTTTCTTATTCATTTACAGAAGTTCCTGTGTGTTATAAATCTTAATCCTATATCTGAAATACTTACAAATAGACTTTTTTTTCTTGCAGTGTCTTCTTTGCTTAAGATATCATTCAGTGTATTAAAATTGGAATGTTTACATTACCAATGTGTCTTTTCTTGGTGTTTGGGTTTTGGTTTTTATTTATAAAGACCTTCTCTCTACTCTAATTATATAAAAATAAATTTTTAGTAGTTTTCTCATATTTTTAAATTCGCCAAGTTCAAGGTCTATCAGTTCAATAAGTAGAAATTTTAAAATCTTAAAAGCTCTTTTTCCTCAAATTAGGCTCTATAATTTTATAAACAGAGCAGTTATAAATACAACTTGCATAAAATTAGACTTATTTTAACTTGGTGTTCACCACTCAATAGTTACGTGTCTTAGGGCACAGTATAAAACCTATGTAAGCCTCAATTTCCATATCTGTCTAACATAAATAATAATTATAATTAACAAATAGATTGGTAGTGAGGATTAAACAAATAATGTATGCATTTAGGCATATAAATAATCAATAAACATTAACTTTATTCTGTCTTGGTACCTTGAATTTACTCAATAAATATTTGAAGTACACCAAGTAAAACTAAGTATTCTTATCCTTAAATATCTAAGAATCCTAGAATTTTTATTGTATTCATTTTTTGAATTATGTATTTAAAATTATGAATTTTACCTTTAAATGCATGCCCCAACACATCAATTTGAATAAATCACACTAATGATATGCAATTCCTATATAAAGATGAGTCTGTTTCTAGTTGCTTTCTTCTACAACATTGATGTATTTGACATTTCTTGCATGTAAAATACTTTTAAATTTTCAAAGTTATTACTATTCTCACACTATACATTAGGAAGATATGAAAGCTAGCACCAACTTAATAGTACACAAAAACGGGGGCCTAAAGAGATTTGATGACTTGCCCAAGTTCATATTATGGATTAATTGATCCATAATTATATTTTATATCCTCTGCCGCTTAGTCCAGGATTCTATTCTACTTGCTACACCAGTGGTAACCAAGTTTTGAATCATCGAACAGAGTTTCTCAAACCCAAATATGCATCAGAATTATCTGGAGGGCTTATACAAACCCAGAGCATTGGATCTAACCCCAAGGGTTTCTAATGAGCAGGTCTAGCTTTTCCAAGAAGTGTCCAGGTGACAGTAATGCGGCTCATCTAGGAATTGTGCTTTGAGTAGCATCGCACTAAAAGATCCACTCTTGAGACTGTCATGAATGGATAAGGGGATGAGAAGGTGGGGTTTGATGCTTGCCCTCTCTCAGCTTCAACCAAACGAGCTGTACTTTTTTCTGTCATGTATATTGGGCTTTCATTGAAGCAAAAACTGCTTGATAAAAAGTTTCTGCTGATTGAAAAATATGTAAACAATAAATAGAAATTTAAAACACTGCCTTATAACAAATACATCTCTTTGTTTCATATTAAAAGAATAGAGAACAGGATTGTACCCAAGAGATCCTTATGCTTTTCTGAGGAATGTTAGAACACATAGACTCCAGGGCAGAGTAATATCTTTAGTATTGCACAGTTGGCTGTTTTTTCTTTCTTTTGGTAATGTTTTGTAGAAAGCATCCTTTTATCATTCTTCCAATTTGGATGAAGACTCTTTCAATCTAAAATAACACAACATTCTATTGTTATATCTGATCAGAACCCGGAAGCGTCAAAATGATCTAATTGTAGAATGTTTAGAATCAGCAAAGTCAGTATAGGATGAGAGGGAATCTATCCTTAGAAGTCTGCCTAAATGCATTTTGACACCGTAGGATACTACATGTGACCGATCCCTATGTGTTTTTTTCCACGTGTTTGTGTGTGTGCATGTGTGTGGTAGTTAAACATTCACAAAAGGCCTTTAAGACAACAATGCTAAGTTACTGTAAATATCAAGCTATCCTCCCTTGGCCCTAGTGTCTTACTTTTTGAATCAGTGGGTTTGGCCTTAAGGTTCTCCCCAATCCCTTTCAGTTGTGTCTGACCATAATCTTGAAAAAAGCACAGGCAGAACTAGGTTCAAAGCCTATCTTCTGGGGAAAAAAATGAGTAAAATGTTTCTTGACTCTCCTGAGCTAACTCTGTTTTGACCTTCTTCGGCTCATTCTACCTTCAGTTGTTTTAATATATAGCTTTTGCAATCAAATACTTTCTTGGTACTATAATAGTTCATAATAAATTGCTATTATAAGAGCCACAGAATAACTTGAATTCACCTGTCCAGAATCTTTTCTCAGATGTCCCAACGTGTTTTATCTGCTCAGCATTTTGTATGATTCTTAAATCCAAACTCTCTTTCACATAGATAACAAGTAGATTGTACAAAACAGAACACAGTTCTTTCTGCATCTCCCTCACTCTGTGATTATCCCAGCATGCTGAACTTATGCTTAAGGAGGTAATTCTCCTGGGGAAGGGAAAAGTTCAACACAATTGACACTGAGTACAAAGTTGTGCCTTAGAAGCTGTCTTGGATTTCGAATGGGTAGACTTAGTTCTAGCCAAGATAGCATTTTGCCAAATATAAAACTAAATTTTTCCTTTCTAGAATGGGAATGTTTCCCTCCTCTTGCCTCAAAGAACTTACAGATTGTCCTGACTTACACTGATTTGACTTATGATTTTTTTGGCTTTACAATGGTGTGAAAGCAATATACATTTAGTACAAACCATAATTCAAATTTTGAATTTTGATTTTTTCCTGGGCTTGTGATTTACTGTACCATACTCTCTAGTGATGCTAGGCAGAGGCTGCTAGCCACAGCTCCCAGTCAGCATGTGATCACTGTGGTAAACAACCTGTGTGCTACCGTGTACTGCATTGCCAGATGGTTGCCCAACTGTAACAGGCTAAGGTAAGTTTTCTAAGCACATTTACGGTAGGCTTGGCTATGATGTTCTGTAGGTTAGATGTATTAAATGCATTTTTAGCTTACAATATTTTCAACTTTTGATCAGTTTATTGGGACATAACCCCACCATAAGTCAAAGAGCATCTATATATAACATGGGACTCAACAAATGCTTTGTAAACATGAAAGTGTTCCATAAATGTTAGAAGCGAATTTGTTTTTCTTTTTTCCCTTAGAGCATTCTTCCCAAACATGTTCTCTGAAATATTTGTTTGAGAGGTTTTAGTCAGTGATTTGCAGTCTTCATTCTCTGAAATCCCCAGCTCTATCAAGGTTTAAATCATCTTATATTGGCAAAGTAGGACTTTATGCCTCCCAGTAATGTTTTTCCTTAACTTTGGTCTGAGTAGGGCTCTCATCAGGCAAGTTTTGATCAGATGAGGCAGTGAGGGCCCAACTACAAGAGGAAGAAATACGTGATTAAAAATGTAGGAAATGGAATTCTAACTACAACAAAGCCAAACCTACAAGCTTTATATACTAAAATGTAGGCCAATGTCAGACATAAAGTAGGCATTTGAATAGTGTAAAGTAGTGAAATAAATAAAAATATGGTCAAGTCATGAGTTTTGCTATTGAGAAACTCTTAGTCCAGCCAGGATCACTAACACATGAGAATGCAAGATATGTGATATATATGATGTGATATGATACGCAGATAGATGATATAAATAGACATTGATAGATGTAGATATAGCTAGATGGACAATGTCATACAGAAAAACAAATCAGTGTATGAATAATAATAGACAGACAGAACAAAAGTATGAATGGATTTTGTAACATGAGGGAGAGAAGGCTATTACAAGCCTTACAGGAACAGAGAAGAATCACTGATCTGCTCTGCCTGGATAAATTACACAAGCATTCAGAGAGAGTCAGAGTCATTCCTTGGGCAAGCTATGGGTCTTCCTAGGAGGATCCTTAAAAGACTTACTGCAGCTTCCTACACATACCCTCATTCCACTCAGTTTTCTTTCCATTTCTCTCCAACAGAAGAACAAAGAACAGTTAATATTTTGGTTGGCAGCATTTGAAATGATAAGTTTATCAGGAAATGCTCTTCTTATATATTGGAAAAAAGTGTAAGTCACATATTCAGCTACCTAATCTGTCTTTGAGGATTTAAATTTTCTCAGCAAGTTTTTCCTATTACTTGAAAGAAATTCCATAGGGACAGCAGCACTCCTACTAGTTTATTGGTTTGGATCAGTGTGCCTAACTGTCCATTGATTTGCTAACAGCTTGTAATAAAAATTTTAAAATCTACAACATGGCTTGAAAAAAAAAAAAAAACCTGCACTAAATCTTTTTCAGTCTTAAAGAAGATATACTTAAAAGTATAAACTTAGGTACTGATGAGCTTTACAAGGTCATAATCTGACTGCTTATATAATATGCTATGAGATTAATAAGAAAACCCACTCACAAAAATTTCTACAACTAAAGAAAAATGGAAAATAATTGCTAATGACAATTCATTTTAGTTCAGTTCTTTAAGTTAAATGTTGCCACTACCCTCAGTCCATCCTTCCTTCCTATCCTCCTTTCTTCCTTCCTCTCTTTCTCTTTCTGTCTATCTTTTCTTTTATTTTCATGCAACACAGAAGAATGTTTTAATCAAATTTTCTAAAGAGAACAAGCTTATTGTGTCACCTAACATTTATGGTCAGAGAGAACACTCTCTTTATTGCAAATTTCATGACAATTTACTTTCTTCTCATCTCCATTCTTCTTCCAGCATATTGTATGATGCCTATTTTTAGTAGGTACCCAACAAATATGCATAACATGAAAAACTAAATGTTAGATACAATATGTGATATGCACAAGAATGTTCATAACAGTATAGTTTATAATAATAATTTTTTAAAATATAAACAATAAAATAATCATCAACAGAAGGTTGAATTAAGTGAATGAATGAGGTCTGCTGTTTTCACACAATGAAATTAGTATATAACATTTAAAATAAATAAACTATAGGCACACATGACAATGTGGATAAATATTAGCTATATAATACAAAAAGATAAGTCTCAAAAGATTACATATTACCTGTTTTTTGCAAAGTTAAAAAACTAAATTACAAAAAAATATTTTTAAGGGCACATGTTATGCAATAAGAAACATATACAAAGAAATGTAATGATAAGATGAACGTGGGATTTTGGTGATCATTCCCTTAGATGGAGGTGGATCCTGGAGGACAAGTTACTAAAGGATTATTATATAATGAAATAAATATAGAGTATTATACAATTTCAAGCTTTTGTTTGGGATAGTGGGTTCTAATAATTAATAATAACTGAGTACCTGAATATATATAAAATGTCCATAATGATAATGTGTCATGAGCCAAGGATTATAACTGATTTTAATTCTTGGCTGAGGAAATCACATACACAGAAAAGTAAATCAATGTGTGAATATCAACGGACAGATAGAACAAATGAATGAATGTTTTTTCTAACATGAGGGAGAGAAGGCTATTCCAAAACAGATGAGTTAGGCAGAAAGGGGAAATAATAAAATATTGAGAGGGAGAAAATCATATTCTAAGGGACTATTGATTCCCTAAGCGACTTGATTTCAATAAACCAGGGCCATGGTCAGAGACTCTGGCCTTAAAGAGGAATGGGAAATTTCTTGAAACATTAGGCCATATTGTTAAATATATTCAATGTTCCATTATGTTATTATGTTGCCCAGGCTGAACTTGAACTCCTGGGCTGAAGCAATTCTCCCACCTCAGCCTTCTGAGTAGCTGAGACTACAGCCACATGCCACTGAGCCCAGTCTATGTTCTAATTTTTAAACACTATGCTTCCTAAATTCTCCAAGATCATATAAACTTATATATACAATAAAAAACAAAGAAGTTATCTAGTGGGGTACACAAAGAACAAATAAAAAATAGATTTATAAACATATATATAAGCTAGTAATTAGTATTATACAGAGAATCAAAGCAGAGTGATGTAATAGTGACCACATGAGGGCATGTTTGTACATAAATTTGTTTTTCTTAGTTATATTTTTCCAACCATTTCTTTTTATTTTTGATTATTCTCTTCTGTAGTCTAGTTCCATGATGATCTTATCATGGAAAAATATGTTCTTCCCAAATTTCACAATCCAAAGAGATAAAGAATTAATGCATTTTTCAATATTTCCTATTAAAACTGAACTCAGAATGATAATCAGTGCATTTTAATTGCAACCTTCTTAGAGGGCTAGTCTGAACCAAGAGTTACTCTTCTCGATAAATGTACAAACATTTGGGGCAATATTTAGGTGTCAGGATGACTCTTGATATCCTCCTTTTAAGGTGCATTTTATGTACACAACTTCTATGAAAGCTAAATATCCACAGTAAATTCTTTTTTTTCTAGAAGTTTTAAGACAAAAGTGTAAAAATTCCCTACTTGAGTTTGGTCTTATTTTTCCTGTTCAGACATTATCAGTGTTCCTGATGTATTACCAACCACTTTGTAAATTCAGGTTTTCGTGGGCATTTAGGATTGTTACAATAAAAAAATTAACAGTCATACAAGGTATACAATGACTCCAAACTTCAATTTCCATACATAATCAAGAAAAAGTCTTCCTCAAATCCCATACAACAGTCTCTTTGAACAGAATTTATGTCAGACTCTAGCACGCAATATTCTTTAGCTGGCTCCAAAAGTCCACAGCTAATGACAAGAAAAAACAGTAAATAAAATTACAATCTAGTGGCATAAATGCTACTGTAAAACCAAGGAACAAAGGGAAAGGGAGGAAGGAAGGAAGCAAGGAAGGAAGGAAGCAAGGAAGGAAGGAAGCAAGGAAGGAAGGAAGGAAAAGAAAAGGAAGAAAGCAAGCAAGAAGGGAAGGGAAAGGATGTGGAAGGGATGGGAAAAAGGAAGGAAGGAAAACACAGAAAGAAAACAAGAAGAAAATAAATAAATTATTTTGCATTCACAAATGAATGATTACTTAATTAGACCTGAAATTCTTGAGTGCCTTTATAATTTCACTCTTACCCTTTATAGTTCAGAATTTAAAAAGAATATTATGTTAATGTTGGTTGGCATGAGTGGGCCTATTAGTGAAGGGAATATTAATTTTTATTATTAGCTTGATTCCCTTTTCTCCTTTCCTTTTGAAATGTATATATATATGTATATTTAATTTAATAACTATATCTTCCCTCTTTTTTCTTTAAAAAATATATATAAACACACACACATACATATGTTAAGTTACATTAGTTTGTCTGCCACATAACTTTTTCATTTTTTCATTGAAGTGAATTACTTACAATATAATATTAAACATTTTAGAGTGAAAAGTCAATGGCATTTAGTATATTTAAAATGTTGTGCAACTATCATGTTTGTCTCATCCCAAAATAGTTTTGTCACCCCCAAAAGAAATCTCAAACCCTTTACGCAGCTACTCATCATTCCCTCATTCCCCCAGCCTCTGACACTATGAATCCTCATTCTGTATCGATGGATTTATACATCCTGGATATTTTATACAAATGGAATCATAGAATATATCCTCTTTTGTCTCTGTTTTCTTTTCACTTGGAGTTTTTTTTCTTTTTGGTTCCTCTAAGTTGTAGCATGTATCAATACTTTATTCCTTTTTTGCAGCTGAAGAATATTTTATCATATGTATATAACATAAATTTTCTCTACATTCATCTCTTAATGGCCATTTGGGTTATTTTCGTCTTATGGTTATTACGAATAGTGCTGCCAAGAATATTAAGGTACAAGTAAGTATTTGAGTGCCTGTTTTTAATTTCAGGGGCATATACCTAAAAGTAGAAATGCTGGGTCATATGATAATTCTATATTTAACTTTTTAAGGAACCCCCAAAATATTTTCCTCAGTGGCAGCACCATTTTTCATTCCCATGAGCAATGTTAATGGTTCTCTACAACCTTGGTAATAAAATAATTTCTTGATATCTGCGAAGGATTGGTTCCAGGACCTACCCCCATTCTCTTTCCCCCACAACCCCTTGCCCAGATACCAAACTCTGGGGACCCACAAGTCTTTTATATAAAATGGCACCACATTTACATGTAAACTATGTACATTTTCTCACATATTTATGTCATCCCTAGATTATTTATAATACCGAATAGAATGCCTACACAGCACTTTACTTGCGTGGATTCAACGTAGTGCTTGATGCCGAGCCAATTCAAGTTTTACTTTTCAGAATTTCTTAGAATTTTTTTTCCAAATATTTTTGATAGGAAGTTAATTGAATCCAGTCCTCTGATGCTCAAAGATTTGGAGAACCAATTGTACTTGTTATTCCCCCTTTTTTATAAAAACTATGTTATTATTGTAGCAATCCTCAGGAATGAGAAGTGGCATTGCGTGGTGGTTTTGATTTGCTTTTCCTTAGTGACAAATAATGTTGAACATCTTTTCATGGGCCACTGGCCATTTGTATATTTTTAGAGAAATGTGTATTAAAGTTTTTGGCCCGTTTTTAAAATTGTGCTGCTTGTCTTTTTGTTGTTGACTTGTAGATATTTTTTATTTATTCTGGATGGTAGACCGTTATCGGATACACAACTTTCAAATATTTTTCCCCATTCTGTGTATACTCTTTTTACTGTCTTGATGGTTTCCCTAATGCATAAAATTTTAATTTTGATGAAGTCATATATATATACACACACACATACACATACATATATATGTATACATGTGCTTCTGTGTGTGTATATGTATAATATATACATATATTATTTTGTTGCTCATACTTTTGGCATTATACCAAAAGTCGATTTCCAAATTCGAGTGTATTGAGATTTACTCTTACATTTTCTTTTAGGTGATGTGTGGTTTTAGCTCTTTAACTCATGGACCTATTTTTATTTCATATTTGTATTTGTCGTAAGGTAAAAGTAAAACCGTATTCTTTTGCAGGTAAATATGCAGTTGTCCCGGTGCCAGTTGTTAAAGAGTCTTGGCACTCTTACTGAATCGTCTTGGCATTCTTGTTGAAAATCAATTGACCATATTCGTATGGTTTTGCGTGTGGATTCTTAATTCCATTCCATTAGTTTATATGTCTACTCTATGCCAGTACTGCACTATTTTGGTTACTGTAGCATTGTAGTAAGTTTTGAAGTCAGGAAGCATGAGTTTGTACTTCTTTTAAAACATTGTTTTAGATATTTGTATTGTATTTCCTTTGTATTTATTAGTTTGATTCCCTTTTCTCCTTTCCTTTTGAAATGTATATATATATGTATATTCCTTTGTATTTCCACATTAACTTGAGGATATGCTTTTTCATTTCTGGAAAAAAGGTCATTGGAATTTTAATATGAGTTGAATTGCATCTGTAGATCACTTTGGTTAGTAATGACATCTTAACAATATTAACTCTTCCAATGCATGAACATGAGATGTCTTTGCATTTACTTAGTTTTTCTTTAATTTCTTTCTGCACTATTTTGTAGTTTCCAGTGAACAAGTCTCACTTTCTTGTACTTTTTTGTTTCAAGTTGTTTTATTCTTTGAATGCTCTTGTAAATGGAATTGTTTTCATAATTTTCTTAAAGCATTGTTCTTTGCTGGTATATAGAAACAACTGGTTTTTGCATATAGATCTTGTACACTACAACATACTGAATGTTTATTATCTATAGTAGCTTTTTTGTGGAAAGTCAGAAATGTTGTATATATACAATCATGTCATCTTCAAATAGAGTTTTACTTCTTACTTTCCAATTTTTTATTTCTTTTTCTTAGTTAAATGTTCTGGCTAGAATTTCCAGGACAATATTGAATAGCACTCGTAAAAATGAGCGTATTTACCTTGTTCCTCAATTTAACAGTATAGCTTTCAGTCTTTCGCCATTGGCTATCATGGTAGCTGTAGGTTTTTCATCAATAGCTTTTTTCACATTAAAGAAGATCCCTTTTATTCTTGTTCTCCGAGTGTGTTAATCATGAAAGGGTGCTGAATTTTGTCAAATGCTTTTCTTTCACCAATAGAAATCATCATGTGGGTTTTTCCTTCATTTTACAAATGTGAGGTCTTATAACCGATTATTTTCTTATTTTGAACTACTCTTGCATTCCTAGGATAAATCTATATTTATAATGAATAGTCTTTGCCTAGCTTTGGTATCGGTAATACAGGCCTCAAAATGATTGGAAAGTGCTTTCAACTCTTATTTTTTGGAAATGATTGAGACAATTTGGTGTTAATCACTTTTTAAATGTTTGTTACAATTCACCAATCAACCCCTCTGGTCCTTGACTTTCCTCTTTTGGAAGTTTTTGATTACTCGTTCAATTATTTACTTAATAAAGGTTTAAGATCTTCTAGGATCATTTTATGCAATTTGAATACTCCCTACAGTTTATTTCATCAAGTTTATCTAATTTGATGGCATACAATCATTCAGAACATTATCTTATAATCTCTTTTAATTCTATAGGATCAATAGTAATGTCTTCACTTTTATTTCATATTTTAGTTACTTGTGTCTTCTCTGTTTTTTTCTTAGTCATTATAGCTAAAGATTTGTCAATTTTGTCTTTTTTTTCAAAGAGTAAAACATTGGGTTTGTTAATTTTCTCTATCGTTTTAATATTTAATTAACTTCTGGTCTAATTTTTATTATTTACTTCCTTTTGTTAGCTTTAGGCTTAGTTTTCCCTTATTTTTCTTGATCCTTAAATATAAAGTTTGGTTTTTGCTTTCAAATCTTTCTTCTTTTATAATGTAGGTGTTTATAGCTATACATTTTCTTTGAGTACTGCCTTCTCTGCATTCTATAGTTCTTCTATGTTGTTTTTATTTTTGTCTCAAAGTATTTCAAATTCCACATGTGATTTCTTCTTTGGCTCATTGGCTAGTTAAGAATTTGTTGTTTCCTTGCCATGTATTGGTAAATTTTACATTTTTCTTTCTGCTATTGATTTCTAGCTTTATTCCATTGTAGCCAGAGCAGATCCTTTATTTTTTTTTTCCGAGACAGAGTCTCGCTCTGTTGCCCAAGCTGGAGTGCAGGGGCATGGAAATACTTTTTATTATTTCAATCTTTTTAAATTAATTGTGACTTTTTGTGGCACAAAATATGATCTGTCCGGGAAAATGTTTCATGTGACTTGCAAATAACATATCTCCTGCTGTTGTTGGGTGAAGTGTTCTATATATTTGTTAGGTCTAGTTGTTATATAGAGTTGTTCAAATCTTATATTTTATTCTTAAACTTCTGTCTAGATTTTTACTCATTATGAAAAATAAGGCATTGAAGTCTCCCACTATTATTATAGAATTATCTATTCTTCCCTTCAATGTTGACAATGTTTGCTTCATATATCTCAGGACTCTGTTGTTTGTTGCTTATATATTTAAAATTTTTATATCTCCTTGATGAATTGACTTTTTATTAATATGTTATGTCATCCTTTGTTTCCTTTATCCAACAGAGCTCTTAGTATATTAATCATAGTTGTTTTAAATTCCTGGTCTGATAATTCCAACACTTCTGCCATATCTGAGTCTGGTTCTGATGCTTGCTGTTTCTTCAAGCTATGTGTTTTTTTTCTTGTTTTTTGTTTTACTTTTAGTATACATTGTATACATTTTTTTCTGGATAGCCATATAAGATATACTGGGTAAAAGGAATTGTGGTAAATAGGGCAGCCTTTACTAAGAAAAACAGAATGTTCTGGTGTATTTCAAAATTGTTCCTTCTTTCCTGCCTCTGTCAAAAGCACAAACATATTTTTCTCTAATATTTACTGTGAGAAGTTAATAGAAATCCTGGAAATAAATCTCTTAAAAGCGGGGATAAAGACCTATGATTGGTCTTCTATAGAGCTGTTAACCCTCAGACTTGTCCACTCTGAGCCACCACAAATTCTCTGACCATAGTTCAAGTTTTTACCCTAATCCTAGTTCCCATGAAGGTTTCTACTCAGGATTTTCTGCTCTATTAAGTTGTCATTATCTGTATTTGCCTGTCTACATTTCCAACTTTGCAGGCAGTGGTTTGCCCTGTGACCTCACTCCTCTGATAGATATAAGAAGAGTTGTTAATTTTTCAGTTTGTTCAGCTTCTTATTTACTTCTAGGACCAAGTGACAGTTTCGAAGCTTCTTACACACTGGAACAGAAAATAGAAGTCTTCCTTTGTCCCTAGTGACAGTTTTTGACTTAAATAGATTTTGTCCAATAATAGTATAGCTAACCTATGTATCTTGTTATGGTTTGTAAGGAATGTTATTTCCCACCCTTTTACTTTCAGTTTGCTTGTGTCTTTGGTTCTAAAGTGAGTCTCTTATAGATAGCATATAGTTGGATTGTGCTTTTAAATCCATCTCCCTATGTTTGCCTTTTGTTTGGAGAGTTCAATTTATTTATACTCAGAGTGTTTCTAATAAGGAAAAATGTGTTTCTGATATTTTGTTATATGGTTTCTATGTCATATCTATTTTTTTGTTCCTTATTCCATATTCCCTCCTCTACTGACTTTTTTGTTTTTTATTTATTTTGGTTGTACCATTTTGATACCCTTCTCATTTAATATATATATATATAAAATATATATTATATATTATATGTTATTTATATGAAACATATATTATATATTATATATTATTTATATAAAACATATATTATATATTATATATTATTTGTATAAAACATATATTATATATTATATATTATTTATATAAAACATATATTATATATTATTTATATAAAATATATATTATATATTATATATTATATATTATTTATATAAAACATATATTATATATTATATATTATTTATACAAAACTTATATTATATATTATATATTATTTATATAAAACATATATTATATATTATATATTATTTATATAAAATATATATTATATATTATTTATATAAATATATATTATATATTATTTATATAAATATATATTATATATCTATATATTATTTATATAAAATATATATTATATATCTATATTATTTATATATAATATATTATATATTTATATTATTTATATATAATATATAATATATCTATATTATTTATATATAATATATATTATATATCTATATTATTTATATATAATATATATTATATATCTATATATTATTTATAAATAATATATAATATATCTATATATTATTTATAAATAATATATAATATATCTATATATTATTTATATACAATATATAATATATCTATATATTATTTATATACAATATATAATATATCTATATATTATTTATATACAATATATAATATATCTATATATTATTTATATACAAATATATTATATATCTATATATTATTTATATATTATATATCTATATATTATATATCTATATATTATTTATATATTATATATCTATATATTATTTATATATAAATATATTATATATCTATATATTATTTATATATTATATATTATAGATCTATATATTATATATTATAGATCTATAATATATAATATATATTTTATATCTATTATATATCTCATATAATTATATATATATATGCCATATTCTTGGTGGTTATCAGGATGACTACAATTAACATTCTAAATTTATAAAAATCTAGTTTGAATTTATACCAACTAAACTTCAATAGCATACAAAAAAATTTGCTAACCTACAGCTCTGTCACCTTCCTTTACCTTGTTATTGTCATAAATTACAACTTTATACTGTATACCCATTAATGTAGACAGAATTATCATTTTATAAATTTATCTTTTATTATATAGACAATAGAGGAGTTACAGACCAAAAATACAATAGCACTGGCATTTACATTTACCTATGTTGTTATGTTTATGGGAGTTGTTTAGTTTTTTTATATGCCTTCCAATTACTGTCAAGTGACATCTTATTCAGCTTGAAAGACCATCATTAATATTTCTTGTAGGATAGTTCTATTAATAACAACATTTTGTTTATCTGGGAATGTCTTATGTTCTCATTCATTTTTGAAACAAGCTTAGTTTTGTTGAATAAAGAATTCTTGGTTGATGTTTTTTTTCACTTAGCATTTTAAAAATGTCATCCAATATGGTATGGATTTGTGTCCCTACCCAAATGTCATGTTGAATTGGAGGAGGGGCCTGGTAGAAGGTTATTGGATCATCGGGGATGGATTTCTCCCTTGCTGTTCTCATGATAGTAAGTTCTCACGAGATCTGATGGTTTAAATGTGTGTGGCAATTCCCCTCCTAATCTCTCTCTCCTGCCACCGTGTGAAGGTCCTTGTTTCCCATTCAACTTCCACCATGAATGTAAGTTTCTTGAAGCCTCCCAGTCATGCTTCCTGTTAAGCCTGCAGAACTGAGTAAATTGATCCTCTTTTCTTCATAAATTACCCAATCTCAGGTAGTTCCTTATAGCAGTGTAAAAATGAACCATACACCATCCCACTCCCTTCTAGCCTCCAGGTTTCTAATGAGAATATTGCTGTTAATATTATTGAAGATCCATTTTATATTATGAGTCACTTATTTTTTGTTTTCAAAATTCACTCTTCTGCTTTTCCTTCCAACAATTTTATTGCAATGTTTCCTTGTGGATCTCTTTGAGTTCTTCCTTCTTGGAGTTGAATGAACTTCTTGAAGGTATAGGTTCATGTCTTTTATCAAATTCACAGTTTTTGGGCATTCTTTCTTTAAATATTCTTTCTGCCCCTTTATCTCTCTATATTTCTTCTTGGATTTCTATGATGTATATATTGTTATGCTAATGGTGTCATACAAGTTTCATTTTTCTTCATTTTTATGTCTCTCTGCTCCTCAGATAGGATAACTTCAACTGACTTGTATTCAAGTTCACTGATTCTTTCTTCAGCCCACTCAAATCTGCCACTGGAACCTTCTAGTGAGTTTGCCACTTCAGTTATTATATTGTCAAGCTCCAGATTTTGATTGGTTCCTTTACAATTTTAATCTCTTTATTGATATTCTCTATTTGTTCAGATATTATTCTCTTAGTTTTCTTTAACTGTTTGAGATACTTAATTTTTTCTAGTAAATCCAATGTCAGGGCTTCCTCAGTTTCTGATAATTTCTTCTTTGTGGCATATTTTTTTATTTGCATGCTTTGCATGCTGAAAACTGGGCATTTTTTACACATAATGTAGTAACTATGGAAATCAGATTCTTCTCCCTCTTCAAGGTTTGTTTTTATTGTTTGCTGTGGACTATCACTTTGTTGTTTGGTGAGAGTTCCAAATTACTTTTGTGAAGTCTCTATTCTTTGTCAAGTGTGGTATCTGCAGTCTCTTTTTTTTTTCTTTTTAGATGGAGTCTCACTCTGTCACCCAGTCACCCAGGATGGAGTGCAGTGGCATGATCTCGGCTCACTGCAACCTCCACCTCCCAGGTTCAAGCAATTATTCTGCCTCAGCCTCCCAAGTAAGTGGGACTACAGGCGCACACGGCCACTCCTGGCTAATTTTTTGTGTTTTAGTAAAGACGGGGTTTCACCATGTTGCCCAGGCTGGTCGTGAACTCCTGAGCCCAGGCAATCTGCCCACCTCAGCTCCCCAAAGTGCTGGGATTACAGGCATGAGCCACTGTGCCCATCCTTCTTTTACTTTAGCTTATGCTCTGCTCATATTTTACAGACAGATTGAGAGAGAGGGAGGGAGGGAGGAAGAAGAGAAGGAGAAGGAAGGGGAGGGAAGTAACCTTCCAATTCTTCACACGTTGCCATTGTGCTAAAGCTCTCCTTCAACTCAGCCATGCACGACTTTTAGACTGCCCCTCCTGCTTACACTGAGGCTAGGAATCACGATCACCCAGAGGTGCAAGCTTGACGTCTTCTTAGGACTTTTCTAAGAATGAATTCTGACTTGGGCATGCATATAAATTTCTAAATTCCCTAGTATACATGAGCCCTTCTGAATGCTCCGATTTCTCAAAGAGTATATTCCTAGTATTTCCTTTTAAGTTTTAGGCTTTCTATTGTTTGTCTCAGTTGTAATCGTTTTCCCCAGGTGGTTGCGGGTTGGGTGTTTGTCTTACAATGTTGTCAAGAAATGCCTTCCACTTTTCTGCCAGGAGTAATTTCCATAATTTTCTAAACAAAGGTAGTACATGTCGCCTCGGTCTTTCAGGCAGGCCTTAGAAAGGTTAGAACAGACTAAAACAATTCTTTTAAAGATCTGTTCTGCTTCCTTAGAAATAGGGAACCTGAGTTCCACAATTAGAATGTAAGCGACAATCTTCAAGACCACCACCGAGCCTGGACGGGGATAGGACAAGGGTAAGTAAAAAAGACCACGAAATATTTCTACTATTTTTAAATTATCTTTTTCTTGATTCAGTGTTCAGTTGGTTGTTATAGATCTTTTCCTATTTTCCTGAGTTCTGACAAAGTGGATTGTGGCAGTTTTTGTTTGTGTTTGGAGTTACCTACTTTACTATTTTAGCTGATATCATTCTTAGCACATAAGCTTTTGTACTTCATATTAATCTCTTATTTTTTCTCTGGGTTCTGGGAGGTTTGTTCAAACTAGTAATGTGATTTTTGGTTTTGCTTTTTTATTTAGCTTTCAATTTTCTGTTAATCCCTCTATTGGGTTTTTTATTCAATAATTATGCATTTCATCTTCAGTCAATATTTTCCATTCTTAGATTTCTCCTTTTTGCTAGACACAATAACATGAAATCCACATAAGACCACTAAATTAGATATTTGCAAATGCCTTCCTTATGTTTTTGCCACATTGAAAACTGGTCTTTGTTTTTGAACAAGGTAGATTTTTCTTAATCCAAATTCATTCTTATCTTAGAAAAAAATGTCTCATAGATAGTAATATTATATTTTTCTGTCAGTCTTTTATTCTTTTTAGTTTTAAAAACTGGTCTTTTGTCCTGGGTCTTTAAGATTATCTTATTAGAAAAGTGGAAGATTTTGCAGAAAACCCACCATCAGAAGCTAATTATAATGAAAGTCTGTATTTCCTTAGCTATTTTAATGCTACACATTATATCTCTTGATTTGCCTGATTTTAGTCCAGGAATTTTGTGTTTTTTTTTCCCTAAGATACTAGATACAGCTAATACCAACCATTAGAATTAGCTTGTATCTCTTTAATCAAGTAATTTAAGATAATTAAAGACAATGTGGGGAGATAGAAAGACACACACACACACACACACACACACACACGGGGCAGGGGAGACAGAGAGAGAGAATGTCTATATCTCTATTTGTCTATATCCACACCAACCATTATAATTTGCTTATATTCCTTTAATCAAGTAATTAAAGATGATTGAAGATGATGTGGGGAGAGAGAAAGACACACACAAACACACACACACAGAGAGAGAGAGAGAGAGAGAGAGAGAATCTGTTTCTATTTGCCTATATCTACACCAGCAAAAAAATCCTGAACTCTGAAGCGTGAAGAATCGCTGAATATTGGAGAGAAGAAGCACCTCTAAAAACCACTGTAACTGCTTAGGTATATGTGGGAACAGGTAAATAGTTTCTAAATATACAAAAGGGAGAGAAAGTAGAGTCTATACAAACATAAAATTTTTTAACCGAAAGGCTTTTTGTCCATTGGATTGCCATCAAATAGAAAACATATCAATCCCTCCTTTTTAAAACAATTAAATGTAGTGAAATAATTTAAAAGGAACTACACTGATAGGAGATTTGGCATATCTTTTTTCAAATGTTTCATAATGTTTGGAAACAGGCCATTTCTCATGAGATCTAACTGTTACTTTTGCATGTTATTCAAAAATGCACACAGAAATACACACACAAATACACACTCACATTTTTTTGAAAAAATATATCACCCAGCATTTTACCCTTTCTGCATATTCTCAATTACTGGAATATTTGAATGTCCATATCAGTAAGTTTACGAGATTAATGTAAAATCTAGGGGCTATGATGACATTGTTTTAATTGTTCCCTGTGACTTTTAGATTTGTGTCAAAAAGGCAAAAGATCAACTAAAATTCCAATTAAAACACTGTGTAATAAAATCCTGTATAAATGGCTGACTTCATTAAATTCCAGCAGTAAATATGTGTTTCTTTTAAGAACAAGGCCTTTGGACTTCATGAAGAGAATTCTTTTTATTACTGAACAAACATGGCAATTTTAGGTACAAAATAGATTTAACTAATTCAAATACTGAATTACAAAAATCCTGAAGAATCTCTCAACTTGCTTAGTGATTACAACTGACATTCTCTAGAACAGCTCCAATTTTGTTTCAGACACATGGTTTCACTGCATATTGTTATCACCTGGGGAGCTTTTATAATTCCTGATGCCCTGCTTACTCCCTATGCCAATTAAATTAGAATGTGTAGAGATGAGATAAAAGTATTAGAAATATATTGCCAGGGAAATACAATACATAGCAAAGTTTGAGAATCATGGTGTTGACAGAGGCAGGAGGCAGACAAAGGCCTATGCAGCTAGGGAAGGGTCCCTGGAGAATCTCTGATCCACCCCACCAGTGTTTATGCCAGATATTTTGTACAGATGAGGGAATCTGCATGGGGGCTTGCCTGGGCATGCCCACAGAGGATGGTAGCCCACATGCACTGAGGAAATTGGGTGGAGCCACCAGGAATTCATGCCTTATGCAGGGGGGTAGCCTGGGCCTCCTCAGCTCCTTGGTTGTGGCCCTGGTTTTCAATTTGGGAGATGAAAACCTACTTGCAGGACACTCTCTCTTTGGTGAGAGTTTTCTTTTTGCTCAATAAATTCTGCTCTCCTCACCCTTCAATGTGTCTGCATGCCTAATTCTTCCTGGTCTTGAGACAAGAACCTAGATTAGTGGAGCTAAGGAGCAAAAAATCCTGCATCAGTGTAGTTTCTCAAGCAATAGTGTAGATAGAAATCATGACATGCTATGTTTAGCTTCATGGCTCCCTCCTCCTCTTAATTTGATTCAGTAGGTCAGGAGTGGGCACTTTAGTTGATTTGGATGTGAGTGAGCCATGAACACATTAAAGAAATACAGGTGTGAGATAGTGCTACTCACAGAGTGGTCCTTAGAATTAGCAGCATCAGGATCAGCTGTGAGCTCGTTAGAAATGTAAATGCATTGGTTCTACCACCGCCTACTGAAGGAGAATCCCTGAGCCTATGTTTTTGTCAAGCTCTCCAAGGGATTCTTCATGCACTTCATGCAATTTGAGAACCACTGTTTTAAAGCATACAAAGTGTGAAGTATAGGCAGATAGTTTCTGATTGGGGCCCAATTCAACCCACTGCTTCATATTTCTTCTATGTATAGTTTCTGATTGGGGCCCAATTCAACCCACTACTTCATATTTCTTCTATGTTTCAGATTGTCCACCATGGCACTAAGATTATGCCATGTGTTCCAAGATCTCCTCAGAGGTAACAGATTTTGGAGAAAGAGGGTACCAGGGAAGAAGAGATGGTGGACATAGGACAGGCTATTCACAGGAAAGAGCAACACACTTGGATTTAGAAGTTCTAATTTCCTTTCCTTCTGTGTCACTGATTAACTGGATTAATTTGGGTAAATGACTTCACCACTTTTTTTCCAAATATGACAGGAAGTGTAAAAATAAGGCTACATGTGGAATAACTTTTAAAATATGAATTTTCTATATAGATATTGCATTTTATTATTATTGTGCAAAGCCAGAAGAGTATATACTTAGAAAAGAAAATGCTAATATCAAATGAAGCTATTTTAGGACCATAGCTTAATAATACAGAAAGTGACAAAGGCAACACTTCTACCTTTACTATAAGAAAAAAGCTAGACAAACTGTATATTAGTGACTTTTTTGGAATGTATTACAAAACTAAGGTTGCAAGTCAATCAATTAATCCTACATCTGGGAGAAAGACTGCCCCTAAAGAGAAAGAAGACAGGACAACCATCTTACCAGGGGGATAAATCCATATAATCAGTAGGATGATTCAACTAAAAAATTTAACAATCACTAAAACCCAACTATAAGCTAGCTTAAGAATGTGAAATTAGCCAAGACAAAAAAGATCATATGAATAGTCCTAAAACCATTAAGGAAATTGAATTTGTAATTTTAAAACTTCCCCCCAAAATAATCTTGGGCCCAGAAGATTAGAATTCTACCAAATATTTAAATAGCACCAATTCTATAATTTTTTATTTTAAAATTTCAAAGAAAATAGAAGTAAAAGCTATGTTCACACAAAAACCTACACATTAATTTTATATCAGTTTTATTCATAACAGCCCCAAACATCTTGGTAAGCAACCAAGATGTCCATCAGTGTATAAATGCTTAAAAAACTGTGAGATATCCACACTATGGAATACTACTCAGAAATAAAAAGAAATGGATTATTAGTACAACAACATAGATGAATCTCAGTACTTATATTGTATGATAAAAGCCAGTCCCTAAAGATTACATACTGCATGATATCCTTTACCCAACATTCTTGAAATTACAAAATAATAGAGATGGAGGACAGATGAGTGGTTGCTAAGGGTTACAGAATAGGAGAGGGAGAAAAGTAGATTTGCCTATTAAAGGGCAACATAAGGTATCCTTGTGGTGATAGAAACGTTCCATATCTTGACTGTCAATATCCCAGATGTCAATATCCTGTTTGTGATATTGTACTACAGTTTTGCAAAATGTTACTACTAAGGAAAACTGGGTAAAGAGTACACAGAATCACTCTGTGTTGTTTCTTAAAACTGCATGTAAATCTAAAATTAACTCAAAATTTGTCATTAAAAATTAAGGAAAACACTTCTAAAATCTGTGCAGCTTAGAAATAAGACAATAAATTAAAATTCATATCAGTAAATAGGTCCCCCAAAAACTGAGAAGACAAACCTATAAAATAATGTGCAAAGAATTACGATCCAATTAACTTGTGAAAAGATGCTTACCTTATCTAGCAATCAACAACGCCAATTTAAGAAAATGTATTTTATAGATTTATATACTGTGAACTCAAAGAAGAGAAAGAAATGGACATCTATGTTTATTGTTAAAAGTACTACAAATCAGTACAACTTCTAGAATGGCAATTTGGCAGTATCTATCAAAATTTCGAGCATATAATATGTATACAAATAACTGAGCAATTCTAAACAACTGTACCATATGACCTCTATAAGGCCAGTATTATTGACTGCTCTTTCAGGTACTGTAGCGAGTGATAGGAAAAGAAAGTTAAAAGACAGTCTCTACACTTAAACCTTTGTGTATAAGTACTCAAAATTATACTAGATTGAGTTAGTTGGAGAAAAAGGAGCTTTTTGTGAAAATGCAGAATAATTTGTGTTGAGTATTATTTAGTTATACAAGCAGAGATAGAGAAGAGGAGATGTGGAAGCAGGGGGACCATATTCTCATGTGCTCCCAAATGTTTCCAAATCTGAATTTCCTGTCCCACTAAAGAATGGAACGTGAAGAAAATAAGGTATTAGAAGAAGTTATAACACTGATGAGCTTTGGCTCTGTGGACTGTTGACAATTCAGATAAAGCCAATTAGAAAAGCAGAACTTCATGTGAGAGACAGAACTGGCCTCAAAGCGATACAGCAAAATTCAACTTGTCTAAGCCAACACAGGTTCTAGGCAACAGAAATCTTCAGACAGCCATCACTGAGGTGTGTTGTGGGACAGAGTTGGTGTAATCTTTGGAGCAGTTTCTAGTCATGAATACCATCGTGGAGACAGAGGATAAGCTTGGGTTTTATTATCAAGCCTTTGATGAGGAATCAAAACTCTATCCAAATGAACTGAAATTCAGTTCCTTTCCCAGAAGAAAAAAACTTTTTTTAAAGACAAGCTCATTTGAAGAAATCAAGACAGGAGTTATGAGAAAATCATACCTTTATGGAAATGCAGATGTTAATGGTTAGTTTCATATACTCCCAAAACAAACTAAGAAACAAAAACAATTATTTATGACAAGACGAATTCTAAATCCCACTTTAGGCATTTAGACTAAATCTCTAGAATTAGTTTCAAAACCTGTTTCTGAAAGGTATTAGATGAAAGAATTTCTAAGTTTTCTTCCTGTTATGAGTAATTGTTTATGTTCCTCTTGGACCCTATTTTTAACAAGAGAAGAGACTCCTGAGAAAATAATGCATAGAGAAATAATTTAGATAGGAAGGAATTATGAATAGAAAATAATAGTTTCAATCACCTACAGTGATTCCTTGTTACTTTCAATTTTGGGAGGGAATGAGGGTGAGGGTTTTATTTAGTTTTTGAATGTGTAATATTTTCTCAAGATTCAAAATTTAAAAATTATTAAAAACTGTCTTAAGAGGCCTGACTCCATATTTTTGATGTATGACAGCTGACTTCTTTTAAGCCTCTCCCTCTTCTTTTCCTTTGGTCTGACATCTATTAAATAGATAAGCTAAGAAATCCTGCACATTTCTCCTCCTTTGGTGCCTGCCGGAAATTCACACCTCACAAAATTCCAGCTCATGAAAACTTCTATCCACTATAAGGCCTGATCCACTCACTTTGCATCCCTCAAGCCAATCTATGTCTGTTTGTGCCACCTCACTCTCCCTGGAAGTCCCTTATGTAAGTAGCAAGCTTTTCAAACTTTGAGTGTTGAGACAGGCTGTCTTCTTTTTGTGGAATATCTGAAAAAATGGTGCTGTGAGCAGGATGTGTAGATGATATCCACCACTAGCAGGGGTCTTTCTTCTCTTGCTTTGGCTTGATGACTGGCTCTGCCGCCTGCCAGCGGAGCAATCCTTTTGATCAGCTGCTTGCTGGCTAGCAAGCTCTTTGAGCTGTGTTGCTGCCTTCAGGCAAGTTTGTGCCTTCAGCTGTGCTGCACAGTGCTGCATTTGCTAAGCTCTACCCAGTCTTTGTTATGAGTCATATGAAATTGAGGTCCCCTCTTATAGTGGCCTTGGCTTGTGTGTCTCAGCCTCAGCCTGGACCTATTGTGTGTCTCAATTTCAACATACACCGTGGCAGAACTTTACGCTGAGAAGAATGACTCTCATCCTGTGACTCTTGGTTGTGTCCTAACCAGGCACTGGCTTCCATTCTATAGAGTCATCAGGGGAAAGACTGATACCCTATAAAATATGTGGGTTCACTTTGAGCAGAAGAGGAGCTGTTACTAGGTGGCATGCCAAGATCCACACTCCTAAAAGCAGATGGCACAATAAAACCTTACAAAATGTTTTTACTGTTGATGTTACTGCATATGCCTGTCATCAAAACAGATGTAGATCTCCAAGTTATAAGTAAAATTACCTACGGTATATTTGTGGCACAGTCAGGGGGCTAATTCAACCATTTTAATGGAGGAGGCCCCTAATGCTGATGACAATGATGAGAGATTCTCTGGAGAAAAAAAAAATCTTCCAAACATGAGCTGAGTAGAGACCTTGTCACCCCACAAAAGTATATACAAAAAAACAGAGGAAGACAGTGAGAGAGAAAGAAATAAATTTCTAAGGATTTTTTAATTCCAATCACTGGCTTGCAGACAGTATCTTTAGACCTGCCTTGGGGCAAGGACACAAACCTGACTAGTTTTATGACTTGCTGTTTATAAAGCCCTGGGGTCTTGAGTAAACAAAGGTGGTAGCCTGGTAGTGGTTAAAGCTGGCCTTGGGCAAGATCCAGTGGTGTGCCAGCTTCAGGTTAAACCCAGAGTAGTCCTAGCCGTGGTGGCCAAAGGGTTGCTTGCATCACCACATGCCCAGTTCCATGTGGCTCAGCTCAGAGAAAGAGACGCTATTTGGGAGAAAGTAAAGGGAAAGATCAAGAGTCTCTGTCTGATAATCCAGAGAATTTATCTGGATCCTATTGAAGACTACCAAAGCAGTAACTCTACAAGTCTGCAAAAATAATCTTCTTGGGCTTGGGGCCCAAGTCCCCTTTAATACCTGGAAAGCCTTTTCAAGAAGGACAAGCAAAAACAAGCCCAGACTATGAGGACTACAATAAATACCTGAATCTTCAATGCCCAGAAACTGATGAACATCTACAAGCAGCAATATCATCAGAAAAACATGACCTCAACAAATGAACTAAATAAGTCACCAGCTTCCAATCCTGGGGAAACAGAGATACATGACCTTTCATGCAGAGAATTCAAAATAGTTGTGTTGAGAAAACTCAAAAAATTCAAAATAAAACAGAGAATAAATTCAAAACTGTATCAGATATTTTAACAAAGAGTATCATAATTAAAAACAAGTAGAAATTCTAGAGTTGAGAAATGCAATTGACATGCAGAAGAATGCATCAGAGTCTCTTAATAGCAGAAGTGATCAAGCAGAAGCAAGAATCAGTAAGCTTAATAACAGGATATATGAAAATATGCCATCAGAGGAGACTAAAGAAAAAAGAATAAAAAATAATGCAGCATGCCTACAGGATCTAGATAATAGCTTCAAAAGGGCAAATATAAGCATTTCTATCCTTAAAGAGAAGACAGAGAAAGAGATAGGGATAGAAAGCTTATTCAAAGAGATGTTCACATATCGGCGAACTTGCCCCCAGTAGTCACGTAGGTTCTTTACTATTTTCCCTAAGCATCAGCCGGGTTGAGAAATAAAGGGACAGAGTACAAAAGAGAGAAATTTTAAAGCTGAGCATCCGGGAGAGACATCACGTGTCGGTAGGTTCTGTGATGCCCCCCAAGCCGTAAAACCAGCAAGTTTTTATTAGTGATTTTCAGAAGGGGAGGGAGTGTACGAATAGGGTGTGGGTCACAGAGATCACATGCTTCACAAGGTAATAGAATATCACAAGGCAAATGGAGGCAGGGTGAGATCACAGGACCACACGACCCGGGCAAAATTAAAATTGCTAATGAAGTTTCGGGCACCACTGTCATTGATAACATCTTATTAGGAGATGGGGTTTGAGAGCAACCGGTCTGACCAAAATTTATTAGCCAGAATTTCCTCATCCTAATAAGCCTGGGAGCGCTATGGGAGACTGGGGCTTATTTCATCCCTACAGTCTCAACCATAGAAGACAACCACACCTAAGAGGGCCATTTTAGAGGCCCACCCTCAGGGGCACATTCTCTTTCTCAGGGATGTTCCTTGCTGAGAAAAAGAATTCAGCGATATTTCTCCTATTTGCTTTTTTTTTTTTTTTTTTTTTTTTGAGACGGAGTCTCGCTCTGTCGCCCAGGCTGGAGTGCAGTGGCGCTATCTCGGCTCACTGCAAGCTCTGCCTCCCAGGTTCACGCCATTCTCCTGCCTCAGCCTCTCCGAGTAGCTGGGACTACAGGCGCCCGCCACCACGCCCGGCTAATTTTTTGTATTTTTTTTTTAGTAGAGATGGGGTTTCACCATGGTCTCGATCTCCTGACCTCGTGATCCGCCCGCCTCAGCCTCCCAAAATGCTGGGATTACAAGCGTGAGTCCTATTTGCTTTTGAAAGAAGAGAAATATGGCTCTGTTCCGCCCAGCTCACTGGCAGTCAGAGTTTAAGGTTATCTCTCTTATTCCCTGAACATTGCTGTTATCCTGTTCTTTTTTCAAGGTGCCCAGATTTCATACTGTTCAAACACGCATGCTCTACAAACAATTTGTGCAGTTAACGCAATCAACACAGGGTCCTGAGGCGACATACATCCCCCTCAGCTGACAGGATTAAGAGACTAAAGTAAAGACAGGCATAGGAAATCACAAGGGTATTGATTGGGGAAATGATAAGTGTCCATGAAATCTTCACAATTTATGATCAGAGATTGCAGTAAAGAAAGGCATAAGAAATTATAAAAGTGTTAATTTGGGGAACTAAGAAATGACCATGAAATCTTCACAATTTATGTTCAGAGATTGCAGTAAAGACAGGCATAAGAAATTATAAAAGTATTAATTTGGGGAACTAAGAAATGTCCATGAAATCTTCACAATCCATGTTCTTCTGCCATGGCTTCAGCTGGTCCCTCTGTTCGGGGTCCCTGACTTCCTGCAACATTCACAGAACTTCTCAAACCTAAAGAAAGATATCAACATTCAAGTACAAGAAGGTTATAGAACACCAAGCAGATTAACCCAAATACCATCTCAAAGCATCTAGTAATCAAACTCCCAAAGGTTAACGATAAAGAATCCCAAAAGCAGCCAGAGAAAAGAAATAAATAACATACAATGAATCTCCAGTATGTCTGGCAGCAGACTTTTCAGTGGAAAACTTAGAAGCCGGGACGTGACATATTTAAATTACCTACAGATAAAAAACTTTTACCCTAGAATATTATATCTGGCCAAAACATCCTTCAAGCATGGAAGAGAAATAAACACCTTTGGAGACAAACAAAAGCTAAGGGATTTCATTAACATCAGACCTGTCCTACAAGAAATGCTAAAGGAAGTACTACCATCTGAAAGAAAATAATTTTAATGAGCAGAAAGAAGTCATCTCATGGTACAAAACTCAGTGGTAATAGTAAGCACACAGAAAAATAAAGAATATTATAACATTGTAATTATGCTGTATAAATTATTCTTAATTAGAAACACTAAATAATGAACCAATCAAAAACAATAACTGAAAAAGCATTTGATAAAATTCAACATTCATTCATGATAAAAGGCCCAGAAAAAACTGGGTATACAAGAAACATATGTTGACATACTAAAAGCCGTATGTGATAGACCCATAGCTAGTATCATGCTGAATGAGGAAAAACTAAAATCCTTTCCTGTAAGATCTGGAACACGACAAGCATGTCCACTTTCAACACTGTTATTCAACATGGTTCTGGAAGTCCTGGCTAGAGCAATTAGACAAGAGAAAGAAATAAAAGTTATCCAAACTGGAAAGGAAGAAGTCAAATTATTCTTGTTTGCAGATAATGTGATCTTATATTTAGAAAAACCTAAAGATTAGACCAAAAAGCTATTAGAATATATAAACAAATTCAGTATAGTTGCACAACATACAAATAGTAGCATTTCTATATGCTAACAGTGAATAATATGAAAAAGGAATTAAGAAAGTAATCCCATTTATAGTAGCCACAAATAAAAATTAAATATGTAAGAATGAACTTAAACAAAGAAGTGAAAGATCTCTACAATGAAAACTATGATACAGTGATGAAAAAAATTAAAGACACCAAAAAATGGAAAGATATTTTATGTTTACGGATTGAAAAAAATTAAAACCGTTAAAATTTTCACACTCCCCAAAGCAATCTACAGATTCAATGCAATCTCTATCAAAATACCAGTGATATTCTTCACAGAAATATTTAAAAAATCCTAAAATTTATATGGAATCACAAAAGACCCAGAATAGCTGAAGCCATTCTAAGCAAAAAGAGCTATAGTAACCAAACAGCACATTACTGGCATAAAAACAGATTCATAGACCAATGGAATAGAATAGAGAACCCAGAAACAAATGCACACATCTATAGTGGGCTCATTTTCGACCATAGTGTCAAGAACATACACTGGGAGAAAGACAGTTTTCAATGAATGGTACTGGGAAAACTGGACATCCATTTGCAGAAGAATGACACTAGACCCCTATCTCTCGCCCAAAGTCATTATAAAAATTTAAATCAAAATGGATTAAAGACGTAAATCTAAGGCCTCAAACTATGAAGTTACTGAAAGAAAATATTGGGGAAACTCCTAGACATGGTCTTGTCAAAATTTTCTTGAGTCATACCCCCACAGGAAACCAAAGCAAACATAGACAGATGGGATCATATCAAGTTAAAAAGCTTCTGCACAGCAAAAGAAATAAACAACAAAGTGAAAAGATAACCCACAGAATTGTAGAAAATATTTGCAAACTACCCATCTGACAAGAGACTAATAATCAGAATGTACAGGTAGCTCAAACAACTTTATAAGGAAAAAACCCTAATAATTTTATTACAAAACGGGCAAAAGATATGAATAAGCATTTCTCAAAAGAAGACATAAAAGTGGCAAGCAAGCCTATGAAAAGGTGCTCAACATCACTGATCATCAGAGAAACACAAATCAAAACTACAATGAGATATCATCTCACCCCAGTTAAAATAGCTTTTACGTAAAAGTCAAGCAATAACAAATGGGGGCAAAGATGTGAAGAAAAGGGAATCTTTGTACATTGTTGGTGGAAGTGTAAATTAGTATATCCACTATGAAGAACAGCTTGGAAATTCTTCAAAAAACTAAAAATAGAGCTACCATACGATCCAGGAATTCCACTGCTGGATATATGCCCCAAAGAAAGGAAATCAATATATCAAAGAGATATCCATACTCCCATGCTTATTGCAGAACTGTTCACAATAGCCAAGATTTGTAAGCAACATAAGTGTCTAACAACAGATGAATTGATAAAGAAAATGTGGTATATATACACAATGGAGTACTATTCAGCCATAAAAAAGAATGAGGTCTTATTATTTACAGCAACATGGATAAAACTAGAGGTCATTATGTTAAGTGAAATAAACCAGGCATAGAAAGGCAAACATTGCTTGTTCTCACTTATTTGTAGGATCTAAAATTCAAAACAATTGAATTCACAGAGATAGGGAGTAGAGATATGGTTTCCAGAGGCTGGGAAGAATAATGGGGAGTATGTACAAGGTGAGGATGGTTAATGGGCACAAAAAATAGTTATAACAAAGGAATAAAGCCTATTATTTGATTACACAACAAGGTAGCTATAGTAAAAATAATTTAATAGAACATTAAAAACAATTAAAAGAGTATACATGAATTGTTTATAACCCAAAAGATAAATGGTTAAGGGGATGGATACCCAATTTCCATGACGTGATTATTGGGCATCATATGCCTATATTAAAATATCTCATGTAGCTCATAAATATATACACCTACCATGTACCTATAAAAATTAAAAATTAAAAAAATATAGTGGCTCAAATTGTGGTTACATCTGGGGATGCACTAACGTAAACAAGATACCCCCTATAATCTTAGAGGAGTTGCTGAATATAAAACAGGAGAAAAATGATAACACCTCACCTTAACTATCAGAGCCATCACCTTGCCTAAATTGCCTATGATCATCAAACCCATTGCCCCCAAATATTCCTAAATTTCCTGGAATTAGGCTTCCAGAGGTTGTGAGATTGTGACCCTTCCTGATGACTAATTGATAGTCCCAACACAATTTCATGAATTATCTTTCATTTCACCATTGATTTGTGTTGTTTTCTTTAATAAGTACTAAATTTCCATACGTCTGGATCTATATTGAACTCTATTTTTTCTATTGATACTTATCTGTTCATGACTAATACCACCCAGTGTTAACTACTGAAGCTTTATTGCATACATATTACCTAAAACTTAATAGGGGTTGCTCCCATTCTTATTTCTGACTCACAATTGATCCTGGGAACTTGTAAATTTCCTCGATCAAAATATCTTCCCCCTATAGGTAGAACTACTTCTCTACCTTCTACCTATCAACCCTGCATTGAATCTCTGGAGTGAATCCTGACTTTCAGCCCATGTTTCTTCAAACTTTACTGCATATTAGACTCTTCTGGGAAGCTTTAAGAACCCCAGTGCCTATGCCTTATCCCATGCCAATTACATCAGAATATCTGGAAGTAGAAGCCAAGCATTAGAATTTTTTAAAGAATTCAGATTCCAATATGCACCACACTTTGGCAACCACTACGTTTAGATTTAAACAACCCAGATGCCCAGATAATTGCTCACTATGTCAACTGCGATGTAAAAAGCTTGTTATTAGTTTAGGAGCCCTTGATTTTGTGAAAAAGATTCTCTGTGACACATTTTTCTCTCTGTCTTTCTCTCCTCCCACTCCTCCTTCCATCCATCTCTCACCTTGCTCTTATCAATTCTCTGCCAAAGCTGAGAGTCCCACCACCATACATGCTTGACAGTGATCTCTATCTTCTTAGATGCCAATTGTGCCATCTTACTGGTATTTCTCTTAGACAAACAAGTAAACTGCTTATAATTGAATGTTTCTACTAACATCATCATTCATATGTGGGTGTATCTCATCTTGAGTTCCAAATGTTTCCAGTCTGGCATGACTCGGAGGACACCAAGACCTTACCCTCAACCTATCCCTGCAGAATTAAATGGGGGGAACTATTGTGATTTAGGTTGTGTAAGCTTTTATATTACACCACATAAAAAGAACATTCAAACAAAAATGCATATCTGAGAAACAAAATAATACTTTAAGAATCTAAAAAGAATGTCAGAACAAATTCTGTGGGGATGTCTTTATTTCTTAAGGTCCTTAATGACAGTTAAAATATTTATATTTCGTAATAAAGTTTCACGGTTTTGTTTAAAATTGCATTTTTCCACATAGTCAGATCCTGGCTGAGCTTCAAAGTTTACTAATTTGTGTTTGATGTCTTAATTACTAGTGCACTTTGCTGACACTCTACAGAACAGTTTTGACTCTCCACATTTGGTCAGCTTCCCTCAAAAGGTAAATATGTCAAGTAAAAATGAAAGAAAAGAAGCCCAAATATATATATTTTTAACTGAAGCCAAGTAGTCGCAACAGCTGTTTATTTTTTATTTGCTTGTTTTTAATTAGAACAAGGAAATAAAATTCAATTTGTTTAAAGTTAGTCTTAATTGCACTTCCTCAAATTTATTTTCCCTGATTTTTATCTTCATGCAATTAAGTAGTTTTGTGATAATACACAGTGGTATTGTTGGCTTTTATCTGTTGTCTACAGTTTAATTTTATACACAATTTTACATTAAGGGATTTGAATTTTGTTTTATGGGTATTTATTATTTTTGTTGTTTTTTTACTGGCTGAAAATATTCTCACATTCATTATTTAGGGAAAAACATGGCAATACCCAGTCAAATAAGATGTAGCTCTTCCTATCGCCATGTTATCACTCCTCCCTTCCCCCATCTTTCTGTTCATACAATAAGGTTGTGTGAACAGCAGCCAGCATTAACTGGTGCTACTGAGTCACCTCTGGCAGCAGGATCATGGATATCCCATTCTCTTAGTCATTTACAGAGAAATGCTCCTGGCATGGCATGTAGATTGACATATCCAGAGTGCTAAAGTTTCAGGAAAGAAATCCATGTATCCAATGACCATTCTGCCTTCTGGACTATATTATGTGATGCCTGTTAATATAAAACAGAGCCTCTTAAACAACATCCATCAATGTATTTCCCATGTCCCTCTACTTCAACAATTTAAACATAGCTCTTTGAGAAATTATTTTAAAATAATGGTATCATCTCTGTATATCAACATACTTAATTTATCTCTGGTCCTGCATCACATCTTACATTCATTGCATTCACCTTAGATATAATGAGGACCTAAAGACTCTAGGATAATTGGGAAAACCATGAGCTTTACAGTGAAGCAAAACGGACTCCCATTTGAGCCATAGCATTTAAGATCTATGTGATTTGGACAAATTACTTAAAGCTTCTGAGGTCTAATATCATCATCAATAAAACAGGTATATAGTCCAATCCTAGCTGTGTTATTGAATTATACATGACAGTGATATTTAATTTTTTCAGCAGAATATTTTATAAAAACAAAATTATGGCCAGGCACGGTGGCTCACGCTTGTAATCCCAGCACTTTGGGAGGCCGAGGGGGGCGGATCACGAGCTCAGGAGATCGAGACCACGGTGAAACCCCGTCTCTACTAAAAATACAAAAAAATTAGCTGGGCGTGGTGGCGGGCGCCTGTAGTCCCAGCTACTCAGAGAGGCTGAGGCAGGAGAATGGCGTGAACCCGGGAGGCGGAGCTTGCAGTGAGCCAAGATCGTGCCACTGCACTCCAGCCTGGGCGACACAGCGAGACTCCGTCTCAAAAAAAAAAAAACAAAATTATGTACAGAACTTTTTCACAGAAGCCCAACATTGAAAAGCAGATTTAAAAAATGAATATCTTGACAAAAACTTGTTTTGCTGAATTATTAGTTAAAATCTTAAGAAAGAAAACATGAAGTATAAAGAAAATTACTTCGAAAGTTCTGGAAGTCTCTAGATGAAATAGATAGACTCATGTATTCATTCAAGACTTTTTTGAATGTAGTACCATGTGTTTATACTTTAATAGGTGCTGGAGAGCCTGTAGTGAGCAAGACAGAACCAATCTGTCCCCCAGGGATTTTATACTCTAGTCAGGGAGAATTACAGTTAACAGATAAGCAGAAGTATTTATGAGATCTATCTGAGAGTGATAGCTTTTTTGATGAAAATTAAAACGAAGTAATGTGATAATTAAGAGGTTAATTTCTGAAAGGATGGTAAGGTAAGGCATCAGGAGATGACATTTGAACAGTAACATTCTTAATGTGAGGCAGGTATGTTAATATGTGGAAAAAATGCTCTCTATGTCAATTTTGGAGAAAGGATGTTCAGAGTAAAGAACAACTCATATATGCTGATGCAGAGTCATTGTTGACTTATTTCAGGTAAACTAAAGAAGCCACTGAGACAGGAGAGGAGGAAGCCAGAAGGGAGTGATAGGGAATGCAATCAGAGTTAGTTAAAGGCTGCAGCATGCAGGGTCTTTGTAAGCCCATGATAAGGGGTTGGAATTTTATGCTAACTCATTGAGAACCCACTGAGGTATTTTCAGAAGAGAAGTAATGAAATTCATGTGTTTAAAGGGTTATTTTTCCTATGTGAGAACAGTCTGTAGGACACAAGCATAGAAGAAGAGATACCTCTATCATACTACTCTAGTAGGAGATGATACCAACTTGGAGCTGAGTGGCAGCAAGGGAGGGCTGTGAAGTGCCATGATTTGAGATATATTTTGATGGAAGAACCAACCAAATTTGCAGACAAATTGTATATGAGCCCAAGGATATCTCCAGCATTCTGGGCCAGAGCAAAAGAGAAGCTAGAAATGGCGTGGAGCAGTAGGATGTGGGTTAGGGGAGCCACACTTCTTTTCCAAGATTATTGCAAAGAAATTTTCAGTCATGAGAATTTTTGAAAATTCTTCTACATGTTGCCATGTAACACCCATAGGGAAGTGTGTCACTGGAAAAAAGTTAAATATTATGGCACGAATCTTCATACAAGACTGTGGTTGTGTTTGCCTTGGGGAGAAAGTGTCGAGCTAGAGACAGAGATTATGAAGCCATTTGCCATCATATGTTTTGCTTTGCTTTAGTATAATGTTGTCTCCAGAATTTTTGTTTAGGAGTTATAGACAAATGGTCTTATTGTATAAGATAACGAGGAAATTTTTCTTAAAAATGCTTTGAATGTCAAGATAAACTGGGAAAAACCCTGATAGATCAACAGAAACACTTGGGCGAAAACCTCCTTAAATTAATTCTTTACCTACGTTATGACCCAGCATTATGTATGCAAGAGAAATGCTTACTTAGTTTATCAGGAAACATCTATGCTAATGTCTTTAGAGCTACTGATCAAATACAGAAAACTTGAAGTTGCACAAATGCCTGTCAGTGGGAGAGTAGATGAATAAGCTGTGGCAAATCAAACAATGCAATATGTTCTAAGAGTCAAAACAAATCAACTACAGCAATATGCAATGATACGGACCTTCATAAGACAACGTTAAGGGGGAAAGCAAAATCCCTAAGTGGCCCATAAATATGATACCCTCTCTCTAAAGTGTGAAACAAATAAAATTTAAAAATATTTTTAGTAGAAAATGAAAATATAACTAAACAATAAAATCTCATTTAAAAGGAAAGCAAGAAGGGACAAACATAGGATTCAGGATGTGTGACACCTATGGATATGGGGATGCAGGAAATATGTCCATGGGAAGCATAGGATTCAAGGCAGGCTACTGTCAAGGTCCTAGCTTTTGTTTAGAATGGTGGGTCCATAGATATTTCTTACTTTTTAAAAATATCTAACTATATATCTTAAAAAGCTATTTTTTAAAAAAAGGAGAGATCATGTGTGGACCAACAGATACAGTATATCGTGTATAAAAAATTAGGATTTATCTGCCGGGCGCAGTGGCTCACGCCTGTAATCCCAGCCCTTTGGGAGGCTGAGGTGGGTGGATCACGAGGTCAGGAGATCGAGACCATCCTGGCTAACATGGTGAAACCCCGTCTCTACTAAAAAATAGAAAACATTAGCTAGGTGTGGTGATGGGCACCTGTAGTTCCAGCAACTCGGGAGGCTGAGGCAGGAGAATGGCATGAACCTGGGAGGTGGAGCTTGCAGTGAGCCGAGATGGCGCCATTGCACTCCAGCCTGGGCGACAGAGCAAGACTCCACCTCAAAGAAAAAAAAAAAATTAGGATTTATCTAAGTCAGCACCAAGTCCCTTATAGAAAATGCAGGTGACTTACCTTGACCAGAGCAGCAGAATTCAAATGTTTTTAATTACACAGGCTTGTTTATGAAATAACATTACCAGGCACACCAAAAATGTATACTTCTATTGGTTTACAAATTTTAAATAATTTGTATTATAGGATTATCTCATTTAACACATGTAATATATTTATAACACTATATTACCTTAACATCAACATATTAAGATAATTAAAAGATAAAATAAAGATCTCAAATGATTTCCTTATTAACACTAAAAAAGCTTTTTAATAGAATATATGAGAGATCATATCAAGTTAAAAAGCTTCTGCAAAGGATTCAATAAACAAATTGAAGCGATAACTCACAGAATAAGAGAAAATATTTGCAAACTACCCATCTAAGAAGAAATTAACAACCAGAATATATAAGGAATTCAAATAATTCTACAGGAAAAAAAAATCTAACAATCTGATCAAGAAACAGGCAAATATTTGAATAGACATTTCTCAAAAGACATACAAATGACAAACAGGCATATGAAAAGGTGCTCAATATCATGGATTATCAGAGAAATGGAAATTGAAACTATAATGAGATATCATCTCACACCAGTTAAAATGGCACATATCCAAAAGACAGGCAGTAACATATGCTGACGAGGATATGGAGAAAAGGGCACCTTCATACACTGTTGGTGGAAATGTAAATTAGTACAACCACTGTGGAGGACAGTTTGAAGGTTCCTCAGAAAACTAAAAATTGAGCTACCATGTGATCCAACAATCCCACTGCTGGATATATACCCAGATGAAATCAGTATATTGTAGAGATACCTAAACTTCTATATTACATGCAGCTCTGTTTACAATAGTTAAGATTTGAAAGCAATCAGGGTGTTCATCAACAGATGAATGAATGAAGAAAATGTGTTGTATATACACAATGGAATACTATTCAGCCATAAAAAGGGTGAGATCCAGTCATCTGCAACAACATGAATGGAAATGGAGATCATTGTGTTAAGTGAAATAAGCCAGGCACAGAAAGACAAATGTCACATGTTCTCATGCATTCGTGAGACTTAAAAATCAATGAACTCATGGACAGAGAGTAAAAGGATGATTATCAGAGGCTGGGAAGTGTAGTGGAGGGATGAGAGGGCAGGAAGAAATGGTGAATGGTTACAAAAAAAAATTACAAAGAACAAGTAAGATCTGCTATTTGATAGCACAATAGGGTGACTATAATCAATAACTTAATTGTATATTTTAAAATAAAGAGTGTAACTGGATTGTTTGTAACTCAAAAGATAAATGTTTGAAGTGACAGATACTACATTCTCCATGATGTGCTTATTTCACATTTCATGCATATATCAAAAATTCTCATGTAACTCATTAATATATACACCTACTATGTACCCCAAAAATTATTTTACAAAATTAAAATTAATAAAATAAATAAGTGAAATAAAATTAGATAGTGGTGATGGTAGTACAACTCTGAATATGCTAAAACCACTAAATTACACACTTGAAGTGGGTGAATTTTATGGTATTTGAATTAAGTCTTAATGAAGTAATCAAAAAATAGAATATAATTCAATGGTTATTTAATTCCAGAAAATGTTCGTGTAACCCTTTAGATTACTTTAAATTGAAGGTATGTTTCTAAGTCCAACATATTGTAATACTTTATTTTAATAACTATATATTTGCAAATGTACCTCTCATTAAAAATTAATCAAAATGAAAACTTGGGTCACTGGTTCATGTCATGAACTGTATTCTGTAATCTTATTCACTAATTATGCAAAGATGTGTATAAGCAAATTCAACAAGCAAATCTACCTTATTATTATAAAAAGTTATTCTTGAAAACTAATTAAAAGTTTACAACTTTTATTTTTACACAGATTGAAAATTATATTCCAAAATTCTTTGTGAGGAGAACTTTGGAAGAATGTATAGTTTATATATCTATATTGTTTTTAGAGGCAAAAGTCAAATAACAATAAATATTTCCAATTATTTTTGTCTTTTCCATGTTGAACAAGTTATTTTTCTCTTATATTTAAAGCATCTTCTTTACTATGAAGTGGCATACTTCAGCTTTCTCTTTCAAAACTTTTGCTAGATAGAAAACTGTTGAAAATGCTTGTCACAGGTGAGTATTTTATATGTTTGTGCATGTGTGCATATACATACATAGTGCTATATACACACAAGTACACACACAAATACTTTATATGAAGATAAAGTATGACACATATATCCTTTAAAAAGACATATCTGTATATTATTTATTATATAAATATAGAAAAATATAAATATGTAGAAAATAAATATATCAATATTAAATATAAATAAATATATAATGATACATATAACATATTTTATAATATATAATATTTATATTGTTTAATATTATGTACAAATATATAATATATACAAATTATATTTTATAATATCTATTTACATATAAAAAAGTTATACAAACATTATATAAAATAATGCAAAAGTATATTTATATTTTATATTATACATTTATATTGTATATTTATATTATTTATCATTATATATTTATAATATATATTACATATTATATGTTATATAATAATATATATTATATTGTATATTACATATTTATATTATATATTATATATTTATATTATATAATATGATATATAAACATATTTATATATCATATTATATATTTATATTGTATAATATGATATATAAACATATTTATATATCATATTATATATTTATATTGTATAATATGATATATAAATATATTTATATATTCATATATGTTTATATATAATATATATAATGTGATATATAAATATATATAATTTATGAATATTATATATTTATGTGACATATTACATAACTATTATATATTTATTTAATATTATATATTATATATATGTGTGTATATTCTATTTATTCTCCACACATATATCTTCTTAAACCTCTACAATACCTCAATACTTTGTACCTAAATAATCAATGAACTCATGTGTGGAACAAAAGATTTTTTAGGTCAAGTACTCTACTTTAAAGATGAAAGGTTTACGGAATCTTCTTTAAGAGCTTGTAAGATCTCATAGAGCTTATAAGATCCTTACTTTCCTGGTTCCAGCCTCCTTTCTAAGCTGTACTTAGAGCCTTTTCTCTCTCATAGATGTGTAATTTAGCTAAACTTCTATATTTTTTATTTATTTTCCTGAACATGATATTCTTTATAATTGTTTCTCTCTAAGAAACTCTCACCCATTCACCAACACTCAAAATAAATGACACCACTTTTCTGAAATCTTTCTTCATAGTTCTCATGCTTAATTATTTTCTTGTGGTCTGTGTATTCTCAGTCACTGACTAATTTCTATGATAGTACATGTCACAATATATTATAGTTTTCAGTTCATATAACTGCTTCCTCTGATAGGCTCTGATTAACCCAGAGGAACTAAAACTTTTTAAAATATGTACTGATCTTATTTAACTCCATACTTCTTCTACAAGTACATGGTAGGAATTCAATAAATTCTTGTTAAATGAATAGTGAATGAACTAATGAGCAAATGTTTAAATAAATCGGTTAATAAATCAATTTAAAAGGCACATTGAATTGTAGTGAATATTCTAATAAAGTTAATTTAATTTTAGCAAACCTGAGCTCTGGGTCTAAGCAGATATTTGAAAATGGTACCAATAAATTCTTTGCAGTCATCCCTTTTCAATAAACAAGCAAAACAGTCTATCTCATTTCAACTTCTTATCAACATATGAGGAGTAGAAATCAGTCGGTAATTCCAAAGATTGAAAAATTAAAATATAATGGGAGAAATTAGTGCTAGGCTGAGTAGGGATGTAATATGCGCATGGCAGGAATTGCTAGTATCAGGAGCTTTTTTTCACATAGGGAACATCCAACAAGCATCTGGTAAATGACATCAGGAAATGGCTGACAAATTCCCAAGAAAGCTGCACAAGGAAATAAGATAACTACCTTATGATTTTTTATGGGAATTGAATGATACAGTTTTTTTAAAGGACTTTATAAATTTAAAAATATGACAAAATGCAAAAAAAATTGGGGAAAAGTTTTAGCAGGACAACAGAAGTAAAGATTACCTCTTGAAAAGGTTTTGGAATTTAAGTGGGTAGTAGTTAAGCTGGACCTGGAAACATGATTCCATACTCTGGAGCCACAGACAATGCATCATGCTTGTAAAACTGCTTCCATGGTAAAACATGATGGATGCCAGGGGAGCTTTCATTTGGTCATAATGGCTGACAGCTGAGCTTAGGAGACTCCCATTTTATGCCATTGTTTAAGATTTCTTCAAAAAGTTAAAAGTCCAAAAGACCTACATTGCTGTTTTATTGAGAAACATTTGATTTACTCATCTTCAAAAATAATGGGTGATATTGTGTGCTCAGCCATGACATTTTTGCCTAATTTAATGTATTAAGCAATGATACATCCAACCTCAGTAGGTGATCATCATGGACAACTATGGATATTAATGGGTAACCATAATCATTAAACTAATGACATCTGTCACCACCAGCCATAAGGGTAATGAATGAGTTACAAGATGAAATTTACATCAACTTCATAACGCCTGGTGATTAGGAATTAGTGGTGACATAGCAGGATTAAGAATATATCTCAGAAGCTTGAAAGATAAAAACATCAGATAGTGTTTGTTCTGATTCTCCGTAACATTAATAGAATTAGGCAACTCAGCTCTCAAAGTGGATTCGGTGAGGAAATATTCATGAACCATCCAAGCCAATAGATTCAACCCATCTTTTGTTTTTTCTCAGTAGCAATTTAAACCAAGTGAAAAATTAGAGTGTAATAATGAGCCATCTGAATATTAAAGTTTGTTCCACATAACCTGCCATTCCCCTCTGCCTTTTTAGCTGTCTTCACTGCTATCTGTGCAATCAAGATACATTAAACATACAATGTAACAAGAGGACATAGTCAATGAAAAGCAGCTGTCGTAATCAACAGTCATCATCATCACTACATGATCAGGTATTTATTCCCCAGTGCTTATTGATCTCTTTTGCCTATTATTCCCCAGTGCCTATTGATCTCTTTTGCTTATTATTCCCCAGTGCCTATTGATCTCTTTTGCCTATTATTCCCCAGTGCCCATTGATGTCTTTTGTCAAAGTAAGCACAATTCTAGGCACTGGAGTAAGAAAGAGTGCTGATCAACCATGAGTAAAAGAATAATCAATAATATATGATGTATAACACCCATTCCCTGCTCCTAGGACTTAGCCTTCCAAACTGCCTTACCTTTGCCTAGTATTTAAACTCCCATGTGCTGTGTCTCCTTCTGTCAAGGCCTTGACCTCTTCCTTCTAAGGTGATCAAGAATTAGCTTGATGTAATATTCATATGCAATATCTTTCTATATTTTGATAGAATCAGCTAGGAATAGAGAATATTTTATCACATATCCCGGTATCCTTGAATTCTGAACTGAATCAAGAAGATACAGTTCAACAGAAATAAACGTGAAGTTCTAAGTTCAGATAACAAACATAAAAAGATGATAGATGTCACTCTTCTAAAGTGCCTGTTTGTTTTGACCACCTGGAAGCTCATAATAAGCTATGTGGTCAGTTCCCCTAATATTGATACAGAAGTTAAGAAGAAATCACTTATGCAAAGTGAGGGTAGGGAAGTCCTCGGTAAGGCTTTTCTTTTTAATAAAAAGCAGCCTCAAATCATCTTCTAACAAACAGCAGCCTATAAAGTTGAGCTGCAGACATAGACAAGCAAGCTGGGAGCTTGCATGGTGAATGCTGGCAGGAACTAAGGACTAGACATTTTCAAGATGGCAGCTCCATCTTTCCCTCACTTTGTGAGCCACGTGTACAGGAAGAATTAGACAATATGGCCGATCAACTGGAAAGACCATCTGCAAAATAAGATTAGCATGGGGCGACCAGGCTTCTCCAAGCACTATGTAAACGTCATACCTGATCAAACCAATGTGTGAGCCCTATGTAAATCAGACACCACCTCCTCAAACCTGACTATAAAGTTCAGTGCATCCATCACCCAGGTGGTCCTTTACACTCAGAGACCCCTCCCTCTGCAGAGCTGTCTCTCTTTCTTTTCTCTTCTGCCTATTAAATCTCCACTCCCAAACGCTTTGTGTGTGTCCGTGTCCTAAATTTTCCTGGCGGGCAACTTCGAACCCCAGGGTATATACTCCAGACAATGTAGCTGCTTCAATATCATTATCTCCCTCTGAAGGTGTTGTTCGTTTTTTGTTGTGTTTTTGTTTTTGTTTTTATCATTTCAAGTTTTGTATTTTAACTCCAAATAGAATTTTTTAAAAAAATGGTATTGATTTTGTAATTCTACATATTTTGTTATAATTGTACTCAAGGCTTTGCAAACAGGTATAACACAATTAAATATTAAAAATAAAATACAGAACAAAAATAACTTGGATTGTCAGTCATGCCTATGTAAAATCGTATAGTTAAAAGTTAATGGCAAGTTGATGTGAATCAAAGTATATTTAGCTTTTGAAAATTAGTATGAGTCAAATGATAGAAATACCATGTTAAATCAGATGTAATGCTTTCACTGAACTTTATTGTGCAAGTGTATTTATGCACTGTATCAAACCATATTTGACTGTTAACTATTGATAATAAATTCTTATAATCAGAGGAGTAACATGAATCAAAAGCTGCCTTGAGTCTTCTTTGCAACCCCCACAGAAGGTTCTCCATTTTAAATAGATTCACAAAGCACTAAGGACAATCCATTGAATCATACATACACAAAACACATTCATCTGATATGTACACATTTTAATATGTCACTTCATATGATCTGCCTTCTTGCTGCTTTTGAATTTCCTAGACATAACGGGGTTAGTAATGTTTATGAATTATTCCGAAATTTTCTAACACAAGCAGAGCATGCAAACACATAAATATTCAGAGTAAAATGTCCAACCCCGAGCTAGGGTACTCTTTCTAAAAAGTGGAGAAAGAGGTGATAAACTGTACTTCCAAGAAAGCCCTGGTAAAAGCTTCTGGAGGCTAAAATAGTATCAGCAGTAAATTTGTTTGTTTTTGTCTTTGATTTTGATTTTAAATTAAGAAGAAGCTAACAGTAGATGATTAGATGGACTAAATGTTTGCTAATTTGTCCAAAATTTAACTTCATAATGTGATATACAGATTATTGACTTTTTCATAAACAGTAACTCCCTTTTTTTCCTACCATACTTAAAAAAAGATTTAACTTCTTCAATTTGATTTTCTGAATTCTCCAAGATCTGACCTCAGTGAAACTACTTTATTGCACATTCTCACACAATACATAACTGGGATAAAAAGATGCATCTATACCCTAAATTGCAGAAAGTTTTAACACACAATGTAACAAAAGGACATAGTCAATGAAAAGCAGCTGTCATAATCACCATAGTCATCATCATTATTATCTTCATTATCAGGTATTCTATTATTCCCCAGTGCTTACTGATCTCCTTTGTCAAAGTAAGCACAATTCTAGGCACTGAAGAAAGAAAGAGTGTTGATTAATACTGAGTAAAAGAACCATGATGTTAATGATACATTGTATCATAGAAAAGAATGACTTTAATGTTTTGTGACTCCTGACATTTCAGAGAGAAAGGTAAGTCACAAGAAAATCATCTAATATTAATGGTTACCAAAAACAAAACAAGCCGGGTGCAGTGGCTCATGCCCGTAATCCCAGCACTTTGGGATGCCTAGGCGGGCGGATCACCTGAAGTCGAGCGTTCGAGACCAGCCTGACAAACATGGAGAAACCCTGTCTCTACTAAAAATACAAAATTAGCCAGGCGTGGTGGCACATGCCTGTAATCCCACCTACTCGGGAGGCTGAGGCAGGAGAATCGCTTGAACCTGGGAGGCAGAGATTGTGGTGAGCTGAATTTACACCATTGCACTCCAGCCTGGGCAACAAGAGCAAAACTCCTTCTCAAAAAAAACCCTCCTCAACTTTTTCCAACACTGAGCAGTCCTGAGAGACAGCATCACAGAGTAGTTAGGGCTCAGACTTGGTGCCTAATAACCTAAGTTTGCGTGCTGATTCTACCACAGGCTATCAGTGTGCCTGAAGCAAGTTTTGTGCTTTGTCTGTGCTTCAGTTTCCCATATCAAACGGTTAGACTTTCAGTATTTTGAACTTTACAATGGGTTTAGCAAGATATAACTCCATTGTAAGTTGAGGAGCATCTGGACTTACAACAGTTTAACCTATAATTTTTCAACTTTACAATGGGATTATCAGAGTATTAAATGCATTTTTGACTTATGATGAGTTTATCAGATGTAACCCCATTGTAAGTCAAGCATTTCTACCATAAAATGGGGATTACAATAATGTCCCTACCCCATAGGGCTGTTGTGAGGGTTAATTAGGTAAAATAATTGAAACAGAGCCTGGTACATAATAAGTCTATGTTATTTTGGTAATGATAATGATAATGGTGACGTTGATGATGGTAAAGTAAGAATTTAACTTTAAATGATGACTTGCAGGGTTTTTGATCATAAATACAAATCCAATTACATTTACTAGGCTAAGATTACTGAGACAAATAAATGAGTTTATATATTTGAGTCGATTAAAATAATCACAATTTTTTTTTTTTTTTTGACAGAATCTCGCTGTGTCAGCCGGGCTGGAGTGCAGTAGCACAATCTCAGCTCACTGCAACCTCCATCTCCCAGGCTCAAGTGATTCTCCTGCCTCAGCCTCCCGAGTAGCTGGGATTACAGGCATGTGCCACCACACCCAGCTAATTTTTGTATTTTTAGCAGAGACAGAGTTTCACCATGTTGGCCAGGGTGGTCTCAAACTCCCAACCTTAGGTGATCCACCTGTCTTGGCCTCCCAAAGTGCTGGGATTAAAGGCGTGAGCCACCACGCCCAGCCCACGAAAATATTTCTAAGGTCAGCCTTTAGTTAAAAATGTATTACTGCCGGGTGCAGTGGCTCACGCCTGCAATCCCAGCACTTTGGGAGGCCAAGGTGGGTGGATCACCTGAGGTCGGGCGTTTGAGACCAGCCTGACCAACATGGAGAAACCCCATCTCTATTAAAAATACAAAATTAGCCAGGAGTGGTGGTGCATGCCTGTAATCCCAGCTACTCAGGAGGCTGAGGCAGGAGAATCGCTTGAACCTGGGAGGCGGAGGTTGTGGTGAGCCAAGATTGTGCCGCTGCACTCTAGCCTGGGCAACAAGAGTGAAACTTCATCTCAAAAAAAAAAAAATTACTAAGATATTTTCTGTCTTTCCTCCCAATCCCCAATAATTTGACTAATGAAAGTGTATTAGATATCTATTGCTGTGTGACAAATTAATCCAAAATTTAGAGACATAGAACAACACACACTTGTTATCTCACAGTTTCTGTGGGTCGAGAAGTTAAGTATGGCTTACCTAGGTTTTCTAGCTCAGACTCTCTCACAAAGCTGCAATCTAGTGTCAGCAAGGGCCACAGCCATTTCAAGGTTCAACTGGAGCAGGAATTTCTCGTAAGCTCAGTCCGTGGTTGGTTAGCAAGATTCTCCTTTTTTGCAGGCTGAGAGCTTTTCACTCTTGGCCAGAGACCTCTCCTTTGGCTCCTTATAACTTGGCATCCAGCCTCTACCAGAGAAAGCAAGAGACAAAGTGGAGTGAACAAGATGGAAGCCAGAGCCTATTGTAACGTAATCCATAAAGTGAAAGTCTTTGACTTTTGTCAAATTCTACTCATTAGAAGCAATTCACTCTCACTATGCCCAGACCAGGCTCAAAGAGGGGATTATACCATGGTGTGAATAGTAGAGTGGGGATCATTGGAGACCATATTAGAGATGGCCTACCACAGTCTCTAATGTTTGATTCATGTGTCACCCTACCATAGTAGGCCTAATAGTCTATGCATTATAATATAATCTGGCCTAGTTGGTCATGAAGTGTTCAGACAGCAATCCTTCAATTGCTTAGTTAGGAAAGATAGTGAATAGGTATTTTGTTTGGATAATTTTGTTTGTTGTGTTTTCAGGTGAATAGAGAAAAGGAGCATCCCCAGATTGAACTAAAACTCAGGAATGCTTTTTTTATTTTCCCAACAAAAGCTAGAAAATATCTGGACTCTTCCCACTGCTCTATCACAATGGAAAGGAATCTTCCCACTGCTATTTTATAGATCAAAAAAGAGATTGAGAAGTCAGAGTTACAACTGATGGGGCAGGCAGCACAGTCAGACCACAGCTTGAGGGAAAACCCTTCCATGGTAACACACAGCTGCAGCCAGCAAGCTAAAGCACTTAACAAAAGATGCTCTGTCTCCATTCCAGGCATCATTCACACGTGTACATTAGGCAAGACCTCAAAACATAATACATAAGAAAAATAACTCAAATACATGGAACATTCAGTTTGTGACAAACACTGAATATTATAATTTTTAACCCTAATATTTGCAACAACTCTATGAGGTAGGTCCTATTATCACTCTATTTTTGCAGAAGAAAAGACTGAGGCATAAATAGCTAAAGTAACTTGCCCAAGGTCATACAGCTTGTTAATGACAAAACCAGTCTTTGAACTGAGAAACCAGGCTCCAGAGCACATGCACCTGGCCACTGATGAAGACGTTCTGCTTAAAGTGAGGTGGTATCAGTAACCATACCATCCCACGTGCCTGTGCCTGAAAAAAGAAGACCATAAGACAGAGGTAAGTTAGTGACAATGAACAAGAAAGAACATTCAAATACGACCAAAATAGTGGCATTTTCTTTAACTACATGTGGTTACGGTTTTTCTCAATTCCCTAAAGAAGGCAAACACTGTTTGGGTTAGTAGTTTGTTGTGTCATATAATCACAAGCAATTTAATTATATAATTTATCATTCTTATTCTATGGGATATGTTCAATTATTCTCAAGCCATCTTTTTATTGTCATCATAAAGTCCTTATTAATAAAACTGTGCCTGGTATTGTAACAGATGATCAGACAAATCTTGATAATAGTGTTGTCTGCAGCGAGCAAATTAGCAAAAACTATAATCAGCAATTAAAATATATCTGTGGTAATATCTTTAAAAAGATACAATCTTTCCTTAGTGTATAAAACATACTTTTCGCTCTCCTTCCTTTTCTATTTCTCTCTCTCTTTTTCTGAGACATGTAGTTCCTGACATCTGGCAGGGAAGTGGCAAAGGGAAAGAAGAAATTTGGAAAGTCAAATTTACCCACAGATCACCAAATTTCAATTATATTCTTCCAACATTTATTAAGCACCCAGTAACTTTCAGGAAGTGTTATCCTAACAACAGTGTTCAAGTACACAGCCTGTTTTCACCAGCAAAAGCACTATAGTTCTGATGCTGTAAGTAGTCCACCAAGTCTGAAAAGAGAAGAGGATCCAGACTGAAGTGCACGTCCATACAAGGTACAACCCCTGCAGGTGATTTGGGTAAAGAAAATAATCGCAAAGCAGATTTCTGAGTATATACATGTATTTTCTATTTTCCATAACTGTATGCAGTTATTTTTTATTTGATGGGTATTAGAAGAAGTGTAAGGACTCTTCTTGGTCAGGGTAGGGGAAGAGGCAGGGGAAAACAGGAGAAATAATTCGACTTACCCAGCTGCTTCCTCTGTTTCCCTTTGCTCCTCCTACAAAAGATGACTTGTTCCTTGGAGATTTTCAATTAAATAGGAACTGAATATATTAACCTTTTCTGTATACAATACATCAATCAGAACAGCCTTGGCATGCCCTTGGATTCCAGCACTGGGCTCTGAGGAAAGCTACTATAATATCCAGCAAAAATAGGTTCAGGTGATGGCTGGAAAGCCTGCACTCATGTGCATAAGTCAAACAATCTATTTTTAAAAGGATGTTTCATAAGCGCAATTTTGAATTTGAGAAATGTACCAGAACTGTGTGTTTGTTTGACTTTTCTCTAAAATAAGATTATACTAAGTAGCCTGCCATCCATATTGTAACTACAGTACACATGTGTAGAGCTTTATTGATGACACAGTAGTTTCACATTTATTATCACATGTGATCCTCACAACAACCTGTGAGATATAGTAGGGAAAAGAGGGGGGAAAAATAGAAAGTAGTGTTAATTGAGCGTTTACTGTATGTTACACCTTGTCTCAGGAGTAAGTATTTTTAACATTCCTATTTTTGTAGATGTCAAGACCTAGAAATGCTAAATAATCTCCCAGTTACGTGGCCTCTCAAGGTGGGCTTTCTCAGGCATTGTGAGCAGGACAATTCTTTGATATATGAGATTTCTCTGGACAATGCATTTGGGGTTTCTGGCTGCACACATTAAGCAATACTACCACTCCTCAATCAATGCGATCTCCAGAATACCTTCACACATTTTCACGTGCCTCCAGTTGGGATAGGTATAGAGAGGGGCACACCCATATCACCTCTATTTCAAAACTGAGACTACATCGTGCATTTCCTGATTCATAATAACTTTGCCTGTGCTTGCTGGAGAGCCTTCCTTACCTTTCTGTAGTGGTATGAACAGAGTCGCCATTTTTGTCATACTGGAAGAGTTCAGGCCTTAGTCCAGAGCTAAAAATTTGTGTATGTGTATGTATGAAGAGCATGGTTAGGGGTTGACACTGTGGTAGGTGAATGGAGTAGGAGGAAAAAGGAAGTTCTGGATAGGTCAGTCTGGCATGGATAAGGACTTTGAATCCGACTCCAAAATGTATGACAGGATTTGGTCATGGTGTCAGTTTGGATCCAAGATACCAAGAAAGAATTAGAGAGCCAAGAAATAGGGAGAGCATACTCACTTGTAGTGAAGGCTGTGCCTCCCCATCTACAAGATTAAAATTAAAAATATAAAAATAGAGAAAAAGAGAGAAAGATTGAAAAAGTGAAAAAAGGGAGCAAGAAATTCACCGGGGGGAAATGCCTGTGAAGGTAGAGCTGAAAGAACAGGAGTAGGCAGGGAAAGCTTCAGACCAGAGGCAGGTCTCCTATGATGGGACAGGGGATGGTGAGGATGGGAGAGGAAGTGCTTAAACCTCAGAGCAGTCCTGAGAAAGTGTCAGCCAAGCAAGCGCTGGGCCCAGAGCAAGGCCACCTGTTAGAGAATCCTCACGACAGGCATAAATGACTCTGCTTAAATCCCTCAGCCACTGGCTGGGAGCAGCCAGCGCCACACCCCCTGGGTGTGAATGCTGAGACATCCCGGAGGTTTAGCACTGGAGGCTATCAGTGAAGAGCCGCTCATAGCAGGCTCTCTCTTGAAGGAGGATCTGTGCAGACACCACCATAGCTGCCACTGTTGTGTTCAAGAGAAAGTGTCAGGAAAGGCTGCACCTAATTACAGGTCCTCAGAGGAAGGAAGAGAGTGAGGCAGGAATGTCATTGGGCAGTGCTATGGAGACACTAAGCCTGCTCTGTCTCAACAAATAAATGATAGAGGAGGGTGATAAGAAAACTCTTAATGGTCATGCACATGCAAACGGGACTAACCGCCAAGATCTCTGTCCATCTGCGCATATAGGACTGGCCTCATGTGATGGCAAAAGACACAGTCAGATACCTGGGAGGGTTTGAGAAACCTCAGAAAGGGAGGACATTGTCCCAAACTAACTCCTGCACTGAGATCTTCACCTTTTCCTTGCAATATTTGCCTTTTATTAAACTGTCTAAGGTGACACCTACAGCCCAATTCCATTTAAGAATATCTTTCATTTTAAATTCATTTAATGATGCACTTAGAAGAATTTCCCCAAAGTATTTGATGCAACATGTGACTGGCATACATGTTAAGAATGTGGAACACCCTAGTGAGACTCTGTGAGTAGCAAATGGTAGTATTCTTGAAGCAATAGGGAAGGTCATGCATAATAATAACACCTATAGCTGAAAAACTGGATACCTGTCAGTAGGGGGAGAAAGACATGGAAGGGTTGCATAGGAAAAGGCATCTAGAATAAATGAACACAAACATCATTCATCACATTCTTGCTGAGATCCAATACTATATATAGACTATGCAAAGAAGCAGAGGCCAAACCAATGGTTCTCAAAGTGTGGTCCCCTGACCAACAGCCCCAGCGTAATCTGGAAACTTCTTGGACATGCAGATTCTTGGGCCCCACTCCAGATCCCCTGAATTAGAGATTCTGTGCTGGAGACCAACAATCTGTTTGCACAGGCCTTCCTGGGGATTCCGATGTACCCTCAAGTTTGAGAACAACTCGTCTAAACTGTTTCTGCAGCAACTTTCACAACCTTACATCTCTGCCTGTGTTGGTGTCATTCGGTTTCTGAGCTTTCCCTTTCCTTTTCCCTTTAGATTCTCTTAACTCACACCCTCATTCCTTCCATCTTATTCTCAACCTCCACCCTCCCACCCCACCATACACATGCATATTCCGGGACCATACACTTGATTTTTTAACTTTCCTTATATAGAATATGCATCCATCTGTCTTCCGAAAAAGTGCACAGGCTCACTTCCCCAATTATTCTTGCAGTCTCTACTCCAACCTCATCAAACAGGCTTCTACAATGGCCCATTTCCCCAGACATTAGGAAGCAGTAGTTGACCTTTCCCTTACTAGTAGACACAGATCACATCAGTGACTAGAATGTACCTTCATATTTTGATGGGTACCAGAAGTGTAAGAACTGTTTCTGCTCTAGGCAGGAGGGGGAGGAGTTGGCCAGGAATTGTGTTAAATCTATTCCTCTTAACACCTGTGTTTTCCCAAGAGGTGAGTAGGTATATAAGGTAATCCTCAAAGAGCTGCAGCTGCTGGAAAGGAGATGAAACACTACGGGAAACATTCCCACAAACCGGAGGTGGAGTGGGGTCCCAGCATTTCCAGGTAAATTCAGAATTCTTTACGTTGTGAGCTAGATGACAATATAGTTCATGCATTTTCCTTTTTTATTCCCTTTTTGTTCTCTGCTGCTTTTCTTCAGTGTTTAGTGAAATTTTAGTCTTTTCTGGATGTTAGACGAAACCATAAGCAGGCTTGGTGTAAATACTTGGGTAGACTATTTAACCAAAAGAGCATATTTGGGGACCAGTGTGGTTTGGGCTGCAATAAACACTGTGAGAGGCCTGAAATTGGTGGTAAACCTTGTGGAGAATAATAAATTCCCCTTAGCCCATTTGCCTGTGGATTCTCTTTCATGCTCACCGCGTCTAGGAAATTCTAAAACTGATGGAAATTTGAGTCCAAAATATAATTTTAAGTCATTTACGTGGTTTACATGAGGCCTATAGCATGTGTTTCAAATTAGTCCTGAAAAGCAACATTCAGGACTGCAAAAAATACAGTCATGAATTGTTGGCTGAAATTATCTCCTTAACTTAGCTACAGGAGCATAATTACTCACATCAAGGAAAGCAGAGCAGACACGCAAAAAACTTGCTGGGAAAAATGCACCATTGAGCCCTGGTAGACCGAACACTACTAAATGGCTTTGTCAAATCCAATTTTGATGATTATTTAGCAATCTCCTACCTGCAGCATCAAAGTTCCCAGGGCAGATCCTAAATGGAAGGATATTTGTAATAAAAAGATATAAGCCTCCAACTCTCATTTTTGCCAAACATTAATAAAAATCGAATTAGAAGCAAGTGCCTTGAAAGGCTACTGGCAGCGGTATGACTATAGTAACAACGTGAACAAAAGGATGGGCTCTTCTCTCTTTTTTTCTTTTTTATTATAGTAATAATACAAAAACCACTTAAAAAAAGTTTTGCAAAAATTCTTTTCCACATTCTAATACACTTAGAACAGATTTTATTTTTTTCACATTGCAAGGAATACACAGATATGAAAGGAGCCACCATGATTAAAAGCTGCACAACTATTTCAAACCACAATAGAAATTCTGAATCCAAATGCCCTTTTCATTATTCTTAATGAAATGTGACTTCATTTTCCCACACATTTGAAATTGTGTTAGCAGAGAGTTCAAACCTGTAAATGAAGCCAAACAGGCAAAAGAATCCCTCCATTCTCTGTTTGAAAGGCCATGTGAGGACAGCAGCTTGTGCCAAGTGAACACATGGGAAGAAAAAGAGGGGGATGTTGGGTTATTAACTTTTTACTTCTCAATCTTTTTTTGGAGTTAGACTAGAGCTGTTGCTGAGTTTATTTTCCTATTCTTCCATGAGTCCAGTTAAAACTGGTTCTAGGTGGTATTGAACCAGCATTGTTTCAGAAAGACTGCCGTTTTCAGACGACACCCCTTCAGGGCCAATGTCAAGGTCCTCGCAGATGGTTCTGGGTTCTACTATTTTATTACGTTAAACACACACACTGTGTTGTTCCCAGAGGTGCAGTTGAAATATCACTGGATTGGCCATTGGAAGACCTGCGTGATAAGTTCAGCCCAAATTTTCCCTTATCTATTCTCTTAAGCAAAAAGGATGTAAAATAAACAGGTGAATGCTTCTGTTTATTAGCCTTCTGCAGCTAAGCAGCACCCTACAATCTGATCGCCGTGTTTATTCTTTCTCCCATTTCTTTGCCTTATCTCTCAGTGTGAAGGAAGTTTGGTGTGACAGGCAGGTAGACTTAAAGATGCAGGATTGAGTTTGGAAGAGAGATTTAGGCATAACTAACTCCTACATGAAGCCATGCACACCTGGCTTCTAACTCCCGTCTCCCATATGCACCCTTGACAGAGCAGCCTTGTTTCTTTTCCTTGATAATGTCAGTATCATTCCAACCGCAGTGCTTTTATTCTTGCTGAAATACTGTGCTGGGAATGTTCTTTGCCCAAATACTCATGTAGCTGGCTTATCCTCTATTGTTCGTTTCTGAGCTTTGATCTCACCTTCTGAGAGAAGCCTATCTGATCCACTTATCTAAAATAACCCCTCCACACATATATACCCTCTCTATACCCTATTATCTCTTTTCAATTCCTGCATGGTACCTATAATTCTCTAATTTTATTTTGAGCATTTATTTGTTACTTTGTCCATTGTCTGGCTCTCTTTCCCTAATCACAGTAGAATGGAACCATCATCTGAGCAAGAATCTTATCTATTCCGTTCACTGCTGTATCCCCAGGGCGTGGAATAATGTAAAAGTATATCTCCCTCATCATTTAATTCTATATTTTACCTTCTATTTAGTTGCTCACAATATGTAGATAACAAATGAATTGTTAGAAGCATCAAAGATGATCCTTGCCCTGGTTTGCTTGTATCAAGTTGAGGAGGCTTGTATTAAACATACAGAAAACTTACTAGTAAAAGATTTAAATAAAATTTCAAGACAAACAAAATTGGAGAGGCATCACAATGCCTAATGAGGGAGTAGAGCAAAAATTGAGTCTTTTTTCTTCCAGGATGAAAAGACCCTTAGAGAATTTTTTCCCTTGTTTTATTTTTATAGGAAAATGGAAAGTAAATTAGTATTTTCCTGAGAATGGATTTCTTCACATGTCTTTGAACTTTTCCTTCAGCTTCTGCAACACTCCTTAGCTTATTATCTCCATTAAACTGAAAGCACTAATGAGGGCTGACATTCTCAGTGCCATTTTAAAGATATTAGAAATTACAGGATTCAGATTTTTCCACCAGTTTCTTCTTGCCACAATGAAGCATTTATTTATTTGAGTTTATTCTTCACTGGCCTGAGAAATCAACATTTGGCACCTTATGTGATGTAGCCTAGGACTTACTTAGAAGCTTTTTTTTTTTTTTTTGAAACTGAATAATGTGAGGTTCATGTCACTCTTGGATTTCCAATGCATTAGACACTTTCCGGGTATAATAAACATATACACCACAGTTTTCCATCTGAGGGAACCAGGGCACTTAATAATAGTTCTACCTCTGTAGAAGTTAGAGGTGATTCCTTATGAACAGGTGCAGACATGTTCTTTGTAACATGTGATGTTGACCTCTTGCCCACAGTTGATTGGATGGGACCAATTTAATTGCAGGTGTAATGTTCACAAGGTAACTGGCTTAGATTTAGTAATGTAAAACGGTGACTCTTGCTTTTTGCTCTAGGCTGCAGTGTCTCTGAGGATATATATATATATATATATATATATATTTAAAATATTTCTAATCTCATCATTGTTTTGTTAAATCATTTCAAAATGCTTTTCCATATTATAGTAATATTCTCAATTCAGTTTTCCCTTAGCTATATCCTAAGGATGTCCATTCTATATATATAATATATAATATATATATATATTATATATATATTATATATATATATATAATATATATATATAAATGTGAGCCAGGAAGATCTCAGGACACCTGCTCCAAGATTCCAAAATCTTTGGTGGATCTGAAAAATGACTTTATATATTTTACAGCAATCGGTGTCCACTTCTGCTAACAGGATAAATAATTTAATTTGGAGCAGGATAAAGATTCTTTTATTTGAGGATCAAGATATTATTTGATTATTCAGAGGTGAGGCCTAGAGCCTAGACCGGAAGAGATAGTTTGAAAGAAAGAGGATTTGATTAATACAGCATAAAATTCAAAACACTACTGTACTAGGGAAAGGGTAACCTATTAATTATCTTACTCCAGAGGGAACTGGAGAGAGGGTTTTTAAATTTTTCTTTTTCCTGCTTTGAATCTTAAAGTAGAAGAAGATATGAAAGCAGAGACTAAAGAGAATCAAATAACATGCCAGAAGGGTCTTAGAAGAAAAACTCACCCTTAGGAATTTTCTGTGAAGGTAGATTTCTGACTAATGAACTCTAGAAGCAATTCTATCTGGTACTAAATTCTAAGTTAATTTATTTTTTCATTCTTTCTCTGTCAGTAAATCCATCTATTGCTGTCAAGGCTTCAGCAAAACCTACTTAGGTAGTAAAAGTTTGTATTAGTAGTACAACCTTCGTGGCAAATGATTATAGAAAGACCTCAGCAACACGGAGAAGCCATGGGTCAGTATGACACAACTCAGTTTAGCCTAGAGCAGCTGTGCAGTAATCCCAGGAGCATGTAACATCACAGACATGAGCAGTCTAGGAGAAGGAGATGAGCCCAGAGAGGAAATTGTACTTCCTGCAATCATGGCATGGAGAAGCAGTTATCTACCTTGATGTTAACGAAAAGGGTAACCAAAGAAAATAAGGCAACTTGGAGAAAGTCAGTTTACATATGTGAAAGTGCTTTAGCATTCTTCTTACAGAAGTATTTTAAGGATTATCAATCCTTCAAAGATGAACTGAATGATTCCAAGCAAGGTATCAACATGGTCACTTTTTGAGTAAAATTTGTATTTACATGTGCCTAACACCAGTATACCTTCACTATGGTTTTACCCTTCATTCTACTTTCTCTCTTATAGAAGTGACAAGGGAGTAGAATGGACATCCTTAGGATATAGCTAAGGGAAAACTGAATTGGGAATATTACTATAATATGGAAAAGCATTTTGAAATGATTTAACAAAACAATGATGAGATTAGAAATATTTTAAATATATTGTAGCAGGTACTGTGGAATTTCACCAATTTCCCCCCAGGCCTTAATATTTACAATCTAGAGTTGATATCACACTGCCATAATTTGCATTTTTCCTGGGATCTTTTACTAGTACCCAGGAGAATATCGACACTTACCCTCTTACCCAAGAAAAAGCTCAAAAATCACTGAGGATGTTGGTAAATCAATTCCTCAGCTCTCACATTCCTTATAACGCAGGCTGGATATTTCTGAGACACCTATTTACACTGTCTGCCCAAGTTCCCAAAGTAGTTTAAGCTTAGTCATCCACAGTGATTACTTGCTTGATAATCTTCCCTCTCACTGTCGGTCTGTACCTCCCTGTCACAGCTCCCCACTATTAACTGATACTTCCAGGGATCATTTCCCAAATGAAAGTACTTACACTCAAATCTCGATTTCATATCTGCTTTTGAGAGAACTCAAACTGAGATGCGTACTCTCTTTTGTCTTTTTTTTTGAGATGGAGTCTCGCTCTGTCACCCAGCCTGGAGTGCTGTGGCATGATCTCGGCTCACTGCAAGCTCTGCCTCCTGGGTTCACACCATTCTCCTGCCTCAGCCTCCCGAGCAGCTGGGACTACAGGCACCCGCCACCATGCCCAGCTAATTTTTTGGTATTTTTAGTAGAGATGGGGTTTCACCCTGTTAGCCAGATGGTCTCGATCTCCTGACCTTGTGATCCGCCCACCTCAGCCTCCAAAAGTGTTTTTTGTCATCTTTAGGTCTATTTAGTTTTAAAAAGGTGAAAAAGTTTCAGGTAAAAATATAATAGAATATAAAGCATATTTCATCATAGTGCCACGATGACCAAAAAACAAATAGAAATTATTTTGACACAGAGAACTGAATTGTAACAATATTTTTCAGATTATAGCAAGAATGGCATTTCTTTTTTTTTTTTTTTGCCATTTTATTTTATTTTATTTTATTTTTTATTTTTTTTTTAGTTTTAATTTATTTATTTATTTTTTATCATACTTTAGGGTTTTAGGGTACATGTGCACAATGTGCAGGTTTGTTACATATGTATACATGTGCCATGTTGATTTCCTGCACCCATTAACTCGTCATTTAGCATTAGGTGTATCTCCTAATGCTGTCCCTCCCCCCTCCCCCCACCCCACAACAGTCCCCGGAGTGTGATGTTCCACTTCCTGTGTCCATGAGTTCTCATTGTTCAATTCCCACCTATGAGTGAGAACATGCGGTGTTTGGGTTTTTTGTCCTTGCGATAGTTTACTGAGAATGATGTTTTCCAGTTTCATCCATGTCCCTACAAAGGACACGATCTCATCATTTTTTATGGCTGCATAGTATTCCATGGTGTATATGTGCCACATTTTCTTAATCCAGTCTATCGTTGTTGGACATTTGGGTTGGTTCCAACTCTTTGCTATTGTGAATAGTGCCGCAATAAACATACGTGTGCATGTGTCTTTATAGCAGCATGATTTATAGTCCTTTGGGTATATACCCAGTAATGGGATGGCTGGGTCAAATGGTATTTCTAGTTCTAGATCCCTGAGGAATCGCCACACTGACTTCCATAATGGTTGAACTAGTTTACAGTCCCACCAACAGTGTAAAAGTGTTCCTATTTCTCCACATCCTCTCCAGCACCTGTTGTTTCCTGATTTTTTAATGATGGCCATTCTAACTGGTGTGAGATGGTATCTCACTGTGGTTTTGATTTGCATTTCTCTGATGGCCAGTGATGATGAGCATTTCTTCATGTGTTTTTTGGCTGCATAAATGTCTTCTTTTGAGAAGTGTCTGTTCATGTCCTCTGCCCACTTTTTGATGGGGTTGTTTGTTTTTTTCTTGTAAATTTGTTTGAGTTCATTGTAGATTCTGGATATTAGCCCTTTGTCAGATGAGTAGGTTGCAAAAATTTTCTCCCATTCTGTAGGTTGCCTGTTCACTCTGATGATAGTTTCTTTTGCTGTGCAGAAGCTCTTTAGTTTAATGAGATCCCATTTGTCGATTTTGGCTTTTGTTGCCATTCCCTTTGGTGTTTTAGACATGAAGTCCTTGCCCACGCCTATGTCCTGAATGGTATTGCCTAGGTTTTCTTGTAGGATTTTAATGGTTTTAGGTCTAACATATAAGTCTTTAATCCATCTTGAATTAATTTTTGTATAAGGTGTAAGGAAGGGATCCAGTTTCAGCTTTCTACATATGGCTAGCCAGTTTTCCCAGCACCATTTATTAAATAGGGAATCCTTTCCCCATTTCTTGTTTTTGTCAGGTTTGTCAACGATCAGATAGTTGTAGCTATGCGGCATCATTTCTGAGGGCTCTGTTCTGTTCCATTGATCTATGTCTCTGTTGTGGTACCAGTACCATGCTGTTTTGGTTACTGTAGCCTTGTAGTATAGTTTAAAGTCAGGTAGCGTGATGCATCCAGCTTTGTTCTTTTGGCTTAGGATTGACTTGGCGATGCGGGCTCTTTTTCGGTTCCATATGAACTTTAAAGTAGTTTTTTCCAATTCTGTGAAGAAAGTCATTGGTAGCTTGATGGGGATGACATTGAATCTATAAATTACCTTGGGCAGTATGGCCATTTTCACGATATTGATTCTTCCAACCCATGAGCATGGAATGTTCTTCCATTTGTTTGTATCCTCTTTTATTTCATTGAGCAGTGGTTTGTAGTTCTCCTTGAAGAGGTCCTTCACATCCCTTGTAAGTTGGATTCCTAGGTATTTTATTCTCTTTGAAGCAATTGTGAATGGGAGTTCACTCATGATTTGGCTCTCTGTTTGTCTGTTATTGGTGTACAAGAATGCTTGTGATTTTTGTACATTAATTTTGTATCCTGAGACTTTGCTGAAGTTGCTAATCAGCTTAAGGAGATTTTGGGCTGAGACAATGGGGTTTTCTAGATATACAATCATGTCATCTGCAAACAGGGACAATTTGACTTCCTCTTTTCCTAATTGAATACCCTTTATTTCCTTCTCCTGCCTGATTGCTCTGGCCAGAACTTCCAGCACTATGTTGAATAGGAGCGGTGAGAGAGGGCATCCCTGTCTTGTGCCAGTTTTCAGAGGGAATGCTTCCAGTTTTTGCCCATTCAGTATGATATTGGCTGTGGGTTTGTCGTAGATAGCTCTTATTATTTTGAGATATGTCCCATCAATACCTAATTTATTGAGAGTTTTTAGCATGAAGGGTTGTTGAATTTTGTCAAAGGCCTTTTCTGCATCTATTGAGATAATCATGTGGTTTTTGTCTTTGGTTCTGTTTATATGCTGGATTACATTTATTGATTTGCGTATGTTGAAGCAGCCTTGCATCCCAGGGATGAAGCCCACTTGATCATGGTGGGTAAGCTTTTTGATGTGCTGCTGGATTCGGTTTGCCAGTATTTTATTGAGGATTTTTGCATCAATGTTCATCAAGGATATTGGTCTGAAATTCTCTTTTTTGGTTATGTCTCTGCCAGGTTTTGGTATCAGGACGATGCTGGCTTCATAAAATGTGTTAGGGAGAATTCCCTCTTTTTCTATCGATTGGAATAGTTTCAGAAGGAATGGTACCAGTTCCTCCTTGTACCTCTGGTAGAATTCGGCTGTGAATCCATCAGGTCCTGGACTCTTTTTGGTTGGTAAGCTATTGATTATTGCCACAATTTCAGAACCTGTTATTGGTCTATTCAGAGATTCAACTTCTTCCTGATTTAGTCTTGGGAGGGTGTATTTGTCGAGGAATTTATCCATTTCTTCTAGATTTTCTAGTTTATTTGCATAGAGGTGTTTGTAGTATTCTCTGATGGTAGATTGTATTTCTGTGGGATCGGTGGTGATATCCCCTTTTTCGTTTTTTATTGCATCTATTTGATTCTTCTCTCTTTTCTTCTTTATTAGTCTTGCTAGCGTTCCATCAATTTTGTTGATCTTTTCATAAAACCAGCTCCTGGATTCATTAATTTTTTGAAGGGTTTTTTGTGTCTCTATTTCCTTCAGTTTTGCTCTGATTTTAGTTATTTCTAGCCTTCTGCTACCTTTTGAATGTGTTTGCTCTTGCTTTTCTAGTTCTTTTAATTGTGATGTTAGGGTGTCAATTTTGGATCTTTCCTGCTTTCTCTTGTGGGCATTTAGTGCTATAAATTTCCCTCTACACACTGCTTTGAATGTGTCCCAGAGATTCTGGTATGTTGTGTCTTTGTTCTCGTTGGTTTCAAAGAACATCTTTATTTCTGCCTTTATTTCATTATGTACCCAATAGTCATTCAGGAGCAGGTTGTTCAGTTTCCATTTAGTTGAGCGGTTTTGAGTGAGTTTCTTAATCCTGAGTTCTAGTTTGATTGCACTGTGGTCTGAGAGACAGTTTGTTATAATTTCTGTTCTTTTACATTTGCTGAGGAGAGCTTTACTTCCAATTATGTGGTCAATTTTGGAATAGGTGTGGTGTGGTGCTGAAAAAAATGTATATTCTGTTGACTTGGGGTGGAGAGTTCTGTAGATGTCTATTAGGTCCACTTTATGTAGAGCTGAGTTCAATTCTTGGATATCCTTGTTAACTTTCTGTCTCGTTGATCTGTCTAATGCTGACAGTGGGGTGTTAAAATCTCCCGTTATTATTGTGTGGGAGTTTAAGTCCCTTTGTAGGTCACTGAGGACTTGCTTTATGAATCTGGGTGCTCCTGTGTTGGGTGCATATATATTTAGGATAGTTAGCTCTTCCTGTTGAATTGATCCCTTTACCATTATGTAATGGCCTTCTTTGTCTCTTTTGATTTTTGTTGGTTTAAAGTCTATTTTATCAGAGACTAGGATTGCAACCCCTGCCTTTTTTTGTTTTCCAGTTGCTTGATAGATCTTCCTCCATCCCTTTATTTTGAGTCTATGTGTGTCTCTGTACATGAGATGGGTTTCCTGAATACAGCACACTGATGGGTCCTGACTCCTTATCCAGTTTGCCAGTCTGTGTCTTTTGATTGGAGCATTTAGCCCATTTACATTTAACATTAATATTGTTATGTGTGAATCTGATCCTGTCATTATGATGTTAGTTGGTTATTTTGCTCGTTAGTTGCTATAGTTTCTTCCTAGCCTCGATGGTCTTTACAATTTGGCATGTTTTTGCAGTGGCTGGTACCGGTTGTTCCTTTCCATGTTTAGTGCTTCCTTCAGGAGCTCTTTTAGGGCAGGCCTGGTGGTGACAAAATCACTCAGCGTTTGCTTGTCTGTAAAGTATTTTATTTCTCCTTCACTTATGAAGCTTAGTTTGGCGGGATAGGAAATTCTGGGTTGAAAATTCTTTTTCTTTAAGAATGTTGAATATTGGCCCCCACTCTCTTCTGGCTTCTAGAGTTTCTGCTGAGAAATCAGCTGTTAGTCTGATGGGCTTCCCTTTGTGGGTAACCCGACCTTTCTCTCTGGCTGCCCTTAACATTTTTTCCTTCATTTTAACTTTGGTGAATCTGACAATTATGTGTCTTGGAGTTGCCCTTCTCGAGGAGTATCTTTGTGGCATTCTCTGTATTTCCTGAATCTGAATGCTGGCCTGCCTTGCTAGATTGGGGAAGTTCTCCTGGATAATATCTTGCAGAGTGTTTTCCAACTTGGTTCCATTCTCCCCATCATTTTCAGGTACACCAATCAGACGTAGGTTTGGTCTTTTCACATAGTCCCAAATTTCTTGGAGGCTTTGTTCATTTCTTTTTATTCTTTTTTCTCTAAACTTCCCTTCTCTCTTCATTTCATTCATTTCATCTTCCATCAGCAGTACCCTTTCTTCCAGTTGATCGCATCTGCTACTGAGCCTTCTGCAATCTTCGCCTAGTTCTCGAAACTTGGCTTTCAGCTCCATCAGCTCCTTTAAGCCCTTCTCTCCATTGGTTATTCTAGTTATCCATTCTTCTAATTTTTTTTCAAAGTTTTTAACTTCCTTGCTATTGTTTTGAATTTCCTCTCATAGCTCAGAGTAGTTTGATCGTCTGAAGCCTTCTTCTCTCAACTCATCAAAGTCATCCTCCATCCAGCTTTGTCCCATTGCTGGTGAGGAACTGCGTTCCTTTGGAGGAGGAGAGGTGCTCTGTTTTTTAGAGTTTCCAGTTTTTTTGCTCTGTTTTTTCCCCATCTTTGTGGTTTTATCTACTTTTTGTCTTTGATGATGGTGATGTACAGATGGGTTTTTGGTGTGGATGTCCTTTCTGTTTGCTAGTTTTTCTTCTACCAGATGGGACCCTCAGCTGCAGGTCTGTTGGAGTTTACTAGAGGTCCACTCCAGACCCTGTTTGGCTGGGTGTCAGCAGCAGTGGCTGCAGAACAGCGGATTTTCGTGAGACCACAAATTCAGCTGTCTGATAGTTCCTCTGAAAGTTTTGTCTCAGAGGAGCACCCAGTTGAATGTGGTGTCAGACTGTCCCTACTGGGGGGGTGCCTCCCAGTTAGGCTGCTCAGGGGTCAGGGACCCACTTTAGGAGGCAGTCTGTCCATTCTCAGATCTCCAGCTGCATGCTGGGAGAACCACTACTCTCTTCAAAGCTGTCAGTCAGACAGGGACATTTAAGTCTGTGGAGGTTCTTGCTGAGTTTTTGTTTGTCTGTGCCCTGCCCCCAGAGGTGGAGCCTACAGAGGCAGGCAGGCCTCCTTGAGCTGTGGTGGGCTCCACCCAGTTCGAGCTTCCTGGCTGCTTTGTTTACCTAAGCAAGCCTGGGCAATGGCGGGCGCCCCTCCGCCAGCCTCGCTGCTGCCTTGCAGCTTGATCTCAGACTGCTGTGCTAGCAATCAGTGAGACTCCGTGGGCATAGGACCCTCCGAGCCAGGTGCGGGACACAATCTCCTGGTGTGCCGTTTTCCAGGCCCGTTGGAAAAGCGCAGTATTAGGATTCCAGGTGCCATCTGTTTCCCCTTTCTTTGACTAGGAAAGGGAACTCCCTGACCCCTTGCGCTTCCCGAGTGAGGCAATGCCTCGCCCTGATTCGGCTTGCGCACAGTGCGCTTCACCGACTGTCCTGTACCCACTGTTAGGCACTCCCTAGTGAGATGAAACCGGTACCTCAAGCAGAAATGCAGAAATCACCCGTCTTCTGTGTCGCTGGGGCTGGGAGCTGGAGACCGGAGCTGTTCCTATTCCGCCATCTTGGCTCCACCCCCCAAGAATGGCATTTCTTAAAGAAGTGTTATATTTTTAATAGAAATAATAACAGACTGTTGGATTTCTAGTAATATAATTAATGAAGAGGATTTAATCACTTCATTAGAAAACACATTAAAAAAATAGAACATTTTTATTTGTTTAACACAGAACACTAACAGAACAGAAGACTAAGAATAAACCACCACAGTGAGGACACTGGTGGCTTATCAGTTAACAAGCATTATCAAGTCAAATACTGCTTAAGATGAACCATTGCATAAGAAAATTTGAAATGCCCAGAAATTTTACAGTTTCTTCATGGGAGAGGCAAATCTGCCATGATCCCTGAGCATCACTGCGTATTCTTACTGGGTACAGCAAAAATGCAAGGCCCTGAAAACTCTATATGGGGCATTTCTTAGACTTGTGTTTGCAGTGGGCAAACTCAAGGGATGAGGTAATGTCTTCCCTTGCACAAATAGCAGGCTTGCTTCCATTTACTATAAAAGTGGTGAGTCCCTGAAGTTTGCAATACCTCTCCTATAACACAACACGCAGCATGTGCACAAATCTATGATAAGATCTTTGTGTGACCTCTGCGGAGGCTATGGTGGACCCGCCCAAACCTGTACAAACCTACATTTATCTCTAGCTGCTGTTTTTTATATGACTAATAAAGTTCTTTATCTTTTGTCTGTAACCCATAATCTGTGAAAAAGTAATGGTAACTTGCTCATTTATAAGGAGAGCAAAACTCAGACCTGAACAGCTTTTGCCACTTGCATGTCAAATAAACTTGACAGAACTGTTCTCAAATGTGTTAATGATTTTCAAAATTGATGTGATATTCCCAAGCAGGAACTATGATACAGAAAGAAGCTTTTCTAATCTACCAATACTAAAAAGTAAATTTAAATCAATTATACTACAAGAAGGGCTAAGTTATTCTGTTCTATATAGAGCATGGTTTAGCAAATTTGTTAAGTGTGAAGATAATTAAAGAGTACAAACACGAACACAATAGGAAAGAAAACAGTATTATCGAAGTGTGTTTTAAACACATTTAAACATGTTGTAAACATGTTTATTATAAACGTGAGGTTATTAATGAAAATGATAAATCTTCTAGATTTTATGAAATTTGTGACAATTGCCAGCTTTTGTAAATTTGCTATATGTTGCTATTACTATTTTGTTCTAAATAAACATTCACATCTTGGTTTTTTATTCAAAATTTTGATTTCCTTTTCCAAATGGTCCCCAGTGATTGTATAAGCTTTAAACCCCAAACGTACCTCTGTCTTTATTCTCAGCATTTGTTTTCAGCCTTTAAATTTTACAATTCAGCAATTACACCTTTTAGCCTCAGCACCTTTACTTTCCTGTCCAAAGTAAGACTTGTTTGTATTAAGGTAAGTGTAACCGAGGATCCCTGGTTTCCTGGTATTCACTGTGAAAAAGCACCCACTTATAACTGTTTCACCTTGAGTTACTGTTGTTTAGAAAAGTCCCAGGAAGAAGCCCAGCCCTAGCAAAACAAAAACTGGTTAGATCCAGAGATGCCTGACTTGGAAATGAACTTTGGCAAACTCTCTATATTACCATACTAAAATCCTGACCCAGGAAGGAACTTATTAGCTATTTTTTATACATGAGATGTATTAGAAGCATGATGTATGACTGCATTTGCAATGCCCATATTTCACCCCTACATACAGTGACTCAGGTAATCCACCTAATAAAAGCCCTGTTTTCACCTTTGTTCAGGAAGGCACTGCTTTGGGGGATTATCTCAGGTTTCCTCCTTCTTGTTGCAAGTAATAAAATTCCTGTTTTAAATCCTCCTTGGATATGGTCATTGGAATGTCGCCTGCCAAGTTGCCAATCAATGAACCCACCCATTGTGTGGGTAATATAATGATTGCTAAGAAATGAATTACTCTTTTCTTCACTTCCACCCCAAAAGGTATTTGCATGAAAGAATTTTCATTTGCCTTAGATCAAAGAGTGAATATCGTATGCTACATTTCAGTATTAGGAGAGCCTCTCTGTCATACAGCATAGTATAATACTTACTACAAAGATGCAAAAGGCTGAATTAGCCTGACATTAGCCTAATAGGTTAAGAACTGAATCATTAAAAAAATGAAATGGGCCAGGCGCGGTGGCTCACACCTATAATCCCAGCCCTTTGGGAGGCCGAGGCAGGCGAATCACAAAGTCAGGAGTTTGAAACCAGCCTGGCCAACATGGTGAAACCCCGTCTCTACCGAAAATACAAAAATTAGCTGAGTATGATGGCAGGCACCTGTAATCCCAGCTACTCGGGATGCTGAGGCAGGAGAATTGTTTGAACCCGGGAGGTGAAGGTTGCAGTGAGCCAACACCCAGCCTGGGTGACACTCCAGCCTGGGTGACAGAGCAAAGACTCTGTCTTGACAAAGAAAGAAAGAAAGAAAGAAAAATGAAATCCCTAGAATACGGTCAGCAAACTACAGACCAAGATTTTGTAAAGTCTTTAAGGTAAAACTAAATTTTAAATTGTAAAGGGTTGTTGTAGAAGCAGAAGAAGAGGAGCAGGAAGAAAGAAACAAAGAATCCATGACAAATATACATATGTAACTCTCAAGGCCTATGGTATTTACTGTATGGCTCTTTACAGAAACATTTTTCCAAACTGTTTCCTAGAATAGGCACACACTGGGCCATCAATGTCACAGATACATTTTGGTTTATACACATTGAATCCAGTAGATATGAAATATATTACTTAAGGACAACTTTTACTGAGCTTCAGACCCCAGCCACATACATAAGCCAGCCATACCTCATCTTGCCAATTGATTCTTAATGCTTTGCCCCCCTCTGTCTCCTGAGGTTGGCCATTTAAATGTATTAAAATTAACAGAATCAAAACAAAATTAATTCATTTCATAATGTACTTACATATGATTAAACCTATGATCACTCTTAACTCAGAAAAAAAAAATTGAGAGCTCTAGCCAAATAATTCATGTAAATTGAACATGCTAAATGATATTGGAATAAAGACAATACAAATTATTTTCCTTTTCATCTATCACCAAATATGTTTATTTCATCTGAGTGTAAATATTGTAATGAATAAAGTTCTGCACAAAAGAAATGCAATTTTTGGTTCTAGAAATAAAAGAAGGAAAGAAGGAAGGGAGGGAGGGAGGAAAGGAAGCAAGGAATGAAGGAAGGAAGGAAATAACTTTTGGGGTATATTTTTTCAAATGTATCTAGTGCTAAGTTGTGCCTAGAAGGGAACAATAAGATACAAAAGAATTTAAAGCTGAGAGGAGACCAATTTGATATAGCAATAGCTTCTACCGTGTTTTTGACATATCCCTACTCAGTCTGGAGCTCCTCACCCTGCAATCAGGATAATAAAGCTCATTGTTATTGTTAGAAAAGTCTGCTTTATTCAAATAGGAATCTTCTGTAACTTCTTTTCCAGAGCTGTGAGAAAAACTTTTATTACTTAAAGTCCCTAAGACTGTGGAACTTTCTTATGGCAGCCCTGGGAAACTAGTAGATGTCCCAGGCTAAGAGATGATCTTTCCTCCAAGTATTTCCTACAGTGCAGTTTCCAGGGAATGTGCTCCACAGAGTCATCTTGACTTTGCCAGTGGTCCTCTTAAATGAACGCCCAAGATTTGAACGGTGAACTCCAGGGACAGTTGACTTCTTCTATCCCATCCATGGTAGAGAGTCAAATACAAAATAAAATTAGGCTTAATGGTGCTTGAGAAATAGGTGGAAAAAAAGGAAAACCTAATCTCAGAGAAGAGGCTTCTGCCAAAAAGCAGAAGAAAGGTACAAAGGAGTGGAGGAATAAACACAAAAAGCACAAATAAGTTGCCTTAACAACATTGACATTCACATGATATAACAAAAGTGACTATAGCTCTCACATTGTTATTACAAAAGCATTATACAGTTACAGACACTTAAAAGAAAACCTACTCCCACTAGAATAACCACAAAAGACAGTGTGAGAGAATACCAAATTTAGTTGTCCGGAGAAACGAATCCCTACCTGTTCTTTATAGCAGGGGTCAGCAAACTCTTATATAGGGTGAGATAGTCAATATTTTAGGCTGTGCAGGTCATAAAGTCTCTGTTGCAACTACCCATCTCTGCCAATGTAACATAAAAGCAGCCACATATACTACAGAAACAAAAAGGTGTGGCTATAATGAAACTAATCATGGACACTGACATTTAAATTTCATATAATTTTCATGTGCCATGTAATATTATTTTTCTATTTTTTTTTAGCTATTTAAAAATACAAAATTAATTCTTAGCTTTCAGGCCATAACTTGTAAACTCCTGGCTTAGATCATGAAAGGGAATTAGATAAACTAGATTAATACAGCTCCAGGGTAAAGCAGACTGAAAAATTAGCATGATGCAAGGCAGGAGCATGAGTGTTATAAAGACAGGAAACAAAAGAAAGGTGTTTGATTCTATAAATTCATATATTCGAGACTGTGCATGAAGGCGTCTATGTTCTAAGCGTATCTGTTATTTCTCCTATTCTCAGGGATTCTGCCATGAAAATAAATCAGGCTCATATTGCTTCACCTTCTTCACCTGTGGAACTCACTGCTGAACTGAGTGGTGGCAGGATGCTTTCTCTTGAAGGTAGTGTGATTAAGAGATGACAATTGTAGTGGCTGGGGTAATGTGTTGTCTCAACTGCCCCTTATTACTGCCTGAGAGGTTTGAAGCTGTCTCAAGAAAGGCATTGACATAGTTTGGATATTTTTCTTCTCCAAATCCCATGTTGAAATGTGATTCCCCATGCTGGAGGTGCGGCCTCACAAGAGGTGTTTGGGTCATAGGGGCAGATCCCTCCTGAATGGTTTGCTGACCTCCCTATGTTAATGAGTGAGTTCTCGCTCTGTTAGTTCACATGAAAGCTGGTTATTCAAAGGACGCTGGCACCTCTTTCTCTCTGTCTTGCATCCTTTCTCACTATGTGATATGTCTGCTCCCGCCTTTGCCTTCCACCGTGATTGTAAGCTTCCCGTAGCCTGACCAGAAGCAGATGCTGGTGCCATACTTGTACAGCCTGCAGAACTGTAATCCAAATAAACCTCTTTTATTTATAAATTACCCAGTCTCAGGTATTTTTTTATAGCAATGAAAAATGGAGTAACACAAGCATAGGAAGGGGTTTGTCCGTAGTCTATATATCAAGAGCCTTTCTAATATACCAGGAAATAGTACAGTAAAAAAGAAAGCATGAATCGAATCTGGGTTAACATTTTAGTTTTACTGATTATGAATCATCTGATTTTGTACAAGATAATTAACTTATCCGATCTCCATTTTCCAATCCTAAAAATGGGAATAATTGTAATATCTACTTCACTAGACTGGCATGGAAATGAATGATATGACATATGTAAACTACCTAGCCCTTACTGAATATGTAATAAAAACTGAAACATCTGTCACTCCTTTTCTTCTTGCTTCAGGTTTCTTTTCCTGATAGAAAACTCCTTCAGTTTGCTTCAGATCTGATCCTCACATATGTGCTGTTGTTGTTGTTCTTGTTGTTGTTTGATTCAACCAACTTTATTCTTTGTTCTGTGCTCAGTGCCGGACTAGCACAGATAAAAAGTACTGTCCCTGCTCCCAAGAAAGTCACTGCTTGTAGATGGAGGCAAAAGAAAGAGAAAGGGAAGCAGCAGACACTTACGCCATAACTTACCATCAATATATCAATGGTAGAGTAAACACATCTAGGGAACAGAGAAAGGAGGTGCGTTGCTGAGACAGAAGGAAAAGAGAAGGGAAGAAATAGAGAAACAAACATTTCTTAAGATCCTGCTACGAGCCAAGCATTCCAGCAAAAGTTTCAGATATGTTAGCTCACCTGAATAGTAGATTAGGGCACCCAAATATCTGGACTTTTTATCTTCTGAAGAATATGACACTTGAGTTGAGCTTGAGAGAGTGTTAGGGATATGCTAGAAGGACAACAAGAGCGGCCAGACCTTGAGATCACAATAGCACAGTTTGCTGGAGGTCACCATGTTGGGTGTGTGTGGAAAAGGGGGTTGACTTTTTAAAAATACAGTATTTAAAGTATACAAAATTTACTATAAAATAGTAGAAGAAATGCCTATGTTTCCACCATTTAATTTAAGAAACAAAACTCTGCCAGACAGTTAAAACCTTCTTGGTTGCACAACGAATCTCAGGCCAGCTCTTCATTCCTTACAGGCTCTCAGAAAGTATTCGCATGACCACATTGAAGGCACATTGATAGAACAGGGCTCAGGATCCCTCACTTTCATGTCAACTCTGGCTTTATAGATATGTTTTCAAGTTGTGCAGCTAAAAGAAGCTTTAAACATATCCTTTTAGCCTAATACTGTGAAAAGCCACTTTAAAAAGTGACAAAATCTCTTTCTTTAGAGGTCATTAATAATAATACAGAAATCCTGATTTCCTAGTATGGTTTATGCATGGAGCTGCCTGCAGACAGGGCTTTGGTCTAAATGATTCTTCCATTCATTTCTCCTTATTTTAATCTTATTACTAAATCCCTAGGACTTAATGCCCTTCTGTTTGCTATGAAAGCAGGCAAACTGAAGGGTCAGATAAAAATGGAAATTCCTAGCCTTATTTTTTTTTACTAAAAGAGAAGAAAAAATATTAAATAGGACTTCACTTATTATAGTAAAAAAAACCCCTATACAGTGGAGTCATGTCTACATAAGAAAAGAAGAATGAAGAATTGAAGTTATTACCTAGATCATTCAAGCACTCTTCAAATAACGTTTTTCTGTTCTCAATTATCTAGTTATTTCAAGTCAACATAATTTTTGGCCACATTTAGCTGACGGAGGGCTTTAAGTCTTTATTTGTTTAATGATAATTAACTTAATTTTTTTTCTCTAATTTAACTACAAGACAAATGTACTTTACTTTGTCATTAAACTAAAGGGTATGGACATAGTCATTGCAGAAATAACATATCTTCAGCACTTAATTTGCAATTGGCATGGCTGGCCATGTTATAATAAATAATGCAGTGCTTACTTGCAAAATAGTTCCCTTTAGACAGAGGTATATACCCTACAGCCCCATTTTTCCTGGGCCCAAATTGTAGGAGTTCACAAGGGAGGAACTGTCTGTCAGCAGAAGGAGGCTGTGAAATCTATTTTAAGTTGTTCATGAAAGGTGACATTTGGCCTTATGGTGACCTAAGCACCTGACGTCTACCAAATGAGCACAGTGAAAGAATGCTCACCAAATACATGATAACTATAGATCCTGAAGGCCAGAAGGATGCTTAGTTTCTCACAAGTTTATATGAATTTTTTCAGGCCATTTGTTATGATGTTGACTCCAGAATGTTACTCACATCCACAAGAAGTCAATTCTAGGGATGGCTGATGCACTTTCTACCAGCTTTGTTCAAATCATTTTGGTCTGTTGAGATCTGGGAAAATACATTGGTTTAGGAGCCAGGACAAGCAGGATTCAAGCCCCGACTTGATTGGGTGACCTTGAGTAGTTTATTTAATCACGATCATCTGTGGTTTCTCTTCTGCAAAGGGAGCTTAAATCCCTTTCTTATAAGCTTGTTGTAATAATTAAGTAAGATATGAGCCGTGCCCAGTTCTCAGTAAAACCTTGGGCAAGTTAATTAGTTCTCTGTGCCCCATTACCTCATCTTTAAAATGGGGATAGTATTAGTGCCTAGCTCAGAAAGGTTCTATGAGGATCAAATTAGTGTGTGTGTGTGTGTGTGTGTGTGTGTGTGTGTGTGTGTATATATATATATATATAGACAGAGAGAGAGAGATCCAAATATATTAGTGTGTGTGTATATATAAATACACATGCATATATAGATATTTTCCAAATATATCTGAAATGTATATATCATATCTATAAATGTCTCAAATGAATCTGTCATATAGTAAGGGCTCAATAAAGGTAGCTAGAATTTTGTGGTAAATTATTATGAACACTCCATATAATAAATTATTTTATTATTATTAATAGTCTTGGTCTAAGAAAAAGAAGACTGAGATTGTACTTCTAGGTCAGCCAACAACTAATTTTTTAATCTACAGCAATTCATTCCTTAGTAAATCTTGCTCAAATAAACCTTGAGTTCCCTATTGCCCAAATATTTAGCATTGTAGTATGTCTTTAACTGTGGTAGATGCTAAGAGTGTGAAGAAAAAGAACTATTACTCCCCTTATCTAATACAGAAATGTCAGTTTCATAGGTTGAAATGGGTAGCCCTGTGTGTGTGTGTGTGTGTGGTGTAGGGTGTGTGTATGTGGTATGTGGAGGATGATATATGTGTATGGTGTGTGTAGTGCATGTGTGATATGTGTGCTCTGTGATGTGTATGTAAGAAGTGGTCCCGAAGAGCAGCTATAGAAACAATTCATTCTGGTAAGGGCTACATCTAAGAAAGATTTTAAAAATGTAAACACTATTTGCAAGGAGATAAACTCTCAGACTAGCAGAACTTCACACAGATATTAATCAATTTCCTTTCCAATGGAATTCCTACTGTCAGAAATAGAGAAGTACTGTTAACCCCATAGTCACAGCACCAAAGGCTCCATTGCACCACTTTAAACATTGGCAATAATTCAGAAGTCAGAGGATTTAAACGTTTAATTCCTAAAGAAAGACTACCCTCTAATCTTCATATATAACTCAGAATTGGTGGAGATATTCCTATAGCCTCTCCTTTAGTCATAAGAAAGTTCTTTGATGGTCATAAAGTTTTACATGATGGCTCTATATCATCTCTGAAAATATTTTTAATGTATTCAAAGGCATATGGTTTCCCTCAGTGAACACCCAAAATGTTCACAAACTAGAGAATTTCTTTAGTACATTTTGAAGCAGGTAGCACCCTGCCTTTTCTGCCTTCCAAATACCATTTTGCTTCTCAGACTTTCCTTTACCTTTTCTGTCTCCTACAGTCAACATTAGGGCCTTCTACCTGCCAGGGAACCACCCTCTGTACCTCTCTCTACCAGTGCCTCTGCCTCACCCCTGGCCCTGCCTTGGCCTGGCCCTCTCACACTCAAGTTGAGCACTTTTCTCCAGTTGACTCTACTAAATGAGATCTATACTTTCTCCTCGTCTGTATAATCTACTAATGACCCAGAACAGCTATTCCACCTAGATACCAACCATATATTTTATCTACATACAACTTACCATGCTGCATACTGTCTGTAAGAATTAGCCCTAAGGACTGGCAGCATAGACTCATGTTGAGATGACTTTTCAGCCCTGTCCTCAAGAAGCTTTAAATTTAGTTGAGGAGATGGGAAACAAATGAGTTAAATAGTTTAGAGAAATGAAGAAAACAATTGAAAAAGAGAGAATGGAAAAGAATAGAAACACTTGCCTCTTAAGTTTCTTATGAAAAATAGTTGGTATTTAGGAGGCTTCTCTCAGTAAAAAAAAGAAACCAACAAAACTATGTTATTAATTATAATATTAACCAAAAAACCAAACTCTGTAAAACACTTTAAAGAAGTTTATTCTGAGTCTATTTGAGTGACCACAGCCCAGGGAAACACAAATCCAAGAAGCCATTAACAAGTGACACAGCCAAATTACATTTTGGCTTTATATATTTCAGGGAGGCAGGAAATAGGTCCAGGCAAAGACATAAACCAATACATGGAAGGTATACATTGGTTTGGCCTGAAAAGGTGGGCTATCTTGGAGTGGGGCTTTCGGGTTACAGGTGAATTGAGAGATTCTTTAATTTGCAATAGGATAAAGGAGTAAAGCTCTGTCTAAAACTTGAGTCAGCTGAAAGGAATGTTTTAAGTTAACATAAGGATGTTATGTGGCAAGGATGATGGCCTGCAGGTGGGGCTTGACTCTTGCACGGCCTTAGGTCTTGTGTATAATTTGTTATCTTATTGCCACAAAGAGTCTTTTTTGTCAGCCTTATGATTGCTGTTTTAACATTAATACTAGTCAGTAGTTGTGCCTAAACTCCAAAAGGGTAGGGGCATAATGAGGTGTGTTCGATCTGCTTTCCTTCAGGTCCAGGAACTCACTTTTTATGGTTTCTCTGGGGTCCCCTTTGGCTAAGAGAAGGTCTGTTCAGCAGGTAAAGGTTTTCAATTTTAAATTTAGTTTATAATAATTTTCAATTCAGTCCAAAAAGCTCTACTCAAACATGAAATGCCTATAATCTAACACTTCTGTATTATTTTAGCTATACCTAATCACCACAAAGCTTTGCTAAGGAAAATATATTAGAAATGTAAATGGAAATTCCTAATAACTAAAAACATTGTGAGTACCTAAAAAATGTTAGCACTTCACTGGAAAGTAGGACAAACAAGGGCTTCTCCTCAGAGTAAGGAGAGCAAGTTATAAACTACAGGAATCCAGGGACCTATTCGCTTCCTATCTGCATAAGAATAAGAGAAAGCTTCTTTTAATTTGCATAAAGAATGACACTTCTAAGGTCAATCACTCCCCAGGTGATCAGAACTAGAGAAAAAAGAACAGAAAAGATTGCCCCTTTGAGGGTGTAGGAATTCAATGCAAAAGAACAAGTCATTCATAAGTCAAGTGCTCCCCAAATATGGAACTGCCAGTGAATGTGATAATAGTTGTGCCCTCATCTATGAGGTACAATGAGAGTTCTGAAGGAGATGATTTTTAATTTTCCTTTCAGCTCTCCTATACTAGTTATTTTTGCAGAGTATTGCCTGAAATAATCGATAATTATTTATCTATTGAAGAGTATGGTATCTATTGCAGGGTATTTTTGAAATAATTGATACAGATTGTCCATGCCGTATGAGTTGAGAATAAGGAGCCATCCTATTTATATATTATTCCAAATGTATGCATGGGCAAGGAGGGGAGTGCACTGAGTCCTGTCGGGGGTCAACAGCACGTACATATTTGGAGTGGGAGCTACAAGGAATTTCTGTGAGGGCAACCCCAGGAACCAAGGCTTGGGGAAACATTGAAGGAAAATTCAAACTGCAGCAGAGAACCCAAGAGAAGTTGCAAGAAAAGAGCCTGTGGAGGCATCTGGAAAGGAAAGGAGTTCTGCTTATGGAAGAGGTGCTGATAGAGAGAGCTCTTGCCAGCATTATAGATGGCTTTGCACTACAGAAGTCAGTAATGTGATAATTTCAAATACAGGAGGCAATTCAGACCATTTTTCTTCCTCAAACTACACCATACAAGGCATGCTGTTGTTAAAAGATGATTTTTAAAAAGTGGTAAAATCATGATTTCCATACAGATAGGAAAATTAACATATGCTAAAGACTTTATGTAACTATTAATGAGGCAACTGGTAAGATATTGCAACTAGTTCAACAGGCATTTTAGATCTAGAATACTAAAATGAATATATGAATGGTTTCTACTACATTGCAAAGGGAAGACTGTTGACAGAATGTGCATGTTCATAGACAAGAATTCTTTTGTATTGTTATCAGCTGCAATTCACAGAAATGTATACTAGCTTAAAGACAGTGAAAAACTAGAATCAGGTAACCTAAAAAGATAGGATCTTAACGATGCATAGTTTCCTTTGAAAACTTTGCAACTCTGTTTTTAAAATATGCTCTGTTTACAATACTGGAACCTCCTCTGAGAACCTCTTATTTCAGTTCTCTGTCCATAGACCTAGGTATCCAGCATATAGTTTATAATATCAAGACCAGAATTGCTAACCATTTTCACTACCCACTAGTTTCTTTATTTTTAAATATAAATATAAATGTAAAAATTTATATTTTTATAAATATATAAATATAAATGTAAAAATTTATATTTTTATAAATATATAAATATAAATGTAAAAATTTATATTTTTATAAATATATAAATATAAATGTAAAAATTTATATTTTTATAAATATATAAATATATATAAATATCAATATAACAATTTTAAATATAAATAAATTTCAAAGCTTTTTGGGAAACTGCTCTGACAGTAAAACAGAGCAGAGAGAAGTCTGTTGGGTAACAAATCCCATCAGAAATGGAGAAATAAGGCCAATTGGGGAGAAGCAGGAAATAAGGGAAGGACAACCATGATGAATTTGTAAGGGAGTAAGGTCTAATCTGGAACTGGAAAGATGAGTATCCAGGACGGAAATCAGGAAAGCCAGCAGGGGCTAAGCAAAGAGAACAAAGTTTTAAAGGTGCCAGAGTAAATGAGATTATGGACCAAAGGGGGAATTTGTATAATGTTGTTGGTATATTGACATAGCTGAGGAATAGGAAGAAATAACAACAACAACAAAAAAGGTCAAAATGAAACAATTTTTTTTAAAAGCAAACCATATTCAAAACAGAGGTCTTTCTAATTATAATTGAACTGGTATTTTTCTAACATGTAACACTGATATTAAGGGACATTTTCCTGGAGGAGTTATGGAAGAGATGAGGAATCACTGACATTGATCATTTAAATGATCCAAAATAAGCAGTCAATGTTTGCAATTCAATAAAACCATTGGACAACTCAAGGGAAAAAAATCAATTCAATTATTTAACAGAATGTGGCCTGTTAGGTCTGTTATAAGATGAAACCCTTAGCTATTTGCTTGAAAATTAAATAAAAAGACACATCTAGATTTAAATTGTCTAGACTTACTAGATTTCTGAAGTAAAAAAAAAAAAAAAAAAAAAGCTAGAATTTTTCTAATAAATAAGAAACCTGAGGTTCCAAAGGGAAGTAATTTGACAAAGTCATATACCCAGATAGTAAGTAGTTACCAGACTTCTGGTCTCATACATCTATTGCAAATTCTGTCTACTACCAAGGAAAACACTGCATTAAAGAAGTTTAATATTTTTGTAGGTGATCTCACAGTCTTAACTATTTTCATGTGACTATATACCTCTAAGTCAAGAAAGGCTATGAAACATTCCCTATGTGCTTTGACTATTGAATAAATAGAGGAACTAATGTTCTTCAATGCACACACACATATTGGAAAATGTTTCATGCTATGTTACCTTATTTATGCAGTCAGATTTGTTCTTAATTTTCTCATGTGGATTGATACTAGTTGTCTTCTGCAAACGAAGATCATCATAATAAGTATTAATTAATAAGTTGGTTATAGGAGTGTTACCTGGGCAGGGGGGGTCCTTGCTCACAGAGCTCTCAAGATGGTGGCAGGCTGCTTCCAAGATGGCAGCAAACCTCGTGTTCTCTGACCTGCGGTTCTTGGCCTCACGAATTCCAAGGAATGGAATCTTGGGCCGAGCGGTGAGTGTTATGCTCTATTAGAAGCCGTGGGTCACGGAAGAGAACCGTGGAACCCAATGACTAGTGTTCAGCTAGATTAGGATGAACCCGGGCACTTAGGCGTGCAGGAACAATGGCAAGCCTTTAGCCCAATCAGGAGAGGCAGTGGGTGCCTCCCTGGATCAGGAGCACAGCGGACACCCTGCGGGATCCGGAGGGATGGGAGTCAGTGGCTGGTCTGCAACAGCGGCAAACAGCAGTGGTGGATGGCGAGCGAAAGCTCAGCTCGAGCCGTAACAAACACGGACCAAAAGAGTGCAGTTGTGAGATTTAATAGAGTGAAAACAGAGCTCCCATACAAAGGGAGGGGACCCAAAGGGGCTTGCCGTTGTGGGCTCGAATGCCTGGGTTTATATCCCGATCCTTGTCCCTCCAGCTGTGCTCTCAGGCAATAGATGATTGGCTATTTCATTACCTCCTTTTTTTGCCTAATTAGCATTTTAGTGAGCTCTCTGATTGGTCGGGTGTGAGCTAAGTTGCAAGCCCCGTGTTTAAAGGTGGATGCTGTCACCTTCCCAGCTGTGCTTAGGGATTCTTAGTCGGCCTAGGAAATCCAACTAGTCCTGTCTCTCAATAGCAGATTAATATTCTAAGAAATATAGCAAATTAATAGTAATGTACAAAAATAGCACTAGTAACCCCCACCATCAGGGCTTTTGCCATGAATTATAGCCAAGTTAAGCAAACAGGCAGCTCTGAACTTCAAGCCATGGCTGATCAGAGTTAAAGATAAAGAACAGAGATTATGGCAAAATAACATAAAACACTCACTTTTTATCAATTTGTAAAATCAACACATGCCTGGTGCCCAATTTGTCTTCCATTCTGATTGGTTTTTGTCCTATAAGAATAAGAATATTGAATACAACCAAAATCATTTACTATGTGCCAGGCACACTTTGAAGCATTTTTCATCCAATTAAAGCATTTGTTCCACAGAAGAGTCCTATGTGTTAAACACAAACATTTTCAACTGTATTATTATATATAGATGGGGAACCTGGTGCTGAAGTAAATTGCTGATTGTGGACCCAAGATTTAAAGACTGGGAGCCCTGTCCTTATATATGACATTGTTGTTCCCAACTAAGCCATCTTCAAACATGATACCCTTATCACACCTCCAGAAAAGCAAGCTAAATCTCATTCACACTGAAGTTGGGTGGATTAACAATGATGTGAGATTGGAAACCAATACCTTAAAGCCCTCATGTAGGAAGAAGGCTGAATCAGCCCTCAGAAACCCAGAGCAAAGGAGAGGATTTCTTATGGGGAGGTCTGGTTGTGGATGGGATAGAAATATACAGGGATAGGCCAGGTGCGGTGGCTCACGCCTGTAATCCCAGCACTTTGGGAGGCTGAGGCAGGCGGATCACGAGGTCAGGAGATCGAGACCACCCTGGCTAAATGGTGAAACCCCGTCTCTACTAAAAATACAAAAAATCAGCCGGGCGTGGTGGCAGGCACCTGCAGTCTCAGCTACTTGGGAGGCTGAGGCAGGAGAATGGTGTGAACCCGGCAGGCGGAGCTTGCAGTGAGCCGAGATCATGCTACTGCACTCCAGCCTGGGTGACAGAGCGAGACTCCGTCTCAAAAAAAAAAAAAAAAAGAAATATACAGGGATAGAGAGAAAGTGCCAGAGATGCCTTTTGTCCTTAGAATAAAAGTTTTATAGGAATTGCTGCTGTCTTCAACACCAATAAACAAGCCAAAGAACTCAATTCCAATTTTTGTTTGTTTGTTTTTGGTAATAGACAGACCTATGCACTGCCCCCTTCCCCAAGCCAGCAGGAAATAAGCACACAGCATTTCTACTTTCCATATCGAATCGTGATGTTTAGGCTGACAGCAAAAGTGCCAGGTACTGTCAGTTGTGATCACAGTCACCAAACTAGATAACATGGACTGAGACCCCGACACTGACCAAACTTGAGACAGCAGCTGCTTCACATCTCTACCACACAGATGCAGTTGCAAAGCAGTAGTACTTGGGAGTGAAAGGCAGTCATGCTCCTCTGGTTCATCTCGCATCTTGTGTTGTCCAGATTGCACCTCTGTCCCTTTCCATTTATCATGCCATTCTGACAAAGAGGCATGCTGGTTTTTTCCCTGCTTTAACCTGTTTCAGAAATGCTGACCTCGTGAAGGCAAGTAATTCTCACATCTTTTTCTTGACATTTAATTTTTTTTTTAATTCCAGCTGACGGAGCAAAGTGTTAGGTACAAACTTAATAGACACTCAAATTAGTTGTTCCTAAAATAATTTCTTGCTAATTGGGCAATTATTTTATGTTATATTGATGGGGGGAAAGGATACATGGCACTTCAATTATAGGGTAAAATAATAAAAAAAAAGTCAATTAATACTTGACTTCAATATTCATTTATAAAATAACCAGGGCTGTGTGTGTGTCCTTTTCATCCCCATTCTTACCCACTGGAGGATGAAAAATAGGGGAATGGAAGTGTGTTCAGACTCAAGAATATACACTGGGGCCTAGAATAAATAATTGGTGATCTTAAAAAGAGCGTATCTACAATGGAGAGAATGAACAGACACTTGCTTGGTTTATAGATATCTTTCCCTGAGATTTCAAACATACTTTTTCTTTGCTTTTGATTTCTTGGATTTTTAAAACAATTTTCATGGTGTTACTGAACATACTAGTTTCCTATTTCCATTGTGAAAAATTACCAAAATTTATTATCTTACAGTTCTGGAGGTCAGAAGTCCAAAATGGGTCTTATGTGGTAAAATCATGTCAGCCGAGCTACATTCCTTCTGGAGGCTATTTTCCAGATCCTAGAGGCTGCCTACATTCTTAGGCTTAGGGCCTTTTCCTCTATCTCTTAAACTCATCTCTCCAACCTCGGCTTCCATTGTCAAATCTCCTCTTTGATTCTAACCTTCTAACTTCCTCTTAAAAGGACACTTGTGCTTAAACTAAACCCCTACCCAGATGATTCAGAAAAATCTCCCATTCTCAAATCCTTCACTTAATCATATCCGCAAAGTTTCTTTTGCCGTGTAAGGTGACATATTCACAAATTATGGAGATTAAGACAGGGATATCTTTGGAGACAATTATTTTGTTTACCACAGTGACTTCCTTTCAGTTTTCACCAAAAAAAATTGCTCACTTATTTTATGCAATATGCCAGTATGCTCTCCCACCTATCCCCCTCTTCTGCTCAGCTCTGTAACATAGAAAGCTATACCTCCAAGCCCCTCTGCCATTCTAGCTTCTAGGTAGGTTTTACTATAGATTGGGAAGCAATGGTGTAAAATTAAAGGACTTGACGAAGAGAGAAGTCAAGATATATTTCCCCTTCTCTCTGTTTGCTGTGGTGTGTCCTGGTGTTGGCTGCATCTCCTCCACCTCTGAAGAATACCCCCATTATATACTCAGATGATATCAGCTGCCCCTGCTTTTGCCAGATAATACTGTTGTCTTCCTTGCTGTAGCATTTGTGGCACCTTCTTGAGTGTTTATAATCTCTTTTATCCCAATCTTATTATGACTTCTTAGCTCTTTCCTTACCTGTACTAATCTTGAGTTACATACCTCAGAAACAGAGTCTTTTCTTTTTTACTAGCCAAACCCTGACTTCCATGCCAATTCAGGCAGAGTCTAAATCAGTGAATTTACTCAAGGATTAATCACCCCTGAGAATGGGGGCCATGGAGACTCTGCTTCCCCCTTACACACAAAGCTGGGAAACATCACCCAGGCATGCATAGAAGCAGTACATGGCAAGGCTCAGGCTCCTTTGTATTTATGCCAGTTCTTCCTTATATGTCTCTACAATCATGCTTGTAAACAACACATGAAATAAACATGATATATTTTGATCTCTTATATCATATTCTCTGGATTCTGCAAGGTGGCTCTGAAATACCAGAGCTGGCTTACCACAGTTTAAATGAAATCACTTCATCTGATGGCTGTGTGGGAAATGCTGGAGTCCTGTCTCACCTCTCTGGGTCTACCTGCTTACCCAGTATTTCCTCAGCTATGATGGGCATAGGGATCACTCTGAAGGGAGAAAAAAAAAAAGGCCCTCATGGATGTTGAAAGCATCTTTTTCATTAGAGTCGGTGCCAGAGTTCTCCAAGGCAAGCCAAAGCAGCCACTGAGGTATATGATTATGCAACATTCTCAACGTGGAGACAGACATTTTTAAATTAACTCTGACTTCCTGGCCTAATTCCCTCTCTTCTGGCATCCATACTGGTAATTTGAAGCCTTGTAATATAACACTTTGTAGAGCTAGACTTTAAAGGGAGGTGATTCCTCTAGTTAGTGGATTTTGTTTTAGCCAGAGAGTCAAATGTGGCACATGCTAGGATTAGGAGTACTGAGCTTTCTGTGATGTCTACATTATCAGCAAAATTAAGGGTCATGGTACAACCATAGTTCCTGTGTTTTTAAGCACCATCTGAAAGAAGTTAGCCTTTACTAATAAGTTGTAAATCTGCCTAAAATTGTCATTTCCCAAAGGTACTCTGGCAAATAAATATATCTTATTAAGATAGTAAATCTTTCACTGAGTACAGGAATACCTTATTTTATTGCACTTCACTTTATTGCACTTCACAAATACTAGGGACTTTTTACAAATTGAAGGTTTGTGGCAACCTTAAATCAAGTAAGTCTATCATTGCCATTTTTACAACAGCACTTGCTCAATTACTGTCTGTGTCATATTTGGTAATTTTCAATATTTCAAACATTTTCATTGTTTTTATATCTGTTATGGTGACTAGTGATCAGGAATCTTTGATGTTGGTATTGTCAATGTTTTAGGGCCCCACAAACTGCACCCATATAACATGGAAAATTTAATAAATGTTGTATATCTTCTGACCATTCCAACAGCTGGCTGTTTCACTATCTCCTTACCTTGCCTCAGGCCTTCCTATTATCTGAAGTACAACAATATCGAAAACAGGCCAATTAGTAACCCTACAATGGCCTCCACAAAATGTTTAAGTGAAAGGTGTCATCGCACGTCTCCCACATTAAATCTAAAGCTATAAATGATTAAGCTTAGTGAGGAAGGCACATTGAAAATTGAGATAGGCCAAGAGCTAGGCCTCTAGCACCAAACAGCACAGTTGTGACTGCAAAGGAAAAGTTCATGAAGGAAATTCGAAGTGATACTCCAGTGAACACTCAAATGATAAGAAGAGAAACAGCCTTATTGCTGATATGAAAAATATTTTAGTGATCTGGATAGAAGATTGAACAAGCCAAAACATTGCCTTGAGCCAAAGTCTAATGCAGATCAAGGCCCTAACTCACTTCAACTCTATGAAGGCTGAGAGAGGTGAGGAAGCTGCAAAAGAAAAGTTTGAAGCTGGCAGAGGTTGGTTCATGAGGGTTACAGAAATAAACCATCTCTATAACATAAAAGTGCAAGGTGAAGCAGTAAGGTTGACATAAAAACTGCAGCAAGTTATCCAGAAGATCTAACTAAAATCATTGATGAAGGTAGCTACACTAAACAACAGATTTTCAGTGTAGACAAAACAGCTCTTTATTGGAAAAAAGCTGTCATCTAGGACCTTCCTAGCTAGAGACAAGTCAATGCCTGGCTTCAACATTTCAAAGGACAGGCTGACTCTCTTGTTAAGGCTCATGCAGCTGGCTGATTTCAAATTAAAGCCAATCCTCATTTACCATTTTGAAAATCCTAGGGCCCTTCAGATTATGCTAAATCTACTCTGACTTTATACTCTATAAATGGAACAACAAAGCATGAGTGACAGCACATCTGTTTATAGCATGGTTTGCTGAATAGTTTAAGCCCATTGTTTAGGCCTACTGCTTAAAAAATAAATAAATAAAAAAGATTCTTTCAGAAGATTATGCTCATTGGCCATGCACTTTGTTACCCAAGGGCTCTCATGGAGATGTACAAGGAGATTAGTGTTGTTTCTGTGCCTGCTAACATAACATACATTCTGTAGCCCAGATCAAGGAGTAATGTTGACTTTCAAGTCCTATTATTGAAGAAATCCATTTCATAAGGCAGTAACTGCAAAAGACGGTGATCCCTCTGATGGATCTGAGCAAAACTGAAAATCTAGGAAGGATTTACCATTCTAAATGCCATGAAGAACATTCGTGATTCATGGGAGAAGGTCAAAATATCAACATTAACAAGTGTTTGCAAGAAGTTGATTCCAACTCTCATGGATTACCCTGAGGGGTTCAAGACTTCAGTGAAAGAAGTAACTGCACATATGGTAGAAATTGCAAGAAAACTAGAATTCGAAGTGGAGCCTCAAGATGTGAATACATTACTGCAATCTCATAATAAAACTTGAATGGATGAGGAGTTGCTTCTTATGATTAAGCAAAGAAAGTAGTCTCTTGAAATGGAGTCCTCTCCTGGTGAAGATGCTGCCAACCCTGGTGAAATGACAAGAGTGGATTTACTATATTACATAAACATAGTTGGTAAAGCAGTGGCAAAGGTTGAGATGATTTATTTCAACTTTGAAAGGATTTCTATTTTGGAAAAAATGCTATCAAACAGCATCACATGCTACAGATAATTTTTTTTTTGAAAAGAAGAATCAATCGATGAAGCAAATTTCATCATTGTCTTATTTTAAGAAATTGCCACAGCCACCCTAACCTCCAGCAACCACCACCCTAATTAATCAGCAGCCATCAACATTGAGGTCAGACCCTCCAACAACAACAGGATTATGACTCCTGAAGGCTTAGATAATTGCTAGCATTTTTCAGCAATAAAATGCTTTTTATGTAAGGTGTGTCTTTTTTGTTAGACATAATGCTATCACGTACTCAATAGACTATAATACAGTGAAACATAACTTTTTTGTTGTTTTTTTTAGAGACAGCGTCTCACTTTGTTCTCCAGGCTGGAGTGCAGTGGCACAATCATAGCTAATGGTAACCTTCAACTCCTGGGCTCAAGCAATTCTCCTCCCTCAGCCTTCTGAGTAGCTAGAATTATAAACATGTGCCACCATGTCTGGCTAATTTTTAAAAATTTTGTAGAGATGGAGTCTTGCTGTGTTGCCCTGGCTGGTCTTAAACTTTTGTTCTCAAGTGATCCTCCTGCCTCAGTCTCCTAAAGGCCCAGGATTATAAGCATGACCACTGCACCTGGCTAATGATAACTTAAATGCACAGGGAAACCAAAAAAAAAAAAATACATGCAACTCACTTTGTTGTAATATTTACTTTATTGCAGTGGTCTAGAACTGGACTTGCAATATCTTGGAGGCATGCCTGTATATCTTTACATCATCCTGTATTTCTCGGAGGTTTGCTTCATTTTTTTTTAATTATTTTTTTCTTTATTTTTGTCTGATGGTTTAATTTGAAGGAATGGCTATCAAGCTCTGAAATTTTTAAAATTTTGAAGCTCTAGCATTTTTGCTCTGAAGAATGCTAGCAATCATCTAAGCCTTTAGGAGTCATAATCTTGTTGTTGATGGAGGGTCTGACATCAATGTTGATGGCTGCAGTGTTCACATTTGTAATGCATTATAAGAAAAATATCTCAGAGATAAAGACTCACTCTCCTTGCCCATTTTTAGAAATCTAGTGATTAAAGGTGGAGGAAGAGGAGGAGAAGCAGGGGGAAAGTAGGAGGAAAAAGAAGACATATAAACAAAATAGATCATGGATAAATAAAGATAGCTGGCTGGATGTAGCCAATAAATGTCTATTCCACACAGATAAAATGAAATATCAAGTAAATCATCACACTTTGAAAAGATCTTTGGTGAGAAAACATTGAAGTCAACAGAGAGGCAACACAGACACCGAGGTTGAAGAGGGAGAAAGCTGGGAAGCCTGTACAGAGTCACCGGACTAGCTTCTGCTTCAGAAGGGGACCTAAGGAAGGGGTGAGTGAAAGAACTCTGAGGCACCACCCTACCACCACGGACCTCTGGGATCTGAGCTACAAGAGATCTCACAACCCACATAAACATTTGAATTGTCAGGAGGAACTGCCCAGAGAGCAGGCAGAGGCAGAGTTAGAACCTTCATGGAGCCCAGGTTTCACACTCAGGGCAGCTGCAACAAAATGCAACCATAGGCGCCCATCCCCCAAGACTCTCCATCTTGCTCTGAATGACTCTAGCCCCTGCTGACTGCTAAGCTTGGAGAAAACATTACTGCCTTTCCCCTGGAACCATGACACAACTGATCAACGCAGCCCCTTGTCCTCCAGCCTATCCCACAGCCTGTGCGTGGCCACTCCTACAAGAGCATGGGCATGGAACAGCCTCCACTCCCCTGCCTGAGGGCTTCACCTGCAGCCTGGGAGCAGTTCCGCACCTCCAGCACAGCCTCTGCTCAACCCCAAGGGACCAGAGGACAAAGCTGAAGGCCCGCTCTCAATCCACCAGGGTTCGAGAGCACACATTCAGCAGTATTGAGCTGGGATCTGTGACCTGAGCATGAATCAGGGAGGAGCCTACACCCTTGGAACACTGAGAAGAGTGAAGCACAGGTTTCTGTGCTGGTATGAGAACTGGGCATGCCTCCCACCGCAAGACTAGTCCAGTAAGGGCATAGCCTGTCAGATGGCTGCAGCTGCCACCCAAGAGAGCCCTGTGGCTCAGAACACCTAACAACTCAGGTATCTGGGTGCAGAAGTCTTGGAAAAAAATCTAACTGGTGGGGCCTGCCCCAGGGGCAGACACTGGAGGGAGATTCAGTTGGGGGAGTAGAAGCTAGATGGTCCCCACATCTGTCTGCTGGGCAAAAAACCATGGGCCATAAGTGTCATACCAGCTGCACACCCATGGCATCATCACCCTGCCCAGGGAGTCATCTGCCCTTGACCCACTGCACCAACAGACCACTCACAGACATATTCCACAATCTGCTGTGACTCTGCCAACCATACAGAACCAGCAAGTCCCCAGAGAATTGCAGATCTCCTGGTGAAAATATCTTTGGCTCAGGCTTCCCCTAAGGGATAAGGGTGTGCAGCCTTCCAGGTCCTAACTTGAGGCTGAGGAGACATGGCCACAGTTGCAGTGAATGGAGGGGTCTCACTTAAGGCAAAGGGGTAATCTCTCTCCCCCAGTCCCCCATTTCCCCCTCCCCAAAGCACTGCTGTGAACACACTGAAATACAAAAGAGGCATGCAGTTGAGTAAGAGCCTATCTGTTGGCCCTTATTCTTGAGTACCATTTACTGGATTGCACCCTGACTACACCACTAAACAGAAATAAATTATTTCAACACACATCACCTATGAAACCCAGGTCAGGAAACTAGCCACAACTAAGAAACCAATACAAAGCCTTGGCCCTCCAAAAACACCCATAAATAAAGCGGATCAACTATACTCAACATATACCATAGTCAAATCTTCAAAGGAAAAAATGGAATATAAACCAAAAAGCCCCATCCAAATGACAGCAATTTCAAAAAGATAAAGAAACACCAGCCTTCTCAGATGATAAATAATCAGGACCAGAATGCTGGCAATTCAGAAAGTGAGTGTTTTCTCACCTCCAAAGGATTTCACTAGCTTCCCAGCAGTGGAACCTAACCAGATTGAAATGTCTGAAATGACAGACATAGAATTCAGAATGTAGATATCAAAGAAGCTCAATGAGATTCAAGAGAAAGTTGGAACCCAATCCAAAGATGCTAATAAAATAATACAAAACTTGAAAGACAACATATTCATTTTAAGAAAGAGCCAAACTGAACTTCTGGAATTGAAAATTTTACTACAGAAATGTCAAAATACAATTGGAAGCCTTAATAACAGACTAGACCAAGCTGAGGGAAAAATTTTAGAGCTCAATGACCTGTCCTTCAAATTAACCCATCAGACAAAAATAAGGAAAAAAGAATTCTAAAAAATGAACGAAACGTTTGAGAAAGGTGCTGTGAATGCTTCAAACTTATTGCTAAAGTAAATTGATATGGAGTCCAGGACTGAAGAATTCTGGAGCAGATAAAACCAATTAGGCCTCAAAAGTCACCTTAACCTTGTTATTACAGATTTGCAAACAGAAGTAAACTTAAACTCTTTCTTGTAAATGCCTACATTAAAGAAAAATGAAACTTAAAAGTTGGGCTTTCTAGCAGGATAAGCCAAATAAGGAAAATGTGTAACTATACATCAAATAATGGCTTCACTTTCATGTTTACACTATAAAAGCCTTTCCCTTGCATTTCCTTAGCACAGACCCCAACCACTTTGGGTTTGAAGTTGCCTGATTCATGAAGTACTGTTTGCCCAAATAAATTCTTTACAATTTTAACTTTTATTATGCCTTAGTTTACCTTTAAATATGACTCAGTATCCATTGCAAAGCTTGAGGAGAGCTGGTAGTCACTGCAGTCAACCGTCTTCTTGCCATGGTCTTTCATTATATCAAGTTTCACAGTATAATCTTTTATGCAACTTTCAACATTCAAACAAGAAAACAAGAGAAATTTTGTCACAGCTATTCCAGATAAAATAGACGAGCTGGCTTGTCTATTTTGAGAATTTGAATTTGAGAGTCACGAAAGAAAACCAAGTTACCTGAGAATTTGTGGCAGATTAACCTCATTCCTGCTACTCGCAGTAATGAATCTCCAACTTAATGTCACACTTGGGCAATTACCCAAAATCATCACAATATTGAATGGAATAGTGTTAAGGAAACTTGAGCTGAGAATATTGCCTTTGCTGATTGATTTAAAGTGGAGCCATACAAGTGAAGCCGAGGGAATGAGTGCTCTCCAGTGTTGCGTTTACATCCCAGAACACTGTAAGTCTTTCTCAGCCAGTGATGTTCAAAACCTGAAGTGAGCATGTAGAAACTGCAGAAATGTTGGTTTTATATATAAGAATAAGAAGCTAGAAGGTGACTATCTAGAATATAGTAGGCACCTAAAAAGTGTTTGTTGACTTAATTTACAAATAAGTTTATAATTTTTTTTTCTTTTTTTTTTTTTGAGACAGAGTCTTGCTCCATTGCCCAGGCTGGAGTGCAATGGTGCAATCTCCGCTCACTGCAACCTCTGCCTCCCAAGTTCAAGCGATTCTCGTTCCTCAGCCTCCTAGTAGCTGGGATTTCAGGTGTCTACCACCACACTTGGTTAATTTTTGTATTTTTACTAGAGACGGGGTTTTGCCATGTTGGCCAGGCTGGTCTCTAACTCCTGACCTCAGGTGATCCACCCATCTTGGCCACTCAAAGTGCTGGGATTACAGGCATGAGCCATGGCACCCAGCCATAAGTTTATAATTTAATGATACTTTATTAGAATTTTTCATTTCCATTCATTCATCTGTATATTTTTTATTTTTTCCATTTGTACTAAATAAAACATTTTAACCACAGAAAGAATGTAAAAAGTAAGGAAAGAAAAAGAAAATGACTTACAAATCTATCATACGGAGATAACCACTGTTAACGTTTTGTTACATTTCCTTCTAGGGTTGCATTCTTGTTCGATAACAAACTATTTTTATTTTTAACAACTGTGAGTGAATACTATATTTGAAGGTCCTTTAGAAAATCCATTAGAGAAGGCAATTTATTTCACATTATTTCCCTTTTTTGAAATTTTTTATTTATTCTTGTTTGTTTCAATTTTCAGAAAAGTTTGTAGTAATTTTATCAAGTTTGAAAGTTATGACATCTGGATGTAGTTGAGAATTGTACTTAATTTACAAATTAATTTGAGTTAAAATTGCATTTTTATACTATGGAACCATTCCTTGAGGGAATGTGTTATGAAAACAAAAGATGTAGCTATTGGTTGGTCCATATTTCTAACAGGTTTTCTAGAAGAAAAATATATGGTTGGCATGTATTTGTCATTTAAACACTAATTATATATGTCCATATCTATCTACCTATCTATATAGTGTGTGTATATGTTTATGTGTATATTTAATCAATAGTTTTGCTTCCAAGCAAACATGTTCATATTATGACTAAGAATATTGACTAGCTGGGCACATTCTAACAGACAGATCAACAGAATAACACATCTTTGTTGGTTTTCTCCCACCTATAAAGCATGTGCCACTTACAACTTGGCTGTTTTTGCCACTATGTTGATTGAGGAGCACCAAGTCACTCAATAATGATGCACACTAGGCTGGACATGGTAGCTCATGCCTGTAATCCCAACACTTTGGGAAGCTGAGGCGTGAAGATTGCTTGAAACCAGGAGTTCAAGACCGGCCTGGGCAGCAAAGAAATACCTTGCCTTTAAAAACTTTTTTTTAAAGGTTAGTAGGACACTGTGGCATGCACCTGTGTCCCAGCTACTTGGGAAACAGGGGGGAAGATTGCTTGAGCCCAGGAGATCAAGGCTGCATTGGGCTATGATCCTGCCACTGCAATGTAGTTTGGGCAAGAGAACAAAACTCTGTCTTAAAAAAAACAATACACACTAGATTTTAGTTTACCAAGAACTCCTACCTCCATGAAAGTGATGAGAGACTTGACATCTCATTTTTCAGTGTATGATATTTAATAATACGTCCACTGGGAATGTAATATAAATAATTTAAAGGGACTTTTAGTCAATCAGTGGTAAAAGAAAGAAGCAGCAGCCTCAGAAATTATCAATAAGAAAAACTAGGAACATGCTATGAACACACATACCTTTCAGCATAAGGATGTGAATAATTTCATATCCAGGCCTTTATTTCAATAGCATGTTCACTCTACATGTGTTTCCTGCAATCCAGGCCAAAGTAAGCATTTTATCAATTCTTTTCCTTCAAAACATATGACTATTTCTCTTGCTATGTGATTTTCAAAGCAAAAAAATCCATAGCTGTTTACATAGCTAAACAAGCAGACATTTATTATTCTTAACCTAAAGATGTGTGTGTGTGTTTTTCTAGAGTGTAATGGCTTTTGAGTGATGCTCCCCCACCCTTATATAACGTTCTCTTCGTGTCGTTTGTCTTATATGTAACTGTAGACAAATCTTGCATCAGAACGGCCCTCAGAGTCTACTCAAGTGTATGTTATTCTTAAACTGGTGCTCTGATAAGGACAAAATATTTGCATCTATAGCCCTAACTCTGATGACTAACAGTTTCTTTGTTTAGGTCAGCTAGATGTTAACTGGGAGAATGTCACTTGAAAAACATCTGGCTATTTTATCAACTAAACAGTAAAATTACTTTTCTAACTACTTAACAACCAGAAATAATAGACAAAGTCTGTTATTGGTTAAATTTCAAGTTTTAAGGAAAGTCTAGAATTGCCAGCTGTCTTTTGAACGTAATGAGCATCTGTAGTGAGCATCTCATTCTATGAGTTAAGATGATCAGAGAACATAGAAATTGTAGGGTAAAAATGCATCTAGTCTCTTCTTGCTGAGGCATTTCTCTTACATCTCTTTGGCCTAGGGACCAAGTAGGCCAAAAAAAAAAAAAAAAAAAAAAAACGAAAGACAAAACCCAGGATGCAAGCATGGAGTGCAGCCTTTTAACCTCCCAGGTTTCATAAGGATTCTCCCAAATGTATCTGTACTCATTTCCTTGCTTTTTCATTGGCGAGGTTGAGAACATTGCTGTTTGGTAAATTAAATGAGTATAACCAGGCATGCTTGACTCAGCTAAGCCCTTCTCCTTGAAAGTGAGTCAAACTCAGAAGGGGAATATTTTTGCCTGCTTCTCCAGGGACCAGCTCTTATGTGGGCTTTGGATGATCATGTCTCCTTTGGTATATCTGCCTGCTCCTGGTATTCAAGTAAGTGGCCCATTTGGCTTCCACAACAAAGTGACTCTTAGCCTTTGTGAAGAATGATGCTGATATTTAATCTCTTAGCTTTCCTACTCTTTGTATCTCAGCATGTTCAGAACCCAGACAGGGAAGAGAAAAAAAGAACCTAAGTTATTTTTGAACTCCAACAGTGGATGTCCAATGCAAACCATTAAAAAAGCTAACGTCAAAGATTACTATGAGGGCATGAAGGCCTGTGCCCCAGAGCAAGACAGTGCCATATGCTAAGCATAGGGAATAGGTCTTGCCAAAAGCTAAGTCCACAGATACCATATCTTCCCTGTGTGCTTTTTAGTCTTATCTCCCCACATCTCAGCCGTCAGGAATTTTCTTCATCACCCTCCATACAACATGAAACTAGTGATGAAAACATATTTTAAACAATTTATTTTCTAACCAATTTACCTATCAACTAATTACCAGATTAACCCTGAAGAGTATCAGGAAACTATTTAAAACCATTGCCAAATATTAGTGCTTAGCTCTAATTATAGATAAGCAGATTATATACATCATTATTTTATTTAGAATTGGCTCTGCTTCTTTTCTATGTCATTGATAATCAAATAGCATTAATCAAAGCTTTAAAATCCAACAGAAATCCTCAAACGTGTTCTGTTTTTTAAAGATCCACATTTTTACAAGTCAAATTTCCATTATGATCGACCATTTGTCAATTGTGTATTTTGTTTCTAATGATTTTAATTTGCCCTGTATACATGAATTTTCCAGAATTAGCCCTTTTGTTGAAGATATGTCTTTCTCTATGAACAAGTTCTAATCATTGAAAATAATATATCAGTTTAATAGCTGGCCATTAAGATATAAAATACCTGCAAACAAGACTTGGGTTACAATCAAACTCTATCAAATCCAAGAAATTATGATAAAAGTAATAACTCCTCCTATGATAATAATTAATAAAATATTTGTATTATACTGTTTATGAGTCAGGCTTGCTATAACTGAAGATTAGTGAAAGATTTATGCAGAATCCAAATAACGCTTACATTTTAATAAATTGCTGTTTAGGAAGTCAAAAAGTTAATTACTTGACATGCTATGTTCTTGGATAAAAATATTCAACACTCCAAATATGTCAATTATTTCTAAATTGTTCTAAAAATTTATGTAATACAAACAAAAATACTAATTTTTTTAATAACCAGAAAATTATCCTAAAGTTTATATGAAAATAAGGCAACATAATTTAGGAATTTAACATAATAAAATATAATCAGAGCTAAGATAATTAGGACAATATAGTACTGGTGCATAAACAAACTAGAAAACCTAGAAATAATGTCCCCAAATGTATTGGATTTTAGTAGAGATAATGTGGATAATTTATTATCATATTGAGAAAATTTGGCAACCATCTGTTAAAAAAAATAGATTTTTTTTCTTTTTTATTTTTTTAAGAGGGAATCTTGCTCTGTTGCCCAGGCTGGAGGGCAGTGGCATGATCTCAGCTCACTAAAACCTCTGCTTACTGGGTTAAAGCAATTCTCATGCCTCAGCCTCCATAGTAGCTGGGATTACAGGCACACCCACCATCCCTGACTAATTTTTGTATTTTTATTAGAGATTGGGTTTCACCATATTGGCCAGACTGGTCTTGAACTCCTGGCCTCAAGTGATCCGCCCCCTCGGCCTCTCAAAGTGCTGGAATTACAGGCATGAGTCATCATGCCCTGTCCCAAAAAATAGATTTTTACCTCACATCTGAAACCAAAATAGTTCGAGATAAATCTTTGAATTTAATGAATAAAAGTAATAATAATAACCTAAAACAACATAAAAGGAGACAAAGAATATGTCTATATAGCTTATACCAGATAAAGTTTAAATATAAAATATTTAATCTCATAATAAAATTAATTTTTTAAAATAAGATGTTTTAAATGTACAACATTGACTTGGTCCAACCTAAGGGAAAACAATTCAGCACTCTATCAATATTAAAAATGCACATAGATTTTGAGCTACACTTCCTTGTCTTATGTTATCTGGTACAGATAGCATATATATGTAACAAATTACATTTGAATCGGATTATTCATTGTAACCATGTCTATAATATCAAAAAACTTGACACAAGTTAGAAGTTGGGCTCTGAGATATTTACATGATGTGACTAAGTTTTATAAAAATGGTTTATCAAAGACTAAATTAAATGCCTTATATTGTTGAGAATTACTAAGTGAATAATTTGCTTCAATATCTTAAACTTTTACCTGGGTACAGAATCATAATGTTTCTTGAAATCATGTGATAATTAAGATACTCAGAACTTCTTGAGTCTTCTCTAACTGGTTATTACCTCACAGACTTCTCTCTTGCAAGAAGAGTTGTCAGTAACTATCCCCACCAACTAAAGAAAGTTAATTTCTGTTTAAATATGTGTTCTGGAAAGGCGAACGCACTTATTCATTTATATGTCGGGTATACTTTACCATTTCCCAAAATGTGTTCCATGGAACTTTAGTCCCACAGGACCAAGCAAAGTCCTACAGGACTGAGCAAAGAGGGCTACAGGATAAAATAAAATGTGAGATCTATTACATAAACTTACTCTTGAAGTTTAGTTGGACACATTTGCACATTAAAGGCCCTGAGGAGTTCTGCAGCAAAGAAACTAGCACAGTTGTGTTTAATTTTATCTTTTCTAAAGTTACCTGGCAATAAAACCTTTTTTTATTGGTAACAATAAATTTTAACAGTCCGTGTAACATGCTCATTGGAAAACCTGTTTAGTCTGCCAGATTTGTTTTCAGCGTCCCAGGGGGATAATAAATGAGATCAAGAATGAGTGGATGCCAAAGCCTTGGTGTTTAGGACATCCAGAGCAGGAAAGGTGAAGCACATGGGGCAAGATCCAGGAGTCAGGGTCCTTGGGATGGGAGTGCAGTGGGGAAAGGAGGACCCAGAGGATAAAAAAGACGTCACCAAACCATGAGATATTCAAAGAGGAAAGAAAGAGTGCAAAGAAAAAAAGAAAAAAAAGCAATCAAAAAAAAATTTCTAAGGCCACATTTTATCTACTTAACTGGATTAATAGTGTAAAATTACTAGAGGCAACAATCACACAGGAATAATAGGCAAAATCCTTGAGGGTAGTCAAAGGGTCTCCAAATTGCTTTGTAAGAGGATCTTCTAACTCACCCACAGCACTGTGAGGTTCTAAACAAGTGCTGACCTTGTACTTGGCATTGCACTCATATGGCCATGGCTCCAGTAGTAGCTGGAGTGCTGCATTCTTTTTATCTACTGATTAAGAATCATGGAATTTAAGACTGTGAAGATCTGGAACGGGCAGTAAAGTACATCATATTTAATGCCTAATTTCTGAGTGAGGAAACCAAAAAGGGAAAATAAAGAAATGTTTGGCTAAATGCATTCCATGTGTTTAATGTTGGATCCATGACTGGTTAAGAATTTAAAGTTTGAAATCAGAAGAGCATAGATTTAAATGTAGGGTTTGCTTATTATTAAACATGTAAGCATAGGCAAGTTATTATTCACTCAGCTCTAGGACTTTTTTCCTCAAAATGTTTCAAAAGTAATGAATGAGATAAAATGGGTAAAATGGATAGTACATTGTTGCCAGATAGTGAACAGTAAATGGCAGCTTCTCATAGTAGTGATTATTATAACAGTGACATCACAGAAGAAAAGAATCATACAAATTGCAGGTTCAACTTGAAGAGCCAAGAGGTTCTTCATTTTGTCTCCTTGTTTCATTTATTTGAGTCACTATCTGTATTAGTCAGAGTTCTCCAGGAAACAGAACCAATAGGATGTATGCGTATGAATATAAATACAAATCTTTTTATAAATGTATATTTGTATATCTTTATACATTTTATATATATATATATATATATATATATAGAGAGAGAGAGAGAGAGAGAGAGAGAGAGAGAGATTTGTTATAAGAAAGTGGTTCACATGATTGTGGAGGCTAACAAGTCCCAAGACCTACAGAATGAGTCTGCAATTTGGAGACAGAAAAGCCAGTGGTAAAGTTCCATTCTGAGTCCAAAGACCTGAGAACCAGGAGAATGGATGGTATCGTCCTTATCTGGAAGACTGGCAGGTTCAAGACCCAAGGAGAGCCAGTGTTTCAGTTCAAGTCCAAAGAGAGGGAAAAGCCAATAGCTCAGTTTGAAAGCATTCAGGAGAATTCTCTTACTCAGAAGAAAGTCAGTCCTATTTCTTCTTTTTCTATTCAGGCCTCCAACTGATTGAACAAAGCCCACCCACATTAGGGAGAGCAATTTGCTTTACTAAGTCTGCCAAATTAAAAGTTAATTCCATCCAAAAACACCCTCACAGAAACATCCAGATCAATATTTGGCTAAATATTGTTTACGCTGTGGCCCAGTCAAGTCGACACATAAAATTATCTATCACAATATCTCTCAACTTATAATGAGAAATCATAACAAGTTTCCCATGATGCACATAGAATCATGAAAGCTGCTTCATTCTTATCATTTTTTTCATTCACTTACCTATCCATCTATCCATTCACATATCAGTTAATAAGATTTACTAATCATCTCTTACTTTTAGGCAATTTTTGGCCCCTCAATTTATTGTTTCAAAAACAAAGAGGAAGAAATAAAATGGGCTTTTCAAGGATCTGTCAGTGACTTCAGGAACCAAAAGGAAAAATTACTTGAGAGCATTTCTTATGTTTGCCATAGGTATAGAAAATAATCGTTGGGTTTGATGAAAGCCTAAAAAGTCATTTCTTCTCTAATTCTCTCTCTAAGGCAGCTTGTAGCACAAGGCAATGAAATTCAATATAACACTATGCATAACAACAAACCTACTGTGCAGAATGCCTCTGAAATGAACCTGGACTTCCATATCACAGACATTTTCAGGGTGTTAATACAACATATGCTCTGCTAGGTATTTTCCCCTAAACATTTATACTATGGTTCATAGTTAATAAATGGAATTTTAATGTTGCAGAACTTTCTGTAAATTATGCAAATCTTAATCTTTTGTGCATATGGATGGGTACTTCTTGAGTTCACCTTGAATCTCACTCAAACCCTATGAATAATAGTATTTTATTTTGGAAAATGAATGACAGTATACAAACCTAGCATTAATGATATATAAAAAAACTATGTCTTAATTAGAATCAGATCATTTTTACATCCTGACATGTGTCTGCGTGAAGTCCTGGTCAGCTGAACTGTGGGAAAAAAGGATGCTCTGGAATTGATCCCTGTGATTCAATTATAATTGGTGATGGCCCTCATCATCTGTTATCTGGAACTCTGCAACCGCCTCTGCTGTGACAGCTGGCTTCTTGTAAGGCTCTACCAAGAGGGGGAGGTAGAAGGAGGCTCAAGGCTGGCAGAAGGAGGGACTGACTCCTCCCGGTTTGCTTTTTTGCTTTCTGCCCTTGTCAGTTGTACTGAGCAATGTTTCTTTATTCTAATAGCAGCAGTTCCTTCCCTAGCAGCATATTAATTCAGTTTGCAGGTTTTTCCAGCACTTGCAGTATCAGCTATTTGTGCTCACTGAGAGAAACCAGCAGCAGGAGGCCAGTAACTCCTCCTCAGAGATCTGCACCGCAGCCCAATGAGGTCCCTCCTCCAAGGTCCCCTCTTCAAAACACGGACACCATCCAGAACAGTATTTGGCTAAATATTTGGGTATACTGTGGCCCAGCCAAGTCGACACATAAAATTATCTATCACACTATCTCTCAACTTATAATGAGAAATCATAACACATTTCCTATGATTCACACAGAATCATGAAAGCTGCTTCATTCTTTTCATTTTTTTTTCATTCACTTACTTATCCATCTATCCATTCTTGGCTACTGCTGAGTGGCCAAGTAATGTCTTCCCTTTGGAGTTCTGCACCCCATCGCCAAGAGGCCCCCTCCTCCAAGATCAGAGACACCAGCCCCAACTGAGCAGCAGCCCCTCCTCAGTGGTCTGAGTTTAGCTTCCTCGAAGAGTTTACATTCTAATAATTCTCATATCTTCTCTTTGTTACCTCACTCTTAGTGGTGGAAATTGTTTCCTGCAACTGCTTCCTCCTTGATACCTTAATGTCCTCTTACTGCCTTTTCAGGTTCTTAGTTAATATTGTACCTAGTTAAAAATCCTTTATATTGAGGCCTCTCAGTTAAAATTAATTACTTATGTGGTTTCTTTCTCCTGACTGGATCCTGACTTAAAGATTTACTCATCCGGCAGAAATAACCTGGCATTAGGACTCAGAATATCCACTGTCAATTCTTAAGTGGGAAAAGGCAGGAACCTGTATGTCTTGTGGGGAGGACACCCATAGGGAAGTATGGAATCACTGAAGGAGAGGAAAATGAAAACAATTTGGTGAATATTTTGATATCTCCATTAAGATGGGGCCCAATCAGTAATACTGCCATGAACTCTTCCTTCCTAGTGCTTGAACTTAATGTTTGGTAGCCCCCACCTTAACACAGGAGGAAATAGTGTCCTTTACCGTTTGACCATGAAGAAAATTGGACCACCTAAATAAATTAGGCCCAGCTCATCTTCAATCCGTTTCCATTTTTTCTTGCACTACTCACCTTTCCACTCACACACAGATGCCCAATCCTCTCATGCTTTTCTCATCCTCCCTCCTGTCTTTATGTGCTTTCAACTGGCTGTTGGATTGGAGACTACAAAAGCAATTCATCCATGAGCCAGAAGGACCTGCTAATAATATAAATATCATGCTAACCCTTTCAGTATTGTGTGTAATCTAAAATGGGAAAAGCCTTTATTGGAGGAAATATATTTTAACAATTGAATCTGAGTATAAATAATAGGTATATGATCAAGTGGAGCGAATGTTTTAGGAGTTAGAAGAAAGGGTCTTCTTGCCATTTGAAGTCAGATAAAGTTCTGAATGTAGCAAGTATTTAATATATACTATGCAAAAGCATAGGACAATTTATCTCTTATTTACCAAAATAAATGGTCTAAGCTTCAAGTCATGAGAATTGCTAGGAGAGCAGATTTCTGGGCTCAACCCTTTAGAGATTAATACAGTGGTTCTTGCAATCTGCAGATTTAATTAATATTCCAAATGATTCTAATTTAGGTAGTCCATGAATTACAGGAGCATAATTATAAAATGAAGACAGAAGAGGGGGACAGACTTTGAAATCAGGAATAGGTTGGGATAAAAATATTCTTCAGATGTATATTTCTGATCTGAGAGTTTTGCCTAAGTATTCAATGCCAATTGTGCCTCTATCAATTTCTCTTCAAATTTCTAATAGCTTTAAGATATATAAATATAAATATGCATATACGTATGTGTGTGTATGTCTGTTGGTGCATAAAGGGTTATATCTATTGATTGTCAGAACAGTCTCAAGTATTTTAATGAGTCCTTTCCTATTAATAACATCTAAATGAATCTGTTAATTCTACCAAACCAATGAATCACTGAGATGTTTGTATATTTGTTTATTAACATTATTTTCAACATTTTAACATTGACATCTCAATAATATTGAAAACTGAGGGAATTTTACCATGAACATTTAAATACGTATCACCCAGACTCCACTATTAACAGTTTACTCTCTTTGTTTCATCAGTTTTTTTCCTGCCTCAGCCGAGTTGCTGGAACCACAGACGTGCACCTCTATGCCTGGCTAAATTTTTTACTTTTATTTTTGTAGAGATGGGGTCTTGCTATGTTTCACAGACTTATCTCAAACTCCTGGCCTCAAGCAATCCTCCCACCTCAACTTCCCGAAGTCCTGGGATTATAAGCATGAGCCACTACAGCTGGCATAAAGTTCTGAATGTAACAAGCATTTAATGTGTACTTATCCTGGATAGTGATCAAGGGCTAGAACATAAAATAGTTGTATTGTCTTCTTATTGTGAGTAGGGAGTATCACCTCCCTCTTGATACTGCATGCATTCATCTAAAGTCTACCCTGAGTTTTCCCAAACTTTTAAAGAAATCACTGAATAGGGACTTCTTAACAAGCAGCTTGCAAACCTGGCATTAAACAACCTAATTTCCTGCCTTGAATCTCATCCACCACTCAAATATTGAATAAATCCAGCTGGAGGAGAAAAAAAGACTCATGGCTTCTTATCTGGATGTAGAATATTACCAATTGCACATGAGCCAACAATGATGAAAATCTTTGTCCCAAAGATTGTCAGTTAAGGTGGAAAAGCTAGTGACTTCAGGTCACACACATTTTATTTTCTCCTCTTGAGATACAGTGTTCTATTTATTGTATTGTCAAGAAAGATGATAGAACTTAAAGAATCCAGGAGCCCCTGTAATATAAGAGAATGATCTTGTAGTCTAGGGGTTGGCACTAGCCTACACACTAGGCTATACTAGGTGATGTACAGCTATAGAACAGGGTAAACAAGGAGGGGCCGGGGCCAAGCAGAGCAATGAGTGTAATGGCTGGAGTGGTAAGCAAGCAAAAGAACAAGATGAAGGACAATTCATGTGCAGAAAAATGTGTATGGCTGCAAGTTATGGGATGAAGTTGTTATCAGAATCCAGAGTACCTAACCATACTTGAAGGTATAGGCAAGTCTAGTGCCAAATAGGCTGGTCAAAATAGGTTACAAGGAGTTTTAACTTGGTAGGACCATAGGAAGTTTCAGAGCCTGACAGTAAAAATGTTCAGGATGACCATTTCAAAATTTAGTTCTACCAAAAAGAAATAGGTAGAAATTAAGGAACAATAAACATAAGTGTGCATGTGTCTTTATAGCAGCATGATTTATAGTCCTTTGGGTATATACCCAGTAATGGGATGGCTGGGTCAAATGGTATTTCTAGTTCTAGATCCCTGAGGAATCGCCACACTGACTTCCACAATGGTTGAACTAGTTTACAGTCCCACCAACAGTGTAAAAGTGTTCCTATTTCTCCACATCCTCTCCAGCACCTGTTGTTTCCTGACTTTTTAATGATGGCCATTCTAACTGGTGTGAGATGGTATCTCACTGTGGTTTTGATTTGCATTTCTCTGATGGCCAGTGATGATGAGCATTTCTTCATGTGTTTTTTGGCTGCATAAATGTCTTCTTTTGAGAAGTGTCTGTTCACGTCCTTTGCCCACTTTTTGATGGGGTTGTTTGTTTTTTTCTTGTAAATTTGTTTGAGTTCATTGTAGATTCTGGATATTAGCCCTTTGTCAGATGAGTAGGTTGCAAAAATTTTCTCCCATTCTGTAGATTGCCTGTTCACTCTGATGGTAGTTTCTTTTGCTGTGCAGAAGCTCTTTAGTTTAATTAGATCCCATTTGTCAATTTTGGCTTTTGTTGCCATTGCTTTTTGTGTTTTAGACATGAAGTCCTTGCCCACGCCTATATCCTGAATGGTATTGCCTAGGTTTTCTTTTGCGGCACTATTCACAATAGCAAAGAGTTAGAACCAACCCAAATGTCCAACAACGATAGACTGGATTAAGAAAATATGGCACATATACACCATGGAATACTATGCAGCCATAAAAAATGATGAGTTCATGTCCTTTGTAGGGACATGGATGAAACTGGAAAACATCATTCTCAGTAAACTAACACAAGGACAAAAAACCAAACACCACATGTTCTCACTCATAGGTGGGAATTGAACAATGAAAACTCATGGACACAGGAAGGGGAACATCACACTCTGGGGACTGTTGTGAGGTGGGGGGAGGGTGGAGGGACAGCATTAGGAGATATACCTAATGCTAAATGATGAGTTAATGGGTGCAGCAAAACAACATGGCACATGGATACATATGTAACAAACCTGCACATTGTGCACATGTACCCTAAAACCTAAAGTATAATAATAATAAATAAATAAATAAATAAATAAAAAGAAATTAAGGAACAATAACAACAACAACAACAACAAAACAAGTCTAAAACCAGAATACTATAGCATAATACCCATGCTAGGACTATAAACAAGTATCATACAAACATGGTCTTAATTGGTTATCACAAGAAACTTATAAGATTGGTATTCTCATAGTACTCATTTTGCAAATTAGGAAATGGTGATTTACTTAAGTAATTTGCCCACAGTTAAACTTGGTGGCACAGCATAAATTTGCCTAGATCTGCTCAATACTGAAGACCACATGTTTAACCACTGTCTATAGTGCTCATTTCCAAAAGCACAACTAGGGTATGACTATGTAATTACCGGGACAATTTCCAGCTACCCTCTGCTATTCATGAAGGTTGTCTTTTCAGATGTGGGCAGTGGAATATTATACAGCAGCAAATAGAGTTGATGCTGATTTTCCAATTGCTGTCTGTGGCAAGTGTTTCTAGAAGAGCCCACCAAATCCTAATATTGGGGAAGGCCCAGCAATGTCTACAGAAGCACAGTCAGAATTAATGAGGTTGTATTTAGAAAATAAGCCCTCTTTTAATTCAGAAAGTTGAAAATAGAGAACTTCCAAATAATGAAAGATAACTGGCAAGACATAAAAGCATGCACTTATTCTATTGATCTAGCATCTTGAGTTTGATAGAAAGTTGTTTCCACTGATTTACATAATGGAACATCACCAGAAAATAATAGCAAATCTTTATAAAAGTGGTTTTGAAGTGCACACAATGGTACAGCCTGGTATTACAAGATAACTAGGTCTAAGTTTCTGACATTGATTTTCTGAAGGAGAGAGCCACTTGAAGACACTTTCAGAGTGTTTTGTGTGGAAGTTTTAGAAGAGAAATTTACAGTCATCCCCCCAGAAAAAAAAATGTCTTAGGCTTTTAGTCAGAAATGTCATTGTTAGCAGGCTTGATGCAACTTGACCAGCCTGACATGTGCAGTAGCTTATGGTATCTCCACAAAGAGTTTGTAATCCCACAAAGGAATCCACAGAGTCCCTTAATCCATGATCCCAGACCTGCCACCAAGGAACATGTATTGCTCCACGTTGCTCCTACTCTGGAGCCACGTTTTAACATGTTCTTCAGACGACTGGAGGGAGCAAATAAAGACTGAAAACTCTTTGGCCTAATAATCTGATATTAGTAGTTTTTTAAAAATTGTGTTTTTGTTTTTAGATATAGGGTCTCACTCCAGTTGCCTAGGCTGGAGTGCAGTGGCATGATCACATTTCTGACATATGAATGAAAATAGAAAGTCTAAGATTCTTCCAATGAAGCATTCCTCAAAGTAGTAGAGAGCTGATGTATAACCTAAGACTTTTGGGAAGAAGCATGAAACAGCCACTAAAACTGTGCAATTTTTATGTACTCTGATGTTTTGTTTCAAGATACATATGCTGTTTTAATATTCTACTCCATCATGTATCTGAATTTGTTTATTCTATAGTATTTTATTTGTTTTTTTATTTTTAAAGTCAATATTTTAGAATATTTAACATTTTAGAAAATAAATTACGTGTGTTCTTTGGATTGACATAGTACATATTATGGTCCCCCAGGAGTATATGTACCTGAGCGTGGAGCAAGAATTAAGGTTCTCTTCTTGATTGTTGAAAATAGGACAGAAATTTGAGTTTGCTTCTTTGTTCAGCTAGGGTTCAGTAATCCCCACAAAATCTATGGCCATAAATGGAATTCTTAACCCTAACCAGTTGATGTGCAAACATGTTGACTCAATCGCTAGGGAAGGAAAGTGAACAAACATGGATAGATTAATACAAATCCTGTTCTACCGGAAAAAAGAAACTTCATTTCACATAATCCTTTTCAGAACAGACATCTTTCACAATTTTATACACTTAATTTGTAATAAAGTACCTTGTTCATAGCTGATAGCAGTTGATCACTGATTGCTGGTGATTGATTATTGGTAATGGATCAGCAGCATTACTCTCTGTGATGGTTAATACTGAGAGTCAACTTGATTGGATTGAAGGATGCAAAGTATTGATGGTGGGTGTGTCTGTGAGGGTGTTGCCAAAGAGATGAACATTTTAGTCAGTGGTTTCAGAAAGGCAGACCCACTCTTAATCTAAGTGGGCACCATCTAATCAGCCCCAGCGTGACTAGAATATAAAGCAGGCAGAAAAATGTGAAAAGACGAGATTGGCCTAGCCCCAGCCTATGTCTTTCTCCTGTGCTGGATGCTTCCTGACCTCAAACATTGGACTCCAAGTTCTTCAGTTTTGGGATTCAAACTGGCTCTCCTTGCTCCTCAGCTTGCAGGAGGGCTATTAATAAACTCCATATATGTATATATTCCTATTAGTTCTGTCCCGCTAGAGAACCCTGACTAATACACTCTCTCATTTACCATTTAAAAAAATTTTAATATTTCACTTTGCTTCCTTCTGTTCTGCTAGATTTATATCACCATTTAAATAATTCTTATCTTTCAAGGATCAATTCAAGTCCCACATTTTCAAGGAAACATCTAAGTGAGAGTTCTAAAGTTTAATATTTTCAAAAATAAAAAGCATTTTAGAAAACAAACTCCAATTCAAGCTGGGTGATGATAACATTGTCAGTGTTACAAATAAAATGTTACTGGCAAACAATGGAGGGGAAAACCAGGTAAAAGGATCTGGAAAGGCTTCAATCATGGGTTGGTCTTTGAGATGCTATCCTAGAATGATATGTAGAATGAAGATTTGTGGTAAACATTAAGGATGTGGGATGAGAAGAAGAAAAGAGCAAAGGCAAAACAGAGCGATAGAAACCAAACAACAACAACAAAAACTTATCAAGATATTTGGTCCAATAAAGTGAGAGAGAAAATCATCCTTTTTTTTTTTTTTTTTTTAAGACAGAGTCTTGCCCTGTCACCAAAGCTGGAGTGCGTTGGCACGATCTCAGCTCACTGCAACCTTGACCTCCCAGTTTCAAGTGATTCTCCTGCCTCAGCCTCCTGAGTAGCTGGGATTACAGGTGCATGCCACCACACCTAGCTAATTTTTGTATTTTTAGTAGAGACTGGGTTTCACCATGTTGGTCAGGTTGGTCTCAAACTCCTGACCTCATGATCTGCCTGCTTGACCTCCCAAAGTGCGGGGATTACAGGCATGAGCCACTGCGCTCAGCTGGAAACCATCATTTTTTGATCAGCTTAGGTGCCAAACTCTGTACATATGGAATTCAGTGAATTTTTAAAAGAGAATTAATTGGTATTGGTAGGTGATAGTGATATAGTTTGCAGATTCTTGTGACAAAAATACTGATATTCAGAAAGAATAAGGGATGTATATATCATATCTCAATAATAAGTTTTTACAAATTGTAAAATGAAAATATTGATATATGTTCATTTTATACATTATTATGTATCTCTTACATCTCAAGGGTTTCTAATCAGAGCACTGGGAAGATCTTTTCTGGCCCAGGTATTCAGCTGGTTAAGAGCAATTCTCAATAATCCCATGCTTACTCCACAAAGTCTTCATTTTCTTCTGGGCAGGAAATTGACATAGATGGCTGGTCATGGACCTCTTAAAGTTTCATCAGCAATCATAACTAAAAAGGAGGCTTTCCACAAAAGTTCATGCTACATTTTTTCCTGGCCATATGGTTGGACTGCTTTTCTTGAGTTTGCAGAGGCTTTTTGGGTAAGTTCTGGCCTAAGCGCTCAAGTGGTATTTGCTTCTTCAAACAGCCATACTATTGCACAAACCATATATTGATGACACCAGAGCTTCCATCAAGGTCCCCAATTGACTTAGTGAGTAGAGATATCTCCTGATTTGAGACACATACCGTGGATAGTTAAATGAGTAAGAAATCAACTTCTCTATTTTTTAAGCCAGTGAATTGTTTTAAGTCTCTTATTATCACATATCAGGCTTTAAACTAACCAATAAAACCATCCTACTTGAAAGCAGACAAAAACATTGTTTTTTTTTTTTTTTTTTCAAAATTTGCACTGGGCTAGCCAAAGAGAAGTAAAGAGGCAAATTGAGGTGCTCTCCTAAATAACTGTATCTACATCATTTTCAGGTTAAGTATTAGGTAGATATAAATCATTTATCTGTAAGTTTCAATTTCTCCCACTTTAATTTGGTATGTGGGCACCACCTCACCTACAAGGTGAGACATTCGGTAAAGATAAAATGACAGAGAATAATCTCACAGAAAGAGATTGAGAATATTGAAAGTGACTTAAAGTTGTTTTAATCCTACTGTACATTTAATTTGGCATCATCTCTTCAAATATACCTAGCTGGAAAATTTTTAGTTACTGTTTAGTCTCCACTGCTAATAATGAAATAGTTCTTCAGTGATCACCAAAGGCTTACCATTAAGAAGTACTTGTATAATATGTTTTCCTGGTCTACTGGTGAATTTCCTTTTGGAAAGTTATATCACATGCTGTTATAGATATTATTTTAAGAAATATTATTCTTACAGTTATACCTAAGGAGACTTTTTTCCCTGAAATATACAATCATCACCCTCCCTCCCAGCAGGTGGAAAGTTTTCATTAATCTATTATGAGAATCATGACAGAATAGATTTATTAAAATAAGTATGTTAATTTCCTATGACTTTGGCTTGCATCATAATAAGTGAGATCTCCCTTTCTTTTATCTTTAAAATGTGCTGAGGTGAGGTTATCTCTCTTTGACCTTTCTTAAAAACTTTTCCACTTAAAATAATCTGTTTAAATTTATTTATTTTTTTTTTATAAATCAGACATGTCTTTCTAATTATTCTAATCTATTTTCTTGTCATTTTCCCCATTGAGAGCTGATCCCTAATTAGAAGTGAAAAAGTTGGTCAGTCACACCCTGCCTCCTCTCTGGTTTCCTGTGATCTCCTTTTGTAGGTTCCTGGAGGTGTTTCTGAACCTGGTCCTGACAGTGTGAATGAATAATAATTGGAACATTTAGATGATACCACATTTGTGTTGTCCAGGAGCCCATGATGCCTGTGCATCAGGCAAGATCTGTATCAGATAAGGATAGGTATTTAGAGGAGAGTTTTAAAAGGTGCTATTTACAAGAGTATGGCCAAGATTTAAAATGGCAGCCACAACAAAACAGTGCAGTTTCCCGAAGCTACACCAAACAGAATGGCCACTTCTAAGTCTGAAGAGCAAGGAGGGCAGGCAGTTAATAAAATATGGGACTAAAACATAGAAGCTGTACATAAAAGGGCCTCTGATAGGGGTTGTGACTTTTGGTAGAAAAACATTGCCAACTCACTCTAGCCTGTCAAGGAAGGAACTGAGGAAAAACACTCTGAACTCACATTCAACCCAACCTCCAATCTCCTACCAGTATCTCCCATTGGAAAAACCCAACATGGAGTGAAAGGGTGAAGGAACCCATTAATGAAGCCCTCATTATCAGACCCCGGGACATACGCAGAGCAGAGAGCAGGTTGGAGAAGTGTGGAGTGGTAGAAGTGTAGACCACTCTAGAGAAACAGATAGGAGATGCTCAGCCCAGATAGCACAGAAGCACAGCACTAGAAATACAAAGATGAATCTATGTATATGCAAAGAAACCTAAGACTAGGGACCAGAGAGAAATAACATCTGGAAAGCATACTCTATTTCAGCTGATGGCATTCTTGTTTAAGTGAAACCTCAAAATGGCTTTGTGAAATATTATTATCCCATTTTACACTATTTCAATAATTTAGCCAAAGTCACAATAGCTATGTCACAATTTGAACCAAAGTTAACTGCTTTAAGGTCATCCTGACTTGAAAATTAAAAGGAGTAAACCAGTCTCAGACAGAGCCAACAAGCTGACAGTAAAGACTAAAATGAACTATAAAAATTAAAAAAAAAAAAAAGCTGGGTGTGGTTGGTGGTGCATACCTGTGGTACCAGCAACTCAGGAACCTAAGGAGTGAGGATCACTTGAGCCCAGGAGGTTGAGGTTGCAGTGAGCTGTGATTGTGCCATTGCACTCCAGCCTAGCTGACAAAGCAAGACCCTGTCTCCAGAAACAACACAAAACAAAAACAAAGCAAACAAAGAGAAAACAAAGACCAAAATGAAAACCAGAGAACAGCTTTGATTCTTTTTTTTTTTTTTTTTTTTTTCTGAGACAGAATCTCGCTCTGTTGCCCAGGTTGGAGTACAGTGGTGGGATCCCTGCTCACTGCAAGCTCCGCCTCCTGGGTTCAGGCCATTCTCCTGCCTCAGCCTCCCGAGTAGCTGGAACTACAGGCGCCCACCATCATCCGTGCCTGGCTAATTTTTTTTGTAGTTTTTAGTAGAGATACGGTTTCACCGTGTTAGCCAGGTTGGTCTCGATCTCCTGACCTCATCATCTGCCCATCTCGGCCTCCCAAAGTCCTGGGATTACAGGTGTGAGCCACTGCACCCCGCAGCTTTGATTCTTAGGACACACAGACTTGGGAGAGAATGCAAAAGTAAATAAGACAACAGAAAGTATATAACATTATCTTTTAGTAAGAAAGTAATCAGCAACACTGAAAGGAAATTTCTTATTCACAGAAAACTCTCATTCTCAGGAATACAGTCTAGACCACTATTTAGAAGGCATTTTTATGGCTATAGGATATCTCCCTGCTCCTTTCAAGTCTCCATATGTAAATGGCCAACTATTTTTTTCTATGCCTGATTAAAAGGATAACTTGAGATTTACTATGCAAGAATGTTTCATGCTTTATAAGGGAAAAATCTCTACTTTCTTCTTACAGTATCAAAATTTGCATTTATATTGCGAATTGCAGGAAACTGTGTTGGAAGCATTACTATAAAAAATGAAGAGCATTGCTGTTTGCAATGAGGGTTTCCTAGACACTTCAACATTAGGATTGCAAAAGTAGCATTTCTAAAGTGGTGGGTGGTAAACACAGGACAAGAAAGAAGTGCTAGGGCTATTTGAACCGATCATGATTTAGAGACCTTTGGTTCTAAATTTAGCTATTAATGATACTGTAGAGTTAGAAATTTCAAGGTAGAATCTCAACTCCAGCTCCCAACTCATAGTGTATATTAAGAAAGTTACTTCCCTTCTCCAGGTCTCACTTTCCTAATTTGTAAAATAAGTTATTTGAATTGTTATGATTCCTTGTTATAGTTTCTTAACTGTGGCTAGGTTCACACGGTCAAGGATAAATACAAATAAAGGGATTTAATTATGGTGAGATTACCCTTTAGCCCCCCTCTATAGCATTTGTATTTTCTTTTTTTCTTTTTTTTTTTTGAAATGGAGTCTCGCTCTGTCACCCAGGCTGGAGTGCAGTGGCTTGATCTTGGCTCACTGCAACCTCTGCCTCCCAGGTTCAAGTGATTCTCTTGCCTCAGCCTCCCAAGTACTGGAATTACAGGCACGTGCCACTACACCAAACTCATTTTTGTATTTTTAATAGAGATGAGGTTTCACCATGTTGGCCAGGCTGGTCTCGAATTCCTGACCTCAAGTGATCCATCTGCCTTGACTTCCCGAAGTGCTGAGATTACAGGCATGATGTACATATTTTTTATTTTTAAAAATTAAGCTTTTATGAAAATCATATCACGATTTAGAGATTGAATTCAAATCTTAATACCTCTAAATAGCCATTTTTCCTTACAGCATTTCTATATGCACCCATAATTTTTTAAATATAATTTATATATCATAATATCCCCCCCTTTTTATTGAGCAATTTTGCAAGTTTTGACAAGTACATATTGTCATGCAACCACTGCTACAATTAAGATATATATGAGTAAGGAAGTTTATAGCTATAAGCACCTACATCAAAAAAGAAGAAAAACTTCAAAATAACAACCTAACAAGGCATCTTAAAGAACTAGAAAAGCAAGAGCAAACTAAACCCAAAATTAGTAGAAGAAAATAAATAATGAAGATCAGAGAATAAATAAACAAAATTGAAACAAAGGAAACTACAGAATGTCAATGACATAAAAAGTTGGTTTTTGAAAATAGAAACAAAATTGACACATTATTAGCCAGACTGACTAAAGAAAAAAGAGAGAAGATCCAAATAAATAAAATCAGAGATGAAGGAGACATTACAACTGATACCACAGAAATGCAAAGGAAAATTTGTGGCTTCTATGAGCAGCTATATACCAATAAATTGGAAAATCTAGAAGAAATGAATAAATCCCTAGACCCATACAACCTACCAAGATTGAACTATGAAGAAATCCAAAATCTTAACAGAAAAATAACAAGTAATGAGATTGTAGTCATAAAAAGTCTGCCAGTAAAGAAAAGTCCAGGACATCGCTGGAGTCTACCAAACATTTAAAGAGGAACTAACACAATTCTACGCAAAGTATTCTGAAAAATAGAGGAGGATGGAATACTTCCGAGCTCATTCTGCGAGGACGGTATTATATTTCTCCAACACCAAAATCAGACAATGACACATCAAAAAAAAGACAAAAACTACAGGCCAATATGACTGATGGATATTGATGCAAAAATTTTTCAACAAAATACAAGCAAACTGAATGCAACAACACATTAAAAAGATAATTCATCATGACCTAGTGGGATTTATCCTAGAGATGCAAAGGTGGTTCCATATATGCAAATCAATGTGATACATCATATCAACAAAATGAAAGACAAAAATCATATGATCATTTCAATTGATGCTGGATAATTATTTGATAAAATTCAACATCCCTTCATGATAAACACCCTGAAAAACTGTGTACAGAGGATCATACCTCAACATAATAAAAGCCCTATATGGCAGACCCGCAGCTAGTATCATAGTGAATGGGGAAAAACTGAAACGGTTTTCCCTAAAATCTAAAACATAACAATGATGCCCACTTTCACCACTGTTATTCAGCATAGTATCGGAAGTCTTAGATAAAGCAATCAGATAATAGAAAGAAATAAAGGACATCCAAATAAGAAAGGAAAAAGTCAAATTATCTTTGTTTGCAGATAATATGATCTTATACTGGGAAAAATAAAAACTACAAATTCCACACACCAAAAAATAACTATTAGAACTGAGAAGTTCAGTAAAGTTTCAGGATATAAAATCAACATACATAAATAAGCGACATTTCTATATGCCAACAGAAGACAATCTTCAAAAGAAATAAAGTAATCCCATTTACAATAGCCACAAATTAAATACTTAGGAATTTACCTAAGCAAACTAGTGAAATATTTCTACAATGAAAACTATAAAACATTTATGAAATAAATTGAAGAGGAGACAAAACAATGAAAAGGTATTCCATGTTTATGGATGGGAAGAATCAATATTGTTAAAATATGCATACTTCCCAAAGCAATCTACAGATTAAATGTGATCCCTATCAAAATATCAATGACATTCTTCACAGAATTAGAAAAAACAATTGTAAAATTTACATGGAATCACAAAAGACCCACAATAGCCAAAGTTACCCTAAGTAAAATAAACAAAACAGAGGAATCACATTACCTGAATTTAAATTATACTACAGAGCTACAGTAACCAAAACAGCTTGGTACTGGCATAAAAGTAGACAAGTAGACCATTGGAACAAAATGGAGAACCCAGAAACAAATGCATACATCCACAGTGAACTCATTTTTGATAAAGGTGCCAAGAGCACACACTGAGGAAAGGACAGTCTCTTCAATAAATGATGCTGGAAAAACTTGATATTTATTTGTAGAAGAATGAAACTAGACCCCTATCTCTCATCATGTATGAAAACTCAAATCAAAATGGGTTAAATACTTAAATCTAATACGTCAAACTACTTTTTATTATTATTATTATTATACTTTAGGTTTTAGGGTACATGTGCACAATGTGCAGGTTTGTTACATATGTATCCATGTGCCATGTTGATTTCCTGCACCCATTAACTCGTCATTTAGCATTAGGTATATCTCCTAATGCTGTCCCTCCCCCCTCCCCCAACCCCACAACAGTCCCCGGAGTGTGATGTTCCCCTTCCTGTGTCCATGAGTTCTCATTGTTCAATTCCCACCTATGAGTGAGAACATGCAGTGTTTGGTTTTTTGTCCTTGTGATAGTTTACTGAGAATGATGTTTTCCAGTTTTATCCATGTCCCTACAAAGGACATGAACTCATCATTTTTTATGGCTGCATAGTATTCCATGGTGTATATGTGCCACATTTTCTTAATCCAGTCTATCATTGTTGGACATTTGGGTTGGTTCCAACTCTTTGCTATTGTGAATAGTGCCGCAATAAACATACGTTTGCATGTGTCTTTATAGCAGCATGATTTATAGTCCTTTGGGTATATACCCAGTAATGGGATGGCTGGGTCAAAACTACTACTAATTACTAAAAGAAAACATTGGAAAAACTCTCCAGGACATTAGTCTGGGCAAAGATTTATTGAGTCATACCCCACAAGCACAGGCAACCAAAGCAAAAATGATAAATGTAATAATGTTAAGTTAAAAAGTTTCTGCACAGCAAAGGGATAAATCAACAAAGTGAAGAGACAACCTTCAGAATGCAAGAAGATATTTGTAAACTACTAATGTGACAATGGATTAATAACAAGAATATATAAGGAGCTCAAACAACTCTACTGGAAAAATTCTGATGATTCAATTAAAAAGTGGGCAAAATATCTGAATAGCCATTTCTCAAAAGAAAACACACAAAAGGCAAATAGCCTTATGAAAAGGTGCTCAGCATCATTGATCATCAGTAAATGCAAATCAAAACTATAATGAGATATCATCTCACTGCAGTTAAAATGGCTTTTATCCAAAAGATAGGCAACAACAAATGCTGGCAAGAATGTGGAGAAAAGAAAACCCTCATACACTATTGATGGGAATATAAGTTAGTACAATCACTATGGAGAACAGTTTGGAAGTTTCTCAAGCAATGAAAAATAAAGCTACCCTACAATCCAGCAATCCCACTGCTGAGAGTATACCCCCCAAAAAGGAAATCAGTATATCAAAGAGATCTATCCACTCCCATGTTAGTTGCAGCCATGTTAACAATAGCCAAGATTTGGGAGCACCTGAGTGTTCATCAGCAGATGAATGGATAAAAAAAAAAAATGTGGTACGTATACACGATAGAGTACTATTCAGCCATAAAAAATAATAAGATCCTGTCATTTGCAACAACATCGATGAAACTGGTGGTCATTACACTAAGTGAAATAAGCCAGGCACAGAACAAGAAATATCACATGTTCTCACTTATTTGTGGGAGCTAAAAATTATTAATAAAATAATTGAACTCATAGAGATAGGGAATAGAAGAATGTTTACCAGAGACTGGGAAGGGTAGTGAGAGGGTTGTTGGGGATGGGAGTGAGGATGATTAATGGGTTAAAAAAAAATAGAAAGAATGAAGAAGACCTAATACTTACTAGCACAACAGAGTGACTATAGTCAAAAATAATATAATTGTGCATTTTAAAATACCTGAAGAAATATCATTGGATTGTTTGTAACACAAAGGATAAATGCTTGAGGTGATGGACGCCCCATTTGCCCTAATGTGATTATTACGCATCGCATGCCTATATCAAAATATCCCATGTAAACCATAAAGATATATACCTACTATGTACCCACAAAATTAAAAATATATATTAAAAATATATACAAGTTTCATCACCTACAAAAATTTCTTAGTGTCTCTGTCAAGTCAAAATCACTCTGTGTTCTAGCCCTTGGAATTCACTGATATGTTTTCTGTACTTACAGTTTTACATAGATTTCAGAATGCCATATAAATGAAATCACACAATAGGTAGCCATTTGGGTCTGGTTTTCTTCACATTTGACATTCATCCATATTACAAAATGCATCCATAGTTCATACTTTTTTTTTCTGTCTACCTAAAAGATTTGGGTTTTCTTTGTTTTTCACTTATTTAAATACTATGTGCCTGGTATAAATTTCTCTATGTTTTATTCTGTTTAGTGCTCTCAGTTCTTTTATCTGTGGCCGAAGTCTTAAGTTTTGAAAAACTTGCAGCCATTATCTCCTTATATGTATATTCTGCCTTTTTTTTCCTCTCTGTTCTTCTTGTTGGATTCCAATTACAGGTATTATAGGTGGTTTTATATTGTCTCATGACTCTTGGCTGCTTTGATTTGTTCCATCTCCCATTCTTTTTATTTATTTTTTTTTTGCATTGACTTTCAGTTTTGGATAATTTTTATTGACAAAACTTCAAGTTCATTGATTTCTTCTTTAGCTCCATCAAGACTACTGATGGATCATGAAAAGCATTTTTCATGTCTGACATTGTGGATGTTCTTCATTTCTGGTATTTCTATTTTATTTTTTTCTTAGGGTTTCTATCATGATGCTAAGTTCCCCAACTTTCCATACATATTATAAGCCTTTTTCACTCGAGGCCTTAAGTATTAATCATAGTTATTGTAAATTCCGTCTAATAATTCCAACATGTGTATTATATCTGAATCTAGATTGGCTGATGGAAAGCTTTCCTTATACTCTCATTTTTTCATTAATGCAATAAATCTCCAAAAATCAAAACTTAAGACCCTTATTCTGACCAATTAAAGTCTACGAACATTGAGATTGTCTGGTGATCAAATTCAGCAATACAAGATTAATCAAGAACAAGCACTTCCCTTTCCCATGAAGTAGGGCAAAGTCAAGAAAGATATATGTGTTTGGTTGTTGTTTGCAGATAGATTGGGTTGGCACTGATTAAAACTGATGAGAGAAATGACCCAAAACAAGAGTTCTTTAATAGATAACTGTTGTGTTTGGTTATCCTTCTTCTTGAAGCTATGGAAGTTGACATATCCATTCTGATATAGGAATGGATCCTGGTGCATTTTCCAAGGCATGGAAAAAAAAAAAAGGGTTCCTTTTCTTCTCTTCTGCCTAGTCTCTTTCAGTGCTTTAACAGTAAGGCTGAATACAGGGCATCTTTCTCAAATCCCTTTTATTTAGAGCAATGAATTTTGAGGAATCTCTACACTTCTGTTCCTCTTTTTTCTACATGACTGATGACACTTGCGTGACTTGGACCACTCTCATGTATGTCTCTAAGGTTATCTGCAATTAAAGAATTTAGTTCTCCCTTTCTCAATAAGAAAGCCAGAGATTGAGCTAGATGGCATAAATGTATCTGAATCCTCTTATTTCCATAAGATAAAATAAATATCACAAAATATATTTAAAGAAAATCAACTGCAGAAGAGGGAGATTTTTGCTCAAAGAAAGTAAAAGAAAGAAATTTAACTATGCATTAAATTATAAAAATTTGTTGAATCTTACACATATGAAGATATTATATCTGTATTCCCTGTCCTTGGAAAATGTGTTACTAAAACTATTCACTTGTGAGTGACAAATGATACTTGTTATAGCATTCACATTTATAGATCATCATTTTGAATACTAGTGCCTACGTTCTCATTGAATATATTGTTCATTTTTTTCCTTCCCTTTCTTTGTCTACTTTCTGTTCTCTTTTGGAGTATATCATTAGGTACAAGGAATGTCTTAGTAAAATTTATACTTTCTGTTGTTTCCCCCTCCCTCTGCCAGCTCTGATAAATAGTTGGCTTAGGAACAAGATGGCCACAAATTAATATATTGTGGTTTAGGAGTTATTTGTACTCTAAGGAGAATTCTGTGTTCTCCTTAGCACCACCAGGGACTTGAAAATAATTAAAAAAAAAAATAAAGCAATACCTGAGGAAAGTGAATAAGATTTGGCACCATGGAAAAAAAGTAACAATGCTATCAATAGAATGTTAACACAATTAGAGTATATTATTCTAAATCTCAATATACTTTTAGTGTTATCTTTCCACCAGCTGAGTTGAATCTCCTATAAATAATTATATTTTTGCTATATCTTACCAGGGTAAATAATATTTGGGCAACATTAGGAAAGAACATACATTCACCAGTATGGGAAAATCAATGTCAATTAGCCAGTATGTTAGATTATATTATATAAATAAATAATCTATTTTAAAGTAGTTGAAAAGGCAATCTAAATTAAAGTGTTGAATTATATAAGCCAAAATTCTATTTTGCATTTTATATTAGACATAGCATCTCTTCGTAAATTATTATCCCTGGCCCTTATAACAATACTCTGGGGTAGATGTTATTTTGAGTCCTCCCCACCTCTGTTCACCGTACTAAGGTTTGGGTAAGTAGACAGATCTTTCACCTGTACCTCTGCCTGACCCAGACAGAGAGTACAGCTGAAACATAATATTTTTGGAATGCAAGACTGGGAACTAGTTTTTTTGCTTTAGTCAAGTATCTATAGTTCCTAGGATGACTCTAGGACCTTCAAGTTCTTCACTAGATTACAGCTTTCTCTAATTCCTATGAGAAAATGATAACCTATAATGACTAGAGTTCTGCCAAGATCCGTGCCTGAGACCAGAACACTAGGCTGTACACCTGGCACCATTTTGGTCTCTGTTAAAATTGTTTCTCTAGGTACAATAATCTTGACCTCCATAAGCACCCTTTGCCCTCTCTTTTCTCTGGTTTCCGATGGGGTAATATTTGCAGGGAAGCATCCAACCAAAACTATGATGCTGGCTATGGGAAAGAAGGCCCAGAGAGGTTCAGGGAGTTCCTCAGGTTATACGATAAGGAATAAAAGATACAAAAATGGTAGCCAGGTCTCCTCACTCCAAATGCAAGTTCCAGTGGAGACTTTGTAATATTCTAGTATTGATTTTACCATATTTAAATACATTAGACATAAAGTATATATACATACATAATGTAATTATACTTACATATATTTTATACTGTTAAATTGGCTTTATATTATTGTACTTTTCATAAGAACTCTGTGCAAGACCCACTATCAAAATTTCACAGATGAGTAAACTAAGGCCTGAGGTTAAGTAACTAGTTCCACAACTGGTAAATAATAGGATTAGTATTCAAGGCTGTGAAAGCTTTGAATTCGAAGCCATGCTTTCTAATACACTAGATTTTTTTAATGGAGTTTCATGACTTTCAAACACAGTATATTTTTAAACTCGATGACCAAAACTTGTTCGTGTTTTTCTTTCTGCCTGAATTGTTCCATGTCTTTTAAAGAAGGTCACTGCTTTTGAATAAACGTACTACATGATTAAAGGCTTCAGGAAGGGCTTAAATTTGAATTGTGGTTAAAAACAAAGGGCTTTAGTTACTTACCTGATTGAATTAACAAACCCTTACATACAATTTAATATCATATTAGAGGGAATTGGGGAGAAAAAGTAAAATCAATTTATGAATAAATGTAGAGTTCACAATGCTCCTACATCATATGTGAATTATGATAATCAAGTCATTCAATGCACAATGATTACATCTGAAAAATCACAGGATGGAAACTCATGAAGAAATTCTTCATGAAGAAAATGCTTCTGAGAACACTGAAGAGTTAAAGACTACATTAAACAATCTAAGGACTATGTATTGGCCTTATGAAGTATCACAAACTTTGGATTAGAGACATCTAAATTTTATGTCTACTCTATCAATCAAATCTTCACTTCTCAGCTAATGGGTTCCGAGACATTGATATGATACGATCAATTGCAAGGAGTTACCAAATGTCTTCCTTTTGAAAGCTAAAATATCAAAAGTCACAAGTTATTTCCTTTTTATCTCTTCTTATGGAAATGAGAAGATTCAGTTATACCTATATGATCTAGCTCAATCCCTGGCTTCCCACTGAAAAAAGGAGAACTAAACGCTGGAATTGTCGATAATTTTAGGTACATATATGAGAGTGGCCCAAGTCACACAATTGTCATCAGTCATGTAAGACAAAGGGGAACAGAGATGTAGAGATTCCTCTATATTCATTGCTCTCAATAGAAGGAATTTGAGAAAGATACCATGTATTCAGCCTTACTACTAAAGCACTAAAAGAGACAAGACAGGTGAGAAGAAAAGGAACACATTTTTTCCATGATTCAGAAAATGCACCAGCATCCATTCTTATGTGAGGATGGACATGTCAACTCCCATGACTTGAAGAACAGTGATAACCAAGCAAAGCAGTTATCTTTTTAAAAACTCTTGTTTCGGGTCATTTCTCTCATCAGTTTCAGTTTTAATCAGTGCCAACCCAAGCTATCTGCAAACAAGAACCAAACAGGTATATCTTTCCTGATATTGCCCTGCATCATGGGAAAGAGAGTGCCTGTTCTTCATTAACCTTGTGTTGCTGAATTGGATCACAGAGCAATCTCAATGTTCATAGACTCTAATGGGCCACAATAAGTGGCTTACACTTTTTTTTCCCTTTGGAGCTCTGTTACACCAAAGAATAAAAGTTTAGAGGAAGAAAAAAGTTTTTCTCCAGAAGAAAAAAATAATTTTAGAAAACTGGGACAGTTCCATGCTGAAGAAAAATTACAAATTTTTCATATATATGTTAATGAAAGTTTTAGAAGAATGCCTGAGTACATTATAGGTCAGTAAGGAAATACTTTAAGAAAGAAAATTAGTAACTGTTTAGTGCACTAAATGTTGCCCACCAATCTGAAAGAGTTGATGCTAACTCTATCATATTATTCCCCAGTAAGATGATTTTAATTAAATATTCTCTGACAATGCAAAGCTATATACCTGTATTCTTTATTTAGTACCAGCAACTACCAAGTCTCCCAAATGAAGTTACTTTCATTATTCACACAATTTAAGTGGAATTACTTTGTTGTGAAACCTAAGAGGGAACCAAATTGTTTAGTTGCATCATTATTTTGTGACAATGAATTTACTTTTAGAAATTGTATTTCCGTTATCTTAGAATAGAGATACAATTCATCTAACGCAGCACTTCCAAAATGAGTATTTCAGCAAAAGGAAGTGTTCAAAGGAAAAACAGGAATGTGGCACACATAAACCACTTTCACCTTTTGATTCTCTGAATATCTTGATTTCTGTAACTTACTTGTTTTAAGCAGAGTTTTGGAAGTTCAAGTAGTCGGTTAACTGGGCTGATGAGAGATAAAAAATGTATAATGGAAATGGAAGTTTAATAATTGCAACCTGGTGGTAGGATGAAAACCGCAAAGAGCCCATTTTCCCTCCTCTCTGTTCACATTGTGGTGCACATGGTCAAGGAATATTTATAGGTCTCTGACTGCCCCATAAATAAAAACCAGAGAAAGTACTTACATTATGGAAGATTTCACTATATGCAAAGCATTGTAACCAGACATCATTACCATAAATCTTCACTTGGAAATTTTTCTATCAGAGCCTCTGTCTACAAAATGAAAACATAGTGACTATAATCGACATTGTGGAAAGCAAAGACATTCTAATGCAGAGTAAAGAAACTACCATTAAGACTCTTATGGGTCTGGTGAAACTTATGTATATTTTAACTGCACTTGTTTTAATGAGCTCAGTTCTAGATGGTGTGTGATCTCCTAATCAGTCATTTCTAACACCTCACTTCCACGCCCCTGTACAGTAAATTGTATCTTCCTCTATGTTCCTGTTGGACTGTATTCATATAGATACTGTTGCATCTATTAGTAATTTAAGTACCTGTGCCTGTAAATTATGAGCAAATGGAATACAAATACCATTGTTATTGATCATTGTATTTCCCATCAGTCCAAACCATACCAAGAGTTAAATCAAATTCTGAGAGGACTCAAGAAACTTATAGCCTATGGAAGGAAGGAGAAACATAAGGATATGATAAAGCAGGATAAGGGAAATAAGGAAGGTAAGCTTTGAATATTATGGGAACATAAAATGGGCAACATTGGTCAGGCGCAGTGGCTCATGTCTGTAATCCCAGCACTTTGGGAGGCCGAGGCAGGTGGATCACTTGAGGTCAGGAGTTTGAGACCAGCCTGATCAACATGATGAAACCCCATCTCTACTAAAAATACAAAAATTAGCTGGTCGTGATGGCGTGTGCCTGTAATGCCAGCTACTCAGGAGGCTGAGGCAGAAGAATCACTTGAACCTGGGAGGCGGGGGTTTGTAAGCCGAGATCTGCCGTTGCACTCCAGCCTGGGTGATGGAGTGAGACTCCATGTCCAAAAAAAAAAAAACAAGGGACAACAACATCTAGCCTCAGCCTCAGAGAGTTAAAGGAGGCTTCTTGGAGAAGAAAGTGTTGGGCTATTTTATAAACTAGTAAATCAGTCTAACTAGATTGCTAGTAGGTGAATAGTCATTCTATGTAAAAGAAAAAGCACAACAGGATGCATATAAGAAAATAAACATCTCAGTGATGTTAGATTATATTGAAAAGCCAAGTGGCAAGAAATGAGACCATGCATCATCAGATTGGGGGCACGTGATGGAAGTGGCTGAAGGACTTGTTAAAAGAACTTAGACTTTATACTTTATTAATGGCCAGGCATGGAGAAATTTTTAAAAGGAAGATAAATTGTCATATTTCTATAGCTACATGCTACTATTTTCTGTGAAGGAATTATCTGAAGTGAATAACACTAGAGACCAGGAGCCTGACTGATCTTAATAATGGTTTCAATAATTCATGTAAGAAATTGTGGGGCCTGAAGTTATGTGATAATGGGGGTGAGGAGACAGAGCCACGCTTGGTTTTCTACTTTCGCTTCGCATTAGAATACTAAGAAGCTTTTCAATATCCTCAAATTCAGCACCCACCCCCCGACCATTTAAATCAAAATTTAAACTGAATCATTGGTACATTTTAAAGTTGTCCAGGTGATTCCAATGGGCAGTCAAGGTTGTGAACTCTTGAACTAAAGACAGTTTTAGGCGGCTGAATGAACAGGTTTTGGTGCTTGATTGATAAGGGCAGGTAAAGAGACACAGGTGTTAAGTATGAAACCCAGGTTTCTAGCTTAGGAGACCGGGTTGAAGCTGGTACTAAATAAGGAATAGATGAAGAGGAGGGCTAGGTGAGTTCGGTTTACACACATCTATCTGAAGTGTCTACAGAGCATACAGGTGATGTTCGATCATTCGTTGGTTATATATCAAGAAAGAGAAGAGGTCTGGGCTACAAGTTTACAGGTGAACAGCAAGCATCTTCTAGAGCAAGGGCTCTATGTTGTACAGAAAAGCAGAAAGAGACTTGAACCTGCTGAAAACTTTCAAGAGGTGTGCAGTAACAACTGAAAGAACTACAACTGAGTATGAAAAGGCGACACTAATGCCATTCTCTCTGAGCCAAGCAGAGAACATTTATAGAAGGTTATGGCAAGCACAGAGTTCAAGAATTACACAAACACAGGCACAGGTGTTAATGATTGGTTAGATTTAGTTGTAGAAGTGTGGCTATCAGAGTGCGTCCATTAGTGGCTGGTGGTCTTAAAGAAGCAGTTAGTGAAGCAGCTGTCATTCTTCAACTAAATGGGTTTCTAGCCCGTTCTGGTGGTAACTTGTTACTAATACAACTAAAAAATTAGTTCTTGCCCCAAAAACAACATTTAGCTGCTTGTTAGCATTTGTTGCTGAATATTTGTTTCCTATTATATTAACTTAAGCATTTATTTTATTATTTCTTTCTATTCCCTTTAGAGATATTTTGTTGTTCCTTATTGTTTAAAGTTGATGTTTCAGATCTCTTTTCAGCCTTTTTTCTTTACAACTAGAAACATTTAAGGCTATAAATATCCCTGTAATTATCACTTTAGTGCTGTCCCACATTTTATTTGTTTTTTAAAAAGATATTTATTCTTTCATTAAGTCAGATTTTTTGAGGTCCAATTTGTAGTCAGTAATAGTCACCTTTTGTAGGTGTTTACACCTAATGCTAAATGACGAGTTAATGGGTGCAGGAAATCAACATGGCACATGGATACATATGTAACAAACCTGCACATTGTGCACATGTACCCTAAAACCCTAAAGTATAATAAAAAAAAAAAGTTTTTGACAAATATACTCAGTCATATATATTCACCAAAACTAATATGTAGATTATTTCTTCAAGCATCTCTTTTATGTCTTGATATATATTCTGTTTTCTAATGTGAGAGTCTCCAGTAGATACATTAAATAAACATATCTTTTGTATCTAATTCTACAGTCTATTCCCCATGGCCCCTTGATCTTTTATTCATGTTTCTTTGTTTTCTTCTGTTTTGTGTTTTGTTCATTTTAACTCTGAGAAAATGTTCCTCAAAAATTCTCTGTGGAAATTCTTTGATACCTTTATTAAAATTGTGTTCCTTCAAACAGTAATTTTCTCTGCTTCTGTTGGTTATCTGTGGTCACTACCAGCCTGTGAGCACTTTCAATTAAGTTATCTTCTTGAGTTTTTTTGAAATACAGTGGTAACATGTGTCCAGACCATAAACCTATATAGGGAACATTCTAGCCTCCTTCCCCTTCTCAATTCATCAAGATCAAGAAAAACTAGTTTTCTTAGTATTTGCCCATTTATTACTTTTTCATCTTTCAGCTTTTGCAGTAGTCTTCTACTAAACTTCCATCATAGTTGCTTCCAATCTCTTGCCTCTCATGCAACTATTGAAATGGAACCACTGCATCACAAAGTGAAGGCTGGCTTTGGTCCTCACTTTCATAAGTCCTTGCTTTTACTTCATTTTGGCTTCTGCAAATGTCATCTCAGTAATGGATTTATAATTATTGTTTTAGTACTTCTTCCACATTTGTAGTTTGTTCTAATCAAGAGTGCCATTTAGACTATTACACTACACTGTGGGAAATAGAAACCAGCTTGTGTATTTTGAAAACGATCCCAGGAAAGTCTATATGTACACCAAAAATTGAACACACTAAACTAAATCTCATGAAATTTATTACTGTCTATATGCAGAGTATGTATGGTAGCAAGAATCTGAGCAGAAAAATGAAAAACCAATTCTAAAACACAAATGTTACAATAAACACAAAAGAATGAAGCAATCATTTAGGCAAATTCAACCCAAATAAATTAGGCATGAATACAGAGACTAGTCACTCTTCATTCCTTTACTGTGCTGAAGAGGTTCAAAAAAAGTACAATCACAATTCCTGCATGATATGACAAATAATCATAAAACTATTAGACTTAGAGAAATACGTTAATGGTCATATATCAAATGAGTTAATGGGCTACTATAATTATAAATGCAGAGATGGTATAGTTGCTACAAGTAATCCTTTAGAAAAAGCTAGACTTGAACTAGGTATCACAAGTTGAATATGTGGAGATGGAGAAGGAGTAATGTGATTCCAGGTAAGGGCAAAAATGTGATGAAAATCTCAGAGGTAAGAATGAAGACAGAAAATCCAGGCTGGAGTGAAGAGACTGATCAGCCAGGCTAATAGCGTAGCATAGTGACAGCCCATATGGAATGTCAATATGGTGTCAGAGAACCTGAACTCAACTCCTGGCTTAACTAGCATTATCACACACAGATGAGAGGATACTTACTGTTTGATTGGGAGTAACTAGTCTTGAACAACTAGTTAAATTATTTAATCTTAATTTTAAGTATTAACAGACATAACTCTAAGCAAGGAAGAGACCAAAAGCAGGAAGACTAACTCAGATGGAAGACGAGAGGTATTCTGAGATATGCTAGGCTCAACTAAGTATCATGAAAGTGATGCCCAGGTAACATCTCATTCCAGAATATTTCAAATTTACTAATAATGACAAATCCTATTCAGATTATATTACAGCTGACATTTAAATGCTATTTCTTGTCCAACCCAAGGAAGACTCAAAAAGGATTGATGTTTAAAAAAAAATTCCCCTTGATTGTAAGATTTCCTAGTGCATATATTACATGAGATAGGCTTCAGCTGTGACAAGGAAATGGCATGCATATAATATATGCTTGTAAATATGTGCACGGTGTTATTTATTGACACTAGTGCTACAATAAACCTGCGAGCAAACTCACAACAAAGTATGTATGATTCTTGTGAAATACTAACATAGATTTTATGTCCATCATCTTTATATATGTGATATTTTTCCATTGTGTGTTAGCTAAATGCTAGAATAAAAATACAGATATTTCCATTCTATTGAAAAACAGTATTTTTAATGCTCCCTGATTATTGCTACTCTTCCTTTAGTCGACAAAGAAAAGAAGAGGGTTGGAGAGTGGTGCTGGGATTACAAACAGTTTATTAAACAATTACCATGTCAGGTTCTTCACATACATGAATTAATGTTAACATTGATAGAAACACTACTAGTAAATACGGTTGCATTCCCAATATTGAAACTGGATGGCAGAGCTTAAGTAACTTGCTCAATTCTGCACAGTGTAACAGAGAATGGTTTGGGCAAATGTCAGATTTTTCAACCTACACTACTCAACCAACCAATCATGACATATTATAGCGACTGAACCTCTAACTCAGGAGTGCAATGGAAACATACTTCATGAGTATAAATTATTACATGTGAAGACTGAAAAGCAGAAAGCCATTTGTGTGAGAGACACATGATTATTTATGTAATATCTGTATTATATACAGTAATATACATCACACACATATGTATATTCTATATATACATATATACACACATATATATGTGTATATATACATACATATGTGTGTGTCATATATACACACACATATATACACACACACATATATATACATATATATATATACACACATATATATACACATATATATATGTATGTGTGTCAGGGCTCAGAACATTATACCTTGGCATAATGAATAATTTAAGCTGAATGAAACTGAGAAAACCACAGAAGCAAGCAGGTCATTCTCTTTTCCTCCCCCCAATGAAGACGCTCATGTGACAGTAGTTCTGTCCTATATCTGGAGGAAAACAATGACACACACAGGCACTAAGAAGAATCTGAACAAACAAGCCTTGCTAAGTTCCTCTGGTTTACTGCTATTAAATTATACCCCTTTGTCCTCCAAACACACTTTTGTGCGACTGTCCTTAAAGATAACAGTTTTCCCTGAGTCTCTGGGACTTCATTTTTGAAGGTTCCCATGTCATCTAAAGATCTTTTTAAAATAAAATATGCTTTTCTTCTGGTAATCTGCCTTTTGTTTTAGGGGTCTGAGTAACAGGTTTGGAAAAGATACTATTCTCCCCTACACATATATTATATATATAGATATGATTTAAATATATATATATACACACACACACATATGTAAACACCCATACATATGTATGTATACACACACATAGGTTGGAGGAGGGCTGGAAAGGTATTTAGAGAGATCTTATTTGTAGCACAAAATAAAATATTTTATCAATATTGAGAGGCAGAATACAGTGCCAGCAAAACCACTACCACCCGTGGCCTGTCTTGCTACTTGCTGGAGAATTCTTATGTTACCAACACCAAACCTCTGTTGTTCTTTATCTTTACTCCCTTTATCCCCCATGAAACAAAGGTTTTTGAGCTGCATTCAATGAAACTAAGGTGGGTGGGCTGCTGAGAAGAGTCTATGAACAGGAAGTTTCAGCAGATGGGCTGGTGGGCCTCCACCACTCTTCCCTCATAGAAACGGAACAGCTTCATTTTATTTATATAGATATTGAGATGCTGAACTATATTTTACTTTTTTAAAAAGTCTGATGCTAAAATTAGTTTAAAAACATCTGTGCCAGTAGATGGCGAGTGGAAATTGATTAATCAGATACAGTAAACACTATTGATTTTAGTCCCTTAAAGTTTAAGGGTATTGTTAAAATGATTTTCAAATTGCCAAGACAGGCTGAATCACGCCCTGGAGACAGCCATATATGTTACCTAAAATAAGGTTGGCTGATGCAAGGGCAGACAGTTGGTATTCCTTGATTTAGCTCTTAAACTTCCTTTGTGCTCAATTTTCTGGCTCCACTCCTGATTGATAGTTACCTCGCCAGATACCTTGTTTCTCCGGAGTACGAATATGGCTCTTTCCCTTGGCACTACGCTTCCATGAAAGATAACCTCGTAAATCACTACACATTATTTTGAAATGTTTGATAATATTAGTCTTATTTTTTCTTTGAATACATATCACATACACATGATGTAATAGCAAAAGTTACAAGAAAGTGTAAAATAAAAAGTAAGTTTCTCTTTCAATTGGATCTCTCAGCAACCGAGTTTCCTTTTCCGGGAGCTGCCACCAGTCAAATTTTTGTGCCTTTGTGCAGACATTCTCTGCATGTGGACAGGTGGACATGTATGTTATTTTTTCTATTTTGACAAACACTCAACAAACTCTTCTGTACTTTGCTTTTGTCACTTAGTGTGTGTTTTGACGGTATGTATTTGTTATATATCCATACGTAATGGTGTCCCTCATTTTCTTTGTAACGCAAACTTCTATTATATAAATGTTATATAATGTATTTAACCAATCCTATTATTTAGAATTTTTTAAAATATTGTGCTATTACAAATATAAAGCTGCAATGAATGTATGGACATATTTAGCGTCAAATTTCTATAGATATTGCCAAATTATTGCCATAAAATAGTACCATTTTATATTCCTAGAAAAAGTACGAATGCCTGCTTTCCATACCCTCGCCAGCACAGTATGTTTGTAAGCATTTTAATTTTTGCTACTTGATAAAAATTGTTTCATAATTTTAACTTTTATTTATCTTATTATGAAAGAGCTTGAGTTTCAGCATCTTTTCATGTTCTTTTTTTTTTGAGACAGAGTCTCACTTTATCGCCCAGGCTGGAGTGCAGTGGTACGATCTCGGCTCACTGCAAGCTCCGCCTCCCAGGTTCACGCATTCTCCTGCCTCAGCCTCCCGAGTAGCTGGGACTACAGGCGCCCGCCACCGCGCCCGGCTAATTTTTTTGTATTTCCAGTAGAGACGGGGTTTCGCTGAGTTAGCCAGGATGGTTTCCATCTCCTGACCTCGTGATCCGCCCACCTGGACCTCCCAAAGTGCTGGGATTACAGGCGTGAGCCACCACGCCTGGCCTCTTTTCATGTTCTTAAGGGCCATCTCTATTTGCATTTCTCTGACTTATCTAAATTTTTTCCCCTTTTAACTTGGGTTGCTCTTATGTGTTCTTATTAATGTATAGAAAACTTTTTCATAATAGAAAAATTAACCAATTTCATATTATATGAATTAAAAATTTAAATTTTGTTTCTGATGTTTTTGTGTATTTTTTATTTGCTGTGTAGAATAATTTAGAGTTACATAATCAAATTCATTTTTATGACTTGTTTTACTCCATAATTTAAAAGAACTTTCCAATATAAATTTTTTTTTCAAATTTTCTTGTAAGTTTTATTTTTCATACTTAAGTCTTTCATGCATCTGAAATTTATTTTCATGTAAATTGTGAAGAAAGAATATTTTTAGTTGGCTAAAGTCTTTACTGCATCTGAAATTTATTTTCATGTGAATTATAAAGAAATAATATTTTTAGTTGGCTAACCAGTTGTCCCAATCGAATTTATTAATCCTCTATTTTTTCACCTGTGATCTCAAATGTAAACTTTATTATAAACAAAATTCCTCTATATATTTTATCTTCTATGTCTGCACTTTGGGGACTTTCCATTGAACTCTTAATGTGCTAACTCCTTATTGCTTAAATTAGAAGATATAGTTTAATATCTAATAGGGCTATCCCCCATTATACCTTTTTTATAAAGTTATGGGGTTTAAATTGTTTTTGCTTTTTTTTTTAAAATATAAACTTCTAAAAGATCCTGTCCAATTGATATTGTTGTTTTTACAAAATCATATTAATTTTATAGATTGATTTATGGAGAACTGACATCTTCATTATATTGAACATTCCTAATCAAAAGCATGATACCTATTTCAAATCACCTTTTAAATACTTCAGTAACATTTGAATTTTTTCTTTTTTCTTTTTTTTTTTTTGAGATGGAGTCTTGCTCTGTCACCCAGGCAGGAGTGCAGTGGCACGATCTCAGCTCCCTGCAACCTCCACCTCCTGGGTTCAAGCCATTCTCCTGCCTCAGCCTCCCCAGTAGCTGGGATTACAGGCGCACACCACCACACCCAGCTAATTTGTGTATTTTTAGTAGAGATGGGGTTTCACCATGTTGGCCAGGCTGGTCTCGGACTCCTGACCTAAAGTGATCCGCCTGCCTTGGCCTCCAAAAGTGTTGGGATTACAGGCATCAGCCACCAGGCCCAGCCTGAATTTTTTCTTTATATATTCAGCACGTAAGTTCATTGGTAGTCTGTTCATTTATTTAATTTTTTAATTGTTTTGGTAAATGAGAACTTTTCTTCCATTACATGGTCTATCTGGGTGTTTCTATTACATGGTTTTAAATGATTTCCCTTCAAGATGTTTAAGTAGAAACAATGTAATATATTCTTAATATATGCTAGATCTGTGTGTATGTGTGTGTGTGTGTGTATGTGCATGATGTAAGTTAATTTTAACCCTTACCATAGGGCTGGTTAATTAGTTTTTAAAGATGCTAGTGTATCAGAAATATATACTCAAAAATATCACTTGATCACTTCAAATACTGTTATTGAAATATATACCAGAAGATTTACTGACTATTAAGATAGATGTCAGAAATATATGTTACCTATTATAATTAGGCTAATAGAGTTTAAGTTATGTGATAAGGCTGAAAAGCTTTTAAGTAACCCCACTGCCTTAGCAAAAATGAGGTTGAATATCCCAGGATAAGCAAGCCCTGTTTCCCAAAGCTTTGTAGCAGCACCTAAGATAGGGAGTCTTACTTAATTTGTGTTTCTCCACTTCACATATCAATCCATGGGATGACCCAACTGACTTGCCCGCCTATCAGAATGCCATTATGTCCACCTCAGACTGAGTCTTTTAAGCTAGATATTGGTCAGAATATATCTTGCCTTGAGATACAAGAACTAGTTATTTGATCAATTTTGAATACTTGATAGTAACCATTTGTACCTGTCAGAATTTGATCTGTCCTAATTTTGTTATTAAATACAATGCAGTAACAGGAACTCTTCCAGGCTGGTGTCCCGATGACCTTGCACACTTCCACACAGGCAACATAGGGAAGGCTTAAAAACAGCTGATCTCATGAGATTGAGATTCAGAGTATTAAGTGAGTTTGATTCAGAGCATTAAGTGACTTTCCTGAGGCTGCCCCACTAGCAGATGCCACAGCTGGGACTCAGCTGGAGCTTCTGGTACCACACTGCACCACTCCTCCTGTCTTTATCCTCTTGTCATCACTGTAAGGGAGCTGAAACACAAGCCGAGTGTTACTTTGTTTGACCTCATCTGGGAAAGGAAGAAATGAGTGACTCAATTTTTTTTATCACTTTGCATATGTCCTTGAATGATGGCAAAAGTGCTATGAATGTTCATTACAAAGACATTTTAGTGAGTAGGCAAATTTGTAAGTATGGACATGAGTTCTGGTTTCAAGCAACATGATATTCTTCACATATGGGGAGAGGATTAAGGGTTAACGCCCATCAGAAGAAGAAACTCAATTCTGGATTTGGTCAGATACAGTTGGATATTGACACTGTGGAAATTTTAGCTCCAGAATATTTGTAGCTCATTGCCAAACTGACAAGCTGAAAGTCTAGAACAAAATCATAGTGTTTCATTAATTCAGTAGTGTTTTTTACAAGAATTGATGAGGGGAAAGGAATGGTATTGCAAAGGACAAAAGCCAGATATCGTACAGTGTAATGTGACTCACTAGAAAAATGTTGAAATAAAGCCATAAAAGTAACGTTAAAATTCAACAAGAGGAAAATAAAGTGATAAAATGTGCATACTGCATTATATGCTGAACTGAAATCTAAAAACTTAAGAGAACATTTTTTCAACATTTCAAATAAATAGAAGTTGCCTAATGGTCAATTATAGTTATCAATGACTTTAAATGTTTCTAGCTCCTCCCAAACACAGTTTTATCATTAAGTCTGCCATTCATAGGCAGAGATAATCTATGAGGTATCAGGTATATATTATAATTATAGACCTCTTGTGGGGATGTTAGAAGGTATTTTAATGGTTTAAATTCTACTTCTTAAAAGGGGTAACTCCTTCACAAATAATAGTCTGAGTTCATTTGATTAACTAATTCAGTCTCTCGTGCTGGTTTTCAGAGTCTATAATCTAAAACTGTTGGAATGTAGTTAGCAGAAGTAGGTTTTAATGCAATTGAGAAGATAGTAATATTGAGCCATGAGTAAACACTCAGTTGAAACTTCAGTTAGCAAAGAAGGCAACATAAGAATACTTTGACAGTATTATGACAAATTTCAGAAATTTCTTTTCCTTTACTCCAGAAAACAACAGAAAACAAAACACCTGTGACCTGTCAGGGGGTGGGGAGCAAGTGGAGGGAGAGCACAAACCTGCACGTTCTGCACGTGTCCCAGAAATTGAAGTAGAAAAAAAAGTCATAAAATACAGGGATACAGGGTTTCTCATAGGCACTGACTTGAGAATAATTGCCAAAAATGAATAGTCTTGGAGCCTAGAAATGAAGGCAAGTACTGTGTTAGTTTGCTGAGGATGAGGGCTTCCAGCTTCATCCATGTCCCTGCAAAGGACATTATTTCATTCTCTCTTATGGCTACGTAGTATTCCATGGTGTATATGTGCCACATTTTCTTTATCCAGTCTGTCAGTGATGGGCATTTGGGTTGGTTCCAAGTCTTTGCTTTTGTAAATAATGCTGCAATAAACATACGTGTGCATGTGTCTTTATAGTAGAATGATTTATATTCCTTTGGGTATATACCCAGTAATGGCATTGCTGGGTCAAATGATATTTCTGGTTCTAGATCCTTGAGGAATTGCCACACTATCTTCCACAATGGTTGAATTAATTTACATTCCCACCAACAGTGTAAACACATTCCTATTTCTCCACGTCCTCACCAGCATCTATTGTTTCCTGACTTTTTAATAATCACCGTTCTGACTGGCGTGAGACGGTATCCTATTGTGGTTTTGATTTGCATTTCTCTAATGATCATGACGATGAGCTTTTTTTCATGTTTGTTGGTCACATAAATGTCTTCTTTTGAGAAGTGTCTGTTCATATCCTTTGTCCACTTTTTGATGGGGTCGTTTGTTTTTTTTTTTTCTTGTAAACTTGTTTGTGTTTCTTGTAGATTCTGGATATTAGACCTCTTTCAGATGGCTAGATTGCAAGAATTTCCTCCCATTCTGTAGGTTGCCTGTTCCCTCTGATGCTAGTTTCTTTTGATGTGCAGAAGCTCTTTAGTTTAATTAGATCCCATTTGTCAATTTTGGTTTTTGTTGCAATTGCTTTTGGTGTTTTAATCATGAAGTCTCTGACCATGCCTATGTCCTGAATGGTATTGCCTAGGTTTTCTTCTAGGGTTTTTATGGTTTTGGGTTTCATATTTAAGTCTTTAGTCCATCTTGAGTTAACTTTTGTATAAGGTGTAAGAAGGAGTCCAGTTCTAGTTTTCTGCATATAGCTAGCCAGATTTCCCAGCATAATTTATTAAATATGGAATCTTTCCCCATTTTTTGTTTTTGTGAGGTTTGTCAAAGATCAGATGGTTGTAGATGTGTGGTGTTATTTCTGAGGTCTCTGTTCTGTTCCCTTGGTCTATATATTTGTTTTGGTACCAGTACCATGCTGTTTTGTTTACCATAACCTTGTAGTATAGTTTGAAATCAGGTACCGTGATGCCTCCAGCTTTGTTCTTTTTACTTATGATTGCCTGGGCTATACAGGCTCTTTTTTGGTTTCATATGAAATTTAAAGTAATTTTTTCTAATTCTGTGAAGAAAGTCAATGGTAGTTTAATGGAAAGAGCACTGAATCTATACATTACTTTGGGAAGTATGGCCATGTTCACGATAAAGACTCTTCCTGTCCATGAGCATGGAGTGTTTTTCCATCTGTGTCCTCTCTTATTTCCTTGAACAGTGGTTTGTAGTTCTCTTTGAAGAGGTCCTTCATGTCCCTTGTAAGCTGTATTCCTAGCTATTTTATTCTCTTTGTAGCAATTGTGAATGGGAGTTCATTCATGATTTGTCTCTCTGCTTGTCTATTGTTGGTGTATAGGAATGCTTGTGATTTTCACACATTGATTTTGTATCCTGAGACTATGCTGAAGTAGCTTATCAGCTTAAGGAGTTTTTGGGCTGAGATGATGGGGTTTTCTAAATATAGAATCACATTGTCTGCAAACAGAGACAATTTGACTTCCTCTCCTCCCATCTGAACACTATTTCTTTCTCTTGCCTGATTGCCCTGGCCAGAACTTCCAATACTACGATGAACAGGAATGGTAAGAAAGGGCATCCTTGTCTTGTACCAGTTTTCAAAGGGAATGCTTCCAGCTTTTGCCCATTCAGTATGATTTTGGCTATGGGTTTGTCATAAATAGCTCTTATTATTTTGAGATATGTTCCATCAATGGCTAGTTTATTGAGAGTTTTTAATATGAATACCTGTTGAATTTTGTCAAAGGCCTTTTTTGCATATATGAGATAATCATGTAGTTTTTGTCATTGATTCTGTTTATGTGATGGATTATGTTTATTGATTCGCATATGCTGAAACAGCGTTGCATCCCAAGGATGAAGCCAACTTGGTTGTGATGGATAAGCTTTTTGATGTGCTGCTGGATTTGGTTTGCCAGTATTATATTGAGGATTTTCACATCGATGTTCATCAGGAATATTGGCCTGAAGTTTTCTTTTTTTGTTGTGTCTCTGCTAGGTTTTGGTCTCAGGGTGATGCTGGCCTCATAAAATGAGTTAGGGAGGAGTCTCTCCTTTTAGATTGTTTGGAATAGTTTCAGAAGGAATGGTACCAGCTCCTCTTTGTACCTCTGATAGAATTTGTCCGTGAATCCGTCTTGTCCTGGGGTTTTCTTGATTGGTAGGCTATTAATTACTGCCTCATTTTCAGAACTTGTTATTGGTCTATTCAGGGATTTGACTTCTTTCTGGTTTAGTGTTGGGAGGGTGTATATTTCCAGGAATGTAACCATTTCTTCTAGATTTTCTAGTTTATTAATGTAGAGGTGTTTATAGTATTCTTTGATGGTAGTTTGTATTTCTGTGGGATCAGTGGTGACATTCACTTTATCATTTTTATTGCATCATTTGATTCTTCTCTCTTCTCTTTTTATTAATTTAGCTAGTGGTCTGTATCAGTATTTTTTTCGAAAAACCAGCTCCTGGGTTTATTAATTTTTGAAGAGTTTTTTTGTGTCTTTATTGCCTTCAGTTCTGCTCCGATGTTAGTTATTTCTTGTCTTCTACTAGCTTTGAACTTGTTTTCTCTTGCTTCTCTAGTTCTTTTAATTGTGATGTTAGGGTGTTGATTTGAGATCTTTCCAGCTTGCTGACATGGGCATTAAGTGCTATAAATTTCCCTTAACAATGCCTTAGCTGTGTCCCAGTGATTCTGGTATGTTGTCTCTTTGTTCTTATTGGTTTCAAAGAACTTTATTTCTGCCTTAATTTTGTTATTTACCTAGGAGAAGGTTGTTCAATTTCCACGTAGTTGTGCAGTTTTGAGTTAGTTTCTTAATCCTGAGTTCTAATTTGATTGCACTGTGGTTGGAGAGACTGTTTATTCTGATTTCTGTTCTTTTAAATTTGCTGAGGAGTGCTTTACTTCCAATTATGTGATCAATTTTAGAATAAGTTTTATGTGGTGCTGAGAATGTATATTCTGTTGATTTGAGTTGGAGAGTTCTGTAGAGGTCTACTAGGCCCACTTGATCCAGAGCTGCGTTCAAGTTCTGAATGTCCTTGTTAATTTTCTATCTCATTGATCTGTCTAATATAGATAGTGGGATATGAAAGTCTCCCACTATAATTGTGTGGGAGTCTAAGTCTCTTTGTAGGTCTCTAAGAACTTGTTCTATGACTCTAGGTGCTCCTTTGTTGGGTGCATATATATTTAGGATAGTTAGCTCTTCTTGTTGCATTGATCCCTTTACCATTATATAATGCCCTTCTTTGTCTTTTTTGATCTTTGTTGGTTTGAATTCTGTTTTATCAGAGATTAGGATTGCAACCTCTGCTTTTTTTGCTTTCCATTTGCTTGGTAAATATTCCTCCATACCTTTATTTTGGGTCTATGTGTATCTGCATGTGAGATGGGTCTCCTGAATACAGCACACTGATGAGTCTTGACTCTTTATTCATTTTGCCATCCTGTGTCTTTTAAATGCAGCATTTAACTCATTTATATTTAAGGTTAATATTGTTATGTATGAAGTTGATCCTGTCATCGCAATGCTAGCTGGTTATTTTACACACTAGTTGATGCAGTTTCTTAATAGTGTCATTGGTCTTTATATTTTGGTGTGTTTTTGCAGTGGCTGGTACCAGTTGTTCCTTTCCATATTTAGAGCTTCCTTCAAGAGCTCTTGCAAGGCAGGCCTGGTGATGATGAAATCTCTTAGGATTTGCTTGTCTGTAAAGGATTTTATTTCTGCTTCACTTATGAAGATTAGTTTGGCCAGATATGAAATTCTGGGTTGGAAATTCTTTTCTGTAAGAATATCGAATATTGGCCCCCACTCTCTTTTGGCTTGTAGGGTTTCTGCAGAGAGATCCACTGTTAGTCTGATGGGCTTCCCGTTGTAGGTGACCTGACCTTTCTCTCTGGCTGCCCTTAACATGTTTGCCTTCATTTCAACCTTGGAGAATCTGATGATTACGTGTCTTGGGGTCAATTTTCTTGTGGAGTATCTTAGTGGTGTTCTCTGTATTTCCTGAATTTGAATGTTGGCCTCTTGCTATATTGGAGAAGTTCTCCTGGATAACATCCTGAAATGTGTTTTCCAGCTTGGTTCCATTCTTCCCATCACTTTCAGGTACACCAATCAATCAATCATAGGTTTGTTCTTTTCACATAGTCCTATATTTCTTAGATGCTTTGTTTGTTCCTATTCAGTCTTTTTTTCTCTAATCTTCTTTTCATGCCTTATTTCAGCAAGGTGGTCTTTAATCCCCGATATCCTTTCTTCCACTTTATTGATTTGGCTATGGAAACTTTTGTATGCTTCACTAGGTTCTCATGCTGTTTTTTTTTTTCAGCTCCATCAGGTCTTTTATGTTCCTCTCTAAACTGATTATTCTAGTTAGCAATTCCTGTAACCTTTTTTCAAGATTCTTAGCGTTCTTGCATTGGGTTAGAACATGCACCTTTAGCTCAGTGGAGTTTGTTATTACCCACCGTCTGAGGCCTACTTCTGTCATTTTGTCAATCTCATTCTCCATCTAGTTTTGCACCCTTGCTGGAGAGGCATTACAATCATTTTGAGGAGAAGAAGTATTCTCACTTTTGGAATTTTTAGCATGTTTGCGCTGGTTTTTCCTCATCTTCATGGATTTATCTGCCTTTGATCTTTGAGGCTGATGACTTTTAGATGAGGTTTTTGTGGTGGGGATCTTTTTTGTTGATGTTGTTTTTGTTGCTTTCTGTTTGTTAGTTTTCCTTTTAACAGCTAGGCCCTTCTTCTGCAGGTCTGCTGCCATTTGCTGGAGGTCCACTCCAGACCATGTTTGCCTGGGTATCACCAGTGAAGGCTGCAGAACAGCAAATATTGCAGCCTGCTCCTTCCTCTGGAAGTTTTGTCCAGAGGGGCACCAGCCTGACGCCAAACAGAACTCTCCTGTATGAGGTGTCTGTCAACCCCTGTTGGGAGGTCTCTCTGAGTCAGGAGGCAAGGGGGTGAGGGACTCACTTGAGGAGGCAGTCTGTCCCTTAGCAAGCTGATGTGCTGTGCTGGGAGAATTCCCCTTGTCAGGATTAGTCACTCTTCTTCAGAGCCAGCAGGCAGAAAAGATTAAGTCCGCTTAAGTTGCCCCTGCAGATGCCCCTTCCCCAGGTGCTCTGTCCCAGGGAGATGAGAGTTTTGTCTGTGAGTCCCTGACTGGAGCTGCTGCATTTCCTGCAGAGATGCCCTGCCCAGTGAAGAGGAATCTAGAGAAGCATTCTGGCCACAGCAGCTTTGCCATGCTGTGGTGAATTCCGCCTAGCCCAGACCTCCCTGTCTCCTTAGCACAGTCAGGGGAAAACTGCCTACTAAAGCCTCAGTAATGGTGATCTCCCTTCCCCCCAGCAAGCTGGATCTTCCCAGGTAGGCTCCAGAGTGCTGTGCTGGCAGCAAGAATTTCAAGCCAGTGGTTTTTAGCTTGCTAGGCTCCTTTGGAGTGGGACCCCTCAGCAAGACCACTTGGCTCCCTGGCTTCAGCCCCCTTTCCAGGGGAGTGGACGGTTTTCCTGTATCACTGGAGTTCCAGGCACCACTGGAGTACAAACAAACAAACAAACAAACAAAAACAAAAAAAAAAATACCACCTGCAGCTCGGTGCCTGCCCAAACAGCTGCCCAGTTTTGTGCTTGAAACTCAAGGCCCTGGTGTTGTAGGCTCATGAGGGAATCTCTTGATCCACAGATTGCAAAAATCTGTGGGAAAAGTGTAGTACCTATGGCAGGTAGCACAGTCCCTCACTGCTTCCCTTGACTGGGGGAGGGAGGTCCCTTGGCTCCTCACACTTCCCAGGTGAAGCGAAGACTCACCTTGCTTCTGCTTGCTCTCAGTGGGTTGCACCCACTGCCTAACCAGTCCCAATTAGATGAACTGGGTACCCAATTAGGTGATCTGGGCACCTCACTTGGAAATGCAGAAATCATCCACCTTCTGCATTGGTCTCGCTGGGAGCTGCAGACCAGAGCTGTTTCTGCTTGGCCATCTTGGCCCCTCCCTAAATATTTTAGGATTTTTAGAGATGAGGACAAATGAAAACAAGATGAGCAACATCTATTATGCTTTAAGGCATAATAAGAGATACAACACTTGTGCTTTCAAACTGAATACCAGATCTTGTGCAGTAATGTTGTAGGGTCAGGATGGAAAGTATTTTCTAAAAAAAAGAAGTTATGCTTGAAGGTGGATCTTGAAGGATCCAGTTTTAGAATAATAGTGGCCTCTAATCTTCCCATGATCCACTCTTCCTCACAATTACCTTTTCGGAGTCTGTCTTCATAGCCAGAAAACATTACTATCTGGCTCAAACAAGAACGATAGTCCTACCTTATCCACAGGGGATACATTCCAAGACCCCCAGTGAACGCCTGAAACGTGCGCATGGTACAAATTCTATAAATACTATTTTTTTTTTTATCTGATAAAGGAGGTAGCCACTAAGTGGTTAATGGGCAGATCGTTTATATATCGTGAATATGTTGGTCAAATGGATGATTCACATCCCAGTTGGAAGAAAGGTGTGAGATTTTAGCATGCTACTCAGCTGAACTATATACAGGTACTGAATGTATGTAGAAAACAACAAGAAAGAACAGACACAGACATTCAAACCAGAAGTCCTGACTAGTGTGTCAAATGTCTGGAGACCCAAATTGACGCTTATCTGGTTCACATAAGGGCCAAAAGAAGTAGAGGATGAATTAGAGAATGCTCCAGGTAACAAGATATCCAGGCTTCTAAGGAAGCAAAATTGAAATATTTAATTAATAATAAAGACTACATCACTACATGTAACAACCATGTATATTGCCATGGTAAGCATCTAAACAGAAGATTTTGACATTCTTAAAATTCTCTATTCTCCAAGTTGGAGAAATGACAAATCAGGTGTATAAATAAAGGTCAGGCAAGTTTAATGGGAAAATACTGCCTAATATATATATTTCAAACACATATATATTTCCTACATAAAACAAGAAAATATTTAATATTATCTATTTTTATATCTATGCATCTATGCATTTTGTGTGTGCGTGTATATATATATACAAAAACAAGTTTACCATAAAAAAGATAATAAAGTTATTTTTCTTTGTCTTTCTTTAGTCATTTTCTTCAGAAAGTAATCTGGAACTTCCTATATTCAGGCAAACCAGAATTCCTCTGTGACTGTGATGATTTGGTGCTCCTAAAAAGATTTCTAAAAGTAGAGAAATCTGAGCAGGAAGCTTGGTGGGTTCTTAAATTGACTCCAAGTTTCAGAAAAAAAAACATATCTGAAATTTGGAAATAGGCAATGGAAATTATCAGGTGTTCTTTCAGTGCCGTCGCTTTTGCATGTTCAATTGGCCTTCTCTTGACAGACTTATTTTAAAACTCTGTAAGTCTGAGGTTAACTTGTAACTTCTAGTCAGTAAAGTTGTCAATAATTTTTGTCTGCTTAAAAACAAAGCCTTAAAATGTTGCAGTCTGCTACTCTCTAGAACTTCTAACCATTTTCTTAAATGCAACTGTCTTTTCCTAACATTTCTTAATTAGTTGCCTATGAAACCAAGTTCCTCAATTCTCATTTCAATGGGTTTAAACATCTTACTTATTACCTCATTAATTTCATGAGTTCATTATGAGTCTTGATTTTACATTTACTTGTTTTTTTGGATATATTATATTTGCACATATTTATGGGGTACATGTGAAATTCTGTACATGCAGTAATTGTGTAATGATCAAGTCAGGGTATTTAAGGTGTTCTTCACCTGAGTATTTACCATTTCTATATGTTAGATACATTTCAAGTCCTGTCTTCCACCTATTTGGAAATATTGTCAACTATAGTTTGCTATCAAACATGAGAACTTATTTATTCTATCTTTTTTATGTTTATACCCATTAGCCAACCTCTGTTCATTCCCCCTAGCCCTGCAACTCTCACATACTCCCTTCCCTTAGGTATCAATCATTTCACTCCTTACCTCCATGTGATCAACTTTTTAAGCTCCCACATATGAATAAGAACATGTGATATTTGTCTTTTTGTGCCTGGGTTGTTTCACTTAACATAATGACCTCCAATTCGGCCCATGTTGTTGCAAATGACACAATTTCCTCTTTCATGGCTGCATAATATTCCATCAATTAGGTAAACTACATTTTTTTTATTTTTTATTTTATTTATTTTTTATTATACTTTAAGTTCTAGGGTGTGCAATGTGCAGGTTTGTTATATAGGTATACATGTGCCATGTTGATTTGCTGCACCCATCAACTCGTCATTTACATTAGGTATTTCTCCTAATGCTATCCTCCCCCAGCCCCCCACCCCACGACAGGCTCCAGTGTGTGATGTTCCCCACTCTGTGTCTAGATGTTCTCATTGTTCAATTCCCACCTATGAGTGAGAACATGCGGTGTTTGGTTTTCTGTCCCTGTGATAGTTTGCTCAGAATGATGGTTTCCAACTTCATCCATGTCCATGCAAAGGACATGAGCTCATCCTTTTTTATGGCTGCATGGTATTCCATGGTGTATATGTGACACGTTTTCTTAATCCAGTCTATCATTGGTGGACATTTGGGTTGGTTCCAAGTCTTTGCTATTGTAAATAGTGCTGCAATAAACATATGTGTGCATGTGTCTTTATAGTAGAATGATTTATAATCCTTTGGGTATATACCTAATAATGGGATCACTGGGTCAAATGGTATTTCTAGTTCTAGATCCCTGAGGAATCGCCACACTGTCTTCCACAATGGTTGAATTAGTTTACACTTCCACCAACAGTGTAAAAGTATTCCTATTTCTCCACATCCTCTCCAGCACCTGTTGTTTCCTGACTTTTTAATGTTTGCCATTCTAACTGGCATGAGATGGTATCCTATTGTGGTTTTGATTTGCATTTCTCTGATGACCAGTGATGATGAGCTTTCTCATGTGTCTGTTGGCTGCATAAATGTCTTATTTTGAGAAGTGTCTGTTCATATCCTTTGCCCACTTTTTGATGGAGTTTTTTGTTTTTTTTCTTGTAAATTTGCTTAAGTTCTTTGTAGATTCTGGATATTAGCCCTTTGTCAGATGGGTAGATTTCAAAAATTTTCTCCCATTTTATAGGTTGTCTGTTCACTCTGATGGTAGTTTCTTTTGCCATGCAGAAGCTCTTTAGTTTAATTAGATCCCATTTGTCTATTTTGGCTTTTGTTGCCAATGCTTTTCGTGTTTTAGTCATGAAGTCCTTGCCTATGCCTATGTCCTGAATGGTATTGCCTAGGTTTCCTGCTGGGGTTTTTATGGTTTTAGGTCTAACATTTAAGTCTTTAATCCATCTTGAATTAATTTTTGTATAAGGCGTAAGGAAGGGTTTCAGTTTTCTACATATGGCTAGCCAGTTTTCCCAGCACCATTTATTAAATAGGGAATCCTTTCCCCATTTCTTGTTTTTGTCAGGTTTGTCAAAGATCAGATGGTTGCTGATGTGTGGTGTTATTTCTGAAGCCTCTGTTCCATTGGTCTATATCTCTGTTTGGGTACCAGTACCATGCTGTTTTGGTTACTGTAGCCTTGTAGTATAGTTTGAAGTCAGGTAGCGTGATGCCTCCAGCTGTGTTCTTTTGGCTTAGGATTGTCTTAGCAATGTGGGCTCTTTTTTGGTTCCATATGAACTTTAAAGTAGTTTTTTCCAGTTCTATGAAGAAAGTCATTGGTAGCTTGATGGGGATGGCATGGAATCTATAAATTACCTTGGGCAGTATGGCCATTTTCACTATATTGATTCTTCCTATCCATGAGCATGGAATGTTCTTCCATTCGTTTGTGTCCTCTTTCATTTCATTGAGCAGTGGTTTGTAGTTCTCCTTGAAGATGTCCTTCACATCCCTTGTAAGTTGGATCCCTAGGTATTTTATTCTCTTTGTAGCAATTGTGAATGGGAGTTCACTCATGATTTGGCTCTCTGTTTGTCTTTTATTGGTGTATAGGAATGCTTGTGATTTTTGCACATTGATTTTGTATCCTGAAACTTTGCTGAAGTTGCTTATCAGCTTAAGGAGATTTTGGGCTGAGACTATGGGGTTTTCTAAATATACAATCATGGCATCTGCAAACAGGGATAATTTGACTTCCTCTTTTCCTAATTGAATACTCTTTATTTCTTTCTCTTGTCTGGTTGCCTTCTCCAGAACTTTCAACACTATGTTGAATAGGAGTGGTGAGAGAGGGCATCCTTATCTTGTACTGGTTTTCACAGGGCACAAGTTTTTGCTCACTCAATATGATATTGGCTGTGGGTTTGTCATAATAGCTCTTATTATCTTGAGATGCATTCCATGAATTCCTAGTTTATTGAGAGTTTTTAGCATGAAGGGCTGTTGAATTTTGTTGAAGGCCTTTTCTGCGTCTATTGAGATAATCATGTAGTTTTTGTCATTGGTTCTGTTTATGTGATGGATTACGTTTATTGATTTGAGTATGTTGAACCAGCCTTGCATCCCAGGGATAATTGTGGTGGATAAGCTTTTTGATGTGCTGCTGGATTCTGTTTGCCAGTATTTTATTGAGGATTTTCACATCAATGTTCATCAGGGATATTGTTCTAAAATTCTCTTTTTTTGTTGTGTCTCTGCCAGGCTTTGGTATCAGGATGATCCTGGCCTCATAAAGTGAGTTAGGGAGGATTCCCTCTTTTTCCATTGATTGGAATAGTTTAAGAAGGAATGTACCAGCTCCTCTTTGTACCTCTGATAGAATTTGGTTGTGAATCCATCTAGTCCTGGACTTTTCTTGGTTGTTAGGCTATTAATTATTGCCTCAATTTCAGAGCCTGTTGTTGGTCTATTCAGAGATTCAACTTCTTCCTGGTATAGTCTTGGGAGGGTGTGTGTGTCGAGGAATTTATCTGTTTCATCTAAATTCTCTAGTTTATTTGCGTAGAGGTGTTTATAGTATTCTCTGATGATAGTTTGTATTTCTGTGGGATCACTGGTGATATCCCCTTTATCATTTTTTATTGCATCTATTTGATTCTTCTCTCTTTTCTTCTTTATTAGTCTTGCTAGAGGTCTATCAATTTTGTTGATCCTTTCAAAAAACCTGGATTCGTTGATTTTTTGAAAGGTTTTTTGTGTCTCTATGTCCTTCAGTTCTGCTCTGATCTTAGCTATTTCTTGCCTTCTGCTAGCTTTTGAATGTGCTTGCTCTTGCTTCTCTAGATGTTTTAATTGTGATATTAGGGTGTCGATTTTAGATCTTTCCTGCTTTCTCTTGTGGGCATTTAGTGCTATAAATTTCCCTCTACACACTACTTGAAATGTATCCCCGAGATTCTTGTATGTTGTGTCTTTGTTCTTATTGATTTCAAAGAACATCTTTATTTCTGCCTTCATTTCATTATTTACCCAGTAGTCACTCAGGAGCTGGTTGTTCAGTTTCCATGTAGTTGTGCAGTTTTGAGTGAGTTTCTTAATCCTGAGTTCTAATTTGATTGCACTGTGGTCTGAGAGACAGTTTGTTGTGATTTCTCTTCTTTTCCATTTGCTGAGGAGTGCTTTACTTCCAATTATGTGGTCAATTTGAAAATAAGTTTTATGTGGTGCTGAGAAGAATGTATATTCTGTTGATTTGGGGTGGAGAGTTCTGTAAATGTTTATTGGGTCTGCTTGGTCCAGAGCTGAGTTCAAGTCCTGGATATCCTTGTTAACCTTCTATCTCATTGATCTGTCCAATATTGACAGTGGGGTGTTAAAGTCTCCCGCTATTATTGTGTGGGAGTCTAAGTCTCTTTGTAGGTCTCTAAGGACTTGCTTTATGAATCTGGGTGCTCCTGCCTTGGGTGCGTATATATTTAGGATGGTTAGCTCTTGTTGAATTGATCCCTTTACCATTATGTAATGGCCTTCTTTGTCTCTTTTGATCTTTGTTGGTTTAAAGTCTGTTTTATCAGAGACTGGGATTGCAACCCCTGCCTTTTTTTGTTTTCCATTTGCTTGATAGATCTTCCTCCATCCCTTTATTTTGAATCTATGTGTGTCTCTGCACATTAGATGGGTCTCCTGAATACAGCACACTGATGGGTCTTGACTCTTTATCCAATTTGCCACTCTGTGTCTTTTAATTGGGGCATTTAGCCCATTTACATTTAAGGTTAATTAGGTCAATTAGGTAAACTACATTTTCTTTATCTACTCATCCACTGACGAGCACCTAAGTTGATATATATCTTTGCTATTATAAATAGTGCTGCAATAAACACCCAAGTGCAGGAATCCTTTTGGTATACTGATTTCTTTTCCTTTGGATAAATACCTAGTAGTGGAGTAGTGGGATTATTGGATTTCAGTTTCTTGAAAAATCACCGTACTGTTTTTTATGGTGGCTATACTAATTTACATTCTCATCAACAGTTTATAAAAGTTCCCTTTTCTTTGCATTCTCACCAATCTCTGTTTTTTTTTTGTTGTCTATTTTCAATAGGAATTCTAACTGGGGTAAGATAATATTTCATTGTGTTTTTGATTTGCATTAAACCAAAATTATAATTAGTGATGTTGAACCTTTTTATACAACTGTTGGGCATTTGTATATCATCTTTTGAGAAATGTCTATTCATATCCTTTGTCCTAGTTTTAATAGGATTATTTGTTTTTTGTTTTTTTTTTTTAACTCGAGTTCCTTGAGTATTCTGGATGTTTGTCCCTTGTTAGATGAATCATGTGCAAATATTTCCTTGCATTCAGCAAGTTGTCTCTTAACTCTATTGATTGTTTCTTTTACTGTTCACGGGCTTTTTAGTTCATTATAGTCCCATTTTGTTTATTTTTGTTTTGTTGCCTATGATTTTGAGGTCTTAGCCATAAAATATTTGCCTAGACCAATGTCCTGATGAGTTTTCCCTATGTTTTATTCTAGCAGTTTTATAGATTCAGGTCTTGTGTGTAAGTCATTAATCCACCCTGGGTTGATGTTTGCATTTGGTGAGAGACTGGGGTCCAGTTTCATTCTTCTACATGTGGTTATCCAATTTTCTCAGTACCGTTTATTGAAGAGGATTTCCTCTCCCAAATGTATGTTCTTGATTGCTTTGTCAAAGATCAAATATGTGTCTGTACATATGTGAATTTATTTCTTGGTTCTCTATTTTGTTTCATTGATCTATGTGTTTATTTTTATACCAATACCTTGCTGTTTTGGTTAGTACAGACTTGCAGTATATTTTGAAGTCAGATAGTATGATGTATCCAGCTTTGTTCTTTTTGCTCAGTATTTCTTTGGCTATTTGGACTCCTTTTCAGTTCCGTATGAGTGTTAGAATTTTTTTTTCTATTTATGTGAAAAACAATGTTGGTATTTTGATAGGGATTGAATTGAATCTGTAGATTGCTTTGATTGGTATGTTAATCTAACAATATTAATTATTCCAACCCCTGAGTATGGGATGTCTTTCCCTTTGTGACCTCTTGAATTTCTTTCATCAATATCTTATAGTTTTCCTCGTAGAAGTCTTTTGCCTTCATGGTTAAATGTATTCCTAGTCATTTTTTTTTGTAGCTATTCTAAATGTAATTGTCACTTGGAATTCTTTTTTGACTATTTCATTATTGGTCTATAGATATGCTACTGATTTGTATATATTGGTGTTGTACCCTACAACTTTACTGAATTTATTTATCAGTTCTAACAGTTCTTTGGTGAAGTCTTTTGGTTTTTCTAAATGTAAGATCATGCTGTCTGCAAAAAGAGACAATTGATACCCTCTTTTCCAATTTGGATGATTTTACATTTTTGAGAATTATACTTTAACAAGGTATTTACAGGAGTTTATGAATTTGATAGAATTAACTAGCCCAAGGACCAGGTCTTTTTAGTTTGAAAGCAGTACCCAAAGATGGCTCTGTTTTTGAATAATATTTTTTGCTCCCAAATCTTAGAAAAAGACCGATCGATGAGACATTGATAAATACATTTATTGACAACAGGCAATATGTTATACTTATGTCCAAAATAGTTGGATTGGCTAACTAAGACCCTTATCTCTGGCCATCAAGAAACACAGAAAGTCAAGGGAATCATGAAAACACTCGTTCTTGAAAAAAAATAAGACAGAACACTAGGAATAAAAGATGTTGGGTAGAATATTTCTTAATTTGTGGAAAAGCCAATGAGTTATTGTTGCCAGTCTGCTGTGTCTTTTAATTTCCGTTTGTCACTGTTGCTCTCCTTCATAGTGTTATCGTCATGTTCTGTGCCCCAGAAGGCTGATCCCTATGGACTGAATCACCTGGTGAGTGCTTCTGGTTAGTTTCAAATTGGACTCAGTCAATGGGAAGTACTAGCCAAAACTGGAGTATGGGAGGAAAGAAATGTTGGGTAATGTCTCCCGTGCTCCCTCCTCACTTGGATGTAAACTTACCACCACCACTGCTCCTGCCACAGGCTCCTCCTACGTGGTGTTATCTCTCATCAGGATCCTGTATTATTATTTCTTTCCCTTAATCTTTCCTATGGGCAATAAAGTCTAATTTCTGGGTGCCTCAACATCTGTCTACATCCTTAAACTAGAAATTGTTCTAAAACTGTACACAAATATTTGCTTCATTAAGGTCTTTTTTTCCTGGAACCAACTCTCTTCTTAAATCAGCCCTCCACAGAGATGGCAGAACCAGTTCTTCATGCACCATCTGCTCTCTTTATAACCTGTATGACTCACCTCAGTTCTATCTTTGCCTCACGCATTTTCTTCTACATCCCAAAGTACTAAACAATATTTCCTCCTTCAGATTACATACTCAACTGAATTTGGTGTTTCCTAAACATTTCCTATTCTTTCATGCCCATTATATATTTCTTCTTTTATTTATTTATTTATTTATTATTATTATTTTTTGAGGTGGAGTCGCGCTCTATTACCCAGGCGGGAGTGCAATGGCACGATCTTGGCTCACTGTAATCTCTGCCTTCCAGGTTCAAATGATTCTCCTACCTCAGCCTACTGAGTAGCTGGGATTGCAGGCACATGCTGCCACACCTGGCTAATTTTTGTATTTTTTAGTAGAGACGGGGTTTCACCATGTTGGCCAGACTGGTCTTGAACTCCTGACCTCGTGATCTGCTCACCTCGGCCTCCCAAAGTGCTAGGATTACACTCATGAGCCACAGTGCCCAACTTATATGTCTTCTCAAAATAACCTTTTCCAAATTTTTGCCCTGGAAGAGACTAATGATTGTTGTATATCAATCTGCCAAACACTGATTTCGAAAGACTGCCAAGGTCTTTAATGTAATAAAGTTGGGGAGGGAACAATATTAATATCTTATATACCTCTGTACATCAAAGAGTTCCCTAAATATCAACTTATGAAATTTAATAGTAAATTATACAGTTCCCAGCATATTACCATCTATATCTTTTGCCCCTCTGCAAGCACTGAATGTTCCTTAATTAATGATAGTTCTAGTACACCTGCTATATTTCATTTACATTGTGCAAAAATAACACTTTAGATTTAAATGATGCCTAAATTTTTGCCATGACAACATTCTTTTTTCTAGTTCTTTAAACTTAATCTTATGCCACCTGTCTCTGTGTACCCAACCATCCCTCATATCTAAATCAGAATTCACTTTTCTAAGGTCACTTTTGATTATGCATATTTTTCTCCTACCTAATCAACACCTCTTAAACCTCCAGTGTGAAAATCCCACATGCTTAGACAACAGTGACCGCTCTAAATTATTCTTCATATTAAAATTAATGATGTATAGAAATTTCTATTATAAGGCATTCTCAGTATCCCTGAGCATTATTTTGGGACTTTCACTAGAGATCCCTGCAACACTCAATCTTGAAGAACCAGCCCGTATAAAACCTCCACTGTAAGTCCCTTCTTAACTGCTCTTGGTTTCAAAGAGAATTTCCTTTTCTATGTTACGTTTTATAAATGACCTTATTATATTATTTTCCACATGGTATTGTTATTATATGTTTGCACACATGTATCTCTTGCTGTATTGTCAATCCTGGAAGCCTAGGTCATGTCTGAATTATCTTTGTTATCTCCAGCCTCTAACATTGTGATGGCTGTCACTCAAAATTTTGATCAATAAAAACTTGAATAAATGAAGAAACAGAAGGATTACACAGTATTGATTAGGTTACCATTTACTTTAATGGCATTCAGTTTGCATTACATCCTGGTCACATTAATTGAGCTTGGGTATGTTCCATGTCTCCTGGACACAGGGATACTTTTAATTTTTTTTTTAATTCTGAGCTTATTATTTCATTGTTTGACTCCTAGAAAGTAACTTACCCATTCACTTTAAGGGTATATTTGTGTAGCCACTAAAACTTAGCTTATCAGTGGGGTTTATAGGGAGCCGAGCATGTTGATGGTTTAACTTCATGAAGCAGGAATCATCCGTGATAAAATCATCATTTTATCCCACTAATTTGTCACATTCAGCCAACTCAGTTATTTTCTTTGCTTCTGAGTCAACACACCTAGCAAGTAGTTCTTATTTATCTAGAACAAGCCTAACTTTTCACAGTCCCTGACTGGAACAACATATGCCTGTATTCACAGAGGTTATGAATTGAGGTATTTCTTTAGGATGATCTTTAGTAGTATCTACAGTGCTTTGTAAACTATGAAGTACTACAACAAGATAAGAATCAATATCATCGCAAATGATAAATGTGGCACTTGAATTATTTTTAGAAATTCATTTAAAAAATGTACTTCAATGCAACACTCTTCAGAGTAAGCACTTTCCAGGCTACATTTGCCTTTGTTAGTTTATAGAGATCATCTTGTTTGTATATTGTGTGTTACTATTAATAATATGAGCTTGCCTTCCAGCGAAGGTATGAAAAAAGAACTAATTAAGGAAGAATACTAAAAATTCAGGAGCAATGAAGCTAGTATTCTTACACATTGTTGAATACCAAATAGTATGGAGGCTTAACAGTTTTCAAAATTGTCCTCCTGGAGTGGCCTAACTTATTTCTGTTATCTGTTTTAGCACTTTATCTCTTGCTGCTAAGACAAAGACATCTTTGCAATCAAATACTCATCTCATTCTTCTACTGTACTTGTGATTTTTTTATTGAAGCTAACATAGGGTATTGGCATCCAACTCTTTCATTCTTGACACATTGAGGAACCATGTAATCTTTTTCACCAGAAACCCAGGTACCATGCTAGGCTCTGACAGTACACAGTTGAATATGACATGAAGTCTGTTTTAGACAATGTACAGTCCAGTATGAAATAAAAAAAATAGTTTTGACATATGCTAATAAAATATGGATTACTTATGATCATAAATTAGTTTTTTAGCACTGAATAATGGTATTAGGCATCATTAATATTCTTAAATATGTGGCCAGGAATTGAGTTTTCTTTCTTATTTTTATTCTTTTTGATTTTGGCCCAAACTCTCCATACCAGCTAATGTAATTGATTTATGACTACTGATTTCAACTTGGAAAAATTGGTTAGATCTGGTACTGGAAGTGACTCTTGGAAGAAATTAGCACCATAGGCTGGGTGCGGTGGCTCACACATGTAATCCCAGCACTTTGGGAGGCTGAGGCAGGTGGATCACCTGAAGTCAGGAGTTTGAGACCAGCCTGGCCAACATGGCGAAACCCTGTCTCTACTAAAAATACAAAAATTAACTGGGTGTGGTGGCACACACCTGCAATCCCAGCTACTCAGGAGGCTGAAGTAGGAGAATCACTTCAGCCCAGGAGGTGGAGGTTGCAGTGAGCTGAGATCAATCATGCCATTGCACTTCAGCCTGAGAGACAGAGTGAGACTTCAACTCAAAAAAAAAAAAAAAAAAAAAAGGAAAGAAATAAGTGCCATAGAGTTTCAAGATAAGAATCTTAAGGGTTATTTGACCATCCTTCCTACACAGTGTAATTGAAAGCAGGTATTGATTAAGCAACATGAATTGTCCAAGAAGTACACAAATGCAGAACACATAAGTGGTAGCCTTCTTCTCAGTTAGATTACTTTGCACTGCCAAAGGTAAAATAAAAATAAATAAAATAATTAAAAACAGTTGTACCTTCAGGCAACAATTTTCTTATATATCAAATCTCATCTCAACAATTGCTTAGTATAGAGTCCATTCTCAGGCAGTTATCTCCACATGTTCCCCTTGTGGTGGTCAGCAATTCTTGGCTGACATCCATCCTTTGTTCATAGCCAGTAGATGACAAGATCTATACTTGCATTGCCAGCACAACTGTTGAGATTCCCTCCAATTACACATCCTACCTCACCTGATCACTGAGCCACGTAGATATAAGGCATAGACTGGTTACTGTAGGTTATGTACTCATAGCTACAGGTGGAAGGAGGAAAAAGGAATTGAATGCTGGGAAGGCAACCAAGATATAACATCCTGGTGTCTAATTCCAGCGGCTACTTTTCAGACTTGAACAGATTCAATAATTCTTTTTTGTCTTTGCATATGACGGGCTCTCTTCTAAATTTTCAAGAACATTTTTGTCAATATAACTAGATTTTATATTCTTTATGGTACATTATTTTTCCGTTTTGCCTTCTTGATTACACGGCTGCTGTCCATTTAGCAAAACTGTGAGTTCCACAGCATTATATATTTCTTTTTATCCTCAGCAAATACTCTGCATGGGGCTAGGCACACAATAAATATGCAGTAAACAAGTGGTAAATTGATGTGAATTACTGTCTAGCAGATCATTTCCCTCTATCAATCAGGAGGCAGTATTTCTTTTTCAGTTTATTCTTTCTGTACCAAGCGGAGATATCCAAGACCTGCAATGAGTTAGGCCTCTTCTCTCTGGCTTTGAATTTATCATTTAGTTTTGAGATTTCTTTTTTTTGAAAAATAATAAATAAATTTGGAACATATTATTTGTTCTGCATTCATAAGTAAAATTTAAGAGGTAGTCATTTTTATGAGGACTTTGTCAACTCCATTACAACATTAGTTGATGTGATTTTGTGTGTGTAGGCCTGGAACAGATTGAACAAGCAGGGAAAATCACAGATTCATTTAATGATGTAGAAAATGCAAAAGTAATAACATTAAAAATTATAGATGCTCAAGAAGGGAAAATGAGCATTTTTAGTAAATAAGTTTCTGAATTTCTACCTTTGAAAAAATGTTTTCCTCCCTTTCCTTTTCTGCCTACACACACCTGTCAGTGACTGCGGGAACATATTTAACAAAAAACAAGGAAACTGTAGAAGCTCTTTGAGTGTTCATACACTATAAGCCTCACACAATCACTTTATAATATTGTTTCATGGATATAATCTTTTTCTGTACTGTCTTTAAACATCTGGATGAAATAGAAAAAATTCGTCTAATATTAACAATGGCATGACCACCTGCCTTTCTGGGTCCACACTTGCTGGATCCTTATGCTCTAGTCACCATGACTTTTCCATCTTTACAACACAGCTCAGAGTCATCACACATGCTGTGGCTGTTGTCTAGAGTGTTCTTCTCTTTCCCGTTCACATAGCTAACTTCAACTAAGACTGCAGCTCTCAACACAAACATCACCTGATCAGATGCTTTTCCTGGCCCATTAATCCAAGTTAGACCATTGTGCTATAGTACGCTACAGCTTTCCTTGATAGCTCTTACCCACATTTGTAATTCAGTGCTTATCTATATATTCATTTAGTTGATACCTGCCTTTTCTACTACCATGAGGCATAAAAAAGCATCTGTTCTTTTTTCCAACTATACACCCATGGCATAGAACAGTTCTTGGCTATAGAATGTATCTAATAATGATTTGTGTTTGAAAAATACAACTTTCAGTATCTTACTGAGTAATCAAATAGCTACCTAAGGCTGACCATAGTATAGTTTCCGAGGGTGAGTACCATTAATCTTTTCCTTCCCTCTATGTGCCTACTGCTCCACCCATCACAAAATAAAATCTATTTTCCCTTCCCTTGAATCTGAGCTGGCCTGAAGAGTTGGCTTGGTCAATAGAATGTGAAGAGAGTGACGTGCCAGTTCCAGCCCTGGCCTTTAAGAAATATATCACCTTGCTCAACCTCTCTGTTAGATGCCAACTACCTGTGGAAAAGAAGACCAGGAAAGATTACTGAGTGATGAGATACTATACAGAGAGAGACAGAGACAGAGGAAGAGACCACATGGAGCAGTATTGAGGTGCCAGACTTGTTAAGGCGCTCTCTTGAACCTTCTAGCCCAAGCCAGCTGCTGGTTAAATGCAGCCAAGCCAGTGACCCCAGCTAATGCCAAGTGGGGCAGAAGAGCCTCTCTGTTGAGCTTTACTTGAATTGTTAACAGAAGGGTCATAAGAAATGACAAATTATTCTTCTTTTAAATTTGGGGGTTTTTTTATACAGCAATAGCAACTGAAACTGTGGCCCATCAGAAGTTGTCACCATCTCTTCAAAAAACAAAAAAAAAGAAATAAAAATTACATAGAAATTTAGACAACCTTCAGAAGGTCATATGATTTGTAAAAGATATGATCAAGATTGTGTTACACATTTTTTAAAAAAATACTCAGTCTAGGGCTTTTTCTTCTATATCACATGAATTTACTACACTGTCAGTAAAATATATTCTCCAGGTTCCTAAACAACTGCAATGTTGTCAATATTTACTGCATTTTGTAAAATACAGACCATCAAAACAGAGTGATTGAAGAGATTTGTGCAATGGAGAAATCAATAGACTAGGAGTCAGAAGACCTGGGTTGGGGTCCTCAGTTACCGCCCTCAACTCTGAGCAGTTACTTCATCTATAAAATAAGAGCAATAGAACTCATCTCCAAGGCCTATGATGAAATTTAAATAAGATCATATACTTTACAGCCTTTTGTAAGCTTTAAAGAGCAATGGACATGTTAACAAATAATCAGCCTGTAATTTTAGAATCAGAAAGCCTTGAATTATTTAAAGGTTTACCCATTTTGCAATTACCTTAACCTTTGGGGTGTGATGTTTATGCAAATTCATTAGAATGAGAATAGCATTATTTCAATCATGATTCTAGAGGAAACTTATGCTCTGAGGAATAAACAAATTATTTATCTGAATTTTAGTGATGTTCAAACAAACTAGCCTGATATTTTTGATAAGGAACAGTGCAACTCTGAATTTTGAAAGTTTCTCGACACCAGGAGGGTCCTCTATTCTGTTTATGCTATAGGCTCAATTATAAAGTTAGAAAACACTTATCTAAAACCATATTCTCCTAACTAGTTGGTACCAGGGGATATGACCATCCATTAATCAATTGACTGATAAGCTAGATTTTCCTTGCAAGTGAAAAAAGAGGGCTAAAGTATTAGATTCTTATAAAAAAGGAGGGAACCAGTTCTCCAGCCCTTAGCTGTGTGGAAGAAAATGAAGCAAAGGTTAGAATAGTTGGAAGAAGAAATATTTTTACTAACTTCATATTTTGGCCAGGTGTCAGAGCATCTACAAAGTTAATTGGGTAAAAGGAATTATATTATATTTTCATTAGTCGTTAGCTTTACCTATCTTAGTCTGACTCCTCAAATACTTCCACATAACCACTTGATTATCTCTGCCTCCTTTAACAAATACTACACATGTTGGAAGGCACTATTAATCAATTTTACTGATAACAAAACCAGAGAATTCAAAAATAGTTGTAGCTGACCTTGATGCTTTTCCTGCAGATTTGTGGACTGAAAAATAATGACGGCAGTCACGACAGATTAACTAGTCTTCCAGGATACGAATCTCGGTTGATTTTATATCCTGCAGCCATATATCATTTCTGAAACCAAACTAATCCTACTACTCTTACTCCTGCCAGCTCAATGAGTAGTTCATCTTCATCCATAACATTAAGGGAGAGAAATATTCTGTATGAGCAAAAAACAATTTAAGCTCAGTGACAACTAAAAGAAGAAAAACAAATGGACTCTGAGCCACCTAGTCTGCAGCCCAGAGATGAGGATAGAATCAAACTTCAAACAAAAAACTTCAAGCCATCATTTATGTTATAAATATACTTTTCATAGAAGGATTACAGGAGAGGAGTAGAATCCTGCAAGACACAGGATCAAATCCAAACACAAATTTATTCTACTCTGCTGTAAATTAAGGTATAATTGCATACTGATTTCTTACCAATCAGGCCATTCAAGTACCTGAAAAATAAGATCAGCTCAGTAATTTCCAAAGCTCTTCAATCATCCAAACCACCTAAAGATCTTGTGTAAAACACAAATCTGTGATCTTCATTTGAACTATTCTGATTTTAGCCAGGTAAACCACTGGACTAAAGAATCTTGAAGTCCCATTAGAAGCCCCGAAGGCTGTGAATTATGTTATTGTCTACACAGCCCAATATCCTACACAGAAAACTAAAACCCTGCAAAATCTAGGGAATAAAATCAGAGGAAATCAGAGGGAATATAAATACCATCATCTTTTTCTTTTAGACCCTCCAATTACTCTGGAAGAAAGGCAGAACTTCAGAATCATAGTGGGTTTTGGAAATTTGGTATTTATGAGTATATTTTCCTGCTTGCTTCTCACAATATGGTTTCTACTGGAAAGCCTCTGCCAGAAAATTGTGAATCCAAGGTCTGTGAAGGCCAGCTCTCTCCACCTTCCCCTGGAGCAATCCTATGGACTGAGCCTCTTAGGATGTAGAGAACTTTGGTTAAAGTTCTTTGATTTCCAAATGCAACTTTTCCCTTATGGTCATCCCACCTCCTATTGCTTTTGCCAAAGCTTCAAAAGATCAGTACTACTGCTACTTCTACGTCTGCTGCCCTTGCCAGCCAGAAATCTCCTCAGGGATATAATGTGAAGTAAAGATTACTTCAACTTTCTACTCAATACAATGGAGGAGAGGAAGGTATAACTGAAAGGGAGAGATTAATGCCCAAATATAATACAATAGTTGTCCTTGGGAGTATTTCCTGGTTTTGTTCATGTATTTGTGTCTTATAAACAGCACGGAGCATGTTTGGATGTTGTTAAACTTCCTCATGCCTCTTTCTGTTCTCTGTGTGCAGCCATTCCTACCCCTTGTGTCCCAGTACTTCCAAGTTTTCTTGTTATTTTGAGTTGAATTAACACATGAAAGCATTATGGAGTTAATGCCTTAGTCAAATTCCCTAACTAATTTCTATTTTAAAAATAATCTAGTATGTAAAATGTTTTACCCAAAAGAAAGTCTCTACTGGCTGGGTGCGGTGGCTCACACTTGTAATCCCAGCACCTGGGGAGGCCGAGGTGGGCAGATCACGAGGTCAGGAGATCAAGACCATGCTGGCTAACACAGTGAAACCCTGTCTCTACTAAAAAATTAAAATAAAAAATAAAAAATTAGCCAGGCATGGTGGCACGTAGTAGCTGGTGGCCTGTAGTCCTAGCTACTGGGGAGGCTGAGGTAGGAGAATAACTTGAACCCGGGAGACAGAGGTTGCAGTGAGCTGAGATCAGCCACTGCACTCCAGCCTGGGTGACAACAGTGAGACTCTGTAAAAAAATATATATATATATTCTACTGGTAAATTAGACTTCAGAAGAAGAAATATTTTGAGAAGAGTTGTGTTATATGTATGAAAACTAATTTTTTTCCTACAGGCCAAACAAGAAAAGTCTTCATTGGTTTAAATGAGATTATATATTCAGCAGAACTTGTAAATTTTTAATCTTATACTCAAATAATTTCAAGTTCAAACACACAAAAACCTTGTAGAATACATTTCTAAATACTCCTCTTAAAAATTGACTAAAATGGTTGAGGAAAACTTAAATAGGAAAAAATAAATCTTTGTGAGTTATCAAACTAGATGATAGTGAACTACACATTATAAAATAGGAATATTGACAATCTATAGAATAGAAAGGAACAAACTGAGAAAGAAGTCACCAGTGGACTATAACTCCAAGTCACCAAAGGACTTATAACTCCTTTTCCTGAAAAAAGTAATCTGCCATTGTGAAAATTGTAGTGATGGAGGTCAAGATCTGAAGGCAAAGGCAAGTTGTGATGGCAGTGAGATTAACTTTACTCTACTTGGAGCCTGTATTAGTCAATCCTCACACCGTTATAAAGATACTACCTGAGATTGAGTAACTTACAAAGGAAAGAGGTTTAATTGACTCGCAGTTTCACATGGCTGGGGAGGCTTCAGGAAACTTACAATCATGGCAGAAGGGGAAGCAAGCATCTTCTTCACAAGGCAGCAGTAGACAGACAGAGAGAAGCAGGGAGGGTGGGGGAAACTGCCAAACACTTTTTAAAACCATCAGATCTTGTGAGAAGTCCTTCACTACTAGGAGAACAGAAAACTTCCCCCATGATCCAGTCACTTCCCACCAGGTCCCTCCCTCTACACGTGGGGATTACAATTTGAGATGAGATTTGGGTAGGGACACAGAGGCAAACCATATCACAGCCCCTTTATCCAACAAGAATCATGAACATTTTGAGACAGCATCAGCAGGCTATAAGAATAAGTGCTAGGTTGTGTAATAAAAAGCTTAAAGTGATGCTTGACTTGATTTCCCAATAGGATAAGGATATAAACTGTGGCACAAATAAGTTACTTTTGATAAAAGGGGCTCTATTTATAGTTATGTCATGAAAACAACAAATGAAAACAAGAAGTGTCCTCAATAAATCTAAGTGTTCAGCCATTTCTACTTGTAAATAAATAAAATAGTACTTACTTATAAATAATAAGAAGATTCTTTGGCCTGGCAGAATATGTGTGAAGCCCGAAGAAAAATTTCCTAATTTGGAGGAGCAAGAGCATGGAGTAAATGTTCAGGGTAAAAATGGACAGAATTTATCTATTTTTGCCATTTCCAGCCAACAGATATCAAAGCAAATGCTGGAGAACTGCTTCATAATATACAGCCATATTATTAAGAAGTTGATAGTCAACTGAGCTGGGTTCAGCCAAACCTCATGATAATGTGGCCCAGGTATTCTGATGTAAAACATTTCAAAACTCTGGGGGTGTGATGCATCATTCCCAGGATGTAGTGTTCCCCCAGCTCTGGCCAACAAAATTCGAGGTAGGAGATCAGAATTACCAAAACTGTATACGTTGAGTATAAGATAACAGAACTCCAGAGTTAAAAAGCCTGCTTGTAGTGTAATACTTTTTAGTCAATATAAGAAAAACAATTGTGTAGAAGCAACATTCTCTAGTTAGTATTGCTCATAATTATAGATTGTACCTTACCTTCTTCAGACTGGCTAACAATTGAATGGGTGACAGAAAACTACAGCATCTCCCAGTCCTGTCTACCTTTTGATTGAAAGAATCAAAAAGCACTTGATTGAAAGAATCAAAAAGCACATGAGTGAAAGAATGCAAAGAGGATCTCCCTTCATTGAGTACGGTTCTGGAGAGATCTTCCCTGTTTTAGGAATAAATAAACAAGGGGAAAAGAGGCAATTAGATAATACAAATGGCTGTACTTGATAGAGAAAACGCCAGAAAAAGCAATTTCTATTTTTCTCCTACTACTGCCTTTGATTTGGTCCTATTACCTTCCCTTTTTCTGTCCCTTGGTGATACCACAACAAATCCCATTTATTTCTGATCATTCACAGGGTTAAAACAAATTCAAGTCCAGCAGAATTTAATTTAAAATAACAAACTCCCATAAGGACAAAAATTTCTCTTCTACTCCAATTTTATAACTGACTCAGGGCTTAGGGAATTTATGCGGGGAAAAAAATACAAAACAAAATATGATCTGTCTATTCACTTATCCTTCATCTTCTTCTCCTCCTGCTGGATCCCCCAGTGCCAAATTAGTGGAAGGGGCTTTCGTAGGAAAAGAGAGAAAAGTATTAAATCACTGCTATTGATATAATTTTGTCAGTGTCTTCTGTGGCAAGCACTTGATTGCTGGTAGAGGCTGTCTTATGTGATGCATTCGTGGGCTTATTTGGAAGCACCGTATGGATTTCTGCACTGTAGAGTTTCCTGACCTGGAGAATAAGTTTGCTGAGTGGCCTTTCACTGCCTCCGTATCATTTCTGCTCTTAAAATTACACCCTGCAACCTTAGACCGTTGTCTCCAGTCTGGCCAACCACATCTTGGATTGGGTATTCTTCAAGATGGTAAAATAATGGCTCATCTCTGCAGAAATTCAGAGATTTTTGTCTTGACAAATGATTGCTTACTGTCTTTCCTCTCAAACCCTATCTTCCTGAGTTGTTGTTGACAGAAGCCAGACTTTTACAAACAAGGTCAAGAACAGCGCCTTGTTTATGTATCTCTTCAAATTCCAGTGATACATGAAACATTCTTACGAAAAATTTCTTACTACGAGGTGGGTCAGTTCCAGCTCTTCAGAAACCCACAATCTTCATGGTTTTCTTAGATCTCTACTCACTTGACTTGGGCTGGGTGGGTATGCGATACAATTCTCCTCCATAAGGAGGAAAAAAAAAAACTCAAAACTCATTCCCACTAGCTAGGGTTACATTACACTATCTCAATACTTCTCTCTTCAGTTTATAGTTTCTTCTTTATTTATATAAAGAAGGCTGGAGCTGGATGATTGAGGAACAGACACAGAAATATTAATAATTCTATCAGTTTTCTATTACTATGTAACAAACCACCACAAATTTATCAGCTTGAAACAATACATATTATTTCACAATTTCCTTTGGGTCAGGTGGCCTGACTGAGTCCTTGACTTAGAGTCTTACAAGGTTATAATCAAAGTGTTGGACAGGCTGCGTTCTATCCTGGAGACTAAAATTGAAAAGATCTGCGTCCATGCCCATGCAGACAGTTGGCAATATTCATTTCCTTACAGCTGTATGAGGGCCCCAGCTTCTTACTGTCTATAGGGTGGAGGCTGTCGTTAGGTATTTGATGTTGCCCACAGTTCCCTGCTACATGATTCTTCTTGTAGGTAATTTTCAATATGTCTCTTTGTCTCTTGAAAGCTAGAAGCAGAGTATTTTTCTGCAGTTCGCTGAGTAGGAGTCTTAGAAATAGAGTCTTAAATACTTATATATAAATTATATAAGTGATTTTCAACCACTTTGACAGATAACCTAATCAAGAAATTGGTATTCCATCATCTTTGCCTTTTTCTCTTGTTGAGAAGCAAAGCATAGATTCTACATCAACTAAAGGGTAGGGGAATATAAAAGGGTGGGCATGACATATAGGGGGTCACCTTAGGATATGTCTGCTAAATAGTTAAACCAGCCCCAAAGAGATATAACCACCTTTTAGAATGTGTTGGTGCTTATCTATTTATTGAAGCTTTGAGATTTTAGCAGTAATTGACATCAAAAGGGAAAGTCTCCACCAAATTTCTGTTACCAAAAAAAAAATCAAAACAATCAAAACTTAAGAAAAGATTCTATGAAGTAAAAGGATTTGAATAAGGCATACAAGAGGTATGGGAATTGCATATGTTTTAGAAATATTTAGTTCACGTATCAGAAGTGCATTCTTGACATCATTTTGTGATTTTAAAGAATGCAAAATAAAATGCAGCTAATATAAAGCAAGGGAAAATAAGAGATAAGAGTACACACTACAATAACAAATAAAAATGACCTACTTAAAGAAAGAATTTAAGGAAAGGAAAAAATACCATAGTAAAAAGAAGTTATATTATAGATCAAGAAAAGAAAATCAACGTTGTAGAAAATATAATAATTGAATGGGAGGGCAAGATTATGAGGGATAGTTAAAAGGAAATACAAGTATAACTAATATTTTCATCACTTCCATGTACTCAAATGAAAATCTCATATTCAATGTTGCTAAATTGAGAAATATAGATTTAAATGTTTCATAAAGAATTGCGTCTAACCATATATAGGATAAAATCCATCTGTAACAAGTCATTTTACTAGAAGAAAAATATTCCTAATTTATACAACACATAGGAAGAAAATAAAACAAGGAAATAGAAAACAAAATATGTAACTGAAGTTAAGAGTAAAAAACCTACTCTGTTTAGTTTAATGTGGTTAATTTTCCAAATTTAAAAAGGGCTCTAAATGGAGTTTTAAAAAAAATCCCAATTCATATATATAGTATTAAATAGAATCGCCACTAAAGCATCAATACAGAAATTTTGATTAGTTTAATAATAATGCTAGTTCATTTCAAGGCTAGAGAAATTAGATGTCACCTTTTGATTGGAGGAATGTCAAAAAATGCAAATATAATTTAAAACTGCCACAGCTTTTTCATGCTCCTGTTGTCTCTTCCAGGATTGCATCTTAGGGAGGAGGAATTAAAGAGAATAAGAAGTCATCATCTGGCTGTTGATCATTTCTGCCATGGCAGACATCTATCTTTCTTGAGGCAAACATCTTTCATGGATCTATTTGTTCTATCTTTGGAAATTTATTCTGAAGCTACCTTCCACATTGCCCAGTTTCCTGAAAATGTACTATAGTCTTGGCTATCTCCTTACAGGCTGCTTCTCCAAGTCCAGACTATATTAGTACCACCACCCACATTATCTTCCCATTACCCATCCTTCACCTTCCCATTACCATCACCGTGATGGGGAGGCACAGTTGTGCCCTGTAGCAGTGACTTTTCCACTGGTAAGAAATGCCTCTTTGCTTGACAAACAGTAAAAGTGATATTTGTCCAATACTGTCTGCACTTTCCTTGTCTTGCCATCCGAGGCAGATCTAAGCTGCTTCCTTCCTTCAGCCTTCCCTGTGTGAGAAGCAGGTGCAGGCTTCATTGTTCATGTATGCCCTCAAAATGCCAGGGACAGCATTTAAGTTTTTCCCAAATCTCTTTGGTCATGCTTCATGGTCTCGTATGTATTCTTAGGGTGGGGGACAGAGCAGTAAGCCAAGTATATCTATACTTGTATAAACTCCTTTGAAACAATCTCCTTTAGAATTTCTAGTCTTTACAAAAGTGAAAAGTAGATGATAGTGATAGACAAAGCAGGACCAGTTCTGGCATCTTTTACACTCTCCATGGATGTGGCTACCATTTATCTCAACAATATGTAAAAATTAATCAGCTATTTTCCTCTGCTTTGTGGTAGTAGCCAAAAGTCTGAGTAGAGAAAATTTCTTTCTTAACATTCTATTGTAAAAATAATGAGTAACATTTAAATGCTCGTGTTACGAACACTGCGTGTCTAAAATCTCATTATACATGCCAACAGCTTTAAGAGGTGGGCATTAGTATCACACCAATTTTCTGACTTAGGTGGCATAAGCCAGGAAACATATTCGGAGATGGAGACTTGCTGGAAAGAGGTTTACTGGGGAGTGCTCTTGGGAACAATGCCTGTAAATGGATGAGGATTGTAGGGCTGGTCAAAGGGAGGAGTTGAACTGTGAGGCATTTGCAACAGAGGCATCAGGTGATCTCAAGGGGAACACCACAGTGGGGGTTACCCTTCAGATTTGTCCTGAGATAAGACAAAATGGCTAGGACATTGCGTCTGCACACTGACCACTCACTGAACTGGGAGTTTACCAATGGTTGAGGGCAATTCCTGCAAAAGCACTTAGCTGGGAGTCATTAGCAAATAGGGGTCAGGAATGCCTCATTCCTGAAATCATGGTCTGTACGCTGACCTACAACATGTATTAAATTTATTTATGACAAAAATTGAGGTTTAGCCCATTTAATTGTATTTTCCATTTTTACACAACCTACAGTTTGTAGGCACAGGAAATTCAACCCTGGACTTTCTGACTTCATAAATTCTCTTAGGGTGAGAATTATGCCTATCCTAGAATCAGACTAATAGGAGGAGGAACCAGCATGAAGGCACAGAGAAATAAAGGAAGAAAGACATGAAAAAACAAACGAGAAGGGAACAACGCAAGAATATTTAGCCTGGAAGAAGTGAAAAAAAAAAAAAAAAAAAGGCTACGGCCATTGAAGAAAATTGAAAGGTGAATAAAGATCTCTTATGGGAAAAAAGCACAATGACCAGATGGAGTTTACGGATGAATTCACCTAACCTTCAAAGACTGGATAATTTCAAATGTATTTATTAATATACCAGAGTGTTGAAAATGTGGAGAGCTTAATTCATACTCTGAAGCCAGCATAACTTTAATCCCCAAACCTGACAAAATTATAATGCGAAAAAGAACTTTGTAAGTCAATTGCACTTAAGAGTATATATAGGCCGGGCGCGGTGGCTCACGCTTGTAATCCCAGCACTTTGGGAGGCCGAGGCGGGTGGATCACGAGGTCAGGAGATAGAGACCACGGTGAAACCTCATCTCTACTAAAAATACAAAAAAAAATTAGCCGGGCGTGGTGGCAGGCGCCTGTAGTCCCAGCTACTCGGAGAGGCTGAGGCAGGAGAATGGCGTGAACCCGGGAGGAGGAGCTTGCAGTGAGCGGAGATTGTGCCACTGCACTCCAGCCTGGGCGACAAAGCGGGACTCCGTCTCAAAAAAAAAAAAAAAAAAGAGTATATATAATAATTCCGATTAAAATTTTAAGTAAAATCTAATAATTCACAAGAGAGTAAAATACTTCATAAAAAAGTAGGGTTTATTTCACAAATTCAAGAGTAGATATGTAGCTGGAAATTTCTAATACAATTCATTATTGAGGACTGAGAATGTCTGTGTCAGCATGATTCGGATGAGACTAGACCATCTATGTCAACATGACCTGGCTATTTGTTTCAGAAAAACCTTGCCCAGGAAAGAACTACAAACTAAAAATAGTTTTATTTGTTTTTTTAATAAAATTCTTCCAGAACTATTTATCAAAGACCTGGGTCTTCTGACCTGGGTTGTTTACCTATTAAATGACATTCTACTTATCAAACATTCTACTTATCTACTTTGCTATGTCTACCAGTCTAAAACTATTGTATCTTAAAACTTGTCCAATCTTAATCAGTCCTCTACTTTGAAAGAGCTACTTTAAACCACTGAGCCCAGATACCAACGACCTATAAATATACCAATTCTGACTTTTCCTCCTGAGGCACTGCTAAATCTCTGTTAAGTATTTTTCTCCCTTACTGCAGTGAGCTTAAATAAATTCAGTTTTGTTTCATTAGTAGGTTGTCTTGAGATATTATGCTAAGTTCAACAATATCAACAAATGTGATGTTATAACAATTATGCATGGAAATAGATATTAAATATTTTGCCATTAAGCAAATACAAGCTAAAAAGCATATTATTACATATATATTAAAACAGGTAACATTGACAAATAGTGACAATACCAAATGATGGTACTGATACCAGCATTTGGTACCCATACCAAATGAGAGAGAGTAGATCTTTGATGTATCCTTGGTAGAAATGTGAAGTGGTACAACTTCTGTGGAAAATAGTTTAGAAATTTCTTATGAAACAAAACATACTATACAAGTCAGCAGTTACACTCCTGGGCATTTATTGCAGAGTACTGAAAACTTATGTCCATAAAAAAACCTGTAAACATAGCAGAGTATTTGTAAAGCTTTATTTGCAAAATCATCAAAAGTTGAAAACAATTCCAGTGCCCTCAGTAAAGGAATGATTAAAGAAATTGTGGCAAATCTATATAATGGAATGCTACTCCACACAATAAAATAATACATCATTGATATACTGCAACTACTTGAATGAAGTTAAGGTCATTATGTTGAGTAAAAAAAAAAATCCAATCTCAAAAGATTACACACTGTGTGATTTCATTTATATTACATTCTTGAAATGACAAAGTTATAGAGATGAACATATTAGTCATTGCCAGGGGGACAGAAATTGGAGTGGGTTCAAATATTAAGGGGTAGCACAAGGGAAACCTTTGTGATAATGGAACAGTTCTGTATCTTGATTGTGGCAGTAACTTTATAAATCTACAAGTGACAAAATTGATTAGAACTACACGCACACACACACACACACATACACATAAACACACACACACACCATTGGCAGGTGCTGAAAAGGCATTTGATAAATTCAGCAGTTATTTCTAACAAAAACTCTAAGAAAATATAATGCAAAGAAAGCACCAAAGTGCCTAATTTTAATAATACTACCCACTACAAAACAAATGTTATAACAGACCATGTCAATTAAAATTATTTTTTATACAGAAAGTATAGTAGTAATTGGACAATAAGTAATTTATGTTAAAAGTTTTTATTACAATGTTGTGTTTTAGCATATACAAGTAAATTACTTACAATTATGGATTTGTGGTTAAAATGAAGTAATTGTAAAAGTAATAGTAATGAGGATGATTTAATTGCTGATTCACCATGCTCAAAATCCAATGAATCTAGTAAGTCCCAAGTGAAACATAGAATATGCAAATACATTTCCATTAGTAAATTAAAGGTTACCAATTTAGTTTCAGGAAAACAATATCATCTATCATGTTAATATAGTTTATTCAAATTTTAATGGATTTTTAGTTTTATTTTGAATTTTATCATTTGCTTTGCTTTATGGTCATGGACTTGCATGCTTAAAACTTTTATAAAATTATGTATTTAAATGATATTATCATGAATAATTTGATTCAACATTGGTGTCCATGAGGATTTCTAAAACTTCTCTTCTCTATCCATGTTTGATGAATATTATTATAGTTCAGGCATATATTCCTGGGAACTTCCATCAAACAACCAGAAAGTGTTGAGTCTTTCTTGTAGGATTATAGTGTAACAAATAATTAAAGCCCAATTTTGCAACATAAAACTATAACAAATCTTTGAATGCTATTTGATAAGCATGCCATAAACACACCACAAGATAATTTTATATCAAATGATTGCAGCCAAGAAATAAAATTTGTGACCAATAGATTCGCAAAATAAAGGAGACACACAATCAGTGTAATATATGGCAGGAGAGTGAAACTCTGTGATTTATAAAAGCTCTAAAAGAAACAATTTACAAAATATAATTCAGCACACTGCTTTCCTTAGAACTTCTTAAATCCAGTATGATTTTGAGATTCTTAAGTTACAACTGCAAAGACTATATTTCCAAATGAGGTCTCATTTACAGGTACAGGGAGTTAGGCTTTGAAATTATGTTTTTTGGAGGACACAATTCAAAACACTGCAATATCCACTGAGAATCTTGATGGTTTGGGATCATGCCATGGAATGAAAACTTGAAGAGCCTAAGAATATTCTGAAGAAGGAAATGCTACACCAAGATCACACATTGATGCCTGAAGCACATTTGTCTTTCCAATCAGCTGAATTTATGTGTATATGTGTCTTGATAAGGTGGCTGGACTTAACTATTTCTTGTGTCACTTCCACATTTCAGATTTCACAATACAATCTAATCTAGTGGCAGACTTATAAAATTTTTGCTGATTCCAAAGTCCTGTACGTCAGAATTTTAAGCTAAACCTTGTAAAGGGATAGAAGGGAAGTGGGACCCTGTATCCAGTATCTCAGAATGGTTTGCCAGGCTGCCTGGGTTAAAACACCATCGTTGCATTTGGTATGCTATTGAAGAAATGAAGCCAAATAAACTGGTCAAAAGAATAAGGAATAAGGTTATATGAATAAGCTTCCTGATAACCATTGTCAACATTACGGAGAACAGTTATCTTCTGTAGAAAACATCGGGTGTTTCACAGCTAAAGCAGGTCTGAAGGCTTCTGGGTAGGTAGTATAACCCAATCAGGAAATGGTTATTAAAATGGGTTCAACTTGGTTTTTACATTTTCTGTGTCCTCAAACCTGCAAATTTTCACATATAGCTTTCTGTATTTTCAGAAAATTCTATCCCTTATTAAAAGTGCTGGTTTTGTTCAATGGTTCGACATCTTCCCCTAAAAGTACATTTCCCCTAGCCTAAGTCACGCAGTCTAGGATAAATCCTCAAGTGCTCCGGAAAGACAATCGAAGGTGAGGGTTGGTACTCCAAGTCTTGTAGAACAAGATTGTTTCAAAATGTGTTTATCAGCATGAATTGCTGATTTGTCAAGAAAAAAGCTGTTAATTTGGGCACTGCTGTCTATCTCTCTGTCTCTCTGACACACACACACGCACACACAAACACACACACACTTTCCATTACTCAAGGGAAAACATTAATTTTCCAAACTAGTACATAAATTTTCCAAACTAGTATAATCAAAGCCACAATTGATAATATTCTAATTTTTCACACGCATCTTCAAAATCAGCATAGCTATACTCATTAGAGTCATTTTTGAGTCATCTAACGCAGATTTCCAGAATACAACATATTCCTTGCTTTCCAGTTTGTTTGAATATACCATTTTTTCAAAAATATGAGCTTGGTGTGTTTTTTCACTGAAAATGTTCTCAGTAAGAAGTAACTATTTTCTTGGTGATATATAATTGTTATTTATCCCATTAATTTTATAGGTATATCTTCTTAAATTTTGCAAATTTGTCATGAATATATTGCCGTTTACAATAATCTTTGAAACCTGAAATACCAACTTACAATGGCATTTAATATTTGTAATTGTGAGTTCATATTTTTAGAAATAATTACTAAGTTTGCATTAACTTTTTGTGCCTCTTTTTCAATCAATTCACTGAAGAGAGCCCCAGAGACATCCACAAGTAGCCTTGCTGGAGGATTTTTATTTTTTTATTTTACTAACTCACACTTATTTTTTGAAATTAAGTAATTAAAACAGCACTCTATAAATGAAAAAATCATGAGGACTTTTACATAAGGTAATTTTGTATCAGTGAGCTTCTGATAGGTTTTGCAGTAGTAACAAGTAACATTACAATCTCAGTTGTTCACAGCAGGCTTATTTCTTATTCACATTATTTGTCAGTTCCATGCTGTTTTTCCAGGTATCTTCGTTATGCTGCAATCCAGATGGGTGGAGTAGGCTCTGCCAATGACACGCATTCCCGTAGAAGAATTGTTCAATAGCACTTAAAGCTTCTGTTTAGATGTTGCATACTCACATTCAATTAATGGAAGCAAGTCAAATGGTCATGCTCAACATCACTGGATGGGAAGTATATTCATCCCACAGAGAGGCACTGCAAGTCACATGGCAGTTGGGAGGGATGTGTAAACCTCTCACAGGGAGGGTAGCAGATAACTGAAGACAAAAACAAAATCTACCACAAGCTTTTCTGGGTAAACATTTCAAGGAGCAACCTTGTCTTGTATTTGTGCATTTATGGGGTTTCTTAATGTCCGCTTTTAGCTACACAGAGGTAAAATATTGACCTGCATACTTCTTAGGAATTAAATTCTTAGTTAAAATATTATCTTCTTCCTTAACCTGACTGGAAGTAGAAGAGTGTGGTGATAAAGGGATAGTGACTTAATTCTCTCAAATATAAATGCAAAGAATATTATGCTTTTATTTCTATGGCTATAAACTCATTTTTTTCTCTCCTAAACTTGCCATTCTCAAGTGAATCCTACGCTTACTGATGGTAGAAATTAATTACATTTATTATCTTTGGGGAGTTGACTTGCAATTTTTGCCAGAGTAAAAGATTGCAGAATCTGCTCTTGAGACATGTTTTTCCTATTATGATTAATTCTATCTAGATCCCATAACATTTATTATTTAACCATAACAATAACACAAAACAATACAATTGATTAGGTGCTGGTCATCAATCTTTTATGGGACTTTAAATGAGAAAACATAAAAAGGCATAGTATTTAAGCAGTGCATCACAGTTTCTTTGTTCCCATTACCATAATCCTCAAGGTTTAGCTCAAGTATAGTATGGTGATTAAAAATACTAGCTTTCTTTCATACAATCGGGATTGGAATAACTAATCAGGTGATATTTGGACATCTAATTAACTCTCTATGTCTTAGTATAACCATGGCAAAAATAATTAGTTTTTATTTCATTTATTTACTGTGAAAACTTTTTAAAAAGCCTGTTAAAAACTATAAAAAGCCTGGCCTATCACAAAATAAATATTCAATAATAATGATTCCTGTAATAGCAATTATTACTGATACCATCCTAATTCTTATGAGGATAAATTAGTTAATATGCATGTGTAAATCATTTATAATATTGTCTTGTACATAAAATAAGCACTACTAAAGTGTTAGCTATAATATTATTATGTACTATTACCATCAAGATGTACACTGTTCCGTTCTGAAATTTTCAACCTCATGGGTTACTAAAGACAGTTGGGAAAAGAGATATAAATTTATATTAAGAGACACAATGTTGACATACTCAGTGATTGTTTTCCCAAACCCATCTCACCATTTTCCCTTTGTCCTTTTTCAATACTTCTTAATCTAGTATTGTGGGATCAAAATTATTAATATAGTTATTTTAGGACAAATCCCAATTCTGCCATATGATACTTCTATAACCTTGAAAAGTTATTTAAATTGTTTTAGCCTCAGTTTGCTCATATTTAAAATAAATCTATCATTTATTTAATAGCAGTTATTGCATGGTTCAAAGGAAATTATGAACTAAATGAAACTAGCACCTCTTTAATAAGTACTACTTGAAAAGCAGCATCAGTGCATATTCACAAATGTTAAATAATTTAAAACAATAATGAACTACAAAAAATATACTTATTGATAAATAAATACTTCTGCCTAACAAAATTTTGCCAACTAAAGTGGCAGCTTACATAATTTAGGAATAAAATACATAAGTCCTTGCTACTTTTCATGGTAATCCAGTTTGTAAACTTATAGAGCAGGTTATGTTTAAGAATATATTTCCTAAATCTTTTCTTCTGTATGTTTAACCTCTAAGATATTTTATGAAAAAGGCTTCCCTGGTCAGGTAAGTTTGAGAAACATTGTACACTATATATATTTCATTGAGATTCAAATAGTGCATTAAAATTCTGAGAATTCCTGCCAAAGAAATGTCGCATGCAGGAAAACTCAGATAATAAACTTCATTGAGGCCCTAAAGACATTTTACATAAAATCATTATTAACATTCTGAAGTACTGCAAAATATAGTTGGATATAGGCCTGTTTTTCCAATTTATTACTTGATGTTACTGGTGTACACTGAAAGAGACACGAGGCTAGGAAACACAAGGAGACAGAAAATGTCACTCTTTGCCCAGGAGAACTGGCACAAGAGAAATTTCTGTTTTAAGGTATAAAAAATATGCAAAAAGTATCTGAGAATATGCTTAAAAGGCTAGGATATTTTAGCTTGTAATTGAAAGACATAACCTTGGTCAAAATAATTGAACACCTGGGAAATAAGCACTTTTCCTTAACTCCTTTTGAAAATTGCATTTTCAAATTGCATAAAGAGATTTCTGTTCTGGCTCTATGAAAAAAGCTTGCAGAAGGCAAATTATCCAATCAAAATCAACTGGATAAGCCAGATTGAATTTAATAAGAAATCTGTTCAAAGACCTCAGAGAGTTTCTGAAGCAGCCAGGACTTGAGAGACTAGGACCTGGAGAGAAGGAAATATCATCAAAGTGAGCATAGTTTCTGGATGTTGCTGTTTTCCTCATGGCCTTCGTTCATGCTTGGCATGAGTCAAAAGGCTGAGAATCCAGACACAGAGCAGATACTGAGATACAGAGAAGCTATCAGAGCTTTAGGAGAACTCACAGGAATGAGAAGTGAAACTTCGAGTTTGGGGTTGCCAAGGCAGGCAGGACTGAGAGATCAAGATCCTAGAAGGAGGAGGGAGTCGGAGAGAAGCAAGCCTAAAACTAGGAGCAGGTTTTTGCCTCAAGACATTTGTTCATAGAGTTGTGCAGAACAAGAAGATACGAAGACAAGGAGAAAGTGGCTGAATATCAGAGCAGAGATTCTCATTGTTTCTTAGTCCTAGGGAGAGAAAAAATGGAGATCAGGACCCACAAGGAGGGAGAAACATGGATAACAATGCAGGCTCTTATTTGTATCTCTGCCGGACTGTCCCAGGGAAGTGCCATTGAGCCAATATTAGAATGTCTCACAAGCACTTCAAAGCAGCCTCAAGTCAGCTCATTCCCTAACTAGACTGAGGGGATCTTTCCTTCTGCTACCTGCCAGGGGATAGGATGAATGTTCTCTGGAGGAAAAAATATTATCCAGAGGCACTACATTTTTTCAAATACATTATTTAACATTTAATTAAAATTAATTACCAAGAACAAGACCAACAGGGGAAAACAAAACAAAAATTACAAGTAGAACCATAGATAATCCAGACCTCAGTGTTATTAGTTATGGACTTTAAATTAACAGTGATTAAGATGTTGAAAGAAATAGATATCCAAAATAAAAACTTTCATCAAAGAAATAAAATCTACAAAAAATAATAGAATGAAAATTGATTCTACAATTGAAAGCCACAATAGTTGAAAATCTCAATAGATCAGCTTAATAGCAGATTAGACACAGCTGAAGAGAGGATTAGTGAGCCAGAAGATGAGCTAGTTGAAAATATTTTTCTGAAACACTAAGAACAAAAAAGAGTCTCCTGAGGCAAAGGTTTGCTGAGAGGAGAAACTCAAGTCCCTCAGCATTCAAAAACACAGAATTAAAACATGAGTTATGCTAAATGTCTTAAAATGCAACTTGAGAGCATTTAATTTTCAGAGTGAATCATATTAAATATCCTCTTTACTTTACTAAGAAATTGAATATAAAAAGAAACCCCTTCACTCCCAGCATTTAAAATAGTCTGGGGTCACTCATTACAATAAAAAGATGAAATATACAGGTTTAGACAAAGATCTGATTACAGGTCGTTGTAAATAAATTATGCCATTACTGCTTAACACTGGAAAAGTATTAGTGAAAAATGAGTCTAACTCACTTTTATATAATCTTTTAAATTTTCTTTATTATGTACCAGGAATGATAATTGTAAGAGTAAAATGTTGCCTTTTCAAAGTTATTTTTTTCTTGAGTAAATCTAGCTGGTGCCTACTACATGCACTAGAAGTCAGTGGGAATTACTCCCAATTATTAACTTCCTTTCTACAGTGGAAATATCATAAACTCAATGGCATTACATATACCCTCACCTACATCAGCAAATATGTTTTCCATTCATTTCCCTCTCTATATTCTAATGAGGTGAGTTGGGTTAATATGGTTGAAATTGCATGACTAAACACGTGATTCCTTATAGATCTCAGATCCCTGACAATGTGCTTTTCAACATACTCCAGAAATGACACTCTATTTATTTCCAAACAATTAAAGCTTTTTCTAGAGTTGAATTGTAGAGTGTAATTCTGGGAGAAAAACAAGAACAAAAGGTTCATTAAGGCATTCCCAGTGAAAAACATTGAATTAATTACCTAATCCCCGTGTATAGAGATGTGATACTTTTCTTTCCCTGGAGAACAAAAAGGCTACCCTGTTATTAATTACTGGGAGTTTGAACGTAAGGTGAATTACATAAAGGCAAAGGACTTAAGCAATAGGATATTTGGGTCAAATAATTAATAATACAGAGGAGTGAAGTATATGTGACTTCTATATTATGAACTACAATAGTAACTAGATGCAACATTTTTTACCCTGCAACTCTGTACCTTGAGATTGGCATTGTGTCCTGGAAGCCTCACTTGGCCAAGCAACTGGGAAATGAGATAAGGTAACTGGAGAGGAAACTGGAGTGAAGCCTGGAGGCAAAAACTCCAAAATGGCAATGAGCAGTGATGGCCCCAGAAGGTAATTGGGCATTCACTTACCCAATGAACTGAAAAGAACAAAAATGAGTTTCCTTCTGTGATGTAGCCAGGGCGCTAGAAAATCTGATTAAATGGCTCACAATCAAAAGAATGTAATTGGCCAGTTCAACAAAAATTGTTGGAATTAAAAATAAATATACGCTTCTTAAGACACGTGACTCAAGATAGAGCTGAAACATCCAAGATATGTAAGTTCTATTTCTGTTCTTGTGATATGAGTTCAAGACAAAGTTTCACCAGGGTTGTTCAAGAAATTCATAAGGGTACATTCACTCAGTTATGGGAAAACCATTGAAAAATTAGTTATCTATGTTCAGGGTATGGTAAGTGAAAGCACAAGTTCTATTCATATTTCCGCCCCCCGACTCTTCCCCAAAATTCAAGCACTTCATAGGCTCTAGAGTTGGAGCGGAGCAGCTCTTCATCCTTAGAAGCAGCTACATCCAGCTGCTGTTGAACTGAGCCTGTATTGGTCAGTTCTGCTGACAGGCAGATTCAAAGGTATCTCCATTCAGGTCTTCACCACCATGAAGATTCTCAGAGAGACTCTCACCACTGCTGTTCAGACACAAGAACCGTGCCATAACCTGTCATCAGGAAAGAGACTATGTTAAAGAAGGATTTTCATCCTGTCTTATGAAGAAATTCCATTTCAATGCTGCGATAATGCAAAGTAATCCTTCTCAACCATCTGAAATCACAGTTGTTCCTCTCTGGAGATGGCATGTGAGGATATTCCCAAGATAGGAGCAGAACTTTTTTTGTTACAAACTCCTAGGGTTGTGTCGTCGTTGTTGTTAGTGGTAGTGGTGGTTGCAGTGTGTTTGTGTTTGTGTGCGTGTGTGTTTTGCCTCAGCTTATTGTGTCTTTTTTGAGTGGTTGCAAATAGGTTTGAGGCTATAGTTTCTATGCTTGCAGATCTATTGAAACGGGAAAATCATGCAATGGGGTCAGCAGAAAATGGGGAGGCTATGAATGGAGCTTAAGAACATGGCAACGTATAACCAGCACCTTGGGGGAAAACACTTAGCCTGCTTCAACAATTTTGGGGTCATTTTAAAGCATACAGGGTGAGAAGGCAATTCAAGTGTCCACTGCTGACAGATTACTCTCCTTTATACCTCTGAGGCAGGGTAAAATTCCAGACAAATTCATGTGGTCAAGTGGAAAACCATGAACATTCTCACGAAATCTGTCTCAGTCCTGTAGATTTAAGTTTGAAAATGTTGTCTTTCCCAACCACAGATGAAAATAGCAGCTTTTATGTTAACCAATAATTCTTTTCACCTTTGCACTACAGATTAGCCTCAAAATATATAGCTAGGAAGACAACTAAGTACATTAATAGATTAAGAAGTTCAGAGAGAAAGTAGCCAATAAAAATGAGTGCCATGATTAAACCTAATATGGTCTCTTTGTTATAGGTTCATGTAAACACACACACACAGAGTATACAGTTGGCCTTTGAACAAAGGGGTTTAGAACTATGCAGGTCTACCTATACATCGATTTTATTCCACCTCTGCCACCTTTGAGATAACAAGACCAACCTCTCCTCTTCCTCCTTCTCCTCAGCTACCCAATATGAAGAGGACAAGGATGAAGACCTTTATGATTATCTTCTTCCACTTCATGAATTGTAAATATATTTTCCTTTCTTATGATTTTCATAATAATATTTTTTATTTAGCTTTACTTTGTTGTAAAACTAAAGTATTAAAACACATATAACAAACAAAATGTGTCAATTTACTGTTTATGCTATTAGAAAGGATCTCAAGAGTTAGCTATAGCTTGGTGCAAAGGTAATTGCAGCTTTTTCCCATTAAAAGTAATGGCAAAAACAATTACTTTTGCACCAACCTAGTATTCGTAGTTAAATTTTTGGGGAGTCAAAAGTTATTTACAGGTTTTTAATTGCATGAGGTGGGGAGTGTAACTAACTCCTGCATTGTTCAAGGGTAAACTGCACATTCTACTTTTCTTGAGTTAATGGCAGAATTGGTGAGAAGTAGCCTATGAAAGAAAGGTGAAGGAATAAATGTGCATTTTTTTTATTATTATACTTTAGGTTTTAGGGTACATGTGCACAATGTGCAGGTTTGTTACATATGTATTCATGTGCCATGTTGATTTCCTGCACCCATTAACTCGTCATTTAGCATTAGGTATATCTCCTAATGCTGTCCCTCTCCCCTCCCCCAACCCCACAACAGTCCCCGGAGTGTGATGTTTCCCTTCCTGTGTCCATGAGTTCTCATGGTTCAATTTCCACCTATGAGTGAGAACATGCAGTGTTTGGTTTTTTGTCCTTGTGATAGTTTACTGAGAATGATGTTTTCCAGTTTCATCCATGTCCGTACAAAGGACATGAACTCATCATTTTTTATGGCTGCATAGTATTCCATGGTGTATATGTGCCACATTTTCTTAATCCAGTCTATCGCTGTTGGACATTTGGGTTGGTTCCAACTCTTTGCTATTGTGAATAGTGCCACAATAAACATACATGTGCATGTGTCTTTATAGCAGCATGGTTTATAGTCCTTTGGGTATATACCCAGTAATGGGATGGCTGGGTCAAATGGTATTTCTAGTTCTAGATCCCTGAGGAATCGCCACACTGACTTCCACAATGGTTGAACTAGTTTACAGTCCCACCAACAGTGTAAAAGTGTTCCTATTTCTCCACATCCTCTCCAGCACCTGTTGTTTCCTGACTTTGTAATGATGGCCATTCTAACTAGTGTGAGATGGTATCTCACTGTGGTTTTGATTTGCATTTCTCTGATGGCCAGTGATGATGAGCATTTCTTCATGTGTTTTTTGGCTGCATAAATGTCTTCTTTTGAGAAGTGTCTGTTCATGTCCTTCGCCCACTTTTTGATGGGGTTGTTTGTTTTTTTCTTGTAAATTTGTTTGAGTTCATTGTAGATTCTGAATATTAGCCCTTTGTCAGATGAGTAGGTTGCAAAAATTTTCTCCCATTCTGTAGGTTGCCTGTTCACTCTGATGGTAGTTTCTTTTGCTCTGCAGAAGCTCTTTAGTTTAATTAGATCCCATTTGTCAATTTTGGCTTTTGTTGCCATTGCTTTTGGTGTTTTAGACATGAAGTCCTTGCCCACGCCTATGTCCTGAATGGTATTGCCTAGGTTTTCTTGTAGGATTTGAATGGTTTTAGGTCTAACATTTAAGTCTTTAATCCATCTTGAATTAATTTTTGTATAAGGTGTAAGGAAGGGATCCAGTTTCAGCTTTCTACATATGGCTAGCCAGTTTTCCCAGCACCATTTATTAAATAGGGAATCCTTTCCCCATTGCTTGTTTTTGTCAGGTTTGTCAAAGATCAGATATTTGTAGATATGCGGCATCATTTCTGAGGGCTCTGTTCTTTTCCATTGATCTATGTCTCTGTTGTGGTACCAGTAGCATGCCGTTTTGGTTACCGTAGCCTTGTAGTATAGTTTGAAGTCAGGTAGCGTGATGCCTCCAGCTTTGTTCTCTTGGCTTAGGATTGACTTGGTGATGCGGGCTCTTTTTTGGTTCCTTATGAACTTTAAAGTAGTTTTTTCCAATTCTGTGAAGGAAGTCATTGGTAGCTTGATGGGGATGGCATATCCTTGATGAACATTGATGCAAAAATCCTCAATAAAATACTGGCAAACTGAATCCAGCAGCACATCAAAAAGCTTATCCACCATAATCAAGTGGGCTTCATCCCTGGGATGCAAGGCTGGTTCAACATACACAAATCAATAAATGTAATCCAGAGTATAAACAGAACCAAAGACAAAAACCACATGATTATCTCAATAGATGCAGAAAAGGCCTTTGACAAAATTCAACAACTCTTCATGCTAAAAACTCTCAATAAGTTAGGTATTGATGGGACGTATCTGAAAATAATAAGAGCTATCTACGACAAACCCACAGCCAATATCATACTGAATGGGCAAAAACTGGAAGCATTCCCTCTGAAAACTGGCACAAGACAGGGATGCCCTCTCTCACCGCTCCTATTCAACATAGTGCTGGAAGTTCTGGCCAGAGCAATCAGGCAGGAGAAGGAAATAAAGGGTATTCAATTAGGAAAAGAGGAAGTCAAATTGTCCCTGTTTGCAGATGACATGATTGTGTATCTAGAAAACCCTATTGTCTCAGCCTAAAATCTCCTTAAGCTGATTAGCAACTTTAGCAAAGTCTCAGGATACAAAATCAATGTACAAAAATCACAAGCATTCTTGTACACCAATAACAGACAAACAGAGAGCCAAATCATGAGTGAACTCCCATTCACAATTGCTTCAAAGAGAATAAAATACCTAGGAATCCAACTTACAAGGGATGTGAAGGACCTCTTCAAGGAGAACTACAAACCACTGCTCAATGAAATAAAAGAGGATACAAACAAATGGAAGAACATTCCATGCTCATGGGTTGGAAGAATCAATATCGTGAAAATGGCCATACTGCCCAAGGTAATTTATAGATTCAATAAATGTGCATTTTGAAGAGGGGGGAAATGGTTGCAAGGAAACCTTGTTTAACACATTCCAACTACTGTTTGAAAGCTAACAAGGAGCACTGGGGCATGGGGAGGTGGTGGTAACCTACAGTCACCCATTCCCCTTCACAAGAAAAGAAGAAAAGGGGTAGAGTGAGTCCTAAGAACTCTAGTGTCTAATTTAATTAATTTAAAATTCTAAATTATATTAGCAGAGTTCTTAAGACTAATACGTTTATTGAATAAGGATATTAAATGAGAGATTTTTTTTAATTGCCAAATACTACTTTAGATTTTTTTCCTAGTAATATGATGGAGCATGTAATCAGAGATGTCGATGGACTTGTAGGAAGTAATTGATTGGCTCAGCTGTAGGTTTAAAGAGATCATTAATAGCCAACAAAAAGGATTTTTTTTTTTTTTTTTTTTTTTTTTGGAGAGGAGTAATAGAAGTAAGATCCAAACAGTTTTGTGCCAGAATGTAGAGAATTTTGAATGAAAGGCATTTGGGTAATGTCTTTAGCAGGTGAAAAGGAGGATCTGGGCTAAGACTGAGACCGTGGACAAGGCAGAGAACACTGGGTGTGCAGTTAAATTACTCTGCATGCTTTTGAGAGATAATGGCAGAATCATAGCTAGTAGAAACTGGCTTAAGCCAAGAAAGGGAATGTGTTAGCTAACATTACTGAAACTTTAGGGGATCCAGAATCTGAAGCATCTCTTGGAAAGTTAGTAGAGTGTATCTATTAAGGCAAGGACTCTGAAGCCAGACTGCCTGCAATTAAATCCCTGTAGTGGTACCTATTTACTGTGTAACTTGGAACATGTTATTTAACTTTCAGTGACTGACTCAGTTTTCTTTCCTCTAAAATGAACATAATAACCTCTTCATAGGATTTTTGAAAGAGTTAAATAAAGTTGATATTCAAGGCACTTAGGAGAGTGTGGCATATTTGCTCTGTTCATATTAGGACTCTGTTTCTCATTTCTCCTCTCTGCTTTCTTCTAGTTGTCTTCATTCTGGCAGGTTCTTCCAATTTGGTTGCCAGCTGTCAGCTTTCAGCCTGTCCTCACAGAAACCCTAGCAGAAACACAACTCTTTTTCCCAATAGTTATAAGACACTTGACTTATTCTGATTGGACTAATTTGTAAGTCACACTCAAATCTCTGATGAGAAGGGGAGAATGGCCAGAGGATGCACTAGTCTAATTTGGTAAGCCTGGATCAATTGCTCATCTTGCAGCTAGGAGTTAGGCTCAATTCCATACTAACTCTGTGGAGCAAGAGTAGACTGAATGCTTCCACCAAGGAAAACTGAGGATCAGTTACCAGAAAGAGAAGAAATGGGTTCTGGGTAGATTAAAAACAACAGATGTATTCCATAGCTCTGAGAAGGAAGCCCTGACATGATTTCATGCAGATTGAGGAGTATTAGGTAAAGACCAAGAAGAGACCTTTAATCGCTTCTCAACTAAGCCTCAGTTCCTCCTTTATCAGCATTAAAGTTGTCACAATTGTCAAGCTAGAAAAGTTCCTTTGTGATAATTTTGTATTTTTCCTTAAATTAATAATTTCTACTATTTATTTAGTGCCTGCCCATGGCAGGCATTGTGCCGGATGATTTACTTATATACTAGATGTATAGTCTAATGTGAATTTGTCATCTTTATCCAAAAGCTCAAGACTGGCCCATGCACAGAAGCTGGCAGTCAGGACTTAAAACTTAGGTCTGTTTGAACTTCATGGCAATGGTCTGTCTGCCACATTGCCAGGCTTCCCTATGTGGGTCCTTTCTTCCTGCTTTGCTTTGCCCCTGGTCAAATGATCTTAGACATCATCAAGCAGGTCAAGGAGAGAGCTTTGAGGCCAAACATATCCCTAGTGTTTTGAAGGCATTCCACCCAACTAGCTTCCTACCTCAGCTAGGCCATAGCCCTATTTCCTGTTGCCAAGAGAGGGATACTATGCCTATGGGTAATTTGGGATGAGGCTTTTTAGAAAGCTGCTAGCAGCTCTGTCTTTGAATGACAGGCATTTGTAGCCATCTATCATCCGTATTCTAACACAGAGGCATTGCTTTATATTTTTATATCTCCTCAGTGCCACAGGAGATATATATTGTTCCAACTTCACCTATATCACCCCAGCCTTATCTTCTGAGCCCCCTCCCTGTTCCCAGCTTCTCTCCACCTCCTCAGGTCTTCTAAGGGCCCACCCTGTGCAAGAAAATGCCCTACATTCCTCTAACACATGCTGGCATTTCCCTTTCTCACAATCATGTATTTTGGTAGAATCACAAAACCTAGTCTATGATTCTAAACATCTTTTCTCTTTTTCAAACATTTACGTAATTATTTATGCAATCAATAACTAATACTCTACATAATTATGTGTGTACCTCAAACAATTAAATACAATACTGAACCAAGGCTTTCTATTTTCTTTTCTTTTCTTTTTTTTTTTTTTGCTTTTCTTTTTTTTTGAGATGGAGTCTTGCTCTGTCGCCCAGGCTGGAGGGCAGTGGCGTGATCTCGGCTCACTGCAACCTCTGCTGCTTGGGTTCAAGGAATTCTCCTGCCTCAGCCCCCATAGTAGCTGGGAATATAGGCGCCCACCACCACGCCCAACTAATTTTTATATTTTTAATAGAGATGGGGTTTCACCATGTTGGCCAGGCTGGTCTTGAACTACTGACCTTGTGATCCACCTGCCTAGGCTTCCCAAAATGCTGGGATTATAGGAGTGAGCCACTGCACCTGGCTGCCTTTCTATTTTCTTATCATTTTTATTTAGTGTCCCAAAGCACCGAGTCCAAGGAGGGGCACATGACTGACAGTCAATGGGTGAAAAGCTTGTTGATTTTTCTAACACAAAAAAAATGCTAATTTCCATTCTCTTTTGTTTCTCAGACTGTGACTAAGTTAGTTGGGGGTTGTAACACCATCATTCCATTGCCTCTCGCTGCTCTGCTGTTGCTCTCCACCAGAATAAAATCAATTAAGGGTGAGTACTGAGTCTTATCTAAAATACTCTGGTGTCATAAAGCAAGGACCTCTTTTATTGCCTTGTCATTTTTCTATAGAGAACAAACTAAACCTACTATTAGAAAGAAAATGCAATCTCCTCCAGAAGTTTTCTCAGTATATAAAAAAAATCATAAATTCTCAGTTTTCAGTGTTAAAATACAACTGCAGTAGTCCTAAATTTATGCTTCTGAACAAAAGTACGATTCTCATTCTCATTGCCTCTTCTATGTTGCCCTGCTTAATTTACTGTTATTCAATAGCAATTAAAACAATACTCTCATCCCAGTCCGTTGCAACTAAAAATCATTACATGCTGACAGCTTCCGGGAGGTGATGTTGGGAGAAAGGTGGCTGTAATATCTAGTCTGCATCAGGTCATTGCTCAGATGTGACACTTAAAGAGCAGGGAGAATAGAACCTGCAGAGTAGAAGTCAGGACAAGGAGTTTAGTTGAGGGGTGGGGGAAAAGGGACAGGTATAGGCTGCCGTCACTAGCCATGCCATCTCTCTTCAGTGGAGCTGAAACAGTAATTGATTTTTGGAGCAGTCCATCTAAGTTTGCTCCAACCATTCTAAAGCCTGTCTGCGATTGCTTCATTGTCTTATTCACCTGGGAAAGGGAAAAACTAGGCAAAGCGGGTTGGGACGTGGAATACTGAGTGACTAGAGCAATAGACTGAAGTCATAGGCTGTTCTGACACCAGTATTCTGAGTAACCCAAGAAAGTCATTTGAGACTTGATCCTCTCTATCCCCATGATGACACAGAACACCAACAGCCTTGATACAAGTGTGCTGCACTAAGAGTAATGAGACCCGGATTCTAGTCTTGCCTCTGCTCCTCGTTAGCAGTGAAAATGGAGGTAAATCCATTAACCTCATTTACCCTCAGTTTCTGAAATTGTAAAACTTCTGCATGTCTCCTAGTTTTATAACAGGAGATATGCAGGAGTTGTTGCAAACTCAGATGCTTTCAAAGCCACAAAAGCATGTAAGGAAATTCAGTGGCTCAAAAACACAAGAAAGACTTAGAACTAAAATAACTAGAGTTCACAAACCTGGTCTAAAGACTTTCAGCATTCAAACTCAAGTTTTAGAAACAAACAGTATGTATTTTTAGGTCTCTAGTTTTTGCTCGTAGACTAGAGAATCTCTTAATCCTTTTCTGCCCAGGTACCCTTTGAACATGAATTCCTGGGATAGTAGATATGATAGTCTGACCAATTTATCACGTTAGTCCCAGCATCTGTCAAAGTGCCTGGGACACAGCGGTTGCAAATTATAATTTGTTGAGTGGCTGGCAATTTTCCTTTAAACTTTAACTTTACAGAGTTAAATCTTTGTTTTGTTATTTTTAGGCCATTTCCTCATTTGACAGCTCTTGGCTTTCATCTGTTTAATCATTTTCCTTACGATCTATCCCGTGTGCCCTTTTCTAAGCTTTTTCTTAGCTATGAGAAGCACAATTGTTTGTAGTTTTATTTGTGATGTCTGAGACAACATCGGTCACAAAAATCTTTCTCTAAGCAAAGACAGCACAGCAAAGAAATCAACAGTTAACCAGCAGTGTTGGCAGAAAAAGCATCTTCAGTCTTCTGCAGGTTCTCTGCACCCTCTTTTAAGGAGCAGCCCCTTTGCTGTTTTGCCCCTCACTCATGTGCCTCTCTGTTTCAATTCCTAGTTCAATAATCCATTTAGATCAACAGCTGTTTCTCTTTCTGTTCATCCTCTCTGTAAGAGAGCTTACCCAAACTGTAAGCTATTTCCAAGTTATTTCAAGACGGCTCTCTCGATCAGCTCCTTGGAGAGGTTACAGAGCAGAGCAGGAGCTCTCTTAAAATCGGGCCAGATTCACATCCTAAACAGCTCTAGGGAAATTTCCCTTATTTACACTCCAACCACACAAAATGCTTACTCTCCCCCTTGCAAGTCTCAAATGTTTGCAAGGTGATTGCAGTATTCTTTTTCTATAAAGCCTCAAAGGTCTTCCATGGAATCCACTTCAGTGAAAAATTTAAAGCCCAGTACCAGAAATATAGAGGCACCTCTCTTATACTGTAAGTGAACAATGAGTATTAGGTATTTTAGAGGTGAGTTATATATTTATTCTGTGTGTGAAAACGCATACTATTTTCATAATTGGGGTTATTGAAGGAATTTTCTTTTTAGCACTGCCTTCACTTAAGGCCCAGAGCGATAAACAGAGTTGGTTAATGATATCCTGGAGGAAGACAAAGTCTCAGAAATGTAGCTGGTTGTCTTTCCACCTTGGAACTTCTCCTTCTTTCCTTGCCTGTAAATAACAAAGATGTGTTTTACACAATTACATTGTGTTTAGCAGACTGCAAAGGATATGAGAAACCTGGGAACATCATGGCCTGTTCCTTTCACTAAATTGAATGAAAACTAAGATATGTGATGTCTTAGTTCTGGCTGCTATAACAAATTATCATAGACTTGGTTGCTTAAATAACAGAAATGTATTTCTTAAAGTTGTAGAGACTGGGAAGTCCAAGATCAAGGTGCCAGCAGATCCAGTGTATGGCGAGGACCCTCTTCTCGGTTTGCAGGTGGTCATCTTCTCATGCCCTCACATGATGGAAAGCAGAGAGTCATAGCAATCTCTCATGACCCTTCTTTTAAGAGTACTAACCCCATAATGAGGGTCTCACCCTTATAACCTCATTTAAACCTAATCACCTTCGAAAGGCCCCACCTCCTAATACCATCTTATTGGTATAAACATAAACATTCAGCCTATAGCACATGGTAAACACTCTAGGAAAAGAAGATGGTTCTGAGGATGGGAATAATGGTGATCTTTTAGAGCAGAGCAGAGAGAATGTCACCTGGACCATGAAGTACGGGCAGGATCTGAATGGACGGAGGCAGACATGAGTAGGCAGAAACTAGGGATATATTTTAATAGTAAAAAGACTGGTCTGACAGTAGAGGAAGGTTTAGGTTGTAACCAAAAAGCAGTACAATAGGTTCTAGTGGGTAGGAGGGAATATGTCTGGCTAACTTCAAAGGCCAGGCAAAGCAGTTAACATCTGAGGTAGCAGGCAAAGACTGAAGAAATACCTTGAAGACAACAGCGACATTATGAGAGAATAGCTGTTTATAGTAGGAAATGGGCCCACTTTGGGAACTAGAAATATGGCCAATTTCATCTACATTAAGGTCCTGCCCCCATCCACACCCCTCACTTTTTAAAATTGAGGACAAGGGAGATTGTTGAATCACCACACTGTTGAACTTAGAAAGCAAAAGTGTCTCATTTTCTTTGGTTTTTCCAGGATAACATAAGAATGGTTATACCAGTGAAAATAAAGTGTTCCCTAGAAATTTCAGTTTGCTAGGTAATCTCTTCACATCTTGAATAGTGTCTGATAGTAGTCAGTGATGTTGGAGTTAGGAAACCTCTTTTCTTACTGAAATGCTCTTTCAGACTCCATGTCATATTTGTGTTTTCTTAGTCCTTTAATCAAAGTCTCAGTATTTTCATCTGTCAATTTGGTTAAATACGCTGACCTTTCAAAGTGTTGGGAAGAATCAACGACATAAGCAAATGAATGTATTTTGCTTAATGTAAGAAGCCACTATTATGTAGTTTCCAACCTTGCCTCAGAAAATTGAAGAGGAGTCTCCCTTTGTGTGTACCTGTAGGTCTTGTGTGACAAGAATCATAAGAAGACAATAAAACTACAGCTGAGTCACGGCCTGGTGTTCTCCTGATGACTCACTCAGCCCTACGGTGTTACAGAGCTCACAGAATTAGGTGGCCACAGTTTCTACGGCATGCTATTACCACAAAGGAAGAGTCTTATGTAGGATTCCCTCCAAGCCTATTCTGGGAAATTGATGGGGCTGCTGTCAGGTTACTTGGTTTTTCATGAAACATGAGTAAGGAAGTGAAGAAAGTGGACCAAGGAAGGAAGAAAATCAATCAAGGATGTGTTAATGAGCAGGTTTCCACTGTGGGCAATTAGGGCTCCTCCCTCCTGGGCCCCTCTCTTGGGTCTATAAATGCATTTCAGTATTTCCACACAAAATATGGGAAGCTAGAGCATTTACCCACTGATTCGAGTTCCTTGTGTGTTGCCATTATCCCTTGAGGTGCTATCCCCAGTCATTCTTAACAGCCATGATTGCTGACCAGCTCTCACAACCCTAGAACCAGGCCCTCCTAGAGACACAGGCCTTGAAGGGGAGGCTGCCCACATGAGCAGACACGGAGGCCTTGGCTATAGTTGAATTTAGAGGAGGGCTGAGAGGACATGAGATAACAACAGCTTCTGCTGTAGGAAGTACTATCTGTTTAAACATGGGAGGTAGAGTTATCACAGAAAATAAAGTGATTCACAAAGAAGTTAATCAAAGGAAGGTTTTCATAAATGTGGCTGGAAATGGATGGTGAGATTGCATAGTATTTAGGCTATGAAACCTGAGAACAACTGACATGCTGCCTTCAGCTTACTCAACGTCCTGCTGGCAACAAGGACAATGTAATGAACAGTTTGTAACACCTAAAGTTTAATTCTCTGTCAAAAACACATCTGACTAGCTCAGGAAAAATAATGGCTTAGCAGTTCCAATTATATCAGCTAGAGTTTATTATTTCATACAATTAGAGACTTGTGCCTATTGTAAATTTTATTAAACCCTTAAACAGACACTTCTTAGATAATTAGCAATAAGACAAGGGGGGGAAAAAGCCAGAATAGTTGCCAAATGTTTCACATAAGTTTCTGCAAGAAGAATTGAAAGAAAGGTCAAAATATTTACATTGGGAAGGGTATGAAAACCAAGGAATATACAAGTGTCTCAGATCTAAAGGAAAAATCTCAAGAGCCCAAATCTAAATAAAGTAGTTCATCCAAAAGGTATGTGCCTTTGCATAAAACCAAAGATTATGTGTGAACCAGAATTACATCCTGGATTAAAGTCCACAACAAACAAGCTATAAAAATGGAAGAAAAGAAAGAAGGAAGGAGAGAGGGAGGGAGGGGAGAAGGAAGGAAGGAAGGAAGGAAGGAAGGAAGGAAGGAAGGAAGGAAGGAGAAAGAAAGAAAGAAGAAAGAAAGAAAGAAAGAAAGAAAGAAAGAAAGAAAGAAAGAAAGAAAGAAAGAGAAAGAAAGAAAGAGAAAGAAAGAAGGAAAGAAAGAAAGAAAGAAAGAAAGAAAGAAAGAAAGAAAGAAAGAAAGAAAGAAAGAAAGGGAAGGGAAGGAGGGAGGGAGGGAGGGAAAAGGGAGGGAGAGAGGAGAAAAGGAGGCAAAGAAGGGAAAAGTAAGGAAGTAAGGAGAGAAGGAGAGAATTAGGGAAGCAAACAGAAATAAGAGAAAGCTCTTAGAGGGCAGCAACTACATTTTATGAACATGCCTTACCCTTAGGAGCATCTATGTCTCACATTTTAAGTATCAAGTTAATTAATTACATCACTTAAAGATTGATTGTCTAATTAATTAGCTAATTACTTGATCTAACCATCCATTCAGACAAAGTAATCATAGTGACAGTTCTGTCTAGACACTGCCTGATTTTTGTCAAGGTCAATGTCTGGGAAGTTATCCCAAAGCAAAATCCCAGTGCACAGTGTTGATAGAGTTCACAATCACTCTGAAGAAAAGAGAGTCATTTGGACTTTCCTCGCCTGGCAACTCCTTTTCCAGTTGGCATTGGATTCAATCGCTGGTCAGTTTCCAAAGTTAGGTGGAACTTGTAATACTGGGACAGAACTCTGCAGTATTATTTAACCAATATTTCTGAACTATGATAATTTCAACAGGTAGTAAATATAAAAATGAGATATTTTACATTTTTTTTAAAAAAAGTCTTTGCAATTTTATGTCTTTAGAATAGTAGTATGATGGTCAGTTTTATGTGTCAACTTGGAGGGTATTTTGGGGGTGAACTTTAATGCAGTCAACTTTGGGTAAAGCAGGTTGCCCACCATAATGTAGGTGAGTTCATTCAATCAGTTGAAGGCCTGAATTTAACCAAAAATGTGACCACTCCAAGCAAGGGGGTATTTCCAGAAGACTACATTTGGACTTCATTGGCATCACTGTCTTTCCTGGGTCTTGAGACTTCCAGCCCATACTACAGATTTGGCCTTGCCAGAGTCCATAAACACATAAGCCAATTCCTTTAATCTCTCTCTCTCTCTTTTTGTCTGTCTGTTTCTCCATTTGTCTCTCTCTATGTATGTGCGTGTGTGTGGAATAATACATCTCCTATATATTCTGCTTCTGTGAAGACCCCCAATCAATACTGTAAATTTACATTTTATACTTTAAGCACATTTCAATTAAATTAAAACTTCAATTCCTTAGTTGTACCAGCCACATTTTAAGTGCTCAATACTCACAGGTGAGCAGTGGCTACCACAATGGTCAAGAGCAAGCATTGGCAATTTTTTTCTATGAAGGACAAGATAGTAAATATTTTAGGCTTTCTAGGTCATATGGTTTTTGTTGCGGCTGCTCACTCTACAATTGCAGCCCAGATGCAGCCATAGACAATATGCAAATAAATAGGTCTGACTATGGTTCAATAAAGCTTTATTTACAACATCTGGCAGTAAGCCACATTTGTCCTAGCCAGCTGTAGCTTGCCAACTAATGCTCTAAAAGAATTGAAGCAATTTTCTGGCTTTATAGTTCTCTGATTTAAAGATAGCTTTTGCATTTTATTAAAGAAATTATTTGTCCTGAAAACTACCCTTTCAAAGGCCCAGGCAATTTTGTTAGGTTTACCTCATTTTGTTGAATATCAAATAGACTAAACATTTATAAAAATGAATGAAGTCAACTTGTATGTAGATAATTTAGAGCATTTAAAAATGTTAGCATACTCATGAATATTATTTTTAATAAATTGACCTACTAATTTTATCAAGACTCTGTGTTGGAATTGCAGGTCAGATAAATGCGTTCCAGATAAATTTAATCAAGGAATAGTCTGGTAAAGACAAATGGTCTTAACAAGATGGACAATGTATATTAACATTAATTTCATCTGTTTTTCCTAATGTTCATTATAATGTATCTGTAGAATATTTAAAATTATTTATGTAGCTTACATTACATTTCTATTGGACAGTAATAGAAATACTCATCTAGTTTCATACTCATCTAGTCTTGCATGACATCTGTATTTATACAAGCTCATGGAGAGCTGACACAAGTTATTCAAGAGGCATGTGACTTATAGTTATCTATAATTTGGCTGTTCTTGCTCCTGTTGTTTTATTTTTTCCTCAAATCAGGGAAACAAAAGTTATCTGAGAAGAGTCATCCTGGAAACAACTGAATTAATTTTTAATCAGTTAATTGCATATATATTCATTGTTATATATAGTTATATATAACAATGAATTATATATGCCTTATATATATCATGGACTACACTTTACTAAAGACATCTGAATGTAAAAAGACATTATCCTTTATTCTAAAGTGTACATTACGCCTTTATTTTGTATTTTCACTATAATTTTCTCTAGATTGTTATTTTTACATTTCAAATTTAGTATATTAAGGTCTATTATATATAATAAAGTCAATTCATTTTAAATAAACAGTTCGACTCACACTGGCATATAAATATACCAATGTGGCCATTACCCCATCAAGATATACGGGTTAGGCATAATTCTAAAGAGTCTCCCCCTTTCCCATGGAGATTCTAGTCTCCTGGTTATTCAGTCAAACACTAATCTAGGTACTTCTGTGAGGGGCTTTGCAGATGTAATTAAGGTTACTAATCAGCTGAGGGAGGTGCTCTTGGATTATCAGGTGGGCCCAATTCAATCACAGAAACCCTTAAAAGTAGAAGAGGAAGGCAGAACAGGAGGTTAGAGATGTAAAATATGGGAAGGACTTAAGCTAGCTTTGATATCTTGAAGATTCAACAAAGATTCCTCCTTTGGAGGAGGGGGTCATAAGACACAAAATGCTTCTCGAAGCTGAGAATGACCATTGGCAGGCAGCCAGCAAGTAAATGCAACTTCATTCCTGTAGTTGCCTGATACTGAATTTTCTGAAAATCTGAATCGACTTGGAAGTGAATTTATCTTCAGGGCTTCCAGAAAGGAACACAGCTCTCCCAGCACCTTGATTTCAGCCTCGTGAAATGTGGAGCAGAGAACTGGATAGCCATGTCATGCCTACACAACTGTGAAATAAGTAAGTGTTGCTTTATTTTGTTGCTTTTGTGGTAATTTATGTCAACAATTGCAGGAAATTAATATAATATAGAACGCTTTTCTCTCCCTCTTGCCCCATGGTAACAATTCCAGTTCACCTCTGCCCAAAGCAATCACTGTTCTACTTTGTTTCACTATAGGTTAATGTTACTTTTAATAAGATTTCATATCAATGAATTACATAGTATGTATAGTTTACTGTTTGATTATGTGGCATATTTACTTTGAAATTCATTCATCACATGTATTTCTCTTTATTTCTGAGTAGTATTTTACTATATGATTATATCACAATTTTTCTCTCTATGTTTGTTGATGAATGCTTGTGTTGTTTTCAGTGTTCGGTTCTGTGAAACAAAGCTGCAATGAGCATTCATGTTCAAATCTTTTTATGGACACAGGATACTATCTCTTGGGAAAATATCTTGTAGGGGAAGCGTTATGTCATATAGTTAACTTTTAAGCAAGTGCGAAACTGATTTCTACAATGGTTGTATCATTTTACACTATCATCAGCAAAGTATATATTATATATATATATATATATAATATATATATATATATATAAACCTCAGTTGCTCTCTATCCTTGCCAGTACCTAGTATGTTGATCTTATTTTTAATTTTAGCCATGTAGTGAGAATTAGAAAAATATACTGTAAAATATGTAAAATGATCATAACTTACACTTTCTTGATGATTAATGTTGTTGAATAGCTTTTCTTGTGCACATTGGACTTTTTTATATGTTCTTTTGTAAAATGTTTATTAAAATCTTTTGCCAATTTGTAATGGTTTGTCTCTCATAGTTGCAATGTAAGACTTTGTATTCAAAATAGAATCTCTTGCCAATTATATCTAAAATGCAAGTATTTTCTTCCAGTCTGTTTTTCATTGTTTTATTTTTCTTCACCATATTCTTAATGAGCAGAACTTTTTTTTTTAAATGACAAGTATCATCTATTCTTTCGTTTCTTTGTTAGTGCTTTTTGTGTCCTAAGAAACTGTCACCTATGCTAAGGTTGCAAAGAATTTCAACTAGATCTACTTATAGAGATGGTATAGCTTTAGTTTCTGCATTTAGCTCTATGATCTACTTCAGGTCAATTTTGTTATTAGGGCAAGGTAAGTGTTAAGCTTCTTTCTGTTTCTATTTTTATCTTTTTTCCTGTGAGTGCCAGATGTTCCACCTTTTTTCCCATTTAAATAACTTGGCACACTTATTAGAAATCAACTGGTAATATAAGTTTGATTCTTTTTCCTGGATTCTGTTTGTTTCATTGATCTACATGTCTAACAATAATAGCACACAGTTTTGAGTAGCATAGCATTATAGTAAGTCTTGGAACTAAGTATGGTGTCATACTTCTTTCACCTGAGTGGAGATTATTTTGCCTATTTTAGATCCTTTTTTCTGTACACATTTTAGAATCATATTCCAATATCTACGAATAGGAGTTTTAATGGGGATTGTGCTGAATCTACAGATTAGAAAAAATCTAGCATTTTCACAGTTTCAAATCTTTATATCCATGAACATATTATGCCTTTGTTTATCTGATCTTTAATTTTGCTCAGCAATGTTTTGAAAGATATTTTGGTACAGATACTGCACATATTGTTTACTTATTCCTAAATATTTATATTTTTTGACTTTTTAATCTTATTTTCTAAATATTTATAGCATATGGAAGTTTAATTTATTTTTGTTTATAAACCATATATCCTTCTAATTTGTTAAACTTACTTTTATCTAGTACTCTTTGGTGATTGCTTGAAGTTTTCTTTCTACATGACTATGTCAAATGTAAACAGGACATTTTACCTATCCTACGCAAAAATAAATGTATGACTCTAGTTTATTTGTTTTGCCTTATGGCGCCAGCTAGTATATGTAGTATAATGTTGAATGGATGTGATAAAAGGGATAGCCATGCATTTTTCCCCTGGATTTTTGAGAAAAACATTCGGTTTTCACCAACTAGATGTTACCTTTAAGTTCTTATAGATGCCCTTTACCCAATTGAGAAATTCCTCTTCTATTTCTAGTGTGCAGAAAGATTTCACCAATAGTGATTCTCACCAAATGCCTATTAAATTATTGCTTTATTTTTCTTGTTTTATTTTATTGTGAATTGCATTAGTTGATTTTCTACATGTTAATTGAATCTTGCATCAATGAGACAAACCCTGGTTTATGTTTTTATTTTTACATACTGCTGAATTTGATTTGTTATTGTCTTAAAGATGTGTGTCTACATTGAAGAGGGATATTGAAGTTTTTTAAATACATTTTATAGGCTTAAGTATCAATGAAATGCTAGCTTCCTAAAATGAATTAGAAATTGTTCCCTTCACCACTATTTTCTTAAAATAATTTGTGTATGATTGATAATATATCATTCTTAACTTTTATAGAATTCACCAGTGAAGGTTTCTGGATCTGGAGTGTTCCTTGTGAGAAATTTTGGTTCTTTGTTTAATTACAAATTCAAATTTCTTAAATGATAGAGCAGCTTTTTTATTTAAAAAAATTTTCTCATGTCATCTTCAGAAATTTGAGTTTTTCAGGAATGATTTTAGCAAAATTATTTATAATGCTATATTGTTATAACATTTGTAGGATTTGTAATGATGTCTTCTCTCATTAGTGACATTAGTAATTTGGACTTTTTTCTCTGTCATTCTCCGGATCAGTTTTCACTGTAGTCGTACCTGTTGTATTGGTCTTTTCAAAACCAGCTTTAGGGTTTCCTTATTTATCTTATTATGTCTGTATATCTAAATTTATAAACTTCTAATTTTATGTTCCTTTTTATCTGTTGACTTTGGATTTAATATTTCATTTTTTCTACCTTACTAAGATAGAAATTTAGATCAATGCTTTTAAATCTTTCTTTTCAAATGTAAGTATTTAAAAACATAAACTATCTTCTGTGCACTGCTTGAAGTGCATCACACAAATTTTTACATCTTGTATTTCACTAGTATTCACTAGGATCAAATATTTTTATCTGTATTTTGTTTTGACCCATAAGTTATTTGGAAGTGTGTTTTTTTATATCCATATATTTGGTGACTTTTTCCCCAAATATCTGTTATTCATTTCTAGCTTAATTTGCATTTAAGAGAAGACATGCTTTGTATAATTTTATTTCTTTTAACTCTACTGAGTTTTGTTTTATGACCCATAATGTAATCTTAAGTTAATTTTTTGTGCATTTAAGAAGAATAAATATTCTGTAGTTGTTTGGGATGTCCTAAAATGTCAATTAGGTCAAGTTGACTGGTAGTGTTGTTAAATTATTTTATATTCTGATTTTTCATCTTTTCTTTCCTATAAATTACTGAAAAGTGTTGAACTATCTAATTGTAATGGTGGGTTTCTCAATTTCTTATTTCACTTCTATCTGTATTTTGTTTCATGTATTTTAAAGCTCTGTAATTAAGGGCATACACATTTAGAATAATTACTTAAGGAATGAAACCTTTTGTTATGACTAAATACTCTTTTTAAAAAATCTCCAATAACATTCTTTATTCCAAAATCTGCTTTTTTTTGGATATTAGTATAACCACACCAGCTTTCTGTTCAATAAAGTTATCATGGTATATATTTTTGATACTTTTTCCTTTCCTCTATTCGGACTTTATATTTAAAATGTATTTAGTTTTGTCTTGCTTTTCTTCTCCAGTCAAAAATTTGACGTTTTACTTTGATTATGTAGACTATGTAAGTACGGATGTGCTTCTGTTTAAGCTTACCATTATTTGGATTTTATAATTACATTCTATTTGTCTCGTGTATATTTTGAATTATCTCTTGCCTTTTTAAAAATTGATCATTTTTAGTATTCCATGTTGTCTCTTCTACAAGCTTATTTACTATACTCCTTTAAAAATTTTTGGTGGTTTCTCAGAGTTTACAAAATAAGCCTTTAACTTAACATACTCTACCTTTAACATTATGCCACTTCTCACATGATCTAAGAAACTTATTAGGTATTTATTTATTTTTCCCATATGTTATCCTATGATCACATACGATTTTCTACATATCATAAACCGCTCAATGAATTGTTATTTTTGCTTTGAGTAGTCAAATAATCAGTTATGTTATTTTTAAACAATAGAAAAACCTACATTTACTCACATCTATACCACTTCTAATGTTTTCTTTCCTTTGTGAGGATCTGAGTTTTTACTGGCTTATACTTACTCAATGTGATTTTTTTTTTTTAAAAAAGCATTTTTGTAGTCTGACTGCTAATGACAAATTTCTCTCAGATGTTTTTGGTATATTAACCAGGAAAAACCCGGTGGAAACTTCCAGAGCACTTTCTCTGTTTCTGTAATACCCTACCCTGCAAAGTCCTGCTACATCACTCTCCAAACTTGATTTTTTTTTTTTTTTGGAGACGGAGTCTCCACTCTGTCACGCAGGCTGGAGTGCAGTGGCATGATCCTGGCTCACTGCAACCTCCTGCCTCAGCCTCTGGAGTAGCTGGGACTATAGGCGCACGCCGCCACACCCAGCTAATTTTTTGTATTTTGTTAGAAACGGGGTTTCACTGCGTTGCCCAGGCTGGTCTCCAACTCCTGAGCCCAGGCAATCTGCCCGCCTCAGCCTCCCAAAGGGCTTGAATTACAGGCGTGAGCCCCCGCGCAGGGCCCAAACTTGAATCTTTGTCTCCTCAGCTCAACAAAATCACTGTGCTCTGATTAGATTACCCTTTCCTGGGCCAAAATTCAGGAAGATCCTCCAGACATAAAGGCAGAGCTCACCTCTTTCTATTTCCCTTCTCTCAAGGATCATAGTCCTCAGCTGCTGCTTCTTCAAGGCCCGCTTCATTTGTTTTACTTATTTTAACCAGTTTTCCATTTGTTTTCAATAGGCGGGCAAGTTCTATAATACTCCACCATGGCCAGAAGTAGATATGTTTATTATCTTCAAATTTTATTCGTAAATGCCATCTTTTCTCTAGTTTTTGTTACTAATACTTAGTTATATTTGTGGGAACTATTTTTACATCTTATTTGTAGAACAGCACTGTGAATAAGTATTTCTGAAAATTTGGTGAGAAGATTTTTTTTTTTTAACCTCCAATATATTCCTGAGTTAAAGCATCTGTGCAGTCTTGGGTGGATATAATGGGATTAAGTGAAAAAGAGAGGAGTAGTTAAGGTCAGAAGCTTCAGTGATATTTGCATATATGGTTACAAGATCCATATTCCTTGTACTGTAGTTAATGTATTCTATGCTTATTGATTTGCCTGACCAGTACTTACCCAACAGGCATAACTACAACAGCTAGAAAACAGTACATCATTATGTCATCTATGTATGCAAAGACCCTCACATGCAGAACTTATGACAAAGTAGGCATACTAAAATCAAAGTCTGTTGTGTCTGGTATTTTATAGTTTGTCATTTCAGTGCATGCTGAGGTTGTGTACTCCTTTATAAAGTGTAAATCTGTATGATTTTTAAACAGCTATGTATTTTACATTTTTATTTAAAATATCCTATCCTGGAAGTTCAAAACTGACTGCCTAGGTATAAGTTGGGAGAAAATAAAGCTTAATACAGAGACAAAGGTAAGAGTAATTTAAGAAGATATGTCATGGCAAACTAAATATGAGTTAAATGCAAAAAAAGCTAGTATAGTCTATGATTGAATCCACTGAAATAAAATATTTACAATAAGAAAGGTGAGCCGCGGTGGCTCACGCTTGTAATCCCAGCACTTTGGGAGGCCGAGGCGGGCAGATCACGAGGTCAGGAGATCGAGACCACAGTGAAACCCCGTCTCTACTAAAAAAGACAAAAAATTAGCCGGGCGTGGTGGCGGGCGCCTGTAGTCCCAGCTACTCGGAGAGGCTGAGGCAGGAGAATGGCGTGAACCTGGGAGGCGGAGCTTGCAGTGAGCCGAGATTGCGCCACTGCACTCCAGCCTGGGCGACAGAGCGAGACTCCGTCTCAAAAAAAAAAAAAAAAAAAAAAAAAGAAAATTTAAAAAAAAGAAAGGTGATAGTCTTATTTTTGCTTGCCAAGGCCATATCCAAATATTTCATTTTTGATGTCTTCTTTTTAATAGGGACATATTGAAATGAAAGTTTAAGAGATTAAGACATTGAGAAGTCTAGAAATCATGTACTGTGATCTGGGCTGGACTAGGTCATGAGGATTTACTAGATTTGGTAATAATTTTCTAGAGTTTTAAAGAAAATTTTATTAAATATTCATTTAACCTTAATTCAGAGCAGAGTCTGAGCATACATGGAGGAAAATTAAAGAATCAGGCCATCTAGTGACAGCTCTCTACCAGTATTCCACTTTGCCAAGCAAGTATGCACTGGCCCCAAACTTGTGTACACCATCCAGCCAAAGGTCATGAATAACCAGACCCAACTCCCTTAGAAGAACATATAGGAATAACTTATTTTTGCTCAAGGTTTCCCTTTGGGAGAGTATCTCAATTGCCTCACTACTCCACTGTAAACAGCTTATCAAAGCATACCATCCAACTAGGCATATAGTACTATCCATGACAGAGACTGCTAAAAAAAGTGACCCTACTCATTACATATCCAGTCTTCTCAGTGTCCCTTTTCAATAAGGACCAGGAGTTGGTGCTACTCTTTTACTAAGTTAAGCACTATTTACGAAAAATAATTGGAAAAAATAGAAACTTGTAGTTTTAAAGTAACTTATTTTATTCAATAAAATACATTGTAACTTTGTTCAAAGAATTTAAGAGTTGCTCTGGGAAGACTGAAATAGAAATTTTACATGTAACCCTAAAGATTAAAGCTAGGGTCAATGTATATAAAATACAAGAGGTAAATGTTGATGTTCTACAAAACCCCAGTTGTAAAAATTAAACTTACAGAGAATCATGGTAAGGGATATTTTTAAATCTTCCCAACCTGTGGAACTAACCATTATTCAAATTGGCCATACTGCAGAAATCTTGACATCCAATATCTTACTCAATATATTTTGTTATTGTAACAGGTAAACTGTATATCTCAATTTATTAACATGATAATTAGTTGTTGATTTATGAAACATCCAAAATAGGTGATTTTGATTGACTAAGTAGAAGACAGAAAACATGACTGTGCTCTATAGATTCATTCAGAGATATGGGCATTAATGCTTCCATTGCAAATGAAAGGTAGAACATTTTATGGACGGGTAGATGTCTATACTACTGCCCTATTAATGTGCCCAGTTACTTGTCCTTCCATTTATTGCTTTCTTCCTCTCATTAAAGTCATTCTTTAATATCACAAACCATTCTGCTTTCTGATTTTTTTTTGTTCTTATAATCAATCTGGACTTTTGAGGGCTCTTCCTTCCTAGCTTGGGTATGTTTATCTTCTGAGCATCTCTGATTAGCACAACTGTCCTTGTGGGCCTATATTCATTCCTCAGTAAGCTATGTATCTTAATCTTGGATTACAAATAAGGACTGTCTTCAATAACCCTAAACCTGCATAACCTAAGTATGATGAGACATACACAAAATAATACATAATATTATAAATGATGTCTGGTCGTCATTATGCCAATCTCTACACGTGATGGAGATAAACTTCATGTCATGTACCATTGCCAACTTTCCTAAAACTTCACTACTGACTTAAACATTCAATATACCCATCTTTTCTTCATCTTATGAAAACATGGTGCCTGAAATTTCCCTCAAACAGTTGTGACTACCTGTGATGATCTTCTTCAAGCCCCAGTCTCTCCACTTACTAATTTTCATACACATTTAGTCAGAGATTGAGTTGAGTTTGTCTGTTCAAAGTCAACGCCTATTCCTGCATATAAACCCCAAACCTTATATTTCCTTCAGGATTATTTCACCTCCTTACCTTTCAGTCTCTCCAGTTTTAATTCTCAGTTTTCTTGTCCATTAACTATAAACTATGCTCAAGTTTTTTCTTCTTAGAAATCTTTATTTTATTGATCAATCTTGTACTCTTATTCCTTTCTCATTCAAATGTCTCAGAAAAGTTGTCCATCCTTACTTTTCCCATTGAATTACCTCATATTCATGCTTCAATTCCTGGTTATCTGGCTTTCATTTTTTCCATTACTGGGTATATACTCAAAGGAACATCAATCATTCCACCATAGAAATACCTGTATGTGTATGTACATTGCAGCATTATTTGCAAAAGCAAAGAGATGGACTCAACCTAGGTGCCCATCAATAGTGAACTGAATAAAGAAAATGTGGTATATATACACCATAAAATACCACACAGCCACTAGAAGGAATGAAGTCACATCATTTGCTGCAACATGGATGCAGCTGGAAGTCATTAGTCCTAAGAAAGTTAATGTAGGTAGGAGCAGAAAACCAAATACCATATGCTCTTACTTATAAATGGGAGCTAGACATTGAGAACACATAAACACAAAGAAGGGAACAATAGACAACGTGGCCTACTTAAGGGTGGAGTGAGGGAGGAGGGGGAGGATTAACAAACTACTTTTCAGGTACTAGGCTCATCACCTGAATGATAAAATAATTTGTAAACCAAACCCTTGTGATGTATAATTTACCCATGTAAACCTGCACATGTACTAATCAAATCCAAAATAAAACTTGAAAAGAACTAAACAGCTATAAAATTTTAAATGCCAAAATCAGAGATAATGGCTGAAAATTTTCTAAATTTGTCAGATGTAAACCTATAGATTCAAGGAGGTGAGCACATTTCAAATAGAATAAAACCTAATAAATCAATGTCTAAACACATTATAATCAAAGTTCTAAAAACTACAACAAAGGATACATCTTGAAAGAAACCAGAGAAAAATGATACTTTACCTTTGGGGAGGTATTTATATGACAGTGGATCAGAAACCTTGGGATCTAGAAGGAAGCAAAATGATTTTCAAGGGTTGAAAAGAACTGTCAATGCAGATCCTTTAGCCAAAATATCCCTAAAAAATGGAGGGAAAAAAAAATACACTCTCAGATGAAGAAAAGGAAGAGAATTTCTCACTAGCACACCTACTCTAAAAAAAATGGCTAAATGAAGTTCTCAAGATAGAAGGAAAACAAAAGAATAAACATTGAAATATCAGGGGGAAATAAAGAACACAAACGATTTTTTCTGTGAGTTTTCTAAATTACGTTTGCTGACAGAACATTATTACAATGATGTGATTTTAAATGTTATACAGGAGAAATACTTAAGGTAATTACATTAGAAATGTGAGAAGGTAAAGGGTCATAAAGTCAGGGGATGTTTCTCAACTGGTAAATGATAACACTGTTGGTCTCTGAAAAAATTTGCATATAAAGTGTAATACAATGCCAACCATTAACATATAAAGAGAGACTCACAAACGTTATCAGTAGTTCTATTTTTAATTTTTTGAGAAACCTCCATACTGTTTACCATAATGATGGTACCAATCTACATTCTCTTGGTGTTCACCAACAGTGAACACAGTATCTCTTTTCTCCACACTCCTTACAAAACTTACCTCCTGTCTTTGATAATAGACATTCTAACAGGTGTGAAGGGATATCTCGTTGTCATTTTGATTTGCATTTCCCTGATGATTAATGATGTTCATCACTTTTTCATATACCTGTTTGCCATTTTTATGTCTTCTTTGGAAAAATATCTATTTAGTTCCTTTGCCCATTTTAAAATCAGGTTATGAAATGAGTTGTGTGTATTTCTTTACATTTTATATAGATTAGCCTTTTATCAGTTACATGGTTTGCCAATATTTCTCCCTATCAGTAGACTGCTTTTTCATTTTGTTAATTATTTATTTTTCTGTGCAGAAGTTTTTTAATTTGATGTAGTCCCACTTGTTGATTTTTGCTTTTGTTGGCTAAGTTTCAGGTGTGATACATAAAAAATCATTGCCAAGGCCAGTATCAAAATTTTTCTCCTATGTTATTTTCCTAAAAGTTTTATGGTTTCACGTCTTACATTGAGGGCTTTCATCCATTTTGAGTTGATGTTTGTGTGGGTTGTAAGAGAAGAGTCCAGTTTTATTCTTTTAAATGTGACTGTCCAGTTTTCCCAGTACCAATTATTGAAGAGATTATCTTTTCTCCATTGTGTGGTCTTGGTGGCCTTGTTGAAAGTTCTGACATAGCATTCCATCTGCTAGGTATATACCAAAAAGGAATGAAATCAGCATCTCACAGAGATGTCTGCACACCCATGTTTGTGGCAGCATGGTACACAATAACCAAGACAGGGAAACAACCTGAAAGAAACACAAATATTGCACATAAGGACAAATATTATATGATCTCACTTATATGTAGAATCTAAAAAAAAAAGTCAAATATATAGAAACAGAGTAGAGCCTTCATTTTCATGGATGAGGGGAAGGAGGAAATGGGGATATACAGGTAAAAGGGTACAAATTTGCATTTCAGTACGATGCATAACTCTAGAGATGTATACGACATGAGGATTATAGTTAATACTGTATACTGAACATTGGCCTAAAACAATAGATTTTAACAAAAACTTTTTTTTTTGAGATGGAGTCTCGCTCTGTCGCCAGGCTGGAGCGTAGTGGGACCATCTCGGCTCACTGCCACCTCCACTTCCCAGGTTCAAGTGATTCTCCTGCCTCAACCTCCTGAGTAGCTGGGACTACAGACAGGCACCACCACGCCCAGCTAATTTTTGTATTTTTAATAGAGATGGAGTTTCACCATCTTGGCCAGGATGGTCTCTATCTTTTTGACCTCGAGATCTGCCTGCCTCAGCCTCCCAAAGTGCTGGGATTACAGGCGTAAGCCACCACGCCCAGCCACAAAGACTTTTTTCTAAATGAGGTGATGTGATCTTCATATCAAGTGATGGATATGTTAATATGCTTGACTAGCAATCATTTCATTAATAGAAATCAAAATATCATGTTGTATACTTTAAATATATACAATAAAGACATATTTGTTATTTTTGAAGAAAAGAAACCACTAGAGGCAAATAAAAATGTAATTGTAGAAAATGTTCAAGCATCCCAGAGAAAGGAAGAAAAAAGAAAACAAATGTAACAATAAAACAGTCAATCAATAAATGGGCAAGCTTCTGCCTTAACATGACAAGAATTAAATTAAATATGGATGGTCTAAATATATCCATTAAAAATATGAAAATCATTGAGGGGATTATAAAACATAAGCCAACTATATGCTTGTATATAAGAATTTATTATAAATATGATATAGACAGATTGGAAGGTAAAGTTTGGAAAATGTATCATGCAAACATTAATAAAAAGAAAGCATGAGTATCTACATAATATAAAAAATGTAGACATCAAAACAAAGAACATTACTATAGACAGAGACAGAAATTATACAAAGATGTAAAGTCTATCCCCAAGAAGATAAAGTAATCTTAAATGAGTATGCACCAAATAAGAGCTGTAAAATGAGTAAAGCACAAACCAAATGACTTGAAAACAGTATAAGCAAATTCACAATTATGGTTGGATATATTAACAGTACTTTAATAGAACAGATAGACCAACCAGATAGCAAAGTAGGAAATAATTAGAACTCAATAATACCACCAACTAATAGGATCTAACAGACGTTAATAGAATACTACACCCTCACAACCAACAAAAAAAAAAAATACATAATTTTAAGTGACCACAGAATATATACCAAGATAGATCATATAAGTTATAAAAAACTTCACTAAATATGAAATAGTTGAAATCATATTGTGTGTTATCTAATCATGATGAAATCAAACTAGAAATAAATAATAAAAAGCTAAGAGAAAAATTTTCAAATACTTAAAAATAACACACTTTTAAATAGTTCATAAGTCAAGAAGAAAAATAAATTACCTTGAAATAAGTAAAAGGGAAAATACAGGGTAACAAAGTTTATGTCATAAAACTAAAGCTGTGATAAGAGGGAAATTTATAGCACTAACTTTATATGCTAGAAAAAGAGGAAAAGTCACAAATCAGTCATCCAGGATTCCACCTCAGAGACCTAAACACAGAAAAGCAAAATCAACCCAAGATATGCAGGAGGAAATAACAAAGATAAGAACAGAAATCAATAAAATTGAAAACAGAAAAATATCAATGAAACAGAGCTGGTTCTTTGAAAAGATTAATAATTTCAAAATTATCTAGAAAGACTGGCAAATTAAAAGAAGATAAAAACTCCCAATATCAGCAATGAAATAGGCTGTAACTATAGACCTTGCAGACAAAAAATGAGTAGAAAGGGACAGCATTAGCAGATATACCTAATGCTAAGTGATGAGTTAATGGGTGCCGCACACCAACATGGCACATGGATACATATGTAACAAACCTGCACATTGTGCACATGTACCCTAAAACTTAAAGTAGAATAATAATAATAATAATAATAATAATAATAATAATAATAAAGGGATTACCATGGGAAGTTTTTCACCACTGTATCTGACAACTTAGATGAAATGAACTACTTCCTGGAAAAACAAACTACCACATTTGCTCAGAATGAAGTAGATAATTTATACAGATAACCCTATAACTATCTGAATGAATCACTTAAAGATTCTCCCCACAACCACAAAATTTTCAGGCCCAGATGGAATCACTGGAGAAGTGTACCAAATGTTTTAAAAACTACTATCCCCAGTTTTAAACAATTTCTTCCAGGAAAAAATGTGGAGGAGAAAATATTTTCCAATTCATCTTATGAATCTAGTATAACTTTGATACTAAAATAGAAAGACAGTACAAAATAAAAGATTAAAGAACAATGTCACGTAAAAATATGCAGGCAGTGAAAGAGAGAAAATATTTACAAACCTCCTATTTATATTTTTATATGAACATATAAAAATTTGAAACAACATAGAATTTAGCAATACATACAAACATAGATGAATAGAATTTAGCAATACATAAACATAATTTATAATCATGACCAAGTGGTGTCTGTTTCAGGGTCCAAGGCTAGGTAAATAGTAAAATATCAATCTATGAAAATCACCACCTTAACAAGCTATAGAAGAAAGATTATATAATCATATCAATTGATGCAGAAAAATCATAATCAACCCTGATGTGTAATAAAAACTATCAGAAAACTGGAAATAGAAACTAATTCAACTTGACAAAGAGTGACTTCAAAAAGTTCTACAGGTAACATCATACTTAATGATGAAAGACTGAATACTTTACCTGAAGATTGTGAATAAGACAAGGATGCCTTCTTTCACCACTCTTATTTAACATGGTGCTATGAGTTTTTAGTAGCACTAGAAGAAAAGGAAATCAAAGACATTCAGATCAGAAAAAACATAACTTTTCTAAGTTGCAGATAGCACACATGTCTACAGAGAAAATCCCAAGCAAGCTACAAAAACATTTTTATAGCTAATAAGTGAGTTAAATGTTGCAGGATAGAAGATAAACCTTAAAAAATCTATTTTATTTCTGCAGGCTAGCAAGAAATACATGGGCAATGAAATTCCAAACATACCACGTATAAACAGCTCAAAAATAATTCTTTGGTGTAAATGTAATAAAACCTGTATAGGACTTGTATTCTTTTTTTTTGTTTGTTTGTTTTGTTTTGTTTTGTTTTCTTATTTTTTATTTTTTTATTCTTTGTTTTTAACACAGAGACAAGGTATCCCTATGTTATCCAGGCTGGTCTCAAACTCCTGGACTCAAGTGATCCTCCCGACTCAGGCTCCCAAAGTGCTGGGATTACAGGCATGAGTCACTATTTTTTTTATTATTATTGTTATACTTTAGGTTTTAGGGTACATGTGCACAATGTGCAGGTTTGTTACATATGTATCCATGTGCCATGTTGATTTCCTGCACCCATTAACTCGTCATTTAGCATTAAGTATATCTCCTAATGCTGTCCCTCCCCCCTCCCCCAACCCCACAACAGTCCCCGGAGTGTGATGTTCCCCTTCCTGTGTCCATGAATTCTCATTGTTCAATTCCCACCTATGAGTGAGAACATGCGGTGTTTGGTTTTTTGTCCTTGCGATAGTTTACTGAGAATGATGTTTTCCAGTTTCATCCATGTCCCTACAAAGGACATGAACTCATCATTTTTTATGGCTGCATAGTATTCCATGGTGTATATGTGCCACATTTTCTTAATCCAGTCTATCGTTGTTGGACATTTGGGTTGGTTCCAACTCTTTGCTATTGTGAATAGTGCCGCAATAAACATACGTGTGCATGTGTCTTTATAGCAGCATGATTTATAGTCCTTTGGGTATATACCCAGTAATGGGATGGCTGGGTCAAATGGTATTTCTAGTTCGAGATCCCTGAGGAATCGCCACACTGACTTCCACAATGGTTGAACTAGTTTACAGTCCCACCAACAGTGTAAAAGTGTTCCTATTTCTCCCCATCCTCTCCAGCATCTGTTGTTTCCTGACTTTGTAATGATGGCCATTCTAACTGGTGTGAGATGGTATCTCACTGTGGTTCGATTTGCATTTCTCTGATGGCCAGTGATGATGAGCATTTCTTCATGTGTTTTTTGGCTGCATAAATGTCTTCTTTTGAGATGGGTCTGTTCATGTCCTTTGCCCAATTTTTGATGGGGTTGTTTGTTTTTTTCTTGTAAATTTGTTTGAGTTCATTGTAGATTCTGGTTATCAGCCCTTTGTCAGATGAGTAGGTTGCAAAAATTTTCTCCCATTCTGTAGGTTGTCTATTCACTCTGATGGTAGTTTCATTTGCTATGCGGAAGCTCTTTAGTTTAATTAGATCCCATTTGTCAATTTTGGCTTTTGTTGCCATTGCTTTTGGTGTTTTAGACATGAAGTCCTTGCCCACGCCTATGTCCTGAATGGTATTGCCTAGGTTTTCTTGTAGGATTTTAATGGTTTTAGGTCTAACATTTAAGCCTTTAATCCATCTTGAATTAATTTTTGTATAAAATGTAAGGAAGGGATCCAGTTTCAACTTTCTACATATGGCTAGCCAGTTTTCCCAGCACCATTTATTAAATAGGGAATCCTTTCCCCATTTCTGGTTTTTGTCTGGTTTCTCAAAGATCAGATAATTGTAGATATGTGGCATCATTTCTGAGGGCTCTGTTCTGTTCCATTGATCTGTGTCTCTGTTGTGGTACCAGTACCATGCTGTTTTGGTTACTGTAGCCTTGTAGTATAGTTTGAAGTCAGGTAGCGTGATGCCTCCAGCTTTGTTCTTTTGGCTTAGGATTGACTTGGCGATGCGGGCTCTTTTTTGGTTCCATATGAACTTTAAAGTAGTTTTTTTCTAATTCTGTGAAGAAAGTCATTGGTAGCTTGATGGGGATGGCATTGAATCTATAAATTACCTTGGGCAGTATGGCCATTTTCACGATATTGATTCTTCCAACCCATGAGCATGGAATGTTCTTCCATTTGTTTGTATCCTCTTTTATTTCATTGAGCAGTGGTTTGTAGTTCTCCTTGAAGAGGTCCTTCACATCCCTTGTAAGTTAGATTCCTAGGTATTTTATTCTCTTTGAAGCAATTGTGAATGGGAGTTCACTCATGATTTGGCTCTCTGTTTATCTGTGATTGGTGTACAAGAATGCTTGTGATTTTTGTACATTGATTTTGTATCCTGAGACTTTGCTGAAGTTGCTAATCAGCTTAAGGAGATTTTGGGCTGAGACAATGGGGTTTTCTAGATATACAATCATGTCATCTGCAAACAGGGACAATTTGACTTCCTCTTTTCCTAATTGAATACCCTTTATTTCCTTCTCCTGCCTAATTGCTCTGGCCAGAACTTCCAGCACTATGTTGAATAGGAGTGGTGAGAGAGGGCATCCCTGTCTTGTGCCAGTTTTCAGAGGGAATGCTTCCAGTTTTTGCCCATTCAGTATGATATTGGCTGTGGGTTTGTCATAGATAGCTCTTATTATTTTGAAATACGTCCCATCAATACCTAATTTATTGAGAGTTTTTAGCATGAAGGGTTGTTGAATTTTGTCAAAGGTCTTTTCTGCATCTATTGAGATAATCCTGTGGTTTTTGTCTTTGGTTCTGTTTATATGCTGGATTACATTTATTGATTTGCGTATGTTGAACTAGCCTTGCATCCCAGGGATGAAGCCCACTTGATTATGGTGGATAAGCTTTTTGATGTGCTGCTGGATTCGGTTTGCCAGTATTTTATTGAGGATTTTTGCATCAATGTTCATCAAGGATATTGGTCTGAAATTCTCTTTTTTGGTTATGTCTCTGCCAGGCTTTGGTATCAGGACGATGTTGGCTTCATAAAATGTGTTAGGGAGGATTCCCTCTTTTTCTATCGATTGGAATAGTTTCAGAAGGAATGGTACTAGTTCCTCCTTGTACCTCTGGTAGAATTCAGCTGTGAATCCATCAGGTCCTGGACTCTTTTTGGTTGGTAAGCTATTGATTATTGCCACAATTCCAGAGCCTGTTATTGGTCTATTCAGAGATTCAACTTCTTCCTGGTTTAGTCTTGGGAGGGTGTATTTGTCGAGGAATTTATCCATTTCTTCTAGATTTTCTAGTTTATTTGCGTAGAGGTGTTTGTAGTATTCTCTGATGGTAGATTGTATTTCTGTGGGATCAGTGGTGATATCCCCTTTTTCATTTTTTATTGCATCTATTTGATTCTTCTCTCTTTTCTTCTTTATTAGTCTTGCTAGCGGTCTATCAATTTTGTTGATCTTTTCAAAAAACCAGCTTCTGGATTCATTAATTTTTTGAAGGGTTTTTTGTGTCTCTATTTCCTTCAGTTCTGCTCTGATTTTAGTTATTTCTAGCCTTCTGCTAGCTTTTGAATGTGTTTGCTCTTGCTTTTCTAGTTCTTTTAATTGTGATGTTAGGGTGTCAATTTTGGATCTTTCCTGCTTTCTCTTGTGGGCATTTAGTGCTATAAATTTCCCTCTACACACTGCTTTGAACGTGTCCCAGAGATTCTGGTATGTTATGTCTTTGTTCTCATTGGTTTCAAAGAACATCTTTATTTCTGCCTTCATTTCATTATGTACCCAATAGTCATTCCGGAGCAGGTTGTTCAGTTTCCATGTAGTTGAGGGGCTTTGAGTGAGTTTCTTAATCCTGAGTTCTAGTTTGATTGCACTGTGGTCTGAGAGACGTTTGTTAAAATTTCTGTTCTTTTACATTTGCTGAGGAGAGCTTTACTTCCAACTATGTGGTCAATTTTGGAATAGGTGTGGTGTGGTGCTGAAAAAAATGTATATTCTGTTGATTTGGGGTGGAGAGTTCTGTAGATGTCTATTAGGTCCACTTTATGTAGAGCTGAGTTCAATTCCTGGATATCCTTGTTAACTTTCTGTCTCGTTGATCTGTCTAATGTTGACAGTGGGGTGTTAAAATCTCACATTATTATTGTGTGGGAGTTTAAGTCCCTTTGTAGGTCACTGAGGACTTGCTTTATGAATCTGGGTGCTCCTGTGTTGGGTGCATATATATTTAGGATAGTTAGCTCTTCTTGTTGAATTGATCCCTTTACCATTATGTAATGGCCTTCTTTGTCTCTTTTGATCTTTGTTGGTTTAAAGTCTGTTTTATCAGAGACTAGGATTGCAACCCTTGCCTTTTTTTGTTTTCCATTTGCTTGATAGATCTTCCTCCATCCCATTATTTTGAGTCTGTGTGTGTCTCTGCACGTGAGATGGTTTTCCTGAATACAGCACACTGATGGGTCCTGACTCCTTATCCAGTTTGCCAGTCTGTGTCTTTTAATTGGAGCATTTAGCCCATTTACATTTAACGTTAATATTGTTATGTGTGAATCTGATCCTGTCATTGTGATGTTAGTTGGTTATTTTGGTCATTAGTTGCTGCAGTTTCTTCCTAGCCTCGATGGTCTTTACAATTTGGTGTGTTTTTGCAGTGGCTGGCACTGGTTGTTCCTTTCCATGTTTAGTGCTTCCTTCAGGAGCTCTTTTAGGGCAGGCCTGGTGGTGACAAAATCACTCAGCATTCGCTTGTCTGTAAAGTATTTTATTTCTCCTTCACTTATGAAGCTTAGTTTGGCGGGATAGGAAATTCTGGGTTGAAAATTCTTTTCTTTAAGAATGTTGAATATCGGCCCTCACTCTCTTCTGGCTTGTAGAGTTTCTGCTGAGAGATCAGCTGTTAGTCTGATGGGCTTCCCTTTGTGGGTAACCCGACCTTTCTCTCTGGCTGCCCTTAACATTTTTTCCTTCATTTCAACTTTGGTGAATCTGACAATTATGTGTCTTGGGGTTGCTCTTCTCGAGGAGTATCTTTGTGGCGTTCTCTGTATTTCCTGAATCTGAATGTTGGCCTGCCTTGCTAGATTGGGGAAGTTCTCCTGGATAATATCTTGCAGAGTGTTTTCCAACTTGGTTCCATTCTCCCCGTCATTTTCAAGTACACCAATCAGACGTAGGTTTGGTCTTTTCACATAGTCCCAAATTTCTTGGAGGCTTTGTTCATTTCTTTTTATTCCTTTTTCTCTAAACTTCCCTTCTCGCTTCATTTCATTCATTTCATCTTCCATCAGCAGTACCCTTTCTTCCAGTTGATCGCATCTGCTACTGAGGCTTCTGCAATCTTCGCGTAGTTCTCGAAACTTGGCTTTCAGCTCCATCAGCTCCTTTAAGCCCTTCTCTCCATTGGTTATTCTAGTTATCCATTCTTCTAATTTTTTTTCAAAGTTTTTAACTTCTTTGCTATTGTTTTGAATTTCCTCCCGTAGCTCAGAGTAGTTTGATCATCTTAAGCCTTCTTCTCTCAACTCGTCAAAGTCATCCTCCATCCAGCTTTGTTCCGTTGCTGGTGAGGAACTGTGTTCCTTTGGAGGAGGAGAGGTGCTCTGCTTTTTAGAGTTTCCAGTTTTTCTGCTCTGTTTTTTCCCCATCTTTGTGGTTTTATCTACTTTTTGTCTTTGATGATGGTGATGTACAGATGGGTTTTTGGTGTGGATGTCCTTCCTGTTTGTTAGTTTTCCTTCTACCAGACAGGACCCTCAGCTGCAGGTCTGTTGGAGTTTACTAGAGGTCCACTCCAGACCCCGTTTGGCTGGGTGTCAGCAGTGGTGGCTGCAGAACAGCAGATTTTCGTGAGACCACAAATTCAGCTGTCTGATAGTTCCTCTGGAAGTTTTGTCTCAGAGGAGTACCCGGCCAAGTGAGGTGTCAGTCTGTCCCTACTTGGGGGTTGCCTCCCAGTTAGGCTGCTCAGGGGTGAGGGACCCACTTTAGGAGGCAGTCTGTCCGTTCTCAGATCTCCAACTGCGTGCTGGGAGAACCACTACTCTCTTCAAAGCTGTCAGTCAGACAGGGACATTTAAGTCTGAAGAGGTTCCTGCTGAATTTTCATTTGTCTGTGCCCTGCCCCCAGAGGTGGAGCCTACAGAGGCAGGCAGGCCTCCTTGAGCTGTGGTGGGCTCCACCCAGTTCGAGCTTCTTGGCTGCTTTGTTTACCTAAGCAAGCCTGGGCAATGGTGGGCACCCCTCCCCCAGCCTTGCTGCCACCTTGCAGCTTGATCTCAGACTGCTGTGCTAGCAATCAGTGAGACTCTGTGGGCATAGGACCCTCTGAGCCAGGTGCGGGATACAATCTCCTAGTGTGCCGTTTTCCAGGCCCGTTGGAAAAGCGCAGTATTAGGGTGGGAGTGACCCGATATTCCAGGTGCCGTCTGTTACCCCTTTCTTTGACTAGGAAAGGGAACTCCCTGACCCCTTGCGCTTCCCCAGTGAGGCAATGCCTCACCCTGCTTCGGCTCGTGCACAGTGTGCTTCACCGACTGTCCTGCACCCACTGTTTGGCACTCCCTAGTGAGATGAAACCGGTACCTCAAACAGAAATGCAGAAATCACCCGGTCTTCTGTGTTGCTCAGGCTGGGAGCTGCAGACCGGAGCTGTTCCTATTTGGCCATCTTGGCTCCCAGGACTTGTATTCTGAAAACTTTACATTGATGAAAAAATCAAATAAGATATAAATAAATGAAAAGAAATACTATGTTAATGGATTGAAAGAAAATCAAACCAGTAAATATATTCCCCCCAAAAGATATACTGGGCCGGATGCGGTGGCTCACACTTGTAATCCCAACACTTTGGGAGGCTGAGGCGGGTGGATCACGAGGTCAGTAGATAGAGACCACAGTGAAACCCCGTCTCTACTAAAAATACAAAAAAATTAGCCGGGCATGGTGGCGGGCGCCTGTAGTCCCATCTACTCGGAGAGGCTGAGGCAGGAGAATGGCATGAATCTGGGAGGCGGAGCTTGCAGTGAGCCGAGATCGCGCCACTGCACTCCAGCCTGGGCAACAGAGCGAGACTGTCTCAAAAAAAAAAAAAAGACTGGCAAGACTGACACAATTATTATCAAAATACGAGCAAGATTATTTTAGACATAAATCAGGTTATCCTGAAATTTATACAGAAAGACCATAGAACTAAAGTAGATTAAACAATTTTATATTTAAAAAGTATAAAAAAGAAAAATCAGGCTATTTAATACTTACTCTACAACTACGATAATCAGTAGCATGTGGTATTGTCAAAGAGACAGACACATAAATTGATGAACAAGTAGAGATCTCATAAATAGACCCATACCAGACTGTTCAACCGATGTTGACATCACAAAGGTGCAAAAGCAAGTCAATGGAGGAAAGATAGCCTTTCTAACAAATGGTGCTGAAGCAATTGGACATCCATGGCCTCCCCTCAAAAAATATGTAATTTGACCTAAATTCATAAAAATTAACAAAATGAATCATGGACTTAAATGTAAAAGTCAAAGCTATATAACTTTTAAGAAAAGAAACCAGGAAATCTTCAAGATACACGATTAAAGAATTTACATACTTAGCACAAAAGCATGATCCATAAAAAGAAAAGTTAATCAAATGATCTTCATTAGCTCATTTCCTTCATTGCTTTTGTGGTAAGGAAAAGGTCCTGTTAAGCTGAAAAAGACAAGCTAATGAGTGAGAGAAACTATTTACAAACCACCTAGCCAACAAAGGAAGAATAGCAAGAATATATAACCCAAATCACAACAGTAAAAAAGCAACAATCTGATTACACAATTGAGCAAAAGACATGAAGATACATTCCACCCAACAGGATTACAGATGGTGAATAAGTGCATGAAAATATGTTCATCATCATTAACCACTAGGGAAATGTGAGTTAAAACCACAATGAGATGTCACTACACATCAATCAGAATGGCTAAAACAAAAAATAGTGACAACATAGAATTCTAGCAAGCATTCACAGAAACTGGATCACACATTGCTGAGGAAAATGTAGCTTTTGAGTAGCTCTCAGAAACAAACTTTGGCAGTCTCTTAAAAAAATAAATATGTAACCACTATAGGACCCAGAAACTGTGTCCTAATCATTTATCCCAGAGAAATGAAAACCTATGTTCACACAAAATGCAGTACCCAATATTTATATGAGCTTTATTCCTAATAGTGTAAAAACCCATGGAAATAAATCTCTCACAGTTGAAAGGTAAAAAGAACTGTAATATCCATACCATGGAATACTGCTCAAACAATACAAAGAAACAAATTTTTGATACCTCCAACAACCTGGCTCTCTAGAGATTATGTTGTGTACACAATCCCAAAAGGTTACATATGATATGATTCCATTTATTTATAACATGCATGAAATGGCAAAATTAGAGCAATGGAGAATGTATTGGTGCTTCCCTGGGGTTAGAGGAGTTGAGAGTGAAAGGGAAACAGGTTTGGCTGAAAACAAGAAAACAACATGAGAAAGCTCTGTAGTAAAGGAAATTTTCTGTATCTTGACTATATCAAGGCTAATATCCTGGTTGTGATATAGTTTGTAAAAATTTGCCATTAAGGAAAACTTGATAAATTACACACGGGATCTCTTTGTATTATTTCATACAACCACATGTGAATCAGCAATTATCTCTAAATAAAAAGTGTAATAAAAAAAAAACCCTGAAAACGGAAAGTTGATTGAGTACCAGAAGCCAGATAATCGTGGGTTATAGAATTTAGAGGGTGGTAGGGAATTATATATGGGCAAATCTTATGTTGTCCCCTAAGGCAAATCTGATATTTATTGGTTAAATTTATAGATGTTTCTTTCTCTGTGCACTACTCAAATGTAGTTATTTACTCCATTTCAGTGCTCAGTTGCTATGCTCTTTTCCATACACTCACTGAGTGAGCTCATACATTCTCACGGTTGTAACTGCTATATGCTAATGATTTCCAAACTGACATTGTCAGTCGTTTTTCCTCAGACTTCAAATTCTTACACTCCATTGCATAGCAGACGTGCTCATGTGGATGTTCTGCAGACACCTTATTGAAAGAAGAATTCCTCACTTTCCTCCTCTTGCAGTCTCTGTTTCAATTAGTGTCACAACCCTCCAACAGTTCTGCCTAATTAGTAACCTGAAAACTATTCTTGACTCCAGCATAACTTTCAGACCTCTAGCCACTCAAGCACCAAGTTTAGACACTTTATTTTCACATCTATTTTTGCCTTGCTCAGGTTCTCATATTTCTCTCCTGCAAACTACTGCTATATTTTTCTAACTAGTTTCTCTTCCTTGAGAATTGCCCACCTCATTAATCCTTTGCTCATCTTCCAGAGTTTTCTAAATTGCAAATTATCCATGCCATCCTCAACTGTCCACGGAATAAAACTTAAAATCTATGTCAAGTATAAAAGCCCTCTGTGATCTGATTTCTTCTACCTCTCAGACTCATTTAGTTCTTTTCTCTGCCTGGAACTTGATGCCCCGGGAGCACTGGATTGCAGGCAACTACCACCCTATGTCATACTTCTCGCCTTTTTTGTAATGACCCTCTGGTAGTAAAATGCTATACCTTTCCCTACCCAACCCTCCCAGAGACCATTCTCCACTCCCCTCCATCTGTTTTATTACTGTTCAATATTTAAAACTCTTATTAAACATTAATTCCTCATCCTGACCTTAAAGGATTACATGATTGTCCCCTATCTTCTCACAGCACCCTGTGTAAGTCTTTACCATGGCCCCACCTATATACTAGATAGATATCCAGTTTCCCCAGTAGACAAGGGGATATTCAAGGGCAAGAAATATGCTACACTACAGAATAATGATGCCGAGTAGATGTAGAATCTTTCAAAAACTATCCCAGCTTTCATTTTATAAAGATCACTTTTTATAAACTCTCAGAACTCAAAACATTAGGAAGATGTGTATTTGTTCATTCATTCAACCAATACGTACTAACGGACAACCGTTGTGCCAGGGGCTAGGAATATAATGATGAGAAGGCAAGCTTCATGTCCTCAAGCTTATACTTAAGTGTTATGTCACTCTGTAAAATGTTGTGCAATGGAAAAGATATGATTTTAGCATCTGTTTCACATGATCAATACAATGATTGGAAGAAAGTGGTGTTAACGATATTACAGGAAGCCAAAGACTCAAATATCAGAGTTAGGCCAAGTAATCACCAAGAAAAGGATCCTGACAGAGACACAGTAGTAAGGTGCAGAAAGAAATATTTGAGGTCATTGTGGTGGGAAGAATTGAAAGAGTTTAGAGCAAATAAGGATATGGGGTGAATGACTTTAAAAAGGTGTTTGCAGACATACTTGGCTTGATTTTATGGATAGATTAAAATGTGGGACATAAGTGGTGCCAATTCTAAACAACCTGCAGAGGACACGCAATTGTCCTTAGATGAACTTAGTAGACTCTACATTAGTGAGACTTTGCCTCACTGACTATGGGGGTATGTTAGGCTGTTCTTGCATTGCTATAAAGAAATACCTGAGACCAGATAATTTATAATGAAAAGAGGGTTAATTGGCTCATGGCCCCAAAGGCTGTACAAGCATGGCACTGGCATCTGCTTGGCTTCTGGGGAAGCCTCAGGGAGCTTGTACTCATGGCGGAAGGGGAAGTGGTAGTAAACATATCACATGGTAAAAGCAGGAGCAAGAGAGCTTGGGGGGTGGTGTGTCACATAGTTTTAAATAACCAGATCTCACAAGAACTCACTACCACGAGAAATCACTACAGTGAGGATGGTACTAAGCCATGAGGGATCTACCCCCATGACCCAAACACTTCCTACCAGGCCCTACCTCTAAACTTGAAAATTACATTTCAACATAAGATTTGGGTGGAGACAAATATCCAAACTATATCAGGGGGATTCTGATCCCTACTGTTTTGCAGAATAAACTTCCTTCTAGACATTGTCAGTCCTGACTCTCTAAATTGTTAAAGTCAAAAACCAAGCAAAATAAAACCCTTAGTCATCTCATCCCAGCACTGAACCACAAGAAGATTGTATAGCTTCTGCTATAGAATAAGAAGATCAAGAATTTCTTCTTTCCTAGGTCATGTTACTATCGAGTCCCACCGTTAGGAGTGAGTTCAGTTGTACTAACTCAGAGTCAAGAAATCGGGTCCAGGACACCTGGGTCTCCTCAAGAAAGATGTCTGTCTACCTTCTCAGGTTCTTTTATGTTATAAATAGGAATTCTTACAGAGACACCTGTCTCACCCTAGTTCCCAGGTCAACTCTAGCCCTACTTAGAAACTTTGCCCCCTCTGTTCTTGTACTATTGTCTTTGGAGCAATTATGCTCTCCCAGAATTCAGAATGTGTCCCTGTCCCTGTGGAGGCTGGAAAGTTTTAGCTTCATGAGGTACGCATTCACCATAAGAAAATGAAAGTGGTTAGAAACAGAATCATGAAATAATAAAGAACCACCCAAAGGACCATGATCCCTGACTCCACCGCCATGTCTACAGAGTCTGGGACATGCAGTCATTTATTAATCAATTAATTTTTGTTCAACAACGATGTATAAAGCCCCTACTATGTAGCAAACGGTGTTAAGTGCTTAGAGCTTTCAGTCTAGTGGGCTCTGACCATTTGGTTTACAAACTACCTCTTAGTCCCAAGTCATTCACACTGAAAGGGCATACACGGGGCTGCCGAGCAGCCTACCCTTTCCTAAAAAATGAGCACACTTCAGGGTTTATTGCTTCTTACTCTCTTGCCTTAAAGCCTTGGGTTTAGGTTTTTTTTTTTTTTTTCTTTTCCTCTCTCGAGACAGAGTCTCCTTCTGTCACCCAGACTGGATTTAAGTGGTATGATCTTAGCTCACTGCAACCTCCACCTCCCAGATTCAAGCAATTAATCCTGCCTCAGCCTCCTGGGTAGTTGGGATTACAGGTGCCCACCACCACGCCCAGCTAAGTTTTGTATTTTTAGTAGATACTGGGTTTTGTCATGTTGGCCAGGCTGGTCTTGAACTCCTGACCCAGGTGATCTGCCCGCCTTGGCCCCCAAAGTGCTGGGATTACAGGTGTGAGCCACCACGCCCATACCATAGGCTTTTCAAGACCTCCAACACCTCCCTAAGTGAACCTGAATAGTCATTTCCCACTTTCTGCATTCAGTATATAATTCAAGCTAAGACATAGCTGTAGCTGTAGTAGTACCTACCAATATATGGTCTACCTAAGAAGGGTTGATAATCTCACTGCTATTATTTCCAAACCTGATGTACTTCATGGTAAACTAGAACATTCCAGTGTTCAAAGGGCTTAGCTCTTCCCTACCCCTGACTTATTGGTCTAGCACATTCCCCACTTCCACTCAGTTTTCTGCCTTATACTTCAGTTTCTTCTTCAAGCAGGAGTGCTCTCTTGAATTCCAACCCATTTGCCTAGGGTCCTAATATGCTTCCAAGCTCTAACCAACTTCATCCACAGGAAAGCATTTGATATTTACTCTTATTCTCCCACTTATTTATCAGAGTGAGTTCTTTCTTCGACGGACCACTCTGAAATACCACTATTCAGCTCACCACCTGCTCCTACCCACCTGATTTCAGGTACTCCCACCATCTGTGGCCCTGCTGCTATGCCAAGCCATCAGTTCTGCATTTTACCAAGCCCTGGCATGCCTCCAGCAACAATTATTATGCACAGGTAGTTCAAGGGTGGATTGAGACTGCAATCTTTCTTATGATATTTCTTTCCATAGGATAGCTAGAAAATTCAAAATTAAGCAGTAGTACAATGAGTTGAAATAATTTACAGATATTTTTAATGCTGGAGAAAAAATAATGATCTGATTAAATCTTCCCCTAAGAAATCATTATTCTATTGGGTTCATCCAAATAGCAGGGTGTGATTTTAATTATTATAATGGAACATAATTGTCACTAAACTGAAGAGTTAATTATTCTGAAAATAATTGTGTCATTCTTCCACAAATCAAATGACACAAAAATGTATTTTGTGGCTCTGAGTTTTGAATAATACCAACACAGCCAATATATTTACTCATGTGAAACTTAAGCAACAATCACTTGTGATTCACCCAATTTTCTCCCAAGAGTTGGATTTGCAATTTTAAACTTGCAAATTATATGGAAGCTTCATTATTTCTCTAATGGGAAACACAAGATTCTTACAGAAGTGCCTCAGAATTGGCATTTGCCATCTATCTTAAATGCCACCATCTTGTTGGAGTGTTGTTATAGGTCTCACTGAGACTGTCTAGTTGTTTGTCTTTTCTATTTTATAACTCTTGATCCATGGGTTAATTTTCAGGCAATACAGCAGAGACCCAAAGACATGAAATTATCAGACATTATATTATCCTGAAATGAAGGCCAAAATTGTATCCCTGGAGAAAAACAGTCAGTATTCTCAAGGTTAAGATTGAATTGTGGCTCTCAGGGCATAATCGAAGACGAGTCTTAGGCAAAAATAATGGAGTAGAAATATTTGGTAGCATAACTTACTTTCCTTATCTGGGGCTTACTTCAATTAAGTTGAGCATCATTTCATACTATGTTTCTAGATTTCTATTTGTTGGTATATCTGAACTTGCCTGCCTTTTCCATCATACCACCCGTCTCACAGCCCATATTCTGGGGCCTTGGGCCCCTTTACCTGTAATATTAATGGTTTAATTAGAGTCTTATTCTCTCACGAAACCTGTCCTGTAAGTACTTGAATCAATTGGAACCATTAGTATGATTTGCTATCATAAAAGTCTTTTGGTTTTAAAATTATTCTTCAACTGACAGATGTCATAAAGTCAAGAGAGAGGAAGCTACATAATTTGGAACCGGCCCCAACAGATGTGTCAGGGATCAGAGGGGCATATGGACATGGTGGAATTTAAGCTTTAGGTGAGGGAGAGTCAATTAAAGATTAAGTGAATACAAAGTTTCCATTGGGCCCCTCTGATATCAATTGCTATCATGGAAAACTAAGACTATACTCAGAATTCAAAAACAAGACTATTTTTTTTTTAAGAACTAGAATTCAGGAAGGAAGAGGGGCTGGGAGCAGCACACACTAAATCCTTAATACATCAAAATTATAGAGTTTCATTTATAATTAATATAGGTTGTATTCTAATATTTGCCTAGTGGTTAGCATGAAGTACGAACCTCATGACACTCAGGCAGTAGAGATGAGAAAATGTAGCACTAAAACGGGCAGTGTGAGTGGCCAGAAAGAGAAGGAAAAAAATATGTAGGAAGAGATTTTTCATGGAAACTCAGGAAGTATTTAGTTGGTGCAAAAGTGACTGCAGTTTTTGCCATGATTTTCAATGGCAAAAACGGTGATTAGTTTTGTACCAACTTAATAGAATGTTTTCACAGACAGAGAGGTCAATTGTATCGGAGGTTTTTGAGAATCAAATAAACTGAGAAGAGAAAAATGCTCATTGAATTTAACAATCTACATGTTATGGGTTACTTTAACAAGATGATTTTGTGGAAAGATGAAGATAGTAACTAGATCGGAAGACTGAGAGGTAAGTGGCATGAATGCTGACAATGATTATAGACAACCAAAGGGGAGATAGAAGATATGGGGAGAGGTTAAGAAGAAAGATTTGTTTATTTTTGTTTTCGTGTTAATTGGGACGAACTCCAGTGTGTTTAGAAACAATTCAGCTGAGAGGAAGTAAATGAATATGCAAGAGAAAGAGAAGGGATTAAGCAGTACAGCATGGTGTCTGATCAGGCTAGCATTCATGAGACCAAAGCAGAAATTCAATATGAGGATTGGCCCCAGATTACAGGAGAAGCAGTTCCCGGCTCTGTCATTAACTCTTAAGAGGAACCCTAGAGGTTGGTAATTCCATTTTCTCAGTTAAGGCCTGCTTCTCTCTTCTTGAAATACCAGCAGCATATCTGAGGTTTGATTCCTGAGAGCCTTTTCCAATTTGAGATGAGGATTACATTATTTTTACAATGATGAGAAGCCTGAAACTCCACCTGCTTCCAGATAGGAAAGCAAACTTAAGACAATACTGCAAATGTGAGGCACACTCCCTCTTGGGTGTCCCTAACCACCAGTGACAGCTTCTGGTTATGTTGCTTATAGATCCTAATCCTGGGAGCAGAGGCTTGAGTTACTTATTAATGGAGAATGGAAAAAAACAAGGTTGAGATACATTCTAAGTGTCATTTCCAAAATGTATTTTTTAAAAAAGATTAAAAAGGGGAAATAAATTTACTTTTGCTCTACTTGTGGCTCATGTCATACCATTGGCACAATCAATGCACAACCCTGCATGGTTATTCTGAGATTGTGGAGTCCAACAGAATAAAGTAAGCTGAAAGGGGAAGAGCCTGCCACTGGCTCAGAATTGGGTTCCATAAACTAAGCCCACAGACCCTACATACATTTTATTTTTGTAAAAAAAAAATAAATAAATTCAAACAGTTATGCCTAGTAATTTATGTATTCTCCATGGCTGTGTTTGTGCAGCAGTGGAAAAATCGAACAGTTGTTACAGAGACCATATGACTCTCATAGACTGAGATAGTTATCCAGTCCTTTTTCAGAAAAGAATTGGAGCACTCTTGGCCTTGAGGAATGGAAGAGTTATGCAATGTCTCAGGCTATTGAAAGAGAAGGATGTGAGACTTCCCACTTTTCCGTGGAGGAGATGCTTTCAGACTGATCTAACAGGCAGAATCCACAGACCCAGATAGAGGGCTGGATAGTAGAGGCAGTGCCCAAGTCCTCATAAGTGTTCAGAGGTCAAGCTCCTTTCTTTTATTAGCAGACTGCAATTCCAAGGGGACTTTGCTTATGGAAGCAATGCAAAACCCAAGAATCAAGGCAGCAACAGAAGGCTAAGTTAGAAGCCATCTAACACTGGCTTTGGGTCACTTACAGTCAAGAGTCTGGTGGTACTGACTCTAAGGCAGAAGAGTCTGGGCAAAGAGTGATGGTCATTGTGTTGAAACAGAAGCCGTAGACAAGATCCGTAGCAGTTGTAAATTTTTCATAAATTAAAATGATAAAGCTGGTACCCAGTTTTGACTTCATTAGTAATAATAATAGCTTAGCTAACATTTGTTGAGAGCTTTCTAAGCTCTCATAATTACACCTTATACTAACATGCACAGCACAGTATTATTATTTTTAAAAATTTTAGGTTCTGGGATACATGTGCAGAACATGGAAGTTTGTTACATAGCTATACATGTGCCATGGTGATTTGCTGCACCTATCAACCCGTCATCTAGGTTTTAAGTCCCACATACATTAGGTATTTATCCTAATGCTATCCCTCCCCTTGCCCCCCACTCCCAGACAGACCCCAGTGTATGATGTTCCCCTCCCTGTGTCCATGTGTTCTCGTGTTCAACTCCCACTTATGAGTGAAAACATATGTTGTCTGGTTTTCTGTTCCTGTGTTAGTTTGCTGAGAATGGTGGCTTTCAGCTTCATCCATGTCCCTGCAATCAACATGATCTCATTCTTTTTTATGGCTGCATAGTATTTCATGGTGTATATGTGCCACATATTCTTTATCCAGTCTATATTGATGGGCATTTAGGTTGGTTCCAAGTCTTTGCTATTGTGAATAGTGCTGCAATACACATATGTGTGCATGTATCTTTATAGCAGAATGATTTATAATCCTTTGGGTATATACCCAGTAATGGGATTAGTGGGTCATATGGTATTTCTGGTTCTAGATTCTTGAGGAATTGCCACACTGTTTTCCACAATGGTTGAAATAATTTACACTCCCACCAACAGTGTAAAAGTGTTCTGTTTCTTCACAGCCTCACCAGCATCTGTTGTCTCCTGACTTTTTAATGATCACCATTCTGAACTAACCTGAGATGGTATCTCATTGTGGTTTTCATTTGCATTTCTCTAATGACCAGTGATGTTACCTTTTTTTCACGTGTTTCTTGGTCACATAAATATCTTCCTCTGAGAAGTGTCTGTTCACATCCTTTGCCCACTTTTTGATGGGGTTGTTTTTTCTTGTAAATTTAAGTTCCTTATAGATTATGGATATTAGAACTTTGTCAAATGGGTAGATTGTAAACATTTTCTCCCATTCTGTAGGTTGCCTGTTCACTCTGATGCTAGTTTATTTTGCTGTGCAGAAGCTCTTTAGTTTAATTAGATCTAATTTGTCAATTCTGGCTTTTGCTGGAATTGCTTTTGGTGTTTAAATCATAAAGTCTTTGCCCATGCCTATGCCCTGAATGGTATTGCCTAGGTTTTCTTCTAGGGTTTTTATGGTTTTGGGTTTTACATTTCAGTCTTTAATCCATTTTGAGTTAATTTTTGTGTAAGATGTAGGAAGAGGTCCAATTTCTGTTTTCTGCATATGGCTAGCCACTTTTCCCAACACCATTTATTAAATAGGGAATATTTTCTCCATTGCTTGTTTTTGTCAGGTTTGTCAAAGATCAGATGGTCATAGATGGGTGGGGTTATTTCTGAGGCCTCTGTTCTGTTCCATTGGTCTATATATCTATTTTGGTACCAGTACCATGCTGTTTTGGTTACTGTAGCCTTATAGTATAGTTTGAAGTCAGGTAGTGTGATGCCTCCAGCTTTGTTCTTTTTATTTAGGATTGTCTGGGCTATACAGGCTCTTTTTTGTTCCGTATGAAATTTAAAGTAGTTATTTTCTAATTCTGTGAAGCAAGTCAAGGGTAGCTTGATGGGAATAGCATTGAATCTACAAATTACTTTGGGCAGTTTGGCCATTTTCATGATATTGATTCTTCCTATCCATGAGCATGGAATGTTCTTCCATTTGTTTGTATCCTCTTTTATTTCGTTGAGTAGTGGTTCGTAGTTCTCCTTGAAGAGGTCCTTCACATTTTATTCCTAGGTATTTTATTTTCTGCTAGCTTTTGAATTTGTTTGCTCTTGCTTCTCTAGTTCTTTAACTGTGATGTTAGGATGTCAATTTAAGATCTTTCTAGCTTTCTGATGTGGGCATTAAGTGCTATAAATTTACCTCTTAACACTGCCTTAGCTATGTCCCAGTGATTCTGGTACGTTGTCTCTTTGTTCTCACTGGTTTCAAAGAACTTATTTATTTCTGCCTTAATTTCATTATTTACCCAGGAGTCTTTCAGGAGCAGGTTGTTTGATTTTCATGTACTTGTTCAGTTTTGAGTGAGTTTCTGAATCCTGAGTTCTAAATTAATTGCACTGTAGTCTGAGAGACTGTTATGAATTCTGTTCTTTTGCACTTGCTGAGGAGTGTTTTACTTCCAACTATGTGGTCAATTTTAAAATAAGTGCCATGCGGTGTTAAGAAGAATGTGTATTCTGTTTATTTGGGTTAAAGAGTTAGATGTCTATTAGGTCCACTAGATCCAGAGCTGAGTTCAAGTCCTGAATATCCCGTTACTTTTCTGTCTCATTGATGTGTCTAATATTGACAATGAGGTATTAAAGTTTCCCACTGTTATTGTGTGGGAATCTGATTCTCTTTGTATGTTTCTAAGAACTTGTTTTATGAGTTTGGGTGCTCCTGTATTGGGTGCATATATGTTTAGGATAGTTAGCTCTTCCTTGTTGCATTGATCCCTTTACCATTATGTAATGCCCTTCTTTGTCTTTGTTGATCTTTGTTGGTTTAAAGTCTGTTTTATTAGAAACTTGGATTGCAACCCCTGCTCTTTTTTGCTTCCCATTTGCTTGGTAAATATTCTTCCATCCCTTTATTTTGAGCCTATGTGTGTGTTTGCGTGAGATGGGTCTCCTGAATACAGCACACCAGTGGGTCTTGACTATCCAATTTGCCAGTCTGTGTCTTCTAATTGGTGGGATTTAGCCCATTTACATTTAAGGTTAATATTGCTATATGTGAATTTGATCCTGTTGTCATGATGCTAGCTTGTTATCTGGCACATTGGTCGATGCAGTTTCTTCACAGTGTCATTGGTCTTTACATTTTGGTGTGTTTTTGCAGTGGCTGGTACTGGTTTTTTTTCTTTCCATATTTAGTGCTTCCTTCGAGAGCTCTGGCAAGCCAGGCCTGGTGGTGACAAAGTCCCTCAGCATTTGTTTGTCTGGAAAGGATTTTATTTTTCCTTCACTTATAAAGCTTAGATTGGCTGGATATGAAATTCTGGGTTGAACATCCTTTTCTTTTAGAATGTTGAATATTGGCCCCCACTTTCTTCTGGCTTGTAGGTTTCCTGCAGAGAGATCTGCTGTTAGTCTGATGGCTTCCTTTTGTAGGTGACCTGACCTTTCTCTCTGGCTGCCCTTAACATTTTTTCCTTCATTTCAACCTTGGAGATTCTGAGGATTATGTGTCTGGGGTTGATTTTCTCATGGAGTATCTTAGTGGTGCTCTCTGTATTTCCTGAATTTGAATGTTGGCCTATCTTGCTAGATTAGAGAAGTTCTCCTGGATAATATCCTAAAATGTGTTTTCCAACTTGATTCCATTCTCCCCTTCACTGTCAGGTACACCAATCAATTGTAGGTTTGATCTTTTCACATAGTCCCATAATTCTTAGAGGCTTTGTTCATTCCTTTTCATGCTTTTTTCTCTAATCTTGTTTTCATGCCTTATTTCAGCAAGGTGGTCTCCAATCTCTGATATTTTTTCTTCCTCTTGATTGATTCAGCTATTGCTACTTGTGTATGCTTCACGAAGTTCTCATACTGTGTTTTTCAGGTCCATCAGGTCATTTATATTCCTCTCTAAACTGATTATTCTAGTTAGCAGTTCCTGTAACCTTTTATCAAGGTTCTTAGCTTCCTTGAGTTGGGTTAGACATCCTCCTTTAGCTCAGAGGAATTTGTTATTATTCACCTTCTGAAGCCTACTTTTGTCAATTCATCAATCTCATTCTCTGTCTAGCTTTTTGCCCTTGCTGGAGAGGAGTTGTAATCATTTGGAGGAGAAGAGGCATTCTGGCTTTTGGAATTTTCAGCGTTTTTGCACTGTTTTTTTTTTTCTCATCTTCGTGGATTTATCTAACTTTGATCTTTGAGGCTGATGATCTTTTGATGGGGTTTTTGTGTGGGGGTCTTTTTTGTTGATGTTGTTGCTTTCTGTTTGTTAGTTTTCTTCTAACAGTAAGACCCCTCTTCTGCAGGTCTGCTGCAGTGTGCTAGAGGTCCACTTCAGACCCTGTTCACCTGGGTATCACCAGTGGAGGCTGTAGAACAGCAAAGATTGCTGACTGCTTCTAATTCGGGAAGCTTTGTCCCAGAGGGGCACTGGCCTGATGGCAACCAGAGCTCTCCTGTATGAGATGCCTGTTGACCCCTGTTGGGAGGTCTGTCCCATCAGGAGCCAAAGGGGTCAGAGACCCACGTGAGGAGGCAGTCTGTCCCTTAGCAGACCTGGTGCACTGTACTGGGAGAATCCCCTTTGTCAGGATCAGTGGCTCTCTTCAGAGCTGGCAGGCAGGAAAGATTAAGTCTACTGAAGCTGCACCCACAGCCATCCCTCCCCCTCAGGTGCTCTGTACCAGGGAGATGAGAGTTTTATCTGTAAGCCCCTGCCTGGGGCTGCTGCATTTCCTTCAGAGATGCCCTGCCCAGTGAGGAGGAATTTAGAGGAGCAGTCAGGCCACAGCTGCATTGCCTCACTGTTGGTTTCAGTAGATTTATTTAACTTACTGTTAAATACTTAACTGTGGTGAATTCTGCTGTTGGCTTCAAGTAGATTTATTTAACTTACTGTTAAATACTTACCGTGGTGAATTCCACCCAGTCCAAACCTCCCAGTCTCCTTAGTACTGTCTAGGGAAAACCGCCTTCTAAAGCCTCTGTCATGGCAGATGCCCCTCCCCTGACCAAACTGGATCTTCTCAGGTAGACTCCAGACTGCTGTACTGGCAGTGAGAACTTCAAGCCAGTGGTTCTTAGTTTGCTGGGCTCCATGGGAGTGGGACTCACTGAGTGAGACCACTTGGCTCCCTGGCTTCAGTCCCCTTTCCAGGGGAGGGAACGGTTCTCCTGTGTCACTGGGGTTCCAGGCACCACTGGGGTACAAAAAAACTCCTGCAGCTAGCTCAGTGTCTACCCAAATAGCCACCCAGTTTTATGCTTGAAACCCAGGGCCCTGATGGCGTAGGCTTATGAGGGAATCTGCTGATCTGAAGATTGCAAAAATCTGTGGGAAATGCCTAGTACCAGGGTGAGTAGCACAGTCCCTCATGGCTTCCCTTGGCTGGGGGAGGGAGGACCCTGGCTCCTTGCACTTCCCAGGTGAAGCAACACCCCACCCTACTTCTGCTCACTCTCTGTGGGTTGCACCCACTGCCTAACTAATGAGATAAACTGGATACCTCAGTTGGAAATGCAGAAATCACCCACCTTCTGTGTTGGTCTCACTGGGAGCTGCAAACTGGAACTATTTCTATTCAGCCATCTTGGCCCCTCCCTGATAAGATCAGTATTACTTCTTTAAATGAATTTTTAAGATATAATTCTTATAGCAATCCTATAAGGGTAGTTATGTCCAAGGCCACATAGCAAATATCTGAGCTATGATATAAATCCAGGCAGTCTGAATTGAAAGTTTATATTTCTAACCACTAATTTTTTAAATATGTCATAGGGCAAAATCTAATGTAATTACCATGCTAGAAAATACTCCCTTAAATAGGAGTTACAACTATGCAACTGCCCAATGGGTTCATTTTGCCCACTATTCAGATAGAGCCAATTCATCAGGACAGGGAAATTGCAATAGAGAAATAGTTTAATTCATTCAGAGCTGGCTAAGCAGACCAGGTTTTATTATTACTTAAATCAGCCTCCCCCAAAATTTGGAGGCTAGAGTTGTTCAAGGATTGTTTGGTAGGCCAGGGAATTGGTGTTGCTGAGTGGTCGAGGATGCTAGAGTAGTGGAAAATGGTCTTTGTGTGGGCTGAGTCCACTGTTGAGTGGGGCACAGGAATGGTTATTGGATCCAGCTGGAGCCATCAGTGGTCAGAAATGCAAAAATCTGAAAAGATATTTCCACTTTTACATTCTACAATAGTGATTTCATCTGTAGGAGTAATTGGGGAAGTTGCAAATCTTATGACCTCTAGAATAATGTCTAGTTATCATTCCACCTAGACCTTAGCAGAATTCAGGCACCTTCCGTACTCTTAACCCTAGGGCATTTTCTTAGCTTTACAAAAGTGGTTAAGTTTTGGGGAAGGGCTATTATAATTTAAACTATAAACTAAATGTCTCACAAAACTAGCTTGACCCAAGCCCAAGAATGTTTAAGGGCAGTTTGGCAATTAAAGGCAAGATGGGGGTTGGTTAGATTAGACCTCTTTCACTATCATAATTTTTTCACTGTTATAACTTTTGCAAAGTTGGTTTCAAGTAGATTTATTTAACTTACAAAATGAACTTCCTATTTACCTTATGTAGCTTACTAGGTTACCTCACTAATAAACTTTGGTGTTATTTTTCCTATTTAATTTTATTGCTGTCCTTCTTTTGCATACCACTATTTGTCTTGGTAAAGACATCATTTTGAAGATAGAAATGTCAAAGAAAAAAACTCAAGCTATAAACAGAACAGAATATAACATGCATATTACTGAGAGGATTTGACGTTCTTAGAAGCAGAACTTATTAGGGAAACACATTGTGTCAACATACCCTTCGTATTGATCTCAATAAATTCAAAAAAATCTCCACTAGAGTTTCTCCTTTGAGTTAAAATATTATTTACATAAAGGGAATTACAACCTGAGGATTTCTACTCTATTATACCTGGATAGATGCTGATGCCTTTTTAGAAAAAATAAATTTTTATTTTTTTTGTCTTTTGGTTTTTAATTTATTTAATTTTTCTGGGTACATAGTAGGTATATACATTTATGGGGTACATAAGATATTTTGATACAGGCATACAATGCAGAATTATCACATCACAGAGAATGGGGTATCCTTCATCTCAAGCATTTAACCTTTGTGTTGCAAGCAATTCATTACACTCTTTTACTTATTTTAAAATGTACAATTAAGTTATTGACTATAGTCACTTTGCTGTGTTATCAAATAGTAGGGCTTATTAACACTTTTAATTACTTTTTTTGGTACCCATTAGCCATCCCCACCTTCTCCCCCCAACCCCCATCCTCTGGTAACAATCCTTCCGTACTCTGTATCCCATCGTCCATTGTGTATATGTACCAATGGATACCATTGTAGCAATAGTATTTCATTGTGTATATGTACCAATGGATATCAATGGATTAATGAATAAAGAAGATAGATAAAATATTTATGCATTCGTCTGTTGATGGACACTTGGGTTGCTTCCAAATCTTGGCTATTGTGAACAGTGCTGCAACAAACATGGGAATGCAAATATCTCTTCAATATACTGATTTCCTTTCTTTTGGGTATATACCCAGCAGTGGAATTGCTGAGTCATATGGTAGCTCAGTTTTTAGTTTTTTGAGGAACCTCCAAACTGTTCTCCCCAGTGATTTTATTAACTTACATACCCAACAACAGTGTAAGAGTGTTCCCTTTTCTCCACACCCACGCTAGCATTCGTTATTGCCTATATTTTGGATATAAGCCATTTTAGCTGGGGTAACATGTCTTACTGTAGTTTTTATTTGCATTTCTCTGATGACCCATGATGTTCTGCAGCACCTTTTCCTACGTGTGTTTGCCATTTGTGTCTTTTGCGAAATGTCTATTCAGAAATTTTGCCCATTTCTTGATCAGACTGTTAGATTTTATTTCCTATAGAGTTGTTTGAGTTCCTCATATACTCTGGTTGTTAATTTCTTCTTAGATGGGTAGTTTGCAAATATGTTCTTCCATTCTGTGGGTTGTCTCTTCACTTTGATTATTTCCTTTGCTGTGCAGAAGCTTTTTAACTAGATGTGATCCCATTTTTCCATTTTTGTTTTGGTGGCCTGGCTTGTGGGGTATTGCTCAAGAAATTTTTGCACAGACCAACGTCGTGGAGAGCTTCCCCAATGTTTTTTGTTTGTTTGTTTGTTTGTTTGTTTTGAGACGGAGTCTCCCTCTGTCACCCAGGCTGGAGTGCAGTGGTGCGATCTTGGCTCACTGCAAGCTCCGCCTCCCGGGTTCATGTCATTCTCCTGCCTCAGCCTACCGAGTAGCTGGGACTACAGGCGCCTGCCACCACACCCGGCTAATTTTTTGTATGTTTAGTAGAGACGAGGTTTCACCATGTTGGCCAGGATGGTCTCAATCTCTTGACCTCGTGATCCACCTGCCTCGGCCTCCCAAAATGGTGGGATTACAGGCGTGAGCCACCTCACACGGCCCCCCAATGTTTTCTTATGGTAGTTTTATGGTTTGATATCTTTGACTTAAATCTTTAATCTATTTTGATTTGATTTTTGTATATAGTGACAGAGAGGGGTCTAGTTTCATTCTTCTGCATATGAATATCCAGTTTTCTTAGCACCATTTATTGAAGAGACTGCCTTTCCTCAGTGTTAAGTTCTTACAACATTTGTCAAAAATGAGTTCACTGTAGATGTTTAGATTTATTTCTGGGTTGTCTATTTTGTTCCATTGGTCTATGTGTCTGTTTTTATGCCTGTACCATGTATTTTTGCTTATTGTAGTTCTGTAGTGTAATTTGAAGTCATGTAATGTAATTCCTCCAATTTTGTTCTTCTTGATTAGTATAGCTTGGGCTATTATAGGTCTCTTGTGGGTCTGTATACATTTTAAGATAATTTTTTCTATTTCTGTGAAGAATGTCATTGGTTTATTGGTATTTTCATAGGGACTGCCTTGAAAATGTCAATTTCTTTGGGTAGTGTGAACATTTTAACAATATTGATTCTTTCAATCCGTGAATATGGAATATTTTTCCTTTTTGTTTCCTCTTCAATTTCTTTCATCAGTGTTTTCTACTTTTTATCATAGAGATCTTTCACTTCCTTCACTGATTTCTAGATATTTTATTTACAGCTGTAATAAACGGGATTGCTTTTTAAATTTTCTTTTCAGATTGTTCACAGTTGACATATAGAAATGCTACTGATTTTTGTATGTTAATTTTGTATCCTGCAACTTTTAAAAATTTATTTAGAAGTTCTCATGGTTTCTTTATGGAGTCTTTAGGTTTTCCCAAATATAAGATTATATCATCTGCAAACAAGGATAATTTGACTTCTTCCACTTCAATTTGGATGTCCTTTATTTCTTTCTCTTCTCTGACTGCTGTAGCTAGGACTTCCACTACTATGTTTAAAAACAGTGGGGAAAGTGGGCATTCTTTTCATGTTCCAGATCTTAGAGGAAAGGATTTCAGTTTTTCCTCATTCAGTATGATATTAGCTTTGGGTCTGTTGTATATGGCTTTTATTATGTTGAGGTATGTTTCTTCTATACCCAGTTTTCTGAGGGTATGCATTATGAAGGAATGCTGAATTTTATCAAATGCTTTTTCAGCATCAATTGAAGTGATTATGTAATTTTTTACATTTCATTCTGTTGATATGATGTATCACATTGGTTCATCTGCATATGTTAAACCATCCTTGCATATCAGGGATAAATCCCACTTGGTCGTGATAAATGACCTTTCTAATGTATTGTTGAATTTGGTTTGTGATATGATTTGGCTGTGTCCCCACCAAAATCTCATCTTGAATTTCCAAGTGTTGTAGGAGAGAACCAGTTGGGGGTAGTTGAATCATGGGGACAGGTTTTTTTCATGTTGTTCTCATTATAGTGAATCAGTCTCCCAAGATCTGATGGTTTTTTAAGGGTGAGTTTCCCTGGACAATCTCTCTCTTTTTGCCTGCTGCCATCCATGTAAGACGTACTTGCTACTCCTTGCCTTCTGCCATGATTGTGAGCCCCCCTCCGCAGCCACCTGTAACTGCAAGTCCATTAAACCTCTTTTTATTCCCAGTCTCAGGTATGTCTTTATCAGCAGCATGAAAACAGACTAATATAGTAAATTGGTACTAGTAGAGTGGGGCACTGCTGACAAGATACCCTAAAATGTGGAAGCGTCTTTAGAACTGGGTAACAGGAAGAGGCTGGAACAGTTTGGAGGGCTCAGAAGCAGACAGGAAAATGTGGGAAGGCTTGGAACTCTCTAGAGACTTGAGTGCCTTTGATGAAAATGTCTTTATCAGCAGTGTGAAAATGGACAAATACAGTTTGCTAGTATTTTGCTGAAGATTTTTGCATCAAAAATGGACATTTTAACAATATTGATTATTCTAATCTGTGAACATGGAATATTTTTCCATTTTTTGGTGTTCTCTTCAATTTCTTTAATCAGTTTTTTTTATTATAGAGTCTATATTTCTCAGGGATATTTGTCTGTAGTTTTCTTTGATGTGTCTTTGTCTGGTTTCAGTATCAGGGTAATACTGGCTTTGTAGAATGAGTTTGAAAGTAGTTCCTCTTCCTCTATTCAGAATTTGAGTTTGAATAGGATTGGTATTATTCCTTCTTTAAATGTTTGGTAGAATTCAGCAGTGAAGCTGTTGGGTCTTGGGCTTTTCTTTACTGGAATATTTTTATTATTGTTTTAATCTTGTTACTTGTTATTGGTCTGTTCAGGTTTTGGATTTCTTCCTGGTTCAATCTTGGTGGGTTGGTTGTGTCTAGGTATTTGTCCCATTTCTTCTAGATTTTCCAATATATTGGCATATAGTTGCTCACAGTAGCCAGTAATGAGTCTTTGAATTTCTTCAGTATCGCTTATAATGTCTCTTTTTTTTCGATTTTATTAGTATCTTCTGTATGGTTTTCTTAGTCTGGCTAAAGGTTTGTCAAGTTTTGTTTATTCTTTCAAAACACCAACTTTTTGTTCCATTGATCTTTTGTATTGTTTTCTTTATTTCAATTCCATTGACTTCTGCTCTGATCTGTATTGTTTCTTCTATTTTTCAGGTTGGTTTACTCTTGATTTTTTAGTTCTTTAACATACTTCATTGGATTGTTTATTTGAAGCTTTTTTTTTTTTAATGTAGGCACTTATAGCTATAAACTTTCCTCTTAGTAGTGCTTTTACTGTATCCCATAGGTTTTGGTATGATGCTTTTCCATTATAATTTGTTTCAAGAAATTTCCATCTTAATTTCTTCATTGACCCTGCTGGTGAATCAGGAGCATATTGTTTAATTTCCATGTATTTGTATAGTTTTCAAAATCCATCTTGTTAATTTCTTCTTGTATTCTATTGTGGTCAGAGAAGATGCTTGATATTATTTCAGTTTTTCTGAATGTTTTTAGATTTGTTTTGTGACCTTGTCTATCTATCCTTGAGAATGACCCATGTGCTGAGGAAAAGAATGTGTAATCTGCAACCATTGGATTAGTATTCTGTAAATATTTATTAGATCCATTGGTCTATAGTGCAGTTAAGTCTGATGTTTCTTCATTGCTTTTCTGCCTGGAAAATCTGTCCAATGCTGAAAGTGTTGTGTTGAAGTCTCCAGCTATTATTATATTGGGGCCTTTCTCTTTAGCTCTGATAATATTGCTTTATATATCTGGGTGGTACACTGTTGGGTGCATGTATATTTAAAATTGTTATATCCTTTTGCTGAATTGACCCCTTTAACATTATATAGTGACTTCCTTGTTTCTGCTTATAGTTTTATCTTGAAATCTATTTGTCTCATGTATGTATAGCTACTCTTGCTTTTTTGGTTTCATTTGCAAGGAATATCTTTCCATATCCTTTTATTTTCTGTGTGACACTTTTTAGGTGAAGTGTGCTCCTTGTAAGCAACAGATTAATGGGTCTTATTTTGCTCATCCATTCAGCCACTCTGTCTTTTGACTGTAGAGTTTACTCCATTTACATTCAATTTTATTATTAAGTAATGACTTGCTCCTACCATTTTGTTATTTATTTTTCTGATTGTTTTGTCTCCCTTTTTTCTTCTTGTCTTCCTTTAGTGAAGGTGATTTTTTTACTTGTGATTAAAAAAAAGAATAAAAAATGAAAACTAAAAAAAAAAATGTTTCTTGCTTTTAATTTTATGCCTCTCTTGTAAGTTTTTTGAGTTGGAGATTATCATGAGGTTTGCAAATATTATCTTATAACCCATTATTTTAACCTGATAACAACTCAACATTGTTTGCATAAACAAACAAAAAGAAAACAAATAAAAACTCTGCACCTTACTTTTGTTCCCCGGCTTTTAAACTTTTCGTTTTTTTTCTATTTATATCTTATTGTGCTACCAATGTCTTAAAATGTTGTTGTAGTTATTTTTTAGTGGTTCATTGCTTATTCTTCCTATTTAAGATAAAAGTAGTTACACATCACAGTTATCATTTTATAAAATTCTGTGTTTTTCTGTGTACTCACTACTACCAATGAATTTTTTACCTTCGGATGATTACTTGTCACTCATTCATGTTCTTTTCCTTTTGATTGAAGTACCCCATTTAGCATTTCTTGTAGGACAGGTATGGTATTAATAAAATCCTTCAGCTTTTGTTTGTCGGGAAAGTCTTTATTTCTCCTTCATGCTTGATGCATATTTTTGGTAGACATACTATTCTAGGGTAAAAGATTTTATCCTTCAGCACTTTCAATGTGTCATGCTACTTTCTCCTGGCCTGTAAGGTTTTCACTGAAAATTCTGCTGCCAGGCATATTTGAGCTCCATTGCATGTTATTTGCTTCTTTTCTGTTACTGCTTTTAGAGTCCTTTCCTTATCCTTGATCTTTGGGAGGTTGATTATTAAATGCCTTGAGATAGTCTTCTTTAGGTTAAATCTGCTTGGTGTTCTATAACCTTCTTGAACTTGGATATTGATATCTTTCTCTAGGTTTGGGAAGTTCTTTTTTATTATTCCTTTGAATAAACACTCTACCTTGATCTCTCTCTCTCTCGCCCTACCTCTAAGGCTAAGGCTAATCACCTTAGATCTATTTTTTTTTGTTGTTGTTGTTGTTGTTTTTTAAGACTATTTTCTAGGTATTGTAGACATGTTTCATTGTTTTTTATTCTTTTTTCTTTTGCCTCCTCAGACTATATATTTTCAAATAGCCTGCCTTCAAGCTCACTAACTCTTTCTTCTGCTTGATCAGTTCTACTATTAAAAGACTCTGATGCATTTTTCAGTATACTAATTAGATTTTTCAGCTCCAAAATTTCTGCTTGATTATATTTAATTATTTCAATTTACTTGTTAAATTTATCTGATGGGACATTGACTTTCTTCTCTGTGTTCTCCTGTATTTATTTGAGTTTCCTCAACACAGTTATTTTGAATTCTCTACCTGAAATGTCACATATCTCTGTTTTTCAAGGATTGGTCCCTGGTGTTTTATTCAGTTCATTTGGTGAGGTCATATTTTCCTGGATGGTGCTGGTGCTGGTAGGTGATATTCAGTATCAAGGCATTGAATAGTTAGATAGTTACTGTAGTAGTCACTCTCTGGGCTTGTTTGTGCCCATCCTTATTGAGAAGGCTTTGCAGACATTTGAAAGGACTTGGGTGTTGTGATCTAAACTGTATTTGCTTTAGGGGGCACCTCAAGCCCAGTAACAATGTGATTCTTGCAGATTTGTAGAAGTGCTGCCTTGACAGTCTTGGACAATATCTGGGAGAATTCTCTGGATTACCAGACAGATACTTGTTCTCTTCCCTTAGTTTCTCCCAAACAAACAGTTCCTTTCTCTGTTCTGAGCCACCTAAATCTGGAAGTAGATTGACACAAGCATGCCTGTGGTCACCACCACTATGACTGTGATGGGTCAGACCTGAAGCCAGCACAGCACTGGGTCTTGCCCATGGCTTGCTGTTACCACTCCCTGGCTACTGCCTATGTTTGTTCAAGGCCCTGAGGGTCTACAGTCAGCACTTGGCAAGGTCAGCCAGGCCTATGTTCTTCTCTTTAGGTTGGTGAGTTCCCACAGGCCCTAAGTGGGTCCAGAGGTGCTGTCCAGGATGCAGGCACTAGTATCAAAACCTTAGAAGTCTACTTAGTGTTCTGTTCTACTGTGGCTGAGCTGGCACTTAAACCACAGTCATTTCTACTCTTCTATTCCCTTTCCAAATGCAGAGGAACCTTACCCCATAGCCACCACTATCACAGGCCATGGGCAATACTGCCAGACTACCACTGATATTTCTTTAAGGCCCAAGGACTCTTAAGTCATCTATGCTGAATGCTTCTTGGCCTGGGATTCGCCCTTCAGGGGAGTGGGCTTGCCTCTGGCCTGTGGCAGGTCTGGAAATGCCAATTAAGAGCCAAGTTCTGGAATCGGGGACCCTAGGAGCCCACTTGGTTCTGTACCCTCCTGTGTCCATGATGGTACCAGAAGTCTCAGAGGTTCACCCAAGGTCCTCAATTTAGTACCTGGGTATTTCTGCTGGTTATTCAGGGCTGAAGGGCTCTTCAGTTGGCATTTGATGAATGCTGCTAGGACTGGGTCCTTCCCTTCAAGGAAAAGTGTTCTCTTCTGGCCCAGGGTGTGTCTAGAAATGTAATCTGTTAGCTAGAATCTGGAACAGAGGCCTCACAACTCTGACCATGCCCTGTCCTGCTGTGGCTGAGCTGGTATCCAAGATGCAAGAGAAGGTTCTTCCCATTCTTCTTTCTCCTCTCCTCAAGCTGAAAGAAGGGGTCTCTTTTGAAGCTGTGAGCTGTGCAGCCTGGAGTTTGGGGAGGGAGTTAGAGAGTCACTACTTTCTTAGTCACCCCAGCTGGCATCTTAGTATATTGTGTGTACTGCTCCTGTCCACTGTCTTTGGGTTCAGTTCAGCACCAGAGCTCCCCTAAGAGTTGCAGTCCTTATGGCCCAGACTGCCTTTCAAGTTTACTTAGAAACCCAGAGCACTTTAACCCTCAGTGATGAGGTTTGTGGGAACTTAGGTTTGGACCACGGGATCTGTGGTTCCCCTCTAGCTAGGGCTGCTTTAAATGCTCCCTGCATGGGCGGGCATCAACTAACTTTGGTCTGATTTTTGTTTCTGCACTAGCAGGACAGCACTGAGTCCAATGCCTCACAAATGCTGTGCTCTTCTTACCTCAGTACCCAGAGACACTTTCCACACTAGGCAGCTGCTGCTGGGTGGGGCATGGGGGCGTGTAGAGGAGGGGTGGTGTCAGCTATTCCAGGCTGTTTTTTTCTGTCTCTTTAGTGCTTCTTTCAGTGAAACAATGTTAAAACCAGATTATATGAGGGTTCACGTGATTTTTTGTTTTATGAGTTGTTTCTTCTGTATAGAGAGTTATTAAGTTGGTGTCCTTGCAGGAAGTGGGGGGTGGGGATGACTGGTGGAGATTTCTGTTCTACCATTTTGCTCTGCCTACATCCTCTGAAGACTTTTTTATACTTTACTTTTGCACAAACATCAATACAATTGCTTTCTAATATCCTAAAATATATCAACTCCTTTCCCTGGCTTTCAAAGCAATCTCCAAATAGATCCCATCGACATCTCTAAACTTGTTTTTTTCTAAACCAGCTACTCTATTTGTGTTTATTTTCTCATCATCCGAGTATAAATCTCTGCCTTTTCTGCATTTTCCAACATGTTGGGGTACCTCCCCGGACTCTGTCTCTTCACTACCATGTAGACCTCTACCCAAAGAACAATAGAATTCTCCATTGAAACCTACTCGACCCTATCCCTTGTCTTAAACTTCATCATGAATCTATTAAAACGCTTATCATTTTGCCAGTACAGTCTTTTTCCTAAATTATATTATCTTCAATCTTTGTATGTAAGTACTCTCTTCTTAATTAGATTATTATTTCCATAAAATTAGGAAATTTCCATTTTCTTTTCTATGTTTTCAACCTAGACTTGTCCTGGGTGACAAGTTTACTACTCACTTAATATCAAATGGTCATGAATTTGAATTCTGGCTTCTGTAAATTCAGCTATTTGAGCTTGGATAAGCTATTTTACTCTTATAAGCCTCAGTTCTCACCTGTATCAGAATGACAAGCATATTTTTTTTCAAAATATTGTTATAAGTACCCTTAAATCAAGAATATTGTCATCTGGTTCACTACTGCATACTAGCACACACCAAGAATAGTACTTGAAAAATAGGGATTGATAAATATTTAAATAAATGTAAAGATAATGTAAAATGATATTTATCAAGTTTATAACTGGCACAAAGAATAAATGTAAAGATAATGTAAAATGATATTTATCAAGTTTATAACTGGCACAAAGAAACTCAATAAATGCCCAAACCTTAGAACTATTCATTTGTCAATTGGCTTTATGAACGAGCTTAGCTGAGAATCAGTGATTGAAACCTTTTTTTTTTTCACTGTACTGGGGATAACAACAGCTTCCTTGCTGAACATCACAAGACATTTGGAAGATGAGAACAGTCATGGGGCTCACAAGAAAGGTGCTAGCAAGGTCATCAAAATGCTGTACAAATAAGAGATGTGACTTATCTATAAAGATGATGTGTAGATCTCAGTGTCAAGTGTTGCCTCATCTCATGGAACTCATGATTTATGAGATTTTCACATTCAAAAAAATATTTAACAACTTATTTTAAGTCCATGGAGTTTTGTCCTAATTTCTGAATTTGGGATTTAGAAGTTTTACAATGTTTTTATTGGCGTAGGTACAGAGGTAGAATCACGACAAGCCCCATGAAGTGCAGAATGCAGCATAACCAGACTTCTTGGATGTTGTCCAAAGTGAATTATTAATAAAGTTTAAGAAAATGTTTTTTGGCCCTCCTATTACTATTTAATTCAATGTCTCACTGACATTGCAGGGCATAAATGATTCTCCAGCAGTTTAGTATTCATTGTAGGTTGAGGATGAGACAGTTGGAGTTGTGATAACATTAAAGCATCTTTAGAGGTTTCCGGGACATGATAGAAAAGGTGACATAATGTAAAAAGCCTGAGCTTTGGCACCAGACTAGATTGTATTCGAATACTGGCCTTTCAGAAATTTGCTGTATGATTTTGAAAAACCACTTAACTCTTCATGCCTCCTTGTCTTCATCTGTAGAATAAGGATAAACAACAGCTGCATTTTAGGTTTGTTGTTGAAATAACATGGAATGAAAATGATTGTGATATTTTACTTTGAATTTCAAAATCCCTCTCATTGGGGGTCAAGTACCTTCTATGAAGAAGATTACAGAGAAGGGAAAAATGAAATCTTAGAAAGCAACATGGAGTGTAATGTATAATAGGGCTAAGTAGCATATAAATTAGGGTAATACTTGCTTCTGTAATAGGTAAATACCCAGAAATCATAGTGGTTTACCATAATAAAAATTACTGTCTTGCTGACAATTCAATGAGCATGGTCAGGAGGTGAACTATCACAGGTGATTTAGGGGCCCAGTCTTTTCCATCTTATGACCCCACCATCTTTCAGGACTTCTAAGTCCTTCACTGTCAGCCAGTGGTCAGGAAAGTGTAGGGTGGTCTAAGAGGTTTTTATAGGCCGGGTCTGAAAGAGACAGCCATCACTTCCACCACATTTCAATGTCCTCAGTCTTATGGTCACACTAAACTGTGAGAGAGTCTGCGAAATACAATCTAGCTCTGTGTCCAGAAGGAAAAGGGAATGACTGTGGTAAACAGTTGACAATTTATACCACTAGTAGTAAGTACCAATCAGCAAAGGAATCTATTACATGCAAGAGGGATGCAGACATCAAATATGTAAACTATTAAACTTAGAAGAAAAAACTCTGCTAGTTATTGAGAGCTTAAGAGAAAGTAAATTCTTACGAAGAGAGAAAAACAAAATGGTAATAGACAATACACAGAACTTGAATGGATGTGTATTACTTTAACCACAAAAGTGAAGGTAACCAAGAACCAGAAGAAATGTGATCAACTAGAATTAAAGGTCTCATTCCATGCTTTAATTTAGAATATCAACATTCCAGTAAAAATCCATACATACAGTAAAATTAATTAGTGACAAGGCCTTAAAGTTACCTAGTTAGTTTCACTTGAGAAGAATTTTTGACTAAAAAGAAAAAAATTGAAGACGATTGTATTCCACAGATTAAAAAAGGAAAGAAAAGATTGCATCATAATGAAGAAAATTAAATCTCAGGGATTAAAGGTTATTAAAGGTTAAATGAATATCAAATGCCTCAGATAATTTTTGCTGATTTTAATCACAGTTAATATTCGCTGCTATAACATATGGCTTCAATCCACCTTGTTTTGCCTGGTCTAGGCTGGTATAGCTGTTAGGAAGGAAATCCCCTATAACATGAATCCTGACTAGGAAACTGACACTCAGTGTCCCCATGTTTTGGAGTGGTTTCACAATCTGCTGCTTGAATTGCTTTCCCCACCTTAACAGTGGAGGGTCAAGCTAACTCAGAGCAGCAAGTCTGTAAAAATGAGAAAGAATTGAATGTTGATCCTCTTCCTCAGCTGACTTTTCTGCCTGCTCAGAGGATTTTACTTTGAATAGTGGAGGCTCAGGGGGCATTGAATTGGCTTTGTTGCTTATTTCTTGATAATGCCAGTGGCTATTTTGTCCATAATGAATAAGAAAGTCTCATTGTGTCGGGAAGATCCTAGGTTTGACCCAACTCTCCCTGGCTCCTTAGAAAGAACCTGAGGGATGTTTTAATTTATCTGATATTGTCTCCATCGTTGGTTCACTCCTATCCTCACCATAATGCTCTGACCAAACATCTCATTTGCTTTATCTTTTTGTCTCCAATCACTCTCCACTGTCTCTTGGTTTTAATATAAAAGAAGTTTACATCTCTACCAAACCAATAATAAAGTCAATTAAAAATTCAAGTAAGATAGAGCCAAATATCAAAGGTTTCTTGAATGGAGAAACCTTCGGAGCTTATGAATAATCTAGGTCAGCAAACTGCAGCCTATGGACCAAATCCAGCCTTCTGTGTATTCTGTACAGCCCATGACCACAGCCATCCTGGTCCACTCAGTACTTTCCATGACTGCTTTCCCACAATGGCAGAGTTGAGTAGCTGCTACAGAGAGCGTATGTGGATTCCTGGGCCCCAAAGACTAGAATGTTCACCATCTAGGCCTTTGTAAAAAATGTTGCTGAATCCTTACCTAGATTGTCATAGATGCAATTGAAGGATATACCAGGTATTAAGGAATAGAGATGTTGTGGCAGAGAGGCAAATATGAGCAAGTTATGTATAATAAGCAGTAAGTAGATTATATATTATATTAAGTAAACATTAAAAACTACACACACACACAAAGGCACAGAATAAATAGGTGAAGAGAAGCATTTACTCTTTGAGAATAACAATCTTATGTCTTGCATTTTTTTATTTTTAATCCTTCCCACTACTTAAAGCTAGTCTAAGAACACAGGAAGTAACAACATCGCTAGTTTACCAAATGCATTTAGCTTCAAAAAACTTTCTGACTGCCCACGTCTCTATCTCTAGGCGCTTATCTCTGTTGTCAGTTTGTCTCGGCCAATATTGGCTGTTTTAAAATGGAAATTCCTAGAGGAACTTGCATTTACCCCTGCTCAGTTAATGAATAGACGACATTCTCTATTCTTCTTCAGGGTCACTAAACTGGAACTTGTCTTGAGAATTAAATGTACTTTAATTAAAGCTTCAATATAACAAGAATTTTGCCACTTTACATATTTTTCTTGTGGCCAGGCATCAGTGATAATGAGACTAAGGTGACGGACTTGATTCCCGTGTAGCCTACTTAACTCTGGTCTATTCCAAGTTAACAAACATTATGAAGCTTCTACAGTGTGCCAGGCACTGTGCATGTCATTGAGACTATGAAATTGAAGAATCCTAGAGCTTAGCAGAAAAGATTGGATAGTCTTGTGCCTGACTGGAGTTACAAGTAATATTGTAAGAAATGCAGAGAAATTGCTTTGCTACAATCACTTAGAAAAGGAGAAAACAGAATTATGAAAAAACTTGGAAACAACCTGTGTCTTCAGTATGCTTTAAAGGTACATACCCTTTTTTAAGGTAAGAGAATGATGACAAGGAGGCTTCTCGATATAAAGTATGTACACAACACCGAAAAAATCTGCAATATATTTAGTAAACACTACTAGATTCCAATTTACTCGGAATACAGGACATACATACGGGAGTAAGGAGATTAAATGTTTGTGGAAGGACTGGAAATTCAAACTGAAAAATGTTGGTTTTATTTGCTAAACTAAGACGAGCCCTGGTGGATTTTAAGCAGTGAATAATTGGAGAATGGCTAAGAAGGGCAGACTGGCAGTCTGCATAGAATCAATTGGAACTTGAAAACTTGAATTGGAGGTGAGAGGAGAGTTAAAGATGTATTGCAGCAATTCTAGGAGGGACATCAATGAGCCCTAAGTAGAATGCTGGTGGTGAAGATGGAAAAGAGACAGACTTGAGCAACAGTACAGACACCAAATCTAGAAGACCTTGGTTATAATTTGCATGTTAATAGAGAAATAGGAATAAAAAGACCCTTCGTTTTCAAGCCTAGAATACTCTTAGAAAAATATTAAATGGAAAATGAAGTCAAAGGAAAAGATAGTTTCTGGGGACTTAAGGGGAACTATGAAAATTCTACACTTAACATGTTTATTTAAGTTTCAGGAGAAGCCTTTAATAAAGTTATCTGGTAGGATGGGATTTGGAAGAGATTCAAGATAAACAGAAAGATCTGAAATTTTCTTAAACAGAAGTTTTTTACACAGATGTTATTGTAATGGGCACAATTAGAAAAGATGCATATGTAGAAAAAGAAGTGATGAGGTCTAGGAATAAAATCCTGGGCCATGGCTACGTTTGAGAAAAAAGTGAAGTCATCCATTAAAAAAAAATTAGTGAAGTGGTGCAAGTATAGTTCTGTGTCCAGGCAGGAGGGCCACATTTCAGGCAATCTTATCACAAATAGGCAATAAAGAAGCCTGGGAATCTACATAAAAGCTTCTATGGTAAAACATGCAGCCAAGATAACATACTACATGATGGCAACATGTGGGTATAAATGTGCATAGCAAAAATGTGGAAATGGGCTGGGGGCAATAGCACATGCCTGTAATCCCAGCACTTTGGTAAGCTGATGCGGGAGGACTGCTTCAGCTCAGGAGTTCAAGACCAGCCTGGGCAACATAGCAAGACCTTATCTCTACAATCTTTCTTTCTTTCTTTCTTTCTTTCTTTCTTTCTTTCTTTCTTTCTTTCTTTCTTTCTTTCTTTCTTTCTTTCTTTTTTTAAATTAGTTGGGTATGGTGGCACATGCCTGTAGTCCCAGCTACTCAGGAGGCTGAGGTGGTAGGGTCACTTGTGCTCAGAAGTTTGAGGTTGCAGTGAGCTAGGATCACCCCTATTGCACTCCAGCCTGGGCAACAGTGTAAGACCCTCTCTCTCTCTAATCCCAGCACTTTGGGAGACCGAGGCAGGCGGATCACGAGGTCAGGAGATCGAGACCATGGCGAAACCCTGTCTCTACTAAAAATACAAAAATTGAGCCGGGCGTGGTGTCGGGCGCCTGTAGTCCCAGCTACTCGGAGAGGCTGAGGCAGGAGAATGGCGTGAACCCGGGAGGCGGAGCTTGCAGTGAGCCGAGATTGCGCCACTGCACTACCGCACTCCAGCCTGGGCGACAGAGCGAGACTCCGTCTCAAAAAAAAAAAAAAATGGTGAAAACCTTACCCTAAGTATTAGCCAGAAATCAAAGGCTGAGGAATTTTAGGGGCTTACGTTGCCATTTAAGTGTTATTGGTTTTGTTTCAAGAGAATATATTTGGGTCAATCTATCTAATCCAATTGTAGTAAATGGGAAAAACTAACCGAATCATAATCAGTTGTTGTATACCCTGTCTAAAAGAGGACTATGCTGGCCGGGCGCAGTGACTCACGCCTGTAATCCCAGCACTTTGGGAGGCTGAGATGGGCGGATCACTAAGTCAGGAGATCGAGACCATCCTGGCTAACACGGTGAAGTCCTGTCTCTACTTAAAAAAAAAAAAAAAAAAAAAAAAAGCTGGGCATGGTTGAGGGCGCCTGTAGTCCCAGCTACTCGGGAGGCTGAGGCAAGAGAATGGCGTGAACCCAGGAGGCGGAGCTTGCAGTGAGCCAAGATGGCGCCACTGCACTCCAGCCTGGGCGACAGAGCAAGATTCTGTCAAAAAAGAAAAAAAAAAAAAGAGGACTATGCTAACTAATGGGAGCATGCAGTATAAAGCCTTTAAGAAATGTATCAGATGACTTGAATTTGTCAATGGATGTCCAGCAACCCTCCAGACAGGGTTTTCAGAGGAGCTGATATGCATATTCTCACCTCCTTATCTGGCTTATCCAATTCAGGTGCCATTAAGAATATAGTGCTAATTCCTAGTATTAGATTCCATGAAACGTTTTGATGACAAGTTGACCACGTAGCTTGTGGAGCACAGGGTAAATGTGCTGACGAGGATATATTCTGGGTCATTTGGGATAATATATTAGTAAATTAGCACTCTGAATTATTAGACTATTATCTCTAAATGTATTGATAAATGTTTCTAGACCTGCCTTCATAAGAAGACATTAAAACTAATATACTACCCTCTGTTTTCTACAGATTTCTATAAATTTCATTTCATCTCACCTCTTAGCTGCAACTCAGCCTTTATACCTAGAGGTACTATTCACATCGTATTGCTTCTGGGTTTAAAGCATTGTTTGGTTACCCATTAGTGATTAACAAACCATCCCTAAACTTAAGTGGCTTAAAACAACAACTTATTATTTCTCACAAATCTGCAGTAGGAGCTGGGCTTAACTGGGCTGTGCTGTTCCACGTGGCACCTGAGGGGGTTGAAACTCTGTTATGAATGGCAATTGCTTCTTCATTGACATGTCTGGGGATGGTTAGAACCACTATGGACATGACAAGCTTCCGTTTCTTCTTCATGTGACCTCTCTGTATTACAGTCTGGCTTTGGCTTTCTCACAGTACATGGGGTCTCAATGTAGCTGAACATCTTACATAGAAACTGGGTTCCAAGGCAGGGAGTGGAAGCTGACAGTTATCTTAAAAGCTGGGAGGGGCCGGGCACAGTGGCTCACGCCTGTAATCCCAGCACTTTGGAAGGCCCAGGCGGGCGGATCACGAGATCAGGAGATTGAGACCATCCTGGCTAACATGGTGAAACCCCGTCTCTACTAAAAAAATACAAAAAAATTAGCTGGGCGTGGTGGCGGGCGCCTGTAGTCCCAGCTACATGGGAGGCTGAGGCACGAGAATGGCGTGAACCCGGGAGGCGGAGCTTGCAGTGAGCCGAGATCGCGCCACTGCACTCCAGCCTGGGCGACAGAGTGAGACTTCATCTCAAAAAATATATATTAAAAAAAAAAAAAAGCTGGGAGGAAACTGGCACATCATTTTTTCTGCTACCTTCCATTTGCAAAAGGAAATCTAACCATATTCAAGGGAAAGTAATAGACACCAGACCTTGATGTGAGAAGTGACATGCACATATAGGTGGAGAAGAAATTGATGACTGTCATTTTATAAATATAGGGCAGGAGGCACACAATAGACAATGATTGTTGAATAAATATGAATAAATTAATGAATGAATAGATTACAACTAAAGAACTCCTCTCCTTAAATAAGATCTAATATTCTTTCCTTAAATTTATGCCTACCTCGAAGAGCCTTATTTTGTTATTAAGTAGAGTTGAAAATTTAGTTTTTCTAGATAGCAGTATTTGTTTTGGTTATTCATAAGAAATTCAAGAGAAAGATCTTCAGAGTAATTTTGAAAATAAAATATTAATAATAGATAATACATATAAGGCTTTCTATGGGCTGGACATTCTTATAACTCTTTCACATTCAATAATTATAAAATTTTACTTTATAGATGAAGAAACCAAGACACAAGCAGCTAAATAAATATCTGGCCCAGAATCACTGGTAATTTGTAATCCTGCCCAAAATCACTGGTAATTTGGTAATCCTGCGCAAAATTGCTGGTAAATTATAGAGCCTAGATTTAAACCCAGATTTTAACCATTATATTTCTGTACCACTTCTCCTGCTTAAAGGAAATAGTGGGTTTTACATGGGAATAAATTTTCTTCTCCCATTCATCTGCATTATCTTTGTATCCTTGCCCTTTATCTTCTTTGTCCCTAGTAAAGTTGGAATTTTCATTATTATATAATAGTGAAAATAGGGATAAATAGTGTTCACATGGTTCTTCAAATATATGAAAGCAGGCTTACTAATTACACCTCTATATAACTGAGAGTATTTGATTTGGGAATAGGACTCCATTAGTCACCCTTAGCCCCACTTTGGAGAACAAGGCATGGAAATGGAACATTTTAATGAGAAACAGTTGGGATTTCTGTACTAAAAATATATTTACAACACTTTGTAAATACTACTTTTTATTTGGGACTTCTGATCCTAAATTCTGCAGGCAACACAGGACATCTAAAAAGAATCATACAGAGAAAAAACCCAGAAGCCTGTGCATTTCATAAGGATTTCTTCTTCAAATTTGAATTTAGTTCATAATTATATAAGCAGTTATTTTAACGAATATGTCCAGCCAAATCAAACAACTATTTTATTAGAGTTCTTGTTTATATGTATAATACAAGGAAATTTGAGAAACAAACATTTAAATTGATTGAGCAAAGTGGATTTATAACTTTATAACATAGGTTTTAATCCTGAATCCTGACTCTTCTGTAATTGGTCAAGTGAATTTGAGAGTACTAGTTAATATCTCACAGATCTGTTTTCCATCAATAAAATGAACAAATCTATACTTACCTTATTGTTCCCCAAAAAGAATTAAAAGAATGATTTTACATATCTATTTCTATGCGTGGCATATAGCGTGAGTACTTTGTAAATGGTCATTTTCTTACTTTAATTTCAAACTGTTACATATCAAACTACTTTCTATTACAATGTTTGGAAATATAAATATTTTGGAATCTTTGGTATTAGACGTTGAAAAATTACATAGTTGATTACAATGATAGTATTACCATATTTTCTATGGGCTTTGCAGTTTAAAAATGATTTTATATTTCCTGGAACGTTCACAACATATAGTTGAACACCAATAATTGGTATCCCTATTTTCAGGTGGAGAATATGGAGGCTGCCAAGATTTAGTTATTTGTCCAGAATTCAAGACTTTTTCCAGGATTCAACCACATATGTAGTAGATGGCCTTTAGGAATGCTTTGGGAAAAATCAAACAAAAATCTTTTATGTTGAATGTGTTATTGAGAAATTTTACTAAAGAAGTGGGTTTTTGAATCTCACTTCAACCCTCAAGCTACTGTCCCATCTGTCTCCTTTCTTCAAATAATATTCTCAAAATAGTTGTCACTACTCAAAGGCCTCCACTGCTGCCTCCTTCTCATTCCCTACTCACTTCGTGCCAATCTTGTCCTGTTGCCACCACCGTAACAAACCTCTGACATAAAAATTTAATTTCCAATTCTCCCAGTCCAGCAGGACTTTTCTCAGCCCCAATCTTCTTTGATTTTTCTGTTACAATCGACACTAATGATCCGTCACTCTAAAATTCCTCCCTGTGTTCATCCTTTCTTTCTGACTGCTCTTTTCTTGTCTTAATTTATCTTTCCACTGAAGGATGGATAGAGAGTCCTTATGGCTTTTCTTTCTCTTTTATTATATTCTCTTATTATCTTATTATATCCTATTTCTCTCTTATTATATTCTTTCTTATTGTATTCTCCAGGTGAACTTACTCATGCATTGCCTCAACCCTGACTCTTGTATTGATTGCACAAAAGTCTACATTTTTAGTCCAAATTCTTTCATGTAGCTTAATTTCCATAGTGCCAGCTGCTTCTTGCCCACTCCCACCAGGATGGTCAATTGGAAGAGAGATTTGAACGCTACTGAGAAACCTTTAGTCACTCCACAAGGGCAGTATTTGATTCCTAAGAGTTGGGGGGTGTGAGCATATGTGAAACACACAGAGATGAATATCTTATTTTGGATGGGAAATAAAGGACAGGAAGGTAAGAAGTTAAAGTAGCTCTAGCTGCTTGGCAGAAGTAGCTAGAGTAAAATTCTGATAACACTCTAGATTTTAGACTTGTTTCTGCAGAAAACTGGTAGAAACTTCTTTTTCAGCTTTCTTTCCTATTTCTAACCTGTCTCTCTGCTTTTAAATCCATCAAACTATCTGTATATAGGGTGACCAGCACACAATAAGAATAAATGTATAGCACCTTAGCTTTATTATTTAATTATGTCCCAAATAATTTAGGATCATGCTGCATTGTACGATATTCACCAAGTGTTCTAATCTTTTTAACTCTTGATCTCTTGTTTCTATTCCTTCCTATACCTTATACCTGTAATACAATACTGCCTCTCTAGCATTGTCCTTGGATAGTCATGCTCAGGAGCAAACAATTATTAGGCTATTAGACCACACGTTGTTGACCTCAATGTACATAGGAGCTGAATAATCACCTGATTGTTTCCCCTAATTCCTGTAAGCAAGTCCCTGTTGGGTCATCTGAAACCAACAAACCAAAGTATTTTGCTGAACAAAAACGATTCTGCTTCCTGTATAAGTAAGCACAGCATCTCATGAAAATCACTTTTTGAATAAAGCCAGAGAATATTTCACTTGCAAACCTATCTTGTCTCTACTCTAAAGTGTGTGTTTGCACATAATCTGAAGTCAGCCTCTTCAAGACTAAGACTTTGCCCAGCCCTTAGTTTCAACTTCTTAAGATGCAAACCAAAAAACCCCTGTAAAGTGAGAACTCCTTTTCAAAGAGCTCTGTAACCCAGAGATGTCAGTACAAGGGAAGAACTAAATGCTATTATGGATTCCAACCCCTGTTATTTTCTCCTATTAGTCTTTTGAATCTGCAGCAGGAAAATCAGGACTTTGAGCCTCATTACCTATCCAGACAAACTTTTCACCTGGCTATCATCAGTTCTAGGGCCTGACATGCCTTTATTGAATAAGACATTGAATGAGATATTTTGCTTTGAGCAAATAAAAATACCTGCAATATTTAAATAGAACATTAAATTAGTTTCACCTGCTTTACTCAATGCCACTGGAGTCTTGGAGAAAACAGAAGGAAACGACAGATCTATTTCTGCCTTTTGCAAAATGCATCCGTATATACAAACCATTCTGAATATCTTCTTGATGAATAAACCCTCTGGGTTACTAAGATGCTTCCTTCTACATCTGAACAAGAGCAGTTTTTGCCACTTGTTGCCCTTGTATCAACTCTTTTCATTAATAGGAAAGGTTACTATTTTAACAAGCATTCCTGAATAATAAATATCAGAAAATGAACCACTTCTGAGTTCTACCCTTTAGCTATCTCTCTCTCAGGCTTGGAAAGGGAAGCTTCACTGGAAAAAAAAAAAGCTAGTTTATGACTGGAAACAAATCATTAATATTTTGGAGAGATCTTACTACATAAAAGCCACAAACTTAAACCGAAGGGCAAATAAACCATCAAGGAGGATGGTTTGAGCTGATCCAAGAAGGCCATTTGGAATCTCAAAGGCAGACAGATGCACTAAATGTTCTTGATTGGGGAAAGAAAGTCCCAGAGGCATGAAAGAACATGGCACATTCAGTAATTCCCCCATTCTGGCCCAAATTTTATTCACTGAGGGGAGCAGTGAGGAATGAAGCTGCAAAGATTAATCCCAGACTGATTTATTTGTGCAGGAAAAGGGTGAGGGTAGGCAGGGTACAGGTGCAGATCAGGGACATGAACCTTAGGCAAAGCAACTCTGAAACTTGTCAGTCGAAATCCTGAAAATGACTGCTGTCATTGGTGATGGGAGAAAGCAAAAATATCTTCTCATTTGATGTCCTATTTCTAAAGAGAGAACATAGTAATTGTAAGACACAGTATTGGCTTGAATTAAAGCCTATTAGTCATGCACATACTTTTGCTGACCCCATCCCTGATTTGAAATCTACAAAAACTTTTAAAGTTATAACAGTTGCTATTTATGCCACTTTACATATTTTTTAGAAAGTACTTCCATAGTGGTAGTAATAATATTAAATATCATTTGTTGAAGCTACTGTGTGCCAGGCATTTTATATTGTTCTCATTGGAGTATTGACAATTACTTTGCAAACTAAATATTATTATCCTAATTTATAGGAGAGAAAACTGAGTAAATATTTAAAAGCTTTAGTATTTTACCCCAAGACACAAAGCTAGTATGTAATAGAACTACAATTTAATCAAGAGTGCTGGTGACACCAAAGTCTATCCATTATAACATGTGGGTTGAGGGAATCCACAGTGCTGAAGAGTTCAGACATTCAAGTTGCTAAGTTATAAGTCTGGAAATATCAGCACTTTCTAAATTTTTGATTTTTTCTTGAAATTCTTTGAAAATATGCAAGCTCTATGGCTTTACCTTGTATAGCAGAGTTTTGAACATATAAAGCCTTTTCTTTATGAACTTTCAGGAACCTTTTAATGGCCAAATATGTCAAACAATAGTCACCCTTCCTCTTCCTTGACATCTTTTAAAAACTCCACACACTTGACCATTTCACCTTCTTGAAAATCTCTTCTCCATTGGTCTTGGTTATATCCCCACATCACAGTTCCCTCCAACTTTTCTTAGCACTTTTTTTCATGATCTTATATTAAAGATTCTTTCTTCTATTGCTCATTAAAAGTTAATGTTCTCCAAATCATCTTCTCTTTTCTTTTTATTAGTCTACACACTCTCTTCGTGAAGTGTTATAGTTTCACAGTTTCAATTGCCTACAGCACAAAGATATTCATATCCTAGTGCCCCAAACCTATTAATGTATAGCCTTATGTAGCAAAAGAGACTTTTTGGATATGATTGAGTGAAAGATCTTGACGTAGAAAGATCATTCTGGATTATCTAGGTGGACCCCCCGTAATCCCAAGAGCCTCATGGAAGGCAAGATGGTCAGAGAAAGAGAAGATACAAGAACAGAATCAGAAATCAGAAAGAAGAGTAGATGCTATGTTGCTGGCATGAGAGAGAGACAGGGGACCACAAGCTGAAGTATATAGGCACCCTTTGAAGCTGGACAATTTAGGGCAGATGGACTCTCCTCCAGAGCCTCCAGAAAAACAAAAAACAAACAAACAAAACAAACCAACAAAAAAACAGGCCTGTCAACACCTTTAGTCCAAGGAAACAAGTTTCAAACTTCTGATCTCCAGAACTGTAAGATAATAAATTAATATTGTTTTAAGCTACTGTATATGGTAATTTGTTATAGCCACAATAGGAAATTAACATATCTTCAATATATTAAGAACTTTCAGGCATTGAGTCTTGTCCACATATCTCTCCTGAATTCCAGAATTACATAGAAGACTACTTGTTGATTACCTCAACCTAAACATCCCACAAATATATAGTTGAACTGAGCCCAACCATCACCACCACCCACCTACTGAATTAGCAAGAATCACTCTCAACCATTCCATCTTTGCCAACCTCATGGCCAAGCTTTGTCTCAAAAGAAGGTCATGATATACCCCAACAGAAGTAAATGACAGAATAACTCCCAGCTTCGCATCACATATTTATCATGACATTCATTAAAACTTGTCTTGCCAGGTATTGACCAAAGACATTAAAATGTCTCAGTAAGGCACAGATAAAAGACTTTGGCTATAAGACTTGTACTTATTGGTGACCTTTGAAATATGAGCTGGCTTCAGTGGAAAAGGGGAAAAAAATCTAGAGCCATTCACACCAAATGTAGAAGAAAGGGAAATAAAGAGTGGTAAATATAATTTTCTAAAGAGTGCTACCACAAGGTGACAAAAGAAATTCAGATCTTAGAAATGTCAGTCAAATCCACACATTATTCTTCATCTGATACCTAGAAAATTATATTCAGCCCTTGATAACATTTTTTGAGTGATATTAGATTAACTGGAGCTCATCTAGAGAATGACCAGAAAGGATAAAAAAATTTTATATGAGGAACTATAAAAAAAATTTAAATATTCAATACTGAAGTGCTGACATGGTGTGAACTCAAAGGTTTAGATTAAAACCAATGCCTGAAGTACTGTGACTCACTAGAAAAAAGATTACTACTAATAACATAACAATAAGCTAATTATTTACATGGAATGATATTACATAAAATAAAGCAGTATGTTTGACATTATTATTAGCAATTAAGAATAAGCTGAGTAAGCATTTAGTACCAAAACTGTAGTAATGAATACCGTGCAGTAGGAACCAATGGGCTACAAAGAAGGAAAGAAAAAAAGAAACAGCCTTGATTTGCATCCAGACTTTGCAATTGCTTTGTTGGCATATGAACATTTCATCTTTCTCAGTCTCATTTTTTTCTATATATATTACAAATAATTTTTTAAATCAGTGAATTTTTTGTGAGGATATGTTAAATAATGCATGAAAGCACTTAGCAAACTGCCTGGCACACATCAGTTTTCCATAAGTAGTGATATTACTAGAAGTAGGAGAATTCAAACATTAGTCTAGATGACCTCTAAGACATTTCTAAAATCTGTTTTCAACAATATAGCCAAATAGTTAATAAGAATAAAATAACTTTTCTCTAAAGAGAATTGTAATGTTTTGAAGAAATACTACTAACATACTTTAAGATATAGATCTGAGGAAACAGGAAAGCTAGGGAAATTTCAAATTACCCGACCCTGAAGGAGAACTGAGTCTAGAGTGGGTAGGCTAAGGCTCTGGCTGCCCTAACCACATATACTTATCTTATTAACCAAGAGGTGTGAATTTAAATGGCAACAAAATGATAGGAGGTAAATGTTGGACTCATATGGAATGTGACGATAGAAGTGAGATCCTGATAGAAAGCCAGATTCTTTGATGCACAAAATGAAAAATGCAGGGTCACCATAGAGAGAGGAAAAAAGGAAGCTTAAAGATCTTAACCCAGACTCTTAATTAAAAAAAAAAAATTAAGGCGTGTTTTGTTTTTTTTTTTCCCACAGAATTTATAAACTCAGCTCTGAACTCACTCAGGCTTGTACATGATTCAGAAGCCACCACACTGAGTATTCACATAAAAAGAGGCCCCAACTATCTGGGCAGAAACAAAGACCAATCAGTCAGGTCACACTTTGAGCTGAAAGTACAAAATTAATAACTCATAAGGAAACAAATTACCATGAATTATTGTGAGTAATATTATATCTGGAAAAATATTGACAATATAATATTGGATAAAAATATAAAATAATTATGTTTACAACAATTTAATAAAGAACAAAGTATAATATGAGAAAAAAAGATCTACTATTAAAGAGATAAGACATGCTTTGAAAATAACCTAATACAATTTCTATAAATAAAAACTAAGGTCATTGAAATTTTAAAATATCAGTGGATTCTTTTTTTTTTTTTTTTTTTGAGACGATCTTGGCTCGCTGCAATGTCTGCCTCTGGGTTCAAGCAATTCTCCTGTCTCAGCCTCCCTGTAATCCCTCAGCTGGGATTACAGGCACCTGCCACCATGCCCAGCTAATTTTTGTATTTTTAGTAGAGACAAGGTTTCACCATGTTGGCCAGGCTGGTCTCGAACTCCTAACCTCATGCTCCACCCGCCTTGGACTCCCAAAGTGTTGTAATTACAGGCGTGAGCCACCATGCCTGGCCTGGATTCTTTAAATAATGCATCAGCACAGTTAAAGATAGATTTAATAAGCTGGAGATTAAATTTAAAGAATGTACACAGAATAAATCACAGAATGATAAAGCTAGGAAACTATATCAAGAGGTAGAGAGAATATAAGAAGAATATAATGACCGCATTTTTTTCAGACTTTATGAAAACTAAAAATCCTCAGGTATGGGAAATATGTTATGTTCCAAGTAAAATAAAACTAGATCCACACATAAGCATGTTACAGTGAAACTGCAGAGTGCCATTAAAAAAGATTTTCAAAGTTGCAAGAAAGAACATGTAATATACTAGTTTTCTCTTTTTTCTTTTTCTTTTTCTTTTTTTTTTTCTTGAGACGGAGTCTTGCTCTGTTTCCCAGGTTGGAGTGCAATGGCACAATCTCGGATCACTGCAGCCTCTGCCTCCTGGGTTCAAGTGATTCTCCTGCCTCAGCCTCCTGAGTAGCTAAGATTACAGGTGTGTACCACCACGCCCAGCTAATTTTTTGTATTTTTAATTTTTTATAATTTTTTTTGTATTAGTAGAGACAAATTTCACCATGTGGGGCAGGCTGGTCTCAAAGTCCTGACCTCGTGATCCGCTCACCTCAGCCTCTCAAAGTGCTGGGATTGCAGGTGTGAGCCACCGCGCCCAGCCATATATTAGTTTTCTATTGCTAACAAACTACCAGAAACTTGGTGCTTCTAGACAAATTCATTGTCTCATAGTTTCCATGGTGAGGAGTCTGAGCACGTCATAACTACATCCTTTGGTCAGAATTCACAGGGATGCAATCAAGTTGTCAGCCAGGTACTTTTCCCATCTGGATCTTGAGGGCCTCTGTCAGATTCCTGGCAGAATTCAGTTCCTTGCAGTTGTTAGGACTAAAGTCCCCAGCTTCTACAGGCCTGTCCTCATTGTAGGCAGTTCACAGCATAAATTTTTGTTTAAGGGCAACAGAAGAGTACCTCTCTGTTTAGAAAGGTCCATGTCCATCTTTTAAGAATTTTTACCTCTATTCACTATGTCTATGAGTTGAATTGTTTTGACTTTCAGATCCCACAAATAAGTGAGAACATGTTTCCTTTCTGTGTCTGCCTTATTTCACATATCATAATGATCTCTATTTCTATCCATGTTGTTGCAAATGACAGGATCTCATTCATTTTTATGACTGAGTAGTATTCCATTGTTTATATATACCACATTTTCTTTATCCATTCATCTGTTGATAGATTCTTAGGTTGCTTTTAAATCTTAGCTGTTGTGAACAGTAGTTCAAAACACACAGGAGTGCACCTCTCTTCAATATACTGATTTCTTTTCTTTTAGGCGTATACCCAGTAGTGTGATTGCTGGATCATATGGAAACTAAATTTTTAGTTTTTTGAGGAACTTCCAAACTGTTTTCCATAGTGGTTGTATGCTTGAGGGGGTGAATACCCCATTCTCCACATTGAGCTTATTTCACATTGCACACCTATATCAAAACATCTCGTCTGCTCCGTAAATATATACACCTACTATGTACTCACAAAAGTTTAAAAAAGTTTTCACCTCATTATGGGAGTTTCATTCAAGATCATCCCCCTTTTGCTTACTTTAAAGTCAACTTGCTTGAGACTTAATTACATTTGCAAAATCTCTTCTACTTTGTGCAATAAAGTAACCAATCATGGGAGTGTTATCCCACCTCTCCCACGTGTGGAGGGAGAGGATTATAAAGGGTGAGTACAGGAAGATTAGAACTTAGAGACCGATTTAGGGTTTTGTGTATAACATACAGATTTTTCTGGAATGGAATTTCCATTATACTGATAGTGGGTATCTCTATATCAACCACAGAAGCTATCAGACAATGAAATAATATTTGAAAATATTGAGATAAAATTACTGTGAATATAAATTTATTAAAAAATATGAAGAGTTTTTATCTCTTCTCACCAAAGTAAATTATAAAAATATATTTTGAGACAGAAATTAAACACTGAAGGAAGAGCTAAAATATAAGAAGCGGCCGGGCGCGGTCCTGTAATCCCAGCACTTTAGGAGGCCAAGGCGGGCAGATCACGAGGTCAGGAGTTTGAGACCAGCCTCGCCAATATGATGAAACACGGTCCATACTAAAAACACAAAAATCAGCCAGGTGTAGTGGCACATGCCTGTAGTCCCAGCTACACAGGAGGCTGAGGCAGGAGAATCGCTTGAACCTGGGAGGCAGAGGTTGCAGCAAGCCAAGATTGCATCACTGCACTCCAGCCTAGGCAACAGAGGGAGACTCCATCTCCAATAAAATCAAAACCAAAAAAAAAAAAAAAAAAAAGCAAGGAGGAGTTAAAAATTATAAAATGTGTGGGTAAATCTAAGAAACTGTTGATGGCAATAATACATAAGACGGGAGTATTAGAATAAAATCCACGTTTCTTTCTGAGTTGAGGGCAAAAGAGGTAATGTTGATTAATTATAATCTTATTAAAATTATGTATGCATGTTAAAATTATCAACCTCTTCACTAATAGACCTTGATTACATTATTTCCAAATAAGTAAAAGTAGAAAAACAAGTAAGAGAAGATAAATAATCCTAAAGAAGACATTAAATGAGGGGGTAAGAAAAAATATAGAAAAAGCCATGTAAACAAAACCCACAAAATAACATCCAATGCCTAGAACCAGCTTACTCACTGATTTGCAGGAATTCTGTAAAAACAAAGATAAGTAGCTGGGAGCTGTGGCTCACGCCTTTAATCCCAGCACTTTGGGAGGCCGAGGCGGGTGGATCACGAGGCCAGGAGATTGAGACCATCCTGGCTAACATGGTGAAACCCCGTCTCTACTAAAAAAATACAAAAAACTAGCCGAGCGTGATGGCAGGCACCTGTAGTCCCAGCTACTCGGGAGGCTGAGGCAGGAGAATGTTGTGAACCCAGGAGGCAGAGGTTGCAGTGACCCAGTGAGCCAAGATCGTGCCACTGCACTCCAGCCTGGGCGACAGAGCAAGACTCCGTCAAAAAAAAAAAAAAAAAAAAAAGATAAGCAGACATAGATTCTTGGTTAAGGATTTTTCAGTAAAGATCCATCCTATAGAAAGTCGCCAGCTGCTTTGGAGAAAAGCAGCAACATCAATAGATAACTGGCCTTGGAATTCTCTGTGATCATAGAGTTTGATAATACACCAAGAGGTTCTCCTCCCACTGGACACTCCAAAAGATCCTAATGCAAATAAATTTGGGAGACTGGTTTCTTCACTACAGGACTTCTCAGAACTTTTAGTAAACTGAAAATATAGAAAATACTTGCCCATCTATTCCATTTGGAAGTGTTTTGTTTATGCATTTTTGCCAGGTATATTATGGGTCTATTGCACCACTGAATACTCCTCTACACAAATGCAAGTGAAATGGGAAAAGTTCCCTTGTCCCTCTCACAGGGCATGTGATGGGGGTGTGACTCATTTCTTCAGTGCTCTGCTGCTCAAACCTCTAGGGGAGCATAGGGAATGGCAGGCTGTGGAGCTCTGACCCCATGGCAGTGTCTGGGGATGAATGTTTACAGCTGAAATCCCAGTGAGCATGTGTTACAGGACGCTCTTTTAGTTTAGCCATCCATATGTGGCTTGTGTTAGTCAGCTCAATTAGATCCCTGCAAGGACAGAGGGCATTCTGTACTCCGGGGTTCTTGCCTTGGTGTACCAGAAGAATCAGATCACACATGGGCTTGGAGAATGAGTGCAAGCTTTTATTGAGTGGAAGTAGCTCTCGGGAGTTGGGGGAGCCAGAAGGAAGATGGTTTTCCCCTGGAGTCGAGCCACTTGATGGCCTCGGCTCTCCTGCAACTGCCCTGGCCAAACTGCCTTGGTTTGCTGCCTGATGGCCTGTCTGCGTGCCAGTGTAATCCCACACTGGTGCATTCCTCTCGATGTCCATCCGCCTGTGCAGCGAAAATCCCTGTCCTCACCTAGGTCCACGGGCAAAGGCCTGGGGGTGGAGCCCTAGCCAGGGACCAATCCCTCCTCTACCCAGCACTTCCCTTCCCCCTTCCCTATCACTTAAAGGGACCACACCCTTCCCTTCCCAGCATTTCCCTTCCATATCACAAGGACCAGCCAGAAAGCTCAATTAATTATCACTGGAAATGTACTGACACCATTATGACGTGAGACCACAAAGAGAAATCATGCTATTCAATGCCCCAAGGAAACATCATCCATCCCCCTGAAAAAGCACTTCAAGACCACATAACTTTTTTTGGAACCATATAGTTTCCATCCACCAGTAACAGGCCTTCTAAGAATAAAAACACTGAAAATGAATATTCATAATTTATTCAAATAAATATTCAAATCAGCAAAGGTATCAGTTACCTTTATAGTATTTCTTCTTCATCTTGGAATGATTGTGTCTTAGTTTACTTCTCCCTCAATCAAATATCTACGTCCCATATGGCCCTCTCCTCTGGTAAGCATTTTGGCAAACTGATCCCTGCTGATAGTGAGGACTTTCTTTAATCATAAATAAAATGTTTGCATTTTCACATAAGCCTTTGGAGAACAATGTTTTAACTTCCTGGAGATGGCTCACTTCTCAGACCTCCTACTGGTTAGGAACTATGAAGAAGTTAGCATTGTGCGTAGCACATAATAAGCCATCATAAATATTGCCATTATTTGTATTTTTCTTAGCAGCTGAATTAACTTGGAAACCCTTTGGACCTCAGCTCCTCTATCTATAAAAAAGGGGTAATAATAATAATTCTCTGACTGTATCACTGCAATGATTAAATAGGATATGCACAAACTCCTGGTGTTGTGTCTGCTATAGAAGTCATTCGTTTCTTTCTGTGCAGAGGCCTAGCATAACTTTAGCTGCAGTTCAGTAGTCTTGAGATTAGCCTGTGATCACAGAGTCTGAGACAGAATACAGAAAAAATAAGTCATAGGCTTGTAAATGAAAAAACTGGGTTCAACTGCTATCACCAACATTCTTGGAGTGACCCTGAGCAAATCACTAATCTTCAGGACCTTTACCTGTAAAATGAAGATTGAAATTATATGTATTATATATGTGTGTATGTGTGTGTCTGTCTGTATACACACACAGATACATATAGATCTAAAGTGTTAAATGAAAATTATTGTCATTATTATTACCATGAGTCTACCCTTAGGAATCACTCCATCTGAGTTTCTCTTGATGTCACTTATGCCCAGGGGTTATTCTGATGACACTACTGTCTAGAATTTTAACCCATGTGAGCCACTTTCTAAAAAGACACAAGAGAGACAGAATATCCTTTCCTACCTAGTCAACCTGAAGCCACATCTCCTCTATGACAGGGTCCATTCTTCTGCTTCTCCTTTTGCTTCCCCAAAATGAACATTGTGTAGAGCACAGTGCATCCGTGTAGGAGAGGTGGCTGTGGTGGCAGGGCGTGGCCCTGTGTCCTTGGTCTCAGGCTGCCCCTCTTGTCCTGGGTGATCATGAACAAGTCACCCTCAGTGGAGAGAATGAATGGACTGGGGCCACTCCTTTCTCCTGCTGGTTCTTTACTCCTGAGGAGTCTCTCCGGTATTGGTTGCCTTCTTCCTTGTGTAGGTTTTAGAGAACAGAAAAGAGAAAGGAAACATGAGAGACAGCAAAGGCAAACCCTCAGTGCAGACAGAAGTTGTGATATGTTCGCAGTGCAGTGGAGAGAGGACTCCTAAAGGTCCTCCAGTCACATCTGCCCCCCGTTGTTCCCTACCCTGAGGTTAGGTATGAAGGGAGGTAGGGATAGGCATTGCTTATTTAACATATTTGGGGGAAGGTAAATAAACATGGTACGTATCTCATCAAAACTGGTATAATTTACAGAATTCTTGAATAACCTCTTGCCTAAAATTATCTTCTTTACCAGAATCATAGGCTGCCTCAAATTCAATCCTTGAGGAGTTAGTCATTTGGCTTCAAATAGCGGGCATGCAAGTTCCCAGGTAGGGTGCAAATGGGGGAGAAATAGTCTATTACAATTATTATTCACTAATGTTCCAAACAGATCATTATTATTATTATTATTATTACTACTATTATTTTGAGATGGAGTTTTGTTCTTGTCATCCAGGCTGGAGTGCAATGGTATCATCTCGGCTCACTGCAACCTCTGCCTCCTGGATTCAAGCAATTCTCCTGCCTCAGCCTCCCGAGTAGCTGGGATTACAGGTGCCCACCACCATGCCCAGCTAATTTTTGTATTTTTAGTAGAGATGGGATTTTGCCATGTTGGCCAGGCTGGTCTCGAACTCCTGACCACAGGTGATTCACCAGCCTCAGCCTCCCAAAGTGCTGGGATTCCAGGCATGAGCCACTGTGCCTGGTCCCAAACAGATTATTAAACCTTGAGTTTGCAGATAAGAGCACTGATTTAGAAATAGCAGCGTTAGGGAGAAGGAGAATGTGGCAAGGGGGTCATGACTATGAGACCTTGGACAGCAGAGGAGAGAGAGTGCTGAGTGGAAAGCTGCCAAGGATCAGTCAGTTACAAAGCTGGCCCTGGAGAGAAGGGAAAGTGAGGAGGGTGTGGCTAAGGGTTTGTAATCACTAGGAAACCAGAGGGGAGGCAAACCATGAAGAACAGACACAAAAAGATAAACTGATAAAAGATAAACTGCCCCCCCCCACCATGGAACTATTGTACTATCCCCCCTTCAAAGCTGTGACCTTCCCAGAATCCTATAATTTATACTAATTTTAACAACTGTAATATGTTTACTTGGCTGTCTCCAAGATGTGAGGCCTAAGACAGACTCCAGGAAGAAGGGACTCATAGAAATTCACATTAGGTGTACACACACAACTTTCTGTGATCAGAGGAAGTCAAGTACTAGTTAGCAGCAATAACAGAGAAAAAGACATTCTAGACATTCCAGAAGTGCTCCAACCTCCTTCCTCTCTTCCAGGAAAGGCATGGAAGGAATGCCATGTCCACCATTGATAAAACTGGGAGACTCTAATGGACTTAAGTATGTGCTAGTTTGATCTTGTTTTTCTTTTGTTTGTTTGTTTTGTTTTGTTTTGTTTCCCCCCAACTGGCTTTAGATGAAAAAAAAATTCTCCTCCTCTTCCTCCCCACAGACTCCGTAGCTACTTCCAAGTGACTGTCTATTTCTTTATCTCTACTTTGGTTTTAGATAATCAGTCTCTCAGGATAACTTTGTGGGTGGCCTCTTCCACCCCTTCTTGAGTGGATTATTATGGGAGATTACTGGATTAGTGGTTAGACCACTAATGATGGTATATGACCATTTCCCACCTCTGTGAACATTGACTCCTCTGTCAAACAAGAACCTTTAAAGTCTTTTTCAATTTCATTGTTTTGTAATTCACCTAAGACTATTCTGTACTCTTAAAATTCTCCAAAGAAAATGGTATACTATGCCCTCAGAAGAAACCTGCCCTAAATCCCCACCTTGGGATTTTACTTCTTTATTTCTATTGTAGATAAAGCTATGTTTATATTTGTATCCACATCTATATATTAATGTATTTATTTATATCTCAATATAAATTGTCTATCCCTATTTTCACTCTCACACCAGAATCATTCATTTACCTGCAGGGCACATTCAGTCAAATATCTTTCTTTCTCCTCTCTGTTCTCAGCCTTTTGTTCCTTTCTTAAAGGACAGGACATTTTCTGCCCAAGGCTTAAACCAAGTCATTGTCTCTTTAGTGAAGAAACCTGAAGAGCCAGTTTTCTCTCATGATGATTGGCTATTAAAGGATTTGGAGGCCTCTTTTGATTATGGGATCTGATACCTTGCTACCTGCCTCCTCCAAGGGACCAGCTAAGAGCTTCCTCAGGAACAGCTGTAGGGTCTACAGGATTTCATGAGAGATGAAACTATTTACCTGATGATAAACCAATATCCTTCTCAAAAACGTTTCTTAAAAATTCAACAAAATGAAGGTGATTTTTTTTCCTTGATCCATTTTCCTTTCAAAACTTTTTTTTGCTTACAGCAGGCCTGATATTAAAAAGAAATGTAGAGGTATGTGTGTGTAAGCATGTGCATGTGTGTGTGGATGACGATGTGTAAGAACATGTGTTAGTGTATATACTTGTGTGTGAGTGAAGAACACTGTGTTTGCTGTGTATTTCTGAATCTATGAGTATATTTTCTGGCTCTGAAATATATTCCAAATGTCCTGTTCCCTTATGCTCTACACAGCCTAGTGACCTTCCTGCAAATATTTTTACCTGTCAACCACAAATGTGCACATACAAAGCAAATCTTTGCCTTCCAAGGGATTGCTGGCAAAGGAAATTCATAATAGGGAACATGATTTTGTACGCTTTTATGGCATACAATGCAAGGCCAGGCCATGAAAGGTCAGAGAAGCCTTCCTCTATGTCTCTAAGATGGTCTACCTGTCACATAACCTGAAGTTAGAAAGCATTATATAATAATGATTACCTGACCCAGGTCTTTTTTTATTTTGTGAACAAAAAGGGGAAAAGATAATCTACATTATTTATTCTACTCTTTATACAAGGTGATTAGTCAAACTCCTCCCTTTGGAAGACATTCACATTCCCACAACCACTCTTATCTAAGCCCACTTTAACTGCCTGATTCTTTTGTTTTATTGATATATAATGTATGTACACATTTACGGGGTACATGTCATTATTTTTACATGCATAGAATGTGTAATGATCAAATGGCCTCTCTTCCAGCTTCCCTCTAATCTACCATTCCTGGGTTTGCCATTCAATAACCTAGTGCTCTTTAATAGCACTGAATCCTCTCAAACAATGCACAGACTCCTTTGCCTGAAATTCAAGGGCCTCCACAATCCAGCCCCAACACCACTCATCTAGCCGTATCTGCGTATATCAATAATCCTCAGTTCTTGTTCTCCTAGCCCAGAGTAAGTAAGTCATAACATCTGCAGAAGATGCAAGGACAGACCATCCCTCTGTTTTTAGAACTAAGTTTCCCTGACATGCAGGGCTCTCAGTCCTCAAACCAGAAAAGTCTTGAACAAATTGGTGAGTTTGATGGACTTGAGCCCTCCATCAAACATGGTTTTCCCATTATTTCTGAGACTCACCAAAGGTATTTTTACATTGTACAATCATTCTACCAGTCTTTTGTCACCTTCATCTGTTGACTCTACCCTAAGGTGCTATTTTCTCAGAGCCTTTTGCACATTGTTCATCTTCCCATGACTTGTCTAATACAAAGTGGTATCTCTCTGCCTGGATTAACTGCAAGTTTTCTCCACAGTTAATAGCAGAGCACACAGGCCCTCACCTTCATATTTGAGGCCTCTGCTTTGCTGTCAAACTGCCTCCGCAGGAGAAATGAAAGCCCTGCTCTCTAACACCCACACAGAGAATCAAAGAGCCTCCCCACACAAAGGAGTGCAGCTTTCATCACTGAGGAGTCCTTTATATTTATAAAAAGAATAGTTAACATTCTAGACTGAAGGATTCATATTTGGCATCATTCCACCATGTAGAGTCTTCACCATGAACAATGAATAAAATATGTGTCATATATTTGAGTGACTACATGGTGATTCTGTTGGCTATTCCAAAACAAAAAAAAAGGTATATTTCAAAGTAACTTGCTTTATTTATCTATAGAAACTGTTCAAAACATTTAAATTTAGGTCTCTTGAAAAGTCTATGTCTAGTTACCTCATTGCAAATACATACCTGGTATATATGAGTGTTTATTTGTATATCGATGTTTTTACTTCTATCTACTTACAGTGGGGTATAATATGGATTTTATAAATGTGTGTGTCCTCTCTCTCCATTTTTTCTTATTTTACCTATTTCCCATTTATTTTGCCAGGGTTTTCCAAGTAATATCCCAGCAAAGAGAGAAAATAAAGCAGAGAGAACAAAATAATTCTTCCCTTTCAAAATTTCAACATAGATATTTGAAACTCACAAAGAGGACAGGATTTGAAGTATCTGGAAATATTTTAGTCTGAAGAGTTTAACATTTGAAGGACTAAGTTTTATCCATAAAAATAGCTTAAGGAAGACGAGAACAGGAGTCAGCTCACCCTGTCCTCAGGTTAGAAAAAGACTCCATAGTCTAGAGAAAAATGATGAAAGAGGAGAGGAGAGCCAGAAAGGGTAAAGGGGCTCTGATACTGAGAGATCTTTTACAGGAGCTCATATGGACTAACCATACAGGCCAGGCCACATCTGAAAGAGGATGCTAAAGAAACCCAGGTGTGTATGGGCAGGCCAGAACAAAGGGAGCATGTTAAATACAACTCCAATAGTTAGAAATTTTTGTAGGGAAGTCTCTGTCATCCCATCGTAGTTCAGGAGTAAAGAAATAGAAATGACTGTAATAAGTAAGCACAGAGGGCATGAAGCACCAACAAGTCCTTTCTAGTTTTAGATTTGTTCAATAGAATAGCCAGAGATTTCACCTGAAACTAGAAAGAATCAAAGAAGTGGCCCTCAAGGTTAGGACCAAAAGAATATATATACTATCTTTATGGTGTCTGTTGTTATAGATTATGTTCATTGGAAACCAAACATGGATTTAGATGCTTTAGGAGAACACCTAACAGTGACCTGTAACCAAATGTCCCTTCCTCCCAGGTTCTGAGACTTTTTCTCTCAAATAATTTAAATGCATCCTCAGGTATAGTGGGTAAAGATAAGACTCTAGATTTTTTAAAAAATTAATTTTTGTGATTAACATTTTCTATTGAAACCATCCTATGAATTACCTATTATTTACACATTTTACAGCGAGGGTAACTCAAACCCATAGAGGGTATGTAATTTGTTAGTGGTCAAAGGCTTAGAAAGTTGTAGAAATCAGACACAAACTCAAATTCTTGAGCTCTGAGCCTCAAGCACTTTCCACCATATTGCACTTCTCTCCCAACCTTTATCTTATTGTTGGTTTTTGTTTTTGTTTTGTTTTTTAATCATGTATCTTTATCTCTGTTTCCTCTAGGTCCCAGTAAGAATAAATCCAAATATCCGTGGTAGGTTGTAAAATGGTTTGTTGGTCAGAAGCAATGTTGTGGGGGATACTATGACAGTAAACAAGGCATCTGGTAAATCCCGGGGCCAAAACTTAGAGAATGCAGGAAAGGCAAATCCATATTCTCGCAAAGTACAAAAATTAATGTGTATTCCAGTGACAATAAATCACTTTCTTCTCTGTGGACAAAAAGGAATCTCATGTAATTGACCTGCCATGAGTTGCCAGTTAGTGCCCTGGGGTTTGAGCCTGCTGTGATGTAACATTAATTTCTACTGCTGGCAGATGGAGTTCTCAGCAGTGGCAGTTACCGGAGCAGTCTAGTAAGAAATCCATGTTTTTGACCCTATGCCTAACTTTCCTCAGTGTCATCATAGCCACCTTTATTCATGAGTCCAGTGAGTAAATACGGAATGTCAGGGAAGAGAGGCTGAATAATACCAATAGTGACGATTACTTTTTTCATGTGATTTCTGTGGCCACAATAATCATGGGAACATCCACTTAGGGGTACAAATGTGATATGGTTTGTCTCTGTGTCCCCACCGCAATCTCATCTTGAATTTTAATCCCCATAATCCCCACGTGTCAAGTGAGAAGCCTGGTGGGAGGTGGTTGGATCACGGGGGTGGTTTCTTCCATTCTGTTGTTATGATAGTGAGTGCTCACAAACTCTGATGATTTTTTTTTTTTTTTTTTTTTTGAGACGGAGTCTCGCTCTGTCGCCCAGGCTGGAATGCAGTGGCTCAATCTCGGCTCACTGCAAGCTCCGCCTCCCGGGTTCACGCCATTCTCCTGCCTCAGCCTCTCCGAGTAGCTGGGACTACAGGCGCCCGCCACCACGCCCGGCTAATTTTTTATATTTTTAGTAGAGACGGGGTTTCACCGTGGTCTCGATCTCCTGACCTCGTGATCCGCCCGCCTCGGCCTCCCAAAGTGCTGGGATTACAAGCGTGAGCCACCGCACCCGGCCCTCTGATGATTTTTATAAGGGGCTTTTCCCCCTTCCCATGCTCTCTCTAGCCTGCTGCCAAGTAAGACATGCCTGTTTTCCCTTCCACCATGATTGTAAGTTTCCTGAGGTCTCCCCAGCCATGCAGAACTGTGAGTGAATTAAGCCTCCTTTGTTTATAAATTACCTGGTCTCCAGCAGTATCTTTACAGCAGAAAATGGACTAATACAAAATGCCCTTACATTCTGGACAACTTTAAGAAATTCGTTCACGAACTAATTACCAAAACTGCCTTGTTAATGATCTTCTGATATTTCTTTAATTCCAAGTTTCTAACCATCTTTCCAAACCATCATCGACTCCTACCCATGGAATTGATGTATATCTAAAGCCTGAATCATCTCTTTTCAAACAAAGTGATCGTCACATTTAGTTTTTACATTTTGCCCAATAGGAGTATTATCATAGCTATTGTTATTCAGGAGTATCCCTGAGTGAGACAATACACTTTTGGCTGATGTCAACGTGTTAGATTGAGTCATCTATAAATAAAGCTTACTTGTTTTTTCCTCAGTCAGTTGATACTAGAGGAACTCTTTATGAAGTCATAGTTTGGCTAGAAAAAGTGACAGTAAACCCACAGAACTGGGCACATTGGAAGTGTTAGTAATCTCATTATGTTAGTAATCTCATTATGTAACATGTTAAGACCTTTTGAACATGCTTAGGCGCAATCCTGTATATCTCATTTCCTATTGATGTTGGTGTCCTACTGAGCACACTCAGTTCTGAGGTTTACAAGCTCATGATAGCAGCTCAGATAGCACGTATGATGACTTGTTGACCCATTGGATCACTCAAAGTTCTATCAGAGAATCAGAACTAATAGTACATTTGATGCTTCTCAATATCATAGGAAATGGACTTTTTCATTCTCATCTTTGTGTACATGTTTAAGTACAGGTAAGCCATTGGCATTTGATAAGACCATGCCATCTTTTTAAGTTCTTTGCATTTATTATACAAAACTAAGGAATTTCTGATAACTTCACTTAACATAAGACACTGTTATATTTAGTTTTCAGTAAACAAGTCCTAGGTATTTGCTAATACAAATTAGCAAACAGCTTCTCCTCCTGGACTTGAATCTCTTTTTGGTCCTGTGAGTCAAACTGAGGTATGTTTGAGATCATATAGATGGTAGGGTGGGATATGGAGAGTATAGGTGTTCTCTTGCAAAAGCACTGATTATAAGGTTTTCAAATAAAACAAGAAGTATCTCATCAGCCCTGTATGGGTAGTGGGGAGTAGCTGCTAGTGCTGTCTGAGAGGAGTCAGTAAAGTTTGGAGGTTCAGAATATTAAAATCAACTAAGTCACCTCAAATACCTACGAATTTTTAGGCTTAACTTTTTTTCAGCCAATACCTTTTATGTGTTTAGTGAAGGCCTGGCAAGACTCTGAATTGTCCCTATTTTATTTCATCAACTCAGAATCAGTCTCTGGATTTGATGTTTAGTTGCGTAATCCCAAAGGAATACAAGAATCTTTTGAGGGCACTCATAGAAACTCTAGTTCTTTTTTCAGGACTTGAATCAGGATTTTAAAACCTGACCCCATTACTTTCTTGCTTTGTGCTCTTCAGTTCAGTTGGAAGCAACAGCCTAGCCTATTGTCATTATATTCTTCACACCTATCAACATGGCCTACTTAAGCATAGCCATTGCCTTTAATAGGTGCATCTTTCCCAGTAACCAAAGGCAATAATTTAATAATTCTTCCATCAGTAGATGCTACAGATTACCAGCATTCCAATCTCTACTGCTAACTAGTCTACCCTACCTTCAGCCCAGTAAGTCAGACAAACAACTCCAACCTCCATGTCCTTCATCTGTCTCACCTAAAATCATTCTGATACTGTTATACCTTTCTGAATTTCTTAGTTGCGGATGCCATAGTCTCCTGCAGCTATACTAGGCAGAAAAGTGTTCATTTCAGAATTTCTAGTAGGCTAGATGATAGAGGCAACAGAAAGGGCTTTTAGTAAAACAGGACTCTTGTAACAAAACCCACAGTCACTTCCACTCCACTTTATGATGACAACTGTGCCATTCTGCATTATCCAAAGAGTGAGTCTCCATGCTGCCCCTTCACATTGTCAACTTCCTCTTTCCCTGTGTCAGGTGGTGGCTTTGCTTGTGGAATTTAGGTCATACACAGAAGGCATGCTGAAATTTTTTAGCTTTCCATCCTCTAAAGGATAGGGAGATACACTAAAGAGGAGTTGGAGTCGGCATTGAGTAAGCCAATCTGCACAATGTAGCCAAGTGCTTTGTACTTTAAAGGGGTTTTGAAAGCAAAAGTCTGTCAGTCAATTATACTTTTATTACTGTTAATAAATATTGTTGAATGGAACTCTGAGAAGTTCCCTCAATACCTTAGATGCTTGCATTTATTACTATGATATGTGCTGTCTTATTTTAGTATCCAACTCTTCTATATGTATAAGTACAGAATTTTCCTTCTCTCCCATTAATGCAAACTCTTCAAGGACTGTGGGATGAACTTCTTTTATGCCCCACCCACTATTAGGAGAGAGCACATCAGAAACATAATGAGGAACATGGCTGTGACCTCATACATCAAGATGAAGTCCCAACATATGCATGTCAGTAGATGTGTCACCTTAAGTATCCACCCCTCTGATTTTATTTTTTGTACCCTGGAAAGTGGAACTTTTTAAATACAACAATATTTTAAATCAATTAGTACAATTATAGAAATTATATTATATTGGTTAGGTGCCCTGCCAGAGGATGCACGGCCAAAGAATTCATTTTTGTCTTTTTTAGATTTTGTTATTCTTTTTTCACCTCTTCTCATGCTAGAGAAATGCTACATTTTATATTCTAATCTACATATAATTTTTTTTAAATTATTGAGAGATGCCACCCTTAAATAGTAGGTTTTGTTTGAGCAAATCCTACACTAGCCAATTGTTCATAGAGAGGAATATAAAAAGATCAATTGATTTGTGGGGATTAAAAAAATATATACCACAGCCTGGGAGAAGTGGTCAGTAGAAGGAAAAGTGGATGATTTTTCCAGATGTTGGAGGGTGCAGACAGAGGCATGAGTCCTGATCCAATACTTTGAGGCTGGGGCTAGGTGTATAAATTTAAATACATGATTATTAAGAGCTATGATCCTGGGAACCTGGGGAATGATGACACTTGCCCTGGAGGCTAGGGGATCCTTCTCTTTCAAAAACTACTGTGGCTTCTGCAGAACCTCAACAAGCAGTAACACCATCAGAAGAGTGGGCTGACCTGATCATCAGCCTGTAAGTTACCAGTCATCAGCTGTCACACTATAGCAGTGACAAACAGTGGCAACCTGGTTTCAATGGTGCAGAAACTCCTATAGAATGAAAAACTCCCTACGATTCTGTTACAATTAAATAGAAAAGGAATTAGACACTGAAAATCTTGATGTTAAGCAGGTGAGAGATTGAGCAGTTTATCTGAAAAAAATAAGAGACCTGAGTATGCTAGATACCCTCAAGCCTGTAGAGCAATTCATACCATTTACATTTAGTTTGCCTTTCTTTCTATTCAGAATTTCTGCCCTAACTTTTCCAATAAATATCCGAGCTTCAGGGATGTCATCAAAAACTGAGGACCAGTACTAAGTAATGTGTTACAATTATCACATTATGATGCTCTATGCTTATTTTTTCTTTGGGAGGATTGGAGGTAAAATCACTTACATGGAGAAAAACTGTTTATTTTGAAATCGCTCTGTTAACACCTTCCAAGCTCAAGCCTATGGTTATTTCTTTGTGTATTACAGTTATTTGAAACATTTTAGAAATATCAGCAAAATAAAAAACACCACGGACTTTCAAGGCTGGCTATATTTTACCTGATATTGTGTTCAGCATCTAGCACTCTTAGGTAATTAATGGGGTTGGCTGGTTTTAAAAAAAAAAAAACCATAAAGCTGTTCACAGTTTTCTGAGTCTGTATACAAGTTGTGGGAGTCTTCAAAGCAATGGAGACCATAAGAGTTTAATGAATTTTATATACAAAATGAGGACATTGCCTTCTTCTCACACTCAATGGATTGTTCAATGGATTTGCATATATAGATAAGTCATTTGTACATGTCTGTTATTCAGTGGTCCTTTCTCTCTGTGTGAACTCAGAGCACTTACTGCTTGCACTGTTCATTAGGTGAAAAAGTATTCTAAATGCCTTGAGACATTATGTTAAAGAGCTTTGATTGCTTCTGTCTTAATCAAGTACATTCTCGAAGAAGGCAAGTACCTGAAGCAAAAGGCTAAATTTTGGGGGTCAAAATACAATGACTTCCCCACTGCAGCAGCCCTCTAAGATGGGAGTGTCACTAAGTGATGTCAAAATTCTGTGGTGGTCAATCTACAGATGTAATTATTATCCCTTATCATGCCCACTGATGCCTCCTTCTCTTGTTCATTCCCTTTCTGTGACTAATCTTCTGGCTAGGATTAACTCTATTTCTGTTTCTGCCTCACTTAATCATGTGGCAGCTTTCTTCATTGCCATTTCATGGTTTCACAGTGATTATACAGTGACTTTTATCATTCTGCTTAGCAATTAGGACTGGTAATGCTAGATTCATTCTCTAGGTTCTAAGTTCAAAATAAGCATTGAGACTCCCATTTTCTACCTCGCATATGTGGCAATTAAGAAAGAATAGAATTAGAGTTAGAGGTGGCAATTAGCCAAAATTTAGGGTATATGAGAGGCCTTCTACATAGATCATCTGATCCTAATTAACCTCTCTCCATCAGAAATACTTTCTTTCCATTATGGTCCCCATTCAACTTACAACCTGTGTCTTTTATTTGTTTGTTTGTTGAACATTTTATTTTATTTTATTTTATTTTTATTTGTTTTATTATTATATTTTAGGTTTTAGGGTACATGTGCATAATGTGCAGGTTTGTTACATATGTATCCATGTGCCATGTTGATTTGCTGTACCCATTAACTCGTCATTTAGAATTAGGTATATCTCCTAATGCTGTCCCTCCCCCCTCCCCCCACCCCACAACAGTCCCTGGAGTGTGATGTTCCCCTTCCTGTGTCCATGAGTTCTCATTGTTCAATTCCCACCTATGAGTGAGAACATGCGGTGTTTGGTTTTTTGTCCTTGCGATAGTTTACTGAGAATGATGTTTTCAGTTTCATCCATGTCCCTACAAAGGACATGAACTCATCATTTTTTATGGCTGCATAGTATTCCATGGTGTATATATGCCATATTTTCTTAATCCAGTCTACCATTGTTGGACATTTGGGTTGGTTCCAAGTCTTTGCTATTGTGAACAGTGCCGCAATAAACATACGTGTGCATGTGTCTTTATAGCAGCATGGTTTATAGTCCTTTGGGCATATACCCAGTAATGGGATGGCTGGGTCAAATGGTATTTCTAGTTCTAGATCCCTGAGGAATTGCCACACTGACTTCCACAATGGTTGAACTAGTTCACAGTCCCACCAACAGTGTAAAAGTGTTCCTATTTCTCCACATCCTCTCCAGCACCTGTTGTTTCCTGACTTTTTAATGATGGCCATTCTAACTGGTGTGAGATGGTATCTCATTGTGGTTTTGATTTGCATTTCTCTAATGGCCAGCGAAGATGAGCATTTTTTCATGTGTTTTTGGCTGCATAAATGTCTTCTTTTGAGAAGTGTCTGTTCATGTCCTTCGCCCACTCTTTGATGGGGTTGTTTGTTTTTTTCTTGTAAATGTGTTTGAGTTCATTGTAGATTCTGGATATTAGCCCTTTGTCAGATGAGTAGGTTGCAAAAATTTTCTCCCATTCTGTAGGTTGCCTGTTCACTCTGATGGTAGTTTCTTTTGCTGTGCAGAAGTTCTTTAGTTTAATTAGATCCCATTTGTCAATTTTGGCTTTTGTTGCCATTGCTTTTGGTGTTTTAGACATGAAGTCCTTGCCAACAACGCCTATGAACTGAATGGTATTGCCTAGGTTTTCTTCTAGAGTTTTTATGGTTTTAGGTCTAACATGTAAGTCTTTAATCCATCTTGAATTAATTTTTGTATAAGATGTAAGGAAGGGATCCAGTTTCAGCTTTCTACATATGGCTAGCCAGTTTTCCCAGAACCATTTATTAAATAGGGAATCATTTCCCCATTGCTTGCTTTTGTCAGGTTTGTCAAAGATCAGATAGTTGTAGATATGCGGCATTATTTCTGAGGGCTCTGTTCTGTTCCATTGATCTATGTCTCTGTTGTGGTACCAGTACCATGCCGTTTTGGTTACTGTAGCCTTGTAGTATAGTTTGAAGTCAGGTAGCGTGATGCCTCCAGCTTTGTTCTTTTGGCTTAGGATTGACTTGGCGATGCGGGCTCTTTTTTGGTTCCATATGAACTTTAAAGTAGTTTTTTCCAATTCTGTGAAGAAAGTCATTGGTAGCTTGATAGGGATGGCATTGAATCTATAAATTACCTTGGGCAGTATGGCCATTTTCACGATACTGGTTCTTCCAACCCATGAGCATGGAATGTTCTTCCATTTGTTTGTATCCTCTTTTATTTCATTGAGCAGTGGTTTGTAGTTCTCCTTGAAGAGGTCCTTCACATCCCTTGTAAGTTGGATTCCTACATATTTTATTCTCTTTGAAGCAATTGTGAATGGGAGTTCACTCATGATTTGGCTCTCTGTTTATCTGTGATTGGTGTACAAGAATGCTTGTGATTTTTGTACATTGATTTTGTATCCTGAGACTTTGCTGAAGTTGCTAATCAGCTTAAGGAGATTTTGGGCTGAGACAATGGGGTTTTCTAGATATACAATCATGTCATCTGCAAACAGGGACAATTTGACTTCCTCTTTTCCTAATTGAATACCCTTTATTTCCTTCTCCTGCCTGATTGCTCTGGCCAGAACTTCCAGCACTATGTTGAATAGGAGTGGTGAGAGAGGGCATCCCTGTCTTGTGCCAGTTTTCAAAGGGAATGCTTACAGTTTTTGCCCATTCAGTATGATATTGGCTGTGGGTTTGTCATAAATAGCTCTTATTATTTTGAGATACGTCCCATCAATACCTAATTTATTGAGAGTTTTTAGCATGAAGGGTTGTTGAATTTTGTCAAAGGCCTTTTCTGCATCTATTGAGATAATCATGTGGTTTTTGTCTTTGGTTCTGTTTATATGCTGGGTTACATTTATTGATTTGTGTATGTTGAGCCAGCCTTGCATCCCAGGGATGAAGCCCACTTGATCATGGTGGATAAGCTTTTTGATGTGCTGCTGGATTTGGTTTGCCAGTATTTTATTGCGGATTTTTGCATCAATGTTCATCAAGGATATTGGTCTGAAGTTGTCTTTTTTGGTTATGTCTCTGCCAGGCTTTGGTATCAGGACAATGCTGGCCTCATAAAATGTGTTAGGGAGGATTCCCTCTCTTTCTATCAATTGGAATAGTTTCAGAAGGAATGGTACCAGTTCCTCCTTGTACCTCTGGTAGAATTCAGCTGTGAATCCATCAGGTCCTGGACTCTTTTTGGTTGGTAAGCTATTGATTACTGCCACAATTTCAGAGCCTGTTATTGGTCTATTCAGAGTTTCAACTTCTTCCTGGTTTAGTCTTGGGTGGGTATATTTGTCCAGGAATTTATCCATTTCTTCTAGATTTTCTAGTTTATTTGCGTAGAGGTGTTTGTAGTATTCTCTGATGGTAGATTGTATTTCTGTGGGATCGGTGGTGATATCCGCTTTTTCATTTTTTATTGCATCTATTTGATTCTTCTCTCTTTTCTTCTTTATTAGTCTTGCTAGCGGTCTATCAATTTTGTTGATCTTTTCAAAAAACCAGCTCCTGGATTGATTAATTTTTTGAAGGGTTTTTTGTGTCTCTACTTCCTTCAGTTCTGCTCTGATTTTAGTTATTTCTAGCCTTCTGCTAGCTTTTGAATGTGTTTGCTCTTGCTTTTCTAGTTCTTTTAATTGTGATGTTAGTGTGTCATTTTTGGATTTTTCCTGCTTTCTCTTGTGGGCATTTAGTGCAATAAATTTTCCTCTACACACTGCTGTGAATGTGTCCCAGAGATTCTGGTATGTTGTGTCTTTGTTCTCGTTGGTTTCAAAGAACATCTTTATTTCTGCCTTCATTTCATTATGTACCCAATAGTCATTCAGGAGCAGGTTGTTCAGTTTCCATGTAGTTGAGTGGTTTTGAGTGAGTTTTGAGTGAGTTTCTTAATCCTGAGTTCTAGTTTGATTGCACTGTGGTCTGAGAGACAGTTTGTTATAATTTCTGTTCTTCTACATTTGCTGAGGAGAGCTTTACTTCCAACTATGTGGTCAATTTTGGAATAGGTGTGGTGTGGTGGTGAAAAATTGTATATTCTGTTGATTTGGGGTGGAGAGTTCTGTAGATGTCTATTAGGTCCACTTTGTGCAGAGCTGAGTTCAAATCCTGGATATCCTTGTTAACTTTCTGTCTTGTTGATCTGTCTAATGCTGACAGTGGGGTGTTAAAATCTCACATTATTATTGTGTGGGAGTTTAAGTCCCTTTGTAGGTCACTGAGGACTTGCTTTATGAATCTGGGTGCTCCTGTGTTGGGTGCATATATATTTAGGATAGTTAGCTCTTCTTGTTGAATTGATCCCTTTACCATTATGTAATGGCCTTCTTTGTCTCTTTTGATCTTTGCTGGTTTAAAGTCTGTTTTATCAGAGACTAGGATTGCAACCCCTGCCTTTTTTTATTTTCCATTTGCTTGATAGATCTTCCTCCATCCCTTTATTTTGAGTCTATGTGTGTCTCTGCACATGAGATGGGTTTCCTGAATACAGCACACTGATGGGTCTTGACTCCTTATCCAGTTTTCCAGTCTGTGTCTTTTAATTGGAGCATTTAGCCCATTTACATTTAAAGTTAATATTGTTATGTGTGAATTTGATCCTGTTAGTTGGTTATTTTGCTCATTAGTTGAGTTGATGCTGTTTCTTCCTAGCCTCGATGGTCTTTACAATTTGGCATGTTTTTGCAGTGGCTGGTACCGGTTGTTCCTTTCCATGTTTAGTGCTTCCTTCAGGAGCTCTTTTAGGGCAGGCCTGGTGGTGACAAAATCACTCAGCGTTTGCTTGTCTGTAAAGTATTTTATTTCTCCTTCACTTATGAAGCTTAGTTTGGCTGGATATGAAATTCTGGGTTGAAAATTCTTTTCTTTGAGAATGTTGAATATCGGCCCCCACTCTCTTCTGGCTTGTAGAGTTTCTGCCGAGAGATCTGCTGTTAGTCTGATGGGCTTCCCTTTGTTGGTAACCCGACCTTTCTCTCTGGCTGCCCTTAACATTTTTTCCTTCATTTCAACTTTGGTGAATCTGACAATTATGTGTCTTGGGGTTGCTCTTCTCGAGGAGTATCTTTGTGGCGTTCTCTGTATTTCCTGAATCTGAATGTTGGCCTGCCTTGCTAGATTGGGGAAGTTCTCCTGGATAATATCTTGCAGAGTGTTTTCCAACTTGGTTCCATTCTCCCTGTCATTTTCAGGTACACCAATCAGACATAGGTTTGGTCTTTTCACATAGTCCCAAATTTCTTGGAGGGTTTGTTCGTTTCTTTTTATTCTTTTTTCTCTACAACTTCCCTTCTCGCTTTATTTTATTCATTTCATCTTCCATCACTGATACCCTTTCTTCCAGTTGATCGCATCGGCTCCCGAGGCTTCTGCAATCTTTGCATAGTTCTCGAAACTTGGCTTTCAGCTCCATCAGCTCTTTTAAGCCCTTCTCTTCATTGGTTATTCTAGTTATCTATTTGTCTAATTTTTTTTTCAAAGTTTTTAACTTCTTTGCTATTGTTTTGAATTTCCTCCTGTAGCTCGGAGTAGTCTGATCATCTGAAGCCTTCTCTCAACTCGTCAAAGTCATTCTCCATCCAGCTTTGTTCCGTTGCTGGTGAGGAACTGTGTTCCTTTGGAGGAGGAGAGGTGCTCTGCTTTTTAGAGTTTCCAGTTTTTCTGCTCTGTTTTTTCCCCATCTTTGTGGTTTTATCTACTTTTGGTCTTTGATGATGGTGATGTACAGATGGGTTTTTGGTATGGATGTCCTTTCTGTTTGTTAGTTTTCCTTTTACCAGACAGGACCCTCAGCTGCAGGTCTGTTGGAGTTTGCTAGAGGTCCACTCCAGACCCTGTTTGGCTGGGTGTCAGCAGCGGTGGCTGCAGAACAGCGGATTTTCTTGAGACCACAAATTCAGCTGTCTGATAATTCCTCTGAAAGTTTTGTCTCAGAGGAGTACCTGGCCGAGTGAGGTGTCAGTCTGTCCCTACTTGGGGGTGCCTCCCAGTTAGGCTGCTCAGGGGTCAGGGACCCACTTTAGGAGGCAGTCTGTCCATTCTCAGATCTCCAGCTGCATGCTGGGAGAACCACTACTCTCTTCACAGCTGTCAGACAGGGACATTTAAGTCTGCAGAGGTTCCTGCTGAATTTTCATTTGTCTGTGCCCTGCCCCCAGAGGTGGAGCCTACAGAGCTAGGCAGGCCTCCTTGAGCTGTGGTGGGCTCCACCCAGTTCGAGCTTCTTGGCTGCTTTGTTTACCTAAGCAAGCCTGGGCAATGGCGGGCGCCCCTCCCCCAGCCTCGCTGCCACCTTGCAGTTTGATCTCAGACTGCTATGCTAACAATCAGCGAGACTCCATGGGCATAGGACCCTCCAAGCCAGGTGCAGGACACAATCTCCTGGTGTGCTGTTTTCCAGCCCATTGGAAAAGCGCAGTATTAGGCTGGGACTGACCCGATTTTCCAGGTGCCGTCTGCTACCCCTTTCTTTGACAAGGAAAGGGAACTCCCTGACCCCTTGCACTTCCTGAGTGAGGCGATGCCTCGCCCTGCTTCAGCTCATGCACAGTGCACTGCACCGACTGTCCTGCACCCACTGTTTGGCACTCCCTAGTAAGATGAACCCGGTACCTCAAACGGAAATGCAGAAATCACCCATCTTCTGTGTTGCTCACGCTGAGAGCTGTAGACCGGAGCTGTTCCTATTCGGCCATCTTGGCTCCACCCTCCAAAGAACCCCACAACCTGTGTCTTTACATAGCTAAATATCTTCCATGAGTGGCCTGTGTGTGTTGCCTCTACTCTCTTACATTCAATTATCTCCTAAAATCACTTCTTCCACCCTATCTGCCTGAGTTCCAATAAGAAACACATCATCTCAAGTTAGAATGATTTGAGAAAATATTATTTACAAAGGTAATATTTACAAGAGATGGTGCAATAACCCAGGGTAAGTATTATAAAAGCCATGAGAGCCACCACTAGGCCCAAGAAGATAAGAAAATGAAGTACTTACTGGAATCCAGAAGGAAAAAGACATAGACAGGACACCTTAGAAGCATGGTGATTCCGGGACCATACCAGCCCAAAGTGACCCTACAGGGAGAAGCTGGGAAACAGATATCCTGACTCTCATCTCCCTCCTCCTTCTATTCTTCTTGGCATTCCCTTTTGGAAAAACCCAATAAAAACCAGACAATAAGGGAAAACATTGATGAAATATGCAGGTCACTTATTGAGGCTTGAGGCAAGTAAAGAAGGGTGGTGAAAGTGGATATGGGGTTGGAAGACACGAAGACACATTTCACCTCAATGTTCCATTGGAATTATACCTCCAAAAAGTGAACTCCTCTCTAGTTTTTGCACCAAATGGCCTATTTTTATTTACTTGTCACCTCATTCATTTGCCTCTTTGCTTCTGGATTCCATGACACCCTTCACCCCAATCTTTCACTAGACCTTGGCTTGTCTTTTATTTTCTGTCTGCACACCTATTTTTCCTCTTCCTGGCTCTCTCAGGAGAAACATCTGATATACTTTCTGAGTATAATCTGTCTACTAAGTCATCCAGCATACTAATACCAGCATCGTGTCACTAAAACACAATTCTCATCATGACATTTTTCTTCTTAAGCTGGTTTGATAGCTTCTTTATGCCCATAAGATACATTCTAAAGACCTTTCTTAATCTAGCCTCTGCTTCTCTTTCCACACCCAGTTTCTGCTCTCTTATCCCGTGTCTTATGTTTGGCCAGACTCTCCAATTCCCTAAGCATGTTCATGCCACTAAGATTTGAAAATATTGCCCGCTGTGTCTTAGATTACTTTTGCTCCTTTTCTGCCTAATGCACTATTTTATCCTTCCAGAGCTAGTTCAAATATGTTGTGATCCAACCAAAAAAAAAAAAGAGAATTTTAGATCAATATCCCTGATGAACATTGATGCAAAAATCCTCAATAAAATACTGGCAAACCAAATCCAGCAGCACATCAAAATGCTTATACACCATGATCAAGTGGGCTTCATCCCTGGGATGCAAGGCTGGTTCAACATACGCAAATCAATAAAACGTAATCCAGCATATAAACAGAACCAAAGACAAAAGACCCATGATTATCTCAACAGATGCAGAAAAGGCCTCTGACAAAATTCAACAGCCTTTCATGCTAAAAACTCTCAATAAATTAGGTATTGATAGGCTGTATCTCAAAATAATAAGACCTATTTATGACAAACCCACAGCCAATATCATACTGAATGGGCAAAAACTGTAAGCATTCCCTTTGAAAACTGGCACAAGACAGGGATGCCCTCTCTCACCACTCCTATTCAACATAGTATTAGAAGTTCTGGCCAGGGCAATCAGGCAGGAGAAGGAAATAAAGGGTATTCAATTAGGAAAAGAGGAAGTCAAATTGTCCCTGTTTGCAGATGACATGATTGTATATCTAGAAAACCCCATTGTCTCAGCCCAAAATCTCCTTAAGCTGATTGGCAACTTCAGCAAAGTCTCAGGATACAAAATCAATGTGCAAAAATCACAAGCATTCTTATACAACAATAACAGACAAACAGAGAGCCAAATCATGAGTGAACTCCCATTCACAATTGCTTCAAAGAGAATAAAAATATGTAGGAATCCAGCTTACAAGGGATGTGAAGGACCTCTTCAAGGAGAACTACAAACCACTGCTCAATGAAATAAAAGAGGCTACAAACAAATGGAACAACATCCCATGCTCATATATAGGAAGAATCAATATCGTGAAAATGGCCATACTGCCCAAGGTAATTTATAGATTCAATGCCATCCCTATCAAGCTACCAATGACTTTCTTCACAGAATTGGAAAAAACTACTTTAAAGTTCATATGGAACCAAAAGGAGCCTGCATTGCCAAGACAATCCTAAGCCAAAAGAACAAAGCTGGAGGCATCACACTACCTGACTTCAAACTATTCTACAAGGCTACAGTAACCAAAACGGCATGGTACTGGTACTAAAACAGAGATATAGACAAATGGAACAGAGCAGACCCCTCAAAAATAATACCACATATCTACAACCATCTGATCTTTGACAAACCTGACAAAGACAAGCAATGGGGAAAGGATTCCCTATTTAATAAATGGTGCTGGGAAAACTGGCTAGCCATATGTAGAAAGCTGAAACTGGATCCCTTCCTTACATCTTATACAAAAATTAATTCAAGATGGATTAAAGACTTAAATGTTAGACCTAAAACCATAAAAACCCTAGAAGAAAACCTAGGCAATACCATTCAGGACATAGGCATGGGCAGGGACTTCATGTCTAAAACACCAAAAGCAATGGCAACAAAAGCCAAAATTGACAAATGGGATGTAATTAAACTAAAGAACTTCTGTGCAGCAAAAGAAACTACCATCAGAGTGAACAAGCAGCCTACAAAATGGGAGAAAATTTTTGCAATCTACTCATCTGACAAAAGGCTAATATCCAGAATCTACAAAGAACTCAAACACATTTACAAGAAAAAAAAAAAACTCCACTAAAAAGTGGGTGAAGGATATGAACAGACACTTCTCAAAAGAAGACATTTATGCAGCAAAAAAACACATGAAAAAATGCTCATCATCACTGGCCATCAGGGAAATGCAAATCAAAACCACAATGAGATACCATCTCACACCAGTTAGAATGGCGATCATTAAAAAGTCACGAAACAACAGGTGCTGGAGAAGATGTGGAGAAATAGGAACACTTTTACACTGTTGGTGGGACTGTGAACTAGTTCAACCATTGTTGAAGTCAGTGTGGCGATCCCTCCGGGATCTAGAACTAGAAATACCATTTGACCCAGTCATCCCATTACTGTGTATATACCCAAAGGATTATAAATCATGCTGCTATAAACACATATGCACACGCATATTAATTGCGGCACTATTCACAATAGCAAAGACTTGGAACCAACCCAAGTGCCCATCAATGATAGACTGGATTAAGAAAATGTGGCACATATACACCACGGAATACTATGCACCCATAAAAAATGATGCTCTCTTGTCCTTTGTAGGGACATGGATGAAGCTGGAAACCATCATTCTCAGCAAACTATTGCAAGGACAAAAAACCAAACACCACATGTTCTCACTCATAGGTGGGAACTGAACAATGAGAACACGTAGACACAGGAAGGGGAACATCACACACTGAGGCCTGTTGTGGGGTTAGGGGAGGGTGGAGAGATAGCATTAGGAGATATACCTAATGTAAATGACGAGTTGATGGGTGCAGCACACCAACATGGCACATGTATACACATGTAACAAACTTGCACGTTGTGCACATGTACCCTAGAACTTAAAGTATAATTAAAAAATTAAATTTAAAAAAATATTGTGATCTATGATTTCCCTTTTTGCTTCTTGCCAGGAAGAATGGATCCCCTTCCCTCTGCTCTGTTCCAGGGGGAGACTTTCGTAGCCCTTTGCCCTAATTTCCATTTTGGCACTGAACATAAAAGCTGCAATTATTCCTCCTAGTTAAACAGTGCTTGAGGTAGGAACACACAGTGCTTCATCTACCACCAATAATATATCAGGGTGCTTGGCACATGGAAAGTTTCCTAACATATTTGCTAAATAAATGAAAGGTGACTAGCCTGGTATATTAATACCACCTTCTACCTGGTACCTGAAGAGCAATCCTCTTGTGCATTAACAAGCATCTTCATATGTAACACGAACTGTGGTCAGATGGAGCCCAGGAATAGCCATGGGATCCAGCCAAGCATCCCACCTATTAACAGATGAGGAGCTGGTTCAGACTAGGCAAAGTTATTATCTGCATTGGGACGAGTATACACTGGTGTCAACCCTGTCTACTGAACATGGGAATTTCTCTTTTGTGTTGAAGCTGCCCAATCAACTGGCAGAAAATTCCTTCTTGTAGGGCTCCTGAATATTCAAACAGTGTCCTTCACATACCCCTTATACAGGTCCACTCGCCTGTCATATAGAAGGATAGACGCCTTTCTATTGGACTAGTACCAGCAGCCTGCTTTCTGGGCCCCAACTGGTGACCCCAGGGTCATGTTCCTCTATCCTCCTACGTTCCTGCCCTTCTTCCTTCTTTCATTCTTTCTCTTCTTACCAAACTCCCAACTATAAAGTTCACCTTTTCGTTTTACAGAAAACCCTGGTGGCCCATTAAAGTGGCACTCAAATAATCAGTAAATGGAGTCAATCCCCTTTTCATCCACATTAAACATAGATAGGCAATTGCCAAAAAATAGCAAGAGTGAGAACAAATGTGTTCTTTCTTTCTAAGGCAGTAAATACAAGGAAATAAAAGAAAAGGTGTTACCATTTTAAACCAGATTGAAAGTTCAGATCCAGTCATGATAGTTTTACCTAAGGTTAAAAGTTCTGAATGCCTGTCATTGAGCTACCCACTCCCTATGTGGTGACAAGCTACCACCTCCATATGGTTGACAAGATCAACCGTCACTCTGCACAGCCTAATTTCCATCTAAAGAAATGACTCTATATGTACCAGTAGAGTTCTCATTTAAGTCTTTAAAGCTTTCAAAAGCATTCGTTTATATGCAAATTCTTCTGATGTGGCAGTCACCTTAACTGAGCAATACCCTAATCAATGGTTAATACTGTCCTTTAGTTTACAACCTCTGAATGCAAAATATATAAAACGAGACCAAGAAAAAGCATCTACTAGTCATTTGGATGTTGAAAGGAGAGCTGTTGAGTGGGGTTAAGGAGTTTCAGAAACTTTAACAACTTCACTATTTTGCTAAACGGCAAGGCTGAGCGTGAATTTATTTTTTTTTTTAACCTGATCACTGCCAAATGTGTTTTTCTCTTTCTCTCCCTTCCCTGCACATCTTTTGCTAACTGGCAACCTAGAAGTGTAAGAACTTTTATTTATGTTGCCTTAAGCATTGGATCATTATTTGGGCCAATTTTGTTCATGCGAGAATTACAATACTCTAGGCAGTGGCACAGGTTTCAGTTGGTGTATAATAGCTGAGAAAGTGTCTCATTATTTCAAAAATAGCTGGTGTTTTCTTTTTCTCAATTCCAAATTATTTTGAACATGTATCAATTAGGAAGTTCCCGTAGGTATAGCCGTGATGGTCTCAATTGAACAGAACAGTTGTCCCAATTCTTTATATTTTATAGGCCAGTAGTAGAATTCCAGGCTTTCTGAGCCATGATATATTATAAAAAACAGTCTACCAAAGAGAAAATTTCCTGACAGGGTTACAGGATGATTCTTCTCCTATTGGTTTTAGACCAGGACAAAAAGCACATCATCCAAATCATTCCTCATTTCTCTTTTTCTCTAAAGTTGTAAGTAGTTACCACAACCCCATCTTTTCTAGAACACAATGGACACAGAAAAACATAGAATCCTTGCAGGGAAAATCAAGAAAGTGGCCAAACATTAGTGTGTCAGAAGGATAGCCCAGTTCGTTTCTAGCTACATGTCAGAAATGATGAAAAGGAAAAAATGTTTTTCTGTTGTATTATGTCCATTTGATCACATTTTAGAAATCATCAGAGAAGACTGCTAGATTTAGAGGCAGAAAATCTAAATCTAATTCTACCACTTCTAATAATTTAATTGTTAACAATTAAATATAACCTATTAAATTTCAGTTTTGTAAATTACACTGTGTGATGTTATTAATGTGGTCAGTTCATGTTAGGTAACAGCAGGGCAACACTCCCAGAGTTGGAGGTGAATTAGCTTTCTGAGAATCTGATAAGAAAGTAGCAAAAGCCAGACCCAGATAATAATTAACTGATAGTTTGCGAGAAACACCTTAAATCTTTCTAAATGTTCATATGTAAAATAGTAATATACCTACTGGATGATTTTTGTGAGTATTACATGACTTGATTCCTCGGATACTGCATCTCTAGGTGCTCAACAAAGCTTAGTCCCTTCTCTTCCCTTCCTATGCAGTAGCCTTGGGAAGGCATGAGAGCAGTAAGACATCAACAGTGCATGGTATTAACATGTCACTAGAATGTGGTATTGAAAAGTGAAAGGAAAACAGGGAGGAGAAAGTGGTGAACGGTTTTTGCAAAAACTCTAAAGAGGACTCCCCCAGTGCCTTAGGGTCCTTAAGCTGTTGTAGCCAGTCATTTGACAACCATTTTTTCATGGCCTGAATGCATATTTACTATACAAGGCTTTTATGACAATTTGCTTTCTGTATAAATCTTTTCTTAGGGATGATAACACAAATTAGTGATTTTGAATATTCCAGGCTTTTTGGCAATCTTATTCTATACACTAAACTAATAGTTTAAATTTCAAGCCAATTCTTTAGAATTTTTAAAATGTTAGTTGGCATAAGAAAAACCATGGAGCAACAATAATCACTTTCCTGAGTACTTAAAATTTGGAGTATCTGAGTCTACTCCTCTCCAGAACAAACCTATATCATGGTCTCCTAATCAAAATACTGCATATAGGCCAGTTGTGGTGGCTCAATTCCTGTAATCCCAACCCTTTGTCCAGTTGAGGTGGGAGGATTGCTTGAGCTCAAGAGTTCAAGACCAGCCTGAGCCACATAGCGATACCTGATCTCTACTAAAAATAAAAATTTAAAAATCAGCTGGGTGTGATGGCACATGCCTGTAGTCTCAGCTACTCAGAAGGCTAAGGCAAGAGGATCGCTTGAGTCTGGGAGATCAAGGCTGCAGTGAGCTGTGATGGCACCACTGCACTCCAGCCTAGGCAATACAGTGAGACCCTGTCTCAACAACAACAAAAATACTGTATATTACCTCAATATCATGGCTAAGTATAATAGCTATGCTTCATCAAGATATTTTTCATAATTTAAAATTTTTTAGATAATTATAGATTCATATGCAGTTATAAGAAATAATACAGAGAGATCTGGTATATCCTTTAGAGTTTCCCTCAATGGTGACATCTTAAAAAACTAATACAGTCTCAGATGAGACACGGTCATTGATACACTTAAGATACAAAATACTGGACTCCCATTATGGCAACAATCCCTCTTGTTGCCTTTTTATAGCCACACTCACACCTATCTCTTAACCCTTGGTAACTACTAATCTGTTATCTATTTCTATAATTTTAGCCTTTCTTTATGTAAGGCTTATGTGGCTTCCCCTGACACCCAAGTGAAAGGCTCCGCATTACTCTCAGTTGGGGTAGGAGTCTTGGCTCCCACTAGGCCTCCACTGGCATCTCCCTGGCTGAGAGAGGGAGGAATGCCTCTTTACTGTGCCCCTCAAGGCTTCCACTGACACCATAATGGGAGGTAGGTGGTATGTTTGGTTACCATGGGAGTGGTGAAAGTCATGACTTCATTAAGCCTCCTTTGACCCTCTAAGAGAACCCCAAAGGAGAGACAGGCATTGCTTCATTACGGATACTTGTGGGGATGGAAGTGGTTTCCGCTGGCACCACATGGAACAGGAGGACTCGTGGTCTCCGCTGACACTACAGGGGACAGGAGGACCTTGCTATCATCCAGTGGGGCTGAAAAGTCCCGGGTCCCCACTCAACCTTCTCTGCCAATTCTCTGGTGGAGGTCTGGGGGCACCTCACAATAGCCTCTGAAGCAGGAGGGTCTAGGCTCCCCACTTTGCCCTTCGTGGTATGGGTGTGGGCGGGGGCCACAGTTTATCTGTCATGTTTAGTTGGAACAGAGTGGTTACTGTCTAAAAATTTTATTTTTCCTAGGCTGTTCCCTTTCTGGAACAAGCTTTTGTTCAGACTTCTGGTTGTTGTTTTGGCATTTCTGGGTTACCAGCTTCTTCAGCTTCCGGTTGGGATATAAGGGGCAAAAAGAAACACAAAGAATTCAACACCATATTTTTGCTTGAATCCTGAGGTCCTGAGCTAATCTGCCTTTTCTCTTCACTTTTCAGAGTCTTCTTTCACATAGGAAGAAAACAAGCATGTTTATGTGTAATGACTGGGGGTTTTAGTCATCTCATCAAGTTTTTTTGTTTGTTGGTTTTAATATGTGAATATACCTAGCACAATCCCCCAGCCCAGAGTAAGACAGCAGTGTACATTACTGAAGTTAATATTTAGAATTACAAAAATTCTCTAATTATAGATCTTGATATTCCTCCAGGGTACAATTCAATATCCAAAACTGAATTAAAATGTCCGTAAGTACTCCAACTCATTGTGATTTATTCCTCCTCAAACTCCCAACACTGAATTCCTATTATACTTGTTCAGCAAAATTTATGTGTCATGAGCTAACTCACCATTTATTTACTGTGTTATATCATGCAAGGTACTTAAACGTCCTCGTGTTCTTTATCTATAAAATATTGTTAATAATAAAAAATGGCAGGGATAGGACTCCACCCCTGTATAAGTCTATAACTCCATTATAAAACACATTAAAAAATTGATAGATTGGATTCAAATTAGGAGATCAGAGTTCTTTCTACTTTTTATTTTAACATTTTTTAATCTTATAGAGATGGGTTCTCACTATGTTGCCCAGGCTTGTCTCAAACTCCGAGCTCAAGCATCCTCCCACTGCAGCCTCCCAAAGTGTTAGGATTACAGGTATGAGCCACCACACTCAGTCCCAGAGTTTTCTTTATGTAGCTGGTTTAGTACACAGATGGTTACTCTCAGAATGCATTTTTAATTGCAGTTGTTACTGTTGTTGATTTTAAGCATGACACTTCAAAATAGAGCTGTAGGACTCTCATCCCCCAAGAGGCCGTATAGCATAGTGACTAACACAATAGGTTTTGAACCTGTGGCAGGACAACAAAAAGTTGTCCACATCCTAATGGCTGGACCTACTGAATGTTTTACCTTACATAGCAAAGGGGACTTTGCAGATAAGATTAAGTTAAATATCTTGAGATGGGGAAATTATTTTGGGTTAGCTGTGTGGACCCACTCTAATGACAAGGGTCTTTATAAGTAAAAGAGTGAGGCAGAGTAGTCAGAGTCGGAGAGAGATTTGAAGATGCTAAGGTGCTAGCTTTGAAAATGCTAAGGTGCTACCTTTGAAAATGGGCTGGGCGCGGTGGCTCACGCTTGTAATCCCAGCACTTTGGGAGGCCGAGGAGGGCGGATCACGAGGTCAGGAGATCGAGACCACAGTGAAACCCCATCTCTACTAAAAATACAAAAAAAGTAGCCGGGCGTGGTGGCGGGCGCCTGTAGTCCCAGCTACTCGGAGAGGCTGAGGCAGGAGAATGGTGTGAACCCGGGAGGCGGAGCTTGCAGTGAGCAGAGATTGCGCCGCTGCACTCCAGCCTGGGCGACAGAGCGAGACTCCGTCTCAAAAAAAAAAAAAAAAAAAAAAAAGAAAGTGGAGAAAGGGGCCACACCCAAAGATGGCAGGTGGCCTTACTGGCTGAAAAGGATAAGGAGATGGATTCTTCCCTAGACCCTCCGGAAAGAATTCAGCCTTGCCAACACTTTTGTTTTAGAAAGACCCATTTTGAACCAATATAAGACGATAAGTTTCTCTTGTTTTTGGCCACCAAGTTTGTGGTAATTTGTTGCAGCCACAGAAAGAATCTAATACTGGAACCAAATGTTCCAGATCTGTCATTTTTAATATATCTGATCTTAAATAAGAAATTTAATACTGGACCTTAACTGTTTCATCTTTAAAATGAGTAGAAGCATTTTACCCAACTGCAATAAAAATGCATTCTGAAAGTAACTGTCTACTAAACCAGCTATATAAAGAGAACTCTGGGGCCCAGTGTGGTGGCTCATGCCTGTAATCCTAGCGATAGATCCTACCTCATAGAAAGGAATAAGTACATAAAAAGTTAATCAACATTATTAGGCAAATAGTAAGTGCTCAGTACCTGTTACCATAGTATCACAGTTGTGGTAGTAATTATTCATATATTCAAAGAATGTGATTGAAAAGACAATGAGTACTTTACAAAGATTATATTATAAATGCAGTCTCCTATGTCAGGAGTCCCCTGTCCCCGGGCTATGGACCAGGACCTACCAGTCCGTGGCCTGTTAGGAACTAGGCTGCACAACACAGGGGGTGAGCCTCGAGTGAGCATTACCGCCTGAGCTCCGCCTCCTGTCAGATCAGTGGTGGCATGAGATTCTCATAGGAGCGTGAACCCTATTGTGAACTGCACATGCAAGGGATCTAGGTTGCACACTCCTTATGAGAATCTGTAAGTAATGCCTGATGATCTGAGGTAGAACAGTTTCATCCCAAAACCATACCCACTCCCTCACCACCCATTCCATGGAAAAAATTGTCTTCCACAAAACCAGTCCTTGGTGCCCAAATGGTTGGGACCACTTTCTCTATCCTGTTTTGTTTCAAATACTTATATCTAGGGAGGAGGCCATGTGTTAGGATGTAGGAGAAGCCTAAAGACAGTTTCAAACAATGTATGAATGTTCCAGTTATTAAATGGGGTGATAAGTTTATGGCTGTTTGCTGCATTTTTATACTAATTAGTTTACATATGGAATCAGCCCTGGATCCACAGGTTCTGCTTCCATGAATTCAAAAAACCGTTGATCAAAAATGTAGTTAAGCCTATGATAGTTGTATTAGGAATTGTAAATAATCTAGAGATGACTTAAAGTTTACTGGAGGATGTATATAGGTTATATGCAAATACTACACCATTTTATATAAGTGTCTTGAAAATCTGTAGATTTTGGTATTTTGGGAGGGTCCTGGAACCAATCCTCTACAGATACCAAGGGATGACTGAACAATTCATATATATTTCCTTTGTATCAAGTGCTAAATAACACATTTTTTTCTGAAAGCTATGAATAACACTCACTCGAGAAACTTCTCAGATCTTTATTCATTATAATTCAGCTAAGAAAACTCCATTATGCTGTGGTAACAAATAGCTCCAAAAAATTTCACGGGCTTACCAAAGCAGATGTCTATTCCTTACCCAATGGTATGTGGTCACCACAGATCAGCAGAAAGCTCTGCTCCTCTTGATTCCTCACATCCCCAAACTGACCAAGGCTTCATCTTGCCAAGTGTTTTTGAATCACTGAAGTGATGGGAAGGGAAAAAGTGGGTATTTGTGCACTGGCTTTTAATGTTCACCTCTCAGAAGTGACACTTCTGTACAGGTTTCATTGGACAGAGCAAATCACATGTCCTTAGCAATGTTAGAAGAGGGCATGGATGTTTAATTGTTGCATGTGATTATAAGGCAAACGCCACACTGTTTTGTGAAAAGCATTAATGATTTTCACAGTTCATTTATCTGGGCACCAAATTGTTGTATTTTGTCCAACAGTATCCAGACTTTAACACAGGCCCTAATATAGTGTATGTAAATTAAAAAAAAATAAGTAGGGCAGCAACTAGAGGTCTTGTGAAATTTAAAAAACAGTTCTAAAAAAAAGATGAAATATTAAAATAGACATGGTAATACCTTAATCTTTATAGGGCCCAAAAAAGATATGACAATTCTAGAATCAAGTACTATTTGGTAGTTAGAATAAATGTGTGAGTTGATATTAGTGTGTGAAAGCCTGATTTAATTTATAATGGATTGGCTATCATGACAATAAAATTATATACCAGTTATGCTCGAGCCTGTATTTGAAATTTTATTGGATGAAAAATGTACATGGAAATATAATTTAAGTCCTAATACCATACCATAGGACAAAGACCCACAGTTTTAAACTCAATTATGATTTCTCCCCCAATACAAAGTCAAATACAATTTCAAAAGAAGAATATTTATAATAGCATGGAATAGAATCCATCAATCTGGATGCTTAGCCTGACAAACTTCCATTTTCTCCCCACCTGCTTATTCTACCACCGGCAGCTCCCCACAGACTGATACGTCGCAATACGAAACGCCTCTGAAAGCTGGACAGGCGCTTGCTTCCTATCATTTCTCCTCAATATACTGACTAGTCTTAGGCAATCCTTGGGAAGCTGCATATCAATTTGGCGTAGGGAAGAGGAGATGACGGAAGCATAGAGTGGAAAAAGTTGTTAATAATGTGCAGATTAACAGGAATCAATGTTGACAGTCAGAAGAGGGGCAAGAGAGACAGTCTGGAAATGGGTTGATAGTGGGCCTGCCGTGCTTGTGCCCCCTTCTCACCTCTCTCTACCCTATGTTGTTGTCAACACTCTTTGTTGATCCACCATCTTAGGCTTCTGGAAAATGCCCTCCGCTTGATGGGAACAAAATAATGTAAATCATCTCTCGTCTACATTATCTTGATTTCATGTTACTGCTTTGCTTCAAGACAATCCCTGATTGCTTCATTCATTATAATTATTTTCATATGCACAGCATTTGTATTGTAAAAAGAATGTATAACATTTGAGAACATTTTGAAGAAAAAAAATTTCCATAATTCTATTGCTTGGAAACAATTATTTTGATTTCCATGTATTCTCATGCAGACTTTGTCCAAATGTATACCTATTTTTATAGTTGTAATTTGGGTGATTCTGTTCATTCCCTCCCCACTGTTCGAAACAAGGCTCACCTCTTGGTAATAATCATATTTTGATTAGAGAAGAACACAATATATATTTTTTAATTAACCTGTGTTAATAGCCAGTTCCTACACATAGTCTCAGGCCGCCTGTTCCTCCACCTCAGCATTGTGGAAAACACAGTGACTAAATATGCTTCGTTCCAGAATACCTTGAATGGGAAGGAAAGAAAAAGAGTAAACTCAGTGTGCCCTCATGGCAGGCATTTTCCATGTATGTTCTTTCAAGCCCTGCAAAAAATATATATATTGTTATATTTTGTTGTTAGAAATAAGACAGCTTCTGTGCAAGAAGGTGGGTGACTACTCACCTAATCAGTAGCATAATCTGGTTTTAAATTTAGATCTCTATGATAGCGAAGTCTACATTCTTCTGAGCTCCAATTTCTATAAAGCCCAAACAACTCTTTTGGTGGTAAAGCATAATTACAAATGTCAAAATGGCTCTCATTGCTTGGGATCCTTTGAACTCCAGATTATGTATGGATTTTCTTTCCCCTGTAAGAGAACATGGGCCATTTCACTGAAGTGGATAAATGGAGAATCCCCAGATCTAAGACATCATATAAATGCCAAATGAAAGTAGATACCATTTAAAGGTACACTCAATCCTCATTATTCACTGATTCTGTATTTACCAATTCATCTATTTGCCAAAATTTGGTTGTAACTCACAAATCAATACTTGAACACCTTCATGGTTGTTGACAGACATGCACATGCAGAGAGTCACAAAAAATTTGAGTCACCAAAGTGCACATTCCCAGCAGGCAGTCCAACGAGACAATGCTCTGTCTTCTTGTTTAAGTTCTAGTACAGTAAATAATTCTTTTCACAGTCTGTTTGGTGACATATTTTTTGCATTTTTGTAATTTATGTTGGTGATTTTGCTATTTAAAATGATCCCCAAGCAGAGAGCTGAAGTGATGTCTAGTGATACAAAGCACAAGAAGCCTTTGATGTGCTCTACAGAGAAATTGCATACGTTAGAAAAGCTTCATTCAGGCACGAGAAATAGTGCGGTTGGCTGTGCATGTGATGTTAATGAATCAACAATATGCAATATAATGTTTGAACAGAAACATCCATTAAACAGGGTTATGTATTGAATGGTTGCAGAAAATGTTGTGCATAGTAGCTCTCAGAAACCTAACCCTGTATCTACCCTAGGAGCAATGATTTAGTATTCACTAATTCAGTGTTTGCATTGATTTTACAGAATATCACTACCATAAACAATAAGAATCTACTGTATCTTTCAGTATGCTTCCAAATAATACATTCCATTTCTACGTCATCTGCTAGGGATAAGAAGAGGTGGTATAGAAAAGTGTAATAGCAGCAGAACAAAGACGAGGGGGGTCGAATCAGGAGGGTGCCTCTTTATGACCTTGACTATCATGGATTCTGTGCCACTGGCTGAGTAGACACAGCTGGAACCATTAGGGTCCCCAAATCATGACAACAGCCACATTATTACCCAACCCCAACAAGTGATCTGATTAAAGTTGAAACTTACTGGAAAGCCAAACTTGCCCTTTAGCCCAGTAAATGCTGTATTTGAGCACAAATTTTTTAACATCTTATAATTTGTGATTGAGAAAAAGCCAATGCTGTAGTCACTCAGCAAAGGTTTATTGAGTACATCCTTGGTTGGTATGTTATTGGTGTGTAAAAAGAGGCACAATACTTGGTTCTAAGGAAAGCATGGTCTTGGGGAGATGAGACTTTCATCAACCCCAATGCTGAGAAGCCTGATGGACAGGCTGAAGGACAGGCTGAACTGGAATAGAGACAGCTTGCTGAGGCCAGCTAAGGGCCCACAGGGCTAGTGGGATACAATCTTGAGAAAGAAGTATAATTTAAGAAGAGGCACAAAATATAAAAGGCACAAGACTCAGATGAGAAGAGGGAAGATAATGTGTAAATGCCTTCCCTTAGCACAGAAACATCACAAATAGGGAAAGGAAGGGTTGATTATAATTCCTGTGATCCAGGCCTAGCTGTCGCATCCATTGTTCACAAAGGCATCCCACAGCTTTCTGAACCAATGAGTCTTTTGGTTACAGGTAAATGAAAAATTTTAAATTTAGAGAACTTATGTTTTTTTTCTTTTCATTAATTCTAGAATAGTTAGCACAAAAGGTAATGTGCCGGGTAACCTGAGTTAGTCCCAAAGAAATTTTGATCTTACGCAAGTCAATTAACATTTCTGAGTGACTATTCCTTGTTTCTGAAGAGATACTCCTATTCTTTCCCCATTCTACTCTTCTGAAATCTCTTTTTGCTGAAGGATTCCACAAATTCTGAACTGACTCATTAAGGGTTACTTCTTTATTTATATTTCTTCCCAAATGAAAGCCAGCTGGCAGGGACTGACATCTATTTAACTTAACAGGATATGTAGTTACCTAAACAGGTCACAGATGACATTTTACTGAAGCTTCTTCCTTTCATGCAACCCTTCCTAACTACTTAGCTGACCTACGCTCTGACGGTGGTTTCCTGTCCTCCACATTTTCAGCTGTATTTATTGCTTCTCTTCTAGGTCCTTTAAAATCACTCTTTCTCTGCCCTCTATGTCTCTTGAAATTGACTTTGACCACTTAAATAAACACTGACAGTGAAATGTTATTCTGCTTCTAAGGGTCTGCTTTGTTCTTGTAGCTCAGGACAGAGGCCTCTACTGGTCTCTGTATCCCTTAACTATTTCCAGACATAGGACTGTCTTCAGAATTTTAGTAGAGTTGTTAAAGCACATATTTTGTGTCACATGCCTGTGTTCAAATCCAAGATCTGCTACTTAGTATCTATAGGACCTTTATACCAAGTCACTGAGATGAAAAACCAAAACCGGCTATTTCAAAGGGTTGATTTAAAAACTGTATAGACAATCTATATAAGATATTCAGCATATATTACACACATGGCAGATGCTAAATAAATTATGCTGTTATAATAGCTGTAGTGTTCTTATTATTCGGAATGTTTTCAAGAAATTGAATGAGTAGGCAGGGGTGTAGAGGTTCTATTATCTAGGAGTTTTCTATCTAGGGGTCTAAGGTGCTTGCTACCCACCCCAATAGAGAAGGTAGGCATGAAAGTATTTTGAAAAGTTAAAAGTAACTCACAAATGTAGGTAGGAAGCTAGAGCTATTCTCATCCCTGCAAATATCTCCTTTGTGATCTACTGCCTAGAATTTCTTTCCCAGCTTCCTTCACCCCATCCAGGCTAGGGCAGTAATAAGTAAGATTTGAAAGCATGAATGTGAAGGAGCAAAGCTCCCAGTATGGTGGAATTTAATAATGCACCAAGTCTTTTTTGAATAGGAAATAACTCTTAAAAGATTTCTTTTCATGTAATTCCAGGCTCAGTTCAACGAGATCCCCTTGCAATCTCTTGAATTTGTCTTGCTTCTCCTTACAGGCTCCCTGGGTTTGTGCTATTTGGCTCCACAGCATGGCTGAGAAAATACAGTTCTCGGTGTCCCTGCAGAGCGTATATATGGTCAATAGACAGCCTGAAAAGCAGAGAGAATAAATGTAATAATAGCAATAACTCTCCTTTACTTAGATCTTTGTAGTAGCTAAATTTATTTAATACATTTGGTCAGATACTCTAATTATAAATATTATCCCCATTTAATTGTACATCACTGTGAGGCAGCTACAATTATCCCCATTTTACAAATGGAGAAACTGAGGCTTACAGTGGTTTAATGACTTGCTCATTGCCTTACAATTGGTAAATGGTGATGGAGATTTAAATCAAAGCCAGAATTAAAGGCATTCTTTGTTCCTTCCTTTGCATGCAAGCAAAAAGAGCCTCCTACATAGGTCTTTGGCACCAGAAAATCTTATTTTTATTACATAGTTTCAGTCAAATAGGGAATTACTTCCAGTTACCTAAAAAGTATCTGCACTGAGCATCCGTAGACATTTGCATCTCTAAGCCAATGATGAGTCAGATTATATCCAGATGCTATGTTTTATTATGGAAAAAGTGGAGAATTTTAAAAACCACTTGGCCTTTAGCTTTATGTTTGGGGAAAGAGAGATTGCCACAAGGTGTCCTGGGAATATAAAAACCTTCTTTCCCCAATAACATTTACCAGGAGCAAATCTTAACGTTAAACTTAACTATGGACTATTGTAAGGGGTAAGGATTAAATCCTCCATTCCTCTATAGCATCTTTGGCATTCCCTGGTTGAAACATATCATGCCCACTGGGAATGGAGAATTTAATCCTTACCCCTTATGACAAATTATGGGCAAGAACTGCTCTCCAGATAGTCTCTGAACCTAAGTTATTGGCTTAGGTTCCAGAGAACCATAGTTTAAAGGGGGATTTCTTCATAGGAAAGGAAACTAAATGACATGAGTTCCAAAGTTCCTTGCAAGTAAGATGGTTTGCCCTTCTATGAATGTCTTGGTCTAGAAATAACAGACTGTATATCCAGGGCAACTTGCTGGTATTTTTGCCTGAATCTACGTAACTCATGTCTTTTACATATCTGGGATGATGCTACTTTTACTTAGCCCGTATAATAAACATTTCTCACACTGTCAAAAATAAGAATAAACAATATACAGTGGATACTTTCTTTGTGCCAGATCCTTTTTGCATTATACATTATCTCTTCTTTTTAAAATATACCTTTGTTAACCCTGTTTTTCAGATAAAGGAACTGAGGCACAGAAATGATTTTAATGATTTTTTTTAGTAACATTGGCAGTGATTCTGAATCTAACATAGATCTAGACATAGACATAGATCCTAAGAATATTTTTTCCTGTGGCATTTTTAAATGTGGCAGAGGTTTTCAAGATTTTATACATATACACCCACATATATGCATACAAACACACACACGCACATAAAATCTAGAAATATTTTAAAACATATACTTATATAGGCCACTTGACGAACATATCTTGGGGGTAAGAAAGTAGGAATTAGAAAAGTATGAGTGTTCTGCAAACAACAAACAGCCCAGAGCAATATTTATTCAGAGCAAAAATGTGATTTCCCCTGCAGTCTGCCATGACACCTCTAATTGAATAGATGGGGAGAAGAGTTTCCATGTTTTGTTGTTGATGTTGTTTTGAGATTTGTTTGTTGATTTGGTGTTAAGAGTGTGTTGCAGGTGGCAATAACAAGATGATTTGATGGCTCTAAGAGATGTGCTGAGATATTTGGAATGAACTCTGTTCCTGAAGTTTCAACCACAGGCCTGATACCTTGTATGGAGAGAGAGTAGAGTGGGGCTACCATAAAGGTGGCAGTCTTTTCAGGATACCATTTAGCTTGAGGGCTGTCTCAGGATGAAAGAATGAAGCTGGACCCCTTTGGAGGGCATGAGAATTACTCCCATACCTAGCTATGGAACTGATGCAAACATCTGGCCTTGCACACTTAACCTAAAAAAAACTACTCATTAATTATCATTAATTAATTAACATTAATGCATATTGCTTCCTTGAGCAAAGTGCCTTCACCATACTTGTCATTAAAATGAGAGTCAGTACTTCATTGTGCTGGGAAAATCAAACCTAAAAGTTCTCCAAGTATCCCCTCCACTGGTCCTCTTCAGAATCCACAAATCTTTATGGAGTGCCTGCTATGCTAGGATTTCTCATAAGCATTATATAATTTACCTTTCACAATAATCATCTGAGGTATCTATCGTTATTTCAGTTTTGAGATGAAAAAAATAAAACATTTGAAGGTAAAGTCTCTTGCCTCAAATTACAGTGGTCATTTGTAGTAAAACAAGAATTCAACCCAGGTCATACTCATTGCCTTCCAGATTAAACATTATTTCTCGGCTTTACCCTACCTGATTTTCTAATATTAGGAGCAGATTTTCATAAGAAAGCAAGTATTAAGTATGTCTGTAGATACATGTAGAAAAAGATTCACAACAACAACAAAAGCATTTTGTTAAAATAGTTATGAAAAGTTTTCCTCCTTGAATTTCACAGCAGTCTAGGAGGAATCTTGGACTCTTCAAAGATGCCTGTAATCTCATGCCTGTAATCCCAGCACTTTGGGAGGCTGAGGTAGGCAGATCATGAGGTCAGGAGATTGAAACCAGCCTGACCCACATGGTGAACCCCGTCTCTACTAAAAATGCAAAAATTAGCCAGGCGTGGTGGCGGGCGCCTGTAGTCCCAGCTACTCAGGAGGCTGAGGCAGGAGAATATAACTTGAACCCGAGAGGTGGAGGTTGCAGTGAGCCAAGATCATGCCACTGCACTCCAGCCTGGGCAACAGAGCAAGACTCCATCTCAAAAAATATATATATATGGATGGAGGGATGGAGGGATGGATGGATGGATAGATAGATACATACATACATAGATACATAGATAGATAAAGATAGATAGATGGATGGATGAAAGCTCCAAAAGAACGCGTGCTCACCAATTTGAGTCTGCTTTCTCATTCCCTACCGCTGAAGAGTGAAAGAAGTGAATAAAATCACCAGGTATGAATGGTTAGAAGGGATTCACAAGTAATCCAGAGTAATCCAGAGAAGGAAATTGATACAAAGATAATATGTGGCGCACCTCTTAGGAGACAATGTCAATTGTGGACTAAGCAATGGACATATCAATGAATTTAGTTTTCAGTTGAAATCTATGATCTTGTTTTGGTCCATCTTTTGACTTTTCTTTCTTCAGATTGGAGACTGATACCACCTCTGTTATGATATTCAGTGATTGAAATGTTATCGTAGCCAAAATGTTCCTATCTCACTTGAGCCTATTGGACTACGGCTCACTGATTCTGGCCATACTTGTTACTTCGTCTCAAGGATAAATATCATTTCTCTTTCATATAGTCTTGTGGGGAGTTCAAATATCCTGAAATTATAATGAATGCTTTAATTAATTTAAATGAAACAAAACAGATATATTTGGAGCTAGAAAGGTTTAAAATTTTGACACACTGAGTGGTTTGAAGAAGATATGACTTGCAGTCAGAGTCTAGCTAAGATTTTCATCTCCCTCAACAACCACCCCATACACGATACTGAATAACATTAAAACCAAAAATATTTCTCCTAAATTAGCCCACTATTTCTAGTTATCTAGTATCAAGTGCTATTCCAGGCCTTACAAATGTAAGATGGTTCATTTGAAAAATAACGAATTATTCCCTATTTTTCATGTTACAAGAAACTATCAGATCTACAGAATTTTGAAGTTGGTAGATCATATATCTTTCTGAACATATTTTTTTTGGAAAAGAGAACAGGCCATTAGGCTTTGCCAGGAACACTGCCATTACCATTTGTCTAATTTTGAAGACAGTGGTTGTGAAATATACCACTGCAGCTGAGATATACTGAGTGAAAATGAGTACACTCCATCTACATGCAATAACGTGGATGAAGCCTGGTTACATGATGTGAAAGACGTTATGGGAACTATATACAGCATGGTGCCTTTTTCATGAAGTTCAAGAATAATAACATTAAATATTCTTTAGCTTAGATTATATATGATAGAATTATTTTAAAATATTTGTAGGATAAACATAAAATTAAGCATGGTATTTACTGTGGGTGAAAACAGGGAGAGAGAAAATAGGTCTATTTAGATTACCGTCAATGTTCTTAATAGATTGAGCCATAGATTCACAGTGTTAAGTATATTATTGAAAATAAACCTGTAAATAAAAGGAAAGGTTACAGGTGTGGAACCATGAGGTGAGTCAGGCATAAATTAAGAATTCTGACTTATCTAATGCTGTGTACCTGAGGTCCCTTTGGAGCGGAGATAGAGAAGGCGAGAGAGAGAAGACGTTGAGACCCAAAATGGGGCAATAAGCTGTGGAGGCTGGGAAAATAAAGGTTTTGAAAGAAAGGAGAAATGAGAATAGGAAAATCTTATTTCACTAACTTTAAAATGTCTGTCTGACTCTGGTTAAGCTTCCCCAAATCATACTCCTTATCCTTCCTTGTCTTCCATTAATTTAATAAATATTTATGAAGTATCTACTTATTTCCAGAAGGCATGCTAGAAATGTTCCCTGCTTTTATGAGAAGGGCATTTCTGTGGCTAAAGAACAGATTTAAAACAAATAATTAGGAATATTTAATTATGCTAATAAAATAACTGCTATGTAGGAGTTAAAGACATCATAAATCATAACTAACTACCCATTGATTGCATCTGTAGAAAAACTCACAGAGGATTTCTATTTTATGTTTTTTTCTCTCTTTTTGAAGTTTTTTGTTTGTTTGTTTTGTTTTGTTTTGTTTTGAGACGGAGTCTCGCTCTGTCGCTTAGGCTGGAGTGCAATAGCAGTCTCGGCTAGGCTCACTGCAACCTCTGCCTCCCAGTAGCTGGAACAATTCTCCTACCTCAGCCTCCCCAGTAGCTGGAAGTACAGGTGCATGCTACCACACCCGGCTAATTTTTGTATTTTTAGTAGAGATGGGGTTTCACTGTGTTGGCCAGGCTTGTCTCAAACTCCAGAGCTTGTGATTTGCCCGCCTAGGCCTCCCAAAGTGCTGGGATTACAGGCATGAGCCACCGCGCCCAGCCTCTTTTTGAAGTTTTTAAAATGAAACCAGATTGTAGAAAATTTGGAAGATATTTTTTGAAAAGAAGAAAATAAGTGCCTAAAATTTCACTATCTTGAGATAAACATTATTATCATTTTGATATATTTCCTTCCAGTCATTTTTCTATTGGTATTCACATTATGAAATTGTGAGCAAGCTTCACATTCAATTCTGGTTCCTAAAAGTGAGAGTTAGCCCTTGTCATGTACACTGAATTGATCCATACACCCATTAAATATTGGCAGTGCTTTTAGTTGCCAGAACTGATGACGGACTACATTGATGCATCCATATTCTCTGACTCAGCCAGAATGGTAAAGACTTGGATGACAAAGATTCACCTCAGAAAGAATGTGTAAGTTTTAATGAAACAGAAGATTTCATACTACCTAAGAAAAACTTTAAAACAGTGATTTAGGGCAGTGTCTCTCAAACTTTAATGTGCATGCAAAACATATGGGAATATTTTTAAAATAGAGATTCTGACGCATTTGTTCTAGGTTTAGGATTAAGATTTTGCTTTTCTAACATGCTCTAAGGTAATGCAGATATTGCTGGTCCATATATCACACTTTGAGTAACAGGGGTTTGGGGAATAATGAAAACCTCTCTAATTTGTCTTGTCCTAATAGAGAATACAAAGCAACTCTTTTACGAATAAGTCCCATAATCTCAAAGGAAATTCTTATGAGTGCTAGGAACCTTTTTTTTTTTTTCAGTAGCTGTGCCATTTTAGGATTACCATGAAAGTAGAAAGACATGATTATGCCCAAAACTTTTAGGAGATTTTGTTATCATGTTGCCTACCAACCAGCACCACTATGCTAAGAGAGAAAATTAGCCTCAACTTTCTGTAGAAGAGTTGGGCAAGAAAAACATTAAAAGATGTTTTGTCTTTCAAATTATGACACTCAACATAGCTCAGTCTCTTTCTGAAGAAGTTTCAGTGATGTGCTTGAACTGACTCCTAATGACTTAGAAGAGCCAGTTGTGTGCTTCTCATCTCCTCTTCTGCATTCTCTGATGCCATGTGGTAGCTTGAAATCAGCCATGATAGGAATATTTGCACCAGGGAAATGAATAAACACTGAAAACTGCATGTTTGTTTTTTCCAGACAGTTGATTGTTGAGCATTTACTAGTGTACCACTTCCTTTTACATGTCAGCAGAAACGACATAAGTTCTTTGCCTTCTCATTGCATTATCAGAGCCTGGTCCAATGATGGTCACATAACCCAGCTTCCTAGAAGTATCAGAATTTTGTGTTTCCATTTCTTGAAGTTTCCTAGGATAGTAAGACCATGAAGTTTTTTAATGGTTTGATACTTGTACCAAGGTAAGAGTAGGAAAAAGTATGGTACTTTATGCCTCAGGATTCATGCCTACTACAATATGAGACAAAAATTTTTTAAATTTTTTTTAGGAAATTGGTCAACTGACTTAAATATTTTTCTCTTCAATGATTTGGAAGCCATTAAGGATACAATGAACAGTTATCTTTTGTTTAAAAGAAATCAGGAGAGAGCCACATAGAAAATCATGAATAGAAGAATCCACAATATATAGAAAGGCTTTTATATTTTTAACTTTAAGAAGTTAGCCTATACCCAATTTTATACACATACACATCGGACATGTTTTTAAGGTAGGGTGTTATATAGCATTCACAGCTGATAGAGCCACAAAGATTTCCTCCATTGTCAAGATAATAGATGATTAAGTTGTATATAAATATATAAATATGTCTACATTGTGTTTTTGTGATTGCCTATGTTTATGCATGTGTAGTATATAATTTTGTTTCTGTTATTGTTGTTTACCTAAATGATTTCAATCAGAGCAGAATTTCCCACTTGGCTTTTGTCAAGGAAAAAGACACTAAGTAACATTTTGTTCTTTTTTTTTTTTTTTTTCTGCCTGACTACTCTATTTTTAAAGTGCTAGCTATGTTGCAGCTTCCTTTTTTTCCCATAGGGTCTGTGTGGGAAAAAGAAAAAAAATTACCTGTTGGCTGCTACGGAGGTAGGGATTGACTTACAAATGGAAACAGACAAGTTCAGTGACCTGCATTGTCATGAAGAGCCAATAAAAAGCCTGCTAGTGATCAGGCATTGCTGCTAGGAGGATCCCTGAGCTGAGCAAACACTCCTTCAAAGGATGTTTTAAGAGCCAAATTAAATAAAAATCCATTGAAGGATACCAAAGTAGCAGTAGGTGTCTGGATCGAAACAATCACAGCATATTCTCTGCCAAGGGCATTCCTTCTATTTCTGACACTTTGGGTTGTTAGAGGTGGAATCTTTATAGTTCTTGAGAAAGTTCGCATCTGGAATGCATCATCTTTATGGTTTTCACTCTTATCTTCAAAGAGAGTAAGTGATGCTGCTCACAATGACAGAGCTTGGATAATTGCCATCTTTGTTGTCGCTGCTAGGCATCAATCCCAGCCTTGATTGGGACAATTGTACCAGTCGTTATATGATGGAGTTATTCTCCTGCATTAGACTGAATTGTTCTCCTGCATTAGACTGAATTATACTAACATAGAGAATACCCGTGAAGGTTAAAAATCTGTAGACGGGGAAGTGTCAAAAAGTAGAAAAATGGACTTTAATGCTTACTTTATAAAATTGGAATAAGTAGGTAGATTTTTTTCAATTAGAAAAATTAAAATACAAGATAAATTTTCTTATATTCTAAATAGCAAAAAAACTTCTCTTTTCAGAAAAGAAAGGAAGGAGGAAATAAAAATTGACACTCTAATCTGTCTTCCAACTGGATATTCACTCCTGATTTTGCTATTTCTGTTAAAGGACATACTTTAATGTCCACTCTTTCATTTTCCACACTCAGGAACCAAGATCTATTGCTTATATTTCAAAAATATCATCACATATGAATAATCTCAATCACATACCAATTACATAGCTTCTTCAGAGTAGGGAATACCTTGTGTCAAAATTTTCTTAATTTAAAACTTTATAACTTGTTTAATACCTAGCAAAGAATTGTCAATAAATAACTGGTAACTGTCTTCTATCATTCTCTTTAACCTCCACTTGTCAGGGTGTGGTGGCTCATGCCTGTAATCCAGCACTTTGAGAGGCCGAGGTGGGTGGATCATGAGGTCAAGCAATCAAGACCATCCTGGCCAACATGGTGAAACCTGTCTCTACTTAAAAAAAAAAAAAAAGAAAAGAAAAATTAGCTGGGCGTGGTTGGCGCATGTCTGTAGTCCCAGGTCCTCGGGAGGCTGAGGCAGAAGAATCACTTGAACCTGGGAGGCAGAGGTGGCAGTGAGCCAAGACTGCGCCATTGCATTCCAGCCTGGGCAACAGGAATGAGACTCCTTCTCAAAAATAAATAAATAAATAAATAACCTCCACTCAACATCCTTCCATAATGCCAGGATTTGGTTAATAATCCCAAAGCTGCTTTATGTCGCTTGCCTTCTCAAAACTCTCAGTAGTCCCTTATTACCCTTAGTAGTAATTATTAACATTTGGAGAATCTTTGATCACTTTGAAAAGATAAGCAAAATAATGAATTCTCTCACTATAGAAAAAAAGTCATCAGTATCAGCTTTCAGCATCATCGCTACCAATGCTGACATCTTCGTGGACATTTCCATCATCACCACCATCAGCATAAATATTAGTAGAGGACTTTCATGTGCCACGGCTGTTGACGTATTTAATATACAGTGCTTAATAAGGCATATATCCCCCATTTTACAAATAGAAAAACTAAGAGCCCCTTAAAGGAGAACTATCAAGTTGAAAGTCATAAAACTAGATCTATATGGTAGTCATAATTTGAACCCTGTCTCACTGAGAGCTGATAGTCTTAATTAGTATGCCAAATAAAAATCATGTCCAGGCCGGGTGCAGAGGCTCACGCCTGTAATCCCAGCACTTTGGGAGGACAAGGCGGGTGGATCACCTGAGGTCAGGGATTTGAAACCAGTCTGGCCAACATGACGAAACCCCATCTCTACAAAAAATACAAAATTAGCTGGACATGGTGGCTCATGCCTGTAATCCCAGCTACTTGGGAAGCTGAGGCATGAGAATTGCTTGAATCTGGGAGGCGGAGGTTGCAGTGAGCCAAGATTGTGCCATTGCACCCAGCCTGAGCAGCAAAAGTGAGACTCCATCTAAAAAAAAAAAAAAAAAAAAAATCATGTCCACAGATTTTATATTACAATATGAATCTTACAATAAAGTCTAATATGGTAAATCATGTACTTAAGGTTCCAATTTGTCAGTATTCAAAGATTGTTGCTCAAACCCTGTAGTCAGGGTTCTCTAGAGGGGCAGAACTATTAGGATAGATGAATATATGAAGGGGACTTTGCTAGGTGAATTGACTCACATGATCAAAATGTGAAGTCCCATAATAGGCCTTCTGCAAGCTAAGGAGTCAAGAAGCCAGTCCTGAGTCCCAAACTCTCAAAGTAGGGAAGCCAACAGTGCAGCCTTCAGTCTGTGGCTGAAGGCCCAAGAGCCACTGGCAAATCACTGGTGTATGCCCAGGAGTCCAAAAGATGAAGAACTTGGAGTCTGATGTTCAAGGGCAAGAAGCATCCAGAACAGAAGAAAGATGGAGGCCAGAAGACTTACCCAGTCTAGTCTTTCCACATTCTTCTGCCTGCTTTTATTCTGGCCAAATTGGCAGCTGATTAGATTGTGCCCACCCAGAATGATGGTGGGTCTGCCTTTCCAAGTGCACTGACTCAAAGGTTAATCTTTGACAGCACCCTCACAGACACACCCAGGAACGATACTTTGCATTCTTTAATCAAGTTAAGTTGACACTCGGTATCAAACATGACAACCCCATACCCATAACTTTTACACTCTGCTCTGAACTGCTGGACTGAAGTAATAGAAAAAAATAACCCTACATTTCCCAGATTAATATAACTTTTATATATGTGTTTAAATTTGGCCAGTGGGAAGCTCTGATAGGAGATTAGAAGGCAGGAGGAAGGGAGAAGGTCTCTCTTCCTGGCTCCCACAAAGTGTCTCACCCTATTACAGCAGGAGGGGCAAAGTGACTGCAAACTCCAGAAACCCTGAGCTCATCAGCAACTACAGGTCCAGGAACTATAGCACTTCCAAAAATAAATAAGGCAGTCTTTCGGGTAACAGCCCAGGGAATTTACCACTTGAGCTGAGTGTCACACACAGATATTCTTTCTTTCTCATTTTCTAATACCCCTTCTTATTTTGCTCCTCCAGTCCTTCCAACGTATTTGTAAACCATTGTTAATATAAAAGATACTCTCTTTGTAATATCCAGAATGGATATGTTTTCCTGATGGGATCCAAACTAAAACAGGAATAGTTCCAGTTAACTATCTCTAAGATATTGGAAAATAGAATTGGTTATCTTACCTGATTAGACTTGTAAGCTGAGGTGAGCTCATTGATATTGGAAAATGGGAATCAGATAATCCATGGAAAGTACTTAAATTATCAGTGGTGGCTTGGAGTAAAGTACATAAGGCATTTGGAGACCAAGTGCTAACGAACTTGACCATTATGGTAGTAATGGTTACAATAAGAATCATGCAATTGGCTGGCTCTTTCTTACTGCACTGAAGAGTTTAGAGAAGGAAATTATAGGCTGAGGGCACTAAACTCTCAGTCCAAGATACAGAACTGGATATATTCTGTGATGGACCCCTCAAAATAATTCTTTCAATAGACACGAGATTAATACAGTTTAAAATAAATACTAAATGTGATGCTGCAATATAAGTTGAGTTTGTATCTTTGTCAAGCCTCTTATGTTTAATTTCAAGTATTGAATGACAAGGAATGAGAACTAACATTTGGGGTAGAGGAATTTAGTTGCACTTAGGGGATATGATAACCTTCAATACCCAAATCCCACTGAGTCTCTCTTTCCAGAGAAATTCACTCTTCCTTTTCTGTCTGAAAAGACTAGCCTTTCCCGTTTAAAGACATGTAATTATCACATCTGAGGCCATTGTATCGAATATAGGTGCCAAATCTCTTCATAACTACTCCTTATTGTCTTTAGACTGAAAACTAGAGAAAGAGCTCATCATCATCCTAGGAGTAAAAGGACAAAGTCTAACCCAGGAGACAATAGTTCACATGATCAGAGAATTGCAGGTTCTTGCTAAGTGATATGAGAAAAACATATGGCATATATGAAGAAATTAATTCTACAATCCATAGGCCAAAGAGGACGGGAATAATGTTGGTTTGAAGCTATGTTGATGCATCCGTGTACTTACTTAGAGGTGATGGTTCAATACATTAGTCTGAACAGTTAGAAGTTGTTCTAGCAATTTTCTTGATTGGTTGAAAAAACCCTAAAGTCAATGGTGATTTAAAGTTAATGAAATTTACAACCCAGAACTTCCCTGGTGAAAGAAATAAATCCCAAAATTTAAGGAGACAGAAATATTGGAGTTGATTTTTCTTGCAGCAACCTTCCTACCTCCTTTTCCTTTCTTCAGAATGTCGCCTAATAGGGCTAAAATGATATTTATTTTGCTAAGACATCCAAAAGTTCTTTAATTCAGGAAACAAATCCTTGAGGGTTTCCTCTGTATGCTGGAATGATGGTAGAAGCTGCTGATATTGATATGGATTTTCTGATTTCAGTGGGGTTAATGGAATCCCAGACTGGCAGAGATGTGTCCCTGCTTAATTATCAGATATAAGGTAAGGACAATTACTGTAAGGTTAGAGCAGGGCCTCAGTAATCATCACCTTTAAAGTTATTTTGTGTTGGCTAACATATCATTATGTCACTAAGAATAAAACATACAGGCAGCTTACCAAAGTATTGCTTTATCTTTAAGATCTGAAAATATTTAGATATAATGTGTAGAGAAAAAACTTGAATTCTACAATGGAGTGTCACCCAGAGCTGACCCATTTCAGACTTGCATCCCCTCAGTGAAGATGAAGCTAGGGAAGGACCCCTGAGGAAGGATTCTGCCATATTTGTATATGTAAATCTTCCTCCAAAGTCTCTCAAAAGGGATCTGTGTCTTAAACAGGATATCTGAGCACAGACCAAAAAGAAATTACTAAATATTTCAGAAATTACTACACATGGCCTCTTGGTTAATATTAATTATGGAGCTATTATAGAGCTATTAAAATAGCACTAGGCTCCCCTAGTCTGAGTGGAGGCTCGTGAGGATCTGGTAAACAATAGAGATGTAACCTAAAGCTATATCTTAATGGGTGCAGTAATTCTGCAGACCCACCCTGTGATTTTTTTGTCCCCCCAGTTTGCTTTCTTTTCTCTTTTCTTTTCTTTTTCCTTCCTTCCTTCTTTCCTTCTTTCCTTCCTTCCTTCCTTCCTTCCTTCCCTCCTTCCTTCCTTCCCTCCTTCCCTCCTTCCTTCCTTCCTTGAGTTGCACTCTGTCACCCAGGCCGGAGTGTAATGGTACGACCTTGGCTTACTGCAAACTCTGCCTCCCAGGTTCAAGGGATTCCCTTGCCTCAGCCATCCAAGTAGCTGGGATTATATGCATGCACCACCAAGCCTGGCTAATTTTTGTATTTTTAGTAGAGACAGGGTTTCACCATGTTGGCCAGGTTGGTCTTGAACTCCTGACCTCAAGCGATCCACCTGTCTCAGCCTCCCAAAGTGGTGGGATTACAGGCATGAGCCACAGTGCCCCGCCCCCTCCGGCTTCTTAATGCACAGGTAGAATAAACATACCCTACCACTGACTGAATTCCCACCTGGGCTCACTGAAATAGGCTTATACATAGGCTATGAAATAGCATTTCATAGGTGTGGGGCATAATAGAGAAGGAAAAATACCAGGTCAGAACCCTAGAAACTTCCCCTCTGTTTCATAATAGCAAATCATGTGCAACAACACAACCCTGGAAAAAATAAGACATTAATATCACCATTAAAACCTTGAAAGATGCAGTGGTCTTAATTACTATCACATTTTTCTTTAGCTTACCTGTTTGGCCTGCAAGGAAGATTAATGGACCTTAGAGAGTGACTTTGAATTATAAATTGAATCATATAATAACTTCAGTCTTACAGAGATAAAAAATTAAGGCTCAAAAAGGATTGGATCCATAGTTAGTGAATAAGGTGGTAAGGATTGAAGCCACGTCTGTCAAATGATGGAACAGGTTTCCAGTCAGTATAATTTGTCTGAATCCCACTGGTAGACGCCAGGAAATCTACACAAAAATTCTATCCTGTTAAATGTCATATTTAAGACCTGGTAAAACTAGAATGACAGAATTATTTCTCTCTCCTCTCTCTCTCACAAATGCACACTCCCAAACCCACACACGCTCAAACCATTTTTCTATGACTCAGTTTAAATCTACTCTTTATTATGTTTTCCCACCACCACAACCCACTGAAATCATGCCCTCCATATTTTGTGTAATGTTTATTTCCTGCTCAAATACATATATTTTGTAGCATCTTTTTCATTGTTATTTAACTCCTCTTATTATTTGGTTTTTCATGCTTTTTTTTTTAGTCTGTGATTACAGTGTATAGTCTTTGGATGTTATAAAACTCAAGGGGAGATAAGGAGCATATGGAAAGAAGGCAGAGATCTAAGATATCACAGACTTAAATTTGAATCTTGGCTTGTAGTTAATTAGCTAAGTTGCTAAGCCTCTAAGACCCAGCTTCATTGTCTGTAAAATGGTGTTATTAATAACTCCTCTCAGGTTCAGGCTGGAGATGTACATGACATTGTAAGCAAAAGTGCCTCACATATAGAATATGTTTCTTAATTTTTGACTCTTCTCTGGTTCTTCTACTCTGTGTATCTGCTCTTCATCCTTTAGCACTCAAAAGCAGTCATTCTGAAGTGTGGAATAATAAAGCTCAAAGAGATGCAGAAACTTATCTAAGGCTAGGTAATGGTGCAGGAAAACAATACAGGTAACCTGGCACTCAGCATCAGCTTAGAGTGGAATTTCAAAGGGAAATCACTTTCCAAGTAAGGGAATAGAATCACGTAAAGGATTAGGAGGAATCTTTGAAGAGCAAGCATCCTTCAAGGTATTCCAGAATTACTGCCCACAAGAGAAATGAAGCACAGGATAGAGTTGTCCTTGAGTCATGCAAAACAGGAAATATGAATCTGCATGGTCCAGGTGAACAACAACCTTCCTACCTCCTACACTCAAGGAACTTGAGCACCAGGTTCCCACAGGGCTTTTCTAAGAGTGTGCCATACTGTTGAGTCTTGAACAACCTCTCTCATTAGCAGACTGTAGTTTTCTCTTTACCTGTCTATCATCATGCAACTATAAGCTTCCTAAGAACCAGTTGTGCATCGTTCATCTCTATTTTGCCAGCACTTAAAGTAGTGCTTGGCACAAATGTGGCATTCAGTGAATAACTGCTGAATGAATTAATGATCCTAAGTTTAGAGATCACATCAAATATCATTTTCTTTTTATGAATTACTTCATATTCTTAAAGGGACATCCGAAGAAGAAAAGCTCTCAAAGTGAAAACATAAAATCACTATTTGCTGAGTGTTCATTTTCAGGAGAACTTACGGGAGGAAGAAGCCATAGGGGTTGGCAAGCCATGGCCTGTGTTCTAAACTCTGCTAACAATTGTGTAAGTAAAGTTGTGTTGAAACACAGCTATGCTTATTTGTGTGTTGTCTATGGCTATTCTTGTACAACAGCAGAATTGAAGAGCCGCAATCTGGCCATCTATTCATATGGCCAAGAAAGCTGAATATATTTGCTACCTGGCCTTTTACAGAAAAAGTTTGCTAAATCCTGCTTTAGATCACGCAAACTGCTTTCACATATTTTTGTCTCATATAAGGTATTAAAATCCCTGCATTGCCTTTTGAGGTAACTACAGAATACAATTCTATATATTATATATAGAATTCAATATATTCAGAAACTGCCTCTGAAAATTGTGGCTGGAACATAAGAGATTCTAAATAAATATTTCAGAATAAAATTTCTAGGTACTGTTAATAAATTGAGAGACAATGTATTCTGGTCTGATATGAATAATTGATTCAGACTAAAAGGATAATAACATTCTGTTAAATCTCATTTGCATGTTTTGAGAATAAATGTTAATATAGTAATGGACAATGTCTTTCCCACTCACTCCCATGTACATTCATGCCAGGGGGGCTTTGGCTTGTTCTTCCTTCATATACACCATCGCTCCTTCTTTGCAACACAGAAGCATGGAGGTATGAAAGTATTCAGGTGTATTTTCTTTTCTGTGGTTGTTTATCCCCTTTCTGTTCATTTGTGCAATAAAGCTGACTCTGCATCTTATTGCACCATCAATACTGGATTGATTCACAACACTGGCTGACCTGAAATATAAAACCAGCTAGTGTTAACCCAGTGTTGGACTTCCCATTTCCCCATAATCTATTACTTGAACGCACATTTTAGTGTTTCTTTTCACAAGTACCCCCAGATAATCAGCTTTTCAGGATTATTGTCTTTGTCAGTATAATCCCATCTTCTGGCATTCCTGAGAATATCACTGCTGCAAAAGAGGAGACATAGTTTGCTCCATCTTCTAGCTAGGACTCCTACAACAGGCATTTGAAAGAGATCCTTATGAAAATGGATAACAATAATATATATTACCGGTGGGCTCATAAATGTGTGTAAGCGTTAAGAAAAACACACGACTCATTATAAGTCACATTAGTGGATGCCTCTGGGAAAGAAAGGAGCACACATGGACTAGATTACAAGTAAAAGGGAAGGGAGCTTGAGCTTAATCTGTAATGGTCTAAGGTTTTGTTTTTTTTTTTTTCTTTTTTGAGTTGGAGTCTCACTCTGTCACTCAGGCTGGAGTGCAGTGGCGTGATCTCGGCTCACTGCAACCCCCACTTCCCAGGTTCAAGCAATTATCCCACCTCAGTCTCTTGAGTAGCTGGGATTACAGGTGCCCATCACCACGCTCATCTAATTTTTGTGTTTTTAATAGAGATGAGGTTTCTTCATGTGGGCTGGTCTTGAACTCCTGACCTCAGGTGATCTGCCCTCCTCAGCCTCCCAAAGTGCTTGGATTACAGGCTTGAGCCACTGCATCTGGCTGGTCTGAGTATTTTTTTTTAAAAAAGATTTTATATATGGCTCGTGTAACTGACAGTCTTCTCCTCCAAAGAATTCTTTTTAACCATAAGCAACATATAATAAAAGTTTAATAAGTTACATAGGAGTTAGATGAGGTTACTTTCCTTATGCCACCAAATTCCAAACTTTCAGCTGTCTTATACCCCACTCTTCATGACAGAAAAGTGTGTATGTGTTGGAAGAGTTAGGATGTCTTCCAGAGCTGTTGTTCATCTCTGAACTCTGTCGCATGATTGTGACAGCATGTTCTAACCCATCTATGATTCTGTGCTTTTGTAGGTTTTCTCTCTCCCAAATTTTATGCAGACTCCTTTATATGAAAAATTAGAAAATGTGCAGAACACCATACCTACTCCTATGGTAGAGCTTGCAGAGCAGATATCTTAGGACCCCATAGCATATCTCTTCAGCATCTGTCTGACTTAATCAACAGTTGTGGTAGATGGTTTTATATGAGTGACTTCATGATGACAAATCCCATCTCAAATGTGTGCTATGCATCTATTTCTGTCTCTCCAATTAGTCTTCCCCAATTTGTCTGGAACCCTCTTTGATTAACAGACAAGCTCAGCCCAGATGTGTGGGACGGTTAACGTCCCTGGGATTGTTATAGATAAATGCTCCAGCATGCAGTCATTCTGGAGGACAGTTCTAAGAGGAATACTAAATATTTTTTCTGGTAGAATGGAATGTTGACATTGTAGTCACTAAAGTAATAAATAGGAGCCTGGGAAGGGAACATCTACACAAACACCTCTGAGCAGCTTAGGCATGACTGTCTTCTGTAGGCCAAATTTATTGGTAGGAGATGCTTCTATGAAAAGGGGCTTCCTGAAGTCAATAGGATAGAATTCCAGAAAGCCACATGCCAAGTGGATGCACTTAACCACCAGAAGCAGGGCAAATGCAATTACTGTAATGAATAACTGGCATGATAATCCAGGAGCCTCAACTACAGGGATAGTTGGAAATGCTTATTAAAGAAAGGGTTGCTAGAGACAAGATAGATGGGCAGAATCAAGGTATTAACTGTCAGTCAAGGTGCTGTTTGACGTATATATTCAACAAGATTAAGAACAGGTGAGTGGGAGACTAAGGTCAGCACCATAATAGAAAACCATGGTCTTTTATCTAATTTGTAAACAGAGTAAGTTCTTTGTTCAGGAGCAGGGTCCGATTGAGGAGGAACCTCAATGCAAGTATACTGTATATAATATTCCCTGATTCTTCCTCAAAGGGACTTGGGTCCACTTACTAGATTATTCACCTACTAAATTGTATAATAGGGTACACAAATGAATAGGAGGTATTGAGCTGGCACTGATACCCAGGGACCTAAATACCATCACATTTCCAATTGCAGCAACCATGGCTTAATAAAAACAAGGTTAGGCCAGGTGCAGTAGCTCACGCCTGTAATCCCAGCACTCTGGGAGGCCGAGGTGGGCGGATCACCTGAGGTCAGGAGTTCGAGACCAGACTCAACATGGAAAAACCCTGTCCCTTCTAAAAATACAAAATTAGCTGGGTGTTGTGGTGCATGCCTGTAATCCCAGCTACTCGAGAGGCTGAGGCAGGAGAATTGCTTGAACCTTGGAGGCGGAGGTTGTGGTGAGCCAAGATCACACCATTGCACACCAGCCTGGGCAACAAGAGCAAAACTCCATCTCAAAAAAATAAAAACAAAAATAAAAACAAAGTTATCAGAGTCCATATCTTTCTTGGATGAAGATTTCAGTCATACACTGGGCAATGGAAGAAGGAGGTAAAAAACGCCAATTGTGGACTAGAGAAAAGGTGCAACAATGGAAATTAAAGTTTATCATTAGGTTAAATCTTTCATAGATATTTTGGATAAATATCATCTTGAGCTGGTGATGGAGTATACCTAAGAGTAACAAGTTAATCAGAGTAGTGCAAGGAGTGGCCTGTAGCAAAAGCTCTCTTTCTCATTTTCAAGTCCTCTTGGCCTACTTTTGATTTAGCCACAACTCTGTAGCTCTTTATGATCTCATATTCCCTTTGTGTTGAGAGTCCTTCTACAAGCACATGCAGCTTCTCCTGATCCAGGGCCTTCCCTGATGCCATGTGAGATAAAATGATTGAAGTAAGGATGCTTTGCAGGGAGATTCAGCAGAACTGAGTTTCCCATCAGTACGAGTGACAATGTGAAAGCATCTTATGTTGGAGTTTTCTCTTTCCCTGACTCTATCTTGACATTCCTGAGCCCTCACTCCTATTTCTTGGAATCACCATTCAAATAAATAATCTTCATCCAAATTCTTGTTTCAGGCTCTGTTTTCACAGCAATTTAAACTAAGACAGCTTCTGTTCCAAAACATTCAGTCTGTCCTTTCATGCCTCATACACTCAGTGCAAATACACTTCTCAACTGCATTTAATCTAGGAATCAGACCATCTTCAGTCCTTCAAATAATTAACTAGCTTTCTAGTTGAAATCTAGGCTTCACTTGGTAAAATTTATTTTGTACCCTGGTTCCTGCCTGATTTTGATTCCTGGCTCTGAATGTAATTTTTTATGTATATTTCTTATGGTGATAAGACAGTCAACTCAATTTAAATGTAAATATTCTTCCAAAATATTCTCATTCACTGAAGAGTTACAGTTAATTACTTGTAAATGACCATCACTGTTAAAATCCTCCCCAAATTTGTGAGAGTAAAACCTCTCACACCGTGAAGCGCATCCTTCCATAAGTAACAGTGTAGATAATTTTACTAGTCACCTCAGCGAAAAACCATGAACAAGTTCAAAAACACAGATTGAAGCTTTCCAGTGCCCCAGGAGGGTTCTAATTTGATAGGTATGAGTTTAAACTAGAAATGGGAAGTGGTTTTTGTTAAAGAGGGCATAATACTTCAAACATCTGGCACTGCTAAGAGCATCAGTAGCACTGGTATTTTAATTTTTAATTGTGGTAAAATAGACATAAAATTTACTATCTTAACAATGTTTGAACTTACCATTTAGTGCTGTTAATTATATTCATTGTAGTGCAACCATCACCGCCATCTATCTCCAGGACTCTTTTTATGTTGTAAAACTGAAACTCTGTATCCATTAAAAGAGTGGTCCCCAATCTTTTTGGCACCAGGAACTGGTTTCATGTAAGACAATTTTTCCATGGATAGGATGGTGGGGGGTGGTTTCGGGATGATTCAAGCACATTACATTTAATGTGCACTTTATTATTATTACATACTTACCATAATGTAGAGTCAGTGGGAGTCCTGAGCTTGTTTTCCTGTAACTAAATGGTCCCATCTGGGGATGATGGGAGACAGTGACACACCATCAAGCACTGGATTCTCATAAGGAGCATGCAGCCTAAATCCCTCACATGTGCAGTTTACAGTAGGGTTCCTGTTCCTGTAAGAATCTAATGCCCCTGCTGATCTGAAAAGAGGTGGAACTTAGGCAGTATTGCTTGCTCACCACCTGCTGTGTGGCCTGGTTTCTAACAGGCCATTGACCAGTACAGGGGGCAGGGAAGAGGAGAGGGAGTTGAGGACTCCTGCTCTATCTTCTCAGAATCATTGTTCTACTTTCTGTCTCTACAAATTTGACTAGTCTCAGGTACATTATACCGGTGGAATCATACAGTATTTGTCATTTTGTGACTGATTTATTTCACCTAACATAATTTTCTCAAGGTTTATCGATGCTATAGCATGGGTCAGATTTCTTTTTGTTTTTTTAACTTTTAGTTTAAGTTCTGGGGTACAACTGCAGGTTTGTTGTATGTGGTAAACTTTTGTCATGGGGGTTTGTCGTACAGATTATTTCATCAACCAGGTATTAAGCCTAGTATCCACAAGTTATTTTTCCTGATCCTCTCCCTCCTCCTACCCTGTACCCTCCATTGTTTTCTGTTCCTGCATTAGTTTGCTAAGGAAAATGGCCTCCAGCTCCATCCATGCCCCTGTAAAGGAAATGACCTCATTCTTTCTTATGGCTTCATGGTATTCCATGGTATATACATACCACATTTTATTTATCCAATCTATCATTGATGGGCATTTAGGTTGATTCCATGTCTTTGCCATTGTGACTTTATTCCTTTTCAAGACTGAATAATGCATTACATATATGTACCACATTTTGTTTCTCCATTCATGGGATGTTTATATATGATATTTATTATTTTGAGGTAGTTTCCTTCTATTTATAGTGTGTTCAAGATGTTTTTGATTATAAAAAGGTGTTGAATTTTGTCAAATACTTTTATTCATGAATTCAGATCATCATGTGGAGTTTTCTTCATTCTATTAATGTTGTATTTACATTGCTTGATTTTAAGATGTTGAACCATCCTTGCATTCCAGCAAGAAATTCCACTTGGCCATGGTGTGTAATCCTGTTAATGTGCTGTTGCATTCTGTTTCTTGGTATTTTACTAAGGATTTTTTAATTAGTACTTACCAGGGATATTAGTCTATAGTTTTCTTATAGAATCTTTGGCTGGCTTGATTATCAGGGTAGTGATAGTCTAATTGAATTAGTTGGAATTTTCAACTTTTTGGAAGAGTTTGAGGAATATTAGAGTTAAGTCTTTATTAAATAAATGATTTGCAGAATTCACCAGTGAAGACTTCTAGGACTTGGTCTTTTTTTGTTGTTGTTGAGAAGATTTTGATTACTGATTCAGTCTCCTTAATAGTTTAAAGTCTGCTCAGATTTCTTCATTATTCAGTGTTGTTAGTTTATGAGTTTCTGGAATTTATAAATTTCATCTAGGTTTCCAATTCATTGGTATATGTTTGTTCAAAGTACATTTATGATTTTTTTTACTTCTGTAGAATTGATAGGAATATTCCCTTTCATTTATAATTTTAGTGATTTGATTCATCTCCCTTTTTTCTTAGTCAATCTTGACAGACATTTATACATTTTGTTGATCTTTTTTAAGAACAAACTTTAAATTTTGCTGATTTTTCTTTATTGTTTTTCTATTACCTTTCATTGTTTATCTCTGACTTAATTTTTATTTTCTTTTTCTGTATCAGTCAGGGTTCTCCAGACAAAATAAAGCCAATAGAAAGAAAGTAACAGAGAGAGAAAGAGAAAGAGAAAGAAAGGAAGAAAAAGAAAAAAAGAAAGAAAAGAAAATATTTATTATGAGAAATTATGAGCTGTAAGTCTCATGATCTGCCATCTGCAAGCTGGAGACCTGGGACAGCCAGTTGTATAGTTTCAGCCCAAGTTTGTTATGGCTTGAGAACAAGGGAGTCATTGGTTTAAATCCTAGTCTGAGTCTGAAGGCCAAAGAACCAGGAACACAAATGTGTAAAGGAAAAATTAAATAACTTAGCTCAAGTAAAGAAGGTGAATGTGCTCTTCTGCCTTTGTGTTCCATTTGGTCTCTCAATGGATTCCATGATGTCCCCCAAATTTGGTGAGGACAATCTGCTTTATACAGTCTATCAATTCAAATGCTAATCTCATCTGGACACACTCTCATAGACATGGGCAGAAATAATATTTTACCAGCTATCTGGACATCCTTTAGCCCATTAAAGTTAACACATAAAATTAACCTTTACATTTTCCTTCTGCTAGCTTTGGGTTTAGTTTTTAATTATTTTCTGCCTCTTTGAGATAGGAATTCAGATTTTTGAGACTTTCTTCCTTTTTAATGTAAGAATCTGTGGCTATAATTTTCCCTTTTAGCACTGTTTTCACTTTATCCCATAAGTTTTGGTATATTTTGCTTTTATTACCTTAAGATTTTTCTAATTTTTTGAAAATTTTTTTCCTTAACCCATTGTTTAAGAGTGTGTTGCTTAACTTCCACGTGGAATTTGTGGATTTTCCTGTGTTCCATTTGCTTTTGATTTCTAGTTTCAATCCATTATGATTGGAAAATATAATTTGTATAATTTTAACATTTTAAAATTTATTAAGACTAACTTTGTGACCTAATATATGGTCTAACTTGGAAAACAACCCATGTGCACTTGAGAAAAGTATGTGTTCTGCTGTTGTTGGTGGGTTGTTCTGTATATGTCTGTTGGGTCCAATTGGTCTATAGTGTAGTTCAAGTCCTCTAACTCCTTATTACTCTTCAGTCTGGTTGTTCTGTCTATTCTTGAAGGTGTAGTATTGAAGTCTTATACTATTATTGTAGAGTTATCTATTTCTTCCTTTAATTGGGTCAGTGTTTGCTTCATATATTTAAGTGCTCTGGTGCTTGATGCATATATTTTTTATAAGTTGATACATAGTATACATATTAGGTGCATAGTGACTTTTGATACATACAATGCATAGTGATCAAATCAAGGTAATCAGCATATCCATCATTTCAAACACTTATATTTGTGTTGGGAACAATCAGAATGTCTTCAAACTTTGAAAATATACAATAAATTATTATTGACCATAGTCACTCTACAGTGCTGTAAAACACTAGAACTTATTTCTTCTATCTAGCTGTAATTTTGTATCCTTTAACCAATCCTTCCTTATTCTCCTTCTTTCCTACCTACCCTTACTAGCCTCTAGTAACCACTATTCTACTCTCAACTTCTATGAGGTCATCTCTTTTAGCTTTCGCATGTGAGTGAGAACAAGTGCACTTGTCCTTATTATGATGACATTTTCTTGGTGCAGGGACACTTTTATTATATAGAGCCCTTATTTGTCTTTTGTAACAGTTTTGACTTAAAGTCTATTTTTTCTGATATTAATATAGCCACCTCTGTTCCCTTTTGGTTACTATTTTTATGGAATATCTTTATTATTTCACTTTCAATCTAATGCAGTTCTTAAATCCAAAGTGAGTCTCTTCTAGACACGTATACTTGAACATTTGAAAAAACAGCCACCTGTGCCAATTTTGTGGATTGGCTCATCCAAGGGAAGACATTCCCTCATCAGCATGGTGTGAAATCTTATGCCTTTTCAGGTCATACAAAAAAAAATATGTATTTACTGAGCCTCTGTGTGTTCTTCCTCCTTCCCCCAAGTCCTTGTATACACAGCTGCTTTTAAATATCCTATTTTCCTTAAGAGCCTTACTTCTGATTCTTTTCAGGACCTTAAGTCTTCTATTGTATTCCTCATAGGTCTTGAATTCCCCAAAGCTTTAATGTGTTGTTGTGCCTATTGCGGCTTTCAGTGGCCTGTAACCTGATTTTCAAACTGTATCATCATTCCCAATTACTCTCTGAGTTAGGGGAGAAAGAAACTATTCCTCTAGGAAGCCACAAAACAAGGCAGAAGTTCTACTCGTTTTCTTCCGTTGTAAAGGAGGAACTCGTGATAGAGACAGGAGACAGCCAAGGGTCCCTGGAGAAACCCTGATTTCAAGCCTAAAACAGCCTGAAAGCTGAAACACTGGACTGCTGGTTGTGGATGACACCCACACTCTCCCAACTAATTCTTTCTGAATACTGCCCACCTGCACACTGGGAGGATGGGGTGGAGCCTCGGAATTCGTGCCCTTTGCATGGGGGAGGAGTGTGGCTTTGCCTGTTCCTATGTGGTGACCTGGGATTCAGTCAGTGAGGCAGGAAACCTGCTAGCAGACTCTCTCTGGCTTTGCTGAGTTGCTCTTTCCTTTTTTTCTTTTCACCCAGTGCACTCTGCCCTACTCACCCTACAATGTGTCCACGTGCCTAAATTTTCCTGGTCGTGTGACAAGAACCTGATTTCTTCTGTAACACTAGGAATTGAGCGGCTTCCCTCCTGAACATGCCAGGGAGGGGGTGGGGGCACAAGTGAGCAGAAATGACCCCAGATTTCCTACCATGTTGAGTGTGGCTTTCTCTTGATGGACATTATCTTGGTTGCTGCAAATCCTTAACTGTTTCTAAAGTTCCCGTAAAGCTATTGTGGTTAATATGTTGTGTACTTTGTGTTTCCATGAAGGAACAGGGACCTGGAGCTTCCTAGTCCACCATCTTTCTGATATTACTCCACTACTCTAGTTTATTTTTATTGACATTTTTCTATAATTTTTTCCCTCTCATTACCTCTAAATGATGCCACAATCTTCAAGAGTAAGCACTGGCCTTTTTAATTGGATTAATGTGTGATGACACAGCAATAAAAGTCAAATCACTTATGACCTATGACCAGCACATTTAGGAATTTATCAATTTGAATGACAATATTTTGGTATGCTTATTTAGCTTAGGGATTCTGCTATACACCTTATTTTATAGATCTTTATGCCTTGAGTGAATAAAAGGTATCCTATACATAACTAATGCCCCAAAATTGATGACCATCATGATGGCATTTATATAGTCTATTTCCCCATGGTCCCAAATCATAACCAATTGCTTACAGAGTCGACTTCTAAGAATCAAGTTGACTTTATGGTTTTCAATACTTAATGGAAAAAAAACTGTAAATCTTCTGTAGATATGATTTCCTGGATACTTTGAGTCCTTAGAAGAATGTAACAGTTTTGGCTTCCAAAACATCCATCTTAGAACAGTGGGCACAGGAAACAGATTTATTTAGTTTCCTCCCATCAGAAGGATCCATTCTGCTGCAGCCAAAAATGCTTCTTTAGAAAATACCCACAAGTATTTGCTTAGGATCCTATGTTCCTCAAATATACCCTTCTAGCCCATTTTAAAGTATCACTTTTTAATTATTCCTATTTTCTTATTCTTTAATCTCCTTGAAGAAAGCATATACTGTGATAATTCTTTCCCCATATATAGTTATTCAAGAAGTCACTGAAAGTCGTTCTGACATTTCTATCATATATGCCTCTTCTAACTTTCAGCCCCTTTCAGCTCTCATCTCCCCACACATCATTAATTTCGGTGTCATCATCCCACTTAAAAACTCCACCTTTCCTATTGGGTAATGGTCACCCTCCTTTATGACCTCCATAGTTTAGTTTCAAATTACATCTCATCTCCACATTTATACCCCTTAATCCCCTTGATAAATCCTGTGTTCCCTCTGACTACACTTGTCTTCACATATTTAAAGTAAGCTGTTCTTCCTTGAATGTCCAACCATCACCCCTCTTGCCAAATTTGCTGATTTATAATTTTCATTCATTCAGAATATTTATTTTCTCATTTCCAAGTCCTGCCTCTTCCATTATTCTTACCCAACTACTTCAGTCTTCAATGGGTTTGACTTCACTAGCACCACACAGTAATTTCTCTACCATATTCATTTGGTACTTTTGAGTATGATTTCTTAGCACATTTTTTTGTCTATGTAATATGTTCTCAATTAGACTATTTTTCTTGAGGACAAGAAATTTACCAACTTTTTTATTGCTTTAATGGTTTCAACTAAGTGTCTATATTTATCTTTCTGAATAGTTACTGTTTTCCTTGATCACAAAAGCAATGATGGATAGTGACGATGCTTATTCAGTAAACACTGAAATCAACACACACACACATAAACACTGTTCATAAATGCATTGAAACATTTAATGTTGTATAGGTCAAAGTCAAGGGCATTCTCTATCTATTCCTCTGACACCTACTGGCTATTTTTCAGGATTTGCCAAGAAACTTTAAAAATTCAAAAGCTTCTTGGCTGGTCTGCAAAATATTTGACCCAATAAATAATAATGTATGAATCCAGAAAGTTAATTATGCTAATTATATTTCCTTTGGGGACTGAATGGCATTGTGTTGACTCTTTTTCTATAGGATCATCATCACTAGGTTGATGTACTTTTCTTTCCTGTCTTTAACCCCTTAATATTTCTATTATTTCCCTAGATCCTGTGGAGAAGGGGGGCTAAAGAGATCTTTCCATTTCTAAAGCATCTGTTAGGGAAGAGAAAAACAGAATGAGTGGCTCTTGTCAAGAAAAACTTCTCAAAAGGGTATTTTTTTATTGCTGTTTGGGAGAAACTCAGATTCCTTAGATCAAAAATATGCTGCCAAGAACAAGCTGTCTTTGTTCTTCAGGTCAGTGGGCAAAAACGGCATGCTGGTTTCTTATTATGTCATGGTTATGTGCTAACAGAAAAGTCACCCATACATTTAACTAGTGGTGCGCTCAGCCTAGAACCTGGCTCAGTTAAGGCCTTCCTTAAATATCTGTGAGTGTCAGTGACACCCTCTGAATGTTTATGCAAATTAATGAAGCAGGCTAGTTATCTGTGATCTAATGATTAGTGTTGAAAATCAATCAATCAGTGTACGGCTTCCCTGGTGTCTCCTCTACTGAAATGTTCTCAGTCTTGGTGGTGTTCTTTTCAGTAGTAGTAAGCAGTGGTTTGAGCAGAATCATTTCTAAATAAGATTTTAGATTAAGCTTTTTCTCCTTCCACAACTCCCTTATGGCTCCTTCCCTTTGGGATCTTGCACATAAGCTTAGGTGTTCATGACTCCCCATGTGTTATCAATCACTTTGCTAAGAAAGAAACATGCGTATTTACCAGAAGTCTTTTGGAGACATGGTAATGTGATAACTTGTAGGAATCATTCCAATGAGAGGAGTTTGGAGAATTCAGGTGACTATTTGGGGGCTTTTTCCCCCTTTCTCAGTTCACAGCTGAAATACTATCGCCACTTTTTAATAATGGGACAGAGGTCCTGTTTTTCCAACTTGAAAAAGTCTAAAATGAGTAAAATATTTTGAAATTGGTTCTTTCTTCTATTAAAAAGACTGTCAGTCATTTTCAATGCAGTATGAAAGTGAATGAAAACAAGAGGAAAAACAAACCACAAAATAAATATGTGAACTCTAAAAATGACAGAATTATTTGGGTATCATCTATTTTATTGCTAATCTCTAAAAGCAAACCAAAACATAATGCATTTTTTAAATGAATTTTCAGGAAGATGCTCTAATCTTTATTAAGTACATACTTAAAAAAAGAAAACATACTTGAGATGTCAAGATTAAATGTGTTTATTTCGAGTTAGTTAGTGAATACAATGGTATATTAGATACCAGCACTCCAAGCTACACCTATGTATTTGCCTCTAACTTTCACACGTTGTCAGTTTCCTTCCCTCTAATATTCCACCACTGGGCCTTCTATTTCTAGCAAAATCATAGTTCAAATTAAAAGAAAAAAATGAAAGCAAGATTGGTCACCGTATTGTGCTTCCAGTGCCCCCAGAAGGATTTTAATTGTCTCAAATAGCTGTTTATTGTTTTCAGTAAAGGGGGGAAAAAAAAACATGATCACTAGTAATGGCACAACTAGAAGAGGAAACAGAATGCAGATTAAAAGAAGCATTTTAGGCTGGACTAGTTAATTTCCCCTCAGTTAAAAATCGACATAATATCACAGATATAGACTCAAGGTTAAATTGTTCAATTTGTGGGCCACACACTTAAGCGTATTGGCTAGTACATTTTTGCACTGAAACAGAAGCAATACAAGTTTTATGTTCTACCATTACACTTCCAGATTTTTCACTTATGAATATACCTGCCAACCTAATGATTCTTGCATGCATTAGAGTTTGCTTTTGTAGAGTTAAGTTTATTTTCCCCATCCCTCCCACTCCCATAAATATTGCGCCAATGCGAACTCTGTGCCCAATTTTATGAGAATGTTGCAAAGGACAGCTCTGTGCCACCTCAGTACAAGAATGTCCTGTCTCCTTCCCAGGCTACAGATGGATCAGTAGTATTGATCTCATCTCATCTTACATGCAAACAGACACTGTTCCCTTAATTTCCCCATGCCAGAGGCATACGAGCCGGCAGGTATGCATACAAAAATGGAATTAAAAAGAAAAAGAAAGAAAGAAAAGAAAGAAAAAGCTTTCTTGTCAAAACCTATCGTCCTAGAAGGAATCCATTGCTTTGAATTCACTTAAAGCCTGTACAGGCGAAATGTGTTTCTTCTGAGAACCTCGTCGAACTCGTGTCTGGAATTCTTCAGGCTTTTCTCTCTTCACAAGGGGCTTCTTCTCTGGAGCCTTCATCTTCCAAGACACAACAGGTGAGTTGACAGCTGCTGTCCCATAGACCTTCTGGTATTTGGTTGAGGCCACATAGGATGCTTTCACCGTGAGGACAACAGCATTCATCAGGTTTTTAGCTGCCTGGATAAGCGATGTGGCACTGTCCAGCTAGAGTAGGAAAAGAATGAGATACATGTGGGTTAACGGAGGCCCCAAATTCGCAAGATGGTGATGTACTTTCACAGTTAAAATAATGTTTTCCTTGTGCAAATAAATAGTATTGCTGAAAAGGAGCAAATTATCACAAGTTAAGGTTTTTAAAATCTCAATACAGCTAATGGCAAAGCCCTCATCTTAGCAGGTAGGAATTCCAAGGTAACAAAAGTTTTCCAAAGTGGAACATCTCATATTATTACATTAGGGTAATTAGCAATGGTGACATTTACTCAAATGTTGGACAAGCATTTGGCAGACACTAAAGATAAAAAGTTATAAGGGGTTACATCTCAATTTTATGGCCCAGCCAATGGAAGTATCTATCTATAGGCTATTTCTGTATCTTGAGCTCAGGGTTGGTGAGGATACAGTCATTTAGGCAGAATAATAATCCACGGGTGTTCTTGCTTCTGTGAGGTGTTAACTGAACTTGGACTATCAATTTAACTATTAACAGGTCTTGAATATACCGTCTATATAAATACTGATACTTATGTCAGGATCTCACAGCATTCAGTGAGCCCTTCCCATCCATGCATTAATGAAATACTGAGTATTTACTATACGCCAAATACTATTATGAGAAATTTGTATTTCCCCACTTAGCTCTCGTTAACAACTCTATGATATAGGCATTATCATCATGCCCTTTTAGAATGAGAGAGCTGATACATGCAGAGGTCCAGTAACTAGCACAGGTTTTAGTCTTTAAAGATACTACTCATCTATACTGCCACCCTGTTGGATAGGATGGCTTTTAAAAATGCCATGACAGCCGGGCGTGGTGGCTCACGCTTGTAATCCCAGCACTTTGGGAGGCCGAGGCGGGCGGATCACGAGGTCAGGAGATCGAGACCACGGTGAAACCCCGTCTCTATTAAAAATACAAAAAATTAGCTGGGCGTGGTGGTGGGCGCCTGTAGTCCCAGCTACTCGGAGAGGCTGAGGCAGGAGAATGGTGTGAACCCGGGAGGTGGAGCTTGCAGTGAGCTGAGATAGAGCCACTGCACTCCAGCCTGGGTGGCAGAGCAAGACTCCGTCTTAAAAAAAAAAAAAAAAAAAAAAAATGCCATGACAAGTCACAACTTGAGAATAGGTTTAGAGGCCCATCACCAGACTTCCAGGCCAGGAATATTTTGGGTTACCTTTTTTCTGTCTTTAACTAGTTAGTGTGGTACGTACTGTATACTAGATCATTCAATATCTGCTTCAACCTTCTTCTTGCTTCACTGCCTGCATCACAGATGGTGGGGTTACATCTCAATGTTATAGCCTGACCAATGGAAGTACCTATTTATCTATACACTATTTCTATATCCTGAGCTCGGGATTGGTGAGGCTCAAAAATGCATTTCCTAGACTCTCCATCAGCCAGGATTCTACATGTGACCTAGTGAAAGAGAAGAATTAACAGCTGAACTGCAAATATTATTCCAGCCTCAGGGATGTTTGAGCATAGTCTGATCTTTTATCAAACTTCTTGTAACATCAACTAAGGAAATATATCAATTACAGTTAACTGAAGGAAGCAGAGATGTTCCTAAGTATGCTGTTCCTAGTTGTAGAGATTATTTGTTGTGTAGCCTGTAATTCATGAACTGTAGCTGCATTAAGCCTTCTGTGGGCTAGGTGACTAAGAAAGTGTTTAAACTGAGAGACTGTAAATCTTATGATTCTCCTGTCTGATGTGACTGGTATTCACTTTAGCTTTGTGTCATTTCTTACTAACAAACAAAATATGTCCCATGCAGTATTGAGGTTATCAGAAGTTGTATCTAACACCACTGTGATACTGTTCCTTTGGCTGCTTTTTGTTCCATATCCCTTATTTAAGCTAAATTAATGTTGTGCTGTGTTTTACAAAATGTCAATCAAATGAGCTCAATTTTTCCATCACCAGAAAAGCTTGCAGTCTGACCACTGGGGAAAACAATGGAAGATGTTTTATATAATTGCTTTGTGAATTAACTCAACCAAATGGATGGAGTAACCCACTTACTTGAGCACTTCTATTGTGCTGTACAAAATGCACATATACCAAAATCACTGCTGAACCCCATACTGTTTTGTTTATACAGCCTAAATTTCTAAAGATAGCTAAGGAAAAGCAAACTCTAGGTTATTCGTGTTAACAGGAGAGAAGCCAATAATGAATTAGTGGGGTGGTTCTCAAAGCCTAGTACCTGAGGTGCAACAGCATCAGCATCACCCGGGAATGTTAGAAATCGCATTTATCAGGCCCAATCCAAAACTTATTGAATCAAAACCTTGCAATCTTTGTTTTAACTAGCTAGCCATCCAGGAGGTTCTGATACTTGCCAAAGTTTGAGAACCACTGGATTAATGAAACCTAAAGACTGTCTTGATGATTTACTTTATCCAGTGATTTCAGGACATCTGTCATACACAAGTTTGGTAATATCATAGCCAGTTATCTCTCTGAATTTTACTTTTTCGTCTTTCCCATCTTACCCCCAGGTAGAAGTGTAAATAACGAAGGACAGAGATGAGACAGCAAAATGTTGGGAACAATCAGGAGCAGATAAGTCATGGTTTCTTTAGAAGCGAAATACCTAACACCTTTGGCCAATGCACAGTTCTCTGTAAGTCTGTCAGGTTTCAAAAATGAGTAATGTTAATTCATAAAATTAGTTAATTCTATCACATTCTATGAGTAAATAAAGGGTAAAATATGACAGGGATGTTTTGTTGATTTGCTTTGGGCAACAGAATTAGTAGAAGTAAGAACAAGATGATATATTTGCTATTGTATTATTAAATGGTTCCCAAAGAGTGAGTCTTGGGAGAATTGAGTTGGACTGAAGAGAAGGGATTACAAGTAAATTTGGAGATTTTTACCACAGATTCCATTTTCAGATAGATGGTGTTTAATTGTGCAGCAAAAATATGAGAACCTGTCTCTTCTTCAGAACCCCTTTGCTTTTCAAGCCTGTTGCAGGAATCCTGTAAATAAACCTAATACATTGTTTGAGAGTGAGATAGCTCTGAAACATAAAGCCAAGAATTTTATTCAAGCCACCTGCTAAGGCAGATCTTGAATTTGCAGCAAGGTAAAGTGAAGAGGTGAGAGATCCAGCCAACTGAACTGGAACAAATATTTCCACAAACAATAAGCCCAATTTAAAGTTAATACAAAATTTGACTTTTTAAAAAAGTTGAATTTCCAAAGGCTACATTTTGCCCTTTTCTGTAGATGCACTTTCATGATTTAGATCATTATCGGCACAAATCACAATTCTTTCCAATTTAAAAATGGGTTTCTTTATGCCTTTCCAAAATGGTGCCAAAACTCTGTTTTCCAATTGGCAAGGTTGGCTAAAACTTCACTTCCTAAAGAAAAGATATTAGAATAAAGCTGCACGACAACATTTTTTAAATACCATGTTTAGGAACATTTATTGAACATAGTTGCATTCTATTTTGTGACTTATTGTAATGATGGCATTTTCAACAAGATATGTAAGTGAATACATATAAGTTTTCATAATAATCAAAATTCAATGAGCACTTACTAGATGCCTGACATTGAGTCCTTTTAATTGTGTGATTTTCAAAAATTCTTGAAGTAGGAGTGATGATTACTCCCCATTTAATAAGTGAGGAAGTTGAAGCTTAGGGAGGTAACGTAAGTTGTCCCTGCAGTCATTGGCAAAGTAGGGATTAGGACCAGTACTATCTCTCTCCAAAGCCCACTCATCTGAACCCCACCATGCAGCAATGTTCCCCCGAAGCATCACTTAATCTCTCAGGTCTTGTTTTTTAGTTATTACCTATCCAAAATGAACTCTTTTCTGCTAATGAACAGGCTGGAAGCCTGTCCCCTAAACCTGGCAACATCCTTTTAACATCATGGCTATGTCTGATAAGAGCCTCAACTCTCACAATCTGTGATTCTTAGTCTCATCCTCATAGCCCAAATCCTTGCTGACTATAGCCTATGACCTCAGGTATGTTGCTGTCCAGAGCTCAGCCCTTCCTTGTTCTTCCTGGCCTTGAGTCACCCTTATGGAAATAGACACTGGAAACTGATCTCTGCTAATTTGTCTTGGACTTGCTCCATTATTCTGAAGCATATTTATACTAGGCAGGGCTTAGCTACTCTTACTAGTCATCTAATCCTTTACCTGGTCCAGTCTTGCTAGTTTTAAAATGGCCTCAAAAATCAACCACCTCTCAGCCCTTCCTCAAGCTGACCTGAATTACGGTGACAGGCCTTTTCAGCAGAAAGACATATCCATCTTTTCCTGGTTAAGGGCCTTTTATATTCCTATAGGATATCCCATTAAGTTTCTGTATCTAACCTAAGAGAAACTGCTTATTTTCAGCTAGTTTAAAAACAAGGGCATACATTTAACAAATTAGACCATGTGCTGTTTTCTGAACTAGTTCCCTGAGTTTCATTTATTTCATTCTATCTCACAACCAGCCCTGAGACAGGGCTTGACCAATTGAGACTTAGAAGCATATAGCTTGCCCATTATCCCAGTGCTAACATGTGGTGAATCCAAGAGGTAAACCCAGGCCATCCAACCACTGAGCCCATGCTCTTACCATTCCTCCATGATATTTCCCAGAGCCATCCAGAGCAGATGAATCCTCAGCCCCCAAAATCTACCAAGATCTGCTACACTCATTCTCCCTATTCCATCTCATAGGTATCTGCTGTCCCTAACCACAGGAATTAGACTTCTCCTAATTGTTATGATTCTTTTAAAATATCAAAATATTATGTCTAAAAGAAAACAGATGTTTCCTCCCATCTTGTGCTATTATAGTCCATGAAAAGCAAATAGGGGCAGGAGAGCTGTTTTATAGGCCTTTCTATAGGACATTGTCTTTTTTTTCCCTGCCTCTATTCCTACTCTTCTTAATACCACTCAACTTCTAACAGATTTCTGTTCTCTATACTTTCCTCATTTTGTGCTTTGAATGGGCAGAAAGACTGGAGCAAAGACTTATCTGAATTGTGATTCTTCCATTTATTGATATTGGTGCAGCCTAATTCCTTCTATCATCGAGGCTGAAGAACATTGTAATAAGTATTTGAAATGACTCTTGTACAGCTTATGTTATCATCTGAATATTTCTGAAAGCCTATGTCCTTAGCTGCATGCTACTTCATTCAAACAGGACTATGCTGCAACAGATGTTCAGTTTCAACAGAAACAGAATTCGACTGCAGAAGTCAACCACATTCTTTCAAAGGAAAGTGCAACTACACCTCTTGAAATTTTGAATTATCACTGACTTTTTATCCTCCAGTCTATCCCTACATTTTTCCATCTACACATTCATCCAAGTATTTCTTCAGACACCTACTGAATACTTTTTGCCAACTACTGTGCTTAAGTGTTGGCACAAATAGACATAAGCACTGAAACACAAGAGCTCACAGTACAGTGAGGAAAAATAGACACAAACTAAAGGTTTTAACACTGTATGACAGTGTTTTAGTAGGATGAGAGATGCTAAATGAACAAAAGGAATAGCAATTTACCTTGAGTCAGGTAGGGATAGGAGAGGGGAAACAAACAGCTTCATTGTGGGCATGAAATCTAAACACTCTTTACTAAGAGGTTGTTGGTGACTGAATGGTTAACAGTGATGAGGAAGGGCAATTCTCAAACACCTAACTAGTCCAGCTTAGTATACATTAATGCTCTTAACCTAGATTGTAGAAATAAGAAGGATGTTGAAGTGCTACAATGCTGAGTATAACTTTGGACATACTGAGTTTGAGGTGTGTGTGTTGCATCTAGGTGATTTATCAGAGGGCCAGTTGTATCTATGTGAGTAAATATTTAAAAAATCATGTTTTGCTTATATTGATCTTCCCAATTGTTTCATGTATGGTGGTGTTCTGCATACTGTAGGTGTATGTTTGATTTTGTCCTTTCATATTCCTTACTGTTTTTACAAAGATTAAATCCATACACAAAAGTTCAATAAATTTACCAAAAAATTTCTCAGCATAAGACCTTTAAAATCAATATTAATATCCTTTTAATAATCTAAGATATAATCAACATGTATTTTACTTGAATGGAAAATAACCTTCCTTGGTTATGTAGAGAATAATTAAGTAATTAATTAGCAATCTTTTACCCTTCAGAATGGTGAACTTCCTGAGGTAAGATAGAAATAAAATAAATGCTATTTAGTAACAGCTTGCTTTAAAAACAAACAAATAATAGTATTGTCAAAAGTGAAAAATAATATAAAACGGGTAGGGGACACATTGCAGATGATATGACATAGTACATGTCTTAGAATGTTAATTTGTGGAGGCTGGGCATACGATTAAAGAAGAGAATTAGGATTTGACTGTTTTCTGAATTCATATATTGACAATATGCATGGAGAGAGAGAGAGATCCATTTTCACACTGTATGTCTTTTTTCAAAAAAGCTGATCATCTACTAACAAAAATTAATGAAACATAAATGGCAGTTCATGAAAATCCAAAGCACAAAGCAATCTGTCAGTGGATTAAAAATAATGCAAATGTCATGGGACTGCTGGCTAAGCTAAATAGAATAAAATAAGCCAAATCCATTTGGAAGGTGATTTTGAAATAAAAGAACTGAGGTGTTTGCTTTGATTACTTCAAATGGCTTAGCAATGCCTGGAAGAAGGAACCAGTTCCATTTGGGCCTTGCTATTTTATTTTCATTATTGTAAGTCAGAGCCAATGACACTAATGAGTTTGATAATGCTAAAATATTTCCCTAAATATGTGTAAGGTCCACTTTAGCCTTTTGCAATATTTTAAAATGGGAATAACATAGCTTTAACATATAAGAACAAGAATGATTTTAATGGGGTTATTCTAAACATGTTCAGACCTAGAGTAGGTTTTCAGGGGAGGAAGTTGTGATGGGAGAATTGGCAATAAATTGAAAGCAAACACCTCAAGAAAACTGGAATCTTTCCACTGGAGCTGGTCATTTATTTATATTTAAACTGCTACCTCCCTCAAAGGAGCCACAAATTGCTTGAAAGGAAAAAAAAAAATTGCTACAAGTCAGCTTTGCTGTTAATGAATTAGAGGTTAGAAACCCAGAGCAATGGAGCCTATTATCCTCCAAGAAGAACACTTCATGTTTTAAAAATCCATGAGGCTTTGAAGAGATATTTGATGTCCTTAGAAACTGTGACACCTTTGAAATACCTTGAAATATCTGTGTACATTTTCCAGAGTCTGTATCAATAACACTTTTTAAAAAACTCTAGAAAGTCCAGGATAATAAATAACTCAAGCAAACAAAGACATGGTGAAAAGGTTCAGCCTAATCGCATCTTTTCCCACTTAAGTTATCTCAGAATGTTTATATGCTCACAAAAAGACATTTCCTTGATAGCAAGCTCTCATTTCTATGTTGGAGTCTACTCACTCTTTCTCATCAAACAAACTCTCATCCATAGTGTCCATGCAGGCATTATTAATCACTCAGGCACCTTGCTCCCTCAGAACCCGCTGAGTAGCGTGGGAAAGGAAACTTCTCTACCTCCCAAGAGGGCATATTTTAACAGGGTTGTCCAAAAAAACTTGATTCTGTTTATGGCACAGATATATCATCCACTGTATCACTACTTCTATATTTGAATTAACTTGTTTGATTTCTATTGTTTTCTTTGCTAGCTATCAAATATTGTCTGATACTGACTTATTTTTTTTTTTTTTTTTGAGATATTGTCTCGCTGTCACCCAGGCTGGAGTGCAGTGGCACAACCTCAGCTCACTGCAACCTCCCCCTACTGGGTTCAAGCGATTCTCCTGCCTCAGCCTCCTGAGTAGCTGGGATTACAGATGTGTGCCACCACGCCTGGCTAATTTGTGTATTTTTAGTAGAGATGGGGGTTTCACCATGTTGGTCAGGCTGGTCTTGAACTCCTGACCTCATGATCTGTCCACCTCGACCTCCCAAAGTGCTGGAATTACAGGCGTGAGCCACCGCGCCTGGCCAACAAATATTTTTATCTAAAGGATGTTGCGTTTACGCTTTTGTTTCCACAGCTGATTTTAAAGACATATTGTGCACTTTTTTGTACTAATACCATATCATGAGTTGCTAATTAATGAAATCATTAAGGAGAAGATTTAAGTATTAACAGAAATGCAAAACATTTTGGGGATGATTTTAAATCAGGTGATAAAAATTGCCTGCATATTTTAACAAGGAAGGATGGTGTTAGAGGTAAAAGTGACCATCACAGATATGTTGTATTTATTGTTAACACACACACACACACACACACACACATCAAGGCTGGGCATGGTGGTTCATGCCTATAATTCCAGCATTTTAGGAGGCCGAGGTAGGTGGATCACTTGAGGTCAGGAGATCGAGACCAGTCTGGCCAACATGGTGAAACCCCATCTCTACTAAAAATACAAAAATTAGCCGGGTGTGGTGGCAGATGCCTGTAATCCCAACTACTGGGGAGGCTGAGGCAGGAGAATCACTTGAACCCAGGAGGCGGAGGTTGCAGTGAACTGAGATGGAGCCACTGCACTCCACCCTGGGTGACAGAAAGAGACTGTGTCTCAAAACAAAACCACATTAAAAGAATTAATATTACAACACATACTGATCCCTGATAAGTGAAATTCTATGCAATAACTCCTAAAGAGTTCCAAATTCCATTTGATAGTAGGATCTTGTAAAGCAAATATGTTACAGCTCTAAGTAGTGGATCAATTACACAGAAAAGAGGACAAGAGGTCTGTTATCTTTTCTTCAGGGCTTTCTTAAGTAATGCCAGAGAACCAGCCAGTGCTGAAGGCCAGTTGTGAGGAAATCTGTAAGGAATGGCTCAAGATTAAATTGGCAAAGACCTTGGCAGAAAGGCACTGCAGGCTATCAGGCTAAGAAAAAATTCTCCACAGCCTTGCTGAGAAATTTACCAATTGGCTCTTTGGTAACTTTCTCAACTGGACATATTTGTGTCTTCATTTTTAATTCATTTAGGTAGGTAGTAGTGCTTCATAGTCGGCCAGTCCACTGATTAACTGTCTTCATTTGCATTTTTTCAATTATAGGTAAGTAAACCTTGGGGACTCCCATGAAATCTTAATTATAGTCAACAGATTTCCTAAATATGGCTTAGAGCCATTTTTTTTTCTCACCAATTAAGGCAAAACAGTTTTTGCTCAACCCAAAACAAGGCATTCTTTCTAACATGGAAATCTCAAAGATAAGTGGGAGTACTGACAGGTTGGCCCTTGGAAAGTTAGGAACAGGGCCACCTGTTCATCTAGGCAGTCCCCACCTTCTTTTCGTATACTTATTCTCTCCTTGCTTCCTTTCAGCACCCTCCCTTATCCCAACCCTTCAGGGTCTCCTGCCAGAGACCTCCTCTAAGTTATTGGTTTCCATGTAACAAAAAAATCATGAGGAATTATGCAACAAAGAGAAGAGCCAATGGGCTTTCAGGCACCCCCCATAATTGGGAAATATTCTTGGGCAGAGAGACAGTCCTTACGTCACATGAATATATAAGGCATTAACTGTTGATCTTGTCATCTTTGATTTTGTGCATCAGCATGTCTTGACCACCCAAGGTTTATGTCTTATAAATAATTCTGCAAGGCGCTAAGCCTCCTTTTTGCCTTACCGATAGGAGAGCCAGCTAGCAGAGCATCACTACCTTTGATCCCTCTATTTCCACCCTTCTCCCTCCCTAGGTGGTATCATCATGACCAGAAGACAAATGTAAGAGGAACAATTATCTATGAACCCACGAGAAATGTTTTCATAAAATGGATCAAAGTGCCACTAAATGACCCCACACTTTCTGAACTGCCTTACCTTGTATAAACGTAGTATCTGCTGCTAAGTACTGAAGGCCATTTAACAACTTGCAAAATGGCTCCTACCCTCCGGCATGCAATGCATAATCACCGAGAGAAAAGTAGACTAGAAGAGTCAAAGGCTGCGATTTGGGTGCAGGTTGGTGGAGTACTATGCCTGGAAAATGAGCAAAATCTGAAGATCTGGAATGATCCTTCCTCATTCTTTCACTTCTCTTTTCATCTAAGCCCTAAGAGCTATGTCCTAATGTGGCATTATTCGTATGCTGGGGGAAGTAAACACCCATGCAGCCTGTGATCCTCTCCTCGTCAGGTGTATGGAAATACCTAGTCAAAGGCTCTGTTGCTACCGAGGTCCAGGATGAAGAGAGAGCAGAGAGATTCCGTTCCCAGTGAATGTTTGCTGCCTCTCCTTGGGACCCCAGCCCCTTTTGTTCATGTGATCACCTCTTCCCCACCTCTTTCTTCCTCTCCTGTGCACTCTCTGTCTCTGGGAATTCATTCTTACATGCATGCTTTCATCTCTCCTACTGAGGGAAACCTGGGCTCTAGACTTAAAGCCTGAGTTCAAACCTTGATTGGATGGATCACTAACTACATGATCTTGAACAACCACTAAACTTACCTCTACCTCATAAAAGTTCTTTAAAAGTAAAAATGAAAATAGCACTTTTTAGTATTATAAAGCATTAAATGAGATAATGCCACTGAAGTTGAGTGCCTGGCACATGGTAAGCCGTTAACAAATCTCAGCTTTTATTATGACTGTGACCCATCTTTCCTTAAATCACCAGGTGAGTCCAAACATGGTCTTATAAAATTTATGTTTCTCTTTTCCTACATCTTCCTCCTTACTTTTTTTCTTTTCAAAGTTTCCCCCATACAGCATTTTAGACTTTTTTAAACTCTCTTCTTACTGAAGCTACCACCATCTTGGCTTGGTCTCAGTGCCTGAATATTACAGTTTTTGGGATAAGGAATGGAGAAGTTCATGAGGGGAATAGGAATATTGAATCCTTTAGATGGAATAAAGGGGTAGTCAAGACTGAGTGCAAGAAAACAGGAATTTTATGTAAAGATGTGACACCTAAAATATCTAAGAACATTTAGGACTTGGTAAGGAATATTGATAATATAGAGTCAAGGTGGCTCTACTAGAAGGTGGAGGAAAGGCAATCTAGCCTGGGAAGCTGATGTTTAAACATCTAATTTGGGAAGCATCAAAATAAATAGTCTATATAAAATATTTTATACAGCCATTTCAAGGACCTTAAATTCCCCAAATTCCAGCTATTCATTTTGGTTAAGAATATCATTTATAAATATCTCATATTAAAAACCAAATGGTGTTACCTGGTAAAAGATGATACCTTACTTCATTCGATTCTGAGGTATACACTGTTAGACCCCAGCTGAGAGCCCTCTCCACCCCTAAAAAGGAGCCCCTTCTTGTTTGGAAGTGCCTACCAAACACTGAAGGCCAAATCTCCCAAAGCTCTGTATTTATCTCCTTCGAAACACAAACACTTGGGTTCCCTAGCATTGTTTCCTAAATCTTTAACTGTATTTTGCTACAAAGTGGGTTATAAAAGCTTAATTTTTAATCTTTTATTCTGTCTTAAACCACTGAAGCCAGCACCTGCCATCTCCAACTAAGACTGACCTTATCTCAGCATCTAAGTCTACCAATAAATTCCCAGTTTCGAACCTACATATTCTGTAGGATTACTTGAAAATCTCGTCCAACTAGCTTCCCAGAACATAAGCACAACAATCTTGCTGCCTTTGGTCTTGCTCTGCACACATTTATTAACCAAATGAGGTAGCAAATGGCAGGTTATATGAAAAGACCTTCCAAAGAACAAATCCAAGGTTATTGAAAAGGACAGTGCCTGGGCTAATGGGTATAAAAGCCAAGAAGATATATATCAAAAAAGAAAAATAGCAATGGGCATCCTTAAGACAACCGATACTTTTCAATGCTCTCAGCCCTTTCTAGAACCAATAAAACAAGGATGATTAGTGTGTGACACACTTACTGCCATTTCTTCATTTGTATCCTTAATAGATATGCCCAATCAGGTCCTTTTTTCCTACTGATCCTAGCCATGGTCTCAGCATTCTTCTCAACACATAGCTCAGTCAAACACTAGCAATTGATGAGAGTTAGCAATCAAGATGAAACCGTTTACCATATCCAGTATGGGCCTTCTAACTAACAGAACTGCACAGGAGAGGGCTATGATTTGACTCATGTCACCTGTGCAATCATTGCTCCAATTAAGAGTAGTATATTAATGCCACTTCTACCTCTAATATAATTTCTCCTCGCATAATTCATAAAGAATGACCTCTTAACTATAGCACAGAAAATTGAAGTAAAATGTTAGACACATATGTAGCTATATAAAATAATTCACTACATTAACCTAAAATTTCAACTCTTTTTTCATTACAGAAATTAGAATTAAGAGGAAATGCTATCATCATTTAAGGGCTCATAAGAGGTCTTTAGTGTAATAGTTTAAAAATCAGTAATTTTAACTAAATTAGTTTTAAATTTGAGCAGTTGATCCATGGGTTTTTAATAATTGAACACATTTTTTTTTTCTGTCTTCTTTAAAACATTTTTTGAGTCGACACAGAATAATGCCCTCCAAATCATTTTCTTTTTTTCTGGTCACTGCTTCTTTCATTGTGAGCTGTAAATCCACCACTAACATTAATACAATTTCAAATAATTTTCAAATGATTACTGTGTACACGATCACAGATGCAGGTAGGGGTTTTCTATTACTTTTAACAATGAGTTGTAACCATTCTATTATCTATCTTCCATCTAAATTATACTTCAGGTTCTTGCAAGAGTTATCTTCACAAAGACCACCTCTTGACATGAAGAGAATGATCTAATCATCTGTAAGCCTTTTCTTGTGGACTGTTCCCAACCTTCCAGAGACAGTGAGAGCTCTGCGATTAACTCCACCCTTGCGCAGTCCTCCTCGTGTCAGTTATTGGCAACACAGTTCTTCCCACTGCTTTGGTTAAATACCCAGAATCTTATGCTACACCTGTTTTCTCCAACTCAACATCTAATCTGCCATCATGTCCTGTGAGCAACATCTTCAAAACATATCTATTACTTGATCTCTTTTCATCTTCTTCACTCTTATCCACTTGGCCAACTCATCAGAACCTCTTACTGGCTTGTTACAAAAGCTTCTCCTGACTAGTTTCCTTGCTTCCCATGCTTTACCCCGTTTATTCTCAAAGGGAAGCCAAAACGATCCTGTTACATGAACTCCGTATCACTTATCTTATCAACAACCTTGAGTGGCTCCCCAATCACAGACTGAGTTAAATCCAAATCTATCAAAATGGTCTTCACATGGGGCCCAATACTTCTGATTTTGCTCTCATTAACTCAACTCCTAAATACTGGTTTCTTGTTTACTGCTCAGAAAGACCAGTCATGTTTGCAATGTAAGGCCTTAGCACTTACTATTTCTTCTGCCTAGAAAACTCTTCCCCACCTAAGATACCTGTAAGGCTTGCTCCCTCACATCCATCTGAACTTTATTCAAATATCAGCATCTTGGTGAAAACTACCCAAGCCATACTTTTCAAATTGCAGCTCCATTTCCATCCTCATGCCTCAATTTGCCATTCTTTCTCTATTTTAATATTCTTATATACTCATATTTTTATGTTTCTTGTTCACCACCTCCCATTATATCCCAAACATCTAAAACAGTGCCTAGCATATGGGTCCTCCATAAATATTTGCCGAGATGTTGAAGCATTATAATTTTATGGGTGGGGAAATAGGACATGAAAGGCTTGTCCAAAGACACAAAGCTAGGGCACAATGCCTAGTTCAGTATCCATTCTTACTACCTATTCATTCTTCCAAATACATGAGATTGTCAGGAGAGTAAAATTTGGAGAAATAAAAGAGAAAGTAAACTTTAGCCAAATTGCAATACAAATCTATGTCCTCTTCCTCTTACTGTATCTTGCATGTGAGCATTTCAGGATCAGTCTTTGCTCAAAAGACAGCTACAATTTAAAAACCATCTCCTCCATTAATAGCACCAGCATCTAAGAGGCAAGAATTATATGTTTTCTAGGTATAGTGCTGGTGCCTTAAAAAATTAATCTTCATAAGATGTACAAGCTGAATACCATCATTCCTGCTTTATATATGAGAAAACCGAAATAGAGAAAAGTAAACTTTTTTTGGTCTACTTGAAGGCTCATAAAATTCATTTCTGGGTAGAACATGCAGTCGTCTTTGACCAGGCAGATCTACCATAGACTTTTCCTGCCCTAAGTCTTTATTCCTGGCTATTGATGCCATTTATGTGGAGGGAAACATGCCTTATGATGTGTTTTAACTGTTCACAAGAATGAGTCATGTGACGAAGCAGTAATGAGGTGAACTTCCTTAAGCCACAAGGGAAGAAAACTTGTACAAACTCCCAATCTTGCAATCATGATTCACCTGAGATATGAATTAGTCTAACAGTAGGGAATATCATCTTCTTCTTTTTCATTTTCTTGCCAGCAACCAAAAAAGCTGTCTACATGTTCACAGAAAACTTGATTAAATACAACTTCTAATTCTCCTTATCCCTAAACATTATATACCACTTATTTATCAAAAAATTTAAAAACTTTAACAACATAATCTTTTAATGTGTCATGCAGCACACACCATGAAATGATGTGAAGCTGATAATTTATAAGAACTTAATACATATTACCTGTTATCTATACCATCTGAAACATGCTATTCCCTGTATTTCTTGTTCAACCACTAGTCTACGGAGCACACAGATACCAGCATCATCCTTACACTGCACAAAGCACAAGATAATACATTAGAGAAACTGGCTGTAAGTCTTGGCTGTCCCACTTACTGGCCGTGAAAGTTTGGACACTGTAATCTCTTTGAGTTTCTAGTTTTTCAACTGTAAAAGGGGGTTAATAACAATATACTTTTTTTTGTTTTTTTTTTTTTTTTTTTTTGAGACAGAGTCTCGCTCTGTCGCCCGGGCTGGAGTGCAGTGGCGCTATCTCGGCTCACTGCAAGCTCCGCCTCCCGGGTTCACGCCATTCTCCTGCCTCAGCCTCCGAGTAGCTGGGACTACAGGCGCCCGCCACCGCGCCCGGCTAATTTTTTGTATTTTTTAGTAGAGACGGGGTTTCACCGTGGTCTCGATCTCCTGACCTCATGATCCGCCCGCCTCGGCCTCCCAAAGTGCTGGGATTACAAGCGTGAGCCACCGCGCCCGGCGCAATAACAATATACTTTTGTGAGTTATTCTGAGGTCCAAGTGAGAAAATAAAATACTTGTGAAATTTTAGAGAAGTCTGTGACTATGAAAGATTATTACATCACTTCTGGGTACCTTTGGGAAGTTCTTTTGGGATCTTCATTTGAATTTATTAGAACTCCTTGGTGCCTCAGTCCCAGGGTCTTGGCTCCACAGGAGAGGGTATTTCAACAGATGACCAGCATAGCATGAGGGCATGATAAGCCCTAGCAAAACAAGAGAAAAGTACTTCTAAAAGAAGTTTTCTTCTTCTACCTGAAGTACTCGTGGGGTAGCCTAGTTACTATCTATCTTATTTTTTTCCAATTACAGAGAATGGTCAGGAAATACAGTTTCCAAACTATGGAACACAGGAAACATGCTTGGAGCCCTTAAATTTGGCTTTGGAGTGCAGCACAAAAAGAAAGAAATTCAACCAAAAAATGAAGGTAGACCATTCTTACAATAGGAGCTGTCAGCTCATTGATGAGCCTGTCCTTGGTGATTCCACCTTAAATCTGGTTGTCATTTATTCTGGAATCAAATCATTAGTTACTTATTTACTGCTTTGTCCTCCAAGACTTGTGTGTGTGTGTGTGTGTGTGTGGTCATGTTGCCATAGCTAGATTTCTGGGTCTTTATGAATAAGTACCTTCTTGCCCCCTTTACTGGTATGCTGGTATGTTCTCCACTAAGGCTAGAACCACATAAACCATACTAGAATTCGCTGTACAAATGGGGATTATGGATGGTCTGTTCTGTGAAGGATTCTCTTATGTTTGCTTGGTGCAGGCTGCCCCTGAACATCAATTATTTATCAGTTGGCTGGTCTTATGCATCAATTTAATAATCAATAAAAGTTGATTAGCACTTATCTATTGATTAATATACTTTTTTTCCAGATTCAAAACATATTGAACCTCCCAACCAATTAGATCTCTCCTATATGCTACTATCACTTAATTCTCACCAAAAAAAAAAAGTACTACATCACTTTAGGCACATCATTCTGCAGATAGGAAACTGAGGCTTAGGGAGGAAGAACTTGCTAGCTAATAGACAATTACCAGAGATTCAAGCGCATGACCTCTGTCCTCAGGTATAGCGCATTTATCAATATACCACAGTTCCAACTGCCTTTAAATAAAAGATGAAATAAAGGGCATTTAAGGTGGTTCTCCTAATAAGCCAGGATACTTCTCCATATAGGTGCCTGCCAGGGCTTGGCCTAATTGGAACCTTCCAGTCTGTTTCTCCTGGAGTGAATGTACTTCAGGAAAATTCAGCAAAAGCACCAAAGGTTTCCCTTCAATCTAAAACTGGAAATATCATCTCTTTGGTCCAACAAACAACCTCCATGGATGGACAACATATTGTCTGTTCCCTTGCAATGAGGCTGAGTTATACAAGAAACTTTCAAAACAACAGATTAAAGGAAATCAAATCCTCAGAGGACTGGAAATGCATAATAGTGTTGCTAAAAAAAAAAATAAGAAAAAATTAGTGGTTTCTTTGAAAGAAAGCCTCAAGTTCATGAAATTGGAAAACTTCTTTGAAAAAAAAAAGTACTACCTTTAACTTCCAATAAGATGACAACTTTTAACCAAGGAACAAAGATAAACATTAAAGGGCTGGAGATGGTATGATACAGTATCTTGTACCTACTAAAAATCATGCTTAATATTAAGATGAAAGTTTCTTCATGGCACAATTGCTATCTTAGAGTCCCTGTGAATCTAGCCTTTGACAAAGTTAAATCACCTCCATAGTTATTACAAGATGTAAAGGTTGCATCATTATTCCTTTACCTGAAACATTAAAAAATGCCAGGAAAAATTCTACAATTATACTACAGGTATATCTTTGAAAGAAAGCATTATTTCTGTTATATCTGAAGCCACTGCCTGTTACAGTTCTCCAATTTTCTTTTAAAAAACGAATGCTAAGCCATGCAACTTCTTCAGCTTCTCCCTACAACTTGCTTGGTTTTAAGGGCTCACCCATCAGTAATTTCAACATTGCAGAATTACTCATCATCATAAATATATTTAACAAACACAGAAGCAATTTGAATGTCAAGGGGATCCTTGACCTTATGTTCTTAACATTAAAACGATTATTTTAACTATCACTTTAGTTTTTTATTTTTTAAAATGTAGTTACTCATTCTCTCACCATGTAAAAATTTAATTTTTATTTTTTTATTTTTGAGACGGAGTCTTGCTCTGTCGCCAGGCTGGAGTGCAATGACGCAATCTCGGCTCACTGCAACCTCCACCTCTAGGGTTCAAGCGATTCTCCTGCCTCAGTCTCCCAAGTAGGTGGGATTACAGGCGTGCACCACCACGCCCAGCTAATTTTTGTATTTTTTAGTAGAGACGGGGTTTTACCATGTTGGCCAGTATGGTCTCGATCTCTTAACTTTGTGATCCGCCCACCTTGGCCTCCCAAAGTGCTGGGATTACAGGCATGAGCGAAAACTTTAAAATGTACAGAGAGACTAGGTAAATATGTAATGATATATGAAAAGGTTTTCTAAAAAAGTGGTATGAAAACAATTGTTTTAACTTCAATACTCTTGTTTGTAAAAAGTAAGACGTGAAAGCCATTTTACCTTGTTTAAACTTTTATTTCAGACAATATTTTCACTGAAACCCTTAATTACTGTTGGGAATAGAAATACATAAGCTCGGCCGGGCGCGGTGGCTCACGCTTGTAATCCCAGCACTTTGGGAGGCCGAGGCGGGCGAATCACGAGGTCAGGAGATCGAGACCACGGTGAAACTCCGTCTCTACTAAAAAAAATACAAAAAATTAGCCGGGCATGGTGGCGGGCGCCTGTAGTCCCAGCTACTCGGAGAGGCTGAGGCAGGAGAATGGCGTGAACCCAGGAGGCGGAGCTTACAGTGAGCCGAGATCGCACCACTGCACTCCAGCCTGGGCGGCAGAGCGAGACTCCGTCTCAAAAAAAAAAAAAAAAAAAAAAAAGAAATACATAAGCTCTAAGATAGGAAGATTTGGGGATAACCAGGCCGAGGTAGATCTAGACCTTTGTGCTTTGTAGGAAGGTTATGTCTAGAGGATTACTGTGGTGGGCTCTCAGGGGCCTGACTTTTAGAGAAGCGTACCTCCACCCACTGACACCTGACTGGAAACGAGGTTGGCAGATAAATCTGGAACTATCTTATCTGCCATCTTCCACCCTTCCAGAGGGAAGACGTGAAAGTCTCCATTTAAAGCAGTATGTTTATCCTAGGTGAAAGGTCAAGATTTCAACCAGTCCTATAGTTCTCATCTAGGGGTAATTTTGCCACCCACTCCAGGATACGTTCAGCAAAGTTTGGAGATGTTTGTGATTATCACTACTGGAGAAGAAAAGTTGCTACAGGCATCTAGTTGGGAGAAGCCAAAGATGTTCTTAAACATCCTACAGTGGATAACTACAACAAGCTCCCTATAGTAAAGAATTATCCAAACTAGGCTAGACTGAACCAGCCTAAAGAAGCAAAACCCGTTTTCCTAGAAAAGGAACTAGGAAAGGGATTAAACTGTCCGGAGAAATTCTCACTATAGCCTATAGGTTTCTCTTTCCTCTACTTCCTAGACCAGTGTTTTTTAAAAGTGTGATCCATGAATCATCTGTATCAGAAACATTTAGGAATAAAATACAGATTCCTGATCCCTTTTCAGAGCTGAGTTTCAGAACTGTGGATTTCAGGAATCTCCATTTGGTTGGCTACCCATGTGATTCATTTACAGAGTGAAATGTGACAATCATATTTCACTTCTATTGAGGTTATTCCTTTCTGTATTTTCAACTATCCCCTCTCTGTCAGTGATTCCTCAAGGACTCCCAGTGACAAAAGAATGCAGTCTTGATGATAGCAGAGACCTTGACTGGCTGGTTGCTCACTGCTGTTCTGTCCAGCACCTTGCTTGGGGTAGACATAAGAACCAGAGGGCACCAACATTATCCAAAAGACTATATAGTCTTTTGTGGGGAGAGAAGATAAAAAATACCTACTCATTTATTTAGTACACCTACATTCTGGACCCTGTGCTAAATGTATGGTGCACATCAATACCATTAATCCTAACAATAACTCAGTGAAGTAGATACTAATATCATTTTCACTTTGCAGCTGAGAAAATGAGGCTCAGAGAGGTGAGGCAACTTGCTCAGGTCATATAGCCAACTATTGAAAGTCAGCACTCAGTTCTTGTTCCACTCAATGGAGGGCATACACTTGCAAGAACTGCACCCCAAGCCTAACTCTTCCCAGTGCTTTTCAGATTCCTCATCTGATGGAGATCATCATGCCACTCAAAGCCTTCACTGGCAGCTTCTATCTGCCAGTATAATTCAGCAAGGGAATGCTACTGGGAAACAAAGCCCTCCACCTCCCAGAAAAGCTGGTATGCTGTAGGCAGGAGTTACCTATCTTAATTCCCTAAAAACATAGAAAAAAAGCCCTTTAAACTGTTTGCAGAACAACTAAATATGAGTATTGAGTTTCAAAAAACTACAAAGAATAGGTTTTGTATAAGGTGTAAGGAAGGGATCCAATTTCAGCTTTCTGCATTTATTATTTATTAATAAATGGTGTTGGGAAAACTGGCTATAGATGTGTGGTGTTATTTCTGAGGCCTCTGTTCTGTTCCATTGATCTGTATCTCTGGGTTTGGTACCAGTACGAGTACCATGCTGTTTTTGTTACTGTAGCCTTGTAGTATAGTTTGAAGTCAGGTAACGTGATGCCTCCAGCTTTGTACTTTTGGCTTAGGATTGTCTTGGCTATGTGCTCTTTTCTGGTTCCACATGAAATTTAAAGTTTGTTTTTTTTTTCCAATTCTGTGAAGGAAGTAAATGGTAGCTTGATAGGGATAGCATTGAATCTATAAATTACCTTGGGCAGGATGGCCATTTTCACGATATTGATTCTTCCTATCCATGAGCATGGAATGTTTTTCCATTTGTTTATGTCCTCTCTTGTTTCCTTGAGAAGTGGTTTGTAGTTCTCCTTGATGAGGTCTTTCATATCCCTTGCAAGTTGTATTCCTAGGTATTTTATTCTCTTTGTAGCAATTGTGAATGGGAGTTCACTCATGGTTTTGCTCTCTGTTTGTTATTGGTATATAGGAATGCTTACAATATTTGCACATTAATTTTGTACCCTGAGACTTTGCTGAAGTTGCTTATCAGGTTAAGGAGATTTGGGGCTGAGACAATGGAATAAAGACTTAAATGTAAGACTTAAAAACGATAAAAACCCTAGAAGAAAACCTAGGCAATACCATTCAGGACATAGGCATGGACAAAGACTTCATGACTAAAACACAAAAAGCAAAGGCAACAAAAGGCAAAATAGATAAATGGGATCTGATTAAACTAATGAGCTTCTGCACAGCAAAGGAAACTATCATCAGAGTGAACATGCAACCTACAGAATGGGAGAAAATATCTGCAATCTATTCATCTGACAAAGGGCTAATATTCAGAATCTACAAAGAACTTAAATTTACAAGAAAAAACACTCATCAAAAAGTGGGCAAAGGATATGAACAGACACTTGTCAAAAGAAGACATTTATGCAGGCAACAAACATATGAAATAATGCTCATGATCACTGATCATTAGAGAAATGCAAATCAAAGCCACAGTGAGATACCATCTCACACCAGTTAGAATGGTGATCATTAAAAAGTCAAGAAACAACAGATGCTGGAGAGGATGTGGAGAAATAGGAATGCTTTTACACTGTTGGTAGGACTGTAAACTAGTTCAACCATTGTGGAAGACAGTGCGGTGATTCTTCAAGGATCTAGAACTAGAAATACCATTTGACCCAGCCATCCCATTACTGGGTAAATGCCCAAAGGATTATAAATCATTCTACTATAAAGACACACACACATGTATGTTTATTGCGACACTGTTCACAATAGCAAAGACTTGGAAGATAGACTGGATTAAGAAAATGTGGCACATATACACCATGGAATACTATGCAGCCTTAAAAAAGATGAGTTCATGTCCTTTATACGGACATGGATGAAGCTGGAAAGCATCATTCTCAGCAAACTAACACAAGAACAGAAAACCAAACACCGCATGTTCTCACTCATAAGTGGGAGTTGAACAATGAGAACACATGGACACAGGGAAGGGAACATCACACACTGGGGCCTGTCAGGGGGTAGGGGGCTGGGGGAGGGATAGCATTAGGAGAAATACCTAAAGTAGACGACAGGTTGATGGGTGCAGCAAACCACCATGGCATATGTATACTTATGTAACAAACCTGCACGTTCTGCACATGTACCCCAGAACTTAAAGTATAATAATTTAAAAAAAGAATAGATTTTGATTTCCATTCCCTAAATTCTTGCTTACTTTGGATCAAATCTTATAAGGTTAATTTAATTCTTATTCTTAGCATCCTGTCATGGTTGCTCACCTAATATTCATTTGCCCTTCTCTTTATTTAGTGGCATCTCAATTTTAGTCAGAGCAGCAATGTGCCTAGCTAAAACATTGTGTTTACCAGTCTCTCTTGCAGCAAACCATATGTATGGTGATGAAGGTAGAAACTGAAGAAGGGCAGAGGGGTGGAAGTTTCTAGGAAGCCTCCTTAGAGGGTACTAGCATAGCTAGGAAGCACCTGGTTTAACCCTCTCACTTCTTCTTCCTACGTGAAAATTGGAAAGATGGAACACTAGCAGTAATCTTAGACCGAAAGATGAGCTTGAGAATAGATGGGCCATAAAATTAGGAGGTGTCAAAGTCCTTGATGACTCTGTGTTCACTCTACTCTCCCTGAACTACAGACAGATGTATTCCATGTGAGAGAGAAATAACTCTATTTGCATGTTTCATCATTTGTAGTTGAATCTCTATACAAATTTTTAATAGTGGGCATTAAATATTTAGTAGAGTTAATTTAAAATATTTCATATTTAAATAACAATTTATATGTCATAACCTTTGCATAAGTGGGCAAATGAAATCAACCATGTTACTTTTAAATTTCTTTTTACAATAAATTACTAATTTGATTCATTCAGCTTTTTGGGAAAAAATTCTATAGGTTTCCATGGCATAATCTTTTCTTAAAAAAGGTTTAATATATCTGAAAATTTAACAGACAAAACTATAAAGAAATTAAGTTAACTAGAAAAATAGTTGCATTAATTACTTGATTTTTGGCCCCAAATCCTAGTTAAACAGTGCATTTTGAAATCTAGCCTTTGAAGTCAGATGCTTTCACATAGAAATAAATGAAAGTATGAATGACTGATAGACTTCAAAATCAATTATTGGGATTTTTTTGGGTGTGATAACTCACTACAATGGAAGAAGGGATGGTAAAGAAGCTAATGTGTTAAGCATAGATTATGTGTTCATTATGCAGGGAATCAGGGAAAAAAATGAACATTCAAACATATTCCCTATTATAACTAGCTTACAGACTAGTTGAGAGAAACATAATGACATTAAAGTGTTATACAAGGAATGACAGAAAGAGTACACCATGCTGTTGGAGAATATCAAAGAAGTCTTCCTGAAGCACTACTGTGTACCAAACACTGACTTTGTGACCTCCAGGAAGTTTCTGAAATCCTCTGAACCTCATTATTCTAATATTTTCAATGGGGATGATAGTATTTCCTCCAGAGCACAATTGAAAAAACATACTTCATAGTGCATTTTAAATGCTTCGTACAATGCCTGGCACATACTAATCCTTCAGTTTATGTTAATATAACTGTTGATATTTTGATATTTACCATCAGCAATTATCCCTCTGAGTAGCTATTGCTATTTTAATAAAAAGCAAAAGCCCAGGGAGGTTAAGAATGTTGCCCAGTTTCATCAACTATAAAAGAGAGAGTTGGTTTCCAAATTCACACCTAATAGCAATATCGCTCTTACAATTTTAACATTATTTAACTTATATTCTTCAGACCTATAACAATCAAAACCACATAGCTATTGCTGTTCTCTGCTTGGCATTTATTTAGGTAAAAGAATAGGCCTTGAGGTAAATAATTTTGCCTGGAACATCTTTTTAGAACTACCCAACATTGTATTTGCTTTAGTTGGTGTAAACTACCATTCCTGATTCAAGAAGAGCCACAGATCATTGGCAAGAAATATCTGTAAGAACTAAAAATAACTACATATATCTATATCTAGATACCTAGATATAGATATATATATCCTTAGGTCAACCTTAGTTTGTTCAGTTAATGGCAGGCACTGCCTCCTACCAGTCAACTGATTCTAGAAAGTGACAGTATGTATACCAAGAGAATACACTGAAATTAACAGCAGAAAACAAAAATAGGGTTCCCCATCAATCCTCAACTTCCAAACAAAGCTATTCTCAAATAAATAAAACACAGAAGATACTGGCAATCTGGAAATGATATGTTGTATGCAAAGCAATTAGGGGGCTAAATTAGAATCAATCCTTGTTGCTGTGAACTAAGGCTCACTTTATTCTCGACCAGGGCTCATTTCATGTCTCAGTAAATGTAAAATTCCTTTCTAGTATCTCCCTCTCCTTATGTCTTTTACTACTTCTCTAACTTTCTACACGGATTGATGAGTGTAGGATAACAGCTGTCGTTCACGAAAGAAAAAAAAACAACAAAGAATTTAGCACTTGCAAGTGACTATTGATTTAAACATATAGTTATATAATTAATATTTTCAACATAGACCATATAGGTCATATACTGCATGGGCATGAAAGTTCAGTTCTTCCAGTCATGATGAGAATGCTGATATACACATTTTTTTTTCCAAGGAAGTTCACTTAATTAAAGGAGTCAAATGGCCCTACAAAAGAATATAATCCCAAAACAAATGTTACTCTGGATTATTGTCCATATGTCTTATCTTGGCACAACTTGGAAGATGTAGAACAACTCAGCTTCAATCTTCATTAACTCCTTGTATTGGAGCATGACAAAGAAAAATGAAGGATGGTCTCTTGAATGTTTACAGTTTCTCGTCTCACTTTCAAGGAGATTTAATAGCATCACTGATTATTTATATTTAATAACCATCTTTCTTAGTTCTCATGCTTAACCACAATTTAAACCAATTTTCTTGAGAATATGCTTATATTACACTAAACTCCTATTTTTCCCAAAATCTTTTAATAACATGATACTTTAATTATTTTACTCTGAAACTGCTTCTAAGAACATAGAAACAGAATGAGTCAGTTCTACTGCCTTGCAGGGATTCTACAACTTTGGTGTGAAAATGAATCACCTGTTGTGTGTTGGGGAGTGGGATGGGGTAGTTAATTACAGACTCCAAGAACATACTCCCTACCATTCCTGATTCAAGAAGTTCGCAACATGGCCCAGGATTCTGCAGTTTAGTAGTCTCCTCCAAACCCCTTGCTTAGCTGGCATGCAGATAATCCTGATCATTTTCAATGCTACTCATTAAAATCAGCATGGTCAGAAGAATTTCTTTGATGTCCAACACCAACCTCACATCTTTTACTTTTCTCCATCTTTCCAGCCCTCTCTGACATTTTCAGGTCCAGTTATCCTGGAATACTTATATACCTCAATGGTATGGATGTTTCATTTCTTTTCTGAGATATTCCTCCCTCTCCTTCTACCTGGAAAACTCCTATTCAGTTATGTGTGAAGGCTCAAAAAAAAATTACACCCCTTTATCCTTTTCTACAAAAATGGCCATAATATATATTTCTTTTAAAGTGATTATTATCATCATAGTTACTAGTTCATGCGCTTGTTTTCCATGCTAAGTCTATGAATCCATCATACATAGCATAGGGAATATCCCATATTACACACTCAATGAATTTGTTGAATTATAGCTGACTGATGCTTTATTTCTAAAATGACCTCCAGAGACACTTATGAGGAAGAAAGGAGAACAGTTGTCATCCGCATCATTTTTCTCTTGAAACAAACATAATTTAACTTCTGCCTGAACTTTTTTTTTTTTTAAAGAAACTAGCGATAGGAGAGTATTTATTTCTTGCTTTGTTAAACTACCTTTGCTCATACTACTTCACCATCCCCAAACAGAAAAATTTAGCCTTTGAAAGTGATTTCCTGAGAAAACAAATTCTAGAAGCTAATTCTGATGTCACAAATTAGAAGCCATGTCACTGGGTGATCTAAACTGAGTCCTTGTTTACTTACTAAGTTCTTATAATCTGGTAAAGGGGCTAGGTAACACAGCAGTTCTAATCGTGGAATTCCAGTCTTTTAGAATGGCCAAGGTAATAACTTGGAAGAGACTTGAATGGCAAGAAATACAAAAACAGTTTTCCCTACATGAGGCAAAATATCCACTGCAAATCTTCTGCGAATCTACAGCAACAGAGAGGCTTTCAAATGTAAATGTTCTTCATCAATGTGAATAAATCATACCCAAATCAATAACCTATTTCCAAGAGTATATGGGAAGGAGACTTGCATAATCATGTTCAGTTTCCTTAGTGTTAAAACCTTGTCAATATTGGCTGTTAAAGGGTGGAGAAACTGATGTTATTCTTGCTTAGCTTAGTGCCCAAGGAAACTGCTTTATAAAGTCATCTTGGTTACATGGATTCTCATTAGCTGATGGACATTTCCATCACCATCTGACATTTCTAAATCTGTTAATGATATCCCCAAATGATGATCCCTTTCCACTTTTATCACAATACCAGAATATCTCCAAGCTAGAGTCTTCTCTTTCCTTCCTCTGCCTTTTATGTATTTCTCTTCCATAGTTGTGTCTGTGAGTGATCATGTGGAGTTTTGTGTAACTGACCAAATGCCTGCCTGATTATATCTTTATAATTGCTCAATTCACTCACTTGCTGCCTCCTCAATTCTTCCAAAGACATGTATCTCATCTAGTACAGTCAGCATATGATTTAGGGGGAAAGGGTTCAGAAAAAGTATGAGGTTCAACTATAAGCAATACATTTTGATTTTGACACGTCATGTCTGAACACAAGATATATCTTCAGCTCCATTTACAATTCTGTGGTCTTGAAGACCTGGAACACTTCCCTGTCCTTTTTATATGCAATAATACAAAAATCTAAACCATTCTGCTCTCTGCTAGCTAAAAGTATCAGCTTTTTATAAGACTCCCCAGTGCAATCCAGCCCACCCAGGCCACAGGGATATTTTTTTTGGCATTTACTGTATTCACTTCCAAGTTGGCACTTGGCACATGTACAGACTCCCCAAAGAGGTTGCACACTCCTCAAATTCAGGAACAAGGCTTTACACTTTTTATCTCCCATAGTACATAGTTCCATACTCACCAATTCCCTACTTATCAACCCTTCCAAAACCACCTGGGATTTCCTGCAATATTACATAGGTAATTTTAAACTTTGAAGCCCCAGTAAGATCAGCTACATCTATTACCTAGTAAATGTTTTTTACATCCCCAATAATTAGAATAACAAAAAGGTATGGAGTTAAAACATGAACTGGTCTTCCAAAATCAATATGTAGCTACCTATCATGGATTCTGCCTCTCTTCAGGTATCAATTTACATATAACTTTCTAAGTGGTTTAGATTTAGCAGATTAATCAAATGACATTGTCTATTTAAAAGAAATGGCTCAGTCACATATATTATTAACCAAATAGCACTATATCAGATAGGCAGCACATTTTAAAACTTTGTTTAACCTGAATGTTTTTTCTGGATTTAATAATTGTATGTACAAAATAAAAACTGTATTTCATCAACTATTCAATCATTTTCCCATAAACCATTTCTTCAATAATATACCATAAAACCATAGATTTTCAGAGCAGGGATGCACTAGAATATCTCTTTTTGATCATCTACCATCATTTTACAGATGAGAAAAACTGAGGCCCGAGAGATCTAAGTAATTTACTTTGAGTTACCTAACAAGTCAAGCACAGAGAAGTAGCATACCAAGTATTCAGACCTCAAATTAATGCAACCTCCACTCCATTTCACTGTCTCCTTTAGAGCACAATATATGTATGTATTTTAAAATTAAACTTTTAATACATACAAAATGAATTTAAAAAACACTGAACATCACTATAAATGAAACATGCACATGAAGATAAATAAGTGCATGCACAATGCATTCCATGATAGACTCTCTGAATTTGCACAAGCGCACAACACAACCGTTCTTAACTCACGAAGTTTAAAGATGATTGTGTCCCAAGGGTTTGAAAATATGAGCATTTCTTACCTGGCAGCTGTATGAGGGGTTGATAAAAGAAATTAAAAACTTGAGCTATGATTAGACATCAGATTTTTCTGTCACTGAAGGTTTGCTTCTACCTGGGTTTCAGGGGTCTAGTACTTTTAATGGAAGGTAGGTCAGAAACTTAAGAGGGATAAACCAACATATAAGACTCTGGCATTATTGCCCACATTGCAATATTAAGTTGCCTGCAGGTGACTGTCATCAAAATCTTCCTATTGGCCAGTTATGGCCCTACATTTCTTTATCAGGCCTGAAATCTTTACTGTTATGGTCACTTATTTAGGCTAGAAAACTTAGGTATCAAATAACTTCAAAACCCATTCCCCAACCCCAGGGTACTAAAGAGGGCAGTATCAGCTATAGTGCTTTTAAATATAAAAGTGTATAACTTTGGGGGTCAGGGATTTATGCATAACAAAGAAGCTGTTGACGAGACAGAAAGGACTCTTCATTTTAAACTGAAACCAATTCTGCAACACAAATGTTCATCATGGCTAGCCAACCAGGGGTGTATATTTTGGAAAAAAAAAAAAATAGGGATGATACCCTCTTTATATATTTTATAATACTCATAATCCACACCAGGATGCTTTCATCCCACCCTAAGAAAAAACAGGGTTTCACATTCTGGTCATCAAACCCTCCTAAGAACACTCACCCTAGTGCTTTGATATCCCTTAAAGAGTCAACCACCTCCGTGAACTCCCTTTACCCTTTTATACAAAAGCTTGCATCTTGACAGTTTTAATAGGTACCCAGGAGAGAATGAGGAAAGAAGTGGAGAAAAGTGCCCGCTCCAGTTGATCTTTTCTTTCTAAATACTAAGGCATATAAAAGAACTAATCAGCAATATAATAGAAACCCAAATGAAACAACAGCAGCTTTTCATGCCTCTTAACTACCAAGAGACCCTATGAAACAGCATCAGTGTTACAATGTGCAACAACAAAAATGGGTAGTAAATCCGGCTGTGACACCTTGAAATAGCTGTGACCTTAAGCTTGCAGGAGTTGTAACTTTTTTCAAAAAATGAATATTTTAGTCACTGCATTAGAAAGCTTTTATTTGTTAACACCCAAAGTATTTGTTGATAATCCTCATGTATCATCCTCATGTACATTTTAACCTCCACAGTTTTAGAAGGGCCCACTGATTCTCACGGCAAACATGAGTAAAGGATATTTCATGACCCTAAAATCTTCCAAACAAAGAAGAATACATCCTTCTGACTAGCCTTCCTTAGTGAAGCTCACAAAGAGACTATAGAATGGATTCATTCCACATATGCCACGACTTTCAGTCCCAATGGGAAGAAAGACTGAGAAATAAAGAAATAAAAATACCATTTTCACTTCTCAAGTTTAGACCACAATTGAAGATATACCTGTGCTGTGGAATTTCTGACCCACATAAAGAATAAATAAGTCTTTTGCCCAAAGTTGGTAAATATTAAGAGGCCTTAAGTGGGCACATTTTTATTTCCCTAAAATCCAATCCCCCCTGCCTTCAGAATTCATGATTACAATGAAAGACATTAGATTAGAAAGTCAATTTACTCACCATGGAGGAATCACTGCTTCCACTCCCGATCGGAGCTCCCTCAGCACAGGTTGGGAGGTGGGTAGAAAGTTGACTAGCCCTGCCCCCATCTATGACATCACAATCTACCTCATAAAAGGTAGTGAAAGTGCTCTGAACTCCTGTCTGATTTCCGAGAGATACAGAAAAGAGAGAGTGAGAGAGAGAGCAAAAGAAAAAAAAAAAAAAGTACCCTACTTGGGAAGGGATTAGGGAGTGGAAGAGGGAATGGGTAATTGGGAAAAAAGAGGTATATGGAGGAATTACGTGCTGAAAGAGATATACATATGGGCTTTCTTGACATTAAGCGGCCTGGCCATTTGGATTTCTCATTGGCTCTTAAATAGATAAAGGAACCATGTGGGAGGAGAATGAAGATGCACCCTGCCTTGTCAGGCATTGAAAGGGACAACTGTAGTGGGGCTCAAAGGGGGTGAATCCCTTATTTAAAGTGTTGAAGATCACCAAGAGAAAAGGCAAGGGCTGCAGCTCTTAAAGCCTGGAACGGTATGTGGGGATCCCTGACGTCTTTCTTGGAAGTTCCATCGCCCTGCTGTGTGACCTTCCTTAAGCCTTTGGCCTCTGCACATCCAACCTCTGTACATGGTCCTCTACTAAGGGGATACTTACCTCTTTCATTGGGATCACTGAAGGACTAATGCATTCATTGTTGCTACAATTGCAACTCTTTTGACTGTTCCTTTTAACCCAAGGGTGGATTGTGTGAGGGGCATAATTTAAAGGATAAGCCAATAACCAATGCCCTTTTCTACCTTTAGAATCTTTTCATAAGATTCTTTCAATATAAAATATTACTGACAATCTTGACTTTTTCTGTGTGTGTCAAATATACAACTAAAAGGAATAGTTAGAGTTCGTCTTCAGAACTGTAGAAAAAATCAAATGGCAAGTTTTCTGCAATCATAAAAAAATGCACTGTCACTCTCAGAGGTCAAGTTACATGACCCAGTGATGCCAACTGACCAAAATATTTTTGTCATGGACGATTACTGCTCTAGTCATAGCTTTATTTACCAAGTCTAGTTTTCGTAGAAAACAAGAAAAGGTATGAGAATAGTATGTAGAGCACTAAAGTATTTTTTTTTTTCAAATGAAAATTTAGGAGTTTAAAAATAGAATACTCAAAGTTACTGATTACAGCAAAACAAAAGTCACAGACACTATTGAAGAGCAGGCACATCCTGAAACCATCCACATAAAAGTCAGGCCTTCATCTGCTTAGTGTAATACATGAAAGTGAAACCATCTCTTTCTACAGAAAAAAATTTAGGAAACCTAGACATTCAAAACAATAGCTTGCAAATTATGGCATCGTAAATGGGTAAAAACCAAAGCCTGTTTCTATATACAGATAAACAAAAATCTTAATTTGGGATTTGTTTTTCTGTTTTAAGCCAGTATAATTCTATTTCTAAGCCCATCATTCTTAGCGTACTAAATACATAAGTGTATTACAATAATTGCAGTTTAAAATTAAGCAACATTGGCAGATTAGAGAACAGTTTGAAAGACAGAAGCTACTAAATTCAAACTGATTATGGATTTGGCAACATGACGTCCATTTTTCACTTCAAAATAAATGTTAGAGACATTTAAAGAATGTCTTTAAAGAATTAAAGTCAATAGAAAAGAAAAAAAAAAAGTCTTGCATATAAAAAGATGGGTGTTTAGCCTGTATTTGACTTTTTCTGTACTTAACAGAAGAGGCAATGATACTCTGCATATATTTTCCTTGCTGTATCATTTATTATTTTTATTTTCAACAATTCTAAGTCTAAATTCAAATTCTATATTCAACAACTTTTTTGTGTGTGAGATTTTGCAATTAATGGCCCTATAAAGTTTTATTTTCTCTCCACTTTTACATATTGGATCATTGACTAGTTGGCTTATCTTTGATCTTTTTATAACAATCTCATTTGGTTTTATAAGTTAGGGATCTTCTGATTTTTCCCATTGTAGGAAATAAATTAGTCATTTAGCACAATTTCTCAGTTTTAAAAATTATTACATATTAGAAACTTACTTGGATCATCTCATAACAAATTTAAAGGTCATTAAGATTAATGATGCAATTGTCCATTCTTCCAATAAACACCTTAAGTTTTTACTACCCAATACAGATGGTACAATTCTCCCAGCATTAAGATATTAAAATAAAAATGGAGTTAAACACTTTGAAAATACTGAAATAAAACAAACTGAACTTAGATTGTCTATTGGCATTTCTTATAATTGCCTATTGTCTCTTTGGAAATGGAGCATGACTTCAGGAACCCAATGCAAAACTAGGCTGCATCAAAAGGATGCCGAGTAGTGAACTGTGCTGACCTCTTAGGTGAATTTAGTATGATTGATTGTGATATTATAATAATGCCTTTAGTTAAGATATTAGTTAAAATAATAAAACTGTCTTTGATACAGGATGCAATGCCAGGATCAGATGATTTCCAAATCTTAGGATCTAGCCTCTTGACATTTTTCATGAAACCTAAGTTCTACTCCAACTGTAGATTAGCTGCATACTTCCGTGATATTTCAGAAATGGGTAAGTAGCCCTTTAAGACAAGATACGAAGTGTTTGCAAGGTTTCAGTAGTCAAGACTCCACTATTATAGTCACGGTTATAATTTCATTCTGACTAGACAGATGTAGGGCTGGTCTCCAATTTTTGTTTGAGGTTACTAAAAAGTTGTTTAGCTTCTTAGCACAAAAGACTGAGAAAAGTCAGGTGGAATAAAATGTGCATTCCAAAAGAACAATCTGCAGATGCATTCATCACAGAAGACATGGTCAGGCATTTTTTTCATGTAAGTTGACCAAAATGTTATAATTGAAGAGAAATACCTCAGTAAGAGGGGCTCCAATAAATGTGGATAGCAGCAGATTCAAATTGGAAGTTCTCAGATAAAGAGATGTTTTGATTTTGTTTTATGGTAGTGTCTCACATACAGAAATGTGGGCTGACAAATGTACATGGTTCTTAAAAGACGATGTTGACCATAACTTCTCCAGGATATTCTCAGTTGCAAAAGAGATTTGCCAAAGAAAATGGATGAAAGAGGTCAAGAGACAGGTTGTTCCGATTTGACAGGACGTCTAGCCAGAGTTCCAGTAAATTTCATTATCAGCAAGGCATCTGCACAGATGAAGGTATTCAGAGAAAAGTAATAAAACAAGATACAGTATTGATGATAAAAGAAAATATTAAAAGTCTAAATTAAGAAAGCTTGCCTTCAAGAAAATAGAATTAGGATGAAGTATTTGAAATATATTTATAGCCCAGAAGGAAAATTACTATTTAAGATAGAGTAAGACAATGTGTTCTGATGCAGTAAAATCTGAACAAAGAAACTCCACATTGTCCATCTGGAAACTTTCTTATTTGTAAGATACATGGGCCATAAAGTGGCACATATTTCTCTTCTAAGGGCTGCACTGAAGGCCATATTTTATAAATGATTTAAATTAGGCTGGAAAAAGCACTTGACAAAATAATCTGCAGGGACAGAATGTAGACGACAGTAAGTTAAACACACTTTTATTTCTAGAATATAGTAAACCAAGAAAACAACGAATGCACAGAGATAGCCATCAACAGATACTCTGCTATTCTAGCTGAAAACCCTATTTCAGTAAGCTGAGAAACTAAATGGAAAAAAAAATAAACATAGACTACACAGTCTAATAAAAACACAATGGACAGGAAAATTTATCCTTTTCATGAAAATTATTTGGTATTAGAGATAAAGAGACTTTAAATTCCCCAACTCAATCAAAATATATCACCATGCCTTTTACATAGTAGGGACGCAATGGAAATGTTGAATTCAGTGAATCAGAAAACATTCTTATGTGAACAAGAAATAAATGCAACTCTTGGAATCTCTGTTTGCCACTGGAAATTAGAAACAACTTATGGAAACTGATCTATTTTAAGAAAAATATTATTGTCAAAATGTTATCAAATCCAGTACTGAATAAAAAAATCCTGACTCAGTTTTGCTATAGATTCTTATTTTCAACCAGCTAAGGTAATGGAAAGATGTGTAAAATCAATGACAAAACCCCCAGATAATCTTTAGCATATGATTTTAATATCCCTTCTCTTTTACCTGTTCATATTATATCACCTTGTTCACATATCAACTTTTTTCTTCAACAGATTTCAGTCCAGGAATTCCTGGGGTAAGCCCCAGTAGAAACAAGAAAAAAAAAATCACAATGGATTTAAGTAACCAATTTTAACTAATCTGTTTCTTGACTAGAGCTGAGAGCTGAAAAATTCAAGTGTTTACAGGGGCTGAATTTACAGACACCATTTCTAAATAAAGGTCTTCACTCAACACTTTGGCTTCCCATAATTATTTGGGGTTCAATGTAAGGAAACATTACGTTGGATGTAATTGGATTTGCTCTTACAGATCCAAAACTGGTTCAAAACTGGGGAGAGGGTAGCTTTTAAGACACTTCTCAAAGCAATAATTATTTGAAACATTATTTGAAGTATTTTTAAATTATTTTTAAAAATATCTTGGAATGAAATCAGACCATTCTCATATATGAACAAGTAATCAAAATTAGGATATGTCTTATGAGGAAGCTTTACAAAATAGTACTTCTTAAATAGGTCTGTCTGGGTTTTACAGATATCCCAAGATACAGTCATCCCTTGGTATCCATGGGGGATTGGTTCTAGGACCCTAGCAGATACCAGAATTCAAGGATGCTCAAATCTCTGATATAAAATGGCATAGTATTTACATGTAACATACACACATCCTCCTGTATACTTTAAATCCTCTCTAGATTACTTACACCTATTATGATGCAAATGTTATATAAATATTATATAAATACTATATTGTGTTTTATCTGTACTATTTTTATTGCTGTATTGTTACTTTTATTTTTTTCCAAATATTTTCAATCCCAGATTGGTTGCATTCTCAGATATAGAACTCACAGATACAGAAGGCCAACTGTATATGCAATCACCTCCCCTCATCCAGGTACCTCCCATATGTCCAATTTCCAAGTTTTCACAAAGTATTACTGCTAATTGGCTACTAAATCATTCTCAGAATATTAACTGAAATCTAAGGCATTAATTGATAATAAATAAGTTGTCAATTATTTACCTTTCTTATTTTAATTAGAGCATCTCAAAACTTGAAAAAATTCTAAGACCCAAAGGAATGAAATTTTACGGATTGAATGACAAGTAATGGCACTGATTATCTCAGGGCACACTCTTCTTAAAGCTACTAACTCCTACTGTTACAAGCAGTAATGCCCTCAAACTAAAATAGAAATTACTCGTCAGCCCACAAGTTTAGGTGACACAATCAAATCAATCCACAGAGTAGATCGAAGTAAGGTCAATCCATGTCTCCAGTTAAGGTAAGAAGAGTTATTTGCTTGATTTACATCCTAGCTTTGCCACAACACAGTATGTTTTCTTATTTTAAAATGAGTACACTGGAACATAGTATCTCCCTATGCATTAAACAATTCAGTTAGATAACCAATGCTTTAATTCCATCAATGAATAACTGATTTTTTTAAATGGCCATAATTGATTATATTGGTAAGTGTAGGGTGACCATCACAGAAAATGTAACTGAAGAGCTACTTCCTACAGTGGAGCAGTATACCAGACTCCTTTGTACAAGACTGTTTGAATTCAGAGAACATACACAGGTGCAGTGCAAAAGACACAAAGCTTTCTATGATGCCCAGCACCAAAATAAATTTTTACTTTTCTTATTAAAATTCCTATTAATTTCCCATCTCTTCCAAAAATAACAGTCTTGAATTGGTAAACTGTCACTTTTAACACTCTGGGGGAATGAATGTTCAGTGAAAACCCATATAAAGGTTATTTCCCTCTGAGGGTGTCTATAATTTGGGTCGTGCAGAAATCAATGACCATTCATACTGGTATGAATGTAACTAAGGAAGACTTAATGCAGGGATCAGAATTTAAATTGTTATAGTTTCACCATCAACAGATTGGGGAATGGGTTTTGGGGAAAATATGGAATCATGCAACAACTCATTTTACTAGCAAAGTGTATGCGAAGAACTACTGCCATTCTGTAAATGGTTATAACTACTCATTTCATTTTCTTAGTCACAATTTCTCCACTATGCCTAACATCCAGATTTACAATCTGAAGTTTGTTTTTATCTTACTCTCTCTAGGTTTGGACACTGCAACTTTTCTTACATAAGGGAAGGTCCTTCAAGCATGGAAGGTCTGGATAAAATTATTTTGAACTGCTATGAATTCCTAGAACATACACCCTTTGGTTCAAATGAAACACTAACATGCATTCCAAACCCAAATTGAAATAGCTAGCACTTTAGATTTTTTTCATTACTGTTACACTTTGATCCATGGAGATCATGAAGAATTGAGTATAGACAAAATAGAAGATATAAAAATTAAGAAAAAAAGGTTGCTTAATGCACAGGTCTACACAATTAGATGCAATTCTTGTTTCAATGGCTGTTTTAGCTCATTACAAAATACTGGCACTTTTTAAAAGTAAAAGGAATACACAGCTCTTCAAATACAATGTAATTCTCATCTCAACAAACCATATATATATTATTGTACAAAATATATCCCACATTTTCTTTTCCCTAATTTGTATTGGATCAGATAGTTTATACTTATCAATCTTGTTCAGTTCCTGACTGCTTCACTAAGGTTTATTGAGGGTGTAAGAGTAAACATCAATTGTGCTCTGTGTTTGTATCTTTGTATGCACATATGCATCTTTGAATATATGCCAGTGTCAGGTAGAATTGATTTGAATATTATCAGTTTCCAATATTTTTAGGAATGTATTACCTATACCATGAATATTCATGTTGACTGTAATTAAAGTCCAATTTTTTAAAATAATGTGAAACATGGGCAATAAGAATTACTGTAATTGACCCCTCAGTCTCCAGTCTTCTCTTTACCAATTCAAATCCTACCAGTGTCACAAGTTAAACTTGCTCACCTTGTCAAACTTCTCCCCTAAACCCAATTGAGAGGCATTCAGATTTGGAAAAGAGATATTTAAATGGCAAAGAACAAAAGTACATATTAGGGCAAGCTTCTCAATCTCTCAGGAATAGGTCAGTAATCCATTCATTCAGCCCAAGGACTTAAGCAACTAGCATTCCTCACCGCCAGACTTGACTCAAATATTTTGTTAATATAAAGACATTTATATGTAATAAAATCTATTAAAATTTGCACCATTTTTGTATACATTTGGCCATAAATTACATCCTCGTCTCTCCTGAACATCGAATTCCTGATCAAAGTAGGGTTATTGCTGTTATGTTCTAACTTCATTGTTATAATGAGGCTCCTGTTATCTTTTAACTTTAACAGTTTAGGTAGGCTTTATTAGGTTTATCAGAATATTAGATATTCTGTATGCATAATTTAAAAGTCCTACATTAGTATTTCTACTATTGTTCAGAATTATATGCTATGTATAAATCTTTGGGTAGCTAAAGATATTAAAGGTCATGGAATGATTTTTATTTTTCCAGATCCATGTATACAGCTCCGTTTTTAACTTTAAAGGTGCTGATTAAACCCTGTGAAACCTAGCAAACAAAAATTAGTCAAAAACATGATAATTAAATATACAGGTAATACTCACATTATGATACTGGAACATATTTGTATTCAAAATAGTATTTATATACTAAAAAATATATGGCTTAACTTTTCTCTCATAAGATAATGCTGTCACATTTAATGGACATTACTTGCACTAAACTAATTTATGACGTGTTATCTTTAACTTTCTTTCTTTTTTCTTCCACCTTCTTCCTTTATGCCTCTTCTCTTCTACTCTCCCCTCCCCTCCTTATCTTTCTGCTTTCAATATTCTTTTTTTCAAAAAAGCCTGTAAACTGGCTTAAGAATTTAAGCAAACATTAAACTAAGCAGACATTAAACTAAGCAAATAAAGCCAATTTATAGATGGTTTAATCTTCTGAAACTCAGTTTTCTCTACTTTCACTTTAACAATTCTATCATATTTTTTCTTTCCCATTACTCCCTTAGTAACCAGGTTAAGCTGAATTGGCTCACAAATGCATTTTCTAATTTGAGATTTAATAAGAATGTCACTTTTTGGTTGAGACAGGTTTAAGCCAATGACAAAAAAAACTAACTGCCAGGTAGAAAACCAATGGTATTTCTTAGATAGCAGTTGTGTGGATGAGCATACACAGAAACACATCCTGGACTGCTTTATTTCTCTAGTTCGCCATCATGACGCCTGGAGAGCTTTTGTATCCATTCTCCTCCGTGACCTGTCGAATTATCTGTCCCCACTTCTCAAGCCAAAAGCAGACAACACAAGAGACCTTTCTCAGTTTGTATACATAGAATCACATAAAACAAAAACACGCTGACATAAGACATAATTGTGCATTTTGCTTAACATATGTTCATCATGCCAGCATGAGACTAAAAACGTGGCTCTCTGTTTTGACATCAAAATCATTTTTCTTGGCAAAATGGAAATAACATGTCCAAATCTCTTCTGTTTGGGTAGAGAGGTTGACTTCTAACAAATGTAACTTTCCTGGGGGCTTTCATATATTTCAGAGAAGCCATGGCTTTGAATCCCATGTGTATAAACACAGGGAAAAACGAAAGAAGATTTAAGTATTTCTTTTTTGATTGTACATTAAACTATGATGGCTTCTTCCGAAAAACACAGCAACTTTGCCATGCCATATGACAGAATAAATGGGTGCAATTTTCTTGGCAAAATCATTGAAAATGTGTGTGTATGGGGTCTCACATTCTTGACTCTTTCAGAACTTTGAAAGCAGTCATTTGTGGCTATTTTGCACAGTAAGCATATTCATTTTTTTTTTCTCCATTGGCCATCAGTGAAGGAGCATGAAGAATAAGATGGAGGCAGAATTGGCAAAGACAGCAGAATACAGATGTAGGTGTGGCACCAAACAGCAATCAAGCTTGGAATAAATCATGAGGAAGCCAAGAGCAGGCCCATGACAGAGCATATATAGCAAACTTTTTATAATGCATTTGCCTCAGAATTATTATCAAGTTGTACAACATTCTTCTAAAAGAAGCCTTCTCCCATGCAAGGATTTAGGAACTTTGCCAACAAGACTCAAAGAAGGGAACAGGCTTCTTGATGGTGTTCCCAATCTCAAACACCTCTATAAAAGCCAACAGTGCAAGTGATAAAAGCCAGTGATGGTTTGGACTACATCTAAATGAGGAAAGGACAATGGAAATGAAGCTTTGGAGGCGGTGACAAACAATGGGTACTGAGAGGATGATGGAGAGCGGCTCTGCTAGTAAAAATTGCCCAGATGAGGTTGTGGAGTCTGAGATCCACAAAGATGCTTTGCGCATCCATGTAAATAATAAGATTGGAAAGTAACAAATGAAAGCACACGAGGCAAGCTGAACAAAAAGCACTCAGTTCCACAGGGGCTATATACAGATGGACATGAAAGCTGAGTGGTATGGGAAACTATACCATCAAGGCTGAAGATAAGAAAGGCAGCAAGGAAGATGCAATGATTTGATCACTTCTTGGCGAGAGAATCTTGGTAATTACCAGCTTGGCAGAAAGGACACATTGCAAGACAGATTGCTCTTGGTTGTTGAAGGATGTTGAAGCAGGATCATTTTGGAAATGCAAAGAGGTGACTGTGCTTTGGGAAGAGGCACAAAATAGCCAATTTACTGGGCTCTAGGTGGGACTGCATGAAACAGGCTTTCCGGATGATGTCTCTATGCAAGCCAGATCAGTTCTTTTCCCAGCTATGTTTTCTGCAACTCAAACAATATGGGAACAAAAACAGTTGGGTTCAAGAGTGATTGGTCCACATGTTTTTACCAAATGGCCAAACTTCTAAATTTTCAAAAATGGCTTCAGAAAGAACTGAACTTTGTGACTAGTCTGATTTTCATAAGGTATTCACCACGCTGATAATATTATGTGCCTGGTAATTACTCACTTGAAATGGTAGCATCATGTCTGACTGGGAAAAGAACTAAGGTTTCAGAGCCACATTTTTGGACTTGCAAATAATTTGCAACAAATGGCACCCTGTGTTGAGAGAAAGGGCTTGAGGGAGGAGAAGAAGCCAAGGTGAAGAACCTCAACACATATTTGGAAATCTTGCCAAGAAATTGTGATTCTTCTAAATATTCATTGAACTTATTTCTATGCATTTGATAAAAATGGACTAGATAATTATATTTTCATGAGAAAGGAAACACTGGAGTGATCGAGCAAAGAATATATAATTGTTAGTGTTCGACAATTACGTTAGTTTTTGGCAACAGCACATCAACCTGTATTAAATTCAAACATCTTCTGGCTTTCAAGGGTTACTGATAACCTAGTATGCATTGGAACCTGATGAATGAATTCCTATGGTTTTCATCATCTCTAACATGTGAACACAATCCACACATAGAGAGGCTGGCTCCTGAACAGAGAATGAAAATTACTAGGACTAACAAAAGGAAGTACACTCACAATGAGTAAATATACAAAAGCCCCAAATAATTATAATAGCTACAGCTTGGCAATGAGTTTCCAGACTACAAAATTAGTTTTCTTGTGAAGAATGGAGATTTTACAAGGCTAGAATAAACACAGGGTAATTGGAAAATCAAATTGCTCTTTGTGAGTTATTGTAAGGTCTGGAATAATGGTGATAACATTTATTTTTAAAAAGCCCTCCCTATAAACCACTGTAGTTTGGTGTTTTTAGCAGTACTGTTGCCAAGAATGTTTGCCTTGGAAGTGCAACGGTGGGAACTTTACATTGTGAAGCCCAAGTCCAGCTTACCCCTGACACAATGAGCTCTCCTCCCAGATTCTGCACTTCTGCCTTCACCTTGCTGCAGATATTAAGCTGATGGCAATACAAGGCAATTCGTTGAAGGTAGGCTAATAAATCCTGCTTACATGCTGAATCAGGACACTATAAAACATTAAAAGAGTGATCTTGATTAGTAAGTACTCTTCAGTTTCTAACATTTGTTATAGAAAAGCTGCAGGAAGAAAAGGTTTCAGTGTCATATACCTTAAATACCTTAATTACATTCATTTAACTTAACTTTTTCACAGTGCATTTTAAAAAGGCCACAGACTGTAGTTAAGAATGGTTGGCTCTATTTTAATAAAATTTCATCAGAAGAATATTGAAGATATTCCAGAAAGTCTTATTGGGACTTCTATACATGTTTATGAGTATTTTTACCTGCTGTCTTCTAAACTCTAAAGAAACCTAAATATTTTACAGTTTTCTTCAACTTTCACTATGTGAAATGTTATTTTAAGGCAGAGGACCAAAGGATGCTAAAAGTAAATTACTTTGTGTGGCACTCTCTGCCAAGCATATGGACAGTTTCAATCCAGTTAGTTGAGGGAAGAAAGTCAATTTGTTTCCTTTGGTTCTGTAATAAATGTATCATTGACTTATAAAAAAGTCTATTACACTTTTTGGAATTTAATTTTTATCAAAATGTAAGCAACATAATAACTTGCCTTTAAGTGAGAGACTGAAATGGTTCATGACTACTGTAAGAAAAACAGATTTGATAGAATGTATCTGAAGCCAGCTGAAAGAAGTTCATAAGAGTAGAAACAGAGTCCTTTAATGGATGCACCGGAGTCAACTCTGGCTAAGGAGTCTGAATTTTCATTATGACCGAAGTAGATGGGTGTCCATCAAGCACACACAGAGCTTGGCTGAACACTTCTAGAGTCATCTACATGACTCCTGAAAACATTTCTGAGGCTTCATTGCCAATGGCTACTGACGAATTGAGATGCCTATATATTTCTTTTGCTATCAAAGGTTCAGCTTGAGCTACTTCCAGGCCATTTAATTGTTCTGTATCAATTTGGTACTTGTAAAGGACATAAAATCACCAGATCCTTAATACTATAAGAAATAAGTACCTACGGCCACAACTTAAGTATCTTATTTAGAATGAGAGGATGGGAGAAAGACTCTGAGCTAAGTTCCCCTCAAGCTCAAGAAAGGAAATTCTTTTATCAATACTGTAAAGCCGGTGATTACATATAACCATCTATTGAATAAACGATAAAGGGATATTTTTTATATTTAACACTTACCATTGTGGTATTTTTTCCACTAACTGCATTTATCAAGAAAGAATTCCACAGAAACTGTTTTTAGCTTCTTACAAGTACTTTATATTGTAATATTTATGCTACTCCAGGGACCCATACACGGAAAGGAATTAACTTTAAAATGATATCTCCCCAGAGGGCTGACAAGGCTTTTGATACAAATACCTTGCAGCAAATTAAACTGAGAGTTCTATCTCAATGGGACAGTAATTAAAAATGCAACAGTCCGTAAAAAGTTTATATGGCATGCATATCTCAAATCTTTATAAAATATTTTCCGGCAAAATAAATGTAACCAATCCAGTCCTTGGTAATACTCATTCTACTCTATTATTTAAACCAAAGCAGTTAAAATACACATTTAAAAAGGCATGATGAATCAAGGAAAATAACTCCTAAATCATGGAAATAGGTGCAGAATTTGATAACATTTTTTTTCTGAAGATTTATCAAAAATTGCAAGTTATTTCACAGCTAATGACAATAATAATGCCACAAAAAGGATGTTTTAAACTTCATCTGTTTATTTTGAGTCACTGTGAAATAGTAGCATTTAAATACTCTGTCACTGAATCTCAAAATAAATGTAGTATCCTGGGGTGTGTGTGTGTGTGTGTGTGTGTGTGTGTGTGTTTGATGTGTTTTTCACATATCAACTGTTTTGAATTATGCTTCAGGTTGCAGAGTTGAAAATAAAAGCCCAAAAAGGTAAAATCAAAAACAAAAGTCACAACAAAACTATTGAACTTGAGGGGCCTAAAGATGCCAAGAAATACTTTTGGCCATTGAGATTTAAAGTATAATAAAACAGCCATTCAAACCCCACTCATTTTCACTCCCAAGAAGTCCTTCCTAACAAATTGGTGGGTGGCCAATTTCTGGTCACGCTACACATCCCAACTCTTTTCCACATTTGCAGAAAAAGAATGTGGCCTTTTCTAGTTGGTAATTTTTTTGTATGCATATTTTCAAGTAAATTCATTGTCTCTTCCCTCCTCTACGTGAACTTTCTGGAATACTTACGGAAGTCTGTCAAAAAAAAACCCTCAGTTTATGCTGTGAAGCCTCATGGTTGATATTGCCCTGAAATTAGGCAATAGCAATGGGTTAACACTCAACTCCTACAAATTGTGAGCGGTTCTCAAATTATCATAGTACTTGAGTTATCTCAACCAATAAGTGTTTCTCCAGAAGTCAAAAGTTAAAAACATTTATTGGATTAGCCATCTTATATGTAAAATAAAATTAAAATGAGAATTCGTTGACTCTTGACTCTTAACTGCAATCCTGATAGTAAAATCATGTGGGGTTTTGTTTATTTGGTTTTTTCAGCCTTTAAAGGTGTGTGAATTTGGTATTGACTTGAATGATGTTGGAGCCTGGGATGCTGAGGCAGTAAGTATTTAGAGGAGCAACCCTTATATATAGGAATGAGGGAGGAAAACTACAATAAGCAACACAAAGACTCAAAAATCATCAGATCATCAGAGACTAGAGCCATATATAGAGAACGATGAAATTCTCTTTCAATATCTCCAGCTTGCATCAATGTACTGCAGTATACTAAGCAAATTCATGTTAATATTTCCATGTAGATAGTAGCATATATATTTTATTTCCAAAACTTATATTTTATGATACAATCCATCCAAAGTGGTTCAAACCGTAAACCACTATTGCTTATAGGGATAATCGTTAGTTACCTGGAAAAAGTCTACTACCTAAAGCACTCTTAAAAGAAATGGACCATAATTGCAACAAAACATTTAGAACAGGATTTTAAAGCCAAATAAAATGAAAAGTATGGAAATAAACATTCAAGGTGAGAACTCTTTCAATGTATATCCTAGTTTGGTTTGAAAGCATTAAGAGATACTCTGAGAATTTCATTTATCTCTGATGCCTCTGAGTCTGGGTTAGAATAAAGCTGAAATCTGAAGGTTCTTGATCACATGGAATAATCCCATTTATGTTGGAACATAAGTTATTATGAAGAATATCATTAGAGTGAGATCCATATTAAATAAGAAAAGGTGAAGTTCTAGTTTCTTATTTCTACATTTAAAAACATGATGTTCTCCCAGATTCCGCAACCTGTTTCTGCCCTTTGATCTCCAAATACCCCAGACTGTCCTACCCCCAGTTTCCATTCTAGTCCTGGTAGAATCCACAACAACTTTTTAAACAAACCATCAAATCATGACTCATCACATCCCTAAAGCTCTGCTAATTCAGTTCCCTGACCACAAGGCAGGTTGCTCTTTTCTCTCCTTTATTCATTCTGTCAGTCAGTTAAAATGCGCAACTTAAATTTCCTAGGGGCAACAGAAAAAAAATGTAAAGCAGTAAATTAAATATATATTTTTTAAATGTGATAAGCACCATGAAGTAAACAAAAGAGGGCATTATGTAGGAATCTCTGAAAAGATATTTAAACCAAGAGCCTAAAAATGAAAATTTAAAAACCTGCTTTTCCCCCCTTCATTATGCAGTATTGTTGCCTTTCTGAATGGGGAAGGCTGGGACAATCTGTGATTCTTCAGGGGCTGATGTCTCATAAGTAGTATGTTCTTCTTTCTCAAGGAATTTTGGTCAGAAGCCTTAGCATTCCCTCCTGAGCTAAATCTACATTTGCCACCAGCACGGTGTCAGGAGAGTCAGATACCAGTGTGTAAAGTATCAGTGATTCTCCCCTCTGATTCATTCTTCAGAGGCATTTTATAGGGTGCATAAAACTAATTACAAAACCCAAGTGCTAATTGATGATTCCACTCAGCATGTGCCCACCCTTCCCTCTTCTATTACCTGATCAGCCACAGCGCGAGCTAATTTGTCCATTCGAGAACCTGCTTCGGCAATTTTCTTGGCAGCATTAATGACATCAGATGTATTTTTCAATGGGCCTTTGCCTCTGAAACAACATATACAACATAATTAGAAATCCACTTAATGACGGGAAAGAGACCAACCTACCATATCCTTTGTCCAGGAGTCTAGTGTTGTATTTTATTTGGCACTGGCCACATTGGTCGAATTTTGAATATTTTCTTGCCTAACTCCAGTTTCTATGTTAGTAGTCATTTTTGGAAATATTTTCCCATATTTTTATGTGCACGTTCACATTTTATGTTTTACATTAAGTTCTATATTTTTAAACAATGGCCGATTATAAAAGATCATCACAGGAGAAATGAAAATTTTATAGTTGCTTACCGTGTACCAAAAGCTGTCGTACAGACTACCTCATTTTGACTTTATAACAAATCTGCAAAGTAGGTATCATCACTCCCATTTAGAAAATAAAATGAGACCAAAACGATCTAGTAACTTATCCAAGCTTATACCGGTCATAAGTAAAAAATTCAAAATTTTAAGCAGACTCTAGCCAAAATAAGTGCACATGCATTATCTTCCTACTCGTGTCCAGCATATTTATATTCTATTATTTAAATTTTAAGTCCAGTTTGGCCCTTTGAGAAGCAATTATCTCTTGCACATAACTGGGAACTGTTTGGCCAGAATTTCGGAGTTTTGTTGGCTTGTGTGCTTCCGATACTAATTTATGAAAGAACGTACAAATCACTGAGTGACAGTAAATGTTTTTGTGCTTCCAAACCATCACCCTAATATTTTCATATAAGGTTTGCAATTAGGTGAAGTGTTTAATATTATATGTCTTTTAAATATTTATTATAAGGGAAATGGAAATTATGCTGCATCATAAATCTTTAAACAAAATGTAGCATGTAATAACTTTTCTTTCCCTTTTTGTGAGAGGTAAAGAATAAATTATGTTTATCATTTTTAGCATCATTAATTAACCTGGTCTCTTTATGTGCATAAAAATCAATGTGTTTTTTAAGGCTGCAAGATTACATTCCTGTAGTTAGAAATGTGGTGAGTTGTACAGAAAAACTATTCAGAAGGGATTTATTTAGACCATGTAGGGTTATACAGACAGGGCAATGATTGCTATTGTTACATAATAACATTTTATAAAATAGAAGACAAAATGTCTTTCAGTAAACTAATGTAAATGAATGATATTTTGTTCCATTTCTCTACTAATTCACCTTCTTGGATTTTTCTACATTACTCAGTAAAAGTAAAATATACTGGGTTTGTATTAATGTTTAAATACAGAAACAGACACACAACTTAAGGTATTTCATTTTGTTGTAGTTACGTTAACTCTTCCACAAAGTACTTTGATTTTGCGGTTGCTACTTAGATTTTAAAATGTAGACAGTAATTTCACTTGTGAATTTTATGTAATATGGATGAGTTAAAGATTCTGTGACAATCTGTTTGCTATTCCCTAACATTTTTATTAGTGCAAAATAAATGGTTTTTATTTTTTAAGGAACACTTGGATACAGAATCTGTCAATGTTTAATAATATTCTCATTATTTTATTGCATATTTCTTTGTAACTTCTAGACCTTAGAAAATCTATTTTCTGATGTTTACTCTGACACAATATTTGTTGTAACTTCATCTTAACCCATTCAATAAGACTGCATTCTGTTTGATTCTGCATTGCTAACAATTATGTATTTCAAGAATTTCAAAGGATCTTGGAAAATGCTTCCTCATGAACCTTCCATAATAACTTCCAACAGCTGATTGATTCTGACAAAATGTTCCAAGTTAATGAAGAATGTCTATATAGACCCTGAATCTGCTTGATGCTCAGGCCCCCATATTGTAGACAAAGAATGAAAAGAAGCATGTCTTATTTATTATACCAGAGACTACAGTTCATAGACTTACTAGTATGTTATGAAAAAAAAAGTGTGAGACTTTTGAATTCATGTTGTAGACTCAATTCAAATTATTGGAGTCGCAATCTGGGTATGAAGGTATATTTCATAATTTATGAAATTATGCAATTTCATAATTTCATAATTTGAAATTATGCAAAATAGAAGTTCTGAGATCAAATATTTTCTCATTTTCTAGTTGGGGAAGCTGAAATCTAAGGAGGAAGACAAAGTAACATGCCCAAATGACACTGCTACACACAGAGACAAACAGGATGGAAGTCTATGTGTCCTGAATCACAATTTAGTACACTTTTTTCTAAATATGATTTATTCTTAACAGCTAAAGTAACATGCTCAGAGAAAAACAAGTAGCCTTAACTACATACATTAATACACAAGAAGCTACAAAAAACACTAAATAGATGGCTTAAGAATTCAGAAAAAAGAGGTTGGAAAAAAACTAATAAAATTACAGACAGATTAATGAGTCGAAAAACAAAACACTAGAAGTTATGAATAAATCCTAAAACTAGCTCTAAACCAAAAAGATACAGAAAATGTATTTAGAATGCTATCAAGAAAAAATAGGAGAAAAGTATCCAAAAGTAAAAAAGAAGAGAGCAATAACCTTAGAAAAAAAAAAAAAAATGTATCATAAAGCTGCTTTCTCAAACATATGTAAATAAATGTGAAAACAGATGAAATAAGTTTCTAGGAGAATTATAAATTATCAAAACAGACCAGAAAGGAGATTTTGAAAAATTGAAAGAGTATGATTTCCATGGAAGAAAGAAAGTGGTCAGATAGAACTCATCAAAAAAAAAAAAAAAAAGAAAAAAATCAGTAAATCCAGGTGGTTTCTTGGAGGAGTTAACTAAACCTTTAAAGAGAAGATAATCTCAATGCTATTTAATCTCTTCCAGAATATCAGAAGGAAAGTAATTTAAGTTACATAATATTGATATTCTCAGAAGCAACTAAAACAAAACTATTTAAAGATGCTCACTTAGGTAGTAAAGAAAAAAAAAAAAAACCCAAAAAATGACAGAATTGACATGAGTGCTGGAATAGGCTCATACATACGAGAATTATTTGTTAGGTTTTTAGGAACTAGGCAAGCCAGTTGAAATGTTGGGAGCTTGAAATCTGCCATGATGGGAATATTTATTTCATGGACATCAGCAAATGCTACAAAGTTCAGGGCGTTTTCCCCCGTAGACCATCATCAGATCTTGAAAAAGCTCAAGGTAACAGTTACAGCTAGTCAAGAATAAAGGTATTGTGACTTAGAAAAGGCATGTGAAGGTTTCTTGAGCTGGGTGATAGTTGTATAAGTTACTTTAATTAAAGTTGTATACTGACAGGTGCCTCACACCTGTAATCCTAGCACTTTGGGAGGCCGAGGCTGGTAGATCACTTGAGCTCAGGGGCTCAAGACCATCCTATAGTCCCAGCTATTTGGAGGCTGATGTGAGAGGTTTGCTTGAGCCCAGGATGAGGAGGAAAATGGCATATTTATTTTTCTGTAGATATGTTCAGTCGTTTAGATGTTAAAATGTATTCACTTTTTCCTGTCAAGCTGATGGTTATTAAAAAATTAATTTTCATTCCTGTTATGACAGAGGAGACTGAGTCTCTTCATCATTTATTGATCATTATTAATGATTTACATATTTCCTCTGAGTTGTCTTTTCAAATCTTTTGTGTATTTTTCTATCGACTCTTTTTCTAAATTGCTTATCTAAGCTCTTCAGATATTTTGGATTCTGATCTTTTGTTATATTGCACATTACTTCTAGTCTTGGTCTATATGTTAGGTTTCTTTTTTTTTACAGTTTTTAAAATATAAATTTTAATTTTATTTTAGGCAAATGTATTCATCATTTATACTACAGTTTGTGCTTTTCATACATTCTTTAAGAAGCTCTTCCTTATCCCAGGGTAATTGAAAATATCCTTCCATTTTATTCTAAAATTTTAAAGTTTCCTTTTTATATTTAGATATTAAATCCACCTAGTTTATGCCTTTTGTATAGGGTGAGATAGGAATCACACCTTTAGTTTTCCAACCGGTAACCAATTGTCCCTGGACAATACATTGAAAAGTTAATCCTTTCCCAAACAATTTTATTTTTAAATTTTACTCCCTTTTAAATTCTGTATAAGCAAATGTATTACTATAAAATATAAACACAGAATGCAAAAATACCCAGAAAAATAACGAGAAAAATTGTCAACTGCCAAATTCAATTGTCTAAATATTCATAAAAATTTGAACTACTAAAATGCAGTTAAAGTCATGTGTAAAATAAAGAAAATTATTTGAATCATCTGGGAAATCCTGAATATCTCACATGTGGTTCTGAGTATGATGGAACACCCTTCTAAGAAAGTTTGAAGGCCCAGGTTTCTTTAAATGAGCACAAAGTTAGTGACATGACCCAGTTTCCCCACATCATGAACAGAAAAGGGAAATAGAAAAAAAATAGTTGTGCCATTTCTGGAGGTAGGGGACCAAAGTTACTCATTTCCTTTTGCTTACATAACAGATTGTGTGGCTGCCCTTACTGGTAGCTGAGGAATAACTGTGGAATAATAACCATATCTTTAAAAGAGAAGACCTTGAATTTGGCTTATGTAGCAAGGGTAGCATTTTCTTTTAATGCTATCATTGCATAGGTTTCAAGTGGATTCTAAAGCTCCTTCAGACATCCGAGTGTCTATAGCAATTTTAACAGAATTTCAGTAATGATGGGCATTCTATAATTCTGCACTATCCAATATGGAGTCAGTAGCCACATGTAATTATAGAACACTTAAAATATGGCTAGTGTGGCTGAGGAACTAAGTTTAATTTTATTTAAGTTTGTCTTCTATTTTTAACTTTTTATTTTGAAATATTATAGATTCTGTGGAAATTCAGAGATATGTATAGAAATGTCCTATTCACTCTTCTTCCAGCCTTTCTCAATGTTACTATCTTGTATAACTACAGTACAATAGCAAAACCAGGAAATTGATACTGGTAAAATCCATAGGGAATATTCATCTTTCACTATTTTTTATGCACTTGTGTAAGTATAGCTTCATGTAACTACTACAATTGAGACACAGAACTGTGCTATTACCACAAGTTTCTCTCATACTGTTTGTACCATTTAACCCATCCCTGACATATTCCTAATTATGAATCTCTTCTCCATCTCTACAATTTTGTTATGTCAGGAATGCCATCTAAACGGAATCATACAGTATGAAATATTTGAGATAACTCTTTTTCACTCAGCAAAATTATCTAAAGGTTTATCAAAATCATTGCATGTATTTTTATTGCTGAGTAGTAGTCTGTGGCATAGATGTAACATAGTTTGCTTAACCATTTAACCATTTGCCCAATGAAGGACATGTGAGTAGTTTCCAGTGTGGGACTATCACAAATAAACCTGATGTAAATGTTTATGTATAGGGTTTGGGGTGAATACAAGTTTTTACATCTCTGGATAAATGTCTGAGAGCAAAATATCTGGGTCCTGTAGTAAAACCCTTTTTAGTTTTTTGAGTTTTGTTTTTTTTTACTTTGAGTTCCAGGATATGTGTGCAGAATGTACAGGTTACATAGGTTTACATGCGGCATGGTAGTTTGCAGCACCTATCAACCTGTCATCTAGGTTTTAGGCCCCACATGTGTTAGGTATTTGTGCTAATGCTCTTCCTTCCCTTGCTCCCCAACCCTTGACAGGCCCCAGTGTGTGTTGTTCCCCTTCCTGTGTCCATGTGTTTTCATTGTTCAACTCCTACTTATGAGTGAGAACATGTGGTGTTTTTTTGTTCCTTTGTTAGTTTGCTGAGAATGATGGCTTCCAGCTTCATCCATGTCCCCGCAATTAATATGATCTCATTCTTCGTTATGGCTGGATAGTATTCCACAGTGTATATGTGCCAGATTTTCTTTATCCAGTCTATCACTGATGGGCATTTGAGTTGGTTCCAAGTCTATACTATTGTAAATAGTGCTGCTACATATGCATGTGTCTTTGTAGTAGAATGATTTATAATCCTTTGGGTGTATGTCCAGTAATGGTATTATTTCTGGTTCTAGATCTTTGAGTAATCACCACACTGTCTTCCACAATGGTTCAACTAATTTACACTCCCACCAACAGTGTAAAAACATTCATATTTCACCACAGCCTTGCCAGCATCTATTGTTTCCTGACTTTTTAATGATCGCCATTCTGACCGGCATGAGATGGTATCATTGTGGTTTTGAATTGCATTTCTCTAATTATCAGTGATGATGAGCTTTTTTTATATGTTTGTTGGCCACATAAATGTCTTCTTTTGACAAGTGTCTGTTCATATCCTTTGCCCACTTTTTGATGGTGTTTTTTTTTTCTTGTAAATGTGTTAAAATTTCTTGTAGATTCTGGATATTAGACCCTTGTCAGATGGGTAGTTTATAAAAAGCTTATCCCATTCTGTAGTTGCCTGTTCACTCTGATGCTAGTTTCTTTTGCTGTAGAGCAGCTCTTTTGATTAATTAGATCCCATTTGTCAATTTTGGTTTTTGTTACAATTGCTTTTGGTGTTTTAGTCATGAAGTCTTTGCCCATGCCTATGTCCTGAATAGTTGTGCCTAGGTTTTCTTCTAGGGTTTTTGTTTGTTTGTTTGTTTTTGGTTTTGGGTTTCACATTTAAGTCTTTAGTCCACGTTGAGTTAATTTTTGTATAAGGTGTAAGGAAGGGGTCCAGTTTCAGTTTTCTGCATATGGCTAGCCAGTTTCCCCAGCACCCACGTATTAAATAGGTAATCCTTTCCCCATTGCTTGTTTTTGTCTGATTTGTCAAAGATCAGATGGTTGTCGAGGCCAATATCCCTGATGAACATTGATGCGAAAATCCTGAATTAAATACTGGCAAACCGAATCCAGCAGCACATCAAAAAGCTTATCCACCATGATCAAGTTGAGTTCACCCCTGGGATGCAAGGTTGGTTCAACACAGGCAAATCAATAAATGTAATTAATCACATAAACAGAACCAGTGACAAAAACCATGATTATCTTAATAGAAGCAGAAAAGGCCTTCGATAAAATTCAACATCACTTCATGTTGTAAACTCTTAAACTAGGCATTGATGGAACATACCTCAAAATAGTAAGAGCTATTTAAGACAAACCCATACCCAATATCAAACTGAATGGACAAAAGCTGGAAGTATTCCCTTTGAAAACGGGCACAAGACAAGGATGCCCTTTCTCATCACTCCTATTCACATAGTATTGGAAGTTCTGGCCAGGGCAATCAGGAAACAAAAAGAAATAAAGTGTATTAAAATAGAAAGAGAAGAAGTCAAATTGTCTCTGTTTGCAGACGACATGATTGTGTACTTAGAAAAACCCCTTGTCGGCCTGGCGCAGTGGCTCAGGCCTGTAATCTCAGCACTTTGGCAGGCCAAGGCAGGCGGATCACGAGGTCAGGAGATTGAGACCATCCTGGCGAACACAGTGAAACCCCATCTCTACTAAAAATACAAAAAAAAAATTAGCCAGGCGTAGTGGTGAGCGCCTGTAGTCCCATCTACTCAGGAGGCTGAGACAGGAGAATGGTGTGAACCCGGGAGGCGGAGCTTGCAGTGAGCCGAGATCTCACCACTGCACTCCAGCCTGGGCAACAGAGCGAGACTCCGTCTCAAAAAAAAAGAAACCTTGTCTCAGCCTAAAAAACTCCTTAAGTCGATAAGCAACTTCAGCAAAGTCTCAGGATACAAAATCAATGTGCAAAAATCACAGGCATTCCTATCCACCAACAATAGACAAGCAGAGAGCCAAATCATGAATGAACTTCCATTCACAGTTGCTACAAAGAGAATAAAATATCTAGGAATACAGCTTACAAGTGATGTGAAGAACCTCTTCTAGGAGAACTACAAACAACTGCTCAAGAAAATAAGAGAGGATGCAAACAAATGGAAAAACATTCCATGCTCATGGATAGGAAGAATCACTATCATGACAATGGCCACACTGCCCAAAGTAATTTATAGATGCAATGCTATTCCCATCAAGCAACCATTGACTTTCTTCATAGAATTAAAAAAAAAACGACTTTAAATTTCATATGGAACAAAAAAAGCCTGTATAGCCAAGACAATCCTAAGCAAAAAGAACAAAGCTGGAAGCATCATGCTACCTGACTTCAAACTACACTACAAAGCTACCGTAACCAAAACAGCATGGTACTGGTACCAACACACACATATACACCAATAGAACATAACAGAGACCTCAGAAAAAACACCACACGTTTTTAGCTTTAAAAGAAACTGTCAAACAATTTTTCAGTTTTATTTCATCTTAATGAAAATTTTAAAACCCACAGCTTACTTTATTTATACTCAATGGTGAATAACAAAAGCTTTACCTCTAAGACCAGGATCAAAGCAAGGATGCCTGCTCTTGCCACTCCTATTCAACATAGTACCAGAAGTCCCAGCCAGTGCAATCAGGCAAGTTAAAGAACTAAAAGGCATTCAAATTGGAAAGGAAGAAGCAAAATTATCTCTGTTAACAGGTGACATGATCTTACATGTAGAAAATGCTTAAGATTCTTTAAAAAAAAAAAATCATGGTAAAACTAATAACTGAGTTCAGGCAAGTTGCAGGATACAAAATGTTTCTAGACACTAGTAGTAAAAAAAAAAAATCCTAAAAGAAAATGAAGAAAATAACTCCATTTACAATAGTATCAAAAAAATTAAATGTTTAGGAATAAGCTTAACCAAGGAGTCAGAGGACTTGCATACTGAAAACTACAAAATATTATTGAAATTACAAAAATAAATGGAAAGTCATTCAATAAATGTGGATTGGAAAACTTAATATTAAGATGTCAATACTACTGAAAGAGATCTACAGATTCACTGTAATCCCTATCAAAACCCAAAGGCATTTTTGGCCAAAATTTAAAAATCCATCCTAAAATTCACATGGAATCTCAAGGCAACACAAATAGCCAAAGCAATCTTGAAAAGAACAAAAATTGGAGGCCTCACACTTTCTGATTTTAAAACTTACAATAATCAAAATAGTGTCATACTGGCATAAAGACAGACATGGAGACCAATGGAATAGAGTGGAGTTCAGAAATAGACCCTTATATATATAAAGTCAAATGATTTTCCACAAAGGTATTGAGAGTTTTGCTAAGATTTAGGTCTTGGAAAAGGCCAGTGTTTTCAATAAATGGTGCTGGGAAAACTGGATTATCTACATGCAAAAGAAGCAGCAGTCCTCATGTTATACCGCATTTAAAAATTAACTGAATATTGTTGAAAGACCTAAACATAAGAACTAAAGTATAAAACTCGAAGAATAAAACACAGGAGAAAACTTCATGACATTGGATTTGGTAATAATTTCTTGGATATGACACCAAAAGTATAAGCAATAAAAGAAAAAAATAGATGTTGAACTTCAAGATTAAAAACTTTTGTGTGTCAAAAAGCACTACCAACAAATAGTGAAAAAGAAACCAATAAAATAAGAGAAAATAGTAATTCTTTATCAGGAATTTCTAATTCCTGATAAGAAATTAATATCCAGAATATACCAACGACTCCTACAACTCAACAACAAAAAAAGCAAACAATCCAACTAAAAAATGGGCAAAAGACTTGGATAGACATTGTTCCAAAGGAGATATACAATGCCAATAAGCATAGGAAATATGTTCAACATAAGTAATCATTAGGGAAATACAAATTAAAACCACCATGAAACACCACTTCACATCCATTAGGATGGCTACTATCAAGAAAAAACAGAAAACAAGTTTTGGCAAGGATGTGGAGAAATTTGACCATTGTGGAAAAATTTGAATACTTGTGTATTGCTGGAGGGAATGTAAAATGGTGCAGCCACTGTGAAAAATGATATTGCGATTCCTCGAAAATTTAAAAGAATTACCATATGATCCTGCAATTCCACTTCCAGGTATACACTTAAAAGAAATGAAAGCAGGAACTTACATACTTATACACTCATGTACAGTGCAGCATTATTCATAATAGCCAAAAGGTGGAAGCAACCCAAGTGCCCATTAAGAGATGAGTGGATAAAGAAAATGTGGGTGGTACATGCATTCAATGGAACATTATTAAACCTTTAAAAGGAAAAACATTTGAGTATATGCTACAATATATGCATGAACTTTGAAGACATTATGCTAAATGAAATAAGCCAGTCACAAAAGGACAAATATTGTATGACTCAACTTATATGAGATACCTATATTAGTCAAATTCACAGAAACGGAAGGCAGATGGGGAGTTTACATTAAGTATAGAGTATCTGTTGAGGAAGATGAACACGCTCTGGAGATGGAGGGTGGTAATGGTTGCACAACAGTGTAAATGTACTGAATGCCATAGAAATGTACACTTACAAAGGATTGAGATGGTAAACTTCATGATGTATACCATAATAGAAAAACAATTTAAGTAGTCATATATGGCTAGTGGCTACTGTATTGGACAGCACAAGTCAAAACGAGCTACAGTCATTTAGATAATGTGAGGTGGGGACTGAAACAAGAAACAAATAGCCAACGGCAAAACAAACAAACAAAAAAAGAAAGAAAAAAAAAATCACATCCATGAAAGTGTCAGAAATTTGAGTCTTCCTATCCGTGGAAGACAGTATCGACAAGAAGACTGGCCATATTGGTTGTATCTCCCCATTTTAATATTGCAACCCACAGCCCTTGTGTTTTCCTACCTTAGACCAGATTTTCTATTTTGTGGGTTTTAAAAGATGCTACGGGTAATCTCATGTTCTTAATGCAGGAGCAATCATATTGTCCCATCTGGAGTATGTTTTTAGTTTCCTTGGAAAGAGCATCAAGCCATATAATTATCTCTACTTATATAGATACTTGAAACAGTCTCTCTTTAGGACATAGGTAATTCTGATGCAAAGGTCAGTATCTGGAGTCTTTCCCGTGAAGTGGTCATGCCAAAAAAGAAAGTCAAGGAAAAGTATTACCGCATTACTGCTGTCACATCACCATTTATGAACTAATTCACATTTATTTTGTGAGAAGGTAATAAGTACTAATGTGAAAAATCTATACCTCAGTATATTCTGAGTTAATATACTTAGTATTCAAAATTCAAATTCTGAGTTAATCCAACTTAATTTTTATGCCTTCTCAATACCTCTAACATGTTAATACCAAATGTGACTCTCCAATAATGAGATATAGCACATAAAAAGGGTATTTGCAAATGTATCGAACCACGAAAGTCACTTTTCAGAGGCCTCTGAATATGCTTGGGAAATTTTACTAATGAGCTGCATTTCACTAATCAGCTGAGGCAGTATGAAGACAGCACAGTAGAACAGCTGAGTGAATCTGGGGAATTTCGAGAACTCAGGTGGAACTACAGAATCACAAGTTGAACTATTCCAGGTACTTTTTGTAATAGGTTATAAGGTCAGATGTTAAACATGTACAAAATTAGGACAGAAGCCTAAAGGTCAAGAAAGGTAGGCCTTGAAGAGCAAACACAAGGATTTTTATTTTGTGAAAACAGGAACTAACGAAAGTTTTGGTGCAGAAGAAGCTGGATGGTTGCCCTTCGCTGGGCAGATGTGGCCTGGATGAGTAGAGAATTGGAACTGAAAGACCAGTTAAGTGCTCCCTAAGCTGAAGTACTGAGCATGTGAAGTAAGCCAGGAAATCAAGTTTGGGAAATATAGCATGATTATATGATTTTTGAGTCTAGTGCTCAGTATTTTACAGTCAGTTGTACTCTGAAAGTTTTTTTTCTTAGTCTCAAAACTGTTGAAGATTAGAACTTAAGTTTGATTCTAAAAACAGCTTTGCTCTTTGCTGTACAATTAAACTTGAGCTGTAGCTATCTGCACACCTTTTGTTATTGGGACACAAGACTAGCAACATGCAATTTCTTTCTGAAAAATGACACGAAAAGCATGCATTCACTCCATGCAGGATGGTGCTTCTGCCACTGTCCATGAGATGGAAGTCAAGAACTGAGTGGGAAAAAGACATGAGGCATAATCAGTTTCATCTTCCATGAAGAAGTTATTACACATATAATGAGGCAGAACCCTTCCAATTTCAATAATAATGGAGTGAATATCATTGAGATTACTGAATCAAATTAATGAATTAGCTAGTGGTAAGAATAAAACAACAAGATAATAAAAGCCAGGGTACTCTGTACCCACATGCGCTTTACACATACACATTATGGAGAGTAGCCAAGTTTCAATTCCTAATCAGCTACATCCATTCTTTAAATAAGAGAAAATGGTACTTAAGAATGTTTAGAGTTACGGAGCTAAAATTATTTCTCCTTGAAGTGGAATATGCAAGTGGAAGGGCAATAATAACAATGTATAAGGTCAAACATAGTGAACTTAGGTGAGAGGCCACAAAGAAAGGCACTAGTCAGCTGTCTGTTTGCAAAAAACTACAGGCTGTGCAGATGGAGGCAGCAAGGAAGCCTCAATTCCTATGTTGCATTTCAAACGCACAGTCTACTGTGGTTCTCTAGTCATTAATTACTATACTCCTCCCTTTGCCCTAACGAAAAGAACACAAAACTACTCATCATGCAGTGGGAAAAATTGTAACTAGTAGCTCCCTAGATATTTCGTTATTTAAATCAGCATAAAATAATGATATGAAATCCCTATAAAATTGAAGCCACCTTCTTCTCACTTTTAAAACTATACTTTGACTAACAGACGTGTCTTATTTAACACCATGTAACAAGCCCCCTCAAATATATCTTTTATAACTGTGCCTTGACCACAGTTATATAATCTAGAGAATTATAAAATGTGCTCCTGATCAAAACTAGTAACATGACCAGATTCATTATTCACTTTACTGAGATTATTTGTTCAAGTGAGGCTATTAATGGATTGGATAATAACCATCAGATAAAGTACTAATAAAATGTTGAAAGCAAGCAAATTAAGTCATCACAGGCCTTGAGAAACAATGACTGAGGCTGCCATAATCGTCTGATTTGTAGAAGTTTCAGGCTGAAATAATGGCTCAGACTTTTTTCCTGCTGTTATGCTTTGTGAAATAAATGTGTGAAGTCCACAAAGACTAACCAAATGTACAAATTTGAACTTCTAATGAATACAATGACATTTAAAAGTCTCAAAGGGCTCCTTCATAACAGTAAAATCATTCCACTGAAGTAAAAAAAATTTTTAAAATATTGGGAAAAAGGGCCAGGCTATGTCATTAGTACATATTGGCCAGAGGCAAAGAGGGTGACGCAGAGATGTTCCATATTAAATTATAACTTGTAATCAATTCTAGCCTTTTCTCATTAGAAGCATTCAACAACCATTAGAAAAAGTTGTCACCCATCAGATGATGTCTTGACATTCCCATATATCTTATATTATTTCAATAACAAATACCATGTTAAGTCATTAAAACATCTTTATGTATATGTGTGTCTTCCAGAAAAAAAAAAAACTACGGTAAAATGATAGTTTATATTTGTATGGCAGCATAATTTATACTTGCATTATCTCTTTGGATTTTAAAACTGTCTTCTAAAGTTGATAAGACAAGTGTTAATTTCACCATTTCGCAAATAGAGAGTAAGAGACTCGCCCCCAAATCACCTGATATTCTGATTCAAAATTCAGGGAGGTTCCTATTGAGTTTTGCTCTCCCTTGGTTTGCCCTTTATGTTGAAAGGGCAGAGATATCACCTTCTTTTAAAGAAGAGACCAAAATGCAATGATAGAAAGAGCACTAACCCTTGTTGAAGAAAAGTCTCCCGACAAAATTCTGACTGGTCACTTGATTTGTCAAAGGTACTAGCTCGGAGCTAAAGGAAATAAATCTTATACCACTTTAATTTCTCTGTGAAAACAATGGAATCTTACATTGTTGTATCTGATTCTTAATATGTAAGAAAATGAAAACTTAATGCTAGATCACAAGCTAATATTACAACATACTATATGTATACATGCGCGCGCGCACACACACACACACGCACACAGGTACATATTTTTCCAAAGGGATATTAACAACTCATTCACTTTATCTTCATAATAATATTTAAGCATATTGCAAAATAGCACAGACCAAAGATGAGTCACCCATCCCCCGAGGTTTGATTTTATGACTGCCTTAGGGTAGATAATTACAACAACAATAATTACAACATTGAATCTATTCTCCTTGACCAAAAAGATCCACCTATCTGCTAGGAATTAAGTCCAGATCATTTTGACTTACACATGTAAATTTATAATACCACCACCTTGCGTTGGTATATTTTAATTTTTCAGCAGGCTTTCACATGCTAATACACAGTGCTACACTTCTGAGTTTAATGAAAAAATCTTCAGCTCCCTGGCTCTGGGCCTCACCTTGTGAAGTCTGTCATTTCCATCATGATCATACACATCTGCTTGGCCAGTACAATGATATCATTGCCGCTGTCGTCCCATTTGGCCACTTCTGCATCCAGCTTGCTTTTCTCTTGATGGAATATCTCCACCTGCTCAGCTATTTTTGCCTTCTCCTCCTGCGGTAGTTGCGCCATGATGGCCTGCGTGGGTTACAGAAAAAGCGTGAGTGACGGTGACAAAGGAAGTACAGACCGTATGTTGACTCTGCCTTCTGCGGATGGCAGAGTCAGACCCTGCAAAGGCTTATGAGCTACCCTGTCATTTCGAAAAGCACGTCTTTCTCCATTCCAGAGAGGCCACGAGCACAGGCTGATAAGCTCCCCAAAGTCCCCGTCCCACTCCCATATATGAAAAATACAGAGATATCCAAAGCTACGTGCGCACTGGCAATAACAGAACTTCTCTGCCGCTTTGATGGCATATGTTTGTTCAAAAGAAGCTATTCTTGACAATTTTTATATTTGGTCTCAGGAAACTTTTACCAGATGAAAGAATGCACCTCTTTCAACACTGAAATCTGTTCAGAGAAGGGAAAAAAGAAAAACGGCCTTCTGTCGCTGGAAAGGAGAGGAATTTTAAACACTATCTGAGCATCCAAGTGGGGGAGGATGGGGCTACTTTCTATGAGTGTAAGTGAAGGTGTCTACAGAGAGATGCCAAACAAAAATCCCCTGCCCAGCACTCCAGGGATGGTGTGCCTACTCTCAGCCCTCCCCCATCTCCTTCGGGGTGGTGGCATGCCTGTGGCTCCTTGTTAAAGCCTTTGAGTACGTAGGCAGAAAAGTTATAATGGGATAAAGATAAAATTAGGAAGCATGGGTTCATTTTCAATAACTGCTAGGTAAGAAAATGTAGAAAAAGGAGAACTGTAGTCTTCTTATTCATGGATTCTTCATTTGCCAATTTGCCTACTCTCTAAAATATATTTGTAACCCCCAAATCAAGGCTTGTAGCATTTTCATGGTCATTTGCAAATGTGGGCAGAGCAGCAAAAAATTTGAGTTGCCCGACATGCATATTCCCAGATGAGGTTGAACAAGGCAATGCTCTGCCTTCCTTTTTCAGCTCTCGTACTGTAAACAAGTGTACTTTTTACAGTCTATTTAATGCTACATTTTTCATATCTTTGTGCTTTTTGTTAGTAACTTTGCTGTTTAAAATGGCTCCAAGCATGGTGCTGAAGTGCGTCTAGTGTCCCTGAGCATGAGAAGGCTGGCATGTGCCTTATGGAGAAAATACATGTGTTAGCTAAGCTTCAATGAGGCATGAGTTACAGAGTTATTGGCTGTGAATTCAATGTTAATGAATCAGAAATATAAAGTGTCTAAACGGAAACACCCATTAAACATGGTTATGTATTGATCAGTTGAAGAAAATGTCTTGACTGGCAGCTCTGAGGAACCTAATGCTCTATTTCCCCTAGGACCAATGATTAAATATTTGCTAATTAAATGTTCATGATGACTTTATAGAATAACTATCAGGAGTAATGAGAATCTACTATATTTGTTAAACACCATTTAGGTAGCAAGCCCTGAATGAAATGTGTGACATCATCTTATCACATCCTCCCAAAACTGTATGCAACCTGCTTCTTCACAGACAGGGGAATGTGAATAGGTACTTCCAACTCCCCTGCTTCTGGGATACCCGTATTTTCCAGAAGACAGACCAAGAGAGTACAGTTTGGGGGACTGCAGTTTCTGCAATGAACAAGTAAAATAACACACGAAAATGCTTCCTAAATTATAAATCTTCTCCTGGTGTGAGTGAATAAATTTGGAAGGACTATAACTAAGGTCTAATAGAGGTTCAGGCAATGTGATCTCAGAAAAACTGGGTTCAACAAGGGCTCTGTAGCTGACAGGGGTTAAGACTTCACTGTTATATGGATCTATCACTGATCTCTTCAGATAGAATATTGGCATAGTCAATAATTACCTCAAAAGGTGATGGTGGGCAGCAAATTAAATAATATGTGTTTTTTCAAATAAAATGAAAGTAAGCATGTATAGAATTATCATTAACATTATATTATAATTTCTGGCATTAATTTGCCTTTCCAACTATCCCTCTGGCTCATTTCTTAGTTGCCACAGGGAAAGAGATGGGCTCGGGGTCTATGCAACTATCTACAAATAGAAGATTGTTATGATTCCTTATGTATATCCACAAATACTGGGTACTGTGCTGAGGCTTATGTATGTCAAATAACAATCTATTTAATCATTCTAATACTATTACTATCCCCATTTTAATAATAATATCTAGGCCCAGAGAAATTCATAAAATTCCTAACATCACACAATAGGCTCTAGGAATAGGATTCAAACCCGCTTGAACTAAGATCATTCTTAACCAGTGTGCACAACTGGATCATCAGTTGTGCATGGCCATGCAGCTTACCCACTGTCCTGGGGTCCTCAACCGAGTGGGGCAAGGGTCACTGAAATCACTAGCACTGCTCGCCACGCTGTGCATCCTGGTGGATGCCACAGACATGAGTTGCCTATGGTGTCCGATTTGCCTAAAGGTATCCTTGAACCAGTGGCTGCCCAGATGCTTCTTACTAGTAGCCACATCTACTGACTTCCATGGATGCATGTATGTGGCTTTAAATAGCATGTGTATGTATGTTTGGATATGCATGTGTACGTGTAAATTTTAATCCATATTTAAAAATCCAGACTTGTATGAATACTATTAAGATATTTAAAATACTATATCTAGAAAGATAAAGTAGCTTTAAAAACTGTATTTAAAAAGATGCTTGATATACAAGAGTTTATTATAACCTCACATTTGCAATGTTGTGTTCATAGCAAGACAGCTAATTCCACTATATCTGAGATATATTTGATTTACAGAAATTAAATATGCATTTTTTTCTTTATCCCTTTCTGATGACCTATTGCTGTTTTTGGTTTATTGTCCTCCTTATACAGAAGAGCGAATCATGCTTTACTTAGACCTCATAGGTCCTAAACCAGCATCATTTAAAGCATTCGCTAGGTGCTTCTCTGTAAAAGAATCCGTAAAACTATCAGCAGACTCCCAGACTCAATGTTCAATCCCCAGATGAAAAGCAATGCACATTTCATTGTCCCAACACAAGGTTAATTTGTGCACTGAAAGGTGAATACTTCTCTGTCAACTATAGCACTTGCGTCTCCATTATACAATTTAGCACTTGAATATTAACTGCTTTGCTTTGCTAATTAATTCCTATTAATGCCCCACTGCTCACTTCTTTATATGCTTCCCTAGAGATTAGGCTGCCATATCCTGCCCAGAGTAGAAGCTTAATAAACATCTTTTGACTGCTTAAAGATTTTTCCACTCACTGCATTAACATAATTCAAGAGAAGTTGCCAGAACTGACATACACATTCTAAGGACACAATTCTGAAGAAAAACTGTCCCCTCCAATGCAAGTTTGCAAAGGAAGATATTATTTTGACTCTAGGGGTGCTTGACCTGCATAATACACTTAATGATGTGTGACTTGGGTGAAAGCATCCTTCCATTTGCGTCTGCTTATGTAGCTATCAATGAGCTGAAGTCTCTTCCTAAATATTCTTAAAATGCTCTTGCTTTTAAAAATTCATAATTGGCCTTTTCTGAAACTGGGATTTAAAAAAAGGTTATCTATAAACAGTAGATCACAAACTGTGAAATTTGCAAGTTAATCAAATTAGAATTCAACACATGAGTTTTAATTAGGTCTTATCAATGTAACTCAGCAGTTTGAAATGTTAACACATTAAAGCCATTCTAGCTAGAAAAAAATAGAAGCTAGCTACACTGAAATCAAACTCAATATAAAATACAAAACATGCAATTATTCATTCCCTCAAACTAAGGGAACATGAGAAAAATTATCTTCATGGCCAAGAGGAAAGGGGACATATCAGATTTTCTGTTTGTATAATATGATTACCCGGGACCGGTTGACGTTTCTGCTCTTCACAGTAGCCAAGCACAGCTCTCCAAATTGTTGATCTGCCTGATGTGGGGTCCCAAATTAGTGGTATCAGAGATATTAATCCAAAAGGATTCCTTCCGCCTACCCCAGAGTCCCTCCCAGCCTTTCCTCTGAATCACCAACCGTTTTTTGGTGATTGTTATAAACCCTACCTATTAAACTAAAAGTGAAAATCACTAATAAAAGCAAACAACCATTCAAATAGCACTGAATCCTTTCTGAATTTAAATCTCAAGGAGATTTTGATATAATTATCTTCCAATTTCCAGAGAAAAAATGATTTTTAAAGTCTATGGGTCCCCAAACTGACAAGTGTTCATTTCTTAAGCCTAGAGCAAGAGGCTAACATTGAGTTTCAAGTACAAGAATGTTTATAAATAACAATTAAAGGGACTAAAACTCAATGTGCCCGTTTCTACTCACTTGACTTTAAAGCAGTATAATAAATATAAGTAGTTAAGGAGTGGATCCTTTGATTCTTACCACTCTCTAGCTGTGAAGTGAATTGGGAAATTGAGGTAATTGTCCCATTAACTCAAGTAAAAACTCTCATGATTGCCTGAATTATCCAACTCTTTCAGGTGAAATTAGTTAGTCAGCCTTCTAATGAATGATTAGCTCAAGCCACAAGCATCACTATTACCACCAACTTAATTATTACATATTTATATGATAAATCCTGTGATACATTTATCATGGAATTCTCCCTATGACCTTATGAGGTAGCATACGGGGAGATGAAGCGTAGAGAGGTTAAGAAAGTTGCCCCAAAGTCACACAGCTTCACTAAGTCCATATTTAAAATCAGGTCTGTGTGACTCCAAATAATATATTGTATCACCAAGGTTAAGTGCCCAGCAATTGTCACTAACCTATTTTAACTATGCCAGCCTGTGGAGAAACAGTTTATATTATGTCATGTCTAGGATCAAAGGGTAAGATCACCTCCACATTTTATCAGATCACCACCATCACCACCATCCATATTGATTCCCATTCATTCCCTCGCCCTAACTGCACCCCCACCCCCTCCTCTCCCTCAGAATGTTGTAGGCAAGCAGCAGACATGGGCATATAAAGGACATTTTTTAAATACTTTCATTCCAGAATTTGAGAGCAATGTTGGATGGGGTTACTAAAAGCTTATCTCCCACTCAAACCTTCTTATAGATTAATTTACCATTTACAGAAAGGGAGACTTTCTCTAGATGTGAACACAAAGTAATATCATTAACATGGGAGGACTTGCTGCAGGGAAGAGCAAATGCCTCTGTCAAAGACAAAGTTCACCTCCTTCACAATTTGGACCAACTTAGCACACTTTGCTGGTCAAAAGTCTGACCATCTATCATTTCAGCAATTCAATGCACCCTCTTATTTCCAACTTAACAGCCATAATTCCATGTTTCTGATTTGTCATCATATAATTACAGGCTAAAATAGGCTGACTCAATAAGTAATGCTGTCTGCTGCAAGTTAATCATACAGACCACATGTAGACCTCAAAGACAAATGAGCAAGTGCTGAATTTATAGGAGTGCTCTGTTCTTACTATCTTGGACCCTGTTTATAATTCATGCTGAAAAAAACTCTCAGAAAAGACACTAGTGTGAAGAAATAATAGATGATAAAGGCAGGAGTCTCTGAATTGTATTTCCACCCATCATTATTGACTTGAAGTCTAATGTAAATAAGACTAGAATTATGTTCCCAATGAAGCAGAAGTATATTGGGACTATTCTTCCTCGTAAAAGTGGGACTGTTCATGCCATTTTGACGAGATGGTGCTTATAAAGCAAGATGAGTTGTACAACCTGTCTTTGTCTTTAAGAAAACTAGTCAGTGGATACTAGGCTGTATGTATACTGAGTTGCAGTTAGTCAATTAAATTGACTTTGAATTGCTTCATGTTTGGATGAATTACTCAAAATTGCCCTTTGTCAGTGACATAAAAATGCTGGTTTTACTTAATTCTGAAGATGAATTGACTGTTTAATTCATCTGATGTTTTGCCAATACAGAGTCAAAAGATTTTCAAGTTACTGACCTTTCCAATTTTCAACATTTTAGGGGGGATTAAATAGATTCTGCGAGGAATTTTTGAAATAGGGGGCTCTATGCCAACTTTTCTATTGTCCCACCATTGTGTGATGGGAAAGGATTTCTCTTAGAAAGGATGATAATTATCACAGTCATCTTCATTGAGCACTTACTGTATGTCTAATATTGTGCCCATTATTTTACAAATATTAAGTAAGTAAATCTTCATAAGAATCCTATCAGGTAACCCTGTTATTCACATTTTAGAGATAGGTCTGAAACTCAGAAAAATTAAGCAACATGTAGCTTTGAGCATGGTTCTAATGCTGCCCTTTATAATTCAAAACCAAATCGGTCTGAAATCAAAGCCTTTGTCTTTAATATTCTTTTACCTTCCCTTCCCTCCTATTAATGTTTGTTTATATCTTTTGGGTCACTTGATCGTTGGGTGAGAATATCAGGGCATAAAGCATATAAGAGAAATTAGGTTTTAGACACAAAGTCTTACTTGACGAAACATCTCCTTCAAGTCCTCTTTATTTTAACCTCTGATTATTTTTCTTTCATAATTCTTAAGGCAGTGTGGGCTTTCTGGCATTTCCCAATTTCTATTTTAAATTACCTTCTCTTTCTCAACCTCTTGCTTTCTATTATCTTTTATTTAAACAAAACTTAACATAGCAAATTAGAATATCTAATTCTCAGTTATACTATAATCTGATTGTTTTTACTCTTTGGAAACTGAGCCTTTAAGGGGAGGAAAATTTCATCCTCCTATGCAGTCTCTAAAGATTTCATCTCTCACCACCAGCCTTGATTACGTACACCTACTCTCTGGGTGATACAGCTAATCAGATTGATCCAAATTTAGGATGCTCTTTAGACCAAATGCATTGGTGAACAGTATCATGGAGTACTCAAATGTCAGGTAGAGCTGGTACTCTCTCTGTTGCTTCCTGATCCTTGCCTTAAACTTGAATATTTCTAATTTGTCTCTATTTTTCTATCACATGGCAGACAGATCTAGGAATACCACCATGGGAGTAGACAGGCATCATGAAGAAACAAAAAGTTCTCTATCTAACGGCCTTGAACCAATTTCAAAAGATACGGTTTTAGATATCATAGAACATAGCCCATTGCATGGAGCAACAGCCCAGCTATAAACAAAGTAGTGCCCTGATTCCCCATTTGTCATTGCCTCTTGTGTTGATAAGCTTGGAGACTTCAGGAAGAACAGTGGTGACTGTGCCAATGCAAAATTTGAGTATTACAGTGTCCCCTTATCAGTTTATCATCTAATTCTAGTACCCAACCCCAACAAAATCAATTACACACATAAAAGCTTGCTGTGATGTGGTTGCTATGTTTCTAGTGATAGCAAAAGAGAGGAGTTAGAGGAATCAGGAGCAGTGGTGGTTATTTTCACTGTGCAAAATGTGATTTGCTATAAACAACCTCAGATGAGAGCACAGATTTCTGACCCATGAATCTCTGGGGTACCACGTCTCTGGAGTTTAGAAATACCCTCAAACCATTTTAGTAAACACGGTCCCTGTGTGCCAAGCCAAAGTCTTAGGTGTCCACTCACCCGTGCGCTCTGCCCTGCAATGAGCTGGTCATCCTCAGTCTGAACACTTGTCCTGCTACGCACATCATAATCTTCCTGCTCAAAGTCAGAATCATCCTCTAGTTCTTCTGGGGTCTGAAGACAAAAAGATATAAATCAGCATATTTAAATTGATAACCTTCACCCCCATCTACACACTTCATTGCAAAGGCTAAATATCCCCCAGAATACAGAGCTTATAGCATCCTACATAGCACTCACACAGCTATGTGGGTATTAGCCGGAATGCAGTCAGAAAAATCAAGCTGCCCTAATTTACTTTAAAACATATATTTTATTATTTCCTCATACAGGTATAGTAAGTCTAACTTGAAGTGATATGCTAATTTTAAGAAAAATTATATTTATGTATTATTTCTACCCATCCAAATCTATTGAAAGAAAAGATCCATCAACAACAAAATTTACACCTATACCTCTATAATGCCACTTTTGCTCTATAAACAAAAAAGTTGATTATCTCCAGGCTAGACCTGATGGAATCTCTGATTTGGTCACAAAGCCATAAGGTATAAAGGTGATAAGCACAGGCTCTAGAGTCCAGACTGCCTGAATATGAGCCCCTATGTGCTCATAAATAAACTATCTTACCTCTCAGTTTGACTTCTTCCCCTGTAAATTGAAGTTGATAATAGTAGCTACCTCTATGATTGCTGTGAAGATTAGGCAGTGTATTCTCTGTATAGTATCAGACACAGAGTAGGTATTTTTTAAATGTTTGCCATCATTATTACTTAGGGTTTGTTGTTTGTTTTGAGACAGGGTCTCACTGTGTAGCCCAGGCTGGAGTGCAGCAGTGGGATCTTGGCTCACTATAACTTCCACCTCCCAGGTTCAAGTGATTCTTGTGCCTCAGCCACCCAAATAGCTGGGATTACAGGTGTACACCATCATGCTTGGCTAATTTTTGTATTTTTTAGTAGAGACAAGGTTTCACCACATTGGCCAGGCTGGTCTCGAACTCCTGGCCTCAAGTGATCTGCCCGCATTGGCCTCCCAAAGTGCTAGGATTACAAGCATGAGTCACTGTGCCTGGCCCATCATTATTATTAGGATTTTTAAATCAATTCATTCAACAAAGTTTATGAAATGAAGCTACTGATTACCACATACCCATAAAGGATTAAATAACTGTTACATATGTATTATCAATTTAGCTCAGATGAGCACAGTGACATTAGGGATCATTCTCTATTTAGAGGTAAATAATACAAGGTTCAAAGAAGTTAAGCCATGTGCCTCATCTCCCTAAATTAGTTAATACAGAACCAGAAGTTAGATCTAGACACCCAGCTGTGTCTGACTCCAAATATACTTCTCATTATTAGTTTTTGTTGTTTATTCACGTTACAAATTTAGCAAGAACTGAAATTATAAAATTGCTTAAAAGAGTAGAGTTAGACCAAGATCCTTTCCAATCTATAAAGTCAGTGATAAGGAAAAGATAAGAAAGAATCCATAAGCCCAGGAATAAAACACCTTTCCATCTTCAATGGCAATAATAATAGATAACTGTGCATTAAGTGCTTACCATGTATGTGTCTGTCAATGTTTTTTCGAAGTGCTTTACAGGCACTAACTCACGCAGGTTTCCTAACACTCCTATGATGTAGACATTATTTTCTCCATTTTTCAGGTAGGAAAACTGAGGCATGAGACGTTATATCTTGCTCTAAAGCTTTGCTAACTCTATGAGGTTTAATTTGAAAGGTGGTAAGGATGGCGCACAAAAGTAAGTGAGTGAATCAGTGTGAGATTAGCCTGACAGGTGATGGTCTTCCACAGACTGCCTCTTGGCATAGAGTAGGACCACATTCCAGGGCTTTGTCTTGCAAAAGAAAAGAGCAGACCACAAGGAATACCGATGATGCAGTTGCCCACTCCCCATCCAAAAGGGCACATTTTTATTCTGCTGATTTCTTTGGCTACCACAGTGTAATTAATCAGGTGTGGTTATTGATGAAGGCTTGAGATTGGTCAGACAGGCATAAAATGGGGTCCTTCATGCCAATATCACGTTATGCCTAGTAATTTTCCAAGCTTTGGCATATCACTCTTGTTTTTCCTTCTCTCTCACCGTCAACCTTATTAACATTCACTCAGTCATCTACAGATGTTTACTTTCATAGGAATATTAAAATGAGAAAAGAAAGAGGTTTTGTTCTCATATTTTATTAACTAAAGCGGGGTACAGTAGGCAGAGCCCAGTTCAAATAACTGGTTGTATTTTTATTGTGGACAGAGAAAATATTCTCTGATCATTCCTCCCTCTTTTGCAATATACTGTGGGACAATTATAGCAAGTTGGTAAATTCAGCTGACAGATGAGATGACAAGATTACAAGTGCTTTTCGTCATTAGTTCTTGAAAGAGAAAAAGTAAAATCGAAAATCTCATTCAACAAAAATCAGCAGAATATGACAGTTCTTATAGTACTGTGTCCAAACATTTCAGTGATCTGTGCATTTAGTAGATGAGTCAATGACAAACCCAACCTGGCAGCATAAGGCTAATAATGATGAATTTTTATTCAAGTGACAATGGCCCAAGAACAAAAAGAAAAAACATTAAAATCTAAAGAGATATTAACCTGGAAGAGGACTCAGGGGACCTGCATGTTTTGACCTAACTCTGCCATTCACAAGCTATATGTCTTTGGCAAGTCACTTAGTTTCACTACTTCTGTGTCTTCCCTGCTCATAAAACGGAGATTATAATTGCTATTTGCACTTTCTGCCCACAGGACTCCTAAGCTCAGATGTATAGGAAAATGCTTCAGGAACCATAAAAATTAACTAAATTCATAAATGATGGTGATAATAACTGTGCTTAATAATAAAATATAACACCTAATAATAATAACAGCAATAATAATGGCAATCATTGTTTACCACCCACTATGGGACAGGCATTCAGCTAAAGAATTCGATCCTTACAAAAACCTAGTGAAATAAATGTAATAGCCATTTTATAGGTGTGTGAACAGGTTCAGAACTGTTGAGTGTATTTTCCAAAGCATCACACCTAGCAAGCGATGGAGGTGGGGAACAAGTTGAAGGTTTCAGAGCCCATGATTTTAACCATCACAAATACCACCAGGCACATAGATGAGCTTAAGCTATTTACATGTACCTTAAACATGCAACAAACCCGTCCAACCCATCCATATAAAAAGTTCTGTGCATGTGCAGTTTGCTAATTGCATATGAGTGTGTCTCCTACTCATGGCATTATTTTTTGAATTACACATTTTTAAAACTATAAGTGCTATTTTTTAGTTGGTCAAAGACCTCCATGAATTAAAGGAAACATGGAAAATTACAGAGGGTCTGCAAATGGGCCCAGGAAGATTATGCTTGTATTATTAGATAGTGTTACAGGGTAAAGGAATAAATAAAATAAACAGTTCACTGTACTGGAGGATAGAGACTTAAGGGTGAAAGTTCTATGTGCTCTTTGGGAAGGCTTTTTTCAATAAACAGAAACTATTTAAAGTCTACTCCTAGTTTCCTGGTTCCACTATTTTATGTTTTGTTGTGGAAGTGGGTCATACCTGTAAAATGGCACAAAGTATTCGGACTACAAAATCTCTCCTAAGAGTCTATGAGATCAACTTGTGCCCATTACAGGGGCCCAGGGAGATCATGTGGCTTGACCAGGGTCATACCACGTGTCAGTCGCAAAGCAGGACCCGTTCACCTGCTGCTGGTGCTCTATTTCCTCTGCAACAGCCTCTATGGAGAAACAAAGTGAGAAAGTATTGAAGGATTCAGTCATTTCACCTGGACATGTGATTTGTTGAGTAAATTTTACAAATGAGTCCCAGTGAAATGACTCTGAATCCTTCAGTATTTTCTCATTTTCATAAAATGTAATAAGAACCATTGAAAGAAAGGGCCCAAATGTATATGAGAATTTCACTGGGAGAAGGCTGTAAATATAGGTTGGCAGGAGAGCTTGAGAGAGGCATGAGGTAGGATTTCCCAACAGAGCTCAACACCACTGGAATGGGCTGCAGACTAGAAAATCAGAGATCCAAAGGTAAAAACACCAACAACAACCAAAAACAAAAAATAAAAAACAAAACAACAACAACAACAACAAAATGAAAAAACTCCCTAGTCAGGAGTGATTGGCGACCAGCAACTCTGGCCTGGCCTGGATTATTCTGGAGGTTCCTAACTGATCTTGCTTCTGCTCTTGCCCCAGACATTCTGTTCTCACCAGCATAGCCATGGTGGTCCTTTTAAGGTCTAAGTCAGATCACACTATTCCCCTACTCAGAACCCTCCAGTGGCTCCCAACTCATTCAATAAGGTCCTTAGGTCTCTAGGTCAAGTTCCTGGCTCCAACCCTTGCACTTGCCATTCCCTCTGCCTGAAACATGCTCCACCTGAGTACTGTTAGGGCTTATTTCTTCTTCCTTCTCCCAGTATCTTCTCAAATGCCACCCAGGTACCTCCTTTCATAAGATCCATGCCCACCAGAAGCTCTATCCCCTTTAGGCTACTTTGGTTTTCTCTGTGGCACAATGTTTGACATTATATTTTTTCTTGTTTATTCTCTGTCTCCTACCAGAGGAACAGAAATCCTGTGAGGGTAGAGACTTTTGTCTGCTTTGTTCATCTCTGTATTTAGGGCAACTCCAAAAGTCTGGACATCTAATAAGCTTTCAGCAAATAAATGAATAATCAAGACAGAATTACCAATTTTTAATCATACTGAACTATTCCTAACTAATTAATAAAACTAGACACCTTAAGAGGCCATGTTGATTAACATATTTCATACAGAATTCAAGAGATGTTTATGTGCTACCCTTGAAATTTTAAAATATCTGGCAATGCTCCAGGGCACCTTGATACACAGTTCGGGAGACGTGAAGTTAAACCGTTACCTCCGCCTCCCAGGTTCAAGCAATTCTCTTCCCACAGCCTCCCAAGTAGCTAGGATTACAGATGCATGCCACCATGCCCGGCTGATTTTTGTATTTTTTTTTTTTAGTAGAGACAGGGTTTCACTATGTTGGCCAGGCTGGTCTCGAACTCCCGACCTCAGGTGATCCACCTACCTCGGCTCCCCCAAAAACAATATATATTAAAGAAGGTGTCTTTGAACACAAACTCACATAAAACAAGGTTAAGTACTGATCAGATAAAAGTGTGGCCAGAAGTTCACAGTAACCTAACCCTGTATTTCTCCCAGGAGCAATGATTCAAGATTCACAAATTTGGTGTTCACAGTGAATTTGCAGAACACTAACTATTGTAAGAAATGAGAAATGACTATATGTTGGTCTGCCAGATTTGCATATATATTTTTAAGCCACTTTGTGGGGATAATCAGAAAATTCCTATGTACCTAACAGATCCCAATGGACAAGCCTCAGGAAGAAGCAAAAAAAAAAAAAAAAAAAAAAAAACAATGATTTCACGGAAGAGGGGTAGAGTAGATTGCTCCAACAGAAAAGGAAAGTCCTGACAGCTGAGGCTGGAATACAGTAAGAACAAGCTTTGTCTACTTCAGAGGGTTGCCTGGAGCTGGCCTGAAGCACTCGGATACCAACATCACCATTAAATATGTATTGACTGCCAAGAAACAAGATGATAAAGAATTTGACCCTTCAGGGTCCCTTCTGCATTGTTTTTGGGAAAAGAAAAATCTTTCTTTGCAGCCTTTGGGAGGGAAGGAGGTATGGTCAAATTTTCTGGGAAAGAAACAATTCTCCTTGTCTTATTGTTTATCTTCCTTAGCACAAGGGATTTTTTAAAGTAGACTCAATCATTACATTCAGAAAGAAAACCAAGAAATTAAGTGCAAAATGAAGCCATTTGGGTGCTGAATGGAGAAGGATTTTAAAAATAACAATTTGTACATACTGTACATTTCTCTCCTCCTAAATTTTAAGTGGTGTGAAATCCATCTAATCAAATCACTTGAAATGTCGAGATAGAGAAATGACACTTTACGTGACAAAGATACGACATTTTATTTAAAATCGTGTGTGTGTATGTGTATGTGTGTGTGTGTTACAGCTCATGAATGAGTAAGTGAATGACGGCTATATGCTTTCTCAGCCTCCCAGATGAATGGTTGTCACAAACATGTGAAGGCTAACAAAGCAGAAAAATGGCAAAAGAGGGACTATATCATGAGGATTACAGTGGGATTTAGTACCAAATGCTTTGAAAATATAACTCTCATGATCTATTACTTTATTTCACAAGTTAGTACAAAAATGATCTAATTTGTTATGGGCCTAAAAGGCTGACTATCCTTCCTTGCCCTCTCTTCTAATTCTTATATCTCTTCTCTCTGTCCCCCTCCCATATTTCTAGGCATCTCTCTCCCTCTTACACACACATACACGCGCACACACACACACACAAAGAGAGAGAGAGAGATTTAGGCTCTGTGCCAAACAAAACACCATAATGTGCCACAAAATAATATTTTGGATACATTTGGTTAAATAAATTTTTAAAATTATAATTAATTTCATCTTTTTCTTTTTGCTTTTGTAGTGTGTTTACTAGAATATTTTAAGTTACAAGTGTGGATACCATTCTACTGGACAGCATGCTTTTGGGATTAGAACTGCAGAAGCCCCACCTCTGCTTCAAATATAATAGCAATAAATGTGCTTTTGCATATGCAGTATATTTGAAGAAATAAAGATTATTATGTGGCTAATAAATATGTTTGGACATTACTATGCTAAACTGTTGGTAAGATAAGGAGAAAAAAGCCATCTTATAATGGATTATACAGCAGTTAAATAAAATGAGATTAGGTAGATGTCTTAACAGACATGTGATGTGCCTTGTGGGTGAACAAAGAAAGTTGCAAATGATACTGTATGAGTTTTTAAATCAACTACAATATATATTTTCTAGGCCTGTGAATATATATAATAATTATTTAGACAACATTTTGGAAGGCACACCTACCTCACAACAGAAGTCTGAAGATGGGAAGATAGTGGAGTGGGTAATAAGAGGTTTGATGTTAGGCTATCCAGCCTTATTTATAATGTCTGAATTATTTTTATCAAAGAGAATGTACTTATGTATCACTTCATAGTTGCATAATTATAATAACTGTTATTATTATGTGTTATTATAAACACTACTATGCTGTGTAATCTTCATTTCTTTCCAGCCCACGGTCTTCGGATCCTGATGGGAAGAGTGTTAGCAAGAGCTACAAATGGAAAATAGCAAGGGTATCCCTAAATGTTGTATGAAATTGAGGAAATAATGCATGCAAGAAGTAGGCAGGGTGTTGTCCTTCAGAATATTCAGTGCTCACTTGAGCTCGTTGATATTACTCATCCCTTCATAAGTATAAAGCTCACTTTGTCTGACTAAATAAGGAGCCAAACAGCTTACCAAGTTAAACTCAGTAATTACAAAATAAATAATAAATAAGACAGTTAGCGCTTTAGTTTCCTACTAGATCTGACCAGCTCTGAGCTACAGAGGCCTCACATACCCTGATCATCAGCACAGCCTTTCTGATGTCCCGAACGCCGTCATACACCAGGCGAGAGGCATCGATGAACTCATTCTCCTCAAATGGTTGAGGAACGTTGGCACTCAGGGCTTCAATGGCAACCTCTACTTGTTCTGCAAAGCGTGGCATCACTGGGTTAAAAATAAAAAGAGGATTAGACAATTTTTCTCTCACTACCTCTCATTCCAGCTTTTGGGCAAAGTGGCAGGTCCTCGGGCATTCTAACAGTTAAGTGGAGCAAGACACTCATCTGTCCAGTTTGAAGTGAGCCCAATTTAGTAGTCTTTATGACAGTTACCTCGGCAGCAGGGAAAGGAAACTTTCCCAATTGTTATTCTGTGCATGGTGATGGTTTGCGAAAGAGAAAGTTTTTGAAACCTGCCCCCGGTAGTGTGGTGTAGTGTGTGAATATAGTTTTCATGTTACCCTAACCCCAAACTGGGTTGCATTTCTGCTGGTTATGGCTGGTTACTGGTTACTGTAAATCCTTGGCCATGTTTTAACCTGTTTCTTTGTCTATAAAATATAATAAAATCCTCCTTCATGATTCAGTGGGATAATGCAAAAAAGTTTTGGGTGGAATCTGGCCCTTTGGAAGTATCAATAAATATTTAACTAATATCAGATGTTACAGTCGTAGCTGATATGTAGCAGACCTTAACCCAAATGGCTTCACAATCAAGTGTGGATGAAATGATAGAACCCTTCCCGCTTTTGTCAGAAATGCAGGACTTGAGACATGGGAGGGAGAGGGGAGGGTGGAGCAAGGGAAGATGGGGAAGGACTGTGTAATAGAAAAGAGGGAGACACGGGACATTTCAGCAGAAAGGCCTATGGAAAGAGAAGACCAATGGGCTCAAAGATAAAGTGTTCCATCTTACCAGGACCACCTGGATGAGAAAGAGAATACGTATATAAATTTCTAAAATGCTGACACTTCATTCTTTTCACAGGGATCCTGCATGCACCCTAGAGATTTGTGGAAAGTAAACTCAGCAGAGTGTCTGGAATACCTCCACTAACTTATTAAAAGATGCTGTTGATTCACTGATTCTCAAAAATTATAATTCAATTTCCTCAGCTATTATCCTGTAACAATCAATTCATATAGTAAATGAAAGCCAAAAGCATATTCGTTTTATTTACAAGGATGATAAAATAGAAACATTATTCATCTATTTCCATTTCTGAACTTTCATGCCCGGTTCCTCTTTATACTCACTTTCATCCTCTGTGGATACTTTAATATCCATTTTAATCCCTGTGTGAGAAATTCTGCTAAATTACTTTACTCTCTAGGGTCAGAGTATTCCAGATAAAACATTCCTGGAAAAACGTATTTCTACCAGGAAGAGACAGACTTAAAAAAGGAGGGGAGACAGCAGGGTTAGAGGAAAACTGTGTGCTCACACTTTAGTAGAAATCATCGAAACCACAGCATGCATGGGGAAATCTCCTTCTATGGATGAATTAGTGTAATTGGTTCTCTATATTACTTGAATTTTTCATTTGGGCTTTTAAGCTATATTTAGATCAAAGAATTTGGGAAATATTAAGCTGTACTGCCACAAATATGAATCAAATGAAACTACATATCTAAAAACCACTGCATTAAACTCAGACTATTTGAGTTATTCATTTGTGTTGGGAATAAACTTTAAATGACTCAACAGTGAGCATGAAATTATTTTTGTATATATTAGAATTTGAGAATAAGTATCTTCTTAAATATAATTACAAGTTCCCTCTTTCTTAAACTGAGTTATATTAATGCCACTCCATGATGTCTATGTTGCCATAAGTATGACCATCAGTGATGTTATAGTTCTATGTAATACTACAAAGTAGCTTTCAGAGGCATAAAACTGTTTATCCCTATGGGTATAACTGATAAAGAATTAGTGCTCCTACATATATATAAAATAAATAGACTAATCCCACAAATCAGTAAGGAAAAATATTAAAAATTCACAAAGAATTAGTACACTCAATTCACAAAAAAGCAATCCATATTGCTGATAAATACACAGTAAGACTTCACCCATAATCAGAGGAATAATGCAAACAATGAGATGATGTAATTTCATACTTATCAGCGTAGGTAAACAAATTAAAGCATAATAATATTACTCACATTGAGCAAGCAGACACAATGGTACCCTCCCCTTCTACTACAGATGGGAGCACAATGGTTACACATCATTTCAGCAAGTGCTTTGACAAAATCTAGTAAAATCCACTCCCTGTGATTTGGGGCATTCTCTAGGGGCTTGGCCAAATATTAACTTCTAAAGAGATGCTGATTAGGAGGGGTAAGTAATTGTACATTGGAGTCACAAAAATGTTTTTGTGTCTCTATGGTTACAGTTGTTTCCTGCTAGGTTACATATTCAAAGAGTTAAGAAGAAAATTATACAAAACCTGAGAATGAAAATAACTGCTTTAAGGGAGCTCTGTCAACAGGCTCTACCCAGCCCTATTCTGAATCCTACAGCTCAGGAACCACTTTGATATGCTCATTGCAGATCCACAGTCAGTACATCTGGGTGGGATAAAACAGACTTAGGGATGTGAGTCAGGGGACAGTCAACATAGTAAAGTGAATAAGCCCTGAGGTCAAAGTTTGAGTGGGAAAAACAATATCATTTGAGTAGGAAAAGAAACATCGTTTGTGAAAAAATTTTAAATACACGAAAACTCTGCATAATTTATATACATTTGTATATGTTCTTACATGTTCTAAAAGGATACATACCACTTTATGAGATGGAAGGAGAGACATTTGTTATATTAAGTCTCTGTTCTTTTTGTATCTTTGAATCTTTTCATAATTCACATATTTAAAAAGAAATCAAATTATTCTCAAGGTTGGACTTCTTGTAGAACTGGGCTCTGAAAACAAAGTTCTATCACAAGGCCCAGAACATGATAAAAACGAATCTGAACAGTATCATTAAGTGGGGAAGTCCCTCAGAAATTGTGACTGTGATCAAACACTTAATATTCTGCCTTAGTAACTGCCAACTAAGAAGTTGAGTGGGAAAACACCCACCACTCAGACCCCAACCTGCATAAACACACCTCTATTTGCATGAAGACCTTTCTCAAATATAAAGGGGTGAGAAAGGTTATAGTGTTGCTTTGTTTGTGCAAGGTCACCCTGAGGAAGAGATGGGGAGGAGGACAATGTAGAAGGTGACATGCCATTAGGTTGGTGCAAAAATAATTGCAGTTTTTGCCATCTTGCTAAAACCACCTCCTGGCCCTATACTGCACCCAAGGGAGAGAGAAGAAAGCCAAAACCTAAATGGACTATTTTCATAGGGGATGCTCTGCAACTCAGAATACATCTAGTAATGCTGTGACACCAAGTTTGGAGAAGAGGATTCTATTTGCACCAGCATGGCATACATTATCTCTCTAGTGAGATTTGGATGGTAGGACTTTGGTATAAACAACAGTGTTATTGAACTGGGGTTGTCAGAAGTGGCAGAAACAATGAATTTTTATGAAGAGATTGCAACAGAAATACCATCGACCTTTCAAGGAAAAAAAAAACCAATAGGGTAGAGGATGCAAGTTCTTTATTTTTAAAATAGGGGCTCAGAGTGCAATTGAGCCTTAATATTTAAACCATCTTATTATATTCTTTGGCCAGTAAAACATAAAACTTGAGCTCATTCAATTGATTATATTTACTGTAACTGACATCTATTTTTTTCTTACCATAAGTCAGTGTTTTTCTGGGTCTGACTCTTAAGAAACTCTTTCTCTGAGACCAATCCTAAGCACATTCAATATTTATTCAGGGATTGGTTAACTGCTACTGTTCTTTAATTACCAATACCCCTGCTCTCCACATTGCTGCTCTTTGCTCATTCAGTCTTCTCCTATTCTGCCTTTTTTTTTCTTCATTTCTTTTTTTTTTTATTTTTATTATCATACTTTAGGTTTTAGGGTACATGTGCACAATGTGCAGGTTTGTTACATATGTATCCATGTGCCATGTTGATTTCCTGCACCCATTAACTCGTCATTTAGCATTAAGTATATCTCCTAATGCTGTCCCTCCCCCTTCCCCCAACCCCACAACAGTCCCCGGAGTGCGATGTTCCCCTTCCTGTGTCCATGAGTTCTCATTGTTCAATTCCCACCTATGAGTGAGAACATGCGGTGTTTGGTTTTTTGTCCTTGCGATAGTTTACTGAGAATGATGTTTTCCAATGTCATCCATGTCCCTACAAAGGACATGAACTCATCATTTTTTATGGCTGCATAGTATTCCATGGTGTATATGTGCCACATTTTCTTAAGCCAGTCTATCGTTGTTGGACATTTGGGTTGGTTCCAACTCTTTGCTATTGTGAATAGTGCTGCAATAAACATACGTGTGCATGTGTCTTTATAGCAGCATGATTTATAGTCCTTTGGGTATATACCCAGTAATGGGATGGCTGGGTCAAATGGTATTTCTAGTTCTAGATCCCTGAGGAATCGCCACACTGACTTCCACAATGGTTGAACTAGTTTACAGTCCCACCAACAGTGTAAAAGTGTTCCTATTTCTCCACATCCTCTCCAGCACCTGTTGTTTCCTGATTTTTTAATGATGGCCATTCTAACTGGTGTGAGATGGTATCTAACTGTGGTTTTGATTTGCATTTCTCTGATGGCCAGTGATGATGAACATTTCTTCATGTGTTTTTTGGCTGCATAAATGTCTTCTTTTGAGAAGTGTCTGTTCATGTCCTTTGCCCACTTTTTGATGGAGTTGTTTGTTTTTTTCTTGTAAATTTGTTTGAGTTCATTGTAGATTCTGGATATCAGCCCTTTGTCAGATGAATAGGTTGCAAAAATTTTCTCCCATTCTGTAGGTTGCCTGTTCACTCTGATGGTAGTTTCTTTTGCTGTGCAGAAGCTCTTTAGTTTAATTACATCCCATTTGTCAATTTTGGCTTTTGTTGCCATTGCTTTTTGTGTTTTAGACATGAAGTCCTTGCCCACGCCTATGTCCTGAATGGTATTGCCTAGGTTTTCTTGTAGGATTTGAATGGTTTTAGGTCTAACATTTAAGTCTTTAATCCATCTTGAATTAATTTTTGTATAAGGTGTAAGGAAGGGATCCAGTTTCAGCTTTCTACATATGGCTAGCCAGTTTTCCCAGCACCATTTATTAAATAGGGAATCCTTTCCCCATTTCTTGTTTTTGTCAGGTTTATCAAAGATCAGATAGTTGTAGATATGCGGCATCATTTCTGAGGGCTCTGTTCTGTTCCATTGATCTATGTCTCTGTTGTGGTACCAGTACCATGCTGTTTTGGTTACTGTAGCCTTGTAGTATAGTTTGAAGTCAGGTAGCATGATGCCTCCAGCTTTGTTCTTTTGGCTTAGGATTGACTTGGTGATGTGGGCTCTTTTTTGGTTCCATATGAACTTTAAAGTAGTTTTTTCCAATTCTGTGAAGAAAGTCATTGGTAGCTCGATGCGGATGGCATTGAATCTATAAATTACCTTGGGCAGTATGGCCATTTTGGAAAACACTCTGCAAGATATTATCCAGGAGAACTTCCCCAATCTAGCAAGGCAGGCCAACATTCAGATTCAGGAAATACAGAGAATGCCACAAAGACATTCCTCGAGAAGAGCAACTCCAAGACACATAATTGTCAGATTCGCCAAAGTTGAAATGAAGGAAAAAATGTTAAGGGCAGCCAGAGAGAAAGGTCGAGTTACCCACAAAGGGAAGCCCATCAGACTAACAGCTGATCTCTCGGCAGAAACTCTACAAGCCAGAAGAGAGTGGGGGCGGATATTCAACATTCTTAAAGAAAAGAATTTTCAACCTATTCTGCCTTTAAGAGTGATGAGGCTGGGCACGGTGGCTCACACGTGTAATTCCAGCACTTTGGGAAGCCGAGGTGGGTGGATCACCTGAGGTCAGGAGTTCAAGAAGAGCCTGGGCAACATGGTGAAACCCCACTTCTACTAAAAATACAAAATGTAGCCAGGCGTGGTGGTGGGTGCCTGTAATCCCAGCTACTCTAGAGGCTGAGGCATGAGAATTGCTTGAACCCAGGAGGCAGAGGTTGCAGTGAACCAAGATCGCACCACTGAACTTCAGCCTGGGCAACAGAGCGAGACTCCATCTCAAAACAGAAAGAATGATGAGACATAAAAACAAAAGTTTATAGAACAATGACCCATCTTGACAGAACCTAAGATGTTAGTTTGACTATTAATTTTTCTAATACTTTGGTAATGTCTAAAAAAACTAGGCCGGGCACCGTGGCTCATGCCCGTAATCCCAGCACTTTGGGAAGCCGAGGAGGGTGGATCACAAGGTCAGGAGATCGAGACCATCCTGGATAACACAGTGAAACCCCGTCTCTACTAAAAATACAAAAAATTAGCCGGGTGTGGTGGCGGGTGCCTGTAGTCCCAGCTACTTGGGAGGCTGAGGCAGGAGAATGGCATGAACCTGGGAGGCAGAGCTTGCAGTGAGCCAAGATGGCACCACTGCACTCCAGCCTAGGCAACAGAGCGAGACTCCATCTCAAAAAACAAAACAAAACAAAACAAAACAAAAAAAACTAAATACCCCAAAAGTAATACTGAGACAGAAAAAGTTTCGAACTTCCTCAAATATGATGCTGCTTCTGCCTCTCATTAATTAGGACAAAATGCAGCATTGCATTTGTGATGCACACATTGTGTATTAACAGTTTTTGATATAGGAATATAAATAGAAGTTTCTTTCTGCTTTCTGAATTACATCCAAAAACTGTAGGCACCACTTTACAGTTATTTATCAGAAACGCTGATTTGTTCTTAATAGCTTACGTCTGAAAGGGTGATAAAAGTCAGAGATAAACTTTTAAATTCTAGCTATATTTCTGCATGCAGTGCACACACTAGGCCACAAAACGATGACATTCTAGGAGTAATGAAATCAGAGTTAAGTATGCATATAAAAATCAAGGTCGCATCATTCTAGTGTTGATCGAGATCCTAAACCAGAGGTGAGAAAGTTCTGGAATAAATTCTCCTGAGAGACATCAGGGGTGAAGTTTCAGAACACAGGGTGAGTCAGTTAAATGAATGAGAAGTTGTGTTAAATATTCAAATAGGACTGCTGACAACCCAAAGGGCAAAATCCAAGGTCAACCAAAGGTAGGGGAGATGAATAGCCAGGTAACCTCGCTACCCTCAGGTATATAAAACGTCCTTGCCCCTGCTTTAAGTATTCCAATGATTCCCTGTACTACAGAGAGAACTATAAAACCTCTTTATCAAGAAACAAACACAAAAAGCATCTATTATCTGCCTATATGGTTCTTGTGTCTTTCTGTCTCACCCCTTATTACCACATACTCTCAAATGTTCCAGTTAGACAGAATTACCTGAATATCTCCAAATATGAAATGGACCCATAGCAACATATCCATGAATGATGTATTCTCTCATACTGAAATGTACATACTTGTCGTTGGCCCAGGTGAACTCCTCCTCAATCTTCAATCTCCAGTGTAGAACTGATTGCCATCGTGAAGCTTTCTTTAATCTTCAGAACCCAAAGTAGACAGTTCTCGACAATTCTGTAATTTTATAGCATCCTAATCACACACACACACACATACACACACACACACACACACACACCATTACAGCACTCAGTATACTGTATTAGGCTAGTTCATTGGTATTTCTGTATGTCAACTGTTTCACATATGAGTCGCCTTCAGGCAGAGACCATCTCTGCTTCATTCTTCGCATTTAAACCCTTGTCCTGCTTTTAGCACAGACAATCTATCCAGTTGGGTAGAGAAGGATAAGTAAAAGAATAGGACAGGAATAAATGGGGAAAATTAAGATGAAGAACTCCTTTGTCATCCAGTATTTCAGGGACAAAATGAGTAGCATCACGTTTCACACACCAAGTCTCTCTTTTTCTGCCCATTATTTAGCATTTGTTCAGTAATTTTATTAGAGTATCACGAGTCATTTAACAAGTGATTAGTGGGCATTCTAGGTTTGGTCTGTAGGGACCTTTCAGAAACCTGAGCTCAGGATTCTTTCAGGACTCTGCTTCTTCAGAAGGAGCATCACCATTGAGCAAGAAAGATTCATAATTCTCTTCTCAACTAGTTCACCAAGGCCAATCAAGCACATCTGCATGCACAGGGGTCACCCAACTGTGGTGATGCAGTCAGCCAACACACTCTGAGTGTGTTTCTTGCACAAATTTTATTATGGAGCATAGAGAAAAGAAAATAGAAAAGCCCCTGTTTGAGAGATATAAACAGTTTAGTAACTGTTAACATAAAATAAAAAAAGAGCATTGAAAGGAATCTAAAAATAAAATATCAGAACAGGGATGAAATTGCAGCTAATTCCAGTGCAGGAATTAGTACAATATCCTCCCCCCATTACAGTCACTGAGCCTCTACTGTAACAGTTGGAATTTGGTAAAGATTATGGAAAGATCAGGGTAATTGGAGCCAGAAGTATTAATTTGGAGGATCACTGTGGGGCCATTCCAGTGTCCCCTATACCAGGTAAGTGGTGTTTGATGTTATTTCTACAGGTGAAGTATTCTTTCCCAAAAATGGTTCCTGTCAGACACTGCTAAGGGATTATTCAGGTGGCCCCCTAATTAGATGACAGAAGAGAGGGAAAAAAAAAAGGGTGAAAGAGTGTGATAAACTACCGGGGCCCTAAAGTTGCCCAAAGGGAACTCTGACTGGCATTTATAAGGCACTGGGTGTGCCTTGACAATTCCACACATCCATGAGGCATAATCAGTTGTAAGAAAACCGAGTCTGAAGTTCCAATTCACAGTCAGTGTAGAAGTAGAAACTACCCCAAACAGAAGCCATAACACATCTCTCCCTTTAGTTCCACTTAAGAACAGAGGACAAATCATAGAAGCTGGCCACCATTTTATATTAGTGATTTTAGTAACGAATGTCGTGATCATAAATTAATAGAAGGTCTTTAAGTATTCCCCCAATTCACCCCTACACGGGGTGAAATTTTGCCTCAGTGGATCTTTTGTGCTCTAAATGCCACTGCACAAGGTATTCACAGGGGACTTCAAAAATCCTCAGCTCAGAATCTTTTTAGAGATGTTTGGGTTGGGAGCATTACCTACTAGGCAAATGAATCTATATGTCAATTTCACAAATAGTGACTATTTCATTTCTCTATGTATTTATAGGTGTGTGCCTTCCCCAGAAGGTACAAGGGTGGCTGGAATCTCGTTAAGGCCCTTGGCTAAGAGTTTGTACACTGTTCAGAGCTTTCACTTCCACCCCTAATTTTACACATATGCACTCAAATCTTGGTTATGACTTCTGACACCACAGGCTAAAGAGCTTCTTCTTCAATTAATGTTTGAATCTCTAAACCTAAGTCAAATAGAATTTTTCCTGATGATGCCATTAGTTTTTTATTCCCTTTGGCATGCACACTGATCTTTGAAGTATGTACCAGCTTTGTCTACGTACCATTCCCCTATTCTTATCTGTTCTCTTTGACTCCAACCCACTTCTCCAATCACCTTGAATGAATCTAGGCCCTTCCTTCTCCACAATCTAGCTGTTATTCCTCTGTCCCCTCCTGTCCACATACTGCATGGCTTCATTTTGCCTCAGTGGATCTTTTGTGCTCTAAATGCCACTGCACAAGGTAATAGGGCTATTATACTAGCATTTGAATATGTCCCTATTAAGTCCATGTTGTGGGATTTGTCCACACACCCTAGGACTGTTTTATCCAGTTATGTCATTCATTACACTTATGGTCTTTCCTGTCCTCACGTATTTGCAAATATGTATGTGTGATAAATGCCTCTGAGAGGGCCCCCAGTGATTGCTCTTCTCCTGGTATTCATGCCTTTGTGTAATCCCCTCAACCTTGAATGTGAGCTGGAACCAGTAACTCACTTCTAACCAACAGAATATGGCAAAAAAAAAGATGGGATGCCACTTCTGAAATGAAAAATGATGCTGGCTTCTGTTTTCTTACTATCTTGGTTACTTACTCTGATGGAAGACAGTTGCCATGTTGTAAGCTGCTCTAAAGAAAAGCCCACGTGGCAAGTTAAATTTGGGGGTAATTTTTTACACAGAAATATATAACTAATGTAGTATGCTATGCCATAAGCAAAACTATCAGTAAAAATAGCTATGCCCTAAGTAAAAATATTGGTAAAAAAAAGAGTAGCTAGCAGGACACATGACAATTTCTGTTTAATTGTAGCACGATGCTTGATCTATGTTTCAAGTATATTTATTGATTCTAGGAAAATGTGTAAATGAATCTTGATATTTAATTTTACATGTTATTAAACCAATTTAAGCCTCAGCTTACTCAGTATAAAACAGAAATAATGATCATTGCCCTTCAGGGTTTACATAAAGATCAGAAATACATTCAACAAGTTTATTACTAAATTTTATATGCAAATCTAAGCAGTACTCTAGGCACCGGGAATCCAGTGGTAAATAACACAAATACGTTATGCCTTGGAGGCACTTAAAACAAGTAGGATGCATGTCAGATGATTACCACACTGCCTAGCACATGAAAGAGCCACAGTAAATGCTTCTTGGGGCTGTCTTCACACCATGACTTTCTGCATTTACCCATGCACACACTGTTTGTTTCTACCAGGCTAAATCACCCAGTCTCTTTTGGAAAGAACTTGGAGGTACAACCATACGATTCACCATGGAAAAAAAAAAAAAGGTGGGCATAATGGGACACAGCACACCAATTAGTGCTGAATCTGAAAACTGGGAAGTTGGTACAATTTGTTTTGCAAAGTGAGCTTCCCCAGTTCTATGCCCTTCTCTCCCCTCAGCAGCCCTGTATCATCCTGGCGACAGTGTTGCATTTTTAAGAAGGAATTTCCTGTGAAATCTGCCCTCAGGACAAGATTTGATAAACTTGCTCCTAGAACTTTCCTTTTTATCTTGCTTGCCGAGAAGGCCAGTGTTGAACGCTGTGTTCCATTATGACCTCCCCAGATCCATAGGAAAGAAATTCTTTGAAAGGCTTTACCAACAAAGTGGTAACTTCCAAAAAATAAAAGCAAAACCATTCAAACTCAGCTTGCCTAGCCCAGTTGAAACAGTTTCTAATCAGACACCCAGTTTCATCCAATATTCTCTTGAAACTATTTCCCTTCTATCTCATATTTACAGCACTTTATTATTTAATTTACATCACTTGACTGAATTTAAATCTTAAGTGTCTTCAAATGCTTTTTTTAAAATGTGGCAGAGGCAATGTAGAAATACACCTTACATACTTTCTCTAAATTTCAATCCTCCTCTGCCTAGACCAATGATATACTAGCTTCTCTTCTGTCTTGAGACATCAGGTTAGAAGTTGAAAATTGGAATCCAGGAGCAAGAACAACAGTACCACGGCTTAATCTGCTCCCTATTCGCTGCTATTTGTCAGCTGTTTCTACCTCTCCAGACAACTATCATCATCTTGGCCAGTCCCAATTCTTCCTGCATACATTCTTGGACTTTCTTTCATCAGAGTCAATCATCTGTTACCTCTGTGGGAGTTTCTAAAGGCTGCCATTTCCATAAATTCATGTTGGGAAAATTAGAAATGTATATTTCAAACATAAATCAAATTTAAGTTCCAGAAGGCAATACATAACCCATGAGCTGAATTGTTTGATAAAAGATGAAAAAGGACTGCCTAGAAGGAGGGGGTAAAAAAAAAAACTCTCTAAATTCCATTCACGACAACTACCCTAAAAGAATCAGGGAGCATCCATCTGCTCTTGTCTAGACACAAATTCCTTTTCCTGAGGAAAGAAAATGCTTGCTTGGAAAGTTTTCTTCTATTTTAAAATAAGCATTTCAAGAATAATCACAAATGGTTTATAACTTAAAAGGATGGCACATTTAATTCTGCAACTTAAGGAACGAATAAAGTATTGAGCATGAGCATGATGCTTTATTTAGCTTAGTGTTTGTCAAAACCTAGCTTAATAAATAGTCTAATTTGGCATCTGTGATGTTTAAATACTTAGATTGCATTAAGATGTAATAAAGTACTTGCTAAAAATTTATTGCACATAACTTAAAAGATTCTTATCTTGATCATTAAGTATGCAATCTAAGGAGGGTTTAATCCCCCAGAATAAGGTAACTGTGTCATTATGTTACTCATTTATATTAATAACATCTTTGAGTTTCAACTCTTAATTAAAGCTGCAGGTAATGGAGAGGTAGACTCAGATCTTAAGAGGTTAAAATTTAACAAAAACATGCAAAAAGTCAATACATACACACATGCTTCAGGTACTAAGATGGACAGAGGACAGATATAAACATTAGGACAGATATAAACATAAGTAGAAGAGTGGGTAACAACAGTATGAAATACTGGGCAGTATATGGTAGGTTACTCAAATGAGTAACACAGATAATAAGGGTAACAGGTACACAGAAGAGTGGGCTTGTCTGGTCTGGTTAGAAAGGGGACTTCACTGACAAGGAAGAAATCAGGTAGAATTAGAGGAAAGGTAAAATATAGAAAGGCAAACCAGGAGCCAAGTGGGATGGGCTCATGCCTGTAATCCCAGTACTTTGGGAGACTGAGGGGGGAGAATCACATGAAGCTAGGAGTTGGAGATCAGTCTGGCCAGTATAGCAAGACCTGTCTCCACAAACTTAAAATTTGGCAAAGAGGTCATTTGGCCATATACAGTACTTCTTTCGTTCTTTTGTTCACCTGTTATTTCAGGCCCTCCGGCTGCGTGGAAAGCTTATTTTTTCATTACCAAAACTATTTCTGGAATACTCCAAGGATGTACCACATGTGCTTCCAAATGAGTGGCTGTTAGCATATTCTTCCTCTGATTCAAACACCTATCACTGATGTGGCAGTTTCCCCTCTGTCAGAAAATCTGGGTGACAGGAACTTACTACAGCCTCAGTTGTGCACAATTAAAGCATCCAGGCCACCAATTCCAGTGGACACCAGCACTGACTCTGCTAGACACAATATGTAGGCCCCTAATTTACTACACTACCATTACCACAGATGCTGGTCTCTGATGTCTTTGAAGTGACAAAGAAGCACATGTATTCTTCAGTTCCCAGGATTCTGAATCCATGAAGAACTGGAGATTCATGTCTTTTTTTTTTTTTGGTTGTACTTTGACAAACAGGCACTAGAGAAGTGCTGTTTGTTCTGCTGTGTCACCCCAAAATTTATGGCCTATACACACATGCAATTGTTAATATTCCTATGTCTACCCTACCCCATCTCCACCTTCATGTTAAGGGTTTTATTGTTAGAATAAAATTTTGTATCTTACTTTCTCTTCGTGTGCTATAATTTACCTTTTTTGAAAATATATGGAACATGTTATACATTCTTTTTCCACCTCATTTTTTAACCTAAAAATATAGTCAGAGATTGTATAGTTATTCCCCATTCTGTTTTATAGCTGCATAATACTCCACTGTGTGATTAGACCGTAATTTATTCAACCAGTGCCCTAAAGCTAGATATTTGTGTTGTTTCTAGCCTACAATCTTATCATAAACAACCTTGTGCATGTTTTTATATTTTTTGCCAGTACATCTGAAGAACAGATTTTTAAAAGTGAGATTGCTTTCCAAATGTTAAATATGTTCTTTTGATAGAAGATGTCAAATTTCCTCCATTTTGCACATCTACAAGCAAAATATGAGATGACTTTTCCTCATCCTTGATAACAGAGTATATTATAGAACTTTTGGATCTTTGCCATTCCGATGGGTAATGGTTTCTCAGCGTAGTTTTAAATTTGCATTTCTCTTATGAGAGAGGTCAAGCAACTTTTCTTTTGGTGAGGAATCATTTACATTTCTATATTGTAAGCTATCTGGTTATGGTTGTATTTTCTGAGGTGGTTCTTCAGCCTCTTATGCTGAGAGAGCTGAACATGTCTGAATTGTGGGAGAACACATCATTTACAAACACACCAGTGTATAGAAAATATTTTCATGTTTCTGCATGGTCAACCCTTTCTGAACAAAAATTCTGGTAACCTGGTTCAAAGGTTAACAGTCCTAAGATAGTGAAATAACCTGAAAAGAGATTTATAGGCTTAGCTTCTCCAGAGATGTGTTTACATTTCAAGAGGGATAAAACTAGGAACTATGCATTTATATTCCAAAAGTTTTTAACCACTTGGGTACCTCCTGGACAGAATTTGTTTACATAAAAGAGAAAACGTGGCCAGGCGCGGTGGCTCATGCCTGTAATCCCAGCACTTTGAGAGGCCGAGGTAGGCAGATTACCTGAGGTCAGGGGTTTGAGATCAGCCTGGCCAACATGGTGAAACCCCGTCTCTACTGAAAATACAAAAAAAAAAAAAAAAAAAATTAGCCAGACGTGGTGGCGACTGCCTATAATCACAGCTACTTGGGAAGCTGAGGCAATTGAATCACTTGAACTTGGGAGGCAGAGGTTGCAGTGAGCCGAGACTGTGCCATTGCACTCCAGCCTGGGCAACAAGAACAAAACTTCATCTCAAAAAAAAGAGAGAGAGAGAGAGAGAGAGAAAGTGTTTCCTTCTTGCCCTCAGGAGGAGCACCAATTTCTAAATAAGCTCCTAGATTCATAATTGTGTGGTTCCCCACCTGTAGCACAGACCTCCACTGTATGTGCAGAATCTATCTGCCCTCATCACATTGCTCCAAGAGCGGGAAAGGAACATGGGAAACTGACGTGCTTACTGTGCAAAGTAACGTTTGTTCTCTGAGCCCCAAACCTTGCATTTGCTTTCAGGAAAAATTATACAGATCTTCAAAAACTTATCAGATTTCTACAATACTTTGAGTATATAGGTTTTAGTCATATAAAAAAAGACATTCAGACAAATTATATGTTATCTATTTAAGGGCTTTTTTTACTGGATGAGGCTTCTTTCTCATTCTTCCTACACTTCCGACTTAAAATTGGTCATGCCGAAGTAACTTAGACTGTAGATAGACCTTCCTGTCTCTAATACTTAATAGTTTGTCTTCCCAATAAGCTGCCCCTACCACCTTCTTCTGACATCAATCTCTTACTCCAGCCCCCCATATTCCAGCCAGAGAGATAGGCAGGTCACTCAGACCCCTGTCCAATCATAAAACTCTATTCCACTAGCAATAGAAATCAGTCCAACTGAAGGAAGCATATGCCAAAAAGCCAGTCAGATGATTTCCCATTGATACCCAGAAATTGGTCTTGAGCTGCAAACCTGAGGCTGCTGGTAGACATACTTTCTACAGAAAAAAAAGAAAAAAGCGTAATGTTCTCATTTTTGGTATTCATTTAATCAATACACACGTATTAAATGTGTTACTGAAAACACCATTCTAGGCTGTGGGTACCTATAGAAACACTTGCCTCTAAAAACAGACAATCCTGTTGTAAGCACAGTCATTTACACTGAAGAGGACATACCATACTAAATGTCAAAAGACTAATAGTTTTCTGTGGTCTCCAGCTGAGACTAGAGCTATAATTTAATGGAGAATCTCAACAAACAGACGTAAAGCAGGAGGAGGAGGAGATGAAGAACATTGCAGGGAGGACAGAGGGAGCAGCATGGATACGTTTTGCCTAGAGAATAATGAAGGCCCTCGTCCAGATGGTGCAGAGGGTTTATACAGGGGACTCATGGGCAATAATTGCTTATGCCAAGTGCAGTCACCAGGAAACCAGAAACAGTGATGCATATATTACACTATTAATACAGGCCCATTCTTGAATGACAAAATATTGGGCAATACATGAAAAAAACAAGTCCCAGAGGCACTAACTGATTTGTTTGAGGTCGCAGTTAGTTGGTAGCAGGCAAGTAACTGAGTTCTTCTGAATCCTAACCTTGGATTCATTCTACTGCATTGTCCTGGCCCAAATGTACCCTCTCAATAAGATTTCTAGTTTGGATGCTATTTGCTGGTCCTTTTATACTTTCTAAGCAAAAATATATAGAAATGTTGTAAAAAGAAAAACCTTCTCATTCGTGTAAAACTTTAGGTTATAGAGCATGGAAGTAAAAATTATACCATCTGCTTGGCCCATGTATTTTCCAAAATAATGGGATTTTAATCTCTGCATACAGAGTGCTCCATAACATAGAACTGTTTTTAAAATAGGCTTTCTTTCTTCTTCTTTTTTTTTTTTTTTTTTGGTCTATTGTTTCCTCTGAAGAAAAAATGTCTGGCAGAATCTCACAGATCTTTTAACCTAGTCATGCTCACATGGCCACAAACTTGAATCAGCTATCAAATTTACAAAAATGACATTACAATATAATCCATTCAGTGAAGAATGAGCTACTGTATGTATATCTAAATATGATATCACTGAATGTGCCTTCACCCCTCCTCAGCCTCCTGCAGCAACCTGACTTTGTAAACGAGATCTATGAAGATGGGTCTGGTCAAGCGTGTACTTACTACCAAGCTGTTGGCAATTTGTTATAATTCAGGTTTTATTGAAGAGCCCATCAAATATGCCATGTAAGTATTTAATGGGTCTGCTGTAGATCCAATTTATTGTGTTTTCATCAGCCTAGATTGTTTTATATAAAATGAACAGGTAAATTTGTACATAATGCTATCCTATAATTCTTAGCATACTAATAATCTACAAAATTTTCTTAAATTTAACTCAGCATTCATATCAAGACAAGAAGCACTCTTAAGCAAAGCACTGTCTTTACTAAGGAAAGAAAATAATTCATGGAAAATAAACCACAGATGTGTTATCACTCTTTGGGTACCTCTCAATTTTCCAGCCACTCAGCAAGGGCAGCCAGGTGGTAAAGTGGGAGTCTCCCTATAGTGACCTACCCCTGCAGCCATTCATCTGTCTACACAGGGGCTTGCCTGTATGTAAACACCTTCAGCAGCAACATCCAGTTCAGTCAAGGCTGTTTGATTATTCTGCCCTTTTACAGATTCTTCTTTGTAATACACTCCCAACCCTACTCCCTTTTCACTATTGTCCACAGTACATAGGCTCCAATCTGTCCTGTTCGAACTTGTCCCTATTTTGGGTTATTTCTTTACTTTAGGGCAGTAATGCTCACTGCACATTATTTTGCCCACCAGGACCCACTTCCTTCAAGGATATCTGGCAATGTCTAGAGACATCTTCGTGGTTACAACTTGGCATGTAGAAGAAAGAGATGCTACAAACATCTAGCAGGTGGAGTCCAGGGATGCTTCTAAGCATCCCATAATGGACGAAACAGTCCCCAGAACTCTCCTCAAGAAACAATTGTTCAGACCAAAGTGTCAACAGTACAGAGGCTGAGAATGTCTGACTCAGGGTCTTGAATCTAATGGCACAGAATTTTTTAGAAATAAAATATCAAACAAAAAAATCAATGGGCAGAACCTAGTAGGTGTGGCAACAACAACAACAACAAAAACCATGACATTTTGTCTTCTTTCTCCTTATCTTTCCTTTTGGCATTTTTCCTTTTTCCCACTGCCACCCTCTTTCACCCTACAATGTACTCTCGTGACAAAATTTGATAGATTCACATAGAAAAGTGGCCAATTCAACATGGCACTAGAATTGTTTAAGTCAGAAACAAAACTAAGCAAAAGGTAGATAATTTGGCATCAGGGACATGCATAGGGTTTCTATTTTGAGGACATTTATCTTATGTCTCCTTAGCACAGACACACAATGACATCAGAAGTAAATCACTTTAGACAACACACACACACACACACACACCAACAAAACTTTGTACAACCATAATTACAGAACTGATCCTGTGGTCATCCTCAAACTCCACATGTCTACTCTATGCAAGCATATTCCCCAGCAATTCTCATTAGCGATCAGTGAGTTAACAGCTGAAGTTTTTTTCTTTCATTTCTTTGGCAACCTCTCTAGTTATTCACAAAATAATAACATTATTCCTGTTTCAGAAAGAGAAGAACAATTGGGGACAAATACCAAAGAAATTGTATACCTTTGTATTCTAGCTCTAGCTCTTAGTCCACTGACACCCACTTTTCCTTGACACTTATTCCTATATTTTCTTTTTTTTTTTTTTTTTTTTTTTTTTGAGACGGAGTCTCGCTCTGTCGCCCAGGCTGGAGTGCAGTGGCGCAATCACGGCTCACTGCAAGCTCTGCCTCCCGGGTTCACGCCATTCTCCTGCCTCAGCCTCTCCGAGTAGCTGGGACTACAGGCGCCCGCCACCACGCCCGGCTATATTTTCAATTAAAGTTATATATAAGCTGTCTATTTCAGTCTCTGCCTGGTTACTTTCCCAGTTAACTTCAATAAATCCTGAAAAGTATAATTTAAATGTCCTGCTCATCTACCATATTCAATTAGGAATTGGATATAGGCATCAAAATAAGAAAGGTGCCTTTAGTTAAGCCCCCGGAGTGCTCAAGCATTGCAAGCTAGGATAAAAATTGTAAAAACTCAGCACAAGTAAGAGCAAAAATCTTGATTAGCAACAACAATCCAGGATGAACGACTATTTGTTTTTTTAAAAGTGGAAAAATCAACCAGAACATCATTTACATATCAAGACTTTGGGTGAAAATTATGTTAAAATATTACAATCAACTAAGCAATTGTCTTTGCCTTTAGATTTTGACCTTGTAAGCAGCACTCCTGTTGTCAAAGCAGTCCAAGATACAATAAGAAAAAGTTCTAAAATGTCATTTGAACAGTGCCTGAGTTATCTGTGGGTAGAAAGTCACATGAAAATTGGCAATATGCTCTGTATCTTTCATCTGCCACAAGTGTCCTTCCCACCAGTCATGAGTGGGCAGGAACTGAGTCCTGTCTCTAGGTCTTCAACACTTCTCTGGTATCATTTATCTAGTGACAGACCCAAGTGAGTGTTACTCTGTCAGATATCCCACATGAAGCTGAGACTTTGTCCAAGAATAGAGCTGATGGGCTAGGAACTGAAAGCCACAGAAATGTGAGATGGTCTCCCTAAAGGTTACTAATGAAAAAGTCCTTAATTTGGAGAATTAGAAAAAAAAATGTATCTTTTTATAACTCTTCCAAGTGAGGAAAGAAATACTGTATGGCTTGCTTTGTGTTGCTCAATTGAATGTAAAGGGCAAGCTTATGTGAAAGAAAGCAGTGCTGACTCTCAGCTAATTCAAATGCAGTTATATCTTGTCATTATTTTTGTTATTATTTCTAATTCTAAGTCTGTAAAGATGTTCCAAGGGCAACAATCTCTAGATGTGCTCTTTATAACATGATACCACACTATACTGTTTCTGCTTATATTTCAAAGAGAATGACCAATACCCGTGTTTATGTATTGTGTTTTACTTGTTATTCCAGGCTAGTAAATACCTACAGAACTCTTTGTAAATAATCTTTTCCCCATAAAAAGCAACATATTTCTACCAACATATCTCATCATGCAGAACTTGGAACACGGCTATATCTGACCTTTCAGAGATGGCTATTTTAAAAATGCCTAGTGGCATCCAAAGCTCATAGAAAAACCCATGAAGGTCCCCCTTAGGGTTTGAGGGGAGAGGCCCTTCTGTGCATATATATGCACCAATTCATTATTCATTAACAACCTTATCCAATGTGGACTTACATTCTCTTTTTCTATTCCCTAGTTTCCTCTCATTCCTTGGACTATGTATCTAATCTCATATATACAAATATACAAGGCCTGAGGAAGCCAAAAGACACTGGTCAAGAGGGGAGAACTACTAAAAACAGGCCAGTCTTATATATTCTCCAGAGTTGTAGATTGTTCTAATTCAGTGGAAGCATTTTTTTTTTTTTTTACCCCAATGCATCTGCAAGCTCTGACAAGCTTCCATAAGTAACCATGCCTTACCACAGCAGTGAGTCCTGTGAGCAGCCACATGCCCCTGAAGAAGGGCATGTAAAGCTTTCCTAGAAAGAAACGGAATAAGCTGAAAGCCTAACTCTTTGTCAGCAGCCACCACCTTTCTTTGAGCACATCATATCCACTCACTATCTAGAACCTTTATGCTTTCCACTGGCTGTTCAGAGTTCTTTCTTAAGGTCCTATCCTCTCAAGCAATAAATGAAGAAAAGGTTAAATTACAGATTCCAAGTTCTTATCACATCTGCACTATTTTCTAACCTTGTGACCTCATTCCAGTCTCTTAGTCAATTCAAACCATAATTTTCTCAAATCATAAAATTATCTCATCCATAATTGGAGATAATTAAGCAGAAAAATTTTATTGTTTGTGAGAATCAAATGATCTATATGAAAAGTATAAAGAAATATATGCATGCAAAGCATACATATATGGAATGACATATATGTCATTCTCCTAATATTACTCAAATTCAAACTCAAAAAACAAAGACAACACTCAAATACTCCACCCATTCCACGATTATGTGCAATTTAGAAGCATAAAGGCCTACAGAAATCAATCAAACAGATTTATTCAGTTATAGAAACTAATCAAGACATTAACATTTGGCCAGACCTAATACCTATGCTTACCTGTTTCAGAAAGCAATTTTGTAGCTTCCAGCACCTTCTCAGTATAAACCCCAGCTTCATAGTTCTCCATCTCAGCATTGATGATGTGTATGACTCGAGCTGCCCGGCCCCTGATGGCCCCTGCAGTCCTGTCCAGAGTGTCCACATCACCCTCTTGGAGGGCTATCACACACTTGTTCACATCCTCCAAGATGTGATTTTCTATGGAGAGGACACATACACATTTAGATGACTTTACATAACTCAGAACTTAACCAATTAAAATTGATTCAACTCGCATGAGCCCTTGCCTTGGACATATCTCAATGCATACCTAATAATACTAAAATTGTATGTAAAGGACATAGTTTATAATTACAATAGTGGGTCTCAAACCTGAGCGTCAGCCAGAGGGCTGGTAGCATCACATAGACTGCTGGGTGCCACTCCTAGAGTTTACAATTCAGTAAGTCTGGGGTAGAGCCCAAGAAATTGAGTTTCTATCAAGCTCCCAGATGATGCTAATGCCACTGGTTTGAAGACAACATTCTGAGGACCACTGACTTAAAGAATATCCCTTCCTTTGTTCGAAATTTGATACTTACACACGACAGGGCCTTTTAGAAGTTGTAGCAGTCAACATGAAGTCAATCTGACCAAGTATAAATGTCCATAAATAAAACCAGAGTCAAAGCTTTGGGCACATGTTTGTTTAATCATGTTTTCATTATGAAAACATTTGAGGAAAAATAAACATCACGCAGTTGGTCTTTTAAAAGTATGTCATGCACATGGTATATGCAATGGGAAAACTGATTAGGTGAAGATGATCAGTTTCCCACAATTAAAATACAATCCAGTCTTGTGGCTGGTTCCCTCAGATTATAGTCAAGTTCTTCAGAACTTTCATATGATTGCCCGAAGTAGAAATCAAGCAGGCAGGAGGGGAGGCTTCACTCTCTAATGGCACAGAGAAAACACATTATTTATTCCCTTGCAGTTTTAACAAGTGTGTAATTTTGTATTTTTCAAGTCCAATGTGAGATCTGTAATTCTATTCCTTGTGCATTCTTTAGAAGCAGAATTCTAAGGAAATGTTCAAAAAGTTTAGTGCTCTTTGTAAATAAGTTGAACACACCCATACATGCACACACACAAACTAATAAATTGCATGTTTGTAGTCCCTTAAAATTCATATGTTAAAATTCTAACTCCCAAAGGGGTAGTATTAAGAAGTGCAGACTTTGGGAGGTGATTGTGTTATGAGGGCAGCATCTTAAGGAATGTAATTAGTGTCCTTATAAAAGGGACCTCAGAGATCCCTCCCCCTCTTTCTACCATGCAAGGTTCCAGTGAGAAGACTATGAGAAAGCAGAGTCCTTTGTCTTGGACTTCCCAGCCTCCAGAACCATGAGACATAAATTTCTATTGATTGTAAGCAACACAGTTTATGGTATTTTCCAAAACACACCAAGACATGAACACATAAAAATATGTGCTTTTGATAAATATATTTTTAAAGTCTTAAGTAACCTGTTAATATTTTAAAATTATAACTGCCAAATCCAACCAATAGTTCATAAATAGTTAAAATAAAATATTACCTCTTTAAGAAGCTTTTAGGGCTAGTTCTGGTTTTAAATTTCCTAAAGAAGGAAAGAAGGGAGAGTATCCAGCAAATCCTAGTCTCCACTACCGATCTCCCCTACTTTCACTAAACTAAGTACTTAGAAAGAAAATTTATATTTTTAGGACACAGGACAGAAAATTGCAAGTTATAACTGACTTTTCATAAAGAACATCCATTTTGACCTCATACAGTGTGATTTCTTCACTCAAACCATTATAAATTGCTGATTTCTACATTCTCCAGTTCTTTAGTTTCAACTATAAATTAGAATAGAAAAATAATGAAACGTTTACATTTTAGTATTTCGACTTCTAAAACTCACAAAAAATAGTACTTCCCAAATCATGACATTTTCTTGAGACATGACATTTTAATGAAAACATGATTAGACATGTGAACACAGTATATACCTAAAAGGACATCTGAGAGAAATGTTTACTCAAATGAATATTGATAGAGAATTCTAAATGTAAAACTTTGATTAAAAGAAGCTCCTGTTCCTGTCCTGTGGAATTTCTTAAGACAATTAAAATGTGTCCTGGCCCCTGAGAATAAGTAACTAGAAAAGGATTTGTGTCAAAATCACACACCCAGCTGCTATTTTCTTTGAATAACAGTAATACAAGAACGGACAAAGTTTCGGTGCAGAGTTTAGAAATGGTACTTTGGAGTTGAGTAAAAAACAGTGAGACGTCTGTTGATTATATTAGATACTAATCTTTCTGGAGTTAATGAGTTTGTTTTTAAATTCTAAGAAACCTATTCATGACCCAATATGTTAAAATGAAAACATTTTTAATAGGACTATCCAAAAGTAGAAATATGCAACTAATTTAAGAGGCAAGAAAAATGTTTTTATAGGTATGATTATACCTATTTAAAATAAACCAGCACAGGCTAGAAATCCATAACAAAAACATTGCTATTAATTACTCAAATCATCAACAAATTTGTTACATAGTCAGGTTAATAATGTTGTACAAAGTATTAGTTTTATAATTTACTGATTAATTTTATCTTATTTTTTGAGACGGAGTCTCCCTCTGTCGCCCAGGCTGGAGTGCAGTGACGCGATCCCGGCTCACTACAACCTCAGTCTGCCAAGTTCAAGAGATTCTCCTGCCTTAGCCTCCCAAGTAGATGGGATTACAGACATGCACCATCACACCTGGATAGTTGGTTTTTTTTTTTTTTTTTTGCCTTTTTAGTAGAGACAGGGTTTCACCATGTTGGTCAGGCTGCTCTTGAACTCCTGACCTCAAATGATCTGCCTGCCTCGGTCTCCCAAAGTGCTGGGATTACAGGCATGAGCCACCAGGCCCGGCCTAATTTACTAATTTTTATAAATAAATTTTAAAAATTTTAAGACATAGTCATGCAACATAAATCATTTCAGTCAATAACAGACCACATACTTGAAGGTAGTCCCATAAGATTATGTCATATTTTTACTGTACTTTTAAAATATTTATACATGTTTAGATACACAAAACTTATTATTGTATTCCAATTGCTTACAGTATTCAGTACAGTAACATGTTGTACAAGTTTGTAGCCTAAGAGTAATAGGTTATAGCACATAGTGTAGGTATGCAGTAAGCAATACCATCTAGGTGTGTAAATGCAGTATATGATGTTCACACAATGATGAAATTGCCCAACGGCGCACTTCCCAGAAGGTATGCCTGTTGTTAAGCAACATATAATTACAGTTTACTCAGTGTTTTTCAACCTTCTCCAATTCAGGTCCCTTTTTATGAAAAAATGAGTCAGTTTCTTCATGATAGTAGTTATATTGATGGATGGTAGACATGTAAATGCTACTATGGTTCAGAATGTTTTCAAATAGATTTGTATTTTATTAAAAACAATCTACAGGCATGTCTTGTTTTATTGTTTATCACAGATTGGTGGGGTTTTTTGTTTTTCTTCCCCCCCCCAAATACAAATTGAAGGTTTGTTGCCACTCTGCCTCAAGCAAGTCTGTTGGTGCCATTGTTCCAACAGCATGTGCTCATTTCCTGTCTCTGTGTCAGTTTTGCAATTCTTGCAATATTTCAAATTTTTTCATTATTGTTTTGATGATCTGTGATCAGTGATCTTTGTCACTATTGCAATTGTTTTGGGGCATCAGGAACCATGTCCACATGAGAAGGCAAACAATAAATGTTGGGCGTGTTCTGCCTGCTCCACCAAGATGGCCGTTTGCCATCTCCCTCCCTCTTCTCAAGCTTCTTATTCTCTGGGACACAACAATATTAAAATTAGGTCTATTAACAACCTTACAATGACCTTTAAGTATTCAAGTGAAAGGAAGGGTCACACATTTCTCACTTGAAATCAAAAGCTAGAAATGATTAAGCTTAGTGAAGAAGACATGTCACAAGTCAAGAGAGGCCAAACAGCCAACTTGTAAGTACAAGAAAAAGTTCTTGAAAAAAATTAAAAGTGCTACTCCAAAGAACACCCAGATAAGAAAATGAAGCAGCCTTATTGCTAATACGGAGAAAGTTTGAGTGGTCTAAATAGAAGATCATATCAGCCACAGCATTCCTTTAAGCCAAAGCCCAATCTTGACCAAGACCCCTAATGCTCTTTAATTCTATGAAGGCTGAGAGAGGTAAGGAAGCTGCAGAAGAAAAGTTGGAAGCTAGTAGAGGTTGGTTCATGATGTTTAAGAAAGAAATCATCTCCATCACATAAAAGTGCAAGGTAAACCAGCAAGTGCTGATGTAGATAGAACCTGTGGCAAATTATCCTAAAGATCTAGCTAAGACCATTGATTAAGGGGGCAAACAGTAAGTTTTCAGTGTTGACAAGACGGCCTACTGGAAGAAGGTGACATTTACAACTTTCATAGCTGGAGAGAAGTCAATGACTGGTTCAAAGGACAGGCTGACTCTCTTATTAGTGGCTAATACAGTTGATTTTTAGGTTGAACCCAATGCCCATTTACCACTTTGAAAATCCTGGGGCCCTAAGAATTATGCTAAATCTACTCCGCCTGTGCTGTATAAATGGAACAACGAAGACTGAAGACGGCACATCTGTTTATAGCACAGTTTACTGAATATTTCAAGTCCACTCTTGAACCCTACTGTTCAGAATAAAAATAATTCTTTTCAAAATGTTATTCCTCATTGAAAATGCACCTGGTCACCCAAGAGCTCTGATGGAGATGTACACGGAGATTAATAGTGCTTTCCTGCTTGCTAACACATCTATTCTGCAGCAGATGTATCAAGGACTCATTTTGGCTTTCAAGTCTTATTATTTAGAAAATTCATTTTTTAAGGCTATAGCTGCAATAGATAGTGATTCTCCTGATGGATCTGGGCAACATAAATTAAAGGCCTTCTGGAAAGGATTCGCCATCCTAGTAGCCATCAAGAACATCCATGATTGATTCGCCAGAGAAAGTCAAAATATCAATATTAACAGGAGTTTGGAAAAAGTTGATCCCAACCCTCATAGTCGACTTTGACGGGTTCAAGACTTCAGTGGTGGAAGAAAGTGCATATCTAGTGGAAATAGCAAGAGAACTAGAATTAGAAGTGGAGCCTAAAGATGTGACTGAATCTGCAATGTCATGATCAAACTTCCTGGATGAGGAACTGCTTCTTATGTATGAGCAAAGTGGCTTCTTGAGATGTAATCTATCCCTAGCTATGATAGTGTGAACATTGTTGAAATGACAACAAAGGATTTAAAATATTATGTAAATGTAGTAGATAAAGCAGCAGCAGAGTTTGAGAGGATTGACTCCAATTTGAAAGAAGTTCTACTGTGGATAAAGTGCTGTCAAACAGCATATCACATGCTACAGAGACATCTTTTGTAAAGGAATAGTCAATCAGCGCAGCAAACTTCATTGTTATCTTACTTCAAGAAATTGCCACAGCCATGCCAGCCTTCAGGAACCACACAGGAACCACCACTCTGATCAACATCAAGGAAACCGCCCCCCCACCATCAAAGAGATTATGGCTGGCTGAAGGCTCAGAACGATCTTTAGCATTTTTTAGAAATGAAGTATTTCTAAATAAAGGTATGTACATTTGTTAAACAATTCTACTGCACAGTTAATGGACTACACCGCACTGTAAACATAACTTATTTTATGCACTGGGAATCTAAAAAAATTTGCGTGATTCACCTTATTGCAATTGCCGTTTTACTGCAGTAGTTGGAACAGAACTGGCAATACATTTGAGGTTTGCCTGTGTTTGGAAAAAAGCCATACCTGTTTACACAGACATGAACATGAACTTTTTGGTCAGAAGACCATACTTGGTGTATATATGGATTTTGAACCCCCTGTAATAACTTCCCCACCCCTATACCCTGTGCCTTCAGGTCTAGGACTTAACAGTTAGTAAGCACACTAATCTAGTATATATCAAGGAGGGCAGTCAATTATTTAAAGGCAGAATACACACTTCATTCATATTTGCATTCCTTACAGTGGCCTATAGGCAGCAGGCAATCAAAAGAGACACTGAATGAACATGCCCATTGAGAAGGGGTGATCAATTACACACTTTTATTCTGAGGTGTTTTGAAGAGAAATAATTCATGAAGTAAAGGGAGAGGAATGTTGCAACTAGAAAGGAATAGAGATGAAAATAGTAATAAAAGGCAAAAGTATTCTAGAGATCATTCCATTGCTGTGAAAAACTGCAATGCTTGGGTGGCACACTCTAACATCAAGTGTGGTATTTAAACATGTCATGAAACATTTGAGTGCAACATATTTTATTGTAAACTTCCTTACATTTGGCAACATTACTATTTTAGAAATGATATAATTTTGTTATGAAAAAAAATCAGTGATGACCAAACTATTTGACTATTGTAAACCATAAGGCTATAGATTCAAAAAAATGAAGTTCACTGTGAATTTTTAAAAGAAAACAAACTTAAGACTGTAGAGTTAAAAAAATAAGGAAAAGTTAAAAACCAAAACTCTTGGGCATTATGAGATCAAGTTAATAGCTTTTCCAGATCTTAGCTTCCTACTACTTTGTGAGCCAAATCCAAGAATTAAACTGTCACATGATTAATGCCAAGATGCTTATTTTAAAACACTATTAAAAACTGTAGGTTTTCCAAAGTGGGAAAAAGTTTGACTGTTATAACACAGTCATTTCACTTTTTTATGTGCATAGGCCACATCTGAAAATTGGTTTTGCTCCTGTGATGTTAATAGCTAGCATCATTGCTCCCCAAACTTGTTGCATTTCATATGGACAAATTTAATATCAGATACAGAAGTTAGGGTAGCATTAAAAAAAAAACTACAGTCTTTTAAAAACAAAGATCTGTTTTTATTGTTTTTTAAATAGAGTTTCCTGCCCAAAGAGATATTCCCCTAAGAAGAAACTGATACATAAAGTATCATTAATGCCATTTCAAAATATCTCTTGGGCCAAACTTGCAATTTACTTATGTAAATGTTCGACTCTAGCTCAGAGAGAAGATGAGAAGTAGTTTCCCTAACTATTGAGCTGTGTCCACAGCCCACCAGCAGGACAGAGTGGGCTGTATCATTATTTGTCAAACTCCGTCTGTGGAAAGGTGCCTGCTGCCTCTGATTGTCAACTCCAAAGGCATGCTCCAGCAGGCCCTGCCAAGCTGGCTCTCTGACAGCGCCTGTTCATTTTCCTGCCATGGCATGCTGTGGCACTTGTACCACTGGGGTTGGACTGCACAGTGTTATCAGCAGAAGCCAAAGCCCTTTCTTGTTGCTGGTAATAATGAGATGCACAAAAGAACGGCAAGGAGAAAAGGGAGCAAAGAGGCAGGACTCGGGGGAAGAAAATTAAGAAGAGCTTTGCCCTATTGAAGAAGTCTGAGATAAGACCTCCTCACCTTGCTTGTCCCCACCGTCAGAAATTTTTATACATGTGTTTAAAGAATAGGCTGGAAAAGTTGTAAGTTCTGAAATGATTCCTCTCTGAAAAAGGCAAGGTATAGGTATTTCCTATTGATGTGAAGGCAGAAGGGGATGCAGAAGATTTCCAGGGGCTGTCAGGATAGCTGTGTGATCTGAGGCTGGTTGGAAAGGGCTCCTATTTGGAGCACCATAGTTATCCTGGAAAAAAACTGACCATATACTATAAAGGTTAGTATCAGCGGCCACCTTTCTATTCCCCATCACCCAAATTACCAACATACCTATCTAAGCAATTTCCAAATACCTTATGAGAGATTCATTTTGTGGAGGTATCTTTTACAAGATTAGGACTCAGCTATCAGCAAAGCAAAAAATAAAAATAAAAAAGCAGAAATGGGCCGGGCACAGTGGCTCACGCCTGTAATCCCAGCACTTTGGGAGGCCAAGGTGGGCGGATGACCTGAGGTCCGAAGTTTGAGACCAGCCTGACCAACATGGAGAAACCTCGTCTCTACTACCACAAATACAAAATTAGCTGGCATAGTGGCTCATGACTGTAATCCCAGCTACTCTGGAGGCTGAGGCAGGAAAACAGCTTGAACCCGGGAGGTGGAAGTTGCTGTGAGCCAAGATAGCGCCATTGCACTCCAGCCTGGGCAACAAGAGTGAAACTCCATCTCAAAAAAAAAAAAAAAAAAAAAAAAAAAAAAAAAAGCAGAAATGACAACATATTGAGTTCTTTTATCAGCTAAGCTCTAGATATGGTGATATTTAAATGAATAGTTGCTCTGACAAGTCATCAAAAACAAAGACCTTGGGAATAAAAAACAAGACAGGTTTCGGAAAGGGATTAGAGATTGGAATGAGAATGCTGGAGGTGGAAAAAGGAAGCTGAAATGAAAGCAGCAAGCACCAAAGGAAATTTCCTTTCTATCTTGACATATTGAGAATTATATAGTTTCTGAAAAGAGGATGATCTGGATTTTAATACCATCTCTGCCAAGTTACCTACCCTCTGTAATCTAGTACCTATTTTATAGAATTTCGATGAGAATTAAATCAAGCAGCAGAGAGTAAGGTAAATTCTAGTCACAGGCTGCATGTTACATCAATGTTCCCATCTGCCTTGGCTTGCCCCCATCATTGAAAAGCTGGCTTTTTGATTATCCATCAAATCTAGATTTGACTACGCGGTTCTCAGACAAGCCCCAGTGGGAATTTATTATGTTTCTTCAGAAAAAGAAAAGACTGCAACCAGAAACATTTTCTAAACATGACAGCCTCCCTCAGAAATCACTTCTACACTGTTGCAGTCAGAGGTCCTGTCTGCCTGGTTCCCACCAACAGTGATGCAATGTCTCCCTCAGCCCTCAGTCAGCCAAGAACCAGCAGGTCATCAGGGCTAGTACTGCCTGAGTCAGTAGGTGTGAGTTCCACACAACTGTGTAGAATCAACACCTGGCCAATTTGAATTTCCAAGGGTCAGCTGGCTCTTTTAACACCCCACAAAGAAGGCTGATATTTCCAGTGACCTCCTCCTCACAGAGATTCTTCCAGGTGAACTGGGCCAAATAAGTTAGGTCAAAAGCATTTGGAAAAATGTCCATTTGCTGGCTGGTAGACCAATCTTGAAATGGACTCCTTGAGTCCTGTTAAAGGTCAAACTGTCTCCACAGTTATTCATGTCTGCTAGCATCCTCCAGTCTGGCTTCATTTACAAAGAAGAAAGTTATAATTTCAAGTGATGAGCAGTTCTGTTTTCTTTCACTCACTTCCTTCTACAGCCTCGTAGACAAGTGCTCAAAGCCTTGATAGCTACCAAGTCCCTGCTAAGGGGTAAGTTCTGTGGCTGATATCTCCACCTGTGTTATCGCAAACCTTCACTTGTTGGGGAAAAAAAAAAAACTTAACATAGCCAAATTGGAGTAACTGATCACCTATTTTAAGACATAAACTGTGTAGATTAATGAATCCCATATTCCCTGGCCCTTTTTTACATGAGTGATTCAGATACATCAAAGGCCATCCTGATTTATAAACTGCAAACACTATAAAGGAATATAAGCCACCTTAAATAATGTATTCCCTTTTAATGCCTTGACTCCGTGTCTTGAAATAACAAACACCGAAGCATTTAAGAGAGTGTTATAATCACATGTGCAGAGATGATCAAAAAAAGCTGAAAGATCTAAGGAGTGCGCCTGAAACACAGACCCATGACATTTGCAAGACATTCCTTATCTCATTCAGTTACCCTCCTCTAGCTGCCTTGTAAGGGACCTGTTTGTGATGATTACCTGAGACAGAGAGGAAGTCATCCACTGAGGTGATGTCATCCACGGCCTCTGTCAACACTCGGACCTGCTTCTCCCACTGGTCTTTGAAGACGTCCATGTTATCCTGAGCAACTTTGCTCTGTGGCCGGGCAGCCAGTGTCAGAGCGGCATTGATGACCTATTTGTTGGAAACAATCCAGGGACATGATGACCACACACTTCAGAAGAGGAATAAGCCGGTCAAAGACCATGTTAAAACCATGCACCCTGTACGTTCTACAGATAAGTGGGTTCTTGGTGTTCAGAAGGACAATCAAGCACATAAAAGACAAAGTAGATTTTCAACTACCATTAATTTTTGTTTGCTTCTTTTTAAGACGTAATAGTTTGCCTCAGGTTTCAAAAAGTATTTCCTGGACAAGTCTCATGACTTAGCACAGATACAGCAGAAATGCAACTCTTGCTTTCCACATGTGCAAGTTTATGATTTAGCTGCTGAGACAAGGTAAATAGGTATGGAACATTTAAATCACAACCCAAAACAAACAGAACAAAGTCAACAGGAATGGAGAGTATAGCGGCACAATCCCAGCTCCCTGCAGCCTCGAACTCCTGAGCCCCAGCAATCCTCTCACCTCAGACTCCCCAGTAACTGGGACTACAGGAATGCACCACCACACCCAGCTAATTTATTTTTTGTAGAGATGGAGTCTCACTATGTTGCCCAGGCTGGCCTTGAACCCCTGGCCTCAATCAGTCCTCCCACTTCAGCCTCCCAGAGCACTGGGTTTATAGGTGTGAGCCACCATGTCCAGCCCCTGCCATGGTAATTCTGAAGAGACTGGTGTGCTTTATTCTTTCTGAGAAAGGTAGAACTTGAAACAGCTCATAAATGATGAGTAGCATTTTTCAGCAAGAGGAAATAGAGAAAGAAAAGGAGGGGCACAAGGGCTGGAGTGGAGAAGGTCACTGACAGGCTTTTGAAACAAAGTGAATGAGGCTTACCTGGGGACACAAGCTGTCAATCTGGGTGGCTGCCATCCGAACTAATTTCACCCCTTCTTCATTGTTGGAGATGGAACAGGCCAAATTGGCAACCTGTATTGAAGAGGATTTTAGAGAGTATTAGGTTGGGGCAAAGGGAAAGTATACCGTTGTTCCGCCTTGTACCTTCTCTGGCAGATGTCTCTTCCAGGAGAATTCTTTCAGAAATAAGATAAGGGTACCCTGGCCTTCATGTAGAACCAACTATTACTACTTCTTATGCTAATTTAGGCATTTCTGTCAGAAGAGGCATTTCACGACTCTCAAGCATATACAAGGTTGCGTTTTAACAGGGTTTTTGAACTGTTTTTTCTTATGAACTGCCTTGATCCACCTACACTCTCTGGAGCCTCCTAAGACTCATCATCAAATGCAAAAACCTGTGATCTTGGCCATATCAGTACTCAGTTCTGACCCTGTAGAGTTGAGTGAGAAGAATGCTACAGGCAATTATTTGGGCTTGAGAGACTCATAGTAAGCTGACAATTATGGTGCCCTGCCCCCAAAATACCCGATCTGCCTGAAAATTTTAGTCCACTAATAGCCAACTCAAATGTTATTAGAGGCCAGCTGTTATGAGCAATGTAACAAAAAGGCTCGTAGCATTCAATACACAATGGCGGAATATATAGTAAATTACAATGTGCAGATCTAGTATAAAGACATTCAAATTTGATGGCCTCCTTGTTTTCTGGCACCTTCCATCTTCAAAGACATTCAAATTTGATGGCCTCCTTGTTTTCTGGCACCTTCCATCTTCAAAGCCAACAGTTTTTTTTTTTTCCCCCTCCTTGGTTCCTGGCCCAAATTTGAATGTCTTTTTTTCCCCTCTTCTTGGTTCCTGGCCCCTTCCGTCTTCAAACAGTTGGCTCTGAAGATGGATGGGGCCAGGAACCAAGGAGGGAAGGGGAAGCAAGACATTCAAATTTGATTTTTACGAACACTCTGCTACCCTAAACAGCTTGACTGAATTCAAGTTCCCAGGTCAAGTGGTTCAACTTGTTATTCCTTCTCTTGAAGGAGAGTTGGTAATTCAAGGTGAGATTGATTAGCCAAGGTCAACAGCCACAAAGCCACCATCAAAAGACCAATCAGTCCCATCAGGCTGGTATCAAGACAACACAAGAACAGGGATACGAAAAGTCAAAGAAGAGGAGAAGGACAGCAAGGGGTAGGAGCTATGGAGCAAATAGAACAAATGATTAGCAGAGAGAATCCCCGGAGTCTTGTGGCCACCCGCCTTTTTGGTATCCTGCTTATGTTTAGTCTCCAAAACTGGGCTGCTCTCCTCCCACGGCTGAATGCCCTAGGATTTTAGAATGTACCACCCATGCTTATAGTTCCTAATGTGAAAGAAACCTTAGGCAGTATGACATAGTGAGAAGAGTACAGGCCTGGAGGTTAGGAAGCTCGACCACTGGGCATCTTTATAAGTCACTTCACATTTTAGATTGCTGCTTCCTTATCAGCAACATGAGATGGGTTGAGGGTAATAGAATACTTTTAAAGATTACTTCAATAAACCATTAGTGTAAAGAATAGGGTTTTGGAGTTTTTAAGGGAGAAAGAGGATGCATTATATCTATTTCAGTGAGAAAATGTACTAGGAGAAATTATGACAAGTGAATTCCAAACATTACCATTTAGTTTCTTATAGTTTACCTTTGATTTTCATTCTTTTACTTAGTTTTCAAAATAAGTGTGAAAAGACATATGCCTTATTAGGACCATTCACAGATACTGCATGCCATGGGCAGGAAGGTTCTTAGATGTGGGGCAGGGACTAACGATACAGGTCTCTTAACTTCAATTTCTTTGTTATATCGTGTCTTCTCTCCACATTTTTATTCATCTTTGTTACGTCTGTATTCTATATTCTAGTTCATTTTACAATCCAAGTGCCTGACTCAGTGCATGACACAGAATTGGTGTTTCGTACATGTTTATTTAATAAATTAAACAATAGCTTGTAAACTTAGTGTAACTTACTGTAGATGGTAATTTGGAAAACACGATGGATAAATGGTGCCCTCAAAAATAAAGTTGAGCTTCACCCTTAATTTGACAAGACAAATGTTCACCTTCTAGCAGATGTTAACCAATGCTATGGTGTTAACCAATGGTTCCTACATTCTGATCTGTGGTGTGAGTCCAGAATGCAGCTTCCCCTGTCCAAAGTGGCATGTGGGGGAAAAAAAAAATCAGGATAGTGGAGAATCTTCCAGAAAGATATATGTATTTAAAGTTCCAGCTTTTAATATTCAATTAAATTTTTCCTATATCTGTTTCTGAACAACCTCTCATTCTATGGAATAGTGGTAACTTTAGATGATGGCTGTTTTTGCCCTGTACCATCCCTGCTTGCTGTGTGAAAGACTTGAGATCACACTTTTGCAAACAGTGAATAATTGCTAGAGTTTAGCACAACAACAATATGAAAACTTAAAAATGCCCCAAGAATCAGGTAATTTTTTTGCATTTCTGTAAAGAGCATAAGAAAATACCAACACTCTTCATGAAATAAAGGATCCAGACCAAGTCATCACAGTGGTTAACATTAAAAAAAGAGCGAGCGACAACCAGAGATCATGTGTTTCTTGACTGAGTGACATACCACTGTCTATGAAATATTCTTGCCAAAAAAACAAAAGATCAGCCATTTAGGATCAATTTTCAATTTACAGAAAATTCAAGAGAAAAAGAAACATGTAAAATAAAGGCACATACATGGCAATCATAAAAATCCTGATGGTTAAAAACCGTTGGAAAAAAAGACATAGATCTCATTTGTGTCCTGAATAGAAAAAACAAACTGTAATATACATATATATACATAAATATGTAAATAAATAAGTAAATAAGACTACATTTATGAAACCATCAAGGAAATTTAAATATTAACTAGATATTTGATGATACTGAGGAGTTATTAATATTTTAAAGTATGCTAATCGTACTTTTTTAAAAAAGAACATATAGCTTTTAGAGATATATAATCAAGATGTTTATGGATGAAATGATGTTTAGAATTTGCTTCACAATTATCTGGGGTTGGGGAAATGTGTAGAAGTGTAGAAAAAACAAGATTGGCCATTAGTTTATAATTGTTGAAGCTGAGTGACAGTGTATGATGGTTCATTACACTACTTTGGTTCATTACACTACTTTGGGATATGCTTAAAATTGTCCATACTAAAAAACATTTGGAAAAAAAGTAGCAGCCACAACGTATCATATCACCAGCTCTGGAAAACACTTTCTTGCATCTGTGCATGTCTCCAGGGAGCATAGTGTAAGCTAGGGAAACCTGAATATGGTTTGGAGTTGAGGCTTGCAGACAGTAGAGGGTACCTGCCTGAGCACAGATGAAAAGTGCTGTAACTAGACTCTGTCAGTCACAGCATAGCTCCCCAGATCGCAGAGCTTCCCACTTAGGCTGACTGCGAGTCACCCGGCAGAAGTCTACCCTGTGGGACTTAGAGCTCAGAAGAGCTGGACTCTAACAGAGGGAAACGCTAACTAGTAACTTCCACATAGCGAAAATAAACTTTTCTTTGTGTATCTTTTGAACTGTTTTCTCAACCTTTGTTTAAATTAAACTCTATTATCCCTTAGGCCTAATGAAGTAAACTCCTCACCCAACAGAATCTTAGTAGGGGGAAACCAAGCTAGCAATGCTTGGCAAAAATAAAGAGCTGGCACCTCTTGATAGTCCTCCAGTTATTTATTCTCTTTCATTGTACTGATCCATAAATTCTAAAGTCTGGCAGCCTATACTCTGCAATGTACTCCTGCTATTTAATTCCACTTAAAACTCAGAATTTCATTCATCTTGTATTTTCCTCGGAAACATTCTGAAAATATTTCCAATATGATGCTAAGGATTTCAGTATCTTCAGAAGCAGGCTTACATATTTTAAGTTGGTCATGGGCTCTATCCAAATCCCTACCTTCCTTTTTTCTTTTGGCTTGTCTTTCTCTGCTTCTCACTGGACCCATTGGCACAGTGGTGACTATTAACTTGGTTTTATATATTTTGATTTCTAGAATTTCATCAGTAAATGATCCTTAGCTTCACTGCTTGAGGCAGTCCCTAATCAATAATGTAGCTTGGGCCAGATGCAGTGGCTCATGCCTATAATCCCAGCAATTTGGGAGGCTGAGGCTCCTAAGAAGCCAGGAGTTGAAGACCAGCCTGGGCAATGTGGCGAAATCTCATTTCTACTAAAAATACAAAAAATAGCCAGGGTGTGGTGGCACACACTTGTAATCCAAAATACTCAGGAGGCTGAAGCAGGAGAATCGCTTGAGACTGGGAAGCGCAGGTTGCAGTGAACCAAGATCACGCCACTGCACTCTGGCCTGGGTGACAGAGAGAGACTCCATCTCCAAAAAAGAAAAAATAATATAGCTTGAAACGCCAGCTAACACCTCAACCTCAACAACATCAGTCCAAGATAACTATACACAGTAGGTATCTCAAAATTGATTGTTTTTTTGAGATGGAGTCTCACTCTGTTGCCCAGGCTGGAGTGCAGCAGCAAGATCTCAGCTCGCTGTAACCTCCGCCTCCCAGGTTCAAGTGATTCTCCTGCCTCAGCCTCACCAGTAGCTGGGGTTACAGGCACCCACCACTATGCCTGGCTAATTCTTGTATATTTAGTAGAGATGGGGTTTCACCATGTTGGCCAGGCTGATCTCGAACTCCTAGCCTCAATTGATCCACTTGCCTCAGACTCCCAAAGTGCTAGGATTACAGGCATGAGCCACCACACCTGCCAGTATCTGATAATTGATTTCAACAACCTGTTCTTTAACTAGATCTCTGTTACAACATCAGAAACTGTGGTAAAGTAAATGTCCTATTTTTTTAAAGCTAATTATTTTCTCCTACATGGTCAATTTCTCATGATAAACGGTGATAAGGGGAAGTATGGAGGAGGAAGGGAATGGTGGACTGGAATTACTAGACATTTGAAAAGATTAATGTGAGTGAAAAAGCAGACAATAGATCACTAATACACTGCAACCCCAAAGATGTTGAACAATACAATAAAATCTGATAGAATTTTGAAACCTGCTTGAGGCAATCAAGCAGGAAACGTTTATGGGATGTACTTGCTCAACTGGGCCCCACCTCTGCCTTCTCCACTCTCGAATTATTTACAACTTAACTGAAGCCATGAGATTTAATAGCCTTCCTGGAAGCTTAGAAAACAATAAAGCATTTCATTAAGTATTAAATTTTGAGCAATTTAGATTGATCTGGTATTTCTGAAAGTGGAATAGGTCATGACTATAGGTGGTAGAGCTCGTTGGTTAGCTAATTGTACTAAATATCTACCAATCTGTTAGAAAGGAAAGCTCTCCTTAACTTCTGAGAGCATAATGGATCTGGGGAAGTAAAAGCTGAGAAGACTGGGCCAGTCTATCTCTGACTTAGCACCTTAAAACCAGTTATCTTGAGGGAAAGGAAGATGCTTAGCAGCCATCATTAAATTGTGTGCTGCTGACCACAAAAACTTAGGATTACAGAAAAAGAAGAGACCAGTTCTGCTAAGTGGAATCAGTAAACATATCGTGGAAAGGTAAACTATCCATCCTGCAAGATTTATTTTCCGATTGCCGGTTTAGCACTACTTTCTGGATGCTCAATGAATATACTTTTTTTTTTTTTTTTTTTTGCTCTTCTGGGCACACTTTGTAAGTATGTGAATACTTAACATTAACAATATCATTAGCAGAACTAGAAAGGAACAACAACAACAAAAAAAAACTCAGCAAGGAGAGCCTATGCCTATTTTTTGAAGAAAGTAACTTACTCCATTAATTGAATTTGTATTACAATTGGCATCTATCCTCTAACTCTTTAATAATAACCTCAGCAAACCAAAAGCAGAGTGACAAAATTCCTGATAGGAGAGTTAAAAATTGACAAAAATAACTCAGGAGGCTGAGGCACAAGAATTGCTTGAACTGAGGAGGTGGAGGTTACAGTGAGCCGAGATCGCTCCACTCCACTCCAGTCTGGGCAACAGAGTGAAACTGCATCTCAAAAAACAAACATGTGAATCCCTCATAAAAATATATTGTGACCCAATCGCTACAAAGATAATAAAATAATACCTAGGAATACAATTTACAAGGGATGTGAAAGACTTCTTCAAGGAGAACTACAAACCACTGCTCAAGGAAATAAGACAGGACACAAACAAATGGAAAAACATTCCATGTTCATGGACAGGAAGAATCAGTATCATGAAAATTCCATATTGCCCAAAGTAACTTACAGATTCAATGCTATTCCCATTAAGCTACCATTGACTTTCTTTGCAGAATTAGAAAAAAACTACTTTAAATTTCACGTGGAAACAAAAAAGAGCCTGTATAGCCAAGAGAATCCTAAGCAAAGAGAACAAAGCTGGAGGCATCAGGTTACCTGACTTCAAACTGTACAAGGTTACAGTAACCAAAACAGCATGGTACTGGTACCAAAACAGAGAGATAAACCAATGGAACAGAACAGAGACCTCAGAAATAACACCACATGCCTATAACCATCTGATCTTCGACAAACCTGACAAAAACATGCAATGGGGAAAGGATTCCCCATTTAATAAATGGTGCTGGGAAAACTGGCTAGCCATATGCAGAAAACATAAACTGGACCCCTTCCTTACACCTTTTATAAAAATTAACTCAAGATGGATTAAAGACTTAAATGTAAAACCCAAAACCATAAAAACCCTAGAAGAAAACCTAGGCAATACCATTCAGGACACAGGCATGGGCAAAGACTTCATGACTAAAACACCAAAAGCAATTGTAACAAAAGCCAAAATTGACAAATTGGATCTAATCAAACTAAAGAGCTTCTGCACAACAAAATAAACTAGCATCAGAGTGAACAGGCAACCTACAGAATGGGAGAAAATGTTTGCAATCTACTCATCTGCCAATTATTCCAGAATCTACAACGAACTTAAATTTACAAGAAAAAAACCACCCTATCAAAAAGTGGGCAAAGGATATGAACAGAGACTTCTCAAAAGATGACATTTATGCGGCCAACAAACATATGAAAAAAAGCTCATCACTGGTCATTAGAGAAATGCAAATCAAAACTACAATGAGATATCATCTTATGCCAGTTAGAATGGCGATCACTAAAAAGTCAGGAAACAGGGCAGGTGTGGTGGCTCATGCTTGTAATCCCAGCACTTTGGGAGGCCCAGGTGAGTGGATTATCTGAGGTCGGGAGTTCCAGAACAGCCTGAATAACATGCAGAAACCTCATCTCTACTAAAAATACTAAATTAGCCAGGTGTGGTGGCACATGCCTGTAATCCCAGCTACTCAGGAGGCTGAGGCAGGAGAGTCGCTTGAAACCAGCAGGCAGAGGTTGCGGTGAGCTGAGATCACACCATTGCCCTCTAGCCTGGGCAACAAAAGCAAAATCCCGTCTCAAAAAAAAAAAAAAAAAAAAAAAAAGTCAGGAAACAACAGATGCTTGTGAGGCTGTGGAGAAAAGGAATGCTTTTACACCATTGGTGGGAGTGTAATTAGTTCAACCATTGTGGAAGACAGTGTGGCTATTCCTCAAGGATCTAGAACCAGAAATATCATTTGACTCAGCAATTCCATTGCTGGTATATACCCAAAGGATTATAAATCATTCTACTATAAAGACACATGCACACATATGTTTATTGCAGCACTATTTACAATAGCAATGGCATAGAACCAACCAAATGTCCATCAATGATAGATTTGATAAGGAAAATATGGCACATATACACCATGGAATACTATGCAGCCATAAAAAAGAATTGGTTCATGTCCTTTTCAGGGACATGGATGAAGCTGAAAGCCATCACTCTCAGCAAACTAACACAGGAACAGAAAACCAAACACTACATGTTCTCACTTATAAGTGGGAGTTGAACAATGACAACACATGGACACAGGGAGGGGGAACAACACACGCTGGGGCCTGTCAGGGGGTGGGATCAAGGGGAGGGAGAGCATCAGGACAAATACCTAATACATGTGGGTCTTAAAACATAGATGATGGGTTAAAAGGTGCAGCAAACCACCATGGCACATGTATACCTATGTAACAAACCTGCACATTCTGCACATGTATCCCAGAACTTAAAGTAAAATGTATAGTGACCATTTAAAAAGACAAGATGTTTTTTAATCACACAAAGAAAACCCCACACAGCTCACAGATCTTGATAAACTGCATCGTGGCTGTACAATTCAGTTTTGTGTGGACACCACCACAGAAAAGCAGCTCTGTCTCAAAAGTGCCACAGTCTTGTTCGAACACTCACAAGAAAAGCCAAAATGCCTGGAAGGCTGAGCTTCAATTAGACATTAAAAACCTCTGCTAATAAAGTATTTAGGCATTCAACTCCAAAGTAATATGAAGTACATCAGAAAAATGAGAACATTTTCCCTTTTTCTGGCCCTGGAAATCAAATTACATTTTTTAATATTTGTGATTCTGTTCTGTTTGAAACACCATCAAATATTCACTGCATTCAACTCCCAAACACCGAATCATTTCATTAATTTTTACAGCTTCAGGTATCATATTGGTGTTTTAAGAACACACTATTGAAATAAAGCAGAATAGCAATTCGAAGGTCCATAAAGCACTTGCTCCTCATGTTAATATTTCGTCATCATTGTAAATTTGAGAATAAAATGAATTTATTTACTATTAAAGGGGAATTACTTGAATTTATAGTCAGTCATGTAGCCATATAAAACCACAGAGAGGATGGTGGCACAGATTTCATGCAAAATGTTTTTCTCTAAAACTATCATCACAATGAAAAGTGCTGCAGTCTCCATCTGAAGGTGTATTCATTTATCTGTGCTGATGTAATTAGTACACACGAAGATGTTATCATATATGCCTATCTTCTAGACAACCTCAAAGTTCCTACAGAACATGACTCCTATAATACAGATGGAGTTTCACAATTCACTAACAGTGGAAATGATACACCTCCCTGAAACCTTTGAGAGGCAAGACAGACGCAGCTCGTAGACAAACAGGCTCAGCCTTTGACGATCAGCTTCCAGGAAGATGGGCATAGGAATAGGCTAAATGGCCACCATCAAAATTGGACTTGAGGAGAGTCAAGTCTGGCTGCCCAGAAGAATATTGTAGGAGTTGTCTCTCTTTCCTGCTGAGGTATTATGGAATCCTTTTAAAATGAGCAGCTACACACTGGGATAAGTTTATCAGCCTGATTAACAGTCACTGCAGTTCTAAAGGATAGAGGAAACTTAAACAGCAGGGATAATTTGATCAGGGAAGGATGCTCAGTGGATGTCAGCAGCTGGGGGCTTAAGTACACTGGGGGACAGGAGGAAATGGAATCACTTTTTCTTGCCTCTGTTTTAAATGACCTCTATAAAGCATCTGGCACTCTTGGTCATTCTCTATAGTTTAATTTTAAAAATCATAATTGGTAAGACCTGGGCTTTGCAGTCAAGCAGCCCAGGGTTTATGTTCTGACTCTTATTCTCACCAGCTGGGTGAGACACGTTGCATCTCTGAGCCTCAATTGTGTCTCAGTTATAAAATATAAATATAAAATATTACAATGTTGCAATAAGAGATTAGTTAACCCAGCACCCAGTAAGGATTTGACAAATGTTACTGCCATAAGATGCAATTTATTGAAAGGTAACTATAAAAGTGAAAATATATTTGAATGACATTATTCAATCATTGATCACTCATTCAATAAATATTGAGTGCCTATATATGACAGACATGGAAGATACAAGTAAAATAACACTTATGCCCTAGATGAGCTCATATTTTGGTGGGAAGACAGAATTTAATAAAGTAATGCATTAAAAGTTTATATTGTGATGAGTATTACAAAAGAAACAAGGGGAAGACAATGATAAAAACTGAAGGGAGCTCTATGTGATCGCTTGCATAGTTTATCCTTCAGTTTTGCATAAAGTTAGAATTCTCAAGTTATAATTCTTTTTGTCACTGCTTATTTCAACCTGTTATATCCCAAGTATTTTATAGATTTTATATACACTTTTAACCAATATTTTTAAATGATTAAAATTCCCTAATGTTGTTGCCTCATTGTTTGGTAAATTAATTCCTTGCTGTCATGCATTTAGGGGAGTCTCCAATGTTTGCTATTGCCAAAAACAAAGTAATACACACCTTTAGGCATCTAGTTTTTGCTCCTGTCAGAAATGAAATTTCTGCATCAGGAAAATTGTTATGGTACTTATTTACCTGTGACCATAGTCCTTGCTGAAAGGTCCCTGGAATGAGTGAATTGCCAATTTTCCAGTGCTACCAGCATTGCATCCCATATTCCTCAACACTGTTCATCTTGACTTCTCTACCAACATACCAACCGAATGTCCTTCTAACTATTCGTTCTATAAATCTCAAGTGCAAATCAGGATTGCTCAAGTAGCCACTTCACATTTCCCCAGCTAGACTGAATTCTTGCAGGACAGAATCCCCTTTACCCCTCCACACATATCTGGGATCACAGTTGCTGAATTCCAGTTTTTTGAATTTACTAACTCCCACAAACTCTCTTCATGTTGTATAGAGGACCATTCAATTTGTCATAACTTAGTCATACATAGGAGGGCCCTGAGTTCTATGATCTAGAATTAGGAGGAAGTATAACTTTTCTGTATCAGTTAATCAAATAAGTTTATCATCAAATTAGCATACACCAGCTAATATCAAGTGAACCTTATACAACATCCTGCCACATGGTACAACGAAGAAATTTGTTCGTGGTCCCACCAGGCATTGTACCTTTGACTATAGTTATACATCTATAAAAACACAAATCTGCATTTTCTAGAGCTCTTCTGGGATGTGGAGCAGCTCTTTTGCCTGTGTTATTAGGGATACACACACCACGAGCAAATGCTGTTTGCATGCCTCTGCCCAAATTAAAGTGATCAGTCTGCCCTGGTGACTTTAATGGAGGTAATCACCAGCTCACATTCATGAACAAATTGATGTGCGTGCTTCATAGCTGAATCACTCAGCATAAATCTATACCCTTCATATATAAAAACCTCAGTGGCTTAAAATAATGTAATAAAGCATCACCTAATGCCTTCTTGATGCTGGCTCATCAATAATGTGTGGTTATGTGAAAAGGATAGGAGAGGCTTATCATGTCTTACTTTAAAACGAGGGAATGTAATGCCCTTTTAATTACTAAAGGCATCAGGGGATTTTGTTTTCTCCATCTTTACATGGAGGAACTAAAATCTTGCAACTCTCCACTATTATTTAGTTTTCAGCATCTCATATAAGTAAATGAAATCTCAACTTACTTCCAGTGAATAAAACATGTTGACCTTCATATATGTGGGCTGCATATTATTAGGATGAAAACTCCAGGATCCGTCTCTAGCAATGCAGGAGGGCTGCACTGAACCATCCGGTGCTTGACATTTAACGGAAGCCAAGGAATGTTTCCAGAATGAAGATCCAGATGAATAAGTAAGTGCAGCTATTCTCTAAAGCCTGGTCTCCTACATTTCCAGATGTCAAGTGGAAGTGTGGAGTCAAGGCCATATCCACAATGCAGGATGAATCTAACCATCCTAACCAATATTGGATCTGTGACTGCAGCCCGCTTCACACAGAATGAGGAAGACAGTCACGAGTCCCCAGTTTATGTCCCACATTGTCTTGTTTTTTTATGGAGGAGATGCCTCCATCAATTAAACTAGCAATCTTCCAAGGTTCAATTCAAAATCCACGTGTTGCTGAAGGCATCCCATTCACACAACCAGTAGAAACAGATCTCTTCCAAACACCTTCAGGCTTACTGGCTGTGCTACCCATTGCAACTTACCACATACTATTGTCTTATCCATTATTTATTATATGGATAGAGGATACCTACACACAGAATTACATCTATAAATCAAAGATATACACATAGCTATCATGTATCTTCAACTAAATTTCCACGTCTTTGAGGATAACGGTTGTATTTTTATTTTCATCCTTGTGGCTCCCATGGCTCCCTGTAAAAGACCTTGTAAACAGCAGCTACAAATGTGGTTCCAAGGCAGCGTCCCTGTCATGGGTTCTTTCTTACCTCCTGCTCCCATCTGCCCTTACCTCTGGGGTACAGCTCTTTCTTATCGCTGTTGGTTTACCTAGAAAAAGATGCTAATTGATTAATCAAAGTAACTACTCACTAAGGTCATATTTTCTTCTCCTAGGTAATATAACACCTTAATCTAATTAAGATGTTCCTGAGCCCTTTAGAGCTTTAAAAACACACACACACACAAATCAAACAGTAGTTCCTTCTAATCCATGGGAAATACATTCCAAGAACCCCAGCAGATGCCTGAAACCACAAATAGTACCAAGCCCTATATACATAATGTATTTTCCTGAACATGCATACCTATGATAAAGTTTAATTTATAACCTGGGAACAGTAAGAGATTGACAATAACTAGTAATAAAATAGAATAATTTTAACAATATCCCAGCATTATTACTCTTGCACTTTGGAGCCATTATTAAGTAAAATAAGGGTTAATTGAACATAAGCACTGGGATACCTCTACAGCAGATCTAATAACCAAGAAGGATACTAAGTGACGAAGGGGCACGTAGCCTCTACAGTGCATGCATGTGCTGGACAACGGAGGATTGACATTCAGGGTGGATGGAGCTAGAGGGCGCAAGATTCCCTTATGCTATTCAGAATGGTACTCAATTTAAAATGTGTGAGTTCTTTCTGAAATTTTCCATTTAATATTTTCAGATCACAGGTAACTGAAACTCCAGAAAGCAAAACTATGGATAAGGAGGGACTACCATATACTGTTGAAATTTCAGGCTCCCCAGGCAAGATTTTGGGGAAATACATAAGGACAAGGAGTTTTTTCCTTAAACTCTGTCAACCTTATCTAAAAGTTCTTTGGTCTTTTCTTCCTCCGACCACCTGTTTCTATAAATAAAGTCATATTGGAACACATCTTTACCCTTTTATACATATTGCCTATGCTTTTGCATGACAAAGGCAGATTTGGGTAGTTGTGACAGAGACCATATGACCCACAAGCCAGGATCTCTTACTATCCCTTTACAGAAGAAGATTGCCAACCCCAAGTTTAGATGAAAACTTGGTCAGATTTAACCATTTGATTTTTTCAGACCTGTCAGATATGCCAAAGCATTGTCATAGCAGGAAATGAGAGAAGTATCAACTTACAGTATTTATGACACAAGTAAAATCAAAGTTAAGTGGACCGAGGAGGAGCATAGGTTCTTAAAAAATAAAAATATGTGCCCCTCCCAGGTCTCCTTAAAGCACTAAGTTCTGGGGCCAGGAAATAAACAAACAAATAAAAAAACAGGAGGAGATAGGCATGGAGCAGAAGACCCAGAAGGACCTCTAGGATATTCTCCACCATCCCAAACATTTACAAAAGAAGTTTGCAGGTGAACACAGAAGCAATTCTGAGTCAGTACTGCCATCTGGCTTACCTCTCAATGTAGCACCGTCAACAACTTCTTCCTGAAACTGGAGGATCACTCTAGAGGCCTCTCTAACCAAGAGGCCAATTTTGCAGCCTTTCATCTGTAGCTATATCCTTCTTGGATATCTACTTCCATATCACTTCCTGCTCCATTCCTGGCTTTAGCAGTCTGTATGGGTAGCCCAAGACAAAGCCCTAGAGTATATCTAATAGAAGGTACTAGTCCTCATTGGCCCCGTGGTAAACACCTGGTCTGGCCACTGCAACGGTTATTGCCCAAAGGAGAAGTCCTGGGAACCTGTGTCACAACTCCAGAGGGTTTCTAAGTAAATCACAGCAATGGGAATATGGGGTAGGGGAGACAACCTGACTGCTGCCCTTGACTGCACCAGGAAACTGACTAAAGAAATGACCTTTGAACCAACTCATTCCCCTCAACAGCTCCGTCCCTGCCCTCGGAACCTGTAACTTCTGCCTCCTATTACCTGCATTGCCTCATGGACTCTTTCCAAGCTCAACCCCTCAAACCTGTTCACTCCATCTTACCTGAGCTCTAGTGCCACCTCTTCTTTTATTTCAGATCTTTATTGCATTTTCCCCCATGTTCTCTTATGAAGTTTTAATTCCCTCCTTAGTGTATAAGTTCAAGCCTGTTTGGGTGCAAAGCACAGCTCCCTTTTTCCATGCTTTTCCCCTGGGAGCAATCCCATCCATTCCCAGACCAGGTGGTAGGCCAGATCCCTCAGTCATCAGAGAGGGAAAATCAAAGAGTTCTCCATATCTGCTCTGTCTTAGGCTCATTAAACAGTGCTATCAAAACCACCCAAGTATTGCAGCACCATCTCTGACACTCTCAAACCCTCCTCCCACATGGGCAGGCTCATCCCAGTTCTGCTTTCTTTATATGACTTCATACTCTGGTTCCTGACACCTGCTTCAAGTTCTCTTCTGCTTAATACCACTTATGAATAATGTTTCCTGGCTATCTAATGTCACTAACCCATCAGTAAGGTCTCCCCATTTTCATCATACCTGCAGCTATTAGTTTCTTCCTGTCTGTGTCCTGCAAGACACATACACAGTCTGACAAGGCCTCCTGGTTTTCATTGATAACCAGTGCTCTCACAAGTCTCTCCCAAGCTGGAAGCTCCCTTATTGAGTGCCCTGCAACTCTTCCTTTTATGGGTCACAAGCTGCTACTGAGGGCTGCAATTGCAAGAGCTCCTTGCTCAGCTCTGATATCTAGTATTTCCATGATGCTCAGAAAGCAGGGCAGAGCAGTGCCAGAGGGTGGGCAGGAGGGTTATTTCATGTCACCTGGGAACCCTCTCAGAAAGAGCTCTGCCACATGGAGTCCCTTTTTTTCCAAGGTGACCTTCAAGTAGCCACCTCTGCCTTGTTGGGCAGCAGATGCATCCCTCAAAGTCCAGAGCCATGGCCAGTAGTGGACCACAGATGCATTTGGTTTCACCTTCAGGCTCTCAGGAGACCATGGCTAGGTCTAGATGAAAGACGCAGCTGCAGTTTCAGAAGTGTACGCAAACTGCGAGCCAAGGTTATACTTGTAACCAACACCCGTAGGAGCAGGCCGAGCCCCACTGTGCCCTTCAAATGTGCCTCACCTTAGCAACTCTCTACAAGAGAAAAGTTTTGCTTTCATCCTCAGTAGGTCATTTTTTCCCCCCTAGCTGAATCAGTCTGGGTGAATGGCCAGTCTGACCTTTCAATCTGCTATGTGAAATAAAGCTACAGTTGGTGTTCTGACTAATAATAGCAGAGAGAAGCAAGTAATGAGGGAATTCTATGTATCTTGCTTCTGTTTAGCTTTGCGCTCCAGAGGCTGGCTACTTTGTTATTTCACCCCGGGCTTTTGCCTCAAATAGGCTCTGCAATTTTTTGTGGGATCCAAGTTTAGCAAGCATACTCATTGTGTGAACACCAATAATGTTTTTCAGGTGTACCTAGAGAAAGGGAGAGAACAAAAGAGGGCTATAAAAATATTTGGAGGTCTTCATCAATGTAAGTGCTTAAATAAGCAATAATTACAATTACTGTTTTAGCATTCCCTCAAGACAGAAACTTTAACTTTCAAATGCCTTAATACCTTTTATTTCACAACAGATTATGTACACATAGATATACTTTTCCATTGGTATTTAGTTATAAACTTTGAGTAACAATCTATGTCTATGGGCCAAATATAGCCAGTGGCTCATTTTTGTATGGTTTTAAAGCTAAGAATGGTTTTACACTTATAAAGGGCGGTTAAAACACCTACATACAGAAAAATCTGTGAGACTCTATGTGGCCTACAAAGCTGAAAATAGTTACTATTCTTACCAATAAAAGTTGGCTGACCCCAAAGTATGATGGTATACCTATAAAAACTACTCTGGTGTTTGTCTGCATGCCCACCAGGACGTGAGTTGCCCCAAATGCTCCAATCCCAGGAATCTTTGCCTCTGATCAAGGGAGCCATCTGTGCTCATATTTCCCAAGTTCCTTTCTGGTTGTGTTCTTCAAAGAGAAGGACCTTTATATTTCTCATCTCTTAATATTTATGTTTACATAACCTCTATGTCACCATTCATTATTCCACCAGATATAGCTTTTCCAAAAGTCTAATCTGTCCTCAGGGACTGAAGAACTACAAAGTTTGAGAATGTTCCAAAGAATATGTTAGAGACTCACAAAGAATCAGCGTAGAAACATGTCAGAGGCAGCAGCCCTCCAATCTGGGCAAAAACTCCCAAAGGGTCTACTTTAAAGAAAAAAGCCCTCTCTGGAATGAGTAATTTATTTTTATTTTTATTTATTCATTTATTTATTTTTTGGTGGGGGTTGCACCTTCTATGTGCTAGGACCCATGAGACTCATCATCATGCCTGAAGCGTGGAGTTGGGCTCACATTTCAGTGTGAGACAGTTTGGATGGCAGCTTTGGTACCCAGAGCATTGTCCACAGGCCAGTAGCAAGGGCAATACCTGGGGGCTTGTTAGGAATGTACAGCTAAGGGCTGGGCACAGTGGCTCACACCTGTAATCCCAGCACTTTGGGAGGCTGCGGCAGGCAGATCACGAGGTCAGGAGATCAAGACCATCCTGACTAACACGGTGAAACCCCGTCCCTACTAAAAATACAAAAAAATTAGCCAGGCATGGTGGTGGGCGCCTGTAGTCCCAGCTACTCAGGAGGCTGAGCCAGGAGAATCGCCTGAACCCCAGGAGGCAGAGGTTGCAGTGAGCCAAGATCGCGCCACTGCACTCCAGTCTAGGCGACTGAGCAAGACTCCATCTCAAAACAAACAAACAAACAACAACAAAAATACAGCTAAGGTTGAGAACCACTGATCTATTCCAAACAAACTCTCATTTCCTTTCTCATGTGCCCCACATCTCCATCCATTCACCAAGAAGAATTATTCTATAAGACAGAAAATTTTCCCTTGGTCATGCAGCTAATTTGCTGCAAAATGGAGACCAAGTCACAAGCCTCTATATTTCTGTTATTCATAAATTTGGATGCACATTGAAAATGCCTGAGAAACACTAAAGATATTGATGCCTGGGACCCACACTCATAAATTCCAATGTACTTGTCCTTGTGTATGGACAAGGCGTGGGCATTTTAAGGCTCTCCAGCTAATCCTAATATGCAGCCCTGGTGGAGAACTGTCTCCCTATTTGAAATTTAATCTAAATTTACTTTAAATTCAGTTAGAGTATTTCCAAGTAAATGAGTGCCTCTTTCTCTTATAAGGCGTTAGTCTGGGTCCATCAGCTTTGCTTTCTCCTTTATAGAGGCCAACCAGGGAGAGGCCTCAGAGATGATCTCTCTCCCCCAATGACTCCCAACTTTGCCCCATCATAAGAATCACCTGGTGTGCTTGCTAAACGTACATTTCACCAGAAGATTCTGATTCCAGAGCTCTGCAACGGGCCTGACAATTCCTGTTTCTAAAAGACTCCCCAGCTGCCACTTAAGATAAAGCAGATTTCAGGTAAAACTGATCTAACACAAGCCCAGCAGCATCAGCATCACCTGGGGACTTATCAGGCATGCAAATTCTCAGGCCTCACCCCGGATACACAGAAATCAGAAACTATGGGGGTGGGACCCAGTCATCTGTGTTTTTAGCCCTTCTGGTGGCTCCAAAGCATGCGCAAGTCTGAGACTCACAGGTCTACCACAAACGCTTCACTTTTTGACAAATAGTGCCCTGTCTTCTAAAGTCCAGCCAACAGGAATTCCCCCACACTACACTTGCTTTGCTTTCTTTTTAAAAAATTGTCCTCATGTCATCACTTCTTACAACTCTATGAAAGTGAGTTATCTGAGAATTTTTTCTGACACTTTTAATTAGAAAGTCTTAATTACTATCATCTTTCATGAATATTCGGGTAAGAGTGAGACCTTGTGTTTTGACACAAAAAGCACATTTTCCTGAGCGCTCAGGGTGGTGCCAGCAACTGGGTCATACTGCTCAAATTTTTTCTCCTGAAATGCAGACATGTCCATAGACAATTTGTACAATGACCATATTCTACTACCTCCCAAATTTCAAAAAATGTTAGGAGGGTGACAAAAGGATTTTTTGAAAATCCATACAGTTCTTGGAGGATTCTTAGAGAAGTTTGCATTCAAGGAAATCCTGGATACCTATGCAGTGCTTAAGGTACTTTCAAAAGTTCTAATATTATTTTATTCAATTCTCACAGTACCTGAAATGATGCAAGAGTTCAAATGCGTGAGTTTTAACTGTGCAAACACTTTTTTTTTATAAGCTCTATCTTTTGTTTTATCCTCAGAAAACCATACGAAGGAGGTACTATCATTATCATTCCCATTTTATAGATGAGAAAATTGAGGCACAGAGAGGCCAGGTGCAGTGGCTCATGTCTGTAATCCCAGCACTTTGGGAGGCTGATGTGGGCGGATTACCTGAGGTCAGGAGTTTGAGACCAGCCTGGCCAGTATGGTGAAACCCCATCTCCACTAAAAATACAAAAATTAGCCAGGCGTGGTGACGCACGTCTGTAGTCTCAGCATTTTGGGAGGCTGAGGTGGGCGGATCACAAGGTCAGGAGTTCAAGACCAGCCTGGCCAAAATTATAGAGGTGGCAAAACTCCGTCTCTACTAAAAATACAAAAATTAGCCAGATGTGGTGATGCACGCCTGTAATCCTAGCTACTCAGGAGGCTGAGGCATGCGAATCCCTTGAACCTGGGAGGCAGAGGTTTCAGTGAGCTGAGATCGTGCCACTGCACTCCAGCCTAGGTGACAGAGCCAGACTCCGTCTCAAAAAAATAAAAAAAAAAAAAGAAAAAGAAAATCGAGGCACAGAGAAGTTCAGTAGCTTTACTGAGGTCATACCAGAATAAGGAGAAAAGGCAGGTTTGAACTATAGTGGCCTAACTTCAAAGCACATTCTAGAGATCCCTATATGATGCTCATTTATTGCTCACCACAAACATTAAAAACAGATTTTTCTATTTTTCAGATAAATAACCAGAAGCTAAGAGAGAGGATTAGGTTGGTGCAAACGTAATCGTGGTTTTTGACATTACTTTCAGTGGCAAAAAATGAAATTACTTTTGAACCAACCTAATAGCTTGCCCAGATCATACAGCTAATAAGTGGCAGAGCCGATGTTTGAACCTGGAGTCTGTTTCCAGGTCCCAGGCACACATATTGCACCTTATGCAATCCTGCCAGAGGGTAAGGTAGTCATTATCCTTACAGATCATGGAGCACCAATGAGGCAGCTTTTCAACTTCAAGTTACAGTCACTCTCTTAAGAGAGAGTTAGGAAAAGCTGACATGATGAGTGTGATCAAGGCCCCTTCAGAAAAACCCTAGCATAAAATACATTTTCCAAGGGACAGGCTACAATAGGAGAAAAAACAAAGGCAAACATTTAATATTGAGGGTAGAGAGCAGATGCGTGAGGGGGAAATTGGAAAGAAAGGTTTAGCCGAATTCAGGGTTTTTTGTTGTTTGTTTGCCTGAGGCCAGTCCTGCTCCTGACAGTTACCCAGATACAAGCCAAATCAGATTCAGAGTCGCTGAACTTGACCAGAGTAGTTATTTCTCCATTACTTCACAGTCACTGGGGAGGGCATCACCAACACAGAAGGGAAATCCAAATCATTCAGATTGAAAGAGGCCCCAAAGACTTCAGGGACCTGCCCTATGAGACTCCAGCTGCCAGGCAAGGATTCTCTCTTGAGCACACTGAGCCCGTCCAACCAGGCAGGAGAGGGCTCCTGAGACTGTGTGTGTTGAGGAGGCAGGGTAGCAAAAATTGCTATTAAAAAAAAAAAAAAAAAAAAAAAAAAAACAACTCTAGCTGTGCAATCCTGCCCCAGCACAAACAGGAACTACCAGAGGAGGAAAGAGTGAGAAGACATTGTTTGTCTTCTGCTTCATTCACTCACTCACCACATTTAATTAATCACCACACTAGCTTCTGGAAGTCATACAAAAAAAAAAAAAGTGTATACTGCTCAATGATGAGTGCACCAAAATCTCACAAATCACCACTAAAGAACTTACTCAGGTAACCAAATACCACCTGTTCCCCAATAACCTATGGAAATAAAAACTTAAAAGTATGAGGTGGGGGTGGCACGGGGGAGACATCTAATGACATAATACAGGCCATAAAAGAGCGAATGAAGTCAAATACAAATGTGCTACAGTAGAGATCTATGCTTGTCAAAGTGGGACCACAAAGTGGGTGGAGAGCATTTTTTTGTGTGTGACAGAGCATGCATGAGGGCAGTTGTTTAGGAAAAGCTTCAAAGATACACAGGTCCCTAGGCTTACAACAAGGCAGACCCTAAGATGGGGAAGGAGGTAATGGCAAAAATTAGGGGCTAATGGCATAGGAAGACTATTCTAGGGAAGAAGAAAGAATGTGAGCCATGGCCAAAGAGACTGGGGTATTTGGAGACTGGCAAGTATTTCAACGTGACTAGTCGGCAAGAGGGAAGTCGGCAGGAAATACAGCTGGGATGGAAGTCAGCACCAAAGATGGTATAAGAACTTTCACCTGTAGGCAATGGGGAGAACTTTAATCAGGTGAGTGACCACTGGGCAAATGTCATATAAAGAGCACTTGCACACCTGTTTGGAAGATGAATCAGAAGAAAATAAGAAAGAGCAGGTAGACAGAGTTAGATTCTTCTGAAAAGGAAAGTGTACACCTACTATTATATATTCAAGGTAGGAGAACAAGGAATGTGGAGGAGGATATACAAGATACTATTTTATGAGGTACCTCTTCTGACCCCTAATTTACAGACAAGAACACTTGGAGATGAAGTACATCTCCCCTGATCACCTAAATGGTCAGGTTCAGAGCCAGGAATATTCAATGATCTGTCTCCCACACCAGTGCTCCTCTCAATATGCCACAGCCCCTCTCCCCAGCTATTTCCCTGCGGGACATCCCCTGAAGGCCTGTAATCCCCACCAGCAGCTATGGTTTTGTTAGGACTACATAGGCAGGTATGACAACGCCTCAGCGCCAAAAGCAAAAAGTCTTATGCTGTGCTTTTGCTTATATGATTCACCCTTCTACCCCTCTGCCTATCCTAAGGTCAAAGTCATGACTCACATCATCTAGGAAGCCTTCCTCAACCAATTTCCCCTAAGTATGGCGACATAATCTTCCCTTACTCTGAAATCTTACATTAGTGTAAAGAATTTGTATCAAGATTGGTTATATTAAAACGTTGTCCTCTGTGAAGACTTGCCTTCCCCATTATATTATCAACTTTTCAAAGTCAGGGACCATCTCTTGCCTCTTCTGTATTAACCTTAGCATGAAATACACTGAGAACACAACAGATGCCAGCCCCTCCTGTGTGCAAGCTGCTGGCTGCATGTCCGTGTACCACTTACACCCTTACAACAGGGGAGCCGAGCTTGCTGTAGAGCCCAGTCCCATCATCCACTCAGGACTGCAATAGAAAAGACCCCATGGTGGCATAAATACTGTTATTTAGGTTTAATATCAGCAGTAGGAATTGTCATAGCCTATCTTCCTCTTTCCATCTACCTTATAACTTTCTCTTCACACAGGCCTAACATTATCACCAAATCACTAACATTTTCCTCCTTTTGCTTCTCTTTCCAGTGCCCCAGTCATTCATAAGGAGTTTCTTCTCTCGATTTACAGCGCATAGACATCTTTTTTGATTCTATGAAAAGTTACCTCTTTCCATGCACCGGGACCGACTTCATATTTACTCAGCCTTTGTTGCATTTACAACTCCACTCTCCTTTCTGCTCACCCATTATTTGAATTCTGCTCTCCCACTGAGGCTGCTTGACATGTTCAAGATTGCTACAGGTGGTTTTTTTTCATTAAATAAATGCTTTCCTCTAATACACAGGTATGGCATGTATTCAATACTTCCTTGTTAGATGATCTCATTCACCCTGACCCTATTTTCATTACTGGGTTGAAAATACACAACTCATTATCCCAGACTCTGGCTTCTCACTCTTATCTTTATGTAATTTTCTGAGTTGGTTGATAGCTCCAATTGAGTGGTGCACAGTCACCCCAAATGCATTAATTCCACAAAACATATGCACCACAGGCCCCCATCTTCTCCTGCTCAGTGTCACGATCAGCTCATGACATATTGTATTAGTCTATTCTCACTCTGCTACAAAGACATACCTGAGACTGGGTAATTTATAAAGAAAAGAGGTTTAATCAGCTCACGGTTTTGCAGGCTGTACAGGCCTCTGCTTCTGGGGAGACCTCAGGAAACTTACCATCACGGAGGAAGGCAAAGGGGAAGCAAGCACAGTCTTCACGTGGCTGGCAGGAAGTGGGGGCTGGGTGCTACACACTTTTAAACAAGCAGCACTAAGGGGATGGTGCTAAACCATCCCCATGATCCAATCACCTCCCACCAGGCCCCTTCTTCAACACTGGGGATTACAATTCAACATGAGATTTGGGCGGGAACAAAAATCTCCAGGATAGAAAACTAAGATTCCTACTCAGCTCTTAAAGTCCTGTCACCTTTAACTGCAAGATATCTCCAACTGCTTTATTCCTAACCCCTTCATTGCAGTGGTCACGTCCAAATGTTTATCAACACACACTCTAATTATTGAAATTAAATGCAGTCTATTTTCTATAGTATCTGAAGTCCTCCACTGTCTGGACCCAACTTAGGTCTCCAGCTTTATCAAACACATCACAGCCCCCATCCTCTTGCCACAGAAGACTATAGTTCTCATTAAGACTCTCTTTTGAGGCTTCTGTTTTGAGGATCCTTGAGAACAGCTGAGGCTCACACTAACTACCAATCACTCTGACAGAGCTGACTCTCTCTGCAAATGAGTAGAGCTCCATGAAAACTGTTTCCGAATATGGACTTTGGACATGACCTTTGTTCAGAACCAGAGAATGCAAAACCCACTTAAGAGAAACACAGGATCCAGGTTCCAGGTTGGCCTTGTAGGGAGCTTCTAGAAAGAAATATGGGCAGATGACCTGATTTAGATATGTAAGTGTTAGGTTGAGAAACCACTTGGGGCTATATATTCTTAAAGTAAGTTCATTTTTTGGTCTCCCTCTCTTCATTTAAGTTATTCCTTGAGGCTAACTCTTTCTCTACCTATCACTTTTCTGCTTCTTCTGAAGTAATGCAGTTTTGATTTAGTTATTTAGTGTGTTAATTTCCTACTGCTACTGTTACAAATTACAACTTTAGTGGCTTCGGACATCACAAAATTTATCTTGCCTTTCTGAAGGTCAGAAGACTGACATGGGGCTCACTGGGCTGAAATCAAGGTGTCAGCAGTGCTATGTTCCTTTCTGGAGGCTCTAGGGGAGAATTCGTTCCTTTGTCTTCTCCTGCTCCTAGAGGCTGCCCCGATTGGCTCATAGCTCCTTTCTGTCTCCAAGACTAACAACAGCAAGTGAAGTCTTTCTCTCCTTGCATCAGTCTAACTCTCCTGCCTCCTTCTTTCACGTATAAAGACCCTTGTGATTACATTGGGCCCACCTGGATAAACCAGGCTCATGTCCTGACCTTAAATTCAGCTGATTAGCAAATCTTAATTCCATCTGCAACCTTAATTCCCCTTTGCCACATGAAGTAACATATTCATATTCATGGGTTCCAGGGATTAGGATGTGAGCAACTCTGGGGGGACCAGGGAGCAATGATTCTACATAGAGTTCCATGTAAGAGTTAAAACTTGCATTTTGCTTTGAAGTAAAGACTCCCCTCTCCTTCCCTGGGTGGGGCTTTGGCAAGTATAGTGGGTACGAGGAGGCAGTTTCTTTTTTGTTCTCCCACTTGGTAGCCTCAAATCCTGTTCCCTCAATTACTAACTGGTCTCCAGAGTTGGGTAGAGGAAGGGCAAAAAGAAAGGGGAAATCGGAACATCTTTCCTCACTACACAGGGATGCGGCCGCAGCATAAGCGCTGTCAGGGCTTGGCGGGTGCTCACAGCTGGTTGTCTCATCAGTGATTTGTTTCTCTTACTAGGGGCCAGCATGTCTCATCCTCATTCACCTGGTACCCCTGCCTCAGCCCCTGGCAATGTAGTAATACCTCAATATTTCTGCTGAGGTTTATCCACTCTCCAAGCAGCCCTCTTGAACAGGACCTTGGATCATTCCACACCAAACCCCTCGACTCACAAAAAATACCAGTCTTTTTTAGTGACAAACTCTGGGAGTGTAGGGCAATCCTAATGCAGCCAACTTTTCACTGAATCAATGTGGAAGCAGATGCAGCCGGCTTCTTGCTCTTTAGATTCTCTCAGTACAATGCCCCCCTAAATTAGTATGTTGAAGCCCTAATTCCAATGTGATGATATTTAGAGGTGGGGCCCTTGGGGTCTAATTAAATCATGACAGTGGAGTCTTCATGAATGGGAATAGTGCCTTTATAAGCAGACACTAGACAGCAAACTAGCTCTTTCTGCAAGGTGAGGATACAGTAAGGAGTTAGCCACCTGCAACTCAGGAAAAAGGCCCTCATCAGAACCTGACCATGCCAGCACCATGATCTTGGACTTCCAGCCTCCAGAACTGTGAGAAATAAATTTCTGTTGTTTAGGCCTTCCAGTGTATGCTATTTTGTTACAATACCTGAACCGACAAGGGCCCTCAGCCTGAAGTAAACCCTATTTCTCTGTTCCCCACTGGCAGGTCAGGAATTTTTCCAGTTGTCTCCTTGCACTTCTATCAAGGCCTATTTCCTTTTGATAATGAAAAGGGGATGGCACAGGCTACCAACAGCCTTCTCCAAAAATGTGTCCCCTCTAATATATGCTTATTGATCCCTTTATGTCTCTAGTGTGGGTGAGTGTATTCAGAGTTCATTCACCATCTTTTAGCCAGCTGCTTAGAAACACACACCCTCTTGGTCTCACACCTCACTTTAGAAAGTGACTCAGCTGAAATTTCTATTTTAACAGCATTCCTGGAGGAGGAGGGATGAGGAAATCCGGGAAACACAGGGGTTGTTCCAGTCTGTGGGGTGAAAGGAAAGAGGCTTCTAAGCAACAGTGGATCAACGATGTGACCCCATCTTAGAAAGATGAAGGACTACGCACCATGTAGTCAAGGAGTGACAGGCATGACCAGTCTCCTGATGTCATCCACTACATGTTGTTCCAGAGGATCGTCTCGTGGTGTCACTTCCCCCAAGTGAGGACAGCTGTCCATTATGGGTCTGCATCTGATGAGCAGCTGAGCCTCTTAGGACTTAGTTATTTCAATAAGTTCATTAGAGCTATTCCCAAACTACTGTGCTATGGGCTATTTCAGCAGGAAAGTAAAGATACTAGCATGTAGTTGTCCTGTCCCCTACAATCTACAGGAAATATTACCAAACAGAAAAGTCAGCCTTTGAATAAGTATAAAAATTTCTGGGACACGGAGTTCAGGGGAGGTCAGAATAGATCAGGTCAAGGAATTAGTTCTGACCTATTATTCTCTATTGCTCAGAGCTGTGCCCAGGCACATGCTGGGGAGTAACAATGCTGTTGCCAATATTTATGCAATATGGAAGCATTTTTAAGTGACTCATGATGCGAAAACTAGAAGGGGCTGTAGAGAGCATCTAAATGGAAACCCAGAGTGTGATTTTTTTTCAAAGATGCTCTCTCTGTTAATTAGTGACCAAACCAGATTTCAAAACCAGGCACCCTAAGTGCCAGTCCAATGATCTTGTCACTTTTTCGGTCTGGATTTGGCAATGCGTTTCTGTGTTTTGCTGTTTCATCAGCACAAAGCACAATCCATGAGAGTGTTCAAAAAATGCTTCTAGGACTTCACAGTGCTAATCTGTTTTCCTACAGCATTTTCCTTTTGGCTTTCTCAGCTACATTTTTCTATCTCAGATGCTCCTTGATTTTATAATGTAAATCACACATACATACATACACACACACACAAAAGAGAGAGAAAGAGGTGTTTATTCTATGTATTCCCTTATCAAATCAAGCTCCAGGTGTTTCATATTTTTCACTGCCCCATAAAAACTTACTAATTGTGGATTCCCTTCTTTCTTCTAAGCAATGCCAGATTTCAAAAAAAAATTTAAAAATCCCATTTATGTGTTAGTAAGTAAATTATCTTACCCTCTTAATTATCCAGGGGCAGAAGTGAACAGAAACCAGGATAAGAAAATGCACAGGTAAGTCTATTACAATCAGATACTAGGTTTAGATTTGGCTTCTTGAGAGCTAAGGCAAAAAGGCAAATAATGGGCTATAGAGTCTTTTCTAAAATATTATTAACAAAAAGAAGCTTACAGATTTCTTCAAGAATCAAATTTTTCCTAAAATTAATTCACATTTACTCATATAAATAGTCAAGAATATTTGAGAATCTAGTAGCAAAAACCCCATTAAGTATGTTTTTATGGTATAGACAACATGCCATCCATATAACAATTATTGCTGAGATGAATAGTGATCACTAAGAACCTAACACTGCAGACCAGCTGAAGACTGAGTATCACAGGCAACCAAGAAGCAGAGCCAACCAAGTTCAAGGTTTAGGCAGAAACTCAACAGAACATAACTTCTATGTATTTCAACATGTCTAATGTCCATGATGTACATGTTGGGGCAAGGGTATATCCATCATCCTCTATCCATAAAGACAAGAAGGACATGGAATGTTCTTGGACAGTTGGCGACGTCCCAGTGTCATAACCAAAATCTGTGCTTCTGTGGGTGTAGGAAGAGGGGAAGAACTTGACAGATTGGGGAAATGATGTTCCAATACCAGAAGACCAGATTGATCCAATTATTCCATTATAACATTCCACATCCACTAGAGATCATCAGCTCACTCTGCTTTTAACTAAATATTTCATTATTTACTTAACTGAATATGAAAAATATGCTTGAAGAATCACCTCAATAATCCATTGAGATTTCAAATTATCAAACCACAGATCAAATTCAAAGCTTTTAATATAAATATCTTTGAGTGAAGGACAGCACTTCCAGCTATCTGCAGTCTAATGGCAAGTCTAGTGTCTTGCCTCGGAGCAAATTCTCGCATTTACTGCCCATCACCTGAAGGTGTTTTACTTGTAATCCCTAGAAATAGTATACTTCAGGGATGTGAATTCTGGCAAATATCTGGTTAGTGTGATCCATATTGACAAGCCAATGTTTTCAATACACTCTGATCATAAAATGAGTTTCCTGGATCAGTAAAGTAGCCATGAAGACCAAGTTTAGGCAACAAACAGTAAAATAAATATTGTCCAGTAAATGACTCAGTGTGATGCAATGCAAAAAGCCTCCAATGTTATCAAAATGATTTGGAGTTATGTGGCCCAAAACTTGTCCTGAGCACCATTTTGTGGCAGGATTCCCCAATGTTACTCTCAGCTCTAGACATTCTCTCTATAATTTCCTCAATGAACACTTCCTTGACATCACCCATCCCCTAGGAATCTTCCTTGCCTGGCAAAAGTTAAACAGTTACACAAGATTAATAGACACCTGTAAGTGGTCCTGTCATCCTTTAACTCAAAGGAGTAACTCCTACGGACAAGGTCAAGGACTGGGGCCAGCAGGCCAGTGCACAGCTGGGCCCCAGGGCAACTTACATACCTCCTCCACGGCAACGGACCACTGTGATTACAGACAAGGCAAATTCTTGGTGGGAGAGTGAAAGCAAGGCACCCTTTGCAGTGCCCCTGAGCAAATCCATCCGTGGTGCCCACCTTTCCCAATCATTACAAGTAAACTGCTCCTTTTCCTCCTGATACTGCTGATGGGAAATGAGCCTCCAGGGCTGACAGCCAGAAATTAACTTGATCGATTTATTTTGTGTTCCACGTTTTCGGTGCAAATGCTTTCCTCCACCCTGATGGAGCACATTTATGCTCTCCCATTCGCAGAAAACAAATTTATAGTGCCTAACTAACAATTCTTTCGCTGAAGGAAAGAAACAAATGTTCCCATCATCTCTTTTTACCTTTCTGTGCAGCACCAAGTTGCTTTCCTTTTTAATTTCAGACAAACAGGAGGATTGTTTTCTGGGGAGGGGTGGGATGAGAGAAAGCAATTGGAACTTAGAAGTTTCTACCAAAAACAACACTTAACTTACCCCTCATGAGAGGAATGAAGCAAAGAAATAAAAATCTCTTCTAATTTCACACGGAAGAGAAAACTTCAGTTATGCCTTAACTCAACTAAACAGAACACCATTAGGTAAGGACTATTAATTTACCATTGTTAGACGAGTGGAATCTGGCACTTAATTTGTCTGTATTTCTTGCTCACTTGAGACCAAATTCTGTCCTTGGCAGGTAACTTCCAAAGACTGCAGAGAGAACTAAACATAGATGATCAGGACTATGAATGGTTAATCCTGTTTTCTCAGGGTATAAACTAACTCTTCATTAAGATGAATAGTTTTCAGGTGTTGCTTAACACTAAAAAAGTTCACATGTCCCTGAGAAAGAAAAGTTGATAGTCTCAGCCCCTGCCAAGTGCTTACCCATGTTTGAAAAATGACCTCCTCCCCTCAGCCAGAGTTAATCTTGGACCTATTTGAGGAGCTTTGAGGACCAGAAGTGGAGCATTAATGGGGAGAGGCAGAGCTGTGTAAGGTGAGACAAGTAGGAAGCTCATTTGCAGCCAGTCACCCTGGCCTGCACAGGTACCCAGCTGAGGCAAAACGGTAAGGACTGCATGGAAATCACACAGCTTCTGCGGCTTTTATGTAAATAGCATCCTACATATGGGTAACAAACACCATTCTGTTATCTTCCATCTCTCTGCTTCTGCCCTGAGAAAAAAAACCAATGTTGCTTAGATATTCACAGCACGAAGTGGCCAAAGGCAAGATGCATATTAGCCAATCAGCTCAGTCTGGAAACAAAGGCTTTCCTGAGCACAATCCCTTCCTGCCCCAGAGATGTTAAGCTTGGGTGGCTTCGCACACTCTGCCTCAGGGAGATGTGTTCTGCATAATGAATCCCATTGTTGTCTGTAATGAGAAGGAGGTCATCTATACACCTGACCTGAAAGGAGTAGAGAGAGAGAGAGGGAGAAGAGACAGAAAAGTGGGAGACACAGGTGGATAAGGAAAAACACACCCAGACCTTAGCAAAAACTGTCAAAACTGGTTCCTTTGATCGGGATTTGGGCAAGTTTTTGTCCCAGCTGTAAGGATGAAACAGACATGCATTTCAGTGATACCGAGGCTTTTGTCATTCATATGGAATCTGAAGCCTCAATTGATTTCGGCTGAAGCCACCAGACCTTGGCCATCATCCCCTTCTGCTTTGTTTTCCACAAAGCAGAACAAGAAGTAAATTAGGTCTTCAGTTTCTATGTTTCTTTACAAATCTGAGCTCATGTGGTGAATAATAAAAAACACATTTCAAATTTAAAGAATACGTAACAAAAGTTTCTTTTAAGCATTAGAGAGGGATGAATGCCTTCTCATTCTAATGCAGCTCAAGAGAAAAAGATCCCAGTGTCAGCCTCTGGCAATTGAAATAATCAATTTCTAACAAAATAAAGGGGCAATAATATCTTTGAGGTCTCAAAAAGTTATCTAAGACCCAGGTACTCCTTCCTGAGTCTCAGCTTTAGCTTCTGAGTCAGCAATACTATTATGTCGTTCTGAGGGAATAAAAGAGAAGATTGTGAAAATCCTTTTGTTCCCTCCCATTAGCAATTAATTTATCATCTTATCTTTTTTTCATATTGGAAGCCCTGAGACACAGAAAGAGAAATTTCCATCAAAGAAGAACAGAGCTGGGCATTCTCTTGGTGATGGTGGGTCAGTTGGCAGAATTCAATTCCAAGAAAAAAATCCTATTTGAAACTCATGAGAATGGGCCTGAAAATGAGCAGTTTCCAAGGGAAAAAAAAAAACAAAAGATGGGCAATTCACCTAGAAATTGTTGGTACCATAAGATCCATTTCTTATATTTGAAGGCTTTTAGTTACCCTAAGAATGTGTGCTGCAAATCTCCCTGCAAAAGGAGAAATCAAAGGACTTGACACATTCCTCTTCATAGAGGAAGAAGGCAGAGAAATTCTAGACAGACAGGGGTAGGTCCCTCATGAAACCATACCTTCAAGCCAAAAAGCCTAAAACCTGCGGCCCGAAGTGAGAACTTCTATCCCTGTGTGCCCTCTCTCTCCCGATTGGTTCTTTCTGAATAATGTCTTTTTATCAATCAAATGTTGCCTTTTCCAAAACTACCTACAGCTTGTCCCACCTCCCATCCTGTGCCTATAAAGATCCCAGACTCAGTCAGTAGGGAGACAGAAGCAGCTTGACTGGAAAGAGGTGACTTGACTTCAGAGGGACGGCTGGACTTTGGAGGAGAGATGGCTTAACTTTGGAGAAGAGCTGGCCAGAGACAGCCTGACTTCAGGGAAGTTTATCTGCCTGCCTGGTCACCTCTCCCGCTCCCCTCTCTTCTGAGAGCCATTTCCATCACTAAATAAAATTCCCCATGTCTAACATCCTTCAAGTGTCCATATGAACTCATTCTTCTTGGACACCAGACAAGAGCTTGGGACTTACCGAGTATGGGTACCCAGGAAAGGCTGTCACACTGGCTGTTTGCACTCATTGGTAGAAGGTGGCCACCACACAGGACAAGGCAAGGGGCGCACTGAGCTGATAACACACCACTGTTCACAAACAAAGGCGCTAAGAGAGCGTTGTAACATGCCCTCTGGGACTTCAGAGGTCGCAGGCACCCAACCTGGGTGCTGCCAGGGGGCCTGCACAGGGCCTGCTCCTTCTGGCACCCAAAGTGGCCAGCTGGATCGTGTACTTGCTCACTCATGCACTCCCTCCTTCAAGAGGTTGAGCACGGCTGGCCAAGTAATCAGGGAACCCCCATTGCAAGTCCAACAAAGGAGTTGAGAAAAACTCCTGCATCACCCTCAATAAACCAGGTTACCTAACACAGTGAGTGCCTAGACAGGACAGATACATACAATCTAGTTAGGAAATCAATCTAAATCAACAAAATAAATAAAAATAAAGATTATGAGAAAGAGAGACATTCAAATCAAATGGTAAATGATTGCTGAGAAAAAGATTGTGATTCAGGAGAAGAAAGGAAAAGAAGACCTTGTAGGGTAGAAAAGTTATAAAGAAATTATAGATACTGAAGAAGAAATATCCATCTATTATGCAGAGGGAAGAACCCAGAAAATAGAGAAAATCATGGTACTATCCTATGGTATCACTAGTTCTGCTAAGATCTAACTCTCCTCTTCTTTCACAGCAAAGTAGAGTTGCATGTTCTCCTCTCTTGCAGTTGGATGGGATTATGAGACTAGTTCTGCCTAACAATTTGGGAAGATAAATTATGCATGTTACTCCTTTGCTAAAATTGAGACCCTCCAGACTATGCTTTCCATCTATCATGTGACAAGAAAGATGGAGATGATGGCATCAAGATTTTGGAAGGTGTTTTGTTACTGCAGCATAACCCAATTTATCCTGACTGATACGCAACCACACATTCAATAAAAGAAATATAAAGCTAGATAGTGGCCAAAGATTCTCTCTTGAGGACAGTGAAGAAAACCATACCTAAAATTGATACAGTATCTGATAAGAGTGTTTGTCTTCTTGTAGTATATACCTGAGGTGGTACAGATAATGTCAAGAAAGTGCTCACACACATTTGCTAAAGCCCAGCTTTAACAAATTTTCAAGAAATAACAACTGTTATTTCTTGAAAAATAAAGAAAGAAACCTGGGCTGTATCTTTAGACTTCGGCCTGGAGGAAAAAACTGAAGGAAGGGAAGAAGCCAGGTAGTATCATTTTTTCTCTGTTCTTTACATTTATGTTCCTGAAAGAGGAGCTAATGGGATGTTAATAGTTATGCGTAAGAATTAATGTGTAGGACCCCCCTCTGGTGTGGACCATGTAGAATCTAGTTTCTGGTATCAGGACCACAGGATCTTGCAAAGCAAAGGATGTGTCTTTAGCACACCAAGAGAGGAGCACTTGTGGGTATACTTTCTTGTGTAAGCAAGGGAGCTACAACACAAAATATTAAGGGAAAGAAAAGATGCCCCAAAATAGCTCAAATCTATATATTGTGCATAGAGGAAATCAGTTGTTGCATAGATATTTCATTTTCAAAGGGACAAAAATTGATTCTTGGTGGATGCCAAAAAAGCTTAAAGATTACAATGGCCCTCCAAAAGGCCATAGTGCATAAATAGATATGCAGTATATCTGTGGTATTAACATTATACATAAGAGGTGATTGGGAGAAATAATGTTTTAAAAAGACTCCTTAAGGGGACAATGATGAAAAAAATACTTAAAAAACACTGACATAGATGAACAAATGTAGTGATTCTTAGAGGGAGGGAAAACAAACAAATAAAAAAAGAATTCAAAAATATTTATAGCCATATATATTTTCCAAAATAGAAAATGTATATATAATAAACTAGGTCACTCTAAAATGCTACCCAGAATTAAAGACAATTTTAAACGTTAGCCTGAGTCTTGGTAACCATGAGCCTCTTCTTTCGTCTTCTATACACAGCCCAGAAGCTCATCAGAGAAGGCCCATCCCATTTTCTTTCATTCAAACTATTTGCAGCAACATAGTCTGAACATTTATCTTTTAAACCTACACAGCCAGAGTCTCAGCCATGGAATTATTACCATTTTTCTTTGAAGTTTTATTTTTATATCTGCTTTTGTGAACTACCCGGCACATAAGGTTCCATGCCCTCTATTCCTTTTCTTTGCTATTATGAACTTCAAGAAGTTATGGGCATATTTTTCCAAGACTATTTATTTATATATTTTTAAAACATCTACATTATCTAACAGATGAGAATTAAATCCAGAGCAAAAGTCACCATTATGGTTTCCGACATACTTTTTTTTTTTTTTGAGACAGAGTGTTGCCCTGTTGCCCAGGCTGGAGTGCGGTGGTGTGATCTCGGCTCACTGAAACCTTTACCTCCTGGGTTCAAGTGATTCTCCTGCCACAGCCTCCCAAGTAGCTGGGATTACAGGTGCCCACCACTATGCCCAGCTAATTTTTGTATTTTTAGTAGAGACAGGGTTCGCCACGTTGGTCAGGCTGGTCTTGAACTCCTGACCTCAGGTGATCTGCCCACCTTTGCTGCCCAAAGTGCTGGGATTACAGGCGTGAGCCACCATGCCTGGCCCTCCTACATACTTTTAACAAAGGGATTTTGTAAAATCATTCTAGACTATAGGAGATGCTCTACTTCTAAAAGATACAGATATGCAGTTGGTATATGGAAAAGCAGAAATATCCTATCACTGTTAAATTTGACCTTGGACACAATTCTGTAATTTTTAGTAGTATTACAGTACTCTATTCTCTACCAGATTATGTAAACTATAGAAAACAAGTGACTTCGAATCTCCTTTTAATTTTCATTCAGATATTTTTAGTATGTCCCTATTTTGAGATTCAAGGATTTTGACAATGATATATATTTTGTCAATATACAATGCCACCACCTCATGTAATAAAATAGTCTTGGCCTACCAATGTGTTAAGAAAGCAATAAGAGTACCATCTGTTTTGAGAGGCACTCCCTACACTGGGAAAGAAGTTGTATAAGATACAACAAGCATGCTTTGAACTCACCTATAACCATGACAGATAATGCTAACAATCCCATTGTCTTGCTCACAGTACCTAGAGGTAGCCTCACAGTTGTTTTGGATAAAGGCTTCAAACCTGTAAAATCGATGTTGATAGACAAGGTAAAAATTATCCTGGAAAAATATCTCTAATATCTTTCCATCTCTAAAACTCTCATTATGCTTTCGAATTCTTTACAATTTTGCCTTAGGTTGACCCAAGTACATGCATACTGAGGATTCACATGTAGTTCAGCAGGCATAAAAAGGTAGGGATGAATATAGCAGGAATTTATTAGGCTACTTCCCAGAGAATGACTGGATACCCAAAGCAAAAACTTTGGCTCTCTAAAGTCGCTCACAATTCTTTGCAATTGTTTTATAAGTTGCCACCAAAGCCTTCCCTTCCCTGAGAGATGATATTAAAGTGCAAGTACCCTGGGAAGGGTAATACTGTGTCTCTTTGCTAACAAAGATAAATAACCAAGAGCAGAGTCATTACTGTGAGTGAACGTGATAAAAAACATATTAACCAGAATCTTCTGCTATGGATACAGAGAATGTAATGTGGAACAAGGGGTAGAGGACACACATGACCATTTAGCAGAAGTCAGTCTATTCCAGGATTATAGATTCTACTGTTTTATTTTATAACTCTCACATCACAAGGATCCTATATTCTTTCCCTGAACCCTAAAAGTTATACCTTTTCAGCTTTCTTGCCTGAAAGTTGATTTACTTTCAATGGCAAATGCCACTATAACTAATGATCATCAATAAATTGCAGAGAATATGACCAACTTTTTCAGCATATATTCAAAAGCAAAAACTAAAGCCAATACATCCTCTTGAGAGATGACCCAGGAAACGATTGGCATGTATGATATATCAAGGTGAAGATATGGTGATTGTTGAGTTAGGTCTTGAAGAATGAACGGGAAGACTTTATCAGATATATTTAGAATCTGACAGGCAGGTCAGCAAGGGTGGAATACAAAGTGGAAGATGGTCTCAGTTAAGATGGGTGTCAGATAATCAATAAGGAGACTTCGGATAACAGTATATTTCAAATGAAAGATGATGAGGTCTGAAGCAAGAGGGCATATAGAGAAGGAAGTAGCTTCACGAGATAATCAGAAGGACATCTCTATAGGTATAATCATCAACGTAATGCACTCTGTATGGTGTTTTGTGGGGTTTGTTTGGTGATAAAAATCAATGAGCAACTAGGCAGACTAAAAAAGTCTAAGTATACCAAGGAATTCATTTTTGAAAGTTAACAGGGAGATACCGAATTCATAAGCTAAATGTTTTTTTATTAAATATCTATTGTATGCCATAAACTATACTAACTGCTGCAGGCTACTAAAATTAATAGAATATAGGCATTGCCCTATAGAGGGGCAGAAGTATATGCTGGTCAACAAACATAATAAAGCAGTAGGTACAATGAGAGTAGAACAGAGGAAGCTGTTATTTCTGTCCTGAGAATTTCTCCAGGGGGATACTGCTTCTCAGGCCTGAATATCTGTGGCCCTTTAACCAACGTAATGCGACAGTGGAGTGAAGAATGGATCTGACGACAGGAGCCCTGCATTCCAGTCCAAGCTCTATTACCTTATTACTAAGGTGTGGAGACAAAGACTGTCCAATTTGGTCCAGCATGTACTGTAGGTTACCAGCCAATAAGCTAGCTAGGACTGATGACAACCATTATCTCAGCAGAGGGGAACACATTTTCCCTGGGTGATAGAAGGGCCCTGGGTTCCTCCTTCTCTCATTGGTAGTATTGTGCTGAACTTGGCTTCCCAAGTACCCAGAGACCCCAAGGTTTTCAGGTGCCAAACAGCTGGCATTTCCTAGCACTCTCTTAGACAGAAGACATCCAAGTTCAGTCTGCCCTTTTTCTGAGCTCAATATGTTAGATAACCCTACAGAAGGCCATTTTCACACTTATACCATAAGAGCATCAGCAGGACAATTTCTTGTCCGTAGAGTATTACTTCATGGTGTATCAGCATTGTCCTGGCCTCAGTGTACCTCTCTTAGGGATAATGAGGGATTAGGGGACCGAAAAGCTCCTCTTGCTGAACCTTGGCTGGTAAATGTTTCTGTTAAACCCAGACCGCCGCACCTTTCAACACCAAGCAACATGCAGCCAATCACTTGCCTTCCCTGAGCATCAAGTTTCTGCATCTGTAGAATGAAGAAAATAAAGAACTTCACCACACACATCACAAGGTAGTAATAAAAATTCAAAGAGTACTTTGTAAATTGAAATGTGCTATACCCACGTGAGGGGTTATTTTTATCACCGAAGAGTGAACAGCCTCCTGAGCACAGACTCTGCTTTTGGCACCTAAACCTTCTGTTTACCACACATTGCTGCTTGGTTTGATCCACAGATAATTAGAGGTGGATTAGATGCATCTATGCAATAATATGGAAAAATAACAAAGATAAAAATAAAGATCAAATAAACGAAAATGAAGAAGAAGAAAATGAGGATGTGTCACCCATGTGCATATTGAATCACTAGTCTGGGCCAAGCTTCCTAGCCTTCAAAGTCAAGGCTTTGCAGATGCACACCTGCCAGAAATAGTAGGAAAGAAGCATATCAATTCCTCAGGGAAACATGGCTTCATGGAGGGAACTCTGTATGAGGAGGTCAGTGATTTCCTTCACTGCATAAACACAATCAACACAATCTCAAGTTTGTTTGTTTTTTTTTTTGCATAAGGCCCATAGCACAGTTCAAGGAAATTTATTCCATAAAGGACCTAACACACATGGTCTGATAAGAGTTGATCCAGAGATAAAATATAGACTAGAGAGAGTTCATATGTTGTAGGGTAAAGCTATGGATTCCTTAAAAAACAACAAGAACAACAATAACTTTAAGATACACTTGTTTATCATATTTTTTGAGACAGTCTGGCTCTGTTGTCCAGGCTAGAGTACAATGTGAGATCTGGGCTCAGCGAAACCTCTACCTCCTGGGCTCACCGAAACCTCTACCTCCAAGCTATTCTTGTGCCTCAGCCTCCTGAGTAGCTGGGATTACAGGTGTGTGCCACCACTCCTGGCTAATTTTTTTTATTATTATTATTTTTAGTAGAGACAGGGTTTCACCATATTACCCAGGCTGGTCTTGAACTCCTGGCCTCAAGTGATTTTTCCATTCCTTTCCTCGGCCTCCCAAAGTGCTGGAATTACAGGCATGAGCCACTGTGTCCAGCCCCACTTGTTTATTCTTTAGAAAGCTTCTAGAAAGTACCCGGCTCACATTGAACCAGCAAGTGTAAAAGTTGGGAGTTAACTTAGATATTATCTAGTGCCAACCCAATTTAATGAAAGTAAAACTGAGGCCATCCAATAGGAAATGTCTTTTCTAAAGTGGCAAAGGCTTCATTACTAGGACTGATCCCAGGTCTGGGCCTCTCCAGGATGCAGTGAAGTGCCTGTCTTGCCAAATCTGAGCAATCAGAGTGCTTAACGTCCCTACACAGGACTCAATGCTCATTAATCACCCATCAATGCCAGTTGAGTCTCCCTACCTTGACAGCCATCTATTTGACTCAAATTTGTTTCCATCTTCATAACCCTTAGCCCAAAGATGGAAGCACTCAGTGGATGCTTAATAATGCCTGCATAATAGATTGAGGATAGTAATATTATACATTGAGCATTTTCTATTGCAATTTAGAGACCCAGTCTAAGTGCTAAATTTGAGTCTTATTCCTTAGTTCCTGGCAGTGAGCAACCCAACTGGAGGACAATAATGACATTCCCTACAAAATAGATTATGTGAATACCAAGGCCAAGAGATATTTTATAATAAAATTTCAGCCTCAATAAAGAAAAAATTGGCACTTTTACCTTCACTTCATAGTCATAGGTCAAAGGTGTTACACAAATATAAAATTATAAGATTAGTAAATGTGTCATAGATTTTTTTCTTGAAACATCAAGGTTAATTTAGCAGGCAGAGTAGTTTTATATTATGAGAACTCAAATATAGGTAAGAAAACCAAACGATGTGGGGAGCATTTCACTTTTCATATAACTAGTAACCACCATATACTACTTTCAAAAAAAGTAAAAAGTAGTATATTGGCTACTACTAGTAGCCAATATACTACTCTCAAAAACAGTAAAAGGGATAAATGAAAGAGTTGCCTAGATGATGATGATGGTGATGATGGTGGTGGTAGTGGTAAAGAGTCATTGGCTGTTAAGATATATCCGTCACTTGCTAAGTACTTTACGTGTATTTCCACATTTAATTCGTACTGCAACCCTATGAGGTACATACTATTGTTATCTACATTTACAGATGAGGAGACTGGGGAACGAAACGGTTAAATTGCCATGGTACCCTAACAAGTATCTGATTCAGGATTCCAACTCTTGGAGTTTGTCTGAGAAATGCAAGTTTCAGGGCTAAACTCTTTCATAACAATAATCACTAACATATATTGAATGCCTGAGATGTGCCAAATACTCTTTAGTGCTTTTCCGTGTATTAATAGGTGTGATCTTTGCAATACTAGTATTCTCACGCCCATCTTACAGAGAAGGAAGTTTGCGAAGGTCACATAGGTAGTTCTTAAAGAGTCACACTGGGGCAGTCTGGCTTCTATACTCATTTTATAAGTGGCATGCTCTATTCCTTCCCATGAGAGAAAAACAAGTACAGAAGCTGTGCTTTTAACTCTTGTCCATCCCTCCCACGCTAGACCTGCTTATGACTTCCTCATTGCTAGCCTGAATTACTTCAACAGCCTCCTCACTGGCCTCCTGCCTTCAGACTTGTCCCACTTAATCTATTTCCTCCACACAGTATTTAAGGTAGACTCTAATAAGAACCCACCTGAAAAGCAGTTCTATCTTTAACTCTGCCCTGACTAAAATCCTTCAGTTGTTTGCCACTGCCCACAGCAAACTCCTTTAACCTGCCCAATTTAAATTCCTTTAAATTGCCCAACAAGCCATTGTGACCTGTGTAGACCTTATTCCCTCTTTGACCTGACCTCCCTTACACTCCCTTTCTCACTTCCCCACAGGTCAGCCTCCAACAGCTCTGAATTGTTTGAAGTTCCCCACTAACACTATTTTTTGCCTGCCCAGGCTTGTTTTATCACTGGTCTTCCTGTGTGGAACCTATTTCCCCATGACCACCTTCCATTTTATCTCACTTCTACCAATCCTTCAACGAGTCAGCTCAAGTGCTGCCTCCTCCAGGAAGCCACCTCGACTCCTCTAACCAGTAACTAACAGTTGTCTGATTCCATTGGTCATTCAAGTGGTCATGAAGTCCATTAGTAACCACTGATGCTTCCACACTAACTTCCTCAGAAAATGGCTCATGCACTGTATCTGTAAAATCACGCTGAGTCTTTTGAAGACTCTTTGTTTCCAAAGAGTTTTCAGGTGTATACTAATAATAAACTGAAGCTGATGTTGTTGTAACTTTTTTGGGAATACGTGACATCTAGTAAAAACTAAACAGACTATAAATTGCCTAGCTGATGAAAATCCTCCACATATTCCTTGAGGCTGCCTTACAGATCTTTTATAACTGGCTCAAACAGCTGCAGCATTCTCAAAAAAGGTCTAGCACTTACAGTTAACTTTTTAACTAACTTTAATAGCAAGAATAGCTAAAGAAAGCAAGCACCTGGAAATTCTCATATGCAAGTATATTTGTGGGGAAGGAAGTGAGTTAACAAGATTATCTGTAAAGTTGAGCTATTGCATGTTATATAAAAAATGGAAATGTACATGAGGCTTACTGGACGTTGGGAACAACTTGAAATGTCTTTCTCCATATTGGAAGTATACATATGCCCACTGTTGTGGAACTTTAGATATCACCCCTAATTCATGTTCCCCTTCATCCACCACACTGCTGATATAAACCATAGCCTTCAATGTAAGAAAGACATAGGCTTTCAGTTTTGAGAAAAGTGGACAGTTGTTGATATGCATTATGTCAATTTACACTTTGTTACTAATGGCACACATATGTAAGAGGCCAACGGCAGACTTAAAGAATATGTAAATTAATTAGGTTTTAATTATTTTAAAATTAGATAAGATCTTGACACAACATACGTTAGTTACTCACTCCAAGTTACTTGCTCCCCTGATGTGAGAAGAGAAATGCCTTTATTTAAACCAAGAGATAAGCCGAACCCTGGGGTGGGAGCTTTACATAAATTATCAAGAACACTTTCTTCCTGACTTTGACAATCCAAATTCTACCTGCTTTCAGGTGCCAATTCAAACTTCATGTCATCAGGAAATTTGAGCCAACCCTGATGCTCCCTTTATTTATTTATTCATTTATTCATTCATTCATTCTTATTCTACAATGTGAACATATGATGCTCCCTTTTTAACTTGGGGCTAAGGCTTAATCTTCTGCTTAGCCATTAGCCTCCGTAAGGCATGCCACCAAGGCAAGCCATGAGAAAGGACCCAGTGCTCTGCTGGGTGTGTGTGTGGGACATCTAGGAGTGCCAGCACCTGCCCGTTCATCGTCTCAATAAAGTTCTGAGCTGCTTCATGACCTCATATTTCTTAAAAGGGAAAATATCTTTCCTGACTGGAACCCTTAAGCCAATACAAGTATCAGAGTGCAGATGGTTCTTGAAAGGTGAGCCACAGGCCACGTGTTTAAAAAGCTGGTATTCATTATGAATTGACCCTAGGTCAGGCAGTGATGAAGAACTTTTGTGTATACCTCCGTTGAATCTCCATCACAACCCCCGGAGCTAAGTATGATTACAATTCCATTTTACTGGTAAGGCATAAAAGAGACCTAGAGAGAGTTCCCCACCCAAGGCCCTTCAGGTTCCATGCGGTAGAGAGTCTGCATTTGAAGCCAGAAAGACTGTCCTTGCTCTCCCTGGCTTCATTCCTGTTGTAGACAAAATTATAAGACCACCCCAAGGTTCCCACACTCTGGTGTACATTCCCTGTATAATCCCCTCCCCTAGAGTATGGAAAGGATTCATGAATACTATGGGATTGTCATTCCCGTGCTTAGGTTACTAATCGGTTTACTTTGGTTAAGCAAAAGAGATTATCCTGGGAGAGCCTAGCCTTATCTATGGAGCCCTTTCAAAAGATGGTCAAGCATTAAAGTCATGCTCTCCTAATAAATTAAAAAAACTCCCTCTACAGTAGAGAGAACCATGTGGCAAGGAACATCGGGTGGGAGCAAAGAGTAGCCCCTGGCTAACGGCCAGCAAGAAAGTGAAAATATCCATTCTATAATCTCAAGATACTGAATTCTGCCAACAACCACGGGAGCTTGGAAGAAAACACTGAGCTCCTCAAAGGAATGAAAACCGGCCAACACCTTGATTTAACCCTGGTGAGGCCCTGGGCAGACAACCTAACTAAACCATGCTCAGAATTCTGACCCATACAAATTTTGAGATAATAAATTTTATGTTGTATAGTAATTTGACCTGTAGTAATTTCTGCAAAAAATAGCAATGGAAAACTAATACCATTCCCCTAACTTTCCTTCCATCCAGTTCTAACCCAGCTCCTGAACCTTGGCTCAGCATTCTCTTTTCAGTTTAGCCCCTTCCACTTGGCCTTGCAGACTATTTCCTAGACTCCAAACTCGGCTTGGAAGCTCAGGGCTCAGTTCAGCCACTATCTGGTTCTTTCTCCAGCTTCCCTGATCCTCTTTCCAGGCTCTGGACCCTATCTGACACTGACCTGTTTGGCCAGAGCTTCCCTTTTTCACGGGGCATTCCAAGCTTGAAACGCATGATTGGGTGCAGGACTTTCCAAACAATATTAATCAAGCTCCATAATAAAGGCCCATCAGAAACCTAAAGCACTGAATTAGGTCTCTAAGAGCCATTAAAAGTTTGTTTGTTTTTCAAGAGGGAATTTGGCACAGAGCTGCAAAAAGAAGAAAGGGGTTTAGATTTGATTTTGGGCTCCACATCTCCCACTTCATATGAATTAGGTCCAGTTGGTATATTTCACAGCAAGATTTTTTTCAAAACAGAGGCTATAATGCTAATAAATAAAGTCTGGTAACCATTGGTGTCATAGAAATGTAGTTGCTAGCATTGTCTACTGTGTGATTGTGAGGAAAACATCTAAGCTATGGAAGCTTCAGTCCATTCTTCTCTGAAATTAATAGGTGGGAAAAAATGATCTCTAAACCTCCCTCCAGCAATAATATCCTATGATTGAAAGATTTCTAAAGCCTAACGTTTTGCAATTGGTAGAATTTCTTTTATTTTTATTTATGGTTTTTCTTTTTGAGACAGGTCTTGCTTTGTCATACAGGTTGGAGTGTAGTGGCACCATCATGGCTGAGTGCAGCCTCCACTTCCCAGACTCAAGCAATCCTCCTATCACAGCCTCCTTGGTAGCTGGGACTACAGTTGCAGGCCTCCATGCCTTGCAAATTTGTAAAAAAATTTTTGTAGAAACAAGGAGGTCTTGTTATGTTGCTTACACTGGTCTCAAATTCCTGGGCTCAACTTATCCTCCAGCCTCAGCCTCCCAAAGTGCTGGAATTACAGGCATAAGCCTCCATGCCCCGTCACAATTGGTGGAATCTCTTGATTTGAAAGAAGCTTGAGCTAATGAATGACTCAGGAAGAAGGTTCTCATCCCAGCCAAGACCAAGGAGGGCCATGTCTTTCCATCTGGCTACCTTGGTCCCAGAAGGGCCATTTGTCTTCCTTTAAAAACCACGAGGGTACACATGGAGGGTTTTGGCTGAGAGATGCAGAGGGTAGCCTGGATCCTGACCAAATGATGAGGTGCCTGACAGAGCCTGCTGACCACTAACTGCCAGATACCTTAGGATCAGGGAATGCAGTAGAGAAACTAAAACCAGCTTTGAGGAGGAGGAAAGAACACAAAATAATAATTGTAGGTCAGGAGCTTAATTTGGAAAAAATGAAAATAAAAGCAGTGCTTTCTTGTAATTTGTCTTTGTCTTTAGACTTCCTTGAAGAATTTTCTTTCAAGGGTGTGTGAAAAGAGGGCCTGCATTGTGGGCAGGCTGAGTGGGCAGGTGCATCTGCAGAGAGGACTCTGGGAAGAAAAAGGACTTTCTGTTTCCACAAATAAACATACCATAAGTATTTCTCTGTTGCCAGGAATCATTTGAAATTAGGTTAAATCCCATTATTTTGCAGAGAAGTAAGCTTGAAAATTAAAATCTTCCTGGAGGAGAAAAGTCAAAAACTAAGATTTAAATGACTTATGGTGAAAAAGTTCCAAATATTAAATTTTATAGAAAGCAGATGTGTGTGAGGAGGAGCACTGCTGATTTAATGCGTATATATTTAGGGATGGTGCTATTGACTCTAGGCCAGGTTTTTCTATTTGCTGGCAAATAGCAGGGTTAGGATTCAATCCTAGGCCTCTCTGACTCCACAGCCATGTTTTCCTTTCTACTACTATTCCAAAGGACCCCAGAATAGAGTGTGTTATAACAAACTTGGAGAGTTTTGCAGAAACCAACCTCTGACAAAATTTTCCAATCTTGAGTTCAGCATTTCAGTGCACTGAACAGTACTGGTACCCCATGCAACTCCCCGTAGATTCCTTTCCAAGCATGGTGTGTTCATCACCCACCTTCCATATACTTAGTACCTGCACCCCTTTAAGGATGGTCTTCTGTAAGTTATGCTCCAAAGCTCCCTTCGGGATAGAGCTGAGTTCAGGTAAAAGCAAACCTTTGCTTGGCTTTCCCCCCATATCCAATTTTGCTTCCCCTACTCCCGTAGGGGTTCCTCCTGAATGCACATTCATAATAAATCCTTTGCACCCAAATCTTTCACTGAGCACTGTCTCATGATGAACCCAAGATACAACTTCATGAGAGAATTTTAAAGGAATGATATGGCAGCTTCCTTGTTATTTTACCTTATTTAATGAATTTCTCTTCCATGGATTCTTTAAGGAGTTTCTAACCCCAGTTCATATTGTTTATGTTCTTGAGCTGGTAGAAAACAAAAGCAGTTCTCTAACCGTGTCTTTCAATGTGTCACACTTAATTCTAAAGCAAATGTCTAGGGGATTGGTTAATAATACAATGTCAGCTTTTCTCATTTCAGTTATCTGTTCAAAAGAATATGGCTCTATCTTTCAGAAGAAAAGAGTTACGGTGATATATTTTTGATTGTGCAGGCTCAAGTTATTCTCTTTCTGAGATAGTGAAAGCATTCTGACTGCTTCACATAATGGGACGTATACTGGCCTAAGCAATCAAGTGTATAAGGGATATAATCATTAAGATGTAATTGATCCTGGTATCGGCATTACGCCAAATAAAGCAGAAATTGCAATCTTTGGACCTATTCAGTTTTCCATTAAGTAGAAGACTAAACTGAAATAGAGAGATGTGATATTTAACAAGAATCTCTGTCTGGCTCAAGAGATTCATTACATTTGAATTCATCTTAGAAATAAGGAATCAAAGTGAACCTGACCAAGTATATAGACATTCACTCCTCTTACCTGTGAATCAATCAATCAATAAGAAGAAAAACGGCTATCTAACCTTGTTAGAAAATGAGCCTTCTGGAGGAGAGATAATAAGCTTGAAGCTTTAATGAAAACTGGCTTATTAAAATAAATGAAACAAATAAAAATGTATATTGCAAAACAAAGTTCCTGAAGTCTATAGGGCTGCCACACTGTACAACTTGAGGCAATTTTCTGTGCACCTCTACCCAGTACACACTGAATCTAGGACCCTTTGTACATTCTGTCAGCAAGAGGGGGAGGGAGAAAGAAAGTGGGGAAAAAGAAGCATAAGGCACAACTGCAAAAAGCTATCTTCAAAAGTTTGAATGTATTCTGCTGCACACTACTCTCCAATCTCTGAATGACAGATAATTTTTCAATGTCGTCTTTCTCTCTGGATCATTGAGGTATTACGTAAAGAAATTCAAATTGGGTACTGGATCATCCATTAATGCTTGGCAAATGACAGGCACTCAACTGATGTTTGTTGGGTCGATGAATATATGGATGAAGAAATAGATGGACAGATAGATGGGTAGGTGGATAGGTGGATGGATGAATGAATGAATGAATGGATGGATAATAGATGGATGGGAAAATGAATGAATGAATAAATGGATGGTGGATCATGGCAGGGAGCTGTTAAAAGAAGTAGCAGGAGGAAGAGTTTTGAGAACAAAACAAAAAGAGTAAACTTTTATTCTGCATTTTTGAGGATCCCATTCTCAGATAGCTTCTGTCTTTTTGATCTCTGCAATCTTTCTTTATTATATATTAAAAAGTACCCACTTATTTATTCTTCTGGGCTGCATAATATGGCTAAACGCTATGATTTGTAAGCATACTCTTCTATTTTGGAAAATGTTTAATCATATTCCATTCTTCTACTACATAAACATTTTTTGCATTTGGATTTTTCGTATAATAAGTATTTAAGACTTACATGGCAAGGATTTATGTGCTTTTAACAATCTAAAGCTGAATTCCTTTTATGTTTTAACCTTTATTTTTTTTTGTAGAACGTTTCAAACATACACAGAAGTAAAAAGAAAAGCACAGTGAATCCCCATGTAGCCATCTTGCAGTTTCAATATCAACATTTTGCTAATCTTATTTTTTATTCTTTTGAGATGGAATCTCACGTTGTGACCCAGGCTGGAGTGTAGTGGCATGATCTCGGCTCACTGCAGCCTCTGCCTTGCTGGTTCAAGCAATTCTCCTGCCTCAGTCTCCCCAGTAGCTGGGATTACATGCACTCACCACCATGCCTGCCTGATTTTTTATTTTTAATAGACATGGTTTTGCTGTGTTGGCCAGGCTGGTCTCGAACTCCTGACCTCAGGTGATCCTTCCACCTCAGCCTCCCAAAGTGCTGGGATTACAGGCATGAACCACCACACCTGGCCATGCTAGTTTTGTTTTAATTAGCTATAGCTCCTTAAAAAAAAATTCAGGCCAATGACACTATAAAGCAACCACACAAACAAGTCTGCACTCTTTCTTATCAAACATGCTTTCAAGAGAGAAACTGATAAACTCATTCCCATGAAAATATGAACATTTTTAAAAACTTGAATAATGTACAAAGCAGAATCTTGAGCATACATCCACTAAGTTCACTGCAGCATAGATATAGCACATCACCAGGGGGCACCATTCACATAGAATAACATGAGAGCTGTACGCCTTCAGAATTATAAAATATGGTGGCTTGGTTTATATAATAGTTTGAGAAATACCAGGTAACTCCTTTCTCGGCTTACTTCCATTTTTATAGGGGCCAGAGGAATCATTACATAAATATGGAATATTGGCCATCAATAAAGGGACAGAGTAGGGAAATATTATGGAGACAGCCCTTCCTAACGCTCTTGAAAAATTGCCCCACATAGACTTGTCTCAATCTATGAACAAGGCAATTGAGAAATCACGTTACTTACTGCTTGATAGACACCTTTATTTTAAGTGCATCTGGGTTATGTGTGAGTGCAAACTGACTGCCTTGAATGATTGGGAGGATATTATTTTACACTCTGAATTTATCTACCTCACAGAGCTGTAAATATAGCTCCATAAGTCAGAAGCCAATTAACAAAAACCCGACTATTTAGCAAGAAAAGGGTTACATATTCAAATCTAGCACCCCCAAATATATCAGGGATGATGAGAAAAACACGAATTCAAACATATTAAGAAATTGGTAAAAATGTTTTCCAATTTAAGAGAGAGATGGGGCATGGAATGCTGAAATGCTGGCAGGAATGCCAGGGTGGCCTTTGTGATGCCCGTTTATCTGAGCAAGATACACTTGGGTGGGAAAACAATACGAAATTTTTACTGGATGGTCTTTTCTTCTTTCCCTGATCATATAAAAAAGCATCTTCATGAATTCACTCTAAATAAGCAATATGCTGAAAGGGCCCTTTAGAATGTACATTTGGGAGAAAGGTGGCGGCAGCATGGAAATAAAGGAACATTCAAGATCAAGGTATTCTTTGGTAGGGAAATACATATGAGATTGCAATTGGCCTTAAGAAAATCATTATAAGGACACATAAAAGAAGTGTGAAACAATAGGCATTCAGTCGGTCACAGGTTATTACACAAAATAATTGCTCCACTAAATCAGTAATAGCTCAGCTAGGCTCATCTAGAAAGTCATGTAGGCCATGGCAATGTCCAGCTATAAAGGGGCTCCCACTGGTTTTGTGGAAGTCTGTGATAACGGGAGGGGGAGAAGTCTTTTGTGAGTTACTTGAACAAAAACAACTAGGGGTGTGGTTGTGCACAGAGTGGTTTTTTTTTCGTTGTTTGTTTGTTGTTTATTAACTAAGAGACTCGATACCTTGCTCCTGGAAATTAGAATTGTATTCATTTTTTATTGTTGCATAATAAATAAATAGAAATATAGTGGCTTACAGCAACCCACATTTATTATCTCTCACAGTTTCCATGGTTAGGAGTTCAGCATAGAGTAGGTGGGCTTTGGGAACAGGGTTTCATGAGGCTGAAATTAAGGCGTCAGCCACGGTCTGATCTCATCTGAGGCCTCTTCCAAGTTCACTGGTTGTTGGCAGAACTCAGTTCCTTGCAGTTATAGGACAAAGGTTCCTACTTTCTTGCTGGCAATCCATCAAGTGCTATGCTCAGTATTTAAAGGCTTCCCACTGTTCCCTCCCCTGTGACCTTCTCCACACATGCCAGTTTGCTCCTTTAAGGCCAGGAGGAGAGTTTCTCTCTGTCGGTTAAGATGGAGTTTAATACAACGTAACATAAACAAGGCAGTGATTATCCCATCATATTCATGAGTCCTGCCAACACCAATGGAAGGCATTATACAGGGTGTGTAGAATAGGGGATAGAAATCTTGGGGCTATCTGAGAAGTCTGCTTACCATCAGCAGTACAGTATGCAGAAGAGTACTCATCTTCTGCAATAGGGAATTCTACGTGATATTCCCATGAGCATAGTCAAAGCGTTTAGTGTTTAGTGTAGGGCTTAAGAAAGGAGGAATATAGACTTCTTTAAGCCTATTCTCTTTGAGAATTCTGGAGCTAGGAAGGAACTAGCTTCTTGCCTTTCTAACCCAGGCATGGGTAGATTTCTTTCCCTTGCACTAGCCACTCAGAAATGTGGCCTCTGGTATTTCAGAAAATCAGACTCAAAAGGGAATTTCCGGCCGAGCGCAGTGGCTCACGCTTGTAATCCCAGCACTTTGGGAGGCCGAGGAGGGCGGATCACGAGGTCAGGAGATCGAGACCACGGTGAAACCCCGTCTCTACTAAAGATACAAAAAATTAGCCGGGCGTGGTGGCGGGCGCCTGTAGTCCCAGCTACTCGGAGAGGCTGAGGCAGGAGAATGGCGTGAACCCGGGAGGCAGAGCTTGCAGTGAGCCGAGATTGCGCCACTGCACTCCAGCCTGGGCGACAGAGCGAGACTCCGTCTCAAAAAAAAAAAAAAAAAAAAAAAGGGAATTTCCATACTGTCCTCAACACCCTTGTGCCTCACACAGTGGCACTGTGGTTTGGCATTCCTGCTGTGAGCTCATATGATGGTAAAATAAAAAAAGTTTGAAAAACCAAGTTTAAGATATACTGAAAATTAATGAATCAAACTCAAGCACATGCTCAGATATCTTTTCTTCAGCAAAACTTTTCGGGCTCTACTTCAAAGGAAAAATAAATCCAAATGCTCCTCCTCCATCCTCAACACAACCATCTCCCCACCCTCAAATTCTTTCAGGCGCTTGGTTCATGCTGCTCCTGAGTCACATATTGCTTTAAAAGGCATCATGTTGATGATGAATTGGTGAGTCATAAACATGGGGGATTAATAGTCCTTTAAATTTAGTAGCAGTTCAAAAATAAAAGTGGAAAGCACTAATTTTTCAAGTCTTAAAATGTCCAGGATATAAAGAGAATTTTAAAAGCAGTCATCTTTCTCCTTATGAATGCAACGATTATAAATTCAATTGTTTGAACAAATATAACAATTACAAACTCCCTAGCAGCAATGCAAGTCATGAAGCACTAATATAATAAGAATCATCATGCAAGAAGAATAAAATCACAGTAGTTACTAAGTATTGGGTGCTTACCCTGTACCACATGATCACAGCCATTGTTTCTCATCTTTATCCTGACCAGAAAGATGGTTTTATCCAGAAAACAAAAACAACAACAACAACAAAAAACAACTGTCCTAAGTCATACTAAGTCATAGAGCTAGCTAGCTAGTGGCAGAGCTTGGATTTAAACTCAGATTTAATTCCAAGTCATGTTCTTCACATTATGTGGTAATGCAGTCACTTGGTTTATAATTTACAGGTTCTAAGATAAAAAAAAAAAGACAGTGAAGAAGACTAATACTTAATTAGTGCCTTGTATTTGCCAGGCATTATATGTGTATAACACATTACACCCAGCTCTTCACATTTAGAACAATGCATAGAGCCAGCCCATAGAAGAGAAATTTGTCTATATCCCTACATTAGTTTCCTGGGGCTGTTGTAACAAAGTACCACACACTAGGTGGCTTAAAACAACAGAAATGTATTGTCTTACAGTTCTAGAGGGAAGAAGTCCAAAATCAAGGTATCATCAGAACTATGTTCTCTCTGAAACCTACAGGAGAGTCCTTTCTTGCCTCTTCTGTGCCTCTGGTGGTTTGCCCAGCAATGTTTGGTATTCCTTGACTTGCAGCTGTGTCACTCTAATCTCTATTTTCATTATCACACAGCCTTCTCCCTGTGTGTCTCTGTGTTCAAATGGCCATCTTTTTTTTTTTTTTTTTTGAGGTAGAGTCTTGCTCTGTCGCCCAGGCTGGAGTGCAGTGGCATAATCTTGGCTCACTGAAACCTCCGTCTCCCGAGCTCAAGCTATTCCCTTGCCTTAGCCTCCCAAGTAGCCAGGATCACAGGCGTCTACCACCACGCCCAGCTAATTTTTGTATTTTTTAGTAGACCAGCATGTTGGCCAGGCTGGTCTTGAACTCCTGACCTCAGGTAATCCGCCCACCTCAGCCTCCCAGATTGCTGTGATTATAGGCGTGAGCCAACCGTGCCTGGCCAGAATGGCCATCTTTTTATAAGGACACCAGCCATACTGCTTTAAGGGCCCAACCTACTCCAGTATGACCTCATCTTAATTACATCTCCAATGACCCTATTTCCAAATGAGGTCATAGTATGAGGTACTGGGGGTTAATACTTCAATACTTCTTTCTTTCTTGTCTTGTCTTTTTTTTGGGGGGGGAGGGGGTTGCGAGAGGTAAAGATTCAACCTAAAATAGCCCACACAATCTTATCTTCTACAGTTGTTTCTTTTTCCAAGTCAAAAGCGCTTTAAGAGACAGGAAGAGAGTTCAGTTGGTGAATGTCAGAAAAATAAGGAGAGAACTGGAATCCAAAGGGCAGGTAGATTCTCAAGGCACAGTGAGAAACACAGGAAACCCTCATCAGCTGGGGAAGGACAGTTGTTTGTATTAACAGGAACTTGAATTTGTAAAAGGACCCAGCTGTAGTGATACAGGTTCAGGAGCTGGCTCCCTGAGTGGTGAGGTAATATCTTAGAATTTTGAAATTCTTAACTATCTTTAATGTCATCCTGGCAAACCAACTATCCTATGAGTAAACTTTTTCTACAGTATCCCCAACAGGTCATCATTTGGCTACCTCTGGGTCATTCCTGGTGCCAAACATAACATAGAACCAGGAGCCACCACGGTTCATGCTACAGATCGAGAACAATATTTCTTTGATAATATTTTTGGTCAAAAAGAGACACTCTAGGGGAAATTTGCAAATTCAATGGAAAATTATGCCATATCTGATTCTGACTCCTTGGGAACTATTTTACAAATCTGAATTTATTTATTCTTTGTATTTGCCTTGGAACTGGTTGTAATACCTCACCAATTTCCTCATTAATGAGTTAAGTGAGATTTTTAACACATATTTATTTTTATGCTATGAGTCATAAATTTTCCTTTTATTAGAAATTATCTTTTAACACCACAGAGACATAAGACATACTTAATATGAGCTAAACTGTCCCTTCGTCTAGCTTTTCTGTAAGCAGTTCTAACTAAATCATGCAGAATAATTCTAATCTCTTTTCCACATCATGACCCAATAAATATTTGAAAATAGCACTCCTAACTCCTCTTCTGCCCCCTATGTCTTCTCCACACAAGAATTGTCTGTTCTATTTTTTTTGAATTAAGAGAAAAAAAAAATCTATGTATAGTTCCCCCCACCATGCATCTAATACTAGGTTATTATAAAAAATCATTAAAAACATCACCTGTCATCAGGGACAGCCACTGTTACTCTTTTCACGAATGTATTTGGAATCTGTTTCCCATTCATATTTGTCTGTTCTTTAGTCAGTCCACAGACATCACAGCTTTCCTGGGGTGGACTGTGTGTTTCCTGTCCAGTGACTTTGCCTTTTCTTTTCAGTTAATATCATTGCAGGCACTTTAAGTTCAACTCTCTGTAAAAATCATTGTTAATTATTGTCCTAGTTTTCCAAAATACACTCCTTATGTTTAAGACTCTGCCAGACATTTTTCTCTCAATAATTTCCCACTTTCCAATGCCTCCTTTATTATGGAGCTTGATTAATTTAATACAACCCTCCTGTTCTAGTCCTATCAGGGCAAAATAGAATAGGTCTAAGACTCCCTACTGTGTTTCTCCTCCCAGAAGTAACACTCCTTTCTCACACAGACCACTTATCCACTTATCCAACCTTCATTCAGCTGCTACGTACGTACCATTCCACTGTTTACAAAGGTGAAAATCATAGTGTAGAAACCACTTCTTTGAACACTCTCTCAGATCATATAACCTTTTAAATAGCCATATTATACTTTGACTCATTTGCCTTTTTCAGTGTATCAAAACCACCCAAATGTCCTTTACATGTTCATCAGCCTATTCTTTCAGCAGCTACTCTGTGATTACAGCATGCCATGTTCCGTGTTGGAAACCAAGAACGCAAATGTGTATAAAATTATTTAGCTAGTGGAGAGGACAGATATGCAAACAGACAGTAAATTATATGTCCTTTCTAAGGAGAAATTAGGCAACGAACAGTCCTTCTTAGTCCAAGTGATTCCCATAAGATAATAATTAGGAACTCAATGGATTCACTAATGACTCAAAAAAGTCCACTTATTAATCCTTTGTAGAATTTTGCTAGTGAGTGTCCATCTTCCAAGCCCATTGGCTGAGAAGTCCATCTTCCCATTTTATAAATTCAGGAAGTGTTATTCAGTCTTCCAGGACTACACATACCTTCCACAATTATTCAAAGATCACCAACTTCTATTCTGCATGTTCTCTGGGTACTCTGGGTTGTATTTAGAGAGGGTTCCCAGAGAAACCAGAGATGCTGATCACTGTGGCAACATTTGCACTTAGAAAATGAAACATGTGTATTGATGAAAATAAATTACAAAGCCTCTCTGGAGGCCACAGACAATTCTTTCTCCTTCTTACCAAGCTGAAATGGGCCCTGTCACTGGGACACACAGATTCACACTAATTTAGCCCCAAATAAAATTAGCATGCATTTTGTACCGTGCTCTGTGTCTTATTAAAATCCTTATCACCACTGTCTGCATATTTATGTTTTTCCACCCAGAAGTAACACTCCTTTCTCATGCAGACCACTTATCCACCTATCCAACTTTCTTTCAGCTGCTATGTACCATTCCACTGTTTACAGAGGTGAAAATTGTGGTCTCTGCCTCCAAGAAGCCAATAACCAACTGAGAGAGAAAGAGAAGGAAACTATCAAATGAAATTTGGGGTCCCACATTTTAGAATTGAAGTCTGCCGAGGGAATTATGGGAGTGGAATGAAGGATAACCCAACTAGAAGAGAAAAAAAAGAACTAGTAAGAAAAGAAAGCCAACTTCCAGTCTGATTCTGAAAGGAAAAACCAGCACAAGGCTGGTAGGGCAAAGCATTCCAGCCAGAGGAAACAGTATGTGCCCAGTCACAGAAGGGCAAGAGTATGGTACCATAAGGACTGCAAGCCACTGAATATTAGAGGAATCTACAAGATAGGAAAGCTGTGGGCAACTGAGGAAGGACAAAGAAAAGACAGAAGCTAGGCCATCAAAGGCTCTGTATATCAAGTTGAGAAGTTTTATTTTTCCTTGATGTAAATGAGGAGTCAAAAAGGGTTTTAGAGAGAATTGTGTTTCAGAAAGCCATTTCGAGTAATAGTATGGATATTAGACTGAAGTACCATGAATGTGTATAAGGGATAGTGACAAATTTCAAAATACTATGGACTGTCCCATCTGTATGAGTCCACTCTCATGCTGCTATTAAGAAATGCCAAAAACTGGGTAATTTATACAGAAAAGAGGTTTAATTGGCTGATGGCTCTGCAGGTTGTACAGGAAGCATGGCTGGGGAGGCCTCAGGAAACTTACAGTCATGATGGAAGGCAAAGGGAAGCAAGCACGTCTTACATGTCAGGAACAGGAGGAAGAGAGAAAGTGGGAAGGTGCTACACACTTTAAAACAACCATATCTCGTGAGAATGCACTCAATATCACAAGAACAGCAAGGGTGAAATCCATCCCCATGATCCAATCACCTCCTACCAGGCCCCGCCTCTAACACTGAGCATTATAATTCAACATGAGATTTGGGTGGGGACACAAATCCATACCATATCACCATCTGATTCCATACCCAGACAAAAAATAGTGTGAGGACCTGAGGTTCAATATCATGGCTGTCTGTTTTGCCCACCTCTCTCCTCACTTCCCATGGATGGTGGATACCCCCACCAGGTGGCTCTGGAATAATCTAGAATTGATACTGGAGTATACGGGTTGGCTCTGAACACAGGGAACAAAACCAGATCCTGCACTGTAAGGAAAAAAAGAGCAAGACCAACTCACAGTCAGAAGTGAGATCAAACTTCTGAGTCCTTTAAGATGACAATGTGTCATGTGAACAGAGACATTTTTGAGGGTGAAAGGGGAGCTTTGAGTAATTATGCAAGTACAACAGATATAAACCAGAACTCTCCCAGGCAAATTGAATGGCTTCTTAACCACAGCATCTCATAGTTGCTCAATAAAATGCCCTGGAAAGCTAATTGCCTCTTATTTCTCTCCTTTGTCTTCCTCCAACCAGATATTTTAATTTTCCTTTGTTACATCCTCCAACAGTTTTCTGATATATCCCTTCTGAATTATATTAGCAAAAGTCATTGGATTGTAACTAAAGAACCATAAATCCTACCTTCATTTTTCAGATGACAAAATTCAACTCAATAAGTAGTCTAACTGCACATGGAACGGTAAAAATTAAAACCGTTGTCTGTCTGTCTTCACAGACGGTGATCATGCCATTCTTCCATTGGAGTTAGGTCTGCAAGTAGAAGCCATGGATCAAGGGAATAGGGGCCATTCAGGTCACTATACAAGACAACTGGGATGCTCATATGTAATTCTTCCTTTACCATTTAAAGTCTGCTCTGAAGCCATCAAACTGGGACTGATATACAATCAGTTTGCCTCACTGCTGTGTTTCTTAACCTAAGGTATGCCCAGACCTCCAGAGTATGCTGGCAGTATGGCAGGTCACAGAGGAACTGCATATTTCTTCAGTGACTTAAAACAGTTTGTGTACCCTGAAGTAAACATAGCTATCTAGTGGTATAGAATGCAGAATTGACATAATATTTTAAGATAAAGCACTAGACTTCAGAAACGATTTATCAAATTGGTAACTTGAGGCCATGCCCCTAGATTCCCAGAATATACATTCTTTCTCCTCTATCTTTAATGGCAGTTCATGGGAAAAGATGGCATTTGCATTTTAACATAAAACCAAATAAATATATTTCTAGTATTGGAATTTGGGGAGATGGCATAACACAAAGATGTAGTGCTCACTTCTCTGACAAATCAGGTTAGCAGCAAGAAAAAAATTGTCAGTGACAAATTATTTTGTGGGAGAAAACATTCTGTCCTTTAAAAAAATCATGGCTTTTTTCTTAGAAATTATTTAGAAAATGCACTATAGGTAAATCTTTACACCACTGTACAAAGCAGCACAAATCAGTGGTTACTGTGAATTATCTAAAACTGAGCTCAGCAAACTGCAGCCTGCTGTTCAAATCTGGCCCACGGCCTGTTTTTGTATAATCCCACAAACAAAGAGTAGTTTTATGTTTTTGAATAGTTAAAAAAAATCTAAAGAGTAGTATTTTGTGACACATGAAAATTATATGAAATCTGAATTTCAATGTCCTTAAATAAAGTTACTTTAGCACAGCTACAATCATTCATTCGCACATTGTCTGTTGCTCCTTTTGAATTAAAATGACAGAGTTGAGAAACTGTGTTAGAGACCAGAAATTGTATGGGCCACAAATCCTAAAACATTTACTATCTGGTGCTTTACAAGGGGGAAAAAAAGAAAAAAAAAATGCCAACTCTGAATCTAAATTTTTAGATTAGAAATTTAATTACTTTCAAATAATTTACACAATTTATCCATGGTCTAATGTAATGAAAATATAAGCATGATTTGTAATTGACATTCTAATTTACATCTCTAGATATGGTTACTGTTCAAGAGTCTGAGAGCAGCTGGTTCACTCAAATAAGGAGAAAGCATTTCATGTATTGATATTCGTATAACTGTTATGCTTAGTAATTTTTGACAGATATTGTAAAGGTTAACTTTAACTCAGGTCTGATTCACATCCCTTTTCCATCCCCTCGGACCTGTTTCCTGTCACTTGGAATGAGTTATGATTCACTTCTAGGAAGATTTCAGGACCTGTGCAACCTCACCATCGGTCTCCTCTTATACTCTATATCTTATTAGTACTAATTTGTCTCCAAAAATAGCCTTTAAAACACATACACACATATAAAACACAAGATACACTTCTCTCACTGCTAGAGCAAGGCTCTAGGTTGAATTCTCACACTGTCTTTCCACAATCAATATGGCAGAACATTAAAATAAAATTTATTTCAATGAGAATACATCTTGAACTTATGCTACTAGGAAGTAAGTTTACAACCAAGAAGCAGAACTGTGGTGTCTGCCACAGAGATAGTTTTATTTCCTCCTAGATAGAACCCAGTTCTATTAAAATATTCAAAACACATTCAAAAACCAACCTACCAACATTCACTTTTCAGAAACAAGAAGTGAAATATTCATTTCAATATCAGAACACCCTTATATAACATGGACTCTTAACAATCACCATGCCATTATTTTGATTTCCAGCAACCTGAGGCTAATATGTTCAGGATGATCTACTAAAAAAGAAAGAACCTAGAATACATTATCAGCAGTGCATTTATAAGGTAGTTTGTGTTTTTATTTTTTTCTCAGTCTCAGTATACCAGATCTTAGAATTTAATGATGGTTTATCTTTTTTTGATTGCCAATCATTAGAATGAACTGATTTTTACTTTCTTTTCAAAGACTTTCATCAAATGCTGCTTATAAACCCCCTGGATTATATCCCTTTTCCTTAAGAAAGCAGTAATTTTAAGCCTCATTGTGAACATGATTTAAAAGATTTCTACGGGAAATGTATGAAAAAGACCTGCAGAAATGTCCATCTCAGAGACGTATAACTTGCTGAATGCTGTCACCTCATTCAAATGGGAAATCTGACCAGCATAAAATCACCAGGTACATGTCACAAAGGTACATGCAAAAACAGAAGTAAATGCAGTTCTCTGGGGTCCAGGACTCCAAACCTTATAACCAGCTCTGCATAAACGCCCTTCAAAGAAATCCAAAACCAAAACATGCATCCAATAAAGAAAACTAATAATGTACCATGCTGTGTGTGTGTGTGGGCACACGTGTGTATATGTGTATGTGTATGCACGTGTGTATGAGAGAGTGATGAATTGGATTCCTCATTCCTACTTTTATTCCACTAAGAAATGTGAATTTAATGGTTGATTTATTCTGAATTCCTTGTATCCATCTTTGGCAGGCATTTGTACAAATACAACCTGGGACTTAGTTCTATGACTATAAAGTGGGATTTATTTAGTTATCTGGGGTCAGTGGACATGTAACATGCTTTTATAAACTGATATTGAGCAAGGAAGAAACTGTATTAGAATGGAAACTGAATAACAACAAGCTGAACTCAGAGGTGGCTATCTCAGGCTCCTGTTCATTTTGTTTGTCCAAGTAGGAAATAGCATTGATTTTAACTCTTTGCCTAGCCTGAACTTCACAGTGGATGTTAGACACAGAGTTACAGCTTATGGAGGGAAGATTTTTTTTCTCTTAGGGTTTTAATGTATTTCATAAAATTGACAGCATCTGTCCTATAATGATCCCCAAAAAACTGTAGTGAAGTTGAGGGACTTAGGGAATTTTCCTTACCCAAATAGAAGTGCTGGTAAACAGACATATACCCTATTAACCAGGCCAGGTGGAATAAATAAATAAATAAATATAACCAAACAAAAAAATATAATCAGTTTTGGAAAATTTATGAATTTATGAAATGAGTAGGCTTCAAGAACAGAATCGCAATTTATAATCCTGTGCTGTATCCATAGGAGGTAAAATCATCTTCTGTTGGCTCATTTTTTTAACCATTATCCAAAAACTAATTCACTCATCAATAGAGGATCACTGCTACTTTTATTCAGCAACTAGAAAATTGCAAATAAGGAATAGGATTCCAAATACTTGCTTTAGCCATTGAATCTGGGACATTCAAATAATTTCCTTAGCTTTAAAACAATACAAGTCATCAGAAATAAAAAGATCTACAAATTTAATCATTCACAAAGTAAGAACTTCTATATAATGAGAATTAGCACAACTAAAATTGGAGGAGGTCAACTGTCAAAGAAAAAATATATCAAAAGTAACACATTTGTATCTGTTATACAGGGAACCACTTTAGGGTAGATGAAAGAGCCTTAGTTTGGCATCTAAGAGACACAGGTCGTAGTGAAGATTAAATCATACAATGCATGGAGATTAGTTTCTTTTAGGATTCATATGAAAAACATCAATAGTCAATAGAGGTTTACATAAATTATACTATTGTTATGGTTTGGCGGTGTCCCCACTAAAATCTCACCTTGAATTGTAGTTCCCATAATCCCCATGTGTCATGGGAAGGACCCAGTGGGAGGTAATCGAATCATGGCAATCTCCATGCCATTCTCGTGATAGTAAATGAATTCTCAGGAGGTCTGATGGTTTTATAAGGGGCTTTTCCCCTTTCGCTTGGCACGACATTTCTGCTTCCCTTTCTGCCATGATTATAAGTTTTCTGAGGCCTCCCCAGCCCTGCAGAACTGTGAGTCAATTAAACCTCTTTGCTTTATAACTACCCAGTCTTCAGCAGTTCTTTATAGCAGCATGAGAATGGACTACTACAACTATATAGACTTAATTGATTAAAATTGTGCACTTTTTTTTTTTTTTGAGACAGAGTATTGCTCTGTAGCCCAGGCTGGAGGGCAGTGGTGTGACCTCGGCTCATTGCAACCTCTGCCTCCTGGATTCAAACGATTCTCCTGCCTCAGCCTCCTGAGTAGCTGGGATTACAGGTGTGCGCCACCACGCCCGGCTAATTTTTGTATTTTTAGTAGAGACGGAGTTTGGTAAAGTTCAGGCTGGTCTGCAACTCCTGACCTCCTGATCCACCCACCTTGGCCTCCCAAAGTGCTGGGATTACAGGCATGAGCCACCATGCTCGGCCAAAGTTTTGCACTTTTTAAAAGCAATCTGTGAGAGCTATATGTGCAGATATGAAAAGATATCCAAAATGCCTTGTTAAATAAAACTAAACATGCACTACACAAAATGTGGGATCCAGGATCTGAAAAAGGACATTAGTAGATGAGCTGATGGAATACAAATAAAGTATGAAATTTATTGAAGAGTAGTAATGTACAACTGTTAACTTCTTAGCATTGGTATAAGGTTATATATAAAATGTTAACATTAGAGGAAGTTGGACAAAGGGTAAATAGGATCTCTCTGCATTATTTTACCAGTCTAAAATCATTTCAAAATAAAAAAGGCTCACGAAAAAACTGATTCCAAAATAGTACAGACAAAATGTACCCAAAAATTAATAGAATATAAGTATATACATAAGAAAATTTTCTGGAAATGTAAGAGCTAAATTCTTCACAGTGGTTACATCAATATTGGAGATGAAATCGCAGTGAGCCTTCTCTCATTTTATTTATTTTTTTCTCATTACTGAATTTTTAATAATGAACATGTATTACTTATATAATCAGAATTATATAGTATTACAAATGTGTTTCCATGGTTATTATGGTTTCTATTTACTGGAGAATGCTATATCTCAAAGAAGTCACAGAGTTTGTGAACAGTGAAACAAAATAAGATTTGAACACAAGCCCTAATTGCAGAGCCTGAACTATTAGTCACTATGTGATATTGCCTTTGGATCCTGAGCTTTCTGGGACAAGGATGGTATTTTATTTATGGCCATATTCCCCACACTGTCTAGTGCAGCACTTAGCATGTCCTAAGCAATCGATATGTGTCTATCAACTGCAATTGAATTCCAGTATGAACATTCTGTTTCTAACACAAATGTAATAGACTTTCCATTTATAAGAGCATAACTATGTACAGCTGATTTCTAATATGCTTCTTGATTGCACTTAGGAACAAATGCATCTTTACAGAGTCTGAGGGTATAATTAGGAGCTGGAAAAAGAATGGAACCAAATTCAACATGAATAATGTCACACAAATGCAAAAAAATAAAATATGGTGAAATCAAAAGCTAGACTCCTAAAGCTTAACTTGCTTTGCAAAATACCATCATGAAGCTCAAGATAAAACACCATTAAAACAATACCCCAAACCACTGCTGTAAGTAATAGAGAGTGATTGAATGTACATTGGCTGATGTATGTTTAAATTGCTTTATCCAATTCTGTAAAACTAGAAGGTGCCCTGGCTGGACTTTTTTGTGATTCTGTTGTTGTTGTTGTTGTTTGTTTCGTTTTCCAATTATTGTTTTCAGTTCACTGGTTAAGGAATCAAAATGTTTCAATTTTTTAATAAAAATATTTATTAAAACTAAAGGTTAAAACCTTGCTTCCATTCTTGTTCTACTGAAACACATATGGATTTTGTCACAATATAATGGCATTTGAAATCTGAAAAATGTTATTCCTTAAATGGACTGTCTGACCTTTTCATTCATTTTCCATTCACAAGATGTTTAACGGGTTGTCAGGCTAGATGTCCTCATTCCAGGCTCCAGGGTGAATACAACTTGACCACTAAATAGAATCTCAAATTGTTAGGAATGAAAATGAACAGAGAGGTTCGGAGAAACCTTGTATGGAATTATCAGAAAAGTAATTCTTGGAATAGTCAATGTAAGAGTAAAGGTATTTTTTTTTTCCTTCCTGGCACAGGGATGCTGATTATATTTGGCTCAAAAGGATGAATGATGTCACTTAACTTCCAAAAACAAATATTCTGATCAAAGATTCCTAGAATATTTCACAGAAGTTAGTTTGACAGTGGATGAAAATAAGAATAGAATTTATATACACACTTTGCCTGATTTAAAGAACTTGGGAAAACACACACAAACAACACACACATACACTTACAAACTATTCTGCAAAACAAATGAGTAAAGCATTTTTAAGATTCATTCATAGACCATTATTATTATTATTATTGTTATTATTATTATTTGAGACGGAGTCTCGCTCTGTCACCCAGGCTGGAATGCAGTGGCACAATCTCGGCTCACTGCAAGTTCCGCCTCCCGGATTCCTGCCTCAGCCTCCCGAGTAGCTGGGACTACAGGTGCCCACCACCATGCCCGGCTAATTTTTTGTATTTTTAGTAGAGACAAGGTTTCACCGTGTTAGCCAGGATGGACTCGATCTCTGGACCTAGTGATCCGCCCCCCTTGGCCTCCTAAAGTGCTGGGATTACAGGCGTGAGTCACTGCGCCCAGCCAGACCCATTATTTTGTTTAACAAAAACTTTCTGCCTTTGAATTATAAGTATGTACATTATCACAGAATGAGTTCCATGTTTATTATTTGGTATCAAAACAATGATAGCTGTCCTACAGCAATTTCTCAGGTTTCCATTCCTCTCTTGGAATCTGCTCCCCTTCTCCCTCCCATTCATGTGCTGTAGACTAGAACAAAGGCTATTTCCTGTTCCATATGCATCAGAGGTTTGTTTATATATTTCAATCATATTCCTTTTTTGCCTAACAGCCTATGAGCCAAGTATTATTACTATTATTAATTTTAAGACACTAGACACTGTTTTCAGTACCATTCTGCCCATATTCACTTATTCAACAGCTCTCTAATGCACACACACTATGTATCAGGTACATGCCCACATATACCTCTTTAACTGCTCTTTGTGGAACATCTGCTATGTGTCTAGATTATCATAGGTATGTGTTATAAATCAGTATCACAAATCTTGCTTTAAATGTATTGACCACAAGTGCATTCAGAATTCCAGACATAAGTGAGCATACTTTAAATAAAAAAAATTTAAAAGCAAATGTTTGGTTTTCTATATATTTCTTGGTAGTTCCCAATACTTTGGTGGTACTTTATTTCTAACTCATAATGGACTAATGTCATTAGTGAACATTCTTCAATGACTCTTTTTATACAGCATTACTGACAGCCCAAAGAACACCATCTCATAATAATTTGTATTCTTTTTCCTTCAAGCAGCTACTTCGCATTTACCCATGATGAAGTTCATTTATTGCCTTACAAATCCTTGCAAGTTTTTCTCTTCACTAGTTTTTATCTGCTTGGCACCAAGCTATCCTATACAGCCCTGCACAGGTCTTTAAAAGACTGAAGTCTCACAATTCATTCTCAAGCACAGAGTACTTTTTCAGATGTTAAATAAAACATCCATGACTCAATTTATCAAACCACAGAATTTCCTATTTATCCCAATACTTTGTTTTCTGAACTGAAACCAACTCACCACTCATTTAAAATAAGTTTTTGGTAAAGAGTTATGTTTTCCACCATTCTCCTTAGCTCATATATGGACTCATTTGTAAATTCAAAGTATTCTGTAGATAAGATTCTCCATTTCAAAGTCTCCGTTTACTTGCACCCCTCTTCCATGACAGGAACTCTGACTTTACATTTCAATGCCCAGCACAGTGCCTGGTACATAGTAGGCATTGAATGAGTTGAATTCAATACATTGAATCGTGTAATTGAAATCTCACATTCAGTGCAGACCTGATCATCTTTGATGCACAATAAATAATCTACTTTTATTAAATATATATGTATGTAAATATACATATATATATAAAACAACAACACGACTAGATGGACAAAAAGAGGCTGAAAATCATCTGATTAAAAGATATAAAATGCTGAAGGATAAGAATAGAAACGTACACTTTCTCCGGTGTACTACATGGGAATGAAAGAAAGAAGGGAGAGGGAAACAGACTTGAAACCTGAGATATCATTTTAGGATGGATGTAGGAAATGAACAAAAGGCAAAAAATGTTCACTACCTCTAGAGCTCAGCTATGCCACTCTCTCAGAGACACTAATGCTATTGTACAGCCATATATCAGTTTGCAAAAGCATGCCTGGTCCTCAGCCTCAGTGAGCCAAAATGAGATAGCTTTTAGGAACAAGGAATGAAAGAGGAAGAAAGATAAGATCTACTAAAAAGTGTTCACAAAATCAAGTTCTTCCAGGAGCAGAGCCAGGGCAAGACAGGTAGTGTAAATGAAGGAAGTGGGCCTGAATTTCTGGAAGGCACCAGGGAATGGTGAGTATTGTGGAGAACAAGAACGCAAGTGCTTGTTCTGAAGCGGGCACAACTACTGTTGCTGTGGAGGAAGACAGATGGGTGTTACCAGATCTTTGCATGTTTTTCAGATATCAGATTGCATATTTGTATGTAAAAAATCTCCTGATTTTTAAATGTTGGCAACTAGTAGAAAATATGAACATCATGCAGATCAACACTGTGGGATCAAAAAATAATACACCTTCTAGCTGAATTTGGCCAGTAGCTGCCTGTTACATTAGCGACCATTCCTCTAGATGAGGGGTCAACAAGCTATGGCCCTTGGATTAAAGCTAGCCTGCTGCCTCTTTTTGTAAATACAGTTTTCTTGGAACACAGCCATTCTCATTCATTTACCTATTGTCTATAGTTGCTTTCACATTACAATGGCAAAGTTGAGCAGTTGTGACAGACTGTCTGTCTCATAATGCCTAAAATGATCACAATAGGCCCTTTACAGAAAGCTAGCTGACCCCTGCTCTAAATATTCCTTTTCCAGCCACCACCTGCCAGTACCAGGAACTGTACTCCTGTAATTACCATGCATGTCAAAGGACCCTTTAAAAGTTAGAGTTTCCTTATTGGAGGGATTACATGAAGCCCACACTCAGCCACTTAGGTTTCAAGGTGTTCCCAGATGAAAATTCTGGCCCAGATTCATGTCTGACAGACTTTTGGGAGGAGGAGGAGGATTGGATCACCAGATTAATCAAAGTCTGTTGCCTTTATTTCTAAAGACTGTTACATGACCTAAGTAATTAAATTAAATTAAATTAAATTAAATTAAATTAAATTAAGACCTTGGGAAATACAATTCTAAGTCTTAACATTTTGCATATGCTGTTAAATGTCCATGATTCATAGCAAATGCGATCTATTTATTGGGAGTAATCTTCCCGATATGGCCATCTAAACTTGGTTCTCCATCAGATATATTCTTGGGAAATTACAATTGTTGTTTCCAACAAGTAGACACTTGTTTACCTTCTAGATTTGTGGAAGGCATGAAGTCCTTTAATAGTACCACTTTTTTTCTTATTTAATATTTACTGTCATATATGTTTGCATGATTAAAAGGAGGCATTACACCTTGGTTCTTTTTTTTTTTTTTTTTTTTGAGACGGAGTCTTGCTCTGTCGCCCAGGCTGGAGTGCAGTGGCGCAATCTCGGCTCACTGCAAGCTCCGCCTCCCGGGTTCACGCCATTCTCCTGCCTCAGCCTCCCGAGTAGCTGGGACTACAGGCGCCCACCACCATGCCCGGCTAATTTTTTGTATTTTTAGTAGAGAGGGGTTTCACTGTTAGCCATGATGGTCTCGATCTCCTGACCTCGTGATCTGCCTGCCTCGGCCTCCCAAAGTGCTGGGATTACAGGCGTGAGCCACCACGCCCAGCCTACACCTTGGTTCTTAATTATAATCTGTGATCCATAGAGGTTGCAAAGCAAAAGCTCAACAAGTTTGTAGTCCTTAGTAATAGGCGACTGCTTTGTTTCTATCTGAAAGATGATGTTCCCTGTACTAAGAAGCAGAACAAGATGGAAAACTCTGAGGTCCTTTGACTGGTGGGGGTCCAATAAGACGGTCAGGTTTAACCTCCTTTTAGTGTTAGACCAATCTGTTTACCAAGCGATTGTACCACTTGGTAAGAAGCATAATTTCCTCTGATTAGGTACTTCTGTTAAAACAAACATTATTCATACTAATAATACCTGTCCTGTATTAAGCTCTTACGGTGCGCCAAGCACTTTTAAGTTCCTAACTGAATTACCTAATTAATTCCCTTAACAACAACCCTGTGAAGCAGGTACTATTATTATCACCATTTTACAAACGAGGAACTTGGGAATGGGGTGTTAAGTCAATGTATACAATACCCCAAAGAAGTGAGAACAGACATGTTTGTACTATGACTCCGCCACCATCAGACACTTAAACATGATTTGAGTATAAGGAAGCACAAAAGAATAGAGATCGCTTTCACAGCTCAACTTCTCTCTTGGACTAATTTAGCCACCAGAGTTACTGTCATTCTTGCAGGCTTCAGGCATACAATTTGGCATTTTACTTCAACCAAGGTATATTAGTAATGAAAAGGAATGTCCAGGTAACCAAATGTGGCTCAGTTTTCAACTATTTAGTAGCTTGGATGGACACTGCATTTTGCAAAACTCAGAAGTGGCTCAAAAGATGCTTAGGTTTAGAGCTAGAAAATACATTTCACTCACCTGTTCACCCACCTGAATGTAAATGAATTCCTTGGTGTGGGATTCCTAGGAGTCATTTATTTATCACAACTATCTTATTAAAGTGCTTTCCTACACATTTATTTCTCTAGGTATAAAAGCCATGTAAAGGAAAAATAGAGGGTTCTTTTAGACACATTTGGCAAACGAGAAAACTAGCATATAGAGATGATAAGTGAATTGCTTGCTGTCATGTGATAATTAGCGTAAAAGCTTGCAAAGGGAAGCTCAGACTTCTACCTCCAATCACCTGAGCATCCTAATTTTAGGCAGGAAAGGTTCTGAATTATTAAAGACATCTCACATAAGTCCTGGATTGAAAATTCAAGATGCCAATTTAAGATTACAAAATTTTACATCAATAGGTTCAGGTCACACAATAGTTGTAGGCCTAGTTTTCTCACAAGCAAGATATTTACATCTCATAGACTGGGGCAAGTCTGCAAACTTACCAGTCCTACTCCATGATGAGATAAACACAGGAATTGGGTGTAAAGATTTGGAAACTCTTACAGGAATATTAGACACTAATTTTATGTCTGTTAAATCTAATTTTTTTAATTGGAGCTTTTATTTTATAGGTCTGAAAAAATACCATTCATCTGGATTTTATAATAAATTGAAAAATTACCTTTTTTCACATTTTAAAAATAAAACTGTGCCTTCTCACCTCTGGTAGATGAAAAGCATCGAGTTAGAGCTCTTTGTCCAATTCCATGTAGGAAAATGCATAAAATTCTTCATTTTGTCAACTTTTAAAACTTTAATTTGTGAGAAAAATAAATTATAAATTATATTAACATGCAAATAATGGGTAAGGTTTACATTTTATTTTTTATTGGGCATATGATCAATTAAATTAGAAAATTGCTGGTCTAGAAAATTATGTAAGGAAAAGTAGTGAAAATGTTACATCTATTTCTAAAACCATATAGAAGTAAAAGGAAGGATTAGTAAAATAAGTCTAGATATCTTCCTTCAGTGCTACTTACATACATTTATAATGCTGTATATGGAACCAAGCTTTCTCCAAAGCTGACAAAAGAATGAAATTATTCGAGCTTTGCATCTGAAAGTGGCCACTTAAATTATTTAAATGACCTTTGCAATGTGGACTCCAATTTCCTATCACAACATCTGTGATTAAAATGTTTTCAATAAATCAGTTTTGTATAATAATTAGAGGACATCCCTTTCCAGTGACTAAGTTTTTAGTTATCTACAGATGAGAATTTACCTTTTCTTAGGGCAGTACATTTCAGCTTTGTAGATATCTTTTAGAAAGCTTTCCCCCGTATCTGCCTATTTATAGTTAGCACCTGTTGATCCAAGAGCCCTACAAAAATAAGCAGAGTTAAGTGTAACCCACCTCACATATAAAAGCCCTCTAAAAACTTGAAAGCAGCCATTAGGTCTTTCCTTTGTCTTCACTTCATCATGCTATACATCCCATTCCTTTAACTTCCCCATAGGGTTTGTCAACCTTGGAATTATTGATGTTTTAGGCCAGATGATTCTCTGTTGCTGGAGGCTGTCCTGCACACTATAGGTTATTTAGTAGCACCCTAGTCTTTACCCACTAGACACCAGTAGCATCTCTTTCTTTTTATCACCATGTCCAGCAGCCAAAAATGTCTCAGAACATTGCCAAATGTCCCTAGACATTGCCAGATGTCCCCCAAGGAGCTAAAATCTCTGATTGAGAGAAACTGTTCTAAGATACTCTAAGAGTTGTTATAATAAAATGGATCCTAATAATGATCAGAGGAAAAAAACTGTTAATAAATAAAAATTTAAAAATACTTAGGAATATATGTAATCAAGAAGGTGAGAGATCTCTACAATGAGAACCACAAAATACTGATGAAAGTAATTGTAGATGACACAAAAAAATAAATAAAACCCACGCTCATGGATTGGAAGAATCAATACTGTTATAATGGCCATACTGCCCAAAGCAATCTACAGATCCAATGTAATTCCTCTCACCAATGTCAGTTTTCACAGAATTAGAACAAAAATCCTAAAATTAATATGGTACTAAGAAAAAACCCAAATAGCCAAAGAAATGCTAAGCAAAAAGAACAAATCTGGAAGCATCACAGTATCACTTAATTACATCAAATTATTACAAGGCTATAGTAACCAAAACAGCTTGATACTAGTATAAAGGAGACACATAGACCCATGAAACAGAATAGAGAACCCAGAAATAAAGCCAAATACCTACAATCAGTTGATCCTTAGCAAAGCATACAAGAACATACCCTGGAGAAAGAACACCCTATTCAACAAATAGTGCTGGGAAAATTGGATAGCCACATGGAAAAGAAAACTGAATCTCTGTCTCTCACCGTATATAAAAATTAACTCAAGATGTGTTAAAGATTTAAGTTTAAGATCTGAAACCATAAAAATTCTAGGAGAAAACCTAGCAAAAACTCTTCTGGACATTGGCCTAGGCAAAGAATTTATGACTAAGACCCCAAAAGAAAATGTAACAAAAACAAAAAGAAATAAATGGGACTTAAACTAAAAAGCTTCTGCATAGCAAAAGAAATAATCCACAGAGTAAAAAGACAACCTATAGAATGGGAGAAAATATTTGCAAAGTATGCCTCCAACAAAGGACTAGTAACCAGGATCTACAAGGACAGATCAGCGAGAAAATAAACCCATAACAAATAATCCCATTTAAAATGTGGGCAACTGACATATACAGACATTTTTCAAAGAAGATATAAAAATGGGCAATAAACATATAAAAAATGCTCAATGTCACTAATCATCTGGAAAATGCTAATTAAAACTATAGTGAGATACCACCTTACCCCAGCCAGAAAGGTCATTATTAAAAAGTCAAAAAACCATAGGTCTTGGGGCAGATGCAGTCAAGGGGAATGCTTATACACTGTTGATGAGAAAGTAAATTAGTACGACCTCTAAGGAAAATAGTATGGAGATTTCTCAAAGACCTAAAAGTAGACCTACTATTCAATCCAGCAGTCCCACTACTGGATATCTACCCAAAGGGGGGAAAAAAGTCCTTATATCAAAAAGATACCTGCATGTGTATGTTTATTATAGTACAATTCACAATTGCAAAGATATGGAATTAACGTTAAGTGCCCATCAACTGATGAGTGAATAAAGAAAATGAGAGAGACACACACACACACACTCACACCATGGAATACTACTCAGCCATAAAAAAGAATAAAATGATGTGTTTTGCAGAAACTTGGGTGGACCTGGAGGCCATTATCCTAGATAAAGTAACTCAGAAGCAGAAAAATCAAATACCGCATGTTCTCATTTATAAATGGGAGCTGAGCTATGGGGATGCAAAGGCATATAGAGTAGTATAATGAATGGAGACTCAGAATGGGGAAGGATGGGTGGGAGGTGAGGGATGAAAAATTACCCAGTAGGTACAATGTACACTCTTCTGGAGATAGGTACACTAAAAGCCCAGATTTTGCCACTACATAATTCATCCTTATAATGAAAAACGACTTGTACCCGTAAATCTATTGATTTTTTTAAAGAAAATATTTCCCAAATTAAAATTTACTTCTATTTACCAGGAACAGACTAGATGGCAATCAGTTGGTATTGACTATTACTACAACCACTTAAGATAATCAGAATCAAAAATAAGTGTTAATTTTTCAAAGCCTGTTTTTCTCCTATATAGTATGCTTCTGTGTATGTATGTGTGCACGTGTATGTGTACTACATAGGTACAAATGTATTCTATTCCTTATCAGTGCCACCACATCTGCACATTCCTGTTCTGAAATCTCCATACTGAGACTGATTATCTATAAACTCTAGGCCAGTCATTTTACAAATCCAACCCAATATACTCTAAATAGTAATTATTCTATCAAAACGAAGAACTTCGGTTATGCATGAGAAATGCATGATTTTTGCTTTTTTGCCTGGTAGTAAAAGGCCTCTTTACTCTAAAATTAACAGATAGTCATCTCCCTCCTATGAATCCTGATAACATGGCCACTGCTATCAAGCAATTTTCTTCTTCAACAGGCACAAATCATAAGTCCACCCTCTGAAACTAAGCAGGTGAACAACATGTAATTAGCTGTATTTCATCCTTGGAGGGCATTCTGTTTTTCATTCCATGATGCCCCCTTCATTCCCAAAGAGACTGTTCCTTATGTCTGAGGCCAGAAAGCAAGAGAGGGGAGGAGCACTATAGTGTTGTCAGTAAACTCGTCTGTGAGCCTGCCTGCCTGGTAGTCATCTAACTGGGTTTCACTTCTTATAAATAGAAAAAATGTAAAGAACTGATCCAAGGGAGAAAATACATTTAATAATTCTTAAACCCCTCAATACACATAAATAATTTAGTTGTAAAACAATTGCCTGGGAAAAATGGATTTTTTGCTTCTTGATGCTATATTACCTCTGTCACTTTGTTTTCTTAGAATTGACTGATGTCAAACACTGAGTTAAAGTCCAGTTTCCTACAACTAGTGTATCAAATTATTTTTCCACCTTTTCCCCTAGAGAAGTAAGTTGAAAAAGAGAAAATTTGGTAGTTACGTGAAGCTCATCTGCCATTTGGGTCTTAAGGAGTGTGCAAAATATGTTTTCAACAAAATCTATCCTAATTGACATGAACATGAGAGAGTGTCCCCAAGAGCCAAAAAGCTTCAGCCCGACTTCTCAGATATCTCTACACATTTGTTTTGCCTCCTTGGGGATGAATAAGACATCATCTGTGGTCATGGGTTCAGCTAATTAAAGGACATCGGTGCTATTCTCAAGAATGGCATTTAGCTCAATTCTCTCAAGGCAAGTAGTGTAAAAAATTAAAGAGATAAGTGACAATTGACATGTCCTCAGTGCCAGGAGATCTGATGACTGGGTGAACCTTGAGAAGGGCACACAAGGGCGAATCTATCTGTGCCCTAACATTATTGCTCTAGTCGATAGGAACATGACCCTAGATTGCCAGAATTGATTTTTTTTTTAAGAAAAGCACAAGACATTATTTTTTTCTTTTAGAGTATGCTAAATGTTTAACTATTTGTAACGAATTCTGTTTTTTTCTTTCCCCTTCATTCCATATGTGGCAATATTCTGTGTACTGTAATCACTTCCTCAACAGGCCTTATATAATACACAGACAGGCAGTTTGAGACCTCTCTAGGAAGATTTGACTATTAGTAAATTAGAACGTTATTTTATGATTACGGCAGCTCTTCAAATGCATATGTGAACAAAGTCATCGTGTCAAAGAATAGTAGACCTTGAAATAAGTCCCAAAACACCTAATCTCCCACCTCCACTTCACAAGATTTCATAGGTGTTTGGTGACAGAATAGCAGACTTCCTGATGCCCACACAAGGGATATTTATATTTCATCACTTGACCTCATATTTGTAGTTGAGAGCTCCAGTCCTTTACTTATCAAAATAAGTAAATAAATAAATGTCCATTACTCTTTTCTTAATAAATTAAAAATATCTTTATGAACTCCTTGTTTTGTACTACCTCTCAACTTCTTTGTTAAATCAGCAGTTATTAGCACATGTGTATTACATGGACCAACAGATTTACCCTCAAAAGTAAAGGGGAAAAAAATGCCAAAATATAAAACCCAGGATGCTCTAATCCTTGTTAACTCAACATACAATGACACAATTTACACTTTCCAGTGGAGGGATACTGTTGGCCATCTCATTCATTGGCACATGTACTTATTATTAACACCGAAGAACATGTGAATAAGATCGTTAAGTTATTTGAAGAAACATTTATCACATTTTTTGGAAAAGGGTGCTGATGACTGTACAGCATCATCTCTAAAAATGGCAAACAGAAAAATTAACATGTTGAGTAAAAATCATCCAACTCACAGACACCTCATTTGCTTAGGTGTCTATATCTCTGAGATCTGGGCCTGTGGGATAATTTTTTTGGTCTTAAGAATGACTATCTTGCTAAGTCATCTTGGGTTTGACTTTCTGATGAATGGCAAACTGTGTGCTCTTCAATTCTCCATCCCCAGGGAAGAATGCTACAAATAATCTCAATATTCAATTTCCTTGCTTTTGTCCTTGTATACAAAAATTCTACCACGGTTTTATTTCTGTTTTGCAAATTTAATTTCCTGTCAACACTTCCAAGTAGCTATCTAACCAGCCTGTCTTCTGTTGATATTTACCCTAATAACAGAGAATTCGTGGCTTCACAGGAAATTTCAATAAAAAGCACCGAGGAAGGCCCTTTGGTTTGTCATTCAGTCATTGTCTAGATAATAAAAAGACTTTGCATTTTATTGGTTTGATAGGAAATGGTTCAATTTATGGTAGGAAAATGTAGGTATGTAACAGTATAAGCTATGCTGGAATGGGTAGGCAATACTCAACTTTACCTCTTGCCTTCTAAACCAGGAACTGCCCAATTCTGGTTTTGTTGTTGCTGTTGTTGTTTTGGGGATGAGATGGGATATGGTGGGGGTGGATCTTCACACACAGGAGTAGGCTGTGGATATGGAACACCCACCTCCACTCTCTCCTTAAACTCTTCTTTGCTGGCAGTGTAGCCCCATGAGGAAGATCTTAAGGCTCAGGGCAAGCAGCAAAATCTCCAGTGCCAACAAAAGCCAGCCATGTCACTTGGTGTCTGCAGTCTGTTTGAATAGTGTTTCCACAAAGAAATACGCTTTCTCATTTTTCTCTTGAAATATATGGTTCTTCTGATGTACCTTCTTATTTTTTACTGTTGTTAAAACATATATTTTTAAAAATAGGTCTCTACCATTAAGAAACAACAACTGTTGTGGTAAATGGCAACTGCCTTGGCCTCAGCATCAGGAAGCAAGAGTGAATTGTAAAGAATGCAGAGAACTGATCATCCAAGGGGCAGCTGTGCCTGCATTGGAGCTGTGTGTGGCTGGGCAGGAATGTGAAACAGATGGTTTTGAAAAGAGAAGCCAGGGATTCAAATGTTTACACATAAACTCTGATTTTTAATGTTAGCTCAAGTTTTAAAAAATTCTATGATGGCCAGAAACTACACAAAAACAAATAACAAACACATCTGTGAGCAGCCAGTCAGGGACCCCCAGGCTAGAAAAATTAAAGGCCCTTTACTGCAGCATCAAATCTATTCTCTAGAGATATTTTTGATCACTCAGGATGCACAAGCACCCATGATCGTAAGTCTGAATATTTTTCTGTTGTTGGGGAGCAAAAACGGAGATTGAGAAGGTTTAGTAAAATGTAAACTGACTGCTGAGCAAACTCAGGCATGCCAGAGTCTGGAGCTTTCACTGGTGAGGTGGGTTCCAATGAGTACAGCATTTATAACCTCTTCAAAATGTCCAGACTTTCATTTCAGCATGAATTGCTTAAGTGCCTATATTTTATAAAACATATTACAGAGGTTGTATATTTTCATTTTAGGAAAATTAGAATATATAGGTAATGATCAAGTAGAAACTCTAAATCACCCATTATCTAGGCACCCAAAGAAAATCGACATTTTAGAAAATGCCCTTCACGATAGTTTTGTTTTCTTACAAATACTAGCTTTTATTTTGTATTCTGTTTTGTAACTCACCTTGCAGTGTGCCCGCAGCTGAGGGCACCATAGCCTGACCCCTCTAGCCTTTGGCTCCTCTGTTCCTTCCACTTGGAATGATCTGGCTTCCAGCTCAATTGCTGAGGAACCTGAGGCCTGGGGAGTCTGGGGTCATTAACACCAGTCCACACCAAATGCCCTTACTCTCAGCAGAACTGACCTTCCCTAGCATTCAGATAAGGACGCAGGTGCTTCCTACCTTTAGTTGTTCTCAAATAATACTGTCCTTAAATTCTCTTTTCTTAAACTGTAAGCAAAAGTTGTACATATTGACTTAGTGACTGTGTGATGCCTTTAAGGGGTCCAGCAGATGAGTGGGCACAGTAGGTACCTAATACATTTCACTGACAAGCTGAACGAGAAGGTGGGATGGGGCAAGGCAGACCTCATCCTCTCCTAGCCTGATGACACGTGTAATGACAATAACTGGAGGCCTGTTCACTAAAATAATAGACCAGTGATACTCCCCCTGTTCTACAGGAGAATGTGTCAACCAATCTCCTTCCTGCTTAGCCCACAAGCCTTGTTTAATTCTGTCTTGTGCTTGACTGGCTCTGCATGGGCTCCATCTCTCCCCACCCTAGATCAAAAAAAATGGGCCTTCTTGGGTCCCAATCTCTTCTTGGGCATTCAGCCCTCAACACAGTTCCTTCCTCCTCCAAGAGGTGTGGGAATCCAACCCCACGAATGTACATGAAAATCTGGTACCTAAAGGACACAAACTTTATTTCATTCAATCAGAAGCTAAACTAAATTGGGAAAGCATCCTTCCTTTCAGGTAATTTAGTACTGCATGTTCAGAGGTTGCTTCCATGGCTCCAGCCTATGGGTGCCAAGATGCCCTCTTCCCACTATAATTGCTTCAGGTGGAATGTGCTGCAGGATTCAGAATGAGTAATGTGGCACCTTCTCCATGACCTCCCTCCAAGTCAGTCTTCACTGGGAGCAGGTTGACTGTAAGAGATTACCATTTATTAATCAGCCATGGCAAGATACATGCAGTCTGTGAAATATGGTCCTTTTGGTGCCACTGAGCTGCCAGGATCATCATAATCATCCTATCCCTAGGCTCTCATAGTAACTCTCTATCCTTCCATTTGCCTCCCTGCAAGCCCCACCCTTATCTGCAGCTCCTCTAGACTTCTAGTTCTGGATATTTTCTAACCTTTTTTTTTTTTTTTTTTTTTTTTTTGAGATGGAGTCTCACTCTGTCGCCCAGGCTGGAGTGCAGTGGAGCAATCACGGCAACCTCTGCCTCCCAGGTTCAAGTAATTTTCCCTGCCTCAGCCTCCCGAGTAGCTGGGATTACAGGCATGTGCCATGACACCCAGCTAATTTTTATATTTTTAGTAGAGATTGGGTTTCTCCACATTGGCCAGGCTGGTCTTGAACTCCTGACCTCACATGATCCACTCACCTTGGCCTCCTAAACGCTGTGATTACAGGCATGGGCCACTACGCCCGATCACCTTCTTTATGCATTTTTTTAACAAACTTGAGGACAAAGGACCACTTTCCCGCCAACAGACAAACAAAAAACCTCTACTGTTACTCACCCTTCCTTTTTTACCCATACATTATGGTATATGAAAGTAAATAAGGAATCAACATTTAAAAATTCCTCATAGTCTAGGACTGCAATAACTGGCTCCTATGAGGTCATATCCCATGGCCATATCCATGAGTTAAACTGGAAATTAGGTAAACCTTTGTTTTAATACCACTCTCCAGTGATAATTGCCTCTTCTTGGTTCCTTCCTCAATCCCTGCTCCCTGGCTCCTGCCTCTAAACAGAATGAATCTCTCCAGATATTCTTAGTAGAGACTGTGCCTCCTTTACCTTTGGATCACTGGCTTCTACAGTAGCGTTAAAAACATATGCCATGCTTAATAACCACATGTTGGATAATAAATAACAGGATAATAAATGAATACAGCTTTTCTTCACAAACAAAGGTAAGAGTTCCAGTCTTTAAGATTTAGCAAGCGCTACCTAATGAGAAGGAAGATATCTTATTGTGGAAGCACCCTGGCTTTCTCATGGATAAGAACAATCACCGTCGTCTCTTGCCTGAATTCTTACAAAAGGCCCCCCATCAGTCTTCCTGCTTCCATTCTTCCAAAGATTTCTTACATGGGAGTCAGAATGACCTTTTAGAAATATAAATCATACCGTGCTTAAGGCCTCCACGGCTTCCCACTGCAATTAGGATAATATACCAACCCCTTATCATGGGCTGCTTGCAAGGCCCTTTACGATCTGGCTCTGCACATCACTCCAAGTTATGTCCCACCTCATAGCCTTTCCACATGTTGTCTTCTGGGCTGGAACCCCCGCTCCACTCCAGTCTTCCATGGCTGGCTCCTCTCCCTTCAGGGCTCTGCTTAAATGTCACTTGCTTAGAGAGACCCAACTGGAGTAGCTCATCTCAATGAAACTCTTCTCCCCTTTTTTCTCTGTCTCCAGATGCAGTTGCCTGGGTGCATGATTTTATCACTATTATTTCATGATTTTATCACAATCAGAAAATCTTTATTAATTGGTCTTCCTACTCCTGTCTTCTGTATACTTTCTCTATTCCTCAGGTTTCAAGAGGTAGGAAGCACATCCGTCTTGGACAGCATCTCCTCAGTATCCATACACACAGCCTGGCACACAGTAGGTATTCAGTGAATGTTTGGTAAATGAATGAATGAAGTAATAGTAACAACTGCCCTTCTTTCTAACCTCATTGGCAAGTTCAGTCCAGTATAGAGCAAGACCCTGGGCAGGAGGAGAGCTGGGTGTAGGGGACGCTGCTGTTTTCCCCAGGCTTACTCATAACATTTTTGGGATGTAGAACAAAAATCCAAATTTGGAATTCAAATTTGGATGAATCTGATGCCTTGAAATTCTGTACTGGCATGTGAAGGCAGGGGGCCAGCTGACCTGTGGCTCCCAAATCCTTGTCTGGCCCTTTATCTCCTTTCCATCCCCAGCCCTGTGTTGCCCTATAAGGGGGCAACTCCAACCTCTTCCCAACAGCTGCCCTTTGACCACTGCTTTGCCAAGAAGTATGTTCAATAGCAGCTCAATCTCCTTCAAGAGAAACTGGTAGACAAAGTGGTAGGCAAGAGATCTAAGAAGGTCCCAGAATTAGATCTAGACTATTTGTCAGGGATTTCTGAGTAGTCTACATCTAAATGGCAGTGGATGTGGGCTCTGGATGAGCATGCTCCCTTGGCCCCAATGCTTCTCTCCCCCACATGGGTAAAGGAATGCTGAAGGAGGGCTGGAGCAGAGTCCTCTGAAAGAGAGAGGCTCAGTGGAGGAGCCACTCTTGCCGATGTCTTAGGGTTATATTGCTATTGCCCCATTCTAAAAAGTGGGACCTTTTCAAGGTATATTGACATGGCCATTGCAAGAACATCATGAAAAAATATTTTGAAGCCAAAAATAAGACAGTGAGATACTTAGAGAAGTTAGTGATAGGATGACCTCCCTTTTGCTTAAAGTTTCCCCACCAACCAATGTCTAAGCCCCTTGCCTACCACCTACTTCCTCATCACTTCACACCAGCCCCTAGCCTAGACTATACCCTCCATAAGGTACCAACATGTCTATGCCCATCCCAAAGGTCCAACAGACAGACATACTAAACTCTGCAATGAAATCCAGCCCCTGCCCTTATTAGCCAATCTCAGGGGCACCTAGAAGCCACCTTCCTATTTGTGGCTTGTCAGTCTTTCAGTGTTCAGCAAGAAAGCTACTAGTACCTAATGTCTACTAGCTACTAGTGTCTACTCTCCAGAAGCTGCTCTATCCAGATGATATTTTATCAACTTGTGGATTAGTGTCAGATATCACCAACCAAATTCAGTAAACTCTGTAATACCTGAGCTGACTTTTTTCCCAGCTGGAAAACTCTGTCTATCTTTCAGGCAACTGATATTCAGCAGCCTCCGACCTGCCAGAAACACGGCTTTCCATCAGTCACACTGGGAGACACAAGTCTGTTTATCAAACAATTATCAATTACTTGGAGGTTCTGGCTGTTCAGGCATATAATGAACTCCTTGGGTATTTTTTTCTATGATATTTCTAGGACAGAATATATGTCAGTGCAGTCTCAAGATGTTAGCCAAATGACCAAAACCTCAGAGCCTAAGAAGAGAAAGAGGAAAGGACTTTCTCAGAGGTAAATTGAGGGGGAAAACCAAAACCCTGTGCCACAGTGAGACCCCTATGAGCCATCACACCACCACCACACAAACAGCAAATCTTCCTGATCTCACCTGCACCTTCAGCACCTCCGTCCTGCCTCCTGATACCTGCTTCAGGATGCAAGTTACTGAATGGCAGAGCTGAAAAATTTAGCTTTCATTTGGTTCAAGCCCTCTGTTATTTGGATAATAAAAAAGGCTCAGAAAAAAATAAGGTACTTTTCTTGGGGTGAAATTCATCATCATCCTCCATCATGATTAAAGCTGCTAAGTTTTAACTGATCACTTACTACCGATCAAGTGTTAGGCACTTGATAATAATCATCTCAATGTGATATTGAATTCTGAGTCTACAGAAATGTGTACTAATCTTAAAAATAGCACATGATGGCCGGGCACAGTGGCTCACACCTGTAATCCCAGCACTTAGGGAGGCCAGGGTGGGTGGATCACAAGGTCAGGAGTTCAAGACCAGCCTGGCCAATATGGCGAAACCCCGTCTCTACTAAAAATACAAAAATTAGCCAGGCATGGTGGCAGGCACCTGTAGTCCCAGCTACTCGGGAGGCTGAGGCAGGAGAATCACTTGAACCGGGAGGCGGAGGTTGCAGTGAGCCGAGATTGTGCCACTGCACTCTAGCCTGGGTGACAGAGCCAGACTCCATCTCAATAAATAAATAAATAAATAAATAAATAAATAAATAAATAATAGCACATGACAGAATAACATACGTCTCTGTAGCCTGTGTTCAAGACTTTCCATTATATACGGCTAGCTCCGTGTTTATAAACATAAATAACACTGTATTAAACATGGGTTTTATTGCTGTTGGTTTTTCAAATAGGGTCCAAATTTTAGCACTGTGTAGGTATTAAATTGTATTTAGTTTATTTTACTATATTCAGAAGACTTTGCCCTGATAACTCTCGGCTTTTTCAAAAGCCAATCATGCCTTCAAAACATAAATATATGGGTACACAGAATATCCAAAAGAATAGGCCACAGGTTCTTCCAGCAATTCCTCACAAGATACTCTAAGGACACTGGTAGTGACAGAATAATGATCAGGAAAAGTGTAAATCCTTCCATGAAAAATCCAACACTTATTTGAATAAATATATTCTATCATGTTTGTATCTTAGTTTGTTGGGGCTGCTGTAACCAAATACTATAGGGTAATTTATAAACAACAGAAATTTATTGCTTGCAATTCTAGAGGCTGGGAAGTCCAGGGTCAAGATGCCAGCAGATTCAGTGTCTGGTGAGGACTCACTCTTGCTGTATTTTCACACAGCAGAAGGGGCAAACAAGCTCCCTCAGGTCTCTTTACAAGGATAGTAATCCCATTCATAAGAACTCCATCCTCTGACTTAATCAACTCCTAAAGGCCCCATATTATTAATACTATTGCATTGGGAATTAGGTTTCAACATATGCATTTTAGGAAGACATAAACATTCAGACTATGCAGTTTGCTAAAAAAAAAAAAAAAAAAGAAAGAAAGAAATGGCAAGTCAGCATTGCATTGTAGTGTTAACTTATAGATGTTAGGAAACTCTTGCTTTCGTAGAAATAATGGATCTCACGAGTGCCCTAGCTCATTAAAGTGAAGTTTTGGGTTTTTTTTGCAACTTTTATTTTGAACTAATTATGGTCTCACAGAAGTGCAAAAATAGTACAGAGAAGTTTCATGTACCAATCACGTATCTTCCCCCAGTAGTGTCTTATAACAGACTGGTACATTATTGAAAGCCACAAATTAATGCAGGTACAATGCAGTCAATTAGTGTAGAGACTTTATTTGATTTTCACTAGTTTTTGCATATATTCTTTTCTCCTTATCTTTCTTATTTTCTCTCTTCTTTTTGGTAGTCTTTGTGCATGAAGGATGGAGGTACTTTTAGAGTGAGGAAGCACTTGGCATGTGAAGTAAGACTAAGTCTGAATCATAGCTCTACCACTTTCTTAATGTGGGACTTATAACCTCTTTGAGACTTTTTATCTCTCCCTGAAAGACATTTCTTTATGTTAAGGTATTTGGAAGGCATTAATAAGGCTATGAGTAAACATGGCATGCCTAATCACAGGTAAACCTCCTTGGCTAAACTGATGCTTTATGATATCTAGTCTGTCCTGTCCATTAGCTTGTAGATACAATGACATGTAGCTTACATGTAGCTTGTACAGCCCATGCAAATCACTTATTTGAAAGATATTTACTGATGATTTATTAGAACAATGCAAAGTATGTATTATACCAAATGTAGCCCTCTCCTTCTTATCTAAAATATGCTGTTCCTTGGGGAACCCCAAATTTATAATCTTATTTTCACTGAACTCTTTGATGGAAATCCTGTTGGGGCCTAAGCAAGATAGCATGAAACAGAAATAATAGCCCAGCTGAACTCACAGACAAATGCTATGGGAACTGTGAGAACTTTTCATGTATCAATCAAATGTACTTTTTCCATCTGTTTCTGAACATTGCAAATTGAAGCAAGATTTTTTTTGAAGAAATATGTGGACAAAACAAGTCTTCGTTTTGAAAAAAGTTTCTTTTTTTTGCAAAAATACTGTCTACAACATTTTTTATTAAGAGGCTCCCCTAGTAAGTTTTAAATTATTTGGTATGTTAAAGAAACGTGCTTTGCCAAGTTATACCTGGAAAGTCAACCTTAACTGTCCAGAAACACATATGTAATGCACATTTACTTATTTCATTAGTGTCATCCATTCATAAAATCAAGGAAAGAAGAAATGAAAAGCTAGAATGACACAATCTCTGTATTCTTGGTGTTGCCTGAGAAACAGGCACGCTTTTGCGTCAGTACATCTCCCTTTTTCTCTGAGCATTTTATTTGGGTAGAAAGCTCTCTGTAAATCACTTCAATAAAGACTAAATAACTCCCTCCAGCAGGATTCAGATTTCTATTATTTTATATGCTAGAGTGCTGATGAGTTTTCCAAATCAATATTACAACAGAAATGTGGCAATTACAATATAAGTTACAGAGGAAGAACATATAAGAAGTTGCCTTCTCATTCTATTTTTGGAAGAAAAGGTCAGGCAGGAATAACAAAGGAAGAAAACACAAATGGAAGCACAAGAGTTGCAGATAACTTGTGGCCCCTCATGCTGACGATTAAAACAAAGCACTAAATAACCAACTATATGAGACACATTATTATTTCATATTAGAAGAATGCCCACTTTATTTTTAGATGAAAAAATAAAAACCATCACACCATACTGAAACAGAATACAAAATTCAGGAAAACATTAGTGAAGGCTTGGGCTTATTAAACAAATAAATGAAGAGCTTATTCTAACTGCATCATAAAATGAAAATTAAATTATAAAATTGAAATTCTTTGGTTTCACATCTTTTCTAATCCCTTATTTAAAAGAAAGAAAGAAAAAGTTAGGATAAAATGGAGGGCTAGGGCAAGGGAAAATGACTTCTTTTTTTGTTTGTTTTCTTCCCAAAACTGGCCTTCTTGATGGGCTGCTTTGATATCTAAATGCATCAACATCTCAGAAAGCTTTGGGGCACCTCCAAAAGGAGTGGAAGAAACCCTCTGTGGCCTTCTTCAAGCATTCCAAGATACTCAAAGGGATACCTGTTCCTGGCAACATGTGCCAAATTCCTTCAGTCTGCAGTAATTTACGTTGTTGTCACCCAGTCTTCCATTTGTAATGGTTCTGTAACTGCAAAAATGGTAGGAGGGAAGTACACCAATAAACACTGACTACATAGTCATTAAACTTGGACAATGGACAACGGAATAAATATAATTCATAATTTGGGGAATTATTCACAAGCACATATGTATTAAGACCATACCCCTTGATCACAAAATGCATATATTTACTTGACATTCATGGAGTCTATCATGTGTTTCACTGTAATTGGAGCAGGAGGTTGAGAAGATTAATTCACCAGTGCTTATTGAGAGCCTACCTGATTGTAAGCAGCAGGGTTCAATACTGAACAAGTCATAGCAAGGTTCCCTGCTGGAGAACATGAGTAACTCAAAACCCTTGCTTTTGAGTAGCTCTCATCCCAATGGAACAGGGTGAATGAAGACTCATATCTTTTGACAAATAATTAAAATACTGTGAAATTAGTATTTATGAGGGTTTATGCCATTAATCTCACAGAAAGAAACAAAACCATCAGAGTAGCTGAGAGCAAAGACTCTGGAACCAGAATGTCTGAATTTCAACACCAGCTGTGCCACTTACTAGCCAGCTGAACAATGGCTAAGTTAATTAACTTGTCTATGCCTCAGATTCTTCACCTGTGGTATGAGATTTGTACTAGTACCTTCCTCATGTGTTTAAATAAACTAATGTTTATAAAGTCCTTAAAACAGTGTCTGGAATATAGGAAATTGACATAAACAAGGTCTCATCCCAAAGTGATATAAGAACATTGTGCATGCCAGAGTGGGTATGCAAGTTGGGGGAGGCATTAGAGAAAAAGAAAAAAAATTTGATTACAAAGCAAAACTTCCTAGCTAATATTGAATTTTCAGCCATTATTACAGACACCGTTAGAACAGAATGTCCTGATACTACTCATTCTACCGATTTTTAAGTCCGTTATCTGCTTGTTCCCTTTTTACTGTGAGAAAAATGAAGCACAAAGAACTTTGGTAGAAATGATTCAACCATCAGGGCAGGAGGAACTCTAAGTAAAAGAGAGTTAATTAAAACATCTGACCACAACTCAAATTTGTCCATTTCATTGCATGAATCAATTTTAACCCAATGTCTGATACCCCATAGAAAACGTGGTACCATGATGAAAAGCTCAAGAACCTGTAAATTATTTGGAATTAACATCACTGTCAAAACAGATTATTGGATCTCCATTATATTGAAGAGGGTTCTTTCTTCTGGTCCATGCAGGACAGATAGAACATTCTTTCTCACAGTTCAGGCTGGAGCTGCTGGGGTAAGATCAACTAGAATTCCAACAGGGCTGCAGTGATGCTTGGAGGCTGGCAGAGATAGAGAAGGCATCAATGCTGGGTCAAGGACAGAACAACAGTAAACCTGTTGGTTTAGACAGATGGAAAAATATGAAAGGGGTTCACAGAATCATGAAGGGGAGATAAAGGAAGAGGCAGAGGACAAAAAAGGAGAATAGGGCTTCATTCCTGAAACCTCAGTCCATGAGCTACAAGTCCCTAAAAGTATGACTCCACGACCATTAGCACTTTGAGACAGTGGGTAAAACAATGAATTCTAGCTCCTCTGCATACAGCAATGTGCCTTGGGGCAAGCCATTTATCCTTTAGGCAAACTGCCTAGAAAATATATACTTGATAAATGTTTATTTTCTTCGTCTTTCTGAGCTTGGTTTATTGACTGTAAAATAGCAATATGAAGATCTACTTCACAGGACTATTAATGTAATCAAATTCAATAATGTATTGGAAATGCTTCATCACAAGCTTCATAGGGTGGAATCAGAACTCATTCCTCTTGTTACCCCAAATCCTGAGTATCCACCCGTGGAGATTGTTGATCTCGAAAGCAGCCTGAACATGAAAACTCCCAAACATTCGAAGGAAATCCATCCTAATAACTCCATACAGAATGAGAATAAAGAAAAATAAGATTTAACCAGAGCCAAATGATTCTTTCCCTGTGCTCCATAACCCATCTAAGGATCTGCAATCCCTACCTCAATTAATCTATGCATTTCAACTACTTGAAAAACTACCAATATCTTAAAATGTACAAAGTACTACCTTAATGAACGAAGGAAGTTAGACCTAACTGTGCTAATACTGCTGGCGACTATTAAGTGGGTTGTTCTATTTTTATTTTCCTCTGCCCACGTGTCTATGTTACTGGATAAAGAAGTGAAGAAAACAAGGACTTAAAAGGAACAGAAGATAAAGCAACAGTTAAAGAACCATGTGATAAATGGAGCAGGGGATTTGTCAGACAGTATTTAGCAAGCCACAGTATGAAAAGATTTTGAGAAAAAGGTCAGAGATGGAGGCATAAACAGTCAAGTAAGCATCGCATCACAGCGCCAACTCCTAGGGAGTCAGGTAAAAGATGAGAAAGGCTGAGAGGGTTGGAAACAGGAACCATAGAATCTGGAATAATTAGTGTGCCAACTAAGTAGGGAGGAAAAAGAGACTAATGATTTCAGAGCAGAGGTTAAACACTGCACTAGAAAATAAACTATAAAAGATCAAAGAGAAGCTAGAGTGGAGAGGGTAGGGATGGGGAATTCATAACAAGGTGGAACTGGGACTCCAAGACAAGAAAGAAACCGAATACAGAAGACATCATTGAGGATAACATCCAAAAAGTGCGTAGACTAATTCCTGGATGCTCGCAACTCATGTCCTAGCGTCTTTTCGACCAGGAATGCTGCTCTCAAGATTAATAGTGACTCTTTAGGCTGAGAAGTGATGACCCAGCAGCTCTTTATTCGTCAAAAAAAAAAAAAAAAAAAAAGGAAAGGAAGGGAGAGAAAATGAGATATATAAGAGAGATAGAAAATTGTACCTAGATGAAATCAACATAAATGGAAAACCCAAATGTTTAATCCAGTCATGATCATTGCCCAAAATTGAATGAGTAAATGATGCTGCCTACAACAGATATAACTCAAGAAACAGAGGCTTAAAAAAGAATTAAAATGATCAATATCTATACAACCTCAAACTCAATCAGTATACCCTAGATAGAGACTCTATTTGCTGCTTTCAAGTCTTCCCATATAAAGCAGTATGTTTCCAGGAAAAAAATAAATAAATTTGAAGCCAGAAGTTTCTAAGTTCAAATTTTAGCTTGGCCATATAATATCATCAACAGACTTAGAAAAGCAACTTCAGCAGCCTGAGACTCATTTTCTTCAACAACAAGACAAAATTAACCTGTGCAGAGTCCCACCTCCCAAGGTTGTTATCATAATGCCATGATATCTTGTTTTTGTAAGTGCCTAGAATATAGCAGGAGTTCAATTAAAAGTGTTCATTCCCTAGACTTCTAAGGCATGGCCCAAGGCACTGTACATAATCAAAATAAGTTAACTGACTTTCAAATAACAATGAAAACATCACCAAACCTTTTATTGCCCAGTGAATGATGTCTTGCAAAGCAGATCCCCAGGGGGCTGAGCACAAAGCCCACCCAACCTGCCCTTGCTGACAACTCGCATAGCTGGAGCTCCCCTTCTAGAAATGCTGTAGGAGCTTGGGGCATATATCTTTGATTATCCAAAAAGTGGAAAATATTCTTCTGAGGGAGGATATACTTCTGGAAAAAGTCGGCATTATTTGGATCCAAGTCTAGCAATAAGATCTAGCTGAAGTGTCGCCACAAAGCAGTGAGACTGATTTTCTCCTGTGACTCATAATCTAGTTCAAAAGACATTTTTTTTAAGTTTCGGATCCTAGCAAGATAAAAGCACCAGTACATGAACATAACAGTATAAGGACATTTATTGCACCACTGAATGTAGAGACAAAATAATTGCATGTATATTGTCAAACAAACAGAAACATTCAAAGACACTTGTTAAGGCATGATAAGGCAGACTTTATTTAGGACCTTTGCAATAGTTATAGGAACCCTGGCAATGGGAATTTGCAGTTGGGGGTCAGTGTGAGCTGGTGGGGAGATAGGCTCAATTCTGAATACATCATAGGCAGTGGCAATTTATAGCTAAGGAGTAGGGAGGTGAGGGAGGTCAGTGGATGAAAAATTACCAGGAGGTAACATCAGGGATAATTACTAGGAGGTACCATCAGGGATATGTTTGGAATCCTCCAACATAACAGGATTCTTGTAAACAACAGGCCAGGGTGATCAGACATCATGTCAGGCATGGGGGAGGATAAGGAACTTCATCAGACAAGGAGGGTGATCAGATAATGACAGTGGGTGGTTCTTACTAAACTGACTTAACAGGATTCTTTGTTAAAACTGGATTTTACAAGGAAATGCACAAATGGGAGTAGGAAAAGATTTAGGAGCCTGGCTGAAGTTAGGTAAAGCAAAGAATCTTTGTCAGAATCAATAGTGGAATGACAGAAAAATTCATGCTATATCTCTACCATTAAAGATTATGTAGCTATCTAAAAGAAGCAGTTAGAAAGTCCTCTCCCAAATTGTGTTCCTGGAACAGTAGTGTCAACATTGCCTGGGAATGTGTTATAAATGTGATTGACAAAAAATCACTGGGCTCCACCCCAGATATACTGAATCAGAAACTTGGGGGATGAGATCCAACAATCTGTATTTTAACAAGTCCTCCAGGTGATTCTCATGCATGCTAAAGTTTGAGAACCATTGAGTTAGAAGGATATCCTCCATTTATCTAGAATGGGAATGTACAAGATACTTTAAATAAGAAAAGCAAGTTGCAAACCAATAAGGAAGACTTACAGTTGAATTAAATTGTGTGCATGTGTGTGTCTGTGTGTGTTGTGTAAAATACAAGATGTGGTAGGGTATTTGTAAGATTCAAAAAATGAATACAACTAATGACAGCTGGGGTGAGGGTAGATGGAGAGGGCATGATAGGGAGGGAAAGAAGAAGCGGGAGAAAGAGGGAAATATACCTTGCATATAGTACATAAAGGGATAAGTTTACTAACTGCTTCTCCAGCTTTTTCTTAAAGCCTATGTCACATTCTTTTTGAATATCTTACTTTTCTTTGAGTGTTACAGTTTCTTTTTCTTCAGGATTCTTTGTGTTAAGATCTAAAAAGCACTGGAGTATGTGCATAAGAAATGAACAAGATATAGGCTTGCTTAATATGTGCTACAATTCTCCAAAGACCATGCAAATGTCTGCTAGCTAAATGACTGTCACTCAAGATTAGGGAACAACCTATGTCAGTTTCTACAGTTCCAAGCAAATAAAGGCTATGGATTGAGAGCAGTTTTCTAGCAGGACCTGTGCACAAAGGCAATTTTTTTCTTCTACGAACAAAATATAAAGAAGTAAACTATCCTCCTTAATGGGGTCATATCTGACTTATGCATAGCGTCTTAAGAGTTTAAGTTTCAGGAGCATGAGTAACTTATTTTCAGAGCCCTGACATTTTCTTAAGTATCTGAGAAGTCAGGGGATTTCCCGAATAAACTCTGGGTAAAGGAAATTATTTTGAGTCTCAGTACCCCCCACAGGTTTATCTGACCTGCCAGGCAATTGAACACTATGAGAATGTCCCAAGTCTCTGCCGGTCCAGCAAATCTCTCACATACTGGCCCACCTATGCTTACACCAAGCCTACAAAGACTTGAGTACACTGGCAGGGGAATTGAGTGGCTTTTATGGGAATCCAAACAATGTGGCCGAGGGATATTGGCACATCATCTCCAAGACAGATTTTGATGGTAGGAAAAGGAGATGATTGTCAGAAGTACAGAATAGCAGGAGGAAAAGGAGGCAAAATCAAGTGTATGTCTGTGTGGGGTGTCCTGGGACAGATTGGTATGTTCCAGGTTAGGAACTGGAGCACTGATCAAGGCAATGAGGGGAGGCTGCCACTTTCAACAAACTCCCTTAACTCTTCATCTTTCGGCAAGGCATTTTTTTTCCCTGGCTCCTGCCTGGGCCCATGTTCTCTGTGCGATCACCTTAAGATAAGCAGGATAAGAAAACTGCCCTTTTCTTGCTGAATTCAAAAATGTACATGGTGCCTTTATTATTTCAGATATGAATATCTTATGAATAGCTTTTAACCTCAATGTCAAGGTGAACTGTGGTCCTTCTGGTCTTCTAAGTCCTCTCATCAGCACCTCAGCAGGTCAACTTATATAGTGGTTTTTAGCCTGGAGGCACATTAAAAGCACCTAGGGAGCTTTTCTAATGTGAATGCCAAAGTCCTCCTAGACCAATTAAATTCATGGATCACTGAGTAGGAATACCTTCTAAGAAACGCGTCCTTAAGTGGTTTCATCATTGTGTAAACATGATAGCGCGTACTTACACAAACCTAGATGATGTATCCTACTACACGCCTGGGCTATATGGTATAGCCTATTGCTCCTAGGTTATAAACCTGTAAAGCATGTTACTCGATTGAATACTGTAGGCAGTTGTAGCACAATGGTGAGTATTTGTGTATCTAAGCATATCTAAACATAGAAAAGTTACCAGTAAAAATATGGTATAAAATATTTTTTTAATTGTACATCTGCACAGGGCAGCTTCATTATAATTTTATGGGACCACAATTGTATACATCTATTCTGGACTGAAATGTCCTTATGTAGCCCATGACTATACATCAAAGTTGTCGTGAGGTAGAAGAGAGGGGGCTGATCATTTATAATTTTTTAAGTCTCTATAAGTTAATAATATAAACCCAGGATAGACAACCACTGAACTAGTTGTTATCTAAGCTGCTAGAGGGAAGATTAGAGCTTTTGGTGTGTGGTTGAACAAGCTGAACTTCAAGGTCCTTTCCAAACAGGAGAAGGGTCAGTGATTTTCAGAAAGCAGTCTGCTAGAAAAATGATTTTTCACAAATAACAGTGGAAAGACTTTTTCAAGGTTAAAGAGAAATGTGTTTGCAAAATGAATTGGAAAATTGAACTTGCTATCTAGGTATTTCCAACCAGCCAAACACAAATATAAATACGTATTTTATAGTATGTCAATAATCTAGATATTTTAGGGAATCTTAATTTGTTATTTTTTAACATAAATTTATTTACTGGTCAGGGATCCAGAAAATTAACCATATTATTTGACACACAGAAGCACAGTCTACTTCTTCTTTGAATAACTGAATAAATTAGGTTTTAGTAGTCCACATCTGATTAATAGACACTAGGTCATCACTATATGAATAATTGAAACATCCAAGTTTTTTAGATAGTCCCTCAGTTCTAACAGAGGTAACTTATCAACTGACCTAAATAGAATTACTCTAAATATTTCTAAAAAAAAAAAAAAAATCGAAGACTTATTTATTTCTTCAAAGACTTCGAAGGAAGTTAGACAAAATGTACAACTTATTTCTGTAGCTGCTGTTAGTTAAGTCTCTTGGCACCTACACAAGGATTGAAAAATAGATACTCCTTCTTGCCCTCCTCATCTGCAGCCTAACTTCAGCTCTAGAAGGAAGTAGCAAGGGTGAAGGAAGGCACTAGAGGATAGTCTGTTCGATGAACTAATATTTCAAGGAAGTCGTTTTTCACATGTTCAAAAGTGAATCATCTCTTTAGATCTCCTCAGCAGGAGACAAGGGAGTTGGAAGGGTGTCTGACTTTTAAACAAGAGAAAAAAAAAACAAAATCTTAGAGAGCAGAAATACTAACTGAGGGAGACAAAGAGGAGGAGCATTAAAATCCCTGAAAGAATAAAACAAATTTTAGAGCATCAGTATATGAAGGTTCATTCTCAAGAGAAAAGAGAATGAAGAGAAATGTGAATCCATCCATCAATACAGTGTTTACTCTAAATCTACTACGTGCTGAGTCTGAGAAGAGATAAAAAGATGAGTTTGGAAAGAATTCTAGGAGCAAATACAATGGATCTTACAAAGCCTAGTAAGGAGTTTGTATATTTTTACATCAGTAATATTAATATTAATAATATAGACAATGTATTGTATACTTATTATGTGTCAGCATTATACTAAAAAAACTTTCCATGGACATTTTTTCCTTTTTTTATTGATACATAGTAATTGTACATATTTATGAGATACAATATGTTATTTCAATACATGTTATTTCAATATATATAATGTATAACGATCGGTCAGGCACGGTGACTCACGCCTGTAATCTCAGCAGTTTGGGAGGCAGAGGCGGGCAATAACCTGAGGTCAGGAGTTAGAAACCAGCCTGGCCAACATGGCGAAATCGCACCTCTACTAAAGATACAAAAATTAATTGGGTGCGGTGGTGGGCGCCTGTAATCCCAGCTACTCGGGAGGCTGAGGCAGAAGAATTGCTTGAACCCGGGAGGCAGAGGTTGCAGTGAGTCGAGATCACAGCCTGGGTGACAGAGTGAGACTCTGTCTCAAAAAAATATGTAAAATAAAAAAAAATGTATAATGATCAAATCAGGGCAATGGGCTTATCAATCACCTCAAACAGTTATCATTCTTTTGTGTTGAAAACATTCCAAATACTTTCTTCAAGCTATTTTGAAATATGCAACAAATTATTGTTAACTATAGTTGTCACCTCACTGTGCTATCAAGCGCTAGAACTTATTCCTTGTACCTAACTGTATTTTTGTACCTGTTAACCAATCTGTCTTTATTCCCTGCTTCCTCCAATCTTCCCTGCCTCTGATAACCACCTTCTGCTCAGCCTCCACGTGCATGTACCTTTTCTCATCTAATTCCCTCCGGTGCCCAATAAGGTATCTATTATGCTTCCCATTTTATAGTTAAGGAAACTGAAACTCGCAGTGTATAAGTATCTGTTTAAGGCCATGTAGCTAAAATGCACTGCCTGGGTTTTCAATGTGGGCCTAACCTGCATGAAGCCTTGAGCCCTTAAACTCTAACTGCATTTAATTACTTGTAAAACACTGAGAAACCCGAAGACAATTGTATGGTGGTGACATAATCTTTGAGAACTCATACAAGCTACATTCCAGTTGAATGTCATGCAAAGTGGCCTTGCTCTGGGATCTCACTATCCTGCCTGCTCCCTCTGCGTCCAATAGCACCCCAGCCCACCCACATGTACTGAGACTACATGAGTCGCAGTATTGCTGGTGATTCCTGGAATGGCAGCAGGGCTGCTGCATAGCACACAGAAGCCACAGCAATACCAGATCATCCAAAGTGCAGGGGATACCAACGTGCAGGGGATATTAAAGTGGCCACACTGAAAGAAGAGGCTTCCAAGAAAAGCAAGTAACTTTTTATTACACATAGGAGCATCGGTCTACAACCTGGGTACTCCATGTCGCCAATGGCTCAGGTGTCCAGCTTCTGGCTTAGTAATAGAGACCAGAAACCGAAGGAGATGCATTCAGCACATCCCACATTTGGCTCCAGGCATTAGGAGCCATATCTTCAACTCAAAATCCTCACAGACTTGAGTAAAATTATGGTACGAGTAAGGAAAGTAACTTCTCACTGATAAGCAGTAAAAGGGACATTTTGTTTTTGAGCCACAGCGTGACTAAGTTTAGTTCTAAACTTCTCTTTGTAGCCATGCGACCTTCCTCAGGTGACATAACCACTCTGTGTCTCAGGTAATCACAGGCTTGTTTCAAAGATTAAATGCATCAGTGCACTGAGAACAAAATTATGCTCATAATATACATCTAGCCACACCATTCCATCTCCCCTCATCTGACATTCTGCTGGTAGAGACTCCCTGCTCAATGGTAAGCAATGGCACTGGCCTTCTCTTAGAATCTCCTTTTAAAACTCAAAGGTCGCACAGACAGCACACATTAGTCACCACCATCTTGGTGTGAATTAATTTATCATATTGTTTTCTTCACTTTAATGAGGACAGGATTTGTGAGAGTACACTCCTCTCCAGGAAGATGTGGAAGAGGAATGAAAAGGTACAAAAGATAAGGTGGTCTGAAAGCATGAAGCACAAATTTCCACTAACTCGCAACTTCACGGAGACCTAATGCTGTGGAGACCCTAATGTCAGTCTCAAATTCCTCTCCTCTATTCATGCCCACAAAAAAGAAACAAAAAGAATCTTGCTAAATCTGCTTCTGTTTCCTTCACTTTGGCTCCACAAAGCCCTGCCTTCTCAACCATCCTGATAGAGAGATGACCTTTATACAAGCCCATTCAACCTTGCAATTACTAGCTGGGTAACAGTTTCTCTTTATGTCCTTCTTCCTGCCTCTGCCCAGTGGCTCTACTCCAGACTTATGTGACAAGCTTTCTTTCTTGACATAGGCCTATTGACTACATCATGGCACTTAAAAAATTTCATTTATAGGTACAAAAAGGCTGCTTCATAAACCCCTGACACCTCATTACCCCAACCTAACCATTTGCCATTTGTTTGCCAGGCCTGACAGTCAGTAAGCTGAAACAGGGCGATCACTAATTTGGAAGAAAGGGACTTGTCTTTTGGTCCAAGTTCTGCTGTCATGAGGGATACAGCCTCCGCATATCATCTCCCTTTTCAGAGCCTCTGGCTCCTCAATTGTGAAAAGAAGGGACTGAGCTCTGATTCTCTGATATGATTTCACAGCTTCCTTGTTTTCCTTCTGACCTTTGGCTCTGGGCCTTCCCCGGGCTAGCCCATCATCAGAGAGGGAAGCACTGACTGCCTGCCTGCCAATCTGTGCTCAGGCCAAAGATTCTGCTGGGAGGCTGACAATGATCAAATGCCCAAGGCTGGCCCTGTGCCATATGTCAGCTCAACACGCTGTCTGAGAGGCTGCAGATGGAGACCTGGGGAGACCAAGTGTGCCGCATGCTGCCCGGCAGAACTAATAAGCAAGACCCAGTGCCCAGGGTACTTGCCCTCCGTCAGCCTCACTGAGTTCTGCTCATCCATCTCCTTATCTCCCTGGCAGAACCTAAGAATTCAATCTCTGAGCTGAATAGAGCTTTTTAAAAATCTAACATTTGAACATGTTCAAGGACAAGGGATTCATGAATAGTAGTATTAAATGGCTGATTATCACCAACAGCCAGGCACATATTGTCTCTTTGGGGATGGACTACAGTTTTCCCTGTTCTACACATGGGGAAGGTACAGAGTAGTTTGCGACGTGCTAAGTCCCACCATGACAGTCTGACCCCAGAACTCCGGAGGTGAACTCTGCATGGTACTGCCTCCAGGGACCTTCCATAACAGCATATTTTCCCTTTAAAGGAAAGCTCTTCCTGCAAGGAGACAAAAATCTATCTTTCTATAGCGTTCCTCTCAGCCCCTCCTTTTCTCTTATTTGATCCTCTCCAGACATAGATAAAGATGCTCAATACAATTAATTGTAATATTTTAAGATAAAGAACAATTAGAGCAGATAAGAGTAAACTATGTTGCTTTGCCTTTGTTCTCAGACAGCCTCCCTTGATAATTGGAATGGGGCTCGATATGTTTTTCTTTCTACCTCTTTGCCCTTTCTTTTTCTTCTTTTCTTTTTTTTTTTTCTCTAGCATCATGTTAATATAAGCCAGAGCTTTGACAATTGTGCAGCTAATTTCTAAATGATTGAAATAATTTATTATTATTTCAGTCAAGGAGAGTTCCTACAGCAGCTAGGACAGCTGGTAATGGTACCCATAGAATGGGTATTTATTCATCACACAAAAAGCTTGACATTCAGTGGAAATTACCATCAAGAAAAACACGGGGGTGGAGAATAGAAACATCCTTTTGATTTATAGTTATGTCAAAGGACAAAACCATTCTGATTGAAACTACATTATGTTATATTACCCTGGCTGTCCTCACATTCTCCTACACAACTTTGTTTTGTGAGACCTTGTGGTCTCCTGCAAATAGATATATGTTCTGTAGTGTTTCCTATTTAAGCAAGTTGCTAGCTCAATTATGGTTTCTCTCTCAGTATTGTTTTTCTGTTTTATTTTGTTTGTTTTTTTAACAGCTTCCGTGGAGCTAAACAGAATTATGTGAGCGCATCACACACATGGAGAAATCACTAACCATGAAGCTGTTGCTAAAGCCAGCAGAGAATATCCATTTTGAATGCACCATGTTAGAGTCTATCCACCCACTTGCTTCCATAGTGAAGTTCAGTACCAGTAACACAAACAGATGTGCTATTCTCAGACTGACACTCTTAACACATTACTTTTCCATTATGTTCTTCCAGGGTTAGGGTGGGGGTGGGTGCTTAGTCAGCCCCTATCCCTACCAACCTTGGCCATGCCCAACCATGGCCAGTGGTGACCAGTGCTCAGCCTGCTCAACCTTGCACAGACCCTGAGCAAGGTAAAGCTAGATGACGGTGTGGTAGGGGGAGATTCGATTTCACCAGTGTTGAAATGGAAATCCACTTGATGCTCCCATGCTTGCTCTCTGCTTGGATTTAGCTCCCAAAGTACCCTCAGGAACATTAGGTAGCAGCCCCTTAACAAATCCCCACTGGGTGTGGCCAGTCTGTCTCTTTGGCCTTCAAAGAGGTCCCAGGCTGTCAGGTTCAACCCCAGCTACACCTGGCCTAGAAGCCACCCCAGCCTTTCATCCCACTCTCTCCCACCATAACTTGGCCGACTAACTGATATTTTTGCCTCATTCCATCAGATACCTTTCCAAAAACCTGGGAGGTCTTGCTGTATCCCAAGAATAAATCTCCCTGATCTAAATGATAGATCTTATCATACCTCAAGGATACCAGCTAACCAAGGTTCATTAATTTCAGCATCCCTTCTATGTCAATTTGAATCTTCTCTAGTCAAAGTTGATGGTTTGAATATTTGACCCTTTCCCAGATTTTTTTTTTTTTTAATCTAAGTTGGTTTTCCCCAACCCAACCTGCAAGAAGCCCTCAATATCACCAGCAACCTTTCTCTCCCCTGTAAGCTCCATGCATTTGTGAGGATGCCAGCCAGCATCAGGGGCTTGCCATATGGCTTAGAATCTGTTCAGTTTGTCAGTGGTGTTAGAACACCGAGAGCTGCCCAGAAGACCTCTCCCATTTTGGCAATCAGCCCCATGAGACCTGACTGATTTGAGAAACAGATGGAATTTTATGGACCATTGGGTTAAAAACTATTGGGCACACAGCCGACTAGAATACAGCCACGTGTCTGTAAATGCGTCAGAAGCAGGATCACGTCTGTGTTACTCATCCATGTTTATGGTACCTAGCACAATGCCTGTCAAATAGGAGACACAAAGAATATTTGTTGATTGAATAAATGGATGGATGAACTGAGATCCACAGTATATCACAACAGCTGTAAACAGGCTCTGAAGTTACATAAACCTAGCTGTGAATCCTGATTGCATTATGTACTAGCTTCATGACCACAGGCAAGAAATGTAACAGGTTCAGCTGCCTCATCTTTAAAATGAAAATAATAGTATTTATAAATATCTTGTGGTATGGTTGCTAGGTTCTTGGTGTAGTGCCAGGGACAAAAGTACCAAATATAGTTTAAATATTGTTATAATTAGTCATATATTGAATACGCTTTGATATATAACTAGCCTCATGTTCTGGATTTAGGGATTTTTTTTCTATGTCCAAATTCTATTTTTGCCCTCCTCTTTATGCTTATCTTAAACCTATTCTAGTACATGCTGATTTAAATATATGTAAAAATCTTTTTTTTTTCAATAAAAAAAATGTTGGACTGAGAAACTGACATCAGCATGAAGGAATATGTAATTCTTGAATTTTGGATTGTAATAACTTCTGATTTAGGCTATATTTTTCTTAATTCCCAAATAAGACTCAAACATTTCCTCATCCCCCCAAAATAATAAAATATTTTACTCAAATCATATTTGAATTATTGCCTGATCTAAGACAACAAATCTAAATTAAAGGGTTGACCCATATATTACATATCAAGCCCTGGTGCAGTGATTCTCACAACTGTCTCTTGACATGAAGCTAGGTCTAGTCCAGTGAAAACATGGAAGCATCTGCTATAGGATGCGCACATGAGGCCAGGGATCAGTGTATTAGTATGTTCTCACACTGCTGTAAAGAACTCCTTGAGATTAGGTGATTTATAAAGGAAATAGGTTTAATTGACTTACAGTTCCGTAGGGCTGGGGAGGCCTCAGGAAACTTACAATCATGGCAGAAGGGGAAACAAATGTACCCTTCTTCACATGTCGGCAAAAAGGAGACGTGCCAAGCAAAGGGGAAAAGATCCTTATGAAACCATCAGATCTTGTGAAAACTCACTCACTCTCATGAGAATGGCATGAGGGTAACTGCCCTCATGATTCAATAACCTTCCAGTGGGTCCCTCCCACGATACATGGGGATTATGGGAAATGCAATTCAAAATGAGATTTGGGTGGGGACACGGCCAAACCATATCAGTCAGTATTATAAGACATGACTCTTAATCCCCTACTCACAGTGGCACAGAATCACATGGGAGGGGGAGAAGGCCACACAAAGGACAATGCACCAGATATTTTCAGAGAAAGGTAAGTGGATGTATATATTTCTTCCAAAATGAGAAAGGGAAAAGTACTTTTTTTTTTTTTTTTTTTTAACAATGACACCTAAATGGTCAGGAGGCTATTAATGAAGACTTGGGTAAGACAAACAGACAAAAAGACTATAAAATAGAAATAGAATTGTCCCTCTCAAGTTCCACTGCTGGAAATTACCATCCAATCCTGCAATTCTATTGATCTGCCTGCACTATATCAAATTTTAATCACCATAAACCATAGACTAATACAGTTCTGCCATCAACAAGTGGTCTTAGAAGAAGACTTTGATTACTTTGGACATCTCTGAAAATCTTTTAAGACTGTCTAGCCTGGAAACTGGAGATTCAAGGAAGCATCTGAATGTCCCTCCTTTGATTTTGTAAAAAAGGAGGTATCATATTCTGCTTTTTTAAAGTTAGGACTTTCAGAAAAGACACTAACACGAGAAAAAAGATAGACCTGGAGGGGGAAGGTGAGCAACTCCAGACAAGGGTAATTACTACAAGAATTCCTTGAGAAGAAATGACAAATCCACTTATGTTCGCTGGGTTAAATTACAACAGGTTAACTTTATGTTCTCAGCACATCTTTGTCCTTTAGAAGGTGTTCTCTGGATGTTGCCAAAACACAAAGCCTAACCAGATAAAACCAGCATGTTCTAAACTGGTTGAACAACCATACTAGTTGTTCGAGATGTCAATAAATGGTCCTTTTAAAAGGAAAAAAAAAAAAGCTATTATTGTTACAACAAGGAAATTTGCATACTTTGTCTAATATAGGGATTTACAATGCGCATAAGCTTATTGTAGACCCAGTGAACTCCTATAATTATGAAACATGTTTGTTTAATTTGGTTTAATCCAGAGTTTTCCATGGAATATCTATTAACATCTTAAGAACTAGTGTTCTGTAAATCAAGGTTTGAGACATGTCGGGTTAAATACTATTGTTTCTGTGACTAATTTCTTTGTACATTCCCAACATCATAGCTTTGCCTTAACAGAAGATGAGATATGTATAAACCAATGCACACCTTGAATAATCAATTTCTTCTTCAAAGATTCCAGGAAATTCAACCACAATCACGTTATTTCTCAGATCATGTCAAGAATATAGTCAACTCTCATTTCTCATTCTACTGTGTAGGAACAACAGTAAATACTTTAAAAGCATAATTTACCACTTGCAAACCCAGATTAAACTGACACCCTTGTACTTGGCTACACACCAAGCACATAGTGTGAGCTACAGAAAGGCACATGGCCCCCAGAACCTAGTGACCCTGGATTTTGTATTTTTAGTTCTGTCACTGATTAGTTCTGTGTTAAGCTTTCTGAAACTCACTATCCTTATTGATTACTGGATAATTCCAAAGCCATTCTAATGTATGGAGTTCTAAGAAACTACAAGTTTTGAATTCAAAGGTACTAAGTTGGCTTAAAATCTTAAACGTTCCTGCCTTACAGAACATGTAGTCAGAGGCTCTATTTTAACATGTACCAAGAGGAGGATCCATTAAAAATCATTTTAAGTATAGAAAGTTATTTGAAAACAGAGAAGGAGACAGAAGGAAAGCCAGAGGCAACCCTAACTATATTACAGGTGGTTTCTGGTTTGTTCTTTCTAACTTATCTACATTTTCTAATGTTTTTGCAATGAACAGATATTACTTCTACAATAACAAAATAGACCAAGAAGTGTATTTTATTTAGTGTATTTATTTATTTATTTAATTTTAGAGACCAGGGTCTTGCTCTGTCATCCAGGCTGGAGTGCAGTGGTGTGATTGATCATAGCTCACTGCAACCTCAAACTCTTGCGCTCGACTGATCCTCCTGCCTCGGCCTCTCAAAGTGCTAGGATTATAGGCCTAAACCACTGCACCTGGCCTATTTTTGCTTCTTGGTCTTCTGATATCTTAAGCAGGCTGCTACTGATTGTAGGTAGCTAATCAAACATTTCAGACTACATGTACAAACCCATACCATCAATGTTGGGATACATAGGACTATGCCTTAGAAAGCATGACCCCTAGCATCAGCTCTACAGGTAGGTAACCAAATATATGGCAGAAATTTGAGTGTGAACCCCTTAAGAATTGCCTTTCAAATTAATGGAGGAAAAGATAGAGAAAAAGGAGGAAAGGAAGGAGAGTTGGGGAAATGAAGGCAACATTGCTGCCCTGTCAAGCCACCATTTTACCATTATTATTCAGGTTCCAGGTTTTCTGAAGACCCTGCTAATATAAAGCCTCCTGGGATACATGATATTTTATCAGCTCCTTGCCTACTAAGAGCATAACTCTGTAAAAAATCAGTTCTAAGATATTCAGGGTATAAATAAATAAATAAATAAATGCTAACAAGAAAGGAGACTTGTGCAAATAGTGCAGCTGGTGTTCTGACCCCTGGCTGTACATTAGTATCACCTGGAGGACTTCAAATTAGTGACACCCAGGCCCCATCCCAGACTGAATGAGCATCTCTAGGGGTGAGACCCAGGCTTGGAGTTTTTGAAGTTCCTCAGGTAATGCTAACGTGTAGTCAGGATTCAGAAACACACAGGCTAGGTGAAACAAAGGAATCAAAGCAAATCCTACTGACTTTTCAATTTTGCTGACTGCTCCTCAGAAACAAAAGAAGTTTAATTTTTGGAACTATTTGAAAATTTTCAGATTGTTGCTAAGAGTGAAACGGAGAACATAGTAAATTTACCCTTATTGCTAAGCATCACCCTAAAATGCCCACTTCTCCCTTGCTTAGTAAATCCAGGCTGCTGAATGGAATGGTTGTCTTTCTTTAGTAAGTGAAGACAATCTGGGATTTCACAAAGGATCTGAGGACAAAGATGGAGAAGGTGTCAGTGATTGGGCCAACTTAGAAAAGAGCCCAGGGCCTTCCTGGAAAGGTGTTATTAAAGCAAGAATCTGATACCAGTTACTTTGTTGTAATTTGACTCCTTCCAGAACTAAGTGCAGTAATAAAGGCTCTGATTTATTGAGTTTAGTTATCGGAGACTTTACCACAAATATTTGGCAGAACATTCTATTGATATACTGCTATCTGTCTAGTTCTTCTTTCAAAAAGGTAAGGATGAAAAGATTAGTTTCACCCTGGCCCTCTCCTTGGAAGAATGAGCAAGCTTCCGCGTTCTTTCTCAGCCATACCTCATCTTCATCCCTAAATATGCCCTCCACCCTCCCACCTTCCACATAAGTTAACAGCACATTTGGATTTCTAAGGGTGAACTAAAGAAAATTCCCACCCATGTGTTTGTTTGAAAGGTTCGGTACATCAAGGGATTATTAAACGGAAGTTATCCCAGTGTGGGAGAAGGATGAAGGGAAGGGCCTGACTGGGGAAGAACGTTGGGATTTCCCAAGATTATAGGAAGGAAAGGAGGAATAATTCCACTAGTAGCTTTTCCCCCACTAGACTTAATAAACATTCTCCTCTTGCAGCAGGAAGTATCAGAGCATCTGTGCATACATGACATTCTGTTATAACCTATGCACAATTTTGTATGAATGGAGTGGCTGCTCCCACACAGGCCTAGAGTAAGAGAAATAACACAACAACCCCATACCAAGAAGCTTGCTTCTAGACTTCCATAAGACGCCAGATCTTTTGGAAAGTGGCCAGCTATAATTATATACCTTAGAAAAATAAAAACAAGTGATATTCTTGCTCCTGAGTTTCATAGACCAAATATACGCCCATTACACATATTACCCAAAAGATTTGCAATGGTAAAAGTAATAGATTGAAGGCACTGGAAAAAATGTACTATAGCAGAAAAACTACATCAGAGAATCTCTAGCTCTTGCAGAAGAAAATTTGGACTACTAATCATTCTCTTCTAAAATATTCCACTATGTGACAATAAAAATGACACCAAGCACAGTGATAAGATCACCATTTAACTGAAGTAACACTTAAGTTCTATCTATTTTTGGCAATGTCTTTGATTTTGATAGTGAACATATTCATGGTGGTCATAATTCTCATCAGATTTATGGGGAAAAAAGCTGGAGAGTTTGGAGTGCATGTTAAGAAATGTTGGTGCAATCAGAATACATTTGCCTTCTTTTTTTAACAAGCAAAATCCTCGTTTTTCCTCAAAAAAACCCTAAAGAGAAAATTATTTTCTGTTGAAAATTTTTATTTTCACCAAAGAATAGGAATAAAGATGAAATGAAAATGTATACTGACAGGCCTTTAGTTTTATACACTACTAGATTTTTTTCCTTAATAGGAGTGTGTACTGCTTTAAGAATTTCCAAAAATTAATTTTCTCAAGTTCACAACCCAACTTGTTGAAATGTCCTGTTGAAAAGGGTTTTAAGTCCAGGTGACATCCTTTCTGAAGTGTCTTCTTCCTCCCTTTTTAACAAGCCTTAAGTGATTTTTTTTTTTTCCAGAACACAATTTGGAAAGCTTCCAAGGAAATCAAATAAAACTAGAAGCTAAAGAGAATGCTTAAGTATAAATACAAAAACAAGAAATTCATGCGATGTTTTGTAATCACCTCTATATGGGATATTCAGTGGAGAACAGACTTAAAGATTATATTTTAGCATATAGTCTATCACTTGAATAGATCAATGTAATAAGCAGGTCGAGTGTGCACATAATACAGGCTATTTTCTTCAAGATAGTTTGTTTCTATGTGCGGTATCTGAGTTGGTTGCATCATACTCATCTGGATAGCTTTATAAACGTGCAGGCCTAAACCTCACCTGGGGCATAATGAATTAGTCTCTCTTGGGTGGAGGAAGCTGGGAACATGCATTCTACAAACTTCCCAAGTCACTCATAGGAGCTCTGGAGTCAGAAAAATCCTGTGCTAAGTGCATTAAGAATTGTCAAGAATGCCCTTACAAGGCTGCTATGGCAACAGTCCACACTTTTCATTTTTAATTAACCTTTGCATCTACCACCAAACATTTATTGAACACATTATGCAGGAACAATTACCAGAGTCTTGCCATGTATCCAGTCATACATAATGCCAACGTATGAGGCAGGCACTGACAATATTCCCCATTTTACAGGTAAGGAAGCCCAGGCATAGAAATGCTGAGTGATTCACCCAACGCTACACATCCTATAAGTGACGAAGCCTGGCTTTGAAACTAGGGCATCTGATCTTGGAGGCTACATGCTTAGCCAGCTCCCTTTATAATCCCAAGTAAATAAAAAATGCAGGATTAAATCCACAATTATTTGTTCCCAAGGCCACTGTCTTTCTACTGTGCTTGCAAGGTCCAGGTTGACACTGACTATAGCAACTATATCAGTGTTTCTCAAAGTAGGGGTCCCTAGACTGTGTCAGAATCACCTGAGTTAGGAGCTGGTTAAAAATCAAATTTGTTGGTTTTAATGCAGACCACTACACCAAGTTTTTAGTGGACAGAAGACTAAATATATGCATTTTACTATGTTCCCTTGGTGATTCTTATACACAGGAAAGTTTGAGAACCATACTAGGCAAACATAAACTTAAAGCAGCAATATTAAGCTTGCAAATAACGGGGCCGAGCACAGTGGCACACACCTGTAATGTCAGCATTTTGAGAGAACAAGGTGGTGGATTGCTTGGGCTCAGGAGTTAGAGACCAGCCTGGACAACATGGAGAAACCCCATCACTACAAAAAATACAAAACTTAGCCAGGCACGGTAGTGCACACCTATAGTCTCAGCTACTCGGGAGGCTGAGGTGGGAAAATCACTTGAGCCTGGGAGGTCGAGGCTGTAGTGAGATATGATTGGGCCACTGAACTCCAGCCTGGATGACAGGACAACACTCTGTCTCAAAAAAATAAATAAATAAAAATTAAAAAAAAAAAACCACAAAGAGATAAACATAAAACCTAAACTTGCAGATAATGAAGTTTATGGCCTAAATTAGAATTAGGTTAAGGTTAAGACAGTGGTTCCCAAGTGATCTTCTCAAATTGCGAACTTAAGAGAACTTGAGGTGATTTATCCCGAGGGGCATTGGGCAACATGTGGATATATTTTTGGTTGTCATAACTGGTTGGATGCTACTGGTATCTAGTGAGGAGAGGCCAGGGATGCTGCTAAACAGCTTAGCCTGCTTGGACTGCCATAACAAACGTCATACTACAGTCTGGGTGGCTTAAACAACAGAACTTTATTTTCTTGCAGTTCTAGAGGCTGGAGGTCCAGGGTGCAAGCATGGTTGAGTTCTCGTGAGGGCCCTCTCAATCATTTCCATGGCCGTCTTCTTGCTATGTCCTCACAAGGTAGAGAGAAAATAAACTCTCTCCTGTCTCTTCCTATAAGGACGATAATCACATCATAAGGGCCCCACCCTCGTACCTCATCTAAACCTTATTATCTCCCAAAGGCTCTATCTCCATGTATTATCATGCTGGGGGCTAAAACTTCAACATATGAATTAGATGGGAGCGGGGTACAATTCAGCCCTATCAACATCCCACAATTCATAGGACAGTCCCCAGGAGAAAGGGTTATCTGGCCTAAAACATCAATAGTGCTGATATTGAGAAACTGTGGATTAAGGTATTAGGAAGGAAAACAGTCCTCTCTCCAACCTTTCCTCAGTAGCTGCCTCCTCTTGGTAGGGATAATTTTTTATATTGTCTTCCCTACCTATCATTCCCACCATTGTTCTAATATTTATGCCTAGCAGAAGTAGTCTCCTTTCATATAAACGAATTCTACTGGTTCTTCATGGCCTAATTAATACTTCTAAAAGCCTCTTGTGAATGCAGTGCTCCCATCCTTATTGCCCTTGATCTAAAATTCAGTTTTACTAGAAGATTGGATGACGTGGAATCCAAAAATTTAGAGCTGAACTCAGAGCCCATTTGATCTATCCCAATATTTTCTCACATGGGAAACTGACATTAAGAGAGGCTATGGGAGAGTAGAAAGTGCACAGGATTTTGACTCAGATCAGAGTTTGAACCCAGCTTTGTCTCTTACCAAATAGCAGACCTTACAAAATTTTAACCTATTCATGTCATGATTTTAACCTATTCATGTCTCCCTAACCCACTTTACAAGGCATTAGTGGGGATGTATAAAAACGCATATGCGATATGCCCCGTTTGGTCTCTAGGGCACAGGAAATACATAACACAGGTCTGGTCTCTTTTCTGTCCCAGAGATTTTCAAAGGCTTGTCTGAAATATGAAATGAATGGTGTCTCATACTTAATGTGTCGTAAATATAATGCTAGCCAAGTTTTAACCTTAAGTTCTTGACAAGCCTTTGAGTTGGGCACTATTATTAACTTCTTTTTTACAGATGAGAAAAATTGATGAGAGGTATAGGATTCTCTCAAGGTTTCACTGCTAATTAACGACAGTGCCTTATTTTATAGCTCTGAGAGCCCAATTCCAGGGCAGTCTACACTTAACCACACACTATACTACTCAACCGACTGTAACAAGACCACAGATCTCCTGATTCCAGTTAAGTGTTCTTTCTATTAGACCATGAATGTTAGCTTTGTCTCCCCCAAGGAAGTGTTAAATGGTAAAAGCAGAGGTCATCTCTCATGCTTATTCTGTTTCCCCTTCAATGCTGAGCTCATAGACAGTGCTCAATAAATATTTGTGATTGACGGATAAAAGAAATAAATAGCAGCCTGAAAAATGGATTTCCTTGCTGTGTCAGTTTGAATTAATACTATTATGGGTTGAAAATCACACCTTGTTCTCCATTCTAAAGGTGGCCTACATAACTGGGGTGAAGAAGAGCTGTTTTGCTTCCATCATTGTCTTACAATCTTATAAAAGCAAGCGGTGTTTCCCTGAGTCAATGCTAAAGAACAGCACTTGTGTTCACCCAGGCCCAAGGTACGATTAAGTGAACTTTGGTTCCAAGGGAAGGCTGCCTTTATTCAGTTTGGTTGTTAATACTGCAGGCCTACAAATTCATCTTTCCACCAATTGCAGATCCTAAAGGAAGATTTAAAAAGGTGAAGGAAAAAGCATGAGTTTCAGTTCCTTATTGCAGGCCCCTCTCACTGCTAGACTCTGGTGGATATTTAGGAGATGCATGGGAGAAACAGAAAGGAAAATTCTTGACTCCAGTCAGAGCTAAGGTCCCTTTGTTTTCTGCTCTGAGCTATCTGGAGGTTAATTAATAAGAGAAAAGAAGACGAGGATGATGGCAACAATGATGGGAGCCTTAGTCTAGGGCTTTCTCTGAGGCCGCTCATTCTGGTGTTTTGTTTGGCAGGGGAAGTGGTTTAAATATTTAAACTCATTCAATTATTCTCTTGTCTTCCAAAAGAGTTCGGGAAGGTATTAGTATCTCCATTTAACATACAGGAAACAGAGGGGTAAAAAAGACAGAGACAGTATATTAATGGCTTAAAATTCTGTCACCCAATGGATCATCCTCTTGCTCAAGCCATGGCATTGGGAAGGCACGGTAGCTCCTTGGAAACAGAAGTGGTGCATGTATTAAGGAACAAAAGCAAGATGGAGCCAGGTTCCACTGAGGATGGGGGTGACTGCATGTGTGTTGAAAGGGTATGAGATGTGAGCACTTGCTAAGTGGCTCATGGCTGGTTTGGAGTAATCAGATTTTAGACTACGGTCCTGAGTTCCTGGCAGTGAATTCTCTATAAGGTCCAGATGGCTGGGCAATACAACTAAGAAGACACTGGTCTATTGCTCCTGCCTTCTGGGCAACCCTGGAGCAGAACACATCAATTAACTGGGAGCTTTGAGAATAGACTCATGAATGCCCACTGACCACATTACCATACTGCCTCAAAAGGGTGGCCTAAAGGGGAATCACTTAGAAAGGCTGAGCTTGAGATATGGGCTAATCAGTGGAGGAGAAGCACAAGGATGGCCCATGTGAAGACCTGCTGATATATATGCTTTGTAGAAAAATAAATGAGGAATTGTCATATGTGCAAACCTGTTACAAGAATATACAAACTTACTTTGCAGGCTACTAGTCATCTTAGAGCCAGTCCTCTGCAAGTGCAGAAAGATGCAGAAGAAGGATAGTGCCACCTCCCCATGGAGGACTGCCTGAAAGACTAGTGTCTCCCTTTTGTTCTGGCTTCTGCCTTTTGCCCTAGGAAAATGGCTCACCTGGGCATGTCTTGCTCCTCAGTGCTACTGACTGAGTTCCCCGCCTCTTGCCTCTTCTGAGTCAGGCCTTTGAGAACATCTTGACCTCTCCTATTTTACCTAATCTTTGGGCTTAACTTATTTCTTGTGTGACCTTTGACATCTCCTTGGCCTACCCATTCTGTCTGCATTTCTTTACTAAACACATTGCTTGCCTAACATGTTATATTTGTCAGACCTTTCTACACTCATGAGCTCTTCTCAGAAGCTATAGAACCTAATATCTTGGAGTTGCAAAACAGAAGTCATGGAGATCAAAAAACAACGGTGTTGCCTATGGTATAAGAATTATAATTTTTAAAATTTCCTCTGTGGAAGATAAGACTGCTTTTATATATTTTTTTGCAACCCAACATGAGCTTCTGAGAAAATGACTTCATTATAAAAGTATATTGAGTATACTGTCAACAAAACTAACAACAAAACTGTCATGTGTTGACCTTAAACTGCATCTCTTCAACTTCAAATCGTTGCACAAGTTGGTCCTGCCCTACTCCTTCCTGAAAAATGAAGAACTACACAAGAGGAATCAAATATCCAGTCTGAACAGCAAAAGGACACCTCATCAAATAGCAAAAAGCAACTTCACCAATAATTTTTTTTGAAGTCTCAGGGTAGACAGAAACTACAAAATTTTACCCACTGTGTGAATCCCTACACAGTTCACAAATATCTTGGCTCTTTCTCCTTCCAGCCACCACGTAGGATTTACTTCCACAAGTACTTGAACATAATTCTGTCCAGGTAAACTTTCTTTAGTCCATGGATATTAGGGGAAGCATGTGTCATTTTCCAATGAAAGCTTTAGAAGCTAGTGCATGTTTGGCCACATTGTTTGCCTCAGCCTCAAATACTGGCATATTCCAGATGGTGGCTGCTTCATCAGTCTTGCAGTGAGGATGGTGGAGAGAAACAGGTGCCTCCAAGTAACCCTGGGACTCTCAATGGAAAGTTATGAAGAAAAATTAAGTCTATGCTATCTTAAGCCATTGAGGGTCAGGGTTGTCTATTACAAGATTACTTAGTCTATTCTGCCCCACCTACTTGGAATAATTTCAGATCACGGGGTGGAATTTTATGGCACAGGACAAAGAATCCCCCTAAGAGATGTCAAATATGCTTTCATATATATTTTCATAGCATTTAGGTCACAAATTCCCGTAATGCCCTTTTTTCAATGCTCAACTAAACACCTGATTCTCCCTATAAAGTTCTATCTTCCTTTGTTTATCCTTCATCAACTTTATCCAGTAAGGAGCTGGATCTGCAATGATCTATAACAAAGCCTGTAAGGAACACTCTTAGGGACAAACAGAAGTCTAACTTCATCTCAATGTGTTGCCCAAATATGCAGACGGGCATCTTAGAAGGAATACTGATTAGCCCACGATAGCCATGAACTCAGCAGAAACACCATTTACATATTTAATTCTAAGATTTTCTTAAAACTGTGGAACTCATTTGTCCTAAAAAGATATTGCAATTTTCAGCTTACCAAGACTCAAGGTGGACTACTACTAGTTCACATTGTCATTTTTTTAGAAGTCCAGGCCAATGTCCATTGTTCTTTCTAATCACTCCATGGTTGTTAAGATTTCTGAGCAAATACTTGCAGGTCATTTGGGTAATTATGCTATAACCAACAAACAGGTGGCAGAGAGACAGTGAGCAAATTACTAAACACCAAAATCACTCCTTTCCAGACTTTGCTTAAATGCCACTTTCTCAATATAACCTCTTCTGACCACCCTACTTAAAACTGCAACCCTGTATCTCAATCTCCCTTACTGCTCTACTTTTCCTTTTTCCATAGCACTTGTCATCTTCTATTACATAAGTTATATATTTATTTTGTCTATTGTTTATTATCTGCCTTCTATAATTAGACTTAATCTGTTTTGTTCACTGACACATCTCACATATTCAGAATACTATTGGCACATAGTAGATGCTCAGTTAATTTGGACTCTAGAATCATGTCTGTTATCAACTGGTAATGTCACATTTCTTAGAAAAGAAATTTGCCTTAGCTTCCTCACTGAGGTGTTCCAAGAACCAAGTATATATTGATGAAAGTGTTTTTCAAATAATATAAAACCATACAATACAAACGTATAAAAATACCTTATAAGGCCTGGCGTGGTGGCTCATACCTGTAATCCCAGCACTTTGGGGGGCCAACGCAGGCAGATTACCTGAGGCCAGGAATTCAAGACCAGCCTGGCCGACATGGCAAAACCTCTTCTCTACTAAAAAAATACAAAAATTAGCTGGGTGTGGTGGTTTGCGCCTGTAATCCCAGCTACTCAGGAGGCTGAGACAGGAGAATCACTTGAACCCAGGAGGCAGAGGTTGCAGTGAGCTAAGATCATGCCACTGCACTTCAGCCTGCAGCCTGGGAGACAGAGTGAGACTCTGTCTCAAAAACAAAACAAAACAAAAAAACCATATAAACATTAGATGTTATTGTCAAGTGCAGCTATAACCAATGCTTCATTTATTCATATAACTGCCAACTTTTTTGCAGAATCTTAACATTAAAATGCAGCAGGGGAAGTGAAAAATAAATTGATGATGAATTTTTCCCGACAGTCTTTGTCGACAGGGTAAATAGCTATATGTAATAGATGACCTGGCTGTAGTTGATGCAACATGCAAAAGACCCTAAAGTAGTCAAAAAATTATTTAGACTGGGGAAAGGCTAGCTCATAATTACATGATATATTCAATATCATTATTGTCCTCACTTCCCACTCCTACTTTATTTACTCATATAATTTTCAGTTTATATTTTATTATCAAAAAGAGAAAGGGATTTAAAAAATACCTATTCCCTCAGCAGCAGTGGCAACAGGCTGCATCAGAGAATGGCAGCTGCTCAGGCTAGGAAATGAAATTTCTCAGACAGAGCATAAAAAGGAGTGGTCTACGTAATACTCATCCTTCACTCTCTGTGAGCCCTTTTAGCAAACAAGGTCTCCTGTGATTTTTCAAATCCTGGAGGGAAATGATATATAAACTTTGGTGAATAAATTACAGCAGAAGGAAAACCTCGCACAACTCTGCATCCAGTACCTAAAGGAATGGATGGAATGAGGAGTATCACTAGTTGGATCTTGACTGACTGCAACATCCTGGACCAGACTCCAGAGTTCGAGGAACTCCCTGATGAAGTCAGGTTTATTTTATGTAATACAGTTGAAAAGTTTGAAGGTATTTTTAGATAAGGTGAAAAAATCTGTATCAGAAACAAAATAATTAGTGATGACCTAGACCATCATAAAATTCATCTCTGGGGCATGCAATAATTGGAATAAATAATGAGTAAAAATTAAATGTAAAGCCTTCAGAACATATGAAAGTATTTCTGCTTTCTTTCTCTCAAAAACAAAACAAAACAAAACAAAAAAAACTAACAAACAAACGGAAAAAAAAACATTCGGCATTGTTATAGGTGAAATTGTGTTCTCCCACAATTCATATGTTGAAGCCCTGACTCCATAATTGTATTAGGAGAGAAGGTCTTTAAACAGGTGATTAAGTTCAAAGGAGCTATGGGGATGGGCCCTAATCCAATCTGATTTGTGTCCTTATAAACGAAAAACTGGATGCAGGAGGAGACTCTAGGGATGTGCGAGCATAGAGGAAAGACCACGCGAGGGCGCCGTGAGATGGCATCTGTAAGCCAAGAGAGGCCTCAGGAGAAACCAAACTCGCTGACACTTTGGTCTTGGATCCCTTGTTTCCAGAGCCATGAGAAAATCAACTTATGTTGTTTAAGCCACTAGGTGTGTGTTGTTTTGTTTGTTTGTTTGAGACAGTTTTGCTCTTGTTGCCCAGTCTGGAGTGCAATGGTGTGATCTCAGCTGACTGCAACCTCTGCCTCCCAGGTTCAAGAGATTCTCCTGCCTCAGCCTCCCAAGTAGCTGGGATTACAGGCACCCACCACTACGCCCAGCTAATTTTTGTATTTTTCGTAGAGATGGGATTTTACCATGTTGGTCAGGCTGGTCTTGAACTCCTGACCTCAGGTGATCTGCCTGTCTTGGCCTCCCAAAGTGCCGGGATTACAGGCGTAAGCCACTGCACCTGGTCAGTGTGTGGTATGTTTTAATGGCAGCTCTAGCAAATGAATAGTGTACCTATACTTTAGAACTGTCCATATTTTACCAAATAGCTTTAGAACTAATGCCAGAAAGAACAATAACTGCCAACAAAATAAATAATTAGACTCACTAAATAAGCATTGACTCAATAGTAATTATGCATGTCTGGATTGCCTTTGACAAGATCACTTGGAAGCTAATGGTATTTAGCAAGCTGACTGCCACGACATATGACAATGTATCCATTTTCTGACATTAAAAAATAATAAAGTTGATCCAAAGTAATCACCTTTCACTTTTATCATGTTAAACCCTTGTTTTCCATAACCAAATTTTACTTAGAAATGTCTAGAAATTCAAGCCTCCCCCATCCCTAAGGCCTGATCTTGTAACTTGGAATTTCCTAAAGTGTGTTTCTCAGTGGCTATGTACATTGCGAATCTCCAAAAAGTGGCTGTCTTAGTGTGTTCAGGAAGCTATAGCAAAATATCTTAGCCTGGGTAATTTATCAACAACAGAAATTTGTGGCTCACAGTTCCAGAGGCTGCAAAGTCCAAGATCAAAGGACCAGCAGGTTCAGTGCCCAGTGAGGGCCTTTTCCTCATAGATGGTGCCTTCTAAGCGTCTTCATAGAAGGTGCCTAAGAGACAAGGCAGCCTCTTTTATAAGGGCATTAATATCATTTATGAGGATGAAGCCCTCATTACCCAGTCACTTCCTAAAAGCCCAACCTCTTAATACCGTCACTCTGGGAATTAGGTTTCAACATAAGAATTCTGAGGAGTGCTATTGTCTGACTGTTTTTCTCTCCAAAATTTACATATCGAAATCCAATCCTCAATGTGGAGGTATTAAGAGGTGGGGCCTTTGGGCGGCAAGGAGGTCCTGAAGGTGGAGTCCTTGTGAATAGGATTGGTGTGCTTATAAAAGAGGACTTATAGAGCTTGTTTGCCTCTTCCATCATATGAGGAGACAGCAAGAAGCCTCCATCTTTGAAGCAGACAGCAAGCCCTCATCAGACACTAAATCTGCTGGTACCTCCATCTTGGACCTCCCAGCCTCTGGAACTGTGAGCAATAAGTTTCTTCTGTTTATAAATTGCCCAGTCTAAGGTATTTTGTTCCAGCACCATGAATAGACTAAAACAGAGGGTCACAAACATTGAGACCATAGCAGTGGCTACAGCATGAGGAGATCCCCACATATATACGTATTTGAACCCATCCTTCCCCAAACCCCCATTGTTGTTTCCCCCACCACCCCCCAGAGCATCTCATGAGAAGATATTCTGGAAAATGTTTCTTATGCCAGAGCTTCACCAACTTGAATATTATAGAAATGACCTGTGAATCCTGTTAAAATGCAGACCCAAGGGTCTATATTTCCAACAAGCACCCAGGTAAGGCCAATGCTGCCTGCGGGCACACTTAGAACAACGAGGCCTTTTGCTTTCTGTAACCAGCACGCTCATGCCCTGGGTAGCAGTGTCTGTCCCTTTGATATACTTGAACACACTCATCTGCAAACACTGACCTGCCTTCAGAGGTTGGGAGCAAAGCCACTAGTGTCGATGACCACGACTCTAGTGATAAACATGATCTTCCTGCCTCTGTGTATTGCCCTCACTTTGGATAGGGCTTATTTACTACAGCACATAGTTTCCAGTAACAGCTTAGAAATATCCTGCATTCTTACTATCTTTTCATTTAAAAAATAAAGCAGGAGATCACTAGGCAGAGAACCGGGAAAGAAATTCCTGGCTCAATGTATTGCAGGAGTTAAGGATCAGAGGTAGCAAGTGTGCAGTGCGTCAGGGCACTATGGAAAGAGGCTAACTGTATGAAAGATTTCCTTTCCTTTTTTAAAAGAGATTAATGGAAAGTAAAACTAAAGGTAGATTGATCATAGGCCTATCCAGAGAATTCCAACCTGAATTTAACCCTCAGCTAATAAGTGCTTATGGAGCATGCACTATGTCCGCCCTTTGGCTGCATTTAATAACTGGTCCTAAACTTTATGGGTGATATGAATAGAATGGGCCTTGCCATCTTCCAGTGTCTTCTTTATACACATCTTCTCCGGCATATTTTCTACCTACCTGTTCTTGTCCTCTTTCATTACAGCCTTATTTTAAGCTAGCTGCCTTAGTTAAAAAGAAATCAGTGGGAGAATCCTAATTAGGTGTTACTATTTGAACAACAGTAAAATGTCCCCTTCTGGAAGTAGTTTCAGAATACTAGGGCATTTTTTTTTAAATAGTGAGATTATAAGCAGCAGTAAGATCATAGGGAAAAAAAAAATTGTGACAAGGTTTTTACCAAATTACTGTGGGGAGAGAAACTGATAAGAATTTTGAGTAATGGTAATTTCAGAAATCAATTCAATTAAGAAACAAACCTTCACCTATTTCTTGTGTTATCTGCTGATTGCATTCATATCAAATAATGTGTGTAGCAAATGAACTGATGTAGGTATAGGGCACTGAATGTGCATATGCATATTTATTTAAAGATTATAGAGAAGTGATTCTCAACCAGGGATGATTTTGTCCCCCAGGAAATATCTGGATCATTTTTAGTTGTTGCAATTAGAGAGAAGTGCTCCTGGCTTCTAGTGGGTAGAGGCCAGAGATGCTACTAAATATCCTATAACACACAGGACAACCCTTCACAACAAATAATTATCAAGACTAAAATGTCAGTAGTGAGGTGGCTGAGAAATCCTGATAAGATAAAATAATCTTATTTTACTCCTTAATTACTTTGATTTCCATAATCTGTACCCAAGAAAAAAAATTTCATTCAAAGTAGAGGAAACGAGGCCGGGTGTGGTGGCTCATGCCAGTAATTCTAACACTTTGGGAGGCTGAAGTGGGCAGATCACTTGACCTCAGGAGTTCCAGACCAGCCAAGGCATCATGGCAAAACTCTGTCTCTACAAAAAACACAACAAATTAGCCGTGCAGTCCCAGCTACCCGGAAAGGATCACCTGAGCCCAGAAGGTCAATGCTGCAGTGAGCCATGATCATGCCACACCACTGTACTTTCGCCTGAGTGACAGAGTAAAACCCTGCCTCAAAAAAAAAAAAAAAAAAAAAAAGAGAGAGACAGAAAGAAAGACAGACAACAATGACAACAATCAAAGTAGAGATCATCAGCTCCTTCGAAGTCATGATCATCAACCATAGTTTTCCAGAATGAAACGCAATTAAAAGTACACCACCAGAATAGCTACAAGTACATTAAGTTTCTGCAAAATTATGTGTTTTTGAACAAAACAGAACATTCACTGCTTTGAAAGTTGTTGTAGAAGCAGTAGGTAGAAAATTATGAGCAACTACGTGAAAATGAAAACCTCTCTTCATTTCTAAGAAAACTTGTCATGGAAATTGTCATTTCACACTAAAGTTCTCCAAGATAGGCTAGAGAAGTATTAGCTTTGATGCTTTTCGTTGTGGATGTATCAGGCAAGAAAATCACTTCTACACATGTCATTAGTATGTTTTGACCGTGAGAAACTCCAGAATTCTGAGGCAGTCATTTATTAATAGCATTTGAGCAAAAGCCTTTCTTCCACAGTTCTAGTTAAGCAATTGGGACAAAGGTTGAATTGTTTTCATCTTGAGAAAAGTAATTGTTACTCTCAAATTTCCAGGCAAAAATCAAACCAAGAGAATTCATTGGACATTAGATGTTTTTCCCCTGAAAACAATCAGGAGAAATAATGGGCAATAATATAACCCATATTTGTAGCAAGGCACTAGAATCTACAAGCATATAGAATAACCGTTTGAAAGGTTTCTGGTGACAGGAGGACCATGGGGAGAAATAAGAAAGGTCAGACAGAGTCTGTGAAGTCAGTGAGAGAGGAAAATGGTCCTCAAGGCAAAATTCAAGGGCAGAAAAACAACAAGAGTTTAACTTATGAATTAGAGCTGCGTCAGGAAGAGCTGTGAGCAGCGGCAACCAGATTCCCTGCTTTCCCTTTCTTTTCCCACTTTCCTCCAATATATGCACTCTCCATTCTTCCTTGTTCTGCTTGTCTGAACTTTTGACCCTGCAGCAACAGCCTGAATCTCTCCTCCTGCACTGTTTCTAGCTGTTTTCCCGTGTCCTCTGCAAGAATGGGGCCTGCTTTAATTCCTGACTGCCCCCTTATTTGTGTGTTTGGCTTTGGCTTTTTCAGCTGTGAACTTCACCTGTAGGGGTATGATTCACCCTCCACAGTGGGCACTGAGATGGCGGGGTTCCCACCTGAGCCCCTTCCCCAGACGGGTATGAGGCTAAGATGTTGGCCAGCCAGGATGGAGACAAACACCTGGCTGGCATCGTGTTTACAGAATCGGCACAGGAAAAGTGTGCCAGTTTGGATGTAAATTGCAAATTAGTTTTTTTTAAGCTCTATGTAACAGGGATACTTGAAGTCACCTACTTGAAAAGACTTGACTTTTTGAGATACTTGATTGTGGGGGTGAAAACAGCCTCTTTAGCTGAGTGTTGTGTTGGGATAGGTCCAATCACAGCCTATTTTTAGTTTGCAAAACTATTGATCCATGAAGTACTCTACTGCCCCACTGCCGTTAACATTCTCCAAGCCTCCAGTCTCTTGTGCAGAAACTGTCATGACATTTTACAGAAAAGCTGAGCACCTTTTCTCATACAGGCAGCCTGAAATCCATTTTTAAAGATACATTACAGGCTTTACCATCAAACTACCTTGTTTTCTAAAATTAAGTTATAAACCACTCTTTTCAAAAAAATTAAGTAATAAAATAATAAGAAAATGTGTGTGGGTAAGGGAAGGTGATAGAGCTCATGTGTCTTGGATTCCCCTCCTATCAACTTGGTAAGAAAATCATTTGGTTGGGATAATTTACAGATTTGGAAGGACATGTTTGTTCTTTTGATCTTCTAAGAAAAGATTCAGAAAAGATAAATCATGAGGGTCCTATTGTTTTAAGAGAAAAAATAACAATCTGTCAGTGTAAGTAACTATATTTTGGTGGCCACTGGTATTATATGAAAATATTGACTGAATTCCCAGGCACCTTGGATCTGTGATATTCACACTCTGTGGCAGCTCCAGAATGTCTAAATAGGAGCAGCCAAAGGCAGCAATCTGGTGGGAAGTGGTAGTGTGGAAATTTTCAAAAGGTGTATTTGTATTACAAACAGTATTTACTTAGATTTTTACATTAAGGTCAATTAAACATCAATTTTTTCCCCAAAAGATGCTCACGTTGTATTTTACATATGATTAAAAAAAATTGTTCTTTAGATCAAAGAATGTATGTATGTGTCTAACACACATACTCACACATACTAGAGTGGCTTTGAGGGACAGGGAATGTTTCTGGAGACTGGAAAAGGGTGTGCTAATAAGCAAAACGATGTTACTCAAGGGCCTGGTGTACTGTAAGCAAAAAATACACTCTAGAATTTAAAGATTGAGTATGAAAAAAGAATGTAAAATATCTAGCAATTTTTATATTAATTTCATGTTGAAATAATATTTTGGTTATACTGTGTTAAATATATTATTAAAAATAAAAAATAAAAAGAATGCCACACCACCTGCCAACCCTGGGCACTGTGGCCACTCACAATTATCGGCTTTTATCAACAGGCACTAATGTGCCTACAGAAAAAGAAAAAGAAAAAGAAAAAAAAAGTGGAAGCTTTTTATTTTTATAAACAAATGGTCTCAGTTAATAACAGAATGTTATTTAGCTAAGGTGTAGGGGTGTAGGTTTATATATATGACAAGCACGGAACTATATTCCCTCTTTGGCTTCTAGTTACATAATGGCCAAGCTGATTAAGAGTTATTCAAACCTGTGTTTCGGACATTGGATCAGTCACAGGCCTAAGTTATGGGAGTACAACAAAGAGTGACGGGTTCCATATTTCTGGTCAGTTCGCGGTTTAGAACAGCTCAGCTACCAGCTGTACTCCAAGCTTCAGTTCCTTGTTCACCTGAGTGTGAGGCCACCTGGGAAACCACTGTAATGACATGTTTTCCTTGTAACCCCCAAATTCAAGATTCAACCACAAATGCACCCTAGAACATGTCTTCCCTTTTCCTAGAATCTGAAATTAGGAAAGGTCCTGAGAATTGTAAAATATCAAAGATAGACGGCACCTAAATAGTGATAAGCCAGATGCAAAATCTGAGGGTCAGAGGATTAAAGTGATCTGTCCACACACACAGCAGTAGGGGTAAATCATTACACATCAAAGAAACTCCAGTCATCAGGTCCAAAGGACCCAATGTTGTCTTTTAAAGTAAGGGTTGAAAGTACATACCCACTGAGCCTTGGGCAGGCTTTGTGAAGTTGAACTCCACCTCCTTCTAAAACTAATGGAGTCAAAGAAAACTGAAAACTCATTTTTGGTTCTAAAAAGCAATGTCCCAATACGTGATCCCTCTCCAGCTATGGCTTCAGGCTGGCTAGAAGGCTTTGTGACATTAAAAATCCCTTAGAGTTAGAAGAAATTGAACACGTGACCATTGAATAATTTTTTTTCCTGGGCAATTAAAACACTTCTTGCTCTTACATACCACATCATTTTTACTGGGGGTTGACTTTTTTATTTTTGCATTGAAGGTGTCTGATCTTAACAATATAAGGTTATAACTTTTCTGAGGTAGCTGCATAATATATACACACTTTTCAACAGTTGCAGAAAACACAAAATACAAGAGAAAACATACATATATATGTATATACATACATACAGAGAACAGACATTCCCTACTTAGATGATGAAACAGCAAAACTAATTAGTATAACAAAAGACCAAATATTTTCTACCTGCCTGCAGAAGCAACATGAAATGCAACCTTCTTATGTCTGATGTGGCAACACTACTATTAAAGTCCAGATGCCAGTTTCCTGGGAATCTTTCTAGTCCATCACACCACTCTTCCTCAACTTTGGAGAGTAGACTAAGCAATATTACCGGTATGCTGGCTTATGATTTTATTATGGTGAGGGTAGGCAGGTAAGGAATGTACAAGGTTAATATTTATAAATATGAATCTATACAGCTAGAGCAAGCATATGGAACAGGAGAAAGAACATGGACCCCAGGGAACTTGAATTCATTTGGTTCTGTCACTCATCCATCATCTAGTGACTTTGGTCAGGCTACTTTTAGTTTCCTTGAGCCTCAGGTTTCTCACCTGCAAAATTGTTATATTAACTATTAAAGCACTTCCTTAGAGGATTAGAAGAGATAATGTGTGAACATTACCATGGTATCTAGCATAGCGAACAAGCTAAGTGTTGATTCTCTTTCTCCTCCTTAGGTAGGGACAACATAGTTAATTGCCCTCTATTTTCTGGATATTTCTTTGTAAGCGTACTTAATTCACCTACTGGAATATAATTTGGAGGTTTAGATATGGTATGGTTAGTTTTTATCTAAATGCCAGTGAAAAATTACAGAGATGAAATTGAGGGCTGGGTATAAAGATTTTGTATTTTAGTTAGATGTTTGAGTCCATTGGAAGGTTTTCATGGAAACTAATCGTTGGTTTCTCTTACATATGAAAAAAATTGATTTCATAATCATGGCTCTATGCTTTATAGTTTGCCTATGGTGTAAAGATTGAAATGTTACCTGGTAGTATTTACGTTATGTGCATAGTTAATTCAAGCACTGCAATAGACCTTTGACACAAAAATACTGAATGTCCTTGAACTCCACCAATTTGCAAGCAAGCTTGAAAGTCTGTGGCATTTAGTAATTTGAACAGATATTAATGATGCAAGCTGTGCAGGCGAAGACTCATGAAGCCAGTTGGTGAGCTTAGTTTACTGCCCAATACCAGTACCTGAGAGCAGTTTGCATGATCTATTCCACTAGTATATAAGAATTCTTCTGCAGTAATATGTATTACTTTCAGGGTATGTGCAGTAAAATAAAGCTGTTCTCTAAAATGTGATTTCAGAGATATGAAATTTAATGCCTATACAATAACACCAACATCAGCAGCTAACATTTTTAAACAATTACTTTGGGGCCAGAAACTGTACTAAATAATTACATGAAGGATCAGACTTTAGGCTGTGCAGACACCTTGGATAAGAGCCTGGGGGCAGTGTGGCACAGTGGCTAAGAATGTGGTCTCTGGAGCCTGGGATACTTGGCCTTATGCATGGATTCTGCCTCTTTCTAGCTATGTGACATTGGGTCAATTATTAAACTTCTTAAAACCTCAGGTTTCTCATCTGTAATTTGAAGTAAAAATTAATGGCCACTTCATAAGGTTGTCAGAAGCATTAAATAAGGTAATAAATAGTTAATTTTAAAACCCTAGCCTTATATCTAAATAGTTATTAAGAGTCTAAGGTGGGCCCTTGAACTTTTCTGCAATGCTTTATTGTGTATTATAGAAAACCTTACAAAATATGGTAGGGTTTAAGAATTGGGGAATTCTTAAATTATGGAGGAGAGTAGTACTGGAATATACACTTCTTAGATGACAAAATTTACTGTAAGTTTAACATACGTGAGCTGAACAAAATAGCTCTTATAGAGTATTATTATTTACAGACTTGCTATGGCTCAATTGATTAGAGAAACTTCAGTAACTCAGATCTAGTTCAAATATTATTAGCTGGATTGAGGAAGGCAGCAAGGAGAAAAAGGGGTATGAAAATGTTGGGTTTGTCTTCAAAAAATGCATGGAGGTCCAATTCCATCAATGTAGTTTTTTTTTTGTTGTTGTTGTTGTTTTGTTTTGTTTTTGACACGGAGTCTCACTCCGTCACCCAGGCTGAAGTGCAGTGGCATGATCATCATAAATGTAGTTTTTGATGCAATTTTTCTAGATTTTCTTTTTAGTTCATGTTTTGAAACAAGGCCCTGGAACATACAAAACTCTTACATTTATTTAAACCCAGGACATTTGTGTAGGGGTTTTAGGACCACATCTATCAGACGACTGAAGCCAGAGCCAACTGAGAAATAGTCTGGGATTGTAGGCTATGTTTTATTAAAGTTTCAACTGATTATGTCACTGCAGCTTGTCAAAATATGGATTCATCCCAGACTCTTCTCTGTCTCACACATCCCAACATCCAATATCTCACCTCAACCTTCAAAATACAGGAAAATCGAGCCACGTCTTCCCACTGACCTTGCTTCTCTTCTAGTCACAGTACTGATCACTTGCTGGACTATTGCAATATCATTTTACATATTCTTCTTTCTTTGCTTTTCATTACTCTGTGATATATTTTCCATCAAGCAGCACTGTGAACTTTTAAAAATGGAAGTCAGATTATGTCATGCCTTTGTTCAAAACCTTCCAGTGAACTCAATATCTGAGTAAACTACAAAATCTTTATACTCAGCTCTCCATTTAATCTCTGTAATTTTTCCTCTCACTCTCAGCTCCAGTCACACTGGTCTCTTTGTTTTCTACCAAACATGCAAAGCACACTGCTGCCCTGAGGTCTTCGGACTTGTTTTTTTCACAGTCTGGAATGTTCTTCCACTCCCTTCACATCTCTGTTTAATAGTCATCTTAGAAGGGAAGACTTTCCCGACCTCATATGCCCTCCTCCTTCATTCTTTATCATCCTACTCTGTTTAATTTTGTGCTACAGCACATAGTTCTGCCTTACATAGTATACACTTACCTCTCCCTTTCTTATCTTTCCCAAAAGAATGCATGTCCCATGAGAGCAGGAACTTCTTCTGATTTGTTCATGGTTATGTTGCCAGCAACTGGACCTCTCAGCAAATATTGCTGAATGCAGCATTGTGCAAGGAGAAGGATTAATTGAGAAGAGCGATTTACTCAAGGGTGAAAGGAAGGCACTCTGGTGCTGAACTGATGGATGATCACATTAGTGATTCTGAATATTAGGGTTTGACTCTGACTTCCAAGCCCTGCATTTCCAGTAAATATAGCTTCTCATCCTTCATGGGGCACTGCTATCAGGAGTAACTAAGTCAAGAGGATGAAGCAAAGAATTGAGATTCCCTTGTCTAACTCATCATTGCTATGGCTTCAGTGCTGTACTTTACTTTGTCAGATAGAGCCAGCTCCCTCTCTCACATCCACTAGCTGAGGATGAGAGCCCAAAGCACGCTCGTCAAGCAGAGGACAGGAAAGGAATGATAGTGGAGTTAGGGACACAACTTTGGGAGCCTCTTGAGAGAGTTAATTCAACTCCTCAGGGATCCTAGAAGCAAAGAGCAGGTGTTTTCTACTTGGTACAAATAGTATTTCTTCACATTAGTTCTTCACAGATTTGAAATTCTTTCTTGGTAATAAATTAGACAATTAAAAAAGTACAATGCCTCTTTACTGCTGATCTCCAAGGTGAGCTTTAGGATCCTACAACTGTGCTATTGAAATATATTACCTCAGGGGCCCAAAAGCTGGCAACATCACTGGCTACATTTATTATTTTATTCCTTTTTAAGCACAATCTCTTTCTTGAATACCTGCTATATGCTAGGCACTTGGCTAGGAGCTGGGTTGTAGTTAGGATTCAATTAGACATGATCTCTTTCCTAAAGGAATTGGTAAACTAGCAGAAGAACTAGCATACAGTTGTAGAGCTGAATGGTTACAATCCTAAAGTAAATGGGATGTCATGAAAGTAAAAGACACAGGGAACTGATCCCACCTGGGGCCATGATGGTCAGGCTGAAAGCTGAACGATGCCTAGAAACTAGAGGAAAGGATAGAGTGGGGAATGCATCAGGAAACAGACAACACAAGCATAGGTCTAGGATGGGAGGGAACATGGCACATTTAACAAGCAAAAGATGGCAAGTGTGGCTGATTCCTTGTTGGAGGTGGTGGAGGAAGGAGGGGACAGGACGGACGGTGAGCCTGAAGACTGAAGAGAAAGTCAAATCCTGAAAGCCACGTAAGCTTCTTTACAATGTTGGTCTTTAACCTGATAAGAAGAGGAAGTCTCTGAATGGCCTCAGGCAGGGAAATTATATGATTTTATTTGCATTATTAGAAATTCACTCTGACTGCTCTGTGCAGAAGGGACTGTAGAGGGCCAGGCAGATAAAAGAGGCCCGTGGGGAGGCCACTGCAGTTGCCTGCACAATACAGTGTGTGGCTTGCACTCAGGTGTGCATGGTGGAGATGGGGGGAGAAGGGAAAGCAGGCAGGTTTACTGAGCAGGCGAGCAATGGAAGGAATAAAACAAGTTCAGAGGCCCAAAATAGCTATATTGATCTTGCATCTCATCGTCAAGATTAGCTTTTATTTTCATTGTAGCAATACATATTTTGTGCCCAATTTACATCCACTCCACCCCAGCCCTGACCGAACTGCTTTGCTGCTGAGTTGCCATAATTTGCACTCCATTTCTCCAGAAGGCTTAGACGTGAGGTACAACAGGTGTTTCTGGATCAGCTCAGCACACCCTCAGGGTCGGCCCCACCCTGAAGTCCTTAGCTAATCTTTAGAAGGGCATGATTCTGAAGATGAGAGAAAACTACTAATAATTATTTTATCTAGTTCTACAGATGATACTTCCTATAGTGAGTTTACATCATAGTTGACCTGTTAAATTCTAATCAACACACCCCGGTGGAAGTTTCCCCAAATTTTATTAAAAGTTTTAAATATTGTGGAGAAAACAACAACAACAACAAAAAAAACTTCTTAAAATTTCACTTGTTAAAGCAATTATGAAAACCCATATTATTTTTCCTATGAACATTTTACTAATATTTTATATATACTAAAACTGTCCTTGCTAAGGACTTTTCTAAGGTTCTTAACTTCTGTAGGTTGTGAAAGGGCCCCATCACTTCATAGACTCTATTTTTATGAATGTCAAACTGGGAAAAAATGGCGCACAAATACAAGGGAAAAAAAAAAACATAAAAATAGACAGCAAACTGAATATACTATCATTAAACTCAAGAAAAATGTTGAAGGACTAAAACCATCATCACTGATTCATAGATTGATTATTTCAGGTATTTATGAATGATTCTTATATGATTAATGGAAATGTAGAGATTCATCAGAGGTTTTCAAACAGAGATCAAAGTCGCCCTGGGAAGGATTGGAAGGTTGTGCTTAATGGGGAGAAGAGGCATTAAGTGAGAGATTTGTAGGAAGTAGACCTCCAAGCTTGTTATTTCAGTTCAGTCAGAACTGTTTTTATTGATTTATTCATTTATTTGAGGTATGTAAGTCCCAAAATTTCCACTGGATAAAAAGATGTCTGACTAAAAATACTAACAACAAAACAACAACAACAAAACACCATAAACGTATCTAAATGAGCCCTCTCAGGAATTTGCACTTCTTGACATGATGGAGTAGCCTACAAGAGACCCACTTGCCTGCTGAGAACCACTAGAAATACACGATAGAAGCAATTTTCTTGAAAGCACAGGAGAGCTGCCAAAGATGTCAAAACTTAAACTACATCAAAAAGAGAGGCTCATTGAGGGGAGCCTAACCTTCCGCCTGTCACTCCAGTCACCCTTGCCGGGATTTGCTAATTCTTAGTGTTGAAGGAGAATCTGAGAAGTCAGAAAGAAGGTTGCTGCTGAGAGGAAGAGAATTCCCTGGAGTTTTCAGCAATCTCACAGGGCTGAGGAGGCAAAAAATGGAGCTGAGCACAGCCCCGCTGTGGCAGCCAACTCGGACTTAAGATCCCATAGAGAAGAGAGGGTCAAAGAAGCAAGCTTGGCGCTTCATCCCCAGTTTTTCCCCAAGGCGTTTGACAGTCAATTAAGTTACAAATAGCAACAGGCAAGAAACGAGTTGAGAGCATCCAAAAAGCAAGGCAAAGCAAACTCAGTCTCGTGGTGTTAAAGAACAAAAATTGGGGTTTGTGATTCACAAATGAGGTGACACATCTGATCCTCAGTTGGCCACCCTGGAAGATTATTCTTCAGGACTATGGTGAAAGAAAGGTAAGCTGAACTTTAAAAGTGCTACAACCTAGGTTCAAGTCACTTTGATCTTTGATTGTAATGAGATGGTCTGCCTCTCTGCTGCCCAATAGAAAATAGGGTGAATCCTCTCTGGAAGGAGAACACATTATCCAGACCCTCTATATTTGTCCACACAAATGTTTGCCATTCAATCCAATATCACCCAGCATATCAAAAATCACAATCACAAGAAAAATTAGTAAAAACAGACAAGCAATAAAGTCTGTCTCCATTTTCAAAGCCTCATAGAGTCCCATAATAGTTCACTTAAACATGTCTAACTTCAATAAAATAAAACATGGCACATTCCAGTCATCAGTCAGACAATAAGGGTGAACTGTAATGAACAGTCCTAGTCTATTTTGAATGTTTGCTGGGCCAGGCACGGTGGCTCAAGCCTGTAATCCCAGCACTTTGGGAGGCCAAGGAGGGCAGATCACAAAGTCAGGAGTTTGAGACCAGCCTGGCCAACATAGTAAAACCCCGTCTCTACTAAAAATACAAAAATTAGCTGGGCCTGGTGGAGGGTGCCTGTAATCCAAGCTACTTGGGAGGCTGAGGCAGGAGAATTGCTTGAACCTGGGAGGCGGAGGTTGCAGTGAGCAGAGATTGAGCCGCTGCACTCCAGCCCAGGGGACAGTGAGAGACTCCATCTCAAAAAAAAAAGAATGTTTGCTGACAGTTTTTAAGTCAGTCCTACCCTTCCCCCATTTCCCTTTTGTCCCCAAAACGGGCTAACTGATAAGAGGGGCCACCTTTTTATTGCTATTGGGAAATATAAACCACTCAAGTCCTGGCTATCACATAGAAATCCGGATCCCAGCCACATGCCCTAACATGATAAAAACTAAACCCACTTATTCTTCTCTTTGTTTGAATCATTATGAACTGGCATGGTTGCCTGCTCTGCTGTCCCTGAAGTCCCATTACATGAGCAATACACCTGTCTAGACCCTCTTGGTGGGTGTGTTGCATCATCAATATTAACATCCCAGTGGATTTTGGATGTGTTGGGGGCTGCCATCTGCGGAGCTGCCCCAAAACAAAAACAAAATTGATCCAAACATTGGAGTTCTTTGACTTAGGCTTTTGAAATAACTGTGATTAATATTTTTTTAAAGGAGATGACCTGATAATAAATTTTACTAGAGAATTGGAGTCCCTTTAAGAAAGAATCAACTAGAAATTAAAAAAAAATTGAACTCAATATATAAGTTTTAAGTATATTGGACACACGTGGATAAGTGAACTTAAAATTAGGGCAGTAGAAAATAACCAGACTTAAGCATAGATTAGAGGGAAATTCATATCCTTAAATGAGTACAGCACTAAAATAAGAAAGACAAGAAATTAATGACATGATTATCCATTCCAATAAGTTAGAAAAGAAGAAGTAAGTTTTACTGGAAGAAAGCAGGAAAAAAAAAAGAACTATAAAGAGAGCAGAAGTAAATAAAATAGAATACAAACAAATCTATAAAGCTGAAAGCTTATTTTTAAAATTGGTAAACTATTTGCAAAACTAATGAAGGAAAAAAGAGAAAATACTAATTAGTTAAATGAGGAGTGGGGAAAAAAGAAACCGTACTGCAGATCCTTATACATCTAACAAAAAATACAAATGTATTATGGACAATTTTATGCCAGTAAATTAGAAAATTAAATGAAATGACAAATTCCTAGAAGGCAAATTAACAAAGCTGATCTTAAAAGAAATAAAAAAAACGTAAATAGTCATATGATTTTAAACCTTTCCACAAATAAATCCCCACAGTCACACTGTTTTATCAGTGAATTCTACCAAACATTTAAAAAATAAATGAGGCTCATCTTACACATTCACTTCCAAAAAATAGAAGGAAGAAAAAAATTTCAATTCATTTTTTAGGGGAAAGCATAACTTTGATATCAATACCTCTGAAAGAGAATAAAGGAGACGAGAAAATCACCTCAACATCTGCAGAAAAAGCATTTGATACAATTCCATAGTTATTCACAGTTTTTTTTAAAGTATTTTGGCAAATGAGTACTAGAACTAGCTTGACCTAATTAAAGTATCTGAAAGAAACATAGAGCAAAGAATATAATTAATGGTAAAGAAATGAAATTTCCCCACTGAGATCCAGAAATCACAAAAATATTTCTCACCACAATATTGTACTGTAGGTCCTAGCTAGCACTATAATGCAAGGAAAAAAAAACAAACTATAAGTATTGGGAAAGAATAAATACACTTATATGGTTTGGCTGTGTTCCTATTCAATCTCACCTTGAGTTGTAATAATCTTCATGTGTCAAGGGCAGTGCCAGGTGGAGATAATTGAATCATGGAGGTCGTTTTCCCCATACTGTTCTCCTGGTAGTGAATAAGTCTCATGAGATCTGATGGTTTTATAAAGGGGACTTCCCCTGTGCAAGTTCTCTTGCCTGTTGCCATGTAAGATGTGTCTTTCCTCCTCCTTTGCCTTCCGCCATGATTGTGAGGCCTTCCCACATATGTGTAACTGTGAGTCAATTAAACTTCTTTCATTTATAAATTACCCAGTCTTGCATATGATATGTCTTTATTAGCAGCATGAGAACAGACTAATACAACAGTCATAATTTGCAGGCACATGACTACATACATAGAAAATCCAAAAGGAAATTGTCAAAATTTTAGAATTAGTAACTGAATTTATCAAGTTCAATGGATATAAAATCAATATACAAACCGACTTTTTCATATTACAGACACAGAAACTAAGAAAGGTGCCCATATCCACACACTTCAAAACTAGAAAAAGGCTAACACTCAGCTCAGTGGTTCAAGTTTGGGTTTTTTTCTCTGTATATATGCAAACTTGTAGATTTCAGTTACTCCCTAGTCAAACAGAGGCCAGACCACACACTAGCCCCTGTATCTCCTAGGCATCAAGACATTAAAATGCTGCTGGCCACAGTGACCATCCATGGGAAATGAAGGGAATACCTGATGGAGGCAAAGTGCGGTTTTCTGAAATGTGGAGCTGCAAGTAATCTAAGCTTTCAGCTCTGTCACAGTTGAGGATCAAGAATCACATGTAGTGAACAGATTTACCTACAACGGAACCTAAAGACAGAATAAGGGGAAAGGGTGGATGTGTCCAGAGCCTGTCACAGGAGAAAGGAGAGTGAGTGGAAAAAGCTGGGTCTTTGGCCCCAGTCTCATATTTACACAAGATGTTAAGTTTGAAATTCAAATATGTCCTGCAAATAAAGTAAAGGCACTAATAGGACTGAAAGTAGATGTTTATCACACAACTTGAAATCCATGTCCCATTCTTCATCCACAGTGTCTACAACACACCATCAATTAATATTTTTGGTGAACTCTGCAGTTATCTTGTAAATATTGTAATTATATAGATAGGATGGTATATTTATATGCTAACATTATTTTATTACATGTGAATATTTAAAGCTTTGTAGCACCCATCAGCATTATTTTTTTTCCTCCTCCTCTTTCTTCCCTTCCTTCTGTACCCATATCCTCCTCCCTCTCTGCCTTCCCCTTCTCAAAACATGAAAGTGATCAGAGCTTCCAAGGTCAACCTTGGAAAGACTCTGGATCCCTAAATAGCTAAGTGAACTCTCCGAGCATGTAGGTGGAATGTGAAGGGTGATAGAAGGCTTGCCTGATATGAGAGAACAGAGCCAGAAAAACTGCTTTGATATTGTATTACCCTAGTTTTAGCTCTAGGCTGGTATTGTCTCAAGACATTGGGGTTATGGCAGGAAGTTCAAAGCTTCCATTATTGTGGCCAAGGCTTTTGCACATAGAACCTGCTGACTGCTGTCATGGATGATGGCTCAGCCTGTATCCTAGAGAAGCAGAGGCTTGACGTAGGACTTCCTGTTGGCTGTGTGTCTTCAGCCCGAGGCACCTGCAGTGCTGGATTAACCAAGGAGCAAACTAAGCAGGTGCTTAGCATGCAACTAAATCGAACACCACCCCCATCACCCACTCCAGGAAAAGCAGAGAGGATTTTACATTTAATGAACTTTCTGAGGATTTTAATTTTTCCATCCAAAAGAAAAAAAATGAACTTATTTTCCTTTCAGCTTGCATTTAAGTTTTCTGTCATTTTAAGTGATTTTATTTTATTATGAATTAAAGTGGGAATGCATTCCAGTGGTGGTGGTGGTGGTGGTGGTGGTAGGATTAAGTGCTCAGAGCCTGTAAAAGTTTAACCTGGCCCTAATAACCATTCCCTAAATTTTCCAGGATCCATCCTCATCCCTCCTGGGCTCTTGTTCTCTAGCACACATATTTCTTGTGTAACATCTCTATTTTCTATTGTATTTAGCCCCACATCACTAATCCTACCTTTGCCAGGCTGTTCGTTTTCAGCTCCTAAATTTAGGCAGCCTAATTATCATTTACTTTGTACGATTTTTTTTCAATATTACCCAGTAAAATTTTGCATTTATAAAGCAACTCCTACAGATTCCTCTAACACATAAAATACACTTACAATGCTTAACTTACCCTAGTACTGCCCCAAGATCTTCCACCAAAAGTTCAAACATCTCCTTGGGGGAGTTGGGTTTTTTTTTTTTTTTTTCACAAGTTCCCAGTGTGGATGGCATCTAGGCAACCACTGGGTGGAGTGGACAGGGGTTTGAGGCGGGAAAAAAGGGAGATGTGTCCTAGGCCTCCATTCAGAAATTTTAATTTACTCCCTCAAATCAAAGCTGGTATTCAGCACTCCAGAGTGTCCCTTCTACTTCTTTTGTTTCAGTTCCTGCTTGTTGTTCAGGAAAAATCGCAGATATGTTTCAGAGCATGCTTAGAATTGTGAGATAGATAAAAGAAAGATGATTCGTAGCTTGATTCCTTCGAAAGGGGGTACAGTAATCAGAAAGTAAAGGAAAGAATGATTCCAGGACTTTGTTTCTCCAAAAATACAATAGAGTAGCTCTCTAGTGAAATTCTAAGAGCCATATGCAGAGATTGAACCCATCGGTAAATTCTAGTCTTCAGGCCCCTCCACACTTACCTCTACCAGTTTGTTGGCATGCTCACGGAAAACTTGGGCATATTCTTTCACTTCCTTTTCATTTCCGCTCTTTGCAGCTTCAATGAGAACTAGCAAAGGAACATTGGTTTCCAAGAAAGAATCAGATATGTGATCCATCACTGCTTTCCGAAGCTACAGTTGAAACAAGAACAAAAAATGACATACAATTAAGAAATAGTAGAATTGTCCATTTTTTTTCTAAACTGTTTTTCAGCTCTCATTACCCATGGAGATAATATTCATATTTTCTTTTTAAAATTTTCCCAGTGCTTATATTATTAAAGGAAAACCAATGACTGATGGAAGCATGTGAATTAAACATATTATATGTCAACTTGAAAGTTACATAAATGGCCTGTTGCTCAATACACTATGGGTCCTCTCCCATCAAAGGTCTTCTCTCATCCTTCATTGACCCAAACCTTCTGCATGTTTTGAATCATGACACAGTTGAAGAATTCAGGCTCTTAGAAAAGGAAAAATCTAGGCATCAACCAACAAGTCGGGAGAACTTTGGATAAAGATCTAAACTTTGAAACCAACCCTGAAACTTGGCCACTGTGCAGTCTCCTGCCCATTCTAGATCCATTGTTTGTGTTAGATAGAAGCAGAAATATGAAACATCTAACAATCTCAAAACTGTTTGTGCCCAGGTGCTATGATGACATAGTTGCTATGTTCCCGAAATACTTATAATTATTCTTCAAGATAAATGAGAATAAACAAGCCCAAATCTTCTAACAATACATAATTACACATCATTCCCACATTGTTAAAATAGAAAACAGGGCAGCTGCATGAAAATAAAATGAAACTGTCCCTGAAAAATCACCTTGGTGCTGTTTTGTTCATAATTATCTGAATGTATATGGGATATACATAAAAATAAACAGAAGAGACGATGATAAACACTCTGCATGTTTTCCAAACAAATATACCTATCCAGGAGCATTCAAGTGAATCTCTTGATAGGATGACACACACAAGTTCGTTATTGGTCAGAACAAGGAAAATTAAGGACAAATCTCAATTCCTTTTTGCACTAATTACCATAAGGTATGCAATGAAAGTATGTATAACTTACTTTGGTTTAACTCGGAATTGTGTTTGACTTTTTACCATATAAAATGTCATAAAGTCTATGTAAAGTTAACATCTCCCACAGACTTATTTGACAAAGTGTATTAAATTACTGCCTGGAATAATGTTGGTTATTGGTGAGCTCATGTATAATGCGTCATTTACTCAGCTAAAATCTTTGCATATTATATCATTTCATTCCTATTACACACTATGAGATAGGAATGATTCTTATACTAGTTCTTCAAATGAAGAAGCTGGGACTTTAAAAAGTTAAATAACTTGTCTGCAATCATGAGTTAACAAATGGCAGTGCCTAGGGTAGGAAGGTCTGAAGGAGATCTCACAGTGAACACTTGAAACTGACCTGCCGTGGCTGTCTTCCAGAACAGGCCCACAATGGAGGAAAAAATATTTAGAGTGGAATCAAAATTGAACTTGACAGGGACAACAGAGACAAAAGAAAGAGAAGGTTGAGATAAAGTAGGGGAGATAAGAAAATTCAGGTTATCTCAACAATTAGACAAACATATTTTTTAATACCACACAAAAATAACAGAAATGAGAGCTCTGGGAAGCTTGAAAAGCTGTCTGCATCAAGCCTCTTTCTAAGCCTTCAGGAAGATAATGTTCACAAAAATGAGCAACTTAAAATTATCAAGGCCAAATCTTATCCAAAGTTATAAGAAAAATTACATTAAGAAATATAATATTATCATTCCTAGGCACACTGAAAGCATGCCAGAAAGATATACTTGTAAAATAGATTAAAACTGTAACCTACCATTTCAAATAAATTAAAAACATCACAAAAATAATATAAAATATGGAAGAACATGATAAATAAGAAAAACTAAAGAATTAGGTCATGAAACTCAAGAAAGAATTATAAATAAAAGAAAATCTTTGAAAAAGACTAAGAATGAATAAACACCACACCAAATGCCATAAGACTAATAAAATAAGGAAAAGTTTTAAATCCAAAAAATATTTTTTAAAGAGCTAAAAAACCATTTTAGAAGATGTGACAAATATTGAAGATAGGCAAAGAAAAGTCAATACAGGGCTACCAGGGGGTCCATGAAAAAAGAAAATCAAAACAAGAAAACAGAATGAATACCAAAAATTGTAATCAGTGAAAACTTTCCAGAATATACGTATGTATTAAAACATATCCTAATACTGTATATTTTTAAATTGCTGATAAGGTGGGTTTTTAGTGTTCTCAACAGAAAAAAAGTATGTAAGGTGATGAATATGTTAGCTTAATTTAATCATTCATAATATATACATATATCAAAGTATCACATTGTACTCCACAAACATATATATGTTAATGAAAAATAAAAAATTTAAAATTAAACAAATAACCTACAATCTGAAATAATGTATCATGTACCTGAGAAGACTGACCCATAATTATCAACCAAGATATTTTCCAGTAAAATGACTGAATTCTAAAGAAAAATGAGGGGGAAAAAAACTGCATTTCAGCAAATATAGCATATGATTTATACAGGAAAAAATAGATTATCACCAGACTTTTTAATAGTAAAGACTTATGCCAAAGGAAAATATTGTCTTTAAGATACTCAAGGAAGCAGAATGTAAACTAAGAATTTTATAACCAGCAAAACTGACTTTCAAGGATATAAGGCATAGAAAATCAGATAAAAATGCAAGAACTCAGAATATTGTTCTCATGACCCTTTCTTATCTAGTTATTTTAAGAATTAAAATAACTAGGAAAATATTAACATAAAAAGTGATAGAATATAGTATAAATGTTTATATACTCTGACAATAAAGACATATTACAACATTGTAAAAAGGGGACGACAAAGGGAATAGAAAATACCAAAATATTTTAAGTATTTTATGTGATTTTAATTATAGAGGAAGTATGAATATTATTATTCCAACATTACTATGTTTAAAGGTAGAATAAAGCAAATTATTAACTGAAATTTAAATTCATCATTTCCTATGTCCTTGCTAACCAGGAGTGTTGGTGGGGAAGAAAGTAGTTAAAGAAAAATTCTCCAATGCTAGATCTGAATTAGAAATGTCAGTAGAAACACAAAGGATTTGATTCAGCTTTATTGAGGTATAACTGACAAATAAAATTGTATATATTTGAAGTGTATAACATGATTTGATAAACATACATTTTTTATAAACATATATATTGTGAAATGATTACCACAATTGAGTTAATTAACATATACATTCCCTCATATAGCTACCTTTTTTTTCTTTATTGGTGAGAACACTTAAGATCTACTCTCTTAGCAAATTTCAAGCATACAGCACAGCATTTTTGATAGTCATCATGGTGTATATTAGATTCTCATAGCTTATTCACTGTAAACTTAAAGTTTATAACCTTGACCTGCATTTCCCATTTCACCACCCCCACCTCCAGCTCCTAGCAACCACTGGCTTACTTTTTGTTTCTGTGAGTTCCACCTCTTGTTTGTTTTTAGGTTCCATATATAAGTGATGCCATAGAGTACCTGTCTTTCTCTGTCTGGCTTATTTCACTAAGCACAATGCCCTCCAAGTTCATCTATGTTGTCACATATAAAAGATTTTTATTTTTATATGGTTAATAATATTCCATTGTGTATATATCTATTTATCTGTCTATCGCATTTTTTATCCATTTATCTGTCAGTGGACACTTGGTTGATTCCATGTCTTGGCTATCATAAATAATGCTGCAATAAACATGGGGATGCAGATATCTCTTCCAGATATTGATTTATTTCCATCAGATTCTACCCAGAAGTGGGATTGTTAGATAATATGGTAGTTCTAGTTTTAATTTTTTGAGGCACCTCCATACTGTTTTCTATGATTATACTAATTTACATTCCCACAAACAACGTTCAAAGCTTTCCTTTCTCCATAACCTTGCCAACGTTTGAAAACATGAGATTTTAAATTGAAAACATATGCACACTTGCAAACACTTTCTCAGTTCTGTCTAAAGAAAAAGGCTGAAAATAATGGCTAGCCTAGTAGTTATGAACAACTTGAAACAAAATTTTACACTACAAAAAAAGAAAAAAAAAAAACAGAGCTTCATGGAGAAAGGGCTGATTCCAGGCACCCTGAGGCCAGGAGTGTACAAATAAGCTTGAAATATCTTGTCATGCCAGGTAGCAAAGAACTATCAAAGACTCCCAGGGGCATGCCAGAATAACAGGAGACTCCCACTGGCCAAAGATAGAGATGCTCTGAGTTGAAGATAAAAGACACTCCCTGCCTCCCAATTAACTTAGGCCCTTGCATACATGAAGGAGAACTGCCTAGTGTTCTGTTACTGACCCAGTATTGTACATTATTAAGAAATGTAATTCTGTTGTTCGGAGCCTTTGTACATTTTGAAGTTTATTAGCTACAGTATTTGGCCTGCCCTAATTTAACCTGGAAATAGAATTTTTATTTTCCTACAAACTCTGCCTTCCCTTACTTAGATCCTTTCTACCTGAAGTGTGGGCCTCTGGCCAGTACCACTGTCATTTCCTGGGAGCTTATTAGAAATGCAAAACCAAGGCCCCATCCAGGCCTGCTTTTAACCAGAATCTGCATTTTAATAAGATGCCTAGGTGATTATTCCACAGTATAAAGTTTGAGGAATGCCTCCCTAGAAGACCTATTGTCAAGTTCTTAGTCTCAAGCATTAGAAACTAATTCTAGCTGATTTAAGCAGAAAGATTGACCTGTCAGTTCACAAAATGGGCAAAATTCAGAAATGTTAAGACACCCCATGTCTTTGTGACAATAGGCTTTGATTCAAAATATTAGGCAGACCTGATTTTCATCTGGGTGAAACAGAGACCAGAACTCTGGGTCATACGTCCTCACCTGGTTGCAAGAGTACAGGAGGTAGTAGCCGGGAGGAAAGTTTCTTTGAAAACAAGTGTTTTGGCCATTTAAGCTTCTTATACAAGGATTCATAACATGAGGAATTCTCTGAACACAGAAAAGGAACTCAGATACTGACCCGAAAACAAAAAAGTGGCCAGCAAGGAAAATATCTGGCAGAAAACTAATTCAGGGATTCAAGCATGAGTGGAAGTGGAAAATAGAGACACATTTATAAGAAATAATTAAAAGGTGAAGAGTTGTTTATAAGGAACAAGATCAAAAGCTATGAACTAGGACTGGAATGGCAAGTATGCTACAACTGTTCCTTTCTATGCCCACAACAGACATGATTAATCAATTGCTGCATTCTTTTATGCTGAGCTCAAATACTACTTTATAATCCTTTTCAACACAGTGCTCCAAGTAGCTACTACTAATCAATCGTGTTTCTCCTTCAGGATGAAAGCTTTCTTTCTTTGCTAAATCTTCCCTGCAACTGAAGCCTTCTGCATGCCAATCTTTAGGCAGAATTGGCTATGTGTCTGAGCAACCCAATGCCATCTTGATTTTCAGAAATAAAAGTTAACACCCAAGTGGAGGCTGGGTGGATGATGTTTAATAAATGGCTGAACATTTAACATCTACCCTGTCATTTAGATAAATGTATACAAAAATCTTCTTAAGAATAATAGTGTTAACCTCTTCATTACAATGATATAAGAAATACCAGCCAAGGTCAAAACTGGGGTTAGAGGGTGATTTCAAATAGGCTCAAAAAATCTGAAGCCTTAAATCTTTCCATGAATGTGGCTGCTCCAGGCTCTACACGATTACTGACATGTTCTGCCATATTTCCTTAAGCTGTGTGGTATAATTGTTATTAAAAATGTAAAATCAAAGCAACAAAGTGACTGAGCCAGGAGCCATCCAGCCTAGGGGGCTTGACAAGTATTGAGCTTCGTTAAGTCCGGCAAAGTTTAGCCAGTCAGAAGGTCAATTAGGGTAATCAGTCAGTGCTATAATCTATCCAAAGCCACTTTAATAAGCCGAGGTGCCATCAATGCACACTCCATTGGTAATGAAGGCACTCTTCATCGTTCAGGTTGGGGTGGGAGCAGGTAGGGGGAGGAGAGGCATATCTATAAAGCCTGGGGAAGACATTTAAAGAATAATCATGGTTCTTGCTTTATTTAGTTTTCCTTATAAGAGAAATACAAAATTCTCTGGTCATTATCTTGATGAAACCAACTGTCTTTCATGAAGCAAAATCATTTTAATTGGGATACTAGCATCTCTTTTTAATGGAACCAATTACCTCTATCAGGCCCTGTGCTTTTCCCTACCCATCTCATTCATTGTCCACCAAATTCATTCAGGTCTGCTGGATCAATTAAAAGTACAACTGTCATTGTTAGCAACACTTAGATTGGAGCCAGATCAACATATGTGCCCTTAGATTTTTTTCTCTATGAGTGATGATAGTCAGTATAAAAATTAGGAACATGTCTCACTGATGGAATAGATAATTGTAGTAGATTTGTTGCATGAATAACCGTATTCTTCTATCTTCTTCTATCCATACCATTGCCATGTAACTCTGTAGTGCCTGCCCTCTATGACTCTGGGCTTGGCCATGTGTCATGTTTAGGGCCAATGGATGTTGGCCACCATGATGCATGTGGACATTTGAAAGGCTCATTCAACATTAGGTGGGCTTGGTCTTGTTCTCTGCCATCCCCATGAGAAGGACACGCCCAGGCTAGACTGCCTGTCCCAGGAAAAGGGTAACAAACCTACTGACCAGGACTGAGTCACCTCAGTCATCGCTCTCAAGGCCATCCTAGATCCATTAAGAGCAACAGAACCCAGACACAGGAGAAGGCCGGGCCAAGATGACCACCTCAGACCAGTGAGCTACAAATGCTATTGCTGTATGCCCCTGAGGTACCGTTATAATACACTGTTGTGACAATAGATAACTGATAAGATGTCATACATAGAATAAGTTTTCATGGTCACCAAATCACCTTTTGGTGAAGTAGGAGAGATATCTTGAAAATAAATTTCTGATCAATTAGTGGACTAGTTTGGTGCCATTTCAATTCATTTCTTTGCCCAAATGCACTGAAATAACAGTGGTCTACTCCTCATGTTTCATTATATAGCCATGGGCTGTGTGTAAGAAAATCACAGCTGTAATTTATTATTTTTATAGATTAAACAAATGCTTTACTTAAAAAGTTATAACAAAGAGACAAGTCATGGGGACTAGGACAGGGAAGGGTTGATCGGGGCTTTTCCTAAAGGACAGTAACAGGTACTTAGCTCCTTCTGTTGACTTCATTTTCTGCCCCAGCGCACACAAGTCAGTGTCAAATTCCTCCTTTACCTCCACGATATGCAAGAGCACTTGCCTTTATGAGAAGAGACAGTGAAAAGCTGCCTCAGGGTCCCAAGGAGTGCTGAGATCATTGTGGATCTCCAGATGGCTTAATCCAGCAGGTACAGCACCTTGACATGGTGCTGTTAAAAATGTTAGCAGAAAATGGAGCCCACGGCTGCTGGATGCAGTATAAGAAAGCCAAGGAGAGGCCAGTGGAAGGGAGAGTATATGCAAAAGACAGAAGCAACTGCAGCAGTGAGATGAGGAGAGGTGGCGAGAGCAGAAAAGCATTGGGGAAAATTAATATTTCATAATAACAATCTTCATTTAGTGCTTATTTTGTGCCAGATACTGTTCTAAAAAATTAGAATAACTTGTTTATTTCTCTCAAAAATCACTGGCTACTATTTTATTCATTTTATAGGTGAGGAGACTGAGACAATAGAATTAAGTCACTTGTCTACATTCACAAAGCTAACAGATGGCAGTGGCAGGATTTGAACCAATATTGCTTGGCCCCAGACTACATGCTTTTAAATACTAACATACACAAGCTGTCATATGTCTACTTTGTGCCAGCTTTGTGTACATTATTGACCAAAAGCAATGGTATATATGATGACAGCAGCAAACATTCCAGGAACAAATGTGATTCCTGAATGAATAAAGTATATATACAAGGGATTCTGAAAGCTCCCCTCTTCCCCACCCATGATATAGTAAGACCAAAAAGAAGAAGAGCCCCTGTGGAGAGGATAAAAGAAGAGACTCCATGGCAGATGGACACCATAAGAGGGAATCAGTGATCCTACCAGAGGTAGAAGTGATGCTGAGTCCTAATGAATCCCTACTCTGGGAGTAGAAAGAGACCTGCTCGATACTCACTATGAGACTCTCACTTTCTAGGGGTTTAGGGATCTGGAAAAAAAATGGAGAACTTGTGGTCTAAGATACGCCTACTTCAACAATGTATTTGATGAATTATACTTGCTCTAATATAACCATTTTCTTATAACTCTTAATGATCAAAATGTTTTAAAATAGTAAACTGTAAGATGCTAAATAAAGTGTGTTTCTTAGGATTCTAACTGGGTTCAAGCCAAGGGACAAGAGACTTCTCCCAGAAAGACTGGTATCCATTTTTCACGCTTTGATATGGTAATTATGGTTTATATGGAAATCCATAAGCCAGGTGGTGGCAGAGGTGAGACTTACTATAGAGAAATCTTTGAAAGCTGCAAATGCAGCTTGGTACTGTGACAATCTAGCATTCTAATTTGCATTCTCACTCTTAAGAGTATTAGGATCAAAACTTCTTCTTAAATATATCTTTTCTATAGTCCACAAACACAGGCGTATCCAAAATTGGGAACCAGAATCCTCAGCAACCAGGACCAGGGACATCTTGAACTTGGTATCAGCTAGCAAGTGCAGAAACTCATAAATACTGCCTTCATTAGCTCATGGGCCCTGTGATTTGTGTCTCTGATGAGCAGGGGCACATTTTTTTGACCCCTCCAGTAAACAGGCAATGTAATTCCTCTGTAAATTGACTACTAGAATGGTTTAAATGTCCTTGCCTACAAGCTGAAAGGCATAGTTAACACTTTTTACATAAGCTAGAAGACCAAAATTTAGCTATCAATCAACCAGGGCAGAAAGGAATGACTTGACAAAATCGTTAGTTAAGTCTGACAGGAGTCAAGAACACAAGACTTTCTTCCAATGGTTTAAATGTATGTGTGACAAAGGAATATTAATTGCATAAGACAAGACATTTAAAGGTATTAGCTCAGCACTACCAGTCTATTTTAACCAATTAAGGCTATTCATCAATGTAAATAACTGCATTTTCTTCAGCAAACCCAAAGGAATGCAGTCAATGGATCATACCTGCTCTAGCAATTCTTATTTCATGGGAGCGCAGAGTCATGAAAGAATAGACACAGTTTAACTCACTAACTCAAAAAGAAAAACAAACTGTCTCAAAAATGACCAAAAGTGTCTACCTATTGGATGGGGTATGAGGACTGTATGCTGTATATTGAGCCACATCTAATACTGCAAAAGTATTTTGTACAAAGTCTAAAAACCTGCAACCATTTGATAAATATGAAACAGTTCCCCGCAAAAGACAATCCAAGAAAAAAAATGTCTCTCTCCAGTAAACTAGTTTTGCAGAAGCTCACACTTGCATAAGACTTTGAAGGCTGTGTGCCTCATTTTAATGTGCTCAATGAAAAACACCTCTGCAATTCCTTTTACTGGAGAAATATTCATTCTTGAAAAACTAAAAAAGGTCTCTTATTTGCCTTTAATTGTGAAATTCAAAATTCCTTTCTGATATCAAGAGAAATAATGGACCTATAAAGAAAAATCTACACAAATGCCACAGTCTTATTCAGGATATTTAAGTGTTATGCCAAAGAAATGAAACGAGAGTAAACGTACAAAAATATGATGGTACAGATACTGATGCAATTAGCTCGAAGGTGGCAGGAACCTTATTATAAGAGAAATAAGAAGTCCTCAGAAAGAAATTATGCTTTATCACTTACTTACTTTACTAAACTGTACTCAAGGGCCAGTGTTCAGTCATTTATTCCTTCCACTGGCATTTAAGTAGCTCTTGGTAGAAGAAGCACTGTTTTTGGCCAGGGATACAGAAAAAAACAAGACAAGCCATCTCCTCTCACTTTCTGCTGAAAACTCCTCCACTGTCTCAACTCCCAACTACTAACAAAGCTACAGTGATCAACATGACCTCATACATGGTTGACTGGCCTCATAAATGGTGCTTAGAGGTAAGCATGAGTTATTCCTGTCAAATGTATTGGAGGCTGGCCTAAACAACACTGTAACAAAGTCTAATTTTTCTACATTTCTTTCACACCATATTGCACTTTATTTTTCTTACTTAAAGATTCTCTTAAGATTTCTCCACCCCTCCCTCAGAACAGGCATTCTTTCAATTGCCCAATGTCTAACTTAGCCCAGAAGAGTTGGCATTTCAAAAGGGTGAAATTTTAGGTGGCAAGGGTAAAGGTGGAAAAGACATTTCCAGCATAACTACCTTGCTCAGATCTCTGAACCCAGACCAAAAAGCAGGTCAACTCTTCTGTGTATTTGGAAGGTCTACTCAGTTTCTGGCTGCTTATTTTAATAATAATCCTGTGCATGTCCTGTTTTTATAGCCTGCAGAGAACTTTCCTAGACATTGTTTCATTTGACCTTCCTTACAATGTCATGGTGTGGGTGAAGGGTGCAGTTCGTAGGGTGTGCATCATTATTTGTGTTGTTTAGATGAGGAAAGGGAGGGTCCTCTGGTTGCATATAGAAAATGCCAGAGTCAGGTGTTTGGGTTCCAATAATAGTGCCATTTTACTTAAGATCTATGTGTTTACGGACCTGGCTGTTGAAGTCCACAAATCCTAACTGGACAAAGGTCACTTTTCTTTCAATTCTTCACTCCCACCCCTAGTCAATTACTTACTCCCAGCCTTATGTCCCATCCACCATTGCTTGCTCCAAAAGGAGATCTAAGATCAGATGCCTGGATGTTTTATTCTGAGTATCTAATATCTGCCATTGATTAACTGGTGTTGAATAGGCACAAGCTTCTTGAATCCAGTGTGAAAGAGTCAAAAGCTGTGTCAGTAACAGAATAACCTTACCCTACCAAGGACTTTTAGGAAGCTTGTAATATGCCCCCAAAATGATTTAATCCCCTCACAATTTAATTGGTAATTGGGAAAGACAATTACTGAATGGATGGATTTGATGGCAGGCTAAGAGCAGAAGCCTATAAAAAATGTGTGGTTAAAGAGCATGAAGCAAGATACAGAGACGAGCTCTCAAAAACTATTATTTCTTTCTAATGGGGTCAATTCTACACACCTGTTATGGTGTGGTAGGATTGGTACCAGGTAGAGTCACCTGGCCTGTACTTCCACATGTCATGCATTCCACATTACAGCACAAGTCCTGTGGGTCTTAGAAGAACGTCTATTATAAATATAAGCACCCGGGGAGGATCCCAGACAAAACTCTCTACTTCTCACTCTAGGTATGAGTGAAACCTCAGTTCACTTGAGTGGGATGGGTAACTTGGGGGAATAAGATACTGTTGAGTGAGGAAGGGAGAATGATGAGCACTTACTTCTTGGTGCAGATGTCACTGATAAATGTACCTCTGAAGTTTCTGGCCATTTGTGATCAGTAAAGGGCTCAACACATTTTCTAAAACAGAAAACCATTTACCACACTCCCCTGTTTTACTCCAGTTACGGATAATGGTGTACCTCCAAGCTACCTTCTCTCTCCAGAGTTCTGCTGCCATATGCAATACTTTTCACTTCCTGTCTTTAACTATTGCACAGCCTTGCATTTCCAACAGCTGCTGAATTTTTCCCTAGAGGTACTTCATTTCAGATAGAAGCCCAATGATTACTCCACATTCCCAACTTTGTGGAAATCCTATAAAATGACTGGTGCTGTCGCTATTTAAGGGAAACGTAGTTGGATTCAAGGTCCTTTAGCTTTTCAGGGAATTCAGGTGCTTACATCATATTTGCCTTGTCTCAAGCTAGGTTTACTTTTAGAGCAGGGATTGGCAGACTCTTCCCTGTAAAGGGCCAGGTAGTATAGATTTTGGCCTTTGTGAGCCAGTTAGTCTCTGTCATGACTACTCAAGTCTGCAGTTGTAGCACAAAAGCAGTCAATACAACATTGTATAATCAGAGGGCTAAGTTTGGGACAGAGATAGTAATTGGCTGATGATGTCTGTTCTAGATGGCTTCATCAGTGGATTTTAGTCTTATATGCCTCTCACTCTATACATAAGTTTCTACTGTAATCTCTGGCTATTTCAAGCTCCATTTACCCACTGCTTACTTATAACCAAGCATCTGCTGTGTCCAGAAGCTACCTCCTTAAGAAGAGAACTGAGGAGGCTAACTGTGGCCTCTAAGAGCCCCCAGGTGATCAGTGTGACTGGTATTTGACCAAATGACTTTTGTTATTTCTTTGCCTCATAGTCTGCTAGAAAGCAAAGGTTATTCTAGTGGTCCCTAAGAAATTCCTTTTCTAATATAAGCTTTGAGGCAAGGAAGGAAGAGGAAAGTTACATGGAAGAGTAGAAGTTGTATCTAGTTGGGTTGGCTGGCCTGCTTAATGTAGGTGTTCTGACCTGGACTGGACCCTAAATCATGAGTTTCCTGCTGATTTGGCAACAGTATCACGGGTACTTCCACAGACTGCCCAAACACATAGAGAATGCACCCAGAGCAGCAGGCAAGCTGGTTGCTATGGCAACTTGTGATACAATGCCTACTTGATCAGTCACAAGTTATCCCCTTTCTTTTTTTTTTTTTTTTTTTTTTTTGAGATGGAGTCTCTCTCTGTTGCCCAGGCTGGAGTGCAGTGGCGTGATCTTGGCTTACTGCAACCTCTGCCTCCTGGGGTTCAAGCGATTCTCCTGGCTCAGCCTCCTGAGTAACTGGGACTACAGGCGCCCACCACCATGCCTGGCTAATTTTTTGTATTTTTAGTAGGGACGGGGTTTCACCATGTTAGTCAGGATGGTCTTGATCCCCTGACCTCGTGATCTGCCTGCCTCGGCCTCCCAAAGTGCTAGGATTACAGGTGTGAGCCACCGCGCCCAGCCATCCCCTTCCAACTAGTTAATTTGGTATCTATAGATACAGCCTCAGGGCCACATTGATCTAAGCTTTTGTATTTCAAAGGAGGGGCTGAAGGAAGTCTGCTCAGAGTCCATTAGTGCTGACTTCTCCCTGCCCTTGGAACTCAGCATCCTCCCACTCCCATTTCTCTGGTTTCCCAGCCTTGCTCAAAGGTGCATTTTTTTTTTTTTTTTTTCGAGAAGGAGTTTTGCTCTTGTTGCCCAGGCTGGAGTACAGCGGCGCGATCTCCACTCACTGTAACCTCTACCTCCCGGGTTCAAGCGATTGTCCTGGGAATACAGGCGCAAGCCACCATGCCCAGCTAATTTTTGTATTTTTAGTAGAGATGGGGTTTCACCCTGTTGGCCAAGATGTTCTCGATCTCCTGACCTTGTGATCCACCCACCTTGGCCTCCCAAAGTGCTGGCATTACAGGCATGAGCCACCGCGCGTGGCCCAAAGGTGCTTTTTTAGCTTTACAGTCACCCCCTTTAGAAAGTTGCAACTCATACTGTAGCTACTACTTAAGACCTGATCCTTGTTGAAATTGAAGGAATCAAATAAAAATCCAGAAGTCCTGCCCTTAACAGTTAAACAGGATTGATGCATTTGTGAAAAACTAAGAAATTATGGAAGGAAAGAGGATGGGTCTGGGGCTGATTAATCACCCAAACTTCTGACATTTATGGTTGGATCAAAGAGAAAAATCCACTCGTATCCTCAAACTCCTCAGGACAAATGGTCCTCCTTTAATCCTGGAATGCTCAAGTATAGTACATTCAACCATTTCTTACTGAATACACCAGGCAAGTCTGCTAGTCTCCTGATATGCATTTAATCAGATATTCCCCCAGCTAAAATGAAAGTCCTTAACTTTTTTCCCTTACGATTAATTAGAATAATAATTATCAAAATCCTATTCACAGTTCAGTTTCTGGCATGGAGCTGGACACAGATATGAATGGCTTAAGGAAGAAAGAAATGGTGATTATATTAAACACGAAGCCAATTATTATAATTATTACAGAGAAACTCAGGTCTCTTTAATAATTGATATTTACCTTATGCTCTTCCCATTAAAGAATTTTAATAAAAGCTATAAACTAAGAGCAAAGTGTACCAACTTTAACAACCACAGTCATTAAAAGGACAGGCTTCAGAGTCAGCCCACTGGGGTTTTCTAACTTATGAGCTTTATATCAGCAAGAAATTTAATCTTATTATTGGGATTTCAATACTCTACTCTGAAAAAAAAAATCTTTTTGATAGTAATATCTCTCTGAAGAATTGCAGGGATCGTCAGTAAAGAATCAAGTAAAGAATGGACACTAAGAAACTGTCAGTCTCAGTGGACAGCTTTACTTTTCTGACCTTCATACATAACCGGGTACAAACAGGAGTAATAGATCAGATGATCAAGATAGCTGATTATTTCAGTTATCTCAGTGACCAGAGACATGCCCAGTTCCTAAGCCTAACCATTCTTAGCACTCATAGCTACGATAAGGCAAGGCAATTGTTGGTGAAGCCATGGCTTTGAATGCAATAATGTTTAATATTTGTAGGTCTCTGGAACTCTAAGTAGAGTTCTTTACTGAAGTTTTTATCTGGGGCTTACACATAGGAAGAGAAATCAGTTTTGCAGCACAAAATCAACATAATGGCTGATAATTACAAAATCACTGATCTTAACTCAATTTTCTAACAAGTAAAATTACCCAATAATTGTACCAACTGCTGTAACGAAGGAATTAGCTCCCATCTTTAAAGCTGAGGTAAACAAAAGGCATCTGAATATTCCTGAAGAAAGACCTCTTGCCCTGAGAAGACCTATAGTGTCCCTTCCAGCCCTAAGAAACTATGAACCCATGATTTCTGAATCAATAGCTCCTTTTTTAGTTGAGAAATAAGTCCACAAAATAGTACTATTTTTCCTCTCTCTCCTTTCCCCAACTCCTACCCATCTGCTCATTTTGGGGGTAACCAAAAATCATTAGACACAGGTAACCACATACTTACTAGTCTGCTTTTAAAATAAGTGTTCAAAGAGATTATAACCTTCTTCAAGTTAAGAAGATATGTGATTTTCCTCCCTCATTGGGGAACATTCTTTGTTGAGAGAATTACATATATTACTATTTTTTTCTCTATATAATGGGAAAATCAACAAATCCAGGAGCGGTGTTTTTTCGAAAAAATTAATAAAATCGACCACTAGCTAGACTAAAAAAGAACAAAATAGAGAAGAATCCAATAGACATAATAAAAAACAATAAAGGGGATATCACCACTGACCCCACAGAAATACAAACAACCATCAGAGAACACTATAAACACCTATGCAAATGAACTAGAAAATCTAGAAGAAATGGATAAATTCCTGGATACATACACCCCCATTTTGTGAGGCCAGCATCATCCTGATACCAAAACCTAGCAGGGATATAATACAAAAAGAAAACTTCAGTCCAATATCCCTGATGAATATCGATGCAAAAAATCCTCAATAAAATACTGGCAAACCAAACAAAGTAGCACATTAAAAAGTTTATCCACTACCACCAAGTCAGCCTCATCCCCAGGTTGCAAGGCTGGTTCAACATACACAAATTAATAAATCTAATTCATCACATAAACAGAACTGAAGACAAACATCACATCACTCTCTCAATAGATGCAGGAAACGCCTTCAACAAAATTCAACATCCTTTCATGTTAAAAACTCCCAATAAACTAGGTATTGATGGAACATACCTCAAAATAATAACAGCCATTTATGACAAACCTATAGTCAATATCATACTAAATGGGAATTTTCCATACTCTAGTATGACAAAAATGCCTATTCTGGGTACAGTTTCTTGAAATGTGGCACCACATGTGCATCAGTAAACATTATGTGTAGAGTAAATTAAACTGAGCCTTATAATTAGGCAGTAAGGAAATTGCTGTAGACCTGAAAGAGTAAATCAGCAGTATTAAAGTGTTCTCCATTTTCTCTAAAGCACTTCAGAGTGCCATAAAAAGCCCATGTCACTGTGATAAACATCAAGAAGAAATGCATTTTGAACAAGACAACCTAAAAGACAATAGCAATTCAAATAGGTCTTAAAACCTGGAGTCCAAGGTGTCATCTCATAAAATTTAAAAGCCAGCCCTTTTGTCACTACTGTGAAAGGAAAAAGAAAGCCATCTGACATTGAGACTTTGCTGGGGAACTTTCTCCTACAGCAGGTGCAATAAAGATTTTGATAGATAGAGGCTCTGGAGCAGAACCAGGACTAACAAGAGGTTCATCCATGATGAAGAAAACAGTAACATTGTAAATACAGACAGAATCAGTATTGCTGATTTTTCTTTTGCTTGCAGCTTCAACAAGGCTCAACACTGCACTATCTTATTTATGATGATCCTGTCTTTATTTACAACGTTGATGTTTTGTTCATCATGGACTTCTGCATTATTTTTGATTTTTTAAAATGTTGCACACAATATTATTTATTTTGATTACTGAGCTTTTTGGTAGCCCCTAAAGTCTTGCACCTGAGGCTAGGCCTCACTTGCCTTACCCTTGTCCTGGCCCTGCTCCAGAAAGTACAGATCTTTCCAAGCCCTACAATAAGAAGCAGTGAACAATCAGACCATTCACTTCTAACCTATGCCCAGAGGAGAGGAGCCTTGTGAAATAATAAGAAATATATAAATATATAGAATTATATAAATATATAATTTATATTAAGCATAATTTATACATTATAAATTATATAAATATATAATATAGAAATATATAAATTGGCCATTGCCCCTGGTTCCTGGACCCCTCATTCAGACCTCTGCCCTGGTTCCTAAAACCCTTGTAGATAAGGGGTACTAGGAGAATCTTTTGTTCTAATATTTGGTCTTTAACCCCAGTAACTGACACAGAACTCTTAAAATCTTTGTAATTTCCTAGGTAGTAACATTGGAAACAGCTTCTAAAGCCACTGAAATTTCTTGGGTGACAGCATCTTTTATTCTAATGAGGCAATTTTTGATGGGCTCCTGGATAGCCCCAGGATCCAGGCTGTTTGCAAGGGAAACCAACCATGTGATTAGAAGGTGAGAACTTTCAGCCCCACCCACCCCAACCTCCAGAGAGGTGAGAGAAGCTGAAGGTTGAGTTAATTGCCGATGGCCAATGACTTAATCAATCATGCCTATGCAATGCATAAAAACTCAAAAGGACAGAGTTTGGAAATCTATTGGTTGCTGAAAAAAATGGAAGTACAGGGAAGGTGGTGTACCCAGAGAGGGCATGGAAGCTCTGAGCCCCTTCCCACATACTTCATCCTATACGTCTCTTCCATTTGGCTGCTCACCTGTATATTCTTTATAATAAATAGGTAAAAGTATGCAATTTGCCTGAGTTCTGTGGGCCACTCTAGCAAATTAATTGGACCTGAGGGAGGGATAATGGGAACCCCCCAATGTATAGCTGGTCAGTCAGAAGTATAGGTGACAACCTTCTACTTTCAACTGGCATCTGAAGTAGAAGCAGTCTTGTGAAAATGAGCCCTTAGTCTATGGAATCTGAAGTTATCTCCAGGTAGACAGTGTTAGAATTGAATTATAGGACAGACAGCTGGTGTCAAAGAACTAGTCAGTGAGGGAAAATCATACCGCATACATTTTGGTGACTAGAGGTAAACTGTGCTAAGGAGGGTGTGTGGCAAAACACTGGTTTTTTTTTTTTCTATCTCTTACAAGCCTCAAACATGGATTTTCTGCCCCTGAAAACAGGTATTATCTCTGTGAAGTGGAAAGGTCTAATAGAGGCCAAGGAGATTGGAGAAGAGCTGGAAGGCCTCACAAATCCTCAAAAATACCACCAGAGGGACTGGGATGAGGTCTGAAAGTTCCATCTATCAGAAACAAAGACAGTGGAATTCAAACATGGGAGAATATCAGAAATAAGTAGGAAGCTTGTTATGACAGAGATTTTAAGGTGCCACCAGAGGTACATGAAGTCAGAATCTCCCAAAATGGAGTCAAATATGTTCATTTTAGCTGCTCTTGAGCTAAGTCTTCTCAAGCCAACTGAGTAACAGGAAACTACTGGATTAGGGTATCCTCATTAATCATGGAAATTATCCTCAAAATATAAGTGAACTTTTTAGACTAGCATTTTTAGCCCTTGAGACAATGGAACCAGAGACATGTGAGTTTAGAATGGAGGCAAGTTGATGATTGGGATATTTCCTGGGTGCGGTGGCTACAGACAGGGGATTCTTCACTCTTTCAGCACCTGTGTGGTACAGGCTTACTTTATTTTGGGCACTAGGATATTACCTGAAGAAACAAAGACTAGAAAGACATGAGCACTGGCAAAAACAAATAAACAACTTAAACCCACTGCAAAAAGTGTCATGATAGAGATATTTTTAAATGCTCTGGGAGTCTACTGGATAAATCCTGTTTACAGGAATTGGATAAAGTTGTGATGATAAGGTGACATTTAAGCTAAGCCTGGTAGGAAAAGATGTGAGTTTTCTTGGAAGAAAACAAAAAGGGTGGTGGGAGCATTCCAGGCAGAAGCAACACAAGTGCAAAGGCAGAAGGATCTGGAAACACTGGCTTATGATACTGCTGGGGCAATCATAACTAGGGTCTAGGAGTTACCAGGGGGCTGGGGTCTAGGATACTGGTTATGAGGCTGTGGCCAGGGCCATTTTTTTGTGTGTGAAAAGCAGTGGATTAGGGCCAATAGCAGTGGAGAGGAGCAATGGACTCAAAATGCATTTAGGAGGTGGTATCAATTGGATTGAATGACTGACGGAGATTTAAGGAATAACAAAAGGAGGAGTTGCATGGGACTGTCACTGTCTTGAAAAGTGGATCACAGTGGGAAACACATAATTGTGTAGAGCCATGGTGGGGTGAAGGTTTGGTTTTAAGATAATCTGGAAATTTCATTCAGCTCAAAAAGAGGACAAAGATGAGTCAAGGGCATGTAATGTAAACAGAGGGTTGTTAAAACTAACATCACCTTCTTCACAATTTTCCACCCAAGCAAAGAGCAATGTTGAATTCCCTCAGCCATCAGCAGTGGCATCCATGGGAATCACGAAGACACAACATGAGGACATCCTGGAGCAAACGGGCTCCCACCAGGACTGGTGGCGACAGCAGGCGTGGCAGAGCCTGCAGGAAGATGACTCACTTTCTGAATTTCAGATTTGTCCAGCCTCCTCGGGAAATGGGGAGATAAAGAAATATCAGCAGTCCTGATGGAAATTTCCCCTGGGAAAGATGATGCCAGAAGCCATTTCAGGTAATAAAAGGTAACCTCAGCAAGGAGGGGTCAAATGGAACAGATATATTTGGCTACAAGCTGACTGTAAAGATCCACTGAGTACATTCAGCCAGAATCAAGGCGATTAGCTGTTATCATCAGCTCTAGAAACACCTCAATTCAGGCCATAATGGTAGATGCACCACACACTCTAAAATTATCTCGTTTTCAGTGACAGTTTTGGATAAGAATCCCAGTCTAAACATAGCCTCCAACAACAAATATGGGCCAACCTCACTTAACCAGGATGGGTGTAGTAAAATGAATGTTCTGGTGAACTGAAAGGGCATTCTATGAAACAATCTTTGTTATTTAAGTCACCATGGTTGAAAATATTCTAAGTTTCCCTGCTTAGGAATTTCATGCTGAAAAATGTGATGGCATTTTTGTTTCATAATCCTACAGTGGATCTTCCAGTCTCAGGATCACGATTCTTAATAGTATTATTCTCTTTGCTAAAAATAGAAGAAGGTGTTGGGAATTGAACCAAACACAGACATTATCTGGAAGGTGTTTTGGGGCTCAGTCATTGCTATTTACTCCTTCCCTTCCCACTTTTCCTTGATTTCTAGGACCTAGAGAAATTAGTAGAAAAGAATAAATTAGTAGTTGAAGCTTCTACTTCATTTAGAGTTTTCATGTTCATACTTACTTTATAGATCCCTCTGCTCAGTATATTGTACCATTTGATGAAACAATGTTGATCGACCTACTAGGCTCTTTGCTCCTTTGTGTGATCTAGACTTGCTAGTGTCAAGCCAATGTGTGAACAACCAACCATATGCTGGCTTATAGAAATAAACTGAACCACTTCGTGAATTGAATAGTACCTTGACAAAAGAACAGCTAGCCCAAGATGACATTTCAAGAACCGTTTCCAACTGATGAAATAATGTACTTTGGACTTGGCCTAATGACTATTTTCCAGGTGAAAGTAAATGGTGCTCTGACATTTAGGGTTGTTTTCTCAGGATTTTCCTAAGGTAGAGGTAGCGTGAATGTACTACCCATCATCAAGGGATACATCCAAAGGATGGCCTTTCATGGTATTGAGGTCAGGAGTTTGATACCAGCCTGGACAACAGGGTGAAACTCTGTCTCTGCTAAAAGTACAAAAAAAAAAAAAAAAAAAAAAAAAAAATTAGCCAGGTGTGGTGGCACATGCTTGTAATCCCAGCTACTTGGGATCCTGAGGCAAGAGGATCACTTTAGCCCGGGAGGTGAAGGTTGCAGTGAGTTGGGATCGCACCATTGCACTCCAGCCTACTACCTACACTGCTCTGCTCCTCCTGGTATTTTTGATTCTAATTTTTGGTGTTTCTGATTCCATTTCTTTCTTTCTTTTTTTTTGAGATAGAGTCTTGCTGTGTTACCCAGGCTGGATGCAGGGATGTGATCTCGACTCATTGCAACCTCCGCCTCCCGGGCTCAAGCAATCCTCCTGCCTCAGCCTCCCAAGTAGCTGGGATTACAGGCATGTGTCACCATGCCGGGTGAATATTTTTTTTTTTGTATTTTTAGCAGAGACAGAGTTTCACCATGTTGGTCAGGCTGGTCTTGAACTCCTGACTTCAAGTGATCCTCCTGTCTCGACCTCCCAAAGTGTTAGGATTAAAGGCATGAGCCACCATGCCCAGCCTCTGATCCCATTTCTATTTAGCTGTCTCTGGGTTCATGTTTCTTGTATTTCAAATCCCACTTGCTGCATGATCACTTTCTGATCTCCATGTTTCCACAGCAGCTTGATAATCTGACCTAGACTCCAACCTCCAGGGATTGTTAGCAATTATGTAGAGTTTCAGTTTACAGAACACAAACCTTAACACTTGGAGGAACTCAATATTCTGTAATATATTTTGTTGCCATGTAGATAGCCTCATATCCTTATGAAGAAAAACAGATTCAAATCCAGAAATAAATGATTTAAAAATGTTTTTTTTACAATGAACTTAAAAATAATCGGCCCTATCATGAACAGATGTGAGAAAAAGAATAGAATGCCTTAACATTCTCTTTTTTCTGTAATTATTCTGGAAAGTCTCTAATTCACGTTTTGAGAAGCCAGATACCTAAACATAATTGCACTTTTTTAAAAGAGAATCCAATGAACCATAACAGCTGGAGACCCAAGAGATGATATATCACAAACAAGAACCATGTTTTTGACATTTACTATAGTTGTTTTTTTTTTTCTTTTCACAGTGCCTTCGTGCCACCAATTCCAAATCTTAGAGTTGTAGATGTGCTGCTCAAAACCTCAAAGCACTTCTACATATTTATGTGAACCTTCCTTCTTCCCCACATGCATTTCCCAGAGTGCATTAGTATATGGTTGACCCACATGCATATGCTGGTTCTATGGAGAGGCAGGATGGAGTAAAATTTATGAGTACAAGACCCTACAGCCAGATTGCCTGGCTGCAACTTCCATACGTCCACACCCTATATGGCCATGGGTGCTGTACTGGTCTGTTCTCACGCTTCTAATAAAAACATACCTGAGACTGGGTAATTTATAAAGGAAATAGGCTTAATTGATTCACAATTCCACAAGGTTGGCAAGGCCGCACAACCATGGAGGAAGGTGGAGGAAGAGCAAAGTCACATCATACATGGCGGCAGGCAAGAGAGCATGTGCAGGGGAACTCCCCTTTATAAAACCATCAGGTCTTGTGAGACTTATTCACTATCACAAGAATGGCATGGGAAGGACCTGCCCCCATGATTCAATTACCTCCTACCAGGTCCCTCCCATGACATATGGGAATTATGGGAGCTACAATTCAAGATGAATGGGTAGGGAAACAGCCAAACCATATCAGGTATAGTACTTGGCTTCACATCCTCATCTGTAAAATGAGCATGGTGACAATCTTTTCGAGCTAGTGTGTGGATTAAATGTGGTCAATACGTGGAGATAACTTAGAACAGTTCCAGGCACCTTGCAAGGACTTAATACAAGTGGGTTATAAATTAGTTTACATTTTATGGACAGTGATTTTACAAGCTCTCCATGGTAACTGTTCACCTTCAGCCAGAGTTTGTACATAAGGAATTGGGTCAAAAAGGAGACAGCTAAGGAATTTTTTAGTTGTAACTGTTTTTTATTAATCTTGGAAGATTTTTCTGTAGTACTACTTGGAGACACAATATTAATGAATCAGCCTTTAAACATTCCATCCAATAACATGTTTTGCTTATTGATTTTTAATGCCTTGTTATATTACTATTCTAAGTACTCACCCTAATGTAAAAGCATTCTATATATAAATTTTTGTTGTTACAAATGTTTTGATTGTAACAATAGAAATTGAGACCTTTGTCAGGTTGACACTCACTAAATCTCATTGCTGGAATCATTGTGGTGGCTAGTAAGGGTGAAGGAATAAGAATTAGGCGTTTGATTTGTTTTGGGAGTGAAAGAGTTGCTAAGTTTAGCAACATTGTAATGTCATAGATATTATTTATTAGCTTCTCAGAGAGAAATGTCTGGGTGCTGATTTACCAACTTGGAAAAAACGGGGACTAACAAAAGTACAAAAATAATATTCAGAATCAACTAGCATCCCTGTAACTGTAGGAAAAATTAAGAGATCCTACCTAGAATAGTTCACAGGTGGCACAGAGCAAAAGGGAATAGGGGTGCAGCTGGCAGACACTGACTGTGTCTTCTCTGGGGGATGAACAGACCATGTGGGCCACTAGGCACCCAGAAGGGGCATCAGCCAAGAGCTATTGTTTCCACACTGGGCTGATTCCAGAATCACAGCAGTGACAATAGCTCACATGCGGGGCCTGCTGTGTGCCCACAGCTTTAAAATGAGAACACAATGCTTAAAGCTGGCAGTTATCATCCCCTAAATCCATTTTTGATTCTAAAAAAAATACTCCTTAGGAGGATTCTGCTCTACCACTGCTCCCTGTCATGGGTTTGACTGGCAAGATGGATTCATGTTAATCAGTTTTAAATGATACCTTTGTTTCTCTATAATCTTTTTCACCATTTATAATGCCCCAGTTCCTTGGGATATGTTGCCTCAAGAGAGGAGTTCTACTTACCTGAAAATTCCACTTAAACCAAAACCCTTTATATTCAATTAATCTTGATTTCTTTAAGTATCTACAAGTGTAATTCCACTTTCTTTCATTAAGAAAGTCCAAGATAACGATCATGATTGACATTATTTCTTTTCAGTTTGGTGGCTACAACTTTTCAAACCTCCAGGGTCACCCTTCTGAAAAGCACTGCCCAAACTTAGGGCTACGAGGAGGAGGCAGGAGACTGAAAGAGCGGGACATCATGAATGTCACTAGAAATATTTTTTATAAACTAAAATATTTGATTTCACCTTTTTCCCGAATGAGATTCAATCTCTCTAAATATTATACAAAGGAATACATGTGTACAGGGAAGTGGACATGATCACTAAGGGTTCTCTTTTAGAATCTGCTCTAGCATACATTTATCTGTAACTGAAAGAATAGAAAGTATCTCAGCAGTATACATTTGTTTGAGCCATTAGCATTCTCTGAGCCACTATTGTGGAGGGGCTATCAGAGACCCAGGTAACATCTTGTTAATCTAATTACTAGTTACCCAAATCTAAGCTTATGACCTACCTGGGCCAAACAAATTAGTCATTGCATGTTCCATCTGTCCCAGTGCTAGGTAGGTTCAATTTAGATCAGAGAAGCTTTTGTGCCACTACAGGTGTACATGGGGTGGCAAAGAGATGAGAGGAAAGACAAAAATATCTCAACATATGGGCAGGGATGAAACTGACAGATGGGGACCATCGTCATTTTGGAAAGGCAGATTGGAGAAGAGAAAGATGTTTCAACCAAATTCATGGATATGGTATGAAATTATGCCATAACTGTTGGATCTTAATACCATGAAACAATTCTCCTTTTATCCTTATTCCTCTATATTTTGAAGAAAGGTAAGGGAAAAAAATAACATACATGGAATAATTTCAGGAAAGGACACATTCCTTCCACTGCCATCTTACAGGTAGCTCTCTAAGGAGCTTGTCACCTAAGCATTTAAAATTACACCATCATTTTTCACCTTCAAATTTTACCACTGTCCTCTGCTAAAAAGAGTCAGCCCTTTCCAGGAATTGTAACACAAGGGTAAAAATTACTTTTTCATTCCTTTCTAGTAATAATAATAATAATAATCCTGCTATGATTGGTCCATGATTGAAAAGAGCTGAGGGGGCTTGTTCTTGAATGTAAAAAACTGTAATCACTACAGAGACCAAGGGATCAGGAAGATGGGAAGTCCCAGTTCATGAATTTTACCTGGTTGACAATCTAGCCAAAGGCAAGACCTGGAGATGTCCTCCTACTGCTTTTAAAAATCTGTGATTATCAGTCATTGGGACCTCTGACATAGGAATGAGAATATCCCTTAGACTCACACAATCTTATACAGCTTAAAAAAAAAAAAAAAAGAGTTCACAGATCTAGTTTGGCTCCTTACTTTTATAAGACCAAGAGATGAAGGATCCACAATCATGCTGCCAGTTTAGCGGCAGAGCTAACACTAAAACCAAGGGCTCTGATATCTGATTCAGTGTTTTCAACTAATCTCCATCCCAATTCCTGCCACCCGTATAATTTCATATCAAATGGGGATATGTAGAGATGGTCTAAGAGAGCAAATAGATAGAGACCTGGCCATATATTCATTTGCTGTTAGTTACTAATACCTAAAAGGACAATGTTTTATTCTGCCTTATTTCAAAGTAAAATAAAAGGGAATGTTTCCCCCAAAAGGTTTGTTAGCTGGGGAGCTAGAATATTCATATTCCAGAAATAATTGTGATATCTTCTGAAGGACACCAGATCAAGTGTGTCTACACCTTCAGGTGATGTCTTGATAAAAGCCAAGAAGCTCCCCTACAGTCATCAGAAGTGGTGGGTTCCTCTCATTCAAATCATTTCCAAGTTGCTGCTTGGCCATTCTTGCCCAAGCCTCTTGCTAATTTTGTTTGTATTTCACACACTGCAGGAGCAAATGCTGGATGTGGCCATGCTAACCCAATTGTTTCAGCTGCAGAAAATACAGCAGGTGCTGCCATGGCAGTGGCTGGTTTTAGCTGGCTGTCACAATCAACAATTAGTGAATGAGATGGACATAGTCAAAGCTATAGCAGGAGACAGGATTCTGCTCTCCTGGGCAGAAATCAAGAAGAGGGGGTTTTATTATAAATCAGTGGGTGGTATAATCTCTTTCAGAGAAATAGTACTACCAAAGAAAGAGGAGTTCATCATGGCCACATACAAAATCAGGGTTCTAAGGCAACATTTACCAGTGTTCACACAACACTTTCAAGGAGAAAAAGGGCCCTGACCGGAGATTTCTCCCTATTAAGAAAAACAGACCCATCAAACTAATGATGTCATTAGCCATTTTATTCCCTGCTTCCCAAACAACCATCTGATAAGCAAACTTTCTCCTAGATTTATGTTCCCAAGGGAATACACTGGCCAAGAGACCTTAATTAACCCATCAGATTAAGAGTTGTATTTCTCATTAACCATTAGCATTCTGGCTTATCACTAAATTCCCGGGAGTTTGATAAGTAAGAACCAGCAAAGATCAGAGACAGGCTCTTGGCATACCTGGATTTGGAAAACTAAAGACCAGATGTAGAAGTAGTGAATTCATCCAGTCTCCACTGGGACAGATTCGATCTGGGCAGTGAGAAGCCGCCTGCTTGCAACTGGCTCATCTCTGCCCAGCAATCTCTACCTTGCTGATAAAATGGGGTTTTTATTTGTATATGTAGATGTTATAAAGAATAACAACCTCATCGTCATCTCCAAGAAGACACCCTGGAAAAGGATATTGTTGGAAACCACTACTACATATCAGGGACTTAAAGTAAAAATAAAAAATAGTACCTGTCTCCTTAGATCTCTTGTTTTCTTAGTCATCTTATCAATTGCAATGTTGAGAGGATCTCCTTTTTCTTTCCTTCCAGTCTATGAAGAAAAGAGAAATAATTTCTGATTTAGCATATTCGATGTTAGAGACATTAAAAATTAAAAAAAAATCAGGAAAACATGCGATGTTAAATTCAAACAATTTTTTAAAAAGATTATTTTCTTTTTTTATTTTTTTTATTATACTTTAAGTTTTAGGGTACATGTGCACAATGTGCAGGTTTGTTACATATGTATCCATGTGCCATGTTGATTTCCTGCACCCAATAACTCGTCATTTAGCATTAGGTGTATCTCCTAATGCTCTCCCTCCCGCCTCCCCCCACCCCACAACAGTCCCCGGAGTGTGATGTTCCCCTTCCTGTGTCCATGAGTTCTCATTGTTCAATTCCCACCTATGAGTGAGAACATGCGGTGTTTGGTTTTTTGTCCTTGCGATAGTTTACTGAGAATGATGTTTTCCAGTTTCATCCATGTCCCTACAAAGGACACGAACTCATCATTTTTTATGGCTGCATAGTATTCCATGGTGTATATGTGCCACATTTTCTTAATCCAGTCTATCATTGTTGGACATTTGGGTTGGTTCCAACTCTTTGCTATTGTGAATAGTGCCGCAATAAACATACGTGTGCATGTGTCTTTATAGCAGCATGATTTATAGTCCTTTGGGTATATACCCAGTAATGGGATGGCTGGGTCAAATGGTATAAAAAGATTATTTTCAATACATAACTATAACATGATTTGGTCTCTAAAGTTGGTTTTTCCTGAAATAATAATTAAAATTGATAAAAACCAATACGTTCTCAGGATGGTTACACATATGTCCATATTCAACTCCACACAAATCTGTGTTTTCATCCCTCCTCCAGATGCTTAGCAGTTAAGTAAATATAACAAGGATGTTTTGTTTTTGCCTTCAAATACAAATGCTTTGTGTGTCTATATTGTGTAGGCACATTTCTGAACAGAAGATAATTGAGATAATAAAAACTAAATCAAAAAGGATTTTAAGTAAATCACCAGAATTCAGAATTTTATACCAATATTTTTTAAGCCATATTGCAACTTCTGTATCAAATTCAAAAGAGATGCTTTGCTAGAAAATACAGTATTGCCAATCTCTGCTCTGTCACGTAGTGGAATGCTAAAAGTGATAATAAGCAACCCACAGCTTGAGGTCATGAGGAAAATTTCCTTTATGACTATAACAGGCAGAGGTAGAGAAAAAAAAAAGTGTTCTTTAATAAATTATTCACTTGGAAGTTTCACTAGTTTCCTATTTCTTTGCTTTTTCTTCTTTTTTCGGTGGGTACAGAAAAACAATTAAAACTCAACAGAAAAGAATCCCCATTGTCTTTTTAAAAGAGCAACAAGATTCCCATGGATGCAAAGCTCTATAAACTTTATGGATGACAATTATCTTCCCCTTAAAAGACAAATGTTTTCAAAAACCTTGTCAAATTGATTAAATTATCTAAACTTTAGTCAAACACTACAGATTGATTCATTTATGGTGCTAGTGGCAAGTCAATTATTGTGGCCTATTCAGTCTCTATAAAATCATGTAGGTCTCTGCAGTAATTTGCTTATATGATAAAATGAGATCCCAGATCTTAAGTTGTGCCTAATGGGATAACATGATTTGGCAATGCATAAAAATTACCATCCAACAGGTTTCTAAATGTTCTCTTTCCATGGCAAAATCTGGGAAGCATAAAGCGGATACATACATACCAGCTCTCCATAGCTGGGTTTAAAGTAGTCACTCTTCTCTGCCACTTGCTTAATTAACTATTTTTTCTGAACAAATGTCTGATGCACAGCCCTATAGGGTTTTCATTAAAAAGCCCAAAGCAAGGCATATGTGCATATATTTTTAGTCTTCTAAAAGCCTACAATTCCCCATCATCCTTTCCCACTCTCTAAACTCACACACTCACTCTTTCAGATGTAGACACTAAGGTTTGTAAGTAGAAAGAGCTTAAAATACAGTGGCTAACATTTTACAACTTTGAAATATCAGCCTACAAATAGCTCCAAGAAAACAAAAGTATATGGAGAAGAATAACGTGCTGCTCTATCTTTCAAGGGAATGTGGTTGTGCAGTGAGTGTGACTTCAATGCTCTGCCTCTCCAAGTTCAGATCTGCCACAAATTCAGCAGCCAAAGGCTATTCCCTTTCTGTTTGGTTCTCTCCTTGCAAATAGGTTGTCTGCCATCAAAATACAGGGCACCTTTGTGGAGCTCTGGATCATGATCATTCTGAAAATCATAATTTCCTATGGCCTTTTCATTTATTAGAACAAAAAACTTACTTTCAAAAATTAAAAATTATAAGTTTAGTTTAAAACTTGGGTGCAACAGATAGAGGATCGATTACTAAACTTTTCAAAGTAAAAGAACAAAATTGAGACACTTTAGATACACAAAATAATTACTGAGTGAATGTAAATGCCAGACTCTGGGCTTATTCCATCCTGCCAGTGCCATATCTATACAACCATTTTTCAGATGAGAAGAATGAGGATCAAATGGGCCTGGGACTGGTGTGAAGAGAGTGAAGAGGGAGAGAGGGAGTATAATTTAGATGTAAAATTTAAGATGGCACAAAGGAACTCAGTCATCAAGATAAATAATATTTTAATGTAATATATACTTTTTTTTTTTTTTCTGAGACAGAGTCTTCCTCTGTCACCCAGGCTGGAGCGCAGTGGCACAATCTCGGCTCACTGCAACCTCTGCCTCCCAGGTTCAAGCAATTCTCCTGCCTCAGCCTCCTGAGTAGCTGGGATTACAGATGCCTGCCACCATGTCCAGCTAATTTTTTTGTATTTTTAGTAGAGACGGGGTTTCACCATATTGGCCAGGCTGGTCTCAAACTCCTGACCTTGTGATCCACCCACCTCAGCCTCCCTAAGTGCTGGTATTACAGGCATGAGCCACCACGCCCGACCTAATGTAATATTTTTAAAATCAAAACTAATGCAAATAAACCCATGTTGAAAATAAAATATCAAAAATTTAAATAAAGACAGGATCCAATAGGGCTAGGATTAGGGTAGGGTGAATGGGGTGACTTGTGCAAATGCAGCAGCAGATGACATTTTAAACTTTTAAACTTAAAAAAAGTGCAGATATATTTATTCTTTAAAAATGATTGTTTACCTAAAATTCACATTAACTGGGCATCCTGTATTTTTATGTGTTGAATCTGACAATCCTACCCCCAGGGGAAAGAGTCATGTTCAAGATTGTAACTGCAGTTGCTACAGACACGTGTGGGAGGCTTGGTTGCCCCATTCTGTGAGCAGAAGGGCAACATGTGGGATCTGTATCCCTTCTGGCATCAATATCCTGCAACTGTAAAATACACATCCCTTAGATGTGAGGCGTCCTGTTGGTCACTGTGGGGAACACATGAAAAGTGATAGCCACGATTCTCACCATCAAAGAGCTCCTAATACGGGGGAATAGACCAGAACACAAGACCAGAACAATACCAAAAACTGTGCAGAAATTAGCACTCTCAACGACTAAGTTGCTCAGAAGAGGGAAAAGATGTTGCCTTTGGGAAGTCAAGTCACAGAGGAAAGAGAAAATTAGCTGGACCTTAAGCCCTGGGTAAGATTAGAATAGGAAAGAGAGAGGCACTTTCACTGGCAAAAAGAAAGTCATGTAGACAAGAAGGCAAGATGGTTCTGGGAAGGCAGTGAGTGAAATGAGCCAGCTTTTTCTCCATCATGTGAAGAGATCAGTTCGACTAGCTACAGAGACAAATTATTTCTATAAGAGCTTCTTTATAGTATGATTACTACTAACTTTATTTTGATCTGCAAGCCCAGAGAATCTCTCGTAACGTTAGTCATTCCATGTCACTCTTGTCCGGATTCTGCTTGTGTAATATTTGTGATCCTGGGTTTCTCCAGCCTCAAAGTCTTCGGCTGAAAACAATTCAGAAATGCAGTTGACTCGGGAGCCATATTTGTTGTCACTGTACATGAAGGCTGAGGAATGTTAAAACAAGGACTAGCGTTTAGGAATTTGGCCCACCGGATGGGATAGTCAATTTACTGGCCCTTTCTTAGCTCCAATTTTAAAAAATAAGGTATTTGTGTAGGAATAACAATAGTAGCTTGTCAACGTTCAGCTTTGCACAGCAAATGGGGACTTGGAAGCCATTATGTCCTACTTTCTTCAGCTCTGTATGTCTAAATGTGACCATAATTTTAAATTCATCAGTTTAAACTGGACGGGAAGCCAGCTACTGAGAGTGAGACAGACAGAGAAAAGGGGGAGAGATAGAGAGACACAGACACAGAGACAGAGAGGAAGAGGAGAGGAGAAAGGGAGAGAGCAATGGGGGATAATAAGGAGGGAGGAAGAGAGGAGCAGAGACTTGCCTCCTAGCGTCAGCTCCCTATTATTAGCCTCCATGATCCTGGACTAACCATTTACCCCATTTTCTTAAAAAAGTCTGAGTTTTGTCATAAGCACAATGGATAGCATAATATATGCTCTGTCTTCTTCACAAGGTTAGCAGGACGATCAATCACAACGTCAGTGTGCTAGAAACAATAAAAGACATTAAGACTATTCAGGGTACTTAGGAAAGTATTTTTGCTGTGGAAAAAAAATGAAAGAATTGATTTAGAAACTACACAGAAACTATTTTTGGATCACCTGTCCTTCTGCTTTCTCCATCCAGGCAGATAATGTACAAAAACCTTGCTAAAAACTGGTATCCCTAAAGAAAAAGTTCTCTCCCTTTAAAGAAGCAATATTTGGGGCAGTTCATTTTAAATACGCAACTAGTCCAAGATACTTCTAAGAGGTGAAATGAGGGGCAGAATCTCCAGTTCAGTCTTTTACATAGTAGGTCCTGGGACATGTTTTGTTTAGTAACTAAGGATTTGATCATCAAAAGCACATTCTAGTTCCCTAGGAGTCAACCAGAAGCCTCACCTAGCTCTCCATCCCAGACCCTCCAGGCTCTACAAATTGAAAATACTTTAACAAACTGAAGTGAAAGCAGATCTAAGTATTTATTTTGACATCATCACCTAATAATAAAAGCAAAATGTGTGGTGTTAAGTCAGTCATCCAATTATTCCCTGTTTTTGCTGAACAGAATGAAACAAAAGCCAATTAGTTGTAACCACTCTCTGCCAATAACCACCTAAGTGACCTGGCCACTCTCTAGACTCCAAACTTATCATCTGTAGAACGAAAGGGCCAAGGATGAATTATGGAATTGTGAAATATGAGAAGCAGAAAAACCATCAAACACCTGTAACTATACTTCCCTGTTACAGGGAAACAATCATAACACTGCAGAAAGGGCTGGGAATTGACAGGCAGTTGAAGTTTTTCTCATCTCTAAAACGTGGCTAAGTGCTTGCTCCCAAAAAGGAGCATGAAAAGACATAGGCCCTGTAATGTGTTTGGCCAATACCTAACCAGCAGAGTTAACTCAGTCAACGTTAGCTGTCTTTCTTTGCCCGCCTCCTCATTCCCCCTCAAAGATAAGGACAGCAAGGTCTAGAGAGATGAAGTGACTGATTATGATCACCTGGCTCATTAGTATCTGACCAGCACCTCCAGACTCCCAGCCAGGGCTTTTTCCATTCCATATCTAAACAATCTCCCTTCTCTAAAATTTCAGGATTCTGTGATTTTATAGTTTCATGTGTTTCTCTTCAAAGGCTACCAGTAAAATCTCACTTTGAGGTGTATTTCCTTTGCCACTTTTTGTCCACAGAACTTATATGCCTTTTTTGTGCCTGCTCCCCACTTTTCTTCTTTATCTTTACCTGCAGAGAATGAATGTGCAATAGACATAGCCATTTAATAAATATCACTATTAAAAAATGAAGCCGGGCAGGACTACTCTCTACATTGCTGTGGGCACCTTCCCTAGTTGCCATCTGTTGTGCTAGGGAGATGCATGTTTATTAAACTTTATTTGTTTTAGTCTTTGAGAACTATTTTACAAAACACATTTGGGGAAGATCCATGGCTTGAATTCATGAGAGTGACGGGAATAAATTTCCTGACTTGGATTTTTAATAGGAGATCCTTTATTCTCCCATCCTCTGGCTTTAAACTCAAGTCCAGTTTGCTAAACTATCAGATATTACCTTGAAGACCTTTATATTTCCAGTTTGTCCTTAAATAGAAGGATTAAGCCATTAACAGAAATTTCTATTTTTACAATTAATCTTCAGAAAAAGAATATTTTATTTCAACAATTTGTTTTTAATAACACTGCTCTTTGCCCCTTTGCAAAATAAAGGCCCATTCTTTGGCCCACTTTGGACAAGGATCCCCACCCCACTGTCTCCCTATATGAATACCCATCACCCCTTCTGAAATTCTGAAGATGTTTGTAATGGATTTATATAAACATGCTGAATAATACACAACTGATACTGACTCCCTAACTTATAAAACAAAAAGCAACAAAAAGTATTAATTTATGCATCTCTGAAAATGAGTATTTCTTTTTTCTTTTTTTTTTTTGAGACAACTGTCGCCCAGGCTGGAGTGCAGTGGCGCAATCTCGGCTCACTGCAAGCTCCGCCTCCCGGGTTCATGCCATTCTCCTGCCTCAGCCTCCCGAGTAGCTGGGACTACAGGCGCCTGCCACCATACCCGGCTAATTTTTTTGTATTTTTAGTAAAGACAGGGTTTCACCATGTTAGCCAAGATGGTCTCGATCTCTGGACCTCATGATCCACCCGCCTTGGCTTCCCAGAAAATGAGTATTTCTTTAAAGACTGTTCCCATCCCAGCCCCTCATCCTACCATAAACACATAATCCAGTTCTGGGGGGTCTCTCATGGAAGCCCTGGGAATATAAATCGACCATTTTGGTGCTTCCATTGGATCCATGGGTGCACAACAACCATGTTTCAGGGTACTATATTAATATGTAGGACATGGTTGTAAGAAGGTAGATGTTTATCACTTCCTTTCTTTCCCTTGAAGGGACCTGCAGACATGACTGAATGTATAAGGAATCTTCAAAATATTGTGTAGCTGTGACTCTAATATATTAGATGTTTTAGGAGCTAATCAAATGCCCAGTTTTCAAATTGTTGTCATTTGAAAGAAATGGAAGTGAAAACCATCAGAATGCCAGAAAGCAATAATATGCCATGCACTCTATCTCCAACACATTTTGCTGTCATTTAAACGTACAATTTAGACAACAGGAGGGAGAAGAAAAAATTATCTATTGATCCAACAGTCACACTCTCATTTTTGGAGGGTTGCCCACCTATACTGAAACCCTGGATATAGAAATCATATCCTTATTACAGATAGCACCATTATTTATAGAACCTTGAACATTTCATTATATCTTCATATTATGTATAAATCATAGTTGGAGCATGTGGACCTTTCTAAATATACCTTTTCACTAGCAAAGGACATTCCTCTTGGAAAAGAAACAGGCAGTATCTCTTTAGAATGGATGAAAGTTGAACAGTGGCCACAAAGCAAATCTATAATCAACATACTCTGACCACATCACAACCTAGCTTTCTTGGTCTCTGAGGTGGTGGTGGGGATGGCAAGAAGGTAAAGGTGGAGAGGGAAACACTGATGTATCTCTGACTCTTCTCTGCCAGACTGCATCCATTTTCAAGGAAATAATCATCAATGTATAATGTAAGAATATGGTAATATTGGTGAGACTACCAGGCCCTACCCGATAATAGAGCAGTATCAGGATATGCCTTGGATAATGCGCAAAGCAGGACTGGCTCAGAGAGATCAACACCTGTTCTCATCCCCCCATCAACCCATCTATGTTATTTCAGTAGCAGCCCTCCTAACTCCCAACCAAGACTCTGTGGGCAGGGAACAAACTGATAATAACATCCAAACCAGTGAGAATCCGCAGTAGAATCACAGGTTGTAGGTAGAATTATTAGGAAGGAGACATATTTTCCCACTGAGGTTGATAAACTGGTACTAGATAAACCTTGAACTACTTAGGGAGTCTCCAAAAATAGACCCCACAAAAAGAAAAGCATAGCTGAAAGAAGGAGAGGCAGAGGAAGATGGAGAAAGAGACAGGAGGGAGAGATTATGAGAGAAACTGCGGCAAGAAAGGGATGAAGAATTGGAGAAAAAGAAGTTTAAGAGAAGAAGAAGGAGGAGAAGAAAAGAGAAGTCAGCTTTTGCAGTCAAATCAAAATGGTTCATATTTTCCATTATGTGCTCTTTTATTAATAATTCATTTGAGCTGCTATAACAAAAATATCATAGACTGGGTGGCTTATGACGACAGGAATTTATTTCTCACATTTCTGGAGGCTGGGAAGTCCTAGATTAAAGCATTGGTAGACCTCTGTGTCTGGTAAGGGCCCACTTCTTATTCCAAGAAGGCTGTCTTCTTTTTGTGTGTTCACATGGCCAAGGGGGCAAGGGAGTCCTCTGGGGTCTCTTTTAGAAGGGTACTAATCCCATTCGGGAGATCTCCACCCTCATGACATAATCACTTATCAAAGGCCTCCACTAATCCCATTCAGGAAACCTCCACTTTCATGACATAATCACTTATCAAAGGCCTCCACCTCCAAATACCATCACATTGGAGATTTCGACATTTGAATTTTGAGGGGATACAAACATGCAGTATATAAAACACATTAACCTATAAAATAATTGTTTTGCTTGTCATTATATAGAGCCTGGAGTTGTACCTGGAATGTAACAGGTTTTCAGTACATTTTTCTAAGTCAATGAATGAAACGCTTGGCCTCCTGAATCTAGTTGCACTTAAAGCCGTAAGTTTCTATCCATGGGTTACCTGGTGCCATGAGTTAATAAATGCCTCCATGTTTATTCATGTGGCATTTCTGTCACTTACAAAGAAAAGGGTCTTATTAAACCAGAGATCTTAAAATACTAAGCCGCAATAACTGGAAAGCAGAGTGGTGGGGATCAGGGCAGACCTCAGGCAAGGTCTGGAGCACTGTCTGAGGAGTTCATTTCTTGGCAGGGCATCTAGGTTCATTCACAGGGTTTTCCCCAACACTAATTACTGACCCAGCTCTAAATCTTAATATCGTATTTCTCCCCTAAATCCAGTTAGTTACTAACCTTGAGAAACCGCCCATCAAAAAGTCTATAAGGATTCATACTGTTCCTCAAATCTCTCTTTCCAGGACACCCACTCACCGCAGTGGAGATCTTGAATGCCACAGCATCCTTTGTTGACTGCGTTCCCTCATCATCCTCATTATGGCCTGCTAAGAACAAGCTTTAATTTCCTTAGCTCAGTATTCCTGAATTCTTATTTAGATTGTACTGAAGTCCTATTTCCTTTTTTTGAATCTTTTTTTTTCTTTTAACTTTTAGGTTCAGGGGTACATGTGCAGGTTTCTTATATAGGTAAACTCACGTCACAAGGATTTTGTGTGACACATTTTGTGTCACATCACATCCTTCATGCAGGTAGTATGCCAAACAGTGCAGATATTTTGTGACATGAGTTTACCTATATAAGAATTATTTTGTCACTAGGTACTAAGCATAGTACCTGATATATATTTTTTGGGATCCTCTCCTTCTTCCCACTCTCCACCCTCAAGTAGACCTCAACGTCTGTTATTCCCTTCTTTGTGTCCATGTGTTCTTGTTATTTAGCTCCTATTTGTAAGTGAGAACATGTGGTATTTGGTTGTCTGTTCCTGTCTTAGTTTGCTAAGGATAATGGTCTCCAGCTCCATCCATGTTGCTGCAAAGAACATGATCTTGTTCTTTTTTGTGGCTGCATAGTGTTTCATAGTATATGTGACACATTTTCTTTATCCAGTCTACCGTTGATGGTCATTTAGGTTGAGACCATGTCTTTGCTATTGTGAATAGTGCTGCAATAAACAAATTAGTACATGTGTCTTTATGGTAGAATGACTCATATTCCTTTGGGTATATTCCCAAGTAATGGAATTGCTGGGTTGAATGGTAATTTTTTTTTCTTGGGCCTGTATGTTAGGGCTTCAGAATCTGGTCTCCCCTTCATAATGGTCCAATTCTAATCTATTTGTATTTTCTCAACAACTCACAAATGTCCTTCTTCTTTATAGACTCATATTGGTGCCTGGCTGGAAGGGGCCATTTCCCTTCTAACTCACAATTCACCTAGCCAGGTTGTACCCATTCTTCAAAGAAAAGCTCAAAATCTCCCACTTCTGACCACATCTTTCATGCAGGTAGTGTGCCAAACAGTGCATATATTTACAGTATACTACCTAGTGTTACCTAATAAGTTTTTTTGTGGCTGAAGAATACAACCCAAGCTTTTTGTGAGTAGAACATGCCTGGTTTTCTCCCAAAGAACTCAGAATGAAACTCTTAAGACATGGTCAGGAAATGCTTGTTTATTGATAGAAAGATGGATGGTCCAAGTAGGCACCTGGGGATGGGCCACAGGTGTGAAAGGGATAGATGATTTGGAAAATATGGAGTCCTAAAAATAAATTTCACCCACTTCACAATTTGCTGATCAGAGCCATAGGAGGTAGTTGGCACCTGTGTAAGGTTACAATTCTTGTTCCTTGATTTATTTTATCAACACAGGTGTAGTCCTCAGTGATTACTTGCCAGGCAACCCTGCATAAAAGACATTTTTCATAGTGCCAACCCCCCGAGCTTGGGTGATTGCTAAAAGCTGGGGTTAATTAACCACATATCCCTTCTAAGCCTGTAAGAGACCATGAACTGAGCAAACTGCTAAAAAATGCCATTTCATCTTTACAGTTGAGATAAAAGTAGTCAAGGCAAAGTGCAAATTCCCATTGATTTTATACACACACACACACACACACACATACCCAAACTGAATAAATAATTTAAATTTCAATGAAATTTAAAGTTCCATTTCATTTTTAAGGGCATATTCCCCAAACCACTCAGCTACAGTTAAAGCTTTCAACACCTAAAGAATCCCTAGAGTCTGGCATTTTCCACCATCTCAAAAAGAGGTCAATAACTGGGTCCACATTGCTGAGAATTCACAGAAATCAGAAAACATTCAGGGAGAGGGTTACTTTAATTTATGAAAAGTATGTCTATGTGGGGACCCACAGTCTTGGCCTCCCTGTGCCTCATTTACCATTCTATCAAGAGCCAGCTCATGTTGTAATTCCTCCATCACCCCTTCCCTGCCCTCCCAGTTCACAGAAACCCAGCCTCTTCTGTGTGCCTATAGCCATCTCTACCATTTATTTGGTTCTGTATGAACAATTCTAACCAAGGAAATAATTCTATACTGTGCAAACCTCTTGCATTGTTAATTGCATTTCCAATGTCACATGGTATACACATACTATAAGCTGCATCATTACTATGGTGTAGTGTTCAGAAACTTGTCATGAGCATATTTTTTTTTATCCAATTAAAGGCACAGCGGCCCAAGGATAGGAAGGTGTCAGACCATTACATTTGCTTGAAACTCTGAAGTTTCTGGCACAGTGCCTTACACAGAATAGGTGCTAAGTAAATTAGAAATATGTATAGATATGTACATATAGATACATATTGGCTATGAATGGAGTAGTTAGTATTCTAGCTGCTTGGCTTAATTAAATGATACCGATCTTTGGAGACAAGGCTAGGTGCAGAGGTGGAATTGGTGGCTCGCTGTGTCCTCACCAACGGTAGAGTCATATTGTTGCCTACTCTCATCCCCTTTTTACACTTTATACACTCATTCCCTTTCTTCCCTGCTCAAATACTTCCCCTATGCAGGAAAAACGTGGAAATTTCTAGGAGCCAAAGCTTTTGATTGCATGTATAGGATTAAGTTGTATATACCCTTGGAAGATGAAGTACAAAGAGTAAATGGCTTTTATCAAAGTAGTGAGTGGTGGAGGTAGATAAGCTTGAAAACAGTAGGAACTGAAAGAGAATAGATTCGGTAAAATGGTGCTTCTAAGAGATGAGCACCCTTCATGGAACAAGAGGCAGGATGTATTTGAGAACACCTGGGACCTTTCCCATTGCCAGCCCCGCAGCAAAGGAAAGTGAGGAAGGTATGTGGGTGTCAGTGGGCAGAAGAAGTACAAGGTTTGGGAGCACCAAGGACTCTCTGCATCCTAGGGGATCCCAGAATTATCTCCATTCTAGTGCCAGAGCCAGGGCTGTTTTGCCTGCCCAAATCAACTCTGACCTCTCTTTGTCTTTGCCAAAGCCTGTGAGAATGACCTCTTCCTGTCCTCTCTGGCAGCACCACCTTTCAATCTCTATCCTGGTGTTTTCTCCCTCTCATGTCCCCCTCCAAAATGCCAGCACTGTCTTCAAAGCAAGCACACAGGTCCCAAACACTTTAATTCTTAACATTATGAAGGAACTAGCAGAGAATAATGTCTTCTTTTTAATTATATGAACAGTTGGAACAACCAAAGAAATATTTCAACTATTTACACACTAACAAGCCCCAATCTAGAGCTGCTAATCTTATTGTTAGCCCACTTGCGTTGTCTTTTGCTTGCTTTGGGCGAAGCTTATCAAGCTCTGTGCTCTTCCTTGACTTCTGAAACTGATCTCCAAGCTGGGGGAAGGCCAGGCTGCCCCCAACCCCAGCACCAACACCCAGGAGACTACCAACCTCCTGAACATGAAGGTGCAAGCCACTGGCACTCCTCGGGCTTAGGTGAATCAGGGACCTCGCTGAGCATGCTTGGAGTCTGTCATACTAGTACTATCTCTTGGGGCATTCCCTCACACTTGGAACCAATGAAAACTTTATGAGGCAAAATGAAATTTTTGTAGCATGACAGTTAAAAACTAAACTATGTAGAAAGCAGGCCGAAACCCTGGAACACATGTCTCACATCGTCCCAAATATTCCTCACTATGTGGCTCCCATAAACACCATCTGCTGTGTTAATTTGTAAAGAATTACAAGGTTCTTAAAATTACACTTTGCTCTCTGTAGCGTACACTGTGTCTATGAAGGGGGAGACTTGAGAATGCATATTACATCCAGTCAGACACTGAGATCTTCCTTCCTATGCTGGGATCTAACTGAAAGTTTGCTAGGTCTGCATGGAATTTTAAGAAGTGCATTGTATTCTCTGCAGACCAGCTGTAGGGAAAGAAAACACAAAAACAAAAAATACACACAACAAAACCTTTGCCTAGGTTATGATCCTAGAAGCTTATACCTTTTCAGATTGCGCATATCTCTCACACTTCACTGGATTCTTATGACAACACAAAGTCTTCGGTTGTAAGTGAAAGAGGCTGAACAGCCAAAACTGGGAGAACTTCTTGGGAGAGACTTAATTCTCCATTGCTGGCTCCTGACCTCCAAAGCCTCCTCAGAGCCCTTGCGGGAGGCTAAGAGTTTCTCAGTTGTTCCTCCCTGTCTGCTTAGAAATTCAGAAGAGCAACATCTCTTCCCAAAAGTACATCTCTGGCCAGGCGTGGTGGCTCACGCCTGTAATCCCAGCACTTTGGGAGGCCGAGGCGGGAGGATCACAAGGTCAGGAGATCGAAACCATCCTGGCTAACACAGTGAAACCCCGTCTCTACTAAAAATACAAAAAATTAGCCAGGCGTGGTGGCAGGCGCCTGTAATTCCAGCTACTTGGGAGGCTGAGGCAGGAGAATGGCGTGAACCCGGGAGGCAGAGCTTGCAGTGAGCCGAGGTTGCGCCACTGCATTCCAGCCTGGGTCATAGAGCGAGACTCTGTCTCAAAAAAAAAGTACATCTCTAACAATGCAAGATATTGGTGAATGGCTGCTAATGAATACTTTTACGTAACTTAAGTCTTCAGGGTGCTGCTGGTTAAATAGTGGCAAATGGTGGCTAAAAAATGAGAAAATAAATAGAAGAGTCTTAGACTCAATAGTCCATAGGCTTAAAACTGTTAATATGAGATAGTTATAACAAATGCAGATTCCTGGTCCCTTTCCCAAAATATTCTGTTTCAGTATCTCTAGGGTAGGGCACGGAAATCTTCCATTTTAATAAACATTTTTAAATTATAGATAAATTCTTGAAACAGGAGGATAGTTCAATGGGTTCCAAACCAACTAATCATTTGATTAATCAATCTCTCCAATTGTGGCCTAGGAATCTGTATTTTCATATTTCCTTCAAAATTCCATTGTTTAACCTAATTTGGGAACTTATTTTTGTAACCATTTACTGGAAATAAACCTGAAATAGAACCAAAATCCACAATTAAGGCAATTCTACTTAATTCCCAGTGAATTAGTCACTATATCTAAAAAAACCCATGAGATTCATAATCAAACCACTTAATTAGAAGAGAAAAGCCATACTTTCTGAGAAACTAAAACAATACAGACTAGGCATACCCTGTAACAACATTTTTAAAAAAGTCCCTGCACAAAGAAAGAAAAAGCTATACCAGCTTCCCAAATTCTTTGCCTGTTATTGTCATATCCACCTGTAGACATCAAATAAGGTTAGCTGAGACGATGGACAAAGAGATAAAAGCGACTGCTGATCTCACTAAGGCATAAAGAGCTTAAGAAACTTTTGCAAGTTTACAAAAGTAAAACACAAAACCAGGATCCTGATACAGGCAATATTCCAGAGCTTCTGCTGGTAAACCTGTCTATACTATGCTGATTTCCTAATATTTTAAGAAAATTCACTCCCAAGTTCCTCTTTCTATGGTCCCTTGTAATTATGCCCCAGCCCTCAAGAAGAAGAGTTTCTCTGAGCACCCCATAATAATCTCCTATATCCCATTTCTGCCCTTTTCCCCATCCTGAAACATCCTCTGCAGCCAAGATAAAACCCTGCCTCTCCCTGACCCCAGAGCCTACACAGAACTCCTTTCCCGATACCACGACAGATCAGTCCTTTCTGATGTTGGGCAAGGGTATCCCCCTCAGACAAAGCCCTGAATAGCTTTCTTGGGGAAAGCTGGCACCGAGTGGTCTCACCCCACATCCCTCATAGTCAGATACCTGGCTATAGCTATTCCCTGTCTTCCAAGCCCTGATGAAAAAGGCAAGAGTAGGGCTAAAGGTGGGTGCTTGAAGCTTTTCTGCTCACTCAGAATAAGCTGAGGGGAATGAACTATTGTTGCTTCTAATTATGTCATTGGCCCTATGGAAAACTGGATTTTTAACACTGATTATAAGAAACTATTGGAGCAGGTTGACAATAACTCCTAAACTGTTGATGATGCATTTGTTAATTGTATATACAACACAGTAGAGTAAAATAAAAATGTTGTGATCATGTCTTGCATTTGAATATGTGTGCATATGAATGAATGAGTGTGTGTGTGTGTGTGTGTGTGTGTGTGTACTGCAAGTTCATGTGACATTATCCCTCCTCTGTTATTTATTTTTTTTTGAGACAGAGTTTTGCTCTTGTCACCCAGGCTGGAGTGCAGTGGCTCAATCTCTGCTCACTGCAAGCTCCGTCTCCTGAGTTCAAGTGATTCTCCTGCCTCAGCTGCCCCAGTAGCTGGGATTAAAGGCACGCCACCATGACCAGCTAATTTTTTGTTTGTTTAGTATAGAGACGGGGTTTCGCCATGTTGGGTAGGCTGGTCTGAAACTCCTGACCTCGTGATTCGCCCACCTCGGCCTCCCAAAGTGCTGGGATTATAGGCGTGAGCCACCTGCGCCTGGCCCCCTTCTCTGTTATTTGTAAGCAGGTACTCTCCCAGTAGATAGAGTTTAAATTATGTCAGGGAGAGACCACATCTCCCGGTGTCAGGCACAATGCCCCCAAAAGGAGTTTCCCTTGTACTCAATAAAGTCTTGTAGTGACATTAGACTTGGAAGTCAAAGAATGTTAAGGCCATAGATGAGAGATGGGGCCATAGACAACTGAAGAAGATAAATTCCAAAATCTTAGTTCTTCCAGAATCTCATACCAACCTGCTTATTTGCATCCAGAGCTACCTATCTGGCCATGTGTCACCATGGAAAGCCATAGTGCTAGCTCCAAGGTTCATCTTAGTCTCCTAGAAGACTTATGACACTAAGACTTAGGGTGTGGAAAGATGGATGCTTTGATAAATCAGTCAATGTTATATCATTTTACCTTCCTATGTAAAATCACAATGCAAATGCAATTTCCAGTCCTCCTACCTCCTCAACCTTCATGCTCTTCCGCATGCCTTCCCTTCCTTCCAAGAGCTTTTGAAATAGACACAGACTTATGTTACATCTCAGCTGCTCAACTGTGTGAGGCTGGGCAATTTTCCTAAACTCACTGAATCTCAGTTCCCGTCTGCAGAATAGTGAAAATAATGCCTAACCCAAGATGATGGTAAAAATAAGATGATGCATACAACATGTCTATCTGTGAGTCTAGCACGCAGATGGTATCCAATAAGCGAATTCCCTACCCTGGTCTTTTCCTCTTGTGATAGGAAGCTTCCTAAGGAGAGGCACAGTGCCAAGACTCTGAACTATGGATAAATGGAAGACAGATGGATTGAATGTCTAGGGAGAATATATTGTTTTATAGGCTGGATCTGGATTTACCAAGACTTGCCATTTGGAAATCTTTGAGCATCTGAGTAATATTTAACACTTGTGAAATTTTCACCAAGTTAAAATCCATTCATGACATACTCATATATGAGGCAAATGAAAAAGGAGAACCAGACGTTGACCCTGATATTTCACTTATATAGTCCAGTCATGAGGAATTCAAGCTCCGACAACTGTGGTAGCTTCTACTAGGGAAAGATGGGGAGCAAATGCTGGGGACTGATTCCTGCTTTTCAGTCCTCTGCATAGTTAATGAAATCAGTAATGAACACACCTCACTGATGATTTTAATCAAACCGAGCACCTGTAACTGCCAGAAAGAGGGAGATCCCCCAAGCATCAAGAGTGGATTCTATTTCAGTCACCCTCACTTGGCATATCAAGGAAGGGATGGCCTTGCAGAAATTAGACAGCCAGATGCAGCAGGCTTTCCATGTCTGCCCCACACTGATGGGGAGTCCTTGAAGGGAATTGCTAATGACTTATACACACCTCAGAAGGTAGCGGCCTCCAGAGCTGGGTCTGAACAGCAAGGAAAACATTCTTTTCTAAATGTCCTCTCCACCATGATGGAAAGTCTAGAGATCTGTCTATCATTAGAGAATTGTAACTCATTTGTAATGACTCCAGAAGTTCCCTGCTAAAACACTAATAAAACTAAGAAGGATGTTACATAGACAATTTACTTACCGTTTTTTTTTTTCTTCCTGTTTCTACCATTAGCCTATAAACCTCAATTAGGAACTTCATCTCTCTAGTTTGCTGGCATGTCTACTAAGTCCAGTAGCTCGCAAAAGGTTCTTAATGAAGGTGTGACCTAAAATGGTTGTCATTCTGGAAAATACACAGCTGTTCCCTAAACAGATAGAATAGAAAGGCAAGATGGAAACCTCTGTGTGAGGGGTGGGAGAAGAAAACTTAAAGAGTTAAATAAAACAAACTCTGGTCCCATAGGAAATCAGTTCATCAGGAATTTAGGATTTAGGAATTAGACATATGTATGACTCTAAACAAAAAACTGACGGGCAAAAATGAAATAATGGTAGAGATGTGGGAGGGGCAAAAAAAAAAAAGATACATTTTATAGTTTAAGGCAAAGAGTGACTCAGACCTTCAGACCTTACCCTGGAGCTTCTGTGTGCTATGGTGGATCCAAAGCAGGAACTACCAAGGGAATAAAGCTGGCCAGAGATCCCATTTCTACTACCAAAATAGGAGGTACTTAGAGGAAGTCAAAAAGGGAAGCCAGAAACCAGGAATCAAAAGTTAGTAAAAAGTCCTGAGTAAAACCAGCTATAAGTCTGACTTGAAGGCCAGGTGTGATGGCTCACGCCTGTAATCCCAGCACTTTGGGAGGCCGAGGCAGGCAGATCATGAGGTCTGGAGATCAAGACCATCCTGGCTAACACGGTGAAACCCTGTTTCTACTAAAAATACAAAAATTAGCCTGGCGTGGTGGCGGGCACCCGTAGTCCCAGCTACTTGGGAGGCTGAGGCAGGAGAATGGCATGAACCCGGGAGGCGGAGCTTGCAGTGAGCTGAGATCACGCCACTGCACTCCAGCCTGGGCAACAGAGTGAGACTCCGTCTCAAAAAAAAAAAAAAAAAAGAGAAGCCAGAAACCAGGAATCAAAAGGTAGTAAAAAGTCCCGAGTAAAACCAGCTATAAGTCTGACTTGAGGGTGGGTCACCATGTTATGGGTGAAAGTCTTTTCATTACCTGTACAGAAGCCAGACTGGTGCCAAGCTCAAAGTTTCCTGGCAATCCACCCCTCTCCCCATAACCTACATGTAAACAAACACAAAGCCAGGTTTATGAGAACCAAACTGTATACTTCCCTTCCCCCTCTCTTCCCCATCCTGAGAGCTCCATAGAAATCCCTACCTCCTGGGGAGGCCCTTTTCCCTCCAGAGGACCTCCTGTGCCTTTCCTGAGGCTATCCCAACCCTCTCTTCTCCCTTGTCTCCGTTCTCCTGTGATTAACCAAAGCCTGCTAAACGGAAAACAAAGAAAGAACTTCCAACCTAATAAACATTAAATACAGTCCGAGTATCATAATTTTGTTTTCTTAAGCACAGTGACTCCAGGGGTAGAAGGAGTAAGCTTCCATCTGTGCTCACCTGGGTTGGGGAAGAATCTGCAGGCTGCAAATCACATCAGCTGGGCTGAAAGAGCCTGCCACCACACTCCATTTCAAACACTAGATCACTCCATTAAGTAAGTGTTTATTGGGCACCTATGTAATGTTGAGTCCTGTAGAGGTGTGATGTGGGCTGAACTGTGTCTCCCCCACCCTCAAATTCACATTGTGGAGTGCTAAATCCTAAGACCTCAGAATGTGACTATATTTGGGGGATATGACCTTTAAAGAGGTAATTAAGTTAAAATGAGATCATTAGTCCTAATGATCTCAGCCCTAATCCAATATGACTGGTATCCTTAAAGAAGAGATTAGGACACACACACACACACACATACACACACACACAGAGGAAAGACAGTGTGAGGGCCGAGGGAGAAGATGGCCATCTCCAAGTCAAGGTCAGAGGCCTCAGAAGAAACCAACCCTGCTGACTCCTTCATCTCAGACTTCTAGTCTCCAGAACTGTGAGGAAATAAATTTCTGTTGTTAAAATCTCCATCTTATTCACAACAGCAAAGACATGGAATCAAGCTACGTACCCATGAACGGTAAATTGGTTAAAGAAGACGTGGTACATACACACCATGGAATACTGCACAGCCATAACAAGAACAAAATCATGTTCTTTCAGCACCATGGATGCAGCTGGCAGCCATTATCCTAAGCAAATTAACACAGAAACAGATACCAAAAGCCACATGTCTTCACTTATAAGTGAGAGTTAAACATTGGTACATAAAGATGGAAACAATAGATACTAGGAACTACTAGGGTGGAAAGAGAGGAAGCCAGGGAGGACTGAAAAACTACCTGTTGAGTACTATGTTTACTTCCTGGATGATGGGACCTGCAGCCCAAACTTCAGCATCATACAATCTATCCATATAACAAACCTGTACGTGTTGCCCTGAATCAAAAATAAAAGTTGAAATCATTTTTTTTAAAGAAAATTTCCCAGTCTTTGGTATTTTGTTATGGTAGCCCTAGCAAACTAAGATATGATGTAACATGAAATACCAGAGTTATGGTTTGTTGAGGTTTGATGACATTACTGATTAGGCTACAAGGAGTCCTAGAGAGCTGAGATGAGGACAGGTAGGGAGGATGTGTCAGCCTCCAGAAATCTCTTGTGTGACTTCTCAGAAAGCTCTTCAGTATTTCACAGCACAAGACTCATATCAATCAGTTTGTCTGAATAACCAAAGAGCACCATCTCATCCAACAATTAGAAAAGAAATTTCCCAAGCCCAGGAGAAGGTTTCTTGGTCTGAATGCCAGGCTGGCTTCCTCAGGCTTTCTCAAGCTCCTTCTAGAGTCTTACATCTCTTATTAAAAATTGGCAGTGATAGGATGCAAAATAATTAAATAATAAGTAAGTAAATAAATAAAACAAAGTAAAGCCACCTTCCTTATTGGTCCTCAAATATTTCTCATTTCAGTAAGCATCCAGAGACAAATTTAACCTCATGCTGTCTCACGGTTTAATTCAGGTAAAAAATAGAACTTCTGTATGCTATGTGAAAGCTTGCAGGTGCTTTTGATTAAGAAACTTGAAGTATTTTAGGTAACTATATGATACCTATCCCCTTATGGGTAATATTTCCTTAATGGTGTCCCTTTCAGAGTTCAGGTTTACTATTCCTGGCACTTCAAGCAAGCAGCGGGTAGCTGTGTGCCTGAGATACCATGAAAACAACCTACATGTTGACTAAAGGGAGTGAAGAAATACATGCAAAGCTGGATCATGGCTAACCATTGGTCCTGATTCATTCATCCCACTAATCAACACTGAGACTCATAGAATGATCACAGGACTAGGCACTGGGCTATGGCAAGACAATCATGGTCACGACCTGCATGGAATTATAGTCTAAAGCTTGTAGTCTAAATGTCAGCACTACTGACATTTGGAGCTGGATAGTTCTTTGCTGTGGAGGGCTACCCTAGGCATTGTAGAATATTTAGCAGCATCCCTGGTCTCTGCTAATTAGATTCCATGTATCTTTCGCCCAGTTATGACAATCTAAAATATCTCCAGACATTGTTAAATGTCCTGGGGAAGGGGGGAGCTAAATTGTCCCCACTTGAGAACAACTGGCTTAACAAATGAGACACAATTTTTAAAGCAATTAAAATAGAGTAAGACAAATGGTACGATACAAATACAATGCAAATTGACTGAGAGGTAATGTGGCTCAAAAAAAAAAAAAGCTGTTTTCCCAATGAAGAGATACGAAATGAAGACAATGTCTATTTTTGGGGTATCTATTGTGTGTCAAACACTTGACCTTGATCATTTAATTCTTACGACATACCCATATGATAAACATTTTTCAGGTATGCTCAAAAACACCAGTGAACATGTTCAAGGGCCAAAGAGTGAGAGATAAACCCAGGATCAAATCCAGGTTCTACACTCAGCTCCAATTAACTCTTTAGGAAGGACAGATAAATTTTAAGAAAGAGCAACCTTTGCTACATGAGGGCTAAAGTAGCTAACAGCTTAAAAAAAAAAAAAGTCTCTAAAAATGGAACTTGCATGGGGATTTGTGGCCCTAAATAAATATATTATTGAAATAATGTAAATTTGAGACTGGTTTAAGGCAATGAGTAAAGGTTATAATGGAGAGGTTCTGGGGTTCCACAGCATCCATCCTATAGTCATGAGAGTCCATGGATTGGCCTTATGTTTAAGAGTCCTCAAATATCCACCTGCCAGCTAATTATCATCCATAAATCCAATCATCTCACATCTGCATGAATTTATTTCATAGGGAGGGAGATGATTCCTTCCAATTTGCTTATGTTATCTTTGCATAGTTGATAATAATGCCTCCTTTCACTCTATAAAGTGCTTCAATTTGGATGACAAGTTTTATGATCACCTTATTATTAGTTCAATTAAGTCTGGAGCTGAAAAATTATTAGGCCAGCTATTTTACGTCATTTCATGTCACCAGTTTCACTCTGTGAAAATCCAGTCCATTATTTAATCATTACCTTTAATAAGCATACATTACTTCACTCACCTGCCTGAAATCCTCCAATGCCAACCTATCATCTACAAGATAAGTCCAAGAGGGTCCTGGGCAATCTGACTTCAGGTTTGCTCTCCAACCTTACCTTCCACCTCCATTGCTCAAATAGTCTGTGCTTTCATGCCTCTAGGCTCTTCCACATGGCATTCTCACTGCTGACATTCCCTCCATCATTTTATTCAATAACATTGACCACTGTGTTAGAATCTACAATGCTCCCCATTCTCTCTGTTTATTGATGATCCCATTCAAATATTATCTTCTCTGTAAAAAAAAAAAATCCCTGATTTCCTCAAACATTATTTTTTCCTTTGTGTGTGTGTGTGTGTGTGTGTATGCACTGCATTTCATGCATCTTTCTACCATGGTTCCTCTCATCCTATAATTGCAGGTTTCTTTGTCTATGCTATTCATAATACTACTGTATCATCATTACCTTTATATTGTTAACACCTTCATTACCTCATATTTAGTTGACATCTGATACGTATTTGCTGATAATGACCACTATAGGTAAATGTTAAAATCAGAATTGGTCACATTTTGGACAATTCATCTGGGTGCCTATCATGTGACGGGCATATGGCTTTTGCTGTGTAATGATGGAGTTCAGGACATGCTACCTCAAAATATGGCATCTTGGCATTTGAGAAATCTGCAGAAGCAGAAAGGTCACTCTCACCTTCTTCTGGAACTTCTTCCCTCAAGCCAGTCATATGACCCTCATTTGAGAAGTACCCTTCCTAACAATGAAGGGAAAGAACATTCTTAACTCTGAAGATATGGGGACACAGAAAAGAAACTGGGAAACAGGCCTTGCTGTTTCCTCCAGTTTCTTACCATTAGATCACATCGTTTTTGCTCAATCATACTTCTCTACAACTATTTATGTCATCATCAAACCTAGCATTAAAAAATATGTAGATTTAATTATTTCATTGGGTCTTCACTTCTTTATGAAGCCTCTTGTGTCATGTAAAACATACTAAATACACTTGTATGCTTTTCTGTTACTAATCTGCCTTTTGTTACAGGGGCCTCAGCCATGAACCTAGTGATGAGTGAGAAAAGATATTTCTTTTCCCTTTCAGCAACAAACACAAGTAAGTGGCTGTGTGGTGTAGTGAAAAGCCAGAATATCTTTATCTTATTTTCCATTTTCTTCTTTGTCTTTCTGTGAGGACAGGAAAGTCACTGAACTGTATTAGATCCCAGCTTTCTTATCTCTAAAGCAAGGTGTTAGAACTAGATAATTTTTAAGTTTTTTTCTCCTCGATTGTTAAGTCATCGTTGGTCAAGGTGACATACCAAAGTCTTCTGGCTAGTTGTCAATGAATCAGCATTGACTTGGCCTTATTATGGCTATATTCTTCCTCCATATTTAAAAAATGGTATTTAAAGTTACACAATAGTATATATTAAATATTTTGAACAATATTTATATGAATAAAGTAAAAGGTGAATTCCCCCCTTTCCACAAACACACAGCCCTTCCTGCCCTGAAATTATTGGTAATATTTCACTAGGTAGCTATAGATCTTTTTCCATTCACACATGCACACAAACACATACACACACACACACACACCACTCAAATATGTTCATATACAATATTTTTTCGCTGAAATAGGATACAATGTCTGCACTGAGTTCTCCTACTTCTTTCACTCAGCAAGAGTTCACCAACACTCTTCCATGTTTCATGGCAGTACAATATAAATGCCTCAACCTTTTGTTGTGAATTCATGATACTTGCTATTTGGAGTGAGCTATCATTCAAGTGTTTCCCTATATTTTAGCATCTGTGTTGCCAAATTAGTTTTCTATTGCTGTCATAACAAATTGCCAGACTTAGTGGCTTAAGATAGCACAAATATATTGTCTTAAGTTCTGTGGGTCAGAAATCCTACAGCATTGAAATCAAGATGTGGTCAGGCATACACTCCTTTCTGGAGGTGCTAGAAGAGAATCTGTTTCCTTGCCTTTTCCTGCTTCTGGAAACGGCCCACTTTCTTGGCTCATTCCCCTCTTCATCTTCAAAGCTAGCAATTTAGCATCTCTCTGGCTGTGCTTCTGTAGTTTCGTCTCTCTCTGACTCTAGCCAGGAAAGATTTTCTACCTTTAAAGACTCAAATGATTAAATTGGATCCACCTGATAATCCAAGATACTCTTCCCCATCTCAGGGTCTTTGACCTTAATCACATCTGTAAAATTCCTTTTCCATATAAGGTAATATATTCGTGGGTTCCAGGACTTAGTATATGCATATCCTTTGAGAGCCATTTTTCTGCCTACCACAATTTCAATATTTCACTTTTACAAATAATAAGGCAGTGGGCATCTGTATATGTACATTCTTGCGTGCTTGGGTGAGCACTTGTGTAGAACAGTTTCCTAGAAGTAGATTACTAGGTCAAAGAACATGTATATTCCCCAACTTTCTAAGATACAGAGAAATGTATCTCTTTAAGAAGTCCCTGCCTTATTTTTAAGTGTCCTTTCTAAACGTTTAGATATTTGAAAATGGTGGGGGAGAAATATATCCTTTGTGGCAAAATAACCTAAAACGTTTAAAATCCTAGTTCACTATAACTTGTATAGGTATAAAGAGATAAGAATCAGATGGTGGAATTATCTGCCCAGGCACCTCTCACTCCTCTTTGGAAGCTTGAGGAAGGGGGTTGTAGGAAAAATAAAATGCTCTACATAGTGAAAATAAACTTTATGAGCCTGTTCTTCAAAGTATTGCTCTGAGCTGACTAACCCTATAGCTTTAGACACAGGGTTCAAGAAAAATATACTACAATATCCTGGAGCACAGTCACCCAGCTGACCTGACAGCTCCAAACTTCACCAGTTCTCCTACCATCATTTCTCATTCCTACCCACTAGCTTAGCGTGCCAAATATATATATATATATGTACACACACACACATATATATACACATATATACACACACATATATATACACACACTGTTTTTCTTTTTTTTTTTTTTTTTTTTGCTAAAAATGGCAAACCTGTCAGCCATTGAAAACAGGCTGCTAAAAACAGTTAGAGATATTTAGAACATGCCCCTAAATTTGGAGTTTGGTGTCACAAAAGGAAAATCTGACATCTCCCAGAACATCTGTATCATGTAAGTGCCTTAGGAATAAATCTGTGCACAAAAGAGATCAATCAGGCTAATTGGAAACTTTTCACAGGCCTTTGTATTAAGGTTTACTTTTTGTACCCACATTGGCCTGCTTTCTAAACTGAAGCAAAAATGGTTAAAAAAAATGGAATCTGTGTATAGTGCATTCAATTCTCCAAATTTAGCACATTCACATGAAAATTTATAGCAAGGAGATTATATGATGGGAATTAGCTTTACAGCGTGAGACAACTTCTGTCCTCTACATGCATCCTATTACTACTAATAATTTAAAATCTAACTAGCTAAAATGTAGACAATATTTCCCAGTCTATGAAATACTTTTCAATGCCTTATTTCATTTTAATCCTCAGCACAACCCATAACTTGGGTAGTATTTTATAATCTCTCTTTGCAGATGCTGAAAGTCTAAAAATGGTAAAGATTACATAGACAGGACAGGGGAGAAATTCAGAGCTTAAATGCAAATATATGCCAAAACAGCCTATGACATTGATATGACCTCTGAGGTTCAATCAAATTCTAAATTGATATTGTGTGATCTCTGCCACAGGAATATCTTTCTATGAATGTGTCAAGCTTTCGGAAGTCATTTTTGGCATGCATGTATTTGGTAACATGGATTTCTAAATTATGATGATAACGGTCTGAGCAAACTGATAAATATCTTGGAACTCAACTGCTAAAAGTCACATCTAAACACAATCCCATCTGAAATTAACAAGTTGCTATGAATCTCAATGGAGCAGATGCTTACTATTTCTGATATCCTACTCAGTTGAATGATAAAAACAAACCAACAAAATAAAAAACAACCACAGGAAAGAAGAGAATGTAATCCCTACTAGTTAATAGAGCTGATATTGAATACTTACCTCTTTTTTAAAAACTGTATTTTTCAACATCTTTAAACATCTTTTTCACACCATTACAAGCAGGATATAAAAGTTATTTAAAAAGTTAATCATAATGCTGGCTTTCACCAAGCATAAAGCTATTTATAAAGAGCTGAATGCTCAACCAACTTGTCAATTTGCATCTAGATATTGGTCGTAGGGTAGCTGCTGGCAAAAAAAAAAAAAAATAATAATAAAGGTTTTAAAATCTTAAGATAATAATAACTGTTATCCTTAAATGAATGTCTGCTACAGGCCAGGAGACTTATATTCGTTTTCTCCCACCTCCACAATAACCCAAAACCCTAAAGCTTCTTTTTATCAATGCATAAATGGGGCTTCAGAGGCCTTAAGAAATTTGCCTGTCCTTACAGGACTAGTCAGTCAGAGGTCTCAAACCTGGGTGAATCTGTGCACTCTCCACAACACCGCATTGTATACTCTAGTTCAGCAGCACCCAGAATAGAAGGGAAAAACAGTGTGATAATGAAGTATCTTTTTTTCCATTTTTCTACGCAATGTGAAAGTAAAATAAATCTTGGGGCCCCACTATCCTAAAGGGAAAAGTCAAGCTGGGAACTGCTTAGAGCAAACCTGCCTCCCATTCTATTCAAAGTCATCCCCCTGCTCTTTGAGATACATGTATATCTGATTGCCTCCTTTGGAAAGACTAATCAGAAACTCAAAAAAAAAAAAAAAATGCAACCATTTGTCTCTCACCTGCCTGTGACCTGGAAGCCCCCTCCCTGCTTCCAGTTGTCCCGCTTTTCTGGATGGAACCAATGGAACCAGTCTACATCTGTCATATATTAATTGATATCTCATGTCTCTCTAAAACGTATAAAATTAAGTTGTGCCCTGACCACCTTGGGCACATGTCATCAAGACCTCCTAAGGCTGTGTCACAGCTGTGCATCCTCAATCTTGGCAAAAGGAACTTTCTAAATTAACTGAGACCTGTCTCAGATTTTTGGGGTTCACAGCAATATGCCTGAGGGATTTGACACACTGCACCAACAGCAGCCGAAGAAGAAGGAAGAGGCAATGAAAGGGAGTTGAACAGATATTTTAGGAAGTCTGATCCAATATCTGGTGGATCCACGGTCACTGCCACGAGGGTGGAGAGTCTATCACTAAATAACCATGTGACAGTCTTCATCGGCTAGATCTGCAGATCTCAAAAGATGATCTGTAGGACACCAGGCCTTGAATTTGCCCCTTAAAAAAGTTATCAAATATGCAAATGCATCTGTGAAATACTTTATACAAACAAATGCATGCCTAGGCACACGCCACCACTGCCACCACAGCACACCTTTAAGAAATCAGGGCAAGTATCAAGGCACTGACAGTGACAAATAAAAGAAATCTGTTTAATTTGATTAACCCTGCTTTTCCAACTTCTACTGGGCCTCAGAAACGTTTTTCTCCTGTAATATCCATTAAAATCTTCAGGAGCTCATGCTCAGAGGAGCACACCTATGAAGAAGATATTCTTTGTGACCTTTCTAACTCACATACTCCATCGCCCAAGAGGTGGGATCAGAACCCCAGAAGTCCTTAGGTCTTCCCTGAAATGCATTCTTCCTGGTAAATGGGTATTTGTTTGGGATGTTAAGTGTTCTGTGCAAGAATTGCCACATTCTAATCCCATTACCTTCCCTATCTTAAGGTAAGTGACAGCAATTGGAGTTCCCTGTCAGTTTAATTAGAGGAAGTGAAACACAATTACAGGGCATTAGTGGGCATTAGTGCAAGCCTGATGCAGGAGAGCAGCAGGCCCCGAGGGGCAAGCGTAACAGCTGACCACAGGGGGAAAAATGCACTCTTCTCCTCTGACAATTTCATTGAAAGTCTTAATTACAATGCTACTGTAGGGGGAAATTGTTTTATAAATGCCATTACAAACACAGTCTGATTGCAAAAATCTTTTTATCTAAAAACTAATTAAACCATTATTTCCTCTCAGATGACAATGGTAAGTGTAAGTTTTTCATTTATGAAAACAGTTACACAATTTTAGGTTCCTCATATTTAGAGAGCATCTTTTTTTAAAAGTATCTACAGGCCAAAAATGATTTTAGAAATTAGAAACACTATGAAGACCATAACGAGTTTTTGTTTTTTTTTTTTTTCAAAAAACACAAACTATCACGTTGTAGGCAAAAGACACAGTGTTTTTGCTAAAATGTAAAAATATAATGAGCTTACATGTGCCAGCTCATTTTGATGAGTACATTTTTTAAAAATCATGTAAAAATTAATTTACAAAATACTATTTCCAGATATGACAAAAACAAGATTATTTTACAACCTTTAAAATATAAGCTGTGAGAGGGCAAGTGGTTGTGTTTATTCAGGGCTGCACTGTCAGCATGTCAACAGCGAACAGTGGGTGCCTACTACTCATTCTTTGATGGGAAGAAAGCTGCTCTCCAAGTGGCTTTGAAGTAGTCCCTTGAATTTCATGTTAGAAACAACTGGATATTTGAGTTGACTGGAATTGCACAGGTTTTCTTTGAACAATTTGATGTAAGTAGATTAATTTTTGAATAGATACGGTAAAGGTGACAACAACCCCAAATAGATGCCATTTCCAATTACAGGGGAATGGGAAGAGGCAAAAGGCCAGGTATGCAGGTATGCAGATAAAAAGAAAGAAGTGATGTTACATGAAGGCCAAACCCCACAGATGACTGGATTACAGTGTGTAGGAGCACGCTTAAGCCAATGCCGATAAATCGAGCTGTCACTATCGCACTTAACCCCATCACTAATCATAAACCCGAGTTTCTTCCCTGTTCTCCCCTCTAGAATCCAGCTACATATCAAGGGAATCTTTCACTTGCTTAGAAAAGATAAAACACTTTCTGCTTTAAAGAAAAGCTGATAGACTAAAAATCTGTGCAGAAGAAACAGAGGTGATTATAAAAGGCTTATTTGCTTAACAAAAGGATTCTCTGCAGGCTTATTTTAAATAGTGAGCTTCTCTAATGAGTTGAAGTGTTTATTTACGGATCATCAATTACCTGGGGTGAGGAAAGAAAAGTATGAGGAGTGTCAGAGGGAAGATACAAAGTGCTTAAATCGAGTAAATCATTAGGAGACACTGACAAGTGAGGAACCATCAGAAAAAAAAATTACTTTCTCTCAAATAATAATACAGACATCCATGGGAAACTTACTTTTAGAATACACAAACTGAAATTACACCCATAATTTTAGGAGCGACTAAAATAAGGCAAAGAGTTTATATTTAATATTTTCAGGCTTCACCATCTCCTTTTTTGTAAACTGTGTTTTAAAAAGGGAAAGGAGAAAAGAGAAAAGAGAAAAGAACATCTTGTTACAGAGGCTTTAATTTTAAAATGGACCCTTTCTATTGAACTCTGAAGAAGTGATCAGGTAATATACAAAACACGCCTTCAAAAGTTTATTTTCCAAACCTTTTTTCTCCAAGAGAATCATAGGCAAAACAGCAAGACAGGAGAACAGTTATTTTTAGCAGTCTCAGTGGTACAGCTTTCTCCTGAGGCAAAACTTAAATCAGATAAGGGTCTCCGAGGACCTGAAAGGAAGGAAACCACCCACTTACTGTATTCAACTTAGTCCTCCCCACACAAACTCGATTTTAGAAACAGAACTAGAAAACATGTTAGAGAATATTTAAGGATGACACACTGCAGTAAACGCTAGGAACCACATTTCAACAACTGTTAGATGCTATTACCACTCCCGTTGCATGCAAGAAAATTAGCTGTAATTGGGTAAGCGACACAAGTGTAGCACAGGAATGGGAATTGAGCAGACACTTAATTAATGGTATTGGGAGAAGGGAAATGGGATTAATGAATGGTTGATATAAATTCCGTTTTGCCATTGGGTTAATCACTGGTCTCATGAAAATTTATTTCCTGGCTAAGATTTATAGCAGGGGTTTTAAATATTTTATTACATTCTGAATAATTTCTGACTGGCATTGTAATTTCCAGAATCATACTAGCCACATTATTTATTGGTGTGTATACCTGCTACCCATATGCACGCACCATTATAAGAATGTGGCAGGACTCAATTCTAAGTACAGAAATCCTCATGCAAATAGAGGAGGATAACTTTGATTTGACATTTTGTTTATATAATTAGGGCCTCACCAATGATTCATCACCACAAAGGTGATGAATTCCATGTCTGAAGAACAAAGCCCAATCTTAGTGTTGTTTCAGTCACCGGAGCATTTACTGAGCCTGGCTTTATTTAAGAGAGCTGGTAAAATCATGTAGCATGCTTGAGATTTTTGAGTCTTTCAATCTTCAATTTAATTCTTATACTTAGCATTATCATGGAGCTATTTTTAGTTATTTTTGCTTTGCTTGTACTGTCAAATCGAAGTACCTCTGAATTCAAGCAATGGCATCATTTTTTTTTCTTTTTAATGTTTTTAAAAAGCATTTCCCGAGAAAAAATATTTCTGTGCTTGTTTTTCACCATATCTAAATTCATTTCTTGTACTTATATTGATTTTCTGTATTAAAATGTATCTTGCAGGATTTTTTAAACCAAAATAATTATTTAGGATATGTCTTTGTAAAAATACAATTTCCGAAAAATATAAGTACATCTAGATGAATTAGTTAATAAGTTAGAACAGCTTGAATTTACTGTGACTTTTTTTTTTGAGACAATGTCTTGCTGTATTGCCCAGGCTAGAATGCCATGGTGCAGTGGTAATTCACAGGCCTGATATATACCAAACCTAAGCCTCAAACTCCTGGGCTGAAGCGATCCTCCTGGCTCAGCCTCCCAAGTAGCTGGGATTACAGGCATGCACCACCACGCCCAGTTCCTAACATTTATTGTTAATACTATTATGGAACAAGAACACATTGGTAACAAGAGAATTCGTACACAACATTTACAGAAAACTGGTTCTTATGGGTAAGACGTGCAGAGAGAGTAAATGATCAACTCCAGCCGATAAATGTAGAGCTGACACATTTGTTGCAAAAAGATTCTTGGCCTTGTAGAGAGAGACTCTTTTAAAAACGTTGTTTCCACTTAAATATTAGATTCCACTTAAATATTAGATTCATGTATTAACCAGTAAAGATATCTCATTTCTAGTAATTTCAGCATCTAAAATGACAAGTGAGCTTTGCACAGTTACTTTTCTTAGGCCCTGTGTGATGTGAAATAATTAAGAGTGTTATTACTCCCCTTCCACGGATGAGAAAAAAGATTCAAGAAGATTGAGTGGCTTCCTAAGATGTGTAACCGTAAGCACAAATCAAAAAAGAAAAAGTAAATGATTCTCTCTGTTGAAAATAGAGAAGAGACCTCTACCTCATCCTTTTTCTTGCTTTAGAAAACTTGTAAATTATTTTTCAGTCTCTTTTAAATGTATGTAAATCTTTTTCAAAGTTAAATAAGCCTCTTGCCAGCCTTATAATGGAGGAGTGTCTTTCTCAAGGACCTCGGAACTATCTCTTTGAAATGTAATCAAGGAAGAAAGCATCCTCATCAACCAGTTCTGTGGCAGGGGTAGGAACCTAACTTCATTAGGTTCCTTTCTCCAAGTTGCAAAACTGCCTCATGTCATAAAGATAAGAGTTTATTTTTCTTTGAGACAAAGCCAATTAGCTAAAACAGATGGTCACCCTAATTACCAAGTGAATTCAGGTTGAACTGTGTGTGACAAATGGTGTCAAGTCCTCTTACTAGAGGACTAGTTACAGTTTATCTTAAGAACATGTATGGAATGGGTTGCATCTGTTTGGCTTTTTAAAAAGGTGGGATTTCTTTTTGTCTTTGCAATCTCTTAGTAGGCGGTCTACGACGCACATCATATTCTTGTTTAGTACTTATTCAAGAATGAAACCATTTTCTTTCTCTTCCACCTTCATGGAGAGGTTTTGGGGGAAGGAGGAGATTTTGTTCTTAATTATATTTCCCCAACAGGTGACACACATAATAAACAACAGATGGAGTTCAGGCCAGGCCTCCAGAATCCATCCCTTGCACCTCCCTGTTCATCACAGCTACTAATCCTGCTGTATTATTCTAGTTGTGACTGTGTCATGTCATGATTTTTAAAATGTCCTTTTTTGGGAACTGGTACTATGTGTCACCCAAATGGAAGTCAAACTACTGATGTGTGGTCTTAGAAATAAGAATAAGCCATTAAAGAAACTACATGAAGTTTGTGAACATTTACTTTAACCATAATCCTTAGGATTACCTTCACTTTATGAAACAAGAATGACAGTTTTTGTTGTTATATATTCAGAACCCAGTGAGCTACAATACATTTTGCACCCATGCTGAGCAAAAAACGAATATAATGGTGTGGTCCAAGTGAGGAACGAGTAAAGTTATGGTTGTTGTTTAATTTTTAACCACTTATTACTATTAAGAAATGCATTTCTATTTCCTCATGAGGACTCGCAGATAATTCTTATGATTTCCTGAGAAGGCCTGAATATTTGACCCAGTTCGAGTAATAAAGATCCATTACCTCTTCAGGTTGATGTTCCATCTGCTAGAAAACCAATTTGTAGCCTGCAAAAATTGGAATTACACAGCTCTTAATGGGAGAACAAAATAAAGGGGTTGGAGGCAATGAAGGCCAGCTGGGAGAAAAAAATGTGAGGACCTTGTTCATATGATATCCGTGCATACCATCCATTCCCAGGGTAAAAATCAGGTTCTGGCAAATCATCTATTTAAAAAAAGCACTATAATAAGTTTAATAATTAATAACTAGTAATAAACAAATTAATAATAATCAATAGCAAGTATCAATAGAACATTAACAGTAGCATATTCAAGTTAGTGGTTTAGAGCGACAAACTCCAGGTTATGCATAGATCTCTATGACATGAGAAATCTTACCAGAAAGCAAGTAAGTCAAAATGCTATCATTATAGATTAACTTTAACTTCATTTAAAAAAATAAAACATTTGCAAACATCGCCCTTCTGATTCACTTGTACTTCTGTTCTAGAGAAGCGGTTTGTAAGCAGGGTCACTCACATGTACTCCCTAAGCATATGCAGGGACTGATTAATCATAGAGTACACTGTCAGGACACTTTTAATACAACAATTGCTAGATCCTCAAACTCCATTAGTATTGTGACCTAAAATTAGTCTTAGATGCTCCTGTGGTTGAAATTCTCCTTTTCCACTTTCACTCTTACCACTCTCCCATTTTACAAAATACAGGCACAATTCTCACCTATTCTATATCTTACTAAAGTATGCTGCTCTGAGGTGTAAAAAAACCCTCAAGTCCTACCAAAAGGGATAATTAGACAATTATTTTAATCCAAGTACCCTAATAGCTACCTCCATCTCTCTATAATACGTATTTTCAAAAAATACACCTTGTGTCATAATTATCCATCAAAAATGGTTAATAGTTTTGATCAGTTGTGTGTTACTTATCATAGAAATAGCTCAATGTACAATGAACTTTTCAGCATATATAAACTTATGGTTCACCAGAAAAAAATTAAGTATCAGTTTAAATATTTTGTTTGACTACCTTTTCCAATCCCTTCAAAACAATAAAAAAAATTAGGACTAAATTTAGTGAGAGGTGTTTAAGACCACTACATTAGAAACTATAAAACTTTGCTAAAAGGAATTAAAGACGTAAATAAATGGATGACTATATAATGGTAAAAGATAAGAAAATTCAATTTCATTAAGATGTTAGTTATCCCCAAATTTACTGACAGATTAAATATAATTCCAACAAAATCACAATACCTTGTGTTTCTGGTACAAATTAACAATTTGATTCTAAATTGATATGGAAATATAAGAAAAAAGAAGAGTCAAGATTATGTTGAAGAAAAATTAGGTTGGAAGATTTACTCCATCAGATTTCATAACTTAGTGAAAAGCTGTAATAATGAAGACAGTGTATTATTCCGTTCTTACACCGCTATAAAGAAATACCTGAGACTGAGTAATTTATAAAGAGAAGAGGTTTAATTGGCTTATGGTTCCATAGACTCTAGAGGAAGCATAGTGGCAACTGCTTCCAGGGAGGCCTCAGGAAACTTACAATTAGGTGGAAGCTGAAGGGGAAGCAGGCACATCTTACATGGCCAGAGCAGGAGGAAGAGGGGGAGGTGCTCACACTTTTAAATAATCAGATCTCATGTGAACTCTATCATGACAACAGCACCAAAGGGATGGTGCTAAACGCATTCATGAAGGATCCACCCCCATGATCCAGTCACCTCCCACCAGGCTCCACCTCCAACATTGGGGATTACAACTGAACATGAGTTTAAGTGGGGATACAGATCCAAACCATATCAGACAGTGTATTATTGGCATAAATGTAGATAAAAAGCTCAGTAGAACCAAATAGAGTCCTAAAATTCACTTAAACACATATGGCCACTTTATTTTTAATAATAATATCAATCCAATTTGATATGGATAGAAGGATTTATTTATTTAATTATTTATTTTTTAAAATTTATTTTAGAGACAGGGTCCTGCCATATTGCCCAGGCTGGTCTTGAACTCCTGAGCTCAAGTTATACTCCTGCCTCAACCTCCCAAAATGCTGGTGATTACAGGTGTGAGCCATCATACTCAGCGGCCAAAAAGTTTTTTTTTTTTTTAAATTATTGAGCCTATAGTAATGGAATTAAAAAAATCAATAAAAATATTCAATTCTAAAAATATATTGCTTTAGAATCAATTTCTGTGATAGGATAGAATGGAAACACCAATGCAAAAAGGAAAAAGAATGAAGCAATGTTTGAAAATGTTATAAAGAACCTCTTCATGTTTTTTTTTAATGAGTGACAGTGATATTTCTGTTCCATTTGTTATATTTCAGAAGAGTGATGTGAGAGTTTTACTTTACAATGTTAACATATTCAATATACTAGAAAGTGCATCCTTTGCAACAGGTTAGACTTGAGATATAACATTTTATATATCTACTTAAAGATATACAAGGAAATACATACTTTTTCAAAAATTATTTAAGGGACGTACGAGCTAAACAAAAAAGTAGAATAGTGGCTGGGCACAATGGCTCACGCCTATAATCCCAGCACTTTGGGAGGCTCAGGCAGGTAGATAACCTGAGGGGTCAGGAGTTCAAAACCAGCCTGGCCAACATGGTGAAACCCCATTTCTACTAAAAATACAAAAATTAGCCAGGTGTGGTGGTGGGCACCTGTAATTCCAGCTACTCAGGAGGCTGAGGCAGGAGAATTGCTTGAACCTGGGAGGCAGAGCTTGCAGTGAGCCAAGATTGCGCCATTGCACTCCAGCCTTGGTGACAAGACTGAAACTCCATCTCAAAAAAAAAAAAAGTAGAATACTACTGACATAGACCTCATTCATACATTTATTTAGCAAAAATATTTTGATATCTATTACATGTCAGACACTCTTCAAGCCTAAAATACTAGTAAGCAATGGTTAATGACTATTGAAGGCTTACTCCTTGCCAGGCACTGTCCTAAGGACTTTGTAAGTAAGCATTAACTGAATTTATTTTCACATCGCTCCTGTGAATAGGTACTTAGAGTATCCTTACTTTCTGGATGACAAAACTAAGGCACAAAAAGGCTATAGATGTTTCCCCGGTTCACAATGCTAAGGAATGAACAAGAAGGACATAGTGTCTGCCCCCACAGAGCCTACCTTCATGAAGACTAGAAGTTAGGCAGCCCGATTTATATCTAGCTTTGAGTGTCACATGCAAAGATAAGCGCCACCTCTACCCTCTCATGTTCTAAGAGCACCCTGTATTACCAAATGTCAATAAGAAAATCAATTTCAGAGATGGCTTCTCTTAGCACGGTTCCGGGTCAGGCAGTAGCTGTTGACAATCTATGAAGGTAAGTATCTGATGGTATTACCTATGTGAATCAAATAGGTTATAAATTTGCCCAAGTCCTTGGAACCAGGAACCCTGACCTTGTCTTTTATTCTCAGTGCTTGAGTGCCAAATAGGTGGTTTTGACTAGAAGAGTCATATTGATTCTTCCGTCTTTAGTATGCAAGCATCAAGATATATCAAGATACTGATGAGATCCTCCTTTTTCCTATATTCTGCCACACATCATTGGTCCCACTTGGAATCGGGGAGCAGGGAAGAAGAGCTGGTTCCATCTATCTGTCAATTCAGTCTGTCCATAGAGGCATCTGCTTTGTGCCCAGCTCTACAATAGGCACTGTCAGAGATGAGGATATCGAAAAGACTTCCTGGCCTCTGGAGATGCACAAAAGGAGGGGGCACTATGAACATAAATACCAAATACAGATAGACTATGAGATTGCTGAAATATATCTACAGAACATCATGCTACCTTCTTTCTTTCCTTTCCTTCCCCTTTTGACTATTTTCCTTCCTTTCTTACCAAAAAAAAAAAAAAAAAAAAAAAAAAAAAAAAAAAAAAGCTATTTTGAATGCCTCCTGGCAAGGCAACTAAAAGGTAAGCCTTCAGGGGTCTGTGGTGATGAACGGATACCATGGACTAATTAAATGAAAACTACTGTTTTCTATCATAACCATTCACTGACCTTTTTCTTTGCTATAATTTAAGCACTCCTCAAGGGGTGCATATGACTTCCAGTTTGTGCTTGATTATGAGTGGTTAGCCTGCCTGAAGTTAACACTCCTATCTACCTTCCTACCTTCTCCAGTGAGATAAATTCAATCCAAAAATATTAATACGACTCCTCGCTATGCCTCTAGACTTTTGAGGAGATCCATAGCACTTGCCTGGTTTATCTTATAAACTTGATACCAAAAGGTATTTTGATTCAGCCATACACAAATACCTGGCCTCTAAGTGCTTTCAAACTAGTTGAGAGACAAGAAAAATGCCCCCAAAGAGACTTCCTAAGACAGCTGACTGATAAGTGTTGAATGAATGGCGTCGACAAAAATACTTGGAGGTTCCCTGGATGGTAAGATTAATGATGGCTGCAATGATCCTGGCCATTAAAATGGCCGGCACATTTTAGTTACTGTTTCTATTTCCCCCCTCTATTATTTTTTCCCATGACAGTTCTTCCTTCTGTTCTCTCCCATTTCTGCACTCTCAAACCTTGGTTTCTTCTCTCTGTATGGTTCATCCCCACATCTCCATTGCCAGGACAGTGGCTGGCCCATCATAGGTACACAATAAATGTTTATTATTGGATGAGAATAGCTCAGGATGTTTGCGCCGGAAGAAGTCTTGGAGACCACTCTTTTATAACTGAGTTACAGAGAGACTAAGAGATTGCAGGATTCGCAGTTGGAATCAGCAGTGTGGAATCTTGGTGAGCTCACTCTAGGTATAATGATGTTTTTACCATGTCTTGCTGCCCCTGTTTATGTTCAAAGCAAATACAGATTCCATTTTCTGTCCATTAGTCACCTTTGTGCCAATGTGAGGTTAAATCCACTTACCTGGTTTTTGGCTTTTATAGACAGCCAACTTCTTTTATCACTAACCATTGGTCAAAGCTATTTTCAAGAAGAAAATCAGGCCCAGCAGGCATGTTCCCTATCTTATTGCTCTGCGGGCTGCTTTGCAGAGAGAAAAAAGAAACAAAGTGAAACAAAAGCCAAAAAGGGCCAAACTATTATATAATTGACATAACAGGGTTGCCAAGGATAAAGAGGGATCCAGCGGGAGGACAGTGATTATTTTGAAGAGTGCAATGGACAGGCTAAGAAATGGAATCTTTTTGGGGGAAAAAAAAAAAAGAACAATGTGACTGTGCTATTTACCCAGCAATATAGACCATGGAAGGTGAATACTTTTTTGGGGTATCATTAATTTTAACCTCAGGGCAGTAAAAATTGTTCTACCTAAGTAAAAATGGTAGTTTAACGTTCATGGAAAACAAGACTTTTAAAATTATCTAAGAGTTCAAAAAAGAAAGAAAGAAAAAGTTGTCCAATGGGAACAAAAATAGAAAAGTTCATCATACATAATGGAGCATCTTTACTGATGAGAACTGGTGTTTCCCTAAAACTAAAGAGACAAGAGGTTACTTGCCTGAGGCATGATGATCACTAGAATATCAGTCAGGACTGTGTGTGGCAGCGTGTAGCCAAAACCCAGTAAAGAACAGCTTAATAAGTACGATGCTTATTGTTCTTACATAGCAAGAAGTTGTGCAGAAGACTAATCAGGGCTTGTACAGTGGCCCAAGGGAGTCAAGTTGGCATCCCTATCATCCTCAGAATGTAGCTCTCATCCTCATCATCAAAAAGGAATTGCTGAGCCTCCAGACATCATGCCCATATGCCAGGCAAGATGGGGAAAAGAGAAGAGCAAAAAGAGCATGCAGACTTTTTATCAGAAAAACGATCTGTCCTAGATGGCTTCTGTTTACATCTCATTGGCCAAAACTACGCCACGTGGCTTCTCCTAGCAGGAGGAGAGTCTGTAAAGTCAACATTTTTGCTTTTTAGCTGAGAACATTGCCAGGCTGGACAGTGATATTACTAAGGAAAAAAAGAGAGAATGGATATGTGGTAGGCATATAGGGATGTCTGCTACAATTAGAAAGATTCATTGCCAAATGGCCCCTGACTAATACAGAAACTGCAGTGGTAAACCAGCACATGATAAACCAGCCCTTACCCTGTCCACATCAGTGCCCTGGACATTGGGAGGCAGACAAATAAACACCACGAATCCTACCACTAAGTGCACTCCCTGTACAAGGTATTAGAGTGGTTTAGAGGTGAAAGAAACACCCACACTTCTCTGTCCACCTTCCCATCTGGAGCAACAATCCCTGACCCAGCACCCCTGTCAGCAGATCTTCTGGCATACAACTGAAGCCCTCCAGTGAGTAGCAAGGGCGATCTAGACCCTCACTGTCAGAGTATGGGCCCAGACCAGCAGCTTTAGCACATGAGTTTGAGAAACACTGATGTAGAAGTAATATCACTTCCAGAGAACAGCGCTATTTATTAGAAAAAAAAATCTTCCACATGCTGTGTTGGAAATATATTTCCCTATCATTCTGCACATGATCAAGTTATGTATTCAAATATTTGAATTACAGAAATGCTATCCTCCCTAAGACTTCTCTTCTAAAATTCCCCCGAAACTCCTTATCCCATTTGCTTTCACAATCGTCACAACACTGGTAATTCTGTTTGTGTTTACTTGTACCTTTGTCCCCTCAAAATTCTATCTCCAGGAATCCACATCACCCTAAAGATGCCCTCTGTTTTTGCAAGAGGGAAAATGGAGGCCATATGACTCATGATCTTTTCTAGTTATGCTTCTAGTGGGTGAGTGATTTGGTTATGATGGCATTGGACAAAAAGACTTTTCAAATCAAGCACCTTTATTATATCCTCCCCCCTCTTCTCCTCTGTAGTATATTCCCATCTTCACCCACCAACTCCCTCCTACATGTGCACTCCCTTCTAGAATTCCATCCCCTGATATTCTCCAGTGATGACATTTTAATTTCTGTCTTGTTTCTTTCAATAAAGTGTTTGGATAGGAGTACTCCTGAAGTTAGGGTGCCACAACTGAAGAAGTGCAAGGGACTCATTAGTTGAAGGTTAAGGAGAAGAAATTCTGAAAGAGGCTCAGTTGTGAGTGGTTAACTGCTTTGACCAAATTCTCAGGGGCAAACTCTGGTTCTCTCATTTACCTCCATTTACCCTGGCAACCACCTCCCTCCTTTGGCTGTATTAACATATCTCCTGAAACCCGGAGCACAGAGAGCCTGTGTCAGTGAACAAAGCATGTGGAATGAGGGTTTTTTTTTTCACATTTAAGCAATTTCCTAAATTAGGCTCTTTTGGCAGCTGTATTAATACAAGCCACTAAGATATTATTTAGTACCTTGCTGCTCCAGGGCACTAAATAATGTCACATTTTCAAAGCATAATGCCATTAGAGTTTATAAAGCACTTTCACCTGGGTTGTCTCATTCGATCTTGGCAAAAGCTCAGTGCAAAAAGTAGAAGTGGTGCATAATCATTGTTTTGTAATGATATAGATGCTCCTGTTATGAGCTCATGCAGTAAATATGTTAGAGGCAGAGGTAGGTCTAGAACATCTGTCTCTTAACTATTTGTTCAGAATTAGTCTCACAGTGGCATAAAGGAGTAAAGAGCCTCAATTAAGGGATATGTGATCTTTGTGTTATAGATATTTTTTAAATGTAAATGTATTCAATTCAGCTGGACACATGGTAGCTCAATATATTATAGGTTATAGTAGAAAGGAGAGAATAGTTAACAAGATTCTAACCTGTGTGGTATGTCCGATATTTGACAACAGAAGACAATTTCATCGTACTTATGCAAGCTACCATATAACTCCATTAAGTTAGAAAACGGTAGTAGTTCTTGGGCTGTTTTATCCAGTCTTATATTGTCATGGCAGAATTTTGTCCCTTATTGCTTGAAAATTACTCCCTTCCCTACCCCCAGTACCTACTTTGCTATTTATCAGGGGCCTGAGAATCTAAATGTAGAATCTAAATCTAAATCTAAATGGGGGGGGGAATGCTAATGATTGATAAGCAAGAGAGCTCTGGCCATGATAAAGATGATCTAGGACTGAGCATTTTGGTGGAACAAGATGAACTAGGTTTCTTGGGGAAGACAGTCACATCTAAACCTCCTGAACACTCATTTAGAGGGTTTTGTCTTCTCAAGCACTGATACATGTACTGTCCTAATAGATGTAATGAACCTACTTCCCCAGAAGAAACATCTTTTTTGGAATCTTTATTTTTTTTTTAAAGTAACCTCTTGATCTGACATAATTCGTGGGAAACTACAGTGGGGGGTCATATGTGGTCAGGAAGAAGTTAAAAATATCTTCATTGTCTGGTACTCCATGCAATGGAATCAACTGAAGATACATTTGTCTTATAATAAACTCAAATAAATAGCTTAATTAGATGAAGCACATAGTTCTCCTGAGATCTTTTACAGTACTCATTGACTATCATTTCAAGAAATGGCATATTTCCACAATCTATTAAATAATAAATCATGCCAGTAAACATACAAAGTGACAAACTAAGAAAGCGATCTTTTGGGGACCAAGCAACCATTCCTTTGCAATTCTTAGAAGCAAAGTATTTACTTAAAGATCCCAGTGGAGGAATTCTTACTGCTGATGAAGTGTCCTATCCAAACATTTACCTAAAAGTACAATTGGCATTAGACTCATTGCATGAATCAATGACTGCTGCTAGTTGGCTTTCTAATCACCAACTATAGTTGAGTTTACATTTAATATGAATCCTGACCAGCAGAAATATCAGTTGGGGACATGTAGATTACATGGCAGAGTAGTAAGGCATTTTCAAAATCCATTACATTAGCCTCAGGCAATAAAAAAACGGCTCATTTATAGGTTGCTCTCTAGGTAGGTTCAAGACATTGATTCACTAGAAGCACTTTTTTTTTTATTGTTTTATTATTATCAGCATGCAAATTTTCAGATTAGCTCAGCCTTGACTTACTCATGTCAGAGAAATAGCTTTAAAATGACATGACTTTGAGGACCAACTTATATTACTTGAAAGCTGGATTGCTACATCGAAAAATATTAAAAACATAACCCTTGATTCCAAATTCTCCCTTGCAGTGGGCACACTCAAGGTGAATGAGGGTTCCACTCTGGGAAGACAGACATGAAAGAACAAAAACGTAGCACCCTATTAGAGGAGCTTCCCTCTGTGTCCCTGCAAAGACTGGAAAGGTCTGGAAATGGTCAGTAGTTGTCAACTTTCCCCAACTATAAAATTGAGTGGCTAATATGCTGAATGTTAATTAGATCATCAACTAAGCAAGTAACTAGCACATGGTAAGTGCTCAGTTAATACTGACATTAAAGTGAGAAAGAATGAGCATCATGGAAAAAAAGATAAAATTAGCCCAAACTGGTAGACTAAAGTACCGAATTTGGCCAGAGCATCATGCCTGTTTTGAAGGAAAAAAATGAGAGCAAAGTATTACACCACGATTTTAGTTATTTTCAAAGTACGGCAGCAACTCTCAAATGTGAAATTAACGCCCCTCTGCTTACCCCCCATGCATGTTAAAGCAAATTAAATTTCATGCCAAATCACCCAGGCAGTTAGCGAGCAGCACAATTTCAATCTGTAGGATTTAAACTGATTGCTCTAAAAATATAATTCACCAATCGGGCAGCACTGAAGTCAAACATGGTGTTCTTTAGTCATTTCTCCTGACAAGTTATTTTCCCAGGAATGTGGCCATGGTGAACTGCAGGTTGACTCATCTCATAGAAGTGAGAGGTTTTATTCTCATCTGCAACCCAGACACAGCAGGGAATAATAAACTGACCTGTTGGAGGCATGGAGTTCTTCCCCTGGCTATAGGTGAGTATTACATTTAGGCTCTATTGACCAGACAACAAAATGCTTCCTAGTTCAAAGAGCCACTTTCTCTATGTGGGGAAAGAGGTCACTTTTGGTTCCCTATTTTTATCACATTTAATCACATTTGCAACTGGAATGTATGTGTGTGTGTATGTGTTTCATTTTTAACCTGAATCTTACTTGCTATAGTAGGAATCTGTTTCTTTTTATTCTTTTATTCTGTTCTCAATGGTTGTAGGAGTGTTCTAACAAAATGTATATAAGTGACTGTTAGAGCTCATCACGAGAAAGAATAATGATCAAACTCATTTGCTTTCTTCAGTTCAGGCTTTAGGTCATCTGAAGTGTTAGCTTAAACCCTGCATTCTGCCTTATTTGGAGTTGTTTCCAAAATCATTGTCACATGAGAGTTTTTACTAAAGTCCCCCATTTTGAAAAGTGCAGGTGTTAGATTCAAACATCTAGAAGACTGCTGTCACGCTTGAGGCTGCTGTTAATATTAACAGAGAATCTCAAATTCCTCAATTCATGAAAACAGTCATTGAGCCATGGTTGTTGGGGCACTGGTGGTGGGTAAGCAGTTATCTTCCAGATATAATCAAGGCAATGCCAGAGTTCAAATTGGCTCCAAGTGCTTTACCACATTCATTTATTTAATTTTCATTAAAATCCTAGGTAGAAAAATATTTTTTCCATTATAAATTACTACAAGGTATGGACTCTTAGTCTTACTTGGAGAGGTTCAATCAAGGAACAGAAAGCTAGCATTCATGTAATCAGGACAAGTTCCTTTGTGTTTAACTAGAATGATGAATGTTCTATGTGCCACTTCTTGCAGCAACTGCGTTGCACTTGATCTTCAACACTGACATGTCTACATAATTATTTTGCAGTAAGCATAAGAAATCTGAACAAATGATTAGCGGGCATCTATCTAAATGATGGTACAGTTTTAAAGAAACTATTTTAGTTTTAACATAGAGAATAAGAATGCTACACTAAAATAAAACTTACCATTTCATTTGGAAATCTGTGTAAATGTCCTTGACTGTCAAATGACTCAGTTGGCACTATGGGCATTTAGTGGTCAGGGCCAAGGATTCCAAACTTTCTGTCAAAGCCCAGCAGTCCCTCATACTGAAAATTTATCCACTGAAAAATGCCAAAAGCTCACCCCTAGTTCTGAAGCATGACAGTTTAAGGAATACCTTCTCTTGCTCTGCAGTTATATTTATATTTAAATGATACTTCTACAGAATTGAAGATTCATTCATACTCCATTGTATTTTAAATATCTTCCTAGAATTTATTGTTGCTGTTAATAAAATATTTTAGAAAATCTTTCATAAATATAGACCATATAAAAATCAGCTTCAATTTAGCCCCTGGACTAGTCATCACAATTTCAAATAAGTTGAAAGAAAAGTTCTTAATCAAAAAAGATAACGGAGGAGAGTGGCAATTCAAAGGGGAAAAGATGGCAGAAGAGAAAATGAACAGGAGAGCTGAGTACGGTGGCTCACGCCTGAATGCCAGCAACTCCAGAGGCTAAGGCAGGAGGATAGCTTGAGCCCAACAATTCAAGACCAGCCTAAGCAACATAGCAAGACCCCATTTATTTAATTCATTCATTCATTAAAATGAACAGGAGAAAGGGTAGAATCTAGGGATATAACAAGATACCAGTGAAAATAAAGTGGGAGGCAGTGGAAGTTAAAGAAATAAAGACAAATTGAGGAGAGACCTGGAAAACAGGAAAAAAAAAAAGGAAGGTGGAAGATCTCTGCTTCTGTATATTACTCATAAACATGGTGATTGTAACAGGAAATGGTAATCAGAACATGGGGCCAGAACTCCCCTACCAGGATCTCCTTTTTGGCTTTCCTAGGGTTTCAGTATCAAGTTTAGAATAGTTTATGCCAGAATATACCCATCCCCAATAAACAAACGAATCAACATATCAACGAAGCTGCCTTTTTGCTAGCAATCTCTCAGTGTGATGCTATGGAGAAACATGAAGCCATTGGGAGCAAAGATGTTGACAAGCCAAGGTCCTTCTCAGATATACAGAAATTCAAACTCAGAAAAGAATTCACAAGGATATGAAAACAACCAGATGAAAGAATCTGCGTTTTCAGACAGAACAATTCCAGTCTTCATCAGGCAATGAGAACAGGCAGGGACCACAGATGGCATGTTCTGGAAGCTATCATTTAACAAAGTCACTGCTTTGTTAAGTGCCTTTTATGGTTGGCTATGAAGTGGACACTAAAAATCTCAGAAAGTTAATCCGTTTGTCCTTTACATTGTGCCATCTGCTGCAATATATAATCTGAAATAATCTTTTAGTATTTCTGATAGTAGTACTTTTTCCTTCCTTCCAAAGCTTGTCTTTCCTCTGTTGCTTCCTTCCAATCTGACTAGAGCAGCAGCTCTTAGTGAAGCATCTACCTCTTGCGAATTCTTTCAAGCTACCCTACCCAGCGCACCTAACAAACATCTCAATACCTTGTGTTCCTCAATCACCTTCAATTCCCCTAACTTCTTTACTTGTTTGTTGTAATTTTAAATCGGAACCTAAGGGCATATACTATGTTTACTCAGTAATGGTTGGTGGAATGGCTTACATAAAATTTCAAAAAGCTACACATTTCTATGTGTACACTGCATAAGGCTACACAAAAATAAACCAGAAATGCTCTTTTTAAAGTTGCTGTTAATCATACACAGCTAAGTTTTTCCGGATACGGCACGGAGGATCAGAAAAGTATGGGCTTTAAGAATCAGATAAAGCCTTCTCAAATGCCAAGTTCAATCTTTGGCTTTTCCAATGACCGGCTGTGCAATTTAGGCAGTTATTTAACTTTTTGAAATCTCAGCTCTTGCTGCTTTAAGAGAAATAACTACTGCATAGCATTGGTAAGATCTTTAAATGGCATTCTTTAGACCATAACCTTCCCTCTGAAAACATATTTGGAAATGAGATTCAATTAAGCAAATCTTTTGACTGGTCTAGAATAACCATATAAACCAAAGCTATCTATCAACTTTCAAATAAGCAGATAAAATAGAAAAAGCAGTAAACTAAATAGATAACTTACTTGTCTCTGGTGATTAAGAAGACAGCTAACATGAGTAGATAAAACACAAATAAAAACTTGTGGCTGGTAGAATGCCAGGTAACAAATTGAAAGTCTGTTTCAGAAATTGTCAACTCTTAACCATTCACATGTGCCTGAGATGCATTCTGGTTCTGCTCTAAACTAGAGGCTCTCAAACTCCGTTGTACTTCACAACCACCCGGGGAGTTTTGGAAACCCATCATGATCAAACTGAACCCCATATCAATAAAATCGGGCACGCTGACTGCAGGACCCAGGTGTCAATCAGTATTTTAAAAACTCCCCCCAGGTGCTCCCAATGCACAGCCATGTTTGGGAAACAGGGCTTTAAACAACCCTTCCGAAAAAAAAAAAGAAAAAAAGAAAAAGGAAAAGATAATGTGCAAATGAATCAGCTGGGGATCTTGTTAAAATACAGATCCTGAGGTGTGGATACCAGAAACTGCCTTCCAAAAAGCTTTTAGGGCATTCTGATGCTACTGCTCTGGAACTACACTTTGAGTAGCAACCTCAAAATCCAGTGTCAACAGCTAAGTATCCACATGGAATGTCAGATACAGTTTGTTGCTTATTTCCATTATGCAATGTGAGCTCAAAAAACACATGCTTCTCTTACTATTACCCCTCCCACCCCCATGAAAAATTACTGAGAATCTAAGGAGAGCTGTGCATTTCAAAATCAAATATAAATGAATTAGGTTGGATCATTCATGTGACGGCTCCTCTCCCCTGGTGATGCCATTGGTGGGCACATATATAAAACACAGGCACTCTCTCTGCTAAAGCAGTCCAAAGCAAGTTTTCTTAGAAATCTCTACACTTGTCTTGGGGCTTTAGCTGAATTTCCTGTTAAATGGCATCAATGAGGACTCAGAGAAATAAAACCACAAACATTGGTTTTACAGTGTAATGTGGGGAAAGTGACCAAGTGTTCACATGGAGGAATACATTCAACTCATCCCCACGTCCTGTAACTCTGAAGTGAACATTTATGATTTTGAGGCCATTACCAATAGAAGGTGTCAGCCTAGTAGGGGCAGAGTGCTGAATCAGCCACTGCGGTGCTCGCTGATTGCTTTATATCACGAAGCTTGGTTTATCTCTAGCAGGAAATATGAGTCCACCGATAGCAAAGACTATTTACTGTATCAGCTTCTCTGCAGCCTTTAATCAAGACAGGATCCCAGCATGTAAGTCCAGATCTTCAAACCTTTCTAAGCGGAAGCATGGTCACCCATAAATCCTTAATTCACAGAGGCCATTTTCCTTAAGAAGTGCTGAGGGCAAAATTCTGCTGTCTTAGAGCTTCTCAGCAACAAATATACCATTTTATTCAACACATGGGGGTACCTACTTAGGAGATGAATACAGAATTTTAAATTGGAAAGGCAGAAATTAAAATAATTTCATTCCTGGACATTTACATAAACCTCTTTCAAACATGATCTTGTAGGCATTTCCTTTTTAAGGTTTGTGAAATTTAGATAAATACCTTGGGAAGACAGAAAGGGAGCTTTGGAAACGCATCATGATCAAACTGAACCCCATATCAATAAAATCAGGCACTCTGATGCTGAGAGAAAGGAAAAGGGAAGAACTTGAGGAGTATAAGCAGGAAGCTACAAAGGTGATACAGTTTGGATATTTGTCCCCACCCCAATTTCATGTTGAATTGTAATCTCCAATGTTGGAGGGTGACCTGGTGGAAGGTGTTTGGATCATGAAAGCAGGCCCCTCATGAATGGCTTGTGCCATCCCTGTGGTGATAAGTGAGATCTCACTCTGAGTTCACACAAGATCTGGTCATTTAAAAGTGTGTGGCACCTCTTCCCGGGCGCTCTCTCTCTTTTACTCTTGCCTGCTCCCACTTCACCTTCTGCCATGAGTAAAAGCTTCCTGGGGCCTTCCCAGAAGCAGAGGCCAGAGCCATGCTTCCTGTACAGCCTGCAGAACCATGAGCCGATTAAAACTCTTTTCTTATAAATTACACAGTCACAGGTGTTTCTTTATAGCAATGCAAGAATGGCCTAATACAAAAGAGTTTAAACATGATTTTCACCCTTGTAAAATTATGCTAGCAAAATTAAGTCCCCGAAACAAAATAAATAAACAGATCTGAAGTCCTGTAGTTCAATTAACTGGTTCAAAAAAATTGTGATCAGAAATGAGTTCCAGTTTTATTTTTCTTATAAATAATTGTGTGAAAATGGCAAATTACTTTCTCCTTATGCCCTTTGTCCTCAATCTGCCGGCCACCATGATTTAAGCAGTAGCAATCATTCAACACACAAGAGTAGAGTTTGGCTTTATACTTTGCCCCTTCCTCTAGGCCACGTGTGATCAAACAGGAGTTCTTGGGTGTGGAAAACATCCTTGGAAAAATTTAAGAGGATGTATTAGCTTTAGAATTTTAGTACAAATTATGTGGGTTTAACTTTTTCTAAAAAAAGTTTCCATAGATTTCATCAAATTTTAAAATAGTTCATAGTCTGTAAACTAGAAAAGATTAAGAACTATTCAGTCATTCATTCAATTTTATTTTTTCAAATTAGTCCCTACCACGCACCAGGCACTCTTCTGGGCACTGATGATATAGCAGTGAACTAAACATACAAATATCCCTGCCTCCTAGAAGCTTACATTCTTCTGGGAGGATGCAAACAATTAATAAAATAAGTAAAATAGATAGCATGCCAGATGATGATAAATGATACAGAGAAAACAAAGCAGAGATAAAAGCCAAAGCTTGGGAATTGTGATTTAGAACAGAACAGACAAGGAAGGTCTTCTGGAGGAGGTGCCATTTGAGCAAAGCCTGAGGGGCCAGAGAAACAAGTCATGAATATCGGTGGGGCAAGGGCCTTCCAGACAGAAGGACCTGCAGATGTAAATGGCTCTGAAGCAGGAACATTGCTGAGAATGGCAATGGGGCCAGTGTGCCAGGAGGTGAGTGAAGAAGAGCAGTGGAAGATAACATCTGTGAGATAAGGGGGAGGGGGCCACAGATGTGGCCGCTATAGAACACTGCAATGATTTTGGCAAACCACTGGAGGGTTTTGAGAAGAGAAATGATTCATTCTACTTAGATTTTCTAAGGATAACTCTGACTATTGTGTTGAGAATAGACCTGGAAAGAGGGTGGCAAAGGCAAATATAGGGAGAGCCATTACGAAGTATTTGTAAAAATTCTGATGCGAAATGATGGAGATTTGGTAGTGATTGGAGGTGGTGAGAAACAGTTAGTGCCCAGATCTATTTTAGTGTAGAGGCAACAGAGTTTGCTAATAGATCAGACATGGAATATGAGAGGATGAAGGGACCCCAAGGCTTTTGGGATAAAGCACCAGGACGATAGAGTTACCTTTGATGGACTTGGGAAGAGCAGAAAGAGAGGGATGGTCACTAATTTAGTTTCAGAGGCCATATGTTGTGGCTCACACCTGTAATCTCAGCATTTTGGGAAGCCAAGAAGGGAGAATCACTTGACCTCAGGAGTTCAAGACCAGCCTGGGCAACATGGAGAAACCCCATCTCTACAAAAAATACAAAAAGTTAGCTGGGCGTGGTGGTGCAGGGCCGTGGTCTCAGCTACTTGGGAGGCTGGGGCAGGAGGATCACCTGTGCCTGGGAGTTTGAGGCTGCAGTGAGCCGTGATCACACCACTGCACTCCAGCCTGGGTGGCAGAGTGAGACTGAGGGAAGACAATTGGGAATGTTAAGACTGAGACACCAATAAAACATCCATGTGTTGACATTTCATAGGTAGTTGGATATAGGGATCTGGAGTCCAGCAGGTAAGTTTGAGTTAAAGATATAAATTTGGGAGTCAGCAACAAAAAGATGATATTTAAACCCTGACCCTGGAGAAGATCATTAAGGGTATGGGTGAGCATCTAAGAAAAAGTCCAAAGACTGAGGTATGAAGCACTCCAGAGTTAAGAGATCAGGGAGATGAGAAGGACCTAATCTGGAATGAAAAAAAAAAGAAATCCATGAAGGAGGATAAAATCAGGAGCTTGTGAGTTCTGGAAGCCAATTGAAAGAAGTATTTCAAGAAGAAAAGGATCAAGTGTGCCCAAGCTGCTGATAGTGAGTAAGAGGTGGGCTGAGAGTCCTCCACTGGATTCAGGACCTTCACAAGGGTAGGTTGGGCCGGGCGCGGTGGCTCACGCTTGTAATCCCAGCACTTTGGGAGGCCGAGGCGGGCGGATCACGAGGTCAGGAGATCGAGACCATGGTGAAACTCCGTCTCTAAAAATACAAAAAATTAGCCGGGCATGGTGGCGGGCGCCTATAGTCCCAGCTACTCGGAGAGGCTGAGGCAGGAGAATGGCGTGAACCTGGGAGGCGGAGCTTGCAGTGAGCCCAGATTGCGCCACTGCACTCCAGCCTGGGCGACAGAGCGAGACTCCGTCTCAAAAAAAAAAAAAAAACAAAAAAAAAAAACAAAAAAAAAAACAAGGGTAGGTTGGGGCAGAGTGCAGGTGCTAAAAGCCTGATTGGAGAGGCCTCAAGAGAGAATGGGTGAATACAAATACTGGAATAGATCTTCCCTTAAGAAGTTTTGTTACCAAAGTGATAAAGGAATGAGGAAAAAGCTAGAGAGAAACTGAAGTCAAGTTATCTATATAAGTGTGTGAGGGAGAATTTCGATGTTTGTGTGCTGATGGAAATGATGCCACAGAGTATTGTTTAGGTTTCTTAACAGACCTTACCCATCTTCTTTTCTTTCTATTTTTGACTGGTTTATTTTTAGCCAAAGTACCAATCGCCAAAGAAAAAACATCACTCCTTACATTTTTAGTAATTCCTTTTATTGGTTCAAAAGGATCGTGATCAGAAATGGGTTCCAGTCCTATTTTTCTTATAAATAATTGTGTGAAAATGGTAAGTTTGTTTTTTCCTTGTGCCCTTTATCCTGAATTTGCAGGCCAAGACGATCAAAGAAATGGTAACACGCATACATTTCTTGGCAGTCAATAAAGAGTGTTCTAGAAGTAAATGACACAAAACCAGGGGATAATCAAACTTCCCAATTATATAATCATTTTCATCTTTTTTTCTCTGCAGGCTTGGAACACTGGAGTTTTTTTATGTGTTTTTTTTTATCAAAAGTCACCAGATGTAAAATGACAAAGTCAGTCAAAGGAACCCATGTAAACTTCAGTTCATACATGGATGATCTTAAGAGAACATCTATTCTTGCCTCGCTACAATGGATTCCTCTAATTAAAATTATAATTTTAGCTAGGACAAGAGAATATTAAAAAATTATAAGCCCTAGAATGTGACGTAGTATTATAGATTGAATTGTGTCTCTCCAAATGATGTTGAAGTCATAACCTCTGGTACCTGTGAATGTGACTACATTTGAAAATAGTGTCTTTGCGGATGATCAAATTAAGATGAGGTCATTAGATATGCCCTAACCCAATGTAACTGTTTCCTCATAGAAAAGGGGAAATTTGGACATAGAGACAGACACACACAGAAAGATCACTCTGTTCTTTCACAGGGACACAGGGAGATCACCACCTACAAGTCAAACAACATTTGAGGCTACCAGGAGCTAGGAGAGAAGAATGGTACAGACCATCCCTCACAACCTTCAGTAGGAACCTCCCATGCTGATACCTTGATCTTGGACCTCTATCCTCCCAAACTGTGACACAATAAATTTCTGTTGTTTAAGCCACCCAATATGCAGTATTTTGTTCCGATACCCTCTAGAAAATCAATACACTTAAAATTTAGTACGTAGAATTCAGGTCTCTGTTAAAACATTAAATGAGTAAACAAAAAACATGCAAACAAAAACTGGCATTCTGCATTTTTTTTCATAATTTGAAATTTTGTACGAAAAGAAAAATTTAAAAAAAATTTAGGTGGCAGTTGATTATTTCAGTGCATGAAACATTTTATTTGCCTGGAAAAAAACTATTTATATAATCAGGAAAAAATAAAACTCTTCAAATAAAATTTATCATTGTAATTTGTATGCTAATTTCAGGATGACCATGACTGCTTGCTCCCTGGCAAAGCCAATCTGACAACACTGTCAATTAGCTCTTACAGCAGCAGCATTGTTTATTTACAAGGAGAACTGACTTCAACTTCCAGTTCACCAAGTTCATCAGAGGGCAAATGAGAATTGCAGTGCTTGGAGACTTAATTTTAGATGTACTTATATGTTGTCTGGATGGCCCAACTCCAGGTGATACTATTTGCTGATTTTTCTAAACATCTTTAGATGCAATGCACATGCCATAAAATTCACTCAAAGCATACAATTTAATGAGTTCAGAGTTGTGCAACCATCAGCACTCTCTACATGTAGACACTTTTATCTTCCCCAAAATAAATTGGTTACCCATTACCAATCATTTCCCATTCCCTCTACCCTTTCCTCCAGCCATAGACGTCACTAATCTACTTTCTGTCTCTAGATTTGCCTGTTCTGGATATGTAATATAAATGAAATTGTACAATATACAGTCTTTTGTGACTATCTTCCTTTACTTAGCACAATGTTTTTAAGGTTCATCTATGTTGTGGCATGCATCACTATTTCATTCTTTTTTATTGCTGAATCATATTCCATTGCATGGCTATACCATATTTTGCTTTTCTATTCATCAGGCAGTAGACATTTGTGTTCTTTACAATTTTTGGCTGTTGTGAATAATGCTGTATGAACATTCATGTGCAAGTGTGTGTGTGGATGTATGTTTTCCAATCTCTTGGATTATACCCAGAAATGGAATTACTGGATCATATGGTAACTCAATATTTAGCAACTCGAGAACCTACCAAACTATTTTGCAAAGTAGCTGCACCATTTTACATTCCTATCAGTAATGAGTGAGGGTTCTAATTTCTCCATATCCTCTCCAACACTTATTATTGTCCATCTTCTTTTTTTATTATAGCCATCCTAGTGGGTGTGAAGTAGTATTTCACGATGGTTTTGATTTGCATTTCCTTAATGGGTAATGATGTTGAGGATATTTTCGTGTGCTTATTAGCCATTTGCATGTCTTCCTGGGTAAATGTCTATTCAAATCTCTGGTATAATAAAACATATTTAGTCTTCATCCTTTGTTCCTGTCACACAGCTTCTAAAACACTTGTACGCTCTAGAGTGATAAGCGCCTTTTCTATATTAATGAGATGACTGGTGGTCCCCAGACAGCTTCAGCATGGGGGCTATTTGCCAAAAAGACCAAACCATGATTAAAAGCATGTAAATTTCAGCTCCTCATCCCGACCTCTGGGGAGGAGGTAGGAGCTGGAGCTTGGGTGGACAATGATTTAACAAATCATGCCTATATGATGAAACCTCCATTAAAAAAAAATCTCTAAACATCAAGGTTCAGAGAACTTCCAAGTTGTTGTTACAAACACATCCACATTCTGGGGGAGGTGTACCCCAACTCCACAGAGACAGAAGATCCTGTATTCAGGAGTCTTCTGGACCTTGCCCTGTGTACTCCTTCATCTGGCTGTTCATTTGTTTCCTTTATAATAAACTGGTAAAGTTAAGTTAAATGCCTTCCTGACTTCTATGAGCCTTCCTAGCTAATTACCGAATCTCAGGAGGGGATGATGAGACCCCCCAATTTATAGACAGTTGGTCAGAAGTATGGGTGACCCAGGATTTGAGATTGGAGTATGACATGGGGGCACTATTGTGGAACTGAGACCTTTAACTCATGAGATCTGATAACGTCAGAATTGAATGGAATTTTTGCACCAACCAAAGAGTCAAATATTTATAACTTGTTTCCCAAAGAATGTATATAATTGTCAACAGAACTAATCAAACAAGTTCTATGTCCCACACAAGAGATAGAATGAGACTCTAAGTCTGTGGTCTGGAAACCTTGATGTGATCATCATTGTATGGCTGAAGGGCTGTATGTCACCTGGTACATTCAACTAGCCTTGTTGTTTCTCTTTCATGAGAGATAAAATGGGAGGAGACTCAATTCTTCCCAATCTAGTAGAAAATTATGAAGATTAAAGAAAATTATGAATGTCAAAACCTTTTGAAAAGTGAACCATTATAAGAGGGTATTCACAGCAATCAAAACTTTGCCAAAGGCCTCTCTTAAAGTCACAAACTTGAAGACAGCAAAAAGCCATGAGAAACCTCACTGAAAGTTACCAGTTGGCTGATCTTTCTCTACAGGGTTCAGACAGATGAGCAAGTTCAAGGCAGTTCCTCCCCTAAGAGATGACATTGTAGAACCAGGCTTGCAAATTACTGGCTGTACTGACATAACCGCAGGACTGCTCCATAGATTATAGTTATTATCCACGTCCATGAAGAATCTGGCAAGTACTGAGAGGGGTAGCCTGACTTTAAGTGATAAAGATTGCATGAGAGAGATTAAGCCTTGTCAGTCAAAAGAAGAAAAAGAAATCGTATTTATTTTCTCTTCAATTACTTGTATGTTTGATGAAATATACTTTGTCAGCACAATGACCAACATTGTTAAGAAGCTACATTAATAACCTGGTGGTGTTCCAATGTAAAGGCATCATTTTTAAATTAAAATGTCTGGGAAATGAACTCCCCAAAGACACACAAAAGGAGTCACTTGCTTACAGAAAACATCAAGATCAAATATCTTTGAGCTACTCCAACCCAAATAATCTCCCTTAGCGCAAAGTCATGTGTCGTCTGATTTCTTTGGTTATACCTGGTCCTAATTGTTAACGAATGGTTTGTTTCTTACTCTTTCCTCTCATGGCTTCATTAAGATGGTGAATTCGTTGACCACCTTGAAGATGGGGTTGCCTTACTTTTCTTTTGAGCCTCCAGTAGCACCAAACCCATGGTAGGTATTTAATCAGTAGGGGATGACTAGTTGAAGAAGCAATATGCAACGTATATTCTTAAGGTACCTACAATTTCTAAATCCGCACTGGAAGAGGTATTTCTACTTCTCTCTGCATAGCTGGGATAAAATTTGTCAGGGTATTCACCTTATATAGAAAGTATTTGGAGAGTTGGGTTATGGTATTCGATTTTTTTCTTTTATCATTGAGTTTATAAAAATGGCCCCTCAACCCAAACCTATCTCTAATAAAAATCAAATATTCTATCTGCTGAAAGTTTTGGCATAGACCTCATTAATACCCTTTCTAGGTCAGTGCCATAAACCACCTAGATGCAACTCAAACTATAAATCATAGTTTGGGGATGACTATCTGGCTATAAAATATTTTATTCCTTGCAAAAGAGAGTTGATTATTGAAACTCAATGGATGGGTGTAATACACACACACACATGTGCACACACACACATGTTATATTATTAGTGAAACTGGTTTGTTTTTGTAGATGTTAAAAAAATCTACCATATGTCAGCCTCAGCACTCCCTATATACACACTTCCATGGAGATTCATCTTTTCAGCTACTGGCCAATAGAGAGCAAATACCACTCATTGTGCCATTCTGGTATGAAGTACAGTGAAGTAGACTCATCAGAAATACACTAAAAATAGCCAGCTCTGATTGTAATCAGGGATAGAAAATGTGCATCCCTGTTCATCTTAATGTGCTGTTTCATTTTTAAATTTGTTCCTTTGTTGTTTTTATGTCTTTTGCTCCTGGCCTATCCAAAAGCTCTAGAGTCCCCCTATCCTGCCTGGTGACTGGAATTCTAATCACAAGCTTAGCTCTCTCAAATCATTAGGAAAACTACCAGGACTGCAGTAAGTTGGCACCATTCACTTTCTTCTGTATGTTAATCACTTAGAGGTTTTTATTAGGACATTTGGACTGGCTTTGGCAAAAATAAAAAGGATGTACCTTCTTCACCAGTCAGTGGTGAAGGCAGTTCTCCAGAGTTGGCCATGCTCAGATGCCAAGAGAGAAGGCCTAAATGTATGCTTTTTAAATGCAGGGTCAGCATTGAAGAACTTCCACCTAACCCAACTGTTAGCATGTTCCCACAGTGCTCCCATAGCCAACAACTTGATATTATTTGTACTGCTCTCCCATTCCTCATTTTGGACCATCTGCTTTGGCTGAAGGCCCAGCTGTTACTGAAATGTTCTGTTTTCTCCAAAATGGTTTTCTGGAGTTCCCACAGAAAGACTTCCAGAATAGTCCCTCTTTTAATCTTTTCTCCCCTCCCATTCTCTGATTTAAAAGTGGAAAAAACAAAAAAAAACAAAAAAAAAAAAACAAAAAAAAAACAGCCCAGATGCAGAGGCTCATGCCGGTAATCCCAGCACTTTGGGAAGCCAAGGTGGGAAGATCACCTAAGCTCAGGAGTTCAAGATCAGCCTGGCCAACATGACAAAACCCTGTCTCTACTACAAATATAAACATTAGCGGGCGTGGTGGCACACACCTCTAGTCCCAGCTACTGGGGAGGCTGAGGCAGGAGAATCTCTTGAATCTGAGAGGCAGAGGTTGCAGTGAGCTGAAATTGTGCCACTGCAGTCCAGCCTGGGCAACAGAGTGACACTCTGTCTCAAAAAAAAAAAAAAAAAAAAAAGTAAAATACCTTCCCTTTCTGATTTTACTGCTGCCCATACATTCTGCTCTAGGAAGCCACCTGGGGAGCAGGCCTTTGGCAGCCTTGGGCTTGCTACTATCCTCTGGACCAGCCCACTTCCCATGGTGGGGTCAATTTGCTTACTATAAGGGGCTGCAGCAAGTCCTCCTATGACTTGTCTCTACCTTTTGACATAAAACATTGGCAGTTAAGGTGCTTGAAGTGTCTCCCAGTTGTTGGGTGCAGCATTCCCCAGGGAGAATCCATCATGCCTGAAGCCAGTACTGAGCCACTAGTCACCCACAGTTTCATCCATGAAAAGTCAGTTGTTTTGGCTCCTTGGTACAATCAGGAGATGGGTGTGTGTGTGTGTGAGTGTATGTGTGTGTGTGCACTCACACACCCTGCAGCATGCATGGGAAAGGGAGCTTGTGAAGGGAGTGTAGAATATCGTTCTTCAGCATCTGCCTCTCAAAACTGCTCTAGCTTTTCTGATTAGTTTCCATAGGAGCAAAAAAGAAAAAAAGGGTGGGGGGAAATGTAGTCAAATAGAGCATTCCTACAGCAGAAGCAAAAGAGCTCATGACTTTTTTTTCTGTCCTGTTTACTTTTTTCTTTTTTTTTTTTTTTGAGACAGAGTCTGGCTCTGTCGCCCAGGCTGGAGTGCAGTGGCATGATCTTGGCTCACTGCAACCTCAGCCTCCCAGGTTCAAGCGATTCCCCTGCCTCAGCCTCCAGAGTAGCTGCGACTACAGGTGCGTGCCACCACGCCCAGCTAATTTTTTGTATTTTCAGTAGAGACGGGGTTTCACCGTGTTAACCAGGATGGTCTCGATCTCCTAACCTCGTCATCTGCCCACCTCGGCCTCCCAAAGTGCTGGGATTACAGGGGTAAGCCTGTATGGGACCAGCTTTGTCCCATTTTCTTATGCCCACACCCCACCCAGTTGAACATTTCCAGGTAATTTGCCTTTTTGAGATGCAGAGTGTGGAGATGGAGGAGTGAGGAGGCCCAAGTCAGTAATGGGCTGGGAACAATGCTCAATTTTCTATGAGATTTTGTATCCTTCATACATCCCCTTTGAATATCTCCACTTCTTTCCCACATGAGTGCATTTCCCTGACTTTGAGACTTCATCTTGCATGAATTAAAACTTGCATAGAGTCACTTCTTAAGTATTTGAACAGAACACCTTACAGGATCTGCTTTTAAAACTATAGTCTAATGTTACACAAATCTGTTTCCTGTGAAAATGTTTTCTATATAAACAAGTACATCTTCAACAGCAAACAATTTTAAGATGATTGTTTAAGTAAAATGTAGCATGTTTTGAAATTTTTAAAATGGAAAACTCAAAGTACTATATAGGGGTTTGAGATGCATAGATGCAAGCATTTGTCAAAACTCATTCACTGCGTATAAATTTTACCTAAAAAGATAAGCAAATATCAAACTTTGGATAATAATCTGCATAAGGTGAAGTGTAGTAATGTGTGCAATTCCTTCGAAATGTTTCAAAAGTAGGATGGACAGATATCTGATAAAGCAAGTATAGCAAAATGATAATCATAAAATTGAGGGGGGAGGTTGCTATAATTTGCATGCTTATGTCACCCTAAATTCATATGTTAAAACCCAATCCCCAGTGTGAGGATACTTGGAGATAAGGCCTCAGAGCCCTCATGAGTAGAATTAGTATCCTTATAAAAGGGGCCCCAAAGAGCTGCTTTGCCCCCTTCACCCTATAAGAATATGGTGAGAAGGTGCCATCTATGAGGAATGAACCCTCACCAGACACTGAATATGCTGGAGCCCTAATCTTGGACTTCCCAGCCTTCAGAATCATGAGAAATAAATTTCTTTTGCTTTTAAGTCAGCCAGTCTAAGGTACTCTGTTATTGCAGCCCAAATGAACTAAGACATGAGTACATGGGTGTTCACTGTACAATTTCTTCAATTTTTCTGTATATTAAAAAGTTTTCATAATAAAATGCAGGTATAGAAGTGGAGACACAGCATTTGGAATTGAGAGAGTTGGGTCCTGGTCCCAGTGTGGCATGAACAAGCTGTACAATGTGGTCAACTCTTAACTTGTCTGGGTCTTGGTTTCCTCATCTACAAAGTAAGAATCTCAAACACATTTTTGTGTCTAATAACCTATTATTTTCAGAAACAAACATGGATCAAATGGTCAGAAGCCTTCAATTCACAGGAATTGGGAACTCTCATTTATTGAATTTATATAGTCTAAAGGAAACACTGAAAATTCTGTTATTCAACATTTTACCAATTGGAAAGCTCTAACGTGCCTTTCTGATTGTGTCATCTCTCCCAGTGCAAACTTGTCATCTGGTGCCAAGTACTGATGCCAGAAACACAGTGGGCAGGAATAACCTCTCCCAGACCAATTGGTCTGGAAAATTTGAGAAAAAACAATTAGACTGCTGTCCCACGGTGCTCTACCCAAACTATTTTGATGTGATTGCACACTGTGCTGTACTTTCAGACCCCACAGCCCTGTGGTCTGACCCCAGGCAAAGCGGAAGCTACCTATAGGATAAGACATTTGGGGCCAGTCTGAAGGTAGGCCTTCCTCCTCACTCCTCTTCCTTACCCTCAAACTATATTCTCCATTCCCAGTTCAAAACGTCTGACATTATGAGATGATCATGTGACTGGAGGTTCTATTTTTTATTAAAAATGCAACTACTCCTGGAGTAGGTAACACATTCAACTGTAGCAGCCATTTACATCACATTGTTAAGAACCTCCATATCCTTTCCAGGTAGCACTTAGTAGTGGGAAAAGAGGACGGGCTCTAATGAAAGTTTTCTCCCTGTCTACAATATTCTTCTCCTAACCTCATGCTGAAACTGTAACTCATCCTTTAAGCTGAGATGGAACCTTATATGCAAAGCATCCCTGATTAACCCATCTGAAAGTCACCTCTCTTTCATTGTACTCCTTTCTTTCTTAATTTATTCAACCAACTAAAGTCTTTTGAGCACCTATAACTTATTGGGAACTACTCTATGTTCTGTGGTTACAGTGGGAAACAAGACAAATCTGGTGCTTGCCTTTGAGGGAATGATATTCTCATGTGCTGATTTGGGACTTTCCTGGTTTTAGCATTAAAATCTCATGTCCCTGCAACTCTCTTGGTCCCGGGCAGACCAAGAGGATTGGTCATGCTAGTTGGACATATAAACAATTACATCAGTTGCAATTCAATTATAATTATTAGAAGGAGTGAAGGTGCTCTGATTGTGTATCAAGAGAGGATTTCACTTACCCTCTGAAGTCAGAGAAAAACTGACAGGTAAAGAAGGGCAAAGCAATCACAAATAAGGAAAAATAATCACATTCAAAGACTCTGATGTTAGAAAGAGTGTGGGATGTCTGAGAAATGTAGGGTGACTTTATATCTTGGTTTGCCTGGGACTGTCCTGATTATAGCCTGTTGCCATGGCATCATTATTAATAGTGCCTCCTTTCATTCTCACAAGTGTCTTGTTTTTGAAAAATGAATTATATATTCACCCTACAGAAACTGTAAGATGGCCACATGGCCAGAAGAAAGGAATTAAGGGGAGAGTCATGCAAATGAGGCTCTGAGGTCTCAAAAGCTGATTGTTCAAGGTCTCAAGAGATATGCCCAGATTTGGGATATTTTAATAAGAAATATGGGAAAAGTGAGACTCATCATACACAGAGAAGTAGCATGATTATATGTGAATTTTAAACAGAACAGATGCAAGAGTGGATGTGAAAGATCCATTGCTTTAGCTGCGATCCAGGCCAGAGATAACAGTGGCCTAGATTAGGGAGGAAGCATCAGAAATGGAGCTAAGCTGACAATTCAAAAGATATTCTTCAAAAGGAAGAAATGACATAATTCATTCTCACAGCAGAAAGGTCCAGGGAGTTGGAGAGGCAAGGCTGCCACAACTGGCCACATGGGCTAAGCATAACCCTGGAGAGTGCCTTTGACGTGCAACACTGTGCAGGGTGCACTGCAGTGCAAGCAGAGGCAGCAGGTGACTGGGTGTCAAAGATGGTGGCTAGGCCAGGTGCGGTGGCTCGCGCCTATAATCCCAGCACTTTGGGAGGCCGAGGCAGGCGGATCACTTGAGGCCAGGAATCTGAGACCAGCCCGGCCAACATGGTGAAACCTGTCTCTAGTAAAAATACAAAAATTAGCTGGGCATGGTGGTGCGCACCTGCAATCCCAGCTACTCGGAGTCTGAGGCAGGAGAATTGTTGAATCCAGGAGGCAGAGTTTGCAGGGAGCCGGGATCAGGCCACAGCCTACGAAACACAGCAAGACTCCGTCCCCCCCACTACCTCCCCCAGAAAAAAGAAGAAAGAAAAGGTGGTGGCTAGCTTTCTGGTCTGAGCAACCCACTGAACGATGGTATTATGCAGGTAAAAGGAGTCTGAAGGAGATTCAGAATCCCATGTCAGTTTTCCTGAAATCCTCTTGTACGAATGTGTCACTCTACCATGTATTTTGATCATGCATATCTCTTATTTATCTCCATAATTTATCTTGCTCCTCCTCACATGCTCTCTAAACAAACTGTAAGTACTCTAGAGCAGACACCAGATTGAATTCCTCTCTTCAATCACCCACAAAGCCCAACGCAGGATCCACCAGCATTGGATCCTTGGAAACTCTTGGAAGTAGGTGAGTAAATGGGTAAGTAAGTAAGGGGATTACCTTCTGCAAAGAGAAGACTAGATGAAGAAGGGTTAGACAGACTGGTGGAAAGGTGACAGCCTTTAGTAACTAATTCCTAGTTACTCTGTGTCAATAGACCAATACAGGGATCCAAAAACTTTTCCTGTAAAGGGCTGATATTAATAGTAAATATTTTAGGCTCTGCAGTCTCTGTTGCAAGGAATCTGCTCTTCTATTTTAATGAACAGACAGTCATAGAACATATGTAAACAAATAGGTATGGCTGTGTTCCAATGAAACTTTATGTATGGATACTAAAATCTGAATTTTATATAATTTTCAAATGTCCCAAAATATTATTTTTCTTTTGGTTTATTTCCAGCCATTTAAAAACATAAATTCATTCTTATCTTGCAGGCCCTATAAAAACAGGCAGCAGCTGAATTTGGCTTTAGGGCCACTGAACCCTGGACCAGTATATCCATTCCCCTGAGATGGAGGATAGCAAGGCCTCTTATTATACATTTTTCCAAGCAGAATTACTTAAAAGCTCACGCTAAATGCCTTCCTTTTCTTCTTGTCTCAAGAACAAGGAAGATATCTAAGATCATACCATGCCTGCTCTCTAACTCATCTTTCTAAAATGGCTTTGATTTCTTAAATGTTTTCTCTTTCTTCAACCTTCTTCTGGGGCCTTCCTTCCTTCTCTGCTTTCCCTCTTTAACTCTCCTTTTTTATTGGGCAAGTTTGTTCTCTCACTAATAAATTTTGCTTTTACTACCAGAAGCATTACTGGGCTTGACATTTTTAGTGAGCATGCTGAGATTTCTCCAGTTTTTGTTTATCACTTGCCTTTTCACAATCATGGACAGCCGCAGACCTTCCTAAATTAAGGATTGATGCCTACACAGCATGACCTACACCTGAAAATCTATTAACAATTAACAGCCAGTAAAAACAGACAACCCAAGATCCAGGGGCTGCCAGCTTCATAGGAGGTGAGGGCCAATTTACAGTGCTGATGATGTGCACAGGACTTAATATAGTAATGCCTGTTCAACAGTATCTGGAACTCTACGCTGATCATAAAAACAGTGAGTGAGTTTGTTAGTTTAAGGAAAAACACTGTTCTATGACACAATAATTTCCAAAACTAAACTAAGACATGTAAGTGAGAAGGAGAGTGTCATTCCTGCTTGTTTCATTATAGAGCAATTAGACCAAGGCTGGAGACCCTCACTAAAAGGCGCTCCATTAAATGTGTTCTGCCAAGAGGACTCCTGTCCAACAGAAACCTTACTCCTGCATGGGAATGGTACCTCCAGTGAAGGATAGTATCTGCCTAAATGCACAGCTTACAAAATGAAAGAAAATCTGACACAACAAGCAGAAGGATTGGAGTAGCATCAATGGAGTCATTTTATTATGTTTTCCCAGATCTAGACAAGGTGTAAATTATGACAATCATAGCCAAGATTTTGGAGGGGAGCAGTTCTTAAGACTATGAATGTAATGGGGATTGGGAAGGAAAAGTGGGGACCCTCACTCTTTTCTCAAGCCAATCTATCTTTGATCTGTCATCGGGTGGAGATCACCCTGCCCTTTTGGTTTTTGCTAGCAAAAAGTAGTTGGTCATCATTGCTCGGGAATATAACCCTTTATCTGGGAGATAGCAGAAGTAGTGAAGGGAAGGAGAGAGGATGTGAGCATAGTGGGCATCATGCAAGAGATGCTTTCTACCCATTTCCCACCACAGAGAACACTTGTAAAGACAACTAGCAGTTATGGTCTTCTCCAATAAGCTAGGCCTTCTGAGTATCTCTATTACTGGAAAGGCAGTGCTTTGATGTGCAACCCTATTTCCCAATCGACTTATCTCTGCAATCAGTTTCTTTGGAATGTTGAACAAGATGTCAAACACACCAGGCTGAATTGGAGAGTATTTAAACCCATACGCTTCGATGCCATTAAAATGAGACCTGGCAATCAAATGGAGGCAAGAGAATTTGAGAGACAGCAAACACAAATCCTGCCACATGAGTATGTCTGGCGTGGTACTGCATGCCGGATGCGATAACGAATACCTAATGTGCTGACGCATTCGTGGCTGTTCTGCCTTTGGTTCACCTCAGTTGTGGCAGACTCAGCCTTGTTAGATAAAAGGGCTGCACTTCTTCTTTGCACCATTCACTGGCCCGTGGAAATGGACTGTTTTCACAAACTGCTAATTCTGAAAGCCTTTAGTGGATGGAGCCAGGGAAAGAAAAAAAAAAAAAAAACATACAGTTTAAAGGCATGCTCTGAATTTGCTAATAGGCATGCATGGTCCTTTTGGAACCAAAATAGAATTTTTGATGAAGTACCTTGTGGCAAATCTGAAATATTAGCCTGGGGGTCCCAACGAGACATAATTCACTCCACTGGTGAGAACAAATCTCATTTCCACATCCATTCCTCTAAACTCATTACTGACCCCAGGGGAAAATGCTAGCCTGGAGCAAGTTTTAATAAAGACACTGGTGGAGCCATTGCTATAGTACTAAATGCAATAATGAACAACAAGACTCTTGGTGGCAATGGATCCCTAGACCTGTAGAGACCCTGGAAGGCAGCTTCTGAAGGGCTTAACACTCCACCCAGAGCAGAACACAGCGTCCAGATAAGATTTCATTACTTTATGTGATAATTTGTCACATAAGACTCACTCTGGCTTAAATGGCCTGATTGTCAGCTTGCCTTCAAATGAACAATTGCTAAGAATAACTTATTTTAAATTAATTTCAATTGCAAAAAAAAGAAAAGAAGTAGATGCAGTTGGGAAATTAATGACTTTGGGGTCAGAAAGACCTAGATTCAAATTTCAGATCCAGGACAAATCTTATAACCTCCTCAGGGCTTAATCTCTCCCACTAGAAGTGGTCTCTTAGCTAAGTACAAGTTATCTGTGGGCATGGCCTCTGCCTTTATCGTTTCCTGTTTTATCCCCAAATGCTTTGTCATGTAATCGATGCTCAGTGGATACTGTTAAGTAGATCTACTTTAAAGGATTATTATGAAGACTAAGAAAGTGAACATATGTAAAACCTTTGGCATCTTGCTTGGCACAAGGTAGCTCCACAATGAATTCAGAGCAAATTAACTGCTAGTATAAGACCACTGGTGGACAGGCCACAAGAAGGGCTTAGAATGGAAAATCCGAACAAATGAAGAAGTTTGACAACTACTGTGGTTCTGGTAGGAAGGGGCCAGACTCAAGGAGTTGAAGGAAGTGTTCCATAGAAGAATATGGCAGGGAGGGGTGCAGGGCACCTTGAAAATGCCAGTGGGTACTTCGGAAGAGCCATAAGCCAGTTATAACAGGTGGGAGGTCATGCTTGCTAATCAATCCTCAGCTTTAACAAGAAGATTGAAAAGTTCCCCTGGGTTTCCAGAGTGGATCTATATCTAGGCAGGTACAGTCAAATAAAAAACCGAAGTTTGTGGTGAGGGAACACACATACTCAGCCATTCCCCTATGGACAGTCACTTTCCTGCCACACACAAACATGCCCTTTGACCTCACACAACTTGAAGTCACCACATCAAATGTTCCAATGTTGCTTCCTCATTCAAGATAGAGAAAAGCTCTCAGGAGGGAAGTGCAAATGTATTTGGAGGCACACCCTGTCCTGACTTGTTAAGGTAGGGATTCTCCTTACTTCCCACCGCATCCTAACACAGCCCTTCCGTTTCAGTCTGGCCAATCTGTTCCCTACATCCTCTGTGACCACAGGATGACTTCCTTATTCCCATGTGCCTGCTCTTTGACCAAAACTACATATTCTTTAAGTCTGAAATAATCTATACAACCTTTCCATTCATTAAGAGAGAGAAAATGAGAGCAACCTGGTACAATGGGATCATTCTCCATCTCCTCTCTGTCTTTACCACACTCTTTCATTTGCTTCTACATAATATGAGAATTTTCTCTAAGTGTTTATAACAGACATCTTGTTTCCTCAAACAAAACATTACTTCTCCAAAGCAGGAACTCCTTGTTGCATATTTTTCCATGAGCTGAACACCAGGCTGGTTATTCACCCAAATGATCCAGCAAATGCCTATCAAATAAAGGTTGAAAGGAAGTCAGCAGATACATGCTTCACATCACATGGACAGGGGCAAACAGAGTTTGTGTGATTCTTGGGAACTTTCTGCAAATATTTTTAGTAAATATTATACACAAAGTAATCAAAAGGAATACCAATTGCATTGTACAAACTTACATATAAGCATATACAGTCATAATGACACTCTATAATGACATTTTGGCCAATGATGGACTGCATATATGACCATAATCCCATAAGACTGTAATGGAACATATATAGAAATCTGATACATGGTCCTTGATATTGGCATTGCAGATCAAGTAGCGAAAATATTTGACTTATATTCCGTAATGGTGCTGGGACATTTAGTTTTCCATATGAAAACTGTATATAAATAAAAAAATACTTACCATCTAGGTTTGTATAAGTGAATTCTATGATGTTCGAACAACAATGAAAACGCATTTCTCAGACCATATCCTGTCAATAATGGAAGAATGACCGTCATGAAACATACACAACACGCACAAATACATTCACACACCACTTAGCCCTTCTCACAGGCAAGACTCCTAAGCAGCCTCTGATTTAACTTCTGGCTGTAATCAACTCTTGTGAGCCGAGGCTGCCCATAACCAGCAAAGCCACTTGGGAAAGAGTCTACAGTCTCTGTAAGAGTATCAGGGCTGACCCACTCCAGCCACTAGGGCTGACTCTCTGGACTACCTGCTGCTCCAGCTGACTGCTCCAAATCTATTCCCCTCTACGCTGTCCTTTCTGCTCAGTGGGTCTCTCGGTCTGGCCCCTCAGCCCAGCCATTCCCCTATGGAGAGTCACTTTCCTGCCACACACAAACATGCCTTTTTACTTCACACAACTTGAAGTCACCACATCAAAGGTTCCAATGCAGCTTCCTCACTCAGGACAGAGCAAAGAAGGAGTTGTTATTGGCCCTTTAATGAGGAACTGATCATGCTTCCCTGACAAAGACAGATAATGACAAAACCCAAAAAAGCAATCCATCTGCTCTCTGATTGCTGGGATTAGAATGTGGGTGAGCGAGGAGACAGGGACAAAGAGTTTGTTGCCGTAAAGAACAGAACGGAGATTCCAGAGAGTTCTCCTCATCACTCCAGAATTATCAACTGCTCACTTCTCCTTTCATATTAACTGTGAAATGCATCTAATGGTGAGTGCTAGATAAGCTATCCATGTTAATGAGTAAACATTTCCAGGCATCCGAATTGTGGGAAAACAGAGAAAGTAACATAAAAAATAAAAATAAAAAAACATTTATACATATAAAGCAGGGAAAGGAATTCTAGCTCAGATGGTTTCCCACACTGAGCAAACGGATACATGATTATCACAAAGTTGAAGGAAGGAAGTCTTGGGCATATGTTATATCTAAAGTCAAAGCAGGGGTGCAGATAGTAAAGCAGGGAAGAACAATTAGGGAATTAATTAAATAAAGCACTGTTTATACTTCTATTGTCAGTGCTAATTAATTATTTGTGGGTTTGAAGTAAGCTCCCCTGTCTTCATTAGTGGTTGTCAGTGAATGATAACATACTTGGATTTCCACACGTCCTGGTTGTTTCCAAGGATTGTATTTGCAGCGTCAGCTCACATTTTCACACGATGACAGTAATAGTCAAGAAACTCATACTCACTAAAGCTAACCTTGCTTTTTTTTTTTTGTCTTGAATAAGAGGTATGTTACTGTTACTGTTTCCTTGCTCCCACTTTAGCCTCTGTCTAGTTGTTGGTATATCAAGGTAACAGCTCTTCGATTTTGAAGAAGACATGATGGTTGGGTTCTTTGGAAGAGGATGAGTTAGCATGAGTTCCCTCCATGCAGCATTTGCAGACCACCAAATCCATTCCCATTCTATGTCCTTCCCATGCCCTTGCTCAGGCCTTCCTGATGCAAGCAAGTGCCTCTAGGCAGGAGATCTGTTTGCATATCTGTAGGAAGCCTTACAATGGGGAATTGGTGACAGAATCAACTTGCTCATGCCTGTGATCATTAACTTTTCCTTTAATAAAAGAGTAGCAGCTATTCTTTTCTGTTGATTTCTTACAGCTGCCCTCAGAGTTGCACTCAGAGAGCAGCATGTGTTTGAACTTCTGCAATCCTGTAGGAGTTATGAGGATCTAGCCGGTAGGAGAAAGGGTGGGAGTGGTGGGAGCTAAGACTGGGAGGAGAGAAAATAAATGTCATCAGCAGTAGTGCCTTAGGAACACACCTAGAGAGAGAAACCAGGTTTCTAAAAAGCAAATAAATTAGGGGGCTAGGCACAGTACTTTTGACAACTGAGAGAAAGAGTGTAAAAGGGGAGGAGGGATGGAAGAGAAGAGACAGCAGAGAGACCAAAAATCACAGTGTATGAGAAATCTGACACTGCTCTTTTTTTTAGCCAGTAACTTAGATAATCTAATCAAACCCATCTTCCTTTAAAGCTAGAACTGGAGAAATTGACATTTTGTTTCTTTTGAAGATTTTTTTTCCTTAAATGGAAAGTTTTCTGTGGTACATCTTATTTTAGAATCTCTGTCTTCTCCCCCTCTTTTTTTTTTTTTTAAAAAATTAGAACTATTGGCTAATTTGTGATTTTGTTATTTCTAGGCATACTTAGATTGGCCTTCACAGTCAGATGCTAATGGAGGTGATTCCATTGGCAGAGGGATGGATCCACTTACCCATATCACCCTGAGCAGTACATAAAGATGAACTTCTCAGGGAGAGGCAAGGGGGGCAGGGATGGCAGAGGACAACATCTTCTAAGTATAGAAATAGATAAAATGACAAGAAGACTAGAGTTGCCATCTGCTGGAGGATGGAAAGAATGACATTTGACACTATTTGCAACAGCAAAGCTAAACTCATTAGTAAAAAAAATAAATCTCCATGTACTGTGTACTGCCAGTTAAATGATACAAAATTATAGCAGTGTGTTATTATTTCAGCATGGCAGTTTTTGGATAATGTTGAAAATATATGGAGGTACTAAAACAATAGCATCCACTTTCCCTAATTTGTACTCTACCTACTCTTAGAAGGGCTGACAAATACTGCTTTATTCCCTTTCAAATGCCAGCAAGTTCCTTCAATATGTATTTCTCACTTTCACCACTGCGACTTTGAAAATGATGATGGGGTTTCTTCTATGAGTATGCCTAGTCATTGCTTCCAGATTTTCTTTCTGCTTATGTAACATGACCAAATGCATGAAGCTCACTAAGGTTCAATATAAAGACTGCTGGATGGCGAATCAGAAGGGTGGGGTTGATAATCTGTTTGCCCACCAGCTACCAATGTAACCATAAACCAATCACTTTACTACTCTGGGTCCTGGCATTTTAAACTGCAAAATTAAAAATGCTATGAAGGATGGGCTGCAGAATCTAAATGATCTCTAAGGTCCTTTTTAGCTCTCAAATTTTGCAAATCTATAAGCATTCCAAACTCATGTAGCACTTATAACATGAATATTCAAGCTAAATTCTCATCATGGCTTCTACTGAATGCAGCAAAACTGTATCTAATGGCCTGATTAATCAGCCATAACCATCTTCTTTGCCAGTGAAGGGAAAAAATGTTTTCCCCCTTCTCATATTGTAGAGAAAGAGGCAGTTATTTAAACATGATTTCTCTGATGCTGTTTTTGTTATGGTGAGTGACATAACAAAGTTCTCTGATCAGGAAAAATATAAAAGAAAAAGCAGCTTTAAAAACCACGGATTTAGAATGGCAAGTAGATTGACCTCTACTTTAGAATGGCAAGTAGTTTTGCCTCCAAGACTAAAAGTGGAAACTGAGGTTAAAGGATTCACCTATACTTGAATATCTGGTTTGGTGCCAAAATGGATTAGATCATTTAATTGGCAAATACTTCCTTACCTGAAAGAAACTCATCATTCTTCTTTCCACAGCTATAAATCCTACAAATCTACAGTATCCAAGTCAGGTATCTCCTCCTCTCTAATCAATTCTTGTCCCCTTCAGCCTAGAGTGATTCTTCCCTCTTCTAGAAACACTAGTGTTCAATGTCTGAAAAACCTCACTTGGCAAGTAACATAGTCTTTCATTCATTTATTCATTTGACAGATATTTAATGAATATATTTTTAATGCCTTGCATTCTTCTAGGTGGGACAGAAGCATTAAAACCCCTGTTCTCATGAAACTTATATTTTAGTGGGTAAGCAAGAGAAATATATATACATAGGAAAATAATATCCAGTAGTAATATGTGCCATGGCAGAACATTAAAGCAGGTGCTATGATAATGATCTGATGCCTTCTTTAGATGGAGTGGTCAGGGAAGAGTTCTCTGAGGCAGTGACTCTAAATTGAAACTTGAGTGATGAAAAGGAGATGGCTATGCAAAGATGGGAGGAAGGACATTCATAAAACAGATCTGGCATGGGGGGGGATCAAAGGAAAGAGTGTGTCTGGAATAAAACCAATAAGAGACATAGTGACAGCAAGATGAGGGGAGGGAGGTGGTCAAGGTCCAGATGATTTGGAGTCTCAAGGTCACACCAAAAAAGGAGTATTTTATTCCAAGCATTCTGGGAAATCACTTGAAGCTAAGAACTTAGTTCTCTTTTCATGTAAATCAGTCTCCCCCACATCCAAGAATTAACATGTTACCTTTTAAAAATTTCTCACAATTCCTAGGTCCTCCAAACCTTTTTACATAAAAGGCTTTTCAATAAATAGCTGCTGGCTGATTGTGTTGTACATGAAATCTTTAAGTTAGTTAACAGTTTAAGTAGGGGCTTAACCCTGAGACGATCAGAGGTCATGATGATTGCAGCCCTCGACCTCAAATCCACAGGAAGGCTGAAGAAATGAGCTCAGCGTGGAAGCAGAATGTCCTGACATCGCCTATGACTCGACTCTGAGACTCGTGAAAGTGCCTCACACTGCGAGCAGAGGCCCACAAGGATCCAAGAGAGCCCCTTTGTCGACTCCTTCAAAGCAAAGCAAATCACCTAACTTTGGAGAGGTTCTGACAGTCTTTATACTCATGTGTCACTTAGCTTTAATTGAAACTTTGGAACAGGTAAATTTGTAACAATTCATATTTTTCATGCTCAAAACAGTATCTTTGTGTAAAACAGCAGCCTGAATAATGGGGGTAGGGGGAGGATTAATTCAGGGAGGTTATTTGTTTTTTTTTCTCTCTTGATGCAAGCTCCATTTTTACATGCTTTTCTTTTGACTGCAGGGCAATCTTTAATTGCAGCTTTAAGGGAAGCCTAAAGAGGTCATTAAACATTATGAAAACTGAAATATCTCTAATGTTAGCTGAGAGTAACCTAACTTGTTTTTTCATACTGAGCTCTAGAAAAGGCAAATTCCTTGTAAAGAGTTAGGGTGGAATATCCTGCTCCACCCACCCCTAGTGGTCCAGGAGTCCTCTAAGCTATGATGGGAGGAATTTGTGGCTTGAAACCCAGGCAGATGCTAGAAACTTTTAAATCCTGATATTCATGGTGCTAAAAATACATATGGATTCACTAATAGAAAAAGAAGGAGGAGGAGGAGGAGGAGAAAAAGAAAGAAAAGAAGAAGAAACACAAAGAACGTCATTAAGAAAATGAGAGGATGAAAGTATAGAGAGAAAGAGAAGAGGAGCTGGCAAGAGAGAAGGTCAATGAGAGACCACAGATGCTGCATAGAGGCAGAAACCATAACCTTCCAAGCATCTAGGACAGTGCCTGACAAACAACAGATGCTTAAAACGTTGGGGGAGGGAGGAAAATACATGGGAAAATAAAAGAGGAGTTGTATTTGTGAGAGAGCAGGCACGCAAGGAGGAAAGAGAGAAGAGGAAAAGCTAGAAATGAAGGGGAAGAAAGAAAAGAGGTCTTGGCGATGATTCTCACATCTGGATGCATATCAGAACCACCTAGGGAGACCGCCTCAAAACGCAGATTCCCAGGCCTGTTCGGAGCCCTATTACATCAGGAGCTTGGAGTTCTAACCCGTGTCTAACAAGTCAAAACCAAAAGCTCTCGCCAGCGGCTGCTATGTGCTGTGATTTGGGAACCCCACTGAGCTACAGGAAAAGAAGAAGAGAACAAACGTGCTACCAGTGTGCAGTGACAGAGCCGGTGCCAGCACTGACCCCGGTCACTGCTCAGAGACAGGGCACCTGGGGGACCACGACAGGGCACGCACTTCTCTTCAAGAAGATGGCTCATCTTCAAGAACTAGAGTTCCTCTCCGGTTAATACCCCTTCTCCCTTTTCCTGTTCCCAAATTATACACCTTTCAGCGATGCCTGGAATGGCAAGGGGTGGGCTACAAAGGGAACTGCATGGGAAGGCGGCGTTCTCCTTTGCCCATGGCACAGGGTAGGGAATTAGCCTCGCCTGGCCCGAAACGTCTTGGATGTCCAGGCAGCCCTGGTTGATTTTGGAGTATGGCCCCCGAGTGGCACCGAGTGAGAAGACAATCTCTCTCACATGCTGAGTGAGGAACTAGCAAAAGCGACTGGGTTTTGGATAACGGACAAGGAGACCCTGGCACCCATCTCCCCATACACGCGTTTCCGATCGTCATGACAACACACGCGGAGGCTGGGCTGCGGCCGGGGCAGCGCATCTGCGCCGGGGCCAGGCTGGCGCTTGGGGCCCCGCGGCCTCCGCAGCCGCGCACCTTCCGGGAGCTGCAGGAGCCCGGGGGCGGCAGGCAGCCCCGTGGGGAGCGTAGCCGCCCAAGCAAGGGAACAATTGCCTCTCGGGATTAAGTCTACGTGGGCCCGAATTGTGTGTTACTATGACAATGGTAAATAGGTTCACTGGCTTTCAGGGAAGTGGCTCCGCACAGAGTGAGCAGAGGAAGGCACAATTTTTCTCCAGTTCAGCACACCTACACCCATTCATGGGTCTGTTTTCACGCCACATAAAATGAGGGGCTTAGGGAAGCCACTGTATTACTTAGTTTTCATCACTGGGCATTTTATTGACAATGACCTATATTGAGTTTGATTTAGTGGCTCCAACTAATAAAAGCCTGGTAGTAGACTAGAAAGAAGAAAGTTAAGCATGCTTATCAGATGGTAATTAATTTGCTCTCTAGAAAGAAAAAAAGTGAGCTAAATGTTTTGATAAAGTAGTTCTATGAAATTCTACACATACCGGGAATGTCTCAAACCTCATCTTAAAAAATACACCCACATTTAAAATGATGTTTTGTTCTATTGTTGCTTCCTCAGCAGGAGGAATAACCACTCTACCCTGAAACCTAGTACACCTTTTTAAAATAAATAAATAAACAAAATACAGAGAATCTTCAGAAGGGTTATAGCTTTTCCTAGAGTATAGATTACCTACCATGCCAGAGCCAGCCTCGCAGAACATGTTAGCAGAAATAAGGTATTGATTAAATATAGTCACAGTAAAGATGAAATTTACATTAATATTTCCCACTACTGGTGATTTAGCATTTATCATTCATCAGAGCCCACAGGTACAGCATGCATGCATTCACAAAAACTAAATCTTGCCACAAGCAACTGGTTGTAGCATATATAGACTTTTGATATATCAGAAAAGACAGATTCTTTAAGCCCACCATGGTAGGCTTTAAAAAAAAAGATTTATTCCACAATTTTCCTGGTTGTAGTTCATTTGCATACATTTTATGAATTCATACACCACAAATTATTTTAAAATATGCTGTTCAATAAAGAAATAACAGATTCAAGATAAATCACTGGCTCTAACCTACTTCTTTTGCTTCATCTCAATGTGTACTTCCCCCAGCATCTGTACTCTGTTCAATATATACTGTACTGGGAGTGTTTCTGTTCCTACCAGTTAGACTTCGTCCAGAATATCCTCACCACCAGTCAAGCCTGGATCTTAATACCCTTTTCCTAGTGCCATCTCCCCACGATAGAAAATCTCTAAACCCTCTCAATGAAACCTCCAAAGCCTCTCCAATTTCCTTTTTTTTCCAGGAGGCCTTTCTATTATAATCTACACACTAAATATTTACTTGAGGGTTTATCAAGTTCTTCCATGTTATATCCATCACTAACTTTTCTTATATCATTTCTTTCAGTCATTTTTACATGTGGGCATGTCAGAGAACCTATCATGTCAAAAGAGTTATATCCAAATATCTGTGCCATCTAGCATATTTTTAAAACTTTAGTAAATATTTGATTATGTGAATAAACATTAATATTGGCACACTATGGTGGACTGATTTGCTTAACTGAATAGAGTTATTCTCCTTCTTTGTCCCCACTTAAAGACATCACCACCCTAATGAAGTGTGGAGACATATTTTGGTTACACATTAAAACTCATTCAACTTTAAAAAAATTGAGGAATAATTGGACACATCTAAATACGGACTATATATTAGATAACATTAAATAATTGTCATCAATTTGCTAGGGTGCAATGACAGCATTGTGGTTATGTAAAAACAGCTTTTTAAAATATATACATAAAATATTTAAGCGTAAAATATTACGAGATCTGTGATTTACTTTAAAAATGGTAATGCTAAAGTGGCAAGATATTAATCACTCTTAGTCTAATATTAATAATTAATTCTAAGTCTAATCAAGTAAATTTTTAAGGTTGCTTCTCTTCATCCCACACTTGATATTTAACAAGAAATGAAAGTAAGGGTTTCTCCACATGGCAATCATCGGGGGGTGAATTCAAATGGTCTGTTCCTCACCCAATTACTGTATGAGGCAAGCAGCTGACTGTATCACAATTCGGAGAAGGTGAAGGCTCAATCCTAGAGACAGGTACAAGAGCTGCTGAAGTCAGAAGAGAAAAGCAGAGGTGGGTTAAACATTAAGGCTTTTTCTAATATAGATCCCCACTTTGGGAAATTGTGCTTATTTGGCCAAATAGAAGGAGAAATGGCAATGCTATAAGCAGGTCTACTATTTTAGAAGTGGTCCTTACAAAAGTGACAAAAACAATAAAATTATCTCGTAGCTGCAGAATGTACCTGTGAAACCAACTGTGTATGTATCATTTTATGTTTATTTTCTTAAAAGTTGTGCTATGAGGCAAGACTATTAATCCTGTTTTTTAGATGAAGAAATTTAGGTTCTAACAGTAACTTTATATTTATTGTTGAGTTGTTTAAAAATATTACCTGGATGAAAAATAATGTCCAGAATGAAGGCAATCGCTAAATGTCAGAATCAGAACAAGATTATTCTCTGACATTCTTATTATTACTTTATAACATTCCATTCCTCTTTTATCTGCTCCCAAAATAGTTGGATGAAAAACCTTGCCTCATTTCCTACCAGCAGGCTGCAGGAAGAGACACTCTCACTTTTACAGAAAGGCTGAGTCTGTGAATGGTTACCGTCTTTATACAGAACATCAAATATTTCTGGAGGACTTTTGAATATGTCTTATTTTAACCCTCCTGACACCACTTCATTTAGGTGGGTGGTAAATGCCATCTAGTTTACTTTATAACTCAAGAATTCTTATTACAGCTGGGATGGGGTGCTAGGTGGGAACAGAATCAGAGTGAAAAGCAGGACTGTGGAACTGGAGACCCAGATACAGTCTCACTACATCCACATCACCAAAGTCACAAAGTATTGCTTTTCATTTTCAACCCTTAGAGATTTTGAAAGAGCAAAACCATCGAAGAAAACAGTACTTTGTTCTCCATGTTGGTTGAATAATATCCTGAGTGGTATACTTGGATCTCAAAAAGATTTCTAAAGCCTTTGCAATGTTCACAACAAGTACAGAAGAGATATACTGTTCACCATATTATGTAATGAAACAAATCCTGTTTGGGTCTGGAGATGTGGCCAGTTTGGCAATATGCCAGTCTCATTTTGTTGAACAACTATTTAATTGTTTGAAATAAAAACAACAATAAAAAAACTGGTTGGTATCCATCAGCCCTTGCTAGGTAATTATATTCCAAATTGGTAGACATCCTTCAAATACCAATTACATTAAAATTAGTTGATGAATTTAAATTCTTTTAGAAAATTATGTTTTTCTAAAATGAGTACTTACCCATATAAGGTTATTACTATCTGAACATAGTTAACCTGTGCATATGGTCAAAGGAATTCAGAAGACCATTTGAATAGAGTTGCAACCAGGCCAGCCTCCCATCTGTGATGGGGTTTGATAAAGGGTGAGATCCTTTCTTTGATAATACCTTCTAAAGCACAGAGATAAACCACTAGCATATTATCTTTTTAAAATTATCAGTTATGGATTATTCCAACATACACTAAAACCTCTTCTAGGATCATTCTGATACTGCCAATGTTGACTGTCTAGTGTAGGGGTAGCACCCTAAGAAGGCTGAAATAGAGAACTGGCTTACTAAGGGACTATCTCTTCTCTGCATTGCTCTACGGGCTTGGAAAGAATCCTAACCTAACACTCTGTTGAAAGGCCCAACTTCACAACAAAGGTCCAATCTGATTTTTCAATAGTTTGTTTTTAAATTTACTGTCTCAGTCTATAAGCCAGGGACAATGTTACATTTCAGTTAGAAAACCACCCACCACATAAATAAGTTAAAAATAAATGCCTTTGAAACAAGTTTTGTATTGCATGTTCCCTTCACTTTCCAGACCTTGTTAGGTATTTTAGAATTCACGAATCCATGAATGTCAGAGCTCAACAGGATCTTAGAAATTCTCAAACCCAACTCCCACTCTTTACATAGAGAAGGAATTTACCCCCAAAATTACTAGTAAGTGGCAAAACCCAAACCTAAACATAAATATCCCAACTCTATCTTCACTGCACCAGGAATATAACCTGGACTTTGCTCCTGAGAAATTTCAACCCAGAAGACATAAAGGAAAACAGGGGAGGAGGGGCACACAGAAACAAACACAGAGCAATTTAATACAGTAAATTTAAATTTACTTAAGTTGCTCTCAATTTTAGATAAGTAACATCTCAAAGAAGGAGGGGATTAATATGGACTTCTGGGAGTACGATTCTCCTACTAGTGAGTGAACTCTATAAAGAAGAGACTATTATCTAAAATATTTTATATATCTTAGCACTTAGCACAGTTAAGAAAACAGAGTAAGTACCCACTACATGATTGAGAAATGGATGGGTGAATACGTGGACATACGGATTTGTGGGGGTAGATGGGAAATAGTCCGGAGTGAGAATGGGAGCCCTTAGAAAGAAGGTGGAAATTAATAGGAGTTAGAATCAGAGTGACAATGCAGAGGTTAGAAACTACAGAAATAGGCATTATTTATTTAGAGGTTCTTGAGAAAAACAACCTGCTTGAAGCAGGTTACTAGGAAGTAGCAGGTGATATATCTGGACACTGACATCTGAGTATCATGAAGCTGATTATTGCCTATTCCCATGACTTCAATGAGTTATGTTTAGATTGGTGTTGTAGTACAGGGAGAGTTGGAGAAACTTGTTAATGAAGCCAGACTCCCACATACAAAACGAGATTTCTGAATGTGTGTGGTTGTCGGTATTCTGTTCTGTTCTTCTTCTACGCAAACAGCAACAGATGGTAGAAGGGGGCCGAGAGGAGTGGGAATCCAGGAGGAAAGTTTGAATTGCCCCATCCCGCCTCTTGCTGGGTCTAAACCTGGGGGAAAGGAAGATCTTAATAGGGTCAAGTTTGGCTTTTACAGAGTTAAAAAGTTGATTGGTATCCAGCCCTCTTAATTGTTCCATAAAAGGGTCTAGGGAATGCAGAAAAATCACTTTATATCATCAATACCAGCTGTGTTAAGTCACGTAGCTTAAGTTTACTGTTCCTTGATTTCCTTTGTATATTCTGAAAGTGGAAGGGTCTAACAGAATTTTGATGAATAAATGGAATTAATATATTAAAGTGCTTTAATTTGGTGCCTGAAACAGAGCAGTCAATCACTTTATAAGGTCTAGTGGAGGTTATGAGGATGCTGGTGAATGTTTGTCAACATTTATACAAATGTGCATGGATTCTTTAAGAAAGCATGTCTTGTGTTCAAAATCCTCCTTCCCATCTCTTCATCCCCATCTCACTCACTTGAGCACACTAGCCATTTTACAGTCTCTTGGACCAGGTTTGGTTTAGTGTCCGGGCCTTGGCACCTTCTGTTCTCTCTGCTTGGTATGCATATCTCATGGCACTTTAAATGGCTTCCCCTTGCTCATCATTCAGGTGTCAACTCAAATACCACCACCTCAAGGAAGCCTTGCCTACCCATAGATAAAGCAGGTCCAGTCCCTCAATTTCTCTCTTCCATATGGTCCTATTTAATTCTCCCTTTATCAGTACCTAAAATTATCTTATTAATCTATTTGCTTACAAAGTTGCTCAGTTTCGTTCCCCGCTGTATCCCCAGACCTAGAATATGCCTGCATATGTGAAGTACTCAATAGATATTTGTTAACTATTGATTGGCTGGCTCATTGATTGAAAAGAACAGGACCTCAAAGCATATATAGTTAAAAGAACAGTTATAGCTTCAAAGAATTTGTCCCATTTTGAGAAGAGATTATGGCAAGCAAACATCACACAAAACAACAGCATTTGGTTTTAATGCAAAATTGCTTTTTCTCTCTCTTTCTGTTCAGACTTAAGGTAAAAAGCAAACTAGGGGAGACCAGCAGCCGGCACATGCCAGATGCTTAAATTGTGTTGGTCTTATTAATTGTATAATATCTTAAAGAGTATCCCGAGACTTGCACATGTTCTAGAGATATTTAAACTGCAGACTAAAGGTTGGAGAATCAATCTTTGAACCTTCAGAAAATCAAGGTCCAGTTAAGTAATGGTTCAGAAATGGAAAAGGTCAGTTTAAGTACATGCCTAGCTCTTTCTGCTTCTTTAAAAATTGCTCTAATATCTGAACGGTGCTGCCTGGTTAAATACAATATTTTAAATATTTATGTACTGTTATCTTAATTTTTAAATTTCTATTTAAAAAAAGGCACAGGACAATTGAGCATAAAATGTTATATTCTCTCTCTCTAGCTATTCACGCTGTGAAGCAACCTGTTTTACTGTATAAACCTGTGTTTGTTCTGTTTCAGTTGTGCAGAAGGAAACAGTTCTGGCACCTTTAAAAATCAAAGATCTATCACTCAACAAGAGAAGATAGCAATTCTAAGAAAGAGAATTATGAGAAACAGCAAAAAGATACAGTGCTTCTAAAACCTTAGCGGGCTTACGAATCACTTGGAGATCTTGTAAAAATGTAGATTCCGATTTGTTACAGTGGGTCTTGGGTGGGGCCTGAGATTCTGCATTTCTAACAAGCTATAGGTGATACCTGCACTGCTGGTCCTCAGTGTTTATGGATGATACTGTTAGAGTCATATGGCTTGAGAAATAAAAATCACTTTAAAGCATTTCATACTTACAGTTGTAATAATATTAAGCCACCACTGCTGCTGTACTTAATCTGCAAAAACAACTATAAATTCTTCCCGTCCCATCAAGAGGTGGAGCCTATTTCTCCACTCCTTGATTCAGGCTGACCATGTGATTGGCTTTAGTTAACAGACAACAGCAATTTGCCAAATGGTGGACTTGAAAAGTGTTTGTGCACTGGGACTTCTCCTTTGCTGCTCCTGGAACCCTACAATCACCACCTGATTGCACCAGAGCTAGCCTACTGGAGGATGAGATGACATACGGGAGAGAACTCGGGTACCCCAACCTAAAGTTAGTTGAGTCTCAGCCAACAGGCTGCCAATTGCCATCCCTGTGAGTGAAGCCATCCTGGATTGTCCAGTCTTCCGCTAATTTTCCAGTTGATCATGGATACTTGAGCGAGCACCACAGCTTTCAGTCAACCTGGTCCCCACAGAAGTTATACTCAGCCAACACATATTGCCAGAAGCTAAATAAAGTGATTGTTGTTTTAACCACCATGTTTTGGAGTGTTTGTTGCTGCCTTTTTCATGTTGATTTTGCTTTTTATGTAGCCTCTAAAGTAGGAACAGATATCTAAAGAGGGAGCAGTCAAAAGTTTGAGTTATTGGTGCACAATGCAACTTGTGCTTATGATTATTTTCCCTCCTTTTCTTCAATCTATAGGGTGTGATTTTTGCCCTGGCATAGTAGAAACTGATATAGGTAGTTATTGCAATAGCATTTTAACTATTTTCTGTTTTTATAATTCAACTCATTTTTCCTTTGTTTTACTACGTTGAATGTTTCTGCTTAGGGGTTAAGTCACTTGCCGAGATCACACAGCTTCTAAATGGCAGAACACTTTTCAGACTAATAGAAAGTCAGAAATTTGAAAATGCTATTCACAATGTTATTAGATGTCTCAAATTCTTCTGCTAAAATGCAAATATAGATTTGCCTCTGAAGGACATGACCTCCAGCCATCACCTTGTTCCATGTTTGAGGAAGGAATACAAGGTCTATCCACAAAGGAATAATCTTACATTGATGTGATATGCCAATGACAAACCCTCTTCAGAAATGATACACTCAACATCAGCTAGACATTGACATAGAGCCGTGGGGCAGAAAGCATCATCCTTACACGTTTCCTTTGCAGGTTCGCTCATGGTCAGGCATCCTCCCCCATTGTTGGTGATCTTGACCATCCAATGTCCTCTCCAAATCTATCAGCTCAACCATATTTTATCTTTTCCACAGCCACACGAAATTCATATTAATGACAGTCCCATGGCCATCCCTATATGTTTAAGGCTGCTTGTTATGGACTAGGGGAGTGTTTCCTAATTTTACTAAACTGTCCTTCCTATTGAGGTGATCTCTACTTCCTCTGCCCCATCCTATTCTTTCTTGTTGAGAATCATCACTTAGAGGCTCTGCAAACTGGTATTCCTTAAGCTGAATACAGTCCACAATATCACTTGCTCACTAACAAAATTCAGTTGTAATAAATTAGAATTCGAATGCTTTTAATCAAAATATGCACTTTGTAGGTAACACAAGGTCCTGTTATTCCTCATCTAGCTGCTACCCCAGATATTACCTTAATGGACTGTGAAAACTTTTGATTGTGCATCAGCCGGTATTCTAATCTTTCTTTCTGGAATTTGCATCTACTGCCACCACTATAGCCATCAAGCACATTCCAGGGACTCCCTAATCTATATGTGCAGCTCTAATGTCTGTTCAGATCTTCAACTGCTCACTCCTGGCTCCAAGTGTGAGCTTAGCTGGCTTTTACATCCTACTATTCCTTGCCTCCCTTCTCCCCTAGAGCAATCCATCTATTGAAATCACCTTTCTTAGAAAGAGTACCACTTAAAAGTTTGTCAATCCACTGCAGAGCTATTATTGCACCTGCTGCCCTGCCCATTTGTAATGTGAACATAGCCCACATAGTATCTCATTTGGGAAGATATGGTAGTCTCCCAACTGCTCTCATTGCTTTCAGTATCCTTTCTCCTACATTCATGTTCAAGGGAGTCATCAGAATTATATTCCTTGTACTTGCATTTTGGAAATCATATTTCTAGTTGAAAGTCTTTCCAATCTGGCACTAAATTCACACTCTGGTCTCCTCTTTTCTTACCCCCTTCTCCTGCATACCTGTGCTTCAGACACGGTATGCATCTCAGAAGTCTTCATATTTTTTTCACAGACTTTGCGTACTGACTTGAGTGGCCTTCTCCATCCATCCATCTGGTCAATTCATCTTCCTTTCCTCTACCCGGACTTGCTCAATTAGCTAGAAAAATCTCTTCAACCACAGCTCTTGTTTACATCTCTGCCATAGCATGAATAATATTGGTTTGTTACTCATTATCTCCACTCCAGAACTGTGAACACACAGGGTAGGGACCACATTTTATCTAACTCTGCTTCTCATCAGGTAAAATTCCATCTGACTTAAAACAAATGAACAAAAACAAGAATAGCAGCAAACACTTATGTTAAATAATTAGAAAGGCATTTTCAAGATTCTTGTCAGAGATTAAGGAGTGAGACAGCTTGAATGAAGAGATAAATGCATCTAACTAGGCAGGTTAGTTTACCACTGAAGACCTGTTGCTTATGGATGGTGAGGGATTTCCTACAACTAATAGATCTGCAACAGGAGGCCACACATAAAGGCATTAATCTGTGTGACTTCAACTCAAGAGTTTCGGCTTTGCTGGGCTAATAGCTTGTGCCTATATGTCAATGTAATATAGAGGTTTTTATATTTAGTTTAGATTCCACAGGCTATTGATGAGGCAAGCATTCAAACTAGTTAATAAACTCAATTCAATGACAGTGTTTACAAACCCAGAACTATGCAGACTGCACTAAGAGAAGAGAAAACATATTTACTAGTGCTATGTGGCAATTCTCATCTCTCTATATCTGGTCTCTCATATCTGATCTTCTTCTCCCTTTAAAGGTAGATATTAGAAGGTCTAAAACACAGAGAAAGTAATACGTCTGTTCTTAGAGAGTTTCATTTTATCTGTGAGGACAAAATTTCCAACATCTGTAAAATTCTATAAAACAAGATAATTAAGTGTCAAGGAATATTAAGGACAGAACAGACAGAACTTACTATAGAATTAAATTGGTTCTGTTAAATATATTGAACCCAAGTTTCTCTTCAAAGAATCAGTATGTCAGTAGGTTCAGCTCTCTTATTCTTTGATTCTCCATTTTAAAGTTTAACTTCCTGGTTCTCTTCGCCCAGTTGCTTCTAGTTTCAGTAAACAACTTTCCCGCCTGTCCTAATCAGCAGTTCACATCTGTTCCCCTGGTCATCTGCTCTGGCCTGACTCATTCTGGTCACCTGCTTTGACCTGAGTCACCCTTGGTCACCTGCTCTGACCTTAGTCACCTTTAGTTACCTGTTTCTAACCGTCGTCCCTGCCAACTACCCACCCCACTACTCTGGCTCATACCCCTGCCCTCTTTAAAATAGCCAATCAGAATTAGCTTAGACTGTGCAGTCCAACCCTAGCCAATAGGGGAACCACACAGCAGTAGGGGCTACCTGCATAAGGAATAAGAACTCCTGCCCCTCCTCTGTCCAGGTGTGCTCTCGCCATTGTTCCATCTGCGATGAGCACCCTTTCTGCAGAAAGTAAAAACTGCCTTGCTGAGAGAATCAAATTTATGTTCGAATGCTATTTCTTTGTGGCAATGAGGAACACGCATTTCTAACAGTTTCTTTATTTATGGCTAGGATGAGAAGGTGAAATTTGCTAATACCAAGTAGAAGAACTGTAGTAGTCTAGGTATCCCCCATAATTGATAAAATTATGACATAAAACAGGTTCCTGCACCAGCATTCTTCTATAATGCTTGAAATCTGAACCTTAGAATGTCTTGGTAAGGTGATAGCCAGTTTAAAGTCAAATGCAGTATAAACTGCAATTAAATAAGTTTTCAAAACTGTTCCGGTTTAGTGTTAATAGAAATCCCAAATAAATGGCTGAAACCATGAAAAACAAGATTTCTTACAACTGAGATTGTGAGACTGAGATTTCTTACGAGGGTGAAACATGAACAACAGAACAAAGCCTTGTGCATTTCACAAATGCATTTAAATACTTTTACCCTCATAGAGCATTTTAAGTAATGCTGGATTAATCCATTTTCAGACATTAATGGCTTTGTGAAAATAATTTGGCTGGCCAGCTACTTAATAAGATGCAGGAATTAAATTCTCATAAACTCCCAGAAGGAATCTTGAAGGCCCCAAGCCAGCCCTCTTTCTGAAGTGGGAATTGCCTTCATAGGATGGAATGAGGAAATGGATGTAAAGAGGAAGAATGGTTCCAAGGCATCATAAACAAAGGCAGACAGAAATACAGGTTGGAGCCCCAGCCAGATGAAGGAAAGGGGCCCAAAACGTGTTTTAATTTATGGTGTCATGGGGGTTTCTCAAGGCAAAGAGAAAGCAGCAAAGCAGCTATTGAGGATGAAAAGTATGAAATCTTTCAGGATGACAATTTGGCATCGTGTATTAATAGTATTTTAAAAGTCCTCATCCTTTGAACACCAATTCTACTTCTAGAATAAACATTTAAAGGCATGGGCGCCCATATACTCAAAGGTATAAGGAAATTAATCACAGTATATTTTACAATGACTAAAAACCAGAAACAACCTAATTAATAAACAACAGCAGACAAATTCTGAAAGAATGTATACCCAAAACTTAATAGTTCATCTCTGGTGATTGAATTTTAGGTGACTTCATGTTCATTTAATTTTTGTCACTTCGTTTTTTTTTTTTTTTCTTTTGAGATGGAGTCTCGCACTGTCACCCAGGCTGGAGTGCAGTGGCGCGATCTCAGGTCACTGCAACCTTTGCCTTCTGGTGATTCTCCTGCCTCAGCCTCCCAAGTAGCCAGGATTACAGGCACCCACCACCAAGCCCAGCTAATTTTTTGTATTTTCAGTAGAGACAGGGTTTCATCATGTTGGTCAGGCTAGTCTCGAACTCCTGATCTCAGGTGATCCACCCGCCTCGGCCGCCCAAAGTACATTTTTTTTTATTTCTTTTTTTTGAGACGGAGTCTCGCTGTGTCACCCAGGCTGGAGTGCAGTGGCACCATCTCAGCTCACTGCAAGCTCCGCCTCCTGGGTTCACGCCATTCTCCTGCCTCAGCCTCCCAGGTAGCTGGGACTACAGGTGCCCGCCACCACGCCCAGCTAATTTTTTGTATTTTTAGTAGAGACGGGGTTTCACTGTGTTAGCCAAGCTGGTCTTGAACTCCTGACGTCGTCATCCACCCGCCTCGGCCTCCCAAAGTGCTGGGATTACAGGCATGAGCCACCATGCCTGGCCCAAAGTACATTTTTTATAATAAAGTATTCATTAGAAATATGCACATGCCATAGTAGCAGATTGGCAGTGATAAGAAAACTGAGGAATAATGTAAGCAAACTCTGTTAACATCAAAGCTTTTCCCAGAAGGACAACCCTAATGCACCTCCAACTTACCTCCCCTCACTTGTCCCTGCTGTCTTGACTCTTCCAAAATTGTATGTGTGAAGGGGCAACATGTTGGGCTATCCCATGGGATCAATTACCATGCAACTCTGCCTGCATTGGAAGACTGCAGTCAAAGTCTTATGCCAGATGTCAGAACAACATTATCTCCTAGGATAATATGGGAAGAAACCAGCTGAAAGATACCTAAAGCTAGAACCTACGAAGGCTCTACACCACCTGCTGTACCAATTACAAAATCAAACTTTAAGAGCTCTGCTAAGTGCTCAGGCCTGTGATACACATAGACTTTCCATTCTAAGTGTTTAAAATCTAATAGGAGAGAAAACACGCTATTCAGAAAGTTTTATTTTTTTGGACCCAATTCCACTAACAAGGGTGGGCAATCACTTAACATTTCTGCCCCTTTAGCTTCTCAATTACAAAACTAGGGAATCAATGATATCTGGGTTTTTATTTCAGGTTAAAATTTGTGAATGTTCCAATAATGCATCTCAAAATTTAATGAATTACCTGTGGCTAATGGTTAAATGCAGATTTGATTCCATGGGTCTGGGGAGAGGCCTGAGAATCTACATTTCTAACAAGCTCCAAGGTTTCTGGTCTCAGGCCTACACTTTTGAGTGGCCAAACTCTATTCTAATAGAGTAAAAATGTCTATTTACATTTTTTTTTTTGAGACGTGGTAGCTGGGCATGGTGGTGGGCACCTGTAATCCCAGCTACTTGGGTGGCTGAGGCAGGAGAATCACTTGAACCCGGGAGGCGGAGGTTGCAGTGACCCAAGATCATGCCACTGCGCTCCAGCCTGGGTGACAGTGCAACACTCCGTCTCACACACACAAAAAAATAAATAAATAAATAGAGAAACACAGAAGTGACAAAAATTAAATGAACAAACTCTATAGAGTTTACATGATCTCATTTAATTCCCCAAGTATCCTCTGAGCTAGCCATCCTTAGCCCTATTTCACTGACCAAGAAGTGACTTCTATAGGGTTATACCGATTAAAAAGTGGCAAAGCAGAAATCCCAACAAGATCTTTTTACTCTTCGTCTCCAAGATGTTTAATGTCCCTTTCAGTTTTAAAATACTATCATTAGAAATTATTGCCACACTCATATAAAGTGAACAGGACCACGAGATTGATAAAGGTAAGCTGCTAATGGAGTTCAGAAGAAGAAAAAGGGATTGCTTTATAGAGGGCGGGGGCCTCGGAGTCAGTTAAGAAATCATAGAGGAGATTTGCCATCAACTTTGAAGGATAGTTAAAATGAAGGTAAGCAAAGATGGAGAAAATATAAAAAAATAGGTAAGCGTAACATGGCATAATCAGAGCACCAGTATATTCTCTACACCAGTATAGAGAAAACCTGTGGAGAGGGAGGACAGGCCTCACGAACTGGCATTTCTTTCTTTTTTTTCTCTCTCTCTTTTTTTCCTTTTTTCCTTTTTTTTGAGACGGAGTCTCGCTCTGTTGTCCAGGCTGGAATGCAGTGGCGTGATCTCAGCTCACTGCAACCTCCACCTCCCAGGTTCAAGCAATTCTCCTGCCTCAGCCTCCTGAGTAGCTGGGATTACAGGCACCCACCACCACGCCTGGCTAATTTTTGTAGTTTTAGTAGAGAGAGGGTATCACGGGTTTCACCATGTTGGCCAGGCTGGCCTCAAGCTCCTGACCTCAGATGATCTGCCCACCTCGGCCTACCAAAGTGCTGGGATTACAGGCATGAGCCACCATGCCCGGGAGAACTTGTATTTCTATTTATTATTATTAATTCACTTATTATTTCTTTTATTATTTATTCTCATCATTTACGTCATTCATAGAGCATGGCAGTTAGTTTCTTATTGCTATCCACGTTACAATGTTGCTTTAAGAGTTGGATAAAGTTTGATAAGTAGAATGACCTCAATTTCTAATTTGTGTCTCCTAAGTGGATCTCCTGAGAGCAGCCTTGGGGCCCTCACCCTCAGCCTCTCCATGCACCTTTTGAGGCATTCTGTAAAATGCCAGCTGTATGGTATGTGCCCACAGAAACAATAAAGTTAATTCTCTATTTTTGAAATTGTGACTCCCACTCTCCCCCAATTCTTCTAAAGGTTTCCTTTTAAAGAAAAGCCATGGTTCGCTGCCACTGAAAATTAAAGACAACAGCATAAAGATCAAGGTCCAGGCTGGTGCTAGCGATGACAGAACATTAAAATAATCACTCAAATTTCCTTCCTTGAACATTGACAAAGACTGCTAATGGAAAGCCAATCCCCAGAATGCAGATTCATTTCAGACTTTCTGCACTTGCATCTCTTTGTTCACAAATTATTTTGACTAAAATGAACAAATTGGAAGTGTTGAGATAAAACAGGAGAAATAATGACATACCAAAAAAAAATTGTATGTGACTCCCCCAGTCCACGTCACAACATAGAGTACCATGAAAAACAGGAGGGCTCATTAGGCAAAGGCTAATTTACAAGGTTGAAGAGAGAAGGAATTAATCGACTCTTCCCTCCGTTAAGCTATACTTCCGGCCTCTCTAACTACAACGAATTTGCTCCGTGAGCTTATCTCTTCTACCTCCCCTTAGTTCCAGATTATGTTTGGCCATCAGATTCATAACTCATATAACCCAGACTTCCTTCCCATTTGCTGAATCCACATTTTCAAGATTCTTATCTTTTCTTACCCCAAACTGGAGGTCTGGCCTCAATACCCAATCACATGTTGGCATGATGGCTTGGGATGGTATTCTTGATGCCCAACTGTTAGTACTAGACTTGCAGCTATAGCAGTTCAGCTAGATGAGCTCAGGTTCCTTCCCCTGACAAACATGGAAAATGTCAAGGGTGTTTTCAAAGCATATAAAGCATCTCTTATCCAATATACAACATTGAAGAAGAAGTTTGCCAACAGAAATCTATGGTCACCCGGGAAGAAGAGATTGATCCAGTACACGCAATAGCTACATTGTAACCTGGTGAATCAGATATTTTCAAAAGACAGGTAAAGGCATATGAGAGAATAAGCAGGAGGAAAGAAAAAACTTTAGGTGAGCTTTTCTTTTTTTTTTCCTTTTTTAGTTCATTGGACACTTAGAGGCATGAAATTAAAACTCATGAAAAACAGCCATATCGACTTGCTGTGGTGACTCAAAAGTTGTCGTTTCTCGACTCAACTATGCTGAAACACTCGATTCATGTTGTTCTTATTTAACCTAATTTGCATTGATTTAATCAGTGCTGGTATGCTTTAAATACATAATAAATTGGGATTCTGCAACTTAGATGACTTAGAATAGCTAAATTTCAATAAAGCTCATTTCAATCTGTTAATGTATACGGTTCTGCCAAGGGGTTTAAAACTGTAGAAAAGATGCAAACTTGCCACATTAGAGGTGGGAAAGGCTTAAAGATACCATATAGATGAAATGATTTGCAGGATAATAATGCAAAAAGCAATATATATAAAATATATATTTATATATAATATATATATAATTTATTTATTTTAATTACAGCCTAGGAGCATCTTCTAAGTTTTGAGTAGCACACTTAGAAGAAAACTCACATATAAATCAGTGAATTTAATTTTATTCCCTTTCTTTCTTGCCAACACTCAACTCTTCTGCCTCTCTGCACCAGCTCTACAAATCAAGTGACATCCAAAGTGGGACCTCTTCTTGCCCATTTGGCAGCCTCTGTCACCACTTTGCCAAGCAGCCAGCATTAGGAGGATTTTTTTTTTTTTTTTCCTAGCAGCCCTAGGGATTGGGTGGTGTGTACTCACAGTACTCACTGAATGGCTGGCCGCTGTTTAACCCTGCCTGCGCCTACTGAACACCCCTCCCCCACCTCCCAACCCTTTAGAGTTTATGGCTCCATCAGCTGGCCTGCTGTCAGGAATAATTGTCTTGGCAAGAGGTGAAACCACTTGATGGTGAATTTGTTTGTCTGTCTGTTAAAGTGTTCCGCAGCACCTTGGAGGTGCCAGGATGAAACCTGCAAATGCCTGATCCAGACTTAGGTAGGCAGCAAGAGTGACAGAGAGGCAATCATCAAGAATGGCAAATTAAGAAAGAAAGAGAGAGAGAGAGAGAGAGAAAGAAAGAAAGAAAGAAAGAAAGAAAGAAAGAAAGAAAGAAGAGAGAGAAAGAAAGAAAAATAAAAGAAAGAAACAAAGAAAGAAGGAAAGAAAACCATCTGTGCCAGTTGCAAGCTGTATGACCTTGGATAAACCATGATGTCTCTTGGCCTCAGTTTAGTCACGTGCAAAATTAAGGGGGTTGATTTTCTAATGTCTCTTCTAACTCCTAAGACAGCATGTGATGTCTAGGACATTTCAGATTTGTGTTCCTTCCAATTAAATGATACATCTCAGAGATGAATGACCAGGGCAGAGCTCAGATGAATACAAAATGGAATGATTCATGCCCCTGTTCATATGACTTTTCCTGAAAAGTACCACCAGTCTTTGGTGACTTTGATTCCATTGGTTGGTCTCTTCAGCTTAGATGCTAAGGACCAATCCAGTTACTTGTCCAGTCCATCTACCCTGGCTCTGGTAATCTACCCTCATTCCTATCAAAGTAAGTGCCACTTCATATAATGCCTACTGATTTTGACTTCCTTAGAGGCAGAAACGATAGGAATTCAAAGAGTGGAGCTGGAGACTCACATTTGACTCCCCCTACCATCTCCCTGGGCATCTTTGTCAAGAAGGAAGGCTTGCCCACACTCACTTCCCGCAGGCTTTCTCAGCCATCTTGGAGGATTCTGTTTAAACAGATGACCAACTGACCCTCCCCAGGGCAGACCCTCTCCAGACCAGTAGGCACAAGGGGTGTGTGTGGGGAGGTGGGGGGAGAGCTCATTGTAAGGACTCCTATCTATAAATGATTGTGAATAGAAATAATGAGGCAAAGGCTTCTCGTCATACTCAGAGGAAAAAGTGGCACAATTTAGTGCAGTCTCAAAGCTTAATTAGGATGTGTGTATGGAGACGGGTAGGCTTCATTATGACTTAAACTACCACATCCCTACACATTCACACTCTCCTGGAGTGGGGTGCACTGCAGGGCCCAGTAATCACCATGAACAGCACAAGTCAGGGTTAGCCCTCCCCATGTCAAACAGTACAATCGTTCTTTAATCCACCCTGTACCCCATATGTATCTGTGGAGCCTGATGAAGCCCCGGAGGGATCTCAGTCAAGTCTCCCTGTACACAGACATACCTTTTTGCCACACTGGATCTCACACCACCGGGACTGGGATGGCTTCCCAAACTAGGTGGGTTTGGAAAGCATTTCCCCTTTCCACCTCAAAAAAGGGCTGGCTGACTGCAGAATTCCAGTACCCGCAAGAGTGGGGGGGAACCCCAAGTCTTAGCCAAGCCCCAAATCATTGCCTTCCTGCGTCTTCTCTCAAGTTGCTTTTCTAAAGCAAAGGTCCAAATGTTGATTTCTCTACAGATTCCTACGTATCTCTTACACGTAGACAGTTTTAAAGGGGAAAAGAATATATCCCCAAAAGGGAAGGGGGAGAGCACAGAATATTTCAGTTTCCCACTTGGAAATATCTTGTCGTGGATGATGCTACCCCTACCTCCACCTCCCTCTCCGTTCCTTTTTTTTTTTTTTTTTTTGAAATATGGACAAAAAAGCTGAAAGTGTTTTCCGTTTCATCAAAAAACATATATTACTTTAGTGGTTCGGTAAAATGTTGGTTTTATGCCCACCCCTTTTAAATCTGCCCATGTCTGAGGTGCTCGGGGAAGACGCACAATCCGTGAGCAGCTTACGACACTCAGTGAGCAGTAGGTGCCTGTGCAAGCTCGCGCCGCACATTGCCTGGTGGAGGGAAGGAGCCCGGGCGCCGCTCGCCGCTCCCCGCGCCGCCGCCCGCACCTCCCCACCGCCCGCCGCCCGCCGCCTGCCGCCCGCAAAGCATGAGTGAGCCCGCTCTCTGCAGCTGGCCGGGGCGCGAATGGCAGGCTGTCTCCGCGGAGTAAAAGGTGGCGCCGGTCAGTGGTCGTTTCCAATGACGGACATTAACCAGACTGTCAAATCCTGGGGAGTCGCGAGCCCCGAGTTTGGAGTTTTTTTCCCCCACAACGTCACAGTCCGAACTGCAGAGGGAAAGGAAGGCGGCAGGAAGGCGAAGCTCGGGCTCCGGCACGTAGTTGGGAAACTTGCGGGTCCTAGAAGTCGCCTCCCCGCCTCGCCGGCCGCCCTTGCAGCCCCGAGCCGAGCAGCAAAGTGAGACATTGTGCGCCTGCCAGATCCGCCGGCCGCGGACCGGGGCTGCCTCGGAAACACAGAGGGGTCTTCTCTCGCCCTGCATATAATTAGCCTGCACACAAAGGGAGCAGCTGAATGGAGGTTGTCACTCTCTGGAAAAGGGTGGGTAAGACACTTTTTAATTAAATTCTTTCCCGAAGATTTTTTTTTTCCTCCCTTTTCTTTGCTGCAGCATCTAACATGGACCAAATCACCATCTCTTTGATCTTTCCGTGGCTGTGAACTTTCTATGCTGCCCAGCTTTCTGCATGCTTAGAGGTGAACGTGTGGTTTTTGGGGAGGGGGGTCCTTCTTTATTTCTATGTATTTATTTGATTTTTTGCCCTTTTCTCCCCCTCCCCCGCTTCCCCTCCCTCGGAATAAAATATGATGTAGATTTCTGACCGAGCGCTTCCAATGGACATTCTCCAGTCTCTCTGGAAAGATTCTCGCTAATGGATTTCCTGCTGCTCGGTCTCTGTCTATACTGGCTGCTGAGGAGGCCCTCGGGGGTGGTCTTGTGTCTGCTGGGGGCCTGCTTTCAGATGCTGCCCGCCGCCCCCAGCGGGTGCCCGCAGCTGTGCCGGTGCGAGGGGCGGCTGCTGTACTGCGAGGCGCTCAACCTCACCGAGGCGCCCCACAACCTGTCCGGCCTGCTGGGCTTGTCCCTGCGCTACAACAGCCTCTCGGAGCTGCGCGCCGGCCAGTTCACGGGGTTAATGCAGCTCACGTGGCTCTATCTGGATCACAATCACATCTGCTCGGTGCAGGGGGACGCCTTTCAGAAACTGCGCCGAGTTAAGGAACTCACGCTGAGTTCCAACCAGATCACCCAACTGCCCAACACCACCTTCCGGCCCATGCCCAACCTGCGCAGCGTGGACCTCTCGTACAACAAGCTGCAGGCGCTCGCGCCCGACCTCTTCCACGGGCTGCGGAAGCTCACCACGCTGCATATGCGGGCCAACGCCATCCAGTTTGTGCCCGTGCGCATCTTCCAGGACTGCCGCAGCCTCAAGTTTCTCGACATCGGATACAATCAGCTCAAGAGTCTGGCGCGCAACTCTTTCGCCGGCTTGTTTAAGCTCACCGAGCTGCACCTCGAGCACAACGACTTGGTGAAGGTGAACTTCGCCCACTTCCCGCGCCTCATCTCCCTGCACTCGCTCTGCCTGCGGAGGAACAAGGTGGCCATTGTGGTCAGCTCGCTTGACTGGGTTTGGAATCTGGAGAAAATGGACTTGTCGGGCAACGAGATCGAGTACATGGAGCCCCATGTGTTCGAGACCGTGCCGCACCTGCAGTCCCTGCAGCTGGACTCCAACCGCCTCACCTACATCGAGCCCCGGATCCTCAACTCTTGGAAGTCCCTGACAAGCATCACCCTGGCCGGGAACCTGTGGGACTGCGGGCGCAACGTGTGTGCCCTAGCCTCGTGGCTCAGCAACTTCCAGGGGCGCTACGATGGCAACTTGCAGTGCGCCAGCCCGGAGTACGCACAGGGCGAGGACGTCCTGGACGCCGTGTACGCCTTCCACCTGTGCGAGGATGGGGCCGAGCCCACCAGCGGCCACCTGCTCTCGGCCGTCACCAACCGCAGTGATCTGGGGCCCCCTGCCAGCTCGGCCACCACGCTTGCGGACGGCGGGGAGGGGCAGCACGACGGCACATTCGAGCCTGCCACCGTGGCTCTTCCAGGCGGCGAGCACGCCGAGAACGCCGTGCAGATTCACAAGGTGGTCACGGGCACCATGGCCCTCATCTTCTCCTTCCTCATCGTGGTCCTGGTGCTCTACGTATCCTGGAAGTGTTTCCCAGCCAGCCTCAGGCAGCTCAGACAGTGCTTTGTCACGCAGCGCAGGAAGCAAAAGCAGAAACAGACCATGCATCAGATGGCTGCCATGTCTGCCCAGGAATACTACGTTGATTACAAACCGAACCACATTGAGGGAGCCCTGGTGATCATCAACGAGTATGGCTCGTGTACCTGCCACCAGCAGCCCGCGAGGGAATGCGAGGTGTGATTGTCCCAGTGGCTCTCAACCCATGCGCTACCAAATACGCCTGGGCAGCCGGGACGGGCCGGCGGGCACCAGGCTGGGGTCTCCTTGTCTGTGCTCTGATATGCTCCTTGACTGAAACTTTAAGGGGATCTCTCCCAGAGACTTGACATTTTAGCTTTATTGTGTCTTAAAAACAAAAACGAATTAAAACACAACAAAAAACCCACCCCACAACCTTCAGGACAGTCTATCTTAAATTTCATATGAGAACTCCTTCCTCCCTTTGAAGATCTGTCCATATTCAGGAATCTGAGAGTGTAAAAAAGGTACCAATCATTGATTTTTTTTTTTTTTTGTAAACTAAAATGTTTAAAATAAAATAGCATTTACAGTTTTTACAGACTGGTGTAACCTAAATGAATTGTTAACTGTGTTACAAGAAAAGCAACAGTTAAAATTTCCTTGGTGGGTGGGGAGGGGAGTTGTCCAGGGGCCAGAAGGAAAATCCAGGAGCAACGTAGTCAGATTCAATTTGAAATTTTAAAGAAGGGCAAAGAAAGCTTATCAGATTAATGATTTGTGTTAATTTACTCCACATGTGTAAGGACTAGAAAAAGAAAAACAGCAAGACCCTTTCTATTACTGGGGCAGGGACAGTGCAATCTAACCACCTTCAGGCAACTGAGAGGTGGACTGAGGACTGGGCACCCTTACTCAGCCTTTAAAGCAGAGAGCATTGCAAATGATTTTTAAAAGGCAATGCCAGACAGTTTCTCCTAGGAACATGAAACATTTTTGCACTTAATGTAACCATCTTTCAAATCAACTCAAAATCTCATCCCCAAATGCCACCTGTTCTTAATTCTCCTGAGTCTGTGATTCACCAGACTTCATAGCATTTGTGCCCTTCTTGTACCCCCTGTTAAAGGGAACCCCTCAGCTCACTGCTCTCTTTGGTCTGGCTGAGGGGAAGGAGGCAGAATCCCGATGTTCAGGGCTGAAAGCTGTGCTTCTGGAGCACATTGCTAAGACTGCAGCAAGCTTAGGCTCCCAGTGACAGCACATTCCTAGTTTCTATGGGGAATGAGGAGAAAAACCTACCTCAGGATGAATGCCTGCAGGGTAATGACTTGTAGCAAGAGACTTTAGGGGCAGAGGTGACAGAGCAATGATGGGGTGGGGAGAGTGGGAGAAGATAATCATTTGATCCTGTGTTTGCATATTTCTGAGATGGGAATAATTTGTTAACCTAGGACAGAAAAGCTGCCTCTTCTCAGATTGCCCTTTTGTGTAATGCTTGCTTTCCCTATTTCTTTTTTCTGTGTTGAGATTGATGATTGCTCCTTCTCACCCCTCATAGGTTTCCAGGTCCATCATTGAGATTTCAGTTTCTATTGAACTAAAGTGAGGAGGTGGTGGTAGTGGCAGTTGGTGGGTGCGGAGAAGGGAAGGGGAAGGCTGTGTGCATTGGACGGAGGGCTCCTTCATCAGATGACAATTTAAGCAAATGTATGATTGAAATAAACTGTCATGGATGACAGATGCTGAACCAATGTAGCCCACGTCCGTAAGTCTTTCTCTTCCCTAACTGACACTAAAGAGTTGCATCTTTCTGTTTTTATTTTTCCTTTTTTTGAGAGACAGAAGTCCAAATAGCAGGAAGAGGGATGGGGGGATGGGGAACCACACACTACCATCCCCCAAAATGCAAATGTCTCCAGCTACCAATCTTAGGAGGCAAAACCAGCTTTTTGAAATGCAGAATGGTATCACCAGAAGGTTTCCTTAAGCTAAGGGTTGGTGGTAGGTTTCTCTTCTACCTATGGAGAAACCAGTATGCCTAAAAATAGTATTTCTAAGAGTCTCTTTCAAGAAAAATATTTTGCAAATGTCTTTCAAGATGTTAAGCCCTGGGAGACAGCTTCTTACACACACACACACACACACAAACACCCCAACACCCCAGCTCATTTTTCCTGGCCAGGAAACTTCATCTTGCTTTATTTATAATTAAAACGTGGCATTATGACACACATCATGCACACAACACCCATTCAGACTGTTAGCGTTCTAGAAGAGAGGTGCTTTGTTTGATAACTTTGAGGAGGGGGTTTTGAATTTAAGCATAATCATTTGTGTTTGCCTTTCTAAATAGCATACCACTCTGAGAGCAGGGGTAGCAGGAAAAAGATTCTCTCAGGGATGTGCCTTACTTAAAACCCCACTAAAGCGACCTCCTCTAGAAGACGGCATACCTTTTTTAGAAAAAAAAGATTGTAGCAACTGAAGGAGGGCTCCTTGGATTCTGTGAACTTAACCATCTCATAGGAAGGCTACAGGAATCCAGTGCCCAAAGCTGCTCTGGCTTGGTGCATTAAAGAGCTGTGTGGGTGTGCTTATAGGGAAAGCTTTCAGAAGCAAAACCTTTCTGGCAAGCATCAGAACCACAAGTCCCCTCCTACCCTCTAGAAATCTGAATATTGGAAACTGTAGGTTATCTCCTATCCCCAAGACATTTTTATCTTTCACTCTTCTTGTTTCAAGGTGGCCATAAGAAAGAGAGAGAATAATCGTGCTTTGTTTTATGCTACTCCCCCCACCCTGCCCATGATTAAACATCATGTATGTAGAAGATCTTAAGTCCATACACATTTCATGAAGAACCACTGGAAAGAGGAATCTGCAATCTGGGAGCTTAAGAGCAAATGATGACCATAGAAAGCTATGTTCTTACTTTATGTGTGTCTGTATGTTTCCACGTTGTGTGTCTTTGTAGGCAAGCAAATGTTGTCTACACAAACAGGAATTTAGCTCACATCATTTCATGCCCGTGTGCCTCTAGCTCTGGAGATTGGTGGGGGGAGGTGGGGGAAAACGGCAGGAATAAGGGAAAGTGGTAGTTTTAACTAAGGTTTTGTAACACTTGAAATCTTTTCTTTCTCAAACTAATTAATCTTTAAGCTTCAAGAAACTTGCTCTGACCCCTCTAAGCAAACTCCTAAGCATTTAAAAGAGAATCTAATTTTTAAAGGTGTAGCACCTGTTTTTTATTCTTCCCACAGAGGGTGCTAATCTCATTATCCTGTGCTATCTGAAAAGAACTTAAGGCCACAATTCACGTCTGGTCCTGGGCATTGTGATGGATTGACCCTCCATTTGCAGTACCTTCCCAGCTGATTAAAGTTCAGCAGTGGCATTGAGGTTTTTCGAATATTTATACAGAAAAAATGTCTTTTCACATGACAAATGACACGCTCACACCAGTCTTAGCCCTAGTAGTTTTTTAGGTTGGACCAGAGGAAGCAGGTTAAATGAGATCTGTCCTTTGCTGCACTCAGAAAAAAAATAGGCAGTCCCTGATGCTCAGATCTTAGCCTTGATATTAATAGTTGAGACCACCTACCCACAATGCAGCCCATACTCCCAAGACTACAAAGTTGCCGTCGCAAAGAAAAGGTTATTCCAGTAAAGGGAAATAGTTTTCTCAACCATTTAAAAATATTCTTCTGAACTCATCAAAGTATGAGTTCCCTACCTTTTCTCTCTGCCTTCAAGAAGGCAGACATTTGGTATGATTTAGCATCAACAACACATTTATGAGTAAGTGTAAGTAATCAGAGGGGCAAATGCCACTTGTTATTCCTCCCAAGTTTTCCAAGCAAGTACACACAGATCTCTGGCAGGATTAGGGGCCACTTGTGTTTCCAGTTTATTTTAGTCGGCTTGTCAGCAAGTTTGATGCCTAGTCTATCTGACATGGCCCAGTAGAACAGGGCATTGAGGGATCACATGAGATGGTAGAAGGAACATCATCACACAACCCTCTCACAGAGAAAATTATCAAATAACCAGAAATTATATCTGTTTTGGAGCAAGAGTGTCATAATGTTTCAGGGTAGTCAAAATAAACATAAATTATCTCCTCTAGATGAGTGGTGATGTTGGCTGATTTGGGTCTGCCATTGACAGAATGTCAAATAAAAAGGAATTAGCTAGCATCTGACCATTAAATGCGCTTCTGAAATATGTTTTGAGATAGGTTTAGAATGTCAAAAAAAAAAAGGAATTAGCTAGAATATGAACATTAAATGCGCTCCTGAAATATATACACACACTCCTACCTCTCAATCTATCTCTGTATATATAACAGCACACACACAAACATGCACACACATATGTGTGTGTGTATATATATATATATATATATATACACACAGGCAGGTGACCATTATGTAACTACCTTCTAGCACTAATTACCCTAATACTTTCTTCTTCATAATCAAACTTTTATTCAATACTTTCTTCTTCATAATCAAACTTTTATTCAGGAAAAGATCTGATAAAATCAGTGACAGTTAAGATATAAAGGACTGATATGGCTGATGGTATTTTCAGGCATTAGTTAATGAGTAGGTAGATGCTTTGCAGGCTGGGGAACTTCTGGGCTCCTTATGCCACAGCAGAGTGTAACCTGCTGTCTAGTGGGAAGAGCCAGCAAATGGGAATATATTTTTTGAGAGTATTTTCCACCTCAGGGTTAAGAAACATATTTTTCCATTAAATAATGCTCTACTCTGATTTTTTTTTTCTTTTCTGGGATTCAGGAGGCCAAATTCTTACTTCTGATTGGGCACCATCTCCTGGTCTTGCTCAACTGGACACAATTTCTGAAGACCTTTGCTTTTTTAACTGAAAGTGAAGGGCCTGGCAATTGCATTCTTACGGTTTAGACAAAGATATAAATGAGATGGAGAAATACAATTTACTGAGCGGTCACTGGTATGGTGCCTTTATCAAGATCACAATAAGTGAGGGAGGTGCTAGCAACCTTATCTTCACATGAAGAACCTGAGGCTTACGGAGGTCAGGTACATTGTGCAAAGTCACCCAGCTAGTTATTGGAAGCACTATGATGTGCTAATTGACTTGGTGGCCTTTTCACTACACCCTGTTTCTTTATTCCTTGAATGGTTGCCCCTCCACTCCTATACCTAACAAAGATCCTAGAACTAGACTGGGAACAGGATACATGCTCAACACATTCTTGTTGAATGCCATGGGCACAATGCTCAAATCTAGGAATTCTGGCCATGACTTGTTTGCTCTGGTCACTCGTAATTGGGCAATGCAGGACTCTGCCAATAGAGGAGACTTCTCCAGGGTTCCAGGAGAAGAAATGGTCAGTACATTCAGTCCAACCCCTTAAAATAGGATTTTAGACTCAGAGTAAAGTATAGGCATCCATATGTTATTGTTAGGGATTCATCTGCATTTCTTCCTTAGTGATTAAATGGATCATGTGTCTATGGTAGTGGTTCTCAACCAGGGGCAAATTTGCCACCCAGTGGACATTTACTTGTTTGTGTCTGGAGACATTTTAAATTTTTATGAATGGGTGAGATGGTGTTACTGGTATCCCGTGGGTAGATGTCTGGATACTGTGAAACATCCTACAAGCAAGGGACATCCCCCACATCGAATAATTATTTGACCTAAAATGTCAAGAGTGCTGAAGTTGAAAAACCCTGCTCCACAACAGAAAGTAATGGTGCTATCTAAAGCATCATGCTGTGCTTCAGCTTTGCATGGAGTGGTCTTACTTCTGAGTTAGCTTTAGATTTACCTAGACTTATTCCCTTTAGGTCTTTCTCTTGCCAGGTAACTGGAAATCTAAATTAAAAGCCCTTAGGTTCGTTGATAATCAGCAAAAGGGCCTTTAACACATGCTTCTCAAAGAACATATGGCAAAACTTAAATTAACTAGGACAAAACTAGTCAGAACCCTCAATTGACCCACTTTTTCTTTAGCAATACCTCATTTAGGAAACAGGAAAAAAAAATCAACTTAACAGTGGAGATTTAATTAACAAGAAGGAAAATGAGAAACTTGATATTCCTTCCAGGAGGGGTTCTGCAGTCTGAACAAATCCAATTCACCAGCCTGTGCCTTCTTCCCCAACCAAGACTGTAATGTATGTGAGGTGGTGATGAACCTCTATTTTAAAAATCAGTGTGCTAAAAAATAAATGCTTGAGGTGATAGATACCTCATTTTCCATGATGCAATTATTACACATTGCATGCCTCTATCAAAATATCTCATGTACCCCATAAATTTATGCATGTACTATGTACTTGCAATAATTTTAAAAAACTAAAAAAAAAAATAAGCTAGAAAAAAATCAATGTGCTCAGTCTGGTGAGTCGGGTGGACATATTTAGGGAAATGATCTCAGTCCTTAGAAACAGGATAGTCTAGAGATACAAGAATTGCAAACTGAAATCCATCTGGGGACAGACAGGCAACACAGATGAGTGAGGTTCATGGGCAGATGAAATTATAAGGAACTAGAGAATTCACTTAAAAGAATATAATTCACATTTGGTTCTGGTTAATCATAACATTTCTGCAGGGTAGGTCAAGTAAGTGCTCTGGAAGAAATAGGGTCTAGAAATCAGGAGTCATCATCTTTAGACACAGTAACTGTCATTTACATGCCTGGGATCATCTGTTCATCATCTTACTGCAATTGGTCTCTGTGTCTACTTTTAGAAGGATTCTTCTAGGTATTCCCTAAGAACCTTTCCAGTTTGGGGCTTCTATTTTGCCATTTTTTCCCCACAATAAAACTTGAAACAAAAGTTGTTTTCAACAGAGTGTCACTTAACCAGAAAATTAAAATTCCCCTGAATTCCTATTCCTCCAGACATTCTGATTCATCAGGCTTGCCTGAATATGAATGAGCAGATATAGGTTAAAAAAAATTCACTGGGAGTCAGGGGCTTCAGAGAGGTAGGTGGACATGGTGGAAAACAGAGGAGAAGATGAGAAAGCTCAGGCATGTGTGGGTGGGAGAATCAGTTTTTTAGAATGTGCAGGAAGAGTTGAAAGGGAATCCTAGAGAGGACACACACACTCACCTGCACATGAGACGTGAGACACAGGGATGTGCTGTGAAGTAGCCCCCTACCCACAAAAAAAAAAAAAAATTTGTTCAGTCAGGACTCTCAAAATGACATACTACATTGTAAGTGGCCACAATGGATATTAGGAATTGAGAGACCTTTCTCGTAAAATGGGGTATGGGATGGGAGGGAAAGAGAGAGAACGAGAGATTGAGAAGAAAAAAGGCAAGGTGGGGGAAGGAGATGAGAGAAGAGAGAACAAAACAAAACAAAGAAAAAAGAAAAAGAGAGGAAGAGGAGAGAGTTTCAAGATCTGTGTTTTATGCCACTCAAGTTATCATAAGTAGCTGTGATTACACTGACTCCTCAATCCTTTTCAATCATTTCTTTACTCTGGTCCACCAGGTTAGCTATTTGTCTGTTCTCGGTGTAATGTTGCAAAGTTATTTTCCCTCATGTTAGGAGAAGAAAGAATTCATTCTCTAGGTGCATCTTATTTCTCTATTGCTCAGCTAGGAGAGTGCTTGTCAACCCTGGCTGCACACTGGAACCTCTTGGGAGCCTCAATAAATACTGACTCCTTGACCCCACCCTCAAGAGATTGTGAGTTACCTGGTCTGGGGTGTGGCCTTGGTGAGGAGAATTATTATTATTTTTAAGCTTCCCAGGTGATTCCAAAGTTCAGCCAAAGCTGAGAAGCACTGAGCTAGAGGGTCGCCTACTCACAGCATGGACAGCTCAGCAATCTACAAGATCCAAAAATCTGACTGCAGCTCTTTAAAAATACATGGTTGGCTGGTGCCTGGGCTCCATGGGGTCAGGGCTCCATGGGGTCAGGTTACCTGGGCTCCATGGCAGGGAGAAGGGAGTCACCTTCCCACCTCCCTGCCATTGACTCCATCTGGCAGCACTGATAGAAGAAAGACGTGCAAGTATCGGTGTACTTAGAATTAGTCTCTGAGCACTCTGTAGTTTACAAAGTGCTGTTTAGAATTATTCTTATATTTGTTTTTATTCTCCCAATAATTTCACAAGGCAGACATAACCTTGTCCCATTTTTAAGACAAGAAGACTCAAATCTGAAAAGGTTCAGTAGCTTGCCCAAGGTCATTGTTACTGCTGGGCTGGCACTGAGAAATGTCTCTTCTAAATTCTGGGTCCTTCGCCCTCTACCACCTTCCTTTCCTTCTCTGACTGGTTGTGTCATTATGAGGTAAAGCTAGTCCTGCTCAAAATATACAAATCAATAACTCCTTTAGGAGGATTCCTGGAAAACCCATTGCACACAGGCTCCTACACCTCCTCCAACTGAAGTCCTGCAGTTACAAAGTTTGACATCATAGTTTCACCACTGTCCTTCTGTGTCTCCACCCCAATCCCAAGCCTGACACTCTTTTCTTTGCCATAGGAGACTCCATGACACCCAGGAGACAGCCAAATAGGCATCAATTCTTTCCAAATACCCCTAACACCAAAATATTCCCTTTCCACTCAGTCCACTGCATCCACAGATTTGCTACCAGTTCTTCCAAGAATGTAAACACTAAATCCTAGTAGGACACTGATCGGTAGAGTGGTGATAATTCTACTCCAGGGATTTTTGCAACTTAAACAAAGGTCTTTGGGGGAAATAACCAAAGGAAATCACTCTGATGCTGGAATTTCAGGCACTTAAACAGACGGGTAGCATACATTTGGCAGGGATGTCCGACCTTGTTCCCCTTAAATGAAATAACACAAGTGAATGCTCACTTACAGGAGCAGATTAGTCAACAGTTTATGGGGCTTAAAGTAAAGCCAGGATAAAGATTGGAACTTCTGTCATATTTTACTTCCTTAAACCAAAGTCCTGTTTAAAAATCACATATTTTTAGGTGTTCACCATCAGTATATTTATCCTCAGTGAAGAACCCTCAATATTGCAAACCATGTGTAGCAGGGCTGTCTATCTCAGAGATACTGTAGGCAGCCTTCAGTAAAAGTGAGATGGCTCAGCAGCACGCAGAGCTGGATTAGTCTGCCACAGAAAGGTCTGGGAAAGCCAAGTTACACACAATTAATGGAACAATGCAACAATCTGTCTTCAGCTGGCCAAGGCAATTCTGTCATTTGTCCCTCAGCTGCAGAACAACCACTCACTCTGTTATTTTGCCTCACTGTCTCTGTTCCATAGTGATTGCATTTATGGTGAAAATCTATATTTCCCTGCAACTGAGACTGTGTTTCTTTTATTTTTTTAAATTTTTATTCTAAAAATAATGGGACTTCTCAGAAAGTAGCAGCACTGCTTTGCTGTCTGGGCCATTTTTTTATTTGAGTGTTTCACATTGATCTTTTTTGCATATTACTTCAAAAATCATAAAGGTACAAAAAAAAAGAGCAAACATGCTGTAGGAAAGAAAAGGAGAAACTACATTATAACTGAAATGCCACTAAAGATAACACATCACTCAGATGCTTTTAACTTCTGATTATATTGTTCAACTCATTCAATCAAAGTAGCACAACATTTCTTGTTCACAGCTTAAGTCAACATTTGTGGAGTGAACAATAGAACCATTTAACTTATAAATGATTGCATCTGTGAAGGTGAGGCATTCTCAAGAGGACTGTGCTGGCATAAGCCTATCAGACTCACCATGAGAGTATGCAGAAGAGGCCTCCACTTCTTTCTGATCCATTTATGAAATGTGACCTCCACCTATAGGTGTGTTAATCATATATTTTACTTGCTAGGTGCCTGGCAACCTGCTAAATCCTTAAGATTTTCTCATTTAAGCCCTGCAAAAAGCCTTCATCCCTCCTTGTTCAGAGTAGTATTAGCATCCTCCCTTTACAAACAGGTAAACTGAGTTTGGGGGGGTCAACAACTTGCCCAAGGTCACTTACCATGGTAGGATGTGTCAAGGGAGACACATTCCTTGGGTTCAAATTCTGGCTGAGTGACTTTGGCAAGGCATTTAACCTTTCTGATCCTCAGTTCCTTCATCTATAAAATGGACATAGAGTTGTTATGAGAATTAAGCCCATTGTTATTGAGAATGAAAGAGTTATTCCTTATAAAGTGCTTAGAATGGTGTCTGGGATATGGCAAGTACTAGATAAGTGTTTTCTAAATAAAAGATAAACAGAACAAGGTCACATAGCCAGGAAGGGGTTGAACCAGGGTGTAACCAGGATTGTCATCCTGCAAAGCTAGGCTGTCACCATTTTCTTCTGTGATAGGATGAGACTCAAAAACCTGAATTCCTGAAAGCACTGGTCCTAAAAGAGGGATATGGAGGCAGTGAAGTCTGGAGTTGCAAAGACTACACATGGCTTCATTCCCAGCTTTCTAACCGGCCAGGCCTTAGCCCATACACCACTCACTGACTTTGTCCTGGTTCTTTAGTGGCTTGCCTTTACCACTGTGGTCTGGCAGTCCTGGTGAACCTGATCCTGGAATACACATGGCCACGTGCACACACATTCGTGCACACATATCTTCCAGTGTTCATAGGAGCTGAAGGCTAGTGGCCAGCTACATGGGCCTTCTGGTGATGTGGCAAAACTCATTTCCACATCTGAGCTGTTTGCTATCTGTAGTCAATTCCTGGAGGTGAAAAGCTGCTACCCAGCTTGCAACTGTTATCCAACTCCCAAACTTTTATTTAATATTGGCCATATTAAATCATACTGGCCCCCGGGACACTAAGCATACATCTTCAGCTGAAGCAGATTTGCTGTTGTTTACTTAAAGAAGCTTTTTTGTGTGTGTACTCATAGCCATAGTTGGATGCTGCTCAAGGAAATTTAACAAATGATGAAGTACACATCGGAGGTTGACCCTTTCTTCTGGCAGAGGAAGTCTTGTATCAAGAGGCAAACTCCATGTCCCAGCTTTGACACTAATTTGCTCCTGGCCCTTGAGCAAGTCGGTTCCACCTGTCCAGGCCTTTCTTTCTTATGTCTGTAGTGGTGAATTCTGAATTTCCTTCTAGTTCTCCAATTTATTAGGTAGGGTATGAAGTTAAGGAGGAGAAAATAAAGGTAAGAGTAACTTTCCATGCATTCCCCTTTGCTATCACTTATCAACAGGCAAAGCGATGAACTTCCCCCAAGGGAAAGACTACAGTTGTCTTTAGAGATCTACTAAATCCCACAAGGAAAAACTATGTTTGGTCAGAGGGAACATTGTCTTTTGCAACTAGGGAATTGAGATAACAAAAGTTGAACGTGTTTCAAGCCACATCTTGTTCTTTGGGATTCACTCACAGAATGATTAAAGCATGCTGTGTCCCAGCTTTGGACAGAAATATTGGCAATGCTTTGGCCATAGTGAAACCTCAATACTTGAATCTATACTAGCAGGGAGTGCTAGAGCTGTTGGGAAATTGAGGACATCGTCAGTTTAGTGTTTTATGTCATTGCTGGTTTGTTTTATTGTTTGTTTGTTTTCTACTCTCCCTTCATTTTTTCTTTCCCTCCCTCCATCCTTCCTTCCTTTTCTTTTTACTGAATTCATAGTTATGAGCTACACCAGGCATTCACAACAAGAGCAAAATGGCACTGAGGGAGCAAACATTGTTTCTTATGTGGGTGAAATAAATTGTACTGATTTTTGGGGTAAAGCACAGATATACATATAGTACATAAAAAGATATACAACATATCTGTGGTATTAAGATTTCAGGGAGGGGGAGTAATTAGGAAAAAAATGTCTAAATAGTATTTTCAAGGGGGGCGGTGGGAGAATGAAAAAACTGAGCTAGATAATGATTACCATGTGGGAGAAAAAAAACAGCAAAAAGTAAAAGCATCACGGGAACCTCACCAACCTCACCATGGTGAGGTTCCCATGATGCTTTTACTTTTTGCTGTTTTTTTCTTACCCATGGTAATCACTGGGGAAGAAATGAGAAGGTCAAGGAAGTTTGGGTACTTCAGTATTCAAAACCAGGACTGAGACTATTTGGACAGGTTCATGTGAGGGACTTTGTCTTATCAGCTCCTTCTGCACTCAACACAACCCAGAGTTGTCTTTATTTGGAGGCTTCATGATGTACTAAAAAACTATCTGGCATGGAATTAATTAGACAGAGCTTCTGCCATTTGCTGGCTTAGATAAATCAGCACTTTTCTGGACCTCAATTCCCTTGTCTATAAAATTCAGAAAACAATCCTTGCTCAGCCTGCTTCACAAGGATCTGGTAAGGATCAAATGAGATCACGTGAGTGACAGAACTTCAAAAACTGTGAGGTCCTACGCAAAGATTTAAGGCAGTGGGAGGAGAGTGATGAGGATGCGAGCTCTGTGGTTGGCCCCTCACACACAGTGACTTTTGAGGGCCGTATCCTTCAAACTCTCCTCCATAGGGATTTAAATTCCTGCTCTTGGTCACTGCTGTGAATTAAGTCCTTCATTACTCCATCATCCGTAGCAGGGAGCAGGGAGGCAAGTACACTGTTGCCTTCTTATTAGGAAGAAGTCCCTCCTGTCAGTTGACTTTTTTCCCTACCATATAACACAGTCTGACCCCAGTGGGCTAAGTGGCCTTAGGCAGTCACTAGTGTGACTCTGTGAACCTGGGTGTCCACACCTGTAAAATGGTCATATCAGTGGCTGCCTTGCTGGTTTTTAGGAAGATTATCAGAGAGTAGGTGCGTTGAGTTGGCCAAATTGCTGGCCAATAGTACATTCTCAATCAGCATTAGTCCCACCCCTGCCCCATCACCACAGTACAGTGACATGTTATATTTATAAAAACAGCCTCAGGGGAAATGTGGATGGCATTAGGAGCAATTGGTTCCTAGAAGCAGAAGCTAAGAATAGGATTTAAGAGGTTTATTTAATGAGAATACTAAATCGGTTATATAAAAATTAAAGAGGAGAGAACCGGGGTAGAGATTAGTAGGGCAAGTAATATTGCAGAATAATTAGCAAACAGGATGAAGAATAGCACCCTCTCTGTTAGTCAATGGCAACTGGAATGTTAAGAGGGAAGTTACAAAGATCCCTTAGCCACTACAGATGCTTTGACACTTGCCTCAGGTGACTGCATTTTATTTATTTATTTATTTTAATATGATGGTTCTTCCCAGTTCTGTCAACAGATTCAGTCCCCAGTCCTCCTTCTCTGAGCAGACCTCTCATCCGCAGCATATACCTGCTAGATCTTCTAAGAGCTTAAATGGAGACTTCTGGAAGAAGGTGGGAAAGAAGTCATCTCGGCTTAATTAACCATTTATCGCATCATATTACTCCCATCTTAAAAGTGCACGCGTTGTTTTTCTGAACCCTCACACAAAGGCTACTACTGTGGTCCCATATCTGTCAGCCCATGAGAAACAGTGTTCTTGGACCTCACAGCCAAGCAGCACTGAACTGCAGCAAAATCCAGCAACACATTCAGCAGCAAGCAGCCTGCTGAGCTCCACTGGTTTATCCAGGGCCACCAACCCCAAAGAACTGGGATGAAAGCAGATGTGAGAGAGGAAAAGGATCTGTTTTTGTTTTATTTTCTACCAGGCCCAGCTCTTTGTGGGGGGAATAAAAAAGAAGAAAAATCGAGCTCCAAGCTGGTGCCCTGCCAAGCTTCCTCCCCTCCCTTCCTAGTCCAAGCACTCCACCGTCTGTGCAGACTGCATAACAGCAATTTCTGGAAACAGGCTGAAGAATCTGGGCCAGTCCAGAGGCAGTGGATTCCTGGTTTGTGTGTGGTGGGGTTTTTAGGAATTTTATTTTTCACCTTAATTCTTTCAACAACTGCCAGCTGTTTGAAGCACATCTGTAATAAACAGCTTCTGTTTGTAAAATGAGACTGAAGGTATCCTCTCCAGAGAAATTCCTGAATCTTCTCCGGAGTTCAATCCTTCACTGACAGTTTGGCTCAAAAAGTACGAGTGTGGTAAATATTAAAGAATGTTAATACAAATGTAATGAAACATCTAGGGATCTTTTTTTTCTCCCCCCAAATTCTGCTTTGCTCACTACTAAAGTTAATCTTGACAGAAAATTTACTTCTCTGATCCACATCATTTCCCAAAGCAATTTTCTAACAACAAACATAAATTTCTGGCGATCGCTTGGAGGTTTTCAATCCCTGTGTTAAGGAGACCATGGGGTTTCAACTGTTTGCCTCACTTTCGGTGAATGTCCCTCACTTGGAATGCTATCACCAGAAGACCCTGGGCAGCAACTAAGGACAAAGGCCCAAAAATGGGTTTTGAGGTGTCAACAAAAATAGGGTTGGTAGCGGGGAGATGATTTGAGTATCAAGATCAAATCTTGAAAAGGCAATTATGTCATTAACTAAGGAGGTAATTGCCTAAGCCCACATGTACTCGCAAATAAGATGAAGCACTAAGTAAATGCAATGTCTTTACCTGGTGCTGAACTTTGAGCTGGTTAATGCAGATTACATTCATACACTATCGAAGGTGTGAGTTAAGCACATATCATGAGATGACACCTGTGCTCATCCCTTTGTCATGTTTGTCAGCCTTTAGGGCTCTAGGGAATGAAAAATGACTGGACTTTGGAATACAATACACTTCAATATGAGCCCCAGTTCTACCGAACAACAGCTGTGTGATGCAGAGCAAATGACTCAATCCCTATTAATCTAGAGATGGCTTAAAAATTCGACTTTCAAGGTGTTGGGAGGTTTAGTACTAATATATGCAAAACATTTTGCACATGTTGAGCACACAGTGAGTGTTCAGTAAGTGTGATTACTATCATCAGTATCGTCACCATCAGTGTCATCGTCATCATCATTACTTTTGGTACCAAGCATATCTATTACCAATGGAGTCCATTTTGACTATACACAGTGAATCTCCTTTACAATGTTATTTGCGATGGAATGAAATTCAGTCTATGGACCTCACTAGACGAATCATATAAAGTAGTATATGTGACAGCAGTTTATAAGTTTTAAAGTCTGATGAAAACATAAGGTATCACGAGAGGGGGGAAGATGGTAGTCTTCCTGACGTACCCAAAATAACCAAAAGATGCTTAAGTCATTTCTATCATTCTTTTTATTTCTATGCCTTCCCTGTCCTCTCCTTTTCTTTCTACTCAGTAAAATTTTCATGATGACACAACATCCATCTCAAGTTGTAAAGACAGCTATGTGGCTTTTCTTGACGCCCTCAGCTCACCATGGTCCGCCCTCTTACCATCAGAAGGTGTTAGAACAGTCATTGTCCTTAGCAATCAACTCTGGACTGTTCAGGACATCTCTTTTCATTGCTCATATCATTAATTTACTTATGTACCCATGTCTATATATTTTGTGTCCCGTTATATACTATTTATGGTCAGGGGACAACTAATTTGTATCAGTTCAATTCAGTTAGTTTCTAGGGACTGAAGATGAATCACAAAGAAGAAAACATAGCCCTCCTCTCAAAGGATTTACATACTAATACAATGGGTACAACGTCCACATGTATAATGACAACCAAAGGTGGAACAGGATGAATACTATAACACAGGTGTAGCAAAGTCTTCCAATGATACAGCAAAAGGAAAGTGTTTCCTCAATTCAGGGAATGTGTGAGAAGTTTCGTAGGGCTTGATGAAGAAGGTGGACTATACACTGTGTCTAGTTAGTGGGTGGGATTTGACATGCAGAGCGGAAGAAAAGGGTTTCCCAGGAGCACAATCCAGGATGTGCAAGAGCACGGAGGCAGGCAAGTGAAAGGGAAGCACTGGCTAAGCACACCAGCAAAATGCTCAACAGCATGTGATGATTTGATATTTTATAAGTAGCTACTTCATCACCAGGACAATCCAGAATCTAATTTTATTCCATTTCAATATGGAATGTATCCTATCTATAACAGGATGAGTTAGTGAGAAAACAACTCACCACTCTTATATCCTTCCCCTACACTCATCATACAAAGAACAGAGTCCAGACTAGTGTTTCCTAAGGCCCTCTGAGGAGAATATCATCTCATGGGGTTGGGGGGAAAGAAGAAAGTACTTGAAGGAGGTTGCTGGACATGCAGACTCCATAAGGGAATGGGTACTGAGGGCTCCTTAGGAGGCTAGGTCATGGCCACCAGTGGGTCTATCCACAGAAGAGACTTCAATAACCAAACACAGCATAAAGCAGCAATTCTGCCTGCATTCAAGGGACCATGTGGACATAGACAATGAGCAGGTAAGTGGAAATCAGGTGGCCTGAAGATCAGAGCACCATTCCTGAGAGTTCTGGACCAATATTGGGCCGCCTGGACCACTGCATAATCAAGATGGGTTGGCATGGTAAGAAAATCTTTGTGGAAATTGACAGTCAACTTCCCTGGTAAGAGGAAGCATCAAGTGAATTAGATGCAATTTTGAAAAGAAAAAAAGGCAAGTGAAATGTTTTTACCTTTGTTGTACAGGGAATTTTATACCCATTACAGTGACTATTATCATACAAGCCATGCCTGTCTAACAACATGTGAATAGCAGTGGCTGAAATGTTGCTGATATTCTGTATCAATTCATATTTGAAGGCTCATCTGTCAGGAGACCATTTAATTCTACATCAGACTTTGATTATCTGATGAACATCTCTGAAGGGCATTCATTTGCATTCCCACTGGGAGTCCTGGCTTCTCTGAGTTTTATCTGTTTATCCAGTGGGCTCACTGGGACAAAATAAAGGAACATTTTGGGAATAATGACTTGGTCCCCAGACTATGACCCTTGTACAAAGACCAGAAGCAAGATGACCATTCACCTCTCCATGGATCCCCTGGAAGAAAAGAGAAATCACCCTGAGGTAAGAATGTCAAGCCACCCAGGCTTGATCTTAAAGTGTTAGTTGACTGTCATCAGGGATGGACACATTTGAGTATGACACTGACTTTTATTAAGACATTAAAATAATCCAGTGAGAATATGGGTAGTCCCGCTGAATGTATAATGCTTCTTGCTGCCACTGCTGCTGAAGAAAGAGGGCAGAATCTCTTCCTTAGAGAATGAACGAGAATGAAAATTCAATAAGAGAGATACCAGTGTGGTAGATGCTACTGGCAATCTACTCAATTGCCATTCCCTACCTTCTTCATCCATGATGACAGTCTGCTGCCATGATAAAGGCTAAAAACATCATGGTCTGGTTTTGCCAGTTTCCATGAAGCCAGGTCATGGCTGAGCAGCTGGACGGACATCTACTTGGAAACCTCAGAGTAATATTTCACTTCCAGAAAAAAAAAAAAAGAAAGTGATGTCTAGAAGAAAGAGCCCCTCCTTTTTGGCCTACAGACAACCTTCCTGATTCTTGCAATGAACAAACACTAGGACTAAGTGAGATAGCAGAGCAGAAAATGGAAAGAGACTCCACTGTGCTCCACAGTCTAGCTGGTGGGATCCACCTCTAGACCTATTGCCATGTGGAGTAATAAACAACTATTATTCAACCATTGGAAAGTGAATTATCTATCTATGCAACCATAATCATCTTAACCAATATGATAAAATTCTAGACGGAGTGGGACAGAGACAGGGATGTGTGGAAAGCTAAAAGGATGGGGCAAATGAATATCCAAGGAGAAAAGGAAAATGACATTTCTCTGGGGACAGGTTCGAATCCTGCCCTGCCTCTATTAGGAATTTGAGGAATTCTCAGAGATGATGCAAAAAAAAAAAAAAAAACGTGATTGAATGTCAGAGATCATGGGAGGGATGGAACTGATGGCTTCATAGTAGAGGAAAAACCCAGTAATGAAGAGAAAACTTCATTGAACCACATTCAGTGCTCTTCATTAAGAGCACTGAAGAGGAAACTGGTTTGAACCACTGTGTATCAGGATGGAGAGAGAAAAGGCCACCACTTCTGTCCTTTTTGGGCTCAGTCAAGGGAAGCAAAAGTTGGAAGAACTGCTCTGGATAGGGCTCAGAGCTGAAAACTACAAGCAAAATCTTGACAGTTGTTTATCTTACTCCTTTACTGACTACTTTAAAATTGACTGGCCTAGGAAAGTTGGGACTACTTCTGCCTTTGGAGTAGAGTGTTTTCTGATGGTATTTTACCATCCAGAGTTAGGGCCCCTTATCCTCCAAAAAATTAGCTAGTAATTCCATTCAATTGTTAATTTACTATCCTCATCTTTTAAAACATGAAATCTTTATTAAGGCATTAAAATAATCCAGTGAGAACTTGGGTAGTCCTGCTAAATGTATAATGCTTCTTGCTGCCACTGCTGCTGAAGAAAGAAGGCAGAATCTCTTCCACTTGGATTGCCATGAATGGGATCATTCTACTCACACTAATTGTTCATGGTCAAGGAAATTGAGATAATACAAGTCAAATACTTGGCATGATGCCTAGAATTAACCATTCAATAATTATGAGTGGTCAGCCCCCTTTTCTTTCCCTCCTCCTTCTCCCTCTCCTCCTATCCCCTTTCTTTCTTATCTCTTCCTTTCCTTACCCTTCTTTTGCCCTTCCATCTTCTATTCTTCCACTCCCTGTATGTTCAGCATATGCAGTAGCTGGAGAACGGCCCTTCTTCCTGCATGACTAGCTGTCCTTCCAGTTCTAAGAGAGCACAAGGGCACTCTTTCCAGCTTCTCTCAGCTGCATGAGGGTGAACCAGAAGCATATCCAATCTGTTATCATCTATTGTAACTCATGAGACATCTTTCCATTGAAATAATGCCAGAAAAATGGGTAAGTCCCTAGCCTATCAAACAATACTTACTGAAAACTTAAACATGTTCAGGTTCTATCTCTGAGGTTGCATTTATTAATATGAGGTTACTCCCTTTTTATGTAGGTCTCACACACCAATACTATCTCGCTATTTGTCCTTTGATTATTTTTTAAATTTATATTTTAAATTGACATGTAATAATTATACAGAAAGGTATTTCAATACATATATACAATTTGTAATGATCAAATCAGTGTAATTAGCATATCCATCACCTCAAACCAGCATTTCCTTAATATTATCAAATATCCAGGTAGTGTTCAAACATCTCTGATATTCTCTCCCCTCCCTGCACCCTGACCTTTAGTTTGTTTGAGTCAAAATCCAAACAGGGTTCATACTCTCATTGGTTGATAATGTCTTTTAAGTGTCTTTCAATTACCACTCATCTCTTTTTCTCCCCTCTTGCAATTTATTTGATGATTAAAACTAGTTATTTGTCCTAAAGAATTACCTATTTCCTAAATTTTATTGATTTACATGACTTTTTAACTTGGTTTCTTTCTTTTTTTTTTTTTTTTTTTTTGAGATGGAGTCTTGCTCTGTTGCCCAGGCTGGAGTGCAGTGGCGTGATCTCCGCTCACTGCAAGCTCTGCCTCCTGGGTTCGCACCATTCTCCTGCCTCAGCCTCCCGAGTAGCTGGGACTATAGGCGCCTGCCACGACGCCCGGCTAATTTTTTGTATTTTTAGTAGAGACGGGGTTTCACCGTGTTAGCCAGGATGGTCTCGATCTCCTGATCTCGTGATCCACCCACCTTGGCCTCCCAAAGTGCTGGGATTACAGGCATAAGCCACCGTGCTCAGCCTACATGACTTTTTAAATGTTACCTTCAATCTCCAAATTTCTGCCTTCTTTAATTTAATTCTTATAAAATTGCTTCCCTTTTAAAGAAAAATTGCAACTTGTCATTCCTTTGCTTATTACCTTGAGGATCCACTAGCCCATATTTTGCCTGATTTTGAGCAATATCTTCTCATTTTAATATCCATTATTTACCTATTACTTCTTTCTGAAAAAAAAAAAAAAACTTGAACCATCTGGAGTGCCCTTTAAATCAGGTTTTAAAATGGGCACTGGTCTACTCATCTAGAGAAGCTTGCTCAGCTCTAAGATTGCAAGACATAACTAGTAAGCAACAGGTGATGTTTTGATTAACAATTGTGCCACATGACTACATTTTAAAAGTACATTTCTACTATTGGTTAAACACATACATATTTACTATGAGATTATATATCTGAGATTTGCTTTAAAATAATAGGAGACAGGGAGCAGTGGTTTAGATGTAATAAGATTGCCCATGGTTGATATTATTGCAGCTGGATAATACCTATAGGAGAGCTCATTGTATTATTCTATCTACTTCTGTTTAAATTGAAATTTTATACAATGAGAAGTAAATGTGAGTTGTACTATGTTACCAAAACTAAGTAATGAGACATTTCACTTGACAGGCCTACATTGTCATATTTTTTGCCAAGGGCCATCAAAAAATCACGTCTAAGGAACAACGTACTCGCTTTTCTCATTCTACAAATCTGATTTGCCCAAGAAAAGTAAGTTTTAAACTTAAAAAAAAAAACAGCAAATAAATAACATTTAAATAATAGGGAAATGGTTTGAAGTGAATGAAAATATAACTCATGTAGAAGTGGTTCATAGGTTTTGGGATTTGTCTAAGCTGGCTTTCTTAAGACTCTAGTGTGGCAGAACCCATTGGCATTTCCCTGTGACCTATCACTAGCTGATAGAAGACTCCCAGAAGAAAAGTGATAGCAAGATCCACTGGATCACTTCCTAAGAAACAATTGCTAGCATCATTATGAAGGCTGCACTTAAGTGCTTTTCCTACTACAATGCCGGATGAACATGCAGGTTCTATTATTCCAAGGTGAAAATTAAAAAAAAAAACTTTCTAAAAACCTATTATCTTCCAACTTTAAAATTACTTCTCTTTATTCCATTCAAATGTTGAAAATATAAGAGAATTTACTGTGTTATATTACACTAGCCATATATACTAGAGAATTTTTAAAAAATATATAGCCTTTATCAATAATAATTTTGTATTCATTTATTAGTATTATATTAAAGAAATTTCATTAATAGTAATTTTTAAACTATAATCAACTATACAACTGCAAAATTCATAGTGTTGATTTGTTTCAATATATCTTTTCTGAAGTTGCATGAATTTAACACCACATATGCAAGTTCTCAAGTCAGTCCAGCTGAAGATAATAAAGGGAAAAAAAGTAAGAACCTGGGGCCCTAAATAGAGAGGGAATAAAGACAGATGCATACTGAAAGGAGGTGCTTTTGTATGAAGGCTTGGAGGACATAAGGAGAAATTACCCTTTGACTATATCCACAGACACTAATGTACACTCCTTAGAAAACAACTTCTTAAAAGCATTTAATGACGTGTTTCAGTGATTAAATCCCTTATTCTCAAGTTCTCCCCCTTTAAAGCTAACTTGTGCATCCCAGATTAAACCCTCAGAAGCTGACCTTTTTATGAGCTCTAAGGACTTCACCTCCAGAAGTGAGTCACTTCTGCATGCCACAGGCTGAAGAGACTTAGTCTTTAAATTTCCAGTGAGCTCATAACCCTGGCCTAAGCCTTGACAATGCACCACCCTAACAACACGGATCCTGAGCAAGTATCCAGGGACATTTCTGAATATAATTTGTGTGTAATTAATCTCTGGTCACCCTGGGGATCTCAAATCCCTTCAGATCAATGAAACCAAGAGGCAGCATTTTAGCTAATAGCCAATAGCATTTTACGGCTCTCTTGAGAAGGCAGAGAGAAATGATGGCGTTTCCCTGCAGCATTTCAAAAATAGACCAAGGGGGAAAATCAACTCACCAAAGGAAATAATATTTTGTGTTCACTGAATGCCTTTCAGAAATACAGTAGTCTCTCCCTTATTGGCAGGAGTATATTCTAAGACCCCCAGTGGATGCCCGAAACAATGGATAGTGTCAAACCCTACATGCACCATGTATTTTTTCCTATACAGTAACAGGTAGGGAGCATACACAATGTGGATACACTGGGCAAAAGGGTAACTTATGTCTCAGACAGGACTGAGCAGGACAGTGCAAGATTTCATCATATTCCTCAGAATAGCATACAATTTAAAACTTATGAGTTGTTTATTTCTGGAATTTTCCATGTAACATTTTTGGACCACCCTTGACTGTGGGTAACAGAAACTGCAGAGAGCAAAGCCTTGGATAAGGGTGGAAGATTATCTGAGAGTCCTTTGCAAATCTATATCGGGGGTAAAAAATAAAAGGTGTATAAGACGAGTACAAGATTATACAAGGTCCAAGGTGAGCCATCCCACCCATAAGCTGAGTGCCACGGGGCTGAAATATTTGATTGAAATGTACCATTCTCTAAAGGGCTTAAATCAAGGGTAGGTGCCTATGTTTTTGTTGTATTACCTACCTAAGGCTCCGGAATTTAAGTTGATATGTATAGACCCACTTATGGGTTGACATCCTCAGGGAAGTGGGTCAACAGTCAGCAGAAGGCAGCAGTTGGCAAAGCTTGAAACTGGAGGCAAAAACCTGGGTACATCCCCAGTGCTGTCTCTAACACAGGTGGGTACCTCTGAGCAATGAGAATCTTCTGGTATTTCTCAAATCCTGGAGTATGTGCTGGTGCCGATAATAATAATTCATTATTTGTTTTATACTTTACAAAGTGCTGCAACCAGCACACAAGATCCTATTTGATCAGCTCAGCAAAGGGGTAAAGGGACAAAAGGAAAACAAATATTACTTGAAGTCATACAAGGACAGAAGCCTTGACCTTAGCATGTATTGAGCTTTATGTCATTTACTTCTTACAACAGCACTGTTAGGTGAATATTGTTGAATTGAAGAGAAAACTGAAACTCACAGAGGGTGAGTAAATGCACAACATCCCATAGCTAATGCTGTTCTTCCTATTCCAAATTTAACCAATACTGTCATTTTAGAGGAGGTATAAATACAAAAAAAAGCCTGATTCCTACCTTAGGGTGAGACAATCACCTATTTTTATCAGGAAATCTCCCAGGAGTCCAGGCCATGACATAGAAATCTCCATGCATTGACCATTGTCTCTCATTCGGGCAAGGAACATTTCAAGGCTCTCTATGTAATACCATGCGGGGATCATGAAAAGTCCTCTGCCACAGAAATTGTCTCTATTGATACAATCTTTTTTGTGGTCAGTATTTCATTCTGCCCATTGGTGGGTGCCATCAAAGCAATAAGCTGAGAGCTGAACAGCCAGGACAGAAAATGAGTAAGCTTTAAAAGGGAAAAAATAAATAGTATAATATTGTATAATTGTACAATATCACAATTGGAAGAAGCCTTTGAAATCAACAAAACTAATGCCCTCATTAAACAGATGTAAAAGAAAAATGGTTTTTCTATGATCACTTGGAAAATTGTAGTGGCAGCACTACACACTGTGTCCAGCCCAGTACCAATCCTGGAGAAGACACTCAACATGTCTTTGCACCATGAAAGAAATATAACTCTCTAAAACTAGTCTAGTGGCCCTTCTCTCTATTATATCACCAGAGCCTGAAGTGCTGGAAAGGTGGGCTGGCCAGAGCTGCAGGCCCTCCTCCAGTTCTCTAGCCCAGATGGCATGAGGCTATCAAGGTCTCTTGCCTCAGGAATGTTTCTCCAGGCTGGCCCTCCTAGTTTCCCTTCATTATTCTGTCTTCTTCATTTCTTCACTTCTCTCTATCTCTCTATTTCACACACACACACAGACACACACACACACACAGACACACACAAGTAAAAGTCCCTGTACCAGGGAACAAAACCAAATTCAATCTCCAATAGAAAATCCATTCTCCACTGGCAATTTTTTTTTAAGAGACAGAGTCTCACTTTGTCGCCCAGGCTAGAGTGCAGCGGTGCAATGGCTCACTGCAGCCTTAACCCTCTGGGTTCAAGTGATCCTCCTGCCTCAGCTTTCCAAGTAGCTAGAACCACAGGTGTGCCCAACTGATATATATATTTTTTAATTTTTAGTAGAGATGGGGTCTCACTATACTACTCAGGCTAGTCATGAAAACTAGCACCTTTAAAATACCATTTTAGAAAGAGAATTTTAGTCTGAAGCAGACTGCCAGATGAGCCATGCCATTCTTTCTCTCTCCTTTAATCCACAACCTTTGGAGTTGCTGCCCCACAGCAACTCTAGACTTTCTTTCACCATTAGGATGGTAGTAAATTTGACACAAATCGGTACTTGGAAAACACTTGTGCAGCAGGATATGCCTTCTGGCTGCTCCTGGGAATCCTGACCCCCACCATGTGAACTAGCCCAGGCTGACTGGATGATGACAAGAACACCTGTCTGGAATCACAGATGCGGCCAATCAACCACCAGACCATGGGTGAGAACTTCAACCACCAGTAGGTGGCAAACACATGAAAGAGCCCACCCAAGATCAGCAGAACTCTCCAGCTGAGCCTAGCTCAAGTTGCCAGCACATAGAATCATGAGTTATTTTAATTTTAAGATATTAAAGTTTGGGAGCTTTTTGTTATTTTATTATTTTTTATAGCTAAATCTAACAGACACAGTCCCTTAATAATACATCATATACATCAAATATTTACTATATTTGGGGTACTATCTTAAGTGCTTTGCCTACATTACTTCATACAATTTTTACCATACTCTATGAGGGAATTATTAATATCCCTACTTCATAGAAGAGGAAACTGAGGTTCAAAGTGGTTAATTAATGTATACACCTGGACAATGGCAGGTGTCAAATCACAATCTCTCTGATGTTACAAAACACACTTTTAACCACTACCCAATCCAGAAAGACAAAATCAATGAATGGGGAACTCAGAACAACATGGACTCAAGGATGGGGGCAAGAATTAGGGTGGCTTAACCCAGAGAAAGTAGACACTCAGAGGCCATGAAATAAACTGTCACTCTTCTAGTAACTGTTTTATGAAGGGCAGAACAGGGCTCTGAGGACAAATTACCAGAAGGTTGACTTGGTTGATGACAAAGAAGAACCTTCTAGCAGAAGGAGCGATGAAGAATAGAACAGGTCTACTCAAGGGAAAAAGAATTCCCTATAACCAAATATTCAAGCAAGGAAATATAAACCATCCATGAATACCATAAACTTATTCCTGTCTCACATTTTCTCATTTTGTTCCTCTCACCAAGAAGGTCCCTATTTTCTCCTTTTAGGATCCAGTTTCTACACATGCTTCAAGGTTTGGTTGAAGTCTTTTTTTTTTTTTTTTTTTCAGAAATCCTTCCCTGAGCCTCTCCTTCCCCACTGAGCTCTTTTTCCCTGAACTTGTACTGACAATGTTCACTCCCTGTACCTCTCAATTCATGGTGGGATTCATAGGTAGCTTCAGGATGGTGGCCAGTCATAGAAAGAGCAATCAAGCAATCAGAGGATTAAAACTTTGGGCCAGCCCAACCTTCAGGAAGGGAAGAGGGACTAGAGATTAGGACTTAATCAATCCCGCCTATGTAATGAGACCTCAGTAAAAACTCTGAACTCAAGGATCTGTGGCGCTTCCTGACTGACAAACACATTGATCTGCTGAAAGAGGGATGTGGCCAGATTCTGCAGTGAGAATACAGAGAAGCTTTGCACCTCCATCCCTCCCTGACCTTGTCCTACACAGTTTCCCCATTTGGTTGTTCCTGAGGCATCCCTTTTATAAGGAATCTATAATCTTAAATTTAGCTTTTTCTGTGAATTCTGTGAATTATTCTAGTAAGTTTTTGAATCAAAGAAGCTGTCAGAACCTCCAAATTTTTCTTCAGTTTGTCAGAAGCTTGGGTGGCCCTGAGACCTACAACTGTCCCCTCTAGAGAGGTGTCTAAAGTAGCAATAGTCTTGTAAAAGACTTTGTCTTCAACCTGTGCGGTCTGGGCTAACTTTGTGATGTGGTTTGGATATTTGTCCCCTCTAAATCTCATGTTGAAATTTGATCCCCAATTTTGGAGGCCGGGCCTAGTTGGGGGTGTTTGGGTCATGGAGTGGATCGCTTATGAATGGGTTGGTGCCATTCTCACGGAATTGAGTGAGTTCTCATTCTTAGTTCCTGTGAGATCTGGTTGTTAAAAAGAGTCTGGCACGTCCCTCCTCCTCATCCTCATCCTCCTTCTCCTCCTCTCTTTCTCTCATTTCCTTCTCTTTGCCATGTGATGGCTTCTCTCCTTCATCTTCTGCTGTTAGTGAAAGTACCTTGAAGCCTTCATCAGAAGCAGGTGCTGGCACCATGCTTCTTATAGAGTCTGCAGAATCATAAGCCAAATAAACCTCTTTTCTTTATATATTCCCCAGCCTCAGGTATTTCCTTTATAGCAACGCACATGGACAAAGATACTCTAGGTAGTGTCAGAACTGGGTTACAATCCATACTATTGAGGTAGAGATGAAGCAGCTTGAAATTGTATCCAGCTGCACAGAAATGCAAGTGGCTTGAGGACAAACACCCAAAACTTACGTCCGGCATCTGAAGTGGGGACACTCTTGTGAAGGACTTTGCTTTTATTCTGTGGGGTGTGTGCTAACTTCAGGTAGTTAGTTTCAGAACTACTCAATAGTTCTGAGTTGTGGAATATCCAGTTCATATGGAATGACTGATGTCAGAACCTAAAACCAAATAATCAAGCATTTATTGAATTCAGACTATCTCTTCCTGTATCAGAAAAATAATTCCAACAAGTTGTATTAAATATATATGCACTTAGAGTAGCTTTCTTTAAATTCCCAACATTAATTGCCTAAATTATTTCCCTCCATTATAAAGTTGGTATTTAGCATCCCAAAGGATATCATTGATAGGATTAAAAAAATCTCCTAATGAAATTCACAACAAGGAAAATATTATGACATATAACTTAAAGTATCAGTTATTAATTTTAAAAAAGAGAGAAAATAATGTCATTACTTAAGGAAATTCTGATATTTTTACAACATGCCATAATATATACCATGCATTTTCTTTAAGCAATTAGTTTTGCTTGAGTGCTAAACTACAATTTAGATTTTTTTCCCTTTGGAAGTTTACACATATTTATTCTCTCTCTCTCTCTCTCTGAAAAATTCTTGTTAAGAGTGACAGAATAATATTCTCTGTAATTTCCTGAGATAATGTTACTGGGGTAAATGAAGTGTCAGGTTCCACACTAATTCATCACTTATTAATTAACAATATCAATAATTCCTTTTTCATTAGTGATAACACATTTTACTGACTACCAGAAGGATTCTTTATTACAAAACTTATCTCAAAGGCTCTTTCCTGTTATCTACTGCAATAATAAAAAAATCATCATTCAATCATCATTTTAATGACTGATTGTTTTTCCTCTCACTAAAATTAAATCATAAAAGCCATTTAATTAAATCAAATGGTAATTGAATGACTTTAATCATGCAAAGAATTAAAATGAAGAATGCTTTTTCTCAAAGCCTGACAACATGTAATGACATGGTTTGACCAATGTGGGAGATCCTGAGAGTAAGCAGGTTGATGATTGTCTTGCCTTTTGGTATGATCAACAAAAGAACTACTGTTAGACATTTTGCTCTCTCTAGTTTTGGAACAGGGTTCAACTAACACATCTTCATGTGACCAAGAGGTCATGGGGGTTTGACTTAAGGGAGGTTATTATGAAGAACAAAGAAAAACAAAACCAGTATCTCCAGAGAACTATAGGTAAAGGAGCAATAATAAATTTCTCTGAACTTTCCAAACTAAATTATCTAATGTGACTTAATAATCATCTAATTATTACATACCTTCTATATGCTATAATTGATGGTAGAGATACACAAATGCTCTCTCTATCTTCTGAGGGTGACAGCTATGTCAACAAATCATTATAGTATCATAAGGTCAGTTGCAACAAAAGTATGTGCAAGGCATTATGAAATCCTAGAAGAGGGACCAGTAAATGACTTCAAGAGAAATGAAGAAAATTCTCCGAAGAGCTGACATGTGAGTTGAGTTTTGAGAGCTGGGAACTTCTCTAGGCAATGGGGGTGATTCTAGAGAGTGGGAAAAAACAAGAACAATATGAAAATGTGCAGAAGCTCAGTGTAGCTAGCCTGTAGAAAGGACTGAAGGAAAACAAGGATGGGAAAACAGGGGGAGGTGGAGTTTATCCCCAGTAGGGAAAAATGCTAATTGAGAAGCTAGGCAATAATATGGCTTGATTAGTTCTTTAGGAAGATATTTCTGGAAGCAATGTTATAAGGGTCTTCAAATTGAGACTACAGCATAGAGCAGAAGAGAAGAATAGAAGCAGAAAAGAGTGGCGGAAAGATCAGTTGTCATAATACACTGTGTATGTGATCCCCACAGCCGAGAGCAAACTGGGCTTTTAATTATCTTAATGTCTTCCCAGATCCTGGGAATAATGTGCGAGCTCCAGCATGAAGACTAATGCTATGCGGAGTATTACTTTTGTAGTGAGATGATAAACAAATACTTCTAGAGTCTGATTTTGCAAAAGGACAGTCTCTGGCTGAATTATAAAGCATCCCCAATACTTCTTCAGACAACCAAAGGCCTCATAATGACCTGCCCATCCAACTGTTCCCTATTGTCTTGGCCTTTTTCATCTCCTGCTACCACACTCTGAATATTCTGCAAAATGCGACCCTGCCATTACAGCTACCCTGTCCTATGTCCATTCTTTTAAGACTGCTATTTCCAAATAAGTGTCTAACTCCAAAAGCAATTTGTTTAAAAACTGTTACTGATGTATTCATTCAACAAATATTTATGGAGCACTTTCCATGTGCCAGGCACTAAACACTGGGATACAGTAATAACCAGAATAAGCAGGAGCCACAACACGTCTAGCATCTCCACAGAGCTTTCATTCTAGTGGGAGAGATATGCAATAACAAGATAAACAGGGAAAAGGTAGAGTGTTGACAAAGACACATGCCAGGCAGAAGAAAGGTAGTATAAGAAACAGGGAGTAGAGGTGGAATGCAATTGCTGAGGTTGAGACATCTGAATGGAACTTTGAAGGAACCAAAGAAGCAAAGCAGATACCTGCTGCAAGCAGAGGAGACTATTGCAAAGCCCCTGAGGCAGGAGTGTGTCTGTGATACAGTGAGAGATTTGCAAGGAGGCCAGTGTGGCAGGAGAAGGGTGATGGGGAGGCACTGCAGGAGATAAACTCAGAGAAGCAGAATGGAGGGGAGTGGAGCTGGCCTTACAGGTCATTGCTAGGGCTTGACCTGAGTGAAATAGCAGTCATTTAAGGGCTTTAAGTGACATCTCAGATTTAGATTTAAACATGATCAATGAAGATGCTATGTGGGGAGTAAACTGAAAGGGCAATGGTGAAAATGGAGAGAGACTGAGGCTACTTCGATACTTCAGGTGAGAAATGATGGTGTCCTGGACCAGCTTGTTAGCAAAGGATGTGGTAGGAAATGGACAGATTCAGCTTATATTTTGAAGGTAGAGCTGACAACATTTATTGTTGGATTGGATTTGCAATGTAAGAAAAATTGATTCCATGATTTTTGGCTTGAGTAACCAAAAGGGTAAAGTTGTCAAGTTTCAACCTTCTTTTCCCCTCTCCACCCACTCCAAGATTTATGGTTAAAATTTAAAAATAAAAATAAAATAAAATAAAACAGTGATTGCATTTTGATCCTACTGCTTTCCTCCTTCCTTCTCTCCTTCTGCCAGGCATGTGAGTACAGGGAACAAATGCCACCTATATGTTCTAAATTTAGGTACAACAGAAAGGCTTTCCCAACAGAAGAATCTTTATAAACTACCTTTCACGCACGCCCAAAGTTCTACCAACAGAGATTCACTTGGGGGATCAAAGAAGAGTTTGGTCTTTCAGATTTTCTAATTAAAGTTATGCCTTCAGAAAGATAAACTTTGACCCTATTTTTTCAAGCAAATATCTTGGCAAAATAGTTGTCTCGTAGCTTGGGTTGCTAGATTTAATAAACACAAATACAGAATGACCAGTTTCAGATAAAAGATACATTATTTTTAGCATAAGTCTCAAATATTGCATGGGACATACTTATACTAAAATACAATGGCTGTTTATCTGAAATTAAATTTTAACTAGGGGTCCTGTATTTTTTCTGACAGCTCTATTTGTAGGTGAAAATACATGGAGTTGTTCTCAGTTATGCTAGGGATGAAGAAGGGGCATAAAAAAGTAGGGGAGAAGAGAGAGAACATAGTTTTCCTTATTTCCCTCTTTTCCCTGGGTCTGACTGCTAATCTGAGGGTTCTTTAGAGCCAATGGTTCTAAAACTGAAATGTGCAAACATCACTGATGGTCCTTAGAGGAAATAAACATAGAAAGATTTAAATAAAACTTTCAGCCTTTGGAAATCACATTTTGAAAATGTAGCCAACTCTGTAATTAAGTTCCAAATTATTTGGTATAGTCAGTTTGGCTAACAGATGGAATGGTATTTTTGGTCCTCCTTCATCCCCGGAGTGAGTTTCCAGAAATCCTGCATGGGGCATTTCTAGATTATTGCCTGAGTGACAGTTACAAGTGTCTAATAATTTACTAGAATCAATGGATTTCTTTAAATGAATTTAGTGAACTGTTATTTATGTAGATATGAATAATACATTTATAAGGGGAAAAGAAGCAGTTGAAAAATACTTTCTAAAATGATGTATTGCAGTAATCATAAGTAATTATACAGCCACATACTACTTGCTGATAGGATTTAAGAAGCTCTGTTTCAAAAATGTTTCCTCCTGTGGTCCACTGTGATTCATATTCCAGTGGAATCCAACCTAACAGGGGTGGCCTTCTACCCACAAGGCAGAGAGCACTCACTAAAAGACTCTCTTATGGATCAGTCTGATATGAAACATTGGCCAGATGAAATCCTCTAAGGCTTTAAGTTGTCTTGTTTTAATATGATCCTTATATGGAATTTTCTCCCAGATGTATTTTTAGTGTTTACCATATATGCCTGTGTTATTTATCACTTGAGGCAGCCCTCTAAAGTAATTCTTATATCCACTTTGATGAAAAAGTACAGTAAGACTGAGGATAGGCCGGGCGCGGTGGCTCACACCTGTAATCCCAGCACTTGGGGAGGCCGAGGCGGGTGGATCACGAGGTCAGGAGATCGAGACCATCCTGGCTAACACGGTGAAACACCGTATCTACTAAAAATACAAAAAATTAGCTGGGCATGATGGCGGGCTCCTGTAGTCCCAGCTACTTGGGAGGCTGAGGCAGGAGAATGGCATGAACCTGGGAGGTGGAGCTTGCAGTGAGCCGAGATCGCGCCACTGCACTCCAGCCTGAGCTAAAGAGCGAGACTCCATCTAAAAAAAAAAAAAAAGACTGAGGATAAAGAAGCTTGGTCAACGTGGTATAATTTGAGACTGGAAGATCCTTCTTCTTACCCACCATATTATGTTAACGGAGCTAGCCAATTGGGGACATTCCCCACTCTCAGTGTAAACATACACATACATACCCCAACCTAACATCACTATCAACACCAGTACGTATGTTACAAATATATTTCTCAGTCTTATATGACCCAACGGGGGATAGAGACTCTCTTTATTGCTGTCAGATATAAACTTATTTTTCCTAGATTTGTGTCTTGGCACCACACTGAAACTTTCTGTCATTTCACTAACAGCAAAATAGTCCACATCTGCTAGAGGGGCGTCTCACATTACAGGATTGGGATTGAGAAATTGCAGGTCAAACTGATCTTGTGTTTTCTTGGGGGTGGGGACCTTATATGATCAAAGATAACTTTTCTTGGCAGTAGCTGCCAATTGTGTTTCTTTGCCATCCACTTACCTATTCACACTTACTCTCAAATTGCCAGTCCCATAAACAATCATCTGAATATACCAGGGTGGCTAGCATTTAATTATTAAATATTTTAATAAGCAGAATGAATTGTTATTGTAAATAACACCACCAAACTTTGTTCAATTTATTTATTTTATTTATTTTTTATTGTTATTATACTTTAGGCTTTAGGGCACATGTGCACAATGTGCAGGTTTGTTACATATGTATCCATGTGCCATGTTGTTTTGCTGCACCCATTAACTGGTCATTTAGCATTAGGTATATCTCCTAATGCTGTCCCTCCCCCCTTCCCCCACCCCACAATACTCCCCGGAGTGTGATGTTCCCCTTCCTGTGTCCATGAGTTCTCATTGTTCAGTTTCCACCTATAAGTGAGAACATGCGGTGTTTGGTTTTTTGTCCTTGCGATAGTTTACTGAGAATGATGTTTTCCAGTTTCATCCATGTCCCTACAAAGGACACGAACTCATCATTTTTTATGGCTGCATAGTATTCTATGGTGTATATGTGCCACATTTTCTTAATCCAGTCTATCATTGTTGGACATTTGGGTTGGTTCCAACTCTTTGCTATTGTGAATAGTGCTGCAATAAACATACGTGTGCATGTGTCTTTATAGCAGCATGATTTATAGTCCTTTGGGTATATACCCAGTAATGGGATGGCTGGGTCAAATGGTATTTCTAGTTCTAGATCCCTGAGGAATCGCCACACTGACTTCCACAATGGTTGAACTAGTTTATAGTCCCACCAACAGTGTAAAAGTGTTCCCATTTCTCCACATCCTCTCCAGCACCTGTTGTTTCCTGACTTTGTAATGATGGCCATTCTAACTGGTGTGAGATGGTATCTCACTGTGGTTTTGATTTGCATTTCTCTGATGGCCAGTGATGATGAGCATTTTTTCATGTGTTTTTTGGCTGCATAAATGTCTTCTTTTGAGAAATGTCTGTTCATGTCCTTCACCCACTTTTAGATGGGGTTGTTTGTTTTTTTCTTGTAGATTTGTTTGAGTTCATTATAGATTCTGGATATCAGCCCTTTGTCAGATGAGTAGGTTGCAAAAATTTTCTCCCATTCTGTAGGTTGCCTGTTCACTCTGATGGTAGTTTCTTTTGCTGTGCAGAAGCTCTTTAGTTTAATTAGATCCCATTTGTCAATTTTGGCTTTTGTTGCCATTGCTTTTGGTGTTTTAGACGTGAAGTCCTTGCCCACGCCTATGCTCAATTTATTATAAATTATATTTTCTTTAAAAATCTTCTTCTGAAGTCTCAAACATGTTTACCTGATAGGTGTTGAATTGCCTAAGACTGGCATTACTGAGTTGAAAATCATATCACTCAAAAAATTACAGTATTACCTCTGGTATGCCAATTTTTGTCAGACTCAGAAACAGTGATTTGAAGAGACTGTCATATAGTCAGAACACAAACCATAAAGGGCTCTATGAAGACACCAGGTAAACTTTCACTGAATTGTGTCTAAAAATTTTTCTTCCTATGTAACAAACTTGCACATTGTGCACACGTACCCTAAAATTTAAAGTATAATAATAATAAAATAAAAAAAATTTCTTCCTTAAATTAAGACTGTGGTTTGGGTTTGAACCAGTTATTTTGAATGCTGTAGGTCCATAATCTATCACACTTAAGACAATGAGTTCCCTGCCGAGTAAAAGCAATGGTTAAGCTCTGCACCCCATCAGTGGCAAAGAAAGCCTTTTAGTACATCAAGAAACCTCTAAGACTTGTCTTTTCCATCTTCATAGGCTGTTTTTAAGTTAAAAAATATTGGAAAGAAATTGGGAAAAAAATTCCTAAAAATATAGAGGATTTAGTACAGTTTGGGCTGAGCAAAGAAAACGGAGGAATCACAAACTCAGGTACCCACAGTGGCTAAGCAGGAAGCATAAATGAGTGCATAGGGCAAAGTATATCATTATGGAATGGGGGAGCCTGTGGCTAAGGGACAACATCTTTCTCATTTGACTGAATTCACCTTCATATGTAAATACAAATTATATTAGCCAAATAAACATACCTGGATTTGGCCTGCTCACAGTCAGTTTTACAACTCCTGGTTTATGGCGCTGATTATAGCCTCTTGTTTACAGCCCCTGTTTTATTAGGTGACGACTCCTGCTAGGTTGGCGAGAGCTGCTTAGGTTGCTGGCAGCTTTTCTCAAATGGTGCTCATAGCACTTTAAGAAAAAGCTAGAGGTGTTTCTATTTCAACACAATATAAAAAATAATTCATAAATAACACAGTTATTTAGTTCTTAAATGTTTTAATTGTAATATATTAGTATTAAGAAAATGAGTGGGGAGACTACTCATATTTGCCATATTATCTGATGGAAAATAGTATTCAGAATTTTCCGTTTTAAGTAGAAGGACCACTTAATAGCATTCAGATTGTATAGTTCTTATACATAAACATGTTTCTGATATTGAAAAAAAATTCATAGTTGAATCTGCTGGGCTTGGGATTGATAGAAACATGTAACAGCATTTTTTTTCTGAATGACTTAGCACAACACTAACACTTTCTTCAGGAATATCTAAATTGCAAGAGCACTGATGAATTAAAATTAAGGTATCCTTTTGTATCAGTCTGTTCTCACACTGCCGTAAGGATATACCTGAGACTGGGTAACTTATAAAGTAAAGGGGTTTAATTGACTCACACTTCTGAAGGCCTGGGGAGGCCTCAAGAAACTTATGATCATGGTGGAATGGGAAGCAAATATGTCCTTCTTCACAAGGCATCAGGAGAGAGAAGAATGAGAGCTGAGCAAAGGGGGAAGCCCCTTATAAAACCATCAGATCTTGTGAGCACGTACTATCATGAGACTAGCATGGGGGAAACCACCTCTATGATGCAATTACCTCCCACTAGGCCCCTTCCACCACAACGTGGGGATTATGGGAACTACCATTCAAGATGAGATTTGGGTGGGAACACAGCCAAACCATATCACCTTTTAATATAAAAATTCAAGTTGTAACACAACAAATGGGATGATACAATTTGTTAAGCCTTGACTTTATGTTATGGTCATGAAAACTTGCTTGCTTTCTTGAGCAGACAGCTATTTCTTTGACTACTGCATTGAAATACGTAGATCTCTTCTCACTTCCATGCACTTTGCTACTTTTAAGACGTTTTTGAAAAGTCATCATTTTCAGAAAAGGGTTGCAGGAGAGTATGGAGCCCCCAGCACTTCCAGTATCCTGACTGATTCTGGGTGTGATTATCAGTTTCTGGCCTTGGACTATATAGTGGTCACCTGTTTCTATAAAATCCTTGGAAAAAATGAATTTTTCCTTTTATTGCAATATTGTGGTCTCCTCAGAGTTGTCATATGTATCCCATACCAATGATTCAGAGTACAGTAAATACACCTAATAGGACTGAACTAAATTAAATCTTTCTTTGATGATTTATAAGGCAGCTTGAGATTATTCTTGTGGGATATAAATTTTCATTATATAGGAGCTGAGGTAGTAAAGTTATGTGTAAGAAAGACTAAATGTTGTCTGAGATTTATCTTTCAAGAATTTCTGATCTCAGTTTTCTTGTCATTTGTCTCCAAATGAAAAATGTGGGCTCTAATTAGAGGGTTACTCCCAAATGAAAACCAATAAGGAAAACTAAAAAGAATATGGTCTGTGAACTTGGGCAATCATTTCACTTCTCTGTAATATGGTTTTGTCACCTGTAAGATAGAGATGTCCTGTGGATATCGAATGAAATAAAAATAGATGTAGGACAGGTTTGCAAATTTCAAAACACTACAAAAGGAAGCAGAGACCTCTTTAGGTCTGATAGCATTCTACACCCGTCCAGCCGGTACCAACCCCCTTTCTATTCTTGGGTTATAATTTTGCTTTAAAATAGTGCCAGCCTGTGCTTGCATCTGGGGTCCAGGGCTATGAGCACAGCCATGTCTGGCATGAGCACAACCTTTAGGGCAGCAGCTGCCATTCCAACTCTCAGTCCAGTGGAAGTTTCCAGAAAAGCAAGAGCTGAACTCTGTGGGCTTACAGCCCCTGCATAGCCCCTGGCCTACTTCCTGTTTACCAGAGCAGACTGCAGCCACTTCCAAGTATAAACTCAGTTCCATATCTACCTAGTTTTCTTAAGACGCCTCTAGGGCAGTAGCTGGGAAGCAGAAAGGAAGACATCTTTAGGATTAAGGCAGCCTCGTTTGGTAAATTCCTTCTGGTCACAAAAGGAAACATAGGAACACTCTTGCCCTTCCTCCTACTCCCCTTAGACTCTCATCCTCACTGAAAAATCCACTAACACAGCCTCTGTCCACTCATCTGAGAACATTGTCAGCTCACTCTTTGGCTCCGCTCATGTAGATTGCATGTATTCATTCTACAGATGTCTCCTCAAATATGCTTCCCTCCAGAAAAACTTTTCCAGGTCCCCAGACCAGCCCAGGAACCCTTTTTAATGTTCTCATTGCAGTGAATCTTCTCCTTCCCAGCATGTATTGTCATTTGTAGTTATGCATCCAGGTGGCAATTTCATTCCATCTGTTTCCCTCCTAGACTGGAAGCTCCATGATGGCAGGGGAAGAATGTTTGCCTCAACACTATAGTCCCGGATCCCAGGAATGCATGGATAGAAGAAAATCCAATTAGGCTATTGGTGAGCAGTGTGTCAGGTACTGGGTCCAAGATTTTGCTGTCAGCAAATGCCAGTCTTATTCCCAACTCTCTCTTTCTCAGCCCTTTCCTTTTCATTTTCATTTCTCTTATTACTTTCCACCATGCTATATCTCTTCTATTCTCTGAATGCTGTTCATAGACATATTTATCAAAGTTGTGCCCCTACCCCCTTCACCACCACATACACTGTATATCCTCTGAGAACTAGTCGGAAGATGTGGGGGAAGTGAGAATGAAGGGGAGAGGGAGAGGAAGCCATTGGAAGGAGCAGTCCATGAATGTGAGTGAAAGCCTGATATAGCCCTCAGGGAAGGATGTCTTGAGGGGGTGTCCCTCTGGGGACTGGGGAGCCTGACATAGGTGTTTTTCAGCTAAGGTTCTTCCTTGATCCTCACAACATGGAAAGTGACTTTTTCTCAGTTCTCCAAGGGATGCTACAAAAATAACACCATTCTAGATGCAGAAGAAATTAATTCCTTACATACAATGGATGCCTTAAGGTATTAGGACTTGATCTACTTGCAGAATCTGGGATGACAGGGGCCCATCTGGAGGCAGGACATCCAGAGAGTTTTAGGAAGATGCCTGCTCTGTGCTGGGTGCATGTGTAAGGACTTGGGCACACACAGGTCTCTCATTCTGCATAAGTGGCTCATTCCCTCCGTATACTTTGCAGTCCAGCTCAGTACTGACAACTTCACAAGTAACTTCTTCTGATGAAGTACAGCCAAGAAGGCAAAAATAGATCAAACTTATTTTTTTTAATACTGCACATCAATTACTCTTTATCCATACCAGTTAAACAAGGAGGAGCTTGCTGTCAGCCTAGCATAGGAAAATTCCTACTAGCTCTCCATGGAAGAAGGGGGCATAGAAAAATTTTATAACAAATCAGCAAGCTTTCAGCACACCTGAGGTGTGGCTCAGGCATCAAGGAGGCCCTGTAGGCGAAAAGCTGGCAAGAGGCAGGGGCACAGCTGATGCTGGCCCACAGGCGTCTGAAGGGAGCCCCCACACACTCTCTTAGCCACCTACCACCATCTGGTGCTCTACATAGGACTCTCGACCACACTTCCCTGTGGGCGATGGCATTGGCCATGAGCTCTCTCTGTGTGCCCACCCACCCTCCTCACATGGAGGTCCCTTAGGCAAGAAGATCCCACCAGGGAGAGTGACACAGAATATTAGCATAAGGATGCAAGCTAATATCTTTGGGGAATTACCTAGTCTACTCCCAGGACAGACTCTACACTTAAGGTGGGAAATTAGTTGTGACCTAGAAAGCAATCTCATCTAGGCAAATCCCATGGCAGAAGTGACCTCTGACTCCAACTACTTCAATGTTGTAATTTCTCAAATGGGGAAATTGAGGCCCTCAAATTTTAGTGCCTCGATAAGACCACAGAGTCCGATAAGACCAAAAGTCAGAATCAGAAACTCTCCTGACAGTTTAACACATCCAAATGGCCATCAGAATCAGCTCAAGTTAAAGAACATACATTCCTGGATCTCATTCCAGAACTACTTAATCAGATGTTCCATGTTGGGACAAAAGAATCTTTAGTTTTCCAAGTTCCCAAGTAATGAATGGGTCAGATATGGGAAACATTGTCCCAGACTCTTCTCTTCTCAGTTGTTATTTATGTCCACAGAGGATGCAAAAGGAATGTAACCAAGGTCTGTGACTTCTAGGAGCTTATATATTAGCTGAGTAGATCAGGCACATAGAGGAGAGAAGTTACATGTCAACACAGAATAATAGGTAATGTTTGGGCTCAATAAGGGATGCAGAAGCAGCAATCAATGTAAGGCTAGTAAGTAGATAAGTGGTGGTCTATGTCACCTCTCAGGTTTGGGAAGGGTCTCAAGACTATACTCTGATCATTTACATTGAAATAGGTGAAGGAGGGACGACTGGGGAAATTCCAAATGTCTCCAGAATCCCTGTGCATCTTTCCATTCCCAACGCCACTGCCACCATCTTTGTTCTGACATTTGAAATTCCTTAGTTTTACCAACAACCTCCCAACTCATGTCCCCTGCTTGAGAACCACTCTCTTCTAACCTACCCTCCGTATTGTTGCTCAGAAAACATTTCACAAATACAAAGCTATTGTGCTCTTCTGCCTAGAACTCTTCCTGGCCGGGAAGAGTGGCTCACGCCTGTAATTCTAGCACTTTAGGAGGCCAAGGCAGGCAGATCTCCTGAGGTCAGGAGTTCGAGACCAGCTTGGCCAACATGGTGAAACCCTGTCGCTACCAAAAATACAAAAATTAGCTGGGTGTGGTGGCGGGCACCTGTAATCCCAGCTACTCAGGAGGCTGAGCCGGGAGAATTGCTTGAACCCGGGAGGCGGAGGTTGCAGTGAGCCGAGATTGCACAACTGCACTCCAGTGTGGGCGACAGAGCAAGACTCCGCCTCAAAAAAACAAACAAACAAACAAAAAAAACCTCTTCCCTATCCTTTCTCATTGATAAACTAAAGTCAAAAAGCATTAGAAATGCTTTCAGGATCCTTCCTAATCTCTAATCTGGTCATTGATTATCTCTTTGGCTTCATTTTCAATCTGTTCCTACAAACCTTGAGCTCCACATAAGAAGAAATATTTGCTGCCCCCATTAATATTGCTATCTTTGTGTATCAGTATCACCACCTCAATTCTTTCTTTCTTATTTTATTTTTATTTTTTATTTATTTTTATTTATTTATTTATTTTTTTTGAGATGGAGTCTCACTGTGTCGCCCAGGCTGGAGTGCAGTGGCGCAATCTCGGCTCACTGCAAGCTCCGCCTCCCGGGTTCACGCCATTCTCCTGCCTCAGCCTCTCCGAGTAGCTGGGACTACAGGCGCCCGCCACCACGGCCGGCTAATTTTTTGTATTTTTAGTAGAGACGGGGTTTCACCGTGGTCTCGATCTCCTGACCTCGTGATCCGCCCGCCTCGGCCTCCCAAAGTGCTGGGATTACAAGCGTGAGCCACCGCGCCCGGCCCTTTCTTTCTTTCTCAGTTTCTGCTTGTATGACAGACACATATTCTTCAAGTCATAGTTGAAATGTTATCTCCTAATATTAATAGTATCCTACCCTAGAGATATTTTCATTTTAATAGGGAGAAAAGCTAAGGGATTTTAGGCTAAGCTAAGCCTGAGATTCTAGGCATCAACCAGTAAGGAGAAGGATGTTGGTGAGCATTGAAGCCATTGAAATCCCAGCCTGTAAACAGTTACCTCATTTGCCAATGAATAATGCAGTCAAAATCAAATGGAGAAATATATGAATGTTGGGCATGAAATAACTTCTAATACATTTTTACCTGAAACAAAGGCAAACACCTTCTTGTGTGATTGGTGAAGACACAAATATTGACACTGTTGAGTCTGACATACAAGTCCAGATTAAATTTTTGGGCTCGTTTATGGAAATAAGTAAGCTGGAAAATGCAATTACTATTTGTAAATCATTTTGCTATAACCTTCTCCTCCAATATCGTTAAATAGCAAAATGCAACTGATGCTATTTTAGCTACAAGCAGAAGAAAATAAATTGTTGTGGCAACATGCATCTGTCAAGGGATTTGATGTTCTCCAAAATACTCCTTGGTATTAAGCAAGCAATCTTTCACTTCTAAAGGGGATTCTCATTGATATGTATGAGCTAAGCACTCTATTATTTATGGTTAAGTGCAAATTGGTATGTTTAAGAAAAATGCAAAATTAAGGGACGTGTGTATTAAAAGACTTAAAGTGGTAATTATGCACCCAGTGTGGATAATTTAAATACAGTGACATTACAATATGCTTTAATAAACCTAAGTATGGCTTTGAAATGCAATAATGCATTGCTTTCGAAAGGTCTGCACATAAAGTTACAATATTCAGGGTTGCTCTGGAAGACATTCAGTGGCTGTAAAAAATGTTTCAATGGAACAGTGGAACCAATATTCGAGTGTTAGACTAGAGGTTAAAAAGCAGAGTTGGCTAGTAGAGCCTTCTCTGATAATAAGAATGTTGTATATCTGTATTGTCCTATATGGTAGCCATTAGGAACATGTGACCGTCAAACACAACACTTATTATGTGGCCAGAGTGGCTAAGGAACTGAATTTAAATTTGCTACACATGGCCGGGTGCAGTGGCTCACACCTGTAATCCCTGCACTTTGGGAGGCCTAGGTGGGTGGATCACTTGAGGTTAGGAGTTCGAGAACAGCTGGGCCAACATGGTGAAACCCCATCTCTACTAAAAATACAGAAAATTAGCCAGGCATGGTGGCACGTGCCTGTAATCCCAGCTACTCGGGAAGCTGAGGCAGGAGAATTACTTGAACCCAGGAGGCGGAGGTTTCAGTGAGCCAAGATTGCGCCACTGCACTCCAGCCTGGGCAACAGAGTGAAACTCTATCTAATAAATAAATAAATAAATTCACTACACAAAATTTTGTCTCTTCACCTCTCTAGTCATCAGTTTCCTCATGAACAGAATAGTTTTTAACAAAATAACATCTAATATTCTGTGGATTTATAGATTTTTAATTGTTCTCACACCCAATCTGCCGCCAATCCATCAAGTGAAACAGAAAACAAATAAAAATCAGTAAGGACATCCTCCTAGGACCAAAAACCCAGTTAAGCAATTATGTACAAACTCTCCCTACTCTACACCCTACCCCCCCATGCCCCATCACATACACCCAGTTAAAAGAGTATTCTAAAATTAGTCTAAAGAAATTCCATTTCCGAGGGCCAGATTACATAATTCAATTCTGGCACATTAGAATTTGTATTAGGTATTGTTATTGTTGTTTTTATTATTTTTGTCAATATTTTTGTTGACGGAATAGACAGTCTTATTAGAATTTGGAAATTTTGAAAGGGTCTTGATTTTTAGTTCTTAAGAACCTTCTGGAGATGGAAGCTGAGGACATGTTGATAATTTGTAGGCATAGTATAGGAACTAGCCAACAAGACAGCAGGGATGGCAATCATATCTATGTTGTTAATTAAGACTTTGCTAACCCTTATCTGTTTAAACCTTTCAAAGGCCTTCCTCACAAACAAGAAAGCAGCCCCAAGGCCATAGGACCCCGGAATGCATATGTGTAGATCCAAGGAGAAAAGGGGAGAGAGGTGTGAAGGACCACATTATAGGCCTAAGTAACCCTGCAGAGCACAGCCACATGGGCAATCCTCAGAGAAAGTCAGGAGTGAAAGGAGAAGCATCCGCGAAGCACTTCTACTCAGCAGTTACATTTCAAAAGAATTCCCATTAGGAAATAAGCTTAAAATTGTACAAAAATATATATACACCAATTTGTTTATACACAAGCATTGTTGCAATAATGAAATCCCGGAAACTATCCACATTCCTAGCAATAGGGTACTGGTTAGAGGATAATCTATAGAACAGAACACTCTGCAGCCAATAAAATTTATATTAAAAAATGGAAAGATTATCAAAATTTACTTTATAGTTATTATAAAATGAGTGAAAATATTAAGGAATATGATCTCCAGCTATATAGATGTAGAATCTCCAGATACATCTGGAGATCTTCATATATATATGAACAGGCACCAAAATGTTAATAGTAGGCCTTTCCAGGTGGTAGGATCTTGCGTGACTTGATGTCCTTTGTATATTTATTCTAGTTTTTCTAAAATTATCATGTATTTACAATTGTTATTAATCCTATTTTAAAATCTTTCTTAAATTTAACTTCTTATTGCACTAACAGAATAGACTTCAACAGAGTAACGGACTAGCAAGTAGTCAGCTTTGCAGATGTCACCACATTTACGTACAGTGAACTGAGAGGTTTATTAGCAATGTGTAATAATAACATGTCTTAGGGTATCACAGAAGGGATAACAGTCCTCCTAAAACACTCTATTTAGGCATAGGGAGAACACCAAATTCGTTTCATGTTGGATTTAGACTAATAAATGGCTATAAATATTCATCAACATCTATTGCCTTTGGTTTTATGTAAAGCCTAAATATAATTTTCAAATCACTATTTATTTGCCCTTAGGAAAAGCAATGGCTACTACAAGTGATCTCTTTATAACATTGGAGTTAGCTGTGATTCAATTGGGTATTCAATTATTACCTCAGACCGTATTGGTAGTGAAAGTCCCCAACCACCTGGACCCTATGGGGTCCCATTTCAGTGACATTTTTTATTTTGGCCATTTAAACAAGTGAAACCCCCCTCTCCTACTACACAGAAATAGCTCAAGATAGCTACAAACTGGTGTTAAAAAATATATTACGCAGTGATTGAGAGCACACAAACTGCTCTGTAATGAAGTCATTAAACTGGATGAAGCTAATTTCTGAGGTACATTCTAACCTACAACCTAAGCCAGCAAGCAGAAGTCAATAAACTTTTATGGGGTTCTGTAACTAAGCCATTCCTAGGAGCTAAATTACCAAAGCCTATTACAAGGGGTGTTTGACCAGCAAAATTTGAACTGACATTTGCACACACAAAAATAAAGTTAGCAAATACACATCTAAATTTTCTACTAACTCAATAGGTATATGTGTCACCTGAGGAGAGCCATATTTATGTATGAACCGGGAAGCAACTATTGCATCCTGTTTTGAACAATTAACCTAAAGTCAAGCAATTCAACCAAGGATCAAAATGCAAGCAATGGAAACGTTTAGAACTGTGCAGAGTCTGACTATCATTGTGGTGCCAACAGGTACTTAGGTGGATTGTTACACTGTCAGCACCATAAGGGTAGAGACTAGGTCTATCCTTCCACATTTGGATCCTAGCACTTGCACTTGGCCTGGCAGGTAACAAATGTTACCTAAATATTTTACGATGATTGCTTTGGTGGAAAAAAAAAAATGTACAACTCAAAGAATACATCCTCAAATGCGTAATTCAATTATGAATTATCAATTGACTTCTTTCTTAACCCTTTGTATTCCCACAAAAAATAGATAAGATGGAGCTTATTTTAACATGCGATGTGGGTTGGCTCTGCTCTTTGCTATCATACACACTTGGCTTATCTTTTCTGCTCTGAGAACTTGACAATTTCTCAGTCTCTGGCCTATCCATGAATCTTGGTGTCTGCATTCTTCCATTGGTTTATGTGAGTGAGGTCATAGCTGTTACCTGAAAGCCACACATTGAAAAACAAAACAACAAAATAACCAAATAAGAAGTGAGGTTCCTTCAATTTGTGCAAATAAACAGATATAGCCTCGACTTTGTGCAAGCACCAAGAATTAGGACTAGAAAAGATCTTACCATTTCAGTCAAACCATCCCAGACCCTCCAGGCAAAGACAGAGTTGGAGATACCAGTAAATGAGATATTTTTGGATATTAATGTCCTTCAGAAATAGTGCTATGGCTCCATGAGCAATTTCTACAAAATATACACTTATTAGCTGACCCTCTGCCATCTTTCTTCATTGTCAGATTAACGGAAGAACATCAATCTTCCAGGTTGTTGTTTATTAATGTTATTATTAATTGCTACATCATTGAGGAATAGTGTAGTAATGATGGTTGAGAGTGCAGGCTCGCTCAGGGTTGAGTCAAGATTTGAATACTGGATTTGTCACATAATTGAAATACTAGGAAAATGTTTAACTATTGGAACTCTTCACAATAATGTCAGAAAATAATGGAATAATAATGGTACCAAGCTCATTGGATTGCTATGATGATTAAAAGAGATAAAGTGTGAAAAGTAATCAACACTGTACCTGGAACATAGTTAAGGGCTCACGAGGTGGCAGTTATTCTTATTCTTATTGGCCATATTGTGGTCCAAGATTATAAAACCCACCTTTTAATTTTCAAACCATTTGCACAGCCACAATCTCATTTAATGCTCCCATCAGCTTTGTAACTTAGACAGAGGAAGTATTAGTAAAAGGAAAGAAGTAAATCCTTTGTCCATTATTACTTAGTAACTTAGTTGAAGAATGAGAAAACAAAGGCTGAAACCTGTATCTTCTACATCATAGCTTAATTCCTTTCTGCCACACAAGGCTGAAAATAACAGATTAGATGTCTTGATTGAGACAACATTGTAGCAAAGAAGATTCTTGAGTTGCTTTATGTCCCAGGAACACCTTGTGGGATCCACAGAGATTCTGGTGAGTGAACCGAGACTTCTGGAAAAGGGGCAGAACGGGCCACTTAGGACTGTGGGAGAGGCACAGTGCCAGGAAGGAAGGTCATTGTGAAGAGGGATGTACGACAGCTCACTACTGGAGGCAGCTCAGGGGCTCCTGTGACCTCCCTCAGCACTGCACATTATCAGGGGCTGGACAAGCATCCAGGTGGAATTGAAGGCCCTGCAGGAGGTTTGGCCTTGCAGATGTCAACAGCCCCAGTTACTCTGTGCAGTTCCGTCTCCTCACCTTGGTGCTCTGCTTGCATCCTCTCAAAACCCTGACATTCAGTGAACAGTGGAATAAATGCGGTCAATGTTAGGGATCATGTCTTAGTTGGGAAATGTCCCCAAATGGGCTGTCTAATTACATAATGCTACTTATAGCAGCTACCCAATATCTAGACACTGTTGAACCTCAAAATCAAGAGTCAGTGTTCCTGCCCAAATGGACAGGATCTAATTAGGGCTATGAGTCAATCACTCCTGGAACGAACAACATAAATCCTGGGACAGGGTTTCAGAAACCCTGAATTCTACCCAGTTCTGACCTTGACGCTGATAATTCTACTAGCTAGACATTATCCGAAGCACTTCTCCTTTTTAAATGGGGGCCTCCTTCTCTGTAGAAGTAGACTTAATCATGATGTCAATAACATTTAGGAGAGGTACCATGTCTCTGGGAAGTGAGGCGGTAAGAGCAGAGTCCTTTCCACCAAAGGTCCTGCCAATCCTGGTAGTCCTGCCAAACTCAATATGTGTCTCTTTGTCCAGCAGAGGAATCCAGGCTCCATCAGCAACTGCCTTCCTACCAGGGTTGTGTCTAACATGTGAGTTCCTTCTGCCTTCCCTGCCAGTTATGGTTTTGATGCCTGTGAAATGCTCCCTACAGATAGTTCCATTGAAGCAGTTCTCAAACATGCAGAATTGCATGTGAAAAATATTCAATCTCCCTGTTGCCTCTGGAAACAGGGAGACAGTCTATTTATCATCAATGGCTCAGTGGAACATTCCCTATCTTGAGTATATGTCTCGACTCCAATGCAATACCATAATCTCACTCCCATCTCCACACTTTGCGATGCCCCTCACAGTGTGCGACATAAATAAAGCTTCTACTTTGCACTGTTGTGTGTTCCAGGATGCTGTCTTCTACTTCCCTTAGGACAAGGATCTGCAGAAAAAATGTCGCACAAATTAAGTTGACTTTTCAGATAACAAATTTACTTTTATTTAGGAACAGCTGCAAGCTTCCTAAGTGCAAAAAAAATAACCTGAGATTCTTAAGATTGGAAGATTTTTAAAAGGAAGTTTTGCTCACTTCAGTCTGAGAAGAATTGACTGTCATTCTGCCCAAGATAGGAAAAGCTCACACATAGAGCTCACATAAAGAACAATAAAATGCTTCAAAGCAAGAAAAATTTATCCTTTTAGCTAGCCCATACAGTACCTTACTTTACATCCATCTGTTAGAAACATATTGCGAAATGTTAGATTGTTAAAACCACACACTTCAGGAATTTGTCATAATAAATATACAACGCTCTAATGTCCAGGGTGTGTGTGATGCACCCTTACTTTGTGCAGTATGCAACCTTCACAACTGTATGTGACAATTTTAAATTTGACCACAGATAGGATTCCTCACTCTTGGGATGCTTGTCTTGCCTTCTGAATACAAATAAAATTCAGAAAGCAAGTTGCAGTATAATCGACTACACTGATGATTGCCTGAGTGTAGACTTCCCTATGAGCATCTCTGTATTCATGGACACTAACATCTGGCCTCCTTGTTCAATTATTGCTTATTCCTGACAGAATGCCGAAGGCAGAGTTGCACCGTATACCAGAACGCGAGTGCTTGAGGAGAAAATAATCACATCCACATGAATGGTTTAGGACTGAGCTGCACTGTGCACACTAACACACCATCCATGGATTGATGAATCCCACATTCATTGGAACTCTCCTTGGAGATCTACCTTCCAACCTCTCTCCAGCACTGCGTTCATCAGGGTGGCTATACCCAGGCCTCAGAATATGATGAAAAGTCCTTTATTCTGTCTGCCCTTCCTCACAGCAGAGACAATCATTAACATTCACAGGGTTCTTTATATTTTCAAAAGTCCTTTTACTACATGTGTCATCTGAAAATTTGTTCCCTGTGGTGATGCTCTAGGGTAGGTCTGATTATTATTCTCTTTAAAAACCAGCAAAACGATTTGCTGAGTGCAACACAGCCAATATAGAGTGGCTTTGGGTCTAACAATTAAGATACGTGACTCTAAATGATTATCTACTATATATTTATATGTATGTATTTATATACATATATTTTACATATTTTTAAATTGTAACCACCTATCTCAAAATTAATAAGAAGGAGAAACGGTAGGTAAGAAGAAGTAGAAGCAAAAAGAGGCAAGACAGTGCTGCACTGAAGACTAAAATGCCCTTGTAATGGTGCACCTGGATCCTCAGAACTTTCCAGAGTGAAAAGACGGTCTTTAAACATGATACGTCGATTTTAACTAAAGAGGAAACACTGGGTCATATTCACAGATACGGTTAAAGTGAGGTCATCCTTCCTACAAAATGAAGCCCCAATAAAATGGTGAGCTGAACTCCTCTGGAATCAAGTGAGTGTTCTAGACACAGCAGCTTCTACTAAGTGCCCAGAAGAGATGAACCAATGGTGTTATTCATTCAGTTGCTGCTTCATGTATTAATAGTTCTTGTTCAAGCTGTGAAATTCTCATTCACCTACAACTTTGCTAGAATCTGTCCTATATCTGGCTTCAGCAAAATTTTGAAGTTTCTGCTTCATAAAAAAGCATGTATGAAACATTCCAGATCGCTGCAATGATGAACTGGTGTTCCTCAAGATCTGAGGGATTCTGCTTTACTGAAGTTGTTCAAGTGGAAGGCTGGATGACCGCTTTCTAGGGCTGGTGTGAGTCACTCCCCCAAGTGGAGGAAACTTGAATTGACGACACGTTTTTATCCAGAAGTAGGCATTTTTTTTTTTCCCTAGATGGTGCAACAAATGAGTTAGCAACAAAGTTCCAAAGGGTTTCTAGAAGGATCCTGGATGTTTCTGGAAAAGAGAGGTTATTTTCTTGCCATGTTATCATAGTTTCTACTGATTTTGTATTCAGATGTGCCACAGCTGTCTCAACATCCAGGGAGATGAAAGCAGCACAGAGGAGCTACGAACACACCCATCAGTGAGTGGACTTTGGTGGGAGACTGAAAAATATAGAGCCTATGAGGGAGTGTTGCTGGCTAGATAGAGCCCATGTATATATTTTTGTGACGAATTTCCCCTGATACAAGGGAAAACTGAATTCACATGGTATGGCTGAGGGCAGCAACAAAAGGCTGTGCCTTTTAATGGGTTTCTGAAGATGCTGCATTCCCTCCTTTGACAAAGGAAGCATATTAATAAAGGGAGAGTGGCTGGTAACCTGCTACCGAGGGTGGGGCTGTGCTGGCTGTCTGTGATTAGAAGGCTTGCTGCATTTAATACATCCCCTATCCACAATGAAACAGCTTCATTTAATAAAGCAGTATTACTGCTGACACAAATGTATTAAAAAGTTGGCATAAGCAGTAGTCTAAAGCTCTTGGGAATATTCCACCTGCCGGAGGGAAGGGTGGCAGGAAGATGCAGTCCTAAATAGGCCTGTAATTATTTTCCTGGATACTAAAAGACAATGGCAACAGCACGTGATTCCTGTGAAGCCAACAGAGTTCACAAATGTAAAATACCACTTTGGGGTAAGGATACACGCACACATTACACACACACATTTCAACTAAACAAATCTGTCCTTTCATCCTTTCCTGGAACAATAGGAAACTCTTAGGTCACCAATATAGCTTTCTTTCAACGTATTTTTATCTCAGGGAAATGTGGGATCTTTTATTCAGACATGGCATAAACAAAGTTGGGGTAGAAGAGAAGTACTGAATCTCAAGACAAGGCCCGGGAGTTTGATGGACAAATTTTCTCTTTGAAACAAGTTAGTCATTTATCTCCTGGGAGAATTCATTACAGACAAGGCTCACAAATCTATTTGAAAGAAATCAGCATTATAAAATATAAATATGGGACTGAAGCCCAGCAATTACAGCTCATTTAGATCAGTGTGCATTTTTTTTTTCTTTCATTCTTTATGAAAGGAAAAAGAGGAAACAGCAGTGAGCTGTGAGAAAGGCACCAGAGCCCGTATGGAATCACTGTATTACCATGGGGCACTGGCTTTCTTCATGTGGAAAATGGGGATAATCACACGTTCTGTTCTTAACCTCCTGGGTTCATATGAGGATTCAAACAGATACTGTGGGTGAAATTATTTTGAAAGAATAACACAGATGTAAGATGTATCTAAAATTTCTGCTAACCATGAAAGGATTGGGAAATCAATTTGCTCAAACACAGATCAGTGGAAAGACGAACATCTATTGACACAGGAAGGCTGGTGGGTAACATGTGGAGGAGACATGCATTTCTGGGATTCCTGCCATGTCAGGACCCATTCATCCCCCTGGACCTGCTCAGGATAACCCTAGAAGCTTGAGCTCATTATGTTCAATTTCTGCATGAATAGCAGAGTAAGAGAAGGAATATGAAACCCATACAACTCACAGGGAGAGTGAGAGCACCCAGTACCCAGGTTCTGTCTCTTTCATTTGAGATGTAGCCCAACTCTACCAGTTACTCACTGTGTGATCTTGGTCAGGTCAATTTCTTCTTTTGAAAAACAAAGGAATTTCCTCAAACTTAGTAATTTAAATACAATTTTCATGACTTTGTTAAATCTATACACTACCTATTATTTAATGCTTTTCTAAATTTAGTAAGAAAAACCCATTGTTTCTGTAAATGGGAAATCAGTATTTTTCTAACAGTCATTAAAATACAAAGCAACTTTTCCAATGTATATCAAAATGGCCAGCTATGATAATAAAAAGGTACTCATCTGTCTTCTTCCTAGGCTCCACAATTTGGGAAACACTAGGTCAGACAACCCTTAGCTCAGCTTAGCTCTGGAAACCTGTGTTCTGATGTGGCTCAAAGGGCCAGACCTGTGCAGAGTTCCTGAACCAGCTCCCCCATACCTTGGCTACACTTTTACAGTGGTTTCTTATTCTGTTTCAAATACTTTTCCTCCATCCTTTCTTTCTTATTTTTTCTACAGTCTTTCCAACTTTTAGTTTCTAGCCCTCTTCAATGCAAATTTCAGCAAGCTTTTTCTGAGAATCAGTGTGGGCAGAAGCATGTGGTAGGTGTTATAGGGGCTTATAAAATGAATAAAGAATGCACATAATATATGAGTCAAGAGTCAAAACAGATGAAACAGGTTAAGAAAAAAGCTTACAAAAATTGCTGTTAACATACAATATTGTAATGTAATCTAATAGAGATATAGATAGAGTTGAAGAACAAATATGCATATTGGATTGAAAAGGCACTACAACGGCCTCCAAATTCATAACCCGTATATCAGAGGCCTAGGATGCGAATTCAACTGGCAAGCATGTTTGGCTCGGCATGCAAATTACTTAAAAAAATAATGGAATGCTTCCTTTCAGTCTTCAGCACTCTCTATGATCTTACCCCAGACCTATCTTACTTATTTATATGCTCTACCTTCCCATGAAAATGTTTGAGAATATACATTCTCTGATAAACTTCAACCCCCAACCCTATCTCCATGCCATTATACAAAAGTAGGAGAATGAGGCCCAAAGTGGCTAATGGCCTTGTTGTTTGTGGCAGATCTGGGACTAGAATCCTATAATTCTTTATTATCATGAAAGTGCTTTAGTAAATTCAATCTACAATGATGCTTCCAGAATCTATCACTCTTATACTGTGTCCTCAAAGAGATGATAATGAATCAAATCTTGAAAGAAGAGATTTTGATTGAGGAAGTTTGCAAAAAAAAAAAGAAAAAGGTTGAGGAGAGCGGATTGGGGAGCATGAGAGGTGAAGGAGATACACATTAAAACCAAGCCAGTGCAAAAGAACAGCAGGTAGATCGGAATGCAGCTCAATTCCTCCTAGGGCCTGCAAGGTAAGGAAGATGAGAACATGCAAGATGAGAGAGCATAGAACTAAAGAGTCGAGGCTCCACCACAAAGGTTAAGTGTTATTTTAAGAACTATTTGCAGGTACAAAGTTACGTATCTGGAAATACCCTGTTTTAGAACTAATAGGAAACAAGTCTAAAAAGTCAGGGTGGTCATGAGAAATAGAAGGGCTTGAAAATTAATTGAGATGTCTTAGTAAATGTACTTAGATATCACACAGTGCAAATTGATTCTTCTCAAGAAGAGACAGTGGCTCCAGAAAGGTTATGAAACTTGCTCAACTTTACCTGGCTGGGTAGACACAGAAAGAAACCAGGTACCTGGCCTCTGCACTTCCAGTTTGGTGTATTTTTCCACTTGTTTTGGGTTGGGGTTAATATAATAGGCAATAAAGATAATGGTGATGTGAACGTATAGTTTGAGGAGTGAAGTTTGCTAAATGCAGGAAAGACTGGAGTAGAAAGTAAGGGGGAAAAGAGATCTACATCTGCTACTACTGCTTCCCGGCCTTATTTTAGAGCCAGGGTTTCTTTGTTGCAATTACCAATATCACCATCCCCCTTCCCAAGAACCCGATAAATGAAATTTAAAATCAATGCTTTTTGCAAAACTCACCAACTTACCACTCCCACTCACCCTACCCATTACGCCTCCTGCAGATACATCACCTTGCAAACAAGTTGCCGCCTACAAGTCCTCTTGTAACCTCATAAGCTTGCATAACTTCTATTATAACATCATCGAGTGAAGGCACAGTCAACCACTAGTCATGGTAAAAAGCACCTAGGACATATTTCTGAGCAACTACAGGGCAATTTATTTTCCATCTGCCCAGATCCATGTCAACAGTTCACTTTCCGACTTCTGAAATCACAAAGAGTTTCTGTTGACCAGAATTTATCGAGCTGTTTTAGAAAACACCTAATGTCAGCAAAGGGAACTATTTTTATCACTGCATGTTGTTTAACAGCCCTTGATGGTGATCAGATTTACTGCATCTATAAAAGGCAGGACAACCCAAGAGGCTGAGCCAAGAACTTTGAATTTCTAAAGAACTAAGCATTACACAGCAAAGATTCTAGCTAGCACCTCACAAAGCAAGGAATAAATGGTGCCACTAAACAGAAAAGTAAAGACATAAAGAATTAGGCATATAACCATAAGGATAAGTATTTAAATTATCTTCTTAATACTAACCCCTCCTCAGAGTTTAGTAATCCAGAAAATATTTATTGAGCAGTAACTATGCGCAAGGTTCTGTTCCAGATATTAAGAGGGTCAGTAAATAAATAAATAAATAAATAAGACTTAATCCTTTTCCTTCAAGAGCTCTCAAAATAGTGAGGCATAGAGAGATGTAAATAACTTCTCGTAATATCTAATAGGATGTTTTAAGTATTATAATAGAGGTCAAAGCAACATGCTGAAGCTTGCCCAGAGGAATTGACTCTAGAAAGTTTTAAAAGGTTGATTATTATACAAACAAAATTTAACAATTTGCAAGCAATAATGTGGATTAAATCAACTTTTGACTGAAAATTAATTAAAATAACTAAAACTGCAGCCATTTAAAACGCTGAAATTTTGTCTACAAGTTTATTAATAGAATAGGGATTTTAAAATGTGAAGGCAATTTTCTGGTAAATGTTGGCTAGACTCCACCAGAAAGAGGAAAAGCTGTTAGCTCCAACGACTCTTAAAATTAAGTGTTTGTAGGTAGTACTTCTCAGGTAACTGGATTAATACAGGGCCCAAAGCAGGTTTTGCTGTCTGCCATTTTCTTTTTCCTGTTTTTGTTTTTAGCCTTCCAACAATTCAGAAATGAACAATCATCCAATAACAAAGAGAGCCAGAGTCAAATGGATCAGATCGTGGCTAGATTTAGGAGAAGTTATATCACCTGTAGAAAGTTGGGATCTTCGGTTTGGTTGGCTTTCTTTATAATGCAATGGGAGTCATCACCCTAACTGGTTCCATGGGAGCCCGTTAGAGCCTTCCTTTTTCATTACACAGTTTAGGAGGGTTTCATTGAGGTCCCCCTCTTCGTATGGATTTCCATTTTTCAAACTGGGAAGTTGGTGGGGGCCTCTGAACAGAGGCCAGTGATTGGAGTGGTAGAACACCAAACCAAGAATGAATGCCAAGACTGATTATTTCAGCAAACTCACTCTGTGGTACCAATTTGATTATTGCTTTCAATATCATTATTTAACAAATGGCATTTCAAAGAAGGAGAAAACAATTTGTAAAGTTTAAGGAACATGCTGGGTGCCGGACATAGTTCGTACATGGACTAGATGGACACCAAGATGTGGGTTCTAATAAGCCCTGAATCAGTGCTACTAAGGACTTACTTAAAATTGTCCATAAACATGTGGGAAGAAACACCATTGAGGAGATATTAAAAGGGTACACTCATCACTCATGACTAAAATTAAAGTATAAAAATTGTATAGATAACAACAGCAATTTTCAGAAGGTCAGATATTTGACCTCCCTTAAGACTCATTTAGCCCATAAGTTGATGACTACTCTAGAGTTAATGTTTCCCCTTGAAGTCTTTGTCTTGGGTGTCTGGGGAGAGTTTAATACCTACCAATACCATAGTATGCATAGCATTAGAATTGGAGTGTATTTAGACAACTGTAATCCATTTCCCTAAATCGTATAGCCTAGGAAACTTAGGTTCAGAAAGATAAAGTATTGCCCAAAGTCACTAAATGCTAGTGCTAGAGCCAGAACTAGAAGCTCAGCATGGAGAGAGGAAGCAGACTGCCTCTGAACCTTTTATTTTCTCCTCAGCCACAGCCCTGTGTCCTGCATGCTCAATATCTCAATGGAATGACACTTACTAACCTCCCCACTGGCCCATAGCATCAGATCCAGAAGGCAGTCTCCAAGTATGTTCTCTAAAACATTCCACCTTCCTGGAACCCTCTGCTCCATTGAATGGAGCCCCTTTCTCTAAATTTTCTTCTGACTTCTCTGACTCCTTATTCTCATTCACTGTCACAGGTCTCTAAAATGTTGGTCTTCACTAGACTCCCATCCTCAGCCTGCTTCTTTTCTATCTTTGCATTTACTTCCTGAAACATCTCTGCAGACTTACATGGATCATATGCTAATAATTCCTGGTTATATGCTAATAACTCCTAAAGGAATATCTATGAGCCAGACTTGACCCCTGAGCTGCTGGTCTCCTGGGCATCTCCATGTGGATTCCCTACAGTCATTCCAATTAACATGTCACCAACGTATTTCAAGACACACACACACACACACGCACTCTCTTTCTCTCCCGCCCCCCCATCCATATATCTACAAATGTGTGTGTGTATCCTGTGTCAGAAATAATATAGTTGTAAAAAGTGCTTTGAGCTTCAAGTTAAAGACACAGGGCCTAAGAAAGGGGGCAAGGCAAAGAAACAAAGAAGCAAATGATTCCATCTTGTATATATGGGAGGAGGGGCTGGAACATGATTCAATTCTTTCGATTCATACTCAGTTAAATATAAGTTGCAAATTGCTTCAGAAAATAATAGAAAAAGAACAGAAAGAGAACATTAAGAAAATATAAAAAACAGATAAGATGAAGCAAGATATCAGAAGTAATAATATTAAGCTATAAATATAATAATGATGAAGAATTTTTAATAACAGATATGCTATGCTTTTTCATAACATGGGATGCTTAGTGAAAAAAAGCAGGCTATGAAATTGCTTGCACATGGATCACAACAATGTCTAACATGCCAGGATGTTGACAGGCAGCTGAATGTAATAGTTTTAAATATGTATCTTAGAATCCCGCAGATCAGGACTTGAGTTCCCAATCCACGAAGCACCAACTGTGTGACCGTGAGCCACCTATCAAACCCACTGTGCCTCAATGTCTTCTTCTTTTTTAATGAACATAGTAATAGTAGTTTGTCGGTGAAGGTTAATTTAAAACTATCTTCCAGCTTTAGGAAAGTTCCAGGCACAAAGTACATGCTCAATAAGTGGTTACAATGATTTACGCTATTAACCGCTTGGTAAACAGTATGCCAGTGTCTTTGATTCATTCCCTAAGAGCTCATTTCGCAAAACAATATTGGGGACGAAGCTTGGAAGGGAAGTAAGGAGGCCTGAATCCTGGCTCTCCAACCATCAATAAAAAGCTCAGTGATGTTGAGTAATCCACCTGAATGCCCTATGCAACGAGGAGCTGGTCTCAATGCCCCTGCAGGTTCTTCAGAACTCTATCATAATGGTCAGAGGAAGGATAAATAAAAGAAGGAGAATAACAGTGTCAAACATAGACTCTGGCCCTCTCTTTGTGTTTTGGTTTGCCTTGCCTTCCAGGTTACTCTCTGTAGAAATAAAAGCATGCTGTGGAAATGAAACCACATCATCACCTTTTCTTCTGGAAGAGCCTGCTGATGATGGAGGAGAGAAGCGCACTGCAGACTCTTTCTATTAAAACCCTGATCAGAAAAGTAAATCAGGCTCTGCCACCTGACCGTGCAATCACAATGTTCAGCATGTAAATTATATGGATTTCCACTTTTATCAAACAATATTCCTTCACCTCCATTATTCCTCATCAGTAGCAATGGTAGTAAGATCCGAAGTTCAAACATTTTCTTAACTTACTGAATAATTAAAAAATAATTAAAGTTCATTGCTTCACTGCTAAACTGGGCCTTTAGCCATTTCTCTCTCTACATTCTGAGGACCAATATTTTATGTCCTAGAGACACATTTGCTACCACCCACAGTGGCAAAGGGACCAGCCAATTACAGCCAGCACCTCTGAGAGAGATGGCATCTCTCCTGGGTTAAGGCCTCAATGATCCAACCTGCAGCTGCTGAGAGACAGACTCTCCAGGGAAGCAGCACAGTGGATGGAAGACGGCAGACAAAACTGGGCTACAAAGTGGCTGAGTTTGTTTTTAATAACTATGATGAAATGAGACACTAATGGGATAAAACAATTTTTAATGCAATGAATCTGAAGAAATAAAAGACGACCTTGCAAACCCTTAGTTAGATGTTACAGCCAAAGCACAAAGAGTAGGGAATGAATTAGGGGTCAAAACTCTGGAATCTCTCCTGCCCAACAAACAAATAACAGTTCTTAATTTCCTCTGGCAGGAGATTGATGATCACATCTGAAACAACAAGAAGAATTTGTGAGCTGTTTCCAAAGCAGATGGAGAGGGACCGCACTTCAGAGTAAGTCTAAAATTCCATCTATCTTGACAAAAGCTTGCTAACTGACTGAAAGATGAACCTCTGCTCACTAGGCCAGGCATAAAAGAGGCTGTGACAAGAATGGTGAGAGAGTTTCTTAAATAACAAAGGCAGACAGGAACACCCATTAGTCCAAACCTCAAAGAGACAGGGCACAGGCATAGCCAAACTTCCCATTATGTACTTCAAAGTCCAGAAAAATGAGCCCCCTGCCTCCACAAAAAAAAGAAAAGAAAAGAAAAATGATAGAGGTACCAATTTTAAAGGGCTTTTAGAATTCTAACATGCAGATTGCTTCAGTAAGAAATTCTAGATTTCAATAACCTGCAGAGTAAGGCCACTTGGGATATTTATTCTGGGATTCTGGTATCCAACCAATATAAGAATCTATTTAGTTCCTCTAATTCCATTTTCCTCCAGACTTCAGACCTTATTAAATCCTGGATATCCACCTACATAATCTAAGTTACAGACGCTTATGGGTGAGTGTTTTGTACATGCCAAAAAAAATTCATTTAGAAGGGATCTGAAAGTTGGACGTAAACAACCCAAGAAAGATAGCACAGAGAATTCTAAAAGGGAAGAACGGAAAAATAAGGTTTGAGGAGGTAGAAGGTTCTGATTAGGAAAAGTAAAAAAAAGAGAGAGAGAAAAGCAGAAGACGTGGCACTATCTCCTCCATCCAAAAGGATAGACTTGGAGATAAGCTACCGGTCTGGCTCACTGACATCCTTTAAGGTCTGTAAGTAGTGGTCAGCAGTCAGTTCCAAGTTAGTCAGGTGGAGGAGGTTCACACAGGAGGTCTGGGATAATTGATTACAGAGAATGGTAAGGCTTGAAGATGTCTGAGAGGTTAATTGCTCCAATCTTCTCCTTTCATAGGCCAGGAAAGAGAGGTTTAAATTTACTGGTCAAAGTGGTACAGCAAACACAAGTTATTATGAGTTCTATTGGCAACAGGGAGTCCAAAGCTTCCCAATTTAATGTTCTTGTCCCTATTGGACATCAGCAGGGATCAGCTTAGGCACCTCATTCTCATCTTCATTATTTGAACTGTCTGCAGCTTTAGAAGAGCTTTTGAATGTCATCAAGATCTTAAAGCTTTCTCCATCCTTCCCTTGCAATGTACCCCTTTATATTGGTTCTTTCTCATTTTTATCAATTCTTTATTGCCTCACGGTGCTGGGCACAGTACAAAACTCACTAAATGACATTCTATCAAGGAGGAGATGGTCACCAAAGATCCGAGGTATTCAGTGAAATATTTCCCATTTGGAATGTAAGATCCTGGGCAGAGATAAGTGGAATTGTATTTCCAAGGACATACCAAGGTACCATAGGCCTTGGTTCTTATCTTAGACAATCTAGTGTCTCAGGGTCTCAGAGGTTCTGCAATTAACCAGTTAATGTAAGTGGCCTGGAGCTAAGGCTAGGGAATATGTGCAGATGCCAGAAGTAGTGCCTGAGTAATCCTTTCCTTTGCACAGTGCTTACTTCTTGCAAAGTGATTCTAGATCTAGCATCATGCCTAATGCACCCAAGAGGATCCCTCAATGTTCAGTGAGCTGTAGAGAGCAACATCAAATTTATGACATGTCCTGTGTGTGGTATTATGACATCACCACCATCTAGCTTTTGGTTTTGGCTTCCTAAGAGCTATTTATTCATTTGAGCACAACTACCTAACAGGTCCATACTTGGCCTTTGTAGTGATTTAACAAAGACCTGCATCCAATGCTCTGATTATTTTCTATATTCAAGTTATGCCCAATTCATTTGTTCCGTTTTCATTAAACAAGTTATTTCTGCACCAGCAAAAGGTCAATTTAATTGCAACAATAACCTTGAAAAAGACAATCCAATCAATACAATTGAATTATATATGTGCACTAACATTTACCTTGCTACTTCCAACAGCAAATTGCAAACGGTAGCAATTAACAGCAATTTATTTCTGCTTTTCAATAACTCCCTCACTTCCCAGCCCCATTAAATAAACTCTTGTGAGACCATTCACAAACTGGGTCTTGAAATCAGCAAGCATTTGATGCTGGGATGGGCACTAAATGGGGGAAACAGGTAGCCCTCGATCTGAAGGAGTGCCCAATCCACTTAGAGAGGCAAGACATCAACAGGTAAAAAGTTAAATCATAGGCCAAGCGTGGTGGCTCACGTCTGTAATCCTAGCACTTTGGGAGGCCGAGGCGGGTGGATCACGAGGTCAGGAGATCGAGACCATCCTGGTTAACACGGTGAAACCCTGTATCGACTAAAAATACAAAAAATTAGCCAGGCGTGGTGGCGGGCGCCTGTAGTCCCAGCTACTCCAGAGGATGAGGCAGGAGAATGGCATGAACCCGGGAGGCGGAGCTTGCAGTGAGCCGAGATTGCGCCACTGCACTCCAGCCTGGGCGACAGAGTGACTCCGTCTCAAAAAAAAAAAAAAAGGAAAAGTTAAATCATAATCACAGTTTCAAATTGTTGTTCAGAATTTAAAATAAAAGAGATGTCATGAAGCACCACCTCATTAGCTGTCAGATTAATAGGACAGAAAACAGTTGTCATAGGGAGTCAGGGGAAAGAGAGGTCCCTATAGGCTTTGATGGTTTCATGAGTCTTAGAGAAGGCGCAGGAATGTACACACTGAATGACAAGCAGGAATGGGATGAGAAAAAGCAAGAAAAATATGTGAGGAAAGGCATAGAAGGCAGAAGTGAAAATGATACATCTGTGGGACTATAAGGAAAATAACCTAATAGAAGAGTGGTTATGTAAGGACGCGTTGTGGATGTGATCTAAATATTCATCCCCTGGTTAAAATATTTCAAAACAAAGAATGTGAAAACGAAAGTGACACAATTTTAGGGAAAGTACGAAAAACCACTTCAGCTACAGGTAGCTTTCCAAAACACATCCTAGTAAAACAAACGATTAGGAACATGCCCTAAATGAATATTTTTCATAGGCTCTCATGTTTGCCAGTGACTCGAATAAGAGACAGAGCTCATTGACAAAGAATTCGCAAAGAACAAAGCTGGTTCTGAACACTGCAGCCTGTGCAGGTTATTCTCAGAAACTTCAAGTAATAACAATACACATTTTCAGCTCAGCTGCCCCGGCTTTCCAAACCAAATGCTGCCTTGAGATAATGAATTCAAAAAGGGGAACTCAACTGTGAACACTTTGCAAGGTTCAGCAGCGTGGAAAATCCTTTTGTGCACTTCATAATTTTCTGTTTGTTTTAGTCTCTGAACAATAAAAACGCCTGCTTTGTCACATGCACATAAACTAGTTTTCGGGGCAGGTGAAGAGTCTCCCACCTGGCTCTCGCTTGTAGGTCTGCTAGATTTTCCATGTGGATTTTCGTATTTCTCTGTTGAGATGTGTAATGTGGAAATGACTACAGAAACTCACAATATTTCTCTGTGAGCACCACGCTGAGGATGGTTAGCTCTGGGATAAGTAAGCCCCAGAGCCGAGATCCCAATGGCCCTAAGATACTGCCCAGTTGTATGATTTTAAGATGTACAAAATGAAAGAAGTATTAGGTTGGTGCAAAAGTAATTGTGGTTTCCTGATGTTACTTGCAATGGCAAAACCCCCCACAATTACTTTTGCACTAACCTAATAAAAGAGGTGCCACTGTCTGAAGCCTGACTTAGCTTCCCTGTACTGTGGACTTGTTCTGTTTGAGCAGTGTTATGTGCCCAGGCCAGTAGTTACTAATTCCTTAGATAAAAATCTGCTCCATGAACAGAACTCTTGACTAGAACCAGGCTTCCCCAGGAGGTAGTGAGCCTGTGGGCACTTGTGTTCTGAGAAAAGGTAGAAGGGAATTCTGCTCTAGGCATTTGGGCTAAATGACCATGGTCAGAACCACTTTTCTCTCTGTTAAGAGCCGCCTACGGTAGATTTTTCTTTCTCTGAACATCACATATTAGTCAATCTACAAATAACATTTACTGGATTCTGTAAAAGGAAAGACAAAGCATATGTACTTTCCTTTCTTCCTACATAATAATGGCCAGAAATTTTGATCCACATTAATTTATTACACCATGGTTCTGACAAACACTATACTGCAAAATTTCTTCTTTAGTTACTTGGAAGCTAACAAAATAGACAGTTTCTGTTCATGTTAGGTAATTAATATCCCTCAGTCTGTGTTTTTCTTCTTCGTCCAGCCAGAACCTTGACTCTTTGATGTGTGGCCAGAGATAAGAGGCCACGTTTGATGCAGATGGCCCTGCAGGCTGCTGCATTGATGTCCCTTAGTAGAAATTGAGGCAAAAGCCAGTCAGGATGTGGAGGAATTGGGACTTTCAGTCAATGGGAATATAAAATGTTACAGCCTCTTTGGAAAAGGGTTTGGTTGTTCCTTAAAAAGTCAAACATACTCTTTCATATAAACCTATTCTAGGTATCTACCCAAGAGTAGCTGTTCTACTCCTACATATTTAACCAAGAGAAATGAAGGCATGCAAAAACTTGTACACAAATGGCCAGAGCAGCTTTATTTGTTATAGTTCCAAGCTGGAAACAACTCAAATGTCCAGTATCCAGGTGAATGGATAAACAAACTGTAGTATATACACACAATGGAATGCTGCTCAGCATCCATCACCATCGATACACGATGCAATATAGATAAATCCCGAAATAATCATGTTGACAGAAAGAAGCTAATACAAAAAGAGCACATATTGTTTGATGCCATTTATATAAAAGTCTAGAAAATACAAACTAATTTATACTAACAGAAAACAGATCAGTCGTTGCCTGGAGATGAGAGTGGGATGTGAAGGGGGTGCAAATAGTCCAAGGAAATATTAGGGCATCGTGGATCTTTTCATCATCTTGATGGAAATGATTATCTTGTGGAAACCGTCAAATAAAAAAACTTGTCAAATTGTTTATTTTAAATATGTACAGTTTATTAGATAACAATTATATCCCAATAAAGCTGATTTTACAAAAGATTAGAAAAATAGCTTAGAAGAAAAAGGAAGACACAGGAATTCCCCCTTAATGTCTTAGTTATGACCCCCATAATGTTTCTTACTACTCACTACTGAAATAAAAATTTAAACCAAATAACATGCTCATGTCTGAAGAAGGAAATTCATAAAATAGCATTCTATCTGAACATGTTGGTTTCTTCTCTAAACAACCTGGCTGATACTTGTGGAGTCACTCTCTAGCTCTTGACCTAGTTCTGATCTGCATTTGGGCCTGTATTCAAACGACCTCTGTTTTACACCTCCAGAAACTGTTTCTGGCCCTTTGCTGCTCCCTCCGCCTCTCTCCTCCAGTGGTGCTTGTGAAAACCCATAGGCCGGACCCTGGTGGCAGCATAGCTATTCTGCTCCATCTAGCGGGATCCCTGCGGAACGAAGAAAACACACCACCCAGAGTCACCATCGAGAAGAGAGAACAGACCCAGGCTGGCAGAGGAACAGCTCGGGCCAGACTGCTGTTCAGCTGCCCTGTCTGGATAAGGGAGGCATCTGGGGAGATGGAGCCAAACTCTGAGTGGGAAATGCTGTTGTTTGAGTTGACACTTAGACAGTGAGGGCTGGGACAGATGTAAACGTTTCCTGCTGCAGCGCAAGATGGAAAGATCACAGGAGGCTGGCACCTTTGATTTGGCTCTCACAGTACCACAAGGAAAGCCAGCAATGCCAGGCTATTTTTAATGCTCAAAGAGCCTAGCAAAAGATTTATGACTACAAATATGTAGTGTGGGAGAGATAAATTGAAGTAGGACTCTCCCAGCTCCAACAGAGGAGTCAGCCTGCCAGCCTGGTCAATAAAGTATTTAAGCCCTGAGTGCTGTGTGGGTTGTCATAGATTAAAATTTGAAAATCTTTTATGGTGTAACAAGGTCCTTAATTATAACTCTGAGCTTTGGATCATTTGCAGGTTGTGCAAACAGCAAGAGTTATGCCACAGTGAACATCCTTGGATACAATAGCCTTTCAATCCAATGTCCATGAGAGAAAACACTCAATTCTCAAGTTCAGAATTATTTTCCTGGAATAAAGGAATCTGAGAGATTTCCACCATAAAATCGTCTCCAGTCTCAGTTGTACTTGGTATTATTTCTTTTATGGAATTCAGAGAATCTAATGAGCTGACGGAAGTTTCAAGGTGATTTTGTTTTCAACTCTTTTTCTTTTGTCACTCAATATTGCTAAAACATTCTTTCTAAAATTTAAGATTCATGATGATTTAACTTGCTGTGGATTTCAGCTGCTGATGAACTTCTTTGGATGACAGTTATTAAATCAACAACCTCTCTTGGAAAAAAAGGAGTCTTGAGTCGGTAACTAATAGGACTTGAATAGCAAAATATTTAACTACCATCAATAGATTATACTAAAGTAGTTTTGATTCTTGAAGAATGTCTGGCATTAATCTACAGCAAAGTTAACCTTATCCTTAGGCTCAGTGCTTGGGACTGACTTCTACATCCAACTGCCATATAATCGGGTAATCTCAGAATATCATTAACCTAGAGTTAGTTAAACGCCCTATACAGATGAATTTATCTTATAAAATAGAAATCATGTATAGGCCTAAATATAACATAGATGATAGATAGATAGATAGATAGATAGATAGATAGATAGATAGATAGATATAATAGATGAATAGATAGATGGAGATATAGATGTATACATACATACGGCATTTTATATATAGGAATGTACGAAGGGTATTCATGGACCTGTATAGCTCATAATGAATGTATACGTTATATCTAGGCCCCAGATGAATCTTAACTTATAAAACAGAAATTTCCTAAAATGCTTTAAAGTAATAGAATCACTGTGCCATCTAGTAGCTCCTCCTCCTTCCTCCCTCAACTGACTCTATTTACCATTTTCAAAGAAACTTTCAAAAATGTTTGATGAAGTTTTTTTTAACCTATATTTCTCAATTTTTCTGGTCACTGAGTAAATAAATACTGCAGTGCATTAGAAGTACTCCTGATTTTTTTAAAAAAAGGACTCTATAAAACCAATCACATTTGCAGTGAAAATAATTTCCAGTTGGTTAGAGATGAATTTGTGAAGATGGTATACTTTTATAATGGCCCTTTAAATATGAAGGCAGATTGAATAGGACAAAGTGGGTGTCCTGACCGAATTAGAACTCCTTCACCTGCCTGAATTGGCAGCCGACTTCCATGCTAACTTCTCCATTTTTCCAACCTTGTCAATTCAACTCAGGGAATTTAGGGCAGTGGGAAGGGCATTCATGGACCTGTCTGGCTCCTAAAACGCCACCCAGCCTCAGAGGTCTAACTATACTCACACGTGAAGTAAATGGCAAATTCCTGAATATACATACCCTGATGCTACTTCAGAAGATGTACCCAACATATCCATGTTTTACGCTATATGTTAACTCCCTCAAACAGTTAAATCCTGCCTCTTCCTAAAAGCCCAGGTTGAACCTTGGCTCCACAGTGAAGATTTTAATGATCTTACATTCCCACATGAAATCTTCTTGTCTCTATACCTATAAATTACACTATGGTATTAATGATGAGGGAGCAAAAAAAAAACAGAATCGTGTAATAGGGAGAATTTTTTTCCCAGGGTTATTAATTCTGTCTGGGAAGGAAAGAGAAACAAAGATTTGGACACAAAATGAGTATGAATATATGTTAATGTACCATGGGAGCCAAAGAGATTGGGTGGGTTTCACAGGGCTATACTCGAGAAATAATTTGAGCAAGTAATCTGGTGAGAAGGAGTGGGACTAGGGTGCACACATCTGTGGAGATGGCTGGAGGCAGGAATAGCAAGCAATTTCCGTGGAAAACATCAAAGACTGAGTGTTGCAGGGGAAACACAAGGTACTAGCATTAACACCATAGAAGTTCTCAAAGCTGGGTTGAGTTCAAGTTATTTTGTGTATTCTCTAAGATATCCTAAAGCCGAGGCCAAGTGATGACTTATGTTGTTGATCATTATTTCATGTGTGTCTTAGAGTCACCACTTAGATTGGACAGGGACTTTGTTCATCCTTCTCTAATAACTTCCATTGGGATGAACCAGAACTCAGCTCACTGAGGGTGTTCAATACTCATTGCTGGGTTCTCTCAGTACCACCTGAGAGGTATGTAGGATGCCCATACGGTAGTCCCCACTTATCCATGCTTTCACTTTCCAGAGTCTCAGCTAACTGTGGGCAACCGTGGTCCAACAACATGAAATGGAAAATTTCAGAAATAAACATTCACACAGCTTTTATTACAGTATATTGTTACGACTGTTTTTTTGTTTTGTTTTTGTTTTTTTTTTTTTTTTTTTTTTGAGATGGAGTCTTGTTTTTGTTGCCCAGGCTGGAGTACAATGGCTCAATCTCTGCTCACTGCAACTTCCGCCTCAAACGATTCTCCTGCCTCAGCCTCACGAGTAGCTGGGATTACAGGCACATGCCATCACGCCTGGCTAATTTTTGTATTTTTAGTAAAGACGGGGTTTCACCATGTTGGCCAGGCTGGTCTCGAACTCCTGACCTCAGATGATCCACCCGCCTCAGCCTCCCAAAGTGCTGGGATTACAGGTGTGAGCCACCATGCCAGGCCATAACTATTCTATTTTGTTATTAGTTATTGTTGTTCATCTTTTACTGTACCTGATTTATAAATTAAACTTCATCATAGGTATGTATAAAAAAATAGTGTATATAAGGTTCAGTACTATTAGACATCCACTGCGGAGCTTGGAACGTATTCCCCGTGGATAAGAGGGGGGCTATTGTATTCGCTTCAACTTAACAAATATATTTATACATATGCCCACACACTACATACAATCACAAACACACTCCCCACACACATACACAAACATCCCCACACGATACGTAAATGACTTTCTGACAATCTCCCAAGTTTCGCATAGCTAAGCTGGGGGTGGTTACCCAGGTCTCAACTCTAGGCCAAAAGCTATTTTCAGCACTGAAATTCTCCCAGCATGAGAGCACTCTTCAGAGTACATCAAAAGTAGTATCTCATGGAAGAACTCTATCTAGAACAGACATCTTAAAAATAGCATAATAATTGTAATCTTTAAATACACACATGGATGGAAGATGTAGAATTGGTTACTATATTCAATTATCCTTATACTCAACATCATCTAATCCTGAGCTGGATGAATTGTTTAAGTGAAAAATTATGTTGTTTTTAGGCTAAAAATCTTCCCCTGCTCTGAAATATTTTACGCCCCCTCTTCACATTTTTACAACAATTAGCTTCTATTGTGAATACGGACTATATTAAGACTCCCAGCCCACAGATCAGCACGTTGTTCCCCATTCTGCCACCAGGTGGCCGGTACTAATTGATCTGATTTATCCCTGTGGCGTGAATTCCCAGGAGTGAGACTTAGAGACAATTCCGGATGTTTCTACCGTGTTGATGTCCTGTGGGGAAGCCAGTTTTACTTTACTTACCCTAATGACTATGTCCCTTCCCTCATTCAATCCCTCTATTTCTCTTTCAGAGCAAAGGGCTCTTTAACTTTTACGCTAGCTTCAGGATGTTTCACAAGCAAAGAGGTTCACTTTCTTCCAGTTAAGCTATGGGACTTGTCAGGAATTGTTTCATGTTCTTATTTCTTCATGATCTTAGGACTCACGAGAGTCTCTGAATTTTCTCTGAGTGAGCTATCATGCAGGGGCCTCTCTGCAGGCTGTCTACAAAATCTCTTTCACATCTGCATCGTTAACATCCTCCGTACTTCTCCTCCTCATTCCCTTCCCCAGCTTCATAATAAAAAGGCACATCAGCCTGTAACAAACTCTTGTCAAGACTCAAGGGCTTCTAATTAATTCCTTGTAATGCTATTTCTTATATCAATTAAGTCCTGGGGAACGAGCAACTCCCTGTCAAGGCCAGCTCTTTACAACTGCAGAGTGGAAGTCTTTCTGTGCAGGAAGTGGCTACATGAACTCGACTGCACAACGTGCTGTCAGCCCCTCCTTGCCTGCCATGCCGCCATTCCCCTTGCCCTGGGGCCTCAAATGACCTTGAGTAAAGTTGAGGTCACAGACTCATAAATGGACTTTTGTTTCTGGATTCTCCTTGTAAGAATGCACTATTACAGCCCAGAACAGTGTTGGAGCCAGGGGAGGGAGTCTTACTACTTCCTTCCTCTAGGTGAGGTATGCTCATTCCTTAAAGCTTGTCCTTGGAAGGCACAGATACCTAAAGGTAGCCTTAAGAGACATGTCAGGGGAGTGGCCAGGGGGAGCAAGAAAAAGAAGTGTCAACTTAGAGAAGGTGCTGGACCAAGAGCAGTTGTCGCCAACTGGGTATCCAGAATGAGCACCTTAGGAGAGGGTCCAGGCAGCCCTTCAATGAAGGGCAAGTCGAAGACCAACTCAACCTGCCACCACTTTGCCCAGGATATAGAATCTTCACAAAGCAAATCCTTTCCTTTTCTTGCTTCATTTCCCAATCTTGAGTTTCATATTCAGAACAGAATTTTAAGAACTCATGCCTATGAAACATCAATGCAGATCCTTAGAACCTCGTAGTTGGAGGAAGTATTCAAAGTCTTGTTGCCCAGGGCAGGGCTATGCAGATGTCTGTTCCACAGGTGTTTTCTCTGGCATCCAGTCTCACTAGACCCTTCCACCATGAAGGCCTGGCACATTTTGGAGTTAACAATGGTAACAAAAAAGGAACAAGAGTACCTCTCCTACTACTATCGCCAAGAACCACCACTGAGAAAACACAACAGTCAGTGTTTAGGTTTCTTTACAGCTATGTATAGATGCTCCTCAACTTTCAGTGAGACACATCCTAATACACCCATTGTAAGTTGAAAATATTCTACATTGAAAATACATTTAATACCCTGATAAACCCGTCCTAAGGTCAAAATATCATGCATTGAACCATTGTAAGTTGGGTACCGTATGTATTTTGAACAAACACATTATTCAATTTTTTAGCAAAAATGCAGACATTTAGTAACATATCCAAGGTAACCACATTGGATATTAGCAGGGCTGGGACCAGTGTCTCCACATGCTTGACTCAATCATATAGAATATTGCTTCTCTTGTATGACTTGTAAGACACTTATTCTGAACTCATGTCTTTGTGGCTGTGTTTTCTGATCTAAGGATGAGGTTACATGGACTGACAATGGGAAGTGATCCTTGAAATTTCAGGGTAATACTAGCTGTTGAGATGACACAAATGAAAACTGTGTATTTCTTTCAATACGTTCCTGCTTTCCCTCTTAAAACAGAGGTTTGAAAAAGCTTCCTTCTCTTTGCTTTCCCTCTTAAAACGGAGGTTTGAAAAAGCTTCCTTCTCTTTTGTAGTGAAAAAGTCCATGGAGCCTATAAATTGGTGCTGGCTCACATTTAATAGTGAGGAGAAGCCTACCACCATTTTGGATTCTCTGTGTCTGATTAGCCACAATGTTTTCCTTTTTGGGAATGAGCCCAGGAACACTCTATTTCACTTATCCTAGTGATTTCACAGATGTAAGGCTCTTTGACAAATAAATAAAAGTAAGTTCAAGGACACTTGTGCAAATAGACAGTAATCTATAGGCCTACTTTACTGTATTTTTAGACTGACTAGTTGTTCACTGAATCCATTTCCCTTTCCTCCTGCACACACTAGTAGATTACATTTCCCGGTATCCCTTGTGACAGACTGCTGCCTGAGTCTTCATTTGCAAGCAGGATAGGGAGGACTACAAGGCACTAGGTAATGAGAAGGCACAAGATGGAAAAAAGGCTAAGTAACAGTATGACTCTTTGGAAGAGACCACCCATCTCCCTCACTGCACTGCACTGATTTGACCAATAACGTCAACTCTCTTGAGAACTTAAGTGCAAGATACAGAAAGTGGGATTGCCACCATCTGAACCAGCAATCACATTAATGGGTATATACTCAGAGGAATATAAATCACTGTACCATAAAGACACATACACACAAATGTTCATTGAAGTACGATTCACAATAGCACAGACATGGAATCAACCTATATGCCCATCAGCGACAGACTGGATAAAGAAAATGTGGTATATATAAACCATGGAATATTACACAACCATAAAAAAGAACAAGATCATGTCTTTTGAGAGAACATGGATGGAGCTGGAGGCCATTATCCCTAGCAAACTAATGCAGGAACAGAAAACCAAATACTGCATGTTCTCACTTATAAGTGGGAGCTAAATGATAAGAACTCATGAACACAAAGAAGGAAACAACAGACATTGGGGTCTACTGGAGGATGGAGGGTGGGAAAAGGGAGAGGGGCAGAAAAAATAACGATTGAGTACTGGGCTTCATACCTGGGTGATGAAATAATCCGTAAAACAAACGCCCATGACACAAGTTTACTTATGTAACAAACCTCATGTGCCCCTGAACTTAAAATAAAAGTTTTAAAAAAATCAGAGAAGCAGCAGAAACACAGGAAGCCACCGATGTGCATTTATGGTGCAACCCTAAGGTAAGTGGAGTGACCAAGAGACTACCACCAGGTACTTGATTCTTCACTGGACTGTGTCTCTAGTTCTCCCCTAAGGTGGGGGCAGGGCTCCTCTGGGTTCTCATGAGGCTCAGGCAAATGGGAGTGATCCCAATCTTCTTCTAATAAACTTTCACTCCCTGAATTAACCTGTGTGAGTCTCTGTTTCCTGCAACCAAAGGACTCTCCCAACTAACACAAAGGAGCCAGCAGCCACCTGTTCTCTCCTGCTTCCCACAACTTCCTCAGTCAGTATCTGTGCCACTCGTCAGCCAGGCAGCCCCACACTTGGCCTTGACTGGCTTCTACTGTTATTAGTGTTTGCAGTGATTGACAGTTCCTTCAAGAGCAGAAACAGCCCCAGTACTTCGAAAAATCTCCTAGAGTGTTTCGTACAGTGTCAGGCTCTCCATTCACACAGAATTGCAGTGTTGTTTTCAGGGTTTATGGTTCCTAGAGTTAATTATGGAAATCCCTCTTTTATGGGGAAGAAGTGTGTTAAGCTTAACTCTATGTACTAAACAACCTTACTTTCATATGTGCATATTTGAACATTTACAATATTATTAAAATAACAATGGACAAATATGAAAAAAATCACAAAGCTTAAAAAGGGAGTTACTAATCTTCAGAATACTAGCTCATTCTAAATTTTAATAAATATAAGAATTGGGTTTGGCATCAGGCATACCATATATCAACGAATGTAGTACAAATTTTATAAACAAGTGATTAGATAGCCTGCAGGCCAAATCAGCAATCACCTTTTTTTGGTAAGTAAATATTTATCAGACACAGCCACACCCATTTATTTGTTATTGTTTATGGATCTTTATGGCTGAGTTAAATAGTTGTGACTGAAACTGGCCTACAAAACTAAAAATATTTACAAGCTAGCACATACCAAAAAAAAAAAATCTGCCAACTTCTGGAATAGAAGAAATATTATATTAACCATTCCCCTGTCTTCATAATATTTCTCAGTACTGTGTCCTCTTTCTTCATTCTTGTTATTTCCCCTCTGATCTACATACTCAATCCTGCTCCTCTCATCTGCAGCAGTATCCTCCAATTCAACTCCTATCATCTATTCCTCACCCTCTTGCCTGAGCCTTTGCCTGCGGTAATCTCTTCTGTAAGACTTTATCAGCTGAAAAACTCTTGATAGCATCAATCCAGCATTCAAAATGACAAGATCCCTGCTTTACCTTTGAGAGATCATGAGTAAAAGAACCCTTCCCAAAGGAAGATATAAGAGTATAATGAAAGATTAGTGAAATATTAACTAAAGCACTTTTCCTAGAAGCCACCAACAAGAATTAGATGTGATAGGGTGGGGGAAAGGTTCTACGACGATTAATACCTTCTAACATTTGTGCTTCCTCTATATGCAATATTTCCTTTAAAGTATAGTGAGACCTGTAATCCCTGTAGTTTGAGAGGCCAAGGCAGGTGGATCACTTGAGGTCAGGAGTTTGAGACCAGCCTGGCCAACATGGCAAAACCCTTTCTCTACTAAAAATACAAAAATTAGCTGGGCATGCTGGTGTGTGCCTTGGGAGGCTGAGGCAGGAGAATTGCTTGAACCTGGGAGGTGGAGGTTGCAGTGAGCCAAGATGGTGCCACTGCATTCCAGCCTGGGCGACAGAGTGAGATGCCATCTCAAAAAAAAAAAAAAACAAATAGTGAGTCTATTAGTATCCTTTATTTGGGCATGAGGGTGAGGGGAGATTGTAAAAATCTACTTAGTCAAAGTAGTGATACTAGCTAACACATATTTTATTTACTACTTCTATAGTACTTTGAAGACCAAAAGAACTAGATATAGCCTCCTACAAAGACAACACTTAATATTATGAGAAGTCTTTCCTTGTTCTGACATGTAATGAAATACTTCTTCAAAGCTATTAACCCAAAGTGTAGGTGGGATTGCCTGAGTGAATGAATACGGCATCCACTCCCTGACTTAGTGGGTGTCCTAAAGGTATGGATGACATTTTGCTGTGCAGATATTTCTCCATGGCTGTGTTTCCAAAATCTGACTGCTAATTGTCATCACTCATAAAGAGATGCCTTTTCTAGCAAAATATGATAGCATTACCTCAAATCCATGTCAATATAATTAAGTTTTAGTCTGTCTGTCACAACACAGATAATGGCTGAGTGGATTTTCATTAAATTTGGAGGCTATGTGTCATATGCTAAAATTAATTTGGGGGACTGGTAGAAGGGGGAGTCACCACCAAAGAGGGCAGTTATTCTCCAGAGCAGCTGCAATTGAGATAAGATGGAAGGTTTAGAAGCTTTGCATGCAGAAAAGACAGGCCATAAGTATTAAAATGCCATGACAGAGAAAACAAGTAGTGGCTTCAAATGAGTCTCAAATCGACACTTGCAGGGGGCATCTGCTCCTTTTCAGTGGGATTGCTTCTCACATGGGCAACTTTGTGGAAGAGCACTCTGCTGTGCAGCTCAGCAGACATTTATTTCACAATAATTAACAATTTTTGCAACACTACCAAGGCCAGAGTCCTCAATAATTTAAAGAAGATACTCTGTGTTTTATTACTTAGGTATACAGACCTATAGTTACCATTACCCAGTTTCCTACTGAATTTTCAGGGTGGCAGTTCATAAACCATTCAATTTTCATCAAGGATGTCACAAAGCAAAGAGTAATTCTCTTTTCTCTGATATCTGATGGGCAACAGTCACAGAATATTTTAGGAATAAAGTAGATGAATTGATCTTTCTTGGTCACTTAACCAGCAAGTGAAATGGAAAAAATAAAGATGATAAAGTTAGAAAAACTAGGCTGAATCCCAGCTTGCTACAAATCAGCTTTGGTGAACCTTTCTCATCTTTGATTGCATCATTTGTAAACTGAGATGAACATGACCCCTTTTTAGGTCAGTCAAGGTTGTTTGGTTACAGGAAATAGAAGCCATCCCAAGCTAACTAAGGAAGTGACATTGGAACTCAAGGGCAGGAAGGTAGGGGCCATTCCTCATGTGAGACCTGAAACAGGAGCAGAAGGTCTGGCTTTCCAGGATGCTTTGCTCTCTAAGACTGTGTCCCACTTTGCTTCTGCCTAGAAGTTTTCTTTACTCTGCACATGGCACAAAAACAGCCACTCCAAGCTTGCAATCCATCCAACGTTTCAGTTAACCTGCTCACTAACAATTTCTGTATCAGATTCACAATCAGATAATCTGATTGTTCAGCCCAGATTACCTCTAAGTCAGCCACTCACTCCTGGCCCAAGTCAGGACTGGGTATGGGAGATGAAGAAGGAAAAGGGTGGGGAAAGAGGTTACAATTTATAAGTAGAGCAGCCAAAACGAGTGTTAACAAAAAGAAACCCCAATTCTGTAAAATATTTGAAGAGATTTATTCCAAGCCAAATATGGGGACGATGACCTGTAACATAGCCTCAGGAGGTCCTGGGAACATGTGGGAAAGTGGTTGGGTTACAGCTTGGTTTTACATGTTTTGGAGAGACTTAAGATGTTAATCAATACATGTGACGTATACACTGGTTTGGTCCAGAAAAGTAGGACAACTTGAAGTGAGGGCTTACAGTTCACAGGTAGATTCAAAGATTTTCTTGCCAAGATTTGCAATTGGTTGAAAGAGTTAAGTTATTATTTAAAGACCTGGAATTGATAGAAATGAGTGTCTGGCTTAAGATAAGGTTGTGGAGACAAAAGGTCTTATTATGTAGATAAAATCTCATAGGTGGCCACCCTTAGAGGTAATAGATGGCAGATGATTTCTATTTAGACCTTTAAAAGGTGCCAGACTCTCTGAAAAAAAACTAGTAAGGGAAGGAGATTCTCTACAGCATGCAAATTTCTTCCATAAGAGACAGCTGTGCAGGGCCTTTCTAAACTATGTCAAAGAAATATATTTTGGGGTAAAATACTTTGATTTCCTGCGGGGCCTGCTATCTGTCATGTAATGCTGTACCAGTGTCAGTTTGGAATTTGGGATCTTATTGCTACAAAGAGCCTCTTTTGTCACCCTTAAGATCTCTCTTTTAATGTTAATGTTGGTCAATTGTGCCTAAACTCCAACAGGAGGAAAGTATAATAAAACATGTCTGACCCCTCCTTCCCATCATTGCCTCAAATAGTTTCTCAAGTTTTCTTTGGGTCCTCTGGGCCCTGAAGTGGGGTCCACCCAGCTGATTGAGAAACTTATAATTTTATATTTGGTTTACACTGGACAGTAGAAATTGCCTAAGAAGGACAGTGCCTTGCCTGATCAGTGGGAAAATGACCTGAGGCATGCATGTATGAATGCCGTACCATCACAGGCAGTCTCAGAAGTGACGCTCTGAACCACTGTGACTGAGCTGGATGATCAGAGTGGATTCAAACACCAGGAACAGGCCGAGTGTGGTGGCTCACAGCTGTCACCATAACACTCTGGGAGACCGAGGAGGGTGGATCACCTGAGGTCAGGACTTCAGACTGAGGTCAAGAGACCAGCCAGGCCAACATGGTGAAACCCTGTCTCTACTAAAAATACAAAAAAATTAGCTGGGGATGGTAGTGCATGCCTGTAATCCCAGCTACTTGGGAGGCTGAGGCAGGAGAATCACTTGAACCTGGGAGGTGGAGATTGCAGTGAGTCGAGATCATACCACTGCACTCCAGCCTGGGGGACAGAGCAAGATTCTGTCCCATAAAAACAAAACAAAACAAAAAAACCACCAGGAACACAATCATTCTACGTCTGCTTCTGCACTGTGTTAACTGAGAGGAATTTGGCTAAAAGTAAGATAAAGTCCAATTCAACCTAGCATAAAGAATGAGAATCTTTATTGGCTTACAGAATAAAAAGTACAAAGGTAGAGCAAGCTTTGGGAAAGAACTCTATCTAGTAGCTCCAGTTTTGGATCCCTGGAATTCTCTGTGATTTCCATATGTGAGCTTCAGATTCCTCTGGATAACAACAAAATAGCTGCAGTGGTTCCAAGCCTTGTAGCCACATGACAATGCCCAGGAGAACAGTGAACACATCTTTTCTTGTGGCTTTCTCTGAAGAAAGAGAACACTTTTCATCATGGCCCAGAAAACTTTTTCAGTCTGCTTTTTCAAATTGGAACAGGTGCTCATTTGCGTAATGGGAAACTGATAAATGCCACAAACTGTTTGTCTTATACCTGGATTCCTAGATAAATCCAGAGACATGGGGGCATAGAAAGTGATGATGAAAAAACACCCACAATGTTGATTATTGTAATACTGATTTATAATAATTAATATTGGCCATGTGCAGTGGCTTACTCCTACAATCCTACCACTTTGGGAGACCAAGGCAGGAAGATTGCTTGAGGCCAGGAGTTCAAGACCAGCCTGAACAACAATGCAAGGCTCTATCTCTTAAAAAAAAAAAAAAAAAGAGAAAGAGGGAGAGAGAGAAAGAAATATATACAGGCAGGCATTGCTTAACAATGGGGAATAAGTTTTAAGAAATCTGTTGTTAGGTTATTTTGTTTTTGTGTGAACATCATAGAGTAGACTTACACAAACCTAGATGGTACAGCCTACTACATGCCTAGGCTGTATGGTATAGCCTACTGCTCATAGGCTACAAACATGTCTAGCATGTTATTCAACTGAAAATTGTAGGCAGTTGTAAAACAGTGGTACTTCTGTATCTAAAAATGAAAAGATACAGTAAAAATAGGGTATTATAGTCTTATAGGACCACCACTATCATATATGGAGTCCCTCATTGGCCAAAACATTATATAGAGAACCCCTAAAGCACTCAGAATTTCCTAAGTAATACAAACAATAAAAGTGAAAGGAGTGTCTTTTAACAAGTCCCTTTCAACCTTACTTGAGTTTATGTTAATGAGTAACTTTTGGAAGGTCCCTAAGGATAGAGACTGGTTGCCATGGGAATCAAGTACTTGAATATATTTGATTAGAGGGTTGGAACTTTCAATCCCCTGCCCCATCACCAATGGCCAGGGATTTAACCTATCATGCCTATGTAATGAAACCTCCATAAAATCCAAAGGATGGAGTTCAGGGAGCTGCCAGGTTGCTGAACACTTAGAGGTGCTGGGAGGATGGTGCACCTAGGGAGGGCATGACAGCTCTGCACCCATCCCTCATATCTTGCCTTGGCATCTCTTCCATCTGGCTGTTCCTGAGTTGCATCCTTTTATAATAAACCAGTAATCTGGTAAGTAAATTTTTCTTGCGTGATGTGAGCCATTCTAACAATTATCAAACCTGGGGAGAAGATCATGTGGACCTCTGATAGACAGTCAATCAGATAGCACTGGACTTGGAAATGGCATCTGAAATGGGGGCAGCCTTTTCGGACTGAGCCCCTAACCTACAGGATCTGATGTTGTCACCAGTTAGCTAGCACCAGAATTGAGTTTAATTGCAGGAAACTGAAGAATTGCCTGGTATGAAAAACACTCCATATCTGATGTCAGAAGTGAAGTATAGAGTGTAGTACTGGCATGAATTTCATAGAGAGGAAAAAAGAGTTTCATTTCTATTATACACACTTACCCATCTGATTCCTCAGGTAATTGTGACATGGAAAAATCTATTTGTTTATGAAAGGGAGAAGCTACCTTTAAAAAATAATTCTGCCTCATCCATTGGATATCAAGGAAGAAATAATGTCTATCTACTCTTAGAAAATAGGGCAGGGCATTTGAATCTAAAATGCATGCATAAAAGGTATGAATGACTAACATAAAGCTCAGGGTTTATGTTTGCTGTTACAAAATGAGAAAGAACGTAAGAAAAAGAGTGAAGTAATATATTCAACACTAGTCCAATCATAAGGGAATAAGCAGTACACAAACTGTAAATGGTGACATAAGCTCTCCTACAACCAGCTTTACCCCTCTATTTTGTCTTATGTGCCTCTTTTTAATTGTTCTCAATGTGCACTGAACAATAACATTACTATTTCAGATTTAGACAGTGACCTCAGAATCCCCTGTAATGAGTCCTCCCCAATAGGTGAATGGATCTGTTTCTTGTGACACCAAATGAGGAAACACCTCAAAGGGAAGTTAAAGGAGAGGGGACAGTAAAAATAGGGTATTATAATCTTTTGAGATATGATAGCTGCTATGGCCTGAATATTTGTGCTCACCCCCATCATCAGATTCATATGTTGAAACATAATTCTTGGTGCAGTGGTTTTGGGAGGTCAGACTTTTGGAAGATGATTAGGTCATAAAGGCAGAGACGTCATGAATGATATTAGTGCCCATGTAAAAGAGGCCTGAGGGAGCTTGTTCACTCCTTCCACCATATGAAAACACAGCCAGAAGACACTATCTATGAAGCAGAGAATGAACCCTCATCAGACAACAAATCTGCTGGTCCCTTGATTTTGAACCTACCAGATTCTGGAACTGTGAGCAATAAACTTCTGTTGTTTATAAATTGCCTGGTCAAAGATGTTTTATTATGGCAGCCCAAATGGACTAAGGCAATGGCCAACCTTATTGATGACAAAATTTTGCTGAACATGGATCCTGACCATGTGCACTCATGGAGAGTTTGTCCAAGTTTGGTCTTGATAGACAGAAAAGCAGCTTGGTCTACACAGGACTCACAGTACACACTGTACACTAACCACTGAATCCACCAGCCACATTTCAAAGGGCATATTTTGGGGAAAAAAAAAAAAGCTACCTGGGCAACTTCCCTTTCTCAAATTTGTCCACACTTCCCCATGTCTAGATCACACAATAACTTAAGCATGTGGTTATTCTCTACTGGGGTCCTGTAATAGTTGATTTTTTTTTTTTTTTTTTTTTCGAATTTTGTCTTTATACATCAGTAAGCTGCTAAACACCCACCTTTCTCCTGGATCTCTCAGACAAGTTATAAATGTCATCTTCACTGTGTTTCTTCATCAGTCAATCTGGTTGACATCTGTAACCAAGTGAAGCAAAACCACGGCAGGACAGCTAGAAAGCATGGGAGGCTGCCCTGTGCACATCATGAGGACCTAGGCAACATTTGTGGGTCATCACGCCACAGGCACAACTCAGGCTCACATCCATGGACAGAAAGAGCCACCAGCAAAGTCAAGAAGCAGCTCCTGTCTGTGCTTCTATGGAGAAGGATAATTATCAAATAGATGGCTGAATGCCTGGAAACATCAGTAAGGGCTGGGCGTGGATTGTAACTCGAGACAAAAGACCATCAACGCAGAAGTCAGAACAAACTTGGACAAGCTTCCAGTGCTTCATCTATAAATGAAGATTATATCACCCCCTCCTTATATTAGTACGTGAGGAAAAAATAAGTCAGAAAATATTTTGTAAACTTATCATTCAGCACCTGACACTTGGTAAGTATTCAAAAAACAGTAGTGCTTATTATTATTTCATGAAATAATGCCTAAGGTTGTGTCCCTTCTTGGAAACACAGGCCCATGAAAATTCATCCACAGTGGCAAAAATACACTAATTTATATCCACTAAGCAATAACATATATTAAAGGGAACCCTAAGCGGAGGTTTGGAATGGATGATCTGTGTATTCAAATACTCCATATCATCCTAAAATGAAGGTGGCATTTACAGCAGCTGTGCCCATGCAATCCTGTGAATGAATTTGCTACATGATATATCCTAAAGCTGTTGTTAACCCAAGTTTAGCATCTATGATAACATACCCATGCTTCTATAAGCAGGAGGAATCTAGAGTTGATTTTAGGGAAATGAAATAAAAGTGAAGGGGGGTGACACTTGGGGCAGGGCAGAACAAATGCACTGCATCCTGGAGATGAGCTGGAAGGGAAGGGGCCCAAGGAGAGGTGTGAGATGGGATATGAGAAAGAGGAAGATGTTTCTATGTCAAGTATTTTAGTCTGAATTTCAGGTCCCTTTGGCCCCCAGAGTCATGAAGTAGGTTTGGGGAATTTGTCACTCAGGACCTCCATCAGGTCCTTCCTGTGCAAAAAGGCTTCCCAAATTCAAGCTGGAGGGAAAAAGTAGGGTGGAGAGAGATATGAAGACAGGAAAGCATGGCTGTTTGTGTACAGCATATAAGCCATGCACTGCCTCACTCCAGGAGGACCAGTCAAATCAATCATGCCAGTGCCACAGTGAGTTGGATCCAAGAGATGTACACCACCATAGGCAGAAGGCCCACAAATTGTCAGTGACACTCTAAGTCACCTGTACCGATGTGGTGCCTGCCACAAACAAACACGTTTGAACAGCCAACATCCCAAGTTTCAGGGCAGCTGTGTGACCTTGAACCTCTGGTAATACTCTCAAGATCTAGTCATAGGGAAAGGGCCTCCAGTCTCTCAGAGGAGTTCCGTTTAAAATCATGCCTTTATCCTTTCATCATGAAGTCATAGTTATATATTCGTCTAATGAACATAGATTGAAATCACAGGCCTATTAAGAGAGACCAACTGTAATTATCCAAATGAGCTGTTTTAACCCTAGCAATTTAGGCATGTTCCACAAAACACATAGTCCAATTAGCTGAAGTCACTGAAGGCCATCATAAGGATGGATATCTCAATCCTCATCTGATAATGAACGCCACAGAAAAAAAGATTATTAAACTTTTGGAGGAACTTAATATTGGGAATGATCAATTAAAAACTGTGATATAGAACCAATTCATTATACACAAAAAGGATAATGCCACAATCTTTCTGAATTGAGATCAAGAATGGCTCCTAGTATCTAATCAGTATTTTTTGTTGTTATAGCTATCACTTAAAACAACACAAATCCACCACCAGATAAACACTAATAGTACATCCAAAGGAAATTGAAATTGATTTCTGTATTAGCTTGCACTAGATCAACAAATTTCATTTATGTAGGATCCCATTGCTTTGACTTCAAGGCTGAATGAGATACAAAGTAACTATTTTAATAAAATCTAATTCCTCAGGAAAAAAATATCATCATCCTAGATTTATGCTTCAGCTAGTAGGAAAATAAGTCTGACAGAGCCATTATATGCTATTCTATATACATAGCTGTTTTCAATGAAGTTACTTCACGATGTTTTCCTACTATGGCAATGGAGAATTTTTTCAAAAAAAATTAAAAATAGGGAATTGCTGCTATAAAACATATATATCACAAAGGACTCATATTCTGCATTTTTCTTAAACCACTTACCATAAAACTTTCATTTTTTATGGCCAACTCGGTGCTGATTTCATGATTTGCAGCCAGAAACAACTGATTTCACAGCATCAGTCTGTCATAAATCTTAAGAACCTAAGTTCTGAATCCCAAAGCAGTGCCCAGAGACACAAATGAGATTTCTCCTCACAAAGTGTGACCTGTATTTGCAGCTTAGATTAAAAGAAACAAAGTTGAGAAGAGGGCAATTGGGCTCTGCTTTTCCCATATTTGGAGAAATGTTTAATTTCTTTTCCAAATGTAGCCATGGCCAGGTTGGAGCTCTAAGAGTGAACCTGCTGGATGGTTGTCATTTGAGGACAGCAACACAAATTCCCAAGGAGGAGACAGCCCTGACCTCCATGGCACTGGTGGGGCCACTCATGGAACCAAACGTTTATTTTATTGTGTGGCCCCCTTAAGGAAAGATACTGACACACTAGAACGGGGTCCATGTGATAGTGACCACGCTGGTGCAGTGTGGGGATTCCGATGCAGCAGGTTGAGTTTTCTTAAGCTATTTATCCTGCACAGAACTGGACAGGGGGGTTAGGTGGGAATGATGCTTTTATTTTAACAGCTCTAAAAGGACAATTAAATTTAATCTGTGGAAGCAAGAAAGGTGTGGGAAAGAAAAAAAAGCTGTATAATTGAGGATGTGATCAATTGACTGAAGAGGGCCTAATAGTTTAGCAACTAGAGGTAGGTCTCTTGTAGCATTAATAAATGCAACTGTGGCTGGGCACAAGTGGCTCATGCCTCTAATCCCAGCACTTTGGGAGGCCGAGGTGGGCGGATCACGAGATCAGGAGATCAAGGCCATCCTGGCTAACATGGTGAAACCCTGTCTCTACTAAAAATACAAAACATTAGCCGGGCATGGTGGCAGGCACCTGTAATCCCAGCTACTCGGGAGGCTGAGGCAGGAGAATCGTTTGAACCCAGGAGATAGAGGTTGCAGTGAGCCAAGATCACACCACTGTACTCCAGCTTGGGTGACAGAGCGACACTCCATCTCAAAATAAAATAAAAATAAAAATAAATGCAGCTGTAGAGGACAGACTGAATTGACAGGCTAGATGTGAATACCTGGAAAAGAGATACAAGCCATGAGTATGCCAATGTCATTCCCGACTCTTAAGACTTAGGTGGACAGAATCTTGCTTACGGCCAGAAGACATATGCTTCATTCATTATAAAAGAGGAGAGGGTAAGTGTGGGTGCTAATGAAGACGATGTGGTTGGTATAAATTGAGGAGTGGTAGTGTGGGGTCTCCTTGGTAGCTGGCAGTTGAGAGTGTCCTTCTTTCTGTATTCTTTATGATATGAGCAGGATCCTAACCTCTAGGGACATGAGAACAGAAGACAAGAGAGCTTTTGTGTCAAGAGGGCTAGAACAAGTCATGAGAAGTGAGCAGCTAAGGCTGGTTCTCTGGCTGGGACAATCGAGGGGCCATCTAAGAGCACCGAGTGCCAGTGGCATACTAGGAACTAGCACTGGCAGATTTCTTTCTTCTTAACTTCTTATATGTCAGCTTTACTACCCGTAATGCATATACTCAAGTGTGGTATCTAAACAGTATGATTACCTTGGACCTGGCAAACCACAACACCAAGCAGGCTGGGATAATATCTCTTTTTAAGATTATCAGTCACATCTGAATCCACAGGGATGAGCGTTGATTCAAAGCCTTAAATGGGATCAAATTTTCCAAACTAGATGGGAGCCTAGTTCATTCTGTAGAAAGCAAAGTTGCTTTTAGGATATATCCTAAGTGGTGGTCACTCTTTCCTTCCAACAGACAGATAAAAGAGTGTCCTGTGACATGAACACAGAACTCTTGAGTGTTCTGTGACATGGCTGTTTAAGGAGACTGAGAAAATTATATATGTAAGAAATAGGGCCGGGTGCGGTGGCTCACGCCTGTAATCCCAGCACTTTGGGAGGCCAAGGCAGGCGGATCACCCGAGGTCGGGAGTTTGAGACCAGTCTGACCAACATGGAGAAAACCCATCTCTACTAAATATACAAAATCAGCTGGGCGTGGTGGCTCATGCCTCTAATCCCAGCTACTCGGCAGGCTGAGGCAGGAGAATTGCTTGAACCCTGGAGGCAGAGGTTGCCGTGAGCCGAGATTGCGCCACCAGCAATTCCTCTCTCTTCCCTTCCTCTATCCTGACTTCCTGATGTTTTCCTTTATCCTCTTTATTGACCAAAAGTCTCCTGGAAAACAAGTATTCTTCATTACGTTCCAGAAATAAAGACCACTCAAAGAAAGCCTCTGTTACATCCTGAGAAACACTAACTTCAACTCAACTTCCCTGATCTTGCCAGTGCACTGGACAGACCATAGAATTTACAAACTCAATAAACAGATAATATGGTCATGATGGTATCTGAAACCTAGGATGTAAAAAAACAGATTATGGAGAGCTGCATGAGTGCCATCAATTACTGAGATTTTCCGGAATACAAGTCCTATCCAAGCAAAACTAATATAACCCCCAAATTAGGAGAAGTCCGCAGTCGTTTTAGATGAAATCTCAAAAGAAACTACAATCTCATTCTCTACTTTTCAAATTTCAGGACTTTAACATTTACTAAACAACAAAAACAAAAATGCTGACATATTATATTGTACATATTTGCAAATCCAACTGTGTAAGAAGGTGCTTTGGTGGGATTTGAGATTATAGCTAAAGAGATCCAGGCATAAAGTTATCACTGCCTGATAGGGAACATAAGCTTTATTCACTATGAGATGACACATACTTTTGAGTTTTTCTTGTACATCCTTGTACACCCACTTGGCTTCCTAGGGTTTGTGTACCAGCTAACTAATTTATGTATTGTGACAGCAAGAGTGAAGAAGAAAAAAGTGCTTGGGCCTGGGCTTTAGAAGGCCAAAATTCTAGTTCTGTCTTTGCCATTAACTAGTTGTACCATTTCAGAGGAGTCACCTACGTCATTTCTTTGGAGCTTAAATTCCTTCACCCTCATCTTTAGGATCTGAGTCTCTAGAAGATCTGAGTCATGACTTTCTCTTTGCATTATATAATATTTGCAAATATAAAGAGCAAATTTAATATTTAAATAACAAAACTGTGCATGGTATAAGGAAATATAAGTGATGAGTGATAAAGATATAATTTGAAATCAGGTAGAGTATGAGAATAATTTATTGTGAAGTGAGACTTGCTTTGTGTATAAGCCGAATTTGGGACTCTGGAGGCAGAAAAGTAATTTTAAAAATACAGACCAGGATGATGAGATGATGGGGCTTAAGGCTGATTTTCTAGCCTGGTTTTTGTCACCAGTGCTTTTTATCCTGCCTCCTATCTCACTGTTTATTGACAAATGCCCTTGTGTTTGGCTTGGGCAAAGAGGATGTGCTGGTTTGCTCTCCATAATTCCACATGTCAAGTGTTGGCTGTTTGGCAGTGGTGGGGAATGGCAAAGCCTTCCAGGAGTCTGAGCACTGGTAAGCGTTCTCAAAAGCAGTGGTTTTATTATGAAGCAATTTAGATAAAAAGCCAAATTCCTTCAGTTTAAAGCCATACAACTGGAGGCAATTAAACCTGCATGACTAAATTTCAGAAATTAAAAATCTATAAAAAGCATCCTAGCAAAAGGATCTGTCTTGCACACATTTTGATCATTAATCTGAATGCTCTCTGGCTGTCCAATACCACCTCACCCTTTCCTTCATCTTTTTGATTGCTCAGGCAGTTTATAAGACATGTAGCACATGGAAAATCAAACCAGAGTAGTGCAGCATCAGATCCATTTCTACCCTTCTTCCATGAAATTTTCAATAATTAACGGGAAGAGGTACAAATGGAAGAAAGGAAGCCGAATGCCAGGAAATGAGTATATCAGGAATAAGTGGCTCATGAAAGGAGATTTAGACTCAGTCTGCATTTTCTAATATAGTCGCTGAATTGGTAAATCATCACCTTTCACTTAGCCAGTCCTGGGACAGGGTGCCCCAGCATGGGTCAGCAGAATTGTAAGCCCCCAACTTGGGCAGGGTGGGGTATTGTAAGAAATGGGATTTCTTTCCAACTTGCCAGCTGGCCTGAGGTCCCCATATCACTTCCTTCTCTACCATACACCCTTCTACTGCAGAAGAAAATCCAATCTGGGGAAAGAACTTAAGCCAACATTTGTCCCAGTAAGAAAGTAGTAGTCCTTGAAAGAGGGCAGTAATCCTACACTTAATGAGCTAACAGAACCTATGTGCTTGATTCCTATTATATGCAGCTGGTAGTCTTTAATAAAAACAGGAAGGGCTGGGCGCAGTGGCTCACACCTGTAATCCCAGCACTTTGGGAGGCCGAGAGGGGCGGATCACTTGAGGTCAGGAGTTAGAGACCAGCCTGGCCAACATGGTAAAACCCCGTCTCTACTAAAAACACCAAAATTAGCCCGGCATGCTTGGCGGGTGCCTGTAATCCTAGCTACTTGGGAGGCTGAGGCAGGAGAATCGCTTGAACTCAGGAGGTGGACGCTGCAGTGAGCCGAGATTGTGCCACTGCAATTCAGCCTGGGCAACAGAGTGGGACTCCGTCTCAGAAAACAAAAACAAAATGAAACAAAAACAAACAAACAAAAAACAGAAAGAAGTATCGTTATTAACAGACCCTTAAGGTCCTAATGCTTAGATACTCAGATGGAAAATATATAAGTCTAAAATAGTAGAAAAGAATTCTCCTAACTTCTGATGAGAGGGTGTACAGCTGAGCTTCAGCACACATATGGTGGACTCCTACAACCAGCAGCAAGAAGTCCAACAGATGCAGCAAACATGGAAGAAATCACTGCAAAGTGTGACTATCCATGACAAATGCAGCAGTACCCAGAACCATGAAGGACATCCCAAAGAAGGAATCTTTTCTTAACTCTTTAATTTTTTTTAATAGAGCTGAGGTCTTGCTATGTTGCCCAGGCTGGTCTCAAACTCCTGAGCTCAAGCAATCCTCCAGTCTTGGCCTCCCGAAGTGCTAGGATTACAGGCAGGAGCCTCCATGCCCAGCTGAAAATTTTAAAAATGCAAAAACTAGGCAACTTACTGTTAAATTAGTTGCCTTGAGGCAGAAGGAAAAAACGTGGATGCCATATGAAAGCTGATGAGTCTTCTATTATTTGTGAGCCCATGTGGCAGACGTCCTGAGTGTGTCAAAAATATTCAATGTTGACTCCAGGAGACTGGGGAGAGAGGAGCATGGTGTAGCTTCTTTCCAAGTATCAAGCATGAACTGATGAATTAGTATCTCTATGGCAGAAGAAGAGGACAAAGGACTTCATTTAAATGGTGAACTTTTACATTTACAGGAGGAACTGCAGTCAGTATCCCCAGCAGTATCCTTGGTATAACTGCATTCAGTATCCTTTGTGGTCAAAACAAAGTAAGGTATTAAAGGGATGAGATTGCACAGGAAGCTGGATATTTTTGTTTGTTGGTTTGTTGGTTGTTGTTTTTGTGTTTTTTTTTTGTTTCAATTTAATGTACTGTGAGGGAAGGAATAAACATACATCTGTTATATCATAAAAATGTAAACAGTTGATACAAAATGCAGAGTAATTAAACATAAAGTTGCATAGAGAAACCTCTCTTGATGTGTTTAAGTTAAATGGAGAGAAAATAAAGGGACTTAACAAAAAGAGTGCTAATTAAGAAGCAAGAGGGCTAGAAATATGAATCAATAATGGACACAAAATTGAGGTTTTGTTATATAGTTAATTTTTCTTATTAGATATAGATTTTTGTTTTTGTTAATCAAACCCTTTCTAAATGCAGGTACTGAGGAAATAGAACGGGTAAAGGTAAAGAACTACATACAAAGCCAAACTCCTTCAGTTTAAAGCCATACAACTGGAGGCAATTAAATCTGCATGACTAAATTTCAGAAATTAAAAACCTATAAAAAGCATCCTAGCAAAAGGATCTGTCTTGCACACATTTTGATCATTAATCTGAATGCTCTCTGGCTGTCCAATACCACCTCACCCTTTCCTTTATCTTTTTGATTGCTCAGGCAGTTTATAAGACACGTAGCACATGGAAAATCAAACCAGAGTAGTGCAGCATAGGATCCATTTCTACCCTTCTTCCATGAAATTTTCAATAATTAAGGGGAAGAGGTACAAATGAGAAGATAGGTGAGTGGGTCGATTGGTGAGCAGTCTGGACACAGACTGGTATTCTAGATCTTACATTAGGTAGTACATATTTAAAACAAAAGTAATAGAAATTAGAAACTTTGATCCTCACCTAGATAATTCATGGGATTCAAAGAGGTTGAATCAAATGTGAAAATATATATAAGAAATTATTTTAAAATCACTAAATGCTATAGGAACATTGTGTTTTAAGATAATAATACATAACAGTGCTTCAAACCCAATAGTTTCTCAATAATTTGGTTGAATTATAGATATAGCCAAGTCCCCCTCATTGTGCAGAATCCTGGGAATATAGTGGGATACTGAACAAAGTTTATTGCACAGAATTACTGCAATCAAAGATGGCATTGCAAAGGCCATGCAAAGATGGGATGCAAAGATGGTATGCTCAAAATCACTATATGACAAAAGTTAAGGTCTTAGCAACCTAAGTCAGTCAAGGTTCAATCCTGGCTTTTTTTTTTTTTCTTTCTTTCTCTTTCTTTAGCACTTGAAAATGGATTTCTCTATTTCCACTAATAATTGCCAGCATATCCAACTAACCTAAGTACAGTCTACACAGGTGATTATATTTCTGGTTGTGGATCCTTAGCATGTGATTCTACATAACATTAAATTGAGGTTTTAATGTGTGTAATCATCCATTACTAAATGATACAATGAAATATTTCTCCTAATAAGTATTATCTGATACCTCAGATAATTCTAAGCATTAAAGAAACTGTAGTATCAATTCAATGACACAAAGTACTCTTAAATATATTTTCACCTTGTCAAATGGGGAGAAAGTTAAATGTATAAGGAGGCCAACATGAATACTAATAGCTATATTTATTGAGTCCTTACTAAGTAGCAGGCACTGGGCTAAGGGCTTTACATGCATTATGTCTTTTAAATCTCACAACAACCCTGTGAGTAAACAATATGACTATTCTCATTTTACAGTCGAGAGAACTGAGCCTAATAGAGGGTAAGGAATATGTTCAAGGTCACAGAGCTAATCATATCAGAGCTGAATTCCAATATCCTCTGATTCCAGAGCCCTTGCTCTTAACTACTTTGTTGTACTGCCTTTCTATTCACCTTTTAACACATTGGTCCATAATCGGATGTCTGCCCCAAGGGCAATCCCTTTAAATATAGGTTTGTCTGGTCTTTTCATGAATCCATAAACTGCTGTCGGATTAACATAGGATGTCCTGAAGGTCTGCCCACCTCCAGGTACTGTAAGAGCTGTCACCTTGTTGATTGAGCAAATATCTCTGCCCTCTCAGCCTCTTCCCATAAGGTGGGGCACAAACAGAGACCCACAGCCATTTTCTTCTTGCCTTCCAAAGCCCAAAGCAGTTTACCTCTCTCTGGGTAGAGCCAGACTTACGGGTAGTCAAGAGAGAGTTTTTCACAGTTGGTGAAAACAGAAATATTGAGAAGCACTCAACACCTCAACTGCTCCACCCTTTCAGCTCATCCCCAAGTTGGGAAAAATAAATACCCTCTAGCTGATTGGTGTTATGCTGCAATATTCATATTTAGAAACACTTTCTTCGGAGTTAGGTAATAGGCAAATGCAAACATATTGAGAGGATACATCATAATGAGTTATTAACCTGTGATATGGCCTCATTAATAAATGAGATCCTTTTGCAACAGTTCCTGCGAAGCGTGATGGCCTATGCAGAGGTTTTCAAGCTGTGTTCTGGGAGTGCTCTGCGCTGCAGAGGAGGCTCAGGTGTGCAGAATATCAAGTGGGTCAGCCCCAAACTCCTCTCCCCATTTCAACCACAGTGGCTCTGCTATTATCTGCTACTAGCCTGGGTTCTGCATTTCACTTCGGGGAAAACAAATGATTAACAACAATAAAATCATTACACAGTTTTTATAAAATGAAAATCACAGTTTAGTGGAAAGAGTGAAAATGTGTACTCAGCAATATCTAATATAGTGCCTACAACAATTAAGAGTCAGTTATCACTCCCTTAGAGCAAGTTTGGATTTGGGAGTAAGGAAGTAACATTTCTTGAAAGCCATGGGCTTTCAGTGTCACTCAATGGGTCAGACCCTGAGCCTGATCTTTAATTTTTAGGTCCTCTGTGGGGAAGGCATTAGGCCCATTTTATAGATAACAAAAGTGGGGCTTCGAGAGGTTAGATGATTTGCACAGCATTATACAGCTGCTGAGTAGCAGAGCTGGTACTCAACCTAAGGTGTCCTTGGACCCTGAGACACTGGGTTCCTGATGATAAGGATAAAGTTATATGAAGTTATGGGTTTAGAAACCAATGTAAAAATTGGCATCTGAAGGCCATAATTTAAGCTTTGCCTGCTTAGCAATATATATATGCCAACCAACCCTGTAGTGTTTGCTTCAAAAGCTACATAGAAACTATTCATCTGGTTCATTATCATTTTGTGGGGCCTCTAAGAAGTAGAAATAGGCTGGGCACGGTGGCTCATGCCTGTAATCCCAGCACTTTGGGAGGCTGAGGTGGGCAGATCACTTGAGGTCAGGAGATCAAGACCAGCCTGGCCAACATGGTGAAATTCTGTCTCTAGTAAAAAAATTAGCTGGTTGTGGTGGTGCATGCCTGTAGTCACAGCTACTTGGGAGGCTGAGGCATGAGAATTGCTTGAACCTGGGAGGCACAAGATGCAGTGAACCGAGGTTGTGACACTGCACTCCAGCCTGGGTGACAGAGCAAGACTCCATCTCAAAAAAAAAAAAAAAAAAAAATAGAAATAGCTTAGGCTAAGTCAGGCCCTGGAGAAATATTTCCTGATTATGTCTGTGAATATTTTCTTTATTATTATTATTAGCCTTAGTTAGAGCTACTATAAGAAATTACTTATAAACAACAGAAATTTGTTTCTCACTGTTCTGGAGGCTGGAAGCCCAAGATTGGAGTGCCAGCCTGGTTGGCTTCTGGGGAGGGCCCTCTTCTGGGCTGCAGACTACCAACTTCTCCTAGTATCCTCACATGGCAAAAAGAGAGATAGCTAGCTCTATGGCTTCTTCTTATAAAGGCACTGATCTCATTCATGAGGGCTCCACCACCCTCATGACCTAGTAACTTCCAAAGGCCTCACCTCCAAATACCATCACAATGAGATTACAGTTTCAACATACGAATTTTGTTGGACACAAACATTCAATCTACATTATTATTATTATTGTTATTTTCCATATTAATTAAACTGCTGTGCCTGCTGCAAAGAATGTGTTCAGAGTTCCGGTTCCAAGATGGTCAAATAGGAACATCTACAGTCTACAGCTCCCAGCATGAGTGATGCAGAAGATGGGTAATTTCTGCATTTCCAATTGAGGTACCAGGTTCATCTCACTGGAGTTTGTTGGACAGTGGGTGTAGCCCACGGAGTGTGAGCCAAAGCAGGGCGGGGCATCACCTCACCTTGGAAGCACAAGGGGTCGGGGAATTCCCTTTCCTAGCCAAGGGAAGCCGTGACAGATGGTACCTGGAAAATTGGGACACTCCCACCCTAATATTGCAGTTTTCCAACAATCTTAGCAAATGGCACACCAGGAGATTATATCCTGTGCCTGGCTCAGAAGGTCCCACACCCATGGAGCCTCGCTCACTGCTAGCACAGCAGCCTGAGATAGAACTGCAAGATGGCAGCGAGGCTGGAGGAGGGGCGTCCGCCATTGCTGAGGCTTGAGTAGGTAAACAAAGTGGTCAGGAAGCTCGAACTGGGTGAAGCCCACTGTACTTCAAGGAGGCCTGCCTGCCTCTGTAGACTCCACCTCTGGGGGCAGGGCATAGATGAACAAAAGGCAGCAGAAACTTCTGCAGACTTAAATGTCCCTGTCTCACTGCTTTGAAGAGAGTAGTGGTTCTCCCAGCACAGAGCTTGAGATCAGAGAATGGACAGACTGCCTCCTCAAGTGGGTCCCTGACCCTCGAGTAGCCAAACTGGAAGACACTTCCCAGTAGGGGCCAGCTGACACCAGGTGCCCCTCTGAGACAAAGCTTCCAGAGGAAGGATTAGGCAGCAACATTTGCCATTCTGCAATATTTGCTGTTCTGCAGCCTCCGCTGGTGTTACCCAGGCAAACAGGGTCTGGAGTGGACCTCCAGCAAACTCCAACAGACCTGCCGCTGAGGGTCCTGACTGTTAGAAGGAAAACTAACAAACAGAAAGGACATCCACATCAAAACCCCATCTGTACGTTGCCATCATCAAAGACCAAAGGTAAATAAAACCACAAAGATAGGGATAAACAAGAGCAGAAAAGCTGAAAATTCTAAAAATCAGAGCACCTCTTCTCCTCCAAAGGAATGCAGCTCCTCACCAGCAATGGAACAAAGCTGGATGGAGAATGACTTTGACAAGTTGAGAGAAGAAGGCTTGAGATGATCGGTAATAACAAACTTCTCCGAGCTAAAGGAGGATGTTGTAACCCATCGTAAAGAAGCTAAAAACCTTGAAAAAAGACTAGACAAATGGCTAACTAGAATAAACAGCACAGAGAAGACCTTAAATGACCTGATGGAGCTGAAAACCATGGCACAAGAACTACGTGACAAATGCACAAGCTTCAGTAGCCGATTTGATCAAGTGGAAGAAAGGGTATCAGTGATTGAAGGTTAAATGAATGAAATGAAGCGAGAAGAGAAGCTTAGAGAAAAAAGAGTAAAAAGAAACGAACAAGGCCTCCAAGAAAAATGGGACTATGTGAAAAGACCAAATCTACGTCTGATCGGTGTACCTGAAAGTGACGGGGATAATGGAAACAAGTTGGAAAACACTCTGCAGGATGTTATCCAGGAGAACTTCCCCAACCTAGCAAGGCAGGCCAACATTCAAATTCAGGAAATACAGAGAACGCCACAAAGATACTCCTCAAGAAGGGCAACTCCAAGACACATAATTGTCAGATTCACCAAAGTTGAAATGAAGGAAAAATTATTAAGGCAGCCCGAGAGAAAGGTCGGGTTACCCACAAAGGGAAGCCCATCAGACTAACAGTGGATCTCTCCGCAGAAACTCTACAAGCCAAAAGAGAGTGGGGGCCAATATTTAACAGTCTTAAAGAAAATAATTTTCAACCCAGAATTTCATATCCAGCCAAACTAAGCTTCATAAGTGAAGGAGAAATAAAATCCTTTACAGACAAGCAAATGCTGAAAGATTTTGTCACCACCAGGCCTGCCTTACAAGAGCTCCTGAAGGAAGCACTAAACATGGAAAGGAACAACTGGTACCAGCCACTGCGAAAACATGCGAAATTGTAAAGACCATCAATGCTAGGAAGAAACTGCATCAACTAATGAGCAAAATAACCAGCTAACATCATAATGACAGGATCACATTCACACATAACAATATTAACCTTAAATGTAAATGCGTAAATGCTCCAATTAAAAGACACAGACTGGCAAACTGGATAAAGAGTCAAGACCCATCAGTGTGCTGTATTCAGGAAACCCATCTCATGTGCAAAGACACACATAGGCTCAAAATAAAGGGATGGAGGAAGATCTAGCAAGCAAATGGAAAACAAAAACAAGCAGAGGTTACAATCCTAGCCTCTGATAAAACAGACTTTAAACCAACAAAGATCAAAAGAGACAAAGAAGGCCAATACATAATGGTAAAGGGATCAATTAAACAAAAAGAGCTAACTATCCTAAATATATATGCACTCAATACAAGAGCACCCAGATTCATAAAGCAAGTACTTAGAGACCAACAAAGAGACTTAGACTCCCACACAATAACAATGGGAGACTTTAACACCCCACTGTCAACATTAGACAGATTAACGAGACAGAAAGTTAATGAGGATATCCTGGAATTGAACTCAGCTCTGTACCAAGCAGACCTAATAGACATCTACAGAACTCTCCACCCCAAATCAACAGAATATACATTCTTTTCAGCAACACACTGCACTTATTCCAAAATTGACCACACAGTTGGAAGTAAAGCACTCCTCAGCAAATGTAAAAGAACAGTAATTATAACAAACTGTCTCTCAGACCACAGTGCAATCAAACTAGAACTCAGGATTAAGAAACTCACTCAAAACTGCTCAGCTACATGGAAACTGAACAACCTGTTCCTGAATGACTACTGGGTACATAATGAAATGAAGGCAGAAATAAAGATGTTCTTTGAAACCAATGAGAACAAAGACACAACATACCGGAATCTCTGGGACACGTTTAAAGCAGTGTGTGGAGGGAAATATATAGCACTAAATGCCCACAGGAGAAAGAAGGAAAGATCTAAAATTGACACCCTAACATCACAATTGAAAGAACTAGAGAAGCAAGAGCAAACACATTCAAAAGCTAGCAGAAGGCAAGAAATAACTAAGATCAGAGGAGAACTGAAGGAGATAGAGACACAAAAAAACCCTTCAAAAAATCAATGAATCCAGGAGCTGGTTTTTTGAAAAGATCAACAAAATTGATAGACCACTAGCAAGACTAATAAAGAAGAAAAGAGAGAAGAATCAGATAGACACAATAAAGAATGATAAATGGGATATCACCACCGATCCCACAGAGATACAAACTATCATCAGAAAATACTATAAACACCTCTACGAAAATAAACTAGAAAATCTAGAAGAAATGGATAAATTCCTGGACACATACACCCTCCCATGACTAAACCAGGAAGAAGTTGAATCCCTGAATAGACCAATAACAGGCTCTGAAATTGAAGCAATAATTAATAGCCTACCAACCAAAAAAATTCCAGGACCAGAAGGACTCACAGCCAAATTCTACCAGAGGTACAAAGAGGAGCTGGTACCATTCCTTCTGAAACCATTCCAATCAACAGAAAAAGAGGGAATCCTCCCTAACTCATTTTATGAGGCCAGCATCATCCTGATACCAAAGACTGGCAGAGACACAACAAAAAAAGAGAATTTTGGACTAATATCCCTGATGAACATCAATGCAAAAATCCTCAATAAAATACTGGCAAACCAAATCCAGCAGCACATCAAAAAGTTTATCCACCATGATCAAGTTGGCTTCATCACTGGGATGCAAGGCTGGTTCAACATACGCAAATCAATAAACATAATCCATCAGATAAACAGAACCAAAGACAAAAACAACATGATTATCTCAATAGATGCAGAAAAGGCCTTTGACAAAATTCAACAGCCCTTCATGCTAAAAACTCTCAATAAATTAGGTATTGATGGGACATATCTCAAAATAATAAGAACTATTTATGACAAACCCACACCCAATATCATACTGAATGGGCAAAAACTGGAAGCATTCCCTTTGAAAAGCGGCACAAGACAGGGATGCCCTCTCTCACCACGTCTATTCAACGTAATGTTGGAAGTTCTGGCCAGGGCAATCAGGCAGGAGAAAGAAATAAAGGGTATTCAATTAGGAAAAGAGGAAGTCAAATTGTCCCTGTTTGCAGATGACATGATTGTATATTTAGAAAACCCCATTGTCTCCACCCAAAATCTCCTTAAGCTGATAAACAACTTCAGCAAAGTCTCAGGATACAAAATAAATGTGCAAAAATCACAAGCGTTCCTATACACCAATAACAGACAAACAGAGAGCCAAATCATGAGTGAACTCCCATTCACAATTGCTACAAAGAGAATAAAATACTTAGGAATCCAACTTACAAGGGATGTGAAGGACGTCTTCAAAGAGAACTACAAACCACTGCTCAACAAAATAAAAGAGGACACAAACAAAGGAAGAACATTCCATGCTTATGAGTAGGAAGAATCAATATTGTGAAAATGGCCATACTGCGCAAGGTAATTTATAGATTCAATGCCTTCCCCATCAAGCTACCAAAGACTTTCTTCACAGAATTGGAAAAAACTACTTTAAAGTTCATATGGAACCAAAAAAGAGCCCACATTGCCAAGACAATCCTCAGCCAAAAGAACAAAGCTAGAGGCATCACGCTACCTGACTTCAAACTATACTACAAGGCTACAGTAAACAAAATAGCATGGTACGGATACCAGAACAGAGATACAGACCAGTGTAACAGAACAGAGCTCTCAGAAATAATACCACATATCGGCTGGGCGCGGTGGCTCACGCTTGTAATCCCAGCACTTTGGGAGGCTGAGGTGGGCAAATCATGAGGTCAGGAGATTGAGACCACAGTGGAACCCCGTCTCTACTAAAAATATTAAAAAAATTAGCCGGGCGTGGTGGCGGGCACCTGTAGTCCCAGCTACTCGGAGAGGCTGAGGCAGGAGAATGGCGTGAACCCGGGAGGTGGAGCTTGCAGTGAGCCGAGATTGTGCCACTGAACTCCAGCCTGGGCGACAGAGCGAGACTCTGTCTCAAAAAAAAAAAAAAAAAAAAAGAAATAATACCACATATCTACAACCATCCAATCTTTGACAAACCTGACAAAAACAAGAAATGGGGAAAGGATTCCCTATTTAATAAATGGTGCTGGGAAAACTGGCTAGCCATATGTAGAAAGCTGAAACTGGATCCCTTTCTTATACCTTATACAAAAATTAACTCAAGATGGATTAAAGACTTAAATGTAAGATCTAAAACCATAAAAACCCTAGAAGAAAACCTAGGCAATACCATTCAGGACATAGGCATGGGCAAGGACTTCACGACTAAAACACCAAAAGCAATGGCAATGAAAGCCAAAATAGACAAATGGCATCTAATCAAACTAAAGAGCTTCTGCACAGCAAAAGAAACTACCATCAGGGTGAACAGGCAACCTACAGAATGGGAGAAAATTTTTACAATCTACCCATCTGACAAGGGGCTAATATCCAGAATCTACAAAGAACTTAAACAAATTTACAAGAAAAAATCAAACAACCCCATCAAAAAGTGGGCGAAGGATATGAACAGACACTTCTCAAAAGAAGACATTTATGCAGCCAACAGACACATGAAGAAATGCTCATCATCACTGACCATCAGAGAAATGCAAATCAAAACCACAGTGAGATACCATATCACACCAGTTAGAACGGCGATCATTAAAAAGTCAGGAAACAACAGGAGCTGGAGAGGATGTGGAGAAATAGGAACACTTTTACACTGTTGGTGGGAGTGTAAACTAGTTCAATCATCGTGGAAGACACTGTGGTGATTCCTCAAGGATCTAGAACTAGAAATACCATTTGACCCAGCCATCCCATTACTGGGTATATACCCAAAGGATTATAAATCATGCTGCTATAAAGACACACACACACGTATGTTTACTGCAGCACTATTCACAACAGCAAAGACTTGGAACCAACCCAAATGTCCATCAATAATAGACTGGGTTAAGAAAATGTGGCACATATACACCATGGAATACTATGCAGCCATAAAAAATGATGAGTTCACGTCCTTTGTAGGGACATGGATGAAGCTGGAAACCATCATTCTGAGCAAACTATCGCAAGGACAGAAAATCAAACACCTCATGTTCTCACTCATAGGTGGGAATTGAACAATGAGAACACTTGGATACAGGGTGGGGAACATCACATACCGGGGCCTGTCATGGGGTATGGGGAGGGGGTAAGGATAGCATGAGGAGATATACCTAATGTAAATGACGAGTTAATGGGTGCAGGACACCAACATGGCACATGTATACGTATGTAACAAACCTGCACGTTGTGCACTTGTACCCTAGAACTTAAAGTCTAATAAAAAAGAAAAAAAAAGAATGTGTTCAGAAAGTATGTAATAGGATGGCTTTAATTTGACATTGGAAATGGAAACCCTAAAGTTATCTAAAAAACTATCTCTGCACATTGATGAGAAGATGTGTCTAGGGTGAATTCTTTAAAAATTGTAAAACAACATATATGACTAGGATCCTATAGAAAAAATTGTATTTACATATGTTTATTCTTGCAGGGGAAAAGTTCTTCCATAAACCACACCAAGCATATAACAGCAGTTATCTTTGGAGATAGGATCACTGAAGATATTCATTTTCTACATTAGGTTTTTCTGTAATATTTGAATGTTATGTAATATGCATACTAATATTTTTGTAATCAAAAAATATATAAAAATATAAAGATATAAATACTACATGTCTATGCTAGCATTCCGGTTTATGCTCTTTAACCTAATCATGTATAGCTTTACTCAGGTTGTTAGCTGAGGAACCTCTAAGTGATTGAAATGACTTGCAGGTACAGCAGAGCATCAGAATATTTCTCTTTGTACAAGCACAGATGTGAAATATTCTGATGGTATACTTCAGGCAATTTGATGATCATGCTGTTTTTAGTGTGTGTGTGTGTGTGTGTGTGTGTGTGTGTGTGTGTATGAGTGGACACTGACAAAAATGTTCATTAGAGAATGAGATCTGAATATTGGTTATGGAGAGGATTTCAAAAATTTGTGGCAGAATAAAAATACTCTGGGCAGTGTATGGCAGCTCAAGCCTGTACCCTCAGCACTTTGGGAGGCCGAGGTGGGCAGATCACCTGAGGTCAGGAGTTCAAGACCAGCCTGGTCAACATGGTGAAACCCTGTATCTACTTAAAAAAATGCAAAAATTAGCTGGGTGTGATGGCGTGCACCTGTAATCCCAGGTAGTCAGGAGGCTGAGGCAGGAGAATCGCTCGAACCTGGGAGGCGGAGTTTGCAGTGAGCCAAGATCGTGCCACTGCACTTCAGCCTGGACGACAGAGCAAGACTCCATCTCAGAAAAAAAAAAAAAGAATAAAAATACTCTGAAAGGCTAGTTTTTAGTGTGACAGATATTGTTTCCAAATGATATTTTCATTCATCACAAAGATGTAGTTGGTGGTTTCACGATGATGTCTCAGTCTTCCTACCTCCTATGACATTTTCTATTTACTTTAAAATTCTCTTTAGACAAAAAGAGTGAGTTATGTGTGTTTTTTGGTTTAAATCCCATTGAAGGAGCAGTTTATTGCCTTGATCAGGAATTCACACCCTCATGGGTGGTCACAAGTTTTCCCCCATAAAAGTCACACAGTAGAGGTGGCCAGCGTAAATGCTCCTAGGTATATTTCAATTAACATTGGGGCATTGCATAACAAATATTAGAAATGGCTTTTCATTGGTGAAATTGTTGGCCAGTTAATTAACACAATGGATGATTCCTGGGTGAGAATACTGATATTCAACATTATGGATGGGCTAAAATATTTTAGAGATATTGCCCATGATTATATGAAGAATAAATCATATAGCTAGGCCTGAGGCCTGGATCCTTAGGTATGGTAGGCGAGGTCTGAGCCCTAAATGCTTCTGTGCCCTGAGACTGAGATGCAGAATTCCTTTTTTTTCTTTCTTTTTTTTTTTTTTTTCTGAGACAGGGTCTCGCTCTGTCACCCAGGCTGGAGTGCAGTGACAGGATCTCGGCTCACTGCAAGCTCCGCCCCTGGGTTCACGCCATTCTCCTGCCTCAGCCTCCTGAGTAGCTGGGAATACAGGCGCCTGCCACTATGCCCGGCTAATTTTTTGTATATTTAGTAGAGACGGGGTTTCACCGTGTTAGCCAGGATGGTCTCGATCTCCTGACCTTGTGATCCACCCGCCTCGGCCTCCCAAAATGCTGGGATTACAGGCTTGAGCCACCGTGCCCAGCCGAGATGCAGAATTTCTGCCTGCCTGACCACTCCCATAAGGTAACAATCCTGCCTCTCAAAGGTAGCAGGTTTACCTCAAGTGCTCCTTTCATGCAAGCTATTGTTCAGAGCACCTATTAGGACAGGAAATTGAGAATCCATCAATACATTTTGTTGAGAATTGCTTTCGTTATAATTGTTAGCAGTATAGTAAGAGAGTAGCTGAAGCTCTCCTACCTCAAACATTTTGGTAGCCACTATTTATCTGTCTTATCTATCTATCTATCTATCCACCCATCTATTTATCCGTCTGTATTTAACAGTTGCACATAACCAAATTGGCAACTAGGTTATTTTTCAACACTCCTATTTCTAAACAAACAAACAAATGAAAATTAAAGCACATATGAAAAGAAGTCATAATGATCTTGGCTGAGAATGGAGTGGATTGATTGACCTGTGTGCGTTTGTAGAGGTGTAATCCTTCTGTAAATAAAGCCAATTTAGAAACCTTGGCAAAGTACCCTAGCGCAGGGATTGGTCTTGCTTAAGCAATAAACATTTTCTGGAAACACATCTGACTTCTCTCTGAGCTACTTATCCAGATCCACAAACCACTGGATGATTTCAGTTCTTATTTTATCTGATCTCCCTGCATGTGTTATTGCTGACAATTTCTTTTTTCCTGTGACTCCACCCTTCTTGTTCTTCTCTCAGCTGCCTGACTATTCTTTCTCAGTTTCCTTTTTTGGCTCCCTTTCTTAGTTGCTCCCCTAAGTTCTGCTGCTCACCAGAATTCTATTCTTTGCTGTCTTCCTTTCTCCCCTTGGGCAATCTCATCAACTCAGTGGCCCAAAGAGCCTTATTTATATATGGTGTGCTGCTGCACTCCAGATCTATAGCTATATCCCAAAACCCTCTCCCACACTCCAAACACTTACGTAAAACTGTTCACTCTGCCTGCATGCCCTCAAACTCAACTTGTCCCAGACTGAACTTAGCATCTTCCCCAGGGTTGCTCACCTCCCACATTAATTATGTTCCAAGTAATGCCAATTCTATCCCTTAGTTATTCCTCATCTGTCCCCACACTTCCTCATCCCTAATACCATAAGCCCTAGTTCAGACACTCACCATCTCTTCACTGGATTATTTTTAAGGATGCTCGCTGCCTCCATTTCACCTCTCTCTACTCCAGTCTCCAGGCGGTTTTAGTTGGATCTTTAAAGTACATAAAATCGTATCTCCCTATTTTGCCTTCAGCATAAATTCAAACTTTCTAGCAAGGAGGCCAAGGGCCCTGCTAGGCTCAATATAGCTCTCATCATCTCCATTTCTCTCTGTCTGGAATTTCTACTGTACCACACCTCCCACCCTTCCTATAGACATAATGTCCAATACATCTCTAATTAATCTTTGTTCAATAAAAGAACAAATGACAAGATTTATTTTAGTGGATTTAAAAATATATACAAACTATTCTCCATTCATTTCCCATGGCTATTTCAGGAATAGTCCTGTGCAAAATCAAAAAACCCTTCAAAGAAACTTAGCCTCACAGACTTTAAGTAAGCAAAGTCACGCAACCAGAAATGAATACGACGGAATGAGAATCAGATATTGAGATGCCTACCCTAGAACACAGGAGCCTTCAGATGCCAGCTCTGCTTTTTCTAATTGCTTATCAGTTGGCACTGGGAACATGCTTAAGGAGGAAGCCTCAGCCTTTCTCCAGACCAGCTTCTGTTAATACATCAGATGGCAAAGAAAGAATGAACTCTGCATTTAGAGGAAATCCATCATGCTCAAATTATTAGTGATTCATAAACAACAAATTGGTTTATCAGTTCTAATGTTTTCAGGCCAAAACCATTATCAAGCAAATGTGACAAACTTTCAAGAGCATTCAAAACACCACCTCAGAGTGGGAGATGTAGGGGAGGGAGGGACAACCAGAATCAGAATAAGTACAAGATGCAGGTAACACAGATGATAAAACAGGAACATAGAATGCACTTGCTTCTCCCTGCCCATGTTTTTATTGCTTCTCCATAGAAGCTTATTAAACACTTGAATTTCAAAATTGATCATGCCTTGTTAAAGAACACTGGATGTGATGTGATAGCATCTTACAAATACAAGGATCTTCCCTATATGTGCAAGTCACATATTCAGTTTAGCCCCAAATAATGCACAGGCTTCAAATGGTTCTAATCCCAGTGTGTGTGAGTCCCTCTCCTCAGCAAGGCTATGCCTGAAATCAAGGATTCCTTAGGGTCTACATGATAGTGATCTTTACCTAAGGGTTGGGAACACAATGGTGTTCTAAAAATACACATTCTATTCTAAAGAATCCACATCTTAATCTGTAGTGACATGGTCGGAAACGTTCAGTTCTACATTCTGTAATGCTGTGAACACAAAAACAATAGATTTCCATATGATTAAGGAGAATATGCTGATAATTATGGAAAAAGGCAATGGTGAGTCAGAGTATTATGGCAGCTGTGAAAAGAAAACACATGAAATGGATTACCATGACAAGAAAGCTGAACAAAATATAATTCACTGTAATGTGAAAGGCTATATCTAAAGTCACTTGATGGTCTATATAAAGTGCTTTAAAAATACGTTTTAAATGCATTGTCGTGAATCAATTTAAAAAACTTTTAGCATCAGTTGTTATATTCAAGATGTCAGAACTTTGGATTTTTAAACAAGTATCTCTCTTTTCTTGGATTACAAAGAAATAAAATACAGCTGACATGAGAAACAATTTTCTCTTTTGGAACAATCAGAGTCACCTTCTATTTGAGGAGTACCTTAAGACATACAGAAGGGTTTTGATAAAGAAGGTTTAGCAATCTGGAAAACCGCAAGAGAGACAGTAAGTTAACACCAAAAGCAAACAAAAAAGAAACTCATGAGCATCCAATATCAACTTCAGCACTATACAGTGTTAAATGTGTGTGATCATTTGCTGGTTAAAATTTATTCCTGCTAAAGAAGAAAATTGTTTCATTTAATTCAGTTTTCAGGGAAAATTTTCAGGGAAAATTATCCATCTTCTTTACCTTCTGAAATGAATTTCCTTTAATCTAAATAAATCTTTTTCTGCTGCCTCTGGTCCGTCAGTGTCAATACCAATTATTGTGCTCTTTAGCATGCAGGGACAACAGGAGAGTTATTGAGAAAGCTAAATATCTGCTGTTATTTTCATTCCCTGGATCTGTTGGTTTTCAAAGAGGTTTTTTATTCAACTGTTTTATAGCTTTTGTGTGTATGGTTTTTTTTTCATTATTCAGGTGTTGGAGGTCACATTTTCCCCGGGGTCAAGAAACAATCCTTTAAATAACTCTCTGCCTTTTAGGTTTGGTTATTGCTAATTGTCCAGGATGTCAGAAAGCCAAGAATATCAGAACTGAGTGTGCGATATGGTTAGGCTCTATGTCCCCACCCAAATCTCATCTTGTAGCTCACATAATTCCCACGTGTTATGGGAGGGACCTGGTGGGAGATGATTGAATTATGGGGGCGGGTCTTTCTCATGCTGTTCTTGTGAGAGTGAATTTGTCTCACGAGATCTGATGGTTTTAAAAACTGGAGTTGCCCTACACAAGCTCTCTTTGCCTGCTGACATCTATGTAACATGTGACTTGCTCCTCCTTGCCTTCCATCGTGATTGTGAGGCCTCCCCAGCCATGTGGAAGTGTAAGTTCATAAATCCCTTTTTTTTTTTTTTTGTAAATTGCCCAGTCTTGGGTATGTCTTTATCAACAGCATGAAAATGAACTAATACAGTAAATTTGTACCAGTAGAGTGGGGCACCACTGAAAAGATACCCAAAAACTTGGAAGATACTTTGGAACTGGGTAATAGGCAGAAGTTGGAACAGTTTGGAGGGCACAGAAGAAGACAGGAAAATGTGGGAAAGTTTGGAACTTCCTAGAGACTTGTTGAATGTCTTTGACAAAAAATGCTAATAGGCATATAAAAAATAAGGTCCAGGCTGAGGTGGTCTCAGATGGAGATAAGGAACTTATTGGGAACTGGAGCAAAGGTGACACTTGTTATGTTTTAACAAAGAGACTGGTGGCATTTTGCCTCTGCTCTAGAGACTTGTGAAACTTTGAACTTGAGAGAGATGATTTAGGGTATCTGGCAGAAGAAATTTCTAAGCAGCAAAGCATTCAAGAAGTGACTTGAGTGCTGTTAAGCATTCAGTTTTAAAAGGGAAAGAGAGAATAAACGTTTGGGAAGTTTGCAGCCTGACAATGCAACAGAAAGGAAAATCCCATTTTCTGAGGAGAAATTCAAGCTGGCTTCAGAAATGTGTATAAGTAACGAGGAGCCAAATGTTAATCACTAAGAGAATGGGGAAAATATCTCCAGGGCATGTCAGAGAACTTTGTGGCAGCCCCTCCCATCACAGGCCCAGAGGTTTAGGAGGAAAAAATGATTTTGTGGTCTGGTCCCAGGGTCCCTCTGCTGTGTGCAGTCTAGGGACTTTGTGCCCTGTGTCCCAGCCACTCCAGCCATGACTAAAAGGGGCCACAGTATAGCTTAGGCTGTTGCTTCAGAGGGTGGAAGCCTCAAGCCATGGCAGCTTCCACATGGTGTTGAGCCTGCAGGTGCACAGAAGTCAAGAGTTGAGATTTGGGAACCTCCGCCTAGATTTCAGAAGATGTATGAAAATGCCTGGATGCTCAGGCAGAAGTTTGTTGCAGGGGTGGGACCCTCATAGAGAACCTCTGTTAAGGCAGTGCGGAAGGGAAATGTGGAGTTGGAGCCCCCACACGGAGTCCCTACTGGGGCACCACCTAGTGGAGTGTGAGAAGAAGGCCACCTTCCTCCAGACCCCAGAGTGGTAACTCCACCAACAGCTTGCACTGTGCACTTGGAAAAGCTGCAGACACCCAACGCCTGCCTGTGAAAGCAGCCAGGAGGGAAGCTATATCCTGCAAAGCCAGAGGAGTGGAGGTGCCCAAGACTATAGGAACCTACCACTTGCATCAGCATGCCCTGGACGTGAGACATGGAGTCAAAGGAGATCATTTTAGGGCTTTAAGATTTAACTACCCTGCTGGATTTCCGACTTGCATGGGGCCTGTGGCCCCATTGTTTTGGCCAATTTCTCCCATTTGGAATGGCTGTATTTACCCAATGTCTGTACCCTCTTGGTATCTAGGAAGTAACTAACTTGCCTTTGATTTTACAGGCTTATAGGTAGAAGGGACTTGCTTGTCTTGGATAAGACTTTGGAATGTGGACTTTTGAGTTAATACTGAAATGAATGGAGACTTTGGAGGACTGTTGGGAAGGCATAGTTGGTGGTGAAATGTGAAGATATGAGATTTGAGAGGGGCCAGAGATGGAATGATACGGTTTGGCTCTGTGTCCCCACCAAAATCTCATCTTGTAGCTCCCATAATTCCCACGTGTTGTGGGAGGGACCCAGTGGGAGATGATTGAATAATGGGGACGGGTCTTCCCATGCTGTTCTGATAGTGAATGGGTGTCATGAGAGCTCATGGTTTTAAAAACAGGAGTTGCCCTGCACAAGCTCTCCTTGCCTGCTGCCATCCATGTAAGATCTGCCTTGCTCCTCCTTTCCTTCTGTCATGATTGTTAGGCCTCCCCAGTCATATGGAACTGTAAGTCCATAAACCTCTTTCTTTCATAAATTGCCCAGTCTTGGGTATGACTTTATCAGCAGTGTGAAAACAGACTAATACAGTGTGATTTGCTTTAAGGAGAGGCTTTAAAAAGTCTTTAAAAGCCAATACAATCAGCACAGAGCTTACAGGTAGCTTTTTTTTTTTTTTTAATCTCTTGGAAACCAAGTTCTTTGCTCCATAGTTTATGGCCGGTTTGATTATTAGTTGAGCTTTGTGCTATTTTAATTAATATACTATTTTTAATATGGACATTCCAAAGTACCTTATAATATTTTCTTAATGGAAATATTACTGAGTTATGGAAAAGAGATGAAAGGGAAGTCAATATCACTGATTATCAAGGTTTGCTATTAATGCAAATGAATTCTGGATTCAACCCATTTTTCTACCTATGGTATGGTCAATCATTCCAAATGACAGCCAATAGGGGAAGCCTTCCCTGCTACCAAGGCTGGAGTGGTAGCTCCTTCTCTGTGTTCCTGCATCTTCTTCTAATCTGTATGGTTGCCTGTACCACATTTTATTACATTTTCTGTTTATGTGTCGGCCTCTCCTTTCAGACTGCTGGTTCCTGGAGACTATAATTGATGCTTCAGTGTCCTGGGGCCTGTTTCATATAGGTGCTGAGCTATGTCTGGGTGATTAATTAATTCATCAACAGATGCAGGTACATAGAGGTTTAGCAATAGGAAAAGAAATACAGAGCAGATCAAGCAGGGAAGGAGGGAGGAGGAGAGAAGACATAGTCATATGCATATTCTGCTGATAATGAAAAGTAAACATAAACAAGACTATGCAGCATCAGTTGAAGTTAGTAGGGAAAATAAAATGCAAAAATGCAGTAGAGTATGAGAAGGGTGCAGGGGATAAGAATGTTTTCCTTGCTCAGTTGGGGTGGTGAAGGGAGCAGATAATAGGGACAAATTAGGCCCATTAAAATGTGGAGAGGGCAGGAGATTAATGTTTTCTCCAAAAAGGTGGCAGTCCTGAGCTCATTCTTTAATTAGTGTTTAACAGAGAAAAGAAAATTGGGCAATTAGAAAAATAACGACGACTAGGCAAAAACATCTCCTGTAAAAAGGCTCAGGAAGAAAAGGAATATACATTAATTACAAGATTAGTCCTGCATGTTGAAACATTGGGAAATCTGGCATGTTTGCTGAACACTACCATGATTAGAAAAAGAAATATTGTGGCTGGGCGCAGTGGCTCACACCTGTAATCCCAGCACTTTGGGAGGCTGAGGCGGGCAGATCACAAGGTCAGGAGATCGAGACCATCCTAGCTAAAACGGTGAAACCCCGCCTCTACTAAAAAAATACAAAAATTTAGCCGGGCATGGTGGTGGGCGCCTGTAGTCCAAGCTACTCGGGAGGCTGAGGCAGGAGAATGGCGTGAACCTGGAAGGCGGAGCTTGCAGTGAGCCGAGATCATGCCACTGCACTCCAGCCTGGGTGACAGAGCAAGACTCCGTCTCAAAAAAAAGAATAAAAAAAGAAATATTGTGGATGTGATAAAACATGCCCAAATACTCTTAAATAAAAAGGCTGATTAGCCTTATTTTTCTTCTTTGGGAATGTAGTCAGGCCTCCTTATCTGTGAGTTATACACCCATGAATTCAAGCAACTGAGCATTAAAAATTTCAAAAATATACAAATTAAAAATAACAATACAACAATAAAAATAATACAAATAAAAGACAATTCAGTACCACAACAATTTACATAGCATTTACATAGCATTAGGTATTTTAATTAATCTAGAGATGGTTAAAGTAAACGAGAGGGTGTGTGCAGGTTATGTGTAAATACTATGCCATTTTATATCAGGGACTTGAGCATTCAGGGGTCTTGGAATCAATTCCCCGTGAATACTTAGGGATGATTGTATAATCTTTGTTACCTCCTCAGGTATCATGGCTCCCATCCCAAGACACTGAGAAGGTACAGGAAAAAAAAAAAAACCAAGGCTATCAGGTTGGCAAAAACACTCACTCACGGCCAGGCATGGTGGCTCATGCCTGTAATCCCAGCAATTTGGGAGGCTGATGTGGGTGGATCATGAGGTTAGGAGATGGATACCATCCTGCCAACATGGGGAAACCCCATCTCTACTAAAAATACAAAAATTAGCCAGGTGTGGTGGCGGGTGCCCTGTAATCCCAGCTACTCAGGAAGCTGAGGCAGGAGATTCACTTGAACCCGGGAGGCGGAGATTGCAGTGAGCCGAGATCATGCCATTGCACTCCAGCCTGGGTGATAGAGTGAGACTCCATCTCAAAAACAAACAAACAAACAAACAAAAACAAACAAAAAAACTCACTCACTTTAATACGTCCATGCATAGGTTTATATAAAATACAAATGTATACATATACACACTATTCTCATACAAAGTAGTATGGTGATTTTCCCTGAACTCCAGATATCAATTACATAACACAGCATAATGACAGTGAGGAAGGCCACTGATTTAGAAATTAAAGAGCTTGGGTTTGTATTCTAGGTTCATCTCTTCCGGGCCTCATGAACTTAAGCTAGTCATCTAAAGCAATTCAGAGTTTGTTTCTCATATATAGAAAGGGAATAACAGAGTCCGCCTGTGGAATATTATATATAAAACATCTGATACATTGTCTGGCACAAGGCAAATTACTCAATAAATGCTGATTTTCTTTCTTTCTTTTCTCAAGGGTCAAAATGGGAAAGTGGTGCTGATTTCATTTTCTTCTGGAGCATTCCTACTCTCCCAAACAGTTGTCGAGTTGTTTCAAATGTCTCCAGGTATCTAAGTGTGTTAGCTTTCTCATTATGTCTAAGGAAAATCAGAAACATAGGTGCCTAGGAGAGAGTCAGGTGAGCTCCTGGTGGAAGCTCCTGCCCTCTGCTCTTCCTGAAAGAGAGAGAACAGGACATGCTCAGATCTCACACACTTTCTGGTTCCACTTTGGTTACACTTTTTCTAAGTAGGTCAGGAGCTAATAGCCCTTTCTTCTTTATGATGACATACCTGTCTTCTGGAAGCACATCTAAGCACATTTAATCTCCCTTTACTATCCTGACCAGCACTTTGTCCCAGGAAGGATCAAGTCTAAACAAATACCCACCTTGCGCTTCCACAGAGGTAACCATGATACCTAAGACTGGTCAGCAAGGTGGTTCAAGCTACTTTGCATTCTTCAAATATTTTTCTCTGCCTTTCTCCTTTGAAATGTACTGCCCTTTCCCTCATTCTGGCTCTCACTTCCCGTGTGCTACTCCTGCTCAGGCATTAATCTGGACAAACAGTTTATGACAGCTGACTTATTAACAGGTTACTACCCTCAGGAATATTTGCATTTCTTTTGGCTGAAATATTCAAGACAGAGATGATCTTAGAAATGGTGATTATACTGTCATATTAACAAGAATGTGTCACAGCACACAAAATCATAAAGATCCTTAAAATTCTCTATGTCTTAACTCTATTCAGTTTCAGGGATCATGTCTTCAAGTTGCCCACCACATGGCTAGAACAGACAGTTGAAAATATATGGCAGTGATTGCCTTGAATTTTCTAAATTAAAGAGTTTAGCACTGTTCCTATCAACTATGTACTGCAGTTCTTTTTTTTTTTTCTTTTGAGATGGAGTCTCCCAGGCTGGAGTGCAATGGCACAATCTCAGCTCACTGAAACCTCCGCCTCCCGGGTTCCAGTGATTCTCCTGTCTCAGCCTCCCAAGTAGCTGGGACTACAGGCACGCACCACCACACCTGGCTAAATTTTATTTTTAGTAGAGATGGGGTTTCACTATGTTGGCTAGGTTGGTCTTGAACTCTTGACCTTGTGATATGCCCGCCTTGGCCTCCAAATGTGCTGGGATTATAGGCGTGAACCATCATGCCCAGCCCTATGCATTGCAATTCTAAAGGAGAGTTCCACTCATTTAAGGAAAACAAAACAAAACAAAACAAAACAAAACAAAACAAAACTGATGTTGGGCATAGAGAAATCAGTAAACACAATAACGAGCAATGACATCATGGGCAATAAGCCTCATGGATATAGGCAACATAAATCCTCCTCCAAGCACTTTGGGATAGGGGTCATAAAATTAGTAAATTTAGCAATGAACGGTGTTTCATATTTCAACTTCAGGAGAGAATATACTGTTCTGTCTTGTGGCATTTCACTTGCAAATTTGATTCTAATTTGATTGGTTAAAAACAGTCTCACACATTGAATATTGAAGAGTACACTGTTAAAAAATCAGACTAACTGGCAATCTCATGAACTGAAGAGAGGTGAATATTATGATTTATTAAGCATAGGTAAGATGTATCCAACAAAGACACTGTCCCTTGATAATAATGCTTTATATTTTATGACAGCTTAGCTTTCACTCCTTTCACTAATTTAACTGCATTGACACTAATTTCTTTCATCTTCTCATAGACATTATTGTCCAGAATTTAATCACTTTGAAAGCAATCTCCTTTCTGTAGTCCCATGTTCCTATAAATCTGAAAGAGCAAAGACCTCAAACAAGGGTAAGAGCAGAAGACACCCATGACGTAACTGGCGAGCTCACTTCCTGAGGCGTCTTTAGGTGCTCTGGTGTCATACTTGAATTTTAACAATGGTGACTCTATCATGGGCTCACTATCAGCTCCTCCTCCATTGGAGTTTATTGTTTTTACCCAGATTTTTTCATGTGCATGAGGGGTGATACAAAACCCCAAACTCTGGGTTCTAAAGCATCAATCCTTTTCTAAATGTTTTCTTATATTGTGAGCCCTGCTAGTATTTCAGAGTGACTATTGCCACAGTCATAAATGTTCAGTGGGTAGGATACATGGGGAAGTGGGATGGCCATGAGTCCATTCACATTGTAAGTTGGGAACTTATTTTCTCCCAAGCTTTAGGCCAAATAATTTAGGTAGTAGCTACCACTCAAGTAGGGAATGCTTGGGCTCTGCCTAACCAAACAAACGTTGGCACATCTCTAGGCTACAAAAAGAAAGTATGGATACTAGCTTATGACTCAATTACTGAGACTTGTCTACATTAAGATAATTCCATGTCAGAGTGAGAGACTGGAGGTGAGCCTGACGGGACCCCGAGGGGCTGATGCACACATCAAGGGTCAGGTTGGCACTTGGTGATGGCTCTACAGTGGATATCTGTAGAGAGGATGGAGAAGTTTGGGCAGTAGAAAATGAATGTTCTGAGGTGGGAGAGCACAGGCTGGGGAGTCAAAAAGATTCGGAACATAATCCTGGCTTCATCATGACTAGTTTTATGACTTGGCACAAATCACTACATGTTTATCATCTCCATTCTTGTAAGATGGGAATAATAACATCTGCCTTATATTGAGACTGTAAGGATTTGAGGTAATTCATGCTGATTTCTTGTTACATAAGATTTGACTGCAATAAACAATAATTATTCTTAGGAGAGTAGGGAAAGAAGCAATACATTATAATCCAAGCAGACAATCTGTTCATTTAATAGTTTAAACGTGAAGTCCACAAACCAACCTACTCTACAAGTGAATAAATTTGCTAAGATTTGGGTATCCAGTGGTGAACAATGTGAGTCTGGGCCCTGCCTTCACAGATCCTACTATCTAAGCAGCCAGTAAGCAAGAGAGACACACATAAATAATTGACTACAGATTGTGAAAAATACTTTGAATAGAGATCTCAGTGGGAAAATAACAGAGTGTACCAATGAAATAACATATTCACAGAGACCTGAAAGATGAGTAGGTATTACCTTTAAGAGCTTAGAGGGGAAAGGATGCCAGAGATGGAAAATAGTGTGTGCATACAATATACAGAAAGAAAAAGGGCAGCGGGTTTGAAGATTAAAAGCAGTCAGTGAATAAGAGACAGAATGGCTTTGGAGGATTGGACACAGGCAAGATGATGCAGGGACTTCAAGAATCACATTAAAGAACTGTTTAATGCACTGGAAAGCCACTGGAGTAGTTTTGAGTAGAGATGCTGCATGATCCAATTTACTTTTTAGAGCGATCTTTCCAGAAGCTGGATTGTGTATTGGGGTGGCTGGCAAATGAGAGAACAGAAAAGTATTGTAGTAGTTCAGAGACAGATGGTGATGACTTGGGCCAAAGTGTAGAGAATGGCTTCAGAGAAGTCCAGGAAGAAGTAATCATTGGCCATTCCAGCAGCTAGGTAAAACTTTTCAGCAGGAAACTCAAAATTAGCCAATAAAAAGGGAAATCAAAGCAGAATATAGTAGGCATTTAGGGTTGTTGAAAATTGGCAATAGTTCCACTGCTGAGTTGGTGTGGGTAAAGCAAAATAGGAATTCATTTTCTATAAAATCTGTGCAGTGCCAAGAGATTAAAATAGGGCCTTAGCTGTGACATGCAAGTTTCTGTGACTACAGATAAGGTAGGACATGGATGCTGAAAGCTACGAGGTAGGGGCACAAGGTCACAGGAAATAGCATAGTTTGCTCATGTTTGCCAACGCTGAAATGATGGCTGGCAACGCATTTAATATCCTATAACTAGGAATAGGATCAGTCTCAGACACTAGGAAGAGCTGAACTAACAGATGAAAGCTATGAGACCCAACCTTAGGACCCAGCTGTCCCCACACAGCAACAAAGGGTGATTGTTGTGCTTTATTAACTTAATTTGGGTATATGTTTTTTACAGTCTCCCAGTCAGAAAAATCTGTAATTACATGCATTTTACAAAAAAAGATGTTAGGTCAGGTAAAATGACACATTCAGAGACATAATTTCACTACCCTGCCACATAAGCAAAATATCACTTATCTATTTTCCGTATAATGGTATTTTTCATTTACTGTTTCATAATGATGCAAATCCACTGTCTCAGGACTATAGAGAGCTCTGGGTATTAAAAGATGTGGACCTTGTCTTCTCTGCAGTTTGGTTTGTGACCTGTGGTTCCCAATGCAACACTACTTCTCAATTTCTTGGCCTCAAGTGATGCCCCCGCCTCGCCTCCCAAAGTTCTGGGATTACAGGTGTGAGCCACTGCATCTGGCATATGCAATATCAAGTGGCTAGCAAGATAATGAGCAATGTCTTTCATGTCATTCCACGAATATCAGGAAGCAAAAACACATAGGTTTTCTACTTGTTTGTTTTCAAAAGCAAAAATCTTTCTGAATTGCTTTGCATTTTTAGTGTTCTAAATCATATTGCTTCTATTCTAAAAAAAAAAGATATTTTGGTTTTCCACCATGGACTTGGATGGACGATTAAATCTGATTATCTCTAGAAGTCATTAAGGGTCAATCAGAAGGACTAAGGATTAAGATTGGAGTAAGGACTAAGATTGTAAACTGGACTCGATTTGTCAAAATAAACAGTTCTATTCTTGCTCACATGGAATTGTTTATTTTACCTTTCAAATACGTTAAATCAAGATTCACAAACCAAAATATCACATGAATATGTTCTCTGTGCCGTTTGATCTTTTTTCCCCAGGCATGAAAATCAAATTTACAATGCTAATATTTCTCCAGAAATGTTCTGAGTGGTACACTTTTCTTCAAATAGGCAACAGATTTGTCTGTCTGTAAACATGCTTATAGTCCTATTGGAGTAGAGAAAAGAAGCAGGCATACGGAATTCAATATATGGACTATAAAACCAAGAGAACACTCATACATTAGAAAGCTGTCGTCAAGAACAGTCAACTGTTCCTTTACATAATTGAGCTCAACAAACATTTACTAAGCGTCTTTAAGTAAAGGTCCGCTAGTTGCTGCAAGGAATGAAAACTAGATAAAGCTCTTGTTCTCAAGGAAATTAAAATACACGAAGCAAACTAAATTATAGATTTTTTTCATTAAAGCCATTATTAGGCAGAAGGAAGAAAAGATTTGAATTTATGTTTGAATTTGAATTCTGAATATCGCTTGTTCTTCAAAGCAGGAATCTAAAGTCAAATAAAGCATGTGTGTATATATATACACATATACACACACACATATATAAATGTATATACACACACATAAACACAGATGTATATAGCTCAATTTGTCAATTGCAAGTATGTAATATATTATAGAATTAATTTATATAATTAATATTAATAAGTATATATAGTGACACACAGGTATTTTTCCTCAAATAAATAAAAAATTGCTTGTCTTCTCAAGGGTATAATAGAACTCCTTATTACCTAATGTTTTTTTTACTACCTAGAGATATTTGCCTGGGTCTGGTTTTAAGCTATAATAGAAACTATATATACAGACATTGAGTCATACACCCACCCATCACTCCTTATCCCCCACCATACACCTGCATACCTTAGTGTAAAAAAAACAAACTATCACATCATGTAAAATATAATTTTGAAGTTAAATTATGCTAAGCTTGTCTCAAATTGAAAACATGTTGAAGCACTGCTAAACTTAGTATAGTTGCCCTAAGAACAACATCTCACATTAATTTCTCTGTATTTAAAAAATGGTGATATCCTGCATTTGCCATCCATGGTATCACTGTTCTCTTGGCATGACGGCTTAAAGCCTTCTAATCTGAAGCATCAGCATGTGCAGGGAATATTTCCTGATGAATGCCACCTTTAATAATTTAGTATGTTGACTTATACTTTCCACATGAATAGAATGTGTCTTAACAGTAGTAAATACAGCTACAAAGCAGTGAGGAATGGCAATTGGCTGAGGGCACTAATTACACTGCCTTGACTTGAATTAAAATTGCTAAACAGCAAATGAGATTACCAGTCTAAAGATAACCTTAATTTAAATGCCAAGCTGCATTTATCTCATCTACAATGTAATTTTCCAGAGGTGTAGAATAATATAATTTTAATGGAAATCCATTGTTTAAAAATATAATTAAAGTCCCTAGTCCCTCCCCACCACGCCCTTTGATTTTGTTTTACAGGCAAGATATGCAGACTGATGTAGCAGTCAGAATGAAAACATTCAGATCTTGTCCTCATGGCCAGACATGACTTTCAGTACCATCTTCCTTTTTAATGATTAACAGCTGGATATGAGAAAAGTAAATGCCAAAGGGGTGAGAGGTGCAGGAGGAAAAGAAAATGACCTTCTCTAATTCCTGGAGCTCTAAGGAACCTTATACATGATAAGAGCTCAAACCACCAAGTGATTAATGAGAAAACCCAAGGCCCAGAAAAGCCAAGTAATTTTTCTAAAAACACAGAGGAAGAAAGCAGCACTGCCCGGCAGAGATGCTGGGCTGGGATTTACAGACAGAAAATCTATGAATCCCATCTCTTTTCTTATTAGTTCTGTGAAGGCAACTTACTACCTTTCAGCCTCAATTTCTGCATCTGTAAAATGGAGAAGGGAATAATTCCAATCTCACGGGTCAGTGAGAATGCATACATTTCTGATTTACACAAGTGCTCAATAAAAGACACATTTTATTGTCAATGACTTCCTAAGACCAGAACCCAAATATTCTGATTCCCATCTCAAGTTTGCTTCTATTACACCTACTTTACCTTTCACTAACCCAAGACTATGCCTGTGGTCTCATGAATCACACCAAACACTTGATGTACATGTAAGTGGAAAGGGACAAAGAAACAAGAAATAATTAAGAACTAGTATTTCTTATTGGTTGATATGAATGAACATTCAGTTTGATAGTTACCAATGAACTATTATTACTAAAAACACTAAGGTTTATAAGATAAAGGTCAAGGGTTTTTAAAAATCTGCTCATTTTATGAATATGAAAGCATACAAACAAAACAAAGCTGAAGGTTAGTCACTCAGAATTGAGGGACAGTAATTTCAATATGAAGTTCCTCGTCATCAATGACCTACAATCCTATATACACTTTACACACTTACAATCACTCACACATACACCATTACACACACTCCCAAAATACGCATCATAGTAGTTTCATCATTCTCAGTATGGTGGGGCTGAGTAGATGCATGACTGAATAGATTATATATCTGAGGGTAACAAAGAGGTGGATTCTTTGAAAAGTTTTACAGATTAGTGCCCAGGCGCAGTGGCTCACGCCTGTAATCCCATCACTTTGGGAGACCGAGGCAGGCGGATCACAAGGTCAGGAGTTCGAGACCAGCCTGGCCAATGCGGCGAAACCCCGTCTCTACTAAAAATACAAAAAATGTGGCTGGTGTCTGTAATACTAGCTACTCCGGAGGCTGAGGCAGGAGAATCGCTTGAACCCGTGAGGCAGAGGTGCAGCGAGCCAAGATTGTGCCCTTACACTCTAGCCTGGGTGACAAGAGCAAGACTCTGTCAAAAAATAAAAAGAAAAAAAAAAAAAGAAAAGTTTTACAGATTAGCCCATTTTAAGATTTATTTTACTAATCTCATTAATCAGAGAGAAGATGAATAAATACTAAAAGGGAAGACAAGAAAACAAGAAGAAAGGAAAACACAAAGGAGTTAAATCATCATGACCACTGGGCAATAGAGTCTTCTTTACAGACAATCATATGGTGGTTTTGGCTAAGGTAAGGCTTGCGATAGAGTGAAAACAACTTTGAATTAGAAGAAAGGTGTCCTAGTTTCTAACTTCGGTCTTGCCTGTATGTAGTTAGATTACATTTGATAGTTGTTTAACATTTCTGCTACCTATCTACAAAATAAATAATTTTCCTTATCAGTGTGAAAATGAGATGGTTAGATCAGAGTTCCTCCAAAGTTATGTCTGCAATTCTGTGATTCCATGAATATTCACCACTGCAGACCTCAACTCTTTTTGAAGATGAAGAATCCCATATTTTCAATGTATAATTTTAGGGAAAATTCACTAACCAGTTTGATGAATTATGGTAGGACTTTTCACTGGGTCCTAATGCTCTGAATAATTCTACTTTCTAGAATGGGTCATGACTAGCCAATTAATGAGGATTTCCTTATGTCTTAGCTTTATGTCTAAACCTGGAGAAGTAAAAGATGCCCGTGTTTGGTTATATTTAACCACACCCTAAACTCTGAGTTATTTTCAGTAAACTGAACTAAGTACTGTTTGTAGATGAAATGCCTTAATAAGTATCCATGTAGTCACCATCATTTACACTGCAGTGTTGAAATATACACGTAATAACTCACTCTTTCCTACAGAGATATATTAGGCATTTTTACTTCTCAAATAATGTTTTTTGTTACTCTTCATATTTTCAAGTTTCTCTAAACAGCACTTGCTGTCTCAGTCTCAACTTTAAGATGACTCAAGAGACTATGTCTGAAGTTGAGTATATACTGAGATCACTTGTTTTCCTGTTGGAAACCAGTGAGGAGTGAAGAAAAAGGTGAAGAAGGGAAGAAAAAGCGCATCTGAATTGGAAGAAGTGAGACTCACTTGCTCATCTAAATTGAAGTCAGTCTCTTGATAGGATTTGCAGGGATTACTTCTTAACTAGACCTTAGCATCACTTCTGGTACACAGTAAGTACGAATAAATACTTCTTGGAAGAAAGAGAGATAGTAAATAAAGACAGCCAATAAGGAAGAGAAGACTTAATTCATGCTGGAGTTTGTTGGAATACTGATAGGAAATGTGAGTAAAATCTTACCAAAGTTTATTTTTCTTCCCTGAACTAGTTTCATATCTCCTACTATTCTGTTTTATGGCTTTGTCTTCCCTTTTAAAATATTGGCAAATTGCAAATTTCCTCAGATAAGGAAAGTACAAAAGTGGTCATCTCCTGGCAAAGTAGTCCAGGAAAATGCTGTCTGATTTAACTTTTTGAATAGTGTAAAGTATGAGTATGAAACAGAACATTTCACTGAGGAAGTTTAAGGTCACCATACATATAAGTGACGGTCAATACACTAGAACAGCTGCAGCCTATTTTAAAGGCGGTGGAACAACTTGCACTTCAGATCATGGAAATCAGCTCTCTCTGTCTCTTCCCAGGACAGCTTATAGACTAAAGAATAATCAGCAGCAACGACTGAACAGCCAGCTGCCTCAGAGATGGACATTGCTGTTGCAAAAGGAATCCCTATAATTTAGAAATTAAGAAACCATAAGAGATGACATTCTAAGTTGAAGAGACTTCACAAAATACTCAAACAGGAGCTTAATATGGGACTGTATTTAGGCCAGAAGCCATAGAAGCCAGGATATTACCTTTTGCAACTAACCTCAGTAGTCAAACCAAGGGGCCACATAGAAGGGTAAATGCACCTGATAGCAATGATTTCAGCATACCCTTAGAATAATCCTATATGGCAGATGCACCTGAATGTGTGTTTTGAGCTACAGATTCCAGGAGTGGCCAACCCTGAGATTCATTTCTCATCTATAATAAACATCTGAACACCCGGCCCATCCTGTGGAACATGGGCCATACATAGGACTGAGGCCCTGAGTTTTGGGGTAAATGAAGGTTGCCAGGTGGAGTTCATTATGGGGAAAGTGTTAACTGAAAATGCTATACAAACTGCATGCTGTTTGCAGGTGGTTGAAGTTTTCCTGCCCAGCCCACTGCCACTGAGTGATGCGGTTACTGGTCCAGCCTGCCACCACTGGACCATTTCTGCAGGTAAGATGGTTTTCCTCTCCAGCCCACCACCATTGGACTCTCTCCCCTGTAGTCAGCCCCTAGTAAAACCCCATGTCACATTTGCTGGCTCTGGGTCTCCTCAGGCTTTTGAACCAAAGCCTTCCCTGTTAAGGTCAGTAGGGGTTAACCTCATTAACCCCTATTAATCATGATACTGATGGCTTTAAGGTCTAGTTTTAGAGATTCAGTTTCTATGTGTGCACACACTGAATCTCTAAAACCGGACCTTAAAGGCATCAGTAATAAGATTTTTTTTCCATGGATTTCCCCATTCATGGTTCCTCTGACCTCAAAGTCTTAAGTATATGCTTTTCATGAAGGAATGCTCCCATTTTAACATCTTCTGATTAACTGAGGATTAAACACACACACAACAAAACTCTCTGATTTATCCTCGTTAGTACAAATGCTTCCTAAATATTTGACATTATTACACTTCTACCTGGAACATTTTCTTATGGGGAAATTTTTTTTGTTTTATTTTGTGTGTGTGTGTGTGTGTGTGTGTGTGTGTGTGTGTGTTTTAATTGGTTGAGGACCTTGTCTAGTCACCTCTAGTCTGGTATTGTGAGGTGGAACTACACCACATAGGCCCAGGCACGGGTCTGGAAGTCTGTGTGGCTCTAGGTTCTACATCTTTGCTAATTTATTTTCCTTCCCTGAGCTCCTCTTTGCTCCCTTAGGAAAATAATAGGCTTAGACAATGTGATCCTGAAGGCTACTTGGAATTCAATGCTACTGTTTCGTGGAGGGCAAACTTTGATGATGGCTGCCAAAGTCTCAGGATCTCATGCTGCGGGGAAGAATGGGATACAAAATTTTGTAAACATGGAGAAGGAATCAAAGACGTGACTCCAACTTCTCTCGTGGAGTCTCGTGACTCCAACAACTCTCAGCTAGAGTTGAGAAGTGGAGGCTGACAAGACACTGACTTCAATTCGTATCAGAAGAGAATCAGCACTCAGCATTGGTAGAAATTTCTGGCCAGGCCCAGTACTCTTGTTAACTGAGGCAGCTTATTAAAAAGTGACCACCAGGCCGGGTGCAGTGGCTCATGCCTGTAATCCCAGCACTTTGGAAGGCCAAGGCAGGCGGATTACCTGAGGCCAGGAGTTTGAGACCAGCCAGGCCAACACGGTGAAACCTTGTCTCCACTAAAAATACAAAAAATTAGCCAGGTTGGGTGGCAGGTGCCTGTAATCCCAGCTACTCGGGAGGAGGCCAAGGCAGGAGAAGCACTTAAACCTGGAGATGGGAGGTTGCAGTGAGCCGAGATCATGTCACTGTACTCCAGTCTGGTGACAGAGTAAGGCTCCGTCTCAAAAAAAAAAAGTGACCACCTGCACAGGACACAATAGGTTGGAAAGAGTTTGTTTTAGTTCGTGCTTATGGTAGACACTCCCCCAAAGATGTCCACATCCTAATCTCAGGACCCTGCAAATGTGTTGCCTTACATGGCAAAAAGACCTTTTCAGACACAAGTTAAGGATAATGAGACGGGGGGGTTACCTCGACTATCCAAGTGGTCCCAATGTAAATCATGAGTCTTTGATAGTGGAGAACCTTTCCTAGCTGCAGAGAACAGGACAGATAACAGCATGAGAAGGACTTGTCTTACTGTTACAGGCTTTGAAGATGGAAGAAGGGGCTGTGAGCCTAGGAATTGGGTGGCCTCTAGAAGCTGTACAAGGCAAGGAAATGGATTTTCTAGAGGCTCAAGAAGGAATGCAGCCCTGTCCACATCTTTATTTTAGGCCGTTGAGACCATATTGGACTTCTAAGCTCCAGACTATCAGATAATAATTTTTTGTTGTTTTAAGCCTCTAAGTTTGTTGTAACTTGTTACAGCAGCAGTAGAAAACTCATACAGTGCCACCGGCTGAAAGGATCCAGGGACACTCCCATCTGTTCTTAAAACACTGTCACAAAGTGGGCACAGGAATTTGCTTAAAAAGAAAAAGAAAAACTAAAAAATCTTCTTATTTTGTAACTTTTCTCCCTTGCAAGGATCTTCACATTCACATTTTCTTATCAAAATTCAGTCTCATGAGAGAACCTAAAACATTCCCTCTAGACTAGAAGTATACATGTGACTGACGCCAGCTTCAAATATTCAATATGCATTTTAGCATAGATAAAAGCTTGAAATAACAGATGAAATTCGAAAATATTGTCTTCAAAGAGCAGCCAGTAATGGAGAAACAATAGGGTGGGGGCAGTGGCTTTATTCAGGATCTTGTAAACATTCCACACAGGCAGGTACAAAGCCTCTCTGTCCTTCTGGCTACACCAGGACATCCTGTAAACTTTGTTCTGATGTCTTGGGAACACACTCTGTCTAACCTATACATCTACAACCTTAGCAATGGAATCTTAGGAAGAAAAAAAAGATACATATGGTTGTAAGGTGAGGATAAAAGGAGTGGAAATGAGGGATAGAAAAAAGCATTTTTTTTTTAGTGTTTAAATTTCTCAGAGATGTAGACATTCAAGGTTTTAAAAATTGAGAGGCATCTGTGATAACTATAAGCATCATTCTCACTATTGCTCCATACCATCTGCCCCTCTTTCTCTCTGTTCTTCCTCTACGGATGCTGCTGGTTCCAATTTCCCTCTGTTTTTCTGCCTATTCTCTGCCCTTTGCCTTGTAAAGTTCAATGGTAGCCAGAGGCCTTACTTTATTCTATTACTGCCCTCTTTCTTGGGCTGGACCACACAACCCTTAGAAATACAAACATGTTTTCTGTAAAAAAGGAAAGGCCCCATTTAGAATAGTCGGCCGTTTCCACGGGAAGTATAGATGAGCAACATACGTAGTTGATTTATAAACCAAACCAGAAACCTGTGACAGCACTTTGTTATATAGTGTGAATAAAACTTAACAAATTACTATTTAGTTGACTGTCTTCTACTGTGTACTATTTTCCATCACCATATCTTTCTTCGCCTCCCTCCTCCTACGTTATAAATTAGCACCATTTTCTGGCACTTTTCAGACACAACAGATGTAATGCTATCAACATTCTGATAATGCTGAAGTCACCACGAGCTCCAGGCATACTGTTTGCTGCCAGTGATCCCATGTTTTTATTATAAGTTCCTCTCTTTTTCTAATGCATTGGGCCATATGAGATATATATTACATAGAAGTGTGTGTACTACAATACCAATTGCGGAATGGGCCATAAACCAAAATGAGCAAATGGAAACATCTGCTCACCTTCAAAAGTCATTAATGAATAAATAATTTTTTAAAAGCAGCTGGAGCAAGCACCATAATTCAGCAAGGTGTTTAATATGCTATCCAGCATAAGTTCTAGATGCATCAACCACCCATAGATTAGTACTAAGGCAATATTCCAGCAAGAACCCTTCTTTTGCAGATTTCTGGTGACTTGATTAGTGAGACTTCCTGGTGGCTTTTGTTTTGCTGAAAGACTATCTCATGAAATTGTAGGAGACATAAAGAAGAAAAAAGTGTGGATGTGCAGAGAGACAAAAATACATAAACGTAGATGTAGACATAATAAAAAACCTGATTTAATTTAACTCATAAGAACTATAAAAATGTGGGCTTGGCATCAAAGAGGTATGAATGATCAAAATCTTCTCTCCAAACCTCCCCACTGGAAATGTGCAAAATAATATTTACAAGTGGCAGGAAATGAGAAAAAGAATAATTATCAGGCTAAAATACAAACAAACATTGTTAATGTGTTCAGACATTTAACTATGAGCTAACAATAATGATGCTTATGCCCCACCTGCCATGACAATCTACTCAATCCACCAAACACCCAGAGCCTATTTAGAAAACTGCCCAGGGCACTGAACTCTGCTGTACTGGGGAGGGACATGCAGACATGCATGGTACAGTTCGTGATATCAAGGCCATGATATCTGTCTGAGAAGGACAAAGCACATGGGCCATTAAAGGTCCAAACAAGAAGTTAAATAGCAATGCAGTCCTTCTATACATGAGCTGCTGCAATTTATTGTTCATTTTTAAAGGAGAGACATGAGAAATAAAGTAAAATCAACAAGGCAATGTGTCTCTAGGAGTTGACAATTTTTTTAGAGTGATGTATGAAGGTTCCAACATCTTTATTTCCAGAGTGAAGAAGATAATGATGGATACTGGTGGCTTTCCAATTCCCATAGAGATGGGGGTGGGGTGGGGTTGGACTAAAGACAGAAGTGGCAGAGTTGGCCACAGTCTGGCTTTGCCATCCACAAAGGGAGAAAGGAGAGCACCAGCTAGAAGCTAATCTCCACAACAATCAGCTCACAGATATTTCATAAATGGGTTCAACATCAACTCTTACACTCTTTTTTACTTATATGGCTTTTGTTGCCAGCAGCTGATGTAAGAGATGGCCCAATGGAAATCATGATCATGGTGGCATAAATAAACCATGTGTCAATCTAATAAGGTGCAAAGAACCTCAGAGCTTGAAGAGAAGTGCACTGGCCCAGGTTCTGCAGCCAATGGCAATGCACCTCTCATATTCTCAGTAACTTCTGTGTCAAGTGACAATGTTAGGCAGCCATTCACCAAAGGTTTTGAGAAAGGATCATTTAACATGTCACTCATTAACAAAAAGGACTCACCGAACAAATAGGATTGCAAAACACTCCATTCCATAGACCCTTTCCACTTACAGTTTGCAGTGCAGTTAGCATGTTCAAGACTCTGAAAGGGCCTATGATAAACCTGACATTTCACAATCTTTTAGAACATTAAACTCTCATAACATTACTACCTGCCACAGAATTTCTGAAATGTCTCTCAATGATCCCCACCTCCTGGTATTCATGCTTTTTTGCGATTCCTTTTCCTGAGCGTGGGCTGGACTTAGTAATTAGCTTCTAATCCACAGAATGGCAAAAGTGATGGGGTGTCACTTCTGAGATTACGTTACAAAGGACAGTGACTTCCCTCTTGTTACTACTCCCTCTCTTGCCCTCTGACTTACTCAATCTGATGAAGCTATATACCATGTTGCAAGCTGACCTACAGAGCAGCCCATTTGGCAAGGAACTGAGGGTGGCTTCTGGCCAACAGCCAGTAAGAGACAAAATCCTGCCAATAACCACACAAATTAACTTGGAGTGGATCCTCTCTGAGTGAAGCTTCAAGATTCCTGTAGCCCCAGCTGACTTGCAGCCTTGTGAGACACCTTACACGAGAGATGCAGCTAAGCCATACTTGAATTTACAACTCACAGAACCAGGAGATAATAAACCTTGTTGTTTTAAACCATTGAGTTTTGGGATAATTTACTATACAGCAAATAGCAATGCCAATATACTAGCATATAGAAGAACTATGATATGGGAAACTGACTTTAGGATGTGCTGATAGGATGTTTAAGCATAGGATGTTTCTTGCGCATCTTTTAAATATGTGAGATAAAGCAAATCATTGGAAAATTTAAAAATTGCTTTAGTGAAGAAATTACATAAGCCTTTAAACAAAATGAACTCAATTGCTACTAAATTAAAATGACTGAGCCAAGGTTTGTCTTTTCCCTATCTTTTAGAAAGGGTATATAAAACAAACTAAAGTATAGAAAAGACAGGCACACATTCTTCAAGCACTCTGGATGTATGGGGTGTTCATTGCACACTAAATCCTATCCATTGAAGCAGGTCATCAAAATGCCTCTCCTTGACCACACATTTTCAGACCAGTTTAAGTCTCGGTATGAAACTCACAGTATTAAAATTATATTTCATCAATACTACTGTTCCTTCTAATTGGCCCCTGATTCAGACAAGCTTCAATTCATCAAAACTATTCTTCCACTATAAAGCTATGATTCCATCATTTATAGTGTTACCACTGTGAAGCAATATGAGAATGCCATCAAAGCCCTAAGCACTGTGATGGTGCATAATACAAGCTTAATGTTAGTACTATCATTATTATTTCTTTATCACACTTAATGAATATATAAATGTATACACAAAAATAAATATGCATCTGTCTGTCAATGACATGCTAAAATTAATAAGATTGATTTCCTAATAAATATACAGAATGTACAAATGCAAATGAGCATTGTCTCCTTCAAATGAATCACATTGAAGAACTCACACTTTTCTTATGATGCTGTCATCAGTTAGGTTTTTTTTGCATAATTTCCTTTTAAATTATTTTTAAAAGATAACATTTTTGTGGTTATTATTATCATTATTATAGCCTACAATGGTAAAATCCAATTTTATTATCCATCTCATTCAACATAATTTGTTCAGAATGACTTTCAGTTGTTCAACAAACAAGGCACAAGCTCATAAGTTGATGACTTGTCATGATTTAAGATCTCCCCAAAGATGCCCCATACAATGTTTACACACACACACAGACACACACATACGAGCACACACTTCTTCTTATGTTTAATTGCAAGGTTAATCGAAAACAAACATGAAGTCAAAGTTGTATTGATATCTAAAAAGTTAAGTGAAGCAAAAAATTAAACAACAATCATATCTTCTTCTAAATATCAAGTGATTTACTCATCTAAATGCATAGGGAGTTAAAGCCATAAATTATTTTGCATCTGAATGATAATATACAATGTGCTTTGGCAGATTAAACATTACAAACAACATCCGGCTGCAGTGAGCAACGGAAGAATGTTTATTGCAGTACATCAAACTTATTTGTCTGGGGCAGCATTGAACAGAAGGTGGGCTTTCAAGTTTACCTTACCTCAAAGCACAGATAAAGACCATTAACAGAAAATGTCATCCATAGAAATCTGAATGTATCAAAGAGGAATATTAGGAAAATATTCTTTTTACACAGCATTTTTGTGGTTTTGGTTTGCTTGCTTTCCATCTGCCAAAACCAACTATGATTGGGGGTAAAAATATGGGTGATAGTTGTGCTGTAGTAAAATAAGTACTAGGTATTGAGTCAGAAAAGAAGACCCAAGTTGTGCCATTTATTTGCTTTCCTTTACTGGGCCTCCGTTTCCACATCTGTAAACTGAAAAGGTTCCAGTCATTCTAATCAAGATCAATACCAGCCCTGATTAACATGTAGAAAAGTGTGTATGCTGGTGAGGGAGAGGTTGGTATTTTCAGATAAATGGTGTCTGGGGGGAATCTATTGACATTTAGCAGTGGGAAGCAGGCAGAATTTCCAGGAATAACACCAGGAATAATACCAGGAATACCATTCAGGTTGTATTCTATGTAAATAGTATTGACAAGCATTTTGCAGTATGATAATGCTCCTGCAGAGCAAACTGTCCTAACCGGAGTGATTATGCTTCTTCTCCCTTGGAATAACTGGTTTTCTAAGGCACCTTCTAATCACACATTCAGTAGTGCTAAGATGTAATGCCTTTGGGTCAACGCCTTGCCCTTGTTAACCCTAGGAGTAATGGTATGTTAAAGTTTTTCTCATTTTCTCTGACACAGATAGTGCCTTATCACTGTAGGGCTTTTTCACTCACTACTGCTTCTGCCTGGAAACCTGTGTCCTCAGCTGCACATAGCTGGCTCTTTCACCATAAAAATCCAGCTCAAATGCAATGCCTCAGAGAGGCCTACTTGGGCAATCCAACTCTTCTGCTAAGGCCATTTTCAATCTAATCCTTATTTTCTATCACACCACCTTATTTGATTTTCTTCATTGAGCCTATTGTGATCTGCAATTTTTCTCATGTATGTGTGGGTGTTTTTTGTTTTGTTTTTGTTCTTCCCCATCAGAATGAGCATGGTATGTGTGATGATTAATGTTGAGTGTCAACTTGATTGGATTGAAGGAGGTAAAGTATTGTTCCTCAGTGTGTCTGTGAGGGTGTTGCCAAAGGAGATTAATACTTGAGTCAGTGGACTGGGAGAGGCAGACCCAACATTTAATCAGCTGCCAGCACAGCTAGGATAAAAGCAGGCAGAGGAATATGGAAGGAATAGACTGAGTCTTCTGGCCTCCATCTTTCTCCTGTGCTGGATGCTTCCTGCCCTTGAACATTGGACTCCAAGTTCTTCAGCTCTACTCTTGGACCTACACCTAAACCACTGGTTTACCAGGGGCTCTTGGGCTTCAGTCACAGACTAAAGGCTGCACTGTCTGCTTCCCTACTTTTGAGGTTTTGTGACTTGTACTGGCTTCTTTGCTCCTCAGCTTGCAGATGGCCTATGGTGGGAATCTACCTTATGATCATGTGAGCCAATACTCCTTAATAAACTCCTTTTCATATATACATTTATCCTATTAATCCTGTATCTTTAGAGAACCCAGACTAATACAGATGTTAGTACCAAGAGTGGTTCTAGAGGAACAGAATTTTAAGGATGGAGTTCTTTAGTTGATTTGGGGGCTTCTGGATTTGGCTGCTTAATATGATTAGACAAAAAACGCTAAGGACTCTACTTCTAATAGCGTGGAGAACACTGATAGTCCTTGGCATGAACTGTTTAGACAGTTATGCAAAATAAATACATTTGATACTCCTGATTCACCATTTGTGAGTGGCAAAGAATACAGTGACTCTGTACATAATACCTTTGACGATATGTGGAGAACCAAGGAATATAATGAAATTGGTTGTCTAGTTCACTAGACAAAGTGATGAAAGAAAATGATGAACTGAGGGATTCTAGCTCCCAGCTTCAGAAGCACATACTGAGCCTCAAATCTTCTAAGATTGCCCTGAGTCTTATCTCCTGTAGAGAAAGAGCTGAAATTGTGGAAAATCAGACACAAGCTCTTGACATGTGAGTAGCTGACCTGAAAAAAGGTGCACACATAGCCTCGTCAGGTGTCTACTGTTAAAGTGAGGGCATTGATTGGAAAACAATGGGACTCTGCAACTTGGAATGGGGATGTGTGGGAAGACCCTGATGATGCTGTGGGCACTGAACTCCTAAATTCTGAAGAGCCTCTTTTGCCAGAGGAAACGGGCTTCCCACCCCTAGTGCTGGCAACATCTCCTTCCACCCACACCGCCATCAGCCTTTCCACCTTTGTCAGAGATTAATCCTGCACTGCTTGAGACAACAGTGATGGCCTCCCCTGAGGCACTTGCTAGGCAAGACAATGCTGATTCTCCTTAGGACCCACCCCAAACTCTGTTTGCTTCTAGAACTATAACTAAAGTCCTGGCAAGCCCCTAGAAGTGAGATTGAGAGTGTAACCCATGAGGAAGTGCACTACACTCCAAAATAACTCCTTGAGTTTTCTAATTTATATAAGCAGAAACCTGGAAAACAGGCATGGGAATGGATATTAAGGGTACGGGATAATGATGTAAGGAACATAAAGTTGGATCAGGCTGAATTTATTGATTTGGGTCCACTAAGCAGGGATGTTGCAGCTTGGAGAGTTAAAAAATGTTCTAATAGTTTACTTGCTTGGTTAGCTGAAATACGGATCAAAAGCCAATGTGAGAGGGCTGCAAATGCCTGCTCTCCATTGGTTTAATGTAGAGGAAGGGATCCAAAGGCTTAAAGAGATTGGGATGTTGGGGTAGACTAGTCAATTTAGACTTACTCATCTTAGCTGGGAGGGTCCAGAAGATATACCCTTTAACAATACTTTGCAAAATAGATTTGTCAGGGCAGCATCTGCTTCCTTGAAGGGCTCTGTGATTGCTCTTCTCTGTATGTCAGATCTTACAATAAGAACCGCAGTCACTCAACTACAAAATTTAAATGCAACAGGAATAATTAGATCCTGAGGTGGCAGAGGCCAAGTGGCAGCACTCAACTGTCAAAGGCAAGGTGGGAATAGTTACCGTAATGGACAGCAGATGCAAAGCAGCAATCAGAATAGTCTGACTCATGTAGAGCTCTGGCATTGTCTAATTAATCACAGTTTTCCTAGAAGTGAAATTGACAGCAAGCTTACTGCATTCTTATTTAATTTATATAGGCAGAAAACTGCCAGGTTGAGTGAACAAAAAACTAATTTGAATTATAAAAACAGAGGATCATGGTCTCTCAATCAATTTCCAGACTTGAACCAGTTTACAAACCCAGAACCCCTTGAATGAATGGGAGACTGGGTCCCCTTGAGGAAAGACCCCACTATACTATTGATAATTTATGTTGTTAATCTTTCTCCCATCCTTGCCCAAGGAGATCTGCAGCCTTTTACCAGGGTAACTGTGCACTGGGGAAAGGGAAATGATCAGAACTTTTGGGGACTACTGGACCCTGGCTTTGAGCTGATATTGATTCCAAGGGACAAAAAACGTCATTATGGTCCTCCAATTAAAGTGGGGTCTTATGGTGGTCAAGTAATTAGTGAAGTTTTAGCTCAGGTCTAACTTACAGTGGGTCCAGTGGGTCCCCAGACTCATCCTGTGGTCAATTCTCCAGTGCCAGAATGCATAATTGGCATAGACATACTTAACAGCTGGCAGAACCCCCACATTGGCTACCTGACTGGTAAGATGAGGGCTAGTATGGTGGGAAAGGCCAAATGGAAGCCATTAGAGCTGCCTCTATCTAGAAAAATAGTAAATCAGAAACAATATTGCATCCCTGGAGGGATTGCAGAGATTAGTGCCACCATCAAGGACTTGAAAGATGCAGAGGTGGTGATTCTTGGCCAGGCACAGTGGCTCACGCCTGCAATCCCAGCATTTTGGGAGGCTGTGGTAGGCAGATCACAAGGTCAGGAGATCTAGACCATCCTAGCTAACACGGTGAAACCCCTTCTCTACTAAAAAATTAGCCAGGTGTGGTGGCGGGCACCTGTAGTCCCAGCTACTTGGGAGGCTGAGGCAGGAGAACGGCGTGAACCCAGGAGGCGGAGCTTGCAGTGAGCCAAGATCACACCACTGCACTCCAGCCTGGGTGACAGAGCGAGACTCCACCTCGAAAAAAAAACTTGAAAGAGGCAGAGGTGGTGATTCCCAGCACATTCCTGTTCATGTCTTCTATTTGTTCTGTGCAGAAGAGAAATGGATCTTGGAGAATGACAGTGGATTATCATAAGTTTAACCAAGTGGTGACTCCAACTGCATCGGCTGTACCAGATGTGGTTTCATCGCTTGAGCAAATTAACACATCTCTTGATAACTGGTATGCAGCCATTGATTCGGCAAATGCCATTCCTGTCCATAAGGCCCACCAGAAGCAATCTGCCTTCAGCTGTCAAGACCAGCACTATACCTTCTCTGTCCTACCTCAGGGGTACATCAACTGTCTGGCATTGTGTCATAATCTTGTTCACAGAGATGTTGATCACTTTTCCCTTCTACAAGACATCACACTGGTCCATTACATTGATGATATTATGCTGATTGGATCCAGTGAGTGAGAAGTCGCAAATACACTGGACTTATTGTTGAGACATTTGTGCGCCAGAGGATGGAAAACAAAGCCAACTAAAATTCAGGGACCTTCTACCTCAGTACAATTTCTAGGAGTCCAGTGTTTTGGGGCCTGTCAAGATATTCCTTCTAAAGTGAAAGATAAGTTGCTGCATTTGGCCCCTCCTACAACCAAGAAAAAGGCACAATGCCAAATGGGTCTATTTGGATTTTGGAGGCAACACATTCCTCATTTGGGTGTATTACTCTGGCCCATTTATCGAGTGACCTGAAAGGCTGCCAGTTTTGAGTGGGGTCCAGAACAGAAGAAGGCTCTGCAACAGGTCCACACTGCTGTGCAAGCTGCTCTGCCACTTGATCCATATGACCCAGCAAGATCCAGTGGTGTTTGAAGTGTCAGTGGCAATAGGGATGCAGTTTTGAGCCTTTGGCAGGCCCCCATAGGTGAATTACAGCAGAGGCCTCTAGGATTTTGGAACAAGGCCCTGTCATCTTCTGCGGATAACTAATCTCCTTTTTGAGAGACAGCTCTTGGCCTGTTACTGGGCTTTGTTAGAAACTGAACGTTCGACTATAGGTCATCATCAAGTCACCATGTGACCTGAACTGCCTATCATGAACCAAGTGCTTTTTGACCCATCTAGCCATAAAGTGGGGGAATGTACAGCACCATTCCACCACCAAGTGTAAATGATATATACATGAGCAGGCTTGAACAGGTCCTGGGGGCACAAGTAAGTTACATGAGGAAATGGCTCAGACGCCCATGGTCCCCACTCCTGCCACCTTGCCTTCTCTCCCCCAGCCTGCACTGATGGCCTCATGGATATTTCCCTATGATCAGCTGACAGAGGAAAAGAAGACAAGGGCCTGATTTACACATGGCTTTGCACAATATGCAGGCACCACCTGAAATTGGACAGCCGCAACCTACAGCCCCTTTCCAGGGCGTTGCTGAAGGACAGTGGTGAAGAGAAATCTTCCCAGTGGGCAGAACTTTGAGCACTGCACCTTGTTGTGCACTTTTCTTGGAAGGAGAAATGTACAGATGTGTGATTATATACTCATTCATGGGCTATAGCCAATGGTTTGACTGGATGTTCAGGAATTTGGAAAAAGCATTATTGGAAAATTGGTGACAAAGAAATTTGGGGAAGAGGTATGTGGATGGACCTCTCTGAGTGGTCAAAAATTGTGAAGATATTTGTATCTCATGTGAGTGTTCACCAAAGGGTGACCATAGCCAGAGGAGGATTTTAATAATCAAGTGGAAAGGATGACTTGTTCTATGTGCACCACTCAGCCTCTTTCCCCAGCCACCCCTGTCATCGCCCAGTGGGCCCATGAACAAAGTGGCCATGGTAACAGAGATGGAGGTTATGCATGGGCTCAGCAACACGTACTTCCACTCACCAAGGCTGACCTGGCTATGGCCACTGCTAAGTGCTCAATTTGCTGGCAGCAGAGACCCACACTGAGCCCTCAATATGGCAACATTCCTTGGGTAATCAACCAGCTACTTGGTGGCAGGTTGAGTATATTGGACTTCTTCCATCATGGAAAGGGCAGCAGTTTATCCTCACCAGAATCGACTTACTCCAGATATGGATTTGCCTATCCTGCATGCAATGCTTCTGCCAAGACTACCATCCACGGACTCACAGAATGCCTTATCCACCATCATGGTATTCCACATAGCATTGCCTCTGACCAAGGCACTCACTTTGGAGCTAAAGAAGTGCAGCAGTGGGCTCATGCTCATGAAACCCACTGGTTTCACCATGTTCCCCATCACCCTAAAGCAGCTGGACTGATAGAATGGTAAAATGGCCTTTTGAAGTCAAATTACAATGCCAAGTAGGTGACAATACTTTGCAGGGCTGGGACAAAGTTCTCTAGAAGGCTGTGTATGATCTGAATCAGCATCCAAAATATGGTACTGTTTCTCCCATAGCCAGGATTCATGGTTCCAGGAATCAAGTGGTGGAAATGGAAGCATCACTTCTCACCATCACCAGGAGATACAACAACGATTCTATTAAACTGGAAGTTAAGATTGCCACTTGGCCACTTTGGGATCCCCCTACCTCTAAGTCAACAGGCAACAAAGGAAGAAAGGAAGTTATAGGGTTGGCCGGGGTGATTGACCCGGATGACCCGGAATATCAAGATAAAATCAGTTTACTACTCCACAGTGGAGGTAAGGAAGAGTATGCATGCAATACAGGAGATCCCTGAGGGCATCTCTTAGTATTATCATGCCCTGTGATTAAGGTCAATGGGAAACTACAACAACCCAATCCAGGCAGGACTACAAATGACATAGACCCTACAGGAATGAAGGTTTGGGTCACTCCACCAGGTAAAAAACCATGACCTGCTGAGGTGCTTGCTGAAGGCAAAAGGAATACAGAATGGGTAGTAGAAGAAGGTAGTCATCAATACCAGCTATGACACGTGACCAGTTGCAGAAACAAGGATGGTAACTGTCATATTTCCTGTTTATTTTGTTATGAACATGTTTGAGCATGTATACACTTGCACTAAGAAAATATCTTCATTTTATTTCTTTTTCCTTTGTCATGTGACATAAGATTTATTGACTTCATATCAGCATTTCAGTGTTGTTAACTTTATCTAATAGCATTTGGGTTGGGAATTGGTAGTTTCCGGTAGTACAAAAGATAGCTGTATTATGTTAGGCATAATTATGACCTTATTATTGTCTTTATTTGAAGATTATGTATGATTTCAAAAGATGTGTATAGGTTTAAGGTGACAAGGAGTGGACTTGTGATGGTTAATATTGTCAACTTCATTGGATGCAAAGTATTGTTCCTGGATGTATCTGTGAAGGTGTTGCCAAAAGAGATTAACATTTGAGTCAGTGGACTAGGACAGGCAGACCCACCCTCAATCTGGGTGGACACCATCTAGTCAGCTGCCAGCACGGCTAGGATAAAAGCAGGCAGAGGAATGCAAAAGGATAAGACTGGCTGAGTCTTCTGGCCTCCATCTTTCTCCTGTGCTGGATGCTTCCTGCCTTCGAACATTGAACTCCAAGTCCTTCAGCCTTTGAACTATTAGACCTACAACTAAACCAGTGGTTTGGGTTTAGTTGTAGGCCACAGACTGAAGGCTTTAGTTCAGCCAAGGACTGAAGGCTGAACTGTTGGCTTCCCTACTTTTGAGGTTTGACTCAGACTGGATTCCTTGCTCCTCAGCTTGCAGACAGCCTATCCTGGGACTTCACCTTGTGATCATGTGAGTCAGTACTCCTTAATAAACTCCCTTTCATGTATACATTTATCCAATTAGTCCTATCCCTGTAGACAACCCAGACTAATATAGCATGAGAGAGCAGGAATCTTATTTGGAAGCACAGTTCCAAATATAGAAGCAAACACATGTAGGTGCTCACTAAATATTTGTTGAAGGAGAGAGTAAATTTCAGCAAGAAATTTTAGCACATGAATTCCAATATTTAGATTCCTTATTATGCCTAAATAAAAGGCATTGGGCTAGACACTGAGAATACAACAGTGAGGAATTATTAATGCGTATTCTGCCAAAGTAGATTCTACAGTCTAGAAATAGGCATTGACCAAACAATTAAATGAAAAAACATAACATTTGACTCTGTAAAGTGCTATCAGAGAGAAGCAGTTCCTAAGGTGTGATGGGAGCTGATAATGGGGGCATTTGAGCTGGATAGAGTGATCAGAGGATGGTTGAGGTGGGATCTGAAGAGTATTCCAGGCACAGGGAAGAGCATATGCAAAGGCCCTATATCCTGAAAGAGTGGGTTGAAAAAAGCCAGTGTAGCTGATCCAGAGAAGTCAAGAGATGGCCAGAGGTGAAGTCAGTCTTGAGAGGTGGAGAAGAGCTAGACCATGCAGGACTTTGGAAATCACATCAAGGGTTTTGTGTTTGTCCTAAGAGCAATGAAGAAACATTGAAGAATATGAAGCAGTGGGACAGAAGTGAAGGTGAGGGTGATATTAGATTCATATTAGGAAAAAGGCCAGAGGGGTTGCTGATAGATCAGTTGGGAGGCTGTATGGTGGTCCAGGTCATATGTGATGTAGTACACATGTGGGTGGTGCTAATGTAGACAGGGAGATGTGAACAAAATCAAGAGGTATTTAGGGGATAAGATCCAGGAACTTTGACATGGAAGTGATATGGAAGGTAAAGGAAAAGAGAAAGATAACATAAACATAAGTTGCCATTCTTTGAGAGAGAGAAAAAAATAACAGACTGGGGGTGAATGTGGTGATAGTAAATGAGTTTGATTTGAATATGTTGAGTTTGGGGTGTCTTTGTGACCTTCAAGATTGGCTTCAAGGAGACTATTGTTAGGAACTCAGAACAGCAACCTGGTCAGAGGAATGTGTTCACGAGTAATTAAAGCCATGGGCAAGAATGAGATGGCCTAGCATTGTATAAATCAGCTCAATTATGGCATAAATGGTCCAGAGTCTTAGAAAAACAGCCCAAGGAAGGTAGCCCCAGAGGATGACGTCTTAGATAACCAGGAGTCAGGGTGAGTGCCTGGCACTGCTGTGCTGTGGGTTATCGTAACACAAGAGTATACATAGGTGAGCACCATCATCGAGGTATGCTCAGTTCCCAATTTTAGTAACAACTTCCCTTTTCAATATTATCTCACCCCTCCAAATCATATTATGAGGCAATGTAGTTGGAAAAAGCAGTGTATATATGGGAATTAGAGAAAGGCTAGGGAGAACTAACTACTTATCTATCAGATAAGGCATTAAGAATTCCACATTTTTTATTTCTCTTATTCTCTGAGGCCATATTTGATATTAGCATTGAGAAAGCAACTTTATATTGGCACAGTGCATGTGCTAGTTATCAATCTATTGCCTCCCAGCTATAAAGTCTGTCCTTCATTACTCATTGTGCAATAGTGGAATGGATCCCTTAGCATTTCTTTGTTGCAACAGGCATGACATTAAATTATGTCAGTAGAAGGTGTTGGAGCGGGAGTGAAGAAGAGTCTTTTCTTCCTGGTTCTGGTGTACTGCCCTTCTTTTCACATCTTCCTATTGCAGGCTACCAGTAGTTCAGTGTAGGGGCATCCAGTGTTGTGTACATTCCCTAGGTGAGCTCAGGGCTCTGTCTGCAGTCCAGTGTCCATGTAACTGCAGACCTCCTGATGCAGACATCATGCACCCTAGGCCTTCCCTTGACAGGCAGCAGGTTCCTGGCACCTTGGTTCCCTCTGATCCCACTCACCAGCATTGTGCAACGTATACCCTGGAGCATACAGGCCAACCCATAAAACGTGTTTACCATCCAGTGCGAGGCAACTATACCTTCTCCAGTGAAGTCTGAATCCAAGCTTTGGAGAAAAGGCCCCTTCATTTAAAATTTGTCCCTTTCTTAGTCTCCCTAAATTCTAAGGTCGTCTTTAGAGTTACTTTTTATACCTTTATAGTTACTCTCCTCTAATAGATACTAATTTCCCTGTTCAAATGAATTGTATGTGTGTCTCCTGACTGGACTCCGACTGATACAGTCATGCTTTCTATTTTTAAATATTTGGTAAATCTGACAGTCTTTACAATATTCTTTTGAAATAACGATTCCCATTTTAGACATGAAAGCACTTTGGCCCACTTTTTTCACTCATCCAATAAGTGTTTACTTGGTGCTGAATATAAGTCTGGCACATGGCTGTGCACTAAACTTGACATGGCTAGGGTAGGGCCAGAATCCAAAACCCAAGACTAGGCTGCTTTCCATTACACATTTAAGGTGGTAGTAAATGTGTTGGTGGCACATTATTTTTTGAAGAATGTTAAGGCATGGCTTCTCAAATTTTAATGTGCATACAAATTACCTATTTAAGTACAGGTTCTGATTCAGTGGTTTTTATGGATTGAATTGTACCCCTTCCCCACAAATTTATATGTCAAAGTACTCACCCCCCAGGACCTCAGAATGTGACCTTATTTGAAGATGGCATCATTGTAGATGATTAGGTTAAGATGAAGTCACACTGGAGTAGACTGGGCCCTTAATCCAATATGACCAGTGTTTTGATAAATAATGGCATGTGAGAAGGCACCTGCACACAGGGAGTGCACCATGTGAACTTGAAGGCAGAGATCAGGGTGATGCATCTATAAGCCAAGGAACATAAAGACTGCCAATTAACCACCAGAAACTAGAAAAGCTGCACGGAACACATTCTCCCTCAGAGACGATAGATGGAACCAACCCAGCTAACACCTTGATCTCAGACTTCTGGCCTCTAGAGCCATGAGAAAATACATTTCCATTGTTTAAGCCACCCAGTTTATGGCACGCTGTTATGGCAGCTCTAGGAAACTAATACAGTGGGTTTGAGGTGTAGCCTGAGATTCTGAATTTCTAACAAACTCCCAGGTGATGCTGATGCTATTGGTCTTTAGATCACATTTTGAGTGGAATGAGGAGTCAGTATATAAAAGAGGACACCATACCTTCTCCCGCTGCTTCCTTTTAGAGAACAGTGTCCTTCCTACGGTATCGGTTAAAGGAACTGATAGTCTGCCCAGTAACCTAGAACCTATATAGCCTGTCTCAAAACAATGAAACGATTTTCTGGTTGGCATAGAGAAAGAAATTATACATTGTTAAAAGGGAGAGTAAAGCTCAAGGCAGTTCATCTACAAGTGTAAATTAAGAGGAACAAGCAGAACAAACCAGTTAGTTGGGCTGAAAAAACACATGTGCTGGTATAACCAAATCATTTTAGTGCAGAAGGTGGCAGATCAACAAAATCCAACTGCAGGGGTTCCCGAGTAGCCATAAACATGGAAACCACTCCCTGTCATGATCTTTGTGGGGTCTGATCCTGCTATGCTTGCCTTTAACTTCTATGATTTCTCCCTTGCTGCTTTACATGCGCCCTCATAATACTTCCTCTTTGCTTTCCCTCATTATTTGTAACCAAAGTGCTCTAACCATTAAAATACACAAAGTATTTTAGTAAAGATGAACATGTCTGTCCTCTAAAATGGATCTCCCGTAGCAGAGATGTTAAATTGTCTCCTGCTAGCCTTACTTTTCTTTCTTCCTTTTATGAATTTTACCAGGGCATACGGCCTCCAAGCTGATGATTTTGTTTCCCAGCTCCCCTACCGCTAGGTGTAGCCATGTGACTGAGTTTGGGACAATGGAATATATGTTGAGGTGATGTGTGCAATTTCAGCATCATCTCCTTAAGGCAGAGCTTTCCCTGGGCATCGCTTTTTTTCATTACAACTACCTGGGAATCAGCAACAAAACAGCAGCTGTTAGACTCAAAAATGGAAGCTGCATGGAGGAAAGTGCATGAGACTCGCTAGCCTAGATGCCTTGAGCACTGAGGCCGCCCCATCCTAGATTGCTCTTACCTTTGGGTTGTTACATATTTGGGGGCTTCTTTGTTACAGTATCTTAACAGGTACGCTAAGAAATACACTGTCTAAGAAACTGTCCACAATGTTTACTTTTATAGAATCTTGCTGTCCATGTCCAATTCTAAGCCTTGGCCTGCCAGTTCCATTCTGCTTTATTTGAGATTGATGGGACTTAGCAGTACTAAGGTATCTGTGTCCATGCACAAACCAGAAGATCAGCACCTTCATTTTTAGTCAAGGCTGTACAGCAGCTTCCGGTCATTGCATGAGCCTTAAGGACATGCTTTTCCATCAAGCACAATCGTGCCTGAACTGAGATGGGCTCTTGTCTTCATTTGGAGCTAATGTTATTCCATCCATGTATATGCACAGGCTAAAATGCTAAAATAGAGATCATCCCTGCACAAAAACAAACACAAATGCTGGATGACTAAGGAGAATTTTAAATAATAAAAAATCTCTCCTTTTTCAGAGCTAGTATTTACACAGCCAGGTCTTCTGCTAATCAACGACTTATATTGAGAGCAATGCCCAAGAATTCCCAACACTCAACTAGAGCACCTAGTTTTATTAAACATTTTTCCCTGTTTAGACAGATACTATGGATCGATTTTATAGACAGGGAAATTGATACACTGAAAACTTGTACCCTTTCAGTGCATAGAGCAATTAAATATGAAAGCAACCCCAGCATAACACCTCATCCACCCAATAGATGTTTCTTCACCATTCATTCATTTGTTCATTCATTTAATTTATTCTTACTTTTTAAAAATTTATATATTCAACCAATAAACATGTGGCTTGCCTGTTAATTAATATAAAATGGGCCAGTTATATAACTTATCATTTGCTTATTATTTCATCTGACAAGCATTAACTAAGCACTTACTACATGTGGCCCAGTACACCCAGGAAAGGGTATTGAACAAGGAGCATACAGTCCTGTTTTTGAAACACTACAATAGGTTGTAATAGGTCATGGTTAACCTCTTGAGACTGGAGTCAATCCTGCCTCAGTTTACCAGCACATACTGAGTGCCACTGGCTGAGTACATCCAGGCCAAATGACCAGGCTCCATCCACATATCAGTTCCACTGGTCTTACTGTAGAAAACCTAGATCAGGTGATGGTTGGGTGAAGAAGAAGATAAACTGTCAAAGAAAGAAAAACGAACAGCCTTCTCCTCACAAAAACTCAAAGTACTTGGCCTCCTGATAGTAGGCTAGTTGTCACTTTGATATATGAAGGACGTACTCCACACACACACACACACACACACACACAGAGAGAGAGAAAGAGAGAGAGAGGCAGGCAGAACTAAGAGTTGGAAAATGCATTATAAAAAGAAAAACAAAAAAAAATCAATTATTTAGTCCAGAAAATGTAAATAAGAGGGGTAAAGGAGAATTGTTATCGTTTTTAAATGAATTGGCCTTACTTGATAAATGGAAACAATTATTTACTGAGTTCTTGCTACCTCTAGGCACTGTGCCAGCACTTTCCCATGTTTCCTTGTTTCCTCATTTAGTTCTATCACCATGCCAGGTAGGTATTGCTAACTCTGATTATAAATATAAATATAAATAATAAAGAAGCCAAGGTTTAGAAAGGTCAAGGATGTCACCTAAAGTCACGCAAGTGGCAAGTGGCAGAGCTAAGACTAGAAATCATGTCTATCTGGCACCAAAACCCATGTATTTTGTATACTGTTACAATCCTACATATGCAACCATGCAAGAGCCAGGAGCAGCTCACAACCAAAATGACAGGGAGCTAGTGAGAGGAATCCAGAGGTGAAATCTCAGTTGGTCAGGGCTCTGTGGGTAACAAGAGGAAGGTGCTGCCAAGGTAGGAAGCATCCATCAGGCCAACACCTCCTACCCATAGAGTTTAGGCCACAGAAACAGATAGAGCAGGGGGGTCACAGGCCAGATGCTGACATTTCCAGAGCTCAGCAAAGAGTCAATATGGGGACCCAAATACCATATCTTAAATATTTAAGTGTTATAAGTCAAGCAAACAAACTGAAATATTTTCCATTCTTCTTTTGTAACACGTATACCTTTGTAACATATACCTTTGTAACAACTGGGAAGGCCAGATTCTGATTGGATTTCTTCAACCTAAATGGTTAATCTGTGACCTCAGCCACCAGTATCATCCCAAGGCCTTCCCCCTTTCCCCTCCTATCCCAGCTCCACGGTGAGGGATTTCATGCTCATGACTACGGACATCCAGTTAAAATCAATGTCCAGGCTGGAGCCACACAATCTTCCCTACAAATAACAGCATTTGGGGGATCCATTCACAGCATCACTGTTTTCTGCCCCCAAGCAAGAGGCCCCACAAACCCTGGAAGCCAGCTCGGAGCTATTTGGATAGTCAATTTTAAGGCCTTGGTACCCATAGTGTGGTGCAGGATAAAGGCATGGGCTCCCAAGGTCAGGCCCCTTGGCCCATGGATTCCTTATCCCACGGAGCAGAGCACAGCCAGGGGAGGCCAAAGTGGGGGCCTCTAAATCACATGGCTTAGGATAGGCACCCCTCTTGCCCAGATCAAAGGTCAGTCTTATGGAGTCACATACTTCCCTTGCAAAAGGAGAAGAAAATTTGGTTTGTGGGAATCAACTGGGTTAGAAATGTTCTAATTCGTAAGTTCTCATCCCCTACTATACATTCAAATCACCTAATAAAGTCTAAAAAAAATGTATACCTGAAAAAAAATACATATACCTGGTCCCACTCATAGAGAATCCGATTTAATTGATATGGAAAGCACCTTGGGTATCAAAAATTTTGTAAAGCTGCCCAATGGGATGTAAATGTGCAACCAAGATTGCATATTACTATTAGTTACATAAAAGAATGTATATTATGGCCTGGAAACAACCCCTCCCACTCTAACCATGTACGTGTCTGTGAAACTTTGATGATCACTAAGGGGTGAGAGTGAGAATGGTAGGAAGGTGATCAGAAGGAGGAGGGGAGGGCAGGGGCCCAGGCCAGAGGTAAGACACTGAGACAAGACTGTGCCATTCATCTGACAGCAAAGCATTTCTCCAGGAGTAATGATATGTGATTTCTTTGGGCAGGTGGGGGATGGAATTAGTTTATTTGGCTTTTATAGATATTTTCTTTCTTTCACATTGTCCCCACATCCCTACACCTCAATGCCTGTCACCTATTTCAAACTAGTGGTTTTGATAAAATCTTACTTCTACTTAGGGTCAGAGAGTCTTCCAGGATCATGTCCTTGAACTTCCCTTTTCTAAGAGCTGTGAGGCTGGAGGGGGAAAGAAAGGGAGTGCAGAGAACAAACACCTCTGCTCCTTTCCTCTGGGACTGTACCCAGCCACGCCCCTCCCCTGGCGGTACCTCTCTGATACCTATTCAGGAGATGAAATAAACAAATGCACAGCCATTCCCTGCTTCTCCCCCAAGGCACTGATTTTGTGTCCTCAGGGTAGACTGGTTATGGTAAAGAATAAAAAGTGGGAAAAAGTGTTTCAGTAAAGTGAGCACACAAATACACGCTGATTAAATGCTTCCCTCACAAACAGCCGCAGAGCCCCTGCTTTATCTCTATCAATATTATCAAAGCACACCTTCCCTAAGGCTCTACTGGAAATTCCAGTTACAATCACGTACTAGCTACTTTATTTTCAGGCATTTTTCCCTCTAAGAGCTAAATCGAAAACTCAAGCTGAATGCATTAATGAAATGATGGAAAAAAAATCCATGAATTACAACTAATTCCTAATAACCATTCAAGACAAATTCTGAATATGGCCAGAGAAAAATATCTGACTGTAGTTATCTTTTAGGCTAAAGGTCTAGGCAGATGTTTTGCTTAAGCAAATTCTGGTTAGAACAATGATCTTTAAACTTGGGAATATATGGTACCCTCAGGTCCACATTCAAGGACACTTATGAGGGAAACAAATTCCATGTTTTCACTCTATTTACTCTCTCAAATTGCCCAAGAATGTATGATGTATCTTTTTTCAAAAGTCCTCCCCTTTTACCAAAGATTGCATAACTGTTGGCCAACATAAATATATCATTACTGCATTGCCCTGAGAATAGACATACTTCCAAGCACCAAAGGGATAAAGCTAAATATTATTTTCTAAAATGTGGTTTAAAACTTTTTGATAAAATAACCTTGTATATTTATTTCAATTATAAGGATTCCTCTTATTTCACTCTCTGAGCTGTTTCATATTGTCAAGCTTCTAATAACAAGAAAAATATATTTGAACCTTAATTAAAATGTTTAAATATAAACAAAATGTGTGAGATAGACTTCTTGGAAGATACGGCGTTAGGTTGGTGCAAAAGTAAGTGTGATTTTTGCCATTAACAGTAATGGCAATTACTAATATATATATACTTTTTTTTCCTATTCCTCCTGCTAAGTACCAGTAAAATTTGTGGCCATTATGTATAAAACAAGTGTAAGAAGATTGAAATGCAAGAAGAAGTCAGGCCGGCTAGGGACTACAGGATCTGTGGAAGGACAGTGGTGAGTCCCCTGGGTTTTCTTTCTGTAATATCTCACACTTGAAACTGACGGCATAGACAAAAAAGACCCAACCTAAAAGAAAAACAAACTGCTTCCTAATTCTGACAGAAAACGTGAGGGTTTTCGATACCAAACAATTTTCCAACTCTCCAGACACCAACTGAGTGTCCCACAATTCAACTATGACACCAACTTCCCAGAGTTAATACAAATCCCACAAGTAAAGGACTCATTCCCACAAGACTGCACCCCTCCCAGCTTCAGACAAAGATCACAAGCCCCAGATTGTGACCTGTCATCTGATCAACTGGCTATAAATCAGGGGTTCCCATGACGTTCCTCAGGTTTGACAATTTGCTAGAATAACTTGTGGAATGCAGAAAAACATTTACCTAAGGATACAACTCAGAAACAGCCAATGGCCAAATAAAACAGTTGAATAAGCTAAGGTATGGGAGTTAGGAGGTGGCATGGAGCTTCCATGCCCTCTCCAAGCACAACATCCTCCCAATCCCTCCATGTGTTCAGCAACCCAGCAGCTCTCTGACCCCATCCCTTAGGTTTTAATGGAAGCTTCACTGCATAGGCATGGTTGATTAAATCATTGGCCTTTGCTGACTGAGTCAATCTCCAGTCCTTCTCCTCTCCCTGAAGGTCTCAGAGATGGGAAAGTAGAGTGGGGGTGAAAATTCCAACCCTTTAATCATAAAACTGGTTTCTCTGACAATATGCCCCATCCCCTAAGAGTCATTCCTTAGCATAAACTAAACTCAGGTATGGTTGAAAACGTGCTTATTATGAATAACAAGACACGATCCTCTCACTCCTACCACTCAGAAAATTTCAAAGGTTTTTGGAGCTCTGTGCCAGGAAATAGGGTCAAAGATCAAATATATATTTCTTAATATGTCACAATATCATGACATCAAAGCTGCTTTCTCTAACCAAAGGATCATAAAAGGGAAAGCCTGTTAATGTACAAAAATTTTAGATAATAGCCACTTTACTTTAGATAAACACCATTGAAAAAAACTGTGCCTCCAACCTCATGTAGGCCAGCAAAGGCCAAGTGGGGAGCTGAGACTTCCACACTTATGAGGCTGTAATGACATGTCCCAATATTCACACCAGGGTGGTATCAGAGAAGCCCCAGTAGAATGCCAAGACTGTGATCCACACAATAAGAAAACTTGCCAGGGGTCTTAGTGGAGAATATGTGAGGAGCTTGAAATACCATCATCCTACTCTGTTGACATGACATCAGAAGAGGCCTGTGAAGAGTCAGGTCTTCACCATCAGCCAGTGATAATCAGGTCATCCCCACTAAGATGTCAGTGCAGAAGACATGAAAAGCCAGAACTCCCAATCCTTTCCAGCAGCAATGGGAGTTTTCCCCACTTACATGTCAACAGAGACTTCTAGACTTCTACTTCTTGTAATGCAGGTATGACAGAAATGCTTCAAAAAGCAATTACTAACACGCTTGGAACAATAAATAGAAGGCCTTATCAAAGAAATGGATAATTTCAACAAAGAAATAGAAGATATTTTTAAAAACTGTATGTAACTTTTAGAACCAAAACAATGCAATAACAAAAATTAAAATTTCAGTGGATGAGCTTAATAGCAGAATAGAAGAGATGGAGGAAAGAATTGGTGAACTGGAAGATTAAAAAAAAAAAAAAAAGGAAAGAAAAAAATCAGGAATTAGCCAATCTTTTGAACAACAGAGAGAAACCAGATTGAAAAAAAAAATTAATTAACAAAGCCTTAGGGACCTATGATGCTATAAAAGATCTGACATTCCTGTAAGTTGAGGTCCTGAAGGAGAAGAGAAAAAGCATATGGCTGGAAAAGTAGTCAAAGGAATAAGAACTAAAAACTTCAAAAATGTGTCCGGAAATATAAACTTACATGTTGAAGAAGCTCAGAAAACCCTAAGCAGTGTAACCTGAAAGAAACCCCCATTAAGGCACACCACTGTTACACTTCCGAAAATTAAGAAAAAGTACAAGTCTTATCTAGAAAAAAAAAACCAACAAACCTAAAAGTTGGGAAAATCTGTTCAAATAAGAGTAGATTTCTTATCAAAATTCAGGGAGACCAGAAGGAATTGGCACAATATTTTCCAAGACTGAAAATAAGAACTGTTAACCATAATTCTATATCCAATGAAAATATTCTTTACGGAGGAAACCATTACATGCTCTATTGAAGAAAATGTTAAGACTTTGTTATCAATAGACCTCCCCCAAAAGAAGGGCTAAAGACGGGTCTCTAAACAAAAGGAAAGAAAGGAAAGGAAAGGAGAGGAGAGGAGAGGAGAGGAGAGGAGAGGGGAGGGGAGGGGAGGGGAGGGGGGAGGGGAGGGGGGAGGGGAGGGGGGAGGGGAGGGGAGGAGGAAAGGCTAGAATATAAGGAAAAAAGAAAAATATGGTAAGCAAAAATACAGGAAAATACAAAATACCTACCTTCTCTCCTGAGTATTCTAAATTGTATTTGATGGTTGAAGCAAAAATTATAAAATTACAACACTGTCTAGTTTGATTCTAAATGTATACATAGAAAATATTGATAATAACTATAAATAAAGTGAGGATAAAGGGACATAAAGGCAGATAAATATTTCTAAACTTCACTAGAATTGGTAATATGAAAACATCAATATATATAATTTATGTGTAAAGAATGTATTGCCTAGGTCAACTATTAAAAAGGCTATGCAAAGAGATATATTATAGATAAGTAAAACAGAATTCCATAAAAGAAAAAAAGATCAAGTAATATATAGGAAGACAGGAAAAGAAGACAGCAAAGTAAAAACAGAGAAAACAAACAGAAAACAAAAAAATAAAATGGCAGACTTAAGCTTTAGCATACCAATAATTACATTAAATGCAAATAACCTAAATATGCCAATTAAAAGGTATATATTAGAAGACTGGATCCAAAACCATTATCCAACTATATGCTCTCTATAAGAAAATCACTTAAAATATAATAACATGGGAAGTAGAAGTAATAATATAAGTAGAAGGATGAAAAAATACATACATACAGAAGGATGAAAAAATACATACATACAAAAGGATGAAAAAATACATATATATGAAAATATAAATATTATTAATGAAAAAAAGCAGAATTGGCTATATTAATATCAGATTAAGTAGACTTCAGAGCAAACAAAACTATCAGAGACAAAGAGAGACACATGATATTAAAGGGCTAATCCATGAAAAAAGCAACCCTAAATATGTATGTATTAAAAACCAGAGTTATAAAATATGTGAAGCAAAACCTGACAGAATTGAAAGAATAGACGAGTCTACAATTATTGCTGTAGATTTCAATACTTTCTTCTCAACAATTAGAGCAACTAGACTGAAAAACAAAGATATAGAAGAACTTAACAGTACCAATCAATAAGATACAATACTCAATCATTAGGATATAGCCAACATTTCTAGAACATTCCACCCAGCAATAGCAGAATACAGATTCTCTTCCAGTGTCCATAGAACCTATACCAAGATACACCATATCCTGGGTCATAAAACCAGCATCAACAAATTAAAAAAAAATTGAAATCATACAAAATGTGTTCTCTGACCACAATAAAATCAAACTTGAAATCAACAGCAGAGTGATAAAAAGAAAATCTCCAAACACCTGAAAACTAAACAACACACTTCTTAATTTATGGATCAAAGAGAAAATCTCAAGAGAAATCTCCTGTCCCAGTAATATATCATTTATATATATATAAAATGACCAAGTGGAGTTTATATCAAGGATACAAGGCTGGCTTAATATTTGAAAATCAATCAATATAATCTAGTATAATAATAAGCTAAAGGCCGGGCGTGGTGGCTCACACCTGTAATCCTAGCACTTTGGGAGGCTGAGGCAGGTGAATCACCTGAAATTAGGAGTTTGAGACTAGACGGGCCAACATGGTGAAACCCTGTCTCTACTAAAAGTACAAAAGTTAGCTGGGTGTGGTGGCATGCGCCTGTAATTCCAGCTACTCGGGAGGCTGAGGCAGGAAAATCACTTGAATCCAGGAGGCAGGGAGGTTTCAGTGAGCCAAGATCACATCACTGCACCGCAGTCTGCAACAGAGAGAGACTCTGTCTCAAAAAAAAAAAAAAAAAAAAAAAAAAGCTAAAGGTGAAAATTCACACAATTGTATCAATTGATGCAGAAAAAGCAACTGGCAAAAGTCAATGACCATTCATGATTAAAAAATAAACTCTTTGAAGAATATGAATAGAGGCGAACATTTTCAACCTGATACAATGTATCTACCAAAAAAATAAACTACAGCCAACATTATAGTTAATGCTGAAAGACTGAATGTTTTTCCCATAAGATTGGAAACCAAGGATGTCTATTCTCACCACTTTTATTCAACATAGTGTTCTAGCCAGTTCAATAAGGCAAGAAAAGGAAATAAAAGGCATAGTGATTGAAAAAGAAAAAAAAGTGTATTGCAGATGATATGATTGTCTAACTAGAAAAATCTAAGGTATCTACAAGAACTCCTAGAACTCGTAAGGGAGTTCAGCAAGGTTGCAGGATATAATATACGTGAAATATAATTCTATTTCTTATGCTAGTAATAAACACCTGACATGGAAATTAAAAATATAACACCATTTACAATCACTCAAAAAAGAACACATTTAGATGTAAATCCAATAAAACATATACAGAATTTGTTGGCTGAAAACTATGCAATGATGATAAAAGGAATTAAACACCTATTGAGAGACATACTGTGTTAATTGGTTGGAAGATTCAAGGTAATAAAGACATCAATTCTACCCAAATTGATATACTGGTTAACACAATTTCTAGCAAAATCCAAGCAAAACTTTTGTACATATAAATAACATTATTCCAAAATGTATATGAGAAGGCAAAGGAACTAGAATACTGAAAATAATTTTAAAAAAGAAGATTAAAGAGGGAAGAATCTATTTAACTCAATATTGAGATTTATTTTATAGTTACAGTAATCAAGACTGTCATATTGGTGGAAAAATCAACACATAGTACAATGGAACAGAACAAAGAACCCAGAAATGGACACGTTTTTGACAAAAGTACAAAAGCAACTAAATGGGGAAGAGGTAGCTTTTTACACAAATGGTGCTAGAGCAATTGGATCTCCATAGGTAAAAAAGTGAAGCCTGACCTACATTTTACACCTTACATAAAATTAACACAAAATTGATCACAGCTCAAATGCAAAATGGAAAAATGTAAAACTTTTAGAAAAAAATAGGAAAATATTTTTAGGATCTAGGACTAGGAAAGGAGTTCTTAGACTTGACACCAAAAACACAATCTATGAGAGGAAACGTACATAAATTGAACTTCAAAATTGAAAACTTTTGCTCTGTGAAAGGTCCTATTAAGAGGATTAAAAAAGAAGTTATGGGCCGGGCACAGTGGCTCACACCTGTAATCCCAGCACTTTGGGAGGCTGAGGCAGGCAGAGCACTTGAGGTCAAGAGTTTGAGACCAGCCTGACCAACATGGTGAAATCCCATCTCTACTAAAAATACAAAAATTAGCCCTGGTGGTGCATGTCTGTAATCCCAGCACTTTGGGAGGCTGAGGCAGGCAGAGCACTTGAGGTCAAGAGTTTGAGACCAGCCTGACCAACATGGTGAAATCCCATCTCTACTAAAAATACAAAAATTAGCCCTGGTGGTGCATGCCTGTAATCCCAGCGACTTGGGAGGCTGAGGCAGGAGAAATTAGAAATGGACAAAAGATATGAAGGGATGAAGGGACATTCCAACCAAGGAGATATATGGTTAGCACACGAAAATATATTCAACATCATTAGTCATTAGGAAAACACAAAATAAAACCACACTGAGATATCACTATATACCTATCAGAATGGCTAACTTTTGTTTAAGTTGTGAAAACACCAAATGCTGGTGAGAATTCAGAGAAACAGGATTACTTCATACATTGTGATGAGAATGTAAAATGTTACAGCTAATCTGGAAGGCAATCTGGCAATTTCTTAAAAAACTAAACAACGTGTGGTGGCAGAGGATATAGGGAACATATCTGTACCTTCTTCTCAATTTTGCTGTGAACCTGAAATTTTGGTCTAAAAAATAAAGTTTATTTAAAAACAAACAAACAAAACTAAAAACTAAACATGCAAATTGTGCTTCTGGGCATTTATCCCAGAGAAATGAAGTCTTGTGTCCACACAAAAACTAGATACGCATATTTTTCGTGGCTTTACTCATAATAGCCCAAACCTGGAAACAACCCACATGTCCTTCAATGGGTGAATGGTCCAACTGAACAACCTGCATGAATCTCCAGAGAATAATGTAAGTAAGGAATCCCAATCCCCAAATGTCACAGACTGTATGGTTCCATTTGTAGACATTCTTTTTTTTTTTTTTTGAGATGGAGTCTCGCTCGCTCTGTCACCCAGGCTAGAGTGCAGTGGCGCGATCTCGGCTCACTGCAAGCTCTGCCTCCCAGGTTCACGCCATTCTCCTGCCTCAACCTCCCAAGTAGCTGGGACTACAGGCACCCGCCACCACGCCTGGCTAATTTTTTGTATTTTCAGTAGAGACGGGGTTTCACCGTGTTAGCCAGGATGGTCTAGATCTCCTGACCTCATGATCCGCCTGCCTCAGCCTCCCAAAGTGTTGGGATTACAGGCATGAGCCACCGCGCCCGGCCTGTATGACATTCTTAAAACAACAAAACTATAACAATGGAGAACAGACTAGTGGTTGTCAAGGGTTAAGGAGGGGATGAGGCTGGCAGGGAAGTTGGTGTGGCTATTGAAGAGCAACATGAGTGATACTTGTAGTGATAGACATAGTCTGTATCTCACTGTATCAATGACAACATCTTGGCTAGGATATTGTACTACAGTTTTACAAGATGTTACCATTGTGGGAAACTAGGGGAAGAGCATACAGGTCTCTTTGTATTATTTATGACATGTGAAATGCATGTGAATAGATGATTATCTCAAAATTTTTCTGTTTAAATGTATGAGACAGTACATGGTATTTCAAAACTCTTTAAGGGGGTGTGTTTGTGTCAAAATGCTTGAAGACCACTGATCCAGAAGACTGATGGACAGAGGCCAAGAAGGAACACAGACCTTGGGGCAACCTTGCTCTCTGATGATCTCTTTGGTTCATAATTAATCGGGTGGAAGAGGCTATTTCTGACATTTGCATTCAAAAGTACCACACTGAAGTGATGCAGGGTGATGAGGTTGAGTTTTTTAAAAATTAAGTTGCTTTTTACCTAATTGATCAGTTTCATATTCGAAATCTCATGAGAGGCTCAGCAAGCTATACAGTATACAAATCAAAACAATATGATGACAAAAGAGCTTGAATTTCCATGGATGGGAAAGGGAATTGTTAAACTTCCTGCCAGTCTGTATGCTTGATCTTTGATTGGGGAGTGCTGCCCCCAGCTGAGGCAAGCACAGCCTCCACTCATCACCTTTTGCAGTTGCACACCTGAGGTGCGGAACACCAGTAAACTGCAGGAATCGGCACCTGTGACACAAATGCGTCAAGGAAGAGCACGTGTCACAGACATACCATACCTTTTAAACATGTCTGTTTTTTCTCTGTGGTTGCATTAAACATTCCCAGACACAGCAAGTGTTAGCAAATTAGAATAACTACCTTCCCTTGACTTAATTCTGACAGGGTACACAGCACCAGAACAGCTGAGAAAAAATAGAAACCATTCATTTGCCCAAGTTCCACTTGTTACGGTTTTGATAAACAAAAAAATGGTCACAAATCTTCACTCAACTGATGATCAGATCTGATGCAACACATACACACATCTAACAGGCAGTCATTTGGGATTTTTCCAGTTGTCGTGCACTCATGTTAAAGGCCCAGTGTTGAGAATAAAGGAACTAAATTCCCCTTGAAGTTCAGGGTCCTGTAGGACCCATGAGATAGCTCCATTCCTGCTGGGCTTACTGAGAATTGTCAAAGAACCCTCTTTCACACCAACCACGCCCCCACTTTCCTGTTCAATGTAAGTGACAGACTGGTGAGAAAGGTAGGAGCATTTTTGGGAACTGTAGTCTTTATTAAATGCAGTTTTGCCTCGTTCATCCCCTCTTATGGAGTTTGAAAGAACATATTTTTCTACCCTGAGATGAGGAGAATAACCTGAAAAGATTGAGGAAGTTTGTAACAAGGAAAGAAAAGAGAAGGTTTACATTCTATTCCTCTTTGCAGTGTATATCTTAGCCAGTGAACTAGCTGATCTGCACTATACCACCAGAGTGAGAAAACCAGAAACAGGGACAGAAAATCTCATGGAGAGGGGTAGAACAAGAGGTACCAGTTCTCCTTCTCCCTTCTTTTGAGTTCCTCATTTTGGATAAGATAAAACATCAGATGTTGCTTGGATTTAAAGGTCTGAGAAGGTAAATTTGGGGGCCTCTGTATTTCTAATACAACTCTAGTTTGAGGGTTAAGAGAAAGTAAGTATGGTTCTACCAACTGAAGGATGTGGCCAAAGGGATCACCACAACTAGGTAGCTGTTCACAGATGTGCCCCTCATCAGCAATGCATGTGGTACTCACCACCTATCTGTGCTGAGTCTGCAGATGGTGAGGCTGAATAGCAGTCACAACTAATGAGGAGCGAAGCTCAGCCATGTCAAGTGAGGAGACTCTAATCTATTCCTTCTCAATTTCTCTAGTCCACTAGCACCAGAATTAAAAGGAGACATGATGTGTGAGCACCAAACCAACCTACCTTTTTCTCCTTTCTCCTAAGCCTAGATTGCTACATGGAGCACCTGCCCAGGCACAGAAAAGAGATTACCAGCTATGAAGCACAGTGCACCTTAGAAATCCAAATTTGTATTTGTAAGTAAATGCACACAACTGAAAAATGATAGACTCTCAGCAAATTTTAAGAGAGCTACTTGCAAAGTAGGAAAGAAGATTCATCATACCAAGTTCTGGGCAGTTATTAGAAACCATAAAACTATCATATTTCTTGTTTTGTTTTATTTTGTTTTGTTTTTTGAGACGGAGTCTCGCTCTGTCACCCAGGCTGGAGTGCAGTGGCGCTATCTCGGCTCACTGCAAGCTCCACCTCCCGGGTTCACGCCATTCTCCTGCCTCAGCCTCTCCGAGTAGCTGGGACTACAGGCACCCGCCACCAGGCCCGGCTAATTTTTTGTATTTTTAGTAGAGACGGGGTTTCACCGTGGTCTCGATCTCCTGACCTCGTGATCCGCCCGCCTCGGCCTCCCAAAGTGCTGGGATTACAAGCGTGAGCCACCACGCCCGGCCAAAACTATCATATTTCTAACCTGAGGACTTGAACATCTTCAAGTACATTGGTGGTACAAAGTGTGTAGTGGATGGGATTCACAATGAGTTTCAAATGATTGGCTAGAGTTAGAAGATTAGCCAAAGTCTCTTCTGGAGTAAGAGGCAAACCATCAAGAGGAATGGCTCCCCAGAGGATATATACGTTGGGACTGGGTTTACAGCCTTATAACTCAAAATGTGATCCGGGACCAATAGCATCCACATCACCTTGGAGCTTGTTAGAAATGTAGAATCTCAGTCTCACCCCACAACCTACTGAATCAGAATCTGCATTTACAAGAGCCCCAGGTGATTCATATGCATGCTAATATCTGGGCAATAGTGGCCTAGAGCAATGGATAACAGAAGGCCTCAGGCAGACATGGATGCTGAAAGTTCCAGAAGTCCAAGGTGAATCATCTCTACTTCACATCTGAGAACTGCTTTGAGGAAATAGTTGATGTGAATACAATGGCTGGCAAACCATGGATTTGAATGTGAGTGGACAGAAAAAATGCCAATACAATTTTAATTTTGAGAGGGTCAAAATAGCCCAAGAGAACTACAGCAGAAGAGTAGATGAAAAAGATACAAAGGAACAAGAGGAAGGTGTCACACAGTTGCAACAAAGGCAGCTCAGGGCTTGCCAATCTGCCTCAGCTCTCCCTGATATCCCATTTTCTGAACCAACTTCCACTGAGTTTGATTTCAGTACTCTACAGGTCAGCATTAAAAAAGAAAAGAAGAGAAGAAAAGAAAACCAAGAAGTCACTGGCAAGCAAGAAATTGGGAGGGAGGTGGGAAGGAAAGGAAGGACTACCAAGATATTAAGTGGATGATTTTGCGGCAGAAACGGTGTTCCTCATCAATTACTCCATTTGTTTTCCTGTATTTCCCAGCCTTAATTGAAGTTAGGCTTGATCATGTGGTGAGTTGTATGCAACAAATTATAAGCAAAAGTGACTTACATTCCTTCTGATATTAAAGAGCTGTAGAACTATCACTCTTGTTTTCAGCCACAGTGACTGGAAAAGTTTTACTTCGGCAGTCCTCAAACTGTGATCCCAGGACCGCTGAGCTTTCTTAAGACCATTATGGGGTCCAAGAGATTGTTTCTTTTCTAATCACATTTCTGTGAAAGCCTAGGTTTTCTCTTCAAGCAAAAAAGCATGTGGCAATAGATTAAATGCAGAAGCAGATATGGGAATCCAGCTGTCCTTAACTAAGCTAGGCATTAAAGAGACCAGGAAATGCAAAACAGAGTCGTTCTTTTGTTTTGTTTTGGAAAATATGGTCATTTTCCATGAAGTGTTATTTATCTCAACATGTATTGGCTCTATACTTACTTTTAAATGAGTAAATAAATATTTTAAATCTCAGTTTTAGTGCATAATACAATAAATATCTATAGTTACAGGAACAAATGTCTTCTACGTATTTTTTAAGAATGTAAAGGAATCTAGGAAATTAAAAAGTTTGAGAATGGCTGTTATTAAAGGTGGAGGCTCCACCAGCCTGGAGATCTGGGCTGGTAAGTGGAGGAGACACCCAGGACTCACCCCTGCAGCTGCTTCCACTCAGCAGGTATTAGGAGTGAGAAATAACTCTGTGTTATTAAGCCACTGGGATGGGGATTAGGTAGTTTCTCAGCACGATCTTGTCTACCCTGACAAACACAAAATACCCATAGAGGCCTAGAACACTTTATGAGGTCAAAAGACCTAATAGAGTATGACTTTCTGTCCCTAAGAAAATTGCCTTAATGTCACATGTTTTCAGGCTCCCTACCCCTCGTAATCACATTCAATACTTGGAATATATTTCTTGGCTCGGTTTATTCCTGGAACTTAGCTCCCGGCATTGTGGAAACCCACACTGTGATAAGCTATCTCCCCGATAGCAGTAGCTCTTCAAAAAACATCATCTCATTTTTCAGGGCATCACCTGAAAATATCTCTTCTAATTAAACCAACAGGCGATTCACCTTTCCAATAGCTAGAGGCCCTTCTAAGATGCCATTTTATATCTTTCTAAAATACCAACAGGAAAAAAAATGCTTAATAGCCAAAAAGCCATGAGCCTTCTCTAGGGAAAAATACTCAAACCACATAAACTGCAGAACTAAATGTGGGTGGCAGTGCCTAAATAATAATTATAATGGCAAATTTCAGGTCATAGCTAATATTTATTAAGTACTAATGTTGTGTCAGCTACAATTCTATTACATAGGTCTTTCTTTGTTTACATTTTTCTAACAAGTCTATGGGACAGACACTAGTATTTTCTCCTTGTGATAGATATGAAAACTGAAACCCAGAGAGGGTGAGTAACTTGTCCAAGGTTGCAGAGCTTGGAAGTGGTGAGTCAGGAAGAAAATTTGTGTTCTTATTACACTATATTCACTCTCATATTTCAGGGAGAACCATGTAATTTGAATGTAAGAATACCACTATTCATTCCTCCAATGCTCTGTACATCTCAATCAACTTTACAAAATGATTCAAAGTTTTCCCTCCAGAAGCAGAAGGGAGGCAGCTGCTGGTTTTTGTTGTTGTTGAATATTGTTGTTGTTGTTGTTGTTTTAATTAGCTATATCATTCTCCATGCTCCCAACAGCATCTGCTCTTTCTACCCTTGCTATAAAGCCTCATCTATGTTGTGCTTGTACTAATTAGCTAATCCATAGGAATGGAGGTCAGGAAAAGAAAGAGCAGTGAGGAAGAAGAGGGAGCTGATCTGATGCAAAGAGAAAACAGACGGTTATTATTTCCAGGAAAAGCCAGATCCTTCCTTTCAAACAAGGCCAACACCTGGCATAATCTCTAGTACTTTTTAAGATCCACTGGGTGCATTTTTGTCAGTGTGAGGCATTAGGTTTCCTGGAAGGGTAACATACCAGGAGGGATTAGCTTCACCTAATTAAAACCACTGAGCATCTTCTTTCTTAGCCCTGAAGTGATGGCACTCAGGCAAGGCAGGATGACAAATACTGAGAAAGGACAAGACCATAGGCTGCTCCCAGGATGAAAAGACCCTGGAGACACTAATAGATGGAAACAATGGCACCTTCAGCCTTGGGTAGGAGCATCCTTAGCATGGACATTGAAGCAGAGGAGAGGTGCCTTTCCCGGCACAAGCATCAGTGGCAATGCTTTCCGTGGCACCAGTGACCTGGATGCTAAATTTGGCACCGGATGGTGCTGCAAATTTCACCACGGTGTTCTGCAGGAGCAGGAAGAAAAAGTCAAAGATTCATATAGTTGTCAAAATGGCTGATTTTAGAAACACAACGTAGATCGTCTGAGGACTTCTATAGCTATTTGGGAAGAATATAAAAGGCTGAAGTTCTAAAAGGGAAGGCGCAGGAAAATAAAGGTAAATCCAGTTATTTTGGGTTTATTGTTACCCAAATCTTAACAATCATGTCCAAAGATTTCTGAACTCTAGTGGGAGAGGAGCCAAGGCCTAAGTTGCGGCTTGCACAGATACACATTTCCCATGTCCCTGTCCGCATCACCAATATTTAATGAACAACAGAATATATTTGTGTTAGTGAGAAAATTTTTCTCAATCTTTTATTTTATTTTTTTTTAAGTACAATAAAGGCAAGGTGGTGACATTATGTTCATTTGCATCTCTTTGATTTCTCTTGTTCCTTTTTGGTAACTTTTGATGTGCTGACTGGGTGGAGTTGCTGGAGAGTATTAAGCACTTTGTTCCTAGTCATTTGGAGCTTTTAATAATAAAAAAATGTTCTGAATGAAAAACTTGAAAAAACTTCTCATCAAACATTTATGGAATCCTACAGCTTGGCATCAGAGTGCATGCTTGGAGGTTAATGTGATTATAATGAGAACTAACCCCCGCTCTGAAAAACTTGTAGTAGTGACACCAGATACAGAGAACACACATGCACACATAAGCACACACGCACAGTCTCACACAGGGAATGCCATGGAATAAAAAAAAAAACATCAAGTGGCATTGGTTCTTCTCCGGGATCTGCCACAAGCCTATACCACCTGCCCTATTCCATCCACTTAGAGGTTCTGGGTCTCCACTGAAAAGACTCACAAATGCTGAAGTGTTGAAAGGATATTGGGATCAAGTATTCTTAACTGAATTGTATGAAACCACAGTCCAGAAAGATTAAATATATATATATATATATATATATATCCCAGTTATCTTTACCAATTACTCACTGTCTTTTATAGTGCTCTGCCCTGTTCCTCTCTCCCCTTTATTGGATAGCCTGCATTTTCCAGGAGGGAGACATACAAGTGGCCACAGTGCCATTTGGCCTAGGCCCCTGAACCCTTGCCTGATGCCCATGGCAATGCAGCAACAAGACAGCAGGGGGGAAGCAAAGCTGCAGTGCCGGCAGCATCTGTAATTTTGGCGATGGCAGCAGAAATGTTGGTGGAAGCAGCAGGAGGATGAAAAGAGTGGGGTTGGCAGCAGAAGAGGCAGCACTGGCAGCAGCAGCTGGATCCCAGACATCAGGAATGGCAACCCTTGCCAGAAACATTGGGTAGCGCCAGCCATTACACAGAAATCAGGACCAGTAGGAACCATGCGGACTTTGGTGATGCTCAGCTAACAGTGGAGGAGCCTGTCATGGATGCTGGTGGCACAGCTATGTGGGCTTATGGTGAGAAGGAGCAAGAAGGAGTAAGACAATGGCAGAGATCCTGTACTCCCAAGTCAAGTGTTTTCTATAATATGTGTTAGAAACACTAGCGAATGCTCAGAGCAATCTAGGAAGAAATGTGTGGGGTGCCATTAGAGTCCTAAAGTGCTGTGTGAGTAAAGGCTATTTTGTGGCTCTTACTGTATATTTCACAATCATTGTACAGCTATGGAAATCAAGCCTCAAAGAGAAGCAATACCTTGTTCATTAGTGTTTGAACTCCTCATCAAAGGACTCTACACTCCACACTAGACTGTAGCTCAAGAGAAACTGTGCCTATTCACTTGGGAGAACTAAATGCCATTTCTAGTTGGTTTGGTATGAAATTGAATCCAGATAAGACAGAAGGAAAAATCTGAATATCACTGTTGCAGGGAAGGAAGGGCAATGTGTTAGCTTGGAGGGGAAATATAAATAGACCAAACAGGAAGGAAACATAGGCTTCTGAGCTGCTTGAAGGCACAGAGCCTGGGAGGAAACTGCCCAGCAATGAGGCCTGGAGAGTGGGACATTAAAGAGGATGGGAAGATTAAAGTAGGCTTGCAGAGAAATGCCCCTGCCTACTTCTTCATTTTTGCCCACGGATGGCCCTCTGTGGATTCTAGACAGCTAACCTCGTGGGCAACAGGCTGAGCTTTCAACTTCACCTGAGGAGAAAGTGATGGGAGACTGATTCCCTTTCCACATCCAGCAGCCTACCTGCCCACAACCATACCTCACATTAAAAAACAAATGGTTCGATGATCTGCATGAAAATAAAAGGGTGATATATTTTTCCAAGTTGAAAAAAGTGCATTGCGTCAGTGTAAATATCCATTTTCAGAAACCACACGGGGAAAATAGGTGAAGTTTTTCTTCCAGCATTGCATACTTCTTTAAGTAGGCAATTACAGAGAACAGTGCTCTGAATCAACACCAGTGTTTATTTAAATACAATAATCATACTTTGTGGTTTCTCTCCCCAAATGGTCCCCTGAGAGACTGTAAGCCCTTCTCCAAATCACATGTGTTCCAAAATCTAAAAATCCTCAAAGTTGTAGCTTGGAATTGAAAACATGAAAAACAGACTTTACATCCCCTAAAGAATGCAAATTCCTTGGTGTGGCATTCCAGGCTTTTCCCAATCTGACCCCAGTGATCTGCCCCAGAAGCCTCAGTTTCCATCACTGGGGGAGGATGTGGGACCAAAGCGTAGCAACTGAGTGGCATGCAAGGTCCTCAAGGCTGAAGAAGACAGATGGGGCCAGTGAGACTGAGACCCTGTGGCCAGGGAGCTAAAGTCAGGGTCCCTGAGAGGATGTAAAGTTTGAGATGGAATTGTGAAGTCAAAAAGAGGAGCCTCAGAGGAGGTAATGAGAAGAGAGAGAGAGAGAGAGAGAGTCTGGGCTCACAGATGGCAAAATGCCAAGCTGTAAAATCCAAATGAAAGCACCACCACAGCAATCTCAGTGGTGGCAGCAGTAATGCAGGCGTGACCATCTCAGAAAAAGATTTTCCACAGTGTGGCAACAAATCACATGACCAGCCTGAGAAGATGTGCAGAGGGCCTCTGGAGCCTGGGGATGACCAGCATAAGACCCAAGAAGCCAACAGATACGGGTGGAGGTGCAGGAGATAATGAACAGGCCTGGGGTGGATGCTTTGGCGTTCACTCTTCATTATTCAGGCATGTGTTTTTTGTGTTTAAACAGGATCTTGAATGTGGTTTAAAATTGTAACTAAACATTTGCATCTTGGGTCATTGTCTAAGAAACTTTCAGAAAGTGAATACACTGTGTGTGTGTGTGTGTGTGTGTGTGTGTGTGTGATCCATTCTAATCAAGTATTCCCTGAATCTAGAGTTGAAGATCTTTAAGAAACCTAATCAACATGACTTGGAAAGGAACTAGCAGTTGGAAATTCCAGTGTCTACACAGGCAATCTCCTTAGTTAACTGCCAGGCCTACAGTTACGTAAGTATGCTATACAAATGGTGCATATTAAGGGGTATTTCCATGGCCTAATGCCTGTAGCACTACAAGGGCTGGGGACATAGTATTAGAAAAGCCCTGACATAGAGAAAGAAGAAACTGTAATTGGCTGTAGTGAACAGAGAAGGTGACATTTGGGCTGAGCCCTGTTAAATGGATATGATGTGTGTGTGCGCATGTGTATGTACACGTCCATCTATAAAGAAATATCTTGGAGTGTGAACAGTACATTTTCTAGAGGTAGTGTTTCTACAGACTTCCCATAACAGGATCAAAAACATGTATTTTATAAGTCAACCCAGAACTTTGGGAAGCTGAGTGGAAAGGATTGCTTGAGGCCAGGAGTTCAAGACCTGCCTGGGCAGCAAAGTAAGACCCTGTCTCTACAAAATACACTTTTAAAAATTAGCTGGATACACTGGCATGCACCTGTAGTCACAGCTACTCAGGAGGTTGAGTCAGGAGAATTCCTTAAGCTCAAGCATTTGAAGCTGCAGTGAGCTATGATCAAATCACGCTGCTGCACTCTAGCCTGGATCATAGAGCAATAACTTGTCTTAAAAAAAAAAAAAAAAGAAATATAACAAAATAAGTCAGAAGGTTGAAGCTTTTCTGAGTTTTATTTTTTTTAATTTGGTAAATTCCAGTTCGGTCAGCAGTGCTAATGACGCATCAGGTGAAAGAGATTTCCATCCACTGAACAGAGGAGTGGAGCACACAAGGCAGCAATAAAGAAGAGGATCTGTTGCCCAAAGTTGATTTAGGACACAGAGGAGGTCAGTGGGTCAACCTTCTCTTCTCATCCGGAGATGCTCTTTCCAGTGCCGAGCCTAGGAGATTCTGGTTTTATTTTGAAGAGGAAGACAGTTTTCCTCATGGCACCTAAGGAAAACTACGCTCTATATGGCATACCTTCATAAACTTTCAAAGCCTCAGAGAAATAAAACTGAAATTCAGCAAAGAGCTTGGGAAAACTGTGCTCATCCAGAATCAAATCTCATAAAATAAAAGCCTGCAGCTGGGACAGGTGGCCTTGGTGGTAAGGCCCATACTTTGCTTCTGGTGCTGCTCCTCTGCTCTCTCCGGTGCACTGCCCCACAGTGCACATGAGCTCCTGCCTCTGTTTGCCCCTGCAGCCCTAGAGGCCTTTAGGCAGCTATGTGCAAGGATTGGAACATGCCAGCTGGATCAGTGATCATTTAGCCTTTGTATTCTTTGGGATTCTATTGCCCACCTGACTGTTGACTTGTCAATATCCAGTTCCTTGTCTTTCGCATGATATGTTTTACCTTCCCAACTTCCCTGTACTCAGCAGCCTTTGCTGCTGATGCTACTTTTGTTACCCCCTGAATCCAGACAAGACTGGCTAACTTTAAGCCTGTACAGAAAGAAATCTGCCAATGCCTTTAAAAAGAAATCCCCGAACATCTCAAGAGAGACAGATTCTACCAACTAAACTGAAAATAGAGACATTTAGATATTTGCAATGGAGGAAAGAGTGGAGAAAAAAATGAAAGTCTATATTATAAACTAAGCTATGTACATTTACCAAAAAAATTCAAATCCTTGGCTCTAAAAAAATGACATTAAAAAGTTAAGCAGTACTTACTCTTATTTAAAATGTCATTCTTGTTCAGTGTAACTGTTAGACATTTAATACAGACAGATGAGCCACACTGACTCCATGAAGACAAAACTTTCCCCTGTACATCCGCTCTAAAAGCTTTTAAAACCACTCTGTCAGGAGCAATTTGATGGCATATCAATTGTGTTTCTCTACAGAAGCACAGTACTGCATGTGACAAATGAACATCATAACAAGATTGGGTGGGTGGGTGCAGGGAGGTAGGGGCTGAGAAGTCCACCCTGTGGTATAAATGACTAACACAAAACACTGCTGATAAAACAGGAGAGGAAATGCATTAGCCTGCTACAAGGGGCTGAGGTGGACCATTAAATATTTCATATAAGAAAAGCATATACAGCATCTCAACAGGACTTTGCTGAAATTTAGGGATTCAAAGGCCCCTAAAAGTGATTTACAAGGGGCATTTTGTTGGAAAATCTGACAGGGAGTCCTACTGGAGTTCATCGTGGGTGGTGGATGTTTTCTTCTAATCTTGGTGCCCCTCAGCTAGGACCATAGTTCCCAACAAGAGAATTTATATCCATTTGCCATTTTTATGTTCAGTCTTTACCCCACACTGATTAACATCCCTGTGATTCAAAAGAGGGCTGTAATTCCAGCACTTTGGGAGGCTGAGGTGGGTGGATCACTTGAGGTCAGGAGTTAAAACCAGCCTGGCTAACATGGTGAAACCCCAACTGTACTAAAAATACAAAATTAGGCTGGGCATGGTGGGTCACGCCTGTAATCCCAGCACTTTGGGAAGCCAAGGCCAGTGGATCACCTGAGGTCAGGAATTCAAGACCAGCCTGACCAACATAGTGAAATCCCATCTCTACTAAAAATGCAAAAATTAGCCAGGCGTGATGGTGTGTGCCTGTAATCCCAGCTACTCGGGAGGCTGAGACAGAAGAATCACTTGAACCCAGGAGGTGGAGATTGCAGTGAGCTGAGATTGCACCACTGCACTCCAGCCTGGGTGACAGAGGGAGTCTCTATCTCAAAATAAATAAATAAATAAGTAAAATACAAAATACAAAAATTAGCAGGGCGTGGTGGTGGAAACCTGTAATCCCAGTTACTTTGGTGGGAACCTGTAATCCCAGTTACTCGGGAGGCTGAGGCAGGAGAATCACTTGAACCTGGTAGGCAGAGGTTGCAGTGAGCCGAGACTGTGCCACTGCACTCCAGCCTGGGTGACAGAGGGAGACTCTGTCTAAAAAAAAAAAAAAAAAAAACCAGAGGGGACTTCTTACTTCAAAAAACAATAGTATAAATTGAATCTATAACTAGAAAATGATCAATCTTCTTGGTTAACCAGTTAAAGTGAGAATTTCATGGTCCAAATCTAGACTCAAGTAAGAGCAAGAAAGAGTAAGTGGGTAAGTTTTGGGGAATGGTCTATTTCTTCCCCAAAGGCAAGACAATTCATCAAGGATAGAGAAAAACATGGACAGAGAAGCTAAATTGAAAGCCCATGCCAGGGACAGTCAACTAGGCCCTTAGGGACTGGACTTCCTAATTAGCAGAAAGTTGGAGAGTGTTCAGAGGGAAGAAATTTTGAGAAGTAACTGTCTTGGTTGTCTATTGAATCTATTGATGAGTAACAATCCAAGAAACAACTGTGGCTTAAAACAAAAAACATCATGTATTTGCTCACAATTCTGCAACTTTGGCAGAGCTCGGCAGGGACAGCTAATCTATGCTCCACGTGTTAATGGCTAGGGCTGCAGAACAACTGGAAAATCCAAAATAGTCTCACCTCCATGGCTGCCAGTAAGGGCTCCCTGTTGTTTGAAGAGCCAGCTAGGGCTGTCCATTGGAGCACCTCAGTGCTCCTCTGTATGGCTTGAGGTTTTCACAGCATTGCAATGATATTCCAAGAGAAAGTACTGCAAATGGCTGGAAGTAGCCACCACAGATCTCCTACAGCATGGCCATGGAAGTTACAGAGTATACTCCTGCCACATTCTATGGGTCAAAGCTAGGAGACTCCAGAGGAGGGGAAATAGACTCCACTGCTCAGTGGCAGAAGTGGTAAAAATATTACACGAGACATCTTTAGACATCTATAATCCACCCCAGCAACTAAGACCAAGTTACCAGTGTGTGTGCGGCAAATGGAGAATTTTTAAAAGAAAAATGAAACCTTTTCTGTAAAGTCATATACACATTAGATTGCTGAAGATGGATACTATAAACCTTTGTGGGAACCACCCTTAACAGCTCTCTCTGGTAGACTTCGATCTGCTAGGAAAATGCTCCCAGGGCTTTGGAAACAAGATGTCCCAACTTCCAGAATGGCTCATGGTCAAGTGAAGGACCCATACCATATTCTTCTTAATCTATCTCACAAAGAGTAGGCACTAATTAAATTCCTGTTAATTGAATCGTGAATTTCCAGACCTCCTGTGTATTCCATATGGAGTAGGCACATGGCAGTTAAATAGAAACGCTTTGGGGAGGCAGCATGGTACTGCAAATGAATAGCTTTTAAAACCCCCAACAGTGGCTAGTGGCTAGTTCTGGAGGTCATGGAGAAAGCTAATCAAAGGGAGAAGGGGAAACAAGCATAACGTGCCTGGTAACCAGTGGACTCTCAGTAAATATTTGTTGGATGAATGGCTGGGGAGAAAAATGCTTTGAGTGCAGATGAGAGGACCCTTCCAGAGAGATTCAACCCAGAAAATGCCTTTTGCTGCCACCTACAGCCTTGTGAGTCTATAAATATCTTCCCAGCCTGCAGTAGATTTTATATAGATCATTTATTTCAAACAGGGCACATAGGCTAGTAACTAAGGAGATGTTCTTATGTCAACATGTTATATTGTATGCATTTACAGTTTCAAGATTTTCTTCATTTCTGTATCCACAGCTTCTAGAACAGTGATTGACAGAGAGCAGTGGTTCTCAACCAAGGGTGATTTGGCCTTCCAGAGGATATTTGGCAATGTCTGGAGGCATTTTCAGTTGTGACAGCTGGGGGGAGAGGTGTTACTTGCATCTAGTGGGTAGAGGCGAGGGATGATGCTACACATCCCACAATGCACAGGACAGTCTTCCACAACAAAGAATTACTCAGCCCCAAACGTCAGTTGTGATGAGAGTAACAAACTTTGCCATAGAGTAAGTATTCCATAAATATTTTCAGGATGAGAAATGATGAATGAGAAACAAATGAAGAACAACACTAATGCAGTTAATGAAGATTGTGTGGTTAAGGCAAAATATCTCAGGTCTATTGATCAACCACAGACAGACAAATATAACTGGATTAACAGGAAGTGACTTGGGCGAAAGTGAAAAATAACAATGAACAGCAGCTGAAATGAGTGAGGACAAATAAAGAGTAAGAGACAGCTCAGGCCTCTGATAGGGAAAAACCCTCAACAGCGTCCTCTGAGTGTTCTAGTGATGACTTAGGAAGAAGTGATTGGTGAGCAGCTTCAGAAATATACTGCTGTGAAACTGCCTTATTGATAAGTTGTTGTATTCTTACATTTGTACTTAAGTTTGTCATTAGTAATTTAAATAAAACTCACTTCATATTACAGGTTAAGATCTTAACTAATCTTTTTAAATTTTCATAAACTCACAAGGTCTATAGCTTTCTTCTGGTATTGTTAAGGAGGAGGCTGTATTTTAACCAGGTGCATCTATGGGGAATCTGTCGTGCCTCTTACAGTTGCATGCTGCCAACTTCTTACTTAGCACTTAAAATTTTCATTTTCTATGTGGATAGGACTGTAACCCGCTCCACTAACATCACTACTGTCATATTTTGTCTACGTACCTCAAGCTTCCTACTATTTTTATAAGTATGAAACACTTGCGTTAGAGCTGAAAGATTGCATAGGGCAAAAGTGACAAAAACCTAAAGAAGCAGCATCATCAAATATAAAGAACATAGAGGATCCAAAGCCTTTTGGACTTAGTCTCATTAATTGGGGGAAAGACCTCTAGCCCCCAAAACTTCGAAATTGTTAATGACAACTATACTAAACATGAGATGTGACTGCTTTAAGTACCCCTGCCGATATATTTTAAAATCTAAATTCTCTCCATCAAAGCAAAATGTAAATTAATGTTTTGACAAGTAAGTTGTCACACTTACTGGGTCTTTGGAACTGATTTTTCCACTCAAGTATCTGGCAAAACAGAACTTCTCACTGCAATTATGTGATCCTTCCCCTGCCCTCCCTCAGGCAGTTTCAAGTTACACTTAGGGCTGCTTTAGCTTTGATGTTTTTGATTTTTTTATTTCTTGCTTCTTTTTGAAAGGAGAATGTAGGAATGTATTTTACGTAATATCGTGAAATCTATCTTCTACTCCAAATTGTTCATTCTTGGGGAGGGGCCATGGGTGGGGAAAGGGGAGACTTTGGTGAAAGAGTGTGAAGTTTCAGTTAGGACAAATGACTTCTGTTGGTCTACTGTGCGGCATGGTGATTACAATAAGTAATAATGTACTGCGTGTTTCAAAATAGCTAAAAGAGAGGATTTTAAGTGTTCTCACAAAAAATATGATGAATATTTGAGGTGATAGATACATTGACTAGCCCGATTTGATCATCCCACAATGTGTGAATGTATCGAAACATTACTTGTACTCCATAAATATATTCAATTATGATTTGTCAGTCACAAATAATATAACACAAAAAAATACATAGAAGTCATTCTGTTGTCCTTCAGGAATGTTCACTTTGCTTGTGACTAAATATCAGCGTAAAGTTCTGAGGAAGGCTCTTGGAGGAAGGACACTTGCGTGGTAAGTCAAAGTGCACGGAGAACTTTCACATACATTCAGCACTGGCACCTAGCATCAAAGACCTGGGCTGCTGGAGAATGAGGCATTGTTAATGGTAGTTAATCTTGATGGGGCACATGAGGGATGATCCAGTGGCCCTTCCTTACTCCATACAAGGTTGTCCAAGGGAGCGAATACAGTCATGGGTCCTTAGCTTCTGTTTCTGGTTAGGCCAGTAAAGCCCCTTTCACATCTCTCTTTTCCACTTAATCACTAGGGACAGCAACTAAAAAACCATGGCTTTGGGCTGCTGAAAGCCTAAAACAAACAAAACAAAGCAGAACAACAACAAAATAAGGTGGGCTGGACAAGCTTGTATGCCCTCATTGTTCATATGCATTGTGGAAGTTTGGGAAAATATCTCACTACACACAGGGTATTTCAGAGACTTGCAACTGAGAAACTCAATGCTCCATCTGCAGATAGCCAGCTTCATTATGTCTTCTTTCCTTTCCTCCATTTTCTGCTTTTTCTTCTGTTAACAGTTCTCCTTGATCCTCATTTTAGGGCTTCCAAGACATCCTTAAATACTCTCTTGCTGGTGTTATCAAACCAAGCTGGGGTCTGCTCACTCAGTGCGGCAAAGCCAAACACTGACATAGGGATTACAGTGAGAGAAAGTGAGGCATTTATGGCAGGGCACCAAGCAAGAAGAGGTGAGCAGCTAACACTGAAGACTCAAACTTCCCAATGACTTACAGGTAAGGGTTTTTAAAGGTGGGGAGGCAGACATTACAGGCAAAGTCATAAGTCAAATACATGGAGAGTAGGCATTGGTTTGACCTAAAAAAAGTGGGACATCAGCCGGGCGCGGTGGCTCACACCTGTAATCCCAGCACTTTGGGAGGCTGAGGCGGGTGGATCACGAGGTCAGGAGATCGAGACCACGGTGAAACCCCGTCTCTACTAAAAATACAAAAAAAAATTAGCCGGGCGTGGTGGCGGGCGCCTATAGTCCCAGCTACTCGGAGAGGCTGAGGCAGGAGAATGGCGTGAACCCGGGAGGCGGAGCTTGCAGTGAGCCGAGATTGCGCCACTGCACTCCAGCCTGGGTGACAGAGCAAGACTCCGTCTCAAAAAAAGAAAAAAAAAAAAAAAAAAGTGGGACATCTTGAGGAAGGGGCTCATGAGTCATAAGTGCATCCAAAATTTTTCTGATTTGCAATTGCTTTAGGCGGTGAAGCTTTCTCTAAAAACTTGGGATCAACAGAATATTACATCTGATCTCCAGGCCCCTCAGGAAGAAATTCAGAACAAAGAACAGCAGTCAGAATTCAGTCCTCAGTTTCTCCTTATCTGAGGTCTATATGCCAGCAAATCCATTTGGTGGGGATCTGGATTTTTGAAAAACAACTCAGGGACATATGTTAAGACGTTATCTTTAGAGTGAGACCCTGTCTCAAAAAAAAAAAAAACGCTATCTTTAGTTCCTATAGGGAACCAAACATACAGTGATTCTTTCTGGGATACTGTTTTAAGCTACTATTACCTTCTTGCTTGTCAAGTTGCTCATTTACTTCTCAGGGCTAGCTAGATGCCTGAAATTTCCCATGAATAACTCAAGATTTTCCTTGATTTCCATGCTTTGGGCCCTGCAGACCCCTAAGAACGATCCCTGCTCCATCTCACTGGTGGAACTCAGCCTACAGAAATTGCCCTTCATGGTGGTTTATGTTTTCTGCCCCAACTCTACAGTCACCTCACTTGGGCTTGCTCTTTCTGCAAGATGAGGCTGGCAAGAGGCAGAGCTCACAGGGTTGGAGGCGGTGGATATTTATCTTTGGTGGTTTTCTTTCTCCCTTTAATGTTTCTCCCTCCCTCACAATATGCCCCAAGTTTTCCCCAGTTTGTGGCTTATTTTAGCCTTCCACCCTCCTTTGAACCTTACTGCTCTTAAACCTCATCCTTTGCTTGGTAAGTCTGTTTATAGCTAATAGAAGAGGGCTCTGAAAATTCCTTCAAGGAAACTGTGTTACACATTGAATTGTGGCCTCTGCGAGACCAAGACTAATATTTATTTGAGGGCTTTCTTTCTTGGTGAGGATGTCAGAAAGGGAGAGCTCTAGACAGCCATCCCTGAGTGACTCGTCACCCTTCTTCTCAAATATGTCCATCCTTCCTGAGGCAGGCTCCTGCCTATGGAGCGGTCCTAACAAGAGGCACAGAGAAATACATGCACCGGTATTCTATATCCTAAAACAGTAACAAGCGAGGGCCAAGTAAAATAAATAAATAAATAAATTTTTAAAAAGGAGGGAGCCCAGACTGGCAGTTTCAAGGATGCAAATTGCATTGCAAAGTCAAACTGAATCATGAAGCATTTGGGCCGGTGCACTGTTTACTTCCACCTGTTTGCAGACACATTTGTGCCTGGTGTTTGGGAGCCCTTTGTATCAATCATCTGACAAGGGTCTCTATAACCTTAACCTACTCGAAACCAGTTTGGGATGGATATGATGGGGTTTCTGTGCTTTTGCTGGGATTGGGAGAAATAAAACATGCAATTTAAGTGGAAGCAAAGAAATTCAAAGAGGATTTTACTTTGCTTGGGTCAATCCCTGTTAAAAGGGAGGTGGGTGTGTTTTCCTTGTGCTGGATGGCATGATTATGTGAATGTTTTGATTTATTAAAATGAACTACAAGATTTTTCACAGGAATGACAGACATTTATGACTGCATGTAATCATAAACTCCTGACCTTCTGGTGGGGTTGGAGCATCTGTTTCAGATGTGGGACGTACAAGCACCTCTCACATGAGAAATTAGGGGTGGATGTGAAGGGATGGGACAGAGCTTCTGTCACCATGGACTTAAGACCATGCTGGATCCAAAAGGTGGCCTGAAACCCTGAAGCTTGTGCTTCACAGCTGGGCTGTAAGTCAGACTTGAACCCAGCTGACATGCAAGGTCATGGCATGCCTGAGGTGGTGACAGTGAACAAAGTGTATAGTATGTGGCCAGTGGTAGCAATGATAAAAAGTATACCAAATGGACTTTGAAGGACCAAAGGTTTTAAAAGTCAATTGGTATCACCTCCACACTAACTAGGGTAGTGGAGTGCATTTGTTTTTCAAATTGGGTACTTTTAACACTTTCGTGCCTGACTGCTGTTCTTTGCTGACTTGATTCAGTCACTCGTAGCTTTATTGGTCTGAACCAGCTCCTTGTTCCCAGGTTACAGACCTGCCTACCTTTCCAATAATCCTGTTTCACTTGAATAAAGGAAGTATGTCTTAAATGTAAAGTTTCTGGTTCTCACACTGTACTCTGAAGTCCAAATACTGTCTGTCAATGTGTAACCTGATGTCTCAACCCCCAGTGAGAAGAGTTGATTCTTTGGTGTTCACCAATGTGGGAGACTTCACCGGGACAGGATTTTTTTGCTTTGGGCTCTGCTATTTGTTTGCAGAACACCCAAGAGCGAGCAAACATACTCTCTTCACAGCAGTACCTTAGGGTTTTGCCATTGTAAATGGGTCTGATGTGATATGACAAGACCAGAGAAATCGGATGTAAATTTACATTTTTGAATGTGCTTGTTGTTTCACATGATACATTTAGGGTGTGCAGCTCCTTTTGTAGTTTTTATTTTTACTATTTAAGTTTGGAAATGATGCTAAATTTTTGTGTTTCTTTAATCAGTGTGTTCTCTTTGGTGATATATATTGCATTATATGTTGATGTGTGTATCAATATATAGTGATATGTATTACACTTACACATAGAAACATATACATAAGAGGGGGTGAAAACTGTAGCCTTTGCATTCTCCATTGCCTTTGCAGACAGATCCTAAGCAGTAAAATCTCGGTGTTGTGATGTACAGAAATGGAAAGGAGTATTAAACCATATTTAAGAATAAAAGAAAAAAAAAGGAGGGAGTAGAAACAACAGAGCAACATCCTTGAAACTCTCCAAGAGCAGATATTGTATAATTAAACGCAAATACCAATCTATGGTCATTTTTCATCAGGTGGCTTTTGACGGCTCCTTGATGCAAAGTAGTTTAATGATTTCATTGAGTAAGAGGCGGTGGACTCAAGATGCGTGCATTGGCTGTGAGCTAATTGCATTTAATGAAAGGCACATCCATAGGTTTGGGGAGGCAAGTGATAAATCTTCCTCCAGAGTCTGTGGGTCAGTCATATTCCGACTGATGAATGGTTGGAGAATCAATTAATAATCATGATGAGAACAAGACTTTTCACTTGCAATTTTCCATAGGTCGCTTAGAACAGCTTTAAAAACATGAACATCCGTCTTCTTGGTCCTTCTGGGAAGTAAACATTTGGTAGAATTATCACCATATAGTCAACATGGAAATTGCGATACAGGGAATTGATTGGCCACTACGACAGCAAAAAAGGGAGAGGGGCACAAAAAATGTGGACACATCTTGGTATTTTTTATTGGAATGTTGACTATGTATTCTGCAAGCATTTTTATTGATCTCTAAGGATAATATTAGCTAACAATTTTAGTGCCAGGCTTTGTGCTTAGTGAAATGCTTTACTGGTATTGTCTCATTTATTCACCTCATTTTTATAGATGACAAAAATCAAGAATGAAGAGAGTTAGTACCATGCAGATGGTCCCATGATGAAACCAGAATACGAACTCAGACAGTCCAGCTGCTGAACCTGTGTTCTTAACCTTCATGCATATCATGTGCCAGCCCTGTGTTGTGATGGGTACTTGGGAAGATGCCCACACAAAGCACATGATACCTGTTCTCAAGAAGCTCACAGTGAGTAGGGTGTACAAAACCCAGTACTAATATTATTTGCATGCCAGACACTATTCTCCATGCTTAATGTATAGTAACACATGTAATCATCATAACAATTTGATGAGGTAGGTGCTATTACAATACTCTCCATTTAGCAGATGAGGAAACCAAGGCACAGACAGGCTATGTAACTAGTCTAAGATCAACATTTATCCCCAAGCAATGGGACTCTAAAGTTGATGCTGTCAATCATTAACTGCCTTTTTTTCCACCCCAAGGAGTTTGATGTTCATGTTGGAGGTGATCAGGCAAACTAAAGGATTTTAAGCAAAGGAGCCATATCAGATCCAGGTTTTTCTAAGACCACTCTGTTGACACTGGGGTGAATTGATTGTTTATTCCCTCTTCTGCTGTACAAGATACTTATGCATTTAATAGAGTCCAAAGGATTGAAGGTTTGTCATACTTCCAGGATGCTCTATGGAATTCCATATCAATTTTTCTTTATTTTCCACACCTAATCTTCTCCTTTGTAAAACAGACACAAAACTAAGTTTGAACTTGTCCATATGGCACCAGAATGACCTGTAGCTCTAACAGCTAATTCTTCTATCTTACGAAGCCATGCTGGAGTGGGGCATGTGTCCCCCAGCAAAATAGTTTGAGAAACTGCAGCCCAAGACTCTATTCACAATACTTTGTTGTTTAAAATCCCAACAATGGAATGATCAAGTGTCCAAAAATAAACAGAAGTTCCAATAGAAATGTCCTAGTTTATCTGAATGGCTAAAGAACTTACAAAAAAATAAGGCAGGAGATCCAGCTGTTCTAAAACCCAACCCATGGATTCCTATGTGCATGGTCCTATGTCTGAGTATCAGCCAATGTCCAAGCTCCTAACTTATTCTATCCCATTGCCTGAGAGCACCTTTCCAATGTTTTCTGCTTAACTAGTCTTTCATTAGTTAATGGGACCTCAAAGTCTCATTTCTTTAAAGAACTTTCCCATTAACTCCCCAGTCCAGGGAGTCTTAAGTCTCAGACTCCCAGGAATTCAAGGAGATTTTTTAAATTGCCTTGCTAATTCACTGTTAGTTCGTAACTCCTACCAAAATGTTCCCATCAAGTATTTTATTACCACCTTTGACAGGGAACTCACCACTTCATGAAACAGCTTCTTATATCTTTGAGCAACTCTGACAGTTTTATAGTTCATCCTTTTACTGAGCCAAATTCAATTGCCTATAACTTCCTTCCTAGCAGCCCCAAACTCCTATCCCTCAATTAGGCTCAGTGTAGAGTGAAATAAACCCTCCTTTACCACCTTGGACTGTGGTAGGTTTCTCAAAATATCTGTATTCTGCCTTATAAGATAATAGCCCAGATTATATGTAACTCCCTGTGTGCTGTTTGGTCTCTCTCAGTAAACTATAAACTTCTCAGGAACAAAAGACATATCTTTTATTTCTGGCAGCTGTTACAATTGCTGGCTACCACAGATACTTCCTGTGCTTGGAGCACATCACTGATGGCTGACCAGGAAAGAAGATCTTTTTACATAAAGATAACATAAACATTTTGTAAGGAGGGAGCCAACAAAGAGGCCACCTTCATGCAGCAGAAGTTGTGTGCTGCTATTGTAAAGAGATAAACATGTGTCTATCCATTTGACTAACCTTCTGTCCAGTAAAGAGGTTGAGCAGAGGCAATAAAGCCAATTACACTAGACTTTATTACATCTTAAACGGTGGCTTCATTAATAAACACAGTATGTGGCCAATGTACAATTTAATCAACAGACTCAGGGAAAATAAAATAAGAAGGGTATAAAGATCAATGGCTCTGCTTTTTGCAAGAGGCCAAAGAGTACAGACAAAAAGAAAGTCACCAAAGAAAGGAACAGGAAATAACATAGAAAAGATGAAAGTGTCCACAGTAGCAAAATTCCTGAGAAGTAAAGCACAAGCTCAGAACCCAATACAAAAGAACTATAGTTGTGAGGATAAAGGATGACTAGGGTGCTCACTGGGAGGAAACTGCACAAGAAAGAGGCCAAGTTTTGGAAACCACAAGAAGGAAGATTCCAAGCAGGCTACATTGACTATTCACAGAAGAAAGCCAACAAACTTAGCATTGGCAGTGGTTGACTATAGCAATCAATAAATCACAAGACCTTCCTGCCAAAGATCTTCTAACCCAAATCCTCATTTTACAAATCAGATGCTAAGGCTGAGAGGTTGAGTACTTTGACCAAGTCACAGAGCCAGGTTTTGGCAAAGTTTCCCAGATCCTGGACAACGATACGATGCTCTTGCCTTCTCCGCAGGCCTATGCATCAAGAACAGTCATTATGAATCAAGAACAGTCATTTATTAACATCCAGGCGCTTCTCAGAAACTTCACAACTATTACCTCATCTAAACGCTGCAACTACTATACAAATACCAAGAATCATGTCGTCATTGTGCACAGTAGGACACATAAGCCCGGGAGATTAAGTTTACCTACTTAGTATCCCACAACTAAGGCAGGAAATATTTGGGATTCCAGATTGCTCTACTTCAAAATCCTCCTTCCTCTATACCACACTGCCTTTTACCATAGGTTAGCAAGCATGGACAGTGAGTATGTTCTATATCACCATCCTCCTACCCTGGGGTTATAAGGAGTGCACAAAGAGAAAAGGAGCGCAATTTCAAGCCACTGTGAGCAGTATCCACAGCATTTGACCTCAGGGCAGGCCAAGGATACAACTCTTTCAGGCAGCCAAGCGATTCATATTTACAGAGGTCTCCCAATGCAGTTTCTGGAGTCTAGACTGTAAATTCCTGAAGAACAGGACTGTCTTCCCAGCACTTAGCTCTGTGAATGACACATGATAGGAGGCCCACAATCAGTCATTAAACTGGATGGTTCTCGAGTGCCTATCTGAGGTCAGGACAGATTTACAGACAACTCTCCTCCAGTCAAGGGCAAAAGTATACAATGATGCTTCCCTGCACCGAGAGGGCAGAAAAGAGATGTGGGACTTCTGCCCAACCTCAGTAAGGCAGGATTCCTTTACAGACCTCTGAATTCTGGCTATAACAAACACTTATGATTTCTGGTCTACCCACCTCAAAACTCTATGACAAAGAAAGAAGAGGCTCTATCTCCTGTCCAGAGCCCTCCTTCCTTTGTCTCTGGATTGCTCCCTGTGAGTTTCAGGCCTGCTGGCTTTTGAGCCGCTGACATCTGTCTCCTTGTGAAAACTCCATTTGTCAGGTCTTCCTGCCAGAGTTCATGGCCTGTTGGCTGCTTGGAGTCGTAAGGTTAGGTCCTGCTGGTTGGACCCTAGCCCAGGTCTCTCTCTGTTGGCCCTGAACTGCATCACCCAAGCCTAATCCCCACACCAGACCACAAGTCCTCAGACTGTCTGTGAAACTCTTTTCAGGCTCTTTAATGCAGAGCATTATATTTAACTTTCTGCTCTTGTACAGATAAGCAGTACATGAAAAGAGAAAAATATGCAGATCACATTTTAATAAATATGGAATACTGCACCTGGCATCTATCTAAAAAAAAATAATATTACCTGCACTGCGAGAACAGCAATAACACCACCATAACAATAACATTGTCGGAATGCAGAAAACCAAGATGTTTTGAACTGTGTTATAATTAGAAAGCAGATAAACAAATAGGAACATCATTTATTCATTAAAATTGTGCAAATGGAAAATCTACTTAATTAATTTCTTTGTACAATGTCTGTAAACTCTTTCGGGGAAGAAATCTAAGGAACAATTTCAAGCCCAGAGCAAGTGACACAATACCGGCTTTGAAGCACAACTGGAAAGGCAGAACAGTGGTGGTGGCTTTTTGGCAGAAGTGCTCTTTTGAGTGAGATGCTGAAGAGACAAAGCTGGCCTCATGAATAGCATGGCACAGGCACCCAATCATCAGTGTGCCTTAATTCCATTTGTCCTGTGCATCTGAATAATACCACTTCCTCTTCTGTCTGCCCTCAGAAGTGGGGTCTCAGGGTCACATGGATGAAGTTGAAGTTGATTAATGGGCTTTCTGCAAAACCCCTGGAAGGTTTACGAGCTGGGTCATTAGCGGGTTGCATATCCATTATGGTGATCATTTACCAAGCAAAGGGTTTGGGGGAGGGTCAGCACTTAGCATAGTTGCACAGCAACCATCAGTTGGCCTTGGTTCCATTTCTCTCATCCCTGCCTCCTCCCTCCATGCCCCTCTTCTTACTCTTATTTGCTCCCTTCATTCTTAGGCCTCCTTCCTTGCTCTGTGTTTCTCAGATGCAATCTTCCTCTAGCTTGCAACCTTTTCAGCTTACTCTCATCTTAAAGCAAGTCCTGTATTCAAGTTAGTAATGATTGTTGGGTGAAGCTAGAGGTGAAGGATACTTGATAATACACAACACTTCTGTTGATTCTCTGGGTTAATTTTCCCAACAATCTGTAAAATAATAATAGCAATAATGGCAATTATTTATTAAACACCTTGAGCCAGTCATTGTCACGTACTCCGAGTGCATTATCTCATTCAACCCTCACCACGACCTAATAGGCACTATTAGTATTATTCCCATATTACTAATGAGGAACAGGGGTCACAGAGTTGATTAACTTTCTCAACTATCACAATTCAGTACATATAGTCTGTCTTAAATCTAATTTTCCATTCTTTTTCATTTCTTCTTCTTTTTCTATAATGAGCATTTGTATTGAAGGTTTTAAAATTGTTTTGCTTAGTCATATAGAGAAAATTATGTAGTTCAGTAGAAAACAACCCATAGTTTAAAAAACACCTGTCAAGGTTATCTGATTCTGATGCAACAGGAGCTATTTTGCAACTCTGTAAATTGTAGGTGAACTGAGAACAATGCATAATTTTTTTCTATACACATGCAAATTATGTTCTGTCCAGCAGAGGTTCAATTGACTTTTCTGCCCTATTGTAGGAGAATCTACTTTTGGTTCCATTTGTGCATTCATTTCAACGTTCCTTTACCCTATATACATTTGGGCTTATTTTTCACTTCTTTTTTGAATTGGTTTTAACACCTCACCTATTTCCATATTATGAGTTAAATAAAATTTTTAACTTGTTTTTTGTTTGTTTGTTTCACAGGGCTGACGTAACAAAGTGCCACAAACTGGGTGGCTTAAAACAACAGAAATTTATTATTGCATAGTTCTGGAGACTAGAAATCTGAAACCAAGTTGTTGGCAGGTCCATGCTCCCTCAGAACCCTCTAGGTGAGAATCCTTCCTCGCCTCATCCAGCTCAGGTAGCCCCAGGTGTTCCTTGGCTTATGGCAGCATAACTCCAGTCTCTGCCTCCTTACACACAAGGCCATCTCTTCTCTGCTTTTCCCACTGTGTCTTCACATGGCGTCCTCCTTGTATGTCTGGGTCCAAAATTCCCTCTTCTTGTAAGGGCATCAGCCATATTAAATTAGGTCCCATCTAATGACCTCATCTTAACTTGATTAAACCTGCAAAGACCCTATTTCCAAACATGGTCACATTCACAGGTACTGGGAGTTCAGGCTTCAACACATCTTTTAGGGGCACACAATTCAGTCCATAACAAGGTGTTCATTTTTATATCCATATGAGAGTCATGATTTTACCTTCTTTTGAAAATTATTATAACATCTAATAATCTCCTGACAATACATTGGAATATAAAATCACTTATTTTTTCTTTTTAATTTTTTTCTATAGAAAATGTCAAATATACATAAAACAAAATAGAGAGAATAACAGACAATGTGTCCCCATGTACCTGTCACTCAACCTCAACAATTATTAACATTCTGCTAGTTTTAGTTTTACTCACATCAAAGCCTGCATTTACAGGAGTTCTGCTCTTGACTCTCATCCCCATTCTCCAATTCCAGTTAACTGCTGAGTATTTGGGCTGGCAAGAGTAGCTTGTTACTTTAAATAGAAATAAATAATCAATTCAAAGGTAGTAACAATGATAAGCCCTTACACCACCTATCCTAGGAGGGAATTATATTGCTTCTAGACTTTGCACTTGGATAGTATATCATAAACACGTACTCAGATTTTATGGAGAGAAATTAATGTGTCTCTCTCCTGTGATACATTTATATTTTAACTAGAGCATATCTGGAAGGAAGATGCATGAAAGAAACTTTGAAACAGATGGAGACCAGTCTTGTCTCTATGACTCCTTGAAGTCCTGCTTATGAGAGAGCCCTCTCTCCCACCTGCATGCAAGGACAGCCCAAGGTTCTCATGTAAGGCTGGCAGCATGAAGCTTTCGGCAGCAATGTGTCTACTCTTCTCCTCCAAAGTGCTCTAGCTAACAGTATGTACTAAGACATCTTCACTTCCACAAACATCACAATAGCAGGCATATCATCCAAGCAGAAAATTAAACTGCACAAGATATATTTATATATACATGTTTTTTGAGACAGAGTTTCACTCTTGTCACCTAGGCTGAAGTACAATGGCAAGATCTCGGCTCACTGCAACCTCCACCTCCCAGGTTCAAGTGATTCTCCTGCCTCAGCCTCCCAAGTAGCTAGGATTACAGGCGCCTGCCACCACATCCAGCTGATTTTTGTATTTTTAGTAGAGACTGGGTTTCACCATGTTAGCCAGGCTGGTCTCGAACTCCTGTCCTCAGGAGATCCACCCACTTTGGCCTCCCAAAGTGCTGGGATTACAGGCATGAGCCACCATGCCCGGCTGATAGTTTTTAATGACCTGCACAAGACGCCTGTTAGAGGACTGCTCTTGAGGATTTAAGAACATGTGAGAGAATGTATGTACAAGTTTAATAATTGAACACATGGTGAGGCTTAGAATTTGAGGTGGGTGGAAAAAAATCAGAGCCATGGAATCTGTGGGCTGTCTTGGAAGATTCTACCCCCTACCTGATTTGTCACTATTAGAGAGCTATGCTCTTTAGCAAATTTTCTATCCTCATTCTAGGTTCTAGTACAGTGATAATAAAAATCCTCTGTAAGAACAGAAACGTCTTAGAAGTAGATAGAATTTTATACCATCATTACCATTTTTTAAACTTTTAATTTTGAAATAGTAGGAGACCTATGATAAGTTGCTACAACAGTACAGTGAGTTTCTGTGTATGTTTCCACCCAGCTTTCCTCAATGATAATGTCTTACATGACCATAGTACAGTGGCTCATGCCTGTAATCCCAGCACTGTGGGAGGCCAAGGCAGGCAGATCACTTGAGGCCAGGAGTTCGAGACTAGCCTGGCTAACATGGTGAAATCTTGTGTCTACTAAAAATACAAAAATTAGCCAGGTGTGGTGGTGCACGCCAATAGTCCTGGCTACCCTGGAGCCTGAGGAATGAGAATTGCTTGAACCCAGGGGTGTGGAGGTTACAGTGAGTGGAGATTACGCCACTGCACTCCAACCTGGGCGACAGAGAGAGACTCTGTCTCAAAATGAACAAACAAAAAAACAGGAAATTGACATTGGTACAATAAAATGAACTAAACCATATGCTTTTTTCGCATTTTACCAATTCTCTCTTTTTTTTTTTGTATAGCTGTGACATTTTCTCTCATATATAGATTCATTATTATTCTTTTTAATCACAAGGCGAATTAATATATTTTCCTAGAGTTGGCCCACTCTTGTTGTGAGCCTCATTTCTATTTCCATCCCCTATTTATCTGGGCTTCATGAATTCTTTTTTTTCTTTTTCCATTAACATTTTAAAAAGCAACTTTATATCAGAAAATTAAAAAAAAAACAGAGTACAAGAAATAACAAATACAGACTTCAAAGCAGATTTGCTGTTTACTTATATACCTGTTTTGAGTAAAGTATTCTCTATCCTCATTCTAGGTTCTAGCCTCCTCCCACATTCAGACACAACCACCATCACGGGTTGACTGTGTTCCCTGCTGTTTAATGTTTCTCTACTTTGACATGTATGTTTTATGTATACATAACTTGCATCTTTTTACTACAGTGATTTTCAACCATTTTCTCTCACTGATATACAAATGGCAGATAATATTCAAGTAGGAGAGTGGGAGACATACTCCCAGCTGTAGCTCCTGGAGCAATAGTTGTAACTCTATCTCTTTTGCTCCCACTCATGAAAAATAGTTGGAATACGTGACAGACTGCTCTATAATGGGAATTACCTTGAATGTGCTCCAGTTTAGAGAAACGGTAAAGTCTGCAGAAATTCTAGGGCTTTAATTATTTGTAGTAATGACTTGAACTACACCTTGTAACTGATCTCTGCGTAACATAATGGTTTTAAATGGCTGCTTTAATAAACATAAGCTTTCCAGGCAAGCAGATCTTATCTTAAAACAGCAGAGCTTGACTAGAACACTGAATGGAAAAATTGTGAGCAGGTGAAAGGGTTATAGGTTCTCTTTGGCACCACTGTGATTTGGCAAATGCACTTTGGTCTGCCTCAATTTCTCTTCTTCTTTTGATCAGGTTAGTAATCCCCTCTCATCCTGCAAGACTGAGCTCCAGTTTATCTCAGTGCTCTCAGCAATTCCCACACTGACATGTATCATAATTTTTTATTTAGATTTCAGTTCTGACTCTCATCATAAACACAAAATCCCCAGGACTTAGCATAGTTCTGAGGTTACTTGCACTCCCAAGTTACTTGGGAGACTTGCAGACTTGCACTAGATGGGCAGAAGCACAGCAGAGTAGCCAGGTGACCAGGCCGATCCAGGTTCCAAAGGAATTTCCGTCACTTACCAGCTATGTGGACTCAGAACAAGTGATTTATGCTGCGAGTTTCATCTGTGAAATGGGGATTTTCACAGGAGTTCCATTATAGGGTTGTAGTTAAGGATGAGATGATCTTATATGCGTACCAGTTAGCTTGGTGTCTGACATCTAGCAAAAATTCACTAACAGTGGTGATTGGTGCCTAGAGTATTTGGTGACTGCTGAGTTAATTGGGTAACTGAACCAACAGTAGATAGCCTGGCCATACAGCAAAGCCACCTGGCCCTAGAGGTGTCTGGGGATGCCAACATAGGGCTGAGAAGTGCAGGATAGGAAGTATCAGTAATACCTGTGGTAACCATGAAGGTGTCTTACTCATCTCTCCCTGCAAGACAGCCTGCTGTGAAGAGCAGTTGACTGATAGCTTTAACTTGCTACTTCTTTGAAGCTGCCATGGTATTTACAGAGGCTACTGAGCATGGAGGCTACAGAGGTAATTCCTGCTTAATGCGGGACCCCTGTAATAGACTTTGTTCAGGGCCTTCCCATCAGCCTGACTCAGACAGCCGGGACTGCAATTCAAGGCCCTTCCTATATAATCCTTCTTTCTTTCTGTCCATCCACAGATGTTAGACTTGCATCACGGTCTGAGGCTCTCCCAAACATCATGTCTACTCCCATCATCCTTTACAGGTGTGTTTCCCAAGATCTCCTGTACATTTAATTCCATCTTAGAATCACATCTTGGCATGAACTGACAATACCTAAAAGAAGCTTCTTACTTTCTTTGAAGTGTAGATCATATGATGTTATTTATGCTGTCTTATATTCCCATCCACGGATTGCATTACAGAAGAGGCTAGCACATCTATTTCCATTTGTGGGCAATATCCAGGAGCAAAGCATAATGTTAAGATAGTGTGTGAATGGACTTTAAGGCATTCTCCTTTTCCACTTGAAAATGACCTGGTGACGACCCCCAAACCTGGTGTAAGACCGATCTACCCATGGATAAGTAATTTTGGAATCATTTCTGGGATCATATAGATGGAACAGATAAAAATATCAAAAGACGCAATCTCAGGACTGCCTGAGCTTATAGAAAAGAAAAATATAAACAGGAAACCATTTGTACTTGGCACATTGTCACTGCTACTTGGACTTCTGATCTTTGTGGGTTTAATTGGCATTATTCTTTGGGTAAATTTCTGGTGTTTAGAGTTGGCTAAAGTTACACAAACTGTGCTTTCCATTGGCCCATTATTTATCCATCTCTTAACTTATGTTGCTTTGAAAACACCCATGCGTGGCAGAGGGGCAGATGTTATTATTCTGATGTTGTTCTTTGGGAAGCTGTGGCCCAGAGAGGACAGGGACTTCGACTGAGCTCACAGAGGCTGGCTGTGTCAATCTTCCCAAAGCCCTCAGCTGTGCTGACTACCATCAGAGGTTGAGTGCTTCTCGTAGTATGAAGCTGAGGATTCTCTAACACTGATCACTCAAATGAGCAAAATCACATTTGGAGTAATTGCAGTTAAATTCCTTTCCACCATTAGAGCACCAGGCTTCTGTTTTCACAGCCTGACTGGCTCTGGCCTTTGCATTGTCAAAAACATTTCAAACCCAGTCACAACTTCTGCCAGTGGCTGATACCCTGAGGCACGATTTTCTTTTCCTGTAGCTTCCTAAATTTCTTCTTTTCCCCAAAAACCTATCTTCTTGATCATTGCCCCTGAGAAGAATCTGACAACTTTCATCAGCATATTTTATCAAAACCGCTGAGCAGAGTGAGCCATGACAATCGCCTGTCCAAAAGTTTGCAAAACATATCAGTGAATATAATTGATATTTTAGGAAATCAATGACTTTAGAGATTTGTGACCAATAAGAACTCTCCTACAGAGATCATACTGAGCTAAGAATAGTTGCCCCCTGTACTCCAAGTAAAAACGTCCCTCTTTAGGCTAATGATCCCTGCAAATCCTACACTAATTGATAGCCCAGAGTTCCAGAGAGTTGCACTTCAGTAAATGGTCAAAATGACACATTTGGCATTAGTGTCTTGACTCTGTCTCCCTCAAGTGCAATCTCCTTTTCAAATCACTCCGCAAGATAACCATCCTAACTGCTAATTTGCAGTCACAGATCTCTACTTCATTTTCTATTCTCCTTCTTCAGGGGCAGGAAGAAGGGGCTAGGGTATGGAGTCAAATATTTAAACAACCTGGGTTGAATCTCTTCCAAATAACTGTTCGTGTCCATACACTTGTCTACATCCTAGCTTTTACATGCACACCTGGCCATACAGATTTCCACATCTGTCATGTTAGATGGTTGGAGGGAAAGGCTGATCATTATGAAACTAGTAGTCAGTCCATAGTGTTAGCCACTTTCATGTCAGTTTCCATATCTATTCTTCATAGTATATTTTTCTACCCCAAAAGGCATAGCTGGAGTTCCTCTCTCTCCAGGGACAGCAAGCTAAGGTGTATAGTGAATAACAGACATATGTGGAGCTAAAATTTAACAACCTATTATTTGCAGCTTTCTATACAAAACAAACAAAAAAACTTTTTGATCTAAAATAGTAAATGGTTATGATAAAGACTGGCTATAAAGTTGATTTGGGGACAGACACTTCTGTTCAGGGCTCCCTAATCACAATGCAAACATCTGTTTACCTGACTAACTTGCAAGGTCAGCCTTGTCAAAGAATGCAACCTAGTCCTCATTTCAGTTTTCTCCAAAAATGTTTCCTGGCTTTTGTCTGAGAAAACAACACTGATGAATCATAGCAACAACCCACACTTGTGACTAAGAGCCGTATTTAAAGGAGAAGAGCTGAAGGAAACACAGAACAGAGTTCCCATTCCTACACCTCCTCCTCCCCATGTGGTTTTCTTAAGCTTGTTTAGCTGCTTCATCCCGTCCATTCTCTTTCTCTAAGTCTCTCTTCAGGTTTAGATGTGACTGCTGGAAGGCAAGAGAAAGAACAGAACAAGGGTAGCTGAGATTAAATCAGACAGCCATGATGTAATCAAGCCCTGAAGGAAACGGAAAAAGAAGGGTAGGCCATGAGTTGGTAGACAAGGGAAGCTGGGGAGGAAGGAAGGAAAGAAGGAAGGGAGGGAGGAAAGAAGGAAGGAAGAAAGGAAAGAAGGAAGGAAGAAAGGTAGGAAGGAAGGAGGGAAGGAAGGAAGGAAGGAAGGAAGGAAGGAAGGAAGGAAGGAAGGAAGGAAGGAAGGGAGGGAAGAAGGGAGGGAGGGAAGGAGGGAAAGAAAGAGCAAAGCAGAATGGATGGAGGAGAGAATAAAGAAGAAAGTAACCTAAGAAGAAATAAAGGGGGTTGGGAGAGGGATTAGGGGAGAGGGATCTAGACAGAGAGAGAGAGAGAGAGACAGAGAGAGAGAGAGAGAATGGCAGAGTTGGAGGTAAGAGATTTAGAGCAAAGAGAAGCAGAAGATGGGCCAGAGAAGATCTCCCCTTGAGGATTCCCCTTAACTTTCACTCTAGGAATAACTTTCACTCTAGGGAGGATCATTAGGGAGAGGAGGGGGTCGTGCAATGGCAGTGCTTTAAAACAGTCATTTTAAACCCTCTATGTCTATAATCATCCACCCAATCTAACACTTGTGATGCTGAGCTCCCACTATTAACCAGACACCATGCTTTAGATTTGAGTTTTGCAGATTTTATAATACCTTGCCTCATTTTTCTTTTCAGAAAAAAGAGGGGAAAAACACAGAAGAAGGGTAAAAATGTAGGCAAAGAAGCAGGAGCAGAAACAGCACAATTCTACACAGGGCAAAAATCTATACAGGAGTATGGGGAAATCTCTATATCAGGCAAGAGAGGGAGGAGCTAACATTTATAGAGATAGATGGCTTACTGAGTGCGAGTTATAGTACTAAGCACTTTCCAATCATTATTGCTTTTATTCTTTACAAAAGTGAACCAGGTGCTTTGGTATTCCCATTTTGCAGAAAAGTACAATAGCCTTTGCTTCCCTTGGCTTTCTATCATGTGGGGTATTACTGGCCTGTGTGTGGATATCATTTTGCCTTACACAAAAATTTCCACTGTAGCAGGCTGCAGACATTAGGGATGGTGCCACAAAGCATTAAGAATTGGCCTGAAGAAAATCATAAAGATATCTCCAATTTCAGCACCAGGCACTAGAGCAGAAATGGCAAATGGGTTTCATCTCACATGCCAACTCCAATTGATTAAAGCCAGCTTCATGAAGGAGTCTGATGAGAACCATTCTCTTGCCACCTGGGACCAGTAGGAAAAGGCTGTGGTATCTAGATAGTGACGCCTGCTCTATGCACAGGATGGCAGAGGTTGCATGTGTGCCTTAGAGATGCCTTCCTTGCACGAGATGGAATGATCAGCTCCGTGAGTTACTGACATCCCTGTGGGCTGCCAAATGATCTGGTAAAACTAATCTATCCATATCCAAGAGCTGTCTACAGTCCCATTTAAATCTCTGCATCAGAGATAGTCCTTGTCACTGTAATCTTCAGGGGTCCCCAGACTGAGGATACCATCAGTGTTGCTCAGATCCCATTTGGGGAAGGCTCCATGGTGCAGTGGAGCCAGCAATGGACTTGAGAGCCGGAGCCTGTGATTGAGCCCAGACTTGTCACCTCGAATGACACAGAGTAACTAACTTCACTCTTAACACATCTTCCTCTGCTGTAAAATGTCATTTGGGCCAGATGACACCACATATAAAATTCTAAGATTTTGATGCCCCAGATTTGCTGTACTTCAATCGTTTCAGACAAAACCTAGATTTGGTTCTCATCCAAACTGGTTCACTGATGTTCTTTCCAAAAACATTTTGTTAAATGTCTAAAATGGTACTGGTGTTCTCTTCCGAGCTTGCAAATCAGCACCGATTGTCCCTTGAATAGGCCATGCTAAATCTTCCCCTCTGCCTTGGCCCCTGCCCCACTCTCAGCTCCTCCGTGTGCCTTCCAAGTCTATTCATTCTCCTGCTCAACTTCCTCCGCAAAGCTATCAGTGACCTCGACATGTTTCTAAAACTCTCCTGCTGATGTCCAAAGCTTGACAGGGGTCTTTGAGGACTCTCAAAGATTGCATATTTATTCAGAGGAAGAGGAAGGGGAGGGGTAACCTCGGTCAACCCCTGGGAAAAGCAATGCATGGCAATGCTGTACATTTAGGTAATGGATTTAAATATTCACAATTTGACCAGGTCTCTTTGATGCAACAGAATTTCGTTCTCAAGAACTTTGGGTAGGGAAGCAAATACCAATGTCTTCACACAACTTCAACCTTTATACTATACAAGAGAAAATATTTAGTAGACTATGTATGGAAAAAAATGAGAATATATTCTAATAGAGAGCATATTTTATAAAGAATATGGAGTTATATTTGGTTGCAAACCCCGGACCGCTACTTTCTTGATTCAGGCATTTGGGAAATTCTTTTAAGGGCTCTGTTATTCAATGTCTTCACTGGTAAAATGGGGACAAAAAGTATCCTAGATTATGATGAGGATCTAATGAGGCAAGGTGTGTAAGCACTTAATCCAGTCCCAAGGGTGTGGCTCTGAGCCAAAGATGGCACCTGGGCCGAGATAATCTGCATAACTTCAATCAGAAATGCAGGGCAGACATTGGTAAATGTGGAAACAGTGTTTGGACATAGATCTGGGGCATAAAGCTCAAAAAGGAACATGACATGCCACCAAGACTTCGCTCAGTGACGTTTCCTGCTGAAGTTAAGGATTAGTCTCACAGTGTGGCTGGTTCTAAGCCAAAACCATAGGGATGGATGTGAGAGGCAGAAGAGAGGGGAGCTTGTGAACAGCAGCAACCCTGCTTCCTTGCCTTTCCAGCCTATTTCAAAAGCATCTATCTCACAGCGTAAAGGAGGATCAGAGCCCCTGCTGGGCTGTGCTGGGGGCTTGGTCAGGGCCCAAATGCAAAGGAATGTGGCCAGTCCTAAGAATCTGTACCCTGTTTTCCCTCAGACAATTTCTTTATTAAACTAGAGAGATGGCTAAAGTATCTACCATCACAAGCCTCATACTGCCATAGGACCTGTGAAAACATCTAATGGAAGAGGAATCTAGTAACATCCTAGTGAAATCAGATTTTGCCTTCTTTGGGTGGTTATTTCACAAGTGCTTGCTTCACTGTCAGGCTTCAAAGCTCTTTTTAAGACCTATTATAAGTACTTTTGTCACAAAAATAGGAAGGAAAGCAGGGCAAGGGAATACATACTTAACAAGAAATAGGAAAGTCAGATTTGAGAAACGATTGTTCACTAGCATTCTGTAGACCTTCAGAAGTAACATTTTAGCCCAGTGATGCCTAGACCAGTTTCTGGAAAATTCCTGTTGAATACCATGTGTTATTAATGTCTCCAGGCCTTCTTTCACATCAGGCCTGGAGTATTTTTTTTTTTTTCCTGTACCACTAACAATTCAAATGTTCTCTATCCTCTTTAAGGACAAGCTGAAGATGTTCTTCCTTGCCCTTTCATCACTTCTGCAGCCCATTCTGATCTGTAACATGTGTTTCTGCATTGTTTAGCAATTGTCTGCTTCATTGAGCTGTTTTCTTTCAGGAAGGGTATAAGGACGACCTGGTTTCTCCATAAACTGCGGAAAATAAGAAAAGAACAAAATGCTTGGGAGCTGAGTGAGGCAAAGCCCAATGGCTGGCTTCTAAAGGGCTTAATGAAGTCAGCCAGTGAATAAGCAGAAAGTAGGCAGCAGTCATGAATTAAGCCTCTCCCTGTTGTTTTCACAAGTGAAAGATGACTGGAGACTGGATGAACTTATCCCCAGAGGAAAGGAGGTGGTGGGACCCACACCATATCACTCTCAGAGACAGCAGAAGTGAGACGGTTCCATTTGAAGCTGATGAGCTTTGCTTTGGTTTTTGTAGGCATAGTGCAGGGCTTTGCCTTCCTGGATGAGGGAAGGTTCCAGGAGGTGATAAGCTGACTCTGCAGTCTGCTCAGGAAACTAACAGAAATATTCTCCTTGCCTCTGCCAACCACTCACAGCATATGTCTTCACTTTCCAGTGTCATGTAAGCCACCCAACGGCAGGGACTGTATTATCTATTCACACACATGTGCACATGTGCACACACACACTTTTGCATAGGTACCTATGGCTATACCTATACTATAACTATATAATTACCTATAATTCACTAACTTAAATAGCAGACATTTATTGAGTGTGGACTGTATCCACAGACCTCTGCCAAGCATGGATCAAAATCTTGGGTCAATTTCCACAGAGTAATGCATATGTGGAAAACCAATACGTAAAACAGATCAACTCTAGAAACAGCTTGAAAATGACTGCTGGCCTACTTCAACCCTCCAATTTTCAGCAAGAAAAAAAGTAGATTCAGTTTGATGAGATCAGTTAAAGAAGTGTTTCCTAATCTTGCCTGAAAGTAGAAATTATGTTGGGCAAAGAGAGAAAGAGAGAAAGGGGGATGGCTGGGAGAGACAGCAAAAAAGAAAGGGGGGAGAGAGAGAAAGAGACAGAGACAGAGGAAGAGGGGGAAACAGAGAGAGGGAAGAGAGATTGAGAGAGAGACAGAGACAAAGAAAGAGGGAGAAACAGGACGGGGGAGAGAGAGAGAAAAAGAGAGAGAGAGATCCCAAGCTCCAACCCAGAGCCACGTAATTCCTTATAGAAAAAAAGGTGAGCCATCTGTGAATTTATCAAGTGTCCTGAGTGATTCTTAACAGTCAAACCAGGGAATGAAGTCATTTTCCAAGATTCTGCATTTGTGACCAAGTCCAAGAAACTGAATGCTGGGCTGTGGCAATTTCCCTGTTACACCCATGGCCTGCCACCCAACAGTACTTCATGTGTGGTTCATACTTCATTCTTGTCATCCCTCATCTTTCCAAGGGGCATGTCTCATCTTCCAAACGATGAACAGCTCCTCCAGGTCAGCAGCCAAGCCTTTTTATTTCCCACTGGACCAGTTTTACCATATAATGGATATTCAGTAATCTTCTATGGGGTTGATTCATCTGGGTTAGATTTTCACTTTGGAATTACACCATTCACCTTCCCTACAGGTTCTCTCTGATTAATGAAACCTTGTGATCAAGAAGGAATATGTCATGAACAGTTGAAGGCACTCATTTTTACTTTTGCCACTTCCCACAGACCCTGGGAGAATCACTAAACTCCACTGAACATCAGCTCCTTCATCTTCAATACGAGATTGCCATTTTAGGTTTTCTTAGATCCTTTTCAATACTTTTAACGATTGTAAGACTCTCACTATGGAAAACTGCCTCCCAATATAATTATTTTTTATTGCTGCATGGTTCTGATAGATGTTAATACTAATCTCTTAGATTTACATGATACCACACTGTTTTCAAAACTTTCATATGCATTGTTTTACTCTTCAAAAACCAGCTGGAGAGGATAAAAGTAATAATAATGATTATTCCCATTATACATATTAATAAATTGAAGTACAGAGAATGTATGTGACTTGTTCAAGGTGATATAACTAATAAGTGGTAGAGCTGAAATTCTAATCTATATCTACATTGTAAAAATCTAAAATCTAATCTAAATTATAATCTAATCTGTTGACTCTGTGGTATTCAATGGTTTGCCTTTGAGAGCCTGCTATTTTCACTTAAGGGACAATTATTTGCTAATAGTAGCTTTAAAAGCAGTCTAGCCTTGAGACAAAATCAGAATTGGGAAATGGCTTCCATCAGCATTTTTTGTAAACACAAAGCCATACCTTTTGGATTTTCGCATGCCTCAGAGAGTAGATGCCTTCATTAGCCATGTTGTACCATGTGGAAAAAATCTAGAGCAGGCATTCGATCTACACCACACACTCCACTTATTTATTAGTTTTATCCAACATGGCCATCCTTGAGGCACATGGGACGTAACTGTTCCAAAGCAATTAAACCAAATGTCAGTGGTTCCTATTCTGAACCAACCATCCCACCAACCAACTGCAATCAGATTAAATAGATGAGTCTAAGTATATGCCCTTAAGAGCACCTCAGAAAAATAAGACCCAGAGCCCTGATATCCTGTCCTACTTGCCATCATGATTTGTGGCCAATATGATCCCCACATCATTGCCATAACTTCCTAGCAGCTGAGTAAAAGAAAATACAAATGTCCTTAAATAATTCATTCACCCAAATAGCAAACACTGGGTGACTGCCGTGTCTACAGCCCTATGCCAAGCATGGAAGGCATTAGAAAGAGCCAGTTAAAGGCAGCCACCTGATCCCCATGCAACTCTTAAACTTGGAACAAAATCCTTCCTTAGTCTCAAGTTCATCCATCCTAAAAGGAAAAAGTAGGATCCAATGAGCACTCAGGTTCCTTCAGTTTCTATTTTTCCAGATTCTTGTTAGACCACAGGGTATCCCGAAGGAGTTTTCCATGGCATGTCAGCAAAATCCAAATATCACTCTTTAGAAGGTAAGATACTTAAAACAGAAATAAAAGAGTAAAATTGCACCCATATATTCACAAAATTTACACTGGAAATTATTTACAGATGTTTAGCTCAGCAAATATAGTAAGCTATTACTTTTAATGAATGAAAGTCTATTGACTGTCATCAGTCAATTTAGTTATGAAAGGAAGTAAAAACTATCAGACAAATTAAAATGATTGTCAAAAAAAGCACTGAGGAACTTTGATCTGGTTCAAGAAAGCGAGGAAGATTTAAAAAGTTCCTCCTCAGCAATGCAGAGCCTACTAGTAATTACGCATTGTGTTATCAGCACAGTGATTGACTAAACCTTTTGTGGGTAATGGGCACTTCAGTCAAAACCAAAGGCTAGTGTTTATAGATTGCCAGAGGCTTTTAATTTCCTTATAGCACATTAAAACCTAGTCCATCTTTGCCACATTTTAACCTTGATTAGCATAAATTGTTGCACTTTAAATTCATTGTCTTACATAGTCCACTGGAGATCACATTAAGGAGTGTCATCATAGTATTCCCATGACCAAAACTTTTTAATCCCTCCTCCCCTTACAGCATATAAAAATGTAGTTATAGATGACTACCTGTCTCCAATTCTTTTAAAAATTATTCTGAATCATTTCACATTGAGGATTCAGAAACTATAAAGTTTTCAGGAAACTTTGATAGAAGTAAATATAATTATCTTGCATGAACTTCCTATGCCTTTATTTATAAATGCCAGCTGACATATATGTTTTCAAAGCCAATGAGGCTGATCTTGACTTTTAAGTTCATCTACCTAATAGTTTCGCACCTACATGAACATATCAAAACTAATGATGGACATCATTAGTGGTATGACAGACACAGATATTGGTTTATCCAACAACCATTATCCAGTCCTTGCATATTCCTCCCATAGGTGCTTTCTTTGCAAGAATAACTTGCCAGCTATGTCTCCCCAATCCCTGTCCCTCTGCATTTCTTCCTGACATGTCATAGTCTGGTGACCCAATCTAGCTAATGAAATATGTCAGGGAGATAGTCAGGGAAATGTGAAAAATCTGATAGCTCTCTGATAGATAAAAGGCAGAAGACACTTCTCCTTGTCAAATGTTGTTGGCCTCTGTAAGATGGCTGCAACCGCAACAGCCATCTTGCCACCGTGACAAGCCAAACCTAATGATCAAGCCTATGAGCTGAGGTTAGAAAAAGTCAGGGTCTTTGAAGGCTTTGCTAAAACAACTGTGGTTCTGCCCACTTTCGGGCTTCTGGTTGGTTATTATTTGATTGCTTGCATCCTAACACCTCTAATCTGATTAAAAAGAGGGTAGCATATTGCATCCACATTTAACTCAGTTTTTACCTTTGATATACCCTGAGAAGTAGACAATACAAGACAGAAGAGATAGGTGAGATGGATGGTGGTGAAGAATTGGAGTAAAGGCTAAGAATAGAGATGTCTTCCCCGGGCACTCACATCAGGCCTGGCTAGTCTCCTCTGCAGCAGACAAGCTGCCTCGGCTGGGGCCCTACAGGCCTTTCTGCCTGGGGATGCTGACCTGTGGCTTGCTTCTTCTCAAAAAAGTAGCCAAAAAGTAACCAGCTCTGTGTTAATGTTCAAAGGAAAAATAGCAAATTTCCTTATGTTTTCTAATTCCTTTGTTAAAGATGATCATGAATTGGCTTCATAGAAATATGATCTACCTTAATTAAAGCCAGTGACATTGAGTAAATTAGAATGTAATTGCATTTTCCATGAATTTCACACGGCTTGCATTTTACCAAAAGAAACCCAGTTTCAGTCAACGCTTGTGTGCTGATACCTGCAATCAAAGCCTTATTAAACTAAACAAATCATGCCTTCATGGAAGTTAAGGAAGCATAAAATACAAGGCTGATTCATAAAGTTTCTGATTTCTGCTATTTGGAAAGGCAGAGTTTGGAAAGAGCTATTTGGAAAGGAAAACTTTCTTTTAAGGAAAATGGAAAGCCTGGACTTCCTCCATTCCAATGACGATTTGCCCTAGAAGGCTTTGGTCTTCCTATATGACTATTTATGCCCCACGTCTATTTTGAATAGAGTGAAACAACTGCAAGAGAGTAGATGTTTTACAAAAAATGTTCAGGTAAGAGGAAAGTCCTAAATCTGAGATTTGGTCATCAAAAGAATACCAATTTTAACACAATGTATTTTTCAAAACAAGGAGCACAGATAAAAAAACAAACCACATTTGGGTGATAGGTAACTGTTGAGAGAGAGGGAGGAACCTGTCTTGGTTAAGAATTTGGGCTCTTAGCAACTGTGCCAGTATCCTCTCTTTCCATGTACAGACTATGTAACAACCTTTCCATATGTCACCCTATCTCTAAAATAAGGATGAAGAAAAACAATAGTCACCTCGTAAGGTTATTGTTAGGATTAGACTATATATATAAAATGATGGTAATACAATCAGTCTTCTTTCTCACCTCATAAGGTTATTGTTAGGATTAGACTATATATATAAAATGATGGTAATACAATCAGTCTTCTTTCCAGGGTCAGAGGCAAGATAATAGTCAAACACTAATATTAATGTAACACCCAAACTATGTGTTGTAAGCTGAAGTCTTATTTGAACATTTTTGTAGAGTGAAGTGCACTCACTGCAGGCTGCCACCAGCATGATCCACATTGCCTGTTCAATCCCCCCAGTAGACCAGTTAGTCTCACTGCTTTTCAATGCCCCAGATGGTACTCTTACCTCCAGCCAACTGGCCTGGAAAAGCCAGCTGTGACTTCACAGGGGGTTGGGGCATGAAGCTTTCCACAAATCAGCAGAAATCCACCCACATCAAAAGATCAGTGCCAGCTCAGCCAGAATTGTGCATTTCAGCAAGTCATTTTTGGAATCAGTTGCTGGGGACACATTGTACACACACACACACACACACACACACACACATTCTCACACAGGAACCATCTATGCCGAATAAAATATAATTTTAAAAAACCTAAATGAGAACTCAAAAAAAGCCAGGGAAACTCTAGGTAGGTGAGTCAGTGAGACCATCCACATACATATGGAATTTATGTAAACTATGTGCCCTTGAGGTCAAATAAAAGGATTTTTATCGAAATCCTCCATTAGAGTAAAGAACTATAATCTGAGTGTTATCACATTGTTTTCTATTTTCTTCTCTCCACTTATTCACTAAAAGCAGGTCCTTCTGTCTTACCTAAAGGTCCAACATAAAGATACTTCTTTAGCTTCTACAGACTCTTACAGATAAGGAATTATATAGCTTGTGAGTATCTCGACAACTGACACCTTCATAGTAGAAAGGCACTCTTGAATTTGAGCAGTATTTTGATAAGAAAATTTTAAATCTTCTTTCTCCCAATTCCCAGAACTTCCAAGTGTGTCCCTGTATCTCTGGCCTTATGTTAACACATGAATAAGTTAGCCTAAATACTTTTGCATAGACACACACACACACACACACACACACACTATTTTCTTCTATTTTCCCTTCTCTGGGATTAGATTAGGCATGTATTAGTGCTTTTCACAGTTGTATCTACACACCTTGTCTCTTCTGAACTCAATATGCCCACAAGAAAACTTATTTGATGGGCCGATCAAACTCACCCTCTCCTCACATGAATGTAGCATCTTCCCTGAGCCTGTTCCTCCAGTAGCTGTTACCTCAATCACCAAAGTAGAAACCTGGCTGTCATCCTAAAATATCTAAACACATTGTCACCCAAGGGTGCTCTCTTCTCTATTTCTAATGCCCTATCTTATCCCAAGTTCTCATAATCTCTAGACTATGTCAGTAGCTTGTAGGTTCATCTCACTTCTGCCAATGCTAACACACACATACACATGTACAAACACAAATTCCCATGCGTATGCATATGCACACAAACATATATAGAAAATTGCACACTTTGGTAACTGCGCCACTCTGTTCAAAGAGTGCTGTCTTTCTAAATTCTAAAATCTAATTGTGTCGTTCTTTTTTTTTTTTTTTTTAGCTGTTTAGGGGCTATTAATGTAAAAACTATGAATGAATCCCCTACACCCAACCCTGTAACACACATGAACATGTAACAGCCAGAACACAGTCCATATTCTAAACATATGGTAAACTATAGCCCACAGGTCAAATCAATCCCACAACCTGTTTTTGTTACTTAAGTTTTATTGGAACACAGCTATACCCATTTGTTTATGTAGTGGCTGTGGCTGCTTTTGTGCTATAATGATATTGCTGAGGAATAGCAACAGAGACTATAGGTAGCCCACAACCACAGCCCACAATACTTACTGCCTGACCTTTATGGGAAAAAAAAGCTTATTAAACTTGATTCTATACCATAAGACATTCTTTACCATTTGTCTAATATATATGTTGATATATTAATATGTGACAGCTCCCATTTCAGGCAGATTGATATCCTATTTGCTATCCATATGGATAGAAAAACAAAGGCATGGAGAGGTTAACTGTCCAAATACATCTTACAGCAATGAAGCAAGGACCCAAACCCTGGTCAAAAGGTTTCAGAACTCTTTCCTTAATTGTTATAATTGCCCTCATCTTTTTCCGTGTCTCCCTAATAATCTAGAACTATTTTCCATTCCCAGAAACTTGCCCTTCCACGTGGCTGTGCTCTGCACATACTGTTCACTCTCGAAATAGCACCCTACCCAGGACACAGCATCCTACAAGCTATATGTGTGCCCTCCCTCTGTCCCAAATCTTTAGTGCACACCATGTTATTCACGAGTAACAGTCATTCCACCACCCCTCTCTTTACCATGCTTTAAGATTGTCATCTTGCTTTTACTGGCACAATTAATTTTGATATTTTCTATTCCAGCCGTTAGGGAATGAAGACAATGGTCCTAAACATGTTTTTAAAATTATCAGCTCCTTGACAGCCCAATCTTCAAAAGATGGAGTGTACTGTCTACCTCCATTTCTTCAAGTGTCAGGTAGGTAACGTCTTCTTCTAGGGTTGGGTTCCATTCTCTCAACCAATTATCGTAAGTGTATACCATGTCTGTTAAAATAGTCTCACAGCATACAGAACCACACCTTGCAAATGCAGGTACTCATTTGCAGAGTGAATGAATGAATGATTCTTAGGCCAATGAAGGCTGGCCCACACAGCAAGGGGAAGGCCTTGATGGAAATAGAAACAGTACTAAAACTGGCAGCTCACAAAGCGTGAAGCCTGAGTCAGGCCTCAGCTCTTGCTGCATTATCTAACAAATCGTGTGCGTAAGTATCACTGGCCCCCAGACACCCAGTACTACCTCAAATGCTGATCTCATTACATTAGCTGCTTATTGTCCTCACTTTTGCAGGCTGCTCTGGAAGAAGCAGACCATTTCCTGAGGTGTAAACACAGCTTCTGATAATGCCAACCTTATGAGGTCGGTCTGCTCTCGGAAGTCCATGGGTCAACCACAGAGCTCAGATACACATTTCCTCATCAAGGTTTCTTGGAGTAAGATGAAGATATAAACTGACGTTTTTGATGGAAACCATGGAGCAAAAGTCAGGCTGTTTGTGAGGATGTCTTCAGACACCTTGTCAAGCTGAAGTCACAGCAGAGTGGTATCTGGCCCTACCCAAAAATCTCACCACCCTTTGAGAAGGTAGGTTAGAAAATGCAATTCTGTGGAAAGTCTGGTTATGGGGATAGGAGCCCAGTGCAATGTAACTTCTATCCGACTCCTGAACTTATCTATGTGAGTGCCATCTTCCCTCAGAAAGCCAGCGTGCTCCTCTAACTGGACGCTGCATGTGAACATTTGCTGCTCTTTATTTTTTCTGTTTCTACTCCAAATATGGAAAGTCTTTTGGTGTCAGATGAGCAGAGGATATGACCAGTGGGTATGGCCACCAGGCTGGGACACAGATCCTGGGTAAAAAGCTTAGATTAAACAGAGAAAATCTACCAACTGCAAATAAAATCTAGCAAAACCTATGTATTTGATACTTGTGTTTTCATATTTTAAAAATGAATATTTTCTTTACAAAAGAATATGTCCCAGGGTTTTTTTTTTAATGTATTTGAATAAAACTCTGGATTTGATATCCTGGAATCATAATAGTTTCCCCATTCAGGAACCCAACCGATTCCTATCGCATAAAAGAGGGTATATCTGAGTTTTCAAGCAACACAAGTTACCAGATATTTTTCATCTTCTCTGAGGACTGAGGAGGAAGAGACAGATATACCCAGAGGATAGAAGAACAATTTACATTATTTAGAAGACAGAATCTTCTCTGTGTTCAAATTATTAAGCTCTCAAATCTTCTCTCAGTGCCCATCAGAAAGGGGGCACTCAGAAACACCTCATGATGCAGATAATAAAATGATCATAAACACTTGAAGAGTTTGCCCTGAAAAACAAAATTCTTTTAAGTAGATTGAATAAATAGATGGCCATAGAGGCAAAGGAATTGCCTGTATAAATAATGAAATATTCTTTAGCTTTGTTATTCCAGAAATGTACACAATATCCAGAATTAATATTCCAGAATCCCATGAATGTTTTTGTCATATTTTCTTCCACCTTACCAGATAGTACTTGCATATTTATGATACATTGGGATTTAAATATCTTTTTAAAAACCCACTCTTGTCCATGAGAAAACAATAATTGAATGCAAGGGTCCACGTACTTTTTCTGTAAAGGGCCAGATAATACATGTTTTTTGGCTTACATGCCAGATGGTTTCTGTCACAACTACTCAACTCTGCCATTATAGTGCAAAAGCAGCCATAAACAATAAGTAAACAAATGAGCGTGGCTGTGTTCCAATAAAACTTTATTTACTAAAACAGGTGGTGGGCCAGATTTGGCCCACTAGCTATAGTTTGCTGATTCCTGATCCGGAAGAATGACTCCCAATCTATGGACTACAGACTCATGGCGGATCTGCAATTTATAGAAAAGAAAATTCAAATCCATATGCACAGCAAGAACTATTTACTGAATAAAAATAACTTGTGTACGCCTGTACTGCTCTGTCCTCAATGTACGTCAATACAATTGTGATTAACACATTTAAAAATAGCTTTGTTTGCCACTGGTTATCTGTCATTAGAAGTTAAATGTACAGTTATTCCCACATGAGGATCCACTGAATGTTTCACCGTATCAAATTATACGTATAACCCAAAAGCCTACATCTCCAGATTTTCACTTAAATTCATTTACTTCCTACATTTCTCTCACTTTCCTTGTCTTTCCTCTTGGGTAAAATGTGGTACATTCCTCGCCCCAGCAATATGCCTGAAGAGGCTCCAAGATCTCTGTAAAGCACACCTCAACACAGGGGTATGACAGCCACACAGCACTGGCTGATAGATGGCATCGGCTAATCGTTGCACCAGTCAGCCTTTACGAAACTCACATGTAAGATACTGCTCCAGTCGCAGTCACAGCTGGCTCCTGATTAGCTCTCTAATGGGGGCAGCACTGAGGCAGAACATCCCAAACAATAGGTGATCCAAATATAATTTATATTTGGCTCAGCAAATGACCTTATTTTGTATCAATTTTACCTTCATAATTATGTTTTCCTTAGACTAATAAAATTTGTTGGCACACACCATCTGACAACAGAATTGGGTGTGCAAAAATGCAGGTAGGTGGCAAAGAGAAGCGGGAAGGATGAAAATTTTGCTGGGGATACTTAAATATAACAACTTCTAACAGAGAGAAACTTGACTATACATCATTCAAAGGGTCACAAAATCAAGCAGGAATTTAAAGTTTATCTGTTCTGAATGTGACAATGATGGGTTAAACAGTTTGTCAGAGATTACTCATCTAGAAGATATAAAATAATAATTATGATGATGAAGATAATAATGGTGATGATGGAAACCTGTAAAGCCTTTTTCTGACCAACACAGACAAATTATATCCCCATCACAGTCCATCACAGCAATCAGTAAATCTTTTTCTATGAAAGGTCAAATAGTAATATAAATAGTAAATATTTTTTATGATCTCTGTTGCAAATAATTCTGCCATTGAATGAGAGTATTTGTGTTCTAACAAAAATTTAAGTATGAATATCAAAATTTCAATTTAATATAATTTCATATATCAAGAGATCTTTATTTTTTAAATGTTAGCCATTTAAAAATGTAAAAATAAATCTCTGCCCCAAGGCAGTACAATAACAGGTAGCCAGCCAGATGAGGCCCCACCCCTACTCTATCTCATTGCCCTGTCTTACTTTAAATCATTATTATTTGAAACTATATTGTACATGTATTTCTTGTTATAAACAGTTTACTAAATTTTTATATTGTATCTACCCTCACTCAAATATAAGTTCTTCAAGAACAGGTACCATTGGCATCTCTTTCAACTAGGTATCATCAGTGCCTAGAATAGTACCTGTGAAAGATAGATCTTAATAACACTTATTGGATACCCAAAATGAATGGCTAAATATTATTACTAGCCATATAGTGATAAGCATTTGCCACTAGCAAACTTCAAAACACCTCTACGTAAAAATATATTTTTAGGCTAAACACAGTGGCTCATGCCTATAATCCTAGTACTTTGGGAGGTTGAGACAGGAAGGTTGCTTGAGATCAGTCTGGGCAACATATTGTGACCCCATCTCTACAAAAAGTAAAACAATTAGCCTAGTGTGGTGGTGCATGCCTGTGGTTTCAGCTACTTGGGAGGCTGAGGCAGGAGGATTGCTTGAGCCCAGGAGTTTGAGGCTGCAGTGAGCCATAATCATGCCACACTGCACTCTAGCCTGGGCAACAGAAGTTAGATCGTGTCTCAAAAAAAAAAAAAAGAAATATTTTACCTCAAAGTCAAGCACTTCATAGGTAAAGGGGAGAGATTATTTTCCACATTCTATATGTAAGTAAATGTGGAGAGCTGAAGTGACCGGCCAGAGAGGACAGCTGGTCATGTGCAGGACTTGCATTGGAATGTGAGTTTCCTGCCACATCCAGGCCTCTGTTTATTGCAGCAAACCGATTTCTCATGTAGTCATAGTCCCTAGGCAGGCACCCTTGCTCACAGAACCATATTGCCTAAACATTTTAAATGTGAGATGCTGAATAATAAAACAGAATGTAGAAGATTTTAAAATTATCCTTGATATGTTTTGGCTGTGTCCCCACCCAAATCTCATCTTGAATTGTAGTACCCACAATTCCCACACGTTGCGGGAGGGAACTGGTGGGAGGTAATTGAATCATGGGGGCAGTTACCCCCATGCTCCTGTTCTTGTGATAATGAGTGAGTTCTCACAAGATCTGATGGTTTTATAAAGGGCTTTTCCCTATTTGCTCAGCACTTCTCCTTCCTGCCACCATGTGAAGAAAGACATGTTTGCTTCCCCTTCCACCATGATCATAAGTTTCCTGAGGCCTCCCCAGCCATGCTGAACTGTGAGTCAATTAAACCTCTTTCCTTTATAAATTACCTAGTCTTGGGTATGTCTTTATTAGCAGCATGAAAACGGACTAATACAATCCTCCTCTAATGAGTTTCAACCAAAGTTTCATCTCTGGGGTCTCTGGGTTCCAGAAAGTTTCTAAGATGTTTCAGTTAATATCCACCAAGTTCCAATCAACCTTCCATGCTACTACAGTGGTGCCACTTCCACACAGGGGAAGATCTGGAAATTCTGAAGATGTAAGATTGGATGGTAAGTCCTGATGCTGAGGCTCCAAGTAGCTATGGGTCCACATGGTCCACGTCAGTACTTTTTCTCTCACCTACACCATGGGAAAGGACAGCTAAACTCTACAGGCTATAAACAAAACCCTGACAACCCATGAACTGTTCTCTGCTACTCTTCTTTAGCTAATTAATTCTCATAGCATTTATTGAGAATCCACAGAGGGATGATCCCTATGCCATATGTACTGGGGACTAATGAGATACGAGGGAAAGAATGTGGACTTTGAAATGAGGAAGATCGGAGTTCAAATCAATGCTCTGTCATGATCAGCTATGTAACTGAACAAATTGCTTACATTTTAACCTCTAAAATAAGGAGACGATTCTCAAACTTTATAATTATTAACAGAATGAAGGGAGGTAACATATTGCCCAGCCCAGTTTCTGGAAAACTAATAGATATCCAGTCAATGATTGTTTCCTCTAGACCTCAAGGTGCGTGCCCTGTAGAGAAGAACAAGATAATTCCCAGCGTCTGACTGGGCAGTTGGAACTGGTGGGTAGCTCTTTCACTATTCAATATAGCACCATCATGTGCATTAACAGAGTACCCCTTCTTCAAGGCACTCTCCTATTGCATGCTGGAATGATGTAGTGATAACTATACAAATTTTCAGTGACAACACTGTGAATGGGATCCTACAGTAATGCAGTGCACACACAATCAACCATAAAAAGCAGCTCTTATCAAAATGCACACTGTATTAATTCAGATAAAAGAAGGATTAATAGAGGTTAGACTAGTCAACAAGTCACACAGACAACCATGACTTGAGTTAGATTTTAAGATGATGAGCACTGGTGGAGGAAGTAAAAAAAGCATTTAGTGAGCGCCGTGGGTGGGGAGCCAGGAGAGCCCTGGGAGCTGGCCAGCCTTTGAGTTCCAACTCAGTTCTCAGAAGAGCTCCCCATGAATAGTCCCATATTGGGTAATTTGATTGAAGAGCCACACACAGAAAACCTTGACATACAGATCAGAGCATGTGTTTCCACGCCAAACAGAAGGTTTTTGAGAAGCAGAGAACATAATGCTGTACTCGGCCATTTCCTAGAATTCAGAACACCAAACATTTTGAAAGTATACTCCCCAGTGACAATGTAGTGCTGGCCTGGAGACCAGAGGCTCTGTATGACAGAGGCTATCCTGGGAGTCAATAAGTTTTTTGGTTTTTGTTTTTTTTTTTTTTTGAGACAGAGTCTCACTCTGTCACCCAGGCTGCAGTGCAGTGGTGCAATCTCGGCTCACTGCAACCTCTGCCTTCCAGGTTCAAGCGACTCTCCTGCCTCAGCCTCCTGAGTAGCTGGGACTACAGGCACGCTCCACCATGCCTGGCTGATTTTTTTTGTATTTTAGTAGACATGGGGTTTCACCATGTTGGCCAGGATGGTCTCAGTCTCCTGACCTCGTGATCCCCCCCGCTCAGCCTCCCAAAGTACTGGGATTACAGGCGTCAGCCACCATGCCCAGCCCAATAAGTTTGTTCTTATAGCTTATCTCAATGTGACAGTGCAAATAAAACACCTTGTTCACGGAACAATGCTAAAACTGGGGCTCACTTGGACTTTATCATCATCGAAACCAGGTATTTTACTGACCAGGGTCCCAGTAGGTGGAGGCAGCTTTTCAAAGGGAAGTATGTGATGAGGTATGTCAGATTAATTCCTAATATTTATGGGGTCACACATGAATCCTAAGCTCATGCCATTTGTTAAGAAATAATTGGTGTGTGTTTTGTTTTAGTGAAAATCTACACCCTTGGGAGCAGTACCTTTGTGTTAACATCTCCTAAAGTGTGTAAAGAGAAAAGCAAGAAGCACCTGTGATTTCAAGGAAACAGCTACACAGAGTAGACGAGTACAGGGTTTGAAGAGGTCAGATCCCATTCTGAGGTGCCTTTCTGCCATAAACCACCGGATGACCTTGGGAAAGCTGATTGCCATCTCTAAAGTGAGTAAAATCAGCAAAATGGGAGACAATATTGATTCTGCAGCCTACTTTATCTAGAATGTGCAAATCATAGCCTGAGGAAGGCAGATCGATTTTATCACATTAGTAAAATCTGAAGAAACAATAATATTTGCCCGGGACGCAGGGTTGAGAAGGATCCTGAGTGAGCATGGGTTCAGCAGGAAAGTCAACTGAGATGGAGGAGTGGCATGTGCCAGGCATGGGAGACAGGGGTGGCAGCATAGCTATTTGCCATCACTATCATTGAGAGTGGACTTCTCTTGAGTCCGTCTGCCAAAGGAATAGGGTTTGGGGCAGAACAGTGATTTTACTGGGTGTTCTGGTTAATGTGGGTCCTGATATTTAAACACTAGCCTATACCCACATACTTGCTGCATAAGGAACAAAACTGTTTCCCACATGACAGCCTTCCTAGGTAGGTCAGTAGAGACCACCTTCCTCAGGGCCCCAAATCCTAGGCTACCCAAGGCTGCTCCCCTCTGGGCTCCTCGTATTTGATATTCTACTACTAGATGTTTCATTCCTTTGGTTTTTTACTCTGCTTGATTCTCATTAAAATGAAAAGTCTCTGTGAAGAGTAACACATTCAACCAAGAAGCATAAACCTTATCGAATGTCCCTTTTCTTCTATCAGGACTGGCTCAGGGCCCAGGCAAGGCACTGGGCCCGCTAGGTGACAGCATTGCAGGAGTTTTTCTCGACCCCTTCATCAGACTTGTGACAGGGGTGACAACTTATTCAGCCCACCCCTCTCAACCTCTTGTAGGAGGGATCACATGAGCAAGTGAGTTCAGAATCCGGCCAGCAGCTTTGGACTCCAGCAGGAGAAGACTCCGTGCAGGCCCCATGGTGGCACCCAGGTGGGGTGTCTGCAACCCCCAAAGCCCCAGAGGGCATGTTACAATGCTCTATTAGCTCTGCCATCCAAGGACAGCAGTGTGTTATCAGCTCAGTGGGGCTCTTGCCCCGTCCTGTGGGGTGACTGCCCTCTGCCAGCAAGGGCAAAGGGTCAGTGTGACAGTCTTTCTTGGGTACCCACACTCCGTGAGTCCTGAGCTCTGTTTGGCATCCAAGAAGAATGAGGTTGCACAGACACTTGAAGGATGGTGAGGCAGAGAATTTTATTAGGGATGGAAATGGCTATCAACAGAGAGGGGAGCAGGAGAGGCGACAGGATGGGCAGGTAATCTTCCCTGATGTCCGGCCATCTCTGGCTGGCTCTTTTCTGAAGTTAAGCCATCTCTCCTCCTAGGGCCAACCATACCTCTGAAATCAAGTTCCCTCTCTCGAGTCAAGCTGTTTCTCTCTCTACTGACTGAGTCTACGGTCTTTATAGGCACAGGATGGGGAGCAGGGTGGGCCACAGGTCGTTTTAGAAAAGGCAACATTCAATTGGTAAAAAAGACATTATTCGGAAAGAACCAATCAGGAGAGAGTGGGCACACAGGGATAGAAGTTCTCACTTTGGGCCATGGGTTTCATGCTTTTCGGCTGGAAGGTGGGGCTTCACCAGAGACCTGCCCTGTCTGCCTAGAGTTTCTCTGCCTCTGTCTCTATCAACAGGACACTGTTGGGAGTGATGTATGGTCTGAAAAGATGAACAGTAATGACCCACAATTTAGGTGAAGATGAGTTTCCTAGGCTGGTGCTCAATATCATGCTCAGCACAGCTCTCGCACCAGTACCTGCTCAAAGAGGGAATGAGAAGTAACTTTTCCCTGCCAGGGCCCCCAAAGGACAAGCATTGTGTGTCCCACTGCAGTACTGAGACTCCTACTAGAATGCCTGGGACAACCTGACAGTGAATATACTGGCCTCATCTTACTCCCGGCGCTTCTCCTTGAGTTCCCTCCTGGAGAGCCTTAGCAGCATTAGGAATTTGGAGTTTCAAGCACCTGCCAGTGAATGGCAGGCTCCAGAATTTTCTAGGAATTATTAATCTGAGAACATAGAGATTAAAGTTGGAGGTTCTTGGAATGCATGAGGCCTTGGAATGTGCAGTCTGGGGGCCACCTCTTACAGAGAACGAGAATAGTAAGAGACCAAGAAAGAGCTACTACTTGTGGAGTGTGTTCTGTGCCAGGATTAAACGTGCTACTTCACCACCACAGCCTCTCTACTTGGCAGAGTTAACCATCCTCTGTTCCAAAAAACCAAACTTCAGAAAGGCTAATTTATGCACAGATACACACAGACAGTGTAACCCAGGGTTGCTGGGTTTCAGATATGCATTATTGTGAAAATGTATCCACTTGTAACTGTTGAACCTTGAGTTCTTGTTTCAAAAAAGTTCTAGGAAGAAGCTCAGCCCAGGAAAAACAAAACTGATGGGATCCAGAGATACCTGAGTTGGAGACGAACTTTGGCAAACTCCACTCATTACCATACTAACCTCCAAACCCAGGGAGAAGCCGATTTGCCATTTCCTATACATTTGACGTACGTAGAGGCACGATCAGTGGCTGTGCCTGTGCTGCCTATATGCCACCTCTACATACGACTCAGATAACCAGCCCAATAAAAGCCCTGTGTTCACCTTCGTTAGGGGAGGCACTGCTTTGGGACTTATCCCCAGTATCCTCCTTACCTGTGGCAAGTAATAAAACCCCCTTGTTAAATCCTCCTTGGTTGTCATTGGACTGTTATCTGCCAAGCGACTGAACCCACCTGTTGTGTGGGTAACACTAGTAAGTGAGAACATGTGTGACTCTAATGTCCCAGACCATCTTCTTTTCCCTGCACCGTGCTGCAGGCAGATTGCATAGTAAGGCCTGGGGTGTAACACACATATGATTCTAGCACAAACAAACAGAAATAGGGGCCTCACAAATGGATTTGTCTATTATAATTCTGGTTTCTAGATGAATTTTAAGTTCAATCTTTTTTTTTTTTTTTTTTTTTTTTTTGAGACAAGGTCTCACTCCATTGCCCAAGCTGGAGTGTGGTGGCATGATCGATCATGGCTCACTGCAGCCTCCACCTCCTAGGCTCAAGGGATCCTCAGCCTCCCAACTAGCTGGGACCACAGCCATGCGCCAACCATGCCTGGCTATTTTTATTGCTGTTGTTGTTATTCTTTGTAGAGATGGGGTCTCACTATGTTGCCCAGGCTGGTCTCAAACTCCTGGTCTCAAGCAATCCTTCTGCCACAGCCTCCCAAAGTGTTGAGATTACAGGTGTGAGCTACTGCACTCAGCCAAGTTAAATCTTTAACAGTGATAGGTAAAGCTTTATGTACCTGATAAACCCTCTGCCCAGTCAATTCTCAACTTCTGGTGCCACAGAAGGAGAACATTGGCATAAGTAATTCACAAGAGCATTTCTTGTTAGATTTTCTTGTATTTTAATTAGGACTGCATATAGTATCACAGAGAGGCATGAAATGGCCTGTCACGTGTAGGCCTGGAGAGCCGATGACTCACTTTCTACACATGTGTTGGATTCAACATCATCAATCATTCTGTTGGTGTATTTTCACTGAAAAGAATTCCACAGAGAATAGTAAGGAACTGACTGAAATTTTTTCATTTAGGCAACTCCTGGTCCTGATGGTCCCATTACAATTGCTTTCCTTTCATTTTGAGAAAGCATGAAACTTTCAAGAACAGTAGCAAAGCTGTAAAACTGTTGACAATCAGCAAATCTCCAAGCAAGTTTACCATCATCCATTCTGATTCATTACAATCACTGAAATTTTAGGTCACACAAGAGCCATCTGTGAAGCAGCCTCCCCAGATGATTAAAACACTCCTGTACAATGTACATTTACAAATTCAAAATTAATGAGGAAACATGTTTAAAAATTGACTATAGCTACCCAAGGGTTTAAAAACACTTTAAAATGCATAAAGAAATCACTTGGCTATGCAGTCCTCCTTAGTGACAAATAAGTTGCATTACTTCTCAGAATTACTGTTGCTGAATTAACTTTTCAATGTGTTGGTTATTATGGTTGCATACCAACATCATATCTCAAAAAAATATTAATACAAATCATATCCCCCCACTCCTGGCCTCCGGGCTAATTCATTTCGCATCTTTCCAACTCAAGGTAAATGACCCAGAACAAAGCAAAGATATTCCTCATGAATGACTAGTGTAACAACAAACAAAATTGTATTCTGCCAGTGGGAATGGTTTATTGTCAGTTAGAAGTTTTTCTAGCATTCTTGGCTGCAAAGACCAAACAGAGACTCTCTGTAGCATTTTCTGGACAATAGGGGCTTCCCTGTAGACTGCTCCTTTTTGCTGTTTGGATTTGTTCTCTCTCCTCTCTCATCCCACTTTGCCTTCAGACAGGCATTCCATCTATCTGCCTTTGGGACAGGAGTCTTTATTAGAAAGACAGAGGGATAGGAGAAAGCATAAGTATTGTCCTCTAAAAGCTTATCTGATAAATAAGACTAGCAAGGGCAGGATTTGAGTGGAGGACCAACTCTTGAGTGGAGCTAAGTACATGTTTGAACACAGTCTAGAGCTTTGCATATGTTATTGCATGCAATCCCCTCAACGTGCCTGAGAGACTGGCAATCTAGTATTAATGTGAGAAAAGTGAGGCTTAAAAACATTATTTAGGCCAGGCACAGTGGCTCACATAGCTGTTATAATTAACAGCTATGAGAGATCGTGCCTATAATCTCGGCACTTTGGGAGGCCAAGGAGTTTCAGACCAGCCTGGCCAACATGGCGAAACCCCATCTCTACTAGAAATACAAAAATTAGCTGGCACGGTGGCAGGCGCCTGTAATCCCAGCTACTCAGGAGACTGAGGCAAGAGAATCACTTGAACCTGGGAGACAGAGATTGCAGTGAGCCAAGATCACGCCACTGCACTCCAGCCTGGGTAACAGAGTGAGACTCTGTCTCAGAAAATCAAAAACAAAACAAAACAAAACATTATTTAAGCTGCCTAGGGTTACAGACAACACTGGGACTGTGTAGAACTCACTCAGGTGTGTGCACACACCATGAAAATAACACCTGTGAATTGGTAGTAGACACACAGAAGCCAAGGACTGCTCATCTGGTTAGATGGGGATACTAACTTGCAGGCAGTCAGAGCTGACTCATATAGCAGGTACCTTACACTTGGATTGTTATAGACTAAATTATACTCCTCTTGGAATTCATATGTTGAAGCCCTAACCTCCAACATGCCTGCATGTAGGGACAGGGCTTTTAAAAAGGTAATACGGGCAAAATGAGGTAATTAGGGTGGGGCCTTAATTTAGTAGGACTCGTGTCCTTCTAAGATGATTAAGAGACACCAGAATTCTATTTCTGTGAGCTCATGCAGAAAGTAAAGTCCATATGAGGACATAGCAAGAAAATGGCTGTTTGAAAGGCCAGAAGAAAGCTGTCACCAGAAACCAAATTTTCTGACACCCCAACCTGGGACTTTTCAGCTTCCAGAACTGTGAGAAAATAGTTTCATTCTTTAAGCTCCCAAGTCTGCAGCACTTTGTTATGGTGGCTGGAGTGGACTAATAAAGAGGTACTAAAAATCAAGGACAGGAAACTCAGTATATGTGACTGTAGGTCAATGCCGGGGTGGGGCAGTGCAGAGATGGCCCCCACATATGAGCAGGAGCTACTGAAGCTGCTCTCCGACCTCACTCACTGGGACTCTTGCAGCACTGGCAGTGCTTCTGGAATAGAACTCATGTCACATGGCAGTATTTGCTCTAGGTCTGCCCCTCACTGTCCTGGACTATGATCCAGTCTGTGGAAGGGCCTATGTCACGAGCACCCTTTTATCCCATCGTCCCTGACACATAGTTGCTTTTTACATTTATTTAGTGGACTAGGGAGGGTGCAGTGGCTCACATCTGAAATCCCAGCACTTTGGGAGGCTGAGGCTGGTGGATCACTTGAGGTCAGGAGTTCGAGACCAGCCTGGGCAACATGGTGAAACCCTGTCTCTACTAAAAATACAAAAATTAGCTGAGTGTGTGGTGCATGCCTGTAGTCCCAACTACTCAGGAGGCTGAGGCAGGAAAATCACTTGAACCCAGGAGGCAGAGGTTGCAGTGAGCTGAGATCACGCCACTGCACTCCAGCCTGGGTGATAGAGCAAGACTGTGTCTTTAAATAAATACATAAATAAATAAATAAACAAATTTAGTGGATTGCAGGTTGGATTGCTGAGAAATAGGGCAGGCCTTGCCTACAGGAGGGATCAAAGAACGAGGGAAGCACCAGGGACCTGTAGGGGCGAAGCATTGGCCAGACTGTCCTGGAGAGCGATATGATCAAAACAGTTTGGAAAAGATGAGTCTCACAGCAGCATATGGGACAGGGCCAAGGTGGGAGGATTCTCCTTCTGGAGGCTACTGCCAACATCAGTCAAGACACACTCAGAGGGTGAATCAGACAGCAGTTCTGGGAGGAGGAAGATATGAGAAAGATTGGAAGGAAACATTAGTTGTAATACTGAGTGGATGCCTTCAATGATTCAACAAATACTCATTGCCTACCAACCTTATATTGGGCACTAGGTACTGTCAGAGAGACTGCAACTCAAGAGGGAGAAAAGCCACACACACATGGTGTCCGTGCCCAGTTTGCTGACGGGGAGCCAGAAATGAATAAAATAACCACAAAAAATTTATAATTAACAGCTATGAGAGATCACATGCAGAAACATTGCATGATCCTATAAGAACCTACAAGAGCAGACTTCCCTAGTCTAGGACGTTCAGTCACCCCCAGAACCCTAGGGTGAGGCTCCTTCCCTTGCCAACCTGGTGAAGAGGACGTGAACCAACATATTTCTACACCCTTGGGAATCTATGTACTTGAAACTCAAGAACAAAGAAGATTCCATTGTCTAGTGTATCTCTAATCAATCAACTGTCCCTTAAATACACACTGGTCACAGGAGGAGCCAGAGAGGAGACATGCTGCCATGTTGCCTTGCCACGATCCACCTCTGCTACAGAGGACAGATGTAGAGCAAGCATCCCGCTGATAGCACATTTCTGTACATGAAGGATGGCACCTGAATTACTGCCCAAACCATTTTGCTTCAATGATGCCTCCTTTTGCTGTTAGGAGGAGAATTGGGATTAGGCTATCAGGCATAGACTTGATTAAACAAATGTATTCATTTCAGGTTTCTGAATGAAAGTTTCAGACGAAGATAATAATAATAAAAAAGAATCAGTTCAAGTGAAAATTGCCATAGGTGTGATATTTATTTTTAATTTTAGGAGTCAGTGTGAGATGGTTTGGCAGATTAAAATCATAATGTGCAGTGTCAACTGTTTCAATGTTATCAATTTGGCTCTTACAGAACTTATGTTGACAGTGTGGGGCTGTCATCTGGCAATCACAAAGCATTTTAGAATGTTCACTGTGAATGTATTATCAAATGGAAATGCATCAAAATGGACATTTTCCAAACCTTTTTGTTGTGGTAGTTAATATGCTAAGGGTAGGGAAATATAAGAGCTATTTTAAATCCTCTGAAATATCCACTAGATATTTCTCAAAAAAGTAAAAAGACAACATTTCACTTGGCTATTTTATTTCATATCAAACAATCCTCTCCTTTCCAATCAGATTTACAACAGCCAGAAGTCCCATAAACACATCAGGAGAGTAAGCTTAATGGGGCTTATGAGAAACAAAGGGATGTTTTTATAGCATGTGTTTATGAAATATGTTCTACGAAGACTCAGCAGACTCCTAGACTGACAAGTGGAAGTTAGAGGGAAAATGATCTTTGCTCAAAATGAAAAAATGTCTCAGGTCCAACTTCTCCAAAGCTGGAGGTGGAAGATGTATGCTCAGAAAGTTGAAGGTTTCCACCAATGTTGATGAGAGTGCTGAACTTTGATTAACCACTTGATACAAGAGATTCAAGCCTCAGATGATGAGTTGCCATAAACAGCCTAAAATGTTGCTTTAAGCACCAAACACCTGGAATACCTTGAGCTGGGCACTATGCCGGGTGTTTCAAAGACCCCTCTTACCTGTTGGAGAGAGAAGACCTGCATGCCCCAAGTGATAGTGGAACTCATAAAGTTCAAGAGTAGTCTCATGACATTGACTAGAAGGATTTCAGAATGTGTGAAAAAAAACAAATATAGTAAATAGAAAATGCTTGAAGACGTTCTGTGAAGATACCAAGACTTGAAGGACAGGCAAGATGGTGGCTGGAGAGAACCTTAAAAAGCGAGACAGACAAGATTATCAAGGCTACTAAAAACTACTGGTGAGGAATTTAAACCTTAGAAAGCTAACAAGTAAATTGTTGAACCAGGAATGAAAGCAGTATTTGAAGAATGATCTGCTTGTCAGAATTCAGGATGTATTACCTATAGTGTCTGCAAACTTTAGTAAGCATAAGTAAAGCCTGTTTAAAATTCAGATTCATGGCCGTGAGCAGTGGCTCACACCTGTAATCCCAGCACTTTGGGAGGCTAAGGCGGGTGGATCACCTGAGGTCAGGAGTTCGAGACCAGCCTGACCAACATGATGAAACCCCATCTCTACTAAAAATACAAAAAAAAATGTAGCTGGGCATAGGGGCAGGAACCTGTAATCCCAGCTACTTGGGAAGCTGGGGCAGGAGAATTGCTTGAATCTGGGAGGTGGAGGTTGCAGTGAGCTGAGATTGCACCATGGCACTCCAGCCTGGGCAACAGAGCGAGACTTCATCTCAAAAAAAAAAAAAAAAAAAAAAAAAAAAAAGCAGATTCAATGGCCACAAACCCAAACACTCTGATACTATAGTTCTAGGGTTGGGCCCAGTAATATGATTTTTTACTGTCTCTCTTGGTTCTTCCATCTTTCATCTCTCCACCCCCTGAATCTGTAGCAGGTTGTCTCCAGATCACAGTTTGATAATTTTTTTTTTTTGAAGGACAGAGTAAAAACATAAGCAAACTTGGCAACTGTTCCTACAATGGAGGCACCAGAAATATGAAGTTTAGATGACTCTGCTGAAAATTCTCTAAACTGATCTGCAATCTGCATTTTGGTGACCACACACCACATTGGAACTTCTTCAGCCTTCTGACATTACATTAATACTCAGCCCCTTGCCTACATACCAGTCATTTAAATCTCCAAAGATATTTAACATGGTTCTCCCAAGTAAATTCATCTCCAGAATGAATGAAATTGGTTGCTTCAATTGTTTCTCACAAGGGATGATTTCTGACCACTACACAACTTTGCTCATTTTCTTCCTATATCTGCCAGTTTATCAATGTATTCCAATATGCAGGGTTGTAATAAAGCAGATACAGGACTATCTCCTCCCTTGGTCAACCCACTTCATACTTATTAATGCAACCCAAGATCTCATTAGCTTTTTCTGGGGTCCAGAAAACTAAGCTACTAAAAACTCAGCTAGTAAATGGTAAAACTGGTAGAAAAAGAAAATTAACTAAATTAGTCAGGACTTATTCTTAATGAATCTGTGTTTTCTAACCACCATAAGAATTGAAACAATTCTTTCAAGAATAACTTAAAACAAATGCCTATATCCCTGTATTCATGTTAGCATTTTAAATTGGTGCTTATAAAATATGCATGTATAATTAAATGAAGATTTGAGTTTTAAAATAAGCTATCTAACCCTTAATGCTTGTTCTTCAAATCATCTAAGTTTATCTTATCCCATCCAAGGGAATCTCTGGATGGAATAGAAGCTGTCATGACAATAGGAGCTGGAGAAGAAGATGCATTCTCCTCAGTGAGAGACCTCGGCAACAGCTAGGCCAGTAAGCAGTGGCTGCTACTGTTTCTTAGACTATTGATTAAGCAATTTGTAACCATGGCAATGATCTTGTCTTCCTGGACAGGTTAGCAGGGTAGGATGGGCAGTCTTCTATGTTAAAAAAAGGAAATGTTGAAATGAAGCAATGCACTTAACAGTCCTTTTCTCATGTCACTGAACAGGAATTGTCAATACACCTTGCCAGTTTCTTACCCTAAATCTTTCATCACTCTAAAGAAAATCCACCCAGATTCTTAAACCACATTCTCAAGGCAACATGGGAAAGCTTCAAGATACAGGGAAGGCGAGGACTGAGGTGATGGGTGTATGCCTGTTTTCTTCTACTGAATTTAGAACATTGTTTTTACTTGCTATTCACTACAAAGGAAGCTATCTCTTTGACTCCTACTGAGGAGGAATGCAAGTTTATTCTTGTGACAAATATTTGCTGTACAACTACTTATTTGCACCTGTGCAGAGTTACAACAGCTGAACTGCCTTATTCTAGGAGGCCACTGTCTAATTGTCTCCAGACGAGAAACCCAAGAGAGAAAGGCTTAGAGGAACTCCACTAAAAGGGAATCCCAGCAAACGTGGAGGCAGTTCAAATGCAAGGTGAGCCATAATTTATATACACACCTATTAATAATGATCATTTGTGGTGATTGCTAGAGACACAAAAGTAAATAAGGTACATTTCCTGAGCACAAAAAAGCTTTTTGGCTAATAAAAAGAGAAAACAAAGGTAACAAACATGGGGTATGTCTAAGAGCATCAAAATTAAAACAAAAATTTAACTTAAAACAACAATTTGGATGGCCAGAGGATCCTGTTTCACAGAGGTTTTGCATAAATTGATTAGGATATGCTCCTGTCTTGTCCAGTCTTTCTTCTTGAAACCAACTGATTGATTTGGCTTCATAGGTCCAATATTGTCTTGAAGCCCAAACCTCAAACTATTTTGTGCTCCATTTTTTCTAATATTCCTGGTATCCCATCACCTCACAGCTGAAATGAGGCTAGGGAGGCTCACCTTGCTCTTTTGGCATCTCCTTCCGATGTCATTGGCATAATACCCCTTCAATCTGACTTGGTCCCCAGGACTCTGTCCTAACTCTAGCCCAGGTGTTCAGTTTTGTCCTGGTTTACACCAGACTGTAGGCAGAGAGTATCATGCTGGCTCTAGCCCAAATCCCCACAGCTATCATCAGAATTCTCTAATCATTTTTACAACCTTTCTGTGTCCTACACATCTTAGCATTTTTGACTGATAAGATAGGGCACAAACCATCATATCAGCTCATTTTCCAAAACTGAATCTGGTCCTACAGACCTTGGAAAAATAATTATTTCTTTTCGTAATAGCCTGTGACTAAACCTGATGTGTGGGTGGACAATGGCCCTTAAACCTTCAAAGAAAGCTAGAAAACAAGTCGAATAGTAATGAGTCCTATTGATAAATTGTAGCTCTTAGCTGCAAAAGTGCTTATTCACTGACCAAGAGTCCTGCAATTTATTTTACTTCATTAGATGCTGAATCCTTAAAAAAACTGCTGGAATTCCAAAAGCTTTGAATCTAATTATTATAAGCATGTTTAATCAAACTTTAGAACTACTTGGAGTCTAATGCTGAAATTTAGATGAGACTATACCTCTCTGACACTCATATGTTAATACAATTCCAAATCTCTGTGAATACATGAAATAGACCAAACATTTTAAACAAAGCAATATAGTACTTTCAATTTTAAAACATTCTCTGCTGATAATTCTTCTCCTGACCATTATTGACATTCTATTCATCTTCTCCAGAAAATCCAATGTAAAGAAAATAAGAAAAAGCATCTTAAAGATAGAGCTACAGATAAAAACTAGAATCTTAGCTTTGGGAAAGGACTTACAGGCTCAATTCATTATGTGATGTGTGGATTACCTCTACTATACTCATGCAGGGAATCATCCAACCTACACATGACTATTTTTAGCCTCATGGTGTTGTCAATCCCATCTTCGCATATCCCTGAAAAGGCTTCCACCTTTTCTTATATAAACTTCTTTTATGGAAATTTTGAGCTCATATTCACACACAAGTGCACACTGCATAAGATGAGGTTCAAGAACTGAACACACATCCTAACTCAATTTGGAAAGAGCCCCATGAGCCACTTGCTACGTATTTCACAAGCGTCCTCATGCTCTCAAGCTAAGAACAAATTAACAACAGCTAACTTTCAAATTCTTACCAGAGGCACCCAAAGGGAGTGTTTCCCAGACTTTTCAGTCCAGGACAGCCCTGTGTTCACTGTACTGTATTCCTCTGATGGTGCTTGTAGTAGCAGGAAGCAGACTGTCTGTCTATCCTTTAGTTATTTAGTTCAGTCATGTCTTCTTGGCCACAGGGGCCTGCACAAGCACTCATTGAGCATATGCAAACACATACATACAAGCACACAGACTGTGTGTTCCACAAGCAAAACTCACGTGTAGGCATGCACACACAGACACACGCATGCCTACACACACACACACACACACACACACACACACAGAGACAGAGAGAGAGAGAAACTTCCTTTCTTTCTCTATTATGGTCACCACCGTCTCTATACTTTAACTTCTAAGTTATAATTTGACAAACCTCTCTTGAGGACACCCTGAATGAACATCCCACAACCTGGCAGATCAACAATGTTTTATAGAGACCCAACATTTTAACACCCTGACTGGATGACAGAAAACACCTGAGGGCATCATTCTTGGCAAAGGCAGAGAACTGGGGAAAGCTGGGGAAATGAAAGTCCTCCAGCTTGGGGGGCCCCAGAGATCCACATTTCTCTCTTGACACAAAATAACTTATTTGTTCATTTGGTAAAGCTTGTAGCCGCTGGCTGGCAAGATGAGGACGCTGGGAAAAGTGTCCCTTGGATCTTCCCTAAAGCAAGGTCTGATGAGAAAGCAGAATGGGGTGGTAAGTTGCTGACAATACTCACAGTGAAGGCAGTGGGTAAGGCCAAATGATGCTTTCACTGCAAAACTGAGTCAGAAACTACAGGTCAAGCTCACTGCTAGAGAAATTTCTTAATCTAATTTTACTAATTTTTTTTTGCATTTTATTGTTTCTTTTATTTCACTATGGTGAAAGAAGTGAAATGGTTAAAATAAAAAAAAAAAAGCATCTATGAGCGTAATTGGTTGGAAGGAAGAGAGAGCTTTCAAGGTCAAGTTTAGCGTGCAGGCCAAAGAACCCCCAAAATGCAAAAGGGAGTGCAGGTTGTAAGGCGAGGGCACTAAAGAAGAAACTGGATGCTAAGACCCTGGTTATCCTTTGACATTATATCTTTGCTTTATTAGTGACTCCCTTCTTTGGCTTCCAGAGAAGCCCTCAATGAAAGTGAGAATGTAGACTGTCTTTAGCGTCTAGCTCTGCATTTTCCAACAACCTTCCCACTTTTGCTCCCACAATTCTAGAAGAGCCCGTTTTAAAAACTGGCACACACTGTGAGATCCAGAATTTACAGGATGCCCCCACTAGGAAAAATAGATTCACAAAAACCAGCTAAGGAGGGGGAAATAGTTCCTCTAAAGTGGTACACACGAAAGAACTTTTCATGGGCCTTCTGGAGAGGGTAATAGGTCTTCCACGCATGAATGTTTGTCTGGTGTAATCAGGATGGGAAACATCAAGCTAAATACAGTGAAATGGGTTTATTTTCCGCTCCACTGATCACACTCTCCAATTTTCTGTTGTCTGTTATAAATTTCCAAGCAGGAGTAGGAACGTCATATGTACAGAAACCTCTGTCTGACAGGAAAGAAACACTAACAGAAGAGCTGTAGGTCTCAGTTAACAGCGATTTAAGCCAGACAAAGTCTCGGGGTCTTTCAAACATGTTGAGTGTTCTTCTTCTCCTAAAGTGGCCCAAGTGACAACTCTTGCTTTGCTGAACAACTTCACTTTTCAATCCTTCTTTCTTTCTTTTTCTCCCATAAGTGAACAAATACCAACTGAGCATCTATGTGCATATAATCCTTCTTGATTTAAAACAAAATCAAAATAATAACCAAAGTACCTACTCAAGGCAAGTATTTTTTAAAGAAGAAACAAACAACAGAAAGTATATTGTATTTATTCCCAATATAATAGCTTATATTTAAAGATATAGTACAGACTTGTTGAATGAATATGTCTACTCCTGCTAATTCCACAAACATATGCTAAACCCAAAGTATTTAGTCATGCAAATAACCAATAAGGGACAAGACAGCCTTAGGCTAAAAGGTGGCCCGGTCTTGTCAACAGGAAGGGTAGCAGTGAGGTTCAGAGGCTGGGCTTTAATTCCAGGCTCAGACGTCTTACTCATAAAATATAGATTACTACATAGTGTCTGCCTTGTAGGAATCATATACGGGTTTAACAAGATGATTTCAGTAAAACACATAGCAGAGAGTGAGCCCTGAATAAACAACAAGTATTATTATTATTGGTTATACTTATCAACTCTAGCTTAACCAGGAATTTTATTTCTCCTTCAAAACAGTGATATTAGGATGATTACATCTTAAATAGTGAGTTTTTCTGAACTTAGGGGTACTTTCTGAGGTTCAACGTTTCTTGTGCTGCTGGAATAGCACAGCCACCTTTCCATGAACAAGAAGGGTCTCAGAACTGACAGTTCCTTGCCCCTGAGAACTGGGTGGTTGGCAAGGGCTGAAGTGATTAATACGTGATTCAGCCCATTCATATTCCTTCTTGTTAAGACTTCAGAACTATTTTCAGTTGTATCAAAGATAGAGTGATAAAGTGAGACTAGGGAGAGAAAAAGAGAGAGAGAGAGAGAGGGAGGAAAAAACCAAATCTGCCTTACACCTCTGTGCCAGAACTGGAATTATGACAACTCCCTTGCTACTCCAAGAGGGGGCTGTAAACCAGCCATATGGGCATCACCTTGGAGCTTGTTACAAATGCAGATATCAGGCACCAGCCCAGACGTACTGAATAAAATCTGCATTTTAATAAGATGCCCAGGTGATTTAAGGCACATTAATATTTGAGAAGTGCTACCTTAGAGAACTTTCATTTTCCTCAGGCTTGCCAACACTGCTCACTCCAGAGAGCAGCCCACACAGGCTAGAGAACTTCCCTATATCCAGAAGGCTACTTTGAAATAGAAGGAAACATAAAAATCCTTAGACCCACTTCACAGGAAAAATCCATCCCGTACTTACACAGACCTGCATACCTGCTTATGGGTTAAGCTGTTACACTTTCTGGTTTGATCTGTTTCCTTGTGACTAGCTTGGACCTCAGTTTCTTACTGGAAACAGACACATATTGCACATACCATCTTTCTATCTGTTTTCTCAGTATATAATATTCAACTTGATGGGAGTTGTCCAGTGATGTTCTGTGCCCATGTATTCTTGTATCACTTAGGTTTTCAGTTTTATTTCACTCATTTCAGGATATACATAGAAAGTCGCCACACAACTGTCTATACCCTGAAGGTGTAGACAATTAGAATTTGCAAGGCTATAATTGCTGACTCACTGTGAAATGCCTTCCCACTGTTCAGCTTGCCTTTTATAACAGGCCTAACAATTGTTACTATCAGTCAAAGGAAGGTTGTCATAGCAAAATAAGTGGTATCTGGTCTGTCTTATAATAGGATTAGGGCATGGGCCGGTGGGTCTGACTGCTTTGTAATAGCTGCTCTGTTAGTAATCCTCAAAGCATCATCTGGAAACACATTTGAGTCACTGCATTTATTTTGAAAAGTCTCTGATAGAGACTCTGGTAACTGCGGCCTCCCAGTAGTATATTTATGTTGCACAACCAAATCAGTTTCTTGAGGCCATTCGGAAAATGTCATCCTAATGCTTCCTATCTTTGTAAAATCCTTTGCAATTTACCCCGTGCTTTCCTGTACATTATCTCACTTAGCTCCCACCACTGCTCTGTGAGGTTGGCAGGGCAGGCTTCACCCCAATCTACACATTCCAAGCCTTTGCCTGTAGATAAACTTAATAACCTAAGTTAGCTAGGGTTAATTTAGTAACTTCAGTTACAGGGGGTAGATGCCTTGCCCGGGGTCCTAAGGTGAGTAAACGATAAAGCCAGAACCAAGGCCCAATTCCATGATTCCTAAGTCAGAGCCCTTTTGCCCACTGTGTTGCTGCTTCCCAAATTTTGATTCCACATATCACAAGGAGGTGTCTAAATAATCAAGTCTCTGACCAATAATTTCTGGATCAAATTAATTGGGTCTTATAATGACTCCAGTTTACCATCTCATTAGTTTGCTTGTTATCTTGGTGCATTTCACTTTTTTCAACAGTTTAAATCAGCACAAATAGAAATATGTTGTCTGTGTGGCCTTTGGCTATTTAGAACAAACCTGCATTCCTCCTATAGAAGGAAGGAACTTTAATTGCCCTTAAAAGTGTGTGTTACGTTTGGAAACCTAGGAAATACTTGTCCTTGTTTTAATTCATTTATTCATTTGTTTGATAGATGTTTTTGAGTACCCACTAATGCCAGAATCTGCAACATTTGGGTCAAATTCATTAATCAAGAAAGTATTGTTTTTTTAGATTGCCAAATCAACCTATTGTCTTCTATCACTTGTAACAAGATGATGGTTCTGAGGAGGATTTAGAATCACTGATTTCAAGTCAGATATTCCCAAATGTCTGCATATATGGGTGATTTACAAAACATCTAAATACAGAGCTATGCTTTCTTGCTAAGTTTAACCATAGGCATACATGTCCCACCAAGATCAGTTTGAATTTTGTGCTGTATTAACTCTCTGAGCCAGCCTTTTGCCTTACGTAGATGTAGTCAACATCAGACCTCCCCTCACCCTTCTCTCTTTTCTCTATTTAATACAAGTCATTAATACAAATATTGAGCAAAACTGACACAAAGAGGGAACCTTATAAGTATTCATTAAAGGCCCTTCTCCATATCACTCCAAGGTAACTCATCAATATAGGGGAAGCCAGAGAACTTGAAAAAAAGATCCAGAGACAGACAACATGCAGAAAATAGGGTGAAATAATGGCTTTAGTAAATCCCTCTAACATTTTAAACAAACTATGCCTTTTCAAAACCACTCAGCCTTTAGAATTCAACCATTATAGATATCTCAGGAATGCAGGTGTGCATACCTAACTGTGCACCACCATTGGCCTTATTTTTTTCCCCATAATTTCTCTCTTGTGCTCTGAAGTGAAAGTTACTAGAACTGTTTGGAAATGTTTGTGTTCTCTTTTTGCACCACGGTTAAGATTTGATGTCCTTGTGCCCTTTTAACTTCAGCATGGCAATGTGACCTGCTTTGGCTAACAAAATGTGAACAGAGGAAATGTTTGACACTTTCTGGAGGAAGCTCTGGGGGACAGTGCATTATGTGCCATATTTCCTTCTCCCACTGATTGCAGGAACGTGAGTTGAGGACACAAGACTACACTGAGCGACTGTGATGAGCAGAGCCCTTACCAACCAATATTGGTCATGGAAAATGAATAAGAAGGCATCTGCTGCATGAAGACTTTGAAATTTGAAAGATTTTGGTTCACCTTAACTTGGCCTATTCTCACTGACACATCTAGAATAACCAATGGGCTTTCCACGCTCATAAAAAGATATCTAAGTTCCTCTTCTACCATTTAAGGTCTTCTACCAATTTTACCTCAACTTACCCCTCAAACATTTTTCACAACAGTCACTCACATACTACTATCTGCTTCTTCTAGGAATCCCACTTTTACCAAAACTCCACCTTGTAATGTTCCTTTTGTTGGTCATATAGTTCAGTGCTATGTCTTGGGAGCCAAACTAGCCTTCACAATTTTTTTTCATCTTAATTCCTGTACACAGAACATCACAGGTAGAGGTAAAATTTAAGTAATTCCCCTGACCATTTCCTTTGCTTATTTACATAAGTGCCTCAGGAACTGCCAACCAGAGAGTAAGTAAAATAAACCATAATCCGGTAGAAAATTCCCTAAGTAGTTAATTAATGTATTCATGCAAGATTGTCTTATACCATCCTGGAGGTGTGTAGAAAGCATGAGTTCTCCAGAAATTTGCTTTCATTAATCAAGTCAGTAAGCAATATAATAACTACTTATTATAATTCGTGAAGTTTTCTTTGACAACACGAGCTGATTGTGTGTTCCCGGACTTAGAAGAGTATTGTCATATATAATGAGCCAAGGGCAATGGGTTGGACATCCTAAAAGAGAGATTTGGAGTCAATTAAAGATAAAAATAAAAAGGACTTTGTTAAAAATTAGAACTCTGCAACAAAAGAATGCAGTGCCTGTAAGAAGCATTGTGTGTGCTCCGAGTCAATGAAAATGTCCAACAGAGGACATCTATCAGAAATGTCACAGAAACAGTTCCAGCACTGGGTGGTATTTCTACCAGATGATTACTAGAGTGCCTTCCTGCCTTCTTGTTCTGTGATTTCATTTCTATTTCCCTGTGTCAACTTCTCAATAGTTCCTGTCATTCCTTTCTGAGTTGCTCCTAAATCCCATTACAAACAACAGATTAAGGGCAAAGAAAGAGACTTTTATCTTGTCCTTGGTAATGCAGGCCTACCTAAGGAGGTACTTAGAGAACATGATTCCAGGGGAGCCCAGGAGATTGGGTTGGTGCAGAGGAAGGCAGTGGGTGAAGAGCTGCAAATAAACCCTCTTCTACAAATGCTCTTGTCTCATCAAGATACATTACCTCTCTGTGGGAAAGCCACCGAGCTAGCATTTACTATTTTGAGATTATGATCCACTTCCCAACCTACTGTTAGCACCCCTACATACCTCACAAAGTAATTTCTTCTTGTAAGATCTTGACAGGAATATTAAAAATTCATAAATGTATTGCCTTTAACCCACAATGAAAAAATATGGTGTAGAGTTTGGTAAAGAAGCCTAGTATAATATAGGAAGTAAGAAATAGCAAGATCCCTTACTCAAATAATACCACATGGACTTATACACATATTGAAGTAAGAATATTCCAGCAAGGCTGGTGACTCTGACAAAGTTCTCAGAAATGACTCTTCAAGAACATCCTCATTGAAAATGAAGAGAATACAGGAATGCTTCCTTCTTTCATGTTTCTCTGACATTGCCTTATTCCCTAGACATTAAGCCAATATGTTCAATTTGACTGGAGATGCTTCGAATGCCCATGCCCATCTTCTGCATGGTCCTAACCCCTACAGACAAATACAGAAACTTCAATGGTTCTAACTCTCTTCTGTGACCCAGAGTCTTGAAGATCTCTTCTCAGCTTGCTAGTGTGGCAGCCAAGCAGCCTACTGAAGCAGTTAATAGAACCTAGTAGATTAAAACAATGTTCCCGTAACAAAATGTTTCAGTCCAGATCCATTCTGGCTTGGGAATTTCAAAACTAGTACTGATGAAACTAGTTTTGAAATTCCCAATGGCTATTTGCAAGATAAAACAGTTTGATACAGATTGAACTTTTGAATGTCATTCCGCCAATGACTTCACAGCCCCAGTCTATTCATGATAATGGAGTCCAGAGAATCAAGGCGAACCATGTCTTGAATGTCCAGGTTCCCGGGGTGTTTCCCACATGAGAACAGAAGGAGGGAGGTAACTGAAAACCTTATATTTTTTCAGTGATGGAAAAATCAAAACACCTCCTGAAACAAGAAGCTATACCCCTGCTTTTTTATAAGATAGGGACAACCTAATAATAATTATAATACAATTCAATATGGAGCATGGGAGGTTACCTTCTGAGTGCAAGAAATCACAGGGCACAGTCTATTACAGCCCTGTAATGCAAATGTGCTGTAAATGATCTAATTAAGATATTGGTTACAACACCCAATTGTCTCCCAGGTGACACAGTGGAAACTCCATTGCTTAAAAGTGATTTAAAGCTATAGCATATAAAGAAGTAAAGAAAACAACTTGACCCTCACAGAGACATCATATTCTGGTCATCTAATAAAGATAACTTTAATGCTCAATTTTTTCTTTCTGTTTGGAGATAGAAATAGTTTTTAATAAAATACATCCACTTATTTTGAATTTTAAAACTCTCCCAAACTTAATCCAAATAGATTACCATCTCATTTATCCAGAAGTCACCTGCCGAGCAAATGCACCTGCCCGGAGTTTACCCAAGAACTCCAAGTAAAAAGCATTGGACTTCAGGCAAATAGATGCCAAAAAATCTTTTTGGCAAAACTTTTGAATTTTATTCTTAGATTGTAAATTCCTTGGTGAAATTTACTGTTTCATGTATTTGTTCATTCAACAAAACATTATGAGGTACATACCATAAGTTATGCTCCCATTCTGCTAGATACTGGGGATAGTAAATCAGAGAAGCCAATACTGACCCTCCTCAGTCTGTTTAGAATACTTTTTAAAAGAATGGAAAACAAGAAACCAAAATAAACAAAACCACCAAAAATAGTGAACTATTTGAAACAAAAACAAATTCCATTAATTCTCCAAAGTTATTGAACTAGAAAACATAGCATCAGATTACAAAATATGACTCAAAAAGCATTTCCATTTGGTTTGAAATGGAAATTTCACCAAACGTTCAGAGCAACCATATATTGGAACCCTCTGGAGAAACACCCTTAAATTCCTACACTTAGGTCCTCCAACACCACAATATTAATATAATCACCCAGGACTCAAAGAAAACCAGACTTAAGGCTAAACAGAAATTTCACATACTTTGTCTCCTGCATCTAGCTGCAATCCTTTAGTTGTCCCAAAATCTAGAATAATCAATCTTCAAATATGGATTTGGTATTAATTATTTCCTCAGCTATTAAAAGTGCTTCTATACAGGATACTTGGCTATGTTGTTGGTTTTCAAAGATGAGAGAGGAGATAGAGAGAGAGAGAGAAACACAGACACACACAGAAATAGAGAAAGAGAGCAAGAGAGAGAGACTGTCTTAGGGGAGTAGTAACTTAGATGGAAAAGAGAGAAAAAAAGAAAGTGAAATTAAAGAATAAAGGTAAGCAAGAAAAAGCTTCATGAGGGAAAACAAAATTTCTCAGGCCAAATCAATTTTTTAAAGCAACTTATATCACGTCTTTTGCAAAGCTGAAGTTCATTGGAGTTTGAGATTTTACAGAAAAAGAACAAAGCGAGAGACAGAAAGGGAGAGAGGGAGGCAAGGAGGGAGAGAGAGAGAGAGAGAGAGAGAGACTTTTCTTATCACATGTTTCTGAAGGGAGCCACCCCAGCGTTTATAGATTGCCACTTATTGTTGGAGATACATACCATCAGATAACGAAAACAGCCCCCGCATGTTTTAAAATCCCCCATTTAAAATTTAACTTCATTAGTTTATGAGCTGCTGAGAATTGACAGTTTTATACCCCAATCCTCCTCGAAATTTATGTAAAGCCTGCCATAAAATGGAATAGGGGAGCATCTCTAAGCAAAAACACCAAAACACCAAACACAAATTGCTAAATAAAAACGCAGCTGAAGCCGATTTGCTGCGGGTCATATAACCGAGAATGTTGTTTTTATTAAGGGGAAGTTCTTTAAGCATTTGCTCCTCACTCGACCACGCTTTTTTTTTTTTTTTTTTTTTTTTTTTTACCAACATTTAAAATATTAATATACTGTTTTTATTGCTTCCTTGCTTCCCTCCTCAAACGGCATTTCTATAACTGGTTCCACACGTATAAAGTATGTCCCATGTATCTGCAACACGGCAAGCATTTCATTTTTTTTTTTTTTTTAGTAGGAGAATGTGTGTGCCTGCGAGTGGTTTCTTTCTGACAGTTTATTTCACAACTAGACTGCTGTGTCCTGATTTTGGAGATTTTAATTATAATACAGCTTGATATATACTAGAGACCAGACTTTAGAAATACATGGAGGTTTGTGTCTGATTTGTCTTCAGTGTTGAAATTTAGTTCTTGCTTTTAAAAGCTTTTAAAACAAAGGTCACTGGGGACTGTGCATATGAATTTGATATGCTACAAATAGGAAAGGTCTGGGATGTATCAATGAATCAGGTCTCCAAATAAAATATGTGTACACAGGCTCACAACATAGTTCTCTCCAAACAGGGAAGTCTCAACCACCCTTTATGGATCATACTTTCTGGATTATCCCTAAGAAATCTTTGCCTATCCCAATGTCACAAAGCCATTCTCCCATGTTTCTTTTACTAGCTTTGTAGCTCTGGCTGTTACACTTAGCTCTACAATCTATCGTGAATTGATTTTTGTACATGTAGTAAGGTACAGGTCAAGGCTGTTTCCCTATCGAATTGTCGAGGTGTCCTTGTCGAAATCATTTGACCATGTATGTGTGGGTCTGTTTCTTGGCTTTCCATTTTTTTCCTTTGATCCATTTGTCTCTCCTTTCACCAATACCACAGTGTCTTGAGTACTGCAGCTTCACTGTAAGTCTTAAAGTCAGGTGGGGTAAGTCTCCAACTTTGTCTTCCTTGTTCAAGATTGTTTTAATGATTCTGTTCTTCCCACTCCAAATTAAACTTAAGGTTTATTTGGTTTCTGCCAGCCACACTTTACAATGCTGCCATGCTCTCATACTTCAAAGAGGCAGCCTGGAGGACACTGGGGGAACCAGTCTCCTCCACACCTGAACCTTCAGACCAACCTGGAGCAGTGAACTTCTAAAGGCCCATTGATGTGCAAGGCTCAAATCACTATTTTAATCAAATCCTGATTCTACAATGCAGATGGATCATCTCAAACTTTAGGCAATAAAGCAATAATAACTGAAATTAAAGAGCCTCTCCTCATTTTATTCTTTTATTTTATTTTATTTTATTTTATTTTATTTTATTTTATTTTTGAGATGGAGTCTCCCTCTGTTGCCAGGCTGGAGTGCAGTGGCACAATCTCTGCTCACTGCAAGCTTCACCTCCCGGGTTCACGCCATTCTCCTGCCTCAGCCTCCCGAGTAGCTGCGGCTACAGGCGCCCACCACCACACCCGGCTATTTTTTTTGTATTTTTAGTAGAGACGGGGTTTCACCGTGTTAGCCAGAATGGGCTCCATTTCCTGACCTCGTGATCCGCCCACCTTAGCCTCTAAAGTACTGGGATTGCGGGCGTGAGCCACTGAGTCCGGCCGGACTCATTTGATGAGACTAATCTGCGTCCTGGAGCTCCCAGGGGCAGGGCTAGCTCTCTTTCTTCTTGGTATTCCCAGCACATAACAGAAATTACAGCGCTTAGTAGGAGTTCCCATGGTATTTATGAAATCTTTTCTCTGCAGGGGCAGCCAGGCCAGTGTAGTCACTACTGCCTGGGTGAGCTTTCTTCTTCGCTACCTCTTTTATATTGCTTTTCCCATTTTGCTTTATCAGGCAGCCATATTGTCTTCCCTTTAAAATTATATGTCAGGTGAAGGCAGAGACTACCTTTCTATTTCAAAGTGTCCTCACAGTCCTTTGCACAGGAGAACAATAATCATCTGTTGGGGAGTGAAAGCAGGGAAGTAAGGGGACAATCCATCATGCCAGCTAGCAAATTCACCAGCATCTCACGGCATCCCAGACACAGGGCAGAGACTAAGTATATATCAGTTCACTGGAAGGGTAAGTAGACTTTCTATTATAAATGCTCTCAAAGGTAGGGCAAAGCATAGTTTCTTTGCATCAATGAGGAAATCACCCATGGCAGCAGTTCTTTCAAAGGAGGAATCAAATAAGACTCCTGTTTCTTCTAAAACCTAAAAGGAAACCATGTCATCCCCCTAGCCTGTGTTCAGGACAAGATAAAAGGGAGGGGAGAATAAGACATGCCTGGAGAATAAGATATGCTTCACAAAACATAGAGGGTAAGGGCTGAGCACCAAATGCCCCCGGCAAAATGAAACAAACAAATACACACAAAGCAAAGCAAAAACAAAACAAAACAAAAAAGCAGCACCAGATGGCGCTGGAAGATGTTTGTTAGATTTCACAAAGAGCCAGAAGAGGCCAGGCCTCAAATGTCCTATTTTTTCATTCTTACCACCACTACTAGATAACGTTAGTGGTTTGCTACCCAGCCTCTGATCATGGTGACCTCTGCAATCAATACACCATACAGATGCCCGCGGGGCTGTTCCAAAGCTGAATGGACACGTACCATCCTCTTGAAATGCTTAATCACATGACTCATGTCCACTTTTCTGCTCCTCACTGGTCACCACACCCACCATGGCTTTGCAGGAGCTATTTCCTCTTCCTGGAGCATCTACATCCCCTTCTCCATCTAGTACTCAAATCAAACTTCACCTCCTCCAGGAACCTTCACTGGTCCTCCCAGTTAAATGCCCCTCTCCCACACACCCATGGTCCCCCACACTTCCTGTTGTTGAAGCTCTGTGTGGCAACCATTTTCAAGCTGGTCTGCTTGCCAAAACTGCAAACGTTCTGTGGTTACAAAGTCACCTTTGATCTCTGTATGTTATGTACCTAACACTGGACTTAGCATCTGGTCAGTTTAATAAATGGTTGAATAAATGACTAAGTGCATAAATAAATGTGTCAAATAAACACTGGATAGATTCATATGTTTCTGGATATCTTTACTGTAGGACAAGTGAAATCTTTCCCTACCTTTTATTTTCTGAATTGCTAGTCTTATTTGAATACATTTCATATATACTACACAAAAATATACTATGTTTAGCAAGTTATATAATGTACCTATTTTATGTACCCATTCAGTTAAGTTTTGAAAAGTCTCCATGCCTTTATAAACCACACCCACAACCAGGATACAGAACACATCCATCTTTCCAAAAAGCTCCCTGTGCCCTCTCTCACGAGTGCTCCTCTTGCTTCAAGCTGCCAGTGAGTACTAATCTACCTTCTGTCACTACAGATTAGTTTGGATATTTTTAAAAAGTTATATAAGTAAAATGATACAGTGTATATTCTTTTGAGACTGGCTTGTTTAGCTTAGCAAAATGTTGAGCTTCATCTGTTTAGTTATGTGTATCTGTAGGCTTTGTTTTGCTTTGTTTTGTTTTTGTTTTTGTTTTAATAGAGACAGGGTCTCACTTTGTTGCCCATGCTGGTCTCAAACTCCCGGGTTCAAGCAGTCTTCCTGCCTTGGCCTCCCAAAGTGCTGGGATTAAAGGTGTGGGACACCAAGCCTAACCACTAGCTGTTGTTGTTTTTCTAAAAATTGTTGACTAATATTTCATCTTGTGAATATACTATGATTTATTTATCCATTCATACTTGTTGAAGTTATATGAGTTGTTTCCAGTTTGGAGTTATTATGAATAAAGGTGCTACAACAATTAATGTATAATTCATTCTAAAGATATAGTTTTTATTTTACTTTCTTAAAGTGTTATTTACTTTCTTAAAAGTGTTGCTGTTGGGTCCTATCGTAAATGTATGTTTAACAAAGAAATTGCCAAACTGTTTTCCAAGGAGGTTGTACCATTATATATTTCTGCCAAAAATATATGAGAGTTACAGTTGTTCCATATCCTCTCCAGTACTTGGCATTATCAGGCTTTCTAACTTTAGTCATGTTAGTGGGTCTCTAACTTATTTTATTTATTTATTTATTTATTTTGAGACGGAGTACAGTGGCACAATCTCAGCTCACTGCAAGCCCTGCCTCCCGGGTTCACGCCATTCTCCTACCTCAGCCTCCAGAGTAGCTGGGACTACAGGTGCCTGCCACCATGCCCAGCTAATTTTTGTGTGATTTTAAGTAGAGACGGGGTTTCACTGTGTCAGCCAGAATGGTCTCAATCTCCTGGTGGGTCTCTTAACTTTTTAAAGCATCTCCTACGTCTCCTATTTATCTTTTAGCAACTTTCTGTTTTCTTGTTGTGAGTTCTAGAAGATAGAGGGGCTATATATTTGCATTAGAGAGAATGTCTACTTGGTTATAAGGCTTGTAGAATTATTTAGCAAGATGCAGTATGAACAGGACCCAAGTCAGAAGTAATGAGTGAGAGGGGCAAAATGATATGCAAGGGACAACTCCACAAAGAGCATGATTAAGGAAAAAAAAAAAAAAAAGCCAAGTGCAGTGGCTCATGCCTGTAATCCCAGAAATTTGGGACCCCAAGGCAGGAGGATCGCTTGAGCCCAGGAATGCGAGACCAGCCTGGGCAACATAGTGAGATCTTTGTTTTACAAAATAAAAAAAGAAAAACTAGCCAGGCACGGTGGCACATGTCTGTGGTCCCAGCTACTAGGGAGGCTGAGCTGAGCAGGGATAATCACTTGAGCCCAGGAGATCGAGACTACAGTGAACCGTGATTGCACCACTGTACTCCAGCCTTAGCAACAGAGTGAGATCCTGTCTAAAAAAGAAAAAGAAAAAAAAAAAAGGAAAAAATGATGCTGAAAAGTCTGCAGGTAAGTTGAGAAACACGAAACCTATGCCATCTTAGAAGCCCACCTCCACTCCCTAGACCCAGCACAAGGCTAAACACCGAAGAGGCCTTCAATGAATACTTGTAGATTTCCTTTTTGAGAAGGTGGGGAGGAATTTGTGGCATTGAGGCTTTTTGAAAGGAGGGGCTTCATAAGTTCTTATCAGGGAACAAGGTACAGTAAGAAAACAGAAAAAAAAAGTTGTATTTATTTCTTACGGTCCCAAAGTAGGTCGTTAGCTGGCAGAAGACAAAGCCCTTAAACTACCTAGCACTCCTTTCCCCATTGTCTCCAGCCATTCAGTACACATGCTTGTAACTAGTGATGAGTAAGCATTTCATAGTCAATAAAGTCTATTAGAGTGATGGCCTAAGACACTGGTGGATTCAGCATATAATACAATAATTTATAAATATTATTTTTATAACAGTTATTTTTTGACGACCACGTGCAATGCATTTTCCTAAGCAAGTTATACACAGTACATCATTTAACCCTTACACAGCCCTAGGAGGTCACCTTTATTTTGCAATGGAGGAAAATGAGACACTAAGAGAGAATTGAACTGCCAAGAGTGAAATGGCTAGTAAGTTGGAGAGCCCAGAGTAGAACTGAGGTACAACTAACTCCAAAACCCTTCCTCTTGACCACTATGTTCTGTGTTGAGATAATGTGTATATTAAAAGCCACTTTGCCCTATCAACCTGCAAAGTACCAAGACAGCTACCATTAGAAAGTACTTCTTTGGTGACAGCTGTATGATATCACTATCAACCATTAACACCCAGCCATAGGTAATTATTGTCATTAACACTAGTTAACATCTTAGATGGTACAGAATGGATAGCTTAGGAATATGGGATACAGGTATCTTGATATGGATGATAGAAGAAAAAGCTGAAGTATGTTCAAGTTCCAATACCTATCTCCTGGCCTTCCTAGGGCAGCCGAAAGGCAGAATGAAGGGGCTTCCCATCACACAGGGATAGAAGTGCAAACACCAAAGGAGAAACAAGAACAACAACAACAACAACAAAAAAAAAACAGTAAGGGAAGGGATACGGACACGCCTGGTAGAAACGAATCAAGGTCAAATGTTCACCTACACAGTGGTTTTAACGGACTTCCCCAATTGTCAAATTATCTGTATAATCTTTTAGAAGTAGCACAGATTTTGAAGAGTTTCAGATCTAAGTTCAAATATGGTTCAGCCAGGATCTTGAGGAAGTCACTAAGATATTTGTAAGGCTTAGTAACCTAACCTAATCTGAATATTGAAGACGTACAATTTGCAGTATTATTTGGGGTGATTCCACTGAATTATGTAGAGAAATGTGTTTTGTAAGTTGTCTGGCATAGACTATTCGAGCCTCATCTTGTTTTCTTGCTCCTTATTTCTCCTTAGGTTTAAGCAGCGTCTAATACACAAATGGTCACTCAGGGGGAAGAGCTCTGAGAATCACCACTGCAACTGCATTGAGAGTACAGGACTCAGGTTGTTTGATCAGATGTTGTTCCTGCAGCATATCTTGCCACGTATAAGCCCTCTATTTCACCCCACACATGCACACAGACACACAGTGAGGAAAGTGGGAGTCACACTGTCATTCTGCCACCTTCTCTAGCTCATCCACTCTTTTTGCAAATGAACTTCAGATGTTAAATAGTGTTTTTACTTACATCTTTCAAAATGGGGAAATGCCATACCTAATACAACTACTGTCTCTTTAAATGTTTTGTGTCACAGTGATTTGTTGCAGATGGGTAACACGTAGCCAGATGGGGGTCTGTTCTTTACCTCAAAACTAGGATTCTTCAGGGACCCAATATGACGGAGTGTGCTTTGCATAATGGGCTTATTTGATGAGCACAGTTGTTTTTTGACTAAAACCAATCTACAAGCTTAGGCCACACATCACGTTGCTAAATAAATAAATACTAAATAAATCAACCCATAATTAAATATTTTAGAATCTGAGTGAAATGTCTTTTTCTTAACATTATTTTCGAAAATCATTTGGTGATTCCCCAGCTAAACAGTTACTTAGTAAAGCAAAGAATCCAAAACAGGTTTGGAAGCAAAAAGCCCCCGGACTCCATCACTACATACCCGTAGGTCAATATTAGAAATACTGGACTATCTGTTAGAAAATATCAGAAATAGAGCATTAGTTAATCATGAGAGAAGCTCATGATGGAACAATATGCAGCCATTAAAAAAGAATGTTCAGAAGAATCTGTAATGGCATTGAAAAATGATTAAGATGTTATTGCAAATGTTATAAAACAACATATGTGATATGACACCAATCCTATAAAAGTGTGTGTGTGTGTGTGTGTGTGTGTGTGTGTGTGTGTGTGTGAGAGAGAGAGAGAGAGATGTTTGTTTCATGAACAAACCAGAGGGCCCCTGCACACCGGCACTTGGTTTCTGTGATTCTTCACCATAGGCTGAGACCCATTAGCCCAAAATCCTGCTGGTACCAATCTCAAATTTTTACACATCTAATTATCTTAAATATTACCCAAATAAGCAGATTTTCAGTGAATTGGAGTCTGCTAGCTTTGCACACTTCACAAATCTGTGCCCAACACCTGTAGCCACAGATAACATAAGCTTTGGGTGTAAAGATCTCAAGCTGCTGCTACCCTTCTGAGCACTCAGACACAGAGATCCCCTGCTGTCCTGCCCAGTGTCCTGCCTAGATACACAATCTCTGTTGATCTCTGCCCTTTTTCCTTTCTGAACTGGGACCTCCGCGCTTACCCTCAGGACAGACTTCCACAGCAAGGAACATCTCTGCCTGCAAACCTGTCAAAGTGCCTAACACAGCTTGTGTGTGCTACTGCCACCTTGTGGTCATATTTTTTTCTTTCATTAGCCCCCAAATCCTTTGAACTCCTTAAAATGTCACCCAGCATCTCCTTTCCCCATGAGACGTAGAGAAGATTGGCTGCAACCTTATGCCACAAACCCACATTTCTCCAGATATTTTCAGTGCTTACTATTTCATCTTTACTTTTGTAGAAAGCTTCTGGCTTCTACTCACGATAATTGCTTCACTTTGATTGATTCAAATATGAAACCAGTTTTTTCCCTTAATTTCCACACGAAAATAGACTCACACATCACATGTGTGATACTGACTTAACAGAAGGTTTGACTCTGAGTTGGGGAATGTTCTACTTGCAGCAATGTAAACAATAATATCAAATGGAACATCCCTCGTTTTCCCCTCGTTTCCCTTCTCGGAAGTCTTTCTCTGTTACCTACCACCACAGGTTTCTCAGTGGCCCTTGGCCCTCCCTATTTTCTTTCAGATTCTCTCTCTTCACCATCGCTACTCTGCTCCACCTTCCCTTTTTGCAATGCCCACAATAATTCACTGATGACATGTGGTTTTAGTCGGAATAGGTGGGACAGGACCAGCACTGCACCTTGAATGGTACTGGAATAGTGGATGGGAGAAGGGCAAGCTCCCCAGAGCCCTGTCTTAGTGGCAGAGCTTTTCAACTTCCAAAGATGGAAATGAAGATACTCTATGTATTTACAGTAAGCATGCAGTTTTTGAGAAATATGTGACAGGAGAAACAGAGACAAAATCTTAAACATTAAACAAATAGAAAATAAAAGTGATACGGAGCAGTGGGGTACCCAAGAAGGCCCTTTTCGAAGCTTAAGTGCTACAGAAATCAGGAGGGAGAGTGAGCACAAGGAACCTGGCAGAACCAGAGCAGGGCTTGGAACTTTTGGCAGAGGACATGCTGGGGGTGGGGGAGGGAAAAGAGGAGAAAAGGTAGGTGACATTTTAAAGGAGGAATATGATCTGTGCAAAGTACCAAATATGAGATGTCTTGTGGAATTCTGAGTAGCCCAAATTGGAAAACTGGAGGCGAGAAAAGTAGACTAAGAGGGGCAGATGGAGCTAGATTCGGGAGACATTGAGATATCAGGCTAAGAGTTGACACTATTTTTAAAGCCAGTGTTTCTCTAATTGAGAATTTGTGGAGCTCTCAGTGTCTATCTATAGACTCCAGCTTAAGAAGCATTGCATGACTCTGAAAAGGGTCAAAATCTGCCAATATGCAAGATCCCCTTGCCAAAGCATTTGGAACATTTTCTCCTCTTAATCTGAGTCTTACTGCCTCCCTCTCGTTCTCTTCCAATAACTTTGCAGGAGATAAACTTTACTATTTTCATTTGCAAGTTTTCCCCAAATCCGAGAATTCCTCTGTTATATCTGCAGCAGAAATTACATGTGGTACCACCTTTGCCACCAAAGGTGCCCCTGCCAACGAGCTCATCTGTTACCAGGTACTACGTACAAGGTTGAACAGCATTTTAGTAAAGACTCTGTCCTCCTTCAGTCCTCCCTCCCCTCCCCCACACTAAGTGCAAGCTGGGAACCAGCTCAGATTTATTGGATGTAAGGGCCTGTAATGACTTATCAATCTGGGTTAGAGAAGTCTATTACCCTCCAACCATACATCAAGTGGTTTTCATCTCAGGTCCACACACCACCTCAGGGGGCCCACAGCGGGAGTAGAACAGTAAATTCACTCCAGGGTTAAATAAAACTTTGTTGTGGGCAACAATGACAGACAAGGTCTTGATTAAACATGTGAGATGGCAATTTCTGTATGGGTAACCAAATCTATATTTCAAAGCAAAAACTTAGAGAAGCTTTCAAAGGAAGACATTCAACAGAGCGGGATGCTACAATTGACAGCACAGAATGGGGAGGAGGTATATTTCAGCAAAACTTTGTTACTATCTCTCCTTCCTTTCTTGTTACAATCCTTCCATTTAATGACTTTGTCCTCTAGTTTTTCAAAAAAAATTTTTTCTTTCTATGATATAATAACAACCAGAATACAGCACCAATGAGGAAAATATTGAAGTGCAATAGAGCAAGGCTCAGGCTTTGGGATGAAATGATGTGAAACCTTTTGTAATAGGCTGAATAATGGCCCTCAAATCTATCAGATCTTAATCCCTGGAGCCTGTAAATGTTACCTGATTTTTAAAAAGAGTCTGTGCAAACATGAGTAAGTTAAGGATCTTGAGATAGGGAGATTATTCTGCATTATTTGGTAGGGCCCTAAATATAATCACATATATCTTTATAAGAGGAGAGCAGAGAAACAGTTGACACAAAGAGACCACAGCGAAGGCAATGTGACCATGGGCACAGAGGCTGGAGTTATATGGCCAAGGAATGTAGGTAGCCACCAGCAGCTGGAAGAAGAAAGGAGATTTCCCCCTAGAGCCTTCAGGGGGAGTATGAGTCTGCTCACACCTTGATTTTGGCCCAGTGGAACTGATTTCAGACTATTTTTTTTTTTTTTTTTTGAGACAGGGTCTCACTCTGTTGCCGAGGCTGCAGTGAAGTGGTGCGATCATGGCTCACTGCAGCCTCGACCTTCCAGGCTCAAGCGATTCTCCCTCCTGAGCCTCCCAAGTCGTTTGGACTACAAGGACACACCACCACACCCAGCTAATTTTGTTTTATTTTTTAGTTTTTTGTAGAGACGAAGTCTCACTGTGTTTCTCAGGCTGGTATTAAACTCCTGGGCTCAAGCCATCCTCCCGCCTCAGCTCCCAAAGTGCTGGGATTACAGGTGAGAGGCCCAATTTGAACTTCTGGATGCTGAAACTGTAAAAAAATAAATTTCTGTTGCTTTATGCAACCAAGTTTGTGATAATGTGTTACAGCAGCCACAGAAAACTAATACACTTCTCACTCACAATCCCCTCATACAGAACATTTTTGGAAACCATCCAGGTAGTATTTCTTCCTGGGCATCATCCCGCTTATTGTAAATTAGACTCAAACGCAAAACTACCTTTTCAGGAAAACTGGAGCGCCCATCTCTGCTTTATTGCAAAGTTAGTTAGATCAAATTAGTATCATCTCACCCACTACTTTAAAGGGTTAAATGTGCCTATGAGTGAATAGACTGAGAAGGGAGTTGCAGTGTTGGCTGGGCTGATTGATCCACACTAACCAGGGCAAATTGTAGCACTCATCCACAGTCAGGGTAAGAAAGAATATGTCTGGAATATAGAAGATCTCTTAGTTTAGTATTATCATGCCCTGTGATTAAAGTGAATTGAAAACTACAACAACACATTCCAGACAGAAGTACAAATGGCCCAGACCCTTCAGGCATTAAGATTTGGGTCAACCTACCACATAAAAATGCATGACAGGTTAAGGTGCTTGCTGAAGGCAAAGGGAACAGAATGCATAGTAGAAGAAGGTAGCTATAAATACCAGCCATGGCCAGTTACAGAAAGGAGGACTGTCATTGACATGAGTATTTCTTTCTTATTAGTTATGAATTTACACACACACACACACACACACACACATACATATATTAAGCAAATCTCTTCAATTTATTTCCTCTCTTATTCCCTTATCACATAACATAATATGTTTTGGCTTTATATTTAAGTATTGTTAATTTCACATCCTAGTATTTAAGTTATGGTGTATCAGAGAAGAGTAAACATCAGTCAAAGATTTTACCTTCTTTTTTGGGGAAGGAATTAGTACGTTTTCAATCGTATGGAGGATAGTTGTATCATGTTAGACGGAATTATAAATTTCTATTATTTTTATTTAGAGATAAAGTATGACTTAAGAAGAAGCGTTTGTGAGTACCATGTTGACAAGCGGTAGATTTGTGATGGTTAATTTTATATGTCAACTTAACTGAGCTAAGGGATGCCTAGGTAGCTGGCAAAATGTTATTCCTTCTTGTCTCTGTGACTGTGTTCTGGAATAGATTAGCATTTGAGTCGGTAGTCTGAGTAAAGAAGAACTACCTTTACCAGTGTGCACAGGCATTAGGGCAGCTTCCAATATGCTGAGGGTCCACATAGAACACAAAGGTGGAAAAAGGGTGAATTCTCTCTCTTCTCAAGCTGGGACATCTATCTTCTCTGCCCTTGAACATCGGAGCTCCTGCTTTTCAGTTGCCCCTATGCTTAGGCTTCCCCTGTGTCCCTAGTTCTTAAGCCTATCAGGGGACTTTTTGGCCTCCTATATAATAGTGAGCCATAATAAATCTCCTCTTCTATATCTGTTCATATCCTATTGGTTGTTTCTCTGGAGAATCCTGACTAATGTAGTGCCTGTGTTAGGTCCTTGATCATTCCATTAGGAAAATATAACATATCCATCCATGGACCATGCATCATGGCTCATTCTACCTGCCACTAGTCAGGCGTGTAAGAACAGAATCTCATACGAGAACATGTGAGATGTCTGTCGTGGTATTTTGGAAATAACTATCAGGTTCCTGAGTCCAGGAGAGGGTTTCAAACTGGCCAGTCACTGTTTCCGACTTTTTTCCTTTTCCCTACCCTCACTCTCCAACTCTCAAGTTATTAAGAGAAAAGTTAAAAATGAACAGTCAAAAAACTCAGTATCAAGTAAAAATACATTGTAATTTGGCAATGGCCTCCAATCACATACTTGGGCTTTCAGCATCAAAGGGAACTTGGACTGTTTTAATAAACATTAAGATGAAAAGCAGTGAGCCAACAAAGCGTGGCAGGATTTAAAAAAAAATTCATGCAATGTACAAGGAGTTGCAATTATATTTCCAGTTAAAGAGAGATGAAGGAAATTCAACTCCATTTTCAGCAATTTGCATGTTTCTCACAAAGAGCTTCGCTCTAGTTAATGGCCAAGATGATAAACAGGAGAAGCATGACCTCCTTGTCACCTAGTGCCACTCCCTGCAGGCTCTCTAGGTACTTCAAAGCACTTAGTGCACTCCATTCTGCTGGTCCTCTTCCAAAAAAACTGGCCTTCAGTACTGTGCTTATAAGCAACAGTGTGAGGTTGTGAGGTTGCTCTTTGGCATCCTCAGCCTCTGCCTGCTGGGTCCTTTTCCTGCCTCTCTCCTTCCATCTGCCAGTGCATCTATGCTTTCTCCTCTTCCCCATATCAAAACAAGCGTATGAGTTATTTATCACTGCATGTCAAACTACCTTGCAATTTAGAGGCTTGAAGAAACAACAAATGTTTACTACAAATGTTTACTATCTCTCATTGTTTCTGTGGATCAGAAGTCAAGGAGCAGCTGACTAGTTGTGGCCTGGGGTCCCTCATCAGGTTGCGGTCAAGATGTCGGTGACAGCTGAAGTCACCTCGAGGCTTGACTGGAGCTGGAGCATCCACTTCCAAGATGGCTCACTCACATGGTTGGCTGGTTTGTACTTGCTGTTGACAAGAGGCCTTAGGATTTAGACACATGGAAGTCTGCACAGCTTTGCTTGAGTAGCCTTCAAACATGGCATCTGGCTGTCCCCAGAGTGAGGGATCCAGAAGAGTAGGATGAAAGCCACGATGTCTTTTATGACCTAGCTTCCAAAGTCACACTTCCCTTCTTTTATTCTCCTTTTCTATACATTTTGTGTAAAATTTTGAATATCTTGACATTTACTTGTGGAGATAAAGATAGCAGTGAGGAAGAAATCCATCAGGAATTGTGTTGGAAATAAGCAAATAAAAATAATTTTCCTTAAACAACATTACGGCAATCCACATTTGAAATTCTGTATACGTACTTTAAGAAAGATAAAACAAATCAGACCAGAATAATTTCCAGATATGATTTTTGGTGTTATTATTTTCAATTGACAAATAAAATTATATATGTTTATATATAAAACATGTTTATATTCAAAACATGATGCTTTGAAATATATATATAAAATATGATGTTTTGAAATATATATATAAAACATGACGTTTTGAAATATGTATACATTGTGGAATGGCTAAATTAAGCTAATTTACATATGCATTATATCACATACTTTTCATTTTTTTGTGACGCGAACACTTAAAATCTACTTTCTTAGCAATTTTCAAGAACGCATTAACTATAGTCACCATGTTGTACGCTAGATCTCTTGAACTTATTCCTCCTACATAACTGAAATTTTGCATCCTTTGACCAACACTTTCCCAATCCCCACTGCCCTAGTCCCTGGTCACCATCATTCTATTCTCTGCTTCTATGAGTTCTGTTTTTTTAGATTCCACATATAGGTGAGATCATGCAATATTTTCTTTCTATGCCTGGCTTATTTCACTTAATATACTGTCCTCCAGATTCATCCATATTTTTGCAAATGAAAGAATTTCCTTGTTTTTAAAGGCTGAATAGGTTCTATTGTGTATATATACACCACGTTTTCTTTATCCATCCATTCACTGATGAACCCTGAGGTTGATTCCATATTTTGGCTATTGTGAATAACACTGCAATGAACATGGAAGTGCAGATATCTTTTCAACATACTGATATCATCTCTTTTGGATATATAGCTAGTAGTGGCATTGTTGGATCATATGGTAGTTTGATTTTTAATTTTCTGACATATCTCCGTATTACTTTGCATAATGGCTCTACTAATTTCATTCTTACCAACAGTGTTAAAGGGTTCCCTTTTCTCCACATCGTCATCAACACTTATTTTTCATTTTTTGTTAACAGCCATTCTAACAAGTGTGAGGTGATAGCTCATTGTGATTTTTATTTGCATTTCCCTGATGATTAAAGATGTTGAAGATTTTTTCATAAACCTGTTGGCCATTTGTGTGTTTTCTTTTCAGAAATGTCTATTCAAGTCCTTTGCCCATTTTGTAATTGGATTATTTGTTTTTGTGCTATTGATTTTTTTTTTTTGCTATTGTTCGAATTTCTTATATATTTTAGGTATTAACCTCTTGTCAAATATAAGAGGTTAAGGTTTGAAAGTATCTCCTCACATTTCATAGGTTGTCTCTTCAATTTGTTGCTTGTTTCATTTGCTGTGCCAAAAGTACAGACAACAAAAGCAAAACTAGACAAAGGAGGTTACATCACACTAAAATGCTTCTGTACACTTCATTTCTGTAATATCCTTTTGAGTTAAACAAGTCAACTCTATTCAACGTGAGGGTAATTTTAAACAAAAGTCTGGATGCCGTAAGGCACGGATCATTGGTGCCTATTCTGAAGACTGGCTACCACACTGGCTTTTCCCTTAAACTGTAGTGGGAGTACTAGTCACCAAGTCCCTGTAGATAACAGGAACAAGTTTGGGTAAAGTCATTCTCTCCTATTCTCATGAAATAAAAAGTGTTGGTCAATCTTGAAGTTATTTCAGGAATTGGAAAGAGGAAAGCAAGGACTTCTCTGAGTGTACATTCTTCAGGTAGCTATCCCCTCCTAAGGTGGATAAAGAGAGCTATGGTATGCTAGCAATACTTTTTTCTAGAATGATGATAACGAAGATGATGATAGCTGATGCTTTGTGAGCTTTTACAATGTGCATAATTTTATTTAAATCTACAACAACACTGTGAGGTATGGAGAAGTGAGGTAATTTATGTAACGAAGGCAAACAGTTAAAGAATGGAAAAGTCGGGCCAGGAGTGGTGGCTCATGCTTGTAATCCCAGCACTTTGGGAGGCCGACATGGGCAGATCACAAGGTCAGCAGATCGAGACCATCCTGGCCAACAAGGTGACACCCTGTCTCTACTGAAAATACAAAAATTAGCTAGGTGTGGTGGCACGCACCTGTAATCCCAGCTACTAAGGAGGCCGAGGCAGGAGAATGAACCCGTGAGGCGGAGAATGCAGTGAGCCGAGATCATGCCACTGCACTCCAGCCCGGTGACAGAGCAAGACTCCATCTCAAAAAAAAAAAAAAAAAAAAAAAATAGAATGGAAAAGTCCGAGAATGGAACCTAAACAGGCAGACACAATGGTCTTTACCACTAGGTATATCTACTTCTGCCAAAAGCAGTGAACCAGAAGATCCTCATCTGTCCCCCTTACTTAATCTCCCCCGAGGTCCCTAGAGCCACAGCACTTAATCTTTTTTTTCTGACAAGTAATTCAAGGCAGATAACATTAACAGGGCTATAGTTTTCCATGGGTCTATTCAATATTATGCACAATTCCCATCATACTGGCCATAAGTCCACTGACCTCTTCCTCAAAAAAAATTTTTTTTGAGTGAAATGTTACAAGTCAGCAAAAGGGTTTTTACTTGGAGGATAAAGTTGCATTTGCACTAATTTATACATTAAAGTATAAATTCTTCATAAAATCTGGTTCTTCAACCATTATCAGACACAATAGTTTACTGATCTAATAGATGTGGAAGATTGTTGGCAAAGATAGCCCTGTAGTCCTGCTATTCCTCTCAATGTGACTTTACCATGCTTTCCATTAAGAGGTACAGTTCATTTCTCTTCTCCTCAATTCTATACTTAGCCATATGACTTGTTTGGTCAATTTGATATTAGAAAACATAATACAAACAGAGGCTTGGAAAGTGCTTGCACATTGGGGCATGCCTTTTCTTCCTGTTGGAAATAATGAGACCATCTTATGAAGAAGTCCTGGCTATCCTGGTGTGGAAACCACATGAAGGAGAAATGACGTGCCACTGACCAACAGCCTGGTACCTACCAGTCATGAGACTATGCCAACTTTAACCATCCAGCCCCAGCTGAGCCACCAGCTACTTGGAGCTTCAAGAGCAAGCTCAGGCAATACCAGCAAAAGGACCATTCAACTGAATGCAGCTCCAATTGCCAACCCACAATAAAACATGAGCTAATATATGCCTGTTGTTTGAGCATAAAGTGCTATTAATGCAGTCAGGCTAAAAGATGGTCCTGTGGTGTTTCTCAAAGTGTGGTTCACTGATCAGACCACCTCTAACAGAATCATCTGGGGCCTTGTCAGAGAGGCAAATTCCCGAGATACTCCTCAGAGAAATTAAGTCAGAAATCAGCACCATGGCCAGGAATCCATCATTTTGAACAAGTTACCAGATGACTATTCTGCACATGAACATTGGATAACTCCCTCACATTCTACTGAAGGCTTCAGTGAGCATGTCAGCTTAGAATGAGGAAGGCTGCATGGAAGACTGGGCAACAAGGATTTGAGTACTAAGACAACTATAATTTTGTTTTGTTTTCTTCTCCCTCTCTCCCTCCTCTTTTTCCCTCCTCTAGTCCCACACTTTTCATTATTGCTTTTTGTTTTCAATAATCTGAACATCTTTCTCTTTATTTTATTTTCAGTTTATATACTGGTGTGACAGCCTACAGCCTTGGTAGTGTAGCCTAGACTACAGAATGATCCCCAGGGAGCCATCAGAAAAGAGCCATATCAAATAACTAGGGGTGGGTAGAGTGTGAATTCTTATACTTTGGAAATGATAAAATGCTAAATAGTCTATTATCCTGGGATGGAAACAGTAGGTGTTACAAATATAAATTCAGTGTTGAAGCTCAAGAGAAACAAGAATAAAACGGGCTGGAATGAATGTTCAAGTTTATCAATGCTGTAAGATACACATTGTCATGATATGTATCTAATTAATAGTTTGCATGTTTCTCTAAAGAGTATCAGAAAAGTTTCAAGGGTGTATGCATTCCAGCTTTTTGCTCCTCTGACGCCTTCCAGGCAAATACTGTTAATCACGTATAGTCCTAACTGTAGACACTCACTTGAAGGGTGCCTAAACAGGTACTACAATACAAAAAACAAATTCTCCTTTACAAGTCTGCCAGGGATTTCTAAACATTGTGAGATTCTTCTTCTTCTTTTTTTCTTTTTTTTTTTTTTTTACATTTTGTAAATGTTTTCGAGAATCTATTACATTTCAAGACCATTGAACAGTGAAGATAGGGAAACAGTCCTTATGCTCAAAGCATTTACAATCTTATTAGAAAACAATGGGATTGATAGCTACAAGGCAGTACGGAAAACATTGAACTGGTGGCATGCGAAGTTGCCTAGAGAATAAGAGAGAGAGAGAAAGAAAGGAGGAAGAAAAGGGGAAGGGAGGAAAGGGCAGGAGGGGAGCAAAAGGCAGAAGAGGAGAAGGTTTCACAGGCATAATGCCTGGACTTTGTTTTAAGAAAGGATGTGTAGGTATCTTCCAATCAGAAAAAGAAAAAAATACAAAGGCAAGAGAGAATGCAGCTTACTTGAAGAAGTTTAAGTATTTGACCATACCTTAAGATCACAGTGCTTTGGCCGGGTGTGGTGGCTCACGCCTGTAATCCCAGCACTTTGGGAGGCCAAGGCAGGCGGATCACGAGGTCGGGAGATAGAGACCAATCTGGCTAACATGGTGAAACCCCATCTCTACTAAAAATACAAAAAATTAGCCAGGTGTGGTGGCGGGCACCTATAGTCCCAGCTACTCGGGAGGCTAAGGCAGGAGAATGGCGTGAACGCGGGAGGTGGAGCTTGCAGTGAGCCCAGATAGCGCCACTGCACTCCAGCCTGGGCGACAGAGTGGGACTCCATCTCAAAAAAAAAAAAAAAAGAAAAAAAGATCACAGTGCTTCACGGAAGAGGAAATGGTGAAAGCAAGGGCCAGTCTACAAAGATTCTTATGTATATTGCTAACAGATTTGATCCCATATCCTCTAAATGATGGGGAGAATAAAAGAATTAAGTTAGTTCTTTGAGTTAAGGTATCAATGCTCTTATTAAAATGTAAATGTATTACCCAGGAGCATTATTGCAATGTCAGCTCAACAGAACCTGTTAATGCCTTTGCAAAGACTGGCTAAATTGTCGCTTCAAGAAGCCAAACACAGGGCAAAAAGGCAACACTAAGTTGTACATTTTAAAATGGCTAAAGTGGTAAATTATATCACAAATGAATTTTACCTTAATAAAAGAAAGGGACTACTTATTAGTAATTATAGATGAGGACGGAAAGGGCAGAGAATAAGACTACTTCAAGAAAGTTTCAAATGCAATTTTCCAAAATTAAACTTGCAGAAATTTGAAAATATTCCAGAAGAAACACTGGCATTTTTTTCTTTTTGAGAATGACAAGAATTAAAAGGACCATTGTGAAGCTGAAGACAATATTCATCACTGTTCATTTCTTCTGAACCCAAACTGATGCTTATCTTGACAGCCTCAAAGCTACAGCGGCAATGTCAGCTTTTCCCCAGGTTCCTTTGTAAGCTGCACAGAACTGAAACACAGACAGGCTGAAAGCCTCTCATTTTACAGCATTCTATTCTGAAGCAATCAGGAAATGTTAATTGGGATTTCAAGGCTTCTTTCTACATTTTTTTGCTTTACTTTCAGTAGTTTGCCCCCATGCCAATCAAATTCTTTATGCTTTTAGCCTCTAAATGTTACTTTATTGATTCATTCATTTATTCACGCATTCCCTCATTCACTCATCTATAAAATACATGGAGTGTTTACAGAGCGGAGGCCACATCCAAGGCAGGGAAAACATGATTTTCTATCCTCATAGAACTCTCAGTGTATTATAAGCGACAAATTTAAATATTTGCAGTACCGTTTGGTAAAATGTAATGATAGATGCATATATATATATATATATATTTGAACAAAAAAGGAAGTATTCAACTTTATGGACTTGGACAGGGGCAGATATTATTGGAACATAGCACAGAGAATGACCATGGAAGCTGAAGTTTTTCATTTGTCCCCTGATGGTGAGTTAGCTAGACTTTTGTTTATGTATTTTGTGTTCTGGGGGTTTGTTTAGTAATATTATGCCCTTTTGCTTTTAAATGACTTAATTAAATCTTATAATGTTACTTGCTCAATGTTACTTGCTCATGTTTAAAACAAACAGAAAACGGAAACAAAATTCTAGAGAGATACACAATCTGTGTTCTATTTTAGGAGTAGTTCTTCCTGAAAAGATATTTTTTTTCTTTTTTGTCTCATCCTTTTTGTCATTATATTCTTACATAATCAGGAACATAATGCATGCACAGTTTTGCCTCTTGTTTTTGTATTTACTTCATTAACTTGAGCACTTTTCTATGTCATTAAATATTCTTAATACATAATTTAAAAATTTTAATGATTACATATTATTTTTTCCTAGATTTGCCTTGTCTTTAGGTTACCTGGGAAACACACTCTGAAATAGAGGTTTACATGCTGGGGAGGACGCTTTGATTGCTGCCTGTAAGGAAGCAAGACAGGCAGGGTTGGGCAGACGGAGAGCTTGGGATGTAGTGCAGTTGTGATGGAGGCTTCAGGCCATTCCAGGGGGTAGTTCTCAGCTAGGCTGGCCCTTTGGAGCTGTGCAAGCCTCTGTACCCTTGCATGAACTGGCCACTGGATGTGGGTTCATATAACCCTGGGCAAAGCAGCTTCCTTCAACCCAAGGCTCTAAGAGCAGAAGGCCTCAGTGAGAACAGTAAGTGGCCAACACTCCTGACAGCTGGTGGGTGAGTGCCTTCGCCCTGACAGGGAGAAATGGATGGCAAACCACAGTAATTCATGTATCCACTGTCTTCTTGTTGGACATTTAGGATGTGTTTTGAACGATGAAAAGGAAGGAAAGAAGAAAGAGCATTCCAGGTCAATAGAACTGTAAGAACAAAGTCCAGGCACATAAAAAGAAAAAAGAGAGAAAACAATATACAACTCTTCATAGCAAAGGGAGAAGATTACAATCACACAGTGATAAGAGATGTTGGGGAGAGGTAGCCATGCGAGGAGCCAGATCATGGGGCTTGGGGTTTATATAGTAAGAAATAGGAGATATTGAATGGTTTTGCCCTGTTTGCACCAGGAGGGTAATGAGGGCAGCTGCTTCTGCTCCAAGGCAGGCCATTATCTTTCGGTTCTGGGCGGGGAGGCCTGGAGACCGCAAAGTTGCTACCAGAACCGCTGCCATCTCAGCCACAATTTGCAGGGGCCTCTCCAGCTGTGTCTGCCTTTAGCCATCTATGGCAAGAGCCCAGTTCAATGCAGAGAGCCTCCAGGCCTCGACTCAGCTCTCATCCAAATGTCTTGCAAGGGTGGTTTCTGCAGAGGTATAGCAGTTCACTGAGCCTATGGGAGGGGACTATGCAGTGAAGTCAAGGGCAACAGGCTACCAGACAGAAGCAAATATATACTGTGCTCTGACTGGAAGCCAAGCATCCTTGGCATGACTCTTCCATGCTCATTTTTGGACTCGGTGAGATCGAGAAATCCTGGTCTAGAGAGACAAAATAGCAAATTTTATTTAGTACCTAAATAGTTTAATCTTTTCCCCTAGTAGATGAATCAATTGATCGACTGGTTGATTTTTGGAAAGGGAAGAGCTGAGCTGATACTAGGCGGTAGGAATCAATCACGGTGGGGAATTTGTTCCTGAATAGCAAGCAAGGCCAGCTCAATGGTTATGGCTGCTATGAATTAATAAAGATCTTGGCCTTAAGGCCAGAAATCCCCATTGTTTAAGTTTGTCAGGCTTTATTAAGCCAGCAGCTCTGTGGTGATTGAGAGCAGAGTGGGGCGGGCAAGAGAGCAAGCGTGTTGCCATGGTTACAAGAAGAGAAGCAAGGTGCGTGGGTGTCGCCACTGTCTTGACTCCAGGAAGTTTATTTAGCGATAGGCTCACACGCTGATGGGGAGAAATGGCTTTGAATCTCTCAGAATCATTATGGAATGAGCGATCTGGACCAACTATCCTAACAGTGTGCTGGTATCCAAGCGACTAAAATATTCCTTGACACGCCTGAAGAATCCGGGAGACTCCAGTGAAGCTGGCAGTTGTGAAGGAAGCAAAATACTAGTGGCTTAGTCAAGGAGGCTAAGATGCTGTTGACTCAAATTCCTTGCAAAGGCAGAGTTTCAATGTGCATTTACTCATTCACAAATATGTACTCTATTGGACTACAAGTGCCAGACACTGTTCTAGGGTGTTGTAAGCACCTCTTTTCACCTGTCATGCCAGGTAAGACAAGTAGGTTCACTGAGTCTGCCCTGCATGAGAGTCTTGCAATTTGTGATAGGAGAACTCAGCCAGGGCAACTGAACTACATGCCACAAAATATGGTGTGGGTCAAAAACCATGAGCCCTCGGGTGTGTATGTGCTGGGCTAACAGGAATGTATCCCTAAATCTAAGAGTCTACCTTATAACTACACAAATGCAGTGTCATTGTGATTCTCAGCAGATATTTTAAAAATGTGTTGTTAACAATAATTTAGATACATTTTAAAGAATAAGAGCAAAAAGCAGAAGAAAAGAAGGAAGATTGGTATTATGTCCATTAGGGAGCTGCTTAGTGGATAACTAAAAATCCTTTGCAGATATCATGTAAATCGGGAAAATCAGAAAACTTGGCTGACAAACATTTCCTGGTTGGCACATTTATCAGTGTTTTTTTAATGCAGGAGAAAATGCCTGAGGAAGCATAAGGAGGAACCCCACCACTGGGCTTTGTGTAGTGCTTAGCAAGGGGTCTGGGGGATTCATTGTACCTCTGCCGTTGTGGTTGCATTTGCGCAGTCAAAGAGTTGAGTTGGAAGATCTTCACTTCCAGCTGTAATAGTCTAAGGTTCTGTGGCACTTAAAATAACATCTACCCAAACACCTCCCAAGACCCTACTTCTTTGGCCAAGCAGCTGGGTGGTCATTAGTGTGTAGTCAACAGTTAGGATTGCTTTTACGCCTATAAGTAACACATTCTGCTGGGTTGGCAGGCCTATGGACTCCTTCAGAACAAAAATCATTTTAAATGTTTCTCCTTCTCATGTCACTGTTTGTGGCAAACTCTCAGAAAATAACTGGAAATATCAAAATAATATAGCAGAATGTTCATAAAAAGCCCTTGATCAAAAAGGAGGAGTCCTGTCCTTATCTACCATGTGATCAGTTGAGAAAACTTTCTACCCCTCAATTTTCTCTTCTGCAAAATGGGATTAATGAAAACTACGTATGATCTTTAAACTCTGTAAACTAAAAATAAAAAGCTATATGGGTATTGCAAGACCAGTATTTTATATGGAATTCCCTAAGTATTCTTCCCTCAAAATAACTCATCTTACAGAATGACAAGAAGACCCAATATTCTATTACAGCTCTCAAGAGAAACTGCAGAGCAGATGTTGAATACAACAAGGTTATGCTTGCAGATGCAGGGAAACAGGGAGAAAGTTAAACAGCTGCTTCTGGAGGCCACTCACTATACATACTTATTATTTTCTTCTTTAAAAATAAATGTGTGAATAAATGTCTCTCGAGGAGCTACTATGGAGTTTTAATTTTTTTTTCCTAGCTAGGTTGTTTTTTTGTTCTAATTTTTAGTATGAAAGGTATTGTTTCCTTTTATTTCTTTAAAAGCAAGAGGGGTATCTGCTAGGATAGCAAGAAGATCCTCAGACCATATGTTTCCATTTTGTGGCTTGTCGCATGAAAGTATCATGGCCCTCTCCAAAACACACAAAACAAATCCAAATGTTTTTGTTAGAGATGTAGCTTTCTCAGGAGCTCAAGTCCAGTTTGAAGTCTTGGTCCTTTCCTTTGCCTGCTCATGGGGATATGCAAAAAGACTGAAATGATCAAGGGACAAAAGAAAGGCTGGGCTCAGAACGTAGGCTGCCTCCTGTCCCCCTTAAATCCTTGTGTTCCCTAATACAGCATTGGAGGACTGCCTGTGAGTGGGAGCCAGAGAGAAAAGGAGAGATGGAAGTACCGGGCCCAGATGCAAGCTGGATGCTCTGCAGACCCAAGGCCATCCTCAGATATCTGCTCCCAAGAAGGTTCAAGATTTTCTCTTTAAATTAACATTTAGGGCCTAAAAGTATTATTTAAAGAACCAAAAGCATACATGTTCCATCGGAATGGTGTATTTCAGAAAGTTAGTTCAGGACAATTATATGCTATCCTTATTGAACAACAAGTAATTTCGTTATCTTGTCCCAGTTGGGAAACAATCATTTATATTCCCAATAGTTTGAATAGAGTAGCTATTTGGGTGTGGCAGGCGGAGGTCTAATCTTGAATCTACAGAGTTATGTCTCAGTCTTCCTTAAAAAAAAAAAACAAACAAAAAAAAACTTTGTATACTTCTCATCCCATGGATTTACTTTTAAAAAGCTTTATGTAAACCTTTTAAATAAACTGATTAATATTTACACAGAATGAGGCCTTACACATATTCTCTGACAAAAATATAAAGAATGAATTTTTAAAATGAGTTAACTTCACCTATTCCAAAAGTGAAGATATGTAAATTCAAATTCTCATACAAGTAACCACATGAGGAACCTTTTCTATGCTCATTGGCCAGGAGGAGACCATGTCACTGAAAAGTGTTAGGCTGAGAGCACTGATTCCTAATATACCATGGAGACTGAGCTTATGATGAAGATTAAGAGAGATATTGCCAGAGTTGGTGAAGTTCCAGGATCAACCGTGCACATCAGTTTGGGAAACTGCACTTCATGGTGGGTGGGAGTTCTGATGAGACACTTGCCTTTCCATGTGGGAAGGAGCCCCTGTCTCTTGATACTTTCACAGTACTTTGCATGGCATTTAAACACTTGGCTGATTACAGATGAAACACTTGCATTGGGCGCTAAAGCAAAGCAAAATGTATAGGAATAAGGAATGAAGGATGTATGTAAAGGAATGAAGATAGTATATATGGTTTATGGTACGGTAACCAGGAGTTGAGTGTAAGGATCACTGAGGCTTGATCCCTGTCTTTCCTTTACCCCTACCATATTTACCTAATGCCCACTATGGGCAACATCTGGGAAATCTTACAGCCACAAGACACAGTCCATGCAAAGACTGCCAGTAGCACCCTAATATTCATTGTCTCCTTGCTTGTCTTTAGTTGGAAACAAGGTCACCCAGAATAAAGACTCTTTTCTAGCCTTACTTGCAGCTAAATATTAGGTTGATGTAAAGGAAATTGTGTAATCACCATGTGACTAAGTTCTGGCCAATGAGATGTAGGCAGAAGGGATGCATGCAATGTTTACAGGGTTTCCTCAGAAGGAGAAGGCATGCCTTTCTCATGCTTTTTCTCTTTCCTGCCAGCAAGAGGCTAGAGATGAAGCAGTCATCTCAACTCATGGAGGAGAAGCTCCATCTTGAAGATGTACAATCCTCATCAGAAATGTGGATTTCTGACGGTTGTAGACTCATAGCAGCTGTGACCCATGCAGCCAGACTTCTATGACAGTTGAACATGCATTGCCCAGTTGTTTAAATGACTATTATTTTAGATTTTCAGCCATCCACAGCTAAACACAATCTCTGTACTAAACCCTTCCAGATAATTTGAATCTGCACCTGTATTCTCTGGCTTAGATGGCTGAAGTCAGAAGTCAGAAACATGGTTTTGCACGTATCCTGGGTTTGGCCAGTTTGGGATGCACTTAGCTCTCTTGAGCTTAGTCAGCTGCACTGAAGGCATGCCAGAACACTCACACGATCTCAAGCTTTTGCAAAGGCTATTCTGTACTAGGAGTCACAAACTCAAATGCAGGTGAGTGCAGAAGACCAAGCTGACGAGTGGTTAAGACTGGCAAACTGGAGAGTGCACTCTCAGCCTAAAGAGGAGTGCAGCTCTGCAGTCCCACCTATGGGCAGCTACACAGCAAGGCAGGCCCTAGAAAGAGGAGTCTCCAAGTTTTTAAGAGTCATTGGAAATCTGGATTATTATATGAAAGTGCCCAATTTTTAAATTTTAGCAACTAAAATAATAATAATAATCAACTTTGTGGGTCCAATAAAATGTGGTTTCAGTCAAGACTTGGCCCACTGGCTAGCTATTCTCAACTTCTAGTCATGATTACTGGGGAGGGCAAGGGATTACAAACTGAAGAGTTGAAATGTACACGCTCCCAACACAATCAAAGTCATTACCGTGTAGACAGAATTTAAGCTGTTAGAGATGGAATAGACATGTCAAAAGTGCCTGTAAGCCCAGTACTTAGGGAGGCAAAGATGGGATGCTCCTTTGGGGCTAAGAGCTCGAGGCCAGCCTGGACAACATAGTGAGACCCCGTCTCCTAAAAAAATGAAAAGAAGTGAGCTGAGCATGGTGGTGTGCACCTGTAGTCGCAGCTATTTGAGAGGTGGGGCAGACGGATCCCTTGAGTCCAGTAGTTCGAGGTTGCAGTTTGAACTAGGATCCCACCACTGCACTCCAGCCTGTACCACAGAGTGAGACCTTGTCTCAAAAAACAACAACAACAAAAGAAATGTCAAAAGTACCTAAAATCAGGGTCATAAATTATAAAATATAAGTACAGTTTAATTTAATTTTAGATATTATAAAAATAGCACCATTCTTCCCACTCACCCCCTCCACTATCCTCACCCTATTAAGATGGGAAACTAAAAACTAAGATATTTCAGATGAGCCATGTTGAGGAGAGAGTTACAGTAGCCCACCTACCTCACCTCAGGTACTTCAGTAAAAAGCCACTATTGCCAGATAACAGGTAATCTCTTCTGCTACCAGTATACCTCATCCCTGGCAACAGAAGACTAGGGGTCAGAGCCTCAGGTCCTCCACTTTTGCCAAGTCCCTTTTCTCCCTTCCTAGGGCAGCAAGTTATCTGGTTCCCATATCTCCTTGTGATGTTAATTACACCTGCCCACTAGTCCTTATGCCTAAGGGGTGGAGAGGTGGGACTGTAGACTTGGCTGTCCTCCAGAAACCACATATTCCTCCTACCCCTGCCTGGCACCCAACACTCTCCCTTTGCAATTAACCTTGCCATCCTGTTCCTCCAGGCCAAGAAATAATGCCAAAGGCATGAGTGTACAACAGGCAAATTGCGGCATGCCTGCAGGGTTAAGGAGTCACGGCGTTTCTGGAATTTTCACTCTATGTACAATTCACTCTGTAACAACCTCCTTGAGCTTAAGTTGCTCTCAGAATCACTCCTAGATAGTTTTGACCTCCTGGTTTAGGGTCTGTCAGAACTGTGACTAAAGCAAATGCTAACACAAACCGGCTGGAGTTGTTTTTATTTCAATTAAGTGAATGGCTCCCTAGAAGCTTAAAGCTTAACGCCCAACCACTTAGGACATAGCCAGCAAGGTCGGGCCCTCAGAATCAATCAAACCCCCATCTGATTGCATAAACTGAGCAGTGGCATACAATGTAAAGAATAGGCACTTTTTATTTTCTTTATGCCTCTGGTTTGCAGCCACAAGGGGGGGCAAAGCTTTGCAGAGCACTGTTTGCCCACTGTATGGTTCACTTAACTAAACTTATCCCTGTTGTGCTACTTTGTAAAATGAATACTTGTAAACAAAATGATTTCTGTTTATTGATACCGATTACAATTCAAAATATTTCTTAAGACTTAAAACGTATGTATGAAGATACATGCTTTCATATCTACATACAAATTTGCTAAGAAAAGACAGTTAACCACATTGAAAAAATAAAGAACTGGAAAATGTAATGAAATTCCAGAAAATGTGCTGTGCTACCTCACTGTGTGAACAGAAGATTGTTAAAAGCCTTATGATTCAATGTGTGTTCAATGGACCAGCATTCAGGGAGCTTGTAAGTGGAATTTCAGGCATCAAGGGCTAGGAGTTTGCTAGAAGTGCATAATCCCAGACCTGAGTCAGAATCAGAAACTGCATTTTAACAAGGTTTGGAAGTGACACCTTTGCACTGATTACAGTGTGAAAGAGGCAGAACAATGATAATGAAAGGCATCGTTAGTCCATAGTCCATGTCACTTAGTCTGGAGAAAGGACAAATGGCCTTAAGTCCTAATTACACCATGTAACAAAATTACTTGACTTCTCAGTTTTCCTCATTTGTAAAACGGGAATGATAGCAGATCTCATATGATAGAGATAATTACTTAGTAAACTATTGAGGATTGCTCAACTATAAAGTTGTGTTGCCATTATTTACCTGCATTTTCATGCATGTACACAACCATCTTGGGCACTTTTTGAACATATCTAACTAGAGGAAGTCACCTTGAGAATCCCCTGGAAATGTTGGCTAGAACTAAGGACAAATGGACACTTGCCTAAACAGGAAAAGCTAGAATAAGTGTAAGTGATGAATAATTTGCTTCCGAGTATAAAGATAGGCCATAAAGACAAGTCCTAACTTCCACTGAAATGTGTGGTAACAAATTGAATATATGTCAAAGTAAGGAAAATACTGAAAATAAAACTTTAAAAAATCTTTGATAGGCATAATCGTAAAATACTACTCATGCATCACCAAAAACACAAGGAACAAATGAAGCAGGAAAAAATGGAAACGATGACAAAAACAAAAAAGATATAAAGTCAAAATCTACCCGACATTATTTAGTTCAGCTCTATTAGGTGTGCACACCCAAAAGCTATGTAGATCCTCTCTCCCATCTGTACTTATAAGGACACCTCTAGCTGCTTCCTTGAGTTTGGATTCTTATGAAAGGAAGCTTGTCTCAAATAGTCAAAGCAAATTGTTCATTTCTTTTATGCAAACTGCTTCTATCTATTTCAAATCCTCTCCACCCGATGAGTTAGGTCAACAAAGACTTCTACGGATGTAGAAGTAGTTACACTACTTCAGTTACTAAATGTACCTGGTTTTAAGAAAATTGTTTAAAAATATACACTTAAGTTTTACTCTATTTGAAGTAAGAAGAGCTTCACCAACACACTATACCAATTTCATTTTATAGAAAGTTTTCAAATGCATGCATTGCAATCTGCAATTTCAACTGGCAAATGAACTCATATCTACTAAATTGATAAATCAGCAGCAACAAATCAGAGTGAAATGAGGGTTGCCTTATTTGATATAGGAATGCAATATGGCTTGAATTAATAGCTGTATGACATCTAAGATGTATAATACCTGTATCATACACACTTTTGTATATGTGCATGTGGCTGGGCAAGCTATGTGTTCTAATGAAGAAAGCTGTCATCATCATTAATTAATTGAGATATACAGAAGGACACATGGCTAAATGTATGTAGCTGTATCTATTATCCAGTTTATTACTGTCGTTTCATACACAAGGTAATGAGTTTGGGATAAATGTCCACAACTCTCTCAACGTAGTTTCTTTTTTTTGAAAATGTTAGTATTTCAGATCATATTTAAAGTCCCAAACAAGTCAAACACTTTGTGAGTCTATGCTGTTAAAGGTCACATTCTAATTGAACACCTTTCTCTATCCTTGATGTATCCGTGTTGTCCTTAAAATCAAGAAGCTACATCAACTACTTAAAACACCCACTTCTCTTAGAAATAGAATTAGTTGAACACAGCTTTGTTTAGGGGAAATGTGCACTGCAACAAAATGAAATTTTCAATAAACAAAAAAGAAAATGACAAGAGTACTTTTCCATCTTTGTGCTGGGGGAAATCAGAGACATGGCAATGCTCCCATGGAAAGGGCACTTTTCTGCACATCGTATTCTTGAGGAGCAGCATACCCAGGCCTGGGCTTAGCTTGAAATGCAGCCATTGTCTTTTAATTTTCCTCAGGAATTCTTCAGGGAGAGAAAATGGCATGAGCAATGGCCTCTGTGGGGGAAAAAGAGTTCCTTTTCTTCCTATCAATACCCTTCACTGCTTCATTATCTAAACTAGCCCTGATTTTTCACTGTTGCTGTTTTTCAAATTGATTTTGGGATCTAGCCTGTTATTCCCTTGCAATTTTGCTAATATCCAAGAATGTAAGTTTATAGACAAATGTGCTGGTATACCATTTTGCAGCAAAAATTATTATTCACTTTTCTAAAGGATAAACAATAAGCTTTCATACTTAAAGTATGATCTATCTGGCAGAATAAGATTTACCTAAGTCCATATTGCTATTATTTGCTTGAATCTATATGTGTTTAGAAACCATAGGAAACATGTTCCAACCATTATTTTTCCTTTGAAATGATACACAATACTACAGAATTCAGAAAAGAAGAACTGGATGCACCATTATGTGAATGACGTAAGAGTTCCATCCAACAACTGTGAAACAACACATTTAACCTCAAAATAGAGATGTTCTCATGACTAGAGGAATAATTACCAGTGACAATCCTATGAGATCCTAAATATTCTCATAAGATTCCCAAACATTGCTAGTTGGCACTCTTTACAAAATCCCTTTGTTACTAGAACAATTGTGAATAGTATTTCATGGTAACATTATATACCGTCCCCATAAAAAACTACTAATGGGTCACATTCTCTATACAGAAGTCTCTGCTAGGTGTCATGGCTCACGCCTGTAATCTTAGCACTTGGGGAAGCTGAGGAGGCAGGAGAATTGCTTGAGCCCAAGAGTTCTAGACCAGGCAACATAGTGAGACTCCATCGCTACGAAAAACAAAAAATAAAAAAATTAGCTTGCTTTGGTGGTACATGCCTGTAATCCCAGCTAAAGGCCTGAGGTGAGAGGATGAAGCTGAGGCAGGAGGATTGCTTGATCCCTGGAGGTTGACGCTGCAGTGAGCCGTGATTGTACCACTGCACTGCAGCCTGGGTGACAGGGTGAGACCCCACCTCAAAAATAAATAAATAAATAAACAAATAACAATGTTCTCTTCAGTTAGGGTTTGGGTCTATGGCTTGTACTCATCAGGGCCACTATGATTTGGAAACCTGTTGGCCTCTCCCTGCAGTGGTCTGCTTACTCTTGCTCAGGTTGCTGGCCGATCTGTACTGACTTCTCATACAACCAGCACTGTGAAGCAAGGGCCCACTATCTCAACAGATGGCACAGATAGCCTGGTAGCTGGGAGCACACTGCAAGGGACATGTGGCACGCTGACTTTGTAAATACACTGCAAGGGGAAAATGATTAGCCACGTATGTCTGTGATTTACCGGTCAGCTGGAAGCCACAGACCCCGAGTCTGCTCAGTCTCTAAGAAAAAGGAAGGAACACACTGGCTCGATAAGTGAAACGAATACAGGGCAGCCCTGCTCAGACTTGGACTTGGTGCAGCCTCACCCTGTAATGAATATTTTGTGGCTCCATAGTTTAGGAGGGTGGTAGAAAGGTGTGCAACTAGGTTTTAAAAATGTGACTCAGCTTCCCCACATCACCATAAACCCAGTGTGGTAATACTCTGATGTAGCTATTTAGGGACAAATGGCTTGTCAATAGGTAACTCGAATGGGCAGCATCAGCTTATAAAGGGAAGTCTTACTGGATCCATGATCCCTATTTTATCTTAGTGTGTTGGGGTGGTGGGAAGAGGAAGGAGAGGGCATGACAGGGGAGACATCACTCTTGGTAGCAGGTGACTGAGAATCCTATAGGCCACAAGCCAAAACCCCTCAGCAGGTTGGTCTTTAGAGGGGAGGGACAATTCTGGAGACAGCTTGGTTCTTTTTCTGCCAAGCTCCTAACAGACACATGTCTTGGTTATATAAAGAGCAGAATCGGAAAAAAAAACTCAAAAAGAGCAATTTCATTAAACTCTGGAACACACTAGAAACAAAACTACTAGCAAAGACAATAGTACAGCTTCAGGAGCCCTGGGGGGCCATGAATACAGAAGTGCCCTCAGCAGAAGCCAGGGAGCCTCCCATGCCAGTGGAGCAGCAGACATTGTGATGCCAGAAGAAATGGTGCCACAAAACCTCGTGCCTGGCAAAGGCAGCACCGGCCATGAGTGAACTGGATGTGAACAGGTGCGAAGAGGTCCCTGGGCTCCTAGGAACAGCTGAGTTCACAGTGTTCAACGGGGTTGGAGGTCCTAAATTAGCCAGCTAGGTGCATGAGCTCTAGGTAAAAATGTGAAATAAATGAATTCGTTACTTCTATCAAAATGTATGATAATTTTTACTTGTTTAGCACTGTGTCAGGCATTTTATGTGTTTGTTATATTATTTAAAACTCACACATATCTATGAGGTACAGGGACTGTTGTTGTTCTGCCATCTTTCAGATTACGGTTGATGTCAAGTGTTAAACTGATGACTTCAGGGTCGCAGAGCCAAGATTCAATTCCAGCATCACCTGACCCAAGGCCCATGGTCTTAACTGTTATTCTCTATTGCTCCCCTCATGAATGACACATAAACTGGCCAAAAATGAGATTTTAAAGAGATATTAAGAAGATTTTTAACTACAAAGTTTCATCCTATAATTTCAAAACATTTGAAATATACTGCCATTTGATGTTCTATTGTTACTATTTTCAATTACAGATTAGATCTTGCTACTTCCCTGCTCGAATGCCTCCTCTTTGCCCCTAGACTGTATCCCCTAATGACTTGGTTCCAGCCCCAGCCCATCTTTTAACCATATTTCAATCTTCCTACCCACCTGTCCGCACCCCAGATTCCTACCATCACTGACCACTGGCCAGGTTCCTGATCACACCTGTTCCTTCACAAATCTTGCTGTGCACTCTTGCCTGCATTCCTGAAAGTCTAGCTTAAGCATCACTTCACTACACAGTCTTCCCTGACCCCTAGTAGAACTAATGGCTCCCTCCTGCATACTTATTGTGCATACCTTTAGATTCACTTATACTCCAGTTTATTTGTCAATTTGCATGTGTCAATTTCCAGTGTCAATTTGCATGTGTGATTCCTTCACAAGATAGCAAATTACTCTGGGGCAGTGATTTTGCCTTCATAATTTCAGTTCTCCAGTGTATGGCATCATATATTTGCTATACAAGAGTCACTCAATACATTCATTGAACTGAACTTCCTGGCTTTGGTTATAACCAAGTGTACCTGAGAATTATGCTGACTCTCGTTTACTCAGCTCTGATAGGAAATAAGCAAAAATCAAGTTTCTCTTGTGTCTTTAGACTTCCCTTATCCCAATTAAAGACATTTTATATTCATTAAATTAAATGCACTTTCTTTTCTATCATCACTGCCCCTCCCTTCTCACTGCCTAAAGATGTACGTTTTCTCTGAAAGTCTTCCACTTTCTCTTAAGGCTGCCAAATAATATACATGTCTCTCAATTAAATTTAATTTTCAGATAAACAGCAAATATTTTAGTATAAGTAGATTCCAAACATTGCATGGAATCTACTTATACTAAAAATCATTTGTTGTTTATACGACATTCAAAATTTAACTGGATGCTCTGTTGTTGTTGTTGTTTAATTTGTTAAATCTGGTGATCCTATTTTCTTTACAACTGTCTTTAAATCATTATTTTCCTCAAGTGACCCATAGCAGCCTCCTCTTTGGTTATAACATAGGGCTCTACTGTTAATGAAATGTCTTTGTGCCATAGGGGCAATAAAACACACAAACATGAATTTGCAGTGACCCCCTATTATTGGTAGGATAAGATGAAAGGCACATATTTGTAACAAATTGTTAGGACTACATGATTGCTCACGCTCCTGCATCTGGTTGTCCCTCACCTTTCAAATTTAACCTGGGAAGTTGTCTTCTATGTGTGTGTTCTTATACTCTTTTCAACCACTTTTCAAGCTCTCTCCCTTGCTAATTTTCCCCAATTCTAGTCAGACCCAGGATTCCTTACCCTGAATCCTTCCCCTGTGGGTAGCAAATCTGCTTATCTTTGACCTTTATGAAGAAAGGAACAGGTCTGTAGCTTCCCTTCAAGAGGGTCTCGTCTGCATTTTTTCTGCATTCACAAAGGTCATGGGCAGACGCTGGGCCCATGTAGGGTGCTCTCTTCCCGCATACACTGGAGAATATCCAAGGAGGGGTGGCTTGCTGATTGTCAGCAGAGTCAGCACAGCAAGTTCTTCAGGGACTGTCTTCTTCCCTAACCCCCTAAGGAATCATAAGGGATGAATCTCCCATTTCCAAATACCAGATATTCACTTGTGTGTTAGCAGAGTTTTGTCTACATCAGTGCTCTCCTATAGTACTTAGTGTCATAATGGAAATATTCTATTCTGCTCTGCCCCATACGGTAGCCTCTGGGTTCTGAACTATGGACAATAGATTGATATGTGGTAAGTGTGAGTGAGGGACTAATATTTTAATTTTGTGTAGTTTTAATTGATTTAAATTTAAATAATTACATGTGGCTAGAGGTTACTGGATTGGACAGTGTAAACCTACAGAATTAAATTGCCCAAAGGAACTGAAGTTACTTTATTTAGGAGAGGTAATGAATCCCTACAGCTCTGGATAAGGTCTAGGCCAGAGATTTTCAACCAGGGCTGATTTTACCCCAGGGGACATCTGGCAATGTCTGGAGATGTTTTCAGGTATGGCAACTGGGGGTAGCGGTGCCACTGGCATCTAGAGGGTAGAGGTCAGGGAAGCTGCTAAACATCCTACATCCATAGGATAACATTCCACAAAAATAATTATCCAGCTGATCTAGATTTGAATCTGTGCATACCTCTCAACCTGGGCAAACTTCCTATGTGCGTAGGATAACATTCCACAAAAATAATTACCCAGCTGATCTAGATTGAGTCCGTGCTATACCTCTCGACCTGGGCAAATTATTAATCTTTCTTGAGCTACAGCTTCCTTATAAAGTGGTGTTAATAATACCTACAGTACATGTTGGTTATGAGAACTAAAAATTAGGCAAAGTGTCTGGCAGAAAATGTACATCCTGTAAAGTGCAGCTATTACTGAATTGCTCAACTGACAAAACAATGAGAGCATCTTCTTCAAGTCCTTTGGCGGACAAATCCTAGTCCTTGGTTGCTGAGGCACTCTTGATTGCCTGGAGGTGAGTGGGTCTGAATGGTTCCTCCATCTTCTGTTAGAACAAGTAGCTGCTTTTTATAATGGGTTTCCAATTAAGATATTGTTCGAACATAGAGTTCTGTAAAAAAGTTTGAACACCACAGGTCTCAGCCATCAGTAATTCTAATGTGAAAAACTGGATCCAGGCAGGAGGAAGAGAGCTATTTGGGGGGATACTTACCTTTGTCCTCTTTTCAATTACACTAGGTAGTACGTCTCATCTACTGAGAACCTATAAATAGAGTCTTCATCACTTATTTTTCCTGTGGATGGAGACATATACCTCCAGAGTCTGAGTGACTTAATAAAGGCATTTTTGGGCATTTAACCTCTCTTGGGCTGATGACCAGAGAATTTTCCAGAAACAATTGATGGCATCAAGTCCAACCCAGTTCAGGAGAGGCATGGCATATTTCTCAGCAACTTCCTCAATTGCTCTCAAATCTGCCTTGTGTTATCACTGTCTTTACGTTTGTGGACAAGGGACTGATGGAACTTGTTTTATTCTGCAAAAGTTTCGGAAATAAGAATGCAGAGGAAAGGGCAGATTCTACTTGCTGCCTTGGGGAAGCAGTGGGACACTGGCCTTTGCGGAACTGGTTTAATCTCTCTTTAAAGCAAACATCATCTGTCTGATGCTCTGCTGAGTGATCTACTCTCACTTTTCGGGATGTAGGCTCATTTAACAACTGGCAATCAAACCCGCTTCAGCAGCCACAATACTGACTGTCGAGGTTCATTAAACTGAAAAAATATGCCATCTTTATTTCTATTCTATTGTTTCCCAAAGATTAACAATGCACATTTTTTTCAATGGCCTGTTTTCATGAAATTTCACTCAGATATATTTCTAAGCCCTCGATCCAGATGGTACAACGCAGAGTCAAATATGAATGGTGCTTCTTGTGCTGCTATTATAAAGCATGACCCTATTCTGGACAAATTCAGAAAAAAATGGCATCAGGAATTCAAGAGAAGAAAATAATATGAGACTCAAGAGTTTACGATGTGGGAGTAGGGAAATGTACTCTTGATTTAGATAGTGATTACTGATAATGATTTAATGGTAACTTGCAGTTAACTGCAATTATTTATTTAGTGTGACAAAATTCTTGCAAAATCCTGGTGATATGTAGTGGACACAATATGCATCTGTCGAGGAAAATATTAAAAGAGTTACCCTTTGTGGTACTTTGGGGAAGCTTAAAAAAATGGGGAAACCAACAAAATAGTGATAAGCTATTGCAACTAAAATTTTAAAAGAAAGTAAAAATAACTGATTTTGAGAAGATGAGACAATGGTAGTTTTAAAACATGGCTCACTTTTTAAAAAGAGTCCTCCTACTGATAGATGAGGTGTCTGTCTCCTCCCCTTGGGTACAATTATGACTGCTTTAATGGATAGATCACAGATAGATACAGAAGGGACATGGTGTGACTTCCAAGGCTAGGTCACAAAAGGCCATGAAACTTTGCCTGGCCCCCTTGGGACATTCTGGGGAAAGCCATCCACCATTTCTGAAGTTCAGCTGCCCTGAGACCATTATTCTGGAGAGGCCATGAGGCCCATTGGTCAACATCCTGGTTGAGTGCTCAGCTGCCAAATAAACCCTCATGCAACCGAGTGAGACATCTTGGGTGCCCAGCTCAACCTTTCCAATAGCTTGAGTGTACTGCAGTTAGCATCCATACCCCGTATCTCCCAGTCAGAAACCCTCCATTGGAGGTTAGATCAGTTTATGAGCATAGCCTTCTGGGGCCCTGAAATAGAGTAAAGATCATTGATCTCATTCATACATGTGACAAATACTGATGACATATGTAGAATAAATTTTTTATACGTTTGTCTTTCTGAAGCCAAAGAAAAAAAAATATGACCAAGGCACAGTGCATGCAAAGAGCTGAGTCTTGTGGGGCAGTCAGGGAATGTTCTTATCCAGTGCTGTAAGTTCCATAATGAAGGACGTGCCAAGCTGAAGGAGGGTCCAGAGTGGGGGTACATCAATCTGTAGGGAAGTTGGGGAATGCACCCCAGGAGAGGGAGAGAAAGACCCAGGGCTTGCTAATTGTGGCTCTCAAGCCCATACCAGCTGCATTTGGTACTCAAGAGACAATACAGAGGTTTTTAACATCTGTATTTTCTTTCATAATGGCATGTATTTTAGATGACTATTTGCTTTATAAAACCATGGTAATATATTATTCAGTATCCTGAATGCATTTAGCATTTAATTTTTTTTTTTACAAACGTGGCATTTGCATCCTCATAAATGCAAATATTTTTGCAAAGTGATACCCTTTGCATCATACAGCAAAAACCTATAGTTCAAATAACAAAAACAAAACACTTTTTTGAGCACCTAGTGTTTGAAAGGTGTATGGCTATGTTATCTTTCTATCCTATAGAAAATACCATAGTTTTCCCTAAAATGTTGTAAATTATATACTAATATATCAGCCTGTCTTCTACTATCTATTTTATAAATTACCAATAATAAATATCCTCTGGACAGATTTTAAATTGAGTCAGAAATCCTGTTACTTTGTGAAAAAGCCTATGAGGATATATCTAATGCATGAATATTTGAAGTATTTTTACCACCAAGGCAATAGCTCTACATATTTGCTACATTTTTCCTCTCACCCCTTTTCATGCAAACATGGGTGTGTACACATGCACCACATGAGTGTGCATACATGCACAAACACACACACACTCACACACACCATTCTAATTAGTATATAAAATTCTTCCTAGCACTTAATAAAAGTGCTTTGACTTTGACAGCTGCATAATAAAATAAAGCCTCACTTCTCTGGATACATTGGGAATACTTGTTTGACCTTCCCTTTCACCAGTGTTAGCACATGAGGTGGGAAAAAGGCATGGGCTTATATCTGAGTTGTATGATTAACAGACTGTGTGACATCATATTCAATTCTCTAGGCTTCCATTTCTCTATCAATAAGATGGGGAGTGCATCTGAACCTTCTAAGGGTATTGTGAAGAAATATGAGAAATCAACTCCATTGCCTGTGAGAGCTCTGCATTCAACCCACAAGGACTCTAGGTTTGATCTATATTCAGAGCCCATCTGAGGGACGCCTTATGAAAACATGAATGCAGGGGCAGGGCATGGTGGCTCATGCCTGTAATCCCAGCACTTTGGGAGGCCGAGACAGGTGGATCACTTGAGTTCAGGAGTTCGAGACAAGCCTGGCCAACATGGTGAAATGCTGTCTCTACCAAAAATACAAAAATCAGCTGGGCGCGATGGCATGTGCCTGTAGTCCCAGCTACTCAGGAGGCTGAGGCATGAGAATCGCTTGCACCCAGGAGGTGGAGGTTGCAGTGAGCCAAGATTGCGCCACTGCACTCCAGCCTGGGTGACACAGCAAGACTCTGAAAAAAAAAAAAGAGAAAGGAAAGAAAAGAAAGGAAAGGAAAGAGAGAGAGAGAGAGAAAGAAAGAAAGAAAGAAAGAAAGAAAGAAAGAAAGAAAGAAAGAAAGAAAGAAAAGAAAGGAAGGAAGGAAAGGAAGGAAGGAAGGAAGGAAGGAAGGAAGGAAGGAAGGAAGGAAGGAAGGAAAGAAAGAAAGAAAGAGAAAGAAAGAAAGAAAGAAAGAAAGAAAGAAAGAGAAAGAAAGAAAGAAAGAAAGAAAGAAAGAAAGAAAGAAAGAAAGAAAGAAAGAAAGAAAGAAAACATGAATGCAGAGTGAGTCTCTTGGGCTTCCATAGAAGAAATTACAGGCTCCAAAGTCTCAACCCCAGTCTCAAACTGACCCTGATTTACCCAAGGCTGTAAGGCATATCACATCCCCTACGATTTTATAAACATGGCTTTTAGAGAAATTAGGTCAACAAAACCAACAGCTTAAGTCTGTAACAATCGAAAAGTCATAATAACATATCACGAATCCCTCTAACTCCTACAAATGAGTTTCCTTTGCTCTGAGTTGGTGAATGTACCACATGAGTATTGTTGCTCTTCTCACACCTAACTATGAAAGGTATCATGAATCAGCCATGGTCCATTTTCCCACAGAGACAGGACAGTGCCTCAAGATCCTTCTTGACACGTTGTTTGACTGATTAGAGTTAACCCTTTAGATGAAGATTTGCCATCCATGCTCTAGGTAAAAGAGGTGCTAGATAAAAGATATCAGGAAGGCTTGGCTCAGTGCAGTTCTCTCACACCTTCGATGTTTCTTTAGGATACGTTAATTTCCTTTGTCAATAAAAATAAGTGTAGAAATATTATTAAACTCAATTCTCAACAGCATTCATTTAACTAGTTTAAGCCTTGACGCCATTCTCCATTCTGCACCAGATCATTAAGAATGGTAAAAAAACAGAACAAAACAAAACAAAAAACAAAAAAACAAAAATCAACTAGGTCAAATGCAGTGGTTCATGCCTGTAATCCCAGCACTTTGGGAGGCCAAGGCAGGTGGATCCCTTGAGGTCAGGAGTTCAAGACCAGCCTGGCCAACATGGTGAAACCCTGTCTCCACTAAAAATACAAAAATTAGCCAGGCATGGTGGCGCAAGCCTACAATCCTAGCTACTTGGGAGGCTGAGGCAGGAGAACTGCTTGAATCTGGGAGGTGGAGGTTGCAGTGAGCCGAGATCATGCCATTTCACTCCAGCCTGGGCAACAGAGCAAGGCTCTGTCTCAAAAAAACAAAACAAAACAAACAAACAAAGAAACACACAAAAAAGACACTAGCTACTAGATTATCAACTGCTGTTATTTTGAACCCATGAGAGAACCTATAATGACTTTCTCCAAGCCTATGTGCTACTTGTGATCTGTCCCAGGGACCACCTTGATGCTAATCTCTTAAATCCACATGTCTAGAAGCAATGCTTCAGTTATAAATATCTTCCAGGGGGTTGAGACTGTCTTATTACAGATGAAAATCGTGCTTTGAGTATAGTGTTTTACCCCCTAATTTGTTTTATGTACTATCCATTCTGTAAATACATACTATTACTATGGGAACTCATTCCTCTTCAAAGACAGGAATGTACTGAAAAATCTTTCACAATTATTCTTTTCCTCCAAACAAGTCACTTAATTAACAGCAATAGCATTAGTCATGTCAGGGGAAAAGTCCTTTCAAAATTTTGCTAGGTAATGTCTTTATATACAAGCAGCTGCATTATCATAATGCAGCAGTTATATTGGGTGCTTTCTATTCAACCTCTGTACCCCCCACCCCAGTCTAACGAACAGCACGAAGCAAATAGATTCTTGTCTATACAGCATCCATTAAATAGCCTATTTCCTAAACACTTTAAGAATAGCAAGTATTATTTGTCGTACCATTTCCATTATAAAAACTTTTAACTTGGAAATATTCCATGTAGCTAATAAGTAAAAAATAAAAATAAAAATTACTCTGCCTCCTTTCCTACCTTCCTCTATGATTATAAGAGAAATGAAAGTATATTACAAAAATAAAACGTTCAAAACTTTATTTGCAAGAAAATTTAAATCACTCATGATTTTCTCAGCCACAGTATATATCATAAATATATATTGGTATGCCATAAATATATTATATTGTTAATGACATATATTTTTTCATTTTATAAAATATTGTGGAGCTCTTCACCTGTGCATAAACCAAAATCTACATTACAATTTCAAAGAATTATACCATATTCCATTGTGTGGATTGACTGTAATTCGCTCAACCAATTCCCTGTGCCATTAGTAATTTCTAATTATTTATTATCATCAACATACTTGTTAATGTATTTTTTGATGCATATACAGTTTACTCATTATTTGTATTATTTCCTTAAGGTGAATTCCTAGACATCAAACTGTTAGGTCAAAAGTATACGTGTTAAATGTTAAGACCTTTAATTGAATCATCCAGCACAAAATCATTGAGACAGTAAAATCTTTGTAGCATAGCAAAAAGCACAGAGCCATTCACAGAGACCTGGGAGTGAATTATTCTTGACCCTCTGCTGGCCTGTGGGGAATGGTATTGCTGGCTTTGGGATGCAGTATTATGCCAGCAGTTTATATTTTTATTTTTTATTTTTATTTTAACAGATGAAGTACCAACCAGGCCCAACAATGTAAAAAACTGAGTTGATTTGAATAATGGTGAAGGTGAAAATGTGGTGTACAGGAACAGCCCCTTTAAAAACTGCATCGCCAAATGACAGCATGACCAAGAAAAACCAATTAGATCTGAGAGCTCTATGTCTGCCATAAACATGCTGTGTGACCCTCAGAAAGTCACTGAACCTCTCTGTGTCTTAGTTGACTCATTTGTCAAATATGAATCAAGTCTGCCCACAGTATTTTTCAGAGGGAGATTAAAAAACAGAAAAAATGCTTTGGAAAATACAAACCTTCTTTGAATCATATTTAAGAGTCATTATTCCAGAGAGGTGTTATTGCTTATAAATAATACAAAATTAAACTTAGCAGATAAATAAAGTATAAAATGATATAATGTGTGACAGTCTGGAATCTACTGATGTGTTAGAAGCCTAGAATTTGGCAAAAAGATCCAACAAAATGGTACAAACTGCCAGAGTTTGGTCCAATTTTCAAATAAATTGAAAAGCTTTGACATGTAGAAAGATCAACAAGCTTTCCATATCTAGATAATTTTTACATTTTATTGTTTCTTTAATTTTATTGTTCATATCTAGTTTTCAACATATAGTACTTTAAGATTCAGCATTTAACCAGAAGTTAAAGAGAATCTCACTTTTTATTTTAAGTTTGCAATAAATCCCACGAAATTACCAAACAATTATTCTCCTTTTTTTCTGACTACATCTAGCTAAGACCAAGCCAACATGTTTTTCTGAATTCAGATAAAAAGAAACTTCTGTCTTTCTGATAGCTTTCTGTTTTTTGGGTTCAAATCATAATGCATAGGAAACTGTATCTTCCTGGCAGAGAAGCAACAGAAGCCAGTGAACACAGAAATAAAAATCAAAGGGAAGATTAAGAGATGGGTTGGGAGACTCCAGCAAATGTCAAAGCAGTAGTTTCAGCGTTTAGGACCAATATCTTAGAACCATCCCCACTGGAGTCAGATGGAAGACGGGTGGTAGGTCAGCCATCCCTCTTGGGTCCCTGCTCTTTTAGGCAAAGCCTTTACCCCCATGTCTTGCTCAGTGTAGAAGTCAGGAGAGGGTATTACTGGAATTTCACTTTTCTTCTGAGTGAGAACATCTTTCCAAGAAACCACATGAGAAGACGGACTGATAAAAAGCAACTGGTAGTAACTGCCCATGGGCTCCACACTTCCCTGGACATTCTGGTTTTAGCCAAAGTAAAATCATTCTAGCCTAGCCTGTGTCCAGCCTTGTGGCTGCTCCAGTCACCCAGGGCTCTGGGTATCTCTTATGCTTCCAGAAAAATAGTGGCACAGTGGTGGTGGGGGCAGGGGCACTCTACCTATCTCACTGAGCAATGGATTACCTTCCATCCTCCCTACCCTCCATCTACCCTGGGCTTCCTGGTTGGTAATTTGCGCTAAGAATTTTAAAAGAAACACACATATAAAACATGCCGTTGAATTCTAACCTCAAAAAATGCCCAAGAAAGCATCTTGTACTCCTTTTCCCACCTCCGCTCCCTGCATTAACCATTATTGCTGATCCTTCTCCAGCCCTAGAACCTGATTGCCTTCCTGTCTCAGCTACCTGAGTCTTTCCTCCCAGCCCTGCGGCCATCTCTTTACAGTACAGAGACTTTGGGGTCCATGTGTTGATAAAGTGATACAGAATTCACATTTTATCTTATTTTATTTTATTTTATTTTATTTATTTTTTGAGACAGAGTCTCACTGTGTCACCCAGGCTGGAGTGCAGTGGCACAATCTCAGCTCACTGCAACCTCCACCTCCTGGGTTCAAGCGATTCTTGTGCCTCAGCCTCCCCAGTAGCTGGGATTAAAGGCACCCTCCACCAAGCCTGGCTAACTTTTGTACTTTTAGTAGAGACGGGGTTTCACCATGTTGGTCAGGCTGGTCTCGAACTCCTGACCTCAAGTGATCCCCTCCCCAAAGGGCTGGGATTACAGGTGCCCGCCATCATGCCTGGCTAATTTTTGTATTTTCAGTAGAGGCCGGGTTTCACCATGTTGCCCAGTCTAGTCTCAAACCCCTGACCTCAGGTGATCTGCCCAACTCTGCCTCCCAAAGTGCTGGGATTACAGGCGTGAGCCACCGCGCCCAGCCTCACATTTAATTTTACTTTTGATCAGCTAGAGAGAACTGTGATTCTCCAGATACTCCAATAATACTGGAATCCTCAGAGCCCCAGGAAGCCCCAGGCTAAGAATGAAACGTTTGTTTTTTTTTTTTCTTTAATTATAAAAAGTTCTCCCCATCTCCCATTTCTATCTTCCTTCTGACAAGAAGACTGCAATGAAGGCAAAGTGTTTGCTTCCAAAGGACAAACATTACATGCTGTGCTTATCTTAGCAGGATCCCGACCTTCTCCAAAGGCTGCCGACAGTACTAGGCATAGTCCATCTCCTCCATGCCAGATCTTACTGGAGTGCAAAATGAAATGTTTAAGTCCATGAGAGAATCAGGAGTCAGTTTATTTTTCAATTTTCAAAACCAACTTGTATAAATTAAAAGTCAATGTCAGAGGACAAGTTTATTCATGTCATCACCCCCGATTAGGTCTCCCCACCCTTTCTAATAATAATGACAACATATATTTAATGAAAATTTACTATATTTCACACATCGTTCTAAGCCTATTTTATGTCATCAGATATGATGAATGATTTTCATTACCCGATTCTGACTCCATGGGTATCAAGAATGAAGTGGTCAAGTTCATCCTTCATGCCCAGTGTTTGATAAGAAAAATAGCTTTTTTAGTTACAGAATGAATGACAATAAAGAAGAGAATAAGCCAAGTTTAACTTGGATTTTCATAAAAAGCTAACATTTATTGAACCATTGCTATTGCCCACTTTTGTATATACACTGTCTCATTTAATCGTCATAGCAACCTTGGAGGTGGGCATCAAGTCATCCCATAAAGTCATGATGCTCTTGTTTCCTCCCAGTAATCTTACTCAATTCTCCAGACAAACCACACAGTCACAGACTAGGCATTACCCAGAGTTCTGTGTCACATTATCAAGCTATTAATGTCATTAACAATTTCCTCCTCAGTAGTCAACAAAAGAAGGATCACTTGCCTTCGAGTAGTAATAAAATTATCAAACTATTATGATGATGCAGTAACTGAGACTGAGTTGAGAATGGAGGATCATTTTTTGCAGTAGTGAACTGACAGCACCACAATTAGAAGGACATGTTTACTGACATGACAAATTAAGAACTTTCTAATGAGAAAATTTACCTTATTGTGTTAAAAATAAGGCCATGATTTCCCTGGGATGGGAAAATACCAAGTCTTCTTTACGTTAGAGGGCTCTTTGGACTGAAGTCAAAGCTATTTGTGACCCATATTCCCTCACCCCTTCATCTTCTAGTAACAAGTCCAGAATCTGAGCTAGGACAGCTAGCAAAAGACAAACTAGTCCATCCAGCTTTGGTCCTCATATTCGTATCTTTGACTCAACAGTAACATTCATTCCTCCTTTTCCAGTTCTACAGTAATTCAATGGACAAGTTTCACCAATATCTACAATGAAACTTTCCAATATCTATATGATCCTGAAGCAGAGTTCCCAGTGTGAGCTCCACCCTTCCCACCTTCATAACCCAATAGCTTCTCACAAAACTCCTGAGATTTCACCTCCTCCCTCTTCTCTCTCTCTGTTTCTCTCTCTCTCTCCTCTCACACACACACACACACACACACACACACACACACAAAGACACACACACACGATGAATGAGTGAGTGACTGTGAATGGTATTTTTTGTCCAGTTTTCTTTACATTCTCAGTGACATGGAGGTGCTTGGCTTCCCTGCCCATCAAGATCTTCCCTTCCCATGAGAAGCTCCTTGCTGTCAACGTAGTCTCCCAGCTCACGTTTATCTCCTTGAATGTTTCTATTTTTATTTACTTTTCTTCCTATTTTTTTCACTAAGACAGGGTCTCACTCTGTTGCCCAGGCTAAAGTGCAGTGGTGCTATCATAGCTCACTGCAACCTAGAATTCCTGGGCTCAAGCAATCTTCATACCTCAGCTTCCCAAGTATCTGGGACTACAGGCACATCCCACCACACCAGGCTAATTTTTATTTACTTATTTATTTCTTTTGTAGAGACGGGGTATTGCTATGTTGCAGGGATGGTCTGGAACTCCTGGCCTCAAGCAATCTTCCCACCTTGGCCTTCCAAATTGCTGGGAAAACAGGTGTGAGCAACTGCACCTGTCTGAATGTCTTAACATATAGTCTCCTAATTCTAGAAACTTTCCACACATTCTCTCTGTCTCTGACTCTCTCCTTCTTACTCTGTCTCTGGGTCTGCATTAATTTCACCTCCCTCTATCCCTTCTACCTTCTCTGTCATCCCTGACATGCTCCAGTCTCTAGTAGATTATCGCGCTGCTTCTATCCAGCACTCTGCTAGGGTTGGGTGACGCTGGTGGGGGTAGGAGGGGCCCCAGTTCCTCAAACCCTGATTTAGACCCAATCTTCAGAAAGCCCTGATGAGACTGTCATGTGGGACTGAATCAAAAGACTTGCTGTGGCTCATGTAGATTACATCTATTGCTTTTCTCCTATCTCTGTGACCTGTCATTCTGTCATAGGAGGAAATTGAATTGGCCCACACAGTTTTCTCTTTACAATACCATGCTGGTTGCTACCCAGTTCCTCAGGCTGCACTGAAAGATGGAAAATTGATTGCCAGATGTTGTTTTGGTGCCTTCCTAGGTACTGAAGCTGACTGATGATTTGATACAGGTGAAATTCACTTTATCCAGTTCCTGTTTCTCTGAGAACTTGCGCAAATCAAATTTCATACAAATTGAATTTTACTTCCTTCTTTTTTTTTAGAGATACTTGATTTCAGATGGAGCCTTAATGGTCTGTATCTCTTAGCATTAGAGCTGTGATGCTGTCCCCTTTCAATCCTCAGGCACTCTGGGACTTAATGAGATACATATTTTTAAATGTACAAATACAGTGGGTGAACTACAGCAAATAAATATTAGTAGGTGCTAGGCTGTCAGATTAGTTTCTAAAGTTTATAAGTTTATATAGAGAAGGCAGAGCTCCTTAGAGTAGTAACTGTCCTTTTTACAACAGTTGGGAACCAAATACCTTGCTAAGTGCTTTGTAAATATTTTTCTCATTTAATCTTCCCAATTTTTTTTTAGGTGGTAGTGATTATCTTCATTTCTAGGTGATACCATTGAAGCCCAGACACAATATGTAACTTGCCCAAATTTACCCAGATGTAAGCAGTGGAGACAGGATTAGAAACTTGCAAGTATGAACATATGTTACTATTTTCCCTTTGTAACACAAAAGGCAACCTGCTACACACACTCCTCTTTATGTTGAATTGTTTCTGAACCGTATCCCGGGGAGATTTACCCAAAATAACATACAGGGAGGGGCCATATTCTTTTTCTCAATTACATAATGTTCATTTGTATGGATGGACCACACTTCATTTAACCAGTCCCCTAATGATGGACATTGGATTTTTCCCTAAACTTTTGCTATTTTTAAAAGAATGCCATAATGAACTTTTACATATTATTTCACATAATATGAAGGATAAGTTCCAAGGATAGCATTTCTCTATGTTCTCAGAGCGATATATGAATTTGAAATTTTGTAATTTTTGTAGTTGTTTCTAAATAGACTTCTTCTACAGGAGTTGTGCAGATTCATGCTCCCTTCCTCCCCCACTGCGTTCTATGAGAATGTCCATTTCCTCACGCTCTCACCAACAGAATGTTTTATCAAATTGTGGATTTCAGCCAATTTGATAAGTGAAAAAAGAAAAACCAAACAAACAGTAGTATCTCAATGTATTTTACATTTGCATTTATTTTATTACGAATGAAGTTGAGGCTGAGCGTGGTGGCTCACACCTGTAATCCCGGCACTGGGGGAGGCAGAGGCGGGCAGATCACCTGAGGTCAGGAGTTTGAGACCAGCCTGGCCAAAATGGTGAAACCCTAACCCTACTAAAAATACAAAAATCAGCCAGGAATGGTGGTGGGCACCTGTAGTCCGAGCTACTTGGGAGGCTGAGGCAGGAGAATCACTTGAACCTGGGAGGCGGAAGTTGCAGTGAGTCGAGATCATGCCACTGCAGTCCAACTTGGGTGACACAGTGAGACTCCGTCTCAAAAAAAAAAGAAAAAAAATGAAGTTGAGCATTTTTCATATGGTTAAGAACTGTTTGTACTTCCCTGTCAGTGATTATTTGTTTATATTCTTTTTCAGTTCTATTGAGTAGAAAATCTTTTTTCTTCATGATTTCCCAAATATCTTTTTATAGGGATTTTTTAAGGAAAATTAGGCCTGTTATGTGAATTGCAGAAGCTTCTCCTGGTTAATCAGTGGTCTTTTGATGTGTTCCCCCTGTACAGAAGGTTTTTATTTTCATATGGTTGGATTTATCCTTTTAATGATTAATGGATTTTCAGTCATATTTAAAAGCCACCCCTCTACTTCAAGTTCATAAAGGAATTTATCCATGTTTTCTTTCAGTACTTTGTTTTATAAGCTTTGATTTGTTTGTAATCTATGCTGGTGTGTGGCTCAAGATAACAACCCAACTGTAATTTTATGTTTTTGTCGTAGACTGCTACAATTTTTACTGAGTGATCTATATTTTCCTCACTGCTTTGAGATGGTACGTTTTATACACTGAATTTCCATATGCATTTAGATCAACTGTCCAGAATGTCCATTATTTTCCAGAGATCTCTTTATGTATTCATAGAAGCTTGCAGTGTAGTCTCAATTTCTAACCAGAGATACTTCATTAATCTTCTTATATGGTATTTGTTCATTCATTGTCTAATTTGCTGATTTTTGCATATAAACTTTAGAACTAATGTGTCTGATTCTACAAATTTGGTGAGTGTTTTTTGTTTTTGTTTTTGTTTTTCAGAGTCTCACTCTGTCTTCCAGGCTGCTATGCAGTGGCCTGATCATGGGTCACTCACTGCAGCCTCAACCTCCTGGGCTTAAGTGATGCTCCCACCCCACAGCCTCCTGGGTAGCTGGGCCTACAGGTGCATGCCACCAAGCCTGGCTAATTTCTAAATTTTTTAGTGGAGACAGAGTCCACCATGTTGCCCAAGCTGGTCTTGAATTCCTAGGCTCAAGCGACACCTCCCTCAAACCCCATCATGGTCTCCCAAAGTGCTGGGATTACAGGTATGAACCACCATGCCCAGTATGGTGGTATTTTTCTTGACACCATTTTACATATAGAAATTGACTTATGAATCGGTCATGTTTTTTTTTTGCTAATGTGTTTTTGTGTTGTTGTTGGTTTTTGTGTGTGGTTTTTTTTTTTTTTTTTTTATGAGATGGAGTCTTGCTCTGTCACCAGGCTGGAGTGCAGTGGTGCGATCTCAGCTCACTGCAACCTCTGCCTCCCAGGTTCAAGCAATTCTCCTGCCACAGCCTCCTGAGTAGCTGGGACTACAGGCGCCCACCACCATGCCTGGTTAATTTTTGTAGTTTTGGTAGAGACGGGGTTTCACCATGTTGGCCAGGATGGTCTCCATCTCTTGACCTCGTGATCCACCTGCCTCAGCCTCCCAAAGTGATAGGATTACAGGCGTGAGCCACTGCGCCCGGTCGTTACCTTGTCCAAGCACATGGCGGTATGTCTTTCCATTAATTAGACTTCCTTTTTGGTTTTCAGGAATGGTGGAATGTTTCTTCATATGGGTCATACATAAAACAAAATGTTAAGTTTCAAGTATTTCAATTTCTGTGGACTGCTATTTTAAATTGATGTTTTTCTATCATTAAATCTTCCAACCAGCTATTTTATAGAAGCGATTGATTTTTGTGTATTAATCATATACTGCTACTTCACTCAGTGATCTTTGCACTAATGGCTCAAGTATTAACTTTGGGGCCAAGCTTGAAATATTTTATCATATTAGAAGTGTATCCATGCATACTTATTTTGAGTGTGTGTGTGTGTTTAATCAAGAATAATTATTTAATTTTGCCAAATTTTCACTTCAGTGTCTGTGGTGATGATTGATCATAGAAATTTTACCTTTGTACATTATTAGTATGATGAATTTTATCAATAATTCCTTTGTATTGCTCCAATAAATCCCACCTCATCAACAGTATTATTCCTTTAACTGCCAGCGGCTTTCTGTTTAGTCATATTTTATGCAGGATATTGTCAGTATTATCCATAATATGTGTGGATATTATTATCCATAATATGTCCATATATCCATAATATGTGTGGATATTATGCAGGATATTGTCAGTATTATCCATAATATGTGCCAACAGGTTGGCACATCAGGGAGAGACCTCCCTGCAGAACGTGTATTTTTGCTGGTGATCTCTGACACCTGCTGCCATTGGATCCTTTCAAAACACTCCTCATGTCCTCCTGCTCTTCCTCCCAGGCAGCTTCAGCTCCATCTTAGCCTTGGCCTCCTTATACATTCTTATGAAAGCTATAAACTTCAAGGAATATCAAGGAAAAGAGTTTAACATTAATTTCTTTCTCCTTCTTGTGTTTGTATAATTTCTAAGAAGAGAAGAAGAAAAGTGCTGTTGTACACAGTGACCTTCAAAACAGATTTCTCAAGGATTATTTTCTACATTTAAAACAAATTTGGTCTATTCTTACATTCCATTATCACAATTACATGTGGAATCGTTGCTGTTTGCATATTTATCTAATCCCTTCTATTCTAGAATGCTTAGTTACTATCTATAGATAGATGTAACCACAATCAGTTAGAATTATTTAAACAATTTTCCTAAACAGATTTTAAAATGTATGTCCATGGCTATGCATGTTGAATTATATAGTAATTCATGTATATGTTCTCACTGTAAAATAGTTAAACAATATAGAAATTTATAAAATAAAAGGTGAAAATCTCCCTTCTCTCCTTATCTGTCATATTCACCCTGATATAGTTTGGCTGTGTCCCCAACCAAATCTCATCTTAAATTTCCACATGTTGTGAGAGGGAGCCAGTGAGAGGTAATTGAATCATGGGGACAGATTTTTCCTGTGCTGTTCTCATGATAGTAAATAAGTCTCACAAGATTTGATTCTTCTACAAGGGCGAGTTTCCCTACACAAGCTCTCTCTTTTTGCCTGCTGCCATCAATGTAAGACGTGACTCGCTCCTCCTTGCCTTCCACCATGTTTGTGAGGCCTCCCCAGCCACGTGGAACTTTAAGTCCATTAAACCTTTTTTCCTGTATAAATGACCAAGTTTCAGGTATGTCTTTATTAGCAGCATGAAAATGGACTAATACACACTCTCCTCTCCAGGGTCAACAATGTTAACATGTTATATACTTTTTGAGGTTCTACTCTTCTACACTGATACATACATATGTACATCATATGTACTTTTTTTTTTGGCAGAAATGAGATCCAATAAATATATATACATCATTGTGCGCCTCTGTATATCTCTGGGATTTATGCCTGGAAATGGGATTATTGGGTCAAAAGATATGCACATTAAAAAATATCTATGCATATTATCTATTGCCTTCCAGGAAAGCTGTAATAATTAATGATCCTATCATGAAATTAGCTGTTTTTCTACCTCATTTCCATCACTGGATAGAATAAATTTGTTTAATTTTTGTTATTTTCATTTTTAGCTTGTATTTCCTCCATTATTATTGAAGTTGATCACTTTTTTAGTCTATTGACCATTTATATTTTTTCTCTGGATTTCCTTTTACATTCGTGTGTCCATTTTTCAAATCTTTATTGATTTATAAAAGCTCTTTATGTGCACTGGAGATTAATCATTTGTCTGTTACATATCCTATAAATGATTCTTTCTAGTCCATTACTCAGTTTTCCACCTTAAATTTATGATACTGGAAGTTATTTTTACAAAATCAAAGATCGCCATCTTTATTTTTTTGACTTCTTTGTTGATTTTGTTTATTGTTTAATTATGGGGACCAAATATAACTACACTTGGTAAAAAGTCTCTACATCCTGCTCTGTCTCCTTAGCTTTGAAGACTGAGGACAATGAAACAAAACCCTAATGCCCTGAATTCCCAAGGTGAGAAAGCACTGGTTACCTGGAAGTCCTTGTTGTTACCGAAAATCTTGTCGAGGTGCTTGACACTGCTACTCAGTGTCAAGGATAATCACGTCAGGATAATCAAGAAATTTGAGTTATCCTTTGCTGATGAAAGACTGCATAGAGACATTATGTTAACTACAAACTTTCAGTTTCATCATTAAGAATTGGAGGAAGAGGAGCTAGTGCTGGGACAGTCTATGAGACACTTGGCAGTTTTTTATTTTTAACATCTTTTTTTTTAACAATAATTCTCATCTCAAAAATGTGTCTGTGTCTGGATGAAAAACAGTATGCAGATTATTAACTGAAGATGTTAAACAAATTACATTTAAATTAATTCTAATTTTCCTTCAGTCTCTGTTTTCCACTTAGATGCCTTTGTCTATTGTTTGCATGAGCTTGCTGTTTTCAGCTTGTGTTTTCCAATTTTATTTCCCCCAAACTGGGTGATTTCTCCAAGCATCCCTTGGGGTCTTGGCCGAATTGCTTCCTTTTTTATGCCCCTCCCATTGTCCAAGGCCCACACTAATGCGGGTGCTTGCATCATGGAAGCATTATCCAGCTCAATGCCTGCTCAACTTTGTGTCTGGATATTTTTGCTAAATGGGCAATACTCTGTATTTAAACACTCGTTGTGCGCTTTAATGTGTTTTTATGTTCGGTACATGTGTTACTATTCTATAAACACAGCAGAGATAGACGATGATGCACTTATAAACTTGGCATCTCACCTCCTCTACCACATAATGCAGATGTAGCCAAAGTAAGATTCTTAGTAGAATCTTAACAAATCTTAGTTTGTGAATTGTTAAAAAAAAATATATATATATGCCAGGCTGTCCTAAGTTCTCTCTTCCTATCTTTCTACCTCCTATTAACTTTTACAACTCAGTAAACCCTTCATCAAGAAATGTGCACCTAAACTAGTCCCTTGGTCCTAAATGTTAATTAACTTTTCTTAACTCTCAGGAAATGACCTAAGGTTCTCTTTCTGTCATGAAGCTAGGAGACCTCTGAGATGGGAGTCAGTATGAGGTCTCCAGAGATGTAAATTTATAATTGAGGTGAGTGAACTCTTGAAAACATACAGTTCAAGTTTTTCTTTCCACCCTCCCTTTCACCTGCAAGATGCTAGCAAGTGAAACTCTCACAGAGGAAGAAGTAAGGTCTTCACTGAAAAGCTGGTGTCACACTCCTTGGGCCAGAGTCCTAGTTTCCTATTTTGTGAAATAAGGATGACAAGGGCAGTTAAGTGTTTAAAACAGTGCAAACACGTAGTCAATGCTCAAATGCAGTAGTAGTAATCGTAGTAGCAGTAGTAGTCATAGTATCCATTATAATAGACCTCGAAAAAGATAAATTGGGAAGGCTAGATAAGCCCTTTCCATTAACAATAATTGTTTGGTCTCAGTTCAAAGGCCCCTTCTCAGAGAATAATGGCAGAGTGCAAATGTATTCATCTCCTGTTGTGGCTATGACAAATTACCTAAAATTTGGTAGCTTACAACAAAACAAATTTATTATTTTATAGTTCTAGAGGTCAGAATTCCAAAACAGGTCTAGGTAAGCAAAAATCCAGGTGTTGATAGAGCTACTTCTCTTTTGGAAACTTTACAAAGAAATCTGTTTCCTTATCTTTTGCACTTCTAGAGGCCATCTGCATTCCCTGGCCCTTGGCCCACTTCCCCTATCTTCAAAGCCAACTCTTCACACCTCTCTCTAACTCTGTTTTTCTGCTTCCCTCTTCCACATTTAAAGAACAATTGTGATTACATTGTGCACACACCAATAATGCAGCATAGTCTTCTTATTTTAAGGTCGGCTGATTAGTGACCATACTTCTATTTGCAACCTTAATTCACCCTTGCCATTTAATATATTACATGTTAAGATGTGGGCATATTTGAGGGGCCATTATTCGGCCTCTCCTAGCCAGAACTGCATCTGACAATGAATCCAAAGAAATTAAGACATACTCATAAAGAATCAGGAGTACGAAAACTTAGAAAAAATTCAGTGCTCTAAAAGCTCTCCATGTTTGAAGTTTGTGTTGAGATTTTTCCCAGTGATTATCTCAAAAATAAAAATCCTCATGGTTTATATTTGAGGGCCACAAGGAATCAGGGAGCTGGGGGAGACTGCGTTCCACCTGGCATCTAGCTTTGCTGGGAAAACAACCCATGGAGATAATCAAACAACTTGGCAACAAGTCATATGGAAGAGGGAGGGAAAAAAGACTAACTTCGCATAGCTGGAAGGAAAGCAGAAAGTGATGCTTAAGCTCTCATCAGTGGGAGCCATTCCATCCCAGGCTCCTTTCAGCAACCAATTTGGAAGTCTAGGCTTTTCAGTAAATCGTTTTATCTTGTGTTTGGAAAAAGCCACACTTCATCTTCTGAGCCTCATATTCTCTTACATGAAGTTACTAAATAAATCTGTATTTCTTTTCTTTCTTTCTTTCTTTTTTTTTTGAGACAGGGTCTCACTATGTTGCACAGGCTGCAGTGCCATGGTGAGATCATGGCTCAGTGCAGCTTCAAAATCCTGGGCTCAAAAGATCCTCCAGCCTTAGCATTCCCAGTAGCTGGGACTACTGGTACATGTTACCACGCCTACCTAATTTTTAATTTTATTTTTTTGTAGAAACAGGGTCTTGCTGTGTTGCCCAGACTAGTTTGGAACTCCTGGCCTCATGCAATGCTCCCAACCTTGGCCTCCCAAAGTGCTGGGATTACAGGCACGGGCCACAGCACCAGGCATTCCCCACCCCGCATTGATTTATATGGCTAATGGTACTCCAAATCTGATAGATAAGAATCCAGTCTGCTCCCACTTTTTCACTTCCAGTGCTAACCAAGCACAAGCCTCAATCTCTCTTGCTGGAGCTGGTAAAATTGCCATCTATTTAACTTCCTCACTTCATTTTTTGTCCCAACATAGTCCATTCTCCACACAGAAGCCAGATCTTCTGAAAAATGAAGCCTGATGTCAACGTTTCCCTGTTGAAAGCTTTCTGACATTTTCGTAGACCTGTCTAACCACAGTCTTTAAGAGGCCCCACGTGGGCTGGCCACCTTGCACCTCTCCACACCCATCTTACATATCACACCTCCATTACATTTCAACTATGTGGTTTTTTGTCTGTTCTTTGAACACGCCAAGCTCGGGCCTTTGTGCTGGCTGTACCCTCTGACTGGAAAACCTGGTCCCCTCCCCATGCCACTCCCATACCACTAACTCCTGAAGGTGGATCTCTTCTCTGCTCAAAGTTCACCTTCTCAGAGCAGCACTGCATGGCCACAGCTCTGGTACTTTCTAATTCTTCTAATTCATCACTGTGCTTTGATTGTCTTTATATCACTTATCTTTCTCTGAAATTATTTTGTCCATATATTAACATACTGGTTTGTCATTTATATATACTACTCCCAGCTCTCCCTAGCCCTACCCCCACCTCACAGCACAATGTAAATGCTGACTGAGTAGGGATGAAATCTACCTTATTAATTGTGGCTGAATTCCCAGATGCCAGAATAGTGTCAAATACATAGTAGGGATTTCATAAATATTTTAAAACATTTTTGAAACTATAAATTTAAGGGATTATATATATTTTTCAAAAGATTCCTTACCAGAATACTGCTTTAAATAGTGAATAGATTTATTTGTAATAGTATTTCAGCTACACTTCATACCTTAGTTTCTTAAGAAACTATAAAATGAGAGCTGGGTTAGATGACAAACAAGGTCTTTTCCAGTAATTATAGTTCCATGATTATGACTGAAATAAAAAAAAATTAAAGCTAATTTTCAAAAGGACAGTTGCTAAGTGGTGTCCACCTCTGTAATTTAAAAAAATGATTCATTGCTGTCTGATTCATCTAGAGTAGAAAGTGTCTCTTAACTCTTTTGCTGCAGGCCTCTCTGTTCACCAAAACTCTCTCCACGGCCAGCAGGAAAAGTGTACAGCAGTACAAATAAATACATATTTTCACAAGACTGAAAGGTTAAGTCACAGCTCTACAGAATAGAGGAAGATTTTATTTCACCCTGCCTGTCACCCTGCTTTCTACCTAAGAATACTTAGGGTCATTGAATCCTTGGATCGATGAATGTTTGTTATTCATTTCAATCACTTGCAACTGAATCCATCCCATCTCATTCTTCTCTTTACTCAGACTGTCCAGTCATACTGGCCTCCCTGTTTTTCTGCAAAATCATCCAAACGTTCCTCACTCGAGGTGAGGTTTTTGCACTTGCTTTCTTCCTTCTGCCTAGAATATTCTTCCTCATGGCTTGCTGCCTCATCTCCTTCAGGTCTTTCCTCAATGTCATCTCCTTAGTGAGATCTTCCCCAAGAACCTCATCTGAATTACAAACATATCCCAACTCACCCTCTTCCCCCTTCCCTGCTGTGACACACATCCCTGTTATGTAATACTTATCACATAACACACTGCACACATGCTTACTTATGTTGCTTTTGTCTTTTAAGCTCCAGGAAAACTAGGTTTTTGTTTCCCTTGTTGCTGTTTCTCCAGCACCTTGAGCGGAAACTCATAGCTCATAGCACAGCATACAGGAGGAGATGGTGCAATAGCTACTGAATGGAGGACCAGTACGTGCTGCTTTGTGATTCCTGGTATCTATACCTCTCCATACATGTTACAACAACTGAGAGCACAAGCTGTCACTACTTCCTTATATTCCATTGCATTAACCCCATACTGAAATCTTTGCCAACAGACTTAATTTTAAGTGTTTGAGAACGGTCATTTTGGACTCAGGCCCTCCTGACCCACCTCCATAGACTCCCAACAGTTCCTGTCACGTTCCCTGAGCACACACCATACAGTAGGAAACAACCTACTTCCCTAAATACACCTTGTTTTCCTCTAGTTCATGACTTTGCATGAGCTGCTCCCTTTTCCTGAAATGTCTTCTCGCATCTCATTAATGATGACAGCTCTAAAAGCCACCTTTATTAAACTTGCTTTAGTGGAAGAAGAGGTAGCTGTTCCTTCCTCTATGTTCCTCCTATGCTTCCTTACATCTAGCATGTGCTCTCATCCCTCTGATATGGACAGGAGGTAGGGGAATGCTGGGTAGAAGAGGGTGGGTCCCTGGTGAGGGTTCCACCCTCAAGCCTGGACCCATGGCCCTAAATGAGAACTTCACATTTCTGTTTTCCCACCCAAATGTTGCCATTTCCAAAACCACCCTGGCCCATCCCGCTACCCACCCTGTACCCATAAAAACCCCAAGCTCCACTGGCAGAGGACAAAGTGGAGCGGCAGAGGAGGAGAGAAGAAAATAACCAGCTGGATGTCAGAGAGAAGCAGCTTGACTTCAGAGGAATGACTTGATGGCAGGACTTCAGGAAAGAGCTTGGCCGGGGATGGTCGAACTCGAGGGGAAGATTATCTTCCCACTGCCTTCCCCCTTCCAGCTCCCCTTCCCGCTGAGACCCACTTCCACTGCTCAACAAAATCCTCCTCATACACCATCCTTCAATTCATTTGCATGACCTAATTCTTCCTGGACACCAGACAAGAACTCAGGTACCAAGTGACAGAGTGTAAAAGGCTGTGTCACTCTAATCTTCCACTGAGCTGGTTAACACTTAGCTGTCCGTGGACATCGAATGCTAAAGGAGCACTGATTGTAACATATGCCCTCTGGGGCTCCAGGGGTCGCAGACACTCTTTCCCAGATGGCAGAGCTAAAAGAGCATTGCAACACAGTTGGACACTGCTGCAGGGCCCACACAGAGCCCGCTCCCACCAGAGAGGAGTGACCAGCCAGTTCCAGTGTTCATTTGCCCCCGCACCTGCACCCGCTCACCTGCGTGCTTCCCCTCCCATGAGGGGTTCAGAGCTGCAGGCTGAGCAAATGAGCCTTCACGAATCCTGCAGATGGGTCAAGGGAACTATCCCTTCTCACCTTCATGCCTTTGCTCATGCTGTGCCCTCTGTCTGACACCCCCTTACTCCTTCTCTACCTAGCTAGCTTGCCCTCCTCAAGACTCAATGCAGTGTAATCTTTCCCAATAAGCCTGTTCTAATCCTCTACTCTCAGTGAGGCTGCCTTCTACATGCAGTCCTGTATCCAAGCACTTGTCACATTTTATTGAAAAGTCCTATCTATGTGTGTAAAACTCATAGAGGCAGCATTCCCTCTTACATATTGTTCTATTCTCTATCACAATCACTACACATTAAATGAGCTAAATTATATATGTCTATGAAAGCAATCAACACATCTGATTTTCAATATTTGTAAAATATATTTCATCAAACCTTAATAGACTTTTTTTTTTTTTCTTTTTTTTTCTGAGACAGACTCTCACTCTGTCGCCCAGGCTGGAGTGCAGTGGCGCCATCTCGGCTTACTGCAAGCTCTGCCTCCCGGGTTCATGCCATTCTCCTGCCTCAGCCTCCTGAGTAGCTGGGACTACAGGCACCCACCACCACGCCTGGCTAATTTTTTGTAGTTTTAGTAGAGATGGGGTTTCACCGTGTTAGCCAGGATGTTCTCAATCTACTGACCTCATGATCCACTTGCCTCGACCTCCCAAAGTGCTGGGATTACAGGCATGAGCCACTGCGTCTGGCCAAACCTTAATAGACTTTAAAACCTCTGGGGGCAGCAACTATAATTTATAATTTTGTATCCCCAATGTAGCACAAATAGTAGGAGATCAATACACATTTCTAAGGAAGTGGATTGTGGGCCCTGGATTTCCTAGTATAGTAATTTGCACAAAAATATTGCCATACCATAAAGAGTTACTGTGTAGCTGATTATATGTTATTATGAAGTATTTTACATGCAAAAACAAATTCCCCACAAAGTCCTATGTACTTTGGAAATAGAGAGAACCACTTTAATCATTCTGTCTTTCGTAGCTCATAGAACAGAAAGGGATTGCCTGCTGTAGGAAGCCCTGAAAAAAAACAGCTTGAATCCACAGTCCAAGGAAATAATCACTGGCCCCTTGGTCAGTAGAAACTTCAATCAGGAAATAATTACAGAAATAATAGTCACGTATACACACACTTTGTAGAACAGAAAAAGAACATTTTAGGTGCTCAATAAATCCATCAACTTTAGTAACAACCACCACCAATTTTCTTTAAAAAGCCATTAGCTCGCACTAATGCTCACTCAGAATATTAGAAACAGTGACTTTTTAACATAAAAACAAGAAGAAAAACAAGTTAGAGATAAAAATGCTAAACTAGATTACATTTGGGAAAGTACCAGTTTAGGGTAATTTTTTCTGAGTCATGGACCACTTTGGAGAATGCAGTGAAAGTTTTGCATGACATCTGCCCAAAGATGCCCACGCTTACCATATTTTCTATAATATAGTTATTTGGAGCATGGACAAGCTGTCATTGCCTTTGACAGCTACTAGCAGACGGAATCTAATGGTTGCTGGGTCATTAGCAAGATAACATAGTTGTCTTTCCATTGGAGGGGGATCTTAGGCTTGGTAAAGCTCCCAACGGACCCCAGATCTGAATGATGGCCCTCTAAATCCTTCACGGCTTTGTCATTAGGAAAAAGAGCAAAATCTTTCAAAAGGCCTGCCATACGAGTGATCTCTGGACCTTGACTAATCTCTCTTGCCTCCACATGAAAGGCCTTCCTCCTCACAGACTGTATTCCAGTTGCACTGTTCTTTTGTTTTCTGAGAAAGCCCGTCATGAGAAAGAAAACATTGTCATGTTGTTGCCTCACCTAGGATTTTTTCCTTCCACTCCTCCCCCCATGTCTCTTCCGTTAGTTCATCCTTCTTATTTTTTAACTTTTATTTTTGTAAAGATAAGGTCTCACCATGTTGCCCAAGCTGCTCTCAACTCCTGTCCCCAGCAATCCTCCTGCCTCAGCTTCCCAAAGTACTAGGATTATAAGCAAGAACCACCACACCTGGCACCTGAACAGTTAATTCTCGTTTGCCCTTCAGCTCTCAGATCAAATGCTTTCCCACCCTTGTTTGTGTTTAAATAATCACCCTTTAATTTCCTTCACAATACTTGCTAGAATTAGAAATGTATATGTGGGGTTATTTGAATAATGGCTACTTCCCTCACTTGACAATAAAATCCTTGAGGAAAGAATCATATCTGTTTTACTCAGCCTTTTACCTCCAGAGCCCACCTCCATGTCAGCCATTAGTAGGTGCTCAATAAATAAAGGATGACTAAGCAAAAGAATAGATACCCGTGCAGTATCAGTGCTGTCATATAAACCCACAAGACTAATTTTCAATGACCGGTGCTGTCAGCACTATAGCTGCAGGTTTCTTTACACTTATACTTTGAAAATTCCCATTTTATCAAGCCATTTGATTAGCTTTAATGTCACAAGATCTAGGATATTGGCGGCAGATCTAAAGGAAAGAATTGCAGACTGTTTGTCTTCTACTGGGAATAAAGGTGTGGAATATTTTGTTCACTATTGTAAACTGTAGTATAATGGCCTCAAATTTTAATAAGTAATTCATTAATTTAGTGTAAAGTAAATAATTTTTGTGGATGTATGGCACATATAATTCAGTTATTTAGGCCATGTGACCATTCAAATACAAAATTTTCATTAGCAGGAGTAAGTTCAGGAGATGTATTATATAACATGGTGGCCTACGTATTGTATACTTGAAAATTGCTGAGTGTAGATTTTAAATGTTCTCACTACAAAAAAAAATGATAAGTGTGTGAGGCAATGCATATGTTCATTAGCTTTAGTATTCCATAATGTATACATCTATCAAAATATCATGATGTATAACATAAATACATACAACTTTTATCAATTAAAAAAATAAAATAATACTATTAGGCCATGTAACCATAAACTGTCATTTCCATTTGCAGCTCCTAGATTGTGGAATGTGGTGGTCTTTGAGGAGGGTCTTTGAGGTGGTCTTTGTTGATGTGGTCTTTGATGAGTCCCAAGACTGCATTCTTCTGCACACCACTCGGATCCTACCAATCATCAGCAGGTAATGCAGTCAGGGATAATTGAACAAATGATTCCAGTCCCACCATATAAGCTCCTGTATCATGAATATACATTCACAGATAAAAATAAAGGATTGGTCCGGGCATGGTGGCTCATGCCTGTAATCCCAGCACTTTGGGAGGCTGAGGCAGGAGGATTGCTTGAGCTCAAGAGTTTAAGACCATCCTGGGTGACACGATGAAACCTTGTCTCTACAAAAAATACAAAAATTAGCCAGGCATGGTGGCATGTGCCTGTAGTCCCAGCTGTTCAGGAGGCTGAAGTGGGAGGATCACTTGAGCCCTGGAGGTGGAGGTTGCAGTGAGCCAAGATCATGCCACCACACTCCAGCCTGGGTGATAGAGCCAGAACTTGTCTCAAAAAAAAAAAAAAAAAAAAAAAGATGATTGGTCATTCCAAAAATTTCAACCAAAGAGAAGAGGATTTTAGTGAGACTTGCTTGGGTGGCATTGAGGAGGTCATCTCACTTTGGCTGGTCCACAGCATACGAGGTCAAATAGCAAGTCAAAACAAAACTCATAGACTAAGGCAAACTTTGTGTTCACGCTTTCCAAATTCTTTCTCCTCCAATTTTTTTGCCAGTAGATTAATTGTGCATGCAGTAATTGGTGGGCTATGCCAAATTCAGAGTAGAAATGAGCAAGTTGATACAAAGAAACCAAAAGAAGAAAACACAAGAAACCTTTTGTTTAGAAATTGATTATTTTTATCTTAATACCTGAAAAGGGGTTCTCTGCATAGTATAGAAGAATAGTCTAATAACTAGAATGGTGTACTTGACTTTTTTGTCAAGTACTTAAATATTATATTGTCAGTCATTTAAAAATAAATCTCCTATGAGCTTGATAATCATGATCTGGTCCTTCACATCTGATCATTTCTGGGTGCACTGAAAAAAGGCATCATTTTGGGACTTGCAAAATGAGAATTTTATATTCAACACTCCATGCCAATGAGCAGATTTTTCTACCTCTCCTTTCCCTTTCTAGCTCATACACTGTTTATGTTGCTAATCTATAACATCCTGGGAGATACAAGTCATCCAGATACCTCCACAGCCAGCAACACCCCCTTGTTTACAATAGGCCTTTGATTGGCATAGCATGAAACAGACTCCATTCCAGTGTCCTCATTCACTTCCCCTTGGCCTTTTGCAAATTACTTAACATTGCTGCTTGATATGCTTGGTTTGTACAATACCACAAATGAAAATATCATATTTGCAAAGTGTTGCATAAGCTATTGTTTCATTGTTATTTTAATCACTGTGCTCTCTAGTTGAAGCTCTTTACATAATGGTGCACCTGGCTAATTTCTAGCATGGAGAGCAGTGCCTCTATCTTTTTTTAACTTCCTTTTGTAACAGTGCATTACCCACGACCTAAGGATCTACTTGCAACAACTAAATTTACAGGAAATAAGGAGTGCCTTAGAGGATAAAAATGTAGGGAACTACAGGGGTCTAAATGTCTGCTCTCACAGAAACTATAGTTACTCCATAAAATCCCTGTGTTTAAATCCAATTAGATATATCACTTAGATCAGAACAAGAGAGAGAGAACAGAAGTATGAAACAGTCTTTGATTCAGTGGGGCTTCATCAGATATGCCATTCCCACTGTGTTGATGACAAGGATGCTACTTTAGGAATTTGGGAGCTGGTTCTGAGGGGCAAGAGATGTCCAACTGTCATCAGGGTGATGGTTGACAAAGATGGCAATCGGTCAGTCACAAACAAAAGTAAATGGCCTGACAAGAAAATAAAAGCTTCCTTAGGGCAGAAGAGATTTTCTTTAAAAAGAAAATAATCACATTTCGGCTTGAAAAATTCAAATTGACCGGTTAGCTTCAGTAAACTGACTAGGTAGGTGATCCTCTATTTTAGGGCTAGCAAATGGTACATGCGTTCCCGGTTTCTTGAGTATGTAGGAGAAAAAGATGAAGGTTTTGGCCCATTGTTTGCTTTTGTCTGGGTGAAGTAGATATAATTTCTCCTTAATAAACTAATACTTGGAATTGCAAACTATAGTTCAACCATTGCAAGCTAAATCTCAACCATTGCCGCGTTATTGGTTTCAACCATGCCTCAATTTAAATTATTCAGATCACCCAGTATTACTGAGTACAGTCAGTCCCTCAGTATCCATGGGGGATTGGTTCCAGGACCCCCACTCAGATACTAAAATCCACAGATGCTCAAGTCCCTTATGTAAAATAGCATAGTCTTTTCATATAACCTACACATATTCTCCCATATACTTTAATTTCTAGGTCACTTATAATACCTAATACAATGTAAATGCTATGCAAATAGTGGTTATACTGTATTGTTTAGGAAATAATGACAAGATAATAAGTCTGTCCATGTTCAGCACAGATACAACCATCCTTATTTTTTCATTTGAACATTTTCAATCTGTGGTTGATTGAATCCATGATGTGAAACCCACAGATACCAAGGGACAATTGTACCTACTCTTTCGCTTTCAGAATGACAGATACCTTTAGATATTGGCTATGGTATATTGGTAAACTGGATCTCCAAAAAACAAAAGGTCCCAATTTTTTTTTTTTTTTTTTTACACGGAGTCTCGCTCTGTCGCCCAGGCTGGAATGCAGTGGCACGATCTCAGCTCACTGCAACCTCTGTCTCCCCGGTTCAAACGATTCTCCTTCCTCAGCCTCCCAAGTAGCTGGGACTACAGGCATGTACCACCACGCCCGGCTAATTTTTTGTATTTTCTTTTTAGCAGAGACAGGGTTTCACTGTGTTAGCCAGGATGGTCTTGATTTCCCGACCTCGTGATCTGCCCGCCTCGGCCTCCTAAAGTGCTGGGATTATAGGCGTGAGCCACGGTGCCCGGCCAAGGTCCTGATTTATAATATTTACTGACTTCCTTTGTGTAAATACTCCTGCCGTGGCCAGTTTCAAGTCACTGAATTAGGAGTTGTGAAAGGCACAAAATCAACCTTCCTGATCTAAAGGGAACCGTTTCCAGCAAACGATGAACAGGATAAAAATATTATGACAACAACAAAAACAAAGTAACAGGCTTTTTTAATATAATGCTTCAGAGCCCACATAGCACTCTTCTGAAATGTGTCCAATTCTCACAGCTTTTTGAGACAGGAGGTATCCTTGAAATTGAAGTTCAAAGAGTTTAAGTAGTTATATCTATTATGAATAGCAGCTAACAGAGCTGGGACATCTTTCTTAATTTATGAAGCCAAATTCCGTAACATTCCATAACATTCTCAGGTATTTTCAAATTCCATCTAATTAAAATTACAAATTAATCATTAACATATTTATGCTTCCCTAAACAATAACAATTGCTTAAATTTTATAATATTACACTTTATAATGTTTTAAAACATTTTTGCATCTATTATCTTAAGTGAACTTCCCAAAAACATAGTAATGTAGGCAATTAAGAGATTATATCCATTTTCTAAATTCTGAGGTTCAAGTAAGTTAAGTGACTTGTGGAAGATCTCCTAGTTGGTAGCACTATTTTAAAATGTAGGTAAAATGACTTTGTGGCCTACTGTGACAGGGAGGAATAAAAAGTTAAACCAGAAGTGATATTTCTTATCAAGATCACCAGTATTGGTAGGTCAGTGTCTATGAACAAAATTGAACAGAAATAGAGGCTCCAGGCCTTCTGAGATAAGGATACCACACTGACTCCACCTAGACCTGCACATTAGAACCCTGGGAAGACTTATAAATCCCAACCCTTGGGCCAAATCCAAGATCAATTAAATAAGATTATCTGGGGCTGGGACATAGGCATCAGTATTTTTTAAAGCTATTCTTGTTGCTTTACATTAGTAAATTTACATATATACATATATACACATATATACATATATATACACACACATATATATCTCAATGTAAATCAGTATATATGTCTATATATACACATCAGTGTAAATCAACAAGGATATATATATATATATACAGGGAGAACTACCATTTGTTTACCCTTTTATAATATTCACACACTCATCCATCCTTTCATTTATACAACTAATATTAGTTGCACACCTACTAGTACCTAATAGTGCCAGGTATTATTTTAGATACTGAGGCTGCAGTATGGTCAGAGGCAGGATCCCACCCTACTCCCAGTTAAGTTTACACTCTAGAAGGGGGCTTACCCACTAGGCAAAGGAATTGTGCATTTTGGGGGCTGGAAGAAGAGCACAGCAAAATACAGAAAACTCCAGCATAAGCCCTGGGCTCCCTCCCAGTTGGCCCAACGTTTTTGCCTTGTAGGCTTTTAGAAAAAGTTACTTTCAAATAGAATCAGGATCCTGTTCCTTATAATGATATTTCACCTTGCAAATCAAATTAAATGAGAGGCTTTGATAGTTTGAGGTTTAATCATATATTCACCTTAATTTATGCACTAGAAAGGCTCCTAAATTGTTCTGTGTAAATCATTTTTAAGGTAACGTTGAATACTGTCTTCGTATTAACTCAGATTATCATTTATCTTGATTACAAATGAACTTTAATTAGAAGTGGCTCCTAACAAATTTAGCTACGAATGTCTCACTGGGCCTTCCATTAAGCACCAATCAATAAAAAACAAATGAACCAAAAGGCAAAAAAGTTCCTGGTAAATACATAAAATGAGTTAGTTATTATTTCAAGTTAATTTCTACCAAGAGACAGAGATTCCCTGATCCTCTAAGTCAACCAGTTGAAAAGATAGCTTTGTAACTATAATAAATCTGTATTTATTCCTCATGGTCAGGAAGCAAACTCTCATTTCAGGACTGATTTCCTGAAATAGTTAATATTTTTTAAAGTGTCATTATTAAAGAGGCCTCACTCTCTGACACTTTGCCCTGGTTCCACCTTCTCACTGGCTCACTGGGCTTGCTTAGAATGTTCCTACTCTCCTCGTCTCCATAACCAAGAAGCCCACAACTCACCCCTCCTTCCTTCTGAGCAGCCTGGCACTCTGTATTGACCCAGCACTCAGCACTGTCATCCTGCCTTTCAAAGCTGACTCTCTCACTAGACGCCATAGCTTAACAAAATAGCTCTGTTATCTCAGGGCCAAGCCCAGTGTGTAGCACTTACTTGTTGCCCTCAAAAGGTAATAATGAATAAATGAATGCTTTATTTAAAATTTAACGCAAAATATACTTCTTCTACACTGCAGAAAATTTTCTTGGTCACTAAATGCTCAAATGTTCTTTTTTAACCAATAAAGCCTCTTTTTATTTATATACATATTTAAAAGAGTGGAGGAAATTACCAGTTTGGTTGCAATTCCAGAGACTTCCAAGTGCTGAAATGACTCTAAATTGCTGAGGGAGGCCATCTTGGATTTTCTTAAAGTCACGGCTGTCCTTTGAAGCAAATACGAATTCTGTAAACACTGATCATCAAGTCTGCAGATTAGACTTTCCCTTTACATCTCTCTTTCCTCCTTACATTTCCTTTTGACCACTGAATGCTATCAGGAAATGGGTATGAAAATTAGATGGAATCCAAATTGAATACATATTTCCACTCAGCAAAGGAAGCAATTTGAATGGCAAAGTAGAGAAGCCTAACAATCTTCAATCCTGTGGTACTTGAGTGTTTACAAAAACTGCTCATTTAGGCAGGACGTGGATTATCATATCTGATTTATAGATAAGAATATTGAGAAAGACATCCAAAATCACCTAGCTGGTGGAGGGGAAGAGCTAGTAAGCAAATCCCAGCTCCCCATTCCACATCCTGTATCCTTCTGCCCACACTAAATTCTATGGAATCACTTAGGCACCATCTTCTCCTCTACTTCACCCCCTCAACTATGGATAATGGAGAAACAACAGTAATTGGAGACAGTAAGTACCCCATCAGAGAGCGCTTCAGGGTGACAGCTTTCATTGTATTAGGATCAGCGATCTGATGGTTCCATTGCTTGATGTAATGACTGTGAACGAGCCCTGCTTATTGTCGTATCTATTACTGAGAGTAATTAAAACAGAAGCTCTTTCTCTTTCAATTATAGCGTTGGGTTGGTTTAATTTCAAATACAGAGAGAACAGGTACACAAGCAGGCCAAAAGAAGGGGGGAAAAGGGATATTATGTGATTATCAGAGCAGCACCAAATAAAGCTTCATCTAGAACACATATGGAAGGAAATTCAAGCAGTAAAAAGATGTGAGGATGAGAAAACAAATGCATTCTTTGTTATAAACCAGCCAGAAAGCATGTCATTAATGTCCATCCATTACACAACTGCTTCTAAAAATTAAATAGACTCCCCCATATAACGGAATCGTTGATTGAAATAACTTTTTGGTCCAGTTTGGCTGAGGATGGTGGAATATTCTAAGAAAACATAGAGATACTTTTGACCACCCCACATCATGGCATCTCCAGATTCCTCTTCTAAGTATTACACTCCTTCCCCATCTTAAGGTGATTAAAGGAAAGAGATTCTTAGCATAAAAAGAATGTACACATTGGCTGAATAATTTAGTGATTCATATAGGGTAATTCCTAAGTCATTATCTCATTCAGTGCATCTATTTTCAGAAAAGCACATTCTGATGTCAGATAAAGTCTGCAAATTCTTCTTTTTCATGACTGTTGACAAATATTTATGAAAGAAGAAAAAGGTGAGAGAGGGAGAGAGAAAAAGAGCACCAGCTTGTGTCTTTGTGTCTGTGTATTGTTGAAGTTTGAAAGAACGTGCAGGGCATAGTCTGGGTGTCAGTGAAGAAAGCAGGTTGGTTGTTGGCATGGAGTCTTTTAAGGTGACTTACAGCTTGGTGTATTCACTATGGTTCAAAAACTTTGGTGAGGATCAAATGATATATTATGATATATGGTAGCACTTTGAAAAACATCAAGACTTACATAAGCATAAGGCTTTATTATAGAAAATATATGTCTCAAGAGGTTAGGAAACCTTAAAAAAAAAAAAAAAAAAAAACAGAAGAGATCACAGAATAAAACACTTTTTCATGAAACTTCTTGTCTTTGTTCATTGTCATCACCCCTCCAGAACCATGCCCTTTGTCACACCAGGAAGAAAGGCATCTTTCTAGCTCCCTTCCTCCTGTAGCTTCTGCTCATACTACGTTTAATATCCCATTTCAGAAACTGTTATAAAAATGACTATTAAAAGAATTAAATTTTGATAAAATAATGAGTACAGTGATACAATGAAAGTACCAATGAGCAATAAACTACGTACAAATAATAATAATGCTACCTAGCAATTTTGTAGATATATAACTTGATAAATATTGCTGTCTTCTATGGTAGAAATTTTTAGACTTGGGTCCTAGTCCTACATTGTAAATCCTAACCGAGTTTCAAGCAATCTAATTCTCCTTACTGAACTTCAGATTTTTTCCTCCTGCAAATAAAGAGATTGCACTCAACAAGTGCCTAGAAGCCCTCCTAGACCTGGTAGGCTGTGAGCCATGAATTACATGCTACTTGAGGAGGAGCCAGCAGAGAGAATTCATTTCTAGAGGCAATCCTTAGGAGTAAAACACCTGTTCACTTTAGACTTTGACTTTCATAAGTAAGTAGGATGCTGGAAGACAGTGTGTGGCCAATAGCATGTACATGTAATGTGGGAGAGCATGCTTGACCCATCACCCCCCAGATTCTAGTTAGGGAGAGACTGATTTTTCCTGGTGAAATGACTGGGTAAATTACATGGGTGGAAGAGGACAACAGGGTTAGATGGATGTGCCAAGAGCCAAGGCAACCAAAACTGTTCTGCAGAAGGCACAGAAAAGGTTTTGGTTTTACATTTGGGTAGATGAGGAAGAAGTATGGATAAAGCAGGTTAGTGTAAGTTTAGCGTGATGTAGGGGAAATAGTCAATGAATGCCTGCTAGTTTTGAGGTAGCTGAAGAACAATTTAAGAAGTGGAATGCTTAATGTTCATTTAAAAGATAGCTGCAGTTTTGCAGTATAACTCCTCTTTTCCCCTCCCCTAAAATACTCAGGAAAGAGTGTTATATTCCTGTTTTGAATAAATCTAATGGTTAGTTCTTTTGATTGTCCCTTTATGGAAATAAGAAAAGGGTGAAAACTCAAATCTGGATCTAAATGTGTAAGACAGAGATAACCTTGAGAACATAAACTACCAGGGGTTTGCAGGCCTCTTTGAGACTGTTTTGGACTTTTTTTTCTTTTTTAGGCAAGATCTTGCTCTGTCACCCAGGCTAGAGTACAGTGGCATGATCATAGCTCACTGCAGCCTCAGTCTCCTGGACTTAAGTGATCCTCTCGCATCAGTCTCCTGAGTAGCTAGGATCACAGATGTGCATCACCATTCCTGGCTAAGTTTTAAAAACTTTTTGTAGAGACAGAGTCTCATTATGTTGCCCAGAATGGTCTCAAACTCCAGAGCCCAAGTGATCCTCCCAGCCTCCCACAAAGTGTGCTGGGATTACAGGCGTGAGCCACTGTGCCTCGTCGAGAATGTTTTAAATTTTAGAAGAGCATGGAACAGGAAGAATATCTGATCTTACAAGGCCAAGAAATATCCTGTGATCGTTTATTTTATCTATTCTCACTAGTGGCAGATAAGGAAAGACTAAGTTGGAGTTTAAGAGAACTGTGTAAAACTTCTAGACTATAAGCTAGAAGAGGAATCGACAAAAACTAAAACCCATGGGCCAAATCCAGCCTGCCATTTGACTTCGAAAATAATGTTTTATTTAAACATAGCTATGCTCATTCATTTGTATATTATATATGGCTGCATTCATGCCATGACACGAGAGTGGAGTAGTCGTGACAGAGACCATATGGCTTAGAAAGCCTAAAATGTTTGTATCTAGTCCTTTACAGAAAATGTTTGCTGACCCTGGGATAGAAAGGTACTTTGGTGGGAAGATACCTTTGGACAGCCTGACTCAGAATCTTAGGAAAGGTAGCCCCCTTTTTCTCAAGAGGCAACAAGACAGCTTTATAAGATTTGCCTCAAGAATTGTTATGCTCTTTCTTCATCAGCCTCTCATGGACCATTATCTTGACAGAATGCATTCCCAACAAGACAACACATATGGCAATTGGGAGGAACTTTTGAATAGGAAACTCTAACTGCTGGGTTTCCTCTCATTACAACCATAGAACCCTCATGTGTTTATCAAACATGGACAAAGTATCTTCTCTCTGCTTGGCACCATCGTAGGCAATGAGAGCCCCGGGACCAATGAGACACTGCCTGCCTTTAGAGAGGTTATAAAGGGAGGGAGACTGGTCTCACATCATTGGAATCCAGAGCAGTGGTTACAACAGCAGAGGCCTGTAAACATACATCTGCTCTAGCGATTGCTTAAGTGTTCAAGTTATCGTCCCAGTAATGAGAAGTGGAGTATGACTGCTTCAGTTGTACTGAAGTGCCCCCATCCTCTGCTGCCAACATCATGGTTAATCTTATTCAAACATGGCACACCTGCATAAAACAGGTAAACATAATGCTGATCACATTTTCAAATACTTTAAAATGAAAACAATGAGTGTTTCTTAAAAAACATGTTATCACATAACATAGAGACCGGAACATCAAAACACTTAAATCCATATTTGTCGAAAGCATATATGGGAAAAACAGAGAAAGAAGTCTTAACAACTTTATTGCTTATATGTAGGTAACAAAGATGATGACTTGATGAAAACCAATAATTTAAAACGAAACAAACAACAAGAAGAAAAAACAAAACGTCAGAACAGAGGACCATGGAGATCATTCGTTTAACTCCCTCACTGGACACTCATCTCCCTGGTTCCTGGCAGAACTAGCACTAGAATGCTGATGTTGTTTTTTTGAAGTTATATCTCTTTCTACTCTACTGGTAGGTTCCCTACTATGTACTGTGTGACTCTCACTTTCTGAGGTGGTGACTTGGGTGTGGACAAAGGCAGGATGTGCCAAGGCAGCAAGGAAAAGGCCAAACAGTTATGGGCCAAGCCTCCAACCTCAACAAGAGCAACTCTTTATTTTCTGTCATATTTCTATATATGTAGATTCCGCCTGAGATTTGGCTTGAAAAAGAATAACACAGCCACAAAATTTTAAAACTATAGCATTTTACCAAGCTTTGCTTTTGAGTTGAAAATATAAATCATCTTTTCTCAATATTAGCCATGATGTGAAGGCTTTAATAATGCATTACATTTTGGCAAGGACTCTAGGTTTTTTAAATAATAATAAGCATGGACTATTTGCCCTTGAGGGGTGTAAAAACGAGTCTGTAAGAGGTATGCTGCTTCTGTTTGGAGTGGGGAGGTGTCCCTTGCGACAGGCAGTGAATTCCATGTTTTGGATCTGGCAATCTAATTCATAGCAAGGATGATAGTGGTGATATTCCACTTAAGCCTTTACCTCAATGATGCCATTGATTCTACACTTGAAAATCTATATATGGAGACCCTCAATTTTACAGAGATTTTTATGATCTTTAATTTTTGTATGAATTTTGGACAAGAGCAAAGATTCTGGAAAAAGTTGCAAAAATGTATTCCTCCAAAAATGTATTCCCACTATTTTTCCAAAAGACAATGCTGAAAATGAAATGTGGAGAATTTTCATTCTAAGACTGCTTTATTGGTGCAAAAGTGATTGTGGGAAAAAAAAGTGAATGGAAAAACTGCAATTACTTTTGCACCAACCTAACTAGACCATCCAGAGCACTATGACAATTTCAAAATCTTTAGGAATTATTACATTTGTTAGAATCACTTAATGTTCCTGGGCACATGGCTCACACATATAATCCCAGAACTTTGGAAGGCCAAGACACAAGGAACACTTTAGCCTAGGAGTTCAAGACCAGCCCTGGCAACAGAGAAAGACCCCTTCTCTACAAATAATAAAAAAAAATCCAGGCATGGTGGCACATGCCTGTAGTCCCAGCTACTCAAGAGGCTGAAGTGGGTGGATTATTTGAGGCTGTAGTGAACCATGATCACACCACTGTACTCCAGCCTGGGCAACAGAGCGAGACCCTGTCTCAAAATAATAATAATAATAATCACTTCACACACTTGGCCTATAGAATAGTTAATGAGGACTGCTGAGAGGTAACCCTGAGTTCTGTCTCAGTCTTCTAACCTGTGTTCTGGGAGGTGCAAGTGACACTCAAATTAGGGAACTCCATGGCTTTGTAAGAGGGAATATGTGAGAAGGGTGAGAAATATTTCATTACTCTGCTCACGGATAAAAGATGAGAAGGGGTAGGGAGCTATTATTTCTCAATGTTTGTCAAACATTGTGCAAAGAACATTTATTTATATAATCACATTTAATTCTAAGAAAGGTTATTGGAGGTAGGTGGCAATTTTACCAGTGAAGGATTGATGAGTCTAATCAATTTGCCCAGGTTCATGCAACTTGTAAAGCAACAAAGCCAGCATCTGAACCTAGGACAGTCTGTTTCCCAAGTTTGTCCTCTATAAATAATCTCCTTTATAAAATGTTTCCAACTATCCAACATAGAGATCATGGCTTAAGAAGTTAGACTGCAAATAATCTTAGATGAGAGTGTATTCTGTCTTAATCTCTGTCTCTCTGTCTCTCTCTCTCTCACACACACACACACACATACACACCAGCTTTGTATAGACTACATCCTTTATAGTATCCTCAAAATTGCTCAGGATGAATGATACCTTTAATTGTGCAGAATCTCCTCCCATAATAAACATGCTTTCATTTAAAAACTTTTAAATTTATATTTAAAAAGTGTACATGTGTGAATGTGCGTATATTTGCATGTATGTGTGCACATGTGCATGCCTGTGTGTGTTGGGAATATTGCGAAGTACAAACACACAAGACAGCTGCATTTCACAGTTGAGTCTTCAGGCAGCAATATTTTAGCAGAATGAACATCAAATCTTCCCAATGACTTGCGAGCTGTGAAAGACATTGCAGCTAACTCCAACTGTAAAAAATACATTGGCTTCAGAAGAGAAATGGCATTTGGAAAGCTATGCTTTAAAATGATGTTGGGGGAGAGAAAAACAGAAGGCTGCAGTTCTCAGAGTGAAATAATCACATTGAAGGCCCAGATGCAGAGCTGGACGTGTGGGGAGAAGCTCAAGATCTCCTTTTCTGTTTATCAGATTTACTGCAGATCCTGCAAGGATATGCAGTTATAAAAGTACCATATACTCAGATAAGCTTTGGATCATAGGATGTTCCCTGCCTTTCATTCTGTCCTCTGAATTCTAACACTATGTTGGACAGTAAAAGACAACTTCCATCCCACCCAAGATGCCTTCTCCAATGCCATCGTTTGTATGTATGTCTTTCACTTTGTTTTGTTTTAAACAGAACCAGCTTCCTCTGGCATTTCAGTGTCTCGGAATGTCTAAAATATTTTCTGTAAGCTAGCTCCTCCATGCTAACATCTTGTTCTGCACAAAAGTTGATAGTATCATGTGCTAAATAAGGGACTGATTTTGTTGTTTACATAAGTTATCTCATGTGGTACCCAAAACAGCCCAACTGAGGGTGGTACTGCCATTTCCATTCTACAGGTGGCACAACTGAGTATTAAAGAACATTAAGTGATGTGCCCAAAAACACACAGACAATGGCAGGGCTGGGATTCCAACCCAGGCAGTCTGACTGTAGACCCTCTACCTAACCATGGAGGGAAACTGAGTCCTATAGCTACACTGTCCTTTCCTTGAATCTGGGTCCACCCTTTCCTCGGTTCCTCCCATGCATGAATACTCACAGAGAGTTAAGAAGAAAAAGAGAAGTTGATGTGCAAGTGATGAAAAGAATCGGAGAACTGCTTCAGTAGATATCTACCAATGCAGCCACCCCTCCTCTTAATTAGTAGTGAGTGCCTGGGGAGAAGGTTAGCTTTCCAAAGAGCTGGTTCACGCAAAAGCTAGGGAAATTCATTACTCCTCACCACAGGGGTTCAATTCTCCCTCCCCAATCCTCCTTAAGAGCACAGTGGGGTGACTGTGGGAGCGATAAGGAAACATAAATAACAACTGTGCTTTCTAAACTACCTAGTCTGCTTCACACTTCTTCCAAAGAGGTAACTGCAAAAGTACATAAGCTTTGTTTCCAGACCACACAGTATGTCAAAATAAGAAGTCAGAAGGACTCAGATTTTCCATCTGTTCCTGGGACAGCAAGAAGAGGAGCAGGGACTTTACATAAAGCTGTAGATCTGGGTCATAGAGCCCCATGATCGTAACCATTCCTTAGAGTTCTAGAGAATTTTACAGTTCATAAAGCATTTTCAAGTGGCTGCTCTCAGTCCTCTTTTGAACATTACAAGTTAATGAAGTGGGTCTGAGGCTCTCACAGAGTATGAAACTGATGAGAGGTTGAGGAACTGTGCAAGAATCTCCCAGCACGTGTGTGACTTGAACCCATGGCCTGACCTGAAGAGTGCTGGTCCTCCCACTGTCCTCACCTCCTCCAATGTTGGGGGAAACGGTTGGTGCACTGGACCTTCTAGGACTCTATTAGTGAATACACCTCCCCTTACCCCTTCTCTCACGTCTGGCTATAGAATAAAAGGATTCCCCATGCCTTTTAAATCTGATCTCTAATGAGAACTGTTAAAGAAAGCTGATACAGATATAAGGACTTTAATAGAAAGAGAAGGTTGCTTTAGCTCAGAAAATTTTCAAAGGCATCTTCCTAAGGGCTTGGGCAGGGACAGGGGTCTTGTTTCCTCTCCCTCAGCACCACCCATCCAACAGGCAGAGGAGGCAAGACTGAACACATGTCTACATGGCATGTTTTTGAGAGTACAGGAAAGTCAGTCTCTCCAAAAACACCAAGTTGAGCAAACCTGGTTTGCTTCTACTGCTACTAATCAGATTTAAAGTAAAGCATGTAAACTCATATCCTGGTTCTTCTCACGGATAAATATGTGGATATTTATGGTATCTTCAAGTTAGAGCAGTAATAAAGTTTTGATGGAATTGGAAAAGGAAAAACTTGGATACACTTGAGTTCATTTACAATTAACACAGTCTCTCGGTTTTGAAAATTGATTGCGTTAGCCTATATGTAGATCATATCCTTTAATCTTCTTGGTAATCCTGTAAGCTAGATGTAACCATCCCCATTGCACAGAGAAGCAAACTGAGGCTTAGAGAGCTAAATAACAAGCTCAATTGAGATGTGGAACTGACATATGAATTCAGGATTCCAAATAGCTCTAGCTCCACTATTTCAAATGGGAATAGATGTGAAAATCCACATTTAGAGAATTACAAAATTCCAGATTTATAAAGGGTAATATTGAAACATTACTAGTCACAAATGCATTGTCAAAAGTTCAGTATGATACTGACGAAATAGGACTCAAGAACGGTAAGATTTCATAGGCAAGTGAAGGGGAGGGTAAGTTCTCAACTCTTGGGTGATGCTAAGAGGCAGGTTTGCATGGGGATTCCAATAAGAACAGAGTGAAAATATAAGGAAGGCAAGGAGGTAGGGCAATTAATAGGAAACAGACATTTCAAAGCAACTTACCAAGGTGACCTGGACTTTTAGTCATTCTAGTAAATAGGGTAGTGCCCACAAGAAGAACACTAACCCAGCCTCAGCATCCACACCCATCCTAGAAACTCTCCTGTTAAATGTTTCATTTCTGGGATCAGATACCTAGCGCAGTGGAAATTTGCATGAGCTGCGGAAGATGGAGTTGAATCCAATAGTGCCATGTTTTTGTATGAGTGTGGTCTCCCCTGAGGTCAGGAGTTCGAGACCAGCCTGAGCAACATGGAGAAACCTGGTCTCCATAAGTGCCATGGTTTTGTATAAGTGTGCTCTCCGAGGTTGTGACTTGAAGCATGGCTCTCTTACAAATGAGCTGTGGGGTTCTAGATAAGTTATTTGACCTCTCTGTGCTTCAGTTTTGTTTTTGTTTTTTTTTTTACTGCACTTCTCATAGGGATGTTATGATGATTCTGAAATGACATATGCAAAAGGTAGCACAACTTAAGCACTTTAAATATTATTATGACTGATAGACTTAATACACTTTCTGCAAATATGCATATCTAGAATCATGATTCTAAAAGTGTGTACAGGTGAAACAGCCAAGTCCCACTGCTAAAACATATTTGTCTCTTCAAAATCAAACAATTAAATACTGTTAAAATAATTTAGTCCATAAGTTTTTCCTTAAATATTAGGAACCTACTATATCAAGTCTAAACCTACTTTATTCACAAAGTGTTAAGTCACAGAAACACCACAGAGCAACTTCTAAATAGCAATGGATTATGGAAACTTGTTCTTTAGTGGATATAAATGTTCATGAGTATAATTTTATATTGCTCCATGCAAAGCAAACATAGCTTTGCTATTATGTGTAGCTCTAGTTTATGGAGTTAAATATAAAAAATAATTAAATATCTCAATATTATATTACACTCCAGATGTTCCACCACCTGAATTAGCTTGAAAACCACTGATATGAAAATGTCCTCATTCTTTAGCTGTGCTTGTTTAAAGAAAAAAATAAACATATTGATAAACTTGAGTTGTTTGAGTTATTTCTAAATGCATAGTATGATCAAATAAATTGAGCTTGCAGCTGACCTATTAATATAATTAAAAAATCTATAAGTAGAAGAACTCTGCCCTTCCCAATAGCTGATCTATGGTAACAGGCTTTCTAGGATTTTCTTTTCAAATGCCACTCCTTGGCTGACCCAGGCTGCTGGTTACTATACCATTAAGTGCCAAAACCAAGATTTCTACCATAGTAGGTGAGAGAAACAAATGAAGCACAGCAAATGTTAGTTGCCAGTAAGTGCTCTAAAAGTTCTTTTCCCCTTAAGTTGTCTCTGTTAAGCTCACCATGATAAACTTCTGTGATATGAACTCACAGTAGGAGATGGTGAACAAGAGATTTGAAAGCCTCATTCTTGCTCAACATGAGCAGAGCCACTCCTAACCCTTAGGACATTTTTATGTGAATTTTAAATATGTGAATCTCCTTCTAGATTGATGTAGCCCCTATTTGCCCCTCCACAGAATGTCTTGTACATTGTAAAAGTACACAGCTATATGCACACAACTGTATGCAGGGCCCTAAACATGATCAGTCTGTGCTCTATGCCAGATTCTCAAGATTTCCTGCAATCCAGCACTTCTTAGTCTTTCCTGTGTTACTTCCGACCAGTACCATTCCAGCCTCCCAATTAGGGTCCTTTGCTATCTCCCTGGGCAAGACCTCTTAATAAAGAGCAGAGTTTCCTGCGTTAGAAAATCAAAGTTAAATGTTGCCTCTGGCCAGGCGCGGTGGCTCCCACTTGTAATCCCAGCACTTTGGGAGGCCGGGGCCAGCAGATTACAAGGGGCTCAAGACCAGCCTGGCCAGCATGATGAAACCCCATCTCTACTAAAAATACAAAAATTAGCCAGGTATGGTGGTGTGCACCTGTAGTCCCAGCTACTTGGGAGGCTGAGGCAGGAGAATTGCTTGAACCTGGGAGGCAGAGGTTGCAGTGAGCTGAGATCATGCCACTGCACTCTAGCCTGGGCAACACAGCAAGACTCCATCTCGGTTGGATGGATAAATAAATAAATAAATGTAAAATAAAATAAAATAAATGCTGCCTCTGCTTCTTAGTAGCTGTGTTATTCCGAACAGATTATCCAATCTCTTTTCTCTTCCTCTCTAACATAAAGATGATGATAGCCCCTATGTCAAGAAGATAAAATTAGAAAAGGCAAGTAAAGCATTGACTCATCTGCCTGGCCCATAGTGAGTGTTCAGTAGGTATTTGCTGCTCCTGATGTTATTATTTACTTATTTACATTTGTAACAACGATCTCTGACTGGTTCATGGCTTCTCTTCTACCCTCCACCTTTCTAAATTCCCTGGGTCCTTTGAGGACTAGTCCCTTTCTCCACTAACCTTACTCTAGGCCATATTCTTATCACTTACAGCATGCATACCACACATTATGCATTGAATTATGCTCTCTTATTTCCTAGCAACAAAGTCTGCAAGGAATATTACTCCTATGAACTGCTCCTCAGAAATAGTTATTGCGCCCAGATAAATATAAAGGAGACTGTACATTGTTTCTCTTGGAAATCTATAAGCATTCCAGCATAGTAAAGGTTCTGAAAAGTCTTGCAGCAAAGAGATTAAAAAAAAAATTCAGCCTCTATTTTCTCACCAGTTTTAGTAAAGAAGCCTGGTTTTCCTATGAAGAGTCCACAGAACTAACGTGCCTCAGTTCACACTATGGAAATTTCTACCCTATTGCTGAATCCAGTGGAGCTGTTGGATTCTGGGAGATGACAGGGTGATGCCCAAGCCTCACATCCTCATCCTTCCCTTGTTCTCCTAAAGCTGCCCTCCAGGGACTTTCCTGGCATCCTAGGGATCTATTGAATGCAGTTAAAAAATAATCAACATAGATTCCCTCATGTGATCCCCAGAAGCCAGGATCAATATTATTATCTCTGTTTTACTCATAAGAAATCTGTGATTTAGAGTGACCAGGATTTGATGAACACATCTTGACCAACCAGCATGGACAGAGCTGCAAATCTTCCCATTCCAAATTCAGTGCTCCCTTTACTGGGCCTTGCAGAGTCCATTAAATATGCAATCAACATACGGAATTCTACCCACTTCCATGTACTTATGGACAGCTAAGAGGTGAGAACAGATGAAAAAAAAAAAAAAAAAAAAAAACATGGCTTCATTTTTCCCTCTGCTAGTAAAAATGGTGTCCTGAATATGGTTCTGGATTTCTGAGGTGCAGTGCCCATTGTGTAGGCCCAATGGTACCTATGGGCCAGGGGAAGCTGCATTATTGCTATGGCTTTGCATTGAAGTATGCACGAGTGGCATCAGTTCTACCTTCCAGGGATACTTTTGGCAGTTAAGTCTATTTGGCCTTGACACCTGACAAAGTTTAGTCTCAGCATTAATATAAAAAACAGAATCAATGAAAGGTAGAATAATTCAATTAAGAGAAGGTGGGGCAAAATGAAATGCATACAATGGTAAAGATGAATCCTCCTAAAAACCCAATCAGTGAGAGGTTAGAGGAAACCTCAATAACAGAATTTTCAACATAAACCTGTCCTGGTGGCACAGTGTCCGACAGCAGTGGTGACGATGGTTCTCCCATCTCACAGGCTGCTGCTGCTGCTAGTAGCACCACCACTCTGATCATCACTAATCACCAGGTGAGGCTTTTGTAACACTTTTTACCACTTAGCCTAAGTGGGTAGGGAATGTCTTACGGATGTGAAAATATCTGAGCTCAGAGAAATCATGCCACGTGAGGATAACCATCCCAGCGTGTATAAAATGACACAGGCAGAAGGAGCATTTAGTTCGTGTGTGGCTGGAAATAAAGGAAGGGAGGGAAAGGAAGCTAAACAGGTGGTTTAGATGTTGGTTTGACAGGGCCTGACGTTATCCTGTAGGCAGAAACATGTCAGTGATGAGGGTGGAAGGCACAGCTCTGCAGAGTCTGATGGTCAGGAATATATACTTGATTGATCAGGGGGTGGAGAAGCAGAGCTGCTATTAAGTGAATTTAGTAGAGCTTGTTGGTCTCAGCACTGGGCAAGAACTTAGGTTTCCCTGTTCCTAGTGTAGGATTTTCTCCACTACAGCCCACTGAGACTACAGAATTCTTTCATCCTTCCTTTCCTTGCCCCCTCCCTCTCCTTTTTATTGCACAACCTCAGGTTCAGAATTAAATACCTCTGTTAAATTACCTCCCAGGATTTCACAAAGAGTAATAATGTACATATTTGATCTAGAGGTCAGGGAAATACTGTAGACAATGATTTAGAGCATCCATTTTCCACTTGGTCAGACTCATTTTGATGTACTTCTCTCAGACCTGACTGAGCCAAGTCCCTCTTGACTGAGGACATGGCTTTAGTAAAATCAAAACACTTTCATGGCGGTCTCAATTTTCCTCTTAGAGTAAGAGCAGGTCCATGTGGTACCAGCCCAGCTCCAGCTCTAAATCAATGCTTAGGCATTAAAAAGTTGCTCTATAGAGCACTCTTGTGAGATAGTGTGTCCTTAACTAAGAAAGTGAACCTATGTGGAAATATCATAAATGCAAATCATCAACCATTGCATTTCTTAAAGAATAACATCACAAAGTCTGTCTTAGCCATAGAACCAATTGGAAATATTTTAGGGTTGTCACTAAGCACTTAAAAAACACATGGTTTAAAGCTTTTACATTTCTGTGTGTGGTAAAGAGATAACTTGGAAGTAAAGAGAGGTATGTCCACAAATGAGTAATTACAGTATAGCAGAATCTGACACTCAGAGCTCTGGTACATAAAAAATGAACAGTATTCTAAAACGTAGTGCTATGGTTTTTAAACTTTTCAAAAAGCTAGACTAGCACATTTTATGTTTTCCAAATGAAATCATACAGGGAGTCATCTTATGTAGGACAGATGACGACAGCACTGTCCTGGTAGCAGTGGGGGTGAGGCACAGGAAGCTGTGTCCAGCCGCCTCCTCTTTCCCCAAGGCATCCTTCCTCAACATCAGGATCCCAAAGAATTCAGTCTGCAAATTGCTCAGCTACTTCTTCTCTCTCCCTTTGCAATAGATTGCAAATACTCCTCGGTTAAACATACACATTCCTGGGCTTTTTTCTTATCTCTGCCAATTATTAGACTAACCCCCAGGAGAAAAATTTCTTAGATGTTCAGCCTCCATTTCTCCTATAAATTGTGAAGATACATATATGCACACATGTTATACTTCAAAGGTTTGTTTTGAGATCAAGTTAGATTTTAAAATGCTTTTCAAAACTCTAACACTTAGATAAATGTACAAAATCATTGGCCACACAGTTTATTCATAGCTAATTTCAAAAGAAAATAATAGAATGATAAGCCTGGCTATGATGATATAAGGGGAAGAGAAGAGAGAAAAACAATTCTGAGTTTGGCCATAACCCTAGAGAAATATTTCACTCTGGACATCTTCACTGAACATTTAACCGATTGTATGGGCACGAAAAACTAATGCAGAGTTCCACTGGTGACACAGACTCCAGGGAAGAAAGAACTGCCAATTAATTACTGATAGTTGAAATATTTTACACACATAAACAAATATACAAAAAAAAAAGTTGTTGTGTAAATGGAAATCAAGCAGTCAAATCAAAACAAGGAACAAGCCACAGGTAAAGGCAGTAGTTTGCTTACAGCCTGCTAGAGCATCCTCATTTAGGTCTCTTCCAAAAGAGGCTGTACCCATACTGGCTGGAAGCATCTACCCTGAGCCTAGGAGGTCAGCCTGCTCACATCCCAGTGGGGCCATCTGGGGCAAATACTGAAATCTCAATGGGAAGATATCCAAATCAGTTGCTCACTCACCCTTCCCCCCTTGTTGGCCTTTTCTCTTCAACCTCAGCCTAAGCTCTCTTTCAACAATTTGCCATAAATCCCTAGGCAGGAATGCAGCACAGCACAGCAAAAGCCCTCTTGACTCAGGACACGCACAGAGAGAGAGAACTTCTTTCTTGCTTGGAGAATTCAGGATCATCACTGTACACTACTTCTCCATAGACATGTGACCTCAGGGGTTTGGGAAAAATGAAAAGTTGCATCTCTTTACCCCCTTGCAGGAAGTATAATATCAATTATTGATTTGGAGAGGATGTTAATTGAGGGAAGCGGCTAGCAGTGAAGGCCAACATGAAAACAAGGCAAAAGCTATCAGAAATTGCAGAGGAAAAGTTTTTTAAAATGCTGCCCCTAAATATTAAAAGGGCGAGCTCTATTAATTGTAGATTTCTGCAGTGATGGCTGTTTTGTTTGCTTATTTGTTTTTCATCATCTCCCACTCCCCCAGCAGAAATTAATTCACCTTTGCATCAAAGGTTCTCTTTGTATTGTCAGAAACTGCAAATACTCATTTCATGCCTCAAACAATGCTATAGACCAGTGTGCAACGTTATAGTCGTGTCTCTCTAATTATGTGATGTTTGTAAGTCAATATGATAGCACAGAAATCATCTTTTTCCATTTCTACCACTCGGCACAACATGCTCTTAAAGGGAACTCTGGACACCCAATTCTTTAAACTTAAAACCAGAGAGTTGTTTTTGAGTTTCTTTTAACTTTGCTCTCCACATCCCATCAGTGGCCAAAAAACAAGGATTCTTCATCTGTAAATAGCTAATATTCACCCTTTCTCATAATTCCCACTGTCCTAGCCTTCTCCAGACCCACACTAATTCTTCTGTGAATTACTGCAGTTCCTCCCCACAGGTCTTCTTTCCTTAACTCTTCCCATCTCATTCTCATCTATACATTCTGCTGAGTTAAAATTTCCTGAAAACAACCATGAACACGTCAGTAAGTGACTAAAAGTGTCCTGTGGCTCTTCTCTGCTTATAGAAGACTTAAATGAGGAATTGCAGATGCTAATACTGCTTAATGCCCATCTCTCTTACTAGAACATAAGCTATAACAGAGCACGGGCTTTGATCTTGAGCTGTACTGGGCTCATAGGAGATGCAATAAATATTTGTCGAATGAATAAATGAGTAAAAATGGATGAATGGCTGGATGGATGAATGGACAGAGGAAGGCTGAGTACATGAACAATGACCCCTTCGCAGGTTTGTTTACAGAACTAAATAAATAAAATAATGTATAGAAGAGTGCCAAGCACAGAATCTAGGCTTGTGAAATGTGGGGCTCCTTCTTTATTCTCTCTGTTATACTCCTTGTACCATTCCATGCCTATCTCTCAGCCACAGAAGGTCAGGGCCCAACTGTGGAAGGAACATGTTTCCAAGATGTTGAATTTGCACCTGCCACTGTGGGCAGTGGGGGATACTCAACTTTGAGGCTTTAGTTTAGGAGAGATATCCAGTTGCTTTGTTAGGAAACAACTCTGGTGGCAAGATGGAATGAAGGAGGCGGCTTACAGATGTCAGCTGGGCAGTGAGACAGCTTGCAGCAGGACAACGGTAAAGACACCTTAGGGCTGCACCAGGAGGGTATGCAGGAGAAGTAAGGCTGAAAGGGATTTCCAAGCGAGGTTTATGGGGGAGCTGGTGAGCTGGGATACAGACAGCCTCTACCACCAGATCTCAATCTCTAAAACTAGGCCTAAGACCAAGGCTCAGATGTCCTTCATGTTTTCGTTTTTTTTTTTTTTTTAATATGGAGTTAGAAACAATTTGGCTTTTTAGAGCTGAAAGCTAGAAACAACACATCCAGGAACAGTAGGCTTCTACTGTCTTCAATCACTAATGTCCTACTGAGTATGTACCCTGTGGAGAAGGCAAAAATGACATGGACCAGGACTCCTTATATGGAGAGTGTTTTAAAAGGCAGTTTTTAAAAAGCCCATTTTGTGGAAGAGACCAGAAGGCTCGTAATTGCTATCTGCACTGTGGTTTCTCCTGGGGGTTGGGGAGGAGAGTGGATTAAAGAAAAAGTTTAGAAGGCCATAGGCATAAATACCGAAATAGTATGAATTTTAATATATACTTTAAAAGGGGTTAGGCAATGATGAAAAGATATGACTGCTTTCCTTTCATTTCTGTATTAAATTAAAATTCCTACAAAACTGCAATGGCTATCTTTTTGAAAACACTGCATAATTTTAAACTTTGGGAAGGTTTATCTTTCATAGCCACAAATCTTTGCAAAAGCCTTTGGCTACAGGAAACACAGGCTCCAAGTCTGCCATATGATGAAGGCTTTATGTGTGTTTCTAAAAGGTAACTGTCTTGAAATAGGTACCCTTCCATTTATGAGTGAAACCACCTGATTATTTAAATGAAACAGAAAGATGCATGAAACATTCTTCTCACCCCAACTAGATAAGAAGGCTGAGCTCTCAAAACATTATTCATTGTCTATCATTTAAGAATTATCTGATTATCAACCACAGTATTTCAAAAAAAAAAAGTAGTCCTAAATAACATTGTAAATCTCATTCCCTACCATCCATGCTTCTGAATAGAACAGGCAACAGACATATATTTAAATAGTGTCAACGAAATGAATCCACAGTTTATTGCTACTATTCATCTTGGCTAGTAAATGGCCTCCATACTATTCTTCATTCATTAAAAATGGTTCATTTCCTTTGGCCTTTATTCATTGCCTAATATTCCTAATGAACTTAATGTAGCAAGTGATGTAATCAGACAAAAGACCTGTAAGAACCCCTTTTCTGCCACTGTAAGCAGAATTAAATCATATTTAATTAGGATTTTAGTGTTCACCAAAAGTCTCTGTTAACTATTTATGACCCACACTGCTGTCTATTCTAAGCAGCCTTCTCTTTCTAAGTAGGAAAGCACTATCTCTTTGGCTCAGTTCTCTATGTTGGACACCGTAATCTACCAGGCAGGTGGCTAACTTAGTTCTAGCCATGAATTAGTCATTGGATTAAGGTTTGCCTTAATTCTCCACGGCCAAGGAGGTCCAATGCGGTTTAGAAGACAAAATGAAGTCACACTAACAGCGACCAATTTATAAGCACAGAAGAGGAGAGTCCAGCAAACTTGAGAAGAGTTCTGAGAAGCAGTGGCTTCTGTGTAGATTTTGCTGGAAGTCTTCGCTGTGTTTTAGTGAGGATGAAAGAGTTGTATATGCAGAGAGGGAAACTGAGAACACACAAAGGTGGGGGAAAAGAAATCTGTGACAAGAAAGCATCAAGAAATTAAAGAGGAGTGAACCACTGCTGGGGCACTGGAGGGCATGTCAGCTTCAAGAGTTTGTGCCAGACCCCACAGGAACAGGAAAATCCTGCAGGTTTTGTTTGGTTTGGTCTGGCTTCACTTTTCTTTCTCTTTTCTCCTTTTTCCTCTTTCCTTTCCTTTCATTTCTTTTTCTTTTTCTTCTTTTCTTTTCCTTCCTTCCTTCCCTCCCTCTCTCTCTTTCTCCTTCCTTCCTTCCCTCCTTCCCTCCTTCCTTTCCTTCCTTCCTTCCTTCCTTCCTTCCTTCCTTCCTTCCTTCCTTCCTTCCTTCCTTCCTTCCTTCCTTTCGGAAATAAACATAGTAGAAAAGGTGTTTTGAGGAAGATGATTAGGCACCATACTAAATATTTAGTGTAGCTAGAAAAACAACTAGGATTGATTTTGCAGCTTTCTGGTTAGGAGGCAGTGGGGTCTTAGACCAGAGAGTTAGCAGAGATGCACCCAAAAGGGAGTTTTGGTGCCTTTCAAGAGACTTATAAAGGAAGAGTTGTTGACCAATTGGACAGTGTTATAAAGGAGAGGGGAAGAAGAGAGTGGGTAAAATTTGCTGGGCGGATTTTGACCTGGTTCCTACTCTGGCCCCTACCATGTCTGCCCTTCTTTCCCATCTGCTAGGGCACAGTTCCACAGCACCTTTTCTGCTTAGTCATCTCTGAGCAAGACAACTGATCATGACTCTCCCCCAGCTGAGTTCATGCAGCCTATATGGCCAGTCTTCCACATGGCAGCCATCCTAGCCTGCCTTGGATGCTTCTGAGCAGGTTTCCTATCGCTCCCCAATGTGACAAGTTCTCTGCAGCATGTCTGTAATCACCATGTTCCAGGGCCTGATCCACACTGCACTGTAGTGCCACACAGGTATTTGTAAAAAGAATAGTGAAAGTTGATCACAATAGTTTTCCTCAAGGCTTTTCAAAAGGGGCTCAATTCTGGTTAAGTGAATAAAATCTCTCCTTTGTATAAGTGCTCAAGTGCTCTACAGTGACTCAAAAAGGATCATTGTCTGTCCAGAGCTGCTTTCTGATAAAGGTCAAGCAATTTTAAAACAAAAAACTAAATGTCCATTTGATTTGACATTTCAAAAGAGAGCTGAGCATCTGTCGATGATAACCCATATCTTCTTTTTTCTGCTCCATCATCAGAACGCCAGGCAGGTATAATAAACTTCTCATGGATCTCAAATCAGAATTATGTTGAATTTTCTCACTTAGTCAATGGGAAAGGCAATTCTTTATAGGGAGGAGGCCAAATATCAAGCATCAATTTGCATAGAGGACAAACTCACTAGGAGGCTGTTTATGCCGTGTGTCTAATAAGATGCTCTGTCTTATGTTTAAAGGACACATTTGCAAAAATGATTTTATGTGGTACTCACATATCAATAAACTAGCAATATAGCATATGCTTCTGACTTAGTCAAATAACATTTTAAGGCTTATTAGGAGACAACAGTAATTCACAGTTGCATCACCCACCATCTTAGGTATTTCCCTGACATCTCAACACCTCCTACTTAACTTCAAGGCCAAGAGTCCTTTGGACTTCCAAAATTACTGCTCATGTCCAATCCAGAATAAGCCTGCAATAGAGAAATCTTGAATTGTTTCCAAAAGGGTTGGGCATGAGAAGTGTAAAGCAAAAATAGGTAGCTTCTTGAAAAAATTGAGTCTCCACCCAATAGTTTCATCACTTTTTTTTGAAGTAAAATCAAACATTAGCTACATCCATGTTCGAATACAGAACATATTCTAAAGGAAAATGAATATTTTTGAGAAAGGGTTTCACTTGGTTGCCCAGGCTGGAGTGCAGTGGTGTGATCCATCATAGCTTACTCCAACCTCAACCTCCTGGGTTCAAAGGACCCTCCTACCTCAGCCTCCCACTGGCTGGGACCACAGGCATGCACCACCATGTCTGGCTATTTTTAAAATTATTCTTGGTAGAAATGGGGTCTCACTATGTTGCTCAAGCTGGTCTTGAACTCCTAAGCTCAAGTGATCCTCCCTCCTGGGCCTCCTAAAGTGCTGGGATTACAGGCATGAGACACTGTGCCTGGCTCAGACTTTTAAAAAATTATGACTCTGGATTACCCATGTTATTTTATTCTTCTGTGTAGATTATCGGGATTTGACCATCACAGGGGAAAATGATTCTAGAATATAGATGCTACATGGCTGCAAAGAAGGTAGGCTGCTTCCTCACAGATACAAACCCTAGGAGGGAATGAATAAAGAAAAAAGCCCTAAGTAACTGATTAACGGACATCCCTTCCAGGGTGATTCACACACCACCCCTGCCTGTGTAACCATTATGGATTTATTAACATTAAGGCAATGTTATTCAAACAGGTATCAAAACATTTTAATGCAATGGAACACTGAGTGAAATATTATTCCTACCTCTCAGCAGAATGAAACAAGCTGAGATAATTGCATTGCCAAGGAGAACTGACTCAGCCTCCAGATGCCATTTAAGGCTCTGAGGTTTATCTTCTAAAACTGCAGCATTTAGTGTAATAATGAGCTAATGGCATGCACAGAATCAGCTGTCCCCATATTGTGGTGCCCAATGGACACCACTGATTGCATCCCTCTGCTCCAATTATGTTTTCAGAGGCTTAATACCAGAATCAATGAGGAGGCTCCTGTCAGTCAGTAGCCTGAATTTACTGGGCACCTCCTGGTACAGCCTTGGTTCTCTGAGGCCATGGTGGGGGTAGGAACATCAGAGCGGAGGTCAGGGTGATATCTCCTGAAAGCATCAAGAGGTATTGCATGAAATTATTAAAGAGCAGATGTTAAGCACAAGAGCAAATGTGGAGTGCCAAATAAAGACATATTTAGAAAATGTACCAAAAGCTTTTTTTTTGCATTTTTCATTAAAGCTGTTTTCATTTCTGAAAATAAAAATTAATTTCCTCTTCCCTGATTTTAGCAATATCCTTATTCTTTTCCCCATTTCCCCTAGACTTCAATTTTTTTTTTTTTCCTATGAAACAGAAGAAAACCTAGCAGTGCCTGCCTTAAGTAATCTTGCCACCATGTTGGGGCTCCAATGACTGTCTGGAAGGTGAGCTAGCCATCCATAGCAGCCAGCAGTCACCATAAGGTCGCTTTCCAAAAGCCACTCTCTGAAGGTGATAGTGTGTACATGAACGTCTATAAGCTGGGGGAAAAGAGGAAACAAGTGACAAAGTACAGCAGGTAAATTCAGGAAGTTTTATCTGAATATGTCGCAACTCGTGTGTTTTACCACATTTAGTACTAAGGCCATTTATTGAATGTTCCCCGGACAGGTCTGTGGCTCAAGAAGGCAAAGTTTTAAGGAACATGAGGTGCTTTTAAACCATAATAAACTCTTTTGGCTGGATGCAGTGGCTCATGCCTATAATCCCAGCATTTGGGAGGCCGAGGTGAGAGGATCATTTGAGCCCAGGAGTTCAAGACCAGCCTGAGCAACATAGTGAGACCCCGTCTCTAAAAAACAAGTAAAAAACCCCCAAAATAGCTAGGTGTGGTGGTGCACACCTGTGGTCTCAGCTACTCCAGAGAGAGGATAAGGCGGGAGTATCGTTTCAGTCTAGGAGGTTGAGGCTGCAGTGAGCCGTGATAGTGTCACTGCATTCCAGCCTGGGTGACAGAGGGAGATGCTGTCTCCAAAACAAACAAACAAACAAAGAAACAAAACAAAAAGACCAAACCTTTTTTGCTTACTGAGTCCTGCATGCTGTAAAAGCTTGGCACTGGCAGAGTCATCACACCAGGCCTACTTGGCTCCCCAGAGTCACTTCTTTTTATTCTCCCCCCATGCCTGTCTCCCCAATTCCTGAGCATTTCCACTCTCAGACCCTTCTTTGCTCTGTCTGCCCCAGTAACTGGAACGCTCTTGTCATCTCTTCTCCCTCTTTATTCCACACTATCTGATCCGTAGACTATTGCTCAAGCATCCCTCCCCCAACAGTGCCACCGCCTTCCTATTCTAGTTTCCTGAAACATTTGTCATTTTGTCACTTCATCATTTACTACCTTTGCTGTTATTCCACTTCATCATGCGACTGTATACTGCATCTTTGATGAGATCTTAAGATGCCCGAGGGCAACAAATTGGAAACTCCTGGCAAGGTTTCCACTCTTGGTTTTAGACCAAGCAAAGTCTGAAGATGTGCCAAGAGCTGTGGCTCACTTTGAAGCCCACATGGGAGCCCAAAAAATGGAGGGGGAGAGAGAACAGGCCAATTAGCAGTGAAGTGACTTCGGTGCATACCACGCTGCAGGGAGCTGCTGGAGTTCCAGGGCAGGTTGAAAGACAGTTTAACCACAATGCTCATGTATGCTTCTTGTCAGCAGGGGATTAATTTAAAAGCAGATTTCTTAGATAAAATGAACAAACCTCTGTGGGTCTAAAGCTGCAGAAGTAGAAGTTAGGAAGTAACCACTCTGTGACATTATGTAAGAGTTTAAATCGTTTTTTCCTGCTCTTCCCCTCAAATAAATTGCAAGAAAGCCACCTGTTGATGGTTCTTGGGAGTTGGGGAGAACCAAAGAACCCAGAAAGAGGAGTTTGAAGGGGAGAAGTAATGAAAGCAAAATTTTGTCAATTTTACAATTTAGCCAGGACACTTCTACATGTCACCAGATCCTCACAGAGTGAAGAGCCAGAAGATAGTGTTTGGTTGTAGTCCTACTTTCCCTTTTCAATGTATCTGAATATAAAGGACATCTTCAAGAATTCAATCTGGTTGGAAATTTCCATTAGTTCAGTTTTATACATGCCTACTACACTCACAAGTTTAAGAAAAAAGCAAATCATAATCTTAGAAGCTACAACAATACTCATAGCATTTATAGAAATAAGGCAAAATATTACATTTATACAAATAAAGCAAAATTTCAACAACTACTACCACCTTCACAAGGAAAATACAACTCCCATATAAACACTCTTAGCATAGCAGCCCCAATCCTTCCCCAGATCTTACATTAGGTCTGAGCTACTACTCACACAGTGACCCTTGCAGATTTTATTAAACTAAGACAAGGAAGTTATATGCAAGTATTTAAAAAGGTTTTTACCAACAATTGTAAAAACATTACTTGCTTAAATACAACAAATGGAAAGCCCTATTAACCAAAATATATCATTCCTCACACATTTTGGTTCCTTGGGGTTTTACTGACTCCATTTCACCATATGCAACATTAAGTATGTCTAATTTTCAAAGCAGAAAATATAATTATTTCTTTTGTTTTTTTGTGATTATTTAGGTAGAAATAATCACTAATGTGAATGTTGCCATTCCAGATTGTTAAATTCAAATGAATATAAATGCAGTTCTTTCTAAATTATCCTTCTAATTTGAGGCACAAAATGGCTTTTTGCCCTCATCTTCAAGGCTTGCCTTTAATATTCTCTGAAAGATAAATTACATTATTATCTTAGGAAAGTCTGCTGAAAATCATTGAATTTTTAGTTCTAGGAGCTGCAGATATCTCTTGTTTGACAAAGTATATCAATATCTGTCACTGACACCAAGATTGGATTTTTAAGGCATTTGTGGTGCAAAAGAAACAAAACAAATTTTACCTTGGCATTCATTTTCAAGCAAAACATATAAATAAATCAGACCTGGCTAAGAACATACCTGAGGCCTTGGCTGGATTTAATTACACAAAGAATTGGCAAATATACAGTCGTAGTCAACAAGCAGACTGTGGCACTCCTCAAATCATCTCGACACTGACATGTCACAGGCTGTTGATTTTCCAACACACTGGAGGCTGAAGCCATTTTGGAGCCAAAGTGGATGAATAAGTATGGAGGCCACCAGTGCATCTCACTGATCATGGGCAACTTTATTCTAGATTTAGTCTTTTCATTACGGTTATGTAAAAATGGTTGAATAGAAATTAAGATGAGTACAAACAATAATAACATAAACACATTTATAGTTTGTTGAATGCTGCTTGCAGGCTGAGCACTACGTTTACTGTGCGTCTCATATTCAATGGATTCATTTGTTTTGGAACTCACAACAACTCTGTGAGCTGGGTATGCTGTTCATTTCACAGATGAGGAATTTTCTTCTCTAGGGGAGATCTAGAGAAATTAAGTCACCTGCGCAAGGTTATAAGGATAGTTCATGTATCAGAAAATTATGTGAAGTAGTAAATGAAAAGCTCGTGGAAAAAAAGGGGGAGGTGGTACTGAAATCTAAAGACATTTATCTGAATACTTCAATTCCATTCACTATAGCTTCGTATTTCCTTCAAGTTTGGGAATGAGGAGACTCTAAGTACTAGTCTCCATCTTCAATGAATCCAGGAGCTGGTTTTTTGAAAAGATCAACAAAATTGATAGACCGCTAGCAAGACTAATAGAGAAGAAAAGAGAGAAGAATCAAACAGATGCAATAAAAAATGATAAAGGGGATATCACCACTGATCCCACAAAAATACAAACTACCATCAGAGAATACTATAAACACCTCTAAAGCAAATAAACTAGAAAATCTAGAAGAAATGGATAAATTCCTGGACACATACACCCTCCTAAGACTAAACCAGGAAGCAGTTGAATCTCTGGATAGACCAATAACAGGCTCTGAAACTGAGGTAATAATAGCTTCCCAACCAAAAAAAGTCCAGGACCAGACAGATTCACAGCCGAATTCTACCAGAGGTACAAGAAGGAGCTGGTACCATTCCTTCTGAAACTATTCCAATCAATAGAAAAAGAGGGAATCCTCCCTACCTCATTTTATGAGGCCAGCATCATCCTTATACCAAAGCCTAGCAGAGACACAACAAAAAAAGATAATTTTAGACCAATATCCCTAGTCTCCATCTTCAAATGCAGGTGCATGAGAAATGTACTTTTTCTCTTCTTCATAAAATGCAATAGTAACAATAATAGCAAATGCTTATAAAGCTTTTATTTCATGGCAGGCTCTATTCTAAACACTTTTGTATTATTTATACCTATTTTACAAAGAAGAAACTGAGGCATAGACAGGTTTATTTGCCCAATGTCACACAGCTAGTAAGTGGAGGAGTGGGATTTTGAGCATCTATTGTCTGACTCCAAAGTTAGTTTTCTTAGCCATCAAGTATCAGTGCGACTCCCTTCGTCCGCTTTCTCTAATATCTGTGATCACTGCACTCTTCCTGGTATCAGTAGGGCCACAAAAAACCTGGTGAGGCTATCTGGGACCTTTCTTCCCCTCTATCCTACTCTCAGGTGCACACAAATCATTCTATTCTGCTGCAATTTATGGACACAGGGAGTTCTGAGGGGCTGCCTCAGCTCACCCTCAGGACGGATTCTGCAGTCATTTTTCCCTGGGGTTGCGCTGCTTCCTGAGTTCTCCCTAGAGCGAGGCACACATCTTTCTAAATCTACCTGCCATCCCCTTGTTGTCCTATCCCTAATCCTCAGCCTGTATGCAAGAAGGGCATGGAGGCTCTCTCAGGGACACATCAGCCTCTAATCACTCTTTGTTTCTTCCCACAGCTAGAAGAATCTTATTCTTAGGGTCTATTCTCATGAATTTGAGATCCAAGTCCAAATATTACGTCAGATCCCAGGAGAGAGATTTGATCTGATCCAGTTTTCCATAGAAAACTAAAAGAAACAAAGAAATTTATAAGGAAGCCAGCCCTAGAGAGTTAATCAAAGATTGTCAGATGCATGCATATCTTAGTCACTAATACTCCAATTTTGTTGTTGTTGTTGTTGTTGTCTATTTGAGGCAGGGTCTTACTCTGTTGCCCAGACCAGGCTGGAGTGCGGTGGTGTGATCATGGTTCACTGCAGCCTTGACCCAACCTGGGCTCAATGATCTTCCTGCCTCAGCCTCCCAGGTAACTGGGACTACACAGGTGCATGCCACCATGTCCAGATAATTTTTGTATTTTTTTTTTTTTTTTGTATAGACAGGATTTTCACCATGTTGCTCAGGCTCGTTTTGAACTTCTAGACTCAAGTGATCCACCCACTACAGCCTCCCAAAGTGCTGGGATTACAGGCGTGAGCCACTGTGCCCAGCCTAATACTCCAATTTGTAGTGGTTTCCACGGAATAGGGAGCAGTGCTTCTATCTCAAAGCCAAGAGGAGGTTAAGAGACTTAGAAACATGCATTGGGAATAGACCCAACATTTTTGTTTCCTTTGAAATGTTTGTATTTTGGGTTATATTTGAATTATAAAACCGTTACTTGTTAAGGGTTTCTTTGAGGAATACTCCACCATCAGTGCATATTTTAATTCGTAAGTATCACAAAAACCTCTAGCATCCTGTCTTCTTTTGCCTAAAGGACTATGCAATTCTCGAGGTTTCCGTTTTATCCAACATACTGGAAAAATGTCAATCCATTAGACATTAACCAAACAATGATCTACAGTAGAGGCTAAAGTATTCCTGTAATTAAATCCTGAACAAAAGCTATACAGTAAAAGAAACTTTATCATTCAACACAATGCAAATTACAGTAGACTTTTTCTAAAATGTATACTTAGGGTTTTATTTTCTCATCTTCATTCATGAGCCTCAGATATGCAACATTTGATAGAAAGAAACCTTCTGGTACATATCACTTTATCCTGGGCTCATGAACTGATTTTTCATTCCTTAGAGTTGCAGAGATAAGCAGGCCAATTACAGATAGCTTCTAACAAATCCACTAAATGCATGAACCTTAGAATCCCAACTCTGGCAACTGTGGGAGTTACTTTCTTCAATGAGCCTTAGTTTCTTTGGTTGTAAAACAAGCTCTTGCAAGTATCCAGAATTCTTACAGGATTACTTGAGGTTAAATAAAAATATAGATGTGGAGTTCTTAGCACAGTGCCTAGCATTTAGTGTGGCTCCTCACATAGAAGCGAACACACACACACACACACACACACACACACTTCATATAGAAAAGAAACCCAAAGAACACTAACTCCACCATTTCTTTTTTCTGATGTGGCCATTTTAACATGCCCCCTTGGTCAGTGGGTTTGAGGACAAGTGCTAAATATTCAAATAGACACATCATAGACGCATCTGGGCTCCACGATGATAGTGCCGATGGTAGCAATAGTCTAAGCTCTTACCTGTGCCCTATGACAGAAGTACCAAGAGTAATCCTATCTTACAAATGAGGAAAGTGCGTAGCTGGTATATGGAGCAGCCAGGATTGCAACTCACATGATTTGATGCCATATTCTATACACTTAATCTCCATAAAGTGAAATTTCCATTGTGTCCTGTCCATAACTCAATTCTTGGGGTAATATAGGCAGAAGCTACTAAGCAAAACCAGGGAAGTCTGCCATTCAGTCAACTCTCAAGAATCATTAAGTGATGGACTTCATTTAGAAAGTCTGCCCCAACTTCCCTCAAACCACACAGATTTATTGAGACCTGAACGGGGTAACTGTAGGCTCTATCTAACAGACCATGATGTATTTTAGGCACACAGAAATTATTTGTTTAATCTGAATATGAATTAACACGGAAAACAACGTAAGAATTACTGGTGTCACTGTATTCTGGGCATGTTCCACTTAACAGTACTTATCTCAAAGTGCTTTTAAGTGGGTGCATATAGCTTTTAGTCATTTTGACATGGTTGTGTTGGCTGTATTAGTTTTTACAATGTCAGAAAGAATGCTTAATAAAACAAGTACCACGTAACAACTCTACAGTCATGAATAGGGAGAAGGACATATAAAGTTTATTCATTTCTATCATTAATTGTCTTAAATTGAGCAAATTAGTGAGATTCTATATACCTGCAACTTATACCTTCCATTTACTAAAGTCCTAGTATGTGTCAAAGTAGTTTTCATTCCTCCCAGCCATGTTACGAGCTAAATATCATTAACTTTCCCTTTAAAAGATGAAATAAACTGAGACTCGTGAAGATTAACTTGCCCAAGGTCACCCAGCTTGTTAGGAGGCACAGGTGGGACTTGAACCCAGTTTTGTCTGAATTCAAAACCTCCAAAATGTCTTTCTGTTACATCAAGCTGCTTCAATGAGAGCTAGAAAATCAGGACAGTGAGCAAGCTGGAGATAAAGGAAGATTTGGAGGAACAAGGGAAGTGTGATCCTCACACACAGACCCTGCAGATTTCAGAGCATTTTACTCCATGATAAAGGCTAACCCTGACAAAAAAGATGGAGGACACAGGCTGACGCCCTGGCTGGGGTAAGGGGCCAGTGCTGGGCTTGACCTTCCTGGAGAATTGTGGACTTGAATTTTGGAAGAGAGACAGCTTCCAGTGGGAAAAAAGTGGTTCCACAAGACACCAAACACCACACAGCACTGTGGGCCCGGGGCTGCCAGTCAAGAAAAGCATCCACAGGCCCTATCAACCCCCAGACACTTCCACCTTGAGGCAGCAAGATCCAATTTTGTGTTTCCTTTTTATGTTCACTGATCTTTGTAAACTCAGGGCAGACCAAGATGTCTGTTACATTCTGGATTAAATTACTTCTTAAAGACAACATGTAAACAGAGGTCCTGGAAGTAGCTTCTTTGAGGAGCAGCTTGGGCTACTCCTCATGTTGGAGCTCTGGGACTCCTATCCCATCTCATCCATCTAACCTCATCTTCCTTTAATCTCCATCTTCTTTATCCCCACTCAACCTTCCTCAACAATGTTATGGAGGAAAAGGTGAACGGAATAGTAGTGTATACTTTTGGTGAGCAGAAATGTCATGAGGTCTGGGCAGGGAGAAGATGATGGCAGTGATTTTGGAAGTGTGTAAGTGGTAAGTTAGCCCCTCCACCTGCATAAAACTTCCTGCAGAAGCAACATTTGGGGTCACATGAGAGCAGAACAATGAAAGGTGCAGCATTATATAATGCTGCAGAATGGATCCTTTGTTGAGACTATTTCAGCTTAGGGAATTCACTGATAAGACTATCAGTGGTCCCACCAACAATTCTCCAGAGGACCAAAGAAAAAGCAATTGCTATGTCACGCAGGGTGCTGTAGGTAGGGCCAAGAGTTTGCAGTGGAGATGGGCAAGTGATGGTTACAAAGTAAAGAGGAATATCCTCAAGGAACATCCTTGGGGATGTTCAGCAGCTACTGGGGAATGTCTGTTTTCAAAGGAAGAAGCAAAGGCAATCATTCCACTATTCAGCTCATTAAAGGCATCTTAGCAGCAATCATGTACAAGCTGCTATTGGCATTTGCTGAAAACTTAAAGAGGTCTTGACAATTTTTACCAACATCTCCCATGGTAAATTACAGTTAGTTGTTAAAATTTTGGCAAAAGGATTTGTCCCTCATAGAGTCAAAATATGCCCTTCAAAGCAAACTCACCCATCCATGTACTTCCAAGAATACATACTAAAACAGAGGTTGGCCTCTGGGGCAGGCACATTCAGAAAGCAAATGTCTATTCCTATTGTTTCCTGGGGTGTGGGCAAGTGGTCCCCTAGAGAGAATAAGGACAGATATTTGCTTTATGATGGAGACCTGGGACTCGGGCATCTATCTGCACTTGCCCTGGTATGATATCTGGCAGTTGTTCCCACTTGCCTGGCTCCAGGTCTGCTAGAAGACACCCAGGAGGTTGGATGCTGGTTGCTGGCACACTCTAGGCAGGCAAGGCCATGCTCAGACTTCCCTGCTGCTGGGCCTGCTGCTTGCAGCTTCTGTTTCTAGTGCTGTCTGTTTCCACTGAAGTTAACATATACAGTAGATTAGTTTGCTTAATGAGCAACATTAATGCATCGATTAATGTGAAAATGTGACAACATTTGCTTTACCCCATCATGTCCTTTGTTTAGTTTATAGGCAGCATGGCCACCTTACTTATTGTCTGTCCATTAAACACCTACTTATTGAGCACGTACTGTGTGTTTAGGTCTAGACTGGACTCTGAGGAAAGCATGCAAAACACTCAGGGGCTGCCACTCTCACCGAACAGGCAGGGTTTGTACAAATAAAGAAAAGGCACCTAACGACTGCAGGGATGTACCCTGAGCAATGCTGAAAGGCTGTGACAGAATTCACCTACAGGGGAAGATGGTGAGGCATCAGTGTGAAGGAAGGTGGTTCAGAGCCACTGGGGTTGAGGCAGTGCCATCGAAAGAATTCTAAACAGTGAGTGTAAAGGCATGGAGTGTGCAGCACTGTATAGGAATAATGAGTCATCTACAGGGGCTCAGAATGGAGGATGCAGTGGAGGAGTTGGCTACAGATCAGCCTGCAGGGCAGGCTGGAAGCATCTTAGGAAGTGCTGTGCTTCAGGTTTGAACTCAATCATGCAGGCTGGGGGTCAGTAAACATTTTCTGTTAAGAGCCAGACAGTAAACATTTTTGGACAGTCTCTGCTTCTCAACCTCTCAACTCTGCCTTTGTAGGGCAAAAGCAGCCATAAACAATATGTAAACAAATGGGCATGGCTTTGTTCCAATAAAACTTTATTGAGAAAACAGGCAATTTGGCCTGTGGCTATTGTTTGCCAAACCTTACTACAGGTGATGGGAAACCTCCTAGGATTTTTAAGCAGGGTATTATGACCTGACACAGTGAGTATATTAGATAGGTCATAGTGCTGCTGATCAGAGGATATAGTGAAGGGAAAGGAGGTGGGAGGCAGAAGGATGGGTCAGGGAGCAATAATGACAGGGCTGTGCATTTCTGATGCCTCTGTGAGTCTCACTCTGTGGTACACTCCTCTGTACAGTGCCCCTCTGCTGTCAGCACACTGACTCATAGCCACACTTCACTTGGAAGTTCTACAAACTAAGGCATCATTCTCAACCCGGTTGCATTTCCTAAAGTACATTTTGGCAAAGATGTCTCTTAAATTAATTAAGTATAGATCAGCACAAAGGTAACTTGTAAATTTGACAGGATGTAGGAGATGAAAAGGATGGCTTGTAAAGAAAAATGTGGAAAATCAGGGTTTGATTAAGGTAAAACAGAGACCAGCATGATAAATGAGCACAATCAGCCCTTTTATCTTTTAATATTGAAGTGAGAAGAAGGATTTGGATCAATGCCCCCATCAATAACTAACTCTTTTCTCTCTTCTCAGAACAACACTAACTTGCTAAATGTGGAGACAGTGGGGAAAAAAAATCCTTTCTTAGGCATTTTTCTGAAGAGGGTGTCCAAACAGAGGCCCCGGTTGCCAGCCCTACTTTTATGAACACATGAAAATTCCGTGGCAATTAACAAAATCCATCTGCATTAATGTGTTGAAATTTCTGCAAACCCAGAATTAAATTGAACATGCCAATTCTAAATCAATTATTATGGGGAATTGTGTAGCAAGTCTTCATAATAGGACAAAGGTAATCTTCGGCACAGCTTGAGTAGAAACCAAGGTTTTGGAGTAATGAGGCTTTATGATAAATGAGGACCTGCTTTTATTTTTTTAATCACTCCAGTATAGGTTGAACCTATCTGAAAAAGAACTATGTTCCAAAGTTTTCAGTGCAATTTGGATTATATTTTCTCTCAGGAGCATGGTATAGATGTGGGTCAGTTCCCAGGCTAGCCCTTCAACGTTCATTTAAACCCAAAGAGAAATGACATAAAAACAGTAAGAAGCAATGCTTTTGCAGTACTAGTAATTAAGCAAATAAAACACAATTTTAAGATTAGAAAATCTTTTATTTTCAAGTTTTCTTAAAAAAAAAGAGAGAATTTAAGGAAATACGAGAGAGAGAGGATTAATTCTGAGGTTTTTATCAGTTACAGCACTCTCCTCCTACCTGTTCATTTGACACAAGACACACTGGCCTCTATTCTTTGAAGACTCCAAGCTTGTTCTTAACTGGGCCTTAATGGTTGCTGTTGCATTAGTCAGGAACACATTTCCAAGTGAGTTTTAAATGTCTACATTCTTCTAATCATCAAGGTCTCTTAGAGAAGCACCCACCATGAGTATCTAAAAGAGACCCTCCCTATCCTAGTCAGCATCTGTACTGTCACACTGGGTCAGTTTCTTCACAGTTTTTATAAAAATGTTTATTATTTATTTTTCTATGTATTTATTGTATGTCTCCTCCATTTGGATATAAGTTTCATGCAAGCAGGGACTTTGTCTTCTTCATCCCACAAGTGTTGAATTTTATATGTATAAAAATGTATATAATGTTAACCTATAAAAATTTATTATTATATTAATATGGATATGTTATATATTAATATAGGTATATGAATATATAAAACATATATGTATTAATACATATGTGACATATTATATATATACAAAACTGTTGACTGGACCTTGAGGGGTTATATAGTTGCTTTCCAGGGTTGTGTAATTTGGGGGCAGGATTTCTCTATTTTCTCCAATTTAATTCCAAAACCAGTGGCGATCAATTATTTGATAGAGAGACCCAGGCTGAGAACCATTCTTTTAATGTTCATTGACAGACATCAAAATAGCTTGGTTCCTCATAAATGAAATAATCTGTGGTCAAGAGAGAGAGAGTTATTCCTTTAGTCCATGAGTCGAATTTGAAAGAGAGATAGAGGAAAGTGAGTTTTTTAAAAGTTTACATATGTATCAATAAGTAAAAAGAGTATAATGTTGACTCAACTAACAGTATGTCTGTAAAAGCACAAAAATGGGCATCGATAGGTGACAGCAAAATTTCTCGGAGAAAAAAATGCAAGCACTGAGGATGACAGACCAAAATACTGTCACAGGCCTCCAGGGGGTGCGACCGGCATAGCACACAGTTGTCATTTTACATTGAAGTAGGAAAGGAAATGCTAATAGGAAGCAAAGAGCAATTAACAAAAACATTTATCAGAAACCTACCATGAAGACTGGGCAACATGGGGAGACCCCATTTCTACAAAAAATATATATATAATATATATGCGTGTGTGTGTGTGTGTGTGTGTGTGTATTTAAGAGTCTGTAATAAGCAGATTCTGTTTCTAATTCTGTTTCAGATTCTGACCACACACACCGGATGCAACATCTCCAGTTTTATATATATATATATATATATATATATAGTGGCACATGCCTGTGGTCTCAGCACTCTGGAGGCTGAGGTGGGAGAACCTCTTGAGCCAGTAAGTTTGAGGCTGCAGTGAACTGTGATCATGCCACTGCACTCCAGCCTGGATAACAGAGCAAGATCCTGTCTCAAAACAAAAACAAAAACAAAAAACACTACCATCAACCAAGAACTTGGCTAAGTGTTTTATATATAATCCTTACAACAGTCTTTTGAAGTTCATATTCTATTATCTTTATTTATCCTAATGAGGAAACTGAAACTCAAAGTAGTTTAATCAAGAAAGGATAATTCTGGGTTATAGATCCAGGTTTAAATCAAAGTTTGCCAGGATTTATATTTTTTTTTCCTATTTCATTTCTCCAGAAAGGATATACATTAGTTAGGTATTTACACTTGAAAATCTGAACATAAAAAATTTACAAAATAATCGGCAAGTTTGACTGGACATTTTCTTTTCTGAAAAAGTAAGTTTTTGTTTGATACAATTGCTTTACATTATAACAGTAACTGATTTTCTTAGGGTCCATAAGAATGACTTTAATTACAAAACAAGTCTATTGTGTACTGTGGCCATGTTTTCCAACTGTCTTCTGGAATAAATGTTCAAGTTAGGAGTCTGTTAGCAAGTTACAGGTGTCAGTGTCACATCGTAGTTCTTTCCTATTTTCATGGTAAGTGAACAAATAAAATAGCTGAAAAATTACACCCGGAAAACACAAAGCAGGAAAAACTAAAAGATCAAATAGACTATTCTCCCACCATAACTTGGGAAAGTTACTTCTCTTTTCATATCTGTATCCACAAGAATTGAAGACTCATTGTAATAGTCAGGATGCAAGCAGGTAACTGGATCAATCCTAAAACAAGGTAGCTATGGACATTTTATTTTATCTCCTCTTAGTCTAAAAATGCGTGCTTAAAAATGAAGCCCCCTATTTTTTGGTTTTCTGAGTCCTGTTTTTCCCCCTCTGTTTACTTAGTTTTGTATCATTTATTCCCATGCTTTACCCTGCAAAATAAGTGCAACTCAAGCTCTTTCAAAGAAACCAGGACAGAAGCGAATGCATCATTTTGACAGTGGAAAATGACAAAACATCTTTCAGAATCTCTCCATACATGGCTGATAAATGAGCCGCATCAACCACAAATTCTAATACCAAGCAAAGCCTAGTGAAAACAAGTGAGCCCATTCAGAATATTTCGAGCAAGACAGCACAGAATGTTTGACTGTTAAAAAAAAAAAAAGAAAGAATTGTTTCTTTGTTGATTTGTAAATGATGAGCAAAGTGAATAAGTAATATTGCAACTTAAAGATTTCAGTTAATTACTTATTTACTAAAGTGTGACTACAAAATGATGATCATGCAGCTTTTATTTCTAAATTAATTTCTAATTGCTTATTTTTCTAAAACAAGCAGTGTGAAAAACTTGAAATCTATCTAAATTAGCAAAACATGCACATGATACATGTAAGACAAATTGACACCATAGCCCTTTGCTCTTAACGTATTTTACTTTAAAAAAATCTTAAAAATGATTTTAAATATGTTGACATAATTACAATGAGGTTTATAAATATCAATATAAATATTACAAATAATGTTTTAAAATTTAATTGTAGAATCAATAAAAACGATTAGAAATTTCAGTAATAATTGCTATAATTTCAGGGGAAATGCATCACTAAGAGCCTAATTTTTGCAATTAGAGGGCTTTGGAGTTAAAAATATTAAGACCAATGAGGTTGATACTACCAGTACTAACCAATGTCATAGCCCTCTTTCTTTTCTGGGCCTTCAAAAAAATTAGATGATGTCATGTGACAAATTGTCCCTATGAAATATGAGTAAAAATGACAATGTCATTTCAGGACCATTGTAGTGCAAATCCTCCTTGTGATTCTCCAGGATGCTTTACTCCTGCATGGTTTACTTAATCATAGAACAACAAGAGTTACTGGGTCTAGAAGAAAAAGAAATTAGGATGAAAAAAAGAAATGCAAATCTAAGAAAACACAGATAATTTTCCCTTTAAAAACTGGAAGGTGTTCATTAAGTTTGAATAAGGCATGAGTCTTAGATACTTAGAGATGGAGAAGCACTTAGAGGTCATCGGATGCAACACCTCCAGTTATAGATGAGACCACAAAGTCTCAGGTTGTATTTCATGTCTGCTTCAATGTCTCAGTACCATGAACAATTAAGTTCCTACTGCGTAAAAAGTAAAAGGTTTTGCTTTACATAAGTCAACATCTAGCCAAGCTCCTTTCTCTGCATTAGTTGCTAGGAATTGATATTTAAATATGCGGTCTGATACTTGGAAGTGTGCAGGGCCTTAAAGCATGATATCTCTGGCTTTATCTTAGCATTTTTTTTAAAATACTTATTTTCCCATTCCTGAATTTTCTCACTTTCTTTTTGTCTTGTCATACTGTACTTTTATCACAAACTACTTCAAATCCTTTCTGTAATTAGCTAGGTATAAATAAATTATCAAACAAAATTAAATAATTTCAAAGCTCCATCCAATTCTGATATTTTATTTTCTAGGGACTAGGGGAGCTAAACATTTTAGGTTTGAAACTTGCAGCTAATTTTCCCCAATATGTAAAGCAACCAACCAATCAAGAGTGTTGGGTTCTGTGCTAGGACACCAAAATGACGTTCTAAATCTCATACTCCACAGGCCCACACTCATGTTATCAGGGTTTTCCTTTTTCACAGACAGGGTCTTGCTTTGTCACCCAAGCTGGAGTACAGTGGCATAATCATAGTTCACTCTAACCTCAAACTCCTGGGCTCACGCAATCCTCTCACCTCAGCCGCCTGAGTAGCTGGAACTACAGGCAGGCACCACTGCACCCGGATAGTTTTTAAATTTTTTTGGAAATGAAGTCTCACTATGTTGCCCAGGCTGGTCAAAATCCTGGACTGATGTGATCCTCCTGCCTTAGTCTCTGGCGTCTCTGGGATTACAGGCTTGAGCCACTGCACCCGGCCTATCAGGAGATCACACTGCTTTCGTCCAAGAGTGTGATTCCCTCAGGGATGTATCATTGAATAATCAACAGGTGAGCAGGTTCTAGAGCCAGACTCCTCGAATTAAAATCTGACAAACTTGGCCATTTACAAAAGTCTTGACATTGAGCAAATGACTTAACCTCTTTGAGCCTCAGTTTTCTTTATGTCAAGAGGGCATGATAAAATACAGCATTGCTATCAGGGTATAAATGAGGTAATACACAAACTATTTAAAATTGTTCCTGTTTTACTGTTAGCTCTTATTGTTAATGGAAGATTATGAAGCACCATGAAAAGATGAAGAATTAGTGACCCCAGAATTAATACTATTTTGCTCTAGGAAAAGCCTAGAGGTGTGTTTCCAACTGCTCCTCATCAGTAGTTGGTGGCTCTTACAGCACTTATGAGCAACTGCATAGACTGGGAAGCAAATGGACAGATATCAATCAAACTCTTTTCTCCCCCGACATCCTACTTAAGCCTTCTAGACTGGTATCAATGGATTGTCTATTGATTCTGGACTAAAAGATGAAGGCATCTGGTGACTAACGCTTTACGTGACTTGATCTTCAGAACTATTGGTGGGGAAGGGGGAGTAGTGTTCCTTAATGATAGTCATTATTATATGGTACTCCTGGCCAGAGAACAATTTAGTCCTCACGGCACAGGTTAGATGCAAACTTCTAACTGCCAGAGATGACAGATGAACAAGGCTTAAATTGTTGATGGAACACAAATCCCAAACAAAGGAAATGGAAAGTGTTGCCGATGTCGAAAGCCAGGGCTCTCCTGATGAATAACTGTGGCAGAGCTCCTTCTCCCTAACTTTGACCCAAGTAATCCGTGCAAGACAAATATACGGTCAAAATGTATGGCCTGAATGCCTTAGTATCATCATCATGAAATGAATGCTACTGAATTCCCTAAGATAAAGCTATTCTTTTCTTCCATAAGAAAAAAAAAATGTGTCTCAATGGTAAAACCTTACCCTATGCGAACTTCAGTGAAGGCCTGTTCATATGGAAGTGGGAATCAAAGTAGATTTTGCATTTGGCAGTTCGAGGCCTGAGTCACCCGCTGCTGCTCTGTACTAGTATTTCAGCTGGAGAGTCCCTGCATTACTCCCTTCTTTCCACTGTACTTGCCACCCAAGCTTGAGCACCCAATAGGTACTCAGTAAAGGCCGATAGATGAGTTGAATTGAGGTTGAGAGGGATATAATTCCCTCTGGCCAGAGAAAGATAATTTTACACATCACAGACTGACAAGGCTTATTGAGTCTGAAAGCTCACAAAATGAAAGAAAAAATAAAGAAAAAGAGGGGGAGGGAAGAGAAATCTAGGAAAACAAGTAATTTTAAGATTTTTAAAAAAGAGTTATATTTTAGGTTTCCAACAGAGAAAAATCTACATTTTTCCCCAATTAGTGTTAGTATGTTTGTATTATAATGCACTATTTAAAACTATGCATGTAATAACTGTATTTTTAAAGCATTTTTGATATTAGAACAGAAATATTTTCTGGGATAGCATGATTCCAAATACAAGCTTCCAGTAAAGGTGGTAATATTAAAAATAGGCAAGTCTATATAGCTGCTGTTGACCTTCTGGGCTGGATCATTCTCGTGGTGGGGGCTGTCCTGTACACTGCAGGGTGTTTAGCAGCATCCTTGGCCTCTACACATACATGCCAGTAGCACCATTGCCCCAGTTCTGGGAACCAAAAATGCTCGACATTTACCACATGTCCCTAGGAGTGCAAAACTGCCCCGGGTCTACATGATAATTACATCTCTCGTATCAAAGAAGAGTGAGAACCAGAGAGAGAGAGAGAGAGTGTGTGTGTGTGTGTGTGTGTGTGTGTGCATACGCATGTGCCTGTGTGTGTGTATGTTTGCAATCACATCACTCATGCATTTATGGATTTACATAAATTAGGGATAAATTATCCCCAATTATTTACTAAGACTATCCTATTAATACATTTCTGTGAAACACTATTTTAAATATATGTAGAACATTTAAGTGCCAAGCTCTGTGTGAATCAGAAAGTCTAAACCACAGGGCGGAAAGAACAAAATGGCAGTCCTACAGTGGATTAGCACAGGATTCATTGTATAACCCTGAGAACAAGTCTCATATTTAAGAAATAGTTTGATCACTGAAAGGCAGGAAGCCATGGTGTGCCTAAATGCACTGCAGAAATATGAGACTTTCCCTTTTTCTTTAAGAGGGCAAGTATGATTGCTGTTCTCTGCATTATCCTGGCTGTGCCCCAAGAGGGGAAGGAATTGGCCAAACACTCTACACCTACAAGCAAACACCTTCACCAAGGAAACAGTGGCTCTTCTGTACTATATACATTTTGGAAGAACATATTAAATTTCTCAAAGCTTTATTGTCTATGCAATGGGACAATATACGTTTCAGGGTCATTGTGAGGTTAAAACGTAATCGTAATGACTGTGCCTGATACAAAAGCACTTAAAATTCTTTCAAAATCTTAAATGTATGGAACAAATAAATCAACAAATAGAACTTTTAATCCACTGGGACAGCAATATTTGAACTTGCACTGATGGAAAGGCCTGAAGAAGACACTTTTGAAGCCATCTAGAGGAAGCAAAAGTGCTCTTGAATGGAGACCTAATCTACTTACATCTCAATAAAAAGGAAGGAGCATTCTGCAGAAGGTAGTTGTGTGAATCACATTCCATTGCAATTCAACTCCAGGGTATGGTGTCTTATTCAGTCACAATCCATCTCCTGTTCAGTTGGCCTGAATTTCTCCCCATAGCTTAGTGAGGAATGGCAAGCAAAAATCCTTGTTATACCAGAGATAGGCATTAATTATATTTAAATGGAATTATTACAGACACATGTCCACAGATTAGAAAGGCTTATAAAATTTTCCTCTTGTGAAAATGTGAAATACATATTTGATCTTCTTCTCTACTTCCTGACATATAGCTCCTAAAACCCTTAAAATTTCCAGAGTGATGAGTGTCTATTGTATGTTAATGAGGTGGCTGGGAATCCCTAGATAAATTCAGGTTGGGGGCTGGTCACCAGAAGACCAAGGCATGATTAGAAGATTGGGAGTTTCAGCCCCAACCTCCAACTTCCTGGTAGGGGATAGAAGCTGAAGGTTGGGCGCTTCACTAATGGCCAATGGTTTAATCAATCATGTCTACATAATGAAGTTTCCAGTAAAACCTAACAGGACTGAGTTTGGAAGAGCTTCCAGATAATTTGGACTTGTGTAGGTTCCTGGAGGGTGGTGCCCCTACAGAGGACATGGAAGCTCCACTCCCCTTCCCCGTACCTTGCCCTAACACATGTCTTCCACCTGGCTATTCATCTGTATCCTTTGTAACATCCTTCATAATAAACTGTAAATGTAAGTAAGGTGTGTCTCCAAGCTCAGTGAGCTACTTTAGCAAATTAATCAAACCTGAGGAAAGGGTCTTGGGAACACTGATTTATAGCAGGTTGGTCAGAAGCACAGTACACAACCTGTGCTTGCTATGGCATCTGAAGTGAGGGACAGCCTCGTGGGACTGAGCCCTCAACCTGTAGCATCTGACACTATCTCTAGGTCAGAACTGAATTGACGTAGAGGACACCCAGCTGGTGTCTGCTGAAGAATCTGCTGCAAAATTGATCTCTTAGTGTGTGGGGGGAAACTCCCACACCTCTGGGGTCTCAGAAGTGTTTTGACAGTAGACAGTGTTGTGACAGTAGAGTAGGAAAAACTGAGTTTGTTTTTCCAAATCCTTACATCTCTCATATATGTGAAGAGTGAGCAATGATTTGATGACTCTGAAAGAAACCACTTGTGAGGAACAGCTGAAGACCAAGTTCCACTGGAATGATACTAGGGAGAGAACGCAGAGTCTGCCTCTAACTCAAAATCATTTTGTTTCATGAATAAGGCAAGTCACTCCTTATCCATTTATTTCAGGTTGTTGGTCCAAGTGCTCTGTACCTCATGAAGGGTGTTCTTAGGGCAGAAAATGAGAAAACAAGCCTCCTCCTCATTCACCATATTCCAAGTTCACCAGCCTCTTGCTGTTCCTGAACACTCTGGGCTTCAGGGCCTTTGCACCTGTTATCCCCTCTACTTGGCATGATGCTCTGTTCTCCAGGTATCTGCATGGAAAGTCATCTCAATGACACTTTTCAGAGCCACCTAATCTAAGGCCTCAACCTCAGTCTTTACCCCTCCTATGCTTCGTCTGACTCCTCCCCAACTTAATTTCTTCTCATTGATTAATGTCTTAGCATTTCACTTTATAACATTGTATGTTTTGTTTATAATATGTATTATGTGTCTCCCACACTAAAATTTAAGCTCCCCAATAATGGGGATTTTGTCCGTTTCATTCAGCTTTTGCCTAGAAGAGTGCCTGACCCTTCAACCTATATCTGCTCTAAAAATGTATATGAATGTGAATCAAATAATATTAGAAAAAACATCATAACTTCCTCCAACTTTAAATCCTTCTTTGACTAGAAATGGTGCTAAGGGATGATGTTGAAGACTGAAGATGAAGAACTTTACTTAAATGTGGTCAGTTTGAGACTTGGTTAGAGACAGGAAATTATTTTGGTAGCAGAAGTAAGTATGTCAATGTCCACCCTTATGTTCAAGTCCAATGTCTTAAGTAACACAGAAAATGGTGCCTGAAAGAAGAAACGTGTTGATCCTTCTCACTAAACTTTTAGGATTCCACATAAATCCATTTGCTTCTACAGGGCAATTAGCATTTATTTTTCTTCTTCATGACGGGCATTGGGCTTTATCTTTAGCTCCACTTCTCATATATTATCTCTATAGCAGATTTCTATTATTATCCCCATTTTACAGATTGGTAAACTGAGACTAAAAGAAATCATGCTCAATAAGTTTCCTAAGTTTCCCAAGGTGTTACACCTGTGAAAGTTTTCAGATTCAAAATGTAATTGTGTTAAAAAAAAAAAATGACAAAAAGAGTTGAGGATGGCGATAAAGGGAAGGCTCTCATACATAAATGCCTGATAAAAAAAAGTATCACAAAAGTCTCTGAAAACCCCAACCTTGGACAAAGGCCACTGCAACATTACTCAAAAACAAAATGAAACAAAACAAACAAACAAAAACTAAAGAAACTCCACTCTTGCTTGTCACTTTGATTGACAAATACTTTGTTTTGGTTTCTGTTTGAACCTCTGTACTATCAGGTACTTCTGTGAAGACACATGCCCAGCAATTGCCTGTCCACCCTTATACTGGTGTCGCCCTTGGTACTGATCCATGTAGCTAAGGATAATTACCTCAAAACAATTATGTAACACTCCTCAATTTTTCCTTAAAATCCTTTGTCTTCCCTTACCTCCGTGAATACATACATAGTTTACTATGCCACAGGTTGTCCATTGCAATGCCCTATTCCTGAATAAATATCAGATTTTGGTGAGGCTCTGTTTGTTATTTAGGTTGACACACCTTAGGAGTACGTTTTCTACTTATTTTCACCTGGGCAAAACCTATTCCTCCTGTTAACAGGCTTCAATATTTTTTTTCCAATAAATCTCTGTCCCACCATTTTCTGGCTTCAGGCAACTTACCTCATCTGTGTGACCCTTTGTTTTTCTCTCCTCTACATGGAAGTGATAATAATATCTATAGCTTGCAAGTACCCACCAGATAGCAACTCAGTATCTCCAGGCCTCTCTGCCAACCCTCAACATTTCCTGAGGGCCAACTTCGCCTCAGGAAAGACCTGAGAATCCCAGAGGCCATCCATCAGCCTGCATGCCTACCCTGCTTTGTATTTGCAGCATGAAAAATGTGCTAACATCAGCCATTGACTTTGATTAGAATAGGGAAAAAAATAACCAAGAGAAAGGGAAATTAAAATATCTGATTTTGAAAGAAAATGCCAAAGACATCAGAAGGACAGTAATCTTTTTAGCATTACATAGAAAGGAAAATAGAGAATTTATTTCAGGGCAATTAAAAAAAAACAGATTGTTTTTTCTCTTTTGAATGAAGCTGCTGCATGGCCTCTTTCTCTCTCTCAATGGAAATTTGAAATGGGAAAGTTTCCCAAATAATTTTAGATCAATCATGAGTTCATATGGTTTTGACATCATAACTCTTATCATGTTACCATGCCAACAGGCAGAGAGGAGCTAAAAGCTTTCCAAAGATATGAAAATTACGAGCTTAGATGGGATTCAGTTCTCCACTGGGTGAACACTAACAATATTGCCAAACTATAAATAACGAGGGCTGCCATAGCACCCTCTCACCCACTCTCCCTTGTTTCTTTCATTGAGCACTGAAAATATGTGATCTATTTTGGAAACAAAACCTGAAGATCCACTTCCCTAAATGGATGCCCTGCTGCAATAGAAAGTGATATGACTCTTTATTACTGCTCTTGGAATAAACCACCACATTAATCCAGACACCTGCAGCTCTTACTCCACTTGTCACCTAACTCCAGCATATCTAATTTTTACTCCATTTGCACCTAGAGGTAAAGATGTGCACGTGTTTGAGTGTCTTTTCCCTGTCTTGTGAAGTTCATGCCAGTCAAAGTGCCTAAAATAAAGGAGCACACACACCACAAATTAGAATAAAATATATTTTGGATGTTGTTGCTCTTAAAAATATCTCCAGAATGAAAATGCCAAATTTTCCAATGTGCAGTATGTTTATACTCACCACTCTTGCTTGTCATTTTGATTGGCTTTGTTTTGGTTTCTGTTTGAATTTCTGGGGTATCAGGTACTATTATAGAGCACAAGTAGAAGCTGTATCTTCTTCTCTATCCTTATTACAGTGCTGCATAAATGGTAATAAAATGTGTACTTAATAGATTCTTTGCTGATAATAAAACAATGAACAAAGGTTCTGCTCCTTTTATGTGGTAGACTATTAACTTTGAACCATGACGATGAACTGTGCCTGCCAGTATTCATGTTCTTGTATGGTCCCCTCTCTGAGTCTGGTTGGCCCCATGATCTGCTATAACCAAAGAATGCTTTGGAAGTGATGCTGTGCCACTTTGGGGCCCAAGCCATAAGAAGACTTGGCATTTCCTGCCTTTGTGTTGCAAGAATCCCAACTCACTATGTGGTGGAGCAATGAGATTTTCAACTTAGAGCCCCAGCTGAGAACTGAGCCAGCAACTAGAACCAACTTGTAAGGCCCTCTTAGAAGGGACCTCCAGCCCCAGCAGAGTTGCTCCAGCTGACACACAACTGAGCTATCCTTGCTTAGCCTTGTCCCAACTACAAACTCAGGACCAGACTTAGGAGCAAAAAAAGAAAATGGTGCTGTTTTAAGCCACAGTGTTTGAAGAAAGTTTGTTCCAAAGCACTAAGGCATCATTAAGTATCACATATTTACTCAGAAAAAAGTACAACATAGCTCTTCATGCAAACAAACCTGCGTTCAAATCCCTCTGCTCTCACGTTGTTGTGATGTAAGACAATACGTTAAACCCATATTTCCCACTTCTGAAAAGGGGGATAATTATAAATACCAAATGTATCAGCGTTTGAAATGAGTAAATGAGGTCATCCATGCAAAGTGCTTAACACAGCGCCTGCCTTAGGATAAGTAGGCACCACATAAGAGCTAGCGTTCATATTCTTTATGGAGGCACTGCGGAGATAAAGACCCACCTTAGAGAAAAACACTATTAATTCAGGAAATGAGATGTATATATGAAACTATTAATAAACTATACAAGGAAATATGATAATAGTGATGATAATATATGTGTGACTTGAGGAAGGGAAAATAAATTAGTTCAAAGAAAGTATATTTTTGAATGGAAGGTGAGGGGAGGAAATAGCTGACTATGTCTGTACATTTGCTTTTGAGTTTACAAGAAATTTTGAACAAAGACATAGTAAGGTAAAATTCACAGTCCTTATCAGACAGCCTTAGGTAGAAGGATAGAAACAGGTTAAGGATGCCAAAATGGGGCTGTCTCGCCTCCCCAGCATCATACATCTTTCAAAACAGAAGAACCTGAATTCTTGGGCCAGTGTTTCTGGCCCCAATATCAGCTAGACTACAGAAGCCATTTGTGTAAATGTCCTTGCTAAATTGATAGGACCCAGGAATAAGGCCAAGTAGTTCCACAGACACATTAATCTTGGAAAGAAATAATGTTGTCAAATCACAGTACAACCTCAAGTCTTTTCCCTCTCTGAGTAGTGATTTCACCACACTCCTAGGTCTCCCCCTCTGAGTGTGACTTTCAATTTTTTTAGACGTTTACACCTAGATTTCACATTTAACTTTCATCAAAGGATGAAAGGATGTCAAATTGCTTTCCTCACAGTAATTTACTGGTGCCCTCAATTCTCCGGTATGGCCTGCCACCTATTATTATTGTATGTAATACCTGACAGAATAAAATTCCTGAGGAAACCCTTCCAGCTGCAAATGGAAGGTGCTAATATACTTAACATAGATGCTGTGAATCCAGGAATCAGCTTGGAAACGGTTTTCCTCTTCTCCATACGGAGCAAAACATGCAGCCCCGTAGGTGGTAGCAATGGCCACCCTGGTCTATTCAGGGTATAGCAGAGGAGAATAACAGGCTGAGACTGACATGACTAAGTTAGAATAGGTACAGTATTCTAGAAGGCCAGAAATATTTGGAATTATGTTTCAGAATTAAGACAGGCTCTTGGACACAATCAGCATAGATAGAATTTCTTCCCCAAGGCATTTTTGAAAAGAGGTTTCAAGCAGCCTCATATCCGTGGAGTAGAAATAAGCCCCTGATCTAGCAAGATGTTGGCCTGGTGGTGAAGCAGGTTGACTTTGGGGGAGTCTTTCCTCTTGCTCTCCATTACTGTCCTCCTACCATTGCTTGCTCCTCCCATTCCCATCTGAATTCCCTTTCTCTATGATGCTGTTCTCAAAAGCTGTTCATTCACCATGCCCCAAGGAAGGCATTAGTTCATGAGAGCATAAATGCTTACCCCCCCAGGAGTATGCACCTATTTACTGTCAGAATCTAAACTTTTCACATGTAGTAACAGTAGAATATCAGTCACTTTCACAGGTGGTGGGAGTGCTTTGGTCACTTTCAAATCGTGCCATCTAGTAAGTTATTTCTACCTCCTCCACCTCCTCCAAAGCTGTCTTGCTCTTCCAGATAAATGTATTCATTTGTCAATAAAACCACACTTCTGGCATGGAATATATCTTAGAGACCACAAAGCCAAACAATACCTTGAACAGAATTTTAAAACCCAAAAAGTGTTTCCAATTTAATTGATCACACACAGAGATAAATGCTTTATTTCAAGAATCACTGGCCAAGAGTGAAAGGAAAAGCAACCAAAGGAAGACAGAGAAGGCAGAAGAAAGCACAGTGAGTCCCCTACCACCACTGTTTAAGTTATAAGCTAAAGACTCAACCAAAGTATCTATCTGTCTCTCTGTGGTCTCCTTAAGTTCTCATCTACAGGTAGTTTACTTCTGTTCTTTTCTCAATTTATTTGGAAACATTTCTATGTCTGTAATAAGGATTTTAAAAGGAAGGTGAAACAAACCTGTAATTTCTTTATTTCTGACCTCTTTCTTTTGATAGCTTTATTGAAATCCAGCGGATGGAAGGACAGTCCTCTCTTTAGCCACGTTCTTATGCAAAGTGCTTAGTGAATTAGCTTAATCAGGAACAAATGCATATAATTTGCTGTCCTTGAATTTCAAAAGAGCCATCTTTAGAGCACGGGGCTCCAAAACAGGCACAAGAAATAGTTGGCTTAGTTTGTCGTTCCCCCAAAATATTGAGTTCCAATCCCTGGCCAGCTACCTAATAAACGTGTGCTCTTCTTGTTCACATTAACATTTTTTGTTGTTGTTGTTCTTGTTAATTTAGTCACTTAAACTGGATTTAATATTTGTTGGTGGTGCACAAGGAAAGCCAGCATAATTTAGTCATTAGATTTGGTCCCTGAAGTCAACAGTCTGCACTCCACAAGTAATGATGTCTCTTAATAGACGGTGTGACCACAGACAAACCGCTTACCCTGAGCCTACTTCACCATCAATTAAATAAGGATAATCATAGTATCTGTCTCACAGGGCTATTAAGAGTAAAAATGTGATTATGTTCAACTCTTTCTTTAACACAAATGGTCTCAAAAAGAGAAGGGGTAGTTGGAAGATCAGCAATGAAATCTGGAATAGCACTGGAGCAACGAAGGGAATTCAAAGTAAAAAAAAAAAGAAGGGTCATGCCATGTAAACACTTGAACTTCAACTCTTTAAATAAGGCAAAGACAAATAACTAATGTACAGATATCAAGCGACCATATAAAATGGAATTTTTGTCAAATAGGTATTTTTCCTTGTATATCTTTATTTTGTGTGGGGGGATTATATTTTGTTTTTTGTGTTGTTTGGTTTTGTAGAGTTGAGGGTCTTACAATATTGCCCAGGCTGGTCTGGAACTCCTGGCCTCATCTAATCCTCCTGACTTGGCCTCCCAAAATGCTGGAATAACTCTCAGCCTCTTAATCTCCTCTGCCATTTCCTGAATGGACCACGGAGACTATTGCTACCAGCTACTGGGTTGCATGTTTTGCTCCATATAGAGAAAAGGAAAACTGTTCCCAAGCTGATTCCTGGGTTCATAGCCACCACTGCACTCAGCCTATTTTGAAACTATTTAATGAAACAATTTTCTGTTCTCATGAATTTTGTGTTTTACAAAGAATGCCCTAAACAGCGGCCACTCTGTCAGTCTGGGTTCTGAGACTGAAAATGACCAACACGTAGAGCAGGAATTTCAGCTACTCTAGATGAGGATGTGATATAAATGAGCTCTGTTTTTTTTTAATTGAAGTAAAATTAACATAAAAATTCATCATTTTAAAGTAAACAATTCAGTGCCATTTATTACACTCACAATTTTGTGCTACCACCACTTCTTTCTAGTGTGAAAACATTGCCATCATTCCAAAAGGAAACTCCAGGCCTGTTAAAATTCCCACTTCTCCCTTTCCTCAGCCCATGATAACCACCAGCCTATGTTCTTTCTCTATAGATTTGCCAATTCTGGATATTTTATATAAAAGGAATCATGCAATATATAACCATTTGCTTTGGCTTATGTATGTAGCATAATGTTCTTGAGTTCATCTACATTGAAGTATATGTTGGTTATTCATTCCTTTTTAATGGCTAGAGAATGTTACCACAATTTTTTATCCAATCATCTGTTGATAGTCATTTGGGTTATTCTACCATTTGGCTATTGTGAATAACACTGTGATGAATATGTGTGTACCTGTATTTGTTTGAGTGACCATGTTCAATTCTTTGCAGTACATACTTAGGAGTGGAATTGCTGGGCTGTACAGTCATTCTATGTATAACTTTTAAGGTAAATCTGTTTAAATCACTGAGTTTTATGGATTGTTTGTTGGAGAGATTAGCTCATCTTGTTGATCCATCATGGTAAGGCATTAGGACTTTATTCTAGAAGGCTCAAAACAGAAAAATGGCATGTTTTCACATGCATTTATGAAAGATCACCCTAGCTACTATTTGGAGAATTGGTCATCATGAGGCAAGAGAGGAAACAAAGAGACACATTAGAATCCCTTGCGATAGTTGAGGAGGTGACCCTTGTCAGGCTAGTGAGTCCGTAGAGATTGAGACCTTTTGAAGGAGAAGACTACAGGACCTGCAGATGCATTGGATGTGAGGTAGGAGGCAAGCACAACTCATAAGTTTGGGACCTAGGTGCCTGGATGATCAGAGGTACACACACTGAGATGAGGATGGCTGGGGTAGGAACAGTTGGAGAGGAAGCAGTCTTGATTCAAAAAACAATGATTCTATTTTACACGTATAAAGTTTGAGCTGCCTGTCTGACATTGCACTAGAAAGCTCAACTATGCAGTAACACACACACACACACGTGCGTGCGCGTGTGTACACGCATAGGCTTGAGCACAGAGAAGTCAGGGCTAGGGTTACAAACTTGGAAGTCATGAATGGACAGGAGGAATTTACAGCCTTGGAAACATAGACAGGACTCGCTAAAGAGTGTGTTTAGAAGGAGAAGAGCCAAGGCACTGCAAATTTTAGAATCAGGAGCAGAAGAACCTCCAGGAAGGTGGTTCTGGAAAAAATCCCTGGTATGGTTAGGGGAAAAAACAAGAAGGTGTGTGTCTCAAGAGGAAGGGAAGGAAGGTAGGAAGGAAGGAAATAATAGAATAAAAAAAGTTTCAATAAAGGCATAGTAATCACCTGGTTTGAATGTTGCTAAAAGTCATAAAAGATATGACATTTGGATTTGGCAAGATAGAAGTCACTGATGCTTTGAAAAGAGCAATTTCCATGGAGTGGCAAGGACAACAATCATTCTAAATATCTCTTCCTTGGCTGCCTTCTTTTCTTCCCAGCTTTTTTCCTTCCTGTTATGATCACAGGTATGCTCTTCCCCCAGAGGGCTGTTAAGGTTAATGATGTAAGCGTAAGGGTCCCAGTTACAGGCCAGGCACAGAGGCTAACGCCTGTAATCCTGGCACTTTGAGAAGCCAAGGCGGAAAGATCGCTGGAGCCCAAGCGTTTGAGGCCAGGCTAAACAACATAGAAAGACTTTATCTCTACAAAACATAAAAATAATAGCTTGGTGTGGTGGAGGGGGCCTGTGGTCCCAGCTACTTGAGAGGCTGAGGTGGGAGGATCGCCTGAGCCCCACGGTTCAAGGCTGCAGTGAGCCATGACTGTGCCACTGCACTCCTGCCTGGGTGAAAAAGCAAGACCTTGTCCCCCAAAAAAGATTCTAGTCACACATATATATAAGATGGAAGCAAGGAGAACATAACCATCAAGTGCTAGCAACATAAATAAATACCTTATCTAATAGAGGAAATAAAATACCTGCCTGTTTGAATATGGCCACAGACTTCAATAAATGATATAAAAATAACTCACAATAGAAAAATGAATGGGTTACGAGCATCTCTTTTGGATATGAAGGACAGCAAATAGTAATATGTCCAGAATTCTGTGGGCAAGAAAAAAATATACGTATATAGTCCCCTCACCTATCACCAGTAGTTATTTTATTTTTAGATGTTTCAAGATACCAATATCTTGATTATTAAAACTTGTGAGTTTCTTTCCTTCTTTTTCTTTTCTTTCTCTTTTTTTTTCTTTTTGACACAGTCTCACTCCATCACCCAGGCAGGAGTACAGTGGCAGTGGTGCCATCTCATCTCACTGCAACCTCTGCCTCCTAGATTCAAGTGATTCTCATGCCTCAGCCTCCCAAGTATCTGGGATTATAGGCATGCGACACCACACCTGGCAAATTTATTTTTAGTAAAGACAGGGTTTCTCTATGTTGACCAGGCTGGTCCTGAACTCCTGACCTCAAGTGATCCACCCGCCTTGACCTCCAAAAGTGCTGGGATTACAGGTGTGAGCCACCGTGCCTGGCTTGTTTTTATAGACAGTATGCATTAGAAAGATCTACCATAATTGATTCTTCCAATAGTGTGAAGCCATTTACTTAGAGACTAAAGTCTCTAAAGTCATGTTCAATATGTCAAATTTTTATGGTAGAGCTCAAAAAAATATTCATTTGAAATTGTGAAAAATGTTTTAGACATTTTAACTAATCACAAGAGAATTCTGACCCACATATTCCATGTAACATTCCCAAGGGATCTGTGCTTTAAAATTTTGTAGCTTAGCATATGTCAAGGCATGCTGAATATCACACAGCCTGGCAGAAAAAGGTTGCATTTCACATCCAATGTCATTCAGTTTGAGCTCTCTTTTAGTGGGTGCCCTCCCACGATGTGTTACAGGGAGTGCTTGTCACTTACATGCCATAAAATCCTGAACAGACAGGCAAATGAAAATGACTCCTCAAAGAGTGACTTGAACAGACAGAAGAATTCTTGGAATTAACAGTGCTTCGAAATGCCATTCAAGCATAGGGATTTGATTCTGCCAATTTCTTAAAAGTCATACTTTAATGGAGCGTTATTTACATTTTAGGTATCCCTTGCCACTTAGTGTGGTTTATAGAGGTGAAATATTGGCATACCACCTACACATAGGATGAGTTAGACCATGTCACTTATTTTGGCTTAGAGAAACTGGAAAAAGGGGATCCTTGGTTTATCATGTAAGTTTCACACATCTAATTCCCACCTTTTCTGAAAAGAATCAGTTAAAATGAGAAGCAATGAGGCTGGAGGGGTGGGGAAGAATGAGGGTTGGCACCATATGAACTGGGCAATATTGCACCAAATCAAGTTGCATAGAAATTCTATTCATTATTGTCAGCACATTTACCCAAAACTTGTGTAATTCGTCTATCTGCATCCTTCAGAGAATTACCTTAACTCTCTCTAATTCATTATTTAGAAGGAAATCACAGAATAAGGCATATATTTTTTTCATAAACTAGAACCCACTGGAACAAAAACAAACTTTTAATGACATTTTTCAAAGAAAAATTTCATAAGGACTTCTTTTTCTCATGAGTTGCTAAAAGGGGAAAAGTAATATCCTTCATTAGATAAAGAGCTTGGATTTTTTTCCAAACCCATATTTGAATGTTGGCTCTCCCATTTATAAATTTAAGCAATATTGTGAAGATCATCAGTAAGTGCCTTAAACTCTATTAGCCTTGGTTGTCTCATGTGAAAAATGAGATAATAATGCCCATGTCTCAGTGGCATTATATGGATTAAATGAAATAACTGTAAAGATTCTGACACCGGTCAGGACATGTGAATTTCATCTTCCCCTTCAATAAGATGAACCTAGTTTAAGTGAGAAAATAACAGAAGATAGGGGAAAATCGAGATGTGGGATTTCTGAGATGAATCAACTGGCCATGCAGGTATTCTAGGACATGCTCTGTCTGCAGAATGTGTGGTCTTAGAGCTGATAGCCACTGGAACGCCCAAGGTATGTTTCACAGGTTTGATGTTAAATTTTACTCCATTCAAAGGCAATTTCCACCCCCACCCCTTCCTGAAATTACCAGTAATAACAAAGGATTAGATAGGCATAGCTCCAGATAGATACAGAAATAGAAACATGGCTAGACATCAGTCAGGAAGATAAATGCTACTTGCTTGAGAATCAAATTTCCAAAGGTCTACCTGGCAGGGGTTTAGTTGTGCTTTGTTATATCATTTAGGTCATTTCTACCAGCTAAGGTAAGATGCATTTAGCACTGACTCAATCACAAGGGAAACGGACATTTTGTGGCAAAGTAATCACTTAGCCCATCGCTTTGCTGGGATAATGTGGGTGGGCTGGCAGGTGTGACGTGTACCCTGTGGCCCACATTAAACTCATGTCTATGTCTGCTGGCAGCAAAGCAGCTCTGCCCAGTGGCCATTAGAGTGATCTTCTAGGGTAAGGGTGGCAAAAGGCAGTTGGATTCCTATTGGTATGACAGCAGTGAGTGACTGACATGGGCTATCTGGAATGCAGTGTTGAGATGCATTTTGTGGTTTCAGAAAGAAAGCTCTCATCAAGCAGTGATGGCTGGTATGAAATGCTGCTGGATGTATACATCATATTTGTCTACCCTGGTTTAGGAACCCTTGCTGCCAGAACTTACCTAGACTGTGGCCCTTGACTTAGCCTTCCATCAGTACCATCCTGACATAACATGAGAACGTGTATAACACTCATCTGCTCTTTATGAACATGTTTCCACTTCACTTACACAAGACTGGGAGTCATACAAGGTAAACGAACACACATATGCATAGGAGTAATGTGAGACTTCAGGGCATTTTATTTGCAAAAGTAAATTGGACCCTATCAGATATTCATCTAGAACACAATCTTTAGGCAATATGTGAGACACGATTTTGTGTAACATTAATTCATTGCAAGAGCAGTCAAATTTCTGCAGCTGGCTCCAATGTGCACCAACATGTGCTCCAATCACATCTATCAAACTAAAAGAGGGAACGACCAATCGGAACATAGCACCTCTTTGATCCCCATCCTCACCTCTCCAGCACAGTTGGTTCTCCACTGTGTTGGGGATTAATATGGCATATTATATGCAACACATAATACCTAAAGCAAAATGAAAAACAAATAAATCTGTGGTTATGGTAAAAGTGACAGGAAAGACAATTTGAATTTAGGCTCCAAAAAATAAAAGATGAAAAATACACCTGCTATGGTCTGAATGTTTATGTCCCTCCAAAATTCATATGTTAAAACCTCATCCCCAGTGTGACAGTATTAAGAGGCATGCCTTTGGGAGATGAATAGGTCATGAATAATACGATTAGATGCCCTCCTAAAAGAGGCTCCAGAAGGCTATCTTGCCCTTCCATTGTGTGAGGACACAGCTAGAAGGCACTATCTATGAGAAACAGGCCATCGCCAGACTCCAAATCTGCCAATGTCTTGATCTTGGACTTCCCAGCCTCCAGATCTGTGAGAAATAAAAGTCAGTTGCCAGCCGATTATGGTATTTTGTTATAGCAGTCTGAACAGACTAAGACAGTACCTTTGAAAGACGGCTACTTGTCTAGCACATGGCTTTGATTTAAGGCCTCAGTGGCTTCAGGTTGCCTCGTCATGGCAGTAACAGACCAAGAGCTAGCTATTGTGAATTTACTTCCCACTCTAGCACCCCCAGGTATGTGACAGCAGTCAAGGATTCCTTTAAACTATATCTTTGGAGACTTCAGGTCACTCACCTGGATGAATTAAAAATTTTGCTAGCTGGCCAGGGAAAGGTCCATTTGAATCACTTCTATATCAATCTACAAGAATGGCAATAGGGCCAGCTTTAAGCTAGACCTTGTCTACCTTTTCCCTGATTTGCATACTGCTCTCAAGCCCTCACCATTGAAAGCAGAATTTCACTTTGCTGGGTAGGTTTCAGAGCTCCTTCCCACTGGCCCTCTATTGTACTTGACTGATTAGGCTGGTAATAAGGGAATCATGCCTCAAGCACTGGGTGATAGAGTGCTGGGAGCTGCAAGGGACAGGACTGGGGCTACAGGGAGACAAAGGTAACATGAGCTAATGGTTCGCATGCCAAGAATTTACTTAAGTCTGTACCCAGCATATAGTAGATGCCCAAAAAATTCTAGTCTGTCACAGAATAGCACATTATACTATGGGGAGCCTGCAACTCACACAAAGAAATAAAACCTCACTATCTTAAATATAATACATCCTGAGATTTGCAAACAAAACTTCCTATTTTCCTATTCCACTCTTTATTTGAGAAATCAAAGATCTTATATCCATCCACAATTTTAATTCACATAATGAAATATCTAAGTTCTATTAAAAAGGCATGGTGTTGATTTTCCATGTCTAAACAGCCTCTTTTTGAAACTACAGTGGCCATGTAAAGGTCACTGTATCACCCAGTGATTACTGAACTGGGAGCTCCTACAAATACGCGCTTGTCCTTTAATGCACAGCAGGCTGTAATTCACCCTCATGGGCCAGAGAAAGGACTTATACTGCTCAGAGTTCAAAGCCAAGTCCTTGCTTATCGCTCCAGTCAAACAATTTCATTTCTATCAGTTGGTGGTTGTACTTCAGATTTTATAGATCCAATGGGCCTAGTGAAATTTTATTACCCTGTAATACAAGAAGAAGAAAAAAAGCTCTGGGAAAAAAAAATCAATATAATGTTTAAGGTCTTTGTTACCTTTATAACCTCCAGTGTTCTTTTACATATAAACTAATAAATCAACCTTTTAATGGAAGATGCATTCTTCAGTGGTTGCTCAATACTAGGTGCTAAGTCTGATCATAAAAACTATCAAGAAGTAGCTAATGGCTTTGCTACCTGAACAAGCACAGTTAAAGCAGAATCAATCGCAGGACTAGAATATTATTTGCTTGTAGGTGTTTTCTCCTAGTTAGCACATGATAATCAGTAGGTACCAAATGAAGGTAGCAACTTAGGAAAATTAGAGGGCTTCTATAAACAATATTGTGTTTCCTTGAAATTGCAAACGTATGTAAGTTATATTAAACATGTCAAACACCAAATTCCTTACTACTGGCCACTTCTCAATTGTATGAGATGTACTCATGGTAACTTTACAGTTGAGTCAGCAGAACTGCAAGACAATCTTTCCCCAACCTTCAAGAGAATGGCTTTTTCTTATGTCAGGATCTTAGAAATATGACCTGAGCAGGTTTTCTCTAGTGGATTTTAAAAGTAGCTATGAAGATGCTAAATATTAAAATAAAACTAAAATTAAGTTCTTCTACTCATCTCAACAATAAATATACCTTTTCTCATAAACCTCTTTGTCCTGACATACTCTAAGGACTTGAATTCCAAACTCAGACACTTTTAAACATGAATTAGCATCATGTAGCCAATTTGAATATTCTGCATTAAATTAAATTAAATGAGAAACAGGTTTGGAAAAGCAGTTCACCTATTTATTAAGAACAGAGCTTTATAGCTCACCATATAACATAGTAAGTACCATTCAGCAGCTGAGACAAATTGATACGGATCCCATTCCAACCAAGTGCCTAGCAGAAAATACAAGGCTTTCTGCGCAAGGAGAAAATATGATCCAACGAAAAGAGCAAATCTCACTGCTCCTACTTGTGTAAATGGCTTAGAAGGGGCCACAAAACCTCTAATGCCCAAAGCAAAGTAGCACAGCAGTTCAGGAGTTACCCTCATTACACTATTAGCAAGGTGGCTAATTGTTTACTTGATGACCACTAATATATGAAGTTGCTTCTGCAAGTTCCCAAAGGATTGTGCCTTCCAGGAATCCTGCATTTTCACATAGAGGCAAGGCATTAAGAGTGGCACAAGACAAACCCACTCTAGCTATTGAAAAAGGAGATGTAAAAGCACAATTAATTCTGGCAATGTTTCTTGTTCTTCTTTGTGTGGATTATCAGGCTATGGAATGGTCATAAGTAATGAAATTGGGATTTTAATTTAAAAGTTTTTTCAACTGTGTTCTAAATTTCTCACTAGACTATTCCGATACCAATTTTTTGACAGAATTACTAGAGTAGTAGACAGGGGAGATGGCAAATTTCTCTAAATATGCTTCTCATGAAAAAAAAGTAAGAAATCTGTCCTGATGGTCTGGTGGATAATACAGACAAATAGTAGCTACAAGTCCCAGTTACTCAGGAGGCTGAGGTGGGAGGATCTCTTGAGCCCAGGAGGTTAAGGCTGCAGGGCTGCAGTGAGCTGTGATCACACTACAGCCTGGGTACAGACTGAGACCCTGCCTCAAGAAAAGAAAAAACAAAACAAAACAAAACAAAAAAAAAAAAACGGAGCTACATTAGAGTAAGATAGGGTCACAAATGGTGTTGATTAATACATCCTTGTGAACTTGGAGAGAAATGCCAAATATCAAACCTTTGGACTTTTATCAGGATCCAGCTGTGGCCAAGACCTACAGAAGTAACATGGTTACCATGCAGAACAAATTTAGGAACGAATCTTCTACAGACACTTAATCCAATAAATAACAGAAATATGACTAAAGATATTCTCAACAACCTGGAATGATAGGGACAATCTTATGAAAAGAAAAAAAAAATGAGATCAATGTTTCATACAAAGTGTATTGTTTTTTCTTATGCTAAAAAAATTACCACAAGTTCAGTTGCTTAATACAACTCAAATGTATTATCTTATAGACTTATTTTCATAGGTCTATAAAACATGGGTCTCACTGGACTAAAATCAAGGTGTTAGGAGGCCGGCATTCCTTTCTGGGTGCTTTAGGGAACAATCTAATTCCTTGCCTTTTCCAGGTTTTAGAGGCCTCTCACATTTCTTGGCTCATGGCCCCTTCCTCCATCTTCAAGCCCAGCAACAGTAAGTTGAGCTCTCATATAGCATCACTCTGACCTCCTTTTCTGCCTCCCTCCTCCTTTAAGGACCTTTGTGATTACCTAGGGGCCACTCGAACAATCCAGGACAATCTCTCCATCTCCAGATCCTTAACTAAATCACATCTGCAAAGTCCCTTTAACCATAGAAGGTTTCTGTAACATATTCATTGGTTCATAAATTCTGTTACTAATTCATAGATATTAGGGCACGGACATCTTTGGGGGGTCTGTTCTGCCTAATGTACAAGGTTAAACAAGAAAAAGAAAAAAAGTGCTGCAGAGAAGAGGTTGATAGACAAAAGAAAAGGAAAAAATAGTTAACTCCTGTCTGGTGAGATGATATCTGGGATATTGAGTCAAGCTCTGAACATTACAGAGGAAATGATCTGGAACTAGGATGTGCTCAACAGAGTGACTAGAATGGAGGAAAAACTTAAAACCAAGTCATGTGAACAAAATTTGAAGTAATTTTGACTGATTAGCTCAAAGAACAGAAGGCCTGGGTGCAAATGCCACTGTCTTTAAGAATCTGAAGAGCTGTCAATGATTACATTTAATCCCTAATACGAAAGGAGACATCATATTAATGTACAAGCAAGTTTAAGATAATAACTATGAGAGCTGAATGAAAAAGAAATGGCTAGTTTGGTACAATAAAGTTGAAAAGTGACATTTGTAAAATTCTTAAAAAGCCTTCATATAGTACTGCATTTGAACTTCTCAACAGATCTGAGAAAGACTAGGTACTGAGATGAGACAGGGTCCTGAATAGGAATGAGAATCCAGTACAGGTGGTTCAAGACACTTTGAATGGTTGACACAGAGGTCAGAGCAACGAGAACAAGAGACATATAGATTCTCAGAGATTGCAACAGCAGGAAGGAAAGAGAAGACTTTATTACTCCTGGCCCTGAAGAGGTATGGGAAAGAACTAACTTTACAGGAGCCAGGAAAAACCCTGTTGACATAAAACCAAAGCAGCTGTAGACAGGGAAGGATACAGCCAGAATACACAGCCCAGAGCAGTCAGAGACCAGTAAAGAAGTACTGTGTCCTCTCTCCTTGCGCCCTCCTCCATCTCCTGCTGGTGCCTTTCATGGACACAACCCAACAGGATGTTGGTAAGCAAAGAGACATGGAAGATGCTTTCTGTAGAGGTCAAGCCTCCTAGGGCAAAGAGAAGGACAGAGATAAGGGTAAAGAATGAGGGACAAGATGCATAATGACCAGCACAGCACTACTACGTTTATTTTACAAATGAAGACATCAGGATTGGGAGAAGCTGAAAATTTTCTCAGGGTCTCACTCTAGAAGGAGTCTTGTAGGGCCAGAACTCAAATCTGAGCCTTTAAAGCATGAGATGCTAAGCATTTCCCATGACAGTGCACTGCCTATCTCTCAGGGGCTTCTCTATCACTGAAGTTACAGAAGAGGATCTGGGGATGTTGAAAGGGAATTCACATTAGTAATCAGGGTTTGGATGCAATTTTGTTACTTTTCTCCATGGAATTCTCTGATTCTCCGTTTCCTCACTCATCATCCTGCACTAGTCCACTTTATTTTTTCATTTCCTTTCAAACCTAACTGCCTTAAATAGCTTCATACACTGCAAAAACAAACAAACAAACAAACAAAAAACATATGTATTCATAGTAAATGAAAACTACTCAAGATTCCGCAGACTCTCTGGATAAGACATTGTATTACTCTTTCTGTCTTTGGAATAGCCATCTTTATCTGACTGCCCTTCCATCCATTAAGGTAGCCAGGGGAATATTCTGAGGTATGCACTGACACTGGATGACTTAAGACTTTCCAGATACCTTTGATAGTTCAGAAAAATGGGTTTGATAAATGCGCTCTCATCGCTAAAGCTTAATGCTAATGAATTTTGTGTTCATTATTCAACCCCTGGAAGTTGACAATAATTATGAAATAAAACTCGCCTGCCTTTTTTGCCCAAACCTTCAAATAAAGGAGTACTTTATATTGATAAGGGAATGGCTCTTAAAAGTTGTATGAAAGCACTTTTCCTTCTCAGAGTTCATTTTCCCATCAGCCTTCAATATACTGTTGGTGTGTTTTCTTTAAACATAAATATTGTCCTAAGGTATTATAAGATCATGTTTATAATCGCAAAATTCATAAGTATTCTGTTAAAGGGAAAGTATTTCATATAAGACTAAAATGCAAATCATAAAACATAAGCACAAATTGACTGATTAGGGCAGAGTAAAATTTTAAGCAACATTTTCTGGAGTCTCAGTGTGTAAAACACATAAAAGTTGAGTTGCTTTGGATGAGTCAGGAGTGGAGGCAACAGAGAGGTTTCCATTCAACCTCTCTCTGGCTACTTATCGTAGCCTGAGGCTCCACAGCTTCTTGGGTTGAAACTATTATGCCTGGTTTTTATATTCAGTCATTAGCCTAAATCTATGTAGCAGTTTAAGCATAAACAGGAATTGCACATGTCCTGTTATTCTGGTGAACTGAGGAGGACAGAGGTGGCCTCTTTTACTTCTTACCAGAAACCTGGTATGTAAGCATTGTCCTCAGACCTCCACTTTCTCCAGTGACTGGCAGGTGTATACTCATTGGCTCCTAGCAGAGGCCAGGTGACGTCCATGGGAGCAGCCTTGTGTGTGAACCCATAGGTCCCCTGGGGGCTGAGTGTGGTTGCTCAAACCTGTAATCCCAGCACTTTGGGAGGCCAAGGCAGAAGGATCGCTTGAGCCCAGGAGTTCCAAACAAGCCTGGGAAATACAGGCAGACTCCTGTCTCTACAAAAAATTAAAAAATTAGCTGGGCATGGTGGCATGTGCCTGTGGTTCACTTAAGCCTGGAAGGTCAAGGCTGTGGTTGCACCATTGCATTCCAGCCTGAGTGACAGAGCGAGACCCTCTGATGTCACCTGGGGAACTCCAGAACTGTTTGCAGGTATATTGCAAAGAACTGAAATCCTGACCAAATAGCTGAGGGCCAGATAGCTGCATATCAATTGCCCTTGTTACTGTGGGCTTCTCTACCCCCTGACCTGTGGAATGAGGACATGGGTATCATGAAGCACATCGGACTTAAAGAAATAAAGTCATCTTCCCCCTTTCTTTTTAGATCCCTCTCAGAGCACTACAAAAGCATAACATGAAACTCCCCTTCATTGTTTTAGTTTTTTTCTGGCTTCTAAAATTTAATCTATTAAACCGCATGAAGGGAAGAGAGATCTTGAATCACAATAAAAGGGAGGTAGCAGAATTGGGGAGTGGGGCATTTATCAGGTTGAAGAGATCTAAACATATGGTGCTGCAGATATTTAATATGTCATGCTGCTCCATACTTTCAGATTCTGCCTTAATAAAACATGTCAAATATGAAAATATGTGCTTTAAACTGATGCAGTCAGACTGAGGGCAACTTCTGGTTTGGTTTGAAATGATGTCCAAGAAATTACAACTAATGTAAGTTTGAGGCAGTATTCCTAGGAACAACAGGGCATCATTTTAATTTTCATTTTGTTCAAAGAGAAGGGTATTTCTTCTGAAGTTGGTATGTACTGTTCCCAACCAACTCTGAAACAGCAGATGTTAGGTAAAATATATCAGAAGTGTTCATGCCTTTGTCTACCTCATAACTCATTTATGTTCTCTGAATAACAATTGAAAAGAGAAAAAACCACAGGTCTAATCAAAATAAGATCCTTGAAAACCTGGCGTATACTTTGCATCTTTGCATGATCACCACAGATTTTAGTCTTAGACTCATATGACTTAGAATTCATGGGACCAGTGTGCACAGTGTAGTTGACTCACAGATTCTTTTTGTTCCGTTTGTATTGCCGCTTGAACCTTACAGTGAAAAACACACAAAGATAAACAGTTTGCTGAGTCTAATTATGCTCTTGGAAGGGTTTAGGTAATTTGTGCAGCCAAAAATTATTCGTAACCGTCAGGTGAGGTCAATGGCTTTACAAATAATTATATGACAGCAACATCTGTAACATAGAGAAATGAAAGAGAAGGAGACAAGGAGTGAAACAAGACTGGATTTGAGATCTGCGATCTAGAGTAGAAGAGCTGAATTTATTTTTTAATCATGACAATGAAGTAAGTCATATCCCTTTTATGGACCAATTATAAATTGCTACATATTTGATGTGGTTTGTCTCTGTGTCCCCACCCAACTCTCATCTCGAACTGTAATCCCCACGTGTTGAGGTAGTGAAATCACTGGATTTTTGGGGTGGTTTCCCCCATGCTGTTCTCATGATAGTGAGTGAATTCTCACGTGATCTGATGGTTTTATAAATGGTAGTTTTTCCTGTGTCCTCACTCAATTCTCTCCTGCTGCCTGTGAAGGAGGTGCCTTGCTTCCCCTTGGCCTTCCACCATGATTGTAAGTTTCCTGAGGCCTCCCCAGCCATGCAGAACTGTGAGTCAATTAAACCTCTTTCCTTTATAAATTACCCCCTTTCAGGTAGTGTCTTGATAGCAGTGTGAAAATGAACTAATACAATATTCTATTACTTCATAATATTCTGGAAGTGTAAACTAAGTGGAAAACCATAACCTATGATACCAGCCCTCATTCTAACTACCTGAACTAAAAATTAGTGAATAAGCACTGAGCTAGTAATGAAAGATGAAATAATAATGGGTAACATGTTCTGACAGTTTCATACACGTCCAGCAATGTTACCAAATATCATTCCCTTCAATCCACATGATAACCCAAAAAACTGCGTTTCCATTTTATAGATAAAGAACGTGAGGTTAAGTTCACACAAAAGTTGTTGGAGGAGCCATGATCCAGAAGCAGGCACAAGATGGCAGGACCCATACTCCTACCCAATAATCGCGTGTCTTTGTGTCAGTTGTACTTCACCAGTGGACTCAGAAAAGCGCTGGAGCAAGGGTGAAATTTTGACAGTCTACCTGTGTGGTTCTTCCTTGTTGATGCAGAAGAAAGCAAACAGTCATACAAATTGGCTACAGGTAATGCAGAGAGGAGAGGGAAAGTGGAGGAGTCAAAGAAAGCTGGCTGCCTTCATGAGGACAGGAGTGTGAACTCAGGGGTACATACCATATCACATTCATCTCTGTCCTCCCTCTTCTGGAACTGTGAAAAGACCAGTATTTATTTCAGGTTTTTGGAGTGAAAATTGTGCAAATAATTTCCAACCAAGGTACAGTGAAAGAAATGCTTCAGGGAGAGGTGCCAAATGTGAGAAGGGTTAAAAAGTGGGAACCTACCTTCCAGAAGAGAGTGAGGATAAACTCACTAGGAGGAGTGGTGTTGGAGAAGGGCTCTGAAGGACAGAGGGGATGGAAGTGAGAACTGAATGTCAGCAGAAGGACCCACATGCCTCGATGTCAATCACTGTGCTTGAATTAACAAAAACTCTGAAGAAAGGGATTATCTGCATTCATAGAACATTAGTTTCACAGAGCTACATCCTGAGACATCACAAAAACCTTGTCAGCATCAGAAAGACTTTGTTAAGAATTTTAGCCTCTCATGAGTATGCTGTATAAATAACACAAGTTAACACAGCTTCATGCATACATTCTAAAGTAGGGATAGGCAGACTGTTTCTCTATAGAACCAGACAGTAAATACTTTAATCTTTTCAGGGCAGATGGTCTCCATCACCACTACTCAACTCTGCCCGTATAGTGTGAAAGCAGCCACAGACAACATAATGAAACTTTATTTACAAAAACATGCACCAGGCCATAGTTTGCCAGCCCTGTTCTCAAGTTTCACATAACAAGAAACACCACAAAAACTGCCAGTCCTCAGAATATTCCCAGACTAGGATTCAATTTTGTTCTTGTATTATTGTTTTATATCTTTTTTTTGCTAGAAAAGTAAAATTTACATTTTCAAAATGTCTTTCATAAAATTTTTTACCTCATTTTTTATAACAACTCTATTGAGATGTAATTTATATGACATAAAATTCACCCCTTGAAAGTGTTCAATTCAGTGGTTTTTAGTCACAGACTTCTACAAGCGTCACCATTAATTTTTACCACCCTTTTTGAGCACAATTATTTCAGCAGTTATTAATTGAGCATCTAGTGTCTGTCCATCCCTGTGCAAAGTTTTGGTTGTTGTTGCTGTTGCTTTGCTTTGCCTATTTATTTGGGTTTGGACTGGCACGGTGTGGTGTGGCTTGGTAGAAGGTGAGGCTAGTGGGTAGTGGGTAACAGGACAAATATAAGACATGACATGCCTGAAGCAATCAGCGAAGACTATAAAAAATAAGCAGTGGGAGTGCTAAGTTAGGTGGCCTGGAGAGACCACACATACAATACAAATTTACTTTTACTAGGGTTGGGTGGGGATCGTAAGGATGTGATTTAGAGACCTTGGGAGAGAACTTGGATTTGGATGGAGGTTGCAGGCAGCAAGAGCAAAGAATGCATTCCAGGGAGAAGGCACAGCTGTGAGCAAAGACCTAGAGACTACAACAGCATGGCCTATGAAATGAGCAGCCATGGTACAGACCTAACTGGGGAAGTGCCCAGAAATGCACTTGCAATTGTCAAAAGAAAATGATCCAGAAGCTGTAGGACTGTAGGAAGCTGAGTTTAGAGTTAACAGCATTGGCATCAGGATCATCAGAGTTTCCTGGGGAAATGAAAGACGATTCAAGGAGTGCTTTTGGAAAGTTGATAGTTGTGGGTAGGATAGTTTGAATGGAGAAACCTAGAAACAGAGATGCTTTTATGGGTACTTATTTTATTTTACTTTATTTTTTAATTTTTGAGACACAGTCTCACTCTGTCTCAAAGTAGTGGCACTGTGGCACAGTACTCTGTGGCAGAGTACTGTGGCACAATCTCAGCTCACTGCAACCTCTACCTCCTAGGTTCAAGTAATTCTCCTGCCTCAGTTTCCCATGTAGCTGGGATTACAAATGCACACCACCATGCCCAGCTATTTTTGTATTTTTAGTAGAGATGGAGTTTCACCGTGCTGGCCGGGCTGGTCTCGAACTCCTGATCTCAAGTGATCTGTCCGCCTCAGCCTCCGAAAGTGCTGGCATTACAGCCGTGAGTCACCAACTCCTGGCAATGTGTACATATTTTAAATGCAGGGGTAAATTTAATTATTGGGAAAAGATTATTAACCCTGGCTGTACATTAGAATCACCTGAAGCACTTTATCTTTGGGCGGGGTGGCTGTGTATGTGTTTTGATATCTGTACTTTTTTAGTAAGTCCCACAGATTATTCTAATATGTGGCTAAATTAAGAACTATTATTGCAGGAGAATGGATAATAGACTTTACATTGTTTGTGAAATTATAGTTAAATCTGTAGTTTTCTGCTCTTTTTCTAGAATATTTCCATTAATTAAATCAGAATCCTTTAAAAATTCTCTGATGATTTGGATTTTACGAAGTAGCCAACAAAGGATAATGATTTTAAAGACGGAGGGGCTGAATAAATTAGATAGTATATTTTGGCAAACTCTTAGAATATCTCCCTAAAATAAGTCCCTAAACACAAGCATGTTTTAGAGATTTCAAACTTTAGGCTTACTCTACAAATGATGCTGCTTGCTCTGAGTCACAAGTGCAGTGCAACCCAAACACCTGTATATGGTGGGTAAATGTTAATGTATTCTGTCAACAACAGATTACCTTACATGGCTAAATTACTCAATGCCATTATCTGTGCCAGCCATCTGTAAAGCTAATCCCCTCTGTGTTCAAAAATCCCGAGCGCCTGCTACACTATTTTTATTTTACATTCCTGCATAAATCTCGTAAGCTCAATATGTTACCACAAATTCTCAAAAATCAAAGGCAATCTGCTGGCCTATAAAACATCGGTTACTGAAAATCGAAGGGTATAATATGTTAGCAATTCAAGCAGTCAGTAAACAATCTTTACAGGAATGGAGTTGAACCACAAGCTGACTGAACCCCTTAGTTAAGGCCTGCCGTAAAGTCAGATACGTTCTTTCAATACACAGCGAAGGCTTTGAACCCATTCATGTATTTCATATCTAATAAAAATCTGAACAGTTGGCCTGATTGGATTTTAAGTGATGCAAATTTGAAAATCAAATAGGCAAACTCCCTTTAGACTTCATCTATTTAGACCATAATTGTAAAGAACTACAAATTACATTTACCACACTATTGAATTCTCCTGAGATTCAGTATGAAATTTACAGAAAGGGACAAATATTTGCAGGTGTGGTTTTTTGTTCGTAATGAATACAATTTTTCTCTCACATAGGATGCCTTCTCCTAATGTCACTACATTTTTCTTAATACAAGGATTAGTTTATGTTTTTTTTTTTTTTTTTTCACAAAATCCGTATTGATCTTAAGTAATAATGCTAATGCTTACATGTAATGCCAACTTATATTTTAGCTAAGATTAAATTTTTCTTTACTCCAGTAATTATGCAGCATACATTTTCTTTTCCATGTACATTTTCAGTCATATAACTATATTTCTTAAAGAGGAATCTACTCTCTGGAAAGATTTCTATAAACATTTAGAAAAAAAATCAATTCTCCAACAATTACAGTTACTATATTAAAGATATCTGGCTGATGGTATTCAAATAACTAAAATATGGAAAAGAATCGAAAAGTTAGCATTCTGACTTCAAAATAGCATTATCAAGTATTTTAGAAGCTAATTAGTCTCCATAGTTTTTTTCTTAAGACAGGGTTTCACTCTTTCACCCAGGGTGGAGGGCAGTGGTGTGATCATGGGTCCCTACAGCCTCGAACTACTGGGCCCAAGTGATCCTTCTATTTCAGCTTCCCAAATAGCTGGGACTGTAGGCAGGTACCACCATGTTGGCCTAATTTATTTATTTACTTACTTATTTTGTAGAGGCAAGGTCTAGCTATGTTGCCCAGGCTGATGTCAAACCCCTGGGCTCAAGTAATCCTCCTGCCTTGGCCTCCCAATGTACTGGGATTATAGGGATGAGCTACTTTGCCAGGCATCTGCTCATTTTTAAAATGAACCCCATTTTCCTGAAATCTGAACAAATCTGAATACCAGTTCTGAAAGTTAAAATGGTCTTCCACATAACATATGTACGAAGTTAACATTTTCTGCATAAAACAATCAGTCTAGAACATTCCTGTTTCATTTGAAGTATTTTCAAATATGAAAGACATTTACACAATTATAGAGGCAATAATCCCACCCACATTATTCCCTCATCAAATCTAAACAAGGCCTTGGGGGTCATAACATACTTGCTGCTTACAATATGAAATATAAATGATTATCCTATTGAGACTTGAAATGCAAAGCAAAGATTCTTAAATTGTGTATACTGTTTCTTTCAAATGCATCAGCATTTGAAAGTTTATATAATATCTTTCTTGTTCAGATAAACATTTCCAACTTCTATGACTCATATTTATAAACAATATGATAGGGATTATCAGCCTGACAGGTTACATTTATTTATTTATTTATCTATTTATTTTATTTATTTATTTATTTTTGAGATGGAGTCTGGCTCTGTTGACCAGGCTGGAGTGCAGTGGCACAATCTGGGTTCACTGCAAGCTCTGCCTCCCGGGTTCACGCCATTCTCCTGCCTCAGCCTCCTGAGTAGCTGGGACTACAGGCGCCCGCCACTATGCCTGGCTATTTTTTTGTATTTTTAATGAGACGGGGTTTCACCATGTTAGCCAGGATGGTCTCCATCTCCTGACCTCGTGATCCGCCAGCCTCAGCCTCCCAAACTGCTGAGATTACAGGCGTGAGCCACTGCACCCAGCAACAGGTTAAATTTAATAGGTTGAACAGTCATTAATATTTTCCTGGAATAGACATGGACTGTGTTCTTGGATAAATTGTCTCCTCTTTCTTCTAACTAATTGTCAGAGTTTAGCTCTCTCACATCAATACTTTCTCTTTTAATAAAATAAAAATCATAACGCTATGCGCCATGCACTGTTTGCAGCACTTCACTGTCATCAATCCATTTAATTCTCACAACTACGAGGTAGGTACTATCATTATTCCCATTTTATAGATAAGGAATCTAAGTCATTAAGCCTATTGTTAGCAATTAGGTTATACTGCCATCATAATGACATGGTATTCCTCTTAGTCACACTTCAATGCAAGAAATACCAACATTTTAATTTCATGATTTAGGTGAATTTGATGTGATACACTGAGATATACCAGCCGGCATCCATGGATGTACTGTGAGCATCCTTTGTGAACAGCTCTTCCTTTTATTCACCTAGCACATATGCATTGAGCTGCTAGTGTGCATAAGGCATTCTGCTGTGTGATGAGGGGACTGCAGACACTACCACATGACCTAGCCAGACCTTTCTTGCAGGGCAGGGACGGGAACACTGGGCACCTCAGTCATCTAGATGATCTGTGGTCACTGTTGCCACACAGTCCCCTGAGTTGCTGCCTTCATTTTTTACCACCTTATCAAATCTGCCTCTTTAAGTCCATAGCAAACACTACCTCTTTCATAACACTCTTTTAGTCCTCTTTACCTCTCCTTCCCCTTTCTTTGGGGCACTTATACCACTTCGTGACATGGCCTATGTGCACTCATCTTCTAGGTGCTGAATTACTACAGACTCAGGGAACAGAGCGTGTATACTATAAAACCTTAATACACCCTCATCTCCCTGCACCCAATATATGGAAAATACTTATTTTAATAACAATACCATGACAAATAGCAAACATCTGACAAAGGCTTATTGTAGTAACTTATTTGACTAAAAGGAACTTACACTTGAATCCAATCTAATGGTTTATCTGTTCAATGGCAATGCAAATCCTAGGTATATTTTGGTTTTGTTTCTGTGTCTACTACTTTACAAGAAAGGCTATTACCTTAAAATACTGTCTGTTATATCAGCACCACTTTGCATCATTACAATGTAGGGTATTATTTTTAAAAACTTAGAAAACAAATAAGTGTTCCAACCCTCAATTTCAGGAAAATAAATCTTCTAGACCCAACTGGACACACAATCTATGAAAACGTAACTAGGATATGTGACCCACCTATGTGTTACATATCCTAATAGAACAGAAACCTCTCTAATAAACATGAATAAAGGGCTTTAGTGAAAAAATATATGCCCATTAAGGAGTCAGATTTTCCACTGGAATTGATAATAAATGTTTTCTGAATTATTGCAATTTATTTTAACATACTAAATATTATCCCAGAATTTTGATAGTTATCTCTGCTTATGTAGGATTTAAAGTGTAATAAGGCAGTACTTTTAGACCTGAGATAATATAGCCACTGTGAAAATATAATTTATATATGCCAGAGATTTAATACACCAGAATTTTTAGTGTGTGTAATTCTGGATATTTGATTATTTTCATCTAAATTAGTCCCTTTATCTTTGGATCAGCAGAACATAACGATGTCTGTCTCCTTCTTGGAGGCTGGTCTCTTCCACGCCTAAGGCCATTGATGTAAACAGTTTTTGGTGCTTTTGTAGAACAACAGAAGCTTTGGCTCATTGTGCTGACCCTGAAAGTGACTTTCTGAAATAAATCTCTGACAATTCACTTCAACTATACGCTCCCAATGGGCACCCCTCTTACTGAAAGTAACAAAGAGCTTTCAACATATCAGGTAGCCCACTGTGGGGGCTCAGAACACAGTGTCTGACATGTCTTCAGCTTGTTGTCTGATAACATGCCTCTTTCATATGATTTCCTCTCTGGAAGGAAAAGCAAGAGTAAATTATAATGGAGGGCTGTGAAATTTTTATTTGGCTAATTGAAATTTTGCTGTTTTTAATATTGGACTATACCAGGCATTTCTATTTATATCATTTAGATATACACTTTGATATTCTACCTTAAGAAAAATACCACTTGAAAAATCTCCTTCATGGGGCAAAGTAATGACTCAGTGTTTGGTTCAAAGTAATAGACTCTCAGTTCAGTTCTCAGTGTAATTAACACGGTGAGCCAAAGGGTCTCCAAGTATTTCTATCATAGTGAAGTGTAGATCATTCCTCTCACTTAGTGTTAAATATGAGATGGAATAAGGAGGCGTAATTTAGCCTTTGTTCCTGGCAACAGCTCCCAGTCTGATAGGATAGAGTCAAGAGACATGGCTCTAGTTCCCATTTTGGCTCTCATTAGTTACTTGATGTTGAGTGCATTAACCTCTCTGGGCCTCAGTTCTCTCCCCTGGGAGGGGAGAGCATTAGACTTGATGGATGCAGAGGGCTCTGACCATTCTAATGAGGTATTATTTTTTAATTTCCTTCTTTTGCTGTGTACTTCCTTCTGCCTAGAATATTCTTGCTTACCTTTTCATGTAACTTCTTCAAAAATTAGCCAAACTATTACCTTCTCCTTGAATTATTTCACCCCTAATTCACTAGGTCTAATTTAGTTACCCCATGTTTTCTGCTCCCGTAGCACCCTGTGTGCAGCTCTGTCTTAGCAAGCATGATGCAATAAAATGAACACTGAAGCACTTGGGAGCCCCCCCAATAGTCTTGACCACTGGATTCTTGGTGCCCCGTACTTCGTGAGGACCTAATGGATACTGAACTAAATATCTGCCGAATAAATTAATTTCTCTAGAATCTCAGAGGGTATAGCTTGTGACTTATTTTACTATTTATCTCCAGGATCTAGCACGATATTTGACATATGGCAGTTACAGAAGTAAATGGATATAATTTAACAAATAAGTCAAAAACCTAGTGCTTTGCTGATTTCAAATAGACAGTTAAATGGTCATGTCTATTAAAAAGCAGAGAATTAAACACATTGGTCAATGAACACACAGGATGCCAACTAGGCAGGAAAAGAACATGAAAACCTTGGCATAGAAAAATAATGGAAATATTTACATCAAATATTAAAAGCAGTTGTGTTTGAGTGATGAGATATAGTATTCTTTTTCTGCCCTGATTAATTTTATATATTCCATTTCAGGTAGTATGATTACCTTTAAGATTCAAATGATTTAAAAAAAACAAATAACAGCAAAGCACAGCGGTTCACTCCTGTTATCCCAGCACTTTGGGAGGTCAAGGAGGGAGAATTGCTTGAGCCCAGGAATTTAAGACCAGCCTGGGTAACATAGCGAGACCCTGTCTCTACAAAAATAAAAAATTATCCAGGTGTGGTGGTGCATGCCTGTAGTCCCAGCTACTTGGGAGACTGAGGTGGGAGGACTGCTTGAACCCAGGAGGTCAAAGCTGCAGTGAGCTGTGGCGGTGCCACTGCACACCAGCCTGGGTGACAGAGTGAGACCCTGTCTCAAAAGACAAAACAAAACAAAAAACAACAACTAAACAATAAACTTATTTATGAGAAAAGGTAAATAAAAACATTAAGTACTCTCATTTTTGCCCTTCTGAGAATGGCAATGTATATTCCTGCAAACAAATGTTGATACATGAAACACAAGGAACTTGTATGAAACATGTGTCCATAAACTGTCTTTAATGAACCTTAACAGGCTTAATGAAATGTTTAAAACAATGCTGTCATCGTGTATAGAGGACACTGTGTGAACCCTTTTTCTCCTTCTCTACTTATTGAATATGACAGTTTCTTATGATTAATGCGTATAATTTGAAGTGTTTCACCCTTCTACTCTAGGATTCTCCTCATGTGCTTAGATGTTGGTATATTTCAAATGTGTACTCGTGGATTTCCTTATGCTAAAACTTTTGTTGCAATCACTTTCAAGCTTAGATTTCCAGGTCTCCACCCCCACCCCACTCTACACTGCACTGTACTTTGTGGTCACTGATTTCTGTACCACGACCCAGTGTTTGTAGTCCCCATTATATTGGAGTGACATAGTGGCCTATGTGACCATTTGACAGTTCACTGAGGTATGAATGAAAGGACAGACATTGTGTTTGAGTAACCTCCTAGAAGTCCAAACTTTTTTTCTGAATATCTGAGTCATCACCTTAAAGTTGGGTACATATATGACTTGTTTACTGAATGAATAAAGTATATGGTTCCCAGTTTTTACAACTTAAAGGAAACAAAACATTTTCATCCAAAAACACTGGCTGCATCTAGTAGGTTGTTTCAAGATGTTAGGGTAAGGTTTTTTAATTAAATGATTAGACTGTGCAGGTTTTAAAGTCTGTGCTTGTCTAGTTCCCACCCTTCCATCCCCCAGTACCTAGCCCAACGCATGGCACGTAAGAGGCTTTCAATAAATAATGACTGTGAATGAGATTATTTCAAAATCCTCCTTTGTTAATTTCCCTGTAAGTTATTTGTTTCTTTTATTTTAGGCAATTTCAGGCTGCAGTATTCTCATTTAGAAACAGACACGAGGGAAGAAAAATTGGCATATTAATTAATGGGTGAACTAATTCTTAAGAATCTCCCATCCTTAAGTATATTACATCTATGTGGATTATACTAGAACTAATACATTATGCTTATATATTTTATTGCATATCTTTAAGCATGTTATAGATTAATTATGGCAGAATTATCAATTTTGGTTACTGTTAATTTTTGGACACTTTTTAGGATCTTCCCATGCCTTGTGGCAAAGGCTATCATTTGCTTAAACAATGTTCATTTTCAAGCATTCTTTTATTTATAAAGCCTTTATATTTTTGGAGGTAACAATGTGCCCAGGTAAAAATACTATACCTCTCTATATTTCCAGCTTTCTTTATGGAAAAGAACTGGCAATGAGCTGAGAGGGAGTTACATGGCGCTTTGGGAAAACTTTAAAAGGCAAGTGCTGAGCTGGCAAGCATTCTCTTGCTTTTCCTGTCTGGAATGGGGATAAGAAGGCTGAACCTAGATCTATGAGACAACCTTGAGAATGGAGTCAGCACTGTGGATGTCAGTGCTGAAATATAGAAGGAACCTAGGATACTAATGATATCTCAGAGTCACCAGGACCATGTTTGTCTCTGGACTTCTTTTTTTTCTACATGATATACAAACACTCATCTTTTTAGTATTTGGTATTTGGGTCTCCATTAGTAACTCAATCTAATTGTTAACTGATTCCCCTCTTCTGGGGTGAATTTGCTAGAAAATCCACGCTTTCTTTTTAACTTCCTCTTCTGCAAAGTTGTTTTATGAACTAAGTGTTCTGAATGACTTTTCCCCCACCACCCCCGCTCGCTTTTGTTGCCCAGGCTGGAATACAATCATGTGATTTCGGCTCACTGCAACCTCCACCTCCCAGGTTCAAGCAATTCTCTGGCTTCAGCCTACCGAGTAGCCGGGATTACAGGCACGTGCACAACGCCCAGCTAATTTTTTTATTTTTAGCAGAGACGGGGTTTCACCACGTTGGCCAGAATGGTCTTGAACTTCTGATCTCAGGTGATCCACCCGCCTCGGCCTCTAAAAGCGCTGGGATTACAGGCATGAGCCACCATGCTCAGCTGACTTCTCTTAAGTTAGGATTCAATGAAGACTAACATTCATAAATGGAACTTCTTGTTGTCAATGTGTCAAGTGGACCAGTCCATGTAGCGTTTTTCATTTCTACATTTCATCTCATATAATTTTCCTGCATGCAAGGATAGGATGCAGGAAAATTTTTGTAGAACACAAAAGAGATTTGTTGCCAGACAGATAGGGGTCCTAATTAATCCCAACTCCACCACTTACTGGGGATATAGCAAGTGTGCCTCTTGGGTTGGTAACTGTGCCTCTTGGTTAAGTTGTCCCTTAGTGTATGAGAACAATAAATGGTAGACATGATCAGAATATTATTGGCAAGACCTCCTCATTTGGCACACTGTTCCTACCATCAGAGTACCTGGCCTGGTAGAATCAAACTTTTAGGATTCAGGGCTCACTATATTTTATTTCTGCTGCTTTCAGTACTACCTATTACAATAATGTTTTCCCTTTTGTTTTCTTTGTGTCTCCTATAAATGATAACTGAAAACAACCTCTTATCAAAATAGAATCTAAAATATCACCAAGAGAGCCATGATGGGCAGCCATATACTGGTCTGGGAGCCATGGACCTGACAACTTGATCATCTCTGCCATCTACCAGATGTGTGGCTTTGAGGAAACCACTGCTTTCCTGGTTCTCAGCTTCTTGGTCTGTATAGCCATCTAGAGTCAGTCTGCATGGATCTGATTCTTGGCATAGGCACTTGCTGGCTGCAAGGTCCTGGGCAAGATAGTGGCCCTCTCTAATGCTCAGTGCCCTCACCTGTAAGATTTGATTAATAATGGTTCCTCCCCATCCTGTTGGGGTGATGATTAAATGAGCCAGTTGACATAAAGCACTTATGCCTGGAGTTTATGCCATAAACGACTTATGCTTGGACCTTATGCCAACATGATGTTATGGTTGTTATTATTATTATAATTAATTACAATATGAGAATTTGGATTGTAGGATCTTTAAGAATTTCTATAGATCTTTTAAAAAATAGTTTTCTGAGCTGGGCACAGTGGCTCACACCTGTAATCCCAGCATTTTGGGAGGCTGAGGGAAGGAGATCACTTGAGGTCAGGAGTTTGAGACCAGCCTGGCCAACATGGTGACACCCCACCTCTACTGCAAATACAAAAATTAGCCCGGCATGGTGGTAGATGCCTGTAATCCCAGCTATTTAGGAGGCTGACGCAGGAGAATCACTTGAACCTGGGAGGTAGAGGTTGCAGTGAGCCGAGATCTTGTCATTGCACTTCAGCCTGGGTGGCAGAGTGAGACTCCATTTTAGGAAAAAAGAAAAAAAAAGTTTTCTGTCTTTGTTCTACAATAGTGTGGTTTAGAGACTGATATCATCTAGCTCTCACTGCTAGCCCACCTATAGAAATCTAACTCAGTGGGGATTCCTGCTACTTGTGGGGAAATACCATTAGTGAGATTAATGAATCATTTTATCATGAAGTAGCAGTCTAGATGTCCCATGACAAGGTCTCAGAATGCAATCAACGGCCCGGAACACCAGAATGGTTGCTGTTGGAGTACTCCGCATAACTGGAGCAGTACAGGAATAAGAGAGGGAGTGGCCAGAGTCCAGATTGATGCAACCTGTTCTGAAATAGTAGAGTTAAGAACAGGCCAGTCAAAATAAATGAGTATAAGACCACATTGAAAGGTTAACATTCAAATATAGGCTATAGGGAAATAAAAGCTATTGCTGAGAAACAGGCTAGCAAAGTTGAGGATGTTAATTTTTCAATAATGGTGCAAAGGAACATGGGAATAAAAGTCAAACACGAGAGCAATGCTGGGATCTGCAGAATCCACATAAGCTGGGCCACAAAGCTGATTAGAAATGCAGAAGCTCAAGACTACCAGTCCCTCAGTAGGCTTCCTGTGGCTTCTGAAATTCATGCTATAAAGATCACTCTTTTAGGATAAAGCAGTATGCATGGTCCTCGACTTACAATGGTTCAACTTAGGATTTTTCAACATTTTGATGGTGAGAAAGCAATATGCATTCAGTAGAAATCGATTTTTGAGTAGCCATACAACCATTCTGTTTCTTTTTTCATGTGATATTCAATAAATTACATGAGATATTTAACATTTTATTATAAAATAGGCTCTGTATTAGATGATTTTGCCCAACCATAGGCTACTGTAAGTGTGCCGAACATATTTAAGGTAGGCTAGGCTAAGCAATGATGGTCCACAGGTTGCATTTGCACTACGGACCCCCTGAGCACACCAACAGAAATGTGCCAGAGGAAAAAGGCACAACATCAGAAAGAGAGGTTGCTGACAGCCCCCCACACACATGGATGCCTGGGTCCTGACTGATTCACAGTTTTCATGGCAACCTTCATCTGCTGCTTGCTAGAAGGCTTGCTTTTTTCAGGTTGCTAGGCAGAGGAAGAACAGGGATAGAAGAAGTGAGGATGGGTTGAAAGATTTATAATAGCAGCAGTGAGTATTCCCAAGCAAAAAATAATGCCAAAGATCAAATGGGTATTTATCTGCAATTTCACATGTATAATAAGCATTTTGCATTTATCTTTAAAAACACAACAAAACAAAATCTTCCCATCAGAAAATTTGTAGAAAATTTCTTTAAAAGGTTGTCTTTTCATTTTCTTCTTTATTTTCTTTGTATATAAATTTGTTCTTGGATTTTATAAGCTCGTGCTCCTAAATACTAAAACAGTACAAAGTATATTCCAACACTATCTAATTTATAGAAAGAAGATTCAATATTGACTTTTCTTAAAAATATTTTAGACAAATTAGTAGGGTCCTTGTGGGTTTTTTGTTTGTTTTAGTTTTGGTTTTGTTTGAGACGGAATGGTGCAATCTCGGCTCACAAAACCTCTGCCTCCCGGATTCAAGCAATTCTCCTGCCTCAGCCTCCCGAGTAGCTGAGATTACAGGCATGTGCCACCACGCCCAGCTAATTTTGTATTTTTAGTAGAGACAGGATTTTTCCCTGTTGGTCAGGCTGGTCTTGAACTCCCAACGTCAGGTGATCTGCCCACCTCGGCCTCCCAAAGTGCTGGGATTACAGGCGTGAGCCACCACTCCCAGCCAGGTCCATGTGTTTTTAAGAAAATCATGGTTTCACAATTCTGTGAGTGGGAATTTTATTTCTTTATATTTTCTAATTGATTATTGCTAATATATAAGATCATTCATTGATGTTTACATGTATCTAGACTTACTGCTAAACTTTTAGTTCTAAGAGTTTTCTAATTGAGTTTATTGACAAATGGCTAATTGTAGAATAAAAAAATAGGGTATTACAAAGAAGGAAAACAAACAACCAAAAGAAAAATAAAATTCCCAAAGGAAACAGCATTTTGGGAGAGAAAGTAACAAAAGATTTCTATAGCTCTTTTAACAAAAGATCTATAAATATTAAGGAAAAAAACTCATTTTAAGACTGCAGAAAACAAAATGAGTTCAGTGTATGTATTTTATAAACATTTTAAAATAACAGTCATTTGAATATATTTATTCCAATGTAAACAGGTAAATACTGTAGTAATGGACAGAGGGATGGAAAATAACAGACTTATACAGAAAGTTAAGTCTAAAAAGTCACAAGTCTCAATTTGGAGTCAGACACTACAAGCTACTTCAGCTACCCATGTCTACACAATCAGGCACTCAACACACTCAGACATAAACAACTTGGTGCTGTGCCTTGAATATTTTTTTAAAGATTGCTAACAAAACAATAATAAACTGTGTTTGAGAGTCCTATCAGGCTGGTAAAACTCCATTTCATTTTGTGTTCAAAATTATATAATATAACTGAGAGTTCAGGTCAGGTCGCTATTTTTCCATGGCTCCAGGTAACATGATTATGTTGGAACCCAGTGCACACTCCACCCGTTAATATCGATCTTTCAGGACCACTCCATGGCATCATCTGTCAGTGATAGCTGCCTGGTCTTTAATGCAAGAGCCTTAGAGAACCAAAGGTTTTATTACATTAGTATGTTTGTGACCAGTTCTACCTTATCTACCTATTCAGCTTAGCTTTAAAACCCAATTAAAATCTAATTTATCTGATCTCTGAATTCTGAGTACTATTTGGCAATGAATCAAACAGCCTTGTAGTAACTACATTACTACACATTGTGCCCTAAGGTGTTCTAGATAATACTTTTAAAAAAAAATTGGCAAGTGCCATTTAAAGCTATGGCAATCTCTTTGGAGCCACCTCCATCTCATTTGAAGAACAAATGCTTTGTCTTTATGCAAAAAGTGCATACTCTGATTTTATGCCTGTAATTTTATTCATAATTTAAGTGCATAATGCAAACAGATTGCTCACTGTTCTTACAATTCGGTTCACTCTCTAAAAATGTTGGATAATAATATTTTCTGACAGCTACAAATCCCTCCAACACACATAAGCACACACACACATACAGGAAAGTGTCTTAAAATCTTCCAAATTGTGAATCTACTCATATGTATAAATGTTACACTGAGAAATATCTTTAATTAGACTGTCAATCCAAATACATCTTCATCACTGTTTCTGATACTCCATTTTCTGAAACTGTGAAAAAATCATATAATGATGATCCTAATTCTGTTCTACAAATCAAGCTCTACAGTGTATATGTTTACTCATATTATTACGTATCTATAAAAACAAAGGGCTGATTTGCTTTACACAATGAAATAGATGACAGTGAGCTGGTTCTCCCCTCCTCCCTTACTTCTCAGCTCCTCCTTGGTTGGGAGATGGGAGCAGATTTGAGGGCACTGCCATTTTTGAGGGAAAACCACTGTTCTAGGCTTTTTCCATGTGTTTTCTAATAAAACACTTAAAATAGCCATGGGAAGTTAGTGTCATACTAATCAAATCTGAGTAATATAGAGTTTAAAAAACATGTTTGCCTCAACACATAATGATTACTCTCATCCTATAAAAGGTTAATAGAATGAATCTCGAAAGGCATGTGGAATGTCTACAAGAGTAAAAACAAAAACTTTCTTCATCAGTGTTTCTCAAAGACTATTTTAAATAGAACCAGGATGGGACATTAAGTACCACAGAATTACTTAGAAAGAAATGTAGTCCTCTTTTAATTGTCTTTTCAGTCTTCTGATTAGCTTTAGAATACAGTCTTCATTTCTTCTACTTTAAGCCTCTCCAGCCTGTTCTAATCTTCCTTTTTAATAGAGGGAACAGGGCCCTTGGCAGGCTTCAGTATCTTCTTAGTATTTAATTTCATTTTCATGTCACTGTATTTTTCTCTGTGGTTATCTTCTAATTATGACAAATGATACAAATGTTCCTTTGAAGGCATGGTAATATACCATTAACCTTGTAAATACAGATGATTTTAAAAGTGAGAAAATTTAGAGAAATATGAAATAATGAGGGGTATGTGCAGATATGTCAAGAAATCATGAGTGAAGACATAGCCTGAAGATTGCAGACGCTACATGCAGAATGCTAAGTGAAATGACGGATTGTCTTCCATGTCATGTAGACTGGCCCCATCTTATGAGCAGGTTGTTTTCTCAAATTTCATTTCTAAACTTGTTATTTGGAACACTGATAGTAGTTTCCTTTATAAAAGTGCTATATGTGGCTGTTAGTTTTTCTAGCCAGGCCAGAAAACCCTAACTTAGAATGTAAGTCAACTGGCTTACATTTGAAACAAAAATTGATCTTTAAAGCAAAGCACTACCAAATACTATTTTGATGTCGACAATTAAGTAGAAATGACAACAAATTGAATAAGAAACCTCTATATACTTTTTATGAATGTTTGTTTTCCATTGGGAACAAGATTTAATAAGGAGAAGAGAGGAAGAGGTCATGAAAAGACATCTGGAGGTCAATGGCATTATTTTCTATGTCTAATTTCATCACAAAATAATGGAAACTACCTTCACGTCAATACTTAGCAAATAGGATAAGAAAAGTGGCTCTTTCGTGGCTTACTTAGGTCACGTAACATGACAGAAAACGAAAGAAAGGTGAGTGTGGGGAGGAGATAAGAGAAAAATCTAAGAGAAAACAAAAAAAAATGTTTTCTTTGCATTTAGAATACACTAGAGTACATTGTTCTTTTAAAGCCTCTTTGACTCTGATGTCTTATTAGAAATCCTGTACCAAAAAATCAATTTTTTTTAAGCTTCAGGACTCTTCATCTGCACAGCCCTCCTCTAAATCCTGATATCTAATGTTTATTCATGATTTTGTATTTTTTTAAACTGGAGTCTCCCAATTGTATAAATTTTAGACCTCTACCCCTGGAAAGACTGTGAAACTTCTCTAATATAATGAGGCAAGATGGATTAAGGTGAGGAATGGTGGATTAAGGTAAGGAAAATGGTTATGCCAGTATCCAAAAGAAAGAAGCTTCCTTAGACAACTTTAATCAAGCCTGTCTACAACTGAGGTGGGTTGAAAGATGCTAGGAAAAAAAAAAAAAAAGGACTCTTGGAGTTTCCAGAAACAGCCACTAGATGGTGCCACTCGAAGGGCCAGAGGATGCCGGCTGCAGGCAAGAGCCAAGAGGAGGAAAAGGGGGTCGGGTTGTCTGTAACTGTTCCCACAGGGCACATTCAGGAAGTAGAGGCATAAATAAGGGATTTTCACCATTCCTCCTTTCACAGGTGTGACAATTAAATAATACTGTAAACTGTAGATAAACTTTGTACCTTTATAAGGCATTCAAAAGCATTCACCACTGAAAATTCTCTGGGTGACAATAGAGAAAAAAAAATCCCAGCATAAGAAAAAAATTAAAAAAAAAACAACAACTCAGAAATACTGAGGAAACGAGTATTGCCTCAGAAAGAAAAAAAAAATAGAATCAAACGAATATGGTTTTCTTTGCATTTAGAATACACTAAATAGAGTACATTGTTCTTTTAATGCCTCTTTGACTCTGATGTCTTATTAGAAATCCTGTACCAAATAAGCATAAGCCTTTCATTTTATTATTAAATCTCTCTTCATTGCCATTCTATAACATCAGCATGCAGATCGCTCAGTTACACAGGAAACGGTTGCAGCATGCAAGTCTGCCCTCTTCTGGGCATATCCTTTGACAGTCCAAAGAACTGTGACTTGCATTTAATTTTTGATTTCAACAATTGGGTAAATAAACCTAAAAAGGAAAAAAATTGCCACTCAAAAAGGAAATCTCTGCAAGGAAAAATAACAAAAGATGTATTATTTATTGCTGCCAGGCCTCTGTCAACATTCTTTTGAAAATAATCAGCAAACCCCAAAACATTTTAGAGGGACAATTTGTAAAAGGTAGTCATTTCTCCACCCCAGTTATATTTATGCATTCATCTCATGTATAGTCTTCGTATAACTACAATGTGACACCAATTCTTCTATTTCAAAGATATTTGAAATGTAGAATTTCACTAGGGCATTGAACAAGGTGAGCCAGACTGGGCTGATCATGAGATCAACTAAATCCAAGGCACTAAAAATAAATGATAGCCTCTCTTTGTGAGGCTGCAGTGTAACAGGAGAGTGTGGGGTCAGAAATAGGGCAAAATGTTAACAGGCAAATCTGAGTAAAGCATATATCGTTCTTTGTACTTTTCTGCAACTTTTTGTAAATTTAAAATTATTTCCAAATAAAAAGTGAAAAAAAAAGAGAGAGAGAGAGAGAAGAAATATGGGCTCTGGGCAGACCAGCCTAAATTGTGATTTTGCCTCCATGTGACTTTGGACAAGGCATTTAATTTTTTGGAGCCTCTGCCTCCTCATCTGTAAAACAAAGACAGTAGTGTTCTTCCCTAATATGGCTGTCAGGAGAATCAAAAGAAGTAATAAGTGCAAAGCACCTAACACCACGGCTGTCAGAGAATAGCCTGTCAGTAATATAGTCCTTATTTTCATTGTTGTTATTATTCATTAGGGAGGAAGATTGGTGTCCATCAAGGAGATAATGCTAACTCTGCTCCCCACTCTGGCAAACATCAAACAAATACACCAAGTTTAAACGTATAACTTGTTAAGGATCTATGCAACCGCAATCTCATCCAAATAACTATTGAGCCCTATTTATATGTCCATTCTAAAATTCCTCTTAGCAAACTCATTCAAACTTCTACTTATCTTTGAAAGTAAAACCTTGGTGCATTTATTCTAAATCTATCTCTTTTCAGTAATGCTACCTACATTTGTAACATAAAATAGGATTTAAGCCATTGGGCTAGGTTCTTTCATTCCACCAAAGGGTCCCATGTCTTTTTTGGGGGCAAACGAGGAAGAGCTCACCTTGTTCCCCTCTGTGTATCACATCTGGTAGTGTCTAATCCTGAGCTGCAGAGCAAGGACACAGCTTTCATCACAGAAGAGGCAACCAGTCCCTTAAGCCACATACCCTCCCTACTTGGGATGCTCAAAGACTTCTGGGCTGGGACTTGCCTTTGGAATGACGTAAGGACAATGGGCTTAGAATACAAGGAAAGCTGAGTGTAAACTCAAGTCCCACCTGTAGTAGCTCTTCTGACCCCAATCATATTGACTTATTTGAGCCTCAATGTATTTATCTGTGAAATGGGAACAACCACTCAACAATTTTGTAGAGTTGCACAGTTATAGATAACACATGATTTTAAAAGTAGGCAAATTATTATTGCTATTAGTGTTTGGCTGTTGCTGATATTATTAGATTGGTGCAAAAGTAATTGCTGTTTTCACAGTTACTTTTGCACCAACCTAATATACTTAAGTTCTGTAATCAGGCCAAATTGATTTTCATCTTCTTAATTCAAACACAAAGTCAGAGAAAACAGAATTTCTTTTTAAAATGTTTTTGGATGATAGGCAAAATTAAAATAGTTCAAGAATGTTTTTCAGACCATATAGGCATATAATTTTAAAGCCCAACCTTAGAAATTATGTATCTCTGCTTTCTCATTTTATAAATAAATAAAATATTCAAAGCTCATAAGTTACAGCTTAGTGCCGACCTGAACCTAAAACATAGACCTCTTATATTTTCTTTTTGGAATGGTTTCTATTACCTCATGGAACTTCCTTAAATTTTATATTTATTACTGATCTTTAAATGCTTCATATGCAATGTTATCTGGAGATGTGATCAAGCTGTCATAATTATTCAAAAAATGTTAAAGAACTAAAATAACACAAAGCATTAATGCAGGTAAATGAAGCACAGAAACATTTTAAGTATGCTTAAAAGCATACAGGTGGTGAGACCATGTAAAGAATAGTAATTCGGAGGCCGGGTGAGATGGCTCACGCCTGTACTCCCAGCAATTTGGGAGGCCGAGGCAGGCAGATCACTTGAGGTCAGGAGTTTGAGACTAGCCTGGCCAACATGGTGAAACCCCATCTCTACTAAAAATACAAAAATTAGCCAGGTGTGGTGGCAGGTGCCTGTAATCCTGGCTACTAGGGAGGCTAAGGCAGGAGAATGGCATGAACCCAGGAGGCGGAGGTTGCAGTGAGCCGAGATCTTGCCATTGCACTCCAGCCTGGGCGACAGAGCAAGTCTCCGTCTCAAAAAAAAAAAAGAATACCATAAGCCCAAAGATCTAGATTTGAATTTCAGCCTCTTTGTTTCACTGGGGCTAGTAGCTTTACTCTGTGAGATTCAATTTTCTCATTTAAAAAATGAAGATACAAATCCCAGCCTAACAGTGTTGTTAGAAATGTTCAATATGATAGCCCATAACATGCTGGGTACACAATAAATATCCAATAAATATTAGCTTCCGCTGCCCGCCCCTTTTTTATATTAAACCCATGGATCTATGACATATGAGAAAATGTCTACCCAATTTACACAAAGGTTGCTCAATAAATACCATTGGGATTACGGTGGTAGTGGTGATGTTAACACAGAAAACAAAAACCCTATAAAGCATGAAATGATAACTATAATTGTCCAAGATATCCACAAAAATGTCCAGTTAGAGCTAATCAAATATATATGCCAGAAATATTGACAACAGAGAACTAACCTAAAATGACATATGTACAGACAAAATAAATTAATGACAGGTGAAACACACACTTCAAAGATCGCAGGGATCAACAGGATCAACGCACACTATTACAGCAGACACATTCAAAGTGCTTTTTCTGGGTATCAACAGGTGCCTGTCACGACCACGGCATGAAATGCAAAGTGTGGTGGTAAAAATGCAAGGAAGAAGTTGGGGTGGTTTGTCAAGTCTGTAACTCAATGTATGTGATGAAAAGTTTGAGGATCTAGTTTTTCAATATTCAATTAAAAATAGGCCTGGTTAAAATGTACAAAGTCTTAAGTACTCATAAACTAGCAGTTACATAAAATGTAAATCATACTTTATTTACACTTAATATTGGGAATTATTTTAATATTGTAAATTGAGTAGTTCATGCTGTACACACATCAAGCTTACTTCAATAACTGGCTCACTTACACCATAAATTCAAGCTGAAACAGTATTTTCATTGATCCAGCATTAAGAAAACACAAAAAAAGGAAAAAAAAAAAAAAAGAATCTCACGCAAGTATCTCAGCATAGGTGGCTGAGAGGTGGCCGGAGTTAAAAGACAAAACCTTAAAGGTTTTCAACTGTGATTTCACATACTCTCAAATCCCAAGTTCATTGGTTCCCTCTTCGCCATCATACAGTTAGCTTTCTCCCCTGCTCCTCTTTCCCTTTTATCTGTTCTTTTCTTTCCTCTCATCATTTTCCTTTTCCATCCTGTATAACTATAATAAAGTATTGTTTTTTCAGAGAAAGGGAGGGCCCTGGAGGTAGAGTGTGGGGAGGAAAGGCAGGTCCCCATAGCATTTAGGGCTCAGGTTCTGCAGTCTGTGTGTACAGCAGTAAGAGTTGCTCCACTCAGCCCCATGTAGGTGAGGCTCGTCCCCACAGAAATCCACTGGATCAGAATGTACCTCGGGTCCTGAGCTTTGTAAGCCAACCTCATCAAAGAATCTGAATGTGTGAGAGAGGCTCAATGGGCAGTTGCTGACCGCATGCATTTTAAACAGTACCTTCCATACACAACTGTTTTTGTCTAAAAAACTAGTGCTGGGAATTTGGGGCAGTAAGACTGGGTAAGGAGAGGGGGATTCTGAGAGTTGGTGACCTCTCCAAGATCCACAAATCCCTGGATTCCCGTGTTTGGATTAGGAGCCTTGTATAGCATTAAGCTGAACTTGCTTGCCTGTATTGCCTTTGCAAACATCTGCTTGTATTTTTGTGGTTGTCTGCCTCTCTCCCCTTTTTGGGTACTGCCATCTGAAAGGTGAAACAAGGCTTCCCAGACTATCTGGGATGAAAAGTAGTTAAAAAAACAAACTTCCAGTCCATTGTGAACTGATCAACCTTTGTAAAATTCTGTGCCATTGTTAAGGAAATGCAAAATTACTACAAAAGTTTCTAAATGCTGACAATTATTGTACATATCTCGTTGAAGACTAGTAACAAATAGCTTACAGACTAGTGCTAGTCCTCACATCACACTTTGAGGACCATAGGTACAAATAAATTAAGAAATGCATTCTCCTCCATGACCTCACTTACATGTGGAATCTAAAAAAGTCATAGAAGCATAGAATAGAATGGTGGTTAATAAGGGCTGGGATAATGGGGTAAAGGGGAATGGGTATAGGGGAGAAAAAGAAAAACAAAAGAAACCCATTCTTCATAATTAAATTTTGCATTTTAAAACATATCCAATATTCATAGATAAATATAATTAAAAAGACAAGATGAATTTAAATGATATAGAACTAGAACTTATTGGTGAGTCAATAACATACAAGGTCTTTTAACCACTAGTTAACACATACACTGTGAACAGTTGCATTGTGCAGGATATTAATGCAGATTGCAGAGTTTAATGGATTGAAATTCTGCATATTGAAGAGTTTAATGGATTAAAATTATCCCATGAAATTTCGTAATTTAAAAATTGTCTAATCAAAATCACCAGATACAAAAAAAAATCATATATTATTTTTACTGTTAACAAGTCAAGTCAAATACAGGTTGAATAAAAAGGCAAATTCCAAGTCCAATTGCTCTAACCAGAAAGCAAGTGCTAAAATCTGCTTTATACTGTTGAGTAATATTTGCTGCAGAGAAATTCTTAACAAGCCAGGGATATTCCAAAGACCTGCCTAACTCTACCTTCAATAGAAACATACTTTGCATTTTAAGAAGTAAAATATTAATTTGATGCTTAAAGAAATCATACTAGAGTTGACCTCCCTAGAGGAATGGACTCACATGAGGAATGACTTCACAGAATAGAATTGATTTTCTGGCAGCAACATCAGAAAATATAACTTCCAGTTTAGCCTTTGGAGAAAACTTGCCCAGAATCATTATCATTAATTGATAGTCAGAAGATCTGGGCCTCCAGGAAGTCTATAGTGGGTAGCCAGATTCAAAGTACATAGCAGAAATCCAAAATGGACATCCAGGCACCATAACGCAATCCCTATTTTGCAAAAGTTTCATTCTCCACCAGTTGCACCAAGGCCTGGTTGCGTTTACTGTCTCCAGGAACAAAGGCAAATATAAGAGAACCTAAGGTTGCTCTACAAAGGTTATGTCAAAGAGTCCTCCGAAGTGAGGGAGGAGGTGGCTAGAACCCATGTTTGTTCGCTCTTTCTTTTTCTTTCTTTCTCTCTTTCTTTCTTTCCTCTCTTTCTCTCTTTCTCTCTCTCTCTCTTCCTTTCTTTGAGACAGAGTCTCGCTCTGTCACCCAGGCTACAGTGCAATGGCGTGATCTTGGCTCACTGCAACCTCTGCCTCTGCCTCCCAGGTTCAAGTGATTCTCATGCTTCAGCCTCCCAAGTAGCTGGGACTACAGGTGCACACCACCACACCCGGCTAATTTTGTATTTTTAGTAGAGAGGGAGTTTTGCCACATTGGCTGGGCTAGTCTCAAACTTCCAGCCTCAGGTAATCCGTCCACCTTAGCCTCCCAAAGTGCTGAGATTACAGGCATTTGCCACCATGGCTGGCCAGGAACCCATATTACTTTTTATGATATGGAAGAACTATCCTCATCTTTGCTAAATCATAGCCAGGTTCTTTCTACGTAAATAACCTACTTGCCAGACACTAGGTAAACTGCAAAATTGTTCCGTCAAGAACTGATGAATAAGGAATATGGAACTGATTATCATTTCCAGCCTGATCATCTAAAAGCCCAAACCTCCCTCTCATTTTTCAAACCAGCTTCTTGTATAAAATGGACCAAAGAAAAACTAGACAAGTAGAATACAAGGAATGAAGAATTTCCTCGATGATGGGGCCAACCTACATCCAACAAATGCATGTCTAGAAAATTATGAAAGTGATGCCAGGGAAAGGAGAAAACTTAAAGTTCAGCCTCATGTTTTAATTTCTAGTTACAGCATTCCTGCTAAATGCTCACAACACTCAATCTAGTGAGAGAGAACTCACTAGCCTTTGAGGCAGCTCAGAGTGCTTCAGATGATAGAATTTGTTGGAGGTATCTGGCTATTCTGAAGTTTTTGCTTTCTGTTGAGCCTAAATATTTCCTTGTGGTCAAACATACACTTTTGGAATACGTCCCTCTTTTTGTTTTACAAAAGAGTTCTTCAAATATCTGAAGTCAGTTATTCTCCTCTCACTATCTTTTTCTAATCAAAACATCTCTGATTCCTTGAATCTCACAATTTTGAGTACCTACCTCTCTGGTTACTCTCTGAAAATTACTACTATAAATTTCCCCCTGGAATTAATTTGCTACCTACTTTTGGATGAAATGATATATTCAGTTGCTAATCCACCAAAATGCCCCTAAAGCTGCCCAGAAAGACATTAAAAATGTGGAAAGTCTTTGCTGGAGCCCCATTCCCTGTCACATCTCCCTGTCAAAGGGAGGTTATCCTTACATGGCTTGTATTTAGTAAACACATGTAGGGCTGTGGTGTTTACAGATACTTAATCTATGAACCCACAAATCATCCCTTTAATAATGTGTTTTACAATTCTGCCTGTGGTTATTATGAAACAGACAATATATACCTCAAGGTCAGTATTAACTATTAACTATTTTTAGTTATATTTATAGTTAATAGGTAACTATTAACATTTTTTTCATGTATTGTTGCAGGAATGGTTGGACTATATCACCTGATAAATCTATCAAAGGAAGAAGTACATTTCACAGTGAGATTTCAAACCAAACTAAGAGGGGTTGACCCTTCCAGATAAGTATGAATATACATGAAGCTGCTGGATGATCCAACTCTATCACCTGTATCGCCCATGCAAAATGAAACTGGCTTCAGGCTGATTGGAAATTGGGCAGACACATTAGTTTTCCAGTGGTAGGTAATAGTTTCTTTCTTGGATAATAATGTTTCAAATTTCATCTGACTCAAATTCATCTTAATCAACAAAATACCCTATTCTCTATCATGTCATGAACAACCTGAACAACCACAATGTTCAAAATATAGTTATTTCAAATCAGAAATAATGAATAGAATAGTATATTTCTGGACACTACAAGGTATAATTTCCTTGAAGGTACAGTCAGTGGCTCATTTATTCAATTTTTTCCTGTTCCAAAGTGTCTGCAATAGTGTTTTGTATAAAATGGATACCACATAAATATTTGAACACAGTTGAATAATAGAAATATTACCTGATGTAAGTCAACGAAGTGCATGACAATTAAAACCACAGCTGCCATAGGACAGAGAACAACCTAAAGGAAGGCTCCAGGTAACAGATCACACTTAGACAAGATCCTTGAGCTTCTTAAGGAGTGTATCCTGAGGTATTAATGAAATTTAATGTTCACAATCCTTCTCTAACACACAATTTAAGAGGTACAATTAAAGATATCTATGAAAGCTAAATGACCCCTTAAGATTCAACAAACCCAAGGTAAACTTGAGTATCTTTTATAAGGCCAATTTTTTTTCCCACAAAGAAATAATGGGTTTTTTTAATTTTTAAAATAACAACTTGGAAGTTATTATGTTCCATATATTGAGCCAAAAATGACCACCAAAGAGGCAGATACCGGCCTGTCCACTAGGCCAATCACAGCCTTCAAAGAGACCCTGGAATGTGAGACCCAAACCCAGGCCTCAGCAGAACTGCAACATGCTTCATACTATGAGTTTTGATAGCGTAATGATTAACCCAAAAGCACTAATAGTCTACTGTGTGAATACAATAAGCAACAGGTGAAGACAAATATTTACAGAGTAACATTGTATGATCAAAACCTAATATATGGCAGATTTTAAACACTGTTAAATGCTTTTCTTCAAAAAATATTGTCAATGAATTTGATCAGCCCTAACTTAGCTGACATGTTAGTTCAATGAATAATTGATGAATACATCTCATGAAAAGAGAAAGGCAATATTTTTGGTTCCTTCTCCTGTCTATCCTCTTGTTGAAAAAAAATCCATCATCAGGTTATTTTAGTTATTCTCCTTGAATCTGTTTTTCTCCTTTTCATTCCCACTGTCTCCTATGTAGTTCAGACTCCACTAGTCTTCCATCTGTACTTTCCTAAAAGTCCACTAATAGGTCTCTATGGCCTCTTATCTCCCAGGGACACTCTCAAGAGCCACTCTCCACCTCTGCAGGCAGGATGGCTGTTCCCCAATACTGCACATATTACCTAATATCACGATCATGATAACACCAAGCCCAACCAAAACAAATCAAACCAAAACAAATAAAAATTTAATAACTGCCTACCATAATAAAGCATGCATTTCTTAATTTGGAATCCTATCCCTCTGCAATTTAATCTCAACTTTCCTTTGCAAACATATTTTTTCTCTATTTGATGTCTTTTTATCTAATCAAGCAGGCTTCACTGTGCTCAGAATGTACCATACACATTCCCATAACAAATTTTGCTTTATGTCATTCCTACCTCCAAAGTAAACTCTCCATCTTTGATTTCTCTTATTCCTGTACACCTTTCAAATATCAAGCACTACTTCTGCCATGAATAATTCAGTATCTTGACCCAGCTCTCTCTCTGAAAACCTAACTCATATCTACCTATTTCTATCTTGATATGCATTTGTCTTTATTATTTGGAAGGGACTTAATAGGCTTACAACATCTAAGACCTGCACAATAAGTCTCTCATTCTATTGCATATTATTTAATACTGTTGTATCTAGTATAACTCCCAAAACATAACACTCAATAAACCCTTAATATTTTTCCAGTTTTAGACGTTCAATTCTAAATTTTATTTATAAAGAAATAAAATTGTCCTTACCCTTGTCAGCAAGTAGCCCCACAGCACTGTTATACTATAATAACTATACACATTTAAAACCTTATCCTCAAGTTCATTAATTGTCATTTCCTTTTTGTGTTAAAGAAAATATAAACAGCCTGATTTATTCAGCCAGTGGGTAAGCATTAGTTCTGCTAAACTGTATGGGTATAATTCAATGTTTCACTACAGGATAAAAAAAAGGCCTCCAGTTCATCTGTAGCTATCAGGAAAGAAAATGCTTCACAACAAAGGAAATAAATAAAAGGTCTTGTGGGATGTTTTGGAATATTATAACTTGTGTGTGCTGCAAAATATTACATCTATATTCTTCCCAAAACTAAAAATCCTGACACTGTCTAAAGAACATGGAGAAAATGATGCATGCCAAGAATTCTAGTATCGTACTCTATAATCAGCATGCTATTCTTCACCTAGAAGGTATGGCATAGAGTCACTGGGGAATAATGAAGGAAACCCTGTGGAATCGAATATTTAACCAGGAACTGCTAAGAAACTCAGGTCAGGGGTGAAGAGGTGGCCAGACCATTCTCATTAATTCGAAGAGATTTTATATAGCCAGTATAACTTGATAGTCAAATAGTGGTAAGAAGCTCAGAATTTGTAAATTCATTTGGATATTTCAGGATAGGTCTGCTATCTGCAAAGAGCTGGGCTTCTCTATTCTATCATAATCTTCAGATCCATGAGTATTATCCAGATTGGCCGAAAACCTAAATAATTCATATCTCCCAATTAACTTCCCTGTCAATTATCTGGCTATTTCAGAAAAAAAAGTCTTGGATGTATAAATAAAGTATGTCATTATTTTAAAAATCTGTCTTAAAAAAAGGATCTGGTTTTTTTCCAAATACAATTTTACATAAAAACCAAATATTGAATTCAATTAGTGTCAGGGATACTCAGGGAAAAACAGATCTGGGGGACAGAGGGTACTAACAGTCATACTCATTCTTCTCTCCTGGTCACCTACTAATGGGGACCCGGAAGCACCTAAGGCTCCATGAACTGCAGCATCAAAACTAATAAATTAACTCAATTGAAAGCAAAACAAATTTTGCTTTTTCTTATCTTTTAAACATATAGATGTGTCAAACTATATGTGATTTGCTAGTAAATAATCCTTTCCTTAGTAAGAATTATTTGGTGGACGGGTGTTACATTTTTAGGGAAATTTTAACGAATGCTAATAATCACAATACATTAGGAATATATCACAAGAACTTCCCTAATGGTTGTCCTGAACTTAAATATTTCATGTACCTTTCTCTTGTCACTGTTTCTGGCAGGTGAGTATAAATTTTATATAAAAATATGAATTGTTAGAAATATCAATGTGCATGTTTATAAATCAAATCATTGGGTCACATACCTAATAAAAATTCTAAGGATTAAAAGACGTAAGTTCAAGAGTAATATGTAAAATAATATTACAGAGGAAAAAACAGCAATCGTACAAAAGATAAATGTAACCTTTAGTAAGCAAATAAATGTAACAAATAAATGGAAATAATCCATTTACAGGATCCTGTGGTTCTAAATATACTGGGATAGATACTTAAAATTATAAAATGGTTGAGATAATAACATTGGACTCGATTATCCTTTAACACTGTGCTATGGATCATATTGTGATATCACTTGTGCGACTGTTATCAGCAACTAAGGGGAATGTAGCATTCAATAGACTCTGAAACAAAGTTCCTAAAGAATTATTTATCATCATGTGATAAATGCCCTATTTCTATAGTTATGTTACATGAACAACAAAGACAAGGTATTCACAACCACACTTTCTTCAACCTCTAAACAAGAACAAATGTCTATAATGCTGTCATTAGGAATGAGATAGACAATCAAATACAACAGAGTGCCTACATCAAATAGATCCTCCAACTAAGCTTTATTCCAACACATTTTATCTCACCTCTGTTTTTATCCGAAAATCTCAACTCACTTTGAATAATGTACTTTGATCATTTTATCTTGATTCAACCCCTTGGTCAAGTTAGGGTACAAAACAACCATCCCTATGTCTAGTTATAGCCCCTGAACATAGAGATGGAAGAAACCTAAAACCTTGCTTAAAAACAAAAGCAAAGTGTGGCTGAAGATGGCTGATTGATTTAACACACATATTTATCACTGCTCTTTTCTGAAATTCCATTAAAATGATCATATACACCATTTCCTTTTAAAGACATTAATTCTAAGGATAAAGACAACAGAAGCAAACAGCAGTAGTATTCTGAAAGCTGGATTTCAGAAAGAGGTGTACTAGCCTGTTCAGCAGGCCAGAGAAAGCCAAATCCTAAGCTAGCAACGAGGAAGCTCAGAACAGCACCATTGATACTGCAAAACCCCAAAGATGTAGAAATTTGAGACATCAGCTTCTTCTGGAATAAAGAAAAGAGAAAGGTGAGGTTTTAAAAAAGATGATTTCTTGAAACTCTATTTAAAAAGCAGTTACACCTCCAGGTTCATCCCCATTGCCAAAAATGACAGAATTTCCTTTCTTTTAAAGACTGAATAGTATTCCATTGTATGTATATACCACATTTTCTTTATCCATTCATCCATTGATGAACACTTGGGCTGCTTCCACATCTTGACTGTTGTGAATAATGCTGTAATAAACATGGCAGTGCAGAGATCCCTTCAACATACTGATTTCAACTACTTTGAATATATACCCCCAAGTGGGATTGCTGGATCATATGTTAATTCTACTTTTAGTTTTTTGTAGAACTTTCATTCTGTTTTCCAAAATAGCTGCACTAATTTACTTTCCTGCCAACACAAAATGACAAATACTATACAATCTCACTTTTATGTGGAATCTACAAAAGCGGATCCCATAGAAACAGAGAGTAGAGAAATAGTTCCAAAGGCTGAGCAGCGAGGGGGATGAAACATGGGGAGATGATGGTCAAAGGGTACCTTTCAGTTAAACAGGAGGAATTCATTTTAGTGATCTGTTTCACAGCATGAAATAGTTACACAGTACAATAGTTAATAATAATGTATTTTATATTTCAAAGTTGCCAAAAGAGATTTTACACCTGTTCACCACACAAACAAATGGTAAGTTGGTGGGGTGATGCATATGTTAATTAGCTTGATTTAATCTTTCTAGAATGTATACACATATCCAAACATCACATAGTACCCCATAAATATATACAATTATTACTCGTCAATTTAATTAATTAACTATTAAAAGCAGATCACCAGATCTTCTCTCCTACTCAAAATTGTAGGCAACTAGGTGTTTATTTTCTGAAAAAAACAAAAGTCAGATCTCTGGACAGACATGGCTAGCTGAGGGCAGAGCCACTGCACTGAGCCCCTAGGGAATTATGAAAAAGTAGATACACTAGTGCTGGCTGCTATGGTTATTGCCTCTACCATTGTCTCTTACAAGATCGACAGTCTCCACCTAGATACTGAAGCCAAGAGATTCTGCATTCTTGAAAAATATACGATTTTGTGCATTAGCTGCATTAGCACCTACTCCTGACAAAACAGGCTCTTCTTTGCCCCTCTGTAAGGAATTCCGATGGCCATCCCACAAGGCTGCTGCTGTCTGCCTTCTATTTGGAGTACTGGCAGGGTTCTGCTAGGTACTGTAGATACTTACAGATTGGATATTTGTCCAGAGTCTACCATCTAACTAACTGACAGATTCAAAATATATACATTAGGGAAAAGACGGGCACTACACAATGTAGGGCTTTAAATGGAGAGAACAGAATACCAAAAATCCAATGTTGTGTCTAAATTAATTAATATATAACACAAAGTAATGAAAAGAATCACAGAGTGGCAATAAAGAGACCAGAAGACCTGCGTTCCAATTTTAGTTGTATCTAAACATGTGACCTTGGGCATGTCCTTAACCATTTGTTTCGTTGAAGATAGCATGCTACTCATTTTCATCTAAATAATCTGATATCACAAAACAGAGGTTTTAGGAAAATGAATGGTGATCCTTTGAGAATCTTGAAAGAACTAAAAAAAAAAAAAAAAGTAAAAAAAGGACATGGTTTTAAAGGTTTTACAAGTGGTTGAAAATAAACTAATAGATGAGGAAAAGGGGCAACAGAAGAGATAAGAAGCCTAAAATTAGGCCAACGGTGGAAAAAAAAAGGCAATGTCTGTAATAAGAAGGTCAGAGAATCAGCTTCTCTTTAACTTTCTCATGAATGCAGCATTTACTACATCCATAAGATACATGGAAAAAGAGGTATCTGTCTATTTTGCAGGAATAACAGTGTGAAATTAATCACAGGACTGATCCTTCCTCACACCCAAGTGTGCAGACAAAATAACAAAAAAGGCCAATGTCTTTTTTTTTCATTATTGAGGTGAAATTTACATAATATGCAAATGATGTCTTCTTGAGTCACTTTAGGGAGAAAAAGAAGAAAATATTGGCCTCCAAAGGTCTTCACTAGTTCCATGGCAAGGAGTAGTGGAGGATAATTTAGAGAGTAAAGAGAAATAACAATAACACTGTGAAAATGTGATTAAGAAAATGGAAAAAGGAAATGTATGATACCTGTCTCTGAATCCAGTGTTGATTACGTCAGATGATTCTCAATGCTGGCATAGTCCAAGGCTGGTGCAGGACTGGAGGCAGGAGAATCCTCTGGGATATTTGCTAAAATAAACCTTCCCAGCTCTTTCCCTGGAGATTTCGTCATTTTAGGACCAAGGCAGGAACCTGGAATATGCGTTTTTAAAAATCTCCTCATGTCCTGATACACAGATATAAGAATTTCAGGAGCAGTCAGGCAAAATGTTCCTTCCTCTTAGAAGCTGTGCCCTAGAATAGTCACCAAAAGAACCTAGAACTAAAGCTCAATTCAAGGTGTAAACGGCATAGCTCTGGGTTGATGCTATAAGTCTCTCAGCTGCATTCAAACCAGCAGAGTTAACAGATAACTGAAGTCAGCAATTAAGCTGTTAAGAAAGAGAATTTCTGAATAATCCATGAGGCTTGATATTCTCTTTCTGGCATTTGAGAGTACAGTCCTTCCAAGGATAAAAAATGGTCTTTTATAAATGGAAAAGTAGATGAGTAGGATGAGGTGTGTTTGAGAGTGGTGAGGTGAAAGTTACAAGTTTTGAAAAACAACTACCCTTTAATTAGTATCTCGCAGGGCAAAGTGCTGGTGAAGATTTGCTCATCTATTTCTCAGGAATTCAAAGAAGAGATTAGCTATCCGGCTTCACGAGTCTCCTCTCATATTGTGAATGTCTAGGCTGAATAATATATAGCCCAAAAAGGCTTCCCGAAAGATATTTCACTTGACGATTTCTTACAAAAGTATTTATCCCCACTCACAAAAAGAAAACCCGTTTTTAACCCGTGCTATATTAAATCAACTCTTGATTTGATACACTTACTTATTACATCAGGTGTTCCCTAACTTGCCTGCTCATAAGAATCAGCTGGGGTACTTGCTCAATTTAGAGATCAAAACCCCCTCAGCAGGAGACTGTGATTCTGTAGGTGGGGGTGGGACTCTGCAAACAGAGTACCTAACTTTAAAAAGCTTAACTGTGACCCTTGTCTTCTGTTGATGTATCTCTTCAGGTACATACGCAAATTATTTTGTGTCTTTTAGGAAGTGATGAGTTAAGAAATTTCCAAAGTCCCCAGTCCAGCCTACAGAATGCTGTGAACTAAAAATGGTCCAGCTCCTTCAAGCCCTCAGACACAACCTTCAGAGCTCATGCCCAAACAGGTCACTCTGTAGCGACAGAAGTAAGAGTGAGCAGCTTGGTGGAGCTCTTTGAACTGAAAAGCAAGCAAGTGACATGCTTTGCATCACTTTTATCTCTACTAATAGTTACTGGGATCATTCCATCCATTTCTTGAAAGAATTGATGTGGCCTCTGCCAGGGCCTTAAATAAAGCTTTAACTATAGTGAAAAGTCTGGGCACTGCATAGTGAGGCATGAAGAAGCCAAGTATAGCTAAACTTAGCTAATGCACTGAGTGTTTTATCAGGTAGTAGAGCAGAAAAAGATCAATCATTGGGTTCCAGGCTATGTGATTCAAAGTTCTCAAAACATATGGGTTATGTTGTTTCTTTATTATTTGAGGAGAAGAGGTGGATGAAAAGGAATTCATTTATTTGTTCAAAAAATATTTATTTGCAGCCTCCTATGTGCCAGGCTACATACACCAGATACTGGGGATTGTAAACAATACAACATCCCTCTTCACGGAAAGTAAATTCCAACAGAGGAGCAGATGATAACACAAACAATAAGATGATGTGATTTTGGAGTGTGGCAAGTGTTATAGTAGAAATGAATGCACTAATGTAGCCAAAAGCAACATATTTGAGCTGAAACTTGGTGGGAGGAGGAGGAGCCATCCATGCAAAGTTTATGAAAGAACAATTTGTTTTGGTTTTTGTTTTGTTGAGATGGAGTTTCACTCTCATTGCCTAGGTTGGAGTGCAGCGACACAATCTCAGCTCACTGAAACCTCTGCCTCCTGGGTTCAAGCAATTCTCCTGCCTCAGCATCCCAAGTAGCTGGGATTACAGGCATGCGCCACCACACTCAGCTATTTTTTGTATTTTTTGTAGAGACGGGGTTTCACCATGTTAGTCAGGCTGGTCTCGAACTCCTGACCTCAGGTAATCCACCCGCCTCGGCCTCCGAAAGGAAACAACATTTTAATCAGAGAGATGGTAACTGTAAAGTACTTGGTTTAATTGAAGCACGGAGAGGCATTAGAGACGTCACCAACCAGTGAAACACTCAGTTCTTAGAGTGTAACAATTTTCCAACTGAATCAAGAAAAATACCTCTCAGAGTTCAAGGCCGCATTGAACCTGAGCAAGGAGGGGCCCCAGCAAGGGAGCTTATCTTTGGAACAAGCCATTTGGGAACAAGAGATCCAGAGTTCAGATCTTCTTACACACTTTGTTAATTCAAAGGGAAGGTTTTCCCAGGTTCATCATTTTGATGGTGGAGTGCAGCCTGCTGCTCTCCCTGACAATTTTGTGAGGTCTTCATTGAAATACCAGAAGGCTCTTCCAAGAAGATCAATTGTGCTGTCCAGGCATGTGCTGTCCAGAGTGGCCAAATCTGATGACTTGGCTGTCAGCTCTGTCAACAATCTCAGCTACTAAGTCAGAGAAAGCCCTTTCCTCTCTCATAATATTACTTGCTCTTCCTCATCCTATTGACTGAACCAACTTTCAAGGGCTCAGTGAGGAGTTTGTTTGATAAGGAGAGAAACTAGCTAGAGTTCTAAGTGTGGAACTTAATTTTGCCGTTGAGGCAGATTTTTATTTCCATCTCCCCTTTCACTTGGCAGATTTTCTTTTTCCATTCTGTCACCAGGAAGAGTTCATTTAGAGAAGTCTGCTGTGGATAAACTGAGTGATATCCAACCACAGCGTTGCTAAGAGATTACCAGATCCCAGTCAAGAGTTTACCAACAGCACCGCTCTGAACAGCAAAGGCCAGACACTCTCAAGTACCACGTTTCCTTCTTCCTTATTTGTCCAGGCTTGTGGCATAGAAGGCTACCAAGAGGCTTGGCCAAGAACCACCTGCCCCACTCATTCAAGTAAGCCCGTATCCCTCTACCACCACAACTCCCAGCCCTGCTTTCCAAGTCTGCCCAGTCAGTGCTGACAGCCTCCTGCTCCTTCATCACATGTCCAATATTCTCTTCAATTTCTTTGAAATATTTTATAATCTGTACCTAATAATTGCAAACTTGAAACCCTGTAGGGCTAATCCATAACCGGTTGTTTTTGCCAACTCTCATTCACAATGGCTTGTTCTGTTTTGCTTTTAGGGATTCTGGAAGGTCAACTTATAATCTTTGTAACTTTATCTCTGGAAATTTTTTGAGCCCCAGGTTTAAAGTATGTTCCTCTGGAAGGCATTAGTATTTGCTTCTTCCAAGTACCTGGCAACCCACCACCCAAAATGCCTTTAAAATAAATTCTGGATAAACTTTAGGTCATGCTGGAATCTAGTTTCTGGCCCTGATACTGAGTGATTATGGGCTTGTGGTTAGAAATTTTTAGAGGAGGTGTTTTTGTTTTATAGCTCTTTAAAGGCCAAGACAGCACACATTCCCATTTTTACTCTCCGTATGGAAGTTTTACTTTCTTAGATCAAACCCCAATGGTTTCATTAACTGGGAGTTCAGACTTTCTGCTGAGGCCCCTAATCTAGCTGGCCGTCTAGCTGGGTCATCAGTCTTTGTTCTCTGAATCAATGTTCTTTGTCCTGTTCTTTGCACCTAATGCCTCATTTAAAACCCAAGTCTAGGCCATGAAAAGTCTGCAGGCCCATCTCCAGTTAATTACTTTCTTGTCATTTCTTTTCTTCTAGTAATGCCCTTACATTCCTATGAGTTCATTCATGAATTCAAAAGAGTTTTTAAGGATTTCACCAGGCATACAGTTGGAAGGAAGAAAAAGAGGGAGGGAAGGAAGGAGAGACAATGTTGGGTTAGAGGGCAGTGAGTGGGGGAAAGAGATAGAAGTATTGATTGTTCAATACTGTTTTCTCACTGCAATGAAGGCAACAGTGAGCTCCTGGAGTTGTCATACTTTTCAGAGGACCTAAGTCCCCCACTTGAATAATCATCCCATACCTTGGGCACATTAAGACCCAAGAAGACCTGCCATGTTCCCACAGGGCCTGGATGTTACCTACATCTGTGTTCCATAGCTATAATGGGTACTGTATCCAGAACACCCTCATGCCAACCAACCATGCCAGTCTAGATCTCCTCCTGGAACTTTTCAGAGCCAGTGCACACATGCTCTGGGCAACACCTGAACCTGACACAAGCTCTCACACTCTCCCTGTCATGATTCTACCAGAGAAGATGTCCTGCCAGCATGACTGGAGATTCTCCCACCACCTGTGCCTGGGTCAGCACCAGCTAACATATCCCTGCACAACATCCTTTGGCTCTCTAAGATCGCATTACAGTAAACACAGTTGAGCACCTTTAGAAAGGGAGTATGATCATAATAATGTAAGAAAAAGGAAGTAAGAAAAAAAACCCTCTAACAGTTTCCAGGTACCTCTGGGAGTTAGAGTGAAATCTACCTAGAAATGCAGCCAAACAGAATTGTAAGTGCCATGTTGCAAGAGCAGAAAGACTTCCATGCCAACTATGTATATTTCTCTTGAAGAGTAGATTCAAAGGATAGTTTTTCACCTCAAAGAAAGGATTGGTAACATAACTGTACTCTGGCAATATCTGAGCAAGAAATACCAATTAAAAACAAATTTAAAGGCCAGGCGTGGTGGCTCACACCTGTAATCCCAGCACTTTGAGAGGCCGAGGCAGGCGGATCACGAGATCAAGAGATCAAGACCATCCTGGCCAACATGGTGAAACCCATCTCTACTAAAAATAAAAAATTAGCTGGAGGTGGTGGCAGGTACCTGTAGTCCCAGCTACTCGGCAGGGAGGCAGGAGAATCGCTTGAACCTGGGAGGCTGAGGTTGCAGTGAGCCGAGATCGCACCACTCCACTCCAGCCTGGTGACAAAGCAAGACTCCGTCTCAAAAAAAAAAAATTAAGGCTGAGAATTGCTTGAACCTGAGAGGCGGAGGTTTCAGTGAGCTGAGATCGTGCCACTGCTCTCTAGCTTGGGCAACAGAGCCAGACTCCGTCTCAAAAAACAAAACAAACAAAAAAAAGCTGGGCGCGGTGGCTTAAGCCTGTAACCCTAGCACTTTGAGAGGCCGAGTCGGGCGGATCACGAGGTCAGGAGATCGAGACCATCCTCGCTAATATGGGTGAAACCCCGTCTCTACTAAAAATTCAAAAAATTAGCCGGGCGTGGTGGTGGGCACCTGCAGTCCCAGCTACTCAGGAGGCTGAGGCAGGGGAATCCTGTAGTCCCAGCTACTCGGGAGGCTGAGGCAGGGGAATCGCTTGAACCCAGGAGGCGGAGCTTGCAGCTAGCCGAGATCACGCCACTGAGCCACTGTACTCCAGCCTGGGTGATACAGCGAGACTCCTTCAAAAAAAAAGGAGAGGAGAGGGGAGGGGAGGGGAGGGGAGGGGCGGGGAGGGGGAAGAATTAAAAAACTCTGTTCAAGGAAGCAAAAGTTTTGCATGGGAAGTGTAAATGCACAGAGGAATCTGAAGTTCAAAATTAATAGAGATGAGGGCATTGAACATACGGTGAAGAAAGAGAACAGGAAAGAGAAGAAAAGATACAAGTACGAAAAACGCAAGGAAAACCTCACCACAGGCACCAAGGTAGAATATTAGGACTCTTTCCCTTGAATGAAGCTACCAATCTCATCAGGCAGCTCTTAATTTTGCATTAGAATGCAGGGCCATTAGGAGAAGGTATGGGCAACATTAGATCTCGTATTGCCCACAAACATTTTCAAACATTACTTTCTATATTGTCTTGTCATACCTTTTAATAGACAAAGTTATTATAAAGCTGACTTCAGGGAGTTGCATTCCCTCATCTACATAATAATAGGAAGGAGAGAAAAGAGAAGATCCAGATAATACTCAAAACAAATTTCATGTTTAATCAACAATGAGCCTTATTCTTAAGTAATAAGAGCTACTCAGTCTTTTTCATGCTTCCCATATGGGAGAAATTTGGCAGTATAGCAATTCCTATGGCAAAGTTATCTTTCTGATGACAGTCCCTTCAGAAGGATTCGATCTTTCTCTGGGATTTTAGATCAAACCCAAATACTGAACTTGCCAACTAGCTGTTCTGGGCCTCTCTCGACAGTAATATACAGCCAACTTAAATAAGTTCTGATAGATAAAAATCAGATTTATATAGAAAACGAATATAAATAAACATAAGATTATTTCAAATAAAATCCCAGAGGCATTTAAATTTTGTTTATATGCAAAAATCTGATTGCACAAGACTTGTCAGGGATCCCCTGAACCACAGAAACTGTAAAGCTGTGTCCTCACTTCGTTCTCATTTTGTTCCTAGTCACGCTTTGGGTCTAAAATCAGAACTCTGTACTGCCAGCAGGAAAAGTTTTCCCTACTTATCTTTTCCAAGGCTCTTCGCTAAAAATACACTCAAAATGAATTGCTTCTAAATGAATTATCACATATTCATATCATAAAATGCTATGCAGCCAGTAAACATAAGGTTAGATAATGTTTATTGATATGGTAACATATTCACAATATATTGAGTAAAGAGAATAGATTGCAAAACAGCATTTACAATATGAGTCCATTTTATAAAAAATAAGCAAGGTGTAGTGTGTGTGTGTGTGTGTGTGTGTGTATAAATATACCACTCCTATACGCTCAGAAACATTGGAAAGACATATACCAAATTATTAGCAGTTATTTTGGGGGATAAGATGTTTTATTTTCTTCTTTGTTTTTTTGTTCTTTATAGTGAACACATATTTCTTTTCCACTGTACAAAAATGTGAAAGCCACATTCTTAGAGATCTTGTGGCCCTGGATATCATCTCATGTATTACTCATCTAGTGTTGTGGAATAGCATGCTGGAGGCTTGCTGTGTATAGGCCACAAAACCGGGCTGGAAATAACCTTTTTAGACCCTATTTTAGTCCTCAAATCCTCCCAAGTGGGCTCCTTCAGGAACCCACTTTATGTTAAATTTTACTCTCTAACAAAGGCTATGACAATGCTTCAAACACTTGCAGTATGTATATATGTTCCCATATCAATATGTCTTCATGTGCTTTTAATACCTTCTATATATTAATGGTTTATAAATTGTTAACCCCAGGGATCCACTTAGATGCTTCAAGAGGCTTGAAAAAAAGTTGGATCCAAAATTTAAAAAAAATATACAATTTTTTAAAAAATACAATTAAATTATTTTTAAAAATACAATTAAAAATATCTCACCATATTTTACAGCAGAGAACAGCAGCATTACTTTATGCCACCAGGATCTCTGCCATCATTTGAAAATAGGTTAACTGCATGATTGTTTAAGAAAACTGTAGCTCTAAATTAGTCTTAAAAAAATTCGAGCTACACAGAGAGTTTATGCATATAAAATTGAAACAGGTTGTACAGCAGCACAAGACACAACAAGGACCAGGCACATCTGCTCATTGCATATTCTCATCAAGGCCTAACCATGAATTGTGCACAAAGAAGTAACCGTTTAATGCATCTCCTTATTGTTCTGCATTTACAGTTTTAGTACCTAGAATAAGTAGTAATTTTTCTCCTTACAGTTCTGCATTACAGTTTAATACTTAGAATAAGTATTAAATTTTTCTAATCTTCTATAAGAATGTGAACCATACTTAGACATTTTTGGTGATACAACGTTGAAACAAAATTTTTCTACTTAACTCCCCTTTCAAATGCAATCTATCTAGCAGAGTGTCCAGGCTTTGCCAAGTAAGCTACTTTCAACATCCGAGTAAATCAGAATTTCCTGTGCAACCAAAACCAAATGAAGATATCATATTAGTTGCAATTGATACAACTGTAACTGTCATTCAAAATGCAAATCATTCAAAATGTAAATGTTGATTTTATGTTCATAAAACAGACACATTCTTCTTACTAGTTAATTTATAAGCAAATTTTATTTATAGTGAGTATTTGAATACTTTATTCCACTTCTACTGCTATCCCCTGGCCCAAGAGACCATCTTCTCATGAATATTACGGGACCAGGGCCTCCTCACCCATCCTCCTGCGTTTACCCATTTTGCCTTTGTGGCCTGTTCTCAGCACCTGAATCATGGCATTTTTCACTCACTACTCTGCAATGGCCTCTCATTCCATTAGAATGAAAGTCAAATTCTGTATAATGGTTCACCAGACCCTGCACAGACTGATGCCTCAGCACCATACAGACACCATCTCCTGCTACCCCTCTATTCACAATAGCTGCTATTACTCCCATGGTGCTTCAAACGAGTGGGTGCACCAGGCACCCGTTCACAGCAAGGCCCTTGACCTTGTCATTCTTTCCTCCTCAAGGCCTCTTTGCTTCCTCACCTCTGAAAAGTCTCTGATCTAATGCCATCCTTTCAACGCACCTTCCTAGGCCATTCTTAACTTCAGTACTACCCAGCGTCCTCTAACTCCCATGTTTTAGACTTCCTCTTCGCATATATCACTATCTGAAGTGACTCTTGCTCGTATCATTTAGTATTTATTGTCTGTCTCCTCCCACAACAGTGTAAGCTGCATGAGAGCACACAGAGAATTTTACCTGTTTTGGTACTTTCTGTATCCCCAGAAGCCTAGAGCAATGCCTGGCACAAATGGCCAGCAGACAATACACGTTTGTTGAATGAATAAAATACTCTAAATTTGCATTCCTCACAATATTCTTATTAATAAAACCCATAAAATGTTATGTTTATACTGCCACCAAAGAAAGCTGCATAAAATTATAAGTTCCCAAGGAAGGTTTATGTGTTCATTATAATTTAGAACTATTTAAAGTACTCAGCATAATACTTCAACCACCACACTGATGGCACTCATCCCAATTAACATCTATAGGCTGCACATCCTTTTAAGTCTCTCTCTACCCATTAGTCTTCACATATGTACAATAATAATAGTCTACTTAAAGGGGGATTATTTTTTAAGAATCTTTTCACTTTGGATTATATCTTCAACTTGATAAAGCAACTTAAGGCTAGCCAAGGCTTTCCTAAAAGAATTCCAACCGTCCTTTCTACCACCACCATGATCTGTGATAATTTTCACCATGTGCCTCTGTTCACCCAGCCTTTTTTCAAATACCACTGTTTCTTTTAACTGCACAATTTTTGTTGACATCTTCAAGTTGCACACCCACGTTCATTAAGTAGAATACACATTTGTGGAAATATCTAACACGTGACTGCTATCCTATTGAGCTCAATGGAAGCTACGTGGCTAAGTCATAGCCCATGCTCCATGAAGACCCTTTTTCTATCAGGTGTGATACACAGCTTCTCTCCACAACCTCTGTCTCCCTCTGTGTCATACAATTTGGCATGTATACAATTTTAGAACAGGTTCAGCCACAAGCAAGCATTGAAAGTGGAATGTTCATCTGGGACTGATCAGGAGATGTTTAGAAAACAGAAATGTCAGCCAGGCGCGGTGGCTCACGCTTGTAATCCCAGCACTTTGGGAGGCCGAGGCGGGCGGATCACGAGGTCACGAGATCGAGACCACGGTGAAACCCCGTCTCTACTAAAAAAATACAAAAAATTAGCCGGGCGCGGTGGCGGGCGCCTGTAGTCCCAGCTACTCGGAGGCTGAGGCAGGAGAATGGCGTGAACCCGGGAGGCGGAGCTTGCAGTGAGCCGAGATTGCGCCACTGCACTCCAGCCCAGGCGACAGAGCGAGACTCTGTCTCAAAAAAAAAAAAAAAAAACAAAAACAAAAAACAAAAGAAAACAGAAATGTCAGTTATGCTGATTTTTAAATATTTTCAGTTTAACAACTTGTTGATCCTAATGGTATTGCCTAGCACATTAGGATGAAAACTTGCAAGGTGATAATTTGATAACACCTTTATTCTCAGAGCTTACAAAATTGAAAGAGAAATATAACAGCCCAGGAATGATAGACTGATTTACTGGTTGCTGTTAACTACAATAGACTTTTCAGTCAAGGCATAGATGTGTATGTGTTTTTGTATTCATACATGTTATATCAAAATAAATACAAATTGACTGTGCAGCAGGAGAAATGAGTGCACTGGACAGGAATTATTAAGGTGATTCGGCTGCATCCAATTCTACCTTGAAATCACCAAACAAGTGTTAAGTCCAACTAAATGTTATACAGTTTACATAAATGTCTTGATCATGATGGTTCAATGTGAATAGAACTTGTGCATTTTGAAATTCAAGCACTATACCCATTGATGTATTGTCTGTAACCATGTCAAAATAGAAACTAAGACTTCCATAAAGCACAAAACATTCCTGCATCACAAGGCTGTGAACAGAAAACAAAAAGAGCCTGGAGTCAATAAAATACAAAAATCCATCAGCTCTGCTGATCTGCATGAGCTTACACCGAAAGAAAAACTTCTAGTTGGCAGGATTCTAGACACCAAACTGAAAAGTACATGTCACGTCTTGACCAACTCTTATTTAATCACGTTCTGTGATTTCTATTTAGAACAACATACTTTTTTTCTGATTTATTTATATTGAGATCTTAACCATCACTGTTATCTCTGTAGTCTCTTCCTCCTTCTTTGGCAGTAACTATTCATTAATAGAACCACTGGCATGCCTTAATGTAAAACCAAATTCCACATCCAGGTAATTAGCCCTTTGCTATTTTGTTAACAACAACAACAAACAAACAAACAGGGTCTCGGATTTCATAAGCATTCTTCATTGACACATCTGCTATTCAAAAGATTCACTCAGTTGGGAGACTGTGGGATCAACATTTCTAGCTGCACCCTACATAATACCATAGATCAAAATTACAGAAAGTGTTGGTCATCCAGGGTCCTATAGAGACGTCCTCATAAGCAGCTGGGTGCCACATGATGCATCCACATTTTATTCTTTGTGTGCTGAAAACGGCCAAGTCTTCCAAAATCAAAGAATCTGAAGGTTCATGGAAAGGAAACAAATTTTGCTTTTTTTTAGTTTGTTAGGTTTTCTCATTGACATCTTTTTGCTTTCTGAATGAGTTCTCTGGAGGGTCTGCAGGAGGAGCACTGCTACTGGCAACATTCATTCCTTGCTTGCATGTCTGTTAGCTGCATATTTTTACTCATAATGGGAGTGGTAAGATGCTGGAGGGAGACACACTGAATGGCTGCTTTGTTTCAGCATTGCCTCAGGGTGTTCTAATAATACCTAACATGGACTTCAATAGCTGTGAGCAGATTTTCGGTGTCTCTGTCACCCACCTGGTAGCTATACAGGGCATTCCTTCAAAATGTAATATCAAGACCTCACTTTATCTACATTTTTTCCCCAATTTGTGCTAAATTCTCTCAAACCCGAAAGTCCAGGAAAGGGGGAAGTACGGATCATCCACTGTTGCAAGCACTGGGCATTGCCTCTGCTGAATGAAGGTAGCAAATCAATACAGCCATAATTTAGTGCCTTTCAAGGCAAAGAATATGAGTTTCATCACCTTCTTGCAGGTTACGGGTATACAGAAACTGTCACATTTTATAACTATAGGAGAGGATGGCTATTATGTGCCAAAATACAATTAGATACCACTCATACATACCTATTTGAAAACTTAGAGACTCACTCTTATAAGCAATTCCTGACTATGAATCAATAAAACACCTCCAAATTTTACTACAATTAGAACTTTTCCTTAAACAACCCTATCCACATATTTTTTAAACCTAGTAGATTTATTAATGCCTCTTAGGGGTGAAGATTCGCATCTACAGCTATCCTTAGGTTTAAAAGTGCTCTTTGTAACAGAGGACTTAGTATATCCTCAGCTGTTTCCATCAATCATCTACCTTTACCAATTGAAATCTTATCTACTTCAAAATGCAGCCACTAAAATGACCAAGAAGAAATCAGCCAAGTAAAAAGTGAAAGAGCTTATTCTCCATCCATCTGTTCCATATTAAAACAAACAAACAAACAAACAAATGGATTCTGAAACAACATGACACGCGCTCTCCCAAAGCAGTTCTTTGGTTTCACCTGACTCTCTTTGGTGAACACCCGGTCTGTTCTCTTTTCCTGCTATCTATGCTTCCAAAAGAGTAATACGATTGCAGAACAGAATCCACCAAGACATGAGAATGCAGAGCCCAAGACTTACATTATTCATGTACTCGCTGAGCAGGTCCTGGAGCGCCTGCCGCACGGCGTTGCACTCCGCCACGATCCTCTCGCGGCGGTCGTCTCGCGTGCAGGAGGAGTCGGCCATCAGCGCTGCGCCGCTGATGATGCTCTCCAGCCTCTCCTCCAGGGACGGCCGGAACCTGGCCTCGCTGAACGTCATGGGGTCCAGGATAATCTTATTCTGAAAGTATCACACACACACACACAAAAAAAAAATCAGCAGAGAAGAGAGGTCTGCCTTGGCACCCTGTTTTGAAATCAGAAATATCTGAGGCAAGAACAAGAGTCCCCAAGGAGGAGAAACTGGTTACTCAAATTCTAAAGTTGCCTTGACATAGTATTAACTTTTTCTCGATATTTTGTCCTAAATGTAATCTTCAGCTAAAAGAGCACATCTTGTTTGAAGAATATGTTCTTGGCAAAGGCTATCTCAACGGAAGAGCTTTCAAATAAGATTAGGACACTTTTTTGGCATTTTTAAAATACGTAGCCTTTAAGGAAAGAACATTTCAGTGTAATGCTTCGGGGAATTATATAAAGATTTTAGAGCTAAAACGTGATAAATAATCAACATCTTAATTATGCATCAGCTGTGACTTGTGTACACGTTAATCCTCCTCATGAGAAGCAGATATTCCCATGGCAGGGTGCCTTTGGAAACTTGGGCACATAACACCAAACAGGCATATTCAGTACGGGTTAATTTATGCTAGTGTTCTAGAAAAGGATTCTTAATGTGTGTATGAGACTTGTCACAAATAACTGACAGTATCCTTATAAAGGTATTTACATGTTTGGAAGGAGACTATATAAGAGGAAAATAGTGATATTTCCTAAAAGGAAGGCGTCACATAGAACATGAGCTTAGCATTTCCCCAGCCAAGTTTGAGGAGCCTGGAAACATGTGGGCAGAGATGCCCAGAGGTAGATGGAAACATGCATCCAAAATTCAGGAGCTATAACAGTCTTTATAGGGATCTAGTAAATGTCACGGGTATTTGGACACAAACTAGTGAATTACATACTAGTAAAGTGAATAGAGCCAGAAGAGCAGGCCAGAGAAGACCCCTATACAGAAGGACCAGAATCAAAAAGGAAGACAGAAAGGGTAGTCAGAAAGATAGAAACAGAACTTGGAAAACTCCCAGCAAATGAGGAGGGTAGAGCGTGATGGTATGTGATCATTAACTGTGTGAAATCTAGAAGCAAAGGTGACACTGAACAAAGGCTGGTTTCCTTTGGGGAGCCTTTTCTGCCTGAGGAAAAGAAGTTCATTCCAGCAATGATAATCAAAGTAAAATGACCTGCTGCAGGAAATGGTGTGCTTCACTGGGGATGCACGTGGCAATGATGGGGTTAAATGGTCTTCCAACTGTAGAATACTATAGTGCAATTGCCACTCTGTTACTGTTTCTTTTGATGTTCATTATTCCTTATATATTCACCAAATTTAAAGAGTTGTTAGAAAAGAACAATTTACCATATTTACAAATACAATACAAAACATAAATGAGAATAGTAGTTATTCTATTGCTAATCTGCACCTGCTGAAGACCTACTATATGCCTACTACTGTACTTAATGCTAAAAAGAAAGGGAGATAAAAGATGCTTTTATGAACTTTTTATTCTGATGTAGTATACACAATAACTGCTTAAGTTATTACAAAGTGAAGTCCAGCTGTGTGATCTGGGAAAGTTTGATGTAACCCTCCAAAGCATCCTAGGGTATTTGTTCATGTTGTGTGCAGAATATCTGGGCTCCAATTCTCTGATTCCTGTTAAAATGCAAATCTCTAGAGCAGAGAGATAGAACCTTTGGGCACAAGAATGTTGAAATCTTAAGGAATGAGTGTAGGCAGGTTGGGACTTAGAAAGGAACAGGTATAGACCAAACACAGACCATGTCTGAAGTCCACTGGAATCTTGGATTTTTTAGAAAATCACTAATTGGTCAAAGCCCCTTTTCAATTTAGAAAGCAGTGCATGAAATCTTGCAAATAAGACAGCTATTCTGTGACAGCTTTGGTAAGATGACCATTCTTACATTTGTATTCTCTTGTATCTTAGAAAAGGGATGAAAAAGGGATGTTTACTTTACCCAAAATGTGCTATTTGGGTTCTGTCCTTTGTGCCTTGGTTTTAGGCACAGCTGTTCAGTGTCAAAAAATCATGTGGAGGCTGCAATACAGTGGGTGGCCCTATAGGGTTCATTATTACAGGTGAAAGTCCCATAGGAAAGCTGAGAGGGGAGCACAGATATTCCTGCTATATGTACTAGTGCTGTGTCTGCAATGTCTCTTTCCAGGGGCATCCATTGGAACCCTCTCTTTTTCTCTCACATACTCTCTCTTGCTTTCTACTGCCTTTCTGTTGATGCATTTACGATGAACATATGTATATATGTATGTGTGTGTGTGTGCATATATCTAATCCATATAATATACATTAAGAAATAATATTCTAATTGAAGAAATACCTGGTCAAAATATAATTAGACTATCTTACTTATAAAGATTACTGATTTTCAAAGACCTATTTTATAGAAAACCATATTAACATAAACATAATGAAAATATATGTTCTGCTTTAAGATTTCAGGAGACTCTTCAGAATCATATACTGGCTTTAGAATAGGTATTTATTGTACTTTAGGACTAAACACGTCAAGAAATGCAAATGTGATGGAAATACAGGGAGGTAAATGTGAACTCTTCAGTAAGGACAATTGTAAAAGTTTCTCTGCAGTAGAGAGAATGTACTAGTGTCATTAGAATACTATTTCCTAAATTATTTTACATAGAACACTGAGCTTAGAGATACAATGTTTTGATGAAAAAATAAGGTTCCCTGGCCAAATATGTTTTGGAAATACCTCATGACCTACAGCAAGTTATCATATGAAATGCTTTGGGGAGCTCTGCATTAAAGGAGTCAGTTCACTGTAGCATTTCCCGAATCTATTTGAGCATGGAAAGTGCTGCTTTTAAAATGCATGAATTATCTATGAGAACCCAAGAAACACACTTTGGGAAATGTGGCAAGAGAGACTTTGGAGTGTCAGCCAATTGAGTTTCCTACCTGCCATGGCCTGGGGCTGTTGTGAAAGTAAAAGCCTGAAACATTGAGCTTGACAAACCCTGCATAAAAGTTATACCATCCATCACATTTCTAATGGAATTATTCATTATTTATAGATCACAGTGGAAAAGCTTTTTTTAAAATCTCCCTGGAAAAGAAACAATAATTTTACAATATTCAGATCTGTATCTGCAGTACAGATGGGGAGCATTGCAATGATGGATGTGAAAAGCAGCAGGGAGAAGCCGCTCAGGAGAGAAAAGGCACAAAACAAAAAGACCAGTGCACGTGGGCCTGTGTGAGTGTTTGCATGCACATGTGCATGGGAAGAGGTACTGATTGCATGTGTGTGTGTGTCTATGTGTGTGTGTGTGTGTATATCCCGGACGGGATGGGCACTGGTTGTGTGTATGTGGAGCTGTGTGTGCATGTGTGTATGGGGCAAGATATGTGCTATTTGTGTGTGTGTCTATGAATCTATGAATGGGTGGGTACAGTTTGTATGCATGGGTGGAGTGGATACGTGTATGTGTATGTGTGTGTATGTGCACACGGGCACATGTATGGAAGGGGCTGTGGCTTATTTGTGTGTATGTATTTGTATGTGTCTGTCTCTGTCTGTTTTTAGAGAATTGGCCAGGTTTCCAACAGGCTGCAACAAGCGAGAAAATAAGGAAAAAACCAGAAATGAAGCCAGAGGCTCAAGAGCTAGAGGAAAAGGCTGTATCTATAGTTCCTACAAATAAAAAACCAACCCCTGGAAATGAATCCTGAGCAAGAAATACACAGAGAATGAAAAAGTGAAAAGAAGGAGGAGTATTTGCCATTACACAATTTGAAAGTAATTAAAAAAATAAGAAACACCCAGGTAAGCCATCTATCCTAACATACTTCGGGAACATTCAGATCAGAAAACAGCCATGAACACAGGGCTCTAACAGGCCTCAGTTCTCCGCAGCAGCTCTGCCTGTCCTCACCTCTCTGAGTAGCTGCACTCTGCTAGCAGGAAGGGGCACCAAATCACCGCCACCACCATCATCACCATCATCACCATCATCATCATCAACAACATCCAGGAGCCAGATTCCCCTCCCTGGTCACAGAAGAATCCTTTAAGAGGGCAGCACACCAACACCAAAGAGTGAAACGACAAGGAGCAGCCTTCCTGTCTCTCCCTTCACAGCAAAAGTATCCTTCTGTGACAGGCTCTTATGCTGTTTACAACTTTACAGACTTATTTTAGTTCATTCTTTTACATTGTAAATATCTCCATCTCCTGTTGGCATTCTTAAAGCTCATTTAGTCGTTTTATCTTTTTGATCTTTTAGTTCAGACTTACATTGTCATTTTAGTTTATTTACAGATAGAGGGCCTGCATTTCTTATTTTATCTTTTTCTTATGTTTTAAGTTAATCTATGTTTATCATGCCTATTTTCATTTTGTTTATTTGATTTGCATACTATTTTGTGCTTTATGAGTTTTGCTTATTTTTATTAACATCTCTACTTTAAAAAATTACTGTTTTCATTCTTACAGTTTATGGAGTGGCAATTGGAATGCATGGACATAAAGATCACAGCCACAATAATTCACCCCCAAGCCAACAAGACTAGAACCCTATTCTGCCATCAAGTCGGTGCTATAACAGTCTCTCTAGTTTCACATAATTGATCTCCCATTTGCTCTCATGTGGCGCTCTATAAAAATTTTAACCTAAAATAATTTAGCAGACTATGTAGTTCAAAACTACTTCCCAGAATAATACATTTACCAGCATTCACCACACATACAATTGTTAGAAGAGCACTATTTTTAAATTGCTCTTATCATTCATTGTCTCTACAAAAAGCTATGTGATCTAAAATTTCAGTATATAATGAGACACTGAGCTAGCTTGATGCAAGCTCTGACACAAGGGGAGGAAACAGAGAGACCTCTATCAAAGAGGCAAGTAGTTGGATGTATTACAAATGGTTTGATGGGTTCAAAATGCAGTGTCTTTGAGATCCCTATCTCCCCATCTTATTGAATAGGGAAATGATGCCAGAGATGTTGTCCCATGGTCATTCAGCTCACAAATGAGGTCACCAGGATTTCAGCACAGGTCTTTTGATTTCAAGCCCAGTGTTCCTTCAACTGTATAAGATTGTCCACGTTTAGGTGAAATGCGTCTAATATGTCATAATTATAATTATAAAGTATATTATTTTAAAACAAAAATATAACTCTTTTAAATTAAATGTAATACTTAAGTATTATCTGTCATGCTGTCCTTTCTATGCTATCTGAGTCACCTAACCCTCCCAATAGATAACTGAGAGTATAATCATTCATTCAACAAATGAGTGCCAGTTACTGTAGAGTCTAAGAGCACATACTAAATAATCCTTTCTTCAAGAGGTTGACTCTCTAATCAAAAACAAAAACATGTACAACCAATTGTAATTGGGGAAATGGCTGATGATGTTATGGAATGACTGAATGATGGCAAATTGCACAATTGAGAGGTAGGAAGTGAAAACATACTTCCAGAAGAGGTCATCCCTCGGCTGAGACTTAAAGGATGAAAAGCAGTTGGCCAAGCAAAGTTAGGAGCGGGAATGGGCAATGCAGATGGGCTAGGAGGTGAGAGATGGCATAGTATATGAAAAATATTACAAGAGATCAACTGAAGCTGGTCACATGTACGGTGCCATAGAGGGGCCCCAAGCCACTCTCCTCTGAGTTAAACTGCTGGGGGGCATAGTTAACTGACCATCTCCATCTGCTGCACCTGTAGTTCTACTGCAGTCTCATGTGTAGGCTGCATTTGACCCCAGGCAGTGCCAGTCAGTCACTGAGCACAGGTGCATGCTCCTGCCCAACAGGGACTCCTCCAACGACCAACTTCAGCTCCTGATCTGGGCTCCCCACTGGCCTGAGTGGGACTTGCTGGGAACAGTGCTGAGCCTCTTCCTACTCAATCCACTTTCTTTCCTGCTCTCCTTTCAGAGGTGTTTGACCCCATAGCAGTCTAAAAGCTCGACAAAAGCCCAGTCACTCCTATTTTATCCTTCACAGGCAATTCCTCCTTATACACAGAATCCCATCTACCTTGCTTCCTTAAGGGCCTGAATGGACATAAATAGGAATGGGAGATGCAGTTGGAGAGAGAGAAAGAACCAGGTTCTGAAGCGACTTCTCTGCCATGTTACAAAGTTTTCAATTTGAGAACACCCCTTTAGGCAATGATGAGTCATCAGAGGTCTTAAAGCAAAGGAGTGACATAATCCTGTTTGGGTTTAGACAGTTTCTTATTGCAGCTAAGGCAGTTAGCTTTGACAGGACTGCAAGTAGAAGGCAGGAGAGCATCAAGCCTTCAGAGCCCAAAAGAGAGGTGAGGAAACTACAAATCAGGATTGTGTCTATATGGATAAAGAGAAGGTAATGAATTTAAGAAAAATGTAGAATGTCAATCTGGCAGGATTTGAAGATATATAGGCTATGAGAATGAGGGAGAAGGAGGCAAAGATAAAACCTAGACTTCTAACACTAACAACACCAATAGTGCAGGTATCAGCAAACTACATCCTAGGAGTCAACCTCCTACTTTGCAAATAAAGTTTTATTAGAACACAGTCAGGCTCATTAATTTACATACTGTCTATGACTATTTTTACACTGCAATGGTAGAGAGGAATGGTTAGGACAGAAACTGTATGGCACACAAAGCTTGGAATATTTACTCTTGGCCCTTCAAGAAAACATTTGCTGACCGGGCGCGGTGGCTCATGCCTGTAATCCCAGCACTTTGGGAGGCTGAGGCAGGCAGATCACAAGGTCAGGAGTGCAAGCCCAGCCTGGCCAATATGGTGAAACCCCACCTCTGTGGCACACGCCTGTAATCCCAACAACTTGGGAGGCTGAGGCAGGAGAATTGCTTGAACCTGGGAGGCAGAAGTTGCAGTGAGCTGAGCTCGCACCATTGCACTCCAGCCTGGGCGACAGAGCCAGACTCCATCTCAAAAAAGAAAAAAAAGAAGAGGAAGAAAACATTTGCTGACCCTTGAACAACTGTGAAAGATAACAGATGAAGAGCAGGTGAAGTTCTTATGAGCCCTTTAAATGGTGAAGTCTGGTAGAAGGTTGATGATAAGTATATGAACATCGGGTAGTGGTATGGGCACCTGTATTAATATGCAAAATCTATCGCCTTCATATAAACAAGGAATACCCAATAGGAAGACCTAATATCCAATAACAAGAAATGCAAAGCGAAAAAAAACACACCTAGATGTCAAGTAGATGTAGCAAGAAATGTGTTCAGAGAGATGAATTATTGTGCAGGCATGACCTCAGGGCAAAGAGCAGGGCTGGAACTGGGATGCATGCCCTCTAGCTCTGGCATCTATGCTCTTAGCCACTGCACTAACTGTTTACCTCATGTATCCTTTCTGCATGCACGATGCTAATCATCATGAGGGAATCAATGCAATAGCCATTTCCCCATTTCAAAAACTGAAGTCGCAGTAGCATATTATTCTTTCATACTTCAAGAGGGGATAAAAACAGCAAATAACCACCAGGAATAAAACCTCTAAAATACTACTTTCTCCTAATTTTAATCCTCACCTCTGTTTCAAACTGGTCAGTAGGTATTACAATACATTTCTTCTACCAAGAAGGTAAATACAAATATTGCTCAGTCTTTCTTTGGCTAGGAGTTAACCGTCTTAAAGCTGAGTTTGTATCTAATTGTACTCAGCTGTAATTGAGAAAGATGGGCATACCTGATAAGACCTGAAGCATAAAGTAATGTTTTAATTACAGTTAAGTCAGTAGGAAGGCTCTAGCACACACAGAACACTAATTCAATGGTTTTACCCACAGATTATGTTTCAAAGACTTTTAGTGCACAGCTGACAATGGTCTTTACTAGCCAAGAAACAGCTTGTTAAAGAGTAGGAAGAAAATCTTATTCATCTTTACACTTTCTGGCTTTCAACATTGGTTAAACCTTTAAGAGAACTACTTAGTCATCTGAAATGCACACAGAATTTTCAAAATGCCAAGAAAGACAACAAAGAAAGCAATTTGATAATATAAAGTGTGGCTGATTTCATAACTTTTTTTCCAAAATCTAAGCTAATCAGCATGGAAAATGCAAATGCTAGTGGTATGAGAAAGTCTTGTGATTCTGTGATTTTCTTTGTTGATTGTGACAATTCTGTAAGATAAATGTGTCCTGGATTTTTACTACCTTCATAGTTCAAGGCAGCAAGTAAGGAAAATAGTAAATTGCTGTTCTCCCTCATAAACACCAGGCACTTACCACCTGCTGTCCAGCATGACTATTTTGAATCAAGCAAACAGAAGAAGGAATAAATGTCAACATGCCTCTATGCAGTCATTCACTTTTGTCTTTTAAATCTTAAAAAAAAAAAAACTGAAAGAGAAACTTAACATTAGTCAAACTCATTCTTTCAAAGGAATATGTCCTTCTGATATGGGGCAATTAAAGCAATGAAAACCAGAAAACCTTAATGACAATACATGTTTAAATGTAGGTATATTTCTCCATTAATTATTCTGAGCTTTTCCAAGCAATGTGCTACAATGTACCCATGTCTTCACTTTCTGTCTTTGGTAACTTTATCATCATCCCCATTCTACTTACCCTTTAAAAAATTTATATTTTTAAATTTTTAGTCGTTAAGGCTACATAGTATGTGTATCTATTTATGGGGTACATGGGATATTTTGAGACAGGCATACAATGTGTAATAATCACATCAGGGTAAATGAGGTGTCCATCACCTCAAGCATTTATCATTTCTCTGTGTTACAAACATTCCCATTATACTCTTTTAGTTATTTTTAAATGTATTATGAATTATTATTGGCTCTTCTATTTACCTTTTAATATCTAAATTTTGTGGTTTGCCTTGTCTTGGTGTATAACTGGGTAAGTTTTATATTTCACGGATACCACAGAGCTTCCTTCCTTCTTCCTCCCAAGCATTAAATTCAAGATTCTGTTTCTTTCCACATAATGAAGAGGGGGCAAAGCCATGTATGTAGTCGGAGGTACCGATGCCATAGGCCAGGTGAAATATGACAGTGACTGAGCATGACTATAGAAATGTGAGCTTTGGTTTAGCTTAGGACTTCATGCTGTGTTGACCCATTACCGAGTGTCTAGGTCACAGAAAGCTTTAGTGGGATCAAAATTTATTAAGGCATTTTATTTTATTCATTATGTTATTTTGCTACACTGATACAATCCCAAACAAAACAAAACAACATAAACAAGTCCAGCAATACCTACTGATTAACTCTTCACTATGGAACCCTTCTTAAAACAAAGAAAAAAGTTTGCTATCCAGCTTAAAATACTTGACTAGTAACCCCCGAGGCAGCCTCTCCCAGTTTCCCATTAAAATGCCTATAAACAGAGGAATAAAATTGGAATTTTACAGCACTGAAAATTGAGAATGAAAGACACCTATTGACAATGAGGCATGATGATAATTCTGGCTCTGAATGCTTTAAATACTTATTTTAAAGACTGGACTCTGAGATAAAAGCATAAATCAAGACCATTTAAATAAATTAACCGAGGTGTCTAAATCAAAAGAATGTTATTTGTTTGGTTTTAAACACTCTCCCTGTAGTGTATCAATAATTAATACAGATACATTTTCATCTTTTTCATTCTGTGCCAGGCTCTCCCAGGGTGAATCTTTCTATCTTTACATGAAAAGTTTCTCTTGATGTAATTGGGATAGCACTAGGAATGAAAGATACTAAGGACCTTGAGTTTTAATCATGTATTTTTTATTAAGCTGCAGAAAAATTCTAACCACCATTTTAGATTTGCCTTAATTTTTAAATTGAAAAGTATTTTATAAATAACTTACTCCTTCGCAGGCATATAGTTAAAAATAAACTAATTATGCCATTTATCTACTTAAGATGTTATTTGTAATTAAACAGTTCAGCTTAATTGGAAATAAATGACAGAGATAATGACTTAATAATTAAACAGCACTTTCTATCCTTAGATATTTAATGTGTTTTTTAAGAGAAATTTACCTAAGCTTACATTAGTTTCATTTTTGAGAAGAAGCTTATATTTAGAAAGACAAAGAGATTTACCAGAGCAAATGAATAAACTGGGCGAGGAGGTTCAGCTCTGGGTTGTTCCTACTGGATTGTGAAATCTAGTGGATGCCAACTTCATTTTCCCTAATCCCATCATCTCTGTGTGTTGCTGAGTTGCTATGACATTTCAGGAGCACATTCTCTAGCTCTGACAAGGATACTAGTTTACAATTAAGTACATAAAGCAGGGCAAAGATAATAATCCTTAGCTTTACATTATGAATTGATTAGAAAGTGAGTATCCAAAATGCACTTAATCAAATCAAATTTTTAGAGGGCTTAACAAAGAAAATGGATTTTACTCTTTTTCTGAAAAAAATAGTCACGTTATCTCTGTTCTCCTGGAACTCTCTACATTCTTGACCATCGTTTTTATTCGGTATTCGTCCTCTTTGAGCTTTGTGTGTTCTGAACACAATTTACCACCCACTGACTAAATTAAGCCTCCCCTATGCTTTACAAAACACTGCTTTACTGTGGTTCTATTCATACTCCTCCTTCCCTTCACTTGCCCAGTTCTTCTTCCTGGATCTGCCTCAGTAAGTTGGTATATCTCAAGGCCCTGCTCCCTGTTCTCAGTTCTCTCAACAACTCCTTCTTAGAGGGCTCAACTACTCTCTACTATCACCTGCTTGTGAAAGAGAACGTAAGTACCATGTCCAATCCCAACCCTCTAAGAAGCTGGCCCTTACTACAGCTGTACACTGGACATGATCTCTTGGGGGGTTCTGCCCTCACCTCAAATATCAGATGTATGAGAAAGTACTTCTCATTTTCCTCCAAAACCTAACACTCTCACTTCTAAGGAGGAAAAATGGAAGTAGAAGAGAAACAAGAATCCATAATCTCCCTTCATTCTCCTAACGAGAAATTAGAATTAATGAGAAATCTTCACTTTATAAATGCAAGAACCGTTCCTCAGTCAGGTTAGGTGACTTGATGAAGGCCACACAGTGGAAGACTTGAGAAGTCTTTCTGACTCCAAGGCCCATGCACTTGTAGCCGTGTTCTCTTGGGAACCTATGTTGAAAGATCAAGCATCAATATCAACTAAGACCGGCCGGGTGCAGTGGCTCGCGTCTGTAATCCCAGCACTTTGGGAGTCTGAGGCGGGTGGATCACAAGTTCAGGAGTTCGAGACCAGCCTGTTCAATATGGTGAAACCCCGTCTCTACTAAAAATAAAAAAAAACTTAGCTGGGCGTGGTGGCAGGTGCCTATAATCCCAGCTACTCGGGAGGCTGAGGCAGGAGAATCACTTGAACCCGGGAGGCAGAGGTTGCAATGAGGTGAGAGCACACCACTGCACACCAGCCTGGGTGACAAAGTGAGACTCCATCTCAAAAAAAAAAAAAAAGAAAAGAAAAAAGAAAGAAAAGAAACCATATATATATAATCTAAGACCAAGGTATAAAATGTTACAGGGGTTAAGAGTTGGACGGTGACATGGTTTACATGTGTCACCTCCAAAATTCAGGTGCTGCCAAGGTGATAATATTAAGAGGTGGGACCTTTAATAGGTGATTGGGACATGAGGCTCCTCCCTTTTGAACTGGATTAAGGTACTTATAAAAGAGGTTTCACAGAGCATTTGGCTAGCTTGCCCTTCTGCCTTCTGCCATACCAGGATCCAGCATTCTTCCCCTCCATAGGGGAAGGGCACCATCTTGGAAGCAGAGAACAACCCTCACCAGACAACCAAACATGCTGGCACTTTGATCTTGGATTTCCCAGTGCTATAACTGTGAGGGAACAAAATTTTGCTCTTTGCAAATTACCCATTCTTGGGTATTTGGTTTTAGAAGCACAAATGGACTAAGATAGATGGCTTGGATTAGAAACCTGGCTCCAATTCCTTCTAGTTGTAATTCTTTCTAGCTGAGTAGGTTGCTTAAATGCTAAAAGTGTCTCAGCTTCCTCATTTCAAAAACAGGAATGAATCTTAGCAGTCCCTATACAACAGTGTTGTTGAGAAAGTTAAAATATAAGTAAAGAGATTTGAACAATATATGAAATGCAGTAAGTTATAGATATTAAACATCAAATCATTCCAAGTAACTATTTTTAATGTAATACTTTATATTTCCATGGTCAGTCCATATTCCCCCCTTATTCAAGTCATGATCATCTCCCATTTCCTTCATCGAGACTTTAAATTTATCTTTTTTTTTTTCTTGGTAAAGCGTATTTTCCTAACAGCCTAGTCTTAAAATCCTGCTTAACCACACTACCCCACTGGCCCCAAACCTTCAACGGCTCCCCATGGCCTGTAATAGGTTATTATCTAGGGCCCGACAAGTTTCAGATGCTGGACTCTTAGCTAGTAATTCTCCAATTTCATTTCTATTATATTAATTTTGTAAGTTATATCAAAATTCATAAGGGAATAAAGCAATGAGTTGCATTTTCATCCAGCCCTTGAATTGAGATGTCATTTTCAGCAAGCATTGCATAAAAAAAATATAATCTCACCTCTACTCAGTTCATGACTAAGATGCCTGGCCTTCAAGATTCTCAGCAATCTGGCACAAGTCTCTGCCCCTCAAACTTCATCTGTCCTCATGAACCCCTGGCTCCTGCCAAAGTGGTCTCTGCATTGCCCCACCCCAGTATGCTTCATGTGTAACTGTGTTATTCATTCTTCTCTGCTGACCGTTTCAGCCCCTTCCTCTCTGATGCTTCTTGGCAGCATATGTGGATCCTTCTCTGAAAACACGATTTTCAACTCTCTTGTGTACAAAACTCTCCTCTTTAATTCCCATTATTAAGCTCCTTTTCACTTATTCAAATTTCCCTTTTGGCTCTTATCTGATATTATCATACACTGGTAGCAGTGCGCCTGTGTGCACACACGTGTGTGTGTGAGAGACAGATCACCAGTTAGGACGCTTTCCTTACATGGCAGTATCTTCTACACCCAGCTGAATGTTTCATACATAAGTATTTGATAAACATTTGCTGATTAGTGGAGTAAGGATTCCTAAAACAAGAATATCCTTTTCCCAACTTTTACCAAAAGGCTTCTGTAGCAAAATAGGTCACCACAGTGAACCTAATATTTGCAGATGAATATATGTGGGTGGCCTTTTAGTTAGATATGTACATTTAGGTCTACAGTAGTAATTGATGTGGTCCAGTGCACTTGAGATTGAGAATTATTGGAATGGGGATGTGTAACCTATTATCATATGACAAACGTTAGTTCTACTTTTTTTTTTTTTTTTTTGAGACAGGGTCTCACACTCTGTTGCTTAGGCTGGAGTACAGTGGCACAATTTTGGCTCATTGCAATTTCTGCCTCCCAGGCTCAAGTGATCCTCCTACTTCAGCCTCCCGAACAGCTGGGACTACAGGCAAATGGCACCACACCTGGCTAATTTTTGTATTTTTTGTAGATACAGCATTTTGCCATGTTGCCCAAGCTGGTCTGGACCTCCCAGGCTCAGGCGATCCACCTCCCTCAGCTGCCCAAAGTGCTGGGATTATGGGCATGAACCACCACGCTCAGCCTAATTCTACTTTCAATGGATAGGAGACCAGCTGAGGCAGCCACCTCCTGTGGTTGGTAAATTCTGAGAGTCTCCTCTGAAGATTTGATTAAACCAGGGTCAGCAAACAATGGTCTGTGGACCAAATTAGGTCTGCTGCCCATTTTTATATGGTCTCAAGCTTACAAAGCTAATAATAATTTTTACATTTTTAAGTCGGTGGATAAACCATGGGCCTACTACTGATATGTTACACTTCTGCCCAAAATCCTCTCCCTTATGATACCCATAAATAGTCAAAAGGCATGCAGCCAAAAAAAACAAAAACAAAAACAAATTAAGAAATTTCACAAACCACATAATCCCACAATTAAATAATTAGTAACTGGGTGATCAATGGTTGAATTTTTTTAAGTTTAATACTAGGAGAAACAAACTTCTTGTCCCAGAAATTAGTTATACTCTGTGTCGGTGGTTTGAGATGTTAAATTATCCATTTAAAACGGAAAGTCAATTTATATTTCTCAGAAGCAATTGTGGCTTAATTGCTGTTATCAACCTAATAAATTAGTAGGTGATAACCACAAACTGGTTATACACTCAAATTTCATGTGTGATGAAAGAATAATTGTACCAATATTCTGCAAATATGAAAAGTAAATGTGCTCACGGGCCGCAAGGGAAATGCATACACCTTGAGCATAAACTCATCTATCTTCTTCTGTCTATTTTTAAGCAGGCAAATTAAGATGGGAAAGAAACAGTTTTTGTCTCACAGGAATAATGTGTGATATGTTAATTGCTTTTCAAGAAACATTGCATGGCCTGAAAATATGCTTTTTGCTTAATGAGAATGTCATGTTCTCTTTTGAACTCTGAATTGTGATGCACATCTGTTAACGATCATTTAAATTACATATAATAGATTTTCTGTGTAACAATGGAAAAGAGAAGCCCTAAGAGAGTTAACTCAAGAAGATGATGGATGCCCACTGGAACATAATAGCATAATCATGTAGCCATGGGCTATCTATTGTGATTGATATGGCATATACCAACATTCCAGAAAACTGAGAAGTTAGGATGGATAAACTAGATAGCTACTAAGATCAAACAGTTAATATATTCATTTAAGCAGCCATTCAGCCAACATTTCTTTTATGTCTATGTGCTAAAAGTGCATGTGAAAGTGTGAACAATACATGATCTCTGTCTATTTGGTGCTCACATTTGGAGAGACAGAAACAAAAACAGAACAATATTCTTAACAATATGCATAAAGTACAATAGTAGCATAGAAGGAACAATGGCATAGAAATTGGGGTAGTTACGAAAGGTTTCAAAAAATAAGCTAGATCTGGAAGGCTGAATATAAATTTATTATTCAGAAAAGAAAGGAAGGAAGGAACAGACAGAGGAACTCCCATGAGGGCCAACACATGGATTAAACAGTGACTATGTACCTGAAAATGATAAACAGTTCATTATGGCAGAATGTGGAATACAATGTGTGGAAAAGGAGGATATGCAATGGGAGATGTATGCAGGGACCTACGGAAACGATTTGGTACTGTGCTAACAGCTTTAAAGTTTATCCTGAAGACAGAGTTTTACTAGTAAATAATATGTGACTAGCATTTTAGAAAGGCTAGGCTTACCAAGATGATGGAATACAGAGGGAAGGAGTTGTTGGGGCGGGGGGCAGGGCAACCAGTTAGGAAGTTACTGCAATGATCCAGGCAAAAAATATGGGCCATGAAGATGGGAGAAACAAATCAAGAGTTCTAAAGGGAACTGATAGCATATCAAGGTTAACTGGAGAGAAAAGTGGGCAGGATTCTCAGTTTCCTGGATTCAATGGCTATATTACCAAATGTAGTTCCTTTAGGAAGAAGAAGAAGAAGGAGAAGGAGAAGGAGAAGGAGAAGGAGAAGGAGAAGAAGAAGAGGAAGAGGAAGAAGAAGAAGAAGGAAGAAGAAGAAGAAGAAGAAGAAGAAGAAGAAGAAGAAGAAGAAGAAGAAGAAGAAGAAGAAGAAGAAAACCTACGCTTGACAGAATAAAAATTCTCAATTTAGTTAGAGAATTTTTCAGATACTTAAAAATCATTCAAATTCAGATGTTACATACACAGCTAAACAGATGTCTGGAGCTCAGGAGAAAGTTTAGTTATTCTCAGATAAAGTTAGTCTAAAAAACTATTATTTGTATAATTATAAATGTAAAAACATATATAAATAGCATAATTGACTTAAAATATCTCTAAAGAACAAACTGCAGGGTTAGGATTGTTGACATTAGCAAAAGTAATAGAAAATCAAAGTTACTCACACTGGTTTGAGAATCAGTTTGTTGGAAGCTTTTGGGTCAAAGACTGATACATATGATTTATACCTTATTTCCTAGCATATTATTCTCTAATAATAAACCCATCATTTACTTTTTCAAGGGTGTGGCAATTGGCCACCATATATTAATTTAGGTTGGATTGTAAACTTCTAAAATTGGGGAGCCCAAATTAAAGAGTTGGTCAATATTAACTCAATGTATAGAATACATTTTGTTAAAGTAACAAATATTGAAACTTAATATCTTTAACTTTTAACCAAAGAGGTATCCAAGGCAGTTCCACTTGAAAACCTCACAAGAACCAGCAGCCTCCTCCTCTTCCCAGTCCCATAAAAAAATAAGTCAACCTACTTGTAGTTGTGACTGAGACCTCTGGAAAGAGATTCTTGTGTAAGCAGAAGAGAAGAGAGGCATGGAAGCCTACGATTTTTAGAAAGTTAACTTTAGTGGCCATGTGAGAAAATGGGCTGAAGGAGGACAAAACGGTGGAAAAGAAATCACTTAACAGGCTTTTTTTCATGATGAGACACGACAGTCTGACACAATCAACTATTCTCAAATTTTTTTTACTACCTATCATATGTGAAAAGTGATCTGGGGAGAGATTGCTATGAGATTTTCTCATCAAGGATTTCTCAGCCACATCATGGAAATAAGACATGTCTGTGACCATAATAATAATGTGGTAAAGTCTAACAATCGGGGACAGGTATAGTGCTTTGGTAATTTACTTTGGAAATGTCAGTGTAAGAAGAAACTCTTTCTTTATTTTTAACAATTAGAGCTTTTAACAATTAGAACAAGTCATCTGCCTCCACCCCAATATTTCCTTTCAATAATGTCCTGCAAAGGCAAAAGTCCAGATGTTATGGATGCTGCAGTGGCAACTTCCAATATTATGAAAGTGATACTGGATGGCCTCAAATATCTTTCTCAATTTTGAAGTTTTATGGGCCTATGAGAAAAGAAATGCAGCATCATAGTAGCTAGTTATCTTCAGAAATGAATGGATTACGCAGATCTCTGTCTGTCTCTTTGTCTGCCTGTCTCTTTCTCTTTTTTTTCCCCTACTGGGGATAAAATACAAGTGCCCTATCTTTAAAACGTCATGTTTTATTGTTTACACTGACCTAATTGGAAATCACATTCTATTATATTTTAAATAACGTTTCTTAAATAAAGGTTCATAAAAAGTTTTCAGTATTATTTCATAATCCACCAGGAACAAATTTAACTCTATTTTGTGTGTGTGTGTTTTTTTAATACAGGTATTGAGAATAGGCGTGCATGAATTAGTGTAACTTTGGTTAGTGATTATTTGCAGGGGCACAATGTTTCATGGCCATGACTGTCTCAAGTCAATATTTGGAGAGGTTTTATTATACATAGCCTTCCATTAAATTAATAATTATTTAAACTAGGTGAAACTAGCAAGCTTACAGGAGCTCTGGTGCAACTCTTCTATAAATCCATAAATCTTAACAGAATCAAAGAAATATTCTCTGAAGTTTCTGTATGTATATGTATGGATGTAAAAATGTAAAATAAAGTTGATTTTATCTACTTAAAAATAGTTAAGGAGTGTGTGTATGGGAGAAGAGCAAACGTATACAAATGACAAGCCAATATGATAAAATATTAACAATAGTTAATAAAGGACATACCAGTCAGTGTTCCTTATACTACTTTAATATTTGCAACATATCTGTAAACAGATTTAATTTTTCCGAAACACCATGTATATTTTTTATTAAAGAATATTCATGAAAAAAGTTTGGAAAATAATAAAAATAGGAAAAAATATTCACGGTCACCACAACTCAAAGAAAAATCATAAGCATTCTGACATTTATATATATTTTCAGGTTGTTTTGTATTTTCAGTATAAATTTGTTTCTTCCTATTTACTTCAGGAAAAGTAATTTCTTAGGCGTTGTAATATTTATTAAGTGTGCCTTTGCCTATGTCATTTTAAGTTTATTTTGCTGATCCAGGTTTTGAAAGTGATTCTGACATGTAGACTTGAGAGAATCTGAAAATAAAAATAGCATGCATCCACTGGCCAAAGGGCTGCCACACTCTGGGGACTGGTGACAGACAACCGTGTTATCTTCTCCTCCCTAAGAGATCTACCACTCCATCAGATCTCTACAAATGTCATCTTTCTTCAAATCTGTGACAGATCTTTGTAAAAGAAAAACGTTCTATGGAAAACTTATATTTGGTCAGTGATGTTTTTTATCTTAAGTACTTGTGCCAAACACAAGATTGTGTTGTTAAAATGTAAGATCTTAAAATCTTTGAAATATATATTCAAGTTAATTAGTGCAAAAATTCTACACAGTGCTTCAGTTCTCAAGTACATCACCTGAGAAGATTAGCCATGTACTTGTTTTAAAATAAAACACGATTCTTAACCTCCACGCAAATCTGGTCAGTTTTGGTAGGCCCAGAAAATATCTTCGGAAACCCTGTGGTTAAAACCTCCCAACTATAAATTCATTTGGGCCCTAAAATAATATGTATGGGCATCTCCTGGAAGAAATGAAGCTGTAAAATGTAAAGATCTATGCTTTTTATTTTGATATAGAAAAATGTCCAAATATCCTATGGTCTGAATGTCTGTGTGCCCTCAAAATTCATATGTTGGAATTTAATACCCAAAGTGATAGTATTAAGAGGTGTGGGCTTTGTGGGGTGACTATGTCTGGAGGGATCCACCCTTATCAATGGGATTAGTACCCTTATAAAAGAGGCTTGAGGGGGCTCCCTGCCCCTTCCACCATGTGATGATACAGTAAGAAGGCAGCATCTTTGAAGCAGAGAGTGAGCCCTCACAAGAAACTGAGTCCGTCAACACCTATCCTGAACTCCCTAGCCTCCAAAACCATGAGCAATAAATACCACTGTTTATAAATTACTCAGTCTAAGGTATTTTGTTACAGAAGCCCAAACAAACTAAGACAACATATTTTATATACTGTACGTGTGAAAGATTATCTTAAAACTTTTTAAACAGATGCCAAAACTAAGAGAAGAAAGGAAAAGAAAATAATATCCAGACGATCACCAGTGTAGACCTGTGTCCCAAAGAAGTTTAAGAAGCATGATTAAGGTTGTAGATGATAACAGCAAGAGATTTCCAAATGGATGGATGGAGAAATAATATTTTCCTGGTCCTTTCATAGGATCTGCTAAACTGAGGAAAGTACTAACCTGGAAAACAAGTAGTGTCAGTTTCAAACTCCTTCATAGGACACTTGGGGAAGAGACAATCTTGTTGGGAAGGAGACAGGACCTGTCTTCAAACTGCATTTCCATAGCATGCACATTTGTAGATTGCATGATTATTTGGCAGCATCTTTGGACAGAACACGTTTAAAATATGATAAACTGCTTCAGGCTGTGGTTCCTGGATTCATCAGGGACCACAGTCTACGTCATCTTTTCTTCCTTGGTCCCTACCCGCTTTCTGCCATTCGCTCCTCTTTCTTCCAGGTGCTTGCTGAGCAATCTTCAGAGACCAACAAAGCAGAAGAAATCTCATATTTAATGTGAAACAAAAAATGGCATTCACAGCATCAGAAGCTGGTTAGGCAATAAGAATTCCTAAATAGACACAGTGGAGAAACTTACATTCTTAGTATTCACACTGGACTTGTTAGGTCTCACATTAAGAATCACTCTTGCACCAAAAGGTAATTTAATCTGTTTGGAATTTCTCCTGTTACATAGAATTGTCAGCCTCTCAAGATTGCTTTATGCTTTGGCCAGACCTTCTTTGGAGTCTGCTATGCATTAGGGTTTGGTTATAGCCAAAGGAGAGCAAATGACATTATAATATCAATAGCTACTGTCCAGTGGCATAACAACATTTCAATCAGGAGCTTTTTCCCAGGGTTTTTCTAGGAAATACCTTCACAGCTGAATCTGGATGAAAGATGTCTGGCCAACAGGACTATTAAGAGGGGTAGGAGAAGAAGAAGACTAGTATTTATGAGTGCCTACTATAGATTAGACACACATAAATATTCATCCCGCAAAACTACCACCATCTTGGAGTCAGCATTATTACCTCATTTTATAGATGAAGAAACAGAGGCAAAGACGGAAGTTATTTGGTAAGATTCAAACACAAGCTTGTTCTTTGCCCTATGCGATGCTATCCCATCATTGTTTAGCATGGCCAATGTAACCAGGTCAATCCACAACTGACTATGTTCTCAGTTATGTTGGGTACCTGCTAATCATACGTGCATATGAGTAATTGTTTTTCTACAGCCTTAGCTCAATGAATTTACACAATCAGAAAAAAAGACAGTATCAGAGAACATTTGAGGAAACAAAGAATGGGACTCAATAGGTTATAGTGAAGTTTCCATAATATTCTGCTGGAAAAGAAGTTCTGGAAATACGTTGAGGAGTACGGTTGAAAAATCCAAATGGATGCTTCAGAGGCAGGGGCAGTTGTTGCACGTGTCTCTGTGTGTGTGTGTGTGTGTGTAGTTTACCACTGAATCAAACTAAATCTTAGAACATTTAAGTAACTCCCTATCACATTCACAGCACTATAACATAGGAAGCACACGAGAAGTCATAATCCTGGAGGGCGAAGTGAAGATTAGCAGTACTAACATAAGAAATCACACAGAAAGACTAAAGTATTAAATGTATTTAAAGATTAAAGAATCAAATATTTTAAATAAACTACATGTTTCTCTAGTAAAGAGTTCACTAGATAAATGGACTTATTTGGGTCCCAAATTTGAAAAAGTATAACTAATAGATAAGTGACAATCAAAAGTATACTTGCCATCCAACCTACAGAATGGGAGAAAATTTTTGCAACCTACTCATCTGACAAAGGGCTAATATCCGGAATCTACAATGAACTCAAACAAATTTACAAGAAAAAAACAAACAACCCCATCAAAAAGTGGGCAAAGGACATGAACACACACTTCTCAAAAGAAGACATTTATGCAGCCAAAAAACACATGAAGAAATGCTCATCATCACTGGCCATCAGAGAAATGCAAATCAAAACCACAGTGAGATACCATCTCACACCAGTTAGAATGGCCATCATTAAAAAAGCAGGAAACAACAGGTGCTGGAGAGGATGTGGAGAAATAGGAACACTTTTACACTGTTGGTGGGACTGTAAACTAGTTCAACCATTGTGGAAGTCAGTGTGGCGATTCCTCAGGGATCTCGAACTAGAAATACCATTTGACCCAGCCATCCCATTACTGGGTATATACCCAAAGGACTATAAATCATGCCGCTATAAAGACACATGCACACGTATGTTTATTGCGGCACTATTCACAATAGCAAAGAGTTGGAACCAACCCAAATGTCCAACAACAATAGACTGGATTAAGAAAATGTGGCACATATACAGCATGGAATACTATGCAGCCATAAAAAATGATGAGTTCGTGTCCTTTGCAGGGACATGGATGAAACTGGAAAACATCATTCTCAGTAAACTATCACAAGGACAAAAAACCAAACACCGCATGTTCTCACTCATAGGTGGGAATTGAACAATGAGAACTCATGGACACAGGAAGGGGAACATCACACTCCGGGGACTGTTGTGGGGTGGGGGGAGGGGGGAGGGACAGCATTAGGAGATATACCTAATGCTAAATGACAAGTTAATGGGTACAGGAAATCAACATGGCACATGGATACACATGTAACAAACCTGCACATTGTGCACATGTACCCTAAAACCTAAATTATAATAATAAAAAAAGTATACTTGCCATCGTATGTTAGATGATTTTGAGTATCATAATCAATTACATCAGTATTCATTATTATATTTGGTACTAATTTGAAATAAAGGTGAAATCAGACCTAAAGAATCTGTCAATATTCTCAAAAGCAAAAATTAGTCACACTAGGAAGAAAACAAATTCTTACATTTTTCCCTGCCTCATGAAATAACCCAAGATTGGAAATATAATAATTTTGATTAAACCTGATGGGGGGCCAAAAAACCAAGATATAAATTGCAATTATAAAAAAAGTACTTCAAATTTCATTCTTTTATTTGCTAAGCAATTTTTAGAGATCTTTACTGATTGAAATGCACAAGAGAAAAGTAAATTGTTTTGGAATATTTCCTAAAGCAATTGTAAAAAAATTGAAAGGTAAATGATTCTATCAGAAAATACTCCTAGATTTATAAAACCTTAGAAAAGAAAAGCTGTTTAGAAGCAATATCAGAGGTATCGATAACCTATATGAGAGGTGTCAATAACCCAGAAAGAGATTTCTGGGCAGAAAAGATGAATCCTGGAAAGTGAAGCGGTATAGCTCAGGAAGCAGCGAAGACTATGTTGTCTACGATGATGCCTAACCTGGTCCCCAAGCACCCAGCAGAACCAGCCTCGACTTATCACCCTACCTTGCACTCCTCTTCCTATAAGCTCACGTGTATTGCATCCATCTTTATCACCATCCCAGAGGTAGGGATGGTTTTAAGAATTAACTGGACTTGCGTTGCGTAACATTAGTGTTCAGAAGGTTGCCATAGGTAGATTAAACACTTTTTGAAGGACGACGAGCCCATAGTACATATATAAATTGTAGTATGTTTACAGGGATATAAGAACCCACTGGAGTGTTTCTTAAATGCTCCGTTTGGCCACCAGATGTCAGTGTATGATAAAGAATGCTGGAACACCGCTGCTTGTTTCTAGTTAGAAAGAATTGAAAAGGCAGTTTTGATGAGTTTAATTTGCCAGTGAAAAAGAAGAAATAAATTTGGAAGGTACTCCACTGGGAGAAGAGATGGTGAACAGGTGAGCATTTCTGGTTCCCACTAAGCATCAGTTACTGATACTATGCCCTAAAGATGGAAAAGTTTGTCTCCACTTTTCAAAAAAGTATCAAAAAGTATTTTTTTCTTTTTTAAGAAGTAAAAAGAGCATGCTAAGCACATAGTAGGAGCCCAATTAAGCACAAACAGATTAACCTAAGTTAGAAAAATCCTAGACTTTGTAGAATTTTGTTTAAGAATATGCAAAATATATAATATCTGCATAAATGACTAGGGATTTAACAGACTGATGGGAGCGGAAGTGAACTAACAGCCAAAAAAATCAATGCAAGAAAGTTATATTATGTAAAAAAATCAAAATTTCCAACAAATGACTGAAATTTCTCAAGATTTCATAATTAGACTTAGAAAATGTTTGGTTTTTTAATTAGCTAAAGCTTACATTACAATACAAAACATATTTTCAATATATGGAAATAAAAAGTACAATTCTCATGACCTGTTGATTCTACTTCCTCAATATGGTTCAGATTCATCCACTTCTTCCTAATTCTACTCTATTTATATACTGCAGACATTCCTAATTTCTCACGCTTATCTGTGCCTACCCTGCAGCTTTACTTCTTCAAACTCCTTCTCCCCCCTGCAGCCACAGGGATCTTCAAAAACACAAGTCTGGGCCAGGCGCTGTGGCTCACGTCTGTAATCCCAGCATTTCGGGAGGCTGAGCTGGGCAGATCACTCGAGTTCAGGAGATCAAGACCGGCCAGGACAACATGGCGAAACCATGTGTCTACTAAAAATACCAAAATTTGCTGGGTGTGGTGGTGTGGTGGTGTGCCTGTGGTCCTAGCTACTTGGGAGGCTGAGGTGGGAAGATTACTTGAGGCAGAGGTTGCAGTGAGTTGAGATCATGCCACTGTACTCCAGCCTGGGTGACAGAGGGAGATCCCGTCTCAAAAACAAAAACGAACAAAACAACAACAACAACAAAAACTCCCACAAGTCTGACCATTCCATTTCCTTCCTTTTTTTTTTTTTTTTTTTTTTTTGTTTGTTTTTTTTAGATGGAGTCTTGCTCTCTCGCCCAGGCTGGAGTGTAGTGGCGTGATCTCAGCTCACTGCAAGTTCCGCCTCCCGGGTTCACGCCATTCTCCTGCCTTAGCCTCCGGAGTAGCCGGGACTACAGGCGCCCGCCACCACGCCCGGCTAATTTTTTGTATTTTTAGTAGAGACGGGTTTTCACCGTGTTAGCCAGGATGGTCTTGATCTCCTGACCTCGTGATCCGCCCGCCTCGGCCTCCCAAAGTGCTGGGATTACAGGCGTGAGCCACCGCGCCCGACCGCCATTTCCTTCTTTAGATCACCAGCAACTTCCTAATGCCTTCAGCATGAAGCCCAGACACTTGCAAGGCTGAATAGCTCTTCAGGATTGGTCTCCTGTTTGCCCACGTAGACTGACTTTCCCCATCCTCTGTACCCCAGAAATGAACACTTTATGCAGGCTTCACCCACCATACAACTGCATGCAATGATGTTCTTTCTGCCTGAGAAATACTCTCATTCACACTTCATCATGTTAATTCTTACTTAGCCTTTAGATGCGGCTCATTTACCTCCTCTTCCAAGAATTATTCCACGATTTCATCTTTCCCAATTCCACCCCCTTATGCACACATAATAGGTTAAGTGGATATTATATATGTAAGCGTATGCAGCAGCATTTATGCATTGCAGCAACTATAGCTCTTTACTAAGTATTTTCTCCTTTTACTTATGATGCTCCCTTATTGTTCTATCTCATCTGGCACATATACACTTTGAATGAATGACCTTAGCTATCTGGTGGCTAAACCTTATCCTAAGAGATATAAAATCCAAGGCCTAGAGATGGGCTTAGTAGCCCATGCTTACAAATACTTAGTTATTTGTAGAGCTTGGAATAGTAGCCAGATACCCGAATCCAAGTCCTGGACTCTTTCCAGTGTTCTTGGTTGCTTCTATTGGCCATTCAGTGGGAATCACTACATAGACACATAGCAGAGATAATTATTATGGAGTATTAATAGAATGGCCCTGTCGTCTCAACTCTTCACCTTCATTCTAATGTAATGTAAGATATAGGAAACTTACAATCTTCATAGCCTAACATGGAGGGTTGCTAGATGTCTGTAGTCAAATGACTTCATAAAATATCAAAGTAGGTAAGGCCTGGGGTAAGTTTCCCTGATAAATAAGTATATTGGTTGCCACAGCAAAAGGAAATATTAGAATTGAGAAGGGGCAGAACAAGATGCTTAGTGAAAATTTTATTTTTCCAGGAGACACTTATCCTTCCCTGATGTTGAAGAAATCATAAGTCAATAAAGCATATTAAGAATCCATGAGCCAGTCAGAACTCTGGTTCATGGCCCCTTAAGGGACCAGAGCTTTCACAGCAGTATCTATCTGATTCTAGGAACAATAAGAATTAATTATCACAATACTCAAAAAACATAAAAGTAGCACTTGAAATGGAGGCACAAGAGAAAAATCCTCACTTATTCGGAAGCCTTCAGTGTAGATCTCCTAGGTCCTATATTTGGGCCTCTGACTTACCTATACAGCATTTCGTTCTCCACGGAAAATGCACTCCAACCCTGGCTCTCCAAATACTAATCTTGGGTTGTGAATCCCCTCAAGGGTCCTGCAACCTCTTAATGTCCCTTCAATGGGCGGGGAACCTGCTGTGAAATGACTGCTGCCATGTGAACTACTACCGCTGAACTTCATTCTTTGGCCTGGAGCTCCTTGAATATCTGTGTGCACCCAGAGAAGCCTACAATTGGGATAAGCTTTGGGCAGTGACCACAGAAGCATGGCCCGTGCTCCCCCAATAGACAATTATCTCATCCTCACAGTTAGCCTACATACAATTCTTGCCGGCCAGGGATTATTTTTCCGTGCACCAGTCTGAGATGCAGATGTTGCATCATTGCTCGTGTTAACATTCCAATATTTCCATCCACTGAATACCAGATCAGAAAGAGAATTACAATTTGACCAAAAACAGAAAAAAAAAAAAAAAGCATATTTAAAGATAAGATGAAAAAGGGAAGAAAATGTAAGAAAGTAAAGGCAGGTAGGGAAAATTAGGTAAAAATAGGAAGGGGAACTTATGTAGAGTTGCTATATCAGGGTAACATTTCAGCTTAATGTCATTGAGAATAGATTGTCTTATTCCTCAAGTGCAGATATTTAAATCTTACAAGAGATATTAGTGGTAATAGAAAGAAAGAGGAGATATGGTCAGTATAATAATGTGCTCCCTTCCAAAGCTGAAGTATTCGAAAAGTAGAAAATAAAAGCCTATCAATTTTGTGAGTGAGTGACAGTCTCTGGAGACACTCAGGTAAAGTGCTTGAGGAGCAGGGAGGAACCGAGGTTAGCATAGAGGCTTGTGGGTTGTCAGGAAAAGAAAAGATAGCGAAAATATGGGAATATGGTAATTTTAGTAGCCCAGTGCTTTATTTTCTTTTTAGGTTGTTAGAATGGGAGTACATTTTTCTGTAGGTTGAGGAGATGGAACAAGTGGAGGAGAAACTGAATGAGCAAGAACAAGAGAATTACTAGTCAAACAAATTCCCAGGGCAAGTTGGGAGAAAGAAAGCAAATCACAAATAGAAAGCTAAATGTTAAAAGAAGTCAAGATAATGTGTACTGTCTGACTTAAAACAACGTTTTTAAAAGGTAAATAGCTAAAGATTATAATATACCTTTGCAAATGGTGTCAATTTTAATTTGTTACAGCAACAGCTTGTAATATACATCTGTCCTGAGTACTAAATGTTATTCTCAGATAATAAACAACTTGATATTTTATTGGGTGAAAAACTTACTCAAACTTCCTGTGGCTTATTTTCTGGCAAAATCTATTACTGATACTTCATGTAATACCTTTCTAATGTAATGACAATTTAAATAGTTTAACGTCTTTGAGATGTTGAAGTATCTCAAAGATACTGGAAGGGAGCTTCATGAACAGTGTCAGTTTAAATTTTTTGCAAGTATCTTCATCTACAAAAGAGGATTCCAAAAACAAGATATGGTATACTCTCTTTTCTTTAATAAAATAAAGAAAATTCTGTAGGAATTGCTTTTAACATTCCTCTCTCCCACTATTGAAAGTTTATTTTCCAGCAGTCAAAATTGACATTATGTTTTACATCTGAGCAGTCACTGCATTTTTCTTAAATCTTTTGAATATTCCTTCGTAGATAGTTTTACTAGATTAAAACTGACCATCTTAAGCTGCCACATTTAAACAGAGGCTGAGTTTTCCATTGATTATCAATTATTTTACTTTTTACTATTGTATCATTGGAAACTCTCTTGACAGTTGCAAGTTGTTAAAATACTGCTTTTTTCCTCATTCTTTTGCTTCATAAATCACTACATCAACTATTCATGTAGATGCCAGAAAATAGGTCACCAAGCATTTAGCCACAATTATAACTACTCAGATAGAAATCAATCCTGTAATTTTAGACAAATAAATGTGAAAATACAATTTTTATCTTGTTCTCATCAACTATAAAATGTTAAGACACTTCTGCATCCAGCCTCCCATAAAACTGGGTTTGACACATTCGTGACTATTAATATGAAGTGTGTTTCAAATTCAATTTTGGGAGGGCGGGACCAAAATGGCCAATAGAAACAGAGGCGATCGGAGGCTCCCATTGAAAAGAAACCTAATAAGCGTATGAATCCTTCACCGCAACCAAAGTATCAGGTTCTCTCATCGGAACTGACTAGGTGGCTGGCGTGATCCACGGAGAGGAAGAGCAGGGTGGTGCGGCCCACCTCAGAGCTACACGGGGCATGGGAGCCCCCACCCCCCAGCCAAGGAAGGCAGTGAATGAGCATGCAACACAGCCGGGAAAACTGCTTTTTTCATGGAAATGGGCAACCCACGGATGGGAAGACCCCACTTGCAAACCCATGCTATGGGCACCTAGCATCCCAACCCCAGAGCTACGCACATTCTCAGCAGCCTCTCAGCTGGAACCTGCTTAAGCCTGCCAAGCTCCCAGGGGGAGTAGTGACCAGCACCACAGCTGTGGCTGCCTGCTGTCTAAGCCATTTATGCTCCTTGGCGGAGGGGCAGCAGCCAGCCCTGGGAGGCACAACTGCCTAACACACTAAGCTTCCTGGGCGGGGTAAGGGTGACATCCATTTCTATAGCTCCAGGCCATGCTTTTCCCCTGCTGGAGCCAGGGAAGCTGGACAGCTTGGTCCCAAGACTTGTCCCCCATAGCCCACCACACCAGCTGTGGCAGACTGCTGCCAGAGTGCCTCTTCAGGCCTGAGCCTGACCCATCCATCCTCATTGGGTGGGGCTTCCCCACAGCAACTCTAATAACTCCAGCCAGAGACTCAGGGACAGAAAATGGATCTCTCTGGGCCTGAGCCCATAGTGGGAGGGGTGGCCACAGTCTCTGTGGACCAGCAGACTCAGCCTTTCTTCCAGGTAGTTTTGAGGAATCTGGGCAGCCCAGACAAGTGGGTTTCTCTTAGCAAAACACACTCCCTCCACCAAGGGACAGTCAAAGTGATTCGTTAAATGGGTCCTGTTCTCTGTGCCACTGGGTGAGACCCTCCAATAGGGGTTGTCAGACATCCTATACAGGAGCAATCCTACTGGCATCAGATTGGTGCCCCTTGGGGTCAGAGATCCCAGAAGAAGGAGCAGGCACCCATCTTTGCTGTTCTCCAGTCTCCTTGAGTGACATCTCCAGGCATGGGAGCAAACCAGATGAATAGGGCCTGAAGTGAACCCCCAGCAAACCACAGCAGCCCTACAGAAGAGGGAACTGGCCATTGGAAAACAAACAAACAAACAGAAAGCAACAACAACAGCATCAACAACAACAAAAAAAGGCCCCATAAAAACCTCATCCAAGGGTCAGCAGCCTCAAAGATCGAAACTAGACAAACTCATGAAGATGAGAAAGAATCATTGAAAAAATGCTGAAAACCCAAAAGGCCAGAGTGCCTTTTCTCCTCCAAATAATGGCAATGCCTCTACAGCAAGGGTGCAGAACTGGACGGATGATGAGATGGATGAATTGACAGAAGTAGGCTTCAGAAGATGGGTAATAAAAAACTACGCTGAGCTAAAGGAGCATGTTCTAACCCAAGGCAAAGAAGCTAAGAGCCTTAATAAAAGGTTAGAGGAGCTGCTAACTAGAATAACCAGTTTAGAGAGGAACATAAATGACCTGCTGGAGCTGAAAAACACAGCACAAGAACTTCGTGAAGCATACATAAATATTAATAGCTGAATCAACCAAGTAGAAGAAAGGATATCAGAGTTTGAAGACTACCTTGCTCAAATAAAGTAGTCTTTTTTCTCTAGTCTTGCATGCAGACAAGACTAGAGAAAAAAGGAATGAACAAAGCCTCCAAGAAATATGGGACTTCATAAAAAGACGGAACCTACAATTAATTAGAGTACCTGAAGGATACAGGGAGAATGGAAACAAGCTGGAAAACACACTTCAGGATATTATCCAGGAGAACTTCCCCAACCTACCAAGACAAACCAACATGCAAATTCAGGAAATATAGAAAACACCACTAACATACTCCATGAGAAGATCAACCCCAAGATACATAATCATCAGATTCTCCAAGGTCAAAATGAAGGAAAAAATGTTAAGGCCAGCCAGAGAGAAATGCCAGGTCACCTACAAAGGGAAGTCTATCAGATTAACAGCAGACTCCTCAGCAGAAACTCTACAAGCCAGAAGAGCCTGGGGTCCAATATTTAACATTCTTAAAGAAAAAAATTTTCAACCCAGAATTTCATATCCAGCCAAACTAAGCTTCATAAGCGAAGGAGAAATAAAATCCTTTACAGACAAGCAAATGCTGAGAGATTTTGTTACCACCAGGCCTGCCTTGCAAAAGCTCCTGTATGGAAAGGAAACCCAGTACCAGCCACTGCAAAAACACACCAAAATATAAAGGCCAATGACTCTATGAAGAAACTGTATCATCTAGTGTGCAAAAGAACCAAATAGCATCATGAAGACAGGATCAAATTCACACATAACAATACTAACTTTAAATTTAAATGGGCTAAATGGCCCAATTAAAAGACACAGACTGGCAAATTGAATGAAGAGTCAGGACCCATCAGTGTGCTGTATTCAGGAGACCCATCTCACATGCAAAGACACACATAGACTCAAAATAAAGGAATGGTGGAAAATTTACCAAGCAAATGGAAAGCAAAAAAAGCAGGGGTTGCAAACCTAGTCTTTGACAAAACAGACTTTAAACCTACAAAGATAAAAAAAGACAAGGGCATTACATAATGGTAAAGGGTACAATTCAACAAGAAAAGCTAACTATTCTAAATATATATGCACCCAATACAAGAGCACCGAGATTCATAAAACAAGTTCTTAGAGACCTACAAAGAGACTAATAGGTCTCTACACACAATAATAGTGAGAGACTTTAACACCCCACTGTCAATATTAGACAGATCAACAAGACACAAAATTAACAAAGATATTCAGGACTGAACTCAGCTCTGGATCAAGTGTACCTAATAGACATCTATAGAACTCTGTACCCCAAATGAACAGAATATACATTCTTCTCAGTGTGACATGGCACTTATTATAAAATTGACCACATAACTGGAAGTAAAACACTCCTTGGCAAATGCAAAAGAACTGAAATTGTAACAGTCTCTCAGACCATAGTGCAATCAAATTAGAACTTGGGATTAAGAAACTCACTCAAAACCATGCAAGTATATGGAAATGAATGACCTACTCCTGAAGGACTCCTGGGCAAATAATGAAATTAAGGCAGAGATCAAGATGTTCTTTGAAACCAAAGAGCAGAGACAACGTACCAGAATCTCTGGGACATAGCTAAAGCAGTGTTAAGAGGAAATTTATAGCACTAAATGCCCACATCAGAAAGCTAGAAAGATCTCAAGTCGACACACTAACATCACAATTAAAAGAGCTAGAGAGGTAAGAGCAAACTAATCCAATCGCTAGCGGAATACAAAAATTAACTAAGATCAGAGCAGAACTGAAGGAGACAGAGACACAAAAAACCCTCCAAAAAAATCAATGAATCCAGGACCTAATTTTTTGAAAAAAATAACAAAATAGATAAACCACTAGCTAGACTAATAAAGAAGAAAAGAGAGAAGAACCAAATAGACACAATAAAAAATTATAAAGGTGATATCACCATTGACCCCACAGAAATACAAACTACCATCAGAAAATACTATAAACACCTCTATGCAAATCAACTAGAAAATCTAGAAGAAATGGATAAATTCCTGGACACATACAGTCTCCCAAGACTAAACCAGGAAGAAGTAAAGTTACAGAATAAACCAATAACAAGTTCTGAATTTGAGGCAGTAATTAATAGCCTACCAACCAAAAAAAGCCCAGGACCAGATGGATTCACAGCTGAATTCTACCAGAGGTACAAAGGGAAGATGGTACCATGCCTTCTGTAACTATTCCAAACAATTGAAAAGGAAGGATTCCTCCCTAATTCATTTTATGGAGCCAGCATCATCCTGATACTGAAACTGGGAAGAGACACAATAAAAAAAGAAAACTTCATGCCAATATCCATGAGGAACATCAAAGTGAAAATCCTCAATCAAATACTGGCCAACCGAATCCAGCAGCACATAAAAAACTTACCCTCCATGATCAAGTCAGCTTCACCCCTGGGATGCAAAGCTGGTTCAACACAGGCAAATCAATAAACGTAATCCATCACATAAACAGAACAAAAGACAAAACCACATGATTATCTCAATAGATGCAGCAAAGGCCTTTGATAAAATTCAACATCCCTTCACATTAAAAACTCTCAATAAACTAAGTATTGATGGAATATACCCCAAAATAACAAGAGCTATTCATGACAAACCTACAACCAATATAATATTGAATGGGCAAAAGCTAGAAGCATTCCCTTTGGAAACCAATACAAGACAAAGATGCCCTCTCTCACCACTCCTATTCAATATATTATTAGAAATTCTGGACAGGGCAATCAGATAATATAAAGAAATAAAGGGTATTCAAATAGGAAGATAGGAAGTCAAATTTTCTCTGTTTGCAGATGACCTGATTGTATATTAAGAAAACCCTGTCATGTCAGCCCAGAAACTCCCTAAACTGATAAGCAACTTCGGCAAAGTCTCAGGATACAAAATCAATGTGCAAAAATCACAAGCATTCCTTTACATCGATAACAGACAAGCAGAGAGCCAAATCATGAATGAACTCCCATTCACAATAGCTACAAAGATAATAAAATACCTAGGAATACAGCTAACAAGGATGTGAAGGACCTCTTCAAGGAGAACTACAAACCACTGCTCAAGGAATTAAGAGAGGACACAAAAAAATGGAAAAACATTCCATCCTCATGGATAGGAAGAATTAATCTTGTGAAAATGACCATACTGCCCAAAGTAATTTATAGATTAAATGCTACTTCCATCAAACTACCATTGACATTCTTCACAGAATTAGAAAAAAAACTACTTTAAATTTCATATGGAATTAAAGAAGACCCCATATAGCCAAGACAATCCTAAGCAAAAAGAACAAAGCTGGAGGCATCATGCTACCTGACTTCAAACTATATTACAAGGCTACAGTAACCAAAACAGCATGGTACTGGTCCCAAAACAGGCAGATAGACCAATGGAACAGAACAGAGACCTCAGAAATAACACCACACATCTACAACCATCTGATCTTTGACAAACCTGACAAAAACAAGCAATGGGGAAATAATCTCCTATTCAATAAATGGTGCTGGGAAAACTGGCTAGTCATATGCAGAAAATTAAAACTGTACCCCTTCCTTACACCTCATGCAAAAACTAACTCAAGATGCATTCAAGACTTAAATGTAAAACCCAAAACCATAAAAACCCTACAAGAAAACCTAGGCAATATCATTCGGGAAATAGGCATGGGCAAAGCCTTCATGATGAAAACACCAAAAGCAATTGCAACAAAAGCCAAAATTGACAAATGGTATCTAATTAAACTAAAGAGCTTCTGCACAGCAAAAGAATCATCAGAGTGAACAGGCAACCTACAGAATGGGAGAAAATTTTTGCAATTGACTCATCTGACAAAAGTCTAATATTCAGAATTTACAAGGAACTGAAATTTACAAAAACAAACAACCCCATCCAAACATGGGCAAAGGATATGAACAGACACTTCTCAAAAGAAGATGTTTACATGGCCCAGAAACATGAAAAAAAGCTCAACATCACTGATCATTAGAGAAATGCAAATCAAAACCACAATGAGATACCATCTCAGGCCAGTCAGAATGCCAATTATTAAAAAGTCAAGAATAGATAGATGCTATAGATGCAATCAGTGCTAGCAAGGCTGTGGAGAAACAGGAATGCTTTTACATTGTTGGTGGGAATGTAAATTAGTTCAACCATTGTGGAAGACAGTGTGGCAATTCCTTATAGATCTAGAACCAGAAATACCATTTGACCCAGCAATCCCATTATTAGGTATATACCCAAAGGAATATAAATCTTTCTACTATAAAGCCACATCCACATGTATGTTTACCACAGCACTATTTACAATGGCAAAGTTATGGAACCAACCCAAATGCCCACCAATGATAGACTGGATAAAGAAAATGTGTCACATATACACCATGGAATACTATGCAGCCATAAAAAAGGAATGATATCATGTCCTTTGCAGGGACGTGGATGAAGCTGGAAGCCATCATCCTCAGCAAACTAACACAGGAACAGAAAATCAAACACCACATGTTCTCATTCCTAAGTGGGAACTGAACAATGAGAGCACATGGACACAGGGAGGGGAACAACACACACCAGGGCCTGTTGCGGGGTAGGGGCGAGGGGAGGGAACTTAGTGGATGGGTCAATAGGTGCAGCTAATCACCATGGCACACGTAAACCTAGATAACAAACCTGTACATTCTGCACATGTATCCCGGAACTTAAAGTAAAATTTTTAAAAAATAAATGTTAGGGCATACTAGCTATGCTGTCTATGAAAATATATTTTGCATTTTTATGGTTCCTTTTACTTCAGCATTTCAAAGACGTTAAACTTATTTAAATTTTCATTATATGAGAAAGGTATTTTACCAAGTATCAGTAAGAGATTTTGCCAGAAAAGTAAACCACAGGAAGTTTGAGTGAGTTTTTCACCCAATGAAATATCAATTTGTTTAATATCTGAGAATAGCATTTAGGACTCATGACAGATGTCCATGAATTCAAAATCAATTTCAAAATAGCATGCCTGAGAAATTAAAAAAAAAAACAGTATTCATCATACAGCTATGGAACAGAAATTTATAATTTAGTCACAAAATAAAGAGAAATGGTATATTATTTTAATGAGAAAATTTCAAATATCATTAACTACTGTCTAGGTTTGCTGATGTCAGGAGTGATGGAAAATCTACAGCAGGTGAATCACATTATAGTCTGTAAATTCAATACTAATTTACTAGCATTACTACTTTTGAGAAAGTGCTGAAATTAAATTGCATTTGTTAAATGACAATTGTTAGGGAATCACATCAAACGGAATTATTGTTTCAAAATGGCAATTCAGACAGCCTCCACATTTTGATTTTTGTTGACCTCTGAGAAGTAAAATGTTGACCATTAGATAACGTTTCATGTAATTCTCCTAGCTTGAGAAACAGTATACATTTAATAAGAATATATTACCTCATTAATATACTTAGCTAATATAAAATATAATTTTTTCATTAATATATAATATACTTAGTTAATATTATAAGTAATATAGTTAATATAGAAGTTTAAAGTTAATAAAATATAGTTAGTGACTTCTTTACCATATTGTTTTATATTTTAATATTTTCCAACTGTTTCAAATATATTGTGTTTTATAAAAAACACGTTTGATGGTTATATTCATGTGTTACATTTCCAAAGCCTTATTTGTCCAGCATGAGGAGATATCACTTAAGGAAAAAAAAAAAAAACAAATCTTGAACATTCAACATGTTGATATACTTTGCTAATAGATTTTCCCCACATGACCTCAAGTTTGATTTTTATGAATGAAAGCCTTTTGCACTGCTGCAATGATGCATCAGTTGTTACATTAATTGGGGATAAAATGTCCTTTTAATGAAAATGGTCTGGAAATAAAAGGCAGCATGGGGAAGCAGGAGTTGTCACACTCTTGGACAGAAGGTGGAAGCAGCTAAAGGTCCTGGACTGTTCACAGGCCTTCTCCCTGTGCTTCATATTTTCACTCTTAAATATGAACAGTGAAACAAAACAGCTCCTCACTTAGGTTTTGTTATTTATTTTTGATTATAAAATAAATTATAACTAGAATAATGTAATTGTATCAAAATCTAAATAATCCAATCTTAACTAATTTTAATAAACACCAATTTATAAAATAATTTTGTATTTGAGGTTGCTTATGATTTTTTATTGTTTTATGGATGAGTCCATTTGTGTTTCAATACACACCTTTAAAATTAATGTAGCATTATAATGTTTTAATATCTGTGTGTATGATCTGCTCATTTACTTTTCCCTGAAATATGGGTTCATTCATTCTTTATTCTAGAATATAAAAAAAAGACAAACAAAAAAAAAAATCCTTTATCATTCCTCTGTCAAGTTCCAAAAGAATCCTCTTAGAATTTGTATTGAGATTGCTTCAACATTATGAAAATTGATAGGATGAATAGTTCTCCTACTCAAGATCATGATATCATTTACTGACGAGTAAAACTTGTCCCTCAGTAAAGTAATATAATTTGACTTTTTAGGTCCTTCACATCTATATTAGACTTATTTCTAGCAGATACAAGAAATAATAAAATAAAATTTTTAAACATTATTTGTTTTGTGACTAGTATATCTCTTTCCTCATTATTCGACTTTATTTTACATGATGAAAATCTAGAGATTTTTGTATATTTATGTTATACAAAGTAAACATTATTCTGAACTCTCTCATTATTTTCTATGAATTTTCAGTTGCTCGCTGCAATTTTGTGAATAAAATTACCTATTATTAAGTCTTCATTTCTGTAGCTAGTGCTTTAAATATATTATCATATTTAATCCTCACAAAAAACCTTAGTAAATAATATATGGTGTGAGATACATATAACTAACTGTAAAAATATGGGAAAGAGGAGAGACCACTGTGAAAACGGTAAGAGCTATTTGAATATGAACTGTTAAAATTATTCCTCAATTATATCATCCATCTCCAAGCCTTGAACGCTCATTGCTTTGCTCCTGGACCTTTTTTTCCATCCACTAACTAGTTATTCCTTGCCAAAAATTCACATCAACATATTCAAAAGCAAGCTCGTCATCTTTCTTCATGACCATTAAGTAACCTATTTTTCTTCTATGAATTCCTGTAACATTGTGTTTTATCAATTAAATGGTGTTTAGTGCATTCTACTTCCCTCATCTCCCTGCAGGATTATATAACCCTGGAAAGTAGATGCTAATTATTTATAAATCTTTGTAGGCTTTCATTGTTCATAAGATGAATAAATTCCAACCTCTCACAGGTCCTCTGACCCGGGGGGAAGTGGGGGCTGTCATCCTGGGGTGCTGATGACATGTGTGCAACCTTCTCACTCACACTGATGCTTCACATATGGCTCAGCACAGTGAACAATCCTCCTTGCTTCTTCCCTCACCAGGACACACCTCCAGAAACAGCCAGTGTAGAATGTAGGACTTTCACAGAACTAATACAGGCTCTCCCCAGAGGGGCTGTTCTAATGAAGACCAGGGTCCTATGTGGGATCATAGGGCAATGGACTTTATCACGGATTTAAAACAAAGAAATTGATGGCAGCTTTTCACGCAGGCACAACATAGAGGCAACGTACTTCTAGGCTGCCCATAACATGTGCCCCTTTAATAATAAAGATGATCGCCAAATTATGAACTGTCCCTAAAATAGCCTGTGAGGTATCTCATCTACCTGGAAGGGATTGGGCACTCTTAAATACAGTTGTTTCTTTTTTTTTGGCCTGAGATGGAGTTTCGCTGTTGTTGCCCAGGCTGGAGTGCAATGGCACAATCTCGGCTCACTGCAACCTCCGCCTCCTGAGTTTAAGCAATTCTCCTGCCACAGCCTCCCGAGTAGCTGGGATTACAGGCATGCACCACCACGCCTGGCTAATTTTTTATATTTTTAGTAGAGATGGGGTTTCTCCATGTTCGAACTCATGACCTCAGGTGATCCACCCACCTCGGCCTCCCAAAGTTCTGGGATTAGAGGCGTGAGCCACCACGGCCACAGTTGTTTCTTTAAAGACAAGTGATAACGGCTTAGCCAATATATTACAGAAATGCATTAGGTAGTTTATCTTACTATTAAAACCTCCAAAAGAGAAAAATCAATGTAAATTATTGTAGTGGCCCTTCATCCCCAATACATTTTTTTTTTTGTAAGCACCAGTGCCCACCCCTCTGTGTACCTCACCAGGATGCTTACGTCAAACTCATTAAGAGCCGCAGCCAGCTCGCCGATGCCCGTGTGGCCTTTGGCTTCGTCAGTGGGCGAGGTAGCTTGAGCAGCATTGGAGATGCCGGCGATGGCCTCCTGGACTTGTTTGAACACGTAATCTCGGTTGGCTCTCGTAGCGGCGACATCTGGGTGGCGGAGAAATGCTTGAGAGGCCGTGTACAACATTGTGGCATTCTTCTTCAGAGCCCCTCGGGCAGCTGCCATCTCATCCCGACAGTGAGGATCCTTCAGCTCCTGTGTGCGTAACACATGAAAGCTGTCACATACGTGAAATTTGCATAGAAATATTTGCAACACAGCTTGGAGTCACAGACTCTTAGTAACACGCTGAACTTCAGAAACCCTTGTGCTGTTTCTAGCTGCCAGGCCTTTGCATATACCCTTTTGTTTGTTTGTTTGTTTTATAGAGACAGCTAGGTCTCTATAGTGACCTAGGTTGGAGTACAGTGGTGTTATCAAAGCTCACTGCAGCCTCCATCTCCTGGGCCCAAGTGATCCTCCCTCTTCAACCTCTTAAGTGGCTAGAACTACAGGTACATGCTTCCACACCAGGCTAGTTAAAAAAAAAAAAAAAAAAAAAAAAAAAACTGTGGAAGTGGGGGTCTGGCTATGTTGCCCAGGTGGGCCTTGAACTCCTGGCCTCAAGGGATTCTCTCACCTCTGCTTCCCAAAGTGCTGGAATGACAGCCATGAGCGACCACGCCTGGCCTACTGTCCCTTCTATGTGCAATGCCTGAGCTTTCCTCCTCTGCCCTACCCTTTCACCTGACAGGGCTCCACTGACTTGGCACGTCCTCCACCCAACTTTCTAAGCTGTGTCCCCTTTCATCTGTTCCCACAAGACACTATTCCTCTCCTATCACCAACACTTCCTACTTTACTGTATTTTTTGAGCGTATATTCCTCTTCTATAACGTACCTCTAATGACAGCAGGGAGCCCTAGTTTTCTCATTCAGCGGCTCTTTAGTCATTAGCAAAGTGGCTGGCCTATAAGAGGCATTTAATAAAATATTGCTGAAATAATATAAAAACCAAGCCACCAAGAAAGTAAGTTGATTGCATGGGCCACACAGTTAGTTATGAACAGACAGAAAACCTGAAAACGTCAGTTTTCTGAGGCCCTACTTGCCTCCATATTCAATTACTGTTACAAATGGGAAACCAAACTTCTGATTTTTGCTCAGCACATCAGTGTCCCTTAATTATCATTTTCAGAATAGGGTTCCTTCTTTGTTGTTGTTGACAGCCTCTAATGGCAGCTCATCATTAAGTTTAGAGAACAGAAAATAACAGGCCAAAGATGATTTGTTTTCCTAGTTTTGGATGACAAAATAATACCACTAGGGAGTCTCTTTATCTCCATCGTTAAAGGCTGTTGTTAAGAAAATGTTCACATGATTTTCAGAAATGTTAAAGCAGGGTTGCTCTCTGAGAGCCATGCAAGATTGCCAGCTGTGTATCTCTGGGAGAATATTCTTCCAGCTGGAAAACATCAGTAAAGGGTATCTGAACCACTGGGCTTCTCTTCCTAATTTGCTCATTTGGCATATGATAGATGAATGACCTGGTAACAAGAAATTACATCTTCTGTTTTGTTGGTCAAAATAATTCTGAGACAAACACATTATATTTGATATCTAAGATTGTTAAGAAAATTGGTAATTAATGAATAATTTACTGAACCATCTTTTTCCCCCTTTGCTTAAGCATTAAAAGATGGATGCCAGATAACACAATTTCTAAATTGGGATTATCTAATTTGAGCCCCAGAGATGAAAATGGATAAACAGGTAACAAATATTTGAATGTATTCTCTACTGGGCAATGATTTGGGCACGAGAGGTAGGTTTCTCCCAAACAATCATGAAAGCCTTTATTAATGTCAGAACATCTGGTCCAGAAATTCCATTCCTGGGTATCTATACTAAAAAAAAAATAAAACGATAAAATAGATCTAAACACACAAGTGAGAAATGCGGGTTGTGAAAATATCTCCATAAAACACTTGAAGAAACATGTTTTAATCCTAAGAAGAAAACTGGAAACAATCTAAATATTGAATTACCAAGATTGGTGGAAAAAAAACTACTGAAACATTCATATTGGAGTATGGGATAATTAAAATTAGTTTCTAAAAATTAATAACATGAATATTTATAAGATAAATTAAAAAGCAGAACACAATACGCATATTCGTATGCATAGTATGATTTTAAATGCATTAAAATGTGAAGATAAATATCTGAAAAAAAATATACCAAAATATCAGCACCATATTCTTTGTGGGTGGTAGGGTATTATGTGTTTTTCCCCTTTCTTTCTGTTCTACTGTTTTTCTAAATTTTCTTGAAAGAGTCTGAACTAACAATCAATTAAAAACAAAGTATTAATGAAGTAAAAACAAATCATGTAGGTATTTTCATATGAACATCATATATATTCTCATGGCTTTTAATGTCAGCTACATGCTGATGGCCCATGTTTCCATCTCCAGGCAACACTTCTCTTCTATTTGATGTTTAAATGTGGATATCTCAAAATCAGCACATCTCTGTTGGTTATTTTAGGTGTCAACTTGACTGGATTGAGGGGTGTCTAGAAGGCTGATGAAGCACTATTTTGAACGTGTCACTGTGAGAGTGTTTTAGGAGGTGACTGGCGTGTGAGCCAGTGAATTAAGCGGAGAAGCTTCACCCTCAATGTAGGTGGGTACCATCCAGTCGGCTGGGGGCAAAGAGAACAAAAAGGTGGAGGAAGGGTGAATTCATTCTCTCTCTCCCTTCCAGAGCAGAACGCCCTTCTCCTCCTGCCCTTGGACATCAGAACACCAGATTCCTAGGCTTCTAGACTCTGGGGCCTGCACCAGTAGCCTCCTGGGGCTCCCTATCTCTCTCTCTCACTATTCAGAGTAACTTTGCTCCTGTTTATATTACACATTGGGCTACCATACAAGATTCCCTTTGGACAAGGAATTCTGCTGATAAAACACACTTAAAAATAACCACATAAACTAAAATCACATTTATGTGCCTGTCTCACAGAGGACCAACTCTTGGTTAAGTTACTAATCCCAGCCTCACTTAAGCCTGGTACAGAATGAACATTCAATAAATGTTTGTTGAGTGGAACTTTCCTGTTGGTCAGAGACATATTAGAGAAACTACGAATGGCCCAAAATGTTTTAAAAAATTCTGGAAGCAGTCAAAAGGATGGTGAAAGGATTTTAGGAGATCCTTCCACATTCGGAAATATTTTTTCTATGGCAAAAGAATAAAAACCCACTCGATGGGAACACAATACTAAAGGTATCCAGTGAGCAAACAGAACTAGCTGAAACTGAGAAATCCCTAGACAAAAAAGAGGCTGACATGGTTTGGCTCTGTGTCCCCACCCACATCTCATCTTGAATTGTAACCCCCACATATGGAGGGAGGGACCTATAATCCCCATGTGTCGGGGAAGGGAGGTGATTAGATCATAGAGGTGGTTCCTCCATGCTGTTCTCATGATAGTGAGTGAGTTCCCACAGGGTCTGATGGTTTTATAAGGCAGTTTTCCCTGCTCTTGCTCATTCTCTCTCCTGCCACCTTGTGAAAAAGGTGCCTACTTCCCCTTCCGCCATGATTGTAAGTTTCCTGAGGCCTCCCCAGCCATGTGGAACTGCGAGTCAATAAAATCTCCTTTCTTTATAAATTACCCAGTCTCAGGGCAGTTCTTTATAACAGCATGAGAACAAACTAATACTGAGGCTGAGGAGATCCCAGTTCACACAGCATCATGAGAGTGACTCATGCTCACCTGCACTCTTCTCACCCCTTTTTCCCTTCCTCCCCTTTCCCACTCCCCTCCCCTTTTCCCCCTGTTCTCTCTTTCTCCATTCCCCCACCCCCGCCTTTCCTCTCATTTCGTTCATGTTTTCTTCTTCTCTTTCAGAAAAATTTCACCCCACATACTACATATCCTGGGAGTGCATATGTGTGGTGGTGTTCACAAGACTAGGAGACAAAAAGTGAGGGCAAAGGGTGACATCCAGAGACTGACCACAGCACTACCCCACAGTTTAATATTTTTTATTTGACATCAGAGCTGTGTTCCTGCAGTGGATAGAAGATTAAGAGTGTGGTAGGGCTAGCAGGGTGGGTCCACCAGTGAAGCAAGTAATCTGTGGCCTGCTTATAGGTGGGGGCCAGAGAGTGGTCCGGAGCCCACCATGGCATCACAACTGGCCCTTGCAGGAAGCAACCTTTGTCATCACAGGTTCTTAGGGCATTTGATAGCAAGCAGATGCAGTTGATCCATTGTTCAGGCCTACAAAGCTATAGGGTTATGTAAACTCACCCATTTTCTCCCCTAGCATTCCTAAAATCTTTCCCACCTGTTGTCTTCTTGCTGCTACATAGTTAAGTTTCACCATCTCTTTTCCAAACTCTTTAAAACGGTTTGCAAGGTCTTGCTCATTTGTAGCATTTTTGACAGCTTCCAGGGCCTCTTCTACCTGCAGTGGTGAAAAACAACATATTTATTAGTGGATAGTATTTAAATATTATTCAACATATTAGAAATGGAATTTGTACCCCAAAACTCTAAAACACTAGTACGTGTTAACATGTAAATGAAAAAATAGGAGAAGAGTTCCTCTAACAATCATGTGTAGTCAGATTAAATAGTTGTTCAAGACTTAAAAATATTTTGTATATAAAAGAGCAATTGCTGAACTCCTGGTGCATATAAAATCCTGTATTTATTATATTTTATTAAAGTATGATTTGGAAGATATCGACCTTTAAGTAGAAACACTAAGGAAAATATATTTGAGAAAAAATATTGAAGTTAAGAAAAAATTCTAGAAGCCTTCAGAAGAGAAAATGGTTTACAAACAAAAGACTGGAGAAATTCCTGAGCTGCTAAAAATTTAGGACGGCATGAATCTGCAACCAATGTTGACAACATCTCTAGCACTGGGACTAAAGGGATTATAATTTTAAGCTGAGTTTATACCTCTCCATCCAATGGAAAGAGGAAATATTGATTCCTTGAAAGCAAGTGAATTTGAAGTTTTGTTGCTATTTGAAGGTGGTATCAATTGGAGTGGAATGGAGGTGGAGAGGATGATGGCAAGCACACCGCCCCATCAATGTGCCATGCTTCCAAATCCTTGCAAACTGTCTCAGTGAACTTTTCCATAGTAGCATTGCACCTGAATTGTGAATTTCATCAAAATTCCTTCATAGATAATTTAAGTTTTGAGAAGTATTATTCTCCCCTCCACAATGATCTTAACTTCAATATGGTGTGAAAATTTCCATAATTGGTAAACCTTTAAGTTATACCATCTGTGGACACCATTAAACTAAAATTAAGATATTGTGGTGAAGGAGTCCGCTAAGTCCCTGTCAGTCAGGTAGGGTCTTTATAGAAATAATTTCATCAATGGAAATAGCCAAGAACACAGTCCTGAGTGAACAAAGCACAAGACAGACGTGTTTTTGGAAAATCAACTGCTCTTAAACGTGAAGGGAGTCTGACAGAGGCCCCTCACTACTTCCATTTCCTGAGAGAGGAATGGAGCGAGAAGGCAGCTTTGAAAGAAAGAGTAATGAGAAATGCAAGAAATACTTGGGCAGAACTCAGATCAGCTCTTGTGATTTTGGGCAAATTAAAGGGCATTATATAGACAGTGCATTGTTTGACAATTCGGAAACACAAATGACAACTACAATGGCTGAAAATAACCATAGATTATATTAACTCAGATCTGAACTTAATTGAGGCTTGACGCAATCACAAAGGTGGCTAATTTCACTTCCCTATCAAGTGCACTGAGCAAAGGAAGAGAATATGTATCTAAACCAGTAATAATGAATATCATCAAGCCTTTTGTCCCAGAAATATGTAATACCATTCAATTTACCAAATAGGCTAACTCATCTTAGTAAGGAAAGAGTAGTAGCAAGCAAAGGAAGTTATTTGGAATGATATTGGTGGCAGGGGTTGGGGGGAGGTTAATCTAGATGCCACATAACGTTTATGTCCTGGATTGGGAAATTTAAGTTTCCATTCCCATCTTCTATGGAAAGCATGCATCTTCTTTTTTTTCCTAATTATAAAAATATGAAACGATGATGTAAATCCTCAATGTTAGTCATTCCCAATTCCTATCTAGGCTCTAATAGTGCTCATGTGAAAAAGGAAGTACGGTTGCAAAAGGAACTGTCATGTGTTAGGTTTTTTAGGCACTCAAGTCAAATTACATTTTATGGTACGGAAAGGCACTTTTAAAACATTTTTGTATTTTAAAGAGAATCTCGTATCTCAAATCTTTAAAACACCAAAATCAATGGTGGTGTACATTCTAATAGATTTATAATCATCTTAACTTGGCTATCAACAGCATCATTGAAAGGACAGTTCTTGGCAGCTAATTTGTTCCTGCTGCTTATTTGAGATGTAAATCTCTTCTTGGGACATAAAAACTGGTTCCAGGGAAAAGCAAAATAATTATCTCAGAGGGAGCTAAATTCTAGATTTGTTTTCTAATATATATAAAACAGGCTTCTCATTGGCTGTTCATCAGACCAATTTGGAATATTTATTTTACGGTGTTACACATAACTTATTTTCCCAGTGGTTTTCTCTGAAGAATCTAGATGCCAGTTTTAATTTGTTCTTTTAATTCAGTAAAATATTTTTTCCAAAGAAACACCAAGAATGGGGTCTTTCCGTGTAAAGGTAAACTTAGTTATATGCAGAGTTTGAATCCAGAAGGAGCTAAGAAGTCTAAAAGTTCTCATAAAGAATCACAGGGCAGAATCTGTCCAAGGTCTCACAGAAATAAAGGAAATGGAACCAAAGTCTGGATTTTGGGCACACACTGCTAGTAGATAGATGAGAGATGGAGATGGATGGATGGATGGATGGACGGATAGGATAGATAGATAGACAGATTAGATAGATGATTGATAGATGATTGATAGATGATAGATAGATTAGATAGATAGATAGATCGATAGAAAGAATATTGAAAGGATATAGAAAAAGAAGAAAAAATAAGTTTAGTGAACAGATACTATTGGCAATTCAAAATTAATATAAAAATTAAGTCTTTATTTTTGAACAGTCAAAGATTTTGAATAGTCAAGGATCTTTTGTTTTTTCTGGGCAGCTAGAGAAAGGAAATTGACTCCTATGGGCCAAACAAATACCTTGCTGTCAAACATTTACTGTTCATAGAGGAGTTCAGGACTCCAGTTGAACAAAGAGCAGAAGATACAGAAGAAGAGCCTGGGACACTTTAACCAACATACACCTGTCTGGGCCCCACCATGAAGAATGCTAAGTACAACTGTGTGAGAAGGGCTATGAGGTCAGATTGGTCTGGATTTGAACCCTGACGATGTCATTGGCAAGCTCTGTGATCCAGGGCAAGCTACTTAACCTCTCCAATCCTCACATCTTCATTAATAAAATGAGGATAATAATGTCTACACACTATGCACAGATTTTGTGGGAATTAAAGGAAATCAGAAATGCAAAATATCAAATCATACATATTAGCAAAATCATACATTTGCTTAGCAAAATGTATGGCAAGAATTAGGGGCTCATTAAATAGAGACACCAACTTGCTGCATGGGGGAAAATGCCTTAATAATTTTGAAGATAAAGGTTTTTATCTTACTCTTGGAAAGTCTGCAGATGACAGGGGCTCTGGCAGAACTAGAAAGGAAGCTGCAGAGAGAATACAGGCAGTGGGCTGCCTAGTGATGGCTCTAAGAAGGACACTGGTGTCAATGGCTCAGCCCTTTGATAAGGGGGAGGTTTGGAAGACGCTTATGTCCTGGATTGGGAAATGATTTCTAATGAGCTGACATAAAGGGATCCCTCAGAGGCAGCTGTCATACCCTTTCCCATTAAAAATGCCCTCATGATCTTGGACATTACAGCCAGCCACTCTTCTCCCACTGACCAGGCTGGGCTGATAAACGCCAAAGCCAGAACTCTTTGCTGAACCACGTATTTTTGTCCTTAATATTTATAACCAGTGCATAGATAAAGCTGAAAAGACTGACGCTTCTAGAGAAGACACTAAAATTTATTCCCAATTTAGTGGGTTAAGAAATTATTTTCAGAACTTGTCACTTATAACTCTTAAAATCTTGGCCTTTTCACAGGCCTGTTCAAAATAGCCTGTACCACCATTCCTAAAGCAAGCCTGTCTGCTCCTATTATTTAGTCTAGAACTGTGTCATATTGTTTGAGATAGTCATTAAATCAGTGTCTAATTTTCCTGGTTGAAACTGTACTTATTTACTTCAATATAAAAAAGCAGGCTGGGTATGGTGGCTCACGCCTGTAATCCCAGCACTTTGGGAGGCCAAGGTGGGCAGATCACGAGGTCAGGCTATCGAGACCATCCTGGCTAACATGGTGAAACCCCATCTCTACTAAAAATACAAAAAATTAGCCAGGCGTGGTGGTGGGTGCCTGTAGTCCCAGCTACTTAGGAGGCTGAGGCGCCAGAATGGCATGAACCCGGGAGGCTGAGCTTGCAGTGAGCCGAGATCACGCCACTGCACTCCAGCCTTGGCGACAGTGCAAGACTCCATCTCAAAATAAATAAATAAACAAACAAATAAATAAATAAATAAATAAATCAGTCCTATAATTCATTTATTCATTAAATACTTATGCAGAATCTACTATGAAGTCGGCATCTGGGGATGAGATAGTGTGGAACTGAGGAGTCTGGATACATCCCCGCCTGCACTGTGTGTTCTGGTTCCCTGTAGAAAATTGCTGGCCATACCATTACTAGAAATCGTTGTTGTTATGATTATCATTTCTGTTGGGACAGACTGACCCCATTACAGGGTTTTACTATTGATGCCTAAGTTGAGTGGATTTTAAGTGACACTGACAAAACTATTTAACGGATCATATGTAAATCTCTTGTTAGAGTCTACTTTTACAGTGGAATTTAAAAATATCTATCTTGGAAATAGGAGTTGGCCAAATGCATGAAAGAATTAATGCATGTAAGACCCGCCTTCTAACTATTGTACTTATTTAATCAGATACTCTGGTATGGCTACTGGTGTCTCAGCATTATCATACTTTATATTTCTGCCCCATAAAGATAAGTTGGTCTTCTTGATTAAATTGTGTCTTTCCTTGTCAACAAGGGAAGAAAAAAATGATTTCATCAGAAGCAAACAACGATTACATGCTAGTGTCATTGACGCTTAAAGTACCATGTTATACAAAGCACAACAATTTAGTTTATTATATATTTCCAAAGTTATTTTCAGTTTGTGCAAAAAAAAAATGACACCAGTGTCATCAAGTTCTTATGATATACAAGACAGTGTTCTAAATGGCTTACATCTATCTTATTTAGTCCCAAAAAAACAGCTCTTTGAATTTGATACTTTTCTTATTCCCATATGCTTATCCAACAGAGACTGAAATCAGAGCAGAGGAGTTGTATAACCTGTCAGAAGTCTCACAGCAAGTAAGTGTCGGAGCCTGGATTTGAGCCCAGGTAGTTTGCTCCAGAGTCCATACTCAATTTCTGAGCTATGCTGCATTGATTTTTCAGAAAGAGTGAGTTTCTAAAGGTTTGCCCCATATGATTAGTCTCCAAGTTCTATTCACTCTGTCTCTACATCCTGAGTATCTGTAAAATCTGCCTCTTTTTCACAATACGCACTGCCATTGCCTTAGCCAGCTTTTCATTCATTCATTGGCATAGATAATTTCAACAGTCTCTTTATGTGTCCCTCTTCTAATTCCTTCTCTATGCTGCTACCAAAATTATTTTTCTAAATCACAAATCTGAATCCAATTCTTAGTACTACTCAATGGCTCCCCATAATCTATACATAGAGTACAAACTAATTATCATGTTATCCAAGACCCTCCATAACCTGGATCTCTCTGTTCAACTTTGTTATTGCCTCTCTCCACCTTGCCCACTATGCTCCAACAACAGAATCACTGGTGTTTCAAACACTCCAAGACTCCTCTCTTAATCTCATGCCTTTGTTCTTTCCTTGGTTCATAAAACTCTTTGTAGTTGAAATCTGTTGCCTGACCTGAATCTATTATCTCCCTTCTTATGGTAATAGAACCCTATTTTCCTTCAGTAACATGCTCTTTTCCTGCGTAGGCTATCAAATCCAAAATCACCTTTTCTGCTCACACTGTGAAAATATGGATGGACCCCTGAAATACTACTCCTTTCCCAGTTGGCCTGACGTTAAGCTTTGTCAGTGGAGAGTATTGCATAGATGCTGCCAGAGGAAAGGGTTTGGTTCCTGGTTCTGGTGTGCTCCTTCAACAGGCTCCTGCAGCAGGGGAAGCTTCTCCAGCACCAGGCGGCCAGCAGCTTCCCCTCAGTATGCCCTGCTGGGCAATTCTGTAGCAGAATGTCTCCAGTGAGACATGCTTCCATGAGCAGCTTTCTTATACAATCCAAAGGGCAGATTTCTAGCAAGCTCCATTATATTGTGGGGCACCTTCGTGACTCCTTTGTCATCAAGTGACCCAAGGCCACACCCTCCAACAACAACTGGATCTCAGGCCTGCTAGGGTGGGGTCCTCCCTAGACTGCCCTATGCCAGCTCCAGGGGTAGCAGCTTCTCCTCATATCTGCCATTCCCATATTCCTTAGAGTTCTCGCCATTTCTTATGAGCTAATCCCTTGTTATTCCAAACTGCTATTAGAGTTAAGAATTATTTAAATGCTCCCTGTTTAAACGACTGTGTGGTTCTGTTCTCATCATTGGACAGAATGATTCATCCCCCAACTCTTTGATGGGGCCAACTCTTTCCATTTATCCCCAACTTTCAGCCCCCAGCTTGGACTTGAGACTCTGACTTACAGAATCTAGGCCCAGAGACAGGTTTGAGGAGAGGCAAACCTCATTTAGTTCAATGAGACCCAATCTTGAAACCTCCCTCCCCCAGCCACATCATCCTTTCTCATATTATCCTAAACTGTGCAGCAATACAATATGGTTGAACTGATCCCATTTCCAGCTTGGGGTGAGCAAAGAGCAGGAGTCCTGACCATGTTAACTGAGAAATTAGCATATTCTGTTATCCATCTAAATAATTAACTCAGAGATATGCACATGACTGAGAGGCCAATTGTGCCTAATAAGATTGTAGAAAAAAAATTTTTTTTGAGCTATCAGGAAAGAGAATTTCCTCTTTTGTGCTATTTTTAGTCTAGGATCATGCAACCTTCAAAACGGTTGGCAACTGCTTTGAGACTATGAAGCCACCTATAAGGGGCTTCAGAGAAGAGAGCCCTCAGTGAGGAGGAGAAAGAAAGAAAAACCTGGTCTTTGTCACCTTTGCACCTTGAGCAAGTCTTGCTTGAAGCTATTGCCTCTGGACCTTTAATTTGGTGAGCTAAAATATTCCCTTTTTAAAAAACTAGGTAGAATTAGGTTTTCTGTTATTTATGAAAGAAAGCATCATAATTATATTTTCCTTCTGGGTGAGACTACAGCAACATGCACCCTTTCCTAACATGCATTGCACTCTATGCTAATGTCCTAATGTCTCCCCAGTAGCCTGTAAGGTTTTGAAGGCAGGAGCCTAGTCTTATTCACCCTTGAAGTAATACATCTTGGCACAGTGTTTTGCATATTGTCAGCACCTAATAAGTAGTTCTTACATGTATAACTGAATAAATAAATTTTGAACAATGCAGCTGCATGAAACTAATATCATGATAGCTATGACAGAAAAGATATGCTAAAAACCTGGGCCATATTTTCTGCTTTTATAATGAGAGACAAGGCTATTTTATAATACCAATTGACTGTTGTTATTCAAACACAAGAGCCACATTAGAACTTCAGGACTAAACAGTAGACTTGAGAAATAATACACTACTGAGGCTGCATGAGGCTATTTGATGCTAAACTCACAAAGTCACAGTTAATGTCAAGATCATTATGTCTCATCAATGACCCCCACCCCCACATTAGAACAGCAGCACTATATTTGGCCCTTGGTAGCCACTAAGGAAACTTGACTTCTGGAGAAGCTGACTAAGGGTTGCTATTTTGTATCTTGCTATTCCATTTTCTAGAGAGAAATTATCAAGTAATCAAGAACATTATTATCCCAAGATCTAGCCTGAGGATAGAAAGAAGGTGATTGTCTTCTCTGACATACACATCTAGATGAGTTTATGTGTCGTGCTATCGCTCATGCTAATAATTGACAACATAATCTGATTACATTAGTTCAGAGCCTAGGGAAGACAAATGTCCCTCTTCATGATCACTGATTGACATGCAAGATTCCTTTAAAATTCCGGATGCCACATATCAACTTAACACACTGACAATATGAACTGATTGCAGGATATTCCAGGTATCTGGCTAGGAAATCATTTGCCAGCAACTTCAACAATAAAATTGATTATAATTCAGTATTTTTAAATGGTGTCTGACATGTAAATGATTACTTTAGCTTTACTCAGAAACACTAAATTCTCACTTGGGTGCTAAGCGATGACTAGAACTCTAAGTCACCCACTGTTCTATCACTATCCTCCTGAATTTAAAATAACAGCAGCAGCAAAAACCTTTTGCAGTCATGTGAATCTTTAATATAATATACTCAAAGAGAACTCAATATTAAAGTACCACAAATACTTGCATGATAGAACAAGTAGCATAACTTGAGCAACTAAGATATCTATGTGTTATCTGAGAAGAACTTCTCAGTAGCCACATAAATTTAAGTTCCTAAACATAATTGTCAAGTAGCAAAATGCAAAGACCTACACGCTGCCAAATCACATGACCTCAGCAGGGCTCCTAATCCTTTACTCATTTTTAGAGGCCGAACAACATTTGCCCATGATTACTCAAGTGACTATTCTCCATCAACCTGGCGAACTGCTGACGAAAAAACATGAATATAAGTTGCTGCGAAAAAAGGTAATTCTCTCCCTGTTCCTCCGAGTTACTCAGAGATGAGAAAAATTAACATCTGGAAAGAACACAAATAAGATTTTGACATATGGCCTGAAAGATAAAAAGTAGAATACTATGTGTAACGCTTAAAGGTAAAAGAGATATGTAGCAGTTAACACAGCAGGAGGCTGTAGTCTCACTACAGGGTATTACTCAATCTGAATCCAACTAGAAAACCAGAGTCACTACTTTACTCTTCTTAGAAAGCAACTGTCATTCTTTTCTTTCTCATCTATGTTTTATCATCCAGGTGGTAAAGAAACTCATTGTTTATTTAAAAAAATCCTTGAGAAAGGTGTAAATATTTTCTAACTTGCTTCATCAAAATATGTAAGGCTATTTGACATATTCTTCATCCTGAATTACAGAAAAACAAATAAATAGAAGCTTGTAGACAATACGTTACTTTATCAGTCCTGAGAAGATATGCTTCTGCGCAAAAGAACTGATATACTACTGAGTAGAACTATGTGCTACGTTTGTTTGCAACGAATTATTGACATATTGTCTTTTTTTAGGGGGTAGGGGCAATAGCTCATGAGAGAAAACACCAGACGGCACCAGAAACTGTAGTTCCTCACTTGCTCCACAAGATAGCAACATTCCACCACAGCTGTTTGCTACAGACGCTGCACTCTAAGTAGAACAAATGTGTTATTTAGTCTACAATCATTTTTAATTTTACTACTGACAGTCTGACAGGACTATTTAATATTGCCAGGTTGACCTTTCCATGATTTTGTGCTAAATCGTTTAAAAAAAAAAAACTTCCCTTACTCTGCTGTGTGGAGAAGAGATTGCAATTGACTCCCCATCAGCAGGCTTCTGTGATCTGATGAGCCAACAGCACTGGTCAAAACAGGAGGGCTGAGAGGCAGGACTGCAGAAGGCAACTGGTACCACACATGGCGTCATCGCCCTGGATTTATCACACTTCTCGAGTGTGGAGTGTAGACAGTTCAGCAAGGATATTCAGCCCATCATCACCCCCTGACAGTTGCTGACAGGGCCTTACACAGCACAGCAAACAATGACATATGAGATGTAAGGTTAATTTTGTTAGGTTCAGTCGTATTATTTCCTTGCTGGGGTAAAGGAAGATTGTCCTTCTGTGGAAAGACTTATCTAAAAATATTGCCTTCAGAGACTAACTAGGCTGTAAGGGAAAGATAACAAAACCTTTCTTCCAACATACTTGAGAAGGAAGTTTTGTGTGACTGAAAAGATGGATATAACAGAGACAGACTGGAGGCATGGCAGCAAGTGTGGCAGCCTACAAGTGGTTCCAGTGATCTTACACTCCCTATTCAGCTGCCATTGACAGGACACTCACTTTGTGCCATTCTCTGGGATAAGTGCTTCACAGGAATCGTCCCCATTCAAACCTCCCCACCACCCTGAGGGCTCCACTGCCATTAGCCCCACTTTAACAGATGAGATATCTGAGATTTTTCTGGTAGGTTACCACACAGATGGCAAGTAGATACCAAACCAAGATTAAACCCAGTTAGTCTGACTCCAGCAGCTAAATGGTTAATTATAGTACTGTACTGCCCTTCAACAGCCTCTGAAATAGGTAAAGTCTCTCCTCAAATTGCTCAGCTCATCCAATTTCAAGAGCCTTTCCTGGCTTTTCAGAACCCATTCCCTGAAAAATTCCTAAGAAGGAGGAAAAAAAAAACAACTTCCAAGCAGTTTCTTGGTGTCCCTTGCTCCTCAGGGACCTGTATAGAAGCCATAAAGAGATATATTTCCTTTATGTTTATGACAGCGGAGCTCAGGCTGCAGGTGTTGGAATTTGAGGCCTTTCATATTTTTCCAGAATTTATACATAACTTGGAAATCTTGGCTATTTTATTGGGGCCATCTTGGGTAAAAGATCCTGCCCAAGGTTTTTGACAGAGAATAGTTATGATTTAAGTAATTTCTTGATGATTCCTCCTAGCGAACAAATCTGAGCTCAATGGTGAGGTGAGAGCAGGCTCTCATTATTCATTTCCTATCTCCCCTGGTCCCTCCTTATAACCTGCTTTCACTGATAAAGAAAATAAGACAAGAAGATTGGCTGATAGGAAACATGACAATCCAGGAATGCCCAGGACAGCGGGGAAACCAAGCGAGCAATTGGTTTGTTCTCCAAAAAGGAAAATGTGGTTTGCATCTCATCATCTAAGGACCCTGCAATCAGTCCAGAGTTGGTGCCAATTGTTCAGGAATCATATTTCACTGAGGGTATGGAATAGGGATTCTCTAAGCAGAGGCCATATTCCCAAGCAGCCAAGTTACATCATCTTTGTTAAAGTGTTGAACCATCCTTGTTGCAACTAGATACCAATCAGCAAATAGAAAAACAGAAAAAGGACCGGTAGTCAAGGACTGGGGAGGTAGCCTTAATCACTATTTGTGATGAGAGCAGGGCTTCACCTCTATTAGGAAACAAAAGAATTAAAAGAAACCATGAAAAGCAAGGCACATAGAACGGTGTTCTATGGGTTAGTGGGACAAGTATGTGTCCACCCAGAGAACCAATCCAGGTATGTTAGATGCCAGGCTTGGTGAAACAAGATTGACTTTAGCCCTGGGAAGTGTGGATGGGACCCCTTTTTATTGCCAATATATGGTTCAAAATCCATATATCTACAGGAGAGCAAGGCTAGAGTAGATAGCAAAATATATTCAACATGTAATCCACACTAACGTGGGCACAGGTGGTCAGCTACTCAGCAGAGCTGACCCCAACCTGAACTATCGCATGGACCAAGATTGCTCTGAATCTGGAGATAGAACAAAGGCAGGTCCACCCTGTCCAGGCTCTGTAGCCTAAAAGAATGTACTGTTACACACTCCAGGAAGTAAGGAGAAATCTAAACTCTCAGTTTTTAGAAAAAAATAATTCAAGTGAGTCTTACAAAACTCTTTGAATATACTATTGAATATAATTTTATTATTAGAAAAAGTTGGAGGTGGGCACCACATGGATAGGTAATGAAGTGATCTGGTGAGCAATGAAACATCTAGAGTAGAGGCCAGAGCCGTAATACACACGATCAAGATTGCCACTCCCATAAAGAAAGTTTTGATAAGTTCTACATACGTACAATTTTCAGATGGGATAAAAGTCTCATGACATCTGCCATGTCCGCCAAGATGAGTAAGCGTGTCACCGCGGAGAGTAAAGCCCTTGCCGCCCGCACCATGGTGCCGCGCTTTACCGACGAGCAAGGGTCATCAGCAAACTCGGAGGAGGCGATCCGCATCGTCTCACCTGGAAGACAGACACGGAGAGGCAGGTGGGTAGACAAGAGGCTTAGAGGCTGGCCATCCTAAAGATCTGTGAATGGACCATTACTGTTTTTATTGCAAAACTCTGATGACCAGGTGGTATTTCTGCCACCTCTATTGCAGCAAAGAGCCCTTTAAGTCAAGTACATCAGTGCATATGGACAAGTGCTGTGGACCAAACAAGGTGCTCATTTCACACTGAAGTATGAAGTCATGCTTTTCACATCCATAAGGAATATATTTAATTCCATTTGTCTAATAGTTGAGATGGATTTGCCTTGAGCTTAATCATCCTCTCTCCGCATTTGCCTTGGAACCAATGATACCAGGCAACTTACCATGCAACTCACTGAAGTTACTGACAGTTAAGGTACAAAGTTAATTGTTCCACAGATAATCGAAAGTTAAGACCTTGGCCTCATTAACACTGTACTCTTAATTGAGCTAATCAGACAAGAACACATCATAGAGGCACCCAACATCCAATCTTCTAATCTTCTTAGTAACCAATTTGCCAATATAGAGAACATTTAGAAGAGAACTGAACCAATTAAACAAATGTTTACCAAACACACACTTGTGTCAGATTCTGTACTAGGCTCTGTGATTACAAAGTTGACTAAGAACATCCAGGCACAAGAAGTTCACAGTCTCATGAGTAAACAGGTATGTCAACACATAATCAGAATACAGTAATTAAGTGCCATACGAGACAAGATTAAGAATGTAGGCAACATAGAGGGGAGAGGTATTTGCTCATTTACTGTGAGACTGGGGGGAAGCTGCCCATTTTAATGGGATGCAAAAAAGAAAGAGGTGTTCACCAGGAAAACAAAGGTGGGGAGGGGATCTCAGGCAGCATGAACACTTTGTGGGCTCTGAAGCCTGGAGCCTCATGCTGAGTACAGAGACCTGAAGTTCTCTGGAAGAACCCACGAGGAAAGGGGCTGGAGAGAGGCAGTAATGCCTAGAACACCATGTAACAGGTTTGGATTGTACCCTCAGCAGGGTGGGAAGTTACAATAATAGATTTTTATTTTTGGAAGATTATTTTAGTCATATTACATAAAATAAACTGGAGGGGAAAAAGACCAGGACAGAGAAATCAGTTAATAGGGTAAATGCAGTTTTAGTCTGAGAGCAGTGGTGACAGCCTGGACCAAGGAGATGGGAGAGGAAGGGAGTATAAAATGCATCTGTGTGACACAACCAACCGATCTAAGGGCTGATTAGATGTGAAGACCAGACAAAAGGTTCAAGCTGACGATGAGGGCTGACACAATACCACAGTCAGGTATATATTTGCACCGAGGGACCCAGGAGTGGAAACAAAGAGATAATTAACAAGGATTGAGACTCATAACCAAATCAGTGGGTGGATATCCACTTTGGGGACTGAAAACTGTGAGAAACCATAAATGGAGCTTCATATAGCAGAGTGTACACAGGGGTATAAAAGCTTCAATAAACTTGAAGAGTACAGTTGATATGACAGATTTTTTAACTCAAGATCAAACAATTTATTCAATTTTTGTAGTAATGATTACTACTCACCTACTAAGCAAAATCTAGCTCATTTAAATAAAGCCAATGATAGCATGGAAAGTCTGTGCATCCTGTAATTAGTCCTAAGTCATAAGAAAAAATAAAAAACACCTCTTACCATTTTATAGGACGATCAGAGTACAAAGTAATTCTCTCAGCTAGTGTGGTAGTTATTTAAACCCTCACAGTGATACTTTTTATACTTGGGAATGTGTGCATGTAAGGAAATATATTGCACTGTCGGATTTTTTAAAGAGGCTACCATCTACAATAAGCATTTTATATTGCTAACCAGCTTAGCCTTTTTGCCTAGGCACACACAAATAGCTTGATATATTAAAAACAGCATGGGAGAAACTTAAAAATTCATTACTCTAGTGGCACAATGATGAGTTTTCAAGATGTATGGTCCTAGAGCTCAATCCAAGTGTCCCACCCTTGCCACAGGGTTACATACATCTCCACCTCTTGTCCCTCCTCCTCACAAATAAAACGAGTCATTGGCAAATATCTGTGTGGTGAGGGGAAGAAAGCCACCTTTTCCCCACTTTATACAGTGCAGGTAGAAAGAACATTATACACCAAGGTAAATCCAACAAACTATTGGTAAATGTGCCACAAGTACAGCTAGACAAATTTGTGTAAGATATTAACAGATAAGTCAGCTACTGTTGAAATAGATCCACTTATTCAAGGGAAAGGGAGATTTATTCTGCACACGAACCCAGGTAGCTACATGGTTGATCCCAGTTCCTGCAGGCTAAATCGGTATGAGCCCTAGCATGGCTAAAACTAGGTCACTCAGGTAGGGCTACTGGCAGAACAGAGAGGCCCAGGAGGAGAGGCCAGTCACACACCCCTTCCCTGCAGGTGGAGCTTGTGCATTACTTGAAGAACCATGCCTAATCCAATATGTTTTCAAGTTGAGATTGAACATTCGGAATGAACCAACATCATTGAAGACAGGTCTTGCCAGAACAAGGGGCTCTGGAGGGCCCAGAATGACTCCTTCCATCTGTCTTAGCAGCACCATCGGGCATCTGGCAGAAGTGTACTGGCACTTCATGCAGATGCCAACCATCTGGTCAGCAATACTGCTTCAAAGCCGATGGGTGACACGTGTCAGTGCAGAGCTCTTAGGTGGAGCTAATCAACCTGGGGCCCACGGCAGGCACCCCAAGAGTGGCTCAGCAGATGTCCATGAGAGGGAGACAGGGAAGAGACAGACAGAGAGAGAGAGAAAGAAAGAGAGAGAGAGAGACCCACGTTAGAAAATGCCATCTACCTTTCTGGATGGAAAACTAACACTAAATTCTGAGATTATTCTAAGATAAATAGAAGATTATTTCATTCAATGTAAATTAAACTAAAAGCTCATTTTAAGCAGATACAAATGATTTCACATTGTTAAGGATTCCAAAGGAAAGGCAACCTCAAATCAGCTATAATTTTAATATGTCTTATGTCCCTGCAGCTTTAAGATTACTGAAGCAAACTGATAAGCAAGTTTATCAGGATAAAATTAGCTACTTTCCCAGGAATGTAGAGAAAAGTGTTTTTTCTATAAGATTGAAATATTTCGCTAAGAAATAGTATGCATGTGTAAGAGGGAAATGGAGCAGTGATGAGAGGGTACAAGAGATCTGCCTGCTTCTTTTATATACATTCTTGTTCAATCTCATGTACTTGATTATAGACCTAACTCAGAGCAACATTTCCGTGGTAAAGCCTTTGATGTCCTCAAGGCACTACAACCTGCTGAAAAGAAGAAAACTTAACATTACCAAATAAAGGACCAAGGGAAAATAACAATTTTAACATGCATGTAGTGCTTCTATATAAAGGCTTATTATATAAGTATTGTTCTAAAAGCTTTACATGTATTAACTCATGGATGAAAAAGGATAAACAAAATCACATTGACCTGGGTTCAGATCTCGACTCCACCCCGACTATTACCAAATATGTGAGCTAGTGCTTATTCAACCTTTGTATTTCAGTCCAGTCAACTGTAAAATGACAGGGAAAATAATGATAGCTGCCTCACAGACTGCCATGAGAGTTAAAATTAGAGATGATGCATTCAAAGCACCCAACATAGGGCCTGACCCATAAAGGGTGATCATTATTCATTAATACCACTACTATCACAACCACTTCGAGCATCCAAAATGCAGTAAGAAGAGTTGGTGAACTCCTCATTACAGGTTTAAAAGTGTATATTTTGATTGGTTTCACTTCTTGTGTTTCTTCCTTAGAAGCAAGACAACATATGCTCAATAAAAGTACTTATTGTTTGAAGATAGAATAGATACAAAAAAAATGGTGCTCAGCTTTTAAATCAGTGCTTATTCTGGTTCCTAGGCTACCCTGAAGGCACTGGGATGAATACATAATTGTGCATCAGCTTGAGGTAAGATCAGTTCAAATGTGGAATGATGCAAGCCAGTAATAATAAACACAAGAAAAGGATGGCATGGGCTGCGTGCGGTTGCTCACACCTGTAATCCTAGCACTTTGGAAGGCCAAGGCGGGTGGATCATCTGAGGTCAGGAGTTCAAGACCAGCCTGACCAACATGGAGAAACCCCATCTCTTCTAAAAATACAAAATTAGCCGGGCGTGGTGGCGCATGCCTGTAATCCCAGCTACTCAGGAGGCTGAGGCAGGAGAATCACTTGAACCTAGGAGGTGAAGGTAGCGGTGAGCCGAGATCACGCCATTGCCCTCCAGTCTGAGCAACAAGAGTGAAACTCCGTCTCAAAAAAAAAAAAAAGAAAAATAATAAAAGGAAAAAAGAAAAGTATGGCATGTGGAAGGCAGAGCTTTAGGATTAAAAAAATCAGGTAGGAATCAGATCATGAACCAAAACAGCACAAATATCCTGTGGCTCTTTCCTTGAAGGAGGGGCCTGCATGTAAGGTCAGCAATCTAAATGCTTGACAACTGAACTGCTGAAAAACCGTGAGAAGCAAGGAAAAATGTGTGGTGAAAAGCAAGATTCAAAGAGTGCTGGGTGAATAAAATGAAAACCTCAGAATCGTTCACGGTCTTAGAGGCTGAAGAGGATTTAACTTGTCTTTTTTATCCAGCCTGGTCAACATAGTGAGACCCTATCTCTACAAAAAAATTTTAAAAATCAAATTGCCAGGGTAGTCCCTGCTACTGTAGAGGCTGAGGCAGGAGGATGGCTTAAGCCCAGGAGTGTGAGGCTGCAGTGAGTTATCATTGCACCACTGCACTCCAGCTTGCGTGACTGAGTGAGACCTGTCTCAAAAAATCAAAACAAGGTGCAGTGGCTCACACCTGTAATCCCAGCACTTTGGGAGGCCGAGGTGGGTGGATCACTTGAGGTCAGGAGTTCGAGACTAGCCTGGCCAACATGGTGAAACTGCGTCTCTACTAAAAATACAAAAAATTAGCCAGGCGTGGTGGCTGGTGCCTGTAGTCCCAGCTACTAGGGAGGCTGAGGCAGGAGAATTGCTTGAACCCAGGAAGCAGAGGTTGCAGTGAGCTGAGATTTCACCATTGCACTCAGCCTGGGCAATGAGGGTTAAACTCCGGCTGGGCGCGGTGGCTCACGCCTGTAATCCCAACACTTTGGGAGGCTGAGGCGGGTGGATCACAAGGTCAAGAGATCGAAACCATTCTGGCCAATATGGTGAAACCCTGTCTCTACTAAAAATACAAAAATTAGCTAGGCGTGGTGGTGTGCACCTGTAGTCCCAGCTACTTGGGAGGCTAAGGCAGGAGAATCACTTGAACTCGGAAGGCAGAGTTTGCAGTGAGCTGAGATCGTGCCACTGTACTCCAGCCTGGTGACAGAGCGAGACTCCGTCTCAAAAAAGTGAAGCTCCATCTCAAAACAAAACAAACAAAAAAACTTTTCTTTTCACTCTTTCAGCAATGTCAAGCATTGGACTTACTCCCTGGAATCAAATGATGAAAACTGGAACTAGTGTGAGAATGAAAATGAAGAAAAAGGCAAACCACAGAGCAAATGTAATGAAACAGCCAGAATAAGAGCAGATTAAGACATGAAAAGCCACGTAGGGAAAGGAATTTCAATGTATTTCCTATACCTTGTGTGGTAATTTACATTGTCAACATTTTTGCTATAAAATAAATATGTGCTCCTTAAGAGAACTAAAAAAAATACAATTAAAAGAAGCCAAAAGAGCATTCACATCTTAATAACCAAGGACAACATCTGATGAGCTAGCTTCTAGAAAGTTCCGTATGCCTATATTTTTAACCAGCAGTTTTCACACATAATAGCTACAACTGCATATCATCTTTTGTCTAAATGCATAATTCTCCTTTATCTAATTACATAAATTATCCAACATATACTGATAGTTCATGTTTTTTATATTTCTCCCTGTATTACAGAATTCTTAGAAAAGATGACAGAAGGCTGGGTGTTGTGGCTCACACCTGTAATCCCAGCACTTTGAGAGGCTGAGGTGGGCAGATCATTTGAGGTCACGAGTTTGACACCAGTCTGGCCAACACGGTGAAACCCCATCTCTACTAAAAATGCAAAAATTAGCCAGTTGTGGTGGCATCTGTAATCCCAGCTACTCAGGAGGCTGAGACAGGAGTATCGCTTGAGTCTGGGAGGCGTATGTTGCAGTGAGCAGAGATCACACCATTGCACTCCAGCCTAGGTGACAGAGCGAGACTCTGTCTCAAAAAAAAAAAGAAAGAAAGAAAAGATGAGAAAAAGGGCAAAAATTTCCAATCCTCTTAACCAGTTTGTTCCCTTTTCACGATTACCGACACCTGCTAACAACCTTTTTCACATGTATTTTCCGTGAAGTACAGATCCTAAAGGATTCTGAAAAACGGATCCTGTAGAGCAATGCAGAAACTAAAACATGTTTTTAGAGAGGAAAGCAACATTGGTGAGGGAACCTGACCACAGGTTCCCAAAGCCTTAGCCAGTTCTGCAACTCAAACTGTGCATCCCGATTGAGCTCACACACTTACAGAGACTGTGTGAAGGAAAATACATAACAGAATCTTAAAATGGTAATTCAGTTAACAATGTCCAACTTCAGAACATTTTATCATTTTGATTATTTTGTAGAGTCTGTAAGGCAATGTAATACTTGAAAACCACTTACAGGTCTGGTCAGCTAATTTTCAAAGCAAGGTGGGAAAATATTTATCTTCATTTGAGACAAAACAAACTTAAATGTTAAATGAATGGCCAAGGTGGACAACACCACAGAAGTTACAAGGTCACCACAGAAGATCTTGATGCATTACATCATGCCTCTTGGCTCTTTTTCTTGGAAGAAATAAGTGAGTGGTTCTTTGATAAGAATCATGCAGAGTTGGACAATGTGTTGAAAAGATGAGGTAAGCAGGTATTAATGTGGCTGAGGGCCTCTGCACTAACTACATTTGCAAACATAGGAATGTCTTCTTCTGGGATGGTTCCAGCAGCAAGGGGGTGGTACAGCAGGGTGGTCCAAGATTCCTTCCACTTTAGGATCATATTAGGCTGTATCATCTGGACTTAATATTTTCACATGTAACTGTTTCATCTATAATAAGAATAGCTCTCTTTTTAAGAGCTCACAATGTGCCAAGTTCTGTTCAAAGAGCTTAACCTGTATCAACTCTTTTACTGCTGAAGAGAATCTGATGAAGGAAGTGTTCTCATTGTCACCCTTTCTATCTGAGGAAACTGAACACAGAAAAGAAAGATTATTAAGATTATTTGCCCAAGGTCAAACAGATGGTGAGTGGTGAAGTAGGCATTCAAAATCTGTCTGGCTCTGCAGTCTATCCTCTTAAAACCAGTGCTTTAGAAATATCTTTATTTTAACATCCTGTTTACTGTGTGAAAATTATTTGTTTACATATGTCTGTCTGCACCTGCATTAGGAGTTGAAGACTAGTAAATTATGTTATTCAGTTTACAGAGTATAGGAAGGAAGGAAGCAAGCAAGGGAGAAAGAAAGGAAGGAAGGAAGGGAGGGAGGGAGAGAGGGAGGGAGAGAAGGAGAAAGGGAGAGAGGGAGAGAGAAACAGAGGGAGGGAGGGAGGGATGAAGGAAGAAAGGAAGGGAGAGAGGGAAGGAGGGAGGAAGGAGAAAGGGAGGGAAGGAGAAAGGGAGGGAGAGAGAAACAGAGGGAGAGAGATACAGAGAGAGCGAGGGAGGGATGAAGGAAGAAAGGAAGGGAGAGAGGGAAGGATGGAGGAAGGGAGGGTAGGAGGGAGGAAGGGAAGGAACTAGGACCTAAACAAAGACACTTCTCCAATTATTCCCAGGCCCCACCACTCCTTATTGTCACATGTTAGGGATGATTTGTGACTGCCTGTGCATGTATGCATTTGAGTTTTCCCTCCTTCCTTGACCTGTAAGCTTAATCAGTGTAGAAATCATAATTGTAGCAGATTAATTTCTTTAATCATAATACCTTACATCGGTTGACAAGGTATATTCCCTCAAGGAATGCTGTCGAGAGGAGGAAAGGAAGGCCTGCCTGGCACTTTACATTTTGAACCATATTGAATTGATACTGAAGCAGGGAGAAAAGGCAAATGAAATCCCAGATGCTATACACTCTACAATAAAATAATTGAAATATTTTCTTCTTTTTCATTTTTGAACTTTTAGTTGGATTTGTAAGTTCAGGAAGCAGCAAGGAAACCAAAACATTTGCTAAAGGAAAGTTCTAGTGAAAGGAGCAACTCCTTTGCTTCTCCTCTGTTTTGCCCACATAGGCCTTTGCTAGCAAGAAGGAAAAAGTCTTAACACTTTTTTGGAAACTATCAAGAATGTGAGAGAGCTATACATGCATTTCACCCCAGGGTGGCTATGACTGAAATCTGTGATTGGGGAAAAGGTCAACAATCAACAATCAGAATTTTTCTCTAAGGCTCAGGGATGCTGACGTCCTGTCTTTTCTGAAGCAGAATCTGCATTAAAATAAGCTACCTCCTGTGGACACTTTAAGCACCAAGCAGTTACAGCAGTGCTTGGTACTATTCAGGTCCTGTTATCAAAAAACAAGATAATATTTGGCCGAAATAAGCAGTATTCAGAAGAAAGCCTTATCTGCTTATTAAAAAAAAAAAAACCCTATCATGCCAGCCATACCAAAACTATGTAAGTATTATAAAATAAGAAGGCTGCCTGTCCCTTTGTCATTCTACCAAGGGTAGTGGGCTCCATGTTGTCTTTATTATTCTTTAGGTTTTTCCAGAAACTCTCAGAAAACAATAAATTAGGTGCAAAATGACAGCAGTGTGATGGGGCCACTGTCTCTGAAGTGATGTTGAGACTGGAGAATTTCAGATCCGGATGAAACCTCCTCAGGCATCATTCAGCACCTCTTTTTCATCTCACACATGAAGACACAGAAGCCCAAGTGCCATGGTCAGGTGGTTGGTGGGGGTCAGCATCCCTGTCTCCTGACATCCCAGTCAGGGACTCTGGTCTCAGTCCCATTGTTGCTGTGAGGCCAACAAAGCCCAGTGTGACACCAGCAAATCAAACCCTCCTCACCTAACAAAATCCCACGATAGCCACATGGCTCTGTTACAGCCCTAATTCAGTGGCAAGAGCAGCTCCAAAGACAAATGTGTGTCCTCATTTGGTCAGCGTTCTTTCCCAAGGTAGATAATTGAGTCTTTTCCAATGTAATTTTTGCCCTATCGAGATATGTTCAGTATGCAAAAGTACTAGAAATGTCAGTAACTAATGATTAAGTGTATTGAATGTTATGAGCTATTAAACATCGTTAGAGACAGTAATGCGCCACCTTGCAGAAGGCACAGATCATTAACCATATGGATTTTAATTATTTCGGCTGTAGCCTTTTCCTGGGTTGGGAGGAGAGGGTGTAGGGTAATTTTACGTTGTTGTAGCCAGAAAGATTATGAAGCCGCAATATGGCATACTTCACAAATGAGACCCTTGTAAAGACCTGTTAAATGTAGCAATAGCCACATTCCATAAAAAGGTGATTATTGTTTTGGCCTTGAATGCAAGAGAAGACCATAAATTAGGAAATGTTAAACAGTGATGATCTAAGCTTAAGAGAAAAATTACATACAGAGGACCAATAGTGAACTCAATTTTGTTCAATATTTTTACACATAAATGGAAAATAAATTGATGGAATGTAAATTTCATTGTGCAATACATATATTTCTGAAATAAGGACACTATATCAGATATACACTAAAGAAAACCTATTGTAAGTTATCTTGTAAAGCATATAAGCAGCCAATAAATTAATTTTTCTATAAACCCCAAATTTCAATATGTAAGTCAAGTCTCTCTATAAAAATCATGCTGCTGACTTATTTATATTCTTAAGTCAATAAATGTTTCTATTGATCAGTACCTGTATTCTCCTACAACCATGACACAAATCAAAACGCACTGAAATGTCAGTACCCTGCTACAGTACTTGGTAGTTGAAGTGTGACTTCAAAAACCTTCTAATGTTAAAAGGAAAACAAGAATCAATATCTAGATTGGACAAGCAGAGATAACGGGAGCATCAAACATGCTAGCATCTAATTCTGAATCAAAGAGATGGCAGCATTCAGGTTCAACATCTCAACATGCATATGTAAAGGACATCTTGATTTCCTCATGCTCCTTAAGATACTGTACAAGGAAATGCAGAGTACAGAGGATGGATTTAATGTCCAAATTCCAGAATTTAACAATACCTTGGAGGGCATCATGCAGATAAAATTTTAACAGATGGAAAATCCAGGTGTGACCTCTAGGACAAAAAATGCTCTGTCTTTCTAGGAAACCATTCCAATTTGTGCTAGCTTTTTTTTTTTTTTTTTTTTTTTTGAGACAGAGTCTCACTCTGTCACCCAGGCTGGAGTGCAGTGGCATGATTTCGGCTCACTGCAACCTTCACATGTCAGGCTCAAGCAATTCTTCTGCCTCAGTCCCCTGAGTAGCTGGGATTATAGGCACACGCCACCACACCCAGCTAATTTTTGTACCTTTAGTAGAGACAGGGTTTCACCACATTGGTCAAGCTGGTCTCCAACTCCTGACCTTGTGATCTGACCGCCTCGGCCTCCCAAAGTGCTGGGATTACAGGCGTGAGCTACCACACCCTGCCTGTGATAGCTTCAATTGTTAACATTTTTTTCTTCTATTTGGTCTTTGATATGCTCTTCTGAACCACACATAAAAATATAATCTTCTCTTCTATAGGGTAGATCTTGGGAAGTTTGTTTAAATGTCTTTTAAAAAGGGAAATGTCAAGATGAATGCTCATTAGCCATTGCCTGAGAACTAATGCTGAGGTTGCATTATAAAAAGAACAACTGACATTAAAAAATGAGCAACAACTCTCTCCAGGTTTCCAAATATTAAATATCTACTAATCATTCAAGTCAAGATGATTTGTCTGTTCCTACACTACTTTTTAAGCCAATTAACATGTACATATAAAAAGATATTTCTAATCTGCTTTGGAAGAAATAGATCTGGTTTCTAGCTTGTTATAAAAATAATTAAAACAGTCACAAGTTACTCTGAGCTATTTCAGTATCTAAATTACTACATATATTTGAAAGACATTAACTGTGAGCTCATTGGTGGAACTCAATGTCTGAATTTCAGAAAATAACTATCAAAACCTTTAATGGCTTTCTCAAGCTCAAATAATCAACTAAGGGCAGAGTCCAGACCAGAAGCTGGGTCTCTCAACTCTGATATTTGTATTTGCTGCAGTTCCATATACTTTGGAGGAAATATTCTGTTTCTGATACAGTTTCACAAATTCACAACTTACTGTCCCCAAGTTAGTCCATATAACTGAAGCCTTTGTATATCAATTTGGATGTCTTGATACTCCACTTATGTGTATGTATTTGTAAGTCATTACGGCATCTCCAAATTTTCATTAGTAAAACTGAATAATACTTGAATAATACTTGCATCACTGATTTCATATCAACTAAAATATAAATGGAGAGAAAAGCAAATGAGAAGTATAAAAAAGGCACATTTTATAATTTGCATCTTATAGACTACAGCTAAATAAACCAGGCTTGAAATTGCTGCACAGTAAAATAACAAATCAACCTAGCTTTTTCTAAAGGAGTCTTTGGCTAAACAAAGCACAGGAACAATTCTCATAATGAGAAAAGTTGATTAAAGATAGAAAATTCTACCACATATTTCAAAACTAGAAAAAATGTTCCAAGTAATTGGTATCATGAACATGGTAAATGATGCTATAAAATTACAGCTCAATTAAGTTATATTTTAAAATGCAACGTGGGGAAAACCTATTTTCTTCACTGGTTTGTGGGTGAAAAAACTAGAATAATCAGGTTTTAGGATTTAAATGGCATAGCCTTTCACTTCTGACCTACCACTGATTTTCCATTCTTCATAGAGAAATGGCAGTTTCTTAAATGCAATTATAGCCACAAGGCCTCTTTACTAAACTGTAAGAGGTCCCCATGTCACCACCATTCTGTTTCCTAGATTAAGAGGATTTAAAGAAGACATAACATTTAAATGAACATCACTGTATAAACCATAATAAAACATAGATAATAAAAATATATTTGTGCAGCAAGAAGATCTGACAATGCGTAACGAACGAAATTGATTTAAGGTAACTTAAAAACGTAAAAACCCTAAATCCAAAATGACAAACTGCCAAAATGTGCTATCAAAGCTTTCTTCACTCCTGTGATCAATAGCTTGTCACTAGGGTTATGATGAATCTCAGATGGGCTTCTCTCCTTCCAACTCAAAAGTACATTTTTAAAATAAGTAAAATAAAGTTAAAACAAACATCAACCTTGAAAGGGAAAAAAATGTTCCAACAGCCTGCCATGCAGCCTTAAGGGTGAGGGAAATTTGGGAGATTTGGATAGCAGTGACATCTTGTCCTTACTCTCTTCGTGCACACCATTGATGAAATGAACATAGCTATAAATGTGTGCTTGTGTACAAAGTATATAATTATATATCATTTCATTCATCCTTTTATTTATTCAATAAGCATTTATTAAGCACTTGCTATGTAGCAGACACTTTCTAGGTCCTAGATATTCAACATGAAGTCACAATTTCTGCCCTACTTACTTCCAGCTTGATGGTTCTGAAAGACTCACTAACAAGAATCACCTGCAGAACAACTATAGAGAAATGCCCCCTAAGTGGACATTTAGAAATTCAAAAAAAAAAAAAAAAAAAAAAGCAGCTGTGTTTAGGGAGTTGGGAATCATGAGTATGTAGGGGGTACTTAGCTATCATAAAAGGTAAGGGTGCATATATATACACACACACACACACAAATACAAATATATACACACAATGTATATACACATACACACAAATATATACGTGTGTGGGTGTGTGTGTGTAGTTTGTTTTCATTCTTTATCCCTCCAATGGCAGCTTTTAATCATGACTTTGAGAGATAGCAGAGATCAGTCACACACAGCCCACTCCCCACCCCACACTCCTGGCTAAGTTTCTAAAAGACAAAGAGTATAGATGAGTTTCTAAAAGACAAAGAGTATAGATGAAAATGTCCCAGGAAAATACACTGCTGATCATCAAGCAATCCTTCGGCCTCATATTGAGCAAGCCTGCATCAATAGTTCAAGTTCAAGGCCTCTCTAACCTCCCAACATTAAGACTTAAATGAAAAGTGGGCTTTAGGGGCCAAAGGGCCCCATTTTACTTCCAACAGGATTTCTGAGGCCAAGAGGCCCCAGCTTACCACACCAGTTGCATGAAGTTGGAGGGAGATGTACAGTAATAAACGAAAGAATGAAGATCACAGGAAGTCAGTGAATTTTACCCTTTTGTCTCCTACTACTGGAAATGTGACCCACTAACTCAGACAAAATAATGTAGAGTATCCAAAATGTCAGGAAATATTGGACAAAATTATTTCAAAGCTAGTTAAATTTTCAAATAATATGCTCCATATTTTTTCCTTCAATCTCCAGACACTATTCTTATGAAGTACATCAAAATATAAAGCAGGGATCCTATTGTTAAACTGAAAATAAGTAGAATCCATTTTTCCTGTATTTTCAGACTTTTTGGATATTCGTTGGTGTATTAACAATTCAATTTGGACTCATTCTGAGATTATCTTGGCAGGCTCAGGGTCTTCCTGCCTCTTGCAAGCTGCTTCCAAGAAAAGGGAGCCCCATTCTGTGCTTCTTAGTGTTTATTTCCTTTAAAGGAAAATGAGAAAATAATTATAAATGACTTGAAAATTGCACCATTTGTACCTGCCAGTGAACGTAGGTACACGGTCCCTAGGCAAATATATTTTTCACTACAAATTTAAAAACTCACCTTGGGAGTACAATTTAACTTCCCACATAGGTCTGCCTATAGAGAGAATAACCTAGCCTGCTGATGTTTGCATTCTACTCTGTATGACATTACAATAAGGATTAATAAGCTAACATGGATTTTTTTTAAGCAAACACTCATGGTTGTTTAATTCTTTGTCATTTACACATTATGGAGTTAGAGTTGGAGTAATTCAGCAATTGTGTTGGGGTACTGCTGGAGGGTGTTTCGTTGGGGTAAGTATGAGAACTGGTTTTGAACAATGAAGGGAAAGTTGGTTTTCAACTCCTTCTCTGAACAGCAAGTGGCTTTATTCACCAAAAGGAGTTTAAAGGTATGGTTGGGTAAGAAAATACAGATGCCAAATAAGCTGTAGACACAGAGAGCTTGTATTTTACAGGCAGAAAGCTTAAGCATTACTGAGCACAAACCTAGGTTTAACAAGCAAAATTCTAGGCCACTTCCAGGCAGTATTTAGGGCCGTGAAGGAAGAAGTAGGCATCATGACATACTGGACGGGGACAATGGCAGCCCAGGCTGATCCAGTTCATGCCCTCACGGAGGCCACCACTCTGTCACACTAATCCAAGGCTGCTATATTAACATAGAAAAGAAGGCCAGGTATGAATCCACCATGCATCCATTACTGGATGCCCTATAGAAACAATGAGTAGCCAACTTTAATTCCTGAGAAGGAGTGTGGTTTCAATAATTTTTAATAGATCTATTTGTTATCCACACACAATTCCAAGTTAAAGAATCCTTTCAGGTGTAAATGCATGAGCATACACACATCACATCAACTCTCCACCAAAGTGCACACTTCTTAAATACTCTAGTTAATGCTTTGGCACCGATAGCTGGCAAAACCAGTGAATGAAACCATTCACAGAATTTAGCCTTAAGGCTTCTTTTGCCCCATTATTACACATTTAAATTACATTTGAGATTCCTCAACCCTAATAATTTCAATAATCAACAGATATAGTTAGAGATTATATCTAAAAATGGCTGCATTGTACAAATCTATTTTGCCCTACTCTGTGTGGATCTCTTTGAGATTAAACAATGTTACCTCTTCTCTTCCAGTTACTTTTGGCATATCTCCCTCTGCTCAAGACACTAAGAATAAATAACTGACAATTTCAATGATGCTTTTGAATTCTACAATGTAAAATACAATAACAGCTGTCTTTTATAATGTACTTAGTAGATACCAGGCAAAATACTAAGCACTTTATAAATATAAAATCTCACAATGAGGTGGATGACACTAGCTCCATTTCAAAGATTAAAAAAAAAACACACACACCCAAAACTATGGCTAAACTTAAAATTGTTCATTAATTTGTTTAAGGTCACATGAGATAGTCAGCTTCAGCCCTGAGATTTAAGTCTAAAAGTCGGTGATCTTAGTAAACTTGATGCAAAGAGAAGCTCTAAGCCAAGGGTGTGCTGGTAGAAAAACTTACAACGCAAGGGAGTGGGGATGACAATGATGATGATGACAATACGAATGATGACTTAGAAGAGGATGATGCTAGTAATAGCAATAATAATAGCTTACCCTAACATGGTGCTTGCCTTGTTCCAGATACTGTTCTAAGCCTTACATCTACTCACTTAATCCTCATGAAAACTCCATGGGGGTACTGTTGCCATTTCGTACATGAAGAGACTGAGGCACAGAAAAGCTAGTTTTGCCAGAGGCTAAAAAACATTAGGTAATGGAATGAGGATTTTAACCTAGAAAGGCTAGTCACAGATTTTGGGCTTTTAATCATTTCTAAAATAACACACATGGTTATATGCCAACAAAAATAGCAAAAATATACCAAGACATAGTTAAAACATCAATGCCAAATGTATGTTTATTTTGTGGCTTTATTTTTGAAAACTAATCTAAGTAAAATCCTGATACTAAAATGATGTTTTCATGAACCATAATTTTAAAGAACTGAGACACTACTGAAACAAAATTATGAAGGGATATATAAAGTAGGAGATGCAAAAGAAAAGGCCATTTTCTCTCACAGTGAATTCAGACATATAAGTGTTTGTGCTTGTCCTGATTCATAAATTTTCAACTAATAATATCATGGATATCATGTTGTAATCAGTCCCAAATCCTTTTTGTTCTATAACTAGAGACTACCTTCCTTAGCCTGAAGGTAGCCAATAGTACAAGAGCAAGCACAAACATCTGGCTTTTCCTTTGCTCTATAGAGGGTAATGAATTCCACTGTTATGTCCCAGTTAACGTTTCTTCATTAAGATTGAAGACATATTTAAAGGATCGTTGATCGCGCATATAAAGATCACATATTGCTTTCTTAAAGAAAGCACACCTTATAGTAGAATGAGAAATTATTCATCATCTATAAAGATTAGTCTGCTTCGCACCTATTTTGCACGTGTGCCCACTAATTATAGACCAAAAGGAGCAACAAAAAAGGACTAATATTTCATCCCATGACAGATTTTCATTAATCATTTTAAATTCCCATCTTCTTAAAAATTAGATATCATTTACTAGTTCTTTTCAGTTAGAACTTGGGACTCATCTGAATCTTAGGCTTATTTGCCATTCCATAGGAAAATTAGGAAAAAAATTAATAATGCTAATAGTATTTAATATTCCTCTAGGAAAATATTAAGTAAACAAAAGTTATCAGCAGGACAAGCTCTTCAAATAATTGTATTTTGTCTCTGAGAATGTACCAATAAAAAAGTAGGGCTCAGATTTCTTGAGTTTAAGTCCCAGTTCTGATACTGTTTTCTTGTTTGACTCTGCATGTTTCTTAGCCTTTCTAAGCAGATGTTGCAGTGAGTTGATATCGCACCTGCACTCCAGCCTGAGCAACAGAGCAAGACCCTGTCTCCAAACATACTTATATGCATAGATACACACATAAGAGAGTCTCGGCCCGGCGCGGTGGCTCACGCCTGTAATCCCAGCACTTTGGGAGCCGAGGCGGGCGCATCACGAGGTCAGGAGATCAAGACCATGTTGGCTAACACGGTGAAACCCCATCTCTACTAAAAACACAAAAAATTAGCCGGGCGCCGTGGCGGCAGCCTGTAGTCCCAGCTACTCGGGAGGCTGAGGCAGGAGAATGGCGTGAACCCGGGAGGCGGAGCTCGCAGTGAGCCGAGACAGCGCCAAGCCACTGCAGTCCGGCCTGGGCGAAAAAGCGAGACTCCGTCCCCAAAAAAAAAAAAAAGAGAGAGAGGGAGTCTCGCTGTCCTGCCTGGGCTGATCTCAGACTCCTGGCCTCAAGTGCTCCTCCCACCTTGGCCTCCCGGGGGACTGGGATTGCTTGTGAACTACTATACCCAGCCAAGAAGTGGAGCCTTTAAAAAAAATGCCATCATTAAAATGAATAAAATGATATCTCTTATAATAGGCTCATTTTAAAGGTAAGATGAGAGAATGTGAGAGATTGAATAGCATTTAAAAAGTCTCCAAACACCTGGAAATGCATGTAAAGTTCAGCAAACATCTTTATACATGGAAGGAAAATCTCTGAGCCAAAATAAATAAACAAATACAAGAAAGAAAAAGAAATTAGCATGATTGAAATAATGTAAGCTGATTCTGAAGCACTGGTAACTTTAGAGTTAATAACTTATAAGCTAGAGTTGTTGTGGCCACACAAGGAATAGGAGAATGTCTTGACCTTCACAGAAAATAGAACTGTACAGTTGTCCACCTAAGATAAAATTTATATTCTTAAAGTGCTATGTCGGTAAAAATATTAACTAGGAAAAAAATGCCCTGTGGCAAAGACAAATGGTAAAGAAACTTGTTGTCTCAGTCCAGAAACGAAATGTCACAGGAAAAATTGCATGGTTTCATTCATAATTGATAATGATAACTTATTATCACACAGTATTGTCTTCATGTGTCTGTACAGAATAATTTTATACTTTCTGTACAGAATGGGAAATATGGAGCAGATAAATTATTTAAAAACAGTTTCAGATAAGAGTGTTTTTTTTGTTTGTTTGTTTTTTGTTTTTTTGAGATGGAGTCTCGCTCTGTCGCCCAGGCTAGCGTGCAGTGGCGCAATCTCGGCTCACTGCAAGCTCCGCCTCCCGGGTTCACGCCATTCTCCTGCCTCAGCCTCTCCGAGTAGCTGGGACTACAGGCGCCCGCCACCACGCCCGGCTAATTTTTTGTATTTTTTAGTAGAGACGGGGTTTCACCGTGGTCTTGATCTCCTGACCTCGTGATCCGCCCGCCTCGGCCTCCCAAAGTGCTGGGATTACAAGCGTGAGCCACCGCACCCGGCCAGATAAGAGTGTTTTAGTGGCTTCAGCCAAAGGAAAACGAACCCATTTCCAAAGGAAGCACAGGACTCTCTCAAATAAGTCTTCATAAAAAATTAGTATACAGTTCAAGAAAGCACTATAGATGTGCTTAGTGGCAGAATTAACAATCCAAGAACTTCAGATAATATAAGTATAGGGTAGAAAATATTAAATATTTAAAAATATTTATAGAACTAGAATAGGACTTGAAAATATGAACTAAGGACATGATACTCTGAATCAAATAGATTTTCTTTAGAAATAATAGAAATAAAATCTCAAAGGAAGAAATAAATAACAGGTTAGACCCAGCTAAGAAAAAAACTGGAAGATAGCTGAAGAAATTAACCAAAATAATTTTAAAAAGCACAAATAGTTGAAGAAATAGGAAATAAGAAAAAATACATATGTTAAGAATACAGAGGAATTTTCTAGCATAAGTCTAATCAGAATTGCAAAGAAAAGAATAAGTACAATGAAAAAGAGCCTTTTTTATGAGATAATGGCTGATAATTTTCCACATTTAAAATATAAAATAAATTCTCTTATTCAGGAAGCCCAATACATACTGAACAAGATAAATAAAAAGAAGTCCACATTTGATAGCTGCATAGTAAAACTGGAGAATTCAAAGGCCAAAGACAAGGTATTAGTTTGTCTAGGAAGAAAAGACAGACACAACACAATAAAAAATTATACCTTTAGCATCCTTCCGAAATGCAAAATGGAAGCCAGGAGACAGTAGCATAAGATATTCAACATAATGAATAAAAATAATTGGCAAACTTTAATTTTATACCTTGCTAAAATATTATTTAAAATTAGAGTAAAATAGACAGTTCCAGAAAAATGAGACCGCTTACTGCCAAACACCATGATTAAAGAAAGTATTACAATTTACATTTTGTACAGAGGACTGCAATTCAGAATAGGATGTGCTTAAAAGATTAATAAATTAATACGTATAAAAAAACTTTGCCCAGTTTATAGCTAGCACATAGTAAACACCCAGTAATAAGTGGTATTAAGTAGTAACACTAATGGTGGTGGCAGCACAACTGCAGTAGTAGTAACAGTTGTAGTAGTATTTTCTAATAAAGATGACTAATAGTGTTTTTATGACTTGGAGTCTCTATCATTTATCTTACACATAATATCATGTGGCACTGTTTTCATCTACACGGAATTCATGTAAAGTACTACTAATTCAATCTCATCAGTATTTTCAATAACTACACAGTCCTCCACCTTTCCAAAGCCACTATCATAACCAGCACTTTTAATATAACACCCAAGATCTTACAAGAGTGCTTAGGGTAAGTTCCCCAGTTTCTTGTTTCATCTTCTACTTTCTATTCATCTTATGTTCAGGAGTTAAAGCTGTCAAATTAGTCAAATCATGAGAATCAATACCTCTAATAATGTCTAATCAGAGTATGTTCTTATATTACATCAAAACTTCTAATAATCAGTCTGAAATAATTCTACCAATTATCACTCTTTTATTCAGACATAGCCCCCTATTGCTTTGGCATATATTCCATTCTAGCATGGAAAGCCCTTCTATATTTTTCTAAAACACAACATTCCTTTCTTTTTCTAAACCTGTCATCTTCTTTCTTTACCCTCCACCCTCCTACATTCTTCCTTCCATGGCCAGTGTACTTTCCTCTGATCTAAACTGCTTTTGCTCTTCTTTGAGGTGTAGAAAGCTAGCCTATACAATTCTAGTTATTCCAAATAATACACATTAAATCCTTTCATTAAACCCTCAACTTTCATTAAATCCTCGGTGAAAGATTAAACTGAGCTCAATGAGTATAAGTTTAATATTTGGTTCACTTTATTATTTTCCAATCTTTTAGAAGTAGTAATCCATTTACTGAGTACAGCATAATTCTATTAAATGGAATCAATTTCATTTTTATCACTGTTCTGGACAGCAAAGAAAGACCAATCAGTGTAGAGGACTTGGCCCAGGATTATTATAATAAATATTCATAATCAGTCTTAATCAGAAATATTGTAGAAAATCACCTTGCATGATATTAGTCTCTTTTGTTTAAACTGGGTAATTTTCTAAAAATAAAATAAGCCATGTTTGGAAATTACAAAAGTCTGAACAATGAAATTATAGATCTTTTGGAGTTGTGTTATTTCTCCATAGGCTAAAAGTATTTATAAATTACATTTCCAAATGTTGATTTTTAAAAAAAAAAAACCACACACTTTCTACTTTCTAACAATAAATTACAAATTGAGAGTATGTTTTGAGGAGCTAGGGAGCAAAAAGATAACAATTGGTATAGGAGAGGAGAAAAAAAGTTTTCGCTGACACCTCTCCACATATGTACCTAAAAAAAAAAAAAAATCAACGATTGCATCCTCAATATACACCTCTGTCATGCTCATTTGAGAGATCATTGGCACATGGTATTATTCAATGGGTTGGGTTCTGTGATGGTTAATACTGAGTGTCGACTTGATTGGATTGAAGGATACAAAGTATTGATCCTAGGTGTGTCTGTGAGGGTGATGCCAAAGGAGATTAACATTTGAGTTAGGACTGGGAAACGCAGACTCATCCTTAATCTGGGTCCTCACAATCTAATCAGCTGCCAACACGGCAAGAACATAAACAGGCAGAAAAAGGTGGAAAGAAGACACCGGCCTAGCCTCCCAGCCTTCATCTTTCTCTCGTGCTGGACGCTTCCTGCCCTCAAACATTAGATTTCAAGTTCTTCAGTTTTGGAACTCAGACTGACTCTCCTTCGTCCTCTGCCTGCAGATGGCCTATTGTGGGACCTTGTGATCATGTGAGTTAATACTTAATAAACTCCCACATATACATATATATTCCATTAGTTCTGTCCCTCTAGATAACTCTGACTCATACAGATTCAAATGGGTTTAATTGTATCTCCCTAAAATATATGTAAAAATCCTAATTTCCAGTACTTACGAATTCATCCTTACTTGGAAACAGGGGTCTTTGTAGATATAATTGAGTTATGATGAGGTCATGTTGAATTAGGTGTTCCCTGATCCAATATGACTGGTGTCCTTACAAGTAGAGAAGACAGGAGGCTGAGGCGGGAGGATCATTAGAGCCCAGAAGGTTGAGGCTGCAGTAAGCCATGATCACGCCACTGCTCTCCAGCCTGAGTGACAGAGTGAGATTCTAACTGTACATAAAGAAAGAAAAAGAAAAAAAGACGAGACCAGATACAGAATACAAGGGAAGATCATATATGACAACAGAGTCAGAGATGAAAGGACTGAAGCTATAAGCCAAGGCACACCAAAGATGAACAGCAAACCACCAGGAGCTAGGAAGAAGCAAGGAGGGATTATTCCCTACATGTTTCAAAGGAAGTGTGGCCTTGCCAACATCTTGATTTTGGACTTCTAGCCTCCAGAACTGTTAAAAAGTAAATTTCTGTTGTTTCAAGCCACCTGGTTTGTGATACTTTGTTAAGGAAGCCCTAGAAAACTAATACAGAGGAAATGTATGCACCTCACTTCTGTGAAATGATGCATCTAAAGAAAACATTTGAAAGTGTACTCTGCATCTTAACCTTGCTTGTTAGAGCACTGAACAATAATTCAGCCACCGAGATGTTCCACAAGAGTTTGAGCAAATGCCATTAAAATTCACAGTCAAAGTAAAAGTTTAGTCATCTAGGGACCAGCTTTCCAGAACATCAAGCTTCTCTAATGACTGCTGAACTAAATAGTCAAGGTTAAAATGTAATCAATTTAAGGAGCAAAAAAAGCAGCCTCCCTGTATGGTGAGGAAGAGAGACACATTGCCAAGAGGATCTGAAGCTCCAAAGATTAAACCCAATTGGCAGGAGTTGTCTGTGAAAAGTCATCCCCTCCATACAAGTCTGAGAAATGAGACAGAAGTGGCAGGAGGTCAAAGAAACAAGAAAACTGGAGATCAGCAATTGCAGCAACTAGAAATGGTGCTAGGGCAGTGAGCAGTGAAAACTGAGGTGTGCAAGTCAGTGACGAAAGAGAGTCAAAAACAAAGAGAGGGCTGGGCTCAGTGGCTCACACCTGTAATTCCAACACTTTGGGAGGCCGAGGCGGGTGTATCACGAGGTCAAGAGATTGAGACCATCTTGGCCAACATGGTGAAACCCTGTCTCTACTAAAAATACAAAAATTAGCTGGGTATGGTGGCACATGCCTGTAGTCCCAGCTACTTGGGAGGCTGAGGCAGGAGAATTGCTTGAATCTGGGCAGAGCAAGACTCCGTCTCAAAAAAACAAAAACAAAACAAAAAAAAACAGAGGCCGTTCGGCAGCACAGAAAGTGGCAAGGATCCTTTAGGCTTCGCATCTAATGGCCTCACTCTCTCAAGGACACACAGAAGACATCTGTCAGCTCGGCAGCATATGTAGGCAGATATTTAGGGAGGTATTGCCTGAAAGCTATTAGAATCTCAATTGCCCAATGAACACGCCAAGCTAGGGGAATATCAACATTCAGTAGCTTATTCTCATGTGTCACTCTAGTAGTCACTTCTAAAAGAAGACTCAACGATGACTAAAATGTTGGGTCATTTTCCTGCCTATATTAGCTGACTGATTCTACGTGCATATTTCATTGCTATTTAAAACATAAAATTGTATTAGAATCCTGCTTTAATGAGAAAACAGATTTATATGGACTCAGTATACAAAAGTTTTAAATAAACAACTTAAAAATGAAATGTTTAATGTTATTCTGTTCAGATTTTAAGGTGAATACTAAAAAGCTCTTTAGGTGATACTCAAGTTTTGATTGAGGAAAAGAGGGCCAATAAATAACAAGCCAAGATGATTGTGAAGAATTTTTAAAAAGGAGTAATAAAGCATGGCCCTGATAGATATCAATATTTATTAATAAGCTATGGTAACTAAATCAAAGTGGTATACATACAGAAATTGACCAATAGAGTAGATAGCCTGCAAACAGCTCAACTTACATATATGCAAATGTGACATATGACAAATAGGGGTGGATGGACTGTTTAATAAACAGTGCTAAATATTGACTATGAATAGGAAAATTAATAAAACGAGATTTTAATTCAAAAAGTAAAAAGTCAAAGATAAAGACTTAAATGTAAAAGCAAAATTTTTAAACATTTAGCAAAATATTTAGAGATATATTTATGATATTGGATTAGAAAAAAATTTCTTAAATAGGACATGTATACAATAAAGATCAATGCAATTAATTGTATTTTTAAGAAAAATTTATATAACAATAGGCATAAGCAAAATGAAAATATTAGTCATGTGCTGGGGTATATTTGCAAAAATAGTACATAAAATACAAAGTTTGAATACGAAAATGTAAGAATCATGCTTTTAGATGATGATCCACCCAATGAAAAAGGAGACAAGGAAAATAGCAAACCCAAATGACTAATAAAGATATGAAAAGCATACCAACTGAAGAAATAATAATTAAAGTAACAGTAAGATATAATTTTGCACCCATAAAATTGGGAACCTTCTAACTCTAATAAAATTCATCAAGAACATTGAAAACAGGAAGTCTCATACCCTATTGGGAGGAGTGTACATGGTTACAACTTCAGAGAATATCTACTACTTATTTCAGAGAATATCTACTACGGGATAATACAATATAATATCTACTACTAGAGAATACAACTACTAAAGATAAATGTTAGATACTCTAGAACTCATCAATTCTACTTTTAGTCAGCCTATAAGAAAAAAAAAGGCAAAAATCTAAGAACAAATTAGTGTCACCGTCCCAGGAAAGCAAGTTTCAGGTTAACTCTCAGAACTTACACTTACTGATGAGCTGCATTATTTAACAATTCTACTTCTAAACAAATTCCTACAAGACACTCTCATACTTCTCCACAAGGAAATATGCAGCAGAAATTGTTTAGGGCAATTGCGTGCTTCAAGCAAAGCTTGGAAACATCTCAAAATTCCAACAGTAAGAAAATAGTTAATTTATGTGTCCAATGGAACAAAGAATTTATAAGGAATGAATTAGTTTAGAAAAGTGCAGCTAGTTTAGAAAATGAACTAGTTTAGAAAAAGTGCAAATGGCAAACAATACATTCAATATAATATTACTAATGAAAATATTAAAGAAGTTTCAAATAATAATATGTATTATTTATGAATGGATGCATATATGGCAAAAATAAAATCAAAGGATTCTTCATGGCAAGACTGCTCTATGGTAGAGGTTAAGAAAGAGAAAGAGCTCTTCCAAGAATATCTGTTTGTCTTGTTTTACTGGTTCCTATTTGGCAATAACATGATGATATAGTGATGTACCAGTATGAGTACATTGGCTTTTTGTGTGGCACGCCATGAGGAGCAAGAAATCGAGTTTTACTAAGTGGCAGGATTTTCCTCACCAGCCTTCTAGGATGATTGCAACCCTCCAGATTAATGTCTGAAGAGTGTGTTATCTAGAAAGGGTAATGATTACTAGGACTAGTTCCTAACGGACAATTTTCACTAAATTTCACTATCAAGGAAAAGAGAGAAGGATGCTGAAAACATTACTTTTGACTAGGCAAGAAGTCTGACAAAGGCAGGAATTCTTGTGTAATGAAGGGAAAGAAAAGCAGGCATTGAGTTCTCAGGCTAATTTCTAAAGACAAGCAGGCAGAAGTGCAATGGCCCTGGAAGGCAAAGTTTTACTGCTTCACTATTTTGCCTAGGCCTAGCCTACCTTTCTGATATAACTCCATTTTTCAGCCACAGTAAAAATTCTCTTGTGATCCATAGAATTGGATTCCAAACTTAGGTTTAGAAAAATGCAACTTGGTAAATTATATTTCCAATATAATACTCTTAATGTAAATATCAAAGAAACCCCAGCGAACTGGCATATTGAGCTTTTGAGTAAATTCTCAAAATCAAATGCCAGAAGACAGTCCAGGTAATCACATGCCTTAGAGTCTTTCTGTTTGTATTTGGTGAGCCTCCTAATTTATATGTATATCACTATGTTTACAAATTTACCTTTCCTAAAGCTTTACTGTTGGCTAATATTTAAATCAGTTTCATTTTCTAAGAACAAAACAAGTAAAAAGGGGTAACTGTAATCAGTAGCAATGGAAAACAAATAAGGTTTAAAATTTACAAGAATAGTAAAAACACAACGGTCGAGAGAGAACTGCCTGGATATACTGTTGACAGGGTCACATCTGGTACTGGCACTCTTGAATAACCACTGCGAAGCCTTGTGCAGACATACAGGAAGCCATCAACAAATGCTCATCCATTTAATATTCATTGATTTGGGAATGCATGCACTGTGACTCAAGGCTGAAATGAAATCACAAACAGGCCTGCTTTTGTTTGGATGCACATGAAGACAAAGGGCTGACACTCAGTCTCTCTCAAGGTCTCTTGCAGCAAAACAAAGCATGAAACAACCAATGACTGAACTATCCATACAAAGATAATGGCCAGAAACTGCACACCAGAAAACTGTCAAGTTATTAAAGGCTAGGAAAGACAAAATCCAGGCCATATCAATGTAAATGGCATAATATTTATGGGAGAAAGCATATTTGTAATTTAATTGCCCCAAGAAATTAGCATCCTCAGGTGGAAGTTAAGGAAAAAGTATAGGCAACTCTGTTAATTCAACAAATCTGCCAGAAAATCCAGAGCACAGGATTAGTAAATGCTTTATAAAATCAGAGAGGCCACAGTCCAAGTCAGAATATTCACCATAGGAAATTAATCATGTATTGTTTCAGGTAATAGCTATGGAACACTTTCAAATTCCTCTAGGTAGTGGAGGAGGGTTTCCTTTCACAGTTTGTTGCATATGGAACATGGCCATAGGCGACACAGGCCATTCAGTCCATTTCAGAACTGTGCCAAGTGTGATAGATGAGATTGAAGTTGGGGTTGTCTCACACAGGGAATGAGTATAGGCCTAAAAACTGAAAAACTTAACAGGAAAATGACTGTAGGCACTTTATTTTAGAGCCAAAAACTTGAGAGAAAAATGCTTTAAAGACAAAGTGAACTCCAATGTGGTTTCATACACTGGAGAACGTTATTAAAGAAAACTGGAAATGTTCACGTATCAAATAAAAAACCCAACAAAATGCAGAAATTATTCATCATCTGTTTGAAATTTACTGGATTATTTGTAACGATTTAGAGGCCAAAATAACTAAGCAGGAAATACAAGTAAATATTGGAATTCAAACTTTTTTTTTAACTGAAGGGTAGAAGATTGAAATTACTCTGGTAACGATTTAAAAAAAAAAAGTGTACTCTCAGTGAATAAACACCGAGAACAAAAGAATCCATCTACAAAAATGACAGCGGGAATTGGAAATGAGGCATGAGGAAATAGCTGAATTACCAATTACCTCGCAACAATCTTTACAAAAGAAAAGCTGGAGCACTACCCAAATGAGTTATCATATCTCCTGATATGATTTTGGAGTTAAATTGCATTAAGGCAAAATTGTGGGAAGGATTCAATGATTCTTAAGCTATGTGAAGCAACACAGACAAAAGCACCTTGTTTACCCAAGAACATTTAAAAAAAGTATTTGAAAAGGAATTCTGGGCTGTTATAGTTAAGGGGCTGAATCACGCAAGGCTTTAAAATGAAAACATTGTAAATATGATTACACTGGAGTTAGCATAAGAAAAGAAAATTTGAAAAACAGCTTTAAAATAACTCTAATATACATACCTTGAGGAGAAAAAGATTTTCTTAATTTCCTTATTTCCAAATTTATTTTAATTTTTTTTGTCTATGGAGTAAAACCAAAATTTAACAGTTAATGTAAAAAAAATCTTAATTTACTGGTAGAAACTTGTAAATTGATAATGAGAAAACAGCATTTTTTTCTAAAATAAAATGATTAAGCAAACTATAGTAATTTGGCCGAAGTTTGTATTGATCAAAATGACAGTAATTTATGGTTTTCAAAATTATGCATTAAGAAGAGGAAAAAAGAGAGGTGGGGACAAGAATGGCAATGTCATATTTGTAATTAAATGTATTTAGAGAAGCCAGCTACCACTAGCACCTTTTTCAATTATCATGAATTAATAATTTTAATATTTCATAATATACACATCCTACATTACACCAAGCTTAGTGTTCTGGCAGGCACGGAATAATAAAATATCTTTGGAGACTCACAGGGTAACTCGCTGGGAAGTGTCAGTATATGGTAATAGAAACGGGCATCGGATCGAACCTGGGCAGGTTGCATTTAATTTGTAGCCTCCATAAACACCAGGGCCATTCTTTTTACAGCCTGCATTTGTCATGTTGAACGGACGCCGGGAGCTCCAGCTTTCTGCTTCCTGCTACTAGACCAGCTTGTCAGAAACCTCAGGCGAGAAGCCATATTGCTTTCATTATCTTCCTGGGGTGGATCACAATGTCAAGTGCAGGTGAACATTAAATAATCGCTCGTGGATGACGAGTGCCAGCATCATACCTAGGCAACACTGTGAAGTAGACCAAGTTTCCCTTAGAGAGTCCTAGGATTCTTGTTTTGTTTTGTTTTCGAATTTTTTTTTAGCCCACTCCACTTCTCCTTTTAGGCATCCACTGGCCTATGATTCCCTAGCACCTACCTACATTCTACCGTCTCCCACTGTGGAGCAGATGCTGCCATGTGTGGCCCATCCCCCTCAGAACTTCCCTTTGCCCTGCCTGCCCACTTCCAAGTCAGTGCCAGGACTCTTTGCCCATGGCTGTCTCTCTCAAGTCCAAAGTGGAAGCAGAAGACAAATACACTCTACATCTTCTGCCAGCCTGTCACCAATGACAGGAGTTGATAATAAACTGAATAAATACTCTATCTCCCTTATGTACTCTTGTAGGATAACTTGAGACATGTTTCACATTGCACCCCAGAGGTTCCCAGGTACATACAGAAGCTGTGCTGGCTCCCTGCCCTTGTCTATCTCAGTCTCCAGGTCCGCATCGTCTCCTAAATAAACTTGTCCTGAATTCCTTTTCCCAGGGTCAGCTTCTAGCAGCACTGAGACCTAGTCAATCAAAACTTGATATCATTAAATGGAATAAGGTCCCTTATACCTTAACATGCATTTAGGCCATGTTTGAAACCCCGTCTCTACTAAAAATAGAAAAAAACTTAGCCGGACATGGTGGCGGGCACCCGTAGTCCCAGCTACTCGGGAGGCTGAGGCAGGACAATGGCGTGAACCCTGGAGGCGGAGCTTGCGGTGAGCCGACATTGCGCCACTGCACTCCAGCCTGGGCGACAGAGCGAGACTCCGTCTCAAAAAATAAATAAATAAATAAAAAGAAAGAAAGAAAAAGAAATCTCCCTACGAGGAATACACACTCCTCTTATTTAAAAACAGACATGAGTAAGCAGATGAATAAAAGACATTTTATAGGGGAAAGTTTTCTTTTTTTTTTTTTTATCATTTTATTTTATTTAAGATGGAGTCTCGCCCTGTCACCCAGCCTGGAGTGCAATGGCGCGATCTCAGCTCACGGAAACCTCTGTCTCCCGAGATCAAGCGATTCTCCTGCCTCAGCCTCCAGAGTAGCTGGGACTACAGGCGCCCGCCACCACGCCCAGCTTCTTTTTTTTTTTTTTTTTTTTTTTTGTAGCTTTAGTTGAGACGGGGTTTCACCATATTAGCCAGGCTGGTCTCGAACTCCTGACCTTATGATCCGCCCACCTTGGCCTCCCAAAGTGCTGGGATTACAGGCGTGAGCCAACCGCGCCCGGCCTAGGGGAAGGTTTTTACATAAGGAATAAGCAATTTCCTTCTGCATTCCTCCTACAGAGCTATCTCTGATCATCAAAACATGAGATTCGACTACTTGAACTAAGGATAACATGTTCCTTTTCAAGTGGTCAGATCTCAACTGTTCTCATTCTTCAAGTAGAAACTGACCTCTCTTAAATAACTCATAAGAGTGGGATAGGTTTGAAAACATTTCACTTAAACACAGCAATAAGTCCACCAAGGAAAGACTCAACTAAGATTGAGGCTTCTGACAGTTCTTCAGTCAATCTAATCAATGTGGGCAGTTTACCTGGGCAATTCAAACAACTATCCCAATTCAGACCAGTGGTTCTCAATCTTAAGAGTGCATCAGAATCACCTGGAGGGCCTGTGAAAACACAGATTTTCTGTTTCAATGGGTCTGGAATGGGGCCGAGAATTTGCATTTCTAACGGCTTCTCAGGTGATGCTGATGTTGTTAGTTGAAGAAGCATGCATTGAAAACCAGAGCTAATATGTGGCAGATAATTCTCATATTCTTCTCTCAGTGTTTCAATTCAGCAGACTCTTGTATTTCCTTCAGTAAACACTTAGTCCAATAGCAGACACTTTATTCCTAGGATTTTCCTCCTTTTTGCTTTACTGGCTGTCTGAAAGGCAATGCCATTACTTTGCAACCGATCTTTAATGTAAGTTTTTCCAGTATTCTTTCTTTCCTGCTAAACTCACCTTCTCCTTTAAGACATCACTCTGGATAGTAAAAGTAAATTATCTACATTCATTTTACAGTGAAGGTAATTTTCTGCCAGGCATTGAGTATGACAGACGGGGTCCTCATTTTCAGTTGTATTTGCATTATTTTGCACTGTCTAGCTTATAAATGGGCAAAAATAAAATGTCATAATAATCACAATGGATATGTCTCAAAATGATGCATTTTAGGTTTATTGGGAAATATGACATTAGGCAATCTGTTGAAAGTGTTGCCTTCTATATAGAAATGAGAAACCAAAAATAAAGGACCTTCAGGTTATTTTAATATTAACAACTTGAAGGGAAAAATTACCAAATGCAAAGATCTTTAACAAAAAGAACTGATGCAGAAGGTTATTACTTTCTCATTGCTTTCTTTTAACCTCATATGTAAGTTATTGCTTATACTCTATTTCACAATATATTTAAGATAATATAACTAAAAGGCAATTATTAAGGAAAAGATCAACAAAGAAAAGAATGCATAAGAGACAGTTCTTTAAGACTCAAGAACATGATGTTTTAGGTGGACCAGATAAAAATTATAAAAACAATTTGGTTTTCAGAAAATAAAACATGAAGTAATATCAACTTGCTTTGACATAACTCCATTGTAGAAACTTTGTTGGTATTTACCAGGCAATTCATCTCATGTGACTACCTGACAGTGTGATAATAAAAATCACTCATTCCAAATCCTTTTTCTTTTCATATTCCTTTGCCTCTGTTAAGTATTGTTTCTCTTGTTGACACATAAGACTTAAAAAAAAAAACATATATTTGTGCCCACTGGCATATAATGATACATATTCCTTTCGGGGGCATCTACAGAGTTGCTTCTATTTACAGTAGAAGTCTCTATGTAAATACTGGCTGTAAAGTCAATTTCTGGCTGCATCTGTCTCTTCAGGTAGATGATGAAGCATTCCATGCGTCCTGCTCCTTGGTCATCACCCATATGCAGGTTCACTGCTCCTTGAACAAGAGGTTCTTCAGTTTGCATCAAATAAGTGACTCCCTGCTCCCCTAGGCTTGCTAATATTCTGGATGACCCCTTGTGGATTTTCCATCTGCAAGCCAACTACTTTTCGCTCAACTTTCAGCTTGTGCTCATCAAAATATTCTAATTATTTGCCTTTTAAAAATTACAATCTGGCCGGACACAGTGGCTTACACCTGTAATTCCAGCACTTTCGGAGGCTGCGGCAGGTGGATCACCTGAGGTCAGGAGTTTGAGACCAGCCTGGCCAATGTGGTAAAACCCTGTTTCTACTAAAAATAAAAAAATTAGTTGGGCGTGGTGGTGGGCGCCTGTAATCCTAGCTACTCGGGAGGGACTGAGGCACAAGAATCACTTGAACCCGGGAGGTGGAGATTGCAGTGAGCCGAGATCATGCCACTGCACTCCAGCCTGGGCAACAGAGTGGGACTTTGCCTCAAAAAACAAACAAAAAAAATACAATCTAATTGTTGCATAGGTAATTATGTTTTGGCTACATCTCTTAAAGCCACCAGAGCAGTCTGAACTTCAGACATTATTCCATGCTTGAAAAATAAAATTTCCTTGAAAAATGCCATGTGGATTTATGCCATAAGCCTGGATGTTGTTAATAAAGTCGCCAGTGTCTCTGAAGCCAGTTTAATGACTCTCCTTCTCTTCCTGAGTCCGGATGTGATCCGATTATCTGCTTTCATTGAATTATACCACTCTTTAAGCCCAAATGAAAAGTTGTCCCAGTAAGCCACTATTCTCTTTCCTTGATGATTGTGTTTGGAGGTGATTACACTTGTGAACTCAGAAAGAAGCCTACACACAGAGCCCTTGTTGAAATGAAGGAGATGGAAGAAATTGGCATTTATCTAATAAACTTCTCATAGAAGCACGTGTCCAGATGCAAACATACATACATTTTTCTGTTCTTTGGCATTATGACTTGTAACACTGTTAGCTCCATTCCTTGCTAGATCCCAGAAGACATGCAGATATGAAGATGATAGTGGCTGCATTTGCTCCAGGAGGCCGTGCGTACTTGGTTAGTTTGGTTGAGGCCAAATAGCATTTACCTTAGATCCCTGTAACTGCCCTCTACTCCAATTACTAAACTTATGGAACTATAGGGAAAGCTAAGTTATAAGAAACAATATTTACCCTCCAGCCACATAACTTGTCTTTGACCCAGTACATCCTTTCTCTTTTTGCATCCTGATAATTTCATCTGACTGTCATCAAATTTTGTTATGGGCATGAAATGCCCCTTAGTTTCCAACACTGTTTCTCAAAATAGTATTTATGAAAGAAGAAATACGTGATATAGATGGTCATTTATAAACTCTTAATGATTCAACTAATTACTGTTTTTTTTTTCTTTTTATTTTACATTGACTACTACAAATATGCAGAGTAATGCATAGGCTAGAATATCTAACATCTGATTACTTGTACTTGTTAACATATATGCCACTTTTTGTGTAGGATATATTTTGTAAGGTACTTCTTTTCGTATTTATAAAAGTGAGTCTATCAGACCCAAACAAAACAATGCAAAAAGAGGTGATGGCACTTGCAGTTCTTCCATCACAACATATTATAATATCACATAAGATACAGCATTACTATGTTGTATAATGATACATTGATATTTACAGCAGTACATTATGCTAGAGCAATCCTCATTTATCCAAGGTAATTGGAAATGGAGTATTTGTATCTTCTCTGAAATGCTTCTGATCCTCAGGGCTTGGTCCCAAGCTTCTTCACTTTTTTCTCTCTCTACATTCTCTTTCCTAGATCAACTTAGCCATCTATGACTTTAAATATCATCTATATGATATTTCCTAAATTTAGATCTGCAGTTCTTACCTTGCCTCTGAATTCCAAATTTATATTTCCCATTATTTTGTATATCTCCATTTTAGTGTCATAGGCCTTCTTAATCTCAAACTGAAATCTGCATTCCATCCTCTCCCCGGCTGCTCAAACCTGTTCCACACCTTGTCTTCCCCCTTTTAGTAATGGCAACACTATCCCCTTTAGATGCTCAAACCAGATAATTAGAATTCATCTTTCATTTTTCTTTCCCCTCACAACCTCCATATTTTATATACACCACACTTTACTTAATCATCACTGTCACCATTTTGGACCATCGCTTATCTCACCTAGACTATTTTAAAAATCCCAACTGGTGCACTACCATTTCTACTCCAACCAATTTTCAACATGGCAGAGTAATCTGAAATTCGACAGCATCATCACTTTAAAGTCCTGTAATGGCGTTCACTGACTGCCTCCTTCCACTGCACTATGTTCCATTCCATCTTTCTCTCTGTCTCTCTTATGCCATCAACAACAATCCTATGGAGCCGCGACCTCCCTCTGTCACCCTGGTCGGAGTGCAGTGGCACAATCCTAGCTTCTGGCAGCCTTGAACTCCTGGGCTCAAGAGTTCTTCCCATCTCAGCCTCCTAAGTAGATAGGACTACAGATGCATTCCACCATGCCTAGCTAATTTTTAATTTTTTGCAGATATGGGGTCTCACTATGTTGCCAAGGTTTGTGTTGAACCCTTGTCCTCAAGCAATCCTCCCGCCTCAGCTTCCCTAAGTGCTGGGATTACAGGTGTGAACTACTATGCCTGGCACTAAAATATATTTAATAAAAAGTATAAAAACAGAACACAAGAATTAACAAATGTTGAGGAATTTGAAAACAAATTATATTTGATATTAAAACCATACCAAAACAAGGTGAATTTTTTTGATGATTTAGAAGGTATATCTGTATCACAAAGCATCTCAGTGCATCATATTGATTTTTAGGCATCCACGGTAGCTATACAATGTAGGATCTTTGGGTTCGATCTCACTTCCCCCTCTAGAATATTCTACATTTAAAAAATATCTTGTGTAAGATCATTTAGATTGATCTTTACTTTTACATAAGTTGAAAAAGCAATGTCAGCTATTTGACCAAACTTGACTAAATTTTGAGAAAGTAAGGGAAATAGTAATACTGAGTAGTTTGCAGACTCATAAGCATTGGGGCAGTGGGTTGCTCCTGGAAAGACAACTGGGAAATACAAGACGTGGTTCTAACTGTTCTCAAACTAATGTCTCATCCTAAGACTGATCATGATGCTCTTGAAAAACACCCTATGACCCCAACACAGCCCACGGATACATTCATTTATTGGCTCGTACAACTAGTAAAAGTTATTTCCAACTATGGTGACCCATGCTTCAGGCATGATAACCACAAAATAAATTGAAAAAAAGAAGGAAGATGGTGTTTAGCCTCTGGGTGATTCAGAGAAATGTACCTGGCAGCAGCACGTTGTGGAAACAACTTTTATCAACATCAAAACTAGACTCCAGGGGAGATCTGATATAGACACCATTATTTGGGCTCTCAGATGTTCAAAAGTTGAAGCACGGTAGATTGCTAAAAAGATAAAGTCTGGGCTGTGCCTGTTTTCATTTCTCCCTACGTGCTTTTCAAGATCTCATCTCATTTCCTCTCCCTCTTTTGAGTGTGATTTCTGCCTTTTTTTTTCCCCTAAACAGACACAGGTCCTTGCATTTAGCACTGTTTTGGCTTCTTGGAAAGTCTTCATATTCAGTTCTCAGGGGTAAACACACTTCTTCAATCTCTCCAAGTAAGACTAAACATAAAACCAAGTAGTAGGGTTTTTATCTACCCAGAGCAATTGATGACATTTGCAAGGTGGGGTAAGGAAGGAGATTGGAAAATGACAAAAAAACTTTATTTTTTATGTCATTTTCTACTACCAATATATATAGTTGCATTCAGTATTATTATAACAATGAAGAGATGACAAATTAGTAGGTAAATGATAAAATTCTTCAGGGTTATAGTTGAGTATACAGAATAGAGTTTCACCACAGAATCTATGAATTTTTAAGCTTCTATCTCTATTTCTCTGAATGTTTAAGAGGTATGCCATACATATAGTCCATGTGATGGGTTGGTTGTCTTTGTCTTTTTCTTTTTCATTTTTTTGAGATGGGGTCTCACTCTGTCACCCAGGCTGCAGTGCAGTGACGCGATCTCAGCTCACTGCAACCTCCGCCTCCCGGACTCAAGTGATTCTCCCACCTCAGCCACCAAAGTAGCTGGGACTAGCAGCACACAATACCATGCACGATTATGGTTCTGTTTCTTAAACAGTTTGTAATCATAAGATTTTAAAATCTAAAGCCTTTTTATCATTCACAGACTTAACAGATATTCACAAATATCCTACAATTTTTCCACTTATGTCCTATACCCAGGTAATAAAATAATAAGTAAAGGCAGACATGGTTTAGGTCTTCTGGGTCTTACCATCTACTAGAGAAGACAGGTAGATAAACCAGAAAGCAAATAAAACTAATGAAAAGTTGCAACAGAGACAAAAGTCGCTGTTATGATGCTATGATGGGAGCATCTGACCCAGGTAAGGTTGATAAGGAACTCTTCGCTGTGGAAAGGACATTTTACTGACATCTAAAAGATGAAGAGAAAAAAATTGTATCTGGCAAAAGACAGCATACATCAGAAAAGAGCCTGTCAAGGTCAGGGGATGGAAGACCTGTATGATCATTGATCTGAATGGGGATGGTGGCAGGCGAGTGGGGTATGAAATGTGTCTAAAGGGAGGGAGAGGAGACAGGTCATATATGGCCTTATAGGCCATGCTCAGGAGTTTTGTCTTTAAGCGTACAGAGAGATTCCTAATGTGTTTTAAATCTGCAGGCCAGATATAAAGTGTGTGTCTTGAAGAGCCCTTTGGTTACAGTGTAGAGAAAAGGCCACTAGGCACCAGGGAGGATGAGAACAGCCGTATGAAGAGACCACTGTAATGGTCAAGAGAGCAATAGGGATTTGGAATTGGAGGTGCTGAGGGCAGAAAAAGGCAGAATGATTTGAGGGATATTCCAGAGGCAAAAGGAGCCAGACTTGGTGCAGACTAGAAATCGGAGGCAAAGGAGAAGACAGTGTGGAGGATGCTTCCGGTATCCTTCACAACATTTAACATAAATTCATCTGATAAAGGAGATGAAGGGAATAGTATGCTGACACAGTGCTATAAGATTTTTATACTAAGTATAAATATTCATATTTGTTTATAGAAATGAAGTACTTTCTTAGGCTTATTTAAGTGAATAAAAATTGTTCACTGGACTAACTTGGTAGCACAAAATGTAATGAGCTCATTCACAGTAACTTTGTGAGAAACAAAAGGCTCTGAATTTTTTTACATGTAGAGAAATAGTATAATATAGTATTAGTTTCTTAAACATAAATTTTCTTTTAATTAATCGCTAACCAAAAATTTAAAAAAAAACCGTTGGAATCAAATATCAACACCCAAGTAACTGACAAAAGAATTCTCATTAGTATCAGTACAACTTTCCGAAATAAAGCTACTGAAGCCTAGGCAGATAATTTGTTTTGAAGTGTAACATCTTAGCAATTATAATAGCAAAAACATTGTATTCTTTTATGTGGAATAAAGTGAATAAAGTATAACTGAAATGATCAGTGAAAAAAGTAAAATACATCATTCTACTTCAAGGATGTTAACCATTGCTATACTTTTCTTAAGTTTTATGTTTATAAACTATGTACAAGAATGAAATAGAGCTCTAGGCTCTAGTCGATCAAACATCAATTCAAGCTACTCTCTAATGTAGTGTAGTAGGTACAGAATAAATACCAATTAAGAAACATTCCAACCAGGTTCTTGTTCCGTATGTTCTATATGGGATGTACACCTTGATTTTCTACCTGCCAATCATATCTGTTATTTCAAAAACTAAATTTATAATTCATTTTTTAAGGAAAATTACATGTATTGCTCTCTTCCCAAATATTTGACATGCAGTAAAAATTGTATCTTATACTTGTTTTTCTTCTTTAATTTTTATATATCTAGTGTCCAACTAATTTTATGCATTCAAAACAACTTTCATTTTCTTCTCAGTTTTTGGTAGTGTGTTTAGCATCTAAAAACAATTAGGCCGATGCTATAGCTCATGCCTGTAATCCTAAAGCTTTGAAAGGCCAAGGCAATAGGACTGCTTGAGGCCAGAAGTTCAAGACCAATCTGGGCAACATAGCTAGACCATGTCTCTATATGAAATAAAAAAAACTAGCCAGAAATGGTGGTGCACAGCTGTAGTCCTAGCTACTTGGGAGGCTGAGACAAGAAGATCACTTGATTCTAGAAGTTTGAGGCTGCAGTGAGCTATGATCACACCACTACACTCCAGCTTGGCTGACAGAGCAAGTCGTCATCTAAAAAAAATAAAATAAAAACAATTAAAGCACAATAGATAAATGAATGAATTATTGAAGGAATTATCTTTATCTTGCAGGGGAATTAATGGTTTATCCTAAATTTGTTTTGTTTTGTTTTAATTGTGATTAGCTAAAGAAAAGATTTAGATATCCATAAAATCTTTAGTTACCAATTTTTGTGCCATTATTAGGAGATTTATTTTGTTTATGTTATATTAGTAGTATGAAAACCTGATGAATGCATAAACATATTGATTGAAAAGGAACCAAGCATTCCAGGAAATACATAAAAGACAATAACCATTAAAAATTTTCTACAGAATTGCATTTAGAACAACCCTTTCTCATGTAGTATTTCAATTAATGGGAAAAGAAAGATGAAGTAAATATTGAATGTGAAGTTAGGAGTCCTATGTTCAAATTTCAGTTCTGCAGCTAAGCATCAATATTTCCAAGCACAAGTCATTTCATTCTGAGGAACACAAGATTTATTGAAGATGGAAGACCAGTAAACTGGCTTTCAGACATGTTTCAAAATAAACATGGTGAATTTCAAACTTTTCCTTCCTTCTTCCTTCCTTCCCTTTTCAATAAAATTATGTGAACACTTGCTATAATTTGTTGAGTGCATATATGCATACACATTAAGTTAGAAGTAAACATGTCACTTTGACTCCAGGGAAGCTAGGATTGGAAGATTCCCCATTTCTTCAATCATTATGAGTAAATCGAAAGACATTCCGAAGATGAGGATTTCAGCCAACTTGGAAATCTACAGCTTCCATCTGTTTTAGTACTTGCTATTGTCATAGTGTTTCTTGGCAACTGAACTTCCACTTTTGAAAGTAAACCTTGCTTTGAGTGCTACTAGAGAATTGGGATAAAACTTCCACAGGTGCTAAGAAAAAGAAAAACAAAAACGTATGCAATAATGTATGAGCCACATTTTCCAGAGAATTAATAGAAGATGCACTAATGAGGGCAATTAATACATATGCAAGAAAGAATACAATAAAACGGACATTGATTAACCATATAGCCTTCATTACTGTAAGTTATAGATAATCCTAGAAACAGTGTGGCACTTTAAACATTTTTTGATATATGACATCATATGGCTTATTTTTTAAAATCACATAATACATATATCTATCTGAGGATTTAAAGTCATATACAGACAAATATGTGAGTGGTAAATAAACCATCTAGATGATGAACTAAGATTGTGCTTACAGTTACATGAGATTGCTTGTTTTTGTTGTTTTGTTTTCATTGTCATTTTATTTTTATTTTTAATTATTATGAATACATAATAGTTGTATATATTTATAGGGTACATGTGATATTTTGATACAAGCATAGAATATGTAATGATCAAATCAGGGTAATTGTGGTATCATTTCCTTGTGTTAGGAACATTCTAATTTCACTCTTTCAGTTATTATGAAATATACAATATGTACAGTGAATCATTGTTAACTATAGTTGCCCTATTGTGCTACAAAACACTAGATCTTATTCCTTCTATCTAACTGTATTTTTGTACCCATTAGCCATTTCTTCTTAATCTCCCCCTCCCTACTACCCTTCCAGCCTCTGTTGACTTCTATTTTAATTTTGGAAATGTTTTATCCACCATTTGAATTTCTTATATTCTGAACACACATACAAACATTCAAGTACCTCAGAGACTCACACATAGAACAAACTCTAGGCATTCATTCATTCATTCTGCAAGTGCCTATCATCCCCAAGTATCGTGCTAAGGACATACAAAAATGCAAGTAATTTTGTAGATTCTAAAATTGTATCAAAGAGTAGAAGAGACAGAAGTAAGCCCATAAGTTATAAGAAAGTGTGTATGTCATATAACAGCAGTACACACAGGAAGCAATGGAGCACACAGCAGGGAGTTCTCTACAGTTCTGAAAATGGAGAAGGCTGGGCATGGTGGCTCATGCCTGTAATCCCAGCACTTTGGGAGGCCGAGGCAGGCGGATCACCTGAGGTCAGGAGTTCAAGACCAGCCTGACCAACATGGAGAAACCCCGTCTCTACTAAAAATACAAAATTAGCTGGGCGTGGTGGCGCATGCCTGTAATCCCAGCTACTCAGGAGGCTGAGGCAGGAAAATAGCTTGAACCCGGGAGGCAGGGGTTGCAGTGAGCCGAGATCACACCACTGCACTCCAGCATGGGTGACAGAGTGAGACTCCGTCTCAATAAAAAAAAAAAAAAAAGAAACAAAAAGAAAATGGAGGAGAAACAGTAGATAGGGATAAAGCAATACTTTTGTGTGTGTGTGTGTGCGCGTTTTTTTTTTTTTTTTTTGCTATTAGTGCTTTGTTTATTGAGTTTACTTAATATGATACACATACACACATATATATATATATATATATACATGTCTATTATTGCATTTTGGATCCTAAAGTATATGACACAGAATTTGCAGCAAAACTGTAAACAAAACCTAAAATAAAAAACAACAGAAAAAAACTTTGCATAATTTGCCTAAGAGAAACCATAAGCAATAAAGGATCTAAAATTCAAGATTTCAGGGTGCAGGAGTTGTCAGTGCTACCTGAAGATCATTAACATTCTTTTAAAGGTAAATCACAGGCCGGGCGTGGTGGCTCACACCTGTTATCCCAGCACTTTGGGAGGCCGAGGTGAGTGGACCACAAGGTCAGGAGTTTGAGACCAGACTGGCCAACATGGTGAAACCCCGTGTCTACTAAAAATACAAAAAAAAACTAGCCAGGCATGGTGACGGGTGCCTGTAATCCCAGCTACTCAGGAGGCTGAGGTAGGAGAATCACTTGAAACCAGAATGCGGAGTTTGCAGTGAGCCACGATCACAACACTGCACTCCAGCCTGGGTAAAAGAGCAAAACTCCATCTCAAAAAAACAAAAAAAAAAAAACAAAGGTAAATCACAATATCCATTCAAGAAAAACAACAAATATGCTAACTATAATATTTATGCACTATCTTTGGTAATATTAAATTATGAATAATAATATGAAAGTGAACAAAGAGCAAACTTCCTTCTTCCAAAAAAAGTGAACTTCTTAATGTAATCTGCTATAGTTTGCTTTAATTATATAATCATAGCCATTATTTAAAAGCTAAAAAAGACTCACAAAAACAAACACCCAGTAGGAGTTAAAAACTGTATAAATAACCTTGGAAGTAATGAGGCTTATTAAAACGAGTTAATTAAAAATTGAAGACCAATATGTGAAATGGTAAATGTGATTTTAGCATAAAATTCTTCATCACATGTCGTCATAAAGCTCTCCTTTTGGGAGAGGGGGTTATTTACATCGATGGTGCAATATAATTGGAAGGAGTGGAGTTCCAGCCAATAGTTTGTCTCCCTTCTTTAAAGCTCAACAACAATTTGTTGTCAGCTCCAGCCTGTCATTAACATTCTGTCCTTTAGTCAAGTTACCTGTTTATTTGTCTCCTGTCTTTTTCATATCCTCTGACTTGGACAAAATCAAATGCACATTGAAGGCACAACTCTCATGTTCTTGATCTAGGTTTTGCCTTTGGTTTTGCCCTTGGCGCAAGACCCCATGGAACATCTCATAAGAGAAGGTGCCGGTGAGTTGGGCTCTGAAATATTAAGAGAGGTCTCCTGGTGCCAAGAGGAAAACTCATCACAGACAGAGCACAGGGAAAGGGTGAGATACAACACATGGTTCAATGTGGTTAGAGTGCTGCCAGAGGAGTGGCTGTGCAGCCCTCTAGGAATGCTTTGAGAGTGAGGCTGGAAATACGAGAGCCTGATCCCAGGCTACTTATTCTATGGCAAGGCAGAACCACTGACAGATTTTAAGCAAGAGACTGACCACATTTAGTCATTAATTTAACTCAGAAAATGGCAAAAAAAAAAAAAAAAAGAGAGAGAAATACATTATTCCACACTTTCTGGTTTGTATTATTGGAAAAATGAATTCATTTAATGCATGAAATGAAATGAAAAGATGATCTTACTTAAGAAACAAAATGCCAATGATTGGAAGGTTTATTTAATGACTGAAATGGGGAATCATGAGGAGGTACACATTACGCCAGCGGAAAAAGTTATGATTTCAACACTGTAAGATTTGAGATGCTCTTTTGCCAGCTAGGTATGTCACTGTAAATAGGCTATTTTAACTCTCTAGTTTTCTCATTACAAAAAGGGAATAATAACAGAGTTGATGTGAAGATTAAACAATTCAACACATTAAGAGTACTTAGAATAGTGCCTGGCATCTAGAAAGGCCAAGAATGTTAACATGTATTGCTAGTATCATCAGCAGCACTGTGTGGAGCTACCTGTGGTAAACCCAACAGATTCGTTTGATTTTCAGGGGATTATTTTCAGTGCTTTTCTTCCATGGCCTCGGGGTTGATCTTTGAACTCTCTTTTCTTTTGACTTCGTAGAAAGGAGATATATGCTCCTGCTCTTCTTGTGTCTTCTCATTCTTTTTATATTAACTCTTCCTGCACCCATCTTTCAAATGTTGGTGAGTCCAGCATTATGTCTCTGGAAGCTGGACGTTAAAAATTTTTGAATCCTTAAAATGGTATAAAAGTGTTATGGGTTTTCTACGACAAACCCACAGCCAACATAATACTGAATGGGGAAAAGTTGAAAGCATTCCCTCTGAGAACTGGAACAAAACAAGGATGTCCCGTCTCACCACTCCTCTTCAACATAGTACTGGAGTCCCTAGCCAGAGCAACCAGACAAGAGAAAGAAATAAAGGGCATCCAAACCAGTAAAGAGGAAGTCAAACTGTCACTAATTGCTGATGATATGATTGTTTACCTTGAAAACCCTAAACACTCCTCCAGAAAGCTCCTAGAACTGATAAAAACAATTCGGCAAAATTTCTGGATACAAGATTAATGTACACAAATCAGTAGCTCTTCTATACACCAACAGCGACCAAGCAGAGAATCAAATCAGGAATTAAACCCCTTTTACAATAGCTACCAAAAAATAAAATAAAATTCTTAAGAATACACCTAACCAAGGAGGTGAAAGACCTCTACAAGGAAAATTACAAAATACTGCTGAAAGAAATCATAGATGACACAAACAAATGGAAACACATCCCATGCTCATGGATAGGTAGAATCAATATTGTGAAAATGACCATACTGCCAAAAGCGATCTACAAATTCAATGTAATTCCCATCAAAATACCACCATCATTCTTCCCAGAATTAGAAAAAAAAATTCTAAAATTCATATGGAACCAAAAAGAGCCCGCATAGCCAAAGCAAGACTAAGCTGAAAGAACAAACCTGGAGGCATCACACTACCTGATTTCAAACTATACTATAAGGCCATTATGACCAAAACAGTGTGATACTGGTATAAAAACAGGCACATAGACCAATGGAACAGAATAGAGAACACAGAAATAAACCCAAATACATACAACCAACTGATCTTTGACAAAGCAAACAAAAACATAAAGTGGGAGGCTGGGCGCGGTGGCTCATGCTTGTAATCCCAGCACTTTGGGAGGCCGAGGTGGGTGGATCATGAGGTCAGGAGATCGAGACCACGGTGAAACCCCGTCTCTACTAAAAATACAAAAAATTAGCCAGGCATGGTGGCGGGCGCCTGTAGTCCCAGCTACTCGGAGAGGCTGAGGCAGGAGAATGGTGTGAACCCGGGAGGCGGAGCTTGCAGTGAGCCGAGATTGTGCCACTGCACTCCAGCCTGGGCGACAGAGCGAGACTCCGTCTCAAAAAAAAAAAAAAAAAAAAAAAAACCATAAAGTGGGAAAAGGACATTCCTTTCAACAAATGGTGCTGGGATAATTGGCTAGCCACATGAAACTGGATCCTCATCTCTCACCTTATACAAAAATCAACTCAAGATGGATTAAGGGCTTAAATCTAAGACGTGAAACTATAAAAACTCTCAATGATAACATTGAAAAAACCCTTCTAGACATTGGCTTAGGCAAGGATTTCATTATCAGAAACCCAAAAGCAAATGTAATAAAAACAAAGATAAATAGCTGCGACTTAATTAAACTAAAGAGTTTTGTACAGCAAAAGAACAGTCAGCAGAGTAAACAGACAACCCACAGAGTGGGAGAAAATCTTCACAATCTATACATCTGACAAAGAACGAATATCCAAAATCTACAACAAACAACTCAGTAAGAATAAAATAATCCCATCAAAAGTGGCCTAAGGACATGAATAGACAACTCTTCAAAGAAGATATAAAAATGGCCAAGAAACGTGAAAAAATGTTCAACGTCACCAATAATTAGGGAAATGCAAATCAAAACCACAACATGATACCACCTTACTCCCACCAGAATGGCCATAATCAAAAAATCAAAAGACAGTAGATGTGGGCATGGATGCGTTGATCAGCGAACACTTCTACACTGCTGGTAGGAATGTAAACTAGTACAATCATTATGGAAAACAGTGTGGAGATTCCTTAAAGAACTAAAAGTACTACCATTTGATCCAGCAATCTCATTACAGGGCATCTACCCAGAGGAAAAGAGGCCAGTATATGAAAAAGATACTCGCAGATGCATGTTTATAGCAGCACAATTCACAATTGAATGATCGTGGAACCAACACAAATTCCCATCAATCAACGAGTGGATAAAGAAACTGTGATATATATATGTGTGTGTGCGTGTGTGTGTGTGTGTGTGTGTGTATACGCATATATATAATAGAATACTACACAGCCATGAAAAGGAATGAATTAATGGTATCTGCAGTGACCTGGAAGAAATTGGAGACTATTATTCTAAATGAAGTAACTCAGGAATGGAAAACCAAATATTGTATGTTCTCATTGATACGTGGGAGCTAAGCTATGAGGATGCAAAGGCATACAATGGACTTTGGGGATTTGGAGGGAAGGGTGGGAGGGGGCAAGGGATAAAAGGCTACAAATACGGTGCAGTCTATATTGCTTGGGTGATGGTTGCACCAAAATCTCACAAATCACCACTAAAGAACTTACTCATGTAACCAAATACCACCTGTACCCCAATAACCTATGGAAAAGTAAAAAATACTTTAAAAAATTCTTAAGGGTTCAATTGTGTCTCCAAAGTTTTGTCGGACCTCATGATAAAACCACATATATAAAAGATGGGGGAGCACTGCATGTATTAGTTAAGATGAAGTCTTAGTAGGTTAGGGTGGGCCCTTAGTCTTAAGTGACTGGTGGCCTTTTAAGAAGAGGGCAGACACAAAAAGAGAAGACTGCCATGTGACAACAGAGGTAGAGATTGGAGTGATGCAGCTGCAAGCCAAAGTATAGGACTGACAGCCACCACAAGGAGCCAAGAAAAGTCAAGAAAGAATCCTCCCCTGCAGGTTTCAGAGGGAGCATGCCCCTGCAAACACCTTGACTTCAAACTTCTAGTCTCCAGAAGCATTAAACAATACATTTCTGTCGTTTTAAAGTATCCCATTTATATCACATTGTTATGCAAGCTCTAGGAAACTAATATAAACATTTTTATAGGAATGTGCTTTTTTCTTAAAAGAAGGTCCTTAGCTTTCATCAGATTCTCGAAAGAACTTGAATCTCTTGAACTCTCTTCTGAGGGTCCTATTTGCTCCTGTGATTTAAATTATAACCCGAATATCACTGTCAATGTCTCTCAAATCTGTACCACCAATCCAGACCTCTCTTTAGCTCTAGAACTTTATGTCTACTTGAAATCTCCACTCACACATCCCAAATTCAATTGAAGGTATAATGAATCATCATTTCAGTAAATGATGCCACCATTTGCTCATCTGTTCAACCTCAACTCTGAACAGGCTTCCATGATCCATAATTCAATTCATCAATAAGACTCATTAGCTTGATCTGTAAAATGGATCTTGAATCTACCTGTCTTCCATCTTTGCTGTCATTGACCTAGGCCTGTTACTTTCATAAATTTCTCTGTTGGAATAATGCAATTGCCTCCCTTGATGGTCTCCCTGCTTTTTCTTTTGCCCTTCTCATGTCTATTTTTGCACTCATGTGCCAGGGCAGAGATCAGAACGAGTGAAGTTAAGCAAGGAGTGTGCTCAGGATCAGCAACTGTGGTAGAAAGGAGCAAAGCAGGATTTTAGAGAGGTGTCAGGCTTTGAAATTTTGGGTGACAAAGTCAATCTGCTTTACCCAGGACTTTCCTACTTTTAGCACCATAAGTCTCATGTCCTGGGAAACCCCTCATCTATGGGAAAACTGTCACTGCAGTCACCTAACTGCAGTGGCTAACCAGTCTAACTAGTGGTAACAAGGTGTAAACTCACCCCATGGGCACCTGTGAAGTTGGACTGGTCTCCTTTAGAACCGCACCTGGAGTGTTACTGTCCCTCTTTGGGGTGTGGAGGCTGAGCTTTCTCTCCCTACATTAGACATAGGATGTTCCAGGGAAGTTGGCATGACCTACTTAAGGTTGCACTTTCCATCAGAAGGTAACTCTTGGGGAGGGCTTATAGCTAAGGTCTATCACACAGCAGGTCTCTCAGGTTGGGGACTAGGTCTTTTATGCTTCAGGAGAAATCTGGGTGGCAAAGTACAGCATTTACTACAATATCACTTCTTGAAATGAACATAATATATTCAGATAAATGCAAGCAATTCCTTTTACCAAAACAACCAAAGATGCATGTGAAGAATGACAAGGTTAGAGAAATGTAGGCATGGGTGAGATCATAACGTTTCCTATATATTAGGGCAAAGAAAATAAGCTCGACCATGAAATCTTTATGAGATCATTTTTTACATTTCCTTTTACTGTGATCATTGTGATCATTGCAATAGACGCAAATAAATGCCTTTGAAAAATATTTAACATCGTTTCAGGCTAGTGACTCCACAAACATGTAATAGGAGATTTCCTAAACCCAATAAAGGAATCTCAGGAAAAAACTACAGCTAACATCTTACTTAAAGACAAAAGACTGAATGCTTTCTCTCTAATATCAAGAACAAGGTAAGGATGACTGCACTTACCACTTCTATTCACCATGATAATGGAAGTCCTAGCCAGTGCAATAGTCAAGAAAAAGAAAAGAATATAGAATGAAAAAAACACAAATAAAACTACAACTATTTGAAGATAACAGAGTTGTCAATGTAGAAAAATCTCAAAGAATCTACAAAAAATGACATTAGAAATAATACTTAAGTTTAGAAGGTCACAGGATACAAGGTCAATTCATGCATACATGCATACATGCACACAAAACTAAACTATTGTATTTCTATATAGAATCAGTAAACAATTGGAAATTGAAATTTTTTAAAAGTATCATTTAAAATAGCAGCCAAAATATTTAAGTATACCTTTCATGAAATACACACAAGATCTGTATGTTGAAAACTTCAAAGCTGATGATAAATTTTAAAAGACCCAAACAAATTAAGAGATATATTGTGTTCATGGACTGGGAGTTTTAATAATGTTAAAGTGTCAGTTCTCCCCAGATAGATCCACAGACTGAATATAATCCCAAGATGAATCATAGCAGAATTCTTCCTTTTCTTAGAAATAAAAAAAGCTGATTTTAAAAATTATGTAGAAAAGCAAAGAAACTCAAATACCCAAAACGAATTTTGAAAAAAGAACAAAGTTAGAAGGCATTACTTGATTTCAAGATTCTTATAAAGATACAATAATCAATACAGTGTGGTACTGGCAAAAGTATGGACATATAAATTGATGCAACAGAACAGATTCTAAAAATAGATCCTTACATATACGATCTATTGACCTTTAGAAAAGGTGAAAAGGCAATTCAATGGCAAAAGGATAGTGATATGGTTCGGCTGTGTACCCAGCCAAATCTCACGTCATATTGTGGGAGGGACTCAGTGGGAAATAACTGAATCATGGCAGCGGTTTCCCCCATACTGTTCTCCTAGTAGTAGTCAGTAAGTCTCATGAGATCTAATGGTTTTATAGGGCGTTTCCCTTTCACTTGGCTCTCATTCTCTCTCGCCAACTGTGATGTAAGACCTTTTGCCTTCTGCCATGATTGTGAGGCCTCCCCAGCCGTGTGGAACTATGAATCCCTTAAACCTCTTTTTTTTTTTTTTTTTTTTAATAAATTACCCAGTCTTGGTTATGTCTTTATCAGCAGCATGAAAACGGACTAATACAGATAGTCTCTAAGAAATGATGTCTTTTAATTGGGACATTTAGCCCATTTACATTTAAGGTTAATATTGTTACGTGTGAATTTGATCCTGTCATCATGATGCTACCTGGTTATTTTGCCCATTAGTTGATGCAGTTTCTTTATAGTGTCGATGGTTTTTACTATTTGGTATGTTTTTGCAGTGGCTGGTACTGGTTTTTCCTTTCCATATTTAGTGCTTCCTTCAGGAGCTCTAAAAACACAAGAAGAAAACCTAGGCCATTCCATTCAGGACATAGGCATGGGCAAAGAATCCATTACTAAAACAGCAAAAGCAATGGCAACAAAAGCCAAAATTGACAAATGGGATCTAATTAAACTAAAGAGCTTCTGCACAGCAAAGGAAACTATCATCAGAGTGACAGGCAACCTACAGAATGGGAGAAAATTTTTGCAATCTATCCATCTGACAAACGGCTAATATCCAGAATCTACAAAGAACTTAAACAAATTTACAAGAAAAAAACAACCCCATCAAAAGGTGGGCAAAGGATATGAACAGACACTTCTCAAAAGAAGACATTTATGCAGCTAAGAAACATATGAAAAAAAGCTCATCATCACTGGTCATTAGAAAAATGCAAATCAAAACCACAATGAGATACCAACTCATGCCAGTTAGAATGGCGATTATTAAAAAGTCAGGAAACAGATGCTGGAGAGGATGTGGAGAAATAGGAACGCTTTTACACTGTTCATGGAAGTATAAATTAGTTCAACTATTGTGGAAGACAATGTGGTGATTCCTCAAGGATCTAGAACCAGAAATATCATTTGACCCAGCAATCCCATTACTGGGTATATACCCAAAGGATTATAAATCATTCTACTATAAAGACACACGCACACATATGTTTATTGCAGCACCATTTACAATAGAAAAGACTTGGAACCAACCCAAACACCCATCAATGGTAGACTGGATAAAGAAAATGTGGCACATATCCACCATGGAATACTATGCAGCCATAAAAAAGGATGAGTTCATGTCCTTTGCAGGGACATGGATGAAGCTAGACACCATCATTCTCATCAAACTAACACAGGAACAGAAAACCAAACACCGCATGTTCTCACTCATAAGTGGGAGTTGAGCAATGAGAACACATGGACACAGGGAGGGGAACATCACATAACAGGGCCTGTTGGGGGATGGGGGACTAGGGGAGGGATAGCATTAGGAGAAATACATAATGTAGATCATGGGTTGGTGGGTGCAGCAAACCACCATGGCACGTGTATACCTATGTAAAGAACGTGCACGTTCTGCATATGTATCCCAGAACTTAAAGTATAATAAAAAAAAGATGATGACAAAGATGAAATCCATGTATAAAAGCATTAACCTTGACCCCAAATTTGCCTATAAAAATTAGCTCAAAATAAATTAAAAATCTAAATGTAATGCTTAAAACTATAAAACTCGGAAAAAATTTGTTGTGACCTTGTGTTAGGCAAAGATTTCTTAAATGTAAAACCAAAATCATGATTCATAAAAGAATAGAGAATTGACAAACCGGACTTCATAAACATAAAAAAGTATTCTCTTTCAAAGACACTGTAAAGAAAATAAAAAAGATTAGCAAGAATTCGGTGATAGCTCTAGCTACAGATGCTCTGGGATTGACTATGGCCTTCAAGCTATGACAGGCTTTCCCCAAGCAACTTCAGTTAATGAGTAGAGCCCGACCATTTTTGTTTAATGAATAACTCCTCCAAAGGGCAATTTTGGCACTGGAACTCCTCATTGGCCTTGCCAACATATTTTCTGAGCAGCAACACAGTGTAAGGCCCTCACTACCCAGTAGTCCTTCCTCCTTCTCCCTTCTCCTCTTTCATACATGCAACCCCCAATATTTTGCATTTTGAACTCTGCTGAACCCAACTGGCACAGTCGGTAAGGTCTCAATCATATAGGGCATTGTAAGCTAGGGCAAGAATTTAAAGGCAAATTATCTGTAGAGAAAGTGTTCTGAAATACTTTAAATTACTCTCATCAGCATTTCAATTATAAATACTATGTTTTACAAGTTAGATGTCATGTAAAAAGTAATTTTTGTAAACGAAAATTTAATATCATAGATCATGAAGAGTCCTTAAAGACAGCTGATGGCAGCAATCAGCTACTTGAAAAATCTGAAAAGTGATCCTATTTTGGAAGTTTAGATTATCTGCTTATAATTTCTTGATATCAAAGTAAGAAGTTTCATAAATGTAAATCGACAGGAAATCCAGTTACCATACTAGAAGAGTATAATTTTCTTCTAACATTCTTAGCTTTTTTTTGCCCCTCAGAACAATATCTTAGTATTTACAATTCACATAACAGCATTGTGCTTTTTAAAGCCAAATGGGACAGCTGTAACTTCAATAAACGATTTAAAATACATCAGCACTTTTCTTCCTTAAATGTGTAATGTAACTGCTATTCATTCAATGTAACACTTTAATTCATTTTTTGAAAAGAAACTTTAATAACTTTCAAAGAGCTAATATAATGTTTGAACACTGAATAAAATATAATAAATTCAGTAAGTCTGGAAGAATTAACAATGCATTCAGTCAAGTGAAATTTAAAAGAGCATGTTTTCAGTTACTAGGAACAATTTAAACTATTTTTAAGGATAAAAATGCTTAAAATTAAGATGAGGAAATATGTTTTTAATATGAAAAAATGAAGATTTTGGAAAAAGGCTAATTTAGCAAAAAAAATCCAAAGAAACCATATGCTTGATTTTAACCCTCCGTAAACATCACTTTAAATGTTATAAAAGTCAAACAATAAAGAAAGAGGATGTATTGAGTTGTCTTTTTGGGAAACGGGGGTAAGAACATCAGAGGATAAAAATCATGAATCTACAAAGAAGAGAAATAGGAGGTAACACAAAAGGAAAATAATTCCCAGTCTAGTAGAATGGATGAGCAAACCAAAAATATATTTGTATTAAAAAAAGTGTTCTTAAGCGATCAAAGTGAGGGCAATTTTCATTAAAATAACAGTAAAGAAAGGTGGCCTGGAAGTGTAAGAGTGAAGGAGACTGGGGAGAGAGCAGAGAAGTCAAAGGTAAGCTACACTGAGTCCATTTGGGAATAAAGAGAAACAGGAGTGTTGGAGGAATAGGACTCAGGAAAGGAGTTTTATTTTAGGATAAAGAATGCTCGAGCATGTCAGTTGCTCAGGAATAAGATACCCATAAGAAGGGGATTTGGCATTTAGCTTGATCAGACCTTTATTGAGTCTCTATTATATGAGGCACGTGGGGGATAATAAATGAAAATATGATCTCAACTCAAGAAGAGACTTATCCCAGAGATGCTATAACTTTCAAGCAGGAGGAAGGGGCAGGTTGTAGACAGAAGCAACCCCCAAGAGACCACTAGTTTTCCAGCTAACAACTCAGCTTGGAGGAAGAGGCAAAGCCAGAGGCAAACGTGGGAGACTGGTGCAGTCGCAGGGTCCTGAGATCCAGAGAACATGGGAGGAGGTAGTGTGCACATGGTACCCTCTGTTTGCTCAGGATGGCAGGGAAGTCTAAGTCACCTGTGGACAATGAGGGGACAGGTACAGGGTAGTGCAGAAGTTGGAAGGGTCCCAGTCACCTTCCTCTCCCTTTCTTCCCAGTAACTCCTTCAAGCCAACTCTTTCAACATAAAACTTCATTCTCTATTTTATTCATAACATTGTAGGAATCAATTCTTCCATTATCCAGATGTTTGTGCAAGTTGTCTGAACACATACACCTCTCTCTCCACCTTCAAAACGTCCTCTAAGTTGCCTCCGAAGTCATCTACCTGAAATGCCCATATGCTCCCTTCACGTACTCTTAGAAGCTTTTTGGTAACTATAAAATGTCTACTTTTTTTAAATAAACCTCCCACTGGTGCATAGCCCTAATGGGTGGCCTTAGTCCCCATTTTGTGCCCATAATAAATTGGAGTTAACTACTGCAACATGGCATTTGAATCTATAGTAGTAGTGAGGAATGTATAACTAACTAAAGAGTTTGAGAGAAGCAGGAAAGAGAATTTATATTGACACCATATGGAAAACTTATATGCAAAAGTCATGTCGAAATGATAATTTTTAACCTACTAATCTTTGAAAATTATAGGCTATTCTTTCTTTTCTTATAAACTTATCTTTTTTTTTTTTTTTTTGAGGCAGAGTCTTGCTCTGTCACCCAGGCCGAAGTGCAGTGGTGCAATCTCGGCTCACCGCAAGCTCCGCCTCCCAGGTTCACGCCATTCTCCTGCCTTAGCCTCCCGAGAAGCTGGGACTACAGGTGCCCACCACCACGCCCAGCTAATTTTTTTTGTATTTTTATTAGAGACGGGGTTTCACTATGTTAGCCAGGATGGTCTCAATCTCCTGACCTCGTGATCCACCTGCCTCAGCCTCCCAAAGTGCTGGGATTACAGGCGTGAGCCACCGTGCCCAGCCAACTTATCATCTCTTAATACTCTTCATTGCACTCAGCAAAACAGGAGTCATAGCCAAAATTATCTTCTGAGACAATGAGCTCAGTAACCTACTACTAGTATTATTCAAATATAAAAGAGGTTGACCATCCCTAATCCATAAATCTGAAATCTGAAATGCTCCAAAATCCAAAACTTCTTGAGTGCTAATAAAAACGCCACATGTGGAAAATTTCACACCTGACCTCATGTGACAGGCATCAGTCAAAACACAATCAAAACTTTGTTCCATGCACAAAATTATTTTAAAATATTGTATAAAATAACCTTCACTAGGAGCAGATGAAATGAAGACATTTCATGTTTAGACTTTGGTCCTATCCTTAAGCTATCCCATTATATAATGCAAATATTTCAAAATCTAAAAATGTGCGAAATCTGAAACATTTCTGGTCCTAAGCATTTCAGACCAGGAATATTCAACCTTTGCTTGGTGAGACAGGGGACTCATTCTCTAGGCCCCTTGGGCTTATTACACAATCGTCAAAAAGAACAGGCCTTTTCCTAGCTACAACTTATCCTTCCAGCTTCTTCTTAAGGTATACCATAAAAGCATTTGATGTTCAATTAATAATGCACTTCCCACAAGTCTTCCTATATACAACCCAGCTCCTTTGGTCATGGTGACCCTGCTCCCCTCCTTCCCATTTGGCCCAGCTCATTCTTGCTCTTCTTCAAGATTCTTCACAGGGGCAATTTCCCCTTAAAAGAGTTCTCTGACACCTGTGCTACTCAGAACTGAGACTTTTAAAATGTTCAAAATATTTTCTTAAATCGGTTTTAAAAATGGTTCTCTCTATGCCATCCATTAAAGTGCTATAACTTGCATTTTAATTTTTGGCATTTTCAAAGAAGATATTTCTCAATCTCTAATCCATGGTCTAAAATTTTCACAGACAATAGTGGCTTTTCAATATCTAAACTTACGTATATTTTCTCATTTTATTATTTAAATATATAGAAAAGTAGTAGGTTACAATCCTTCCTAGAATAATCTATGCTCACATTTCATGACACAGATTAAGTCAAACTATAAATTCCATTAATTTTCCCCACTCGGGCTCTTAACCTCAAAATTTGCTTCGATCTTGCATCACAGAAAAGAAGTTGGCCACTGCTGCAAGAAAAGTTCAACTACTCCAAATAAGAACTATATATTTTCTTTTGTTATATTTCTATTGCTTTAACTATTTTCATTTTGCTCAAAAAAATACCAGCCAGGGTGCAAACATAATAAAGTGTGACTGTGTGATTTTGGTTAAAAGAGAAGAAAATCAGCAGTGTTTCCTTTCATCTGGTAGATTTATTTTCTAGCAGTTCAGTATATGTTAAAAGATATACATACTATTTTAGGAATTTTTAAATATTGACAACATATGAATATAGTCTCTTTGAGGACTGAATAGTCACTGTATGATAAATATAAAAATGTGCTAAAATTATTGAAAAAAATAGGTATGTTTTCCCATATCTGGGAACATTATTGAGATTACAATTTTAACTTATTTGTGAGAAGAAATAAGCATTTCTGATCTTTTTAAAAACAACTTTCTGATGAACTATAATGAAATTATGTCTTGATTTGAGAAACTGGTGGCCCAACTACCACATAGCCAGCTGCCTCTTAGTCAAGAGTCTAGTGACCTTTATCCAGACTTTTAAAAAACTTTTGTATCCATCTAACAGTAAGTATCTAACCATCTTCCTACACTATAAAATATTCCTACAAAGAATGGTTCTTTAACTTAGCCTCCTAGAGTGTTTTCTTTTGCATCTGAAGTTGTAACAAAACTTATACACATGCTCATAGCCAAATTGTCTGATAATTTCTCTCAGCAGGCCAACTGAATTCTAAGGGACTACGTCATGGTTTAAAGTGTTGGGAGCAAGCCCCCCAAAATCTGGCCATAAACTGGCCCCAAAACTGGCCATAAACAAAATCTCTGCAGCACTGTAACATGTTCATAATGGCCCTAACGCCAGCGCTGGAAGGTTGTGGGTTTACGGGAATGAGGGCAAGGATCACCTGGCCCGCCCAGGGCGGAAAACCGCTTAAAGGCATTCTTAAGCCACAAACAACAGCATGAGCGATCTGTGCCTTAAGAGCATGTCCCTGCTGCAGTTAACTAGCCCAACCTATTCCTTTAATTTGGCCCATCCCTTCATTTCCCATAAGGGATACTTTTAGTTAATCGAATATCTATAGAAACAATGCTAATGACTGGCTTGCTGTTAATAAATACGTGGGTAAATCTCTGTTCGGGGCTCTCAGCTCTGAAGGCTGTGAGACCCCTGATTTCCCACTTCACACCTCTATATTTCTATGTGTGTGTCTTTAATTCCTCTAGCGCTGCTTGGTTAGGGTCTCCCCGACTGAGCTGGTCTCAGCATTAAAGCATTTATTAAGTGCGTTTTTTTCAGGATTGCAAAAGAAGAGTATGAATGAAGAACATAAAATCAACTATGTGAAAAATAGACAATTCAAAGTGGATTTAATCTGAAAATGATGTTATCAATTTACATTTCAAAAATGTCATGAACGGCTAGTGCAAATAAATACCAATATAATACAATTATAAAATAGCTTGCATTTTTTCATTACATTATATGTAATATTACATTTATATAGAACTTATTTTTATATAACTTTTAACCTTTTAAAATGTTTCAAAGCCAATATCTGATTTCATCTCATTTAGCTGGTGTTGAAACATAATTCTGCTTTTTCTTTTGCTTGCACATTAAGAACAGAAACAAGAAATAAAAGATAACAAAGCCTAAAGTAATTTGAAAAGCACTTTCTGTCCCTAGAACTGACAATTCATAAACAGTCACACACACAAAAAGCATGTAACTGAGACATTTTACCAAATCAGTGAACACACAGTCAATCTGCATTTCATGCTAAAAACAAATGTATAATATTACTCTTCCAAGTCTTTTTTTCCCACTAACATTTGAGTCTGCTTGCTTCATTCTGTATCTACAACTACTCCTGAAGGGCAACTTCATTACCATTTTCTTCAGAGGCCTTCCTGGGGTAGGAAAAGGCCTGTAATCCAGCCGCATATCTAGGTCAGAGGCAGTTCAGTCACTTTGTAACATTGGGGTCACTTAGCCTAAGAATATGGGTCATCAGGGCTTCAGGAAGGATCACCAAACAAGCAATGATGAAACTTGGCATGATATCCTCAAATCAATCAATTATCTGAGAATGTTACCCATTTGGCAACTTCAGAACTTTCTTAAAATAATTAACTCCTATAGCTCTACTTTGTAAAAATGGAAAGAAACGCTCTGTAGGAGGATATAACTGGTGTTACAATAATTTACATTTAGGATATTATCCCTTTATACCTAGAAGCTTTCTGTGATCCCTCTATTGTTTCAGGAGTGATACAAGAATAATAAATGGGAGAGCATAGCCTCTACGTGCTTTAGGTCTTTGCTGGTGCCACCAATCTATGCAATTTCTCCTAGGATGCAGTACTAGTTCTGATTTATCTTATCCTGGGAAGAGGAGTCAGAAGCTCAGAAGCTTCTGCCTTTTCTTTTTTATCAGAATAGCTTTTTTTCTTTCTTTCTTTCTTTCTTTTTTTTTTTTGAGACGGAGTTTCACTCTTGTTGCCCAGGCTAGAGTGCAATGGCGCAATCTTGGCTCACTGCAACCTCTGCCTCCCGGGTTCAAGTGATTCTCCTGCCTCAGCCTCCCGAGTAGCTGAGATTACAGGCATGTGCCACCACATCCGGCTAATTTTTGTATTTTTAGTAGAGAAGGGGTTTCTCCATGTTGGTCAGGTTGGTCTCGAACTCCCGACCTCAGGTGATCCGCCTGCCTTGGCCTCCCAAAGTGCTGGGATTACAGGCATGAGCCACCACGCCCGGCCCAGAATAGCTTTAATGTATGGATTAGAGAACTAATTTAAGGGTTCTACACACTGCTAAGTGGATCCACCCTAATTTTGTATTCAAGAACCAAGGAAATTAACATAGAGTGGGTCTGTGAGCCCCTGGATGCACTGCTACTGCTGGGAATCTGCAGAGACAGGAAAAATACACCTCAATCTCATCTGCCCAAGGCAGGGAAGAAACAGCTCTTACCTATTAGCCCTAGTGCCTTCATTTGTCAAGGGGCCTCAATAACCTGGAACTCAAGCCCTTTCCAGTTTCTCTAAAGAGCATTTAATTAGCACATAAATGATCCACTATTACATTAACTATCCACTATGCTTGACTTAGAATGTCTAGATGGTTTCCCCCCAAGAGTTCCAAGAGCTCATGGCAAAAGCGTACCCTGGGGCAGAAAGCAAAAGAAACTGGCTGCAGCTGAGCCAGCTGCTGTTTGGTTCCATCTGTGGGAAGCTGGTCACCACCACAGTGGCTGAAGACGATGAGGGAGTGCACAAGAGGCAAGAGGTATCTAGTCCATTCTCTCAACGTTTTTGAAAACAATTCACCCTCTCTCATAAATTTACATTTAGCAAAACCTTTCTCACGCCCTTTCTAATTTCTCTAAAGAGCTTTTAATTAGTACATAAACTATCTACTATTACCTTTGCTTGGGTGACAAAAAGCACAGATCTGGATTCAGGTATTGCTGGGTTAAAATGTCCTAGTAGCTCCCCCAATATATTAATCTAGAGACAACAACTGAATATTTTTCAAAGTCTTCAGGACCAGTTCTTTTCAGTAAATCTCCATCCACTTTCTATGACACCTAAATGATCCAAGCCTTTCTGACCAGATTCACATCACATTGCAACCAAACAATAATTAGCGCTCATCTGGTAAGTCCCCTAAATAATCATCCATCAGACTAAAACTGTCTTTTAGCAGGCATGTTATCACAAAACGTGCAGATTACTCAACACTTCCTCTTCTGCTCATGCCTAAATTTTAGTGTACTCTAGCAGCCTCCCATCACATACCTCTCTAGAGCTGGAGCCCATCTCTTTCACCATCCTCCTTGGCTGTTGTCCCCTTCTGCAGGTGGACGTGATCTGTTGCTGGCTGGCTCCTCTAAACTCCCCAAGACACTGGTCATCTTCCACAAGACAGGAGCTGCTGTCAAGATTATCTGAGTTGATTTTTTTTTTTAGCATTTCCTGTATTTTTCAGTTTTGGAGACATATTGCTGAGGTGTTGACAAATAAAGGTAATACTAATAGCAAATGAGAATCAGACAAGGGAGTCAATGTTCATTCAGAGAAGGAATCAGAATTGAATCTGGGTGGGAATGTACATATCTCAATGCAAGGGAGAACATTTGCCTGGAGTTTAGAGAAAAGGTGAGGGCTAGTGTTTTGCACCAAAAGCAGCACAGCCATCTTTTATAATATAACATGCGAGCTTCCCAGAAATTCTTAGTTGTCTAACTTTCCAAACTACCGTAAAATCTCGTAATAAAAATAAATTTTCTTTTCAAATTTGAATTAGAATCACCATAGGCTGCATCTTAAAGAGTTCTCTTGTATTTTATTTGACAAAGTTATAGCTTTTAGCAAATTCTGATATATTGACATAAGTTAGAGTTTAATCCATCTGCATGTGAAGTTCCTTAGGAAAAAATCTTATGCAATGTCTGAAAAACTGTATCAGTCATTTGGCCTTTCAGATCATGTGATTGCTTCTCCTTTCTACTCAGTTTCACATCCCTGAACTTTTCCCCTCTAAGCAAAATGGTCATTATTATGTCAATCTACAGAGTAAGTAATTACCATGACTACTGACCTACATCTGTGTCTAAGATGTTGCTATTTTTATGACATATAAAATAAAATACATTTTCATAATGATCACTACCATAACCCTGTGGAAAATAAATTAAATATTGTTTAAAGAATGAAAGGAATATGCTAATGTGACATTAAGACTGTGAATTTGAGGCTCCTTTCAGTTCAGTGATGCTAAACAATTTTAAGAAAAAATTTAAAGCCTACAGTAATAGCTCTTTTTGCTCTCTCACTTTCTAAGCTTCATTATCTGTTCCAAAGATGTATCAGCCTAACTGATACCTCCAAATCTTTGTTATGTACAGTAAAATGGTGGGGGATTTAAATTTCTGCAGTATTTTTGACTGTCGTACAAGATGAGATTCTTCCACAATACAATAGGGCTCATTTCTACATGCCTTTCTGGACAAGAAGGCAATGAGAGTTTTTGCAGAAAAAACAAAAACCCTCAAACTATATGAAAAAGGTTCCTCTTCAGTCTGCATCTGTGGAGGCCAACTCTATATTACAGTCTATATTACAGGCGGGGTGTGGTGTTTGGAATTAAAGGAATCCCTGTTGAAAAAAAAGAATAAGGCATCTCGATACATATCTAGATATATAAGCATACATACAATGTTTATATATACATGAACATATTTAAGAAGGGGGGAATGAGGCTGGCAGAGATTAAAAAAAAAAAAGGTCTGAGATTGCATCAGAATTATAACTGTGAGCTGATATACAAAACATCCGCTTTACTTTCCCAAAACTACAGGCAGGGGCTGCCTAGGAAAGTATCCCTTGGGTCCTGGATTACAAATCTGGGCTGGGGCTCACCAGAGGGAACAACAGAAGAGAGTACAATGTACTATAGCAGGAGAATTTATCCTCTTTTCTTCAACAATAAATCAGATCACATGTTTTTAATGCCAGATGCCTACTTTCCATGCATCACCTTGGAACATCATGAGATTCATTGAGGACTCCAGAGTCTGCTGCTTTTCTTATTTTCTGGAAGTGAAAACAAATGAAACCACTGTCCTGGGGAGAATTTCCTTTATAAAACTATGTTACTCTAGTCTGATATCCTCAAAGTCTTATTCAAAATCCCTGTCTTTCAGAAATTTGTGCCAATGCTTTTACACTTGCTTTCATTTTTTGATATTCAAATATCTGTCTATGCTCTTCAATCAGTGATAAAGATTTCTTTTGAGTCATCTTTGAAGTCTCCTTTTGGTCACATCGTAATTTCTAGATGCTTCCAATTAACTTGCTATTCTTTCAAGAATGAGTATTTTTGTAAAAAAAAAAAAAAAGTCTTATTATATAAATTAGTTGGCTTTTATTACAACTGGTTTCATTCCAGTGCTTCATCTCCTATTCTGCATTTTTAAAAAATATTTAAGATTTCAAATAAAGATAAAAACCTAACTGAATAAAAGGAAAAAAGAAATATCTTATTATACTATTAGATGGCTCTGATAAATTTTGGAGATCCATGAGGATTGGAAAGTCCTGAAACCCACCAGGAGACTCACATCATGTTCTTAAAATGAACCTTAGTATAGTGATGAAACAAACCAAAAAAACCACTACAGTAGGAGTCTGATGCCCAGGGGATTAGTACCATCTTGCTTTCAACCTGCTCCCTGATGTGGAGACATAAGAGTTGGACTAGGCCACAAGTTCAGAATTCTTGGAATATCCAGTTAAAATACAGATTGCTGGGCCCCCACCCCAGAGTGTCTCATTCAGCAGTTCTAGGGTGGGGCAGGGAATATGAATCCCTAACAAGTTCCCAGAGAATGCTGCAGGTCTTGGGACTATGCTTGGAGAACCACCAGACTGGTTGATTCCAAAGATCTTTCTATCAGGGAATATACATATGAGAAAAAGGGTAAATTTGTGTCAGTAAGAGGGATACAGAAACCCTTCATGTAAAATCTGGTATAAATATAAAAAAAATTAAGAAACAATGAAGAATAAATGATTCATTTAATAAAATCCACCCCAGAGAATAGTGCAATCCTAAAGCATCTAATAATAAACTATTAACTTTTACAAATAAGGAAGCTGGAACATATTTAATGGAAACTTTAAAAATGTTTCACTCCTCATCATGAATTATTTCCATAAATCAAAACATCTAAATGTACAAATACAACAGAGGCAATTTTTCTGTTAGGTTAAGCCAATCAAATTTTTTTTTTTTTTTTTTTTTTTTTAAGACAGAGTCTTGCTCTGTCACCCAGGCTGGAGTGCAGTGGCGTGCTCTTGGCTCACTGCAACCTCTGCCTCCTGGGCTCAAGCAATTCTCCTGCCTCAGCCTCCTGAGTAGCTGGGACAACAGGCACACACCACCACACCCAGCTAATTTTTTATATTTTTAGTAGAGACGAGGTTTCACCGTGTTAGCCAGGATGGTCTTGAACTCCCGACCTCGTGATCCACCTGCCTCGGCCTCCCAAAGTGTTGGGATTACAGTCGTGAGTCATCGCACCCAGGCAAGCCACTCAATTTTAAGAAAGCTAAAGTCTCCCATTTAAACAAAGGAAATGAGACCAATCTTGCTTATTTTAGATGACCACCTGGGCCTGCATGCTTGGGCTTTGGTCATCTCCATATCTTCCATTACATCCTACTCACCTTCCACCTGACTTTATACTAGATGTCTACATAGGTACTTTCTCATTCTAGTCCCTCCAATATTTTGTGGACAAAAACAACAACAAAAAGCCTATTTCCTACCACTCTGGCATTAATAGCTTATGTTGACAGTGTTTTACAATTGTGATACATTGTTTGCATTTTGAAAGGTACTTTTAAAGACATAATGTAATGACCTCAATGGGAATTTTGGCAACAGAGCTGGAAGTGAAAAAGGAAAAAGTGCCTCTGTGAAGGGAGGGCAAATCTCATTGAAAGTGATCAATTTAACATGCATAACTAGACTGAGTTTCATGAGTCACATCTATCTCATCCCTGCACTGTTCCATCTCCTGGAGGGCTAACACAGTACTCCAGGCCTCGGCAAATGCATAATAAAGACGGAGTGGATTGCATCTTTTTAGCATGGACAGGGAAAAATCTGCATTTGCATTCCTAGTAACCCGCTTTGATCACACTGTGCCACTTCTCATTACCTAACTGATGCTGCTATATGCATTTTTCTTCCCAACCTGATTCACATATTTGGCTTGAAACCCTAGAACTGCTCAAAAGCAACCATCTCTAACCATCACACATCTGACAGCTCCGTCCTTCCTACTGGGCTCATCTCTGCCTGTTGGATGCCGCCTGCCTCGATGTGTCTGTCCTTAAGGCAATCTGGTTGTATGCCCCACTTGCGGTCAGGAGTCAGTTCTCACTAAGTGTATATGCTGGGTTCCTTTTCTATTTATGTGTTTTTGTTTCTGTTTGTTGTTGCTGTTGTAGGCATAGGGGAGGCATTTATTTATATCACCAACTTGGGCATAGTTTAGGCCACTTTTTTTTTTTTTGAGACGGAGTCTCGCTCTGTTGCCCAGGCTGGAGTGCAGCGGCGCAATCTCGGCTCACTGCAAGCTCCGCCTCCCAGGTTCACGCCATTCTCCTGAATTTAGGCCACTTTTAAAGAGCTGTTAAAGGGATGATAATATTAAAATCGTTCTTAAGTTCCAGAAAATATTGCATATCTAATATTCTCCCTGTTGGACAAGGTCTGTTTCTGTCCTAAGAGTGTTAAGAGGGACGCCTGTCCAGGGTCCCGTTATAGTACCCCAAGTATCAAAAACATACAAAATATAAATGTATTAAAGAACAGATGCATCTCTGTCACTTGGGATCTGGTGTGTCCGGCACTGGCACAGTGAAACTTGCAGCCCTAAATATCCATTCTTATGACTAAGACATTTTAGGGCCCAGAGATACCCTTTCCAGACATACTGACCAATGTCCCCAAAACAAAAGGGAACTGAGTCCAAATACTAAGAACTCTTTTGTGTTGTTAAAAACAGACATTTCGACTCCATCTCAAAAACAAACAAACAAACAAAACAAACATTTCACCTGAGGACAAAGAGATTTGAAGAGAAGCATTTATTTCACTGAAAAGACTAATGAATGCAGTAGATTCTTGCATGGAAATGCATTTTCTCACAGTAGTGTTGAGTCACCCTTTTTATGTCTCTTCTTTCAAACTGTGGTTCTGAGTCCTACACAAAATATCACAGTACTCACATCAGTACTGTACTCTTAAATTCACTATATTCTTAAATTTGTACATATTGTACATATACTTGAGTCCCAATGTAGCCTGTGTAAAACATGATACAGTCCTTTATTTTGGCAATTAGAAAGTCATTTAATAGCACAATTACTAATAATTTCTTTTCATAAACAAATTTAATAAAATTTAATTTAATACAACAGATTTAAAAATTTAATATTTATTAATTATATTTTCTTAGACCCTTAAATTTTGCAAGCTAATTTAAAATATTTAGAAAAAAATAACTTTTAAACACATACATAGAAATATTTTGTATTTTTACAGTAATTCATTTTGATTTTTGGAAAATATATTTAAAGTTTGTGTACTTTACTATTATATTTTTAAATCTTTTAGACAATTAGTCTCAACACAACACAAATTACGTAAGAATCTTTACCATAACATAATATGCAACTTTGCTGAAATGAAGGCAAGAAAAGTCAATGTTATATAAAAAGATATCACAGTTTATATAAATTGACTTTATTTCTTATGTATCCCATCAACAGAACACTCCACTGGATAGTCATATTTAAAGTTAGATGACCCTGAGACTTTGCTGACTTTCTGTTATAGAAATAGTATATAGCATTGCACATATTTTTCACGATTGTGACAGCCTGCTTGTCAAGATGAGGCTAGAACATATTTGTATTCACAGTTAGACCGATTCAAAAATATTTAGACATATAGTAGGTAGGCCTCCAGTTGTACTATTGTCCTGGGCCCTACAAATATTAAGGTTGTGCCTATCCTGTTCCGGTATAGGACATCAAAATCAATCGCACGGCTCCATACCCTCATATTCGCAATGGTCAACTGAAGAGGGAGCCTGAAGTAAGATGCTGAAGACAATATGCATGGAAAGATACACTAGACTTTGGTTTCAAGCAAGGTAGATTCATCCTACCTATTACGTCTTGGCAGAATGTACATACTTACTCTTATTCATGGAGTATATTACTTAAATGCCCACTTTAAGTTTCAGTTATTCAAGATAAGTAAGTTATAGAGATCTACTGTACAGCATAGAACCTATAATTAATGATAAAATATTGTATGCTTAAGACTTGCTAAGCGGGTAGATCTTATGATCAGTTTTCTTACTGCCAAATAAAGAAAGAAAGAAATAAAAGGTGGGGAGGAAACTTTGGAAGGTGATGGGTATGTTTATGGCCTTGATGGTGATGATAGTTTCTCAGATGTTTACTTATCCCAGAGCTCAGAGCTGTATACATTATATATGTACAGCTTTTTATATGTAATAAATGAATAAATACTCACTTTGAGGTTCATATTAAGCATTCTAATCTTCCAAAGTAATTGCTGTTCTTGCCATTAAAAGTAAAGGCAAAAGAATGAAAAATAATGGTAAAAATCACAATTACTTTTGCACCAACCTAACAGATGTCTAAAGCCATGATGAAATACTGTAAATCCCTATATCTGCTTTCTCATTTACTTTTCTCTGAAGTCCTATTTTCTTTCTCTCCTAACCTCCTTCTCATTCTTTCCTCTTCTATTTTTTATTATTTTATTTCCACAGGTTTTTGGGGAACAGGTGGTATTTGGTTACATGAGTAAGTTCTTTGGTGGAGATTTGTGAGACTTTGGTGCACCCATCCCTGAATAGTATACACTTAACCCAATTTGTAGTCTTTTATCCCTCACCCCCTTCCCACCCTTCCCCCCCACAGTCCCCAAAGTCCATTGTATCATTCTTATTCTTGTATGTTTTATCTCCTTCTTCTGTGTCTGTGTGTGAGTGTGTTTGTGTGTGTGTGGTATTGGGGAAAGTTGGAAAAAGAAATGAAAAGAAAAATGAAGAATAGGAATTTTTGTGCAATAATAGAATCTGATTATGTATTGTAATTTCTGCACTATAATTTGGGTTGGCCCAAGACCTAATGGTGAAGGAGGCTAAGATTTACTTTAAGATGTCTCCTCTTCACCTGGATATTGGGCGGCGATTATCCATATGGGTCTCCCATCTTTTTGCACATATTGTGAGCATATGCACTAACTGCCCCTTTGTTTGAGACTCTCTTATCACAGATATTTGCATAATGAAAACCTTGGAAGATAGAGAGGGTACAGGCCAGGTTTGCTTATTATTTTCTATAATAAAAATAACATATCCCTTAAGGGAAATGTTTACTATTCAAAGTAAAAGATTCAGGTTCCTTTAGCTCAGGGATGGGTGTTTCCTGTCCAATATAAAAGATAAAGCTTCCTTTGGCTCAGGTACCCTCAGCTGGGGTGTAGCCCCACTGCATGCCCAGCTCTACATGAGTCCCTCTCTCTCACCCCCATGGGACTCAGGTTAAGGGGATCCAACATGAATTTGAGACTCACACTGCTTTCTGTGCTGTGAGTAATAAAGGCATTTGTTTTTGATGCAGTCTTATGTCATCTACCAGCTTTTCTGAAACTGGCAAGTTAGCTTGCTGGCACTGCAATACTGCACATGCTGCAGAGCTCTCAACACAAGGCTTCTCTCTTTTCCTTCATCACCTTCCATTTCAATGTCTCCATGCTGCTCACCAGAGATATGCCACTTAGGCCCATATTCTCTGGATTGGCATCATACTAAACATACATACCATCCAAAATTCTCTCTATATACTGCACAAAATATTGATACAGCTTAGCACATAGATGTTCCACCGATTTCTGTTAAGTAGAAGAACAAATGTAGTACAAGAACCAATGAATTTGGATTATGTAATAAATGACTTATAAAATTACAAGGCATTGTTTAGAATAGGTATTATAGAAATAAATATATTTGCATACATACGTTTTCATCATTGATCAGGTTCTTTGGATTTCAGAAATGTGTCATTTTGTTGAGTACTCACAAGTGACAATGTCATGAGTATCCTCATCTCTGTTTTACTGATTAGGAACTGAGGGCAGAATGGTAAGTGATTTTTCTAATATCACAAAACCATGAAATGTTCAATCTAGGACAATAATTGTGATCCTAAAGTCTGAGATCTCTTCACTATTTCCAAACTTCACAAGCTTAATTTTTTTACCCAAAAAAAGGTAGGGGCAACTCATTGGAATGAATCAATGCCAAGCAATGAGGCAGGTAAAGTAAGAAACAACTGGTAAGAACACATCCAGACACAAGGCCTTCTTTCATCCAGCATGTCACAGGGTCTAAGAAGTTACACTGCAAACTAAAAAGACAGCCTGCCACAGTTTTGTGGGGCAACAAGGCTGAGCACAGGTGGATGCTGTACACACAGTAGTCTGTATTAAAGGAAAGGAACTCTGAGCTTAGAGAAACACAGTTTTTTATGGATAGCAAACATGTCTGTCCTCTGCTCCAGAGGGAGACATTATCTTTATTTCCAAGGCTGTTTACTATGCAAACATCCTTGAAAAGCTAGTCAGGTACAAAGAGTACCCAGTGCCTCTGCTCACACGATGTGCAGAAATGTGAGAGATCCCTGGAGAACTGTATCTAACACAAGACCTTGGAGAGCAGAGAACATACCATCACCTACACGGCTATATTTCCAGAGCTGAGAAAGAATAGGCCTGATTAGAACTCAAAATATATTTTTTAATGGAAGAATTATACTAGTTGGTATTTGCATCCACAACTGCATTGCATAAAAATGTCATCTTATTTAATTTATTTACACCTGACTCTTAAGAAATTCAATTATGAATGCAGGAGGCTACTTGTCCTTCTCCGTAGAGTGACAAATAATACAGGTGTCTTTACTATACCTAAGGAAGAGATTCTGGTAGATGGTTGAGAATGATGACAGCTCATTGTCCAAATTACACATGATCCCTTGCTGCTCATGGGCTTGAATTTTTCTGAATGCTGAGAATTTGCAGCCCCTAGAAGTACCTGGAGGATGTCTCCTTTGTGATCCTGCTAGAGCACAGCCATGGGCTTGGTCTTTGTGGAACACCCAGTCCTCCATCTACTTCCCAGTCTTGGAGAATACTCCTACTTCTTTCTACTTCCTCTAATCTCAAAAGTAGTATTCTCCCCAATTTCTTCTCTCCACTAGCATGATTCTTTCAAGGAGTATATGTTTTCATAAAATAAAAATCCTACATAACAAAGGCTACCCCTGAAGCAACTATGCACAGAGGCTTAATTACCTTCTTGTAATGGAGAAGAGAAGATGCAGGCAGGATAAAACAAACATTATCTCAATACATTATCCTAACCAATTATTACTGTTTACATGTCTCTATATGTAAATCCATCTTTTTATTTTAAAATCTTTGGGGCTTGGAAGGATGAAAGGAGAGGTAAAAAGGATCAGTTGAGGCATGTCTGGGAGAGAAATGGGAAAAACAAACCGGATTCATCTTTAGGGCTTCAGGGATCTCATGAGATTCTTATTTGCTCCACAGCTCAAATGCCAACCTCCTACTCTGTTAATATCTCAACATTCAGTGACAACCATTGAACAGATCTTGGATGGCCTTTTTTATGTCTATTAATTCATGTAGGGGCTAAACATATTACTTAAATAGTTTTTGAAATCTACCAATAAGTATACTGGGCTAATTTTATATCTGTGCCCAATCTAGTCATACTTTGTAAGCCATGAATCAAAAGTTGAATACAAGTAGGTTTGTACTAATTCAAAATAAATGACTCATTCAACTCTCAGGAAATAAAGTTACAAAAGGTTTAATTAATCAGCTCTAGCTAATATATGTTCTCTGCATTCTAAATGATCTGCAAAATGGTTCATAATTTCTACTTCTGAGGAATAATCAGGTGAAAATAATTATTTGGCCCTAATATTTATGGCTTGTCAAAAGTGGTTACTATGTCTTATTATGCATAAGTCTAAGTAACGATCAATAATAGGAGCATTAAATGACATCATAACTAAAATTGGATCAGGGGACACTTACTCAAAACTGGAAGTTGAAGAAAATAGCAGGAGACTGAATGATAGTATAACTGGTAGCCAACTGATAAATTCTATTTACAATTTACCTGGTTCCAATAATTATTCTCTGGCCTTACAATCTGATTCCTAAGTAATTTCATTTAAAAGTCACGACCCCATTGTATTTCTAACATTACACTGAAGTTAGTTTCAAAAGATCTTAGAAGGTCATTTATTTAATCAACAATCATTATGCCTCAATTCATTAGTATATAGTGTTCAAATCCCATTTACCTCTACATCTACTCTTTTTGGCATTTTACCCTCACCACCATATTCAAATCACTCTCACAAAGGTTACCAATTACTCTCTTAACTGCCAAAGAGCAATTTTCAGTATTACCTTACTCACCCTTTCTGCGTCCTTTGACATTGTCAACTCCTCCCTCTTTCTAGTGCCTTTCCCCTTCACTGGTTTCTCTGACACCATTTGGCTTGGTAATTTTCCTAACAGCTCTTAAACAGTTCCTAGCTGAAATTCCTCTTTTCCTCTTCCCCAGGGTTTCATTCGTATCTTTTTACTTAAGGCTCTGCTTCTACAAATTCTACCTAAGACATTGCATCCACTATTATGACTTCAGCTACTACTGATGTATTGCTGACTATATCATCACTATTTGTGATTCTCATTTGCTCTAGAAGTACATTTCCAAATGTAAATATTCCCTGAAGTGCTCTTTCTTGGCCTTTTTCTTTATTCATATGATCTGTTTTTCTAATTGGCTGACTCTCTCCCAGAAGACTAATTTCCACTCTCATCACAGATTGCCAAATCCTAGGACAAATATATTTTGAGCTTCAGGCCCATATAGCCAAGTGCCTGTGGAGGCCTCTCCCTAGATAGCCAGGAAGCATGTCAAATGCAATATATCCAAATATTAATACGCCATCTTCCCAGAAGTCTTGTCTCTCCTCTTACCATCACAGTCTTGATGAGGGGCCCCTGGACACCATCCTCTACTTCCCAGTTTTCCTTCCACATCCCATTTCCACTCAACACACACTCTCAACTCTACCGTAAAAATGTGCCATGTGTTTGTCCTTTGCACTACCACACAGATACAATTCTCATCGTTTTTAACCTAGACTACTGAAATAGGCCCCTGAGTGTTTATTGTGATTCCTGGCTTCCTCACCTCTCCCCAGTCCCCAAGGGATGCATTTTTCCCTCTGCAATAAAAACTCGGCTCACATGCAAATAGAATTGGCTCACTGTCCTGCTCAAAGTCATTTGTCTTCCCATAAGCCATATCATACAAAATAAACTCCTTCCACTCTGGTCACAATGTCCTTTGTGATCTGACCTTCCCGTTCCCGGCAAGCCTCATCTGTTGCCATTCTCCCTCTGGCACTTTAAAATCTGGCCCACTCATCATTCCCCGACACATTGTGCCTTCTCAAATCTCTCAGCTTTTTCCAATGTTATTCTTCTTTTGATAGCCTTTCACATTTATAGACCTGTAAAACCTCATCCATGAAGTCTCATTTCAAGGGCTAGCTCCTCTAGGAACATTTCCCTGACTCACACAGGTTTGACTCGTGACTAGAATAAAGCTGTTACCCTTTTCTCTGTTGTGTACTTTACACAAAATGTCCACCTTATATGATGATTGCAACATTTAATTAGTTAACATATTTAAAAGGCTAAGCAGTACTGAGCTCATAAGGTTTAATCTTAGTAAATATTAGCTATTACTATTTTTAACAGCTGACATGGTGTATGATTATTACATGTGTTTATCTTACCATTAGACATTAAACTATCTGAGAGCAAGAAACAACTTCTCGACTTTGTACTGTAAAGGATTTATTTTTTCCAATTGCTTTGTGTTTCTTTTACATTTAGATGAGACTAAGTATGGAATGTACGCAAAGCAAAATTATAAAATGAGTTTGAGACTGCACAGACTGAAATGTAAGCAATATCTGTATTCAGAAGAACACAGACACCTGGAGGTTTTGATGATTTATTCTATTATGCCCTGGTCACTAAGGTCAGTAAATTGTGTGCATGGATGTATGTGCATGTATACATATGTTTGGAGGTATACATGTATGCATGTGGACACGTATGTATGCATGCATGCAACCATTCTGGAGGCCTCTCAAGGAAGTAGGTGTCCCTTAACCTTTCCAGTTAAGTCCAAAATACATATTTGTACATCTGACTGCAGTATGTTTTCTGCAACATGACTGCCAACCTCTGATTCTGAAGCTGACAGAGGCATTTCTCATAGATATTTATAACTGAATTTATTCAAATTCATTAATGTTGTCATTTCTTATATTGCCACCTAAGCTAAAAACTTCAAAAGGTATCCTCTATATTCTTCCCTCTCTGCAAACACTTCCAAGTCCACACAGGATCCTCTCTGGAATGTCTCTGCAACATCTGCCTGAACTCCAATTCCATTGCCATTATTTCTGAGTTTAGGCTTTCCACCATGCGAGTCTGAGCTCCCATCAACCTCATTCTGTGATTAGTTATAAAACATAGAACTGAGCAGGTTCTTTACCTGCTTAGAAAGCACTGAGAGTTCACCATTGCCTGACAGATAAAGTTTCCAAACTCCTTGGCACAAAAGAGAAGATCTCAAACCATTTGTCTGCAGTGACATGCACTAGGGATAAAATCCACACGTCGGACATACCCTCTAGTGTACTCAGGGTAACTTCTTTTGCATTCATTTAAGTGAATGAGATTGGCACTAGTAGGGATTGATAGTCAACATAATGCCCCTCCTACCAAATATCCATGTCCTCATCCCTATAACCTGAGAATTTGTTACCTTATATAGCAAAAGGCACCGTACATGTGTGGTTAAACTATAGGTCTGGAGAGGGGAAGATTTTCAGGATTGTCTATGTGGGCCCAGTGTCATTGGAAGGGTCTTTATAAGACAGAGGCAAGAGGATCAATAGATAAAAGGAGATGTGACAATGGTAGCAGAGGTAGGAGTGATGCCATTGCAAAAAAGGGGCCACGAAACAAGGAATGCAGTGGCCTCTAAAAGTTGGAAAAGGCAAGGGAAATAAATTCTCCCTGACACCTCCCAGAAGGAACCAGCCTGCCAACATCTTGACTTTAGCATGTGAAACTGATTTTAAACTTCTGACTTTCAGAACTATAAGATAATAAATTAATGTTGTTTAAGCCAATAAGCGGGTAGTAATATGTTGCAGTAGCAATAGGAAACGAACACAATGATAATAACTGTAATTTTTTGTAAATTAACCAACTTGCTTACTTCATCTTTTATGAATAATACAAACAACCCTGCTAAGCTCATCTTTACTACTCCTCCCCGTGTCTTCTGCATTATGTACAAAAAGTCTCGGCTAACTCACTGGGCTCCCCTAATTGTATAGCACTTTAATACTACAAAGATCAGATCATATGGTCTCAATTTTTTATGAAGCTGCTAAAATAGAAAGTTGAAAAAAGTTATAAGTATATAAAGACAAAAGCAAATGAAGTAAATACAGTGTGCAATAATATAATTTATTTTTAAAATCATGGCAATACAAAGAAAGGCGGTGATTATTTTGAAGCTAGGATCACTTAGCACCTGTTTCAAGGAAGTCATCTTACTGGTTTTGGACACAATTTTTTAAAATTAATTAAAATGAGTTTTCAGTAAGGGTGAAGAACACAGAGGCAGGAATGAGTGAGGTTATAGGGGAGATAATGCCAAGGCATGCTGAGGGATTGGATTTGATGGATCATTCAATGTCCTGAAGACAAAAATGGGCATTTAAAGTAAGAAAAGAGCAAAGTGAAGTTCCCAGATGGATAAACAGTTGAGAGGCAGGAATGACTGTATTTATTTGGTGACAATGGATTGTCAGATTGAGAAATCCTGTGAAATTAAATTTGTTAGACAATGGGAGATGAAGCAAAAAGTAGCAGGTTGGAGAGTACTTATAAGAAATTGTTGCTGAATGACATATTAGCAAGCATCACAATTAAATAGGTATGGGATGGTACTCCTCTAGAAAGTTCTCTAGTGTTGCAGTGTAAAGACAGGTAAATCTTAGCTGAATTTCTTAGTGTATTCTAACGTACCTGAGGAGAGTCTACTGTCATTATAATTAAAGTGTGGCAACTAGTTTCACCTCTGCCCACTCTTCTAGAAAGAATGCCTATTCCCCCAACACATCCAAAAAAGAAAAAAAAAATCTCTTTACTTAATTCATTTATTCTTGAGATAAAAATAAGATGTGTGTTTCAACAGTAAATCTTAAAGTAGGATGTGTTTAATCCATTACCTTACATTTTATAGTACATGCATAAAAGTGGGGAAAAAAGGTCTTTTTCTATTGGAAAATTTATCAGCTGAAGCTCTGCATTTTGAGTCAAAAATAAAACATATCTTAAATTATTCTTTCCACCTTTATTAATTTTAATGAATTAAATAAAAAAGCTCATGTCTACTTACTATTCTTTATTCTGCTTTTCTACTTAAATATGATTTCATGTTAACACGGTCATCTGTTTTCCATATATATTAAATCACACTGAAGCATCTGTTAGTGTTTTTCAAGCATTTTCATATTTCAACATGGGAAATGGGATAAGACCTCTTCCAATCAATAACAATGTGTTTCCCTATGGAATATGCAAGACCACCCTTAACAGGAGATTGGGATCTTCTCTCCTGCCCACCTCCTTCTTCCCTCAATTTAGAACCATTCAGCTGAGTCTTCCCTTTTGTTAGCATTTGTATATAGCAATTGTAAAGAGCATACAAACAATATCATGCAAGTGGCTATTTCTTTAATTTTTTTCTTTGGGATATACTTACAAAGTTAGAAATACCATATCATAGGATCTAGTGAGTACTGTAGTTCTTGCCCATTTTCTCAATTACAATGGAGTACCTGTTTCCCAGTTGTTTTTGTTTATTCAACAAATATTCACTAAAGTCCAGCTAGCTGTGTGTCAGGCACTTCTCTAGGCAATGAAAATACAAAAAGGAAGGCACCAAACAAACACACACTAAATATCCCCGCCCTCAGGGATTAAATATTCTGGAAAATATAGAAAAATAACAGATAATAACAAATTAGAAATACAGCTTTTCATAGAATCATTTTCCTGTGGGAATAAAAGCAAAGTGTGTTAACATGGGTGAGATCAGCAGAGGTGCTATTTCATACAGGATGGTCATGGAAGGCCTCGCCGGTAAGAAAAAACTACAGCAGAGATCAGAAGGACCGAGGGAGCAAATCCTAAATGCATTTAGGGACAGTTAAGTTAGAGTCACAAGACAGCAGAAATGTTCCGAGGATGAAAGATGGTTGGCATCAATGAACTGTGTGGTCAATGTGGCTGGAGCCCAGGAAGAAGGGATGTGAGTAAGCGGAAGCAAATCCAGAGAACTGAGCACAGTACAGAACAGGTGGGGCCTGTAATGCATTTGGCTTCTACCTTGCAAAAGATGGAAAGCCATTGGCAACTTCTGAACAGAAGTGGCACAAACCCAGTTACATATTAGAAGATCACTCAGGCTACACACTGAGGAGAGCATGGTGGCAGAAAGAGAAGCAAATAGGAGGCCATCCCCAGGATCCGGTTAAGAGATGGTGTTGTTTGGATCAGCGAGGTAGAAAGGCATGTCCATATTATTTTTACAGAGGTATCATATACAAAAAAGTACACATATCATCAATATATAGCTTAATTTTGACCAAGTAAACATCTGGAAGCTCCCATACAGTGCCTCCCAGTCACTAAGCTTCAAGGGCAACCTGAATTCTAATAGCATAAGTAAGTTTCACCCGTTTTTTCCTTTATATAGATAAAAGCATAGGTTGTATATTTGTGTCTCACTGCTTTTTTTCAACATTATATTTATGAGATTCATCCACGTTTATATATATATATATGTATTTCATTCTCTGCTACATAATATGCCATCAGTTGAATATATTACATTCTACATATAAATTCTGAGTATATATTGAAGGTAGAGCCAAAAGTATAGAAGAGATGAGGGTTATTAGAGAGAGGAGTTGAGTATGACTCCAAATACAACCTGAGAAATTAGAACTGATACACAGAAAACTGGGGCAACAGCAGGTTTGGGAAGAAAAAACGGGAATTTGGCTTTGAACTTCTTAAGTTTGATATGTCTTCTAGACATCCCAACACAGCTATCTAGTAGGCAGTTGGATATGTGAGTCTGTAGTTCTCAGGAAAGATACAGGCAAAGGTTTAAATGCAAGAGTCACCAGGGTAGAGCTGCTACATAAAATCATGAGTTAGATAAATCACCTGCAGGCTGAGTGTTGCAAGAGAAGTTCCTGTGGTCATAACTGTGCCCAGGGAACTATGGCCTTTAGGGTTGGGGAATACATCAACCTTAACTTATAGGCATTTGAATATGCAGGTCTTTAACCAACAATAAGCCTGTGGAATATTAAGAATTAGTAGCATAAAACTAGCTCTGGTTCTGAATAAGTGTCTTGTCCTAAGACATGACCACTGGAAGTGGAGTTTGAGGAACAAGGAGAGGGTGACGGTGCTGTCAATCATCAGCCTACTGTTTGCTAAGTGAGATTCCTGTCCACATAAATCCTGATCTATTCTAGTCACTTATTTATATATGAGCAGAAGAAAAACTTAATCCCCATTTTAATTTAATCATAAAGCTAAAATACAGTTGTTTAACACTAGAACTTCAAAATACATAGGTTTCTTCTTGGCAAGAAGCTGCTGTGAAATGCACAAAGTAAGGCTCAATAAATGTTGAATGAATTATTCCATATATAGCTCAAGAGTTTTTAGTAACAACTGTAGGCAATTTAATGTGATAGATCTGTGAAAGTTAAGAAACCCTCTTTACAATCCAGTTGGGAAAATGAACAAATTCTATTAAATGTACTGAGATAAGCATGTGTGTGTGTGCATTTTGAGAAGTTACATGTTGGCGGGGAAGACATGGAGAAACATAGTAGAGGGATGAGAGTGAAGGGAGGGAAGTCCTGGAGATGAACATGGTAGGGAAAAGAATGATCAAATTTAGGTAAAAATTAAGACAGAGTGAAAATCAGGGGATAAGAAGGTAAGACACTCTTCCCACTCAAGATTCCTCTGCAGAGTTTAACAAAAGGAATCCACACAATTATGTGTGATGAGTTTCCAAGTATAAAGAATTAAAGAAATCCAGAGAAGTTCAGAGAAGTGAGAAATAAATTTACTTTGGGAAAGCTTATGAGGGATTTCTGGAAAAGGTGCAGTTGACGAAGGCCCTGCAGTCATAATCCTAGTAGAGATTCCACTTCTGCTAACTAGATATACTAGCAGAACGCCTCTGGCCTGGGATTGTGTGTCTCATTATTTCTTCCAATTGGTTGAGTCACAAAGGTCATGTGACTAAATCTAATTAACTAGAAAGCTCTCTAAGCCTCTGATTCTGTCCCTGGCCACCATTGGCACAGTTTCCAGCCCCTGGCAGACCTATGATTTCTATAAGCCACTCATTCTCCCTCAGCAAGTTAAAGGACCTCCATCAGCATGCCCAGAGGGACATAAAATGTCAAGATTAATTCTAAATATTCAAGAGACAACTCTGGTTGAGAGCTGACTTGAAACCAAAAATTACTGAGCACAATTGCTGACAATTAGGGGAATTAACTAGAAAGGGGGAGGGAAACTGGCAGAAGACAAAAAAAAAGACTAACTGTCAAGAAAGAAGGAAGAAAACATACTAAAGTTACGAAAGAGATGACATGGACTAAATGAGAATATTGGTGGGGCAGAGCCAATTTGCAAAAACTAAAAATTCCACTGGCTGTCAATTTCTTCCTTTCTTGGAAATGGATTTGCCTTCTTCCCCTTGCGAGGCCCCAAACTGACCAGTAGTAGGGCTTGCACTGCTCAATAGCTGCTGCATTCTACCCTAGAGGCAGTTGCATTTCATTGTTCAGCAAAGTGATTCTTATGTAGAGACTGAACAATTAAGTACTGAGGCATCCTGCCCAAGCAGGAAGACAGCCAGTATCACTACAGTGCATTTGTGGAGGAAGAGAAGAAAATTTATCTTCCTCCAAGTTAAATGGTACGGAAAATCTTGAAGTTGAGAGCACATCTAAAAGAAGGCAAGCAGGCTGGGCGCGGTGGCTCACGCCTATAATCCCAGCACTTTGGGAGGCGTAGGCAGGCAGATCACCTGAGGTCAGGAGTTTGAGACCAGTCTGGCCAACATGATGAAACCTTGTATCTACTAAAAATATAAAAATTACCTGGGCATGGTGGGGTGCACCTTTAATGCCAGCTACTTGGGAGGCTAGGGCAGGAGAATCACTTGAACCCAGGAGATGGAGGTTACAGGGAGCCAAGACTGTGCCGTTGCACTCCAGCCTGGGCAAAAAGTGAAACTCAGTCTCCAAAAAAAAAAAATAATAAAAATAAAAGAAGGCAAGCAATAGTGCTTTAAGTTGGCTAACTCTTCCGAAGTTTGCTTATTAATTTTAATTTTATATATAAAATTAAACATAATTATTGTAAATATAACCTTAAAAAATTTAAACATTTGATAAGCAATAAATGCCACTAAACTAGAAAATCTTATTTCACTTCAAGCACTATAAATCCATGTACAAATGTGAAATCTCAGCCTTTTCCATTTAAACTAAACAGAGTAGGTGTAAAAGGAAAAGGATTTAGTGAGCTAGTTCTGATTATTTTTAGATTCCCTTAAAATATTATTGAGTAAACAATAAAGAAGAGAAAGTACTTCACAGTTCTTATGTAGAGTTTAAATTGTTTAAATTGGGTCTTTCAGCTTCTCTGGATCTCATAATTTGAGAAATGTATGATTTTGGACTAACTATTTGTGTTTTGCTTTGAAAGGAAGCCATTTCAGAACTGTTATTTTACGCACACACAGATATAAATTATAATCAGTTTTACATATAATTGCCCCAGCAATTCCTTAAATTTGAATTTCTGTAGAAAGCTGCTACATTTTATTATTTGTTTACTTCCAGTTCAGATAGTTTTACATAAAGCAGCTATCAAATACTTTCTGATCTTTCAAAAAGTGAAAAATAAAAATAAATTATATTTAAGAAACCATTAATTAGCAACATCTCATAAAAGCATGTCTTGTACTGTTTTTGGCAAATGGGCTATACACTAAAGCTCCTAGTGTCAGAGGCGTTTGAACCAGAGCAACTCCATCTTGAATAGGAGCTGGGTAAAACAAGGCTGAAACCCACTGCGCCGCATTCCCAGATGGTTAAGGCATTCTAAGTCACAGGAAGAGATAGGAGGTCAGCACAAGATACAGGTCTAAAGACCTTGCTGATAAAACAGGTTGCAGTAAAGAAACCAGCTAAAATCCACCAAACCCAAGATGGTGACGAGAGTGATCTCTGGTCATCCTCACTGCTACACTCCCACCAACACCATGACAGTTTACAAATGCCATGGCAACATCAGGAATTTATCCTATATGGTCTAAAAAGGGGAGGCATGGATAATTCATCACTTGTCTAGCATATAATCAAGAAACAACCATAAAAATGAGCAACCAGCAGCCCTCAGGGCTAGCTCCATCTATGGAGTAGCCATTCTTTTATTCCTTTACTTTTCTAATAAACTTGCTTTCACTTTACTCTATGGACTTGACCTGAATTCTGTCTTGCATGAGATCCAAGAACCCTCTCTTGGGGTCTGGATTGGAACACTTTTTCTGTAATACTAGGACATCTTTATTGCTTTTCTTTTTTTAAACTTTGTTTTTATAAGTCAGTGCTTAAAACAAAGAAAATACTACCTTTACATCTTCTTCTCTATATTGGATGCTTCCTTATATTTACAAAGAAAAATTTGAATCAAATATGAGCAAAGTATAAGTTGCATTAATTTTATGAAGTAGAAAGTCACTTCTAGAATTAAACAGTAAGTGCAGAAATTGAACATAATTTATAACAGATAGCATTGTCTTCCTATCTGAAGTAAGATAGCATTGTCTTCCTATCTGAAGTAACTTCCTATCTGAAGTTAGACCATTTAGGGGATTAGAGCAGATCAGGCATTGTTAAAGTAGAATAAATGGTGGTTCACAGGGAATTCACGAAACTGAAGTTGTATGTAATGTATTTGACTGTGTGTTGTGTTTCTGTATGTTTGTGGGGGAAAGAAAATCCTTCGTTTTCCTCAGAATCTCTGAGGGGTCTGTATTCCCCAGACAAAAGCCTTAAAAACTGCTGAGCTAGAAGATCTCTAAGATTCTTTGAGGTCTCCAAAGTTCCTCAGATGTCTGGTAGTCAAATGTGATCATTCACAAAAAGAGTCAAACTGCAAAATATATGAAGAGATTTATTCTGAGCCAAATATGACTGAACAATGGTTCATGACACAGTCCTCAGGAGACGCTGAGAACATGTGGCCATGGTGGTCGGGCCACAACTTGGTTTTATACACTTTAGGGATACATAAGGCATCAATCAATACATGTAAGATGTACATTGGTTCAGTCTGGAAAGCCAGGACAAGTGGAAGCCGGGCTTCCATGTTATAGGTGGATCCACAGATTTTCTGATTGACAATTAGTTGAAAGAGTTATTACCAACAGAAAGGACTATGTGGGTTACGATAAGGGGTTGTGGAGACCAAAGTTTTATGATGCAGATGAAGCCTCCAGGTAGCAGGCTTCAGAGAGAATAGATTGTAAACGTCTCCTAGCAGACTTAAAGAGTCTGTTGTAGCAGTAATTCCAAAAGGCAGATGGGTATAATGAGGCATGTCTGGCTCCCGCCTCCCATCAGGGCCTGAACTAGTTTTTCAGGTTAACTTTGGAATGCCCTGGACCAGGGGGAGGAGGGGTCCATTCAGATGGCTGGGGGGCTTAGAATGTTATTTTTGTTTTACATGATCATCAGGTAAGGGTGAACTTTCAAGCTCACCCTGCAGTGGCTCCTCTCTGTGTGACTGTCATCTGATCATTTCCTCCTTTGGATAATACACCCAGGGTCATCATGGGTAGTATAAAGACTTTGGGAAAGTCCAGCATATTAAAATTATCTGCTGCTAAAAAGTCAGTTTACATTTCAGTGTATGGAGTGAGACCATGTTTCATAAAATCTGAAAATAACAATAGGGAAAAAAGTAAAAAAGTAAAAAGCACAGAGTTCAGCGTTAATAAGGGTAGGACAGGGATGAAAAGAAAGAATGACATGTGTCCATTAGTCCATCTGCTACTTATATGCTCTAGGCAGGCACCAGATTCACCTCAGGCCATCTGCACCCTCCGACTGGATTCTTGACCTATTATCCAGGTGTCTTTCTTCAGGCCCGCTGTCACCTCCACTGCCTGGCAGAAACAGAGAAGGTGGATGAGCCCTTGAAAAACCTCTTGAAGAGGCCAGTCACCCTTGGACACTTCAGGAGGCTTCAATCTATTGTTGGCTGTCCAAATCATCCCAGAAGTTTTCTTCCTGAAAGGCAGTTCCAACCTCAAGACTATTTTTTCCCCATTAAGAAGATCTTTCAAATTACAAGACACACAAATGGAAAAAAAACCAACAACAACAGAATTTCAGATATAAATGCTTCACATCAACAAAGTGAGGTATCTGCCATCATAAATGCCTAACTTGGCAAATGAGCCTTCCCTTGGCTAGAATAAATAAATGTTTTCTAACCAGTGGAATGGCCCTGTGTCTTAGGGCCCCAGGACAGGAATTAGCAAACTATGGCCCATGGGCCACACTCAGACTGCCGCTTGTTTTTTTTTTTTTTTTTTTTTTTTGTGAGACGGAGTCTCGCTCTGTCACCCAGGCTGGAGTGCAGTGGCGCAATCTCGGCTCACTGCAAACTCCGCCTCCCAGGTTCACGCCATTCTCCTGCCTCAGCCTCTCCGAGTAGCTGGGACTACAGGCGCCACCACGCCCGGCTAATTTTTTGTATTTTTTAGTAGAGACGGGGTTTCACTGTGGTCTCGATCTCCTGACCTCGTGATCTGCCCGCCTCGGCCTCCCAAAGTGCTGGGATTACAAACGTGAGCCACCGCGCCCGGCTGGACTGCCACTTGTTTTAATAGTGCCTGCAAACTAAGAATGATTTTTACCTTTTTAAATGGTTGTGGTTTACATATCTATCTAATAACTTTGATTTTTCAAACTGGCATAAAAACCTTAAATTGTTTCTGTTACTTTATATAAAAACAACTTTTCCTACTTCTTGTCTAAGAGATACATGTCACAGTGAGAAGAGAGAGGAGAGACAGAAAGAAAGGCAAGGAAAATGTAATCTAATTCCATATATTAACATGGATGCAATTATCTTAAATATCAACAAGTAAAATATATCAAAGTTTAAAAAGTACATATTACATGTGTGTATGTATATATGTATATACATATATGTTGTATGCGTGTGTGTATATATATGACTGCATATACCCATATATACAGTCATCATGACCAAGTAGGTTTTTTTTCCCCATGAATTCAAGAACGGTTCAACATAGAATATTTAGGAATGTAATTGCCATACTAACACATTAAATGAGAAAAATTAGAAGCCATGCAGAAAAAGTACCTAATGACATAATGGAACACAAAAGTCATGAATAAGCCTTTTTTTTTGTTTTTTGACGGAGTCTCACTCTGTAGCCCAAGCTGGAGTGCAGTGGTACAATCTCGGCTCACCAAAACCTTCACTTCTGGTGCTCAAGCCATTCTCCTGCCTCAGCCTCCCAAGTAGCTCAGACAAGAGGCATGCGCCACCACACTCAGTTAATTTTTTTTTGTATATTTACTAGAGACGGGGGTTTCACCATGTTGCCCTGGGTGGTCTCGAACTCCTGAGCTCAGGCAATCCACCTGCCTCAGCCTCCCGAAGTGTTCGAATTACAGGCGTGAGCCACCGCACCCAGCTGAAAATGTTTTTCCTATCCTTCCATCCTTCCTATTAGGATGAGGAAGGATGAGGCACAACTATTTGATATAGACAGATAATGCAATCACATGCCATTTGTTTTATGTGAATTTCACATAAATCATTTCCTTTTATTCTTGTCTCTGGCAAAACAAGTACAAAAAACAAAAAAATCCCCAAGCAAATAAATCTATGACTGGTGGACCTTTGCTACCTGGACATTTCCTCTTTACAAATATCTATTCACCTTGTCCTGGTTATCTTGCCACCAGCTCATTTGGAGAAATAGTATAGGTTAGAAATTAGGACATAATATATTTTTCCTCTAATTGGAGAAATAATTCTGCCATCCTAGAATCGATTTAATAAAATCAGGTCTGATTCCCATACTTTTGTTTTGGTAAGATGGGTTTTAATCCCATATCTTATGCTCAAACATCAAGTGCTCTGCACAGAGAAGAGAACGGGGCAAGCTCTCTGCTGGACACAAAACATTGCAGTGGTGAAGTAAGCGGGCCTTGGGAGCTCTCTACCTGCATCTAAATTCCTGTTCTAGTAATTGTCAACCTGTGGCCTTGGTAAGTCTCACTGCTACTCTAAGAACCAGTTTTCTCATCCACATATAAAGGAAGATGAGAGTATCTTAGTCATAATGTGGTAAGGAATGCAAATGAATACACACACTACACACATACACACACACGCACACACACACATAACAAGTGTTTGGTATAGGCTAAGAGCTCAGTAAATATTGGCTATTCTTATAGTAGAGAAATCATCCAGTTGTTGACAGACTGCTTTCACTTAAATTTTCCAGGTAGGGGCCACATGAGGACCAGCTGTATAGTAAGCAGCTCCTATTTTTAGATTCCCATGAACCCTACTCAAGCTGAAGATAAATTTCCTTCTCTTCAGCTGGTTTGTGTGTGGCTTGAATCTCCACAGCAGCAGTCACAGCAACAAAGCTCTGATTGGAAAGTCGGGCCACTGGTCCCACAGACACGTTTAACCGCAGCTGGAGCCCAAGCAGGTCTCACATACACGAGTCGGCCAATACACGAGTCGGCCAACCTGCATAAATCAAGTTGTGAGTTAATTCCAAGGGAGCATTTTCGTTATGAGTACTTACACGCTCTAGGTTACTCACAGAAGATGCTCTTAGCTCCTCAGAAAGAAACAATCAGAAATTGTACCATTGTGACTGAGCTCTTTAACAAACTCCATGTGGGTTTGGCTCAAATAACTAAAAGGGTTGGAGATTAAGCTAATACTTTTATCTCCTAGGCTCCATAATTAGGAAATGTATTTTCTGTGGAATATAAGAACAGCCAACTGTCCTCAATTAAAGAATATATAATATCATTACAAAAATACGATGTCATTGTTTCATTGTTTTAGAAATATGATTAACAAGCCAGTGAACGATAAGTTTGAAGTTCAGAATTACTTTATGATAAGCGGATTTAAATGCTTGAATGTGCAGATATATTTGGCAATGATTCTATCCCAGTTGAGTAGTTCATGTCCTCTGCCATCTCCTAATTGTCTAAGTGATTGCTTTTGATTTATACAGTGGTTTTTCTTCCCTACTTATATGCAATTGATTTACCTTAGACCTTCAGTGTAGCTTTTTAAAGAATATAAGCTTAGAAAGCCCTTAGTTATCATAAAGAGATTTTGTATCTGTTACCATGGATATTGCTTTGGTGGTACCCAGAAACTATCATGCCAAGAAGAATCAGTACCTTTCTACTTCTGTATCCTGGTCATTCATTATTTATTAAAAAAAAAATTCCAAAAGTTAACTGGTTGGAATTTATTAGACACTAATCTAAGGCATATACAAACAACATTAAAAAAAGCCGTGTTCAAAGTTTCATTATTTGAGGATTCCATGTTTAAAAATTTCAGGCAGATTAAAGTTTATTGGTCTTCATTAAACTGTGCCAGAGTATCTCTGCTGTCTGTTTGGATAAACGCTTTGGACACTAATTTCCAAATCTGCAGCTTGTAAGGGAGGAATATAATCGGATGACTCTTGCCTATGTATAATTCATGAGTAACTGTCAGGGTATGCAGTTAGATGAATTCCCTCTCACTCATACCCTTACCAACTATGGAGAGTACTGTGAGTTAAGAGTTCAAGTACTTCCTAATATTAAGAGTTGGAAGAAGAATTTGAGATTTCAATAGTAAATTTCGAAATGCAACAAGAAATAAAGTTCCCATGACCATTGAAGAGAGTGGTATTTAGCTGGTGCTGGAGGTGGTGGCAATGTCAACTGTCTCCTATGCAACACCTACCAAAAATCTCAAGAATAAAGATAACACAGAAAATGGCATTTATTTGTTTTGAAAACAAAAAAATGGCCTAATGTTCCCATATTCCACATGTCCTCTACCTCAGAGTTGAATCTCATTGGGCCTCAGTTTTTTTTGGTTTTGTTTTTGTTTTGTTTTTTTTAATGCTTTAACTAACAGCTAATGCATGCTGGGCTTAATACCTCGGTGACTGGTTGATAGGTGCAGCAAACCACCACGGCACATGTTTACCTATGTGATAAACCTGTACCTCCTGCACATGTACCCCTGAACTTAAAATAAATTTTTAAAAAAATGCTTTAACTTATTTAAGTTCCAATATGCTTTGATCCTTTGTATTTTTCTACTGTTAGTTGTAGCCTCTTGAGAAATGCTAATATCAATGATACCAAAATGTACTAAATAGATCATTATATAATGGTAGCATTGCTAAAGGAAAAACTTAAAAATAGAGAGAAAATTAAAAATTTAAGTAGACATACAACTGTCTATTTCTGTCTGTATCCTCTACAACCAAAATGCCACAAAACTGCAGAATTTTTAAAATAGAATATTAAAAGATCCAGGGCTTTTGTTGCTTCTTCCAGAACTGTTTTCCAACTGTCATTCATGCCTTGTCAACCATACCAAATGAGAGAAACCCAACACTGTCCATTTATCAGCAGCTGCTGTTATTGTTTAGTCTTTCTTATGAATATCGCCCCTTCCCAAGCAATGTTCCAACTAGATAAGCTCAGCAGTATTAACCATATAGTCCAATCATAAAGGGATGGCTTTAAAATATTCATTGGCGATAAACATGACCCCTAACGTTACTGATGCAATCTGCAATATAGGAACAATTCATCCTCTAAAGTTACAAATACTGAAGGTCAGAGGAAAGGTTTCTCTATGCCACTAAGGCTTAGGAATCTATTCCTTTCCTGGTAAGTGGGGTGAAAGTGAAAGAGGGAATAATAGAAATTTCCTAATACTGGGCCAGAGAGATGGTGCAAATTGAATATTACTTTTTGGGGCTAATTTCAAAAAATAATCTTATGACCCTGTTTTGTGGATATTCACAAATGAAATATATAGTTTGTAGTTCAGTATTATTGCCCTGTTTGCTTATAATCATGCCTTCTTCTCAGAGCTGTTTCCTAGAGCTCTGTTAACTATGGTGCCTTTAATCAGTACTATGTACATGCAATTACCCACGGAGCTCTCATTTTCCTGTGTGACTCCACTCCTGGCCCAGAGTGTCTAGAAGAGTCGAACAGTCACATATTGCTGCACTAAAACAATAAAAACAAACAAACAAAACCACACTCCAGAAGTGAGTGGCTTAAACCAATAACCATTTATTAGTTCCCATGACTGGAGGCATGGGGGGTATTCTCTGAACTTTCTAATACAGAGGCTTTCAACTACAGGGTCAGCTAGGCTAGAAGGTTCAAATGGCCACATTCCCATTCAGCAATTAGCACTGCTGTCAGCAGGGGGTTAGGATGAGCTGGGAAAGCCACACTTCTTTTTCTATTTAGCCTTTCATTTGGGGTCTTCATGCCTTCTTCTCTCATGTCAGCATTACAACAGGGCAGAAACAAACATTAAAAAGTCTCTTGAGGCCTGGGTGCAAAACTCACTCAGTGTCACTTCTGCCACAATCAGTTTGTTAGTTAAGGCAAATGTTAAGACAGGTTCACAGATTCCGAGAGAGGGAATATTTGATTTCTTGATGAGAGAAGCCGCAAAGCCACATTGCAAAAGATCATGGGGGAAGGTGTAGAAGCCATCTCTGAAAACAACCTACCAAAAGGGGACTCAGGAGTCTCTATAATACAGCAGCCAAGATTTTACACTAACCCAAAGAAAGTAGTGAATTAACTCTGGCTCTCTTCTGGTTAAAACTCAGATTGTGTTGGATCTATCTAGTGGACAGAAAAAAACAAAAGATAATCTTCAGCATGAAAGCAGTTTGGCACATATCAGAAAGGAACAGAGTTGAAACACAGAAAGACTCACTATGTTTGTTTCCAGCTTTGCATGAGGCCTCTCAGTGGGTGCCTTAAGACCCCCATTCTCCATAAGATACTATGAAAGAAAAACAACTTGTGCCCCCAAAATCACTAAGCTAAAAGGAAAATTTATGCTAGAAACTGCTCAGGGCAAACCTGCTTCCCATTCTATTCAAAGTCATCCCCTCTGCTTACTGAGATCGATGCATATTCTGATTGCCACCTTTGGAAAGGCTTATCAGAAACTCAACAGAATGTAACCATTTTTCTGTCACCTACCTGTGACCTAGAAGCTCCCTCCCTGTTTCGAGTAGTCCCCATATTTCTGGATGGGAGCAATGTACTTCTTACATATATTGATTGATGTCTCAGGTCTCCCTAAAATGTCTGAAACTAAGCTATGCCCTGACCACCTTGGGCACATGTCATCAGGACCTCCTGAGGCAGTGTCATGGGAGTGCATCCTTAACTTTGGCAAATAAACTTCCTAAAATGATTGACACTTATCTCATCATTTTTCTTGATTGACAATACCATCCTCTCCTGCTTAATTCAGATTGGGTTCCTGTCACTTGTACCTAAAAAAGTCATCTTAACTCACACTTCCAGTTTATGTCCAGTTTATGGGTTACGGCTGTTTGCTCCACTCTTTCTAGTCTTCATGGCTGTTTCCACATGACTAGATGCCTTTTACAATATTCTTCCAATTCTGGAAGTAAATGGACACAGAAGGCCTATAGGAAAGAAAATCGTAAGCAAGCAAACAAGCCCTAAACCTACCTAATCCCAGAGTGAGATAAAGTTCCTAGAATAAAATGTTATGCTTCATAGAACAACTGAAAATGCTACATTAAAGTTTTTGAACATTTTTCAAAATTCATTTTAATATTACTGATGATCTAATATGGTGCTAATGATTAGGTATGTAAAAATGGGCAAACATGCTTTGGGAGGCCAAGGTGGGAAAATCACTTGAGACCAGGAGTTCAAGACCAGCCTGGACAACATAGTGAGACCCTGTCTCTACAGAATTTTTTAAATAGCCAGGTAAGGTGGCCTGTGGTCCTAGCTACTCTGGTGACTGGGCAGGAAAATCGCTTGAGCTCAGTAGTTCGTGGCTGCAGTGAGGTACGATCATGTCACCACACTCCAGCCCGGGCAACAGAAGAGAACCTGTCTCTTAAAATAAAATAAATATTCCATGTTCTCATGATGCTCATAGGCAAGGCAGACAGTCAACAAAACACCCTGGCCTTATGCTGAAGCCTCATGCTGAAGATGAGAGAGCTGCTCACCAGACCATGCATCCACTTCTGAACTGTTACCTGAGATGGAATTAAACCACTATCTCGCCATCTTCTGTAAGGTACTGTATTTTTTGCATCTTTTTATTAAAGAGACCTACCAGATGCCTTAACTAATTTTATGTGAGCAAACAACAAGCTGTGGGAACACAGACACTTGAGAGATTGAGTCTTCAGGGATGGGGAGTGGAGTGTGGATGGACCTGTTGAAGACAATTTTTTTAATATCAAACTGATTAACGTCCCTACCTTTTTTCTTTGAACATCAAAGGCTTAGTTCAGCATCTGTCATGTTGTAGGCAGTTAATAAATATTAGTGAAAGGAAGTAAGGGAAGGAGAGAGGATGGACAAAACAAAAGAGGAATAGAGAGAAATGAATTTCAAAAGTCCATTCTATAGCAAGTTTTCTCTATCCCCTCTGGCACCATCAAAAGAAAAGAAAAAAAAAGAAGAGGAGAGGAGGGGAGGGGAGGGGAGAAGGGAGGAGAGGAGGGGAGGGGAGGGGAGGAGGGGGGGTTAACTTATCCAAAGGCTCATTTTAGCACAAAACATATGAAATTGTTACATCTTTAACACAGGATTTTTATAAGGAAGTGATCATAGCCATAAACTATTACATAGAATTAGCTTTAAAATGTACAAAACAGTCGCAATGAGAGTTCTCAGTTTGGAAGATAATTTCCTATCAACTAGAACAAGGGTGCCCAACCCCCAGGCCATGGACTGGTACTGGTCACAGCAGGAGGTAAGCAGCAGGCAAGTGAGCCAAGCTTCATCTGTATTTATAGCCACTCCTCATCACTGGCATTACTGCCTGAGCTCCGCCTCCTGTCAGATCAGTGGTGGCATTCGATTCTCACAGGAGAGGGGACCCTCTTGTGAACTGTGCATGCAAGGGATTTAGGTTGCCGGATCCCTATGAGAATTTAATAACTAATGATCTGTCACTGTCTCCCGTCACCCCAGATGGGGCCATCCAGTTGCAGGAAAACAAGCTCAGGGCTCCCACTGATTCTACATTATGGTGAGATGTATAATTATTTCATTGTATATTACAATGTAATAATAATAGAAATAAGGTGCACAACAAATAGAATGTGCTTGAATCATAATGAAACCATCCCCTCACCCCTAGTCCGACGAAAAACTATCTTCCACAAAACTGGTCCCTGGTGCCAAAAAGGTTGGGGACCACTGAACTAAAAGACAATGACTTTCAGAGGACATGATACTTTTATGCTCTGTGGTTCGACTATCAGCTTAATGAATTCTGATTTTTAAGTATATTCTAGTTCTCATTTTGATGCCATCTACAAGGATTAAGTTTACATAAAATATCAACTTTTAAAGTAAGTACAAATCACAAATTTCTCTACTGTGATTCACCACATAATAGGAAGTTTGATTTGGAAAATCAAAACAAAGCAAAACAAAAGCAGCCTTGTTTTTCAACAACATAAAGTAGGCTGTGATTAGAAATTTCACGAGGTTAGAGGCCAACCAGCTTGATCTGCATTCTATTTCCTGATTTGCCACTAACTAACTGTGTTACCTGGTAATTCTTTTAAACTCTGCAATAATTTCTTCATCTAAAACGTAGAAAGCTAGATGCTATACAAGTTAAGAATTGGTTTCACTTACTTTGAAGACAGAACTAAGTTTGAAACCAAAAGCTGCTAATAACTGGCTGTCATAACTTGAACTTGTTACTTAAGTTCTCCAAGGCGCTCCAGTCTCAACAACAGAATGAGAAACATATCATTTAACTTTTAACTAATGGAGTTTAGAAAAGAACATATATATCTCTCTTGGTAATCAGAAATTGAATGAGTAATGTTTCATTTCTTTGTACTCTATTTTGATTTTAAAATAGTTTGCCCATATTTTGCAAATGTTAAATACTGACATTTGCCTTAATAATATGAAGCTATTTTGTGCACATCAAACATAGCTTACTGTGTGCAGATAGTATTTTTGTGGTATGCCTGTTCATCTTTAGTGTTACCCTTTACTTATTGTAGTTTACTGCTTTAGTGAGCTTACAAAGATTATTACTTTCATTGCATGTGTCTCTGAAGTTTTGTATTGCCTTATTTTTGTTTAAAAAATGATGCACTTCCAGCGATTTTGGTGTTGACTAATTGGTCTCTGTTTCAGTTAATTTTCTGCAATTTAGAGACCATCAACTAAATAATATACACATAGCACAATGTTAGGCACTGAGACAGGGAAGCAATCTTTGTCTCAAAAATCTCAGACTCAAAACCAGCATTTCTCAACCTCAGCATTGTTGGTGTTTTAGGCTAGATAATTCTTTGCTGTGATGGCTGTCCTGTGCATTGCAGGATGTTTAGCAGTATCCCTGACTTCTACCCCCTAGATGGCAGAAGCACTCCCCAACTTGTGACAACCAAAAATGCCTCCATACATTGTCAAATGTCCCCTGGAGGGAAGTGGTAAAACCATTCACTGTTCTAGATTCATGCTGCCAGTAAGGTAACAATTTAAAACTAAGTAAAATTAAATGAATTTTAAAACTCAGTTGCTCAGTCACACTAGTCACATTTTAAGTGCTCAGTAGCCACATTTGGTGAACGGATACCCCACTAGACAGCACAGATATAGACTATTTTTATTGCAGAAAGTTCTATCGGACATGATGACTTGAGGGTAAAGGCTATGACAAAAATACAGTAATAACAAAGGTAATAATAATCAGGATTCCATTCCAGTATTTCCTCCATTGGGGAACTCCTAATCAGAAGAGTATTTCAAATTGAATTCTTTCTGTAAAGGCTTCCTCAACTCATCCTTCAAAAAAGAATTTAAGAGACTTCTGCTGTGAGGCCAGTAGTTCAAAATGTAACTAATGCTTAAAGACAGCTTCAAAACAAAGCCCAGTTGTAATTACTGGATAGGCACAATGACAGAGCTAGGGATTAATCTTTACTAAGGGCTAAATTAGGAAGGATTATGAAAGGAACTTTTAACAGGTATATATAATCCAGAAGTTTCTGGAGATGTAATCCACGTGAAGAACCTGTTGTTAAAACAAGACGAAAATATCAACTGACTTTATGGAGGGTTTCACTTCAACAAAACCAGAAGTGGCCTACAGAGTCATCCAGCTTTAACACTTCAGTCCCCTTGACCGTCAGAGTCAGCTGGCCCAAGGAAAACATTGATTAAGTGACCCTCCATTTTTCAAGATCAAATATGCCCTCAACCTGCTAACAGAGCAACACGAGACCACAATGTCCAATCAAGAGGGCATTGCTAAGTCAACATTTTTGGACATTTATTAAGGGGAAAAAAAGAATTCTAAGAAAGAAACTTTAAGAACAGTCACACAGGCCGAGCACAGTGGCTCATGCCTGTAATCCCAGCACTTTGGGAGGCCGAAGCAGGTGGATCACGAGGTCAGGAGATCGAGACCATCCTGGCTAAGACAGTGAAACCCCTTCTCTACTAAAAATACAAAGAAGTTAGCCAGGCGTGGTGGGGGGCACCTGTAGTCCCAGCTACTCGGGAGGCTGAGGCAGGAGAATGGTGTGAACCCGGGAGGCGGAGCTTGCAGTGAGCCGAGATGGTGCCATTGCACTCCAGCCTGGGTGACAGAGAGAGACTCCGTCTCAAAAAAAAATAAACAAAACAAAACACACAGCCTGCTTTTCACAAAAGGTTGAGCTGGACTCTTACTGGCTACACGGTATGAGAGAGATTGCGTGTGTTGGGGAGGGAGATGAAGCCTTTGTGTGTATAAAGCTTCATATTTAATAAATCCCCTAGAAACAGAACTAATGAATATTGTCTCCTAAACATTAATCCCCAAAATGAAGGGAAAAAAACCCTCCTTTTATTATTGACAATTTTACCTCCTTTTATAATTGACAACAGCATGTGATGCTATTGTGGACTAATTGATTCAGAAAGTAGTTATTAAATATTTACTGTGTCTTGTTTCAAGACAAGAAAGCTGGGGGGGAAGCAGAGCAAGATGGTGGAATAGAAAACTCCACGGATCACCCCTGCCACGGATACCAATTTAACAACTATCTATACAGAGAAAACACCTTCAAAGGAACCAAGAATCACCTGAGACCTCATAGTACTTGGTTTTAACACGGTATCGCTGAAAGAGGCACTAAAAAGACAGTGCCTCCATCAATGACACAGCGTTAAAACCAGGTACTATGAGACTTTTCTCTTCAGGCACAGAAAAGTGCTGGATCACTGAGGCCACCCCTCCCCCACCCCATGCGAAGAGCACCTCTGGGCACCGGGAAAGGGAGAGCTCAGCAATCCTGGGGAAATGAACTCTGTCCTGTTAGAGCAGAAAGGAAAATCAGACCAAACTCGGCTGATACCCACCCACAGAGGGAGCATGTAGACCAGCCCTAGCCGGGGGAACCACAGATCTCAGAGGTCTGAACTTGAGTTCCCACAAACCTCATCACCGAATGCCAAAGTGCTCTGGGTCTCTAAATAAACCGAGTCCTAGTGCTTAACTGGGTCACAGACAGTGGACTGACAGGGCATGTGACATACTGAGATACCAGCTGGGGTGACTAAGGGAGTGCCGGCATCACCCATCCTCTAACCCCAGGCTGCACAGCTCACAGCTCCAAGAGAGACCCCTTCCTTCTGCTTGAGGAGAGGAGAAGAAAGAGTGGGGAAGACTTTGCCTTGCACCTTGGATACCATCTCAGCCACAGCGGGATAGGGCACCAATCAGAGTCATGAGGCGCCCATTCCAGGCCCTAGGTCCCCAAAGATGTTTCTAGACACACACTGGGCCATTAGGAAACTTGCTGCCTTGAAGGGAGGAGAACAAGAGTCTCTGCCTAATAATACAGAAAATTCTTCTGGATCTTGTCTGAGGTCATCGAGGCAGTACCTCCACCTGTCTGTGAGAATCACAGCATTACTGGGCTTGGGGTACCCCCTAAAGCAGATACAGCTTAGATCACTACCACCAAGTTTTTTCAAATATCTGGAAAGCCTTCCCTAGAAGGATGGGTACAAATAAGCCCAGACAGTGATCATTAAAATAAACAACTAACTCTTCAATGTCTAGACACCTAAGAATATCTACTAGCATCAATACCAGCCAGAAAAACATGACCTCACCAAGTGAACTAAATAAAGCACCAGGGACCAATCCTGGCGAAACAGAGACATGTGACCCTTCAGACAGATAATTCAAAATAGCTGTGTTGAGGAAATGCAAAGAACTTCAAGACAACACAGAGAAGACATTCAAAATTCTATCAGATACATTTAACAGAGATTGAAATAATTAAAAAGAATCAAGAAGTAATTATGGAGCCGAAAAATGCAATTAGCATACTGAAGAATGCATCAGAGTCTTTTAATTGCAGAATTGATCAAGCAGAAGAAAAGTGAGCTTGAAAACAGGCTATTTGAAAATACACAGTCAGGGCCAGGCACGGTGTCTCACGCCTGTAATCCCAGCACTTTGGGAGGCCGAGGCTGGTGGATCACGAGGTCAGCAGTTCAAGATCAGCCTGGCCAACATGGTGAAACCCTGTCTCTACTAAAAATACAAAAATTAGCTGGGCATGGTGGCGCGTGTCTATCCCAGCTACTCAGGAGGCTGAGGCAGGAGAATCGCTTGAACGCGGAAGGTGGAGGTTGCAGTGAGCCGAGATCGTGCCACTGCACTCCAGCCTGGGTGACAAAGCAAGACTCTGTGTTAAAAAATAAAATGAAAAAAGAAAATACACAGTCAGAGAAGACAAAATAAAAAAGAATGAAAATCAGTGAAACATACCTATAGATCTAGAAAATAGCCTCAAAAGGGCAAATCTAAGAATTAATGGCCTTAAAGAGGAGGTCGAGAAAGAGATAGGGGTAGAAAGTTTATTCAAAGGGATAATAACAGAGAACTTCTCAAACCTAGAGAAAGATAATATGCAGGTACAGGAAGGTTACAGAATACCAAGCAGATTTAACCCAAAGAAAACTACCTCAAAGCATTTAATAATCAAAACTTTCAAAGACCAAAGATAAAGAAAGGATACTAAAAGCAGAAAAAGAAAAGAAACAGATAACATGCACTGGAGCTCCAATACACCTGGCAGCAGACTTTTCAGTGGAAACCTTCCAAGCCAGGAGAGACTGGCATGGCATGTTTAAAGTGCTCAAGGAAAAAAAATTTACCCCAGAATAGCATATCTGGTGAAAATATCCTTCAAGCACAAAGGAGAAATAAAGAATTTTCCAGACGAACAAAAGCTCACAGATCGCATTAACACCAGACCTGTCCTACAAGAAATGTTAAAGGAAGCACTTCAATAAGAAAGAAAAGGACCTTAATGAGCAATAAATAATCACCTGAAGGTACAAAACTTACTGGTAACAAAAAGTACACAAAGAAACACAGAATATTATAACACTGACTGTGGTGTGTAAACTACTCTTATCCTAAGAAGAAAGACTACACCATGAACCAATCAAAACAAGAAAGCTGGATTTGTTCCCAAGAATGAATTTGCTTTAAAAAATACGTTCCCACTAAATGCAACGTGTATACTGAGCATTGACAATGTGCACAAATAAGAACACACTCAGAGTAATTATAATCTAGGCAATGGGAGAAGGGCAAAGGTGAGGGAGTATGCAAGTAACATAACACCAAACAGGACAGAATATACACCATTAGTCACAGTGTTGAGGCTGCATAAAAAGAGAAAGATCACATCTTATTTTAAAAATTCACAAGCCTTTCTGGAGGTAGCCTTTAGCTTTATCTTTGAGGATTAAGTAGAATTTTGGCATATTCCTGTGGGGGAGAAAATGTGATTCTCAGCTAAAGCCAAACTTCAATGCAGGGAAGATGGGTCTGTGTTCTGAAGTGCTTGGGCATGCTGGGATGTGGGGATCTTTCTGGAAGGGCAGTCTAGGAGTCCAGTAGCAACTTTAACCTGCCCACCTCCCATTAAACACAAGCATCTTATTCAATGTGCGTATAGAATTTATACTTTAACAAGCTCCTCAGGCGATTTTAATGCATACAGAAGTTTGGAAACCACTTCAGTAAAGGAACGTTTGAAACTACTTGGAATATTAGTAAGTAAAAGGAATATGTGAAGTCAGGGAATGCAGATAATTTAGATAGTTTTAGAAAAAAAGAAAGTACCAGTGACTTACGTCTCTAAAAATGTAACAATAGATGAAATACTCTTTTTTGTTCTTGTCATTATTTAAAGAAAATAAAATCATTTCAACCACAGTCAACAAATGTTTACTAAGATAAGCATTGGAAAAAATACTTTCACATATATTACCTCATTTCATCTTAACCACATTGTGCACAAATATGTTTTGAAAACAAACCAAAAACTTATTAAATCTCCTTGTTGAAGGATGATGCCCTTCTCCCACTGCCTAGATATCTTGTTGAAGCTCTGACCCTTAAGTTCCATTTTTTCCCCCGAACCCTACCATAACCTCTAATTACTCTCACTATTTCTAATACATATGCCTACTGAATTCCAAGCAATCCTACCTGGTTGTCACCTCAGGTTTTGGTCCACATCTTTTCCTCACTCAGTGAATCCTTTGTAAACCCTTCTGTTGTCTCTTTACCCAAGACAGACAGAGTGGTCAGCTCATGCCCTTACTCCCTGGGCCCACATTCTAGTTTTAGTCTATCTAAAGCAAAATGAAGTCTTTTATAAAAATGCAATTTTAAGATCCTATTTTTCAAGTCTAGGAAACAGCTGTCTAAGCCACTCACTTGTTTTTCCTTTTTACTGGACCAACTCTTATCTCAAAGACTGTTCTGGGGCTTTTGGAGAACCAACAAGGCTTTTCCTGATGAGCCCTGAAACTTATCAAGGAATGCAAATCCTATCTTTGTTTCTTACAGATGAATTGTTTTTGATTCTTAAGGATGTAATGTTATAAACTTTTGTTTTAATAGTTATCAGGGCTAAAGTGCTATAACAAACTACCTAAAACCTCAGTAATTTAATACAGTAAAAGTTTATTTCTCTCTCTTGCCACAATCTAATGAGAGATAAAAATGGGGATGAGGAGACCTGGTAAGGGCACTGACTCCATTCATCCAACAGCTCCATTCTAGAGCCTGAGTATTGCACAGGATTCTCTTCATCATTTAATAGGGAAGAAAGAAGGCAGAGGATGGCTTGGGTGTTTTAGGGGCTGGGATTGGAAATGGCTTACATCACATCCATCAACAATCTATTGGAGGAAGCCTGGTCACGTGGCCTCACGCAGCTGCAGGGGAAGGTGGTAAATATAACTTACTTTTATGTCAGGAGGAAAATGAAATCATTTGGAGAGCAGAGCTTGCTGCCATACATCAAAAGTATTGATAGCTTCTATTATGCAATTTAATTCTAAATCAAAATTTCCTTAGCTGCTTTATTATCAAACTAGTGTACTGTGGGTTGTATGAATAATATTAGTGATGCACAATTTCTCAACAGTATTTTTTGGCCTATAGTTTTGAACATTACTAGACTTCAACCTATGTATATGTGTATATTGTAATTCTTTCCACATACTTATTGCTAATGTAAAAACAAAATATATTTTTATTAGTTGAATAATAGTTCATTAGTGATAGGTTGCCTATAGTTTTGTATAAGTGGCATTAACAGGAAATATACAGCTAAAACAAGTAAAATCAAATTATTGAGTTATCTTTAAATTTGGAAGATAATATTCTTTAATATGAAAACTTCCTTATTAAACACAAGGTGATTCATAAATGTTGCTAGCCAAATTTACTGTATGTTGTTCAGTTAATTCTGCTCCAATTTTTAACACTGAGTGTCTCTTTCCCCACTGAGGAGTAGGAACTGGTGATATAAGTTACAGGGTCTGTTTTCCCTCCTATGTGGACCCACTGTGATCATCACTTAACTGTGTAGCTGTGTATCTGGAGGATATCATCAGCCCACTTTGTGCTTGACCAATTTTGCTTTTCCTGTTCTTCATGCAGGGAGGGGAGTGGATGGAGTGGGCTGTTGCCTTAACTCTAAGCCTAATGCAGTCCAAATACTACACGGCCAACAAAAGCTTTTAAATACAACTTATATCCATTTGATAACTTCATATTAAACAGCACAGAAGAAAGACTATCACACCTGAAAATCTGTGTCCTAGTCCTCTTATTCCTGTAATAAGCTGTGGAATCCTAGGGGAAACTTCTAGCAGTTACATTCCTCATCTTTAGAATATCAACAAACAACACAACCATCAAGTTCCTTTTCAGGTCAAAAATTATATGACTCTGTGACTGTGGCTTTATTACAAGGCAGATGGATGATATTACCAGATCATATTGTTTGATGATGACTACCATAGAGATGGAAAAATGATGCTGCTGTTGCAGAGATGTTGAAAAACTATATAAGAAATAATAAGTAGTTTAGTACTTATAATAATACTCTACCTTTTACCTTGCAATGCCCTTTGAAATAAAAGAGAAAAATAGGATATAAACAGACAATACCGATTGTCAAGGTGAAAAAACATACAAATCATAAACACCAAAACAGTTATTTTCTGGATGGAGAAGAAAATGGAGAAAAAGCTACACAGAAAGAAGCTGCGGATCAAAGTGTGCAATAAATTCAAACCAATTGCTGCTGCGTGAAAGAAAAATATCAGGGTCTGTGCAAGATGAATATAACGCTGAATTATTCAACAAAACAAGGAGATACATAGTAACATTGATCTTGGTCTGCATCTGGAATAACTGGTTTAGTTTATAACTTCATTTTACCTTATTGAAATGCAAATTGAAGATTTAAAAAAGATAAAAATATTAGCGATATAGACTTCATTAACAAGGAAAGATAAAAGGGGAGAGCCAAATTATGACTCCCATTGTCAATCACAAAACTGTCAAATAAAAGAATAGTTTCTAAATATCTGAAAGATACAAAACCAGAATAAGACCCCAGATTAAGGGGACAAGAGCACTTGGGTTAAAGTTCTAGTTAACTAATAGCTAATTCTGAAAAACAGTTTGTTACGGAGCCCGACAGTACAGCTAAAAGCTTCTGACACTCCTAGAATAGGAGATACTCATTCGATATCAAAATTGCCACCATAAAATTGTGTAGAGGCATGAGATACGAAAAACTAAACCTCATGAGAACTTTACAGAACTAAATTTAAAGTCATTATCATTAAGCTCATACTATTGCACATTTTAGAATGTATATTCTTCTTGAAAGATGAGCATGAAAGAGCAGAATACAAAGATTCTTGATTTTTTTAATCGATTATATTCATTTTCAAGACAGAACATAAATGAAATATAAACATGAATTGAAAGATGCTGATTTTTGACCAGGTATTGCCTGAATACCGGAAGTAGATAAATTATCTCCAATTTTTTTTCTATTACTTATCTTTGCTCTTTAATCTCTAGGACACTCTATGCAAAGGGTTTCTGACCGAGAATTGAAAACAAACTAATAAAAAATCATAAAATCTACTCGTTGTTCTAGGATTACACCTTTTACGCAATGTCATGATCTGTTTCCTAAGGCTGAAATGAAAGAACCAGGAGGGTCTTTTGCAAAAACCAGGAAGATTTTCTTGAAGCACCTCTCCAAGGGGATTTCTCTTGAAATGCTCGTATCTTGCCTTGTTTTCCATGTCTTTCCTGATTCTTGACCTGCTGTCAATTGAGACTGGGAGCTCCTCTGGGGCAAACCATGCCTCGGTTGACTAATCGAAATCCAACATTGGGCAGTGGATTCAGTCTACATTCTTCCTCTTCTTTTTAAAATACAAGACAAAAATATATGGTTCCAAGAAATAGTAGAGAACATCAAATTTGAAGATTCTGTTTCCTAGCTGAGAAATTAAGACCAAAGATTAAATAGGCTTGCTCAGAGAAACACAGCCTAATTAACGACGAAGCCCTTCTGCCTTGCTTTTGAGGAAAACAAACAGAATACAGTGGGGCTCTCAGATCACTATACCAAGAAGAGCAAGTGCTTGTTATTTAGAGCTCTTGGCATGAAAAAGAGATGTATTAGTTATAATACTCACACTTACAGTTAAAGACCATATTTTAAATTTATTAGGTAATATTGCAGATGACTGCTACCATTTCGGTGGAAGCCCATAGAGAAATAGGTCAATATTTTTAATCATGACATTTAAGATATTACCAAAGCAGTAAGTTCATAAGGCTCACAATTAGAAGTAAACCAATTAGTCTCTTTCCTTTCTGCCTACACCAAAAGATCATATTCTAATGAATGTAAATATTTAATCCTTTTGACCTTTCATCCCTTAAATACTCCCATATGAATCTGCATCAGGGAACTATAATATAATTATTATAAGAAGCAACAAACTGTTTCTTCCTTTATGCAGCCTATACACATACAGGCACATTTTAAGGGCTTTTCAAAAGCCAATGTTATTAAATACTTTTATGCTTTAAAAAGACAAACGTACTTGAGCTCAAATTTCATTCCATTCACGAGAGCACAAGTACAAAGAGAAATGGCAAAAACACTAAAAATATTTCAATAATATGCATTGACTTACATAGCATTAGTTATTTTTAGGAATTCAAAATAGAAGGCCAGATTGGCTTAATAGCACCACAAAATTTAAACTACCCTTGGGTTGTTAAAACTGTTTTTTTAAAGTAAAACTTCAAATAAATCATGCCAACAGCTCACTAAATTCTTATGGTCACACACACGGAAACGGCAAAAAATGTGAACCTAAAACATAGATGTGACCAAAAATGGAAAAATTATCTATTTACCTAAAATATACAGCATTTCAGCTTACCTTCATTTCATAAAGGAAAAATCATGTCTTTAAAAGCAATTTAATTTTCACATATTCAATTTAAAAAATGCTTCATGTTTTCCCAAATTCATTCTGGCATTTATCTAATTCTTAGAATTTTATAGATTAGATGAGACTGGCATTACTATTTGACAAATACGAATTGTGACACATAAAGGGTGACTTGCACCATGCCATATATTTGGCTTTTGGCAAACCTGAGTCTCCACTGTACCCAAGAGGCACATATGACATCCTGCTTGGTATCTACACCCCACAGCCTCCATTTGGAAGGACAAGGGTTTTCCAGGAGAAATCTGGCACCAAGAGGCAACTATTTCTAAAAGAAAGATCATGAACACTGCATTGTGTCATAGAAATTTAGAAACAATAAATGCACTTTCATATATGTACAATTATTTCAAATTGGCATAGCATTACTTATCAATTATTACCTATCGTGATGGTTGGTTTACTCTGTGAAGTTGGTCAGGCATTAGTACCCAGTAATATAATCAAACACTAAGCAAAGCTGTTGCTTTCTAGATATTTTGTAGACATAGTTAACATTTAAGTAAAGAAGATTTGCCTTGATAATGTGAGCCTCACTGAACCAGGTAGAAGGCCTTATAAGCAAAAACTGCGGTTTGCTGGAAAAGAAGAAATTCAAGACTTCAGCATAACACCTACTTGAGTTTCCAGCCTGTCAGACTGTCCTATAGATGGTGGACTTGCTAGTCCCACAACTGCATGAACCAATTCCTTAAAATACATACATATATATATGTATGTATATAACCTATTGGTTCTCTTTCTCTGGAAAACTCAGACTCAAATAACTGAAGATTATATATATATATATATATATACACACACACATTTTATATATAATATACATATATATAATTATTTATAAAAGGGTTAGAAAAGGCCTTTCTAAACAAATGTCTTAATTAGCGTTTACATAATGCTTTCGATCAGTCACTGATTTACGTGCCTTGCCTATATGACAATCATTATTATTTCCATTTTCCAGGTGATAGAACTGAGGCTTATGAGACACTAAATACCTGTCCAACACCACATAGTTAATAAATTACTGAGTCAGGTTTCAAATGTAGGCTGTCTAGTTCCATAAACTGTACTCTTAATGAATATGCTATACCGCCTTAAAATGAATAGCTTTAAGACCTGCTTTGGAGCATGGCTGAGGGCTTTGGATGTGAGGAATGAGGGAGCAAAAAAGAGTAAAGTTTGACTCTAGCACTATTGATTTAAGCAACTGGATTGTTAGTCCCATTTCTGAATTGGAAAAAAAATGAGAGAGGCTGTATTTGGGCTATATTAAATAGCAATATCTATGGCTTGGGCCCAGAAGTAGAAATTATGGAATGGTTGGTATATACAGTAAAATGACTGACAAAGAAGAAAACAAAGCTCAGTTCAGAGCCCTGGGACATTCCAATACATAGAATTCCAAGAAGATATGGAACCAGAAAAAAGTGGGAGGAAAAGGAGGTATTGTAGAAGCCACGAGAAACATGAAAGGGGATGAACCAGGGGTGCAGGGCGGGAGTTCAACTTTATGTGATGCAACTGAGAGGTTAAGTACAGATTTAGGGAAAGAAACATCCAGGTATAACGAAGAGTTGAACCCAGTGACTCAAAGCAGAACAAGATTGGTGAGCCTGAGAACCAGAATGGTATGGGAGAAAAAGTGACCATTCATAAGCATCAATTTTATTTTATTTATTATTATTATTATTATTATTATTTTTGAAATGGAGTCACTCTTGTCACCCAGGCTGGAGTGCAGTGGCACGATCTTGGCTCACTGCAACCTCTGCCTCCCAGGTTCAAGCAATCCTCCTGCCCCAGCTTCTCTAGTAGCTGGGATTACAGACGCGCACCACCGTGCCTGGTTAATTTTTTGTATTTTTAGTAAAAACAGGGTTTCTCCACGTTGGCCAGGCTGGTCTCGAACTCCTGACCTCAAGTGATTCACCCACCCTGGCCTCCGAAAGTGTCAAATATATTTTAAAACTTATGGGAAATAGATTTGTGGTAGAGCAAGTATGGCAAAATGCTAAAGCCAGATTTAGATGTTGGTTTTGCAGGTCCAGGTATTCCCTATAAAATTCATTCAACTATGCTGTACGTTTGAACATTTTCATAATAAAACGAGAAATAAGGACACCAAATTCAGGATTGTGGTTCCCTGACTGCGGTTGGACAGTGGGACTAGGAAGGGAAGGAAATATAGACATGACAAGCACACAGAGCAGATTCCACTGCATTAGCAAGATATTATTTCCTAAGCAGAGTGGTCTGCATACTGGTATTCTTGTAATTTCTCATGTTGTTTTGCTTAAATTATATTATACAATAAAAAGAAGTTAAGCGACTGTGAGGTAAATAAATTGAATGAGTGAGTATGGATTATTCTTCGAAAAGTATTGCTCCAAAAAGTAAAAAAATGGGGTATTTGTTGGGGGGATTTGCAATCAGGTAAGGTTTTTTGTTTTATCATACAATGTGTTGGCATGCTATTTGGACTGTGCCAGTAGAAAGGAAGAAACTGATAATTTGAGATTAGGTTGATCACCCAAGCAGGGTCCTCAAAAAATAGCAAGGGACCAAGAGCTCCAGTAGAGGGATCAGCCTTTCAGAGAAGCGGCTTTTCATTCATTTTTAACTGTGGCGACAAAAGAGTAGGCATACAGTGTCAAGCATTATGATTTTTAGTTTAAGATGAGGTAATTCAGCCCCTGCATTTCTTTCTATTTACCACTTTCTAATGATTAATGTGTCTGCTTAGCCCCACAATGCTGAGTTGACATCTCCATAATTTATTGTAAGATCTGATATTTCCATATTGCCTATATATTACTCCAAAGAGCTGGTCATCTGAGACCTTTCATTAACACGCACCTAACAAGATTCAGCATGGTTTTAGCCTTGCCCTGTTTGTTTTCTTTTCAAAAGTAGACTCATGAAATCAACCTAGGTACTGATCAACAGTGGATTGGATATAGAAAATATGGTATATAAACAATAGCAAATACTACAAAGCCATAAAAAAGAATGAAATTATGCCCTTTGCAGCAACATGAATGCAGCTGGAGGCCATTATCCTAAGTGAATTAATGCAGGAACAGAAAACCAAATTTCACATGTTCTCACTTGTAAGTGGGAGCTAAACATTGCATACTGATGGACATAAAGATGGTGACAATAGACACTGGAGATTACTAGAGGAGGAAAGGAAGGAGGGAGGCAAGAGCTGAAAAACTAACTTGGGTACTATGCTCAGTTACCTGGGTGATGGGGTTAATTGTATCCCAAATCTCAGCACCACACAATATAACCAGGTAACAAACCTGCACATGCACTCCCCAAATCTGAAATAAATCTTGAAATTATTATTTTTGTTTTAAAAAAAAGAAGAGTCACATCTAGAAGCATGCTTGTCCAGCCTTGGTTTCTGAGAGGTCCAGAGTTAATGAAGACTGCCTGGTTTGCATCAAGTCACTGACATCAGAATTCGGAACACATCAGTGAATCAGCTTCATCTTGAACAATCTTATCTGGTTTTTATTCAAGATGTTTATATCAAATGCATTTTTGATTGAATTACAGACTTAGCTTTTAGAGAGAAAATGCCTGATAACCAGGTTTCTTTACCTTTATGTGGTAATACAGAGTATTTTATGCACAAATCAAACATTTTGTTTAAGGAATTTTCCTTAAAACAAAGTGAATTACATGAAATGGAGGTAGTTTCATGACCTATCTGAAAGATCATTTTAAGATTAAAAATATAATTTTGTCATAAACTTTACAATTGATGTGTCAGAAAGCTTAAGAGCCCAATCTGTTGTCCAGTTGTAGCAAGAATAACAATGACGTTAGCAATAAAGGCAACGTCCACCAGGTTTTTCAAGCCTGAGGTGTGCTAGGTCTGTTGCTAAGTACTTTACATGCATCCTGTCATCTGCTCTGCACAGCAGTGCTGGAATGAATGTAAGATGAGCCCCAATGAACTCATGAGCACACGGGCACAGAGTGGGTAAATAATTTTCCCAGGTCACACAGCGCAGGCACCATAAAAACTACAGTTGGAATTTGAACCTGGACTCCACTGCAAAGCGAGCCCCACCCATTGAGCCTCCTGTGGCTGTGTTCTCAGGTGGACAGGTTTGCACAGGATGCATAGGCCCTAATGTATATGTACATTAGTCACTTCCCTGACTCTTATTGTGTCTTCAACCATATTTGTCTTTTCTCTTTTCTGTGGATTTCTTATTCTCTTTCTGTATTTTGTATATCCTTGCATGCCTCTTTAAATGTTTTCTGTGAAACACAAGAATGGTTTTACTTAGACTGGTAAGTTTAGACTTCAAAAAAGAGTATTAAAAGAAACACTCCTGAATTAGCAATCTTCTAAACTAGATTTCTGATTCTTATTCATACAGATGTATAATTCACCGTTCTTTGCAAGTCAGCTTAAAAATAAGAATAGTTCGGCATTCACACTGTGTTTGTTCTTGCCATTTTTGCTAAGCATATCAACAGAAAGGTTTGTGATTATGGTTTTTTATTATTATGCTCTGCTCAGTTAATAATCTATCAATATTGGTTTATTAATTGTGACAAATAAGTCTAGAGTATATGTAATTTTCTGTACTATCTCTGCAAATTTTCCGTAAGTCTAAAATTATTCTAAGTTTATTTTAGAAAATGGAACAAGATTAGGTGATGCCATATAAATAGATGTTTTCAAATCAGCGGAGTAAATATGTAGGGTTGTGATTACTGAGTTATAAGGCAATTAAATCTGTTTAGTTTTATTTTAGAAACTGCCAAACTGTCCTTCAAAGTGGCTATATCATATTGCATCTGAATGAATGAGATCTCCTGTTGCTCCACATATCACCAGCATTTTGTATTGTCAGTTTTGGAGATTTTAGTGATTCTGGTAAGGATATGAAATATTAAAATCTCTTTGTTGTTTAATTTGCATTTCCCCAATCACAAATGATGGTGAACATTGCTTCTTATGCTTATTTGCCATCTGCATGTCTTCCTTGCTGAGGTATCTATTCAGGGCTTTCACCCATTTTTATGTTGAGTTACTGGTTATCTTGCGGAATTTTAAGAGTTCTTTGTATATTATGGATATACGTCTTTCATCAAATATGTAATTTACCAGTTTTTTCTTACAGTTTATGGCTTGTTTATATTCTCTTAGTATTATGTTTCTCAGTGCCAAAGTTTCTAGTTTTAATATGAAATTCAAATTATCAATTTTTTTCATGAATCATGCTTTTGGTTGTTTCATTTTTAAATTGCACTTCCATAGCCTATAATCATCACCCTGTTTAATATTTTACTTGTCTCATCTCAAAATGTAATATTCTTATTAGCAGATAATGTATGTTTTCTTTATTTCACATTCTCAGCACCCAAAATAGTGCCTGTGCATAGAACTCAAAAACTGTTTGTAGAAGTAATCAATGCACAAGGATATCAGTATCAGTGTCATATTATACAAGTATGGATAATACTTCAAATGACAAATAGGATGACTTTGAGAGAATATATACAAAGTTTCTTACAAATGGAGTGGCAAACAATAAACCGTTGCTATTGTTGCTGTTATTTTTGCTGAAAGAATATAGCATTTTCAAAAGCCAAGGGTTCCAGAAAGAGAGGTCAAGTGAAAGAATAATATGCCATTATCTTCCAATGTCCTGCAATAAAAGCCACACAAAGGGCTCTGTGCTGACCTGGAGTACTCCTGGGCCCTCAGCTAATGCAAACTTTGGCATACAAATATATTTTATTTAATAAAATACGCAACAGATAAACCTATTGCAAATGTTAAAATTTGCATTAAGATGAATCCTAAGGGTATATGACATTTTCACGTGTATGCATTTTTCTTCAAGATATTTTCACATCAAACTTCTTGTCTTTTTGTCATTGTACGTATCTCCAGGTTTTTTGGTATTTTTTAAACTTCTGATGTTAAACCTTCCGAGAATTGATTTCATTCCTAGATAGCATACTTTTCCATGGAAAAGAGACCTAACTAATTAAAATGATGTTGATAATAATGTATTAAACTTAGGCTATTAGTGATTCTCAAATTTTAGAAGCATAAGATTTACTTGGGGTGCTATCTAGTAATAAAATTTACAGGGTCACCCCAGACATACTGAATCTAGAGTTATGGCTAGACTTACCAAGATGAATTCTCATGGACTCCTCCCATACCCACCCAGGGAATTCTGAACCAGGTGGTCTGTGAACTTCACTCTGAGAAACACTTGTAAAATGAAGCTTCTATAAGGAAGGGGAAGAGAAGCCACTGGAAGGACAGTGAGTAGCAGTGTATGGCCATAGTGGAGCACCATCAGATCTCTAGCTCAGCTGCACTCATAGACTGACGAAAGACATCCTCTATTCCAACTTCAAGGTCTGCCCTTGCTGGATCTAGCACACATGCACTTTATTACATTACTCAAACTGTATCATTTGCTCTTGCTTTGTCACTCAGGCTGAAATGCAGTGGCTCTATCAGAGCTCACTGTAGCCTCAAACTCCTAGGCTCAAGCTATCCTCCTGCCTCAGTCTCTAGAGTACCTGAGACCACAGGTGTGCACCACCATGACCAGCTCATTATTTTATTTTATTTTATTTTTTGTAGAGATGGGGGTCTTGCTATCTTGCCCAGGCTGGTTTGAACTACTAACCTCAAGCAATCCTCCCACCTTAGCATCCCAAAGCACTGGGATTACAAGTATGAGCCACTGTACCTGGCTGTGAATAGTATCATTTTAAAAAGTAATGGATCTACACTCAGCAGAGTCCAGGCTCAATGAAGTGAGATCCATAGGGAGAACATAAGTGAGTTATCTTCCCGTCTCTTACCTAGGATTTGCCTCTTGTATCCCCATTTTCTGTCCTAGAATACTCTTCTTTCCCAAAGGTATCCTCCTTCAGTGGAAACAAACCCTCCACTCCCCATACAGGAGTGAAATCTTACCCTAAGACCAGCAAGAACCCATACTAGAACACGGTAACTAAGGTACCATCCACACAGAGGCAGTCAGGCAGCGGTGAAGACTCAGCGCACAGCACGGAAAGGAAGCCCAATATCCTAGGAGACTCAAGTATTCACGGTATAAGGAGTAGAGGCATAAAGCCAGGGATACTTGAGAAAAGGACACACAGAGGAGTAACAGAATCCTGCCACCTCTCCCAACTCTTGTTTTTAGAGAGGCTGCGAGAACACGCCCACCATCCCCACACTGTGCTGCTTTATGTATTTATAGGGCAAATGAAGGAGGAGGGACAGGGCTGTGTGACAGAGAGAGCTTCCTGGTCAGGGAAGTAGTCTCTGACCAGCTCTCAGCCTAGGAGTTCACACAGCTGGCATCAACTGAAGTTTCTGTTGGGTCCTCTCATTCCACTAAGACCACACCACCAAAGAGGGTGAGAAGCAGGGAGGCACCAGGTCATTAGGAGGCAAGGGCTTATGACCTCTCCGATATGTGAAGGAGACCTTTCTCTCATGCTCTATCATGTTTTCTCAGTCTTGCTCTCTTAGCCCATTGGTCATCATTTACTTAATAAATATTGATTGAATAAAAATGAAATAGTGAGGCCAGGCACAGTGGCTGAGGCCTGTAATCCCATCTCTTTGGGAGGCCTGGGTGGGCAGATCACAAGGTCAGGAGTTCGAGACCAGCTTGGCCAACATGGTGAAACTCTGTCTCTACTAGAAATACAAAAATTAGCCAGGCATGGTGGCACACTCCTGTAATCCCAGCTACTTGGGAGGCTGAGGCAGGAGAATAGCTTGAACTCAGGAGGCGGAGGTTGCAGTGAGCCAAGATGACGCTGCTGCACTCCAACCTGGGTGACAGAGCAAGACTCCCTCTCGAAAAAAAAGAGAAAAAGAAAAGAAAATAGTGGAACTTGTTGATATCACTGTATCACTTCACATTTGAGGTTATGTCATAACAAAGAAAACACTGCATGAGCAGTGAATGGCTTGGCCATCGCTTTCATTTAGGAAATGGTCCCATGAGGAAGCTTCTTCTTTCATCTGTACCTCCTTGTCACTCTGCTTCATAAGATTCCCCTTAGTTTTGAGTTAGGACCATGTACATCTCATCTACACGCTGGCCAAATACACCTTGGTGGCATGGTCATGTCTTAGCTGTTTGGATTTGTCATTGCTCAGACAGAGAGTGGGCAATATGAAAATGCTGTTGTCGAATGAAGGCAGGAAACGTAAGCAACTGCTCCATGGCTTAAGAGAATGTGGAGATATAATAAGCGGGGTGACAGAGGAGGTGTTTTAAGGATTCTCTGTAAGTCCTATGGCATACAGCCAATGCTCTGTTACACCATTAAATGGATTTGCCTATTGAGAAAATTTGAGAAAGGATGCCTATCATTCAAAGCACAGCTTTCAAATCTATTTCAAATTGAATAAGATTATCGACTACCATATGTGAACACCCCATTTCTAACAGATGCAGTTACACACCATATAAATGAATTAAATAAAAAATTCTTAGGCAAATTATGCCTCATAAAAATTGGCCTTTTCAGCAGTGTCCAAGAAAGGAATAATTGTCAGCTGTATTCAGTAAATAAAATCCCTTAAAAATGTCTGGGAGACCCTCACAGATGGCAGTAACAGATAAAAAATAGAAAAACATCTCCAATAGTGGTCAAGTATCATCTATCCGTGGTCCATTAAAACCACCTCTGTCTTTGTTCAAAATAATTGAGATCATTTCATCCAACCTGCTTTTGCTCTTACCTTTTCTACAAAACATTTTTGGGATTATCTCTCCTCCCTACCTGCTTTTTAGATAAATAAATTTCCTCTTTGCACCACTTCATGCAACCCTGAACCTTCTTTCTTTGTGTTATCATTATGGCTCCTTCTCTTCATATATACCCTGATACTTCTTTTTTGGGCTGGAAACAATAAGCAAGCAGGCAAACAGTTATAATTTTGTGCTTGTCTTTAATGTCTCCCCATTGCTCCTCTCCATTTCTCTCCTTCCATTCTGTGACGACCTTCTAAAGCATGCCTGAAGTGCTCACTATGTGCAGACATTGTGTCAGGCTCCAGAGATACACAAAATAATAACACAGGGGCCCTTAGTTGAGTACCAGACTATCTGCAGAGGCAAAAAGAAATACCTTCAATATGTATTGCAATGATAACCAAAAGAGAGTCTAGTTAGCATTCCTACCTACATCAATTATTTCACCATCTATTCTGTTCTTTCAGGATGGATTCCTTCTTTTCATTTAGCTATTGCCCTTGTGGCTTCCTGAAAATGCACTTTTGAATATAATTAATGACACCTGTCTAGCAAAATCCAAAGCATTCTCTCATTATTCATTCTCCACAATCTCCAATATGATATGACTACAACAACATTCTAGAGTCTAGATTGATCACTATCTCCTTTAAGAAATACCCTATTCCCTTGGATTTTAGGATTCTGTCTTTGTTTGCTGGATATTTTCAGGGATTGCTTTCCCTCTCTAATTTATTTCTATTTCATTTTCTAATACTAGTTTGTTCTTTCTTCCAAAACTATACCTTCATCCCTCTATTCTCCTCTCTCTATTGGCAAGTACTTCCAAATTTCTCTATTTCACCATGGCATTGCCCTTCTGCCAGGCGGTCCTCCCCATTCATCTATGTTTAAAATCAAACCCATACACTCTCCCCTGCCCCTGTCACTCCTAAAGACTTCCCAATTAATTAGCCTAGGGCCAAAAATGTAGAACAAATTTTGGCTCTTATCTCCCCTTCAGTAAGTTGAAAAAGATTTTATTCTTTTTTTGTAATGCCTGCAACTTTTAGCTTCTTTCTGTTCCCATTACCACCTCCTCAATCCTGGACCCTCAAAGTACTATATTTTGTTTCATTTCCCTCGATATTATGATCACACCTAACCAATCTGTCTGGGTCCAGTTTTTCTCTGATTTAGTCAGCTTTTCACGAAGTTGCCATATTAATCTTTCTAAAATATCATTTAAGTGGGTAGGAGCCAGCCAGGTAGCTAGCTTCTGTCCTCCTTCCCACTCTCCCTTCCTTTCATCATGTTGTCTATACTTTTCCCAATATGAGTCTGTTCCATTATCTTATCATATTTCTTTCTTTCTTTTTTGAGATGGAGTCTCTCCATCACCCAGGCTGGTGTACAGTGGCACAATCTTGGCTCACTGCAACCTCCACCTCCCAGGTTCAAGTGATTCTCCTGCCTTAGCCTCCCGCATATCTGGAACTACAGGCATGAGCCACCACACCCTGCTAATTATTTTGTATTTTTAGTAGAGATGGGGTTTCACTATGTTGGTCAAGTTAGTCTCAAACTCCAGACCTCAAATGATCTGCCTGCCTCGGCCTCCCGAAGTGCTGGGATTACAGGCATGTGCCATCCCGCCCAGCCATCTTATATTTCTAACTGTACCTGAATATGAAACGCTTCATCACATCAGGGCTTCTTCATCCAACCTCCAATTATCAATGCCATTCTTGTGTCTTTGCCTTTGAAAATTAAAGCCTGAAATTCTTATCCCACCAATCTTAAACGTGAAATTCTTGTCCCACTAGTCTTCACAAATTTTTAATCAATGCTGAGCTTAAATATTACCTACTTCTTGTTAATTTCAGCTATATATCTTTCTTTTTCCACAACTCTCAAAATATTTAACTGCCCTATATATTTGACTGCCCAATATATACTTAACACATATTCCTGCGTACCTACAGAATGTCAGGCTTGGTAACACATCATTTAGCATAGGATATATATATCCATAATATTTTAATATAGAATATCAAGTTGTTTCTCCTACAGAAGTCTTATCTACCTCTTTTTTTTTTTTTTTTTGAGACAGAGTCTCACTCTGTCACCCAGGCTGGAGTGCAGTGGCACGATGTCTGTTCACTGCAACCTCCACCTCCTGGGTTCAAGTGATTCTCTTGCCTCAGCCTCCTCCCCAAGTAGCTGGGACTACACGTGCCCGCCACAACCCCTGGTTGTGATTCTTCTGCCCAGCCTGCTGCCACTAGACTTCTCTTTCACTGTGTTAGCCAGGATGGTTTCAATCTCCTAACCTTGTGATCTGCCCACCTTGGCCTCCCAATGTGCTGGGATTATAGGCGCAAACCACCACACCCGGCCCATACCTACCTACTTCTAAGTAAATAATAAGCTCGTAAACCTTGTATAATGACTGCCTGTTATCAGCTGCCAAATGTGAAACACTAAATAACTACCATGGATTGATAAGTAACCTAGGCGGGGCTGATAAGCAAGAAGGGGATTAGTCTGCTTCTTCTCAAATTGGCTGTAAAATGAAATCACCTGATGAGCTATAAACATCTTGAAGCCTGGGTCCAACTCCAGAGATTCTAATTTAATTGAAGAGGGGTGAGGCCTGGACATAAAGATTTCAAGATCTTCCCAGGTGATTCTAGTATTCACTAAAGTTTGAGAACCCCTCAATTAGTGCATAGTCAAAAAAAAGTTTTCAGTCTAGGAAAATCTTCGTGGTAAACACTGAAAACGTTCTGGAATTCCTTGATTTAAGCTTTCCTTGGCCCAGAGCTTCAATATGAAGAAATGATTGGAGTAACTCTTTTGCATTCCATTTTCAAGAAGCTTTTCTATGAATGGTTCACTAGCTGCACAACTATCCACTCAGTTTGCAGACACAATGTGCAGCTACCACCAACTGTAAGCCATACCGAGCTACTGAATCTTCTTCATGAAGACTATTAGATGCTGATTCAGCTCTCTAGCATCCTGCTTGGAAAGGCCGGGGCTTGCTCACTAATCAAAAGGTAGTACACATTGCTATAGGTAGTACACATTGATTTAATAAATTATAATTAATAAATCTACTCTGACAGCTATAAAACATTTAAAGTTTTTTAAATCCCCTGTGACTTCATTTAGTAAAATAATTCATTTAGGTAAACACAATAATTGTCTGTATTTGAAAAACGGAGAAACTGAAGCTAAAAGTGGTTAAGTGACTTAGCTTTTCAGCTAGTTATTTGTAAAAGTAAGATTAGAAGTTGGATATCTTAACCAAACTGCCAATGCTTTCCTGATTTCGCAAGACTCCTTCCTGAATATCACCTACCGTGTGCTAGAGGACCATGCCAAGTGCTTCAGGAGAAGAAAGAAATACATAAATCTCATTGTTCCTATTCTGATACAGTTTAAACTTACATTAGGAAGATAATATGCATATATCACATGAATTTAGTCATAATTAAACAGACACGAAGGCAGAAACACACACACCAAACTAGATATCCTATCTTTCCCAAAGTCTAAAACATCAGAGTTCTAAGTTTTGAATACAATATCTCTTTTAGACAATTTATTTTTGTTACTTCTTTTAAATATAAATGCTATCATAAGCCTACGGTATGTAAACACACCTGAGAGCAAAAACTTACGCATACTCCGAGAAAGACCCTATACGGCAGATGCATCTGAATGTGTTTGCTGAGCTAGGGAATCTGGGAGTGGTCCACCCAGAGATTCATTCCCTGTCTATGAGTAACATCTGAGCCCCCAGCCCAGCCCGTGGAACATGGGGTGTAGAGGGGATGGAGGCACCATTTTGGGTTGAATTAAGGTTGCCAGGTGAAAGTTGTTAGGTAAATGGTGCTACGTGAAAGTACTATATGAACTGCATGTCTTTCACAAATGGTTATGGTTCTTCTGCCAGCCTGCTGCCACTAGACTTCTCCCCCGTAGGTAAGCCCCCCAGTAAAACTCCATGTCTCATTTGCTGGCTCTGTGTCTCTTCTTTGGCCCCGTGATCCTGGCGTCATCCCCATCAGAGTCCATAGGGGTTCAGCACAACACCTACTCCAATATTTGTTTACAGATATAGGGGAATCTTCTACTGGAATATTCTAGAGTAAAAATATAGTCGCCACTCATACTGAAAACTTAGAGATCTGGCATGCAGCCAGGTTTAAATGAGAATATATATATATTTAATAATAAAGAAATTCAAATAACACTGTTTAGCCATATGAAATACAATAATAACATAGATAATTCTATAATCTTGACAGATTGGGTAATTATAATGAATGTTGTGAAACTTCAAAAGAAAAACAAAACAGTTCTATATTAAAAATCTGAAAATGGACATGTACAATATGAAAATTGGCATTTACTTATGCTGAAAACAAAAAGTGACAATACTTTTTAATAAAAACAAAAACAATGCAATAGTAAAACTAACAGATTTCATTCCCACAACATATCATTTAATAAATAAATCACGTATGGATGCTGGAGATAGTTTAAAAGAGGTTATTGTTTTCTAAATGTCAGTGTGTCCATAATTTCTGAATATCATCTTGCATATTGGAAAACAGATTTCTATGATAGAAGGAAAGATACTGTATTTTAAAGTTTCCATTAACTAAATATCTTGCCCCATTCCATATTCCTTCCCCACAAGCTCCTTTCTCTCTACCTCTCTCTGAAAATCAATGCAGGCTCTCATTGGTAAATAAAATTTGGGTAATGGGCAAACAGGAAAATCAGGTAAAGCCAGATAAGCTAAGGAGATTACATAATGACCAGCTGTGCTAGAGAATGGAAAGAATGGAGATAAGAGCTTCTGGGCATCAAATTCAAACAAGAGACTGAGGACCTTGCTGTCAGAGAGGAGGTGCACCACTCACACCTGAGAGGCATGTGCAGTGTATGGAAGAGATTGCAGAATGGAAAATAACAAAGCAAATTTTAAAGGCTTTTACCCATTTTTTGGGTTATTTTGCATACTATAGTAATGCTTCTTAGAATTTGACACTGTTCAGGAGAAGGAGCACATGGCATTTGAGCTTTACACAGGTTACACATAGACATCATTTCTGATACAGAATTGTTTTGTAGAAGAAATGGATAATATAAAAAGGAAACTTGAAATATCCCCTAGAAGAGCAAGCATTGTTAGCTGTCTTAAATTAGCATCTGTAGAAATTTGTTACTCTAATACTCCTAGGATAGTCTGGCCAAGAACTGTGTTGTTTATTGTATTCACAAGAACACGATTTCATGTAAGCTTCAAGAAAATGAAAACATTAGTTTCCACAGAATGTGTGAAAACTAACTTGTAATGACAAAAGAATTCTTAAGAGGTTTTGGAGAAACTAAAGGGAAAAATTTATTATCGTAAAAGACAAATGTTTTAAAAAGAGGCCTGGGGCCAATCAAACCACTCTCTACTATGAATACCTTTGCTATCTTCAGTGCAAAGATGGTTTCATGGATGTGTACATTTGTCAAAATTTATCATATTGTAAATTTTAAGTGCATACAGTTTATTATATGGCAGTCAACCTAAAAAACCCACAACAAAAGAAAAAATAAAACAACTATCCAGGCTATAGATGCATGAAAACAAACAAGAATTCAGAAGGAGTATCAGTTTTCAAATGCACCTGAAAACTTAGAAGATTTCTCATTGCCAAAACACATACACAAATATACTCTTCGCAATAGATAAAATGTGGCACATTTAACATTGCAAATTAAAGTAATAATTTAAGTTAGTATAATAGAAATGAAATTAGTTTTTAGGAGGAAGGAGAGGATGAGGAAGAACAGGGCAGAAGGGGAACAGTATTTGTTAGTGTGGAAGGAGGGTTGGTGTTTTCAGGTACTAAATATCCAGCTGTGAATTGATACAGTGGTAGGTTTGCAAGAAGAATTGGAAGAGACCATTCATTCACCTCTTAATTCAATAATTCAACAAATATTTAATGGGTACTAAGCATTGCAAATCAACGATTAGCAAAAGAGACATGGTCTGGTCTCTGCCTTTATTAATTTATAGTATGGCATGAAAGACAGTCACCTCACAAATACTTAATTATCCTGTGAAAAGTAACAAGGAAAGGACCCATTAAAAAGTATGACAGGAGTTTCAGATAAAGTTTCCCTGAGAAGGTATTCCTTGAGCTGGGAAGTGCAGAAGTGTGTGAAAGAGACAGCATATATAAAGGCGCTGGGGCACGAAAACATAGTGCTTTTGAATAACTGAGACAGGAAGTAGTCCATTAAACAGATATATAGGAGGTAAGATCTAGGAAACTCTACAATAGACTATATTTGGAAGGAAAGGGAAGTAACAAGAATGGCACTAAGATTTATGCAACGTGCAACTCAATAGGTATGCATTGCATTCTTCAAGGCAGAAAATGCAGGAGAGAGACCAAGCTTGGGAGTAGGTGTCTGTTCTGATTTCATGGTCCTTAGAACTTTCAACTACAGATGCTGCGTAGGACTACATCAAAATTTAAAAATTCTCTGTGTCAAAGGTCACAATAGAGTGAAAAGGCAACCCACAGAATGGGAGAAAATATTTGCCACTCACTGTCTGATAAGGTGCTAATATCCAGACTATATAAAGAACTCCTATAACTTAACAACAGCAACAAAACCAAACAACTTGATTCAGAAATGGGCAAAAGACTGGAAATATTTCTTCAAAAAAAATAGTCAAATGCCTAGGAAGCATATAAAAAGTTCCTCGACATAAGTAATCATTAGGAAAATATAAATCAAATCTACAATGAGATATCACCTCACACCAATTATGATGATACAATTCACAAAATAAAACCAGTGTTGGTGAGGATTTGGAGAAACTGGAACCACTGTGCACCGTTAGTAGGAGTGCACTACTAGGGAAATGGTGCAGCCACTATGGAAAACAGCATGCAGGCTCTGAAAAATTAAAAATATAATTATCATATGACCCAGGAATACCACCTCTGAGTCTATATCCAAAAGAACTGAAAGCAGGGTATTAAAGACATATCTTTAACTCTATGTTCATAGCAGCATTATTCCCAGGAGCCAAAAAGTGGAAGCAACCCAAACATCCGTGAATGGATGAATGTATAAACAAAATGTGGTATATACATACGATGGAATTCTGAAACATGCCACAACATGCATGTACCTTGAAGACATTATGCTAAGTGAAATAAGACAGTCAAAAAAAGACTAATATGTATGATTCCACTTATATGAGGTATTTAGAGCAGTCAAATTCATAGAAAAAGAAAGTAGAATGGTGATTGTCAGAGGCTTCAGGGAGGAGGATATGGGGAATAGTTTAATGGGTATAGAGTTTCAGTTTGCAAGATGAAATAGTTATGGAGATTGCTTGCTCAATGATATGAATATCGTTAACACTATTGAACTATATACTTACAAGTAGTTAAGATTTTTTTCTTTTTATCTTTTTTTTTTTTTTTTTTTTTTAGAGATGGAGTCTCACTCTGTCACCCAGGCTGGAGTGCAGCGGCACGAACTTGGCTCACTGCAACCTCTGCCTCCTGGGTTCTAGCAATTCTCCTGCCTCAGCCTCCTGTGTGGCTGGGACTGCTGGTGCATGCTGCCATGCCCAGCTAATTTTTTGTATTTTAGTAGAGACAGGGTTTCACCATGTTGCCTAGGCTGGTCTTGAACTCCTGAGCTCAAGCAATCCACCCCCCCTTGGTCTCTCAAAGTGCTAGGAATACAGGTGTGAGCCACCGCACCCGGCTGTAGTTAGAATTTTATGTTGTATATTTTAGACAGATGAAAATTTTAAAATGCTAAATCAACAGTATTATAGTTAGCTAGCTAGAGAGGTAGTTGATTTATTTAATGGGTGGCTAGCTTGCTACGTTTGTGAGGAAATCTATGAACTGAAAACATGAATTTGAGACTCGCAGAAAAATAAGAATAATTCTCTTATAATACTTTACATTCTTCTCCCCCTTCATCCATAGAAACCTGATTTTACAATGACTCTATAAACGTTAGGTCTTCCCATCCCATTCTCTCTAAAGCCTGAGTTTGACACAAAGTCTGTTTTCATTTACCAAGAAAAAACAACTTGAAGATTTGAAGTAACAGCAGACATGGAGTGTTTGTAGCTGTACCACACTGCAACAACGAAAATATCTCTATGTACCACGTCCAGCAAATATTAAAAATGACAAGTGTAGATAGAAAGGAAAAAACGTAAGACTTCCTCCTTGATATCCATCGATTCTAAAGAAAAAGCGATTGTTTGCATGTCAGCATAGATCCGCCTTGAACAATAACATCATTCTGCCTACCTTGTTTGCGCACATCCTCCACAGCAGCCACCAACTCTTCTTTGAGATCTTGACTCTCCTTAGCAATCTGTTCACCCTTTTCCAGGAAGTTCTGAGTGGCTTGCTCTACAGAGGCAGCTAGTACATGGGCTTTCTTTGACCTCCCTTTCTTTTTACCAGATGGGCCTTTGTTGCTTGTGTTGACAAGTGTAGTCACCTTAAATATAAAAGAAAAACTGTAAAACTTCTTTGCAAAACTGTCTAGAAATGTCATGTTATCTCATAATTTCTAAATCTCTGTGTTTATTAAATCATGGGATTTCATTATTAAATCATGAATGCACATCACTTAGCCTCCTCACATAGCCTTATCAAGGAAAGTGTGGAATTATGAGGATTAGCATACAAATAAACGGTTACCATTTATTTCCTGTAGAAAAACAAAAGCACATGAATAACCAGACATAGCATACTTGCTAGCAGCTCCAAGTTTCAAGTTCACTCACTTTTACAGACTGACAGGTACAGTGCTCCTTGGAGTACCCAGCCTCAGGCTGGCAAGGAAGCAAAGCAAATATGGAAGTACCTCTGAATATTGAGCTAGGAGAACCAACATCCAGTGCTGAGCCCTGTAAGTCAGGGCAGAGATGAATAAGCAATTGATAAATAATGAGTAGCCAACACCCAGTACTTATGTGTTATTTTCCAAGGACTTTCAAAGACCTTTGCTATTTAGAATTTTATCTTACATAAATAAAATGGTAAATTTCTGCCAGGCGTGGTGGCTCACGCCTGTAATCCCAGCACTTTGGGAGGCTGAGGCAGGCGGATCACCTGAGTTCAGGAGTTTGAGACCAGCCTGGCCAACATGGTGAATCCTCATCTATACTAAAAATACAAAAATTAGCCCCGCCTGGTGGCAGGTGCCTACAATCGCAGCTACTCGGGAGGCCGAGGCAGGAGAATCGCTTGAACTCAGGAGGCAGAGGTTGCAGTGAATCTAGATTGCACCATTGTACTCCAGCCTGGGTGACAAGAGCAAGACTTCATCCCCCAAAAAATAAAATAAAATAAATAAAATGGTAAATTTTATGTGAGGGGAATAAATGATTCACACTCAATGTTTAGTTAACCAGCTAAAGTTTCTAGAATCATAATTAGATTTAATCTATTATCACTCTTTTTCTAAGTATCATAATTTGGACACATATCTCAACTGCCAAACTTCTTTTAACACTATATCTGGAGGTATTTAATTTGCTAAAAAGGCTATTAATATCTTTTGAGCAACCTGTTATCTCTTATAAACTTCTGAACCTTTATTTTCTACCAGTAAGAAGTTTGGAGGGGAAATGAATGCAACTGTTCCATATTCTGTTCAACAAAAGTTGCCAGTCATGTTTAATGCTGTATTTTTTTTTTTTATCAGCTTCACAAGAATGTAAGTTCTGTGGTTATTTTCGTTGATATTTATCCTGGTTAGCAGACTAAAGATGTTGGAGGTTATTAAGAAAGCCAGTCTACAAAAAAGTTCCAAATGCAGTTAGCTTCTGATGTTTACTCCAAATCCCAGAGCAATCAAAGCGATGACTCAAAGTCACAATTAATATCCGGTCAGTTTATAGAGAAAGAGATAACACTGAAAGAAAAAAAGGATTGAATAAATGTAAACTAAGATGATGTGTATAGATAGAACCAATACTTAAGAGGTGATTAGTGCAGGGTTAGGAGCTGTTTTATTCGGCTCTCTTTTGATTGCTAAAAAATTAGGTACAGTGAATTTAAGAAAGATTCTATAAGGCCATTTAAGTAAAAACACTAGCCAAAAAATGGCAAAATCATTAAATATAAGAATATCAGATAATAGTGGTTTAGCTGTAAAATGTGTATGCAATGAGGAACACATTGTAATCTTTTCAGTGCCACCCATGTGAGACAACTATTAAAAAAAAAAAAAAGACAGCTTGTCACAAAGATTGCTTTTCTGAGGTGCAGAAGTGTTCTCCTTAATGAGGATTTACTCTACCACATGAACACGCTACTCTTCCAAGAACCTCAACCCCCCAGAACAGCCAATACCTGGAAACAAGCACGTAAGTCCCCTAAGCAAACACAGCAACCATCTCTACCCATCTGCATTTAGGCCAGGCACCTTTTATCAGAGGAACATACTCCCTATTCTCACAGAGATGTGATTTATTCTCACTTTATACATAATTCTAAGATGTTTCATAATCTATTTTTTTAGACTACACAAATTAAAAAAATAGGGTGTAGAGGAGCTATTAATTTTAGATAAATTGACATTTCAAAGAAGTAGAAGCTGGTAGTGACTCTACCAAAATTGCTACACGACTATAACGTGGGTTCATTTTCTGGAGGGGCCGACACATTTCTAGCCTTCTATATGTCATGGTGCGTTACTGCATTAGGCACAGTTTCGGTGATGCAAATAATAGCAAGCCAGTAGAAAATGTCAGTTTTGTGTGTGGCGGGGGAAACATGGAATATTACCAGGAAGTTCCTAAGAAAAATGTGACTACTTTCAGAAGAAGCAAATCAATCCTCATTTAGTAAAAGCTCTCATGTACTCATGGGTGGAAGAGCACAAAGAGAAGAAAAGAGAAAAGAGACAAATAGAAAGAAAGGGATGGGCTTCCATAAAGGCTCACGTCTTAATCAGCTTGGCATAAACAATTGTCAGTGCTTTTCACTGCAATTCAGTGTTTTATTGGAGGAAAAATTAATAAATTAGATAAGAAAAATAAAGAAGATACATAAGTATTAGAAAAGTAAACATTAAATTACATCTTAACTTATAGAGAATACGATTTTTAAGAAAATAGAAAAGAATTAAAAGACAAACAAGTCCAACTACTACAAGAGCAAAGAGCAAGGTGGCTAAATACAACATAAACAATAAAAACCTAATGGAAGAGCAGTAACAAAGGAGAAATGTAGTTTGAAATATGCCATTCACAATAAGCATACATTTATATGACCAGAAATAAACATAACATAACATGTAGAATGTTGCATGGGGGAAAATGATAACATTTTAGTTAAAAACATAAAAGAAGACCTACATAATAGAGAGACATCCCGCACTCTTGGATGGGAAGACTCAAGATTGAAAAGATGTCATTTCTGCCCAGTTTATTCTACAATTAGCATTCTAGATATTTACATAGTAAATAAGCAAGAAAGCCTCTCACTCTGATCAGTTCTCTTTTTACTGTAAACTTAAAATATCCTCTCATTCAGTTCGGTTCTCTTTTTACCGTAAACTTAACAAACTTTTCAGTAAATGAGAGACAGATTATTTAAGATTAGCATATGCAGGACTCTTGCTGCCCACTTCTGGCCAATATATCAAATTTTTAAATGGAAGTAGCAAAAGTAGTTTAGATCCATTAGTAGGTGAAAAAGTTGGGTCTATCTTTTTAAACTAACCACTCTGGGAATTCTCAGCCTAGCCCTTGCTATGCAAATTCACTAATTTAGTCCCACTCTCTTACCTTCCTCCTGAGTTGCCATGCCCGTTCTCTTGCCACCCTATGACAATGCATGCTGAGTTGCCATGCCCGTTCTCTTGCCACCCTATGACAATGCATGCTCCTGAGTTGCCGTGCCCGTTCTCTTGCCACCCTATGACAATGCATGCTCCTGAGTTGCCGTGCCCGTTTTCTTGCCACTCTATGACAATGCATGCCACTCTATACTACTGCACATTTTCCTTTTATCCCACCTGAAGTGTCATTTTCTCCCATCATGTTATAGGCTTTTATTCTTCTTGAGCTGTGCCTATGTTTACACCTAAAATTCTGAAAGTTCATATTCATCTACTTCGGTTCTATCTTGTTATTTTACAGGTAGGGAAACCCAGCTTAGAGAAGTTACCATAAGTAAAAAAAAAAAAATAACTTCTTCAAATTCACATGGCTCTAGAGAGAAAAAAGGCTAAATTGTTCTTGTGCTCTATGATGTATCTTTGGAACTTGAGAACTCACCAGTCTCCTCTTGTTTTTCCTTCTAACAACGAGAGGCTGCTAGAAGACAAAATAATCTTAAAATGTATTTATTCTCTACATTCGTCACACTACATTTTTTTGTGTCCTATTGGTTGTCTTTTCATTCAAAGACATTATTTATATATATGAGTGTATATTTATAAATGTTAGTGAAATGTTAACTATTTTATCCTATATTCCTGCAATGCCCTGTAATATCTGATGTATTCAAGAGTCTCGTCTAGAAAATGCGTATTAGGGCTTTTTGTGTCAGCTGAAAGCAAAAGAAGGACAAAAGTATTTCAAAAATCTTATCACTAACCAAATAGTAGATCTTAGGGTTCCTACGTAACAATGCTCTTCTATGGGTAAATCAAAGAATAATAAGAAAATTTGTTGCCTAAAAAAGAAAAAGATTATGTCCTTTGCAGGATCATAGATGGAGCTGGAGGACATTATCCTTAGCAAACCAATTCAAGAACAGAAAATCGAATACTGCATGTTCTCACTTACAAGTGGGAGCTAAATGATGAGAACACATGGACACATAGATGGGGACAACACACACTGGGGCCTATCAGAGAGTGGAGGTTGGGAGGAGTGAAACCATCAGGAAAAATAATTAATGAGCATTAGGTTTAATACCTGGGTGACAAAATAATCTGTACCACAAACCCCCTTGACACAAGTTTACCTATATAACAAACCTGCACATGTACCTCTGAACTTAAAATAAAAATGAAATTAAAAAAAGAAATTTATTGCTCAGTCATGAAGAACCAAGATAGACTAAAGATCAGGAATCAAAGATTTTTAGTGAAGAAAACGACTATCTAGTCCCATGGATCCACCTACCACCTCTCAAGTCAGTTGGGGAGTATCAGAATTATGAATTCTAATGAATAGTGCAGTCAGCTTCTGCATAACTGGATGCCTTAGAGAAGTCAGAGCAGCAGGAACACATTTTGATCTAAAGGTGGCAGCCACAAGGTGGCCCAATTGCTGGCATTGCAGGTATCTGTGCGTAAGTTTGACATCCAGACTGACATTAGGTCTTCATAGATGGTACTCATAGACTTTTTAAGTATCTAATGCAGCTTGTTGGCAGTCCTGTAAGAAATGGCTTATTCTGGACTTCACCACTACACAATATATCCACATAACAAAACTGCACTTGTACCCCCTAAACCTGTATTTTTAAAAAGGCAAATGTCAGCATGCTTTCTGAAACATTCATCATAAGCTGTTTTCTTTCAGTGAATGAAAGAGCTTGACAGAAAAAAACTTTTGTAAGCAGACATCGAGAATATGTTACTAGAACATGGGCCCTATGAGGACAAGTAGAGGAATCCAGAAATAAAAGGCAAATGTAAGCATACTTTCTTTAAGATACATCATAAGCTGTTTTCTTTCAGTGGATGGAAGAGTTTGACAGAGAAACCCCTTTGTAAGCAAACACTGAGAATATGTTATTAAAACATGTTTCTGTCTCAAAACAAATGTTTCATTCTATGGAAATCCTTGGTTGAGTGTTAGGCCTCCCTCTGGCCCAACCAGGGATTCTCTCTAATTCCCACTCTCAACTTTCACTCAAGGCAGGGATCACTCAAGATCCACACATTCTTCTTTCCTATCCATTTGTAAGCAGTAGGGGAAAAAAAGAAAAAAAAAAAAAGCAAAGTCCCTGCAACTGGTAGTAATAGCATGAATATTGACACATGTAAAGATGGAGTTGATGTTTTCCAAGGCAGTAAAGAAATCAGTTTTACTTGAGAATAAGGCTAACCTATAAATTATTTGGAAAGCAAGGTTAGATAGATGTAATGGAACAAAACTTTGCAAGGCTTTGAAAGCCAAGTTAAGAAATTCAGATTTTATTAGTCACTGCCAATTTTTTAAAAAAGAAAAGCATAGGTTCAAAATGTCCGTTTCTCTTTCCATTCATTTCTCAGTCCAGTGAAATTTGCTTTAATCCTCTCACCTCCTGTAGCAGAGTCCTCTTGTTAGTTAACAGGTTGCTAAAATCGAATCATTTTTATCTTATAATACCATTCTACCACATTTAGTGCCGTTGACTCAATTCCACTTCCTCCTGGAAATATCTCCTGGTTAATTTTCTTAGCAATAATCATTTCCTTCTCCAAACTCATATAGCTTTAAAAGGATCATATACTACCTGCCACCAAACTCACTTATTTCTGTGCCCATCTTTATCTCTATCCCTCCTACAACAGGAAAAGCCTGCTACTACCATCACCCCTTTAACTAATTTCCTAATCACATCCTCCAGAACTGTTGCATTAGCTGTGCCAACTTCCTGTTAAATCTTCAAAATCCTCCTCTCTGCAGACTTCCTAACCACAACCTATAAGAATACTCAACTTTGCTCTAGCCCTACCCCAAATATTTCCTCAATCTTTCTGCCTCTCCTTAAAGAGAAGAAATTCTGCAGGTCACAGGTAAGAGTGTAAGTGTTCTAGGGTCCTTGAACCTTAATCTAATAATGGTCCCAGGAACCCTGGTCAGTGGAAAACTCAGAAATAGCCAGATAATAGGCACCATTGTTTTCAGATGTGTTAATGGTGTGATCTGAGTATAAAACTGAGACCCAGGCTGGTAGAGACTGCTCATGACCTAAAGTCACAAAAGTAGACACACCACTCCTGCACAATGGCAGTAGTGCAGTGGCCAAGACCATTTCATTCATTTCTCATTCTTGCAATGTTTTGTACTTTAAGACAATTTGTCAACTTGACTGTGTCTCTTCTACTTGATCAGTACTCTACTTTTAGGCTCTAAAAGCTCAACAGGCATGAAATACTTCTTTCTCCAAAATAATAGGCAATAGTCAGGGCATCAAGGCACTTTGTCTTGGAAACTCCATTACACTGATTTTGAAATGTGAGAAGGACCTGAGACATGTGACAGAGCAACTCTGTTGCTTCCTGAAACCAGCAACAGTGTAGTATGTCTAAGCCTTACCCATGGGGCAGCCAACTGAAAAACTTTAGCACACTGATACTCCAAGTGAGCTATGGAGAGCATCACTGTTATCTAGGCTTGTTAGAAATGTAGAATTTCAGGCCCCATCCCAGACCTACTAATAGTTGATTCATGTGCACATTAAAATATAAGAAATGCTCAAATTTGGCACAATTATTTTCCAACTGTATCATCCCTAACATTCCCCTAGATTTCTGTAAGAAGGCAAATTTCCGGACCCTACCCACAGAGCTTCTGATCAGGTAAGTCTGGGCTTACGCGTTTTGCATTCGTTGCATACAATTAAGATTTGTATGGATTATAAACTTTACTTTCAGAAACATTTATCTAGGAGTCTAGCTGAAGCGAAAAAAAGTGAAAGACAAAGCAGTGACTTTTTTTTTTTTTTTTTTTTTTGAGACGGAGTCTCACTCCGTTGCCCAGGCTGGAGAGTGGTGGCACAATCTTGGCTCACTGCAACCTCTGTCTCCTGAGTTCAAGCTATTCTCCTGCCTCAGCCTCCCAAGTAGCTGGGATTACAGGCACCCGCCACCAAGCCCAGCTAATTTTTTGTATTTTTAGTAGAGATGGGGTTTCGCCATGTTGGCCAGGCTGGTCTCGAACTCCTGACCTCAGGTGATCCGCCTGCCTCTGCCTCCCAAAGTGCTGGGATTACTGGCATGAGCCACCGCACCAGGCAGCAGTGACTTTTAACAGGTAAACCCTTCCTCTCATTTTAGGTGCCATGATACATCATGATTCCTTACAAACAGCTTGGTGAATCAATTCACTGTCTTTTGGTGGGAAAGCATCTCCTCTATTATGGAGGCACAAGGAACTTGGAAAAGTGAGAGTATACATATATAAACATGGCGAAATTGTTGAGCTTTCCAGAAAAACACCAGTAAAGGAGAACCAAGATAATTTGGGCATTGTTTTGCTAGATGCCTAAAGACTTGTGCACTTTGCAGATATGAGTACTAAGCTTTTGGGAATTCTGCTGTGTTGCTCTAAAGTAGTTCAATCTTCATGATTACTCAGTTAACACAAGAGAAGGCTTCAACTGCTGCCACAACCTAAAAAAATTAAAATTTAAAACAAGTAAAAATTAAAATAGAAATTCCAAAGCAAGACATTTTTGCGGTGAATGTTTGAAGACAAAAATTACAAAAAACACTCTATTCCAGGAGCAACTGAAGATAAATGAAAAATTCCTGAAAGAGGAAAACTAGTGTAACTAACTTGAAATATGAAGAAGCTAAGTCTTCAAATAGTAATATATTTGATAATACCAAGCTTCTAAGGAGAAATCTTAAATCAGGTTTTAATGACCAGTTAAAAATTAAACTGCCAAGTAATACATCAAAATGTTGTTTTTCTTAAATTATTCTTCCTTGAACCACCTGATTTATTCCTTTAACAATGATAGAGTAAGTGCAAATATGGCTTGTGCCTTTTCCTCATAAAATATCTAAAAAGATATATGCTTACCTTCTGGTATACTCTATTAGAAGTTATTTCCTAGAGCAGAATACTTGTGAGATTTAAAGATATATGTATGTTGTATGTTGTACACATCAGAGAGAAAGGCAGACCAACAAAGTTATACAAATTCTGATGCAAAAGGAGGTGATAATACAAACTTATTTCAGCTTCACTAATAACTAAGATAAAACTTTCACAGAAACTACTACAATAGAAACTACTATAATAAGATCTCTTGTTGAACGGATCGTTTCTCTCAAGCACAACTTCACACCTTAATTTAGATTAAAAAAGAAGTAAATCATAAGAACCACAGTTATTGATGCTTCCACAGCTTCAAAAGTCAGAAACAATGATGTTTTAATGATGCATTAATAATTTATGGAGGAAAAAACCCCAGAGAATTAGTCTGTCTCTTTGTCTTTGAAATTTCCTTCCCATTATCTGATAGCAACTGCATAGAATTCAGATGCATGCCCACTGATACCGAGACCTGGAAGACAAGCTTTCTGAAACCTTGAAGATATGGTCTTACGATTTAATTATCGAAGATAGGACTGAACTGGCACTAATTAATTATTGCTATAAAGAAAGCCTATAATTAACGTATTATACTTATTAATTATTGTAGATGTACCCTCGACTTTTAAGTACGGCCAGTTGCTGTGGTATACATTTCCTGAAGAATATAATAGCAAGTAGAATTCAGAAATAACTCCCCAAATAAATATCTATGATTGGGTGAGATATTTTTATGGCCAACATGAATAGCCAGTCATACGTATATTAAAATTTCTCTAGGCTAAAGTTTCTGTGGCTGCAAATTATGGAGTAGGGCATTTGGGAACTGGATCATCCTATCACGTTGTAGGCGAGATGTGATTTGAACTCATTTCCTAGGAAGTGTTTCAGTAGTGTCTACGAGCCAAGATGAAGTACAGCAGCCTTGTCTTTATGCACCTGTTCTTCAGAAGAAACTCAATTTTCCCTAGAGAATATCAACTAATATTTTTTCCAGTCTCTATTAGGGCATGATGTTTCATATTTAAATAGCAGCATAGATAAGCTCCATTCTCTGTAACCTCCAGAGAATATGGTCTAGATCACTGCCATCCAAAAGCTTACATGAGAGAAACATTCAGTTTGCTTAAGGATGTTCAGTCCATCTCTCTCTCACCACCTAGTACAAATCACCAACCATTCTACATTTAAGTAGATAAGCCAGGAGAGAAGAAGTATTATACTGGACACTGGTAGAAGTGTTTCTACTGACTTATTGTGATACCACTCACCTCAATGGGAGGATACTACTGCACAAAGTCATAGGATGCTCACTGTGTATTCTCTAAGGTTATTGATGAGATATTATTGTTGCTCACATTACATAAATTTTTGTTCATTTCAGTACCAAGGATATTGATACTTCTTCTTAAAAACTGGTTTGATTTTATTTTATGATTTTAAGCTGAGTAATAAATTAAGATTTCCTTTTCTTTTTTGTACTGACTTCAAAACAGTTTCACCCAAATTTATGGTCCCTTCAGGAAGGCATATGATGTAATGATGATTATTACCAAATTAGTCTCAATCCTGGCTCCTTATTTGTTCTTACATTCATCTTGCTTTCTTAAAAAGCATTTTCCTTTAAGATGTTTTAATCTTTCTGCACTTTATATACCCTTGAAGTTTCCTGAAACCTTTGCTGGAAGACAGTAGAATATTTTGTATTTCATTAATTCTAAGGTATACATTTTTACCACAGTTTAACATATACAAAATAAGAATGAGTCTTACAGTTTATGTCATTTTAAAGAAATATTTTATATTTCATTAATTTTTTTCTCAGAGTATCTAAAATACATATCTCACAGTTGATGGCATCTTTGATTTGACAAAACACAATAAACCAAGCAATGAAAAGAAACAAACTTGTTTAAAGGATCTATTGCCAATCTAGGTTATCCTAAAATCTATACAACTTTCAATGTCTACACTTACAGCCGATGAAAAGTGACGCTCAAAATTAAGACACTAAAATAATGCCAGATATTCACTGAAGAAGCAATTGCTTAGAACCAGGTATTTTAAATGGGTAAGAAGGCATTCCTCTTTTTCAAATTCCAAAATATTTTAAGGATCAGTGACCATCTCAGGAAAACTGTTTGGAATGTCCCTAGAGATTAAAAATTCAATTCCATTGATGAGTCACTATTTTGCATTTACTAAGGTTAAAACAAAATGAAACAAAGTAAAGCTAGACTCTTCCAAGAAAGAGTAGAAACAAATCTGAAAGCACAATAGACATAAAATATTTTCCATTCAATAGTATGTTAGGCAAAGGATTCTGTTTACCCAAATTCCCATTCTCCCAACATTCATCATCTTTTTATTGCACTCTTTGATTGATATGAACACGAGGTTTGATATTTTCTTTCTTTAAGGTTAGTGGACTCCAGCACAGGGTGCACACACTCTATAGGGAGTAGTAGATGGTGAGATGCAGGAAAAATATGAGGACTCTGTATTGATTTTCGTCTAAAAATATAAAACAATGTATCCAGACTACTGTTTCATATAAGGACTTACACATGTACCACCACCCATCCCTACGTTAGATGGTCACATGTTACATATGATAAATGGGGTATCTTGAGGGAAGGGTAAGTGCCCACAAATTCAGGAATTGCAGGGATGAACTTACACTTTAATGTGTGCCTGGTAAGTGGGTTTAAGTCTTAAATTTTCTAGTTTTCACACAAACTTGCACACACACACACACCCCTATGCACAGAATGGAACAGACTTTAAAAGACTATAAACTGGAGATTGAAGATAGTACTAAAAATACAAGCATAAGTAAACTATAAGAAAACACATAGCTGACACTGCCTTTATTCATAATACAAGCTCTTTGTCAACTAGGTATGAGGCTGAGAAAACATATAGTCTCATCAGAACTGAGAAGTTAAAATACGTATTTACACCTGTTATTGCTGACAATGAATCTCATCCCAGTGTCCTTAAGATATTAGTTCATGATGGTTTAAAGCAATTATGACTTGCAAATCTTTAAAAAGAAAAAACACCAGCAAATGTACCCATTTGAGATATATTTGTTGATTTTCATTCTTAGCAAAAAGCAAATTTATTATATTTGTAATTGTTAGTGGAGAAGACTGCTGGGTGCCACCAACCAACTCGCTTCTTTTTCCTGTGGACACAGCGTGAGACTATATTTTTCACTCTCGTTTGAAGTTGATGTGGTCAACTGACAAATTCTAGCCAATGAAATGTGAGCATCAATGAGTGCTGTGTGTTCTTCTCAATCTGGCTCATTAAAATAATCCTCCATGTTTTTTTTGTTTTTTCTTTTTTCTTTTTTGTTTTTCTCCAAACTGGCAAATGTGGAAGCCAGGTGTTGAAGATGAAGAAGCCACAGGTTGAAAGGAGCCTAACTTCCTGAAGTTTCCCTTGGAGGAGAGTGACCTATGGATCAGAAAGACCCATTTAGATATTATGTAGTAAGAAGAAAACTTCTGTTAAGTCTCTGAGATTTTAAAGATCTTCTATTACAGCAGCTAATATTAACTGTATCATTGTATACAGTTAACAAATAGAATGTTGTTTTTAAAAGTTTATGCTATTCTCTTAAAAGTCTACTTTTATCTATATTGTATAATGTATATAATACATTATTAGTTCAGGAATGTATGTTCATTTAGAAAAAAAATAACACATACATTCTCTATTTGTATGCACACAAAGACATATACAAACTTTTTGTTGTTTTACTGTTTTACGTTATTATGAAAATATTTCTATTATAACATTTGGCAGATAAAGCTTTGCATGCCAGTCTCGTGCTTTTTAGGTGGCTTTCACACACTTTTTTCTATGAATTGCTAGGAACAAATTCCCATTTTTTACATGAAAAAATTTTAAATCGTCAAGTCCTCGTTCTTATACAGTTCTAGAAATCCATTATCTTCACTTTTCAATGACCTGGGAATAACTCAATTGCCACTTGTTGGCATCTCTCAGAGCAGAAAACAAATAACATAGAGACAAATATCACAAATCTGAAGTTTTTCACGTCAGATTGCAAACTTTTTCTTATGGTAAAAACCCAACTACTGACTCTAAAAAGAATTATTGAGAATGAAATTTCAAACAGTCAGCTAATGGCTTTAGTAAATTATGACACTAGTATAGACATTTTAAATAAGCTTACAAATACAGGTAGATATAGTCAGTACGTATATAGTCCAATGTATTTATAAATTTTTTTAATGTTACTTGCAGACTTTACAAGCTTTTACTCTTTTTAATATCATTTTAGGAGAAAATGAGTGATTTCTGCTAACTAAGAAACTCTGTCTGAATATTTATTTTTGCTCTTAAAGAGACAAACTGCATTTGATGGTAAAAAAAAAAAAAAACAAAAATAAAGTTGCAGAATAAATATTTTTCTGCCACTTTCTCAACTTGAGAGCATATTAAGGGCTATTGCCAAATGCTTTAAAGATATCTCAAATGTCTGATCATCTCTCTCAATACTTCCAGCCCAAATGCACCTCACAGACAACTAGCCAGATTTTCCACTCACTAAAATCCTTACCAAGCCTCCACTAGCAATGAATTTTCTATTTCTATCCACTCACATGCATCTCAATGTATCATTTTCTTCTGTATGAAAATGATAAGCAAAACCCAACGTGTAAGTGAACTCACATCTCTCTAGCACAAATAGTTCTGGTGGGTAGCCACAAGCTATCACATCTCCTTTTGTCTTTTATACCTGTATGGATTTTGCAGAGGGATTATCAATCAGTTTTAATTCAGGATACAGAAAAACACATTAGTCAGTTTCAGAAATGAGAAAAAGGTTTTCAGAAAACAGATATCAACCAAATTTGGCAAAACTGTAGACGACTTGAGAATACAGGGCTCCCTGAGACCACACTTCAATAAGCAAGTCTAAATCATCAATGAAAAATCATCAAAATCATCGTTGAAACACAGGAAATTCAAGTACTTTATCACCATGCCCTGTCTATTCTTATTTCATTGGCTGAAGCTAGTATTTGTTCCTACTAAGTATAGTGGGTAAAGGCAACATTCAAAAGTAACACATTTTGAAACAAAGAAAATTTCTAGTAACGTAAACAAACAAACAAACCCATATTTTGATATGGGAAATTATAGCTTAAGTGACACTGACCTTAAAAAGTAACAGTGTTTGATATTAATTTCTTTATTCTTCTTTGATATTAGTTTCCTTGATATTAATTTCTTTTAAATTTCTTGAAAGAAATATCCAAGCAGGAAAGTATGGATACAAACCTCATTGCGTCAAATAAAAATGATTTATTCATTTTTCTCATTTTTTTGTAGTAACCACTAAATTTAATTTAATTTATTTATTTTTTGGTCTCTCTTTGTCTCTCTCTCTGTAGCATGAAAGGAATTCTAGCCTATATTTGTGTCCTGTGTATGTATGCATGTGAGTACACTCTACCTTGAGTTTCATGGTTTTGTCATATGACAGATATTTTTTAAAATACTTTATCAAATCATGGTAACTATGATATACTGAAAATGTAAATTTCAAGCTACCTTTTAGAAATAATGAAAAGGAGCTTTAGATTCTTAATAAGCTCAAAAATTAATAGCTGGAATTAATCCTAAAATGAAAAATATAAATAATCCATTAGCATTTCTTGGAATAAAACCAACAATACTAGTCTCCTATAAAGAAAATTATACTTGAAAGCCACAGGGAGATAAGTTTAACACAAGCCTACTAAGCTCTAAGAAAAAAAATCTCTCCACTAGCATATATAAAAACAGTTTTTTCCAAAAATTAGAAGCAGAAAAATCTCAACAAAATCTCATCCTTCTATTGTTCATTAGTTTCTACTCTAGAATTAAAATAAACTATGATTAATAATGCCACCTTGCTCTTTGCTTAATAGAACGTTAAATACTAAGTGTTCTCCAGGTATGCTCAGCTCATTACACATATAGCACATGTTTGTGAGAACAAGGAAATAAAAGTATTATCCCGATTACTCAGATAAGAAAATCAAAGCTTTGAGCAATTTGCCTGCCAGAAGTCAAAAAACCTATCAAAGAATAATAATTCAGGTTTTAATTTGTCCGACACTTGTAGTTTATTACCCTAAGATAATGATCAGCACATATTTGTCTCATTTTACATATAATACAAATTTTTAAAACTAAAATCAATTGGTTTTATGGCAAGACAACTGATGTGGCTGCATAATTTTATTATAGCATGCATGACATACTCCATTATAAAACATTCCCTTGTTTTTTGAAGAAACAATTACATCATACACTGACATTTTCTGATTTTGATGTGTAAGTGTACATTATTATTCTTTCATTAAATTACAAACTGCTGGTAAAATGCCAGTGACATGAAAAAAGGCCACACTGATATTTTACTGTAGGGTCATCTTCATGGATAGAATAGCCAGCCTTCCACTTGAATGCACTGCCATATTGTCAAGCTGCATTCCTTAAGCATCACTTCTTAGAGGCCTCAAGCTTCTCAGGAATGTTTGAGGACTTAAAGGGGAAATGAGCAGGTTGCAATTATGCTTGTCAAGGTTCTTCTTGTGAACCTTTATTTGGACAATTCACACACAAAAAGAAAGCAGCTCATTTTCTAATTCAGGATATCATTTCTCTTTAAAACTGGTATTACTATTTCTGAAATTGCAGAATAGGCCCTGGATAATTAGTATGGAAGCATTCAATACTGCAGAGTGAAATGTCAGTGAGAGGAAGCAGCATGGGGCAGGGGACAGAAACAATACAGAATTTGGAGCTTCCCATTTCTTACTTAGGTGACAAATGATTGAATCTGAGACTCAGCTTCCCATTCTGAAAAATGAAGACAATAACATACACCTTATAGGGATGCTGTGAGGCTTAAGTAAGACAGTTTATTTAAGGAACTTAGCTCTGTAGCCAAAGGAATGCTTCAACAAATAATATTGAACATACAACCACAAGGGGAAAGGGTGCCGGACATGAGGTCGGAATAATTGAACTTGAGCCCCAGACCAGCCACTTAATCGCTGTATAAAATTGAGTTCAATTAATCTCTTTGGGCTTCATTTTTGTCAGCTATAAATTAAAAATTATCCTTAAGTTACTTCAAATTTCTACATTCTGTGCTAATAAAATGAAATTCTTGACTCCTGGTTCATGATGGTAAGTTTTATATACAAATATCTGAAATCTGTTCTCTGTATCCACTGAGATAGACTAAAATAAATGGGATGGTATTGATTTTCAATGAACTTTTATGCCAAAATTAAGAGGGATTCACAAAAGAATATCAGAGATCTCCTTTTCTGGTATCTTTCCAAGTCATTTAGGTGGCTAAGCTGAAGCCATTCTGGGGTTTGCAGGGATTCCTGCTGATCTCAGGACCACTCCTGTCTTTCATCCAAGTATTTGATGGAATTCCTCAACGCATGCCATGCTTTTCTTCATATATACACTTTCTTTGGTTCTAATGCATTTTTAATAAGTTTTCAATTTGAATATATTTGTATAGTACCACTAAATTAGCTTAATTACAAAGTCTAATCTTTTTGTTTTAAGCAATGCATAATTCCCATGTATTTTCTTTACATTTTTCATACAGAATGTGCAAAACAATTTTTCGAATTAAAGTTATATTTTTAGCAATGTGCTAGTGATTTTGAGAAGTCGTGGGTTTGCTAAGCAAGGAAGTCTAAGGCAGGTGTTTAATTGGACTAATTAAGCAACATGTAGTCACTTCCGGTTTTCATTTGCTGTTTGTGAATGCAGATAAGCAACACAGTGATTGCCTAATTAGACTATTTAAAACCGACTCACTTTTTATAGCCAAGGATTTTTTTTAACCAACAATAACAAATCCAAAACCTAATATGTAGTCTGAAGTCTGATATATTTCCTCATGTTCTAACCATCATTTTATAAGTAAATCAATCAACCTAAGTATGCCAATAAGCAGATAGAATCTCTCTACCCCATTTTAAAAGATTGCCTTGTTTTCCAAAGAAATAGTTACATCATATACTGAAATATTACTATTTCGATAAGTAAGTGTATATTATTATTCTCCCATTACACCAGCGGTCCCTAACCTTTTTGGCACCAGGGTCCGGTTTCACGGACAACAATTTTTCCACCAGGGAAATGTGTCGGAGGGAGGAGGGATGGTTTCAGGATGAAACTGCTCCACCTCAGATCATCAGGCATTTGTTATTATAAGGAGCGTGCAACCTAGATCCCTCGTATGTGCAAGTCACAATAGGGTTCGTGCTGGTATGAAAATCTAATGCCCCTGCTGATCTGACAGGAGGCGGAGCTCAGGTGGTAACGCTCACTTGCCCACCACTCACCTCCTGCTGTGGGTTCCTAACAGGACACGGACAGGTACTGGTCCACGACCCGGGGGTTGGGGACTCCTGCATTAAACCACAAACTACTTAAAACACAAACTATAATAGTACAAATGAAATATAACATATATATTATATATACACATACATTCATATCTCTATCTATTGACTGATGGACCAAAGGAAAGCTGTGTAGATGTGAACATGAAATTCAACAGAAGTTCATTTCAGTGTTTTCTAATAACTAGGATTACACCAATCTAGTGTCAAAGGTTAAAATTTGTCTTCTAGAAATGAAAACAGATTCAGAAAAACGCTATGCCTGGTGAACTGCAAACTGCTGGCTAAATTTTATATGGCCTATGTGCCTAAACCAAAATTAGCTCAATCTCACACCCTGTATTTGGAGATCTGCAGACCTAAGGTCACCTGGCAGAGGGACAAATGCCCAGACAGCCGGATTCACATGCATTTCCTTAGTAAGATCAGTGGACTCTCATCATTCACTCACTGTGTTTCAACTACTTCCTCCTGGACTCATAGAACAGATGCTGGATGCAGGCAGCAGGAGAAAGAGGGATTATAAATGATCTATGGCAAAAATCTATGGGTGGTAAAGTTTTTGTAGAAAGGAACTGGGGAGCATCTTCAAGGTTTTAAGGTGCATGCACTGACAATTTAGAAAGAAACAAAAATGTGAAGAAGGATGGAAAAAGAGGACAGGAAATGACAAGAGATGGTCTTTTATAGTAAGTACATGATTAGATTTTATTGATCCTTGAATGAGTATAGTTATGAGATCCAAAAAAAACTCTCAGACCTTACCCAAAGCCAAGCTTTGTTATCCCTTTGTCATTAAGATTTGAATATTAGAAAGATGTAAGTGAATATTCACCAGTGTCCCTTCTCCAGTAGGGAAAGAACACTCTTGGAGCATGTGCTTTGTGATGGATTTTTTGGTAGGCATTTACTATGCTTTCTCTCAATTTGCACAACTGTCTTGAACAATGGTATCAATCTATGTCAAAGAGGAGAAGTAACATTCAATGAATTCTTACTTAAAGTCACATAGAAGTCAGTAGCGCAGCCAGGGTTTGTAGCCAGATATGAGTTTCTCTACCATATCATCTGGGCCTTATCATCTCTTATTTTATGTTTAAATATCAAATAGATTTTAACAATTTAGACAGAGATGTTTTGTTTCATGATATAAACTCAGGTAAAATGAGTATTTTGGTAAGCTAAATCTGAAAGACTTGTATCATCATGGAATTGGAATCACAAACTTAATTACAATGAAAGCTTATGTAGCTCCCTCTATGGACCTAAATTCTATAAAATATAAAACATATGCAACGAGAGTGCTGGACCAAGGCTTTTCTACAGCTCCTGCTTGCTGTGACGTGCTACAAGTAGTATGCTACTTGCAGGAGAAAGGCAGAAAGTCAAGAGCAGGGTAAAGACCAGGGAGTACCGCAGAGTAGATGTGCTGATGTGCTGCACAGACAAGCCACTAAGTCATAACTCACTCATTATTTCTTTTTCTTTTTCTTTTTTTTTTTTTGAGACGGAGTCTCGGTCTGTCGCCCCAGCTGGAGTGCAGTGGCGCGATCTCGGCTCACTGCAAGCTCCGCCTCCCGGGTTCACGCCATTCTCCTGCCTCAGCCTCCCTAGTAGCTGGGACTACAGGCACCCGCCACCACACCCGGCTAATTTTTTGTATTTTTAGTAGAGACAGGGTTTCACCGTGTTAGCCAGGATGGTCTCGATCTCCTGACCTCGTGATGTGCCCGCCTCGGCCTCCCAAAGTACTGGGGTTACAGGCGTGAGCCACCGCGCTGGCCCATTATTTCTTTAAAGTGGTGCTAGCATTGAACATGAACATCTTGAGTAGCTAATACTGAGTCCACGCAATCCCTTTATTATCTGAGAACAGCAGACCATCCTCCTGTTGTTCATGAAGGTTCCTAGAGAAACCACCAACTAAAGCAGAAATTAAATGAACACATCTCCCGGAATGCACAGAGCATCAAATCCTAACACGTATTTTGGGGTCTTCTTGTAGGGAACTTCTTGTTTTTTTGTATTGTTTTGTTTTGTTTTGTTTTGTTTTGTTTTTCCCAAAGGTGTCACTTGTCACAATATGAACAAGCATACTAGACCAAACCCAGAGCCAAAAGAAAAAAATGGAAAAAAACCTGAAGGAAACCAACTGGAGAAGGAAGTTAAGGTCACCAGAAGCTATTAGGCACTATGATGCTCCACATTTGGCTGGTGAAGCCAGCTTCTGAAGTGTCAACATCAGTAACATCCAACGAGGCAGTCCAGAACTGAGATGGTGGTTGAGGAATTCCAGACTGCTGATACTCTAGACAAAACAGTTGGTGCTGAAGTCATGATGAATCAGAGAAATACGTGTATCAGAAGCAAGACCGAGGCAGTAGCTGAGGGATCTAGAGGCAGGATTCAAGTTTTCTCATCCAGGCAGGAAAACACACGGCAGAAATGCAACTGGCCTTAAGGTCTCATTCCCTTAGGAATTAGTATAGAGATAAACTTCAGCACTAATAGAAAAGATGCAAGGAAAATGAATCGAAAGATCAGTTCTAAAAATTGAACCATTAGAGTGGAGGGCGAGAAATGCTAGAACTCACATATATTCATTTCCTGGACAGAAAGTACCATATGTATGAGCAGCAAGACTCAGTTCCCTAATCTATAAGGTAGAGATCATGTTTCAGAATGCTTACTGATTCTATTATGACTGACCTGAAAGCTACATGGGGATTCTGCCTTTAATCTGCCCAAGTATCTTCCTGTTATAAACAGGCCTAGACTTCTGCATAGAACCAGAGTATATGCAGATGTAGCTCATGAAGAGGTAGTCAGCTGATGAGTGGCATAGCTGTCTTCTGAGTTCAAAGAAACAGTAAGATATTAACATCCTAACATGCATCAAGCATGTTTTAACTCCCAACAGCTACACTGATACCAGTAGGGAAAAGCAATTTACATTTGGAAATGCCTCTTCATAAACAATGCAACTGAAAAGTTCCTCTTCACAAATGAGAAAGTATTGCCAAAGAAAATAGTAGAATTTTTAGAGATCCCTGGTCTAAATCTTTTAATTTTTCTCTAAAGCCATCCATTTTCTACAGGACCAATAGGACTTGTGCAAGAGCAGTGAGACGAAGAACGATGCAGGTCTATGGGGGTAGGAAAGACACTCACCTAACTACCTGTTTCTTAGGCAGAAATCTTTTCTTTTGGAAATACTAAAGCAACACTTAAAAAATAAAGTTTTTTTATAAATCTTGCAATAATTTTCTCTTACTCTTTGGCTTTCTTATTTCATCATCTTTACTTACCTTCATTTTGCTTTATATGAAATATAATCTCCTTCAAAACAAAAATAAAAAGGTGGTTCACTTTTGTAGAAATGCTAAAGATCCTAAAGTAAAACACAGCATAGCAATCCAAAATAACACAACTCTCAGCTACGTGATTATGATCTGTCACAACCTGGATGTTTACATTTAGAAACTGATTTTGCAGTCATTAATAAATATTTATTGATCACCTACTGTGCCTGTGGACCAATTAGGACACAGGCAATGACTCTACTCAGGTGAACAAAACAGACATAGTTCATGTCCTTGTAGCAATTCCATCTAGTAGTGGGGGAAAAAACATTAAAGAAGTAAACTGTAATAAATACGTTACACAAATCTGAACCAGTGAGATAAAGGAAAAAGTGTGCTGTGAAACAGAAGAGAGGAGCGCTCCTTTAAATAGGTGGTCAGGAGAGACTTCAGGAGTTGGGTTAGATAATCTCCAATATCAGAGATCCTGAGAGATCTGTGCTTAGAAGCATTATATATTACTAAAGTAATTGCTAACCACTCCCAGGTTAACACTTCCTCTAATGACCTGTTCATGTTAACTTAATGTACATTTCTGAGGGCAAGTTCATCCCTTCCTTAGATTCTTTTCCTGCAACAAAACAAATCCAACCAAGGCTGCCACATCAGATAATACAATTAAGCCCATTTCACCCCCTCACACTTTCGGCTGGCCCGTTTTTATATTTGGCTTAATAAAACAAATATGAAATATGTTAAATATGTTCTGCCTGCTTATTGATGATAAGCCCATGCCTATGTTCTCATCATTATATGTCCCAGCCTTACAAACAGCATGAACCATAGTGGGTGTTCAAAAAATGTAAGTTGAATGAATGAATCAGTGGTGACATATGCTCCTACCAAATATTTATGTAATTCAGTTTTTAGAAAATTGAATCAAATTAAAGTGTAATTCTGCTGCAGAAAGTTCATTTGAAAAGTAAAATATTGAGAAATATCATAAACACGCTTCATTTTTTTCTTATTTCTTTGTTCTTATTTAAATTCAAGCCCATCTGCATGGTATTTATTCTATTATTGTAAAAACAGAAAACATTTTCCACTGTATTACATAATACATTTTCAAAAAAATTGCTATTGTTTCAGATTTTCATTCAAATTTATTAATTTGAAAACCATAACGCACAATGGTGGCAGTATACTTTTCTAATAATGAGGACTTTCTCTGATTTGAGAATCAAATTCGAACATATTCAGTAGAGGAGCTGCTATATTAAAAGGTTTTGATAGCAGTCCAAATTATTTAGTACCAATTACAAAGAAAGTGATTTTATTAGATAATATTCAGGGATAAGTACGTGTGTGTTTGTCCATAGATAATACCATTTCTATCTGCAAGCAATTTATAAACAGTAAGGCAAAGTAGGCCTGGCAATGATATGAAGTTTACAGGCTGCTAGGATTTGAATATGTCCCCCACATTTCATGTGTTGGAAACATAATCCCCAAATTCATACGTTGATTGGAGATGGGAGGTAATTAGGATTAGATAAGGTAATCCAGATGGAGCCCCCATTTTAGGACTGGTGGCCTTATAAGAAGAGAAGGAGAGATTTGATCTGAGAAGCATACTTTTGCTCTCTCAACATGTGATGCCTTCTGCCATTTTATGACACAGCAAGAAGGCCCTCACCAGATGCCAGATCTTCTATCTTGGACTTCCCAGAAGAAGTGTAAGAAATCCATTTACTTTCTTTATAAATTACCCAGTCTGTGATATTCTGTTATAGCAACAAAAAACAGACTAAGACATATGCAGAGCAGAAGTCTCTAGACACAAAATGGAAAAAATACCAAACTGCAAACTACATGAACTGAGCTTAATGGTTGAGATTTCAGCCTGAGCAAGAAGCATGATGTGATTAAAAAAAAATCATACTTTTCTTGGCCAATGATAATTTAAAGTATAAATTTTGGCTCTTAAACCCCATATTAATTTATACATGATGTTCTTTTCATAAAACACATATAAGTACACTATTCCATTTGGCCTTTCCTTCCCTAAGCTTTTGTATGGTGTTAAAACAAAGTGGGAAATAAGTCCTAGACAGAGCAACAGGGAAGAGAAAGAAAAAGCATGCAAATAGGAAAAGAAATAAAATTATCTTCCCTGAAGATATGATTCTGTGTCTAGAAAACCCTAAAGACTCTGTGAAAAAGCTATTAGAACTGATAAACAAGTTTAGCAAGGTTTCTGGATATAAAATCAATGTACAAAAAATGTAGCATTTCTATATACCAATGATGTCCACACTGAAAGTCAAATCAAGAACACACTACTATTTACAAAGTCACAAAGAAAATGAAATACCTGAAAATACAACTAACCAAGAAGGTGAAGGATCCCTACAAAAAGAACTACAAAACTGCTGACAGAATTCAGAGAAAACACGAATAAATGAAAAGCATTCCATGTTTATGGATTGGAAGAATTAATTTTGTCAAAATTACCATAGTGTCTAAAGCAATTACAGGTTCAATGATATTTCTAGCAAACTACTAATGTCATATTTAACAGAATTAGAAAAAAAAGATTTTAAAAGTAATATGTAACCAAAAAAGAGTCTGAATAGCCTAAGCAATCCTAAGCAAAAAGAACAAAGCCAGAGGCATTACACTACCTGACTTCAAACTATACTAGAAGGCTATAGTAACCAAACCAGCATGGTACTGGTACAAAAACAGACATATTGACCAATGGAACAGAATAGAAAACTCCAAAATAAAATGGCACACTTACAATCATCTGATCTTCCTCAAGGTCAACAAAAACAAGCAATGGGGAAAGGACCCCCTATTCAATAAATGGTGCTGGGATAACTGGCTAGCCATATGCAAAAGAATGAAATTGGACCCTCACCTTTCACCATATACAAAAATTAACTTAAGATGGACTAAAGATTGAAATGTAAAATCCAAATTATAAAAATTATAGAAGAAAATCTAGGAAATATCCTTCTCAACATTGGCCTTGGCATAGAATTTTTGGCTAAGTCCCCAAAAGTGATTGCAACAAAAACAAAAATTGACAAGTAGGGCCTAATTAAACTAAAGAGCTTCTGCACAGCAAAAGGAACAGTAAATAGAGTAAACAGACAGCTTACAGAATGGGAGAAAATATCTGCAAACTATGCATCTGACAAAGGTCTAGTATCCAGAATACATAAGGAAGTTAAACCAACAAGCAAAGCACAAATAACCGCATTAAAACGAGCAAAGGGCATGAACAGATACTTCTCAAAAGAAGACATAAAAGCAGCCAACAAACATATTAAAAAATGGTCATCCTCACTAATCATCGTAGAAATGCAAATCAACACCATACCAGTCATCTCATACCACCATAACATCTCATACCAGTCAGAATGGCTATTATTAAAAAGTCAAAAAACAACAGAAACTGGTGAGGCTGCAGATAAAAGAGAATGCTTATGCACTGTTGGTGGGAATATCAATTAGCTCAGCCACTGTAGAAAGCAGTTTGGAGATTTCCCAAATAATGTAAAATACAGCAACCCCATTACTGGTTAAATACTGAAAGGAAAATAAATCATCCTACCAAAAGGACACACACATGCATATGTTCATCACTGTGCTGTTCACAACAGCAACATCATGGAATCAACCTAGGTGTCCACTAAAGGTGGATTGGATAAAGAAAATGTGGTACATACACACTATGAATATTATATAGTCATAAAAAGAATGAAATCCTGTCCTTTAAGCAACATGTACAAAGCTCGAGGCCATAATCCTCAGTGAATTAACACAGGGACAGAAAACCAAATACTGCATGTTCTCACTTATAAGGGGGAGCTTAACACTAAGCACATATGGACATAAACATGGCAGCAATAGATGCTGTAAACGACTAGAGCGAGGAGGAAGGGTGGGAGGAAGAATGAGTTGAAAAACTACCTATTGAATACCATGCTCACTACCTGGAAGCAATATATCCATGTAACAAACCTGTACATGTACCCCCTGTATCACAAATAAAAACTGAATGAAAAAAATCAAACAACTATTTAATCACATGTATTTAACTGTCCTTATTAAAACAGGTAAAACAACAATCACCACCACCACCACAAAAAAAAAAAAAAAAAAAAAAACAAGTGGGAAAAAGGTGCCCTAAATACTTGCTGTACATTTACCAACTCTCCTACTGAAAGCATCAGGCATTGTAGATAAAAATCTTTGCTATATATCAGTATATTTACTTAAAATAAAATAAATATGATGGCTACTCTTTCGATGTGTATGAATCTATTTTTTATAAACCAACAAAGAAGACAACAAGGGTAATCTAAAGGGAAAGAGATATGTCTTCTGTTCAAGTGAGGTCTAATTTTTAGATAAAATTCATTTCTGAAGGCTTCATCTTTAAGTCACAGACGGAATTACATGACCTCTCAAACTAATGAATAAATGTGGCAAGAATTCTAAAGTGGAATAAAGTGGGGAGCAGATCATTTTATTTGTTTATTACCTGACTCAGAGGAAATAAAATTTTTAGAGCTAATGAACCAATTTCATCAATAATTAATTTATTAATAGTGTCAAATCTTATGCTAAGCATAAGTCTCTCATATGCTCACAATATACTAAATATGATCATTCCAATCTCTATTAGTTTTTATTTTTAAGAAAAGAGAGAATTCTTTTATGAAGCTAGACCAGATATCTCATAACCGTACTTGTTAACTTCATTTGAGAAGTAATAAACATCGTATCAAAGAGGAAATCAGAGTATGTAGTTGCCTGCAAGGGAAACACTATTATTATAGGAAGATATCACATCTGCTGACTTTTTTCTTTTCCCTTTTATGTAAACAAAAGCATCCCCCAAAGATCAAACCTGACCCAAGAGTTTATTCAGAAGTTCTAAAGCCATATGGTCTTCAAGAGGTTGCAGGAAATCTCAGTCCTGGGAGAGCTATCCACCTAACGGGGATACACCTAACCATCTGGGACTTCCTTTACCAAAATGATAATGACTCTCTGCTGACTTAGGTCCCCCAGAGGCACATATTACAGAATGAAAGGTAGGTTCCACTTTAAGTCCATGAAGCAGCATTCACTCTCTCCATGCTTTGACACAACTATGTCCCATGCAGTCTCTGACGTTGGCCCTACCCCCTGGCCTGCTATCCGTGGATACCCACCTTATCACTAATTCTGACACTTCAACTGTTTTTCTGCCCCTCACTTTCAGTTGTATTTTGACCACATTTACACCTAATTTTTTCCTACCATGTGACCAATCATGGTCAGTTTAGTTCTGGAATCAGAGTCATCACAGAATAGCAGACAATGCTATTTAGATAGCTGAGGACAATGGAATCTTAGGAATGATCGGGTCAAGCTCCAGCCACCTGGGAATCCCTCCAGTGGCTTCTCTTGGCCGCTGCTGTGGCTGCCTCCTCCCTGGCCTAGCATACCCAGACTGCTTTCATGCAGCCTGAACCACACTTCCCTTAGCAATCCCACAGTGCCTCAGGTTGACTGGAGAAGACAGTACCAAAAGTCATGCCTTTCGATATTTCTTCACAGTGATTAAAAGTTGAAGGACACCTAATAAAACTGAGAAAAAGAGTTGGAAGGAAACTTCTGCATGAATCTTTCTAAATCAGGAAGCTGACTTATTTCCAAGGTAGCCTGTAGAGTTTCTTTCTATCCAATGAATGTTTACTTTTATCAAAATAAGAGACTTACATAGTTAAAAATTTAAAAATTTAAATAGTGCCAAAAGTCTTATACCAAAAACAGCAGTCTCTTGTGTAATTCTCTCTTTCCTTCTCCAGGGCTCATACACAAATAGAAATGACTTTCATTTATTAAAATTGTTTCTTCTGGTATTCCTATTTATATTTGCTATGCCATATGTATATACTATATCGCTTAATTATTCAATTTTAGATGTCCCCATGACTTCCTATTACGATGATGAAAATTTTAGCACCTTTTTTCCTTCCAACATTAAAGCACAATTATTTTTCCAACCACTTTCAGTGTCTTCATGCCTTTGTCAATGTTTTTTCTTTGTTTCTGATACAAGTAGCATGATTACATTTTTTCTTGTACATCTTATTTTTTTCCCTAAAGTCAATTGGTACCTCCTATTAAAATTTGATTGATTTTCTTGCAACTATTGGCTAAGTCTTCCTATACTCTTCAACGGCTCTGTAAAATTCTCATAAAATACCACAATATCCTATGTTTGTGTATTCCCAGGACACCCCTCCTGGAGCTCCCTGACCACCAGAGTTCACTGTGAACTGCCGTTCCCTAGGGCTGACATATCCCTTCAGCCTTAAGACTGCCATTATCCTCAGAAAACTAATGCAGGAACAGAAAACCAAACATCGCATGTTCTCACTTATCAGTGGGAGCTGAACGATGAGAACACATGGACAACAAACACTGGGGCCTGTTGGAGGGGAGTGTGAGGGAAGGGAGACCATCACGAAGAATAGCTAATGGATGCTGGGCTTACATAGCTTACGTAGCTAATGGATGCCAGGCATAGATGCAACACCAAAGTGATGGAATGATCTGTGCAGCAAACCACCGTGGCACATATTTACCTATGTAACAAACTGGCACATCTGGATGTGTACCCCTGAACTTAAAAGTTGAAGGAAAATAAATAATAAATCAATGACATAAAATAAAATTAAAATAAATTGTTGGTGTATTGGCAAAAAAATTTTAAAAAGTCTTCCTTTTGCTGTCATCTGAGTGTTCCCATCCTGCCCTCTCCCACAACTCCACCCTGGCCCTGTATACCCAATTTTGTTCTTAATTAGTTCACTATGTCATCTAGGTGGAGCATATCCCTGTGGCTTCCTAACAAGGGGAAGATATTGCCTGAAAATGCCTTTTTTTTCAATCCTTATAGTTGTTTAACTGGCTGTACATAAAATTCAATGATGAAATTTATTTTTGGTCCAAATTTTGAAATCGTGATTGTACTTTGTCAGCACTGATACATTGGATGTAATTCTTACTCTAGAGCTTTTTTAGGTAACCTGGTCTCTATCTCAGGATCTTCTACTTATGCTTGATATTAGACATATCTATGCTAGTATATATTGATGTGGGTCACTCATTTTTCTGGGCATTCAGTGGGTTAGCAATGGGTCCTGACGGTCCAACGGCTCCATATTTATATATATATTTCTTTTTACCAAGTTTCATATTTAGTCCCCTTCCTCCAAGCATTTCCTCTAATTGATGAATTTAATTCCTAAGCCTTTCTCAGGTTTTGTGGGAGAGATGTGGCTTCTCAACAGTGTTCCCACACTGTGAAGTCATTTGCTGTTTCTGCATCCATTGTTTACCCTTATATGTATACTGTGGTTTGAGACTATAGATGTCCCCTGATTTCATCATAATTGGAGTTTGGTTTCTTTTTTGTTGCTTTTGTCATCTTAAATCTGAGAGTACTGTTTCATTTTTTGAATAGCTTTATTCATTGGAAGATTCTTTACTGTACTGCCCCCAAATCTACCTGTCTGTATTTCTATTCATTGGTCCTAGATCTATCATATAAAGAAAGGCAGAACAATTCTACAGTGGTTTTCCATGAAAGTCCTTCAAATATCTGCAGATGGTAGCAAGGCTCTCCTTCATCCTCTTTCTTCAAGCTAAATACCCCTAGTTCCTTAACTCTTCCTCTGTGGGGTTTTTTTTTTTTTTTTTTTTTTTTTTTTTTTTGACAGAATTTTGCTCTTGTTGCCCAGGCTGTAGTGCAATGGCATGATCTTCACTCACTGCAACCTCTGCCTCCCGCGTTCAAGTGAATCTCCTGGTATTATAGGCACCCACCATCACGCCTGATTAATTTTTTGTTGTTGTTGTTGTATTTTTAGTAGAGACAGGGTTTAACCATGTTGGCCAGGCTTGTTTCGAACTCCTGACCTCAGGTGACCTGCCCACCTTGGCCTCCCAAAGTGCTGGGATTATAGGCATGAGCTACCGTGATCATCCTTCTCTGTGGTTTTTAGGATCTTTCCCTAAACACTTGCCTTTCCAAGAATGCATGCTAGTTGATTAACATCCTTTATAATTTATACAAAAACAGAGCTGTAATTAATGTTTCAAAAGTGGACGGATTAATAAAGAATTCAAGCAGTTTATTATCTATCACAATTCAGATGTCATCCTGTCATGACTGGAAAAATGAAAGCTTTCTCTCCACCTTACCACCAGTGCCCTACACAGATATGCTTGAAGACGACAGTCAAAATCTAAGAATGTAATTAGGCCCCTAAAGGTGGTGGTTGGAAGTTCAGCTGGGTGAAAGATTGGACATTGAGACATATATGGAATGCACATTTGCCTGTACATTGATAGGAAAAGGGGTAGTTAGAAAGTTATTGCTCTTTCTTCTTAGGTTGAGACAGCATAATCTATGATAGCCATATTTTATCACTGAGAAGTCAGTACATGTCTAACAGAATTGAGATGGGGAAGACAAACTGGGAAAATAAACAGCATGACTGCAATTCTCCAGTGGGGAGCAACCTCCTTGACTCCACACTCGCCCTGTACAGCTTTTTTTTTTTTTTTTTAAAGTTGTGGTTAAAAAACACATAATGTTAAATATATCATCTCAATAATTGTTAAGTGTTCAGTACTGTAGTGTTAATTATGTGCACGTCATTGTGCAGCAGATCTCTAGAACTGCCCAGACAGCTTTTTTAAGTTGCATGGACTGTCTTGAAGGAACTTTGGAGCTCTAGTCCAGTGTATGTAACTCAGGTTTGGAAATAAGCCCTGTTGGAGGAAAGGCAAGGTTGTATGCTAGAGTAGAGCAGGTTGTGCCATACGCAAAGGCACCAGGTGGAGGGACAAGCAGGGTGGAATTTAGTTCTTGCTCTACTTCGTAAAGCCCATGTCAAGGATGACCCAGAGGAAGGGAGAGCTTTTTTCGTTCGTACATAAAGACATATGAGTAAATTCAGGCAAGGGAGCAGGGCAGACAAGCAAAGAAATCAATGAGGGGCTCCTAGGTAGAATTTAAATTCTTGGGTGCTTTTCATTTCAACTTGGGCATAAGTAATAATTAATGTACTTTTCTAAAGTTTTTATCCTATCCCACACACTAATTTTCTTCAATTGAGCCAGCCCTTCTGTCAAGCCTTACAAGCCTCTCTACAGTAATGGTAAAAATTTAAATGAACAGGGAATTCAGTGGAAATTTATCTACCTCCCTGTTTACCTTTCTATTGGTGCCCAAGTGCAATGTCCTATCAAGACCACTGTGTCACAGGAAGTGACTAGCAACAAAGGCTGTGGGAACCCCTGGTAGAGCTGGGAAGCAGCAGAACCAGTACTGGAGTGATGTAATTCCCATGAGGGCAGGGATTTGGGTCAGTTTTGTTTACCAACATATTGCATGCAATTTCAGCAATTCCCAGCACAGAATAGGTTCTTAATACTCTTTTTAAATTTTATTTATTTTTTACTCTTACTGTCACCCAGGCTGGAGTGCAGTGGCATGATCACAGCTCACTGCAAACTCAAACTCCTGGCCTCAAGCGACCTTCCCACCTCAGCCTCCCGAGTAGATGGGATTACAGGCATAAGCCACTGTGCCCGGTTGCTAAGTATTTTTAGAACGACCAAATGATTCAAGGGAATGTGATAAATTGTGGAACTGTATTAGAATAGCTATTTCAGATTGTTAAAGAGAAATGAACAAAGAATCTGACCCAACATTTTATTCAATGATTTTTGCCATGATATTCAATAAGCATAGCATGATTCAATGTTTTAAAAGTCCACTTTATACAGAGAAATCAATTTTAACTAAATTTATTTCTTTCCTTTTCTTTTTATTTTAAAGAAAGCCCAGGCTGGTACCAGTGAGTTTTTCCCCTGAGGACTCACATACATGCTGCTTAAAAATCTGTTGATGAATATTGCTAGGCATCTCAATTAGGCATACCAATCTGAGTTTCTAGAATTAACATATTCTTATTTTGTGAAAATTATGGCAAATCTAGAGCTTTGGGTCTATACTTAATTTATCTATTAGATCTTAAATATTATCCTTAAGACTGCATCCACAAATTCTTTCAAATTTCAAAAACAAGTATGTATGACTCAATTACACATGCCAATAGTAGAAATTTGCATTGAGAAATATTTTTGATTCTTTAATATACATTAATATACCTTTGCCATGGCCAGCTCATCTTATTCTTTAAAAGCTGCTTTACCTGACTATATTTTTTTTTCTGATTTCTGCCATTCTTCACTCTCCCTTAGTGTCTCTCTTTACCAATTGCATAATCAATTTACACTCTTTCATTTGTTGACATATTGCCTCATCCTATCGCCTCATCTCAAGGATTTGGGGAATGATTTTTCTTTCACAATTAGATAATAATATTAATTGATGTAGGATGTTACAGCTAGAGGAAAAAAACAACTTAATACATACATTACTCTGACAGTCTTAATAATAATTTTCTAAAGTTGCACAGCTGTTTAGAGCTTCGAGAATTACATAAGCCTCAGCCCAACTGGATGGCAATGAAAGTAAGAATGGTACATCAATTTTACAGATGAGGAGCTGAAAATCCAAGGAAGCAAAGGGTTTTTTCTAGAGTTGCATTGCTTGGTAGGAGTTGAACACAAATCTTTTGACTCTCCAAACAGTGTGATATTGGGAAAATTTTTCAACATCTCTGAGCTTCAATTAGTTCACTAAAGATTGAACTAATAATGTCTAATACAGAATTGCTTTACAGGTTGATTGAGATGACATATAAAGTAGTCAGCACAATGCCTTAGATATAGTAAGTGCTCAATAAATGCAGTTATTGTCACTTTTATCAATGCCTCACAAACAGTATAATGTTCTTTCTTTTTATCCTGTAGTTGGCAAACTACAGCTCTGAGTGAAAAGTAGCCCACCACTTGTTTCTAACTTGGCTTATGAGTAAAGAATGGTATCTATCTTTTTAAATGGCTAAAAAATTCAAAGAATAATGATCCATGACACCGGAAACTAGTATGAAATTCAAATTTAATTGTCCATAAATAAGTTATATGGGAACACAGTCACACCTATTCGTTTACATATTGTCTGTAGCTGCTCCCCACAACAGCTGAGTTGAGCAGCCACAACAGAAACTATACAGCCAAAAAAGCATGAAATATTCACTATCTGATCCTTTACAGAAAAAAAAGTTCTCTCCAATCCATGTTCTTAATTAATAATCTACAGTGTTCTGATGAGCTATGCAAAAGTCAAGGTCTTTTCTGCTTTCTACCTTATTTGCATATACCCATTCCAATTCTTATTTGCAAGAAAATGAGAAAAAAGTATGACATAGGAAAGACTAAACAATTGCCATTATTAGGGAAAGTTACGAAGACCTGCGATGTACTTGGTTGTCTTTTGTATTTAGCTATTTTATCTCAATTCCTCCCTTCTGCCTTCTGGGATTGGGCAGACGAGAAAGAGAGAAATCAGGCCAGTTCAAGTTCAAAAGCTATTAATCAAATGAGAGCATAGGAACCAAGTACTTTTTCCTCCTCCAGCATATCTGGAATCCAAGCAAAGTAATAGCAGAAGAGATGAGGCAACGCCATTGAGCAAAATGCAGTGTCAACAATAGTCTTGAAACCACTTTATCTTCATCCCATTCTCATTCCCACCAGACAAAAATAAGGAATAAATCAAATAGTACCAGTTGAGAGACTGCCATAGGTTTTCTCATTTCAAACAAAGTTAAAACTAAGCTAGAGATATCATTCCACTTTACAGCTACACACAGCCAAAGTAAGTACATGGAGTGCCTACTTTTGTATACCACTACTTTAGAAACAATATCTAGCCTTTAAAACAAAAAGGGGAAAATGAGCACATCTTATGAATAATCCAACATTTCTTTTCCTCTTGTTCAGCTAGCAGCACTGTATATGGTTGTGTTTCATGCAAAAAGGCATTCTTTTGCTAAAAATACATTCAGCTCATAAAGTCTGTGGATAAACAATAGCTCAAATTGAAAAGGAAAACAGAAAATAATGGAAATATTCATGTGGGGTATTAAGTCTACCTAGACTTTTCTCTGAAAGTAGAGGATGTTTATATCACTAAGCAAGAATATGCATACTCACAGACAGCTCATATGCACACACAACACACAGACACACATCACACACACAAACATACACACACCTACTTTCTCCTCTTACACCAGGTTTGAAAGTTGATTGGCTTGTGGCCGAAACTAATTTACAGGCCCTGCAAACACCTCTGTGGCATCCTTATTAAAAAGAATTGAGGTAATGAAAATAAAATGTTTAACCTCAATGTTCTCACCAGGTATAATGTGTCTCCCAGCACTCAAAACACTCTCCACTGGGTGGAAATGGAAACACTTCCATTCACAATCCCTCTCTCATGACTAACAAATATAACATTTCCTCCTACAAACAGAAAGATCTGTCCTTCATACATATCCCTAGACAGTTCAAAATAGGTGTAAGCACTTTCTCATAAGGGTTTGAGCCGGTAATTCAGTGTAAGCATATTAGAAATATAGTATTTTTAAATATGAAATATGTGAGATTTATTCATTAGCTGTAACGTGGATAAAAGCAATAGCAACATTACGGAAGGATGTACTTTTCATCTTCATATGATAAGACAACTGTGAAGTCTCATCATTTTTTTTTTTTAAATAATGCTTTAGAAGAAATGTAACTACTCAGAATTAATCAGGCAGAAGCTGACAGGCTCAAAGATACAGTGCCCAACGTCTTCCCACCAATTCTGCAGGATGATTCAGAAAACATCATTTCTCTTGATGCGAACAGGGTTTCAGAATTCAAGAGGGACAAATATTGGGATTCTTTCCTCACCAAGCTGTACTCTGGGGAAAAATGACCAGTCCAGTGTTAGCAGCCAATCAGTGCCATTCTTGACCTTACTATGTCCAAATCAGAACTCATTCCGCTTTTTCCTCTCCCTTGAATGCCCACTCCCGACCAGTGTTTTCTGTTCTTGTTAATGTCTCTGTTATTGTTCCAATTCCCCATCTGGCCTCACAAAAGGGGCTGCAATACCTTCGATTTTGTGGCTTTGATATTTCTCCCACTCTTCCTTGTTTTGGTCTGGCTCTGTACCCCACCCTACCCCATCCTATTTCTCCATTACCACTTCCTGCTGAGAATATTGAAATTGTCTTCTAAATTGTTTCTGCCCTCTGTAAAACATGCCCACAATTTCTGAGGTTTGGCATATTGCAGTAGTCACTCCTGCTCAAAAACCTTCAATACACCCCCACTGCTGACAAGAAAAATGCAATCTCCTTAGCCTATATTCATTATTATTGAGTAATAAGCCAAAATTGGCTTTGTTTTGGATTGCCAAGTACTTTATCTTATTACCCCTCATACCTCCAGTAACCCTGTCCGACATGCCTCTCATCCCCACATTACTGACAGAAATATTGAGGCTCAGAAGAGTGCAGTGACTTTCCCATTGACCTGAGTCCCTGGTATATCTTTTATGTACTCAATGTTCCTTATATTTTTATTAAATAAGTAATTGTTTTTTTCTTTTTCCTCTCCCTGTCTCTTTTCATAGTAATTTTAAAGCAGATGATATTAGGACTTGTTTCTTTGTTAAATTCATCATCCTCAGATAAAATGATCTTTGAGTAACTATTATAACTCTCCTGGTGCTAGGTTTAAATGTAAGAGCTGTCACCTTCCCTAGGGTCAAAACCTTCTCGATTCAAGACAGAGATGGCGCTTCATTAGCCGATATGGTAATTAAAGGCCCCAGTTGTAATGTATAAGGACCAGTATAGGAAATACATTTATCTTACTTTTCAATTTTATTCCACTCTGGACTCCTAAATGAAATAGAAATCCTCAGACTAAACAGGTAAAACTATAATAGGTCAAGAGTATCAAGGAATCTCTTCAAATTGTTGTTCAATTTGATAAAGGAAAAGACAATTTTGTACAAGGTTAAGTAGTACGTTATTATCTCTGGCCAGGAAGGCTGCCATGATTTCTAAACCTGTTCTGCCACCTCTCATAGAAAAGGAGAACAGATTAAAAGCCACAGTCCTTACATGTCAATATATTTTGATCAAGATGAACTATATCAATATTAATTTGCAAAAATTGTCATTAAAAAGACAGGTATATGGTAACTCTTTACAAAAATGATACAATTTTCTGAAGATTTATTTTCTTATTATTTGAGAAGTTCTCCTAAATTATCCTTATAAAAATTATAGTATATGAATTGCAAGTTAAATAATATATTTTTAATTTAATATAGTATGTAAAGGTATGTACAATGTTATGAAAGTTTACTGATTAAAGCATTTTGTAGTTTTTTAAATTTTTGAACCATTTTGAATGTTTATTTATGAAAGCATAGATAAAAGATTTAAGACATTTAAAGTGGCTGAATAGGGTGTGAAAACTGAGAAGCCAGAATGCAGATCTCATGAAACACTGAGAGATCAAGTAAAGTAAAAACAGAAATAAAGCTCTACTCACCATCACAGAAAGAGAAGAAGGAATTTAAATCGGATGAAAAGGAAAACCATCACATACAAGTTCCCACCTACTTACTGGGGGTACTAACCAACATGCTGTAATCAAAGAGATAAAAGCCAACATAGGAATATTTATTACAGCTTTCAGAAGGGCAACTTGAACTACTGGGGCAAGAGTGAAACACTGAAATAAGCATAGTACACTGTATAAACACGCTGTGGGAAATCAAATGGCATAATGTAACTTCCTCTACAATCACTTGACCTAACTAAAAATCAGTGGGCATTACCACAACACTTGGGCATTTTAAAAATGTTTTATTACTGCAAAATTATACAAGCGAAAGGTCTATAATTTAATAATTTAATGGTTAATGACTTGGCACACAGTAAGCTCTCAAATCCTTGTTGAATATTAATTGACATGGTAAACCTCCAAATGGCTTGAGGAAAGACATGTGTTTAGAGAAGATACACAGGATCAGGGTATCTAGAGTTCAATGTCATTGGAACAATGTAAGGAGCTATCTCCAGAGCCCACTCAAGCTGGAAAGTCTCTCAAATTGTCAAAAGGAAGAGTTGGCTGCAAGATATCTATTTCCACGACCTCACTGGATGATGTTATCAGGATGGGTGTGGTGGGGAGGAAGACAGTGCAGTGGAACTGTGCAGACAAGTAATGTGCAGACAAAGCATGGGCTTCTTAACGAGAGTGCTGAAGGAGTAAAACAGATATAAGTACTATGGCTAAACTTAGAAATGGTATTGATAAACACACTGTACAAAGGATGCGACTGCAGAAAAAGTCACAGGAACTCCTCTGTGTAGTAATAAAGGGCTTAGTTAAAGCAAAAAGTATGCCAGTGCAGGAAATATACAAACTAGGACTGAAGAAGTTACCAAAGCTACATCTGTTGGGTTGTTGCCCACTTTCCTAGTGAGGTGGGTGAGAGGTTAATAGTTGACATAGTTCTGTACACACATGGACTCACACAGACATGCCCACAGAAAAACACACACCTGGTCTCTCTCTACATGTAATTACACTGTGTATATTACCCATATACAATATGGATTATGCCTCTCAATTCATCCTTGTCAGGGTCCCTTTGTACCATGTTAGTTTATGGTGCGCACAAAGGCATTTAGTAGGAGGGAGTACAAGTGGGTCTGAAATCCTACCATCTTCTTTTCACCAAGCCAGTAACTGCAGCCAGCACAGGTGTCCTGGCACAGATGTTGCTGAGCCAGCGAAAGCAGTGCCTTTCTCAGTGGTCATCCAGAGGGGTCCTTTCCATGATTCATAAAAACGCTCCAAATGTGCAAATGGCAGTTCTGATCCTTTCTGTGTTTTATAACATACAAAGTAGGAATTCCTTCATGGTCATATGTTAAATATATATTTGCACCAAACTTCCTTTGACTGACAAGCTCTGTGTAGTCAGGATTCTGTGGCAGAGGGACCAGATCAGGTAAGCAGCATACCTTACCATATTGGATGAAGATGCTTATTCCTCTCTGGGCAATGAACTTCAAAGAAATAAAGTAAGAAAGAAAATACACAGCTCCAAAAATATAAAATATCACAAGAATGCCCACTCGATGCCTGTAAAAGTAGGAATTAGGCATCTATGACCTGTGTGCCTGCCCACCACCCCAGATTTTCTTATACTTTCAAGTACTCATTTTTACCTCCTCAGCCATCTGGGACTCTTACTACCATGTGAGTCACTTTCATTTTCATAAATATATTTTGTTCCCTGAAGGTCTTTCAGAGACATAAAGTATCTGGATATACCTTTTCTCCTTAAAGATGATGGCAAGGAAAGGGCAATTTTTAAACCAAATGGGAAGAATTTCTGAGAGTGAAACTTCAAGCACTATGGTACATAAGTGGGAATCTTGGTCGGTGAAAGGTTTTTTTCCCCAAACCCACATTTACCCTCAAGTAACCTCTCATAGGCAAATTGGGAATCCACGCATGCTAATTTTTTTTTTTTTTTTGACACGGAGTCTCGCTCTGTCGCCCAGGCTGGAGTGCAATGGCACAATCTCGGCTCACTGCAAGCTCCGCCTCCCGGGTTCACGCCATTCTCCCCCCTCAGCCTCCCGAGAAGCTGGGACTACAGGCGCCCGCCACCACGCCCACCTAATTTTTTGTATTTTTAGTAGAGACAGGTTTTCACCGTGTTAGCCAGGATGGTCTCGATCTCCTGACCTTGTGATCTACCCGCCTCGGCCTCCCAAAGTGCTCACTTGTGCTTCTTTAAAATCTGAGAATCTTAAAAAGTAGAGAGTTTTCAGTAGTACTAAAAATACAAAAAATTAGCCAGGCGTGGTGGCGGGCGCCTGTAGTCCCAGCTACTTGGGAGGCTGAGGCAGGAGAATGGCGTGAACCTGGGAGGCGGAGCTTGCAGTGAGCCGAGATTGTGCCACTGCACTCCAGCCTGGGGGACAGAGCGAGACTCCGTCTCAAAAAAAAAAGAAAAAAAAAAAAAAGAAGCACAAGTGAATATGCTCAGAACATATGCCAGACAGTGCTTTGCAGTTTCTCTAGGATATTTACCATTAAACATTGAGATTTGAAAAGATCACGTTGAAAATATGCACAAAAAAGTTTAACATCGATCACACAATAGAAGACTGTAAAGTCAAAATATATTTTCTTTCACCCACGGAAGGGAATCCGCTGCTATAGTAACAATAAAGGAAGAAAAGAAGTCACATGTCTCTGACATTTAAAAAATGTTATTAATTTATACACAAGATTCACTAGGCAATAAACCTCTTAAAAGGCTGACCTAAGTGAAGGTTTCACATCTCCAAACTTATTTTGTAAAATTTATGTTTATGAAATTATATGTCAATTGTTTGAGGCTAAAAATACAATGATGAATATATATTTATATGTGTGAATGTATATATCTCCATGTATGTATCTGTATGTGCATAAATATGTCATATATTTAATGTAATTTATTTTACTACTAAAAATATATACCAACTTTCTAGCAATAATAACCTTAATTTAGATAAAAGAGATATAAATTTATCACTTATAAATTTAAAAACCAAATTATAAATGAAAATATAAAAGGAAATTATTACTAGGCAAACATATATATTCTTTCATTCACTATGATACAAAATACTGTAATATTTTTGGACCGCACGTTAAAAGTTTTAATCGTTGACTTCTCTCTGTTACCAGAATAAGAGATTTTAATGTAAAGTCCTTAAAATTTTTTGCTAATATTTAAAAGTTTGCTCTAAATTAAAAGCTTAGCCAACATTCAAATAAATACAAATAATTCAGTTCAAAATTACTCCATGTTTAATAATTGAGAAGAACAAAAATTAAAATTAACACAGCAGGATTGCCTAATTGGAAGGCAGTAGATAAAAATTCAGAATGGAGAGTTTAATTTAACATTCTAACTGTAAAAATGCAGCGGAAATATGAACTTTGGCACCCACATTATCTTTCTCTCTATCTATGGAGACCCAGAGCAAGTAAGTACTAGGAGAAAGGATTTCACTTTCCATATAGGTAAGTGATAAGAAAATGTTCAGAAATGTTAACATTTAAGAGAAATTGAATGATCCATCAGTTCAACTGATTACAATCACCTTATTTCAAGTTTGGAAAAAAAAAACTAAGAACCAAGTTATAATCTTTTAAGCTACTAATGTCATGTAATAGATTTTTGAACCTATCTGCTTTTCAACCAGATGTTTAATCCTTGGGTAAGCAATATTTCAAAATAAATATGCAGATTTGAACTCACCCACTTGTCAAACGTAGCAGAAAAGAGCTTCTCTGCTAAGTTGGAGAAAGACTAATTGTCCCCCAGGGAGCTATGACAAGCTCTCCAGATTTCTCTTCTGTGTTTCAGATTCTAGATGTCTGGACATAACTGTTCTCTATTTCCCTTTGTTTATTTCACCAGTGCTTCCTCTTCATGGAGTGTTTTCTCTAAGGGTAACTACAAATATTCTTGACCAGTAATACCCACTGGCCTCTGCTGTGTGTGAAGGGCTGCAGAGAGGGCGAGGGCACACACATCTTTAGGACCCAGAAGTTAACATCACAATTAAGCCCACAGTTTAAACTTTCATAGCAGTAACATAAGGTGACAGTCTAAAATGGATAATAGTGAATTCTAGTCCCACTTTCAAAGAGGAAACTAGTCAATTTAGGCAAGTTCTACATTATAAAAGGGGCAACCTATAAATGCTATGACTGCTGACTTAGGAAACTCCAGAAACAGTCTCAGAGTCAACAAAATCATTGTAGGTAAAAGCGGTTCCCAGGAACCTAATACAAGAAAATATGAAAGGAGGCAAATTAACTCAGAGCCAACCTAAGAAATATGAAGGCACTTAAAACCCTTTAGTTAGTCCCCATTGCCTTTCAGAATCAAAATAAAAATCTCTCAATATGAACTATAGGGTCCTTCATGATCTAACTCCATAGCAACCTCTCATCCTCTACAGCAGGAGTCAGCACACTTTTTTTCTGTAAAAGGCCAGACAGCAAATATTTCAGGTTTTGTAGACCATATGGTCTCTGTTGCAACTACTTAGCTCTGCTATTGTAGAATGAGAGTAGCCATATACAACATGAAAATAAAGTGGGTATGGCTGTGTTCTAATAAAACTTTATGAACACTGAAATTTGAATCTCATATTTTTCACACGTCATGGTACATAGTTCAATTTTTTATTTTTAAAAAATCATGTAAAAATGTAAAAAGGCAGGCCATACAAAAGCAGACAGCAGTCAGGACTTGGGCCACAGGTCATAGTTTGCACTGCAACCCCCGACTCACTCAGTCATCATCTCCAATTCCACAGAATGAAAGACTTTGAGTACCCCATTCACGCCATGCTTATTTTGGGTATCAGGGGCCTGTTCTTGTTACCTCTCTTGCAATACTCTTTCCACATCTGTCTTTTTTTTTTTTTTTTGAGACAGAGTCTCGCTCTCCCAGACTGGAGTGCAATGGTATAATCTTGGCTCACTGTAACCCCCGTATCCCGGATTCAAGAAATGCTCATGCCTTAGCCTCATAAGTAGCTGGGATTACAGGTATGCACCATCATGCCTGGCCAATTTTTGTATTTTTAGTAGAGACGGGGTTTCACCATGTTGACCAGGCTGGTCTTGAACTCTTGACCTCAAGTGATCCACCTGCCTCAGCCTCCCAAAGTGCTGGGATTACAGGCATGAGCCATCATGTCCAGCCTACATCCTCTTTAACAAATTAATTTCAGTTCATCTTTCAGGAGTCATTAACTTCCCTGAGATGCCTTCCTGTCTCCCTCATGACTGGGCTTGAGGCCCCTTCAATATGCCAGACAACTAGGTTTTTAGCATCATAGGACCAGTGAGATTGTGTCTAGTCCTAGACCCAGTATGGGCCGGATTAGAACTGTGGTACAGTAGATCTCCTGTGTCTAGACAATAAGTTGGTGCTCAGTAAAGTTGAATGCATAACTAAAGGTGGGATCTGAAGAACGTTACAGTGACAAGGTGACCTAGGTACATCGGTAAGAAGGTTAGACTAGCCTTTGGGATACTGGGGGGCTTTCTTCAAGGTCCGGTTTAGATGCATGATCATAGCTGTTCAGATGCAGCAGTATGGCATAAGTCCCTAACATCAAATTGTCTGATCCCTGGACCCACTACTCATTATTTATGTGATTCTGGGCAGGTAGTATAAGTGTCCTATACCCCAATTTTCTCATCTATAGGATACAAGTGGCACTGTTTCATAAGAACTAAATGTGTTCATACTAGTGGAACATAGTGGTTGACAGACAATAAGCTATCAACAAATCATAGCTATTATTAGTACTGATGTCAGCCAAAAAGGACTCTATTCTCATGGATTCTAAAAACTAAAAGTGGGAACCTATATTTTGTTTTTCATCAACACATTTATTGACTAACTCCACAAACAACTTGTCCAAGCAGAACCAATCCAATTAGGAAAAATAGAACAAAAAATAGAGAACAGATTTCTCCTCCATGCTAGTCTGCAGCTACATAAACACATTTACGATTCTCTAGATATGAATATGTAGTGTATGCTGTTAAATTTCTCATATGGCACTGAAATACTCGAAGTGGCTGACTGAGGGTACAGAGCTGATGATTCAGGAGAACAGCCTAAGCAAAGAGAGATAAGAAGGAATGCTGCCTTCCCTATATCACATCCTAAATTTCCTTTTCCCACCTCTATTCCCTCAATTCCCTGGGTGGTGTTAATAAACAAGAGCCATGACAAACATGGGGTGCTTTGGGTTGAATATGTCCTTAATATAGCCTTGCTGCCATTTGCTCATTTTATGGCATCCCAATCGCTACTCTTTTTGTTGTTGTTGTTGTTGCCATTTTAAGGAGGGCAGGCAGGCAACAAGGCTGTCTTTAGGCCCTTTGATCCCAGCGGGGGTCAAGTCCCCATGGCTGATATTGGGGAAGAAGGGACTGGAGATGGCCATTTCTGTATGGTAACTAACTACTGAAGCCTGGCTCTCTTGGCACCCCCATTATTTCTACGTGTCCCATCTGTCTCTCTCTCGAGCTGTAGTTATGGCTAAACAGAAGAGTATCAGCATCAGAAATGCTATGATAGCAAACCTTACTATTCCCTTAGGCCATAGGAATGAAAAATGCAAGTCATAGTGTTAAAATTTCAAAATAAATTTTATGATAAGTATAATACTACTATAATACTTTGATGATTATTGCATAGATATGTTATATTCATAACCAGCTACACTGAAATTCTCACTAGCAAGATTAGTTAATTGCTATCATTGCAAGTGGATACAAGTTGAGTGTTGATTACATTTGAATAATGTAATGTGTCCCTGTCTTCAGCAAAACCATTCTCCTTACTATGTAACAAGAAAACCAAATACTTCCTGAACTCCTGGCAGCATCTTGCCCTTCCTCACCTGTCACTAGGATAAAATATATATGCATTATATTATATATAAAAAATATGTGATATATAAATATATGTATTATATATACATATATACACACATATATGTATATAAATATATGTATTATATATACATATATACACACATATGTATATAAATATATGTATTATATATACATATATACACACATATGTATATAAATATATGTATTATATATACATATATACACACATATGTATATAAATATATGTATTATATATACATATATACACACATATGTATATAAATATATGTATTATATATACATATATACACACATATGTATATAAATATATGTATTATATATACATATATACACACATATGTATATAAATATATGTATTATATATACATATATACACACATATGTATATAAATATATGTATTATATATACATATATACACATATATGTATATAAATATATGTATTATATATACATACATACACATATATGTATATAAATACATATATATACACACGTGTGTGTGTGTGTATTTTTTTCTTTTTGGACTAAATTTTCATTGGAAAATATTTCCTGGCTTTTAGCATCACATTTTTTAGTTGATTTAAAAAGAAAAAAATACAAAAAAGATCCCCCCAAAAAGGTCCAGGGTACTGTTGGGGTGTCTAACATGGAGGGTCTTTTTGAAAGGTCTCTTAACATAAAATATTTTGATTAAAAAAAGAACTTTGCAAAGTTGGATCCATATGGGAATACCCCACTTCCTTATCCTATCATGCTATAAATATGGATCTTTGTATAATTTTTATACAGAGACTTTTGGCCTTGAATTTAAGTTTCACTATAATATTGTTTATAATAAGTAGCTAATATTAAGCCCTTACAGTGTACTAAGTACCAACATATCCACTTATCTATCATCTATGTGTAAAATGTATTCCTTAAAACAAAAAACAAAGAGGTACGTGTTTTTGTGATCCTCATTTTATTGATGAAACAGGAACGGAAAATTGAAGTAAATTCTCCAAGGTCACAGGGGAAGTAAATGGCAGAGCCTTGCTGTTGCTCATTTATGCTCATCAGTCTATATTTCCCTACTTTAATTTATAATTTTATTATTATTTTAATTTGGAAAATTTATGAAAACTAGCTTGTCAGTATGTCCTACAGGCATATGGGAAAGGTGGCTTTTTAGTTTTTTAGTTAGTACTATATTTTATAGTACAAAATTTATTTAAGTTACTGAGCCAAATCACAATCTAACAAATAAGTGCCAAAAATGTATCAGTTCACCAAAAATCCTGGTCACCACTCAATTTCATCACACAGGTGGATCAAAGAAAATTAGGTGCTTTCTACTCACTTTTGATAAACTTCAGCAAATGTGACAGGCTAGTAGAAGACTGCCCTTTACTGCTGTATTGCTGAGATAAATATCCTCAGAAAAGTCTTCTTAGCCAATCTGATCTTAGTTTCCTGTTTCCAAAATGGGGATTACGTTTATCAGGGCCAAAGTGTGGAATAGGCTACATTTATCTGAAGATCACATAAATACCATGCACCCGTATGCACACATGTACACACATACACACATTCCCTTTTGGTATCTTGGTCTCTGCTTCTTGTGTGTTACCTCATTCCTAAAGAACTATGTGCTGAGTGAGCTAGCAAACAATTTCCACTAATATTTTGGGAAAGAATTATCCCCAAATATTATTCTCCCGAAGAGGGGCAAACTTAGTTTAACCACTGTAATAGGCACCCCTCTGAACTAAACAATTATATTGTATGTACAATCATTTTTAAATGTTCTCTTACCAAATGAAAATATTATTTGTTGCAACTCACACTGTGTCACTATTTTAAGTTTGAAACACAAAATTCAAGTGGTCACATACAATGAAAGTATTGAAACAATTCAAGTTCTGTTTTTTCTTTTTTAAAATCCCTGTACTATCATTTTTCCACTTCTAATTTACTGTCTAAATATAGGAATATATAGTACCATTAGTTGTGGAGACATAAACTGCATCCAAACAGAACTTGAACAATTCCAAAATATTAAGAACTTAAACGTACTCTTGAAACAAACACATAGTTTACGAACCAACAGTATAACTCAGAATTATCCAAACTAACTCCCATGTAAAAAAAAGTAGGCTTAAAATATAAAATATACTCATCCGAAGCTTACACATATGTTATTACAGCACAACAGCAACCACAGCCACCAAAAATAAATAAATCAATAAAGGGTTCTTGGACAGGAATATTTTATCACGAATACTGTTTAGAATTGCTATAACATAGCAAAAATAATAGCAAGTTAATGTTGAATGGTTTTGTCATTGTTTTTAAAGTCATTGTTTTTAAATTTTCTAGAGTATACCTTCTTATTGGTTGTTCCTGGGGCAGACTGTTTCAACCACATCCTCTTGTATAATAAGTGGTATGCCACTTATTATAAAGAAAATCTATTTGGTGAGTTTCAACTGAAAAAAATAGGTGAAAGTGATGTGTAATTTGTAAATCCGTATAACAATGCAAAATACTAATTTTTTTAAACAATCTACTCTGGAAGAACGAAAGGGCTTATTTTAGGAACCAAAGGAGTGATTCTATATTGACAGAGTTTCAAATGCTTTGGAGGAGAAAGAGATGTGTTTGAGAATGAGGCCATGCCTGGCCTCACAGTTTGGCTTAATGCCACAAAAGTTACCATCCAGGAAGCCAGGCAAGGAGGTCTGCAATGTAATCAAACACTTAAATCACAAACCTGAAGACTGACTATTCTTTGCAACACATTTGAAAAGGCAACTCAAATATGTAATTTCTACTTACATGTTGCTTGATATCCAGGAAACTATAAGGAGCTAAACTTGATGGCTTGTGTTGACAGAGTGTCAGAACTGCAGGCAGAGTTTCCAGAAGAACATGTGGGTGTATAATACACAAGAAATGGAGATGCATCTCTGATTCTGTTTTTAATGCACGGAAGTTTAAAGTAGCAGTGACTGACTTCAGACTGCAGCTCTACAAAGTTTGTCAAGAGTGACATTGCATAACTATGGAGAAACTATTTTCACACTCTAATTAAACTAACATTTTGATGATTTTGGATTTTTAAAATTAGGATTCAGATGAAATTTGGTAAATTCTATTCAAATTGTTAGGACTCATATTGATATGCCCTCTGCTCTAAAAATGACTATGAGTTTACTAACTGGCCATGTGACCCTGAGAAAACCAGTTCTCTTTGGTCCTAGATTTCTTCATTTGTAAAATGAGGGTATTGACTTGACCATCTCTGACCCTCCAACTTTATGATTTTTAGATCTGTGATCTTATTTACCAAATGGATTAGAAGAGATAGCAATTAAAGTCTCTTGAATGTCTGTCTTATGACAAAGGAATCTGAACTCTGTTGAAACCTGCTTTTCTTAGTTTAAAGACCCATATTGACTTGCCAAAATTAAGCTACAGAAGACAAGTCTTCCAACAACAAGTGATTCTCAAGGTACTCTAAAGATTAGAGATGATTTAAATAAGGCTGCAAATCTCCCACATTTGGAATCCCGCTGGGCCTGATCTCATTTTCATTGCCAATTCCCTATCGCTAAAACCAAAGAAGCATCCTCCCTCTAGGCCCAGGGAGTACTGCCGAAGAAAGAGATGGGCATGTGAGATTGTAAGTGCTGGCTTTGAGGGATTAAAATTAGTTCAGACCCTCCAAATCAAGGATGGGCACACACATGCCTAAACAACTGAAAGATTGAGAAACTGCCTCTTGGGCCATTATGTGGCTCCTTTTCATCCATGCCAGCCATAAACATTTTCCTGCTTCTCATAGACTTAAAGGACAATTACCAAGAGGATATCAAGAAACCTGGTGACAGGGTCTTCTGGCTGTTGCAGTTCCCAGTTATGGGTTTTATACAAATAGAGATATAAATTTTTAAGCTACCTTAGGACAAATCAGTGGAGACTGCAAAAAGCATTGTGACACAACAAAAGACTCTAAATTCCTTGCCTTAAAAGGTTTTAACAGAATGCTTATATTTTATATAGTGAATGGCTACAAGCCTTTAATTCCAAGATTACAGTAGCTCAATGCACAGAATTTACAAAGCAACTTTGTAACCGTGATTTTTGGCTTTTATATTGTTTGTTGATGCATGCCTACCGGCTTCCATTCCCATCTGACCTAGAGTGTTTAATTGGCTGTAAGTCTTTTGGCTCTAAGTCCCTTGTCTATAGGGGTCCCACCAAGGGACCGGATAGACCTGGGGCAGGTAGCCACACCATCCTGGCAATAATATGGGAAAAAATAAAAGTTTAGCCATCAATGCTGCCTCTGGCAAATATTGGTCAAAAGAGAGACAATGAGAAATCCAAATAAAATCCTAAGCCCCCAAACCAACTGAGCAGACCTCCTCTTGGTAGGGGACCCCATAGTAACCTTGAAAACTGAGTTCTCAGCCCAGACAAGATAGCAGGTCAGACATCCCTCATTATACACAGACCCTCTCTAACCTCCATTAAACTTTCTTCTCTAAGGGCTAAAACGAAACCAGCATGCTGCCCCTCCTTTTTTGCCTGAGAAGAGACCATGGAGTGGACCTGGCCAGTCTATGGAGAACACACAGTAAGAATGTTCAGGTCCTCTGCTTCATGTTTTGAAGACAGAGGGCTGAAAACTCCACCCTCGGTTCATCCCTAACACTGCCATTTTTTGTACATGGGACCCATGGAGAGGCTTAAAGCTTAATTGCTCATGTGCATTTTCTCCTTTCATAAATATTCATGACTCCTCCTATAGTTTATTGAATATGTATATTCAGCCACCCTGCTCAACATAAATTCCTGTTCCTTTTGCCCATCCCTTAAAGTATTTGTTTCTGGCTTACCAGCCTGTCAGGATTGCCAGCCTGCAGGCTGTAACCCTTCATAAGAAATAAAATCTCCTCTTCTACTTCAAAAGCAACTAAAAAATGTGATTCTAATGATTTAAATTTTGTTCTAGGATTATTTTAATCAGTAGTTGCATACACTAAAGTGTGTCCAAGATGACAACTCTGCCCTAACCCCAAGTGCTTGTAAGTGAAATGCAAATAAATCCATGACCTTCCAAACATAATAGAATGGAGCTTAGCAGTTTTTTTAAATACTAAATCTTCTTAGTACTTCTTCAAATGTAACATTAAAAAAAAAAGTAATGTGAAAGAGTAGATTTTTTTTTCCCACAATACCCCCCCCAAAAAAAAATGTAAGGCTTGGTTTCATACGGACTTGGAGACCTCACTAAATGATGCTGCTTTAGGCTGATATAAAGCAGGTAATTTTCCTTTAGCAACAGATGCCTGTGTTTTGTTTCTTGAGTTTGCCATGAATCACCAAAGAATTCACAACTGAGCAAAGGAGAATGTGTTCTTCTCTAGACTCCCAGCCATTGTTAACTCAGAAGTTCTTAAAGACAAAAGAAGATTTAAGGAAGCCACTTGTTCTCTACTTTCTATTAAAATTACTTTTAGTTCTTTATGTGGGGGCATGAAAGAATTTGGAACAATAACTAATTGACACAGCAGAAAAACAGAGAGTCATTCCAAAAAGTCCTCACTAATATCTAACACTCAAGTAGTCTATTATGATGTCAACAGAATCACTAGATAGGCTTTGAGGCTTATAATTTGTTATTTCCCTGACATCCTCTATTCATATGTGAAATCATTTTCCAATGTAAAAAAAAAAAACAGAAATGAAACTTAAATACTAAGTGTTTAAAAATATACAGAGTTAAGCTCAAATAGTTGACAAAAAAGTGCATAGCATTCCTTGCTCTGAATCAAAAATAAATTCTAAAACCTCTTGCATCTTGTTTATTATTTCTGGAGAATAAAAGAGCTGGAGATATGATTTCAAACACAATGCTGCCCAAACAATGTCAGAAAATCAAATGGTTGAGTGTTTTCTTTCGTAATACATTTTTTATTTACTGGATGGTCTAAACATTTTTTTCTTTCTGAACTTTACTCAGCATAAAAAGATGTTACGAATAGTTTTCCTAACTCACAGCCATTAAATGTCTCCCTTAACATTAAAGTTTTATGTGTAACATTTCTAAATTAGGCAAGGCAATTTGACAGCACTATAAAAAAACATTAAGTTTGTGGTTGCTGTGAGGTTGTCTAAGTGAGAAGAAGATGCTCCTGTCCATGTCTTTGAATAATGTTACTGAAACATTATTAGTCTATTCATATAAGTATGTGCAAACACTATATGAATAATACAATATTTGAAAAAAACAACATTGCTCTCAATTCTTCCTAAGTCATCTACATTGGTACCATAAGAAAATATTCATAACCATGTACCTCAAGTAGGTTTTAGGGATGCCCTAAAAACCTAATTTTATTTATCCCCATGATTACTTCATAGCTTTTCCTCAATCCTGAATCCAACTCTGTCTTTGCCAACTTTATTCCCTGCTGCTGATTTCCTACATCATATTTAATATTTCTGGAGAAGGTAGAACGAGTGAGAACATCCACATACCCTATTATCACCTCTGCCCACCACTTGCCCCTGACCTTTATACTCTGACTTTCTCCCATGGAACTTCCATCTTGATAAAGTGCCTGAGGTCCTCCTGACAGCTTTTACCTTCTCACACGATTCCTACCCACCCTAAGTTTTCAAGGACATTGTTCCATGATTTTCCCACTCTTTCTTAGAATCATCAAAAGATTTTCTCTCTTCTGAATTATTCCCATTAGATGAAAGAATGAACAGAAAAATGAATAGGTACTTCATCAAGCAAATGCAGCAAAATGTGTAGACTCTAGGTATTAGGGACATAAACATCAATTCTCAAATGCTTTCAAGTGTTCTATAGTTTTGAAAATTTTTCATAATAAAATATTATAAAAAATCTTAATGAAATTTTTGCCAACTTAAAAGAATGCCTCAGCCACTTCTAACACCATCCATTTCTAGTTTCCCATTATTCCCACAAAGCATTGACTTTAATTGTACTTCTTACCACACATTTTGACTTAAATTGTTCTTCTTCAGTGTAAAAATTTATATCAGGGATGGCATGGCATGTCTTTCCAACTCTTTATGTCTAAATTTTCTGCATCTTTATAATTATGGCATGTCTCATAAGCAGCATATAGTATATAGGTTTATTTTTTTAATTTTTATTTTTTATTTATACTTTAAGTTCTGGGATACATGTGCAGAACTTGCAGGTTTGTTACATAGGTATACATGTGCCATGGTGGTTTGCTGCACCCATCAACCCATCATCTACATTAGGTATTTCTCCTAATGCTTTCCCTCCCCTAGCCCCCCTACCCCCCGACAGGCCCAGTAGGTGATGTTCCCCTCCCTGTGTCCATGTGTTCTCATTGTTCAACTCTCACTTATGAGTGAGAACATGTGGTGTTTGGTTTTCTGTTCCTGTGATAGTTTGATGAGAATGATGGTTTCCAGCTTCATTCATGTCCCTGCAAAGGACATGAACTCACACTTTTTATGGCTGCATAGTATTCCATGGTATATATGTGTCACATTTTCTTTATCCAGTCTATAACTGATGGGCATTTGGGTTGTTTCCAAGTCTTTGCTATTATGAACAGTGCTGCAATAAACATATGTGTGCATGTGTCTTTATAGTAGAATGACTTATAATCCTTTGTAATTTACCAATCCCAGTAATGGGATTGCTGGGTCAAATGGTATGTCTGATTCTAGATCCTTGAGAATACGCCACACTGTCTTCCACAATAGTTGAACTAATTTATACTCCTACCAACAGTGTAAAAGCATTCCTATTTCTCCACATCCTCTCCAGCATCTGTTGTTTCCTGACTTTTTAATGATCGCCATTCTAACTGGCATGAGATGGTATCTCATTGCGGTTTTGATTTGCATTTCTCTAATGACCATGATGAGTTTTGTTTCCTATGTTTGTTGGCTGTATAAATGTCTTCTTTTGAGAAGTGTCTGTTCATATCCTTCACCCACTTTTTGATGGTTTTTTTTTTTCTTGTACATTTGTTTAAGTTCTTTGTAGATTCTGGATATTAGCCCTTTATCACATGGGTAGATTGCAAAAATTTTCTCCCATTCTGTAGGTTGCCTGTTCACTCTGGTGATAGATTCTTTTCCAAAGATAGTATCTTTTCTGAAGATAATCTGCCTTTAACCATGGCTATTTCCCTTGATCCTGAGTGTATGCTCAGGATCTGTGACAACTCTGTCGATAGAGAATGACAGAAATCCAGACATGTGATTTTTGAGGTTAGATCACAAAAATGCCTTGTACTTCTGCTTTTTAAAAGTGATATTCTCAGCCTTAAAGCCCATGCTGTGAGGAATCCCAAATAAGACAATTTGGAGATACTAGATGAACAGTCCCTATCTCGTATTTGGGATGATGTCTTCAGCTGTGTTTGGAAGACAGGTCCCAGCTGACAGCCAGCATCAAGTCTCACACATTTGAATGAATACCCCTCCAGATGATTCCAGTCTTCTTACCCCCAGCCTTTGAATCCTTCTAGTTGAGGCCTCAAACACCATGGCACAGAGACAAGCCACCATGCTATGTGCTGTGACTTCCCTAAATTTATAAACCATAGAAAATAGTTTCACAACACTACATTTGGGATAATTTGTATGCAGCAAGAGTGATGGGAATAGGTGCCTTCCGGACCTTGTTCTTGATCTTCAATTTCTGTCCCTCCAGATCAGTGAAACTGCCCAAAGCTCTTCTCAGCTTCTCATTGCTCAGTCATTGCTTTAATTGGAAAATGTTCACATTTCTCAATTTCTTCTCTTTCCAGAAGAGAATCTTGTTCACTTAGTACTTTTCTAGTGCTATAAAAATGTTTATTATACTTTAAGATTTGGTTATTCTTGGTTGAGATAATTCATCTGGAACAAATTAATTCTCTTTTTTGGAGCAGATATATCTCATTCCCATTGAATTTTTAATTTAGATCACTACATACATATATACATATAGTGATTTACATATACACATATACATATATATTTTTTTAATTTCCAAAAGTTCTATTTGATTTGTTTTTAATTATGTTGTTTGTTTTTAATATCTCTTTATTTGCTACCATTTTAAAACCTTTCTTAATTCTCAAAACAGAGTACACAAAATTATTTTTATATTTATGTCTGATAATTCCAATATCTGTAGCTTTTACAGATGTAATTCTCCTGTGTTTTGCTGTTTGTTCTACCGGCACTCATTTATGAGCTTTACTGATATTTTTTGGCTTAAGCCCACATTTCTTGAAATATACCTGTGGAAATTATTTAAGACCTTATAAGAAACTTCATATTTCTAGATAATTTGTTTCTGCTAACTTTATTTCACTACCATCCTGGGACCACCTTAAATTAAATTCTCTATTTGGAGTTTGTTCACACAGGTAGCATGAATTTTGGCTAAAATTTTGTTTAGGACCAACTCAAATTTTCAAAGGAAACTTTTCTTCCCTCCACTCAAATCCAAGTTGACACAGACAAGATGCTTTCACTTTATACTTTGCTGTTGTCCCTTTGCATTCCCACTCTATACGGAGACTCTCCTGTTCAACTTCCCATCTGAAGCACAATCTAGACTTCATATCTTATCTATTCCGGGACATTCATCCTTCAAATAAAAACTGAATCAGGGCTTGCCAGAAACTCTAAGTGTGAAATCCAGTTTTGGCACCTGTATTTCAAGCCGAACATCTTCACTTAATTTTCAGCATTTTGGGATATCTTATTTTTTCAAAGGTCACAATACATTCAAAAGATGCTTTTATATTTCATCCAGTTTTTTAAGTTATTTTCATGAAAAGAGTTACCCAATTCAACAGGTATCCTTTTTCAAGATGACAGTCAGCAATCCAGATTTATGTGATTTTCATGTGAAATATCCAGTGGAAAAAAAATGCATTGCAAGGCAAACAAAACAATGTGTATTCAGTTCTGGTGGATTCCAGTGTGTGCCCTCTGGGTAGTACAAATAAAAATGAAAGCTAATCAAAATTATCTTAAGGTACAAAAAAAAAAGCAGATCCAAATGACCTTTTATGGCTTTTTGCTGCCCCTCAGTACTATAACAGTATCTAAAATATTTTTGTTCTTAACTCAGATTTTCTTTTGTATATTTATAAGCATTGGAGGCTACTGTGCTCCTTAGAACTTGGGAAAGACAATACTGTTTTGAGTATCACTTTTTCAGAATTAAGCTAAAATTTAATACAGAAAACTGCCACCAGAATCTAAAGTGAGCCAGGGTCACCATATTCTCTCACCAAGGGGTCTTTACATTTTATTCACCCAACACTCTTGATTCCATGCTCACCAAGCAACCTCTGCATTCCCGCATAAGCCTGTCTATGAGCACAGAATGTGTCCATCATGCTGACACAATTATTTCTAGTCTGAATTACAGCGATTTCTCCCAGGAAATTGATGAAGTGATGTCTGACTATGATTTGGCTTCCCATATAGCTTGACTAAAGAGTGACATAAGACATAAGCTGATTATGCTAACAGAAACATTCCCACTGGGTGCAACCATTCTATTCCTCACTTTAAATTAATGGAGTGGCATTTGGGGTGTTTCCGTAGTTCATTCATAAGTTTTAATTATCTCTCAGGCCTCTCTCACTCTAGACATTGACCATATTAGTATTTTTTTCAAACTGGGACACCCACATCATCAGGAACACACTATACAATAGCAGGGTATGTGAAATGCCTTAAAAATAATACAGGGTATCTTCCTGTATCCAATATTCAGATGTTACCATAATATATACTTCAGGATTAATGTCTTCAATCACTTGTTTGTTTAATGGCTACTGTATTTTTTCCTTATTTATTACTTCTCCCTCTCATTCTGTTGATAAATATATTTATAAGGCTCTATTTTGTGTCATTGTAGAATGATTTTTTGTTTGTTTCTCAGGGTATACACATTATCTAGTTCAATCAATGAGTATGAAATAGAGTAGAAATTCAATTATCATTAACTAAATGAAGTATTTTGCAGCTAAATAGTTTGTATGAAAACCACATTAAGGTGTATTGTAAGCATTTATATTAGCTTTATTCTAGAGGGTTGAGAAGGAAGTTTTCATATTTTGTGCCTTCCTCCTTTGGCCACAGGAATTAGTGTGGCAGCTATAACTCAGACTGGGTTTGTATAATAAATAGCATCCATCCTTCTCCTGAGTTGAACCCTTGAACAAATCCTTCTTGCCTTTAGAATAAAGTCCAATCTCCTTAGCTTTGAGTAAAGCATGATCTTCCTCTAGCTAACCTCTCAGAGCCTCATTTCTTGTCATCACTTTCCCTGCAATGGGTCTACCAGCCAAACTAAATTTTTTACGTTTCTTAATCACTCTATGCTCAGCCTTATGTCAGGGCCTTCAAATTTCATGCTTCTTTGCCCTCCAACAATTATTGGGTGATTGACTTCACTCTTCAGACCTCAGCCTAGATAGGAAAGCTCCTCTCATCTTGCCTTCCAAGCTTGGGTTAGGTACCCCTCACATGTGCCCCTCAGTGGTCAGTACGCTGTACATTACATACCTTTTCATTGTATTTCCAACACTGCATTACAAAATTGCCCATTTGCTTCTCAGTATCCTCTTTGGAACTGCAAGGTGGATAGAACAGTCTTTCTTACTCCCTATGCCCTTCCCCCAATTAGTTCCTATTTACTCTTTTAGATATTAGGCAGAGAATGCTAATTGCTCTCCTTTATCCAGTCTTCCTTTCTTCCTTATGGTACCCTCAGTTTCACCAATTACCCGGCTGCCCAATACAGAGTATATTTGCCAGCCTCCCTTGCAACTAAGTATGGATATGGGATCTGAGCAGAAGACTTGCGTACAACTTTCAGGTTATCTCCATAAGGACACTTGTCCTAGACTCTGTGTACATATTCTTGATGGCTGGCCTGGAAAGGGAGAGGAATGGAGCTAACCTTGGGGGTCACATGTTGAGGTTGGTGTGACTACCACACTAGGCCTATATGCTTCACTTCAGACTGCCGTGTAGGAGTAAAAGAAACTTCTATCTCTCATTTGAGTCAGTTAAGATAATCAGATCTCTGTGTTACAGTGCCCCATTCTAATTAACACAGAGGTCAATTTGGATGTCACTTCTTCAAGGATACTTATATGTATCTATTACTGGACTATAAATTCCATAAAGCCAGGCACAATTCATATTTGTTTAATGATACAGAAATTAATAAGTGAAAGAATGAATCCAGGAATCTGAAATTATATGCTAATCTACTTTATGAATATAATTCAAAAATTCCAAATGATGTGCTAGCATAAGAAATTAAGTCATATTTTAAATAAATAAATTAGCAATTTTAATTACAGAGTAAAAATATTTAATATCAGGAAATCTATTACTAATATTCCACAGGTCAAAGTATAAGAAAAATATAAACACTCTAAGGTTGAAAACTTGGAGCAAAAGAAAGAAATTAATCCTCTCTTATGAAGTAGGTGCATGGTTTCCTCTGTCAGCATTGATGTAAGAATTTCCCAGCTCATGATAAACTAGGAAAGAGGGCTGAGCTCACAGAGGCCAGAAGGGATAGGAAAGAGGTCACCTCGGTAGTGAGAAAGAAAGTTAAACATTTAAAGGAAATTTGGACAAATCTTCAATCTCTCCTACTGATATAAATAAAGAAAAAGAAATGTATATAGTCATTTCATGGCAAATAAAGAAGCACATACTAATCAATGAACAATGGGCCAAACTCCCCTATGCAGTCTCCAAAACAATTATTCTACGTGTTACAGGTGTTGCTATTACCATTTTTTTTGGTTTGGTTTTCAAATAATACGGTAAAGTATTGGAATCCTTCATGAGATTAACTGTCTTGATTTATATATTGAACATAACAGCCAATAATAAATGACTTCATAGGGTGTGCCAGAGTATTTGCTAAGCACTTTACATACGTTATGCCTGAAAATCATTTAAACACAATCCAGTAGATGCCTATCATCAGTTTTGATTCACGTTATTCATATTTAACTAAATATGTTAAGAATAAACTACAGTTTTTCAAACTACAGGTCATGATCCATTAGTGGATTGCATAAGGAATTTAATGATTTGAGGTCAGACGTTATTTTAATAGCTATGTAGAATAAATTATACAAGAAAAGAACAGGGTAGAAGATAGAAAATATCATAAAGTACTGCATGGAATATGTATAAATGATATTTCATGAACTTTTATTTTGGTTACATATACTTAAGTGTAGACTGGTCTAAATATATTGGAAAGGCATCATTCTAAGGTACCCCTACTCAGTTGTGCACAGCCACAGGTGCAATAAGTGTGCTCTTAATTGTTCACTATCCTGGCTCCATTTTTTCACTACATCGTGTCCAGCTTTGAGCCTCATCTGGATGGCTACACCCTGGGTTCAGACTGCCCCCTCTCCTTGAATGGTATGGAGTAGGAAAGATTAGCAATAGGGCACAGTGCTATGAACAAGTCTCTCCTTCAGTGACAGCAGATCCCATGTCTCTGCGGCCACCTGTTGTTTTCCACCTATAAAAGTAGGGCTTCAAGTTGTGTGACAGGGAACACAAAGACTCCAAGTGCTTTTAAAATCCTGAGCCTGGTTGTCCCACCACTCCATAGACGTGGTTGCCTTTGCCTGTATGCATCTGTGTTGTCAGCGGCTTTCCCCCAGCACCTGCAGCTCCTGCAACTTGTGGGAACTCTCTCCCAATTGTGTGAAGTTCAACTTCAAAAAATTGACAATGACAGAGGTGAACAAAGGGAACTAACCTGGCAAAGTAGAGCCTCTGGTGAGTGCAGACACTTAACAATTTAAAAGAGTGCTTCTTTGTGGCTAATATGTGCTAATGATCTTCTAAGCATTATAAATATAGAAAACACATCACATACTCTTCCCTGAATGATGGCTGAAGAACAGTCATACTCAACAGAAGCAACACTTCTAAACAAAAGAGGCCAGTAGGTGTTTTGGTGCTTACATCAAGCTGGTATCTCAAATTATTTTATCTTTGACTTCCAAAGACTGACTTCCTTAGGGAAATTGAGGCAGAAAAAAAGTACTGTGTATTGCTATTATTTCTATATGTTTAAGTCCTAAAACTGCAATGAAAATAAACATTCTAGGAGATGGAAAACCATGGAGCATTCAAGAAAGGCCCTAAGGAGATGAGTGGATCTAATCTCTGAAGCTGTTTCTCAAAGCAGGGCCCATCAACCTCTAGTACCAGTTACCTGGCATGTAGGGGTAGGGGATGGGCCCAGTATTAAGCAGGCAGAGAGGTAGACTCTGAAAGTCTAACTCCCACAGAGGGTTCTTAGTTTCAGGAACACAGATTTCCCACCAAAATAAAGAAGTACTAACACAATCACCGAATTGTAAAGAACCAATCAAGTCATTTAAAAAATCACCAACCTGCATGTATAGACTTTACTCTAATATTCACATTTTAATAAATGCCATTTATACTATTCCTACAACTTCTTCTGAAAATAAAATATTTTGTATTTTTTTTTGTATTTTTACAAGTAGGAAAAGTAATATTCCTCTTGCTAGTGAACCCACAACTTGGTTTTTTATTTAATATAAGGCTTAGGCACAAATCCACAGGCAGTGATGACAATTTACAGAGAGGCAAATGAAAAATAAAAAATCACAAAGCACATATACATATCTATTTTACTTACACTAAAAATAAAAAACACCAAAGCACAAACGTGCTAAGCTCCATTTAAAATTTTTTAACTCATCTCTGAGTAAGTTCAGGAAGGTTCAAGGCTGAATTTGTATATAAATTTTCCCCCTTATATTTCATGACTCATTTATAATTCTAGATTGTTAGAACATTCTAAAATGTTTTATTTATGCTATGGGGTCTTATGAGCATATTTGAAACTGTGAAAGCTACAGAGCCTTTTGTTCAGGCTATATATCTTAAGTCTTGCCAAAAGAATGGAACCACATTACTTCAAACCAATATAGATTCAGATTTTTCTTTCTTTTTTTTTTGAGATGGAGTTTCGCTCTGTCGCCCAGGCTGGAGTGCAGTGGCGTGATCTCGGCTCACTGCAAGCTAGGCCTCCCTGGTTCCCACCGTTCTCCTGCCTCAGCCTCCTGAGTAGCTGGGACTACAAGCGCCCGCCACCATGCCCGGCCAAGTTTTTTTTGTATTTTTAGTAGAGATGGGGTTTCACCGTGTTAGCCAGGATGGTCTTGATCTCCTGACCTCATGATCTGCCTGCCTCGGCCTCCCAAAGTGCTGGGATTACAGGCATGAGCCACCGTGCCCGGCCAGATTCAGATTTTTCAAGCAAATTCTTAGGTATAAATATTTAGCCTAAAAAGTATTAAAGATTGTTTCATACAAGAAACAGAAAGTAGATATTAATCCAGAGAAATCCAGTCCTCCCTCAAACATTTCTGCTCATTTGAATTTATTAATCTGAATGGTAATGCCACTTCCTAGGAAGAAGAATGAAATTTAAAGTGTAATTTCTCACTAACAAAGATTTTCTGATAAACCTCAAAGATACTGAGGGAGATTTAAAGAATTTTCTCACAGTATTGCTAAAGCCCACGCCTTTTCCCCTCTGAAGCAGTAAGTTTTTCCCAAATATATTCCATGTTACTTGTACATAGTAAGTCTGCTCATTTGCATGCAAACCATATCTATATTAATGAAGTTAAGTAGAAAATGAAGGTACAGAACCATGTAATTATGTCTTAAGAGATGCTTTCATTTGAAATAACAAGAAATTTGGGCAAAGGGTTTTGATGCATGTGTGAAGCTGACTTGTTCCATATTTCATTCTGCTAAGAATGCACTAATAACACTTGTGGACATTGATCAAACAGCCATGTTCTTTGTGCTTGTCTCATTCAACTCTTGTAAAACCCAATAGTGTGTATACTATTACTACCAGCATTCCCATATTACAGGAAAGAGAAAAGAGAAAGATTACATCACTGGTGCAGAAGTCTAGGGCATGGAAGTAGATTGAAAATAGGTCAGTGTGAGGCCAAAAGCTGTCTACTCAACAGCTGTTCTGATGTGGTCTCACTGGAAGGCAGTCTAGTAACAGAAAAGAAGGTTATTCAAAAGTAGGAAAATCTTTCAAAAGAAATGCCTCCAAAGAGTGTCTATTGGATCAGGGGACAGAAGAAAAATAGTGCCCTCTAAAAAATTAGTAGAAAAGTGTTAAAGGTGATGGATGATAGGAAAGTGAAACTTGCTTTTTGTGTGTGTGTGTGAGACAGGATCTCAGTCTGTCACCCAGGCTGGAGTGCAGTGGCATGATCTTAACTCACTACAGCCTCAATCTCCCAGGCTCAACTAATCCTTCCACCTCAGCCTCCTGAGTAGCTAGGACCACAGGTGTGCACCAGCCACCCAAGTAATTTTGCTTTTTCTTTTTTTGAATAAAACAACAAAAAAACTTCTATGGTTCCTGCAGTCTCCTGTTGCTGTCCTGAAGTTCCATGGTGGCTAAGGTCCCAGTTCCACACTGCAGCAGCCATTCAGGACAGAGGACGTGTGTGATACCCAAGCAAAGCTTTGCTCTGATGAAAAAGCCAGTTTACCTCTTTTCAGAGTTTTACAATGATCCCGTGGCACTACCAGGAGCAGCAGTAATACTTCACATTTAGGTTGACTTTTCATATTACTGAAAGCAGTTTTAGAGAAAGCATTTAGATCAAGAATGCCCTAGGAGTAAGATTCCCTGGAACTCTTTTGAATCAATAGTACATCATTGATGAAATTCTAAATCAATGGCCTCCATGAGGCCTAGTAGTGTTTCTGGTACTACAAAAATTCAAGAGGCTCCAATGAGAAGGTCCTGACTCCCAGCAGCTTGGGGTCTATCTCAGTGTGGTACATTCAAGGAAAAGGCTTCATTTTACATATACACTCAATGTTTTCTTGTCTATTACACATTTATTTTTACACCTCTGTGAACTCTTTTCAACGTGAGAAAAGAGATAAGAAATGCAGGTACATCAGTGGGACTGTTCTCTCCCCTCCTGGGAGGCCCCTAGCAGAGCAGGAGCATCTACAGCAGAAAATGTCCTTTGTTGACTGGCCTCAGACTAAAAATAACATTCAAATAACCTACCTTTTCAGTTTGAAAGAATTAGCTGGATCTATAGTATAAATATTCATGAAGGAGGGATATCCTAAGGGAAGATAAATCTCTAAACCCCGAGATTTTCGTTTATTTGCTGCCTCATTTAAAACAACACCAAAACCAAAAACGTTCATGGTAAAAGTGGCCACCGAGTGGCAATAAGGGTCAGTCCAAAAATAAGAATAAAATAAAAATTTCCAAAACAGGAATATTTTAGCATTGCTTTCTCTTCCTCTCTTGCTGCTCATCCCCCTTTCCCAATTTGTTTCAAAACATTTCCGGTTCCTGAGATGATACCTGGAGGAATCCCTAAGTTGTAACATTTAGTGTAGAAAGAGCCTAGTCTGGTGCAAAAACTGCCAAGTGGGCCTAGGGATGAGATGCCATGGAGACTGTCTCTGTGTTCCAATAGGGGATCGGGGACAAGATGCAGGAGGACTTCTCTTCACACTGTATCACAGAGACCTCACCCAGAATAAGAAGAGAGTTAAACACTCACTGGTCCCTCCTGTCTTCCTCCAAACAGAGGTTTTGCAAGCCTACAGTGATGTAGGAAGCAGAGGCTGCAGGACATTGAAAGAGTTAAAATGCTAGGAACATCAGAAGACATTAATGCAACAAACATTCACCCTAACTCCCCTGGGCGGTGTCAGCTGCCATAGAGCAGAAACAGAAGGCCAGGACCACAGAGATGGGAAAGGGGCTCCTGCATGGGGCGGTTTACAGCTGCACGCTGAGGGGCAGGATGGCTGCAATGGGAACAGGGCAGAGACTCCAGAGCAGGAAGTCTTCCACATGGTCAAAGTGTGAGCCACCTGGGATCTGCCAAGGGCAAAAAAAGGGCTTGGGGACATGCTGAGGCTAACGGGCAGTGGAGTGAGGAACAAAGTGGGATGCCAACCAGCCCACCAATGGGGCCTTTATAACTAACACACGTCTAGTTATATCTCCAGTTGTTGTGGCCTAGGGAATATGTGCTCATCTGAAAAACAAATTCCTTGTATTCATTCAATACGTTATTTTCTAGGTATAAAACAAATAATTTAAAGAAAGTTAAACTATATTTTAGATATACCAGGAAAACCCACTGTTAAAACTAAATTAGTGAATGCTCTAGGAAGCGAAACACAGTTTTATAATGTTAGTAATCCTTCCTAAATTATTTATTTTATATGTATGCATTTCCTTATCTTAATTTTCTGTAAAGTAGATCATATGGGTATACATTGTTATATAGAGATAAATGCAACTGAGCTAAAAAAAAAAAAAAAACCTACAAATCTGAACAGTGGAGGGAGAGCCAGTGAAGGCAGTGTTGACAGAAACATTCCACTATAGATGCAGAAAGTGTTGCAGAAGATGCTGTAGATTTTTAAAAGCTGTAAATTGCATTTACAGTGGAGAAGAGAAGCAAGTGAGTCTTTTCAAGAATGCCCAAAGGCCTAAGAAAAATATAAACTTTTCTCTGACCCTAATTTGGAGAATGCTACTCAATGAGACTCCAAGATCACTGAGGCCACAATTCTGTCTTAAAAGATGCAAAGGACCCAGGAGGTAGAGGTCAATGACCCGTTGTTAATATAGGCCAAGTCAGACAGAGACGGACCTGCAGCTGGGGCAAAATGAAAACGGGAGACTAGCTTCCTGGAACTCAGACAGGGACACAGCCTACCCCTGGGGTCAAAGGAAGAAACTATGGGGATAGAGACTTTTTCTTTTTTCTTTTTTTTTTTTTTTTTTTGTTTTATGAGACAGGGTGGGGCTCTGTCACCCAGGCTGGAGTGCAGTGGTGTGATCTTGGCTAACTGCAACCTCCACCTTCTAGGCTCAAGTGATCCTCCCACCTCAGCCTCCCGAGTATCTGGAACTACAACACCACACCCAACTAACTTTTGGATTTTTTTGTAGAGACGGGGTTTCGCCATGTTGCCTAGGCTGTACTCGAACTCCTGAGCTCAAGTGATCTGCCTACCTGGGGCTCCCAAAGTGCTAGGATTACAGGATTGAGCTACCACGCCCAGCCTGGGGATAGAGACCTTCTACCTTAAAGTGTGATGATACTTGAAACTGGAGCATTAAAATTAGGAGTTGATCAGCTGGGAACTGTTGTCTCATAATCAGGCAATTTATGAGAAAGCACGAAGTAGTCGAATCTGGAAGTAACTATCTGCCTTCTGTATAAAATTTGCTTTCTGTAGACAGTGTCCTTTCCAGACCTTAAAGAATCACCACCACCGTCATGACCATAGCAACAAATAAAAACAAATTGTTATTTACTGTGAACTTACTATGAACCAAGTACTAGGTCAAATTTTGGCTTTGTTTTGTTTAATTTCATCTATTCCTCAGTGAGTTGCAAAACATCTTAAATGTCTTTCCGGAGGACAGGATGCCCATGTTATACATGTCCACACAACGTGGTTACTTAGTGGCACATTGTCATTTTTCCACAGTATTCAGTGTCTCCTGAATTCTTTTCCATCCAACACACCTTTTAAATTTATTTTTTACAAGTTATTGTTATTCTTAACTCCTTTATTCCTTAACATTTCCTTGTAGTGGCTGGATAATCACATGGCAAAGATATTTGGAAAGAAGGCCTATAGAGGGTGGAAGGTTGAGCTAATTCATCTCCAAAGTTCCTTTAAACTCTAAGCTTGATGATTTTATCATGAGAGTTCTGCAAAATCTTAGAATTCCAGTACTTTTCAGATTACAGCAAAAATGCTTAAAATAAGTGATTTTCCCAAAGGCCATATGGATACTAAGTGGGCTGTCATGTAACCATGTTTAAAATATTAACGTGTGTGTGTGTTTCCTGTTACTACTCCACCTTTTACCTATTGTTTGTCCCCCACATGATCCCCCTATGCCATTCTAGATTTGTCGTTTAAGATTAGGACAGCTTTAGCAGAAAATAGAGGGAAGAAAGAGCCCAAAGAAGGGACTCAGTGGACAGGCAACAGGCTTGGCAGATTCCTTGAGGAGGAAAAACTAGTCTCCCCATCCCCAACCCTCCTCCACACAGGACTCTGTAGCCTGAAGGAAGGCAGGGACTTTGAAGGGGAAACAGTGTGTCGCAGTCACAAGACTCTGAGAAAAGGGTCCCAGAAACTTGTCCCTGTCTCTCAGATAATCTTTGAGTAGAATAATCATATCATTTATTGTCAAAAGAGACAGTATGAATAACTGTACCTCGAAAACAAGTGCAAACTCAGACCTGGGCCCATCTGATGGAGAGTCACCCTAAGACTTTGAGGATGAGAGGGGAATAGCACTTCAAACAAAAGGTGGAGGGAACCTGTACCTCTTTTCTAAGCAAAGCTCTAGGGAAAAAGAAAGACTCCTGAGAAGAAATTTATCTAGATAGCTGATGTATTTATAAAGCTTTTCACAATTTCTCACATCTCAGAATGAATCCTTTCCATTCCAGGGTGGCTGTGAGTTTATTTTCCTTTACAGTGTACACTTTCCTCAAATGTTTGTGGAGTCTTGATGGTGTGCTCCTATTTATAGTTGAAATCCCCTTTTGGACTGTCTGCTGTTTCTGTTCGTGAAATCCACTAGTCAGGCAGAGGCCATAGGGGGCATCTGGACAGAGTATTGAAGGACAGCGGTAGGGTGTTGCTGTTGACGGTCACTTCCAGAGCTGATCACCTAGGCATGGGAATGGGCAGACTGTATTCCTCCAGGCTATGGATATACATGTGCTCCATGAATCTCACCATGGGTACCACCCTAGACCCCTGAAACCAAGCTCCCACACATGCTGCTCTCAACTGGACACAGAAAACCACAGTGAGTGTCCAAGTCCAGGGAGGGGTGTGACAGCTGGTATGTGACCTGGCTGCTGCTCCCAGAAGTCAGCCCCTCATTGCCCCAGCTTAGGTCTAATGCTGTTGGCACTCACAGAGGGCCTGAGCTGCTGTTCCCTTCTTCAATCCAGTCCTATCCTTTGAGGATTACTTACAGTTCTTGATCCACTAAAAGTTTCCAATATTTGAATTCAGCTATATAGATATTTATTTATTTAAAATATCTTCTCTATCCTTCCCAGCCTTCCAGGAGAGGGAGCCTATAGCATGTGCTCAGTCAGCCATTGTAATATGAAAGCCCAAGGACCAACTCAGCACAGACTTGCATGCACCAAGACCTGGGACCAGCTGGGTCAACAGGCATCTCTCAGGATTCCCTCATCTACAGATGACCCTGAGGGTGAGACAGCTGATCCAATACCTTGACACACCATAAACTCCTGAGCACTTGGCTGTAACTCCAGTGGGACATAGGATGTACCTGACACTGATTAGGAACATGTTTTATCTTGCCCAAAGGAATAAGGGCTTAAAATAGAAGTTAAATTTAAGAAAGAAGAACTTACATTTTTTATATCCTTTTGAAGGTAACAGGGTCAGAAACATATTCATGCATTAATTCTGGAAATTCTTATTCAGTAACTACTACATGCCAAGCATTGTTCTAGGCCCTAAAGATCACACAATGAAACAGACAGACATCCAAGTTTCCTGACTTCCATTCGGTTTTTTTATGCATGGATCGCCAAAAGCACCTTGTTTTACATAATGCAACAGAGTATTTTGATAAAGAAATACCAAATGCTTAAAAATAATTAGAAAATAAAATTTTATGTGGTTAAAACTGCATTCTATGCAAATGTTTTGGCAATCAGATAAAGAGGTATGTTTGGTTTTCTGTAAGTTACAGAGCAGCCATATAATTCCCAAGCCCCCAAAAGTGTTTCTGAGTCATGACAAGCATACATCTTTCTTAGAAGACTGAGTGCCTTATTTCAATTTACCTAAATGCCTTCTCTACCCTCTTTACCAGAATCCTAAGTCTATTAATATTTTAAGAAGAAATAGGCATTGTCCACCGCCATAAAATTAGGTGATACAGGTTTTGCACAATTCGAATCAATACCAATTATATACCTCCAATTCTCTCCATTATTACAATGGCTTCTATTCAAGCATTAGGCAACTAATTCTCCCATTGTTCTTCAGTTAAAAGTAAATTGTAAAGAAATTAATTCAGTTTGGATAATTAATGACGTTTATTGTATTCCCACATTTTATATCATGGAATAGGTGATCATTATTTCAGCTGATCAAAAAGATATATAACTAAAAAACATTCACTGATAATATCTCAGCCTCTGATTTTTTAAACATAACAACTACTGTCCCATACAAGATATTTAAAAATGAGAAAGCCAATGTCAATATGTCCTGTTAACAACTAGAAATTATTGAAAAGAGCATAAGCAAAATGCAATTGATAAATATATCCTGTGCTCATTTTAGATGAGAATAAACTCAACTGACAATAAGACATAGAAACCTTGGAAAATAACTCTCAGAACAAAGCACTTTTGGAAAATGGGATTGTTTCTTGAATTTCAGTTTTGGTTGCCAATAACAAAAAGTATCAAACGAAAATAGCTTAGTGTACATAACAGGTATTCTTTGGTGGCATTAACTACCTTTAAGTTGTCTCTCCTTAGCCATTTCCCTTTTATATCTTTCATCTGTTCGCTTAAATAGGAGGTCTACATACTAGAGAACTAGATATTTCTATTTAGTAGAGATCTTATCACTAGATAAGTTTTTTAAGTTCCCTATTTTCTAAGTTCCCTATTATCTAATAGGGTATTCTCATTTTTATGATGATTTAGTGAGAGGGTCACGCCATTTAGAAATTTCTTATATATTTTTTCTATCCTGTGAATTATTTGAAAAGTGTTACATTCCTGGACTAGAAAATAGAAAACAAAGTCAGTTAATGGAATACAAACAAACCGAAGTTACAGAGGTGGCTGCAATCAGCAAAGATGGAAGATGAGGGGGATCTATAACACAGTCTGTTTATCCTTAAAATTAACTGTGACCTTCTCTCAAAAGAACAAAATTCTACCCTCAAGGCCTAGCTCAATATTTTCTTGCTTTAAGAAGCTTTCTCTCTAAAATAGAGCCATTGACATTCACACCCTCATGGAAGTCTAGGGGTCATATTTATTTGAATATACTATTTGACAGTGTGATTCAGGAACCACATGTCTCAGATCGTGCAGAGAAATTTTTTAAAACACAGATTGCTAAGTTTCACCCCAGAGCTACTGAATCAGAAATTCAGTAAACAGTGACCTGGAACCTGCATTTAAATGAGCTCCCAGTGATTCTTCTACATATTAAAATTTAAGAACCAGTGCCTCACAACTTCCAACACAGATCTACACATGTTTGAAGTTCAATAAATAGTTTGAAGTTCAATAATTAGTGTCTGGGGTCACAGGAAAGAATATATTCAGAAGGAGAAAACATGAGCACAAAGATTGACTGTGGCTTATTAGGAAATAAAACACGGAGCAGAGACAGAGGCAGACTAAGGAAAGCAGACATTAAAGAAGGAAAGTCATTGCAATTACACACAAAAAGGATCACAGAAGTAATCAAACACTCAAAAGAAATGCTAGAACCACACACACACACACACACTCTCTCTCTAATAGGAAAAAAATATTAAGATAAAACGAGAGTGTTTTTTGAAAAAGGCAAATGGTCATTCATTTATTTACAAAATCACAAAACTGCCAAAAAATGCTAAAAGAGGTAATTGAAGAAAATGTTTCCTTATTTTGTATTCACAGAGGAAGACAAACAAAACAGTTCTCTCTAGCCAAGGTCAATTTTTTAAGGAACAAAATGATTAGATGTTCTCCCCTGCCACCTTTTATATTCAGCATAGTAAATTTAACCTGATCTCCTACAAAGCTATAATTTATTTTTGTACTTTAATCCCAATATATGGAAATTCAAGTTTATATTTTTAAAAAGATATATTAAAGGTAACCATTCACTTTAAAATGTATTTATAATATATCAGTGTTTTCACCCCTGCCTCCCGGAAAAACCTAAAAGTTTTTAAGGAATCCACTGAAAGAATAATGAGGTATAACTTTGCTCTATAAAGTCAACCAATCACGGCACACAAAAAAATATGTTAACTGTACAAAATTTTGTAATAGAGCAAAACTAAATATTCAATCAATAAAAACCCAGTTCAAAAAATCTTTAGAAACCAACCCAATATAATAACATTCAAACTGAACATTCACACAGAATATTTAATGTCGTTGGTAAATATTGACAATATAAACTATTTTTTTTAACCTCAATCATGTTGAAAATGTTGCATAGAGGCCGCACACTGTGGCTCACACCTGTAATCCCAGCACTTTGGGAGGCCGAGGCAGGCAGATCACTTGAGGTCAGGAGTTCGAGATCAGCCTGGCCTACACGGTGAAACCCTGTCTCTACTAAAGATACAAAAATTAGCTGGGCATGGTGGCAGGCACCTGTAATCTCAGCTACTCAGGAGGCTGAGGCAGGAGAATCACTTGAACCTGGGAGGCAGAGGTTGCAGTGAGCTGGGATTGTGCCATTGCATTCCAGCCTGGGCAGTAAGAGCAAAATTCTGTCTCAAAAAAAAAAAAAAAAAGAAAGAAAAAGAAAAGAAAGAAGAAAAGAAAGAAAAAAAGAAAATGTCGCATTGGAAAATATTAGGAAAAATCTATGTTTCAGGTACTTATCCTATTTTTTATTTTCTAAGTTTTTTTCATTTTCAACTTTTAAAAAACATACATTAACTTAGGTGATTAAAAATATATGATTAAAATATTAAAAGGCCAGAGGATAATTGCAATGTTGATTTTTTTTTAAGTTCACTTTCCATTATGAGATTTTTCTTTTCTTTTTTCATGGTATTTTATGAAAGTGGCAATTTTCTTACAACTGATTACAAAAAAAGGGAATAATTGGACTTTTCTATTCACGTTCTATTTCACTTAAGTTGGTTAAATTTCCTTTAATGTTTGTGATTATTGTTAATGATCATGAGTGAGTAATTTATAAAATTCTAGTTTGGTTTGTTTCTAGAGAAATATATTTTTTGTTACCTTTTCATGATGCCAGGGCTAACAGATGTATTAAATAATGGCTGAAAATAACTACGTACTTCAAGAACCCAACGCGGGGGCCAGGGATTTTGTTAACCGTCAAGTAATGTCATCTTGACTTCAAGGCTTTTGATGCCTATCAAGTTGAAAAACATATTTTTAAAAGAACTTTTTTATAGAAAATAGGTATTTTTGACCAAGATGAAACACAGCCTAAAAATAAAAATAAAATAAGAAAATAGGTATTTGTTCAGGTTATAAAGTGTGTATGTAAAGAAAATTGAATTTGCTCATTTGAGCTGTAAATGAACTTTCCAGCCTTAGGCTTATTTATTATGTTCCACTATACGTGTAGATATTGTTAATCTGCCTACAGAAAAGAAAGCATTTTCGCTTTAGCTGTTAGAATCACCTACGACACAGGTAATCCACATGCAATGTGAAGTTCCATCTCTTAGCGACTAAACAAACAGTAATCGAGAACAAGATCTCAAAAACTTGGTGACTCTCATATTGCCTTCAGATATCATTTATCCTAAATTTATACTAGAAATCATGTGCCCTTTCTTCACCTAACAGCAGCAAAAATGCATTAAGCATTTACTATGTGCCAAGCATTAAGAGGTTCCCAGGCATTATGTCATTTGTTTCTCCTTGTTTCTTCTGGCACTTACAAAGGAATCCATTGAGAAATCCATTCCTTTTCAAAAGATAACATGTTCAAGCCTTAGTCTTGATTCCCTGCTTTCTTCTGAATCTTGCCTTCTCTTTTTTTCCTTCTCATATGAAAGTATCTAGGTCAAAACTATGTGCTTTATTGATAAGAGCTTCTTGCCATCTTTTTAGACATTTTTCAAAACAGACAAGTGGGTAGGCAGGCTTGAGAGGCAGAGCATATTGGGGAAAAAGTACTCAGGAACTTGAAGATGGTACTAGCATGAAAGCATCCATTCTATGCTCTAATGCGATCACTTATCTGAGCTATGCTGAGCTGGAGCTAGTCAAAATGCCCGCTGTGTGATCCAGCCTTGGCTTACAGTGGCATTTCTTTCTCCTTGTAACATTGTAACACATTAGATATAGTGTAAGAAGAGGTCATCAGCCAGGTGACAACATCCTTTCCCCAAGGATCCAGTGCACAGGAGGCCTGCTTCTCTCGAAGTGCCAATCTCATTCACGTGCTCGTGACAGCCCCGTGCATTCACTGTTTCTGTCTGTACTGTAGGCAGTTAACAGTCGCATTCTTGCTTCTTAGAGGTGTGAGGAAGAAAGATTTCACCTTACACATATTCCAATTTTCAGCCTTTTATTTATTGAGATGATTTTTAAAATATCGGTCCATGACTTGTGAGAAAACTTCTTTACAGTCTTGATTTTGAGGGTAGAAAAGGAAACATGAACTACAAAGCAAGGCAGTAAACCAAAATGAAGTATCTTGAAATCTAAATAAACCTCCAAAATGTAAGCAAACAGAACATGATAGAGTTAAACACGTGATCCAGAGCCAAAAGCATTAATCACAAAACTCTGCTTCAATGAACCAAACTCAAATTATCCAGAACCACTGTGTTGATATATTGGTTTTGGCCAAAAACTAAGTATTAGGTTTTGTAAAAAATTAAAATTATGGAGATATAGAAGAAAATCCACTAAAGAACTCACAAGTAGGAGAAATAAGGCACCCAAACTGGTAAACCACAATTATTATTATATTTATTTATTCATTTATTTCAGCCTGTTAATGATGGCAGTGGCTGCTGCCATCATGCTGGCTGCAGCAGGGAAGCACCCTGGATCTGCACACTCCATGGAGCCAGTCTTCTGAGTCCCGACGGGAGCTCCCTGTGCCGCTGCAGTCACCCAAATAGCAACTGCAGACCCAGGTCTTTTGTTCCACGGAGCAGTCAGGAGTCCCACCCAGGAGGGCGGGGCTACAGCTCCCTAAACTGTAGCTATGGATCCGAGCCTCCCGGTGCTCTTGTAGGGAGTGAGGAATGGGCAGGATCTGCCCTTCCAGGTGTAGCTGCAGCCGCTGGACAACCGGCTGCAGACCTGGGCCTCCCATTCCAGGAAGCAACTGGGAGTTGGGACAAGTGCGGGCCCTGCCTCTTCCAAGTTGGCAGAGCGGGAGCTCCCGGGTGCAGCTGTGGCTGCCCTCCCAGGCACAGGACTGGGGCATCTCTGCAGCCTGCACCCTCGGGGGCCCCAGGAAGTACCCCCCAACCCTGTCCCTGCAGGCTCAGGGCTGTCTGCTCCCACAGCCTTGCCTCTCTCCTCCCAGCATCTGCTCTGATCTTGGAGCAGGGTTGGGGTCCCCAGTAAGGCCCCACCCACAGGCCCAGGAATGGCTGGGGGCTGGGCTGCCAGTCCCACTGACAGGAGTGGAGACTCCTGGTGCCTCTTCCTGGCTGCCAATGGACAAATCTGCATGCACTTCCTCCCCTCTGAGGTCAATAAAAGCCCTGGGCTCAGCCAGAACAGGGCAGAGGATGGCCAGAGGGCAAAGAGGGGAGAGAGATGACAGGACCATCCTTGATCAGCTGCAGAGAGGAGTACTCTCTTCGCTGAGAGCTGCAGAGACGAACTGCCAGCAGAGAGGAGCTACCTTCTCTGCTGAGAGCTTCAGAGACCTGCAGAGACATCCAAATGACTTGCCTGCAGTGAGTAGCCACCCTCTGCAGGGCCTTCTCTCTGCTAAGAGCTGAACACTTGACTGGACAACCTGCCTATAGAGTGGAGCTGCCCACTCCTCTGAGCTCGTCTAACACTAAATAAACCTCTTCTTCACCGTTCAAGTGTCTGCACACCTCATTCTTCCCGGATGCAGGACAAGAACTTGGGCAAAGGTGCTGCAGCCACAGAGGTTTCCAGCCAGAAAAATCAACACCCCAGAGGTCTCATAACTTTAAGAGACCTGACTAGCCCGCATGATCAAATTTTATTTTCTTTCAACAAGCTATATTAGAGTGGAAGAAACTTAAAACATTTGCAGTGGGAAGAAACTTAAAACATTTGCATCTGGTGGTTTCAACTAGCAGATATTTGACTGATCCTGTTACTAACATTTCTCCTGCTTTTCTTCATTTAAAAATCTTGAGAATTACTATCATACCAGTTTCATGGCCCTTAAAGATAGTCCTCAATTGGGTCATACCTAAGAAAAGTTAAAATTATTAAATATTTCAAAATGTACTAATGCTTCCAACTGGAATCAGTATCTGTCAGTAGATCTCAAGGTTTACCCTGCAAGATCCCCATGTCAGATACCATCTACACACCTCACCCAGCCTGCTGGGATTAGCACACAGAGGTTGAAGGTGGGACTTGCAAAAACTACATCCACCTTTTTCCCAAACTGCATGTGATGATTTATTCCTTATGATTAGAATAAGGAATGTGTTCCTCCGCTTCATTGGAAACTTTTGGTTTAAATGATCACACAATATAGAGTATTTGCAAATTGAGAACAGCATAGCAACCCAGCTGCTATGTCTTATGTTCTAAAAATAAACCCACAATTTACAGATTGTGACTGCATCTGCATTCTGAAACAGCAGGTATTTTTTGCTCACTTAACTTGGTGACACTGTGTTATTTTTAATATCAAAACTTTAAGTTTTTTTACTAGAAGGTGAAATTGTGGAAAGAGTTATATAAATAGTGACTCACTGTGTCCAAGAGGTGCATTTCTTTATGAGAAAAGTAAGTAGAACACTATCTTGAGAAAAGAAAGAAATATTCAAGGAGGTGGTTCTTATTCACTATAACCTGGATTTAAAGCCATGCTGAACATTAATGAGAAACTTAATACTATTATTCACTGATGTAGATGTATAAATACAAAAGGTAGTAAGTGTTCAAAAAACTAACAGAGTTTTAAAAGATGTGAGGGGAATTAATTAGCTCATACATTCATTTAAATATCTTAAATCACAAAAAATCCACCTGGCTAGAAATAAATGAGGGAAAGAAATTCCATGATTTTCCAAAATGACAGAGAAGAGAAAGTTGTTCAAGTTTTTACCAGTATGAATTTCAGTTGGTATAGGGCTTCAGAATAATGTATGATTAATTAAAATACTACAAACCATGCATTAAAGTTTAATCACCCCTTTCTATAGTTTTCATAGATGTACTTAATTTGCTGTGCAAACCTGAATACATTAATAAATGTCTTCCAGAAATAACTCAATATCTAGTAACCACTCAGTATGATAGGATTGATTATGCTTCTATATGAATAGCTAGTAATAAAAGAACCTGCTATTAGCATACAAAGATATAATTCATTTTCATGTTACAGAATAATATGACTTGAATGGTGAACTATAATTCTATTTTGAGGATTTACCTTTTGTATGCCTTCCCATCATAAAGGTTTTGGACTTAACCCATTCCTACCAGATTGTGTTAGGTATAAAAATACAGATTTTCATTTACTTAAAAACAATTCAATAAACTCCCAATGAGTTTAAACTGGAGGACCATTTATTCAAAAGAACTCCAAATACATGCTACAGAGCAAAAAAGAACTCTCCAGGTAAAAGCAACCTATTGGATATTCCTTTGAAATACAGGTCTATGTATCTCTCTGAATATGAATACAAAGACACACCAGAAAACCAAACAACCAACCAAAAACAAAAGAAAACACTGATTGCTCTTGCTTTAATGATCTCCTGCAAGCACACAAAAACTTAGCCTTCATGATGGCCCAAGAGGGACTACTCTCAAACATGAAGGCTGCCACCAGTTACTACATTTTGAGCTGCTCTATTGTAAATCAGATATACAAGAGATGGTTAGTTTATCTTTAAAAGAAATTCCAGTATTAAATTTAGCCAAAGTTAGTTCTAGTCATCCAAGTGATGACTTTGAAGAACTCAGCTTTAGGGTTTGCATGGCAAAGAAGTGGAAGAGTGACCTTGTTGATCTTTAAATGTTTTTGCTTCTTCTTTCAGACTCTTTCTTGAGGTTCCTTCCTGATCTTAAAAAAAAGGAGACTTAGAAGCCAAGGTCTTGGCCCTTCCTTCCACCTCTGGAGGTTTCTGTAAGAGGACACCATGCTTGAGAGGTGGCCATTCTGTCTCCAGGAGAAGACAGGTGAACTGGAGATGTGACTCTGCTCAGATGCTCAACTGACCTAATCTAAAGTGAGCAAAACAAACCCCTCTTATGTAAGCCACTAAGTTGCTTATTCTATTATCAAGTATTTCTTACTCCTGAAGTTATCAACTTTCCAGCCAGATCTTAGCATATACATTCATTAGCCACTTTGCAACCTAGCTCAGTCTCAATGCAAAAAGAATTTGAAGTAACATCTGAAAATCTCCTATGTCAGCACTTATCAAGCACTATCCGCATTTGTATGGTTAAACATCTATGAGATTCTGAATAATGACCACAATTCCAGAAAGCACACAAAGTACAATAAACAGATGAAAGTGGTTTATGGATATCTAAAAGAATAGTAAAAATCTAATAATGAATAGAACAAAGACAAAAATGCACATGAAAATACTAAAAAGAGTCCCATGACATCAAAGTCAACCACAAATTCTGCTATTAATAAACTGATTATCTATTAATGCAAAGAAGTTCACAAAAGAAAATAAATTTGGCAACTTTAATATTAGTCTACCAAAGTGGTCTGATAGGAGCCACACTAAGAAATCATTTCCTACAATTAAAACGTCAATATTCTATAATGTTCAATGATTTTACATTTTTGAAACTATTAAATTACAGAGCCTGTTTTTTTCTGAGAAAGAAGCCCATATGAAGAAAAAAGTTTGGAAACCATTTTTAAAAAATGCAAAAGTCACCAAAATATCCTGAAATTTTTAATAGTTAAACGAAAATCATTTTTACTACGCTTGAAAAAGGCTGCAAAAGAGATTTTTGTCTCATCTCTATAAAATTCCCCTTGGGGATATAAACAAGCTTGAGAAGTTTCAGTCAACAGTGTAAACTGGGAGTTCATGTTAAATAAGCCATTGAAAACTACAGTTTAGAATGAAATTACCATTTGAGCCATTACCACAGGGCTCCATAGTACATTTACAATAACAGCTACATTTGGTAATAACATCATATTCAAGTAGTTTATATTTTTTTTCATTTTTAAATTTAACGTGTTCCAGGAGATTCTAAAAATAAAAAATAAAGTGTGTTTTCTACTCTTTCCTTTTTCTAAGCCCAGATAATAATATGGCAATATTATTCAAAATAATCAATACTCTTAAAATTATAAAGCACAAAATTATTAATAAAAGACTGAATAGTTAAAATGACATTCTGCTAAGCCCATTAACGTTTAAAAATATTTTTAAAAGGTAGTATAATTTTCTATTGCTCCAGAACTGTATCTTAGCTCTACTTAACTTGGTGTCTTGCCTTAGTGAAGACAGAGAGACTGGGAAACAAGAGACAGTCCCATTTCTCAGAGGAGGGAACTTTCATGTGTCAGCAAAGAAACCATTCTTCTAGTCATTCAACAGAAATTTGCTAAATCACTATTATATGCCATTCCGAGGCAGAGATATTCAGAAAATTTATGGTCTTATGGGTAATAAATGTAACACATACAAGTATGCATGCATACTAAAACATGCACACACATGCACATTTCAAATCAGGAATAAAAACACTGCGAGATAACAGGGAAGGTGCACAAGGTCTGAGAGCATAGCAGAGACCACGCCCAGTTGTGTGGGTGTCAAAAAATCAGAAGGCAGCATCTAAGAACGAAAGGATGCATGGGTGCTGGCCAATACAAAGGAAATGAAAGAGGAGAAAATTTTCATACACTTGCGAAATGAGAGACCCAGAGTTTTAGAGGTTGAAAGAAGTTCTTTCTGGATTGAGAGTGGAAATCAAGGCAGGAGTGACAAGAAAGGAAACAAAAAGAAAGACAAATGAGGAAAAATCTTAAAGAAGAATGTGAATTCTCCAGAATTTACAAATTAGCAATGCATGGTTTCAGAGATGAAACTACAATAATATTTATTTTAGTATAAGTATGTTTCAAATATTACATAGAATATAATTATACAACACAATGGTTTATTATTTATCTGACATTCAAATTTACCTGTGGGTCTTGAATTTGTATTTGTTAAATCTGGAAACCACAGTCAAGAGGTAGTCAAGGGAAGATTTATTTAACTAATGAACTAAGTGGCACAAAAGTGATAATGAATATATATTGTCCCCGTATTCCAATGCCAGTTGGAATAACAGAAAGTTCATAATGGTTGAAAAACTTTAATGATGATAATTTTGTCTAACATCATATTTAAGATTCATAAATGTCTTTGAACAGTAATAATTAAAAATGAAGGTTTCATTCAATGAGAGGTCAAGCAAAACTAATTTTTAAAGAAAATATAGAGATTATAGACGTTGTGAAAAGACGCATTAATTTTGTCTATGTGGACATATGCATATGCAATCTATAAGAAATATATTTATATTATGCCTTTTATTATGAAGATAAAATATTACACATTTAAACATACAAAAACACATTTCATTGCTTAGTTAGGTCACTGGGTATTAAAACATTCATACACACTTTTTAAAAGCTAATAAATATATTTATCTTTTAAAATGCACAATAAACAATTGTTGATTGTCAATATCTTCATAAAACAAATACCGCAACATACAATTACTTTTTACTACTAGCTAATTTTAGAAGAACGAGGCAGACTAAAAGAAAATACACGTCGCATTTTTTGAAAGAGAATGGTTTATTTAATCATTCAACAAATATTTGTCAAACACTTTCTGTGTCAAAGGTACTGGAGATAAATGTATGAATTAGACTAGCATCATTTCTATCTACATGAGGCTTCCTGCTTATTGGAGGAGTCAGAGAAAATCCACACACATAAATACACATTAATACAATTACAAATGGTAACAAGTGTTCTGAAAGAAACACAGAGAACATACAAAAGGTGGGGCAGGAGGCATGTACTTTAAAAAAAAAGAGTGGTCAGAAAAGGTCTCTGTGAGGTTGGGAGAATGATACATGGTAGCTGAAAGATGTAAGGGAGCCAGTCACAGCAGTAGAAGGGCAGCATCTGCCCATGCAGAGAGAGCAGCATGCACAAAGATCCTGAGGCCAGAGAGAACTCAGTATGTCCAAGAAACTGAAAGAAGGACTCTGAGGCTTGAGCATTGTGATTGAAGGGCCACCAGCATTAGGTGATTACAGCAAGGTACAAATCAGGACATGGTTAGGAGTGTTAATTTCATTCTCAAATGCAATGAAAATCATTTGCAGATTCTTAAGCAAGAGAATAACATGATCAAATTATACATTGTTTTCAATGATCACTCTGGTTGCTGAATAGAGAATGTATAGGTAGTGAGTAAGAATGGGATTGGTGGATAATTTGGTGACTGTATTGGTCATGATGAGAGAGGACTTGTGTTTGGAACCAGGACTTTAGCAGCAGAGTTGGAAAGTGGCAGATCTGAGCAAAGAAGAACTAAGGAGAATTCTTGGGTGTGTGAGTAGGGCTCAGTGAAAAAGTGTGGGCTGAAGATAGAAATTTGAGTGCTGTCAGCATATAGATGATACTAAAAGCCATAGGGAAGAAGAAAGAAAGGAGGAGTACCAACCAAGTCTAAGGCCTGAACAGCATGAACATTTAAAGGCTAGGCCAGGAAACAGTAAAGCAAAGAGAAGGCAGAGCTAGTGGGGGAGGAAATAAATCTCATGAGATGGTGACACTAAAGTCAAAATATCCATGTTACAAGAAAGACTTAGAGTTTTGTTTTCAGAATGAAAGAAAAATCCCTGGTTAGATTTTTTTATTGCTTGTGCTGGCCTTCCCTCTTTAGTTATGTGAAAATAGGGCTTACCTTTCCTACTTTCAATCGGATGACAAGAAACAGAAAAGCTGGGGTGTTGACATGCCCCAATCCTTTATCTCAGATCTCTAACAAGCTTTAATTAGTTTGCTAGTTGAGAGCTTCCTGAGTAAATTCAATTCTGTCACTTCGTAGGCATTTTCCTGCTTGGTGTAATGGATTTTTTGGTCTCCAGTTCAGATAATGTTTCTACATTGTCCAAAATAGTTAAAAGCAATTTTGTTAGCTAACCTCCCCAAATCTTTCCCTTGAAATTTTTGAATTAGCATGCATAAGATTTCACTAATTGTCCCATTTCAAGCACATAAAGATATCATTATTTTTCTCTGACATTACTTGTATTTTAAATGTAGTTTTAAATTCCATTTTTTCCCATTGAAAGTATTTGCTAAGTATTCACTGAAATGGAAAACACTTTTAACGTTTGATTTTATTGCAAAACAGAATAAAAGGAAGAGTGCGTATTCATATGCATTAACCATTTAATAGGAAAAAATGGGTTTTAGTTTAATTTATTCATTTGAATGTCAAGGAATTTGTTTAGGCATTGTGTGCATGTCAGCAAAGAGCAGATTTGGACAAAGATTAGGTGATACAAACAAGAAAAGGTACTAAATCCTTACTCTAAAAATCTGTTCCATCTTCTGCTTGTTTCCTTTCCTTTGTCTGTTTAATGTTGGTAGTTCTTCCCTTCTCACCTATTTATTTCCTTACTCTCTTCCCTTTTATCCTTCACATTCTCCATGGTTAATGTACTCCCAACTTACCATTTCAGTATTTTCAGCCCACATTTTCCTTAGGAACTTCAGATCTACTCAGTCTAACTCACCTTAGACCTTTAATTACGTGATCTATCTTTTTTTTTTAATCTGTAAGAAAATAAAACAATATTGACCTTACCAAGTCGACACAAGAAGTAATGGAAATACCTAGGTCAGCACTAGGCATTTAGTATCTACTCAAGAAACATTAGCACCTCTCCCCTTTTTCTCTTCAGGGATTATCTGTGGTCAGTTGCACACTCATTGAGAGGAGCTCCTCCTAAGACCACAGCAGTAATGAATGTGCAAAGCAACGATTCTAATGAAAGTAGTTTTGAAAATCTAATCCAGCATCTTAGATCACCCCTATGGGCGAGCCCCAACCTATAACTTGTAAGAGGAATAAGAGAAACCAGGATTGGTGAACTGGGCCTTAGTATCTTGTGGGGGAAACCCCAAGAATGTCTTTTTAAATTAAAAATAAGATTTAATCAATTGAGTAGTACATTAAACACAGTCATTTCATAGACTCTTCTTTTGTCTTCTACTAAATGGCATTTCTCTTATCAGCATTCATAAAATAATCACTGTGTTTATACTAGAAATTATTTAAAGTAAATATTTTGATGGAAGAATAGGTAGTTTTATCAATGTTAATATAGTTAGCTTGTATTCTAAAACTATCACAAGTTTTGCTACTTAACTTTCATTTCCCTAGGCTAGTAAGAAGGGAACAAGGGCAGATTTCACATGTTAACTGTGAAAATATTTATGCTAAACAGAGTGCAATGATACCATGGTGCACTAAATAGCTGTGATTTGCAGTAAATGGTTCTAAAGGTGAGGAAAGAAGTGACTTATCACATGGCACAGGGTGGTGTGTGTTCACCAAACACAAAAGACAGGGAGCTAGAGCAGTCACCACCAACATTTACATCATACACAGTGATTTGATTTCAGCAAAACAGTATCATCCATCAAGCTGATGTTGACTTTAATTGCTTTGTTTTTGTATTTTTTGTACTTATTTTGTAAATTTCTTTATGGATAAACATACATGCATTACATAATTCCATGTTTATACTAGTTTAAGCCCACTTTGGAATTTGGGGCTTTTTTTCCTTTTTTCCTTATTTTAAAAGGGTTCTGTACATTACTCAAGTTTCAAAACATGGCCAACACAGCTGGCCATATAACAGAAAGAGTATCACTCCCATCTGGTGGCAGACATTAAAATATTGAGCATAATCCCAAAACAGAAATTAATCTAATTCCAGACTACACACTGGTTAATTAAACTCCTATTTCAGAAGTGGAAACACACTAACTGACAAACAAACTACCAGAGGACCTCAATTCAAAGAAGTGCTTCCAATATATTAACTACTTTGGGTATACATACCTACTGTAAAAACATAGCAACTTAAGAAATGTTCATATTAAAAGACAAAATCATATTTATAAAACAATAAAAATATTTTATAGTCTTTCAATAAAATATTAATATATGTAATACAGGTAAATTTATAAATCACAACTTAGTTACTTATATTCAAATTCTGTTCACATATGTGTGTATGTATACTATATATGTGTATGTATACATACACACATATGTATATACATACATATGTATATACACACATAGTATACATACATATATACAAATATATACTATATATACATAGTATTGTATTTGTAAACATGCTATTTGCATACATACATACTACTTGTGTGTGTATATGCACATACTATTTGTATGTAATATATATGTATGTATACATACATATGTATTTATTTGACAAGGAAAGATGAAGAGATTTAGCAGTTTTCAATAAACTTATGATACTTAAGGTACTTCATTCACCCCCAAGTTTTCTTTATTATTATTCTTTTTAGAGATGGGGTCTCATGCTGTTGCTCAGGCTGGAGTGCACTGGGGCACCATCATAGCTTACTGTAACCTGGAACTCCTGGGCTGAAGCAATTCTCTTGTCTCAGCCTCCAGAGCAGCTGGCATGTGCCACCACACCTAGATAACTTTTATTTAAAAACTTTTAGTAGAGACTGGTCTCGCTGTTTTTCCCAGGTTGGTCTCGAACTCCTGGCCTCAAGTGATGCTCTTGCATTGGCCTCCCAAAATGTTGGGATTACAGGCATGAGCCACTGCTCCTGGCCCCAAAACCTTATTTAAAGACACATAATCTGAAATACTTTTCAAGGCAAGAAAAATATCATCCAAAAATGAAAATGGAACTTAGTATGAAAATAAAGGTAAATAAATAAAAATGGGAAAATATACTTGGAAATGGGTTAATCACACTATACATGAAGTAGATCAAAGATCAAACCGTCTTAATGGAGTTCACATCATTCACTTTTAGCACATCCTTTACCTTTCATGCAATTTCAATTCTTTGACAAACATGCATGCACAACTTATGGTAATACTGTAGTGTCACCATAGCAACCACCCAAATGTATTCATTTATCAATATCATGAATAAACCATGAATTAAGGTGACTCTCAATAATGATATTCTCTGGATAGATGGAAAAATGAGTGTAATGATGCCTCACTTTATATTTTGATTATTTCAGTAAATTCTTGCATAAAATGTATATTTTGTAAATTCTGTAAGAAAGTGTATGGCATAGCAAAAAAAAAAAAAAAAAGAGGCACTGGATCAACTCTCAGAAGTTACTTTGCTTCTAAGTGTTCATTTATTTCTGGAATCACTTTCAGCTCTAAATCTTCTAATTTTAAATCTGAACCTCCTGTTTCCCTGATTTTCATTGCACCAAAGTAATGAACTATTGTTGTGAGTCACAAAAAATTTACTCCTGTTATAATAAATTATATATAAATAGGGAGAAAATTGATTACTTTTTAAAAATATAAAATTGAAATTTTAAATTTTAATTTTTTAAAAATATATAAAGTGCCAATTAGCTTGAGATAATTATTAAATTTTGGAGTAAAATTTAAAATGGTTCAACTGTAAAATTCACCAGAGCCTAATTTCAATGGGCCCCATGAACATTGCTCAAAATAATATTGGAAATGATTAAAGAGAGCTCCTCTTCTTAGGAGGTTCCTTCCCTATTTGGCTACTTTAGAACAGCTCATTAAACATCAACGATATTCTTTTATCAGACGTTTAGTGTTATTTATTAAGTTTCAGGTTAATCTTCTATTAAAAGAAAGAACAAAATTTCAGCAAATTCTATTCTGTCTCATTTTGATGGCCAGTGCTTCATTAGCTTGCTGAAAAGGCAAAGGTTGAATTCTCAATAACTTAAGAGGTTTCTGTTTTAATTATCTTTTGTTAATGCAATAAGCAAATCAATGTTTTTATAAATCTCCATTAAAATATTTTTTCTAAAAAGTATCCAAATGAATCCCTGTATTAGATATGACACCTATATTTTATTAAGTGAAAGCCATTACCATTAAATGGTAAAGAAAACGGTACTGAAAGCAAGCCTGTATTACTATAAGGATACCATTAGGCATTTCTAGTCCCTTTAAACCATCTCACTTATCCTTTCAACACTGTTATGATGTAGAAATTATTATTATCTATATTTTACATTTAAGGAGCTGTTAAGTAATCTACTGAAGCTATTACCAGGAATACAGGATTCACAATTGAGCCTCTCTGACTTTAAAGCCTATGCATCCACCATCTCTGCTCCAATGATATAATAAATTACAAAATTGCAAATGAAATTAAAACATTAATATGCACTTCATACAGAAAAAAATAATTGACCTTATAATTTTTCAATTATAAAGAAATATCTTTGTTTTGAATTCTTTCCCTTTGAATAGATACAAAATTATTTTTTGTATATTTATCTTATATCTAGCAACCGAACCTCATTTTCATGTTACATTCGTAATGATATAAAAATTACATCCCAAAGAAGGCTTTATTAGTCCTTTTCCAAAATTTACATGGTACATTATTTTAAAAGATTGATCCTAGTCTTAGAATTTTTATTAGAAATGACTGCAAAATTCTATTAAATATCTTTTTAGTATCTAATGATATAATCTATTGATATACTAAAGTATTTTTATTTGTTTTCTAAATATAGGCCACCATTGTATTCTTTAAAAATCCTGTTTTTTTCACACATATGCTGATCTTTTCATATACTGCTGGGTGCTATTTACTAATAGCTTATGTAGGTTTCTTTTTGCATTTAAATTTTCAAATGTCATAGAATCATCATTGTCTTTTTGTTTAACAGTTTTAGAATGTGACTTAAAAAATTAGCCGGGCGAGGTGGCAGGCACCTGTAGTCCCAGCTACTCGGGAGGCTGAGGCAGGAGAATGGTGTGAACCTAGGGGGGGTGGAGCCTGCAGTGAGCCGAGATCACACCACTGCACTCCAACCTGGGCGACAGCGAGACTCCATCTCAAAAAAATATATATATATGGTTCTCTAAAAAAATGATTAACGTTCTCTATATTTTTCTATGGTTGGAATCATTTAAAGAACATTGGAATATCAGCGCTACAAGCATCTGGTAATATTCAACTAAACATCCATCTGTTCTGGTGCTTTTTTGATAACTGATCTTTAAACAGCTCTAGTATTTAAATGGCATACTACAGTTTTCTACTTTCTCTTGAAAATATTTTAGTAATTTATTTTTTTCTAGGAACTCATTCCCTTCCCTTAGATGTTCATGCTTCATCAGTGCAGAGCCACACCTAATATTCTACTATACTTCTTTTAACCTTTCTTGTTTCTGGAGTTACTTCTGCTTTCTCATTTACAATTTTATATATTCTTTCTTTATATATTTTCCATAATTTGTGCCTCAAGGGGTTTATGTTGGTCATTTCAAAGAATAATCAAATTTTGAGTTTATTTAGCCATTTTTACATTTGCATTCTATTCTAGTGATTCCAGTTTTCCTTGTTATCAAATTCTATTTTCCTAGTTTCTTTTGATGTTTTTTTCTAATTCCTTAAGATTCATAGTTTATTTTTTATATCTTTTCTTTCTTCAAAGCTATCTAAAGCTAAAATTCTATACTGATGATAGCTTCTACTGGATGTGTCTATTTTGTTAGGAAGGGATCTTCTTTTTCATTAACTCATATAGAGTTGTAATTTCCCTTTGGTTCTCAGAGTTATCTAAGAGTGTTTCTTAATTTCCTAATAATTTTTTTTAGTTTTGTAATAAAGTTGCCTAATAAATTGTGTTAGTTTTCTAATAAAGCTTCTTAATACAGAATGTGACCTATTGAAACTCCCTCCTTTTTTGAATTTATAAAAATTTCAGACACTTTCAAGGACTAAACTTCCTAAGATGAATCCCTTCTCATTAGCAGTTTCATAATTTTAATAATGTACAATTTTTCCAAAAGGAATCTTGCCATTTCAACATTATGAAATAAATGTATAGGCCTCATATATATCATTATTGATATAAGGTAAGGTTTTGTGGGATATTTTAAATACTCATAAATAGTAAATTCTTAATGTCATTTTTCTCATGACAGTGAAAGAATTTTACTCAGAACCCCATAACTTCTGTTTTTCATTTCATACCTTATCCATCCTTATTAGAAACTGTGGGATAGCTACGAGCATACTGTATCATTGCATATTGCTATGAATTTTGTTCAATTCATAAAGTTGTGTTTATGTGTTTGATACAACCGGGGCCTTGGTTTGGTTTCCTCTCACAGTTCCAGTTTGCTTTAAATGTTGAGCAAGAAGTTTATAGCTAATATTCCCTTATCTCTTCTTTCCTATTTGTAAGTCCTTTAAGGGTCAACAGTCACATCAGTCCTATCATGAAGGTTTAATTCCAAGGGAAGAATTAGTTAGTATTGATAACACAGTCATGTATTGTAGGGAAGTAATATCATATGGAAAATCCTGTCTTAAAATTCACATATTTAATTTTTTTAAATCAGTATGGAATACTAGGAGGAAATATAAAGCACATAGATAGGAGACTGGAAGGATGTTAAGACTACTTACAGTGCCAAATCTCTGTATGAAATTCAAGAAAAGTTTTAAGCATTCTACTGTATTATGTGAACAAATATGAATTAGCCACTTCACTTTCCTTAATTTGAGAAAATATTTTAATGCATTGCTTTTGTCTGCAACAGAAGGACTTTAGATAACTGGACTAAAAGGCATACGAAAAAGACTTTTTTTTTTTTTTTTTTTTTGAGATGGAGTCTCGCTTTGTTGCCCACGCTGGAGTGCAGTGGCATGATCTTGGCTCACTGCAACCTCTGCCTCCTAGGTTCAAGTGATTCTCCTGCCTCAGCCTTCTGAGTAGCTGGGTTTACAGGCATGTACCACCATACCTGGCTAAGTTTTGTATTTTTAGTAGAGATGGGGATTTGCCATGTTTGCCAGGCTAATCTTGAACTCCTGACTTCAAGTGATCTTCTTGCCTTGGCCTCCCAAAGTGCTGGGATTAGAGGCATGAGCCACCACGCCCAGCCAAAAAGAATTTTTAATTATAATCTTAGGTGTGCTATTACTTAGATAAGCTAGATTCAAAGGTAAAATATAAGTTTATAAATTTTAACACATAAGGCTCTATAAGTGTAATATTGTGCTAGCCCATGCCTAATTCACTTATATCCTTCTCATAAATGATACAGTATTGGTTTATGACTAGCATGAGCCTGAATATATAGCCATCAAACAGGAAAAACAAAAGCTACATTTACTCAATGTTTGTTTTATACCAGGTACTGTATTCTAATATTTTGTTTCATTTAATCTGTATGATAAGGATTAAATATACTTATATGTACTCTTAAGTGTAAACTCCAAGGCTAGGAAAAGGTCACTCACTTTTTAACTGATCTGGCAGAAGTACCTTTTAGACCAGATTGTTCTGACTCCAACATATCTCCTAAGACAGTCTTTCTCAAGCTATCTATGATGAAAGCCTACATTTTTATTATTCCAATATCTCACAGACCAATATTTTATAAAACACAACATAATGAATAATTTTAAAAATTAAACATATACAAGTCCATATTTTATATTTAGGTTCAGCAGACAAAAAATTACTGTCAAATTCCTATAAAAATTTCAAGTGTTTATCCTCAATTTTGTTCTTACTGGAGACCATTAAAAATTCATGAATCAGGCCTAGACCACAGGGTACAATCTGAGTAGATGGCCAACATACTTCCTATCAGTATTAGGTAAGCATATCAATATTAGGTGTTTCTTACAGAAATTTTTATAGAACTAACAGGAGTCATGACTGAATGAAAAATATGCATGAATCTCATAAAATGTTCTCCAATTACATACAAAGATGTCCACATTCTAATCCCTGGAATTTGCAAATGTGCTACCTTAAATGGCAAAAGGGAATTTGCAGATGTGCTTAGGTTAAGGATGTCAAGATGGAGAGATTATCCTGGAATATATGAGTGAGCCCAGTGTAATCACAAGGATCTTCATAAGAGAGAAGCAGTAGAATTAAGATTCATCGAAGGAAATATAACAGTTTAAGCTGAAATCGGAGCGATTTTGGAGCATTGTGCTGCTGGCTCTAAAATGGAAGAAGGTGACACAAACAAGGAATGCAGGTGGACTGCAGATGCCGAAACAGGCAAGGAACTGTATGCTTCCCTAGAGCCACACTGGTCTTAGAACTTCTCATTCCCAGGACCATACAATAAATGTGTTTCATATTAAGCTAATACATTTGTGAAAACTTGTTATAGCAGCAGTTGGAAACTAACACAGATTTTGGTACTTGGAAGTGGGGCACTGCTAGTAACAAATACCTAAAAATGTAGACAGTGGCTTTGGAATTGGTAATGAGAAAAGGCTGGAAGAATTTTGAGAATCATAATACAAAAATTCTAGATCTCCTTGAACAGACTGTTATTAAAAATAAAGATTTGGCCGGGCGCAGTGGCTCACGCTTGTAATCCCAGCACTTTGGGAGGCCGAGGCGGGCGGATCACGAGGTCAGGAGATCGAGACCGCAGTGAAACCCCGTCTCTACTAAAAATACAAAAAATTAGCCGGGCGTGGTGGCGGGCGCCTGTAGTCCCAGCTACTCGGAGAGGCTGAGGCAGGAGAATGGCGTGAACCCGGGAGGCGGAGCTTGCAGTGAGCCGAGATTGCGCCACTGCACTCCAGCCTGGGCGACAGAGCAAGACTCTGTCTCAAAAAAAAAAAAAAATAAAATAAAGATTTGGTTAAAGGCTCTGCTGGTGCAGACTAAGAAGGAAGTGAGGAGCATGGTAGAGAAAACTTTAACTTCTTGGGGAATATCTAAGTTGCCATAAATAGACATTGGTAGAAATGTGGACATTAAAGGAGATGCTGGTGAGGCCTCAGAAGGAAATGAGAAACGTGTTATTGGAAACCAGAGAAAACAGAATTTTTATTTTATAGTGGCAGAAAGCTCAGCTGGACTGATTCCTACAATTATGTGGAAGTCAGAATTACAAGTGATGAACTTACATATTTAGCTGAGGAGATTTCTAAGCAAAGTGTTGAAAGAGTGGCCTGGTTCCTTCTTGCTGTTTACAGTGAAATGTGAGAGGAAAAAGATGAATAAAGGGAATAACTATTAAGCCAAAAGAAACCAGGACTTGATGATCGGGAAAATTCTCAACCTATGAAGACTTCAAAAGGCTAAAATTAGGAGACGTGCTTTCAAGAAAGCATATTTGAAGAGAAAGCCAATTTTATGTCTGGATAACATTTTCCTAGTGCTTTATAAGGATTAAAAGGTCCGAGTGAAAGGAGGGCTCTTTGAAATGATTAGGGATGTAATTCGTGGATCCCCTCAGCCACTTCAACAGAGGCCAAAAATAGAGATGAAATTATCCAAGAAAGATCTGTAGAGGAGCCTGTTTTTCTAATGGAGTGAATCCTAGAGATGTACATAGGAAAATCACAATGTTCTTGAGAATCCTACAATGGTGGTAACACCATCAGCTTGGACTGAAATAGGCAGAAAAGGGATGAAATGCACGAAGGCTGATGGACACTCAAAATTCTACAGGTAGGAGATGGCTGACAAGAATACTTGGTTGAAAATATGTGCAACCCTTCATGAAAATGAAGAAATAATTCTGGACTAGGCCCAGAGAGCAGACTCAAGCCACAGAGGATTATTCACAGGCCTTGAAATCTAATGGAATTTTTCCATGTAGATTTCTACATTTCTTGAGACATTTCCTTCCACTTTATCCCTTTTTATGTAGGAATGTCGGTAACTGTTATCCTATGCCTGTCCCTCCGTTGCATTTTGGGAACATATAATTTGTTTTGTAGTTTCACAGCTACACAGATGGAGAGGAACTCTGCTCAAGGACAGATTATAAAGAGATCCTCAGCCATACCTAATTTAAATAATTTGGATAATGAGATTTGGGACTTTTAAGCTGATGAAATTTAGACGACATTTTGACCTTGAGTTGATGCTATGATTGGTTGAGACTTTTGGAGACCTGAGAATGTGGTGAAATGTGTTTTGCATAAAGGAAGGATCTGAATCTTTGGGAGCCAGAGGGCACACTATGGCAGACTGAATAATGGTCCTCAAAGTAGCTCCATCCTAATCCCTTGAAACTGTAAATATGTTACCTTAAATGGCAATAGAAGCCTTTTTGAATGTGATTGGGTTAAGGATCTTGAGATGGGAGGATTTTTCTGGAGTATTTGGGTGGACTGAACATAATCACAAGGGTCCTTATTGGAAGGAAGTAGGAAAGACAATTTCAGAGATGGGATGCAAGGACAGAAGCAAAGGTCAGAGTGCAAGAGAAATTTGAAGATGCTACATTGCTGGCTTTGAATAGAGAGAAAGAGGTCAAAGAAGTGACGTGGTTTCTAGAAGATGGGAAAAGCAAGAAAATGGATTTTCTTCTAGAGCTTCCAGAAGGAATGCAAGCCAACCGATACCTTGACTAGGATATTTGACCTCTAGAATAATAAATTTATGCTGCTTCAAGCCACTAAGTAGATAAGAATTTGTTATAGCAGCCACAGGACCATACAAATGCCTCTAACTATTATAATTTGGTAAAAAAAAATTTACATCCCAGGAATCTCAGAGTTAAAATAGCAAAGAGTATGCTTAACAAGACACTAAAAATTAACTTATAACACTTAAACATCCTGATGATATTTTTCTCTTGACAGTTATCTTATGGAAATGTGACAACTGTGACAACACAAAAATGGAACATCTCATCACTCCGACAGGATGAATTCTGCTTTGTAAACTGAAAGAAAAGTAATTTGATAAATATATATTGCTGTTGTATAGTCAACACAGTTTTTCATAATGGTGCATTAGCATCTGAAAGTGCAGGAGAAATAGTTTATTTAGACTTTGAATCCATTACCATAAATGAGGGCCCCCTTCACCAAGGACCCCTTTTCAATTATCTCATCAACTTAATTTCAAAAATCATATGAATAGTTTTTAAAAGCCACTTCAAATGTTATAGGGCAATGAGATTGCCCATAGTTCAGGCAGTAATATATATTCAGTAATTGGAATTATGGCATGATTTATTCTCTTTTAAGGATGTCTAAGTTTTTTCAAGAGTCAGGATATAATCACAATAGAAACACATATATAACAAAGTGGTTTCAAAGCATCCCTTACCTGTGTAACAAGTGGCTCCAACAGCCTTTCCACTGTTAGTGTTCGGATTTCCAAACTTTTGGGGTCCCATTTCAGAATGATAGGTGAAGTTGCCGAAGTCATGCTCCCTATGGGAACACACATTATCAGTTAGAAATAATCATCTTTGAAATAAATTGTAACTTTGGTGATTCAAAATGAGTAAATCACTGAAACTTAGAAAATACTGGAAGATAGCCTCTCTGGTCCAACCTGGTCAAATTAGAGATGGGAAAACCAGACTAGTACACTGTGAGGTGGCAATGTTGGAATCAGATTAAAAACTGAGTCCTCTTCAGTATACTGGTGTACCTTAGGCCTGCTTTTGGGACCCAATAGCCACTGAAATATTTCATTTACTCAACAATGAGTATGCATACCTATCTGCTATATGCTGTGAAAGATTTCGGTCTTGCTCTCAAATAGCTTAAGGTTTAAAGTTAGAAACAGCCAAATATGGGAACAATTAGGTCTCAATGTGACACATGTTGTGATTAAGAAACACAGAGAGGACTATGGGAGAGGTGAGGAAGGGGCATCAATGTCGGTCTGGAGAGAACAACAAAGAATAGCAGGAAGCAAAGTAAATCCACCAATGATTACTAGATGTAGGAACCCCTTTATAACAAAAGGCTACTTTTTTCTTCACATCATAACTGACCCCTGAGAACATCATACTCCTTGGGGCAAGAGTTTCAGTCTCTTAAATAAGAAAGACACCTTCAAACTAAGTGCCAATGGTTCTGAAAAATTATCTGCTACTATTTACATGCTCTCTGATTACTCACTACATTTACATTCTTGTCCCATAAAATCAGTGACTGATAAGGTTATTTATTTCACTCTAAAGCAATCCTCTCTTACCTAAGAACAACTGACATGCACGTAGCAGTCTCCACGTAACAAGCAAAAAATTATAGTTCTAGCCCCTCCCCCCCAAAAAAAATTACACATTCTATCAGGGGTTTGTTTCTTTCATTAAGAAATTGCTAAATACATTCTGACATCTAACCACTGGACAAGCAACCTTAGATTGTACAAACCGAATCTGAATGATTTGCCTTAATACCAACATAAATCAAAATGCCCATGGCTGTTCTTTTATTTTGAATCAATGTCCCCATTCAATTACAACCTTATAAATCAATGTAGATGATTATTTCTACTAGAATTAAGATGACAAAGAATGCCTATCACAATAGGCACTAGTAGAAATGTGCCTCTTTACTGGCTCTCCTACAGCGAATGCTTTTGCAAATAGACCCAACCAATTTGCTTTAGAAAAAAAGTAGAGGCAAAGACACAGTGTGCTGGTATTTTAACTCTCTCCAAATGCCATGTTTTAAATAAACTAAGCATAGCAATCCAACCATACAGACCGATTTAGATTTGGGTTTCTTCATCACAACAATAGTTGGCACCGACATGCTGCCTGTCCTCCAAAAACCTAAAAACACTTTACACATTTCCCATTCACACTACCAACTGCCACAAAGCAGCTCTGTCATATACAGAATTCTGTGGCTGGGCAACACACCTTCTCATGCCATAGAAGGATAAAGATGCCAGATGCTTCCTGCAGACACTGGGATACCTTCATCCCTACTGAAGCCAGACCTACCTAAGTGATCTTAGTCCAGTACTTATGATACAGCTATTGCAAGTTTCTGGAGAAGTTCCCTGAGAACCTTTTTCAAACTCTGATGGAATCACAAGTGGCATAATAATGATGATGAACAAGGAAGTTCTGTAGGAAAGCTGGATACTCAGTCATGAAGTCATTGTAACATGATAGTGACAGGTACTGGGTAAGACTGCATCGAGAATTTCCATTATAACATGGGCATGCTGGTAGACATACGCTGATAGATCAAGGAAGGCACATAAAATTATAGCTGTTCCATTATGTAACTTTTAAAACATGACAAAAATGCTGGGGAAATCACAACAGAGACATGAATCTAGCATGCATCAAGCAGAAGTGAAGGATACTCCTTAAACAAAGATCTCAAGCCAACTATGAGCCAAGAAGCAAGAGTTAATTAGGGCCTTCAGTCCTGAAGGTCACAGAGCCCTTATAAATCTAAAAATAAAAGAACAATAGTTCCCAGACAAATCACTCAAGTTAATTTATTCCTTTGAGGATCAGTCTTTTCAGTCATTTCTTGTGACAAAGGTAAAATTCAGTAGCAAAGAAAAGGTTACACGGTACTAATTTGTTGAAGTGGACGAATAAGTCCTAGAAACGTGAAATGCTGTTTTCCAGCCATGCTGTTTCTGATACAGTTGAGACTAAAACCAGGAATTCTGTCTCTACCCCATAGTCTTTTCACCATTTAGTTTACTAACCTTACATTAGCAATGAACAAAAGGAGTAGTGGTGGGGACTGCAAAATCCCCACCTCTAAACCCATGATGTTGATAGGCAAGATTCCCTTTGAGTTGCCTCTAAGGGGCACTTTAGCTTCATATCAGCTATTGAGCACAAGGTAGAAGAAGGTAAGAAGCTCCCCTGCCTGTGATACCTCAGCTGGTATCATCTTTATAGTTTGCTGTTTCTAGAAAAAGTATTCCCATCCTGCATGTCCTGCTACTTTCAAAACATTGGATTGCTTTCTGCTGTCTGTATTAGACCTTGTAGTAGGAACATTTTCCTTAAAAAATCCCTTGGCCAATTGGAATTGCATGAAAACAGAAAAAAAAGATTCTATTCCAGGATAGTAATCATAACCATAGTCTTCTAGATTCACTCATTAATGATCTTTGCCTCCAGAGTTCTAGCATGAACAAATTAGGGCAGAGAAGGCAAAATAAGTCAAGCATCCTCTAGAGCAAAAAGGGAGGCAATGGTAGTCAGAAAATAGGAATTGATGATTTGGTGTGTGGCCCCTCTGACAAGCACACACAATAAGGTGACTCCTAACCGAGAATGTCATCCCACCTGTACATTCAATATTTATGAATTAGGAAGGACAGAGAAAATGCACAGGCGTTTGAGGTAGATTGGAGGATTTTTCATCAAATAGTCATTTCCTCCCCATCCTCACCTCCATGAGAAGAGAATATTTTCCTATTCCATTGCTATTGGGCTTTGGCTAAAGGAATGTTAAGGAATATGATGTGAGTAGACATTTGGAATGTGCTTACTTAGTTGGGCTTCTCCTCCGTGCTACTGCCTTCTGCCATAAGAGTCACAAATAACCTACTGGTCCAAAAAGAAAGAAAGGCATATGGAGCACACCTGAATCTGAGCTGGAGCTGAAGCCAAGCACAGCTAAGTTAAGCCTAGTCAGCCAGCTCTCAACCAAACCATCAACACATGATCAAGAAGTATATGTCCGCTGTTGTATGTTGCATGCCACTGAGATTTTGCTATTAACTGTTAATCAGCAATAGCTAACACAATGGTATCAAATAGACTTTTGTTTAAATTGAAGCCCTGCCATTCAAGAATTTATCATATACTCTGGGCCAGGCATTGTTCTAGGCAGCAGGGCTACATCAGTGGACAAAACCAGCAAAAATATCTGCTGTCTCAGCAGAGATCACATTCTGGAGGGAAAGACTGAAAATAAACAAATAAGGAAAGTATACTGAAAAAAAAAATTGAAGCCCTGCAATTTATTAGCTCTGTGATATTGTCCAATTGCCTGCCCTTTCTGAGTCCCAGTTTCCTCAAATGAAAAATCAGGAAAATAAGGATTTCATAGGCTTATTGTGAGGATTAAATAACTTAATGGATAGAAAGCATGCTAACATTCCTGGAAATATTTGTTATCATTGTTATTGTCATTATTTTCTCAAATTTAAATTTTCTTTTTTGGCAATTCTTTATCTCTGAAGTAACAGGTAAACACTCATTAAAATAGAGATCCAGATTTACACTCCTCTATGTGGAACAACCAAATTGACACAAACGAGAAAACAAGAAAACAAATCAAGTGTGCAGTCTCACGAGCCCTTCATCTTTCTGAGGATAAAATGATATATAGTCTCAATTCCATCTGTGCAATTAATACAGTCTGTTTGCCCACAAAAGAAAATTTACATAAAGCAAATAAATTTCTTCTCACTGATTTGAAGTCAAAGTAAAAAAATCATATTTTACTTACCTTTGGTAGAGAGACTTAGAATACAGACTGGATACAGTCAAAGAGTGAAAAACGAGATTGTAAATAACAAAAGACAACAAGTTTGTCTTCTTCCATACAGCACAATGTTACAAGCCTATGAGAAAGCTCCTAGAATTTTAATTTCTGAGGAGAGTTTCTTCGTGAAAAGTTTTATCTGGGCACAGTGGCTCATGCCTGTAATCTCAGCACTTTGGGAGGCCACAGTGAGTGGACTGCTTGAGCCCAGAAGTTTGAGACCAGCCTGGACAACATAGTGAGACCCAATATCTACAAAAAATACAAAACTTAGGTGGGCATGGTGGCACAATATTGTAGTCCCAGCTACTCAGGAGGCTGAGATGGTAGGATCACTTGAGCCCAGCGAGGTCAAGGCTTCAGTGAGTCATGATTGTGCCACTGCACTCCAGCCTGAGCAACAGGATGAGATCCTTTCTCAAAAAAAGAAAAAAAAAAAAAAAAGACAGAAAGAAAAGTTTTAAATTGTGTTTCCATGTAAGGTAATAATATAGCCCACCTGGTAATACTTCAGATAATTTCATATTCTTTCTGTGGTGGTTAAGAAAGAGGCACAGGCCAGGATGCTATCGGCCATTTGTCACTCATGATAGAAAATACAAAACCTGACGGAAAAGAAAGTCAGAGCAAAATGTGCTCCTCTATGAAGCAGCCAAGGGTTAAGGGGCTTGTTTCCTTGGACAGTGTCCTGATAAGTAGAAGCTGACTCGAGTTCCCATACCCCAAGGAATGCCTTCAAATGCCAGATATGTTAATGTAATGCAATGCATCGTTCACTGCAGAAATTCTCCTTCTCAAACCTTCCTGGAAAATGTCTTTGGAATTCTCTGCCTCACCTTTCTAAGTTATCTCCATTCTTTCTACTGTTCTATAGCAGCACGATAGTCCAGGATGCTTTCCAGTTGCCAAGGGGACCACCCAAACCTGCTTTCTCTCCACGAAGCTCCAGGTTCAGATTCTCCTCATGAATTTTTTTCTTCACCAATACTGAGCACTACTGCCATCAAACTCCACAAAGCTTTATTATATGATAGGCTAGCTTTAGTTGATACAAAATTCAGAAGAAGCGAATGACTGATAATGCCTGTCATTATCAGAGAGCTGTGGAGATAATTCACCTACTTCTGCACGTATGATGTTGAGTCAGTTACATTACCTAAGCTTCAGTTTCATTGTTTGTAAAACAAGGATGGTGATAACATTATATTATTAAAATATTTGTTCTGATAATTGGTGGAATAACTGCACATGCAAAAGTGATGGTTTTTCTTCTTTGCAATGTTGTCTACATGAGTATCATCCTAAACTTCAAGACACCAATTAGGGTAGGGATGCCACTGGAAATCTCACAAGACAAGATGCCTGAAAAAACAGATTTACTGAGAAAGGGAGAGAGATGAGATAAGGTGAATTTTCTAAATTTCTCCAGCATTTCAAGAATCAAGTCTGAAAACCTTGAATTGCTTTTTTCTCTGCCTTTTTTGCATTTATTTCTTTAAATTTCTCCCCTATTTAGGGTAGGTGGCAGGTATTATTAGTAACATTAAATTGTTTTTTCCATGAGTAAAATAATACTGGCTAATGACCTTTTACTATTACCACCCACTTATAAATGAGGGAACTACAGCATAAAACAGTTAAGAAAGTTGCTCATGGTCATAAAAGTTGAACTTTGGCTGGGTGCGATTGCTCATGTCTGTAATCTTAGTACTTTGGGAGGCTGAGATGGGAAGATTGCTTGAGTCCAGAAGTTTGAGACTAGTCTGGGCAACAATGATGAAACCCCATCTCTACAAAAAAAAAAAAAAATACAAAAATTAGCTGGGCGTAGTGGCGCACACCTGTAGTTCTACCTACGCCGGAGGCTGAGGTGGGAAGATGGCTTGAGCCCAGGAGGCAGAGGCAGAGCCGAGATCATGCCATTGCACTCCAGTCTGGGTGTTAGAGTAAAACCTCATCTAAAAATAAATAAAAAAACTTGAACCTAAATTGTCTGGACATCAGAGTTTATGCTCAAAACCACTCTGGAGTACTGCTTCTAGAGAAGAATCCTAAGGCTTAGTTACACCCTGGAGCTTCTGAATCATGGGAGGAAATAGAGGTAAGGACACAAATAAAAAAATGAGGAGCCAGCCATTTCTGAAGAATGAGAAAGGAAGAGGCAAGAGAGAGATATAAAGGAATGTTAGACTAGATGAGGGAGACACCAACAGCACGTGTTCTAATACATATGTGGGGCTCATGGGCAATGTGGCTGCTTTTCCTGGTGAGACAGAGCAAGTCTTGAGGTCAGTTTCCCCAAGTTACCATTGGTCTTACGTGGTAAGAGTCGGATGCTGACTATAAAGCTGGGCCAGCTAGTGAGCAACACAGGGGCCTGGCAAAGTCAAGAGAAGAAATCTGTGAGGTGTAATGCAAAGTAGACAAAATTTTGGCCCAGTGACCTCAGCCCCCTTGTGTTGTGCTTATAAATATCTTACATTACAAGATCAAGGGGATTTTACAGATGCGATTAAGTTTACCAATCAGTGGCCTTTAAAAAAGGGAAATTATCCTGAATTATCTGGGTAGAACCAATGTAATCACATGAGCCCTTAAAAAGCAGATCTTTTGGCCAGGCACGGTGGCTCATGCCTGTAATCCCAGCACTTTGGGAGACCAAGGCGGGAGGATCACGAGGTCAGGAGTTCAAGACCAGCTGGCCAACATGTAGAAACCCCATCTCTACTAAAGATACAAAAAAATTAGCCAGGTGTGGTGGTGGCCACCTGTAATCTCAGCTACTCGGGAGGCTGAGGCAGGAGAATTGTTTGAACCCGGTAGGCAGAGGTTGCAGTGAGCCGAGATCATGCCATTGCACTCCAGCCTGGGTGACAGGGCGAGACTCCATCTCAAAACAAAAACAAAACAAAAACAAACAAAAAAAATCAGATATTTCTCCTGGCTATCGGTGGAAGAGAACATGATAGAGATACAGCAGAAGGGGATATAGGACGGGTAGGGCTAAGGGAAAAGGCAGAGGGATTTGAATTGAGAAAAACTTAACCTAGTTGCTAGATGGGCCACATAAAAAGCATGGAAAAGAATGTGGGTGGCCTCTGGGAGCTGAATGAGTTCTGGCTGAAAGTCAGCAAAGAAATGGAGGTCTCAGTTCCACAACCACCTGTAACTGAATTCAGTCACCAACCTAAATGAGGTGAGAAGTGGATTCTTCCCCAGAGCCTCCAGTAAGGAACACAGCCCTATGAACACCTTGATTTCAGCCTTGAGAGATCCGAAGAAGGACACCAAGCCATGTTTGCCTAAACTTCTGACCTTCAAAAACTAAGTAGTAATACCCTGGTAAGTTACCACATATGGAGTTTGGTAACTTTTTTACTGACTGTATCAGACAGTCATGGAGGAAGGCACTAACACATGCAATAGGAAACAAATACAAATAGTTTTCAGATTTGTGTGTCCATGACAACCACCTACAGGCCATGCTAACACACAAATTCTGGGACCCACCCGAAGAGTTTCTGATTCATTAGGTCTGGGGTGGGTTGGAGAATTTTCATTTGTGACAAGTTTGCAGAGGATGCTGCTGCTGCTAGTCCAGAAATGATACTTTAAGAACCACTGTTGTAATCAGGAACCATCACCACACATGCCAGTGGGGGAGTAGTTATCAGGAAGATATGGGATATCTCTGCTCAGACCAGATGACCAGTAGGAACAACGCCTCTTTATTTGGGGACCATAAAACTAAGCCTTCCAAATATGTTATCTGAACTATGACAGTGGTTCTAATTTTCTGTTAATTTTTTTTTGAGATGGAACCTTGCTCTGTTGCCAGGCTGGAGTGAAGTGGCACGATCTAGACTCACTGCAACCTCCGCCTCCCCATTTCAAGCGATTCTCCTGCCTCAGCCTCTCGAGTAGCTGGGACTACAGGCATGCACCACCATGCCCAGCTAATTTTTGTATTTTTAGTAGAGGCAGGGTTTCACCGTGTTGGCCAGGATGGTCTCGATCTCTTGACCTCATGATCTGCCCGCCTTGGCCTCCCAAAGTGCTGGGATTACAGGCATAGCCACCGTGCCCAGCCTGTTAATTTTTTTTTTTAAAGTACCTCTAGGATGTGGATACCCTATTGTAAGAGGGGCTATTTTCTGGAGCTGAAGAGAGTATCTGTGTGTATGTATCACAGATAGGAGCAGAAGTTGAGGAATAAAAACCCGGAGAAATCTTTTGTCTTATTATATACATATCCCTAGAGAGTAAAAGGCACCCTGGCTCCCACCAGAATACACTCTTCCATGACAACACCATGTCCAAATGGAGGTGGGAGGAAGATGGCATTTGTCACTCTTCCTGGTGCTACCATGTGTATGAAAATTGCCTGGTCTGGTGGCCAAACTATGGGAAAGCCCTGCTTCTTATCTTTCTCCATTAACTCTGCTCAATCTAAGCTCATTTCCCCTAACTTTGACTATAACGAGATAGTATATCATCCATCACTATTCTTTACACAATAACCATTCAAAGCCCTGGCTCAGTGAACTGAGAGGTGACCCAAGATGCAAGCTGCTGCTGTAATTACAGGATCTGTCACCCCTTTTATTCAAAATTGCAGTGATATGCAATGTCTAAGTAGTTTTTGCTATTTGCAGTGAAGGCAGGGTGGGGTGCGGGTATTTCTGCTATTGCTAAAGTATAGTTTAGCACTTTCCTCAAATATTACAATATTTGCAAGACTTCTATTCTTTGTAAACCCATACCTTTTAACAAAACACTCAAAGAAATGCTGCTGAACAAAAATATCATTCTAATAATTTGAAAATATTACCATAATAATACTCAATGTCAAAGCATAAATGCCTATTAAAGAATGCCTTAATAAACTTATCAAACTATTATACCCTTCTCAGAATCTCCTTTTTCTTCTACCCAAATAAACAAAATGTTACCACAAAACTATATATAAAGAAAGCTCCAAAGCCTCAAGTCTTTCAAGGTGGTAAGTTGAGACTAATAATATATGGCCTAGACTTTGCTGATTAAAAAGAAATAACCATGTCCATATCTCACTGAAATGGGTTTTTATACTTACAATAGCACACTCATAAAATTTAATACTCTGTGCCAATTTTATAGAAATTCACCACTCCTGGAGTATGCTAATACAAAGCCAGTAATTTGAAATTGAAAATAAAATTTAGTATCTGTCAAATTCATTTCCTTGCTTTTCACTGCATTCATAGTCTTATCATTTTAATTCATTTTGGAAACATACACAGACTCAGTCTACTCCTAAATTATGGGTTGTTTTCCACTTGAGTGTGAACCTATGTGATATCCAGGTAAGTAGTGCTTACTCTATATGCCATGTGAGGTGTCCAGTGTCCCATCAAGGACCCAAATTGTCTAAATGAAATTTCTTGACCAACGGTTAACATTGTTCAACTTGCTTATTATCCTTCAGCAACACCGCAATTCAGATTTGGACAGTAGATTCCCAAAACTGAAAATCAGAACTGTTAGTATTCCAGGTAACATATCTTGAGGAATTATCTTTATAGTCCAAAAGTAACTTTAAATTATTTAATAGGAACATAGCTTCTTTGGCAATTAATTTATTCTTTGTTCTCCTGCCTATAAATTAGAATTTCATGTGCAATAACTATATATCTCAAATCTTCACCAGAATCTCATCATTTCATATTTAGATTATAGCAAACTAGCCACCAAACTGCCTTCCTTTAGTCTCACTGTAAAATTTAGCCCAAACTAATTATCCTAAACATTGCTTTTCTAGAAAACCAAAACAACTGCTTAATTCTCTTTTCCAACAAGCCCCAACTCCTCTTTGTAACCAGTCAGATATTCCACTTTCTGACCCTGCTCTATTGGATCTTATTTCTTTAACAAAAGTTTTCTACTCTGATCAGGGTATAACATTACAACACATGGTTCATGCCTCTTCCTAAAGTTTCTATCTGGGACACCTTCCTTCTCATCCTCCAATATCCAAATACTGACATCCTCAACCTGAATCTTCATAACCCCTGAATCAAGACTGTATTTACAGTCAGTAACAGAAGATCTTAAAATTTTTCTTAACTGGCTTATTAAGAAATTGCCATTAGTTTGACATAACTCACCAGGTTATAAACTCATTAAGACATAAATTCAGCTTTTCATTTATTTTCTCTCATCTGCAGCATATAGTAGAGAGTTAGGCCCTTCATAAATGTTGTTGATTAAATGTAAACATATGAAATATCCAAATATTTATTTGTACTTTTCAAGTAACAATTCTTTATATTTTCAATTGTGGGTCTATTTCCTAGAGAATAATAGCTTTTAAAATATCTTTCAGACATATTTTTAGACATATTCTTATTCAGTACTTACCCAGACCCTGAAAACACATGACATCTTGGTATTATTTAGAGAACATAATTTATATTTCAGGTTTACTTTTATTTATGTATTTTAGAAAAATGTATAGTACATATTAGAACAGGATACTAGCTTATTTAACATGTGTTAAATTGTACCCCATTTTTGTTCAGGAAAAAGTAACTTTGAGACCAGTGATATTTGATTCAGTTCTGATTTCCACATGAGTAACTTTGTGCAAAGTATAGTTCAAGCTCTACAGATTAGCCCACAATGCCTCCTAGGAAGTCTTCCTTCTCACTGACTCAATTGCATTTTGTCTTCAAGACCCTCTCAGGTCCCAACCTCTTAATGAAGTCTCCCTGTTTACACAAGCCCTAGTGACTTTTCTTTTCTCTGAATTCCATTAGTATTTAGAATGACTTTAAGTCAATTCTAATTCAAATACATGATTTAAATACAAGTTGCCTGTGTTGTTATCTATTTGATTTACCTAAGTTTTGTGCCTTCTAATGCATTCAGGAACAGAGGCTCTTTACTTTCACAATGATTAGCAGTGTTGGGCATTACTCAAAATGCTATGAGTACTCATGGGCTTGATTCTTTGCCAAGTTCAAGTTTCTCTCTCTCTCTCCACACACACACACACACACACACACACACACACACACACGCACACATTATAGTTAAAATATAACACAAATGTTCTGATGCAGGAAGGAGATTTTTTACTGAATGCACCACTTTAGCTGCTACAGACCTGGAAAAATAAGTGTTCTCCTTCAGAATGCCTTCTATATTCTCTTTTTTAAATGTAGCTTTTATTTTGTTACTAGAGTCATTTGAGTTATACTAAAACTAATCCTTTTGAACCCAACCCAGATTTCCTACAATAGTTACCACAATATAATTTGAATCCCATTCAACAAGGTGTTAAAAACCCTCAAATTATAACAGTCATAAAAGAGTTAATTTTTAAAGTAATTTTCATAATAAGATATCTTTACTTAAAAGTTAGACAACCAATTTTAAACGAAAAAAAACTTTTAATGAGGACTTATGTCCAGAATGCATTAGAAACTCAAATTTAATTACAGTGTTTTTAAATAATCAATATAAATAAATTTTACTTTTAATGCAAGAGTCTAATGCTTCTCAATTATTTCTTTGAAAGGCTTTGATATTCTAGCCAAAAAGTACAATCCCATAATGCATTATTAAATAAAAGTTTTCTGTCTCTTCCTTCATTCAGTTATCCATCCATCATTCATTCAATGCCTATATACTAACTACCCACTGTGTGCAAGCTCCAGTTAGGTGATGTGGGAAACATTAAAGTGAATTAGACATGCTTAATATTGATTAGAGAGATGAGCTTTGTTCTGACTCATCAGATTGTAAAAGCAGGAACCATTCACCAAGAGGGGAGCCCTCACAGAGTGAGCTCTGCTGGGGATGGGCATCTCTGGGACCATTAAACCATTTCATTTCAACTTGGCATTTAGATCAGGCAGTAGACAGGTAACAAACGGCAACTCCGAATTTTGAATGTATTGATGGAGCCATATTAAGTATTTTGTGCAACAGAGTAATGGGAAAATAATCAATGATCTTTTGAATTGCTGCCAGAAAAAATGCAGAAACAAATTAACCAAGGCTATGAAAAGGCATCCAAGTAACTCTAGGATGGAGAGTCAAGGAGACAAAGTAATCACGATATAAAGAAAGAAATGCAGATATTTAAGAGCTATTTTCAACAGTTAAGTGGTTATACAAATACTTAATTAGTACCTAAGGACTTGTATTTTTAAAGCAAGCTCTAGTGAATTATTATATTTTATTTTAAAAGTCGAAGTTAAATCCACACATGTGCTGGTGAGTTAAAAAGGAATTAAGTAGCAGAAACTCATAGGGAAATTATTTAAGCCTAATAGACCTGCCTCATGCAGTTTCCTGTGTCATAGACTGGCTGATTCACTGGATCTAAAGTAAACAGGTACTGCTTTGTGTCCGGTGGCAGCTACAGTAAATGAGAAATAATTCTCCTGCATTGTGTTAGCCTTGCCCCTTTCAATTGAATTATGAGTCTTGAAAGGTCATAACACATTACAGCAATTATATTTGCCTAGAAGTCTTTCACAGTGAAGATTGACATTTCAGCACAAGTTGTGTTCAGCATATATACTCCTTAGTAAATCATCTTATTAAGCTTTTGATACAGAAAATCATATGTAAAAAAGAGAAACAATAACCTAGCTTTCCTTCTGGTCATCTGTGGGATTTAATTTTGTATTTATGAGCCAAAAAATACCTCAGGTAACATGCTTCTGTAAATATAAAAAAAGGAATCTACCATGGCTTTAGGAAATGCAAATGAGGCCTGTTAATTTTGTACATCTCAAGATAGTATATTTAATTTTGTACATCTCAAGATAGTATAATCCTTTCCATTAATTTCATGATATTTACATTTCAACAACAACGATTTCACTGAACACTACAGGTCATTGGCCAAAGTTTATTATAATTATCAATAGTTTCATGTTGCTATCATCAAGTCCTGGTATGCTGGAGTGAATGGAAGTCCTTGGTCAATCACTGAAAGTGACAACATCTGTATCAGACAGTCATGGAGGAAGGCACTAACACATGCTGAGTGCGCTGTCTCGGCAGTTACTGTTCAGGCACTTGACCTATGTTACCTTATGCTACATTCACACTGCTGTCAGGTCAATAGTGATAGTATCCCAATTTTACCCATAAGAGAGCTAAAGCTTGCTTTTCCAAGGTTAATGGAATTCAACCAAAGTTTGTTCCAAATCTGTTTTTTTCCAAGATACAATTCAACTTCCTGAAATGTGTTCAATATGTTATTTCACGGGTGGTAAGTCTTGTGGGGCTGAACAGGCTAAGAAAATACACAGCTTCAAGAAACTTCACAGAAATATGTGGATAATAAATCCTTAATGTATTGTTTAAGGTAACTGAGTGTTTAGGGACCATTTTTGACCTTTCTGTTTGTCAGAGAAGACTAGACCTTTCTAACATGCATCTCTTGATACCACTCTGGAGATAAAAATGAACAGATAAGGGATCTAATCCAATACGGAAGGTCTTTGTTTCCTGAAAGTCCAAAACACCATCAAATAGCTCAATACATGTGGGCACCAGCCATAATCATTCTAAGGTGGCTAGAATCACCTCAGGTGACACATCTACAAATGTATGAAACCATCTGTTTCTACCCTTAACTCCTTCCCAATTGCCTTATTAGAAGATAGGGCTTGGTTCTTCTTTCCTGCATCCCATCCCTTCCTGCCTCCTGACTGAGGCCTCACTCCATCAATTTTACTCTCTCTTCTGTATCCTCAATTTCACCCCTTTTCTGGCTCTTTCCAGGCAGTGGAAAGTATTGTCCAATTAAAAAAGTAAAATACAAAATAAAAAATACATATATCCTTCACCATCCTACTCCTCACTTGACATTCTATACTTCCCTTCTCTTCACAGCCTAGCTTCTTGAAAGGGTAGTCTATAATGCTTGTTCCACTTCCTCACTACCTACTCATTCCCCATCCCACAACAATCTGGCTTCTGCCCTCGCCATTCCACTGAAATTAGCCTTGCAAAATTACAAATGATCTTCTAGTTACTTAATTCAATGGACATCATGTGATTTCCCAGCTTATACACTAAAATTAGAAAGATGTGGAGAAGATTATCATGGTCTCGGGGAAGAATGACAAGCAAATTTATGCAGCATCCAATATTTTTATAGTATGAACTCATTTTGTTATATATAGACATATATCTGGATATAGAGAATATATTTGCATATAGAAAAAGTCTGGATAGATATACATCAAAATCTTAACAGTAGTTATGCTGGGCAGTGGGATTTAGGGTGATTCTTATTCAAAATTATATATATTTTTCACCTTATACATTTATATATATTCTAGTTACATAATGATCACACATTCCTTATCTAAATAAAAATCAATAAGTAAATCATCTCAAAATACCCAGGGTCCTCTTTTAAAATCTTATTTGATCACATAGAAATATTTGGCAATGTTGTTGTTTCTTTTGTGTCAAGAATAGAATACTACACACTCCTGGTCTTCTTGTACCCTCTCAACATCTTATTCTTAGTCGTCTTTGTACCCTCTTCTAGACCCATGCCCTTCATGTTTCTGCTTTGGGCTCCATCACTGTGTCTCATCTCTGTCTGCTCTAGTGCCGGTGTGGTCTCATTCATGTCAGTGTCTTACTTTATGCTGAAAACTCCCACATCTATTTCTTTTCTTTTTCTTTCTTTTTTGAGACGGAGTCTCGCTCTGTCGCCCAGGCTGGAGTGCAGTGGCGCGATCTCGGCTCACTGCAAGCTCCGCCTCCCGGGTCCACGCCATTCTCCTGCCTCAGCCTCCTGAGTAGCTGGGACTGCACTACAGGTGCCCGCCACCACACCCAGCTAATTTTTTTTTTTTTTTTTTTTTGTATTTTTAGTAGAGATGGAGTTTCAGTGTGTTAGCCAGGATGGTCTAGATCTCCTGACCTCGTCATCCACCTGCCTCAGCCTCCCAAAGTGCTGGGATTACAGGCGTGAGCCACCGCACCCGGCCCCCCACATCTATTTCTTTAGCTCAGTGCTCCTTCCTGGGTTCCAGCCTCCTATATACAACGAGTTACTAGGTTTCCAAGAACTTCAAAATGAACAGGCTTAAAAGTGAACTCATCTTTCCACAACATTGGTCCAACTCCTGTGGTCATATGTCAATGAATAGAACTATTATGTATCGGCCGGGCACAGTGGCTCATGCCTGTAATCCCAGCACTTGGGGAGGCTGAGGCAGGCTGATCACCTGAGGTCAGTAGTTTGAGATCAGCTTGGCCAACATGTTGAAATCCTGTCTCTACTAAAAATACAAAAATTACCCGGGCGTGGTGGCAGGCGCCTGTAATCCCAGCTACTTGGGAGGGTGAGGCAGGAAAATTGCTTGAGCCTGGGAGGCAGAGGTTGCAATGAGCTGAGATCACGCCACTACACTCCAGTCTGGGCGACAAGAGTGAAACTCCATCTCGGAAAAAAAAAAAAAAAAAAAAAAGAAGAAGAACTATCATGTCAAGCCCTGACAGCAGAAATGCAGTAGTCATTTTTTTTTTCTTTTTTCCGTGACAGAGTCTAGCTCTGCCACCCAGGCTGGAGTGCAGTGGCGCGATCTCGGCTCACTGCAAGCTCCGCCTTATGGGTTCACGCCATTCTCCTGCCTCAGCCTCCCGACTAGCTGGGACCACAGGCGCCCACCACCGCGCCCAGCTAATTTTTTGTATTTTTTAGTAGAGACAGGGTTTCACTGTGTTAGCCAGGATGGTCTCAAATTCCTTTCCTTTCTCACCTCCTACAATAAAAAGTTCAAGTCTAATAAATTCTATCAGCACCTGATTGACAACCATCTCTTCTTTCTCTCTCCACCACCGCTGCCTTAATCAAGGCTCTTGGCATTTTTTTACTAGATTATTGAAAGAGCCTCTTGGCTGGTCATGTTGCCTTCAATCTTAGCCCCTCTAATCCCTTCTTTATCCCACAGCCATAATGGTTTTCACAAATACGAATGACATCATGTCACTGTCCAATCGAATAGCCTCTGATGACTCCCACTGCCTAAGAATAAAGTTCTAAATATATTAAATCTCCCCCAGTACAGTCCCATTACTCAGTATTTGCTAACTGTGCATCTTAAGTCTTTGTGAACTCTAGACCTAGTGAACTGCTAGCTGTTCTCCAGACATCCCATATTCTCCCACTCCTCTAAGACTTTTCTTGTGTCATTCCTTCTAAGCCTTTTCTTGTGTCATTCCTTCCAAGACTTTTCTTGTGTCACTCCTTCCATAGGCCAGCTTCATCCCTGTTTTCCTTACTTGACTTACTTTGGTTATGTTTTCAGACTCAACTCAGGCATCACTTCTTGACCTGTTCAGTGTCACCCTCGATCTTAAGAGGACACAATGCTTCCCTCGATTGTGCCATAAATCTCACTCTGTTTTAATTGTTCGGCTCATTCTCTTTCACACTAGAATACTTAGATTCTTGAGGATGGAACAGTGAATTTAATATGTTTGCATAAACACATAAGTAAATGATTGGCATTAAAGGAGCAGCCCCTTCCAAACTGAACGAATTATATGAGGAAGATGAAAACAAGGTCTCATGAACAAACCTGTCCACAAAATAGTATAGTATCATTCTCCAAAAGTCACTACAATAAATAGAGCTGCATCTAAAGGTATTTGTTCAACCCCAGTACTGACAGCTTAAACAGCTCAACATTCAGGAATAGCTCCAGGAAAAAAATCAGAACTTGAGTCAGAGCCATCCCTACTGATAAGCATAAGGTCTCTTGCAGCCATTTTGCTGCAGGAATACCATGATGTAATTCAGGGAAAACAGCAAAACAAAGTGGGAAAACCAGCTTCTAGTTATATCTGTACCTCTCAGCCACCAAAATTATTCTCTTGACAAATCACCTGCTTCATCTGAAATTGTAGGGCAGCAACTTTATGAGCTTAAAAGAATCCATTGGTCTTCTGTATTCCCTTTAGCACTAAAATGATTATATCATTTCAGTGAAAATGCTTTTCAGCAAATTATTTTCAACTCTTATAAATCAAATTCTATACTATGTATGATTAGCTGGGGCTTATTTGAGAGGTTCCTTAAGGACTGCTAAGTGATGTTTGTTAAGCAAGTTCAAACACTCTTTCATATACTGGTTTTACTGACCTCGCAGAAGGTGAGCATAGGCTCTGCAATGGTTCTTCAATAATAGAGATAGAAGACCTGTCATCAGTGGGTAGAATGTTGGTCTACACTCCTCCCTCTCCTCTGACCAAAGATAGGTGGAATGAAATGCTTCCTTTGACTAGTTGGGAAACAGAGGGAACAAATGGACTCAAATACTAAGACAGAATTATATTTGAGTGTAATTTAGTTAACATGGAAAACAATGCATCTCACAGACATCTTTCTTCACTCACCTCTCAAAGCCTCCTGCTCTTTCTTACCCTTGTAATCACAGCTCATTCAAATATTGGTCATCTACAGGTATGGGTTAAGGCTGAATCTGTCTCTCCAGGTTAAGGAGGAGAATCATAATTATCCTATGTAAAATATGTGGGATATTTTCCTTTTTCCATTTTTTAACTGAAGTTTGGAGATGCAGCCAAACAAGATGTGATAGCAACTCAGCTGGGGACTTCTGGGAAAGGTTTTCCTGGACTATATGGACATGTCCTTCTCCCCTGTGCACTGTTGTAACTAGGCATGACACTGTTGCATCTATCTGTGACTATGAGGGGAGATAATGACAACAACTGAGAATAACAGAGTAGAAGGATGGAAAGCACTTATATCTCTTATGACAATCATACATTAAATTAACCAAGACTGAAACAACCCTATCTTTAGAAACAGCAAATATGATTTCATATTATTTGCAGCCCCAAACCCTCCTAATACTACTGACTGTTTTTCAAATAGCATTCTTTGTGTTCAGATTGATGGACTTGTAGTACTTTTGAAGGGGCTGGCAAACTACAGCCCCCAGTGAAAATCTGCCCAGCACTCGCTATTGTAAATATAGTCTGTATTGGAACACAGCTACTCTTTTTCATATCATCTATACTCTAGTTGCTTTTTCACCACAATAGCTGAGTTGAGTAACTGAGACAGAGACTGTATGGCCCACACATATGAAATATTTATTATCCACCTCTACAGAAACATTTTGCTGCTTCCTATTATGTATCAGTGGATTTCAGGTGGGGGCTGTATTACTCACACAATATTCTCCAGGGGCCATTTTTGATGTCCCAATCATTGTGAAGTAATTAAAAGGCCAGCATTGTTTAATGGAGTGCAATGTTAAAGTCCCACATAATAACGGATATTCTCACTCAAAACACCAATAGTGATCCTACTGAGAAATACTACTCATAATCAATATAATAACCCATAACATAACTTGGGCCTTGGGCCACATGGATTGTTCTTTACATTATACCTACTACCATGGCAACTGTAGGTCTGGTAGATTTATTAGCATAGGTAAATGGCAATCTAGAAGCATCGCACTATAAAAAATATTATTGATCCTCATTAGCTATTTGTTGATAAACAGAAGAAATATATTTATTGTTACTTTAGAGGATTTTTTTTCATTAAAATTTTCTGGTTAGGGGTTTATTTAGACAAACTGAATACTCCAAGTTCTGTTCTAAAATACAAGTTGTTTATGCACACAATTTTTATCGAGGAATATTTTATTTTATACTCATGAATTTTAAGTGCTTTTTACTTCCAATTTTACACAGTGGTTATAATTTCTTTGGAGTTCTTTTTATGTTAAGCAGTATTTATAAATAATGATAATTATTTTGATTTCTGCTTTAATAAAAAGACCTTAAAATATTTTATTGGAATGAACTAAATTAGCCTCACTATGGAATTTGGATTTGAAAGAAAGACAAAAGATATGCATCTAAAACCACTGCGACTGTTTCACAATCAAGAAATATATACCCTTAAATATATAGTCTGCTAAAATATATGAAAATTACAGGGATTTTAAAATATGTAAATTGCCTTCATAGAACAATTTAAGGAATATAAAACAAATCTATCCTCAATGGAATAAACCGTAAGTCCAAAAAGTCATAATTCACCTAGAACTGTTATTTTTAGACGGAGCTTGCAATACTAATAACCACGAAGGCCAGAGTGAGGCATGCTTCAGTAAGACAACGGGGTGAAGGAGCAAGTGGTTTGGTCCTTTAGAAAATAATCAAATGGCACTTCAGCTTTTCAGATTTTAACTATGTACTTTTTTTCTGCTTTAGAAAGTACACATGGTGATAAGAGGAAGGCATTGGGTGCTCTAAACTTCGTGTTGCAAATATTATTCCAGTTTATTCAATCCTTTTTTGTACATGGAGAGTAAGCATTTCTTGTACATGTATAGAACAAAACCACCTAAAATTCTCCTAAACATTCAAGAAAGACATGCCCCCAACTTCTCCGTCTAAAACCTGTATGTTACATATACATATGACAATGAGTATGTAACAATCCCCTGGCTATTCAGCAAACAATAAATACTAAGGTACTTCTATCTGGGAGACACGTAGTGGTTTGTTGACACCGGGCAGTGTCAAAGTTCTTTCAGCGTGGGCCCCAAGTATGAATGATCCTCACATATGAAATGAGTGTAAAATATTCCTCAGTTGGGTATACAGAGAGGACCGATTCTAGAGAGCAAATCTCTGGCAGAGAGATTACATACAGGACTACACACCCAAGTAGAAAACTATTTGATTCAACAGACAGATAAAAGCAAAATCAGGAGTTACCACATAAGGCGTTCAACATTATGAGCACAGCACACAGAGGAAAGGAAAGCCTCCAAAATGACTGTGCTTAGAGAAAATGCTGAGCAAATATACTTGAGAAACTCTAGGACCTGATAAAATAAATGCAACAGAAAAAAAAATCTGCCAGGGGGCACGTAAAACAGGTTCCTGTGATCAATGAGAAAAGAACTCAGTAAGATAGACTTCACAATGAAGGGTTTCAACCAGCTTTCAGTGAAGAAGTGGAAATTGTTATCTAAATATACTATAGATTTTTCATACTTTATCTAGGTATGCATACAATAAAATGTACATTATTCTCAGTTTAAAGCACAAACTCAGTCATTTCCAAAAAAACGTCTATGTTGGTTGTAGACATAATTTGTAGGCCCACCCATATAGCATCGTTTAACGTGTGTGTCTGGAATTGATGGCTCCTACGTCACCATCACAATCAAGGTTCTAATGCCCAAAGGAGCAAAAGATACATAAATGACACCACGTTACAGCAAGACTTGGAATTACACAAAATAATTCACAATACTTGGAAGATAATTTTAAAATACAAATAAATAAAGTTATCCCAAATTCTTCTTTTAGCACTTTGGGTATTTTATGCTAGACTATTTGTTTCTGTGTCTTACATTATGTATACTGAAAGTTTTTCTTTATAATTGGGACCAGTGTACATACTGTTTTAAATAACCCATTTTTTCGGTCTCTTTTACGTAAATCAGATTTCAATGTCAATGTGTGTTTCTGTGTAAAAATATAGCTGCATCATAGACTATTAATATTTAATTTTCCTGCCCAATTCTCTGATGGTCTCCCACTGTTTTAAATGTTCTTGGAATTTAATTCACAGAGGTGACTAAGTAACAACACAAAGACGTCAATGCCATTAAAAGAAGTTCTGTTACTCACAGTTAGGAAATCTGTTACTCACAGTCCCCAACAGGAGGGGGCATGCTATGCCATGCCTTACAGTGCCACGTGGGGAAGCACCTGGGTGAGTGAAGGAGGTGGCAAGGGGAGAGCAGGTCCCAGGGTCTATACTGTGGTATGGCAGGAAGGAATGAATAAAGCAGGGTAGGTTAAGTGTGAGCAAGGTTAAGATTGGACAATCTGAATACTTTCAGCATGCTCTGAGCTGTAGAGGTGATCCTTGGTTGTCTGATACCTAGCCCTAGGATGATACAGGGCAGGGGAAATATTGGTTTAGGGTATAAGAGAGTTAAAGAAAGGAGCTGGCTGCTTTGACTAGGATATGGGCTTTGGATTTGTTGGTTTGCAAGTGAGAAGTGTGCTCCCAGGCAAGTTGTTTGATACGTTTGGAAATCTGCTAGCTCTGCAGGGACAGTCTCTCCAGGTTCAGCAAGGCACAAAGATGCCAAGACATCATAAAATTCAGAAAATTTAAAAAAACGTCATTAATACACCCATACAGATAGGTGCTCACCGAGCGTCCCTTCAGCATCCTTTCATCCCTCTCCCATCTATCAAGACATTGAGATCATAAATGCCTGTAGCACCTGGCTCCCACTCTTCCTTACCCCACCTACTTCTGGTGTTATTCTTGATGATCTCAGCATCCTTGTGTCTGAACATCTGACCCCCCAACCTGTCTGACCTTTCCTTTGCTCCATCTCAGCCACACATTCCCATAACCACATCCTAGGCCTACTAATCACCAGAACCAGCACCACCTCTAGAGAGCAGTGCTTGGGACCATGATGGCAAAGGTTTAACCGCTCAGAATTGTTAAAATAATTAATCCACTCAAAGCTAGGTCCTACTTATGTTAAAAAAAAGATGGCCAATATGTGGCCAAGATCAAAAAGCCTGAAAGAGCATCATTACAGGTTTGGGAAACAGGTACTCTTTATTCTTCTTTATATTCTTTATAAACAGGTGCTTTGAAGATAGGTCAGCACCTTCAAAGGCAATTTGATATTAACCATTAAAACATTTATTTTCATATCTTTTAACTTAGAAATTCAACTCCCAGCAATTTATCTTGCTGATAAAAACTTTGAGAAAAATGATTCTCACAATATTTGGGAAACCACACGAGGGCTAATATGGCTGGCATAGTGGAAGCAATAAGGGGAAGGGATGGAAGTGGAGAGCGGGGAAGGAGACAGGAGGTCTCAAAAGTCCTAGGAAAGACATAGACTTTATTCTTGGTACAACAGGAAACAAATGTGGAATTTTCAGCAGTAGAGCTAAATGATTAATTGGCTTACATCAATTAATATTTTGTCCTCCACAGTGCACAGTGCCACCCCAAAGGCAGAGTTGCTAGGGTTTCTGAAAAATTAACTAAAGGGTCAGAGCTGCAAAGAGTGGTGAAGAAAAAGGAAAGAGGACAAAGCTTCTGCCCATGAGACAAGAGTCACAGATCGTGAAAAAAGTCTAAAAGGCCAGGAATAATGTGACCTTAAGAAAATAAAATTAATAAAGAAATTGCAAGTCAGAGGCTGTCTTAAAGCCATAGGAGAAAAATTCCATTAAGGAAAAATAATTTAACAACAAATTAAGTGATATTTATGGTTGAAATCAGAAATCAGCAGGAATCATCTGAACTGCTTCTATGGAGCAAAAAATAATTCAGTTAGGACCGCACATTTAAATGTTATTAATTCTTTAAAAGCACAAATACTTACCTATCCTATAAGATTTTTATAAAGAAAAAATTTTGTTGTTCTATAATTGACAACCAGATATTGAAGCAAATTCACCAATTTTTTTTTTTTTTTTTTTTTTTTTTTTTGAGATAGAGTCTCATTCTGTTGCCCAGGCTGAAGTGCAGTGGCTCTACCTCGGTTCACTGCAATCTCCACCTCCCAGGTTCAGGCGATTCTCTTGCCTCAGCCTCCTGAGCAGCTGGGATTACAGGTGCCCGCCACCACACTTGGCTAATTTTTCGTATTTTTAGTAGAGATGGAGTTTGATCATATTGGCCAGGATGGTCTGAAACTACTGACCTCAAGTGATCTGCCTGCCTCGGTCTCCTAAAGTGCTGGGATTACAGGCGTGAGCCACCATGCCCGGCCAACCTCACCAATTTTTTAATGTGAGTGTTTAAAAAACATGTTTCTGGTATAGGAAAAACCTAGGTCAAAATACCAACTAGTTTCCACAACACTTTCTCAAGAATGACTTAAAATCATGAATATGGTTTTTAAAATAAATGGACTATCTATACCTATGTGTACACTATTAAAATATATATTCAAAGAATATATATATGCAAAGAATTCATCATTCCACACTACAACACTTATGGGCTGGCACAGTGTCAAGGCTATTCAAAGAACAGTATATTTCCCTTCATTAAATAAAATGTCTGTTTTGAAAAGTATACTTTTAAGGCATCGAATATCAAAAACCTTGAACAAATAATGTTAACCCTTTCATAATGTGCAGTCATACACTAAATAAATTAAAAATAGGCTCCAAGAATAAATCATCAATTGAATATTTTGGAACCAGGATTTACTTATGCAAAAAATTTCTAAATCATTTGAAGCACAAAAGATCAACTGTAAAAGTACACTATCATAGAATTCCATTTTAATATCAACAACAGAAAGCAAGATTTAATAGAGATGTACCATGATATTACACGGGAGATAGACCATATGTTTATGAAGACAGAATTCAATTTGTGTTGTATTTTCAGTTATGGTATAATGGGGCCTGAAATAGTGAAGTTGCACTTTATGTGTTCTACCGGATCTGTCACGCAGGACAGGAAATCTGCTATGAGGGGGAGGCAGCAGGCAGCGCTCTGCTGGGTATTTACAGGATGACAATCATCCCACAAACTTCCCTTAAAGTAGCTCTGAGAACATGGATGCCAACCCCTCCATGGCACATTTCAAACAGCTCTGGGAGCTTCTTCACTCCTTGGATTCATACTCTAACTTGTTTTATGGTTTATAGCAAAATAGAAATAACTGAAGAAGCATAGGCTTTTAGAGTTGGAAGAAACCTGGTTCTTTGACACAACACATTCTTTATTTGATGGCAAAACCATCTACATCTTTAGAGGCAAGTCTGTAGCACTTGCCTTCATGTTTGGGTGGTGATCTCACAAGATGATAACGCTAAAATGCATTCCCTGAGCTGTCGCCCATAAAGCTTTTGGCTTCAGAAGCTGTCTTGAAGAGAAGCAGTCATTTAGGAAGTGAGACCTAGGGACACGCAATCTTAGAAACCTGAATCTAATTATACTTCTTTATCAGAGTCACAATCGATGCTCAGGACCTCAGCAAACATTATTAAATATTTTAAATTTTATTGATATAATATTTCCATAAGCATTATGGGAAAATTGTTTATCTTATTAGTTTCTATGTTCCAGTCTCCCTGCCCTCATCTCAGACCCCTCCGAGATAACCCACCACACCAGCTCCATAGCAACCATTCTAAAATATAACACATATTGTCTCCCTACCTAAAATCCTTCAGCAATTCCTCCTATCACACAAGGCTGTTCAGCCAGCCCTGTTTAGCTTTCCAGATTCATATTCATTTCCCACACCTTTCCCATGTCTTCTGGACTCGACACACACACACACACACACACACGCACATACACATATATGCACACACACACACTCTAACCATCTTGCCATTCCTAGTGTGTTTTTGAGAAAAATAACTACATATGCACAGAATTGGTAAAATTTGCACAGAGCAAGTTCAAGAAGTTTGGAAAGGCTTTACTATCACAGTTTGGTGAACGGAATGGTGAAATTTCAGGCTAATGGTACAAATTTGGTTATTTTTCTCAAAAACATATCCCTCTCACTTCCCCACCCAGTGGTCCTGTTTCCTGGCTAACCTGTAATTAGGGTTTAACATCAAAATCACACATCCTTTATCCTGAAAAGCCTTGCCTGAAGCCTCTGTTCTGGGACCACTCCTCCCTGGTTGTGCCTTCTGTATCTAAGAACAGAGCACATTGTATCACAGTTGATATCAGGGCCACCTCAGAAGGCCACTTGCTGTGTTCTATTAAAATGCTGCTTGAAGAACTGATTCCTAGGATTCAACTTCTGGTTAGCAGACATAAAAGATGATGTAGCTCCCACAGGAGATTTGTTTTCCCACCATTTAATCAAAATAGATGGAAGTAGAAAATGGTCAAACGTCCCTCCTAACACACACCTACAACCACTCATTCCTTCATGCCCCCAGGCTGGACCAGAAAAAAATACAGACCTGCTCCAAGAAGCCCAGAAATCTCCAAACTCTGCCAGAGGGCCAAAGAGAAGTTTCTGTAGCTGGACATTTAACTCATCAACTATTTACAAAGGGCAAATACCTCCCTTGAGCTAAACATTATTCTCAATTTGTCTATATCACAACACCAAGGAGGTAACTGGCAGGTTTATGATTGTTGTCACCTTGGGACCAAAGGCAAAGTATCAGTGTTTTCACTCTCGTTGTCACTGGGCCCTGATGCAGATGATTCTTTCTTTAGGCTCAGGAGCAAGAGCCTCGAGTCTGTCCAGTTCCTGGTCTTTTTGCTGCTTCTCCAGGCCCCTCTCCTCAGCATGTAATCACATCTGAGCAACTGGATGCTTCCACCACAGCGACTTTCAGGCTTCTTTAACTCCAACCCACAGTAAGAAATACAATTTCCATGTTTTATCTGCATGCGAGGCATACAAACATGTAGCTATGAAACTGAAATAAAAGTTTCATAGTATCTATTTTTTCAGATGTCCTTTTCTGTTATATTCTACCATTGTTCATTGGACTTCAGAATATTGATTTCCCAGCCCCCTAATATGACTCTGCACTCTCAAACATTTATACTTCTTGTAGAGACATGTAAGTACCTAATTTTAAACTATTAAGAGCCATAATCTTCCATTTCTCAATTATAGCAATTATCATATCACCATTAATTCATCAAAAATTGAGTCTCTATCACATTATAAAATGTGTTCCTCTTGATCAGCCCCTCTTTTTTCCTGTGTATCTCATTTTATAATATCCCTTCACCAATATTAGGATCCAGTAACACTGAAGTACTTAAAGTTCCTTCCTATCTTTTGAGATTTTATTCAAAAAATTATGGAAAATCTCCCCAAATACATCAATTTGCACACTCATGCCAATCCTTCTGGACTTGGTTTCTATGTCTTTTGTGTGCCTTCCATGACACATCTATAATGAAATGGAGACTCCTACTATGCTCTAAATGCAGTACCACAAATTGCCACTAAGAGCAAAAAGTATGCTCTGCCATAATTATTTGCATACCTGGCTCCGGAGACAAGAACAAGGGATACATTGCTGAGCCCATGCCCAGACTGGGGCAGAAATCCCTTCCCCTACATCACACATACCCACACAGTTCTGCTCACAGTACTCTACACTTCTCACCAGAACTGATCTTAATTATGTTTTATTTCTATCTCCCTTTCTGGAGTGTAAGCTTTATGATTACAGAAACGGTATTCCCCTCAATTATTCTCACAGAATCTGGTTTAGAAGTCAAAGCACAATAGATTTTCAATCAATATTGATTGAATTAACTAATTAATTCACTCCCATCACCAAAAAGATGCTGGTGACTTAGCTTCTATAGGCCAATCTTGAACCAGCAACATCTATTTGATTGCAGTCCTCCCCGGCATTACCTTTCCTAAAATATCTTCCAAATTGCAGAGTGCTTCCTGAATTGCTCTTCTTTTCACATTTTCCAAACCTTTCTCCAGGCTCCTTTCATCAACTTCCCTCACCTGGTAAACATTCTTCAATTTTAATTACATGCTTATTGTGGGTGAATCACAATTGAAGTAAATTTAGAAGGTGAGATATTTGCTAACTGCAGACAAAAAAAAAAAGCCTAATGAAATTCAAATATCTTTCCTTGCTTATTATCCAAATTTACAGCTGTTTGCATTGCTCTTCTTAATGAATATAGCTATTTTCATATCCAGCTGAATCCCCAATCTCTTTCTTGTTTCTCTTTAAAACTGTCTATCCTCCCTCAGAAATCAGGGATAATCTTTTCTTTTTTTAAACTGGATTTGCCTAGAGTTTCTCTCATATTTGCTATGAAAAAGAAAATGGGGAAGTTCCCCTGCAAAGTAGTAGAAGGAAAGTATAGAAAACAGGGAGGGAAAGAGAAGTGGGCAAGGGGAAAGGGAGTATGGGGAAAGAGAGAGACTGTACGGGAGAGAGAGAGAGAGATGTGTTCCATGAGACTCAAGAATTCTTTCGCAAATGATTTAAGTCAAGTTACAGAGCTACTATTCAGTATGAGTCTGAGACAGATTGGTTCAGTGGCAAAGCTCTAATAATTTTACTATAACATTTGAAACAAAGTAAAAATATGGTGACATTAATCTTCAAGCCATTTTATGTATTTTTGACCTAAACTGATTTTCTTTTTCTTCCATTTACAATCATGAAAACTTCAACTTCTCACCTAAAAATAATATTTATAGACTGTACACATGCATCTCAATTTTGTTGTATGCTTTCTTAAAATAGGGGACATCAATTACTTGAGATTACAGGTCTATATTCTAACAATTTGAATAATTTTCCCAATCTCCATATGGAATCCAGAAAGCACATATATAAAATTGAACTATGATCTATGTGATGATTATAAGACTTTTTGTATCAAATTCATGCAAATTGCTGGCTCGTGTCATTTCAGAATGATATTCTCATTACCATTTACTTAGAAGGGAAGAAATAGATGGAGTGAGGTGGGAGAGACTCTTACAAGAGTCTAGATCACAAATAGCTGATTAGTGTGGCTGTTTCCTCTCCAAAGTGACTGGTTAAAATTGTACATGGGTTACTTGCCTTTGTGAGTATATATGCTCAAGTCTATATAAATAACGCTGGCAAACCTCCCAGAAAATGCAGTAGTCACAATTGCACTAAAACGATGAGCACAAATTTCTTCCTACCATCAGAAAATGGCAAATAACATATACAAGGTTCAAAACATCCTCTTTATAGAGAACAGCTAACATGCCATTATTATCTCTAAAACAACGAAAGGCTTTTCATTGTAACAACAACAAAAAATGCTGATAGACTATGACTCATGAACATCTATCTCCTACAATCACCTCCTAAAAGGCTTATTTATTTCAAAACAATAAAAACCTATTAAGATAATTTTGTGTTGTTTATTGAACTCCAGTGTCAGTCCTAGCTCTTAGTCATCTGTTGGTGAGTTATAGAACTTGTAAGCAGTTAAAAACAGATGCTATTCTAAGAAAGGATAATGCTTCCTTAAAAATTAGTTTCCTTCTATTATTAAAAGTACTATATTTCAGTTTTATATATACATGGGAGTAGGAGTGAAATATCCCCTACAGACTCAGCCATTAAAAATCTCCATTACGGTCATCTCAACTTCACTCCATCCTGCCACTCCCTGCATCTAGAAGGCTGGGAAGGAAGAAGTCCAAGGCCAGAGGGAATGGCTAAGCCATGAGATAGAGAATGTCTAGGTCTCTGAGTCACCCTCATGAATCACTATCCACATCCAAATAGAAACGCCTGTGTTGAACTCTGCCTGTGTTGAAATAAACTGAAGTGGCGTGAGGTGGGGTTATTAAGCATTTAATTTTCCCTAATATACCAATTGAAAAATAATATTTTCTCATCATTGTTATTTGGATTTTTTTTTTGTTAAGAGGAATGTTAAAAACGTCATTTATCAAACACCCATATTTTCATCACAATTTAAAGGATCGTTACATACATTCTTCCCCTTTCTTTAAAGCACTGCAACTTTATTCCAAGAAGTTAAGTTCTTTATCTGTTCATTGTTTCAGAGTTTAACGCATCCAGCTTAAAAGGATTGAAAATTTTCAGCACCATGTAAAAGGAAGAAATATAGAGGGGGATTTTATAAACAAAACAAATCAGGAAATTTAGGAAAATGGAAGAAATTCTGGACACTGGTTCACTAATCATTTCTTAAAGACTGATGTACAGCCAGTCTTCAAATTCAAATTGAACTTTGGTGAAGATCAGAGAGATTGAAAAAGTCTTTTCCATTCTTAAGGAGCCATTTTTGTTTGTTGTTTTAACTAAAGTATGCACTTTCATTCAGATTTCCTCCGTTTTTGTCTAATGTCCTTTTTTAGTTCAGGATCTCGTCCAAGATACACATTACATTTAGTCTTCATGTCTCCTCAGGCTTCTGAAGGCTGCTACAGTTTCTCAGACTTTATTTTTGATGACCTGGACAGTATTGAGAAATACTGGTCAGGTATTTTGTAAAATGCTACTCATGTGAGAGTTTTCTCATGATTATACTGGGGTTATGGGTTTCTGAGAAGACCATGGATGTAAAGTGCCATTCTCATCATCACATAAACTGTCCACATGGTTCATCACTACTGGTGTTAAATTTGATCACCTGGCTGAGGTAGCGTTAGGCAGGCTTCTCCATTATAAGCTTATTCCCCAATTCCATACTGTACTTTTTAGAGGTACTCGCAATGTGCTTAAGGAATGGAGAGTTATGCTACATAAAGAATTTGAAATTACTCTGCATGGGAAATTTGTCTACTCTCCCCCATTTATTTATTTATTCAATCACATACTTTTATTAGTATGGACTTACAAATGTTTATTTCATACTTGGGGCTATAATCCAATACTACTGTATTGTATTGCTCAAATTGTCCCAGCTTTGCCATAGGGAGATTTCTCAATTGACACTTTTTAATTGTGTCCGTCTGACATGTGTCCCCATCATTGTGTTTGATTATTTCCTTACTTGCTGGCAGTACAAGATGTTCTAGGTTGATGACATGTATTGCTAGCTCAAACCCATGGACAATAACAGAGAATAAGCCATTTCTCCGAGGAGCCTGTTTCCTTTTATTGGAGAATGGTATTAGACATCATGTTCTGGATGCTAGAGGTGCTCATTGCTTCTAGGTCCTCTCAGCTAAGAGAGCACAGAAAAACGTGTGTGTAGACTAACTTCATATATACACGTCTAAAGTATAACAGTTTTATGAAAACGGGGTGAAACTACTCTTTCCTGAAATGCATTCATCATCCCACAGGGAGACACCACAGTAGCCACTTTTACCCACACATGTAAAAACTTAATGCAGTCAATGAGGGTCACCACTGTGATGGGTACTACGTTCATCAGTTTAACAAAAGGAGGTTATGGGGAGGGGGCTTTCCAGATATACTCCTGCAAAGCCTGCAGACCAGTGATTTGTCATCCACTGTTGATCAACTGACCTGCTTGCTGCTGCACAATGTCATTTGCAAAAAGGTTAATTTTTAACGCTCTAGTCAGCTTTTTATAACCGGGATTTTTATATTGTCCAAGTCTGGCTCCCACATGATGCCCTCAGCTTGCCCCCATATGAGTGTCTGCCTCTATTATACATATCTATGGCTGCCTATGCACACCAAAACTGTAGACTCTAACCTTCAGATTACATCAAACTGATCTGGGCACTGGTTTACCCTAGTTTTCTTGAGGGTCAACAGAACCTCCCTTAGCCAGCCCTTTGCTACAGCATGAGTCCTGACTCAGGGTCCTTAGAAATCAGTCTATTTCTGTCCTATTTACTATTTAGTGGGTATGTCTGTCTACTCAGATACCCTGTCAGGGAGACATCAGGCACTGATGTGAACAAGGCCTAGGTCCTTAGCCTTAAGTAAGTTATGTGCCACTGGGAGTGAAAGGCACATATGTGTATGAGCGGAGAGGGTGAAGTGTGAAGGATTTCACATACAAGGCGACATTTCACTATCCTGAAAGGAACGTAGGAATTTCCCAGACTAAAAGTGAGCAGGACAAGGAGGTTCCAGAGAGCAAAGAACACTAAAAAAATATAGAAGCAGCAATAAGCACAGTGTGTTTGAGCATGCGAAAGACTTCAGAAGTGGGACCCACAGGTGAATGTACAGGGAAGGGCAGTTGGAGAGCTGGTTGGGGCTAGCGAATAGGCTTCCTAAACTATGATCAGAAGTTTAGAAATTATTTTTGGGTGATGGGCAGCAACTAAAGAATGTTAAGCCACATACTGACATAAATAGATTTTCTGCAACTCTTGGCCACAAATATTTTTCTGCTGTGGCTACAGCCTCAGACCATGATAAAGTCACCTTAGACTCTATCGCACTAATTTATTTTGTTTGCTTAACAAGAAAAAGTCACATCGTTTAGCATCTCATGCACATTATTGATTGTAGATTGTTGTAATTTAAACAGAAAAAAGCTACGAAAATCTGAAAATCAAGTGAGTCAGCAAGAAAAAAAGAAAATAAAAGGAAGAAAATCTTAGGTTTTTTCCTTTGTAAGAAGACCGCCTATCTCCAGTGGGGAAAATGTGAATGTCTGGATTTAAGTGTAATATTGCTGTGCAAATTTTCGGCTCTCATATGAGATGCATCTACTTTCAAGTCAGTGAGATTATGAGATGCAAAATCTGTCTGAGCCATTTAATATGAGTGGAGTGGTGATGGCAGCAGAGGTATTTTTCATGACACACGTACTGAAATATGATGCTATATTCAAACACTTTCTTAATGACAACCATTCACCCACAATATTACGGAGTTTTAAAAAGGTATTTTAAAATCTTGAGACTCAAAGCTTGTGTCAAAACAACTCAAGGTATAAAGTAAAAAATCACCGTTTGAAAAATAGCAAAGTAATAAAATTAGAAATACAAAATAAATAATGTCAGCAGGGCCCACTGCAGCCAAGGTTAAACAATTGGTTCTTCAGGAATTATTAAAGCAGTGTAACTGGATGTCATGCTAATGTTGCTATTGCAGGTGCCAGCTTGGACAGCTGGAGCTAATACTCAATTATCACTTCTGGTGGAGGACCTGGCCACTGCAGTGCCTTTCTTCTTTCTTAGTCTTTCCCCACCACCACATAAGGATAGAATATGCTCGTTCTTCTCAAAACTGATAATGTATGGTGGCCACTGCTTTTGTTTGTTTGAGACGGAGTCTCGCTCCGTCACCCAGGCTGGAGTGCAGTGGTGCAATTTCGGCTCACTGCAACCTCCGCCTCCCAGGTTGAAGTGATTCTCTTGCCTCAGCCTCCCAAGTAGCTGGGATTATAGGCACCCGCCACCACGCCCAGCTAATTTTTGTATTTTTTGGAGAGACAGGGTTTCACCATATTGGCCATGGTAGTCTAGAACTGCTGACCTTAAATGATCCACCTGCCTCGGCCTCCCAAAGTGCTGGGATTATAGGCGTGAGCCACCACACCCAGCCTGGGCACCGCTTTTAATTGGGTGCTCATACACATATATTTATGTGCATATCCCATCTCTCCAATAGCCTGGCCCATGACTGAGGCACTTGGAAACTTCTATAGTGTCTAACATGGAGATGGGGCCTTACATGTACTCCTACTCCATTTTCTCTCAACATCTTAATTTTCTGATTAAAGTTTTTGGATTCCAGAATTATGAAGTGAATATAGATAGATGTTCTGGGACTTGGAGAAGAAAAACAAGAATGGGAGTTGGGGAATCCACTGAGGGACTTAAGTTACAGAATGTAAATTCAAAATCTCTTAAGAGCTGACCCTGTTTCCAGAGCCTAAGAGGCTTATCTTGGGCATTTTATATTTTTTCTCATCAGTGAACTAAACCTCCCATTAAAAAAATTAAATTCTAATACCTCAAAAGTAACCTCAAACTAGCAACCTAAGAGCTGCTTCGGAACATGGGGCCAGAAGGAGCCAACCCAATAACCATCATAGAAAGAGAAGTGCTTGCAAGAGAAAGAAACAGAATGAAAGAGGAAAAGAAGGAAACATAAAATTGCAAACAAAACAATTCAAAGTACACTGGGAAAACTCACCTCCAAGGAAATTCAAATGAAAGACAATCTTCTGAAAACCATTTTAAAATAAGGACAGGGCAGACTTTGTTGGTTGCTGCCCAAAGGGCATCACCTCTTCCTTCATGCTCCACCGGGCACTGGTACTCAGCCTTGGCACATGGCTTAACGCTGGATTACCTAACCCATTCCTGCTTGCCAATCATTGGTCCAGGAGTGTGTGTGTTGGTGGTGGGGAGGGGGGTGTCCATGACTCAGCTCTCTGATCAAAGAGATATGAGGGAGGATTTACTGGATCCTAATTGGAGGTTTTGGTCTCTGGTTGCAGAGACAAAATCCTTTTTGACAATAACCTTACTACTTTGAACCCAACTCTCATGGGAGGACAGGGGAAGAACTGAGACAGGCATTTTGTGATGCTTAAGAGGAAAAATCACCAACACTCTGAAGTAGCGAGGGAAACAACAAGAGGAGGCTGCGCACCTGATGGCCTCAGGGAATCTTAAATCTGGTCTGCTTTCCTCCAGACTTCTCATTAATGAATAGGAAAAGCCTCATGATTTTACCACTGTTGGTCAGGTTCTCTTATTTGTAAACAAAACTGAGCTTATAAAGTATATGTTTGAAATCTTCTAAAATATTCAGAAATATGAAAAAAATTCATAAAGCAAAAAACTAATGAATTATGTAACAAAATGGTGAATATGAATCAGATATAGCTGTATATTAAACAGAATCACATAGACATCTGAAAATGAAAATGTAATCACTAACAAAGTAGACTGGATAAATAACAAACCAGAGAGAAAGTTAGTGAATTGAAAAGAAGATATGGTGAAACTGATCTAAGAAATAAAATAGAAAGATCAATCCATGGGAAATAAGAGAATTTGAAAGACAGTAAGTTAAGTAGCTAACCAGAATTCCAAAAATGGAAGCAGAAAGAAATATTGGTAAGGTATTTTCTGAAGAGGAAATGGCTGACAAATTTACTGAATTAACAGAAAATTTGAGAACTGAAAATATTTTCACTCCTAGGCAGAGGATGGGGAAAATGCAAAATATCATAGATAAAAGAAAATATTAGGGCTGAACGCGATGGCTCACACCTGTAATCCCAGCACTTTGGGAGGCCGAGGTGGGTGGATCACAAGGTCAGGAGTTTGAGACTAGCCTGGCCAATATGGTGAAACCCCGTCTCTACTAAAAATACAAAAAAATTAGCCGGATATGGTGGTGCACACCTGTAATCCCAGTTACTCAGGAGGCTGAGGCAGGAGAATCACTTGAACCCGGGAGGCAGAGGTTGCAGTGAGCCGAGACTGCACCATTTTACTCCAGCCTGGGCGACAGAGCAAGACTGCGTCTCAAAAAAAAAAAAAAAAAAAAAAAAAAAAAAAAGAGAAAGAAAGAAAGAAAAAATTAAATATTATTGGGGAGAAAGAAGAAAGGAAAATGACAAACACCAAAAGACAAGGATTAATGGCTGCAAATTGTATAGGGGAAATAACCACTAACCTAAAATTCAATTAGTAAGTTAAATTCTCACCCAACAGTAAGGGCAAACAGAAAGTCTTTTCAGAAACATATAAACATAAAGTCTTTTCAATGAAATATCTACTAAACAAGAAGAAAAGTAAACCAAGAGGAAAGGTTGAGATGCAAGAAGCAATGAGATGAAGGCAGGCATGAGTAGGTGAATTAGAAGGTGATGGGTGGATGGATGAAAGATGAGGGTAGCTGTGGTTTTTACAATGGTAAATTCTAGCTTCTTTACAGTACCTGTTCTTGTTTTTATTTATTAAACAGTTAGTTTTACATTTTAATAGTAATATATGCTTGCTGTGATAAGCTCAAACTAAAAAGTGAATAAACAAGACTAACATTCTTTAAATTTCTCTACTGTAAATAGTGACTGTTAGCATTCTGTTTTACATCCTTCCTAAAGTCTCTATAGATTTTAGTCTCTATAGACCTTCCTTGGGTCTCTATAGATTACAATATACATAATGATTTTAGGGTTGGGAGATGTCCCTAAATGTTCATACTATGCATATTGAATTGCTACTTAAAAAAAATCTAACAATATGCCAAAGATACACTTACAAGCCAATAATTTAGACCTATCTTATTACTTTTAACTCATACTTTTAATCATGCATAGAGCAGATACCACCCAACTTGTTCTGCAAATGGCCAGATAGTAAATATTTTTGGCTTTGAGAGAGATAAGATCTCTCCTGCAACTTCTTAATGCTGGTGTTGCATGAAAGGAGCCACAAAAAACATGTCTCCTTCCATTCAGCTCTGTTCTTCTCTCTGTCACACTGCTCCTCATAACACAGTCATGGCAAGGCATGCAGCTATGGGGAAGCTGACTTGAGGAAATACTTAGTTTCGGTGCCACAGAATATTTTTGCGTGATTTACAAGTCACCTGTATGTATCACTGAGTTACTGTTATACAACTCTCCCCAACACGCATATACAAACACACACTTCATATTGTGGAAATGGTTCCCAGGAATTCTCCTCCCACCCACTTGGTGAACTCATCAGTGCTGTGACAGGAAGGCACGTGGCCAGAGGTCTTACAGTAAATACGAATATGCCTTACAGAAGCATGTGTATAGTGGGAAAAACAAAGTTTGAGAGCCAGAACCTAGCCTGAAGAAAATTCCTTCAAATACCAAATGAGCAAAACTGCAGAGATGTAGTTTTCATTGACCCTCTAGTCAAAACAGTTCCCTCCTATCAGGAATATACTCTTTAACACAGCCATGTATAAGTTAAAATGTACTGTACTTTTATTATCTTTTTTACAGAAATGAAATAATAAAGCTCAAATATTCCACTGTAAATGAAATTTTAGAATACTCCAGTTAAAGCAAGACAGCTATTATAAATTCTTAATTTGTTTGTGTAGAAAGGCTAACTTTTTTAGTCATATTTAAATGCATTTTTTCAGAAAACTGAAATTTCAGGAAAAAATTTAACAGCTATTTAATGTCATAAATATGAGTAATGAAATCAAGTCAAAAGAAATTATTCTAACATTTAGAAATAAATTATACCAAATTTGTTTTCAGATCACACTGAAAGCTGAATTTATTAAGAGAAAAATATTCTTCAAATAAAAATAATTAAAAGGTACTTTGGTTATTTGGTAATCCAATTAAAGAAGAGGGCTATATATAGACATGCTGAAAAGAACCTTAAATTTCTGCTGATTTTACACAACATGATAATATCAACAAATATAATGAAAAATATTAAATATGCTCTCTCATCAATCACACACTGGTTAATGAGTCTCATAAGTTCAGAGTATTTAGGGCTAGTCACTGCTCAGGAAACCTTGAAATTCCCTGAAATCTAACAGCTTATGCATGAGAGAAACTGTATGATAGAGGTTTGCCCAAATTTGAAAACCATCTCATAAATTCATATACATTATCAATGATCAGTTGTAAAGCTAAAAGATATTTTTCTAAACTGGTAATAATCAAATGCACACACATACATTTCAATCAACCATGCTACAGGAAAGACTGAATTGTCATTCTATTTTTTCTACAGAAAATATAAAAACATTTTGCATATGAAGAGATAATCAAAGACTATCCAAAAATATTGGGAAAAAGCATAACTGTGTTGTTAGGTAGTTAATAAGAATATTATTTTATTTTCTGAATTATGTGACATTTTGACATTGTGGTACTTAGAGCATTTTAAAATTTATATTTTGGTGTGACTTGTTCTCATTCTAAATAAATAGTCACATTTCTGCCTATTTCATTTTCATAATTCTTATCATTTTTCTTAAAGATGGCCCCAAATTGAGTATTTTTCCAGGTCCCACAAAACCTGGATCTTTCCCTGGTTATAACTCTTTCCTAGAAAAAATTATTGCAGGTATTGAAACAAAATTTTTATATCAGGACTTTTGATGACATGTCAGAAAAATGATTACGTGTAACATAATCCAAAGTGGTTTCTAGTCAGGAGAATTCACAAACACAAAAATACCTCTGAGATTCCTAGTTATTTTCTTATTTTTTAACATCAGGTTATCCTTATATTTTGACTAACCAAAAATAAATGATATAACATATTAAACAGGAGTAGAGAAAACTGCTTTTAACGTTGAGTTCATTTTTTATTGTGCTATATCCACAATATTTATATTTAAACATTGCTCAGTATATTTAAAAAACAATATCTCAATTTGATAAATTCTAGAGCTATATCACACCAATTGCTGATTAGCAGCAGCAGAGCCTACTATAAGGAGCACAGGCTGTGGAATCAGACTGTCTGTTCTTGAATGAATCCAGGCCTTGCATATGCTGGCTCACTGACCTACAGCAAGTCATTTAACCTGACTGTATTTCATTGCTCAACTATAAAACAGTCAAAACAACAGTACTGGCACCATGAGATTGGTGTGGAGACTAAATTAGATAATCCACGCATATTGCTTAAAAAAGAATATGTAGCCGGGTACAGTGGCTCACTCATGTAATCCAGCACTTTGGGAGGCCAAGGCAGGAGGATCACTTGAGATCAGGAGTTGGAGACTTTTGGGCAACACAACAAGACCCTGTCTCTAAAAATATTGTTAAAAATTAAAAATTGTTGAAAAAAGAATATGACACATAGTACATCCTTAATAAATGTTAGTTATGTTACTATTTTTGTTATTGTTGATAGTCATAATCCTTCTCTATCATTTCGTCTTCAATTATCTAAAGTATTTGAAGAAAAAAGGCAAGCAGAGAATTCATTATCTGAAAGACAGAGAAGCAAACACAGAAAGTCTGTTTTAAACATAGTAGATCTGATTCAATGTTTTCTATTTTATTATTACTTTATTATTTATTATTTATTAGTTTATTTTATTTTTTATTATTTATTATTTTACTTTAGGATGACAGGTTCTTGATGACAAGTAGTAGAAGTATCTTTAGAACTTGTAGTTGTCTCTTCCTATTTCAAGAAAAAAAATTCCGAACAAAGAATACATCCACATTAAGAAAACTTGGAAATCGTCTAACTGAAACAGCATGGTAACAAACGTAGCCCAGAAAATCGGAGTCTGATATGACATCCTGAGGTTGAAGCTTGACTATACATTTTAATTTCACAAGGAGAGATGACTCAGCATGTATGTAAACAAACTTTTTTTTTTTTTTTTTTTTTGCTCTGAACGTTAAACAGTGTAAACATACTAATGGTGATGTTTTCCTCTCGGCAAAATTGGGTGGCCAAGTCAAGCATTACCAAAATTGCTTACTGAAAGTATTTCTGAAGAAATCTACTGAAGTCAACTGCTAAGGGAGGAGAATACTATGAAAATAATACTGTACAAAGCATATAAATAGAAATATATCATTTTCAAAATCCTTACCAAGAATATCACAATTAACTTCTCTAAACAAGAAGTTTAAATTTTTCTTTTTAAGAATCCTGGATGTCAGGCTTCCTTTTAAATACTTCACAGCAAATGTAATTAAAAAAATTAAACTATGATTTTCTTTGGTAACAGTTAAAGCAGGTAAGCAATGCCAGGTTTTCTTAATATTTTCCAACTTTGATTTATTCTTTACTAGATAATTTTTCTATTGTTATTAGGGATAAATTATGCTGTAAAAATCAAGTCATACAAATGCTTTCTTTCTATGCTTTCATCTCCACTAAGTCTTAAGTCATTAGCAACAGAGCTCATTCTACAATCATCTGAATTTTTTCCCCAAAACAAATATAAATTAAAATTCAATATAAAATCCTCACTCAGGCCAAAGAAACAATGTTTAAAAGTGTACAGCATTGTATCCTAATAGTGAATCATTGGGGCTAGAAAATGTAGATTGCCTCTATAATAATGAGGGAGGATTCTGTAAAGCAGGTGCTCATATGTCGGTTTGTTATGAAAACAGTCTACCTAACAATGAAACCTTCAAACCTCCAACAAAAACAAAGCCATGGATTTTGATTTAGAAACTGTTGTTCAAAAATATTTGAGGTCAGCATTTATTAAAATTCAAACGGCTTCCCCTTAGTTGACAGTAAAGCCAATATGAAACATTTGCTACCTTATACATCTGTCTGATATGGATTATTCAAAAAGAATACTGGTGCAGAGCAACCATTTGGATAGCTTCTGACATACAGAATATTGCACTCAGGATTCATTTGTTCTACCAGGACTGGCTACTAACCCATAAACGTGTTTTCGAAATAATCAAACAGTTGCTAAGCTCACAACATTGGCCTAGTGGAAAATGTGCTGAGTGTAAAGCATTCTAGAATAACATTTAGTGCACAGTAGGTGAAAACTTAGCAGATTCTGCAGGGTTATAGCAACCTCGTTAAACTTTGGTGTCTATGGGAGATCTGCTAGATGGGAGAAAGGTAACAGAGAAGTGACATTTAAGACAGCCCTCCTGTGTCAACATACTGATGGTTGATCCACTCATTTAACTCATAATGACATCTGTACTAACCAAATCAAAGCGTGGTTATTTATATCACTGACTTTGTATAATTCAAGCAAAAAAGTAAAATTCATTTTTTAATCATATCAAGGTTTATGCTTCTCATACTGCAGTAAATCAGATGACTAAAAAAGAGACTAGCTGCAGGAAAGCTAGGCAAACAGAACACGCATTGCAATTTCCTCTTCAAACATCCCTGCCTCAGAACTACCCTGCCCAATAAACTCCTCCGCAGTGGCTCACCTTAAACATTCCTCTTCACAGAAGCCCTTCCTGATCCTCAGACTTAAGAGCAGCAATATGTTTTCAGGATACGTTCACTGTAGAAGCACTTTTCATGAATTTAACTGAAGAGTTATTTGTTTAATTATGTATTTAATGCCTTCCTAGTGCCTAGTCGAGAGACCCCTTGAAGGCGGGAGCTGTGTCTCTCTTTTTCATTGTACGAAAGCTCTGAACAGAGGACCTTCCTTGCACAGGTAGATTGGCTTCCTTGTAGGGCAGGATGACTACTAAAAGTGAAATGTGTGAAACAGAAAAGTATGGAAGATAATATAATAGGAGCCCAGCTATATTCCTGCCCCCAAGATTAAACAGATATTAAGCGTGCCAAATTCATTTTAAACATTTTAAAGAAAAATATTTCAGAAACAACTCAAGTTTTATCCCATCTTTTCTTCATCCTTCCCAAGAGTAACTGCTGTGTTCACTTGGTGGGGATCAACCCTGTGTTTTAGAGTAAATGATTTCCAGCATTTAATCAACGCTTATGTATTCATTAGGCATACATACTATTGTTTTGTTTATCTGAAACTTTCATATAAACTTTTGTACAGATGGTTTACTACATATCTCCATTTGCAGTAATGATTACTGTTTTGAGATTTATCAGTGTTGGATACCTACAGATCCATTCCATTGTTTTGTGTGCCAGTGTTATTGGTTCTTCAAGATCATGTTGTACTCAACCAATTTGCATGTTACTTTATTTTTAACAACTTTATTCCAGTACAAAAGAACACATTTAAGGTGTACGATTTGATAATTTGTGGAACATGAGAAATCAGAAAAACTGCAAACAAGATAATGGACATTACCCTCAAAGGTTTCCGCACTATGCTCCTTCATCATTTCCTCCCGCCCTCCTCTCTCCATCCCATCCCTTCTTCACAGGAAATCACTGATGCATTTTCTGTCAAAAGTTACTTTACATTTTCGAGAGTTTTATATGAATGGAATCCTATAGTATACAAGTGCATTCTTTTCATCTGCCTTCTTTCACTCTGCATAATCATCTTGAGAGTCATCCAGGTCGTTAATGTGTATCAGTAATTCATTCTTTTCATTGCTGAGTAGCATTTGTGACATTCATTATATATTCATTTGTGGGTGAACATTAGAATTGTTTCCATTTTTTGGCTATTATAAATAAAGCAGCTATAAACATTCATCTGCAAGTCTTTGTACAGACATATGGTAGGTGTATATTTAACTTTTTATGAAAGTGAAAAACTGATTTTCAAAGTATTTTTACCATTATATTTTCCCACCACTGTGGGAAAGGGGAGTAGGAGAGAAACAATTCTCCACATTCTCACAAAAACTTGGAGTTGAATCAGTTTAATTTTAATTGTGTGAATAGTGTGTATCACATTAAGGTTCTAATTTACATATCCTTAGTGACCAATGATGCTGAAATTATTTTCATGTGCTTATTTGCCATACTTATATCTCCTTTGATAAATGCTGTTTAAATTATTTGTCCAAATATTACATTGTTTTGTTTTCTTATTGATTTTAAGAGTTCCTTATACATTCTGGGCATAAGTTCTTTATCAGATATATACTTTGCAAAGATGTTCTTCCAGTCTATGGCTGATCTTTTCCTACTAATAATAATGTCCTTCAAAAAAATGAAAGATTTTACTTCTGACAAAGCTCAATTTATTGATTTGTTTCATGGATTATGCTTTTGCAGTGTATCTAAAGTCACAAACATTGTCTCCTGTGTCTCCTTCTAGAAGTTTTAGAGTTTTCGATTTTATAGTCAGAATCCATTCCATTTTTATTTAATTTTGTTATAGGATGTAAGTTATGGATTGAAGATCATTTTTTTTGGCATATGGATATACAACTGTTCTGGCACCATTTGTGGAAAAGACTATGTATGCATCCTGCGAAGAACTGCCTTTGCACCTTTGTCAAAGATTAGTTATCCATATGCATGCTGGTCTATTCCTGGACTTTCTATTTTCTTATGGTCTATTTGTCTAGCTTGATGTCAACACCACATTGGCAAAATTACTGTACCTTTATAGTAAGTCTTGAGTCACAAACTGTTAGTCCTCCAACATACTTATACCTTTCCGAAGTTATTTTTGCTTTCCTGGATCCTTGGAATTTCCATGTAAATTATAAAATGAGCTTGTCAATTTTTGCCAAAAATCTTACTGGAATTTTGATTGAGATTGCATATAATCAATTTGAAGTAGGGTGAACAGATACAGCATATAAAACCATAGGATGGATATACTTTTGCTAAAAATTAGTTTTTTACATAAAATTTAAAAATAACTGGCTGTCCTATATTTTATCTGACAGCCTTATTTCTAGGAGAATTAACACCTTAATAATATTGAGTTTTTATATCTATAAACAGAGTTTATTTCTGTCTACTTAGATCTTTGCTTTTGTTCAGCAATATTGTATAATTTTGGTGTACAGATTATGCACTTCTTTTGTCAGATTTACCTCTAAGTAAATCATATGTTTTGATGATACTATAAGTAATATTAATTTTTAAATACCAATTTTTTATTTCTTCTGTATACTACAACTTCGCAAAAGTCACTTATTATTCTAGTAGATTTTTCCTTGATCTCACCAGATTTTTTTTCATAGACAACCACATTTTCTCCGAATTAGTATGCTTTCCAATCTACATATTTTGTTCCTCCGTAATTATACTGGCCAAGTCCTCCAGAACAATATTGAATAAAAGCAATGAGAGTGGACATCTACATTTTGTCCCTGATCCAAAGGAAAATATACTCATCTGTCTTTTAATATTAAGTTTATATTTGCTGAAGGATTTATGTAGATGTTCTTTATTGGTTGAAGAAGTTCCCTCTGTTTCTAATTGGCTGAGAATTTTATAATGAATGAATATGAGTTTTCAAATGCTTTTTGCTGATCCATTAAGGTGATCATGTAGTTTCACTTTAATCATTTTTAATATAATGATTATACTAATTGGTTTCTAAATAGCAAACTACCTTTGCATTCCTGAAATAAATCTCACTTAGTCATGATATAGTCACATTTTTATATATTGTTGGATTCAATCTGGTACACTTGGTTTAGCATTTTGCATGTATGTTCATGAAGAATACTGCCATGTTTTGTATTTTCTTTTGGTATTTTCACCCTAAAATTTGGTATCAGGTTAATGCTGGCCATATAGAATGAGATACAAATACTACCTTCTCTTCAATTCTGTAAGATAATTGTATAGAACTGGTATTGTTTCTTGTTTACATGTTTGGGCAATGTCAATGATAAAGCCACATCACATAAAGTTTTCTTTGTAGGAAGATTTCTAACTACAAATTAGTTTTTTAAGAGATAGAGAGCTATTCAGTTATCTATTCTTCTTGAGCGAGCTTTGGTAGTTTGTGACCTTGAAAGAATTTTCCCGTTCCACCTAAGTTGTCCAACTTATTGGCATATAGTTTTTCAAAATATTCTATTATCCTTTTCATACCTGAAGACCTATTCATGATGAAACCACTCTCATAACTACTGCTGCTAATTTGAATCTTTCTACTTTTCGCCACCCTCTAAGTCTGGCTAGAGACTTACTAAATTTATCAAATTTAATTTAAAAACCTGCCTTTGTTTTCACTGATTTTCTCTGCTGTTTTTCTTTTCTATCTAACTTATTTCCACTTTGATCATTTTTGTCCTTCTTTTGTTTACATTTAGTTTAATTTGCCCTTCTTTTTCTAGATTATTAAGGTGAAACTGAATCAATTAATTTGAGATATTTCTTTTTTCTTATATGTGTTGGGTGCTGAGTTGCCCTTCTAGGTGCAATTTTAGAGGCATCCCAGAAATGTGCATATCTTGTGTTTTAATTTTCATTCAGCTTAAAACATTTTATAATTTCCCTTTAGAGTTGTTCTTTGGCACATGGATATTTACAAATATATTATTTGGTACCCAAATATTTGGGGGATTTTCCAGATTTGTTATTGATTTCTAATTTACTTCCATTGTTGTCTGAGCATATACTTATTAATAATCAACTTACCAGTTTATGCCTTAAATTATTTTTATTTTATTGAAATTTGTTTTATTTACTACAATATGGTCTATCTTGGAAAACTACCTGTTTGCATTTGGAAAAATGTATGTATTCTGCAGTTATTGAGTGGAGTGTCCTCTAAACATCAATTAGGTCCAGTTAGCTGATGGCATTGTTCAAGTCTTCTATGTCCTCGCTGATTTTCTGTCTACTTGCTCCATCCAATGAAGCACTAAGATTTCTGATTATAATGTAAATTTTTCTGTTTCTCCTTGCAGATCCATCGGTTTATGTGCCACATATTCTAATGCTTTTTTATGAGGTGCATATGTAAAATGTTCTTCTGATCTCTGTATCATTATGAAATGAACTTCTTTATCCCTAGTAATAATATTGGCTCTGAAATCTACTTTTTCTGATGTTCATATAGTCATTCCAGTTTTCCTTTGGTGTTATCGTAGTATATCTTTTTTCCATCCTTTTACCTATTTCTATCTTTAAATTGTTTTTCTTATACAAAGTATACACTTCGGCTTTGCCTTTATATACAATCTGATACTCTCTGCTCTTTAATTGGATTGTTTTAAACCAGCTATGTTCAATGTAATGGTTGACATGATTAAATTTAAGTCTATCATCTTGTTATTTGTTTTTACTTTCGCCCATCTATTCTTTGTTCCCTTGAAAACTCTTTTTCTGCTGTCTTTTGAATTACATACTTTTTAAATTGCATTTTATTTTCTTTGTTGGTTTATTAGCATTGTTTAGTTCATCATTTTAACAACTACTTTCAAATTTATAGTATGTTTTTAGCCTTATCACACACTTTCGAGTGATACTATACCACTTTGTAAGATAGGAATCTTAAAATAGGGCACTGACATTTCTATTCTCATGGACTTATTAAACTGGCACACATTTTACTTTCAGATATTTAATAAATTCTATACCACGATGTTATTATTTTTGTTTAAACACTCAGTATTGGCCAGGTGTGGTGGCTCACACCTGTAATCCCAGCACTTTGGGAGGCTGAGGTGGGAGGATCATGATGTCAGGAGGTCAAGACCATCTTGGCTAACAAAGTGAAAACCTGTGTCTACCAAAAATACAAAAAAATTAGGCAGGCATGCTGGCGGGTGTCTGTAGTCCCAGTTACTTGGGAGGCTGAGGCAGGAGAATGGCATGAACCTGGGAGGCAGAGCTTGCAGTGAGCCGAGATGGCACCACTTCACTCCAGCCTGGGTGACAGAGCGAGACTCTGTCTCAAAAACAAACAAACAAAAAAACACTCACTATTTTCAAGAGACTTGATAAAATTCTTACGTATTTACTCTTATAGCTACCATTTTCTTTGCCCTTCATTCACATATGTTGATGCATATTTCTATCTAATGTCATTTTTCTTCATCGTAAAATATATATTTGAATACTCTTTTTGTAATGGACAAGATATAATTGATTGTTTTCACCTTTTGTATGTCTGGAAAAATGCTTTATGTTTCCTTTATTTTTTAAAATATTTTTTGCTGAGTATGAAAGTTTACATTGATTTTTCTTTCAGCATTTTAAAAATGTAATTCCACTGATTGCTCTCTTGTGTTATTTTATTTTTATTTATTTATTGAGACAGTCTCACCCTGTCACCCAGGCTAGAGTGCAGTCGTGTGAACATAGCTCTTTGCAGCCTTGAACTCATGAGATCCAACTATCCTCCTGCCTCAGCCTTCTGAGCAGCTCAGAGTACAGGCATGTACCACCACACACAGCTAGTTTATTATCATCATTATTTGTAGAGATGGTGTCTTACTATGTTGCCCAAGCTGCTTACAAACTCCTGGCCTCAAGCCATCCTCCGACCACAGCCTCCCAAAGTGCTGTGATTACAGACATAAGCCACCATGCCTAGCCTTATATTGCTTTAAATGAGAAACAGACTGTCTCCATATCTTTTTTACACTGTACACAATGTATTTTTCCCCTCTGACTGCTTCTAAAGTATTCTGGTTATCCTTGGTCTTCAACTATAAGATTATAATATATTCTTTGGTGGAATTTTCTTTATGTTTCTTACGCTCATTTTGTTTCACTTCTTGGATCTCTGGTTTTATAGTCTTCATCAAATTCAGAATATTTCTGGCTATTATTTCTTCAAATTTTTTTTATGCTAGTTGACATTGTCCCACAGCTCAATGAAGCTCTTTTCAAAGGTTTGGACTTTTTTTCTGCTCCATCATGATGTTTTTATTGCTGTCTTGAAGATCACTAATCCATCTCTCCTATCATGGCGAATCTACCACCAGTCCCATCCAGTGCAATTTCACATCAGACATTGTAGTTTCCACCTCTAGGAATTAGTTTGAGTATTTTAAATTTCTTCTATGGCTCTATTTGACTTATTAAAACATCTAGAATACAGTCATAAAGCTATCTTAATGTCTTTGTCTGCTAATTTTAACATACGTGTCCATTCTAAAATTAGTTTTGATTGATTGCTTTTTGTCCTTATTATGAGTCATAATTTCCTGTTTCTTTGCTTACCTGGTAATTTGTGATTGGATGCCAGACACTGTGTATTCTGCTTTGTTAGGTTCTGGTTATTTTGGTGTTTCTATAAATATTCATAAGCTTTGTTCTGGGACACAGTTAAGTTACTTGAAACAGCTTCCTCCTTTGGAGTCTTGCTAGAATTTGTCAGGCAGGACAAAACTGGTAATCATTCTGGGGCTAATCATTCCCCAGTACTAAGGTAAGAGTCTCATCCTATCTCCAGTACCTCCTAATTTATGAGATTTTTCCAGTCTTGCTGGTGTAAACATTTGTTAGACCCAAACATATGTGAATACTCAGCACATTCCCCTCTAATCCCTTTGAGTGGCTCCTTCACCAGCCTCAGGTCTCTTCCTCACATGTACGCACTGATCAGTACTCAGCTGATTACAAAAGGAGGACTTGCTGAAGATCTCCAGAATTCTCTCTCTGTACAGCTCTCTCCTCTTCAGTATTCTGTCCTGAAAGTCTAAACACTTCAGATTCTCCCAATTGCAACTCAGTTCTTCAACTCAGGGAATCCCCCAGGATCTGACTGGAATGCCTTTCCTGTGGTGTTCCCCGAAAACTCCCTCAGTCTAGTAGGTTGGGGCAGTATTATGGCTCATCTCTCAAAGATCACTGTACATTGAAGCCTAGTGGCTACTGCCTTAAAAAACATGGTTTCATGTATTTTCAGGCAGGGTTAAATCTGGCCTCATGCCATCTTCCCACTTCCCTTACTGCATAATTGACTTTCAACTTACAATCTTTCAACTTTAAGATGGTGCAAAAGTGATACACATTCAGAAGTGGTAATTTCCACTGAATAATGACACACAGACACACAGACATACACACTGAGAATATGTTTTGTTTACACTATTACAAATTCCACTGCAATCAATATCACTATATATGTACCTGGTTCCTGCCCCTAGTGTGTTTGACTAGGAAGAGAATTTTAGGATCATAGGATTCATACATCTTCATCCTATTTCACTGCTGTCCCCCAAGTCAGGGTCCTCCAACCCTTCTTTGGTGGATTCTCTCTCAGGCTATGGAGCTTCCATTCCCACACATGACCTCACCCTTTAACCAATGCCAGTTGCAGAGTAAGAAAGCCCAGCTCCCTGGCTCAAATCAGGACAACCTTGTGGGGTATGTACATACTATAGCTCCTCAAGCTACTCTCCTAAGGGACATGGCCTGAGGTCACATGATTTTAACTTTATTTAGCTCTTACTTTATGTCTTTCAATACAATTTGTATTGCCACCAACAATTTCAGGCAGTTGCTCTTAAACTGTACTTACACTATCAGTCTTATGATACGTATGATGCTCTAATTATCAGTTAGTTTAATATGTATTGGGGTTTTTATTTCCTATGACAGTTGCCTGTTCTGACGGGGTATTCAGAGCTTTGGCTCGTTTTTAAATTATGAGATTGCTTCCATTATTACTATGGAATTCTTCATATAAGAAGAGTGAAAGTACATTAGGAAATACATGTTTTTCAACGATCTTCTCTAATATATGATACTTTTTTCACTTAGTTTTTGGATTATAAGTTTTGTCATTCCAAAGCTTTAATTTTGAAAATAACTGAATACACCATTTTCCCCTTTATAGTCTTAAGTTTGTATGTTTTATCTATGAAATCCTTCCCTAATTCAGGATCTTAAGGATTTATCTTCTAAGTTTTCTCTAAAATGTTACACTTTTTAAACTGGGTCTCTAATTCATCTGTAATTAATTTTTAATATGTGGTATGAGGCACAGATCTAATTTCATCTTTTTTCTTAAGGACAGTCAAAAGTTCTAGCATCATTTACTCAATAACTTTTCTATCTTGTTTTTCCCATGCATGTGATGCACTCAATTATATGTGGGTTCATTTATCTGCTATTTTGTTCATTTGGTCTATTTGACTTTCCCTGCATGAATATCCCTTTGTTTTAACTACTGTGGCTTTAAAATAAAGCTTCATTACGAGAAAAGTACATTTTGACTATCTTTGAGAATTTTGACTAATATGTGAACTTCAGATTCGTCTTACCACAGTCTATGAAAAATCTGTGTCTCTTTTTACTGAAACACCATTGAATTTATGGATTAATCTTTGGGGAACTGACGTCTTTACTATATTGATTTCTCTCATCCCAAACATTTTATAAATTCCTTATTTATTTAGCTTTTACTTTATGTCTTTCAGTAAGGTTTCACAATTTTTTCATGAAGGTCTTATACAACTTTTGCTAGCTCTATTCAGAGGTTTATAGTCTTTGATTCATTGTTTCAAGTACAGAGGGGTGCTGTTGTGTTTTATATGTTGGCCTAATATCCAGAAACCTTTCTCTTTCATTATATTAGCTCTAACATCTTGTTTGTACTTTAAACAATTTTAAGAACACTGTTATCGTTTCATAATGGTAACAGTTTTGACTTTTTGCTTCTAATTCTTATAATTTTCTTTTCCACATATCACTGTACTTGATGTTCATGTCCAGAATATCAAGTACAGTGATGAGTACAATAAGTTGATAATGGGTATCATTTTCTCCTGATTTTAAAGAAAAGATTCCTTGCCTTTATAACTGTATTTATTTGCTGTAAATGTTTAGTCAATTCCTTGTGATACCTGCTATTTTAGAGTTTTTTTTAAAAATCATGAATGGGTAAACTGAATTTTATGAAGTACTTTATATGGGCAGTTAACAAGATGATCACGTTATTTCAAACCATATTTTAATCTGATGAATTATGTTAAAAAACCATTTCTAAAACCAAACCAACCTCATATTCCTGAGATAAATCCTACTTGGTCATTACATCTTTCCATTTTCTGTACCTATAACTCTAGATGGTCTCTGGCTTAGGATGGTTCAACTTATGATCTTTCAACTTTAAGACATTGCTAAAGTGGTACACATTCAGCAGACACTATACCACAAATACCCATAGAACCATTGTGTTTTTCAATTTCAGTACAACATTCAATAAATTACATGTGATATTCAACACTGTATTTTAAAAACAGGCTTTGTGTTAGATGATTTTGCCCAACTGCAGGCTAACACAAGTGTTCTGAGCATGTTTAAAGTAAGCTAGTCTAAGATGTGATGCTCAGTAGGTTAGATGTATTAAATGCATCTTCGACATGTTATTTTCAACTTATGATGGGGACATAGGTCAGGGAGCATCTGTGTATCTATCTACATTTACAGTGTATTTTCAGTTGTAATTGTAATATGCATAGTAGTCATTATCTGACAGCTTAATTCCTATGGAAGTCTTCTGTGTCACACCGCTTCATAGCTGGAAAGTCTGTATTTTACCAGTGTTATGCTTAACATGTTTGCTTTCTTAAGCAATGTGATGTTTATCATGCAGTGAATATTTGTACTAGTAAATGCTGTTGTTCCAACCAGATATTCTTTTTCCAATTTTGTGACTTCATGAAGCTTTTGCTTCTAACAGCTGATACCCACAACCCTTCTTTGGTGGACTCTCTCTCTCATGCTATGGAGCCTCCAAGCCCACACATGACCTCACTCCTTAACCAATGCCAGTTGCAGAGTATGAGAGCCCAGCTCCCTGGCTCAAATCAGGACAACCTTGCGGGGTGTGTACGTACTATAGCTCCTGAAGCTACTCTCCTGTGGGATATGGCTTGAGGTCACATGATCTTAACTATCCTACTTTTCCCATTTCCTTACCAGTCATCCAAAGAACAATTGCTTAGTAAGTGACATGCAGGTGAAGTGCTCATCTCGGGTTATGTTTCTGATAAGCCAACATCAAAGAGTAGTCTTATAAATAAGAATGTACCTCCTGGAAATGTACATTTCAAGGCTTCTGACAAATCTCTTCCATAAGAATTGACAAATTCATATTTCTATCTGCAATGTGAACTATTCTTTCTCTTTATCCTCCCTAACATTGGAGAAGTGTGTGCACATGTGTGTAGGTGTGCATATATACATACACACTGTTATGAGCTGAATGCTTGTGTTCCCCTAAAATTTACAGGTTGAAATCATAGCCCACAATGTGATGGTATTAGGAAGTGGGGCCTTTGAGAAACAATTAGATCATAAGGATAGAGCCATCATGAATGGGATTAGCACCCTTATAAGAAACAGCAGAGAGATGATCTCTCTGCTCCCTGTTGCGTGGGGACACAAAGAGAATATGGCCGTATACAAACCAGAAGGAGTGCCCTCACCAGATATAGGATTTGCTGCTGCCTTCATCTTGGCCTTAACAACCTCCATAACTGTGAGAAACAAATGTCTGTTTAAGCTTCCCACTCTATGGTATTCTGTTATAGGAGCCCAAACTAAGACACGTACATATATATTTTAATTTTTCTTAACTGTAAAGTGAAAAGGATATTTCATTGTTATTTATATTTTCTATGTGTCCAGTAGTGAGGTGGAACATAATTTATACATTTATAATTCCATATGGTGAAGCTTTCACCAAATATATGAATCCATTCCATACATCAGGTCACACATCTGCTTTTAACAACCAAGGGGTGGCCAGGTGCAGTGACTCACACCTGTAATCTCAACACTTTGGGAGGCCAAGGCGGGTGGATTGCTCGAGCCCAGGAGTTTGAGACCAGCCTAGTCAACACGGCGAAACCCCGTCTCTACTAAAAATACAAAAAAATTAGCCAGGCATGGGGGTACACACCTGTAATTCCAGCTACTGGGAAGGCTGAGGCACAAGAATCGCTTGAACCCAGGAGGTGGAGGTTGCAGTGAGCTGAGATCATGCCCCTGCACTCCAGCCTGAGTGACAGAGGAAGACACAGTCTCAAAAATAAAATAAAATAACTAAGGGGCAAGGAGCTCACTGTCTCTTGATGTAGTTGAATTTAGGGTCCAGATCTTACTGCTATTATTCTCTTCCTAAGCGTAGGAAATTTTATGCATAATTAGCCCTTAATTTGCATTCTGAAAGTAACAGAAAATTAGCCTAATCTGTCTTTAACAAAATGACTCTTCAGATATGTGGAGAAACTTAGACCTGTTTCTGCAATCTCTCTGTTCCACTCCCTCAAGCCTTTTCTTCTCTAGACCTAAATTCTTCTGTTGCTCTTCACAAGATACGGTTAGGAATTCAACAAACATCTCTTCACTAGTTCTGGTCAGTATGGTTCTAAATAGGATGCTGTTTCAAGAAGTCAAAGTACAAATGGCAAAGAAACTTTCCCTTGGTATCAGAAAAAATGTGAATTTAAAGAAATTTTTAAAATGTTTTTGAAATATCTTACTTAAAAATTCTCAGATTTTTCTAGACTGAGTTTTTGTGTCCTAAGATATTACTCCAAATGTCCTAAAATTCCAGATACAGTTTTCATTCCCATTTTTCTGACAAGATATTACTCCAATTTTATTAAAGAATGCTGAAGAAGGACATTCAGTTCAAATATATAATTCTATTTAGCAATAGTGTCCAAACAGTCTTATTGCAGGAAAAATCTCATATTAAATATCATAAAATTAATAAGCCACAGAGAATCTTTGGGTAATCTATAATAAAATAAATTTAGTTCTGTGCATTATGTATTCATAAAAATATCCATGAGATTTATTTTATGTTCAATGGTATAATATCCATAGAGAAGCAGACTAAATATTTATTCATATTTCTCTGTTTATATCCTTAATACTTATAGGTTTGTTTTTCTCATTATCATAATACAGTGTTAAAAAACATTTTAGATCCAGAATAGCCAACTCATTATTGAAGGAGAAGAATAAAGTCAGAGAATTGACACTAGCCAACTTCAAGACTTACTATAAATCTACAGTAATGAAGACAGTGTGGTATTAGTAAAAGGAGAGACAAATAGATGAATAGAACAGAACGGAGATCCCAGAAATAGGCCCACATAAATACAGTGAACTGACATTTCACAAAAGAGAGAAGGCAACAGAATGGAGCAAAGATACTCTTTTCAAAAAGTGGTGCTGGAAAAACTGGATATTCACATTTTAAAAAAAGGTCTAGATGTAGACCTTACACCTTCATAAAAATCAAATCAAAATGGATCACAGATCTAAACATAAAATGCAAAACTATAAAACTTCTAAAAGATAACATAAGAGAAAGCCTAGATGACCTTGAGTATGACAATGATATTTTAGATACATCAAAGGCATGATCCATGAAAGAAATAATTGATAAACTAGACTTATTAAAATTTAAAATGTCTGCTCCAAGAAAGATAATGTCAAGAGAATGAGAAGACAATACACATACTGGGAGAAAATGTATGCAAAAGATACATCTGATAAAGAACTGTTATCCAAAATACACAAAGAATTCTTAAAACTCAACAAGAAAATGGATAACCTAATTTAAAAATTGGCCAAAGACCTTAAAAGATACCTCACCAAATTAGATATACAGATGACAAATAAGCATATGAAAAGATGCTCCACATCATATGTCATCAGGGAATTGCAAATTAAAGCCACAAGATGGCACTACACACTTCTTAGAATGGCCAAAACACAAAACACTGACAGCATCAAATACTGGTGAGGATGTGGAGCAACAAGAACTCTCATTCATTGCTGGTGGAAATGCAAAATCGTACAGCCACTTTGGAAGACAGTTTGGTAGTTTCTTACAACACTAAACATACTCTTATCATACAATCCAGCAATCATGCTCTGTGGTGTTTACTCAAATGAAATGAAATCATGTGTCCACACAAAAACCTGCATATGAATGTTTATAGCAGCTTTATTTGTAATTGTCAAAGCTTGGATGTAACCAAGATGTCCTTCATTATGCAAGTGGATAAATTGGTATATCCAGACAATGGAATATTATTCAGCACTGAAAAGAAATGTGCCATTAGCCATGAAAAGACATAGAGGAAACTTAAATGCATATTACTAAGAAGCCAATATGAAAGGGCTACATACTGTATGATTCTAACTATAAGTTCTGAAGTTTAACTGTATGACTTAGAACCATACGATTCTAAGTATGTGGCAAACAGTAAAAAGATTAGTGGTCAGTGCTTGAGGTTAAGGGGGTGGGAGGTATGAACAGGTGGAGCACAAAGGATTTTTAAAGGATTTTTAAGGCAGTGAAACTATTCTGTATGATATCAGTGGTAGACACATGTTATTATACATTTCTCCAAATACACAGAATACACACCATCAAGAGTGAACCCTAATGTAAACTATGTATCTTGGATGATAACAAGGCATCAGTGTAGGTTTGTCAATTGTAACAAATATACCACTATAGTACTGGGTCTCACTGGGGAGGCTGTGCACGTGTGGGGATGGGATATTTGGTAACTCTCTATAATTTCTGCTCAATTTCTCTGTGCACCTAAAACTGCTCTAAAAAATAAAGTTTGTAAATTTAAAAATATTTTATAGGACCTTGCAATGGAAGAGATCTAAGGCCCCTGGGTCCTCCTTTCAGATCTATCACGGCCACAGATCCCACTGTTGCATATTTTCCATCTGCGAGACTCTCTAAGGGGGCAGCTAATATTTCTTTTTTTTTTTTTTTTTTTTTTGAGACTTGCTCTGTCACCCAGGCTAGAGTGCAGTGGCGCGATCTCGACTCACTGCAAGCTCTGCCTCCCGGGTTCACACCATTCTCCTGCCTCAGCCTCCCGAGTAGCTGGGACTACAGGCGCCCACCACCATGCCTGGCTAATTTTTTGTATTTTTAGTAGAGACGGGGTTTCACCATGTTAGCCAGGATGGTCTCGATCTCCTGACCTTGTGATCCACCCGCCTTGGCCTCCCAAAGTGCTGGGATTACAGGTGTGAGCCACTGCGCCTGGACGGGGGCAGCTAATATTTCTAAGGCGAAAACAAACAGAGAATGTTTCAGTTGTTCACACACAAAAGGCATGTGCATGCATATAGGTACAGTTTATTTTTGAATATTTAATACTGTTTCAAACTGACCTATATATGAGGCCACATTGGCATAAACAGTGGAAGTTCTCTGCAGCTCTATGCAAGGTGGATATGTCCACCCCACTTTACAAGCACTGAGAAGAGTGATTCTCATGACTGTCCTGGACTTATCTTCCCCAGTACCCTTCAGGAACAGGAATAATGGTCAACATTCTACAGAACATCACTTTGTTTATTTTCTGCAAGAAAAGCCCTGGAGAATAGCAGAGCACTGGAAGGTTTCTGCGTAGGATGCTAGCTGTAGGTCAAAGATGTTTTCTACACAGCTAAGGGCAAATTATAGAGAATGCAGCTTGGGCTCAGTGCTCTTTGAATGAGTTTTAGAGAGAAATGGAAAAATGTGTGGCTTTTTAGCATCATTACTTAGCAGAAACGTGAAAAGCAGTTGCAAAGAAAGCTCTCGCCTTTCTTTTGCAGATGCTCTCTGACAACCTGTGCTGCTCAGGCTTTTCTTTCTCACAGAGTTGCCCTTTTCCTTCCACTGTCATTGCTGTCTGGTCATTCCTTGGGTGCACTGGTTGCCAGAGCTTTATTTATATTCTTTTTTCCTTTTATAGTGCAATTTCCCAATATTCTCGTATACACAAGATGTATTTCTTCATGGTTTCTTCCTTTTCTCTTCATGGGGAACTTATATATATTATAACATTTGGGCTCCCTACAGTCTTCTTTCCTCCTTTGATACCCTTCTTTTTCCCCCATTTTCCCTACCTTGACTCTGAGCTCCAATGAGACAAACTATCTCCTGTAGCTTTCTAAAATGCTTAGTTCAAATTTCATTCAAACATTCATTAACCACCTGCTAAGTTCCAGGCAGTGTCCTGAGTATTGGGAATACAGGAATGCGTAGAGCCATTTGGGAATTCAAATAGCTCCAGGCCGATGTGATAACTGCCATCTAAAAAACACTTTGAAAGTTAGAGTAAATAATGTTTGAAATTCATGAATGATTGTGAAAAGCTTCCCCAAGATAGAGCAATGGGGCCAGGTCTGGAAGAATAAATAAAAGTTTTCCAGAGGACGGGAATAGAAGCATGTAGGCATTAAAGAGAAGAGTATCACATGGGGGAATGGATCTGTGTCATATGCTCACAGAGGGATTCTGACAAGAACTGAGGCTGGTTGATAAAGAATACTGCGTAACAGCTGGATTATAAAATGAAGGCAGTTGGAAACCATCTAAAAAGTTTAAGCAAAACAGCACATGATCAGTATAATGTTCTAGTATGATAATTGTCAACTGTGTACAGTATAGATTAAGTAGTAGGTGACATTAAGGAAAAAAACCCATTCAGAGATTCTTGTAATAGCTCATATAAAAGAAAACGAAGGTCTAAATTAAGGTAGCGAGAGTTAAGACTAAGGAAGAAACAGATGTGAGATACAATTTTAAGCATAGTGATATCAAGAGGGGCTTGTATGCTGAATAGAATGGAGAGGAAGAACTCTAAGATAACTACCTGGTTTTTGCCCTGGGCTATTTGGGTTGATAGTGCAGGCATCCACTAAGATAGAAATACAGAAGCAATATGACAATTGGGAGCATAATGAATTTAATTTTAGATGTACTGAATTTGGGATGCCTATGGGCGTTCACATCTAGGAAATATTTGGAAAGTGGTCTGAAGGCTCAGGAGAGAGTTCTGGGCTAGAAATAGAGATTTGTGAGTCACTGGCACACACAGTAAATATAGAAGATAAATCATGGGAATAGATTAAATTACCACGGGAACATACGTAGAACAAGGATCACGGTGAAAAATGGGACCTGGAGGAAAGCATATATTTAGGAAATAGAATGAAGACCTATGAAAAAAGACAAGGCAAGTCAGAGCCAAGTGCAGAACCGGGTGAGAGTGGAATGGTCGACCACAAGTGCTTATGTTATGACAGTCGAAACTGGCTAACAGTGTGAATCCAGAAGAGAGTCCAAGTGGACTAAAGAGAGAAAGCAAATCCTTGAATGTCACAATCATCTAATCATTAGGTTCCTTGATCAATATCAGCAATTATAGCCAGAAGGTAGTGCACCTTGGGGGAAACCCAATCTTTCAAAACAAAAAATCTATATAAGAGAAAAAAAGAAGAAAGGACCTGAGAAAGCATATGAGGAAATATCAGAGGAATATTCTTTTTTCCTTCTTTTGTTGTTTCTGATAATGATGTAGATGATAATGATAATGATGATATAACTTTTAGAATGGAAGAAACTTTAGTATGCTTGTGGGCTCGGTATAGATTTCACTTCAAGGAACAGATTAAAGATACACTTCAAGGAATAGATTAAAGATATATAAAATAAGAGAGATAAACATGAAAGTAGGCTAGAGGCAGAAAGAAACAGGAAGAGAAATGCCCTTTTAATGTATCATTTCTGAGAATGAAAGACAGTAAGATTGAATGGGTTATTGATAAAACTGCAGATATGAAGAATCAAAACGGAGAGACATGAGGTCTAACAGCCTCAATGTTCAATAATAAAATTGGCAGTAATGACTGATACTTACAAAGTTCCTACTATGTGCCAAGTGCTATTCTAACTGCTTTTAAGAAATATTAACTGATACAATCTTCACAATGATTCTATAAGGTAGGAGCCATTATTATTTTCCTTTAACAGATGAAGAAATAATAACAAAGAGAAGTTAAATCACCTAGGATCATAAAATAGCTTGCAGAGCAAAGGCTTGAGCACAGTCTGGATGGCGAGTGTCTTCTCGTAACCTCTGTGCTATACAGCTGCTCTAAGCAGGAAGGGATCGAGTGGAAGTGGATGGCAATCAGTAGGGGGGTTTAGAAAAAGAATCCTAGGAAATGATTGAGCACATAACAATAAAAAAGAAGTAAAAGAGGCCAGGTGCAGTGGCTCATGCCTATAATCCCAGCACTTTGGGAGGCCGAGGTGGTGGATCACTTGAGTTCAGGAGTTCAAGACCAGCCTGGCCAACATGGTGAAACCTCGTCTCTACTAAAAATACAAAAATTAGCCAGGCATGGTGGTGGTCGCCTATAACCCCAGCTAGTTGGGAGGCTGAGGTGTAAGAATTGCTTGAACCTGGGAGACCGAGGAGGCAATGAGCTGAGATTGCGCCACTGCACTCCAGCCTAGGTGAAAGAGCAAGACTCTATCTCAAAAAACAACAACAACAAAAAAAAGGTAAAAGAAAGGCAGCACTGGGGCTCAGATGCAACTGAAGACCATGTGTTAGCAATGATGCCAACCTGTATCACTGTATGATCGTTTTTTAGGAAGTATTCATCCCATAGGTATAGGAAGAAGAAGGTAAAGGAAGTAATGGCAAGTATTGGAATTTTGCTGTAAAGGTGAGGCACAGAAGCAGGGGAGTGACAGACACAAGAAAGATGCTGAGTCAGCATTTCAGCCACACTGCAAGAGAGAGAGTCAAATAGAGAAGAAGAACGGCAGAGAAACCAAGGACAGGATGACATGGTTGGAGGAATTAACCAGCCTAGAGGTAGGCTGGAAGGCAGGCTGTTTCTCTTGAGGGAAAAAAGCTGGAGCAATGGGAGTGAAGATAAACTAGACCAAGTGGAAAGAAAGAAGGCTGTGGTCAGAGCAAGATACTACATCAGAAATGTGAAGGTTAGAAAATCTAGTGTTAAGAGTTACATATTAATTGAGGACTATTCCATTATGTTCTACAACAGTATCTCAACTGTGTCCATAATTTTCCTCAACTGTAGCAATGTATCCCAGGCTCAGGAGACGGTCAAGCAAAGGCTCTATTATCATATGGTTGAGGAACATCACAGTGAATTATGCTGAAAATGCTGATGATGGAACTGAAGTGCCAATGAGTACTCATTAGAGTCATTCAACTATGATGTCCAGGCAGGATAAGGAAGAATATGAATTTGAGAGAGTTCTCACAGAGATGGAGCTGGAATTAGAATGTTCCAGTAGGATTTTACGCAAAAGTAAAAAATATATATATAATTCCATTTTGTCAAACTATTCCTGCATTTACTTCCTTTGCCCACAGATGAATGATAATCTCCTTTATAGACAGAAAACTATGCATAGCTTGGCTTCTCCATACCCCACATAGTTCTGAGGATTGTCATGTATTAAACAAATACTTGCTAGGCTGCACACATCACTGAATTTACCTCTGAGATGCTCCTTAGAAAAAAATCACTGAGGTGTCAGTTCTTCTTGCAAATCAGAAAGAAGTTTCAGAAAGGACTTGATCAAGACAGAAAAATTAGCTGGATACAGAGTCAGATCCTATGCATATCATGTGGTAATCAATGATTATCTCCTAAGGGCCAGCAGAGCACTGGGCACTGTAGAAAATATGTTTTTGCTACATGGATTATAAACTTTTTTCACTGGATGCATACAAAAATTAATATAGTATTACATACCACAAGCTAGATTTTTTACTCACAAAGGCAAGAGTTTGTGTGGGGTATGTGTGTGATGTTGTGTTATGATGCTGAACGTGGAGAAGATAAGAACAAATTAAACAAGTTAAAAAAACCAAAAGCACCCCCCACATCTCAGAATAATTTCATTATAAAAAATGAAGAAATCTTCCCACATGATCAGGTGTTCATCTGGCATCACTACAAGGTGTAATTCATCGGCCAGGCATGGTGGCTCATGCCTGTAATTCTAGCACTTTGGGAGGCCAAGGCGGGTGGATCATCTGAGGTTAGGAGATTGAGATCAGCCTGGTCAACATGGTGAAATCCCATCTCTACTAAAAATACAAAATAAAAAAAAAAATTAGCTGGGCGTGATGGTGGGCACCTGTAATCCCAGCTACTCGGGAGGCTGAGACAGGAGAATCGCCTGAACCCGGGAGGCAGAGGTTGCAGTGACCCGAGACTGTGCCAACACACTCCAGCCTGGGCAATAAGAGCAAAACTCCATCTCAAAAAAAAAAAAAAAAGAAGAAGAAGTAATTCCTCTTTTCACACTCTTTCAAAGCAGTCAGAAAAGTGTGAGACTAAGTAAGAGGAAAACAGAAAGATAAATGATCGACTTTTTTAATCTAGAGGAGAAATATGGAAACCATCTCAAATAAGCATCCTTTGGGAGAAAAAATTAAATGAAAGTAAAAAAGACAAAGAAGTCAATTAAAAAAAATTTTTTTTTTTCAAAAGAAACAACCGATAAAATAAAACAGCTTCCAAAATAACAAATAAGGTGCAGGCAGGATCAAAAAACAATTAAAAAGAGAACATATGTATTAACATTCTCCTCATACGTAAGACACAGATTAGATTTCAGAAAGCAACACCCCCATTTCTCGATCTCTCTTTCTCTTTGTTTCTCTAAGACTTTAAAAGAGACCAGCATCCCCTCAGAACTGTTGATCTTCTGGGCTCAGAAAGATTAGCAAAACTAAAAATAAGATGGAAACCTGATGCCCTGAGCAGCAGTCAGCAGCAGAGCTCTTTCTATGATTTGGTTGTGAAGGGACTCCATATAAGAAATACATAACTGGAATATTTCCATAAACAAAGCAAAGATGTGAAGGTTAAAGAATTAAACATGAATCTTATGACAGATTCTGCTGTTTTTCCCCCTCAGGGTTAGACTTCATGAATGAGTCTATGTTATGGTCAACCAAGTCATTAGGAGTGATAATGCATTGATGTCAGGAGCATTCTAGCATATCACTTGTCTTAACACAGTCTTCAAGGTCATGGTTTAAAATACCACAGGATAACATTTATAAATACAGTCTTCACAACCCATTTTCATATAAATGATCTTTTGATACAGCCTTTCCTAAATAATATTCTGACACAAACGAGAATGGTTAAATTACCCAATATGAAGTCATTAAAATTAAAATTTCACAGGGAAAATTCAAATTACCACATTTATTGATAGTAGAGATTTATAGTAATTTGCTTCTTATAAATAGCAAAACCTTGTTGTTTAACTTTCAATTTCTTAGCCTGGACATTTGAATTTATACACCAACATAAAGATATCTCCCATGTCTTCTAAAGCATTATATAAAATACATTATAGGAGAAGACAGAAGAAGGGAGAGAGAAAAACAACACCTCACTGCCATTCAGTCCTTGTGCTTAGAACAAAACAAAATAGTAAAACTGATTATTCAGGAAGGGCTGTTTTCATCTGAAAAGAAAACAAAATTAAAGCAGTTATTTTTGTATGTTAAAAGGTTTTGGTAATATCTCATTTTCCATTTGCTTTTCAGATAAAACACAGTGCTTTTTTATCATCAGATAAGTTGTGGAAAAGCAAACTACTGGTATTGCAAGACAACAATGTTTATTGCAGCTCTAGTTATCCTGTAACATGAAAAAAAGTAAAAGGGCCAATATTTCATATAAACAGGCCTTTGTCAGCCATAGAAAAGGTTGTATCCTAACACAGCAAATCTTGTGTTTTTTTTTTTAATAAAGGACGAAAGCCTAAGTTTTAAAATATGACTATATGTACTTATGGAAATGTGTCAAATTGAGAAAACGACAGATGAGAATAAAGGAAGGATATTTTTTAACCCTGTCATTCCTTCAGCAAGCAAAGTTCTCCATATCAATACTTTATCATAATCATCTCCCCGTCACTTCCAAAGTATCACATGGCTCCTGACTATCTGAAGATATTCTATAGACTAAACTGCAAGAGATTTTCATCATATTTGAAGAAATAAGAACAATATCTGAAGAACTGTTTAAAATATAACAATTGTTTCATTCCCAGAAAAGTATTACAAAAAACACAGGAACAAGAAAAAAGTCTTTCCATATATGTATTTGCAAAATATGGACCAGCAGAGCATGGTTAAGCATACATGTTTCAGCAAAGTTGCTAGAGAAAAAGCTCACCCGCCTCCTTAAAGGAGCAGTCACAGCAGGCATGACAAAAGAAAACAGTTTCATTGGGATTTGGATTTAAAGAAATGTTTTTATTCCCTTGAGGTTAAACTTAAAAGAAAAACTGAAACGCATGATCTGGTAACAGATAATAACCCCTGGAAAAACCATGTGAAACGTTAACCCCTCAGACATCCTAGTAACAATTATGGAAAACAAAGTGTCATCAACAGTAAAATCATTGACTTTGATTGTGTATACCTAGAAGAGGGAGCTCCAAGCTTTGCTTTTTAACTACATTTTTAGGCTGAACATTTTTGTGCTTGCCAAGATCATTCATCTAATTCCTAGAGAGAAGTTAGAAGACACCTGTAGCTTGGTGCGATAGTAAACTTCATCAATTTGATTTAAGTCTTCAATAGTCATTTGTTAGTTTCCACTCCGTCCTGATGCTCTTAGGAGTAAATTCGTGTCTCGGGGGGGAAAAAAAAAGATCTGGAAAATGCTGCAGGAAAGCACCTATGATTCAGGCCATACATCATTCTCTCCTTAATCAACAACAGTGCTGTCTAACATATATTTCACTTTCTTCTTTATTGTATTAAGTATACTTTCCAACTTCTCATGTTTTTAGCTAAGTCTAGTCTGGGGAAAGTCTTAAACAGAATCTTCTCAATAATGTATGTCTTACCTTCTAAATGGCAATGGAGGCTAATGAATTTTTAAAGAAAAAAAAAGGACAATAGTGGAGACAAGTTAAAACATTTTATTAAGTATATAAAGGTAAGATTTAGAAAATGTATAGGCCAGTGGGTATTGTAATGAAGAAAACTGAGCAATTATTTCTTTTAAGATAGAAAAATAATTTCTCCAGGCTAAAATTATAGACATCTATTTTATTATACAGAACTCTGGCCTTCTAATCATCTTTGCAAGCAGTGGCACAGACCCCAAAAACCACTTCTGGTGGACTGCCTTGGCCTGCTGGTGGCACAGCCTTGGATCACTTTAGAAGAAAAGGGTAATAATGGCCTTCTATTCAGGCATGTATTCTGCTCAGATTGCTCCATTTCAGGACAGAATGTCATTCCTCCCAGCTAACAGTCGAAAGTGTACAGCTAATAACACAGAACTAGGACTATTTCACACCATTGTCCTTCAGTTATTCCCACTGATAACATGTATTGAGCACTCAGTAAGTGCTAGGCACTTTGCACGGTTAGTCCTCCAAATGCCTTATGAGAGGAGTACTGTTACTAGTCTCAGTTTATGATCCCTTCATTAGTTTACCCAAATTGCCAAAGGCTAAAAGGTCTTACCTCCACTTGACTACATCTGTTATTCTCTGAACTGTCTATATGGCACTTATCCTAGATTACTTGTTTGCCAGTATTTTGTGTGTCAATCTTAACCCTATGCCTACACCAAGAGGCTTCAAGTCTTGGAAAAAGTGTTCTATAAATACAGGAAACTCTAAACTTTTTTGAATGGATGGTGCTTCCCATCCTTTTTCCTCCTCAGTGATTATTCTGGCCTTTTTCTCAGTGTATTTTCTATACAATTATTTATTGTAAAAAAATCCATATACTTTACCAGAAAACTTATTTGTTTCCATTCTATAAGACACTATGGTTTAATTAATTTCTGGAATGGATTATCAACTTCAAAGATATCATTCAGTTATAAGAAATTTGAGACTGATAGGAACTCGAGATATTTTCATGATACTAGTACAGATAGCAATGCTAAAATAAATGTAAATATACCTTTATCCAGAAAGCTCAACCCAAAGCTAAAGATTATTACAACAAATAACTGTTCTTACAGTAATTTAGTGGTATGAAGTAATATTATAAAAGATGATGAACAAGATACTGAAGCTTTGTCCAAGTGAAATACTGTCTTAGAAATGTAAATGGAGTTCAGAGGTAGTCATGACTCTCAAAAGTTAATAAAACAATGAAGGAACTTCAGAGTCTTTGTTCACTAAATCTATGTGGGAAGATATCAGATATACTCAAGACTCTTAAAACTCAGTAAACACATTTCCTCCATATCCCCAGGATCTTGGCACTAAATGTGTGAATATGTCCGTCTTAGAATGGCCTGAAACAATCTTCCTGCCCTGCTTTCTGAAAAAAGTTCTCTGGCAAGTCTCTAAGCCTACTATAATGTGCTTTTAAGACATCACTTTATTTACTTTGAAGGGCATCCATCAATCATGAATCTAGGAATCAAAAGATAAGCGATCTTAAATCAAGACTAAAAAAAAATTAAGACCACAGACCTGAGCTGGGCCATATTGTGAGCATATCATTTTTGTGTTTATTGAGTTTATTCTTTGAGAAATGGGCCCTGCAATGGCATTGTCAGAGAGTATAAGAGGAGAAAGATGAATAGTTTGAGCTGGGTTTAGAGAGGAAACCCAGGCGATGCTGAGGAACTGCCCTTAGAAAAAGTTGCTATTCTTGGGCTGGACTCCCATTCCTAGCAGCATCACCCTGAGTGGCTTTTGAGCCATGATGCAGAAGGCAACACTTGGCAAAGGACCCCATAAAATGAGGACCAGAGCATGGAAAATGATGGTTTTATGCATCTGTGTGTCAGTGACTAGAAGAGTGGACATTAGTGCCATGGAATGAAAGAGAAAAGAGGAAAAGAGAGAGAGAAGTGAGAAACAGAAAGAGGCCAGGAAAGGGATGAGGAAGGCAAGGAAGGAATGAAAAGGAGGAAGTGTGCATGAGCAGTATTCAGCACAGTGGTTAAGGGCACAAACTTTGAAGCCAGAGGGCTGGGCATGAATCTGCCTCTCTGCCTTGGGCATGTTACGTAACTTCTCGGTGCCTCAGCTTCCTCATCTCATTAAGATGGGGTTTAACAACTCAGCCCACGGTTTCTTTCAGGCTTTCCTATTAAATTAATTCAAATATGGTACAATCACTTTGAAAAACAGTGTGAAGATTCCTTAAAGGACTCAAAGTAGAACTACTATTCCATCCAGCCATCCCATTACTGGGTACCTACCCAAATAAAAATAAGTCATTACATAAAAAAGACACATGCACACACATGTTTATAGCAGCATGATTCACAATTGCAAAAATATGGGACCTACCTAAATGCCTATCAAACAATGAGTGGATAAAGAAAATGTGGTATATATACATCATGGAATACTACTCAGCCGTAAAATGGAATGAAACAACGGCCTTTGCAGCAACTCGGATAGAGTTGGAGGCCATTATTTTAAGTGAAGTAACTCAGCAATGGAAAACCAAATATCATATGTTCTCACTCATAATTGGAAGATAAGCTATGAGGATGCAAAGGCATAAGAATGAGAAGATAAACTCTGAGGATTCAGAAGGAAGGGTGGGGGCGGTGAGGGATAAAAGACGACATATTGGGTACAGTGTACACTGCTCAGGTGATGTGTGGACCAAAATCTCAGAAATCGCCACTAAAGAACTTGTTTATGTAACAAAAACCACCTGCCCCCCAAAACTGTTGAAATAAAATTTTAAACATTAAATTTAAAAACATTCAAATCTTTCCAACAGAGAGGAAGCTGAGACCAGATGTAATGGATAGCATGATGTGAATGGTTTAAAAATAAAATTTAAACTTAAAACAGAAATATAACAAAAAAAAGAGAAAGTGCTAAAAAAAAAAAAAAAAAAAAAAACCTAAACACCTAAAAGAGGGACGCTTTGTAGAAAAGAAAAACTATGAGCAAGGAAAATAGGGCATAAAACACTGGCATGCAGTTAAAGAATAGGGAACTTGCCAGAGGCCAGGGGGAGAAATAAGCAGCAGCAAGCCAGATGCCAAATATCACACATCTGACCACAAGGCTGACAGAACTCATAGTAATAAATAAGAAGGGAGGGCAGAGTTTTAGGAGGTGACACTCTTGACAGAAAGTAATCAAAAGAACGCAACACTCTTGACAGTTTGATAGTACTTGAAGATGTACTACATCACAGAGAAGCCAGTGATGTGCAGAGGCCTACGAGTGCTCAGCACCCACTGCAGAGAGCAGAGAGAAAGGAGGAGCACAGGATGCCACAGAGGCCAACAACCCCTTCAGGGGTTCCATTTCCCTCCATGGGTCGGTTTCAGACTAACATCAACACTTTTGTTCTTCACAGAGTTTTAGGTCACAAATGCCCTTAAACTCACAATTTTCTGAGTCTTTTTTAGGTTCATCTACCAGGAATGCTTACCCTTCCCACTCTTTCTCCAAGCGTGGTTGTGACTCAGAGTGACCAGCCTGAATGAGTGCCAAGAGAATACAATGCTGAGCTCACACCCGGGAAACAGCACCCAGGGATGAGCTAGCACTCTTGGAAAGGGGGCAGCAAATGGATACTGAAGGGACCCGCAATGTAGACCAGAGGCAGGAGGAGAAAATTGCTCCTAAGGGATGTTGGCCATGTTGTCTGGGGGAGGGAGGGAGGGGCTGAAGCAGAGTAAGCCAGCATGGAGTGCAGGTCAGGGTAAACAATGGCACACACTGTGCAAATGCATTCGTTACCAGGAATTTAAAAAGTAAAAATCTCATCACTGATAAACTTTCTAATGTAAAAAAGCCATTTGTTGTTCCTGGCCAGCTCTGAGACAGAGTACCATATATTAAACCAATCTTACGTTTCCATTTTTACATATTATAATAACAATATTATAAGAATAAAAGCCAAATATATAGCAATAATAGCTAAATTTTATTCCAGAAATACTATAAAGTGAACTCAGAAATAGGAAAAACACATCCACTATTGTCAGTACTACTTATTTAACATTGTCTTGGAAGTGTTACCCAATACAGTTAAACAAGGCAAAGCAATTAGAGATAGGACAATTAGAAAAGAAAAGGCAGAATTATCCCTAATTGTAAATAAGTGTCTGAATAACCAGAAAAACAATTGAAAAACTACTGCAAACATTAAGAGATAGAAGTAATACAGAAAATGTAAATACTAACACACAGAAAAGACAAATTTTATATATACAGATGAAAATACATCTAAAAGATAGGCATTTTCAAATGTATATTTAATGAACCAAAAGACCTCACTTATAGCAGCAACCAAAAAAATATAAACTATGTATATAGACAGGTGAAAGAGGAAGATATTTGAATACCAGTGAAAGATCCAAAGACTCAAAAAGATAGGAAAAATTATGTGTTCTCAAGTAGGAACACTTTTCCCCAAATCATTAATTCATATAAACCCCATAAAATACTACCAGCTTTTAAAACTACCAGCTTTTAAAAAAATTGTTCTGGATATCTATGTGAGACTGGTGCATACATAGAGCCAGAAATGAAACTGGTTTCAAGTGCCTATGAAACTCTACTTGCGCCGGGCGTGGTGGCTCACGCCTGTAATCCCAGCACTTTGGGAGGCTGAGGCAGATGGATCACCTAAGGTCAGGAGTTCGAGACCAGCCTGGCCAACATGGTGAAACCCCATCTCTACTAAAAATATAAAAATTAGCTGGACGTGGTGGTGTGTAATCCCAACTACTGGGGAGGCTGAGGAAGGAGAATCTCTTGAACCCAGGAGGCAGAGATTGCAGTGAGCTGAAATCGTGCCATTGCATTCTAGCCTGGGTGACAAGAGCAAGACTCCGTCAAAAAAAGAAAAAAAAAAAAAGAAAATCTACCTGCTTCTACACTTTTCTTTTATATCTCGTTATATCCTAAATTTGAATATCAATAAGAATCACTAAAATTGACTGAAACACACTGAATATATTAAAAACCCAAGAATTCATAATGACAGTAAAAGAAAAAGACAACAAGAAAAAAAATCACCACAACTACCCATTAATTATGACTGGATACTTCTACGAAACCATCCTCTAGAAATTAGCAATTCTAATTTTTCTATATAAACTTTTTTATATGAACCATAGGATAAACAGGTAGTCTTAGTAGATGAGGCAAAGTCTTCCTTTGTTGATATATATTTTATATATATATGTTTATATCAGATTATTTATAATCACACAAAACAAGCCCAATGACAAAACAGCCCAAATGTTCATCAACTGTTGACTAGATAAACAAACTGTGGCAACATCCATGTGGTAGAACAATGCTAAGCCATGAAAAGGGAACAAGCTACTAATATACAATAACGTGGTGAATTCAAAAATAATTATGCTCAGTGAAAGAAGCTAGACTCAAAACACAACACATTACATGACTCCATTTTTATCATATTCTGGAAGAGATACACAAAACTACAGGGTCAGAAAAACAGATTTGTGGCTGCAAGGAACTAAGGTGAGTGGGGAAAGGATGAACTTAAAAAAGCATGAGGAAATTTCCTCATCGCAATAGTGGTTACATTGATTGCATACATTTGTCACAATCCCCAGAACTGTGCACCTAAAAGAAATACATTTTACTGAATGTTAATTATACCTCAACAAACCTGGCATTGAAAAGAGGGAAGAAGGCAGAAAAACCTAGAAGATATGGCACATGCAATATGTGGAACTTCTATGGATTCTGATTCCAACCAACAGCTACAAAAAAAAAATATATATATATATATATATATAAACAAATTAGAAAAAAATCTAATTGTGGTTTGAGCATTAGACACCAGGGAGAAATTACTTTTCATTTTGTAAGGTGGGAAAATGGCATCAAGGTTTTCTTAAGCCCATATTCCATATTTTTAAGAGATCCATATTTGAGCACGCAGAGATAAAATGGGAGCTTTGAAATATTCAGAAAAGGGTAAGAGAAAAAAGAGAGACATCTAAAACACGGTAAAGTTTGTGTAGTTCTAGCATCTATATGATATGTATATGGTAGGTAATTACTAAAAAGTATCCAGATACTGATATAAGCAACTCTCTACTTTTATGTATGTTTGAACACGTTTAAAATTAAAATTTAAAATAATAGTCAACATTTACTATTTACCTTGTGCCTGGAAATATTCTAAGGTTTTACATGTTAACACATTTAATTCTTATGACAATGATAGAAAGTTAAGTACAATTATAATGCCCATTTTACACATGGAGGCACTCTGCCAAGTTTTAAAAATTCTCCCAAATCAACCAGTATGAAGCAGGCTGGCACAAGGCTCACATTCTTAACTACTCCAAAACCCCCTTTTAAATTATAGTCTAGACTACATGGTTTTCTTACAGTCTGTGTATATTATCTCTCTTGCTGGTTATCAGGTTAATACCTACAGCTGTATTTCTTCATTCTTATACATTTTTCAGTTCTGTATTTGCACACCAAAGTAAAGGCACCATATTGACTGCCTTCCCCAAATCATAACAGAATGAGTTAGATTATGAAAGAAACATTAGTATAACATTTAGAATTTAAAACATTTATTTGAAATACATTAGGTTTCTTTTTGCCAGAAGAATGATTTAGTCATAATAATAAATGTGATTACTCCACTCGTTCCTTTTCAGTTTTGTATGCATACCTTCAATCTATTTTTCTCTAGGCCTTCTTTTTCTATTGCTGATAAGGAAGAGGCATACTGTTGTGAACAGGCTCATGAATATTAAGATGTTTTGTACAGAAATGGCTAATCACTATTAGGTGAAAAAAATGGGAAAAGACAAAATAATAGTCAACATATGGACTTTCATCTTTCTCCCTTTTTATCCTTGGGAAAAATTATACATTCTAAAATCCAGCAAAATCAAAGTCATAAGCAAAAACTAGTATGTTACCTTTTTTTTTTTCTTTTGAGATAGAGTCTTCCTCTGTCCTCCAGGCTGGAGTACAGTGGTACCATCTTGGTTCACTGCAACCTCTGCCTCCGGGGTTCAAGCAATTCTCCTGCCTCAGCCTCCCTAGTAGCTGGGATTACAGGCATCCACCACCATGCCCAGCTAATTTCTGTATGTTAGTAGAGATGGGGTTTCACCATGTTGGCCAGGCTAGTCTTGAACTCCTGACCTCAAGCAGTCCACCTGCCTTGGCCTCCCAAAGTGCTGGGATTACAGGCAAGAGCCACTGCGCCCGGCCAAAACTAAAATAAATTTTCATAAACTTATCTTCACCAGCATAATGTTAAGAATAACCACAGGACCATATATTTGATCCTTCTCTGAGTGACATGCTCCAAGAGGAATGTTTAATGAGATTACCAAGGGACTCAATTTCCAAATGAAAGGTCAGCCATGATACATTCATCTTGGCAATAACATAAGGGAATCCTAATAGCATTTTGCTTTTCAGAGTAGCTATTAAGAAGGTAACCAACTAAAATTCCTCGGAGAAACAGGTTAAATATAGCTCCTTTTTTGACAGAAAAGGAAACATGGTGGTAAAATCAAGTACTCCACATTAAAATGCAAAGCTATAAATGAACTTTGACTTGAATTGAGGTTTCTGATTTTTTTTCTCATGCATATATACCAGCAGCAATTTGTCACCATTATCGATTCATCAGGAAGTACTACTCTAGGAAAATGATTACTGAGCTCAGATTACAAAGGTCAACCAGAGCTTTGGTCTTCTTCACATAAGAAAAAGTTTTACTAAGGATCACTTGTCTTCATACATTTCCTTATATTTCTCCTTTGTCTCTATGACTATTTAAAAAGAAAAATAATTATATTCGGTATTGGTTTTATACTGTGGCCACAACAAATTACCACAAAAGGAACAAGTTAAGCAACGCAAAATGTTACTTCACAGTTCTCTAGGTCAGACGAAGTCCAACATGGGTCTTACCAGGCTAAAGTTACCACTTTCATTTTTTTCTGGAGGCTCTAGGGAAAAATCCATTTCCTTGCTCATTGGAGTTGTTGGCTGAATTCAGTTCCTTGAGGTTGTAGGACTATTTGCATTTTCTTGCCGGCTATCAGCTGAGGGCTATTCCAGCTTCCACCACTGCATTCTTCGGCGCACAGCCCTTTTCCAACCCAAAACCAGTAGCAGTGGGTGGAGTACTTTTCACATCAGATCTTTGTGATCCTTCTTCTGTAATTACCTCGCCCTCTGACCACAATAATGAAAGGTTCTCTGCTTGTCAGGATTCATGATTAGATTGGGCCCACCCAGATAATACAGGATAATCTCTCATCTGGAGAAAGTCTCTCCAACATTGAGATCAGGAAATAGATCCTAAAAAACATTGCATTCCAATATCTAATCAAGAGATGGGGTTGCTACAATGGACACCTCTTGACCATAGGACCAGCTCAGACCCTACCTGCATTTCCTGAAACAGTTAAGAGGTCTGTGGTAACATCCAAGAGAAGAGCATTTGCCATTAAATTTTCATTTTTCAGCGTCAGATGGTCTCCCAGCTTGTGGCAACTTTGTTCGGAAGAAATGTCCTTCACTTGAGGCCAGGTGCGGTGGCTCACACCTGTAATCCCGGCACTTTGGAAGGCCGAGGCGGGTGGATCACCTGAGGTCAGGAGTTTAAGACCAGCCTGACCAACATGGAGAAACCCTGTCTCTACTAAAAATACAAAATTAGCCAGGCGTGGTGGTACATGCCTGTAATCCCAGCTATTCGGGAGGCTGAGGCAGGAGAATTGCTTGAACCTAGGAGGAGGAGGTTGCAGTGAGCCAAGATCGTGCCATGGCACTCCAGCCTGGGCAACAAGAGTGAACTCCATCTCAATAAAATAAAATAAAATAAAATAAAATAAAATAAAATAAAATAAAATAAATAAAATAAAATAAATCCTTCACTTGTGCTTAAGAGCAACCAAAGATTTGGAGGTTAGACCATATTGTCCTGCACCCCAAGCAAATACATTTATATTTTAAAAGCTTAATGTTAAAATATTTAATTTGAATGACAAAGGGAGGGTGAGGAAAGATTATATTAAACTGTCCCACCGATAGAGAAGTTCAGGTGTCTAATTGTACCTGTAAGCCCCTTTAAACACAGAATTAAATCCTTCATAAGACCTTGAAAAAGTGGTGAACCTCACTCTAGGGCCACAAGGGAGATCCAGGTAGCAGATAAAAAAAAAATGGAAGGAAGGAAGCCAGGGAGGGAGGGAGGAAAGGGAAGGGATAGAGGGAGGGAGGGAGGGAGGGAGGGAGGGAGGGAGGAAGGAAGGAAGGAAGGAAGGAAGGAAGGAAGGAAGGAAGGAAATTAAGAAAAAGAAAGAAAGAGAAGGAAAGGAAGGAAGGAAAGACAAGGAAAGAAAAAAGGAATAAGGGAGGAAGGAAAGAAAGAGAAAGAAGGAAGAAAAGGAAAGAAAAGAGAAAAAAGGAAGGAAGAAAGGAGGAAGGGAGGGAGGAAGGAAGGATGAAAAACCTAAGTTATTAGTAGTAATGTCAAATATGACAGGAATACCAAACAAAATGATGTAAGTAGACTAAAATAATAGTTATAAAGCAGAGAATGCCAGGATGGTTTTTAAAAGAACAAATATATACTATTTAGAGGCCCCACATTTAAGACACAAAAAGACTACAGGGTAGGAAGCAGATAATATTCAAAACTTACCCAGCTAAATATTAAGGTTAAATATAAAGCTATAGCAATTAAGACAAACTTTAGTGACTTGGAGACTGTCAAACAGGACATGGAAACAGAATAGAGAGTCCAGGAACAGGCCTGTGCTATATAGAAAGCCAATGTAAAGCAGAGAGTACAGGGCAAATGAGCTGGGAGAAAAGAGTCTTCAAATGCTACTGAGACAACTGGTTACCCAAACAATAAAAAACAATCAGATCCCTACTTCACCCATTCACAAAAAAATATATTCTAAATAAATCATAGACTTACATGTAATGAAAAATTTAAACTTTGAGGAGAATATAGAATAGTTTCCTTTCCTTAAGATTATAAACTATTCCTAAACAAGACAGCCTTTGCCTGAAAAAGAAACCCACAAAATGTAAGTTAAAATAACTATTAATTCACTATCTTGAAAGTACTAGTGTCTGAATATACCATTAAAGAATAAATGGCAGATTATTCTCTGGGAGGAAACATTTGAACCTTATATAACACACAAAGGAATATTATCTTGAAAATACAATGAAGTTCTACATATTAAAAAAAAAAGCTATTAACTAATAGGAAAAAAAACACAAAATATCTAAACAGGACACTTACAGAGCAAAATAAGTAATCAAATATGTACTTCTAGTTACACAGCCAGTTAGATGTTGCTATAAAGTGTTATAATATCTTTCATTCATTTACAATTTTCATTCAAATGTTGGGCTGTCTGTGCCCACTATTCCACATAAGAATCGGTAACTTTTTGCACTTCAGTGATTATTCCTTATTGAAGGCAGTGACAACCAACATTCACATGTATGAGCTTTGTTTAAATAATCTGTTTGAATACTTTTCAGTTATCAAATGAATTTATAAAAAGTTATTATTTTCAGTAAGGGTATCAGATTAAAAGGACACGTAATTAACTTCTTCCTAAACATAGGGAATGAATTAGACTCAGATTTTCTCATTTTTAGAACAGTAAATGTATTCAGTTGCAAGGGATTTCAAGAAGAAAACGGTTTCACAAACACATGCAAAGAGACAGCACTACTGAGTTGGCAACACCTTAAAATGTCACTTACTTTTATACACCTGACCTAATAAGGTTTCAAAATCATGGGAGGAAAATGTCAATGTTATTTTAAAGCACCAAAGTAATTAACATTTTAAGATAATACCTAGACTATCTACAAAATAATTTAGAATGGATAGAGGTAATTCTCCCAACAATAAAAATATTATACCATTTGCTTTATTATTTTTGTGCAATTTTTGAAGCCTGAAATAATTTGTAATAGCCTCCTTCAAGCATCAAAAGGTAGACATCACTTATTTGCTCGTAACTTGTCATATCATTGTAAAGTGACCCAAAATAACATTTCAAAATGAAAACCATGTCTTCGATATAAATCATTATCTCATGAAACTTGACTAAACTTCCATTGTTTAATTTCTAAATATATTTTGATGTAACTAATATTAAAAATGCTTATCTGGAAAAATAAATAGAATAAAATTTAACATATATCATTTATTCACAGAATGAAGAAGGCATTAAACATTTTGAAACTACTTGGGGGTAGTAAATAACAATCATACCAGGAATATATATTTCTTAGAGTCCAGTTATAAGAACTTTCAGATGAACATAGTACCTTAATACTATCTAAAACACATGACTTAAGCAAGTGAACTATGGTTCTCACATGAAAATTTTAACTAACTTTGATTCAACTGCTAGATAGATCAAAAAGAAAATAATGAACTGTTACAAGCTTAAAGAAAATTTAAAACATAAAACCCCTATGAAGAACATGGCTGCAAACTTCTATCCTCACATTTTCACTAACTTAAGTAAAACGTGTTTACGTTAAACTGGATGTTATGCTCTAATAGTTTTTAGTAGGCCTTTCTTTCTCAAATGATCCATAGTAAAGTCATTCCTTGGCAGAGAACAATCCCTGACCTTTTTCATTTATGGATGAAAAACCATTATTTATTTTAAAATAAATTGTAAATGCATAAGACTTTTTATTTAAACTCAAGAAACAATTGTTCTATTTCACAACGGGGCCAATGTAGAGTGAAGTTATAGGTTCTACCATAAGAGAAAAGCAAACACTAAAAATGAGTGATACCATCTAACAATAAGCATACACACCCCACATGCCCCATAAATTTAATTTGGCATACTAATACCTGGTTTTACAAGCAGCACTTAAATATATGAGCCTCAACTAACAAATCAATGAGACTCTTGTTATGAAGTCCTTACAGAATCAAAGTGAAATAGAGACTATAACTTTTTTGAATAATATTTTAAGCAACATGGGTACTTTAAAAAGCTGAGCTACAGGTAAGATAAAATTAAAAAGTATAGATATTTAGTTCATTGAGTTTTGAAAGCTATATACACTGATACAATTACCACTCAAAACAAGATATCAAAAAAGGTGAAATTTTCATTCCCACAAACTCTCCTTTAATCCTTTTTGTAAAATTCTTCTCCCTTCTCTCATGTAAATTTGATTAATTTTTAACAAAGCAAACAGAGCTAGACATCTAAATGTGTATTTATTTGTAATCTATCCCATTGAAATTGCCACCACTAAATTCTGGATATCATTTAGAAATGTTTTGAAGCCTCAATGGTGACAAACTTCATCTTTTAAGTGTCTGATTTTTGAAAAAATTCCAAAGTCATTCATAAATAAGTCCAAAAAGAGGAAATGAGTAATTACAGGGAACAAAAGTTGGTGAAATAGTCCAGATACCTAAGTGCCAGTCACTGGGCTAACCACTTTAGACTAATATTCTCATTCGGTGTTCACAGCAGTCCTGAGAGATAGTTAAGATTATCTGTCTTTTGCAGATGAGGAAACTGAGGTTCAATAAGGTTTAGCAACTTGGTCAGGCTTCCTCATTTGTAAAGCCAGCATTTAAGTCCAGATCTATTTCTCTACAACAGATACTCTTGTACTTCAATCCAGGCAGGCTCTTTCCATTGGTTAATATTGTTTGGAATCAAAAATAAATTATCAGGGCTTCCTGCTTTTTCTGTCTACACTTTGCATGCACTTAGCTGCATTGTGATGCATATTGCGATGTGCAGCAGCAAGTCCAAGGTGATGGACAAGTGTCTGTCCTGGGAAAAGACAGGCCTACATCAAGCAGCCTGTGAAGATCCTGCTATGGGCACAGAGACAGCAGTAATTCCACCTTCCTGAAGCCGCTGTGGATCATCCACTGGCAGGATTTTGACCTGTGCACACGTGAAGAATTTCACCCCACTCTCTATAGCAACAAGATCAAATGTATGAGGACGCCAGTAGAGAAAAAAGGAAGATTCATATTCCTTGAGGAGGGCATTCAAACCAACTCAGTGGAGACAATACAATGGCATTTGACATCCTGTCACCCAACGAGGCACAGGGAACCAGGAAATGGTGGAACCTCAAGGTTGTTTTATTTTGTTTATAACATCTTTCTGCTATGAGAATGTTATGGGCAGACACAGGCATGAGGAATCCCTATAACCAGTGTGGATATTTCAACTGGGTGAACATGTAAAAATATTTTGTGATAATGGATAAACTTGGAGAACCAGATTACATTCCATCACAGGATTCTGCTTGCCACAAGCCCACCAACAGCATTCATGTACAACATTGAAAATGTTTCTTTCAAACTTAAAGAAATAAACAAGCAAAAAACAAATGACTTCACCAAAAAGTGGGCAAAGGGCACGAACCAACGCTTTTCAAAAGAAGACATACATGCATCCAACAAGTATATGAAAAAATTCTCAACATCACTAATCATTCGAAAACTGCAAATCAGAACTACAACAAGATACCATCTCACACTAGTCAGAATGGCTATTATTACAAAGTCAGAAAATAAATGATGGTGAGATTACAAAGAAAAGGGAACACTTAAACACAGCTGGTGGGAATGTAAATTAGTTTAGCCATTTTGGAAAGCAGTGTAGCAACTTCTCAAGTAACTTAAAACAGAATAACCATTTCACCCAGCAATCTCATTTTGGATATAAACCTAAAGGGATATAAATGGTTCTACCATAAAGATACATTCACATGTATGTTCACTGCAGCCCTATTCATGAAAGCAAAGACATGGAATCAAACTAAATGCCCACCAATGACAGAGTGGATAAAGAAATTGTGGTACATACATACCGCGTAATACTACACAGCCATAAAAATGAAGGAGATCATGTCCTCTGCAGCAACATGGATTGAGCTGGAGGTCATTAGCCTAAGCAAGCCAACACAGGAACAGAAAACCAAATACCACATGTTCTCACTTAAAAGTGGTAGTTAAACATTGAATACACGTGGACACAAAGAAAAGAACAAAAGATATAGGGGCCTACTTGAAGGTGGAGGGTAGGAGGGGGGTGAGGACTGAAAAACTGCCTTTTGAGTACTATGCTTATTACGGGTGATGAAATAATCTGTACACCAAACCCCCATGAAATGTAATTTACTTATAGAACAAACCTGCACATGTATCCCTGAACCTAAAATAAACGTTAAAAGAAGAAAAGAAAAAGAGAATGTTCCTTTCAAAATGTTTGATGTAGCTGATCAAAGATCAGAAAGGAAACATTGGATTGAATGTTTTGCTTCCACGGTGAGACATCAATACTTGTCCTTGTCTCTGCTAGTGAATTTGACCAGATGCTTATAGAAGACTGACTGACTGAATCACTTTACAGAATCTCTGAACATTTTGAAAACAATTTGCAATGACCGAGTTTTCAGCAATGTCTCCATAATTCCCCTCCTGAACAAGACAATCTTGCTTGAGAGGAATGTGCAAGTGTTGATCAATAAAGACTGTTTCTTGGAATTTGGAAAGAATCCACACTGCTCTTAAGACATCCAAAAATTTCTGGTAGATTATTGCTGTAATAAATGCCGGGACCTAGAGGAGTAGGCCTTATACCACCAATTCACAAGTGCTATCAACATGAAAACATCCCCATTAATTTCCATGAAATGAAGATACTATTATTTAAGATAATCTGAAGCAGCTTATATAGGTATACACAAAATATTTATTATTATTTTCTTGTGTTTTTAATGGTCTTCTGTTTAGTTTTCTAAAATAAAAGTGTAAAACAGGAATTTAAAAAATCATGGTTCTATGTTTAATTTATTGGAAATGTGAGTCCCTCATCAGTAGAATTTGGTTTGCAGCTGAAACCTGCTGAATAGCAGCATGCTGCTAATGTCTGCTGAATTTCAGGTGTTCATCTGTTTCACTATGGCTTCTGTTTGAGTCAAATTGTAACTTACAGACTTCAGACTAGGTATATTTTAGGCTTTAAGTTTGTCCACTTTTCAAATAAAATTCTCCTGTAGTGACAATACAGGAGGTATCTTTAATTGCATTTGGGTGTGAGGCTAGGAACAAAGAAAACTTACCAGTAAGATATGTGTTGTCAGCATTGGCGATGACACTTGTTGTCTATCGTTATGGAGACTTCCTACTTTGAAAAGGATATTGACAAAAAAAGTTCGTTGTAAGGAATAGCATTCTTTTGGTTTACACAGATTCGGCCTTCACGGTTTTTATTACTTGAACATCCAACAGTAATTTTGTTTTAAAATTCTTCTTGTTTTAAAAAATAGATAAAAGATTTCCAGTCTGACGCTAATGAAGCGTTCATAAGTGGTATGGAGGAAAAAAAGGCAAGCAAATGCCATATATAGAGTGTTTTGATCAAGACAAAAGTGAAATGTAATTTGACTTTTTCATATTTAATTATCATATAATGTGCCATATGTGAAACATTCTGGCCGTGGCAGCAACTAACAACTGCAAACCACTTGGTAACAGAACTTCCTATGTAAACATACCCTTCTCAGAAAAAAGAAATTTAAAATTAAGAATAAATGTCACTCTATTTTAATAAAGCTAATTTTCTGATCATCACAGACTTTTACAATAAAAGGAATGTAAGATCATATACATTGGCCTTATAATTTTTTGTTTTTTTAAACAAAGTCTTACTCAGTGTGTCGCCCAGGCTGGAATGCAGCAGCATGATCTTGGTTCACTGCAACCTCCACCTCTTGGGTTCAAGCGATTCTAGTGCCTCAGGCTCCTGAGTAGCTGGGACTACAGGCGTGTGCCACCACGCATGGCTAATTTTTGTATTTTTAGTAGAGACAGGATTTTGCCATGTTTGCCAGGCTGGTCTCAAACTCTTGACCTCAAGCGATCTGCCCGCCTCGGCCTCCCAGAGTGTTGGGATTACAGGCGTGAGCCACTGCACCTGGCTTATAATTTTTTTAAATGAGGAAACTAAAGCCCAGGGCAGCAAGGCGCAGAGCCAGAAATAAAACCCAATTACCTTTATTCCAAGTCCAGGTTCTTCTCGTCAACATCTATAGTTTTCAAACATTTTGAGCTTAACGTTTTTTTTTCTCAAAAATAATCAAATACAGAAGTTCAGCATAAAACGACAATCAAAGCAGAGATGTTCTGCTTGAAGCTGGTGGAGACCACAAGTCTCAGTCCACTCCCTTTCCCTTCCCCAGTAAGACATACAGAAATCGCTCAAGTTTGGTTGACTACTACTTGAAAACCATCTGCTTTATCATGCAAAATTACTGGAAGACAGCCAAGTTAAAAAGTGTGAAAAATTAAATGTCAATACAAAAGATAAACTATAGTTCAATAAAACAATACGAAAACTGTCACAGTTTAGCTCATGATTAAGCACCAAATCAATGAGGCCGAAAATGGGCATGCTGGGAGTTCAGAAAACAAAGACATCACAGTATGGGCAGTGGTCTGCAGGGAGTTACCAAAAAGAAGGACTGACTAGGGTCTTAAAGTATAGACAGTACTAAAATAAGAAGGTGGTAATAGTGAAAGAGGGAAAGGTAAGGGAAACAGCATCTCCAAAAGCATTGAACAAGAAAAAACAATATAATTTCAATAAAATTGAGTAGATCAACTAAGGCCAAGTAAATGGCTGAGGAAGCTGAAAGGTGAAGTTAAACATGTTGGGACCAGATTAATTCAAGTTAATGAGTTCTGACTGTATCCTGCAGGCTATGGGGAATTATTGAAGGTTTCTGATTAAGGTAGCAATACGACCAAAGTGTTTTTGGAATTTTAGTTAAAGTGTGGTGTCAAGATATTCCAGGGGAAAAAAATGGAGAAGAAAGATCAGTTAGGAAGCGCTATACAGACATCCAGGTGTGATTAATTATCAATATCAGATTAAAAGCTGAAAGGACAAAAAGAAAGGATCAAAGAAAATAGCAGGAAGCAAGATTTGAAAGGATTTAGGATGCTCCCTGTCATTCCAGGTATTGGGAGCACACTCTGGATATCTATCAGGGATCATTTAAAGGGGATTCATATCTCAGAAGACAATTAACTATAGTCCCTTTCCTGTTCTGAATTTATAATTCATTGTAACAGATGGTTGGGATGGTGGGGAGCCAAGTACAAAAGTGTGGGTGACTACAAGAATGATAGATACAATTTCCAAGGTAAGACATCGGTTACTGACCATTCCAAATGAGAAATGGAAAACAGGCCCATTTCCTTTTATCATGCTGAAATAATTTAAGCCAAAAAATCAAGTAGCATACTATGATGCACAATCCTCTAGAATCAGTGCTTCTAATGATTTAGTGAACCACATTTTTCTAGGCTATTCATCAAAGAGATAGTTCCGAAGAAAACAAATTGGGTTGTTATCACTGCAGATATAAAATATTGCAAACATTTGGTCTTTTCAAGAAGCCACACAGGCACAGAACTCAATAGCAGGCACATCACTTCGGCATATGAATGTGAACAATATACATACTTTGGAGTTTGGATGTTTCATATTTATATTTTCTCTGCTGTGGTCTCCTGAGGGCAGGAGTATATTGTTTCATTTTATTTGTAACTCTGTATGGCATTTAATCTACATACTTCATGCAAAAGAAAAGAGCTGACTAATTCATGCTCAATTTTCCTCTGCAATGATTTCTGAATCTGTTTTCTTTTTTTAATTTAGTAAACACGTAGTGGGTTATCCTCATTTTGTAAATTTATAGCTAAATGTTATTCTAAAGTATACTTTTCTGAATACCCCCAATAAAATGAGTTTCTCATCTTTTTTCCTCTTTATAAAAGTGCTCTGAACTCTAAACCCAGCGTCAATTATTCCTAGTGTGATATACAAGTACTGTCATGATCTCCTATGCTGATAGGTTACAATCAGCAAATTTCATGTACAGGTTCTTAATTCCATTATCTAAATTGGATGACAACAATTTGTAAACAAGAATCATTTGTAAGAAATTCTTTTCCACATTTACAAAGGGTCCATCAAGAATATTTCATCATATATCCCAGAAATGTTTAAAGAAAAAAATCATTTCTGGGTACCTGCTATACACCTGAGATTGTGATTTTAAGAGCTTTCCCAAAAGATACATAAGAGAAACTAGCTATATTATCAGAAAGAAAACTGGCTGCAAGAGGAATAAAACATTGACCTGGTCCACTGGAGACAGTGATGAAGTTATATTCCTGGAAGCTTTTCAAGAAATAATATATTACAGTGGGTAACTTAGAAATCCATCTCCTTGGGGTTACTAAGAAATCCATCTACTGTAATTGCAATATAATTGATGCATGTGGATACAAATTTATTCACCACATTGAAGTTCTAGTTTAAGACATTAAGGAGTCAAGATATAGAATAAATTCTCTAAATATTATAAGGTAATGCTGTTGTACTATGAGGACTGTTCATAACGATTTCTATTTACTGCATTCAGGAGGACACAAACGCAAACAAACTAGCCATGATAGACCACAGTCACATTTTAGTTTAGCTATGTTAATTTAGTTTTTAGAATGCATGGCTGAGGTATTTCCACAATAAATATCAATACATTCAATTCCCAAAGAGATTTGGCATGAAAAATATTTGTAATATTTTATATTTAACTTACTTAAAAAACTAAAGCCTGAGCCTACATATGTTTTAAATCTGACATTGAATTCAAATATGCCAAAGGAGTTATTAAACGGGGAAATAGAGTTTCCAGTGCAAATACCACACTTCAGTGACTTTGGTAGTTACATTTTTGGCGCTGGTATCAAGTCCTACATTGCTGCTGTGGTAAGACCTGACAGATCCTACTAGCACTTGTGAGTTGGAAATCAAAAATTAAGTAGACAGTAAAGCAGCAAAGAGTACAAGAAATGTACCTGAATCCCTTCATATATCCTTCAGTGTTTCTCAAGGCAAAGAATAAAACTCAAACTGTTTAGTATGGCATGTCTTCATGACCTGTCCCCTCTCTGCATTTACTATCTTCCATCTTTTCTCAATCCTCAGGACATTCAGCTACTGAACCATTTCCCTTATAGCCGTATGCATTCACACCTCAAGACTCCCCAGCCGACCCTGTTCATTCTTCTCCTTAGCTAAAATGGACTCCTTAACCTCTCCCTGAGAGAACAGCTACTCCCACAAGGACTCCTGTCATTCACTGTGCATTCACCTGTCATGTTACCTAACACAGTCATGCTTTCTCTTCTGGCTGGTGAAAGGAGCAATAATAGTGTTTTCTGTAAAATTCTCAAGACACAGTAAGAAGTGATTTTAAAAAATAAATCAATGAATGATTAAATGGACTTCTTCATATAAAAATAGAAACGTTAACATTATGTCATTTTTATTTTTTTGAGACAGGGTCTTGCTCTGTAACCAAGGCTGTAGTGCAGGGGTATGAGCTCACCTCACTGCAACCTTTACTTCCTGGGCTCAAGCAATCATCCTGTATCAGCCTCCTGAGTGGCTAGGACTACGGGCACATGCCATCATGCCTGGCTTTTTTTTTTTTTGTAGAAACAGGATGTTGCCATGTTGCCCAGGCTGGTCTCAAACTCCTGAGCTCAGGTGATCCACCCACCTCAGCCTCCCAAAGTGCTGGGATTACAGGTGTGAGCCACCGTGCCTGGCCCTATGTGATATTTAAATACAAAATGGGTTCAATATTTACTCAATAATGAAAGATTGTTTTTTATTTCATCATGAATTCTTTAATTATAAACCTGAAGGTTCTTTTCTTTCCTTTTCTTTTCTTTTCTTTTTTTGAGAGGGAGTCTCGCTGTGTCACCCAGGTGGAGTGCAGTGGCACAATCTTGGCTCATTGCAACCTCTGCTTCCCAGGTTCAATTTCCCACCTCAGCCTCTTGAGTAGCTGGGACTACAGGCATGTGCCACCACTACTGGCTAGTTTTTTGCGTTTTTAGTAGAGACGGGGTTTCACCATGTTGGCCAGGCTGGTCTTGAACTCCTGACCTCTGGTGATCCACCCACCTGGGCCTCCCAAAGTGCTGGGATTACAGGTGTGAGCCACCATGCCCAGCCTGAAGGTACTTTTATAAATTGGAAAAAATGGGAAATTAAGACTAAACTTCATTGGGGGCATGTACAGGAAAGTACAGTTCAGAATAAGAGCTATAAATTTACATAATAAGAATAACTCCGAAATAATATTTATTTAGCACTTATGATGTACCAGACATTATACTGGTTGGGGAATAGATGCAAAGAAGAGAACGCTGAAAACATGACTTTGAAGACATTGGCAATATACCAGGTGAGAAAAAAATTTACCAACCTACTATCCATGGTGAAATACTGTAATAAGTGTTGCATGATGAATTAAACAAAGATTCGGTGTCCTCCTGTGGTCAAGGTCTTCAATGTCTACCTTCTGCCCTGCCAAGTCTGCAGGTATTCTCTAAAAATAGTCCAGTCTTCTCTGGCTCAGTAATTTGTCTTCAGGTAGCATCTTTCTCCCTCAATTTCAAACCATTTGTTCCTGACTGGAGCCTCCAATTTGGATGTTCCCTGAAATTTTAACCATTCAGGTTGATGATTCATTATCTGATTTTGGCTCTTTCCCACTATGCTGTATTGTGGAATACATCCCTTGGCTCTACCTTCTGTGGTCTCAACACAAGAATTGCCCACCCAATCTCAGGCTGCAACTCCAGGTAACTCATCTAACATTGCTGCTTCTACTTGTATGGGGAGGAAGGGTCATCAAATCAGAATAAAGAGGAAGCTGTAACTCATTTTGACCAGGATGAGAGGTGAAGGCTATACAAGAACAACAACAGTTGAGTTGGCCCTTACATATTTGGGCAGAAATAGGAAAGAAAAATAAGGGAAGGGTAGTCTAGGTAGAAGGGTCTTCCTGTTGGAGCAATGGCTTAAAATGTGAATCTCAAAGGCTTACTCAGGTGAAGTCAACGAGACTACTCAGCATTAGTCATATTAAGTCTCATATCTAGTAAATGTGGAAATAGACAAAACACATTACAAATAGCTAAAAGTGCCAGTTTAAGATTTATTTTAAAAATCAAGGAAAATTCCATCTTTTGAAGAAGAGATGAAATCCATTAGGCAGAGATCACATTACAAATGATAACAACTTCAACAACAACAACAAAGGAGCCACAGGACTTCCTTAAATTGCCCTCATGCAATCACAAAGCTCGTTGAGTTCCTTGTTAAGGTATTTAAGTCAAATACATTTCCTTCTTCCAACTTAATTTTCTCTTCTACCAAGAGAATCATTTACTTTCTCAGTGGCAGTTTTTAAAGTATCTACTTTACTGAATGTGTTATGCTTTCTCTATATGTTTACCCAAATGTGTATTTGTTGGATCTAGTATCTTGTTTTCATTTACATTCTTGTCAACGTTGAACATTTGATATTTTATCATGAGTTTCATTGATTAAATCATAAAGATGCCATATCTGTTTTAACATATACTGTTAATGAGAGTTGTAAATATAGAAGGAATTCTAGCAACAAGAAGTTAAAGTAGGATTCAATTTTAAAAGGGAGTATAACTCAAAAGGTATTTCATATTATCACACTGGGCACATATAAATTGAAACTGAGTACCCAAAAAAAGATAAGAAAATAATACTGTAATTGGACTTTCATTTTTTCCTAGTTTTTCCAATTATATTTTTTCATCATTTTATAAAAACTATTGTATTTTCTTTCATTCAAATAATCATAACTATCTCATATGACTGCCTCCCTAGGTGCAGAGCCAACAACAAGAAAGTAAAATGGAAGAAACCAGCTGAGTGTGTCAGCATTTCATCTTTTGGGTATCTGCATATCAATATACAATTTCAATATGCAATAGATTTGACTTCCCTGAAAATAAGAGTGGAGAGCCACTTTGGCAACATTAAGAAAATTTCCATTTTTCTCTTAATGAAATCATTTTTCATAACAAAGAGTTTTTTTCTATAAATTATGCATTTGGATCTAAATAAAGAAAAGCTTCCTTTATTTATTTTGCTCCTGCAACATGTGAAAGGTCTTTCTTTGTGGCTTCTAACTTTCAAAGTTGGAAAAGGTCAGAAGGTACAATCTGGACTAGGTTATCAGGAATTAATGGTAGTAACTGTTTCATTAAATACTTTGAAAGCAGGTAGCTGGCATTATGGAACTGTTTGAAGACCACATTCACATAATAGACCCTAGATAAATGTTGTTTCAATAAATATTTAATAGGAATCTTTTAGTTCTTCTCCTACTTGCTTCTTCTGTATTATCTGGCGCTATTGCCCACAGGCTTCTGGAAACATTCTCAGGGCATCCTACTCACCTGGTTCACTGCATATCTTTATGGCTACTCCTTCATTTTGTCTTTGTTGGCTCTGTTTCATCTGCTTATTCTATACATGTTAAAGATCCTCAGGGCTCTAGTCTTAATCCCCTATTCTGTCTATATTTTTCCTGGAAAATCTCTTTTATTATGGTCTCAATAACCATTATGCATCAATAAACCTAAACACCTCAGAGATCTCTCCACTGAGCTATAAATTCCTATCTCCAACAACCTCCTGGATGTTTCTTCTTGAAAGCTTTCAAGAATCTCACATGAAACAAATTTGTAACTGAGTTACTTATTTACTATACAAAATAACCATTTCTCCTCCTGTATGAATTCAACAATTGCACAAAGCCTGAGAATAACCTTGGCTCTTCTTTTCACTCACCACTAACATGAGTGAAGCACCAAGCCTCAAGGGTTCTATCTACCTCCTGAATAACTGCTTAAATACTTCTGTGAGTTTCCAGCCTACCACCAATATCCTAAATCAGGCCATCATCTCTTACTGCATCAACTTTCTAAGTCTTCTTCCTGCCCAGACATGCTCCCACTGAGACAGCCAAGTATAAAGGGGTCCCTGGAGAACTTCTGACTGGACTGCACACTGAGAGGAGTGTGCACTGGGGTGGAGCCTCAGGAAGTTCATCCATTTGCAGTGGGGAGGAGTCTGGCCCCTCCTCTTCCTGGATAGTACCTGAGATTCAACCTGAGGTGGGAAACCAGCTAGGAGGACTCTCGCTTTGCTAAGAGTCCCTGTTTCCTTTTTATTTTTCCTTTTCACCCAGTAAATTCCATTTTTCTCACCCTTCAAAGTGCAAGCCAAATATTTCATGATCGTGTGACAACCCAGCTTTTAGCTAAGGAGAAAGTCCTACAACACCACCACCACCAGACCATCAAGATCAATTCCAAAATTGAAATGTAAATCCAATCAAGTCATTCCCTCACTTAAATCCTTGCTCTCCCCAACTGCCCAAAAATAAAGATTTACATTTTAGTATGTTCTGTTATATCCTTTATGATTGCTACAAGTCCATACCCTTATGGAGTTTACTATTTTAATGAGAGAGGCAGAAAATAAACAGAGAGCAAGTAAATAAAATAGTGCTTAATTAAAATAACTGAAATAAATATATGAAAGGACTGAAGGACCTATATGCTAATAGCTATTAACAGCACTAGCATGAAGCTTGAATCCCAGAGCGAAAGAAGAAGAAGAAAAAAATAACTTCAGGATACGGCATAACTTCAGAAAATGCCAAGTATGACATATATTCTTTCTACTCTTTGCCACACATAATAAACCAACTTTAGGCACACTTGAGACAAAAATGTGAGTTCACCAATTTAAAAAATTGTAATGTGTGCTAAAAAGGTGTTATAAACTAGACTAGTGTGAAAAGGTGTGAATTAACTTCCTTTTTATGCCATGGAATTCAATGCAAATGTGCATGATCCCCAGAGTAGGATTTCTAAAATAAGCTAAGAATGTGTAAGCCCCCTCCATTTAAAAAGAAAATTCAATCATCTTCACCACTACCAGCTTAAAATATTCTGTCTCCTAAGGAACCTCTGTTAAGATATATCAATAAGCAGTGACTATTATTAGTTCAACTTTTAGAGACAGCGTTCCACTAATATGCAGTTATATCATGGAATATTAAATAGCATAGAGTTAGGATGTGAGTTTCCCATTGACATTTATTTCAAAAATATATAATATACTTTAAAAAATAATATTAATTTAAATTTTAAATTTAAAATATTAATTTTTAAAATAATGTATTTTAAAAATCCTTAAAAGTATATAACAAAAACAATACAATGAAACTTAATAGGATGTTCTTTACAATATCAGCTCAGCATGCAGTTTTTATCACCTCCCTATAACAAAGGCAGCTGCATTCCTATTTTGGTAATGGTGAAAGTAGGTAATACGCAAACCCACGTGTGGCACAGCCAAACTGGGATGGTGCAAAAGGAATGCTTCTTGTGCCATCTCCATTGGTGCCCTCAGCTCAGACCAGGCTCCAGGAATGCATCCTGGAGATGGTCTCCATTATGAGGATGGAAAAGAGCAATGACCAGGCCCTATGCCAACAAACAATGTAACCTGGGACCATTAACATACCAGGCAATCTAGCCTTTAATGGCATTTGTTATAATGACTTTGAATGACAAAAGTACAATGTAGCAAAGTATATTTTTTCCAAATTAATGAAAACTAAATACATGCTGCACTAGAATACTTAGTAAGTTCCACATAACATAATTATGAGTTAGCTTAAAGAACAGTGTGTAATTCAAAACATTTTCCACACTTTGCAGAGGATTTTCAAAACATTCATAAATTACACATGAAAATAATATTTGCATAATTAGCATAAAATTTTATATGTCTATGTTCCCCATGAGTAAAATAAGATTGTTTTGACCAAATATGGACCCTGCCCCACCCAAACTCCTACATGTGAAGACGGCAGCCCATTAGAGACCAGCAATGATGTTGAGAGAAAGGGATGCAATCTAAGTAGTGTTAATACGCCTTTCCCTATACAGTGAACCCGAAAGAGAAACAACTAACTACAGTGTATTGTCCTGATTATCACATATAAAACACAACTTTTGTTTTTGAAAAGTCAGTTTTTGTCCTAAGGCGACAAAGGGCATGTTATTACCTAGAGCTCGGTGGATGTCTATCCATACCAAAAATCCCTGAATCCCATCATAAATTATACAAGAATAATAAATACATTTTTTATGTAAGTATATGTATTTATAAATGTATTATATGCACATCAAAGAGAAAATAGTATTGAGAGAATGAAGGAATATATATATACATCTTTATTATTAGGTGTTTTCCTTTTTCCAAATGCCTAACAAAACATTGTCTGTAAAACATGATGAATCACATATCGGATCATGTCAGCTAGATGTATACTTAAGCTGTCATAATACCATGAATACACACTTTCTTGGTTATGACAGTGCATATATTGTTTGCATATTTTATATTCACATTCCTATCTTAGAAAAGAGGAATATATTAGAAAATAAGTTTCAATAGTATTTTTTTCTCTCTCTTTATCTGTCACACATAGACACACACACACAGACACGCACATACACACAGAAGTTTAGCAACAACACTCAGCTTTTTTTTAACATCTAACTCCAATTTATCTGGATGTATTCTTTCAAATTAATAAAAGGTAAAGTGATATCATGCCGTTCAACAGAGCAAGTTTCACATTTGCATAATTACATGAGTGTGGCTAGAAATACGACATATACCCAAAGCATTTCTTTTCATGCTACACACGTGTTTCTATAAATGTTAAAGTTAAAATAACTTTTATAGTATAATTAGCAGCAATAATGTTCAAATTGTAGATGTGAAATGCTGGGTAATGTTTTATTTTTTCTAGAATTTGTATAATCTCAGTCATCAATTTCTGTTCAAACAGATTGTAGGCAGCTAGGCACTTTCCCTCTGTCTCCATTCAGAGAAATTAGAGGCTGCGAAGTCCTATCAAGTAAATTTTCAGTCAAGACGATTAACTAAGAACATAAATGAACAAATAAATTTACCTAACTATATTATTTAAAAAACACAAACTTTAAAATGGCAACCATAAATGTTATAGTAGTTAATAATAAAACAGTAATATTATTTCAAAATTTACCACAAAGCTACTGTAATCAAAACAGTCTAATAATGATATAAGGATAGACACACAGACATTTTGATTAACAGAACAGAATTAAGATTCTCCAAATAACCCTTACATTTCTATCAATGGGTCTTTGAAGATAAATAGTGTTGAAACAGCTGGCTATCCACATACAAAAGAATGTAGTTGGATGCCTACCATATATGAAAATTAACTATAAATGGATCAAAAATCTATAAATATAAAAGTAAAAACTATAAAACTCTCAGAAGAAAATACATGCATAAATATGTGTGCTTTTGGATTAGGCAATCACTTCTTAGATATGACACCAGAAGAGCAAGAAACCAAAATAAAAACAAATACACTTGACTTCCTCAAAATTAAAAACTTTTGTGCTTCAAAGCACACCATCAAAAAAGTAAAAAGACAATTCACAGAATGGAAGAAAATTTTTTCAAATCGTATATCTAATAAGAATCTAATATCCAGAATATATAAAGATTACTATAACTCAATAATAAAAAGACAAATACAAATAGCTCAAGACGGGCAAAGGATTTGAATAGATATTTCTCCAAAGAAGCTGTACGAGGGCCACCAAGTACATGAAAAGAGATGCTCAGCATCATGAGTCATCACTAGAAAAATGCACATCTCTAAAATCATTAGAGATGTGGTATCTCCACAAGAAGATACCACTTCACACTCACTACCATGGCTATAATCACAAAGATAAAAAAACAACAAGAATTAGCCAAGATGTGGAGAAACTGGAATCTTCATACTGCTAGAGGGAAAGAAAAATGGTGCAGTAGTATTAGAAAATAATTTGGCAGTTGCTCAAAAAATTAAACATAGGGTTACCGTGCAACGAAATGATTCCACTCCTTGGTGGACTATACCCAAGAGAAATGAAAACATGTTCATAAAAGAAAACTTGTGTACTAATGCTCATAGTAGCATTATTCATGATTGACAAAAAGTAGAAACACCCAAATGCCCATCAAGGGATGAATGGATAAACAAAATGTGGTATATGCCTAAAATAGCATATTATTCAGCCATAAAATGAAATGAAATATTGATAAATGCTACAACATTGATGAGCCTCAAAAATGGTAGGCTAAAGGAAAGAAGCCAGGCACAAAGGTCATATATTATGTAATTCACTTTACATAAAATGTCCACGATAAGCAAATCTGTGGAAACAATGTGCAGACAGTAAGCCTAGAGATGAGAAAATTGGAGAATGATGCTAATATGTATGGGGTTTCTTTTGGGAGTAAGGAAAATATTCTGGAATTAGATAGTGGTGATAGTTCCACAACCCTGCAAATATTCTAGAAACCACCTACGTTGTACACTTCAAAAGGGTGAATTTTATGGTATGTTAATTATATTTCAATTAAAATGTAAAAGTATTATTAAAATGATACAATTTAGAACAAAGATCTCAGAAATTATTAATACTAGGTGAAATCTGGGATGCTTCTTCATAAATGGACAATCTCTGAGGTTGAGTCAATAGCTAATGGTGAACATTTTCTTCGGTCTAAGGCACTTCCAGGATATATTCACAATTCAGCTTCTGTAGCTCTTTAGATCATTTGGAATTTCATATGCTTTTCCTAACATATTAATACTCTTTTCTCTGAAATTTAGAGGCTTAAGAAATCTGCCTTTTCTAGGAAAAGACATTCTTTTGCCTTTCTAATATCCATCCTCTTTTGCTTCCTAACGGCCATAGCATATAATAGAGAGACACATCATTATCCATCCAACTTCTGCACCTGCCACATACTCCTATTGTTTTTCCTATCCTTAGAAGCCAGCAACCTGAATTAAAGCCAATTTCGATGACACTTTAAGTGGTCTAACAGCCAGATTCTTCCAAGGCTATTTCCGTATTCTAAGTGTATGGACATTTTCACCCTGAACATTCAAACACAGCCACCTCTTTGTTCCTTCCATGACCACCACCAACCCAATAGAGCTGCTACACCCAATCTCTCCTGGTCTCTGAAGACAAACTTCTAATGCCTTGTAATTCATCTTTTTCCATCTCCATTTCACTTAATTCTAACCTCTAAGTTGTTAATGACCTCCTAATGACCAAAGCCAGTAAATTTTCCCAAGTTTTGATACCAATTTACTTCTCTGAAGCATTTAATACTGTGTAAAAAGCCACTTGCTCCAAGTTGTCATTTTCTCTTTTAACTAAGATTGTCAAAAAAAAAAAAATGTAGCTGACGTTTCTTCACTGTTCTGTCTCTAATGCACAAAAGCTTTCTTGGAGAAGTGAGTCAGGCGCTAGAGATGTTAAATATACTTATCATACATAATAGCTGTTTGATCACAGGCAAACTAACTTCTCAGAGCCCAACTTTTTTTTTCTGTAAATCGGGTGTTTTTCAGAGTTTCTATAAAAATGATATGACATGTTACATATGAATTTATCACTAGCCTGGCACATAAATGGTAGTTTTTTGTTATAATTAGTATTATTTTATCATCTTCACCACTATTATTATAACCTCCTTTATAATAATTAACTTCGAAGTCTCTATCTCCAGTTCTGCCCTCTTTTCCAAGCTAATGTAGAATTCTCTGCTGGATAGAACTACCAGTGTTCAACCTACTTCCACGTACTCTCTGTCCATCCAAAGTGCATCTGATCATCTTTGTCAGGTGCCAAGAAACACCACTACTTCACTGATGACATCACCATCTTCACAGTTTTATGGTTTAAAAGCCTGTTTTCAGCTTTCATTCTTTCCTACTATGGGGAAAAAATGTATTCCCAAGTTTATTCAACTATGTCTCTGCAATATTTCTTAAGTGGATTCCCTGCCATCCATTTCCACACAGAAACGAAGCCAGGCCTCTGTTATTTCTCACTTTCATCAGTGGTTCTCAGACGTGGCAAAATATCACAATCAAAACCCAAATCCTTGGAACCGCCCCACATCTACCCAATCATAAACTCCAAAGAAAAAGGCCCAGAACTCAACCATATTGAAAAGCTCCCAAGTGATTCACATAAACTGCCAGATTTCGAAATCAATGGCACATACCAGGAAAGCACCCTCTGATACTCTAATTCCAGTATCAGCTCTTTTCAATGTTTCTTTTTACCGGGTAATGCCAGCTATATTCTTTAGAAAGTTCAGCTTCTCAAATTACTGCTCTAAAACACACTCTACCTCTCCACTATCTACAGAGTAAAGTTCAACCTTAATTATTCAGCATTCATTCATCAACATTTTTTAAGCACCTACAATAATAGGTGCTGAGTGTATGAAAACCGAGGATAAAATAAAATCATGGAGTGGTTAACAATCTAAAGATGGGAAGACAGAAAGAGTGATGGGATGGGAGGAGACAGAGAAAAGAGAGGAGAGAGAAAGGAGGAGAGAGTACCAGCATTTATTCAATACCTCTATCCTGCTAGCCAAAGGATCTACACTTAGAATTAATTTTCTTCTTAGTTTGGCACCACTGTCAGGTTTCATTCTTATTCCCCACCGTTACCCAAGCTCCAATGAAAATAAAAAGCTCCCACTTTTTCCACAAAAACTCTCAGTCTTTGTGCATGTAAGTTTGGGTTCATAGTAGGCTCTCGGGGTAGAAAGACTTTCCCTATACTATCTCATTTCATTGTGTCCAAATCCTTGTCATCTTTCATGCCCCAAGTAAGCCAGTCCTGACTGACCAAACAGAAAATTAGTTTTCTGAGTATCAGATACTCTGTAAGGAACTGAGGCCCTTCTACCACATACAACAAATATTTTACATTTGTTATCTTCCCTATTACACTGCAAGTCCCTTTAGGGAAGAATTCATAATGGATCTTTCATTGAATCTTTACAGCACTACTGTATATCATAAAAGCTTTAAACTAATGAATATAAACAGATAGAGTGACAAATAATGAATACTTTCATAAAACCTGAATTCTGGTACCTATTAGGAGTGTTATCAGACCAGAAGTTTACTAAGATGGCATTATTGATATAAAATAATAGCTGATTAAATTATAGTTAATAATGAGATATACAGTCATTTTTGCATCACTAAATGGCAGAATCAATATGTAAAAAGATATCATGTTCAGTGTTGAGTTAATAACACTTGTGGGCATGTTCAGTTTTAAACTAAGCTTGTATTAGCCCAGGAAACTACCTAAACATACTGAGAATGTTATCTAAATTTCTTTAGAAAAATCTATGCAGAACTAGAATATGCTGATAACCATAGTCTGGTCTAAAACATGGAAGTGTCTCTTTGTGAATGTTCATAAATGTATAAATCTCCATGTGTGTAAACGCTCTGGAGATTCTGTACAATGCTGTGAAATATGCATTATATTTAAAAACAAAACAACATCAAGCCCAACTCTCACCAGGAGAACCCTATGCACAGCTAAACAGATAATTTTACTAAACTGAAAGTTTTCATTTAATTAGGTTCAGTACCACAGTAGTACACTGACAAAAATAATAGATGTCAATACCATTTTAGGAAGCCAATCCTATGTAGACACATCTGCAGAGAAGCCAAGTCATCTCAATATATGAATCCAGGGTGAAAACAAATGAATTACGTTATGGATTTTAGAGTCACACCAGCTCATATGGATTATGCCACCATAAGCAGAGTCATCATTTTGAAAGAAGAAAGCCAGCCAAATCTAAAGAAGTTAATATAATTTTCCAAGGGTTTAGTACATTCTCTAAAAGTCTTCCATACAGAGAATAAGTAGTTCAAATTTTAGGTAATAGAATGGAAATGAGACCATTAGAACAGCATTGAGTTTAAAACTAAGTAGGCAAATTATAAGTGTATGTCATTTTTTTTTTTAACTAAGGAAGCCTAAAAAGTGAATTACATTTAATTTTCAAATGGGCATCTCTGCTAGCTCCTCCAAGATGTCTCTTGTGGATACTAGCTTAAATTCCAGCATTCAGAGCTCACTCATTACATTCTGTTTCCAATTTCTGAAATGAAGTACAACTAACACAATACACAGCAAGAAAATAAATGCATACATCAGAATTAAGAGGGCCACCTTAGGCCCTGAACTCTCCTGACGGACAAAAGTTGTAGGTTATGAAATAAAGATAACTCTGACATAATTTAATTTTATGTATTGAGGGCTATTGGGAGAATCATAAACAAAAAACTGACCTATTCTACTTCTCACAGGGGACAATAAAAGAAGAAATGAGCTTAAATTCCAGCAACAGAGATTTGGGTTAGATATGAGAAAGAGTTCCCTGACAGTGAATGCTGTAAGGATCTAGAACAGGCTGCCCAGAAAGGCTGTAGAATTTCCTTCTCTGAAGATCTTTAAGAATCAGAAAAAATGCAAGCATATAGGGTAACTTAACTCAAGAGACAGAAAAAGATGGGTAAATTAAGCGACTCAAAAAGGTACTTCTGATTTATTTCCTATGTTTTAAAACTAGTACTTCAAATAAATCTTATACTGACTGTCTCCAATAAAAATGAACATTTCCAAACACTGCTTTACCAGTTCCAAATTTAAAAACTGAGACTCAAAGAGGTCACATAAATAATTAGGGGAGGCAGTATTTACAGCTAGGCTTCCGATTCTAAATTCCATTTAATGGCACTATTTTACATATAAGAAGACAGAAGGTGTTAACAATTTTGTCTTTATATTGACAAATATCTAGTATGTTACGGGCTGCATTTCAGAGAGGCATGCTTAAGCACTAAAACCTTCTGAACACACATATTTTGTGTATAACAATGTAACTAAGAATGTATCAGGGGACTGGCTTCAATTCAAAAAACTAGAAACCATCATAATCATCTCATGTTTGTTGAACTAGATGAAAAAGGCAGCTACATCTTCCTCTTTTCATATACATGGTGAACCAAGAATAAAAGTGCTAGCTGGGGTCAGTACACATAATGCTGCATTCTGCTAGGGAGGTCCAAGTCACCACTATAAAATCTTCTATGAACCAGATAAATTTACATGGAGGAAATCTTCTGATCCTCAACTAGGGGCTCACTCCTAACCCTTCCCAGTTACTGAACAAATAAATGCATGAAACCTTGCCAATGGTGACAGGACAGAATGAGAGAATAAAGAGGGCTCAATATATAAATCTATCATTATTATATTAACAAGCCATTATTACTAGAAAAATAACTTCTAGAACTTTTTTCATTAATGAGTCAGCAGAATCTTCAATTTATATAGAGGAGAATATATTACTCAATCATAAAAATAAGGCAACAGAAAATTAAAATAAAAACAAGGACTATAGTCTAATTCTCTTTGAAACTTGAAGTTAATATGTTTTGACAATAATCTAATTTTAAAAAGGTACCTTTGCAAAAATTATAATGGACCCATTTATAGAACCAAAAAGGTATCTGAGCAAGTAAATTTCTTACATTTCACTGAGAAATTAAATCCTCAAAAGTGCCAACAAAAATATTTACATTTTTCACGACTGTTTACTTACTCAGCTGTCTTTGAATAAGGAGCTGTATGAACTTTGTCTTTAGTCAAGGTCAGTGGGTAACACTGAGATGTGTTTGAAGTATGAACATTTCTTGTATCTTTTGAATAATTATTATATCATTGACCTTGGCGAATCCTAATGTGAAATATGGAAATGGCACATAACTAAGAACAAGAAATTCAATGCTCCAGTCAGAATTCTGTTCATGATACAGAATTCAGTTCACTATAAATCTGCTTCTTGCATGAAATGTTTTAATAGCATTTGAGAATAAAATAATATATTCTAACACAACTCAAATAAAACAGAGCAGTTGAAATGTTAAAACATGGGAAATTTCTTAAATGAGATCCATGATTGCCTCTTCTAAATTCGTAGTATGTAAACTCATATTAACTATTGAAACTTACAACATGAATGAAAGCTTTTGAAGTAAAACTGTCTTATTCCTTAATGTGATTCCAGTCTCACTCTCACCTTTCCCTCCCCATTCAAGAGGATGCTTTTGACGGAAAGGCTCAGGTGGGGGCTACTGGGTGTTTTCTCAGCTACACTATATTCCAGTGTATGGCCTTATTCAATAATTTTCACATTTTGCTTTTGAAAAGGCAAGAGTAAATTTGCCAATAAAGAGGAAAAGTGATAGAACAGTTTTTTGTCACCTAGGAAGCCTAAGGATGTCACTTGCATCTCAGTTTGCATAAAAATAGGACCCACAAAGGAATGTACCCTAAGGCGAAAAGAGTGCTAGACTCTTGATTGTGAAATCTGCTCCTAACTCCTAATAAACTTTTAGCCAGGTGGGTGGCACTGGGCTTTAGCCTGTAAGGGCTCTTTTGTTTTGCATCTTGAAAATGAGCAAATGCAATTAAATGGCTGCTAAATGGCATTTAAAATATCCTGATGCCAACTATCAGTAGGCTTAATACCCATTTTGCTCTGTTTGGATTTTCTATTTCATGCCTCTTGGATAGGACAGGGTAAATTCACAAAGAAAGAAAAAAAAATAAGAAAACTATGACCATGGAAGTATCACCATTCTCCTCATTTATGAAATAATGGCAATAACCTCCATTTCTGTGGAACTGTTCTGAGAACAGGATTAATTTAATAGAGTGTCTAGCACAATTTGATGTTGGGTATGAGGTGTCTGGAGCCTTCTATCCTAATGATCTATTTTTCACTTTTTATAGAGGTATTCCTGTAGGAACCTTGACAATCTAACAGACATTGGATCCAGAATAATTGGGCTTTTTGAAATATCCTATGGCCTGGCAATGGGTATGACAAAACTACCTTAATAATTAGATGTGTCAGTCCCACTGGAAGATAAGCTTTAGAATTACCCCTAAGCTAATGTAAGTGCTCTCTATAGTACAGTGTATAAAATTATATGGCAATATTATATAACATATGTCCTCTCATAATTTTCAGTATCTCCATCTATAGTTCTTTTCTCAAACAATCCTAAGGAAGATATCGTGATCAATTAATACAAACTAACCTTGAGTGATTTTCTTCAAATAATGTTACAAAGTAATTTACCTCAATACGTAGAAGGCTATCGTATCAGTTCCAACATGTATTCTGAGTCTTTCAAATACAGATTTGTGTTTTAAAAACAAAAGGTTTTATGTGCCATCAGGCATTGATGGCTATAAGAGGGGCCAGTACATGAGTGATAAGCAATTCTCCATCCACCTTGGCTGAATGGAGACAAAGCTTTACATTCACAGGTCATTGCATGCAAGAATGACACAGCCGATCAAATGTAACCCTTCAACAGCCCAAATCTATTTGTAGTGTGAAAGGAAAACAAAAACCTCGGGACCCAAACTCACTATGTCAAATGGAAAAGTCAAGCTTGAGAACTGAGTTGCAAAGCTGCCTCCTATTTTGTTCCTAAGTAGATAGCTGCAAAGACAGAAGTCCACATACCTCCCCAGGTGGCCTCCCTTACAATGTGCTCACAAGAAAATTCTTTGTGAGCCCCAAGATATTTACCCTATTTTATGGTTTGTATTTGTGTCCCCACTCAAACTTCATATTGAATTGTAATCCTCAGTGATAAGAAGAGAAGCCTGGTAGGAGGTGAATGGATCAAGAGAGCAGACTTCCCCCCTGTTGGTCTCATGATAGTGAGTGAGTTCTCACAAGATCTGGTTGTTTAAAAGTGTATAGCACTTCACTATCTCTTCCTCTTTCTCCAGCCATATAAGATGTGCCTGCTTCCCCTTTGCCTTCCACCATAACTGTATGTTTCTTGAGGCCCCTCCAGCCATGCTTCATGTTAAACCTGTGCAACTGTGAATGAATTAAACCTTTTGTCTTTATAAATTACCCAGTCTCCAGTAGTTCTTTATACCAATGCAAAAACAGACCAATACAGAAATTTCATACCAGGAGTGGGGCACTGCTATAAAGATACTTGCAAATGTGGAAGCAACTTTGGAACTAGGTAACGGGAAGAGGTTGGAACAGTTTGGCAGGCTCAGAAGAAGACAGGAAGATGTGCACAAGTTTGGAACTTCCTAGAGACTGGCTGAATGGTTTTGACAAAAATACTGATAGTGATATGGACAGAGATGGCCAAGCTGATGAGGTCTCAGATGGAGAGGAGGAACATATTTGGAAATCTGAACTTGCAAGTAATGATTTAGGGTATCAGGGGAAGAAATTTCTAAGCAGCAAAGTATTCAAGAGCTTATATTCAAGAGCAAAAAAAGGATTGGGAACTGGAACTCATATTTAAAGGGGAAGCAGCATTGTAAAAGTTTGGAAAATTTGCAACCTGGCCATGTGGTAGAAAAGAAAAAAACATTTTCTAAGAAGGAATTCAAGCCAGCTGCGAAATTTGCATTTGTAAAGAGAAGCCAAATGTCGATAGCCAAGATAATGGGGAAAAGTCCTTGAAGGAATTTCAGAGACTTTTGCGGCAGCTCCTCCCATTACAGGCCTGGAGGCCTAGGAGGGAAAAACGGCTTTGTGGGTCAGGCCCTGGGCCCCACTGCTCTACGCAGCCTCAAAAAATAATGCCTGGCATTGTGGTTGCACCAGCTCTAGCCTTAGCTAAAAGGGACCAAAGAGTAGCTCAGGCTGTTGCTTCATAGGGTGCAAGCCAACAGCTTTGGTGGCTTCCATGAGATGTTAAGCCTGAGGGTGTGCAGAGTGTGAGAGTTGAGGCTTGGGAGCCTCTATCTAGATTTCAGAGGATGAATGGAAATGCCCGGATGTCCAGGAAGAAGTCTACTATGGGGCAGAGCCCTCAGGGAGAACCTCTACTAGGGCAGTACAGAGAGGAAATGTGGGGCTGGAGCCCCCACACAGAGTCCCCACTGGGGAACTGCCTAGTGGAGCTGTGAAAAGAGGGCCACCATGCTCCAGACCCCAGAATTGTAGATTTACTGGCAGCTTGCACCATGTGCCTGGAATAGCTGCAGACACTCAATACCAACCGGTGGAAGCAGCCAAGGGGGCTCCCAGTGCCTTGGGAGCCCACCCTTGCATCACTGTGGCCTGGATGTGAGACATGGAGTCAAAGGAGATTACTTTGGAGCTTTTAGGTTTAATGATTGTCCTGCTGGATTTCAGACTTGCATGGGGCCTGTAGTCCCTTTGTTTGGGCTGATTTTTCCCTTTTGGAATGGGAGTATTTAGCCAATGCCTGAACCCACATCGTATCTTGGAAGAAACTAACTGGTTTTGATTTTACAGGCTCATAGGCAGAAGGGATTTGCCTTGTCTCAAATGAGACTTTGGACTGTGGACTTTGAGTTAATGCTGGAATGAGTTAAGACTTTGGGGGAATTTTGGGAAGGCAGGATTGTATTTTGAAATGTGAGAAGAATGTAAGATTTGGGAGGGGCCAGAGGTGAAATGATATGGTTTGGATTTGTGTCCCTGCCCAAATTTCATGTCAAATTGTAATCACCAGTGTTGGAGGAAGAGCCTGTTGGGAGGTGACTGGATCATGGGGGCAGACTTCCCCTTTGTTGTTCTCATGATAGTGAGTTCTCACAAGATCTGGTTGTTTAAAAGTGTGCAGCACCTCCCACTCCCTTCTTCCTCCTTCTCTGTCCGTGTAAGATGTGCCTGCTTCCTCTTTGCCTTCCACCATGATTGCAAGTTTTTTGAAGCCTCCCTAGCCATGCTTCATGTACAACTTGTAGAACTGTGAGTCAATTAAACCTCTATTCTTTATAAATTACCCAGCCACAGGTAATTCTTTATAGCAATTTGAGAATGGATTAATACACCCTGAAACAGAGTTCTGTTGAATTTCACTCTGACAATGTAAATTAACAGCTTGTCTCCACAGTTTTGGGAATAAAACAGGTGTAGAGGTTATCCTTCTGCTCTCACCTGAGACAAATGTATATTTGACTGCTTGCTTGACTCTGCATTTACTTTATGTAAAAATGTAATTCTCTGAGCACCCTTCTTTCACATGTAAAATGGGGATTCAGTAAATATTAATCAAAACCTTAAAAAGAATGTAACCTCTTGCCTCTTTTATCTACCCTCCCCCATTTTTCCATTTCCTCTTTCCCCTGTTGCCTTCTCTTTCCCCTTTAAAAACTGAGGTCCTCAAAACCTCTTTGGAAAAAGCACAGATAATCACAGATGCTCCTGAGGTTTTGTTTCTTTTTCCTGGGTGTATCCTCAACCTTGGCAAAATAAGCTTCCAAATTTGATAGAGACTCACCTCAGTTTTTTTCTTTGGTTTGCAGCAGCTATACGGTGACGAATAGTATAAAATATTAAAACAGACACAGCTATAAGAACAAGCTGCAAATTTTTCTCACTTCCTACAGTAATAATTTTTATTTATTGAAATGTTTTTTATTGACTTATCAAGTTATCACAGATTCCATTATTCCTCTATTCCTCCACTCTTAGGTGATGAACCTGTGGTTAATATTCCCTATAAAGGTCTTTAGATATAGTGGGAAGGGCACAGCAGTCCTTGGAGGCAGAACTGAGTCCCAACTGCAACTCTCCCATTCATCAGCTAGGTGACTGTGGGTATATTAGGTTTCTCATCTATGTCTTAGTTTATTCACGTTGTAAGGACTAAAGGAACTATGCAGTGCTACTGGAACATAGCTGAGATTCAAACAATGCTAGGAATCCAAACCCTGATCACAGTGCATGGTATTTGGTATAAAAAGATACTGAATGAAAGAATAAAGGAAAGAATGAGTAAATGAGTGTTGCGCTTAATACAGATGTAATGGTCATACAATAGGGGTAACATTTGGGCATTTTCATACTTGGTCTTCTCATCTACAATATTTCTTTACTTTTATTTCATAACATTCTGCCATTGCAATTTGGCTATGGCCATGGAGTGGATGATGTGGTGTGAGGCCTACATCCTCCTTTCAGTACCAAGATACTGATTCCCTCACATGCTAAGAGTGATGTGCACTGGTGGCTCATTGCTGAGTCTCCCTCAGGAAATTGTCTTTGACTGCAGAAATGTGCCTTGCCCAGAGTCATGGCCTCTTCTCAAGGAAAGACAGCATCCAGTGACTGCTCAATTTAAAGGTCCGAAGTTCTAGCCCTTTTACCTCAAAAAGAATAACTCTGAAAAACCATTTCAGCTACAGAACTCCCAAGGGTATCAGCTGAAGATCATAAAGGTAACCAAATAGTGCAGAAAGGGGAAATTCAAACATTTTGAGAATTGTTAGAAACAGAATTTCACTTGACATTGATATCCAGGGAACCGAAACATCATTGTGCCCCCTCCCTCACCTCCTACCTCTAATTAGATTGGAGAATGTAAGAGAGTCAGGCAATAAATGGAGTTCCAGCCCAGTTCTGGCTCACGGTGGGTCCACTAAGTCCATGGATCTAGCCAGTGATTATTTTACTAGCCCTTATATAATTAAAACAAACATACCTGTAAATAGCAGAACTCTCAGTTTGGCTCTTTGGTCTTAAAGTCAAGCATAAGTCTCAGATATTGCCCTCCTCCTTGTTCTTTCAAAACAGTATATCAAAAACAATATCATATAACAGGGGAAATAGCAGATAAAGAAACCAGGGGTAGTGGTCCTCCCATGACATCCCCAATTAATACACCATTTGGCACTACAAAAAAACAGATGAGTCCTGACAGATGTCAGTAAACTTCCACAAACTTAACCAAGTAGTAATCCCAACTGCAACTTCAGTGTCAGATGTGGCATTTTTTTTATTATGACAAGTTAATATAGCTTCATGTATTTAGCCATTGAGCTGATTAATGTATCATTTTCTAAAATATTGGAAAGGAGTTTTGTAGCAGTTTGTAATTACATGACAAAGAAAAGAGTATATACTTATAATCTGGCTCTAGGGTTATACCAATTCTCTAGTCTTTTGTCACACTGAACTCTGAAGGGATCTAAACCATCCTGGATGTTCTGCAAAACATCACATTTGTATTCTATGTAAATGACTGTAAGTTAATTGGACCAGATGAGCAAGAAGAAAGCGCAATGCTTTGCATTAAGCTCCTTCCACGTGTGTGAATACTGCCCCGACCCACGTGCTAAGAGGCATGAAAGTGATAGGAACCACGGGAACTAATAATAAAGCTCCACCAAAAGACATTTAAATTCTATTTGCTGAAAAAACAGTCTATTGGCCAAACCAAGTTTCTAATCCCTATATCTTTTTTAAATGATATAACTGAGGAAAGAACAGAGAATTTGAAATAATAAAGACAGAATTCAGCCTTACCTGACTTCTGAGAAATTTGTTTTCGGATGGGTAATCAGAAATAAGCCTGAGTTTCTGAAGTATTAGTATGCACTGTATGCCCCGTGGACATATAACCATTAAGTGGCAACGGACTTTCATCAAAATGAACAGTCTTTTATTTGAAAGACATTTCTATTTGGGTTGGCAGCATCAGACAGGGGTCAGCTCAAGTGCCTGGGATTGGGAGTTGGGTACATGATGAACAGAATGACATGGAGAAGACTGCAGCAGCTGGCCTGTCATACATGCAAGTCAGGTAAAGAGATGCAGGCCAGGCCAGCTGAACCTGGCCCAACAGAGAGTGTTGCATTCACAGAACTCTCCACTTACTCAAGAAATCAGAGAAGGGAATATGGAAGCTGAGTCATTAATGGTCCAGTCCCAGACATGGATCGCCTTCTAGGATATGGTTGTAGACTTCACCAAATTCACTTCTCAGCAGACCACATACAAATAAGTGATGCATTAGTACTATAAGAACCCAGTTTCTTTTGAGTGTCAGCTTCCCAAACAGATGTGATTCTCTAGATGGAGAAAGGTAAAGAATCATAGCTGGTGGAGAACTGACCAGATTCACCAAGAGACCTGGCCAGATTCAGTGACTATCATGGAAATCAAATCATCAATTTCTAACAACAGCATTTCTAAAGATAAACAATTCTACAACATTAAAATGGAAGAAATGGAAAGGAATGATTTCTCATTGTCATTAAAAATGGAAATGTGGAGACAAACTGGACAATTATCAGGAAAATGAGGAGAAACATTTGAGATAAAAAACATGCACACAAAACAAAGTACTTACTTAAGAAAGTCTGTGAAAGTGATAAATACTGGGGACACTGTATCTTTCACGCTCATTAGTACTTAGAGAGTATTTCCATCAAGTATGATTCAAATGTTAAAAGTTTAAAACATAATTTAGTTTATTGGTCATCAGGCAAACTATGTCAGTAACAGCAATAAACGTACCCAAACCTTTTGTTAAAACATTCACCTGATTCAATTTGCAAGAACTCAAACAGAAGATAAACCCTGCAATGATAGCAATACGTTTCTTACTTATAGTATATCCCTTGGTATACCTAAGGGTGTAAATAAAAAGACAAACATTATGAATATCAAGAAGATGCAAAATTCTTCAAATGCGGTTCTCACTACATTAACATCATGTAAATCACACTGGTGAGAAACCACAAGGAGGTAAATAATGCATAAGCAGGTGAGAAAGTCTTTAGCTTGTTCTATCACTTTTTTTCTATATCAGAGAACTCATACTGGAGACAAACTGTATCTATGTAATCAGTGTGGAAAAGTGTTTAGTATTTTCCACGTGGTAGTTTCATTAGACATGAAAGAAATCATACCAGAGACAAACTCAGTGACAGTCCTTAACTTGGAAAATCTTTCAGACAGAACACTCACCTCATTATGCATTACAGAACTTTCGTAAGAGGGAGGCCCTATGAAGATAATGAATTTAGGAAGTCTTATATACAGAGATCTCATGTTAGTATGCATCAGATAATTCACAATAGGATGAAATAATGTAAAGACTGTAAAAAATATTTGAGTTGAAGCTGTCACATTTTCTTCACATCAGAAAACCCTGCTGGAGAGACGCCATACGAATGACTTTGATTGTGGAAAATTCTTCAGCCAGAGCTCTGACCTTATTGTGCATCAAAAAATAGAAAGAGAGCAATCATATGAATGTTGTCAATGTAGGAGTCTTCACCCAAAAGAATAACTTCATAAAGTATCAAACAATTTCTCATATGGGAGAGCAATTCTTAAAGTGTCTTCATTGTGGGACAGCTTTTGTTTCTATATCTAAATTTATTAGGTACCAGATGAAGCATATTAGAGAAAACACTCACTGATATACCGAATATGGAAAATTAGTCACAAAGAGTAATATATTTATTTTGCATCAAAGAGTCATTCCGGTGAGAAGCCCTGTACTACCTATGGAGAAATGTTTTAAACCCTATTATTATCCCTATTATGTACCAGAGAACTGGTCCTAGAGAAACGCAAGTGCACACACACACACACATACACACACACGCATGCACATTACATTTTAGTAAACAAGTACATCAGATGTTCTTCTTTTCACAAATTCCACAAATTTCTAAAAAATTAATTGGCCTGGAAGCACCGTTGAACAAGCCTTAAGGCTTGAATCTGGAAAGGAATCATTACATAGGCAAGTGGTTGAGATACAACCCAGCTTCCTTAAGTTCTTCAAAACAAATACAAATGCTATTGTAGGGAGAACTGCTGCTGAGAAGACTAAAATATGTATATCGTTTTTGCAACAGAAGTTGCAATAATGTACAATCAAATCAGTATTCCAGTGAGTTAATATGCCATTGCTTAATTTATTGCTCCACCCCTGGGGACAGTTGGTAGTTTTTACACTGTTGTATGTGTCCACTATAAACCACATTTTGGTTTGTAGCAGGGCAGTGTAAAGCAATCAAACAACAATACATTTATACTATTCTTAGTACCTATTTTTAATATATTTGCATATTGAAAAGAATTAAAACAGCAGCTACAGATTATAAACAGAAGCAATTTGCCAGATAAAGGGACTATAAGGAAATTACATTTTTATAACTTATTCAGTGCTATGGTAATAATAATTTGAATACAATTTTAAACATTTTTTAAAAGATGGTTTCTCTATTCTACTATGAAGGATGCTTGGATACAACTGGCTGGAAAACTTTCCCATGAATTCTAACCTGTTTTAGGTTGGAGTTACAGTTCTGCTCTGAGACACGGTTTTAAAAGTTCCTGAGAATTTAAGGACACAAATTCTCTTTAACCTGGGACCTAGAAAAAACACTGGATGATTCAGGGGAAGATCCCATCTGAGTGAGAGCATGTGCCTCACTCAGTATTGACAATATTTATAGCAACTGTGCTCACATGAAAAAAACAAAGCACTCACTGTACAAGGCTAACTCTAATGTTAGTCTTTTATCATCCTAAGGAAAACATGGTTAAGAACAGCGACTAGAGCTTGACTACTCAGGTTCAAACCCCACCTCTTCCCCAACTAGCTGGGCAGTCTTGGGTATGGTACTTAGTTTCTCTGTGCCTGACTTACACACATCCTTCTTTGATAAACTGGGATGATAGTAGTACTTACTTCATATGATTGTTGTATTAAATGTATAAAGAGCTTAGAATAGTGCCTGACACATATGAAGTGCTTTATAATTACTAGTCATATTTATTCATATTATAAGTATTGCTCCTGTCTAATTTAAGCCTGTTTGAGTACTTACATGATGAGCACAAAAAAGTAAGCTTTTACTTCACTTTGAGTCCCTTCACTTTCACTCCTGATTTGCCTAAATCGGGAGTTATCAACCTGTGAAATCACTGACACCTAGTGGGTGTATGGATTCATTTGTGAAGATCAATAAACTCACTTTGAATTTTTTTTTAAAAAAAAAGAAAACAACATCCCCCAACTACACAAATGTGTTTTCATCATTTTATCATTTTAGTGTGTTTATAGTTAAAGTGTTTGATGTAATTAGGATACAAGGCCACCTGTTATGACAAAAGCCAACAGATCAAGGAGTTAAACCAGTTCCTTTTTCTCTCGTGTAACAGTTGGCATATACATAGTTCATATTTGATGTGGCTGCTCCGTATCACGGACGTGGGCTCCATCTATTGTATTACTGTGGCATCCTCAATGTACAGCTTCCATTTTGTAATCTAGGTCCTCTTACTGTAATTCAGCTGAGCCTATGCGCAGGTAGTGGGGAAGGAGAAGTGAAGGCATGCCACTTCTCTCTAAGCATAGGGCCTAGAAGTTGCACACAAAACTCAGCTCATCCTTTACTGGATATAACTTTCTGAATAATCACATGTAGCTGTAAGGGAGGCTGGGACATGTATTATACTATGTCCAATTCAGGAGTTGTATTACCAAAAAAGTACGTGAGAATGAGTAAGGGGGCTGACAACTGTCTCTGCAATGGTGCTATCATGTGATGCTGAATTTAAATATTGTGTAGATATTTGGAACTGCAAAAAATATTGTGTTTTTCCTTTTTCTTATCTTTCTGGATAGCCCCAGCCTATTGCTCCCCCAGGTTATAATAAAACAGAACCATTATCATATGCTCCAATTGGGCACAGAATGGGACTCTCTCTGCAAGTTAGATGTCCTTTGAATGGAGTTTTAAGATTGACAGTTGCTTGCTTCCTCTTCCAAAGTCAGTCTACTTGAGCTTGGAAGTTCACCCAGAGCTCAAGCAAGGGAGGCCAAGACAATATTTCTTTGTTAGGCCACTTGGGCTCTAAATACCTGCTAAGCATTTTCCTTGGGTAACCCCTAGAATTTAAGAAGTGATTCATCTTCATTTTGGGTCTCATGAAAAAATCAATATTCTTTGTGTCACCAAGAAAAAATTCTGAAGCCAGACATATTCTCACCAAGTCACTAAAACCTAATATAGCTATGTCCCTGAACTTTCAAAAAAAGTTTATTTTCAAAAACTGCCTTTATCAGTCACACAAATTTGTCTTATCTATCTTCTATGCTACAGAAGGCCTCTGAAGTGGCACCTAGACTAGGAACTGGTATAGTTACCTTCTAGACCCCAGAAATCTTCCCATTCCCTTTACCCAGAAAAGTTTGTTTCGATTGCTTCACTTACAAACGAAAAGAAAGCCATGTTCATGGCTTCCCAAGACAAAATAGTCATTTTGTAGTTTGTCTTTTAGCTCAAGAGATTATGGACTGACTTCTCTAGACTTAACCTATAACTCAACTGATTTATTGCGACTACACACTATTCATTTAAAAATTTCCCAAACCAGCTGGGCGCGGTGGCTCATGCCTGTAATCACAGCACTTCGGGAGGCCAAGGCAGGTAGATCACTTGAGGTCCAGAGTTTGAGACCAGCCTGGCCAACATGGTGAAACCCTGTATCTACTAAAAATACAAAAATTAGCCCGGTGTGGTGGTACACGCCTGTAGTCTCAGCTACTCGGGAGGCTGGGCAGGAGAATCACTTGGACCCAGGAGGCAGGGTTTGCAGTGAGCCGAGATCACGCCACCGCACTCTAGCTGACAGAGTGAGACTCCATTTCCAAAGAAAAGTCCCCAAACCTGGATCTTGCTGACTAATTTTGTCCAACTCTTCCCTGGTCCAAGAATACTTATCTTTTCTACTTTAATATTTTATAACAAGAAATTTAAATGACAAAGTCTTTTGTTATTCTTTAATAATTCCACATTGGTGTTAATGAAATTTTGATATCATGATAAAGGTATAAAATGGGCTTTGTAAAACAGATGGACACAATGTTTTATTTCCAGATAGTTCTGCACTATTATATAGCCTATGAAATCATTTTCACTATAAATCATATTTTCATATATAACCATCTATTAAATGATCTGTTCATTGTTGGTGAAGCATAAAACCAACACAAGGTCCAATTGGGTGTGATGGAAGCAGTGGAGCTACTAAAAAAAAGTTGTCAGATTGAAAACCGTCAAAACAGTCGAGACAATAAGTGAGTCAAAAATGTATTTCTAACTGCTGGTTTTATAACCAGCAAGCTACAGCTGTCTATCTTTAAAAACAAGAAATATTTGAATTAAGGTAACACTAAATTTGCAAATTAATCTTCTTAAGAAGGTACAATAATGCTTAGTTACTGAAATAATAATTTGATTTCACATTTCAAAGTAAAATAAAATCCTAACACTCTTTTATAGGATATCCAACTCATAATGATTGCTTTTTTTGGATATTATACGGTTTTGTTGCAATGAAACTTTACAAATATTTTCCCACACTCCACAAATATGTTTTAATGGAAAATTATGAACATGTTACGAAACAGGAAAAGTATCTATCAGAGATCTAATGTCGTACTTGAAAGTCAATTTTACATCACAAAACAGCCAGGTTCCAGACAATTCACTTAACACTGTAAGCTAAAGTTTATGAAAACATTTCCCAAAAAGAAAAACAGAGCATTTATAAATGGTTGAAAATGAATTTGAAATTTTTTTTAATAAATCTATAGTTTTATTAAGACAAAAACTGACAGCGTAGTATGAAGTTTACATTTAAACAAAGTTTACACAGAAATCTAACACATGCCTAAAAGAATTTTACAGTGTAGCTCTAGATGCAAGTCTAGACAATATCAAGAACTGATGGATCTCATGACTCAAGACAGAGCATTTTGGGTATGTTACTTCTTAGGATTTCTTAAAAAATTGTTGTGTGTGTGTGTGTGTGTGTGTGTGTTTTAAAGTGAACCACTGCCCAATATGAAAGTTTAATCTTCTCCTGAGTCCAAGGCTTTTGAAATCACTAAACTCTTGGATCAATTCAGTGAAACTTGTGCTGTCAGTGACTGAACCCTGCCAACAATGGTTTCAGTGTTCAAAGCTCAAAAAAGAGAACAGCTCCAAGAGTTCTCCCCACTAAAAATGGCTCCAAGAGTTTTCCCCACTAAGAGCATGGGCCCTCGTCTTTCCCTACTGTCTTATCTCCTCTCCTACCCTCTTCCTCTTCCCTAACACCTCAGCCAGTGGCTTGGATGAACAAGCTGATATTTATAACTTCGTTACTGGAAAAGAAAGGGTCTTCTAATTTCAGGAATTAGCACCTCTAAGGCAGAATGATCTGCTTGTACGGTATACTCTCCAATAAAAGACCTTCCCTCCTCATCAATTTCCATCTCCAAAATGGCAACTTTGGTAACTTATGAACAGGCTTAGTCCTTTGTGAGAACAGCAATAAGTTCAGGCAGGGAACACCTTGGCTTATAGGTTTCAGACATTCACAGCTTTTAAACAGTCTCACAGTCCTTATTTATGGTGTCAATGACATTTTTTTTAAAGGTAAAATATTCTGGACATAGAAGCAAATCATTAGTTGTCTGTTCTTTTCCATTGCTTCACCATTTCCCCTATCAGGCCCCAAATGTTAATCAAAATGATGCTACCCATCTCCCTTTCTCCCCTTCCCATCCCTCTCTCCCCCAAATAATACACCAGTAATAGCCAAAAACTACACACATGCTGCGCTGTAAAAATGCAGAGTTAACACTATTGGGAAGAAGGCTGTGGGTTGTGGAGATGCTCTTTGAAGATCTACAGTATTTTTTTGCTTTCCCACACACCCAATTCTGCAAGTTTTGTCCTTCATAGAAGGCCCTTTGCTTTTCACAGCAAAGTGCAGAAAAGGTTGCCTGGAAACACTTATCCCCTTTCCCCTCCACTGGGATGGGTGTGCAAACTATACAGCTTGAAACGGCTTTAAAGCACTTGGGCTGCTGCAGGGCACAGAAACTATACTGGCTCTTCAAAGGACATCTTCTCAAGCCACCTCTATGGTGTCAAGACAAGTAGAACTCCTTCCCTTCCCACTTGAAACCCACAGTCAGATGTGACAGGGGCTGGTACTCAGGAGCGTTAATTCTTGTCATCTTTTTTGTCATCATCCTCCGAGGGGTAGGAGTGCCACGTCAGCTTTTCCTCATAGAAGGATATGACAACCTGTGGGCACTTGACATTGGCCTCCTTGGCAGGGACCAGGTCAGCCTCATCAGAGTTTTTCCGTTTCATCAGGAACACGAGCTCTCCACTGGAGACTGTAGCTCCAATAATCCGCTCCGGCTTCAAACCTCGAGCAAAGCCTCGTGGCTTTTCTGACTCTTCTTTCTTCTTATTTGGTTTGCTCTCCTCTCCCTTATCTTCAGAATCAGAATCAGCTTTGGGCTTGCCTCCCTCTGATTTATGTGTCTCATGTGCTGTTTTCTCTGACTGCAGAAACTCAGCAGTGAGGTCGGGGCAATCCAGGTTCTCTTCTGGCTCCCACGTGTTGTCCTCATCTGAGAACCCCTTCCACTTTAGGAAGTACTCCACTTTGCCCTTTACCACTTGACGGTCGAGAACTTTTTCCACAACATATTCCTCTTCCTCCTCTTCTAGCACCTCCTCCACTTTCTTCTTGTTTTGTTTTTTCCCCATAGTGCCCGCCAGCTTTCTGGTGTAAAGGGTGACGCTGCTCACAGCAGCGCCCAAGAGCCCGAGAGGAATCGATGCTGCGCTGCTGGCGCGTCGCGTCGGGTCGCCTGGGGGAGTAGCACCCAGGAAGGCAGCAAGCCAGATGGCCGCAGTGGACCCCCTCACTGAAGCGGCGTACCGCAGGCCCCGGCCAACGGCCCTCCCCTCAGCCGAACAAAAGAGCCTCGCACTCTGCGCTGCCCGCCGCTCGCACCGCGCAGGCGCGACGACCCGCCGCACGGCACCATGGGCCTAGGGGTCTGTCCAAGACTACAAGGTCCGAAGCACCGCGCACCGCGCACCGCGCACGCACAGTAGGCGAGGGTGGTAGGGACTTCTAGTTTTTAAACTGTAACAGTGGGGAGATTGCAGCGTAGAGCGTTGTAACCTAGAAAATTAAAACATATGGGCCACGGGCAGTCGCTCACGCCTGTCATCCCAGCACTTTGGGAGGCCGAGGCGGATGGATCACCTGAGGTCAGGAGTTCGAGACCAGCCTTACCAAAAAGGTGAAACCCTGTCTCTACTAAAAATGCAAAAATTCCGAAATTTTTAAAAACACATGAGTTCTGTTTTTAAAATGGTAGACAATGCATACAAACTATTATGATATTTATTAAACCTACTAAGCCCCTCCATATTCTCATAAGTTGATAAAAATTCTTAGTGACACATTAAGCAGAGAAATGCACTACAGTGAAAAAAATCAGGACATTAATATATAAAGAAAATATTCACTTTTGATAGTTTTTAACCAGTTTACAGGAGATAGCGAAATTGTCTTACTAAAATAAATAAATGTGTGTGTGTGTGTGTGTGTGCATGTGAGATTTCCAAAATTAAAGCAGCTCCATTCCATGCTAACATTTGTAAAATAAGAATTTGCTAATAGTGTTTAAGGTACTATGCTATAAACTTTATGTGCATTATCTTTAATCCTTTGTAGGTTAGTATTATCATCTCATTTTACAGATAAGTAAATTAGGGCTCAGAATGCTCATTAAACCTGCCCAGTTTTAGTGAGCAATGGAACTGATATTTAAACCTAGGAGTTTTGCTCCAAAGCTCAAGACAGACAAAAAAATGGAGACATGCTGTTTAAATGTCTGCAACCTAATTTCAAAGCTTTTAATTCACAGAATAAAAAAGTCAATTACATTCAAAAAGGAAAAGTAACTTTTGCTGCTTAAGTTTGCAAAACTCATAAAGAATCCTAAATACAATAGTTATTTTAGGATAAATCTTTTACTTTTAACATCAGATAACATAGTGCATTTTGTAATACAAAATTTCTTTCTTTCGATTTTGAAGGGCTGAAGAAATAGCCCATACTAGGGGATGAAAAATGGGGTTTAATACTGGCAGTAGGAAATTGCAGCAGCCAGACAAAACCCTTCAGGTTATCTTGGCAAGTTTAGCAGTGCTGAGAACATTCGCACAATATATAGTACTTTCAGGCTAAAAGGTTCAGCACATTTCAGTTGCAGAAGTATAAAGCCTAGTTTTTAAAAAGCTAAAGAGAAAAAAAAAAAGAAATTATAAGGCCAGAAAGCTCTCAGTTGAAAGCATTATTAGTTTTCCAGCATGATGAAAAATTATCACCGCAAGCACCATGTCACACATTCCATAAAAATTATGAAGACTGGGGCCAGACGCAGTGGCTCACGCCTGTAATCCCAACACTTTGGGAGGCCAAGGTGGGCAAATCATGAGGTCAAGAGATCGACACCATCCTGGACAACATGGTGAAACCCCGTCTCTACTACAAATACAAAAATTAGCTGGGTGTGGTGGCGCCCACCTGTAGTCCCAGCTACTCAGGAAACTGAGGCAGGAGAATTGCTTGAACCCAGGAGGCGGAGGTTGCAGTGAGCCAAGATCATGCCACTGCACTCCAGCCTGGCGACAAAGAGAGACTCTGTCTCAAAAAAAAAAAAAAAATTATGAAGATTGGGGAAATGCAAATTTTAAATGTTCTAATAAGCTGAGACACCAGCCACCATTTAACCTATTAATCAACTCCTAAGCCATAAGAATTTGGGCTATATGGCAAATATCTCACTCTGTAGCTAAATATATCCTTTAGTACATATTTTACCAAGTATATGAGTGTATATATATATATATGTGTGTGTGTATATATGTGTACATATGTATATAAGTATATGTATGTATTTATACATATATGTGTAAACATTGTGTGTGTGTGTATATATATATAGGACATCTGTGTGTACATATAAGAGTTCCAAAATTAAAGCAGCTCCATTCTATTCTAACATTTGTAAAATAAGAATTTGACTTATTCTTGTGTTATATATATATATACACAAACTCATATATATGTGTAAGTATAAATATACTTACATATATAAGTATACGTTTATACTTATACACATGAAGATACTTTCAAGGTTAAAAATGTTAACAAAACACACATAGAGATAAGCACAGTTACATTGCAGACTTAAAACCTAACAAAGAAATGTTTCTTTAGGGCATGTCTCAAGGACATTTTATACAAGGTATGAAATGCTAAATCACAAGCAAACCAATCAAAACAATTTGATCAACACAACATTAAAATTTGACATTTAATCACACCAATCCGATAGCTATTAAATAAAAGCTACCCATTTCCAATTCTCCATACCATGTTAAGTTGTTTCAAGCAACTTATTTGATCAAACATACAGTAAGTAGGAAAAGTTATCAACACTTCAAAGTATTCAGAAATAAACAAATCAACGAAGAGTTAAATGGTGTCCAAAAACTACACAAAGCAAAGTCACAGAATCAAAGGTCTTTTTTTAAATGTATAAGCGACTTCATTAATATTTAACAAAATTGAATCGCATTTGGTTCACTTATATTTCATGTGCTCATTGTAAATTCATAACTATGACTTAAAAATGTGTTTGTCCTGTGAATCAACTAAAACAATTGAGTCATCCTACATAAAGCAAGTGGCATTCATGCCACACTTTAGGGAAACACTAATGTAAACGATTACAGGAATACAATGGGGATTAGTATACTTTTGGGTGGGGAGATTTAAAGGAAGGATAGTCCAAACAGACATGGAGTCAGCTGAGGGGCAAAACTCTGCTTCTCTTCTATTTATTTCAAGGGCATATGTTGCACTTACTCTGTGCCAGACACTGTTTAAGGTGCTCTGCAAATATCCAATCATTGATTCTTACTGTAACCCTATGAGGTAAGTAATATTGTTACATGCATTTTACAGATGAGAAAGCTGAGGCACAGTGAGGGTCAGTCACTTGCCCAAGCTAGTAAGTGGCAGAGCCAGGTGTTGTACCTAAACACAGCCCATATCCCTAACCACTAAGTGGTACTGCTTTGAATGACCGAAAACTGCCCCCTTTGGATCCTTTTTCTCTTACTCATTCCCTTTTGTGATATAAGTTTAATTATTCTTTCATACAAAAAACTATATAAGGTTCTGGGGAAACATCAGCAAGCAAAAGCAGACAGAGTTCCTGTTCTCATGAAGGTTGCAGTCTTGTGGGACAGATAGGAATTTAGGAATTATATACAAATTAGTGTGTAACTGCTAATTAAAATAAATACTGTTAAAAAGCCAGGTTTTCTTAACGCACATGACAAGAAACAAGACCTGGGTGGGGCAGTCACAGAAAGACCTCCCAAAAAGAGACACTAAGCAGGAGCTCTAAAGATGCTGTCATTAACCAGGTAAAGAAGTGCAGGAGCTGGAAATGCGCAGCCCTCCTAATTTCCATGCAGTTCTGGTCAGCCTCATTTATTGATGTGGAAGTGGAAGGACAGATGGTTCTGGTCCACGAGAGTCTTTCAAACACTGACAGGCTTGAGGTGACCAGAAAGGAAAAATGAGATCCCAGGATTCAACAACTGAGGGCAAACGCAGTCCCGGCTGGGGGTAAAAGTAGCATTTCCAAACCTCCCTGTTCCTGTCTCTCCTAATAATAAAGCCACCCATTATTTATTACAATATAAAGATAAAATCAGAATGATTTACGAGTAACACTGTATCTGAAAGAGGGACTTGTGCAAAAGCTGAATTCTTTGAACTGCTAGAATTCACATTACTGCCTCCAAGGGCCTCATACAGTCAAAAAGGTTTACAGTGATTTAGCCTTCATGACTTTATCCAGAGGACCCAGGACCACAGATATCACCTTCTATCACCTCCAGTATTTCCAATGGCCTTCTCGAGGCCTTTCACACTTTCTAAACACGCTCTTGATGTGTGAAGGCCAATAGAAGACACGAGGAAAGTAAAAGTTTCAACAATTATGAATAGATCAGAAAGGCTACTTCCTGCCATTTGCATGCCTCACTCCTATTAATATATTTCCCCATAGTGTTGGTTCTGTTTTTTAATAACAGCACAACATTGCTGACTCACATTCACCATATGGTCCTCTTGGACTCCCAGGTCTCTGTCTGCTGTACTTGTGCCCGCCTAGCTAGTCTTTTCTTAACCATTAACTGTGCAATTATTTGGATGTTTTCATACCAAAGAAAAGCTTGGATTTATGCTTACAGATCGCGATTTTGATGTAAGCAGATCACTTCTCTAGATTATTCCATTCTCAAGTATGCTGCCCTCGTTCAGGTCTTCATAAGGCCTCACCTGACTTGCTGCAAGAGCCTCCTAATTGATTTATCTGCCACCACCTTTCCCAGTTATGATCTTCTGTTTGCACAGTCATCATGTCATGCTTCAGACATTAGAGCACACTAATTAGACAGCCTTCCCCTGGAATAGAAATAAAGCTCAAATCTCTCGGAATAGCATTTAAGACCATATAAAATCTGTTCCCAGCCTTCTTCCGACCAAACTCTGACCCCATGTGATTTAAATATCAACCACACATGCCTACTCATATCTCAGCAATATTCTCTGAGCTCCCCTACTTTGGGTCATGCTCTCCATTCCTAAAGAATGTTACCATTTCCAGCCCTACCTGCTATTTCCACTCTCAAAATTTGCTTGATAGCAAGGCCATATCTCTGGATTTTCCCCATTCACCCCATCCAGCTTGTCTCTCTGTCCTCTATGCTTCCCTGGTATTTTGTATCACTATTACAATCCAGTAATTCCCCAACAATTTGGAGGATAACTAAATACCATGTTTGCAATATAACCAAGGCTGGCATGTTCAAGTCCTCAACAACAACAACAATAAATAAATAAAGGATTTGAGAAAAAAATCTTAATAGCTTTAGTCTATAAAATTACAGTCAGTATAAGGTTTTTCAAAGACACTTGTTTCTGATATATTGTGGTTAAATGTATACCCTGATAAACTTTTTTTCAAATAATCATCTTTATTACTAATGCTGCAGCATAATCCTTCCAGAAGCTGATATGTTCACAATATTTATTAATAGGTTATAGAGTTTGAAACAACAAGTTTGAGTTTGTGTTTTTTCTTTGTTTTTTTACAAACTACCTTAACATGTTTTTGTGATCCTGGTCTTATTCCTCTACATTGAGTAAATGAAGTTTAAATAGATCTTCCCTCTCTTGGAATGAAATGGTCACCAGTTTTTCTTCCAAAAGTAGAATCAATAATTTTCATATTCGCTAAATGAAGGAAACTGAAGTAAGCCATGCATACGTAAAATGATGTTAGATTTTCAATATGGGATATAAAATTATAAAACCCAAATGTCCAAAACCATAGACCCCGAGGGGCTACTGGTATACAGGAAAGTTGTATGCATAATTTTCTCTTGAAAAAAAAAAAGGCATAGTAATTCAAGAAATGTGTGCTAAACAAAATTATATTCCAGGATGCAAATGTAACTGACATGGTAAGTATTTATGGTCTAAAGGTAAAAGTGGTTCTGATGGTTTCTGCATTCTACTTTCATATGGTATGGGCGGCAAGCAGCCTTTGCTACTGGGTGAACCCCTGAATTTGAGCAAGAATGAAAACTGATTACCAAGACTAATTTGGTTCCTAAGGAGAAAATACCTTAACTGTTCTGCAAGGAAGCCAGTCTTCTCCTAAAGTTGGGTTTTCCTAAGGTCATATACATGACACCTCTCACCATAACTGGAAAATGCAGAAAAATGAACACCCCAAGCATAGACACTAGCAGCATAAGAACAAAGGGATAAAAGAATTAAATGTGATGTAAGAGCAAGGGAAAGGGCACGAAAGGATAGGAGTGCAGGAACTGAGCATGAGCAGAGCATTCTGAGACAATAAATATTAAAATCCCAGAGTAGCAGAAATCTAGGGGGAAACATTTGCTTGTAGGCTGATGAGCATTTGATTCAAGGGCTTGTTAATTTCTAGAAATGGTGGTCATTACCTAACAAGGCAGACTGGTGGATCAGGCAGGTCAAATCAGTCAGTTAAGCAGTCATTTTCTCAATCCACCAACAGAACGTCCTTCAATGGGGGGGGTGGTTTAAGCCCTCCACATGCAAATAAAAAGGGCAGAGACACTGAGGAGAGAACAGACGATTTTGCAAACAGTGGCAAGTGAGGTAAGCAACATGAGAACCCCGAGTGAAGAACAACAGGCAAACAGGAAAACCAAGAGACACAGATGTAAGTACAGTAAAATCCATGGGGAGGCAGAGGTGGGCAGATTGCCTGAGCTCAGGACTTCGAGCCCAGCCTGGGCAACACGGTGAAACCCCGTCTCTACTAAAATACAAAAAGTTAGCTGGGCATGGCAGCATGCACCTGTAATACCAGCTACTCGGGAGGCTGAGGCAGGAGAACTGCTTGAACCCGGGAGGCAGAGGTTGCAGTGAGTGAGCCAAGATGCGCTACTGCATTCCAGCCTTGGTGACAGAGCAAAACTCCTTCTCTGAAGAAAAGAAAAGAAAAAAAAAAATCCATGGCGAAATGTGAGGAGAGTAGAGTAGGGGATGAGCTCAAAACAAATGCATGCATATACCCCACCCTCAACACACACACACACACACACACACACTTCTTTAGAGATATTTAGGTGTATATATGCTAACTTAGGAAACTTTAGAAAACTTTGTTATGATATTATTAGTCAAAAAATATTTAAGCCACAGTTTTGCAATTTTAAGATTGTACTACTAGTATCTGGAGTATCTGAATCTCTGGATCTTACTTGCCATTTCATTATGAAGCTGTACACTATTAGCTAGGATGGCCAACTGGAGAATTAACCTGAATGTGCCTATACTTTTCCTACCAACCTGGATGGTGACAAACCATACAGCTTGCACCTTAACAGAGATAGATATATGATCAGAATCAACCAAATAGCGATCATGCTTTCACCTCATTACACAACTCAGCTCTTGACAAATTAAGAAAACCTAGCCACTTGGGAAAGTGAGGCTGGCAATGTGAATCTAGGTATGGCTTTCTTTGTACATCTCTGACTTTTTGGCAACTTCTCTTCCCTTTCAGCAGACCCCAATCAGTGCCTCATTACCTTGACCCAATCTTCCCTGTTGTGACCCCTCTGAAAATTATCTGTCTACAATGCATCCCTTCAAGAAGCTTGGGTACCATCCAGTTAACTTATAAATGTCAAAATCAGAAAAGAGCTTGAGAGCTGTTCACATATGTGTCCGCTGAAACATTCCACAAACATTAGTGATATTTTATGGTAAGGCAGATCTAATCATGGTAATTGGGCTGGTATTTTTTTTCAACTCTTCAACAGAGCTGACAATGTGCAGCTATACAAGAGTCTTGAAGATACAAAAATCTTAACTATCTCCCTGCCGTTATCTTTAATTCTTTCTGGGAACATCTTCTAAGCACCTTGATTTTCCTCTCCCTTCATATTTGACCTGTCCCTGGAAGCTAAAATTCTGATAGCATTCATACCTAAAAATACATTATTATTTATTTAAATTATATATATGATTATGTAATTACATATCCAATGGGATAGTAAGGACAAATATAAGAATAAACGATTTTGAAGGGCATAGTTTTTTTAAATGCCAAGTTTTACATTCTATTTATAATAATTTCTGAATTTATTTTTCCTGATTATAAAAGGAAAATATGGGCTGGGTGCAGTGGCTCACCCCTGTAATCCCAGCACTTTGAGAGGCCAAGGCAGGTGGATCACGAGGTCAGGAGTTCGAGACCAGCCTGGCCAACATGGTGAAACCCTGTCTCTACTAAAAATACAAAAAATTAGCTGGGCGTGGTTGCAGGGGCCTATAATCCCAGCTACTCTGGAGGCTGAGGCAGGAGAATCACTTGAACCCAGGAGGCAGAGGTTGCAGTGAGCCAAGATTGCACCACTGCACTCCAGCCAGGACGACAGTCTCAAAAAAAAAAAAAAAAAAAGCAAAATATGTTCATCAAAAAACAGTTTATTCATTTTTCTTAAAGAAGTATTTAGGGTTTTTATTGACTGATAAGGGCTCATTAACTATTAAACAGATTAAGATTTTGTCCATCATATATTAAATTTTTTGCATGAATAGTTTATCTCTATATTTTACCCCCTTTTAAAGTAATTTCTTAAAAATTATGTCATACTTAATCTATTAGTTGTTTACTTTTAAATTTCTTCCTTTTTATGCTTGGAAAGGCCTTCCCTACTCAATATCAGATTAAATAGTTATGTGTATTTCTTTCTATTTGTTTTGCAGGAGATTTTTTTTTCCACCCTTCTTACCAACTAACTGGCTATAACAATATTAACAGCAAAAGTCAGAAATGAAAAAATATTTATCCAGAACTTGACATATTTGAAAGGGAAGCCAATAATTACAGAAGTGGAAAGCTATATAAAACACAGCTGAAGTTATCACAAAGTCAAGAAAAATGTTGTATTTCAGAAACTGGAGACAACAAGCACAATATCAAAAATGAAAAAGAGGAACTCAGGAGAAAATATACTATCAGTACTAGAATAAATATATCTGTATCTAGGTGATCATGGGTTAAGAGTAGCAAAAATTATCTATAAACCTTTTTTATAATAAACTAATGTTCATTTACCTCAGCTCTATGAGGCTGACAGGGAAAAAAAACTGTTCACAAGTTTTCATTTTAAGATAATTAAATTGAAAAAGAATACATATTATGAGCATGACAGAGAAGGAACTGGATATAATTAAATACTGCAGGAAGCTATATAAACTTATCCTAGCATTATAACAAACAATATGGCCATAATCACTAGAGCCTTCAACTCGGTATCTATACTCTTAGGATCTTTAAGCTCAGTTTTTAATAGAAAGTAATGTGCCCAAAGGTGTTCATTTCTAAACTGTTTACAAATAAAAGCCAAAAATAATAAAAATGTTTAAACATGCAATAAAATGTAGCCATAAAATAATAATTATTAAATATAGATAACAATTGAGAACTATGACTTTTTAAAATGACATAAAATCGTATGTATTCTATGACTACAACCATGTTGAAAATGAATATAAACAAGCCTGAAAAGAAACACAGAAATGCAAACAACATACATCACAATTTTGACAAGGATAACATTTCTCTTTTAAGAAAAATGTCCTTAGTTATAATATTATTTGTGCAGCAAACACAGTTAATAAAAAGCTTTATAAAGGCTCAGATCAGTATTTCCTCTGGTGGATTCTGCAGGATGCCAGTTGTTATTCCAGCAAGGCCAGGCAGGAGAGGGCAGATTGGTAGAGGTTTTGTGCCAAATGAATGTAGGATATATGGATATATGATATTTAAGTGTAGTTTAATTGTGTTTTGTTGTTTCCTCTTTGGGCTATTTGTTTGTTTGCCTGTTTAATGGCAGAAACTCTCAGACACTATTTTAGAAGAAAAAGCAAGTCATTTCCCAAGTTTACCTGTAAACAGAACCTGATCGATAAAGCAGTGCCTAGGACTGGTATCCCACAAAAGGTGCTCCTCTAGATCTCTGAATCCATTAGGAACATGTGCCATTATTAAGATCTCAATCAGTTTAGGGGCCACTTGTGTCTCTCATCATCTATAACATAATTACAAAATTGTATATTATTTAATATACTCTGGTTAGTTGATAAAATACAACCCATGGGAACTCAGTGTGTTTTTTTCTAAGTCTCAAAGAATGTCTTAATATACTTTTAGATACTGTAAAATTGATATTTCCAAACATACCAAAATTTCTATAAACTACCATTCACTTCATGTTTTAAAACAGTTAATATATTTAAACTGAATAAGTTTACTGAATACCTGTATTTACTGACCATATGCTAAATTCTGTGATATACATTGTAAGGTATACTTAGATGAATAAAGCTTATCCCTGCTTTAAAGACATTCTCAGTCAAGAGTACAGGTTATGTAGGGGATATGGAGCCTGGACAACAAATACAACAATAACTCTAAGAAAAGGTGTAACAAAAACGGGGAACAGATAAAGGGATATAGCAGTTAGGAGGAGAGTGAGATGGAAGCATTTTAAGGAATCAGATACAGATTCATCAAGGAGGGAGACTGCATATTAGATGAACTTCAATGACATGTAGAAGGTCTCCTAGATAGACAACAAAAAATGAGTCCAAGGTGCCCTGAAGAAGAGCCAGGGGTATGTTGGAGAGGAATATTTCAGACTTGTCAGGGAAGAGGGTTCCCTTAGAGGAGCATGATAGTGTCTTTTTGGAATAGGAGCTATGAGCTTGAGTCTGGAACATAGGACCCATGAGTTACGGTAGGCTAAGGCACTTAGAGTTAATTAGGTAGCCAGAGAAACACACCGAATGCTTTTTCAGCAAGAAGATTAGAACTTCAAAAATTAATCAGGTGCAGGTGCATCCAGATTAGGGGTTTTAGCATTGGAGAAATGACAACTCAGGAACACAGACAGAAAGAGACTGAGACAGCAGATTAAATTCTGTGATGAGAGGACAGTACAGAATTAAGCAGCAGCTTGGGGGTTTTTGGATGGTTCAAAAATGTCATTCAAAAATACATCAGTGAGAAAAACAAAGAGATTAGAAAGTTCATTTGTCAATAATAGCCAATGATGGCGAAACAAAAGTCAATTAGTTAATCAGAAGAATGCATTCAGGAAGAAAATTTTTAAAGTATTAAAGCACATTCAATGAATCCACCTATACTCATCTTTAAATTGTAATTCAATCACAGTAGTACTATTGCAAAATAGCATAATTATAATATAAATTTGGGACATAGTCTAGAGGGAAATAGGACAAGTGAATACTCTCTCTCACCTCCTAAATTCACAGGGGTCAGAGTCTTCACAAAGCTTATTTAAGCATCTCATGAAGTCATTCCCCTAATGACTAGTACAGAATTACTTTCTAGGGACAAAGTCCATCCCTATAATTTTATTTTCTGAGACCAAGTGGGCTGAGAGAGCCACATTACTTTATCCATTAACCCTGACTGTTTTTAAAAAAAAGTGGAACAGAAATTGGTCAGTTCAGCATCTTCAAGCATACCATAATATAATGGTAGAATTCTTGATACTGGAGAAGTCATTTACCAAACCAGCATCTGTGACAGAGTTCAGGAAAACTCTTTAGGCCTGCTCAATAACATTATTCATATGGAGGATTTATTTTTAAAAATATTTACTAATGGCTGGGTACGGTGGCTCATGCCTGTAATCTCAGAACTTTGGGAGGCCAAGGCGGGCAGATCACGAGGTCAGGAGTTTGAAACCAGCCTGACCAACATGGTGAAACCCCATCTCTACTAAAAATACAAAAATTAGGCAGGCATTGTGGCATGCGCCTGTAATCCCAGCAACTCAGGAACCAGAGGCAAGAGAATCGCTTGAACCTGGGAGACAGAGGTTGCAGTGAGCCGAGATCACGCCATTGCACTCCAGCCTGGGCAACAGAGTGAGACTCCACCTCAAAAAAAAAAAAATTTACTAATATAATTTTAGCCACTCATGTCATCTTTGCAAATCCAGTAACATCTCTGTGTGCATCTTTTGTGTCAATGCTTACACACCTTGCCTCTTTTGGACCTTAAGCTGAAGTCCTTGGACACCCTGCTGTGTATTATTGCAGGCATAAAACAAGTGTGCAAGGAGACTGTTTTCGTTGCTATGGAAATATCATTTAATTTCCTAATTAGTAGGTATATAAATGCAAAACCATAGCATTTGATTATTTCTGAAGTTTGGCAACAAAGTCTATTGTTCATGTCTGAGGACAAAGTCTCTATGTTTTCAACACTGTTATTCAAAGTAAGAATTAAAAACTTAAACTGGCATTTTAATGCTTATAAATTCATTTGCTGCACATAAGAGAAATGAAAGAATAAACCAACAAACATATGTAAGTCATTTATTCTTCCCCTCAAGCTATATATATATATATATATATATATATATATGAATATATATATGAGCATATCTATATACTAATAAATAAAAACTAGTGGTGGCATTTCCCTTACAAAAGAATTTCTTTAAATCATAACTTCCCTAGTGGTTATAATTACAAAGTGAGATTTTAGCAGTCCATCTATTATATAAAGCAAAGCATAACTGATATCTTCTTTCCTCCCCTCCATCAAATTTTATCTAATTTGGGCTTTGCAATAAAGTAAGAAAGAATACAAATTATTCAGGTGAAGCACAAAGTTTTAAAAAGTGTTAAAATTCTAAAACCCATTTCTGTCTACCTACTCTAGGAAACTAATTCACCAATGAACTCACTATCCTGAGTGTTCTCCTGTGCTCAAACTGCTCCACTTAAAACAAAGCACACTAAACTGAACCTTCTCTTTATGCTTCCCTCTTGTTTGCCTTTCAGCATCCAAGTCTGCTAAATATCTTTGGAGACATACAACATCTAATTTCTGTTTCACACTGACTCTTCAATACTATCAGGTTTCTGAGGTGACCTCTTGACTGAAGCTACTCTGGCAAAGATCAAGTGAGATCCACTTCTTACTCAACAAATACAGTGGCCTCTAGCGGCCTGTCTAGTGTTTAACCTCCCTGATCTATGCGACAACATTTTATGATCTCTTTCCCTGCCTGGTAACAATGGAAACTTGGAAACTCTTCCTTCACACCTTAAAAGAAGTTAATGAAAAAAAAAAAAATCAACCAGTGAGGCACTTGCCTCCCCCTTCTCCACTCTTCACTATTCAGATTGTGCAGTGTGAAAACTAGAAATGGTTTGTCAGTAAAGAGATATGTTTCCTTTTTATTGATAAACTATTTCTGCTAGTTGTATGGACAGTAACAGTAAAATATCTTTGTTTTGCTGGAGAAGTGAGGCATCCTGTTAACAAGAAATGCTGCTTTTTTTTTCTTTTACTGAAAACATATTTTGCACAAACCACTAAACCCACAAGAGTTACAGTTTAGCTTAGCAAGCTTCATTTGTAAAATGTTACCCACGCCAATAATCGATTCGTGTAGTAAAATAAAGAATGTAGCTGGAAGGAAAATTCTGCTGGCTTAAATATCAGAAATCAGGATGAAGAGAAACCAAACCTAACCTCCCACCACAGAAAGCCTTCAGAGCATACCACGAAGTGGACACGGGGTCATTGTTTAGCTGCTGATCTGACCAGCTTCCACAGTCTCTTCTCATCACCAGCAGAGCTCCAGTGGCTCCTGAGACCAGGCTGCACAACTGCTACAATTTTAGAGCTACCAAGGAGCTACAATCCTAGTCCACCAAGGAATGTCCCGGTTCAGCCTTTATCATCTGCTTGAGTCATTTCTTACCCTTCCTTTCTCTTGTTGACATCATAACCCAGAGACCTCATGGCTAGAAGCAGTAAACAGATGCAAAATTTGATCTTATAACTGCCTCTCTTTGCTTATGTATGCTCTGGCTAAAAATCCAAACCAAAAGCTAAAAGTAGGAGTAACATTTTTCTTTTCCAAGTGTGTTTTCTTTTTCATTTTGCTGACTTTCTTGACTTCAGAGGTAAATACCCTCATATGATTCCTCTCTTTCTTTCCCATTAAATGTTTTTCATTATTTGTCACTTAAGCAGTGGTATTCCTGAGATGCAGATCCCATACTTAAAATGCTTTATGCAACCTTAGGGCATTTCATCTACTTCCACAGCTGTAACTGTCACCTCCTGTTTCACTCTAAAATTTCTAATTTGAATACCAACAGCTCAGAAGTCCAGATCTTATTTCTAAATGTCTATTGAAGACTTGCATCTGGAAGTCCTGTAAGCTTTTCATATTTTACATCATCAAAACCAAACATCAGCTAACTCCTAAATTATGTTTCGCACAAGAATACATCTGATAACGTTCACGGTTAGCCTTGTCTTTGCCTTTGCCTTTGTCCTGAATCTTACATTCAGGTGGTTCCTAAGTCTTCTTGCTTCTATATAATCAGTCCTGTTTTCTCCTTCCCTACCACCTTCTCATGCCTCATCCCTCCTCTAAGCACTCTGGCAACTGTATGATTTGTTGACCCTTAAATTTACACTGACATTCCTACCTTCATGCTTTCCCCTCAACCTGGAATGCTATTTCCTAATTTATCTTTATAGGAAAGTTTTACATGTTCTTCAAGTTCCTATTGAAATGTGAATCTTCTTGACCTTTGTCTAATTCTGTTTTACTTTAAACACTCCTTCATCACTGCTATCTATACCTTCCGATATACCTCTACTGCATGTCATATTCCTCAGTTTGTTTATGGGCCGCACTTTCCCGCTATATACCATTAGATGTCCTAAGGGTAGAAACCATGTCTTACTTATCTTGGTATCATAAATAGAGTACCTTACTTAAGAAAGGCAATTAAGAAATGTCTTTTCAGCTATATTATGGCTAGATATAAACATAATTAAATGTCATTTTCAAAGTAAAGAAATATTCATTTTGTGATTATATGAACATAGTACAATTGTACTCTACAAAGTAAATTGGCTTTAAGTTCAACTCTAGCGAAAAAATACATGATTTAATATGACAAGGAGTAATTTCTACATTCCAAATGGAAAAACAAATAAAACCACAAATAATTATTTGATTTGTTTGCCTTACATTATAGGCATAATTCATATACAATATTTACCATTTTAAAGTGTATAATTCAGTGGATGTTTTATAGTATATGCACAAACAGTATGTGCAACCATCACCATTATCTAATTCCAGAATTTGCATCATCTCAAAACGAAAATTCTCAGTCTGGGCAATACAGCAAGACCTTTCTCTACAAAATAATAATAATAATAATAATAATAATAATCAGCCAAGCATGGTGGCATACCCCTATAATCCCAGCTACTGGGGAGGCCAAAGGGAGAGGATCATGTGTGTCTAGGAGTTCGAGCTGCAGTAAGCTATGATTGCACCACTGCACTTAACCTGGGTAACAGGTAACATGTCTCCATGTCTCTAAAAAAAAAAAAAAAAAAGAAAAGGAAAACGTGTACCCATTAGCATTAATTATTCATTCTTCCCTTCTCCCAAACCCTGACAACCACTAGTTTTTCTCTACATAGATTGGCGAATTCTGGACATTTTATATAAACTCAATCAAACAATATGTGATATTTTGTGTCTGGCTTTCTTTCACTTCATACAGTGTCTTCAAGGATATCCACGTTTCACGTGTATCAGTACTTTTTCCTATTTATGGTGGGATATTATCCCATTGTATAAATATGCCTTATTTTGTGTGTCCATTCTTCAATTAATAGACATCAGATTTTTCAACTTTTTGGCTATAATAAATAATGCTGCTATGGATATAAATGTACAGAGTTTGGTGTGGACATATGTTTTTGCAGCTCTTCAATACATATCTAAGAATAGAATTGTTGGGTCATAAGGAAATTTTATATTTAACTTTTTGAGAAACTACCAAACTGTTTTCCAAATTAGTGGCATCATTTTATATTCCCCCTTAAATTTACAATGACATTTCTACCTTCATGTATAAGGATTCCAATTTCCCCATATTTCTTACCAACGTTTATTAATTTTTTTTTTTGAGACAAAGTCTCAAATGGTGCCATCTCGGCTCACTGCAGCCTCCGCCTCCTGGGTTCAAGCTATTCTCCTGCCTCAGTCTCCCGAGTAGCTGAGATTACAGGCGCCAAACACCAGGCCTGGTTAATTTTTTTTTTTTTTTTTTTTGTATTTTTAGTAGAGACAGGGTCTCACTATGTTGGCCAGGATGGTCTCGATCTCCTGACCTTGTGATCCACCCGCCTCGGCCTCCCAAAGTGCTGGAATTACAGGCATGAGCCACCGCGCCTGGCCTAATATTCTTTTATTAGAACTCATCTAGTAGGTGTGATCTCGTATTTCATTGCGGTTTTGATGTGCATTCACTTGATGATGCTGAGCATCTCTTCATGTGCTTATCTGCCATTTGTATATCTTCTTTGGAGAAATGTCTATTCTAGTCCTTTGCCCATTTTTAAATTTACGTATTCTTTTTACTATTAAGCTGTAATCGTTCTTTATATGGTTCTTTATATATTTTGAAGAATAGATTCTTACTGATATGATTTGTAAATATGTTCTCCCATTCTGTGGGTTGTCTTTTTACTTTCCTGATGCTGTCCTTTGATGCATAAAAGTTTTTAATTTTGATGAAGTCCAATTTACATTATTTTTCTTCTATTGCTTGAGCTTTGGGTGTCATATCTAAAAATCTACTGCCTAATCCAAGAAACCAATGCCTAATCCAAGGTCACTAAGATTTACACCTATGTTTTCTTCCAAGAGTTTCATAGTTAGCTCTCATATTTAGGTCTATAATGCATATTGAAGTCTATCATTAATTTTTGTATATGGGAGGAGATAGTGGTCCAAATTCATCTTTTTCATGTAAATGTTTATTCAGTTGTCTCAGCACCATTTGTTTAAAAAACTATTCTTTCCCCCATTAAATTGTCTTGTCACCCTTGTTGAAAAATCAATTAACCATAAATATATGGGTTTATTTCTGAATGCTCAATTCTATTCCAGTAAAATAAATGCCTATGCTTATGTCAATACCATTTAGTCTTGATTATTATACTTTTGCAGTAAGTTTTGAAATTAAGAAGTGTGTCTTCCAACTTTGCTCACCTTTTTTAAGATTGTTTTAGACTGTTCTTATTTTACAAATGAATTTTAGAATGAGCATAGCAATTTCCGCAAAAAAAAGGAAGCTAGGATTTTCACAGCAATAGCATTGAATCTCTAGATCAATTTGCCTTATTAACAATATTAAGTCTTCCCATTTGTGAACATCATAGGTATATTCCCATTTTTTAGGTCTTCTTTAAATTCTTTTCATGATATTTTGTAGTCTTTAGTATCTTCACTAAGTATTTGCATTTTCTTGAGTAAAAGGCAAACAGTAACAGTATAGATTGTTTTATAATTACAATAAAGTATAAAAATAAAAACTATTTAAAGTTGGCATTTTACCAATTGAAACATTTTATAATGCCACTTATAATTTTGATATAAAATATTTTAAATTCATACTCAAAAAGGAGTATTTATTTCATATGGTATTAATTTGCCTTGATTAAGAACAACTCTGCAACTGTAAGATAAAATGAGCAACAATAAAATGTATACGCCTGGATTTAAGAAGTCAGCTATTCATAAACAGCAAACAAAAAATTATTTCCAAAGGCAACCAGTCATCAAGAAAATTTCATCATATAGACAGAAGCATCTCAAATTATTCAAGCAAACTAGAACAGAAAAAAGCTATATGTTGTTAACTGATAGCTTTATTCAAACTTATCATATTAGTATTACTTTAACTCATCCTTATGGTATAATTCTTTAAGAAGAGGCGGTTAACCAAATTTTTAAACTAGATTCAGTGACTCAGCACTAATAAAAGTCTCTTGCAATTCAATGAACCATGACTTACCACTTGTTACTAATTTCACATACACAGTCAATATTCTACAAAGCAAAATGCCTGTTTTCAATGGTAAAAATTATATCATCTATTTAAGCTAACTTATTAGGTTGGTACAAAAGTAATTGTGGTTTTTGCCATTACTTTCAATAATGTAATGTAATAATGTAATGTAAAAGCAATCTTGCCATTACCTTTAATGGAGAAAACAGCAATTACTTTTGCACCAACCTAATAGAATGGATCACAGGGTTTTAAGGTGATGGGTTCATTAATGATAAATCAATACTGATATGTATGCATAAAGACTAGACCAGATGAACAATTGCAATTCAAGGCAATTAGCCCATTTTCTCAACTTGTATAATCAGTGAAAGATTTTCATTCAAAATAACCATTTTCCTGATTTGACAAATCATGAAAATACTACCCAAGTTAAGCTTCCTCTCAAGTTTGAATAAGATCTTACTGCCAAAAAATAAAATTCTAGGTAAGAACTGGAGACTGCAAAATCTTCTTAGTGCTGCTGTACTGGCTATTGTATCAATACTGACACATTTCTAACAAATAATGCTGGATGTGGAATGAAGGTCTTCTATTAGCACACAGCTTCAATATGCAAATGATGACAAAATATTTAAAAAATTAGATATCCAAACAATAAAGTCACTTGGATAAATAAAAAAAGTTTATTATCACAGGCATTAGCATAATCAAACATGTTGTCACCACCATGAGATCATTACTCACTCACCTCTATCCAAGATATAGAAAAGACATGGCCCATGCCTTTGAATAGCATACAAAAAAAAAAGCACCATGGAATACTGAGAAACGTCTATAAAAGTGCCAAGTAAATTTCTGGAAGTGAATATATGAAATTCATGTACACACTATGCTTACTCCAAACAGAAAGATTCACAAATATACTGATATTGGTATAAATATACTTAGGTTACCATGGAAAAGACAGATATTAAGAGTAATTTTAAAAGCAAAATAGGTGTGTTTGGAGCACAGTATAGACAGTGTATTTCCAATCTGAAGAGTGTCTCATTCACACTAAATCTAAGATAGAAGACAAAAAATTATTTAAAATTGGAAGACACTAAAATAAAAAGTATGAGTATATTTTATCATTTTCATGTAAATAGGACTTGCAAGTGGGGTGTGTGTGTGTCTGTGTGTGTGTGTGTGTGTATTTAAACTATGAACTCTTAACATATAAAAGAGGTAATACAAATTGATAAGAAAAACACAAGGGCACATTTTTTTGAACCAATAAGGTATTTCAACAAAGTGACAGGAGACAAAACCAAATATAAAAATCAAAAAGAATAATTTATACATCAGCAATAACCTATTAGGAAATATTAAAGAATAAAATCCCTTTCCCAACAGTAATAAGAACTCATTCAAGATAGCAATAACATAAAATGAGAAATATTTCCTTCTATAAAGAAGGCTATTTATGTTACTGAAGGACACAAAAAAGACTTGAATAAATAAAGGGACCTGCCAATGGAAAGATTATGAATTGAGAGTTGTCACTTCTCCCTCAAAATTATCTTAAATTAAATATAATACTAACTAAAATACAGTGTTGTTTTAAAATTGATAACCTGATTATCATATTCTTCTGAAAATAAAGATGTAAAAATAGAGATGAAACTTTGGGGAAAGAAACCATCACCTACTAGAAATCATAATAGTAGTTTTAATAGTATATCATTAATTCAGGAATAACAAAAAAATTTTATACCCAGAGAATATAATTGAGTCCTTAAATTAAAATAAGATAACTAACTCATGCAAAAAAACTTGGAAAACATGAACACACTCATCACAGCAAAGGCAAGACAGTAGGCCATTAGACAAAAAGCAAATGAAAAGATAACCTCTAGAAATCTGGGAAACAAATTTATATGAAAAAGAGGTATTCTTCTTACCTATTCATTGGTAAACTTTTACAAGTTTAAAATTATCATGTATTGGCAAAAGGGCAAAGAAATATGCACTTTCATATTGTTGGTAGAAGGTACTAACAATTGGAAGAGCAATTTGGCACTATTACAATTTAAAATTCACAGACCTTATGACTCAACAACTGCATTTATGAATTTACCTTTAAAAAATACATTAGTACATGTAGACAATAAACCTGTATAAGGATGTTCATCTTAGCATTGTTTGAAATAGCATAATAGCACAAACAAACTGAATGTACATGGAAATAAGGATTAAATAAACCATGGTACAACCACACTATAAAATAATAGGCAAGAGTTAAAAAATGGTGTATATATTTTTGTACCAGTGTGGAGATATCTTTAAACTATATGTAAAATGAAAATAAAGTATAGAACATCATGTTACCATTTAAGAAAAAAATATATATGTATATATACAGCTACACAAACCTTGACCTCTATTTCTTTGAAGCAGTCTCCTGGGGCCCCCAAAATCAATCTTCTGCCCATTCCACAGCCCATATTGAAGGCAGATCAACCCAGACATTTTATCTCTGTAGACAGCCAAAAATTGAATACTTAAATTCCAAAAAATGCAATGTTACACAAAAACTAATGTAGAGGAAGAATTTTTATTATGGCAGGAAACGCTTAGATATATTTAGTTAAAAATAATATACAAATTTATATATACCTATGATCTCAGCTGTACTTAAAAACACCCTCCCTATATAACTCAGATATACTCATGGGGGGAAAAGAAATCCACCAAATGTTCACTGAATAGTTGGACTGCAGTGATTTTTATTTTCTAGACTCTTTCTCTTGTTATTTTCTAGATGTTCTACAATGGGCATTTATTGCTGTAAGCGCAAAAGACAAAACATGTTTTTTGAAACAATGTATCTTCTGTTATTGGATTCTTGAGATACCTCTGTATAGATAATGCCAAAATATTTCTCTACTCCCAGCCTCTCCCCTTCACTCTAGTCTCACTTTTCAGCTACCTACTGAGCAGTTATCAGTGTCCCAGCTTTAGTTCTCCTGAATGTGATTTCTCCACCTCTCCCACTGCTGTGCTCATTGATCCCATCTCCCTGCCAGGCCAGCCCTGCCCCAGTTCCCAGACCAAGACTGGACTGAATCTGAAAGTACTAATACAAGGTCACCCCCTCCTCCATACTCTTATTCCCATCCACTGCTGAAGCAAAGTTGCTGATTCTGTGTCAGCCTGGGTTTTTGCCCCACGCCACTGTGGCATCAGTACCACACTGCAGGACACACTCGATCATTCTGTCTGGTATTAAACTGTTCAGGTATTCATCTTATACCCCTACTAGACTGTCAACTTATGAGACAAGGCACTGTGTCTTACTCATGTATGGCTCCAGGACTGTGCCCCCCAAAACAGCGTTTTCCATAACTTGTAGGATAGCATTTGTAAATGGCTGTTACATATGACCAGAAATCTGAGGATCTGTTTGAAGATGGAGCGAGTTCAGAGACTTAGTTCAATCAACAAGCATTTATGAAGGAATTACTGTGGGCCCAGCAATGAAACAGGAGAATACTAGAAAAATGGAAGATGCGGCTCCTATCCTTAAGACAGAATCTAGAGTGGTTGAGAACACCTTAGGAAAAAAAGTAGAAAATAATTACTGTTTTGGCTTCTGCCTTAACAAGCAAAACATGAAAATCTTCTTGCCTGAGGTCCTGATTTCACAGATGGGCAAACTGCAATCGAATTTGCCTGCCTGGATTCCAGACTACTGCCAGCACTGACTTTTGCTTCCTGTCCCAACTTCATGGGCCCCAATGTGCTTGGCTTTGCTTGTCACTATTTGTATGCTTGCCCACTTTAAATTGTTCCCTTGGGTCCAGATTCCCTGCCCCTCCAGTTCATGCTGTGGGCTAGAATCTAAATTTTCTCCTTCTTGTGCTACGTTGCCCTCTGTCACCTGTTTCTGCATACACTCTCTCACAATCTCAGCTTTTTGTTTCAAACTCTTGCCAATACCTGAGAACAACGCAGGCCTCTATATCAAATTGTAATAAACACTGCTGCTTACTTACCCAACAATCATTTACCCCTTCCTTATTAAAAGAATTGCTACTCTGTTCATCAATCCCCTAACGTCCTCCACCCAGTGAAGGCTAATCCCATACATAGTCCCAGCCAGTAAATCCTGATTTAGTCTAAGCCTGTCATTCATGGTATTCCCATTCCCCTTGCCATTGACTAGATTGGGAATGTCCATGTGATTCAGTGCTGGCCAGTGACATAAGAGAGAAGTCTGCAGGAGGGCTTTTGGCAAAAACTTCCTCATTCTGCAGGAAGAGACACTGCTGCTGCATGACAGTGTGCTAGGAACTAAAGAAGTGATCATAGCACCAGCTGAGGAAGTGGAGGAAGCGGTCAACACGCAGACTGAGCACAGACAAGAGAAATGTAGAAAGTAGAAACTAAGCCCAGGTCTCCCATCCTCTGCATTTCTTGTCATTTTAGAAATCTTTTCCAATGTATTCCCCTTCCTCTGCTGCCAGGTAACATATATTAAATAGCACACCTTAAAATTTTTATATATATATAATATATATATTATATATATCAGCAGCTTTGTTTTCTATCTCAAAGGAGTAACTTTCAAATAGGAATTTGACAGATATTTTGGTTGTTTTTAGTTTGAAGCTATTATGAGTATGCTGTTATTAATTTTCATGCAAAAGTCCTTGTACATATGTTTTCATTTCACCTGGGAGTGGAGTTTCTGGATCGTATGGTAAGAGTATTTTTAACATTAAGAGAAACTGCCAAACTGTTTCCCAAAGTATTACATTCCCACCAGCAATGTATGAGTATCACAGTTGCTTCACATCCTCTCCAAAACTTGGTATTGCCAGTCTTTACAATTTAGTCATTTTAGTGTTTGGATAGTGGTATCACATTGTGGTTTTAAATTTAATTATTTTGGTGAATTATAGAGTTATGTGCTCATTAGATATGTATATTTTCTTGTGTGAAATATCTCAGCACATATTTTGTTCATTTTTTAGATGGATTGCCTGTCTTCTTACTGAGTTGCAAGAGTTCTATACATAGTCTAGATAAAGTCCTTTGTCAAATATACAGAGAGAGATATGTAGTTCTAACAAATCTTTTGTCTTTTGAAGAGCAAAACTTCTTTCTTTAACTTTGATAAAGTCTAATACATCTTTTCTTTTAAATTTTATGATTAGTGCTTTTTGGGTCGTAAGGGATCTTTGTCTAATCCAAAATCATAGATTATCTCCTATATTTTCTTCTAGAAGTTTATGTACTCAAAATCATAGATTGATCCCACAAACATTATGCTCAATGCAAAAAGGAATATAAAAATGAGGACATATTCTGTGATTTAACCTATATCAATTTCTACAATAGGAAAAACGAATCTATAGAGACAGCAGATTAGTCGGAAGAGAAGATTTTAGGGCAACAGATATATTCTGTATCTTGATTACACTGCTGGTTACACAGGTGTGTTTGTCAATCCACAACAAAGTATTCACTTAAAATGGGTACACTTTATTGTATAAAACATATGCCCAAAATTTTACTAAAATAATTTTAATGGGAATTTGGAGCTGGATTGGTAGGAAGACTGGTGACCACCAGGTCCTCTGAAATAGAATTTAGGGGATAAGCAAGGCTTTGCTATGCCTGAGGCAGAAATATTAACCTTAAAGCATATATAATTTCTTAAATAAACATTACTTCATTCTAAATGCATAAATGCCATACAGTCTTTCACAAACATTGGCATGGCCGAAACAAGCCAACCACACACTGGGAGAGTCCCTAAATAGCAGTAGCAACTGACTTGTACCTTCAGTGTAGGAAGAACTTTCAAAATGAAAGAGAGGGAAGGATGGAGAGATAAGAAAATACAGGTTACTTAGTCCCTCACACTTTGCCCAGAGACTGTGAAGCTAATGTGCAATTTTACTGGGAAGGGGAAAGCATATGCCACTGAAGGTGAAGTTTTTTTTTTTTCTTATGCAGCGGAAGTTTATGTTTCAAAAGGAGAAAGAAAAAACAAATGGAATACAATGAAAATAAATCATTTGCCTTGAAATTTTAAGGAAAAATCACATGTAGAATTATAGAATTTTATAGCTAAATATAAGTCTAAGTCACTCAAAAGGCAGATAAAATAAATAAGTGATGGAGAGTTTGAGACTTATTTAATCACATAACAAATTAATTAGCTGGTTGAAAACCTGGAGGGGAATCCAGTTGCCTTGGTTCAGTGTGCTTACAAAATTATAATCTCTAGCTCAATGACAGCATTGAGCACAGAGCAGGTATTTTCAAAAAATACCTGTTGAATGAATTCATGCTAGGTAATATAATAAAAAAAAAACATGAAAAGCGTAAGTGCAGTAGAGAGATGAATTTAGACACAGATTTATTTTTCCCCAAGACTTTTTTTTGTTTGTTTGTTTGTTTTTGAGATGGAGTTTTGGTCTGTCGCCCAGGCTGAAGTGCAGTGGCACCATCTCCGCTCACTGCAGCCTCCGCCTCCTGGGTTCAAGCGATTCTTCTGCCTCAGCCTCCCAAGTAACTGGGATTACAGGCGTCCGTCACCACGCCCGGCTAATTTTTGTATTTTTATAGAGACAGGGTTTCATCATGTTGGCCAGGCTGGTCTCAAACTCCTGGCCTCAGGTGATATGCCAGCCTCAGCTTCCCAAAGTGCTGGGATTACAGGCGTGAGCCACTGCACCCGGGCTTCCCCAGGAAATTTGAGTCTTGTATACACTTCTTTATGCCACTTCTGCACATTAGAAAAAAAAAATATTTTGTGAAATTACTCTGGCAATTATCAATGCCTGAAGAAACAGAATGAAGTGGTAAACTCTAAAGGACTGTAGGATACCCTTTCCTGGAAACAATTGAGTACAATTTGCTCTTTATAAAGTAGTTAAGGGACATTGCTACTCCCTCACTGAAAGATAGACTGATGATATTTAACAACTGCTTCAGGCCCTATGAATTTAAGATAAACTTGGAAGACTGAATTTTCACTAAATGCTTACAAATAAAACATGGGAACATCAGATCCTCTGGTGATTTCTGGGTGGGATGTGGAAGAACAACTGACATAGCTCCACGGCTTTAGTTCCAAAACATCAAGGGGCCATAAACAAGATACTGGATTTACTGCAGATACATAATGAACAACATAAACTCAACTTACAGAATATGAACATCTCAGAAGCTTTCTATTAATTTTCTATTATGGCTCTGTGGCCCTTGAGACCATATACAACTCAAGGACTTTTTTATCTCTAGCCCTCTGGCATGTCCACTCATTTAATGTAGAAACACTGTAGCAAGTTAGGATCTTATTTAATGTATTTCCATCTCAATACATCCCATAAATGTGTTACCTGGCTTCTCCCAAAACTGCCTAGCAAACAAAATAGCCAGATGTCTACAAGTAGCAACATATTGAAAAATCAACATATGATTTACATTAGTTTTTTTCATCCATGCTCTAGTTTTAAAAACCATTCATTGAAATTTACATATAAAACTTTAAGGCCGGGCACGGTGGCTCACGCCTGTAATTCCAGCACTCTGGTAGGTCGAGGCGGGCAGATCACGAGGTCAGGAAATCGAGACCATCCTGGCGAACACGGTGAAACCCTGTCTCTACTAAAAATACAAAAAATTAGCTGGGCGTGGTGGCGGGCGCCTGTAGTCCCAGCTACTTGGGAGGTTGAGGCAGGAGAATGGCGTGAACCCGGGAGGCGGAGCTTGCAGTGAGCCAAGATGGCGCCACTGCACTCCAGCCTGGACGACAGAGCAAGACTCCATCTCAAAAAAAAAAAAAAAAAAACTTTAAAACACAGATTATAGTAGACGCCGCAGCAAAAATAGAGAAAACCCCTAATTGAACAGGTAGTTATACATCCTTCAGCTCAAAAGAGAAAACACAATTAATTCATTCTGTCTCATCCTTACTCCACCTCCCTGTTTGGTCACCCCCCTCACGTATGGGGAACATACCTGCTTTTTCACTCCTGTTAATGCAAATTTTCCTAATACCTGAAATGTAATAGTCTAATAGTTGTGTACACAGATAAGGCCTATTAATAAAAGGAAAAATAAAATAGTGTTCAATAGTAAAGCCCTAGAAAATTAAGGTGTCTAAAGTTAGACTATCACTATGTTTTGTATAATGTGTTACGAGTAATAATTTCAAAGAGGTATATAATGCAAATTTGTGGTTGAGTTAGAATTCAGCTCTGAGGTAAAAATTCACTTATAAGGAAAATAAAAATGTCAAAAGTAAAATTTGTCAAAAATCTCTGGTAGTATAATATAAAGCTGACTAGTAGTAATACATCTGCAAATGTACGATTTAGATCTGCTGAATTTTTGAAACATCAATTAAAAAAGATCTCAATATAAAAATAAAACTACTACAGTCTATGGTCTGTTAGTTTTTAGAAGTATATTTACATTAGCTTTTAGAAATATATTTGTGTTTATGACTAATATATCTTAAGATAATATTCAAGAGGACAATTTTGTATATTATTTGAACTACAAAACAGAAATATATGAGAAACATTTTACTATATGGGAGAAAACAATGGAATTGTGTCTATTAAAATGGGTTAAACATGAGCATAATAAATACTGATACTTCAAACTTGTGCGAAAAATTTTCTGGAAATCCATTTTTGAACAAAAGATTTCAATTCATATCACTTATGCTGTTGGATAAAGATTTTATGGATAAATTTTTCAAAATAGTTTATGAACCTCAACTAAAAACAAAGGTATGCCAACAGATGTAGCCAGTGAACATCTGTCACTCCACACAGAGCGTACACGTAACCTGCTCCATGCAAGTTCCCTCCTAGACTCTCTATCCTCATCACACGTTAGTCTCACAGCCACAAAACTGAAAGAGCGTCATCCATTTAGAATTTATTAATAATCTTGGACACCAATGAAAAGGGGCTTTTCTAATTAGGAAAAGTAAGCCCCTGGAAATACAATTACCCTAACAAGTACTGGCTTCATATAGGTCAAAATAAAATAATTTTAGTTATTATACTACGAGATACAGTCCTGGAATATTCATGGGATAAGGAAAAATGAGGGAGAGTTATAGTAACCATAATATTAAATCTTTATTGTTCAGCAAAGGTCAAGTTTTCCCTCTGCCTTGAAGTTAAAAGAAAAGACCTAAGAATGTTTTGGGTCCTCACTATGACACCGATCATGGATTCCATGTCTTGGGATGGGCTTTAGGTGAGATAAAGAACTGAAACTACCTCCATGGGTAGCTGAACCTTCTATGTAATGAAATGGATCCCATACTAGAAGTTGTCTTAACGCAGTGATAGTATAATTACTCTGACTGTACGTACTCTACCTTTCAATACACTCACCTCTATGACGAATCTTCCAGTAAATAGTCTCCCTAATGTTCTTCAAACACACCATGCCTTTTCCTCCCTCTCTGCTTTTGTTCCAGCTGTGGTGCCCACCCTGCATGAAATCCTTCCCAGGAGTCTCTGTCCAAGCTCCAGTGCTACTACCAAATACAATATCTTCCCAGCTACACAGACACCCGTCTTCTTCACAATTCCTCTCGTACTTACTTGTGCTTCTGTCTTTCTAGTACATAATCATATATGGTCTTGGAATGTGTTTAAATGATTTCTGCTAATTATAATAATGTTTACTTAATATATGTTTCGTTTGTACCAAGTACTGAGCTAAACACATTTAACCTTTAAAGCAAGCCCATGAATCAGAGTCCCTTACAATTTTCATTTTATAGATGAAAAAAATAGGTTTAAATTGTACACAAGGACACGATACTCCTAAGAACTAGAGCCTGTACTCACATCTAAAGCTCTCTCCAAAGATCTTGTTATTTGCCACTGTGAAATAGGACCTCATGCAAATGCCTGTTCTCCTCAACTAGACTGTAAGCTGAGGTCAAAGAGAGTGTCTTTTACTTCTTTCTACTTCCTTGGAATACCTCACACCACTCAGCCTAGGGTTAGGCAGGTGTTAAGAGCTCTGAGGGAGGGAGACACAGAAAATATATCCAGAATACATTTTACAGGGGTCCATAAGATGTTCTATTGGCTCTTTATTGTGTCATGTATTTTTAAAGGTCCAGTCAACTAAAGACAGAAGCCTCTAGAAATGAAATTCTTCAGAGGAAGTCGGTCTTTATCTGCAAACTGGATAATAGTCAAGGAGGCAAGCTGCTTTTCAAAGACACTAGTTGCTCTTCTAAAATGCACATTTTATTAACTGTACTCATCTCTCTTAAAATTTTGCCATAAACAAAATGTTATTTTGTTTTCTAGTTCTTTAATAACTTGGTATGTTTTGTTTCCATTCAGTGGACTAATGTTTACAAAGGAGGCAAATGAAAAGTACCTGTGTTTCTATACTAAGCACAGTATCAAAAACTGGGGCATACACCCACACCACTCTGCAGAAAAACTGCAACAAAGAAAGAGCAAAGCCGATAGAGGGGCTGCCACCTCCCCACATTCACAACTCTGAAGCCCCACAAAGAATAGCAGAGATACTGGCAGGGGAAAAGTCTTTTGAAAGAAATTTGGACAAAACTAACTTATTATGCTCACATATAATTAACATGACAGTCTTTCACTTGTTTCATGGTATTCTAGGAAAAGGAACACCAAAAAACCAACAAGGAAAACACTCCTAACTACAAGTTCACTATTAAGTAATGCAAGCATTCCAATACACACAGGGTTGACTGCAATCTGCATCAGGATGTTGGTAACACTGGTAATTCAACCAAGCTTTAGCTACATGGCTGAAGAGTCAGCCAAGCCATTAATGGAATTGCATTCCTACCATGGGGAGTTGAAGGAGTCCATCACTCCTAACATTACACACTTCCCCAGCACTGACTCAGGTGATTAACTATCAGCTCTTCATCAAATCAGCACTCAATCACTTAGGAAGGCAATTCTCTTCATCTCAACTCCTGCTTTACACTCCCATAAAATGCAAAACTGCATGTTGCACTACTGTCATATAATAATTTAAATGAAAAGAAAAAAATCAATAATGTGTTCCACAGCATAGTGTCTTACTGGCAACTTCAATGAATCCACCATTAATTTTGGTCCCTCACACATACTCCTTAAACAAAAAACACAGCTATTCTAAAGATATTAAGGTTTTTTGGTCTGTTGTTTTAGGAGAATATAAATAGAACAAAATATAGGCTTCAAAATATCCATTTTTGATTTATACTTACACTGTTGGACGCTTCTGAGATGATAAATATACTAAACATTCTGAGGCATGGCTGTCCCGCCATGTATAAATAAACTTTACAGCAGCAATGCTAACAGAAAGAATTGTCAAATTGCCAATAACATGTATAATATAAGGGATTAGAATGCAAGCTAAAGAGAGCAAAGTAAATTATAGCATTCTGTGAAAATAAGTGATGTAAAACCAACAGCAATTTTAAATTATTAACAATAGTTCCGAAGCTAATTCAACTTTTCCATTGGTGTAAGCCACAGACAGAATCACACAGTGTGTTTCTCTTCAAACATCTTCAGGGTTCCTATGAGGTGGGTGAAAATGGGTAAGGGTGTCTGTTAAAGGCTATAATGCAGCTAATGCCATCTAAATGGTATATTTACAAGCCTGTGGAGTATAACCTCATTTCTCCAAAACTGTCTAACCATTATCCTACTTGAGAAGTTAACCCATGATGAACAAAAGTACATCTCTTCCACCCTTCTGCTCCCTATTTTCCCAAACCTTTCTATCTTGGTATTTTGCATGCTGAGCAAAACATTCCATAAATAATGCTGTGGTGCACAGGCATTAAAGTTTAGAGAGTTTCTGCCTTTGAAGTAGGTAGTGACAAGACCAAGGACACACGGGTTCAATTCCAAGCCAAATATGAGGCGGGTGGTTTGAAAATGTCAAACCAAAGAGGCCTAGGGGAAAAGAACACAAGCTTCCACTGCCACCTCCCTTCCTCTCCCCTCCCCTTTTTCTCTCTTGTTCCTTTCCTCTCTTCTTCTCTTTCGTTGTGGTTTCTCACGGAGACAATCAAAGCAGGGAAAGCTGGATTTTAAATTGGTAAGACACACACTGGGAATATGTAATTCCCAGAAGAAAAAAAGAAACTGCTGAAGGGGGTATGGGGGCTGTTGGCAACATGTCCAAGTGACAACCCTCCCCACCCCCACCCTAATACAGCACAAATCCACAGATTCTTCTTCGATTCTCTTCTCCCTCCAGTTCCCAGTACTCTACCCAACTTGACCCTTCATCCTAAAAATTTAGGAACCTGCAGGGCACCCGCTGTTTAAGAGTGTGTCTCTCAGTATATGCACCCAATTTTCTGGAATCCCTGAATCCGGACAGTTGTAGCAGGCAAGGGATGCTCCCACCCTCCCACCGAGGAAGAGGTAAGAAAGGGGGAAAAAGAGATGGAGACAAGAGGAAAGGGATGCAGAGCTGTGCTCTAGGGCGAGTGGCTGCAAGGAAGACGGGGAAGAAAGAAAGGGTGGGAAGGAAGTGGGGCTGGGAGAGAGGAAGAAAGGGATGAAAGAAAGGCTGGAAGGGAGAAAGGAGGGGAGAGGAGAGAGGGATGTTGGGAAGGATGAGGGAGGGAGGGTTGGGGAGCGGGGAGGGGGGAGGATGGAGAGGAAGGGAGGGAGGTGGGGAGGGAGGGAGGCAGGCAAGGATGGAGGATGCTCTGCCCGGGACTCACCTCTGTGGGTCGGTGGGAGTTTCTCGCCTCCTCCTCTTTCTCGCCCGTTCCCAGCAGCTGGAGTGGTAATCACAGAAGGGACTGGAGAGGCGGCGGCAGGCACAAGGGCAGCAGCTGCTGCAGCCGCCTCTGGCCGAGGTGCGGTGCCGCCTGCTCTGCCCGCCCGCCCGGGTCTCCGCCTCACTCGAGGCTGGAAGCGAAGCCGCTCCCCCCTCCCCCCGCCCGCCCCGCGTCCTGCCCAAGCGCGAGCGGCAGCGGCCCGGATCGCCGCTAGGGGAGGCAGCCAGTGCGCATGCGCGGCCGCTTGCTCGCTCGCGCGCCCCCGCGATCCTCGTGGCTCCGCGGCGCCTGGAAAGGCACCGGGCATCGAGGGGTGGGTGGCTGGGTGGCCGCGGGCGCGCGCGGCCTGGGGAGCGCCCGAAAGGGCGGGGTAGGGCGGAGCTCTGGAGGCGCGGCCGGCTCGGCGCCGCAGGTGGGGGGAGGGGACGGCGGCGAAGGGGCACTGCCGTAGGGCGCAGGTGCCGTGTCCATGACAACCGCGTTACCCTGCGGGCGGGGACCCGGAGCTGAATCGCCGGAGTCGCGAGGCCAGAGGAGAGGGACCGGGTGCGGGAGCGGGCAGGATAGGTGCGGGGGGGGATGGGGGTGTCGCAGAGTAGGAAAGGAGGGCCAGCCCAGCAGGGGTCCGACACGTGGCAGGAGGAGGGCAGGGCCAGAGTGCTGCAAAGGTAGTGACTGCCGCGGAAGGGAGGTTTGTTGGGATGTGGAGTCCCGAGGGGAGAGGGAGGGAGATTTGGACTTTGAAAGAACCTAGAAGAGGATGGAATTGTTAAAACAACTGGAATATTTGCTCATTTAACAAGCTTTTGTTGAATATTTTCTCCGTGGAAGGCACTGTGATTGTTTTCTTGATTCAGTGGATATTACTGAGCCCCTAGTTTGTACCAGACACTGTACTTAGGCATTTTGAGATATCCAAAAATGTTCGTCCTCTGAGAGGTTATACTGTAGTTGGGGAACTTACATAGCTAGGGCAGGGAGTGTTTGCGCCGCCAGACATCGGCAGCTGGGACTTGATGTTGCTGGAATGTAACTGTTACAGAGGTGCTAACAGTGAAAAAGGTACACAGCTACATCAAATGAGAAACATAAGTTACAATCATCTTTGTTCTGCCACAGTGCCAAATGACAATTTTGTTTTGTTTTAAATCAAGAGAAAGAAACAAAAAGAAAATCTATAGAAGTTTAGTGTGACACAACCGACGCTACGTTCACAACATGCTACCTGTTTGGTATCCTAGCCCACTAGCATCGGTGCGTGTGTTCATGCCGACACTTGGATGGCTTTATGTCACTTAGTGCATGCATTTTTTAAATTCTCCTTCATCAATGGCTATGCCATTGATATTTTTCCATCCTCCCTTTTGTTTCCAAGTTCGCGTCTGCAATTGTTTGAAAATTACATAAAATCCTACTATTTTTAATTATCTCTAGGGAATGACTGTAGAGGGATACCTCTGTCCATGCCTCTATCTTTCTCTCCCAGTATCTTTTTGGCTTTCTTTTTTCTTGTCCCCACCACTTTACCAATTTAAAAATTCCTGGGAAAAAATGAACAGGAGTCACCGGATATTGGCTTAAGAAGAATCTTAGCACGCGACCATGTTTCAGGACCACGGACAGTGACACCGCGTGTTCTTACCACCAAGCGTTTTTCTTAGACTGCCTATAGAAACAGGAGAAACACGCTAAAGGCACACGATGTGCTTCATGAAGTGCCGAGCGCCAAATGATTTGTGCCAAAAGGTAAAAAGAGTGGAGAATGAAAAGTGCGTACTATGGACTGGAGTGGGCAGGAAGGAGGTAGGCCTTCAGCTGAATTTTGAAGCATGAATAAGATTTAGAGAGGCATCACAAGTCCCTGATGTGGTAAGATGTGGTAAGCACCAGCGAGGTGCTTAAATAAAAAGAGATACTGCATACAGTATCATTCTGGAGGCAGAAGACACCTATGAATTTGAATGGTCCAAGAATCTGGAAAGAGTAAAGTTGTCCTAGTCAAATGAGGTAGAGCATGCACGTATGAATTGACTTTTTTTAAAAAATGATTATTGTCATTTTTTTCATACTCTGGTCAGGCCTGAGGGAATAAACTAAAAACTACAGGCCAAAGAGTGACCAGACAAATTTATCTCTTTAAGTTCCAAGGATTCATGTATAGTTTTTTGTATTGTTGTAATTAGGCTTACATTTATAATTTTTGTTTTAATTGCAATTAAATAATGTAGACCAAAAAAGAAAAAATGATGTAAACCAAGTGCTGTCTAGTCAAAATGAGATTTGCCTTGTTTGTTGTTTTGTAGTGACTTTCAAAACTGTAGAATATTATTGAGAGACATTTAAAAGTCATTTCTAAAATATTTGTAAGCTTTTAGTCCATGCAATTGCTTTAAATTAGAGTTAATAAAAAACCAGCATAAAAGCCATCTTTGATTTCTCAGACCCTTGGTCTCCCTCAATTCTTCCAAATACATCAAACTGTGGTCTGTCAATCAGACAGTGATAAGAAATTACTCCAGCAATGCATTTCAGTCACCAGCAGGCAAATGGCAGCTGAGATTTTTGTTCCCTGCTGCCAAGGAATTTACTAACTCTTTTATGTTTTGAATAAAGGAGAACCCTCAACCCTGTCTACCCTATGGAAAATCCAAATTGAATGCTGCTACAGCCATATTTATTTCCCTCTGATAATGGTCTAAATATGCTTGTATAAATACTGGCTATTATTGGATGCTAAAATGCTATCATGTTGTTTGTCTCCATTGTAAACTAAGGGGATTTTTTAAAACCCTTATTTCTTTTGTTTTGAGTCGGCTTGTGAGTCTGATTGTTTTTGATTTTCTTGATTTAAGTGTTGTCCTTCATTTCAATGACATAAACATATACAGCCCTCAGAAAAACAAGCAATTTTCTTCTTTCCCTCACTCACATTAAAAATTTATGCCAACATAAATAACAAACAAAAAGAGCATTGTTAAAGGTATGGTATTGTGTTCAAATGCAGAAAATCCTATATGTAATTATAATACAATTTAATGTGCAATCAAATGACATCTAGATTTTTAGGATACTCCAAGCCAATACTGGCATCTTAAGTAAAATTATCTGTAGTGCTTATTCATTTAAATGTCAGGTCTCTACACACTAGGACCCTAATTCAGTCTGTCAGCTCCAGAAATTTCACTATCAAGCCCTCCTGAGAAATTTCATTGTTTTAATAGACTTTATTTTTTAGAGCAGTTTTAGGTTCACAGAAAAATTGAGTGAGAAGCCCAAAGAGTTTTCATACACCTCCGGCCCCCACAAGGGCACGATTCCCTGTGATCAACCCCTGGACCACAGTAGCATGTTTGTTACAATTGATGAACCTATATTGACACATCATCATCACCAAAGTCCACAGTTTACATCAGAGTTCACTCTTGGTTTTGTACATTTTGGGGGTTTTGAAAGAAGTATAACAATATGTATCCACCACTATGGTATCATACTAGTTTTACTCACTAAAAATATTCTGTGTTCTGTCTATTCTTTTCTTTCTTGCTCCTAACCCCTGGAAACCATTGGTATTTTTCCTGTCTCCAAGTTTTGCCTTCTCCAGAATGTCATATAGTTGGAGTCATACAATATGTAGCCTTTTCAGATTGGCTTCTTTCACTTAGTAATATGCATGTAAGATTCCACCATGTATTTTCATGGCTTGACAGCTCTGTTTTTAGCACTGAATAATATTCAGTTGTCTCTATATACCACAATTTATCCACTCACCTACAGAAGGTCATCTAGATTGCTTCCAAGTTTTGGCAATTATGAATAAAGCTGCTATAATAATTTCATCTTTTAAAGACTTCCTAAATATTTCAGACCCTGTCACTATATTTATTATATATCAGTTGAACCTCTGGATTTCTCCTCACATGGTCCAGCTTTTTCCTGCAAATCTAGCTGCAGGTTTCTTCGCTTGTCTGAGAAACAACCAATGAAACTTTCACTTTTGTCGTTTTATGTATTCCTTTTACTATTAAAGAATTAAAATAACTTGTTTTAAGTTTTTTGTTTTGTACCAGTAGTTTCCAACTCTAATTTTCATTTTTTCAAACATATTTATCATTTGTATCCCTAGGTAATTGTGTATATATATATATATATTTACTGCAATGGTGAATATATATATATGTTTTCAAGTAAACAGAATGAGTGTTTTAGGATCTATGTGTGCAATTGTTTTTTCTTTTGCTTGTTGAAACATTTCAACTGTAACCTTATATAGGTAGAATGTACCATATTCTAGTTTGTGACATTGGACAAGTTCTTTAATGTCTGTGACACTCAGTTTGCCAGTCTGCAAAACGGAGGCAATTTTTATCTATCTTTATGACTTTCTTGTGAGAATTTTATGAAATAATACTTGACATGTTTTAGCACACTGTTGTCCATAAATAGAGCTGTATACTTGCTTTAATTAATACTTCTAATATCAATGAGTCAATTACTCAAGCAGTAAAATAATATTATTCCTCAGCCTTTTGTGAGAGGCTTTTATTATTCCTCAGTGTCTTTTGACCAATTTGAATCTGTTTCTATCATCTTTTATTTCCAATTAATCTTTTTCTTTAAAAAGAAAGAGTAAGCTTTAATATGTCTTCTCATAGTAATTGTATCTCTCTCATCTTCAGGTTCCCTAATAGATTCACTTTCCCTTTAGGAGAAAGCCGAGGCTGCCGTCTGTTTAATACATTTTGAAATTGTGTCATTTTACTCTCAATTGTCACCCTGGAGCATGTTTTTCCTATATGTGCTCTATGGAAGAATAGTTTCAGTCTTAATCCTTTCAAAAGCAAAGGACTGAAGTCCAGTTTAAGTTTTGAGCAAAAGGGAAATTCTGGCTCACATACCTGAGAAGTCTAAGGTGTGTATATATGAGGCTAAGCTAGTCCAGAGGGGTCATCAAAAATATTAATCATGGCAAGGGATATGATTATACTTGCTGGAGGCCTGTGTTCGTATTTGTGTCACAGATTACTGTGACCAGAGGAATAGCACACTCTGGTTCATATGTTCACTCCTGTGACCTCATGTAGGAAAAGGAGAAATGCCTGAAAAGATGTTGAGGAAGGACATGGGAAAGTAAGTATACTGCACAAACAAAAATTACAGTTGCTCAGTCCATTCATCACTGTGAAGTTATTTGAAGAGTGATTTCCACAATAAATTGTATTGGCACATGCTGGGTGAAAAGCATTTAAAGGTTTTTCTTTAGTGAATACATAGAAAACAATAATGTGCATGAAGTTCATTTAAGAGAAATATGTGTAGCATTTCCCACACTTATATGAACAAGGAAGCCTCTCACAAAATATCTCTCGTGGCTAGATTGGAAGGAACATGCTTTGGGAAACCGTTGACCTTAGTTTTCATCTTACTCTGCTGTTCTTTGACTCACAGCTTATTAATGAGCTTATTTCTGTTCTTCCTTGATTTAAAAAATGTCTGATCCTCTTCTTAGTCTGTTTTCTGCTTCTATAACAAACTGTCTGAGACTAGGTTATTTATAAAGAAAAGAAATTTATTTGGCTCATGGTTCTGTAAGATGGGAAGTCCAAGATTGAAGGGTCACAGATGGTGAGAGCCTTCTTGCTGCATTATCTTATGGTGGAAGGGCAAGAGACAGCAACTGAGAGAACAAGAGAGGAAGGGGGCTGAATCCTCCTTTTATCAGGAACCCACTCCTTGATAATGAGTCCACTCACCGCACCCTCAGTAATGGTATTAATCCATTCATGACCTAAACACCTCTAAAAGTTCCACTTCTCAACACTGTTGCATTGTGGATTAAGTTTGCAACACATGAACATTAAGGGACACATTCAAACCACAATATCCTCACTGCCACTTTTATTCTTATCAGTGAATATATAATTTTAGAACTCAAAGAGACTTTCGTGATAGTTTCTTCCTATCCAGCCTCCTTATTTTTCAGATGGCAAAACTGAGACTCAATGTGTTTTTCTTTCCCATAATCACGAAACTAGTCAATTGCTGAATTAACCATATGGAGTAGGTTATGCTGAGGTAAGAAATAACACCCAGATTTCAGAGGGTTATATGATGTACAAAACCACCATGTGCCTGGCAATCAAAATATTTCACAAACAGTCCTGAATACCATAGTGAAAACGATTTGGGACAGAATCACCTGATTTCCAGAATACAGAGGTATTTCCTCTACCACTTTGAATTACCAAATATGATTTGATGATGTATAATAATGATAGATATTACTTACAGAATAGTTACTGGTGATATTAAGAGGTTTCTACACATTAATTTTTCCAACGATTACCAGTATCAACCACATTTTTAAGATGAAAACACTCTGTTTTTCAAATTCCTCATCTTAAAGATGTTGATATGAAAAGTACCTCTAATTTTAAGGTTCTGAGTATAATTCTTGTACCATGTCATAGAGTTGGCAGGTGGTACAGGTGGGTTTATAGCCTATGCAGTCTGACTCCATGGTCCACACTGCTCTTCCCAGCACTCTGATACCTCCCTGCTGATGGAAGAGAAACAATTCCTTTGTATAAGTCAACTTAACTCAGCTTGGACGTGGTTGAAGAAATTCCTTTTTTTTTTAACTTGTAACACATGCACCAATATACTTTGCAAAAGAGCTTTAGAGAATTAGAAAAAAATATATGTTCCATCAAACAAAGTTTTAAACCACCTATCTCTACAGAGGTAACTTAAAAGACATAGAAATGTCCTTATTAACATACAAATGCACACATGCACACACACATTATTTTCCTGTAGTATTTCATTTGAAAAAGTGTTTGGCTGATTAAAAAATATAAATGCCACTGAACTAATAGATCTCCAATTCTACAAACACTATTGTTCCAGATCGTGTTTACATTGTGTATTATTATGACATTCTTACTAAAGACTCAAACCCAATCTTGTTAAACTCAACCTTATTCAAAAGCTCTGGCACATTGATTCATTCCTCCATTCAAGACAATTTTGACACTTGCATATTGGGTGACAGCCACAATTCTCAATGTTGATTATTTAGATAAAAGACACAGTTTGTACCATTAACAATCTCATACTTTAATGAGACAAACTGACAACTCGAGATAAATGCAATATAATGTAATGAGAGCGCACAGAGCACACTATTTATGGATTATCCAATGTCTACTCCCATCTATTCCCACTCTAACAACTGTACACCTTTCCATAATGCAGCCCACATGCTTTAGCCTGAGGTTAATCTCACCTCTGGCTCCAGGAGCCGACCTTGTCTAAGTGGACTTCCACAGGCATTGGTTGAGAAATTCAGGCCTTAGCTCATTGCCATATTTCATTCTATGGTCACAGATTTTGATATAGAAATTGACATAGTATGGAGTTTGGGAGCACGGAACAAAAAGAGAAGTCTTTAATGGATTCTGAAAAATAAATAACTTCTAAAGAGAGCTAATAGAAGAAATGTCCACTTTTCTTTCAATCTTAATTGCATATGAATGTAGAGCAAGGAAATAAATCAGTCGTTTTATAATTGTATCAGTCCAAGCCAAGGTGGAAAAAGGTAAACAACTGTAGACAATTCAAACATGTAGAATTTAATATAAGGAATTGATTATGCAGGTGTTAGAAAAGTTGGGAGAGTGAAGGAGAAAAAATGAAGAAAACCAACGATTAGCAACTTTAGGAGACATCTACTGCTGCTAGGGTACGAACCATAAGAAAAGAGATGTCTTACCAGTGCTAAGGCTGTGCTGCTGGGAGTGCCATCAAGGAGGGCCCATCTGAGTCACAGCTGGAACAATGGAGAGGGGGTACTATTGCAGAAACCATGGTCCTTGAAGGAGTGCATCTAAATCCAGAGGTGCTACCAGAAAGAGAAAGATAGATATCACACTACAATAGCATCTCCTCTCTTCCTGCCTTCCTGTCTTCTCCCAGTATCTCGTATGGACATAACTTAAGAAACCAGCTGGAAACAGAGTCTAGAAAATTTAATATCCAGATTCCCCAACCATAGAATTATGAACAAAATTAAAGAATGGTGGGAAAAGAGGCAAAGTAGTCAATAATCAACACTTTCAACTTTTTGGCAACTCAGCCTCCATGTATACCCTTTTCACTGTACTTCAATTTTAATACAACTAAAAAGACAATGACATGATGTTTCTCCTTATCAAGATGCATCTACTCTTTACATAATGAAAGATACCCTCACATTCTCCCCAAAAGTGGAATAGGCAAAATCTTATGATTTACATGCCACCTATGAGTTTTCATCCAAAGTCACAAGTCCATCCAGATACTCCATCATTAAAGATTAAATTGTAGGTCGGGTGCGGTGGCTCATGCATGTAATCCCAGCACTTTGGGAGGCTGAGGCAGGCAGATTACCTGAGGTCAGGAGTATGAGACCAGCCTGGTCAATATTGTGAAAGCCCGTCTCTACTAAAAATACAAAAATTAACCATGTGTGGTAGCATGTGCCTGTAGTCCCAGCTACTTGGGAAGCTGAGGCAGAAGAATTGCTTGAAACCAGGAGGCGGAGGTTGCAGTGAGCTGAGATCACACCACTGCACTCCAGCCTGGGTGACAGAGCAAGATTCCGTCAAAACAAAACAAACAAACAAAAAAAGATTAAATTGTAAATTTAACCACTATCTTTACTCCTTATATTAAAAGAGATAAAGGAAAAAAATATAGTTCACATATTCACATATATAGTGGTATGCTTTAGTACTCACATTAGAATAACTTTATCTACCACCCATTCCGTGATACTTTGCCCCCAGCCACAATCTCAGTTAATATTGTCCTTACTTGACGGGAATGAGCCAAATCTTCACTGCTGAAGGTCTGAGTCCTTAGTGGAGTAGCCTCTTTGGGTTGTCTAAGCTTCTAACAATTCTTCCCACTGAACTTTAGAGCACTTCAGGAAACCTCCTTCATTCCAGATATAATTCTCTCTGTCTCCACTATAGAGCAGCAACTCAACTTCTCCTTGGTAATCAGGATCAATCACCGAAAAATCATGGTAATTCCTTATTTTTCTGTTGGTTCAGTAGAATAAGGACCCAAAATGGTCAGGTAGCAGATCAACTTCCATTTCAATGAAAGAATTATATCCAACATTTCAAACATTTTTTATTATGAAAATAAGCCCTCACAACAAACACAGCCTACAGTTGTGGGCATTGGGGGAAAATAGCTGTTCACTTCTCTTTCTTTAACGTATTAGTGTAAAACAATGTCATATATGATGTCTAGTAAAAGCTGATACTACATAGTGTATGGAAACGCCCTACATTTGTAAATTATTGTCTCTCAGCTTTCACAGTATCTAATATGTCAGTAGGGCATTTTATGTTTCTGTTAAGGCAGCTGCTTCTAAGCCAATAAGTATGTAGTAAGATCAGTGAATTGTATGACACCATTGCTGCACTTCTTTTGCTTTGTAATAAGTTCTTTGGTCAGAAGCAATATAGTACAGAATGTCTTGATGGTGAATATGACACGCCAAAGGCCTTCTGATGTTGGCTTCTGGCACCAGCTGAGGGACAATAATCTACATTTCGAGTGTTTCCATACACCATGTAGTATCAGTTCTTATTAGACATCATATATGATATTGTTTTACCCTAATACAGTAAATAAGAAGAGAAATTAACAACTATTTTCCCTTGTGCCTGCAACTATGAGCCCTGTTCTTTGTGAGGGCTTATTTTCATAATAAAAAAAATGTTGGTGCTAGAAGAGGCATTGGAAGCAGAAAAAGCAGATGAAATATCCAAAATAAATGGCAGAGCAATCACTCTGATACCAGGTGGTTGCCTGGTCTCCCCAAGGAATAGTGCCATATCGGAATATGAGCTGGACCTCTGCTGTTAAACCTGTGCCTGCACACAGCAAGGGTAGTAGTCAAATCGCTTTGGTAAGAGAAGGTCTATATTGTTGAGCCCTTGCAGAATCTCTATACCTGCTACTGTGGCCACTTTACACATGAGCCCATTGATCAAGCCCTAAAGAGTCTAGGAAATTGCAATCTAGAAGACAGCAACAGACTAGGTCATCAGGTACACATTTTCTGTGGTAGTTAAGCATTTTCACTAAGCTTCTGTTATTTAGGAATTTCATGATTTCCACTAAAACTAGGGAGCCTGTTTCAAAGTTGGTGTTTTCCAATATCATCCCCAGCCAACAAAAGACAGCTACCACAAAACTCATCTCCTTTAATTTTCTTATGGATAATTATAAAATTATATAAAAGAATAGAAATAGCTTAATTATTCCACTATTACCCCAGCACTCAGCTTCAACGATTATCAGTTCATAAGCCATCTTCTTCCACCCGTATTCATATTTACCCCCTCAATCACAGTTTTGAGGATTCTAGTACTTCTCTCACTAATGCATTTCTCAATATCTGAATGAAGGGAGTGTTATGTGTGACAGGGGATGACCAAGTTGCAAATAACAAATGCAGTCTGTTATTTATGTCTCCCAAAGCTTTAGAATTTTTCTTTACTTTTATGCCAAGAAGTTGTACACTCTCAACATTATAAATATAAGCCACATTAAAGTCTGATGTTGTGTCCACAGTTGAGCCATTCCTAGCTACTCAAGATAGCACATGGCAAATAGAATCTCTGTAAATCTTTCTTTGTTCCAAAATCTTTAGAATCTTTCCCACACATATTCTCCAAATTTTAGTTAAAATGAGTAAAACTAATGATACTCTTACAATAACTTTTGTATTTAAGTCACATTTCCCTGGGTAAGGTTGTATACTTATCCCCCAGCTGTTTGCTAAAATCAGACTCAAACTGCAGTTCTGAAGGCAATGAAGCATGGTGGGGACAGGTCTTATGAACAGGCATCCAGTTGAAAGTAACTTCCTTAGGGGAGGTAATTGCAAGGCCTGTAACTAAAAAAAAAAAAAAAAAAAAAAAAAAAGACTAATATCCTTGAATATGGGAGACTATTTCTGCTAGCAATAGAAAGTTCAATGAGATTTGAGGGTTCAAGGTCGTTGGATTCACCCACATCTACCCAAATATCCCTATTTCAAACCGCAGAGTTCCATTCTTTCCCAATTGATGCTCTAAAATGTATACAAGATCATGTGCTTTTAGTTTCACATAAGATACATGATGAGTCAGTAAATTGAACTTACATTGTAATTCTGGAATTTTCACTTTTAGATTTGGGATGGGATTTGTGATCTTCCCTGAAACTACAATAAATGAGCAAATATTTTAAGACCACAGTGAAATTTCCCTGGTTCCCTGACCTGCCTTGAACTAAGATTTTAAAGCATTGGGCTTGTAATTTTGTTTCTATACACAATCTAGTGCAGTATTAGAGGAAAAAATATCTTTCCCCACAGTCTTTTGTAGTCATCATCAGTATTACGGCAGTTGAATGCATTGACCACTTTATTTTACAAAGCCTTGCCTTAAGAAGGCCTTTCATCTGAAGCAACAACAGATAAGCTGAATTCAGTGGCTCACTCCTATAGACCCAGCTACTCAGGAGGCAGAGGTGGGCCAGAAGTTTAAGACCAGCTAAGAGGCCAGGAGTTTAAGACCAGCTAGACTGAGTGATAGGGCAAGACTCCATATCTAACAAATAAATAAATAAAGAGAAAATTAAATTTTGAATAAAGCCACAACAGATAATTTGGTAAACGTGATGTCATGGCATGTCATGGATTAGCAGTAACTCATTTTCCACTGGTAATAAGGTCATCATTATATTCAAACTGTACAAGCTACCTAACCCAAGAATCACATCACTGAATTAAAAAGACAAAAACAAAAACAAAGGAGAGCACCTTATTGTTTTAAAACAATAGACTGTAATTTAGAGGTCTAATTCAGGAGCATTGCTACATTGTATTGAGTCTGAGAGAAGTAAAATAAAAAGTACACCAGAAATTAGTAATTGCTGAAAGTGGCTACTTCATCAAATTCTTGGAAAACAAAAGTGACAAGATGGTGTAATCAGAGCCCAGAAGAACACTCAGTGCTTCCCTGCTAGGGTAGCTAGTTTAGACAGTGCTGAAACCATGACGAAGGAGGCCTGCAGCTTGTCCTAGAACCATGCAAGAGGGACCACTGAAGCTGACGGTGGATTGCTGTTGGGTGGAAAGGATGTAGTCACTCAAAAATGCTGCCAGAAGAAGAGCAAGAGAAAAGAACAATAGCTTCTCCCTTGAGACAATCTCATCCCTCCACTAGTGTCTTCTCTTGGAATGACGTGAGTAGAGGTCTGCTGTTAAGAAAGGCTAAGCAATGCATTTTGTAGACCCCTATTCTCAGTATTTCCAAGCAGAGAAGGGTGGGGTGAGAGAAAGTAGACAAATATACACTGTAGCCAATATGATTTAGAAAAATCTTTCAATTTTTTGTGTGTATTTCAATTATTCTGTGTAATTTCAATTATTCTGAGCCATCTCCTGGATAAGAAGGACTGCATTTGATTCCCAGGTAAATATAAAAGTTTGACTCAAGTTTATTAAGCATCTACTATATAATTACTGTTTGTATCCTATAGAAATGGTGGTAAACAAGAATAATGCCTATATTCTAGAAATGGAGGTAGATAACAGGTATACAGCAAATAAATATGTAATATAAGTTTAGATGTTGAAAAAAGCTATGAAGTGAAGTAAAATATGATAAAGGTATAGAAGACACAGAAATTAGTGGAATTTTTCAATAGGGGCTTTGAGGAATTTCTTTCTGAAAGGTCATGAATGAGCACAGATCTGAAAGAGTATGTGAGTGTGATGGTGAATTGTATGTGTCAACGTGAAGATATTTTTGGATGAGATTGATATTTAAATCCATGACCTTTGAGTAAACAAGAATGGCCTCCATAATGTGGGTGGTCCTCATCCAATCAGCTGAAAGCCTGAATAGAACAAAAAGGGAAATCTCCAACAGATGGCATTCAGAGTCTGTACCATCGGCTGTCCTGGGTCTCCAGGCTGCGGGCCAATATTGCAGATTTTAGACTTGCCAGCCTCCATAATCACGAGTCGATTACTTACAATAAATCTTTTTCTATATATACACACACATCATATTGGTTCTGTTTCTCTGGAGAACTCTGATAATACAGTAAGTGGTGCCTGCAAAGCTCCATGTAGGAGCATTCTGGGCCTATGCAGTAGCAAATGTCAAGGTCCTAAGAAAGGAACAAGCTTGTCACAATGAAGAAACATCGAAATGGGATACTACAGCCAGTGTGGAGTGAGTGAGAGAAGAACATCAGGAGATAGGACTAGAGAGCTTTAGAGGGGGGTCCTATTACATAGGTGTCTCAAGAACTCTAGAGGGAGAGCTCCTGAGGGGTCCTAATAGTGTCTGTGGCTATAGGAAGGATTAAGGATTTTATTCTAATTGTGATGAGAAGTCAGTAGAGTGTTTTGATCAGGGAAGAACATAATCTAATTTTAATTTTCAACAGATCGCTGTGACTGCTATATGGAGAAGTGACGTAGGGGACATATTCAGATGTATAGAGACAAGGTATCAGGGAATTGCATCGGTCTAGGAAGGATATCATGGTGGTTTTGTGAAGCCCACCCTAGCTCTGACTTCAGTTTATGTGATTCAGTTTTTTTCTTATTGTTTAAGATACCCTGACCTGGTTTTCTGTTATTTGCAGCTATTGTGCTCTGAGTGGGTACAAAATGTGATAGCAAGTGTATGGTGCTGAATCAAGGTAAAAGAGGTCAGTGAAAAGGATACCTTCCTCTTAAACTAGGAAGTTGATGGTCTTTGTTATGCAGTTATAAAAAAGTAATTTATAACAACACTTCTTCTGCGTTAGGAAATGATTATATACTCACAGAAGGTGGAACACAAAGGCGATTGGAAAGAATCAGAATGTCAGATTGTGTTGGATTAGTCTTCCAGCCTTCATTGAGGTCTACAGTATAGATACTGGATTAGCTTAAATTGAACGTTCTGCAAATAAGAAGGAATGGAAGAAAATATCGTTCTTTTCTGCCTCTGCCCAGAAAAGCAAATTATTTCAAATACACTAATGTGGAGTTTGATAGGGAAAGGAATGCCAAGTCTTATCCCCAAGGTGAAGTTTTTGTTAACAATTCAGGATAACAGGAGACCTGGAAGGTTGACAAGATTAGTATACAACGTGAGCCTACTCTTCAGACCTCTCTCAAGCAAATTCTGCTAAACATTCCCAACCGATGAAGTAGTTAGCCATGCCATCCAGAATATGCAGATAGAATTTAATCCGGGAGTAATTATGAAAGTTATGGTATCCTTGTACCTAAGGGTTTTCTTTTTAATTGCTCCAAGGCAGCGGTCAAGATAAAGGTGCCAATCAAGGTCCAAGGGAATGGACAGCGAACAGAAGCTTGTTGCGAAGAAAATGAAATGATCAGAATCAGACTTTGACCAGATAAACTACTGAGGAGACCATACTTGCTAATTTTTTGCATGCAAAAGATCAAAGCCTACTAACTTTTTAAGGGAGCTGTACTGCCAAAGATATTCCAGGCCTGGCTCAAAACAGTCTTTAATTGTTCAAACACAGGACATCTCCAGTCCCTCAGATTTGCACCTACTGGGACTGGACTACAAATGTCACACCATCTCTAGAAAGGACACGCTCTTCCATGTCCATTTTCAATGTGGTCATGAAAGAAAATAGACAGAGACCCATCCTACCAGTGGAACTAAGTACTGCCAATTTGGCTAACCAAGGATCTCATTTCTCCTTCAGGTCACGAGACACCTGATATTCTTGTCCAAGAGGATGTGGTATCCGCATATAGGAGGAAAGATATACGTGTACATGTGGTGGCTGAACCATTTGATTGTGGTGAATATTGCTGAATACTTACTATTTATCAGTCTTCCTTGTCGTCTTCCTGACAGCATGTCTATGCAAACTAAAAAACAACAAAAATAGAACTGTGGCCACTGAATCAATGTGCCCTACCCTGTACTTTTATATAAGCCAATACAGTTCTTTATTCTTTAAACAAATTTGAAGCGGGTTTTCTGTTACGTGTATTCAAATGCACCTTGAAAATTATATATAAAGTTAATAATTGCATGATATACAAATGCAGATATGAACATAATTCCTAAAAGAGACGTTGCTTAGATGAAACAAAAGGAAAGTAGTAATTTTCAAAGACAAGAGATAGCGATGATATGCAGTTTAAGTAGTGTTTGGACTACCTGAGTACCATTATTTAGTGTGGGGTGTTCTAGTGGAAGATACCCTAACTTCACTTCAGTAAGAGAAGAATTGGTGGACATGGGTGTGCTAGGTTAACTGTAGGACACTAAAGGGAGTGAGTTAACAAGACATTGAGAAATGGTTAACATTATCTGATGTAACATTATGCTGTACAGAGCAGACAACTGGAAGGGATAGAGAAATAATAGGTATTTGGTGGCTTTAGATGACAGGAGATGCAGAAGATGACAGCAGCAGGAACAAATACTAAGAACAAGATGGGTCAATGTCATTGACAACTAATACAGCAATATGAATAGCCAAGAGTTGAGGATACAAAATCAAAAGCCTAGAAGTAATTGAATCAATAAGCCAGAAATGTGTAAGATGATAGATGGCAGCCAGCAACTGACACCCAGGCCCGTGTTGGGGAAACAGAGAGATATTGTGAGCTGTGCTGAAAGGGAGAGTAAGGGCCCCATGTAAAGAACCTGCTGCTCCTTAGCTCCTGCAGGCCCCTTCCATGCAGGACTGTGGGATGGCATTGCCGGAGCTTCCAATTATGGTACACGTTGGATCCAGATTTGTATGAGAAAACTCCTTATTTTAAAATGTTGACAGCTAATTCAAATTTCAAACACTGTGTAGGCCTACACTAGGCAGGCCAAAAAGCAACAACAAAAAAAGTATCTGTATGCTGTGTTAGGTCCCAAAGCCATCAGTTTTCTATATCTGGCCTAAGGGAATATTTTAGTAACAAATATTTCTCAAAGTAAACAAACCATTTTCCGAAGTTCAGCAGTTCCTACAGTTTTACTTATTTCTTCTTTTGTTGCTGTTAAACTCCAGTAAAGTTAAGTTTAATATTTTTTTATCTTAAAGTCATGGAGAACTTGAACTATTTTAATATAATTATATCTCCTTCTATGTATAGGTAGTTCAAAGGGTGGTTATAGATAAATAAATACATGTATAAAAATTATATATATGTACACATGCGGTAGGGCTAAACAAAAAAAAAGAGAGAAAATACAAGTATTCAAAATTAGGAATGAGAATGGAGTTGATATCAACAGATGCAAAGGTAAATATGAATAAATTAATAAATCCCCCAAAATGGATGATATTCTGCAAAAAAATAATAATAATATTGGCTCATTCAAAAATAGAAGTAGAACATAGTTATATGCCAGTGAGTGAAAAATTTGTCAAAGAACACCATTGAAAGTATTTTGTCTGTATTGATATTATACTTTCCAGTTTTCAACTTTACAATTTTGAGGAAAACAATTACACTTGTAAAGTATCTATTCTCTGAAGATCCATTGTGTTTAAGATACAAACTACATTTTAATTGCATGTAGAATATTTTCAGACTTTTTTACACTGACAAAACTGATTAAAAAGTTAGAATATTCATATTAAGAAAAAGATGACAAGTCTAAAAAGAAAAAAATCTAAAGCTTATAAACAGAAATACTTGCTAAATTTTTTTGGTAGCCTCAAACTTTGGATAACAGAAAATACTTTTCAGAATATTATTTGTTTAGAATCATTTTTCCCATTTAAAGTATACAATATTTTTTAATATGTTCATAGTTGGGCAACTATCACCACTATCTATTTTTAGAACATTTTCATTACCCCTAAAAGACTTTCTGTACCCATTAGCAGTCATTTGTCTTTCTTCTTATTCCCTCCTCCCTCAAACCATTAATTGCCCCTCCCCTTCTTAGCCATAGGAAACCAGTAGTCTAGTTTCTACCTCTATATAGTTGCCAATTTTGGACATGTCATATAAATGGAATGATAATATATGTGGTCTTTTGTAACTGCCCTCTTTCACTTAGAATATTTTCAAGGTTGATCCACAGTATCCATGATATTATATCATGTATCGGTATTTCATTTTTTAAAAAATTACTAAATAATATTCCTTTTTCTGGATATACCACATTTTTAATCCATTTATCAATTAATAGATATGTAAGTTATTTCCACTTTAGGCAATTAATTATGAATAATGCTGCTATGAACACCTGTGTATCGAATTTTGTGTGAATGTGTTATAATTCCTCTTGAGTATACACCTAAGAGTGGAATTGCCTTGTCACGTGGTAACTCTGCTTATTATTTTAAGGAGATGACAAACTGTTTTCCAAAGTGACTGCATCATTTTACATTCCCATCAGCAATGTATGAGGATTTCAATTTATCCACATCCTTGCCAACACGTTATTATTTTTATTTTTGGTTATAGCCATCCTAATAGGTGTGATTTGGTATCTCCTTTTGGTTTTGATTTGCATTTACCTAATGGATGATGATAAGCATCTTTTCATGTGTGCTTATTTGCCATTTGAATATCTTCTTTAAAAATATATTTATTCAGATCTTCTGTCCATTTAAAAATTACATTATTCAAATTTATATTATTGAGGTGTAAATGTTTTTATATATTCTGTATATAATTCTGTATCGGATACAAAATTTGTAAAATACTTTATTCCATTCTGTGGGTTGTCTTTTCCTTTTATGGTGTCATTTGCAGCACAAAAGTTGTTGTTTTTTATTGTTTGTTTTTTGTTTTGTTTTGTTTTGTTTTGAGACAGATTCTTGCTCTGTCACCCAGGCTGGAGTGCAGAGGCACAATCTCGGCTCACTGCAAGCTCTGCCTCTCTGGTTCATGCCATTCTCCTGCTTCAGCCTCCCAAGTAGCTAGGACTACAGGCGCCTGCCACCACACCCAGCTAATTTTTTTTGTATTTTTAGTAGAGAACCGTGTTAGCCAGGATGGTGTCGATTTCCTGACCTTGTGATCGGCCCGACTTGGCCTCCCAAAGTGCTGGAATTACAGATGTGAGCCACCACACCCAGCCAAAAGTTTTTAATTTTGAAAAAAATTCTGTTTTTTATTTTTTTGGTCTTGTCACTTGTGCTTTTAATGTTGTCTCTAAGACATTGTTGCTCAATCCAAGGTTACAAAGATTTATGCAAATGTTTTTATCTAATAACTTTATAATTTTAGCTGTTCCATATATATCTATAATCCATTTTGACTTAATTTTTGTACAGTGCAAAGAGTAGAAATTCTTTCTTTGGCATGTGGATATGCATTGTTTCTAGTAACGTTTGTTGAAAAAATCTTTTGTATTGAATTTTCTCGACACTTTCGTAGAAAATCAATTGGTCACTAATGCGTAGTTTTACTTCCCGAGTCTCTACTGTAATCCATAGATCTGTACGTCTATTTTTATACCAGTACTACACTGTCTTGATTACTGTAGCTTGCAGTATGTTTTTAAATCCAGAAACGTGAGTCTTCCAAATTCGTGTTTCCTTTTTCAAGATTGATTTTGCTATTCTAGATCCCCTGCATTTCCACATAAATTTTAGGATTGGTTTGTCAATTTCTGAAAAAAAAAAAATAGGGCAGCTGGGAATTTTTAAAGGATTTCATTTGAATCTGCAGATAAGTTTGGGATGTCATCTGTTCCATGAACATGGGATATCTTAACATTTGTTTATGTCTTCTTTAATTTATTTCAATAATGTATTGTAGCATTCAGAATTCAAATATTGCACTTGTTTTGTTAAATTAATTCCCAAATACTTTCTTTTTAATTATATTATAAATCAATTTTTTTCTTAATTTCATTTTTAGTTTAGATTGTTCATTGTTAATATATAGAAATACAATTATTTTCTCTATATTGATTTTCCATCCTGAAATATTGTTACCTTGTTTATTATTTTAATACTTTTTGGTGAATTTCTTATTATTTTAATTGTTTTAACCTTTATTTCGGGATCAGGGATACATAAGCAGCAAGTTCAAAAACTGAAGGAACAAGGAATATCAGCTCATAAAGACGAGAAAGAATCAGAGCAAGAACTCTGGCAACTCAAAAGCCAGAGTGTCTTCTTACCTCCAAACAACCATATTATTTCCCTAGCAATGATTCTTAACCAGACTGAGATTGCTGAAGTAACAGAAGCAGAATTCAAGTATGGATAGAAATGAAGATCACTGACATACTGGAGGAAATCAAAACCCAATTCTAGGATTTTTATGATTTTTGTTTTTTGAGATGGCATCTTGCTCTGTTGCCCAGGCTGGAGTACAGTGTTGCGGTCTCAGCTCACTGCAACCTCCGCCCCCCAGGTTCAAGCGATTCTTCTGCCTCAGCCTCCCGAGTAGCTGGGACTACAGGCATGTGCCACCACACCTGGCTAATTTTTGTATTTTTAGTAGAGACGGGGTTTCACCGTATTGGCCAGGCTGGTCTCGAACTCCTGACCTTGTGATCCACCCGCCTCAGCCTCCCAAAGTGCTGGGATTACAGGCACAGTCGGCCAATATTTTTATATACCAGATTATGTCACTAGTAAATACAGATAATTTCACTGTCTCCTTTTCAATCTGGAGGCATTTTCTTCCTTCCTTTTTCCCTTCCCTTCTCTCCCCTCCCCTTCCCTCCTCTCTTTCTTTCTACTTACTTTCTTACTTTTGCCTCTTTGTCTTGGTTAGAATTTCCAGTATAATGTTAAATAACAATGGAAAGAGCAGTTATCCTTGTCTTGTTCCTCATTTTAGAGGCTTAACCCTGGAGTTTTTGTCTATGCCCCTTGTGAAGTTTAAAAAGTTCTTCCCAATCATAATTTGTTGATGGTTTTTATAATGACAGAGCATTTGATTTGATTAAGTGGTTTTTTTTCTGCCTTAATTGTAATGATGTTGTGACTTTTGCTTTTTAACTATTGATATGGCGGGTTACATTGATTGATTTCAGATATTAAGCCAACTTTGCGTTTCTGGGAATAATCCCACTGGTTGATGATGGATGATCTTTTTTATATGTTACTAGATTCACTTTTCTAGCATTTTGGTGAGGATTTTTGCATCTATGTTGGTCTATAGTTTTCTTTTACTGTATACCTTTGTCTGCTTCGGATATGGAGGCAATAATGGTCTCAAAGGATTAGTTGAGAATTGTTTTCTTTTTTAATTTCTGGAAGAGTTTGTGAAAAATGGGTATTAATACTTCTTTATATGTTTGGGCTTTTATTTCATTTTTTAAGATTTAGCATGCAAATTGTGAAACTTCAAATTTAAATCCCTTGTGCTTTCTTAATCTTTTAAACTTAGATTATAAATCTTATTATATTTTCAAGTATTGCAATCAGCTTGTACATAATTTGAACAATGTTTTGTCCTGTTTAAAACAGGTTAATTACTTTCACATTTCAAAACATAATTATACATTCTATATATTTGATTTTCTTCATAAATTTCATTGTCTGATTAGATAGAAAATCTACCATATTATTACATAATTCTTATAAATGCAATAAATAACTTTATGAATACAGTGAATGCAAAATTCTTTTAGGTGGTCGGTCCAACACTCTAAATACATTTAGTAATATTAAACAAAATTCCATTTGTAAATTTATAGCTTAATTACAAATTCTAAAATTAGAGTTAAATATGGTTATTCTAATAGGCCACATTAAAAATATGTAGATTTAGTAAAAATATAAATAGTATAAATATTAAAATACATAATCTTAAACATTTTAGGTACATAAAATATCAATTAACAGGTACTATTTAAGCGCAAAATATTACTACATGATTTTGTCTCAAAATAATAACTAATTATTAAATGCTTATCTATAATGATGACAAGTATATGTGGAGCTAGATAATGCATTTTTGCCTCTTTCTGGTGATCCATCTGTACTGTAGGGTCTAGACATCTGAAATCTACATTTCCCAGATGTCCTTACAATCAGGGTCTTAAGTGCAAAATTATTTCATCATATAGAGGTACTTGAATCAGATTTTTAAAACCTAAATAAGAACAGGGCCATCTTCTTACACATTTTTCTGTTGCTGCTTAAAAGCGTGGTTGAATCTAGGTACTAGCTCTGTGAGTTTGGTGAGGCAATGGTGTGGTGGCAGCAGCAGCTTCCCAAATCTCTCTTTCTCTTCTACAGTGATATGATTCTGAACTCAATAGTTCTAGTAATAGGTCCAGATTTCACATCTTTCTGATGGAAAGGAGGTTATTACTCTTCTGGAGACACAGTTCAGAGTTACTCTTCTGAGAAGCTTTCCCCTGGACCCTGTCTAGAGCCAAGCCCTTCAACTCTTCCAGGGATTGTTTAAAGGCCGAATTCCCAGTAATAAATCCCTTTATGCTTAACATAGCTAAAATAGTTTCCATTTCTGTTTCTTGAATTCTGTTAACTTTGGCTATTTAAATCTAAATCTTCTTGGTGTTTGAAGCTGTGTTCTCAACAAAGATGGTATATACTCTTCAAATTACCTAAGATTTCTAACAACTAAAGATTTAAGCTGCATATGAGTCCTGGAGTAGCAGATGACAGAGTGATTCATCTACTGCCCAGACTGCCACACTGAGCCCCCTTTTTCAGTTATTTCATGACGGGCCTCAAAGTCATATGCAAGTTGAACTATAAATAAAATGGATACTTAGAGGAATAAAAGTATAAAACAATGAACTTATAAGAAGCGAAGTTCAGACCTGTACAGAGTAGGCAGACAACAAATGTTATTGAAAGATGAGCTAGTGAACTCCAGATTATTTTCAACTTTTTTTCTTCTTCCTCTATAATTTTGCAGGGTTTTCATCCATTACTGTGCTTTGATGGGAAGCTCTCTCTGATATAATAATTAGTTTCACAGAAACTGTATGTGCCATGACAATGCATATAACCACTTCTACTATTAATATCCTCATACCACAATGGGGTATGGGGAAATAGCAATTATATTCTCCTGGATTCCGCTGGGAAGTATGTCCAAAACATCTGCTCTTACAAGATTTTCTAAAATGCCTGTATCTTCTGGCATCCTTGTCTCCTGTAAGGGATCATAACCTTTCTCAAGATCAACAGAAAAATAAAAGCCTTTGAATAAATAGTTCTTCAAAATGAATTATTTCCAGTGAACTTTAAAGCCTAAGGCCTAAGTGTGAGAAGTCTAAGTCTTTGCATCTCACGCATTTCAATAACCATTCATTGTGTTCTTTCTGCCTCCTGTATTCAGTTGTAATAACTCTTTCTTGAAACAATAGATTCTTCATTATTTAATGGTCTAAAAGATGGATGGTCATGTTGTAAGCAGAAATTACTGGGAGTGAGAGGGAAATAATCCAAATCTCAAAATACTACGTGTATAGCATATTGATGCAGTTTAAAGTGGAAACCTTTTTCTGGGAGTCTTCAGAGCAGTACTGACTCACATTGAGTTTATCATAAAAAACACAGGATTGGATGTACAGCATCCAATGACAGGTGGCTACAGAGGTGAAGCAGAGCCCCACTCCCAGGGCAAATTGAAAACCCACCTCAGAAATGGAATTATCCACAGCAAAGACAGACAGGTATTTGAAGGCACAGGGCTAAAGAATATGCCAAACTGACATTTTTATGCAAGCTTAAATTCTGATTCTACAGGGAGGTTAAAAGAGCAAGAAATTGCAGGTAGTATATACACTATGTATGGTCAGCTTGAGCAATATTGAAATCTGGGAATATCAAGGCATGACTCCACAGAGTGGATGGAAATACTGAAGGCAAGATTCAGAATATTTTATTGATGAAATTGGCAAGAACTAGGCCACCAGATGAATGAGCTGGGCTTCAGTCCTAGAATATTAAGCAAGCAAACAGCAGAGTACAGAGTGGAGATCAATGAGTAAACTGAAAATTACAGTGACAATGAGACGAGGGGGCATGAGTATTCCCTGCCAAGAGAAGTAGGACCTAGAAGCAGGAGGTCTTACCTTTTGCCCTTGTCCACTCTCCACATATTCCCACTCTGGGTAAAGGGACTACTAGTCTGATTAAATCAGATTCCAGAATAATGATTTTGCCTAGTTATTGAGAAATTGAGTTACACTACATCAGATGTTCATAAACACAGACATGCCTCACTCTGTTTTCTTTCCTTCCTTGAATTCTCTGGCATTTCTTTTCATTCATGTAATAGAATAAGCAAAATGAGCCAGGGTCTGCCTCCTTGGGGTAGATACAGTTTTTCTCTTTTTAATGAAAAGAACAAATTGTTTAAATAAGATACTGATTAATGTTAAGTTTTAGTGGTTTTTGGACATCGGCTCCAAGCCCTGTTTACCGGAAAGCCCTACATTATCTGAGGGTACAAGCCTAGATCATAATAATTAAGTGATGCCTTGTTTCTCATTTGCCATTATTCTTGTGCAAATATAACTTTCCTCCATGAAATCACAGGGAGGAAGGATGGCTGAAATAGAAAATGACTTAGGTATCCCCAAGTCTCTTGAATATAATCCCATTTTAAGACCATCTAATCAGGCTCTGGACTCTCGGGATTAAAATGAAATTTCAGGACATATTTAGTGCCTAAAAATTAGCAAAGGAAAAATTTGGTATCAGTTACCATACCATTCTTATAGAGAAAATAATGAGTAAATAACTGGACAGAAATCACATTGAGAAAAAGAGAATAAAAGGGAATGAAAGGGACCAAGTAAACATGATTATGTTTAAGAGAACAATAGGACACACAGCAGATAATAGAGTAGAAGCAGTAGGAGCAATACAAAGAGAGCCAAAAGTGCCACGGGAGTCGATAAAGGAGAGAACAGAGAATGAGAAAACTGTCAGCCTGGTTCCATTGCTACAGAGATAAAGTAGAGGGGAAAACAGATAAAAGGTTAATTAGATTTAGGAACTAAAATATTGTGGACAACTTTGGGCATGCAATTTCATAGAATGGTAGTGATATAAACAATGGTTAAGAGCTAGCATAGAAACCAGGAAATGTAGGCCCAAAAGCTAGTGAAAGGAGAGAAGGGAGAGGCTTTCTGAGGAGGGCTGGAAAGTGATGAAACCATGAGAGTAGAGCCTAAGATTTGTATAGAATTTGTACAGGATTAAAAATACTATCGAGAAATTGTTCATTGAGAAGAGCCCAGTGGAAAGATCTTAAGTAATAATACAAAAGTTATACTATAATCCAGAAGGTTCTGAAGGAAGTCAATGTCACAGATGAACAATGTCTATCACATGCTCTGGTATACCAGCCTAACAACCTTGAAAGATACTCAGTTACTCAGTTAAATGAGTTGATTTTGGTAGGTTATGCTCAGTGTCCACCTATATTGGTTCCTGATTATCATTTCTGTCCTCAGGAACAAGGTATTTGATAATCTATTCTACACTTTTTGTCCAAAGTCAGTGAACACTTATTGACATTGACCTTCACTGCAGAATGAGTAGAATTCTACTCATCAGAAGGCCACACATGTGTTTGAACTGTTTTTTTGTTTTGTTTTGTTTTTTGTTTTTTTGTTTGTTTGTTTGTTTTTTGAGACGGAGTTTCGCTCTTGTTGCCCAGGCTGGAGTGCAATGGCACAATCACAGCTCACCACAAACACTGCCTCCCGAATTCAAGTGATTCTCCTGCCTCAGCCTCCTGAGTAGCTGGGATTACAGGCATGCACCACCACGGCCAGCTAATTTTGTATTTTAGTAGAGACGGGGGTTTCTCCATGTTGATCAGGCTGGTCTCAAACTCCCAACCTCAGGTAATCTGCCCGCCTTGGCCTCCCAAAGTGCTGGGATTACACTGTCTGTCTTTTTTTAACATCCCAGATTTTTCACTTCAAAAATGAAGAACTAGTACCACAGAGTATGTTACTGATCCCCAAATCATTAAACACTTTGTGTCTCAAGCCAAAGCCAGGTACACTTTCTGATTCATTCTGAAGAATTTTGCTTTATTTTCAATTTATTATTTACTTAATATTCATACCTTGCTCTTTTTGTTATCTATTGATATATAATAAATGAATCCTAAAACATGGTGGCTTAAAGCAACCATTGATTACTCTCTCTTTCATTGTTTTCTGGGTTGTGTTCATTTGGGTAGTTCTCACTCAGAATTTGTCTATGCAGTGGTAGTGAGATGTGAGGAGCTGGAGTCATCTGCTCTCCAAATGAGCTGATCGTGTTAAATGACTGACTCACATGATGGTGGCTGAAGGCTGAGAGGTCAGCTGGAATGCTGAGAGCTCAGCTGCAGCTGACCACTGGAGCACTTGCACGTGGCCTCTGTCAGTTATTTAGGTAACTCCCAGCATGCTCTCTGGGTTCTCAGATGGAGCTCTCCAAATGAGCACTGCAAGAGGCCCCAGAGAATGTTACAAAGTTTCTTATGAGCAAGCCTCAAGAGTCCCAGAATGTTCACTACACTCTGTTGACCAAGCTAGCCACTTAGGCCACTGATTCAAGGCCAGGGAAATTAGTCTCTACTTTTTATATGAGAAGCAGCATGTTTATATGAAAAGAAACAAATTGGTGGAATTCATCTTAGGGCACCATCTCCCATACCCGCTTATGTTTACAATAACTAAAGATAGTTATTTTGCAATGTATAGAATATTTACAATTTTTCCCTTAGACTTGCTATGTCTATTGACAATTTCTCATTCATCATCAAATCTACTGTTACAAGATCATGAAAATGAAAACACATTACATTTCCAAAGTTAAGATGGTTACATGTTAATGCATCTTTAAACTGCTTTGGAATTATGGGCTAAATTTTTTAAAAAGCATTAGTAGATTTTTAAATTTATTATGTTTTCCTCTTATCTAGATAATCGAGCAGAACTTCTATGAAGTAAATATACACCTATTCTTTCTGTGTAGCATGCTGCCTGTATGTAGCATGATTTGCTAAAGTACTTTTTCTTGGTATTGTTGCTACAAAACAGACTTTAAAAATATTTTGCCTATTTAAATTATACCAGCAATACGAAAGTTAGTCTTGCCTGAATTTTCAGCTTGTCAGTATAATCATTTTAAATAAACGCAAATCAAAACCACAATGAGATGCCATCTCACACCAGTTAGAATGGCGATCATTAAAAAGTCAGGAAACAACAGGTGCTGGAGAGGACGTGGAGAAATAGGAACACTTTTACACTGTTGGTGTGACTGTAAACTAGTTCAACCATTGTGGAAGTCAGTGTGGCGATTCCTCAGAGATCTAGAACTAGAAATACCATTTGACTCAGCCATCCCATTACTGGGTATATACCCGAAGGATTATAAATCATGCTGCTATAAAGACACATGTACATGTACGTTTATTGCGGCACTATTCACAATAGCAAAGACTTGGAACCAACCCAAATGTCCAACAATGATAGACTGGATTAAGAAAATGTGGCACATATACACCATGGAATACTATGCAGCCATAAAAATGATGAGTCCATGTCCTTTGTAGGGACATGGATGAAGCTAGAAACCATCATTCTCAGCAAACTATCGCAAGGACAAAAAAACCAAACACCGCATGTTCTCACTCATAGGTGGGAATTGAACAATGAGAACACATGGACACAGGAAGGGGAACATCACACACTGGGGACTATTGTGGGGTGGGGGAGAGGGGAGGGATAGCATTAGGAGATATACCTAATGCTAAATGACAAATTAATGGGTGCAGTATACCAACATGGCACATGTATACAAATGTAACAAACCTGCATGTTGTATACATGTACCGTAAAACTTAAAGTATAATAATAATAAAATAAAATAAAATAATTTTAAATCAGCTTTCACTTTTATTTGAGTCATAATTATTCTTAATTGAGTTCTCAACTTCTCATGGCCAAAAATGATTCTACTCTCCACTTATACGATGGTCATCCAAAAAAAAAAAAACATCAGTTTCTCTGAGTTAAATTTTTTTTTTCCTCAAGGAAACAGAAAATTTGCAAGATAACCAGAATGAAGTTATAAACTTCCTATTTAGGAAAAGAGGACTATGCATGACATTACTGACATGAAAATCACATTTCAAAACCTGAAAAGAGGTCCTTGAATCTAAAATAAAGGAGACATGTTGCCTGTAGTGAGCAATGGGGCCTACATCAGTTGCTGGCATGATTTTTCCTTCTTCATTGATATTGTCCAACCTACCAAGGCATGAAAGTAAAGGCTACTGGGTAGAGAAAGCAATTGTGTGGCAGTCAGAGTTGTCGCTCTGCTGTTGTCAATGCATATCATGGGATGCTTTGTGCTTGTTTCCACATCCAAACAAGGTTAATAAAACTTGACCTTGCTTTAATATGGTCATTAGAATGATGAAATAAAATGAGATGTCAAAGCAATTTGCAAACTTAGGAGCAGTATAAAATAGAGTTTCTTATGATTGTCCCAAAAGAAATTTCTAGTGTGCATACACATTGTACATTAATTTGCTAGGTAGAAACATTTTTGTTAAGCATGAGTAGCAACACTTCAAAGTGAATCTTCAAAAGCTGCTGATTTCTTGGTATCCCTTTAGTTTAAAATAGCTACTCTATTAGATGCACAGTCCCCAGATAAATTGCATGCTGTGATTCTATTATTTGTTTAAATTAAAGAAAAATTGTATTTTTTTTACTTAGTATAAAAGCATTCCTTGATCATAGGAAGAAAATTTAAATGTACAAATACATCTTTTGAAAAAAGAAGCATATTATTCTACTACACGAAGTTAACAACCATTAACCATTTGGTCTATTTCTATAAATATCCATCTATAACCTTCATATAGATAAATACAGAGAAAGAGAAAGAGATGGATATATATGGTATATCTGTTTTATTTCTAGCTCTTTCTATGTAACAATGTAATATGTTCTGGAAAATGAAGTATAGCTGGTAAAGGTTTTAGAATCTCCCCTATTTTCAAATTTCTGTAGAGATAGCACAGGAAATTTGGACAAGAAATTTCTGTCCTCAATAGGAGAAATCATAGAAAATGACATTCAATTAATGGAAATCTTAAAGAAATATCAAGCAAGAGTAATGTAAGAGGGGTGAGGAAAGTAATGTGTCATAGACCCACCATTGCTGACCACACTCTTGAGAAGCTTCCTGTGGACTACACTATGCTTAGGAGAGCCTATAGCCAACAGGTGAGCTCAGGATAGCTCACCTATAAAAGTATTCTTGTGCAATACACCTAAGGAGAAGCCTGTCCATCTTTCTTCTCAAGCACCTCGCCCTTGCAGAGGAAGACCAGAGGGTTACCTACTTCTAGCTAGTACCCTTAGAGAAAGATCAACCATGTTGAAACCAGAAAAGGAATTTCTACATTAAATTAAATTAAATTAAATTAAATTAAATTAAATTTTTACCTAATTGCTTCTAGCTGCATTTAGGGAGGAATCCTATGTTTTGTTTCCACCTATATGTGTAGGTCAGAGATAGGAGTCAGACCCACTTACCCCACCTCACGATCCTTTAAGGTCAAGGCAGGTCAGCAAAAAGGGATTGGCAATGTACATAAGTGCTCATGAAAGCTATATCAGCCACTGTTTCTAAACAAGCCACACATTTAACTAATTAATTAATATTTTTATTTTATTTTTTTGCGACAGGGTCTCACTTTGTCACTCAGGCTGGAGTGCAGTAGTGCTATTATGGCTCACTGCCACCTCAACCTCCTAGGCTCAGGTGCTCTTCCTACCTCAGCCTCCCAAGTAGCTTGCAGGAAAGGCACATGCCACCACATCCAGTTAATTTTTGTATTTTTTATAGAGATGGGGTTTTGCCTTGTGGCCCAGGCTGATCTTGAATTCCTGGGATCAAGTGATCTGCCTGCCACAGCCTCCCAACCATACATGTATTTTTAAATGCAGAAGTCCCTTGCATGCTGGACTTATCATTATGGTGTTTGTTGATATTCAAAAGAGGTCCTATGAAAAGAAGTCATTATATGAAAAAGACATTTGCACACACGTTTATAGCAGCATAATTCGCAATTGCAAAAATATGAAACCAGCACAAATGCTCATCAGTCAACAAGTGGATAAAGAAAATGTGGTATATGTATACACCATGGAATACTACTCAGTCATAAAAATAAATGAAATAATAGCATTCGCAGCAATCTGGATGGAGGTGGAGACCATTATTCTAAGTGACATAACCCAGGAATGGAAAACCAAACATCATATGTTCTCACTTTTAATGGAGCTAAGCTATGAGGATGCAAAGGCATGAGAACAATACAATGGACTTTGGAGACTCCGAGGAAAGGTGTACAAGGGAGATGAGGGATTAAAGACTACATATTGGATACAGTGTACACTGCTCGGGTGCTAGGTGCACCAAAATCTCAGAAATCACCAGTATGGAACTTATCCATGTAGCCAAACACCACCTGTTCCCCAAAAACCTATTGAAATAAAAAAAAATAAATTGAAAAACAAAACAAAACAGCATTGCATGCTGCAGAGAAATCTTTCATGAAAGGAAGAGTCAGTTGATATGGCAAATTTTATTGTTGTCTTATTTTAAGAAATTGCTACAGCCACCTCAACTTTCAGCGACCATCACCCTGATCAGTCAGCAGTCATCAACATTAAGACAAGACTCTCCACCTGCAGTAAGTTTACAACTCACTGAAGGGTCAGATGATCACTAGCATTTTAACAATTTTTTTAAGTTATAAAAAAGGTCCTATGAAGAATGTGTAAACATCATATTGAATGACCTTCCTTCATATAGTCACACAGCTCATAGTATTATCTTTTTATGTGAGAAATTTTCTTCACCTCTGAATATCTCAGCTTTCTCTTATTTTCTTTTTTACTTATTTTGATGGAACTTGTCATCATATAAAATACTATACACTTAAATTATTTCTTTTAGATTCTATTATCTCTCCAAACCCCATTTGAACATAAGCTCTATGAGGACAGAAACTTTTGTCTCTTTTATTCAGTTGTATATTTCCATTTGTAGAACAAATCTGGCACACAATACATAATCAATACACAGTTGTTGAGTAAAGAACCGAACAAGTGGACTCACAGGATATTGCTGCAACTTTACGTTTGCCTTCCACCATCTGTTTACACTTACTCTGTGAAGCTAGTTTATATCATTCCCTTGAGTGAATTTGTGGGAGGCCCTATAAACCTTTTAATTGCTCTCTGGTATAGAAGGTCCTCTGGTAACTCTGGTTATAATCGTAGTTTTATCTCTCACTTCAGAAACTCATATATAAAATTCAATAATAATAATCAAAAAACTGAAAACCACAATTTTATATATAGAACTTCACTCCGCTCCCAGTTTGAGACTGATGACATAGGAAAAAGAAATGCGTTAGAAAAAGTTGATTGTGTTAGTCTTCACTGAATATTTTTAGTGTGCCCTAAGTGGTTTTCCTTTCTGTGAACCTTTCCTGTGCAAGGAAGGTATATTCTACCTTGTTGAATTCAGGAATGTCAAAGTGCCATAAGGGGCTTCTCACGTGACCCCTACTGGTCCCTGTTCCTTGTATTCACTCTCTTATGGACTCTCTATCCCTTGAAAATGGGCTGAACCTAGTGATTTGCTTGAAATGAATAAAAAAGTGATATGTAAAAGACTGTGACTTCCATCTTTCTGGTATTCTCTTTTAGGGTCTTCCTGTGTTCTAGGTCTGATAAAGAGGGTCACCTGGCAAGGGACTGGGAGCAGCCTGTCATCAACATTCAGCAAGAAACTGAGGCCCTCAGTCCACCAGCCCATGGGGAACTGGATCCTCCCAACAATTACTGAGTGAGCTCAAAATCAGATCCTGTCCCATTTGAACCTTCAGATGGTGGAGGTTCTGGCTGACACCTTGATTGCAGCTCTTGAGAGAACCTAAAGAAGAGGAGCCGGCAATGATGTGCCCCATTTCTGACCCATAGAAACTAGCAGACAGTAAGTCTGCATGGTTTTAAGATACTAAATTCTGAGGTAATTTGTTATGCGGTAATAACTAACCAATAGACGAGGGCACTTGGTTTGGCAAATGAAATGTAGATGGGGAGATGGATGTCATTTCTTTGAGGAGCTTTAAAAGTTAGTGTATTGTTCAACATATTTCTTTTCACTGTGTCATGTCAACTGGTGATGTTCCAGGTGGTGGCTGGATTCTGCCAGGAAGGCACATGCAGCAGAGCCACAAGCCAACATGCAATAGAGACATAGCATGCATGGGAAGTAAACTTTTGTCTTACAAGCTGCTAAGATTTGGTGATTATTTGTTGAATCAGCATGCACTAGCTCAGGTTTGCCAGTGTTAGTGCTTTGGCAGTCTTCTGAATGATTCTATGTTATAAGAAGCTTTGCTATGTATTGCATGACTTTTAGCCACATCCCTGACCACTAGCCACTGGATGCCAGCAGCATTGCCCATGCGCTCCTGCACCAAAACTATCTTCAGACATCACCAAAAAGCCCTTGGGGATGAAATTGTCCTTGTCTGAGAACCACTATTCTAGTCTATCCTAACTGATAAGGTCAGTTCTCTCTCTTCCTCACTGTCTGTAGTTCTCTTGGTATAAATGAATTATTTTGCCCTGACTGAATGCTGGTGAATCCTTCCTTAGCTGCTAGTCATACCTAAATTCTTTCTAATATGGGATTTTTACCTCTTTGAATAGAGTTCTGAGATAGGAACTGGAACAATATGATGCTCTCATTTTTGGGTGTATGACCCACATCTGGTTTAAAAAAAAAAACTTTAACCTGAGTAACATTTGGAAATCTAGGCTGATCCTAAGGTGTCACTACCAGAATAGCTGCCCTGCCACAATTCCTAAGCCTTTATATTTTTCAGGCTCGGGCCGGGAACTAGCCCATGTTTCCAAATCCCTAGTACATTGTGCAAACTTCTGACTGATGTAGTTGAAGCCCTTCCCACTAGGTTTGGGGTCAGGAAAAAGCACCCTTCATCCCTGCATGCGTATATGGAAGAGAGGTGAAGATACTTTTCCAAGGAAATGTATTTCTCCTATAATCTCCCACTCCTAATCCTTTTAGACCCTTGATGTCAGCTAGGGATTAAAATCACAAAATTAGCTTTAAAATTCTTGATGACCTTCCATTTAGAATGCAATCTCTATTGTTATGAACTGTCAACTGAAATTGACACTGAAGTAAATCCATTATAGCATTCATTATAATAGTGTATTTTCTGAATTAATTCATAGTATTTTAAAATTCTGACAATAAAAATCTCACTCTGAATCTATGCCACAACACAGTCTGTTCGGCTCAGCTGACCAGAAGCATCATTTTCACTTTGGGTTTAATCTCAAATGAGTTTAAGATTTCTCTTTGCTGAGTAACATATATGTGGCCTCTTCCATGTAACAAACGCCAGCCTACTCTTCAGTTGCTTCTCCTCCTTGGTTCTATCAAACCAAACAGACTCTACTCTGGAGTTAAAGGCCTTTAGGATTTACATCTTCCATCTGTCTTCTTCTTTTAAAGTTTTTCAAAGTCTATTTATTTATTTTAAAGGTTTTATTGCACTTTAATTGTTATTTAAAAGCTGCACATATTTAATATATACAACTTGATGAGTTTGGATTTATGCATACACCTGTGAAACCATAGCCACAATCAAGGTAATAAGTATATCTAGCACCTCCACAAGTTTCCTTCCATCCTTTAGGTTTTTGTTTTGTTTTGTTTTGTTTTGTATGTGTACATGTTTGTATGTGTGTGTTAAGAACATTTACTATAAGATCCACTCTCTTAACAGAATTTTTAAGCACACATTACAGTATTGTAAACTACTTTTTTTTTTGCCTGTTGTATGATCTCAGGAAAAGAGACTCTTCCCATACTGTCTTCTCTGTCTCAGCACACCTCATCATGACTTAGCAAAATAAACCTGTTCTAGATTATTGCTGTTTGGGAAGTGAGAAAGTAGGAGGCAGAGGGGCAGAGACTAGGAAAAGGAGAAACAGAACATCTTTCTGTTGTCTTTTCATTAAAATATAATCAGAGAGAACATAATTTTAGAATGTATTTTGCTAGATGACAAATTTAGAGGCACTTTACTCAGAATGATTTTGTATGGCCAACCTAATTTTTTCCAATTATATAATTATAATTTACATTTTAATCAGGGCTGGTAAAACTGCTCTTTAATATTCACTGTATTCATATTTCGATTTTTAAAAACCTTTTTATTTATATGAAAAATTAGTGTGATTTTTGCACTTCTGGGAATTCATTTTATTATTTCCATTGAAATAAAAGATAATAGCCACTCTTCCTTGGGCCCATTTAAGAAAAACTCTATTAAGGACATTAATTTGGAGGTAGGTGTATAATCAGACAGTAAAATATTTACTATTAGACTTTTGAAAAAAATCAACTGAAAGGAGGGACGCAACAGTGACAGTCAGTTCTAATGTCCCTCAAAGAAACAAGATTAATGATGCAAACCATGGAAAACGTTAAGAAAATTGTTATTCATATCTTCAGTGAGATTAGAAAGGTTGCTACATTCAAAGAGATTATGTGGTCATGGAAAAGAAAAAAATGGAAGCACCAGAGTGTTTAGTATAAAACATTATTGCTGAAATTAACCAGAAAATCACACAGTGAGCAGAACGGATATTGCTGACAACGAGATTAGTAAATTAACTTGAGGAATTATCTAAGAATTTAAAAAGGTATTAAAAAGAAACGAGAAAAAAGATAACAAAGGTAGAAGATGTATCTAAGAGTCTTGATATTTATATACCAGAATTTCCAGAAAGACAGTACAATGTGAATATAATAGAACCAATAATTTTAAGGATAATAGAAGATAATTTCCCTGAAGAAAGATCTGAGTCTTCAGACTAAAAAATTCTGATTAAGTATATGGATGCCTAGGAAAATAATTCTCTAAATGCATACAGCAAGAAAGATCAATTAAGAACTTGGTGTTTTTTTATGGTTTGTTTGACCCCTCCAAATCTCATGTTGAAATGTAATCCCCATTGCTGGAGGTAGAGCATAATGAGAGGTGTTTGCATCCTGGGGGTGGATCTCTCATGAGTAGATTAATGCCCTTCCTGGGTGGGAGGGAACTAAGTGAGTTCTTGCTCTATTAATTCTCAAGAGAATTCCCCAGAGAGCTGATTGTTAAAAAGAGTCTGAGACCTTCCCCTTCTCTCTCTTGCCTCATCTCTCCCAGGTGACCTCTGCATATGCTGGCTCCCCTTTTCCTTCCACCATGAGTGGAAGCACCTTCAGGCCCACTCTAGATGCAGATGCCAGTGCCATGCTTCTTGTACTTCCTGCAAAACCATGAGCCAAATAGCCCTCTTTTCTTTGAAAATTACCCAGCCTCAGTTATTCCTTCTTTTTTTTTTTGAGATGGAGTCTCCCTATTTCGCCCAGTCTAGAGTGCAGTGGCATGATCTCAGCTCACTGCAACCTCCGTCTCCTGGCTTCAAGCGATTCTCCTGCCTTACCCTCCCGAGTAGCTAAGATTACGGGTGCCCACCACCATGCCCAGCTAATTTTTGCATTTTTAGTAGAGATGGAGTTTCACCATGTTGGCCAGGCTGGTCTTCAACTCCTGACTCAGGTGATCCGCCAGCCTTGGCCTCCCAAAGTGCTGGGATTACAAGCGTGAGCCACCACACCCGGCCAAGTATTCCTTTATAGCAACATAAATGGACTAAAACACGTGGTTTTATATTTGCAGTATGAAATGCTTGATGATAACCCAGCATTGTCTAGAGAGTTCTGAGAGAAACTCACTGAGAGCTCCAGTATTCTACATCCAAGTAAATGTAATTTAAATTTTCACTATAGATAGTAAAATGCAATAGATATAACATTCTGAAAACAGGTGCCAGACCAAAATGGGAAGTTTCAAGTGGTTCAGGTGAAAATATACTTTAAAACTTCTTAAACGCTTCACATTGAGTCAAAGAGGGTTAGCGAGTGCATTGTAAAGTAAAAATGACATTTTGAGGAAGGTGCTGGTGTCCTATAAATCCAGCCCATCAAGAGGACTTGGACATGGCATCCTGTCTCATAGCTCAAGTCTAGTGAAAAGGATTAATGAACTTCATCAAAAACAGATTTAATGCAGAAAACTAGCTAACTTTCATAATTTTAAATGCATTGAGTTTTCTCAGTGAACTTCAGGAAGATGGTAACATCAATAAAATATGACTAGACCATGTAAAAAAGGAAAAATTGGAGATCATGAATTCTTACTATCAAAAATTGACAAAATAAAGCTAATATGCACATATACAATTGATATTCGTCCCCTTCAGTAAGGTTGATACACTAAGCTGGTTTCTATTTGGAAATCTAAACAGCAAAAGCAGGCTGGAAAGCTGCTCCAGTGGTGGAAATGAAGGTAGTAAAGGTGAGATGGTGGTGTGTAATGGCTTTCACTTAGAGAGCTTGTTAGAGCAAAGGATGTGTGACTATTTCCAGTGGGCCAGTTGGGTATTATATTACATGCTCAGGCAAGCATCTTAAGGGAGATGTTGAATATAACTGCAGATTCCAAAAAGGGTAGAGGTAAATATCAAATAAGGCAAGAATATATCACCTGAGTCCAGAATATTATTAGCAAGAGGTATGAATTAATGGCCAAAATCTCCTAAGAACCACCATACTTGTTCCAGCCAAGTATAAATATTTCTTCCTTTCTTATCTTCCTTTCTGCCAGTGTCAATTGGGTAAGTAACATAAGCTGCCATAAGAAATGATCCCCAACCTAAGTACTTTAAAACTTCAGAAATCATGGTTATTTCTCATTCCCATCATAGCTTAATTGGGTGCTGAGTGGGCAGTCTCCTTCTATCTGATCATTGACAAAGTTAGCCACCTTTCATTTATTGACTCTGCCTTATAGTGTTTCTTTGTGTTTCTAAATCTGGCTGGGAGATAATGAAATAAAGTATGGAAAAGACATCCTTAAGAAATTCCATTCTAAGCTACCAAAGACTGCTATTCATCCCTTCCATTTGCATTCCACTAATAAAAATTAATCACATGGCCCTAACTAGATGAAGGGAGGTGGGATACCCAGGAAGAAGAAATGAGTTTGTTGAGCATCCAGCTGGTTGCTTTTGCTTCCAACCTTCTGCCTTTAAGCTATAGCTCCAAAGGGGTTGGAAATTGAGCAGGGGAGGAAGAATTGGGAAGAGAATAGAAATTAGCTGTTCTTTGCCTTTTTTAACTTGAAGTAGTACTTAATTGAAGGAAGGAGAGGAACTGTAATTTTAAATAAATTTGGATGTTTTACTAATATGTGGGATTGGGAATTTTCAGTAGCAACTTGAGTTTACGATTTATGTCTTGAAATTTGTGGATTTCCATTGCTTAAAAGTAACTACAAAAGATGCAGAAGTATCAGACTTTTCATTGCTGGGGCAAAACTAGTCTCACAGAGCAAAGTTAAAGGAAGTATGTGGAAATACCTTGTGATTGCATCCCACCAGTTGGGCTAGTTTAGCATACTGGTTACGTAAATTCTCATGTATTTATTTTAAACAGTAACCAGCACATTTTGTTCCTTTTCCCTGTGCCTACCCTCATTCATGGCTAGAAACCCTGGGCTTTCATTAACTCTAGAAGGGGGTGTAAGCTTACAGGCCAATTATCGAAGTTGACAGATTCTTGACTTCTGGGCCACCAAAGGCACCATTGAGCTGTGAGACAGAAAAAACTGCCTAGGAAATGGAAATAGGCAGAGCATGTTTTAAAAACACATTCTTTTCTGCTTTATTCACACATCCACACACAACCACGAACACCAGAAATCAGGGAGGTAAAGAAGGGAGTTAGAAATCATGCAATGGGCTGGGTGCGGTGGCTCATGCCTGTAATCCCAGCACTTTGGGTGGCCAAGGCGGGTTGATCACCTGTGGTCAGGACTTTGAGACCAGCCTGGCCAACATGGTGAAATCCCTACTCTACTAAAAATACAAAAATTAGCTGGGCATGGTGGTGAGTGCCTGTAATCCCAGCTACTTGGGAGGCTGAGGTAGGAGAATCATGAGAACCTTGGAGGCAGAAGTTGCAGTGAGCTGAGATCGCACCACTGTACTACAGCCTGAGCAACAGAGTGAGACTCAGTCTCAAAAAAAAAAAAAAAAAAAGTAAAAGAAAAAGAAATGATGCAATGAACTCATCTCTACTAACATTAAAACTCTGTCAAGGCGATGATAGATTTTTCCTTGATATTTAGAGGACACAGGTCTGTAAAACCACTTTTGTTCTGTATTCTCATAGGGACTATCTTGAAAGTGGTAGTCTAGCATTAGAACTTATCACCAAGGTCCTATGAAGTAAAGGTATCTTTACAAAGTAAAGACATGGAAGTAAAAGCATCTACTTAGGGTTTTTAGACACAAGAAAGACTTGAAATTTCCCACCTGTCTTCTGGGGCACTATGTTTTGTTGAGTACAGATAAGTGTACCCATGGGACCTGAATGGTATGGCGAAGGTAGCCGAGAGACTGAGTGGCTAGCAAAAATTGTCACAGGTAAGACAAAGAGAACTTAGCTGAAGAAACTGCAGACAGGAGAATAACAAACTAAAATCAGAGAAGTAACAATGGGCCAAGATCTCGGAAGATGCTAAGATCTAGAGAGTTGGGATAGAAGTCAAGTTGGCAGTAGCAGAAAAGAAGGATGTGCATAACATGTGTTCCTCATCTAGATGAGACCTCCATATACCAGTCATGTTTTGTCCCCCTTCCATGGTTCTTGTATGCCATCTATATATATCTCTATCTCTATCTCTATCTATCTATCTATCTATCTATCTATCTATCTATCTATCTATCATCTATCTATCTATCTATATTTTTTTTTTTTTTGGAGACGGAGTCTCGCTCTGTCACCCAGGCTGGAGTGCAGTGGCGCAGTCTCGGCTCACTGCAAGCTCCGCCTCCCGGGTTCACGCCATTCTCCTGCCTCAGCCCCTCCGAGTAGCTGGGACTACAGGCGCCCGCCACCACGCCCGGCTAATTTTTTGTATTTTTAGTAGAGACGGAGTTTCACCGTAGTCTTGATCTCCTGACCTCGTGATCCGCCAGCCTCAGCCTCCCAAAGTGCTGGGATTACAAGCGTGAGCCACCGTGCCCGGCCGCCATCTATATTTATATATCATTTACTAGTAGAGTTCTGAAAAAATCACTGCCACTGTTACGAATGGCTAAAGTCTGCTTTAATACAAATATGGGTTAATGGTTCTTAGAAGTGCCCCGATGAAATAGCCAAGCTGCAGTCTGGGCTCCCTTCTGCTCAGTTCTCTTGGATGATAAGGATTTCTCTGTTTCTTCTGTGGGTCTCTGAACCTGAGGAGATATTGTGCCTATACTCCAGTATGCTGGCTCTGCCCGATTCTTACACTGTATTCCTAAAGAGCTGAGCTTCTGTTCTCAGTCGTCCTTGCATGGCTTGGCTGAGATTCCTGGTGCTCTGCGTGATAACTCTTGCCATCTCCACTTCACATCTTGGTCTCAGTGTTTTCAAATCACATTTGCTTTTGCCTCTTAACTTCTGATTTGACACTGGGTGATCTTGGACTTAGTTTCTACAAATTGATTCTCTCTGTGTAATTTGAAATTATGATAAAATAACTGATATTAATTCCATAAATATAAATGGCATCATTCCAGGAATCTAGGCTGTTGTTGAATTCAGTAATACATTTTTTATCTACAGAAATGAATTTGCCGTTGTATGGAACTCGGAAAATGCATTCAATTCGGGGTTGGTCAACTATCCTTCATTTATCTTATTTCAGCATTTCCTTTCTGTACTTCAGTATCCTTGTAGATACTGAGTATTACCAAGCGTAATAGACAAACAGAGTAGATTGTGGACTGTTAACATCCTACCTGAATCAAGGTGCCTTTGGTCTTACATACACAATGATGAATAATTAGAATAAGCAAGACATTTTCCTGAATATAAAGAATGTGACATAAAGCAAAAATATATTCAAAGATGAAAAAAAAGCTATGTTGAAACTCAGAGTATTTGAAAGATGTTGGCAATACTCATACCAAGGGAAAATTTTTATAGGATTGGTAATGCTTCATAGTACATATTCATTTGGAATTTTGATTTGTTAGTCTCTTTGGATGCTTCATATTAGACTGTAACCTCCACAAAACCACAAATAAAATCTGCTTTATTCAATGCTAGCACTTTGTGAACGTTCATTAAATAAGCATATTGAATGGGTGCTCCTTAAAGAAAAAAAATAAGAATAATTTCTGTCACCTCCAGCTTCACTTGTCTTCCCGTTTTTCCTGGACTTGTACCCAGAACAAAGGGGAAAAATTGCTATTTCTATCTAGGAGACAAGTTTGCGGCTCTGTTTTTCTCCCACTTGGTGGTTTTTACCTTTAAACTCATAACCTGTGAAAAAAACACAACTTAGACATTTTCCATACTGTATGCCACAGAATCCTATGAAATAAAATTGAAGAAAAGATTACAAAGTAAAAAAAAAATTATGGGGAGATCTGGGACAAATAAAAGAAAAAAGAGTTTTCTTTAGAGGAGAATTCCTCAGAGTCTTCACTTGTATTACATTTAGAGATAACTTCTGTTCTATGTAATATTCATACATTTTTATACTCGTTGGAAAAACAAAGAAGACCCTTTAAGGCTGAAGTGGCTGGATGGAGTTTTCTTTTCTGTCTCACTCTTCATGGAGAGCTGGAAGAATCTCACACACATCCACAGGAAAGAGCCTATGCCCTGGAGCAGGATTAGGGTGGTAGGTAAAGGGACTGGAGAAAATAAAGGCACCATATAGGAGTGAGGAAAATTAGTTGAAAGACCAGTGGGAAAATGAATATCTAGATCAGCAACCCAATTGAATTGATGATGACTTAACTGGAAGTGTAAAATACTATTTTAAACCATACTTCTGATTCCAGACTCATAATAATTTCGTTAGGAAATGAACTATGACTTAGACATTATAGGCATTAAAAAGAAAGTTCATTAATATACATTAAAATTAAAATATAATGATTATTCTATTTTATAACTCTTCCTACTTTAGATATAATAGGGCTTTTCATTTTTAAAATTAAAAAATAATTAAAGTAGAGCAAATTTTACTTTTTAGTGTAAATTTCTGTGGCCCTTTTTATTCAAGGATTCCTTTTTAACTCCTAGCAATCATAGATCTTTTTCTTCACATACGCTTTGCCTTTCCAAAATGCCATATAAATGAAAGCATGTCATATGTAGCCTTTAGATATTGGCTTATGTCACTTAATATGTTGTATTTGAGATTTATTCTTATTGTTGTTTTTGTCAATAGTTCATTCCTTTGTATTGCTGGATACTATTCTGTTGTACAAATGTACTAAGATTTGTTTATTCATTCCCCAGTTCAGGGACATTTGGGTTGTTTCCATTTTTTTTTCCCTGATTATGTAGAAAGCTGGCATGAACATGAGTCTTTAAATAAGATTATATTTTCTATTTCTTCTTCCTTTCATTTGTGTCATTGGTGTAATACATTTTCTTTAATATACATTATAAACACACTTGCTACTTTTTTTGCTTTCATTATGTGTTAGGGTTGAAGTCTAAAAAAGTAGTCACTAGACACATGTGGCTAGTTTAAACTAATTAAAATTAAATAAAATTTAAAACTTAATTCCTCAGTAATACTTGACACATTTCAAGTGTTCAACAGCCATATGTGGCTAGTCTTATTGGTGGAACAGAAATAAAATTTAATTTTTGGAGAAATTCTATTGGACAAAGCTGCTTTAGAACCTCGAAAATAAGGTTAAAAAGTATATTTTATTTAACTTCTTTATGTTATTTCTAGCATTCTTTATCTCAGTAGATCCAAGTTTTTGTCTAAAATCATATTGTTTCTGCTTATTTTCCTTTAACATTTTTTGTAGTGAAAGTTCACCACATGATAACATTTCTCAATTCCTGTTTGTCTGAAAAAGCCTTTTTCTTTTTCTCCATTTTTGAAAAATATATTTGCTAGATACAGAATCCTTGATTGATTTTTTTCCTTTCATTACATTAAAAATGTCACTTCGTTATTTTCTAGCACACATAATTTCTGATGTGAATATGCTATAATTATTGTAGTTTATTATGCATGTAATGTACATTTTTTCCCATCTATGCCTTCAAGATTGTATTTATTTTGTTTTTTGGCAGTGAATATGATGTGTGTGTCTGTGTGTGTGCATTTGTGTGTCTACATGTGAGACAGAGGGAGAGAGACGGAGAGATTGAAAATGTATGTGTGTAAGCTTATTTGGTATTCTCTGAGTTTCTTGGGTTTGTGATTTTTTTGTCTTTTTTAAATTTTTCAAAATTGTTGGGTATGACCTCAATGCTCAAATAAATAATTTTAAATGTGGAAGCAACTCTAAACCGAGGAATAGGTAGAAGCTGGAAGAGTTTGAGGTGCATGCTAGAAGCTTAGATTGTTATAAAAATAAAAAGAACTTTTAAAGGTGATTCTGGTGAGGACGCATGAAGAAAAGAGAAGAGCTAAAGACAAAGCCTCCATTTTCTTGGAGAATACAAAAGTAATCGTGAACAGAATGTTGGCAAAGATATGGGTGGTCAAGGTCATTGTCATGAGGTCTCAGACAGAATCAAGTGACATTATTATTGGAAGCTAGAGGAAAGGCAATCCCTGTTACAAAGTGGCAAATAACTTGGCAGAATTCTGTTCATGTTCTAGTGTTCTGTGGAAGGTAGAACTTGAAAGCAATAAAAATGTATATTTAGCAAAATTAAGTCGGATATTTGGCTGGTGAAAATTCTAAGCAAATTGTTGAAGGTTGTTCAGTTCCTATACAGTAAAATGAGAGAAGAGAAAAGTGACTTGAAGGTAAAATTATTAAGCAAAAAGAACTAGAACTTAAATATTTAGAAAATTCTCAGCCCATCTCTATTGCAAAAAGTGAGAAAGCATGTTTGGAAGAGAACAGTAAGGGTGTAGCCAATTGACAGTTTGATAAGGAGATTAGTATGAATATGAACTACAGGCTTACCAAACCACCCCTGCAGAAAAACTGCTAATTTGAACTGAAAGGGGCAAAAAATGGGATGAAATGAAGAAAAGCTGTTAGATTTCTTGAATTCTGTGTGGTAGGATTATAGAAATATTCAGCTGCAAATGGGCACTATTCTTCAAGACAAAGAAAGAATGACCACCAAGGTGATTCAGAGGTCATCAAGTCTACTTCCTTGGTTTCGAGGGGTGGGACCATTGTCTTTCTTTCAAAACGCCAGATGGATACTCTCCAATGCCCTGGGAGTAGGCCACCTGGCAGACAGAGCTCTAGAATTGAGACTCCTGCCTGGCAGGGCTGCACGTGCATTACCACCACCTTAAGGCAGGGCATGAAGCCAAAGAGGATTATTCTCAAGCCTTCAGTTCTCATAGAACTTGCCTTGCTAGCATGTGGACTTACTTGAGATTTATCACCCTTTTCTTCTTTCCTATATCTTGCATTTGAAAAGGGAATGTCTACCCTTTGCTTGTTTTGGAAGCACATAACTTGTTTGATTTCACAGGTTCACAGCAGGGGAAGAATTTCACTTTAGGATGAATTAGACACGGGGTGTCACTCATATCTGATTTGGATGATATTTAGATGAGACAATGAACTTTGTATTCTTGTCTTGATGCTGAGAAGGATTAAGACTTTGGGGATGTTGGAGTGGAATAAATGTATTTTGCATGTAAGAAGAACATGAATTTTAAGGGGCCAGGGTCAAATTCAATGGAATAAATGTGCCTCCCCACAACTGATATGTTAAAATCTTTTTTTTTTTTTGAGACAGAGTCTCGCTCTGTCACCCAGGCTGGAGTGCAGTGGTGCGATCTCAGCTCACTGCAAGCTCCGCTTCCTGGGTTCACGCCATTCTTCTGCCTCAGCCTCCAGAATAGCTGGGACTACAGGCACCGACCACCACGCCTGGCTAATTTTTTTGTATTTTTAGTACAGACGGGGTTTCACCGTGTTAGCCAGGATGGTCTCAATCTCCTGATCTCGTGATCCGTCCGCCTCGGCCTCCCAAAGTGCTGGGATTACAGGCGTGAGCCACCACGCCCGGCCGATATGTTAAAATCTTAACCTCCGATGTGTTGGTATTAGGAGGTGGATTATGAGAATAGAGCCATCATGAATGGGATAAGTGCCCTTATTAAGGGAGCCATGAGAGTCGTCAGTCTCTTTCTTCCATGGGAGGATATAAGGAGAAGTTGGCTTTCACAACTCAGAAGAGAACCCTCATCCAAACCCAAACATACTGGTGCCCTGGTTGTCCAGCCTCTAGAACTGTGAGAAATAAAATTCTGTTCTTTATAAGCCACTCAGACTATAGTATTTTTAATAGCATCTCAAACTGACTAAGACACATACAATGGCAGCAATTCAAATTCCAACATCTAATAATCACATGGCAGCCTCATCCACACTTGAACCTGATTTAGATACATGTGGACGAGTCTGCCATGTGAAGAAGGCTAGGCTAGCCTTCTAGAGATGCGCCACAGCCAACAACCAGCCTATACAGTTACTTTTCTCATAAAAATTTCATTATGCCATCTATCTTTATTATACGAATTGTTACAAACCTTCAATTATTCAACAAAATTCTATGATATCATTTGACCTTTCTTTAATATGGATCCTAAATATAAATGCAAACTCAGGCACTGAAAATATATGGTTGTATTTCATGAAGTGACATTAAGAAGATTAACCTTTTAGACGATCAAACACGCAAAAACACAAATGTAAGATTTTGCAGGAATGCTAGAGCCACCAAAATATGTCTGAATGACTCCGTGTATGCACCAAATTTAGTTATACAAACAGTGTTCTACATCAATGAGAGTAAAATAAGAAATATCTGCAACTCAATTACAATAATTGATTCCAAATCAGAGGTGGACACAATGGATGCATCAGAATCATTCAAAGAAGTGATTCATCTATGATTCCGTGATGCATTCCTAGGAAGACAAACATCCAGCATGTCAATTTTATAAAAAACTTCTCCAGTATTTGATAATTATTACCAGTGAAGAAACAGTATTCTGGCTCAAGATGGATGTTTCCTAAAGTGAAGTCTATCATATTAAATGCACAACACTTTAAAGCTAAAGAAAGCACTCTGTAAAATTAATACAGGCTGCTCCATTATTGAATTGCTTGCTTTTGTAATATCCCTTCTTGCCTTCCTCTGGTTCTCAGTTTCATATTACCTCTGGGCTACTTTGGATTTACAGTTTTATCAAGAAAAGCTTTTTATTATTGTTATTATTTTTAGAGACAGGGCATTGTTTTCTTGCCCAGCCTGGACTTAAACTCCTGGGTTCAAATGCTCCTCCCGCCTAAGCCTCCTGAGTAGCTGGGATGCCCAACATTATCTGGGAAAGCTTTTGATGTTGTATCATAAATTACTGCTGCTTGATATCACTGGGTTCCTAAATAATCTGATGTGTATTCACTTTTTCTGATACTGATATAACCATTTTTAAAACTTTCTTTAATCATGTCATCTGCAAACAGGGACAATTTGACTTCATCTTTTCCTAATTGAATACCCTTTATTTCTTTCTCCTGCCTGATTGCCCTGGCCAGAACTTCCAACACTATGTTGAATAGGAGTGGTGAGAGAGGGCATCCCTGTCTTGTGCCAGTTTTCAAAGGGAATGCTTCCAGTTTTTGCCCATTCAGTATGATATTGGCTGTGGGTTTGTCATAAATAGCTCTTTTCATTTTGAGATACGTCCCATCAATAGCTAATTTATCGAGAGTTTTTAGCATGAAGGGCTGTTGAATTTTGTTGAAGGCCTTTTCTGCATCTATTGAGATAATCATGTGGTTTTTGTCTTTGGTTCTGTTTATATGCTGGATTATGTTTATCGATTTGCATATGTTGAACCAGCCTTGCATCCCAGGGATGAAGCCCACTTGAACATGGTGGATAAGCTTTTTGATGTGCTGCTGGATTCGGCTTGCCAGTATTTTATTGAGGATTTTTGCATCGATGTTCATCAAGGATATTGGTCTAAAATTCTCTTTTTTGTTGTGTCTCTGCCAGGCTTTGGTATCAGGATGATGCTGGCCTCATAAAATGAGTTAGGGAGGATTCCCTCTATTTCTATTGATTGGAATAGTTTCAGAAGGAATGGTACCAGTGACTCCTTGCACCTCTGGTAGAATTCGGCTGTCAATCCGTCCGGTCCTGGACCTTTTTTGGCTGGTAGGTTAACAATTATTGCCTCAATTTCAGAGCCTGTTATTGGTCTATTCAGGGATTCAGCTTCTTCCTGGTTTAGTGTTAGGACGGTGTATTGTGTCCAGAAATTTATCCATTTCTTCTAGATTTTCTAGTTTATTTGCGTAGAGGTGTTCATAGTATTCTCTGATGGCAGTTTGTATTTCTGTGGGATCGGTGGTGATATCCTCTTTATCATTTTTTATTGCATCTATTTGATTCTTCTCTCTTTTCTTCTTTATTAGTCTTGCTAGCAGTCTATCAATTTTGTTGATCTTTTCAAAAAACCAGCTCCTCTAGTTCTTTCAAGTGTGATGTCAGGGTGTCAATTTTAGATCTTTCCTGCTTTCTCTTGTGGGCATTTAGTGCTATAAATTTCCCTCTACACACTGCTTTAAATGTGTCCCAGAGATTCTGGTATGTTGTGTCTTTGTTCTCGTTGGTTTCAAAGAACATCTTTATTTCTGCCTTCATTTCATTATGTACCCAGTAATCATTCAGTTTCCATGTAGTTGAGCGGTTTTGAGTGAGTTTCTTAATCTTGAATTCTAGTTTGATTGCACTGTGGTCTGAGAGACAGTTTGTTATAATTTCTGTTCCTTTACGTTTGCTGAGGAGTGCTTTACTTCCAACTATGTGGTCAATTTTGGAATAAGTGCGATGTGGTGCTGAGAAGAATGTATATTCTGTTGATTTGGGGTGGAGAGTTCTGTAGATGTCTATTAGGTCCACTTGGTGCAGAGCTGAGTTCAATTCCTGGATATCTTTGTTAACTTTCTGTCTCGTTGATCTGTCTAATGTTGACGGTGGGGTGTTAAAGTCTCCCATTATTATTGCATGGGAGTCTAAGTCTCTCTGTAGGTCTCCAAGGGCTTGCTTTATGAATCTGGGTGCTCCTGTATTGGGTGCATATATATTTAGGATAGTTAGCTCTTCTTGTTGAATTGATCCCTTTACCATTCTGTAATGGCCTTCTTTGTCTCTTTTGATTTTTGTTGGTTTAGACTGTTTTATCAGAGACTAGGATTGCAACCCCTGCCTTTTTTTGTTTTCCATTTGCTTGGTAGATCTTCCTCCATCCCTTTATTCTGAGCCTATGTGTGTCTCTGCATGTGAGATGGGTCTCCTGAATATGGCACATTGATGGGTCTTGACTCTTTATCCAATTTGCCAGTCTGTGTCTTTTAATTGGAGCATTTAGCCCATTTACATTTAAGGTTAATATTGTTGTGTGTGAATTTGATCCTGTCATGATGTTAGCTGGTTATTTTGCTCATTACTTGATGCAGTTTCTTCTTAGCATTGATGGTCTTTACAATTTGGCATGTTTTTGCAGTGGCTGGTACCAGCTGTTCCTTTCCATGTTTAGTGCTTCCTTCAGGAGCTCTTGTAGGGCAAGCCTGGTAGTAACAAAAATCTCTCAGCATTTGCTTTTCTGTAAAGGATTTTATTTCTCATTCCCTTATGAAGCTTAGTTTGGCTGGATATGAAATTCTGGGTTGAAAATTCTTCTCTTTAAGAATGCTGAATATTGGCCCCCACTCTCTTCTGGCTTGTAGAGTTTCTGCTGAGAGATCTGCTCTTAGTCTGATGGGCTTCCCTTTGTGGGTAACCCGACCTTTCTCTCTGGCAGCCCTTAACATTTTTTCCTTCATTTTAACTTCGGTGAATCTGAAAATTATATGTATTGGAGTTGCTCTTCTCAAGGAGTATCTTTGTGGCATTCTCTGTATTTCCTGAATTTAAATGTTGGCCTGCCTTGCTAGGTTGGGGAAGTTCTCCTGGATAATATCCTGCAGAGTGTTTTCCAACTTGGTTCCATTCTCCCTGTCACTTTCAGATATACCAGTCAGACGTAGATTTGGTCTTTTCACATAGTCCCATATTTCTTGGAGGCTTTGTTCGTTTCTTTTTACTCTTTTTTCTCTAAACTTCTCTTCTCACTTCATTTCATTCATTTGATCTTCAGTCACTGATATCCTTTCTTCCAGTTGATCAAATTGGCTACTGAAGCTTGTGCATTTGTCACGTAGTTCTCATGCCATGGTTTTCGGCTCCATCAGGTCATTTAAGGACTTCTCTACACTGGTTATTATAGTTAGCCATTCATCTAATCTTTTTTCAAGGTTTTTAGCTTCTTTACGATGGGTTCGAAATTCCTCCTTTAGCTCAGAGAACTTTGATCATCTGAAGCCTTCTTCTCTCAACTTGTAAAAGTCATTCTCCATCCAGCTTTGTTCCGTTGCTGGTGAGGAGCTGCATTCCTTTGGAGGGGGAGAGGCGCTCTGATTTTTAGAATTTTCAGCTTTTCTGCTCTGTTTTTTCCCCATCTTTGTGGTTTTATCTACCTTTGGTCCTTGATGATGGTGACGTACAGATGGGGTTTTGGTATGGATGTCCTTTCTGTTCGTTAGTTTTCCTTATAACAGTCAGGACCCTCAGCTGCAGTTCTGTTGGAGTTTGCTGGAGGTCCACTCCAGACCTTTTTTGCCTGGGTATCAGCAGCAGAGGCTGCAGAACACAGAATATTGCTGAACAGCAAATGTTGCTGCCTGATTGTTCCTCTGGAAGCTTTGTTTCAGAGGGGTACCCAGACATGTGGGGTGTCAGTCTGCCCCTACTGGGGGGTGCCTCCCAGTTAGGCTACTCGGGGGTCAGGGACCCACTTGAGGAGGCAGTCTGTCCGTTTTCAGATCTCAAACTCCATGCTGGGAGAACCACTACTCTCTTCAAAGCTGTCATACAGGGACATTTAAGTCTGCAGAGGTTTCTGCTGCCTTTTGTTTGGCTATGCCCTGCCCCCAGAGGTGGAGTCTACAGAGGCAGGCAGGCCTCCTTGAGCTGTGGTGGGCTCCACCCAGTTCGAGCTTCCAGCCCACTTTGTTTACCTACTCAAGCCTCAGCAATGGCGGACGCCCCTCCTCTAGCCTTGCTGCCACCTTGCAGTTCGATCTCAGACTGCTGTCCTAGCAATGAGCGAGGCTCCATGGGCATGGGACCCTCTGAGCCAGGTGCAGGATATAATCTCCTGGTGTGCTAAGACCATTGGAAAAGCGTAGTATTAGGATAGGAGTGACCGGATTTTCCAGGTGCTGTCTGTCACAGTTATCCTTGGCTAGGAAAGGGAATTCTCTGACCTCTTGCACTTCCCGGGTGAGGTGATGCCTCGCCCTGCTTCGGCTAATGCTCGGTGGGCTGCACCCACTCTCCTGCACCCACTGTCCGACAAGCTCCAGTGAGATGAACCCAGTACCTTGGATGAAAATGCAGAAATCACTTGTTTTTTATGTCACTCATGCTGGGAGCTGTAGACTGGAGCTGTTCCTATTTGGCCATGATTGTATATTTAGAAAATCCCCATCGTCTCAGCCCAAAATCTCCTTAAGCTAATAAGCAACTTCAGCAAAGTCACAGGATACAAAATCAATGTGCAAAAATCACAAGCATTCTTAGACACCAATAACAAACAAACAGAGAGCCAAATCATGAGTGAACTCCCATTCACAATTGCTTCAAAGAGAATAAAATACCTAGGAGTCCAACTTACAAGGGATGTGAAGGACCTCTTCAAGCAGAATTACAAACCACTGCTCAATGAAATAAAACAGGACACAAACAAATGGAAGAACATTCCATGCTCATGGATAGGAAGAATCAATGTCATGAAAATGGCCATACTGCCCAACGTAATTTATAGATTCAATGCCATACCCATCAAGCTACCAATAACTTCCTTCACAGAATTGGAAAAAACTACTTTAAATTTCACATGGAACCAAAAAAGAGCCCACATTGCCAAGACAATACTAAGCCAAAAGAACAAAGCTGGAGGCATCATGCTACCTGACTTCAAACTATACTATAGGGCTAAGTAACCAAAACAGCACGGTACTGGTACCAAAACAGAGATATAGACCAATGGAACAGAACAGAGCCCTGAAAAAATAATACCACACATCTACAACCATCTGATCTTTGACAAATCTGACAAAAGCAAGAAATGGGGAAAGGATTCCCTATTTAATAAATGGTGCTAGGAAAACTGGCTACCTATATGTAGAAAACTGAAACTGGATCCCTTCCTTACACCTTATACACAAATTAATTCAAGATGGATTAAAGACTTAAATGTTAGACCTAAAACCACAAAAATCCTAGAAGAAAACCTAGGCAATACCATTCAGGACATAGGCATGGGCAAAGACTTCATGTCTAAAACACCAAAAGCAATGGCAACAAAAGCCAAAATTGACAAATGGGATCTAATTAAACTACAGAGCTTCTGCACAGCAAAAGAAACTACCATCAGAGTGAACAGGCAAGTTACAGGATAGAAGAAAATTTTTGCAGTCTACTCATCTGACAAAGGGCTATTATCCAGAATCTACAAAGAACTTAAACAAACTTACAAGAAAAAAACAAACAACTCCATCAAAAAGTGGGCAAAGGAAATGAACAGACACTTCTCAAAAGAGACATTTATGCAGCCAACAGACACATGAAAAAATTCTCATCATCACTGGCCATCAAAGAAATGCAAATCAAAACCACAATGAGATATCATCTCACACCAGTTAGAATGGCGATCATTAAAAAGTCAGGAAACAACAGGTGCTGTAGAAGATGTGGAGAAATAGGAACACTTTCACACTGTTGGTGGGACCATAAACTAGTTCAACCATTGTGGAAGACAGTGTGGTGATTCCTCAGGGATCTAGAACTAGAAATACCATTTGACCCAGCAATTCCATTACTGGGTATATACCCAAAGGATTATAAATCATGCTGCTATAAAGACACACGCACATGTACGTTTATTGCGGCACTATTCACAACAGCAAAGACTTGGAACCAACCCAAATGTCCCACAATGATAGACTGGATTAAGAAAATGTGGCACATATACACCATGGAATACTATGCAGCCATAAAAAAGGATGAGTTCATGTCCTTTGTAGGGAGATGGATGAAGCTGGAAACCATCATCCTGAGCAAACTATCACAAGGACAAAAAACCAAACACCGCATGTTCTCACTCATAGGTGGGAATTGAACAATTAGAATACTTGGACACAGGGTGGGGAACATCGCACATTGGGGCCTGTCGTGGGGTGGAGGGAGAGGGGAGGGATAGCATTAGGAGATACACCTAATGTAAATGACTAGTTAATGGGTTCAGCACACCAACATGGCACAAAACCTGCACGTTGTGCACATGTACCCTAGAACTTAAAAGTATATATATATTAAAAAAAAACTTTCTTTAAGCCTGGCCATGCTGTCTTATGATAACATTATTTTTCCAAGTTCTATCTTTCTTTACACAAGGCAATGAAAGAATGTTTCTATTTCTACCATTCTACAGTGAAGGTATATTTGGAGGGCAAGAGAATTGTCTCTTAATAAGTGGAGCTAGAGTGCTTGACTATTGAGAACATATGGATCTCTGGGCACAAGCTACATTAATGCTGATGATTCTGGTAATGGCAACCCTTCTGCTCTCAAGATCTCAGAATGATCTTTGGAGAACTTCAGGCTTTATTTTCCACATAATCACTTTCTTGAAGTATTACTGAAATCTTTGCTTCCAAGGTATCAGGTAGTTTTCACATTATTTTTTTACAACATTGTTGAGCCAAGAAGAAAGGTGAATGGTCCTGCTCACTTAAGATTATATCCAAAGAAAGAATGTTCTAGGTGGCTGCCCTCCCAGCAGAAGTTAAACACTATATATGAATTTTAAACAGAACCCATCACTATATACGTCAACTCACCAAAGTGTCCTAATGCCTAAACACAACATCTCAGCTACATCAAGAGCAGTATTTTTTCTTTTTGAGACAGAGTCTCACTCTGTCAAGTGCAGTGGTGTGATGTTGGCTCACTGCAACCACTGCCTCCTGAGTTCAAGTGATTCTCCTGCCTCAGCCTCCCGAGTAGCTGAGATTACAGGTGCACATCATCACACCTGGCTAATTTTTGTATTTTTAGTAGAGACAGGGTTTCACCATGTTGGCCAAGCTGGTTTTGATCTCCTGACCTCAGGTGATCCTCCTGCCTCAGCCTCCCAAAGTGCTGGGATTACAGGCATGAGCCACTGCGCCCAGCCAAGAGCAGAATTTATTATACCTTTATGTTAGCACAGTTTTCCTCCTGTCCTCAAACCTAACTCTATATGACCAGTTAATAGAATAGAGAAGTTATCTACCCAGCAAGGGCTGGTAAGCATTGATAGTCTAGCGAGTTTCACCACATAATCACTTTAAAATGATGTGATACCTGAATGACTCTTCCTAACTGGGGAGACTGGCATTAAAAGGACACATCCCAGCTTCCACTCAAAATGTTCCAATACAGTGAACTTTCCAATCATAGAAAAAATAGCAACACGGGGCAGCATATACTCTCTCTGTATTTCTGTCTGTATTCATTGGCTTTTCAACACTAGAGTCAGCACCTGGCACAGATTAGCAACCAATACTTTACTGAGTTCTACTAAATAGAACTTGCTGCTAGAAGGTACATCTCTGTTCCCCTCCTTGCCTTTAAATCATTCAACCGCACATACTTAATTATCTATCTGCAGCAGGTACTATGCTAGGTACTATAGACCCTGCAATGAACAAAACAGACATATTTCCTGTACTGACATAGCTTATAGGTTGCTTTTTTGTGTCATATACTCTGGCTGCTTCTCTGAATCTAGGTAGAAAAACATTGTGCCACAAGAGAGTCACTTAAGGAATAAGGGCCTTAGGGATTTACATCATTTGTAACTGAGTTCTCCAAAAAGGACTGACCATGTGGACCAAACCAGATCAGCTGTACCTGGAGGCTGTCATTCCACAATTCTTACTGGGAAGGCAGCGCCTACAACACTCTTTCTTTGAATTTCTAGATAAATTATCTTGAAGAGGAGCATGTCCGTGTCTTTTATTTCCCCAGGAAATGTTTGAGAGTGATATGCTTTTTGAGCCCTTACATATCTGATAATATTTTTCTGTTATCTTTACATAAAAATAACAAGTTGACAGAATACAGAATTCATCAATCATAAGTCTTATCTTTTATATCTCTGTAGGTAATTTCTCCAGTTTTCTGACATTTATTTTCATTACAGAAAAATTTGAGAACAATCTAAATTTGTTCTTATTTTTAACTTTTCCCTTTCATATCGGTAAAATTCTTTATCACTGAAATTAATAAATTTAACAACATACAATTCACACACTGTACATTTGCCTGTATGAATCTCTCATTCTCATCGCCTCAAAATTTTCTCTTTAATTAAAAAAAGTTTTGCTATTGTACATTGGCTACTGACTTTGCTCTATCTAGTATTGTTAGTTCTTAAGCTAGATCTTTACAAATTATCTTCTGAAGTAACAATTTATTCTCTCATTTTCATGTTTTTATTCTTTTTCTTCATCAATTTTACCTTTATATTGCTGATTTGACTTTATGTTCTTTTCAAGGTAAATCTTTATTTCATATCTGTGTTTTTGGTCTCCTTAGGGTCACATGTTAACTTGTGGCCATTGATGGACAGCCAAACTTTTTCTGGTACCTTTGCTCTCCTTCTTAGATAGGTGTGATGGCCCAGCTAAATCATTCACATATGGCCGGGGTGCCTGCCCAGGTCTTGGTTAAATGAGTAATGAATGTGGATTGGTGTTGATTATAGAGACATTTATATGAGGTGGGGACTGAAGCCACCTGGTTCCTGCTTCTTCAAGGACTCCCAAACATGGTATCAATGTAAACTCTATGAAAATCCTCGTGCTATGCACTCAAATGTCTGATACCAGCCAGGTCAAAGGTGAGATTCTGCAGCATCATAACGTAAGCACTCACACACTGCCAGGGAAACTCTCTTCTGAAGTATCCAAGTGAAGAGAAAAGAGGATTTTAAAATGCCTACTTATCAGTAAAAACAATTGATCATTCATTTATTTTTCAAAATTGGAGTTTAGAACAAGCACATTTCTTGTGTCTTAAATGATACAGACAAGTTTCACAAAGTAACTCTGAAGATAATTTAGAAGATATTTCAAAGCCATTTTTGCTCCCTCTGCCATTGTAGATAAAAATTACTGGGCCATGGCCAGGAACGGTGGCTCACGCCTATAATCCCAGAACTTTGGGAGGCCGAGGCGGGCGGATCACTTGAGGTCAGGAGTTCGAGACCAGCCTGGCCAAAATAGTGAAACCTCGTCTCTACTAAAAATACAAAAATTAGCTGGGTGTGGTGGCACATGCCTGTAATCCCAGCTACTTGGGAAGCTGAGACAGGAGAATTGCTTGAACCCTGGAGGTGGATGTTGCAGTGAGCAGAGATAGCGCCACTGCACTCCAGCCTGGGTGACATAGCAAGACCCTGTCTCAAAAAGAAAAAGAAAAAAAAATACTTAATGGGCCATGGGGCAAAGAAGGGCATGATGGGAAACATAAACGGTGCAGTTTTTAATGTTCCTGGTGTATTTAGTGTTGAGGAGTCTAAGTCTAAGGGGGTGATCCTGTGGGTGAGGAAGAGAGAAATCTGAATCCTCTTCCATTAAAAGTCTGGTGTTGTGCTGGCCAAGCCCAGACGTAAGGAGAGTAGAGAACGGGAAAAATCATTCTGGCAGCATTGTGGATAAAGGATGGAATGAAGGCTGAAAGCTTATTTAGGAAGCAATAATTCGGGTGAGAAATTGGCCTACTGTGGCAATGTGAATAGAGAGTGAGAACATTTTTAGATATTTAGGTAATAGAATAAAAACAACTTAGCAACCAACTGATTGTAGGAGAAATATATAAAAAGAGCTTAGAATAACTTCCATTTTCTGGACTAAGTGATCAAATTGATGTTGAAACCAAAAGGGATATTCAAAAAAGGGGAGATTTTGAGTTGAAAGAGGGTGTGAACATAGAACACAATAAATTCACTTTGGACATGTTAAGTTTAAAGCACATATAGTTAGACTGAGGTGATTATTTCATGATGTATATGTATATCAAATTATAAAATTATGCACTTTATATACAACCCTTATCAAATATATTTTAATTTAAAAAACAATAAATATAAGGTTACCAGGTAGAGATATTCAACAAGATGCTAGATATACCGTCTAGAATTTTAGAGAGAGAATTAAAAAGAAGATACAGATTCTGAGGTCATCAGTATATTACTACCTGGAAAGATGACAAAAGAAGACACTAGGCAATGTCCTAGGTACACAGGGCACAACAGTAGAAAAAGAGACCAAGTCCCTACCCCGGGAAGATGACATTCTATTAGAAGAAGAAAAGCAATAATCAAATAGGAAAATACATAAGTTGTATAATTTTAGACTGTTGTTTAAAAAGGCTAATAAAAAAGGATGCTAAAACGTAAGAGTTGAATGAACAGAAAAAAAATTATTTGCAAAGAACCAAGAAGGAGAAGTTGAACTGAGTAGGTGAAGAAAAATCAAGGACCAGAAGTGACATGTCAAAGAGGAGTGATCAAAAGGACCAATGCTAAAGATATTAAACAATCAGTAAATTTTCTTCTTGATTGTGTTCAAGGGCTTATGGCTCTGTCTTTGTAATCAGAGCTGCCGGAGACAGAGCATATGGAGCTCTGTCTTTGCCATTCTGATTGCTGATTTTAAAACAAATCTTACCATATTTTTGATGTCTCATTCCTAAAATGTTCCTAAGAGTAAAACTGAGTAATTCTAAAGGAATTTAAAATTATATATTCTTTATCCAAGTTGATTGTAGCTATCTCATTTCTCAGGCAACGAAAACTTATCCCTCAGGACATGTGGAAGAAAAATGGATATATCCTGATGTTTCTCTCTTCGAATAAAAAAAAATCCTTTTCAGTTACAATACTTGCATATTCCTCTATTCGAAACTATTTTTTTCCTAAAAATACAATTTGTCTGTATGTTCGTAATAATGTTAAAAGTAAACTAAATTATTTTCTGTTCCTAGAACTATAAGTAGAAGTTCACAGTAGCAAGTTATTTTTATTTGCAATGCAGTTGTTTGTCTTAGATGTTGAATGTAACACCTTGAAGAGTCTTCTGAGGTATATGGTTTTGTTCTTCAAATTCATTATTTAGTTGCTTCTCTGTGTTGCTTAGAATAGAATCCGTGTGAGAAGTTTTCATCTTGAATGTACTTAATATGTAATTATATTTTAAATTCTGTCAGGTTTCACTAGTACTGTTAAAGCATTTAAGTGTGCATAAAAGCCCAATCGTTTGATCCATTTCCTTTTTCCTGGGAAAGAATTGGAGTGTCAGGATAGTTATATTTGAATTAGCTGTAATCCAAGCAGAAGCTTTTCTGTGGCATGCATTTTTTAGAAATGGCAGGGGAATAAGTTCAACAGTGGGCAGCATCACTTTGAAAACATGATTATTAATCTTTTTCTGAGCAAAAATGCAATAAAGAAATTGGTTCAGCAGGATGAGAGCCTAAACATTTTTGTATTTGTTGCATGGTGTGAGATGGAAAATAAAATGGGTAAGGTTATAACCAAAATTCATTCTCCCTAGGAAGTTTTCACTGTAAAGCATGGCAAATATATAATAAACTTTTATTTTTCCTCTTTGAACTTGAGAGAGCACCAACCCTTCACCTTGTTAAGTACAGAGAAAATAATGGCCTTTTGATGGGCTCTTGCTAGGTTGAACTAGAAAACCACATCACTAACAATCCTATTGTGATGGAAAAATAAGTGAGTGGAAGAATTTTGTTATATAGCTTCCAAGTGTTTCTAATAAAAAATCTCACTAATACACACAGACAACAACTATCTAGCAAAACTACTGCCCTAGAAAGGCACAAGACATTCATGCTTACTCACTCTAGTCATGTTTGGTGTGATCTTATAGAGCAACGTTAGGGAATTATATTTCTTTTCTTCAAAATTCACTCATTTTGTAAAAAGAGAAGACTTCATGACTCTTACAAGAAATAAAATGATACTGTTTTAGTGTTTTATTAGGTGATATATGAATAGTTAAATCATGTGAAGACACAAGAAATGATCACATCCAAAAGCTCTGAGAATCTATAAGGAACTTGCTATTACAGGGCAAAGTAGCACTGTATCTTCTATTGAGGCTTTGGTCCCAAACTTTAAAACTAATTCCTCCTGAGATGCTTAATTCTACGGAAAGCTTAACTACATCGACTAAGTGTAGGTTACCTGAACTTAAGGTTTGCTCTGGATTATTTCCAGCACAGATCCTGCAACTGCATCTTATTTTGTCACTATAATATGAGGGAAGGGTGCTGATGCCAGGAACTGTCTGTTTGCCAGCAGCGGCTAGAGGGAACTAGTTTGGTCCTATGTGTCAGACACTTTTAAGTCAGGGTACTATCTCCTGGGATGAAATGCTAGTTGAGAGTAAAAGGAGAGGTAGGGGAAGGAAAAGAGTGAGGGAGAGTGAGCAAGTGGGCTTATGATTTTTTACTTTAACATTGTCAGTTCTCCCTTCATTAACTCAATGAACAATATAATGTTCTTAAACTTAGTCAACCTACTGCACTGTCTCTTTTTTTCCCTCCTTAGGGAAATACTCACGGAGTTTCCGTAACTAAGGTAGGCAGAAAAAGAGCTTTGATATCTCCCATGAGGCTAACTGACAACATATATGTTTCTCATATGAGCCTTATAACTGGGCTGGCTCTGGTTTCATTGGATATGTGATTCAAATGCTCATAAAGTTCAACATAATAGAAGAGAATTAACATTTTATTTTCCCCCCAAATGACCCACTTATATTTATAATCATTTTTCTTTCATGTTTGAAAATCAATATTTCATTTTTTTTCTATTAGAAAAATGTACCAGGTCATTCAACACTGTGAACTGTAGGCCTCAGAAATGTAATAATTAAAATAAATGTTTTATGAATGCATGTTTGCTGTGGACTTTGGAAAGGGAAAATTTCATGGTAGCTCTTCTATTCCTCACTAAATTTTAATAAACTTGTTATTCCAAAATATTTCCCTGAACACATTGAATTCTAATTTTTTTTTTTTTTTTTTTTTGAGACGGAGTCTGGCTCTGTCACCCAGGCTGGAGTGCAGGGGTGCGATCTCGGCTCACTGCAAGCTCCGCCTCCCAGATTCACACCATTCTCCTGCCTCAGCCTCCCAAGTAGGTGGGACTACAGGCGCCCGCCACCGTGCCTGGCTAATTTTTTTTGTATTTTAGTAGAGACAGGTTTTCACCATGTTAGCCAGGATGGTCTCGATCTCATGACCTCGTGATCTGCCCGTCTCGGCCACCCAAAGTGCTGGGATTACAGGCGTGAATCACCGTGCCCGGCCGAATTCTAATTATTTAACCCTTTGAAATGTCCTGTTCTCACTCCATTTGTAGTCTAACACATATACCTGAATTGTTTTTGTTTCCTTCTTTCCACAAGGGTAAAAACAAATAAAACATGAAATTGCTCTGTTCTGGGCAGAACTTTGGTGCTGAGATTGCAGGTTTAACAATTTCAGCATTCTAACCAAGTGCCATTTTACTGTCCCGATTTCAACTGTTCCAAGAGTAGGAAAAAAATCTTTTCTAAAACATATGCCAGAATTTGGGATAATAGTGTGTCCATGTTATAAAATACACACCAAAATGCAACAGAATCTACAAGCTGATGTCAATTTGTCTTGGAGAGATTAGAGAAATTCAAAGCTTTCTCAAAAGAAATAACATACAATTCCATTCTATTTTAATACAGCACCAAATGAGATGTAATTTTAAATACTTAAAACATAACCACAAAATAATAGATTTGGAATTGTATTTAATATTTGTGCATTTAATTCATGCAAATAAAAATATAAATCAAACGGCTTTAAGAATCTTTATTAAAGGATTCAGCATTAACTGCCGAATATACAAAAGTTTATGAAAAAAATCAAAGGACTAGATGTAGAATCTCAACATTTTTAGCACTGTAGAAGTCTTTAATGAGCAAAAGACAGTTTCGGTATTAGGGGATATTATGAGCTGACTGATTTAGAGGTATGCAGTTTACTCACATTGAAGTAAAAATAGTTACTCTCTTAATGTGACGTCTTACCTGGACACTCTCAACCTTTGTAAGATATTTCTAGGTCTAACTTGTCATATTTTAAAGTAATTTAAAATAATGTAAAGATTTAATTTATAATTTAATCATTTAAATTATTAAATGATTAAATTATTTAAATTATTAGATTATTAAATAATTTAAATTATTAAATTATTAAATAATTTAAATTATAATTTTGTAATTTAAAGATGTAATTTTAAATACTTAAAACACAACCACAAAATAACTTTAGTAGATTTGGAATTGTGTTTAATATCTGTGCATTTAATTCATGCAAATAAAAATATAAATCGAATGGCTTTAAGAATCTTTATTAAGATTCTTACCTGTATACTCTCAACCTTTATAAGATATTTCCAGGTCTAACTTGTCATATTTTAAAGTAATGTCCTGGATATTATCCCTAAAAAAATCTATAATTCATGCCTAGTTTTTCTCACTTCTCCAAATTTCAAAGTTCAGTAGCGAGAAAATAGGTCACAGTATCTAAGTGTATGAAATATTGTATGTGGCTAAGTGATCTCCAAAATCTTGTGTATCTTACGGGCCATACTAAGGAAATGGACAGAGTTGTAATGACATTCCTTGCATGCAAGAATATTTGTATGACTATTTCTTTGATTGCCCCAAGTGGGTCTAGGTCCTGGTAGGAACCTAGTTCTATAGAAACCAGGTTTTTTGGAGAGCATTTAAAAAATATGTTTGCAAAGGTACATGTAGGTAATAGACAACAACAAGGGAGAGTGGAGTACCCACAAACTGGAGAGGGAAGGTTGACATTAACCCTAAACAAAAATAAGGATTGTGTTTGCCAGCAGCTTTCAATAAAGTCTGTGGAGAGAGGGTGGCCTGACAGGAACCGAGACCTTTGGCCATGGGATGCAGCCAGCCCATGGCAACCCCACAGACAGGGAGCTCAGGCATGACTGCGATGACCTTACTTTTCTCCTTTCCTTCAATTGCCCCACCCAACAAAAAGCTCCAATGTCATAGAGTGAAGAACAGATGTGTAGGAGTATAAATATGCTATTTAGCACATATCCCAAACTATGCCAACATCCCTGTGTTCTCGATTTTGACTATGCATATGGAGGATATATGATTGAAGAATAATTTTTGCCTTAGGTTCAAGAATACTTAATTATGCCTTATAATGCATGATGAGCATAGTCATTTTTAAGTCACTTAGTCTTCTGACCTCACTCAGACACTGCCTTTATTTTTTACTGTTCTAGCTTTAAAATCAACTTTTCTATCATTAACTTATTCAATGACATCTGTTCTCCCCACTCTACCATTGAGGCACTGTGTTAAGTCTACTGGTAAGGAGATGAACATAACACAGTCTTTGCCCCTGCACTGTCCAGTAGTCAAGATTTATATAAAGATAAAAACTCCCAATATTATAGTGTAACAAGAAAGATATGAGCATATATTCACAGGTCTGCCTCTATGGAGTGTCTAATTTGCAGTAATGTTTTATAGAAAACAAAAACTTTAAGTCTGCCTTCAAGACAATTTCGTTTCTACTTATTTAATAAAATGGCAACCTGATTATGATTAGGTTTCTCTTATGAGTCTGCATGTAAGAAATAATGGCTGGCAACGTAGACTCAATCATTTAACCTCTAAAAAATTTATTTTTCATCTGAGGTTGGTTAATGTGAATCCACACTGGAAAGACAGATCTAAAGTTAGCATGGTAATATTTTGAGACTTTATGTTTTGAATAGGATTTCAGAGCAGGGTTATTTCTATAAGATATTTTAGGCCATTTTTAGTGGTCTCTTAGGAGGAAGTGAGCAAATGTTTTCCAACATTTTGTGCCATTAATTTACTATTTAAATTATTATATTATTGGCACAAAATGAAAGAAGCATGAGTGAATTATGAAAGCATAAAATGTGTGACTGTGTGTGTGAGAGGGTGTGTTAGATGTAGATTGCAAGTACTGGAAATGTAATACAATTGACAAATAATTATATACATTGTGAATTATACATCAGAGTTCAGTTTGTTTTATAACAATATAATATGGTAAATTACTCACAGGGTAAAACATACAAATAAAAAAAGAAACTGAAAAATGGGAGAAATTGGGAGGGAATCACCATATCCTAGATGTTAAAAACAATATTGCAAATGAAGAGTATCAGCACCATGGAGAGTGACACACACCCATGAATCCTTTCAGTCATGTCTGTGACCTAGGATTAGGTTCTCTTCCTGATACTATTTCTAGTAACTTGACAGACCCTTGTGCAACTTCTTTCCATCAGAACTGAGGGGTTTTATCTATAAGATAATAAATCTATATTTTAAAACTAGCTTTTAGCACCAGAAGTCTTTATTATCTTGTACAGAAGCCCATTATTAGGATAACTATTTTGGTTTGAAAGGTGATGTAGGGATCATACCTATTCTACTTACCTCTATTTCTCTGTCTTTGTCTCTATGGCCTCTCATGCATCTCCAAAGAACACAATTTTGTTAATCACTGAACCAATAATCTGATGAATTATTTCAGTTATAGCATTCTTGGGATTAAAGCAGGAGTAGGTTGGCTGAATACTAAGCTTGTCTTCAGTCTTGTTTGGATTAAATGACCCAGCCTCCTTTTCTGGAAAAAAAAAATATATATATATACTGTTTGTCCTGTAAAGTACTGGCTGGCCACACCTATGGAGGGAAATATCTGAACCTACCACTTATAGAGAGCCAACCATACTTAATTTTCTGAATGATCATGTGTGACTTGATTTGAGCAGGTTTGCTTCTATCTCAGATAGATCCTCCATGTACTACTACAGAGGATTCACTTATCTGTCTGCACAAATTTTTAACAGCTTGTAAATTTTCATGGCTCCTGTTTACACATTTCATTGTCACATTTATAGCATGCCAATTCCTTGAATTAAAGTACCAGAGCCAGGGGGCATATTTAAATTTTTTATTTAAAAATGATACTGCCTACCTTGACATTTCTTTTAGGCAGAGCTATTGCTTTTCAGTCTCTTAGCTGAACTTATTTGAATGCTTTAAAGCTAACATCAATTTTCTACTAAGCAATGTCCAGGAATATGCTCAAAGTGTACATAGTGTTTATATAAGACATTAATTGTTAAAGTAAACATTTCATGGATGCAGCTATTCCTGAAACATAGCTGATATCCAAGACAGATGTGAATGCACACCAAATCATGACTATACAGGCATTCCCAAAGTGCTCAGTTTAAGTTAGCAATATGGTTCCAGTTTCTCCAAATTTTCCAAATTTTAATGTTTCAGGAAGATAACTTTTTAATTATTACAAATTAGTTTTGATATGGCAGAGGATGGTACACATTTTTATTCTCCTTTAATGATTTTAGGTGACAGTGGTTATCCTTTGAAAAACTACTTAATTACTTCTTCGTCTCATCCCTAGACTCCTGCTGAAAATAGAATCAATATAAGTTATAATAGAACTCAATGAGTGACTAGAATGATAATGAAGAATGCATTAGGAATCTTTATAAATGGGATGTGAATGCCCAGTTCAATCTAGTGGAGGCTTACCATGCTGCCCTTCAGATGTTTGAAAGCTCTATATTATTTAGCAAGACCACTAAATGTGGCTTATCTTTCAAAAGAAGGTGCAAAGATTAATGCAACTCACCAAATGGCTGAAGTAAATGACCATGATGATGTGTGCTTTTCCAAAATTTGTTCCAAATAGGAAAGTGGAGTTAACAATATTGAAGCAATGTATTGACCTTTATTTTAAACGGAGAAAAAAATCTCTCTTAACTATAATATTTAGATAATTATTTTTATTACAGGAGTGAATTATGCACCACGGTTATATTTCACCAATATGTAGATGCTTTCCAGGAAACGCTATGAAAAAACATACTACTTTCATCTGAGGCATTTCTTTCCTTCAAGCAGAGGCTGGAGATATTTTAACTGTGAAGTTTCACTGAAGATATGTCTAGTGGTTGAGGTATGAAGGATTCTCCAAAGTAAGTGACTAAAGTGTGATTATTGGCTGGATACACGTTAGGCACTTAGAGACTGATGTGAACCTTGTGTCTCAATCAATGGAAGGCACTTTTGCCTTCTCAGCTATGCATTCACTTCTTTGGGGCAGTGATGAAGGGACATATTATTAATATTTTTATGGCTTTCTTATACTTCTTGCAAACTAATTTAATGTTGTTAAGTAGCCAGAAAAATAAAGACGAAATATGTTTAAACACTCTGACAGTGTTAGACTGCCTCCTTGGAGGAAGCTAAGAGAGTTTTCAAAACTCCCCCATACTATTGGGTAAAGGAAATAATCATTCCAAAGTTTGAGGTTTTACTCGTGAAGCCATTTGGCTACCAGAGTATCTAGATGTTGTTCATTGAAAAATAGTTGTGATAGTTTGGATTGTACAGTTTGTATACATATATAAAAAATACAAAATATAATATTCACTATATCTAGCACACAATATAATATATACATTTAATATATATTTTAAGACATGTATTTGAAAAATATTTTATATATATAATACATATATATAATACATGCCAAATAATGATATTTAAAGATAAAAAGAATGAATAATTTGGTCTTTGAGTGTGATAGAGTCTTAAACTGATATCCTTGTCTACTGAACTAAATTCACACTGGTTCTCCCAGGAATGCTGGTTCTCCCAGTAATGCTCTAGATTTCTGACTTTAGGAAAATCACTCAGTATTTTTTTTAACTCCAGTCTCTTCATCTGTACAGTGAGATTATATTACAAACCAATGATTACTAACCTGTTGACCATATGTTCCTGAGGGTTGCTGAGTTTTAAGTTCTCAATTCCAAATTGGCACCAATCTTTATTTATAAATATCTAATGACTGCTCATAACACATTGAAATATATTTAATGTAATAAAATTTTTCAAAAACGTATCTGAATTTACAGTGGCTATTTGTTATAATGTAATTTCTCAATCACTTGACACTAGCAGAATCTGCAGATCTGTAAGATTTTTGTTTTGATCCTAAAAGGATCCTCACACTTGAACACATTTGGCAATCACTTGAAAAAATTACCATTCAAGTCAGTTCTAACATAGCACAGTAAGTCCTTGAGTAGTGTTTTGTTCAATGTTGTTTTCCTTTGTTGAGAAATAAAACTAACTCTCAGCTGGAACCATTGTTTGTGGAGTTTGCACATTCTCCCCATGTCTGAGTGGGTTTTTACCTACTACTCTGGTTTCCTCCCACATCCCACAGATGTACACATTGGTGAATTGGCTGTCTACATTGTCCCCATCTGGGTGAGTGTGGATGTGTGTATGAGTTTGCATTGCAATGGGACATTGTCCTGTTCTTGACTTATGTCCTAAACTGCTTGATGGGCTCCAACCACCTAGACCAGGAACTGGAATACATTGATAATAATTATCTTGTTTTCATTCATCTTTCTTAAATGTAGGAATAACTCACATTCATTTCAACATTTAATGTAGAAGTGTTTTAGTCTTTAGATATTTGGTGATATTTTGTGACCAGAAATATGTCATAGGAATTTAACTCTTGTTTGTATCAATTAGCTTATGGTAAAATTGGTTTATTATACAACGTTTGCCTTAAAGTTGAAGTTTTCAAGAACCTACTGATGACATTGAGAATTTACTGTTGTCTAGAATTTCAAGATAATTTCATCATGTCTATTATGACTTGATTCAAACAAAAAGTATACCTAGTAAAATGAATTCTATCTTATGGAACAGTTTTATACTATATAACCTCTAAAACTCAAAATGTGATCCTTTTCATGGCCACTGTTAGAGTGGCCATGTTAGACAATGCCTTGGTTTATTACACTTACAATGTTTGACATCAGAAAAGACAAAGAATCCCATAAGTAAAGCATGGGAGTGTTGACCCAGTGGATGCAGAGCAGCCCTTTGGTTATGTATGATTCACATACCAGTGGACCGTAGCACGATTCTTTAATGTTGAATCTGATATACATTCCCTTCTTTAACATTTTAGTATCCAAATAATAATTAGGCAAATATGACCAAGACAGGTGGTCACATTTCTTTTTGACTCATGATAGTTAAAAAAAAAAAAAAAAAAAAAAAGGAAAATGTTATCATGATCTTTCTATCTTTAGTGGGCCTCTCTGCTATGTCACATATTTCTGAGACCTTGTCATTCTGGAATCCATAGAGTGTCACATTAATAATTGTTTGGTCTCAGACATCTCTCATAGAATTTTAAAAACTCCTATCATCCCACCAATTTTCTTCTAAAGGGTACTGGAAGAAACTGGAATAGAAATATCTGTGCGTTGAAGACTCATTGGAGTAACGGCACACATAATGTCCTAATTCTAAGAACTATCCTTTAAACCCCAATCCTGCATTTGTGTATCCATATATGTTGAGTGTCACCCCACACATTTACCCATAAAGGATCTGACCTCAGTTTAGTTGATTAGGTTTTCTCTCATACAAGTTTTTTAATGGGAGCAATGGAGTGCTGGTGCATTAATGGCTCTGGAGCTAAAAGTTCATGTGGAATAGGAAGGTAGTGCTTATTTTCCACAGTACTCTTAGTGAAACATAAATGGAAGTTTGCAGAGGGAAGGAAAGCAATATGTAGTGATAAAAACACATAAAAAACAAAGGTAAACTGTTTTCTGAAGTATTTTTTCCTCTATCCAGTAAACATTGATGGTACTTCTTTTATTTTTTAATGAGTTGCCTTTCTATGTGCCAATATATTCCTCCTCTTCCTTTTGCTTATTTGAATGAGAATTTCTTGCAACAGAAAAAGTCTTTATTACCTAACCCAAACTCTCATATGCTAAAGGATAAGCCCATCATAGTCTACTTGGTGGTGTTGCTAATACCACCTTTTTGCTTCTGATGTTGGCATGAGACCCATTCCTTTCAAGATCCCTGGGGAATGATTCCACCTGTATAACAAGGTCTATTATCTCTTTTCCACTCTAAAGAATTATGTACATTTCAATTTCTTATCATTTCCATTCTCTCAGACTGAAATGGGAAAAAATGATCTCCCTTTTTACTTTGCTAATAAGCTCACAAAGTCCTCCTGCCTTGTACTCCCAATTTCCTGTAAAGATTTTTATAATCTGGACCTTTCATTTTAAAACCCCTTTTTGGGGGGAGTGGGGATAGAATCCCTTTCTTAAAACACTGAGGAATGAGTCACAGGAGCTATCTTGAGGGCCAACTTCAGTAGACTGCATCATGCGGTTTCAAAATATGTCTGCTTCAATCAAAACCTACTGACAGTGAGTCAAATGTGTATTTTCTGATTCCCTTCCCTTAGGATAACTTACTTCTCACAAGGCCTCTTGATTGTTCATGCACATAAACTCTGATGGATCCATTTCAACAATTTTAAAAACGTAGACAAGTCTGAATCCACAGAATTGCAGACTTTCATCTCTCAAGCTTTGATTTCCGTTGAACCATTTTGATATTAACTCTTCACGGCATAAATTAAACTATACGTGTCTTTGAGCAGCCAGAAGACCTGTCACAAGAACTAAAGCTGTCAATTACCTACTGCTTATCTTCAAGCCTGAATATTGGTTTAGTTATGTATTTCTAGACTTTGTATTCTGTCAACCTACTCTGTTCACTCCATGCTAAAACTCACAGATACCAACTGCTGCCTATAATCAAATGCTCTTCACTGGTCTCATGGTAGCTGTTTTCAGAGTCATACTGGAGGTCTAAGGTCTTCTGTTCTGTGTCAACTTCTAATTTGGTGAACATGCACCTTGTATTTACCGGGATCATTTTTAAAAATATAAAAATTATTTGAACACAAATTAAAAGTTTTTGATTCCTCAAGTTACAAAATAAATGCATAAATATATCAAAACATAATACATAATATGTGGCTTATTTTGAAGTTGTCTGAAGGTAAAATAAGAAAAATCTATCTACACTTGAAGAAACAGTTCATAAAGACTACAGATATTATATAATAAATGTCTTTAAAAGAAATCAAGATCTAAAAATACAGAGAGTTTCCTCCACAAATTTGCAAAACTCTGTGATAAGGTTTAGAATAGCTTATTTAAGATTCACCAAGGTTTCATCAGAGCTGTTATGAGATTTTTTAAAATTATTTTTATTTCCATAAATTCTAGATTTATGTGTTATATATCTAGGAACATAATTTATACTGTCTATAAGAAAATCTACTGAAACATTCCTAGCCTACTATTTCTGGAAATTAACTTCAGGATGTTAGAATGTCTGGATAATATTTCCTCTTCCTTTCCCCATTCCTGCCACAGAATTGCTTATTATCTGATGGGAACCAAAATAATTTGGTATTATTTACAAAAGGGCGGTGAGACTGATATTTAACTTCTTGCCCCTCCTCCAGTTAGATCAACGCAGCCAGAAACTCTTACTGTACAACTGGCGGTTTCCATATGGTAATGGGAACAGTCCACTCAATTTAGATTCAAATGTACTGGTCATTTATTGTGAGCTGAGTATTGGGTAAGCACTTTTACATAAAGTGTGGTTTGCAACCCTGAGAGAAACTAGGTAGGGCTCATGCTCCCTTTTCAGATGAGGTCACCCAGCTGGTGACTGTATTTGAAACCCAATGTCCTTGACAGTCTATGTAGCTCTGCTTTAGAGGGAATAGCCTGGATGGCAGGTAATAAACTGCATGAGGACCTCATTAGGAGGCTCTGTGCTTAACCTTAAAAGGTCACTTTAGATCTCCAGTACATTAGGCAGTTTCTTGGCTGGCCACCTCCTTCACATATATTTTCCATTTTCTTTAGGTATTTTACTGTCTTACTATCTCATCTTCTGGGAAGAGAGCAGGAATATCATTTCTAAAGTTGTGTTACTGCAGGAAGGAGTATGAAGATAATATGTAGAAATAAATGTCGATTTTTTTCCTGGAAAAAAATATTTTTTATAGCATAAGGCTAATGTCCTCTCAGTGAGTGAGCATTTATAGATGGCTTGGAGGAAACAGGATAATTGAGCCAGCAGAGAGATTAGGTAGTACAGCATTTTCATTCTTCCTAGGAGAAAACCAAAGCTCAAAGAAAGGTAATGAATTCCTTAAAGGACTGTAGCTAGATAATGATGGCACAAGGACACACACCCGGCGCTCCTGACTCCTTATCAATACTTTTTCTTCAGTTTATTACCCTAATACTGCTCTTTCTATAAGTGGATCTTATAAGTACACTGGCTCTTTTTTTTATTTAGAACTGTACATCTATATATTCAGGCCATTATTTATCAAAGCCATTACAGAGACAAAAGACAGATTTGATAACAAATTACTGGACAGGCTATTTTCTCTAATCACATTTGCAGGAAAATTAAACAGTAGCTAAAAAAGGAGATTAGAAGAAGCCAAACAGCACTATCCAATTCTCTATATAGGACAAATTTGGATTTTATTTTTGGCATAAACATCAGCATTAATTGGTCAAAATTCTAAGTTCACTTTTTGTGCCAGCTACAACATAATAGCTGTGGGATTGCTGTCCAGGTGACACTGTCCTTTCCAATCTAGTTATTCTCTGGGCTTGAGCCCAAAGCTTTCATCCCTAGAGAATTGAAAGCTGATTGCACATTATATTACATAAGCATTGGAGACACACTGAACCCTTTCTCCACCATCAAAAGGAACAGGCCACCAGAAGGCTTTGAGCAGCCTTGGCAAGTAGTTAAGCTTTATGTGAGGCTGAGTATAATGAGTAATTCCACTCCTGTGCAAGAAGAGATTTGTACTTCTCTAAGCAAATTGGCTTGAAAGAAACCACGGTGGTGTCCTCTAATAGGGCACATGATTTCTTCTGCAGCAATTCTACATCTGTCACTGTGCTTTCTGAGTAGAAGTTTTTTCTAAATACTGGTAAAACAAATCCTTAGAAAACTACACTTGGTATTTGGGAAATATGCTTGAAGAGCAATCTTTCCCTTTTCCAACCTTCAATGTAGGGTTGTTCTAGGGCACATTTATTGGGGTACAAAATAGTTCATTTTTTTCTCAGAATATTGTGGGGCAAAGCCTACTATGCATTCGATGCTTCAGATTCGACAGGAAACAAGACATTTTCTCCGATCTCAGGGAACTCTTTATAGAAAAAAGAAAATACAAATATAAGTCTTTCTTTTATCCAATTACACACTGTCAGTAGCTGACTGATCTGAGATTTGAGCTCAAGCTGAGTTTGATTCCAGAGCCTAAATGCTTAACTACTATGCCATCCTGCTTTTAAATGACATATGTTGGGACTTAATCTTGCTCTTTAAGTCTTTCTAGATCTTTTATGAACTATAAATAAACAATTATTTGAAAAGAAAAGCTAGCATTCTCTGGATGCTCTTGTTTTGTTTTTTATTATTCATGAACATTTAAAAACACATACCCTGTATTTGCCTAGAGGCAATGAAAACACAAAGGATACAATATTTTAAATTTTAGTTAAACTCTTTATATTATCTGCTTGTGCACACAGGAGTTGGGAAAGGGGCTATGGAGGCAGGTACAATCATGGGCAAGGCTTTATTCTAGGCTACTCTGGATATGAGCTTGCAGTGTGTCCACTCACATTTGCTGTTTTAGACATCCCACAATTAATAGCTTAGAACCACTAATCAACAGGTGATTAGGTCAAAACTGAAGTGTGATATGTTTGAAGTTAATTTTCACTTAAATGGAAAACTATATAACATCTGAAAGAAGCCAAAAGGAAACACTTATCACTTCACCCTATCAAAAGGCTTTAAGCTATTATTTAATTTCCACCAAATCACTTTGAGGCTCAGAATTTTCATCTCTGTTTCACAGATAAGAAGGAGAAGAAACTATCGGAGGTTCAACATCTGGCCCTAGGCCATGTAACAAATCAATATCAGAGTAGAGATCAGAACTCTGCAAAACTTGGGTCCTTTTGATTTTTCTACTTTGAGGACAATGCATCTTAAAAATTGACCCAGTCTTTGAAAAGCCAGGCTCCTTAGTAAAGTCCTTGTGTTCTTTGTAAGTCAAAAATCTTCTGACTTTTAGTTCAGGCTATTTGGAAACTCCTTACTCTCCAGAAAGCATTGAGGAAAAAAAATGTATCAAAAAATAATGGTGGAAATTGAAGTGACACAAAACCCCAAGCTTTTGGATTTAGTTCTCAACCCTGCCTGTCTAACATCCTCAAAACGAATTTACCTCTTTATTTGGCAAAGTGTATGTCTTAGATTGCCCCAGTAGTATTGTGCCATACTTCTAATTGACTTTTGAGAATAATCTAGGCAGGTACAACTTCTTTTTTTCAATCCCTTCTTCTAGGGTACAAAAATCAGCAAATTAATTCATTTTGAGGAAGGAGTAATTTCTTCCATTTTTCTAACACAGCCATTCCGACACAGGGGTAAGCAAAAGTGACTAACAACTAACATAACTTTAATCATGAATATGCAAGTGGTGACCTAATTCCCTTTCTCCTCCTTGCAGAGACATTGATGCTCCTCTCAACCTCATTTGTACCAAATTGCAGATGATGTGTATACAACCCCATCGTTTGACACATATACACATTTTGAGTACCTGGGAAACAAAAGGTCACTAAAGCCAATTAGAGCAAGAAAAAAACTGCTCATAAACCACCAGGAGGTTCATAAGATAGGGGATAGGGTGGAGAGGCAGGGAAGGCAAGGCAGACTGAAGCAGAAAGGGAAATAATAGCTACAGAGTATCCACTGGTACCTAGTGATTACCCAAGGGGAGGGAAGGCTTTCTAGTTACTTCTCTTCTTGTGTCTGCTGCCTATTATGCTCCACTCCATCCTTAAATGACAATTCTACTTGATTCCTTGAATTGGATATATTAATATAAAATATGTCTTCAATTTTTCTTTGTGGCTATGTAACCAGGTTTGAAATTTTCCTATAGAATATTTGTATTCTTTTTCCTCCTTGGGAAAAAAGTCAAATATCATACTATTTATATACATTAGTTGTCTATTGTGCTGAGACCACTTACCCCCAAATTTACTTGCTTAAAATAGCACATGCTTATCATCTCATCATGTTAAGGGAGCACAGCTTATCTGGGTCCTTTGTTTTAGGATCTCTCACCAGGCTGCAAACAAGATTTTGGCTAGGGTTATCATCTCATCTGAGGGCTCAACTGTAGAGAGATCAGCTTCCAAGCTCACTCATTTTTGTTCCTTGAGAGCTGGTGGCCTGAGAACCTCAGTTCTTCACTGGTTGTTGCCATCCAAAATTTATTGCCACATGAGCCTCTTCAGCTTGCTTTATCAGAGAAAACATGTGAGAAGGGTCAGAGAGAGAGAAAGAGAGAGAGAGAGAGAGTATGTAGGCAGACAAGATAAAAGTTTAACATCTTTTGTAATCTTATCATGGAAGTCACATTTTACCACTTCTTTGGTACTTAAGGGAGTGGATTACAGAAAGCCTTACATAATATCAGGATGTGGGAGTCATTAGGGCCAGGTCAGAAACTGCCTACCACAGCATGTTTAGGTTTTAAATAGCAAGTATATTTTTTTTTTCCTAAAATGTATTATAAGTCTGAAAATAACTGTTAGATGACTCAATTATGTCAGAGGTGGTTTTGAATTCTACAGTTATTAGAATTAGTTATATTATCTCTTCCTACTTATGATAGTTAATTCCATGTGTCAACTTGACTGGGCTAAGGGATGCCCAGACAACTGGTTAAACATTATTTCTGGGTGTGTCTACGAGGGTGTTTCCAGATAAGATTAGATTTGAATCTGTAGACTGAGTAAAGAAAATCACTCTCACCAACGTGGGTAGACATCATTGAGATTCAATTGCTGACAGCCAGAAAAAAAAAAAGTGGAGGAAGGGCAAATTATCTGTCTCTCCTTGAGCTGGGACATTCATCCTCTCCTGCTTTTGGACATCAGCTCTGCTGGTTCTTGGGTCTTGGGACTTGGACTAGGACTCACACTATAGACTCCCATGGTTCTCAGGCTTTTGGGCCTGGGCTAGCACCAACAGGTTCCTTAGGTTTCCAGCTTGCACATAGCAGATCATGGAACTTCTCAGCCTCTATAATTTTGTCAGAATTCTTCGCGATACATCTCTTTGTTTTTTATCTTTATATATTCTATTTGTTCTGTTTCTCTGGAGAATTGTGATTATTATGCAAATTAGAGGAGATGAGCCAATAGTACATATATTCTTCCCCCAACTCCTTGTCAGTATCTTAGGGTGACATACATCAGAAATTGTTAAAGCCTCACTTCTGACATATTAATCCTTATGAGGAAGGATCAGTGAAGAGTTGTGCCAGCTTTTGATGATCAGAAGCGTAAGCATGTGTGAGGTGGAGGTAGGAGTTCTGTGAGAGGTAATCAGGGAGTACTGCAAGAAGGCCAAGCCCTGACAGTAGTCATTACCACTCTGCTTTGAATTCAACCTCCCACAATACGCCTCATACAAACAGACAAAGTAATCAATAGAGTCCCAGCATATTTGTTGTCATTTCACATAAAGCTGGCCACGATTAACCTGAGGATAATATTCATTTTGAATCTCTCACCTAATAATCAGGGTAGAAAAGAAAGGAATTGGTGATTTTATTATATATTTGCTTACTGCATCTAATAAATAGTCTCTGGATCCCTTTTCAAAGCATGTGATAATAATATTTAATTCAGTTTAACCACAAGGACAGATAAAGAAGGATTTAGAAAGGCTAGTTCTTAATTTCTCAGATAAGATTGGAAGCCATTTTGTAACAACAGAACACATATCTTCATACCAAATTTCAAAAATGAGGAAAAGCAGAGCAAAGAAACATAGCTTTCAGAAATAAGTTCTGCGTTATTGCCTAGACAAGTTCAACTAGAGGTCCTTAGGTCATTTCATTAATTAGCATGTGTTTGTATATGATGAGTGGACTATTCATACTTTAATTACTTAATGAAAAATAGGTCAGCTTCTATTCTTCAAGAGTTTATGGGAAACAAAAACATACATGCTGTTTCACCTATTAAATATATATTTATTGAGAGCTGACTTTATACTACTGATTTGTGCTAATTGTTGGATAAAATAATAAAATACATTAAGAAATTTCCTCCTTTCTGGAGCATATATAAATGTCAGGGAAATAGATAATAAACAAATAAATACTTAAAACAATTACAGATTGTGATAAAATACAAAAAAGAAAAACTGTGTGGTATGTTAGAGAATAAAAACTAATAGCTAGTTAGTCACAAATAACTCCTCTAAAGGGGTGAATTTAGGCTGAACTTGGAAAGAAAAGACATGTGAAAGCTATGGGAATGGTATTTTATGGAGATGGTTTAGCAAAGGTAAAGACTTTATAGACAACACTTGACTTGTTCTAGAAACAGAAAGTCAGTGTGACATTAGCACCAATAATTACAGGGAGGAGTAGAGGCTGGAGACAGTTTTCATGTGTCTTATAGTCATGGTAAGACTTTGAGTTTTATTCCAAGTACAATGAAAAGCCATGAAAAGTTTTTAACTGAGGGAAAGGGCGTCTCATACACATTTTAAAAGTACCACTCCATTGTTTCTGTAGAGAATGGATTAAATGTAGGCAGAACTAGGGTGAGTGCATAGCAGCTTATTGAAAATACCCAGAAAAGAGATTGTGGTGGCCATGGAATGAGAAGGGACAAATCCAAAATATATTTGCAAGTAGGGACTTCCTGGTGGTTTGAATGATGTAAAAGGAAAAATCAGGAAATGTTTCCCAGGTGTCATGCTTCAGTCCCTGGGTTTATGATGGTAGCATTCATTGAGGTGGAGGTATGTATATGGTGGAGACAGAGGGGAGGCAATTAGGAGTTCAGATATGTTAATAATTTGAAAACACATCACACACTGCATGAAACCATAAAAATACAATAATTGAAATGTCTTCAGTTGTAGAGATGATACATATTGGCTAACTAGAAAAGCTAAATTTGATACAGTTTCTGAAAGAGGTGGTACATAAGTTATAGTTGAAAGGAGAGGGATGCCTCACGAACAACAGGAGGAGCAGCAACGTACATTCCTTGTATAGGACAATCTAATACTTGTATTTAAATTAGTTCAGTTCATTGGACAAGGAAGCAGTTGCTAAGGAAGTGAACTGCTCCATTCTGCGGGTGTGAATACCTTTGTTACAGTCAGTTCCTGGATGGAATTTTCTCTCTGAGATGATTCTAAGAACATTGCTTGGCACTGAACTACTGCTTGCCACAACTTGTACAAATTGTCTGAATGAATTAAATGGTGGAGTTTGTATTTTGGCAAAGTGGAAAACATGAATCCCACTGTGTTGGGTGCTCTGTGGAGAGCATCAAGGATAGGAGAGGCAGACAAGCCATGAAACTGGATGAGAGGGACAATTGACTATGCTTTATGGTGTTCTACCTGATTCCTGGGGCTGTCAGTCAATGATCAGCAGAGGGAGCTGAGTCTTCCCAAGGCTAAAACCCTTTTCTGGCAATAAATTAGAGATTCAGGGGAGCACATTCACTCTTAGACTAGGAGATGGCTTTTTAGTGAATGAAGAACTCAAGATGGCTTAATGAAGTGCATGTCTCTCTCAGACAGTGAGGGCACTTAGGTATATGGATGGCTGTTACTGAGTTGCCAGGTGTATTCAGCTCTAGAAATGAGTCCCTAAGGACTAGGTCTTTGTATTGTAGTCTCAATCTTCCTTCAGAAAACAAACAACAAACAAGCAAACATAGCATATCTATTTCTGTTTATAATAAAAATAGCAGCGTACTTAGCATTAAAAATAAAGATTCTCCTTTCCTTTTACCAAAGGGCCAGTAAAATACTAAATCACCACACAGCAATGGCCAAGAGAGAATACCCTCCAGCGCATTGGCTCCAGAGCTGGGAATGTATCCCAGACTCTTACTTCTCTCAAAAATTTTTCCTTCCCCTTCCTTTCTACATTACTGCCGTATCCACTTCCTTTTCCTTCTTCATTTCAACTAGCAAATCATAAGCGGATACCACATGTATAATGTTAGAACTCACATACCAATATGCAAAGAAGAGATCATTTGTGTGTTTTCTGGCACTTCTGAAGAAAGGTTATTTTAACTCTTAATAGAATCTTAAGAAACATAATAAACAAAATGTCCTGGGGCCACCAAGATCCAGGGATAACATACCTTTATATCAAATTTTCTTCAGCTATGAGGCTTATTTCTTTAAAGTAATATACCTTATAATGAAACTTGATGATTTATTTAAACAATATTATTTATTATTATTAAAAATCAAATAGTTTACCCTTGCATGCTTCCCTGCAAGGGAAAGAGTCATTCAGGATGAGGACAGCCTAGGCAGTGGTTCTCAAACACCAGCATGCATCCAAATTACCAAGAGAGCCTGTTAAAACATATTGCCCCGCCCAACTTCCAGAATTTTGGATTTAGTAGGTCTGGGGTGCAGTCAGAAAATTTGCATTTCTGACAAGCTCACAGGTGATTCTAATGCTGCTGGTCAGGAAACACACTGGAAGAACTCTTGTTCTACAGTTTTGCTTTTCCAAATGCATTACTCAGAATATCAGACCCCACCCAAGACTTACTGAATCTGAATCTGCATTTTTAACAAGATCCCAAAATGATCCTTTTAAATAACAATTTTATTAAGATACAATTCACATGTCAAACAATCTACCCATTCAAAGTGTAAAATTCATTGGTTTTTAGTATATTTATAGAAGTGTGCAACTATCACCACTATCTAATTTTAGAATACTTTCATTACTCCGAAAAGAAACTCTGTACCCATCAGCAGTCAGACACCATTCTCCTGTCTTCTTAGTCCTTAGAAACCACAAATCCACTTTCTGTTTCTATGGATTTGCCTGTTTTGGACATTTCACAGAAATGAAATCATACAATATGGGAGCTTTTGTGACTGGCTCTTTCACTTAGCCAAATGTTTAAAAGGTTTACCCATGTTGCAATGTGTATCAGTGCTTCATTTCTTTTTATGCCTAAAAAATACTGCATTGAATGAATAGATCACATTTGTTCATCTTTTTGTCAGTTGATGGACAGTGGATTGTTTTCACCTTTCAGTTGTTGTGAATGCTGCTGTGAACATTTGTACACTGGCTTTTGTGTGGACATATATTTTTAATTCTCTTGTTTATAGCTAGGAACATGATCACTGGGTCCTATGATGCTTCTGTGTTTAACCTTTTGAGGATCTCTCAAACTATTTTCCAAAGTGGATGCACTAGTTAACAATCCCACTAGCAACCTATAAGGGTTCCAGCTTCTTCACATCCTTGCCAATAGTTATTATTACCAATCCTTTTTTAGTCATCCCCAGTGCATGTGAAGTGGTATGTCATTTTTGTTTTAATTTACATTTCCCTAATGACTAATGATACTGAGCATCTTTTCATGTATTTTCTGCCCATTTGTTTGCATTCTTTGGAGAAATGTCTGTTCAAATGCCAAGTCATCCTCATGCACATTAACATTTGAGGATTGCTGGCCTAGGTGAGGTTTCAGACTACACAGTCACATATATCTAGGACAGTGGCTGTCAACTGGGAGTGACTTTGCCTCTGAGGGGACATTTGGCAATGTCAGGAGAGACTTTTGGTTGTCTCAACTGCGGGAGTCCTACTGGCATCTAGTGCTTAGAGGCCAAGGATGCTACTAAACTTTTTACAACACACAGGACAGGCCTTCATAACAAATAATTATCCTGACCACTAATGACATTAAAAAACCCTCATCTAGAGGGGCCGACCATCCTGTTTTCCAGTAATGTGGATGTTGCTCTTTCATAGGACTTTCAGTGCTAAAAAGGAGGCCATCTCTGGCAAACTGGGATGGCTAGATTACCCAACCTCCCAGGGCTGTGTGCATTCCAGCTGGGCCATTTCTAACACTCACGGTTGAAAGACAGAGAGAGTTCATAGTGTGGAATAAATGCCAAGGAGCTGGAAAAGCAGCTTCACAGGGATTCCCCCACACTTTTCCCTAGAGCTTTGGGGTAATTCCAGCCAGCCAGGGTCCCACAAGAAATCCAGGCTTCTTTGCAGCCTTCTGCCTCCGTGTCTCCATACATTGTAAGCCATATCCTGCTGCTAGGGGTTACTGACTTTGCAAGAATGAGTGACTGCTGCCCAGCATCCGAGGTTTGCTGCTGCCTTTGACCCTCTCCTCTTTTTTAAAAAACGGGCATAACAATAGGAACAATACAGCACGGGTGGCTGATTGGAGTCCAGGGACAAAGGCACAGAAACCATCATAGCCTCTCTAGTTGGAGAGTGGTGGAATCACACAGTCTGTCAGAAACAGAAAGGACCCTGGAAAGCGTGACCACCCCCTCATTTTATGGAGCTTGCGTGGTTCAGCGCTGGAACAAAGAGCAGTGCGTTAGATTCATTACCACTTAGGGGTCATGTGAGAATAATGGCCTTTTAATTGCCAGGATGAAAAAGAGAGTGAAACGCTTCCCTTTTAAAATCCTAGACACCCCACTGGGAAAGGTCCAGTCACATTCAGAGAAGGAAGTGCTCCTGACCTAGCTTGGCTGGTGAAATAGTGACACGCGGTTATGTTATGGAGCAGAGCAGAGGTACTCAAACCTGAGAGAGCATCAGAACCGCCTGCAGGGCTTGGTCAAATGCAGAGGCACCTCCAAGGTTTATGATTTGATAGCTGTAGGGTGAAAACTGAGAACTGCATTTCTAACAAGTTTCCACTGCTGGACTGGAGTGAGAGACTGTGGCTTTCCTGATCCTTGCTACTCAAAATGTGGTGCGTGGGCCAGCAGCATCGGCAACACCTGGGAGCTGTAAGGAATGCAGAATCTCAGGCCTTGTGCCAGGCTGGCTCAGAAGGAATCTGAATTTTGATAAGATTTCCAGTTGAATTGTGTGCAACTTACAGTTTGAGAAGTTCTGCTTAAGAATATACATATAAATCTATCTATCGATCTATCTATCTATATACATATATATATATCTGTCTCTAATTTTTTTTTTTTTTTTTGAGACAGTTTCACTCTTGTTGCCTAGGCTGGAATGCAATTGCACAGTCATGGCTCATTGCAACTGCTGCCTCCTGGTTTCAACTGAGTCTCCTGCCTCAGCCTCCTAAGTAGTTGGGATTACAGGCACACACCACCATACCCGGCTAATTTTTGTATTTTTAGTAGAGACAGGTTTTCACAATGTTGGGCAGGCTAGTCTCAAACTCCTGACCTCAGGTGATCCGCCCGCCTCAGCCTCCTAAAGTGCTGGGATTACAGGTGTGAGCCATTGCACCCAGCCCTCCTTAAGAATATTTAATCGGGCTGGGTGTGGTGGCTCACGCCTGTAATCCCAGCACTTTGGGAGGCCGAGGAGGGTGGATCACAAGGTCAGGAGATCGAGACCATCCTGGCTAACATGGTGAAACCCCATCTCTACTAAAAATACAAAAAATTAGCCAGGCCTGGTGGTGGGCGCCTGTAGTCCCAGCTACTCGGGAGGCTGAGGCAGGAGAATGGTGTGAACCGAGGAGGCGGAGCTTGCAGTGAGCCGAGATCACGCCACTGCACTCCAGCCTGGGTGACAGAGCAAGAGTCTGTCTCAAAAAAAAAAAAAAAAATTTAATCGAGGTACCCCTGCTGTTACCGATTCTTTAAACCAGAGTTTGACTACACATTAGAACCTCATGAGGAGATTTTTGAAAATCTGCCCAGAACAGACCCCAGACCAATGAAATCAGAATCTCTAGGTGTGGGATCCAGTGTTTTTAAAGTCTCCAGGTAATTTCACTGTATGGCTAGATTGTGAACCCCTGCTTTAAACACAACCAGCCTACTCAGCACATTTAGCCAAGCAAAGTCAGCCAAAGTGAGCGACAGCCAACCGCTAGAGACACCAGCCCTGGCCTCAAGGACCTGCTTACCTGCTCCATCCATTGTCTTGTGACTGCCTCCAAATAATTTCCAACACTTGCTTTGAACTTTGAGTCACACAATTTGTCCTCCTTCTGCTTGATGATCCACTGTGCCTTCCTGATCACATCTCCAAGTTCTATCCTTTCAGTTCATTGCAGGTAGAAAGTAGCATCATTTTTAATATCCGTGATCAGTGTTGTTCAATCTTGAGGTTACGCTAACTGCATCAGAAAAGCCTGTGGTGCTTGTTAAAAATGTAGATTCCTGGTTCTGCCCCAGACCAAACCAGAAGCTCTTTGGGAGTGGTCAGGAACCCGTGCTGTTTTGCAGACACAGGTGATTTTGATGTAGGTAAGAGGACAGGGAACTACTTATCCAGACTTTCCAGTCCAGCTGCATCCCCTCCCCAAGCTTAGTTGAATTGGTATTAACCTTAGTATCTATGAAATGTTCTGCTCAAGTACATAAATCATGGAATGAGTATTAGTGATTATGCTCTCATTTCACTCGGATGAGGCTAGCAGTGGTCTATGCTACCCAGGCAAAAGTCGAAGCCTGAGTGGAGACCTCATCTCTTTCACTGCTGCCTACCCTCTCCAGCATACTTGCTGGGTGCTGCCCCAGACACCAGCTTCTTGCTGCATTTGTTGTTATCAATGAGAGCCAGGCTCATGTGGAAGTGTCATGTTATTTGTCTTATATTTTGTGGAGAAAGGAGAGCTTTAGGGAGTGCTGCCTTTTGCAATTGAGTTTTCATCTGAGAGGGATAACCCAGAATCACGAATTTCCCAAGGAATAAGTTACAGTACCTTTTTCAGGTTTATCTCCTCACACAGCAACTTGAGTGGAGCAAGGTAGCATTTGGGGCCCATTTCTGCAGTGTGGCCTGGGGCTGCGAGACAAATTCACTCAATTTTATTTTCCCTGCATCTAACAGAGGTTTGAAGAAGTGATGGGACACCAAACTGGACACTGAGGACACACCCCAATGCACACAAAACAAGAATATAATGCACGCTCTGCACTCCGAGCATTAAGCAGGCCGTGTGACCCCACTTCCTTAACACCACTACTATTCAACAGTGAGGAAAACAAAATGAATGCAATCTGGGATCTGTGACTTAATGCAGGCATTTTAACCCTGTAGCTTTTAATGCAAACATACTTCTTCCCCCCCACCAACCATCTAATGCACCTTTCACTGGTCTCTCCTGGGCCCGGTCTGCCAAGACTCAGACTACTTCCCCACATCTTCATGTCCTGTCTCAGTGATCTGAGATGAGAAGGAAAATGCAAGTAGAATGTAGGCACTATGGTTAGTTACAGAATTTGGTTTCATTGAGGGCAGCAGGGATGAAAGAATGGTTATGGTTTTCTGACTTAAGCCTCAAGAAAATTCCAGTAGGTGGAGAGATTTCTACTTGGAAAACCTACAGAAACAAATGTGGGGCAGGACTGGAAGAAAGATACCTGCTCCATCTTGGTCTGCCTAGATTCAGACAGCTCTCCTTGCCAGCATGCAGGAGAGAACCCAGGAAAGTGGGTGAAGTATTAGCCCAGCACCACTGTCCCTGTTTCTCACTCATCTCCCTTCTGGTCCCCATGTATTCTGGTGCTCACCAGAGGTAGACCCTCCCTTGTTTGATGACCTGACTGGACCTAGGCTTATGTTCCTTTGCTCTGCTTTGACATCCTCACCCCTTTTTGAATTTGGCATCACCCGGAGCTCTGGATAGACCTTGCCCCTCCAGCCTCAGCCCTGTGGAACTCTCATACTGGCTGACTCCATTCCTGCAGGACCAGACTCAGCTGGTGTCCACTGGCATTAGAAATAATATTGATCAAGCAAGGGAGCTTGGACTTCATCCTTTGAACTCCAGCTAGATTACCTTTTGTGTTTCCTGTGAACATTTTCAACCTCTGAACATTTACAAATTCCAAATTCCAATTTTCTGTCTAGAATGTTCTCTTTTTCATTCTATCCACTATTAAGCCTGTCTTATTTTTCTTTTCCTTCTTTTTTTTTTTTTTTTTTTTTTTTGAGAGAGAGAGTCTCACTCTGTTTCCCAGGCTGGAGTGTAGCGGCATGATTATAACTCACTGCAGCCTTGACTTACCAGGCTCAGGTGATCCTCCTACTTCAGTCTCCCAAGAAGCTGGAACTACAGGAATGCACCACCCTGCAGGAATAATTTTTTTTTTTGTATTTTTAGTAGAAATGGGTTTTGCCATGTTGGCCAGGCTGGTCTCGAAATCCTGGGCTCGAATTAGCCACCTCCCTGGGTCTCCCAAAGTGCTGGGATTACAGGTATGAGCTGCTGTGCCAGGCCTTAAACCTCTCTTATTCTTTTAAGAACCATCCCTCTAAAGAACACTGGCTTAATGAAAAATATGTGCTCTTTATTCTATTGCTTGGTTTCTTTAGCAATCATTCATTTTTCAACAAATATTTCATGATCACCTATTATGTGCCAAATCTTGTGCAAAATCCTGATGAATGAATTGTCATAGCTCTTGCATTTATGGAATTTAAAACGGACATGACTTTTTGGTTTCACAATTTTTTTTCCCGTTGTCTCTTGTAGATGTATTTCTAAATTTTTGTGTTTGTTTTCCCAATCATATTACAAGTTTTCTGGTTACAAGTTTCCTTTGTCCTGGCATCAATTTATGTTTTCTTCTTAGGACAAGAGTTTTTTTTTTTTTTTTTCCTCAAAGGCATACAGTGAGCTTATCTTTGGCAAATAATTTTCCAGTACAGAAGATTGAAACAAGCCACAAGAATACAAATTTCATCTCATAGCACTGAAACATTTTCACAGGAGAGACTTATTACCCTAGGCCTGGTGTTTATAAATATTTTTAAAAACAAGCAAAGCATCAAGAAACAACAGCATCTAATCAGCTTTCTCTGTGAGGCACAAGCACACCCAGCAGCACTAATCTTGGAGGGAGTCCTCGCCTGAGATCTGACCTGCTGCAACTAAAATTTTTGTCCTAATCCCATGAGTGAATTGTCCATGTGGAGCTCAGGAGTAGTTTGTTTCTGACTTGTCCCTGTTCCCCCCAAAATTTGGTCCACTAGGGACACATTCCTTTTTCCAACCAAAACAATGATTTGGAAGTGTTTCTAGATTTGAAAATACTGTCAAAGTGAGAAGCAAGTGTAAAGTTCTATGAGAACATCAGGCTGAGGGGAGTGAGCTGTGAACAGGGGATGGACTCCAGCCATTGGAACAATCTCCTGAAAGCTGGCTTCATTTCCCTCGCACCACATGCTGGCATCGGCTTCTGTGTAAGCTGCAGCTAAAGCATTTGCTCCAGTTGCTATTTGAAAACAACCTCTCTGACAAACAGGGACAGCCCAGGCTGTCTTTATCCAACTTTGCCATTTGTTTGCCATAGACAAATTAGGGTTGGCTAGAGTCCCATTTGAATAGTAATATAATATTCTGTTAAAGATTAAATTGGTCAAAAGAGAGCCTTTGTTATTGGGGAGTAGATGAAAGTGCAAAAAACCTTTGAGTGAGTATCAGAGCTGGCCTTTGATAAAATTGAGGCAGAGAATAAGTTTCTCTTTGATGCCTTCCTGGCAATATCACAGCCTTCCAAAGTGGAAATAAACTCACAGATCTCTAAAGCTAAGATGGGAATCTAGTAGTGGGGAGGGGTAGTTGATCTTTAAATGTGAAAGTTTCCCAGATTTTGCCCTTGTGGTATCTCACTGATCAGCACTTCCAACTTCTTCCCCTTGGGGAGGATGCAGTACTTTTTTTAAGGCTCTAGACCAATAATGGATAACTAATAACGAAGGTAAGGCTGAATAATTCAAACAACACATCACCAAAAACTAGAAGAAAAAGAAGGAATAACATAAATCTAGATAATTACAAATAACATTGTTAAAATACCCTCTCCATGTAGTTGAAGCATTATATAGTGAAATGTACATAGATTTCGGAGTTAGGTCGGCTTTGGTTGGAATCCTGGTTCTGGGTATCTAGCCTTGAATGAGGAAGTTGACTGCTTGGAGCTACCATGTTCTCAGCCATTAAATGGTCATGATAACCATATGTACTGTACTGTAGTTGTGGTTTATCATAATCGTACTTTGAAAATACTTGTCGTTCCATCCTAGTATTATAAGCCATCTTTGGAGCTTTTGAAGAAATTTATTACCGGAGCGGGGGAAACCAGCCTTTGCTACTGATTAATTTGTATGAGAAGTTTGGGGCTGCTGTTAACAAAATAAAAACATGAAAATATGGCATCAGGACCTAATCAAGAAGCTTCCTCATCTCCATGTTGGAAGTCACCTATAATATCTTTCCAGTAGTACTGTAGGATTTCTATGAACCAGTGACTTCTATGTGCCTTATATTTTTTATATTTCCTAATGGGAGATTTTATTGCAGTTATTTTTGCTTTCTGTTCCACAATTGCATATTGAGTGTGTGAGGAAAGATAACATCTTATAGTTCACAGGAGGAGCAACATACAGGCCTATGGTGAAAAAAATTTGCATCACCGAAAAGCCTGACCTTTAAGCCAACAACAATTACTGAATAGGAATTTTGAGTTGCCTCCTCAGGGAAGGAGGTATGTTCGGCCTGTGGGTGAGAGAGGGAACTAAATATTTGGTGGCTAAATAGTGCATTGTAGATTGCATTTCTGCTAGCCATATATTCCATTTTTCTACCCTGTCCTTCCCTGCAGGAGGATTATATTTTTCCACCCTACTGAACTTAGAAGTGACTCTAACTTATTTGGTCAATGAAATGTGGGCAGGAGTAATACGTGTCATGTCTGACAAGTTTTAAGAACGAATAGTTTTCTGGGTCTCTTTTTCCTTTGCAATTTTGTATTCAAAAGGTGCCCTTTTAGTCTAGATTTCAGGACAAAGGCAATGCACAGCAGAGCCACAGCTGATCTGCATTAGATCTACAGCATGAGCAAAAATCAACCTTTGCTGTCGTATGTCACTAACTTTGGGGTCCTTTCCTGCCTCAGTGTTACCTGTACTAGGCTCACTGATAGAGTAGAAGCAATTCTTAAGAATATCAAATAAGAGAATAACATTACCAGTCTCTAAAACAGTGTCTGACACTGTGGGTTCAAGAAATTACGTTAGGATACAGTGGTGAGTATAACTCTTAACTGACCATGAGGGAGTGTATACCTGGTCATCTGAACTCCTCAAAGTCCAGCTTTAAAGAGGCTCAGTCCACTCTCCTCACTGCACAGGACTCTCCTCATAATTCTAGTTTCCTGTATGGGGACAAGTTGGTCATTAGTACTGGTAACAACCTCATTCTTCCAGCAATGCTTGGCTTCCTTTCCACCAGGAGCACAAACATGGAAGTGTTTACAAGAATGATAAAAAATATAGTAATAAAATACAACAATTTTAACTTACTATTTTAATATGCAAAGACCTGAATAAAATAGTGTACACAATATAATGAAGTCTTCATGTAGTAATTTCTTTATACCTTTTTCTGCCTGGAACACACCAGTCTTTCTTTGAACCTTGGGAAGATATGTGGGGATAGTTAAGGAATAGCTGCAGATTAATACCTTCCTTCGGCATTTCAATTTTAGGAGGCTTTTATAGCCCCCACAAGTCAAATAAACTCTCCGTACCTTGTGTTCTCCATATATAAAATGGAATTAAAATATTTTCTTTTTTTTTGAGATGGAGTCTCGCTCTGTCACCCAGGCTGGAGTGCAGTGGCGCCATCTCAGCTCACTGCAAGCTCTGCCTCCCAGGTTCACGCCATTCTCCTGCCTCAGCCGCCCAAGTAGCTGGGACTACAGGCGCCCGCCACCATGCCCGGCTAATTTTTTTTTTTTTTTTTTAATTTTTAGTAGAGACAAGGTTTCACGGTGTTAGCCAGAATGGTCTCGATCTCCTGACCTCGTGACCCGCCCACCTCGGCCTCCCAAAGTGCTAGGACTACAAGCGTGAGCCACCGCGCCTGGCCTAAAATATTTTCTTTAGAGGAACATGAGTGTTAAGTAAAATAATATACGCAAAAAGGCTAGATGAGTATTTGGCATATAGCTGGCACTCAGTATAACACAAACACATGGATTTCTAATGGTAAATGTTGGTTGCTCTGATTGGTTGTTGTGTAATTTTTTTGTTGTTTGGTTTTGGAAGTTTCTGCCTTCAACTCAAACCATTAGCTACATTTGCCTGCTCTTAAGGCCAGCCCTTTTAGGTATTTATAACACATTTTCTCTTATGACTGACTGTCCAGGATTCCTCCAGCTAAAATTACCAACCCTAGAAAAATGAGAGCTTGTGAATGATTAGACAATGATAAGAAGCCTTGATGTGTGATATTTATCAATTTCAGAAAAATTATTTTCCTTTTGTCCCTTGGGCCTTTGAAGCAAGAGCATTTGGACAACCTGCCTGAATTATAGCCCTTTTGGTGTAGTTCGAATGATCATCACTCAGAGAGGCAGAGACCATGACTTATAGGATTACTAATAATGTCCTAGGCTTGGAGCTTGAGATTTTTGTTTCTCTCAAGCTCCATGAAGCAGCCTATGCCACTTGTCCTCCTCCACTTCTGTTTCCTTTGGTGCAAAATCAGACTTTTTACCTCTCATATTGGTTGTTTGAGAAAAATGGTTAAAAATGATATAACACTTTTAGTAAGTAATACTATTAAAGATGTTACTACTGCAAAGAAATAGAGATGACTTGGCTTACTAAATGATGCTAGGTGTAATCTTAAGGCATACGAACATAATTAAAAGATGTTAATTTTAATACCAGCTTCCTGGAACCTCACATACTCTTGTTTTCTTCTTACTGGTCCCGTTTTATTATTGGATTATTATTTAATTATTTTTCTCAGTTCCTTCTCTCAAATAAAACCACATTTGCCCTTGGAGTTTCATTTGAAAACTGTTATTCAGTTTAAATCTGTGTATTTCCTACTGCATAAAATCCACTTTCATGGTTTCCTAATATTCTTGAGTTTTACAAGGATAGTTTCATTTACGGTGAATATTTTATTACTCTGTTTAATTTAGAGTCCTTAGTATCATTGCAGAAAGAATTATAATTTCTAAGAGTTCACTGGGAAAGACTAAGGAAGTCTAGTTAAATTAAGTGACTATCGTAAAGGTGATATGATAAAATGATGATAAAATAATAGGCAATATTTATTGACTTCAACCTACATATCAGCACTGAGCTGACTGCACGTTTATTCCTGTTATTTCATTTATTTTCAACGAGAACCTTCTGAGTTAGATACTGCTGCTGTTCTCATTTTACAGATGAGGAAACAGGTTTAAGGAATTGTTTGCAATAGTCACAGGCCTAAAAACTGGGGAAATCAGGCTCCACAGAAAATTTCAAGATTAAAAAAAAGTTCACGAGCCCATTATTTTTTGCTTAACAGATCCGATATTGTTACTTTGTTTTAATTGTGTACACAATGAAATATCCTTTGATGTCTTAAAATGTTCATTTTGAAGAATTGGCTAGTTGTTCTAGCTTGATAGTCTATTGTAGGTAGAATAAATAAACAAGGAGACATGGAGTGACCTGAATAAACGTAGCCTGCAACAATTAGGTGCCTCCAGCTGGAAAGGAAATCACAGGAAGTTTGTTTACTGAAATCAGCCCTGGCCCCTTTCCTAGCCTCTTCCCAGCTGGTTGATCCTGTCCTCTGCAATCAGCTCCTCTTCTCACTGGGATCGCTGAGAGGCTGGATCTCTCATTCACTCACACTCAAATAACTAGCAGGCTTGGAGATAGTCTTGATTCTAACCTACCCAAGGATTAGTGTAATGTCTATTGGGACTGGTAATACTTGCTGAAAGTCCCCATAGAGGTACAGCTATCTACTGACCCATTTAAAAACAGATTTATTGGATATGTTTTTTTAACAGCCTCATGGCTGTCATTTCTTGGGGTGTACCTGCTGTACGCTGAGGCATGCTTTCCACAGATCCTGTAAACTTCAGTTGCCCAAAGCTTGCCTGTTTGTTTTTTGTTTTGTTTTTCACATGTTTCTGTCTCAATATTGTACTTTCTCAAATGTATCTAACACCTCCACCTTCATTTTCTAGTCGGTGGCCCCAGGACAGAGGTTCCTTGATCTGAATTTGATCTGTAATTGCCCTTTTCACCCTGTCAAGCACTTTCTGTCCCCAGTGACTACTAGATGTTCCAGCTTACTTTCTGCTTATTCTCATCTTCATTCCAAGCGTGAAGCATTAGAAGAAAAACACCTACAGCTGAGTAGAGCCTTACTGAGCATATAGCAAAAAGTCACCATTTAAAACAATGAAGGAAATTAACTGCTGCTGCTTTCACATTCTAAAGAACTACAGAATTCACACCAAGAAGGAAACTGCTCTTTGATTGAGGAAAATATTGAAAATATGGATCAAGGAACACAAACGTAGCTAAACTGCTCTGCATTAAAAAAAAAAAAAATGAAGAGACCGACTTAAAATGAAATGGTCCTTGGTGTTTTGAAGACAGAATAAAAAGATCTGCCTTAAGGAAACCTTATATATTATAAAAAGCAAAGACATTAAGGAGTTTTGATAAGTTTTGAGAAAGGGAGTCCCAGAAAGGCAGGGCATTAGAAAAGTGACAGGATGAGGCTGATGGAATTTAAGACAAATGATGTCAGATATAGAATTGTCCTATTCTGTATTTTCCCTTCATTTTCCTCTCAAATATCTAGTAAAGGTTTATTACTCAGCAAAATTATCAGTTCCTTTAGGAATTTAAAAAGGATTTTATTTTTGAAGACACAGAGCAATGAGTTCTAGAACAGGTTCCATTTGGAGACCTGGTAAAAAGATGACAGAAAATGAATAAAAATACCCTAGAAACTGGACCTCAGAGTATGAATGGAAGATGACAACCAGGAGTGCAAGATGCCCTGGGAATTATGAAAAAATTTGGAAAAAAGACTCAATTCCCTGAAGTCAGATGGAGGATTGAGTACAGTTATTATTTTTTAATATTAAAGAAGGAATGTTCCTAGAGACGGGAGGATTCAGGTTTAGCTGGTTTCATAGATCACAGAATCTTTTAGAGAATGGAAAGAAAAATAAATTTATATACAGTTTAGATAAATATATGAATAGAGTAGATTCATTTGAAGAATGTTAATCAGAAGTTAATAAAGCTTATTAAAAGTTATTAAAATGCGTTGAAAGAAATTAATGAGTGTTTTTTAATAACACATTACAAGCCTTTGAAGAGAAATCACACACACACACATGCACACACAAAACCAACAACCTCCCATCAATACCACTGCTGAGAACCAATTTCTGATAGGATGATACTACCAGAACAAGGTGCAGGAATTCTACATTCCTGTGAAATTTTATACAGAGCAATAAATAGTTACCACCCACCATTATTCTCTTTAATAACAATGTTTATTTCTTTTACTGCCCTTTTCATGATATGACATTGTGTTGTTCATTTGCTTATAGCAGGTGGTATTGCAACCTGTCCTCAGAATTATCTATATCTTCATTTCATGTTAAAAAATAAAAGACATGACTGTGCTTTCCTTGGAAGGCAATGGGTTGTGAGAGAGGTTTGCAAAATAAATATCACCCTTTACATTGTGGAGGAGAAAGTGTACATCACATGCAGCTAAATGAAAACTTACATTACACCACTTCATATTAATCTTCTTAATATTTAATCTAATAAGCAATCAGTGACATTTTATCTCTTAAGGGCAGAATCTTGTCTCTTTATCCCACTGCTCTATCTCTGGGGAACAGAACAGTGCCTGGTAGATAGCACTTGTTCTATAAAATTTTATTGACCTGAATGAATGAAGTTGGAAAGTTACAGAAGATATAGACCTTAAGACATTTGTTATTTAATGAAACAAAAGAGATAAAGTAACGTTACAGGTAACAGAACATGAAAATAATTGTACCACACTCTACATGATGCAAAGATCCATAAACTGGCATCAAACCTGATAATGCAATGGGTTATTCATTGAGTATATATTTTCTCTAATGCATGTCTAATGAATTAAAATGCTGCTTGTTCCTAGTCATCTGTGCCATCTGGCACTACAATTTTTTAAAAATAGAGATGTATGGATTAGGCTTTGCCTATTATAACTGAAGCATATTAAGAGACTACTCAGAAACAATGAGAATTTTTGAAAAAATCAGAATGTAACCATATAAATTGTTACTCCATCAAAGCATGCCCTACACAAATAATGTTACCATTGTTTAAATATTTTGAACATCTCTCTTTGAACTGCCTTTAGAATCGGGTAAATAGTCATGTTGAAAATTCCTCTTCAGTATCTGCATCCTATGTTTTCGTCCCCAAGCATCACGACTCAGTTTGATAATCCATCATATTTACTCTAATAAGTTCCAAAGACTTTGTTTGGGACACACCCAAAGATCTGCTGTATCTTGAGGCTGTTCCATAGAGTCTACAATATTTTATGAATATATTTTGCAAAATGTTTCAGGGAATGGTGGCCTTATTGGATACATTTGTTTACACTGAAAGCCTTAACATGCACTTAAAGTTTTAGTTTTACTATGTAGTTAAGCCACCAATCCTACAACTTTTATACACATAACTTACAGCCTGTCCATACAATCAAAAAGCCTACTCACTAGTGTTTTCTGTGCTAACATGCCTGTTGTCAGTCCACGGATGCGTTATTCATTTAATAAAAACCTACACTTTTGATTAGAAGCTATAAACATATGATGAACACTATCAATAAAGATAAACATCTTTATTCTTTATTTTCATAGCAATATTAGTGTGTTAGGTTTTCAGAATACAATACTCCGTAGACGAGGTAAGATTTCATAAAGAAGATAATTACGCAAGCAAATCCTTTCGTATAAGAGCATATGCATTCATGATTGCTGTGGTTTGAATGTGGCCCACCCAAAACTCAGGTGTTGCGAAATGTTACAGTATTAAAAGGTGGGGCCTTTTAAGAGGTGATTAGGCCATGAGGGCTCCTCCCTTGTGAATGGGATTACGGCCCTTTTAAAAGCAGCTTTATGCAGTTTGCCTAACTTGCCCTTCTGCCTTCCATCAGATGAGGACATAGCATTTCCACCATCTAGAGATTGAAGGCCTTACCAGACAACTGAACCTGACGGTACTATAATCTTGGACTCCCAGCCTCCAAATATGTAAGAAAATAAATTTCTGTCCTTTATAAATTATCCAGTCTGAGGTATTTTCTCATAGCAGCACAAATGGACTAAAATAATGATGATGGAACCCTTGAATTTTCTATTGCAAGAAGATCCAACAGTTAATGTGTGTGTGCACACGTGTCCATGCAGGAACCGGTCTTCTGTGACTCCCTATTGGTTAAATAGCCTTTGGGGCCTTTGAATCATCCACTGCTAATCATCCACTCTTAGCCAGGTTAACTTACAGTTTCATTTAAAAGTTTTCTTTCATGTTTGACCATAGAGTGAAGGCAGTGGCAACAGGATTTGTTATTGCCTTTACACACACATACACACTGATGATAAAGGTATATTTTTCTTTTTCCCCTTCTAACAGCCCAGACCTTGGCAAGATAAACAAGATTTTATTTTACTACCAGCTGCCCATTCTGTTAAGGCAAGAGGTTCTCATTCTGTCTGGATACTGACTTGCTTGCATTTATACAGTTCACATTTCACTAAAGCTGACCAATTCATCCATCCATTTCCATTTCTAATAAATTATACTTACATTAAATAAATAAAAATATGCTTACCACTAGACATGCCTAATGAGGACATCCATGAACCTTAATTCTGTTTGTTTTCAAATTATTCATTTGATATCTTTTGACCCACTTGTTGTCATGGATCAGAAGCTTAAAGAACTACCCTCCTGCTTGTAGTAGTTAGATATCGTCCCTAGAGCTGAGTATCTAGGGTTGGAGTTTGATCTAATGACCCCTTTCTATCTGATACTTGGCCTCCAGAAATGTTGCTCAGAACAAATGACTCACTTATTCAGATATTCTTTTAGGTTCCTGCATATCTGACTAGGTAAGATATAACAAATAGTGTAGAGGTATAAGGTAGCTTTTGTTATTGTTTATTAACTATTAACAGTGTGCCCATTACATAAAAGGCCCAAGCCATCTTGCACTTCACTGAAAGATGCATCATGATCAAGAACGTGAAGGTCACAATCCTGCTCTGCTATGTACTGTTCCATTCAATTATGGGCCTCATACTTGAAAAAGAATATTTTTCTGGAAGGGGAAAACTTGAATATGAAGAATAATTCCAGGACATAAGAATGTTTTTCTGGAGAAAACTCAGAGAGAATGTAATTCTGAATAAACTTATTTTGGACATCTCTAGTGGATAAAACTAGAATATATCGTAGGCATGGGGTTACTGCAAAGGACATGCCTACGCAGGAAAGAACTATTATTCCCAGTTGGTCTCACAACTCTCCCTCTCTGGCTGAACCAGTCCCTCACTGCCCATGATCTAGCATTGGCTTCCTCTCTCTCGACCTCCTGGAGTACAATCTCTCCCCATCAGTACTAACAAGCTAGAGAAACAACTTATTCTTTTTTGGACAAATCACAAGTAGTGGAGAGCATTAAAAGATAGGTTTTTTTATTTGTCTTGAATTTTTGTGGGTTTTTTTGGTCAAGGTAAAAGACAAACAAATCAGGATCTGGCAAAGTTTCCAAGTAGGAAAGACAGAGATCTGAAGAACAATAATAAAGGATATCTTTGCAATTAACAAGCCTCCCAATTAGTCTGCATAAGAGGCAACGAATTCTAAACCAAGTTGATTTAAGCTGGTAATGTTTCCATACCTGGTGGGAACTTATTTCTGTTTTATCAGCCTTATCTCTAAGTTGAAAGCTGTCCCTTTTGCCACAAGCCGTGCTATAATTCTGCAATCTTAAAGCTCACTTCAGTTGAAATAAACATTCTATAAAGTGGGATGTTTATCTGCTGTTTTCTTTTCAGCATAAGAATCTGTCATGGTCAGGCAGAGACCATTCAATTTTTATATCTACATATATATCAATACCTAGAGAGGAGTTCTTTAAAATGCTATTTCATAAGTACAATAACAGGATTTTTCTGTGTATGTGTTACTACATAATAAATACCTCAAAACTTAATGGCTTAAAACAACAAATATTTTATTATATCTCACTTTTTTTATCAGGAATTTATTCAGGACTCAGCTGGCCATTTGTTTTGATGTGGTGTTTATAAAAGTCACTCTGTGGTATCAGCGGGCAGATAGGATGGTCTGGAATGTCCAAGACAGCTTTACTTACATGTCTGCAACTTTGGTGGGGATGGATGGAAGGTTGGACTCATCTGGTGCTATTGACCAGAGTACCTACATGTGACTTTTATAGCATGGCATTTTCAGAGTAAATTAGATTTTTTTCAGAGACACCCTGGGCTCTCAGAAAGAGTCCTCCAAAAGATAGCAAGGGAAAGCTATAAGTCTCCTTCGGCCTGGGCCCAGAAACTCTATTCTACTGGTCAAGCAATCACAAAGGCCTCCCAATTTCAAGTGAAGGTGATATGGAGCCCACCTCTTCAAGTAAGGAGAGTCAAACAATTCGCAACTATCTTTAGTCTTCTACAGTACTTAACTTTGGAAGTCTATGAGAACATAAGCATAAAATACAACAAACTGCAGTGTGTACTCTCAGTTCCCTCCTCATGAAAAATTAATGATGATCAGGCTGGTCTTGTGTCTTCTTCCTGAATTGTTAAATTCTGCGGATTTATCTTTCCTGTGGTTCTTACTTCACACTTGTTTGTCATGGGATGTCACTTTTACATAACAAGTACTTTATTCTTTTTAGATAATTATAATTATCCCTCACATGTGCTCAACATCTATTTGCAGGCTTTATTACCAGAGTCTGCAGAAACTTTGTTTCTTTTTAATACATTCTGAGAAGCGCTGATTTCCAATTTAAAAATTCTGGGAATGGTACCCCCTTTTCTTTTTATTTGAGCCTTTACTCTAAGTTGTAAGCTACTTACTTTGTTTTGTTGGTTCTGTGCTAGCTAAGGCTGGGGAGAAGAAAACCATGGAAGACTGCTCCCTCTAGCATACATTTGTCAGTTTCAACATTATCGACATTTGGGGCTGGATAAGATTTTTGTGGAGTGCTGCCCTGTGTGTTGAAGGATGTTTAGCAGCATGCCTGGGCTCTACACACTAGGTGTGAGTAGCTCACCCTCTTCTAGTTGTGCCAGTTGTATTCAGATATTTCCAAATATGTCTTTGGGAGGCAAAATTCCCCCTGGTTTAGAACCACTGCTCTAGCAGGGATAGTAACTCCTAGATAAGAATTTAAGTTGAAAAAAAAAAAGATTCTACCACTGGGTAGAAATGTAGAATGCATGCACACCTATGGCACAGGAAAGCATAAGCTTCACTGTTTGTTTGTTTTTGAGACAAGGTCTCACCCCAACGCCCAGGCTGGAGTGCAGTGGCGCGATCTCGGCTCACTGCAACCTCCCCCTCCCAGGTTCAAGCGATTCTCCTACCTCAGCCTCCTAAGTAACTGGGATTACAGGTGTGTACCACCATGCCTGGCTAATTTTTGTATTTTTAGTAGAGATGGGATTTCACCATGTTGGCCAGGCTGGTCTCAAGCTTCATTGTTTAACTTACCAAGACCAAAATCTTATGGGCTCTATACTTCCTATACCCAATCTGATTGCTAGAGTACTGGCCCATGGCCCCAGAGTAAGAAAAAATTACTTACATATTTTCCATTCATAGCTACTCGATTTAGTGTTCTTCTAACATCCTAGAGCCTGAGTAATGCCTCTTAGATTCTGATTGCATCACATTCCTTTCCACTTCAAGGAAGTGGAAAGTTGCTACTATACAGAAATATCCATCAAATTCCCATTTCTGAGCTTGACAATACTAATTTCTAATTAAATACAAATAAACAGATACCAAAGCAAGTTATCTATCACACTGTGCTTGATCTTACAGTGTATGGTTTGAGATCAGCAGTCATTAGTTCACCAGGTCATCAAGGTATTAGCCATCTATATGAAGGAAAATAAAACAAAACCAAAAACTCATGGTTTAACTTGTCCAAACAGTTCATTAGCCCTATTACACTTGGAGCTCCAGTAATTATCACAGGAGGATATGAGTGGTATTTTTTTACTAGCCCTTTTTGGATAATTTTTTTTTCTTACAGCCTATCCCAGTATTTCTTCAAATCTCAGCTCTCGCATAAGTTCCTTTGTCTCCCTCTGCCTCCAAAGTTGCTACCGTTTCACAGCTCTCATCACTTATGAAAAATTTGGACTTATTCTTCACCTGTGATATTTAGTCATATCTCATTCTTTGTTTTGTTCCTGCATCCAGGAACACTTTATATTTGCTAAGTACTTAGTAGCTTTTAATAAATTATTGTGTCTTACATCTTAGACACAAAGATTCCCAAGGGTAAAAGAGAGCAAACCTACCCTCCTTAGGGAAGTGGAGGGGGTAAGGAAGGGATGGCATAGCCTTAAATGGGCACTGCTTATTAAATATCCCATTGTGTCTCATTTCCTTCTTAAAATTAATGTAAAATTTCCATGCATCTGCTCAAAAAGATATTCATCTTTATGTAAAATAAAATGCTACTTGAAGTTACTTATCAGTTTAGTTACTTAATGACACCACTTCTGCCCCCAGATTTTCACTTGAAACTGGCACCTTATGAGGAATGTATCACATTCCTTGGGTTTCGGTCAAGACCATATTGTTATATTTGGTCTATAGATGAGAGGTCTAAGGCTCAGGGAGGAGAAATGGTTTATAAAGATCAAAGATAACGCTATTGACATAGTTTGAATATTTATTAAAGACCAAGGGCTTTACTTTATTAACACAGTTAATCCTCTAAACAACCCTTTGAGATAGGTGCTACTATTGTCTCCATTTTACTTATGAGAAAACTAAGGCAAAGAAATTAAGCAAGTTGTCCATGTTCAGTTTAATATCTCATAATTGGTCAAATCAAGACATAAACTTATTTTGGATTTCAAAGCTACGCCTTTAACTTCTATCCTCTACTGGTTTGTTAACTGTACCACAGAGCCCAGAACTCTGTTATTTTCTCTTTTTATTCAGGCAGTTTAGCCTGCCTTTAGTCCATTTCTAGTGTGGTTCTTTTGTCTTTTATTACATACCCAATGTTATTTTTGTCTTTCTCATCGATTCTTCCTAAGACAGGATTTTGCACAATTAGATTTTTGTAAGATGACTGACCAACTGATCTCAGGTCTAGCCAAATTTGGCTTATACATTGAGCCCCTGCTTCATGATGGTTTTCTGAGCAAGGAGAGATGCTGGAGACTACAGAAGCAGGGCGATTAGTAAATATAGTAGACGGTGCTCTTTATATTTCTTTGTATTCTAGACTCTTGCTGTCTCTTGTCACCTTTTGACTCAGCAGTTTCCAGGGACCCAGAGTCATATCTTAGGCTGAGCACTAGGCCAGCGAGGAATCAGAAGCTGAGGAGGGTTCTTGGGATGCCAATGCCAAGAGGATAAAACAAAGTGAGGGCTATTTCATACCTAGGCTGGGGAGCATCCAAGAATGTGAAGAAAGATGAGAAGTCAAATCTGAGTTCAAGATGAAAGCTGCAACATGCTGGACATATGAGAGCCCAGAGGAAACATCATCATCATGACAATAATAACAAAAGAATTAAGAAAAACTTATTCAAAATTGAAAAATAAGACAAAGAGTGGGGTCATGTCCTTCCAGTGTCATACTGGGGCATTATTTCATGGGCCATTAAAGGTTATTTCTAAGAGAATATACCTGTTTTTGGCTGTGCTATTTATTATTGATTAAAGTCCTGATACTATGAAGTTATATGTTAACTTGTTCATTTTGTCTGTTAAAGAGGCAAAGGGTTTCTTTTTAGTAGAAAACCCCAAAGATATGGATTTATTGCTCTGTAGAACATTTATAAATTTTATATCTGAACTCAAAATTTTATTTAAGCCATATTATTTTTATTTTTTAAATACACTCTTTTGAGCAGTTTTGGCTTTACAGAAAGAATTAGTGGAAAACACGGAGTTTCCCTATACTTTCTCATCCTCTCCTCCAATATACAGCATCCCCTCCAGTTTCTCTAATAACTAACACTTTGCATTAGTGTAGTAATTTTTTTTACAGTCAATGAGTCAATATTGATACACTATTAACTAACTTCATTATTCTTAATTTTTATATATAACTAGTTTTCCAATGCTCTTTGAACAAGCATTACCATCTTACTGATAGTCTCATTTATGAGTTAAATAATTTTTGTATTTACATAACATAGTTTTTGAAAATTATTTTTTGAAATAAACTGAGTCTGTGATGGATAAAATAAATTGCTTAAGGTCACACAGCTAGTAAGTAACACAAGCAAGTAGGAATGGAGCAAGAAACATGAAGTGAGTCTGTGTCTAGACATTAATTCATAGAGTGTTTCTATAATGGCATGATGCTTTTTCTGCATAAGTACCAGTGTATCTTAGTGTACCTTCCTGCTCCTAAAAGGAGTGAGAGTTTCAGCAGATTCAAAGGAGAGTGTCCAATTATCTTGCCTAGGATGGTATGTCTAATTGTGCTAATTGTGCCATTAATGACCTATGTACTAATAAATCATCTCATTGATAACCTGTGTATATTAATAATCTTACTTGTTCAACATAACCTGTTCAATGTGACTATATACTTTATAATACTGTATAACCCTAGGGAGCATTTAGATTTATCCATTATTCCTTCAGTCACTAACTTTTGAGTACCAAACGTGCTAGCAGAACCTCACATCATGGAAACTATTCATAACTGATGATGCAGTTTCATTCGCAGTGTTTTCTTTAATCTTCACAACATGCAGATGATGACAGAGAGAAAGTCTTCTGTCTCCATTCTCTGGATAAAGATACTGATGCTGAGAGTCTAAGTGGCTAGTCAAAGTTCAAACAGGTGCTATTTGGCAGTGATGGGGCTTAGACTCACACTGTCTGATGCCTTGGTCAGGACAGACTTTGAAACCACCTTTGCAAGGATTATAACAGTGAGAATATTATAGCGTGAAAGGATTTGACTTAACCAATCCCTGTCTTGCTTTTATCTTCCCTTAATTATTACTGGGCTTAGGTCAAACTACTTTGGGAGACATTTAGTTTATAGTTTAAGTGATAATAGCCCTTCCCCAAAACTCAACCAACCACCTTTGTAAAGCTAATGAGAGACCACCAGGCTAGGAGGAGTAGAGGAATTCTGTTAAGGTGTAGACATAAAAGATTGCCAGCCATTATTCCATAGGTCACAAGATATGCAACTTCCCCAATGATTCCTGTAGATAACATCACCGTTGTAGAACCCAAGATTGGCCTTTTTAGATATCTTCTCAGGTTTTTTGCTCTGGCTATCAGTGATCCACAACCACTCCCATGGACCCATGCAGAATTGACTCAGAGCAAGAGGGCAGCTTCAACTCCCTATGATTTCATCTCTGATCCAAGCAGTCAGCACTCCCCATACCCTATCCCCCTACCCCTCAAGCTACCTTTGAAAAACCCCTAACCTTAGAGCCTTTGATATTGATTTGAATAATAATTCCATTTCCCACATGGTATGGCCAACCTCCATCAATGAAACTCTTTCTTTACTGCAATGCCATGGCCTTTGTGAATTTATTTTGTTTGTGCAGTAGGCAGGAAGAACCTGTTAGGTGGTTATAACTTCACAGCACAAATATATATGGTGGGTAAAATACAACACACACACACACACATACACAACATCCAGTTCCTAACCGCAAGTCACCTTTATTCTTAAAGAAAATTTCCACACTTATGAAATAATTTATAGTAGTATCTGCCAAAAAAGTGTCTGAGTTGAAGGGAGAGGCCTATCTGGATGGGCTGGAATGCTCAGAGAAGACTTCATTTTGAAGAGAGAATTTCAGTTGAGCTTTGAAAGAGAGCATTTGAAAAGGGAGAGGAAAGAGAATAGAGAATTCTGGGAAGCAAGAACTCAATCTTTGAAGTATGAAGTATCCCAATGAACTCTGCTGAATCACTTGCTGATTCAGTCCATGAGTGAACACATAGCCCTTCTCTTAGAACATTTTACAATGCTTTCTTATATTGTCTCAATTGTCTCGAGCAACAATATAAAGCTCCAGTCTTTTAAAGAAGAAACTGTATTTGCCCTTTTACATCCATATTTGTAATCTTACAAAAAGATTTGCTTCCAATCTTAGTTAATGTTTTTATTCCCAGTCTCCTGGGCTGAGATGGGAACTTCTGTCTCTAGTATGAAATCCAAATCCTAAGCTTATTTGGAAATTTAGTACCAAGCTTTGCTCTAATCTTCCCTAAACAACAAATTGTAGTTGAAAATATTTTTAAACTACAAGTTCATATCCCTTAAATTCCCTTTCAGTATTTTGTGCTGTCTAATACATTCAAAACATTTTATAGTGCTGATCATAAAGATCTTAGAATATACTTATGGCATACGTTTTCTGGTGATAGAGAATATGTGCAGAAAGATATAGTTTGGGCGGCAGAGTTCCTTACCTGTGGCATCATGAAAATCTCATATAAGAAATTTCAGAACTGTTTTCTGATTGAGGCATGTTTGCTAGTGTGCCATGAGATAATTTAGGATGTTATATTACAGTTAAGAGGGGAAGATCCTGTAAGAGTTATGTGTTAGAAGAAATTGGCTCATCTTTTTAAGTGACTTCTGCGGCATAAAGAGGAATTGAGCTGCCTAAAAAATTTCCCTAGGTATGGATGTACGAAATTTTCTCTGTCTCATAACCTCCTTCTCTCCATGTTTTATTCCTATAAACCTGTGCTCTCAGGGAACTGTTAAATATGTCCCTAACTATTAACCCAGGTGTTTGTTGACAAGGATTAATTCCTTCCAGAAGTAAGTGAATTTTTATATTAAGCTTAAAGAAGACAAAGCTTTAAATACAAATGAATGAGTATACAATGATTGAAATTACATGGGGTGGGACTGACATTTTGGAACGTGGGGTTTTACCCAATACTTTATTAAATTAAGTTATTTAGATGGGTGCATGCCCTGCTGATGTCTACAGCCAGTGATGCTGCAGAGATGTTAACATGTTAAATTCATTGTAAGCAATAGCCTTATGTTTGGAAAAGATTAGCTTTAGAGCAAGACTTTGAAATAGGCTTAGAATTTGGATTTGCAACAAGATACAAAATTACAGCTTAGAAAAGTAGTTGTTCTCAACTCAGAGACATTGCTTTTTATTGGCAAAAAAAAAAAAAAAAAAAGAAGAAGGCAAGGAGACATGAGATATATATCCCTCCCTGCTCCTAATGTGAAAAAAAAGATGACTTGGAATGTGTGGAGCTCAGAAAAAGTCAGTATGTTGAGGAAGGTGTCTTATTAAATATGAAGTAGTACTGGGAAGAACGCTGAAATAATCTAGGAGAGTTGCTGATTCAAGTATCTTATTAATAGCTGCCTGTAGCTTTTAGTGATTTACCTGCCATGTTTATCTAACTTCAATGATAAGACAGTTATTATAATTCTTGCTGATAAAATAAAATAGAATTGAGGTTTGAAAACATTTACAAAAGACAAGCAAGCAAGTCATATCTCAATATTTACTTCCAAGGAATAACAACTATAACTCCCCCAATTGTAAGACTGATAGTTCATACACAACTGGATTTCTGAAGATTTTACCTACAAAAGGTAAGAACAGATAGACCTATGCATTTATTGATGGTGAGGATCATATTTGATTCTCTACTGGGATGAAAAAATCTTTAAGCACAGTTCTGCTTCTAGATACCAGGCATATGTTCAAATATAACAGGACACCAGGACAGTCTCCTGAGAAGGATTTCTTCAATAAGAAGCCCACTATTGCCCATTTTCCCACATAGTATTCCTTAAGATACTAAATAAGTTTATGTGACATAAGGATGAAAACTTCTGTCTTCTCATTCCCCCAAATATCTTCCTAGAGATGTGAATTAGGTGCTTAATAAAATAGGTGTTTCAAGATCAAATCAATTTTGGGAGTGTATTAGTTTATTCTTACACCACTATAAAGAACAAATAGAGGCTGGGTAATTTATAAAGAAAAGAGGTTTAATTGGCTCATCATTCTTCAGGCTGTACAAGAAGCATTGCACTGACATCTGCTCTTGGTATGGGCCTCAGGAATCTTACAAACATGGCAGAAGGCCAAGGGGGAGCAGGCATGTCATGTGGCGAGGGCAGGAGCAAGACAGAGTGGTGGAGGTGCTACATTCTTTTAATCAACCAGATCTCATGTGAACTCAGAGAGAGAACTCACTCATAACCAAACGGATGGCATGAAGCCATTCACGAGGGATCTACTGCCATGATCCAATACCTCCCATTAGGCCCCATTTCCAACATTGAGGATCACTTTTCAACCTGAGGTTTGGAGGGGACACACATCTAAACCATAGCAGGGAGTGATGGTTGAAAGTAATTTGTATCAGTTATCTATTGCTGTGTAACAAACTGCGGCAAAACTTAGTGGTGTCAAACAATACATCGTGTATGTGCTCAAAATTCTGTGAATCAGCAACTTGGGCTGGGCCGGGTGAGAAATTCCTCACTGGTCTTGTCTATGGCCATTTGTGTGGTACAGTCATCTGGTGGCTTGGCTGGGGCTGGATGGTCTAAGATGGCCTCACTCCCCTGTGTGGTGGTTAATGCTAACAGCTGGGCCTCCCTTTCTGTGTGATCTCTCACCCTCAGAGAGACTAGCCCAGCTTTTGAATCTGGTATTATAGGGGTTCAAGAGGATGAGAGGAGAAGATAAAGACCTTTTGGGTTCTGGCCCAGATGCTGCATAACATCATTTTCATAATATTTAATTGGCAAAAACGTTGCAAAGCCTGCCACAACTCAAGGTCCTACTCAATGGGAGCATCTGTAAAGAATCCGAGAACATTTTTAGACAACAAAAGGTTTAAAACAGTTTTCTATACTATAGAATTTTATAAAATTGCCAAGGAATTATTATGTTTATAGGGGATATAGTATGTATTATTTGTGAGGGTGTGTATGAGCATTTGATAACTCATTGAGCTAGTGTTTTTAACAATATACTTAGGGAATTCTATTTTGTCTCATTACTCCTCATTTTTTGATCCTCAGGCCCACTTTCATAGTCTATAAGTCTAATAAGCTTATGAGGTTCATGCTTAATTCCCTTACCTTTCTTAGAACGTAGAATTTATTAGTCATAAAACTAGCCTTAGATTGTAACTCAGGGATGAGAGAAATCTAGTTGTTGCCCTCAATTTTATTATAAACAAAATGGGGGGATGAGAAGGGGCGTAGCTTTTCAGAAATAACTTCCATGTTTGACAAAACCTTGCTTAACCATATTGGCGGTTTTCCTAAATTTTATATATATGAAAATTTAGTTGTGCTGGTTGTCAATGTTATCAACTCTAAAAAAACCGCATGCCTGAGTTCAAATCTCGACTCTGCAAAAATAAATAGAATTATATCAAACTAAAAACCATATACATATATATATATAAATTCAGCCCAATAGTAAGAAAACAATCTGATTAAAATAGACAAGGAACTTCAATAGAGATTTCTCAAAAAAGACATACAAATGGTCAATAGTTTTGTGAAAAATTGCTCAACATCATTAATCATCAAAGATATGCAAATTAAAGTAACAATGAGATATCACCTCATACCTGTTATAATACCGGCTGTTATCAAAAATATGAAAAATGACAAGTGTTGGTGAGGATGTAGAGATAAGGGAACCCTTGCACACTGTTGGTGGAAATGAAAATTACTATAATCATTATGTTAAACAGTATGGCAGTTCCTCAAAAAATTAAAAATAGAACTACTATGTGACTCAGCAATTCCACTTTTGGGTATATATCCAAAGAAATGAAATGAATATGTCAAAGAGGTATTCACACTCCCATGATTATTGCAGCACTGTTCACAGTAACTAACATTCAAAATCAACCTAAGTGTCTGTCAATGAGTGACTGAATGAAGAAAATGGAGTATATATACACAGTGGAATACTATTCAGCCACAAACAGGAAGAATAAGAAAATTCTATCATTTGCAACAACATTCATGAAGCTAGAGGACATTATATCAAGTTAAATAAGCCAGGCACAAAAAGATAAATACTGCATGATCTCACCTGTATGTAGACTCTAAAAGAGCCAAACTCATAAAAGTGGAGAGTAAGAGTTACAGCTCTTTTCATTTTGTCTAGCAGATTTTCCATTTTTTCCCACAACCACCCCCTCCCCGGCCACTCCTGAAAAAAAGCAAATGACAACAATGATAAGAAACACCTCTCAAAACAGAGAGTAAATCTGTGGTTACCAGAGATTGGGGGATGGAAGGATTGAGGGACAAAATCTTGACTCTGACACTTGTTAGCTGAAACACTTAAGACAAATTAAAAGTTTTTAGCTTTAGTTTCATCATTTGCAAAATGTGATTGAGAAAATATATTCCAAAGTGTTATTGTAAGAATTAAATAAAATATACTAAAAGAGTGGTTGACCTAAAGTAACCACCTAAATGGAAGCTGCTACTATCACCACTAATGCTCATTTCCTTTCCATGCCATTCTTTCATTAATAGAACAGGTGGCTCATATCCGTGCCTTCTAATCCCTTCACCATCCAGTTTCTCCTTCTCAACTTATTCTTTGTGTTCTCTGTGAAGATCACTTTTTCAAAGTTCACCACATGTCGAAGGTCCAGGCTCTAAAGCTGAACTTTGGGCATGGAGGAATAAGTGGATATTTTAGAATCTCAAGCCATATACTATCTTAATGGAAGAAGATGGGACGGATTCTCAGAGTCAGGCAGAGATGCCAGGTTAGAGAGTAGGAATCATCCACTGACTGCAGGATGGAATTGAATAGTTCCGAGTCTGAGAAGTCAATTACCTGTGATGACAGTCTGGGAAGTCCAGACAAAAGCTCAAAGTCCAATACATGAAGTCAGGAGTTAGAGCAGAAAGAACAAAGATACAGCAGTGTGCTAGTGGATTAAAATAGATTCATGACAAATGACATCCTGAACACTAGGTTTTGCACAGAAAACTGTACACATACATGTTTTGGCATATTTCTGTTAGGCTGGGAGCATTTCCTTAAGGTAGCAGGATTGAGATGGATACAACCCTTTGTCAGGCTTTTCTGTTCATGTGGGTAAGACTATCCTTTTCTGTGTTTTCTCAGTGGAAAGCTGTCTTTCAGTCTGCCATATACCTGGAAAATTCATTGACTATCTGGTGTATCCTTAGATCCAGAATCCTCCTATCTCACAATGGCATAAGTTGAGGAAGGTCTATTCTGCCGTCCTCCTCCTCCTTCTTCCTTTTTATTGCTAGAGGGTACTATGAAGAGGGTAAGAGCATGACAGGTAACTTACAGGATAGATAAGCAGGATATTGTGTGTATGTTGTAGGTGTGTGGGGATAATGCATGTAGTGTTTATGTACTTGTGTGTGAAGTTGCACATGGGGAGAGAAAAAAAACCAGAAAATAAGATCTGTGATTTCTCATCTTAGTTCTTGGGATTAGTCAAAACTCTGCTCCCCCAAATTGGTTTGAAGGCAGCCTCACCTTACCACCTACCAGAATTATCCCCTACATTGTATGTTACTTACAATTCCTGGTTGTAAAATGGGATTGACATAAAATAATCATGTAGCTTTTTAGTGTAAAGTCTAAGAATCTCCAGTGGTCAGTAAGCAGTTTTGCAAATTTGGCAACTCTAATAGACTGTAATATTATTTCTTCCCATTAGGCAACATTTGCAATATGGTTCCTACTAGTTTTACAAACTTTGGGCATAGTTTTACAAACTTGACAGTCCTGAAGCAGCTGGAGGTCAGGGTTATACATTGGGACAGAATAAATAAATGAGTCCAGGGTTGAAGCAAAGACACTGACTACTGTAAATGCACCATAAGTGCAGGCTGTGTGAGATGGTGTGGTATAAAAGAAGGTCCTGTAAATGAAGATGGGTTTCTCAGCTCAGAATGCTTACCTCGCTGAAATCATGGAGTTAAGGAGACATCAGAGAGATGGAACATGATATCGATGTAGAATAAACAACAATGGAAAAATTTACTGCAGTGTGAGTGAGTGGAGTGCAGACTCTAGAGAAAGCACTCAGACACTGAGTTATGGCTGTGTTTTCTCTGCTTGAAAGGTTGGTATGTGATGTTTCCTATAGCCCCAAGATTTTTTCCTTGGTCAAATCCTTGCAACATTAACTCAAAGATTTGATAAAAGTATAGCAGATTTAAAATAAATGAGACCCTAACCAAGGTGACTATGCAACTGATAAGCAACTTTACCTCCTTGTCAACATGATTTATTGAGTAATCAGTAACGGATATTGATGATATTCAGCTGCCCTAAGACAGCTGCATAAGACTATGCACCACTAGGATGCCCTTGAGGAGATACGTGACTAGCAAGGTAGAAAAACTGAAAAGACCCCAGAATTTAAATCTTTCCAGAGTGAGGTGATCCATAGCTGCTCAGCCTTTTCTCTCATGCCCACTGTGGGGCCTGAATGTGGAGGAATTTTTGGACTTCAGAAGTTGCGCTTTTAAGTCAAACCAAGTTGCTCTGCATGTTGTGTTGTGGTCCTACATGTATCCTTTCTGAAAGCTAAATAAAGTTGGCTCTGCGTATAGCTTTTTCTGTCTTGTGAGTTTGATTGTTACTCTGAACTCCAGGCCACTGCTGCTGTTCAAGCTGAGAGCTTCAGATGCCATGATTCTTTTTGATTAGGAATTGGTTGTTAAAGCCTTTGGACTCTGTAAAGTATCAATGACCTTTCTTGTAATGCCTTTGTCAGTTCTAGTTTGCATTCCTCTTGATATTTTTGCAGCATGTTGAACTTAACCACCCTTCTCCTTTGGGTCTCTTTTCTCCTTCAATTCTATGACATCTTCCTTGATCTTCTTTTATAAAGATGACACCATCTCTGTTGAGTATGCCTCCTCTTTCAGTATTCTTCTGAGGAGTTATCCTCTATGTCTCTTTACCTCCTGACTGCCAAAGACAGATGACCCATCCATAATGCTTGTGTAAGTTTTTTATTGTTATGTAACAAATTACCACAACTCAGCAACATAAAACAACACTCATTATCACACAGTTTCCATAATTCAGGAGTCTGGGAACAGCATAACTGGGTACCCTCACAAAGTTAAAAGAAGATGGATATACTAATTACCCTGATTTGATCAGAATACATGGTATACACATATAATAACATCGCTCTGTATCCCATAAATATATACGGTTACTCTGTGTCAATGAAAAATGGGGGAAAAAGCAATAACAATCCTGTCATGGTGGCTAGGACCTGTAATCCCAGCATTTTGGGAGGCCGAGGTGGGCAGATCACTTGAGGTCAGGAGTTCAAGACCCACCTGGTCAACATGATGAAACCATGTCTCTAATAAAAATACAAAAATTAGCTGGGTGTGGTGGTGAATGCCTGTAATCCCGGCTACTCGGGAGGCTAAGACAGGAGAATTGCTTGAACCCAGGAGTGGAGGTTGCAGTGAGCCTAGATCATGACACTCCACTCCAGCCTGGGTGACAGAGCAAGAATCCATCACAAAAATAAAAATAAAAACAAATTGTCAGCCAGGGCTGCAATCTCATCTGACTCTTGGCATCCTCTTCCATGTTCTCTCAGGTTGTTGACAGAATTCATTTTATTGCGGCTATAGCATGCATGGAACTTCAGAGCTAGGAGGAGAGAGGGAGTCTCTGCAGCTGAGTCTTTCACCTCTAGATTCTTTCTTAAAGGGCTCAACTGATTAAGTCAGGCCCACGTAGGATAATTTCCCTTTTGATTAAAGTCAAGTGATTAGGCATCTTAATTAAATCTGAAAAATTCCTTCATCTTTGACATATCCTATTGGTTAGAAGCAAGTTATAATTTATAAATATACTAGAAACCTTTGACTTATATACCTTAAATGTATAAGCTATATGGTTCATGAATGATATCTCAATAGAGTTGTTTAAAAAAATAAAGTTTTGAGACAGGGAAAGAAATAGAATCAAGTTACAAATCATATCCACATTCAAGGATAGGGGATACTAGGGGGCAGGAATTATGAGGTTATATTACAATTCTGTCTTCCACAATACTAAAAGTACCATCTCTATGCTTGACATTTCCACGGAGCCCAAGGACCGTATTTCCAAACACTAGATTATCAGATTCCAAACACTAGGTTAAATCTTCCCAGAGTGAGGTGGTCCACAGCTGCTCAGCCTTTTCTCTCATGTCCATTGTGGGGCCTGAATGTGGAGGAATTTTTGGACTTTAGAAGTTGTGCTTTTAAGTCAAACCGAGTTGCTCTGCACGTTGTGTTGTTTCAAATAGTTTGAAATAGGTTTCAAATAGTGCCTACTTGGCAGCTCTTGTTATAGTATTTCTGTTTTCGGTGAAGTGTCTATGCGTGAAATTTATATGTATTTTTAAAAAAGCTTACAATAACAAATCCAAAAGCAAAGAGTAACAGTAATAGAAAAATTTCCTCCAAGTACAAGGCTGCTAGAGTTGGCTTGGTGAATTGGCAAATAAAAATACTAATATTCACTTTATTGGGGAGGGAGGGGACAAGAAAAACAGTACATCTGCTGTCACGAAGAAAGGTAGAATATACTTTTAGTATCCCCATATTCATATCCTGACTATGGACCCAAAATTTATGACAACCAAGTACTTGGTGACTGTTCTTAAACACTTGAATTCTACTTTTGGTGTTGCCAATGTACACTATTGCCCTTTTTTTTTTACACTTATTCAGAAAATCAGGGCAAGACTTTTGCTTTCAGTATATCCTGAAAGCAATTGTATGTGAGTAAAATTTGTTAGAAACAGAAGGAAAGAGCAAGAATTCTAGTAAATTCTACTGAACTAGCTCAAAATAACAGACCTACTGAACTAGCTCAAAATAATAGACCTACTGAACTAGCTCAAAAATAATAGATTGAGCATCCAGGACCATGACTGTTTGTATCTTATCAGTTTGGATGAGAATTTCTCTGATATATGCAACCAGGTGTGTGAATGCTAGGATATCTATTCTTAATTTTACTAAATGTTGCTGATGCTTTCCACAACAACTATGCTAGTTACACCCCCATCAACACTCAAGGAAGTTTCTCATTTCTTCTAGTTTTCACCAAAATTCGCTAATACCCTACTTTTAGATTTTTATTAGTCAAATGGGTCTAACCTGGTATCTCATTGCTTTTAATTTTCTTCTCTCTGATTCCTACTAAGGCATATGTGGAAATCTTGATAACCATTTAGACTTTTCCTCCTATGATATGCTTATTTATATTTTTTACTCATGTTTATTTTGAGTTTTCTGGTTTTTGTAGTTAATTTTTATAATTTTGTGATATGTTCTAGATTAGGTCTGTTTCATAGAGCTTTCTGTGATTATGGAAATGTTCTACATAAAACTGTTTAACATGGTTCCCCCAGCCATCTGGCTAGGGAGTATTAAAATATGGCTAGTACAATTGAGAGACTGAAATATAATTCTATGTAATTGATTTAAATTCAAATGTAAATAACCATATGTGACCAGTGACTATGTATTGAACAGTTTAGTTCTAGGTGATACTCTTGTGAGTTTTATGGATTGCAAATATCTTCTTCCAATCTCTTATCTCTATTACTTTTGTTTAGAGTTGTAATTTGTTTAATATAAACTCTAAATTTTAAAGTAATGAAATCCGTAAAATTTTATTGTCTAGTTTGTTAGGTTTTTTCCTTTGTATGAAGACATTAAAGACATTTCCCATCCTTAGATCCAATGTTTTCTTTATTTATGCTTTAGTTTTTATTATATCTTTACTTCTGATTTCTTTGGGTTGAATTTTCCTCCGTTTTTCTTTTTTTGTTAAAGTGAAATGTTAGGTTATTAATTTTAGATTTTTCTTCTCTTTAATTATAGGCATTTATAGCTATAAATTATCTTCTAAGTACTGCTTTGGCTGCATCCCATAACTTTCAGTATGCTGTATTTTCATTTTTACTCATCGCCAAGTATTTAATCATTTAAGCAATTTCTTTTATGATCCATTATTTAACAGTGTGCTGTGTAATTTCCACATCTTTGTGAATTTTCTTTTGTGATTGATTTCTAATTTTATTTTTGATGAGACAGCATACTTTTTGGAAGGTTTAATCATTATAAAGTTTTATTGAGGCCTGTTCTATGGTCTATATATGGTTTAAGTTGAATAATATTCCAAATGCATTGAGAAGAATGTATAGTAGTCTGCCTACCCACAGTTTCACTCTCTGAAGTTTCAGTTACCTGTGATGCAGTATGATATTTAGAGAGACAGAGAGAGAGAGAGAGAGAGAGAGAGAGCATATTTATATAACTTTTACTACGATATATTGTTAGAATTGTTCTATTTTATTAGTCATTATTGATCATCTTTTCCTGTGCCTAATTTATAAATTAAACTTCATCATAGGCATGTACATATAGGAGAAAAACACAGTATATATAAGGTCCAGTACTATTATCAGTTTCAGGCAACCACTGGGAGTCTTGAGACACATCCCCTACAGATAAAGGGGACTACTGCATATTTTGCAGTTTTTGGGTAGAATGTCTTACATCTCTCTATGAAGTTTATATTAATAGTTCATTTATAATGTTGTTCAACTTTTCTACATCTTTGCTGATCTTCTGCCAGTTATTCCATCCATTATTGAAAGTGAAGTACTGAGTTCTCCAACTATAGTTATTCAGCTGTCTATTTCTTCTTTCAGTTCTGTGAGTTTTTCCTTAAGGCATTTTTGGACTCTTTCGCTAGGTGGATATATGTTTATAATTTTCATGTCTTAAACAATAAACTATTTTATTATTATAAGATGTTCTTTTTTGCCTCTAGTAACAATTTGTCTTAAAGTATATTTTGTCTGATGTTATTATAGCCACTCCATGACTATCTGGGTACTAATGAATCATATATCTTTTTTCCCAGCATTTTAGTTTTAACTTGTTTGTGTCTCTGAATTTGAAGTTTTTCTCTTGTGGACAGTGTATAACATATATTGGAATCTGTTTCTTTTTAATTCTTTTAAATTTAATTTTAATTTAATTTTTAAAAGATATATTTAATAAATATATTTCTTTTCCTTTGAATAAAGTGTCAATTTAATTTACTTTTAACTTAATTATGGATAGGGTAGTCATTATGTCTGATGTTTTACTTGTTTTATATGGCTTACATCTGTTTTCTTTTAGTTTTTCTATTTTATCATTACTGGCTTGTTTTCTGTTAGATATTTTCTAGTATATCATTTTAATTTCCCTGTGATTTACTTTAAGATTTGTTCTTGAACTGTTTCTTGGTGATTTCCCTAGGGATTATAATTAACATCTAACTTAAAGCAATGTAGTTTAGACTAATAAAAACTTAATTTATAATAAATAGTATACAAATATTTGCTCCAATGTAACTCTTTCTCATGGTACGTTTGTGCTATTTTCATACAAAATACATCTTTATGCATTATAAGCCCTTCTACATAATTGACAATTATTGATTTGTGTAGCTGTCTCATATTGAATAGGAGAAGAAAAGGTTTTAAATATATATATATATTTATATTATTTTTATTTTTGCTTTTAATGGTGTTCAGTTTTTCTTTTTAAAATTAAAAACAAATTTGTGGGTATATTGTAAGTGTGTATATTTATGGGGTACATGAGATGTTTTGATATGGGCATATATACAATATGAAATAAGCGCATTATAGGGAATGGCATATCCATCCCCAGAGCATTCACTTTTCTTTATAAGGATTCAAGTTACTGTTTAGTGACCTTTCATATTAGCCCTAGGGATCTCCTTTAATATTTTTTATACTGCTAGTGGTAAATTCTCTGTTTTCTCTGTGTCTTAATTTCTCTATTATTTTTGAAAAATAGTTTTGCTAGACATAGAAGTCTTAGTTGATAGTGTTTTTCTTTTCATGGTTTCTGCTGAGAAGTCTTTTGTCAATCTCACTGAGTATTGACTACATATGATGAGTTGCTTTTCTCATGCTGCTTTCAAGGGTCTTTATCTTTCAACAGTTTGACTATGATGTGGCTCAGTGTGGATCTCCTTAGTTTACTCTATGTGGTGTTCATTGAACTAATTGGATATGTGGATTAATGTTTGTCATAAAATTTGGTAAGTTTTTGACCATTATGTCTTCAAATATTTTTATACCTCTTTTTCTCTCACCCCTCATTCTGGCACTCTGAATATGTGTAAAATAGTGTGCCTGATGAGGTTCTACAGATTTCTGAAGCTCTACTTATTTATTTTTCCTATATTTTCTTTTTGACCTTCAGACTGGATACTCTCAATTGATTTTCCTTCAAGTTAACCAATTTTTTCTTTTCAACAGTTCGCATCTGCAGCTGAACTGCTCTAGGGAATTTTTTCATTTCGGTTATTGTAGTTTTGAACTTTCCATTTCATTATTTTAAATAATTTCCAACTCTTTATTGATATTCTCTGTATAGCAGGTATGAGAGGAAAATACATCTTGGAACCTCAAAATCACTAAGCCAAAGGGAAAAGTCAAGCTGGGAGCTGCTTTGGGACAACCTGCCTCCCATTCTATTCCTAAAAACGATAGCTACTAAGATAAAAAAAGCTACTTACTTCCCTCACAAGGAATTTCCTTGTAGACAAAGGACAGTCAGAACTCAAAGTCATCCCTCTGCTCACTGAGATAAATGTGTATCTGACTGCCTCCTTAGGAAAGGCTAATCAGAAACTCAAGAGAATGTAACCATTTGTCTCTTATCTATTTATGACCTGGAAGCCCCCTCCCTGCTTTGAGTTGTCCTGCCTTTCTGGACCAAACCAATGTACATCTTATATATATTGATTGATGTCTCATATCTCCCTAAAATGTATAAAACCAAGCTGTGCTCCAACCACCTTGGGCACATGTCATGAGGACCTCCTGAGGCTATGTCATGGGGGACATCCTTAACTTTGGCAAAATAAACTTCCTAAATTGACGGAGACCTGTCTCAGATATTTGGGGGTTCACATAGGGAATCATTCTCATCCTTTTCTTTGCTTCTTTACACAAGGTTTCCTTTAGTTATTTGAATATATTTCTAATAGTGAATGTCAGTTCTTTATCTAGTAAGTCTGACATCTAGGCTTTCTCAGGGACCATTTCTATTGACTTCTTTCATATGTATAGGTCTATTTTCTTATTTCTTTGAGTGTCTCATCTTTGTTATAGAAAACTGGACATTTAAAATGATGTAATTTTTAAATTATAGAAAGAAGATGATCACCGCCACACACCTGGGCTTGTCGTTGCTGTTTTTTTCTGTTTATTGACTTATCTGGACTATTATGTAAAGTCTGTATTCTTTGTTGTGTGTGGTCTATGAAATTTCTATTTGGTTACCTTCTTGGTCAGCTAATGATTGGTTAGAGAACATCTTAAATGCTTTGAACCAATGTGTGTTGGGTACATTTTAGTGCTTTGGTAGGCAGTTTAAAACCCTGCCTTAGACTTCTCTTTTTGCTGTCTACAGCCTTAAGGTCTGACAGCAATGAGAGCTTAGTGTCTTCTCAAATCTTACGTGATATAGGCCATGAGCACAGCCCTGCATGCATGAATGACTTCTAATTCCCAGGAATATGTGAAAGCTTTGCAAAGTTTCCTATGGATATCTCACTTTTCAGTGCTTTAAAAAAAAAATCAGCCTTTTATCCTCAACTGGCAATGCTGCATCAGGCAGCTATAATGTTAATCAGTTGTCATTATTTTTTTTTCTATAAATGCCCTTCCAGTATGGCTGTTTACACTAAGCGAGCTCTGAGTCTGGTCAAATAAAGACCGTGAGCTGTCATAAATAGTGAACATTCTTTGGGAATGAGGCATGTGATGGAGGTGATGGGCTAAAAATCAGTTCTACCTCTTCCAATGACTCATAGTCTACCATAGTTGCAAGAATGTTGGTTTTCAAGGTCACTACAGAGCTGGAAAGGAGATAGAATTTGGACATACTAAACCATCACAAAGCTTATTGTTTTTACAGGATTCAACTTTTTTCTTCTTTTTTTTTAACTAAACGCTTCTCAGATTGTGGCAAACTTTTGCATACTTTCCAGAATTTTTTAAAAGTTTATTTTGACAGGTTTTTTTGAGGTTTTTTGGGGGCCAATATCCCTGCTATTGTTATGGAAGGGTAGGTTTTCAGAGATCTTTGTTCTTCCATTCTAATAGTTGAATCTGATTCTTATCTTTTTCTTTAGAAAATTTTCTAGTGTCATTCAGATGTGGCTAGGCTACTTCTCAATTCTTGTAATTAGCATTATTATTGTAGTAATGTAGTACAGCTACCATCCAGTCTCCAGGAGCTGTGATTCCCTGTATTGTCCTCATACTGGCAGCATCAAAAGTAGCTAAAAATTTGTTTAAATGGAAACTCTTGGGACCCAACCCAGACCTACTGAATAAAAAACTCAGGTGGTTTGACACTGTAGACTATAGGCATGAGTTATTTTTAAAGTTTGTCTAAACTTGGAAAGGATTTGGTGTCAGGCCTCTGAGCCCAAGCCAAGTCATCGCATCCCCTGTGACCTGCACGTATACATCCAGATGGCCTGAAGTAACTGAGGAGCCACAAAAGAAGTAAAAATAGCCTTAATTGATGACATTCCACCATTGTGATTTGTTTCTGCACCACCCTAACTGATCAATGTACTTTGTAATCTCCCCCACCCTTAAGAAGGTTCTTTGTAATTCTCCCCACCCTTGAGAATGTACTTTGTGAGATCCACCACTGCCTGCAAAACATTGCTCTTAACTTTACCGCCTATCCCAAAACCTATAAGAACTAATGATAATCCACTGCCCTTTGCTGACTCTGTTTTCAGACTCAGCCCACCTGCACCCAGGTGAAATAAACAGCCATGTTGCTCACACAAAGCCTGTTTGGTGGTCTCTTCACGCAGACGCGCATGAAATTTGGAAGTAGCATACATTTGAAAAACCATGCTTTATATGGTAGGTGGTTCACATGAAGAATATCTGGTGTTGGGAGTCAAAGGTTATTGCTAGGAAAAGGCATACAGACAAATCAGAGTTTACTATAGCTCATCCGCATCCCATTGTGACTAGTTTTTAGTTACAGGCCTGCTTATTTCCCAAATCTTCTAAACAATTATAGCAATTGCAGTACAGTTTTACTCTTCCCCACCTCTTTTCTCTTAACCTTATTTTCATAAAATATCATAGAGAATTATCTTTCTACCATTAATTGGGATAAATGACTGAGATTTAGAGCCAACAGAATTTTAACTAGAAGCTTTCTGTTTCTTTAGTTAGCCCTAGGGGCATTACATATCCACTCGTTCATCTATTTATTCATTTGTTCCACAAGTTCTTGTTGAATGAAAAGATGTGGAATTCTGGACCTAGATCCAAAAGGAGAGATGAAGGTATTAGGAAGATACATGAAGGCTGGGAAACATAATGAGACACTGTCTCTACAAGAAATTATAAAAAAAAAAACAGACTTGGTGGCACTTGTTGTCCTAGCTACTCAGGAGTCTGAGGTGGAAGGAGCTTGAGCCCAGGAGTTTGAGGTTAGAGTGAGCTATGATCATGCCACTGCACTCCAGACTGGACAACAAAGTGAGACCTTGTCTCTAAAAAAATAAAAAATAAAAATGAAAAAATTTAACAAACAGACTTGAGAGCCAGTTGCATAGAGATGAACACGAAAGACTGAAGACTTCTCTTCAAAAGAGAAGGAAAATAAAAAGGTATAAAGAATGAATCTTGAGGAATGCTCAGATTTGAAAGGATAAGGGAAAAAGCTGTTATTTAAAAACAAAGCCCACGTGGTTGTTAACAGAATCTTTCTTGTGAAAGATATACCCTGCGGAGGTGAGAAAATTTGACTTCCTCAAAGAATATTGATTTTCTCAAAATGTTGTCCTTGGCTGGAAAAGGAAGGGTGGGTATATGAAGAGAAGGTGATTAGGAGTACCAAAATACAGTTAGATAGAAGAAATATACTCTAGTATTTGACAGCATAGTAGGGAAATTATAGTTAATGATAATTATTTGTATATTCCAAAATAATTACATGAGAATTATAATGTTTCCAACACAAAGAAAAGATAAATGTTTGAGGCAATAAATATTCCAATTACCCTGACATAATCCTTATACATTGTATACATGTATCAAAATATCACATGTATCCCAAAATATGTGCAACTCTAGTATACCAATAAAAATATGTAGTCCCTGGACCAGCAGTGTCAGCATATCTGGGAACCTGTTAGAAATACAAAGCCTCACCCAGCCTACCAGATCAGAAATCTGGGAGTGAGTCCCAGAAATCCATTTTTTGACAAGCTTTCCCAGTGATTCTGATGTACACTTAAGCTTGAGAACCACTGCTATAACAAATTACATCTCATGGTCTACAGAGGTAATCCACGGGGATTCTTATATTCTTGTGGAGAGCAACATGCTAATTAGGAAAGAGATTATTATTTTTTGCCCAATTTTAATGGCTTGTTTTGAATATTCTGTTTACTAATTGAGAGGAAAAGTATCAACCAAAACTCCGGGTTTTGCCAGGCAGAAATTTGATATAATATTTATTATTATTAGAAATCATGGCATCAGGAAAGCCTTAAAACATATGAAGAGCTTCTTAAATAAGTCCTGAATTATTTCAAATGAGATCAATCCATGTTGAGCTTTCAATTAGAAAAGTAAAATTTTATAATTTTGAATTGGGTTGGAAGACAGTCGAACCTAATCTTCTGTGTCCAAAATCTCCTACTTCAGTGAGCAACAAAAAGAAATGAAGCTCAAATGAATGTCCCTAAAGTCTTGTGGGAAACTCAATAATAAAAGAAAAATTCAACGCCTGTAATCCCAGCACTTTGGGAGGCTGAGGTGGGCAGATCGCCTGAGGTCAGGAGTTCAAGACCAGCTTGGCCAACATAGTGAAATCCCATCTCTACTAAAAATATAAAAATTAGCCTGGCATGGTGGCAGGCACCTGTAATCCCAGCTACTCCGGAGGCTGAGACAGGAGAATCACTTGAACCTGGGGGGAAGTTGCAGTGAGCCAAGATTGCACCATTGTACTCCAGCCTAGGAGACAAGAAACTCTGTCTCAAAAAGAAAAAGAAAAAGAAAAATTCAATTATATGTTGAACTCACTAAGGGATAAAAATACTTTGGACATATTAGAATGATTCCAAAAAATAAAACAACAAACTCTTGTCTGGTTAAACCAGAATTCCTGCATGTATACTTCACATATTAGAAAACAGAAAACACATAATGCTGTATCAGATCATAAATGTGAAATATAATAACTCTCAGTTACATTAATGGCTATGGTTAAGTGAGTGCGTACTATGTGCTAGTCTTTGTGTTGATTGTTACTCGTCACATGGAAGCCTGCCAAGAGGCCTGTTATAATTTCCATTTCACAGATAGCACTCCAGCCTGGGTGACAGAGCGAGATACTCTTTCAAAAAAATCAAAATTAAAAAAGTAAAACATATCAAGCTCTTGATTCCATCTTATCAGAGATCCTGTGAGAACACATTTCTAAGTCCTCAGATAGGAATGCTTTAAACCTTCCAGAGTGATGAAACTTTCTCTCTTGATACTTTTATAATTATTAATCACATAGCTAAAGATAGGAAATGGACTTCTCTCTGAATGTACCAAGAGTCTTATTCCTGGGGTACATTTGGAATGTTAATGGAAAAGTAAGAAAGTACAGATTAAATTTCCATAGGGTGCTAAGGCAACATTCAAAAATTTTCTCTTCTGCACATTATTTCTGGCATTTTACATGAAAATATTCTCACTCATAGGTGGGAAATGAACAATGAGAACACATGGACACAGGAAGGGGAACATCACACACTGGGGACTGTTGTGGGGTGGGGGGAGGGGGGAGGGATAGCATTAGGAGATATACCTAATGCTAAATGACGAGTTAATGGGTGCAGCACACCAACATGGCACATGTATACATATGTAACAAACCTGCATGTTGTGCACATGTACCCTAAAACTTAAATAATAAAAAAAAAGAGAATATTATCAATATTTTCGCTACAAAGAAAGGCCTTGGGAAAGGTGACTTAGAGACAAAGTAGTTAGGACATAGCATTGTGGTGACCTTAGCTACCACTCTGTAATTTGGGAGTTACTTATAGTATTTATCTTGAAGGGTGGTTGTAAGTATTACACTAGGCTACACAGGTAAAACCCTTAGCAATGAATCTATCACAGAGGCATGGTTAATAACTGTTAATTATTGTCATCATTATTGCCATTGTCCCATCTTTATCATGGGTTTGCACAAACCCAAAGAGCCTTCACACATGGCCCACAGTGATCTTCCCTCATTCACAGTAGTCAATGTAACCTCTTACTAAATAAGTGATAGTGTCTATTTGGACTGGGGTATGATCCTCAGGACCCATAAACAAGGCATGAGGGTCTTGTTTGGCCTTTTTTACATTTAGCATACAAAAAAAATTTTTTTAAGTAAAACAAAAGCTCTTTTGCTATCAGACATTTGATGAACTATGTAATTCAGGCTTTGGCCAAAGGGCAGGATATATGTGCTACTGAGTGTCACTGTGTTTTAGAAATTGATGTCATGCAGGGTCAGAAGCGTACTCCTGAGTGAGGTCAGAGATCTGATTTACCAGTTGATGCCCTTGGGCAGAGGGTATTTTGATCTTAGTGTGCTGCATTAACTCTACCCCCAGGTTGATTTTCCAAAATCAATGCCCTCAGACACTTTCCAAAGTGCTCATTCCTTCTTTGTCCCTCTTTTGTAATGTATTTTTGATTGTTAGGTTTCTGTTAACGTAGTTACTATCCAATCAGTAAACATTAGCCAGTTTATTAGTGAAACAGGCTTGATTTCATGATGTTACTCATAGAAGGCTCTTATTTATCATTCTAGTCCACAAAAGTTCACAGCTGATGCAATATACAGTCTTAGCAGCTGTGCTTAGGAGCAGTTCCTATGCCTCAGGCTCCCCTTCAGGTCACAGTGAATGAGCACAGAAGAAACTCAGTGATTGTCGGAGAGAAATGAAAACAAACAAACAAACAAAAAGAAACAAACAAATAAAAACAAAAAATGTGCCCAGAGTCTGGCCTTGAGTGAAGATTTAGTGCATGTAAAAGCCTCTTTCTCCCCACTGGTGAGTGTACGTGACCGCTCATCCCCCACGTTAATCATGAGTGCAAAGCTGTGTGCCTGTATCTAGAGGCCACAGTGGGAAGTGGCACTCAGATAATGGGATTCCTGTCAGCAATTGAACTAAATGACTCAGGTCAGTGGCCTCTTTGTTAGAACTGGGGCCAGGAGGAGCTAAATGACCCTGAGCAGGGAAGGTGGCGCCTGAGAGTCTAGGCAGCCTTGCAGGGTTGGACAGACATCAGGGAATTGAAGCCGATCCTGCAGGGAGCCGGGCTTTTGGGCCATTCAAACCTATTTCTGATGTAAAACTACTAGTTCTTGATTGGAGCTGTGATGGAGAATAGGGGTGAGCTGAATTTCAGTAGCACAGAAACTCTACAAAATATGTCCACATTCCTGCTTGTGACCTCCAGCCCATTGTAGGAAATTCAGAGCTTCGGAGAACAGCTTTTTTTTTTTTTTTTTTTTTTTTTTTTTTTTTTTCCCCTGTGAGCATCTTCTTTTATCCTACTGCTACTGATATGCATATTTTATATGTCTGGAGGAACTTACTCTAGATGAGTGGCTGGCAAACTTGCTACAAAGGGCCAGATGGTAAATATTTTAGACTTTGTGGTTATACAGTCTCTGCCACAACGACTCAATTCTGCCAGTGTAGTGTGAGAGAAGCCATAGGCAAAACATAAACAAATGAGTGAGGCTGTGTTCGAATCATACTTTATGTATAAAAGCAGGCAGTAGTCAGAATTTGGCCCACAGGCCACAGTTTGCAGAACTTTGCACTTGATGCTGGTTTTGCTTACCAAGCTGTTTTCCTACTAACAGTAATAGAGGATCAACATGTAAATCCATGGTGCTTTTTGACATTGGTGCTGCTACCTGGTGTTCTAGTCTCATGAGTGGCCTCCTTTGATGCACATGAGTAAGGATGGGACGGTGCTTGAGGCAAAGCTATGACCAGTACCACCTTTCTACTGGTCCCAACCTTAAAGGAGAATTTTCTTCAGTGAGTTTTTGGCTTAAGATGAGGCTTCCCCAAGTTTTGATCATATCCTTATCCAAATCTCCCTGCTGTAGTTCAAAAGTCAGGTCAGGATTTTCATGAAGCCACTTGAAGAAGTATTGAGATTTTCCCAGTTGCATTCACAGAGGTGATAAAGCCATGGAATATATTCAGAGTTGATAATTTCAGCTAACTGGAGATTCCACGAAATGCCATTTAACTAAAAGCTATTCATTTGAAAGAAGTGATTTCTATTACTGATGATTTCATCCTTCAGAAAATTATAAAAATAAGGTCCTACTGCATAGGATATCATTAAGAGTAATAAGGAAAAAACAGGTTGGAAATGTAAGTCAACAGGAAAGTTGGGGAGAAATGATGACATCATTGGAGATTTCCATTGTATTCATGAATAGTGGAGTGGAGTAAAAAAAATAACCTGAGAAAGCAGAGTCTTTCCCAAAAAAGAAAAATGTAAAAAGAGGAATTTGTGGAAAATAAAGATAAAAACAGTTTTTGCTTTTCACAGCTTGGGCAAGAAAATTAACAAACAAACAAAAACTGGCCTGACATTTGATTAAATGATGAAAACGACTCATAACGAGATCATACTTTCTTCCAGATAGATCACACAGGTAAACTAAAATAGTGACTCAAAAAATAGTAACCATGGATTTCAGACAAAACATTGATCCTTTTCTCGGGTTTTACCCGTCTTCTACTTTAGTGTATTTTTGAGATTTTTTGAAGATCCTGTGCCTCGAGGATATTTGTTAAAAGAACATGGTTTTGAGCCTCACCCGAAAATTACTGAGTTAGAATTTCTAGGTATGGGGACTAGGATATCTGTGATGTTAATGACATTTTAGTAAATCTCAGTCATACTGAAGTTTGAGAAGCACCAGCAATCCCATCACCTTGGCCAAAACCTTCTCTCATTCACTGGGCAAGTGTTTGGAAAATACACTGTTATGGATTGACTTGTTTCCCTACAAAATTCATATGTTGGAGCTCCAGTTTCAATGTTAATATATGCTTGAAAGAGGTAATTAAAGTTAAATGAGGTCATGAGGGGTGGGGCCCTAATCCAATTGGACTGGTGTTCTTAGAGGAAGAAATCTGGACACACACAGAGACACCAGGGAAGTGAGTGCACACAGGAATGATTATGTGTGAGGATGCAGCAAGATGGCCATCTGTAAGCCAGGAAGAGAGGCCTCAGGAGAAACGAATCCTTCGGACACCTTGATCTAGGACTTCCAGCCTTTACAACTGTGAAACAATAAAATTTTGTTGTTTAAACTACCCCATCATGTGGTATTTTGTATGGCAGCCCTGGCAAACTTATATGAAGGATAATCAGATTGTTGGGGTTTGAAATCCACCTGTTGAACTCCACCACTGTACAACGTTGGGCAAGTTATTTGTCTAAGACTCATTTTCCTCATCTATAAAATCAAGATAATGATAGTGCCCACTTCGTCAGTTTTTTGAGATGATTAAATGAAATGCAGGAGATGCTGGAACAATGCAGGGGTTAGGGGTGCCATCCCCCACACAGTTGAAAGTCCACATACGATTTTCGACTCCCACAGCCTACTGTTGCCTGGAAGCCTTACTGATAACATAAGCAGTCGATTAACACATCTTTTGTGTATATACTGTATTCTTAGTTAATATTTTAACTAAATTCTTACAATAAAGTAAGAGAAAACAAACTGTTATTAAGAAAATTAAGAAAGAAAATATATTTACTATTCATTAAGTGGAAGTGGATCATCATAAAGGTCTTCATCCTTCTTGTCTCCATGTTGAGTAGGCACAGGAGGAGGAGAAGGAGGAGGGCTTGGTCTTGTTGTCTTTGGGTGGCAGAGTGGAAGAAAATCCATGTGTAAGTGAGCTCACAAAATTCAAACCAATATTGTTCAAAGGTCAACTGTAATCCATTGTAAGAACTCCGAAAATGCTTGCAGAAGTGAAGTTCATGATGCTGACTGCACCTTTTGCAGCATCCGGAGGAAGGCAGAGGAATGGGGAAAGTAGGCAATGGTGAATATCAAAGTGGGGATCAGAACCTCCTCACTCCTTGACTTTGCTTTTCTACTTTCCTCTCTTTTTTCTACCTTTTTAGTCACCAATTTCTTCTCTGGACCCCTCCTTCAGAACTTCTATCTTTTTCATTGACTAAGTAATCAATCAATGAATCAATCACACGTTCTTTCATTTATTTCTTGAGCAGAGTGGTTGAGCACCAGTCTTTTTGGAGAGCACAGGGGTAGAATAAGATCATGGTTTCACTCCTTGAGACACGACACAGGTGACATTTCTGCACTATCATTGATGGTTTACAAGGATCCATGATATATATTTTCAAGTTTGGATGCTACAACCATCGTGGAAGATAGACCAAATAGGCATCATTCCTATTTCCATATGTGAAAACCAGGGCTAGTTACTGCACAGCTATTAGCTGGGTTTGCTTGAATGGGATCTTACTCTGACGCCACTGAACAATGTTGAAGTGTTACTAAAGTGGCAGCCACATCAAGCTCTGTGTGACAAGTGCTGTAAGAAAACTGTTGACTCACTATTGTGGCTTAAGGTGGAAAAAATTCATGTCTGGATGACGTAATCAAGAAAGGTACAATGGAGGAGATGAGATTAAAACTGCAATTTGAAGAAAGAGAAGAAAATTCTAATTTTGTTTTCTTAATCTGAAAAAGAGAAATCCCCTAAGTCTGGAGTTTGAAGTGAATTCATATGTCACAAAGAGTAGATGTGTTATGCTTCAGATCATCTATCTCATTGCAAATAAATAAGTGAAATTCAACATAATTATCCACTGGGTTCTGTTTAGTTGTTTGTTTATTGCTATCTAAGCAATCAAGTTTTAAATAAAACATGGAAAGAGAAATGCAAAGTGCTGCCAAAAGAGATGAATCAAACTTAATCAGTTTCCAAATACACACCTTTTATTCAGGCCCCCATCAGGCTTTCTCTCAGGTCCGTGTCAATGTGAAGAATGGGGAATGACCAAGTTGATGAAGATACTCAGAGGGCAGAGATAAACAGGTGCACTTCCAAGAGTTGAGAGAGAAAGAATGGTTTTGCTGGTGGCTGATAAAATTAGACTTTTATATATTTTAAAGGAGTAGGTACTGCTTCCTAGAATGCTTATTCTGAAGTAATCATAAAAATAATTAGCCACTTTACATAATCATTATCAGTTGATGATATAATTGTGTAGTAATAGAAGGCATACCATTGATTATTATCCCGCAGATGAAAAAACACATTTTACTCTAAATTAGTCTCATTCAAAGCAGAAAAAAACAAAAAACACATAGCTGAACCATGATGTAATGTTAGAAACCTTTTAATCTATGCCACTTTTTCTTTGATGTTTGTTTAAAAATCCCAAGCCAATTCATTCATGTTGTGTAAGTTATGATGACAGACTGAGATCAGCTTCCTCATTTTCTGTGCATGACACACATATAACTTTGGGAGAATACAAAACTTCTATTGAATAAATTGGCCCTTGTTTATTCTCTATTAAACTGAAAACAACAATAATTCACCATTAACAAAACATATACTGATTCGGCACAAATATTTTTAAATTTATAAAATATGCAAAAGTCTTTCTTTTGTTTGTTTCTGAACATTGCTTAGTGCTGCAGATTCTCCCCCATGCTTTTTATCTGTGAAGTGCAGTGGTTAATTTACATATTTCTAGTCTCATGAAAATTTAAGGGTGTAAGACCAAGTGACTGATGTCTGCTTGACATTCAGGCTGCAAACAGCCCTGAATGTCAACAAACAACAATCAAATTTTTGTTATTTTTCTGTTTATTTTAACCATATGATGGATTAAATTAGTATATCTAAGTAGAAACCTTTATAGCAAGTTAGATTTGTATTTCAGGGAAATAATGTAGACCCTTATGGTGATTTTTAAAAAACAAAGCACATATTTTTGTTTGTGTTCTTTTGGTATCAACATGTTCTCCCAAATTCTTCTTTAAAAGATAATGGTGTTAATGACATATCTGTCTATGTAAACACCTGGAGAATTTCCCAATAAGACTATTCTTTTTAATTCTGAACTTTCTATGTATCGGTGCACTGTGTAACCCCAAACTGCAAACCAGGTTAAATGTGGTAGTGTTCGCCTTGGCTAGAGCCAAGATAGATAAATTATGATTAAAATGCAGGTGAATTTTTATGTTGCAGAGAAAAAATATTTCTGAGATGAAGCCAAGAAAAATATGGAATACCTGATAAAGTGTTTATGTTAAGATGGGGAGAGGATAGCAAAAAAATAAAAAAATTAAAAAAAAAGAGGAGAGAGAAAGAAAAAGGATGGTGGCTGTGTATTAGGACCCAAAGGTAAGTTGGTAAGATCAGGGAATGAAGTAGTTGTCAGTAACTGCATCTGCCCTCATTAGATCTTTGCAGAAAGTCTGGAGCCTAACAATGTAGAGTGGGAGGAGGGCAGAGGTAGAAGAATCTCAAATGTATGCTGTGGACACTATTGTGCAACCAGCCTACACATCATTACTGTAAATTCTGCACCTGTGTTTGTATATGAAACCTTGTTTTATATTTCTTAACTTTTAAATACATGTGTAACGACAAAATCTGGGGACCCAAATAGTCAATAATTCTGTTCACTAAGTATTTCTGGTTCTATACTGCTGGGAAAGTTCTGGTTTCCTTGCAGTTGGAATGAAGCCATGTAGCTAGTTCTGGCCAGCGAATCGATAACAAAAGAGTCATGTATACATTCTAGAGATGACCATTAATTACTAATTTAAGACCTCCCAGAAGTCAGCTTCCCTCTGGAACAGTGACCTACCCCATCAGCCTGGGTTCCTAAGAGTGAAGTCACCAGCCCCTCTCCACCATATGCTGGATAAATAATGTGGATGACAAATAAACCTTTGCTGTTTTAAGCTACTGAGGTCTTGGGACTGGTTGGTAGCAGAATAACCTAGATTATCTAGCAGAAATATCTCCTCAATTATGTTTTTAGATTTTCTGTTTCTGGGCCAGTTCTGATTGAGTAAAAACCACAATTATTTCAACAGCTTTATTCTCCCCTTAATACAGTAAAATCAAATCCATGCTTCAAGATGCAGGGTCTATGTCTTATTTTATCTCCCAAAATAGGATCTCTGCTCTCTGTGGCTCTCTGGTTATATTAGGTCCTTATGTTCTCACTCCCTGCTTTCTCACATCTGGTTTTGAATACGTCTATAGATTTGCAATCATCTTTCAGTTCTCAATGGTTATTTTACCAGTCCAGCTCTTTTCTAGGACCAGAGTCTTCCTGGAATGCCCACTTTAATGTCAGTGAGCCCACTGCCTGCCTTTGCCAGGAAAAGGTCTGGAGCTCTGCCTCTTTGGCCAGTCCAGGTTTTGGAGTTCTGCTTTCTTTGGATAGAGTTCCCAAATTTACCACCACTAGTCAGTCTGATTCCTGGCTGGAAGCTCTGCCTAATTGAAAGTGTCAGTGCCAACCTGTGCTGAAACAGGGACTATGAGTAGGGTGCTTCCTTGGACTTGGTGTTTGGCCTATGTAGCTGTGTCTCTAGAGCCAAGTGCTGAAGCTAGATCCATTTTCCAAATGTCAGCTTTACCACAGCGTTCAACTCTGCACTTGATTCTGGCTCTTTCTTCTTTCACGCTGGTTCCATATGGGAAAATGTGACCCATGATGGCTCAGAAGCAAGTTCACAATGAAAAGTGATTCCCTGATGAGCTAATCTGGAAATAGAAAGCTTAGTAAATAGACCAACAAAAGAGCATTATTAACAAGATCTGGAGAGAGAAAAAGAGAATGAATTTGAGGTTCTAATTGCTCAGAATCAACAGGCAGACTGGCCAAAGCCCATGCCCAGAGCACAGAAAGGTAATCTGAGATAGGTGGCTGGACATATCACATAGGACTTTGGAGCACTAGGCCAGGAATCTAAAGAAAACTTCAATTCTTCATATTTCCAGGGAAATTAGACAGAAAGGTCAGCCTAATCCTCAAGAAAAAAGTAAAGTAAATCATTTCAAAAGAAAAGCAAAAACAGAGACAGCTTATAAGGGTGCCTGTGATAGTGCAGCAGCTTCGTTTCTGACTCTAGCATTCTATTTAGACCAATGTTTCTCAAAGTGGCATCCACACATCAGTGGCCTCGGTACCATGGGTAGGGGCAGGTTGACAATGTGAATAAATGCACCTAGCAAATAATAATACTTAGATAACCAAGATGAATGTGTGAAGATTCTGCTGCCTGTTAAGAAGGACATGGATCCCTTTGTCAAAGTCTAAAACCAAAAAGGACAGACAAAATCACAATGAATTGTTAAATAAGTTGCGGTTAGCAAGCATGCATGTGGGAATTATTTACAATACATTTAAAGGAGAAAATAATTTCTGGAAGCATTTCTTATCTTGAGACCTTTCAGTTTCAACACGAAAGGTGAGGGAGAAGGCCAAATGTGAGAATAAAATAGTTAAGTAAGGCAGGCTTTGGTAAGTAAGACAGACTCTGTTATGAAAATACAGATGAAGGACTCTTTATTTCAAATTAAGAGACTATGTTATGTTTTCATTAATAAGAACCTAAAGCAGATAAGCTTTTTAGAGGAGGATATTGTGGAGAAGAAAAAAGTGCATTCTAAGAGGAAGGAAAAGTATAATCAAAAGTACAGAAGTGGAGAAAACCTGCACAAATGTTCCCTTTTAAACCGTCAGCTCCCAAATGTTGCTTCACAGAGTTATGCCATTCTTCTTGTCAACAGGTAGCTTATTAAAAGGTTCCTGAGTCCCAGATGTGAGGATTTTGGCTTAGCAGTTACAGTGGGCACAAAGGAATTGTAATTTTGAAAGGTTTCTCATATCCATCAGTGATCTTTGTAGATGGGTAGAATCTACTCCAGAGGCATTATGGAGATATGTGTTAAAAAGACCCTATTGAAAGCTTTTACACTGTTAGTGGGAGTGTAAATTAGTTCAACCATTGTGGAAGACAGTGTGGTGATTCCTCAAGGATCTAGAACCAGAAACACCATTTGACCCACCAATCCCATTACTGGATATATACTCAAAGGATTATAAATCATTCTACTATAAAGACACATGCACATGCATGTTTATTGCAGCACTCTACAATAGCAAAGACTTGGAACTAACCCAAATGCCCATCAATGATAGACTGGATAAAGAAAATGTGGCACATATACACCATGGAATACTATGCAGCCGTAAAAAAGAATGAGTTCATGGCCTTTGCAGGGATATGGATGAAGCTGAATGCCATCATTCTCAGCAAACTAACACAGGCACAGAAAACCAGACACCACATATTCTCACTCATAAGTGGGAGTCGAACAGTGAGAACGCATGGACACAGGAAGGGGAACATCACACACCCGGGTCTGTTGGGGGATGGTGGGCAAGGGGAGGGAGAGCATTAGGACAAATACCTAATGCATGTGGGGCTTAAAACCTAGATGACGGGTTGATAGGTGCAGTAAACCACCATGGCACATGTATAGCTGTGTAACAAACCTGCACGTTCTGCACATGTATCCCAGAACTTAAAGTAAAATAAAATAAAGACCCTATTTAACCTTGTTTGCTAGCTGCATATATGTGCATATATATATGCAGTGAATTAAATATATATTTAATCAAATACATTAAATAAACATTTAATCCAAGTAGTCTACTGTTGCTGGAACATAGGCAGAAGAAGGGACATTTTGGGGAAGGTGATGTACATGTAGTGGTTAAGCCAAAACAAGACGGCAACCTTAATGAGTGGCAAAGTGGCCAACAAACAGGATGCCTCTAGCATCTCTTTCTAGTACCTGCTAATACTCATGAAGAAGTGGTAAGGGCCTATGTGGGAACAATGCCTCAAGACCCAATACACTAGACGCTCAATTTTACTAGTACTGCTATCTCTTGAAGACTCTGACTCAAGAAGATGGAAGCAGGTTACCAGTTTCAGAAAGGGAAATGGGAAAATCATAGTACAAAGCAAGTAAGTCATGGACATCCTATGCATAGGTCAAGTTAATGTTATTTTACACTAAATTGCATAGCATTCTGTGATAGGCATTTAACTCTAAGTGTATCTAAGGTTAAAAAATGTGATTGCCTCTTTTAGTACTAATGCTGTCATTTTTTAAAAATACAACAAAGGCCTTTTAATGTGATTTTTATGTGATATCGAACCAAATTCCTAGCATAAGTGAATGTGAACTAGTCTGTTTTATTCTTTAATAAGTAGTGAGATTAGAGACCACGAAGGTGGGATGGCTGGACTTGAGCATGGGTACGATTTTGACAAGGAGGAGTAAGGAAGAAAGAGTTTCAAAAGGGTTAGTTAATGCAAATGTGCAAAGAGAGTGCAGAGCAAGTGAAGGAATGGCAAACAACTTTATCACATTTTCTCTGCCTTTTGAAGATTTCAAAGTAACGTCCTTTAAGTTGTCTTGAGTACCTAACATCCTAAGTGCCTCCTAATGCATCCATTGTTTATATTTATACCACTTAGTATATATCAGAGCTACTTTGACACCTACATTTCTTATAACCTTTATTTCAAAGTGCTTGACATCCTAGTTGGTTTTGAAAACCTGAAATAAGATGCCTTACTCTAGAATAAAGTAAGAGAGAGAGAGAGAAGAAATACGCATTCAAATTACCAGGGAAAGTGTATGTAATGCTTTCCTTGTACAGCCTGGAAATGAAAACCAAATTTTCCTGACTACCAATGTGAAAGCGCTAGAAGATTCAGTAGTTACTTTAAGACTGAGAAAAGAGATGTTTAAGCTGGAAATGATGAAAGGCTTTTTAATTAAAGCAGCATGAAAGATGGGTCTGCAATTTATGCTGATTGTTTTTTTATCATACACTTCTTCGTAACTTCAGTAAATCCTGGGGAGGTTGGGAAGCCAAGTGCTGCATTCCTTGTGCCTATCTTGGTTGCTAAATGTTTCCCATTCATTATAATGCATGGCCTGTAGGCACCATCCAATTTCTCTACGTCCTTTCCGTTCTTCAGACCACAATGATTATGAATGGGCCTAGATAATAGCTCCTACTCTCCTCTCCCTCTCTGTCCTACTTTCAAAGATAACAGTTGTTCCTTACTGCTGTCAATAGGCATACCATGCAAACATAAGACAGGGTTTCTTATGTACCATTTGCTGTCATCCAGAAACGTGGACAGTCTCCACACCCCCAATTTCAGCAAAGGACTGGCGGTATTTGATTAAAGAAAAAAATGCTTTTCAAATCACATGGAATTCAGGAAATAGTTCCCAAGGTCAAACTGGATATGATGCTGCTATGGCTGCTTAAATCCAGCTTATTTGTACTTCATATTAAAGCCCAAAACAGCACTTAGGGCTCGGCATCAAGATTGCAGAGAGTGAACTACCTCAAGAATGGGTTTTTTAACATCTGCCTGCATACGCACTACGCCACGTGATGGAAAATTGGGAGGTAAATATATACTTCCCATATACATCCCTAAACAGCTTCTTACTGCCTTAACTCTCTTCCACCAAAGCCCTCCAACAGCATGGGTATTCTAGTTTCTACACAGAAACTACAAAGTAATTCACCCTCCCCCAGTCCCATGTTTTATTTCCACACACTTTTCTCTATCCATTTAAATTCTATCTATCCTTCAAGGTCCATTCCATACTCTAACTCAGTCTCTCCATTTAATTATGTTCCTTATTATCCCAGATCATACAGAATGTAGGAACAATGTCATGAAATTTGCCATGTACTCCTAAGTTGTTTATGTCATTAAGATTTTTGGTGAATTATCCTTGTCTCTTAGGTATTAATGAAAGCTCTATTCTGAAAGGCACTTTATCTCCTACTGTTTTGACTTCTATCCCCAGGACCTCTGTCTTCCTTTAGATTTACCAAAGGAGATTCACAAATACTTTTTCATATATTGGATATCTAACTTTTTAAAATAGAAAAACTCATACACTATTGACATATTAGAGTTAGGAAGTTGAACGCAACCTCTCAATGTGTTATTCTTCTTTTCATCTCCATGTCACTGACAGGTGGTCCTCCAGGCCTGCCTTAAATACTCCGAGATAAGACATTTATTAAAATTTAATAGTTTATGGCTGGGCATGGTGGCTCATGCCTGTAATCCGAGCACTTTGGGAGGCTGAGGTGGGCGGATCACGAGGTCAGGAGATCGAGTCCATCCTGGCTAACACGGTGAAACCCCATCTCTACTAAAAAATACGAAAAATTAGCCGGGCGTGGGGTTGGGCGCCTGTAGTCCCAGCTACTCAGGAGGCTGAGGCAGGAGAATGGCGTGAACCCGGGAGGCAGAGCTTGCAGTGAGCCGAGATTGTGCCACTGCAACTCCAGCCTGGGCGACAGAGCGAAGATTGTCTCAAAAAAAAAAAAAAAATTAGTAGTTTATTTTATTTTGGGATGGTTTTAAATGCTATAAAATTCCTCCTAATGATAGCCTAAGGTGCTCTTCAGTAAATTCCATTCATTGTCCTAATTCTACTTTCAGAAATGGCATAAGATAATTGGAAACCTTCTTCTTTTTTGGTAATAGTATGTATTTGTTGGGATTCTCCAGAGAAACAGAACAAACAAGATGTGTACACACACATACCCAGACAGAGAGAGAGGAATAAAAGAGAAAATTATTATGAGAGATTGGCTCATGTGACTACGGAGGCTGAGAAGTCCCATGATCTAATGTCTGCAAGCTAAAAGCTCAGGAAAGCCAGTGAGGGTAGTTCCAGTCCAAGCCCCAAACCCTGAGACCCAGAAAAGCGAGTGGTATAAGTCTCAGTCTGAGTCTGAAGGCCTGAGTACTAAGAGTATTGATGCCCAAGGACAGGAGAGGATGTCCCACCAAGCAGATAGACAGAATTTACCCTTCTTCCACCTTTTTGTTCTACTTGGGCCCTCAATAGATTGGATGATGACTACCCCCATTAGTGAGGGTAATGTTCTTTACTCAGTCTCTCATTCAAATGATAATCTCTTCCAGAAACACCTTTACAGAAATACCCTGAAATAATGTTTTACCAGCTATCTGAGCATTCCTTAGCCCAGCCAAGTCGACACATTAAATTAGCAATCACGCAGTCTTTTAGCTATCTGAAGGCAAACATGCTTGCATTGCTAAGCATTTGGTCAGGATGGAACCCACCAGCAAAAGACGTTCATAATCAGGCAAATCCAGTTCATCACCCACAATACATAGAAACTTCAGATCAGATGGAGAGATGCTTGTTGAGCAATCAGTTATGCCCCAGAGAGTTCTGAATGATCACTGGATAGACAGAGAGAAGTCATATGCTGCTGGAGCCTCTGAACAAAGAGAAACCTCTGAAATCTTAGTCAGTTCCTCAGCTGAGGTATGAACTTCTTTTACAAAATGTCTGCAAAGTAGCCTCTTCTGTCTGGCTTAGAAATCTTTATCAATGCATGAGTAGCAACATCCTTGATTAACGAGCAAGTACTGCAATGAAGACATGTCATTAAAAGGTCAGATGCAACCCAAGTGTATTTCAAGTTGACTTGATAGTTTTTGATCAATTGAATCAAAACTATGAAGATGCAAATACTTCAGTGAAGTCTGTGAAAATTACGGTATGAATCGTAACAAAGGTAAACATTTTTTCAGTGACTAGGGGCATAGTGAGGTGTCTTGAAAGAGGATTGTCCTGACACCTAGGAGACTCGACTTTTGGGTTTTTTCTATTGTTATTAATTTCCATGAGTTTTTGGGTACATGCATCTCAGTTTCTTTAACTGTGCATTAAGGAAGCTGGAGTGGGTGACCATCAAGGCTGCTTGCAGTTCTAGCTTTCCCTTTTTAAACACACTTTTGAGTTCTTCTACTTATTCACTATGGTGCTGTGGAAAAGCTCTTCAACATCTTGCGGAGAGAATAAAGCCAAATATTTCTTGTTACATTAATTGACATAACCAATCTGTCCCCCAAAAATTCTACAAAAATCCAAGAAAATCATCCTGTAGGGATCAACGACCTTCAGTGCTTACCTGTTTTCTAACTTTTCTTCAAAATTTTGCCTGATCCCTGTACCAGACTCTATATAGTGTAGTTCACATATAATTTGAATTCAAAGCAGCTTTGGACAGTACAACCCTCTTATGTTACAGTTCAGGCATACTGGACTGCAGTGCAGGGTTTCTTTACAGCAATGTTATAGTAGAAGAAAATTTTGCAATGCAATTTTCAGGAAAACTAAAACTAGGAAATATTTTTGTAATGTTAAAAGCCACTTTCTAATTTACCTGTTTTATATACTTGGTAAATATTCCTGTGGAGAACCACCTCCCCACCTCCGAAGCCACATCTAATTGCAATCATCCAGGTGTTGCAGGTCTCTAAAATCCTGCTTTTTCTGTAGTTGCTTGCTTAATTGAAGAAAAGGAAAAATAAAATCTCTGATGGAAGGGTAATCAAAGCTTGAAATATGCATTTGGACTGCTTAGAGTAACTGAATTCATAGACTAATTACTGGCTTATCATATGTTCTGTGCTGTGTGATTCAGGATTGGGAGGGGCTGCCACATATGATTATATCTCTTTAGGGCCCAGTTGGCTTGACAGACTAATGTGTGCCGAATTCATAAAATCTTCCATTTTCATAAAATGGAAGAGGCATGGGCATAAACGGAGAGTAATGCTGCTGCCTTCAGGGTTATAATGGTGAAACCTCTCATCCCTGAACAACCTGGGTCTTGTTCATTCTTAGTCATGGAAAAAAAAAAGAAAATAAAAGAACAGAAAATTTTCAACCCTACTGCAATTTTATTCCCTGTGATACCTTTTTCTCTAAACAAGACTCTCAGGCACAAGTGCCTGGGAGGCTCTTTATAATACTTTCACTATGTATCATTTTGCAAGAAAATTTCCGTCCCATTTTGAGATTATAAAAAGTTGTTTTGTAATGTCCCTCTGGGCAGAAGAAAGTGGTACAATAAATTGCAGCAGCACATCCTTATAAACAACATTAACAGAACTGTCCTGAATGTGGACCTAGGAGACTATGGGGGTTCTGGGGACCTGTAAAACTGGATATTTTGAAGACTATTTTACCTAATATTGTGTACGTTATGAGATTGAATTTATCTACATTTACTTCTTCCTCTCTCAGATCTTTCTTTCACCCTCTCTTCTTTTTCTCGTTTCCAGAAAGATAACAAAGGGCAAAAGGCAGAATTATTAAAAAAAATTTTTTTTAATATGATCTGGGATATTTCTTCCTTCCCAGAGATACTAACATAATCACTGTCTCTCCACCAAAAAGCTTTAGGATTTTTAGGATTTGTATTTGTGTGACTCATTCATTCTACTTCAAGGTGTTTAGCTCAAGTAAACTGTTGGACAAGTGTGAAAATATGTTTGTAGAAGCATCTTAACCACAGTCGTATTATTCAATTCAGTTCAACAAATATGTTAGATAACCCACTATGAGTTAGTAACTAGTTAGCTACCGAAGATTTAAAAAAGTGAACTAAGTAGACATAAGTGTATACAGGTAAGAAAGGGAAAGGTATGCAGTATGATAAGTGCTATGATAAAGGCCCTACGGGGGGTTGAAGGATGGCAACATAACACAGACCAAGGTGTGAGTGGGCAGCAAAGGCTTCTTGGAGATTTCTACATGTATTTCAGCTCAAAAAACAAACAAAATGATTGTATATTTCTATAATGGAATATTATGCATTCATAATGCATGTCATTATTTACTTATTCTAATGAAAAAATGTTCATAATATATTGTTTAGTGAAAACCAGACAGGCCAGCGTAAGTTATGTGCAGTAGGACTATGATTTTGTAATACAGAATATATTCATGTGCAGTTACAAACGTAGAAAAATTCTGAGGTTAACCATTCTTGGTAGTGATTTCTCCCTTTATCCCTATCTATTTAAATATATCTAAAAGTAATCTATATGATTTCAATAATTAAAAACAAAGAAAGGAATGCTTACAGAGTGAGGCAATTGGCATAGGAAAACAAGTGGTACTGAGTCTGGGAAGGTGAGAGATGTGCTATCTAGTCAACCTGAGCAATCCTGATGCCTTAGGCAAGGATTCTTTATCAGACCTCCCCATGACCCAGAGAAGTATCCTTCAGGTCAGTGCCACTCTCAGAGTTTTGACTGAGACAAATGTATTTCTGAGAACTCAAGCACCTCTAAGTAAAAGTTCAGCTTTTGGACATTCAATACTCAGGAGCATATATTATTCAGACTGGAAACTCTCAAACTACATATTTAGAGTTACATGTAACATCTCCTCGACAAATGACATTTGAAGGATAATTTGGTGTTTCCCATATTGTTAGGTACTGTGAACAAGACCACAGGAAACTATGTCTTTGGATGCATATAATAGTGGCTATCCACATGACAATAGGCCCCCCAATTTTTTAACTATATATCCCTATTAAAAAACAAATAAACAAAATTAGAGCATACCCTAAAATACATGTATATTTATTTATACAATATTTACATATATTACATATATTACCTCTGAAGCTCTTGTTGCTACTTAGGGGACTCTGTTTTAGAGAAATAATACCTACATTTGATCTTTTCTCTCCTCAATTCCTAGAGACACCATTGCCCATGTCAAAGACATGTACATTTGGTTTTGATTATTGTTCCCAAACAAAGTATAAAATGGGAACTTTTTATGTGTATTTTGGTAAAATTATACCTAATACTTAAGCATGTATACAATAGTCATCATAGTGTGTAGGAATAGAAAGACCATGATGAAAAAAATTGCCAATACTTGTGGTCAATACTGTGTCATACATATACCATTTGACTTAATTGATTAGGATGATTAGAACACTGCTTCATGTTGAGATGCCACATGCATGTCAAGAATGATGAAAAACATTAGATTTTACTGTATGTGCAAGGTAAAAAGTTAGCCTGCCACAGTTTAAAGCTGGCAGAGTCAAGAAACTCCTAGGTCAGAGACTAAGGACTGTATTACTCATGGCAGGACAAGCAGCAGGTGCTTCATGTTTGCATCACATAAGAAAGGGACAGGGATGCAGTATGATAAGTGCTATAATAAAGGCCCTTCAGGTGCTATGGTGGACAACAGAGAAAAGCCTGGCTAGATGCTATGCATGCAATGAGTATGCACCAAAAAAGCCTGAGCTTAGAAAACCCAACTCTTTTGTAATGGAATGAAAGCAAACATGCCCTTTTCCCCAGGGGGAAATATTACCACTGTTATTCTGGAAAGGAAACAAACAAATATGCCCTCTGCTTTGGAGAGAGATACTGTCTTTCAAAACTGCCTGTATAAAACCAACCTTAGAAAAGTTAGGCTAGAACAAAATGGCAGTTAGTGACTGGCTTGCAAGATCTGCAGAAACTCAAGGACCTGTGGTGAATTGTCTGTCTACAATTATGGGCTAAGCAGCTTTGTACAAATAAAAAATTCTTTTGGCCTTCTGGTGTACTTCAGTGCATATCATTTGGGAATTTAGTCAAGGACCTTGTACAGCATAGTATGGATTGTTCAGCATAGTGTCTTTCCAGGTTAGGAGACACAACTTTATGCCTTTTCCTTATTGTTGGGATGGGGTTATAACCCTGTATGAAGATCAGCATATCATCACTACTGGCCCTGATACTTTATATTAACATAGTGATTAAAGATACCATCTCACACCAGTTAGAATGGCCATCATTAAAAAGTCAGGAAACAACAGGTGCTGGAGAGGATGTGGAGAAATAGGAACACTTTTACACTGTTGGTGGGACTGTAAACTAGTTCAACCATTGTGGAAGTCAGTGTGGCGATTCCTTAGGGATCTAGAACTAGAAATAACCATTTGACCCAGCCATCCCGTTACTGGGTATATACCAAAAGGATTATAAAATATGCTGCTATAAAGACACATGCACACGTATGATTATTGCGGCACTATTCACAATAGCAAAGACTTGGAACCAACCCAAATGTCCAACAACGATAGACTGGATTAAGAAAATGTGGTACATATACACCATGGAATACTATGCAGCTATAAAAATGATGAGTTTATGTCCTTTGTAGGGACATGGGTGAAGCTGGAAACCGTCATTCTCAGCAAACTTTCGCAAGGACAAAAAAAACAAACACCACATGTTCTCACTCATAGGTGGGAATTGAACAATGAGAACACATGGACACAGGAAGGGGAAAATCACACACCAGAGCCTGTTGTGGGGTGAGGGGAGGGGGAAGGGACAGCATTAGGGGATATACCTAATGTTAAATGACAAGTTAATGGGTGCAGCACACCAACATGGCACATGTATACATATGTAACAAACCTGCACATTGTGCCCATGTACCCTAAAACTTAAAGTATAATAAAAAAATAAATTTGAAAAATTTCAAAAAAAAAAAAAACCAACAAAGGGCTATTTTGACTGTACTCAATGTAGATAAATTCAATTATTCAGTAATACAGGTAGGAGATTTTAAGCAAAAATACACAGGATCAGAAACCACATGGGGCTTAGAACTGGAAAACAGCTCCCCCTTGCTGTTTCCTACTCATTTCTGCAAGCATTCTCTCTTTGTAATGCTCTTTTTTTCTTGGCCTCGCCATCCCTCTCTGGGTGTCTGCTGCACCTTAACTCTGGCTGCCTTCCTCATCCTCTACTCTTCATTCTTATTTCATCTTATTTCTAACCTCATCTACCATCTTCTACTTAACTCAAGCGTCCTTCTACATGTAGCTTGCTCCTGAACCAAAAGAGCCTTGACTATCTCTTATGACTTCTGCTCTCTGGGCATGCTTTCATTTTCAGTTCCTGATGCTAACTGTCTGATTCTCATGGTTTCTCTTGGTAGGATGCAGATTGGCTCAGCTAATCTCTTCATACAAGTCTTTGTCATGAGTTGTAGGCCAGACTCGTTTTAAGCATTTCTTGATTATGCTTGTTCCAAGGATGCACTTTTTAAAATGAATGAATGTATGAGTTTGGGTAAAATGACCTGTAGTTCAGCCTCTTTGAAAGAAATTATAGGCTTTGCACCAGCATGTTTGAAGTGGCTCATATGTTTTTGTTAATCTAGTTTTTAAAAATTAGAAATAGAAGCTCAAAGGATTTAACTGACATGCTCAAAAGCACCAAGAAAATATTTTCTTAGTGTCACTGCAGTACCTTAAACATCTTTCTTTAATACCGTTCATTTTTCCCTAGTATAGAGTATTTTTAACAGGCCTATTTTCTTCATTAGTCTATAACATTTTTGAAGGTCTCGGTATTTCTTATATTCTTAGCCCTGAGAATTCCCAGGCCTAGAGTCAACACTGTATAAATGTCACATGAATGAACGAATGATTTATTGAATCAATTAATGCACGATCTTTTAGGACTCTTTCTTCTAAACTACATGGCAGAAGAAAGAAGGAAGGATGGTGAAAAGCTCTTATACTCATTAATGAACAACTACTACATGCCAGGCACTGTCAGAAATATTTTCACTTATTTACTGCAATTCTTACAAAAAGCTTACAAGGTAGTTGTTGCAGGCTAACTTGGTCAACAAGATGAAACACACTATCAGATCTCACAATGCAAGTAAAAATCAGAATCAGAATTTGAATCCAGGTATGTCTGACTGTAAAGCATATGATTTTTTAAAAAATTAAACTGTGTTAGTAACCACAGCTGCCCTGATTGCTGATGCAGAGCAGAATGAAATAGTAAAGAGAATTCAAAATGAGACCCAGCAACAAACAATTTACGGGCTATGAAACCACAAGGAATATGCATATAGGATGTTCCAAAAATGAGCAAGTCTATTATGCTGAAAATTGTCACTTCATTATAAATGTTTCCATTCTAAGCTCCATCCCTCACTCTCTGTTAATAATTCAAGCATTTAAATTTTTATTAGATTGTAAATTGGCACACAGGTCATGAGCCTGACTTCACAACTGTCATATTCGAAATTGGAATGGAATGAATCTCTTTCTGCTTCCAGTCAAGTCACCCATTTGCACTATCCAAATATGCCTAATGGGAAGGAGAGACACACTTGATGGGAGGAAAAAAATCTCATGAAGTTAACATTTGTAGTGCAATCAAATTAAATTTCCATCGGATTTTAGTTTAAAATGGTGCTTGGCTAGTTGCTGCTGATACATCATCTCCCAAATTTCCACTAAAATATCAATGAAGACATAGAAAAAAGATAAAAAATATATATCATCTACAGAAATGAAAATTTCAGAAGAGTCTATTGCTCAGAATAATAGAGAATGTTGACTAAATGTAAAACCGAAGAAGCACAATAGAAAAAAATATACATATTTATTACTCTAATGATGCTTATTCCCAGGAAACTGAGAAATCCTTCTCCCCTGGAAGGAGATAAAGAATTTTATTTCTTCCTGCATGTCAGTCCATGAATCAGTCTTAGATTTTATAATGACAAAAGTATGAAGTTGCCCCATTATTGTATTTGTGCTTATTTTGTAGCAGCTAAAATACCAGATCCATGCCCCTTTGCATGTCCTTCTATATTTCAGAGATGTTAATTTTAGAAAACAAGAGGGTTAGAGACAGGGGAAGGTATGCATTGTTATGCACTAGACTTCCACAGGAGGTTTTACTACTTGAACAAGTAATTCTCTATTTCTGCTGCTGCTGCTGTTGTTGCTGGTGATAATGATAAATAATCAGGGACTTGGCAAGTGGGAAAAATGGCAAATCCTATCATGAGCATGAAATATTCTTAATTGGAGTTAGTGAAAGAGTATAAAGAATCAGCTTGAATGAGATAAGTTAAAAAGGTCTTGCCTTTAGGTTCAGCCAGATGACATTCATGGACAGTCTCCTGCTGTGGCTGGGTGGCTTCTGATGTTCATTCTGGACTCCAAGGACAGGCTTCCATTGGCACTCATCCTGAGTGCTGGCTCTGAGACTTAAATCTCTGTGACTCCAGGCCGGCTGCTTAAATGCTCTGGGTCTCAACTTTCTTATCTGTAAGATGGAGATTATAACACTCATATCAACAGGTTATTGTAAGAATTCAATATGATAATGAATGTGATTAGACACCATAAAGCACATGTAAAAGCTTGTGATTGCACTGCCATCCAACACCATTTAAGGTCTGTGTAACTCACTGGGTATTTAAAAAATGCTTCCAGGGAGTTACCATTTTTTGTGTATGTTTACCTCCTCTCCCTCCATCCAGGCTGTGGGCTCATTTAGGGCAGAGCCTGCTTTTTATCCCTGTTTGTATTCCCTTCTGCAGTTCTTTGCCCTGCACTGACTGAGTGCTTGAAAAATGCAAGCTGATAATGATGGCATCAATTTCAGTGCTATCATTATTCAGGCATTCTCCTGTTACAGAAAAGGGTATATTTTTCTTCTGCAGGTATGAATCACTAACTTTAATAGTATTCTATATGTTTCAGTAAGAATATTTATCAGGGAGTATAAGGTTCTAGGGGGCAGGAATACTTTAAAAATATTTTACTTATTCATTTATTTGTTTGTCTGCACATTGCATAGAGCCAATTGGAGATAGAGTGTTAATAAATAAACCTGATAAATATTGCTCTGATGATAAAGATGCAATCTTTAGCCAGAAGGTACCATGAAGAGTCACATGCTACATTTAGTTTTGAGCTGTGATAGCTAAAAAATAAAATGTAAGTACTCTATAACAAAGTATTTGCTATTCTAATTCACAATGCAAACCATTATAACAATTTATTACAAAAATTTTCATATTGCTACACATTTTGCCAAGGATTATACCACCCTTTTTATTTACCTTATTATCTTTTATTAGGTTCCTATACTATGCTGCTACTGTCCATTTGTAAGGAGCTATATTTCCCGGTTGTATAACCTGGGGAGTTGTTTGTCTTCTGAAGAACCCATGGAAGTGGGAAGGAAGTCCAGGTTTAAAAAGTTTTAGCAGCTTCTTTTTCCAATAGGTCCTTCAAGATTGTATACCTTTGGTGGGCCTCTGCCAATTAACGTTCAATTGCCTTATAGCCTTTGGGTATAATCAATGCCATACTGTATATCCTTTCATTTGGTGCACAATAACTGTTCTGGTCAGTCTCTGGTTTTTACCGTTGAATGTCTCTGTATTCTGAGGAGGTATTGATTCAAGGGCTGTGTCCTGAAAAACAGCCCTTTGTGTTGCTTCTCTCCTCTTCCCCTTTTCTTTTCTCTTCTTTGTCATATTCTATCACCAGTTTTGATTCTTCTCTCCTGCACAGGAATCTTTTAGTTTTCTTTCAATTTTTGCAGAAATCCTTTTCCCCCTTTCTATTAGCCACAGAAAATAAAGAAGTAGATGCCTGGCTTTCAAGGTTTTCAATGGTAGAAACTCGAGTAGGATATACACAGAGCACATGATTACCTCAGGAATGGAGAAGACGTGGACACGTTTCCTGCAGACTCATTTTCTGTAATTCCTGGAGTGTAAGGTTAAATACAAATGAGTAGGTAACTCTAACATGACCTGGGACTGCTTCTTTGCTGGGTAGTGACATCAAGGAGGAAAAATAATACTTTAGAAAGAGGGACTTCGTTTCTCCTGTCCGCTAGGGTGCAGTGCTATTTTGTACAGGTGTAGGCACTCAGTATGGCTCGCTGCCTGCCACCAGATGCCATCAATCAGGAAATCAGGAATCCCAGAACAATGATTCTCACTTGTGCCACTGCTGAGGCCTCACCTCAGGTTCACCCCAGAGAACCTGAAGTAATTGTCCAGGCAAGGGCCCAGGTATCCATGGTTTTCATATCTTCCCATGAGATTCAAAGGGTTGAGAATGGCTCTTTTTGAGTTTTCAGAAATCATCAACTCTTTCTGCTTTTCTTCCTTTTTTATTCTTTCTTCTTCCAGATCATCTTGGCAGGTTATATCGGGGATTAAATGCACAGTGCTTATAAGTGTCCCCAGTGGAGCAACCTCCCCATTCCCTAGCACCAGGATCACCAGGAGTCCTGGGTAGTGCTGCAGATTTCCGGGTTTCATTGAAAACTAAAGGATCAGAATCATTAGGGGTGTCACAGAGTGACCAGGTGACCTAGTTTGCCCAGGACTGACAGGAAATTATTCTAGAAAGTTTAGCCATAAAACTGGGATAGTTCCAGGCAATCTGGGACTGTAGTTCACTCTAGGAAGACCTAGAATTTTTAACCATGTTCCTCCTGCAAAGTATGGTAGGGAATTCCTACCCTAACCTTTTTCAGGCCAACTCGTTTTCTTGGGTGCAGAAATAAGTCTTTAGCAGTGACGGAGTTTCTTTTGTCTGCCAGAGAAGGAGCCTGGTTCATCTCTTAGTTCTACATGTTGTGAGAAAGAGTCTCTTGCTGTTGGGTCCTGTCTTCTGTTTCCCACACCGACTTTCCATATGTCGGTTCCACATCGTGAGTCTTTTCCCTCTGTCTGCTGCTGCTGATAGCTTCAGTTGCCTCCTCACACCCTCCCACTCAAGCTGTGTCCCTGCGGTGCATTTGCCTGCTCGTCTCCATCTGTTTCCCACTTTCTGCTGTCTGGAGAAACCTCATGATATATGGCTTCTGAGAGAAGTGCTCCTTCCATCGCATCTTTTATGCCAGAGCCACCACTTAAAACACCCTCTGGGCCTTTCACCAGTATTGTCTAATAAAAGTCCCAAGAGAAGGCACCGGACCCCTCCCCTCTTCCCCAGGCTTGCCAGAACCGTGCTAGAACTTATTCGGCTTCCAGGCCTCCTAAAGGGAGTGTGGATTTTCCAAGCAGGCAGAGCGGCAGAGAAGCTTCTCTGAGTGGCAAGGGCAGGACACAGAAAAGCTGATCAGCTCAGCGCATGACCTGGGTCCTGCTGAGCCCTAAATGAGCCATTCATCCAGTGTGACATCTGGAGCAATGGAGTTGAGGCACTCAGGGAAGTGCTTATTTATTTAGGGAAGAGATGAAGCTGTGATTGCTGCCTTCCCATCAGTCACTCAAAAGAGAGGAGAAAAAGGCAAGGACTACATCTGGACTCTGTGAATTATAAAACCATGACTCTATTTTTGAAGATTTCAGAAAGAGACTATAACCTGGAGGTATGAGAGCTCAGCAAAACTCTAAAATGAAGCACAGTGTTTTGTTGGTTTGTGCATACATGCATTTCCCTAAGCCTGTAATTTTAATTATATTCTCAGTGGGTTCTATGCCTCAGAAAAAAAAAAAAAAAGTTAAGATCATTGCTTTAAAAAATAATACAGGGAGTTCAGGAGTCCTGAGTGCAAAGATAGGTTCATTTTATTTTTATTTCCTTTTCTTCATAGCCCACATGCCCTAGCATAGAGCTAGAGGCAGAGAAAGCACTCAGAAAGTATTTTTCCAATGATTTTCTATTGCTATCATCTAGACTCTAAAGAAAATGAAGAAGGGCAACATGCAAATATTCACTCAGGAGTTCTGGCTGGGATTCCAAAAGCTTTAGGGTTTGTTCCTAGTTCTATCATTCATCCATTCTGTGGTTTGGGGCAGGAAACTTCACTTCTTTGGGCTTCAAGTTTCTTCTCTGCCTTTGTGTTACATAATTTCTGAGTGATCTTTCAATTTTGAAAGTTGAGTAATCTGTCCTTGCTCAGTGCAGGGTTAGAATTATTCTAAGATTATAGCAAACAGAACTAGAGAGCCTAATCCTTTCTCTCTGTGTAGAGAATGTGGACTTTCACAGGGATTATGAGAGGGAGTACTAGATTATCTTTGTATGCTCTGACACTGAGGTCAAAATCCTGTCCTCTATTTAACATTCTATAAGGCATTGGCCCAGTTGTAGCTTCATAAAATTGAGCACCTCCTCTTCGCCAGAATTAGAGCAGTAGTAAAATATCTGGATCTCTTTCTCCAGTATCTTACAACCTTATAGATACTATGCAAACACATAAAACAGGGAGAAGACAATTAATTGTGAAATCACACGCTAGCAATTATAACTATAATAACCCTGAGGATTGGAGTGATCCCAGAGGTGTTCGGGGGAGGTGGGACTTAAGCTGTGTCTTGAACATTGGACAGAATTTAAATAAGTGGTAAAGGGAAGATAGTCCCACTGGAGGTAAATGGGAGCAATATGGGCAAAGGGTGGAGGCAGGTGTAAGGAGTGTTAGGAGGAAAGTAGATCAGCGTATCTGATAAAAGTAGAGGTTGCTCTCCAAGGAGTGTGCGATATTTATGTTGGGTGGGCCTTGAAGGCTTGAAAGGAAATTTAGGGCATTGATACCTACCTGGGGGAGCTTCTGTAGGTTGCTGAGCAGGTGCCTGTCACAGGGGAGCCAAGCTGGAAGAGCAGTCATGTCCACATTGGGCCAGAGACAGGGGTGCCGCTGCAGTCGTGTGCATGTGCCTTCATAAAGGCCAAGATGATATTGGAAGCAGCAGGAACAGACAATCTCCCGGCGAGTCACAAACTCAGACACTGGGATCGCAGCAGCAGCAGCTGGCAGTGCTCAGGGACTGCGGGGGAAGCTCAGTGTGCATGTTCTTGAGGAACATAAAGAGCCCACACTGTTCTCTGCTGACATCTGAAGTTTGGGGCTGGAATTGTTGTTCTTCCCAGGAAATCCTGAATCTAAAAATGGCTCTTGTTTTTATCCATTTATGAGTGGAAGGCTACTGACTAGAGGAGTGGATGACTGAGGGCCTCTCACGTTCTACCCTCTCCACTCCCGTATTGCCAACAGCACCCAGTGGTGGTGCCCTGGTGTGCAGGGGAGAATTCTGTGGCTATGTGAGAGGTTGATCAGGGTGAATTAGCACCAGTCTCTGGGCTCAAACTTTAATAGTTAGTGTTAAACATCATCTCCCCCAGCTAAGGTTAAGAGGGACTCTGGCAGGAGAAAGATTTTCTTCAAGTGGCAACATCATCCGGGCCTTTTAGGGAAAACAACAATAACAATGACAACAACAACAAAACCTATTTTTGCTCTTATACCAATAAAGCTTTATCTAAACAGAGTGATAAAGTGTGATACCCAGTGACACAAGTGACTGGATAAAAAGCTTTAATTTCATTGTTAATGAAGTGTTTCTCTAAGTTGGCTATACATACCACCTTGAGTGACCCAGTAGCATGCTCCATTTCAGGGTAAAGGGAAGGGTGTAGCATTTAATTCCTGGCAGTGCTGTGTGTGTGCCACCTCCCTGTCTAATAAGCCTGTCTTGTGTCTCATGGAGGAAATGTCAAAGATGTCTTTCCATTTCCAGGTTCAGAGAGCCCATGGTGGTTTGGGGGGAAGCATCAGTGTTGTCTACAAGAATATGGAGCCCACTCCAAATGAAATAATCAGACAACATTGAAAAGAGGAAATCCGCAGTGTCCAGCTATGGAGTAGCTAAGTGGTGAAATGCCGGGAAGATGTCCAGGACAGGATGGGGTGACATTGTGGGAGGGCTTTATTGCAGAAGGGAATTCTAAGAAGTGTGGAAAAACTATGAAATTTAGCCCAGAAGAGTAAGAAACATTGTGCCAGGATTGGAAAGGAACAGCTCTGAGAAGGAAACAAGAATAGGAGAAAAATGCCAGTGCAGATAGATGGAGGTGCTAGTTGCTCTAGGCAAAGACCATAGAAAGATTTGTCAAAAGGAGTCTTTCGTTAAATATAGAAAGTCTGCTTCTCAGATTTGTGTTAATTCTTTCTCTTGATTTGAAACTGAGGTAAGTGCATGATGAAGAGTACTGACTTTTTCAGTCTTCTATGTCCACAGGTAGGTAGTTTGTGGACAAAATTTTATCTGTCCTAATGAAATCATAAAATGATAACCATTGTCATCTTTTATTGAGCTTATACCCTGTGTCAGGTACTGAGCTAAGTGATTTACATGGAGTATTGCATTTCATCTTTACCACAACTCTGTAAAGTAGGTAGTCCTATTTTCTCTAGTATATAAAGAAATGAAGATGCAGAACATGCCTTCTCTATAGACTGTAGATTATAATAATGGTACCTCTCTCACCAGAGTAATTGAGATAATCCATGTAAATTGCTTAGCCCCAGATCTGGCCCTTAGAAACTGCCTAATATCAGTTACTCATTTTTACTAATGCCTCATAGCCCATAATTTCTAATTTCCAGAGTAAATGCCAACCTGGTGTCTCTGTCTCTAAAGCCCATCTCTTGCCTAGATGAAAGCAGTCATCTAAGAGTTCTTGATGTGCCCTTTTCTCCCCTCTCATTGATTCTCAACTCAGCAGTTAAGAAAGTCAGACCACAAATTCTTCTGCTGGAGTTCTACAGTGGACTAGAAGGCTTCATAGAATCTCCCTCCCCCATTAGCTTTCTAAACCATCTCCTACTTCTCTACCCATTGCTTCCCAGGCTCCAGTCCCACTCACCTCCCTGCTGTCCCTTGAAAATGGGGCACACTGCCATCTTAGGGCCTTTGCACTTTCAGTTTCCCTGCCAGGGATTCTTTCCCCTTATTTGCGTGTTCTTTCCTCTCACCTCCTTCAGGCCTATCTTAGTCTGCTAGGACTACTATAACAAAATATTGCAGACTGGCTGGCTTAACGGAAATGTACTTTCTAACAGCTCTGGAGGCTAGAAGTCCAAGATTAAGGTGCTAGCTGATTCGGTTCCTGGTAAGGGCCCTTTTCCTGGCTTTTGGATGGCCAGCCTCCTTCTTGCTATATCCCCACATGGCCTTTCTGTGATGCACGGGAGTAGAGTGAGTGAGAAAGGATCTCTCTCTTCCTCTTAAAAGCCCTCTAACCCTATCATGAGGGCTCTACCCTTATGACCTAATGTAACTCTAATTCGCTCTCGAAGGCTCTGTCTCCAAATACCAGCACATTGGAGGTTAGGGTTTAAACATATGAATTTGGGGAGGACATAAAACTTTTGTTCAGTAACAAGATCTTTCTGTTTAAATGTCTCAGTGAGACCTTCCCATACCACCCTTTACATTAAATAGCACTTTCCACTCACCCAACACTTCTTCTTCTTCTCGCAGTAATTATATCTGATATACTATACATTTTATATAGGTATGAAAATACCTGCTGCTTCTCTTCCCTCACAGGAATGGATGTTAGTCCAAGGCAGAACATCCTTCTTTGTACATGGCAAATGTTAGGTGTTCACAGTTTGTGTTGAATGTTGAATGAATGAACCCGTCTAACTGCTTTAACCTCTGATGACTCTCTTATGATATTAGAATTTTGTCTCCATACTCAAAGGCAGGATATTACTTCCAGTTTTTTTCCTGAAACTCTCTAAAAGTTAGGTAAACTAGAGTCAGCTGGCCTTTGGCCAAAATGAACAAGGGTTGTAAACTCTGCTTCACTGAGGACTAGCCCTCCGTCTTATTCTTCCTTTGGTATTCACTGTGCCCTGGCAGGGAAAAACTCAAAAAGAGAACATAATTAGGAAAAAACAACCCGCACCAAACAGGCCCCACAAACACAGAAAAATAGGTCATTGTTCCTAATATAAGGAAGAAAAATCTTTGTTCCTAGCCAGGCTGTGTTCCACTTGTATGAAAACATCATAATTAATTGAATTAATTTAATTCTGAATGATGTGTGCCTTTTAGAAATCTGCCTTTATTTATTTATTTTTGTTTTGCAGATGACACATCTTGTCCTCACTCTGCATAGCTCTTAGGTAAGCTAAATGTTGGTTTCATCATCAAAGGAAAGCTCTTCCTTAGCCCTCCACGTGACACACACTCATGACCTACTGTGTGTGAGCTCTTGCCTTTTAGCAGAGTACAATGAGGCTTCTTTTAAGAGCACAGACTATGTTCTCTAATTTTTTGTTAATGCTGCAGAATACCTAATAGAAATTTTCTATTCCACCTCATAAGTCTGGTGGATGAACTGAACATTAACCCTCACCGGGTAACCTTGAGAAACCATTATGAATGTGCAGCAATTACAATCCATCACACTTGCCAGCGACCTGGGAAAAATCAAAGTGTGAGTTACAGTGACTGTTACAGAAACATTTCTTACGATCCAGGAGACATTACCTTCCCTGGGCTCTCTTGGCAGGAGACAGAGGGTACAAAGCAAAGTTGCTGCGGCTGAAAGAACCACAAAGAAGGAGTCACATTCATATTTTCCTTCTCATCTCTAATCATAAAACAAAAGCAAAAACAAAAAACAAAATACCTGGAATCATCTTGTCATGTCCCCCCACTTCCCATTTTTTTTTCCTTTTTCCCTTTTTTTTTTTTTTTTAGACATGGCCTCAGTTTGTCACTCAGGCTGAGATGCAGGCGCCATCATAGCTCACCACAGTCTGAAACTCCTGGGCTCGGGCCATCCTCCTGCCTCAGACTCCTGAGTAGCTATGACTACAGGCATGCACCACCACACCTGGCTAATTTTTAAAAATTTTTTGTAGAGATGGAGGTCTCACTATCTCACTATTGAAACCAGCTCTGACTGGTTTCAAACTCCTGGGCTCAAACAATCCTCCTGCCTTGGCCTCCCAGAGTGCTGGGATTACAGGTGTGAGACAACATCCTTGGCCATTATCTTGTCACTTTCTGAATTCTCATTTGCAGGTTTAATTTATTCTATTTTTTTTGAGATGGAGTCTCGCTCTGTTACCCAGGCTGGAATGCAGTGGTGTGATCTTGATTCACTGCAACCTCTGCCTCCTGGGTTCAAGCAATTCTCCTGCCTCAGTCTCCTGAGTAGCTGGGACTACAGGCACCTGCCACCAAGCTCAGCTAATTATTTTTGTATTTTTAGTAGAGGCGGGGTTTCAGCATGTTGGCCAGGCTGGTCTCAAACTCCTGACCTCAGGTGATCCACCCACCTCGCCTCCTAAAGTATTGGATTACAGGCATGAGCCACTGTGCCCAGCCTATTCAAATATTTTACACATACCAAGGAATGCTAAAATATAAATCCCACATAAGATTCAAGATGCTGGGATAATTTGGAGAGTGATGTTACAATTATATGTTTTGCAAGCAAAGAAACAAAAAATATACAAAATTTAAATAAAAATTAAGAAATAGTTTCTGCATATTCCTCCTCTTCCTAAACAATTACCCCTTACCCCTTTTTACAAAGAATTCAGTCTTTAGTTAACATGAGAAATCTACTTTTGACATAAAACTAGAGTTGATGGAGAATGAGGCTACATTTTCTCTGGGTCTTCTCTAGGCTTCAGTGAAGCCTAGATAAGACTGTCTTTGAAATTTTTGAAATTTTTACTTTAGACTTTATTCAACCTAAAGCAGTCAAGAACTCTCCAGCTTCTGTACAAAAGATGACCCAAATTCCCACCAAGATGCTGGTTTTGGTTAATGTATTATTCTCATCAAAGGTGAAGAGAATAATATTTTACCCACAGAATTTCAAAACCCAACATCATGCTAGTTAGCAAAAGATAAAGTGTGTATTCTGAAAGAGTAGATTTTTGCAGAACCCTATAAACCACAACGTATTTGTAAATCTCCTAGGTATAAGACTGTCCCTATAGTGACAGTGGGTCTGTATGAACTTAAACATATGAGAAGTTTGTTGCTGCTCATTGAATATACACTGGGGAAGAAATCAACATCTTGTAAGTCATTCTATAACTCCAAGTGGACACAGAGTTATGAACCTTCACAAATACTTGTCTCGGTGAAGTTTTGGTCCTAATTTTCTTGTCAGAGGATAAGTGAAGAGTATTCTATTTATTCTCCTTTATCGACAATCAACTTAGCTCATCTGCCTAGCCTGAAAATTGCTTGCTGGCAATTTTTTTCCTCCAAGACTAGACACTGTGAAAGACTTTAATACACATGATTTGCTACGGCAGTGTGGTGCCCCATGCATGTTAAGGGTACCTTTAGATTTAATGCCTTTTCTCCAGCTCAAAGTCACATTAAGGATTGAAACTCTGATCCAGGAGCTTTACCAATCAGGAGTTAGCTATTTTCAATGACTGTCTCAGTAACATTCAATCCTCTTTGACCTGCTTCTCTGCTTTTCATTTGCATTCTAGCCTGGCCCAAGCAGAGTGATTGCCTGTCCTGGACTGCTTCTTGGATGGTGTTGATTTAGTGGTAGCACTGTACTGTATAATTCATTTGCTCCTCGGGCCTGTAATGACTTGGCTTATATAGAGTACAAAAGTGAATAGCAATCTAGGAACCTTGGCCCTAGGGCATTAAGAGCAGCAAAGGAAAACTCTTGTTTCAGAGATGGTCCCTAACCAAGTATCAGACAGGACACTTCAGTGATAGCTGATTATACACAATATAAGAGGGTTCAGTTTTCTATATTATATGACGAGATTTTTTTTTGGCTGGGGGAGGATTATAGAAAATGAAGTTAAATGTAATAAACATCTACAAAGAGACAGATACTAGAACAAGCACTTTACATATGTTAAATTATTTCTCAAAACAACCAGTGAGGAAATGTGACTGAGAGGGTTTTATGGACTGAGTGTATGTGTCCTTTTAAAAATCCATGTTGATGCTTTTAGCCCCAGTGTGGCTGATTTAGAATAAGGCAGCAATTAAATAAAATGCGATTATAAGTGTGGGGCCCTGATCCAATGGGATTAGTGTCCTCAAAAAAGAGACACCAGAGAGCTTGTTCTCTCTCTACCTTGTGAGGACACAGTGAGAAAGCAGCTGTCTGTAAGCCAAGAAGGAAGTCCTCACTAGAAACTGAGTCATCTGTAACTTACATGATGGACTTCTAGCCACCAGAACTGTGAGAAAATAAGTTTCTGTTGTTTAAGCCACCTAGCCTGTGGCATTTTGTCATAGAAGTCTGAAGTAGGTTAACACAGAGGAGTTAAGTAACAGTTCCAAGACCACACAGCTAGGAAGTGATAGAGGTTAGAACTTAAATTTGATGCCCAAGACCGTGTCATTAACAAATTCTACTCTGTTTTTCCATCACATTGCCTTTGTCTCCTGTCTGCTAGGATAGGCTAAGTAATGCTGTGGTAACGAATAGCCCCCAGTCTCTGTGGCTTGAAACAAAAAGGTTTACTTCTCCTCCAAACTAAGTTATTGCCCACCATGGGTCAGCTGGAGGCTATGCTTTGTGTCATCCTTTGTCAACGATCCAGGCTGGTAGAGCTGCCACTATCAGAAATGTAGTCACCACAGCTGATGGGGAAACTGCTGTGCCAAATCACATGATTCTGATTGAAGTTTCTTCCTGGAATTGGTGTATACGTCTTCTGTTTACATTTCATGGTCATGCCTAAGAGCCTGGAAAGTGCAACATCATCACATAAAGAGAATGGGAACATTTGGAGAGCAGCACTAATGATTACTGCATCTACTCAGGGGCATGAAAATCCCATGGAGTTTCTAGATGAATCTAGAATTCCACAAGTGAATTCACTTGCTACCAGTGTAGCCCCTTAGTCCACTTTTGCTAATACTTGACCATGGAAGATTCATTAAAACAGATGATACCTGGCATGAATATGTTAATTAGCTTGATCTAACGATTCAACAAGGTATACATATTTCAAAACATGTTGTACATGATGAATATATATAATTTTTATTTGTTGATTTAAAAACTAAAAAATAATAAATAACACAACAAAAAAGCTATGACCGTGAGTTGGAATATTTGTGAGTGCATTTGGAAAAAGATGTAAGATGAATGAAAGTGTTTGCCAGGACTAGGGCTAGACCATGGGTTCTATTAAAAAAGACAGTGCTGTTCCTGGTTGGCACAGCTGGCTTAGCATAGTCACTGCTTAATTGGAGAGGCTTGAATAAGCTCCAAATGGGACATTTGCTGACCACCATGATATCATTCTACAGGCAATTTTAAAATTATTTTGGCTAGTATGATGGTTAATATTGAGTGTCAACTTGATTGGATTGAAGGATGCAAAGTATTGATTCTGGGTGTGTCTGTGAGGGTGTTGCCAAAGGAGACTAATATTTGAGTCATGGGCTAGTAAAGGCAGACCTACCATTAATCTGGGTGGGCACCATGTAATCAGCTGCCAGAGTGGCTACAATATAAAGCAGTCAGAAAAACGTGAAAACACTCTAGACTGGCCTAGCCTCCCAACCTATATCTTTCTCCCATGTTGGATGCTTCCTGCCCTTGAATATCGGACTCCAAGTTCTTCAGTTTTGGGACTTGGACTGGCTCGCTTTGCTCCTCAGCTTGCAAATGGCCTATTGTGGGACTTTGTGATCATGTAAGTTAATACTTAATAAACTCCCCTTTATATGTATATCCTATTAGTTCTATCCCTCTAGAGAACCCTGACTAATACAGCTAGCTAGGGAATATTGAATATGAACACCAGCTGACTTCTTTGAATATGAACACCAGCTAACTTCTCTCCTAACTGTATAAAATGATGCCTGATAGACAAAAACAAGAAGTAGTTACCCTCTAACAGCTCCGAAAGATGATGAAAGAGATCAAAGAACCCTACTGTGTTGCCATTTACATTGCCCATTCATCTCTCTGATATTGTCACCTTTTTTTTCCGCCAAATGGGAAGCTTCCTATTGGACTTCATTGTGATGAAGCATAACTTATCTACCCAATTAGATTTACCATTAACTTAAGAATACTTTTAACTCTATACTCTTGTTTGTTTGTCTACATCTTTAACATCTATATGTATTATCTATTAAAAAACAGCTGATAAAACAAATAAAATTAAAGGGTAGCATTTCTTAAAGGGTCCAGGTATTCATTCTACTGCAGATCTCAATATAGGATCAAGAGATGTTATTTTTAAAATAATGATCTTCCTAAGAACATAATAATAGTTAAACAGATTGTTCCAGTCCTGTGTCCTGGTAAAGCAAAGAGGAGCTTGTGGTTTCCTCAGGCCTGTGAGTGCTTAAAACCCTTGACCTCCCACCTTCTTGAGTTATATCAATGCCTCCCATTGAGAATGACAACACAAATGGTAGTAGCTAAACATCTATGTATTCATACAGCATTTTATAATCTTCAAAGCAGGACTGCTATTTATTTACTCAATTTATTTTCAAAGCAACTTTGGGAAGTACATGTGCATTTTACTGATCTTAGCTGTGGGTCTCTCTGAATATCCAGAGAGAAAAAGACATTTGCTATGAATAGACAACTAGTCAGGATGATGGATAGATCTTGACTTAATTTGAGGTGTATTTCTTTACCCTCATCCTCTACATTTCCTGTTGACTTTTTGTGTTTTCCGTTAAAATGCTTTACCCATACCCTTAATCAGCTCTGTGACTGAAGAAGGCTCTAAGTATTTCCTGTCTCATTAGTTATTTCTATTTTCTGTAGTGGGCAGTATCTTTTTATCTATTATCTACACAATTAACTATCATGGTGATTAAAAATAAGTCCAAATGCTTCCATCTGGCACTCAAGCCTCCTTACCTCTTAACCTTATCTAATTTCTTTGTTTCCCCTATTACTGCTTCTCATCCACATGACACTTTGACCCAGGAAGACTGACGGTGACCAGAATACATATGCTCCTTGGTGTCTTGTCTCTGATTGTACATTTCTCTCAACCAGAAATACTCTGGCTCCAGATTACTACCTGTTGAAATTCTCATCTTTCCAGACCCACTTCTTGATCGGTCTCTTTCATGAATCTGTTACTCACTACAATATGACCTTTTCTTCTTCTGAACTTTCCACATGGCATTTGTAGGATAGAACTATGTATTCTGAGGGCAAAGAAAGTTCTCAGCCCTGTGTCTTAGTCATAATAGTAGCTTAATTATATTTGTGGAACTGTAACTGTGGTTCTCAGACTTGGTCTCAGGACCCTTGACTCTCTTAAAAATTACTAAGTACTCAAAAGAGATTTTGTTTATATAGTTTTTATGTGTTGACATTGGCCACATTAGAAATAAAACTAGATAAATTCTAAATTACAAGCCTGCTTTAGCACACATCCATTACCCAGGAGAATGATGACGGCATCCCAGTCCTCTCTATTCTTGGGCACATAATTCCTAAGCATTATGATAAAAACAGTTTGACCTTACAGATTCTCTGAAATGGTTCAGAAGATTATCAGGCGTCCCCTATCACACTTACCTAAGTAGTATTACAGCAAAAAACAAAACAAAACAAAACAAAAAAAAACCTTCAGACTGAGTCAAGAGCTATAGGTTTAGGACCTCTTTCTGCCATAAACATGTTGTTTAACATTTATTTGGTCTTTGGTTATCTTCTTCTGAAAGTGAGGCATTTGGGGGTAAGTGATCTAGGAATTTCTCCTAGCTCTAAGCACCTGCTCCTAATCCTCTGCAGATCTATAGAGTAATTCTCTCCAGGGGCTTCCCATGAAGGGGTTTTCCTCCTATTCAGCATGAGCCTTCTTGCTGACTATTAACCCAGTTGAATATAAATGTTACTGCCATGCCTAGAAAATTATAGGACACATTTATGGCATTATAACATGTGAATGCCTGGAAGAAAGGCAACAGAAAGAATCTTAGACATCATTTTTGAAATAGGGTTTCTCTCACCAGGGGTGTCATGTTAGGGCCCTGTGAGTTCTAACAGGATTGGTTTATGAGACAGATGAAACTACCTAGAGAGAATTGAGACTTAAATAAATTTATAAAGTGCATAAAAGCTTTCTAGAATTCAGTCCCAGCCCCTTTAATTTACCCATAGATGTCACAACACCCCTCTTGCAGCAACATCATACTTGACCTTAAGTAATCTCCCACTTTATCCCAAACCAGGCATCTACAGTTAGTTCTCTTTATTATTCCATTACCTCTGTATCAAAAGTTGTCTGTTTCATGTCCCATCTTTTTACGTCATACTCAAAAGCTGAGTTAACTAATTCAGGAATATAAGTGATCAGGTGTTTCCAGGATTTAATAACTTAGTATGTTATATCTAGTAGGTGTAACCGTGGCCTATAGTAGACACTGTTATATTTTTTAAAATGAACTCATCTGAGTCTGTTGCACTGGATGTTCTGTGGTGAAGATTATTTGGGTTAGAGAGCTTTCGGCAACACAAACCATGCTACTTCTGAATCTCTGAATGTTGGAATTGGAAGTGTATGGAAAACTTGAGTAAGTTCCTGGCTCTGCCACTAAATAGCTGAATGACCTTGAACAAATTATTTAAACTCTCTGGAGCTTCTGTTTACTTATCTGTAAAATGAAGCTATTTAGAGTTAAAAACCTAGGATATTTAGACTTAAATTGGCTGCTGCTTTGGTTTCTTGAAAGAAATACTTTGGTCCTTGGCCTCCAAAGCCTCTGCTTAGCTGCTTTACCAATTCTATGTGGTATGTCCTCCTTTTTAGGTTCTTTGTTGTTGTTTTAAGAGAAAATTTCCAACTAAATGCTTGTTTCTCTACAGATAAAAATAAACAGTTATGTTGAATAAGATCCCACTCAGCCAGGCACAGTGGCTCATGCCTGTAATCCTAGCACTTTGGGAGGCCGAGGCAGGTGGATCACCTGAGGTCAGGAGTTCGAGACCAGCCTGGCCAACATGGTGAAACCCCATCTCTACTAAAAATACAAGAATTAGCCAGGTGTGGTGGCTGATGCCTGTAATCCCAGCTACTTGGGAGGCTGAGGCAGGAGAATCACTTGAACCCGGGAGAAGGGAGTTGCAGTGAGCTGAAATTGTGCCATTGTACTCTAGCCTGGGTGACTAGAGCAAAACTCCATCAAAAAAAAAGAAAGAAAAAAGAAAAAAAATTCCATTCGAGGCTGGAGTCTTAAATATAGAATCAACAAGCTCAAAGGTTGTCATTTAATAAGAAGAAAAATCTCTTTTATCTTCACCAAAATACTTTATCTTCATCAAAAAAATTTTCATCTTTGATTTTTTAAAAAGTATTATGACTCAAAGATAATGAAATCCTATGGAAAAATAAGTAAAATAGAATCTTGACTGAGCATCCAGTAAAATAAGGTAGAGTCAAGGGAAAGGCCAAGATTTAGGATTGCAGCAAAGGAGAACTCATATCTATGTAGGAAATTCAAAGATGTTTTACAGCACCTTCTTCGCTTTAAAAAAAATGGTTTTTTTTCTGGATTATACAATTCCAATTTTAATAATGTTATTTATTATTTTCTGGCTTTCTTTATTCAGAAATTAACTGTCAGCGTTACTGTTGCTCATTTGAAGGCATTGTATCCTTTCCCCTGGCTGCTTTTAAGATTATTCTTTCATCTTTGGTTTTTAGCAGCTTTGCATGATGTGCTCGGTATGGTTTTCTTGATTTTTACTCTACTAAAGATTTGTAATGATTCTTGAGTCTTTGGTTGGCTGTCTTTCGGTTGGAAGGAAATTCTTATTTATTAGCTCTTCAAATATTTCTTCTGCCCATTCTCTCTCTTTTCTGTTTGGAACTCCAATCACATTTATGTTAAATTGTTTCACCTTGCCCTATATGTCTTCTATGTTCTTTACTGAATTTTGAATAATTTGCTTTCTGTGATTTGGTCCAACAATTTTCTACTGATCTATTTTCCAGTTTAATAACTGTATTTTCAGTTGTGCTTAGCCAGCTTTAATATGAATCTCTTGAGTTTTGTTGTTTGTTTGTTTTTGAGACAGGGTCTTCCTCTGTTGCCCAGGCTGGGATGCAGTGATGTGAATATAGCTCATTACAACCTTGACCTCCTAGGCTCCAGCAATTCTCCTGCCTCAGCCTCCCAAGTAGCTGAAACCACAGGTGCATGCCACCACACTTAACTAATTTTTTTCTTTGTATACAGATGACGACTTGCTATGTTGCTCAGACTGGTCTCAAACTCCTGGGCTCAAATGATCCTCCTGCCTTGGTTTCCCAGAGTATTAGGATTACAGATGTGAGCCAATCCACCCAGCTCTATTGAGTTTTTAATTTCAGTTATTGTATTCTTCAGTTCTAGAATTTCCATTTGATTCTTTTGAAACAGATTCTAGTTATTTAGTGAAATTCTCCATTTTGTCATCCATTTTCTTGAATATTTAATCATAACTATGTTTAAATCTCTATCTGATATATTTTATTTATAATTCTAATGTGTTAATTCTATTGTTGGTTTTTAACTTCCATTCCTACTTCTTGATTTACATGGTATTTTTTTATTATCTGCTGATCCTGTGTAGAAAGTAGTGTTCTGGATGGTGCTATCTTTTTATAGAAAAGTTATATAGTGTTCTAGATGGTGGACTTTTCTTCTGTGAGGCAACTAGACCGGAGGCTGTTCACTTTAGCCAATTAGAAACTAAGCTAACTAGAGTTTGAGTTGTATTTTTTGGTCTGGATTTATCTAACTCTGGTTTGCCTCACATTAAAAGCCATCTTGTTGGCATTTCTGCTTTTATCTCCAGAGTAGCAAGAAAGCAAAATACTCCACTTAACTTTTCAACTGTTTTTTTGGCATCTCAGCCTCTTACCTCATGTTAAGAATGAATGAATAAGTTGGAAGTCATCAAAATTTAAAACTTTTGTTTATCAAAGGGCACTATCAAGAAAGCAAGAATGCAAACTACAAAATGGAAGAAATATTTGCAATTCATATATCTGAAAAGGTTGTAGTAATAAGAATTTATAAAGAACTATTACACTTAACAAGAAAAATAAGCAACCCAATTAAAAAATGAGTAGATGACTTAAATAAACATTTCTCCAAAGAAAATAAACAAATGACCAATAAGCACATGAAAGATGTTCAACATCACTAGTAATTAGAAAACTGCAAATTAAAACAACAATATAATACCACTTCACACCCATTAAGATAGATATATATAAAAAGGAAGTATATATACTTTTTCTTTATAATTATATAGGTATATATATGTACATATTTATATTTATATATATATGCTGGTAGGACTGTAAAATGCTGCGGCCACATTAGTAAACAGTTAGGTGGTTATACAAAGAGGTATATATAGAATTACTTTATAATCCAGCAATTCCACTCCTAAATATACCCTATAGAATAGAAAAAAAGTATTCAAACAAATACTTGTATGTGAATGTTCACAGCAGCACTACTGACAATAGCCAAATGGTGGAAACTACCCAAATGTCCATCAACAGATAAATGAATAAATGTGGTATGCTCATACAGTGAAATGTTACCCAACCATAAAAAGGAATGAAGTGCTGATTCAGGTTAAAATGTGGATAACCTAGAAAACATTATGCCAAGTAAAAGAAGTCAGGGACAAAAGGATACATATTCTATGACTCCATTAATTTAATATATTCAAAATAGGTAAATCCATAAACACAGAAAGCAGATTAGAGGATACCAGGAGCTAGGGCATAGGAATGGGGAGTGATGGTTTAGTCTGTACTGGGTCTCCTTTGGCAGTGATGAAAATATTTTAGAATTAGGTGAGGTGATTATTGAATAACACTGTGATTGTACTAAATGCCAGTTAAATTGTATACTTTAAAGTGGTTAATTAATTTTATGGAATGTTCAAGGAAGTGAAAGATATCTACAAGGAGAACTACAAAATGCTGATGAAAGAAATTGTAGATGACAGAAACAAATGGAAAAACACCCCATGTTCATGGATTAAAAGAATAAATATCACAAAAATGACAACACTGTCCAAAGCAAGCTACATATTCAATGTATTTCCTATCAAATCACCAACGTCATTTTTCACAGAATTAGAAAACAAGCTTAACATTCATATGGAACCCAAAAAGAGCCCAAATAGCCAAACCAAACTTAAGCAAAAGAACAAAGCTGGAGGTGTCACATTACCTGACTTAAAATTATACTACAACGTTATTGTACCTAAAACAGCATGGTACTAGTACAAAAATGAACACATAGATCAACAGAGCAGGATAGAGAGCCCTAAAATAGAATCACATACCTACAACCAGCTGATCTTTAACAAAGTCAATATAACAAATAGAGACAGATAGCGGGACAAGATGGATGACTAGAAGAGCCAAGAGAGCCTCTCCTACCAAGTGAGATCAAAATGTGTGGTAAGTCATCATACTTTAAACAGATCTTTTAAGAGAAAACACTCTAAGTCGAGAGAGGCACTGACATTGAAGAGGAAGGAAGCTTGGAATCCTACATGGGATTGCTGTCTACCAGGACTCATTCCTAGCTCTGAACAGCTCCTAAGGAAGTAGTGAGTGGAGTAACTGCAGGGCAATTCACTCTCACAGTGGACCTCTGGGATCCTAGGTGCAACAGATCTCATGATGTCCAAGAATAGTTAAGCTGGTGGGGAGCCTCCCAGAGAGTAGGTAGAGACACAGCTGGAGCTCAATAAGATGCAGCAGAAAGTTGAAACCCAATCCAAGGAATCCAATAAAATAATCCAAGAGTTGAAAGACAAAATAGCCATTTTAAGAGAACAAAATTGAACAAATGGAACTGAAAAATTCACTACAGGAATTCTATAATACAGTTGGAAGCATTTACAATAGAATACACCAAGCTGAGAAAAGAATTGAAAGCTGGAAGACACGTCCTTTGAATCAATGCCGTCAGACAAAAATAAAGAAGAAAGAATTTTAAAAAATGAACAAAACCTTTGAGAAATGTGAGATTATGTACAGAAGCCAAACATATGACTCATTGGCATTCCTGAGAGAGATGGAGAGAGAATAAGCTAGTTGGAAAACATATTTGAGGACATAGTTTATGAAATGTTTCCCAGTCTTTCTAGAGAGGTTGACACACAAATTCAGGAAATTCAGAGAACCCTTGTGAGATACTATAAAAAACAATCATCCCCAAAACACAGTGGCATTAGGTTTCCCAAGGTCAACTCAAAAGAAAAAGTATTCTTTAAAACTGCTAGAGGGAGAGCCAGGTCACTTACAGAGAGAACTCCAACAGGCTAGCATAGGACTTCTTAGCAGAAACTTTTGAAGCCAGAAGAGACTGGGGGACTATTTTTAACATCCTTAAAAAAAAGAAACTCCAACCAAGAATTTAATTTCCTGAGAAACTAAGCTTAATAAGTGAAGAAGAAATAAAGTTATTTTCAGACAAGCAAGCAAACACTAAGGCAATTCATGACCACTAGACTGATCTTACAGTAGGTCCTTAAGGGAATGCTAAACATGAAAACAAAAGAATGATATCTGCCACCACAAAAACACACTTAAGCACATAGCTCACAGACACAATATAGCAATTACACAATAAAGTCTATAAAACAACCAGCTAACAACACAATGACAGGATCAAAATTTTACATATCGATATTAATCTTGAATGTAATGTTCTAAGTATCCCACTTAAATGGCATAGAATGACAAGTGGAATAAAGAAACAAGACCCAACTCTATGCTGTCTTCAAGAAACCCATTCCACATGCAATGACACTCACAGGCTCAAAGTAAAGGAATGGAGAAAGATCTAATATGCAAATGGTAAACAAAAAAGAGGGATTGTTGCTATTCTGATAAAACAGACTTTAAACAAACAACAATTCTCTCCTGCACACAGTACGTACTCTAACATTGTCCACATCCTTGGTCATAAAGCAAGTCTCAATAAATTCAAAAAATTGAAATCATGCCAAGCACACTTTCTGACCACAGTGCAATAAAAATAGAAGTCAATGTCGAGAAGATATCTCAAAATCATACCATTACGTGGAAATTAGACAACTTGCTGCTAAATGACTTTTGGGTAAACAAAATTAAGCCAGAAACTAAAAAATTCTTCAAATTTAATGAAATCAGACACAACATACCAAAATATTTGGAATGCAGGTAAAGCAGTTGATATGGTTTGGCTCTGTGTCCCCAACCAAATCTCATGTTGAATTGCAATCTCCAGTGTTGGGCGTGGGTCCTGGTGGGAGGTGATTGGATCATGGGGGTAGCTTCTAATATTTTAGCACCATCCCCCTAGTGCTGCCTCATGATAGAGTTCTCAAGGGGTCTGGTTGTTTAAAAAGTGTGTGCCACCTTCCCCTTTGCTCTCTTTCTCCTGCTGGCCATGTGAATATATGACTGCTTCCCCTTTGCCTTTAACCATGATTGTAAGTTTTCTGAGGCTCCCCAGAAGCAGATGCCTGCATAGCTCACAGAACCATGAGCCAATTAAGCTTCTTTTCTTTATAAATTACCCAGTCTCAGATATGTCTTTATAGCTGTGTGAGAGTGGACTAATACAGCAGTGTTAAGAGGAAAGTTTATAGTACTAAACACTTTTAAGAAGTTATCAAGAAGCTAGAAATATCTCAAATTAACTATCTATGATCACATCTATAGGAACTACAATGAAAAAGAACAAAACAACTCCAAAGCTAGTAGAAGGTATGAAATAATCAACATCAGAGGAGTACTGAATGAAATTGAGACACAAAAATCCATACAAAAAACAATGCAAACAAAAGTTAGTTTTTTGAAAGGATAAACAAAATTGATAGACTGCTAGCTAGATTAACACAGAAAAAAAGAATATCCAAATAAGCACAATCAGAAATGACAAAGATATTATTACAGCCAGCCTCATAGAAATACAAAAGATCTTCAGAGACTATTTTGAAGACCTCTATGCACACAAATTAGGAAAACCAGAAAAAATGGATAAATTCCTGGAGATACACAATCTCTCAAGATTGAACCAGGAAGAAATTGAAAACCTGAACACACCAATAACAGTCCCGAAATTGAATTAGTAATAAAAAACCTACCAACCAGAAAAAAAAATTATACAAGCAGCCAACAAATGTGAAAAAATGCTAATTATCACGACTCATTAGAGAAATGCAAATGAAAACAACGAGATATCATCTCACACCAATCAGAATGGCTATTATTAAAAAGTCAAAACATAACAAATGCTGATAAGGCTGTAGAGTAAAGGAAACAGTTATATGCTGTTGGCAGGAATGTAAATTAGTTCAACCACTGTGGGAAGCAATTTGGAGATTTCTCAAAGAACTGAGAGTTGAACTACCATTTGACCCAGCAATCTGATACCAAAGGAAAATAAGTGATTTTATCAAAAGGTCATATGTATCTGTATGTTCATTCCAGCACTATTCACAATAGCAAAGACATGGAATCAAACAAGATGTTCATCAATGGTGGATTGGATAAAGAAAATGTGGTACATATACACAATGAAATACTACACAGCCACAAAAAGTATAAAATTAAGTCCTTTGCATCAGTATGGATGCAGCTGGAAACATTATCATAAGTGAACTAACACAGAAACAGAAAACCAAATACCACCTGTTCTCACTTGTAAATAGGAGCTAAATATTGGGTATACATGGTCATAAAAATGGGAACAATAGACGCTGGGGAATAAAACAGCAGGGAAGAATGGAGAGGGGTAGAGGTTGAAAAAAACTACCAATTGGATACTGTGCTCTTTACCTGAGTGACAGATTCATTTGTACTCCTAATCTCAGCATCATGTAATATACCTATGCAACAAACATGCACATGTACCCCCTGATTGTAAAATAAAAGTTAAATAAATACATGCATAAATAAACAATGGGAATGATATCCTGTTCAGTAAATGGTATTGGGAAAAATTGGCTAGCTACAGGCAGGAGAATGAAACTGGACTCCTATTTCTCACCATATACAAAAATTAACTCAAGATGGATTATATGTAACTATAGCTTGAAGTTAAACATAAGACCTCAGATTATACAAATTCTAGTAGAAAATCTAAGAAAAACTTCTGAACATTGATCTAGGCAAAGAATTTATGACTAAGATCTCAAAGATAAATGCAACAGAAACAAAAATAGACAAATGGGACTTATCTAAACTAAAAAACCTTCTGCACAGAAAAAGAAATAACAGAGTAAAAAGGTAACATACAGAATTAAAGAAAATATTTACAAATTGTCTCAGATAAGTAATATCCAGAATCCACAAGGAATTCAAACAAGTCAACAAGAAAACAAACAAACAAAAACATTAACAAGTGGGGAAAGAACGTAAACTGACATTTCTCAAAAGAAGACATACAAGTGGTCAACAAATATATTAAAACATGCCCCACATCGCTAACCATCAGAGAAATGCAAATTAAAGCCACAGTGAGATACCATTTCACATTAGTCAGAATGACGATTATTAGTAAGTCAAAAAACAACAGATATTGGTGTGGATGCAGAGGAAAGGGAATGATTATACACTGTTTGCGAGAAAGTAAATTAGTAGGCCACATATGGAAAACAGTATGGAGATTTCTCAAAGGACTAAAAATAGGACTAACATTTGACCCAGCAAGCCCACTACTGGGTATCTATCCAAAGGAAAATGAATTATTATATAAAAAAAGACTCCTGTGCTTGTATGTTGATCACAGCACTATTCACAACATCAAAGTCATAGAATCAGCCTAAGTGTCCATCAGTGGTGGATTGGAATAAAAAAAAATGTGGCATATATACATCATGGAATACTATGCAACCATAAAAAAGAATAAAATCACGACTTTTGCAGCAACATGGATGGAGCTGGAGGCCATTATCCTAAGTGAAACAGCTTAGAAACAGAAAATCAAATTCCACATGTTTTCAGTTATAAGCGGTAGCTAAACAATGGGTACACAATGACATGAAGATGGAAGTAACAGACATTGGGAACTCCAAAAGTGGGGAGATTAGGAGACAGGTAAGGGTTGAAAAATTACCTATTGGATAAAATGGTCACGATTTGGGAGATGGGGACCCTAGAAGCACAAACCTCCCTTTACACAATATATCTATTTAACAAAGCTCCACATGTACCTTATGAATCTAAAATAATTTTTAAAAAGAAAAAATTTCTGGTATATTAACGACCTCTTGTTTTGTTTTGTTTTTTGAGAAGGAGTCTTGCTCTGTCGCCCAGGCTGGAGTGCAGTGGCGCAATCTCAGCTCACTGCAAGCTCCGCCTCCCAGGTTCACACCATTCTCCTGCCTCAGCCTCCTGAGTAGCTGGGACTACAGGCACCCACCACCACGCCTGGCTAATTTTTGTGTTTTTAGTAGAGACAGTTTCACCGTAACTTGACCTCAATTTTTAAAAAAAAGATTAAGAAAATATCTTCAGAGTAAAAAGCAATATGCAGACTATTGACCACACCTCAATGGGCTTCCTTTCTTTCTAATATAATGGTTTCTCAATACTTGGTGTCTTCATCAGCTCTCTGATGCCTTCACATACATGCTTTTTGTTGTTATATCTTACTCAGATTTGATGCTTTCCTGAAACAGTCAAACTCATGCTATTCTTCCTCTGACTTCCAAGCTATCATTGACTATTATACTATAACTACATTGTAATATATCTAATCTATAGGTGTATCTAATCTATAGAATGTTAATTATCTTTCCATTTATATTTGGCTGTATCTTCAAGCAGCTTTTATTCTCCTTCACAATCAGAATAGTTTGTGTTTCTTACCTTCAGTACATAGCATAATAGTCTTCAAAGGTTAGAGCAAATCAGAATCACTTGGGGCAATTTATTAGCCCTAACCCTAGAGATTCTCAATAAAAATTTTGGGATGAAACCAAGAAAAGTGTATTTAGTAAACACCCATGAGTTAGAATTTCAAGGAAACACTGCTCAATAACATTAATATAAGAGATACCTAATAAACATTTGTTGCAAGAATAGCACGCTTGATTGAATATAAACTGCTTTAAAATGTTCTTCCCAATCTCATTACCTACTGATGCTGCAATACCCTATCCATAAACTTACATTTCACTCTTGCCTGCATATCACCCACTGTGCAATCAGAATATGCAGAGAAGCCTATACCACCAGTATGCATGCTATATCAAATTGTAGACAAGGTGAGTCAGTTAATGTTGCTAAGAGGAATTTCCATTTTGCATATCATGACTTCTGTCTTAATATTGTGTTGATATTCCATGATCTTTGACAAGTAATTTTACTCTGCCAATTGCAGTTTGTTCTCTGGCCTACAAAAAGGCTAATATATCAGGCATCATGAGTAGTGGCAGAGACAAATGCAATGAACTGCTTTGTATTTAACCATGATCAAAGTAAAGAGCGGGTACGGGGGGATGAGGGGCAAATAAGACACCAAGGGGTGTAGAGATTGTCCTGGAAAAGACCTAGTAAAGACTGCTGTGTCTAGACAAGGGGAAGATGGAGGCAAATATAAATCATTTTCATAGTATTCATGCTGACATACTCTTGCCTTGATTACCTCAATAGATTAATTAAAGTATTTTGGGAATCTGTGACCTAGGTAATTGACTTCATACCCTAGTTACCTTTTAGGCAGAAACAGACACATAACCACAAATTTTAGCTCAGACTGAGATATTTGAAACTCTGAGGGAATTGGTGAGAGCATTGCAAGCCTCAACCTCCACTCTGCTGCTGTCTCCACATCTAGATCACCCCCAGAATATCTCTGGTTGTAATGAATAACTCTTCCTTTTCTGAAAGTTTAGTTCTAGGAAAGTTCTGTGATAGGTTCTCCTCTCAGATTTTACCATCAGTACATTCTAGAACCAGGTACTGAAATCAGGAAATTGTGCTCCCAAAACAGCTGTCACTTCCAAAATCTGAAATTTTGATCAGATAATTCAGCCATTCTAAACCTCAGTTCCCTTATCTGAGAAAAGCATCAACACCTACTATATAGGATTATTATGAATAATAAATGAGATGATGCCAATAGAACAACACAATCCTTTAAAAAATGAAACATCAATTGATAGAGTACTATTTTCATAGGAGTCCAAAGTAAGTCGTTTTGCATTTTGTTCTTTGGTTCTAGCAATGGGGTCCATACGATGCTGCCTGTGACATTTTATGCTCTTGAAATGATCTTGGCCATATTCTGAGCCAGCTATACCTACTTCTTCCCTTGTTTTACTGCTCTGTACACAAGTCCTTCCAGTGACAACTGTTCTTCTCTTTGGATCCTGATTTAAATGGGGTGTGCCAAGTATCCTGTACGTAATGACTTGTCTGATGGGGTCATCATTTTATACCTGATAAAGGGGTAATTCTAGATTACATGATTTTCCTTGTGGGACTGTTTGGTCACTAGTTCTTGGCTGCTCAATCTTAAGTATTTTTCTTCAACACTACCAAAAAAAAGGAAGGCTGGGAGATGTACGAAAAACAGTAACAAAATTATTTTTCCAAGTATTTTAGAGTGGTCAGATGTAGTAGAAAGATCATTGAATCCTCATTATGGCATTTAAAAGCCATGCGACCTGAGGCGAGGCAGTATATACATGTAATGGTTGGTGTACAAAGGAGATAGAATAATGCATTAGCAAGTATTAGAAGAAAAAAAGGAGAAAGTGAGTTTTTGCAGGTTTGGTATTAAATGCATTACAGATTTTGAAAAAAAAACTATAATGACATAAGTAATAAAAGGTAACGTTTATTTTGTGCTTCACATATGCCATAACTATGCTAGACGCTATGACTTATTTTATTTAATTCTCCCAACAACCCTTTAAGTAAAGTACTATTATTATCTTCATTTTACCTTGAACAAACAGGCTTAGTAAAGCTAAGTAAATCAGCCAAGGTAATTTACCTTGTAGATGTCAAAGCAGGAATGTGAACCTAGGTTCTTCCTGCTTGAGACTTTAAGCTCTTAACTATAGTTTTTGAGAAAAGTTTCTCTGGAAATTTCCACCAAGATTTATTTATTTGTTTGTTTCACCATAGTTCACCCTATTCCAAAAAGAATTTGAGACATTTTTCTTATGGTTGCTTGAAGGAAATTTCTTCTTTTTAAAAAATTATTTATTTATTTAATATTTTAAAATGTTAGGTTAGGGGATACACATGCTGGTTTGTTACATGGATATATTGTGTAATGCTAAAGTTTGGACTTTAGTTGAACTCATCATCCAAACAGTGAACATGGTACCCAATAGGTAGTTTTCAACCTCTCCTCCACTCCGTCTTCCTGCATTTTGGAGTCCCCCAGTGCCTGAAGAAACTTTCTAGAGAGATGCAAAACATTATGAAAATAAGCATCTTTAAACCAGGACTTTATGCAAATTTGGGGCTTTGTGGAGGTGCCTCAGAGCTGCCAAGGGGATCATGAGAGGTTTAGTAGACATGGCTGGGAAATATTTTTCCCTACATCAACTAAGGATAACATACTTGTATATAACTTGTAAAGCAATATTTTGTGAAAGACAAATGTCAGAGAATAAATAGCTTCCACTATTGGAAAAAAAAGTTTGAAATCTGTGTTCTTTTTTATCAATTAGGAAATATCTTCCTAATCACATAGGGATCTCTGGGCTGAAGACCTACAGATGTGGGTTTCTTCCAATGGGCTTCAAGGAGGGATCTTGGACTTTTGAGTATAAAATCATGCCATTCCATAGTGTCTAGTTATTGACATTAATAGGACATAGAGGGTTGACTGGGTCTTTAATGCAGAACTTTGTGCCTTATTGAGTGTCTAGGATAAGAATGATGTACTTATAATAAGCATACTTATTAGAAGGTTAAATTGTAGGTCAAGAATGAATAGCTGAAAAGTTAGGTTCAGAAAAATGAGGACAAAATAGCAATAGGGTTCTTTGTAGCAAAATAACAATAATAATGATGATAATAATAATAATAATAGTCTGTCTCTTCAGGCAACTGTTACAGGGGTTAGGTCAATATTAATTTTCATTCCTGTTCCCTCAATGCTAAGGGGAGCAGGCCAGAGACAAAACATAAGCCATGTAACACAAAGCAAAATGTTTTCTCTATTTAATCATGTTTCTAGACAGTCTACTGTCACTTTATTTCTGATAGTCTGACCAACTTTAATAGACTGAGCAGGAAAAAATAAATTGCCCTTTCTCGATATACACAGATTAGCTCCCAAAATCCTGAAGTTTTCTTCGTACAAAACTATTTGGCCGGACATGGTGGCTCACGCCTGTAATCCTAGCACTTTGGGAGGCCGAGATGAGCGGATTGCCTGAGCTCAGGAGTTTGAGAACAGCCTGGGCAAAATGGTGAAACCTCATCTTGTACTAAAATACAAAAAAAAAAAAATCAACTGGGCATGAAGGCGGGCGCCTGTAATCCCAGCTATGCGGGAGGCTGAGGCATAAGAATTGCTTGAACCTGGGAGGTGGAGGTTGCAGTGAGTCGAGACTGTGCCACTGCATTCCAGCCTGGGCAACAAAGTGAAACTCTGTCTCAAAACAAACAAACAAACAACCCACAAAAAACAAAACAGATAAACAAAACACCCCACAATTTTTTACTCCCTTTGCCTTCTCTAAAGGCCCCTCAGAACAAACGATTAAGCTTTGTCAGATATTTATGCTTTACCATGACTAATAATTCCTCAGAACAGGATTTCAGAAGAGTAGAAAGCAAGAGGAAACTCTGGACAAGTGTGAGTGAGTGTATGAAAGGAGTAAAGGAGAGGTCATTGTCTTTGCATTATTTTTGTCCTTGGTGGGACCATGAATATTCACACTGTTACTGCAATCTTTATACATTATGAAATGGAAGCTAGCCATCAATGTAGCCTATGAGAGAACAAACCACTAGAACACAATAAAATGTACCAATGAATATGAAACACTGAAAAATAGTGTAATGCTATATAAACACATGCTATTTATTATTGTCTCTTAAGGGAAAATTGAACAACTGGTCAGTGTATGTAGAAACAACATGTAATAGTATTTGTGGAGAAACAGAAGAAAAATGTGAGGAGATTTTATTTCTTTTCTGGAAAGATATCATCATACTGTAATGTTTTACTTTTGATTTGTAATATTTTGCTCTCTTTTTTTAAAAAAAAAACACATTCCATAATAAAATATAAACAACAAATCAGCTCAATATAAATAAAGTACATAAGTTATGGGAATACATAGAGTCAAATCAGAAAACAAAGTTAAAATACTACAAGTACAATGAATTTAACACTTAATGTATACCTCCCAAATACCAAGTACTTTACAGACACTATCTTACTTAATTCTCACAAACATGTATTTAAGACTTTATATATATTATATATAATATATATAATATAATATATGTGTGTGTGTATATATATATATATATATAGCGCCAAGAAATTGATTCTCAGAAAAGTTGAGCAACTTCACTAAAAATCACATGGCTTGCAAGAGATTGAACAGGTATCTAGCCTATGGCTAGCAGATACACAATTGATTTTTTAAAAAACACTATGTTCTTTCAGCATTAATCTAGAAGGACTAAATTTTGAACTGGACTTTTTTTAAAAAGGCCTGAATGGGAAGATTCAGAACAGAAGTATTCCTGGTAGAAGCATTTGGATAGTATTTAGAGTTAACTCGTAAGAACCTCATTTGGTAGGAGGCTATTGTGTTTCATTAATTCTTCAATGTGCACTTGTATAATTAGAGACCTATTGTGTGAAACTTTTCCAAAGGGTGTGGGGAATCATATAAGTCAAGCTGAGACTTTTCAAGTTATTCAGAGATTGTAGTATCACTGAATTTAAGCCATGTGAATGCAAAATGCCAACCATTGGAGCAATAATTGCCACTAGAAAAATAATCCATTCAGCATACATGAAAATCAAAGGATTCTGGCATTGAAATAAAAAATGGATTCCGGAAGCACCATTCCCTGGCTTTCTGATGATAATGCCACCCACTGCAGGTAATCAGTGCAGGACGTCTGCGAGGTGGCTACACAAAGAGCTGTGTAGAGTGGGTGCTTTTGACAATTCACTGGGCAATGTCTGCCCCTCTGGTTAGTGTGCCAGTTGAAAACAAGAGGAAACAGCTGAGTTCTGAAAGTGGCTGCCCAGGACTGGCAACCTACAAGAGAGAATGAAGGCAGGGCTCAGAGTCCTACACACAAAGGAGGTCACAGACTGGGGTGTGGCCAGGAGCCTCACTGGTTTTGGATCTTAGATCCCTACCACATAAACAGCACATGTATACATATATTTTTATTCTATTAACTTATGTCTCTGTAGTTATAAGACACAAAGTCCAATTCTGGGTAACTTTAACGAAGCATACTTATTAGCAGGTTAGATTGTAGGTCAAGGATGAATAGCTGAAGAGTTAGGTTCAGAGAAATGAGGACAAAATAGCAATAGGGTTCTTTGTAGCAAATAATAATAATAATAATCGTCCGTGTCTTCAGGCCATTGTTATAGGGTTAGGGCAATATCAATTTTCATTCCTGTTCCCACAGTCCAAATCCCTGAGATTGTCCAATTATCCTAGACTGGGTCATGTGTGTGCCACCTTGGCCAGGAAGAAGAGGGCAGACACCCTGATCAATAGTCCCACCGAGACTTCCCATAGTGAGGAAGAAGTTGTATCTGGGATAGAAAAATCAATACGCTATTTCTAGAAGTTAAAAGAATGTGGGGCACATGAAACAATTCATCTCAGATAATACGCTGTTGTTTCTGAGTATAGGTCAGTTCTTCTAGAATACAATCTAGCCTACAGAATTCCTCTGCAAACTGGATACTTTTTACACCTGAAGTGAAACAAAAATTAAACATCTCTTTCCACACATATTATATTTGTGGGATAAATATCCTATTTTTTATTTTTTAAACATTTGTGTCTAATAATTATGTTTATATATACCCAAATGTTCTTTATTAATATTACATGAGATGAATTTCCTATGTCATTAAATTTATCCAAATATATTATTTTAATGACTGTTAAGGCAACATGGTTAACTATAATTTATTTATTGTATCTTCATTTGCAAAAATGGTGTTTTAAAAACATCAAACATTCTATAATTAATAACCTTGTACATAAATCAATGTGCACAGCTGCAATTATTTTCCTAGGATAAATTCCTAGACATAATCAGATCCAAGGGAGTGAACATTTTTAAGATACGGCTTGACAAATTTCTTTCCATAAGAATATTTATTGCCATAGGAGAAGGCCCTGCAGGTCGCTTAAAATGAAGGCAGAGACATGGGACTAGCCCATTAAAGAGTATTATTGGAGCCTTCTCTGGCATGATGCAGTGAAGTCAGCCCATCTGATCCTTTCAGACTCATCCTTAGGCACATGGTAAATACTCCCATGGTAGAATGGATACAGATTTTTGAAGTAAATTTGCATCCCAAGAATACCAACATGAGAGGCTCCGTAGGTAGGGATGCATTTGCAATTGTTAGCACCAGAACGACTATAAGCCAATCTTAATAAAGTACCCACAGCATGTTTAATTATGAGTACTGTATCATTCTGATGAAAATCTTCAAGATAAACTAATTGCAAATGTACCCCTAGATAATTAAATGAGAAAACTAAATCATTGTATCTCCTCTTCCAGGATTATTTGCATTATATGTCTTCTTTCAAAGATGGAAGTTTGTGGTATAGAATCAAATAGAGGTGGAAGAGATATTACATAACATCTTATCATAAGAGGCAAATACGAAGAATGTGTAATTCATTTTCCCCTAGTCAAGACCCATAGCAAACATCAATAGTCTATCAGGCAATCTTCCCTGCTCGGTCCAGATTTTGCTTCAAAATCTTTCTCATCACAGCAGCTTAGGCAGCCGATAGTGCTTCAAAATCTTTCTCATCACAGCAGCTTAGGCAGCCAATAGTGCTCAGTTGGAACTGGTATTTTATTCATAATCTATTTCAATCTCTGATAGCAAGGAAATCCTGCCTATAGCATCGGGAAAAGCCTATATTTACCTCAATCCCTCTGTACTTTCCATCTCAGCTTAATGTTCCCATGTGAGTATTAGCTAATGTTGATGAGTTATGCTATATGTTGGGTAAAGAGCTACACAGAAGTTGCTGCATTTAATAATGTTAAGTGATATTGGGACACTTGCTATGACCCAGTTTATGACTAAAAATATAGGAGCTTAGTGAGAGCAAATAATTTGCCCCAAATTTCCTGGTTAGTGAGTGTCAAGAATGGTGAACGGTCTGAGATTGTACCTTATCTGCAAGCTGACAAGTTAATGTGACACCCTTTCATGGACATACATAAAAGACATCAGACTCCTAGGTCAGACCTGAAGGACAACTTATTATTCACAGCAATATCAATAGCCAGAATATCATTTGCATCAGTTTCCCAAGTCCTAATTCCCACTGGGCTATATAAATAGGGCCAGGTGACACCTGCACATTCAATGGGTTATTATAGGAGAGAAACCCTGAGTGCAGAGAACAAAAATATTTTTTAATGGACAGCAAGCATGTCTTCCTTTTGCTCGAAAGAGAGACATTATATTATACTGGACAGTAAGTATGTATGACATTTATTCCAAAGGGACACATTCTCTCTTCCAAGGTTGCTTGCTATTCAAACGTCCTTGAAAAGAGAGTCTGAAACAAAGATGGTTGCTCTGAAGATGTGTGGAAATATAACAGATCCATGGAAAATTGTCCTGTAACATTGAGTGGAGGAGTCAGAATTTAAACCCAGGTCTGCATAACGCCATAAGTAATGTTCTTAATCAATATTCCTCATGTTTTTTCACTCACTCATTTTCCCTTCAAACTGGCAAAGTTCAGAGACTGGTCCTATCAGAAATGGGCAGTTAGGGAATTTTACAGGCATAAAAAATGTTCCATATCCACTAATTCATTATTCTGATCATTCTGCATTTTAATTGCTCACTTATTTTTATATTCATTCTAGACTGTAAGTACGCTAAGGTCTGAATCTCATTCACTATTATATTCCCACTTGCTTTCTCAGTAGAGGGCATAAACATGGCGCTCACGATCAGAAATAGCTGAGTTGGGATCCTAACTCAGTCACTCACCAGTTGTGTGATGAATATGAGCCTCAGTTTCCTCATCGAAACAATGGAATTAATAATTAGTATTTTTCTAGGTTTGTTGTGAATAATAAATGAGATATATATATATATACGTAGCGTTTAACATATTCATTGTACATGATAGCCGTTTTATAATATTTATCACTCAATGTATATTTCTTGAATGTTTAAGCAATTGTGATTTTTCTTTTCTACTATCTAGAACTTTTTTTTTTACTAGATCCCTAGATTATGTACTCATGTGTTCCTTTTTTTTTTTTTTTTTTGAGACTGAGTCTCGCTCTGTCGCCCAGGCCGGAGTGCAGTGGCGCGATGTTGGCTCACTGCAAGCTCTGCCTCCTGGGTTCAGGCCATTCTCCTGCCTCGGCCTCCCGAGTAGCTGGGACTACAAGCGCCTGCAACCACGCCCGGCTAATTTTTTGTATTTTTAGTAAAGACGGGGTTTCACCGTGTTAGCCAGGACGGTCTCTATCTCCTGACCTCGTGATCTGCCTGCCTTGGTCTCCCAAAGTGCTGGGATTACAGGTGTGAGCCACCGCGCCCGGCCTCATGTGTTCCTTTTAATTTTATCTAAGTGTTCCTGGCTACCACTTCCTTCATATTGGGGCTGATAATTTTGTTGCAGAGTTCAGAATTGTCATTGCTTCTTGGTATTCTCCTTTTTCCTAACCTTAGTTTACTACACCAGCCAACTGCCTGAGAGGAATATCCTCTGTTGTCTATGGTCAGAATAAGCGATACATATGTGCATTTAATTTCTCCTTGATCACATTTACTGATGGGGACCACATGACCTTTAAAGTCTTATGAGCCATTAAGTAGCTCTCATGCCTAGAAAGTGTTTTGTTGTTGTTGTTACACACACAGAGATACACACACCACACACACTGAAATATTTTCTCATCAGCATCTACTTATGATAAACAGAACATCCTCTGTTTATTATATCTTTCAGATAAAATAACAATATGGACCTCTCAGTCTTTTCTCTATAAACGACACCCTCCCTATTCCTGTCGGTGTCCTTTGCTTACCCTTTAGTTTAATCCATGTTACCATTAAAATGTAATGTCCAGAATTGAGCACTAGTCTTTAGAAGAGATCTGACGGAGCAGCATAAAGCAAGCCTATCTGCAAACTCAGGTGACCCCTGGGTAAGAAACAACAAATGCCAATGAGTTGATAGAAAACATCTTATCTGGAACAGAAGGTCTTTCTAAAAACCCGTAAAATCACCTTGTATGAGTTTGAGCTCAGTCTTCCAACTCAGGAAAGCCTCAGATAAGAGCTTAAGTGGCATTGTTTTATTTTTCTTTTCAAAGATTTCACTTCATATTGTAAATCGGGCAGCCTGGGGCAGCACTCTTTCTCTTCCTCAACTGAAGTTAGAATCAAGATGTCTGGATTTAAACCATGTCCTTGGATCTGTGAGCTGTGTGACATTTGACACATCCCTTAAACTTTCTGGGCCACAGTTTCATCATCTGTAAAGTGGACATCATATGTGGGTGAACTTGCAGGCCTATTGAATCAAGTATGATAACTTACATTGTAAAAAATCCTTTGAAAACTGCAAAGAACCATAATAATATAAAGACTCACTATTTTAAGAATTCACTTTGACTTTTAGATGGATGTGAGCAGACTTTGGTAGTGTTGTTTGCCTTCCCTGAATATGTATATCAGGCACTTATGGTGACGATACGCTGTAATTGATTGACCCTATGATGTTGCTTCTTGCTATGGCACCTAATGGGACTCTTTTAGTCCTCATGTCTCTTAATCTCTTGGCAGCACGCAACACTCCTTTTCACTCCCCTTGAAACGCTCTTCTCTTGGATTCTATGATAATGATCTTGGTTTCCTCCTAGATCTCCAGTTAGTTCTTACTGTTCTTAGCCAACTTTTTGTATCCATCTTTTTTTATGTTATAACTTCTCAGAGCTCAGTCCTAGAACATCCCCCTGTTCACTCTCTCCCTACAGAAACTCACTGATACCTGTGCCTTTGGGCAACTTCTCTACCTGAGTGATTTCCAAGTGTTTTCTACCTACAGCCCTCTGGGTTATACAAACATGTATCCAGCTGCTTCAATATCTGCTCTTGGGAATCTCACTAGCACCCCACAGTCAACATGCCTAAAGCCCAATTCATGACCTGTCCCTCAAAGCAAGCCTAAGGTCCATATCTCAGGGAATGTTAATTCCAGCCATTCATGCAAGCAGACAGAGATTATGGAATCATCTCTCATACCTTCCTCTCTATCTTATTTCATTCATCACCAAATCATGTTGATTTTACCACTCCCAGATATTTTTATCTTTGTGACCACTACCCTAGGCCAAATTATGACCATCCTTTGCCTGGATATTGAAGTGGATTTCTATAGTGTCTCCATCATTATATTTTGCCCTAGCCTGCCCCCACCAAATAATCCAGAGCAGCCAGAGGAATGAAGAAGAAGAAGAAGAAGAAGAAGAAGAAGAAGAAGAAGAAGAAGAAGAAGAAGAAGAAGAAGAAGAAGAAGAAGAAGAAGAAGAAGAAGAAGAGGAAGGGGAAGAGGAGGAGGAGGAGGAGGAGGAGGAGGAGGAGGAGGAAGAGGAAGAGGAAGAAGAAGAAAAATGGTCCACTTTACTCACTTCTTAAAGTATTTTGATGTCCCTGACATGGCTTTTTCACTACCTGTTCTGACCACATTCACCCTCCCATCTTGTTTCACATAGTTCTCTTTTTCATTCTCTGCACTAGAGGCCCATTGGTTTTCCTTCAGTTCCTTGACATACATCCTCCCTCATTACACTGGACTCACTGTGAATAGTCTTCTTTCTGCCTCAAATTCTCTTCCCTTGCCCTTTACACACAAGCACACACATACACACACACACAGTATTATAACCCAGTTGCCTGACTACCAATTTTTTTTTGAGATGGAGTCTGGTTCTGTCACCCAGGCTGGAGTGTAGTGGCACGATCTTGGCTCACTGCAAACTCCATCTCCCAAGTTCAAGCGATTCTCCTGCCTCAGCCTCCCGAGAATGGATTACAGGCGTTTGCCACCATACCTGGCTAATTTTTTTGTATTTTTAGTAGAGATGGAGTTTCTCCATTTTCACCATGCTGGTCTCGAACTCCTGACCTCAGGTGATCCACACGCCTCAGCCTCCTAAAGTGCTAGGTTTACAGGCATGAGCCACCACGCCCAGCCCCGACTACCAATGTTTTACTCCTCAGCCTTAACCTTTCTTCTCTGGATAAATTTCTCTTGCCTCCTTGAACAAATCAGAACCCCACGAGGAAAATGTGTTTCTTTTTTTAGTAGCACTTATCACAGCTTGTAAATATCAAAATAATGTGATCTTTTTTTGTTTTTATCCACCAAAAGCCTAAGCTCTACGTAGGTAAATACCTTTTCTGTTTTGATTCATTATTATTTCCTCAGTGCAGAGCAGACAGTAAATACTTGATAAACACTGGTTAAATGAATGAATGAATGAACTTTCCGTTTTACAGATGAGGGAAATTAGATTAAGAGAATCTATATAACTTCTCTAGGGTTGTATAGTTTGTGAAATGGTAGAAGGAAGTCTTCTTTTTCTACTTTTATTTTAGGTTCAGGGGTACTTGTGCAGGTTTGTTACATGGATAAATTGCTGAGGTTTGGCATATGAATGATCCTGTCATCCATCACTAGCAAAAATGCTACTAATGCTGTGAGCATTTTTTCATATATTTGTTGGCCACATGTACATTTTCTTTTGAGAAGTGTCTGTCCATGTCCTGGGCCCATATTTTTAAAAGGGGTTGATTTTTGCTTGTTGAATTGTTTAAGTTAGAAGGAAGTGTTTCACATGCAAAGTATTTTCTAAACCCCCACAGTGTGTTTTGGGTAGGGTTATATTTTTGAGATACTTGTACCCATTTTCTTTCCTATCTTAGGTCAGTTACAGACTTATGCATGCCATAGCCTGAACCATTGCCTCAAAGGCTTTCCTGCAGAGAAATCTCCTTTGTGAGAGGCAAATTTCAAAGAAGCAAAGCTTTAGAAAGAAATCTATGACCTTTGTCAGGTCTGTCCATGTTCTTGGTACACGTAAGATAAATTATGATTAACTGAAACAGAAAAGGCATCTAGTAGAGGAATATCAAGGTGTTTATAGAATGAATGAGAGGGCTAGAGAAGCAGGCTTGATCTCAGGGAAGATGGGCAGCAGCCAAGGTCCCAATCTGGGAAGAGTCTGGTCACACCCCGTGGACACCACGGATATCACCACTGCCAGAGCCTCTAGTGAACACTGCTGCAAATAGACAACACCACCATGCCACCACGCATTTCCTCTTTCAAGAAATTCTAAATTGGCCTTGCAATGTATCATTTAATCAAGCTTTGAAGACACAGATAGGGCCCTCCAGCTGGCCTGGAGTGAGTTCAATGCCAGTGTCCTGGATTCCAGGGAGGGGTGGGGCCTCTTCTTACCAGGATCCACACAATTGGGGATCCCACCTGTAGGTGAGAGAAGATGGGGCATCCAACAAAACACCACCACAAATGTACTATAATAGGGATATTAATGCTAGTAGCAGAGAAGAAAGGGATTCTCTCAGGATCAGGACCAATTAGACTCATATGAGTGGTCTGGCCTCAGCAGAACCTCTCCATCTGAGTGTTGTGTAACAGCTGAGGGCAAAGAGCCAGGAAACCCAGAACTCAAAACCAGTAAGAGTAGATGGACATATGGCAAGGCTATCATAAGGAGTAAGATTGTCTTTGAAGGTGTACTCATTCTCAGTGGGGAACTCTTAACTGTGTGTGTCCTAAAGGCTAGGTGTAACACGGATGTCACACATGAAGGAATATTGCAAGCATGACACCACTGCTCCTATCGACCCGCCATGGCAGCCATAGTTAATCAACCACAACATGATTTTGGAAGAAGCCCAGTGCAGTCTTGCCCCCTGGTTCTAAGGCAATCTTTCTGAATATTTCTGATTTGGTGTGTAAGATGAATTGCATTACCAATGACTATGCACCAATCCTAATTCCAATCTAAACATAATGCATATTCCTCGTGACTAAAAGAAAAAGCATAGTTTGCTCATTTTTCTCTCGTCTTTCAGATGCTGCTGTCTTCAGATGGAGTTTTGTTTGCAGATTTATTGGAGTATTTCTTACTTGATCTCTCCTTAATGTGACTGACTTTCTCATTGATTGTTTAATGACTGTGCTTTTGACTTCCTGTCTCTCAAGTTATCTGATCTCCCAGGAAAAGGACCAGAGTTCTCCATGTGGCTTTCCCAGGTGCAAGTTTCCTAAGTTGGCCGGGGTGAACTTTTAAGGATATATAGAATTTACTTCCTCTTTTCCTATTTCTTGCTTACATAGATTGAGCTGTTCTTTCCTAAAAATAAATCTTAGCTTTCATGAACCACCTTCATAGACATCTTTGCCCACCTTTTGCCCACCTCTTGCCCACCTTTTGCCCACCTTTGCCCCCTCTTGCCCACCTTTTACCCACCTTTTGCCCATCTTTTGCCCACCTCTCAAAGATGAGAGAAGCCCCACCTTTTATATGGACATAGATGAGTCAGTCAGAGTCTATTTTGGAGTGACTAAGACTTAGAATGTTTACTGTATTTTTATGTCTAGAAATTTTGCCTTACAGGTGCTTCTTTAATTGAACTTTTGGGACTTTTCAAAAGGCTTTTGTGAAAAAATGTAAATTTTACCTGGAAGGAAATTGAGGAAGTGAATTTGTTTCTCATTAGAACACACAAATTCATCAGATTGACTCATTACTGCATTAACGGCCTGGAGAGTGTAGACAAACTTCTAGTAAAGCATATTGAGAATGACGATGTGACCTCTAGATCTGGCTTAGTCAATGATTTTGCTGTGGGTCTTTGGAAGAGCTTTGTCCCCCCTCTGGATCTTGGTATTGTTCTCTTTAGGTGAAATGATTTACATGGTTCTTTCCAGTTCTGCTAACTATATTCATGAACCTATGAATATAGGGAGAATTTCACTGAAGTGAGGTATACTGAGGGTAACTAGGGGTCCCTGAAGAGAAAAGGCCAGGGAAATGAAATGAAGTGGAGTTGGATATTTCCCAAAGCTTGATCTGATAACGAATTCACATCTGTGTCATTCCAGCTCCCTAACTTCTGGGATTAGAGTGGAGTTAACTAAACAGGGGAAGAAGTAGAAGTTGCAGCATACCATTAATTCCTGAATGGGTGTGGGTTGAATGTGTGTGCATGGAGGGGAGGGCAGTAAATTCTGAAGAACATAGAAAATATGGGAGAGGGCCTAGTTCAGTATCCCTGAACCAACAGGCAAAGTCTAGAGAGAGTTTTTAGTTTTATTTAATCAACCAACAAGGATGTTGTGACCAAGGGAGGCTTTTTCCAGTTGCTACTAAAGATACATAGAAAGTGCTTTTCACTTCCTAAATGACCCCCAAAGCTTGAAGGACAGAAGGGGGCAATGATTTGCATTATCTTATCAGTTCTCTCCTTGCCAGATCACATTCACATCATTTTAACTGATGTCAAAGAATCACCTTCTCTATGAAACATATAACCACAATGACCTTTCCTTTTCCCTTCTTTCCTTTCTTCCTCCCTCTCTCCTTCCATTTTTTTTTATTCTTTTCTTTCTTCCTTCACTACTTTGTGAATTACACAATATTGTATTAGCTCAAACTCTTCTTAAATTTGTCTGTAATTTTTGTATAGCCTTATTTCCCCAATGTGCCCTGCCCTCAGGATGCTCCTAGTCTAAATGATGAAGCTGGAAGTATCTTGAGAGTAGTTCATTGTGTCACCTGTCCAGGTTATGATTTCCTTTACAACTTCTATACATCATCCAATAAATATGCAGCTATTATTATTGGCATAGTGCAGAAAGAAAGCTATGCTGTTTTGGAGTTAGACTCTTTAGGTTCAAATTCTGGTTCTGCCAGCATAGTTTTATGACCTTGAGGAAGTCATTTTATCTTTGCAATCTCCTGTTTCTTTATCTTCTCAAAAGGATAGCTTGAGGTTGAATGGCAGACACAAAAGTACAGCTAGATAGGGAAATAAGTTCTAGTGTTCTGCAGCGCTATAGAGTGACTATAATTAGCAATAATTTAATGTATATTTTCAAATAGCTAAAAAGTGGATTTTGAACATCCCTAACACAAAGGCATGATAGCTGTTTGAGGTGATAGCTATGCCAATTACCGTGATTTGATCATTACACATTGTATAAACGTATCAAAATATCACACAGTACTCCATAAGTATGTGTAATTATTATGTGTCAATTAAAATAATAACAAAAGCAACAAAACCACACCATACAAATGACCAACAGTTATATAAAAAATGCTTAAAAAATTGCATTTGAAGATGTATGTTAAAAAATAGATCATCTCTAGTTTATTTGTGCCCATAGTTCATTTTTAGTTTTATATTGTAATTCAGAGATAATTTTTGTTATTTTCATAGTTACACTTTAAACAATTAGGTGATTTTTCACTATTTTTAATACTCATCAATAGTTCTTTTCTGTATCGATAAACTCATTTTTGAGTTCTTCATTTTGATTATTCTGTGAATCCTAGAGCAGATATTTGACAAGATATTTAGGAAAAATATTATGAGTCTTTGACTATATCATCATTTCTATGTTATGCATGCAGGAATAAATGCTGGCTGGATGCACAGCTTTTGATTCATAAACTGTGTCCTTCAAAGCTTTGTATATATTGTGCGTTTAATTCTAATGCTTAGTTTTAGTGAGGAAGAATTGTAGCCAACATAAATTTTATTTTATTTTATTTTGTTTGGAAGTAACTGTTTTGTTTACTTCTTTTCTAGATTTGTGTGGGAATCATCTTTTATTGATTGAATTTTAAAACTGTACTAGGACCTGTGTAGGCTTGCCTGAAACATGATGAATATTCTCAATTTGAACCCACAGTCTTGCTCAAATTGAGAATGTCTTCTCTATTTCTTTACGGATTGCCCCTGCTCCTTCAGTTCTCCTCACTGTTATGGGAAAAGCTACTATGTGTAGATGGTGTTGCTTGAATATGTCTTATTATCTTTTCTAATAGGAGTTTCATTTCTAAATGTTTGTTCCCTATATAACAACTTACATTTCTGATGATTCAAAACATCCATCTTGATTTTTAAAATTTGTCTGTTGTGTTTCTTTCAAAATTCTGATAGTTATTTTTTCCCTTGGCCTTCCCTCTTAAGTCTGCCTGCTGTTGTTCCCAGAGCAAATGTTGTCATAAAACTTGTTGAAATAAAACTTTGATTTTTTTTCCATTTAGAGCAGTAAATCAATTTTTGAAAGAGAAATACCCTGCATACCACTGGAGCATTAGTGAATTTTTGTTCTTGAGCTGTAGAAATGCTTTTGAGTGCCACACATCAGTTTGGCTCCATTTCTCCCCACAGTCCAGGATCTATACTATTCTGAAGGAAATGTACACAATCAAGTTGGAAATTGACTAAATTTTTACAAGGTCATGCCTCTAATGCCAATCCCTGATCAAGGGCAAATGAATTAAAAAAACAAAACAAAATACAACACTCTAATTGTTTAGCCCTGTAGGATTGCTGACCATTTTTAAAAAGTATGTTTCTACATGACATGCTTGCTTCTATTAATAAATATGGAAGTGCGCCTTAGAAGCAAACATTAAAGATTTTTCTACAATCCTGGTGATGCCTCAATGTTATTGTCCCCAAGGAGAGAAAAGTGGAAGTGATTGTTGCTAGGAGGAGACCCTCTCCACCTTTCATGCCATTCTTTTATTCAGCATGGCTTTTGCTTTTCCAATTCAGAGTGTAGGTGAAGGGGCATGCTATCTACCAGGGTTTATTCCTTATTTCTTACTGATTACGTTGCTTAATTCCAGAAGTGTTGGCCATCGTCTTCTTTTTTTTTTTTTTTTTTTTTTGCTTCTTTTGTAGTGCCTCTCTATTGCCTCCGAGGTTAAAATATACTTTTCCTAGTTTCTGTTATGTATATAAATACTATCCTTTATTCTGTCATACCCTTGCAATATATTTGTCTTTTATTCACAAGCCTTTGGGTTATTTTAATAACAATTCATGTGGATGGAGGAGGACTATTGTAGGCAGCTGCCCCTTACTGTTCTTGTCAAGAATCCCTAACCCCATCTCGCAATGTTAAGTACTAATTTAGCCAGTGGTATGAAAATCCCAAAATAGAACTGTGGCAGAGCTGATATATGTCATGACATATATTTAGATAAAACAGAACCTATGGTCAGACAATTCTAATCTCCTATTCCATTATGACTATGTGTCTCAGCATAACTAGTACATCTCAATCAAATCAATCTTTCTCATCAAGCACCTATGTATTTTGTTCTCAAATCAATAATCTCCTAGTTCACTCTTTGTTATTTGCTTTCCCCCCTTTTTGCTGAATCATTTTGATAATTAGCCTTCAGAACTATGGAGTTCATAATGCTTTTATATGTAGGGTTGTGGATGAAATTGAAAAATTTCTCTACAGCCTGGAATAGCAGAAGCTGAGGACAGCACAGGAGAGGTCCCTATGCACAGGGACCAAGGATCCTGGGAGCCAGAAAGAAGGTACAAAGACAAAACCAAGGCGCTCTCCATTCTCCAGTGGAGACCCACTGTGAGGAGCTGGGTCTGTGTAAGAGAATCGACTGGGATTAGAAGCAGAATAAGAAAAGTTGGAGGAATTTTCTGGAAGGCATAAGAAGTGAGAGGACAGAGGGCTTTAGGAAAAGAGATTTTCAAAGTTAGACTTAAAGTAGAGCAATCAAATGATGGTAGGGTATAAGTTAGGGCTGTGTGAGGATCTGACTGAAGTGAAGGGAGGGGACGGGGACCTAAGTTGACCTTTCTGTCTCATTCAGGTTTCAGACAATGCTGGGTAAATATCCCATAGACACCGTAATGGAGGACTCCACAAGAGAAGGCCATGTTGATTTTGTTTTCTCAGGCACTTCTAGGTAAGTGGGATCCCAGAGGAATGAAGGCTGGCAGGGGGTGTGGGTAGCTGAGTCATTTGAGATGAGCAGATGAAACATCCACCAAAAGAGATGGCAGGCAGATGGCAGAATGGTGAAATTGTGGTCTAAATGAAGGGTATGACATTAAAAGAGAAAAAAATCTTGAACTCTTACTGGCAAAATGCTACATAGAGGTTGAAAAATGCAGAAAAGAACTAATTCCTAATGGGGTGAGCCATAGGTTCAAATTCCTTTTTAACTTAAGAGCTTTATGAGGAACCCTAATTCCCCCTCCAGATGAATGAGCCCATGGCTCCATAATTGTTTAGCTCAGTGTATTAATCTGTTCTCACAATGGTAATAAAGACATACCTGAGACTGGGTAATTTATAAAGGAGAGGTTTAATTGACTTACAGTTCCACATGGCTGGGGAGGCCTCACAATCATGGCAGAGGGCAAAAGGGAAGCAAGACAGGTTTATATGGTGGCAGGCAAGAGAACATGTGCAGGGGAACTCCCCTTTATAAGACCATGAGATCTCATGAGACTTAGTTATTCACTATCACGCGAACAGCACAGCAAAGTCTGCCCCCATGATTCAATTACCTCCTACTGGGTCCCTCTCATCACACGTGGGAATTATGGAAGCTACAGTTCAAGATGATATTTGCGTGGGGACACAGCCAAACTTATCACCCAGCCAGGGGTGGCTTTTTCTTGTTTCCTCTCTGAAGGGTGAGATGCGCTGCTTCAAGGCTGCTGAGGAGACAAAGTCAGGGCTTAGAATCCACCCAGAGAGGAGGTGGTGTTGAGTCCCGTGAGTTTCACTCAGGACTGACAGTTCATACTGTCCTTCTCCCTTCATCTTGTCTTTCTGGAAAACCTCTGCTGACTCAACCCTCAGTTGTTCCTATAAACTCTAAGTCTTGAGCTTGCTTTTTTCACTTTCTGTAGCCCTAGTTCTGCTAACATTGTATGTAACCTGTCTCCCCTCTGCATTTTAAATTCCTTCCTTTGCTTTGCTCTTCACCAAACCTAGACCTGCTCTTGTTTTACAAGTTCTCCTGTCTCAGTGTGGACAGCTGGTAAGACTGAGCTCCTCTTAGCACAGCCTGGAATTAGTGCCAGGTAGAAGTGAAAATTCACGAGGAAGTGAACGATGAAAACACCACAACCACTACTTCCTTCTCTATTGTGTACTGAGGGCTCTCCATGCAAAAAGCTGTTTTACAGACAAAGGCCTCTAGCTAGTGGTTTTCATCCCTGAAGCCTGTCATTTTTTGGGGCCTTGGAGGCACCCACCCTGCTGGGGCAAATTGCAGGCGTGATTCACTTTGCTAGAATGGAAGTACTAAGAGAAGAGTGATGTCTACGTCAAAGCCATTCTTGTAGATAAGAAAAGCAAGTAGCCAGATTGTGGACTCATTTGAAGGGAATTTGGAAGGCAGTATGGGTAAAACCCTTCCCCAAATCCCTATTTTGCCAGTAAGATACTTTAGCTGAAGACTTTGAGATCTCTAAGTGTCTCTCATCAGAACACAGAGACATCCTCCAGCAAGGAAATGCTTCATGCTACTACCAGTGAAGGGCCTGGCATTCGTGAGGATAGCAGAGATCCAGAATCTTGGGGGGAATGGTAATCAGGACAAATGCTGGGCATCCCGTCAGAAGTTCAGGGCCCACTGCACGCCAGTGTAGGTGTGCAGATGAAATATCTGCCCAGTGTAGGGGATGCCACCATAGGTAAATGTGGCCTATGTCCAGGCTTCCCAAGGCAAGCGTTACTCACTAATGATCCCTCTGCTCACACCTTTCTGTTCCCTGCCACCTCATCACAAGTTAGACAAGCAATTTGTATTCTACATCATTCCCTTCCACATTAGAGTTATTTACAGCTGGCAGGTAAATTTCCACATACTTGTTCCCAGGGTTGAGATAGTAAGCATGATGCCCATCTATGTTGTTTCTAGGAACAGAACAATTGTGCTCAGGAAAAGGATACAAGGCAGGAAGCAGTGTATCTGCTATTTGAGGCCCTAACTGTTTTACTGAACATTCAGGCACTGTACTGGGTTGAACAGTGTCCTTCCAAATTTCAAGCCCACCCAAAACCTGTTATTGTGACCTTATTTAGAAATAGGGTCTTTGCATATGTAAACAAGTTAAGATGAGTTTGTGCTGGATTAAGATAGGCTGTAAACTCAACATAACTAGTGTCTTTATAAGAAGAGAAAGTTTGGACATATAGACACAGACACCCAGAGGGAACAATGCCATGTGAAGACAGAGGCAGAAATTAAAATTATGCTGTCACAAGCCAAAGAATTATCAGCAAGCACAAAGTGGTAGGAAAAGGCAAGGGTCAGAAACATCCCTTGAGCCTCTGGAGGGAGCTTGGCCCTGCCAGCGCTTTGATTTCAGACTTCTAGTCTCCAGAACTGTGAGAGAATCAATTTATGTGTTTTAAGACATCCAATTTGTGGTAATTTGTTTTGGCAGCCCCAGAAAACTAGGACAGGCCCATTGTAATAGGACTTTCTTTCCAACCTCTTCTCCCTTTTCTATCTTCCTAACATGCTATACTCAAACCACACTCTACCTTCGTGGATGCCTCATTGAATAGTGCTTTTCGTTATCATCCTCATCATCATCATGATCAACATCATAAAAGCTAACACACTACCAGCCCTTAATACATCCTTGGTCCTTAAAATCATCTCTGCAATAGCAAATGTGAATACTCATCTTATAAAAGAGGAAATTAAGCTGCAGATATATGATCCCCAAATTCATATGTCTAGCAAGACGAGGAGCCAGTTTTGAAACTTGACAATCTGTTATGAATATCTTAGCCATTTCACAATTCTACTGCCTTCAACTTTCTTCTCTAGCTTACAAACTCCTTCTTATGCTTCTGTATGCTCTTCCACAGTCTTCCCAGATGCTCTCTCTCCTTTGCTCCTTGAAAACATGCTTCCTCTCCTTCCCTTCTCTGAGATCCTATAGCCTTACATTTTTCTCCCCATATCATTGTCTTCCACCTTTACCTTTTATGAGGTATTTGTATATTGTGCTCTCTTCTGAGCAATGAGGGATCTTTTAAGGCCTACTCTGGATCTAATTTAAGAAGATATATAGTAGGCCTATCAGCCCCCATAACATTCTGATGGAGATTTTTTACTTCACTTCCCTTCTAACTCTTCTCTCTTTCATACTGCTGCCTGGACTCCCAAGAAGTGGTTTCCTTAGGCCTTTCTTCCCTCACCCCCCCACCCCATGCCCAGTGCATCTTTGTGACATAGACTCATTCCTCCACACCCTACCCTTGCCTACTAGTCTTCTGATTTCGCAGAGTCTTTCCAAGGAGATGGCTAGACATTGTGCCAATCAGAATTGTATGAATGTTAATGGCAGGGAGGTAGCTTGCCATCCCCCTGCCCCTTCTGCATCCAGGTGATATGTGCACATATTAGCAGGAAAAAATACTTTAACCACTTTGAGGCCATTTACAGACTAGTGAGGAGGAGATTTTTGATATGAGGTGCAGGAGTCCTTTCCCTGGTACTTCCATATAATGCCACCTAGTGTCCCTTTTAGCATTATCTGTTGGTGCCTGTTGAGACCTGGTAGCCTTGACAAATGATCAGCAGCCCCAAGGCAATAGCAGAATCCTTTGTTACGACCATGAAGTTGAAACCAGTTGAGCTTAAGTATGTTGGATATCTAATGAAATTAAATTTTTCTTTCATTTTTCAATAGCCTTAGTCTCACTGGTGAACAGGAGAATGAAGACCAGTATTCAGGCTCAATCCTACATTCCTGAGCAAATATGAATTGTTAGTCTGCCATCAGTTCTGAAGAAATTTAGCCATTATACCTCTTGGATCCAAGGGTTATGGCAACTGATTTAATTCCAAAGTTTATGCTTCAGGCAAAATAATACTCAAGTAAGATTTATCATCACTCTCTGCATCTAAGAGACACCAATAATATAAAATATTGGCACTAGCATTACTTTTTAAAAGTATTCCATACATATTAGGCATTAGACAATATCTCTGAAAATGACAGAATCTAAGACAGGCTACCAAAGATAGTAGAGTTATATTTCTTCCCTGAAATTGATGTCCTGACCCAAGTATAAGAATCATGTGAAATTCCCTGGAAAGGTATGCAGGAAAGCTGTTATCACAGGCATTTTATCATCTAGAAAACCAAGATCCAAGAAGAGAAGTTGCTGTGTTGAAATTACACAGTTAACATCTTCTTGAGCCAGATGGGACCCCAGGCCACCAGATCCAATGCTCTTCTCCTCTAGGAGACCAGCCTCCCCACTCTGTGGTTAGGAGACCCCTCAGTTGGTTATGCCTGTTCCTCTCCATGAAGGCCTTTGAGATCATGATGTCATAGGATCACCATGGACCTTGTTGCAATTTTGTATTCTACATTTGGTTTTCCAATTAAGTTTAAGGGCTTTTTAAAAACACAACTTGAAGCTCTAGTTTTCTAGATCTCTTATAGTGTACAGCTTTTCATATAACTGAGCTGTATTACGGCTTTTTCATTCATTTTACAGAGATCTATGTGACAGTCACTTTAGAAAACTCCTAACCAGCGTCAAACATGTCTAATTTTTGTACCTCAATTTAAAAATCATGTTATAAATGACTAGCCCATTCCTATGGCCCAAGAAAGACAAGTATTTAAGGGGCTCCTGAAATATTCCTTTGTAACTTTTCCTGAATTTAAGGGAGAAAGAAAATAGATTAAAAAAAAACCAAGGTTATATAAAGAGTGGATTCTAGGAATTTATATCTTCTTTTAAAATGAGCCTAAACAGTCTTGACTGCTTCCTAAAATGTTTAGAACCTGCTATTACTTTTGAATATTTTTCTTCCAATCCCCTACTCTTATTTCTAGATGTCTGATACATTTTTTTTGCTTGTTTGTTTAGTGATATTCTGCGTTCATGAATATGATGTTCCCTTAGCGCTTTAGTTATTTTTTCCTTTTCACATCCCTCGACACCTTCATTATTATTTGTTCAATGTCAAGGCAGATATTGATAGATTTTGTAGTCCACTAAGGTAAAATCACACTCAATACATGCTCAGTAAGTGATGAATGAATGGGTGATTAACTAATGAAAGAACGAATAAATGCTGATGTAACCAAGTTCCTGTGTTTAGTCTCTACAAAAACCCAACAGCTTTATTCTGTTTTATCATCATAAATGTCCACCTCTAGTCATACACTGACTCTAAACCCTCTTGAATTGACTCTTATAAAAAGTTAGGTACTGGTCTCTCTAAACGTTTCACACACCCACATTCCCACACATGCAGGTCACAAAAATATGATGATCAAAAGTTGGCAGAGAGACACACCTCCCCAAAATGCCACTAGTTCGCGACACTTTACTGAGTGCCTGCAGAGAAGCCAAGAGGCAATGGTCAGCAGTATGATAAGTGTTGTGATGAAACAAGAACAAGGTGCAATGAAAGAACCCAGAGGGCAACCTGAGATTCTGGGGAGGCTGCCTGGATGGAGAAGGTGATGCTGCTGTAACTACTGATCCCCCATCCCCACAGTGACCTGGCCACAGAGTGTGCTGGGCAGCATTGTTCCATTGCTATCATTTCACAATGCACTGGGGACTTTGCATTCGATACATTTTTCCTGATTGATTTTACCTGGGACAGTGACTATCTTGTTTTATAAGCCACTTGGAGAAAGGAGCTTAATTACCTTAATGTTTAGCATATAGGGTCCATCCCAGCAGCACACACAAATCCCGAAATGCTATTTGAAGAAAATAATGACATTCTTATTTTTGTACGAACTCTTGGTATTTCTGTAGACAGTTTGCAGCCTTTCTCGTCTCTCTCTTTGCTTTCAGGCAGGCCGAATTTGAACAATCATTCTGAAAGAATGCATCTTTAAAATGGTTTGAAAGGTAATCCCATCGCCTATAAGATCTGAGCCTTAGGAAGCTTTGGGGATAAATCAACCTTGGTTTTTCCCCCATTGATACACCTATTCCTATTTCTCATAGTTCAGTGCCCTTCTTTTTTTGATACACTCTCTCTCCTATGTGTCTGCACCTGGGGGAGATTTTAGGAGGTTTTGAACTTGTCTCTTATCTTAATCTTCCAATAAAAATGAGACCATCCTTTGCGTTTCAGAAGATAGCTTTGTAAAGCAGCTTCAGAAAGCCGGGGATTTGAGACTTATTGAAGGGTGGTGGATTTATGTAGCTCCGTTTTATCAGCAGTACCAGATTCTGCCGAACCTGGCCCTATTTCTTTATTTGGAGGCACTGCGGTCACAGGTTGCATCTTCATTTCTGGTAGTTTTAAATACGGTTTCGCTTCATGCTGCCTCCTGCTATGCTTAGGAATGGACAGGAAGTGGTGGCTTCTGGGCACGAACCATTCAAGATTATTTCCTGAAAAGTGACTGACACATGTGTAGTGTATGTATGTGTGTGTGTGTGTGTGTAGTGGGTGTGTGTGCACTCTGGGCCTGTGACCTTCAGGGACCTACTGGGACTGCCCACGGTTCCTGGGGGCATAGAAAAGAAATGCTCGGAGTTTCCTGGGAAGCTTACCCAGAGGCTAACAGCAAACAATGGCAGCTGCTTCTCCTTTTGATTGACTGGATGTAATATTTATTTTTAACTGTCCTGTCTTGACTCACTAGCCTGTTTTGAAGTACTGGCTAAAGATTAGTCAAGTTCCCTTCTTGAGCAGCTGATTAAGTCCACACCCAAAACACCTTTCTTATGGGATTCTCACACACCTCCCACTCCAGGGCCACTATGCCTCAGCCCTCATGCCCTGGAGCCTGGTACTAGACAACTAGGACAGCACTTATGCCCCAGAAATTACTCAAATTAGCCAATCCAAGGGGATCCTGTGAAACCTAACCACACCCTGCTTGCCATGCATACTCCAACAAGCTGCTACCCTGCCTCCAGGTGGGTGCCCCTATGTGGCCCTGCTTGGCAGCCTTCTGTCATTCAGAGCTGCAAGTAATAAAATAGTCTGCCTTTCATCTATCCAAGAGTCATTATGTTATGTCTTGCCATCAAAAGAATTTTATAAAAGAGCAGGACACTGTTTAAGAGGCTTCATTTTCAGGGACTGAATGCATGGACTTAATTGGCTTAAGCAACAAGAAAATTTTCTCTCTTCTGTAACAAGAAATCCAAAAGATGTCAGCTTCAGGTACACACTGTTCAAGGCTTACTTTCCTCTTCTCTGTAGTTCTGAAGGCTCTTTCCTTCTTAAATGCTGATTTTTCCTTTAGGCTGTTAACAAGATAATTCCCGTTGTTCCAGGCATCCTGATCAGATATAACAATGGCCATAGGTAAGAAGAAGAAGAAAAGGAAACAAAACTCTTCCTGTTATCTTCCTTTAAGAGTGAGAAAAAAACTCTTTGAGAAACTCCCACCTCCCTATACCCAAAAGACTTTCCCAGGAACATCATCAGACAAAATCCTATTGTATATTACATCCCTAATCCTGCACCAATCACTAAAAAGGGAAGAACCAACAGATTCAATTGAACAGAATTCTGAATGAGGTCAGTCTCCCTTGAAACTCATGGCAACATGGAGAAGGTTACATGCCAGAAAAAAACTGTGGATGTGTTTTGTTTGTTTTGTTTTATTTTGTTCTATTTTTTTTTTTAAGAAAGTATAAATGGATGTTGAGTATGGAACCCACAGTGTCTGCTGCAGCTAGGTATGCACCTTATTTACCTTTATCTTCTAAACTTACTTTTACAAGCTCTTATTACCAGCTTCATAACCTTTGGCAAGTTACGTAGACCCTTTGAACTTGGATTTCCTCATGTATACTGTAATTTTAGGAAAAATTATCCAGGCACATTTCTCATCTTTAATACATAAGCCAAAGCATAATATGACCGACCAATGGCTGGTATTTCTTGACTCTTTAGACAAAGTCATATCTTCCTATGTGAGGAATCTGCTTTAGAATGTGAATATTTCTGAGAAAAGGAATAACTTACTGTACCACTAAGGAGTGGCTGATGTTAGATCCTGCTCTGTGATCAGGTTTGGCAGGGGAACGTGAAACATGGAAGAGCCTACACATACTGGGGATTTGACATTTGAGGGTGGGACAGGGCAGCACCAAATCCTGTTTATCCTCTACACTGCTCCTCTTATTCCTAGCATGGGAAAATATCCCAATGCCTGTGATGAAAGATGTTAAGAGAGATAGAAGATACTTGCAGGGAAATAACCAAGCATAGGAACTTGGAAACTTCTCTCCCAAACCATGAGAGTAATGCCTTACTAGTGAAAGCCACAGGGAAATGGGCAAGCTGGGGTTGGTGAGGTGGAAAGGACGTTTGACAGGGAGACAAACACCAAGTTCAAGTTCAGCTTCACCATTTCACTTAATTTTACCCTAAGTCCTGAACCTATTTTAGCCCCAGTCCCCATTTGTCAAATGACAATAAATGTGTCTTCCCTCCCAACCTCTCAAGGGACCATGAGAATTGAATGAAGCAATGGAAATACAAGTGCCTTGAAAAACATTGTCATAGAAGTGGATGAGAATATGCTCTGTGTCTTTCAAGATAGCCTGAGTCCCCACACCTAACCTCTCTCTTTACTAGTCAGATCAAGCAGCAAATGTATCATTTGGAAAGAAATATCTGGGCTAAGAGTATTTTCTAATGTGACAGTTTTGGAAAATTGACAATGCAAAATCCAATCCTCTTTCCCATAAGTAACTGATAAGAGAAAGTATTCAGGAAAAATTCTTTCCAAATGGCTCCTTGCTAATAGCATATATATACAGATGTATAAAAATGGAGCACCACTATTAAAGATATCTAGATAATGCAAAGCCAGATCAGTGTCTCAATAAGACAATGGCAAGACAATGAAACGAATGTGGCAGCCCCCCACAGTCTATATGACCTAAGAGACTATTCATTTACTGCTAGGAAACTTCTCGAGCAGAGTCTTCCAGCCCTTGTTGATGACAATTATCTTAGTTCCTTTGAAGACATCTCCTTCAGGAGGGTAATCTTGGACTGGGGGATCATTTCCAGGATAGCTCTTGCTTATAAAACAGCTTTATTACAGTTTTGAATTATTAATTGTTCCCTAATTAGTTTCTGTGATCACAGTTGTCCTTTCATTTCCAATGATGTGATCACTGTAATTTTTATAAATAAAAAGACTAAAGGCATGGACTTCAAATGCTCAGTAGTGGCACAGCTGGGGATCATATGTCTGCTGGGATGATTTCTATGTCTGTTTAAAGCCTTGTGGTTTGTGGGACTCTAGGACTGAAATGTAGGATTTCCCATGCATGTACTGCTCTGAGAATGTGTGTGTTTGTGTATATGTGCTCATGTGCATTTGTGTGTGTGTGTGTGTGTGTGTGCAAACACAGTGGTGGCAGGAACTAGGCTGGTTGACTCCAAAGACCTGCACCTTGTCTCTGCTCTCTAACTCACTAGGGTAGCCAGAGACAGTCAATGTCCCTTCCTGGCCTTGCGCTTCTTGTCTGTGTAACACTAAGATCATAAAATCTGTTCTGCTTATTTCACAGGACCTTCATCAAAATTAAATGGTACATCATAAGAAAGCATCTATAAAGGAGTTACTGTCAAAGACACTCATCAGACACTCAGCAAACAGAACCCCTAGCCAATTCTTAGCAGCCAGCTTATATCCAACTTTTTCATAAACTATTTCTAGCCTTCTTCAGCTAACACATTTATTTCTTCTCTCAGCTGCTATAGAACCAATAAATTTCACACAACTCAGCCCCAAATTACTTTCGTCTCTATTGGTTTCTATGTGAGTCTTGTCTCTGTGGATGAACTTTAAGATTCTTGCATTTGGAGCCAATGCCCTACATAAGAGGTGATAGACTAGTTAAGAGCAATTGTTTTGGAATCATCAGACATTGGAACAAATCCTGGTTTTGCCTACAAAGTTGCTTGACCTCTTTAAGTCTTAGTTAATGTTCTGAAAAATGGGAATAATCTCATTAATATCTAACTCAAAAAGTTGGTGTGATTATTAAATAAGGTAAAAATCTACACCCTTTAAGATAGTTTCTGGAAAATACAATAGTAAGTACTTAACAAAGGTAGTTATGATTACTTAATAACAGTAGCCAAAAACATTACAGTATTATCTACAATTATGACCTTGAGATACTCTAAGATTCTAGGGTACCTTTAGAATCAGTGAAGAAAAGTTACATTCAAGTTAAACACACAGTTAGTCTTTAGTGTGTTTTAATAGAATTGTAATTCTTTAACTGTTATAACTTGCCTAGACTTTTGGTACTTCAGGGTGTCTTTATTATTCCCAGAGAACAAAATTGGTGATTTGGGCCCTCAGTACTTTCATGTTGTTCCTGTTCTTATGGACTCGTCAGGCTAGTACTCTTTCATCTGAAAAAGGCTACCATAGGCCTGACCTGACCTCCCTTTCTGCTCTAGATTCTGATCCATGCTCACGGTTCCTCTGTGCAAAGCCTGTGATCATCTCACACATGGCCTGGTCTGCAGGTCTTGCCGGTGGATTCCAACATCTACAAGGCTATCTCTTACTTTGAGTGCAAGAGTTCAGCAGCAGCAAAGAGGAAGAACTTTACTTTCTGTCTTTCAGGTAGACTCTTCTCAACCCTGGGCTTTACATTATGGCAAACTAGAATTTTTTTTAGAGCAACATCATTAAGTACTAGGAAGAAGCTATAATACACCCTGTGCCCAGGACTTGGTTAGAAATACAATAAACTCTAAATCTCCAGTTATGCACTCCAAGGGCCATTTGGTATGTGGGGTGAGTCCCATGGAAAGCTAACACAGATCACAGCAGGAACCCTTGTCACAAGTCCTCCACTTCCTGAGACTGCCATTTTCTTCAAGATCTTGGTAAAAAAAAAAAAATTGAAACGTAAAGGTAGGTACTATGAGAAGTCTGCTGTGTGCTCCGCAAAGATGCTTGAGATGGGCAAAAGGAAGGGTGATTTTCTTTGCATCAGCCATTGATGAAGCTGCCTGATCTCTGCTGTTGTCATCTTCTGATTTTGGCCCTCAGCTCCCAAGACTGGCTCAGTTTTCATCACAGTAGGCTACTCTTCCTCCCTTCATTGACTAAAAATATATCACTCAAAAAATGTTTATCTGATAAATACTTACTGAAGGATATGAAGAGGTAGTGCTAGGGCAGGGAAGAAAAATAAATCAAGATCAATGTCAAACAACACAATTGCCTGAAATTCCCCAACCAATACCTGGGGCCCCAGCTTGCCCCAGTGGGTGGGGCTCTCTTCTTCCTTGCCTCTTATCTTCCTGCTTCTTGTTTTTTCCAGGATTCTCTTCTCCTACGCCTCATAAGATATAGTGAACAATTCTCAAATGCCTCTTACTTTTGTGGGCAGAAAAGTTTTAGTGTCTATTGTGTTTTATTCTTAGCTTCCAGAAATTCCTGAGAAAAAATGGGAGGATAGGGTTGTTATGTATACTACCATAAGACAATCATCAATTTGTCTGAAACATAAAAAACTAATTCTCACTTTTGGTGATTTATCTTACTTCCCTAATATATAGAGGCAGCTCAGTCACTGCTTTTTTAAAAAAAATAAATTACCTGCATTAAGTTTACAGTAAGTAAGGGGAGAGGAGGTTGCTGTGGATGAAGATATTCAGAGGAGGCAGTAAAAATGTGGCTTTAGCCTGAGTCCTAAGATCTTCAGAATGAGACTGAAAAGAAGGGTGAAGAAATATGGCAATATGACGAAATTCTAGACTTCATGTTCTAGCTCCCTTGCAATCAGGTGTGTTTGGCCAATGGGATGAATGGGCATAATGTGAACCATCCTTAGGTAATGCACTCATACTCTTTCCTTTCTGCCAGCTGAATCAGTAGGGTGCTGAGGACCTGGAGGAGGGAGCAACAGGTGCAAGAAGTCTGGATCTCTGAAGTCTGGACTGCATGAAGCAGAACTCTTCTGCCAATGTATAATGGGCTTTGAAAAATGTCCACATAATTTTTGTCTTGATCCAGAGAGGTGAGTAGTATGTTTGCTAATCTCTACATCTACTTTTACCTGGGTCTTCCTCTCTACTTGGAGAAGGATCTCTTGTGTTTACTGAATAGAGTCCTTTCCTTGTCTTTAGTACTAGCCTCAGGAATCACCAGAAAATCTTTCCTAATTTCTAAGTGACTATTAGCTCTGTATTTCAGTAGTAGCTCAGTTGATATTAGCATAGTTTAAACGAAGAGGTTAGCATTTTCTTTATTCCTCCAGATGAATATGAAGAAGTAGCAGACTTCTTGGAAAAGAGGTTGGTAACTTGTTCTGTAAATGGCCAGAACGTAAACATTTTAGGCTTTGCAGGACATACAATTTCTACCATGCCTAATCCACTCTGTTGTAGCAAGAAAGCAGCTGTAGAGAATAAAATGAATGAGGATGACTTTGCTCTAATAAAATTGTATTTATAAAAACAGGCAGCAGGCTAGATTTGGCTGTAAGCCATAGTTTGATAAACTCACTTTAGAATATTCCTTAGGCCTTCACAATTTCCTGTAGGATATAGGGTACACATCTTCCCATCCAATAGTGAGCACCTTAATTCTATAAGCACATAATAATGATATATGCATCTCTTCATATCAGAGAACGGAGCCAGCGCTTGGAAACCAACAACATCAATCAATGTTTCTTAATTCAAAGTGAACTGGAACCTGGTAAGCTTTAAACAGTGGAGTAATAGCCACCCTGGAGTAAGAACAAGTCAATGCATATTCAATATAAAATGTATTTTTTTCTTCTTTTTTCTTTTCCCCACCTAAATTCTACTGTTTTCACCTTTGTAACTGGATTACATTTGAATGATAGCACCAGGAAGAACAATGATGAAGAAAAATAACTAAATCATCACTCTTAAGTCCAATATCTGGACATGACAATACATGTGTGTATATATGCATTATATATGCATGCATTATGTATGTGTGCATATCATTCTATCTATACATTTTAAAATCAATACAATCAAAGTGTTTATACTTGGTAGAATTTTTTTTTACAAAACATATCATAATAATTATCTCATGTCCCTATATAGACAAATAACTTCAACATAACATTTATCTTTTATTTAAGCATGATAGATGACCAAGAAATATTTTTGAATGGGCAACAATCATATTTTACTCTAATCTTATTTGTAATGCTGCAGAATTTTTCATTTAGTATGTAGATATTTAAGTTAAAAATTAACAAATTTCATCTGTTAAAATTATGTCCATATTGATAAATGTGTTTATTCCAATGTTTTTTCATTCATTTTTGAATACTTGCTATATTAATGTATTAACATAAAATCATAAAAAGGTCAAAATATTTGTCAAAATTTAAGAGTTTTTATAAGCCTTGATAAATTTGCAGATGGGCTGGAATTTGAATTAAGGCAAAACAAATGATCAGCCTGCTCTATTTCCAACCAAATATATGAAATAAGGGATATTCATTGTTTCATAAATTTTGGAGTGAGAACCCAGGTAGAATTTGAGAAAGAAAATAGGCCATTTCCTTATGACTTGGTAGAACACTCTGATGACAGGAGTCCACCAAATCAATTCAGTTCATCCCACATTTATCGAGTTACTAGTTTGTAAGTCTTTGGCTTTGATTTTACTCAAATGAGCTTATATTCTGGCCGAGGATAGTCCATGCAAGAAATCAAATAACCCAACCCAATCTATGAGGCCAGTGTTACCCTGATACTAAATTCAGACAAAGATATTACAAGAAAATAAAACTACGGACCACTACCTGTTATGAATGATGATGCAAAAGTTCTCAATAAAATAGTAGCAAACTGAATCCAAACATATAAGAAGAAACATATACCATAATCAAGTCAGATTTATCCCAATAATGTGAGATTTGTTTAACCTGTGAAAATCATTTGATGGAATGCACTACATCGGTAGAACAAAGAACAATAGCCACAAAAATATCCTAATAGATGCAGGAAGAGCATTTTATAAACCCAATGCGCATTATTGATAAAACCACCACCACAACAACACTCAACAAACCAGGAATAGAAGGTAGCTTTTTCATCATAATAAAGGGTATCTATGGAAACCCTACATGTAACATAATACTTAAAGATCAAAGACTGAATGCTTTCCCCTTAAGATCAGGAACAAGACATGAATGTCTGCTTTTTTCAATTCCATTTAGCATACTAGTGAGGGTTCTAATGAGGGCAATTAGAAGGAAAAAAATAGCATTCAAATTTGAAAAGAAGTAAAATTTTCTCTATATACAGGTGACATGATCTCGTATATAGAAAAATCTTAAGAAATTCACAAGAGAACTATTAGGGATAATAAATGAATTTAGCAAGGTTGCAGAATATACAAATACCAGTTGTAGTTCTTTATACTAGAGATGAAAAATCCAAAATAAAATTAAGAAAACAATTCAATTCATAATTATATTAAAAATAATAAAATGTTTAGGAATAAATTTAACAAAAGAAATGTAAAACTTATACTCTGAAAACTATAAAAACTTGTTGAAAAATATTAAAGAAGATTTAAATGAGTGGAAAGAAAGCCTGTGCTTATGGACTGAAACCCCTAATATTTGAAGATGCCAATTTATTCAAACTGATCTACAGATTCAACACAATCTCAGCTTCCATTGCGGAAGAAATTGATAAGTAAATCCTAAAATTCATGTGGAAATGCTGGGATATCAGAATAGCCACAACAGTCTTGAATAAGAGAAAAGCTGGAGAACTCACTCCTTCCAGTTTCAAAACTTACTGCAAAAGTAGTGTGGTACAGGCATAAGAAGGGACACATAGATCATTGAAACAGAACTGGGATTCCAGAAATAAACCATTACATATGTGGTTAATTGGATTTTAAAAAAGGTGTCAATACAATTCAATGGGGAAATAATCATATTTTCAATAAATGGTACTGGGACACCCTGATATCTATCCACATACAAAATAATGAATTTGGACACCTTCCTTACACCAAACACAAAAATACTCATAAACTTAAATGTAAAACCTAAAATTATGAAACTCTTTTAGGAAAACTTGGGAGTAATCTTCTTAGATAAAACACTAAAAAATGCACAAGTGACAGATAAATTGGACTTTATAAAAATTAAAATCTTTTGTACTTGAAAAGATATCATCAGTGAAAATATACGGCTATAATTAAAAAGACAGATAATAACATGTGGTGGCAAAATATAGAGATATTAGAATCCTTATGAATTGCTGGTGGGAATTTAAAATGGTGAAGTGAATTGGGAAAATAGTTTGACAGTTCCTCAAAAGGTTAAACATGGAGTTTTCACATGACCCAGCAATTTCACTCCTATGTATACATGCTAAAGAAATGAAAACGTAGGTCCATACAAAAACTTGTGCATGGATATTCATAGTAGCATTATCCATAGTAGCAAAAATGTGTGAAGAACTCAAATTTCTGCCAAATGTTTAATAAATAAATCAAATGTGCTCTATCCATAAAAGACATAAAAGAGAATATTATTACACCATAAAAATGAATGAAATATGGATATATCTTAAAACTTGAATGGATCTTATTATGCTGAGTAAATAAAAGCCTGTCGTAAAAGACCATATATTGTAAGATTCCGTTTTTCTGAAAGATCTTAACTGGGCAAATGCATAGGAACAGACAAGTAGCTTAGTGATTGCTTATGGCTGGATAAAAATGAGGAGAAATAAGTGACTGCTAATGGATACAGGATTCCATTTGGTTGTAATGAAAATGTTCTAATATTGACAGTGGTAATGGCTGTACAGCTCTGTAACTATATGGAAACTATTGAATTATTTACTTTAAATGAATAAGTTGTAAGCTGCATAAATTATATCTCAAATCTATTAACAATTTTTTAAGTCAAATAAGTCAAGAAATAAATAGACTATAAGAATGGTGGGGCCAACTTATCAAATAAAAATCATAATCACCATTGAAGGTCGGAAGAAAAAGAGAGGAAAAAGAAGAGAGAAAACAAGAGTCAAGGAGAGCCCTAGAGAGAGAAGGTGCACCTGTTACTCCCAAATAGTAACTTAGGGAAGTAATTCATCCTTTTGTTTTTCTCTGAGGTTCATAGTGAGGCTAGAAGCAAAAGCCCTAATTCATTTCCGTTTTCCAAAATGTGCCTTTGAGCCTATTATAACCTTTGTGCATTAAAGGATCAGTGCAAAATTCTGCCCATAAATGATGACTTCATGGCACTACCACCAGTGTTCACATACGTGGGTATCAGAAAGTAAATGAAGTGTCTGGTGCAAACACAGTGTAGCTTTTCTCAGGGAAAGAATTTGACACTTTTTTTTAGGATGTGGTATGGACATCCTACTCCAGCATAGCAGAGTGCAAGATAAACTGATCACACTGAGCCAAAATGGGGCCCCAGGGAACAATTCCTATCTATCTCTGGAACAAATGTTAAAATGAAAATTGGTCAATAGAATATGTAGACCAAAACAAGACTTTGGTCCATGCTCCTGACAGGAAGGATCCCTAAAATTATTCTAGACCTGGAGCCATTCATTGGGGTCTCTATTCTCTGAGCCTTATCACTACTGGATCCTCAATATAATGGTGCACTGCACCCCACCCTCCACCCCAGAGAATTTCTTTTATTGCCGTTTAAAATTGTGTACAATTAGGCCCACGCATATTCTTCCTGAGAGGCTGTTTACAGTAGCCTCCAGATACCATGGACCTAAAATATATCTGGATCCAACATAATGAGAACTTCCATGCCAACAGTCCTGTTTGTGTGGCAAGAACTCCTAGGTATCGCTTTTATGAGATACCTTCTACTTCTGCATTTTCTACGCGATTTCTGGTTCTCTCCTCTGGGGAATGCTGCAGTACTAAAGAGAATGACAAGTCTGAGATCCCTTGGGTCTGAAATGCTGGTGGTTAGAGTCTGGAGACATCTGACAATAGTGAGGGAGACAGGAGTGGCTGAGTCTAGAGGGCTTGAAGCAGAAGGAAAGACCTCTAGAAAGGAAAAATGATGCCTGCACCTTAGGTGAGTGAGTTAAGAAAAACGACTAACAGCACAGAAGGATGCCCCATCCCTCAACAGAGAGCACACCTAGGAAGTCCTTGTTGGCATCAGGACCTCTCAATCCCCATGTGAGAGAGGCCCTGAACAAGCGCTGCATTTGGTTCTCTCACCAGGTCTTGCCCATCTCCCTGGTCATGTAAGGAGAGTTCCTTTCCAAGAATTCTACAGTTTCTCTTTGTGCACTTCTCCCTTCTTACCCCCAAACACGCACACCCCAATCCCTGACAAGACTGAAGGACCTGCCATGCTGGGCTGTATGGGCAGGCCCCAGAGCAATGCTACCCTCTTCCTCATGACCCCAGGAAGAAGACAGACCTGCATGTTTCTGTCAGAGTCCCTTGGCCATTCTCTCTGCTTCCTTGAGTTGAGCTCTTGGGACCACATTAGCTAATGTGGTACTGCAGGCCTGTTTGGTGGTGTATTGGATGTCAGTAAAAAAGTTTGTCAAGAACATGAGCTCTGGAGTCAGTCTGCTTGATTTTGAACTCCAGCTCTGCTACTTCCCAGCTGAGAGTCTAGCTAAATTGCTTTGCCCCTCTGCACCTAATTTCCACAACTACCTAAAAGAAATAATAACTATACCTACCTAATAGTATTATTATGGTGAGATAATACATGCAAACTACATAGCATAGTTCTTGACATATAGTAAGTGTTCAATTAATCTTAAATATTAACGTTATATGTCTGCTAGCAACTGCTCCGATTCTTGTATACACATCATATTTTAATGGTGGTATGTGACTAGACTGATGTATTTGGAAAAAGTTCTGAAACCATAAACTGGAGAGTTCAGTCCAAATTATTATACTAGTCCCTCTGCTCAGAAGCAATTACACACATATGAAGCCTGTCTGTTCCCAACTCCAACTATAAAATGCAAACGGGAGGCAAGGGATAAAGTTTTACATCTGTTGGAGGGCTTGAGGATGTTTTATAGCAGATTAATCAAAGTCATTGAAGTGATTCTTTCTCTAGACATCAGCATTTTGGTCCTTTAGTTTCTTGTGTGATACAAACATGACCCATACTGTAATCTAATTAATTGCTCTGTGCACAAACACTAATTGCAAAGAGATAAAGTTTAATACTAGCTGTGTATGGGGTGTTAAGCTGTCAGCTAGTTTTTGAAAGGAGAAAAAAAGGAACTCATTTCTTGGAAAGGAAGATGAAAGAATAAAAGTGATTGGATTTAAGCTAGTAAAATCCATCAGGATAAAACATACCCTTGTTTTCTTACCTTTTTGATGAGATTGCTGTGTGATTCATGCATCTCATCTTGCAAGGACATTAGAATTGTGACAAACATCCAGCTGAATATTTTGTTCTGCGAATGAAGGTCAAAAGTATTATTTAAGCTGGGTGTGGAACACCTGTATTACCAAAGGTTTCATCTACAATGCATAGACTTTAGCCCCTATCCTGGAATAATTTTTAAGTAGGGATCTCTCAAACCTGGTTGAGGAATATTTTTCTTACTCCAAGTTTTGTTTGATTTTGCATTTAAACACAATCTAATACCTAACAGGTGCCTGTCATAATTTCTGACACACAAAATACTCAATAAATACTTGCTAAATGAATGAATGAAAAATAAGAATAACTGGGTGTGGTTAGGAAAGACAGAGTATACATACTATGAAGGGTCAAGAAGAAGATTTTACATATGAATGAAAGCATACACAGTTCACTTTACAAGTAAGCAAAAAGACATTGACTATACATTATTGGAAAGTCTGCAGAAGAATGACTGGCCAACTACACATTTCTATCAGTACCTCTTTCTACTGAGTAATGTTATACATTTCAGTTAAAACCTTATGCCTGGGTAAAGGTCAGGCACAGTAGCTCATGTCTATAATACCAGCGCTTTGGGAGGCTGAGATGGGAAGATCGCTTGAGGCCAGGAGTTTTAGTGCAGCCTAGGCAACATGGTGACGAGACCCTGTCTCTACAATTTTTTTTTTTTTAAACAGCAATGCATGGTAGCATGTGCCTGTCCCAGCTACTCAAGAGGCTGAAAAGCAGGAGGATCTGTTGAGCAGGAATTCAAGGTTACAGTGAACCATGATTGTCCCACTGTACTCCAGCATGGGTGACAGAGGAAGACTCTGTTTCAAAAAAAATAAATAAAATAAGACTGCCCTTAGGAGAAAATGCATAAATCAGTTGCATGTGTAACTACCTCCAAAGGAGAAGACTGACCACATTAATTCCACATTTTAAAGATCTGAAGACTGCTTCTGCAAATGAGGCAACCAATAGATCAGCTTTGCTAGAGGAAGGATGGTATGATGCCTGCAATGTGGGTCTATCTAGGTGGGCAGAATTGGGGAGCATCGAGTGGGGGTTTGTAGCAGTCGTAGAATAGTATGAGACCACTGAGCATCTGAAGATGGGAGAAAGGGTCAACTCTGAATTGAAGATTAGGGATGTGGGACGTTGCTGACTTTTAAGCGACTGTCACTGGGGACGCACTATCTTTTAAGTACAGTGAGTGGACATCTTTTGTTACTATTTCACGTTCTGACCAATAGTGACAGGTGATTGTAGAGCATCAACACCAAACAAGTCCTTAGAAATCATTTAAGTTAATCATCTCTTTTTTTTTTTTTTGAGACGGAGTCTCGCTCTGTCACCCAGGCTGGAGTGCAGTGGTGCGGTCTCGGCTCACTGCAAGCTCCGCCTCCCAGGTTCACGCCATTCTCCTGCCTCAGACTCCGGAGTAGCTGGGACTACAGGCGCCTGCCACCACACCGGGCTAATTTTTTGTATTTTTAGTAGAGATGGGGTTTCACCGTGTTAGCCAGGATGGTCTTGATCTCCTGACCTCGTGATCCGCCCGCCTTGGTCTCCCAAAGTTCTGGGATTACAGGCGTGAGCCACAGCGCCCGGCCAATCACCTCATTTTATAGTCACAACTAAGTAATTTGGACAGAGTCATACTTAAGGAACTGGTGACTAGAGCTTCCTACAGTTGGGCTTTTTTAGTTAATCCACATATGCAAGTTATAATTCCTGTGCTTTCTTTATTCCTCAAATTTCACAAGTATGCAAATTTAGGATTTCCAAACTGAGGTGTAAATCACCTAATGTTCACCACTCTGTGGCCCAGTCTGAGCACAGATGGCCACTCTAAAGAAATACACAAGTCTAAGAACCAGAGAAAATGAAGAACAACAATGTATTCAGTTACTCAGAAAAAGACATTAGTAACATTCACCACTCTTAAAAATATTTTTTTCTGGAAGTCTTACTCGTTATAGTATATCTGCCCCCAGTCTCTCTTCCACTTTCTCTAATTTACTTCAAGTTCTCCAGGCTATGCTGGCTTTAACTATCTCAATTTCTCAATTCTGCATTGATTTATATCTTTAAGGAGAGAAAAAAATCCTTTTAGTTTTCTAAAAATTTGTTGCAGCACCCAAGTTTCTTTAAATCCTTCTCCTCACCTGTTAGTTCCTGTATGGACAACAAGACCCAATAAGTGCACGGACAAAGACAAGATTTCTTTAGTAGTCTTGGGAAGAGGAAGAGTCTGTGAATAATCTTAGGTTACATGATAACCAGTGACATTGATGGCAGAAACATAAGAATGGTTTAAATATATGTAGGAAAAGCATATAAAATAATTCAGCACTTAGGTTCAATTTAAAAATGAAAGGTCTTTGAAAAATTTAAAAGTGAACTGTCTAAACCATAAATATTTTCAAAAACCTCCATAATGAAGAAACCTTAGAAACATTTTGTTAAAGTTAGGAACATAGCAAATATTTTATTATCAGCATTGCTGTTAAGCATAATATTGGAAGTTCTGACTAATATAGTGAAACCCACAACAAAGTGCAAAATAGTCTAAGTACTTGAAAATAGGAGGCAAAACTACTGTAATTTGCATATATTATGATCCTTTATACAGAAAACTCAAGAGAATAAATAGGCTATTTGATACATTAGATAAAACGATGTTAAGTAAAATACCAACATAAATAAATCAATAATATCTTAATACTGGCAATTACTGATTAGAAAATGTACCTAAAAGAAGATAGCATTTACGAAAATAAAAATGCAAAGTATATAGCAATTGACTAATAAAAATGTGAGAAATTTTATGGAGAAAATTATAAAGTGTTATTGAAAGACAGAAGAGAACTGAAATAAAGAAGAAATATACCAGATTCGTGGAAATGAGTGTTAAAAATTACAGAAGGCCATTGTTTTGGATCAAGCTTCTGTACTAGGCACCAACAGACCAAACTAAAAATCAAAGTGGAATTACGCATGCTAAAGTTTCTAAGGAAAGCTAAGTTGTTATCAGACCTTCAGAGAAATCAGGAGCCAGAGACAGCCAATCTCCTAATTAGACCAGTTTAAATCATCAATCTGTATGATAATAAAATTCTCTCATCTTAAATTCTTACACAAATATGGTAGCCTGAAGTAACCTGATGTTAACCAATCAGTTATTTTTCTATTGTTTTTTCTCCTTGTTCCTGCCTTACAAGGAAAGTATTATAACTTTGAAATAATCAATCTGCTTTTTGTTCTTTGTTTCTGCATACTTCAGCCCTTTTTCTGTCTATGAAGCCATACTCCTCTGCTGGATTCATTGAAACACTTTTTGTTTTACAAAATGAACTGATACCCAATTCTAGAATTGTAATAAAGCCAATTGAGATTTTTAAACTAAATTTGTGTAATTTTGTTTTTTGACTGAGGATTTAATATTGAAAATCTATCAATTCTTCCCAAGTTAATCTAAATATGTAGTACAATTCCAATTGAAACTTGGTGGAGTGGGTAGGTGGAATCACACAATATGATTATAAAATGCACATAAAAAAGTAAAGATTCAAGAAGAGCAGAAAAAAATTCTCAGAAAAATTTGCGATATGTTAAAACATATTGCAAAGCCAAGGTAATTAAAACAGTGTAGAAATGGATCACAGAAAGAGAAACAGACCAGGAGAACAGTCTGGAGAATCCAAAAATATACTCATATATATAAAACTTCCTCCTTGATAAAGGAGACAATATAGAGCAGCAGGAAGGAGATTGATAAGCAAGATCAAGAAGGTTGTTTTCAATATGGAGAAAACTAAAATTAGATTGTATCTGAAAGAGTAAATAAAAATAATTTCCTGGTTGATTAAAAATAAAAATACTAGAGGTAAAGCTTCAAAATCATTTGAAGAAAATATACAATGGAGAAGAAAAATAGTTTCTTGAACAAAATCTCAAAAGCAAAAAAAAAACCATAAAGTGAAACATTTAGTGGATTTGAAAATGTCAAAATTAGGTGGTAACTGGATATCCATGTGCAGGAGAATGAAACTAGACTCCCACCTCTCACCCTATACAAAAATCTGGTCAAAATGGATCACAGACCTAAATGTACGACCTGAAACTATAAAATTTCTAGAAGACAAAACAGGGGAAATGCTTCAGGACATTGGTCTGAAAACAGACTTTATGAATAAGACCTTGAAAGCACAGGGAACAAACGCAAAAATAAACAAATGGGATTATATCAAACTAAAAATCTTCTGCACTGCAAAGGAAACAATCCTCAGGGTGAAAAGACAATCTACAAAATGGGACAAAGTATTTGTGTTAATATCCAGAATATACAAGAAGCTCAAACATCTCAACAGCAAAAAAACAAATCATCCAATTTAAAAATGGACAAATGGGCTGGGCGCTATGGCTCATGACTGTAATCCCAGCACTCTGAGGGGCTAAGGCAGGTGGATCACCTGAGGTCAGGAGTTTGAGACTACCCTGGCCAACATGATGAAACCCTGTCTCTGCAGAAAATAGAAAAAATTAGCCGGGCATGGTGACGGGCACCTGTAATCCCAGGTACTCAGAAGGCTGAGACAGGAGAATCACTTGAACCTGGGAGGCTGAGCTTGCAGTGAGCCGAGATCATGCCACTGTACTCCAGCCTGGGCAACAAGAGCAAAACTCCGTCACAAAGTAAATAAAAATGGACAAATCATCTGAATAGACATTTCTCAAAAGAAGACATCCATATGGCCAATAAACATATGAAAAAATGCTCAACATCACTAATCATCAGGGAAATGAAAGTGAAAATCCCAGTGAAGTGTCATTTTACAGCAGTTAGGATGGCTATTATCAGAAAGAGAAAAAACAAATGCTGGTGAGGTTATGGAGAAAATCAAACTTATACACTGTTCATAGGAATTTAAACTAGTTAAGTCATGATGAAGAACAGTATGGAGGTTCCTCAAAAATCTACAAATAGAACTACCATATGCTTCAGCAATCCTACTACTGGGCATGTATCCAAAGGAAAGAAAATCAATATATTGAAGAGCCATCTGTACCCCCATGCTTATTGCAGCCTAATTTACAATAGTTAAAATAGGAAATCAACCTAGGTGTCCAACAACGATGGGTAAAGAAAAGGTGATATATATTCACAATGGAATACTATTCAGCCATAAAAAGAATAAAATCCTATCATTCACAGCAACATGGGCACTGCTGGAGGACATTATGTTATGTGAAATAAGCAAGAAACAGAAAGTTAAACACCACATGTTCTCTCTCATATGTGGAAGCTAAAAAAGTTGATCCCATAGAAGTAAAAAGTAGAATAGAGGATACTAAAGGTAGAGGAAAAGGAAGGATAGATTTGTTAAAGGATACGAAATTACAGCTAGATAGGAGGAGTAAGTTCTGGTGCTCTATAGCACTGTAGGATGACTATAGATAACAATAATATCTGATATAGTTTCAAATAGCTAGAAGGAGGATGTCGAACATTCCCAGCACAAAGAAGTGATCAACGTTTGAGATGATGGTTATGCTAATTACCCTGATCTGATCCCTATACATTATCTGTATCAAACCGTCACTATATAACCATAAATATGTACAATTATTATGTGTCACTTTAAAAAATAAAATAAAATAAATGTTAAAAAGACAACCAAAAAATTATTAAGTAGTAAATAGTTATGGAGTGAGAGAAGAAATTTTCATATATATATGACTAAAAAAGGATTAATATCTAGAGTATATGTTATGCCTACAAATCAGCAAAAGAAACATAGTAATCTCAACAGAAAGCTGAGGAAACTATGAATGGGATTCCACAAAAGGCAAAACGAGAATGGCTAATGCAAATGTACAGATGTCTTATCTCATTAGTTATCAAAAACCTGCAATTCAAATTAATATTAATACATCATCTTATAGCCATTTGCCTGGCAAAAATTAAAGTCAGATGAAAACAGGTTCTGGTGAGAATGTTGAAAACACTGGACTTGAAAACTATTATAGTTATTCTGGAGAGCCATTTGGAAGTATGTAATAAAATTAAATATGCACATTTCAAATACTAGATATGGAAAAATTCTCACACAGATACCCAGAGATATGCATAAATGGGGCAAAAATATTGCTTTCAGCATTGTCTGCAATACCTAAAATTTAAAACAGCCTGTGTCCACCAAAAGCGTGTTATCTTAGAAGGATGGAGTGTTATTCATCAGTTAAAAGAAATGTTCTAAATTGCCTTTTAAAATTTTATTTTTTAATTAACAAAAATTGTATGTATTTATGGTATACAACATGCTTTGATATATGTATACATTTTGAAATGTCTAAATCAAACTAAGTAGTATATGCATTATTTACATACATTTTTTGTGACAACACAACATCTATTTAGTAATTTTCAAATATATAATACATTGTTCTTAACTGTAGTTGTCATGATGTACAATAGATCCTTTGAACTTACTCCTCCTATCTGACTGAAATGGTCTGCATTTTGACCAACAATCCCTCAATCCCTTAGTACCATTTTACTCTGCTAAAGTGAGTTCAATTTCTTTAGATTCTACAGTTAAGTGAGATAAAAAGGTTATTATCTTCCTGTGCCTGATGTGTTTGACTTAACATAGTGTCCTATGGGTTTAATCCATGTTGTCCTAAAAGACAAGATTGCCTTCTTCTTCTTTTTTTTTTTTTTTGAAGTGGTGTCTCGCTCTGTCGCCCAGGCTGGAGTGCAGTGGTGCAATCTCAGCTCACTGCAAGCTCTGCCTCCCGGGTTCACACCATTCTCCTGCCTCAGCCTCCCAAGTAGCTGAGATTACAGGCGCCTGCCACCATGCCCAGCTAATTTTTTTGTATTTTTAGTAGAGATGGGGTTTCACTGTGTTAGCCAGGATGGTCTCGATCTCCTGACCTCGTGATCCACCTGCCTCAGCCTCCCAAAGTGCTGGGATTACAGGCATAAACCACCACGCCCAGCCAAGTGCCTTGTTTCTTAAGGCTGAATACTCTCCCAAAGAAATGTTCTGAATTTCTATCTATCTATAGATTGAACTATGTTAACCTACATTGACAGGCGGATAGAGAGATGTCAACATTGGTAGGTTTTGGAAAAAGTCATGTGTGGAATAGTCAGAATTCTTTATATAAAATAATATCTATGTAAGCAATAATGTAAATTAACTGTGGGTACCTACTGGGGTAAGACGGAGAAAGCAAAAAGAGGGTAGAATATAATAAAACATTGAAAAGAGACCATACCATGTACAGATTAATAAAGGTAGTAACACAAACTCTAGGATCAGGATCAAATCTGCATCTGTGCACCTTAATTTACCTATATACATGCACAAATATATATATGTGTATATATATGTATATATGTATATATGTGTGTGTATACATATGTGTATATATGTGTATACATATGTACGCATATATACATATGTATACATATGTACACATATGTATATATGTACATATGTATACATATGTATATATGCGTACATATGTATACATATGTATATATGCGTACATATGTATATATGTATATATGTATACACATATGTATATATGTGTACACATATGTATATATGTATATATGTGTACACATATGTATGTATGTATATATGTGTACACATATGTATGTATGTATATATGTGTATACGTATGTATGTATGTATATATGTGTATACATATGTATATGTGTATACATATGTATATGTGCATACATATGTATGTATGTATATATGTGTATACGTATGTATATGTGTATACATATGTATATGTGTATACATATGTATGTATGTATATATGTGTATACATATGTATGTATGTGTATATATGTGTATACATATGTATGTATGTGTATATATGTGTATACATATGTATGTGTATATATGTGTATACATATGTATGTATGTGTATATATGTGTATACATATGTATGTATGTGTATATATGTGTATACATATGTATGTATGTGTATATATGTGTATACATATGTATGTATGTGTATATATGTGTATACGTATGTATATATATACACACACACATATATCTACATATATGCATATATACTCACGGAGATGTGTTTGTGTGTGTGTGTGTGTGTGTATATTTGTGTGTCCTATGACAATTTTTAAACTTTTTTCCCAATTAAATATTCAAGTTTTGTTTTATAATCACTTGACATTTTCTTCCCTTCAATCCCTGTGACTAGTAACCTGAAATGCACTGCTTTGCCTCTGTACACACAGAATTCCCCTGGTCACTATTATGCCCACTCCCACAAATTTTGTACAAAACCCCACTATAGTCTTTCCTTGTCATCTTGGTTTGTCACACTCAAGATAGTTTGGAATTCTCTATGAAGATGAAGATCTCATTGAACATTTTACTCTACAGTTTATGAATAAGGATGGCGGATAAGATCAGTTGGTATTCAATAAAACCCACTACTTAGTCAGCAATTCATTTCTTCATGCCTCACTGTCCAGATCTTTTATGAGCCCAAGTGCCGTATTAAAAAGAGTCTACGTGTCTCCCTCATGACCAAAAACTCTGACAATGTCTATCTCTGGTTACCCAAAGTTTACTCCCAACTTGGCTTTGCTCAATTTTTCATCTTTATAACCACAATAGATACCTACTGAGTTCTTAGCAGACGTTTATTGAGTTCTTACAATAGTGCCATGTATTTTAACAGAAAAAGAACCATTGAGGGAGATCCTTTCCCTCATTCTATGAGGTACACTTAATCCTTCAGTTTATAAGTCTGCAATCAAGGTATATTTGGTCACCTGGGATATCCTATTTTTCTAACAAGTGACTTCTCCTGGGGACATTAGTCTGCCTCACCTGGGTGAGCCTTGGAAATTCAATCCCTTAATGTAAGTGGAAACACCAGAGTGTAAATTGCATTAAAATCCAATGTATTTTTCTGTGATTCAACCAGTTTTAGAATACTAAGATACTGTTCTGGGATGGATACACCAGTTTCTTTGTTCCTTCTCTAGACTTACATGTACTGTGAATAAATAATTGTAGTGAATTCTTATAACTTTATGTTGCCTTGGCATCCATTTTCAATATAAATTTAAGTTTTTCATACCAGAAGCAGAATTTCAGTCACCCTTGATGCAGTTTCCAGTTTTCTGCCTACTCCCATTTCCTCAGTGTGATCGATTCAGATATGTGCCTTATACAACCAGCTCCTGGTGACCACATCCCTAAAAGACAGCTAGATACATGCTACTTGACCTGCCCCACTGGCCCCCACACCCTGCATGGACTGCAAATATGTGCCACAGTGATTGCTCCCAGTCACAGCATATTCTACTGAGCTCAGACCTGCTTGCTGTAAATCCACCAATTAGAATGTCCTGAGGGAAATCTGCATGGGTAATGCCGTGGATCTCAATGAAGACTTTGATCCGTGAGTCTCTCTTATCTCTCTTTCTCGCTGTATCTCTTATTCTTCATCTGCTTGTTAAGTTTGTGTCCCAGGCATCCAGGCATTCCCTCAGCCCCCACTTCCCATTGGTCGTATGAAGGCTGCAGCCCTCTTCTCCCTGGAATCTGTAAGTAATAAAATTGCTTCTGTAATTTCATGTGTTTTGTTGTGTGGTCTCCTCTGTGCCTTGCCTTACCAACACGGCTGAACCTAACCCTTTCCTCATCAGGGCTCTCCTAGAGAGTGACTGTCTTGGTAGAAAGAAGCTGAAGAGAAGTCAGAGAAGAGTCATAAAGACATCTGATGGCATAAATAAGTTTCTTGTGAGAGGGACACTTGGTCATGAGTTGGACTTTTAGACATTAGGTTGTCCATCAGGATTAAGAAGTGCATCCTGAAAAGCACGCTTGTAAATATACATGACCACCTCCCCTGGAGCTCATTAGGGCAGGGCAGGAATTGATAGCCCCTCTCCCAGTAGAGACTTCAAGACCAAAATAGAAATAACTGATGTTTACAAAACAACAAAATAGCCTGGAGTCAGAGGAAGCTGGAGAGATTGTTTCGGGGTGTTCCTGGGATAGCATGATGTAGTGCTTTTCTTAGCCCACACCTCATTCACAAGGCCCCACTTCAGGATGTGGATCCTGGGTCAGAACCTCCATTCCACTCCATCAAAGTGTGAGTTGAAGACCTTGTGTTGAGGATGAGACAAGGTTGATTTTCCAACCTGGTTTTGTCTCTGTTTTCAAACTGTGTTCTTGGACTGTAAACTGAAAATAATAATAACAACAATGCCTGTCTTCCACAGTAAAAATCAGCATAGCATCCTACGTAGAAGCCTGGGCACAGATTCATTTGGTCCTAGAACAAACCTGAGACTTGCTTTACTAATTATGTTTTTGTGGGCAAGTTGGTTAACTTCCCTTTATGTTTTATTCTTATCTGAAAAGCAAGGATAATTTAAAAATACCTATATTCTGTGTGGTTGTGAGGCTGAAATTAAATTGGTCAAGTAAATCTGTTAACAGAGGTCCTGACATGTAATTAGAGTTCAACAAATGTTGGCAAAATTATTACTATGGTTGTTGAAAAATTTGAAATGATAGCTATTTATGCAAATCACTGAGCTTTATGCCTGGTGCCGAACAGACACTCAATTCATATTAGTTCCCTTCTTTCTCAGCAACCAGAAAATCTAGATCTAATTTGCATGGTACTTGAAAGGGTACTTTCTCAAAAAACAGTCCTGTCCTAAGGAATTACAGTCACATTTGTCAGTAGGTTTCTAGACAACCCTCTCAAGATACCTCAATCTTCATTAAGAAGACAGCTAATATTTCTTGGTCAGGAAAAGATAGCTGAAACTCTCTAAAGAAAAAACTAAAGAAGTAGGTTAAACACGTCAGAACTCTGTTCTGCCTCTCCCACATTCCTTGCAGCTACTCTTTGGTCAAGTGACAGAGGGGAAAGGTGTCTGATATTTTATAAGTGAACAGAGCTGGTCTAGTTTGACCTTAAACACTGAGAAAAGCAAATGGCCTCTCCAAGCAAAAGGAGCAGTGATGCTTCCCAGTATTGCCAAGGAGAGAATGAATAGGAGGAACCTGAGCCATAGACGGAGAGCATAGAGGAATGGGAAATTTGAGAGGTAGGCATTGTCATCATGACTCTCTGAGATGTAGAGTTTGATGTCACTAAGTCTTTTCAAATAAATTCCCTCTTCAAGTCAAGGGTTCATTTATTTATTTATTTATTTATTGAGACAGAGTCGTGCTTTGTCACCCAGGCTGGAGTGCAGTGGTGCAACCTCGGCTCACTGCAACCTCCACCTCCCAGGTTCAAGTGATTCTCCTGCCTCAGCCTCCTGAGTAGTTGGGATTACAGGAGCCCGCCACCACACCCAGCTAATTTTTTTGTAGAGACAGAGTTTCATCCTGTTGGCCAGGCTGGTTTCGAACTCCTAATCTCAAATATGATCTACCCGCCTCAGCCTCCCAAAGTGGTAGGATTACAGACATGAGCCACTGTGCCCAGCCCAGAGGTTCTTATTTCATGAGAAAGTCCAGATCTCACAGCTCTGACTCCAAGGGAGCCAGGTGAGAGAAGACTCTCATAGTCTCCTACAGAGGGAGCTTCACAGGGATTATATTCTGACTGTACTCAAGGGGAGACACGGGAGATGAGAGGTGGGTAGTGGGGAAATATTGTATATGCCAAGTGATGAGCAGAGAGAAAAATAATCTGTAAGTGTTGGAATGGAGTCCAAAGACATTAGCAGGGAACGTAGGAGCATACAGCATTGGATCATTACCAAAAATACTGTAGTCCACTGCAGGTTCCTCCTGCCTAATACCGTGTCTTGGGCCAACAGTAGTCATCTTATTTGATCTTGTCCTTACAGCGAGAGTCAGGGCCCTCAAGCGCAAGAGCTCTACACAGTGACCAGTCAAGAGTCAGCTTGGCCTTGGACATCTGCTCTTACATTCAGTTAAGGAGCAACTGTAAACTGTGTTATATATCGGATTCTATGCCAGGGGTGGCAAATTTAATGGTGAATGAATCTCTGCCTTCATAGTGTAGAGGGATATATGGAATTGGATAATCTTATAAAGACATGATAAGGGAGGTTCAAAAGGAGAGATATGGACAAGGTTTACTGCAACACAGAACAGGGGACTCAACACAGTTTAGTCAGAAGAGAGAAAAGAAAAAGTAATTTCAGGAAAGGCATCTTGTAACATGGAATGTTTCAGCTAAGTCCAAATTCAAGTGAAGTCGATTAGGGGTCATAGGATGACATTTCAGAAAGAGAAAAGAGAGCAAAGCAGTCAAAGAGGTCAGGAAAAATGTTACACAAGAAATGGTGTTGCCACAGGTCAAAGTGTGAGACAGAGAGGAACCAAAAATACACCTGGAGAGGCAAGATGAAAGACTCGAACTTCATGCAAAGGGAGTGAAGAGTCACCAAATGATTTTACCAGAAGACTGACAAGATTTATATATCAGAAAGATCTCTCTAGCAATAATACAGATAGGAGGAGGGCATGGCTGAAATCAGAGAGACCAAATTGAGGAGTATCACAGTAGTTAGTGGAGAAATGATGAGAGCCTGAACTAGTTAGAAATGGGAGACTTTTTAAAAAATATAAGATTTAATGAAACTTAAGAAATTTAGGAGGTAAAGTCTTCAGGTTTTGGTGGTTAGGTGGAAGAAATTTGTGATGGTGCATCAATTGAGGTGGAGAATGTAGAAAGAATGTTTTCAACAGTATACTGATGTGGTTGCCATTCATAAACCAGTCTTCCCTCAGTAGATGAATTCTACATGATCCTTCCCCACTGGAGAGAGAAGAAAGTGGTGTAACTTCTCGTTTAGGGTCTCTGAGATCCAGGAGGATTCTATGGTCTATTGTTAAAAATACATATTTCTAAATCTGTACAATGGCATATTATTTATGTATAAAAAGAAATGTGCCATGAAAATAAATTGGGGAACCTTAAGGTAAGTAAAAGAATCTCACCTACAAAGTCCATATCCTCCATGATTCCAGCTCTATGGCATTCTGGAAAAGGCAAAACTATGGAGACAGGAAAACATCTCTGGTTGCCAGGGGTTTGTGGCAGAGATGGGGAAGAAGGATGAGTAGTTAGAGCAGAGGGAATTTTAGGGCAATGACACTATTCTGTATGATACTGTATGAATCTGTATGATATTGGTAGACACATGTCTTTTTACATTCTTTGAAATCTGTTAGTGATGTATCAATATTGGTTCATCAATTGTAACAAATGTATTACACTAATGCAAGATATTAATAACAGTGGAAACTGTGTGTTGGCAGTTATACAGCAACTCTGTCCTTTCAATTTTTCTGTAAATCTAAAACTTCCCTAAAAATAACCTCTACTAATTTAAAATGCATATTTTCACCTACATCTGTTTCTAATTTATGGATAATAGTTAGCATAGAGTAGCCTCAGCTCAATCCCAGTGTGACTTTATTCAAATATGAAAAGCACAGACCACTTAGAATTTTGCTTAAGTTCTGGAAAACTTTTTCAAGCATTAGAGTCAATGAATCCCCAGTGTGATTGATTATTTATTATTAGGTCAGAAGTTTACCTTGTATACCTATTGCTGTGTCCACAGAACCCTAAGACTCAGTTACTATTTCTTCCCTACACATCTCATATTTGCTGCTTTGTGTATTACGATCCCCAGGATAAAAGCAGGGACAATTTATTTAGTTTGGGATTTTTAATTTCTCCCATCACCAGTTTGGCAGAGGGCTTTGAAAGAGAACAACCTCTTAGAATCAGGAAAGGAGAATTAATCTATAAAAATTCAATTAACCTGTACAATGCTTGTTGAGTCCTCATGGAACTTAATCAGAGTTTTCTTAACTTATTTGCCGCTTCACCTATTTTGCATCTTGTAGCCTGTGACGCTGGCTCTAAACAATCAGAATAATGCTGACAGGCTAAACAAACTAATAAACTAAATTCAAGGATTAGACTCTTCCATCACTTGCAGAAGACATCCAAATAAATCTCACCTGTGAGTTCCAATAGCAAGACTCTGAGAGCTGGTGGGCTATCAGGACAGGACATCATACCCTGCCTGACTCAGGAATCCACAAAGCAGGTTATTGCCTACTCCACTCCTGACTTGCTGTATTCACTCGGGGAAAGCTCCAAATGATACTAAACCTGTGAGTTGAAGCTTGGGGACCCCATTTAATGAAGTTTATCTCAGACTTAGCATTCTCAATAATGAAGGAGAATACTTAATGATGATAAATTGTTCTAAGCTCTTCAAATGAAGAGCTAAGAGATCTGAATGGAATTAGGAGCTGTTTGGATAAGTTATTAAGGGATACCAAGCTCAGTGTCCTCTCTAATCAGATAAAGGCTGAACAGTTAAAGGCTGTTTAGCAACCAACTATGCATCAGGCACAGATTTGTGGGGAACATATTTGAAAGAAAAGAAGGTGGATTTAGTTTTGAATATTTAGGGCTTGTGATGCCTAGAGAATGTTCAAGTGGAATGCCCAGCAGGCAGATAGATTTGCAGCTCTGGAGAGATTTTTGACTTGGGGATAAGATTTGGGGACATCAGCATCTAAGAGGGAGTTGGACCTTTGGGTATAAAAGAGGGATTATGTATATAGAGAAAAGAAGAGTGAATTAAGGAAAGAACTTAAGGAATGTGGAATTGGGATTTTAATTAAAGAAGAGCAGGAAGGAGACTCCCGAAGAGAGGTTGAGATGGAACCATCAGAGTTAGGAGAAAGAATCAATGAATGACATCAAATAACCCAGATTTTGGGGGGTGATGCTCAAATGTTGTAGTGGTGATATATAATTTGGATGTTTGTCCCTTCCAAGTCTCATGTTGAAATTTGATCCTGAACATTGGAGGTGGACCTGGTGGGAGGTGTTTTGGTCATGGGTCTGATTCCTCATAAGTGGCTTGATGTTGCCTTGCAGTAATAAATGAACTCTTGCCCTATTCATTCCTGAGAGATCTAATTGTTAAAAGGAGCCTGGCATCTCCACCTATCTCTCTTGCTCCCACTCTCTCCATTTGACATGACTGCACCCCCTTTGCCTTTTGCCATGAATGAAAGCTTCCTGAGATCCTTACCAGAAAGAGATGTCTGTGCCATGCCTATAAAGCCTACAGAACTGTGAGCCAAATAAAACTGTTTTTAAAATAAATTACTCAGCCTCAGGTATTTCCTTTATAGCAATGCAAAATGGACCAAGACATGTGGTACCATAAATGATAATGACAGATTGGTTTAGAAATAATGGTGTCTTGACTAAACTTTGGAGAACCAATTGCACGAAATGTTGGAAGTTTAAAACGGATTTTACAGATTTGGAGATCAAATGAGCGATAGATGAGTAACTATTTGCAGTTATTTTTTTCCAATGAGTGTCGATAATCTGCCTCAGAATTCGACTTTAAGAGAAAAGGAGAAAAAGTAAAGAGTAAAAATCAAAGAGAGTGATTAGAGTTAAAGCAGTATGATAAAAGATTAGATAGATAGATAAATAGACAGAAGGAATGAATTTGTCTTGATAGAGTTAAAGCAGTGAGTAGATGAAAGATTAGATAGATAGATATAGATAGAGAGAGAAATAGTTGGAATGAATTTGTCTTGGCTCCAATCTGCATGGCTGTATACTTTTCCTCAGCAGTCTTGGAATAGGTGTAGAGAAACCAAGGCTTGGTTGCAGGAGGGCAAAGGAAAGGAAATCACAAAGTGAACCATGAGGTCTAGCTGAGGATATGAGAAAGTAAAGCCAAGTGGCCAACTGAGGTAACCTGGGGTCTATAGATCTTGATATTGTCATAGAATTTGTCTTTCCAGAATTTGTTTAAAAACTCTTGTTCAAATGTAACAGAGTGACTGGGAAGTAAAAAAAGGATGTTTTGGCCAGATGGTCAGACACTAGAGTTAAGGTTTCAGAAGAGAAATATTTCTAGGTTCTACTGGTTTCAAGATCTGGAGTGTTAGTGGATGTGGGAGGCTAAAATGAACAGATGACAAAGGTCTCTCAAGGCATTTTTAGGCTTCAGCTGAGGACAGGTTGTTGTCAAAACAAACAAACAAATGACAAACCAAAAAATCAAAAATCAAAATCATCTGGGATCACAGCAGAACAAGGAGTATAAGAAATTTTCATGTACTAGATGCCCAAATTCTCAGTAGTGGTGGAGGAGGGGCAGAGATCAATATCAATGACAAATGGGGACAAATCAGAAATGGTTGAATGATATGAAATAAAGGAGGTATTCTAAGGGTGATAAAACAATGGCAGCAATGCTCAGCAGGAATGCAAAGGCCCTACCTTTCTTTTGAGGCTTGAAGGAAGAGAAAGCATGAGCAGACCCCAACTAAGAAGGCAAAACAGAAGGCAGAAACTTGGTGTGGGAGGTAGGTGAACACCACTAGCACCATTTTAGGATGTAAGGAATTGAAACTCATGCAGGCTTCAGCAAGCAGAGAGCTGTTTGGTTCTGTTTTTTTAGAAGGATCCTCTGGACAAAGCACTGCAAAAAGGGCATTACTTTTTGGGAGGTGAGGGCAGAGAATGGAGAAAGATTCTCTTTTCTATAAATGTGTTTCTTACTTCATCATTCAACTTTCAGGTGCAGTAAACTCCATGAATATGGGGTCCTTGACTTACTTTTTACAGTACCCACAGTGCCTACTACAGTGCCTGACACATATAGTAGGTGCTAGAGTGCATAATAAGTGTATTAAATAAATGTAAAAATGAGAGCTGTAAAAAAGCTATAAATGAGAAAAAAGTAGGTATGCTTTATAAGAAAAAGCCACAGTTTATATTCAACTCCTACTATCCCAGCAGAAACTTTTTCATGACTTTTAAAATCTTTAGTTCTTTCCTGAAGTGTAATGTATGTAGACAAAAACTCTTTGAAAAGTTTGCAAAGTTAAAAGTGCTATATGAAATAAAAGAGATTGGTGAAAAGAGCATTGTGATTCAAGAGTTAGGTAATTTGGCATTCTCCATTCTACAGCTGGATATAAATGATGATTCCTTATCTGCTGTGGGAAATGTTCTTTAACATTGTAATGTTTGTATCCTGGATACACTATTAGATTTTAGGTCATCTGAGGAAAAGTGTTAGGTCCACACCTTCTTCCTCACCTCTCCAATATTTTTGTTGATCTATTAATAAGTGTTTATGGAGGCCCTACTATTTACTATTTATAAGCATAGTAGGAGTGAGGCAGAAAAAAGAAAAGAATACAAAATTTCCCCACAATTTTGCTGGGGTAAACAAAATTCACACTCTGAAAACGCTTGGCAAAGAGTATATAATTAAGTACTCGATTAATCCAAGTTGTATTTTAGGAAGAGGAAAGAGATCCTTGAGAGGATGTCCTAAAGAATTGGTAAAATAGGATATGCAGAGAGGTTGGAATGGAGGGTAGTCTCCCCTTGATATTCTCAAAGCACAAAATTTGTATTTTTATTTCATTCTGCAGCTATTGACCAGCTAACACATCAGCATCTGCCAGGAAAAGAGATCGTAAGAAGTCTCTCATTGCAACATATGGGCAGGGGTAGAAAAAGAGGCACAGTTAGGACAAAAAAAGTTTGTGAGGGAAGAAGGGAGAGGGTGAAACCAAAAAAAAAAAAAAAGAAAAAAAAAAAAAGAAAAAAATCTAGCCAGGTGGAGAAGAAAAGTACCATTTCTGTTGATTGGAAGAAATACTTGGCACTCTTTCTCTTGTCCGTGGCCTTTTACTTCTGGCCTAGAACTTGCATTTAATTTGAATTTTATGAACACAAGAAATCTAGTGCAGCCACATGATTTTCCCAATTCAGGGTGTTTAATTTTAAAAGTTGGCAAGTTGAGTAAGTGGCTTTGCAGAACATGGCAGGGTTTCTTCTCAACAAGGTAAGTATTGAGGTTATCTGCCTAAGTATAGGCTGGGAAAGAGGAGAAAATATGAGAAATACCTGGAGGAGACAATGGTTCCAGGTGCTAGACGGATGGAATGTCACAGAATGTGAAACAAAGTAAACTGAGAATAGTCAAAAAACAAAGCACAGTGAATATTCTGAATAGCCATGTAGCAATTTGCATGAAACCTGAAGATGAGCATACACAAGTACACACACACATACACACATAAACTCACACACAAGTGCAATTGTGTATGTAGGAGTCTGTTCATCATGACGTTGTATACAATAGCAAATCAGCAGATAATATGTCCATCAGCAGATAAGATCAAAATCAGTAGATAATATGTCCATCAGCAGATAAGATAATGACAAAATAGATAATAAATTACAGAATAGTCACACATTGAATTATGATATTATATACTAGCTAAAGTGATCTAGTCTTACCTTTAGTGAAGTGGATAATTATTCAGAACATATTGCTGAATAAAAAAATACAGGTTTCGAAATAATAAGAAAAGATAAAATGAAATATTATGCAAAATTCACATAAGTTACTGAGTTTATTCCTTCTGATAATCTATAAAATAGACATCAGTTATATTTTAATCCAAAGTCTCTATTTGGTATCTTGTTAGTACCATGTAAAAAAGGGTTAAGATAGGAGGTTGATGTTTGGGGAAGAGAGAACTGATTTTGAATACTTGCTATGTTTCTGAAGCTGTGCTAGATACTTGGTATGGACTAAATTGTGTCCCACTCCACGTTCACATGTCAAATCCCTAAACCCCAATATGGCTATATTTGCAGATAGGACTTAAGGTAATTTTGGTTAGATAAAGTCACATGGGTGGGGACCTGATATGATAGGATTAACATCTTCATAAGAATAGATACCAGAGAGAGCTAGCACCCTCTCTCTCTCTTTCTCCCTGAATTTCTCTCTCCTCCTCCTCCTCCTCCTCCTCCTTTCTTCTTCTTCTTCTTCTTCTTCTCTCTCTGCCATGCAAGTACACAGAAAGAAAGTGGCCATCTATAAGCCAGAAAGAGAGCTGGCACCTTAATCTTGGACTTCCCAGTCTTCAGGACTATGAGAGAGAAATTTATGTTGTTTCAGCTACCCCATGTGTAGAGCTTTGCTATGGCAGACCAAGCAGACTAAGACAGTACTTTTCATACTTTATTTCATTCCATTCCACAAACAACTCTGCAAATAATATATTATTATTCTCGTTTTATAGATGAAGCCATCCTGCTGTATCTAAGATAATGATTGACAGACTTATCCAAGGTCACATTGCTAATAAAGATTGAAGGTGAATTATTTGTATTTCATAGCACATTATAATTACTAATTTGAGCAAATTCTTCCTTTTATTTTATTTTCTGTTTACCCTCATACTCATTCCTGTTTCTCTCTATTCAAAGACACCCACACTAATGTGTTTGTTGTGAGGGATCAAACACAAGTCCTTGAAAAATAGTGTTGTTTTGTATGTGTATTTTTAATTTACATGAATGGCCTTATGTTAATTCTATTATCTTTTCACCTACCCTCAGCTGATGGCAATTTCCGCAGCAAAGTCTCTTCCAACATTTCCATCCTCCATGCCTTTAAGTTGCTTTATAGACTCCTTGTTGTCTATGTACTTATTTGATTTGCACTATATTTGCCTTATATTGCTTTTCCTTTTAGCCAAACTGTAAGCTTCTAGGGGAGAGGGACTATAGTATGATTTTCTGAGCCCCAAACTGTTTTTCTCATATTTCTTAATGCATTCATATTAAATAAATGAATGAAAACACCAACAGAAACTAAGCAGCCAGTTTATGTTTCCAAATTTTTTCATCTGCAACATTTCTCCTCCTGAATGAGAAATTGGCCCACATACCTCATGAAAACATTTATATTCTGCACATCTTCTAGGTAAAATCCAAAATGTGGCTCAATACTGCAAAACCATTGATGTCATCGGTGGCCACCTGCATGCAAATAGATGTCTCAAAAAGGAGGTCAGCTCTGAGAGCTCACTCAAGAAAGACCCACCAGATTTTGACTAGCGAGGGAATACTGCCAAGTAGCCTAGGGGAAAGCTTTTGGGGATGAATCAAAGAAAAGTTGAAGTAGAGAGACGAAAATGTGACAAAGAGATAAAGCAGGTAGGTGGTGACATATGGGTGGCTGCAGAATGCAGGCAATATTGTGGACCTTAATATTCTACCACCTTTATGAGTGAAAACAAAGGTGATTGAACTAGAGGATTCTGACTAGAAGCCAGTATTCAACCCAGTGTGATACTGACCAGACAAGGGCATTGTCCCCACTCAGAAATGCCCCAACAGAACTAAGGAGAAGGATTAGAGGAGCCAAAATGTTTTTGTTAAATTCTTGCACTGAAGCCAGAGTTGCTCAGGAAATAACAGCGCAGTTTGTTAGCTCTAATCTCTAATTCCATCCCAAATTCAGAATGTTATTTTTTTCTTTTCATTTCCATTGTTCATTTGTTGTGTGCCTCTTAGGATGTGCCTTTCCATCTGGGCCTCCATGACCTTCCCTGGTAAATGGGGTAATTGTACTTAACCATACCCCTGCTTCTAAAGACATACTGGGAAAATTAAATGGAAATTCTAAAAGAAAGATTCATCTTTTAGTTCCTTAGAGAACTAGCATTACAGTTGATTACCTAGGTGATGATTCAAGCTATTCAGCCCTTGTCATTCTGAATGTACTTCTCTTCCAGCTTGCCTTGGAAAGAAAATCAGCCAGTTAAAGCATCAGCTGGAACTCTCTCAGCTCTCAGTGACTGCAGAGTGAACTATGGCTCTCAGCATAGAAAATGTTCTTCCAGTGCTCCAATAAATAGCATTCAGTTTTTAGCTCCAGGGAATTCAGTGTAGCCCTGGTTCCTCCTCACTGCCACAGCCAACACTTCTTCCTTGGGTAGAAGAAATGATTTATGGAGGTGAGCAGCCATTCCAAACTTTAATTAAGCGCGTAAAGAACCATCAATTTTTTAAAGGGCACCAACCCAGAAAGATGAGAGCTGAACTCCTGTAGAACATAATTACCTTTCCAACATTTTATCTGGTCTCCTTGTTTTACTTCTTTAAGATGAGCTGAACAACAGCCAATCAACCACCCCCACAGGTGAGCTCTACCCCCCAAAAGCCCTGGGTATCTGAAGTATTGCTCCAGGGGCTTGCAAACTTCCCCCTCCATCCCGTTACCAATAACTCTGTCTCTCTATTTCTTGTCTTTGCAATACAATATCTTGGCTGCCATGGCAATAGAAACCATGGAGATGCACAGGTAAATAATTTTCTTTCCGAATAAGTATGTAAGAAATAAAAATAAACACAGCTGACAATGAACAAGCCAGATCCTCCCTAGTGTCCAAGTCACTGCCGTGGGAGGAGACTATTCACAAATAATGTAGCCAAAGCACTTGATAAATTAGTGAATCTTTTTGGGCATTCACTTCCTTAGGAGAAAGGTTGAAATTAGGGACAAAAGATAGGGACCAGTAGCCACACATCTGAGTAAATGGAAGCTTATTAAGTTTGAGGGCACAAGCTGTTCACGCTCTGTAATGGGAAATACTTTCTTCAACTTATGGATCCTGGGAGGAAATGAAAGAAAGGAAGAACAGGTGAAGTGGATGCCTGGCAATTTGGGGTCCAAATACCAAATAAGTAATGATTATCTGTTATATCTCAGCAGGATAGGCCCAGGTGTGAGGAAGGAGATAAGAAATAATTTTATGTCAGAAGATGGAAGAATTCCTGGATATATCATCTCTACAATTTTTCTTCTGGATATGTCTGAGACTGACATACACCTGACAGTCTCCTGGGATAGTCTCATTTGTTATGACAGCTGTACTTTGCTTTAAAATACTTTAGCATAGACAAAATAAGATAATGCAAATTTCAGTTACCTTAAGATTTAACTTTCTAGCCAGTCATTGCTTTAATCAAGAATTCATGGTTTAACGGTGGTTACTTGTGTCATAGTGAAACGAGAAAAGTTCCCTTATCCCCCTCACAGAGCGTGTGACAGAGGGAGTGGCTCGTATCTTCAGTGCCCCACTGCTCAAACCTCTTGGGGGAACATGCAGACGGGCAGGTCCTGGGGTTCTGACCCCATGGCAGCGTCTAGGGGTGAATGTTTACAGCTTCTGAAGCCCCAGTGGGCGTGTATTACAGGGTGCTCTTTTAGTTTTGCTGTCTGTAGGCAGCTTGTGTTAGTCAGCGCAATTAGACCCCCTGCCTTATCACAAGGACAGAGGGCTTTCTGTATCCTGAGGTTTCTTGCCTTGGTGTACCAGAAGAATTCGATCACACATGGGCTTGGGGAATCAGTGCAAGGTTTTTTTTGTTTTTATTTTATTTTATTTCATTATTATTATACTTTAAGTTTTAGGGTACATATGCACAATGTGCAGGTTTGTTACATATGTATACATGTGCCATGTTGATGTGCTGCACCCATTAACTCGTCATTTAGCATTAGGTATATCTCCTCATGCTATCCCTCCCCCCTCCCCCCTCCCCCCACCCCACAATAGTCCCCAGAGTGTAATGTTCCCCTTCCTCTGTCCATGTGTTCTCATTGTTCAATTCCCAATTCCCACCTATGAGTGAGAACATGCGGTGTTTGGCTTCTTGCCCTTGCGATAGTTTACTGAGAATGATGATTTCCAGTTTCATCCATGTCCCTACAAAGGACATGAACTCATCATTTTTTATGGCTGTATAGTATTCCATGGTGTATATGTGCCATATTTTCTTAATCCAGTCTATCGTTGTTGGACATTTGGGTTGGTTCCAAGTCTTTGCTATTGTGAATAGTGCCACAATAAACATACGTGTGCATGTGTCTTTATAGCAGCATGATTTATAGTCCTTTGAGTATATACCCAGTAATGGGATGGCTGGGTCAAATGGTATTTCTAGTTCTAGATCCCTGAGGAATCGCCACACTGACTTCCACAATGGTTGAACTAGTTTCCAGTCCCACCAACAGTGTAAAAGTGTTCCCATTTCTCCATATCCTCACCAGCACCTGTTGTTTCCTGACTTTTTAATGATGGCCATTCTAACTGGTGTGAGATGGTATCTCATTGTGGTTTTGATTTGCATTTCTCTGATGGCCAGTGATGATGAGCATTTTTTCATGTGTTTTTTGGCTGCATAAATGTCTTCTTTTGAGAAGTGTCTGTTCACGTCCTTCGCCCACTTTTTGATGGGGTTGTTTGTTTTTTCTTGTAAATTTGTATGAGTTCATTGTAGATTCTGGATATTAGCCCTTTGTCAGATGAGTAGGTTATGAAAATTTTCTCCCATTTTGTAGATTGCCTGTTCACTCTGATGGTAGTTTCTTTTGCTGTGCAGAAGCTCTTTAGTTTAATTAAATCCCATTTGTCAATTTTGGCTTTTGTTGCCATTGCTTTTGGTGTTTTGGACATGAAGTCCTTGCCCATGCCTATGGCCTGAATGGTAATACCTAGGTTTTCTTCTAGGGTTTTTGTGGTTTTAGGTCTAACATGTAAGTCTTTAATCCATCTTGAATTAATTTTTGTATAAGGTGTAAGGAAGGGATCCAGTTTCAGCTTTCTACATATGGCTAGCCAGTTTTCCCAACACCATTTATTAAACAGGGAATCCTTTCCCTGTTGCTTGTTTTTGTCAGGTTTCTCAAAGATCAGATAGTTGTAGATATGTGGCATTACTTCTGAGGGCTCTGTTCTGTTCCATTGATCTATATCTCTGTTTTGGTACCAGTACCATGCTGTTTTGGTTACTGTAGCCTTATAGTATAGTTTGAAGTCAGGTAGCATGATGCCTCCAGCTTTGTTCTTTTGGCTTAGGATTGACTTGGCAATGTGGGCTCTTTTTTGGTTCCATATGAACTTTAAAGTAGTTTTTTCCAATTCTGTGAAGAAAGTCTTGGTAGCTTGATGGGAATGGCATTGAATCTATAAATTGCCTTGGGCAGTATGGCCATTTTCACGATATTGATTCTTCCTACCCATGAGCATGGAATGTTCTTCCATTTGTTTGTATCCTCTTTTATTTCATTGAGCAGTGGTTTGTAGTTCTCCTTGAAGAGGTCCTTCACATCCCTTGTAAGTTGGATTCCTAGGTATTTTATTCTCTTTGAAGCAATTGTGAATGGGAATTCACTCACGATTTGGCTCTCCATTTGTCTGTTATTGGTGTATAAGAATGCTTGTGATTTTTGTACATTGATTTTGTATCCCGAGACTTTGCTGAAGTTGCTTATCAGCTTAAGGTTTTAGTGAGTGGAAGTAGATCTCAGCAGATGGGGAAGCCAGAAGGAGATGGAGTGGGAAGATGGTTTCTCCCTGGAGTTGGGCCTCCCCGGTCAAACTCCACGTTGTTCCTCTGGTCGATGGCCTGCCGGCCTGCTGGTGCCTGTTGATGTACTCGTACACTGGTGCATTCCTCTTGATGTCCAGCCACTTCTGTGTTCTTCTGCTGGTGTGTTCCTCTCGACGTTGAGTCACTTGTGTCTCTGTCTGCTAGGGTCTTGGGGTTTTTATAGGCACAGGACGGGGGCATGGTGGGCCAGGGTGGTCTTGGGAAATGCAACATTCGGGCACAAAGGCAGGAGTGTCTGTCCTCACCTAGGTCCGTGGGCACAGGGCCAGAGGTGGAGCCCTAGCCAGGAACCACTCCGTTTCCTTCCCGGCACTTCCCTGCCCCGCTCCCGTATCAATATCAAAAAGGACCACACTCCAGGGCAGTTGCTCCAGGGGCTTCTGTGCTCTGTATTTGATCAGTAACCAATGCTCTATTAATCAACATACCCAATGTTAGGGGTTTTAATAGTGATAAATGGTACTAGTTGACCAGTCCAATGAATGTTAAGCATGGATTTCTTTGGTTTGATTTTTAAAAGACTTTATGTTCAGGGCCTGGATTATAGTAACACAAGTTAAGAGCCTGTGGTGTAAACTTTAAGGAGCCTCTCACTCTTAGGGTCATGCAAATGCACAGTGGGCACCTGAGTATGTAGCCCCCTAACTGTTCCTCGCTTGCTTTAGTCTCACCCTGCTTGGCCATTTGTTTAGAAGCCTATCTGATGATCTAATGCTGACTATTAGCCGCTCAATCCTATCTCTGGAAAGTTGCTATGTCTTGCAGAATTGAACTGTTCCTGTAATGTATGGTCAGAGTATTTGAAAGGACATGGTTCTAGAACCTCAGTAAGCATGGAAGACAGTTTGTATGAAGTGTTTTGTGCCTGTCTGCATGCATACCTGTATGTAGTAAGTTTTGGTCTGAGACATCATTTTTTAATAATCAAATAACAAGGTGATATGGTTTGGATGTTTATCCTCTCCAAATCTCATATTAAAATGTGATCCTGAATGTCGAAGGTGAGACCTGGTGGGGGATGCTTGGATCACGGGAGGAAATCCCTCTTGAATAGCTTGGTGCTCTCCTCATGGTAATAAGTTCTCACTCTTCATTCACACAAGAGCTGGTTGTTTAAAGGAGCCTGGCACCTTGTCTCTCTCTCTCTCTTGCTCCCTCTCTTGCAATCTAACACATCTACTCCCCATTTGCCTTCTGCCATGAGAAAAAGCTTCCTGAGGCCGCACTAGAAGTCAAGAGTCTTATACTTGTACAGTCTGCAGAACTGTGTACCAAATAAACTTCTTTTCTTCATAAATTACCCAGTTTCGTGTATTCCTTTATACCAATGCAATATGGACTACTACATAAGCTTGTAGGGGAATAGTTAATCCTCACCTAACTCAAACATTTTTGGTAGCTACGTTTGCTTGCCATAAAAACCCTAAAAGTTGGGGTTTATTAAAATAACTTCAGGCCTGGTGCGGTGGCTCACACCTGCAATCTCAGCACTTTGGGAGGCTGAGGCAGGTGGATCGCTTGAGCTCAGGAGTTTAAGACCAGCCTGGGCAACATGGTGAAGCCCCATCTCTACTAAAAATTCAAACAATTAGCCAGGTATGTGGGTGTGCTCCTGTGGTCCCAGCTAATCAGGACGATGAGGTGGGAGGATCACTTAAACCCAGAAGGCAGAGGTTGCGGTGAGGCGAGATTGCACAACTGCACTCCAGCCTGGGTGACAGAGTAAGACCCCATCTCAAACAAAAACAAAAACAAAAACAAAAACTTTAGCTACCCTCCCTCTCCCAACATTTGCTGCCATCCCTTGGACATTTCAGCAACAGAGAGTGGACAGATGAAAATCTGTTGGATGGGGTTCACTTCAGCTCTACCAAGTTCCTGACCTGGAATTAAAATTGGGAGGGCTGACTGATTAAATGGGCTGTTCATGTAGAAATTTCTCAATGAAAAATAATTAGGGAAAAATTAAAGTGAAACAAAAATGGCTGCTTGGTATGGAGAACTAGTGAACATTTTTTCAGACTCCGAATTTATGAAAAACATTTGACCTTCTCTGGCCTCAAAAACAATTCCACTTAGTAAGGAATACAATTTTTGATAAGTTCTATTATATTGGCAGCTACAGAGAGTTGGGCCTTCCTAAAGCCAAGCCAATCACAGAGAAGGGCTCAAGCATTGAAAGTTTACATTCATCCTCCTTTCAGTCTTAGGAGGTGCCTCCTACATGAAAATATACTCTCTGGTGTGTTCTTATGTTCTCAACTAGTTTCCCTGTCACTGAAATTGGGATCCAGGATTGGGGCAGTTTCTCATCAATTGGGGGTCAGCCTCTGATGAAAGTAGGTCATCAGTATACAGAAGGAGGTGGGGGATGCCTGAAGCCATTGGACTGCATAATTATCAACTTGAATAGCTGCTAATGTTTACTGAGAACTTAGGAAGGCACTGCATCTCTGAGCACCTTACACACGGCATCTCAATTGTTATAAGCCTCTGAAATAGGTATTACATCTCCCTATATCACAGAAAAGGAAATATAGGCACAGAGAGGCTAATTATCTTGGCCAAAGTTCTCCAGCTAGTAAGCAATGCAATCAGAATTTATGGAGTTAAGCTCTAGAGCCCTCACTCCTACTATATTGGATGTAATGCCATACTGTCACTCTTAGTAAACAGGAACACTAAGGAGTTAAACAGAGAACTTGGTTGCTGATTCTTTTCTTATCTTTTTCTTTTTCTTTTTTTGACATGGAGTCTTGCTCTACTGCCTAGGCTAGAATGCAGTGGCGCAATCTCAGCTCACTGCAATCTCTGCCTCCTGGGTTCAAGCAGTTCTCCTGCCTCAGCCTCCTGAGTAGCTGGGATTACAGGTGCCCAACACCATGCCTGGCTAATTTTTGTATTTTTAGTAGAGACAGGATTTCACATGTTGGCCAGGCTGGTCTTGAACTCCTGACCTCAAATGACCCACCCGCCTCGGCCTCCCAAAGTGCTGGGATTACAGGTGTGAGCCATTGCACCTGGCCTGGTTGCTGAATTCTAACCAACCCGACTTGTTAGCCCACCACTCGTCACATGTATCCATGGGAAACTGGAAAGTGAATATAATTTCCATTTTTATTAACAAACACATCTTTTGTCGTCTTCATCATTAAATCTATATTTACCTATGAAAATTATTCTAGCTGCTCACAGAAACAAAACAAAACAAAACAACCCCTAAAGAAAAAAACTAACATCCTTGCCTTCCCTGGCTCTGTCAGAAATCATCCTCTCGAGTTCAGCTGTGTGAGACTGAGGAGGTGTAATCTATAGTCCACCCTCTTGAATCACAAAGACAATAATGACAAATCACTGAAAGGCAAAGGCCCAATTTGGAAGAAAATAGATTCTCTTAGACTTGTAGATATTAGACTCTCTCCTTGGAAAATGTGATTTGGTTCACATACCCTAAAATTCTGTTATGAAACAAACAAAAAGCCATCAACTGGTATCTTGACATGTCAGACATAATGCCTATAGTAGAAAAAATGTGACTATCAAATAAGTGAATTGTTTTCATTTTTCTGTTTCAATTTTGAGAAAATGTATCGGTTGATGTTCAATTTTCTCATTCTTATGATGTGTCTCATTAAAGAAGATCACACATTGTTTCAAAGTTCTCCCACTGAAAGTCAGTATCTATTCTTTACTCTTTTAATATGGCAAACCCTGTGACTGTTTTGACAAATAGAATACATTAGAAGTATTACTGAGCCAACTTCTGGGCCCAGATGTAAGAGACTGGCAACCTCTAATTTCTCTCCCTTAGAAAAATAGCAGTTGGAACTCCAAAGCCACCACGGTATGAGGAAGCTTAAGCTAGCCACATGGAAAGACCATGTGGAGAGAGAGAAAGAAGAGAGAGAGAGAGAGAGAGAGAGAGCCATTCATCCCAGCCCAGATGCCAGATGCCAGGAATGTGAGAGTAGAAACTACTTGGATGTCCAACTCAGTCAAATCTTCCAGTAGCTTCAGCTACAGCAGTTACCTGACTTCCACCAATGAGAGACTCCAAGTGAGGATTACCAAGCTGAGCACACAGTGAACCCACAGACCCATGATGGATACCAACACATTTTAGTTTTATTCACTAAGTTTTTGGGTAGTTTATTATGCAGAGATGGATAACCCAAATAGATGGTAAATTCAGAAAAGACCAAAAAGATAAAAGTACAGTTCCACTTAATATTTCTAAGACATTTGAAAGTGGCTTAAGCTTTCTCAACCCTGTTTTTCTCATCGGAAAATTTCTAATTTTCTCATCTCAATTAAAGTTAATCATGTAAAGGTATCTTGAAGATCAACCTAAAAAATTAGATGATAAACTACAAAGCACTGTAAAAGACAACCGTGTTATTATTCATACTTTTATTGACAGGGGACTATTATAAATTATAATTTGTAAAGCCAGACATTAAGCTGGACTATTGGAAATACTCATGAAAAAATTTAGAAGCTACATAATTGTGATTTCCTGGATATATACCTAAGGGATATCAGTCATCTCTACTCTAAAAACCAACATGCTCCTGGAATCTATGCCATAAATTGATAAATTCACAAATATAAGGCAAATATGTCTGCAATTACTTTATTATGTTTCTAGAAAATGCTAATCCTGGCATCAATAAACAAAAATGCTGATGAAGTGTGTGCTGTTGTCTTTGGTAGTTTCAGAAAGTTCAGTTGTCAAATACTGAAACGTGAAATGCACAGGCAAAAGCAGGGAGAAGTCAAGTATAGGTATTCTTCGGTGATGTCAAACACTACAGGAAAACATTACTAAGAGGGACTGCTTATGCAATAATCACAGATGACTTCAGAGTAGTACTCATAGTTGAAAAAGCAGTTCTTTGTTGCTTTATTTGATTTCCATGTCAGTTGGGGTTATTTAATCACAAGCAACTCTGGATAAGGAAGGCCAAAAAATAATTTGTTGTGAGTATATAGGTAAGCTCAGAGAAAGGAAGAAAAACTGAGCAAATGGAGCCTGTGAAAGGAGAGGAATCAGTGCTCTCTGAGGATCTGTGGGTAGGAATGAGTGACCCATATCTATAGAACACCACCATGGGGACCAGCTTCTTGTCTTGAGTCATCTGATCAAGACACAAATTTCCAGATCAGAGAGTCTGATTAATGCTTTGGTTTGCAGGCCAGCCTTGGACCATGACATATAGGGCATCTGACTGATAGTCCCACCAAGACTGCCTATGATCATGTAAGGATGGTTCTTGGTTTAGTTCCTGTTTCCCAGAAGCATACCTTGAGATGAGCATGTGTGTGCTAATGATGCTTTAAGTGCTGCTGGTGAAGCCCCATAAGGATGTGGGGGGTAGGACAGCAAAGAGGGGGAATGTGAACCAGGAGCAGGAACTCAGGAAAAGTTATGCTGAGTATAGCTTCAGCCTGATCCTGCAGGGGAGATCTAGAGTGCAAGCAGAGCTTCAAAGTGATCCCATCAGGCTTTCTAGTACCATACCGGTGTGTCATTGGTTCTGGCCTTTTCCTGGGCAAAGGAGTTAGGGTAGGCTGTAAATCCTCAGGCACCCAGGCACTTTCCTTTCTTTGGGTATGCAGTCACAGCATGTTCTAGCCAACTAAGGGTGGTCCTCCAGAAAGAGCTGCACAGGGGTGGATGGCAAAGAACACATCCAAGGAGATCTGGGAGCTATAGGTCTCTCTCTCTCTCTCTCTCTCTCTCACACACACACACACACACACACACACACACACACACACAGCATACAGGATGAATGCTGGGCAACTAAAAATAGTAAATATTCCTGTGGGATTACAGTCTTTATTACCCCAGTTTTTAAGCCCAACGAGGTTGAGTATCTTATCACTGGTCTAGTGGAGGAAACAGGACCCCCTGCTCCAGGGATATTTTTTCCATCAGACCCTACAACTGGCTTGGCTGTTTTGTATATTTACTTTGTTTGCTTGCTTGCAGAAATGTCCAGCTGTTTGGGCAGACAGCAGTCAAGGCTGTGCTGTGGTGCAGGCATGTGTAGAAGCTTCCCAAACTTCCATCCCCCTCACATGTTTTTAGGCTTCCACACTGCAAAGATAAAAATAGAGTCCAGGGAAGGATTCAAGGAGCTGCTTTTTAGAGTGGAGGCATAGATCTACCCAGGATAAACATTATTATGGGTATATAAGAGGAAAAAGATGTGTCATTCTTTTTCCCTTCTGGAAATACGCAATGGTGAACCTCCATATCCCTTGACAAATTGATGGCAGGATGGAAGAAGAATTTTGGAAGGGATGACTGTTAGTGTCCTGTAGACCACAATTTCAAATGACCATTTTAATGTAGAAAACAAAGACATGCAAATAAGTTTGCAAAATATTAACACCAAATTCTTAGTAAGGTTGAATACATTTCCAGGATAGAGAACAAAAGGGAGAATAATAACCTTGAGATTTCCATGGCCTAATAAGGCGAGGATAAAACTTCATTGTCATTCAAGAGAATGTTCTGGGGAGATGGGCTAACAGGACAATGCTTAGGGAATGAACAAAACAGAATATCCCAGACTAATGGAAAGGTTCTATTTTGTTCTTCCCATAAATCCTACACATTTGGAAGTGGCAAGAAGAGGAATTGCATATGAGCTATGGCTCTAAGCTCCCAAAATGTGCCTCATGGTCTTACCAAACTTTATCACAAAATCAAAAAAGCAGTCATTTTGTTTAGACAGACTCAATGCATTCTGTCTAATTTTCCTTTAAGATGTCTTTGGTTATACATAATTGCCAAAGGGAAGATCTTTTTCCTAGTGTCAACCACCAAAACTTTTCTGTTGTGCTCAGGGTGGTGGCAGCTCATTTGTTACATCCTGTACCTTTGTGTCAGTTACAAGTAACTGGAAGTTGGGGGCATGGATGAAAACTACCTGGGGATTTTTCAGACTCACCTGCACAGACCCCATCTAATTTACTTTGGAGGAGGAAGATATGAATATTGAGAATTATCCTGAGGCATTTATGGTGAAATTCCTCCTCTCATTCACTTCCAATCCCACTGGGCAAAAAATTGTTATACCATTCACTCCTGCCTTCTGAATTTTGTCTTTTCTGTGCCAGGGCACACAAGTCCAGTTACTTAGGTCTCTCTTCAGCAGGCTACATAATAAATATTTGCAGTTAATTTCCTGAGTACCTTGGAAGGGCTGGGTTTTTACAGATCTTTTGGAAAGAAAATAAAAGCTGAAAGTAAGAGATTCAAAATTATATTATTCAAAATAATAAAGCAAAAAATATTGAGATTAAAGGTTCACAACAAATGCTTATGAATCCGTATTGCATCTCTCCACATCTGATTATCTGCACATCATCCCCCATAATCACCCTGCCATATTGTCTCACCTCAGGTTGACAGCAAGAGGCTGACCAGCTGACACTTTCTGTGAATTCTCCAAGGGAAGACCTATCTTCTTGTTCTCCTTTCCCAGATACTTTCTCTATGCCATACTGTAGTCCTATCCTCTATTCCAGCCACAGCAGAGGACTTGGCCCTCTTTACTCTCTTCTTTTCTCTGATGTATTGCCTGATGGCTTCAACTTGGATAACCCAGCCAGTCCCTGACACTCTCCATTATTAGCTTAGAATAGGGAATTCAAGTTGGTCTAGGCAATTATCCCAGAGGTAGAGAGAGTCCTCTCCATTAGATAGAGGTGGGGCTCTTTCTTTGATGCTTATTTTATACCTAAACAGAAAAAATTAGGATTTCACTGTGTCTCCAAACAAGTACAACTGGGACTTATACTTTTCAATTTGCATAATGTGATATATTTTCAAAATTTCCCACAGTTACATATTTTTTTCGTGGGCTTGGGGATGTCATTTTGGATTTTGAGGCACATGTAGGCCCTCTCTTTTGCTGGCCTGAAGGTATGCTTTTGCTGTCCCTACAATACCATAATGCCCCTATTACCAATACCTTTCCCTATTACCAATACCTTTCCCTATTACCAATACCTGTCTCCAGTTCTAAAATAGTGACCATGCTCATTCCTTCTTCCCCTGTCTCTCCTCATTAATACAGAAAACTAAGCTAGATTTATCTTGTGCAGTTTGGACCTGATGGATAATTGCCAATAGTGTCCCTGGGGTTGCTACTTATGACCCATTTTGATCCCTCATTATTGCCAGTTCCTATAAACTTTCTCTCTTTTTTTTGGCTCATGTCTCCATCCACACCAGCTGCTTTGCAGCCAGGGCTATACAGCGCAGTAGGAGCAAGAGCTGATGTTGTCTTGGTTCTACAGTGGCCTGAACTTTCTAGACTTCTTCTATAAAATTATCTTCCTTCACCCTTCACCACCCTTAAGTATGCTGTAGAAGGTGAACTTGTATTTTCAAACAAAACCTTACATACGGAGGCTTAAACAAATAAATCAAAGAGCAGCAATAGCCCAGAGCAGACCATCTTAGTTGTTCCTCACTCACATTTGCAACCTCTAGAGGGCTTTGGGGCACAGTTTGAAAAATGCTGATTAGGCCAAAATGTACTTTATTTGCTAGAGCAAATAAAGTAAATTGAGTCTGTGAAAGCCCCAAACTGAATATCTGTAGCTTAACATAATGATGATGGTCCCATTCGCCACTTTTTCCCATTCTTAAAAGCATCATTACAGAAGAGTGTAAGTTTTGGGGTCAAATATGAAGGTTTGAATCGTGGGTCTACCTCTAGCTAACACGAATTGAGCATCTTTGAAACTCAATTTTTTAATGTGTAAAATAAGAATTATAATACCTATGTCATAGAACTTTCGTAAAAATTAAATAGCATAACATAGGCACATGGGTTGGCTCAGAAAAAGGTAGGCATCTTCAGTCTCCTTGAGAAAGCGAGCAGTGAGGGGATCCTCAGGATTTGGGATGCTTCAGGCTGACTGCTCTCTTGCCCCCAGGCTGCATCCTGACCTCCTGCCATAATTATCATAACAGGACTCTGTCCCTTGATGTAGGAATCACCTATGGCTGATATTGGAATTCAGCTTTTAATAAATAAGCACAATGAGGCAGAGATTTGATCAGCTGTGTGGATTCACAGAGGCAAGCCAGAAGCAGCCATATATTCAAAAAGATAAGAAAGATAAATAGCTTTTAATAAAAAAAAGAATTTTCCACTACATACAATTTCCTTTAAGCCACTTGACATCTCTCTGGGCTTCTGCTGTTGCAATCCTGGTGCAAGCAGAGGTGGGAGAGAGTTTAAAGTGTCATCCAAGGAACTGAGGATTTAGGAGAACAAAGATCCTGCTCTTTATCTTTTGCTGAGACAGCTCCGCCATGGCTCTCAGGTCTGAGATTCAAAGACTCATTTTCACAAAAGCAAAAAACTGGGTTGACTGGTCTTACTCTAGACATGTAAAATAGCAAACACAATGTGTGTGTGCACATGTTTGCATGTGTGTGTGTGCACATATATGCACACGTGAACATGCAGGCTTAGATGGTAAGTGTGCGAACCTGGCTTGTGATGACCACAGTGAAGAAGTAGAAATGGAAAACATTTCTCATCTCACGTAAACAACATTTAATTTTCATGACAAGGAAACACAGGTGGACCATAAATACAACGAGGCAATTTTTTAAAAAATAAAGGTAATCATTAAGGCAGGAGGAGAAAATGCATAGATTACAATATGAAAGGAAAAGTAGTACAAAGAAAACTTTAGAAAACCACCAAAAGATGTGAAAAGAAGAAGTAAATAAAAGTTACACAAACACGATAATAGACTAAAAAACAAAAACAGGCAAACAAAAGGTTAAGTATGAAAGGTATTCAGGTAAATAAGATGCAAACAAAAAGAAAGCCAGGTTGGCAATATCAATATCAGACAACATAGAATTCAAGTAACAAACATTACACCAGGCAAAATGATTTATTTTTTATTATTGAAGAGTATAATCTACAATGAAGGTATAATATTCATTTACTTTTATGTGCCCAAGGAAACTGCATTGAAATAGATAAAACAAAAGCTATTAGAAAAATAAGAAAAAGTCCTGAATGGTAATGCCTAGGTTTTCTTCTAGGGTTTTTATGGTTTTAGGTCTAACATGTAAGTCTTTAATCCATCTTCAATTAATTTTTGTATAAGGTGTAAGGAAGGGGTCCAGTTTCAGCTTTCTACATATGGCTAGCCAGTTTTCCCAACACCATTTATTAAATAGGGAACCCTTTCCCCATTGCTTGTTTTTATCAGGTTTCTCAAAGATCAGATAGTTGTAGATATGCAGCATTATTTCTGAGGGCTCTGTTCTGTTCCATTGATCTATATCTCTGTTTTGGTACCAGTACCATGCTGTTTTGGTTACTGTAGCCTTGTAGTATAGTTTGAAGTCAGGTAGCGTGATGCCTCCAGCTTTGTTCTTTTGGCTTAGGATTGACTTGGCAATGCGGGCTCTTTTTTGGTTCCATATGAACTTTAAAGTAGTTTTTTCCAATTCTGTGAAGAAAGTCATTGGTAGCTTGATGGGGATGGCATTGAATCTATAAATTACCTTGGGCAGTATGGCCATTTTCACAATATTGATTCTTCCAACCCATGAGCATGGAATGTTCTTCCATTTGTTTGTATCCTCTTTTATTTCATTGAGCATTTGTAGTTGTCCTTGAAGAGGTCCTTCATGTCCTTTGTAAGTTGGATTCCTAGGTATTTTATTCTCTTTGAAGCAATTGTGAATGGGAGTACATAGGCATGGGAGGACATAGGCATGGGCAAAGACTTCATGTCTAAAACACCAAAAGCAATGGCAACAAAAGCCAAAATTGACAAATGGGATTTAATTAAACTAAAGAGCTTCTGCACAGCAAAAGAAACTACCATCAGAGTGAACAGGCAACCTACAAAATGGGAGAAAATTTTCACAACCTACTCATCTGACAAAGGGCTAATATCCAGAATCTACAATGAACTCAAACAAATTTACAAGAAACAAACAAACAACCCCATCAAAAAGTGGGCGAAGGACGTGAACAGACACTTCTCAAAAGAAGACATTTATGCAGCCAAAAAACACATGAAAAAATGCTCATCATCACTGGCCATCAGAGAAATGCAAATCAAAACCACAATGAGATACCATCTCACACCAGTTAGAATGGCCATCATTAAAAAGTCAGGAAACAACAGGTGCTGGTGAATGATATGGAGAAATGGGAACACTTTTACACTGTTGGTGGGACTGGAAACTAGTTCAACCATTGTGGAAGTCAGGGTGGCGATTCCTCAGGGATCTAGAACTAGAAATACCGTTTGACCCAGCCATACCATTACTGGGTATATACCCTAAGGACTATAAATCATGCTGCTATAAAGACACATGCACACGTATGTTTATTGCAGCACTATTCACAATAGCAAAGACTTGGAACCAACCCAAATGTCCAACAACAATAGACTGGATTAAGAAAATGTGGCACATATACACCATGGAATATTATGCAGCCATAAAAAATGATGAGTTCATGTCCTTTGTAGGGACATGGATGAAACTGGAAATCGTCTTTCTCAGTAAACTATTGCAAGGAGAAGAAACCAACCACCATATGTTCTCACTCATAGGTGGGAATTGAACAATGAGAACACATGGACACAGGAAGGGGAACATCACACTCTGGGGACTGTTGTTGGGGGGGAGGGGGGAGGGATAGCATTAGGAGATATACCTAATGCTAAATGACGAGTTAATGGGTGCAGCACACCAACATGGCACATGGATACATACGTAACAAACCTGCACATTGTGCATATGTACCCTAAAACTTAAAGTATAATAATAAAAAATAAAAATAAAAATAAATAGTGCTTTTCTTAAAAAAAAAAAAGAAAAATAAGAAAAAGTCGACAAAACCATAACATTAGGAGGATATTTTAGCACAATTTTCAACCTTGGATAGCTCAAACAGACTAAGGGGATAGAATATATATACAAAGAAATAAATACATAAGCAAGAATGCAGAGGACTTATACATAATAATTACAAACATCAACTATTTGAAAACCAAGTTCTTAAAATAACCTAGAATGCTCTTCTTAATCTGCCCTTCACTTACTTCTGTGAACTTCTCTTTGTATTTAACAATCTTACATAATTGCGCATCAGTTTATTTGCATATTCTGTTCCCTTTTCCTAGAACAGTCTTCCCAGGTGTCTGCATATCTCATTCCCTCACCTCCTTTAGGTCTTTATCCTGCCTCATCTTCACTTTATCCCATCTAAACTGAAGTCTGCCATCCACTCTGATGCTCCCTAGCCTAATTCTATGCTCCTTTCTTCTGTAACACTGTTTAACATCTAACATTCTATGCATTTTCCTTCTTATCTTTTTTTGATGTCTGCCCCTCCCCTCTGAATATAAATTATCTGAGGGCAGGGATTTTTGTCTAATTTGTTTACTGCTGGACCAACACAATGCCCAACGCATAGGAGGAATGCAATAAAACTATTGCTGAGTAAATAAAAGTTAATTTTATATTTCCTCAAATAAATGAATGAACATAGGCTAAACAACAAATGAAACCTTGATATAATTCAAATATTATGCTATATAGCTGCATTTTAAATAATACCATAATATTAAAATAATAATATCAGACAAAATGATTTTAGAGATTACTATTTTTTCCTGAAAAAAAGATCCTTTTTTCCTGAATTTCATCTAGAACCATAGTGTAGAAAATATGAGGGGCAAGAAAATTCTAAATTGATTGGTACTTCTGTTAAGATTACTTGACATCTGAGCCTGTCAGATGTGTACATTCACATTTTCTCTTCAGTACCTTCATGAGTTCCTAGGGGGCCCTAGTGAGAAAATTAATCTGTATATTTATGATGTGTTGCATTTTTGTGTTTAGCCATTCCCATATCAGTCCACCCCATCTAGATTATCTTTTCCGGGGTCTTAGTGCCCCTACATCTGATCCTCTTGGACAAGATGTAAACTCTAGTCACTTCTTTTGGGCACAGCCTATACGCTGTCATTTTGTCTTGACACAGCTTGAAATACTAAGCTTGCAACACAACCATTTCTTCTGTGCTTATGCTTTCAGTCAACTCATCTCCGGATTTAAGACTTTGTAAGGGTTATTTCAGGAAAACAACTGAAGCCTTCCAGGTAGTCCCACAGGAGACTCTTTCCTTCCACTTGAGGTAAAGTTAGAGGCACCTCTATCTCTTCCCTTTGGGGTGGGTTCCCAGAGCATAGCTTTGTCCAAAGAAACCATCCCATGAGCAATTTCTCAACCATATTTATCCTTGATGTGGGTGAGGGATTCAAGAGCATTTAACTGCTTTTTGACTCTGCTTGCAATTCTTAAAGAATGATCTATTTCATAACCTATTTTGGTACCTGATATCTTTCATATTGAGCTCAGGGAAAACTGCCATTTATAAATTATCATATATTTGAAACAATATTGCATTGCTTAAATTTTTATTAAATCTATATAATAGAAAACCATGGAGTCATTAAAAGTGATGTTTTAAAAGGATCCACATAATATATGGAGAAACCTCACAATATATGGTTGAATGTTTTAAATGTTAAGCTGAAAAGCTATGTGTATATTGATTCAAATTTTATAAAAAATAATTATACATATCAATTCAAAAAATACTTGAATGATATATAGTAAAACATTAGAGAAGTTATTTGTGAATGTTAAGATGTTATCTATTTTGTTATTTATCTATAATTTATATGCTTTATAAAAAGCATACTATAAAGTAGAAGAATTCCTGTGGAATAAATAAGCTAAAGATGTTTTAGTAAGCAAGAACTCAAGTTCTATTTTGTTTTAAATTTTTAGAGACAAAATATAAGATAGTGGGTAAATTCTCAGACTAAAAGTCCCCACTGGCATCAAACTCAGTGTATGCCCATAGATAATTCAGTCTTTAGTTCACTTTGCAATACTAATTAAGCTAACCACTCACAAGTCTCTCCTGGCCTGTTTCCTCATCTTTAAAATAGTGAGGCTGAGTTCTTTCAAGAGAGCTGATTGAGAACATAAACCATTCCTCTTATGCATCTAAAATTACATGAAATATCAGAAAATATACAGAATTCAAAATAAGAAATTCATAGCAGCATTTGAAAGCAAGCTTATAATAAGCAATCCCGAAATATTAGCAATTTCCAGAAACATAGAGAGAAGATGAAAATATTTATGCAGAGAAATAAAATAAACAAAAAAATTAGAACTGAAAATACACGAGAAAGAAACAGTAGGAGTGGAATGCCTCCGAGGTGCTCAGATCTCAGACCACAAAGAATGGAATCAGGGCTCAGGTCAGGTGACAAGGCATGAATTGTGAAACTACTTTCAGAGATCTGGAGCAGTCAGCCCTTTCTCCCTCAAAACCCTTATCCCATTTAGAAAAAAAAAAAAAAAGTGCAGCTTGCTGCCAACGCTCATTTAATTTTACATAAACATGCTCTTTGAGGCTGAAGCAAATCTGACTAATTTTCAATGTGAAAATAAAATATAAAAACTGTTTTTGAAGTTATTTCTAAACAGAACTAACATCAGAATTGTCTGAATCATCAGAATCATCTGTTTCAGAAAACCAGAATCAGCAAGTGAATCTTTGGCCAACAACTGTTTGACAATGATGTTACTATAACCCATAGGAATGCTATGTTTTCTAGGATTGGACATCTTCAGCAATTGAGAATTACTATACTTTCTAAGCAGAAATACCACTCCTTAAAACAGAATGCTATAAATAGAATGATCTCTTTGTTTCCAAAGTCAATATACTAGAGCGAGGTGAAAATAATAATGAAAGCAAGATATTTCTTATCTCAGGGTAAGTTATCTCAGGGTAAATGCTGCAGCCACAGGTGCCACCAGCGAGTATTCTCAGGGCAAACAGAAAACGGATTAATTATAATGTTTTAATTAGTTGTTCTCTGTGTTTCAGTCTTTATTTGTAAACTAGAGATGATAATAATGCCTATCTGATAGGTTGCCCTAAGGATAAAATGAGTAATATCTGTAAAGTCTCTGGAACAGTCCTGATACAAAATAAATATTATATCAGTATTATTTGTTGATACTAACTGGTTTTGAATGTTGTTGTATGGTAAAGTAATACTTTGTGCTGAGAAGCCAACATGAAACCATAAAAAAAAAGACAAGCAAATTTAGTAGAGGAACACCATGTACCTTGATATGGCACTGCTAAACCAATCCTGGAGCCATCTAATATTATACTTTTCATTAAGTTAATAACTACCATCATAATCTAAGCCAATTTTGTCCAATTGTCTGTTCCTTGTGACAAAACATAACCTAGTTAATAAAGTAAAACAAAGAGTATGTCTGAAATAGGGATGAGTGTAAACATATCAGTTATCTCAATAAATGTAAATGGGTTAAATTTCACTAACAAAAGTTAGGTGAAAACAAGACAAAAACAGAATTCAGCCATCAGATGAATAGAAAACACATAAAAATTACAATGAAATGATTAAAATAAATGGGTATAATTATTGCTGTTTAATGCATTTGTTTAATAAAACAAAATTTAAAAAACCCAATTTACAGTGGCAAGGTATTATGCCAAGTATTCTCAAGAATCTTTTATCTAAATTTTAATTTCCTTAAGTGTAAAGGCTGTGTCTGTCTTGGTCATTTGTTTTATGCTCCAGTCCAATATGTGACTGGCATGATGTCCAATATGTAACATTGACAGAATATCTCTTCTTGTTCTGAAATATATTAAGAAGACAATCTAAACTAGGAACATTATGTGATGTACTATATCAAAATAATTTTAAATTATACACCATTTTTTGTTTGGTTTTTGAAGTTTTTAATTGCTAGCTAATATAAAGAGTGTTTTGTTCTGCTCTCTTTTTTTAATCTGTTATGGGCACATAAACAGGAAATCATCAAGAATTTTCAGGAAGAGATCTGAAATCTTGGTGAAATCAAGACCAGTGTTTTCATATAATTATTAGATAATACATTGCTCCTGGCCACCAAATGAGTCGTATTCTTAGCACAGTAGTCAGTTGTCTACCTTAAGTGATTTGAACAGATAATATCGCCAACCTTATAAAAGGGGTATTGTAAGTCTTAGAAAAGCTAACAGAGGTAGAGACCTTAAAATAGGACCTAATGCATAGTTGGCCTTCAGTAATATTAGGTATTATTATTGCTGTAAGTCATTGGAGACCAGTATGAATTTGGTTCACACCAAGAACCTCATGAAATGGGTTCAGGGCAGTTTTGATGGGAGAGGAGGAAGGTTATGGCATAGAATATGATCTAGGCTGATAAGGGCTCCATGGAAAAGCTTTCAGGAATCAGGAGAAGCAAAAAAAATATACCTGCTATTCACCTGGGATAGGGATGGAGCCAAAGGGTAATGGAGAGATGTTGAAATGCAGCTTGAACTGTTTTACAGCCTTTCCCATGGTCATCTCTGTTAAATTCCTGTTACTGGGGAAACTTCAAGGCCTCCTGACCTGCCCTAGGGACATGGCCTTCTTCCTCACTGTCTGTTAGCAGGAAAAGTAGAGAGGGGAACACTTCAAAGAGTCAGGCTCCCTGCTCAGAGCAGGAGATCTGAGAGCTGCCTCCACCCACTGGTATGATCCTCTACTCAGACAGCCAGAGATCAAAAGACTGTCTCCAGCTGCTTGCCTCTCCATGCACACATACCAAAAAGCAAATCACATTAGCTACTTCATAAGGAATAAATTGTTATTTCCTCTCCACTTTGATTCCCCAACTTCTCTCCCTGTGCTATGGCCAGTAAATGGCTCTCCTGCTAACAGTCTTTCCAAGAATTCTGTTTTCCTTATCTGTTATGTCACAAAAGCTATTTTGTCTGGGTTTAGGGACCCACATGTGCATTACAGGAGGAAGCCACCTCCTGGGAACAGTGGTTTCAGGATCTAGACATGCTTCTATCACCCATATAAAGGCCACCCTTCTCTGGGCTCTATTATCATGGTGTTGCAATAAAAAAACCTCCCATAGCCAAAAGAATTGAAAAGCAGTTTATTACTTACTAGAAGAATAGCCAAAGGGAGAATACATTTATTATTCACAGAAAATTTTCTTAAAAGCCTCGTTCCCTTCTCATCTCTCTCACTTTCATGTCTCAAAACTTTTCCAAAGTCTGACTTCTGCCTCATGCCATGGCTCCAAAGTCAGCCTATACAGACTTATTTTGCTTCTCTTTCTTTTCCAGCCCAGGTTTTAAATATGCAAACTTCTGGCATCTTTCAGTTTTCCTGTTTCCTCACTTTTTTTTAAAATCCCTAGTTTACTCCTGCAGAGAAAGACGTGCCTAAAAGAGAAGCAACACCTACCTGGAAGACTTGAGACAAAGAGGGAAAGGTAGGGTAAGATGGAAAACCCTCTTAATGGAACACATGTTCTTTTATTCCTTCATTCCCTCAAGCCACTCTGCTGCCCTGGAGCTAGTAACAAACAAATTAAGACTTAACTAAAATAGTGAGCTATGACCTCAAGTGCATTTTTTCAGAGTGGGACACAGTAGATTATGCTCACCCTGAGTGTTATCTAAGAACATTTCTGAGAACCTGAGAGTCTCAAATGCCTGAGAGGTGGGAGCTGCATAGAGAGGAACAGGTAGTGGGTAGTAGGGGCTATAGGAATAGGCACCCAGCCTGTGCAATTGCTGCCAGGTAAGAGCAAAGTGGAAGTCAATATCAGAGTCCAGTGTGTGGCCTGAAGCAGGTGAGCTCAATTACCAAGAACTAGCAAAGCAGGGAGTTGTTAGACACCAGACAAGAGGCCTTGGGACTGGCGTCACTCCGATGTGAGAATATCAGTGCTGACACTAACAAGGAAGCAGATTGCACATCAGAAAAAAAAGGACCAAAAAGAGAAGAGCTGCAGGCTCAGAAAGCCAAAGACAGTGTATAGTGCATGGTTCCTAGGAGTTTGGCATTGACTAAATCATGGGATTCTTCTTGGTCATTTTTTTTTTTTTACAGTTTCCTTGAGATATAGTTCACATCTCACACAATTTACCCTTTTTAAGTGACCAATTCAATGTTTTTCCTGTGAAACTAGAAATGAATCCCCAAGATTTCCTGGGCTGAGCCTAACAGGATATGAGAAGCAGAAACTTCTGGATTGTGAGAGGAAACAAAAGAGAGATGCTCTATAGGAGAAAAATCACAGACAATAAGTGGGGAGAGCAAGAAGACAAAGTTTTGTTACTTTAACTCACCACTCCTATCCCCAGCCACCAGTGGCCATCCTGTACTGGATTCTAAATCCAGGGCCCCAAATAAAGTTTATAGCAGGTGATTTAGCTCTCTGACAGCATTTCATTCCAGGTTTAGTTGAAGTGGCCCATGAGTTAGTGAACATGCTAGATCCAGGGGAAATTAGTATGAAGAAAATATAGTTCTTGCCTTCTAGGAACTGGCAAGTAACAGGCACTTGATAATAGTGCATATAATAAGAGTGATCATGTGTTATGCCCTCTGTGCTTAGGGGAGCCCAGAAGATGGGCATTTAACCCTGCTTGAGGGAAGGCTTCCTGGAGAAGATATCCTTTGAATTCTCTTCAAAGTGGTAGTTACCCAGGTGAAGAAAGAGGTAAAAAGTTTCTGGATAAACTGCAATGATTTTTGATGATTGCTTGAATAATAACCTGAGGAACTTGTTTTTTAAAAGTACAGATTCCAAAGCTATGCCTTCAGAAATTCTGTTCTATAGTATGTGCAGAGGACTTGGAGGGTCTGCAGTTTACTTATTACCCCAGGTGACCCGCTGCAGGTTGTCTGAGGGCCACCCTTGGAAATCTTTTGGGTAGAAGGAAAAGTGAATTTGGTGTTGCTTCCTTCAGCCTGGTTAGACTCAGTAGTCTTTCCTTGCTGACTTGGGCACAATTTTGCTTGGGTGTGCACATCCACTTCTCAAATATAGCCTTCCTTTAGCTGCTGGCTTAGGCTGTCAATATTTTAAGATCTTTGCTGTGGGATCACTGCATATTTTTCAGGTGCTTAGGTTTTTAACTGGTCTCCCCCTGGGAGTATCCAGGAAGGAGTTGTGGATCCCTTTCATGCTGCATAAGAGCCCAGTAAACCTCAGGTGTATTTTCTTTCTGTTCTGAGAAGTCCAGCATCAATTTCTAACATACTGCATAGATAGAGCCTTGGTAATGATGTGGTCCCTCTGAGGTGGCTTGAAATGCTCCCATTCTGCACACAAGAAAATGAGAAACAAGCCCCAACACAGAGGTTCTACTAACTGGTTGTGTCAAACACTTATTTCCAACATGGATAACCGTATTCAATCTGCTTGGAAAAAATGACTGGTCCAAAAAATGGACACATTGAAACCTTGGAATTTTTAGCTGCATATCTACTGCTGTGTAGAAAAAAACAGTTTCTCCTCTGTTGTCACACCAAAAGAATAAACACAGAAAACTTTTGTGTACACATGTGTGGGTTTTTTCCCACACACCACCTAAGCAATCAGTTCTGTAGTAGGCACCAGCTAGGTGTCCTCCAACACAGTTCAACTGACACTAGCTCCTGGAGATAGCATCAGATCCCACAGGTTGAGGCCTCTGTTCCTCAAGACTGCCCCTGGCTTCAGACACCAATCACAACCTCCAGGTTGTTTTACCTGTGCCTCTAACTGGCTATAAATTGGGGTTCCCATGACTCCCTCTTGAGTTCAATTAATTAGTGTGAGCAGCTCACCGAACTCAGGGAAACACTGCTTTACATTTTGTGGCTTACTATAAAGAATGTTACAAAGAATACAGATGAAGAGGTGCATGGGGTGAGGTACGCAGGTAGAGGCACAGAGCTTCCATGCCTTCTCCATGGGGTGTGCCATCCTCCAGGTTGTCCATCTGTCTCATTGCTAGGAACACCGAGGCCTCTTAGCCATCGCCACAGATTCCAGCAGACTAGAGATTCCTCTCTGTTATTCTGATCTTGCTGACCATTATGGTCATTACGTCCCCATTGCCTATGATGGCTAAGAGTTGCCACCTGAACTATGCCAATCTGCAATCTCATCATGCCTGTTGATACTAGGTCAACTTGTTCTTAGCAGAATTCACTACTATCAAGCCCATGCCTACAGGGGACAGCCACCATGAGCTTCTCAATATCACTGGCTCTCCCTTCACTAATTATTTCCTTTGTGCTTTTGTGAAGGGAATCTTCTGAAGGCTTCCTGAGGAACCCGGTCAGTGAGTGCTTTGATAATAAGTGAATTCTGCCTTGCTCACCTCTATAAACCTTTTGATCCCTTCCTCTATATTCTGTCAAGGAAGTTCTTGCATCTTTATCTCCTATACTGTAGGGCATCTTTCTGTCCAAGCTCCAAGGAGCCATTTCAAATACATGTTAGGATTATCTCCAGGGGATTTTCCAGGACATTAAAACATGAGTCACAAGACGATTCCCCATATGAATAAACTCTCTTTTATTTAGCTTTACATTCTGTCCCCACCACCAGTTCAGCATCCTCAAGATCTATCAACAGCTTTTTTCCTGAGTTCCCACTACAGCTCTTTGGTGGGTGATAGTGTATTTCCCAGGAAGGCCAAGCTAAAACTTGACCCTAGTGATCAGTCTGTAAGAGAGAAGGCCTACCTTTACTATTAGTCATCTACTATGGTCTGAATGTTTGGGTCTCCCCAAAATCCATATGTTAAAACCCAATTACTAACGTGATGGTATTGGGCGGTGGGGCCTTTGGTAGGTGATTAGGTCATGAGGCCTCAGCTCTCATGAATATGATTAGTGCCCTTATAAAAGAGACCCCAGAGAGCTGTCATGCCCTGCTGCCTTGTGAGAATATGGAGCAAAGGTACCACCTATGAACCAGATAGCATGTCCTCATCAGATAGTGACTCTGCCAGTGTCTTTATTTTGGACTTCCCAGCCTGGAGAACTGCAAGAAGTAAATTTCTGTTATTTATAAGCCACCAAGTTTATGGTATTTTTTTATAGCATCTATCTCAATGAAGTCTTTTGCTGAGACTTCTCCAGGCAAGGGAAGGCTGCTATTCTCCATCAAGGGGAAATGGGGGCACTTCTGTGCAGAGAAATATGAGGGTTCAATGTTCTCAAGCACATCTATTCAGATGTACTCATCTCAGACCTCAGGTGCACCCCTGCCCCGCTTTCCATCAGGCCTTGACTTTAGCATACGAGACTTGCTGAGGATATGAATTAGCTTTCTCTGTAACCCAGTTATTCTTAAAATCAGATATTAAGCTCAAATATTAGGTCTAATTTTAAGTACAGTCTCATACTACTAAGATAGGGGTCTCTTTCAATGCTGCCTGCAATGAAGCCCTATTGCTTTCATGAAATACATGAAAATACATGAGTTGTCTGGCCTAAACCTATGTTTTCTTCCTCTGGAGCACTGAGGGCACCAAGCATCACCCAGAAAGCTTGTCTTCATATCTCTCAAGTGCTGGAGATACTAGGTAAGTCAATGTATCCCCTACACTCAATTCTTTACAGGTAAGAGTCTTAGTAATTTTGATGTGACAGCATGCCAGTGGTTATCTTTATCTTCACTTACCAGCACCAACAGGATCTTGCTGCCAACCATCCTGAAAGCAATCCCATTTCAAGATAGCATTCTGAAAATCCCTTCCTGGAATTACATTCAGTACCAGTTTTCTTAGTTTGGGTATTCCCAGAAGTGAGAGAAATATTTGAGTCAGGTGTTTTTCATGGGATATTACCTCAGGAAATATCAGTAGATAAGTAAGGAACTGAGATGTATGAGGAAAAGGAATCAACAAGAATTTGTAACCAAACACATTACCATTGTGGGTAACCGACACTTGAGTCCACTGGGACCAATGTAGAAATATCCCTCAAAGTGATCTTCATCCAGGGAGGAGTTGGAGAATTTGTTCTTCAGATCCCAGAAGTCACTGCTTGGGAGCTGGTCCTAAGGAATGTTAATTTTCCAGCACATCAGTCCTGCTATGAAGGTGGTCAAGGCAGGCTGTAGGAACCAGAGATGCAAAAAAATTGAACTAGCAGTTCGAAGTCAGGCCAGAATGCCCCAAAGCAGTAACAGTGAAAAGGTGTGGACACAGCACCAACAGCATTTGCTGTAGGTACAGTTGGTAACTTTTATATGTTTATTTAATTTGCTGATTAAATTGCTATAGGTACAGGTAGTAACTTTTATGTTTATTTAATTTGCTGATTTAAAAAATCCTGCAGGCTATCAAAAATCCATGGCAAACCACTTGAGGTCTCTAGAATAGTAATCTGCTAAACAATATTCTTTGTCTATGTTTGCTTATCTAAGAACTACTCCCACTAACTGTACATGCACCTATTCTAGTTTTATTATTTTTTTCTGCAAGAATCTCTGGAGAGATAGCTGAAATCCAGACTGACTGTCTTAAATATCTCTCTGATTTACAATGCTAATAATTATACACAAACAAAAATTGAATCAAGTTTGTCATGACTTCTGAAATAATTTTCCTTCTTATTACCTCTGTCTATGGGGTCATATTTAATTTAAACGTTTACAATTCTGTAAACGTATATGTTCAGCTAAACCCTTGGCTTTGAGATGCCTCAAGCCTCATTGAATTTTGTATTCATGTCATTTTTCTCCAGATGAGTGGCTCATTTAGTAGAAGGCAGAAAAGAAAGTTTCCTGGGATCTAGGCTTGTCTTTAACTTTAAAAAGGCTGTTACCACAGCGTCCTCATTTTGAAGATGAGTCTTAGGCTCTTTCCAGGCACAACATTCTCTGAATCAGTGATTTCTAGACAGTACTAAGCAGAAAAGCTACATCCCTCCAATAGCCCTGACAGGCCGTCTTGGCACCATATGGAGCTGCCTTCTAGTTCTTTCCTTGACTGTCTCATTCCTGTTCAGCTCAAGGGTGGAAATGTATGATGTTTCACTAATCACTGGAGTCGCCTGACTCAGATCTATGAAATATTCTGGCTTTTTGCCATATGTTGTGTGTTATCCATAGCTTATATTTGCAGTGACTGGTGAATTTGTTTCCAATCGGCAATTTGAGGCGGAGAAGAACCAAATAGGTAAAATTGTGATTGTGATTCTTTCCTAAAACAATTCCTCAAAATTCAATACTGTTACACTGGAAGCAAGTTAATACGGATGAAAGGCTAAGTCTTCCTTATCTTATTATTATAGATCCTTTAAAAAGCTAATGAAAAATGCAGTGAGAGGTCTGTACAGAAGCAGAGCAGATGGGCCAGGGAAGCAGGAACACAGCTTCTGTGTTGTATGCAGAAGATAATCTTTCACAAGGTGAGGCAGTCTCAAATGTAAAGCTATTAGGACTTCCTCTCCATAGCTTAACAGCATTGAACTTTAGTTGCTAGAGTAGCTTCAAATAGGTTTCTGAGAACTACCTTCTCTTCACAACTGTGTTACTATGTGAGAGACTGTAGAACACAACATATTGCTGTTTAAAAAAAAAAATAGGTTGCAGTAAGATAAGAAGTATGAAGATCAGGGTACCTTTGGTCTTAATGGCTTTTCAAAAAAGCCACCATTCTGACTCCTGAGATTATAATGGCAGATTTTGTTCTATGGCTTTGAAGGACTTCATGGTGAATGATGGATTAATTTCGCTCAATCTGGTCATTTCAACTGCCTTTTTATCACAGCATTGCTTAAACTTCAGTTTTTTTAAATGCCTCTTTCAGTTTGATCATCTCATGATCAAGAGGAGATATAGAGTATGTACTATAATTTGCTCATTTATTAAAATTAACTTTTTATAAAAAATTAGCCTTGTCCTAAACAATAATACCCTTAAAACTGTAGGTTTGCTAAGCTAAATATAATTTCTATTAAAATAAATGCATAAAGTACTTTACATATATGGCTTAAATAAACATCTGTACTACCAGTGGTATGAAAGAAAGAGAATTTAGTTGTGCTCACCCTACCCTTAGCCCTTTAGATATATCTGGCTCTCACCCTATCACATAGCACTCTAGGAAGCCTTTTAAAACCAGGTCTGGACAGCACTGCCTCTCACAAGTGGTACCTATGTTTCCCTCCTTCATTCCAGATATATTATTTTCATCCTGAGTTGTATTTTCTCTGAAAGAAACACTGTTCCACTCACTTATATTTCTTTACATTTGCCTGGCTAATCTTCAACAATAATAAAGATTTGCATGTGTCTTTCTTAAGTGGCAAAATGTTGACTCTTGTTTTTATACAATCTGAGCATTTTGATGTTCTGATTTTGAAAAGTATAGATCCCTTTTATGCATTTTTTTAGTCTATTTTGTGTTTCTATAACAGAATACCACAGACTGGGTAAGTTATATACAATAGAAATGTATTTGGCTCACAGTTCTGGAGGCTGGAAACTTCAAAATCAAGGGGCTGCATCTGGGGAGACCCTTCCTGCTGCTTCATAATGTGGTGGGAGGCATTTCATGGTGAGACAGCTGGTGAGAGCAAGAAGGAGCCGAGTTCCCTTTTACAACAATCCCACTCTTGTGGTAATGACGTTAATCTATTCATGAGAACTCTGCCTCTTGAAGGTCCCACCTCTCAACACTGCTGCATTAGGGATTAAATTTCTTACATATTAACTTTGGGAGATGGTATTAGTCTGTTTTTGCATTGCTATAAATAAATATTTGAGGCTGGGTGATTATAAAGAAAAGAGGTTTATTTTGGCTCATGGTTCTGCAGGCTGTATAGGAAATGTGGTGCCAGCATCTGCTTCTGGCAAGGGCCTCAGGTAGTTTATAATCATGGCAGAGGGCAAAGGGGGGCAGGAATATCACATGGCCAGAGAGGGAGCAAGACATTTGGGGAGGGAAGATGTTACACTCTTTTAAACAACAAGATCTCTCATTATTTCAGAGCAAGAACTCATTCATTATTGTGAGGACAGCACCAAGTCATTCATGAGGGATCTGCCCCCATGACCCAAACACCTCCCACTAGGTCTCATCTCCAACATTGGAAGTCACATTTCAACATGAGATTTGGAAGAGACAAAATATCTAAACCATATCAGGGACACATTCAAATCATAATAATTTGGGTTGTTTGTATATGTTATCTTTTTTATGTATCCTGTTTTTCACACATTCTTGCTCTTTGTTAAAATTTTTCCTTGTAGTTTATAGACTACACTATGACTGAAGTGTTTACTATTTTTTAATTTTTAAAAATGTAATAAACAGTTTTTGGAGAGATAGGGTTTCACTACGTTACCCAGGCTGGTCTCTAACTCCTGAAGTGTTTACTATTGTAGATCTAGCACCTAGAATAGTGGTAGGGACATGAGAATTAACCAATAAATATTTTCTGAATAAATGAATGTAGTAGTAAATGCCTTTTGCACTGTGGCTTATGTTTCGTTAAGTTAAATTTACCTGCTGATTATAAAAGTTTACAGTATGCTTCACCTTCTACTAGAGCAGTGGTTCTCAAATCTCAGTAGGTATCAGAATCACCTGGAGGGCTTGTTAAACCCAGATTGCCTGGTCCCACTCCCAAAGTTTCTGATTCAATAGGTCTAAAGCATGATCTGAGAATTTGCATTTTAAACCAGATCCCAGGTGATGGTGATGGTGATGGTGTGAGACACATACTTTGGGAGCCACTGAATTAGCGATTGTCTCTTAAGTTTCACAGAAATCTCAAGCCTAGCTCCTTGTCCCTCTCTCTGTGCAGGCACAAAGACAAGGCCATGTGTGGACACAATGGGAAGGTGCTGTCTCCAAGGTGAGGATGGAGGTCTCACCAGAAACCAAGCCTCCTGGTACCTTGACCTTGGACTTCTAACCTCCAGAACTATGAAAAATAGTTATTTAAGCCATACACTCTGTGATATCTTCATATAGCAGATGAATACACCAACTTTACATCTTCATATGTGATGCGGGATTCAAGATTGCCACCCCAGCTATTACTAACCTCACTTCCTATAGCGAGATGTGTGTCCCAGGGTCTCCACTTAGCCTGTTGATAATCTCACATTTTTATTGTGCAATGTGTATTATCCAGTTGCTTTTCTCCCTATTGTTGAATTTGTGGTGAATAATTACATGTGTTGGTGAGACTGGGAGTATGGATGGAAAGGAGTAAACATCTCTGAATGCCCTGATGTGCTACTTCTGTATAGTGGTGGATGGTTGAGAGGCTTCTTCTTTGGTAGCTTCTGATATTGGGAGATAGAGCAGATTATGTTAAAGTCTTTTGCTGCCTCTTCTGTATCTACATTGATGGGTCCCAATATTTAGCTGACTGCTCACTTTTCTCAATCCTACTATCAACATGTGCTTAGGGTAATTCTTCTCCACAGATTGGCATTACCAGCGCTGCCAGTGCTCATTTGACATGTTCTTATAGGCATTACATGGAATTGTGGGGCAGGATGAATTAGGCCTATGTAAAATATCTACCATTATAATTTGAATGCCCCCTTCTTCCTGGATTTGGCTTAAGGGTCAATCTTGAGTGAGGATTAAGGCCCAGCTGTGACTGCAGTGGGAGTCAGAGTTGGAGGTCAGCCTGTGATTGGGCTTAGGGTTAATTTCTGGCTACTATTGCTAATAGTGTAAGCCATGATGAAACTGAACTCAGCACTTTCAACTCTAACCACCCAGGGCACCAGAAATTCCTTCACAGAATGTGAGAACCTGAAGACAAACTTGCTGGGTGTCTATGGGGATAACAAATGTAATGTTCAGTTAAAAAAAAAGTTTTAAAATGCTTTTACAACACTGTGGCTCTAGGATTATCTTAGATGACTTAAATGTCATCGTACTTCTAGTCTTTATTTCTATTCAGAAGCTTCTCTCAGTTCAACAAACCCAAGTGACTAGGAAAATAAAACGTAAGGTAGACAGAAAACCCAGGTTTCCTCAGACACTTCTGAGGTAAAGAGACATATCTAGCAAACAGAGTCAGAAGAATTTGTTTTGCTTGATTACAGCACCCACTGATTTTACGAATGCTCATGTGTTGTGGTCATGTCCAGAAGACTCACAGATTTGCTTCATTCTGTGCAAGGAGGGAGCTATTGAGTGGGAGAGAGACTGTGGGAGAATACTTCCTTGAGCTGATAGTAATGAGGGAAGGTGGGTGATGCCTTTCTTGGTTGCCAGATTCAACAACAGTCCCACTTAGAACACCTTCCACCCAACACCCATGGCAAGCTGGCCAGCTTCAAGTGGAAGAGAGGCTCTGATGAAGGGCTTGTCTTATTTTCTTGTTGATTCTGGGGAATGTTATATAAGTCAGAAATGACTAAGTGGGAAAACATCTACCAGAGGTATTGGCAAATGGAGAAACTCCTAGGTAGCAGCTGCTCCTATCTTTACTTTCTCATTTTGGAAAATACATTTAGCCCTAATGTAATAGTTTCTTGCACCCAAACTGACCAAATAAAGCTGCTTAAACATAGCATTATCTCTTGTCTATCTGCATAGGCTGGGGCCCAGACCATCTCTTGGTAAGTGTGCCAAGTCTGTTCCCAGAGTGTTTTGGTGCTTTCATGCATTCTTCATGTTCCTTCTCAGTCCGCCACCACAGCTCTGCCTGCAGCTGTGGGTAAAGGGTCACTCTGACAATCAGTGGAGTGGGAAGTGCTGCAGGTAGGCAGCCTGCACAGCCTCCTCACAGCATTGCCTTCATGCTCTGTGCCCTCCACCTCACCCCTGGGCCCCCAACTCAAACTTGTTCTATACCCTAACTCCTGCAGGATCCTGGGCATTCCTGGCAATAAAATCATCCTCAGCTGTGTGTGCCTTGGAAGTCAGTGGCTAGTGGGTTTCGTGGTTATTCAAGGTACACATGGCCCTACTCACACTAGGACTTTTGGCTGACTCATCTCAGACTCTTTTCCTGTTCACCTCTGAATGGGTTCTTCCTATTGATTGATTCTCGAGGTGGGATCTGCACCTAGCTCACTTGGTTTCTGTAATTCTTAAGCTTTATTCTTGTAGCTCAGTTCAGTCTTTGTTATTTGCAAGTTGAAGAAGTAGGTGTGTGTTAGGAGGGGGTGGAGAACTAAAGTAGGCTGATATGCCCCCTCATCTGCTCATGAATCTAAGCAACAGGGAGAATAAGCACAGAAAGCATATAGCCAGATGGGGATCAATTCATTAGTTTTAATTATTAGTCAGTCAAGTACAAATAGCCGATAAAATACCGGGCTCCCTGATGTAGCTGATTTCGTAGAAATAGGGATCTGATCACTCTTCCCCAGTTCTTAAACTTAGGACTTGTCAGTTTAGATAGCTCTGTTGTCTGGGGAACTCTTAATCGGCCAATAAGCTCTTAGGGTCATGCGTATCACACCTGGAACTGGCAAAATTGAGACAGCAAAAGATTAAAATATAGGCCTCACTTATCTTTAACTTAGGAAAACTGAAACTCACTGCATGCTCCACATTCGGTACAATCAAATTTGTCTTTTTTGTTGTTGTTGTTAGAGGATTTGGCCTTGGCTTCATGGAGTCCTCCAGACCCTCCTCCCTGTAGGCCTAGGTGCACAAGTTCCCCTTCCATGTAAACCGGAGGACTTGGAGCAGAAATATTGGCCTTTGTTTCAAAAGCATTGAGCTTAGTCCTATATTTTTCTTCCTAGTCTGCCACTTCTTCCTGGTCTGCCACTACTTGACATCCTCCAGTGAGCAATCCATTTTCTCTGAAAAACATTTTTTCCATTCTATCAAAGATATTTTAGATGCAACGCTTTCACAAATAGAAGAGAGCTCCAATCATTGAGATTTCCAGTCTTACCTGTGCAGGTCTGGTGAAGGACATACAGATAGAAGCATCAGTAATAACAGTACTTTACAGATTCAGGTCCAGAGCTCTGAGATTTTCAAAGTGCTTTCATGCCATCATTTTGTTTCATCCTTCAAGAGCTCTGCCAGTTGTATAGAACAGGTAGCTCTGTTTAGCAGATTCACATAACTTGAGGGGAACTGCCCAAGGTCGCGTGGATACAAATGACCAAACCAAGAATAGAACCCAAATATTCTAATTGCTTCAAGAGACCAGTTTTATAAATTGCTTCATGCTTCACTCTACTCCCCATGAAAAAAATTTCTACTTGGCATTTTTATGGGTTGAAGTATTCACTCCCTGCCCCTCATCAAATGATGATATATTGAAATCCTAATCCCAGTAGCTCAGAATGTGATCTTATTTGGAAATAGGGTTGCTATAGATGTGATGTTAAGTTAGGAGGCATTAATACTGGAGTAGTGTGGGCACCTCATCCAGAATGACTCTTCTCCTGGTAAGAAGATGGCCATGTGAAGACAGAGGCAGAAATTGGAGTTAGACATCTATAAACCAAGGGATGCCAAAGATTGTCAAAGAAAGACTAGAAACGGAGGGGGCAAGGGGGATTTGCCTTCATGTTTCAGAGGGAGCATTGTCCTGCTGACATCTTGATTTTGGATTTCTAGCTTTCCACAACTATGAGACAATAAATTTCTTCTTCTTCTTTTTTTTTTTTTTTTAAGCCAACCAGTCTTGGTGCTTTGTTATGGCAGCCCTGGGAAACTTGAACAGCCATCATACAAGAGCCTCCCTGTGACAGTTCAGAACACTTTGAATCCCTTCATATTCCTTCTCTTCCTCTCACTTACTTGTTCTTTTAATCTTCTTAAATCCCATTTTACCGTTTGATACAGACTCTGTGATGTTTTCTTGGAATGGTATGGTTCCACTTTCTTCTTCCTTTTTTTCTTTTTCCTATGACTTCTTTTGAAATCCTGCTCATTTTTCAATATTTTATTTAAGTATCACTTTCCCTATGAAGTTTTTTTTTAACCTACTTCTCCCTTACTCTGCCATTGCTTGTCATTTAAGCCATTATCACTCTTACAACAATCACAGTCAGAGTTCTATTAAAGTATTATTTGTGTGTCCCCTGCTTTCTCAAAATAAACCAATGAGCAAGCAAAAAAATGAAACCTGAGTTATCCTTAAGGTATTTTCTGTTTCAGTTCTCTGTTTTCTGGTATTGATTGGGCACAGTGCTTGGTGTGGAATAGGCAGAACATAGTGGCTTCTAGTTGCACTGGGTTGCTTAGAAGCCAGAAACTTCAGCATGCTATTTTTGGTAGTGTATATGTGTGTCACATGGATTATTCTTCTTAACTTTTACTACAGACATTTTCAAACATATACAAAGGCAAAAAGGAGAGTAAAGTGAACGTAAATGTATCAGCGGCTGAAACAATCTTTAACTTATGGTCACTCTTGTGTCATCTCCGCTTATCCTCCTAGATCAGATTACTTCGAAATAGATCCAGAACCTCATCTTATTCCATGAGTAAATACATTTATCTTTTTGTATTTTGTGTGCTTTTCATATGAATGATATATTACAAATAAAATATCATATCAACTAACATTTTCTGAGCACACTTTGTGCCAGCCAGTGTGCAATAACATTTTATCTCATTTAATCTTGAAAGTTTCAAACAATTAACTATTATTATCATGATCCGCATTTTACAAATGAGAAAACTGGTTACTCCAGGTTGAAGAATTGCGCAGTGACTGAAGCATTTACAGAATCCAGAGTGCTGACTCATGGGACAATGCCCCTTCTACTCCCAGGAGTAACTCGGACAGGAACGTTTGCTTGAGCAAGTAGTGGATGAGATCAGTATAAACTTGTTTCAGTATTACTTTCAGAGCAAATGGGTCATAACGTGTGCATTCAAAACATAGTACTCAGCTGAAATTAAATAGTGATTCATTAGTTTTCTCCTCTGATGCTGGTGTCATAATCTGGTGTAATCACACAGCTTCACTGTGTTTTTATTATTTGATTTAGTCACTCATTTATTCATAGTCATTAGTGACTGTCTGCTATGAGTCAGGCACTGGAGATTCAAACATAAATGATGGACAGCCCCTGAGATGGAGGAGGGGCTGAGTTATACCTTTATTTAAAATTTGTTAAAGGCTTGTCAATGAACACAGAGAAATGTCCTCAATTGTAAGTTGGAGTTGTCGGGGGTGAGGTGGCTGGAAATAGTCTCAGGGAATTGATGATCTGTGTGTTTCTTCCCCAGCATCTCGGGCTCCCAGACATTTGGAGGTGAGTGACAGGGACCCTCATCTCCCAATTCATCTCCTTTGTCTTCCCTTCACAGCACCAACTAATAATAGTACTAAGAGCTGATGTGGTAGTTGGCTTGTTTTCACACTTGCCATGTATTTATTTATTTAATCTTCATAATAACTCCATAAGATAATTGTGAGTTTTATCTTCATTTTACAGCTTATGATACTCTGATGAACAGAGTTTAAGGTACCAGAATTGCAGGCCTAGTAGCTTGTCTCCAGAGCCTTTCTTCTCAGCTGATACAACACACTTGTCTGGAAAATTAATTTGCTCTTGACTTTGAGGAGCGTTAGGTCCCAAATCCTTAGTAGAATGTGGAATACAGCTAAGAAAGGTTCCTCGTTCAATTATGTGAACGTTATCAACTGTCAAATCCCATGATATTTATGTATGTCTGATTTTAAGCCACACAAGGTGAATTTAAATAAACTTATGCATACAATATTACAAGAGTTAGGCTACTGTATGATTCCTGAATGCACCAAGCTATTCCAGCTTCCTTCCGGAACTCCCTCTGCCATTTAGCCTTTCCACCACTCTTCTTTTGCTATGCTCTGGTCTTCTATACCTCAATCCCCTGATTCTTCCATGACCACCTCTCCAGCTATGATATTATCCTCTCTTTGTGCCACTACTCAATATACACATGTCTCAATTGTAACTCTGCCATGCTGTACTTCTCTTATTTGTTTCACTTTTGCTCTCTATTTGAAAGATTGAGAGCTGATGTCTTATTTTCATCATGCAAAGTACCAGTAATGTACCATGTATAATTTACCTTCTACTTAGTAAATTTGGGAGCTCTGAATTGGAATCTAAACAAACATTCACTCTGTTCTGAAATATGGCAACTTTCCATGGTTGGAAAGAATTATTAGCAAAGTCATAAACAAGAATCATGGTTTTGATAGATGATGTTTAGCTGAATCTTATTCATTGATTACAGGAAATAACATATTAACTGGGATCCTGTAGTAAAATGCAATTTATAGAAAATACATATAATTCTACTTAAAATTATCTGGGATCTTAAAAGCTTGAGGAAAATTAGAGGCCATATAATACAGAGATTTCCCAAACTGGTTACACATTAAATCACTTGGAAAGTTTATTTCTAATACATTTTCCAATACCCTTTTCTCAGGTTCTGGTAAGGCCTTAAGATCCGCCAGGGTGACTCTGCTTCAGCTAAACCATGGACTACTGTTTTGGAGGCAGTGCTCTAATGCATCATCCTTGTCCCTACTCTACTAGGCTGGTAACTCTTTCTAGTAAATGTGAAACTTCAAAGGATTTCCTTCCTATTTGTGGGCACTAGGCACTTTAATAAAGGTAGGATATCTTATTTAATCCAGATAAACAATGTTGTCATTTATTTTCATTTTATTTTGATTAAATCCTATTTTGATTAAAACTTTAGTAAGTAAATGACAGCATTATTTTTCTGGAGCTATAATAATGTGCTAATTCATGGGCTTGCTTACTAGTCTTTTTGCTGCCTGTATTAGTCCATTCTTGCATTGCTATAAAGAAATACCTGAGACTGGGTAATTTATAAAGAAAAGAGGTTTAATCGGCTCACAGTTCTGCAGGCTATATAGGAAGCAAGGCTGCATCTGCTTTTGGGGAAGCCTTGGGGAGATTTTACTCATGGCAGAAGGCAAAGCAGGAGCCAGCCCTTCACATGGCTGGAACAGGTGGAAGAAAGAGACTGTAGAGGGAGGTGCTACACACTTTTAAACAACTAGGTCTCATGAGAACTGACTATACAGTACCAGGAAGGGATGGTGCTAAACCATTCATGGGAACTCCACACCCATGACCCAATCTCTTCCCACCAGCCCCACCTCCAACACTGGATATTACAATTTGACATGAGATTTGGGAGGGACACAGGTTCAAACCATATCACTGCCAATATTTCTTTTGCAGACATTCCATTTTGATCTGGGAAACTGAAATACAAGTAATAGAATTAGTCCCAGTACAATTTACTTTCTGCCCTACAGAGGGTAATAGGATCCAACAGTTCCTGGTTTGCAAGGTACCATTGTGATCCCCAAATAAATCTTGAGTATTTTCAATAAGTGGTTATCCAGTGAGTGCTTGATCTTACTTAAAAAGTCTGTGGGAGACTGTTCCATCTGAGGTCAACTCTAATTATTAGAAAGTTCTTCTTTGAGATAATCTATGAGCTCTCTTCTGAAACTTCTGTATCTTGGTCCCAGTCATTCTCCCAAAGGAGCCACAAACTATACATGTGCTGTTTTTCTTATAGGACAGCCAAGCCATTCAGGCATTGATGACAGCTAACACACTGTTGGCTCCAGTCATAAACTCTATCACTGACAAACACACATGATCTTCTTTTATTCCCAGTAAAACAAGTAGCAAAATGATCAGAAATGTCAATTATCTTATCAATAAAGGCAGACATCACTCTTGCCTTTAAACAGTTTGGACAAATGAATATAAATGAAGTTAAATTCTGCGGCATAAAGGAAAGATTGTTCCTTCCTTGCTGTCCCTCTGTTTCCCTCCACCAGAATAAGCCCCTTGGGTAACCAATGTCCATTATCAGGCCTGAAATCACTAGACACTGCTGAACCGATTTGGGGTTCCTGGCAGCCTACCAGAACAGTAATATAAGTCAAGCTGTTTGAAAGCTCACCAAATTGTAATATTAACCTTGGAAGATAGATACAGGCTGATTTGCAAATCTTATTTTGATCATTAACATGCACCAGTGAGAGAAAACAAACAGTAGCCTTTCCCTGCACATCTATTTCTTGTTTGCCCATGCTAATTAGTAGAATTTGCATAAATACATAAAAATCCTGTGTGTTTTTCAATGTATTCGGAGCTCATCTCTCATTAACTTCAGCAAATATTCCAACACTGCACACAGATGACTCACCCTCTTTGACCAGGCCAAGCCCAGGAGCAGAAGCATCCCATCTCCCTGTCTTCTATTTAAGGGGATATGGAATTAGAGCATATATCAGGCCCATGAGGAACCTTACAATTCATCTGACTAACCACCTTTGTTCACAGATTGAGAAATTGAGACAGAGAAGTTAGGCTGTCCTAAGTCACACTCCCAGAACCTGGGTCTCCAGAATAAGCAAATGAGAATATGCTTTCATGACAGTGGCACTAAGGAAAGGCTTTATAACATGTATGACCCTAATGTTAACATGCTCCACCCTTACTTTCTCTTTATTAAATGCTGAGAGAAGAGAACTAGGAATTGGTATTAAGCCTATGTAATGATTAAAAGCATGGGTTTTCCATCAGAGTGAAGTGGATTTCACTGCAGGCTGTCAACCAAATTAAAGTCTACTAAAAAAATAAACAGTTGATAATAAACAAGACAGTTTTCAAAAATGGGAATAATGGGGGGCATGTTGATATACCAATTATAAAATGCATTACAAACTTATCATGACATTACTATAATAGAAATAGAGTGGTGCTGGCTCAGGAATCTACAGCCAGTTTCTATGCAATAAAAAAATTGCATAGCCCATCTTAGATGAATATAAACGTATATGACTGTGTACGATTAAAAAAACTTACAAATGAAGCTTGAATTACTCAGGAAATGGTCCTGGAAAATTGGCTAAGTGAAGGGAAAAATCAAGTTATACCTATACATTGTACATTAAAAATAATTCTAGTTATATCAATAATCTTAATATTAAAAGTTAAAACCATATAGAAAAACCACAAAAACAGAGGTGAACATTTTACCAATCTCTGAATGGGAAAAAGATCCAAGCATAAAATTATTAAACAAATTAACAAAATAAATGAAATATTTTATTACAGAGAAACTATACCTACCGTATTAAAAAAAAAAAAAAATCTGTTCCAAACATGCTCTTTTAACTTGAGGGACTGTTTCAAACTTGATCAGAAGTCAAGCAGTCTTTTTTTTAAACAAACTCTTTATCCCTCAAGATGTTCCCATCTTTAGCTCTATATTCTGGCAGAGCTGATAAGTTGAATGCATTTCAGGCATAAAGATAAGGTGTAAAGGGTCAATCTGGGTACAGAAGAATGTAAAGATCTGATCTCCACCTGTGCAGAGCCCCTTTCTGGTGTGTTTGATCTGTGTTGAATTCCTGATATCTATTCTCTGGCCTCCGACAGCTGACCAACTGAGAGGTGAGACTGTGTATTATTCCTGCCCCAGACCACTTCCATCATATTTTCCATATTTCTGTTGTATGCCCTGGCATTGCTGCAATCAGTGGCTGTTTAGTATGTATTGCTGTATAACAAATTATCCTCAAACTCAATAGTTTCAAACAACAAAAATTTATTTCTGTGGTCAGAAAGCAGGTTATGGCTTAGGTGGGTCCACTGGCTCAGGGTCTCTTACAGACTGCAACCAAGGTGTCAGCCAGGGCTGCAGTCATGTCCAGGCCTAAGTTGGGGAGGACCCAGTTCAAAGCTGACTCATGTGGTTGTTGGTAGGACTATAGGCAGACCTCAGGTCTTCATCGGTTCTTTACCATGTGGGCCTCTGAATAAGATTGATCACAACACGACAGCTGGCTTCCCCGAGAGTGAGGACTCCAAATGAGAGAGAAAGCAGAAGAGGTCCCTATTTTCTTTTATAACCTAATCTTGGAAGTGACATTCCATCACTCTGCTGTACACTATTGGTTAGAAGTGAGTTACTGAATCCAGCCCATACTTAAAGGGAAAGGTTCACACATGGGTGTCAGTACCAGGAGGTGAGGATGAGTAGGGTCCTCTCAGAGGCCGACAATCACAAAAGCTGTGGTCCTCTGAGGGCTCTGCCCCATGCTGTTCCTGGTTCATGGTGCATTCCCCAGATCCAGGCAAGTAGGGAGACCCTGCAGCAGAAACAGCAGGCTTTTTTGAATCATGGATCAGTAACAGAGCATAAACTGGAACTGGCTGCAGCCTGCTTTGGAAGCGCAGGTACAATGCAATTAGGTAAAATCTCAACACTCCTCTTGCTGACCACATCCCAAAAATTGGCATCTGGGGCCTTGGTGGCATTTCAGAGGAGCGGAGCTGAGCTGAACTGAACCGTACTGTGGTTTGTTCACGATAAAACAGATGGCATCAAACAGAAACTGTAGGAAGTGCCAGATTTTAACCATTGCTACGGAGACATAGTACTTTGATCTCAGAGTAAATCATTTTTTTCCAAATAAACTCATTTGCATTTAGAAAATGAGCCTGGGGTAGTTATTTTTATTTTCGTAAACCCAGAGGAGCAACGTCTACACACATTGGACCTGAAGCCAAAAATTCAAATGTCTTTGGGACCAAGTGAGCGTGAGTTGAGCCAAGTGAGAGAGAAAACAGAGCAGAAGAAACCATGAGGATGCAGAGAGGCAGACCTAAATAAGGCATTCAAATGTAATACAAAGCAAAACACAGTGCATACCAAATAAAATATGGCTGTGAGCTGAATATTGCCTAAAGAGTGCCAAAATGTGAGCCCATAGGCCTAGCAGGAAGAATAAAATTCATAAACCAGGTATGTAGCAGATATCCCAGAGACTCAACAGGGCTTTGAGATAGGGCCGTTCTTATGTAAATTCAGAAAAGCTACATGTCTCGCTCAAGGGTAAAGGGAGTTGTGGCTAGAACTGTGGCCTCCTACCTCTGAGTCTAGGACTCTTTGCATAAAAACTTAAAATATTTCTATTATTTCTGATCCTGGCACATCAGCTGATAAAGCCCTTTCCAAGTAAACCCAGTAATTACAGCAGTGGAATAGAATGGTTATGAGTCTGCAAGGGACCAAGTGGCTTCCCAGGCAAGTGTGCATTCAGGATCCTCACCATGAATATGCTGAGCCCAGCATGGAGGCAGATCTTAGGAAAAGGCTTCCTTTTGAGGGTTTCTGTAGACCTCTTAAGTCTTGTTGAACAATAGAAATGCCTAAACAGGCTACAAACAGCCCATAATTCCCTACTAAGTGACTTACAAGGACTCAGTGTGGAAGCATACCTAATCTTCATTGCAAAGGGTGACACAGAGGCTAAAACAATCCTGGGCAGTGTGTGGCAGTACTAGGCAGCTTTTCTAACCATCAAGGCTGATACCAGTGCAGTCAATGGGACGTAGCATGCTCAGGAGGAATTTTTATCATTAGCCTTGTTGATTATGGAACACAGCAGTGGCAAATGTAGCTGATACAAAAACTCAGGAGTCAGGCAGATGCAGTTCCTGGTGATACCGACCAAAGTGTTAATTTCTCATCAGAAGACCAAGGATGGGGACAAAGCACCAATTTTAAAAACAAAGTAATGGCAAAAGTTAGTGGGGTATCAGGGACCCATACTATTAGGAGAAGGTGAATGTGAGCTCCTAATCTAGAGAGGGGACTAAACATCTAAGTGGGAAAGCTGTTGGAAACTATGCAAGAAGAAGGTCTAATTCTCTGTATGGAATAAATAAAAAGAGAGTAAAATCAGGTTAAACAGGGATGCAAAGACTATGTAATTCCAAAGTCTACAAACAAATACTCCAACTCACTGCCTCAAGTAGGCTTGACTTAATAATTGGTTTAGGGTCAAACAGCACAGTTAGGAGCACTGGTGGACCTAATGGCTAAGGATTGAGGAAGGCTTAGGGTACATTCAGGAGTTCCCATTGCATTTTGGAAGCTCCAAAGAAAAGCCCAGGGAAAGCTGGTAATCCTTCTGAAGATTTGAGTTACAAGAGTCAGTCATTAGAATATACAATTTAATTAACATCCAGGTGATGTGATACATTCTGAGGTCACTCCTGGCTCCAGTGAGAACTAACTCCAAATTCATAGCCTAATAACTAAGCCCAGCTCAAGGGACAACCCTCTTAAGTGCTATTAGATAGTATGTGGGGAAAATGGTAAAGATGATAGTGACTGATACTAATATTAAGAACAGAAGAATGAAACATTGTATTTATTGATGAAAAAATACAAGGATAGCTAACATTTATTAGGCATAAATTAGCTATGTGTCAGGAGTTTTGCATGCATTGTTTCTATTTAATCCTGCCCACTATATGTTATTATTGCCATTTTACAGATATAGAAGCTGAATCCTGGAATATTTAGGTAACTTTTCCAAGGATTCACAGCTAATTAGAAGAGATGGGAATTCAAATTAGGACTGTCTGACTCCAAAGCCTGTGAAATTTACAGGTCCACATTAGAGCAGAGAGTTAATTGGTTCCCTGTGGTGGCTCTAGCCCAAGGCATGCTAAGCGACTCTGTGTTGAAAAACTGATTTGGGAACTGTAGATAGGGTGCTGAAATAACTGAAAGATGAAAACATTTAAAAGAAGGGAAGGGAAGGGAAAAGCCTGGGGTTAAGTGTCTCATTCATACAAATACAGCCTTGCTGTATTCCTGCAAAGCAGAAAGCTTTCCTCCTTGGTACAAAGCTTCATGAGTCAATCAAGTGCTATGTATCATTGCCAGGGTTGATGGGGGATAAAAGGAAGCCCAGGCCTGATGCACACCTGGACTCACATAGGGCCACCAAGGTCCAGGCTAGTGAAGACTGGGAAGGCCAGTCAGGAGATGCAGATGATATGGCATTTATTTATTAAGCACAGACTACGGGGCAGGACCACTACCAAACCTCTTCTAGACCTGCACACTTCAATATGGTAGCCCCCGGATACATGTGACCATCCAGCACTGGAAATGTGGCTGGTCTAAATTAAGCTGTACTTTGAATAAAAAGACATATCAAATTGTAAAGACTCAGGAAAAAAAATTATATTAAAAACTCATTAATAATTTCTATATTATATATGGAAATTATGTTTTTTGATATATTAGGTTAAATTAAAATATTATTAAAAATAATTTTACCTGTTTCTTTTTACTTTTGTTTTTAACATGGATGGCTACTAAAATTTTTTTTTCTTTTTTTTTGAGACAGAGCCTCACTCTGTTGCCCAGGCTGGAGTGCAGTGGTGCAATCTCGGCTCACTGCAAGCTCTGCCTCCTGGGTTCATGCCATTCTCCTGCCTCAGCCTCCCGAGTAGCTGGGACTACAAGTGCCTGCCACCACGCCCGGCTAATTTTTTGTATTTTTAGTAGAGACGCGGTTTCACCATGTTAGCCAGGATGGTCTGGATTTCCTGACCTCATGATCTGCCCGCCTCGGCCTCCCAAAGTGCTGGGATTACAGGCGTGAGCCACCGCGCCGGCCGGATGGCTACTAAAAATTTAAAATAACATGTGTGGCTCACATTTCTGGCCTGCATTATGTTACCAATGAATAGCACTGGTCAAGACATTGCCTTGAAGGTCTCAGAAACACTATGAGTCAATTCATAATTATAAATTACAAATGGTAAAAGTAAGGCTCTGAGACAGTATTTTTTTTTTTTTTATATTTCATGGAATACTATGGAGCCATAAAAAATGATGAGTTCATGTCCTTTGTAGGGACATGGATGAAGCTGGAAACCATCATTCTCAGCAAACTATCGCAAGGAGACAGTATTTCTGAGACAGATTTTCCAATGCCCCGCTGGTCAGAAATAAATACAGGCTCTGACAAACACCTGTGTGAAGGCTGCCCTGTGTGAATTTCCTATAGCTGCTGTAACAAATTATTACAAATTTGGAGGCTTAAAACAACACAAATATATTTTTTCATAGTTCTGGAAGCCAGAACTATGAAATTACTTTCACTTGGGATGAAGTCCAGGTGTAGACAGGGCCGTGCTCCTTCTAGAGGCTCTAGAGAAGAATTCATTTTCTAGACTTTTTCAGCTTCTAGAACTACATTCCTTTGCTCTCGCCTTCTTCTTTCATCTTCGAGACCATCAACATGGCATCTTCAGATCACTTTCTGCTTCTGTCAAGTCACCTTCTTCTATGCTCAAATTTACTTCACTTTGGGCCCATCTGGCAAATCCAGAATAATCTCCCTATCTCAAGAGTCTTAGCTTAATCACATCTGCAATGTCTCTTTGCCATAAAAATGTTGCTATTGATAATAACTGACATTATTGGTTAGTCATAGGTTGTATTTCTAGAGTCCTCTCCTCTTCTTAATCTTTTTCAAGATTAACTACTATTTGACAGGTATTATGCTAGAAGGCATTGCAGACAAAAAAATAAATAGGACACAGTCCTGTTTCATTCGTAAAGGACAAAACGTGTAAATAACTAATTGCAATGCTCCAAAATAAGTGCCCTAATGAAGGTATTCACATCATTATAGTGGGACAAGAGCTGCCTCGACAGCAACTTAAATGTGGTACTTTCAAGCTCTTCAAAATGTTTTCTCATGTTTATTTAATTTGATACTTGCAAAATCCCATGAGGCTAACAACTCTTATGTAATTCTAAAACTATTTAAATTAACAGTTAAAAGTAAGGAAAAGAATTCCACAATGCATGTTGGGCTGGGACAGAAACTAGCGATATGAAGTGAGTTATGTGAATTTTTCCAGTGTAAGTCAGTGGGAGATCACATTGGGGTCTTACGACTCCTGGTCTACAATTCCTCCCATGTCCCAAGTAGTTCTTAAAAGCTGTCTCTGCCTGATACAAGATACTGAGCATGCATGCCACATCTATGCCATGCCTGTCTGTTTCCGCAACAGCACCCAGGGTTTACTGAATACTCTATCCTGTGAGTGATTCATGATGCAAACCAAAGGCCAAGAGCCCTAGCTTTCTGGTCTCCAGGATGCTGTAAATTAAGATGTCCAACTATGGACTCTTTTCTCTCTTCTTTCAGATGTTCAGTTACTGTACATCCTCTACTTCTACCTCAGATAGAGCTTGAGTAGTCAGAAATTAGCAAGTATGTTGTCAAAGAAATCATAAAAACTTCCTTGTCTTTCAAGCTTATGGGCTCAATTGTTATTTCTTTCCTCACTATTCAAGGAAGAGAATCGCTATTCATCATCACACTTAGTGTGGGTCCTTAATTTTATAAAATCAAACCAACAGAATGCTGATATGTAAACCTGCCTGAACCACAATTATCACCTGAAACCATAACTTTGATGTTTATTGGGTCTTCCCTATGTCTCATTCCTTTTGCCCTTTTCATCCCCGTCCTTGAGCAAAAATGCCTCTAGGTCCCACTCTTGGTGCTAGAAGTGTTAATAGAGGAAAGAAAGATACTGACAGCTAATTCCTGAGGACTTGCATGACGGTTTGGCAGGTAGTGGGAAAACAACCTAAACCTATCATATACAGAAAATGCATGGCATACAATCTCAGCTGCAAAATATAGAAAATGAAAGGGACTCAGGACAGAAGGAAAATTAAACAATACTAACAGGATAAAAAGCCATTTTGTAGCAATAAAAAATGAAGTGGTGTACCCTGGTCTGGACCTTCCTAATGTCCAGATAGAACTATAGGTCATAAAGGCTGGAAGAAACTTGAGAGACCGTCTTGTCCATACCCTCAAGTAGGGTAGAAAATGAGACACAGCAATGGTAAAAGACTTATTCAAGAAGTACAAAGCTGGGATTAGGACTCTAGATTCATATTTCCCAATCTTGAGCTCTTTCCACAATATCAGACTCCACTTCCAGAGAAATTAAAGTTTAGAGAAAATCACTTATCTCCATAAAGCAATAATCAAAGTATTCAGCATAATGATGGATGCTAAGAGACACCCTGGATTAGAATCTGAACACCAGAATGAAGAAGCAGGCTGGGGTTGGTGGCCTCCCTGAGCTCTAAAATGCCTTGAGGCTTTCCCTGACTGAGTCCCTGGATTTTGGGATGAGGTCCCTGTCATCCCTGACTGTGGAGAGAAGATACAGGGACAGGGTCTCAAGACCAGGGTTTGTACCTGAAGCTCAAAACATTAGGAAAGACATTTGGGGCTGGGACCAGACAATGCAGGAGCATCTTTCCAGCACTAAAATGTCTCTTAGAATGTAAGTCCAATCCATGGTTATTTTCGTGCTCCTCTCAGTGATGTAAATCAGTGGGACTGAAAGGATATGTAAGCCACAACTTTATTTCCAGAGATGAAAACAATTTTAATCGGACTGAAATGCACCATACCAAAGCTAAAGTGAGTCCTTGCAGGATCGCCAGAGTAGAGCTTCCTGGGAGGGTCTGGGTCCAGGCCCATCCTTGGGAAGGTGCAGAGCTCACAGACTCATTGCAAAAAGAAAATAATATATGCTGGTATCTGATGCATTCCTTTATTTTTGGAGATGGAGTCTAGCTCTGTCGCCTAGGCTAGAGTGCAGTGGCACGATCTCAGCTCACTGCAACCTCTGCCTCCCAGGTTCAAATGATTATTCTGCCTCAGCCTTCCGAGTAGCTGAGATTACAGGCTTGCACCACCATGCCTGGCTAATTTTTGTATTTCTTGTAGAGAAGGCATTTCGCATGTTGGCCAGGCTGCTCTTGAACACCAGACCTCAGGTGATCCGCCCGCCTCTGCCTCCTAAAGTGCTGAGATTATAGGCATGAGCCACTGCACTCGGCCTCAATGCATTTCTTTAAGGAAAGAAATCCTATGTAATTTGCACACTAATTTCTTTCCTTTTTTTTTTTTTTCTTGAGATGGAGTTTCACTCTTGTTGCCCAGGCTGGAGTGTAATGGTGTGATCTCAGCTCACTGCAAAATCTGCCTCCCAGGTTCAAGTGATTCTCCTGCCTCAGCCTCCATAGTAGCTGGGATTACAGGCACATGCCACCAAGCCCAACTAACTTTTGTATTTTTAGTAAAGATGGGGTTTCACCATGTTGGTCAGGCTGGTCTCAAACTCCTGACCTCAGGTGATCCACCCACCTCAGCCTCCCAAAGTGCTGGGATTATAGGTGTGAGCCACTGTGCACTGCCTGATTTCTTTACAGATAACTATCTTTAAATGCTATTATTGCTAGGTATTCATACATTTATTCAACAAATACGTATTAAAAAACGACAACATAATGAGCTCTGCTATAGCTGCAAGAGACAGCAGTGAACAAAGTCAGTGAAATCGCTGCTATCATGGAGCTTACATGTTGTGTCTCCAGTCTATCAAAAGTGATGGGTTTGCATGAACCTTGTGAATGCCGATGCCTGTCTTTCTACATGTTTACTATGCTAGGACTTCCTTTCCTCCCCATAGCTTCTGTGGGTAGCTGCACAAACATCCTCAGCATGAATTTACACAAACTTAGTGCCTGTGTTCAACAAAACTTGCCAAACAAAACAAGAGCCAAAAAACATAATAAAAACAAAAACACAATAAAAGCCAAGTAAATTATTTGTCTGTGTGTACATGATTAGCATTCAAGGGAAGAGCACAGTGTTGGATCAAATGCTGCACCAAACATTTGTCTATAATGTGCACATGAAACCTTTGTCCACACAGCAGCAATGAGACAGAGACCAGAAGAGGTGGTATTAAATTGCAGGTGGAGTTCAGGGTGATAGTTTTGAGGAAGAGATCAAATGAAAAAATATGTAACTTGCATGGAAACAATTCACCTACAGACAATATAAAAGCAGAACGGTCTCCAAAGTCCACACAGAAGATGAGGCCTAGAGCGGGTGAGTAATTCCCCAACATAAGGAAGGGCAGGGAGAGAAATGGATGAGCTAGGAGAGGGCATAAAACAGCAGTGAAATTAGTGCCTCAGAGGGTGCCAGGGTTAACGTCACCCTCTTGCCACATGCTCAGACCCTGCTTTCTGAAAAATAACAGAAAGGAAAGGTATAAGCAGCTGCTATACCTTGGCAAGTGGAACACGGAGCTATCAGAGACAAAACAAATTTCCTGTTGCAAAAATGTGCACTCCCACATGGAAAGGTTTTCTCCTGCCTCCTTTCTTTTGCTCCCATTCTGTTCCCTATTCCCTTTCCCTATTCCTTACCCCTTCTCCCTTTCCTCGGTTAATTTTAACTTTTGGGTTCAGCTTAAAGGCGACTTCCATAGGAAGACTTTTCCTGACCCTCAGTAAGATTCCAGTTAAAAGCATCTGTAGTGCTCTGCACTTCTTCTTCGAGCAATGCATTATGGTTAGCATTAGTTATTCAGTATTTTTCCATGCTTTATGTTTCAGGAAACATATTTGTTTTTTCACCACCACAACCCTAATGCCTGGCAAATACCTGCTACGTGGAAGGGGCTTAACAAGCTTCATTGCTAAAAATGAATAAATAAGGAGCAAGAGTTTGAAACAGGACAGGGGCGAAAGGAGGAAACATTCAGATCCTGTGACCCCTCCCTTTACAGAATATTAGTGTCTCTGTAATACTGCAACAACAAATCTATAGTAACTGCTGCACACTATGACCTCTGTAGTAATACATGCCGTTTAGAAAGAAGTACTTTTTTACAAGTTGAGACAATTCTCACTGAAAAGCTTTAACCATGATGGGATAGTTCCCTTAACTACAATTTCCTCTGCCTTAAGGTACACCTCTTCCTCTTTCACCCGTAGCCTACCTACAGTCAGCTTCCCTGACTGGATTTAGCTTTAAAAAGTTTTCCTCTTTATAACTGTGCTCCAACCCAATAATTTTAGATCTCTGTTCTCATCTCTGAGAGTTCTCTCTTTGGGTAAGGTAGACAATAAGAAAGAAGGCATAATAATATTTCTTTATATCTGTTTTATCATGAATATTAACATATATGTGTGTATATATATACATATATTATGATATAAACACATATATACATATATACATATATTACGTATATATACATATATACACATAATATACATATATTACCTGTATATACAGATATACAGGTAATATACATATATTACCTGTATATACATATATACACGTAATATACATATATTACGTGTATATACACATATATACATATATACATAAATTATGTGTATATACACATATATACATAAATTATGTGTATACACATATATACGTATATACGTATATATATTAGTGTATATACACATATATACATATATACGTATATTAGTGTATATACACATATATACCTATATTAGTGTATATACACATATATACGTATATTAGTGTATATACACATAAATACACATATATTACGTGTATATACACATAAATACACATAAATTACGTGTATATACACAAAAATACACATATATTACATGTATATAAATATAAATACACATATATTCATGTATATACACATATATACATATATTATCTGTATATACACATATACATATATTACGTGTATATACACATATATACATATATTATCTGTATATACACATATACATACATTATGTGTATATACATATATATACACACATATACATATATTATGTGTATATACATATATACACATATACATAAATTATGTGTATATACACATATATACATAAATTATGTGTATATACACATATATACATATATTAGTGTATATACACAAATATATATTATATGTATATATGTATATATGTATAAATATATGTATATATGTATATATGTGTATATATACATAATATATGTATTATGTATATATATTATATGTATTATGTATATATGTGTATATACACATAATATATGTATTATGTATATATGTGTATATGTATATATGTGTATATATGTATATACACATAATATATGTATATACGTATATTATGTGTATATGTATATGTATATATGTGTATATATGTATATATACATAATATATGTATATACGTATATTATGTGTATATGTATATATGTGTATATACACATAATATATGTATATACGTATATACACATAATATATGTATATACGTATATTATGTGTATATGTATATATGTGTATATACACATAATATATGTATATATGTATACATGTGTATATACACATAATATATGTATATATGTACATATGTGTATATACACTAATATAGGTATATATGTGTATATACACGTATATTATGTGTATATACACCTAATATAGGTATATATGTGTATATACACGTATATTATGTGTATATACACCTAATATAGGTATATATGTGTATATACACGTATATTATGTGTATATACACCTAATATAGGTATATATGTGTATATACACGTATATTATGTGTATATACACCTAATATAGGTATATATGTGTATATACACGTATATTATGTGTATATACACATAATATAGGTATATATGTGTATATACACTAATATAGGTATATTTGTGTATATACATTAACATACCTATATTAGTGTATATACACAAATATACCTATATTAGTGTATATACACATAATATAGGTATATTATGTGTATATACACAAATATACCTATATTTGTGTATATACACATATATACCTATCTTATGTGTATATACACATAATATACGTGTATATACACATATATACCTATATTAGGTGTATATACACATATATACATACATTATGTGTATATACACATATATACATATATACATTTATTATGTGTATATACACATATATACATATATACATATATATGTGTATATACACATGTATACATATATTATGTGTATATACACATATATACATATATACACATATTATGTGTATATACACATATATACATATATACATATATTATGTGTATATACACATATATACATATATACATATATTATGTGTATATACACATATATACATATATACATATATTATGTGTATATACATATATACATATATACATATATTATGTGTATATACACATATATACATATACACATAATATACGTATATACATATATTATGTGTATATACATATATACACATATATACATATACACATATATACATAATACATATATTCTGTGTATATACACATATACACATAAGACATATGTGTATATACACATATATACATAATACATATATTATGTATATATACACATAATACATATATTATGTATATATACACATAATACATATATTATGTATATATACACATAAATACATATATTATGTATATATGCACATATATACATATATACATATATTTATGTATATATACACATATGTATATGTGTATATATACACATATATACATATATACGTATATTATGTATATATACACATATACAGAATATACATATATACATAATATATACATATAATATATATACATAAATATATACTAAATATATATACTATACATACATATATACTATAAATACATATATACTATATACTAAATATATATGCTAAATATACTGTATTTACATGTATATACAATATATACATTGTATACAATATACATGTATATAATATATACATATATGTATATATGTATGTATATATGATATATGTGTATATATATACACATATATGTATATATATACACATATATGTATAAATATATATTTATACACATATAAATTATAGGTATAATATATTATACATATATAAAATATATATAAAATAATTTATATTTATACATATATGTAGATATGTATATATACTAAATATATGTATATATGTATATATACTATATATGTATATATGTATGTATATACTAAATATATGTATATATGTATGTATATACTAAATATATATGTATGTATGTATATACTAAATATATATGTATGTATGTATATACTAAATATATATGTATGTATGTATATACTAAATATATATGTATGTATGTATATACTAAATATATATGTATGTATGTATATACTAAATATATATGTATATATGTATGTATATAGTAAATATATATGGATATATGCGTATATATACTAAATATATGTATATATGCGTATATATACTAAATATATGTATATATGTGTATATATACTAAATATATGTATATATCTATATATACTAAATATATATGTATATATCTATATATACTAAATATATATGTATATATGTGTATATATACTAAATATATATGTATATATGTGTATATATACTAAATATATGTATATATGTGTATATATACTAAATATATGTATATATGTGTATATATACTAAATATATGTATATATGTGTATATATACTAAATATATGTATATATGTATATATACTAAATATATAGGTATATGTGTATATACTAAATATATAGGTATATATGTATATATATACTAAATATATAGGTATATATGTATATATATACTAAATATATAGGTATATATGTATATATATACTAAATATATATGTATATATGTATATATACTAAATATATATATTTAGTATAGATATGTATATCTATACTAAATATATATGTGTATATGTATATATACTAAATATATATATTTAGTATATATATGTGTATATGTATATATACTAAATATATATATTTAGTATATATATGTGTATATGTATATATATGTATATACTAAATATATATACATAAATATATATACTAAATATATATATATTTAGAGACAGGATCTTACTTTGTTGCTCAGACTGAAGTACAGTGATGTTATCATAGCTCATTGCAGCCTCATACATCCCCCTCAACGAATCCTCCTTCCTCAGTCTCTGGAGTAGCTGAGGCCATGGGTGCATACCATCATGCCTGGCTGATGTTTTTACTTTTTGTAGAGATGGAGTCTCCCCATGTTGCCTAGAATTGTCTCAAACTTCTGGGCTCAAGCAATCCTCCCATATTCTCCTCCCACAGTGCTGAGATTATAGGTGTGAGCCACCACACTTGGCCGAATATTAACATATTAAAAATGAATTCTAATAGCTCTCCAATGCCTTTGTGGAGTGGAGGAAATTTGAATATAGGTTGTATGTTAGGTGATGTTATTTTATTATTGTGGTTGTGGAGAAGAATGTCTTGTTTGCAAGAGATGAGTGCTGAAGTGTTGAGAGAAGTGTCAGAATATTGGCAATTTATTTCCAGAGAGTATGTGGAGTTAGGCAAACTGCAAAGTTAGAAGGAACGGTCTCCACAATACTGCCCTCACTTTAGACGTAAAATTCGAATTAGAAGATTTCCCCAAATCACCTCCATGAAGAAGAGTTATTAGATGCAACAAACAAAAGAATTAGTATTTTGAGAATTGAAAAATGGAACAATCTCAAATAAATATAAAATAGGTATACTTGAGATATGCTAGTAACAATCAGATGTTTTTATTCTAGACTAGAATAAGAAGGATAGGAGAAAATATTAAAAGAAATTACCCAAATGTGATTCAATGCTGTTTTTATAGTTGTTAGGGCTCCTAACCCTGCACTTTGGAAAACAATGAACTAATTTAATTCTTCACCCTATGTAAAACTCCTCTCTACAATTTCCAGATAAGCCATCATCTTTTCTATACCTTTAGTTGCAAAGAACATGAACTGATGAAGCAGAATATTCCATCTTCAGACAATTCAATTGGTTAGAAACTTTTTAAATGTTTGATTAAAATCTACTTCCTTGTAACTTTCAATTCTTGGACCATATTCTGGAATACAGTGAATAAGTGACATTCTTCCCTGCATATGACAACCCATTAATTACACAAAAATAGACACCTATTTTTTTTTTCCAAAAATCCTCCAAGTTCACTATTCTCAGCTCCTAAAATTTTGTCTCATCAATTGTTTTTCAGATCTTTTTACTGACTTAATGCTTCTCTCAGGAATTCACTCCAATTTGACAGCATTCTGCCTAGTGAATTAACTGTTGCAGTATCTTTTTTGGATTCCCCACTCTGTTTTCAAGCTTAATCATAATCTCCTTAGTGTTATGTCATTCTCACTTTGCCACTTTCCCTCTGATATCATTTTCATCACTGCTTTTGTTTCTTCAATTGCCATATGAGGTTTATTAGCATTTGCTTCAGGACTATTGTGAAAAAAAATGCAATTGTTTGTAAAAAGCTGAACATAAAGCCTGCTATTTAGTAAGTGCCCAATAATGGTAACTATTATGATAAATAATGAATACAATGGATCAATTTGAGTTTTCTATGAGATTAGTTTACAGTATGTGAAACTTTTAAAATCCTATTGAGAATGTGGAATAGGTTTATTACCAAGTTGGCCATCTGCAGAAAATTCCTTACCAAAAGGGAATATGTTGGGTGAAGCCCAGAAAATTAAAGAATAGGAAAATCAGCAGGGCCTCAAGATGGATGGTTAAACTAGCAGGAGGTGGATTATGCTTACTACCTGAATGATGAAGCAATCTGTATACCAAGCCTCCATGACACAAAATTTACCTATAGAAACATCTGCACATGTACCCCAGAAATTAAAAGTTAAAAATAAAAAAGAAAACTGTGCCAAGCATGGTGGCTCATGCCTGTAATCCTAGCACTTTAGGAGGCTGGGGCGGGCGGGTCACTTGAGGCCGGAAGTTCGAGACCCAGCTGACCAACATGGAAAAACCCCGTCTCTACTAAAAATACAAAATTAGCTGGGTATGGTGGTGCATGCCTGTAATCCCAGCTACTCAGGAGGATGAGGCAGGAGAATCACTTGAATCCAGGAGGCAGAGGTTGTGGTGAGCCGAGATCACACCATTGCACTCCAGCCTGGGCAATAAGAGTGAAACTCCGTCTCGAAAAAAAAAAAAGAAGAAAAAAAAGAAAAAGAAAATTGGCCTAGTTTGATATGAGTGCACTTCATGAACCTGATTGGTCTTAAAGTAATATTTTGATTCTTCTTATCATTTCTATTAGGTATTTTGTTTCAGAATGTATTATTTGTCTGGGCCATGGGCCTTAAGTCTTTTAGGGAACCTGGGGTCTCAGTTACAGCCTCTTCACTGAGCTTGCATTTCAAGTATCACATCCTTTTTATTTCAACACAATGCTCCCGGATGGGGGGCACAGAAGCACAATGGGTTAGAGTGTTTCACTTTCTAAATGTATTACTCTACTGCCCCAATTAACAAACTAATCTTCCTTCTTTCTTTTACCCTAAACATTAAAAAGCACTTTTATGTTCCTTGTAGATTCCGGATATTAGCCCTTTGTCATATGGATAGATTGCAAAATTTTTCTCACACTCTCTAGGTTGCCTGTTCACTTAGATGATAGTTTCTTTTGCTGTGCAGAACTCTTTAGTTTAATTAGATCCCATTTGTCAATTTTTGCTTTTGTTGCAATTGCTTTTGGCAATTTTGTCATGAAATCTTTGCCTGTGCCTATGTCCTGAATGATATTGCCTAGATTTTCTTCTAGGGTGTTTTATACCTTTGGTTTTACACTTAAGTCTTTAATCCATCTTGAGTTAATTTTTTTTGTTGTTGTTTTTTGAGATGGAGTTTTCCTCTGTCACCCAAGCTGGAGTGCAGTGGCATGATCCATCTTGAGTTAATTTTTGTATAAGATGTAAGAAAGAGGCCCAGTTCAATTTTCTGCACATAGCTAGCCAGTTCTCCCAGTACCATTTATTAAACAGGAAATCTTTTCCCTACTGCTTGTTTTTGTCAGGTTTGTTGAAGATCAGATGGTTGTAGATGTGTGGTCTTATTTCTGAGATCTCTGTTCTGTTCCATTGGTCTATGCGTCTGTTTTTGTACCAGTACCGTGCTGTTTTGTCTACTTTAGCCTTGTAGTATAGTGTGAAGTCTGGTAGCATGATGCCTCCAGGTTTGTTCTTTTTGTTTAGAATTGTCTTGGCTATGTGAGCTCTGGGTCATATTGGGGAATGGGTTTGGAGGAAGGAGAGCACTAAAGTAATAGCTAATGCACACTGGGCTTAATACCTGGGCGATGGGTTGATAGGTGCATCAAACCATCATGGCACATGTTTACCTATGTAACAAATTTGCACATCCTGTACATGTACCCCGGAACTTAAAATAAAAATAAAAATTTATTTTTAAAAAGCACTTTTATTCTTGTATTTTGCCTTAGGCCTTATCTTGATGCTACCCACATTATTTGACCATTAGCAGTGTACATAGTGAAAAATATATTGCAAAGGATGCCTCTCATCTGTAATGTGGGGATGGAAATACCTACCCTGCCTAAGTCACAGTGGTTTTGTAAAGACCCAATATCATAACGGCTGTGAAAGAACAACATAATCTTAAAACACTGCATTAATGGTAAGTCAAATTATTATGTCGTAGACATTCTTTCTTATGCTTATCTATTTCAATCCCTTCATATATATTTTCTCCTCAAAATTCTACATTAGCAATAACTGGAAAAATGAATACAGGCATTCTCATTTCATTACACCTTAATTTATTGCACTATTGTATTTCACTTTTTTTTAATACAAATTGAATGCTTATGGCAATCCTGAATCAAGCAAGTCTATTGGTGCCATTTTTTCCCAAGAGCATATGCTCATTTCTTATCTCTCTGTCACATTTTGGTAATTCATATATTTCAAACGTTTTCATTATTTTTATATCTGTTATGGTGATCTGTGATAAATAGTCTTTCATGTTACCAATGTAATTATTTTGGTTGAGGTTACAGTGAATCACAGCCGTGAATCACAGCCATGTAAGATGGTGAACTTAATTGATAAATGTTGTGTGTTCCGACTGCTCTATGGACGAGCTGTTCCCCCATCTCTCTCTCTCCCCTTTGGCCTCCCTATTCTCTAAGACACAACAATATAGAAATTAGGCCAATTAATAGCCCTACAGTGACCTATAAGTTTTCAGATGGAAGGAAGAGTCACAGGTTTCTCACTTTAAATCAAAAGCTAAAAATGATTAAGCATAGTCAGGAATGCAAGGTGAAAGCCAAGATAGGCTGAAAGCTAGGGCTATTGCACCAAACAGCTAGCCACATTGTGAATGCAAAGGAAAAGTTCACAAAGGAAATTAAATGCTGAGCTACTCCAGTGAATGAACAAATGGTAAAAAAGTGAAACAGTCTTATTGTTGATATGGAGACAGTTTTAGTGGTCTGGATAGAAGATCAAACCAGCCACAACATTCCTGTAAGCCAAAGCCTAATCCAGAAAAAGGACCTAACTCTCTTCAATCTTATAATGGCTGAGAGAGGAAAGGAAGCTGCAGAAGGAAAGTTTCAAGCTAGCAGAGGTTGGTACACAATGTTTAAGGAGTAAAGTCATCTTCATAACAAAAAAGTACAAGGTAAAGCAGCAAGTACTGATGTGGAAGTGTCTGTAATTTATCCAGAAGATCAAGCTAAGATCTTTGAAGAAAATATTGAAACTAAGCAAGAGGTTTTCAATGTAGACAATGAAACAGTTTTATATTAGAAGAAGCTGCCATCTAGGACTTCCACAGGTAGAGAGAAGTCAATGTTCAGCTTTAAAACTTTCAAGGACAAGCTGACTCATTTGTTAAGGGCTAATGCAGCTAGTGAATTTGAGTTGAAGGCAATGCTCACTCACCATTTCAAAAATCCCAGGACCCTTAAGAATTGTGCTCAGTCTATTCTGCCTGTGCTTTATAAATGAATGAACAAAGCCTGAATGACAGTGTATCTGTTTGCAACATGGTTTACTAAATATTTTAAGACCACCGTTGAGGGCTTCTACTCAGAATAAAGATTCCTTTCAAAATATTACTGTATATAGATAATGCACCTGGTTGCCCAAGAGATGTACACGATGATTAATGTTGGCTTCATGGCTTCTAACACAACATCCATTCTGCAGTCCATGGATCAAGAGGTAATTTTGACTTTCAGGTCTGACTATTTAAAAAATACATTTCATAAGGCTATAGCTTCCATAGACAGTGATTTCTCTGATGGATCTAGGCAAACTAAATTGAGAGCCTACTGGAAAATATTCACCATTTTAGATGCCATTAAGACTATTTTTCAGTCATGCTCCAACGTCAAAACACCAACATTCATAGGAATTTGAAAGAAGTTGATTCCAACCCTCAAGGATGACCTTGAGGAGTTCAATATTTCAGTGGAGGAAGAAGCTGAAGTTTTGCTGGAAATAGCAAGGGAACTATAGTTAAAAATGGAGCCTGAAGATGTGATTGAATTATTGCAATCTCATAAGAAAACCTGAACTGATGAGGAGTTTCTTCTTATGGATAAGCAAAGAAAGTGGTTTACTGCAATTGAACTACTCTTAATGAAGATGCTGTGAACATTGTTGAAATGACAACAGAAGATTTAGAATATTACATAAACTTAGTTGATAAAATAGTGTCAGGGTTTGGGAGAGCTGACTCCAATTTTGCAAGTTCTATAGTGAGTGAAAGGCTATCAGACAGCATTGAATGCTACAGAGAAATCTTTTGTAAAAGAAAGAGTCAAATATATGTGGCAATCTTCATTATAGTCATACATTAAGAAATTGCCTGATCAGTCAGCAGCCATTGACATTGAAGCAAGACCCTCCACCAGCAAAATGATTATGACTTAAAGGTGCAGTGGCTCATGTGTGTAATCCCAGCACCTTGGGAGGCTAAGGCAGGAGGATTGCTTGAGACAAGGATTTGAGACCAGCCTGGGCAATATAGTGAGACCTGTCTCTTAAAAACATTAAAAAGAATAGTCAAGCATAGTGGCACGTGCCTGTAGTCCTTAGGTACACAGGAGGCTGAGTGGGGAAGATTGCTTGAGCCTAGGAGTTTGAGAGTACAGTGAGCTATGATTGCACCATTATACCCCAGACTGGACAACAGGGTAAAACCCCATTTCTCATAAGCAGGCAGGCCACACCTGGTAGTGATTCCACTCCAGTATTTCTGTTTCTGCCTGAACCCATCTGGTGGCTGTATCCTCCTGTTTCCCTGGGAAATATGTGGATGGCAGATTAGTCAATTCCACCTATCTCTGCTCCTCAGAGCCAGGCAGGCCACACCTGCTGGAGCTACCAGCCAAGAAGTCCTGCTTATGCCTAAACTCAGCCAGTGGGGTAGCCTCCTGTTGCCCCAGAAAACACCCAGAGAGCAGAGAAGGTGACTCCACCCATCCGTGTCACTGATAGCCAGGTGGGCCACACCTGCTAGAGCTTCCAGCCCAGCTGTCCTGCTTCTGTCTGAACTCAGCAGGCAGGTGCAATCCCATGTTTCCTCGTGAAGCATCTGGACAGCACGTTAGATGAGCCCACCCCTGTAGCTCCTAGCTGAATGGAACTTGCTGACTTGCATAATGTCTAAGCAGTGGCAAGGCCTTACTCTCGGATCACTGATGGAAGTGAAATGCTTGGGTTCATGGGCCTATGGAGGAGTGGTGTGTGCCTGCTTCTGCAGGGCATGCCTGTCAAGGATATGGCCAGTCTGTCAACCGTGGCCTCTGCCTGAGGGAGCACTGTAGATTAGAGCACCTAACAAAAGAAATGTGGGCATGGAGTCGGTGATCAGAAGGGGCAACTCCAAGGCCTAGGAGCAGACCAGGTGAGGGGGCCATCTCTCTCACCACCCACCACAGAGCACTACTACCAAATGCATTAAAACGCAAAAAAGCCATGCAGCAGAATAAGAGCCTATCTGCCAGCTAACATTGTTATGCACCACCTACTGGATTGCAGCCCAAAATACAAGACTAAAATATTTTGCCAGTATACAGTGCCTGTGAAAACTAAGGCAAAGGTCCAGCCACAAATAAACACTTTGTACAGAGCACTGACCCTCTGAAAACACCCAGAAACAAAGCCAACTGAGTATACTCAATCCACATCATAGTTAGAAGAATGTCAGCCCTTCCACGTGAGAAAGAATCAATGCAAGAATTCTGGAAACTCCATAAGCCAGTGTGCCCCCTTACCGGCAAACAGACACTCTGGCCCCTCAGGAATGGTAATTAGCTAGATTGAGATGACTGAAGTGATGAACATAGAATTTAGAATCTGGATGGTAAGGAAGCTCAATGGGATCAAGGAGAAAGTTGAAACCCGATCCAAGGAATTCAGTAAAACAATCCGGGAGCTGAAAGATGAAATAGCCATTTGAAGAAAGAACCAACCTGAACTTCTGGAGCTGAAAAATTTACTTCAAGAATTCCACAACACAATTGGAAGTATCAACAGCAGAATAGATCAAGCTGAAGAAAGAATCTCGGAGCTTAAAGACTGGCTCTTCAAATAAGCTCTCTCATACACATATAAAGAAAAAAGAATTTTACAAAATGAACAAAACCTTCAATAAATATAGGATTATGTAAAAAAATTAAATCTACAACTCATGGGCATTCCTGAAAAGGAGTAAGTAATTTGGAAACCATATTGAAGATATTGTTCATAAAAATTTCCCTAAAGTTGCTAGAGAGAACATACAAATTCAAAAAATATAGAGAACCCCTGAAAGATACTACAAAAAATGACCACCCCCAAGGCACACAGTCATCAAATTCATCAAAGTCAAGGCAAAAGAAAAAATCTTAAAGGCAGCTAGAGAGAAAGGTCAGGTCACCTACAAAGAGTGCCCCATCAGGCTAGCAGCAGATCTCTCGGCAGAAACCCTACAAACCAGAAGATAGTGGGAGCCTCTTTACAGCATTTTTAAAGAAAAGAATTTCAACCAAGACTATCATACTTCACCGAACTAAGCTTCATAAGAGAAAGAGAAATAAAAATCCTTCTCAGAGAAGCAAGCACTAAGGGATATGTTATTAACAGACAACTCTTACAAGAGGTCCTGAAAGGAGCATTAACATGGGAACAAAAGACCAAAACCTACCTCAAAAATACTCTCAAGCACAAAGCCCACCAACAATAAAAAGAAACTACACCATCAAGTCTACAAAACCAAGTTAGCTAACAACATGATGACAGGATCAAAATCTTGTATATCAATACTAACCCTGAATGTAATCTAAGCACCCCACTTAAAAGACACAGAGTGGCAAACTAGATAAAAAAGACAAGGTCCAACAGTCTACTCTTTTCAAGAGATGCATCTCACATGTAATGACACCCATAGGCTCAAAGTAAAGGAACAGAGAATAATCTACCAAGCAAAGAGAAAACAAAAAGGAGCATTATTCTTTTTTTTTTTTTTTTTTTTTGAGACGGAGTCTTACTCTGTCGCCCAGGCTGGAGTGCAGTGTCGCAATCTCGGCTCACTGCAAGCTCCGCCTCCCGGATTCACGCCATTCTCCTGCCTCAGCCTCTCCAAGTAGCTGGGACTACAGGCACCCGCCACTACGCCTGGCTAATTTTTTTTTTTTTTTGGAATTTTTAGTAGAGACGGGGTTTCACTGTGGTCTCGATCTCCTGACCTCGTGATCCGCCGGCCTTGGCCTCCCAAAATGCTGGGATTACAAGCATGAGCCACCACGCCCCTCCAGGAGCATTATTCTTTTACCATATAAAATAGATTTTAAACCAACAATAATCAGAAAGAAGAAAGAATGGCTGTACATAATGATAAAGGGTTCATTTCAATAAGAAAGTTTAACTATCTTAAACATATATGTTTATACTCAACATAGGAGCAAACAGAGTCATAAAACAAGATCTTCTTGACTTATAAAAAACTTAGCCACACAATAATAGTGGGGGACTTTGACACCACACTAACAGCATTAGACACATTATTGAGGCAGGAAACTAAAACAAATTCTGGACTTAAACTCAACACTTGACCAATTGGACCTAACAGACATCTAGAGAGTACTTCACCCAACAAATACGGAATACATATTTTTGTCATCCGTATGCAGAATATATTCTAAGATCTACCATATGCTCAGACATAAAGCAAGTCTCAATAAATTTTAAAAAGTTGAATGCATACCAAGTGTGCTCTTGGAACACAGTGCAATAAAAATAGAAATCAATAATAAGAAAATCTCTCAAAACTACACAAAACATGAAAATTAAACAACTTGCTTCTGAATAACTTTGGGGTAATCAATGAAATTAAGATAAATTTAAAAATCATTTGAAATTAATGAATATAGAGACACACCTTACCAAAACATTTGGGATGCAGCTAAAACAATGTTAAAAGGAAAGTTTATGTGCTAAACACCTTTATCAAGAGGTTAGAAAGCTCTCAAATTAACTACTTAAAAGCATAACTGGAGAAACTAAAGAAAAAAATACAACATTCCAGCTTCAAAGCTAGTAGAAGAAAAGAAATAACCAATATCAGAGAACAACTAAAAGAAACTGAGACCCAAAAGTCCACACAAATGATCAGTAAAACTAAAAATTTAAAAGAATAAACAAGCTTGATGGACTGTTAGCTGAATTAACAGCTGTTAGCTGAATTAACAATTAAGAAAATGAAAAAAAGATCCAAATAAGTGCAATCAGAAATGACAAAGACAACATTACAACCAATTCCATGCAAATACAAAATATCCTCAGGGATTATTTATGAACACCTCCATGCATAAAAATTTAAAAATCTAGAGAAAATGCGTAAATTCTTAGAAACACACAACTTCCCAAGATTGAATCAGAAAACAAGTGAAAACCTGAACAGACCCATAACAAGTTCAGAAGTTGAGTCAGTAATAAAAATCTTACCAACCAAAAGGAGCCCTAAACTAGATGGATTTACAGTAAAATTCTACCAGATGTACAAAGAAGAACTGATACCAATCACAGTGAAACTATTCCAAAAAGTTGATAGGAGGGGTTTCTCCCTAATTCATTCTGTAAAGCCAGCATCATCCTGATAGCAAAACACGGCAGAGACACAATGAAAAAAGAAAATTCAAGCCAATATCCCTGATGAACATAGGTACTCAACAAACTGAATCCAGAAGCACATGAAAAGGTTAATTCACAGTGGTCAAGTAGGCTTTGCTTTGGGAATACAAGGTTGGTTCAACACATGCAAATCAATAAATGTGATTCACCACATAAACAGAATCAAAGACAAACACCATATGATTACCTCAATAGATGGGAAAAAAAGTCTTAGATAAAATCAATCATTCTTCATGATAAAAATCCTAAATCAATTAGGCATTGAAGAAACATACCTCGAAATAATAAGGGCCATCTATGACAAGTGCACAGCCAGCATCATACTGAATCAGCAAAAACTGAACCATTCCCCTTGAGAACTGGAACAAGGCAATGATGTCTACTCTCACTACTCCTATTCAACACAGTACTGGAAGGCCTACCCAGGGCAATCAGGGAAGAAAAAGAAATAAAAGGCATCCAACCAGGGGAATAACAAGTTAATCTATCTCTCTTTGCTGACAATATGATTCTATACCTAGAAAACTCCAAAGATACCACCCAAAGGCTCCTGGAACTAATAAACAAATTTGGTAAAGTTTTAGGATACAAGATAAGCTATAGAAAGCAGTAGAATTTCTATACACCAATAACATTCTAGATGAGAATCAAATCAAAGACACAATCTCATTTATAATAACCACAAATGAAATGAAATACCTAGGAGTCTATCTTACTAAGGAGGTAAAAGGCATCTTCAAGGAGAACTACAATACATTGCTGAAAGAAACCAGAGATGACATAAATAAATGGAAAAATATTCCATGCTCATGGATTGGAAGGATTAACAGAGTTATTAATGGCCATACTGCCCAAAGCAATTTATATGTTAAATGATATTCCTACCAAAATACCAACAACTCACAGAACCAGAGAAATCTCTTCTAAAATTCATTTGGAACAAACAAACAAACAAAAAGCCTGTGTATTAGTCTGTTTTCACACTGCTGATAAACACATACCCAAGGCTGGGCAATTGGCAAAAGAAATAGTTTTAATTGGACTTACAGTTCTATGTGTCTGGGGAAGGCCTCACAATCACGGCAGAGAGCAAGAGGCACTTCTTTCATGGCAGCAGCAAGACAGAATGAGGAGGAAGCAAAAGTAGAAAACCCAGATAAACCCATCAGATCTCATGAGACTTATTTGCTATCACAAGAATAGCACAGGAAGGACCCACCTCCATGATTCAGTTACCTCCCACTTGGTCTCTCCCACAACATGTAAGAATTCTGGGAGATACAATTCAAGTTGAGATTTGGGTGGGGGCACAGCCAAATCATATTATTCTTCCCTGGCCCCTCCCAAATCTCATGTCCTCACATTTCAAAACCCATCATGCCTTCCCAACAGTCCCCCAAAGTCTTAACTCATCTCAGTATTAACTCAAAAGTCCACAGTCCAGTGTCTCATCTGAGACAATACAAGTCCCTTCTGCCTATGAGCCTGTAAAATTAAAAGCAAGTTAGTTACTTCCTAGATACCATGGGAGTACAGGCATTCGGTAAATACAGCCATTCCAAATGGGAGAAATTAGCCAAAACAAAGGGGCTATAGGCCCCATGCAAATCTGAAATCCAACAGGGCAGTCAAATATTAAAGTTCCAAAATGATATTTGACTCCATGTCTTGCATCCAGGTCATCCTGATGCAAGAGGTGGGTTCTCATAGTCTTGGGCAGCTCTGCCCCTGTGGCTTTGCAGGGTACAGCCTCCCTCCTGGCTGCTTTCATGGGCTGGCATTGAGTGCCTGTGGCTTTTCCAGGCACATGGTGCAAGCTGTTGGCAGATGTACCATTCTAGGGTCTGGAGGACAGTGGCCCTCTTCTCACAGCTCCACTAGATGGTGCCCCAGTATGGACTCTGTGTGGGGGCTTCAATCTCACATTTCCCTTCCGCACTGCCATAGCAGTTCTCCACGACGGCCCCACCTCTGCAGCAAACTTTTGCCTGGTTATCCAGGTGTTTCCATACATCTTCTGAAATCTAGGTGGAGGTTCCCAAACCTCAATTCTTGACTTCTGTGTACCCACAGGCTCAATGCCACGTGTAAGCTGCCAAGGTTTGGGGCTTCCATCCTCTGAAGCCACGGCCCGAGCTGTACCTTGGCCCTTTTTAGTCGTGGCTGGAGTGGCTGGGACGCAGGACACTAAGTCCCTAAGCTGCACACAACACTGGGACCCTGGGCTTAGCCACCGAAACAATTTCTTCCTCCTATGCCTCTGGGCCTGTGATGAGAAGGGCTGGCATGGTGAAAACCTCTGACATGCCCTGGAGACATTTTCCCCATTGTATTGGGAATTAACATTCGGCTCCTCCTTACTTACCCAAATTTCTGCAGCCAGCTTAAATTGCTCCTCAGAAAAAGGGATTTTCATTTTTATCACATTGTCGGGCTGCAAATTTTCCAAACTTTTATGCTCTGCTTCCCTTATAAAACTGAATGGCTTTAACAGCACCCAAATCACATGTTGAGTGCTTTGCTGTTTAGAAATTTCTTCTGCCAAATACCCTAAATTATCCCTCTGAAGTTCAAAGTTCCACAAATCTCTAGGGCAGGGGCAAAATGCCGCCAGTCTCTTTGCTAAAACATAACAAGAGTCACCTTTGCTCCAGTTCTCAAAAAGTTCCTCATTTCTATCTGAGATCACCTCAGCCTGGACTTTATTGTCCATATTGCTATCAGCATTTTGGGCAAGGCCATTCAACAGGTCTCTAGGAAATTCCAAACTTTCCCACATTTTCCTTTCTTCTACTGAGCCCTCCAAACTGTTCCAGCCTCTACCTGTTACCCAGTTTCAAAGTCGCTTCCACATTTTAGGGTATCTTTTCAGCAACACCCCACTCTACTGAAACCAATTTACTGCATTAGTTTGTTTTCACACCGTTGATAAAGACACACCCAAGACTGGGCAATTTACAAAAGAAAAAGGTTTAATTGGACTTACAGTTCCAGGTGGTTGGGGAAGGTGTCATCATCATGGTGGAGGGCACTTCTTACATGGTGGCAGCAAGAGAGAATGAAGAGGAAACAAAAGCAGAAATCCCTGATAAACCCATCTAATGTCCTGAGACTTATTCACCGTCACGAGACTAGCACATGAAAGACCTGCCCTCATGATTCAATTACCTCCCACTGGGTCCCTCCCACAACAATGTGGGAATTCTGGGAGATACAATTCAAGCTGAGATCTGCGTGGGGTCACAGCCAAACCATATAAGCCTAAGTAGCTAAAGCCTTTCCAAGAAAAAAGAAAAAAGCTAGAGGCATCACATTGCCCAACTTGAAATTATACTATAAGTTTACAGTACTCAAAGAGCGTGGTACAGATACAAAAACAGACACATAGACCAATGGAACAGAATAGAGAGCCCAGAAATAAACACACAACTACAAACATTTGACCTTTGACAAAATTAACAAAAATAAGCAATGGGAAAAGGACTCTTTATTCCATAAATGGTACTAAGATAACTGGCTAGCCATATGCAGAAGAATAAAACTGGGCCTTTACCTCCTACCATGTATGAAAATTAACTCAAGATGAATGAAAAATTTAAATGTAAGACCGCTTAAACTATAACAAAATCCTAGAAGGAAACCTAGAAGATGCCCTTCTTTACATTTGTTTTCTCAAAGAATTTATGGCTAAGTCCTCAAAAGCAACTGTAACAAAAATGAAAATTGGTAAGTGGAACCTAATTCAACTAAAGAGCTTCTGCCCAGCAAAAGAAAGCATCAACAGAGTAAACAGTCTGCAGAATGGGAGAAAATATTTGCGAACTATGCATCTGACAAAAGTCTAATATCCAGCATCTACAAGGAACTTAAATCACGAAGCAAAAACAAATAATCCAATTTAAAAATGAGCAAAAGGACATGAACTGACATTTCTCTAAAGAAGATACACAAGTGGCCAACAAACATATGAAAAAATGCTCAGCATCACTCGTCAACAGACAAATGCAAATAAAAACCACAATGAGATAGCATCTTACACCAGTCAGAATGGCAAGTATTAAAAAGTCAAAAACAACACATGTTGGCAAGGCTGTGGAGAGAGTGGAGTGCGTTTACACTGTTGGTGGGGATGCAAACGAGTTGAGCCATTGTGGAAAGCAGTTTTGAGATTTCTCAAAGAACTTAAAAGAGAACTACCATTCCACCCATCAATTCCACTACTAGGATATACCAAAGGCAAATAATTCATCCTGTCATAAAGTCCCATGCACCCATATGTTCACTGCAGCACTACTCACAATAGCAAGGACATGGAATCAATCAAAGTGCCCATCGACAGTGGACTGGAAAAATAAAATGTGGTACTTGGTACTTATAAGCCATGTAATACAATACAGCAATAAAAAAGAACAAAATCATGCCCTTTGCAGCATCATAGATGGCGTTGGAGGCCATTAGCCTAAACAATCTAACTCAAAAACAGAAAACAAAATACACAATGTTCTCACATATAAGTGGAAGTTAAACATTGAATGTACGTGATTGTAACGACAGGAACAATAGATACTACGGATCACTAGAAAGGGGAGGGCCATGGGTTGAAGAACCACTTGGTGGGTACTATGCTTACGGCCTGGGTGGTAAGATCTTTGGGACCCCAAACCTCAGTATCGTGTAGTTTACCCACGTAACAAATCTGCGTGTGTACCCTTTAATCTATAATAAAAGTTGAAATTTTAAAAAAAGATTACGATTCACTGAAGACTCAGATGATCATTAGCATTTTTAGCAATAGAGTGTTTTAATTACAATATGTATTATTTTAGACATAATGCTATTTCACACTTAATAAACTATGATATAGTGTAAACATTAACTTTTATATGCACTGGGAAACCAAAAATTGTGTGACTCACTTTACTTTGATGTGTGTTTTATTGTGGTTGTCTGGAATCAAACTTGCAGTATCTCTGAGGTATGCTTGTAACATTGTTTATTTTATTTTAATGTTTATCCAGAGGGCTTTCATGCATATTATCTCATTTAATTCTCACTAACATTGTAAATACTAGTTAGAATAGAAATGAATATCGCCATTGCATAGATAATGGCACACATGTTCCAAAAATTAGAAGGCTTGCCAATTCTCCACAGACATCAAATGATGGAATAAATGTAAATTTACTACTTCTGCCTTCTAGTCCTACCCCCGGGGTTCATTGCATACGTTGACCCACGATGTTTGTATGCCCAAATTAAAACTCATTTGTCCTGTCTGGACAAACCTGGAGGAGTTACCTTTCTTTTTTTCCAATCCCTGTCAAGAGCATGCACTTAAATTCAAGGGAAAATCCAGCTGATAAATAAATTTACTCTGAGGTATGAAGGGCTCAAGAGACTGCTGAATGTGATAACCCTCCCAGGTATATTTTCATTTTTAACATAGAACTTTTCAGCAACTCCTGGCAGTGTGCTAAAAGCTGGAGGCTTGATTTTTTTTTGGAGGAAATTTGTCCCAGAGTCCCTCAGAGCTCTCCATCTGAACAGCTGAATGGTTTTGCAACTACTAAAACAAAGTTCATGGCAGCGCCTTGGGATACAAATTCATGTTGCACAAGAGCCTGCTGCTAAGATGAAGTTACCTGTATCTCAGAAACATCCCCATGAGCTCTGCCACCATAATCATATGACCCCAGAATCCCCTGGTGCAATATTTCACATTTTCACATTCAGTCTTCTTTCAGGTATGGATTTTGAACATATTTCAGCCTGGTAATAGGGCAATTTGGATTCGTTCATTTACTTCATGGTAAAAGATTCCAAAGAATAAATGGACTATTGTTTTTAAAAAGGGAAATAATAAGAAATATATTGATTGAGCCACATTTAATGATATTTTAAAAATCAGCAAATTCTGGCACCTGAACACAACGTCTGCCATGCTCACTGTATCTGCTCGAATATCTGATACTTTTCATACCTGTGATCTGGAAACAACAGAGTGAGGGATCAGTGAAACTGGCAAACGTGGCCACAGAGGGTAACAAAAAATAACTGACATTAACTGAGCACTAATTATGAGCCAGGGACTGTGCTAAGCACTTTACGTACATGACCTTGTGCAATACTCTCAAAATCTCTATGGGGTGGGCTCTATTGCTATTCCAGTTTTATAGATGAGAAAGTAAAGATTTAGAGAGTCTAATTAATTAACTTTCTCAAGAGGCAGATCATATAAATTCAGTTGTGTCTGACAGACAGTGAAGTTTATTTTTCATGAGTATATCATATAATCTTTCAAGGAAAAATAGCTTGCAAGTTGATGGAGATAAAGTTTCGTTTCAGGCTCGTTTTTGAAAGAATAAAGATGAAATTAGACTCTTCTTAGAATGCTGCCTCCACATGGGTAGAGAGCTATCCAGGGTGCTTCAAAGTCCAAAATAACAGAAAACATGAGTAAGACTTTGGCATTCAGTTGATTTCTCACACAGGCCAAGTCCTCTACTAGTAGACAGAGATGTTGGTTTAAATTTTGTGGTATAAGATTTAAAATGAGACATTAATTTTAAAGAGGTAGCAAAACAAAACAAAACAGCCACAAAACAAATGTCGGCATGGGATCTAATGGTGTTGTTATATTCCATATAAAAGGCTTATTCAATAAAAGCCTTAAGAAACGTTGCAAAAGTCTGCACATAGGTTTGTAGGAGCACTTTCATTGCTTTGTTTATACTTTCTGCTTGTTCTGCACTTAGTACCTCATTCTGGCTATTTTCCCAGTGGAAACCAATCTCATTCCTCACTTTATTCTATAACTCAAATATTACTCATTTGTCAAACTCCAGCTTAAAGATGTCCCTAGCAGTTGACTTTTGGTAATGATCAACTTCATTCAAATCTTTCAGTACCTTGAGTCAGGTTTAGTCACACGAGCCTCATATTTAATTGTCTCCTATTGTAAATGTTAAGAACATAAACTCCTAAAAGACAGAGGCCATTTTTCTTTTTCTCTCACCTTTCACACATCTTCTAGTAATTCTACAGATAAGAGTAAACACTCAAGCATATTTTTAGATGTTATATACTAATGGCTCTGAATATAAAAACAAGCAACAAGATTAATTCAAAGACAAGCTGACAATTAGGTTACTTAAAATCCCAGATACTGCTGTATACATAGATTAGGCTAAAATTAAAATGACTGACAATACTAAAGGTTAGCAAGGACACGGAGCAACTGAAACTAGAAAATATTGTCAGTGGAGTTGCAAAATAGTTAAAATGATGCCACTGTTTTATGAAAATTTCTGACATTTTTAAGCAAAACTAAAAACACATCTACTTTGTGACCTAGCAGTTCCACTACTAGATATTTACTCAAGAGAAATAAAAATATATATCCACAAAAAGACCTGCGGCTGAATGCTTATAGCAGTTTTATTCATAGTAGTCAAAAACCAGAAACAGCTTGGTTATTCACCACATATAACAGATAAACAAACTGGAGTATATTTGTAGATTGTCATATTATCCAACAATAAGAAAGAAAAAAAACTACTTAAATACACATCCACATGGATGTGTCTTGAAAACCTTATGCGATTAAAAATATATGAGTCCATATATATAAAGCTTAATATATGAGTCCATATGTATAAAGCCTGAGAACAGGAAAACTTAATCTATAGTGAAAAAATAATTATAATAATGATTGGCTCTGGGAGATGGTGGTGGAGAGCTATTGAAAAAGCACATGAGGAGACTCGTTGGGTTGACAGTAATATTCTGTATTTTGACAAGGATTTGACTTGCACAGGTGTATATGTTTGTGTGAACTCACTGAATGATATCCAAACCATGCATGCATGCATGTCATTGCATATAAGTTTTACATAAAATAATAAATGAACATTGAAATGTAGTTAATAAGATGCATAGTAAAATATTTGTATATATGTCTCCAACTTACATTGAAATTTATCAAAAACTAAGATGGGTTGATGGATAAGAGAGTGATGCATAGGTATATAGGTAGTTGATGAATCAAAGAGAGTAAACTTAGTTGTGGAACCTGGGTGATAGATATTTGAATGTTCATGGTGAAATTCCTTCAGTTTTCAATATGATTGAAATGTCAATGATAAAGTGTTGAAAATAACGTTAATACGCATATACAAACATCTCAGTGATTCATTGGTTTGGTAGAATTAACAGATTCATTTTGATCTTACTCATTAATGGGAAAAGAATCATTAAAATATTTGAGGCTGTTCTGACAATCAACAGACATAACCCTTTATGCACCAACAGATATACACACACAAATACATATACATATATTTACACTTATATATCTTAAAAGCTATTAGAAATTTGAAAAGAAATTGATAGAAGTGCAATTGTCATTGAAGACTTTGGCAAAACTTTCAGATCAGAAATATACAACGGAAGAACGCTTTTATCTCAACCTATTACTGATTTCAAAGTCTGTCCCACTCTTCTGTCTTCACTTCAAAATTATGTTCCTGTAATTCATGGGCCACCTAAATTAGAATCATTTGGAATATTAATTAAATCTGCAGATTGCAAGAAGCACTCTATTAATCTCTAAGGGGTTGAGTCTAGAAATCTGTTCTAACAATTCTCATGTCTTGGAGCTTCGACCATTTATTGTGGTGAATAAGGAGATAGATCTATTTTCCTATGCTTATGCATTAGGGATTTTGGTTGAGAAGCAGTGCCACCAACTGTCAGCTTAGGTCATTCACCAGTCAATAATGTTGCATTTATATTTTTCCAGGTGTGGGAAAATAGGAGAATGGAAATAGAAAGGAGAGAAACAATTGGTGGATATGGGGGCAATTAGCAGAAAGATTTCTATCCTTAGAGTGCTGTCTTACTGATGGGTGACTGATAGCACGTGCCTACTGAAAATAGACTGATGAGAGAAATTGAACTATGCTCCGTAACTACTTGGTCTAACTGGGAAAACATGGTCTCCACTCTGCTAAAGATCAATTCCGAGAAGGAAGAGTTCACAATGTACCCTAAGATAATTCATAAATTGAAGAGGGAAAAAGAACTGTCTTAGTCCCTCCAGGATGTTATAACAAAGTAACATAGACTGGGTGGCTTATAAACAATAACAATTTATTTCTCACAATTTTGCAGGCTGGGAGTTTGAGATCAGGGTGCTAACATTGTTGGATTTGGTGAGGACCCTTTTCTGGATTGCATGTAGACTGCCAACTGCTTGTTGTGACTTAATATAGTAGACAGTCAGAGAGCTCTCTGGGCCCTCTTGTATTATTTATTTATTTATTTTAGAGATGGGATCTCACTCTGTTGCCCAGGCTGGAGTGCAGTGGCACAAACATAGCTCACTGTAACCTAAAAATCCTGGCCTCAAGCATTCCTCTTGCCTCAGACTCCCGAGTAGCTTGGACTATAAATGTGCTCCACCACTTGTACCACGCCTGGCTAATTAAAAAAAAAAAAAACAACTTTTTTTACAGACAGGGTATCCCTATGTTTCCAAGGCTGGCCTCAAACATTGGACTCAGCAATTCTTTCACCTTGTCCTTCCAAAGTTCTGGGATTACAGATGAGAGCCACTGTGTTTGGTCTGGGGCCTCTTTCATAAGCGCACTAATGCCATTCATGAGAGCTCCACCCTTCTGATCTAATCACCTCCCAAAGGGCCCACCTCCTAATGCCATCACATTGGGAATTAAGATGTCAACCTATGAATTATAGGAGGGACATAAATATTCAAACCATAACAAGAACAGAGAGAGAGAGAGAGAGAGAGAATAAAGGAAGACAGGAAGAAAAGAAGGCAGGAGGAGGAAGGAGGGAGGTGAAAGTAACCCTTGAAAGTGATGTGAATGCTCCAAGTAGAAGTATGTGCAAGCATTATCTATGTAATATTGTCCTGGTTAACTTCTCAGGTCCCCCACCTGTGCTATCAACAGCAGATCCAGTATCTGTGGAAAGCTGGATGAGGTCAGCTTGCTCCTGCTCCTCACTGCCACGTGGCACCACTGCTGATATTGACACTGGCCCTGCACCACACAGCAGCAGCCCTGTGTGCCCTGCGTAGAGTGCCTGTCTGAACCAGATTCCTACACTGTAAAAAGGATGAACTCATTCCCTCAGTCAAGGGTCATAAACTGGCCACCTGTGTGCCAAATCTGACCCTCAGTAGTGGTTTATTTGACAACACACATTTCATGGCTAACATTACTGTCTGTGTTTTACACACAGCCTCATAGAAGCCTTTATATCACCTGCCTGGTGTCTCGAGGCATTTGCGTTATAATCCTGGTCCTGGTGCTGGGTCTAATCAGAGAAGCAGCATGCTTTGACTCCCAATTACGGGGCTCTCTGAACTCGGGATTTTCAGGTGATATACACAGCCAGTTCGGAGAACTTTCTCCTGGAATGGGGCACCATTTCCATCTCTTCCCAGAGATCCATGCCAGGGGCTGGGCAGCTTTTTCATTTAATCTCTTGACACAGAAAAGTCCTGATTAAATCCTTTCTTTGAGTAGTAGTACTACATAGCCATGCAGCCTATACCCTCTACACTTCTGAGAGCCGTTATCTTCCATGACCACAAGTGTCCTCAGGTACCCTCCTGGACTGGTGGTAGAGAGGTTCTCACATTCAATGACTCAAATCAAAGTGAATTTCCTGGCACCTTTTCTCACTAGAGAAGATTATCTGTGACTGGGTTGCCTATAAGCCATATAGATACAAACTTTTATCTCTAATACCAAGTCTTAGAGGGATATATTAATATATCTAATAAATTTATTCTTAGACTTATTGTTTCATGGGCTAGTGAATCTTTGCTACTGGAGACAATATAGACTTGTCGGGTTTTTTAAAAAAAATTTGCCAAGCTAGCACATTAAAAAGATCTCCTAAGGCTATCATTTTATGAGGATGAATATAAACACTTCTGTGATAAACATCACCATAATAAACTGTTAAGTACAACTGCAAGTATACCCTTAGGGTAAATTCCTACAGTTAGAAATTTACCTTTTTGCCAGCTGCAGTGGCTCATGCCTGTAATTGCAGGACTTTGGGAAGTCGAGGAGGGAGGATTGCTTGAGGCCAGAAGTTTGAGACAGTCTGGGAAACATAGCAAGACCCCATCTCTACAAAACAAAACAAAAATAATTTAGGAAGGCATGGAAATGCAGGTCTGTAGTTCCAGCTACTTGGCTGAGGCAGGAAGATTGCCTGAGCCCAGGAGCTCGAGGCTGCAGCAGTGAGCAGTGATTGTGCCACTGCATTCCAGCCTGGGCAACACAGCAAGACCTTGTGTAAAAACAAAACAAAAAAAAATAAATAAATAACAAAACTGAGATTATTTTTAGTTTATTATTTTTGTTGTAATACAATTACTGAATTTTTTTCCTTTATTTTGTAATTGACTTGCTTTCTAACAATTTTATAAGATAATGTTTTTGCACTAGAAGTCACTGCTGAGTTAACAAAGTCTCCCAACACACTGAAGCAGCATTTTGAGAAACATGAGCTCAATCTCAATGTTTATTGCTTGCTTATTTCTCAGTATTATTATCACCTAATCTATGATCCCTTCCGTTTGAGAAAGATGAACGTGTGCAGCGTTGTACAAAGATAAATACGTACCTGTTTATCTTTCCTACAGCTCTCAGGTGAAGCTTTACTTATTTGGTGAAACAGTTAAAAATTTGGCTAAGGTCATGCTAGAATATAATTTATTGATTTCTATGAGTGTGGATACTTTTCTTCAATTTAAATTTATATTAGGAGAGATTTTAACCTTTAAGGTTTTCTACTGAAGTAGAATACCTTGTCATGTAGAGAATGTACAATGGCCATCTGCTCACTGTAAACAATCTTGTATTGCCCTCCCTGCCTCCTCCATCTGGCCCTTCTCACTGGGGCCACCTGCCCACAACATGCACTCCTGTGGCCTGCCTCTGCGTCCTGTAATTCTTACAGGGACCCGCCCCAGAGGAGGCCTGAGGCTTCCCAGAGCTGCTTGTGGAGGTGGTAGAAAGTCTACTTCTGGGATTCAGTATTAGAATTTCTATCATTCCTGCACCACAAAGCCACACTTGTAAACACTTCTGCCAGTAATAAAGCGGATGTTTTTGTCTTCATCTGGCTTCCACCATTAGCAATCTCTTAATTAGTTCCAAACTTAGTTGGGATAAGAGATCTTAATTTTCCCACCCTTTGAATCACTCAGAACTCATCTATTCAGTATACATTTACATATATACACATATATATACACATACATATATATACACACATATACACACACACACACACACACACACATATATATATATGGCCAGTTTTGAGAATTGTGGGTTAGATTTGGGGGAAGTGCTGATTAAGAGTTGAATCAGTGGAGGAAAGTGCCAAATATACTACAATTTACAACAAGAACTCTTAACAAAAATGCAGAGTGGATCTGCAGAGCAGGCAATATCAATAGACATATGTGAAGATGAATAGGAAAACTCTTAGGAGGATACGAGTTTCCGTAGCATTTTAAACCAAAGAGCGCTTTCAAATAGCAGAACAAAGGAAGAAGGGATGAATTTCAGTTACCAAAAGGTCCTAGAGATTTTTGCTGTTCACGAAAGGGTCACCAAAAAAGATGTCTCTAACCCAAATGGCAAAGACAACGCACTTATTCTCAGCGCTAACCCAGGCACTCACTGTTTCTCCTCTGCAAATTCATTTGCCCTGTTCCATGGGTGTGTTTTAGCAACTGCAATCTTTAAACTTGCAGATACTTTATATAAGCTACGAATTGAGCTTTTATGATCCACGAATATCATGGATTTACCACTTCCAGGGTGCTTGCAGTTGTAAATACACTTTGGTTTCAATTTTCGAGGCCATATTCTAACAGGCCACAAGATGGCGGTATTCCTCCGTACAAGCAGATCCTTAAAGTGACCTGAACCTCACAAGTTTAACAAAGTAGTCATTAGCCACATATGGCTATTTAAATTTAAATTTATTAAACTAAGGTAAAATAAAAAAAATTAATTCTTCAGTTGCACCAGCCACATATCAAGAACTCAATAGTCACATGAGGGCAGTGGCTACTCTATAGGACGGTGCGAAATAAAACATTTCCATTTTCACAAAGTTTTAAATTAGATTGTTTTCCCATTTTAAAAGGGTGGAGGCTTTAGAAAGTGCTGATTATTTCTATAATTTATAACACTGAACAAATGGAAACATTTAAATGTTCAGCAACAGAATACTGGTCATCTAAATTGTGATATAAATGATATAATGAAATATTACATAGCCATTAAGAATAATGTTTTCTTAAAATGTGAAGGATGCTCATGGTACAATTTTAGGGACAAAATAGGAGGAAGTAAAGGCATTTACGTATCTATAAATACATATATGAAATATATCATTCAAAATGTGGCAATTTTGTACTATACATACATACACATACCCTTGCATAGAAAGAAAGAAAGAGATCATAATATTACCAGAGATTAACTGTGAGTGGTAAAATTATGGAGGATTTTATTTTCCTTTTAGAACTTTCCTTTATTTTCCACTTTTCTCCCAAGATTAGAAAACAAGTATCAATCAAAAATTGCCATAAAAACAGTATAAAAGTTTTTGAACTTTAACAAAAGTTACATAACCTCTGAAAGATTCTGGTAATTCACTTTTTGAAAAACTTTAAAGCAGAACACACTCATAATCATGCATAATTATTATCACCAACGCAGTTTCCAAGATCCGTGATTCGTACCATGTTGCTCAGGCCTGCGATGGCGGTCTCTGATCCTCCCTACAGAGCTACAGTAGTTTAATACCCGAACCCGTATTCCATTCTCCGTGCAAACATTACGAAGCAAACTGGCAACACTTATATTGTCAAAACTGTCCTAAATGAGAGTCTCTTCTGAGTCCCTATTGCTACTCCTTAACTCACACACATTCTTTTTTCACTGGCACTTACAGAAATGAAGGAGGCTGTGTGCAGTGGCTCACACCTATAATCCCAGCTCTTCGGGACGCTGAGGCAGGAGGACTGCTTGAGGCCAGGAGTTCACGACCAGCCTGGGCAACGTAGCAAGATCCTGTCTCTAAAAAAAAAAAAAAATACACACACACAGACACACACACACACACACGCACACAAAAGTTCATGAAGATTCTGGTGCCTGGCTTAGGAAAGGAAGCTCAGACTCTACTGGACCCCTGTGCTTCTGTCTCTCCACTTCCTGCCTTTGGGCAGGGTGAGAGAAGCCCTAGATGCAGCAGGCAGCCTGCTCTGTGGGAGAGGTGGGCTTGGCTGGGATCAGAGCCTTACCAATTTGTAGGCTTATGTCTTATGTTCTGTAAGATTCAGGTTTTTTATTTCTAAAACGGAGGAAGCATGGGAGGCTTTTGTGGGATTGTAATACTTTAAGTGAATTGCCTGAATCATGGAAGAAATGGGTTTTTGTTTTATTATGTAGATGTTCATTCAATTAACAACCTCCTTTTTCCCCCTTTCATCAAATATTTTAAGCATGTGCTCTGTACCTGCTATGTGGTGTCACAAGCTAAAGTTAAAGAAGTAAACAATGTTTGCCCTCAAGAAGTTTAGTGTCTAGACCTGGGAGAGAGAAAATAGGAACTGGGGTAGATAGGATGTTAGAATGAGGTTTAGTGTTTATCTGGCTAAGGCAGGCTATATTTTCAATCTGTGTAGCTGTAGGTGTCATAGGCTTTGATTTCCTCTAGAATCTTTGTTTTAGTCAGGCCTCTGAGCCCAAGCTAAGCCATCATATCCGCTATGACCTGCACGTACACATCCAGATGGCCAGTTCCTGCCTTAACTGATGACATTCCACCATAAAAGTAATGAAAATGGCTTGTTCCTGCCTTAACTGATGACATTATCTTGTGAAATTCCTTCTCCTGGCTCATCCTGGCTCAAAAGCTCCCCTATTGAGCACCTTGTGACCCCCCACTCCTGCCGCCAGAGAACCCCCTTTGACTGTAATTTTCCTTTACCTACCCAAATCTTATAAAATGGCCCCACCCCTACCTCCCTTTGCTGACTCTCTTTTCGGATTCAGCCCCCCCTGCACCCAGGTGAAATAAACAGCTTTATTGCTCACATAAAGCCTGTTTGGTGGTCTCTTCACACGGATGCGCATGAAATTTGGTGCCGTGACTCAGATCGGGGGATCTCCCTTGGGAGATCAATCCCCTGTCCTCCTGCTCTTTGCTCCGTGAAAAAGATCCACCTACGACCTCAGGTCCTCAGACCCGCCAGCCCAAGGAGTATCTCACCAATTTTAAATCAGGTAAGCGGCCTCTTCTTACTCTCTTCTCCAACCTCTCTCACTATCCCTCAACCACTATTTCCTTTCAATCTTGGCGCCACCCTTCAATCTCTCCCTTCTCTTAATTTCAATTCCTTTCATTTTCTGGTAGAGACAAAGGAGACACATTTTATCAGTGGACCCAAAACTCTGGCGCCTGTCATGGACTCGGGAAGGCAGCCTTCCCTTGGTGTTTAATCATTGCAGGGACACCTCTCTGGTTATTCACCCAGATTTCAGAGGTGTCAGACCACGCAGGGACGCCTGCCTTGGTCCTTCACTCTTAGTGGCAAGTACCGCTTTTCTGGGGGGGAGCAACCCCCAACCCCTTCTCTCCCTGTCTCTACCCCTTCTCCGCTTTTCTGGGGGACAAGAACCCCCCACCCCTTCTCCTTCACCCTTAGTGGCAAGTATCACTTTTCTAGGGGGCAAGGACCCCCCAACCCCTTCTCTCCATGTCTCTACCCCTTCTCTGCTTTTCTGGGGGCAAGAACCTCCTGCTCCCTTATTTCCATGCCCCGACCCCTTATCTCTGTGCTCTGATCCCTTATTTCTGCACCCCGACCCCTTATCTCTGTGCCCCGATCCCTTATTTCCGTGCCCCTACCTCTTATCTCTGTGCCCCAATCCCTTATTTCCATGCCCCGACCCCTTATCTCTGTGCTCTGATCCCTTATTTCTGCACCCCGATCCCTTATCTCTCTGCCCCGATCCCTTATTTCCATGCCCCGACCTCTTATCTCTGTGCCCCAACCCCTTATTTCCGTGCCCCAACCCCATTCCCACTTTTCTTGGCGGTAAGAACCCCCGAACCCCTTCCCCCTGTGTCTCTACTCTCCCTTTTCTCTGGGCTTGCCTCCTTCACTATGGGCAACTTTCCACCCTCCATTCCTCCTTCTTCTCCCTTAGCCTGTGTTCTTAAAAACCTAAAACCTCTTCAACTCACACCTGACCTAAAACCGAAATGCCTTATTTTCTTCTACAATGCCGCTTGACCCCAATACAAACTTGACAGTGGTTCCAAATAGCCAGAAAACGGCACTTTCATTTTTTCCATCCTACAAGATCTAAATAATTCTTGTCATAAAATAGGCAAATGGTCTGAGGTGCCTGATGTCCAGGCATCTTTTACACATCAGTCCCTCCCCAGTCTCTGTTCCCAGTGCAACTCATCCCAAATCTTCCTTCTTTCCCTCCCACCTGTCCCCTCAGTCCCAACCCCAAGCGTCGCTGAGTCTTTCTAATCTTCCTTTTCTACAGACCCATCTGACCTCTCCCCTCCTCGCCAGGCCGAGCTAGGTCCTAATTCTTCCTCAGCCTCCGCTCCTCCACCCTATAATCCTTTTATCACCTCCCCTCCTCACACCCAGTCCAGCTCACAGTTTCATTCCGTGACTAGCCCTCCCCCACCTGCCCAGCAATTTTCTCTTAAAAAGGTGGCTGGAGCTAAAGGCATAGTCAAGGTTAATGCTCCTTTTTCTTTATCCCAAATCAGAGAGCGTTTAGGCTCTTTTTCATCAAATATAGAAACCCAGCCCAGTTCATGGCTCATTTGGCAGCAACCCTGAGATGCTTTACAGCCCTAGACCCTAAAAGGTCAAAAGGCCGTCCTATTCTCAATATACATTTTATTACCCAATCTGCTCCCGACATTAAATAAAACTCCAAAAATTAAATCCCAGCCCTCAAACCCCACAACAGGACTTAATTAACTTCACTTTCAAGGTGTACAATAATAGAGTAGAGGCAGCCAAGTAGTAACATATTTCTGAGTTGCAATTCTTTGCCTCCACTGTGAGATAAACCCCAGCCACATCTCCAGCACATAAGAACTTCCAAATGCCTCAACCGCACTGACCAGGCATTCCTCCAGGCCCACCTCCCCCAGGAGCTTGCTACAAGTGCCAGGAATCTGGCCACCAGGCCAAGGAATGCCCGCAGCCCAAGATTCCTCCTAAGCCATGTCCCAGCTGTGCAGGACCCCACGGAAAATCGGACTGTTCAACTCACCTGGCAGCCACTCCCAGCGCCCCTGGAACTCTGGCCCAAGGCCCTCTGACTGACTCCTTCCCAGATCTTCTCGGCTTAGCGGCTGAAGACTGATGCTGCCCGATCGCCTCAGAAGCCCCGTAGACCATCACGGACACCGAGCTTCAGGTAACTCTCACAGTGGAAAGTAAGTCCATCACCTTCTTAATCAATATGGAGGCTACCCACTCCACATTACCTTCAAGGGCCTGTTTCCCTGGCCTCCATAACTGTTGTAGGTATTGACGGCCAGGCTTCTAAATCTCTTAAAACTCCCCAACTCTGGTGCCAACTTAGACAATACTTTTATGCACTCTTTTTTAGTTATCCCCAGCTGCCCAGTTCCCTTATTAGGCCAAGATATTTTAACCAAATTATCTGCTTCCCTGACTATTCCTGGAGTACAGACACATCTCATTGCCACCCTTTACCCCAACCCAAAGCCTCCTTTGCATCTTCCTCTCGTATCCCCCCACCTTAACCCACAAGTATAGGACATCTCTACTCCTTCCCTGGCAACCAATCACATGCCCATTACCATCCCATTAAAACCTAATCACCTTTACCCCGCTCAATGCCAATATCCCATCCCACAGCACACTTTAAAAGGATTAAAGCCTGCTATCACTCGCCTGTTACAGCATGGCCTTTTAAAGCCTATAAACTCTCCTTACAATTCCCCCATTTTACCTGTCCTAGAACCAGACAAGCCTTACAGGTTAGGTCAGGATCTGTGCCTTATCAACCAAATTGTTTATACTCCCATATCCTCAATACCTCCCTCCACAATCCATTATTCTGTTCTAGATCTCAAACATGCTTTCTTTACTATTCCTTTGTACCCTTCATCCCAGCCTCTCTTCGCTTTCACTTGGACTGACCCTGACACCCATCAGGCTCAGCAAATTACCTGGGCTGTACTGCCGCAAAGCTTCACAGACAGTCCCAATTACTTCAGTCAAGCCCAAATTTCTTCCTCATCTGTTACCTATCTCGGCATAATTCTTGTAAAAACACATGTGCTCTCCCTGCTGATCGTGTCCGACTAATCTCCCAAACCTCAATCCCTTCTACAAAACAACAATTCCTTTCCTTCCTAGGCATATTTAGTGTGGTCAGAATTCTTACACAAGAGCCAGGACCGCACCCTGTAGTTTTTCTGTCCAAACAACTTGACCTTACTATTTTAGCCTAGCCCTCATGTCTGCGTGCAGCGGCTGCCACTGCTTTAATACTTTTAGAGGCCCTAAAAATTACAAGCTATGCTCAACTCACTCTCTACAGTTCTCATAACTTCCAAAGTCTATTTTCTTCCTCATACCTGACGCATATACTTTCTGCTTCCCGGCTCCTTCAGCTGTACTCACTCTTTGTTGAGTCTCCCACAGTTACCATTGTTCCTGGCACGGACTTCAATCCGGCCTCCCACGTTATTCTGGATACCACACCTGACCCTCATGACTGTATCTCTCTGATCCATCTGACATTCACCCCATTTCCCCATGTTTCCTTATTTCCTGATCCTCACTCTGATCACATTTAGTTTATTGATGGCAGTTCCACCAGGTCTAATTGCCACTCACCAGCAAAGGCAGGCTATGCTATAGTACCTTCCACATCTATCATTGAGGCTACTGCTCTGCCCCCCTCCACTACCTCTCAGCAAGCCGAACTCATTGCCTTAAGTCAAGCCCTCACTCTTGCAAAAGGACTAAATATCAATATTTATACTGACTCTAAATATGCCTTCCATATCCTGCACTACCATGCAAGAGGTTTCCTCGCTACACAAGGGTCCTCTATCATTAATGCCTCTTTAATAAAAACGCTTCTCAAAGCAGCTTTACTTCCAAAGGAAGCTAGAGTCATTCACTGCAAAGGGCATCAGATCCCATCGCTCAGGACAATACTTATGCTGATAAGATAGCTAAAAAAGCAGCTAGCATTCCAACTTATATCCCTCACTTTCAGTTTTTCTCCTTCTAATCTGGCCTCTCCCACCTACTCCCCCGCTGAAACTTCCACCTATCAATCTCTTCCCACACAAGGCAAATGGGTCTTAGACCAAGGAAAATACCTCCTTCCAGCCTCACAGGCCCATTCTATTATGTCGTCATTTCATAACCTCTTCCATGTAGGTTACAAGCCACTAGCCCGTCTCTTAGAACCTCTCATTTCCTTTCCATCATGGAAATCTATCCTCAAGGAAATCACTTCTCAGTGTTCTATCTGCTACTCCACTACTCCTCAAGGATTGTTCAGGCTTCCTCCCTTTCCCACACATCAAGCTCAAGGATTTGCCCCTGCTCAGGACTGGCAAATTGACTTTACTCACATGCCCCGAGTCAGAAAACTAAAATACCTCTTGGTCTAGGTAGACACTTTCACTGGATGGGTAGAGTCCTTTCCTACAGGGTCTGAGAAGGCCACCGTGGTCATTTCTTCCCTTCTGTCAGACATAATTCCTCGGTTTGGCCTTCCCACCTCTACGCAGTCCGATAGTGGACCGGCCTTTATTAGTCAAATCAGCCAAGCAGTTTTTCAGGCTCTTAGTATTCAGTGAAACCTTTATATCCCTTACAGTCCTCAGTCTTCAGGAAAGGTAGAACAGACTAATGGTCTTTTAAAAACACACCTCACCAAGCTCAGCCACCAACTTAAAAAGGACTGGACAATACTTTTACCTCTTTCTTTTCTCAGAATTCAGGCCTGTCCTCGGAATGCTACAAGGTACAGCCCATTTGAGTTCCTGTATGGACACTCCTTTTTATTAGACCCCAGTCTCATTCCAGACACCAGACCAACTTGGACTGTGCCCCAGAAAACTTATCATCCCTACTATCTTCTGTCTAGTCATACTCCTATTCACTGTTCTTAACTACTCATACGTGCCCTGATCTTGTTTACCCTGCCAGTTTACACTGTTTCTCCAAGTCATCACAGCTGATATCTCCTGGTGCTATCCCCAAACTGCTACTCTTAACTCTTAAATAAATAATCTTTGCTGGCAGGGCTATGCTGAACCTCCTTAGGCACTCTCTAATTAGATGTCCTGGGTCATCCCAATTCTTAGACCTTTAATCCGTTTAGTTTTTCAATTCATACAAAACCATATCCAGGCCATCACCAATACTTCTAAATGACAAATGTTTCTTCTAACAACCCCACAATATCACCCCTTACCACAAAATCTTCCTTCAGCGTAATCTCTCCCACTCTAGGTTCCCACGCTGCCCCTAATCCCCCTCAAAGCAGCCCTGAGAAACATCGCCCATTATCTCTCCATACCATCCCCCAAAATTTTCACCATCCCATCACTTAACCACTATTTCATTTTATTTTTCTTATTAATGTAAGAAGACAGGAATGTCAGGCCTCTGAGCCCAAGCTAAGCCATCATATCCGCTGTGACCTGCACGTACACATCCAGATGGCCCGTTCCTGCCTTAACTGATGACATTCCACCACAAAAGAAATGAAAATGGCCTGTTCCTGTCTTAACTGATGACATTATCTTGTGAAATTCCTTCTTCTGGCTCATCCTGGCTCAAAAGCTCCCGTACTGAGCACCTTGTGACCCCCACTCCTGCCCGCCAGAGAACAACCCCCCTTTGACTGTAATTTTCCTTTACTTACCCAAATCTTATAAAACGGCCCCACTCCTATCTCCCTTCGCTGACTCCCTTTTCGGACTCAGCCCGCCGGCACCCAGGTGAAATAAACAGCCTTGTTGCTCACACAAAGCCTGTTTGGTGGTCTCTTCACACAGACGTGCGTGAAAAGTTTCCCTTGTTGTCTTTGAATAATACTCTAAAATCCCCTTCTTAAAGATAGTCTGTGTTTTTCAGCTCTGAGTTGTACAGTGTGCCAGAGAGTTTCCTACCCAGAGGCAATGGTACAATTACTGGTGGGGAAATAAATGGTTATCTTTACTGAAATGAGAAAGGAGAGTGTGAAAGGTAAGATTTAAACAAACATCCACTTAAAATCATGGATTCCTCCTCAAGAAGCTCAAATTTGAACAGTATTTGAAATAAATGTAAGACCTAGAAATTGATTTATATGCTGTTAGTTTTGAATTCCAGTTTCGATTTTATATTTGGGAAGTTTCAGGTAGACAGGAAGTGGAAGCAGAGCCTCCTGTATTTGTGGGGAGAAAATAAAGCTATTGAAGAGATAAAGCTACAGTACTTCATTTTTCCTCCCCCAGGCAGGAGAGGGAGGTCTTCAGAGACACTGGGATTTGTATTGAAGGGAAGAAAATTTAGGGGCAAGTTGCATCATCTCTTGGGAATACGGGGGTGGGGGGACACATGGGAATCTCTGGGAGCCTTTAGGAGAAACACTGCATGTCCTCACTTGCCCCAGGTGATGGGAACAGGTGGTCAGCAGCAGCAGGTGGTATCTGGAGGGGTAACTTGGTGCAGGGCTCCTGGCAACCAACTAGAGTAGACACTCTTCGAGAGAGATCAGAGGGGATATGAAGACCTTCCCCTACTGCCACAGAAACCAAATATCCTCTCCTCCCGTGCAACCCAAAAGAAACTAAAGACAGGACTCAATTTATAAGCCTGAACTGAGATTAATAGATCGGGCTAAATGTTTTTCTCCTCTTCTTCTCACCTCTCTCTTACACACTGTGTGTGGGTGTGTTTGTGTGTGTGCTGTGGGAGGGGACACCCAAGAGGCAATCAGATCATTCCAGGTAGAAAGAAAAAAATGAACTATATTTCCTCTGTACATTTAAATGTAATGAATATATTTGCAATTCTAATATGTACTTTTATTTTAATCATATAAACTGTGTCTAATTTTTTTTCTTTTATTTAAGCTGTTCCCTCAAATCTTTGTCTTTTTAAGAAAAAAGTCTCTTACTATTTGCAAATACTTTCAAATACTATTTGGGCACCTAATGAATGTGCAACATTGTGCTAGATGTTGACAAATCTTCACGTGGATTCCTAGCCTGGAGTGGAGGCCTGACTTAACTTCTGCTTAAACACACACACACACACACACACACGCACACACACACAAATATAGCTTGACTCTGTAATCTCAAATTGGGCACCTAGTGTGTGCCTTCTGGTAGAAACAGTGGATGGTCATAATTCCTGTCATTAATTTCCAATACCCCCGCCAACCCCCCGCCCCTCCAACACACACACACACAGACTACCAAGAAAACTGGTGATCAGGCAAAAGAGAGATTTTAAACTTACTGCAGCTAGGTAGGGCATTTTAATAGAATCATCAGTGTCCCAACAGGAGAGTATAGGGAAGGATGTTTACAGGATTTTTAGGCCTGAGCTGGGTGATTTTAAGTCAAGTCCAGCATGAAAGGGAACTGATGTAGCTGGGCAACTCGTGATATGAGTAGCTTTGCATTGGTGAGCTAGTGAAAATCTTCAAAGACCCTTAAGGAGTAATATCTCAGTCCTGATAAATAAGGTCTTTTAATTGGCTCACGGTCTCATCTTCCAGGTGCATGTATTTTCTGGTGCATCTAGTTAACTACAAACACAGGAAAGTATTTCTGGTCCCAGTATTGTTTAACAGTGAATCATTGGTTTCCATTCTCATTAGCATTAAAAGATAGTTTTCAGAAAAAGGTAGAATCATGACTCGCACTGATACAAGAATAAACATGTGTGAAAAGATTGTATTTTACTCGTTTAATGAGAGAACCAGGTAGATGTTATAACCAGTTCTAAAGAGAAAGAGAAAAAGAACATATATGTATGGAGTAAAGAAAGTAAATTGCATGTGGAGACAAAACTGTTTTTCCCACCAGAGGGAGAGCAGTCAATTAAAACTCTACTGAACAGGACAAAATTTGCCTGTCTATCCAGAGTCATAAAATAGCTTAAAGACAATAAAAAGCTAGAATCTTGTAACCAAGAAGGATGGGCCAAATAGATAAATTGTATACTTTTCTATAGAAACAGAGCTTTTTCTATATTGGTATGCTTTTTTAAAAATTTATTTTTTATATATTTTTTATTCCATTTTTCATTTGTAGAGACAGGGTTTAGCTATGTTGCCCAGGCTGGTCTTGAATTCCTGGACTTAAGCAATCTTCCTGCCTCTGCCTTCCAAAGTGCTGGGATTACAACTGTGAGCCACCATGCCCAGCCTACGTGAATATCCTTTAAGGTTATTCACTACCTACATTTATTGTCATGCAGCCATTTCATCTCCTTCACATCCACACGAGTATCATTACCAAAGATTTTGATGAGGGTGTTTCTACCACATATCTCTAATTTACCCAGCTAGTCTCTGTCAGAGAAGGAAACGAGAGTCATATAAAGTTACTCATTCCTGATGAATCCATATTTGCACTTCTCTGTAATCATAAATTAAATTTTAATTAATTTATAGTCACAGCCTAGGTTTCAATGGCAAATTACGACAGCTTACACACAGCTGTACAGAGAAAGATAAATGAAGAGGGCCCTGAATGGGAACCAAAATACCTGCTAACACAAAAAGCCTGAAAGAAGATGTGTAGCTTGACTGACAGCCAAGATTCAGCTCGAAGAATAAAAGAAGTATCCACTTAGAAGAGCAATTACACCACACTTACCTCATGTCACACAGCCAGTTAGCCACAGAGCCTAGTATTCAAATCCTAGCCCAATTCCAAGTACATATACTTTCTAGCATATCTCTTATATTCTTTTTCCTCTCTGTTGTTTCAAACCGGATATCCTCCATACTAACAGGAATATAGATTTAGCTGAAAAAAATTGTTCTAATGATTAGATCAGTCAGCTTCTAGCAAACATATCCTTTCCCATCTAGGTGAGATTCACTTCATTCCCAGCCACGAGCCCATTGTTACAGAATCTTGACATATGTTTCAAAAACCTAAATATTACTCACTTGCATCCATTGCAGAGCCATTCTATTTACCCCTTACAAATACTAAATGCACAGGATAATTAAGGAAATCATCTTATTCAGGCTATTGCAGTTGGAGAAATGCTCATTCATGATGGACATTTTAAAGAAAAGGAAAGTGGCCTGGAGATTTACAAAGGCAGGTGGGCAACGGAATCATCTGCATCATCTGTAACTCTATGGGAATCAGGAGGGAGAAGGGAGACTGGTCTTATCTTGAAATATGTGAGGGGGGCCGGGCGCGGTGGCTCACGCCTGTAATCCCAGCACTTTGGGAGGCCAAGGCGGGCGGATCACGAGGTCAGGACATCGAGACCATCCTGGCTAACACGGTGAAATCCTGTCTCTACTAAAAATACAAAAAATTAGCCGGGCATGGTGGCGGGCGCCTGTAGTCCCAGCTACTCAGGAGGCTGAGGCAGGAGAATGGGGTGAACCCAGGAGACGGAGCTTGCAGTGAGCCGAGATCGCGCCACTGCACTCCAGCCTGGGTGACAGCGAGACTCCGTCTCAAAAAAATAAAAAAATAAAAAAAAAAAAAAGAAATATGTGAGGGCAGAGTAGACCTTGGTGGCTAGCCGTTTCTCAGAACACAGAAGGGTAGGGGGGGTTTTAAACTATCCAACTGTTTCTGAGCCCACAAGGCTCAGGTAAAGTTTCACATCATTGCCACTCAAATTTTTCTCTCTACTCCGAATTCCAAAGGAAAATCTTGCAAAACAAGGCAGTTCTTTGGTGTCCTGCTGGAGACACCATGGTCCTAATGTTTTCCTCAGCCTCTTCTGGTGGACTCTTCCATCATCAGGGAGCCATCAGAGTGGGAAAAAGCCAGCAAGTTTTACAAACTAAGAGAGATTTTCTGTCTCAGATTGGATCCATTTCTTGACTGGCCATACCAGCTCTGCAGGGAGCCACTTCTTGCTAAAAAGCCCCGAACCACCACTTGTTCTTCATGGCCCATGACAGAAACTTTCTTCACAAATGTTCATACATAGTTCACTGCCTAGAAATCTGTGATTTTTATGTGTTGGAGTGATAACCTAAGTAATAGTAATTTGAGCTACAGATTTAAATGAGGGCCCACTGTGGCTGCAACTTTCAGAAACTCTCATATTCTTATTATTTTCAATGTCACGACAAATTTTCTTGTCATTACTTGAAGGTAGAAGGAGAATGGGGGGTTACTTCTGGTTCTCCTTTATCTTAAGTGGTAGCTTTAGGTTAAAGAGGTGGTGGTCTCCTACTGGACTACCTAGGTGAAACCAGGGCTTTGAATTGAATATTCTGCCTTCATGAAGTCTATAGTCACACTCAAAGAAATGTCCAAAATTAATACTCAGTTTTGCCTGTTTTGTAAATACTCCCAGGACAAAAGTGGCTGTAGTGCTGAGATTCTAGTTTTCACTTAGATTTTGTCGTAGTAATTTCTTACAATTTTGTCATTTGATACTTTAGAGAGGTATTTTTAATAGAATATCTGGCACTTTTAGTTGTTTTCCATCAAAGGGTTTGTCTAAACAATGTACTTTGCCACATTGCTAGAAACAGAACGTCCACTGGGCCTTCCAAGGGAAGAGATGTGATACTGTCACCTACACTTAGGGTATTTTTGGTTGCTAAGAAGAGAAAACACAATGCAGCTTACACCGTAACTGATCAAGTAGCTGAAAGATGCAGGGATTAGCGTGTCCTTCAGGAGTAGTTTGATCAGGGATTTATCTTTATCCGCTATGATTTTATTGATTCTGCCTTTTTTAGTGTGTTGGCATCATTCTCCAATTGGCTTTATGAGATGAATGCTAAAAGAGACTGGTACTATATCTTCCTCACTCACAGTTGTGGGGAAAGGATGGCTGCTTCCAACAAACACTGAACTTATCACTGTGTCTGGAGAATTTAATTATTGTAGCTAGCTTAGTTCATTTAAGTTCCTCCTGAAGCTAGCGATGTATCATCGTCACTCCTATCAAAGTTGCTACACAAAGAAGATGAATAAATGAATATTCAGAAGTCAAAATGGTGAGAAAGGAGAGGAGAAGAATAGGAAGGTTTAGAAGCTCCAAGTGTGAGAGAAGAGAGCCAGAAGATCAAAAAGCTGCATAAAAAGCACACTGGGACTGACAAAGACTGACCTCCCAATGTCGCTGAGGACTGGCCCTTTTTATCTTCACATGATTATGGAAAAGTTAGTACATTTAAATATATTGACCCCGTAGCTTCAAATCAGAGACTTCTGCTTCTTTGTATATTTAAAGGTACTGGTCAGGTTCTTTTTTTTTTTTTTTCTTATTCAAACATTATTATAAAGAAACTTTTTTTCCATAATTGCCAAATTCAAACTCAGAATTGGGCACTCTTTGTATCCTAACACAGATCTAGGCACTTTCTGGGTGAGGAATCCAATTCTTAAGTGCTTTATTTTAGTAATGCCTATAAAGTACACAGTCATCTGGTAAATAAATGAACAAAAATGCTAAAAATCGTATCTACAGCAGACGTGCCACTCTCATTGCTATTTTTACAATTTAATGACTGTTTAAAAAGCGGATTTAAAACTTTTGACTGGTTTTTCAGCTTCTTAGGAAGGCAGAAACCTACAGCTTTGAAGCCTAATGGGAAAAAAAACAAGAAAGGGCTGAGCATTCAAAACCTGTGCGGGGAATATATTGACAGATCTCAGACAAATTACTTCCTCTCCCTGAACCAGTTTTCATCTTCAAATATTGATGTATCTTTATGTCAAAAATTAGATCATTGGCTTTTCAGGTTGCATGGAATCATATCAGGAAAAAGATCTTTATAGGCAAGTATGCTCTATTTCATTGACCTTTCCCACTAGAAGCTTCATGAAGCAATGGAGAAATGGTTTCACTATCAATGAAGGTTGCTCAGGGGAAATGAGGACCTATGCTTTGTGAACACCTGGGTTTTATCATCAGTTCAGACTTCCCTGTTGAAAAGTGAATTACTGTAATGAGCTCTTACACATGCAGTCAAGCTGAAGAAATAGCAACAGCATACTGGTTAACTAGAGAATCCTCTGTTCCTTAACAATCTTGTTTATGTCTATACTCTGAGGTTTTCAGAGCCCAATACTTCATTGCCTCTCAAAGGGGCTGTTCTAACTATCTATTGCTGAGTAATAAACCACTACAAACTTAATAGCATAAAAGAACAGTAGCTGTTTATGATTGTTATCTTTCACAGTTCTGGGTGTTGACCATGCTTAGACAGCTCTTGCTGCAGGTGTGAGTCATTCTGAAGCTTTTTCTCTCACGTCCTGGGAAGATTCAAATATCTGGAGGCTGCAACAGCTGGGGTACCTAAAGAATCTCTCCATGTGGTCTTTCCAGCATGGTGTCTTCAGGGTAGCTTATTTTTTATATGGAAGTTCCAGTCTGCCACAGTATGTGTCCTCAGAGAGAGCCACAAAGAAGCCATATAACCTTCTATGACCCAACATCGTATAATTCAGCAGTGCTGCTTCCATTGCATCCTATTATTTAGAAGAACTGAGTTGTTGAATGCCATATTCAAGAGAGAAAAGCTAAACTCCACTTTCTGATAGCTATTGCTCTAGTGAGAATGTTTTTGCCACTCCAAAATTGATGTGTTGGACACCTAATCCTCAGTGCAACAGTGTTGGCAGGTGGTGCCTGATGCAAGGTATTTAGGCAATGAGGGCTCTGCCCTCAAGGGTCGACTAATTCCATTATGAAAAGGGCCTGTGGAGGTGGGATTCCTCTCTTCTGCTCTTCTGCCATGTGAGAACTCAGCATTTCTTTTCTCTGGAGGATGCAACAATCAAGGCACCATCTTGGAAGTAGGATACAGCCCTCATCGAATAACTGAACCTGCTGGTGCCTTGATCTTGGACATCCCAGCCTCCAGAACTATGAGACATACATTTCTATTTTTTAAAAATAAATTACCTAGTCTCAGGCATTCTGTTGTAACAGCACAAAGAGGACTAACACAACTGGAATGTCAGAGAATTATGGACATATTTTAAAATCTCCTCAAAGACTCATTTCATCATGGGAAATTCATTTCTTTAATGAGATTTTACAGAGTCTTATATCCAAAATAGAATAATTGCTGGTAGTATAAAGAGCTTCATTCGTGATCAGTTCCTTATATAACTAGAAATTGGCATAGAAATCCATAAAAATTTAAGCATTGGGAACATTAGGAGTAGAAAAAAATAAATATCTGCAAAGAGAGAGAGGAAAGACTTGCCAGAGCATAACAAAAGAAATAGGTGTCTGATTAAGAAAGAGCTGCCAAGAGGCAAAGTAAATGGTGGGTCAGCATGGCATTCCTGAGCTGCAGCTTCTGTTGTGCCACCAGCCTTCAGTGTGACTTTGGTTTACAGGCCACTTCCCCTCTGGGACCTCTCTGTCCTCATTTGTAAAGTACTATATTGAACTAGACAATTTCAAAGGCACCTTATGTCTCTGATATTCTGCAATCCCATTATTATTACTTTAAATGCAGAAGCATTTCCTTAATAGGGAAGAAATTAAATGTCTTAACCCTTGGCTATTAATATCATCTGTTCCTACATTTAATGGGTTGAGATGAGTCACAGAGGATGAAAGACACCATAGCTAAGGATGTCAGCAGAGGTGACAGCCAATTCTACATCAGGTGACCATGGGAAGTGAAAGCTGGCATATTTTATACAATTCAGATGAGACAGGAAAGAACAAATGACCCCTTTGGGCCTTCATTGGAAAAAAGTAGTCTAAAAGCATCAACTGCTATCCTTTGATGCTCAGATACTGCCTCCTAGTTAATGAAGGCAAAAGTATAATTTAAGAGCAGTGGTTAGTGCTTTGACTAAGAAAAGGAGGACCTCAACATTTGATAACCTTTTGTTCTTGTCCCTTAAGAATTTTTGGATATGTTATGTGCAAAAAACATTTTTGTATTTTATTTAAAAACTATGCATTGTCTGTCATACACGCTTCTGGGCAGTGGGTTCCAGAGCCTGTTCATTGTCTTTGAGCTATTTTGCACCTGTTTTTCAACTGCAGGTAACTGATGGATATGCAAACTCTGTCTTATCCAGCAGCGTTTCCACTGGCTTCCCTCCCCACTGTGGAAAAAGTCTTTTTCCTTCCATTTGTAATTCGATTTCTTGACTCTATATGTTTGTGCTTTTTGACATTTACTTTGAACCAGTTCCCTTATATGAGTTAAATAAAACCTTTAACATATATTTCATTTGTATGAGTCACGATTTTGCCATTTTCTGAACATTGTTTTCTAATGAATTTGGATCTGTGCTTAGTTTAAAATAATAACTGGAGTAAGATTTAAACAGTTCTTTATTAGAAATGAACAGGATTTTGGAGATCTGGGGACTGACAACTTTCAAAGAGGAGAAAACATGCAACCCCAGCGCTGTAGGAAGCAATAGGAGAGTCCCAACAACTTGGCTACCTGTGGGGATGGGGAATAAACGAGAGGTGAGGGAGGCGGCAGGGAAGGCGAGAGAAGAGAGTAGTAGTGAGGAAGATGGCAGAGAAGAAAGACAAGATGTCAACTGAGAAATTCTACATGGAAGAAAGAAGTTAAAGAACTTTAAATCCATTCAGATCTACTGGTAAACTACATTGATTTCTGTTTACTATGCTTCAGGACCCTCTTCTTTCACCTCAAAGCTTTGTTAAAAGCAACTGCACCCACAGCTTTGCATTTGTGACCCTTCTGGGGATGAAATATGGAGATGCTATCTTTCATGGCTAGAGCCATGTAAGAACAATGGCTGGGCTTGTGGGAGAGAGGTGCAGACTGTAGTAAAGACAAAACAAACAAACAAACAAACATAGAACCACAAGCCCTCCCACCCCCAAAATGTATAGAAACATTGAGGGAACCTCACCTAGTACAATGGATGTAATATTGAGCTCTTCTCTCATATGTAAAGAAAATGGTGACAGAAGCATTGAAGAAGTGTTGATATCAAGGGAGCTGAAGTTTAGGTTACAGGGAAAAGGGAGTTAGGTTTCTGATATGATACATTCACACAATCTTTCTTCTAAGAACAATTAAAAAGTGCAACTGCCTGTAGTTCCAGCTATTTGGGAGGCTGAGGTGGCAGGATCCCTTGAACTCCAGAATCCAAGGCTGCAGTGAGCTGTGATTGCACCACTTCACTTCAGCATGGGTGACAGGGTGAGACCCTGTTTCAAAAAAATACAAAATAAAAAAAACAAAACAAGTGTGTGAAAATTATCTTTTTTGAAATCTGGCTGAGAGTACTGTGAAAGGAACATAAATCTTGAGACTCCAAAATCACCAAGCTAAAGAAGAAAATCAAGCTGGGAACTGTTTAGGGCAAACCTGCTTCCCATTACATTCAGTCATCCCTCTGAGGCTCACCTGAGACAAATGCATGTCTCATTGCTTCCTCTGCTCTATCATTTATGTAAAAATGCAGATTCACTGAGCTGGAGTAAATTGTGTATTCAGTGAAAGGCTGACCAAGGACTCAAAAGAATATAATCATTTGTCTCTTATCTACTTCTAACCTGGAAGCCCCCACTTCCAGTTTTCCCACCTTACCGGACTCAACTAGTGTACATCTTATACATATTGATTGATGTCTCACATCTCCCTAAAACGTATAAAAGCAAACTGTACCCCTGACCACCTTGGGTACATGTCTCAGGACTTCCTGAGGCTCTGTCATGGGCACATCCTTAACCTTGGCAAAATAAACAATCTAAATTGACTGAGACCCATCTCAGATATTTGGAGTTCACATTTTGCTAACCACGAAGGGATTCTGAGTGGAAGAGCTGCTGACCTTTGAGAACTCTCCTATTGGGGCTTGGTACCCGCTTTAGCTATCTTTATGGCTCAAACCAGTAGGACAATTTGCTGAGGCCTGGAAGCTCCCCCTCCAGAGAATTCCTGATCTCCCAAAATTTGGTCAATATTTAAAGATTATTTTGCTAGGAAAAATAATTTTTATTTCCAACTCCTGTTGGAAGGAGCTTTACTTCTTTCCAACAAGGAAGGCAAGCTTTCTTGCTTCCATGACAATGGAAGGCAGGTAACTCCTTTCTGGAGTTCAAGCTCACTTCCAACAGGGAAGGTGAATTTGAGTTTTTTCCTGCTTCTAGGATGGTAGAGAGCAGTCTTCAGCCTGAGACCCAACCTTAGGTAAGTAGCTGAATTGGGGTTTTGTCTTGGCTAAAGTTAAGATGAACAACCAGCTGGTCTTAATTTCTCCTTACCATTAGAGTGCTCAGTAATTGTATAAATTGTGTAATCATTTGTTTTGCTTAAATGTTTTTGTGTTTTTTGTTTCTGTTTTTGTTGTTGTTTCAGTCGTTTTCCCATTAGATTTGACCAGCTCTATCTGACTTGATGAAATCTGAAGGAAAGTTCCAATTCAAGGGGAACAAAGCCTCTGAAGTGGCTAAATTTCTACCAAAAAATGGGGGAGGGAAATGTTTTATTTTGATTACTTAAGGGGTTTTATTTACATAACAAGGCCATCTTTTTGCTAGGCAAGCCAAACTGGAAGAGCAGTAGCTGTTGCCCCACATTGTAGTTTCATAGTTAAGGTTCTGCCATCTTTTTTTTTCTTCTTTACCACAATAGCCTGGGTTTGGTTTCTAAATCAAGCCGTTTCAGGTTTGATACTTATTGCTTCCGAAATATCGGCAATTTGTCTTCGCTAAAATATGATAATGAGATTTAAAAAGTTTTTTTTCAAGCAGCTCAATGAATTAGCTTAATGCAAAGGTAACATCCAAGATGTGCGCATATGTGTGCCCGTGTGTTTGTATTAAAAGGCCTTCATGGTTTGTTTTTGTTTTTGTTTTCTCCTGGGACCTTGCCTTTTTGAGTAAGAGTTTTTGTTTGTTTGTTTGTTTTTTCCTCAATTGAATGAATTCTGTTTCCTTCATTTACTTCTGCTGTTTCTCCTTTCTCTTGTCACCCTCTGCTGCATAAGGAAACTAAAATAATTTATAATAGCCTGCAATTCCTTACAGAAAATGGAGAAAGTGCCAGACTCCCTTTTGCAGAGAAATCTCTGTTTTTCCTTATGGAACAGCAAGAGTGTAAATAGACAAGTTTGTTTCAGATCTTAAGTTGCTTGCTTTTGTATTGTGTTATCTGACTTTTTGCCTAATTTTTTTTTTTTTTTTTTTTTTTTTTTGAGACGGAGTCTCTCTTGTTGCCCAGGCTGCAGTGCAGTGGCGCAATCTCGGCTCACTGCAACCTCTTCCTCCCAGGTTCAAGCGATTCTCCTGCCTCAGCCTCCAGAGTAACTGAGACTACAGGTGCCCACCACCAAGCCCTGCTGACTTTTGTATTTTTAGTAGAGGTGGGGTTTCACCATATTGGCCAAGCTGGTCTCAAACTCCTGACATCAAATGATCCACTCTCCTTGGCCTCCCAAAGTGCTGGGATTATAGGCAGGATACTTTCTTAATCTGATACCTTCATGATGGGATTAGTACTGCCATGAGAAAAGACTAGAGAGCGGGCTCTCTCTCTCTCTCTCTGTCTGTCTCATTCTCTATGTCTCAATTGAATTATTTTCCCATAAAATTAAAGAAAGTGGTGGCAGAAGCATTGACAACGTGTTGATATCAAGGTAGATGAAATTTAGGTTACAGGGAAAACGGAGTTAGATTTCCGTTATGGTACATCACACAATCTTTCTTTTAAGAACAACTAAAAAATGTACAACCATCTGTAGTCCCAGCTACTCAGGAGGCTGAGATGGGAGGATCAATTGAACTTAGGAGTCCAAGATCTATAAGCCAAGAACAGGACCCTCACCAAAAACTGAATCAGCTGGCACCTTGATCTTGGACTACCCAGACTCCAGAACTGTGAGAAGTAAATCTCTGTTGTTTAAGTCATCTAGTCTGTGGTATTTTGTTAGAGAAGCACAAACTGACTAATGCAACTATTATTCATATAGTTTTTATGCTGGTCAGTCTAAGGCCAGAAAATGACTGCTGAATTCTAGTAACTACACTATATTCCAGATAAAAAAGGGAGAAAAGAACCAAAAAAGGGCTATATAAGTTGTTAATTACTGTTTTTTTAATAAGGAAAACAAATGCTTTCCTAGAAGTCTCACATTAAAAACAACAACAAGAACAACAACAACAAAAAACATTTTTCTTTTTTGGGCAAAATTGAAGCTTATCCTGAACCAATTACTGACTATATCAATGTTGGGTTATCATTGTTTTATTTGTGGGGACAAGAATAGGGAACTTTGCATTTACCTGAACAAGCAAAGGTTCTATTAGTAGAGAGGGGTGGTGCAGGAAAGAACACAGAGCACACAGTTAGCAATGTCTGCCACACATGTTATAGTCTCTCTTTGCCCTGTAGGGAAAAATTTTTGCTTCAGTGGAAAACTTTGCATTCCCTTCCTGGTTATCTGATTCTGATTCTATGGGAGCTATTTTACAACTTTGTAAGTTGTAGATAACTGATAATGATGCAGAATAATTCTCATCTATAGACATGCACGTGAATTCTGTATATTGGCAGATTTTATTTCTGAGAAAGTCAGTTTGCTTCCATTTGCATACTCATTGCAATGTTAATGAAACAAAAATATGTCTGTTCTTTACACTCACCTTTGCACTGATTGCAACATCTTACCAGTTTCCTCATGAATGAGTTAAATAAAAATCTTTAACACATTAATCTTTTTATATCTCTGTAAGCCATGATTTTACTTTTTTCTTAAAATTGTATTTTAACAGACAGAAAACTATAAATTTATAAAATGAATAGTTGATTTGTTTACTTATTCGTTTATTTTTATTCTCAGTACCAACACTATGCCTAAAACATTAGTAGCTCAACTAATATTTGATAAATTGATAAATGAGTAGCATCAGTTAACTAAAAAGCAAAAGAGCTATATGGTAGAATTATTATTTATTAAAATCCTATACTTGATGGGAATATCTCTTAAGAATATACACTTCTTTTGCTCCTTTTGGTTTGTTACCTGCAATTAATATTCTACTGTGTAAACTTCCTCAGAGAGAGTCACTCTTCAAATAACTAATGTGGGTTTATTATCTGGGATAAATTTTCTCTGTGATTTTAGTTTATGAAATAGCTTTTGAATTAGATTCCCAGAGGGAAGTTAATATAGTGTCTAGAGAAAATACAACTTCATGTTGTTTTGTTGTTTATTTAGATTAATTTTCTTTTTATTATAAAACCAATCCATGCTTATTTTCAACAAATATTCAAAAATGCACAAAGGAAAATGTATTTTTACCTTTCTCAAGTTAGTAAGATTTAGGTTATCACGGTTAAAAATTTGGTGTATGTCCTTCTACATCTTTTTCTAGAAAATGGATCTAAGATTTGTATGAACACTTTTGCACCCTCATTTTCTTAGCTGTGTAGTTTACGTCAGGTTTGTTAACATATCTGAATCCCGGTCTCCATGTGTATGCAAAGAAGTTGAAAATGTACCTGATGGCTGGGTGCAGTGGCTCACGCCTGTAATTCCAACACTTTGGGAGGCTGAGGTAGGCAGATCACGAAGTCAAGAGATTGAGACCATCCTGGCCAACATGCTGAAACCCTGTCTCTACAAAAAATACAAAAATTAGCTGGGCATGGTGGCATGCGCCTGTAGTCCCAGCTACTGGGGAGGCTGAGGCAGGAGAATCGCCTGAACCCAGGAGGCAGATGTTGCAGTGAGCTGAGATTGCGCCACTACACTCCAGCCTGGCAACAAAGCAAGACTGTCTCAACAACAACCACAACAAAAAAGGTACCTGATAAGGATCACATAAGTAAAACCCACAGCAGAGTCTAGGTAATCATGGATGCATGGATGATCAAGAAAAATTAATAGTAACATAAAATAGGGGATGAAACTCAAATTTCTCAAGGACTTCAAACAGCCTGTTCCTTTGCATCTCTTTAGATTTATAGTTATCATTTAACATTGTAAAAATATGCTAGGCAGATTGAATATACAAATGGACAATGGATACAGCAAACATTATGGTAGAACTCTGACCCACAACCTCAGCAGCAACAAGCACTGAAAACCAAATGACAACCTCTGTAGCAATTGGCCCAGAGAAGTTAGGACTTGGTCAATGACTGGCAGCTTCTATATTTTGCCCCGGTTTCCAACTGAGGTCCAACCAGAGAAAGCCAAATACTCTTCAAACTAATCACATAAGATGCTACACCTTTTGTTAGCTCCCTCCAGCCTCCCCTTACCACTTTTTTTCACTCTAAGGCTTTTCCTTCATGCCTTTGAGTCTCTGCTGAATTTAAGTGATGGTGGCTGACTTTCTTGCTATAGCAAGCTCTGAAGAAATAGTCTCTGTTTGTTCTAATTCCGGTGCTCTTTATGTATTTCCACACAGTGCATATCTCTGGATTTCAGAGCACAGGAAAAAGAGATAATATTGTAATTTTCAGCACTTTGCATGTTTCAAGCTTTGAAGAAATGATCACAAAAGTTTTTCCTAAGGGCTTGTATTACAGAGGAATGAGAAAAACAGATCCAGAGAAAAGGAGGCAAGTCTTGCAAGGATATGAGAAAGAATCTGAAAAAGAGGGTTGCTGATGGCACCATTTCATTCTCTTGCTCTACAAATATAAATCAGAACCATGAGAGATGCTGAGAAGAGATAAAGAAGCATGCATCCCTAAACAATAATCCTGCAAAACAAAACAGCTGATCACACACATTTTTGACCCTAAGCAACCTCAACAAGAAAACTTTGCAAGTCTTCCCTGAGATAGCGGAATTTCAACCTCCCTACAGTGCAACAAATTTGCTTTGCAGAGAAGTGAAGTAAGTTGGTGTATAAAGCAGAACATTTTGAAATATTTTAGAGAAACCTCTACAAAGGTCTTAATGTTATTCAACGCTTTATTCATGGACTGAACCAGAATAATTATTAAGTATAAGGCACTCCTGGGCAATTGCACAAAATAGATACTGTTCAAAGATAATTTTAAGGAAAAGGTAAAAATCAGACTCTCATACTGATTGAACACATAATAAATATTTTATTTGATTCACATGATAGGAGGGAACTAGGCAGAAGTTGTAACTGGTTTGAAGGAAAAGTTAAAACAACACTGATTTATATGGGTAAAACAGATCTCAATATGACTTGCAAATGAGCAAAATTGATTTTTTTCAATGGCAGTTTGGGGTGAGTGAGGAAGTCAAAAATCACTACTTGGCAGGAGAATATTTGAGCACCACAAATTCTAACATATCAGCTAAAAAGACCTAAGAGAAATGCATTTCAAACTCTAGATACTTAAAACTGACTTCAGGCTGGCTGCGGTGGCTTATGCCTATAATCCCAGCACTTTGGGAGGCCGAGGCGGGCAGATCACGAGGTCAGGAGTTTGTGACCAGCCTGGCCAACATGGTGAAAACCCGTCTGTACTAAAAAGACAAACAGCTGGGCATGGGGGCTTATGCCTGTAATCCCAGCTACTCAGGAGGCTGAGGCAGGAGAATCACTTGTACCTGGGAGGCAGAGATTGCATTGAGCCGAGATCGCATCACTGCACTTCAGCCTGGGTGACAGAGCGAGACTCCATCTCATAAAACAAACAAACAAACAAAAAACTGAGTTCATCCCCCTACTTTCCACCCTACCTCTGCACCTCTGCCCCTGAATTTCTTATTTACCTTTTATATTTGAAGGTCTAGAACTTTCATTCAGTGATATGTATTGATCAGCTCCCTATGCTGGTCTTGCTTTGTGTGAGGAGGATTCTGAGATGACAAAACTTGCGCCTTTTTCAGATGATATGACACATCCCTCTGTGTCTCACTCAGGTATGTGTGTCAAAAGCAGTGGATGGAAGGGATAAATGTATTAAGGTCTGTGGGCTGTGAAAGCAGTGCAGAGGCCTGCTGGCATTATAATGTCTGATTTTTATTCTTCTGATTCTGTGAGTGTAACAGGGTTGCTTTCCTGGTCTGAGGCAGGCAGCAGATACATTTCTTTTGGTTAGTAGGACTAAACTGAGACTGGTCAGGATGATCTGGTGGGAGGGTGTGGTTGTAAAAGCATTCTTGCTGTTAAAGCCTAATCAGCTAAAGACCACCAGAGACAAGCTTTAAGTTGGACAAAATCAGATTCAATGATTCAGTGCAGTGAGAAAGGACACCCCACAGGAATGATATGTTGCTGCTACCCAAAAGGAAGAAGGGAAGTATCTTTTATGAGGTTTGAGTTCCTGATGAAATATTCTGAAGAGGGTCCCATTTCTGCATTTGGTGCTATTTCTGAGGTAGTAGAGGGAGCAATTAACTAAGGATTCATTGCTGCCATGATGTGAAAGAGCCTTAGCAACTGGCTATCTCCTGAAATAGAAAGAACAGAAGGTCTAGAGGCATACTGGTAAGAAAGCAATAGTCACTTAGAGATGGGATCATTTTGGCATTACAAATTTCTTAGAAGAACACTGTGAATGTTTCAAAGAAAGCACCTGAATACTAATGCATGCCACTTCACAGATCCTTCTCAGTGGTGGCAATTCCAAATGGCGATGTGAGCCTTATTCCCCAGGCAGGGCTTGAAAAATCCAAAAGAACAAAGAGAGCTTTCACAAAGTATTGTTTGAGGTTATTAAGTTGCAGAAAAAGAACAATTTTCTCTGAGAAACAGTGAAAGAAAAAAGCAACATTTCAGATTCCACTGCCAAACATAATCCTCTGGTGTCTCTGAAATGATTGTGCTTTTATAAGTAAATTAGACATTTTTGTGAACCACTCAAATTTCTCTGAAGGTGGAAAGTAGAGGCAGCCCAGGGATCCAGTGACAGCTGAAGGAGATGGAGCTCACATATACAGAGCAAAGAGTTTTACCTTTGCCACATCTTGAGACTGACTGACCTGGCAGTTTGGGCATCTGCCCTGGCAATTAGCAATGAACTACAGAGAAGCCACTAACATCATATTACTGTGGCTACAAGTTTGCTCTGGGAACTAAACATTTACAATAAAGTGTCCTGAAACCTATTTGCTGACCTCCACTTCATTTAGGGAATTGGGTGTGTCTAGCCAGAGAAAGACCAATGGCCTGGGATAGGCCCTTTGGATCTGGGTCCTCAGGAACCAGCAAAACCCATGTTAATCTAAAGTAGTCTGAAATGGAATGATATAAGTTGACATTTCCAAGTCTCTTCCAGTCAACTGACTCCTTAAGAGATGAAGGCCTTGATAGAGGCACCTTCTTGCAGTCCCTTGAAAGACGCTGCTGTATACTCATATGTCACCTCTTTTAACAACTCTAGCTTGCCCTCCACCAATAGTTTTATTCACAGCAGCCCAAAGACCCTCTCAGTATTCTTACAGCTGTGCTTAGAAATATCAGCTGAATAAACACTAGAGATAACAGGCTATCTTTTGAAATTAAGCTTGTGAAGGATGGAAATTTTCACAAACAATTTATGTTCATGCCTCTGAATATATAACATCCAAATCCAGCAGGAAGAACAGGATATCTGATATATAAAACAATACCCATGAAGTTACTATAGTACATATAAAAAAGCAAAATATTTCCCATGAAGTTATCATAATGATAAAAATAGCAACAGCATGCACTATGTGCAAAGCAAAGTCCTAACAATTTACATGTATTAACCCACTTAATCCTCAAAACTATCCTGTGAAGTAGGTACCATTATTATCCCTTGTGGCAAATGAGGAAACTGAGGTATAGAATATAATTTCCATCAATAAATAAAATGTCTTTTAATGGAGACAAATATGTTTACCTATAGACCATATCTCATGCTTAATATACAGTCACATTGCTTCTAGAATGAAATATCTTTGTTTCTTGAAGCTACATTTGTCTAAATCCTTCCCTCAAAGGCTACTAGAGATGCCCTGTTTGAAATGGGAGGCCAAAAATGGAAGGTAAAGAGCAATTTCAGTCATACATGACTTAATATTGGGGATACATTCTAAGAAAAGTGTGGTTAGGTGATTTCATCTCTGTTTGAACATCATGGAGTATAGTTATACAAACCTAGAGGGCACAGACTACTACATATGTTGGCTACATGATGTAGCCTACTGTTCCTAGGGTACATGCCTGTATAGTATGTTATTGTACTGAATATTGTAGGTAACTGTTACACAATGATAATTATTTGTGTATCAGAATATAGCTAAACATAGAAAAGGTACAGTAAAAATACAGAATTATAATCTCATGGGACCACAGTGACATATGCGGTCTGTTGTTGATCAAAACATTATGAGGCACGTGATTGTATAAAGAGCATGACCCAGCAAGAAACTGGAAAAAAACACTGAAATTTCCACCCAAGTAGAATGAATACATTATAGTAAAAAATTAAAATATCATACATGTGGATAAATCTCACAAAATTATCCTAAAAGAAAAATATTGTTACAGAAGAATATATAATATTTACATATAGTGTAAACTTATACAAAGCAGTACTAAATGTTGCTAGGGACACATGTAACGTAGTAGAAGTATAAAGAAATGCATGGCAATGATAAATGCTAAATTCAGGAGGATAGTAACTTGAAGGGAGGAGGAAATGAATGTGATTCGATAGGAGTAAACAGAATTCAAATGTACTGTTAAAGTTCTATTTCTTTAATTGTACCATGACTCTTTTCAAATTATCATTCTTCTCTTTTTTATATATATATAATATTTTAAATACTCTTTTGAAAATGGAAAATAATTACAATTTAATAGAAAATCTACAATTTTTATCACCTACTTCATTCAAGGGGCAAGGAGGATGGGAAATAAGCCTCTGGGGCCCACAGAACAAACAAAAGCACAGCATCTGTCATTCATCAACTAATTTAAAAATATTATTTGTTTCAGATAGAAAAAAATTTGGTCTGTCATTTGATTATGTACATCAGCTTTTACATTTTTAATTAGATAATTCGCATGTCTTATATTTTGCTATCTCAAAAATATTCAGCTTAAACTCAGAACAATGCCATCTAGAACTATAGGCAACACTTGGTTATTCACTTCAGAATTTTAACTGTGAGCGAAAAAAATATTTGACTTCCATGTTAGTTGATGTCTACCCCGACAATCATGGCCTGATGTAGTTTAATTGCTTTCAAATGAGAGTCTCATTTATGTAAGTGAGGAATATCCAGGGTTAAGGTCATGTTCCAGGGCTACTTTGTGTTGAACACTGAAGCTGAGCCTAAGTTGTAAGAGTACCATATGCAGCACAAAACATTTTGTGAAATGAAAATGAAATCTTAATTCCCCTGACCAAGTGAACAAACCCCTTTTGGCCAAGGAGACCCCAGAGAAACCTTAACAACAAAGTTTTCTAGCCATGATGGGTGTGGGAATCAGTCACGCCTCGTTACACCCCCTCCTTCCCTAATTGCCATTAGACTTTTTTTTCTGAGAGTTAAACAGAAACCAGCCCTGGAAAAAAAAAGAAGGAATAACTCACTCTTCCACCGACTTCAACCAACAGCTTGGCACCTTGACGGAATCCCCTCCCCTTTTGTGGTTTCAACACAACAACTGATCAACATTCCTTCCTGGTAAGTGACCATCAACCATGGAATGGTTCTGAGGTATTCATGGAGGTTGTGTGAGGCATCACTGCGTCCTCCATTTCACATTTCACACATACAGCCTAATTTTATCACATTTTGATGTTAAGTCTGTACCCCAAAATGAACATGGGACTATATGACATTCATGTTTGCTTACCACACATGCTTGTGACTTCCCCTCATGAACATTCCTACCCCCTCCTGTAACCTGATAAATATGTATATCTAACTTATCGACCAAGTATAAAACTCAATGATACCCTCCCTCCCTCAAAGTTTCTACTTTCAGTATCTACCAGAGGCTGTGCTTCCCAGCCTGCAAGTTGTAGCCCTTCATAAGAAATAAAGTTCTCTTTTCCAAATTTATAGATTTTGTGATAAGTTGACAATTTCCATCTCTCAGTACATGGTTAGGTTTAGGGCACTTGCTTATGGTAGGCATTACAAGTTTAGTCTGTGACCAAGGTTAGGGTGGGTCTCTTAACAGGGCTGGGGTCTATATGACATAAGATTAATAACAAAGTTGAGGCTGAGGAGTAGAGCTCTACAAGGTCAACACAACAGTTAATTGTCTCATCCCTGTTGCCCTTTAAAGAAGTGTCAGATGAAGACAGATGATATGCCATTAGAGTGTATGGAGACGCATGGTCTGTAAATCATTTGTTCAAATGGAATTTAGCTGACATCATTGGAATGCTTCCCTGAGGGGAACTGGAGACTAACTTTGTTCTGATTATTTAAAGTGCTTAAACCAACTGTGAATCTGCAACAGCACTTGCAGCTCATTTCCCGCCCAGTCCCACACTTTCCTTCCACACCCACCCTAGACCCTGGGCTCCTGCAGTCAAGCTTGTATTTCTGGACTCTGACAGTGTGTAATTGGACTAGAATTTGCCAGGCAGTCATGTTGGCAGGCTTTTGAACATGAATGTATTTGGTCTTATGTATGAAAAGGTAGAAAAGCCAGTCTGCGGAGAGCGAGAAAGCTGAACTAACAAAGAGGGGGAGATATATGACTATGGGTAGAGTGAGAAGATGGCAGGAAAAGACAGAGACCACACTGGGCCAAGATGATTTTCCAGTTTCTGGATGAATAATCCTCTGTTAAGCTCCCCCTGGCTTATTAAAATGTATTTCTCTTACTTGCAACAAAAAGTCCTACTGAACACAACTCGGTACATAACAGATAATTCAGGGAACTTACTATTTTCTAGTGTAGGTGTTCATCGGTAGCTCTGTGTCCTGTCACTGGTGCCCCATCAAGCCATCATTTCCCCACTTTGGTACATGGTTGGTGGCCTGTGAATGTTTGCTTCCTCTCCAGGTGGGGCTACTAAGCCAAAAAGTAGACTTAGACATTAAACTGTTGTTTGAAAATCCTTCTAAAAGGCAGGAGTCTACTTTCCAGCCTCAGAAAGGTCAAGCTAATGACAACTATTGAAAAGGAAAGAAAACATTTATTGGCCACCTATTGTGTCCAAGTATGGTGATCATGAATGTAACTAATAGAAGAGAGAAATGAAATCCAAGTAGAAAGTAGTTATCACACAGGGCTTAGACTTAAACAGACGTTGAAATTCACATTGCCCAAGCAGCCAAAAATTTGAGAAACAAAATCTGAGAGAGAAGGAAACTGCAGGGAAGTAAGCCTCAAAATCTGCGTATAATCTCCCCTCTAAGCATTTGCCAACTCCTAAATTAAAAGGGTGATTAGTACAGATAGAGCAAGCAGAAGATAGTTGGTAGAAAGTACAAGATTTGAACAATTTGGCTTAATTGACATATTTGGAACACCTCAATTAAAATTATTAGTATGATTATTGTTTTTAAACAATCCATGGGTCAGAGGAGGAATCACAATGGAAATTAGGAACATTTTGAACTAAAAAAAATTTCATTAAAACTTACAGTTTGCAGCTAAAGCAGTGTTAGAGAAATATAGTTTTAAAAACATTTGGTAGAAAAGAAGAAAATAAATTGCCTTATTTTCCCCTCAGCTTGACTCAACTTTACACAGGCTTCTTCTCTAAGTCCTGTCCTCCATCCTCTTAGAATGATTGCTTCAGAAAATTCTTTACTGTAAAATATTTCTTTGCACCTTTGCGATGTAAATCGTTAAAAAGTCTCTTGTCAGTTTCACAGCCCAGGACCCTTCCTCAAGTACTGGGAGCTATCCTTTTGAAATGTAATCATCAAGAAGAAATGGCCCCTATATCCCAGTATCTGTGGGAGAAAAGGAGCTTAACTCCAGAGAGTGCCTTTCCTACTGTCAGGAAGATTAGAGAAAGTTTACTTTTCCTTTGTGTAAAGCCAATTACCAAACACAGATGGTCTGTAGTTTCACTTGCCCAGCTCCTGAAAACTCTCCTGCCTTTTGTTTCAGCTGTGCTCTCTCCCCTCTTGCTCCAGTATTATCGGAATTATACCATGGTGATATGATCAGAATTAACTTCTGTTTCCTTATCTTGTCAAGTACAATCTTTTCTTTGTTTCCATTTTAAAAGAACAGAGAAGAAAATAGCAACTCTTAGAGAGTAGAAGGATGGAAATAATACGGTAAGACCAGACATCAATGAAGTAGAAAATAAAAGTATATTTGAGAAAATAATAAAGTCAAAAGTTGGCACTTTGAAAAAAATCCATAAAATAGATACACATCTAGAACGAATGATTCAGAATAAAAAGAAAGGACAAATTATCAATATCAGAAATGAAAGAGGAGACTTTTATTTTACATATTTGTTATTAAATATTGAGTTATTCTTTTTGTGTGCACTGTTATAGATGGAAGTGAATTAATTTTTAACTTTATTCCTTTATTGAGTAGAGCACTGTATGCCTAACGTGGGTCTAACCAGCATCTTGATGCTTGAGTTTCTCAGAACACCTAGATACTCACAGAAATTGATTCAACAAGTATTTGTTAAACATATGCAATGTGTCACACACTGTATTGACTGGGTGTGGTTTGACCACATTTAATAATACAGATAGTGCCTGTTCACATAGAGCTTACAGTTCATCTCTGCACTAGTGATTTTTAAATGACTTTCATCAAATAAATAACATTGTGTATTGCTTTCAATGGAGTGGAGGGTAATTTTGACTGACAGAGCTTAAATTAATAAAGTTCTCCCTTTGAGGAAGCATAAACATCTTTCACAACACTAACTCTCCAGTCTAACCCCTTCAAAGGAGCTTCCTCCATCCTCATATTTGTGCTTTTTCTTCCACTACTTACTCCCTGACTTTAAAATATCCTCCGTCTTCCTTTCCACCTATGTGAATTCAACCTGTCTTCTAAGATCCAACTCAAGTTCTATTGCCCTCACTTCAGTGAATTCCCTTCTCTCTGAGAATACGGTATTCTCTGTTGTCTATTGTCTGTACCTCACATTTGCCTCACAACCTTTGTTACCTCTCCCATGCAATCCCCAAGGGGATGCTATTTTTCTAACTGATTAGGTTCCAGCAATAGGTGGGGTCACTGTGCTAACTGTGCTAGTGGAGCAATACCTGTAAACATGAAGCGCCCCAGGTGACACTTCTGCCTCTTCCTACCATGAAGCCAGAAGATGATGAGAATCAAAGCAAGGTTTAATGATTGGAGGTCAAAGCAGAGCAAGAATCTCAGCAGGACCAGTTTAGGAAAAAGATTTTCTATGTGGTCCAGCCCAGCAACAAAAACTTCATCACTGGGGTGAGGAACAAAGTTTGCTTTTCTACTCTATTTTATCTAGTCTAGAATGTCATGCATCATAAGATATATGACTGCCGTACTTTGAGAAAAAATAAACTCTTTTTAATGAACATGTTAAAAATCTTAATAGAAAATAATATACACATATCCATAAAATTACATAACATTTTTCTCTTCAGTTACCAGCTTTTTATTTAAGCAACTTTAAAATCTCTTTTGGACTCAGAAATTATGATATTCTCATGCTGCTTTTTGTTAACTGGGCTTATGATCTTGATTAACTAAGTCCTTTTAAGTCTGAGGCTTGTTGAAGAACACTAAGTTTCCTATGTGTTTATTACTTGGTTAAACTTATTTTGTATGTTTCTTCCTAATAACTCATGTATATCCTGATATTTAAACAATGGTTTTGACAGAAAATGGGCCTATGTTTGAATGACAGAATTTTATGAACCACTAACCAGTCACAAAACTCTTTCCTACTTGAAACTCTTGAACATTATTTTAATCCAAGATATTTAGCAGTTCATACTGCCCTTGATTATTAACAGGCAGCCTTCTGTGAAATCATGAATTTTTTGCTATAATGATTCTGGTGTAAATCTTTGAACACATTTTAAGTAACAATTAAAGATGCATAACAAGTTAAAATGTGCTACCAATACATATGACTCAAAAGGATTGAATAGAAAACTTCTCATATGCTAAAGTTTCTACATGTGTGACCAATGATTATTGGGTCACAGCTCTTCTGTCAAATTTCCTTTATTATTAGTTACACATTTAAAATTAAGAAAATTAAAAATAAGTGTCCTTGTGGTCCCAGCTACTTGGGAGACTCAGGCAGGAGAATCACTTGAGCTGAGATTGCGCCACTGCACTGAATCGCTTGAACCCGGGAGGCAGAAGTTGCAGTGAGCTGAGATTGCACCACTGCACTCCAGCCTGGGTGACAGAGTGAGACTCTGTCTCAAAAAAAAAAAAAAAAAAAAAGGAAAGAAAAAGAAGTGTCTTAGAATAAAAAGCATATGAAAATACAGTGTTAAGATTTTTTTCTTTGATCCTTCTACTAGGGAATTTATGGATATACCAGACATAAATATGGACATTTCTTGGTCCTCTTGATATAATACCATTCATAAACACCCCCATTCCACCATTATTTTCAATACCCAGCTATGAATTATTTCAGAGAAATGACCTTACATGTAGGGATGTTTTATTCATCCAAGGTCTTTCAGGTTTCAAAAAATAGAAGGTTGCATTGTATAAAAGAGGTAGAAATGCAAGAAAACTGTGGTGGACACTTACTGAATTTTCAGCCTAGAACTTTGTTCCCGTAAAGTAGCTTCCTTTTCTAGCCACAAAGTGAGAATGGTTGCTTTCATGCGCAATGAAAAGCCTTCCCTGGGAATTTGGAACACACAGTGGTGAAGTTTTGTCTCTCTGATGGTCAGACTGTAATGTGAAGACTGAGAGCCACTGTATTTTAGGCTATGACAACGGGAGAAGTAGAAGAAACTGGCATACTGTTTCCTCTTAAAAAGAAACTCCCTGAAAAGGGATTGAAGCAGGGAGAGGTGCAGAGATAGGAGAAAGGAATCAGCCTCATGGCTGTGGCCCTGGATACAGGTCTTTCATTGTACCTAATAATTGTCCTGATATTGGTTATGTGAGACAAGCTCTTATCTTTAAGGTAAAATAATGTATTTATTGCTTAAGTTAGTTGAGCTGCTTTGATTGCTTCTAATAAAAAAGAACTCAGAAACTATCACATAAAAGTGGAAGTGTTTTAGTTCAGGATACAGCAGACATTCTGGTATCCCATGAAAAGTAGAGTGCTCATCTCTTATGAAGCAGGCACTTTTATTTCTTGTCCTTGTCACCTCCTCTATCCTTTGATGTGGCTCCAGTAATGATTGTTTATAGAATAAATGAGTAGATGGATAAATTCATGTCTATACTTTTTACTTCCTTTTGCCACTTCTCGAAATTTTGGTATTTTGATTTTCAAAGATGAAAATATCTTTGCCATGTTTAGACACTATCAAGTGTAGAGTGTGAGTTTTAAGCAGATACCTCAACCCAGGTCACCTCATCACCAAGAAAACTCCAGGCACCTAGCTCTAGTCTAAACAGCTGTTGCCAGAGTAGTAAAATACTGTGGTATAAAGTATGGTAATCTTAAATAATAATCCTTCTGTAGCAGCTTTGCTCAAAAAGCGGCTGCATAACTGGCAGGCACTTTTAAGTTTCCTAACTTACCAAACACATGCAGCTGCTTGTGTGCTGTCTTAAAAAATACATATCTGACAATAGCCTATTGATTTATACACATACTTGTGTAAACATCACACATCTTCCCTTTTCCTTCACAAACAGTCATTGACAATTTCACCCTCCATTCCCCTGTTCCCAAATCAGAAGAAAGAAACTCAAAAGAACACAATCTAACATCCCCAAATGACCAGTTTTCTTGGTGGGAACAACAGTGACATAACTAACAACATTTATTAAATACTCTTCTGTGTCAGACATTGTGTCATTATAAGCATTCTCTAGTATTTGGAGCACCCATGAATTATAGAAGTACTTATCTAGGTATTGAATTTCGTGGACTAGATATGGTAGGCTGTAATAGGTTTGCTAATTCTGTATTTTATTAAAAACAAGACAAAGCAAAACAAAATATTTACTCTCTATCCTCATCATCATTTATAAATACAGGACATTCTAATGTTCCAAGATATAGGAAAAACATAATCACAGGTGAAATTAATTAAATTTAGCTTTATAAAGTACTCACCAAATTCCTTTTTTTTTTTTTCTGTTCTTGGTACAGCTGGTGAAGATTTGAGATGGACTAGCACAAAGTACATCGTACAAGCATTTCAAAGCTGCTGTTACATAACCCTCAAGATTTCCCGAGGTGGAAAGAAGACCTTCATTCACTTAAATCAGAACATCAGTAGACATTCCTTCCCACTTGGATGATCGTGGCTTCCTTCAGCATAAGAGGGTGGAGTGTTAAAAGACATGATATGACAGCTATTAGGCTCAATTTCTCTTACCCTGAAAAAAAATTTGCCATAATGAAGTAGCAGTGACACGTACACTACAGGCTATGTGTATTCACTTGCAGAGGAGGAGACTCCAAATGTTTCAGACATATCAGATGCATATGATGTTCCCCCGGGGCTCTCTCAAAAGTTTTCTTTGTATCGGGTTTCCCTCTATCCCCTTGAAAACAGATCCCGTTGTGTTAACATCTAAGGCAGCCATTGAATTCAATGCTATCCCATCGACCACTGTGTTTAGGTCTGCTAAATATGGTTTTAGCACAACTGGCATCACTGACAGGCAGCCAAGAGTTGATATAAACCATAGTAGCATATCATGCTAAACAAAGGAGAAGGGAGTAGAGGGATATGATAAAATCTACAATAGTATCGACCATTTCTCTGTGGAGCTGCTCATGTGGCCAAACAAGGGTCTGAGAGACAACACAAAATATGTCTAAATGTGATTACTCGCTAGCCAGGGATGACTCTCCTTGAATCTGAGCAGGATGAGTGAACATTTTTCTAAGTGCAGAACAGAGAAAATGGTGGTGAAAGATGTAGAATTGAGTTGGAGATACTACATTTGATCCAAGATAAGATGAAGAAGATTCAAAACTCAAGAACTTGCTGAAAAACCAAGTTGACAGGAAAGCTGTGGTAGAAGTAGCCAGAAAGAGCCAGCTTCTGTAGGAAGCTTGGTATCCTGGTAAAATAGAGATGAAGGATGACAAGGAACCCCTACAAAGCCACATTCAGAAAGTAAGCGATAAGACTCAGAAAACCTGCTCCCCTACTTCTCACCTTAAGAAGGGCTACAGAAACTAAGCTTGGATAAGTTGCAACCTGTTATGGCTGCTGGCACTTGTCATTCTAAGAAATTTCAGGTTGCTTGGGCCTATGAAAACAGAAGACTTGCAGATATCTAGCAGATGCATTTTTGTCATACTCTCACATTTCTAAAATCAGAAAGAATCTTTTAATCACTATGTACCCTTTTATGGAAATACCATTAATTCAGTAGTACATCATATTAATTGCTTTTTATAATGATGGCACCATGGGATTGAGGGAATAATATCTCAAAACTTCACTTATAACTTGGAAGAATGGTTCTTTGGACTTCAGATTTCATTGTTCCCAGGACTAAGTGCTACTGTAGCCTCAAGAAAGAATGGCAATAACTACAGTAGAGGAGTTAGGCCTATGCAGTTTTGAAAAGTTTGTAATATTTTTTGACCTTTTTTTCTTGGCAACAAAATATAACTGGCAGTGATTGCGGGGAGAAGGAGGTGAATTATTTATATCAGTATGGTTTTGTCTTCTGTGCTTTATGGTTTTTAGAGCAATACTGACACCTCTGTTCAAATAAATTAAATGCCCTTTCCAACAGACTCTCTTGACAAGAAAAAAAAATACATATCTTCAACTCCCCTCTCCCAAAGCAATCCAGCTGAAGGAACAAAACCCTAAAAGAGTATAGTAAAATTCATCTTTAATTAACCTACCACAGGTCCATATGACAAACTTTGTCAGATACATAAAATTTGGGTCAAATAAAAGATAAGCACAAAAGACTTCCCATGGTAAGTCCAGTGCAGAAGTCTGAATATAAGACAAAAGTTAGAATAATGCCCTGAAACCAACCCTTTTTTGAAACAATAAGGATAGGGAGAAATACAGAAATTTCTCCTGACTGGAGTAATTTTGTTTTACTTTTTTACATTGAAAATTTCAAGAATATACAAAAGCAGGTAAAGTCATGTAATAAGCCACGTGTCCATCACCCAGCTTTAACAATATTCAACTATAAATGAAGCAGGCAGAGCAGCTGTAGAGATATACTAGGTTCTTGGTAGTGGATCAATCATTACATAAAATTAGCCTAGCTTCTGTATTTTTATTTATATAAACAATACCCCAAACAAAACAAAAATTCTATGGCTAAAGTCATTGGGTTTCTTAAGTCACAAAAAAATCCCAAATGATATAAGATAAGCAGCTTGGAGAATATTGTATAACAAGGAGCAGAGATCTAAGTTTGCAATTGTAGATGAAAGTCAATAGAGATAAGTCCATAGCGTGCAACAAAACGTTTGAGAGACGAGGGCATTGTATGGTCACTGGTTTCCCAACAAAGTAACTTGCTGTCCTCAAGCAAGTGAAAGGATGAGCTCTAAAGTAGCCGCACACTTCTAATCAAGGGAGCACACATAGCCCTGAGGCAGATGGTATTTTAAATTTGGCAAGTGCTAAGAAAGAACTTACCCAAATTAGAATTACCAGCTGACAGCTGCTCGTTTTGCCAGTTCTCAATTCCACTGCCACCTCCCACGCCAAAGCAATACAAAATCTATCAGATATTACAAACCACCAATACATAACCTGCCAACACAGGCGCTAAATAGAAAATGGAAAGTATCCGAGGAAACAATGAGAGGAGTTGAGTAGAATCTTCTAATGTTTTTCTAGGGCAAAAATAATGATACAGATATAGCTTCTTCTAGTCAAAGGTGAATAAAAAGCACAGACAATTTAGCCTTGTGTCTCTGTTAAGATGTGTCAAACAAAAAGAAAGACTTAGATATTATAAGTGAAAATTCAATGGAGAGTACATGTTGTAATTCAAGAGATAGAAGAAAGACTTTGTAAAAAGTTTTTTTTTTTTGTATTATCAAAAAACAAGAAGCTACCAATGAAAGGAATAGAGTATTGAAGGTAGACTATGACAGACTAAAATGGGAAAAAAGTTATGATAGTGATATCCATTTCTTATTGTTGAAGTTTTTCATCTAGCTTCTCTCTCTCTCTCTTTTCTCCTCTCCCTTTCTCTCTCTTTCTTTGTATCTCTATCCTCTCCCTGGAACATAGTGAACCCAGAAGTCTCTGTATTCAGTTAGTCTTTTATTTTAGTTTTATTTTATTATTCCATGACTAGTTTTTATATTCTTTTTGTTCTGTGTTCTTTTTCAGTTGTACAAACTACATCTTCTAGTCTCTGTACTCTGTATTATGTATGTATCATCTTTTTACTAAGAAATAAAAGAAAAACAAAAGACAAAATTTATCATAGGTTTGAAACTAAGGAAGCACTAAGGAATACACCTAAAAAGGAAAAAAAAAAGAAAAAACAAAATCAAAATCAATGACTTTGAGGACTGGTTTGAGAAGTGTTTAAAATTCTATGAAGAATAATTTAAAAAGTAAATAATTTAGTAAAAAACATACAGGAATACCTCAATCCAGGTAAAAAGATCACATGTTCTACAAAAGAAGGAAAAAATTAAGTTGTCCTCACTGTTTTTCATAAAATATTAGATTAAAGAAAGTAATAGACCCATTTACATAAAAAGCTAAAGAAGAAAGTCTGTTCTCACAGACTTTTATAACCAGCTAAGATATCATTTTTGTATTAAAATAATGGAATGTAAAGATGTAAAATTTGTAGCACTCATAAACTCTGCCACAGGTATCATACAGTTTTTCTCCATATTCTGGGAGGCAAGAACATATAAATGGTTTTACTGAAATTGTAATTCTGGTTAGTTAGGAGGAATTTGTTGTTTCTACATACAGTAAATACTGGAGAAGTCTTGGAAATAATCTGAAGATTTTGATGAATTTCCAAAGTCAATTTAAAACTCTGCCCCAAACATAAGCAGAAATGGATATCAGTACTAGTTATGAATTTATCCCTAGTACATTTCTAGACCCACAGATCAACCCATAGTCCCTCTTTTAAAACTAGCTTCTAATTTTTTTCCTTCTGACCATAGCTACAGTCAGAGACTGAAGCTTAGCATTATAATTTTTATTATAAATATAGTTATTCCTCAGTATCCTTGGGGGATTAGTTCTAGGAAACCCCCAAAATATGAAAATCCATAGATGCTCAAGTCCCTTATATAAAATAGCATAGTGTTTGCATATATCCTACACAGTCATTTCTGATTTTTTATAAGACTTAATACAATGTCTACACATCACCTCATTTGTCTGGATTTAAGGCAGTACCTAGCACATGACAACTTCAAGTTTGCTTTTTGGAAATTTGTATCTTTTTTTTTTCTGAATTTTTTTTTTTCTTTTTTGAGATGGAGTCTCGCTCTGTCACCCAGGCTGGAGTGCAGTGGTGTGATCTCAGCTCACTGCAAGCTCTGTCTCCTGGGTTCATGTCATTCTCCTGCCTCAGCCTCCCGAGTAGCTGGGACTACAGGTGCATGACACCACGCCCTGCTAATTTTTTTTTTTTTTTGTATTTTTAGTAGAGACGGGGTTTCACCATGTTAACCAGGATGATCTTAATCTCCTGACCTCATGATCCACCCACCTCGGCCTCCCAAAGTGCTGGGATTACAGGCATGAGCCACCATGCCCAGCCTTTTTCCAAATACTTTCTATCTGCAGTTGATCGAATCCACAGATGTGGAACCCATGAATGGAGGGTTAACTGTACATGTCAGTGGAATTAGGGGGGCAAGTAAGGACTTGGTTGCATCAGTGTTGCCTAGTCCCATTATTAGGGTGCTACAACTCAGTGGCCACATCTAACTCTTTGTCATCAATTGGTATAAAGGTGGAGAAAACATCTCAGAAAACATCCAAGAAAACAAAGGGAGGAGATATTTTTCTAGAATACCATCTGGAGTTCAGATGATATTCATAGGAAAAAATAAATTATCGACTCTTGGCAAGTAATTTTTGAAAGCCTTCTATGTTCCAGGCTCTTCATGAGCTACTGTAAAATTTCAAAAGATGAGTAAGACATGGTTCTTGCCAAACAACTTTGAAACGCATTGCTAAGGTCTGGATGTTTGTCTCCTCCAAACCTCATGTTGAAATTTGACTCCTAATGTTGGAGGTGTGGCCTAATAGGAGGTGACTAGGTCATGGGTGTGGATCCTTTGTGAACTGATTAATGCCCTCCTTTGTGGTGAGTGAGCTCTTACTCTCTTAGATCCTATGACAGCTGGTTGTTAAAAAGAGCCTGGCCCCTCCCGCTCTCTCTTGCTTCCTTTCTTGCCATGTAATCTCTGTACATGCTGGCTCTCCTTCACCTACTGCCATGAGTGGAAGAGCCTGAGGCCTTCATCAGATGCAACTTTCAATCTTGAACTTTCTAGGCGTCAGAATCATGAGCCAAACAAACTTTTTTAAAATAAATTACCCAAACTTGTGCGTTATTTTATAGCCACACAAAATGGACTAAGACACACATTTATTCATGAATGATAGAATCACAATAGTTCATAATGAAGAGAACATGGTTGTGTAGATAATGGAATGAGCCTGATGAAAGTAAGGATGTTGACGATTAAGCTGGTGGGACAGACACAAAGGTTTGTATGAGGCTTATGCCATACATAAAACTATTAAACGTTGGTATTAGTTTTCTATAATTCCCATAACAAATAAGCATATATTTAGCAATATCTTTTTATTACCTCACAGTTGTGTAGGTGAGAAGTTCAGGCTTATTCTGAATTAACAGTTTCTCTACTCTAGGTGAAAAAAGCTGAAACTGGCCAGGCGCGGTGGCTCATGCCCGTAATCTTGGCACTGGGCTGAGGTGGGTGGATCATGAGGTTAAGAGATTAAGACCATCCTGGCCAACATGGTGAAACCCTGTCTCTACTAAAAATACAAAAATTAGCTGGGTGTGGTGGCAGGTGCCTGTAGTCCCAGCTACTCGGGAGGCTGAGGCAAGAAAATTGTTTGAACCCAGGAGGCAGAGGTTGCAGTGAGTGGGGATCGTGCCATTGCACTCTGGCCTGGTGACAGAGCAAGACTCCGTCTCAAAAAGAAAAAAAAAAAAGCTGAAACTAGCATGCTAGTAGGGCTATATCCTTTTACGTAGGTTCTGGGGATGAATCTGCTGTCAAGCTAATTCAGGCTGCCTGCAGAATTAATTTAGGTCTTTGTGGCAGTGGGACAAGGGTTCCTGTTGCTTTGTTGGCTATCAGCTTGGGATTGTTCTGAGCTGCTAGTGGATAACCACATTATTTAATGTATGCCCTTCTTCCTCCAGTTTCAAAGACAGTAATAATGGGTCAAGTACTTCTCACAGTTAAAATCTCTCTGTCCTCCCTTTCTGCTTCATCTCACCTGCCTTTTTCTTCTGCCACATCTCTCTGAATGACTTTTCTGCCTTCCTCTTCTGCTTTTAAAGGCTCTTTGTGATTACATTGGGCCTACCCAGATAATCTCCCTATTTTAAGGTCAGTTGATTAGTAAACCTTACTTATATCTACAAAGTTCTTTCACAGTAGTGTCTACATTCATCTTTGATGTAATACCAGGGGGCAGGAATCTCGAGGTGGACATCTTTAGAATTTTTTTCACTATGACATTCAACAGAACTTCTGAACTAAAGAAATGCTGATTTATTCCCTTCAATACAAAGGCTGTAAATCACAGAATCTCTCACAGCTGGAAACTTGCAGAAAGTGGGGTGAAATGCTGGGAATTGCAGATCACTTACAAATGTAAAGACTGAAATGATTTTGCTGTTTAAATATCAGTCCCATTTGGAGTCAGCAATCACAGATGTCGACTATGTGCTTAAAAAAAATCAATACATGCCTAGGGTGATGATAAGTTAGAAGGGTCGTAGATTACACGCATGGCTTACGAGAAATGGATGGGGAGCTTTGCCCACTATATCGACTATTTTGTCTCTGAAACGTAGCCATCAATTATGATGGCCCCTTCTGCAGAAGAAGCCAGATTTATGACTGTGATTGGAGAGGAGGAGTACAAGCTTTTACTGAGCTTTGACTTGGGGCCAGAAATTGGTAAGTCACTTTCACACTCATAATGTCTTTTGGCTTTATGTGTGAGTAAAGTAGGTGGCTCTATATCTCTGTGCTTTTCAGCTCGACAGAGCCAAAAGAGATGAGGAAGGGTGGTGCTGTGGGAAGTCCACCAGTATCAGCCAGCTGAGCATAGCCACAAGGCTGCTGCTCTCAGGAGGCCAGGCTGCCTTAGGAGCTGTATTATGAGAAAATAAAAATGTTCATTATTTTGGCCTCTGGAGAGACAACTCTTGATTTCTCAGATTTGTACTGTTTCCCATTTGAATAATATACACTGGGTCTTACAGATAGCTTGCTAACTTTCCTTTCATGAAATTTCAGCTTTGGTGCAGGTGCCATGGTTTTGAATCAGAAAAAAACTGGATTCAGGATTTTTTTTTCCTTTAGAATCTTAAATAAAATAAGGATATTTTAAAGTAAATTATAGTTTTAAAAAGTACTGCACTCACTTGTGTGTGTGTGCATTTTTCATTATGAAACAGAGCTATGCCACTAGCCACCTTTATTTTAGAAAGAGAACTTGAGCATTCCCCACGGATAGCGGCGGCTGGTCTGGAAGGACTACATCGTTAAGAGCTGGTGGATACCTCACTCTTCTGTGTCTCAGTTTTCTCGTCATATTTTTTAAAATGAGAGGGGTGGGTTAAAGTTTTTTTTTCTTTCTTAAAGTTAAGGTTGTTAACTACTGTCTGGGAAATTGACTAGAAATTGGGACATTTTCTGTGAATTTCTGTGGCCAAATGTAACCATGTTTAAAAAGGGAATATTGCCTTTATAGAGGCTCAGGCCCTTAAGACTGTTATTTTAACTTTTGAGTAGATAGTACATTCCCGTAGTTCAAAAAACTATGTACATATATATATATATATATACACACACACACACACAAATATATATAGAATCTATATATCTACATATATAAACATATGTGTGTGTGTGTGTGTATGTGTTTAGGTATGTGCATGAAAAAGTTTTCTTGTACTCTGGCCCCATCTTACCATCACCCATATATTTGAATGTAGCAACATTTATTAGTATCTTGTTTATCCTCCAAGGGCTTCTCCGTGAATATAAAAGCAAATAATAATATATTTTCTTATCTCACTTTTACACAAAATATAATGGACTCCGTTTTGTACCTTTTTTAATTAATAATCATGTTTTTGAAATTTTTTCCATCAATACCTGAGGAACTTCCACATTGTTTTATATAGCTACATAGTATAGATCCTCAATTCCTTATCTGCATTTCAGGAAAACATACTGAAATTTTAAATGGCTCAGTATTCCACTTCTGCATATCTACAATATCCAAGAATAGTGTGTACAAGACTTTGGCTACAAAACGTGTATTAGATGTTCCTAGCAGCACTATTCATAAAGCTGAACAGTGAAAATTACCCAAATGTCCCTCAATAGTAGAAAGGATAAATACATTTCTGTATAACCATATAATGCAATACCATGGGGCAATTAGGATGAATAATCTATAATTATACAAAATAATTTGGATGTATCTTACAGACACAAAGTTGATTGAGAGAAACCAGACATAAGACAGTAGATATGCTGATTCCATTTATGTAGAGTATAGAAGGAGGCCAAATTTGTTCACATATTTGAAGTCAAGGCACCATGGAAGAAAACACGGGTGGGATCTTCCAGGATGCTGACAATATACTATTGTCTGGTCTGGACTCTGGTTGCACTAATGTATTCAGTTATTGAAAATTCATTAAGCACTTTGCATTTGCCATTTGTGGACTTTTCTGTATGTATGTTATATTTTAACAAAAAGTTTTTTAAAAATAGAAAAAAGTAAAAGCACTGAAAGCAAAGTATTTTTATTGCTGATTTGACAAATGTTGAGGTTTTTAATAGCGTCCTGAGCAAATTACCGCAAATCAGACCCTTAAAACAGTACACATTTATTATCATAGTTCTGTAGGTTAGATAGCCAGGTACACTGTGGATTATTGGTTCTCTGCTTCAGGTATCGCTAGGCAAAATTCAGTGTCTCCTTTCTGGAGGCTGTAGGAGAGACTCTGCTTTCAAGCTTATTCAGGTCTGGAGGCTGTAGGAGAGACTCCGCTTTCCAGCTTATTCAGGTTGTTGGCAGAATTCTGTTCCTTGGTGGTGGGGATGTCATTTCAGTTTCCTTGTTAGTTGTCAGCTTCTCTCAGCTTCTCAAGGACACCTGCACTTCTTTTTGCCCCCTTCACCCTTTAGCCAGCAATGGTGCATAAAGCCCTTCTCTGACTTTCCTTCTTCCACATGTCTCTTCCTCTTCTGTCTTCTCCTTCCAGCCAGAGACAGCTCTCTGTTTCTAGTGATTTATGCAACTAATTAGATTGGGTGTACCCAGAAAAATCTATGATAATCTCCTCATTTCAGTGTCCATAATGGTAATTGCATCTGTAAAGTTTCTTTTGTCAATGTAGCTCAGTGTGTGCAACTTAATATAATAACTCCAAAACTCATAGGTTCCAGGAATTAGGGCATAGGCATATTTGAGTGGCCATTATTTTGCCTACCCCAGTGATACAATCTCACCCAGTCTGAACTGAACTGGCCTTACCTGAAGTAAGTATACTTCTGTTTTTTCTATATATCATGCCACCGAATGTGATTTTTCAAACATGATGAAAAATGTTGATGCAGTTGGTAAACAGGTGCTATCCCAGACCCTTCTGGAAGTGTGATGTAATATGCTCTCACCATATTATCTTTCAGTAAAAGAATTCTGAATTCCAAAACACTTCTGGCTCAGGGACTGTTGACTCATATTGTACTAGCTGGAGCTATGATGGTATTTATTCTTATTTGATACATATTTAGATTATTTCCTTTCTTCTCTAGTTACTGATAATCTTGTAATAAGCATCTTTGAACACACTTAATTTTGCATGTATGTAATTGTATCTGCAGAATAAGTATCAAGAAGTAAAATTCAAGGGTCAAAAGAAGTGTGCATTTTTAATTTTGATAAATACGACCAAATTACCCTCCAGAGGGGGAGGCATGACACCAATTTATCTTATGTATGAGGATTCTACTTCCTCACAGTCTTTCTCACATGGTTTGTAATGAAACATCTAGATCTTTGCCAATTTGATAGATTCAGTGAAGTTTTATTTTAATTAATAGACTTTAATTTTGAGCAGTTTTAGGTTTCTAGAAAAATTGGAGCAGAGTACAGAGGGATCCCAAATGATTCAGTGAAGTTCTAATTTGCAATTATTTTATTATACATTAGCATATTTATAATAGGTTAACCATAATTTTTTTGCATGTTTAAAAGAAAATTGCATTTCCTGGCCAGGTGCAGTGGATCACGCCTATAATCCCAGCATTTTGGGAGACAGAGGCGGGTGGATCACTTGAGGCCAAGAGTTCAAGACCAGCCTGGCCAAAATGGGGAAACCTCTTCTCTATGAAAAATGCAAAAATTAGCCCAGCACAGTGGCATGTGCCTGTAGTCCCAGCTACTCAGGAGGCTGACAGGAGAATCGCTTGAACCCCAGAGGTGGAGGTTGCAGTGAGAAGAGATTGCACCACTGTACTCCTGCACTCCAGCCTGGGTGACACAAAAAAAAGAAGAAGAAGAAAGAAGGAAACTGTATTTTCATTACTGTAAACAGCCTGTTCATATTGAGTTGTTGGTATTAAAAATCAATTTATAGAAAATCATTATATATTTATGTATATTTTTGGCATAAGATAAAATGGTCCTAGTTTTGTCTTTGGACTTGGCTTTTTAAAAATATTTTGCATTATAGAAGTGTTTTATTATGTGTAAAATATGTTTTTAATACTTTCTTTTATAGTTTATAAGTTTAAGCCACATTTTCAAAGGCCTTCAATAGAGCACTTTTGTTTATGAATTATGAATCCAAGTTCCAATTCTGACCATATCACTTCATTAATAACAACATAGAGGAGCTGGTTACCTCCCAGTAAAGACCTTCATATCCTATATGAATTAACATATTAAGATTTTCTAATCTGTCTATTCATAAATCCTACAGCTAATGGATGGGGGTAGCCAGGGAAGTGGGGTCACCAATTATGTATAGTACCAACATAGTAGGATTCATTAAGTATTAAAATCCTGAAACTAGATTGTATTTGTTCACATTATAGGGGTACATCTGTCACCGTGATCTTCTTCACTCAAAGGGTAAGTCTTTGTCTAGATGTGGCAATCTTACTCCGATGAAATCCTTGTTCCAGGTCTGATTTTCAGTCCTGCACTGAGCAGCTGCCATAGAAAGACAGAAAGCATTGATAAGAGCTTTTTTGATGTTATAAAACTTAAGAAAATATTGGAGAATTAGCAGGTATCACAAGACAGGAGAAAGGGAAAAATGAGGGCTGAATATTGGAGAGAATTAGGAGGTGTCAAAGGAGGCAAATAAAAGAATTAATGGACCAGAAGGAGGAACAATCCTAGGGAATTAGCTTTTGTTAGATTGGGAGGTAAGAAGAAAAAGGAGGGATACAATCTAGAAGAAGTAACACATGTCATAAAGGAGATACAATGAGAGAAAAGAGAGAAGAAAAACTTGGAACCTGAATTTATCTAGAATTTAGGTCTGACATTAGACATGGATCTAGACCTGGATATTGGACAGGTGCCCCAATCATGAATCTGAAATGGACCTAGGGTATGTATATTGGATCTTGACTATGAACATGGACCATGAACCTATAGGGAATAAGGACATTGGAATTGGACCTTGGACCTTTTATACTTACCTTGAACCACGATTTCAAACTTAGACATCAGACAGAGACCTGGATCTCAGACCTTGGTGTAAGCATTGACCATGTACTTTAACTTGAATTTAGCACCTGAACTTGGACACTGGAACTGGATGTGGGGCCAAAACTTGACACTATATTCATCCAGAACCTCGAATCTGACCTTAATTATGCTCCATGGTTGTGGACTTGGGCTTTAGTCACTGAGATTGGACCTAGACAACTAATCATAAACTTGAATCTCAGATCTTGACCTGCACCTGACCTTAGACCTGGAACTTCAACACAAACCTTAATCCTAGACATAGATGTGAACCTGAACGTTAAAACTATGCTCTTGACCCTGGATCTTTACCTTATCCTGGACATTGAACCTTGAACATGGAAATGAATTTGATCTAGATGTTAGACCTGATATTAGACCTGGACCTCGAACTTGGACAAGATCTTGAATTATGGGAATGTACCTTGGACTTTGACCTTGGATATAGTCTTTATCCTTAGACATAGACTTTGGGCCAGCCCTTAGAACTGGACCTAGCCTTCACTTTGTCATAGATTTTGACTGTGGACCTCAGATCTTCACATGAACTTTGAAAAAAAAATTTTTACTTTTAATTCTTATGGATACATACTAATAGCCCATATTTATGGGGTACATGTGATAGCCTGATACAAGGTTACAGTGTGTAATGATCAAATCAAGGTAATTGGGGAATCCATAACCTCAAGCATTTATCATTTCTTTGTGTTAGGAACACTTCAGTTTTAATCTTTTAGTTATTTTAAAATAAACAATAAATTACTGTTAACTGTAGCCACCATAATGTACTACCAAACTCTAGATGCTATTCCTTCTACCAACTGTGTTTTTGTATCCATCAACCACCCCTTTTTATCCCCCTTTCCTCACTATTCTTTCTGGTCTCTGGCAACCATCATTCTACTATCTATCTTTGTTAGTTGAATATTTTTTTTTTAGCTCTGATATACTAGTGAGAACATGCGATATTTGTCTTTCTGTGCCTGGCTTATTCAACTTAATATAATTTCCTCCAGTTCCATCCATGTTGTTGCAAATGGCAAGACTGCATTCCTTTCAATGGCTGAATAATAATCTATTGTGTACATATGCCACATTTTTGTTGTTTTTCATTCACTCGTTGGTGGACACTTGGATTGAGTATATATCTTGGCTATTGTGAATAGTTCTGCAATAAACATGGGAGGGCAGGTATTTCTTCAATATACTAATTTATTTTATTTAGGGCATATACCCAGTGGTGGGATCCCAGTAGCTGGATCATATGACAGTTCTAATTTTAGTTCTCTCAGGAATCTCCATACCGTTCTCCATAGTGGCTGTACTAGTTTACATTCCCACCAACAGCATACGGGGATCTTTCTTTCTTCACATGATCACCGGCATTTGTTATCTTTTTGGATAAAACTGTTTTAACTGGGGCAAGATGATCTCTCATTGCAGTTTTGATTTGTATTTCTCTGATGATTAATGATGTTGAGCATTTTTGCATATACCTGTTGGCCATTTGTATGTTTCCTTTTGAGAAATGTCTATTCATATCTTTTGCCCATTTTAAAATTGGATTATTTGTTTTTATTCCTGAGTTGTTTGAACTCCTTATTTATTCTGGGTATTAATTACTTGTCAGATGGGTAATTTGCAAATATGTTCTCCCATTCTATGGGTTTTCTCTTCAGCTTGTTGACTGTTTTCTTTTCTGTGCAGAAGCTGTTTAACTTGATATAATTCCATTTGGACATGAACTTTGAACCTAGATTTTGGACCTGCATTTTTTCAGTTCCTTAAATATACTTTCCATTGGAACTAGGATTTTATTTGAATAGGTGGTAAGAAGTTACTTTGAAGAAGTGCCTGAAATTGACCTTCTTTGTTTATATGCTGCTTATTTCCACAAATGCTGCTTTGATTCATTTTAACTTGTTCTATCTGGAATAAAGTACATTTGAGATGAAGGTGTTTCTCTGAACTATTTTGCTGACAGATGCTTAATCTGGCTTCATTCACTAAACACCTATTTCTCATTCCAAATGGAACAAAAATTATCAAAATCAGTGCCCTTTAGAATCAGATCAACTCATTTTCTCACTGCTACCGCCAGGTACATTCTGTTTTATGCTCTCAAAAATCCCTATATATCTGTCTTTCAGAGTGCTCATCATTCTGTAATTAATTGTGCTATTATTTCATTAATTTATTAATTATGGTGTACATGTGATAGCCTGATACAAGGTTACAGTGTGTAATGATCAAATCAAGGTAATTGGGGAATCCATAACCTCAAGCATTTATCATTTCTTTGTGTTAGGAACACTTCAGTTTTAATCTTTTAGTTATTTTAAAATAAACAATGAATTACTGTTAACTGTAGTCACCATAATGTTCTACCAAACACTAGATGCTATTCCTTTATGAACTGTGTTTTTGTATCCATCAACCACCCCTTCTTTATCCCCCCCATTTTCTATATAGCAGGTATTAGCAAACTATAGTCAGTTGGCCAAATTTGTCCCATTTTTCTGTTTGTATATGGCTCATAAACTTAGAATAAATTATTCTATTTGTATATGTTTGGAAATAATTAAAAGAAAAGAAAATATTTTGTGACACATGAAATTACGTAAAATTTGAATTTCAATGTCCATAATTAATGTTTAACTAGAACACAAACATGTATATGGACTTATTTATTGCCTATGCTGCTTTCATGTTACAATGGCAGAGTTGAATAATTATGACAAAAATGGCATAGCCCACAGAGCTGTTTACTGTCTGGCTCTATATAGAAGTTTGCCAACCTTTGTTTTAAAAAGTGAAAATAGAGAATATATTTGTCATTATTAGCACTGAATTCAGATTTCAGAGACTCAAAATGTGGCAAATTGCATATCCTGAAATCAACAAAAGACACATTTCCATAAGTAGAGGAATGAATACACAGTTTTAAAAAATACTTATATGAATAAACATTGCATTGTAGTTAAAATGAATAAATTAGAAATATTTATCTCAATGTAGATATATTTTAAAACCTAATATTGAATGAAAAAAAAGTTCCAGAATGTTACATAAAATGTAAATGATACACGTAAAACCTAATATTGAATGAAAAAAAAGTTCCAGAATGTTACATAAAATGTAAATGATACACGTAAAACCTAATATTGAATGAAAAAAAAGTTCCAGAATGTTACATAAAATGTAAATGATACACGTACGTAAATATGTAAATATAAAAGAAAATCATACCATATATAAACTTGTTGATATAGCTATATGATGTAAATGATTAAAAATATAAATTGGCAGCTACCCTCTTTGGGTCCCCTCCCTTTGTATGGGAGCTCTGTTTTCACTCTATTAAATCTTGCAACTGCATTCTTCTGGTCCGTGTTTGTTATGGCTCGAGCTTCACTTGCTGTCCACCACTGCTGTTTGCTGCCGTCGCAGACCCACTGCTGACTCCCATCCCTCAGGATCCAGCAGGGTGTCTGCTGTGCTCCTGATCCAGCAAGGCACCCATTGCTGCTCCTGATTGGGATAAAGGCTTGCCATTGTTCCTGCATGGCAAGTGCCCAGGTTCATCCTAATCGAACTGATCACTAGTCACTGGGTTCCATGGTTCTCTTTCATGACCCAAGGCTTCTAATAGAGCTATAACACTCACTGCATGGCCCAAGATTCCATTCCTCAGAATCTGTGGGGCTAAGAACCCCAGGTCAGAGAACATGAGGCTTGCTATGATCTTGGAAGCAGCCCGCCACCATTTTGGAAGTGGCCCGCCACCATCTTGGGAACTCTGGGAGCAAGGAACCCCTGGTCACATTTTGGTGACCATGAAGAGACCTCCAAAGCAGTGAGTAATAGTGGACCACTTTCGCTTGCTATTCTGCCCTATCCTTCCTTAGAATTGGAGGAAAATACTGGGCACCTGTCGGCCAGTTAAAAATGATTAGCATGGCCACCAGACTTAAAACTCAGGTGTGAGGCTGTCTGGGTAAAGGCTTTCTAACAACCCCCAACCCTTCTGGGTTGGGAGCATTTGTCTGCCTAGAACCAGCTTCTGCTTTCACTTTTCTTGGGGAAGCCAAGGGCCGCCTAGAGGAAGAAAGCTGTCATCCTGAACTCCTGGCATTAGCAGGTTGAGACCATGGCACAGCCCGAAGTCTCTATTCAACAGTTGCCCATGTGTGCACCCCTACCTTTCCTTCTGACCCATACCTCCTATGTCCCGACCACGACTTTCTTGAAAGTGTAGCCCCAAAATTCTCCTTACCTCTGAATGTACATCCTCTGATCCCTGCCTCCTAGGTACTAATGGTTCAGACTTTAATTTCCTCAGCAAGTTGGATCTCCAAAGGGATCTAGGGAAGCTCTACGCTGCATCCTTAGGCATCTAGGCTATAAATGTGGGGAGTCTTGTGTCCCTCGTGTCCCTCCCAATTTAGGCATACCTCTCATGACATGGGCAGTTATGTGGGACCCATTCCCCACCACTCTTGCCAGGAACCTAAGTTTGTAAATGGCTGAAAGAGACAGAGAGACAGAGAGAGAGACAGAGGCAGAGAGGAGAAACAGGCAGAGAGGAGAAAGAGGCAGAAAGGAGAAAGAGGAAGAGAGACAAAGAGGGACTCAAAGAGAGATAGAAATAATAAAAAAAAAAAAGTGGGCCCTATTCCTTTAAAAGCCAGGGTAAATTTAAAACCTATAATTGATCATTGAAGGTCTTCTTTGTGACCTTATAACACTCGAATACTACCTTGTTGTCAGTGTAAACAAAGGTATAGCCTGAAAACAGTGAGACCACTGACAACCCGTAGCCTTCCTATCAAAACGGCGCGGTGGCTCACGCTTGTAATCCCAGCACTTTGGGAGGCCGAGGCAGGTGGATCACAAGGTCAGGAGATCGAGACCACGGTGAAACCCCGTCTCTACTAAAAATACAAAAAATTAGCCGGGCGTGGTGGCGGGCGCCTGTAGTCCCAGCTCCTCGGAGTGGCTGAGGCAGGAGAATGGCGTGAACCCGGGAGGCGGAGCTTGCAGTGAGCCGAGATTGAGCCACTGCACTCCAGCCTGGGTGAAAAAGCAAGACTCCGTCTCAAAAAAAAAAAAAAAATCCTTAACCTAGTAACCCGCGGAGGGCCCAAATGCATTCAATCTGTAGCAGCAACTGCTTAGCTAACAGAAGAAAGTAGAAAAGTAACTTAGAGGAAAACTCACTGTGAGCACACCTCGCCAGTTCAGAATTATTCTAAGTCAAAAAAGCAAAAAGGTAGCTTACTAACTCAAAAATCTTAAAGTATGGGGCTATTCTGTTAGAAAAAGGTAATTTAACACTAACTACTGATAATTCCCTTAACCCAGCAGATTTCCTTACAGGGGATTTAAATCTTAATTACCATACAAAGGTCCGACCTGACCTAGGAGGAACTCCCTTCAGGACAGGAGGATAGATGGTCCCTCCCAGGTGACTGAGGAAAAAAACCACAACGGGTATTCAGTAATTGATAGGGAGACTCCTGTGGAAGCTGAGTTAGAAAAACTGCCTAATCATTGGTCTGCTCAAACATGCAAGCTGTTTGCACTCAGCCAAGCCTTAAACTACTTACAGAATCAAAAAAGACTATCTCAATCCTGACTCAAAAGTTACCTACACCCTCTCTGAAACGAGTTTGCATAAGAACTGTTGTTTATGGGAATGCATCTTGATGGGGCAGCTGGGTTGTTATGAAATACTCAGGAACCCAGCCCAGCTCAAGGACTCACCCCTGAGCACAAAGGCAATGTTGGGCAAGCTGGTTAAAGGACCACTAGAATCCAGCAGCCCGAACCCCTTTCTTTGTGGTCAAGAAAGGCAGTAAAAGGGGTGTAAGACTGCAACATCGGTAAGTGTAACTGGTCCGATAAGCAGAGGTCCATGGGTGGTTACGTGCCCCGGAAAGGAATAAGCATTAGGACCACAGAGGGCACTCTAGGACTAATGTTCTTCAGAAAATGAGTAGGGGTGCTGGCATCCCTATGTTCTTTTTTCTGGTAGCAAACATTTCCCTCAAGGCAAAAACGCCCCCAAGATGTATTCTGGAGAATCGGGACCAATTTGACCCTCAGACACTAAGAAAGAAATGACTTATATTCTTCTGCAGTACTGCCTGGCCACAATATCCTCTTCAAGGGGGAGAAACGTGGCCTCCTGAGGGAAGTATAAATTATGATACTATCTTACAGCTAGACCTCTTTTGTAGAAAAGAAGGCAAATGGAGTGAAATGCCATATGTACAAACTTTCTTTTCATTAAGAGACAACTCGCAATTATGTAAAAAGTGTGATTTATGCCCTACAGGAAGCCCTCAGAGTGTACCTCCCCACCCCAGCGTCCCCCCTACTTCTTCTCCAACTAATAAGGACCCCCCTTCAACCCAAACAGTCCAAAAGGAGATAGACAAAAGGGTAAACAATGAATCAAAGAGTGCCAATATTCTCCGATTATGCCCCCTCCAAGCAGTGGGAGGAGAATTCAGCCCAGCCAGAGTACATGTACTATTTTCTCTCTCAGACTTAAAGCAAATTAAAATAGACCTAGGTAAATTCTCAGCTAACCCTGATGGCTATATTGATGTTTTACAAGGGTTAGGACAATCCTTTGATCTGACATGGAGCGATATAATGTTACTGTTAAATCAGACACTAACCCCAAATGAGAGAAGTGCTGCCATAACTGCAGCCCGAGAGTTTGGCGATCTCTGATACCTCAGTCAGGTCAATTATAGGATGACAACAGAGGAAAGAGAACGATTCCCCACAGGCCAGCAGGCAGTTCCCAGTGTGGACCCTCATAGGGACACAGAATCAGAACATGGAGATTGGTGTGGCAGACATTTGCTAACTTGCATGCTAGAAGGACTAAGGGAAACTATGAAGAAGCCTATGAATTATTCAATGATGTCCACTATAACAAAGGGAAAGGAAGAAAATCCTACTGCCTTTCTTGAAAGACCAAGGGAGGCATTGAGGAAGCAAACCTGTCTGTCACCTGACTCTGTTGAAGGCCAACTAATCTTAAAGTATAAGTTTATCACTCAGTCAGCTGCAGACATTAGAAAAAAACTTCAAAAGTCAGCCTTAGGCCTGGAGCAAAACTTAGAAACCCTACTGAACTTGGCAACGTCGGTTTTTTATAATAGAGATCAGGAGGAGCAGGCAGCATGGGACAAACAGGATTAAAAAAAAGAGGCCACCGCTTTAGTCATGGCCCTCAGGCAAGTGGACTTTGGAGGCTCTGGAAAAGGGGAAAGCTGAGCAAATCGGGTGCCGAATAGGGCTTGCTTCCAGTGTGGTCTACAAGGACACTTTAAAAAAGATTATCCAAGTAGAAATAAGCCACCCCCTCGTCCATGCCCATTATATCAAGGGAATCACTGGAAGGCCCACGGCCCCAGGGGATGAAGGTCCTCTGAGTCAGAAGCCACTAACCAGATGATCCAACAGCAGGACTGAGGGTTCCTGGGGCAAGCGCCAGCCCATGCCATCACCCTCATAGAACCCCGGGTATGCTTGACCTTTGAGGGCCAGGAGGTTAACTGTCTCCTGGACACTCACGTGGCCTTCTCAGTCTTACTCTTCTGTCCTGGACAACTGTCCTCCAGATCTGTCGCTATCCGAGGGGTCCTAGGACAGCCAGTCACTAGATACTTTTCCTAGCCACTAAGTTGTGACTGGGGAAGTTTACTCTTTTCACATGCTTTTCTAATTATGCCTGAAAGCCCCACTCCCTTGTTAGGGAGAGAAATTCTAGCAAAAGCAATGGCCATTATACATCTGAACATAGGAGAAGGAACACCTGTTTGTTGTCCCCTGCTTGAGGAAGGAATTAATCCTGAAGTCTGGGCAACAGAAGGACAGTATGGACGAGCAAAGAATGCCATCCTGTTCAAGTTAAACTAAAGGATTCCACCTCCTTTCCCTACCAAAGGCAGTACCCCTTAGACCCAAGGCCCAACAAGGACTCCAAAAGATTGTTAAGGACCTAAAAGCCTAGTAAAACCATGCAATAGCCCCTGCAATATTCCAATTTTAGGAGTACAGAAACCCAATGGACAGTGGAGGCTAGTGCAAGATCTCAGGATTATCAATTAGGCTGTTGTTCCTCTATATCCAGCTGTACCTAACCCTTATACTCTGCTTTCCCAAATACCAGAGGAAGCAGAGTGGTTTACAGTCCTGGACCTTAAGGATGCCTTTTTCTGCATCCCTGTACATCCTGACTCTCAATTCTTGTTTGCCTTTGAAGATCCTTCTAACCCAGTGTCTCAACTCACCTGGACTATTTTACCCCAGGGGTTCAGGGATAGCCTCCATCTATCTGGCCATGCATTAGCCCAAGACTTGAGCCAGTTCTCATGCCTGGACAGTCTTGTCCTTCGGTACATGGATGATTTACTTTTAGCCACCCGTTCAGAAACCTTGTGCCATCAAGCCACCCAAGCGCTCTTCAATTTCCTCCCTACCTGTGGCTACAAGGTTTCCAAACCAAAGGCTCAGCTCTGCTCACAGCAGGTTAAATACTTAGGGCTAAAGTTATCCAAAGGCACCAGGGCCCTCAGTGAGAAACATATCCAGCCTATACTGGCTAATCCTCATCCCAACACCCTAAGCAACTAAGAGAGTTCCTTGGCATAACAGGTTTCTGCCAAATATGGATTCCCAGGTACAGTGAAATAGCCAGACCACTATATACACTAATTAAGGAAACTCAGAAAGCCAATACCCGTTTATTAAGATGGACACCTGAAGCACAAGCAGCTTTCCAGGCTCTAAAGAAGGCCCTAACCCAAGTTCCAGTGTTAAGCTTGCCAAAGGTGCAAGACTTTTCTTTAAATGTCACAGAAAAAAACAGGAATAGCTCTAGGAGTCCTTACACAGGTCTGAGGGACGAGCTTGCCACCTGTGGCATACCTGAGTAAGGAAATTGATGTAGTGGCAAAGGGTTGGCCTCATTGTTTACGGGTAGTGGCGGCAGTAGCAGTCTTAGTATCTGAAGCAGTTAAAATAATACAGGGAAAAGATCTTACTGTGTGGACATCTCATGATGTGAATGGCATACTCACTGCTAAAGGAGGCTTGTGGCTGTCAGACAACCATTTACTTAAATATCAGGCTGTATTACTTGAAGGGCCTGTGCTGCGACTGCACACCTGTGCAACTCTTAACCCAGCCACATTTCTTCCAGACACTGAAGAAAAGATAGAAGATAACTGTCAACAAGTAAGTGCTCAAACCTACCCCGCTCAAGGGGACTTTTTGGAGGTTCCCTTGACTGATCCTGACCTTAACTTGTATACTTATGGAAGTTCCTTTGTAGAAAAAGGACTTTGAAAAGTGGGGTATGCAGTGGCCAGTGATAATGGAATACCTGAAAGTAATCCCCTCACTCCAGGAACCAGTGCTCAGCTGGCAGAACTAATAGCTCTCACTCGGGCACTAGAATTAGGAGAAGGAAAAAGGGTAAATATATATATAGACTCTAAGTATGCTTACCTAGTCCTCCATGCCCATGCAGCAATATGGAGAGAAAGGGAATTCCTAACTTCTGAGGGAACACCTATCAAACATCAGGAAGCCATTAGGAGATTATTATTGGCTGTACAGAAACCTAAAGAGGTGGCAGTCTTACACTGCTAGGGTCATCAGAAAAGAAAGGAAAGGGAAATAGAAGGGAACCACCAAGCAGATATTGAAGCCAAAAGAGCTGCAAAACAGGACCCTCCATTAGAAATGCTTATAGAGGGACCCCTAGTGTGGGGTAACCCCCTCCAGGAAACCATGCCCCAGTACTCAGCAGGATAAATAGAATGGGGAACCTCATGAGGACATACTTTCCTCCCTTGAGGATGGCTAGCCACCGAAGAAGGAAAAATACTTTTGCCTGCAGCTAACCAATGGAAATTACTTAAAACCCTTCACCAAAACTTTCCCTTAGGCATTGATGGCACCCATCAGATGGCCAAATTATTATTTACTGGACCAGGCCTTTTCAAAACTATCAAGCAGATAGTCAGGGCCTGTGAAGTGTGCCAAAGAAATAATCTCCTGCACTGCAGGCCACACATTTCAATCCCTGTATCTTTAACCTCCTTGTTAAGTTTGTCTCTTCTGGAATCGAAGCTGTAAAACGACAAATGGTTCTTCAAATGGAGTCCCAGATGCAGTCCAAGACTAAGATCTACTGCGGACCCCTGGACCGGCCTGCTAGCCCATGCTCCAATGTTAATGACATTGAAGGCACCCCTCCCAAGGAAATCTCAACTGCACAACCCCTACTACACCCAGTTCAGCAGGAAGCAGTTAGAGCAGTCATTGGCCAACCTCCCCAACAGCACTTGGGTTTTGCTGTTGAGAGGGGGGACTGAGAGCAGGACTAGCTGGATTTCCTAGGCTGACTAAGAATCTCTAAGCCTAGCTGGGAAGGTGACCGCATCCACCTTTAAACATGGGGCTTGCTACTTAGTTCACAACCGACCAATCAAGTAGTAAAGAGAGCTAACTAAAATGCTAATTAGGCAAAAACAGGAGATAAACAAATAGCCAATCATCTATCACCTGAGAGCACAGCGTGAGGGACAGTGATCAGGATATAAACCCAGTCATTTGAGCCAGCAATAGCTACCCTCTTTGGGTCCCCTCCCTTTGTATGGGAGCTCTGTTTACACTCTATTAAATCTTGCAACTGCAAAAAAAAAATACATATATATATATACATTATATATATATATATATAGGAAAAATAATTATAAAACTGGTAATGGAGAAGCATGGAAATAAGTGGGACTGAGGAATAACATAAATGGACTACTATTGTATTATTTATCATTTTATTAATATTAATTTGATTGTATTACTTCTTTTTGCTTCATTTCTCTAAAAAATAAAGCTAAAAAAGATGGCAAGATATTATCACTGTAGATTCTAGATTGTCAGTCTATACTTGTTTGTTAAATGTTTTCTGTATGATAAAGATAATTTATTACAAAAAGAAAAGCAACATGACTATGGAATTATTTCTTATTTTTATTTTTATTTGCTACCACGAGAGATGTGAACTCTGATACATTGTGAAAAGTTCAGATCTGCAAAGTTATCACCCACAAGCTGTTTGAGTATGATTTATGGTAATTAATTGAAAATATTGTCTTAATTTTTTCCCAAATGAACATTTTGTATTATGACTAGCTTATTCTAAAAGAAAAATCAATAAAAAGCAATAGCCTTTTTAAAATACCCAAATAGATAACATTAGAAGAGCAAACATGATATGAACAGGGAATGCTTCCAAGATCAATGTGAAAATTTGAAACCAAATAAATATTAACACAGTTTTCTGATAAAAAGTATTGCCTCCAATAACTGCACAGGTCATATGATAGTTACTGTTCATGGCTTAAGTATAATTGACCAAATTTCAGTAGCTATGTTATCAGTTTTCCAGTTCTTTGATGTTAATAACTTCCCTCATTGGCCTCAGGGACTTTGAAGTTTTGTCCCTTTTTCCTGTTTTATAGTTGCTCAGCACCTAATCTTATCCCTTTCCCAATTCTTCTGACAGTCGTAGGATAAGATGAAAGGACCAAAGTGGCATTCTGGACATCTGGTTAATATATCTCAAAGGGGTGCACTTTAGTGATAGATCTCCAGTGAGATACAGTTCAAGGCTATTTTTGACATGGGCCCTGCTGAGCCATCTTCCAGGAAACCTCTACATTTTACCATCCTTGAAACAAATATATTAGACTCCTGCAGAGAGATCATTTTTCACTTGTATAATTCTAAGAATGACTACCAAGTCTTACGTGCAAATATCTGATTCAGAAGATAATAGGGATAAAAGTACAAATTGGATATATTTTGGTAAAGGAAGCGCCTTAAAACTCAGCCTTGGTTACATCAAGAATAAGAATTCCTGTGTCATCCCTAAGAAGTAGATTTTTATATAACTCAAAACCAGCTCAAGAAATACAATATTTAAACAAACTTCTCAGTGCTTGCTTAATAAGCATTGTTACGAAGAACAATGAAAAATAAAACAAAAACAACTCAACTTTAGTGAGTTTAGTGAGTGTCATTGCAAACAAAATTTCACATTACACTTAGGGATTTTATAACCTTAAGGCTTATTACAAAGGTCACATTATTTCAATTAAGAAATAAAAGTGAGTTTTAATAATAAACTGTCAGCCTTTCAAATCTTCTCTCCTAGCTATATTGAAATATACAACATATTGTTGTTAACTATAGTCACCCTAGGTACTATCAAAAGCTAGAACATATTCCTTCTATCTAGCTGTATGTTTGTACGATGAACCAAACTCTTTTCATCTCCCCTCACCCGTCTCAGCCTCTAGTAACTATTCTACCCTCTGGTTACCTTCTACCCCTACCTCCATGTGTTTACATATTGTTGTATAAATTTTGTGGAAAAAAATCCTTTTTAACAAAATAATCTGCTGGCTATATTTCTTCTCATATTATTTGAGAAATTGCATTGAATTTTGGTTACTGAATTTTGAGGATGTGAATTAAGGATGAGCTACATCTCATGACCTCGTCACTGATCTCTACTATAAACATCTGCATACAAGCTGGCATATTACAACAATAGCGTGAGAGTCAGGGTCTGTAGAAATTCCCAGCCTAACTTTTTCCTGGACTGGCCAAACTGAACCTGAACCAGTGTATAGGCAACGTAGTATGCTTGTCAGAGGCACCAAACTGCTAACTCAAAAATAAACGTGACTAAAAGAACTTTTGTCAGTATACCCACATGAAGCTGACCATTTGCCCAGTAAGAATGCAATGAAAAGGGCTTTTAATGTAGAGCCAAATGGCAGTCCAGCAAGGAAGCTCATGAGCAACCTACAAGTAGTGAGCATTTCGATGTAATAGAGACTTACATGCAATTCAGAATTATGTTTACAACATCATAAAACAAAAATTTAGAGATAGGCTCTCACTCTGTTGCCTAAGCTGGAGTGCAGTGGCATGATCATAACTTACTGCAGCCTTGAACTCCTGGGTTCAACTGAAGGTCCTCCTACCTCAGCCTGCTGAGTAGCTAGGACCACAAGCACACATCACCACAACTGGCTTACATTAAAATATAAATTGTAGAGATAGGGTCTTACTGTGTTGCCCAGGCTGGTCTTGAACTCCTTGCTTCAGTTGATCCTCCCACCTTAGCCTCTCAAAGTGCTGGGATTATAGACCTGAGCCACAGCACCTGGCCAACTGACCTATGATTTTACACAATGGTTGCTCTTCCCTTCTTTAACTATTATTCATTCTTATTTGATCCTCATTATTTGACTGTAGTCCTTCTTATGTCTTGTGTTCCTTCATTACCTCTTATTCTATCACATTGTCATTGTCATTCTCCACTGGGGAAGTTCTTTCTTGCTGAAGACTGGAAAGACAAGTCCATTCACCTGATTTTCTGTAAGATTTTGGCTCATCTAGTGACTTGTCAGACAATTCTGAAGTTGCATCAAAATTAGCTATCATGCTTGCATAATGGCCCTGAACCCTCACTCCTATTCTTAGCTTCAGTACCATCTATGTCCTCAACTGTCTATGATACTTATAATTCCTGTAAATCTTCACTTAACACCTAACATTGATTTAATCTTACTAGGCAAGGTAATAAGAAATACATAGGTTTGCCTCCAGAAGTGGGTTCTTAAGAAACCCACCAGAGGAACTCCTTTTTCAGATGTCCACATTAGAAGATTTCATATCACATTTGGTGCCACAGGCCTTTGACAAGCAGGATGCAGAGGAAAAAGCAAACTTCACCTCTTCCTAGGGAAAGTGTTGGCCTGCCAACAGGAAAGAGGCAACATCTGGGAAAATCCCTAGTCTTTTCCAGGAAGAGTCCATGCCAACCCCACCCCATGACCCCTGTCCTGCCTACTCATTGTCACTCTTCACTCCAATGTCCCTCCCCCAGATCCTTTTATAAAATCCCACTTTTTCCTGACCAGAAAAACCATACCATATCCCACCAGAGAGGTAAGAGGGAGCTGAGAGAAGATGAGACCCAGGGAGGAGCTACTGCACATGATACAGGAGAATACATGGGAGGGTCCCTTCCTCAGGGAGCACAGGAACTCTGAGACTCAGCAAGGGTGTCCTGGGAGGGCTCAGGGATGGGAGAGTACACAGATTCACAACTCATTCAGAACTGTAGAAGATGATGGATGTGACCAAGATCACTTTAGACCTAGGGGACTAGAGAAGGAAAAAGACATGAGGCAGTAGGGTATCTGTGTGTTCTCCCACTGACTATGCTTTCTTCAGTGACCCCTGATTGCCTCCCCAAGTCGCAGACACTATGCTGCCTCCCATGGCCCTGCCCAGCGTATCTTGGATGCTGCTTTCCTGCCTCATGCTCCTGTCTCGGGTTCAAGGTGAGATTGCTCTGCCTCTAGCACTGGGTTCCCTATGAATCCTCAGAGCCAACAAGAGGAGGAAGGCTCCTGTGTGTCATGTGAGGTAATGACGTGGTGTCTAATGAACCTGCCTGCAGTTATTGCACCATCACTCCTTCCTTCAGGTTAACTTGCAGTGGGAGGCTCCACGGTGGTCCACTCACAATGGAATGAGATGGCTTCCATTTAGTCAGTGGACTCTAATATACACTGGTGGGAAAGCAGACTCTAATATACACTGGAGGGTCAGTAATGAGATGTGGGGAGGGACAATGATTGGAGGACCCAATGTAGAGACAGCCCAGAATGAGGAGAGTACTGAATGGTTGAATAAGGGGAAAGGGTAATAAGAGACTAGATGGTGTTCCATTTACTAGGGCTATTTTGAAATAAAGAATTTCTGAAAACCTAAGGGAAGACAAAGGGGTGTCAGGAATGTGGTCTTCCTCCCCAAGGACAGGCCTAGGTATTCCCCAAGGTCATCTCCCACCCAACCCCCACTCTTCATTTTACCCTCCCCCCTCTTCTTCCACCTCAGGTGAAGAACCCCAGAGGGAACTGCCCTCTCCACGGATCCGCTGTCCCAAAGGCTCCAAGGCCTATGGCTCCCACTGCTATGCCTTGTTTTTGTCACCAAAATCCTGGACAGATGCAGATGTGAGTGGTTAGATGTGGGGTTGGAGGTGACAGGTCTCAGGGGGAGGAGGGTCTCCATTCAGGAGAGTTCCTTGGGAATAAGGATGAACACGCTTATCTTTCACATAGTCCTCCTCCCACCTACCTTTGCCCTGTGCTCCCCCAGCAGGTCTCAGGCTCCCTCTCATTCTCTTTGTCCCCCTCAAAGCTGGCCTGCCAGAAGCAGCCCTCTGGAAACCTGGTGTCTGTGCTCAGTGGGGCTGAGGGATCCTTCGTGTCCTCCCCTACTCATACGTCTGGATTGGGCTCCATGACTCCACACAGGTGCAAGTATATCCTCCCCTCTCTGTTACCTCTCAAGGTGCTATTGTTGCCCAGGCCCACTCCCTGTCCCCTGTGCCTGCCCAGGAAGTACTTCAGGGAGCATTGGATCTCAGATTCTGGGGAATATTTGGGGGGAAAGGGAAGGCCATGAAGCATCTGAAGATCTGAGTTCTGTGGAGGTCTCTATCTTTCAGATAAAATCAATCTGCCTTCCTCAGGCATATTACATAATTCTCATATGAGGCTGGGTTAATAATTCTCTGAGCTGCATGGAGTCTTTGCCTACTATTCTGAAGGAACCCTTAATGAAGATAGGATCAATTTTTGCCCCCATACAGAACTGACATTACCTTTGAGGTTCACAAGCTAATCACAAATGCTACACCAATTATTGTTCTGCAAGTAACATATTACCTTGAGTGGTTCCAAAGGTCTTGTGTTTATTGGCTGGAATTTTCCAATAGCAATGAGGAGTCAAGGAAGAGGTTCCTACTCACCGGCAGCATCTAGAATAGCAGACCAAATTTCCTCATGCTGGGGAGCAAATCAGGTGTTGCAGCTAAGGGGCCATGCAAGAAGAGCTGCAATGGCCATTCCCTTCACCTGGCTACCTCCTCTACTCTACAGGGCACCGAGCCCAGTGGAGATGGTTGGGAGTGGAGTAGCAGTGATGTGATGAATTACTTTGCATGGGAGAGAAATCCCTCCACTGTCTCAAGCCCCGGCTACTGTGTGAGCCTGTCGAGAAGCATAGGTAAGAAACAGAGGAGCTGCCTCTTCCCAGTGTTTTCCATCTCATCCCCCATTCCTGGGTCTGACCTTCAGGAAATCTTCCAGAGCTAGAAAATACAATGTTAGTGTGTCTTCTCTCATCTCCTCTCTTCTCCACTTTCTTTGAATCTCTCTCCCGGATTGGGACACTGGTGAAGGTGAGGGAGAGGCTTTAACTTGTAGGCTAAAACCTGGGATGCCTCTTCATTGGATTCACAAGCTTCCTCAGCCCCATTCCATTTATGTCTTCTGTCTCTCCAGCATTTCTGAAGTGGAAAGATTACAACTGTAATGTGAGGTTACCCTATGTCTGCAAGTTCACTGACTAGGGCAGGAGGGAAGTCAGCAGCCTGTGTTTGGTGTGCAACTCATCACGGGCACGAGACCAGTGTGAGGACTCACCCTGGAAGAGAATATTCGCTTAACTCCCCCAACCTGACCACCTCATTCTTATCTTCCTTCTGTTTCTTCCTCCCCACTATCATTTCAGTCTCTTCATTTTGTCATATGGCCTAAGGCTTTAAAGAGCAATAATAAAATTTTTAGTCTGCACTTCTTTGTCTTGTATGTGCCAGTGTCATAGCCATACTCTGAGAAGGACAAAGTGGTCGAGGGGAGGAAATTTTGTGGGTCTTGCTTCTTCCCTATTCACCCAGGCCTCTGGGGAAAATGATGAACTGTGCATCCCTACCAGTGTGTTATGATGGGGGCGTGGATCCTGCTCATGTAGGATTTGTGTTGTGGAGAGATGAGGACATTTCTTTCCCACATACTTACTGCCCTCCCATTCCCATAGCCCAAACCTGACAATGTGACATGAACAGATTTAGGAGGCTCTGATGGTGCTTAGAATAGTACTTCTCAGAGAATGGCATCAGCAGGATGGTAGATAGGACTTTCCAGCTCTTGAACCTTCACAGAAACATTCATTTGAACTACTACCATTAAAATGGAAATACCTTCACAAGAGCTAATAAGTCCAAGTGAGTGATTAAAGCATCTGAATGTTGCAAAAAATAAGAAAAGATGCATCGAAGAGTGTAGAAGGAACACTTTTACATTATTTATATCACCCCTCCGTCAATCTCAGTAAGCACAGCATGGAGATACATTCCCTCAACTTGGGGAAAGAGAGTGAAGTAAGCACATGAGTTTTCCACGGACCCCAACACTAGGTTTGCCTCAGTAAGACCCAGTGGCCTCTGACTCCAGGCAGGCACCCTTGGACTTAGACTCCAGGCTGCCTTGATGCCAGGCCAGGCTCTGTGGCCCCAGGCTCCAGGTCAGCCCCCATGACTGCAGCCTCCAGTCTTGCCCAGAAGACACAGGCTCTAGACACACACAGCATCATGCTTTTCCCCATAGCTCCAGACCACAGGCCAGTGCCCACTGACAAAAACTCTAAGCCCACCTCAAGGACAAGCTAGCACTTGCAGCCACAGACTTCAGGGTGACCCCTGAAATCCTAGACATCAGGACTGCCCATGTGGACCTGCCCTTCAGACCCACCACAGCTCCAGGATAGCTCCCACAGCTACAACTCCAGGCCAGCACTTGCAGACCCCAGCTCCAGACTGGCACTCACAGTCGCAGGATACAGTCCTGTCAAATCCCAAACCCTCCCTAAGCCTTTAGGTCCATCTGAGCACAAAGCCCTGATGCTAGGCCAGCCTCTGTGGCCTCTGTCACTAGGCCAGCCCCCACAGACACAAGCTCTGGATCTTCCCAGTTCCAGGAGAGCCTCTGTGGACTCGGTACTAGTCTGGCCTCATACTCCAGCAGACCCAGGATCAAGCCTCATTACAGTAGACCTTAGCACCAGGCCAGCCCCCACTGACTTAGGCTCCAGCCTTAACCTCATGGATCCAGTCTCCAGACTTACCCCAGAGGCAAGTTGACATTCATGGTCCCAGGCTATAGGCCACCCCCACTAACCCTGGCTCCATACCAGCCCCTGTAGTTCCAGGTACCAGCCCAGTATGCACAGACTCAAACTCCAGACCTGTCCTAGAGACTCAAATACCACATCTGTCCTAGTGCCTGACTAACCCATGAAGACATGAGTTCAAGGCCTGCTTTAGAGCCAGATTGGTCTCCAGGACCTAGGATTTAGTCTGGCTCCTGTGATTAGAGGCTTCAGGCCTGCCCTCATGCAGTGACTACCTACCCTGGTATACCAAGTCGATAGGTCCACTTGAGGATGCCAGCAGCAAGCCTGCCCAAAGACCAAGCCAGATGGCCTGCCCAGAATCTCTGGATGACTGACTGGTGAAGGGCTTTATCTGCTAAAGCCAGTCTGTAAAAACTGGAATAAGTGACTACTTGTTCAAAAAGTCAAACACCAAAGACACATGACCACAAGTATCATAAACAATCAAGGAAATATGATATCACCAACAGAACAAAATAAAGGACTAGTAACTGACCTTAAGGGGAAAGAATTTTACAAACTGCTCAACAAATACTTTAAAGCAATTGTCTAAAAGAAACTCAGTGAGCTACAAGAGAATACCGATAGACAACTAAATGGAATCAGAAAAACAATATGTGAACAAAATTAGAAGGTCAAGAAAGAGATTCGTTTTAAAGTTAAAAAAAAAAAACATAGTGGCTGAACTGAAGGACTGCATGGAGAATTTCAACAGCAGACTTGATCAAGCAGGAGAAAAAGTCAGTGAGTTTGAGACAAGTCATGTGAAATTATCCAGTCAAAGAAGCAAAAAGAAAAAAGAAACAAAAAGAGAAAATAAAGCTTAAGGAAACTATGGTACATGATCGACTGAGCCAATATATATATTATGGTTTTCTAGAAGGAGCAGAGGCAGAAAATGGGCAGAAAACATATATAAAAATATAATGGGTCATGGGGTTTGGCATCCCCATGCCTGTCAGTGCCTCACCCCAGCCAACGAGCATGCACCCAGCCATGCTGCCACTGCCGTGGCATGTGCAAATGAGCACAGATCCCACTGCTACCACCCTGACAGAATACCATGGCCACTGCCATTTACTGGAGTGTTGTGGCCAGCAATCCAGGAACATATTTGGACCCCCAGCACAGCAGGTTCCTAACCTCGAGGGGTGAGAGGACAAAGCGAGGGGCCTGATATTAGCATTCCAGAATTGGGGAATGCTGAGCTGAACCTGGGCCCCCTGACATGTTCCAGAAACAAAGTGAGTCAACTAAGCCCACCTTATACCACAATCAAACCCCCAAGGGCATCAAAAAAGATAAACACACACACACACACACACACACACACACAATCCATCCAAAGAACAGCAACTTCAAAGATTAAAGGAATGCCAGCCCACACAGGTGAGAAAGAACCAGTGCAAGAACTCTGGCAACTCCAAAAGCCAGCGTCTATTTTTACCTCCAAACAACTACACGAGTTACCCAGCAATGGTTCCTAACCAGGCTGAAGTATCTGAAATGACAGAAATAGATCTTGGAATATGGATAGGAACAAAGATTATTGAGATTCAGGCAAAAGTGAAAATCCATTTCAAGGATTCTATATAATAAAACAATACAGAAAATGAAAGATGAAATGGCCATTTTAAGAAAGAACCAAACTGATCTGATAGAGGTGGAAACCTCATTTCAAAAATTTCAGAATACAATCACAAGTATTAACAGTAGAATTGATCAAGCTGAGGAAAGAATCTCAGATCTCAAAGACAGTTCTCTGAAATAACTTAGACACATATTAAAAATTAAAAAAAAGATTGAAGAAAATTAAACAAAACCTCTGAAAATTATGGTATTATGTAAAGAGACCAAATTTATGACTCATTGAAAGTACACAATTTGGAAAACATGTTTCAAAATATCCATGAAAACTTCCCCAACCTCCTTAGGGAGGACAAACTTTAAATTCAGGAAATGCAGAGAACCCCTGTGAGACTACACAAGATAACCATCCCCAAGCCACATAGTCATCAGACTCTCCAAGCTGAAATGAAAGAAAAAAATGTTAAAGGCAGCTAGAGAGAAGGGGCAGATCACTTACAAAGGGAACCTCATCAGGCTAACAGCAGTGTTGTGAGCAGAAATCCTACAAGCCAGAAGAGATTGGAGCCCTATATTCAGCATTCTTAAGGCAAAGAAATTCTAAACAAGAATTTCATATCCAGGAAAACTAAGCTTCATAAGCTAAGGAGAAATAAGATCCTTTTCAGATAATCAAATACTAAAGGAATTTATTACCTCCAGACCTGCCTTGCAAAAGAATCTAAAGAGAGTGCTAAATACAGAAAGGAGTGACCATTACTGGCTACTACAAAAACATACTTAAGTACATAGACCAGTGACACTATAAAGCAACCACACAAACAAGTCTGCATTACTAGCTAACAACATGATGACAGGATCAAATCTGCATACATCAATACTAACCCTGAATGTAAACGGGCTAAATGCCCCAATTAAAATGTACAGAGTGGCAAGTTGGAAAACAAGCATGACCTAATGGTATGCCCCTCTCATATGCAATGACCCCATCTCACATGCAATGACACTACTAGACTCACAGTAAAGGGATGGAGAAAAATCTACCATGCAAACAAAAAACAGAAAAAAAAGCTAGTGTTGCTATACCAATTTCAGACAAAACAGACTGTAAACCAAGAGACTTTTGAAAGACAAGGGCATTATGTAATGGTAAAGGGCTCCATTCAAATTAAGACCTAACTATCCTAAATATATACATACCCAATACAGGAGCACCCAGATTTATAAAGCAAGTTCTTAGAGACCTACAAAGAGAATTAGATAACCACACAATAAGAGTAGAGACTTCAGTACTCCACTGGCAGTATTAGACAGATCATCGAAGCAGAAAACTAACGATGATATTCAGGACCTGAACTCAACACTTGACCAGATCTAGTAGACATCTACAGAACTCCTCACTCTCAAACAATAGAATACACATTTTTCTCACTGGCACATAGCACATACTCTAAAATTGACCACACAATTGAGCATAAAACAATCCTTAGCAAGCTCAAAAAACAACAACATAAAAACAAAAATAGAAATCATACCAACCACACTCTTTGATCTACCACAGTGCAATAACAATAGGAATCCCTACTAAAAAATCACCTGAAACCATACAATTACATGGAAATTAAACAGCCTGCTCCTGAATGACTCTGAGGTAAATAATGAAATTAAGGTAGGCATAAAGAAATTCTTTGAAATGAATGAGAACAAAGATGCAACATATCAGAACCTCCCACACACAGCTAAAGCAGTGTTAAGAGGGAAGTTTATAGCACTAACCACCCACATCAAGAAGTTAGACAGATCTCAAGTTAACAATCTAACATCACACCTAGAGGAATTAGACAAGTGAGAACAAACCAACTCCAAAGCTACCAGATACAAGAAATAACCAAAACCAGACCTGAACTGAAGGAAATTGAGATGTGAAAATCATACAGAAGATCAACAAATCCACGAATATGTTTATTTAAAAGAATAAATATGACTGATACAACACTGGCTAGACTGATACAGAAAAAAAGAGATAAGATCCAAATAAACACAATCAGAAATGACAAAGGGGACATTACCACTGACACCACAGGAAAAACAAGCAAACAAACAAACAAAAACCCTCGACGACTACTTTGAACACCACTGTGCATACAAGCTGAAAGACCTAGAAGAAACGGTTTAATTCTTGGAAGCATACAACCTCCCAAGATTGAACCAGGAAGAAATTGAAGCCCTGAACAGACCAATAATGAGTTCTGAAATTAAATCATTAATAAAATACCTGCCAACCAGAGAAAGCCCAGGGCAGGATGGATTTTCTGCCAAATTCTGTGAGATGTATAAAGAAGAGCAGAAGATACCATTCTTACTAAAACTATTCCAAAAAATTGAGGAGGAGGGACTCCTTCCTAACTCATTCTATGAGGCCAACATTGTCCTGATATGAAAATCTGACAAAGACACAACAACAACAAAAAATCCAACTTCAGGCCAATATCCTTGATGAACATTGATGCAAAAATCCTTAACAAAATACTAGCCAGCTAAATCCAGCAACACACCAAAAAGCCACAATCAACTAGGCTTTAGAATGCGAGGTTGGTTCAACATATCCAAATCAATAAATTGATTTATCACATAAACAGAACTGAAAACAAAAAACACATGATCATATCAATATATGCAGGAAAGGCTTTAGACAAAATTAAACATCTCTTTGTGTTTAAACCCTAAACAAAATAGGCATTGAAGGAATATACTTTAGAACCTTAAGCGCCATCTATGACAAACCCATAGACAGCATCGTACCGAATGGACAAAAACTGGATGCATTCCCCTTGAAAACTGAAACAAGACAAGAAGGTCCTCTCTCCCCATTTCTATTCTACATATTACTGAAAGTCCTGACCAAAACAATCAGGCAATAGAAGGAAATAAACGGCATCCAGATAGGGTGAGAGAAAGTCAAACTATCCCTGTTTGCATATGATACTATTCTGTATCTAGAAAACCCCATTATCTCAGCCCAAAAGCTCCTTCAGCTGATGAGCAACTTCAGCAAAGTTTCAGGATACAAAATCAATGAACAAAAATCACTAGCATTACTATATAATGACAATATCCCAGCAGAGAGACAAATCAAGAACACAATCCCATTCACAATAGTTATAAAAAGAATAAAATGTCTAAGAATACAGATAAGCAGGGAGACAAAAGATCTCTACAAGAATTATCAAACACTGCTCAAAAAAATCAGAGATGACACAAACAAATGAAAAAACATTCCATGCTCATTGATAGGAAAAATCGATATTGTTAAAATGGCCATACTGCCCAAGGCAATTTATAGATTTAATGTTATTCTTAAGAAACTACCAAAAACATTCTTCACAGACTTAGAAAAACTATTTTAAAATTTATATGGAACCAAAAAGCCCAAATAGTCAAGGCATTCCTAAGCAAAAAGGACAAAGCTGAAGACATCACATTGCCCAACTTCAAATTATACTACAAGGCTACAGTAACCGAAACTGCATGGTACTAGTACAAAAAGAGACAGATAGACCAAAGGAACAGAATAGAGATCCAAGAAATAATGCTACATACCTACAAACATCTGATCTTCAACAAAGTTGACAAAAATAAGCCATGGGAAAAGGACTTCGTATTCAATAAATGGTGCTGGGATAACTGGATAGTCATATGCAGAAGATTGAAACTGGACCCCTTCTTTACACTATTTTAAAAGGTACACTCAAGATGGATTAAAGAGTCAAATGTAAAACTATAAAATCCTGAAAGATAACCTAGGAAATGCCCTTCTGGACATAGGATCTTGCAAAGACTTCGTGATGAAGATGCCAAAAGCAATTGCAACAAAAACAAAAATTGACAAATAGGATCTAATTAAAGAAAAGAGCTTCTAAACAACAAAAGAAATGATCAACAGAGTAAACAGACAACCTACAGAATGGGAGAAAACATTTGCAAGCTATGCATCTGACATAGTTTGGTCTAATATCCAGAATCTACAAAAATCTTAAATTAGCAAGCAAAAACTGAACAACTGCATTAAAAAGTGTGCAAAGGACATGAACAGACACTTTTCGAAAGAAGACATACACACAGCCAAGAAGCATATAAAAATGCTCAAAATCACTAATCATCAGATAAACGAAAATTAATACCACAGTGAGATGCCATCTCACACCAGTCAGAATGGCTGTTTTTAAAAAGTCAAAAAATAACAGATGCTAGCAAAGTTGCAGAGAAAAGGCTATGTTTATACACTTCTGGTAGGAATGTAAATTAGTTTAGCCACTGTGGAAAGCAGTTTGGAGATTTATCAAATAAGTTAAAACAGAACTACTATTTGACCCAGCAATTAGATTAGGGGGCATATGCCAAAAAGAATATAAATCATTCTAACATAAAGATATATGCATATGTATGTTCATTGCACTGTTATTCACATAGCAAAGACATGGAATCAACCTAAATGCCCATCAACAGTAGGCTAAATAAAGCAAATGTGGTACCTATACACAGTGGAATACTACATAGCCATAAAAAACAATAAAATCATGTCATTTGCAGCAACATGGATGGAGCTGGAGGCCATGATCCTCAGCCAACTAACACAGGAACAGAAAACCAAATACTGTATGTTATCACTTATAAGTGAGAGCTAAAATTTGATCACAGATGGCTACCAAGAAGAAGAAAACACACACTGGAACCTACTTGAGGATGAGGGGTGAAATGAGAGCAAGGACTGGAAAAGCACCTATTGGATATTATGCTTATTACCTGGATGAAAAAATAATCTATATGCCAAACCACTGTGACATACAATTTACCTATATAACAAACTGGCACATGTACTCTTGAACCTGAAATAAAAGATTTTAAAAAAAGAAAGAAAAAAATAGTTGTGAAAAACTTCCCATAACTGGTGAGAAAAAGGAACATCTACATCCATGAAGTACAAAAAACTCCACATAGATTAAATATAAAGACATCTTCACTGAGACACATTACAATCAAATTCCCAAAAGTCAGGGATGAAAAGAAAATTTTGAATGCAGCGAAAGAAAAATAACATGTCATGTGCAAGTGAATGTCTATAAGATTATCAGTTGATTTTTCAGAAGGTACCTTTCAGGGCAGGAGAGAGTGGGATAATATATTCAACATACTCAATGAAAAAACAAAACAAAACAAAACCTGCAAACCAAGAACACTATACCTGGCAATCCTATCCTTCAGAAACGATGAAAAGAAAGGAACTTTACCAGAAAAACAAAAGCTGAGAGAGTTCATTAACACTAGACTTTCTTTATGTAAAAGACTAAAAGAATTTCTTCAAGATGGAAGATAAAAATGCTAGCTGATACCATAAAAACACATGAAAGTATAAAGTATAAATTGACTATGTTAAGTACATAGTAAAATTTGAAATACTCTAACATTGTAATGATGGTTGGTAAATCACTTAAATCTTTAGCATAAAAGACAAAACTATTAAAAATAACAGTAACTGCAATAATTGTTAAGGAATATACAATAAAGAAACATGTAAATTGTGACACCAATAACAAGAATGTGCGAATAAGAGCAAAACTGTAAAATATTTTTATGTGATCAAAATTAAGTTATCTTTTTAAAATAGTCCATTGTAAATATATTTTTGTAAGCTTTATGGTAACCACAAAGCAAAGACCTATAATAGATAAATAATTAAGAAGCAAGCAACCAAAGTATACCACAAGAGAAAATTATCTAGTCAAAAAGAAGAGAGAAAGAAAGGAAGAAAGAAACAAAGGACCTACAAAACAACCAGGGAACAATGAACAAAATGGCAGTAGTAAGTAATTACTTATTAATAATTATTTGAAAAGTAAATGAGTAAAATTCTCCAGTCAAATGGTATAGAGTGGTCAAATGAATTTAAAAAAATACCAACACAAAACTTAATGTTCCTACAAGAAACTTACTTTAGCTTTAAGAACACACATAGGCTGCATGTGAAAGAATTAAGATATTTCATGCAAATGATAACAAAATAAAACAGTGGTAGCTATAGTTATATTACATAAAATAGACTTTAAGTTAAAAACTTTAAAGAGAGGCAAAGGTCATTATATAATAATAAAGAAGTCAATTCAGCAAGAGGATATAATAATTTTAAATATATGTGTACACATCATTGGAGCCCATAAATATATAAAGCAAATATCAATAGATCTGAAGAGAGAGAAAAATTGTAAAACAATATTTGTTGGAGAATTCAGTACCCACTTTCAACAATGGGCAGGTCATTCAGACAGAAAAAAATTCAATAAACAATGGACTTGAACTACACTTTAGACAAACGGACCTGACAGACATACAGAACATTTCTTCCAACAGCAGCATAATAAATATTCTTCTCAAGTGCACATGGGACAAGCTTCTGGAGAGATCGTATATTTAGCCATAAACCTAGGCTCAACAACTTTTAAAAGACTGAAATCATATCAAGTATAATTCTCACCCAAAATAGTACAACACTAGAAATCAATAAAAAGAGAAAGATTGGAAAATGTTAAAATATGTAGAAATTAAATGACATTATCCTAAACAACCAGTGGGCCAGAGAAGAAATTAAAAGTGAAATTAGTGGTGGGATCCAGCAGTCCCACTACAGAGTATCTAGCCACACACAAAAATGATTATATATCAAAAAGACACCAGCATGCATGTGTTTCTTGTAGCATAATTCACAATTGCAAAGATATGTGCCCATCAACCAAAGATGGATAAAATGTGGCATACATATACATATATACACACACACACATATACTATATATATATATATACACATATATACCATAGAATACAGGTAATTAGCCATAAAAAAGAACAAAATAATGTATTTTGCAGAAACTTGGTTGGAACTGGAGGCTGTCACTCTAAGTGAAGTAACTCAGGAATGAAAAAGCAAATATTGCATGTTCTCACTTAAAATTGGGAGCCAAGCTGTGGGAACCCAAAGGCACACAGAGTGATAAAATAAACATTGGAGACTCAGGGTGGGGAGGGGAATGAGTGATGAAAAACTACCCATTGAGTACACTACTCAAGGTACAGTACTCGAGTGATGCGTGCACTAAAATCTTAGACTTCACCACTATATAATTCATCCATGTAAGCGAAAGCCAATTGTACTACTAAAGCTATTGAAATAAAAAATTAAATTAGTATTAGAAAAATATTTTGAGACAAATGAAAATGAATATACAACATACTAAAGCTTATGGTATGTAGCAAAAGCAGTCCTAAGAGGGAATTTTATAGCAATAAATGGTTACATTAAAAATAAAGATCTCAAATAAACAACTTCACTGTACACCTTGAGAAACTAGAAGAAAAAATAAGCCAATATTTTGTAGAAGTAAAGAAATAATAAAGATTAGAGCAGAAATAAATGAAATAAAGACTAGAAAAAGAATAGAAAAGATTGAGAGTGAGAGTTGTTTTTTTTTTGAAAAGGTGAATTAAATTAACAAACTTTTAGCCAGACTAAGAAAATAGAAGACCCAAATAAAATGAAGATGAGAAAGGAGACATTACAACTTAAACCCCATGAATTCAAAGGATCATTAAAGAGTATTATAAGCAACTAAGTATCTTATTGATACATACTGGAAAACCTAGAATAAATTGATAGATTTCTAGACACAGAACCAAACAAGAGTGAACCATGGAGAAATCTAAAATATACATAGATCAATGGCAAGTAATAAGATGTAATCAGTAATAAAAAGTCTTCCATCAAAGGAAAGCCCAGAACGGGATGACTTCAAGTCTGAATTCTATTTAAAGAATTAATACCAATCTTTCTCAAACTCTTCCAAAAAATTAACGAGGAGGGAATACTTCTAAACTCATTTTATGAGACCAGCATTACTCTGACACCAAAGCCAGAGAAAGACACCACAAGAAAATAAAACTAATGACAAATGTCCTTGATGAAATAAAATGCAAAAATCCTCAAAAAAATACTGGTAAACTATTTTCAACAGCACATTAAAATGATCAAGTGGGATTCATCCCTGGGATGCAAGAATGGTTCAACATATGCAAATCAATAAATGATTTGCAACGTTTATTGATTATTACTAAATAATCAATAATAATGAATTACATTTATTATTATTACTAAAATGAAGGACAAAAAAGATTATCCAATAGATGCAGAAAAAGCAATTGACAACATTCAGCCTCATTTTATATTTAAAAGAAACTGTCAGAAAATTAGATATAAAAGGAATGTACTGGCCGGGTGCAGTGGCTCATGCCTGTAATCCCAGCACTTTGGGACGCCAAGGGGGGCAGATCACCTGAGATCAGAGTTCGAGACCAGCCTGGCCAACATGGCGAAACCCTGTCTCTACTAAAAATACAAAAAATAGCGGGCCCTGGTGGCACACTCCTGTAACCCCAGTTACTTAGGAGGCTGAGGCAGGATAATCGGTTGAACCCAGGAGGCAAAGGTTTCAGTGAGCTGAGATTGCGCCATTGCACTCCAGCCTGAGCGACAAGAGTGAAACTCTGTCTTAAAAAAAAAGGAATGTACCTCAACGCAATAAAGACCATATGCAACAAGCCTCCAGCTCTCAGCATACTCAATGGTGAAAAGACAGTTTTTCCTCTAAGATCTGGAACAAGACAAGCATGCCCACTCTCACCACTTCTCTTCAACATAGCACTCAAAGTCCTACCCAGAGCAAGTAGACAAGAGAAACAAGCAAAAGCATTGAAACTGGAAAGGAAGAAGCTACATTCTCTCTTTTTGTGAATGACATGATCTTACATTTAGAAAACGCTACAGACTACATTAAAAAAATACTATTAGAAATAATAAAATAATTTGATAAGGTTTCAGGTTACTAAATAAACATACAAAAATTAGTAGCATTTTTACACTAACCATAAACTCTCCGAAAGGAAATCAAGAAAACAACCATATTTCCAGTAACTACAAAAACACTTAGGAATAAATTTAACCAAAGAAGTAAAAGATCAGTGCAATAAAAATAATAAAACTGGTATCAAAGAAATTGAATAAAACACAAATAAATGAAATTTATCCCATGTTCATAGATTGGATAAGTTAATATTGTTAAAGTGTTCATACTACCCAAAGCAATCTACAGTTTCAATGCAATTCCTGTTGAATTCTAATAACATTTTTCACAAAAGTAGGAAAAATAATCTTAAAATTGAGATAGACCCACAAAAGACCCCAGATATTCACAGCAATCTTGAGCCAAAAGAATAATGCTGGAAACATCATACAAACTGATTTCAAAATATACTACAAAACTATATTAATCAAGACAGCATTGTAGTTGTAGTAGCATAAAAACAAATCCATAGACCGATGGAGCAAAATAGCCCAGAAATAAATCCGCATATTTACAGTCAATGGAGTTTTTAAAGATGCCAAGAATAGATAATGTTGATAAACAGTTCTTCAATAAATGGTGTTGTGAAAGCTTAACGTGCATACACAAAATAATAAAATTAGACACTTATACTGTACAGAAAAATAAACTCAAAATAAAGTCTTGAACATAAGACTGGGAACTCTAAAACTACTACAAGAAAACTTAGGGGGAAATGTCACAACATTGTCCATGTCATGACTGTATGACAAAATCACTGGAAAATCATTTTTTGGTTATAATAGAAAAAACACAGGGATAAAAAAGCAGAAAGAGACAAACGAGATTGTATCAAAATAAAAACTTTCTGCACAGGAAAGGGAACAAATATTAGAGTGAAGAGACTACCTACAGAATGGGAGAAAATATTTACAAAGCATACATATGATAAGGAGTTAATATTCAAACTATATAAGGAACTTAATAACTAGCAAACAAATACCCCAATTTAAAAAAATGGTCAAAGGACCTGAACAAACTTTTCTCCAAAGAAGATACAAATATCTAGAGGTATATGAGGAAAACGGCTTAACATCAGTTATCACTAGGAAAATTCAAATTAAAACCTCAATGTCATCTCACCTCATACTGGTTACAATGGCTGTAATTAAAAATAAAAGGTAACAGTTGTTGGCAAGAATGCAGGGGGAAGAGGATATTTGTATAGTATTGGTGGTAATGTAAACTGCTATAGCAATTATTCAAAACACTATGGAGATTCCTCAAAAGATTAGAAAAGAATTACTGTATAATCCAGTGTTTCCGTTTCTGGGGATATATCCAAAAGAAATGACATCCAATCCCAGCACTTTGGGAGGCCGAGGCGGGCAGATCATGAGGTCAAGAGATCGAGACCATCCTGGCTAACACGGTGAAACCCCGTCTCTACTAAAAGCACAAAAAATTAGCAGGGTGTGGTGGCGGGCGCCTGTAGTCCCAGCTACTAGGGAGGCTGAGGCAGGAAAATGGCGTGAACCTGGGAGGCGGAGCTTGTAGTGAGCCAAGATCGCGCCACTGCACTCCAGCCTGGGCAACAGAGCGAGACTCCGTCTCAAAAAAAGAGAAATGACATCCATATGTCAAGTGATATCTTCACTCCCATATTCACTTAAACCTTACTCACAATAGTTAAGAGATGGAGTCAAATTCGGTGTCAATCAACAGATGAATGGATAAAGAAAAGTATATACATACAAAGTGGAGTGTTATTCAGCCTTAAAAATAAAGGAAGTCCTGTCATTTGTGACAACATGAATTAACCCGGAGGATGTTATATTAAGTGAAATAATCCAAGCACAGAAAGACAAATACTGCATGATCTCACTTCTATGTAAAATCTAAAAAAATCAAAATCACAGAAGCAGAGAGTAGAATTGTGGTTACTATGGGCTAGAGTGGGGGTTATTGAGGAGGTATTGGTTAAAGGATACACAATTTCAAATAGACAGGAGGACTAAATGTAAGAGACCAATTGTACAACAAAGTGACTGTAGTTAATAACAATGTATTAAATGTTCTCACACAAAAAAGATAACTACGTGAGGTAACAAATATGTTAGCAGCTTGATTTAGGCATTTCACAATGTATAGGTATTTCAAAACATCATGTTGAACATCATAAATATATACAATTTTAATGTCAATTAAAAAATAAAAAGCAATTTTTTAAAACACAGTCCTTCTGAAACTTATAGAGGTGAAGTAATAGTTTTTTTGTTTTTTAATTTTCAATCATCTATTGTAAGAAATATCTGTAAAATAAATTTAAAATAAATAAAAATCAAATGGAAAAACAGATCATCAAGATATCAAGATGCAAGCTTTTTTTTTTTTTTACCAATTTTGACAAACATAAATGTAATCTGTGAAGTTGTTATGACATTTTCTAGTATCTTTCAGTTTCCGCACTTACCTCACAATGATTGGCTAGCGAACTGTTTGACCATCAGTGCTGGTACACCACGGTATATGTTGTCCTGTCTCTGGAAGGCCCTTGTAAGAAAAGACTCCAGTAGATCTTCTGTCTTTGGGCCATAAAACATATTCTGGGGGTTGAGATGACCTCAATGTCCACCAGGATTTCTATTAATACCTACATGTTTCTATTGTAGAAAAAAATTTTACTCATCCACTTCTCTGACATGGAAAAGAAGTTATCACACGAGACCATTGACAATGTTACCCATATGTGACAAGAACACTATAACATTGTCTTGTAAAAGTATTCCTTCCCAAATAAATTCATGTGCTGAATAGGCAGTATCAATTCTTAAAATTAATGTTACATTACTTTTATTCTTCCCAAGATAGACTATCTTGAGTAAAAACCTATCTAGCATTTTTGTTGGAAACAGTTTTCCATCAGTTTAAAATAATTTGTGTTTGGGTGATGCCACAAGTCTTGATTTTCTGCCTTGAATAAAGTAATAAAATGGGTTAGAAAAGTCCACACCAATTGTACATGGGCAAGCTCTTATTCCTAAAAATATTTAGTTGACAAATACAGACTGTGTATATATATATATACATATATTTGTATTTTTGGTATACATATATATATATATCACAATCTAATTAGGATGTCTATTACCACAGAACTAGAAGACATTGATGAAATAAACTTTAAATGGAAAGTATCCTATGTTCATGTATTTGAAGAATTAATATTGTTAAAATGCCCATATTCCTCAAAACGATCTACAGAATTGATGAAATGCATATCAAAATTCCAATGGCATTTTTCACATAAATTGAAAAAAATTCTAAAATTGGTATGAAACCTCTAAATACCTCGAACAGTCAAAGCAATTTGAAGAAAGAACAAAGCTTAAGGCATTGCTTCCTGGTTTCAATCTATATTGCAAAGCTATAAAAATCAAAACGTTATGGTACTGGTATAAAACCCAGCTCCTCTTAGTCTGAGCTCTCCCTTTAATGACAGGTGAGTTATCATAGCTGTGGAAATCACATCCTGTTCTTACAGTTGTAGAGCCCCATTGTGAAAGATAGAACATTTGTAATTGCAAATAAGAAATATCCCAATATAATTTGGATTAAAAATGTAATGATATTTATTTGATCACATAAACACTAAGAATCAAGGAGTCAGTAGTCTTTGGATACATTTCAATCAGACTTCAAGTGTCATTTCTCTAGGATTCTCTTTTCTGTGCTTTGTTTCATTTGTATGTTTTTCTCTCTCTCTACTGGTTTCCTTCTACACCTCAAGATAGTTGCTATCAGCAACTGGGGCTACTGATTCTTTATCAGTTCCAGAAGGGGAAACATAGGCTACTTTCTAATTGTATTTTTTTTTAAATCGTAAGCTTCTCTGTTTTTAAACAAATCTGAGAAAGTCACCACAGCCAGGGCCAGGGGCTAGTGACTGAAGCCTAAATCACTGCACATCATTGAATCATTAATATAGGAAAGAGGACATATTATGCTTGTTGAGTTTTAAAGTTATAAACAGCTCAGGATTTGGGGTGTAATCTTTATCAAATGCACTGCCAGGAGGATATATGGGATGGATTTTCACAGAGAACACACCCGGCTACTATTTAAAGAAAGCAGAAATGAAACGGTGAAGCCAGATAGGTACTCAGGGAATATCACTTCACACACATTCAGGCAGAGAATTGGAATTAGGAAAGACTTGACATCATAATCCATTAAGATTAAGAAACACGAAAAATTATATAAGCCTTCTTTGCTACTTAGTATTCCACAAACATCACATTACTGCCATCAGAGGATCAAATTATAAGTATGTCCAGAGAGGGAAAACATTCCAAATTTGGCAGTCCTCAAATCAGGAATCAGCCACTTTCTTATTGTCAGTTTACTGTTGACACCTGACAGCTGTAAAATATCCCTCTTTCAACTTTCCTTATATCTTTGGTGGTTCCTTTTCACTTAGTTTTTTTTTTTTTTTAACCAATTTACATTGTGCAGGCTCTATTATCATTTTCTTTGGCTCAAATAATAGTGTTAAAAACCCATGGTCATTTCAAGACTCTCGGAAAGTAAGCAGCCTCATTGATACCTAAAGTTTAGGGAACATGATTTTTAAGCCTAAGGCTGGTGATATTCCATATTTTAGACAAGTTGATGGGTCATCTGATGAAGGCAAAATCAAAGTCCTGTCCCTTCCTCAGAGAAAGAAAAGAATTAAGTGAACATGAAAAAAATTGTAATATTGTTGCTTATTAAATATTTTGAAAACTATTCTTTCTAAAATCAGGTTTAGAGTGAACATTACTGCTCTCCCTAGGATCTGTTCAACATTATGATAATTAATTTACCTAGAATTCCAATAAGACCACTTGGCAATGATATTCTAGGTCTATAAACCAAGTGACTGCTTAGTGATTCCTTAACAATTCAGGGACTCTATAACCAGTTCTTTCCTGACAGACATTTTCCCAGAAACAAGTGCTTGCATACTCTCTCTGTCTCTCTCTCTCTCTCTTTCTTAAGAAACACCATTGCAAGCAATCATTATAAAATGGAAATTAAAGATATACGCATCTAACAAACAGGATATATTTAATAAATTGTGATACATGTATTAAATTGAATGTGGTTGAACTATTATATATGATGCTATAGACATTTTTCTATGTTTTAAATTACAAAAGGCAGATATGGGGGGAGGAAGAGGTGGATAAAATAAATGATCTTCTTTTACATATCCTCACACAACGTCCTGCTGGAATGGTTTTGCCAAGGTAGATGAGGAAGATCTTTCATTAACACATCTGATAGGGGGAAGAGCAGAAATCAGAGCCAAGCAAGTGAGCAGAGCAAACCCAGGACACTGAGAAGGGGCACAGGTGAGTGGACTCAAGAGAGATTTCTGGCATGGCAAGATGCTCTTCCAGGCAGGAGCTGTGACATATGGTATTCTCCCACAGTCAGAACACCGTTTCCTTCAGGTAAAGGTGGAGTTTTACTATTCTCTGGGTGCCCCCAGGTACCCAGTTTCCACATCCCTGAGAGGCAGAGGGAGAAACAAGAGATCTTCCAGGAAAGACTGCAAGAGGATACATGGGATCAACCTGGGAATAATGTGGACATGTGGGAGAAATTTACAGAAGAAGGGCGCAGTGGTTAAGAGTAGACAGAGCATTCCTCCTATGGGCAGCCCATCTTATCTCTTGATTTTACCCCTTGCCCCAAACTAATGAAAATGACCAGTACTCACCTATGTAGAATCTGATGGTGGCAGAAGAGGATGATAAAAATAATCATTCTTCCAATTGAATCTAGCTACTGTTGTTCTCTGAAAATCTGACTTTAGTGTAAGAAGTCTACCTGTAAGCTTATATCTCATTATTTGTATTTAAAAATCTAATATAGTAGGTGTTCACCACAAACCCTTAATCAATTCTCTAAATCATATAAATATCTATACATAAACGGCAAAATGTCATGCTGAGATGAAAAATTCTTTAAAAGTTTAGCCCCCTTATTGGAAGATGAATAATGTTTTTATTAAAAACCATTTTTTTTGTATGAAATGCCGTGGTCCAGTGCGTCTCTTTTTACGCCAGCAACACGTATGACCCATGACCAGGACCCCTTTATTGACTCTCAGTATTCTTTTCAAAGTACACATGATTCTGCTTCTTCATTCATTGTACTTGAAATGTAACTAGAGATTTAGCCCACTTATAATTGTATTAAAATATTTACATTGATATTTGGAGATGCATATATAAAACATTTCAGCTTTGGCTGAAAAAATGTTGCACTGAGGAACATAAACATTGTGTGGAGTTGAGGTATTTAGAAACCAAGAGGTATTCTATCAAGAAAATGTTAGCCAGAGATGCTGTCTGTAGAATGTGCATGTAATGTCTGCTTGAAATTTATCATAGGGATGAGAAAAATTTTCCAGTTGTATTACGCTTTTGGTGCATTCCTTCTTCAATTCCATCATTTTAAAGATTTTCAAAAGCTTATCATCTCTCTGCTGCCAACTTCCAAAAGACCCTTCCTCAGACAATTAAATCCATACAAATCATCTTTTTCTAAAAGTCATAGACTACTCTAAGTGTAAAGAGCCCTCTTGTTTTATGGAGAGAGAAAATAATGTTCAGAGAAGAGTTGAGAGACAATTGTCTCACGTTTCTCCACTTCTTGCAAGCAGAGGCACTTATTGCCATATTTTCTAGACTATCAAAAATGCTTGGGTGGTGTAAAACTTCTTTTTTTTTTTTTTTGGAGACAGAGTCTCGCTCTGTCACCCAGGCTGGAGTGCAGTGGCGCAATCTCAGCTCACTGCAACCGCCGCCCCCCAGGTTCAAGCGATTCTCCTGCCTCAGCCTCCCAAGTAGCTGGGATTACAGGCACGCTGTAATTTTTGTATTTTTAGTAGAGACGTGGTTTCACCATCTTGGCCAGGCTGGTCTTGAACTCCTGGCCTCATGATCCACCCACCTCGGCCTCCCAAAGTGCTGGGATTACAGGCTTGAGCCACCACGTCCAGCCGTGAAAAACCTTTAAAAGTAGAGACAGCATCTTCCTCCAGAGCAAAGGGTAGGTTTGCTTATAGTCTTGAAAGTTTCCATTCATAGTGAAGACAGGCATACTTACTCCCAGGTACAATGAAGAAGTCTCCCTCTGAAGCAAAGGGTAGGCTTGCTTGTTGCCCATTATAAGTGATTCAGGTTCCCTAAACTCTCATAATGTAATTACAGGGGCCATTTCTCCCCTGTAACATAACCCACTCAATGTGAAGGCATCTATCTGGCCCATCGATGTCACCTCCAAGAGACTTAGAGTAAGGGAACCTAGGGTGAGTGTGCTGCTGCTTGTGCTGCTTACTATACCATGAGTAATAAAAGTCCTTTGCTTTTGCCAATCTCAATCAAACTGTGGAAGTCTACCTTACCTTGCAAGTAGGGTAAAAATCTCAGAACCTTTATAATTCTTGACATGAAATTAAATGATTTTCACTTGCAGCACATTGGAAGAAAACAACAACCTCAGCTTTCTTTTTCTCTTTTTTTTTTTTTTTTTTTTGAAACGGAGTCTTGCTCTGTCACCCCGGCTGGAGTGCAGTGGCACATCTCAGCTCACTGAAACCTCTGCCTCCCGGGTTGAAGCGATTCTCCTGCCTCAGCCTCCCAAGTAGCTGGGATTACAGGTGCCTGCCACTGTGCCTGGCTAATTTTTGTATTTTTAGTAGAGATGGGGTTTCGCCATATTTGCCAGGCTGGTCTCGAACTCCTGACCTCATGATCCACCCACCTCGGCCTCCCAAAGTCCTGGGATTACAGGTGTAAGCCACTGCACCTGGCCCAGAAACAGCTCAGCTTTCTAAGAATGTCTCCCCAAAGGAAACCTGAAGGTTAAACAAATGTCCTTCCAAAACATTTGCAAACATCAAACACCGTGGAGTTCAAGAGGATCACAGATTCAGGAATCTAGTAAGAAAATAAGTGTGGAAGAAAATCAACCAGAGCACTACTAAAATTTGGGGTTATACAGTCAAAGGTTTTATTAGCCTATCCTCAACAACACTTAGGAAAATACATTTTAGGATTTTTCTTTGTTTCTTTAAGAATTTATCTATATTTCTAAAGTCATCTTCGTTACAACTTTTAAAATGATGACCATTTAATAGTTGGAATCTTTGAACATTTTGAGTATAAAGTGCCAGAGAATACAATTATAAGTTATTTAACTATGGGGATATGTTCTAAAAAACGCATCCGTAGGTGATTTCATTTTCACATGAACATCAAAGACTGTACTTACACAAACCTAGATGGGATAGCCTACCAAACACTGGAGGAAAATTGAACAAAGCGTCAGTAGCGTAAGACTTTATTTGAAAATGTTCTGGCTGGGCGCAGTGGCTCACACCGGTAATCCCAGCACTTAGGGAGGCCGACGCGGGTGGATCACGAGGTCAGGAGATCGAGACCATCCTGGCTAACAGGGTGAAACCCCGTCTCTACTAAAAACACAAAAAACTAGCCGGGCATGGTGGCGGTTACCTGTAGTCCCAGCTACTCAGGAGGCTGAGGCAGGAGAATGGCGTGAACCCAGGAGGGGGAGCTTGCAGTGAGCACTCCAGCCTGGGCGACAGAGCAAAACTCCGTCTCAAAAAAAAAAAAAGAAAAGAAAATGTTCTTGGCCTAAGAAGAGTCCCAAGGGCTACTCTGACTTGGGGCAGGAAGGTGAAATGTTTTATGGGGCTTTAACATGGGTACTTCAGCCACTATCAAGAATAGAGGGACTGTTCTGGAGGATTAGCAGTCATAAATTGAGTAATTTGAATTTACTCAAAAGATATGAAGATAAATTTTTAGGGGATGAAGTATTATACAAGTGGGGATTTTTGGAGGAGGGGGACATTAGCTGAAAAGGCATGAACATGAAAGTCCAGAGGAAACATCTTAGGTATCAAGTCTTTTGGTTCTTTCACATGGGAAATAGAGTAATTGTTCCCCTTATACAAGTTTGAGTGAGGTTCATCGCAGAGGAGCATGAATTATTTGCCATGCTGTGCTATGCAGAATTACGGCCCCCATGACCCTTGATCTTATGTAATGTGCGCCCTATGAATGTGAGCAGAACCTGTAAATAGGATGAGATTGAAAAACCACAACTATGTTATATTGTATGGCAAAAGGGATTCTTGAAGATACAACAAAGGTTACTAATTCATTGACTTTGCATCAATAAGAAAGGAGGTTTTGGGAGATTCCTGGAGGGGCCCAGTCTAATCACAGGAGCCATTTGAAAGCAGATAATTTTCTCTGATTGGCAGCATAAGGGGAAGTCAAGAAATTCAAAGGTCAAAAAGAATTCACTGTCCTGTTGCTAGCTTAGAAGACAGAGGGGTTCTTGTTCCAAGGAATCTAGCTGAGACTGGCACCTAAGCTGATAGCCAGCAAGGAAGTGGGAACCTCAGTGCTACAACTCTACAACTACAAGGGACTGAATTCAGTCAATAACCTGAATGAGAGTGAAAGTTTGTCACACAGCCAAGTTAAACTAATAAACTGACTTTACAGGGGAAAAACATATATGGGGATTAGTCTGGAATCCTCTTGTGAGTTATAATCACCTTCTCCAAAGATCAAAGACCTGGTACCTCTAAAATTTTAATGAACAGATCTTGGTGTATTATAAGGCTATTTTAATCTATGCTAAGGAGACAACATGAAGGAAAATTCTTAGTTCTGGCCCTATTGTGTTCTTTAATTGGCTAAATAGAGAAAATGCCAATGTTGAAAAGAACCAATAGGAAATTCTACTGGATGGTAGGATCAGAAGGCAAGCCAGCAAATCCAATAAGGGAGACTCTCAGAAAGAACCTGGAGCTCCTTTTGCAAAAGACAGAGAGTGATCTTGATCGTCTTAAAAGGGTGCTCAACAGAGGAAGAAAAGCATGGGCTTTTCAGCTACTTGTGGGACAGTCAAATTGAAATGCATGAATGGTTTGAGAAGTACATGAAGGTTATAACAGGGTGATGCAGGCAGTGGTTTTGTCAGGAAATGGACAGTGCAGAAGTACTGACCATACACGGACTGACAGAACCTGCAAGTGGAGGGTGCTCACAGACCAAAACAAACAAACAACAACAACAAAAACAGTATATTAGAATAAGAAGGAGAAAAAAAAGAAGAATTGAGTTTTAGCTCCACTTTCTTCCATAGTGCAGTATTGGATAAGTCAATTAAGTTACCAATATTGTAAACTCTATTTGTCCCACTGCTCCAAACAGGGATGCTCCATAACCATTCAGCAGCTCCCTTGTCCCTGTGTCTCAAAGACGGCCCTACTCCAGGTTCTCACTCTCTCTGCCCCTACTACTTCTGGCCTAGCCTGTATACCAGCTGCCAAGATTCCTGGAAGGTCTCAGCTGCTTGCTGGATCTTCAGGGCTACAGGATAGGACATCTAGTTTCTGCTAAGCAAGGGCAAGGTCTGCCTTGAACTTGGAAAGTTTTCCAGTTTAGGGGAAGGGACTTCAACTGTGGCCATTCCCAGGATATGCCAGGAAGAGCTCCTCTTGATGCCAGAATCTCTTACTGTCAATGCCCTCTGTAGGACCGCTGTCTCCCATTCCTTGCTCCACCCCAGGCTTAAATACTGTGGCTCTTCTCTCAGACCCTGTTATAAATCTCTACCATTACCTTGCCTGAAAAGCCACCTCAGATTCAGCCAACAGGTACGTGGGCATTAGAGGAGAAGGGCACCTTTAACAAGGCTATAATCTAAAATCTTGGGGAAGATACAGCATTATCTGTCCAAGAGGTGTCAGCAGTAATGAAGACTCAGTAGGAGCCAAAGTTATTCTGGGTTACTGAGTCTGTATAGTTTCCAGATTCTCAAGAGAAATATTTGGGAATATAGATATCTCAGAGGACCTTCCTGCTGTCAGGAATTCATAGGAGGATCTAAGGAAGGTAATAGGTGCTCTGATCTCATTCTCTCAAACCCTCTTCCCCGTGTTCTCCTATAGAGATTGCTGATTTGGTCCTTAGGCAAGAGATTCACTGCTGCTCAGCATGGCTCGGACCAACTCATGCTTCATGCTGATCTCCTGCCTGATGTGCCTGTCTCTGAGCCAAGGTGAGATTTTTCCCCCACACATCCCACAACCCCATCCCTGAAGCCCTCACTCCATCCTCATGCATATGAGTTCATTTGAGACAAGGCAGAGTCAAGTTCAGGGGTTGTTTTGTGTTGTTCAGTGATATTTATTGCTGATCTCATCCCATTCAAAAACATTCTCACCTCACTAGGGAGTTGGAGATGGAACTTAGCATGACCCTTTATCAGTGACCACTGCAGTTGGCATTGATTTATCATATTAACGCTACTCATGATGAGGGGTTTGAGGATGTCTGTATGTAGACAGTCATTAGTGGAATGGGGAACTGAGGGGAGCTTTGTATGTAGAGAAACCGGACAGGCTTGAGAAAGGCAGAAGCCTGAGTCCTTCAAGGAAGAAAAAGTCAGAAGTAAAAGGGACAATGGGGACACTTTTCATGAGCCTATTCATTGTGTGCTCTTGTCTTGAGCAAAGACATCTTGAGAGACTACAGGTAAGATGCAGCAGGGCAGAAGTGACCAATCACTTCATGACCTATAGCATCCTTCTCTTCTTATAAAGAATCCTCAGAAGCTCCTACCTCATATTTTAGCCTTTGCCTTGTCCTGAGGGTCTTTCTTAATTGTCTCTCTTTTCTCAGGACAGGAGGGCCAGGCTGAGTTGCCCAAGTCCCATATCAGCTGCCCAGAAGACACCAATGCCTATGGCTCCTACTGCTACTACTTTTTCCTCCTTTACTGAGTGCTCCATTTCTTCTCCAACAGCTCTACCAACAGAATGTGAATTTGGGTTACCTGGTGTCTGTGCTCACCCAGGCTGAGGGTGCCTTCCTGGCTTCACTGATTAAAGAAAGTGGCACCAAGGATGGCAATGTCTGGATTGGCCTCCATGACCCCCACTGGCTCAGTCTGCTGCATCTTCTACCTCCTGATTATCAGGTTCCAGAGGGAAGACAGAGGTTCGATGTCTGGCACCTCAAACACCAGTTTTTACCATATTATGAAAAAAGCAACCTCTCTATAAATCCTATAATGTAAAGGATATTAAGGTTCTCTATAGGTTCTTAGAGATGAGCTTAAGGCTGAATGTCCTCTGTGTTTCAGGCATTCACGGATAAACTCATTCTGTCTACTTCTAAGGTAGCATCTTTATGTATCTATTATGTACCTCTTATCTATTGCGTTATCATCTCTGTTATAGAAGAGCCTTTTGTAGACCATATAGAAAAAGAGAATAGAGGAGGATCTACTGCTGTCAATTGGGAACTGCAAGGTATACTAAATAATATATCAACAACTAATGGCCATCTAATGCTATGCTGGATATGAACTTTTGGGGCCTCAGGAAAGAAAAACCAGGAACCAGTTTCAATAATGAGGTTTCATGGTTCCCTGTGGCAAATTTAGAACACTTATCGTTTGGCAGGACACAGAGAGGTAGGTGAACATTCCAAGAAAGAAGAAGCTTAGAGAAAATGTGGAGGAAATAACATGACACTTAGAGAAAAAGGAAGGTTTATTCTTGTCTTATGTCTTGACCTGTTTCTGAGTGCGAACACAAACCAGGTGTTTCTATCTCTTTCTGAGTCACGTCTACTCCTGTTCTGGCCCTTACCCATCTAGAACTGTCATTGGCACTGGAGCAGTGGGTCCCTGGTCTCCTACAAATCCTGGGACATTGGAGCCCCAAGCTGTGCCAATACTGCCTACTGTGCTAGCCTGACTTCAAGCTCAGGTGAGAAGCACAGAATCCACACACTTATTGCCATCCTCTCCTATTTATCTCTGAGGATCGACCAGGGACTGGGGTAGAAGAAGGGTGAGCTCCTCATTTAGGAAATAGTGGAGCGTTTCCTCTTTATTTTTGCTGAGTCCTGCAGCCAGGAGGGTAATACATTCTGATCCCCTCAGTCTGAATCTTCTCATTGGCTTATAGGATTCAAGAAATGGAAGGATGATTCTTGTTAGGAGAAGTTCTCCTTTGTTTGCAAGCTCAAATACTGGAGGCAATTGTAAAATGGACGTCTAGAATTAGTCTACCAGTTACTATGGAGTAAAGGAATTAAACTGGACCATCTCTCTCCATATCAATCCGGATCATCTCTTCTCTGCATCAATGACCTTTAGTATCTTTACCTACCTCAATCTCTGGAGCCCTAAACAATAAAAATAAACATGTTTCCCCATGGTGCTGTCTTCTGTGTCTGCTATTTCCCCACCTAATGCCTGGGTACTTGGGATGGGAGTGATTGTAGCACTCTAGCGTTTGCTTTGGCCCATTCACTTTTAAAAACTTTGTCCACATATTGTGCATGTTGGACTCAAGGGTTTATGAACATATGGTGGCCTTGCTTATGACAAGGTTAAGAAGTTAAGGATTTCACTCACCACCCACATATTTCCATGGACCTACTGTCAGAGAAATTATTACTGTTGATTTACAAGTGACTGGAGTGTTTGGTACTCTAAAGGGGTTCACATACTTGTGGTCTGAGGAGGGAACATCTGTGCTTGGTTATATAAGTTGAAGCTATGACTGAAGTGATAATTTGAGAATTATCAGGCCTACAGTGTTGAATGCATTGGTGTTGGAATGACTAGAGGCTTGGTGGCCAGGAATATTGGTTAAATGGCACTCCTGGAATGAACAGCTAAATGAATAATAAATTAGATTAATGAAATACTCAGGCATACTTATTTAATAATCCTATCTTCACATACAGTCAAATTCTGAAGTACTGATATTAGGACTTTAATGAATTAATTTTGTGGGAACACCATTCAGTCCATCACACCAACAGCATCAATGATACTATTACCTGGGATTTAATAAAACAATGCAATCGAAAGGCACATATTGTCAGTCTGAATTAAAACAACAACAACAACAAAATCTATTTATAAGCTATGAATAAATTGACTTAGATTCAAAGACACTGTGGAGATGAAAGTGACTCCATCTTGGGTGCTAATCTGCCATGTTGACTTTTGATTAGCCCCAGTCCTGGGAATGCTTCCTGATTCCTACATTATTTACTGTCCTTAGGATAAGAACATATACTTACTAGAAATCTTGCCTTTAGATAAAAACAATCTTGAGGTCTTTGCACAAATTATAGGCTATACTGAACGTAGCATTCTTGTCTGTTTGGAAGGGTTGCCTCTAATTGTCTCTATAGAGCATGTGCACTCTTTCCCTGTGGTACATAAGCTCTGGGGCCAGGGAGTAACTGTGTGGAGATCTCCCTGTCTGTGGCCACCAAGACCACGCTTCTGTCTATACATAGCCCAGCAAATCACCGTTTACTGACAAACTGGACTGTTCTGCCTCATTCTTTAGTTTCTTTGCTCCTTTTGTGTTTGGTGGTTGCTTTGCATATATGATCATTTATGAAACAACTGGGGAGTCAGTCAATAGGGGTCCAGGAACCAAAGTATGGGCAAAAGGCAGGAAACATATGTGGAGGAAATCCTGGCGGGCCCCCCTCATCTATGTGGGGTGGTGTTGGCTACTTGCTAGATGCCTGTGGACCATCGCGTGAGTACAGGGTTGCCCTGAAAATGCTGGAGGGTCTAGAATGCTTGTTAGTAGAAAGTTTTACAGCTCACTGTAAGGAAGTTCACCAGGTGGCTGAGACAGAGGGTTGGTCACTGTTACGGATTGTGGGAATGGCCACAGAAGTGTAGTTAGCAGCTGAGATGAAGGTACTAAGACTAGAGGAAGAATTACCGTTAGAAAAGGATATGAGGACCTCTGCGTCCATGTTTGCATCTAGTCTGGCAGATAAGCTCAAAACTCAGGATACTCACCTGGAACCCCTAGCCTGCTGCTCTGTATGGTTAGGTGGGAGAAAGCTGTGTTGGCCAAAAGTGCAAGCCGTTCTTCCTAAATTGGACTGGACTGATAAGACTTGTTGTCCTTAGGAAACAATTAGTGAGTGAGATGAAGACATACCTCAGGAGGAGGAGGAGAATTATCCTTCCCTTTTGAGAGCAAGACCTCTCACGCAACAGAAAACAAAAGCCCAACACCTGCAGCCAGGTAGTAATGGACAGCCTTTTCAGGAAACTTCAATGTCCAAAATTACACCTTGGCAGAATTATTGAACATAGCAAAAACTTTCAAAGAGCAGCCAATAGACAGCTGAGCCACATGGATGATGCAGCTAAGAAACCCTAGTGTGAGTGGCATTTCCTTAGCAGAAAGTGAAGCTGATAAAATGAGTACTGTAACCACCCAATCCACTTTGAGACAGCGTTGCATAGTGCTGGAACTGTTGAGAGCAAGCACAGTCTTATAGACCACATTATCCTGGCTGTGACAGAGGCTTGGCCAAATGAAGGGGACTTTCCGGGTCAAACTCTGGTAAGGTGAACTCTGGAGGTAACAAGGACCAATTTAAAGGAGTTGGTCATGCTCAGGCCATCTATGCCCAGCAATTTGCAGGACCAGATAAGGCCATGTTTACCATGGGCAAAATATATATATATAATAATAATAAGTTGTTGCAAGCTGCCCTGTCCCCACCACCTCTGGAATTGGTATGGTTATTTCCTATGCCTCTTAAGCCCTCTTGTGGGACAAGATATATATTACATGAGGAAGCTGTAGCTAATCTTGGAAAAAATGAAAAGGAAAGAGATAAGGTCTGTCTGATTACTAAAAAAAAGGTGGGTGGTGGGGAGGCGGGGTGGAGAAGGAGAGGCCAAGTCTGCCGGACTAAAAAAGGGAGGAATGAATGGCCTAGTTAGGATTACCAGGAAGCAGATATGGTATGATCTGATCTCAGCTGTAGAAGACAAAAAATAGATCAGAAACACAATGCCATATTAGTGGGCCTTTGGAAAAACCTGGCACCTGATCAACATGTTAGACTACTTCCTAGTGCCCCACCATAATAGGGAGTAGAAGAGGAAACTTCACATAAAAGAACCCCAATCTCTGCATTCCAGGGGCGACTCCTCCCCAGCCTAGAGACTGTTGCCTCCACCTGCCAGCAATAGGGGGCAAACAGGCCCCACGTGGATCTCACAATCTACTGAAGTCCAAAAAACAAGCAGAAAGGCTTAGCCTTAGTGGACATAGGTGAAAAATGCACCATAATTCATGGAAACCCAAAGAGACATCCTGGTAAGTAAGCAGCTGTGGATGGTTAAGAGGGGGTGAACAATCTGAGTGAAACAAACTCCTTTCGTCGTTTGTACTGGGCAGAGTACCCCCACTTATTATGTTTTTATCTCATTTATTCCATAAAACACCTTCAGTAAGGACGTCCATTTAGAATGCACTTTACAAATGTCTATGAGGGAATTAGCCCATGAGTTTGGGTGGTAAAAGCTATTTTAAGAGGGGAAGCAAAATGGGAACGGGTACACCTTCCTCCTCCACTGTGTTTATTAATGTGAAACAATACCCTCTTTCTGGTGAGATAAAAGAAATGACAGGCACCATGCAGGAGCTGGCCAAAGTTAATGTTATGTGGCCGTTCCAGAGTCCTTTCTAGAGTCCTGTACGGCCAGTAAAAAAAACTGATGGCACCTGGAACATGAGAGTAGACTACCAGGAACCAAATAAGATGGTTCCAGAGACACACATCACTAAGCCTAACATAATCTAAGTGATACAGCAAATAATACCAAAATAGCGCTTTGCACCCTGACTCATGGAACCAATTTGCTTTTACTTGGAACAGCAAACAATGGACATTCCAAGTGTTGCCCCAGAGTTATTTCCACGGCCCCACTATTTCTCATGGAATGATTGCCAGAGATTTAACTTTGTGTTCACTGCCACCTGCTGTTAAACAGTTTCATTATAACAATGGTATTATGCCAACTTCTGAAGACTCGCTATTGCTACAGCAGCACCTCCATGCATTGTGCACTCTTCTCCAATCCAGAGGATGGGCCATCAATTCACAAATGACACAAGGACCAGGATTGGCTGAGCAGTTCCTAGGGGTCACTTGGTTGGGTAAGACATGCCTTATCCCAGGCACAATCATTGATAAAATACAGTTTGCCATGCCTAAAGCAGTTAAACAGTTGCAAAGTTCCCTATGTCTTTTGGAATATTGTCAGGCTTTCATTCCACTTTTAGCGCAATGTTTTCATGCTCTATACTGACTAGTGAAGAAGGGATCTCGTTGTTGCTGGGATAAAGAACAAGAAGACGCATTTGAGAAGGCTAAAATATTAGTGGCTCAGGCACAAGCCTTAGGTCGTCCCTTCCCAAGGTGCCAAAGTCTTTGCATGCGAACATAAGGCCTGAGGGGATCAGTTGGGTAGAAGAGTTGTGTCCCAGACCTCTATCAGCTATTCTCCAAGCCTCCACTTTACAAAAGTGGCATGTGTCCCTGCAACAACATAGTGCCTTCTCCATGAGTCCCTTGGGAATGAACTGCATGCTATTTTAGAGCCAGTGCCATATATGGGGCCAATGCTATCGATGGGACCAGTGCTGCCCTTATTGAGGAACTCTCACAGGAGATGCCTCCAATAGTGCACAAAGGCACAGCCCCCATTCCTGAAAATGCTTGGTGCTCCAATGGACAAGAGCTAATCCTTGTATATGGATGGCAGTAGCTGTACAACCATGGACAGATACTATCTGGTTTGAGATAGGAATGTAGCAAAGCAGTGGGAAGAACTCTGAGGTGCATGGTTCGTTTGTACCCATGAGCCACTGCCTATAGTTCTCTGTACATATAATTGGGCAGTATTTAAAGGTCATACAATTGGCTTGCCCAATGGGCCCAAGATGACTGACACGTGCTTTGAAAGCCTTATGGGGAGCTGCTATGTGGAAAGACGTTTGGGAAAGGCTGCAAGAACTCACTGCAAGCTTAATTGTGTATCATGTTTTAACAACAGTCAGATTCACCTCCTGGAAACATGGAAGCTGATACTCTAGCAAAAATTAGAACACTAGCTCCCTTGCAATTATCTGAACTAGCTGATTGGTCCATAAACACAGTGGGCATCACATTGCAGAAGTGTGCTGACAAATAGCAAAGGGAACAAGATTGCCCCTCTACTATGCATATTTAGTGGTGAGAGTAATGAACTGACCCTGCCATGTCCCACAAACACCTGGACAGAAACAAGGTGAATATATACACATACACACATAGGACAGCTGCTCTTGTAAGAACCTGGCAGATAGACTACATCAGACCCCTGTCAGGCATCTTGGAACAAAAGCATGCACTAAGGTGTGTAGATACTGCCAAGAGATTGTTGCAGCCTTCCCTAGAAAAATGGCAAACCAAACAACCATTATTAAGGGCTTGGAAAAATTCAGTGTCATGTATAGATACCCTCCATGCATTGATAACAATGGAGACATGCGTTTTACTGGATATGATGTCCAAGATTGGGTACATGAAAAAGATACAGACTGGAGATTTCACATGCCATATAATCCGCAAGTAGCAGGGTTGATTGAAATGGAAAATGACATTTTGAAGGCACAACAGCAAGCACTCTCACATTCCAATACCTTGCATTTCCAGGGAGTTGATTCACTGGATGCATAAGAAAATGAAAACTAATAAGCAAAAAGTAAAATATTCAATCTCTTAGTTATTGCAATATATAATAGTTAAAATGAAAGTAAAAGAGAGTGCTGGGTTGGAACTTAAGGCTGGAACAAATTTTGATGTGGGCCTGTCTGAGCTCATGCCACTAACCTCAAAGCTACCCACAAAAGGGAAGATTATTCCAGGACAAAAGAAAGTACCTCAGACCAGTGGTTACCAAAAAGATAGTCAATATGAGAGAAAGAACAACCAGTAACTATTGAAACAAGAGGATATAGTGTGAAAGAATTTTTTCATGTTGCAGATCAGCATCATTAGCTTTTTGAGAAAACTGAAATAAATGGATTCTGAGAGTAACTAATTTAGGAGCAGTATCTTTGTTTTCAAATGCTGCAGAGTGAAATAGCATGTTTGGGTTAATGCAGGACCCACAACTCACTATTGAACAATTGCAAATGGGTATAAATTATCCAGACACACGAGGTAAATCCCGAGGGAACCACCAGCCTGATGGACTGGATGAAAGCCATTGTGAGATCTGTTTATCCTGAGGAAAGGAGCTGTTCAGCTCTCCCTATAAATGCCAAGTAAAGCACTTTAGATGAAGCAGTTGATATGCTTTCTATGAAAGCCACATGGGCCTGGCTTTATGATGACAGGGATATTCGCCACTGAGTATGCCCATTACTTAGGTTAGGGTAAATGCTGTGTTTAAGATGACCCCTTCTACATGGGAACCTCATGTGACTTTACTCCTGCAGAGTTAAATAACAGTTCAAGAAGCCTTATCAAATTTGCTGTCTGAGCTTCCTCTCATGGGTCTCACAGATGTTAATAAAAACACTAAGTTTATTAACAAGAGAATGGGGGAAGGCAGGAGGGAGAGTGAATGGACTCATCTCGGAAAGGTAGACATTTGTAAACAAATCTTAAACAAAGTGAATGAAGAAAACATTGATAGGAATGAAACTGAGAGGAGAAAGAAACGGGAGAGACATGGGACTCAGGCAGCAGGGTGAAAATCTTTAGATGATTATTAAAAAATGGAAAGAATAAAATGGAAATTAGTAGAATTAAAACAAAGGTCTTCATACAACAGGATTGAAGGTTGAGTGGACCAAAAGGAGCCCCTCCTCTCCCCCCAACATTAAACAGCCTAAGTCTCTGAACCCAAATCCTTTTCCACAGAAAAAAAGTAAAATGGTCTCGGGATGGAGAAAAGAAGTTCCTGGATCCTAGAATATAAAAGTATAAAGGTTAATAGGATTATGAAAGTTAAAATCTATAAACAGGTTTTATGTAAAGTAGTTGTGTCTCCTTTACCTAAATGTTTTATGGAATGTCTGACTGACGAATGTTTCCTCTGCTTTGTAGTATAAAACGGAAGGCGGCCGGACGCGGTGGCTCACGCTTGTAATCCCAGCACTTTGGAAGGCCGAGGCGGGCGGATCACGAGGTCAGGAGATCAAGACCACGGTGAAACCCCGTCTCTACTAAAAATACAAAAAAATTAGCCGGGCGCGATGGCGGGCGCCTGTAGTCCCAGCTACTCGGAGAGGCTGAGGCAGGAGAATGGCGTGAACCCGGGAGGCGGAGCTTGCAGTGAGCCGAGATCGCGCCACTGCACTCCAGCCTGGGCGGCAGAGCGAGACTCCATCTCAAAAAAAAAAACAAAACAAAAAAAAACGGAAGGCATGTGAATCTGCTTTTTCAGCAATAGATGTTTTAATGGTGCACAAGGGGGGACTTGTGCCATTATGAAGGCTGAATGCTGTGTATATATTCTTAATAATTTAATATTATTATAATATTATTTACTATTATAATATTAATATTTAATATTATTAATATAATAATAATAAAATTCTTAATAATTCCAGCAATATAACTTCAGTCCTACAGGACACGCATGAACAAATAACTGCCTTTTCTTTCTGACTCTACCCTTTCTCCCAAAGGCTCTCCTCTTTTTTTTTTTTTTTTTTTTTGGCTCCAGGAGAACATGGTGGCAAAAGGCATTATTAATTCTGTTTCTTATACGTAGCATAGGTATCATCACCTGTTGTTCATATTACTGCTGTAGCCTCTGCTTACATGTAAAAACAAATTGATGTAACGTGTTACACACACTATCAAAATGACTGCAGCGCCCCCCACCCTACCCTATCCCCAGCTCAGGGACCATGTGGAGCAAGTGGGTGTGTGAGATTATAAGAGCCTGATTAGAGCTGTGGAGTATGGAGACAAAAGTGACTCTATCTTGGATGCTAATCTGCTGTATTGACTTCTGCTTAACTCCAGTCCCAAGAATACCTCCTGATTCTTTATTTACTGTCTTTCCTTTTTTTTTTTTTTTTGAGACAGGGTCTCACTCCTGTCACTCAGGCTGGAGTGCAGTGGCATGGTCACAGCTCACTGCAGCTTCTGTCCCCCTGGGTTCAAGTAATCTTCCTGCCTCAGCCTCCTCAGTAGCTGGGATGACAGGCACACCTCATGTCACCAAATCCGGCTAATTTTTGTATTTTTAGTAGAGACAGGGTTTCACCATATTGCCCAGGCTGGTCTCAAACTCCTATCTAAAGCAATCCATTTCCTTTGGCCTCCCAAAAAGCTGGGGTTACAGGTGTGAGCCACCGTGACTGGCTTATTTACTGTCTTTGGTGCAAGAATATGCACCCACTCTAAATCTCTCCTTTAGAGCAAAGCAACCTTAATATTATCATGCAAATTACAAATTATGACACATACAGCATTTTTCCTTGTTCTGGAAGGTTGCCTTTAATTGTCCCTAGAAAGCATGCACCCCCTTTCCCTATGGTGTATGTGCACTGGGCCTGGGAAGTTATGGTTCAGAGATCTACCTGTCTTGCTGCCACCAAGACCACACTTCTGTCTGTAAGTTCTCTAATAAATCACCCCTTACTGACAAACTGGATTTGTTTGCTTTGTTATTTCTCTTCTCATCTCCTCCTTCATTTGCCAGTTGCTTCACATATATGGCCCTTTCATGAAACAGATACAGTAGTTTGAAAGTAAAAAATCAGGAAAAGATATGTCATACAAACAGCAACCATAAGAACACTGAAGTGTCTGTTCTAACGACAGGCATGTTAGACACTAAAGCAAAAAATGTTACTGGACATGTTAGACATTAAAGCAGAAAGTGTTACTAGAGGAAAGGAGGAGCATTTTATAATGACAAAGCGGTTAGTCTTTCAGAAAGGTGTAATAATTGTAGATACCTGTACAAATAACAACAGAGTCCCAAAATGCATAAAGCAAAATCTGGGAGAAGTGAAGGGAGAAATAGGTGATTGAACAGTAGTAGCTGGAGTCTTCAATGCACACTTTTATTAATGGGTAGAACACTTAGAAGATCAACAAGAAAGTAGAACACTTTAAATATATTCTAAATTCACTAAACCATACAAACATATATAGAATGAATGCTTCACCTAATGTCAGCAAAATACACATCCTTCTCGAGCACACAAGATATATTCTCTAGGAAAAACCATATGGTAGGAATAAACAATTTAAAATAATATCAAGAAAACATTGTCATTACAATAATATCAAAACAAATAACATTTTAAGAAAAATTTTTAAAAGAAGTGCAAATCTTGTACACTAGAAACTACAAAACATTGTTAAATGAAAGTAGAGAAGAACTAAATAAGTGAAAAGAGAGTTCGTGTTCATGGATCAGGGACGAAATATTAAGGTGAAAGTACTCTCTAAATTGACCTATAGATTTGTCTTAATCCCCATCAAAGTCCCAGCTGCCTCTTGCAGAAATTGTCAAGTTGATCCTAATATTCATCTGGAAATTCAGAACAGCCAAAACAATATTAGTCAAGAATAGACAAAACAATTTTGGTAAAGAACACAAGTTATTACAGTTACAGTTTCAGATTTTTAGAACTTATTTTTTTATTATTATTATTATACTTTAAGTTTTAGGGTACATGTGCACAATGTGCAGGTTTGTTACATATGTATCCATGTGCCATGTTGGTGTGCTGCACCCATTAACTCGTCATTTAGCATTAGGTTTATCTCCTAATGCTCTCCCTCCCCCCTCCCCCCACCCCACAACAGTCCCTGGAGTGTGATGTTCCCCTTCCTGTGTCCATGTGTTCTCATTGTTCAATTCCCACCTATGAGTGAGAACATGTGGTGTTTGGTGTTTTGTCCTTGCGATAGTTTACTGAGAATGATGGTTTCCAGTTTCATCCATGTCCCTACAAAGGACATGAACTCATCATTTTTCATGGCTGCAGAGTATTCCATGGTGTATATGTGCCACATTTTCTTAATCCAGTCTATCGTTGTTGGACATTTGGGTTGGTTCCAAGTCTTTGCTATTGCGAATAGTGCCACAATAAACATACGTGTGCATGTGTCTTTATAGCAGCATGATTTATAGTCCTTTGTGTATATACCCAGTAAGATTTTTAGAACTTATTACAAAGCTAAAGTAATAAAGATTGTGTAGAATTGTCATAATGACAAACATGAATTATCAGTGGTATAGAATGCAGATTTCAGAAATAAACTTTTAGCCTTATAGTTAGTTGTTTGTTGCCAACTGTATCATGGAAATTCAAGAGGGAAGAATATCCTTTAGCAAATGGTGCTGGAGCAACTAAATAGCTATATGCTAAGGAATGCGTTTGGTTCTATTTCTTACACTGTATATAGAGATTGATTCAAAATGAAATATAGATTTATATTTAAGAGATAAAACTATCAAAGACTTGAAAGAAAACATTTAGTAATTCTGTAAATTTAAGCCAGATCTCCTATAGATAACACATAACTGGATCTTGATTTTGTTATTGTGGTGGTTGTTTTAATGGAAAAACCTGTGTTTTTTAATTGGATTGTTTTATCAAATCACATGTAATGGTACTATTGATATGAATGGTGTTATTGTCTGAATTGGGTCTTCACCAAATTAATTTGTTAAACACCTTAGACTCAGAACTTCAGAATTTGACTGTATCTGGAGATACAATCTTCAAGGAGGTAACTAAGTATGCCTGGATATTTTAACTATTTATTGATTTATTATGTATTCAAGGAGAGCCTCGTAACAACTGTTGCTGGATTCCAGGTCTCTAGGTTATTCCACTATGCATTCAGCACTCTAGATCTGAACATTTTCTTTAAATTACCCATTTCCGTCGTGGCTTCAATTTGCGTATGGAGCAAAGATGCGACATCCTCAGACCGTAACTACACAAATATCTCATGAATATCAAATACTCCAGCCATCTGTAGACCATCAACAATCACTTCTGTAACTTGAACTGGGTTTATGTGAATACAAGCATACCTCGTTTTGTTGTGCTTGATAGATACTGCGTTTTTGGTTTTTGTTTTAACGGAAGGTTTGTGACAACTCTACATTGAACAAGTCTGTCAGTGCTGTTTTCCAATATCGTGTACTCACTTCAAGTCTTTGGGTCACATTTTGGTAATTTTGCAATATTTAAAACTTTACTATTATTATTATATCTGTTGTGGTGATTTGTGATCAGTGATCTTTGATGTTACTATTATCATTATTTTGGGCTTCAATGAAACATATAAAATTATGAACTTAATCAATAAATGCATGTGTTCTGACTACTCACTGGACACTTCTCCAGCTCTCTCCCTTTTCTCTGGCCTCCCTATTCCCAGAGACACAATAATATTGAAATTAGGCCAATTAATAACTTTCCCATGGCCTCTAATTCTTCAAGTGAAAGGAAGAATTGCACATCATTTGAGTTAAATTAAGAGCTAGAAATGATTGAGCTTAGCGAGGAAGGCATGTCCGAACTGAGATAGGCTAAAAATGAGGCCACTTGTCCCAAACAGCCAAGTTGTGAATAAAAAGGAGAAGTTCTTGAAGAAAGTTAAAAGTGTTACTCGAGTGAACACACAAATAATTTAAAAAGCACGTCCTTATTGCTGACTTGGAGAAAGTCAGCAACATTCCATGAAGGCTGAGAGAGTTGAGGAAACTGCCTAAGAAAAGTCTGCAGCTAGCAGTAGCTGGTTTATGAGGTTTCAGGAAAGAAGCTGTCTCCATAACATAAAAGTCCAAGGCAAAGCAGCAAGTGTTGATGGAGAAGCTTTAGCAAGTTATCCAGAAAATCTAGCTAAGATAATAAAGGTGGCGACACTAAGGCCTGGATGAGAGCATCTGTTTATAGCATAGTTTACTGAATATTTTAATCCTACTTGTTGAGACCTATGTATCAGAAAAAAGATTTTTCAAAAATATTATTGCTCATTGATGATGCACCTTGTCACCTAGGAACACAGATATATGCAAGAAGATTTATGACTTTTTCATGCCTGCTTCTAACAGAAAATCTGTTTTGCAGCCTAGGGATCAAAAAGTTATTTCACTTTTCAATTCTTATTATTTAACAAATACATGTCACAAAGCTATAGCTGCCATACATAGTGATTCCTCTGATGGATCTGGGCAAAGTAAATTGAAAACCATCTGGAAAGAATACACCATTCTAGATACCATTAAGAACATTTTTGATTTAAGGGAGGAGGTCAATATATCATTATTCACAGGAGATTGGAAGAAGCTGATTCCAACCTTCATGGATAACTTTGAAAGGATCAAGATTTCCGTGAAGGAAGTAACTGTGAATGTAGTGGAAATATCAAGAGAACTAAAATTAGAAATGCAGCATGAAGAGGTGACTGAACCGCTACAATCTTATGATAAAACTTGAAAGGATAAGGAGCAGCTTCTTATGGATGAGCAGAGAAATTGGTTTCCTGAAATGGAATCCACTCTTGACAAAGGTGCTGTGAACGTTGTTAAAATGACAACATAGGGTTTAGAACAACATATAAACTTAGTTGATAAAGAAGCAGCAGGGTTTGGAGAGACTGACTCCAATTTAAAAGAAGCTGTACTGTGGGAAAAATGCTATCAAACAATATTACATGCTATAGAGAAATCACTCACGAAAGGAAGAATCAAATCAATGTGGCCAACTTTATTGTAGTCTTATTTTAAGAAACTTCCACAGCCACGCTAACCTTCAGCAACCACTGCCCTGCTCAGGCAGCAGCCATCAACGTTGAGGCAAGACCATTCACCAGCAAAAGAATACTACTTGCTGAAGACTCAGATGATTGTTAGCATTTTTTAGCAATAAAATACTATTTCATTAAAGTACGTATATTTCTTTTTAGATATAATGTTATTGCTTATATAATAGACTACAGTATAGTGTAGACAAAACACTTATATGCATTGGGAAACAAACAAAAAAAACCACCGTGTAACTTGCTTTTCTGTGATATTACCCTCATTACAGTGGTCTGGAACTGAATGCAAAATATCTTTGAGATATGCCAGCATGTGAATTTTTGGTCAATCTCCATCTTGTTAATCTTGTCATAAGCAAAGCCACATATATTTATAAATACTGAATTCCAATATGCATCGTATGTGGATGGACTTTTAAAAAGTGGATCTTTTTAAAAGTCTTTAAAAGTGGATCTTTTTAAAAGTCTTTAAAAGTGGATGGACTTTTAAAGGCCAGAGCAAGCTTTGTTGTAATCACTCCCATCTCAACCACCCAGGCATCAGCTGTGGAAATAGCAGACACAGTGAGACAGCACAATAGTGGAAATATGTTTATTTTTATTATTTAGGGTTCCAAAGACTGGGGTAGGTAAAAGTACTGAAGGTTAACAAGGCAAACTCAGCAGATAAGAGAGTGTCCAGGTTAAGTTGAGTTGGAGAGATGGTCTGGTTTAATTTTTGACTCCGTAGTAATTGCCGGATCAGTTCTAGACATCTATTTTCCAGCTGCCTTTAGTTTTTGAACTTGCAGACAAAGGAGAACTTGTCTTCACAAGGCACATCCTTCCATTTCCGGAATCCTATAAGTCAATGACAAGAGTTAGAATTGGGAGACCAGAAAGAGTATGACCCTCCTGGTTTTAGGACTCAGGACAAAAACCAAACATCCATTTCCTTAATGAGGAGTTCACCTTTCCTCTATCCCAGTCCCAGTTCCATCCATAGAGCTAAGCAGGAGAGAACAGAAACAGGTGGATGGATTCTCTGCCTCTCACCTGAGTTTGAGGTCAGGCTCACACAGTAGCCAGGATTAACACTGCTTGGGGCTCCAGTGCCCCAGGATTTGTAGGAGACCAGGGACCCACTGCTCCAGTGCCAGCGGCGGTTCTAGATGGGGAAGGGCCAGAACAGAGGCAGTGGTCACTCAAAACTACATGGAATCACTGGGCCTGTGTGCACACTCAGAAACATGCTAAGACACAGGGAAGAATAAACCTTGCTAAGTATTGTTTCCTTTCCTTTGCTATTGCTCTAAACTTCTTCTTTTCTGAACTGTCCAACTCATTAACCGTGTTTCACCAAGAAATAAGTGTTATGAATTTGACATAGAGACCCAAAGTAGCTCACTTAAAAAGTGGTTCCTGATTTTTTGTCTTTATGGCCCAGGACCCTCATAACCAGCATAGCATTAGCCATTAGTTGTTGATATATTATATTATTTAGTATACTACCAGGTTCCCAAATGCCAGCAGTACAGCAGTAGATTCTTTACCACAAGTCTCCTTTTCTATATAGTTGGCAATCTAGTCTCTCTTATGACACTGACAGTAACAAAATAGGTAAGCAGTTGGTGCATAAAGATGCTCTGTTGACTGTAAACAGAATAAGTTTATTCATGAATGACCAGGACACCTAGGAAATTCAGCCTTCCACTTGTATCTCCAATCATCTACAGTGCACCTTGCTACACAGGACATTAGGGGATCTGTAAACAGCCTGATTTCTGGAAAGTGACAAAAGCTGGTATTTAAGAGACCAGAACTTGAACCTCCTTCTTACTTCTCAAACCTGATCATTAGGAGAAAAAGAAGGCTGCAGCTTACCTTTTTGGGGTCATGGAGGCCAATCCAGACATTGAAGTCATCAGTGCCACTCTCCTTAATCAGTGAGGCCACAAAGGCACCCTCGGCCTGGGTGAGCACAGACACCAGGTTGCCCGAATTCATGTTCTGGCAATAGAGCTGTTGGAGAAGAACGTGGAGCACTCAGTGGAGGAGGAAGGCGTGAGGGATATACTGAGTCCTCCAAGAGGATGGGTGAGAAAAAGGACAGCACAGTAATGTCCCTGATGATGCTGTCACTGACCACCAGGTTCTTTGTGCTGGGAATGTGCTGAATAATGGGATAAAGTAGATTGGAAAGTTTGGGGCTTATGATAGTATAGCAAGGGGTTCAGTCTCATCTCATTGCAGCCACTGAACACACTGGAGAGTGGCAGCTTCCCCTCCCTTCATGAGCCTCCCTTCCCACACTGCTCTCCTCACTCACATCTGCATCAACCCAGGTCTCACGGTCTTCATTAAAATAGTAACAGTAGGAGCGATAGGCATTGGTGCCTTCTGGGCAGCTGATCCTGGCCTGGGGCAACTCTGTCTGGGCCTCTTGGCCTGAAAAACAAGAGACAATTAAAGGAGGCTCTCAGGGTAAGGAAAAGGCTTGAAGGGGAGGTAGGAGCATCTGAGGTTCCTTTATAAAACAGAAGAATCCAGTCTATTATGGGACGACTGCTCACTTTTGCTCCTGCATCCTACATCTTCTCTCTTTGGTTTTTTTGATCAGGGAAAAAAAACAGAATGAATAGGCCAAAGAAACATGTCTCCAGTTTCCCTTTTACGTCTGGAGCTCAGGCTCTTCTGCCTTGAAGGACTCAGTCTTCTACTTTCTCAAGCCTGTCTTGGTTTCCCTGAACACACGCTGTCTTCAGTTCTCTACCCTATTAGTGACTCTTTACACACAGACATCCCCAAATCCACCATCATGTATAAATTTAATCAGATAAACTCATGCCAACTGCGGCAGTCGCTTATAAGGGGTCATTTTAAATTCTAGCTCAAACTCCTTAATGAGGTGTGGATATATATAAATGTGAAGGGATCAGCAATAAAGCTCACTAAACACCACAAAACAACCCTTAATGGTGACTCTGCTTTTTGTTTTGTTTTTTTTTTTTTCAAGTAGACCTGCATGCTTGGGGATAGAGTGAAGGCTTCAGGGCTAGAAAGAGTTGGTTGGTGGAAAAGAGATCTTACCTTGGCTCTGAGACAGGAACATCAGGCAGGAGATCAGCATGAAGTATGAGCTGGTCTGAGCCATGCTGAGTCGCAATCAATCTCTTGCTTAAGAGGCAAATCAACAATCTCTACAGGAGAACACAGGAAAGGGGCTTCTGAGAGATGGAGAGCAAAGCACCTATTACCTTCCTTAAAACCTCCGCTCAGAATTTCTGAGACCAGGAAGGTCCTCTGAGATACCCATACCTTCAAATGTTTCTCTTGAGAGTGGGGATTATACAGACTCAGTAACTGAAAAACAACTTTGGATCCATCTGAGGCTTCATTACAGCTAAAACCTCTTGGACAGAAACTCATGCTGTATCTTCCCCAAGAGTTTAGATATGCAGTGCTCGTTAGAGGTGCCCTCCTCCTGTAATGCCCACTTACCTGTTGGCTGAGTCTGAGTTGGCTTCTCAGGCCAGGTAGCTGTAGGAGCTTTATATCAGGATCTGAGATAAGAACCACGTCATTTAAGCAAAAGGGGTGGGGGCAAGGGGTGAGTTTTGGGGGCCTGGAGAGGGCATTGACAGTAAGAGATTCTGGCACCAGTAGGAGCCTTTTCCTGGCACACACTGGGAGTGGTCACAACTCAGGTCCCCTTCCAGCAAACAATTTGGCAAGCTGTGTAAGTCCAAGGTGGACTTTGCTCTTGCTCAGCAGAAAACAGCTGAGGATTCCCATGTGCCCTAATAACCCAGAGAGGAGCAGAGAACAGTAGATTTCCTTCTACTCCCTGTAAATTTAGAGGTTCCTCCTTGGTGTCAGGCATGCCTAGGAGATGGGGAGGAATTAACTGATTCCAAATAATTTAGAACAATGTGCTTTTGGCATTAAGTGGTTCCTCCATGTCTTTTTAGGCTCACAAACCTCTCAAGACCTACCTCAAGAGGTAGGTTAAATTTATATTTCTAAACATTTAACATGTCCAGCAAGGTTTGAGCTAACAAAATACAGATATTCTCAATGTGAGAATTGTAGAGAGCTGACGCCTAAGGAAGCTTAAAGGCGCTAAATACGAAGTCAGGCTTCATTGAAATTGTCCATGTGAAGTCAACTGCTTGTTAGTGTGAAGTCAACTGCTTGTTAGTATGAAGTCAAAGATTGTGTGGTGAAATTGAATATTTACCAGAATCATCATAGAATGGTCATTTATAATTCAGGGAATAAAAGCCAATCAGAATGCAAAATTAGGAAGAAAAAACTAACCTGAATGTTCACAGAAAGAGAGATCAGTATATGAATTGGGACAAATGGATTAACAAAATACAATAAAATGCTAAACAGAATTTAAATCGAATAAAGTAGATATCTATATTTCAACTTGTACTAGTATCAAAGCCATAACACTGAATACAAAAATTCAGTTGCAAGAAGTTATAAGCTATTTGATAAACTTTATATATGGTTTTACAAGACAGATGAATACGAAATTTTATTTATTAATCAATTCTCATACAGTTTAAAAAATAAAAATCTGAAAGGTAAGAATATGTATTGCAATTTTTCATAGTATTTGCCTAACAATTTTAAGTTTTTTTTTTAATATATAAAAACTAATGATGGGCCTTGTGTGGTGGCTCAAGCCTGCAATCCCAGCACTTTGGGAGGCTGAGACGAGAGGATCACTTGAGCCAGGAATTGGAGACCAGCCTGGACAATGTAGCAAGACCCCATCTCTACAAAAAAAGTATATATATATGTATATATATCCAGATATGGTGGCCAGTGCCTGTAGTCTCAGCTACTTAGGAGGCTGAGGTGGGGGATTGTTTGAACTTGGCAAGTTGAGATTGCAGTGAGTTGTGGTTGTGCCACTGCACTCCAGCCTGGGTGATAGAATGGGAAACTGTCTCAAAAAATAAAAACAAAAACAAAAACTAATGATATTAAACAAAGATGACAAATGTTAACATTGTTTATTCTCACTGTCTGGTTCATATGTGTTTGTTAAATTAATCCAATTTTTTTCTGCTTTTACAAAAAGTAGTTATGCCTTTTAAAATGATTACAACCAGAGAATGATTCCTATTTTTTTCTGTAAATAGGAGATTCGACATATTCTTCCATTAACAAAAGATATAGTAGGGAAGAGTCCAGCATACTTGGTACCATGACATATTTATCTTGTGAAAATTAAACAAGCAATTTTTTAAAAATTTAAGATAAAAATACTTTATGGCATAATATTTTATTTTCTTTTTTTAACTTTAATTTTAAGTTAAGTGGTACAAGTGCAAGTTTGTTACAGAGGTAAACTTGTGTAATGGGGGTTTGTTGTACAGATTATTTCATCACCCAGGTATTGAGCCCAGTACCCTTAGTTATTTTTGCTGACCCTCTCCCTCCTCCCATGTCCCACCCTCCAAAAGGCCCCAGTGTGTGTTGTTCCCCTCTATTTGTTCAATTGTTCACATCACTTAGCTCCCATTTATAAGTGAGAACATGCAGTATTTGGTTTTCTGTTCCTGTGTTAGTTTGCTAAGGATAATGACCTCCAGTTCCATTCATGTCCCTGAAAAGGACATTATCTCATTCTTTTGTATGGCTGCATAGTATTCCATGGTGTATATGTACCACATTTTCTTTATCCAGTTTATCATTGATGGGCATTTAGGTTGATGCCATGTCTTTACTATAGTGAACAATGCTGCAATGAACATATGTATTCATATGTCTTTATAATAAATGTTTTTAAATATGAGATTTTTTCTAAATTTAACATAACTTCAAACAAGAAATGACTGTCCAGGTATAAAAGATCTAATACTCTAAAATACGCAATAAAATATGTTACAACTAGGAAGACATAAAACAGACAGAGATTCAAAACAAATAACAATTGACAAAGTACTCCCATAAAAATCTTTATTGTCCCCAGTAGTGGTAAATCCATTGAGAAGTTGCACTTATTGCTTACATAGGTGACTGGCCAAATTCCACATGCAAGATAATAAAATTTAGGACATAAATTGGTAGCAGCCTTGGTCCCAAAGAAATTCTTTTTTCAGGAAAGCCATACATTCAATCCCTTTAATATTTTCCTTATTTTTCTGAGGATCTTCAAGGACCTTTGACCTAGTTTTATAAGATTTCCAGAAGCTCATTTCAGCCCTTTCCCATCTATTCCTTGTTAGTTTTCTCATAGATAGAAACAAGTATCATGGACATTAGGGTTAATATGTGCCCAGGTGGGGCAATTTCTTGATAAGACTTAATATGGCTTAGAACGTTTCAAGGCTGTGGGTGATAGATGGTACTACTGGCCATCATCCAGTAGGTATTTTCTGCTTTTGATGCTTGTAATAGAGATTTTAGACTTATTATTGAGAAATAATTTTCCTCGTTTAAATACTTAGCAGGCATGCGAATAGAAGCCTGTCTGCAAACCTTAGACTGGAGAGGAAAGGAGCTCAAGAAATACAAGATGCATTCAGGACTTTCCTTGGTCTGCTGTGTTCTGCAGGCATAAAGAAACTTACTTATAACTTAGCCTCTTCTGCTTCACAGGAAACCTCTGTTTTATTTGACACAAACTTTCTTTTTCTTTTTTCTTTTTTTTTTTTTGAGATGGATCTTCACTCTGTCACCCAGGCTGTAGTGCAGTGGCACCATCTCAGCTCACTGCAACCTCTGCCTCTCAGGCTCAAGTGATTCTCCTGCCTCAGCCTTACAAGTAGCTGGGATTACAGGTGTAAGCCACCACGCCTGGATAATTTTTGTATTTTTAGTAGAGACAGGGTTTCACTATGTTGGCCAGGCTGGTCTCGAACTCCTAACCTCAGGTGATCCACCCACTTCGGCCTCCCAAAGTGCTGGGATTATAAGCATGAGCCACTGCATGTGGCCATTTAACACAAACTTTCATTGCATGCTCTCTGTGCCAGGGACTATTCTAATGCTGACTAAGAGGAACCTACTTAATCCACATGACATCCTAATAATATAGGTCCTATTAAGAACCATATTTAACAAATGAAGAGACTGAGGGTCAGAGAAGAACTAACTAACTAAACCAATCTAAATGGCAAATATTTATTGGAACTATATTCAACACAAGCAGTTTTGCTTTAGGGTCACTTTGTTATTCCAACTATCTTTCTGAATTTCTTTTATTAAGTAATTTCCATGTTCAACCCATCTAGGCCTCTGAGGACTGATTTAATAACCACAAATTCATCATGGCCATGGCCAGAGACACCATAAGAAGAGCTTAAAGTGTGAATAAATATAAGATATCAAGCACCCATATCTACCCCACAATTTATTTATTACTTTTTTAACATATGTTAACAACACAGTTCTGACCTGAAGTCACAAACCAATGTGGTCAAATAACTGGAAATATTGGAGGATCCTTGGGAGAGCAGAAACTTAGGGCCCCCTCCTCACCCTTTCTCATGACTCAGCACTTTTTCAGAGAAATGAAAGACACAAAAAGATTCAGGAAAATACCAGGCACAGAAAGATAAATACCACATGTTCTAGCTCAAATGTGGAAGCTAACAATTTAGATCTCATAGCAGTAGAGAGTGAAATAGTGGTTACTACAGGCACAGAAGGGGACACAGAAGACAGCCAAAGCTTGGTTAAGGAATACAAAAGTACGGCCACATCTGAGGAATGGGTTCCAATGTCCTATAGCACTACAGGGTGGCTATAATTTATAACAATTTTGTGTAAATTTTTGAATAGCTAGATGAGTGAGTTTTGAATATTCCCAACAAAAGAAACGATGCATGTTTGAAGGGATAGATATGCTAATTACCCTGGCTGGTTTATTGCACATAGTATACATGTATGGAAATATCACAGTGAACCTGAAAAATATGTACACTTATTATAGGCCAATTAAAACATTGAAAGGAAAAAAGGAAAAAGAAAAGAAAAAGCTATTACATAAAACTCTCCAGGACCTCTCCCTACTTTAAATCTTGCATCACTGAATAGTCAGAAACACCTACTCTATCAAGGCCCCAGTTATTTAATGTATTTATTTGAGTATAGAGTTTCCAGAGAACTTGTAAGTTCCTCAAATCCACAACAGAAGCTATTTTCCTGTGGATCCCTCCTACTGTAAAAAGAGCTTTGAATTTGAATTCCAAGCAGAGGGCAAGGGTAGAAGCTCAGAGACCCTACAGATGGCTCCGACACAAGGGAGTTCTGGCATCGGGGGAACTCTTCCTGGCACACCCTGGGAGTGGTCACATATAAAGTCCTCTTTCACAAACAGCTTGGCAAACTGTGCAAGTCAAAGATGGGCTTTGTCATTTCCCAGCAGCAACCTGATGCCCAGTTCTCATGGCCCTGAGCAGCCCAGGAAGAAGCAGAGACCTTCCAGGAATAGTGATGATGGGTGTGAAGGGAGGACTCTGGGAGGAGGGGCAGTGAGTGTGTGAGCCTGGAGCAAGACCATCTGTGGGACAAGGGACAAGGGCAGCAGCAGGACAAGATGTGGACCATCCTGCTTGGGGCAGTGGGGAATGGGAGAGACAGAAGTTCGTGGAATGTTAACATCATTTACCACGGAGGCCTCTTCTACTGACTAGGCGTGTCCTGAAAGGATCCTATGGAAAGAGAAGCTCCCATGGAAGAAGCTGAAGGTTTCTGGGGACTGCACCTTACACCTCACTTCCCCAAAGTAATAAATCAACTCTAATGCTTCTTCAGAACTGTTGCCGGATACAACGAGGAGAAAGGAGGAGGGGAGTGATGATGGGGATGATGCATTTAGCAAAGGCACTCTTAACACTGTTGGCTTTCTGCTAAGCACATAACAGTGACGATTAAAGCTGAAACTATAATTCTGTATGTACCTTCATAATACCTTGAAATACACCCTTTCATATAATAGTTTAGAATATTTCTGTCATATTATTCCATTTGCACAAACATGTATATTACAATTTTCATTTTCTGAGAAATATTTTTACATGTGTAAAACATGTTAACTTTAAAAAAATATCCCTACATACTGGGAGGCTAAGATGGGTGGATCATGAGGTCAAGATATCGAGATTATCCTGGCCAACATGGTGAAACCCCATCTCTACTAAAAATACAAAAATTAGCTGGGCATGGTGGTGCACGCCTGTAGTCCCAGCTACTTGGGAGACTGAGGCAGGAGAATCGCTTGAGCCTGGGAGGCGGAGGTTGCAGTGAGCCAAGATAGCAGCACTGCACTCCAGCCTGGTGACACAGCAAGACTCCATCTCAAGACAAAAAAAAAAATCCCTACAGAGAAGACAGTTACCTTAGTAAGTAAATAAATAAATAAATAAATTTAGGAAAAGCCTTATCCACAGAAAGGTGGATTAACTTGCCCAAGGTCACACAGTGACCACAATATGTGGCATAGCTAGAATTCAGACCCAATGAACCTGACACCAGGGTCTGTGCTTTCTATTTCTCTGCTCTATTGCCCACCCTGCAAAAGTTCTAAAATTCTGACACAACTGGTAAGAATGGAAAGTTATTGGTAGATGGGATCACATATTGTTCCATTCTCTCTCATAAGGAGACAGGTATTCAGAGAATTTTATTATCTAGTTCAGACACTAAAATTGGATCCCTCCTCTCTAAAGAGAACCCCTGTCCAATGGTGATCAAACAAAATGCTGAAACTACAATCCACTTCCCTGTCTGCTATTCCTTCCACCACTTTGCCCCTCCTTTCCCTGCGGGCTCCAGCAGCTATTTTGCTTTATGGTTATTTTGTAAAAGCTTCCCATCGACAACCTCATCTCCACATGAAAGCTGGAGTTATACCATATCCTCCTCGGAGTGTCTGTATTCTCTCAAGTTTCCTAACCACCATCCCACTTCCTCCATTTATAGGCTTCACAGAGAAACAAAGTCAAACTCAGTTTTGTGAATATATTGTCTCTACTTTGCAGTCTCTGGACCAGTTAACTTGTTGCCAGTGGGGTTTGACTTATTTTTGTGAGACTTCCAAGGAGGAATCACTCTGTCAAGGACTGTTGTCAACTGTCAACTGTCCATTATAAGCCTATGGGCTGAAGCGCCAAATTTTGTTTAGGGAAAGCTCCAAAGATTCTGATCCTCAATTTCTGAGTGAATTACCTTTTGCAGGAGTAATGGATCCCTGAACCCTAAAACATGAAAAGCTAAGTATATAGCCATGGTCAGAGCCATCATCTGCCAAACAACATTAGGCTTTTTAAAACATGCATTGATATTAGCCACAGACTAGCACGAATATAAACTTTGCCTTAAAATCTGAGATTTAAGAATAGAGGTGGAGTTCGGGAGCTCAGATTTTATTCCCTCTCATGTGAAAAGATTCTTTCTTCTGAGGAACAATGGCCTGCCTCAAAGACATGGTAAATCCACAAATTTAAACTGAACTCATAATGGATGCCTTGCTATGGAGTTAGAGAAAATGTAAAAGAGGAAGCCAGATGACCCTTTTAAAAATACCATTATGTTAATTGAGATGAATATTAACCGTGGTCCAGATGAACCAAAAAGGTAAGAAAATCAGAGAAGGTTATAATATGTGTTCCCTCCAAAACTTTTGTTGAAATTTAACTGCTATTACAATATTACTAAGTAATGTTACCTTAAAGAATTAATGGAGCTATGAGGCTTCTGTTCTCATGGGTGGGATTAATGCCATTATAAGATGGCTCCTTCCATTTCCTTTTGCCTTTTTGTCATTCAGCCTTTTACCATGAGATAACACAGTAAGAATGCCATTGCCAAGTGCAAGCACTGTGATATTGAACTTAGTATCCAGAGCTGTGAGAAAATAAATTTCTGTCAGTTATAAATTTCCCTCTCCCAGGTATTCTGTTCTAGCAGCATACACAAAAAAACTAAGATAGAACTTGGTACCAGAAGTGGTATTCTTACCATAACAAATACATAAAGACTTATGTCAGCTTTGGAACTGGGTAATGAGCAGAGGCTGGATGGGTTTGAAAGAAGAGGCTGGAAAAAGTCTATATTGCCATTAACAGAGAGTTAAGGGCTTTCCTGATGAGGGCTCAGAAGAAGGAGAGCTAACAGCCAAGACTAAATCATCTCCAAGATTACTAAGTAAGTGTAAACAGAATATTGTTAGCAACATAGACACTAGAAGTAATTCTGATAAGGTCTTAGATGGAAATGAGGAGCATGGTATTGCACAATGGAGGAAGGGCCGTCCTTTATGTAAAGTGGTAAAGAACTTGGCTGAATTATCTTTGTGTCCCAGCAATTTGCGAAGGCAGACTTTAAGAACCGCGAGCTAGGATATTTGCTAAAAGAAATATCTCGGCAGCAAATTGTTGAGGATGCTGCATGGCTTCTTTGACCTAATAACAGTAAAATTCAGGAAGAAAGAAGCAACTTAAAGCTTATGGATGCTGGGCTTAATACCTAGGTGATTGGCTGATCTGTGCAGTGAATCACCATGACACACGTTTACCTATGTAAAAAACCTGCATATTCTGCATATGTACCCTGGAACTTAAAATAAAAGTTGATGAAAAAAAGAAGGCATAATTTATGTGAAAAGATAAACAAAGTGTAAATATTTGAAAAAAAATCTCAGGGTTGCTTTGTTTTTAAGAAAGAAAAGGCAAGGTAACAAGAGAAAACCAAAAATAAAGACAAGTAACTATTTGATATAGAGATTAGTATGAATGGAAGAAGCTAGCTGCTTCTTCATCAAGACAATTCATCAAGACAATGGAAGAATGATCCCAATGGCATCTTGGAGATTACTGGTGCTGCTTCTCCCTTCACAGGTCTAGAATGCCAATATCTAGGGGATAGAATTATACTAAAAGCTGGACCTTGGAAGCCCTTGAGACCTTGATGCTCAATGCCCAGGGCTACTTCAAGTCTCTGATGCCTACATTCCTGAGCAGCAATCCTTACCATTTCAGAAGTGGCTTAAAGGATCTCACATGTGGCTACATCCACCATTCCAGAAGCTGCAGGATATAAATCTTGGCAGTGCCCACTGGTTGCTAATTTTGTAGGCTTGCCTATTATAGATTTCAAAAGATACCTCAGAGAGGCTCAGGGCTCAAATAATTGACACAAGGACAGGGTCACCACAGAGTTTGTCCACTAGGGCAATTTCTAGTAGAACTTTGGGAGATGGGTTTTCTTCAAAACCCTAACTGTAAATCCAGCAGTGTGAGATGCCACCTGTAGAGGGCTGCATACAAGAGACTCTAACTTCTGATAGCTACTCCCTGGGATGCACCCAGCAAAATCACAGGGGCCCAACCCTCACCCCAATGTGTAGAGAAGGTTTGACTTGGAGCCAAAGACGATTATTCTCAAACCTCAAGATTTAATGTTGTTTGCTTTGGTGGGAATTTGACTTATTACAGACTTATTATTTATTTTTATTTTCCATTTCTCTCTTTTGGAATGAGGCTATCCATCCTGTGCCTGTCCCATCACTATATCGTGGAAGTACATAACTCACTTGATTTCACAGCTGGAGAAGCATGTGCCTCAGAATGAATCATACTTGACTTTCACGCATATCTGATTTTGATTATATTTAGATGAGAACCTGGACCTTAGACTTTTAAGAGGATACTATAATGAGCTAAGACTTTTGGGGCTTTGGGGATGAAATGAAACATTTTGTACCTGAGAAATATGTGATTTTTAGACAGCTTAGAATGCTGCAGTTTGAATGTTTGTCTTCTCCAAAGTTCATGTTGAAATTTAATTGCCATTGGAACAATGTTAAGAGGTGGGACTTTTATGTGGTGACCAGGCCATGAGGATTCTAAAGAACAATTCCTCCTTTCTGGAACACACACACACAGACACACAGACACACACACACACAGACAGACACACACAGGTTTGTGGTGCTAGTGTGTGTGTAAAAGACAAATTAAATTGTAGGTTAAGAATTGGGTGCTTGATGTCTTACATTTATTCACTTTTTAAGCTCTTCTTGGGGAGCCTCTGATCATGTGGAGCCATGATCAGTGGGTGGTTATGTGTTGAAATCAGTCAGAATCCAGATAGCTGAATGAGTTGCATGTGGAAATAAGTAGAGGAAAATCAGTATTGTGGGAGCTCAGGGAATGGCCCTGAAGCTAAACTGCGTGTGTCTGAATCTAGTGCCAACACATAGTAGCTGTTTGGTTTTTTAAAATTTTATTTTAGGTTCAGGGGTACATGTGTATGTTTGTTATATAGGCAAATTGCGTGTTGCAGGAGTTTGGTGTATGGATTGTTTCATCACCCAGGTAATATGCATAGTATCTGATAGGTAGATTTTCAATCCTTACTTGATATCCACCTTCAATCCTCAAGCAGGCCCTGTGTCTGTTGTTCCTTTCTTTGTGTCCATATGTACTTGATGTTTGGCTCACACTTGCAAGTGAGATCATGCAATATTTGGTTTTCTATTCTACTATTAGTAGATATAATATTTGGTTTATAATATATAATATTATATATTATAGTAGAATAATATTCTACTCTTAGTAGTATAAGATTTGGTTTTTCTATTCTAATATTAGTAGCTGTTTTAATCTTGCAGAAGTTGCCTAGCCTTTCTCTTGCCTTCAGTTTTTTTATGTGTCAAATATGGTTCCTAGCATCAACTACATTATTAGGTTTTCATGGGGATTAAATGGTTTCTAATTAGGCAAGCATTTAGAATTGTGCCTGGCATAGAGAGCATGTGACAAAAATTAATGTTTAAAAATCGGAGGTTTCTTGTGAAGCAGAATAGGCTAACTTATAAGTAGGTTTCCTTACACTTACAGAACACAGCAGACATGAAATGTCCTTGCTGCATTTGGTATTTGTTCAGCTCCTTTCTTTTCCAGTCTAAAGTTTGCAGACAGGCTATTATTTACATGCCCACCAAGGATTTAAACAAGTGGGAGACTATCTCTCTCTTATATGTCTAAAATCTCAATTCCAAGGGTGGAAAGCAGAGAATACCTCTTGGAAAATGGTAGACAGCACCTAGTATCAGCCATAGCCTTGGAACTTTCTTGGCATTATTGGAGGCTTATCAGAAAGTTTTCCACTTAAGGACATATTAACACCAGATTTCCAGGAGACTGCTTTCCATATACAAGAAGACTGCTAGAGGGAATATGATGGGAAAGACCTGAAATGAGCTTCTTGGAATCTTGTAAAACTATGTCACAGGAACGGCCTTGTTATCTGGAGGGCAATGAGATAAACCTTGAATGGATAGGAAATACAGTTTATATAAAAAAAGGCATCACTTTGGAACAAAGTAGCTGCCAGGTAAAGATATCAGTTTTATTACCTTGCATGAGGAATTTGGCCAGCCACATGTGCAAGCAATAAAGTTAATGGTATCTCAGTGTGTTTCCAGATACTGGTAGCAATAAAGATTTTTATGGGAATACTGTGTCAATTGTTGGTACACTATTGAACTGAATCTCTCTCTGTTTTATATCATGCTACTTACAGTTTTTCATTATGTATTTTAAAGTATTAGATCTTTTATATCTGGAATGTTTTTGCTTGCTTTAAGTCTTCTTGAAGTAAAGAAGAACTGTCATATTTAAAAAAATTATGCCACAATTTTTTGTTTCAATTTTAAACTGTTAATTACTTGTTCATTTTTTTGCAAGATACAATTATTATGGTACCATGTATACTGGACTCCTACCTACTGTATCTTTTATTAAGTATGAAGAATATGATTGACTTTCTTATTTATGAGAAAAAAGATATCTTAACCTGGCTATAAGCTTTTAAGATAGCATAAATATTTTTACTAAATGCAGAAATAAGTTGGATTAACATAACAAACACCTATGAACCTGCCAAGTAGAATAAATAATGTCAACGTTTGTCATCTTTGTTTAATATTATTAGTTTTATTTAAAAAGTTATAAATTCTCCAGGCAAATACTGTGATACATTTTTCCGTATATTCTGTGTATATGCAACAATGTAGCAAAAATTATCTCACTAAAATCTGACAACTTGATCTTGGACTTCCCTGTCTCAAAAAATTAGAAAAATAAATTTGTGCTCATTAAAAATTCCCCAATCTCAGTTATTTCATTCTGTTATAGCATACAAAATGAACTAAAACTAGAAGAATGCCTACCTGGTATCTATCACGTCTTCCTCACTAATGACATAAGCAAGAATTTACATGATGTGTCAATGTATCACAATAAAGAACATTTTATTATTATTATTATTATTATTACATATATATATATATTTTTGAGACAGAGTCTCGCTCTGTCACCCAGGCTGGAGTACAGGGGTGCGATCTCTGCTCACTGCAAGCTCCGCCTCCCAGGTTCAGGCCATTCTCCTGCCTCAGCCTCCCGAGTAGCTGGGACTACAGGTGCCCACCACCACACCCGGCTAATTTTTTGTATTTTTAGTAGAGATGGGGTTTCACCGTGTTAGCCAGGATGGTCTCGATCCCCTGACCTTTCGATCCACCCACCTCGGCCTCCCAAAGTGCTGGGATTACAGGCGTGAGCCACCGCACCTGGCAAGAACATTCTTTTTAAGGTCTTATGCATCAGAGTACTTAAATGTAATTACATTTTTATAAATGTGATATGTGTATCTGAGATATATGCTTTTGTGGAATGAAAAGTTTTCTTTTAAAAGAGAGTTAAAAACTGTGACATGGGCCATTTTGTCTTTCTTCTATTCCTCTTGTCAGATGCCTGGGTGGCTGGAGCACTGGGAGCCTTCTTAGAACATGAAAGAAGTTTGTAGGGATTATTTACATGCAAAAGATAATGGTTTAGAGGGATAAAAAGGACAGGTTAGCTGATAATTGTGAAACTTTCATAGCATGCCTGTAGGTCTTTTAACATGACATAAATACATTTCAATCTTATTTAGCCATTTAAAATTTTAATTTTGTAATATTTGTAGCTGAATCATATTCATGACCGAACCAGGTGGACCTTGACTGAAAGGATTTTATCTGCAAGGCTCTGTCTATAGGAGCCTGCTCACTGACAAGTCATTAGGGGGATTTCTTTAAGTTCTGAGAAGTCAAAATTTGCCTTCCCCATCAGCAGTTTTCCTTAAGAGAATATTTATTAAAAAACACTAAGCATATACATTTTTGAAAAATTTGGATTCAAGGCTACATGTGCCGGTTGGTTACGTGGGTATATTGCATGATGCCCAGATTTGGGCTTCCATCCATCCCATCATCCAGATAGTAACATAGTACCCAATAGGTAGTTTTTCATCCCTGGTCCTCTTCCTTCCCTTTCCCCTTTTGGAGTTTCCAGTGTCTATTTCTCTCATGTTTATATTTGTGTGTAACCAGTGTTGAGCTCCCACTTATAAGTGAGAACATGTGATATATATTTTTCTGTTTCTGTGTTAATTCACTTAGGATAATTGCCTCCAGGTGGACTGGATAAAGAAAATGTGGTACAGGAACACAATAGAATTATATACAGTCATAAAAAAGAACAAAAAATAATTTGAATAAATTATTATAATACATTTTGAAACTTAGAAAGATAGAATTTCCTAGAAAAGCTATCATACTCACTCAAAAAAATAGAAAACTGAATAGATTCATAGCCATTAATAAACTGAAGTAGTAGCATGTAATCTATAGAAACTGAGTCAAACTAAATAACCATGCCCATAATGTTTTACAGGGCATAGGACATGAGATATTGAATAAGCTTACATAGATCAGATAATTCCAGCCTTACACAACCCATCAGCGGAGCCTATAAATGAGGAAATTTCTATAGCTCATTTCTTGAACACATTATAACTTTTATACCAGAATTAGGTAAAAATATATAGAAAAACAGAGCTAGAAGTCTATATTAATTACAAAATTAGAAATGAGAGTCCCTCCAAAAATGTCAGAAATTCAAAATAAGCATACGTATAGTGTGACACGTAGTTTCTTCATATTCAGGTTGAAAGTTATATTCCTTTAGTAATATAGTCTCAGAAGTGACACCCACCACTTTTGCCATATTCTATTTCCATAAACTAGCAGGGGGTGCTGAGCACAGGTCTGCCTAGTCCAGGCCCACCCCTTCACCCTCTCCAGTACACAAGTATACTATCCAGGGAACTGAAAATTGCCCAAATCAGTCCACCATAAATTGGCATGAAAACTCCTCCAGGGACTGAGGTCAGACCCATCCAACCTGCTGCTGTCACCACAGCTTGTGCCCACCTGCACATATCACCTGAATGTCTGGGGACTGGTCTGCCCAGCCCATTGCAGCCACTGCTAACACCAGTGCAAACTGTATGGGTCTCAGAAGGTAGTCCCACTACTGTTACTTTCATCACCAATGCCATACCCATAGCCCAGGGAATTGAAAACAAGCCCATCTGCCTGGCCTACCACTATCATTTGTAGCACCTGAGCAAGCAACCTGGAGTCCCAAGAATCAATCTGCCTGGACCTGCTAAAACCTGTGCAAGCATATGCCAACCTGGGGCCCAAGAACAGGCATGCTCAGCCCACCATTGCCAACACTGGATTCCAAAGACTGGCTCACCTGACGTCTCAGTCCCAGAAAAACTTCACCACAGTCTTTGCCAACAACCGTACCCTAAGCCATTAAGGAAACCAAACACCACTAAAACAATCAAATATATCATACAGAGACTACACTACTGGATGCACCCAGAATCATTGTTAAAGTGCCCTACCGAAGCAACATCATAGATACATTTTCAGAAAAAAGCTCTCCGTTATGAAGGCAAATTTGAAAGATTGGAAAAAAGTGACTGTTAACACCCGATGCATAGATATTAAAGTAAGGACACAGAAAACATGGAAATACAGGGAAACATGATACCTCCAAAGGAACACAATAATTCTCCAGTAATAGATCCCAATCAAAAAGAAATTTATGGCCAGGCGCGGTGGCTCACTCTTGTAATCCCAGCACTTTGGGAGGCCGAGGCGGGCGGATCACGAGGTGAGGAGATCGAGACCACGGTGAAACCCCGTCTCTACTAAAAATACAAAAAATTAGCCGGGCGTGGTGGTGGGTGCCTGTAGTCTCAGCTACTCAGAGAGGCTGAGGCAGGAGAATGGAGTGAACCCGGGAGGTGGAGCTTGCAGTGAGCCGAGATTGCACCACTGCACTCCAGCCTGGGCGACAGAGCGAGACTCCGTCTCAAAAAAAAAAAAAAAAAAAAAATTATAAAATCCAGAAAAGAGAATTCAAAATATTAATATTAAAGATGTCAGTGAGATACAAGAGAATACTGAAAAGCAATATAAAGAAATTTTTAAAAACTCAAGATATAAATGAAAAATTTATAAAAGAGGTAGATATTATAAAAAATGAACCAACCAAAAATTCTGAAACAGAATAACTCATTGAATTAAAAAACAAATTACATGCAAATATTTAATGATAGACTACTAGGTCAAGCAGAATGAAGAATTTCAGAACTTAAAGACAAGTCTTTTCACATCAAGCCAAAATAAAGAAAAAGGAATATAAAAGAATGAGCAAAGCCTAGGTAATATATGGGACACCACAGAGTGATCAAATATTCACAATTTTGATGTCTCAGAAGTTGAAAAGAAAATGAAAGAGTTGGAAAATGAATATAATGAAATAATTAAAACTTCCCAAGTCTAGCAAGATATTTAGACATCTAAATACAAGAAGCTCAGAGATCCCCAAATGGACACAGTTTATCGCACATTATAGTCAAATTGTCAAAAGTCATAGACAAAGAATTCTGGAAACAGCAAGATAAAAGCATTTAGTCACGTATAAAGTCATCCTTTTTATACTAACAGTGGATGTCTTAGAAGAAATCTTTAGAGTCAGAACAGAATGGGATGGTATATTCAAAGTGCTGAAAGAAAAAAAAAAAAACTGCCTGCTAAAGATCCTATACTTAGCAAAGTTACCCTACATAAATGAAGGAGAAATAATGTCTTTCTCACACAGACCAAAGGTAAAGGGATTCACATCACCATACTGGTCCTACAAGAAATGATTTAGGGAGTCCTTGTACCCAAAAGTGAATGAACAATATCTACCATCATGAAAGCATAACAATATCAAAACCACTAGTAAGCAAACACACAAACAAGGAAGAGAAAAGACTCAAAAGTTATCACTACAGAAAGCCCCCAAACCACAATGATAAACAATGAAGAGGAAAAAAAGAAATGAAAGATGTATAAAACAATCAGAAATCAATTAATAAAATGAGAGGAATAAGTGTTAAAATATCAATAAAAACTTTGAATGTAAATAGATTATACTTTCCACTTAAAAAACTGGCTGAATGGATTTTTAGAAAAATAACTCCACTGTATCCTACCTATAATAAATTCATCTCACCTGTAAAAATGCTGAAAGTAAATGAATAGAAAAAGATACCTCATGCAAATGGAAACCAAAAGCAAGTAGGAATAGCTACACTTGTATCAGGTGAAACAGACTTTAAATCTAAAATAGTAAAAAGGGACAAAGATGTTAATTATAAAATGATAAAGGGATCAATTCAGCAAGAGGATATAATAATTCTAAACATAAATGCACCCAACATCAAAGTACCAAAATACATAAAGCAAATAATATTAGATTTAAAGGGACAGAGAGAGATTCCAATGGAATAATAGTCAGGGACTTCCAAACCCCATTCCCACTCTCAGAATTAGATAGATCACTAGAAATAAAATTTACAAAGAAACATTGGATTTAAACTGCATGCTCAGCCAAATGGACCTACCACACATACAAAACATTTGGTCTAACAGTTAGAGAATACACATTCTTCTCATAAACACATGGAACATTCTTCATGATAGATCATATGTTAGGATACAAAACTAAGTCTCAACAAATGTTAAAAAATCAAAATCCTATCAAGTATTTTCTCAGACCACAATGAAATTCAACTAGAAGTTAATAACAAGAATTGAATACTTTGGAAGCTGTACAAACACATGGGAATTAAAGAGCATGCTCCTGAATGACCACAGAGTCAAAGAATAAATTCATAAGAAAATCAAAAAATATCTTGAAACAAGTGAGAATTAAAACCCAACATACCAAAACCTATGGAATACAACAAAAACAGTGCTAAAAGGGAAGTTTGTAGCAATAAATGCCTATATCAAACAAATAGAACAACTGTAAATAAACAATCTAATGATGTACCTTAAGGAACTAGAAAAATAAGAACAAATCAAACCCCAAATTAGTAGAAGAAAATATGTAATAAATATCAGAGCATAAATAAATAAAATGGTCACTAGAAACATAAAAATAACCAAAAAAACCAAAAAGTTTTTTTAAAAGGATAAAAATCAGTAAAATATTTTCTCTCTTTTATTCTTGGTTATTCTAAACTAACAAAGAATATAAGAGAGAAAATACAAATAAACAAAATCAGAAGGAAAAAGACATTACAACTGATACCACACAAGTTAAGAAAGATCACCAGAGACTATTATGAACAAATACACACTAACAAACTGGAATACCTAGAGGAAGTAGACAAATTCCTGGATACATACAACCTACCGAAATAGAATCAGGAAGAAATGGAAAACCTGAATAAACGAGTGTTGAGTAATAAAACTGAATCAGTAATAAATAGTCTCCCAAAAAAGAAAAGTTCAGGAGCAGATTCTGAATTCTACCAAACATTCAAAAAAGAACACCAACTATCCTTAAAATATTCCAAAAAATTGAAGAGGAATTCCCTCTGACTCGTTCTATGAGGCCAGCAGTGTGGACTCCTCCAAGGACTGAGAAATGACTGTTACACACACCTACAATGATCTCATTTTCAATAAAGGTGTCAAGAACATACACTGGGGAAAAGGCAGTCTTTTCAATAAATGGTGCTGGGAAAATGGGATATCCATATGCAGAAGAATGAAACTAGACTCCTGTCTCTGGCCGTATACAAAAATTAAATGGATTAAAGACTTAAATATGACTCCAAAAGATGAAACTACTAGAAAAACAAATGAATAAACAAACAAACATTGGGGAAAATCTCCAGGACATAAGTCTGGGCAAAAATTTCTTGAGTTATATCCCACAAGCACAGGCAACCAAAGCAAAATGGAAAAATGGGATCGCATCAAGTTCAAAAGCTTTTGCAGCACAGGAAACAATTTACTTCAGGGTGGCAAAGTTCTCCAAGCCCTGGGCAGGTCCAGATATGCTGTCCAGTAGCAGGGACGAGCATTAGAAATGTTAGAAGTCTACCTGATACTCTATGTACTTTGGCTAAGCTGGCACTCAAACCACAAGACAAGGTCTTTTCCATTCTTCTCTACTCTTTCCAAAGGCAGAGGAGCTTCCTCCTGTAGCCTCTGCCACCACAGGCCACAGGGAGTATTGCATTCTACCCAATGTTCCCTTAAGTCCCAAGGGCTCTTAAGTCAGCTATGGTGAAAGTTGTCTGGCCTGGGACTCACCCTTCAGGGAAGTGGGCTACTTTTTGGCCCAGCGCAGGTTCAGACATGCTGTCCAAGAATCAAATCCTGGAATGGAGGATCCCAACAGCTCACTTGGTGCTCTACCCCCCTGTGACTGTGCTGGTACCTAAGATGCAAGACAAAGTCCACTTTACTTTTCCCTGTGTTCTTCTCAAGCAAAAGGAATTTCACCTGATAGCCACCATAGCCGGTATTGTGCTGAGTCTCCCATGAAGTGAGCAATTCTTAGATGCTCACCCAAGTCCCTTGACTTAGTACTTGGGTATCACTGCTGGTTATTCAGGGCCCAAGGGCTCTTCTGTTAGCAGATGATGAATGCTTCTAGGACTGGGCCCTTCCCTTCAAGACAGCAGGTTGTCTAGAAATGTGTGTGTGTCTAGAAATATTAGCCAGGAGCCAGGACTTGGAGCTAGGGCTTGGAACAGGGACCTCATGACTCTTTCCAGTTTTCTATCCTACTGTGACTGAGCTGGTATCCAAGATTCAAGACAAAGTCTTCCCCACTCTTCAGTCTCCTCTCCTCAAGTAGAAAGAAGGGGTCTGTTTTGAAGCCGCAAGCTTTGCAGCCTGGTGTTAGGGAGAGAGGTGATGCCAGCACTCAGCCACCACAGCTGGTGATTCTGCAGATCTCATTCTCCACCCCCTATCAGTGTCCACTGGGCCCAGTTCGGCACTAGGACTCGCCTATGAGTTGCAGTCCTTGTGGCCAGACTGCCTTTCAAGTTTATTTAGAGCACAGAGCACTTTAGCCTGTGGTGGTGAGGTGTGCAGAAATTCAAATTCCAACCACTGGGATTGGAAATTCCCCTCTGACTGGGGCTCCTTTAAATCCTCCATGTGTGGGCAGATTTCAGCTGAGTATGAACCAAAAATAAAATTCTAAGCCCTCCAACCATCTAAATGGACTCCTCCTCTTGGAAAGGGCATTCCAAGGCTAACCTGAGGGGACTGGTTCAGGCCATGATAGTGGGCAGGGTTCAGACATGCTTTGTTATACCCTATCCCTTTTGGAATTACTGATAGAATAGATTCTTTAAGTTTGATGTGAAACGTTGACAATCTATTCTCTCTGAAGCCTGATGCCTGGAGGCTTCATTTGCATGATAAAACTTTGTTTTCCACAAACTCTTTTCACCATAACCCAGACATTACTTTCTATTGATTCCAGGTCTTTAAATAATAACAACTCTTTCAACCAATTTCCAATCAGAAGAATTGTAAATCTACCTATGACCTGGAAGCAACGTCCCCCTCACCCCCAGCTTCCAGTTGTCCTACCTTTCCAGACTGAACCAATGTTTGTACATCTTACATGTAATTGATTGATGTCTCATGTCTCCCTAATATGTGTAAATTAAGCTGTACTCCAACCACCTTGGGCACATGTTCTCAGGATCTCCTGAGGGCTGTGTCGCAGGCCTGTTGGTCACTCATATCTCTTCAAATATTCTAAAGAGTTTAACTCTTTTCATTGACATGATTTTGGTCTGGTTTTCCTTTAGGATCTCGTAGGACAGTGCTGAGTTCAATGCCTCACAATTGCTATACTTTCCCTCTCTCAGCGCTCAGAGATGCTCTCTGCACCACACTAGTGTTGCTGAGGGCTGGCGTCAGCGATTTAAGACTGTTTTTTCTATCTTTTCAGTGCTTCTTTCAGTAATTCAGAGTTAAATCCAGGTATAAGAGGGCTCATCTGAATTTTGGTTCTTATGAAGGTGTTTTTTCTGAGTAGATAGTTGTTAAATTGGTGTCCCTGTAGCAGGGGGACTATTGGCGGAGACTTCTATTCTGCCATCTTGCTTTGCCTCTCAGAAAAATCCCTACAAAATTAATCTGTGGAAGTCCTAAAACTCAGTATTTCAGAATTTGAATGTATTTGGAGATAGGATCTTTAATGAGGAATTAATATGCCTGTAGATTTTTATTTATCTAATTCTTTATTTATTTATTTATTTATTTATTTATTTATTTATTTATTCAAGTAGCACCATTTAACAAACCTTCCTGGTCTTCCACTAGTTATTCTACCACCAGTGAAGTCCTCTCTCTATACCTGACAATTCTTCTTAAATTATCGCTTCAGTCATGAAATCAACTTGCATATTTGAGTATAGATGTGGACTCCTCAGACCCTAATTATGTAAATCCTTTCATAGTACAAAATATTCCAGCCATCTCTAGATCAATGATCCAATTATTTCTTTAACACAAACTAGGTCCATGGTAACATGTAGGATATGGCTGAAATCTTTATTTTCTTAACTTGTCATAAGAAAGGCCATCACATGTTCATAAGTGCAACAGGCATGATATGTAAATGAGGCTTTAAAAAGTAGCCAGGAAAAAGCAAGCTCTGAAATGTTGCAATCACTCCAACCCCAACCATTCAGACACAGGCTGTGGAATGAACAAATGCAGAAGACAGCACAATGGGGAAAACGTTTATTTTTATTGTTTCAGGCTCCGGAGACTTAGCGGTGGGTAAGGTACTGAAGGTTACCGATGCAAATTCAGTAGAGAAGAGAGGGTTTGAACTGAGTTGGAGATGTGGTCCAGTTTAATTTTTGACTCTGTAGTAATTGCAGGATCACTTCTATACGTCCATTTTCCAGTGCCTCTAGTTTTTGAACTTGCAGACAAAGGAAAACTTTTCTTCACAAGACACATCCTTCCATCCCTTGAATCCTATGACACAATGAAAAGAGTCAGAATAAGGGGTTTGAAAGGAGGGTGGCCTCTCTGGATCTAGGACTCAGGACAAGAAACAAGGAAAAACACTTCACCATTTCCTGGATGAGGACCTTACCTCATCTCTACCCCAGTTCCTACGTTCATCCCAACTAAGCAGGAGAGAATGGTAAACAAATGGATGGTTTCTCTGCCTTTTACCTGAGCTTGAAGTCAGGCTCACACAGTAGCCAGGATTGATACTGCTTGGGGATCCAATGACCCAGGATTTGTAGGAGACCAGGGACCCACTGCTCCAGTGCCAACGGCGGTTCTAGATGGAGAAAGGTCAGAAGAGGGTAAGAGGTGACTTGGAAAGAGAAACACCTGGCCTGTGTGTACACTCAGTAACAGGCCAAACATAAGGCAAGAATAAACCTTATTGTTCCCATGAATAGAACATTTTTTCCTCTGCTTTCACTTTAAGACTCTCCTTTCGTGGACTGCCCAATTCTCTCCCACTCTCACACAAAATGACAAATGTTCTGAAGTTGATACAAAAAAAAAAAAGCTCATTATAGAACATGGTTTCTTATTTTCTCTCCTGAGACCCATGACCCTCATATTCACCACTACCAGTGGTTGCCCATTAGTTGTTGGTGTATTGTTTAGTATAACACCAGGCTCCCAAATGCCTTGTCTCCACCAGTATCTTTTTGTATATAGTCTACAAAGAGATATTGTTCAAGAAAGACAATAATAAAATGGGTAAGATGTGGTATATAAAGATGCTTTCCTAGAAGTAGATATAATGAGTTTATGCATTAATGAATGCCCAGGACACTCAGGATATCCAGTTTCCACTCATCTCTCCTACTATCTACACTGAATCTCACTACCTCATACATCATAAGATCTATAAAGAAGTCCCTTTTATTAAAAATAAGAAAGGATAAAAGCTGGTTCTATAGTTCCCAAACCTTAAACTTCCCTCTTTCTTCTCAAAATTGATAGCCAAGAGATAAAAGAAGCTCCAGACTGACCTTTTTGGGGTCATAGAGGCCAATCCAGACATTGCCATCATCAGTGCTAGTTTCCTTAATCAGTGAGGCCACGAAGGCGCCCTCGGCCTGGGTGAGCACAGACACCAGGTTGCCTGAATTCATGTTCTGGCAGTAGAGCTATTGGAGAAGCAAATGGAGCACTCAGTGGAGAAGGAAAGTGTGGGGGATACAGTGGGCCCTCCCAGAGGATGTGTTAGTAAAAGGACAGCACAGAAATGTCCCTGATGATGCTATCACTGACCACCAGCATCTCTGTGCTGAATGATGGGATAAAGTAGATTGGAAAGTTTTAGGCTGATGATTAGATAGGGAGGGGATTAGTCTTATATCAGCCACTGAACACACTGGAGAATGGCAGCTTCCCCTCCCTTCATGAGCCTCCCTTCCCGCACTGCTCTCTTCACTCACATCTGCATCAACCCAGGTCTCAAGGTCTTCATTAAAGTAGTAGCAGTAGGAGCCATAGGCATTCGTGCCTTCTGGGCAGCTGATACGGGCCTTGGGCAAGTCTGTCTGGACCTCTTGGCCTGGAAAAGAAAGAACAATTAAGAAAGACCCTCAGAGCAGGGCAAAGGCTGGATGGTGAGGTAGGAGCTTCTGAGGTTCCTTTATAGGGACAGAAGGATGTAGTAGGTCATGGATGATTAGTCACTTCTGCCCTCCTGCACCCTACCTCTTCTCTCTCAAGGTATCTTTGCTCAAGACAAGAGCACACAACGAATAGGCTCATGAAATGTGTCCCATTGTCCCTTTTACTTATGGGGCTCAGGCTTTTTCTGCCTCAGACTCAGGCTTCTGCCTTTCTCAAGCCTGTTCAGTTTCTCTACATAAAAAGCTCCCCTCAGTTCCCCATTCCACTAATGACTGTCTACATACAGACATCCCCAAGCCCCCCATCATGAGTAGTGTTAATATAATAAACCAATGTCAACTGCAGTGGTCACTGATAAGGGGTCATGCTAAGTTCCATCTCTAACTCTCTAATGAGGTGAGGATTTTTTTTTTCTTTTTTCTTTATTTTTTGAGACAGAGTCTGGCTCTGTTGCCCAGGCTGGAGTGCAGTGGTGCGATCTCGGCTCACTGCAAGCTCTGCCTCCCAGGTTCATGCCATTCTTCTGCTTCAGCCTCCCAAGTAGGTGGGACTTTGAATAGGATGAAATCAGCAATAAAGGTCACTGAGCAACACAAAACAACCCCTGATGTTGACTCTGCTTTTTCTCATGTGAACCCATATGCATGAGGATGGAGTGAAGGCTTCAGGGCTGGGGTTGTGGGAGGTGTGGGGGAAGAATCTCACCTTGGCTCAAAGACAGGCACATCAGGCAGGAGATCAGCATGAAGCATGAGTTGGTCTGAGCCATGCTGAGCAGCAGTGAATCTCTTGCTTAAGGAGCAAATCAGCAATCTTAATAGGAGAACACAGGGAAGAGGGTTTGGGCAGTGAAGAGCAGAGCATGGTTAACTTCCTTATAGCTTCCTCTCTCTAGATTCCTGATGGCAGCAAGGCCATCTGAGATACCCACACCCTCAACATTTCTCTATACAGGTTGGAGATCATACAGATCCTGTAACCCAGAAACAGATTTGTCTCCTGCTTAGGCTTCATTACTGTTGAGACCTTTTGGTTAGAAAATTATCCCGAATCTTCCCCAAGATGAAAGAGGAATAACCCATGTTAGAGTTGCCCTCCTCCTGTAATGTCCACTTACCCGTTTGCTGGGTCTGAAGTGGCTTGTTGGGCCAGGCACTGGTTGGAGGTTTATTACAGGGTCTGAGAACAGAGCTGCATAAATTAAGCAAGAGGCGGGGCAAGGAGTGAGGATCAAAGGGCCTACTTTGGGCACTGAGACAGAGAGATTCTGGCATCAGAACTAGCTTCTTCCTGGCACACACTGGGAATGATTACAAATGACATCAACTTACCACAAACAGATTGGCAAACTGTTCAAGTGCAAGTCAGGCTTTGCCCTTCCTCAGCAGCAACCAGGTGTCCAGTTCCTATGGTCTTTAGCAGTTCTAGAAAGAGGAAAGGAGTAGATTTCCTTGTCCTCTCTGTAAATATGGAGTCCTTTCTTTGATATTAAGCATAGGTAGGGGTAGGGGAAGAGTTGGCTGAGTCTACATGAGTAAGCACAATTTGCTGGTTGATTGGGTTGTTCCTCTATTTCTTTTCTTTTCTTTTTTTTTTTAGACAGAATCTCACTGTCACCCAGGCTGGAGGGCAGTGGTGCAATCTCAGCTCACTGCAACCCCTGCCTCCCAGGTTCAAGCGATTCTCCTGCCTCAGCCTCTCGAGTAGCTGGGATTACAGGTATGTGCCACCACACTTGACTAATTTTTTGTATTTTTTGTAGACACGGGGTTTCACTAGGCTGGTCTCGAACTCCTGAACTCAAGCAATCTGCCTGACTCAACCTCCCAAAGTGCTGGAATTACAGGCATAAGCCAACGCGCCCTGCCATTCCTCTATTTCTTTTCAAGTTCAGGAACCTCTCAAGACCTACTTCAGATGTCAAGCCTTAAGAGTTACATACATGTAAACCAATATGTCCAGTCAGGTTTTAGTACAAGTAGCTAGCCTGATATAGGCATTCTCCAAGTCTAAACAGGTGGCAACTGTACAGTGAGCTAATGCTTAAGAAAGCTCAAAATACCTGGATATGAGGTTAGGCTTCATTGAAGACTTTGGTACGAAATTAACAGTCTCTTAGAGTGAAGTTACAGATGATGCGATGAAATTGAGCATGTAGCAGAATCATCTGAGTATTTAGTGGAATCATCAAACAAAAAACAATTCATAATGGAATATTAGAAAAAAACCCTAAATGTTCACAGAGACAGGTGTATCAATTGGCATAAATAGATAAATAATGTATTATAAGACACTACACACATTAAATCAAATAAGCTAGATATTTATCAACATGGCTTGGTTTCAAAAACATAATGTTGAATATAAAACTGTCAGCTGCAGGAAGTTATAAACTATTTAATAAAATGTATACATTCTTTAAAAAGATAGAGATTAAATTGTATAATTTTTTTTGGTCAATTCACATGTAGTTTAAAGAATAAAAATCTGAAATTCAAGAATATACATAACCACTTACATTATTTGCATAGAGAATTTAGAGTGAGTTTTTAAATCTTTCCTTTGTTTTATAAAAGCTAAAGATTTTAAACAAAGATGACAAATATTAATAGTATTTATTCCAAATGATAGCTTTATACACAGTTGTTAATTTAGTTCATTTAATTTTTGCATTTACTAAAGTTATGCTTTCTAAAAAACAGCACCAGTGAAAGATGTCTTTCTTGTTTCTATAAATAAGAGGTTAAGTCATGCTCTATAGAGTTACCAAAGGATAGAGTAGGAAGGAATTCAGTATATTTGGTGTCATCACAGGTTGATACGGTAAAAAGCAAAGACACAATTAATTAAACAAAAATTAAAACAAAACATTTTGTGGCATGTCTTAAAAATATGAGTTCATCTATATTTCAAGAATATTCCAAACAAGCAATGACTTTCCAGGTATAAAGGATCTAATACTTTATAGTGCCTACTAAAATATATTATTGCTAGTGTGATATAAAAGAGAGATATAAAACAAACAATAATTGAAAGAGTACTCTCGTAAAAACCTTTATTGCCCTAAATAGCTCTGTCCCTATTGAGATACTTACCCTTATTGCTTGCATATATGACTGACAAATTCCACATGCAGGACAAAAAAAAAAATTTAGGACATTTACTGGCAGCCACTGTGGTTCCAAAGTGATGCCCTTTTCAAGGAAGTCATAGTTCCTATTCCTTCAATGCTTATCTCATTTTCCTCAGTAACCCCAGGTTCTTTCCTCTGAGTTTTATGACATTCCCATGAGCTCATTTAAGTCCTTTCTACCAAATTCACTCTGAAAGCCGTCTCATAGATGAGAATCATTACCCTGCACATCTAGTGTTAATGTAGCCTCAAGTGGGGGAACGTTTTGATATGCCTTAATAAGGCTTAGGAAGTTTCGAGGCTATGGCTAATTTTTGGTGTTTTTGGCCATCTCCTTGTAGATATTCCCTGCGTTCCACCCTTGTAATACAAATTTTACACTTATGAAGGAGAGATAATCTCCCTCTTTTTTTGGTCCTTGGCAGACATGTGAATACTGCAAACATTATACCTAAGAGGAAATTAGGTGAAGTAGTACCAGGTTCACAAATAGACCTTCCATGGTCTATTTGTGCTCTGCAGATGTAAGAAATCCTTCTTACAACTTAGCTTCCTCTCCTTCACAAGAAAGCTCTAGTTTATTTAACACAAGCTTTCACTGCATGTTCTTTATGCCAGATACTATTCTAAATGTTTTACAAATAAGAACCCACTTAATCCCATGACATTCTGAAAATACAGGTGCTATCTGCAGCCATATTTAAGATATGAAGAAACTGAAGATGAGAAATGGCTTAAGTAATTTACTTAATATAAAACAGCTACTATGTAGTGAAGCAAAATTCAAACATAAGCATAAGTTTTGCTTTAAGGTCATTTAGTTATCTCAAATATCCTTCTGAATTCCCTTGATTTATCTCCACATTCAACCCATCCAGCTCTCCCAGAGTTCTGACTGATTTCACCAAATAACTAAGTTAGAAAGAATGACTAAGACGTAGTATTTGTTAGCACAACAGGATGATTATAGTAAAAGATAATTTAATTGGATGTTTTAAAATAACGAAGAGAGCATACCCTGCTGTGTTTATTAGGCATTGCATGCTTATAATAAAATATCTCATGTAACCCATAAATATATACACCTACTCTGTACCCAGAAAATGAAAAATAAATGAGTAAATAAATAACCACTCAGCAATCATAGCCATACCACAAGCCCCAAAGGATGAACTTAAAAGGTTAATAAATGTAAGATACCAAGCACCCAATCCTTAACCCATGATTTAATTGGACTTTTACATATACTAGCATGACAATCATGTCTGTGTCTGTGTTTGGCACAGAGGGAGCTGTTCTTTACCACCTTAGCACGGATAGGAGCAAGCCTCACCAAAAGTCACACAACAAAGGGGTCAGAAAATTTGAAGTTTTGATGGAATCTTGGAAGGTTAGGAAGCAAGCCAGGGCCTCTTTTCTCCCTTCCTCATGTCTCAGCACTTGTCCATGGAAATCAAAGCCAGAAAAACACTAAGAAAAACTAAACTCTTACAGAAAACCATCCATGATCTCATAAAGTCTTGCATCCCTGAAGAGTTAGAAACCCATAGGTTAACAAGTTTCCACTTATTTACTTTATTTAATATGAATAAGGAATCTCAGAAAAGTTGCAAATTCCTCAAATCCAAAAAGAGAAGCTATTTTTCTATAGATCCCTCCTCTATAAAATAAGCATTTAATTTAAATTCCAAGCAGAGGGCAAGGAGAGAATTCACAGGCCTTGTAAAAGGCACTGACACAAGTTCAGCATCAGGGGGGCCTCTTCCTGGCAAACCCAGGACTGGTCATACATGAGGTCCTTTCTCATAAACAGCTTGGTAAACTCTGCAAGTCAAAGGCAGGCTTTGCCCTTCCCCAGCAGCAACCAGATGCCCAGTTCCCATGGCCCTGAGCAGCCCAGGAAAAAGCAGAGACTTTCCAGGAATAGTGATGATGGGTGTGAAGGGAGGACCCTGGGAGGAGGGGCTGTGAATGTGTGAGCCTGGAGCAGAACCATCTGTGAGACAAGGGGCAAGGGAGGCAGCAGGACAAGATGTGGAGCATCCTGCTTGGGGCAGTGGGGAAAGGGAGGAACATACATTCATAGCATGCTAGCACCATTTGCCATGGAGGCCTCCTCTCCTGACAAGGCATGTCCCGAAAGGATCCTGTGGAAAGAGAAACTCCCATGGAAGAGGCTGAAGGTTTCTGGGGACTGCACCTTACACCTCACTTCCCCAAATTAATAAATCAACTCTAATGCCTCTTCAGAACTGTTGCCGGATACAACGAGGAGAAAGGAGGAGGGGAGTGATGATGAGGATGATGCATTCAGCAAAGATGCTGCTGACTTTCTGCTAAGCACATAACAGTGATGATTAAAGCTTAAACTACAGTTCCTCTCTGTACTTGCACAATACCTTCAAATACACTCTTTCCTAGTGTAGAATATTTCTATTATATTATCCCATTAAAGCAAACACTTGTATTTTAATTTTTATGTTCTTAGAAATATTTTTACATGTATTAAATATGTTAACTTAAAAAAAACTCTACATTGAATGTAAATACCTTAAGCACCAAAAGGTGAAGTGACTTGCCCAAAGTCACACGGGATTCACAGAAAGTAGCACAGCCAGAATTTGGGTCCAATGAATCTGACACCAAGGTCTGTGCTCTCTCTCTCTGTCTGTTCTATTGCCCACCCTGCAAAAGCTATAAAATTCTAAAACTGGAAAGAATGGAATGTTATAAGTAGATGGGATCACATGTAATTAAACTGTCCCTCTCATAAGAGGACAGATGTTCAGAGAATTTAAGTACCTGGACCTCTATCCAGTGGTGGTGAGAAAAAGCATTAACTCCAATCTACTTCTCAGCCCTCTGTTTCTTCCACCACTTTGCTCTGTCCTTTTTCTGCAGACTCCAGCAGCTACTTTACTCATGGCTGTTTTGTAAAAGCTTTTCATCCACAACCTCATCTCCATAGGAAAGCTGGAGTGATTGCCATATCCTCCTCTGGGTGTCTATAGTCTCTCAAGTTTCCTGACCAGTATCCCACTTCCTCCATTTATATACCTCACAGACAGACAAAATCAAACTCAGTTTTGTGAACACATTGTCTCTACTTCCTAGTATCTGGGCCAGTTAAATAACCAGCTGAGGTTTCTGACAAGGTTTGATTTCTTTTCTTTTCTTTCTTTTATTTCTTTTTTTTTTTTTTTTTGAGATTTCCTAGGTGGAATCATTCTGGCAATGACTATTGTCAGCTGCCCACTGTAAGTCTATGGGCTGGAGGGCCAACATTGGTTTGGGAAAAAATACAATAGTTTTGAACTTCAAGATATAAGTGAATTACCCTTTGTAGTGAGAAGAGAAAAAAAAAAAATAACTCAGAGCTCTGACCTATGAGATATGCAAAATTTATCAGGCCCAGAGAGGCATGAGTGTGGAACTTTGGTCATAGCCCCTCACACCCATGCCTGGGGGCAACTGCTTAAGGGCATTTAGTTCCTGACTAGCTGCCTCACTTATTATCCTGATTTTTTTTTATACAAACTACAATGTATAACCTGTAAATAGTCTTTGTTATTAATGTAAATTCTTGGTAAAGAACTTAGGAACTGCCTCTTTTTTTCCTATAAAAACCCAATGGTAACTGCTGCTAATTGGAGCATATATTCAGGGAAACTTGAATTTATGCTCCCAGGTTGTAGTCCTCAAACTTGGCCCAAATAAACTCTCTACTTACATTAATTTTGCCTAATTTTTCCTCTATAGTTTGACAGTAGGACTAAATAATTCCTTAACCATACAACATGAAAAGTGAAACTAATAGCTATGTTCAGAGAACACACTTGTTGAATGTCTTTGTCCTTTTTTTTTTTTTTTTTGAGATGGAGTCTTGCTGTGTCTCCCAGGCTGGAGTGCAGTGGCACAATCTCGGCTCACTGCAACCTCTTCCTCCCAGGTTCATGCCATTCTACTGCCTCAGCCTCCTGAGTAGCTGGGACTACAGGTGTCTGCCACCACGCCTGGCTAATTTTTTGTATTTTTAGTAGAGATGGGGTCTCACCATGTTAACCAGGATGGTCTCGATCTCCTGACCTCGTGATCTGCCCGCCTCTGCCTCCCAAAGTGCTAGGATTACAGGTGTGAGCCACCGCGCCCAGCCGGCGTTGTCCTTTTTAAATACAGAAGGCACAAAACTAGCAGCAATATAAACTGCTGTAACATATGAGGCTGAGGAATAGAAGTGGAATTTAGAAACCCAAACTGGATTTTCTCTCAAGTGAAAGGATCCTTTCCTCAGAGGATCAATGACATGCCTCCAAGGCAAGGTAGATTCACAAATCTAAATTAAACCGATCATGTATTTCTGGCTATGAAATGATAAAAAGTGTAAGACAGATAACCATATAACCTTTAAACAAATGTCATTATGCCAATTGAGGAGATGAATATTAACCAGGTTTCAGAAAAATGAAGATAGTAAGAGAATCCAGGAAAAATTATCAAGTTTATCCTCTCTAAACTCATGTCGACATTTAATTGAACATTGTAATCATATTTACATGGACCTTTAAGAAGTGATTGAGCCATGAAGGCTCTGTTCTCATAGTTGAGATTAATACCATTATAAAATGGCTAGTTTCATTCCCTTTTGCTTCTTTGCCCTTCAGTCTTTTGCCATGTTGCGAAACAGCAGGAAGGCCCTTGAAAGATTCCAGCATCTTGATAATGAACTTCTAAGTTTCTGGAACTGTTAGAAAATAAATTTCTGTTTATTATAAATTATCCAGTCTCAAGTGTTTTGTTCTAGTTGTAGAAAATGGACTAAGATAGAAATATGTACCAGAAGTGGGGTTGTTACTATTAGAAACACCTAAAAATGTGTGTCAGATTTGGAACTGAGTAATGGGCAGAGGGCAGAAGAGTTTAGAGGATCAGGCTAGAAAAAAGTCTAGATTGCTATTAACAGAGTGTTAAGGGCTACGCTGGTGAGGGCTCAAGAAGAGGAGAGCTATAGGCTAAACCTAAATCATCAGTGAGATTACTTAAGTGGTTTTCAAAAGACTAATAGCAATATTAATGGTGGCGGTAATTCTGATGAGATCCCAGATGGAAATGCAGAGCATGGTACTGCACAATGATGCGAGGGTTATCCTTTTTACTAAGAGGCAACGAACGTGGCTGAATTGTCTTTAAGTCCCAACATTTTACGAAAGGCAGAATTTAAGAACCACAAGTTAGGATATTTGGTGGAAGAAATATCTAAGTAGCAAATTGTTAAGTATGCTGCATGACTTTTTTAAACTGTCAATAGTAAAACTTGAGAAAAGGGAAAAAATTAAATATGAAATGTATATTGAAAAGTAAGCAGAAAGTAAAGATTTGGAAAATTCTTAGTCTGGCTGTGTTTTAAAAAAAGAAAAGGCATATTCAAAAAAGAAAAACCGAGGGTGTGGCCAAATTTTGATAAGGAGATAAGCTCCCATCACAAGCCCAGAATGCCAATGCCTGGAGAACAGAATTAGATCAAAAGAGGAGTCTTGGGAGCCCTTGGGACCTTGTTGCTCACCACTCAGGACTTCCTCAAGTCTCTGATTCCTGCATTCCTGAGCAGCACTTTTAGCCATCTCAGAAACGGCTTAAAGAAGCCCAGATGTGGTGCTGGCCATCACTCCAGAAGGCACAGGGTATAAGTTTTGATGGTGTCCATAGAATGTTAATTCTCCAGGATTGCTGATTGTAGGAGCTAGATTTCAAAAAATGTGTCAGGGAGCCTCAGGGCTCAAAGAGAGAACTGACACAGGTGCAAGGCCACCACAGAGATTACCCACTGGGACAATTCCTAATGAAACATTAGTGGGTAGGTTGCTAGGCAAATAGCTAAACATAAGCAGGAGGGAAGAACTCCTGACAAAAGGGAGGTTTAAAAACTTTTACACCCCAGAGATTACCTAAAACAGGCATGCTAAATATAACCCGAAAAGAGGAAATAAACTCTCTGTTCTCTATTTTCCTTCAATACATTCTCTTTTTTGGTTAAATCAATCACTTGGCAGAATTCTTCCTCCAATTAAAACTAATCAAAAATTCCTGCACTTCCTAGTAACAGTGGGAAACCCCAGCTGCAGCTAGCTTTGGGGATAATATTCCAGCCTGTGAGAGCTGCTGCATTGGTTGCTCCCAGAAAAGCCATGGAGGCCTAACCCCTGCCCCAGTCTGTGCTGATGGTGGGACTTGAAGTCAAAACGAAAAATGCTCAAACCTCAGGATTTAATGTTGTTGTTGTTGTTGTTGTTGTTGTTTTTGGTGGGGGTTTGGATTTAGTTGGACCCTGTTAATTCTTTTCATTTTCTGTTGTTCTTTTGTTATGGAATTTTCTATCCTATGCCTGTCCCACCATATATTTTAGAAACATATAATTTGTTTGATTTCACAGCTGGAGGGGAATTTTCCTCAGAATGAATCATAACCTGAGTCTTACATATATCCAATTTTGATGATATTTAGATGAGAATCTAGACCATAGACTTTTAAGATTATGCTAGAATGAGTTAAGACCAGGAGCTATTGGGTTAAAATGAAAGTACTTTATATGTGAGAAGTACATAAGTTTTGGGGGTGACAGAGGCAGAATGCTGTAATTTGAATGTTTGTCCCTTCAAAAACTCATGTTGAAATTTAATTCCCACTGTAACAGTGTTAAGAGATGTCACCTTTAAGTGGCCATTAGGCCATGAGTGTAAGATTCTCCCTGGGGTCTGAAAGCTTAAGGAGATGAATAACTCTTCCCTTCTCAGGCCCAGTCCCAAGGCACAAGGCTACTTGCGCCACCAGCGTGTGCCAGCAAGATAGCAGAAGCAGGAAGTGAGCCATCTGGAAGACACGTACCCCTGAAGATCGAGAAAGAGGCCATCTGGGTCCAACGTAGCAGTTACGTCAGACTAGGACACTTCCTGTTTACAGGAGACAATAAAACCTTTGCCCCTTCCTCACTTGGGGCTGACGCCATTTTAGGTCTCAGCCATCCTGCACCCAGGTGCTCATTAAAACAGCATGTTGCTCCACACTGCCTCCTGTTATCTGTTGGAGCGCTCTCAGGGTTTGAAGTGATACAAAAACCTTACATCTGGTGCTGAAACCCAGGAGGGGCTCAGGTCTGCATCCTCCATGGACCTACCCCTCCACCCCAGAAAGGAGACCACAGCAGCCGGACAAAGGAAGCTCCTCGGTCTCCAGTCACTTCTCTCTGCATGCACATCGGTCACTGATCTCGCCTGCTGGTAAGTTTCCTTGGGAGCCCCGTTAACAGGGAAAAATCTGCACAGCCTCTCTTGGTTTCTCTGGTCCAAAAATCCAACATTGGTCCAAGAAGGCTCCAGCATGTGTCAGGCACTCGCTGATCATCTGGTCTTAAGTGGATGCCTCTTAGCCATTTGATCCTGTTTCGGGAACAAATAGGCAGCGGTGACAGTTGCTCCTTTTACCATCTCCCTCTTGCCATCCAGGACGGTTTCCTTTTTCTCTGTTCTCCCAAGCCTACCCTCTGTTATGGAAAACTCCCAGTCCTCTATTCCAAAAAACAGCCCTCTAGGCTGCCTCATAAAAAATCTGCAAACCTTAGGCCTCAGGCAAGATATCCGCCCTAAGCCCCTTGCCTTTCTTTTTGCAATACAGCCTGGCCGCAGTGCAAATTAAATAACGGATCCAAATGGCCCGCAAATAGAACATTTGACTTTACAGTTTTAACTGACTTGAGCAATAATTGCCGACGACTTGAAAAATGGGGAGAAATTCCTTATGTCCAAGCCTTTGTGCACTCAGATCACTACCTGATCTCTGCAATCCTTACTTACCGGTTCAAATTCTTCCCCTCCATTCTTGCCTCCCTGATCACCTTTCTCCTCCCGACCCTCTCTCTTTTTCCTCATTCGATCCAGCTGACTGCTGTTCACCCCTCCCAGCCACTACCTCTTCCTCTCAACTGTCTTCTTTAATCCTCCAAACCTCCTTGTTGTCTTCTCAGCCGCCATCTTCCCAGCTGCCATCTTCCCAGCCGGCATCACCTCCAAAAGTACCCACTTCTTTTCCTACAACATCCTCTCAAGACAACTGTAGCACTGTCTGTACTAATTCTCCTTCTTCACCCCCCTCTCCTGAAGCCTGTAAAACCATCCCACCACCTTATGCCCCTATCTATCGTCCACTGCCTGTCAACTCAACCCTGCTTCCCCTTCAAACCCTGAGCAGGAACCACTTCTGGCTTCTTTCTTCTCTCCCACCCATATTCGTTCAGGCACCATCTTTGGCCCATGCCCTACCCTTACTTCAGCGCCGGCGCTAGAATGCCCCCTTCGGGAAGTGGCAGAAACTGTTCCCTTCTCCCTCACTAATGTCTCTCAAATTAACAAAAGACTCAGTTCATTTCCAGAAGACCCAACCTTTTATATTAGAGAGTTTCAGTACCTTACCCAGCCTTATAAGCTAACCTGGCATGACCTCTACGTTATCCTCTCTTCCACCCTCACCCCAGAAGACCAGGACCGGACCGTATCTGGACCCTCGCGCAGGCACACGCTAATACAATTCATCACCAAGCTCCTGCCCTGTCTACTAGCACAGAGGCAGTCCCCAGCCAGGACCCCCACTGGGATTATTAAGATGGGGCCTCTGGATGGCGCCATCAAGACCACATAATTATGTGTCTCCTTGCAGGACTCAAAAGGGGTGCCCATAAAGTGGTAAACTGTGAAAAACTTTCAGAAATCACCCAAGGTCCTGACAAAAACCCAGCCCTTTTTCTCTCTGGTTTTACTGAAGCCATGAGAAAATATACCAACCTAAACCCAGCCAGCCCAGAAGAAACCACTATTTTAAACCTTCAGATCATTTCCCAATCCACCCGTGATATTAGGCGCAAGCTTCAGAAGCTTGACGATGGCCCTCAAACCCCACAACAAGACCTTCTTAATTTAGCCTTCAAAGTCTTTAACAGTTGCGATGAGGAAAGTAAAAGGCAAAAACAGGCAGAGTTTCAAATGCTTGCCTCCGCCATCAGGGGCCCTGCAGGCCCCCGGGGCCACAGCTCCACACGGAAGTCTCCAAGCAATCCACCTCCACCTGGCACCGGTTCAAGTGCAGCAATAAAGGCCACTGGTCCAGAAAATGCCCAAATCCAGGTAGGCCCACCAGGCCATGCCTTCTCTGCAGAGCACTCCACTGGAAGTTGGACTGAGAGTGGCCCCTGCAAGGACCACCCCCATCCCTTCCTGAGCTGGCCAAAACCTCCTACTCAGATCTCATTGGCCTTGCCGCTGAAGACTGACGGTGCCCTGGAATGGATGCCCCAGCAACTACCATTGCTTCATCCGAGCCAAGGGTAACCCTGATGGTGGCAGGTAGGCCAGTATATTTTTTTAAATTAATATCGGGGCAACCTACCCTGCTTTACCTAATTTTTCAGGACCCACCCAGTCCTCCTAAGTCTCTGTTGTGGGAATTGATGGACAAATCTCTAAACCCTGAGCCACCCGCCACTTTTCTACTCCTTGCACACTTTTTCCTTCACTCACTCTTTGTTAGTCCTGCCCTCATGCCCAACTCCACTCCCAGGCAGAGATATCCTTTCTTTTTCTTTCTTTCTTTTTTTTTTTTTTTTTTTGAGATGGCGTCTCACTCTGTCGCCCAGGCTGGAGTGCAGTGGTGTGATCTCGGCTTACTGCAAGCTCTGCCTCCCGGGTTCATGCCATTCTCCTGCCTCAGCCTCCCGAGTAGCTGGGACTACAGGCACCCACCACCACGCCCGGCTAATTTTTTTGTAATTTTAGTAGAGACAGGGTTTCACCATGTTAGCCAGGATGGTCTCAATCTCCTGACCTTGTGATCCTCCCGCCTCGGCCTCTCAAAGTGCTGGGATTACAGGCATGAGCCACCGCGCCCGGCCGAGACATCCTTTCAAAACTCCACACTACTCTCCACTTCCATGTTCCCCATAGTACCCAACACATCCACCCAGACCCCTCCAGTACTTCTAGTTTTCTTCTGCTCCTTCAACCTCCCACCCTAAAACATGCAACCTTTCCTTATCCCCCATCCGTAGTTAATCCCGCTGTTTAGGATACTTGCACACCCTCAGTCACAGAACACCACACCCCTGTCTGCATTACTCTTAAAGAGCCCACCCAGTTCCTATCACAGAAGCAGTATCCCATCCCCCAAGCAGCTCTCATAAGCCTAAAGCCTATCATTTCTTGCCTTCTTGCCAGTCACCTACTCCGCTCAACAAACTCCCCTTTTAACACACGAATTCCACCTGTCAAAAAGCCAGCTGGAACTTATCGCTTAGTTCAGGACCTCAGGCTCATTAACCAAGCTGTACGTCCAGTATGTTCAGTAGTGCCTAACCTATACACTTTACTTTCCACAATTCCCTCCAATACCACCCATTTTTCTGTTCTAAACCTAAAGGATGCTTTTTTTCACAATTCCTTTACACCCCAATTCCCAAAACTTCTTTGCCTTTATGTGGGAAAACCCCAACACCCACATTTCACGTCCACTCACCTGGTGCATACTACCTCGAGGTTTCAGAGACAGCCCCCACCTTTTTAGACAGGCCCTTGCTTGCGACCTTTGTATCTTATCCCTAAAACCGTCCACTCTCCTTCAATGTGTTAATGATCTGCTTCTGCGTAGCACCTCTCAAAAAGACTGCAACGTCCATACTATCTCTCTCTTTTAAACTTCTTGGCAGAATGGGGGCATTAAGTCTCCCCTAAAAAAGCACAAATATGCACCCCCTCAGACATCTATCTAGGCCTAGCTCTTACCCTGTGTACCCAAGGGCTCACAGCCAACCACATATCCCTCCTCCAGTCCCTCCCACCTCTGCAAACTAAGCAAGAAATTCTCTCTTTCCTAGGGACAAGCAGGATATTTTAGACTCTGGGTTCCCTCCCACCTCTGCAAACTAAGCAAGAAATTCTCTCTTTCCTAGGGACAAGCAGGATATTTTAGACTCTGGGTTCCCTCCTTGGCTCTACTTGCCAAACTGTTATACCAAGCTGCTAAAGGCCCTCTCCATGAGCCTTTAAAACCTGCACAGCCTATTACTTAACCTTTCCATCTACTCCAAAAGGCTCTCATCTCAGCCCCCATCCTCACTCTCCCACACCTCATCAAATTTTTCTCCCTCTATACCAACAAACAGCATGAAGTTACACTGGGTGTTCTAACCCAGTCTAAGGGACCTAGCATCCAGGTTGTTGTCTACCTCTCTAAACAGCTTGAAGCCACAGTTCTCAGATGGCCTGCCTGCCTCTGAGCATTGATGGCAGCTGCTGCCCTCACCTTCAAAAGCCTAAAACTATCTATCCATGCCAACCTAACAGTTTATTCAACCCATAACATCAAAGACATGCTAGCTCACCACAGTGTACTAAATCTCATCTCTGCCTCCAACTGTATGCTCTATTCATAGAAACCCCCCAAATCACCATGCTAATCAGCTCCCGTCTAAACCCAGCCACACTTTTACCTGAAGCTACAACCACCCAAGACCCTACACACTTCTGTGTGAATACTATTCAAACCTTTCTTATACCTTTTCCAAACCTAACAGACCAACCCCTTCCAGATGCCTCCTTTACTTGGTTTATAGATGGTAGCTCCTTCCTACATCAAGGACGCCGGCATGCTGGCTACGCTATAGTGTCACCCCCCACGCACACTGTTGAAGCCAATCCAATCCTAGGCACCACCTCCCAAAAAGCTGAACTTATCGCTCTCAGTCGAGCTCTCACTCTAGCAACCAGACAACAGATCAACATATATTCAAATTCTCATTATGCGTTCCACATAGTACAGTCACATTTGTCCATCTGGAAAGAACGAGGTTTCCTAACTGCAAAAATCACCCCTGTCGCAAATGACTCCCCCATCAGCAAGCTCCTTCAAGCTGCCAGGCTCCCACAGAAAGTTGCCATCATTCATTGCAGGGGCCACCAAACCCCAGACAATCCTATATCGGCCTGAAATGCTTTAGCAGATCAGGTAGCCAAAAAAGTAGCCCTACAACAAGGCCAGTTTCTGTCCCTGTCCTTGTTCTCTCCTCTTTACTCCTCAGAAGAAAAGGAGGACTTCTGAGCCCAAAACCTTCAAAAGCAAGGGCCATGGTATGTCAATGAAGGGCGCTTCATTCTTCCTCACTCTCAAAGTCTTCCTCACCTCCAAAGCCTCCATAACTCTTTCCATGTTGGTTACAAACCTCTCTTGCAACTTCTCTGCTCTATTCTCACCTGTCCTCACCTTTCCAGCTGTGTTTGAGAAATTACCCAGTCCTGCTCCATCTACCACTCAGTGTCACCCCAGGGCTCCTTCTGGCCACTGCCTTTTCCTACCCACCAAGCCTGGGGCCAGATACCCAGGCAAGATTGGCAAGTAGATTTCATTCACATCCCACCCGATAAACGGCTCGTCTCTCTTCTAGTCTTTATATGTACTTTCTCCGGGTAGGTAGAAGCATTCCCAACAACTTCAGAAGGTGCAAATATCCTCACACTAACTCTCATCATGCATATAATTCCCTGTTTTGGACTTCCAACATCCATCCAGTCTGATAACGGACCCGCCTTCATCAGCCAAATTACCCAAGGCATCTCTACATCCTTAGAAATAAAATGGGTTCTCCACACACCCTACAGATCTCAATCTTCAGGCAAAGTTGAAAAAATTAACTCTGTCCTTAAAGCCCAACTCACCAAGCTGGCTCTAGAAACCCACCAGTAGTGGACAACAAATCTCCCTTTTGCCCTCATGAGACTCCATGCAACACCAAAAACACCCTCTTTTTATAGTACCTTTGAAATCGTGTGGCCAAACTTTTGTCTTAGGGCCTCTACCCTTACCAGACTTACCGCTCAGGAATTACCTCCCCTCCTTAATCCAGACATGGTTTTTCATTCATGAAACAGCAAATGAGGCCATGCCTCTCCTGTTGACACCTCCTTGTCCTCTCAACATAACTGTCTTGCAGGCACGATGTGTTTATCTGCCAACCTGACCCCCACCCAAATGATACAACCAAAGTGGACAGGCCCCTACACTGTGATACTCAGCACCCCAACTGTAGTGAGAGTCCAAAGACTCCCCCACTAGGTCCATCCTACCAGGGTCAAGCTCACCCCCAAGGCTACTCCTTCTTCCAAAACATTAACAGTGGGCAACACTCTCGGAGTCCCTGTATACAATAACCTAAACAAAGAAAAATGATCCTTAAAGGTAGGAGGAAGCCAAAGATGGCGGGGAGACGAATGGCCTCCGCAACGGATCATCGAGTATAACTGTCCTGCCACTTAGGCTGAGGATGGTTCCTGAGGTTATCGCACTCCTATATATATGCTAAATAGAATAATTAGACTACAGGCTGTTCTAGAGATAATCACTAACCAAACCACTTTAGCCCTGGAAATGCTCGCGCAACAACAAAACCAAATGTACCCGGCAATTTATCAAAACGGGCTAGCTAGCACTAGACTACTTATTAGCAGAAGAGGGTGGAGTCTGTGGTAAGTTTAATATCTCTAATTGCTATCTTAATATAGACAATAATGGAAAAGCGGTTCTAGAAATCGCTTCAAACATCAGAAAAGTAGCCCATGTACCAGTCCAAAGCTGGAAGGGATGGGACCCAACAAACCTTCTAGGAGGGTGGTTCTTTAGGAGGATTTAAAACGCTGGTAAGGACAGTAATCTTCATCATTGGGCTCCTCCTGTTTTTCTCCCGTGTTATCCCACTGATAATAAAAGCCATTAAAACTCTTGTTGAAACTAGAGTTAACTGCCAGACAATCCAGACGATGCTCCTGCTACAATGACACTATAGATACTAACCCGTCTCTTAAGAATACACCAAAAATTAAATTTTTCTTTTTCCAAGGTGCCCACTCCACCCCTATGTCACGCCTGAAGTAGTTATTGAGAAACTCATCCCTTTTCCCTTTTCTATAACCAAATAGACAGCAATGTAAGATTCTCCCCAGGGCCTGAAAGCTTAAGGAGATGAATAACTCTTCCCTTCTCAGGCCCAGTCCCAAGGTGCAAGGCTACTTGCACCAGCAGCGTGCACCAGCAAGATAGCAGAAGCAGGAAGAGAGCCAGCTGGAAGACACGTACCCCTGAAGATCGAGAAAGAGGCCATCTGGGTCCAACGTAGCAGTTGCGTCAGACTAGGACACTTCTTGTTTACAGGAGGGTATAAAACCTTTGCCCCTTCCTCACTTGGGGCTGAAGCCATTTTAGGCCTCAGCCATCCTGCCCCCAGGTGCTCATTAAAACAGCATGTTGCTCCACACCATCTCCTGTTGTCTGTTGGCATGCTCCCAGGGTTTGAACCAATACAAAAACCTTAAAACGAGGACTCTAAAGAACAATTCCCATTTCCTTAAAAACAAGTACACACACACACACACACACACACACAAGATTGTGATGATAGCGTGTGTAAAGGACAAATTAACTTGTAGGGTAAGGACTGGGTGCTTAGTATCTTAAATGCATTTTTTTATGTTCTTCTTATGGGTCCTCAGGCCGTGGCCATGATCAATGGGTTGTTCTATATTGAAATTAGTCTGGCCTCAGACAGCTAGATTGGTTGAATGTGGAAATAAATAAAGAGAAGGAAACTAGCAGGTTTCATTGAGCTAAGAAAATGAACCTGAAGCAAAACTTCTTGCCTTTGAATCTAGCTTCAATATAGAGTAACTGTTTGATCTTGGGGAAGTTACTTAGCTCTGCTCTTACCTTCAGTTTCTTCATATGTGATATATGGTTCCTAGTAGTACCCATATTACAAAGTTGTCATGTGGATTAAGTGGGTGCGGGAAGTTACTTAGCTCTGCTCTTACCTTCAGTTTCTTCATATGTGATATATGGTTCCTAGTAGTACCCATATTACAAAGTTGTCATGTGGATTAACTGGGTGCCTATTAGTCAAGCATTTAGAATAATACCTGGCATAGAGAGCACGTGATGAAAGTTTGTGTTAAATAAACTGAAGCTTTCCTGTGAAGCGGAAGAGGCTAATTTATAAGGAAGTTTCTTTACATCTGCACAATACAGCGGATGATGGAAAATTTTTGGTGCATTTGGTACTCCTTCAGCTCCTTTCTTTTCCAGTCTAAAGTTTGCAGACAGGCTGTTATTCACATGCCTGCCAAAAGTTTCAAACAAAAGAGAGATTCTCTCTCCATAATAAGTCTAAAATCTGTTAAAAGGTGGAAAACAGGGAACAGCAGATAGAAGATGGCCAATAGCACTAAAAATAAGCCATAGCCTTGAAACTCTCTAAGCTTTATTGAGGTGTATCAAGAAATTGTCCCCATTTGGGGATATACTAACACTAGATGTCCAGTTTACCCCTTTCCACCTATGTGAAGACTAACAAAGGAAATAGATAGGAAAGGCCTCAAATCAGCTTCTTAGAACTTTGTAAAACTAGTTCAGAGGACAGGACCTTCAGAATCCTAAGGACAAGGAGATAAATCTTAAAGGATTGGGAAATATGGCTTCCTTGACAAAGGCATCACTTTGGAACCAAAGTGGCTGCCAGTAAGTGTCCTCAATTTTACTACCTGGCCTATGGAATTTGGTCAGTCACATATGTGAGCAATAACGGTTTGTTATCTAAACGGGCATACAGCTATTGGGGCAATAAACATTTTATGAGAGTTGTGTCAATTGTTATTTATTTTGAAATGTTTTCATATCGTGCTAGCCACAATGTGTTTTATTGTGTATTTGAAAGTATTAGATCTTTTGTACCTGAAAAGTCATCGTCTATTTGAAGTCTTCTTGATGTAAAGAAAAACTCTCATTTAAAAAATTACCACAAAGAATTTTTTTGTGTTAATTTTTAAAAATTGGCCCAACACAGTGGCTCCTGCCTATAGTCCCAGCACTTTGGGAGGCTGAGGCGGGCAGATGGCTTGAGCCCAGGAGTTTGAGACCAGCCTGGGCAGTATAGTAAAACCCTGTCTCTACTGAAAATACAAAAATTAGCCTGGCATGGAGGTGTGCACCTGTACTCCCAGCTACTCAGGAGGCTGAGGTGGGAGAACAGTTGAGCCCAGGGGCTCAAGACTGACGTGAGCCATGATTGAGCCACTGCACTCTAGCCTGGGTGACAAAGAGACACCCTGTCTCAAAAATAATGATAATAATAATAATAATAATTGCTTGTTTGATTTTGGTAAGATAAACTTATGGTAACAAGCATAATAGATTTCTCTCTTCTTCATCGCTTTCTAACTTGGAATAATATGATTGAAATTCTTACTTATAGAAAGAGAACCTCGCATCTTTCTCTGGTTATAAGCTTTTAAGAAAACATAATTATTTTTAGAAAATGCTGAAATAAGTTGGAGTAGTTTGACAAACACTTTTGAATTTGTTAGACTAAACAATATTAATCTCTGTCATCTATGTTTAAAATGATTATTTTAAATAAATAAAAATATATATTCTCCAGGAAAACAGTAACGTAGACAGTAAAAAGTTTCCTCTTCAGAGTTTCCCTTCTTGTTAAAGAATAAATCATAAGTGTTAGAAATAATAGTTTATTTTAAAGATGAACTTCCCTCAAGCCCCCTTGCTTTATGCTAATAACTCTTTATTAAGCCCTATCTTATACAGCTGTTAAACATGCTCACAGGCACATAATACATTCCATGTCCTTGTACCTTAACCAAGATATTTGTGTTGGACATGCTCATAGGTATGTCCCAGTTCACAGCCTATGACCCTTCCTTATTTGGAAATACTATTTTTGTACCTATTTAAAAAAATTATAAATTATTAGCCAATCGGGTTTTAATTTAGATTGCGAGGTCTGGCCCCAGCCAGTGGAGACAGGACACAGCAATAGGGACCTCATGCATAAGGAATAAATATTCTGGTGTCTCTTTATTCTGTGTATGCCCTTGCCGTTGTTCCATCTGTGAGGGGCATCCTTTCTGCAGAAAGTAAAAATTGCCTCACTGAGAGAACTTTTTGTCTTAATGCTGATTTTTCCTTGCAGAACCAAGGAACACACATTTTGTATTTCTAACAAGTATGAAAATTTTTTGTATAGTGTTTTATTACGGATTCATTTTACTTTAAACCACATGTGAATAGATAAAGAAACAATATAAATAGCCTTTTTATAGCATGTATAAATATTATTAGTTTGTAAGTTTTTGCAACTGACTTTTAATATTCATTTTAACTTTATATATGCTTTTGAAATGAGCTCATGTTTATATAAAGATATTTAGCTTATTTAATTTAACTCCTGTATTTCAAAATATATTATTTAGTCATTTATCCCAATTGATACAGCCATCTGTATTTCTGTCAACATTTTGGTTAGTTTTTCAACTGAATTTTAAATTCCAGATTTGCTCTTGTTCCCTGAATCTGAATGGATAGTTAATGGGAATTTCAGTAAGTGTTTAATTTCACATCACTATCTGTAACTTCACAACAACAGATAATTGACTTCAAACCAACAACTTCATATTCCACTACATGTGTGGATGGAGGAACCTAGTGGGAGGCGATTGGATCATTGGAGTAGTTTCCCCCATGCTGTTCTCGTGATAGTGAGTGCATTCTCACAAGATCTGATGGTTTTATAAAGGGCTCTTCCCTCTTCACTTTCTCTTGCTCACCTGGACCATGTAAGACATGCTTTGCTTCCCCTTCATCTCCATGATTGTAAGTTTCTTGAGGCCTCCCCAGCGTCAGGAAAGTCTGTGAGTCAATTAAACTATGAGTCAATTAAACCTCTTTCCTTTTTAAGTTACCCAGTCCCTGGTAGTATCTTTACAGCAGTATGAAATGGACTAATACACCTTGACTTCTGAAGTAGGTCTTGAGAGGTTCCTGAGCCTGAAAGGGAATGGAGAAATGACTTAAAGCCACCAGCTAATTGGGCTTAATCATTTGGACTCAGTTGACTCTTCCCCTACCCCTACCCATGCCTAAACCAAAGAAAGGATCATCCCATATTTACATAGCACAAAGAAATCTACTCTTCTGCTCTTTCTAGGACTGCTAAAGGCCATGGGAACTGGACACCTGGATGCTGCGGAGGAAGGGCAAAGTTCGACATCAACTTGGACAGTTTGCCAGCCTGTTTGTGGTAAGTTGATGTCATTTGTGACCACTCCTAATGTGTGCCAGGAATAAGCTCTTCCTGATGCCAGAATCTCTTACTGTCAGTGCCCTCTGTAGGCCTTCTGATCCTTACTCCTTGCTCCGCCCATTATTTATATCAAGTGGTTCTCTCTCAGACCCTGATATAAAGCTCCTACTCTGTCTGACCTGACAAGCCACCTCAAGTGGACAAGGCACTTACCAACAGGTAAAGGGGCATTAGAGGAGAAGAGCATGTCTAACATGGGATTTTCTCTTTTCATTTTGAGGTAGATACAGGGTGATTTTCTGAATTAAAGATCCCAGTAGTAATGAAGCTTAAGCAAGACCAAAGCTGATTTTGGGTAATTTGGCCTCTGTTATCCCCAAACGAAAAGAGAAATATCTGGGAGTGTAGCTATCTCAGTGGACCTTCCTGCTCTCAGGAATTCAGAGAGGAGGGGATGTTAGAAAGATAATAGGTGCTCTGCTCTCTTCTTCAAACCTTCTTCCCTGTGTTCTCCTACAGAGATTGCTGATTTGCTCCTTAAGCAAGAGATTCACTGCTGCTAAGCATGGCTCAGACCAACTCCTTCTTCATGCTGATCTCCTCCCTGATGTTTCTATCTCTGAGTCAAGGTGAGATTTTCCCCCACACCTCCCACAACCCCAGCTCTGAGGTCTTCCCTCCATCGTCATGCATAGGGTTCACTTGAAAAAAAGCAGAGTCAACATCAGAGTTGTTTTATGTTGTTCAGTGATCATTATGGCTGATTTTATCCCATTCAAAAACACCCTCACCTCATTCGTGGGTTTGAGACAGAATTTAATAGGACCACTTATAGGTGACCATTGTAGTTGAGTTTATCTGATTGAATCTATATGCGATGGCAGTTTGGGGGATGTTTTTATGTAGTCATTGATAGGATGGAGAACTAAGGCAAACGTGTGCAGGGAAACCAAGAGAAACTTGAGAAAGGTGGAAGCCTGGGTCTTTAAAGGCAGAAGCCTGAGCCTCAGAAATAAAGGAAAATGAGGACACATTTATTTAGCCTATTCATTGTGAGCTCTTGTCTTGAGCAGAGGAAACTAGAGAGAAAAGAGATAGGATGCAGGAGGGCAGAACTGAGCAGTCACCCCAGTATTCACTGTATCACTATGTTCTTATTAAGGACACCAAGAAGCCCCTAATTTACCTTCCAGCCTTTTCCTTGCCCTGAGATTCTTTCTTAATTATCTCTTTTGTTTTCCCCAGGCCAGGAGTCCCAGACAGAGCTGCCTAATCCCCGAATCAGCTGCCCAGAAGGCACCAATGCCTATCGCTCCTACTGCTACTACTTTAATGAAGACCCTGAGACCTGGGTTGATGCAGATGTGAGTGAGGAGAGCAGCAGGGGAAGGGATGCTTATGAAGGTAGAGACAGCTGCTAATTTGCAGTGTGTTCTGTGGCTGCAATGAGATAAGATTGATCCCTTCCCTATTCCACCACTGGTCCAAAACTTCCCAATCTACTTTATCCCATCATTTGACACATTCCCAGCACAGAGATGCTGGTGGTCAGTGACAGCATCATCAGGGACATTTCTGTGCTCTCCTTTTTCTGTTACATCCTCTGGAAGGTCTCAGTGTATCCCTCACACCTTCCTCCTCCACTGAGTGCTCCATTTTCTTCTCCAACAGCTCTACTGCCAGAACATGAATTCAGGCAACCTGGTGTCTGTGCTCACCCAGGCGGAGGGTGCTTTTGTGGCCTCACTGATTAAGGAGAGTGGCACTGATGACAGCAATGTCTGGATTGGCCTCCATGACCCCAAAAAGGTCAGTCTGCAGCCTCCTCTATCTCCTTATAAACATTTTTGAGAGGTAAGAGGGACGTTTAAGGTCTGGCACCTCGAGCGCCAACTTTTATCTTTTTGTTTGTTTAAATAAAAGCAACCTCTTTATAGATCCTATAATGTATGAGTTGTGAAGTTCAGTGTAGGTAGTTAGAGACATGAGCTGAAGTCTGAATTTTCTGGGCTCCTGGGAATTCATGCACACACTCATTGTGTCTACTTCTAGAAATGCATCTTTATGTATGACTTCTTCCCTATTTTGCTATTGTCTGTCTTGGAAGAGGTCCCTCTGTAGACTATATAGAAAATGAGTAGTGGAGGAGAATCTATTGCTGGCATTTGTTATACATTTTATACAAGTGTATAAAACTGTACAGTATATTATTTAGTTTAACACTATAAACTAAATAATATATCAACAACTACTCTACCTCCAATGTTATGCTGGATATGAGAGTTCTGAGCTTCAGGAAGAAAAACCAGGAACCACTCTCTGTAATGGGCTTTTATGGGTCTCTGTATCAAACTCTGAACACTTATTATTTGCTGGAAGAGGAGGAGGAATTTGGACATTCCACAGAAGGAGAAGCTTAGAGCAAAAGCAGAGGAAATGATATGATATTCATGGTGACAACAATGTTTATTCTTTCTGCTATATCTTGGCCTGTTTCTGAGTGTGCACACAGGCCTGGTTATTCTATTGATTTTTGAGTGACCGTGGCTCCTGTTCTGGCCCTTCTCCATCTAGAATCGCCGCTGGCACTGGAGCAGTGGGTCCCTGGTCTCCTACAAATCCTGGGACACTGGAGCCCCAAGCAGTGCTAATGCTGGCTACTGTGCAAGCCTGACTTCATGCTCAGGTGAGAGGCAGACAGTCTATCCATGTATTGCCATTGCCCTCCCACTTATCTCTGGGGATGAACATGGGGACTGGGATAGAGGAAAGGTGAGCTCCTTATCTGGAAAATAAAGGAGTATTTCCTCTTGTTTTTTGTTCTGAGTCCTAGGTCGAGGAGGGGCTACCCTCCTTCTGATCCTCTCTGTCTGACTCTTCTCATTGTACTATAGGATTCAAGAAATGGAAGGATGAATCTTGTGAGAAGAAGTTCTCCTTTGTTTGCAAGTTCAAAAACTAGAGGCAGCTGAAAAATGGATGTCTAGAACTGGTCCTGCAATTACTATGAGGTCAAAAATTAAACTAGACTATTTCTCCAACTCAGTTCAGACCATCTCCTCCCTAATGAGTTTGCATCACTGATCTTCAGTACCTTCACCTCTCCCAGTCTCTAGAGCCCTGAAAAATAAAAACAAACATATTTTTCTCCATTGTTTTGTCTTCTGCATTTGCTCTTTCTATAGCCCATGCTTGGGTGGTTGGGGTGGGAATGATTGTCACACTCCAGAGCTTGCCATGGCCCATCCACTTGTGAAAACCCCACTCATATTTTATGTATGTCAGGCTTATGAACATGTGGTGGCCTTGTTTATGACAAGAGAAAAAGATTAAGATTTCATCCACAACACATGTTAGCATGAATCTAGTGTGAGTTACACAAATAATTAAATTGTTGATCCAGTCTGACAGGAGTATTTGATATTCCAGAAGAATTCGCATAGTTGGGGGTCTGAGGAGAACACATCTGTTTTCGGTTATGCAGTTTGAAGTCATGACTGAAGTGGTAACTTAAGGAGAATTGTCAGGTCTACAGTCCTGAGTGCATTAGTGGTACATTTTTGGAGGCCAGCCTGCAAAGTTTGTTAAATGCTACTCCTTGGATGAATGAATAAGTGAATGATCAATTATGTAAATTAAATATACAGGCATACTTAGTTGTCTCTTTAAATATCCTCTCAATAAAGTCAAATTCTGAAATATTACTCTTAGGACTTTCACAAATTAATTGTGCGGGGACACAATTCAGCCCATAACATCAATCATATCAATAATAGAGTTAAATGTGATTTGATAACAAAGGAAACAAATTGTCAGCTGGATTAAAGTAAGAACAATGAAAACAAGATTCAACTGTATGCTATGTATGAGAGACATGAGTTAGATTAAGACACAAATAGCTTGAAAATAAAAGGAAGGAAATAGACATATCTTGCAAACAGAAACCATAAGAATGCTGGTTTCTGTACTGTTACCCTGTGTAATGCCTATATGAGATTGCTGAATTTCTACCCTGTCCTAACTCTGCTTATCTTTAAGAAACAGAATGCCTGTGGTAAAAAGTTTTCTTTATAACTAGTCCAGCTGAGACTGGTTAGAATCAAGATCACTATCAAAGGACCTCAGAAAGACATCTGGTTCATTATAATCTCATTTCCTTGCTAAATGACACTCCTATCAGCACAATGACAGTTGATAATCACCATGACAATGGCCAGAAGAAGCGGTAAAGTTACAAAAAGGAAGGCACACTTCCAGGAAGTTCGCAACCTATTTCCAGAAAAGACATGAATATTCCTCCTTTTGTTTTTAATGCCCAGTACTTTCATTAGAGAAACCCTATATTTTAACCCCTTTACCCCTCACTAGTAGAGAAGCCGATTTGTGAGTCATGTTCCTGCTTCTCAATTCCATGGCCATCAAATAAATCCTTCAGCGCTTGACACTCACTTTCTGTTTCATGTATTGGCTTTGTGACACCAAATAGGGAAAAATTCCATCTTTTGGGGGACTGGTTTTGTCTGCAACAATACTAATATCAGACATACTTGACTTTAAAGCAAACAATGTTACTTGAGAAGAAAAGGAGCATTTTATAATAATAAAGTAGTTAATCCTTCAGGAAGATGTCTCAAAATACCTGAAGCAGGTGGAACCCACTGCAGTGTGACAAAGCTGCTATAACAAGACTGCCCCTCTGGATTCCTCCTCTCTGGGGAGGACATCTCTGAAAGAAAGGCAGCAGCCTCAGTCAGGGGCTTATAGATAAACTCCCATCTCCCTGGGACAGAGCACCTGGGGGAAGGGGTGGCTGTGGGCCAAGCTTCAGCAGGCTTAACCGTTCCTGCCTGCTGCCTCTGAAGAGAGCAGCAGGTCTCCCAGCACTCAAGCTCTGCTAAGGGACAGACTGCCTCCTCAAGTGGGTCCCTTACTCCAGTGCCTACTGACTGGGAGATACCTCCCAGCAGGAGTTGACAGACGCCTCATACAGGAGAGCTCCAGGTGGCATCTGGCTGGTGTCCCTCTGGGACAAAGCTTCCAGAGGAAGGAGCAGGCAGCAATACTTGCTGTTCTGCAGCCTCCACTGGTGAGACACAGGCAAACAGGGTCTGGAGTGGACCTCTAACAAACTCCAGCAGACCTGCAGAAGAGGGGTCTGACTCTTAGAAGGAAAACTAACAAACAGAGAGCAATAGCATCAATATCAACTAAAAGGACACCCAGGAAAATCACCATCCGAAGGTCACCAACTTTAAAGACTAAAGATAGATAAATCCATGAAGATGAGAAAAAAACAGCACAAAAAGGATGAAAATTTCGAAAACCAGAAAGCCTCTTCTCCTCCAAAAGATCACAACTCCTCATCAGCAAGGAAACAAAACTGGATAGACAATGAGTTTGATGAATTGACAGAAGTAGGCTTCAGAAGGTGGGTAATAACAAACTCCTCTGAGCTAAGGAGCATGTTCTAACCCAATGCAAGGAAGCTAAGAACTTTGATAAAAGGTTAAAGGAACTGGTAACTAGAATAACTAGTTTAGAGAAGAACATAAGCGATCTGACGGAGCTGAAAAACACAACATGAGAACTTCATGAAGCATAGGCAAGTATCAATAGCTGAATCAATCAAGCAGAGAAAAGGATATCAGAGATTGAAGATCAACTTAATGAAGTAAAGCATGAAGACAAGACTAGAGAATAAAGAATGAAAAGGGATGAACAAAGCCTCCAAGAAATATGGGACTATGTGAAAAGACCAAACCTACGTTTGACTGGTGTACCTGAAAGTGACAGGGAGAATGGATCCAAGTTGGAAAACATACTTCAGGATATTATCCAGAAGAATTTCCCCAACCTAGTAAGAGAGGCCAACATTCAGATTCAGGAAATACAGAGAAGACGGCAAAGATACTCCTGAGAAAAGCAACCCCAAGACACATAATTGTTGGATTCCCCAAGGTTGAAATGAAGGAAAAAATGTTAAGGGCAGCCAGAAAGAAAGGCCAGGTTACCCACAAAGGGACACCCATCAGACTAACAGAGGATCTTTCTGCAGAAACCCTACAAGCCAGAAGAGAGTGGGGGCCAGTATTCAACATTCTTAAAGAAAAGAATTTTCAACCCAGAATTTCATATCCAGTCAAACTAAGCTTCATAAGCAAAGGAGAAATAAAGTCCTTTACAGACAAGCAAATGCTGAGGGATTTTGTCACCACCAGGCCTGCCTTACAAGAACTCCTGAAGGAAGCACTAAATACGGAAAGGAAAATTGGTACCAGCCATTGCAAAAACATACCAAAGTGTAAAGACCAACGACACTATGAAGAAACCGCATCAACTAATGGGCAAAATAACCAGCTAGCATCATAATGACAGGATCAAATTCACACATAACAATGTTAGCCTTAAATGTAAACAGGCTAAGTGCCCCAATTAAAAGACACAGACTGGCAAATTGGATAGAGTCAAAACCCATCTGTGTGCTGTATTCAGGAGACCCATCTCACGTGCAAAGATACACATAGGCTCAAAATGAAGGGATGGAGGAATACTTACCAAGCAAACGGAAAGCCAAAAAAAAAAAAAAAAAAAAAGCAGGAGTTGCAATTCTCATCTTTGATAAAACAGACTTTAAACCAACAAAGATGAAAAAAGACAAAGAAGAGCATTACATAATGGTAAAGGGCTCAATGCATCAGGAAGAGCTAACTATCCTAAATATATATGCACCCAATACAGGAGCACCCAGATTCATTGAGCAAGTTCTTAGAGACCTACAAAGAGACTTAGACTCCCACACAATAATAGTGGGAGACTTTAACACCCCACTGTCAATATTAGACAGATCAACGAGACAGAATATTAACAAGGATATTCAGGACTTGAACTCAGCTCTGGACCAAGTAGACCTAACAGACATCTAGAGAACTCTCCACCCCAAATCAACAGAATATTCATTCTTCTCAGCACCGCATCACACTTATTCTAAAATTGACCACATAATTGGAAGGAAAACACTGCTCAGCAAATGCAAAAGAATGGAAATCACAACAGCCTCTCAGACCACAGTGCAATCAAATTAGAACTTAGGATTAAGAAACTCACTCAAAACTGCACAACTACATGGAAACTAAGCAACCTGATCCTGAGTGACTACTGGGTATATAATGAAATTAAGGCAGAAATAAATAAGTTCTTTGAAACCAATGAGAAGAAAGACACAATGTACCAGAATCTCTGGGACACAGCTAAAGCAGTGCTTACAGGGAAATTTATAGCACTAAATGCCAACAGGAGAAAGTGGGAAAGATCTAAAATTGACATCCTAACATCACAATTAAAAGAACTAGAGAAGCAAGAGCAAACAAATTCAAAGGCTAGCAGAAGACAAGAAATAACTGAGATCAGAGCAGAACTGAAGGAGATAGAGACAGAAAAAACCCTTCAAAATATCAATGAATCCAGCTGGTTTTTTGAAAAGATTAACAAAATCAATAGACCTCTAGCCAGACTAATAAACAAGAAAAGAGAGAAGAATCAAATAGATACAATAAAATATGATAAAGAGGAGATCACCACTGATCCCACAGAAATACAAACTACCATCAGAGAATACTACAAACACCTCTACACAAATAAACTAGAAAATCTAGAAGAAATGGATAAATTCCTGGACACATACACCCTCCCAAGACTAAACCAAAAAGAAGTCAAATCCCTGAATAGACCAATAACAAGTTCTGAAATTGAGGCAGTAATTAACAGCCTACCAACCAAAAAATATCCCAGGACCAGATGGATTCACAGCTGAATTCTACCAGAGGTATAAAGAGGAGCTGATACCATTCCTTCTGAAATTATTCCAAACAGTAGAAAACGAGAGGCTACTCTCTAATTCATTTTATGAGTCCAGCCTCATCCCGATACCATAACCTGGCAGAGACACAACAAAATAAAGAAAATTACAGGCCAATATCCCTAATGAACATCGATGCAAAAATCTTCAATAAAATACTGGCAAACTGAATCCAGCAGCACATCAAAAAGCTTATCTACCACGATCAAGTCAGCTTCATCCCTGGGATGCAAGGTTGTTTCAACATACACAGATAAATAAATGTAATCCAACACATAAACAGAATCAATGACAAAAACCACTTTATCTCAATAGATGCAGAAAAGGCCTTTGATAAAATTCAACACCACTTCATGCTAAAAACACTCAGTAAACTAGGTATTGATGAACCATATCTCAAAATAATAAGAGCTATTTATGACAAACCCACAGTAAATATCATACTGAATGAGCAAAACTGGAAGCATTCCTTTCGAAAACCGGCACAAGACAAGGATGCCCTCTTTCACCACTCCTGTTCAACATAGTGTTGGAAGTTCTGGCCAGGGCAATCAGGCAAGAGAAAGAAATAAAGGGTATTAAAATAGGCAGAAAGGAAGTCAAATTGTCTCTGTTTGCAGATGACATGATTGCATATTTAGAAAACCCCATCATCTCAGCCCAAAAACTCCTTACGCTGATAAGCAATTTCAGCAAAGTCTCAGGATACAAAATCAATGTGCAAAAATCACAAACATTTCTATACACCAATAATAGACAAACAGAGAGCCAAATCATGAGTGAACTCCCATTCACAATTGCTACAAAGAGAGTAAAATACCTAGGATAAAACTTACAAGGGATGTGAAGGACCTCTTCAAGGAGAACTACAAACCACTGCCCAATGAAATAAGAGAGGACAAAAACAAATGGAAAAGCATTCCATGCTCATGGATAGGAAGAATCAATACTGTGAAAATGGCCATAATGCCCAAAGTAATTTATAGATTCAATGCTATTCCCACTAAGCTGCCTTTGACTTTCTTCACAGAATTAGAAAAAAGTACTTTAAATTTCATATAGAACAACAACAACAAAAAGCCTGTATAGCCAAGACAATCCTAAGCAAAAAGAACAAAGCTGGAGGCATCAGACTACCTGACTTCAAACTATATTACAAGGCTACAGTAACAAAAATAGCATGGTATTGGTACCAAAACAGATATATAGACTAATGGAACAGAACAGAGGCCTCAGAAATAACACTACATGTCTACAACCGTCTGATCTTTGATAAACCTGACAAAAACAAGCAATGGGGAAAGGATTCCCTATTTAATAAATGGTGTTGGGAAAACTGGCTAGCAATATGCAGAAAACAGAAACTGGACTCCTTCCTTACACCTTATAGAAAAATTAACTGAAGATAGATTAAAGACTTAAACATAAGACCTAAAACCATAAAAAAACTAGAAGAAAACCTAGGTAATACCATTCAGGACATAGACATGAGCAAAGACTTCACGACTAAAACACCAAAAGCAATTGCAACAAAAGACAAAATTGACAAATGGGATCTAATTAAACTAAAGAGTTTCTGCACAGCAAAAGAAACTATCATCAGAGTGAAAAAGCAACCTACAGAATGGAAGAAAATTTTTGCAATCTATCCATCTGACAAAAGGCTAATATCCAGAATTTACAAGGAACTTAAACAAATTTACAAGAAAAAAACAAACAACCCCATTAAAAAGTGGGCAAAAGAATATGAACAGAGACTTCTCAAAAGAATACATTTATGCAGCCAACAAACATGAAAAAAGGCTCATCATCGTGGGTCATTAGAGAAATGTAAATCAAAAACCACAGTGAGATACCATCTCACACCAGTTAGAATGGCAATCATTAAAAAGTCAGGAAACAACAGATGCTGGGAAGGATGTAGAGTAATAGTAACACACTGTTGGTGGGACTGTAAATTAGCTCAACCATTGTGAAAGACAGTGTGGCAATTCATCAAGGATCTAGAAACAGAAATACCATTTGACCCAGCAATCCCATTACTGGGTATACACCCAAAGGAACATAAATCATTCCACTATAAAGACACATGCACATGTATGTTTATTGCAGCACTATTCACAATAGCAAAGATTTGGAGCCAACCCAAATGCCCATCAATAATAGACTGGATAAAGAAAATGTGGCCCATATACACCATGGAATACTATGCAGCCATAAAAAAGATTAGTTCATGTCCTTTACAGGGACATGGATGAAGCTGGAAACCATCATTCTCAGTAAACTAACTCAGGAACAGAAAACGGATCACTGCATGTTCTCACTCATAAATGGGAACTGAACAATGAGAACATATGGGCATAGGGAGCGGAACATCACACACTGGGGCCTGTCAAGGGGTGGGGACCAAAGGGAGAAATAGCATTAGGAGAAATATCTAATGTAGATGACAGGTTGATGGATGCAGCAAACCACCATGGCACATGTATACCTATGTAACAAACCTGCATGTTCTGCACATGTATCCCAGAACTTAAAGTATAATAATAAAAAAAAAGAAGTAAAACAAAATACATGAAACAAAAACTGACAGACTTAAAAGAAGTAGATAATTCAATAATAATGCACCTCAATTCACCACTTTGAATAGTGAGTAGAACACTTAAAAGATCAATAAAGAAGTAGAACACTTGAAAATATTCTAATCCAACTGGATCATACAGATATCTAAAAAATGCTTCGCCCAACACCAGCAAAACATAGAGTTCTCAAACATACGAGAAACATTCTGTAGGATAAACCATAAGCTAGCAATGAATGATACAAAATGACATCAAGAAACAATTTCATTGCGTTAACATAGAAAGAATAAAATTTTTAGAAATTCACTTTTTAAAAAGTTCAAGTTTTGTATACTAAAAGTGAAAACCACTCGTAAATGAAATCAGCAATCTAAATAAACGAAAATATATCTCTTGTTCAGTGACTAATATAATATAATATAATATAATATAATATAAAGGTGGACATTCTCCCCAAATTTATCTATAGATTTATCACAATCCCTATCAGTGTCCCAGATGGCTTTTTTGCAGAAATTGACAGGCTGATCCTAACATTCATATGGAAATTCAGAATAGCCAAAGTAATCTGGATAAAGAAAAACAACATTGGAGGGCTTACGCTTCTAGATTACAAAATATACTACAAAGCTACAATAATCAAGATTTTTGTGGAATTGGCATAATGATAAACACAGATTTCAGCAGTAGAGAATTCAGAATCCAGGAATAATCTCTTTCATTTACAGCTAGCTTTTTTTTTTTTTTTTTTTGATAAATGTGTCATAGAAATTTAACGGAGAAGACTATTCAATGGGGTTTCTCCATGTTGGTCAGGCTGGTCTCGAACTCCCGACATCAGGTGATCCGCCTGCCTTGGCCTCCCAAAGTGCTCGGATTACAGGTGTGAGCCACCATGCCTGGCCAATTTCTTCCCATTTTTATGCTACACATAGAAATTAATTCAAAATGGGTCACAGACAAATTTAAAAGATAAAACTGTCAAACACCTAGAAGAAATCATATAAGCAACCCTCAGTGACCTTGGAACGGGCAATGGTTTCTTAAAGTTATGACATCAAATGCACAGGTGGTAAATATATTTATATATATTTATTATATATTATTATATATAAAATAAATATATATTATTTACCATCAAATGCACAGGTGGTAAATGTATAAAATATAATAAATACATATAAGATTTCAATAAAATTTACCTATTTTGTGCTTAAAAGGACACAATCAACAAAGTGAAAAGACAACTCCTAGAACGGTAGAAAATACTTGCACATCATACATCTGATAAGGAGTCTGTATATAAGATATATGTATGTATAATATTTATATGTATATCTTGCATATCTTATGCAAAAGTCTCATATCTATATCTTACACCTCAATACTAGAAGACAAATAATGCAATTAAAAATGAGCAAAATATTTGAAATATATCTCCCAAATAAGATATACAAATGGCCAATGAGACATGGAAATATGCTCAATTATGGAAAAATGCTCCATCATTAGACATGAGGAAAATGGAAACCAAAACCATAAGGAGATGTACCTCACATACCTACTAATATGGCTATAATAAAAAAATATAATAACAAGCACTGTTGATAATGTAGAGAAATTGCAATTCTCTAACACTGCTGGTGGGAAGTGTAAAACCATGTGGCTGATTTAGAAAACAGCTTGACAACTTCTCAAAATATTAATCATGAAGTTACCATATGATCAAGCAATTCTATTTCTAGGGACCTATTCGCTAGAAATGGAAACTTATGTTCACACAAAAACTTGTATACAAATGTTCTTAGCAGCATAATTTTTAACGGACAAAAAAAATGGAAATAATCTACATGTTAATCAAATTGATGTTTAGCTCCTTGCCACATCATGACTTTCACCCTCCAGTAATCAAATCCTTCTGTACTACTCTCTCCTTTCGTGTCAGCTGGGCATAGTGACTAGATTCTGAGAAATGAAATATAGCAAAGTGATGGATGCCATTACTGAGATTATGTTACAAAAAATATGATTTTCATCGTGAATACTCAGTCAGCTTGTCACACTCTTAATATAGAGGTTTTGAATTTCTGACGGATTATCTAAGTTTGTAATTTTTGCAGATTTCTAGTTCTTATATTTGATATACCTTTATTCAGACCTGGTATTAAAAGTATAATATATTCATGAATGAATTGGAAACTTTCCTCTTTTATAGGCTTTTCTGATAGCCTGTGTAAGATTAGATTATCTGTTTATCGAAGACTTGTAAGATCTCTCAGGCCTCAAACCTTTCAAAGTACTATGAACAGGGTTATTTATTTTAATTCGTGTTTGTAGCTTAAATGGTTATTTATGTATTGTAGCTTAAATTTTAATTTGTCTAATGACTGTAAATCCATTCAATTTTCCTATTTTTTGGAATGAGTTTGATAGACTTTTCTAGAAAATTGTCTCTTCTCTCTAAGTTTCAAAAATGTTTTATGATAAACCTATTCGAAGTTTTTTACTGATTTTCTTTTTATTCTTCTTTCCAGAAGCTGCTGATGGTAAATGCAGTTTCTTTTTACTACTCAGGACTTAAATCCCCCTAATGACCTGTCACTGAGCAGATCCCTATAGGTAGAGTCTGCAGATGAAATCCTTTCAGCTAAGGTCCATCTGGTTCAATTTAGAATGGGGTTAAGCTATAAATATTACAAAATTAAAAATAAAATGGCTAAATATGATTAAAATTTATCTTATGCTAAAAGATGCATAGGGATGGTATAGAATTTTCACAATTATCAGCTAACTTGATCCTTTTCACCCTTCTAAACCAATATACTTTGCAGGTAAATAATTCCTACAGATGATAGTTTCGAGTGATCTTTTAAAGAAAACTTTTATAATTCCCTAATAGATATATTAAGCCCAAAATGCATATATTCTGGATATATACTTAAATACTTATATCCAGAATATATATCATATATACATATCTCACACATAAAGACCAAATTGCGTTTGTAAACTCTAATGCAAAATAGTCTAAAATATTCTTAGCATGATACAATGGCATATCACATAAATGGTTGGTTCTGATACTGGCGAAGAAGGAGTAAGCGATATCAGGTAGACATTCTTCCAGTTTTAGTCCATTTGTGCTGTTACAACAGAATACCTGAGACTGAGTAATTGATAATAAACAGAAATTAATTTTCTCACAGTTTTGGAGGCTGGAAATCTAAGATATAGTTAATGCCTCTAGTGAGGACCTTATTGCTACATCACCGCCTGACAAAAGGCAAAAGGGCAAAGAGGCAGAGAGGGCCAAACTCCCTCTTTTATAATGACATTCTTCTTACTCATGAGGTCCAAGCCCTCGTGACTCAATCACTTCATAAAGATTCCACCTCTTAATATTGTTACAATGAAAATTAAATTCCAACATAAGTTTTGTGGGACACAACATTACAGCTTCTCCTGATTCACCTATCATCTTGATTTATCTGGGCCCTAGTTAATACTCATCTTCTCAATTACTATAATGGCTATTTGTTAAATGGTCATCTGATTACCTTCTTTTTAACCTTAAAACATACAAAGACAGACATTAGGCTTTCATTTTAGATTTGTGAATATACTATGCCTTGGAGGCATGCTGTTTTTCTTCTGAGGAGAAGATCTTTTTCTGTGAGGGAGAATCCAGTCTCCACCAGCAAACTCCATCTCTTTTCCTAAGTTTCAGATCTTAGGGCAGTTTATATTTCTGCTGCTCCTGTAGCTAGTGTCAATGTGTGTTTGGAAATGCCCATGTTGTTTCATACGTGGTGGCTCTAAACATGGCTCGTGGTTTAGCTTTTCATGTTTTAGATTCAAGGATCCACTACTCTTATAAAAGGTAATTCACTCAGATCTTAAGGCTCAGAGTTGTTGGATCTTTCTTCAAACCAAATTTGGCCCGACCACCCATAGAGTGGCCAGCTGGCAATAGTCCTTGCCAAAGTGATTTCTCCCTGGGAGTCTCAGAGAAAGAGATCAAACCTCATTAGCAACCTCAGTTGATTAGTTAACTGGTCCAGCAACTGAATAGTAGAGACAATGTATTCACAAAACTGAGTTTGACTTTGTTTATGAAGTGTTTACATGGAGGAAGTGAGATAGTGGTTAGGAAACTTGAGAGACTGAAGACGCTCAGAGGAGAATATGACAATTACTTGAGCTTTCCAATGGAGACAAGGTTGTGGATGGGAAGCTTTTCCAAAATAACCACAAAGGAAAACAGCTGCTGGCATCTGCAGAGAAAGGAGGAGCCATGTGGTAGAATGAACATCAGGCTGGTAAATGGATAGGCATTTTAGTGTTTTTTCCCACAACCATTGGATAGTGGTTCAGACACTTAAATTCTCTGAACCCCCGTCCTCTTGTAAGAGGGAGAAATGAACCACATGTGATTTCATCCATATATAACTTTCCATTCTTTCCAGTTGTTTCAGAATTTTGCAGCTTTTGCAGGGAGAGTAATAGGGCAAAGAGGTGAAGAGCACAGATCCTGGTGTACCATTAGAATCGAATGCTATCTGTGCCACTTGTTGTAATTACTGTGCCATCCTGGGGCAAGTCACTTTACCTTTCTGTGCATGAGGGGTTTTTTTTGTTTTTTTTTGCCAATGATATCTACCTTCTGTATAGGGAGACTGAAAAGGAATCAACATATTTAAAACACTTACATTTTTCAGAACATGAAAATCATAATGCAAATGTTTGTTCAAATGAAATAACATGGACTCTGGACTAGAAAACGCGCCAGAATTATAGTTTAAGCTTTAATCATCACTATCATGTGTATAGCAGAAAGACAATAGTTTTCAGAGTTTGTTAAGCTGCATGAATTGTCATTATCACTACTCTCCTTCCCTTCCTCCTCACTGCATCTGGCAACAGTTCTGAAGAGGCATTAGAGTTGATTTATTAATTTGGGGCAGCGAGGTGTAAGGTGCAGTCCCAGAACGCTTTAGCTTCTTCCATCGGAGTTTCTGTTTCCACAGGCTCCTTTCAGTGCATGCCTGGTCAGGAGATGAGGCCTTCATGATGAATGATGTTAAGATGCCCTGAACTTGTGTCTGTCTGTTTCTCCACTACCCCAAGCAGGGTGCTCCACATCTTATCCTGCTGCCTCTCTTGTCTCACAGATGGTCCTGCTCCAGGCTCACACACTCGGTGCCCCTCCTCCCAGGGTCCTTCCCTCACACCCATTATCACCATTCCTGGATGATCTCTGTTTCCTCCTGGGCTGCTCAGGGCAATGGGAACTGGGCGTCTGATTGCTGCTGGGGAAGGGCAAAGCCTGCCCTTGACTTGCACAGTTTGCCAAGTTGTTTGTGGAAGGGACCTCTTGTGTGACCACTCCCAGGATGTGCCTGGAAGAGGTTTCTCCTGATGCTGGGCTTTCCTTGCATCAGTGCCCTCTATAGGGCCTGTGAACTTCTCTCATTGCCCTCTGCTTAGAATTCCAATTTAAGACTTCCTTTACAGAGAGGGATTCACAGGAAAATAGCGTCTCTTTTTGGATTTGAGGAATTCACAACTTTTCTTAGACTCCATACTCAAAAAGCAAATAATGGGGTCTCAACACACTACGTGTTTTTGACAGCTCAAGGGTGCAAATCTTTGAGGGAGAGATCTTGGCTGGCTTATTCTAAGAGTTTAGTCCTTTCTGAACATTTTTATGTCCTTTATTTTCAAGGACAAGTCCTGAGATATGAAGAAGAGAGGAAGAGTCCTGACTTGCTTCCTGTCTTTCCAAGTTTCCCTCAAAACTTCAAGTGTTACCTGATCCCATTTGTTTGTGACTTTTGTTGGAGGTTGGTCATATCTGTGCTAAGATTAAAAAAACATTCTCAATGCCTCCAAACACACACAAATACGATTGTGGTACCAGTAAATATAAAAGTCAAATTTAATTGTGCTCTAAGGATTGGGTGCGTAGTGTCTCACATTTATTTACTTTTTAAGATCTTCCTGTGGGGCTTGTGGCTATGGCTATGATTCATAGGTATGTTTTTACTGAATCCAGTAAGGCTTCAGAGAGCTGAATGGATTGAATGTGAAGAAAACTGGAGAGATCTCAGAAAGATAGTTGTGATAACTAAATGACCCTAGAGCAAAACTTGTGCTTGTGTTTGATTTTCACTTCAATACATAGTAGCTGATTGATTCTAGGTAAATTACTTAGGCCTTCTCTGACCCTCAGTTTCTTCATTTGTTAAATATGGTGGCAAATGGCACCTCTGTTTTTAGGATGTCATGGGGATTAAGTGGGTTCCTGTTTGTCAAGCATTTAGAATAGTGCCTGGCATAGAGACCATATGATGTAAGTTTGTTTAAAATAAACTAGAGCTTTCCTGTGAAGCAGAAGAGGAGGTTTTCTTACATCTACAGAACACATCAGGCCATGGAAGATGCTTGGTGCATCTGGTACTTCCTCAGCTCCTTTTCTTTCCAGTCTGAAGTTAGCAGAAAGGCTGTTATTCACATTGCCTGCTAAGAATTTAAACAAGAGGGTGAGTATCTCTCCACAGCAAGTTTAAAATCTAGATTATAAGGTTAGAAAGTGGCAGCTTCTGGAAGATGGCCAATAACATAAAATATCATCTATATATTTGAAACTTCCTAAATGTTATTGGAGGCTTATCAAGGAATTGCCCCACTTGGGGAGGCATTAACACTAGATGTGCAGGATATATTCACCCTTTCATCTATCAGGACACTCTCAGAGAAAATATGATGGGAAAGACCTGAAATGAGCTTCCTAGAACTTTGCAAAACTAGGTCAGAGAATAGGACCTTGTGGCTGCTGAAGACAAGCAGATAACATTTTTAAGGGACATGAAATATGACTTCCCTGAAAAAGGCATGACTTTGCAACCAAAGTGACTGCCAATAAATGTCCTTAATTTTATTACCATACATGTGAAATTTGGCCTGCTACATATGTAAGCAATAAAGGTAACTATCTCAATGGGTATACAGCTATTGGGGCAATAAATATTTTTTGTGAGAGAATTTTGTCAGTTGTTATTTGTTTTAAATCTCTCTCTTTTCCATATTGTGCTAGTGAAGCAGGATATTTCCCTGACCCCTTCACAAGCCTCATGACAGGGGTGCCTCACTTAGCCCACAGCTCTCAACCCCTTGCAGGTGGGGGAGCATGCAGTTGAGCAGGTACAGGAGCCAGGGCAAGCGCTACTGGGCACCGGCAGGAATGAACTCCATACCAGCCCCAGGGCAGCATCTAGGGGGGTGCCTGTGACCCCTGAAGCCCCAGAGGGAGTGTTATGGTCAGTGTTCTTTTAGCTTTGCCATCCCTGGATGGCTTATGTCAATGGAGAGTCATTGTGACAGTCTTTTGCATGCACACTTGTGGCTCTGAGCTCTTGTCTGCAATCCAGGAAAAATCAGGTCACATGAACGAATTGAAGATGGTAAATGCAGGGGATTCTATTGCTGGCGAAACTGGATCTCAGCCAGAGGGGGAGCTGAAAGGGGGACAGAGTGGGAAGGTAATCGTCCCCCGAAGACTGGCTGTCCCCGGCCGGCCCCCTCTTTGAAGCTATGCTGTCAAGCTGCCCCTCTGAAGTCAAGCCACTTCTCTCTGACATCCAACTCTAGTCTCTGACATCCAGCTGGTTCTCCTCTCTCTGCCACCTAAGCCTGGAGTTTTTATAGGCACAGGATATGGGGGGTGGACCATGGGTGGTTTTGGAAAATGCAACATTCGAGCAGGAAAACAGGAATTTAAGTTCTCACTTTGGGCCATGGTTCCAGGCTTGACGGTGGGGCCCTCACTGTGGATCTGCCCTCTTCTGCCCAGAATTTCCCTGCTTCCTGTCCCTATCATTTCCCACCTCTGAAGACACACATCTAACTGCTGTAAGAATGCAGACGATGACCAGTCTTAGCTACTTTCTTCTGACAGGAGGCATTTTTTGGGGGGAGAATGACAGTCAGACTCTTCCCAGAGGTCTATTTAAGGGTCCCTGGCAAATGGGAGCCATCATCTGAGGCTCCAGTTGCCTGACTCTTTGGAGTTTGATGGCCTCTAGATGAGAAGAAACAAGCTTTACAAGGTTAAGTATGCATGGATCAAATATGTCTATTGTACAAAGAGGAGTTGAAAAGGAGAGAATCTAGTGCCAAAAATTACAGAAGTAAGTGAAATACATTAATCATTCTGAAAACAATATGGTGCCCCATGGTATAAAACAGAATAAAGGTAACAACAGCAAGCATAGGCAAGACTATAAAAAGGATGACTCGCCTTATGAAGATTCTGCCAGTTTCATTTTGTATAAACAACCCCAGCTGAGTGTGGTTTAAACTGTAGAATGCTATTGATGTTAAGGGCTGTCTAAAGATCCTTCTATAAATCTGGTCACCAGCATGAGAGCCATTCTCTCACAGACACTTTTCAAAGATGTTCTGCCACCTTTCAGATTGATATCAGTGATTCTTCCTTAGTAGTCTCTTGCTATGTGTGAAACTGTCTTTGTGGAGGAATGGATAATGGTGATGCACACTGAAGGTCTTTTAAGATTCTATTCAGCTTGTTACATATTGTATTAGTGTGCTGTTGCAGCTGTAACAAACTTTGTGGCATAAAACAGCAGAAATGTATCCTTCCACAGTTCTGGAAGAGAGAAGGCTGATATTAGTATCGTGGGGACAAAGTTCAGGGGTTGGCAGAGTCACATTTCCTCTAGATGCTCTAGTGGAGCATCTTCCAGCAACTGGTGGTTTCTGGCCTTCTTCAGCTTGTTGCTGCATCACCCCAATCTTCATAGCCACCATCTTCAAATCTCTTTATTCTTTATCTTCACTTTGCCTTCTCCTCTGTGTGTATGAGCCTAATCTCTCCCTTATAAGAGCAGCTGTGATTGCATTTAGAACACACCAGGATAATCCAGGATTATCTCACTGTCCCCAAATCCTTAATCACATCTGCAAAGCCTTTTTTTTCTCTCCAAATATGGTCACAATTACAGGTTGTAGGAATTGGAACATGATAGCTTGGGGATCATTTTTCATCCTACACAGAGTTTATCTCATTTAATCCTGAAGTAAGTATGTATACCCTCCCTTTACAGGTGAGGAATCTAAGACTCAGAGAGCTTAATGTTTTTACATTAAGTATTTTTTATTGGCCTCCTAATGTGTTCTAGATGCTCTTTTGGTTTCTAGGATACCGCAATCTCTTGATATCATTTTTACCTCATTGGCCACCCTTTTGTTCTCCTTTGGGGCTACTCCAAAGGAGTAGCTCTTTTTTTTAGCCTCGATGTCAGACATTGCAATTCTTAATTGCTGAACCTCTTCTTCTCTTCCCTTTTCTTCTTTATTCTCTCACTGCATCCTAACCTCCAAATCTTCCTTCTAGGAGTCTTAATGTGAATGTTTTAATAGATACATCAAACTCAAGTTTAAAACTCAACACCTGATTTCCCCCTCTCTGCTACTCCATAAAAAACATTGCTCCAACATCAGCCTCTCCCATCTCACTGATCCATTCTTTTGGTAGCTTCAGCCAAAACCTTGAAGCCATTGCTCATTCCTGTCTTACGTTCTGTTCCACTCCATATTCAAGAATTCCTGTTGATGCTTCCTTCAAAATAGATCTCTCCTGGGCCACTTCCCAACTTCTCCAGGGCTGTGTTCAAGACCCACCTTCTTCTTGCTTGATTTACTGCAAGTAATTCCTAACTGGTTCCCTGCTTCTACTTCATTGTCTGTGTGTCCTCTTTACTAACTAGCCAGAAGGAACCTTTTAAAACATGAGTGAGATAATGTACTCAGACCTCTGCTCAAAATCATATACTGGCTCCTCACTTCACTCAGTGAAAGCCCGCAAATGCCAGCATGATTCGGTCCTATTTCCTTCCTGATTTCTGCTCTTTTAACTCTTCCACCCCTGACTGTGTTTCAGAAATCACCAGGCATTCTCTTAGTTAAGTCTTTGCATGGCTGTCCCTTCCTCCTGGAACATACTTCTACATATGTCTGCATGGCTAAATTCCTCAGCTAAATATTTTAATAAGCCAATCCTAACCTGTATAGTTGTAATTTTGATAACATTCATCTCCTCCTCATGCTCTCCAGTTCTATTGTTTCTCTGCATTTTCTTTATATCCTTAACCCTTCCTATCTTCTAGATAATTTACTTGTTTATTAAAAACTGCTCAACGTACGAAAAAAAACCTGAAGGTGACTTTGGGTTCTTTCTTATTCATGCTGTAATCTGGAGTCAGACCCAAGACCACCATCTTTGTCTGTTTTGTGTTTCTGTAAAGGAATACCTGAGGCTGGGTAATTTATAACAAAAAGAGGTTTATTCGGCTCACAGACCTGTAGGCTCTACAACAAGCATGGCACCAACACCTGCTTCTGGTGAGGGCTTCAGAGAACTTCCACTCATGGAGGAAGGTGGAAGGGAGTAGGCACGACATGGCAAGAGAGAAAGGAGGAGAGAGAGGAAGATGCCAGACACTTTTTAACAGCCAGATCTCACAGAAACTAAGAGTAATAACTCACTCAATCCTGCAAGAATAGCACCAAGAAGTTCATGAGAATTCTGCCCCTTTACCCCCAAAACCCCTCACTAGGCCCAACCTCCAACATTGGGGATTAAATTTTGACATGAGATTTGGAAGGAATAAATATCCAAAATACATCAACCACTATATTGATAACCTTGGCTAAGTTATTTAATTGTGTTGTGTGTAAAATCAGGATAGTAATGGTATTTGCTTCATAGAGTTGGTTTGATGATTAAATAAGTTAATATATGTAGAGCCTTTATAAAATACCTGGCACTTGGTCAATATTTAATAAATGTTAGTTATTATTATTTGGGTTCATTGTTCATTCTGAAGTAATAACCAAATAAATTCCCTTTTATAAATTATGGGTCTTATGTGTCCAAAGCCTAAGCATTCTGTGATATAATCTAGTCCAAAGATGAACATGTCACTTGCAATAGAATGACTGTTGAGGCAGAACTTAGAAATTATGCCAGTTGTTCTTTTTCCGTAGTTGAAGGCTTTTAGACACCTTTTTGTGAATAATTGCTTCAGCGACTCCCTTTAGGAATGTTAATTGAAGAAGTGTAGTCACACATTTCTGTGATTTAACACACTCTAAGCCTGAAAGGCAGAACTTCGAGGAGGAGCTAGGCTAATGTTCATGTGGAATTGTGAGACCTTCTGGAAGGGAGGGTTTCAAGATTACAGATTTTCTCCCTTGACAGTTAATTAAAACTAGCTCCTAAAAGGGCAACTGGAGAGAGGAATCTGCTGGAAGGTCACTTCACTCAGTACCCAGAGTAAGGGTTTAGCTTTGGGTATTGCTATTTTCCTAAAAGATGGGTATTAGCACTGCTTTTGGATCTAAGTGCTCTGAATCCTCTCGATTTACTGGAATTTTCTTTAGGAAGTTTTCCCTGATCCTGACCTACTCCCCAATTCCTTCCAGGCCTGGATTCCTTTTGCCAGAGACAAGATGTTTTTATTTTTATTTCATGAGAAAAAGTTTAAAATGAAGGTTTTGATAGTGGGATGAGCAGAGCAAAAAGAAGAGAAGAATGTTATGAAAACAGTGGAAACATTATAAAGATATGAGAGAACAAAGCAACGATGGTTTTTGTTTAACAGGGGAAACAGTTTTCTACCTAAGAGAATCTATAGGTTTCCAAATACCTTAGGAACTTGGCATTTGGACATGGATGCTCTGTTAGGCCATTCTTGCATTGCTATAAATAAATACCTGAGGCCGGGTACTTTATAAGAAAAGACGTTTAATTGGCTCACTGTTCTACAGGCTGTACAGGAAGCATAATGCCCGCATCTGCTTCTGGGGAGGCCTCAGGAAGCTTCCAGTCATGGCAGAAGGTGAAAGAGGAGCAGGCACCTCACACCGTGGGAGCAGGAGTAAGACAGAGAAAGTGGTTGGGTGCGGGGGGCATGGGGCGAGATGCCACACATTTAAACAACCAGATCTCAGGAGAACTCACTCACTATGGTGAGGACAGCACTAAGCCATGAGGGATCCTTCTCCATGCCCAAACACATCTCACCAGGCCTCACCTTCAACACGGGATGGCATCTCAACATGAGGTTTGAAGGGTACATCCAAACTTTATCAGATGCTGTTCTATCTGGGGGGAGAATAAATAGGCTGTGTCGATTTTGAAATGTGTCCAGTTACTGCTTTTTCTTTATCAGAGGACAGCTTATTTGGCACCCAATGGTGTGGGGAGTTGTCAGCTTGAAGCTGGCAAGAGTCTTCTACCAGCTGTTCTCACTTCATACTAAGATCCAGAGAGTGGCTGGGATCTCCTGAAAAGATCTTCCACTTCTCTTTTTGGTGAGCATTTTTGGGTTTTACTCAAGGAAAAGCTGGCACTGCTGGAATGGAAGAAACAGATGGAATATACGGTCTTCAGAGCTCAGATTATGTTGGCAGATGGGGGTGGAGGGGTGTTATAGGTGCCGAGAATCCAAAAGGTGGCATACCACATTTAGTAGGCTGCTGGAATGTGCATATTTTGTTTAATTAGCAGTTTTGTAAGTCATAAGCATATGCTTTGTTACTTCTTGTTGTTTTAATGGTAAGCTATTATGTACTTTAGTGAAGTCTTATGCCTTCTCTGAGTGAGTTTTGCTTATAATTAGCAACTCAGCACCATATGTCATCCCCAGCCTTTCCTGCACATGCCCCATCACCCTCTACCACCCTGCCTGGTACTGTCCTGCTAATAGGCATTGTGGGAGATACAAAGGAAAGGTAGATGCAGATTCTGCTCTAAATTCCCTTGTAGGAATGGAGTAGAACAGTGGGCCAGAGAAAGGCTCTAGGACCAAAACAATTCAGTGCTTACCCAGGAACAAATGTGCCCTGGTAAATTCTAGTAAGAGATGGAGTGGAAGCCAGAGGGTCCCAGTAGATTTGGCAACAAAGACTTGGAGAAATCTGACTGAAGCTAGGCAAAAAGAAAACAGACCAAGGGTGCCATTTGTAGGAATAGAGCCTGATGCTGCATTGAAAGGTTGCTAAGCTAGAGGCTGCTTGTCTCTGTTCCTAGAAGGTGACGATTTCACCAATGTATAACTACCAAATTGAGTAACATTGTCCAGTTTACCAAGAGTCAGGCTTTCATACCAGTTGACATTTTTGGAACCCAAGTTTTTATAATGTTCCATTCTTGTGTAATTGCTACTGTTTTCTATTGTGTGGCTTCATGGCAGTCATGGGCAGAGATCTTCTATTAAAAGCCACAAGTAATTTCTGGGACAAGGCTATGTATTTTAAAGATTGTATTGATAGATGAAGAAAGTAAACAGCAGAAAATTAATTCCAATGATAAGATGTGGACGTTCTTGTATCCTATAAACCCAGACTATAGCCCATTGTATACGTTCATTCTTACATTGCTATAAAGAACTACCTGAGACTGGCTAATTTATAAAGAAAATAGGTTTAATTGACTCACAGTTTCATAGGATGCACAGGAGCCATTGCTGGGGAGGCCTCAGGAAACTTACAATCGTAGTGGAAGGTGAAGGGGAAGCAAGTGCATCTAAATGGCAGGAGCAAGAGGAAGGGGGAGAGATAAGGAGGAGGTGCTACACACTTTCAAACAACTAGGTATCATGAGAACTCTATCATATGATAACAGAGCAAGGGGGAAGTCTGCCCCCATCATTCAATCACTTCCCACCAGGCCCCTCCTCCAACATTGAGAATTACAATTCGACATGAGATTTGGGTGGGGACAGAGGGCCAAACCATTTCACTTGTCCTCCAAAATGCTTCCCTGCCTAGTCTGTAGGTGGATGCCTTGAGTCAAGGGCCAGTTTATCTTGCCAAAATGTTAGTACTCTAGAACAGTATGTCTCAGACTTTAATGTGCATTTAAATCACCTGGGGATCTTGTTAAAATACACATTATGATTCAATTGGTTGGAAGTGGAGCCTAAGATTTTGCATTCTAACAAGTTCCTAGGTGATGCTGAAGCCCAAATTTGGAGTAGCAAGGCCTAGGCCATGTCATTCTTTCTCAGAATTTAAGTGCAAACAGTGTGAGTTCTATAAGAGGGACATTCTTGTTTCTTGAGCTTGTAGTCTGTTCTTTAGCACCTATTTCCCTTCTTAGGTCCTGCTCTAACCTAGGACAGTTGACAGTGTATGCCCCATTCCCATCTTAAGGAGACTCACAGTGGAATAATAGAGAAAATATAGAAAATACAGCATTAAGTATTATCCATTTTCAAATGACTCCATGCATGAGGTTTCCATTTGCTAATTTGAACTGTACTTGGCCAGGCCTAAGCCATTCTTTGTTTACTTCTAGCTTAAAGTGAAGGTTAGCTCTTGACATTCTTGGATAAATTTATGGAACAAGAGCTCTTTCTGTGCCTGTCTGTCTCTGTCTTTTCTTACTCTTTGCTTGTCTCTGTCTCTCTCACCCCCCGACACCCATCCCCACACACCTTCATATATGGACAAGAAATAATGAACGGGAATAAGGCCATCAAGTCCAACCATCCATACACAGAAATATCTCTCCATTAAAAAGCAAAACAAATTCCAGAGACAAATTTTTGCACAACATACACTCAGTTTACATGACCAAACTGAACACCAAGTTCCAGTTTGAAACATTTGAATTCAAGTCCAACAATTGCTAGCTGCTTTTATTTGCACAGTTAATCCATCCAATTTGGTGCTTTTCCTAGGAAAAAGAAAGAAAAATATTTGCCTCAAAGGTAAATTTGTGTCTGTCCTTTTATTGCACTAGAAAACTGCTGTATTAGATATCCTCTGCTACACAACAAATAACCCAAAATATAGTGGCTTAAAAGCAACCACATATTATCACAGTTTTTATAGGTCAGAAATCTGGGCATAGCTTAGCTGGGCTCTCAGCAACAGTTTCACACAAGGTAGTGAACAAAGCATCACCCATGGCTGTAGTCTCATCTGAAGGTTTGGTAGGAGAAAGGTTCAATTTCAAACTCAGTGACATGGTTATTGGAAGGATTCATTTCCTCATGGGCTGTTGGACTGAGGGCCTCAGATCCTTGCTGGTTGCTGGCTGAAGGCTTCCCTCAGTTCCTTGCCACAAGGCCCCTCCAAGTTTCTCTCCATATAGGCAGCTCACAATACTTTAGCTTTCTTCATCAGAATGGGTGACCGTGAGCAAGAGAGAGTGTCAACAAGAGAGAAAGGAGTAAAAGCAAGGCAGAAATCCTGGCCTTTTATTACCCAATCATGGATGTGGCATCACATCACTTCCGTCATATACTATTGGTGAGAAGCAAGTCGTTATGTTTATCTCACATGCAAGGGGACGGGATTAGAAAAAGGATGTCAAACCAAGATGCAGAGATTGTTGGAGGCCATCTCAAAGGGTGCTAATCATAGTGACCAAAGACTTGAAACTATACATTTTCTGGTTTTATCAATAAAGTTTAAGAATATTAGAAATAGAGTAATTCCAATTGATTTAATTATTGCCAGAAAGACACCTGATATTATCTGTCTTTACCTGTAACTACCTCCTTGCATTCTACTCCTATTCAGAACAAAACTCTGAGGATCAAGTACTGTAAAAGAGTTGGGACAGTCAACATCCCTTTCAAAGCCAACATTCAGGATTTTTTGTATTATTTCTGGGGTACTAGATATTATAGCTGTGCTGGAGTTGCTGGTTGACTGCATTTTAGGTAGTTTATAATTTTAGAAACTACAGGGGACAAGACAAAAGGTAAAATGGGATGGGCTTAAAAAATGTAGGATAATTTTTGTGTGTGCCAGCTTTCAATGTGATAGGAATTCCCTGCACCAATCTTCACTGCTCTTTTCTAGTACATGGCAATTGCTATAGTTAAAACTGCTAGTGAACAAAACTTCTTTTCTCTGTGGTGACTATGACCTATAAATCCTTAGGATGTCTTCCTATAGAATACTTTTTCTTCTTCCATTCAGCCTCTTCAGTGAATAATTGACAATATTCAGAAGGCAAAAGAAGAGCACTAAGGAAAAGAGTGTGTCTGTTTCTCTCTCTCCTCTCAGGATGGTGTATATCCAAGGAAAGATGATTATACTTTCTCTATTTACGCCACATTGGTCCTTGACTTATCCCTCAAAGAAAATTCTTCCTATCCTTCAAATGGAAGAATTTTTCCAATAGCTCTTGAGGAGCAGAATATGAACTTGGGTAAAGAAAACATGAACGGCAAGACTTTATTTTTAAGAAAATTTAATTCACAAGTACTTCCCATTCACTGGCCTAAAGAAGGGAAAATTTTTAGAAGCAGGAAGAGCAGGCTGTTTTGGTTTCCTAATGGGACTGAGCTGGGGAGGGGTTACCTGTGTCTTCAGGAATTCCTATCCCGTTCAAAGCTTTACTAGAGTCAGATCTGTAAGTAATGCTTTTCTTAGTTTTCCCTCTTCTAAAAAATTTAGGCTAGAATGATACTGCAGCTTCCTCAAGGAGAGAAACACAAATGTTGAGGTAGGAACTTGCCCTTGCCTGGGGTAGGCACCAGCAGAGGAAGAAGAAGAGATCAAATTTATATTTGAACTGTTCAAACATTTAAGGTTAAAGAGTTGAGTGTGAAGTGAAAATAAGATGAATCCCAGAGGCTAAGGGGTGCTATAACAGCCAGAAAAATCTGGCATATGTATTCTAGCTCTGTGACATTAGCCAAGCTATCAGATTTTCTGCACCTTAGTTTACTCACCCATACAATCTTATAATATCCCACAGGATTGTTGTTCATTTAAAATGGGATGAGGTATATAAAGCTCAATAACTCATGATCATTATTATTGTTGACTTGTTGATTAGGAGTGAGAACATATGATAGCCTCAGGTTTACTACTTCTGTGTGAAGATTACCTTTTATACACATTTTACTAAATCATTCATCCTCTCAAAATGTACTACATTTTACTAGAAAACTGGCATTGCTTTATGTCAGTTTCTCAACAGCAGCGTTACTGACATTTTGGACAAAATAAGCATTTGTTGTGGAGTGATATCTTGTGCATCATATTTTGTTTAGAAACAACCTGGGTCTCTACCCACTAGATGCCAATAGCTAGCACAATTTCCCCTGCTCTGCCTCAGTTGTGACATTCGGAAAACTCTCTAGACATTGCCAGATGTCTCCAGAGGATAAAATTGCTCTCCATTGAGAATCAGTGTTCCAGATTCTAGGGACAGAAAGACAAGTTAAGATGCCTGTAGAAGTCCAGAGGGCTAGGGAAAGGGGTGAGATAAAGATCCACAACCGGAAATAAAAATAGGTAATGAAAACCAGGAAAACAGATGAAATCACTATTTGAGAATGTGTAAGTTAAGAAAAAAATATACACCGATTAAGAATGGAACCCTGATGAATACTGCCAATGTAAGACTGCTTGTGTCCCTTTCAAATTCATTATCCCTCTCTTCAATGGTAATCAAGCTTGAAGTTCCATGGCCTTACGACCAAGTTTAGCCACTGGCATACAACGGGAGGTGATGTGTGTAGCTGTTGGGTCATTTCTAATTTAGAGATAAGCTGATTCACTTTGGAGGACATTTGGTCCTCTCACTGGCTGGAACACAGACAAGGCTGTGTCCCTGCTTCAGAGAAACAGATGAGAACAATTAGAGATGCCTCAAAAACAATATGAAAAGAGCCTGAGTCCAAAATCTTATGTGAATGGAAAATAAACTTATATCTTGTTTAATGTTTTGTGTCTGCATTTTGGCACCTCAACTAATACACAAATGTTTAAATATCAGGTAGAAAATAGGTTTTTATGCAAGAATCAGAGACTCAAAAATGTGAAGAGATCCAGAAAAGTGTGGTGTCATGGAAGTTAGAAAGCCTCAGGAAAGAAAAGGTAATCAACAGTACTATAGAGGCAAGTCTGGTTAGATGGGAGGTGGAAAGGTAACTTGACAAATGTTAATTCATTGATATCCTTAATGATAGCAAGTTCAGAAGAATGCTGAGAGCAGAAGTAAAATTTCAATGTAATGAGTCAAATGGAGATGTGAAATTGGATATGATTAATATAGGTAACACTTTTTCAACGTCTGAAAGAGAAGGGGAAGAACTAAACGTGAATTATTTGGGGAGGATAATGGATTCAAGGGAGGGTTATTTTCTCAACTTTTAAATTTGAAATAATTATAGATCCATAGGAACGTTCAATGTAACATACAAAAGATCCCAGGCAGTATCAAAACCAGAGAAAGGAATTTAGTAAAATCCATAAATTTTATTCAGATGTTATCCTTTATACATTCACTTAGGTGAGTGTATGTGTATGTGTGGCTCCATGAAATTTTATTAGATGTGTATCTTTGTGTAACCACCACCACAATCACAGCACAACATAAAAAAATACAACTGCGTGATAAGACTCTCTCTTGCTATCCCTTTATAGCAAGATATATATCCCTTTATACCCATCCCTTCTTCATCCCCAAACCTTTGCTATCACCAATTTTCTATAGATCCCCATAATTAGATTATTTCATGGAGTTTTTATAGGTGGAATTTGCTATATCCATATATTATCAGCTGGTTTTGCTTGCATAATTTCCTTTGAGCTTCATTCAAATTACTGTGTCCATTCATAGTGTGTTGCTTTTTTATTGCTGGATAGTATGACTGGACCACAGTTTGTTTAATCATCCACCCAGTGAAAGACACTTGGGTAGTTTCCAGTTTGGGACTCTTGTAATTAAATAATCATAAATAATTATGTGTAAAAATTACTTATTTACTATAAATAACAAATTTAACATCCATTTATAACAAAATCTCTCAGCACATGAGGACTAGAAGATACCTCTTTAACCTGATGAAGTTTATGTATGAAAAACCTAAAGCTATGCATCATGCTTAAATGATAAAAGACTGAAAGCTTTTCCATTGGGATTAGGACAGACAAGAATATCTCTTTTGGTACCCCTTTTAACTGTTTTGTATTAAAATTTCTAGCCAATGTCATAAGGCAAGAAAAAAAAAGTCATATAGATTGGAAAGGAAGAGGTCAGTCTTTATCGGAAAATATGATAATCTATATAGGAATCTCAAGAAATCTACAAAAAGGTCATAGACCTAATAAATGAGTTTAACAAGTTGTAGAATACAAAGTCAATATAAAAATTAATTGTATTTCTCTATATTTTGATAAACTATTGAAAACCAAATTCAAAAATCAAGAAAAATTGTAAGAGCATCTAAGAAGATGAAATACTTAGGAATAAATCTGACAAAAGATGAGCAAGACCTACACATTGAAAAGTTAAAATGTCTCTGAGAAAAATTAAAGAAAACCTAAATAGAGAGAAAGAGAGATCCTGTTTATGGATTAGAAGACGCAATATTGTTATGACATCAGTTCGCCCTCAAATTAATCTAAAGAGTCAATGTAATTTAATCAAAATCTGAACAAAACTTTTTTGGTAGAAATTTATGCTAATTTTAAAATGGATATGGGAATGATAAGCAAATAAAAGAGGCAAAATTATTTTGAAGGAGAAAAGCAAATTGAAGGACTCACGTTACCTGATTTTGAGACTCAATGTTAAACTACAGTGATTCAGACATCACTGTACTATGATAGTGATATAAAGATAAACCATTGGGCCAATGGAACAGAACAGAGGATCCAGAAATAGAACTGCACATATTTGATTATTTTTTAAAAATTAAAGTTAAATAACCACAGAAATGTGGTATATAAAAGAGTTTCTGCATACTCTCTACCAGCTTTCCTTAATGTTGGAATTTTACATAATTCTGAAAAACCAAGAAATTAACATTACTCAATACTACTAACTAAACTAGAGGCATTTATTGGGATTTCCCGTGTCTGCTTCAGGATCTAATTCAGGATCCTGTGTTTCATTTAGTTTTCATATCACCCTAGTCTCCTCCAGTCGGTGACAGTTCCTCAGCCTTTCTTTGTCTTTCATGATCTGAAGACTTTGAAATAATTCTGGTTAGTTATTTTGTAGAATATTCCTCAGTTTGGGTTTGTTTGATCTTTTGTCATGATTTTATTAAGGTTGTATATTTAAAAAAATACAGCAGAGGTGTTGTGCCTTTATCATTGCATCTTATCATGGGTACATGAGGTCTATATGTCCTATTACTGGCAATGTTAATGTTGATCACTTGATTAAGCTAGCATCTGCCAATTTTCTCCATGGCAAAATTACTATTTTAATCTTTATAACCAGTAATTATTTATTTTGAGAGAAAAACTCTGAGATTATAAAAATATTCTGTTTTTCTTTAAATGTTTGTCCACTAACCCTAGCATTTTGCCTGCAGCAATAATTACCCTGATCTTATAATAGTGATTTTCTATTTCTTTCATTTCTTCTACAGTTATAAATTGAAATTCTTCTGTAAAAAAGAACAGCTCCTTCTCTCTCTTCTCTTTATCTAATCATTGCTATTTATTTATATTAGCTTGGACTCCAGGATATTTATTTTATTCTTTGGGCTATGATCAATATTACTATTATTTATATTCTCAACTTTTTCCAGCTTTGACCACTGAAAGCTCTTTCAGACTGGCACCTGTGCCCTTTTAATATGGCTCGATTCCTTTATATCTATCTATCTATCTATCTATCTATCTATCTATCTATCTATCTATCTATCCATCCATCTTAGGGTTCTCCAGAAGGACAGGCCTAATGGGAGATTATATATCTGAAAGGGAGTTTATTAAGGAGAATATTGACTTGCATGCTCACAAGGCAAAGTTGCATGACAAGCTGGAGGAAGAAAACCAATAGTGACTCATTCTGAGTCCAAAAGCCTCAAAAGTAGGGAGTCCCACGGTGCAGCCTTCTGTCTGTGGCCAAAGGCCGAAGATCCCCCAGCAAGCCACTGATATATAAGTCCAAGAATCCAAAGGCTGAAGAACCTGGAGTCAGATGTTCAAGGGTAGGAAGCATCCAGCATGGGAGAAAGATGAAAGATAGACTCAGCAAGCCAGCTTATTGCACCTTTTCCCACCTGCTTTATTCTAGCCATGCTGGTAGCCGATCAGATAGTGTCGACCCAAATTGAGAGTTGGATCTTCCTCTTCCAGTCCACTGACTCAAATGTTAATCTCTTCTGACAACACCCTCTCAGACACACCCAGAAACAATGCTTTACCAGCTCTCTAGACTTCCTTCAACCAAGTTGACACCTAATATTAACCATCATACTATATCTATCTCGTAGGTATGTATGTATGTATGTATGTATGTATGTATGTATGTATGTATCTATCGATCTATCGATCTATCTCTCTATCTATCTATCTATCTTTCTATCTGTCTGTCTGTCTATCATCTCTATGTGTGTTTTTATATTATGGGATCATCAATGCCTTAGTTATATCTTGTATTTTCTCTCACTCAGTGTGAAATCAATCACCTTTCTATAAGGCCCTGATTCCTTTTATTGGAGAATTATTTCTAAAAATCAAGATTCTTCTTCTAGGTATGCTCATTGCTCTTGGGACATCCCTGCTTATAGGGGACAGATATAGGAAATAAATTCATGCATACAGACATATCAGTTTTTATTTCTATCTCTTTCTCTGGCAATCCAACTGCAATCCAGAATAATGGAGTTCCTCCTTTCCTTATTTGTAACTTTTTTCTTCACAGAGAGAAACATGGTTCTCATTATTTACAACATAGTTACTTATTGATCCAACCCTTCTATACATATAAAGTAGTTTTAAATTGTTATTCTATAGCACTGTGAGAAGCAAATTTACAAACTACGATACAATGTTTACACAAAATTATTTTTTGTCTTTAGTCTTTATAAGTATCTAGTCAAAATACTGTTATCCAACTTAAGTCAGCTCATTTTCTCCACCACATACATGTAACCATAGTATGGTTACATGATTCTTTGTAAAAGAGTTAGATTCATTTGTTTTAGTTCGCATTCTATCTTGAGTTCCTCTCAATTTTGTTATCTCATAAAAATTTGGATTCTCCTAAATTTGTATTTTTAAATTTTTATAGGTACATAGTAGGTGTATATATTTATGAGGCACTTGAGATGTTTTCATACTGGCAGACAATGTGAAATAATCACATCATGGAGAATGGGGTATCTATCCCCTCAAACCTTTATCCTTTGTGTTACAAACAATCTAATTATACTCTGAATTATTTTAAAATGTACAATTAAATTATTACTGACTATAGTCACCCTGTTGTGTTATCAAATAGTAGGTGTCATTCTTTCTTTCTGAGTATTAGTTTTGTAGCCATTAACCATCTCCCCACTCCACTACACTTCCCAGCCTCTGGTAACCATCCTTCTACTACCTATCTCCATATGTTCAATTGTTTCTATTTTTAGATCCCCGAAATAAGTGAGAACATACGATATATGTCTTTCTGTGCCTGTTTTGTTCACATAGCATAATGACATCGAGCTCCATCCATGTTGTTGCAAATGACAGAATCACATTCTTTTTTATGGCTGGATAGTACTCCATTGTGTATATGTACCACATTTTCTTTATCATTTTGTTGATGGATACAGGTTGCTTCCAAATTTTGGCTACTGTGAATAGTGCTGAAACAAACTTGGGAGTACAGATATCTCTTCAATATATTAATTTCCTTTCTTTTGGGTATATGCCCAGCAGTGGGCAAAATATTCATATATTTTTCTCATTTTTTGGATCAGATCATTACTTTTTTTTCTGTAGAGTTGTTCGAGTTCCTTATATATTCTGGTTATTAATCTCTCATCAGATGAGTAGTTTGCAAATATTTCTTCCCATTCCTTGGATTGTCTCTTCACTTTGTCAATTGTTTCCTTTGCTGTGCAGAAGCTTTTTAACTTGATGTGATCCCATTTGTTCATTTTTCTTTTGGTTGTCTGTGCTTCTGAAATATTACCCAACAAGTTTTTGCCCAGCCTCTAATCCCAGCACTTTGAGAGGTCAAGGTGGGCTGATCACTTAAGGTCAGGATTTCGTGACCAGCCTGGCCACCATGGTGAAACCCTGTCTTTACTAAAAATACAAAAATTAATCGGGCATGGTGGCATGCTCCTGTAGTCCCAGCTACTCAGGAGGCTGAGGCAGTGAAATGGCTTGGACCCGGGAGGCAGAAGTTAAAGTGAGCGGAGATTGAGCCACTGCACTCTAGCCTTGGAGACAGAGTGAGACTCTGTCTCAATAAAAAAAAAAAAAAAAAGAAAAACCAGAAATTTTTGCCCAGACCAATATCCTGGAGGTTTTTTCCGATGGTTTCTTGTTCTTGTAATAGTTTTGTGGTTTGAGGTCTTATATTTAAGTCTTTAATGCATTTTTATTTGATTTTTATATAGGATGAGAGATAAGAGTCTAGTTTCATTCTTCTGCACAAGGATATCTCAGTTTCCTCAGCATCATTTATTGAAGAGAGTATCTTTCCCCTGACATATGTTCTTAGCACCTTTGTCAAAAAGGAATTCAGGGCAGATGTGTATATTACCTTCTGGGTTCTCTATTCTGTTTCATTGGTCACTGTGTCTGTTTTTATGCCAGTGTCATGCTGTTTTGATTACTGCAACTCTGTAGTATAGTTTGAAGTCAGGTAATGTGATTCCTCCAATTTTGTTCTTTTTGCTTAGAATAGCATTGGCTATTCTGATTCTTTTTTTGTGGTTTCATATAAGCTTTAGCATTGGTTTGTTTTCTGTTTCTATGAAGAATGTCATTAGTATTTTGATATTGATAGTGATTGCATTGAAACTGAAGATCACTTTGGGTAGTATGAGCATTTTAACAATATTGAGTCTTCTAATCCATGAACATAGAATTTTTTTATTTTTTTGATTACTTCTTTAATTTCATTCATCAATGTTTTATAGTTTTTGTTATAGAAATCTTTCACTTCTTTGGCTAATTCCTAGGTATTTAATGTTATTTGTGGCTATTGTAAACGGGATTAAATTCTAGATTTCTTTTTCATATTGTTTGTTGTTGATATATAGAAATGCTACTAACTTTTGTATGTTGTTTTTGTATTTTGCAACTTTACTGAATTTGCTTATCATTACTAATAGTTTTTTAATGGAATCTTTAGGTTTTTCCATAATGGATTTTTTTGCGGATTCTTTAGGTTTTTCAAAATATATTATCATATCATTTGCAAACCAGGATAATTTGACTTCTTGAATTTCAAATTGGATGCACTTTAGTGTTTTTGGTTGTCTATCTGCTCTAGCTAGGACTTCCAGTACTGTGTTGAACAACAGTACTAACTGCTGTTCACAGTGGATCTTTGCCATGTTCCAGATCTTAGAGGAAAGGATTTCAGTTTTTCCCTGTTTAGTATGATACTAGCTGCGGATCTGTCATAATGGCTTTTGTTATTTTGAGGTATGTTCCTTCTATCCCTAGTGGTTTGAGACTTTTTATCATAAAAGAATGTTGAATTTTATCAAAAGCTTTTTCAGCATCAATTGAAATGATTCTATGGGTTTTATCCTTCATTCGATTGACATGAAGTATCACATTGATTGATTTGCATATGTTAAACCATCCTTGGATCTAGGAATAAATCTTACTTGGTCATAATAAGTAATCTTTTAAATCCAATGTGAATTTGATTTGGCAGTATTTTGTTGAGAATTTTTGCATCAATATTCTTCACAGATATTGGCTTGGGGTTTTTTGTTTGTTTGCTTTTTGATGTGTCTTTGTCTGGTTTTAGTATCAGGGCAATTTTCTCTATATATCTGGGTGCTCCAGTGTTGGGTGGATATATATTTAAACTTGCTATATTCTCTTGTTAAATTGACTTATCATTATACAGTGGCATTCTTTGTCTTTTCCCATAGTGTTTGTCTTGAAATCTATTTTGTCTGATGCAAGTATAGCTACTCCTGCTCTTTTTGGGTTTCCATCAGTATGGAATATCTTTTTTCCATGCCTTTATTTTCAATCTATGTGTGTCTTTATAGGTGAAGTGTGTTTTTTAGACAACAGATCAATGACTTTATTTTATCCATTTCGTTACTCTATGTCTTTTGATTGTAGAATTAAGTCTATTTACATCCAATGTTATTATTGATAAGTAAGGACTCACTTCATTTTGTTATCTGCTTTCTGGTTATTTTGTGGTCTTCTCTTCCTTCTTCCTTCCTGTCTTCTTTTTAGTGAAGGTGATTTTCTCTGGTGATGCAATTTCATTTCTTTCTTTTTGCTTTTTTGTGTATCCATTGTATGTTTTTTGGTTTGAAGTTAACATGAGGCTTGCAAATACTATCTTATAATCCATTATTTTAAGCTAATAACAACTTAACAGTGTTTGCATAAACAAAGAAGCAAAAAGAAAATAAAGACTCTACGCCTTACCTTTGTCCCCCCCACTTTTTAACATTTTGTTTCTATTTTTACCTTATTGTACTTTCTGTGTCTTGAAAAGTTGTTGTAGCTATTATTTTTTATTGGTTCATCATTTAGTCTTTCTACAAAGAATAAGAGTAGTTTACACACCACAGTTATAGTATTATAATACTCTGTTTTTCTGTGTGCTTACTATTATCAATGAGCTTTGCACCTTCAGGTGATTACTTATTGCTCATCAACATCCGTCTCTTTCTGATTAAAATACTCCCTCTAGCATTTCTTGCAGAAAAGGTCTAGTGTTGATGAAATCCCTCAGCTTTTGTTATCTGGTTAAATATTTCTCCTTCATATTTGAAGAATATTTTAAACAGGCATACTATTCTAGGATAAAAGTTTTCCTGTTTTTTTTTTTCCTTCAACACTTTAAACATGTCATGCCACTCTCTGTTGGCATGTAATGTTTCCACTGTAAAGTTTCCTGGATTGTCTTGATACCTGTAGATGTTCTTCTGTGTCCAAGCATTGAAGAGATAGGTATTTATTATAGCCTTGGAAGTCTGGGCTTATTTGTACCTGTTCTTCTTAGGAAAGCTTTCCAGTTATTCAAAAGGAGTTGGATGTTATAACCTAAGCCATATCTACTTTAGGAGGCACCCAAGCCCAGTAACACTGTCGTTCTTGCAGACTCATAGAGGTACTGCCTTGATGGTCTTGGACAGGATCTGGAAGAATTCTCTGTATTACCAGGTAGCAGCTCTTGTTCTTTTTCCTTACTTTCTCCTAAGCAAACAGAATCTCTCTCTTTCTGAGTCACATGAAACTGAGGGTGGAGTGACACAAGCACCCCTGTAGCCACTACCATTGTGATTGTGCTAGGTCAGACCTGAAGCCAGCACAACATTGGGTCTCATGCAAGACCTGCTGTAATCACTCCTTGGCTACTGCCTATGTTCACTCAAGGCTCTGGGGATCTACAATAAGCAGATGGCAAAACCAGCCAGGACTGTGTCCTTCACTTCAGGATGGTGAGTTCCCCCAGACCCCAGGCAGGTTCAGATATGCTGTCCAGTAACTAGGGACTAGAGTTAGAAACCTTAGAAGTCTACCTAGTGTTTTACTGTACTGTGCCTGAGCTGGCACTCAAACCATAAGATGCTGTCCTTCTCACCATTTCCTCCCCTTTCCAAAAACAGAGGAGCCTTACCCCATGGCCACCACCACCACTGGCCCATAGGAGTGTTCTACCTGATATTCCCTTAGGAATATCTTAAGTCAACTTGTGGTGAATTCTGTCTGGCCTAGGAATCTGTCTTCAGAGCCGTGCACTCCCCTCTGCCCCAGGGGTGTCAAGAAATGCAATCCAAGAGCCAAGTTCTGGAATCAGGGATCCCAAGAATCTACTTGGTGCGCTACCGCTTTGTGGCCAAGCTTGTATGTATGGTGCAAGACAAAGTCCCTTTTACTTTTCCTTCTGCTTTTCTCAAGCAGAAGGAGTCTTGTCATGTAGCTGCTGTGGCTGATTATGTGCTGAGTCTCACCTGAAGCCAGCAAGTCTCAGAGGCTCACCCAAGGCCCTGGATGTAGTACCTGGTCATCACTACTGTTTATTCAGGGCCCAAGGACTCTTCAGTTAGCAGATGATGAATGCTGCCAGGACTGAGTAATTCCCTTCAAGGCAGCAGGTTCCCTTTTAGCCCAGGGTGTGTCTAGAAATGTCCTCCTCGAACTAGGGCCTGGAAAGGGGGCCTCATGACTCTGACCCATTCTCTATCCTGCTGTGGCTAAGCTGGTATCCAAGATGCAAGACCAAGTCCTCCCCACTCTTCTCTCTCTTCTCCTCAAGCAGAAGGAAGGGGTCTCTTTGGACCTGCAAGTTCTGCAGCCTGGGCTTAGGGGAGGACCGATGCCAGTACTCTCTTAGCCATCCATGCTGTTGTTTCAGTAGGTCATGTGCTCCCCAGTCCACTGTCTCTGGGGTTAGTTTAGCATCGGGACTCTCTTAGGAGTTGCAGTCCTTGTGGCCTAGACTGTCTTTTGGGTTTATTTAGAGCCCAAGAGCACTTTTGCCCTCGGTGATGAGGTTTGTGGTAACTCAAGTTCCCTCCTGTGGGATCTGTGATTCCCCTCTGGCTAGGACTGGTTTAAATGCTCCCTCCATGGGTGAGCATCAGCAGAGTTTGGTCTGGTTTTTCTTTCTGCTGTAACACATCAGCACTGAGTCCAACGTCTCAATTGCTGTGCTGCCTTCCCCAGTGCACAGAAATGCTCTCTGTACCCCACCACTGCTATTGGGGTGGGGGATGGGGGAAGCTTGGGAAGTTTGGTGTTGGTAATTCAAGACTTTTTTCTTCCTCTTCAGTGCCTCTTTTAACAATATAAAGTTAAAACCAGATACTGTGAGTACTCAGTTAGTTTTTGGTTCTTATGAAGGTGATTTTTTCATGTAGATAGTTGTTAAATTGGTGTCCTTGCAGGGAGGACAATCAGCAGAACCTTCTCTTCTACCGTCTCGCTTTGCTTCTTCTCTCTGAAATTTGATCTATAGATTCAATGCTATCCTTTTCAAAATCCCAGTAAACTTTTGATTTAAAAATTTATATCAAAATCAAATGAGCTGAAATAGCCAAAACAATTTTGGAAAACAAGAACAAAGTAAAGTTGGAAAAACACATTATCCAATTTCAAAACTTCTTATAAAGCTACTGTAAGTAATGCAGTACGGTACTGATGAAAGGATAGACATGTAGCTCAATGAACAGAACAAACAAGGCTAGTCACAGACCTAAAATAGGGTCAATTGATTTTGTTTTTCTTTTGAGACAGTGTCCGGCTCTGTCACCAAGGCTGGAATGTGATGGTATGATCTTAGCTCACTGCAACCTCTGCCTCCTGGGCTCAAACCATCATCCCACCTCAGCCTTCTTATTAGCTGGGACTACAGGTGCACACCGCCATGCCTGGCATATTTTTGTATTTTTGGTGGAGATAGGTTTTCACCATGTTGTCCACGCTGGTCTGGAACTCCTGGGCTCAAGCAATCTTCCTGCCTCGGCCTTCCAAAGTGCTGGGATTACAGGTATGTGCCACCACACTTGGCCGAGTCAACTGATTTTTGACAAAAGTGTCAAGGGCAATGAATAGTCTCCTCAAGAAACAGTGCTGGAGCAATTTGATATCCATATGTAAAATGAATGAAACTTGATATAGATTTCATAACTTATACAAAAATTAACTCAGAATGGATAGTAGCTCAAAATATAAATATAAAACTATAATATTTGAAAAACAAACTATAAAAATAATCCTAGTAGCTTTGAGTTAAGCAAAAACAAAAAAAAATTAAGTATGTACAAAGCACACAAGAAAAAGTTATTAAGTTGGACCCAATGAAAACAAAAATATTTTGCTCTTCCTGAGAAATTGTTAAGAATATAAAAAAGCAAGTCATAAACTGGGAGAAAATGTTTCTAAAACATATTTTGGTCAAAATAAATCTATCTAAAATATTTAAAGACCTCTTGCATCTCAATAATAATAAGACAAACAACCCGATATGAAATGGACAAAAGATTTAAAGAGACATTTCACTGGAAAAGATCTATACATGTTAACTTGGCACATGAACAATTTATTAATATCATTTACTATTAGAGAAACACATTTTTTTTAAACTTTTGTTTTAAGTTCAGGGGGTACATGTGCTGGTTTGTTACATGGTTAAATTGTGTGTCATAGAAGTTTGGTGTAGAGATTATTTCATCACCCAGGTTGTAAACATAGTACCCAACAGGTAGCTTTTCTATCCTCATGCTCTTCTACCCTTCACCCTCAGGTAGATCCCAGTGTCTATTGTTCCCTTCTTTGTGTCCCTGTTTACTCAATGTTTAGCTCCCTATTATAAGGGACAACATGCAGTATTTGGTGAGCACGGCAAATTAGTATCACAATGGGATGCCTTATAAGTGTCTAAATTAGAAAGACTGCATGCAAAACAACTAGAACGCTCATACACTGCTGATGTTACACTAAAACGATAAAGTTTATTTAGAAAACTTATAGCAGTTTCTTAAAAGTTAAATGTATACCTACTGCACAATGCAAGGATTTCACTCCAAGATATTTATGTGAAATAAATAAAAGCATTTGTCTCCACATAACTTGTACACAAATGTTCATAGCAGCTTTACTTATAATAGACAAAAACTGAAAACTACCCAAATGTCCATCAAAAGAGAATAGACAAATTGTGTTATATCCACACAATACTTATTACTCAACAATAAAACTAAATGAGCTATTGATACATGGAATAATAGGAATGATTTCAAGATAATTATGCCAAATATAAGAAATAAGAGAAAGAAGTATATAATTTATTCCATTTACATAAAATTCTAGAAAATGCAAATTACACCTATCTATGGTGTCAGAAAACAGATCAATTATTGACATGCATTGAGGAGTTTGTGGAAGTTGAAAGTGGGAGGTGGGGATGGGGGAGGAAACCTTTAATGCTGATAGATATGTTTATTATATTATTTTTATGATTTCATGCATGCATACATATGTCAAGGCTTATCAGTTTTGGTACTTTAAATATATATAGCTTAATGTATCTCAAATATAACTAGATAAGACTCTAAAATCAAAATAAGCAAAATACAAAAGCTCTTCATCATATCAAAGACTCACTGGGATGCTGGGGAGCCAGGTCTGGAAAACAGGAAGGAACCAGGAAAGTTTGGCAGCTAAAAATACAAGTGAGGTCATGTAGTTAGCGCCATTTGATTATAAAGCTTAAAGCAAACCACAACCATTGTGCTCTTATTATCACCACTGTGGGGCCCCAGCTCACAGCCATTATGAATTATCTAATAATCTCTGTGTCACCCCTAGCTGGGGCATCCCATTGGCATGCCACAATCATATCTCAGGGCACTAGCCTCCAGACAGCTGGGAAATGGAGAATATCTTCTTCCTTTGCTTCTGTAGTGGGAGCTGTGATCCTACCTCTCACTATGAACTACACCAAGGGACATTTCTCTACACATAGGAAACATTTTCATTCTGAGTAGCCAAGACAAGATAAAAGAAAAAAAAAAAAGACAAATGACTCTCTAGGCAATCACATGACTCATAATTTCAGAAGCCATAAGAAGCCTTCGAGTCTTAGGTCTCTCTGACTTATTCCTGCATATATAGCTTTCTGCATCACAGACTTCTGAGTCTAGTTAGCTAGTGACAGAGATGATCTTCCCAGTTCCAATCCCTCTGTTATTTACACACTGTGCATTTTCATTTGCAAGATTTTCTCCTTCAGTTCCCTGTGATGTGCTACTGTAGTAGATATGTAATCTTAGAGAGTGTAGGAGTAGATTAAACTTTTCTTTTCCTTATGTCTTTTTTTCTAACCCCTTCTGTTCTTGGAAGGATCCAGCTCATGCTTCTCATTTTCCCAGTTACTATACTCAGCACTGGTCCAACTCTCCCTCTAGTGGTAATTTGTTTCATCTGCCCATAGTTACCTAAAAGTGTATGCTTTAGATTGTTGGCATTCAAAAGTTTGACTGCTATTCATAATAAAAAATAAATTGTATATCTCCGCACCACTCATACATTCATATATAACTAAAATAAAAATTTCACAAAACAGTGTTTCCCTAAATTTGTGGAGTATACTGTGGCATTTTCTATTCGATTCTACTTTCCTTTAGAAAATTATGTTAGTTTTACCCACTGAATTCAACCACCAACAAACTGCAACCCATGCTTTGAAAAACCATGCTTTAGACTATTATTAAAACTGTATTAAGCTTGTGATCTGCAAATTGGTATTTCTCCCAAATAGAGACACAGAGACAAGCACACAAAAGCTTCCTATGACCAAATATCTGATGACCTGCAAACCTTTTTTTATTTTTCTTTTATTACTTCTTTTATTTTCCTAACACATTTGCATATAATGACTTGGAAAAATCTTGCAGTGAAGAAACCAGCGTAAGTTTGCATAATTCAGTGTTTGCTTAATTTAATCATGGAAGGAGTATTTCCAAAATATACACATACAACAAAATTAAACAAATCTAGAAGTAGCTAATGAAACTCCTAAAACGACTATACCAAGGGATGAGATTTTGAGAAATTCTGCTTTATACATGAGAAGAAAATTCACAAATAAATCTCAATGCCAAATATACACACAAAACTTAACAAAGATTTATACAGGTAGGCAATGGCATCCTGGAGGTGTACCTTAAAAGCAACTTAAGAAGAATAGACAAATATGGTTTGAGGGTAGGAATTTTGGAGGTAAAGAGGAAATAACTCTATTAAAGCTAAAAGGGCGAATTATGAAGTTATATCCAGGGATGTTAGGAAATAGAGTAGCTTGGTTTAGCTAACTGTTATCCAGATGCTCTTCGGGCCTGCTATTGCTATCAAGTGATTTTGTCTCCTGCAGTCCAGATGGAGAGTAAAGTCAGTGGTAGAGGGCACCATTAGGGGCCCAGGAGCTTATGAGGGAGGATTTGCTGATCCAACTGGGAAAAATATTTTGTCCAATTCATTAACTCACAGACAGTGACTAGTAGAAATGCAAATCTCAACATGTTAGATACATAATTTTATACACAGGTTAGGATTGGGTAAATGCAGTAAGAGTAGTGAGCACAGAAGCCAGTTGGACAACTTTTGGAAATCTGAAGAACAGTCCAAGGTGATACGATCCCTGGGGCAATATAACAATATCTAAGGAAAGAAATCTAGGTCAGAAAACAAGCCAAGGCCAGCAGGAGAGGCTTACTCGGACAACAGTTGTGTTCTCTGCAGCAAACACTTCCTGGAGTAGCTTTCTGCTCCCCTTCTCTGAGAGCAGGCTGTCACCCACAAGTCCTGCTTAAGAGGCAGGTGTAGCAACCATAATAAGAAGACTCAAATTTTTGGTCCAGGGGACTGGACTGTGGTGAACACCCAGTCTTAGCTGGACTAAACATATATTTTTCTAAAAAGGAATTTGTTCACCAAGAATATAATAAAGGTTTTGAATCCTTGGAGTGAAAATCTGGTAATGGATTATCCATGTTTCATTACTCTGTTTGCACTACAAAAGCAAGCAAACAGATTGGCTGAAAGAGTATGAACCAGATGCAGTGAAATTAGCAGAGACAAGAGAGAAAAGGAATGAGAGAATAATTTAATTTCCTAACTTTGCTCCTTTTTTCCCTAGTTCCTCGTGAAACTTAGCTATATGCCTAATCTTGGGTACATTGAGATAAACCCTTGCCCTTCCAAAATCATCTTCTCTAATGTCAGTAAGTTAGAATGCATGTCAATGTCTTATATCCAAATAACCTTAACGAAATCAGCCTGAAAGAAGCCTGCATCCTATCTCAGGCAAGACACCTTTGAGCTGTCTGCACCCCAGTGAGAGTATGAATTTAAGAAGGAAATTGTGGAGAATTCAAATACTAGATATAACACAAAGTGTCTCACACAAATTATAAGCATCGGGGGCCAACACACAAGCTGGGTCACTCCTACCTTCTTTTCCAGGAATCCTGGAGGAGTCGTTTTTAGAGATAGAAAATAAGAAATTACAAGTGTTAGGGAGAGGGACGTTTTTATTAACTGTGTCTGGAGAAGTACAGGTCTGGACTGGCTGGAAGGAATTAAATTATGGAGGGTTCCATGGGACAGAATGGATACAGAGGAAGAAGACGCAGAAATTGCCTGCCTACCTCTTCTGGACTTCTAGACAGAAAGGCTTATGAAAGTTCACCAGAGAAAGAAAATTTACAAAACTCGTTCAGGGAACAAAATATTCATGAATAAAGACTATGAATTAAGCAAAAGATTCTTGTGATTAGTATCTCAGGTATTTACATGTTGATCTAGGTGTAGTAGATATTGTTAATTGATTTAATAACAGCTATTCACCTCTAATTTTGATAACGAGACCCCATTTTCATAGGAAAACAGTATGTTCAGTCACATGGGGATAAATCCTGATTGGTCAAAGTAAATTCTGGTGATCCCAATCCCTTTTCTGGTAGTTGATTTGAGAACTGCAACCCATCTTTGGCCAGTGAAATGTAAGATTATGTCCACTAGAGGTTTCTCCCTAATAAGAAAGAATGTATGAGAAGAAAGTCTTATTTTTCTCTCTTCTTTGCTTCTTTATTGCATTGAAAATTGTCATATCAGGATATGATACTTAGGCTGCTGTGGCCATTTTGCATCAAAGAGGGAAAGACCAAGATTATCATAGAGAGGTCAACCTCAAGTCCTGATATTCTTGAGCTTTTGTCAAACCCTAGAAAACCCTGTTGTCAGATTTCTTAAGTGAGTCATTACATCTCTATGTTATTTAAACTGCTTATGGTTGGATATTCTGTCACAGACAAAAGCATCAAAATTGGTAAAACAGGTGAAGGGAAGCAGATGCATCTAGTGAAGGGAAGAATAAAAAGGCCAAAGTCCTATATTAAGCAAAAGAGCAGAAGATGCTAGTGCTGAAGGTACCAGTATAAACATAACATTCCTGGCTGGGCACAGTGGTTTACACTTGTAACCCCAGCACTTTAGAAGGTCAAGGCAGTTGGATCACTTGAGCTCAGAAGTTTGAGACCAGCCTGGACAACATGGTGAAACTGCATCTCTCCAAAAATTACAAAAATTAGCTGGGCGTGGTAGTGCACATGTGTGGTCCCAGCCACTTGGGAGGCTCAGGTGGGAGGATCTCTTCAGCCTGAGAGGTCAAGGCTGCAGTGAGCTGAGATTGCACCACTTGCACTCCAGTCTGGGTGACAGAGTGAGACCCTGTCTCAAAAATAAAAAAAATAAAAATAAAAAGAGATTCCTAATTGTGTGAGCATTGTCGGCCCCAAATCAGAGCCTACAATGTGTGTACGCAAAGGAAGGAGACAGGGAAATGTTTTAACTTGGGTGGGAGTGGTGGTGTTAATGTGCTATTCTTGAAGGTACTGGTGGCTTTTGATTCATGTCAAAGGCATGATATATTGAATCTAACATACACCCTAAATCTGCTTATGTACACCAATGAGGGGCAAGCCATTTGTGGCCATAGTACTAGTCTGATAGTATTAGACAAATTGTCACTCAATTGAGAAGTTCCTGGTCTATAACTTGGTATGTTAAAGTTTAATGCTTTGTAAATAACTGTATATATGTATGTAATATGTATATTACATGCTTTATATCATATGTTACAGATTGTTAGATCCAAGAGTATCATTACATATATTTAATTCAACTGGAAAAGAACCTACAAGCACTAAGTCTGGAGATACCAGAAATAGAGTTCAAAGTTTTATTTCAGGGCAAAGATCTTGGGGGTAGTGAAAAACAAGAACAAATCATTAGCAAAGCTGGAATGAGAAAACCTGGTCAAGAGTGAATGTTTCAAACAAATTGCTTCAATACCAGCTGGTGTTTGCAAATCTTCTTGGGCTGAAATGAACATTCTGGATTTGTCTTTCTTAAAGAACAAGGGACAGCATGTATCCGTAGGTCAGGAGAGGTATAGTAGAAATCTAAGCCTAGTTTACTGACTTCCAGTCCAATTCCCTTTGCACTTCACCCTTATTGCTGAGCTGAAGCTATAGACATGGATAATAATGGTGATAAATAAGTGAGTTCCCAAAATGAGAACCAACACTGGAAAGACCCCAAGGCTTCCCATAACAAACTTCCTGCTGTGTTCAAAATTCCTTCTGTTTCACTTCCCTTTTAAACCACCTTGAAGCTAAAAGCCATGGGTTTCTACCCATGTTAAAGGCATCAGCCCTCCTGGCAGAAAGTACTGAGAGCTGTCAGTATGCATACACAAATAGACCTTATTTTCTTGAGTAAATACTATTGCTTATCAAGTCACTGGCTCACTATTCTTGTGTATAATATTATTTTTCATTCCTGATTTGACAGCAATGAAATGGCAGCAAAGAAACCTTTTATACATGGAACAATTTTACCTGTCATACTCATCACTTTCTCTTTTTGTCTACAGGCTTCCCATGGATGTGACCCTCTCCTAGGGAATGCTATAACTTTTAAATTAAGAAAAGGTAATTGATCTTAGTGTAGTTTGATTTTATTTTCTTTTTATTGTATTTAGAAAAAACTATGTCAATGGGAGATATGCTGTCTTCTCTTTCCTTCTAAATACATGCATCCAGCCCTCCTCACCAATGTAAGGGACTTTAAAGAGAACAACCTATGAAAACATGTTTTTTTCATGATGGACAGAAGAAGCAAGAAACATATACTTGCTGAGCTATCGAAACAACCTGGGACTACGGCAGTTAGCATTGCATTTATCTAATTAGGACAATATACCATAGATCTATCTTCACTACTTTCACAGGATGGAGAACATGGTCACCCATACAGCCTAGAAGAGCACTGGAGGAGCTATTAACACTCTATCTTTAACACTCTATATATTAGGCAAATGGTGGGCTGGACTGCTCTGTCATCCACTTTAAAACCAGTGAAGGTGTTGGAGGACAGGATACTAGGGGCCATTGTCATTATTTGTTTTTTAATCATGCTACCTTCAAATAGGCTTCTTTTCCTTTTTTAATGCATGGGATTAAAAATTCTCTTTTTCTTTTTTTTTCGAGACAGATTATCACTTTGTGGCCCAGGCTGAACTGTGCAATCTTGGCTCACTGCAACCTCTGCCTCCCGGGTTCGAGCAATTCTCCTGCCTCAGCCTCACAAGTAGCTGGGATTATAGGCACATGCCACCACGCCCAGCTAATTTTTGTATATTAACAGAGACGGGTTTCACCATGTTGGCCAGGCTGGTCTCGAACTCCTGACCTCAAGTAATCTGCCTGCCTCAACCTCCCAAAGTGCTGGGATTACAGACATGAGCCACTGAGCCCAGCCCTGGATTCAAAAGTTCTTAATTCTTCCAGGGGAACAGTAAGAATATCTTGAAAGTCCTACTACACCTATTAAAGAAATTCCATTTATATTTTAAAATATTCTCACAAAGAAAGCTTTAGGTCCAGAGTTTTCAAGAGTTGTACAAACTACCAAGAAACAGATATTTCTAATACTATACAAGCTGTTTTAGGGAATAAAGAAAAAGCAAACCCTAACTATGTGACAGATAATAATAGAAAAAATCTCCACCAAAAGTACTAAATGGACATATAGTCAATTTTCAGGTGGGTCAGGGTTCCTCTTTTATTGCAGATAGGCAGCCTGTCTTGGAACAGGTATAGGGAACTTGCCAAACATCAATTTATACACTGCCCATTCATCTTATCTATTTATTTGAGAATGAAAATCCCTGCATAAACATTGCCAGATTAAGCAAACATATGATATTTGGGACACACTTATACTAAGCAACTATTTGCTGGTCACCTACATTTAAGTTTAACTGGGACTGTGCTTTTATTTTATCTCACAAACCTACATATGCAGCAATACTGAGTTGCCCCAGGTCCCTGTAGATGTCTTCCAGCATTCTGTGCCTGTTCAAATGAGGGCATTTGGCCTATTACTCCATTTTTACACAAGATATAAAGCTAGGAATGTGACGTCAGTGATGTTGAGAGGTGACAGCATGCTGGCAGTCCTCACAGCCCTCGCTCGCTCTCAGCACCTCCTCTGCCTGGGCTCCCACTTTGGTGGCACTTGAGGAGCCCTTCAGCCCACCGCTGCACTGTGGGAGTCCCTTTCTGGGCTGGCCAAGGCGGGAGCCGGCTCCCTCAGCTTGCAGGGAGGTGTGGAGGGAGAGGCGCGAGCGGGAACCGGGGCTGCAGGCGGTGCTTGCGGGCCAGCTGGCCTTCCGGGTGGGCGTGGTCTTGGCGGCCCCCTCACTCGGAGCAGCCGGCCGGCCCTGCCGGCCCCGGGCAATGAGGGGCTTAGCACCCAAGCCAGCGGCTGCGGAGGGTGTACTGGGTCCCCCAGCAGTGCCAGCCCACCGGCGCTGCGCTTGATTTCTCACCAGGCCTTAGCTGCCTTCCCGCGGGGCAGGGCTCGGGACCTGCAGCCCGCCACGCCTGAGCCTCCCACCCCCTCCATGGGCTCCTGTGCAGCCGGAGCCTCCCCGACGAGCGCCACCCCCTGCTCCACGGCACCCAGTCCCATCGACCTGAGGAGTGCGGGCACAGGGCGCAGGACTGGCAGGCAGCTCCACCTGCAGTCCCGGTGCAGGATCCACTGGGTGAAGCCAGCTGGGCTCCTGAGTCTGGTGGAGATGTGGAGAACCTTTATGTCTAGCTCAGGGATTGTAAACACAGCAATCAGCACCCCGTGTCTAGCTCGAGGTTTGTGGATGCACCAATCGACACTCTGTGTCTGGCTGCTCTGGTGGGGCCTTGGAGAACCTTTGTGTCCATACTCTGTATCTAACTGATCTGATGGGGACGTGGAGAACCTTTATGTCTAGCTCAGGGATGGTAAACGCACCAATCAGCGCCCTGTCAAAACAGACCACTCGGCTCTACCAATCAGCAGGACGTGGGTGGGGCCAGATAAGAGAATAAAAGCAGGCTGCCCGAGCCAGCAGTGGCAACCCGCTCGAGTCACCTTCCACGCTGTGGAAGCTTTGTTCTTTCACTCTTTGCAATAAATCTTGCTACTGCTCACTCTTTGGGTCCACACTGCATTTATGAGCTGTAACACTCACCGCGAAGGTCTGCAGCCTCACTCCTGAAACCAGCGAGACCACGAGCCCACCGGGAGGAATGAACAACTCCAGACGCGCCGCCTTAAGAGCTGTAACACTCACCACGAAGGTCTACAGCTTCGCTCCTGAAGCCAGCGAGACCACGAGCCCACCAGGAGGAACAAACAACTCCAGATGCGCCGCCTTAAGAGCTGTAACACCGCGAAGGTCTGCAGCTTCATTCCTGAGCCAGCGAGACCACGAACCCACCAGAAGGAACTCTGAACACATCTGAACATCAGAAGGAAGGAACAACTCCAGACGCGCCACCTTAAGAGCTGTAACACTCACCGCGGGGATCCGCGGCTTCATTCTTGAAGTCAGTGAGACCAAGAACCCACCAATTCCGGACACAATGTGGTGAGTAATATAATAATCTAAATATATTTAGATTCATTGAAAATCTGGTCTTTCTTCTTTTTTCATCTAAGTGGTGCTTTTCAAATAAAGCTTTATTTATTCCATTTCTTATTTATTCAATAAATATTAACAGAAATTATGCCAAATATTGTCTTACTAACTCTAGTCCTGACTGAGGCGAGAATATATTTCTAGGCCACAGGATAAAAAACCCACTGGGGCGTTTTGTGACACTAACTTAAGAAAGTGAGTCTATTCAGTCCTGTAGAAACAAGGCAACTAACCATGTAGTTCGTGGAATGATCCTGGTTCCCAAGCCTGTGTGCTACTTGTTCATGGCAAGGTAGGCACAGAAATTGAAAGAAGGATTTTAGAAAAATGTATACGAGCATGACAATTTTTATTGAATCAAAAAATTAAAAAACAAAAAGGTCTTACATATGTTTTTGTTTTATATTTCATTTTTATTAATTTGTTTTTTTAAATTTAATTCCTAGAATAGTTTTAGATTTACACAGTTATTGTATCGATGTACTTGTTTCAATTTTCTGAAAGAAATTACAAACAATTGGTATCATTTCTTTTTTAAATGTTCAGTAGAATTCACCAGTAAAATGATCTACACCTGTGTTTTCTCTTTTGGAAGGATTTAAATTACTGATTAAATTTATTTAACGAATATAGGCCTATTGAGATTATCTATTTCTACTTGAGTTTTAATGATTTGTATCTTTCAAGAAACTAATTTATTTTATCTAAATTACAAATTTTGGGACATAGAGTTGTTTGTAGTATTCCTTTACTGTCTTTTAAAAGTTATTATTATACTTTAAGTTCTGGGATACATGTGCAGAATGTGCAGGTTTGTTACATAGGTATACACGTGCTATGGTTGTTTGCTGCACTCGTCAACCCATCTACATTAGGTATTTTTTCCTAATGCTATCCCTCCCCTAGGCCCCCACCCCCCGACAGGTCCCGGTGTGTGATGTTCCCCTCCCTGTGTCCATGTGTTCTCATTGTTCAGCTCCCACTTATGAGTGAGAACATGCAGTGTTTGGTTTTCTGTTCCTGAGTTAATGTGCTGAGAATGATGGTTTCCAGCTTCATCCATGTCCCTGCAAAGGACAATGAACTCATTCTTTTTTATGGCTGCATAGTATTCCATGGTATATATTTGCCACATTTTCTTTATCCGGTCTATCAGTAATGGGCATTTGGGTTGGTTCCAAGTCTTTGCTGTTGTGAATAGTGCTGCAATAAACATACATGTGCATGTGTCTTTATCATAGAATGATTTATAATCCTTTGGGTATATACCCAGTAATGGGATGGCTGAGTCAAATGGTATTTCTGGTTCTAGATCCTTGAGGAATTGTCACACTGTCTTCCACAATGGTTGAACTAATTTACACTCCCACTGACAGTGTAAAAGTGTTCCTGTTTCTCCACATCCTCTCCAGCATCTGTTGTTTCCTGACTTTTTAATGATCACCATTCTAACTGGCATGAGATAGTATCTCATTGTGGTTTTGATTTGCATTTCTTTAATGATCAGTGATGATGAGCTTTTTTTCATATATATTTGTTGGCTGCATAAATGCTTTCTTTGGAGAAGTGTCTGTTCATATCCTTCGCTCACTTTTTGATGGGGTTGTTTGTTTTTTTCTTGTAAATTTGTTTAAGTTCTTTGTAGATTCTGGATATTAGCCATTTGTCAGATGGATAGATTGCAAAAATTTTCGCCCATTCAGTAGGTTGCAAATTGACAAATCGGATCTAATTAAACTAAAGAGCTTCAGCACAGCAAAAGAAACTATCATCAGAGTAAACAGGCAACCTACTATCTTTTTTTCGTTGGTGGATTCAGTAGTGATGACCTCTGTATTAGGTTCCTATTGCTACTGTAGCAAATTCCCTGAAACACAGCTGCTTAAACAGCATGCATTTATTTTCTTTCAGTACTGAAGAACAGAAGTCGTCAAGACATTTACAGGTCTAAAATCAAGATGTTGGCATGACTGGTTCCTTCTGGAGGCACAAGAAGAAAATCCATTCTTGCCTATTCCAGCTTTTAGAGGCTGCATGTGGCCCTTTCAGCCATCTTCAAATAAAGCTGCATAATCTTTTTCTCCCCTCTGACTTTCTGCCTCTCTCTCATAAAGACCTTGTGATTGTACTCATGCATCCAGAATAATCACCCTATCTTAAGATTCTTAATGCAATCACATCTGCAAAGTACATTTTGCCATTTAAGGTAACAACATATTCATAAATTCCAGGAAGAAGGTCTTTGGAGGGAGGCCATTTTTCAGCCTTCCTTGATCTCTTTTTCATTTCTGACATTACTAAATTGCACCACCTTATTTTATTCATGGTTAGTCTGCCTAAAGATGCCTAAATTTTATTGATCTTTTAAATCAGTTTTTTATTTTATTATTTTTTCCATTGTTTTTCTCTTTTTAAATTCATTGATTTCTATTCTATTATTATGTTTCTTCTTCTGCTTGCTTTACAGTTAAATAGCCTTTATTTCTGTAGTTTCCTAAAGAGTACGTTTGGATTATTTATTTTAGATCATTTTTTCTTTTCTAATATATTCATCTAATATTATGTATTTTCTTCTAAGCACTGCTTTCATCACATACCACAGATTTTAATAAGTTGTATTTTCATTTTCATTTAGTTCAAACTATTTTTTTAAAATTTGTCTGTGACTTCTATTTTTCCATGTGTTATTTAGAAATGTGTTGTTTTAACTCCAAATATTTTGGAATCTCCCATCTGTGTTTCTGTTTTTGATTTCCAGTTTAATTCCACTGTGATCTGATGCATACTTTCTATGATTTCTATACTTTTAAATTTGTTAAGGTGTAATTCATGCCTGGGAGTGTGGTCTCTTTTGGTAAATGCTCCATGTGACTGTGAGAAAAATGTGTATTATGCTGTTGGATGCAGTATTCTTTAAGTGTCAATTAGAACAAGTTGAATGATAATGCTATTCAGGTCAACCCTGTTCCTAATTTTCTGCTTACTTGTTCTACCAATTACAAAAAGAGAACTGTTGAAGTCTCTAAGTACAAAAAAAGATTTCTCTAGTTCTCCTTGTAATTGTATAAGTAATTGTCTCATGCATCTTGTTCCCTTGTTAGGTACATACATGTCAAACATTGTTAGGTCCTTTTGGAGAATTGACCCCTTTTATCATTTTGTAATGCCCCTCTTGATTCCAAATAATATTTATATACTTTTCTGAAATCTGATTTGTCTGAAGTTAACATACTACTCAAGCTTTCTTTTGATTAATGTTGTCATGGTATATCTTCCTCCATCCCTTTGCTTTGATCATACCTGAGGATGTGTGTTACAAGTGGTTTTATGATAGACAATATACAGTAGGATCTTTCTTAAAAAATCCCTCTGACAATCTCTTTCTTTCAATTGATACATTTAGATCACCCAAGTTTAAAGCGATTATTGATATAGTTGGAATACTATTTATCATGTTTATAACTGTTTTCTATAACATCATTTACTCTGTTCAATTTTTTTCTTCCCTTTTTATGCATTCTCTGGTTTTAATTGAACAATTTATATGATTCTATTTTTTTCACTCTCTTGTATCTTAATTGTATTTTATTTTAAATTTTTATGGCAGTTGCTGTAGAGTATGCAATATACATTTACAACTAATGGAAGTCCACTGTCAAATAATATATAGTATTTCACATGTAGTGCAGAAACTTAGAACAAAGCACTCCAAATTTCTCCCTCTCACCCCTTATGACATTGCTGTTATTCATCTCACTTGTTTATGTGCTGCACTCATAGAAAACAGTTACTATATTTCCTTTAAGCCAATGGTTATCTATTAGCTTGATGAAAAATAAAGTAAACAAAATATTTCACTTAACATTTTTATGCCTTTTTTTAATACTCTTCTTTAAGTAGATCTAAGTTTCAGACCTATATCATTTCCCTTCTCCCCAAAAAAACTTCTTTCAATATTTCTTCCCAAGCAGTTCTGCTGAAAACGAATTCCCTTTTTTGTTTGTCAGAGAAAGTCTTTTATTGCTCATTCACTTTTGAAGGATAATTTTACTGGCTATAAAATTCTAGTTTGGTCATTACGCCTTCCAATTCGTTAAGTAGTTTATTCCACTAATGGTTTCTGACGAGAAATCTGTTCTAATTCTTGTCCTTGATCCTCTGTGGGTAAGCTGTCCCCCAAACTCTCTGGATTCTTTCAAGATTTTCTCTTAGTCTTTGTTTTTCTGAAGACTGAATATGATATGCCTAGGATTGGTTTTTGATATTTATTCTACTTGCTGTTCTCTGAGCTTGGATCTAGGGTTTAGTGTCTGTCATTAATTTTGGAAAATGCATGATCATTATTACTTTAAATTTTTCTTTTGTTTCTTTTTCTTCTTATATTGCAATTATATACATATTAGAGTTTAAAAATTATTCCACTGTTCTTGGATATTCTGTTCTACTTATTCACTCTATTTTCTCTTTGCATTTCAGTTTGAGAAGTTTCTGTTGACCTATTTTCAAGCTTACTGATTCTTTACTTGGCCAGGTCCAGTCTACAGATAAGCCCTTCAAAAACATCCTGTTTGGGTGGCTGAGGCAGGTGGATCACCTGAGGTCAGGAGTTCGAGACCAGTCTGGCCTCTGGTCTCTGGTGAAACCTGGTCTCTACTAAAAATACAAAAATTAGCTGGGTGTGGTGACAGGCACCTGTACTCCCAGCTACTCAGGAGACTGAGGCAGGAAAATCGCTTGAACTCAGGAGGCAGAGGTTGCAGTGAGCCGAGATTGTGCCACTGCACTCCAGCCTGGGTGACAGACCGAGACTCCATCTCTAAAAAAAAAAATTCCTTTGTTTTTATTATATTGCTTTTGATGTGTAGCATTATCTGTTGATTATTTTATACAGTTTCTATTTTTCTGCATAGATTGTGCATCTTTTCTTTCCCATTGTCCATTTTCTTCATCAAAGCCCTATCACATCAATCATAGTTATTTTAAGTTTCCTAATAGTTCCAAAATCTGTACCATATTTGAGTCTGGTTTTGATGTTTGCTTTATCTCTTCAGATTATGTTTTTTCTTATTGTTCAGCAAAATTTTTAGTTTCTCTTGAAAGCTTCACTTGATGTATTGAATAATAATAACTGAAGTAAAAGACCTTTGGTGTAAGGCTTTTCATTAATCTCACTTGGGTTTAGTTTCTGTTTAATGTTTGCTATAGCTGTAGGTGCAAGAGGCTTAAAATTTCTCTGGTGTCCTTGTTTTTTCTCTCCTATTGCCTTTGTCATTTCCTAATAATTCTTCCTTAAATAGTGTACTTGCAGCTCCTCAGTTGCGATCTATTGTCATTAAACTGGATCCCTATTGATGTAGTGTCTGAGCAAGGGGAAGTATCATATAATTTTATGATTAAATCTCAGTATTTTTGTGAGTCTATGCCCCAGGGTCATGACTTTCAAAAATGTTTCTTAGCTCTCTTTCTGTTAGGTAAGATGAGAAGGCTAGATGTGGTTGGAGTGGACGTAAATGCACTCGTGCTTAGGCATGATAAGAAGCTCATAAGGTCTTTTTACCTGGAAGTAGGCCTTTGTTATTGAGAATGGTCTGGGCTGATTTAGAAATGGTTTCTTTTCTCCTCCTCCTGCCAAAGCCATGAGAGAATTATTTTTGACTCTCCACCAAGAGAACCTGTTGGGATTCCTGAAGGTAAAATCCATGAAGGCGTGAGGGCTTTCCTAGGAGTGCAACTTCCATGAGTTTCTCACTCTTAATGCCAAGCTGTACTCAACATCCAGCAATTTTTCAAAATCACCATTTAAATGTTCCTAACAGCTTGTAGCTCTGGAGGCTTTTGCTCCAGATAAGCAGAAATGTAAACAACTCTGTTTATTTGGGTGCTTTTCCAGATATTGGGGTACCAACTTGCCCTGCTACCTCAGTTCTCTCATTAGCCCAAAGGAAAGTTGTTGATTTTAAGTTTATTCAGATTTTTCTTGTTTTAAAGAAAAGAGTAACCGTCTCCAAAGCTCTTTATGTCAACATTGTAACCAGAAGTTTAAGTAATTCTTTTTTTACTGTATTTTACAAAAGTCACCATGCAGGGTAGATTGCAAATTAATGAAGAAAATGATCCTTCACAGAAAATTATTTGAGAAGTTCTGTTTTAAGTAATTATCAGACTCCCCTAGGGCTGATTGTGTCACATCAGGGACAATGTGTGGGCGGTGAGTGTGTGGGGAAGCACTGTCTTCATTTCTTCATGACACAAACCCTGCCTGAGCAGGGCCCACACCTTCATCATAAATACACTGAAGGGGACACTCATATAGTAATTTCCCCTTAGCCCTGGGTGAAATTGGGAGGAGCCAAGACTCAATGTTTCGTCCCCCAACTTCTCCCTCCTCTTCCAAAGGCTCTTACTGTAAGAATGAAACAAAAGCATATAAGTATAAAGTAACATTTTTATTATTATTCTCTGAGATCTCAGGATATGGAAGACAGAGAAAAGCCTGAAATGAAGGTGAGGAAAAAGGAAAAAGGAAAAAGGAGGAGGATCAGGAGAAGGTGGTCAGGTAGGACAGTTTGGGGAGAATATTCTCTTCCAGGGTGACTCTTCACACCGGTCTCATATCCATGATGAGCTGCACACCAAGCTCGGGCTGCTGACTTCCCACCTGCCCCAGTCGTTGAACTTGCAGACATAGGGTAACTTTGCATCATAGTTATAATCTTTCCACTTCAGAAATCCTAGGGAGACAGAATATAAAAGGCATGGGGCTGGGGGAACTTGTGAACCCAATGAAGAGGCATCCCAGATTTTAGCCTAGGATTTAAAGCTTCTCTCTCATCTTCACCAGTTTCTCAACCCAGGAGAATGAGACTCAAAGAAAGCAGAGATGAGAGGAGATGGGAGAAGGCACATCAGCACTGCATTTCCTAGGTGAAAAGGATTTCCTGAAGATCAGGAAATTGGGGATGAGGAACGGAAAGTGCTGGGAAGAGGCAGCTCTTCTGTTTCTTACCTGTACTTCTTGACAGGCTCCTACAGTGGCCAGGGTTTAAGATGGTGGAGGGATTTTTCTCCCATGCAAAGTAATTCATCACATCAGTGCTACTCCACTCCCATCCATCTCCATCAGGCTCAGAGCCCTGTAGAGAAGAGGAGGCAGCCAGGTGAAGAAAATGGCCATAGCAGCTCTCTTTGCATGGCCCCTGAGCTGTAACACCTGATTCCTCCCCACGTCAGGGATTTTGGTCTGCTCTTCCAGATGCTGCCCTAGAGTCCTCTGCATTGGAACATCTTCCTTAACTCCTCATTGCTATTGGAAAATCACAGCCAATAAACACAAGACGTTTGGAATCACTCAAAGTACTATGTTACTTGCAGAACAATAATTGCTGTAGCATTTGTGATTAGCCTGTGAACCTCAAAGATAATGTCTATTCTGTGTGGGGGCAAAAATTGATCCTATCTTAATTTAGAATTCCCTCAGAATAATAGATGCAGACTCCCTGAAGCTCAGATAATTGATTTGTTAGGATTCATGTGAGAATTATGTAAAAGTTTTACAAGAGTCTGATTAATTTTATTTAAAGACTAGGGACCTCCATATAATTCAGTTCTTCAGGTGCCTCATGGACTTCCTGTTCTTCCAAATGTCCCCCAGAATCTGAGCTCCAGTGCTCCCTGAAGTACTTCCTGGGCAGGGACAGGGGACAGGAAGTGGGCCTGGGCAACAATAGCACGTTGAGAGGTAACAGAGAGGGGAGGATATACTCGCACCTGTGTGGGGTCATGGAGCCCAATCCAGATGTATGAGTAGCTGTTACTAATGCTCCTCACCAGGGAGGACACGAAGGATCCCTCAGCCCCACTGAGCACAGACACCAGGTTTCCAGAGGGCCGCTTCTGGCAGGCCAGCTTTGAGGGGGAGAAAGAGAATGAGAGGGAGCCTGAGACCTGCTGGGGGAGCACAGGGCAAAGGTAGGTGGGAGGAGGACTGTGTGAAAGATAAGCGTGTTCATCCTCATTCCCAAGGAACTCTCCTGAATGGAGACCCTCCTCCCCCTGAGACCTGCATGGACTTTCCCCTGTCACTTCCAACCCCACATCTAACCACTCACATCTGCATCCATCCAGGATTTTGGTGACAAAAACAAGGCATAGCAGTGGGAGCCATAGGCCTTGGAGCCTTTGGGACAGCGGATCCATGGAGAGGGCAGTTCCTTCTGGGGTTCTTCACCTGGGGTAGAAGAAAAGGGAGAGAGTAAAATGAAGAGTAGGGGGTGGGTGGGAGAGGACTTTGGGGAATATCTAGGCCTGCCCTTGGGGAGGAAGACCACATTCCTGACACCCCTTTGTCTTCCCTTGTGTTTTCAGAAGTTCTTTATCTCAAAATTGCCCTAGTAAATGGGCCACCATCTAGTCTCTTATTACTCTTTCCCCTTATTCAAACATTCAACACTCCTCATTCTGGGCTGTCTCTACATTGGGTCCTCCAATCATTGTCCCTCCCCACATCTCAATACTGACCCTCCACACTTTCCCACCAGTGTATATTAGAGTCCACTGACTAAATGGAAGCCATCTCATTCCATTGTGAGTGGACCACCGTGGAGCCTCCCACTGCAAGTTAACCTGAAGGAAGGAGTGATGATGCAAGAACTGCAGGCAGGTTCATTAGACACCATGTCATTACCTCACACGACACACAGGAGCCTTCCTCCTTTTCTTGGCTCTGAGGATTCATAGGGAACCCAGTGATAGAGACAGAGCAATCTCACCTTGAACCTGAGACAGGAGTATGAGGCAGGAAAGCAGCATCCAGGACACACTGGGCAGGGCCATGGGAGGCAGCATGGTGTCTGCGACTTGAGGAGTCAATCAGGGGTCACTAAAGGAAGTGTGGTCAGTGAGAGGACACACAGATACCATGCTGCCTCATGTCTTTTTCCTTCTGTAGTCCCCTAGGACTAAAGTGATCTTGGTCACATCCATTGTCTTCTACAGTTCTGAATGAGTTGTGAATCTGTGTACTCTCCCATCCCCGAGCCCTCCCAGGACACCCTTGCTGAGTCTCAGAGCTCCTGTGCTCCCTGAGGAAGGGACCCTCCCATGGGTTCTCCTGTATCATGTGAGGTTGCGCCTCCCCAGGTCTCATCTTCTCTCGGCTCCCACTTACCTCTCTGGTGAGATCTGGTATGCTTTGTCTGGTCAGGAAAGACTAGGTTTTTTATAAGAGGATCTCAGGGATGGTCATTGGAGTGAATAACGGCAATATGTAGGTGGGACAGGGGTCATGGGGAGGGCTTGGCATTGGTTCAAAAAGATTATGCCAAGGGGAGGAGACTCTTCCTGGCAAAGGCTGGGAATTGTTACAGATGTTGCCTTTTTCTCTGTGGCAGGCCAGCACTTTCCCCACAAACAGTTGAAGTTTGCACTTTTCCCACCCTCTTCCAGATATCTTCTTCTGAGAAACTTAAGGGAATAAAGGCAGTCTTGTGAGCCTAGTATTACATAGTTTAGAAAATATTATGATATTACATAGTTATGAAAAATGTCAAAAGTTTGCTTTTGATCAACCTGCCAGGAACTCACTTCTATAGGCATACATATGAATTTCTTTATACCTTATCTAGTAACATTTAAAATAAATTAATAAATAAAAATTGGGTGGGCATTAAAATTAGATGTGTTGGCAAAGACAATGTATTAGTTGAAATAAAGAATAGAAACCAGAAGCAGCAGCACTGGTTCAGAGTTGCTACTTCAACTTTGCAGCAAGATGTAAAAGAAGGTTGAAATAATCTTGTGAGTCATTAGGCAAGCCAGGGTCTTATGGAACAGCAGTTAAATAGATTTGCCTTCCAGCTACCTTTGTGTGAGAAGACCAAGAGATAGTTCCTTGGTTTATTGTGATTCTGAGCTGACAGTTTGATATCTCAGAGTAGCATTCTTAGATTGTGATCTACACACCAGTGGAGGTCTTCAGGGCCTGTTCGGAGTGGCTGTGCAGTTATATTTTTCATAATTATACTAAAATGTTATTTGTCATTTTTACTATGGTGACATTTGCACTGATGAGGCAAAAGAAATGGTGGATAGAAGTTCTGGTGCCTTAACATTAATCAAGGCAGTGGCACCAAATTGTATTGCTCATATCCACGCACTTGCAAGAAACAAAATAAAGGCATTTTTACTTGAAAATGCCCTTGAACTTGATGAATCAGAGTAGTGAATTGGCTTCAGTAAATCTCAACCCTTGAATACATCTAGAGGGAATATTCTGTATGACTAAATGGGAAGCTGACATGCTAAAGTATAATGGTTGTCTTGAGGGAAATAATTTGTAACACTGAGTTTTAATTCACTATTTCATGGAACACCATTTTTACTTGAAAAATAAACCAAGACAAACTTTACTTACTGACATATGGGTCTTTTGTTAACATGTTTTCAAAAAAGATCAAAGTGAGTTAGTAAATGAATATTTTTAACTTTTCTCTTTTAATATATATTATTATAAATATCAGTAGCTCACATGAACAAAATTTTTTTTCGAGTGTCCTCAATATTTTTTAAGAGTGTAAAATGGTCCTGAGATCAAAACAGTTTGAGATCTCTGGTTAACATCTAGCTGGCAATTTCCAGAAAATATAGGACATGGAGACGGTATTATATTACAACGTAGGAATACCATCAGCAAAATTTAGAAGGTGGGAAATTCTACAGGACAAATAAGTACATTTCCCCAGCAAGTGAATTTAAGGAAATAAAACAACATATCACTCTTAACATGTGAAAAATATATCAATCAAATAAAATGTGTGAACCGTGTTTGGATCTTGATTTGAACAAATTAAATAAAAAATATAATTATAAAACAATTGGGTAAAAGTGAGCATTTGATAATGTTAAGGGACTATATCATGTTCAGATGTTATTATAATATTGAAATAATATTATTTAAAGTATCCTTATCATTTAAGATACATAGCACAATACTTACAGATGAAATATTCAGGATTTACTTCAAAATAACCTAGCATGATAGAGATAAAGAGAGAGACAGGTAAAACAAGAGAGGCCTTGAGGTCATGATAGTTGTTGCTTGGTGGTGGGTACACAATAAATCATAACACTATTGTCTTTGGGTTTTTATCTAAAATATTGGGGGAAATTTTTGAGAAAAAGAAAAATCCAGGGCCATCGTGAGAAAAAAATTAGAAGGACAATCTGACTCAATAACATAGATACAAAGTTCCTGAACAGAACACAAAACAAATTGAATTCATTGTTGTATATAATAAATGAAGAGAAAGAAAAGTTAATCTTGGAAATGTAATGATAGTTTATTATGATGAACTATTAATGCAATTTCCAAGTTCAGAAATTAAAAGGGAAAAAAATACACTCATTTTAAGAGAACAAAATCATTAAGTGAAATTAAAAACCTATTAGTAACTGATAAAAAGTCTTAAAAACAAGAGTTAGACAGGAATAACTTTAACACAGTAATCTATAGAGACTCAAAAGTGAAATACTGGCAAGACTTCCTTAAAAAGTCAGAAATATACAAATGTACCACCCTCATTGATTCTATGTAACAATATCGTGCGATAGAAAGTACACGTAGAAAAGAAAAAAAATTTAAACAGGGAAAGAGTAAATTAGGTTGTCACTATTTGCATATGACATGCTGTCTCCATAGAAAACCCAGAAGACTCTTTAAATTAATTGTTAGAATTAATGGATAAATTTAGTAAACAAGGAGAATGTGAGATCAACATATAAATCCCAAATGAATGTTTATATTCCAACAATAGAGTTAAAAAAGGTATTTTTAAGAAAGATACTGTTTTTAATAGGAAGAAAAATATAAAGGATCTAGAAATATATCCGACAAAAATAGTCAAGACCACATAAAACCTTTTAAACTTTAAAGAAGACTTTAATATACGAAGAAATATATGATGCTTTAGAGAGACAGATTCAATACCCTGAAGAGGTTACTTTTCCCTACACAGATGGTCTCTGATTTATGATAGTTCTACTTACAATTTTTCTACCGTGTCATGGTGGGAAAGTGATATGCATTCCCTAGAAGCCTTATTTCAGATTTTGAATATTGATATTTTACTGGGCTAGCAATGTGCAGTACGGTACTCTCTCATGATGCCTCAGCATAGGCAGCAAGCACTGCCCTGGTGGCAATACCATCTTGAAAGTAAACAGCTGATACTCCACAGCGTACTGTATTTTCAGATGATTTTGCCCAACCATGAATGCAGGAGTTTTGCCTGGGGGCTATCTTAATAGCTGGCTATCGGAATTGGAAACTGGTACTTTAATAGTCAAGGGCTTGGCCCTTTCTCCCTTCCTCCTAGTAGACCATTTTGAATCTCCATAATACCATTTGTACACTGGAGGAGGAACTTCACCCAATTTTGTCCAGCAGTCCTCAAATTTCAGATAAACTTGAATGTATGGTGGGAGCAGAAGACATGGGTGCTTATCTTCTATTACCTGACTCTATGTCCCTACCTATTCAAAATGATCAGTTATGAATATGAATTCATCATTACTCTCCCCTTCAAACTTTACTGATGATTTCTCCATTATCTACTCTTCTGATTTCCTATTGGTACACAGAAAACTATCCCAAGGTGAGTGGCATAAAACAGTTTGTTATTGCTTCTCATGGTTCTGTGAGGTGATTAGGATTGTCTGGGTGGTTCTCCCTTGGAAATCATGCAGTTGCAGATAATGGCTGGAACTGGAGTCATATGAAGCATCAAATGGACTGGTCTTCAAAGATGATTACACACATGCTTAGCAGTTGATCTGGTTATTGGCTGAGAGCTGAGATGGGACTGCTAAAGAGAATTACAATGCAGTGGCCCTGTGTCTTGACCTTCTTACATCATGGAGGTGTTAGGATAGTAGAACTTCTTTTATTGTTGGTCAGGGCTCTAAGAGGGCAAAGCAGAAGCTGCTGGTCCTTTTGGGCTAGGTCATGAAATAACATAATGCTATTTCCATCATACTCTGTTGATCAAGCATGAGTTTGTATTCTCAGGAACTAGGACATTAAACCCTCAATAATACTTATTTAATACATTGATATGTTTATTCACAATGATTTTAGCAATTATGTTAGCTGCTTTTAACCTCAAAATGTTACAGGCTGATAAGACTTCACTTTTAATTTTATTTCTTTCATTAAATCTGTTATTTTGAGTAGGTGACTTTATTCCCCCTGGACCTATGTTTCTTAATTTTCCAATGATGATGTTGGACAAAGACAGCACTGAGATATATTCTATAATTTTCCTATTATTGATCAGAATGCTGGAATATTATGAATGTGGGTTAAGAGATTTCCTGGAAAACAGTTACTGCTTCCATATTTAAATCTCAGACAATCTTTGGGAAGGCCATCTTCTTATTGTATCAGTTTATTCATGAGCAAGCTTTGGAAAAAGTAAACTATTATAAAACAGTCTGGAAATTGAGCCATTACAGAGAATTTTTCACTCTATTATTTTGTATTGGCTATTAGAAACAACTTGTTTCTGAAATGGAAACACATTGACTAAGCTCTCTTTGCATATGTGCATAAATGCTTAAAGAATCAGAACTTAGCATTTTAGATTAAATAACTTTATTCAAAGAATGATTATTTGTTAAGCTCTGTGAGCTTATTCCCTATGAGTCTTTAGAAGAAAGAGCACTTCGCAGAAAGGACTTAACATGGCAATTGGCATACATATGATAAGTTACCAAGGAAGAATCTGTTCACTGAAAAACCACATTCCTTCAGAAAATCTTTCAAAATTAGTAGAATTTGAGGGCTGCTTTCTTTTTTTAACTTCTTTTTAATTTAGGGACTAATTTGAGTCCAGTTGGAACTTATATACTTAAGACGCTGGAATTTGATTTAAATCAAGGAGCAGAATAGAGACCACAGGTCAATGCAGAAATATGTTCTATGGAGGAGAGTGCTCTCATGATTAATCTTGAGAGACCAGTTTACTAATAGTAAAAGAAAAAATAGAATCAAGAGCAGGAGGAAGAGAGGGCATATAATCTGAGGTCTCTCAAGATACTTGATCTTGTGGGTTAGCTGGAGTTAGGAACTTAGAGTAAAGACACTTTGCTCCTTGGGCGTCACATTTCATGGCCTGAAGTGAGAACAACAAGGAAAAAGAAGGAATTTTATAGAAAATACTTCTCAAAAAAACAATGTCTCACATCGAAGGCTTTCTTCTTTACACACGTCCCTCCTCCTCTTCCCTTTATGTTTCGTAGATCAATCGTCGTTGCTTAGGGGTGAGTGAAGACATGAACAAAATCCCATTGTAATTGAAGGGAAGACCAGGAGTCAAGGCTGGAGCAAAATGAGGACACTAGTATGAGAATTAGGCAAAGGAAGTAAAGCAACAAGACATGCTAAAATCAGCTGTAGGCAGAAAAGAAGTGTCATGTCTCAAGCTGGGGTTGATCCAAGACAACTGGGGAGTGCCAAGGTAGAACAGTGTGTCTCATCAGGAGACAGAGTGCTCCTAAGACAGATTCAAGGGGGTAATGCTCTCTGGGGATATAGGGGAAAGCGCCGGTTCCAGCACTCAGAAATACTTGGAGCTAGGTGACTCAGCCAGGGCAGGGAACCCAGGTATGCGGGGTGGAGGGGAGTACTGGGTTGGGCTTCCCAGTAGGATTCCTAGCTGAGAGAGTAGGAATGCTTTAAGGTTGTGCTGCTCTCTTTACTCATGATGCTCCACTGGGCCTTCTGATACCCATTCTCATGTATGCCAGGCCTCATGCCAACCTACACAGTGGGCCAGTGGAAGGCATAGTGATTACGGATATGGGCTCTCAAATCAAATAGACCTATTTCACAGGGTTGTGGTGGAAATTAAATAAAATAGTGCATGGATATCATTAAGCATGGTGCCTAGCACATATGATCACATAATAAGAGTGAATAATAACATTATATGCAGTGCCTGGTAACTCCATAATAGACAATAATTTTCAGTGGAACAACAGAACAACAGATCCGCAGATGAAGGTTACAGTGAAATGACTCCTCTGAATCATTTCTGCAGCTTCCCTATTAGTTGCAATCATTTTGTTCTATTTATCAACCTTAATCTTCAACAATGTACCCTGGGGGACATCAAGCAAGCAATACTTGTCGAGCCTTTTCCATTGTCTATATATACTTAAGTGCAATATATTTTCTTTTTAAGAAGGTATTCAGTTGTTACAAATTTAGGAAATCACTTTAAGGAAATCACTTTAATCATAAAGTCAGTGTCACCAGAGAATTGCCAGACTTATATTTTCAGGAGCTCATCTAAGTATAACTACCATTTATTCAGCACTAATTTTGTGCCAGGCATTGTGCTAAGATATCTACATAAATTATTATATTTAATATACAGAACATCATTATGCAACAGCTATGCTTACCCTCATATTTCAAACAAGGAAATGAAAATTTGGAGAAATAGGATAACTTGGTCATGGTTCTATAAAAGTAACAGAATGGGACTTAAAACCCAAACACCAAAGCTGTGCTTGTAATCACTGCTACTGGCTTCTTCTGGAGGGAAGAGATTAGGGAATAAAAAAGAAACAGAGTTTTGGCCTTTGCTGCAAGGCTATTTACTTCAACATCATGAGAGAGGAAATTTTTTTTCTAAGATATTTAATTTACCATTGGGATGAATCTGACATTTAGAAGACCTAAGCCCAGAAAATTAGATTTCTGTTTTACATGGAGGGTATTGAAAACACCAGGGAAATTCTATAACCAACAACCAAGGGTAGTTATTTGCTAGGCTACATTAACCTAATGCATACTAAGAAAAATAATGTGCTCAGTGGAGTTATCAGATCCTCTTTACTTACTCAAAGTACGATACCGTCAATTCCTTGGTTCTAGAAAATGGCTGATATTGTGCCTGTTTTCTCTGTGTTTTTCAGATACTGTGAGATCCAACTTCCCTCTAACTTATACAATGTCTAAATTGTCTATGTCATCCATTATATCATTTTATTCTCAAAATTATCCCATATGTTAGGCAGGGCAGGTGTTAATTCATTCTACATTACAAGGAAGAAATTTAGAAGCTGGACTTAGTTTATGTCAAAATGTACATTAGTGACCAAGTCAGGATGAGAACTATTCTATTCCTGAATTCTTTGTTCTTGATATTCAACTCCACATTATTTCATTTTGAGTAACATTCTTCAGGCATTCAGCAGGAACGAATTAAATTCTGAAAAGACCCAATTAATTGCTCTTTGACTTGGTAGGTTTTTTGAATGTTTCACTCCAGTTGATAGATTCATTAATTTTAGAACATCTTATTTGCTTTCCACTAATGGAATTCTTAGAAGGTGATTGGTTGGTTACCTTCTCTAAGCCTCATGTAAAGTTTAAATGTCATTTTATACAAGATATTTACTGCATGGTATGTTGGTCTAATTAATTTTTGAGATCAAATAAGAATTGCTCCAAGTCATTCTTGTCTGTAATTGAAGCATGAGCCTTGAAAATGTGGTTGTGATTTCTTGGGTATGTGTATATACCCACATGTGTGAATTTAGGTGCACGTGTATGGGGACATAGGTTTAGAATGGTGGTTTTTCTTTGTAAAAATTAACATGTTTCAAGTGTTTTTTAGGTGGTATCTTTTATCTCAGTTGTGCTAGCTCTAGGTAATGCAAGAGCTTGATCGCAGTATATCCTAGGAAATTCTCTGAAGTGGGGAGGTGAGAAAGTTAGCATGCCTAAACGGCACAGAACAAACTCAAATTCATGACAGTAAATCCAAGGAATGGGTACAAACCCAAGTCCATCAAATACAGCTGTCTTTCTCCAAGGGGATGGATTGAGGATACATGTCAAGCTTGGGAGCTACAGTGGTGCTCAGAAATCTGTGTTGTGTTTGGGAGATCTGAGACAATACAAGGAAATATCAGCAATCTTGTTGTCAGAGTCATAAAGGGTAGATTTTCAAAACTAGCCTATGTTCCCCAGCAAAACTCGAGTGGAAATCATAAAACCAAGACTGAAACTCAGGCAAGCTGAATAAGCCAACAGTATGGTAAGAATAATTTCTTCCAAGGTCATGAGGGACCTGAGGATTTACTCCAAGTATTTACCCTTTCTAGTTTCAGGGTATAATAGGAGAATCTGGTGAGACCAATGATGTAGAAATACTTTGGGGAGACTATGATGTATCCATGAACATGCATATGGATGATAGTAACATCTCTTTCTTCAACATGCTTATATCACAAGTTTCATTGTATTCTTATTAGATCTCTTGGGCTTGGATTTTTACACCTTTAAATATACATATTACTTAAAAAAATCTTGACGTATTCAAGGTCAGCAAGAGAACTGAAATTGTCTTCTACCTCCTTCAAAACAATTTTTTTCTATATAAAATTTTAAGTAAGCTTGTTGTGTTGAACATTTATGTTTTCCCATTAAATAAAAAGCAGTGGACAGCTCCACTTACTCTGTTGCATTAAAAGGGAAATAGCAGTAGGACCTTCAGTCCTTGTACATTTGTTCTCTAGCCTCCTACAGCTTAACACATCTGGATTGCGGACAGTCAGGAATCTGACCTTTTACCCCACCTGGCTTATAAATGCAGGTTCTCAACATTCAGGGGGTTGCATGAATCAATACAGCTTTCTTCTCTGCAGAGGATATGACTCACAGTTTATCACTACTAATGGGGACTGAGAGGTGGTCAGGGATATTGCCTTCCAACACGGAAGGCAGCAGGAAAAGCTCCAAGTGTCTGAATTATTTTGCAGAACATGCTTAGTGTGGTGTTCTTGGCTTAAGCTCAAAGCAAAAATAGAGATCCTCAAATCAGACTCTAATCATTAATCACTCCTCTCTCTACCATAAACAATATCTTGGTGATACCCTAAAATGGGTTTTAATCCTCTCACATGGGGGTGGTTTGTGATAAACTAAGTGGTTTTTATCCCTCTGGTTATATACTTTATATATGTTTTAAACAAAGCGGTAAGGCCCTTTCTTTCACTATATAAAGTCAAGAATGCCGCCAACAGAACAGCCATGGGTCTTCTATTTAACAGCATATTCACAAACACTTCTCACCAGCAAGTGACAGGAGGCCATGGATATGATGCTGTTTTCTCGGAGAGCAGTCTCATGCATGCTCATAACACAGTTTTGGAGAAGAGCAAATAACTGAGCTTTGAGGTCATAAATGGGTTTAAATATTGGCTCTAAGAGTTTCTGGTTATGCGAGACTGGGCAAGTCATTTAACCTGGGGCAGGTTGTGTGTAATGTCACCACACTCTACTCATAGTCATTCCTTTTCTCTCATGGTCCACACTTTGTAACGGAGTCAAACTTTTCTGCCTGACCTTGTTTTCTTTGTAAGTTATCTCCAAAAAGACTCCTCAGCCCCCTAAAAGTAATATTGGAATAGGCTGGAGCAGTCCCAGATGGATGCTGAGGCATGTTTGAACTTAAAATACAGACACAGTTTAGGCTCATTGTGATGCTTATGGAATAAAGCTGAAACCGAAACCCAGGATAAATTTTGTGGGCTCACCTTGGTAGAGAAGTGACGTGAATACAAATTAAAATGCAGAGAGCTGCCAGAAATGGGGAGACCAATTAGGAGGTGAAAATGCTATGCAGATAAGAGAGAATGTGTATCCAAACCACCATCACAATGTTAGTGATGCTCAATATTTGCAACTCATTTCATTGGTGTATTTTTTTTTTATTTTATAATATGGATCAAAGAAAGCTAGAGTCATAGGGATGTTAGTAATCCAAATTTACCTATGGAGAAGTTGAATCTCTGAAAGGAGACATGACCTGTCTAAGTGCAAATATCTGATGGGATATAAAGCCCTGTTACAATCTAAGTAACAGTAATATGTGCACCTGCAGGACAGTTTTGATTATGAGAAGTGGAGATTTTGGTTTGGGATATTTTAGCTTAAGTTTTGATAAGAATTTCAAGAGGACTAAGTGGGCATAGTAAAATGGCCAGAGCCTTATGCTCAGCGAGAAGGCATAGAATACAGTCCTACCTGCAGAAGCAATGTTTATACCCCTATTTCCCACACTGATATTCTATTGTTCATAATTTCACCCATTCATGTCTCTCCAAGTACATTAACACTTGTAAAGTCCAGGGACTGTATCTTTATCTTTTTAAAATATCACAGTGCCTAACATGGGGCTAGGAACAGAGGTCTCTAAATTGAGGGGGAAATAGACATCACACAATTCCTTAGTCCCTGCAAATTTTCTCTAAATAAAACTGTCTGCAGCATGTAAAATATCATAAATAAATATAAAGGCTACATGATTTATTGCTTTTGCCATGTTGCAAAGAAAACCTCTAACTATTAAAAAATATATATACAAAAAAAGAATGTGACCCTGCAGCAAAGATACAGAAATACTATGTTAACCTGACAGTAGACTGTTAGAACTCTTTTAGTAAAGGAGAAGGGGAAACAACCCCAGGTCTCTCACACTGGTATCAGTGTGTGTTCAGCTTCAGGCTGAACTTACCTGCATGTTTATTGACCTTTGAAGTTACATTCAACACCTAAGTAACTCCTGGCACAGCTGTCTTGATTGAGCTCCATTATCAGGGCTGCCAGTATATCCACCTGAGTTACTGCATTTTTTCTTCAGCCTTTGAGACTCAACTATCCTGGAACCAGGAAGAGATACCTCAGCACAAGTGGAGGTGATATCCCAACAGCAATGACCAAAGTTAGAATTAGGGGATGGGTAGGGGCCAATAATAGAGACAAAGTTATAGACGGGTTATTCTTCTGCAGGATCCCTTTGCTCTCGATCTACTGACTCTTCCTTAGGGTTGGAAGATACCCTAAATTTCATCCAAGTCAACTCTGCCTAAACCTAAATACCTCCAATGATGAGGTGCTCACTCACCTGAACTAGGTGTTTTGATCCACAGCCCCAGCCTTTTTGCTGCATCACACTCTGTGATCACTTATTACAGTGAAACAGGACATCACAGGTTCTGGCCAGTGATGAAGGACATACAAGGATGACTTTTGGGATGAGACGGCAAGAGCCTCATCTTATATTCATCACTGTTGATGCAGGGAAGATGTGGCAGGTGTTCTGGAGAAGGAAAGCAAAGTGTGTCTCTGCTCAGAGACTGTAACAGCAAAATCCAAGATGTGAGTAATTAATCTCTGTTGAGCTTGGAGAGTGGAGGAGAAACTGGGGCAAAGTAACCAGGCAATTCAGTTAGTCTGTTTCCCTTGAAAAAAATAACTTAACATTTTTTTTTTTGGTTTGTTACAACAGAGCTTTCTTTACTAATGCTTTTTGTTTCATTGTCTCACAGTACAGTTTACCAGGCATGAGGGACTCCTGAGCCCCCAGAAGGATGAGATTTCCTTATCCTTCTAGTTGTCTGTCATTTCAACTCAAAAAGTGAAAAATTGCTTTAAGGGCAATATGAGTTCTTGAAAAAAAAGCTTTGTGTTGAAGTTTGCTGTCAAACTTGGATTTTTACATAAAGGCCAGTTTTTCTACTTAGCAGGCTCAGGGTCTATTTTTGCTGCTAGCTGTGTAATCATGAGCAAATTGCTAGTTTCCATTGTATTTTTTTTTTGTAAGATGGGGTAAGTATCAATCTCTCGGATGTCAAATGACTATAAGAGCACATTGATGAGGTACTGCCAAATAGAAATACAATGAAAACCATGTATATAAATTAAAATATTCTAGTAATAACATAAAAAAGTAAAAGGAAACTGGTACAATTAATTTTAATAGTATATTTTATTTAACTAATACATCCAAAATATCATTTTAACATATAATCGATATGAAAGTTATGAATGAGATATTTATAGCTTGTTCACACTAGATCTTGGAAAGCTAGTTTATATTTTTTACTTAACCACCCAAATCAATTCAGACTAGCCACATTCAATTGCTCAACAGACACACATGACTAGTAGCTATAGTATTAGTACAGCACTACATAATTATTAATTATGCTTTAAGAAAATATACATCAGGGCCCTGAAAAGAGATAACAAGTCATCAATATCATATAGATATTTCAATAATTAAGAGAAAAGGAAATGTTCCTTTCTCCCCCAAGATGATAAATTCAGCTATGGAAGAACAATTTATGAGTTCACTTGAGAAGGATGGTATAGTAAGTTATTAGCAGCTCTTAATTCTTGAGGGAATAGGCCTCTCAGAGCTCTCCCTGCAATTGGGTTTTAAGGGACAGAAAGGTAGAGGAACAGGGAAATAACATTGAAATCTTAGAGAAAAGTAAAGCCTGGAGGTGGAATAAGCAGGCAAAAAAGACAGGCTGAGGGACTCCATGAAAAGCTTGTCAACATCCCAGTGTCAAGAGCCTCAGTTCCTAAATGGGTCTCCTGGTTTTCTTCTTTCTCTGATTTTTAAATAGTTATTCCATTGTGCAGTTAAAATGGTACAGGATGCACTAATTTAAGGTGGGTTTAACTTAGAACTGTTTTATAACAATGCAACAAGGCTTCATGTGGGCTGCTTGTGTTTTTCAATGCACAGAGGCCTACATGACAGGGAACTCCTGAAGATCCAGGCACCTTTGGTTGGAGATACACATTTATTCTTCAGGGAAGATGGAGGAGGAAGTGAATAGCTTAGCATTGGACCCAGTCCCTGGGGCCATTACTTTTGGGGGCAACTGCCAGGCTTGAATTAAATGTATTTCCTTGCTCAATCATCTAGGGCATATCCCTAGTGCCCTTCTCTGCACCAGGGGTTCTATTTCCAGCCTCTAAACCTCTGTGTCCTTTGGATGCAAATTTACAGCTGCTTTTGGGGTGATGGTCCCACTTCTCTGGGTGTGGGTGAAAAATATCTGCCAAGAACATGGGTTGGTGTCAAGTTATAAACACAAAAATGTTATCAGGGCCAGGTAGCAAAATTCATTTATTTTCAAGGAAATTGAACAAACCAAGCAACACGCAAACAATAGTAGGTAGTAATTAGCAGTAATTAAAAAGTAATGATGATGTCTTTTTAGTATAGTCCTGATCTCACCAACATGAAGTTTAACAGTGTTGTTGGAGTTCTAGATACAAAAGCAGAGCCTCAGTTCCTAAATGGGTCTCCTGGTTTTCTTCTTTCTCTGATTTTTAAATAGTTATTCCATTGTGCAGTTAAAATGGTACAGGATGCACTAATTTAAGGTGGGTTTAACTTAGAACTGTTTTATAACAATGCAGCAAGGCTTGTGTTTTTCAATATTTTGTTTTCTCTTGCCTTTTCTCTCTCCTTACTGGGGAAGAAGGTTTTGTATGTGTATCTGGGGAGAAATAGAACAGTGATTCTCAACTGCGGTTGATTTTTCCCACTCTTTCCACAGACATTTGGCAATATCTAGAGACATTTGCGTTTGGCAGGAATCAAGTAAGGATGCTACTAGTATTTCCTGGATATAGCAATATTGAGAGAAGCTTTAAGTGGTAAGGAGGAGCTAACTATTCAGAGGGGGATAGGAAGATTTTTCTAAGCAGACAGGCATCAAGAGCACAGGCAGTGGATGCAGGTGGCAACAAGCTGTTTGGTGTAGCTGATGTATAAAATATGAAGCAAGGAAGAGCAATTGAATCAAGTGCCACTCAATTCCTAAATCAGTCCTCTCCAATTTCATTTAAATCTGGTTCAATCCCATCTCAGTTGTGTCTCATATGCCTCCTATTGGCCTAATCTTGCATTATAGCCTGTGGGGAAAATGGCACACATGTGAGAGGCGATTTCTGCTTTCAGGTACCCTGAGCACAAACAGAGAGTCAGGAAGCAAAGGGGCCAGCCCAACTCTGTGACCAGACCTCAGACTACTCTCTCCACCATGCAGCAGCCTGCAGGCCCGCTGACCATTGTCCAAGTTTATCCTCACCTGAGAAGTTTGGCCCCTGCATTCCGTGACCTGGAAAACCCTTCCCCCAAAATTGTGCTTGCTAATTCCTTCTCAACCCAAAAGTCACCTCCTCAGTAAACCCTCCTTTAAATGTTTAATATAATTTGCCCCCACCCCACTGTCTGTTTACTGTGTTTTGCTGTCTTATTTTCTTTACAGCACTCATCACCATCTGAAATTACCTTTAGGGATTTGTTTGCTGTTTGTTTATTGCCTGCACCTTACTACAGTCTGAGCTCCAACAAAACGGGTCTGGTCTCTCTAGTTGAGTGTCGTTTCATCAGTACGGAATGTTGTGCCTTGAACTGGCTGACTCTCAATAAATATATTTGAAAAGAGAAAGCATTTCCCTAGGAAATAATCAAACAGTAATTAATAACAATTTCCTGGCACACAGTTGAATGGCCCTAGTTGGGCCACTCTGATGATAAGAGGGGGTCATATACAGGGAGGGGTGAGCATTCTTAGAAAATTCCTGGGAGGAAACTAATAAGCTCAGGGTGTGTAGCAATTCTTCGTTATCACTTCCCACCATTGAATCACTCCCTCTCCTTTTCCTTATCCCCTTCCTCCTCCTCTGGAAGGAGACAAAGAAAGCAGCCCTCAATTGGAAACATTAACTCAGTCATCTGCTGGCAACTCTTCCCAGGCTGGGCAGGACAGCTGGCTTCTGGATTCAACCTAGGTTTCTAGATTTATGCTGTTTCGCTTTGCTTCAGGTGCATGCCTGAAGATGCAGGGTCTCTCTGCTTGTCAGGTTGGCAGCTGGATGATGAACCACTCTCTCAGGCACACAGAGGGAAAATGTCTGACATAATACGGAAGTGGTGGCCAAGCTCGGGACAGATCATGGGAGGAAATGCATCTGTGCAAACTGCTGACTAACTTGCCCTCAGAGGAAGAGGAGAGTGTTGTGATAAAAGGGACCATGAATGGTCAGATGGAGTGGTATGTTGCTTATGAGCAGGATATCTGTAGGAGTATGAGCCAAGAAGGACTTTCTCACACAATTTTTCCCCAGCATTGGAATTTCCAAAAGTCATTTAAAGATAGTGTGTCCAAAGCATATTTTTTCCTCACGACCCACCAATACATTTAATCCCTTCCATCGCCAGTCTTCCTCATTTTCATAAGTGGCATTACCATCTACCTATTAGATGCCGAGACAAACCCTGGGAGAGCTCTTTGATACCTCTTATTTCCATCATGGTCAATCTACCTCCCAAATGTATCTAGCATCAGTCTACTGCTCCCCATCTCCAACACCATCATCTTGGTCCAGGTCAACATCACCTGGAACCTGACAGTAACAGCCTATCAGGTTTTTGGCTTCCATTCACACTCCCTGTGTTCTTTACACAGAAGCTGAGATTACCTTGGAAAGAAATCAATGACATTAGCCCACTCCGCCTACCTTTTTTTTCTATGGCCTCTGGTTGCACTTGGGAAGAGCAAACACATGAACAAACTACTTGCCTGGTTTAGTTTGCTTCTACCTGAGGCTGTAACCTCACCTCACACGCCCTTGCTTCTGATGTCTACTTGCTCTGGATCCTGAAGAAGTCAAGATTGTTCTCACCTCCGGGCTTTGCCACTTGCTAATGCTTTGGGCTTGCATGCCTTTTCCCTTGCTGTTTGCATGACTTGCTCCTTCTTATTGTACGGGGCTGTGCTTAAACGTGGCTCACTCAATGAAGTCTGCTTGGAGTTTTCTCCTCTTGGCACATAGTCTCTGTCTTCAGTTACTGTCTATCACGTTACACTATTTATCTCAAAGCTATCGTGTAAAAGACTGGAAATGATACTAGTGAAAATGCTTAGTGCAGGCTGGCATTCAAAGGCAGAAGGGTCCCCAAGTTCATGGGTCTTTGTTCTCTCAGCCCCTGTGGATACCGCCTGCTTATTTCCCCCTTTAAAGGAATTCTCTCATGCTATTTTTTTCTCCTTTGTGAAATTGGCACAAGAGTGACTTTATAGTGTGAGATGCACTCTTTGGGCTATTTATGTGGCACCAGGCATTCTGAACTGAGGTGTGGGTTCTTTGTCAGGTGATGGGAAACTATAGCTGCCCAGAGGTTCCTTGCCCCGTGGGAATTTTCAATAGTTTGGGAGCAGCCTCTGCCACTAAATAGGGAGACCCTCCCTACCTTTAGAAAAATCCTTGCCAGGTTATTAGGAATGAGCCTCTGAGGTTATCTGTGGAAAAAATTTGCTTATTTCTCCTAATATTTGATACTTGTTTATTTATATGCTGACCTGGTTGTTGTCTATCTCTCCTACTAGAATGAAAGCCTCATTAGGGTAGTAACGTTGACCATTTTTTTTCACTGTTTTATATTTAGCTCATTTCCTGGAATGTAGTAGGTCCTCCTCAAGGAATATTTGTTAAATGAATTGAACTGAATGATGTAGTATCTGAAATGCCAACATAAGTGTACCTTGTAAATAGGGCTAATATTAGTGAGATTTAAAAATCAATATATTTACATTCCTGATCATGCCTTGTTTTGCATCTGTGTCTACTTGGGTCAGTCAATAGCATCTCCTGGTCTAGAACTAGGGATATCTTTGCTCTATGTTGACGCTTAAAGTCCATGACAAGTCAGTCATCCTCAAGTCCAAGATTAGTTGAAAGGGAAAAGGATTTTCTAAATTTAAAATTTTAAGAGCAATGCCTTGAGGTATTAATGATGATTTTTACTATAAAAATAGCATAGTTAGATACAGAATATAACATCAGAACAGAGTCTCCAAAACTGAAAAGGGAACTAAATCTTCAGGCAGGGGCTAAGGTATTATGATGTCTGATCCCTGAGAAGGATCTCAGCACCCCGCTCCCTTAGGCCTTACACGGTGCTGTTTTTAGGGATAATATTATAAAATCTCTGAAGAGAAACCCAGGAAGATGAGAGGTAGTGCGATTTTCCAATGTGGTGCTTCTTTCCTGCCACACTGCATGGTGCAGAGGTTGCATATTCATTTAAAAGGGAGGCATCCAGGCGGATGCACCTCCCACAGTTCTCCAGATGCCTTCAGCCTGTGGGGGCAAACAGGGATCCACTTAGGGGCTCCTCTGTGTGTTTATGGCAGGATCAGGATATGCAAGAGGCCTGGGTGGACTGGAGGAGGCCTGGGGCTGAGCTAAGCATGCCGTGGCATGTAGCAACCTAGTGACTGGAGGCAAATGGTTAACTTGGAACATGTCTGCCATTGGTAGGAGCCAAGCTAACCCCAGAGAAACTAAGCAGGGGCAGCCATGCCTCTTCAGCCACCAGAACACTCCATGTCCAGACAAGGTGGGCAGAGCAGACCCAAAAACAGTGTATGGACAAGAAACCCTTCCTTGACAGACATGAAGCTCCTCAATCTTTGCCTATACCCAGAGCATACAATGAGATGGTAGACAAAAAGTGACCTCCTGAGACAGTAGAGATAGCTTGGTTAGTTTAAACTTTGACTTGTACTGAGTGGGAAATTAGCTTGATGTTTCCATAGACTCCAAGACCAGGCAATACACTGTCAGCCTATTCCGGAGGCCATTGAACAGAAAGACTCACAGAGCCAATCACACTCTTCATTTAATAGATCGAAGCACACAGAAGAAAGCAAGGAGAGAACGACTGGGTAGGTTAACACTTCAAAGTGACTTTGGAGAGGCTGCAGGTGAGAAACAAGGACCACAATATCTGAATCCTGGGATCCATGATGTTCACATGTCCTGCCTGTCTCTAAGGATTGGCCTTCCCCACTGATGATGGACTTAGGAGCACCAGAGTTGAAGTGCAAGCAAGAGACCCACAGATGGAAGACACCCTGGGCCAACAACACACACTGGCTCTATGGAAAAGACTCAGAGACAAGTACACCTTGTCAACAGTTGCAGCTTGCCAGATGACAGCTGACTAATTTCTATTTTATTTGTGTTTCTTGGGCAAAGGACACTTAGAGTCAGAATGAGTGTCTCCAATAGGCAGCCAAATTAAGGCCTCATATTCATGAAGTCTTCATGTATGTTTAGTGCTTCTGTATAGTTAGCACCTCCTGAATACTTACTATGCAACAAACTCTTAGCACTCAGGCACCTCGTGATTATTAGGTACCGTTGGCTCCTTCCATCCCTTCCTGTGTGCAGCACACACATGCCCTACAAACTAACTTGTTATCTATACTTAACATAACTGAAAATATTTCTATTATCAAAGATGAGTAAGTCTTACAACTCATCTTCAGTAATAGAAATGAATGTTCTCTAAAAGCAAATGCTCATTACAACTTGATAGCCTGTTTACCTGGAAGATAATTTTTACATTAGAAATAAATAAAATATCTCTGATTGACAAGTTTAAGATTTCCTTTTTCTTTCTCCTGGGAACAAGAGGCCAAGAGATGGGTGAGAACGTTCACAGACAACGAAAGCCACCTGGTTTTCTACTTCTGAGCTGTAAAGAGTCAACAGCATTTTGCAGAGCTGAATGGTGTTTTTACTCTATTGCATTTCTCTCTTCCAAATCTTGCCCGCTTTCCTCCCATGGTGGCGACAGTCAATCCCAGCTCTAGACATACCAGCTGTTCTAACTTTGCCTCTGACTATGCAAGGAAACACTCTCCCGTGCATTTGGAGGGTGGATTGAGGCTCTGTGATGTCATATGCACATGCAACTGCCTCCCACCTTGCTCACTTATTGGGCTGCCTCCTTCCAGAATGAAGAAATGAAAGCATTCTGTCAAGAGAAAAGGTGAGAAGCCCCGGAGCAGTTTTCTGCTACTGTATTGGGGGTGATGAGCCAGGATCTGCTGAGAGAATGCTTATTCTGAAAGGGGCTCAAGCTGGCTTTCTGCAAGGAGGCAAGAGTGCCAGGTCTGGGGTGAAGTGGCACAAAAAGCAGAAAAAAGTAGACTTTAGCCTCCAGTGTCAAGCATTGCCTACACAATTGCGCCAAAGGCCAGTCTGAACTGTCTGTGTGTAGGAGTGTGATCGTATTAAATTGCAGGTAGGATCACTTCGCTTCAGAGCACTTCAGTGACTCCCTGTCTAAGGGACGAAATCCAGATCCCTTATGAAAACACAGCCGGTCTTCTCTAATCTGATCTCACTCTGACCTTGCATCCATTTTCCCTGGCACAAATCCTCTCAACAGCCCCACAGGGCTACAGGCCCTTCCCAAAACCCCAGAACAAGGTAATGCCTCTGATATTCTGGTCATGTTGTTTTCTCTGTCTAGAATGCATTTCTCCATCTCTCCCTGCCCTTTTCCACCTGTGAAATTCTCTGCTGTCTACCACTCTTGCAAGAGCCAATAGTATCACAACTCTTGGAACAGCTTGCGTAGCAATAAACTGGAAAATGCCTGTCTATTGTAAACTTATCTGAAGGCAGAAACTGTATCTTAACTCATCTTCAAAGCTCCAGAACCACAAGCAGTTGCCTGCATAGGGTAATTAAATTAATTAATTTAATTGATTTGTTAATCCATATGGAGCTGTTGCTGCAAGAGGTCACATCCTGTGCTCTGATAAGGGCTCTTACATCCCAAGACACATTCCTCGCTGGTGAATACAGATTTACCATGCTGGGACCACTGACCTATTTTGCTTCCCTGAGTGGAAAGTAAAAAGGCTCAGCTCCCGACAGTTCCTTGGCTGGTGATGTAGTAGTAGAACATCATGTCGAAGTCCAAGAAATTGAATTGCACTCAACCATGGTGGGTGACATGCACAATTAAGGATGTTTATAATTAGCATTTGTGAACACAGTTTTAGATAAAACAGTTATTAAGAGGAGCTAATGAGATTCGAGGGCATCACTTGGTTTCCTTTTTTCTGGCTAATACTCTTTTTTTTTTATGCTGGAAATCAATTAGGCATGAGGAGCAAAGAGGGAAAATTATACATTTGACAATGTGTTTCCTTTAATGAAGACAAAGCAAGAATGGAAGGAGAAAATGCAACACCGATCTAATTCATGGCTTGGTTGTTATTTGTAAAGAGAGAATAACTTATTTGTAATCAAATGGACAATTTCTAAAATATTTTAGAACAAAAAATATTGTTTCAGTACAGTGACAAACGGCATTTTCAAAATGTAAACAGAGAGCTTTCCATTGATAGCGTTTTTTCTGTGAAATTCAATTCTAGAGAGAGTTCCTTGTGTATTGGAAAACTTTGATGATAGAGGAGTTCAAAGCACAGTGTAGATGAATCATATAAACTAGAAAAAAGATTTGCAATGTTGCTCTTTATTTTAGGATCCTGATGTTTTTGCCTGCTTCTATAGCTAAGTGTGCTGTCCAAAAAAGGGTGCATCTTCCAGCCCTCCCTGACAGTCAACCATTAGGCCTGTGGCCCTACCAGTAGGTTTTATCAGATGTTGAATAGCAAATGCTTCTAGAAGGGCCCACCTTTATAACTAATATTTTAATATGAATTTCCAAAATTGAAGCCCAACTGGAATGGTTAATAGTTGGCAATGATTCAGTGAAGCCTAAAGCATAGGTTAGGATGATCTATCTGTAATGTATTCATCCAGTGAGTAGGTGAGTCTGTGGTGTGTGTGTGTGTCTGTGTGTGTGTGTGTATTTGGGTTTAATGCTGGCTTAGCCCTTTCTTATATAAATGCCTTTTTACAAGAGACAATACAGCATGTTGTTTCAAAGCACAAGCTTTGCAATCTGTCAGATTGTTGCTTGCACACTAGCTCTGTCTTTTATTAGGTAAGAGATGGACGTTCCTCAATTAGATCATATTTTTAGTAGAGTGCCTGCTATATAACACACCTTCAGTAAATGCTTGTTGTTATTATTGCAAAAAAAGTCTTCATCTCTCGCATTCTTCAAAGGTCAAGCTTCAAGCACGGGGTCTGTATGATGAATATTTCTGCCATTCTAGTTATGACCTTTCAAATTGGACAAGATGCTAGAGTGATGACTGGCCTCCAGCTCCAGTCCTTTGCTCTGTGTTGACCTCCTCTTCCTTTGCCAGTGGATGCCAGGGGCTACCACATCAGAAGACTATCATTTAAGTACTGAACCCCCATGATATGTGAACTGCTCTGAGAGCAATCTCTACAAAATATTTTGAGTGTATGTTCTGAGACAATCAGGAAATATTTTCAGGAGTAGGTAGTCTTTGAAAAGAAACTTTAGTCTTTTTAATAGCTCTGATTGCTTTTTTGTGATTATTTAATAAGTATCCAGTAAAAATACTTAGAAGTCCAAAAAGAAAAAAAGCATAAAGAGCTGAAGGAAAGTATGGATGAACTACAGCAGGGTCTTATCTTGTAATTAAGTCACAGACTCGCTCATCTCAGGGGCTAGAGGAGGCCAGGCCCTGAGAGACAGAGCAGCAGAAATCTAGGCACTTACAGCAGGGAAGGCAGAGAAGGGATCACCCTCTTGGCTGCTGGTCACCATGAGAGGGCCCTGACGTGTCCACTCCTGGGTCATGCACACATAGTGTCTGCAGCAGGGCGGAACTACCAGCCGAGGAACGCTTCTCCAGATCACTCCTTCCCTGCTATCCCTTTGGTGACTAGAATAGCTTAAAGTCCTTGTGATATAATTTGGATATTTGTCCCCATCCAAACCACATGTTGAATTGTAATCCCTAGTGCTGGAGGTGGGGCATGGGGCCTAGTGGGAGGTGTTTAGATCATGGGGGTGGATCCCTCATGGCTTGGTGCTGTCTTCATGACAGTGAGTGAATTCTATTTTTTTCTTTTTTTTTTTTTTTTGAGATGGAGTCTCACTCTGTCTCCCAGGCTGGAGTGCGGTGGCACCATCTCGGCTCACTGCAAGCTCCGCCTCCCGGATTCATGCCATTCTCCTGCCTCAGCCTCCCTAGTAGCTGGGACTGCAGGCTCCCACCACCACACCCAGCTAATTTTTTGTATTTTTAGTAGAGACGGGATTTCACCACGTTAGCCAGGATGGTCTCCACTCCGAAAGTGCTGGGATTACATGTGTGAGCCACCGTGCCCGGCCGACAGTCTGAATTCTTGTAAGACCTAGTCATTTAAAAGTATGTGGCACCTCCTTCCCCCTACTGGCTCTCTCTTGCCCCTCCTCTGGCCATGTGACATGCCTGCTTCCCCTTTGCCTTATGCCATGATTGTAAGCTTCCTGAGGCCTCCACAGAAGCCAAGCAGATGTCAGCACCATGCTTCCTGTAAAGCCTGCAGAACTGTAAGCCACTTAAACCTCTTTTCTTTATAACTTAACCAGACTTAAGTATTTCTTTACAGCAATGCAAGAATGGCCTAATACACCTGGCAAGCAGGAATTTTTGTCTTAGGCATGAAGAGGCCTGTGCTCTGAGCCTGGACCGTGGATGGAATCATGATTTAGGTTAGGGAACCCCCTAGCTGCCTGTGTAGGACTGTACTTGGTGCCCAGATAGGTGGCATAGAGGCTACCCTTCCGGAAAAATTCCTGGCTTATAAGTCAGAAAAACTAAGGAGACTGGTTGGAAAAAGAGGATCTAGCTATACCACCAGCAAGGGACACCCTCAGAGCCTTGACTCAGAAATGATTTGAAGTCATCGGAAGGATGTGGGGTCTGGGGTAATTTCTGCTCTAATAACCAGAGGAAGGTAGGGGCCTTGTTTTCTGGAAATCCAAGTGTGCAGACAGGATTTTGCCTGGAGTCGGTGGGCATTGTTGAGGACAGAGACATTTCTGTGCTACCTTCTGTTTAGCCTACTCATTTGCCATGTGGATGGCATCCAATAAATAAATAAATAAATAAATATAAATGTGCATCTGTGTCCCTAGACTCAGCTGTAGCAATTGCTTGGCCTCACCCCTTCCCTACCCCTCCTCTTACTTCCTCCTCTGTTCTATGTCAACTTGGCTTCTAGCTCTATTGCCTATGCTTTTCTTTTTCACCGTGTTATTATCCCTCTTACCTGGCCTTAGAAACTGGCTTCCAACACCTGGCCATTTAGGAAAGTACCTTTCAGTCCTACTCTGCTCTTGGGAACAATGCTTGTGTGTCTGCCTCGTCACGTTGTCACCCTCAGGGAACAACACAGGTGCAAGTGGGAAGTCAGTCAGAATGAACTCCAAGAGTGCCAATAGGAATGAAGAGAAGAGGGGAGGAAATGTGGGGCGCATGTCAAATTTAGGATTGGCAGGATGGGATGATGTCTTGGATACTGAGGCTGAGGGAAACTGAGGAAGTTAAGGATCACTCAGAGTTTGCAAGTGTGTTTTGAGTTCTTACCATATGCTCCTTCCTGTGTTAGGTCATGCCTTGGAAAAGATGGGAAAGAGGAAGAGCTAACCTCTGTTTTTGGAGAACATGGCCTTATTTGGAAAAAGAAAGTGACAGTAGGCAGAAATATGGTATAGTGTGTATCAATATGCAGAGTGTGTTGGTAGCAATTTTATTGGCTGATGGTAGCGGAATAGCAAGTGGGTTGGAAAGGACTTCAGTTGGTTTAAAAAGTACTGGCTTTGAATTAAGAGCTGTGGGTTTGTGTTCTAAAAGTTGTTTAAGACCTTGGGCACTTTCTTCCTATTAGATTTATTTCTTTATTGGTATAACAGAGATTCAACTGGATGTTACTAAAGCTACTGCTTTCTGTGTGTAAGAGCTTTATGCATGTTATTGCATTTATTTTTTTCAGAACCACAGGTAATTTTATCACATTTTACAGACACAAGGATCTACCATAAAAAGTTAACATGACTTATGTGAGGTGGTTGGGTCAAGATGTGGATCAGGTCTATCTGGTTCAAAGCTCATGTATGTTTCTACTATGCTTTCCTGTGCCTTTCTATAAAGAAACAAGTAAAATGAAGGAGTGGTCTATGACTGAAAAATGCCCACAGACTATGGGAAAGATGAATAACTAGAAAACAATGCGCATCTGGTAAATCATTGCAAAACACGAGTCCACAGTGAGAGGTGTATATGTGGTGGGAAGTGGGTAGTGAGAGGAGATGAGAAGATCAGGGAAAACCAGAGGGAAGAGATGACATTTCATCATGGCCTTGAAGACAAGTGACATTTTGAAGGCCGGGGCAGGGAAAGCTTCCAGGCAGCATAAACAGTGGAAGAAAAAAATGCGGAAGTGTGGACACACATATGTGGTTGTGGTGGAGAAGCAGAGTGTCTGGGACACAGTGAGTTCGGAAGAGGACCTGGAGATGAGGTTCACAGGGTTGCAGGCTACTCGCCTTCCTGGTGTGGGATCCCTGATCCACACTCCCAGCCCTTCAATTGCACAGAGCACAGGTACTGGCCCCGCCCTGCCTCTGTCCCCTGGAGGACACTGTTACTTAACTACACAGCACTGGTAAGAACGGCGGGAGGGCAAGGATTCAATAGTCCGCCTGCCTGGCACCCAGTTGTAGCCCAGCCTTGTTTCTGACACTGGTCTCCTACTTCTTGTCCTATTGCCCCATGCTCTGTGACACAACTGACCCCTGTGTGCTTTGGTGATGACCTGACCCTGGCAGAGATGGAAACCTTGGCTATTTGTGCTCAACCTGAGAAGTCCTGTGAAATAACCAGTTAAGAATATTAGGCCTGTTGCAGCCAGGAGCCCTGGGTGATGGCACAAGCTGTTCTGCTGTGGATCCTTTTTGTGACCTTGGGCAAGACTTTCAGTCTCTACTTCCACCTGCTCCCAAGAGAGTCAGAACCTACATGATCTCTTTCAGAGGGACATTTTGAAAATGGAATGCGATAACATGTAGACTTAAGATAGATCTGGGATTGAGATTTGGGGTTATACATGTTTGCCTTCTTTATAATTTGGTTGGAGATTAAGTCAGTTAAAATAAAAATGAGAATATAAGAGATTTCTGAAAAAAAGAAAAAAAAAAATAGCCAGCCCAGTTCAGACAGAATCCTGCATTTCTCAGAAGTGAACACAAGAGGGTGCTATAAGCCTGTCATAAAGCATGTGCAGGCCTAGGACTTTCTGGTTTTTTTTTTTTTTTTTTTTTGAGGGAGTCTCGCTCTGTCACCCAGGCTGGAGTGCAATGGCATGATCTCAGCTCACTGAAACCTCTGCCTCCGGTGTTCAAGCGATTCTCCTGCCTCAGCCTCTTGAGTAGCTGGGATTACAGGCATGTGCCACCACGCCCGGCTAATTTTTGTATTTTTAGTAGAGATGGGGTTTCACCACATTGGCCAGGCTGGTCTCGAACTCCTGACCTCAGGTGATCCATCCGCTTCAGCTTCCCAAAGTGCTGGGATTACAGGTGTGAGCCACTGCGCCCGGCCCCTTTCTGATTTTAATGCTAGCTTAGATTTCTGTGCCACTCTGCTTTACTGATGTTTTCCAAGTAATGGTTCACAAGGTCAAGTTTATTAGAGGAGTATCATCTGGACTCAGTCTGATTCTGACCTTGTGCCATACTTCTAAGAAGTGGGCTGAAGACTTCTTTCCACTTCTAAATCTGAGATCCCTGTTTTCCTTCATGTACCTGAATCTCTGTCCATCTGATAATTGACAGAAAACTTTGCTGAATGAGGTCTCATGACTTACACAGGACAGGGGAAAGAGAAGGATCCAAGATTTAGAATCAAGCCCTGTGGTGGTGGCAGGTCAGAGATTGGGAGATAGAACAACTGCAGTACTGAGAGATGGTCAGGTTTGGGCAATTGAAGCTGAGGCTGTGCAGTATAGGCCAGACTTTCCTTCCACATAGAGGAACCAAGACAGCAGCAAATAGTCCCAGCTGTCCTGATGAGGGTATGAGCAAGGTGGACTTGGATTCAGGGTGGAGGCAAGTCTAGAGTGAACAGGGTGTTGCTATCAATTCTACTTGCTGATGGCATCAAGTATACAGTGTAAGTTACTGTGACCTGGCATCAGTAAGTTACAGTGACCTGGCTTCCAATTAGGCTGGGGAGCCTAGCAGGATGATGGCAAGCTCCCTTTCTTGGCAGGAAATCTGGGTCCAGACAGGTTATCTGAGCAGAAAATAGAGCAAGAGGACTTAGCTCACAGAACTGAAGACCAACAAGGTCTGTTGGGCCTCAATTTGAACCCTGGGCTATAATCGCTGAACAGAACCAAGAGAATGTGGAGCTCAGAGCATGGCAACCTATGAGCTGCAAACACAGCCTCCCTCCTTTTATTATGTATTGTCTGTAGCTGCTTTTTTTCTGCCACAGAGTTGAGTAGTTGCAACAGGGACGATATGGCGTGTGGTCTAAAATATTAGTATCTGGCCCTTTATGGAAAAAGTATTCTACCCCCGGTCTAGTCTAGATCTCTCTTTTAGGATGAGGATATTGATTCTCAGAGCAGTGAAGGGGCCAGGCCAGAAGAAAACAGAGATGAGGTAGACCTCAGGTCACCCGGAGAGTGCTGTGTCCTTATGCTCCTGCTTCACTCTTGCCTGCTGGACACATCTCATCTCCCGCATGTATTTGAATGCCAAGTGTCATGTTTTCCAAGAAAGGAAGTTGGCTCCAACTCTGAAAGCATTTGGGGCTTCCGCAAATGAGTGAGGAGGATGTGGATGTGCGCAGCTGTGTGTTTTATCATGCCGCGTACCTGCTCCTGATGTCTATCCCCTTCCCTGTAGTGTAGCCAGTGTCTCTCCTCTTATTCCAAGGTGGCCATATCTGCCAGGTGTTATTCTCAAGCACCTCAAGGCTGAAGAATAGGGCAAGCTTTCTCTTTATTTTATTGTTTAAAAATGTTTAAATTGTATATATTTAAGGTGTACAACATAATGTTTTGGTATACATAGACCTAGCAAAGTGATTATCACAGTCGAACAAATGAACATAGCCATCTTCCCACAGAGTTACCTTTTGGTGTCTGGTGAAAGCACCTGAAATCTACTCTTGGCAAATTTCCATGATTTGTTTTTCAACTAGGATGTGTGAACTACCATTTCCAAGGAAAGAAGCTGTAGGTGGAGTCAAAACCTTAGGAAGGATTAGAAGATGCAGTGAGGGATGGCATGCTGGCTTGTGGTGTAATCCCAGCACTTTGGGAGGCTGAGGCGGATGGATCACTTGGGTCCAGGAGTTCAAGACTAGCAGAAAAGTTCGAGACCATGGCAAAACCCCATCTCTACAAAAAATACAAAAATATCCAGGTGTGGTGCCCACGCTCTTGATTCCAGCTACTAGGGAGGCTGAGGTAGGAGGATCACCTGAGCCTGGGAGGCAGAGGTTGCAGTGGGTTAAGATCATGCCATGACACTATAGCCTGGGCAACAGAGTGAGACCCTGTCTCAAGAAAAAAAAAAAGAAGAAGAAGATTCAGTGATGCAGTGAAGAGAAAATAAGACATTGCACACTGCTCCCAAAGGATTCCTGCAACTCAGATTTAGCACAATGCCAGTCTATACTCATGCACCTTATCTTCTGTTTCTTTAAGTACACAAGAAAGGAGAGAGGAGCAACAGGCTGAAGGCTTGCAGTTCAGATTAATTACAGTGACATTTGTTTACTCCACTTTAGACAGAGGCTGTGATATTCTGGTGATGCCCAGGACACATGGGTGAAGGTGATAACATCATTGTTATCCAAGGGGAGGACCTGGCCAGGAATGAAGGAGATGGTTTTATTGACTTGTCTCCTTGGGCCTTTAACTTTCTTTTACACATATATATTTTTTAATCCAATGATAAATCTCCGTTCTATATTTACTAGTGGTTTTATTGATTTACCAGAGACAGTTTATGAGAATTATAGTCCATGTTTGGCTCAGGGTAAAGAAAAACCTCTAACATGGATTATTAACCACTCATACTCTTCACATCCAAGGCTGTGGCAGATGTCCAGAGAGGACCTCCCTGACCCTGTGCCTTGAGTGTTTGGATGACCACTTAGAGGAGTTTCTGAGGGAGGCTCTGGTGGAGGATGTGCAGATGGACTCATTACTACTTAGAGAACCTCCCAAATTTAAGATGCTGTGATTCTTCTGTGTTTTATAGCAAAATGATGCAACTTGCCCTTCAGGCCCCCAAATTAATGCAGCTTATTGATGTAAGAATTCAAAATAAGCAAATCAACAAGCTTTGGACCTCAACAACCCTTGGAGCAGCCCTCCTTTAAAAAAAAACTTTTTAACATTTTTCAAATTTTTTTTTTAATTGACAGATACAATTATATGTATCTATTGTGGACAACATGATGTTTTGAAGTATATAGACTGTATATTGTGGAATGGTTAAATCTAACATTACCTGACATAGTTATTTTTTACTTAGCTCAGAGTCAAATGTTCACTAAGTGCCTTTGTGTGGCAGCAAAGCCTATTCATCTGGTCTATTTGCTAAAACCAAATACATCAAAAATGCTGCCTTCTTTCAACTATTTATTTGATTGACTTTTTTTCCCTTATGAAAGAATTTAAAGGAAGGTTGAATTTGTCTCTATTCCAACTCCCTGTGTAGTTAGAGACCAAAGGGTGGACACTGGAGAGGGCTAGGGACATAAGAATGGTTTTTTGTTGTTGTTGTTGTTTTTTTGAAACGGAGTCTTGCTCTGTTGCCCAGGCTGGAGTACAGTGGCGCGATCTCGGCTCACTGCAAGCTCCTCCTCCCGGGTTCAAGCTATTCTGCTGCCTCAGCCTCTCGAGTAGCTGGGACTACAGGCGCCCGGCTAATTTTCTGCATTTTTAGTAGAGATGGGGTTTCACCGTGTTAGCCAGGATGGTCCTGACCTCGTGATCCACCCACCTCGGCCTCCCAAAATGCTGGGATTACCGACATGAGCGACTGCGACCGGCAAGAATAGTTTTCTTAAAACATATTTTAAAATGTAACAATTCTTATGAATAAATTCATTATACTTTCCAAAAATAGATATTCAAATTTTTTTTAATCGAGGGAGAAATACCAACCGCTGTTCAAAAGTGTGAAACAGGCACAAAATTATTGGATGTCGGTAAAATTTGTAAAGTTGGGATTGTTTGATTTTATCTAATAATTAATGCCTTCTGATGTTACCTTTACACTCTCCCCGATAGCATTAAGCTTTATTTTTCTATTACTATTACCATTATCATTATTGTTTAATATCTTAGGGCTTCCACTAATCAGTCCCCAGGTTTTAGACTTCATCAAGTAGAAAAGAACACGGGAGGAGTCCAATAGATGTGGTTTCAAATTGGGAGATGGGAGTGGAAGTGGGGAGAGAATGAAGATGGAGCTTAATGAGAAGCACCAAGACATGATGTCTAGGCGAAGGGTCCTGGCTCTGAGATGACAGCAGGAAGTGGAGAGGGTGTCAAAGCAGCTGAGGAGGAGGGAAACCCAGAACTGCAGATAGGGCGCTTCTACAGAAAAGAACTCTGGAACAGTTGGTGGCTGCTCACAGCAGTAGTCTAGGGGGCCCTCTTCTGGAGGCCAGATCCCCAGTCCTCTAAGGGCTGGAGGTGGGTGGCTTGGGATGGAAGCTGCTAGAAGGAAAGACAGTTTATTCTAGGAAGCCAGGGTGCACAGTAGCCTGTGGGATATGGAGAAGGCTCTGTGGGGTTGGATGAGGCACAAAATACTCCTGTAGCCTCTTCCCTTCCCCTGGTGGCTGGGAGAGCAGCTCCATGGAGCCTGACTGGAGGTTCTTTAGCCATAGCTAGGCTAAGAGGACATGAACCCCCTTAGGATAAGCCAAGTAGAGCTTCCTTTCAAATCAAATCGTAGCTTTCATTTTCTCTTCCACAAGAAGGGGAAAACAATAGTAATGGACTCATAGGTTTAGTCAATGAATATTTTTTAAGCAGGTAAAATCACTACTACCAACACAAAATGAATTTGTCTCACATTTTACCTAGCTCATTAAGTAAGGGAGACAGGAAGATATTATAAGAGGTTTAAAGAGGGGGAAAAAAAGCAGGGCTATTTACAGATTTATAAAATGGCTCCAAAATTATGAAGGAGCAGACAGACTCCTCTTAGATTCTGAATGAGAACTAGAAGGGTGTGCTCTAGTTTTTCAGTGAAGCACACAATTTTCCCTGGAGTTGGTTCTGAGGATTAAGAGTTCTTGCAGTTGGGCATTTAGGGTGTTATAAGCCAAGGGAGGCATTGACCAAAAGAGCTGGTATCTTTGGGGAAAACTGGAAGTGAACAGAGAAGGGTATCCCCTGAGGCTGGAAGAAGAGGATGAGAGGTGTGTCACTCAGGTTTTTAGGACGGTAAGATATAATCCTGATAACTAATGCATGCTACACACCTCTCATGTGTCAGGCGTTTTTGTAAACTTTTCATGCAAATTACTACATTTCATCTTCCCAGCAGCCCTGTGAGGAAGGAGGCACTAGCATAGCATTTTACAGGTGAGCACACTGATCTCCCGGGATGTCAGTGGATTGATTTCCTAGGGGTGGCGACGTCATAACAGTAGTTCAGAATGGCGCCTCCAGGATGGGGTCAGAAAGCGAAGTTTGGGGACAGACGACGACGGCCGGGACCCGTGCTGGCGCGACCAGGGAACCAGGGAGGGTCCAAATGAGGGCGCCACAGTGGGGGCTGGCAAAGGGGAACCCTGGAGAGCCCCAGAAGCTGGCGAGCCGGGCAGGTGTCAAGAACAGCTCACCCCGTTGTAGTAGAGAGGGGGGCTCTACAACACTTTCCTCTAGGGCAAAAGACTGAGGACCCTCGGACGCCTACAGCAGGATTGGGGCTCCTGGGAAGGGCAGGTTAGAGCATCCCTGAGGGGTTTAGAATAGAAAGTTGGAAGACAGCAGGGAGAGCAAGCAGCAGGGAGAAGCCAGGTTCTTGAAACTACGGAGAAGAGGGGCTGGGGGACAGCATCTGAGTGCACCTGAGATAGGTCACAGTGTGAGTTAGGGACAAGAGGGAAGGTAGATCTTGGAACCCGGTAAAGAAAGGCTCCTCTATCTCCCGGCGATGGCAAGGGCACCGATGCTGAGACGTTGGCTGGAGGCGGAGCGCACCCCATGCGCCCCTAGCAGCATGGGCACGGGACCAGCAACCGGACCTATGCAGGGACCTGGACGCAGAGCGGGCGGGACGCGAGGGGGCCTAGGACTGCTGCGACATCACAGGGAGATTTGGAGCCGGTGTCGGGGATATGAGATGGGGGTGTTCCGGGGCCCCGAGGCGCGGAGAAGGGCGCGGGGGGCTCAGAGGGGAGCCAGCGCCTCTGCGGAAGGACAGAGAGCGGCCCCGAGCCCCGCGTCTCAGCTGTCTTGAGTGACAGCTGGCGGCGGAAGGCTGCGAGCCGGAGGGCAGGGTAAACAGCAGCGCGTCTGAGGGGAGGCAGGTGGGTCCTTGGCCGCCTTCCCTGGGAAGGGAGGGGCAGGCATTTTGCTCAAGTGACAAGGTGTGGAGGGCTGCGGGGCGGGGACTCAGCGCCTCGGATTCCCTGATATGGTCTGGACAGTCGTCAAGGACATTTCTTAGTGAGTTGCGGCAGGTAGTGGCTGACACAGGGACGCTAGCTAGCCTCGGCGGTTAAGAAGAGTGGGGAAACCAGTGCCTTTGGCCGTGAGGAGGTGCGGGTTCTATGGGGCCGGAAAGGAAACAAAGGGTCTTTAGAGTGGGGACCTGGGGAGCAGAATATGGGGTGGGGCTTAGAGAAGCACAGGGTAGCCTCTTGGGGCTCGGAGAGATGGAAACCTGGGGAATTCAGAAGAGAATTGGTCAAGTGCAGCAGAGTCCTTCTAGGGCGCTTAGAGCCACAGAATGGACCGCCGGGTTTCAGGGTCCCCTCTGGTGGCCGTTTGGTAAAGCGCAGAAATAATTCCAATGCTTAAATGTTAAGAGGCAAATAACCTTTTTAGAAAGAGATGGGGGGACAAACAAACAAACAAAAAAACAATGATCTAAAGAGATAAAGACTGGCCGCGCGTGGTGGTTGACGCCTGTAATCCTAGCACTTTGGGAGGCTGAGATGGGTTGGATCACCTGAGGTCCGGAGTTCAAAACCAGCCTGGCCAACATGTTGAAACGCCGTCTCTACTAAAAATACAAAAAGCCGGGCGTGGGGGCTCGCGCCTGTAGTCCCAGCTATTCAGGAGACTGAGGCAGGAGAATCGCTTGAACCCGGGGGTTGGAGGATGCAGCGAGCCGAGATTGCGCCACTGCCCTCCAGCCTGGGCGACAGAGCAAGACTCTCTCAAGAAAAAAAAAGACTAAGGAAGCAGAAGTGAGATAGGAACTAGCAGAGGGAAGCTGGTCTGAAGCAGGATCCAGAGGCAACCATCTCACCTGCACCCAAGGTTGAAAGACCGGGGGTCAGGAGAGGCCCGCCCCACCCAAAAACTAGCCCCCTGTCCCCCACGCCGGCAGTTTCCAGGACTGCAGGAACATGCTCGGATGAGCTGTTCCCACTTGTAACTATCATGCACTGTACAGAACAGAATGCTGGCTGAAATGATTTAGAATTTAGATTTAAGAAAGACAAGCAAAAAGAAAAAAAAAAAATTTGTTCATTTTGAAAAATAGCCAAATATGTAGAATGAGTTGCAAAAACTATCCCACCTCCAAAGCACCATCTACACCCAAATTGCATATCTGTAAAACAAGTGAGTGAGGACTTTCATTTCTTACCCAAATGCCATTTTAACTAAATTTCCAGGGTTATCCAACCACTTTCACTCAAATAACTTTGGCCAAATCACATGTAATATACAAAGCAGAGTCCAGTCTAGGGCTGCACTTGTATCCTTTCTCTAGTACCTTTGAAAACGAAATTCAGGCCGGGCGCAGTGGCTCACACCCATAATCCCAGTACTTTGGTAGGCCAAGGTGGGTGAATCATTTGAGGTCAGGAGTTCGAGACCAACCTGGCCAACATGGTGAAACCCCATCTCTACTAAAAATACAAAAATTAGCCGAGTGTGGTGGTGCACGCCTGTAATCCCAGCTACTCAGGAGGGTGAGGCAGGAAAATCGCTTGAACCCGGGAGGCGGAGGTTGCAGTGAGCCGAGATTTCGCCACTGCACTCCAGCCTGGGCGACAGAGCGAGACTCTGTCTAAAAAAAAAAAAAAAAAAAGAGAAGAAAAAAAAGAAAATGAAGTTTGTTCCTGCACCCTGGACCATCCCTTGCAACTGAAAACACAGCACTGAAATGAGAAGGGATACCAGAGAGAACTCAGCCCCGAGAGGAGGAAAGGGATCCAGTTGGATTTACATCCTCTTTTTGTGTTGATCCAGTAGTTGTTTATCTTCCTCTGCAAGGTAGTGGGAGCCCTGAACTGTTCCCCAGCTGTAGCCATCTCAGGTGCATGTGAAAATGACGGTGGGTGATAGTATCATTGCCTATCCCTACCATGAATGATTTTTTTTAGGGAGGTACACATTATCAGTGATGCTCCGTGGACCAGACCCCTAATTTTCCGAATGTTAGTTTTTTCCATATCTACTTAGAATCTAGAAGCAAAGATCCACTCTGCAGAGGTAAGATAGTGTTGTACTGGCCAAATGCCATGTCTTTATTCTCTCTCCCTGTTTCTGTAAATTTTGAATCTGTTCAATCTTTCTTGAATGCTTTTAGTGAGTCAGCTTAACATCTTGGTGCTTCTATTTTAATTCCTTCAGCTAGGATCACTTCATTTATTTGTCCTTTAACTTTTAAAACATGGAGACTCATATTCCTCATGAATTAGGGGCTGAGATCAGAAAACTATTGAGGGAGATGAGGAAGACAGATGTATAAACCAATTGCAGTAGTTGTGACGCATGAATGAGTAAAGGTATGTACAAATAAAGCCAGGTGTCATGGGAGCTGTATAAAGAGACATTTTAGTTTGTCTGGGAGTTACAATTTGACCTTTGCAGGTATAACTTGGTCTTAAAGAGGCAATGACACTTTTAATTGGGTTTAAAGGGTAAATACAACAACTAGAGCCAGGCCAAAGGTTAGGGGAAAGGGAGCAGCACAGAAAAGTAAAGAAAAAATTACGTAGTTTGTACAGGTACAATAATGGGATGTATTTAATTAGAGCTAGAACCTGGAATGTGAGAGAGAGGACAGGAGCAAAAGACAGGGAGATGATGTTCAAAAGATTCATGGGGTTTTGTACTGCAGGCTAGAGAGTTTCTATTTTGTTCTATAAGGCAGGGGACACCAATTGATTTTTTAGGAAGACATAATTAGCTAGGCTTTATTACTTATTTCTTTTGTGAAATCTTAGGGCACTATGAAAATGGATTTGAGGATGAGGTAGAGCAGGGGCTGGCAGAAGAGGGGCCATTTGGATGTTGTTTCAGATAGAGTGGCGGAAAGCTATAACAAGCATTGTGAGAGACAATCACTATGAGAATGGTTTTGGTGCCAGATAAACTCCCAGTAAGAATTCTAATTCTGTATGATTTTGGACAACTTATTTAACTTCTTTTATCTGAGTTTTCTGTCTTTTAAGATGAGGTTAATAATAGTTGGGATTATTGAATGAGATAAAATATATAAAGTGGTCAGTGCAATGCTTGGCACATGGTAAGAACCTCCATGCTAGGTTATAAAGTTGGGGAAAGGTATTAAGAGTAGGAGTTGGAAACCTAGTGTCTTTCCTAGCATCTTCCTTTACTTTGGCTTACTGGTTTCCTGGTGAAAAGGAGATTGATTGAAGAGACAAGTTTAGATGAAGTCTGTCTAGAAAAGAGGGAAAACAAGGGAGAGAAAGAAGTAGAAGAGTCTGAGGTTACAGGCTTAAGGTAGATAGTGATGGATGGCGGTCCCATTGTCAAGATAGAAAAATTAGGAGAAAAAGCTATGGTGGGGGTGGGGGATTCGTTTTAGCTTTGAGATTAAGTGGCCTGCAAAATATCCATCTGAATTTGTTTCAGAGGTATTTGAGGCAGTTTAGGCTGGAGCTCAGATGAATAATCAGGGCTAAATGCATGTCTTGCAGTTAGAAGCCTAAGAGTGATCATTGAGACTGTGGGGTAGTATCCAAATAAAGAAGAGAAGAGGTCAAGGTAAGGATGTTGAGGCCACTGATATAGTTAAGGAATTGGTAGAATAAAAAGCCCAGTGGGAATCTCTCAATAATGAGCTCACTGGGAGATAGGAAGGGAATAACAGGAGAGGATTGTAGAAATGAAAGGAACTGCCTCTAGAAGAAAGCACTCAACTCTGCCAGATTCTGCTGACCATATGGAAAAGTTAGAACAGGACAACAAACACTGAATTCCACAGGCAGAGATCTTTAAGGGCCTTTCAAAATTGCTTTCAGTATATTACTGAGTAAATTTGAGACAAATAAATGTAATCATTTAGGATTGAGGAATAGATCCCTTTTTCAAGAAGCTCAGCTGTGAAGGGAAGAAAGATGTATCTCTAAGTTCAGGACTAAATAGGATTGAATGTAGGTTTTGCTTATTTTAGCTTTAATTTTTACATTGAAGGACTAGGAAGACATAATTGGAAAGGTTTAGACAAAGAGGACGGTTGCCTCTAGGAGGGGGGCAATTCTAGAACACAAGTTGACAGGTAACCTTAGCTAGGCACATAGGTGGGATATGGTCAGTGGTACTGTGTACATATCTGTAGATGTGAAGAAGAGAGAGACTGAGGAAGCCTTTCCCCAAGAGCCTGTACTTTAATGTAATTGTCAAGAACTCCACCTTCGGAGTCACATTTTCTGATTAATAGCTCTGCTTTTCCACAAAACGACGGTGTGATCGTGAGTTGTTAGCTTAACCTTAAGGTGACTCAGTATCTTCATCTTTAAAAGTGAGATACTGACAGTTCTTACTTCCTGGGGTTGTCAGGAATGCTAAGTGAATTCATACATGTAAGTTAATTAAAATTGAGCCTAGCCATATGCCTCTTGCATTTGCGCTACTATGACTAATTACCATAGGTTTTGTGGCTTAAGCAATATTTGTTTTTCACAGATCTGGAGACTGAGAAGTCTAAGATCAGGGCACTGACAGATCCAGTGCCTGGTGAGAGCACTCTTCCTGGCCTGCAGATTGCTGTCTTCTCATTGTATTTTCAGGTGGTATAGAGAGACAGGAGCAGGCTGTTTTGTCTGTTCTTATTAAGGCATGAATCCCGTCATGAGGGCTCCATCCTTATAATTACATCCCAAAGTCCACATCTCCAAATACCATCACATTACAGATTAGGTTTTGTCATACAAATTTCAGAGGGACCAAATATTCAGTCCATAGTGCTATAAGAAACCCTCAATACGTGTTTGCAGCTATTGGCAGCAGAGGTGGTAAAATCTAAGACTAGGTCATCTGCTGGGAATTTTTGAAAGAAGGCAGATTGGGCTGGAAAGAAAAGGTAAATCTTTGGGAAGATGCTGTTGAGAACAAAAGAGCAACCCCTGTAGGGAGTACCGAAGTATTGACATGGAGCCACCCTAACCTGCTCCTAAAGGCTCCATACTATCTGGCCTCCTGTAGGCACCAGGGGGTCAGGATCTGTTAGACTCCTAGTGATTACTAGAGGCCTTTGAACCAGTACTTAGTCAATCCACTGCAAGCCAGCTTGACTGCTGCTTACTTTGCAGGCCTAGGAGCCAGGAATAAGGCTGAAAGCTTTTGATTCATTTTAAAATTTAATTTAGATATGGATTGGCAGATTTCTTTGGATAGAATTTTAGAATTTGCATGAAGGTCACAATGCTAAAGAATTTAGAGATCATGGACCATATGGTTACAAACCAAAGTTTGGCACACTACTTGGGTGTCTAATGAATATTTCATTGTGTGCACTTTCTCAGATTTATTGACTGTATATACATGTAGTTCGATGAAATTGGAAAGAAAAGGTCAACAACTTTGTGGATGAGAGAATTTCTGTAATATTTATAAATTAAATTTACGATAGCAATGTTTTGTGATTGTAGGTGATAATTACGAAAATGAAGATCACTCACTGGATTCCAAATCCACGTCAGTAATGATGTGTGGGCATTGAGGAAAAGCAAGCAGAAAACCAGCAATGTTAATTATTAAAAAGCAAAGGGCAGTGAATTAATATTGTGACAAACTGGGAATAACAAATAACTTGCAATTATCAAAATCATTTCTAGAAAATTATAGAATGAACTAAATTTTGTTATATGCATAGTTATATAGAAATGTTTTACCATAAGGAAGACCCAGTACTACGACATCATTCTTTTATTTGAGAGAGGTCTTAGATAATATTTGAGGATGTCTCATATACCTCTCAGTTAGTAACAGAAAACATTAAAGAACAGAAATAACCAAATTGAAATTGGAAACTAGAATCTTGGAAGAGATTTCCACAGTAACACAGTTCATTAAACTCTTTAGAGCTGTGTCGTCCAAACATTACAGGTGGAGAAATCAGTTTGGTTGTTTGCAACCAGAATTTTGAAACATTGAATAAGACAGCAAATATTAGAGTAGTAACAGCAACTGTTCTATGATATTTTCATTTTGTGTGTGTGCATGTATGTGTGCATATGTGTGTGTGTGTTTGTATAGGGCTGTGATATAAAATGAAAAGTTTGAAAAAGAATATTTTAGAATATATTAGGGAGAGGACACTTAGGTAGAATAGGAAATTATAAAGTACACATAAAATTGAATTATTAGCAAATCTTAACAATGAATCAATTGCTCAAGCTCTGCGATATAGTTTGGCTGTATCCCCAACTAAATCTCAACTTGAATTGTATTTCCCAGAATTCTCACGTGTTGTGGGAGGGACCCAGGGGGAGGTAATTGAATCATGGGGACTGGTCTTTCCCATGTTATTCTCGTGATAATGAATAAGTCTCACGAGATCTCATGGGCTTATCAGGGGTTTCCAGTTTTGTTCCTTCCTCATTTTTATGTTGCTGCCACCATGTAAGAAGTGTCTTTCACTGCACGCCGATTCTGAGGTCTCCCTAGCCATGTGGAAGTGTAAGTCCAATTAAACCTCTTTTTCTTCCCAGTCTCAGGTATATCTTCATCAGCAGCATGAAAATGGACAAATAAACTCTGCAAAATATATTACTAAGTGATCATTGAGAAGTGTCTTGAAGAGTCAAATATAGAGGAGTTGAAATACATATCCATGTCTGGCTTTTTGTTAGAAGACGGCATGGAATTTAGTATTATTACTAGATCTCATGAAAGTATAAGAATGAGATATCTTCTGATCTGAGGAGACCAGAAACCAAAACCAAGACTTAGAAACTGAAAATATGACAGGGTTTCAGGCAAGCATAAAAATTTGGTCCAAATTCTCAGAGGCTATTGATAAGAGGAAACTTGGACATGCAGGCAAATTTTTATGTTGCTGTCTTTTCTTTTTCTCCCCTCTTTTGAAATAAATGTTTTGACAAATTAGATAATGTCTAACATGAGAAGTGCAGGCAGGCTTCTCTTGTCCAAATGGAAAGTGGTATGTAATCTGTGTCATATTTTTTCCTACTGCTTTTTGTTGGGATAGGCTGATGGCTCAATTTATGGAAAAATAATTGCATAAACTATGAGTCTTGAGTGATGTATCATAGTCAGGATCTCCAACTCTTCTCCTCTGTATGTAACTCTTTCATGGAAGTTAGAATACTTGCAGAAATCCCACCACAGCATTTTAACATAGGTAGTCTCTGGAAGCAAGGGCACTGGGCTTTAAATTGTTAGGCAATGCCACCTCTTCAAGGAATAGATCAAGAATGAGGGGTTTCTGTCAGAATCTGTTTCATAGAAAAAAAAGAAAAGAATGAAGAGTCAAGTACACCACTTATCAGACACCAGTGTTCCTAACTGATTAAGTCACCCATTATTTTTAAGGAAGAAAAAAATAACAAGCATTCAAAGGCATGAAAACATAACTAAGTAAAGAGTTAAACCAGTTGTCAGGGTTTTGGAACAGTTTGTTCAAGATCTCAGCTTCTTTCTTTTGTGAAGCTGTTGCTCTGTCCATTTTTCTATGCTTATTAGCTTATCTCTCAGATTTACTTTTATTATGATTAACACATTTTGGCAGTTTGAACTCTTACATGTGTGTACTGAAATGTCTGAGTGAATAGAGTGTATCATTTACTTACATTTCCCAGAAAATGGTTTGAAATTTATTTCTGTTTTATTTGTTTGGAAGCCTTGGATCACATGATCACCTGTGGACCACTCATAGGAGTGAGGGAAAATGATTGGGTGGACAGGCTTAGCCAAAGTTCAGTATTCTTTCCTGGCAGTTGAAAATGGAATCACATTTCTTGCAACAATGTTGGCGAGGAAGGGAAATCAGGGTGTTTGCTTCCTCTTTTTTTCTTGCCATTTATATGTTGGAGAAATAATGCCGTTTGTTCTGTGAATTTCTACTATTCTTGATTTGGCCGATTGCATCCTCAAGGTGTTATTTGACACACTTTCCAATTCCTTATGATTCCATCATGCTGAGCGGGATGATGAGTGGTGTACAAAGAATGAAGAGTCAAGTACACCACTTAGCAGCGTGGGTGTGAGGGAGGAAGCAGATCATGACTCAAGTGCCACGTATCTTATTTTTATTTTTACTCTGATTTAGATTTTTTTAAAAAATGGTTTTTATTTGCTGTATGCCCATAGTACAATTTTCAGAGACTTAAAATGGTTTTCATTATGTAAATTTCCCCGTTATGACTGCTTTGCTGGAAAGTGAGTCCACTGAGCTCTGCATGTCACCTTTTGGGAAGCGGAACTCGATACTATGCTGGATATATTTGAACTCGATACTATGCTGGATATATTTGAACTCTATATTATGCTGGATATATTTGAACTCGATACTATGCTGGATATATTTGAACTTGCTTTCTGCCATCTTTCTGATATATAATTGTTCCACTTTTGTATGCATTTTCCCTTATTTGGGTTAAGATTTTTTTGTTGTTTTTTTGTTTCTTGCTTTATAGAATTTTCTCTCAATTTCTATGGAAAGTATATAGGATATCTCTTTGATTGATTATCTTTGAAATTTTACCATATATGTTTAGCTTAAAAAGTGTCAAATTAAATTAGTCGTCTTAACTGGGGGTGGTGATTTTGTCCCCAAGGTATGTTGGGTAATGTCTGGAAACATTTTTCTGCAACTTCCATGTAGTGGATAGAGGACAGAGATCCTGTTAAACATCCTACAGTGAGCAGGGCAGTCCCTCACAACAAAGAATGGGCTAGCTCCAAATTTCATTGGTGCAAGGTTGAGAAAACGTAAGTTAAACAAGAACTGAATCCCCCATTTGTATTAATATAAGGCACTTAGAATGGTTATCCTTCCTTATTTACATCCTCTTCTTGTCCAGTATTTTAGTTCTGTCCTGTATTGTTAAATCCCCCACTCACACACCCATTGTTTTTATCCCTCTAGTCCCTGTACTATTTATAGGTTTTGAAGCTTTCCCTACATTCTGTAAAATCAGCCATGCTACAAATGCAGTCAGTATCCTTCCTAAGCTTTAGGTGTACTATAGTGACAGGGCCACTTAGAACACCTAGGCAGCTATAACACCAAGATAGAAGTCCCCTCTGTCTCTTTTAGTGTGCTATACAAAAGTATGCTCAATAAAAGTTATTTCATTGTAACTATCATGCCAGAAGTTCACGGGTTAAGGAAGGGGTGAATGCACCATGTTATTTTGCAAATCATCCTTTGCAATGAAGCTTATGCTGGCAAATGGTCAGCACCATGAAACTCTGGAGGATTGCAAGGTAACAAATACTAGTGTTTTCTGGTAAAAGTCAAGTTGGTGAAATCGGCCTGTTCTACTGTGTTGCCTACATAATTTGCTTGTCTGTGCAGCCAGATTTTGAGTTCAGATTCTTTGAGATAAAACTACCTCCATTTCTTCTAGACACTGATGGATCAACTTTATAAAACACCAGTGTATAATAGCAAGAACAGGTGCTTGATTCTTCCCTATTAGGGGCCCGTCTTGCCGAAGGATGGGTAGTCAGTGCTGTCACTAGGTGCTGTGCAGAGCTGTCAGGTGTAATAGCTCACCTTTGACTTCCTTTGTTTTGGGAACCTATTCTTGTCAGAGTTGGAATGAGTAATTTGAACACTTTAGTTACAGCCAGCAGAAATGGAATCAATACATGCCAAGATTAACTTCAGTGATTAATCCCAGAATCAATGAACCAAATGATTATCATTTCTGTCAGCTGAAATTTCTGGGATGCAAGATTATGATTAAAGAGGTGGGTTAATTTTCATCGGCTGGCTTCTGCAGCAGACGTAGCTGAAGCCACTGTTTTTTTTTTTTTTCTTTCTTTCACTTCCTTTGCCTTGCAATTGCTCCAGCAATACCTTCATGCTGCAGCCAATTCCTGTGTCACACGGTGGGGTGCTCAGAAGCCAGATTTGACAATGATGAGAGGCAAAGTTGACTTAGCCTGGGATGCTAAATCTCTAAGGAAAATGCTAACCTAGTGAAACTTCTAACTTTTAAATCAGAGTGATTATTCTGACTCTGTTATGGTTAGGCGGGTGTTCACCGTCTTTCAAAGGAGAGCAGAAGGAGGCTGGAAGAAAAGCTGGGGATATAGCAATTGCAGCAGAGGTGCTTCCCAATGATGACACCAGGCATAATGTATCCCCTGCAACTAGTAGGACTGTGGGGTTACCATGTGCCATGCTTGGTGCTCAGTGTTTCATGTATCTTTTTTTTTTTTAATTTAAAGATCGTATCAACTCTCTGTGGCAGGTGCTGTAAATATCCTCATTTAACAGATAAGGAAACTGAACCTTAGTCACTGCATTATCTTTCCCTAAAACACACATTTAGCTTAAACTCAGGTTTATCTGATTCATTATCTTCTGGTTTCAGTTGCTTAAGATCATCCAGATATGGCTAGGGGAGATGGATCTTTTTATGGGTTCAACTGTGTCTTCCCAAAAAGATATGTTTAAGTCACATCTCCTGATACCTCAGAACATGACCTCTTTGGAGATAAGGTCATTGCAGATGTAATTAGTTAAGATGAGCTCATACTGAAGTAGGGTGGACCCCTGACCCAATATGACTGCTGTCCTTATAAGAACACATCCATGTGAAGACAGACACAGATGACGGAGGATTGGAGTGAAGCATTTACAAACCAAGGAATGCCAAAGATTGCCCACAAACCACCAAGCTTCAGAGTGAACATGACCCTGTCAACACCTCGATTTCAGACTTCCCAGCCTCCCAAACTGTGAGACAATACATTTCAATTGTTTTAAGTCGTTCAGCATTAGTGGTATTCTGTGACAGCAACCCTAGGAAACTCTTGGGTTAAAGGCATATGTGTACATGTGTTATTGGAAAATGTATTAAAATGAGCAAGCAACACATAATGCCTAAAGCCCTCTGTGTATACAACACAATGTCAAAGAGTGATGGCAAAGTCACAAACTTGGTCTGTGTGCTTGGCTAACAAAATGCTTGTGATTTATTTCTCATATACTAATTGCCAGGCATTATCTGGGCTGAGTCCATGTCACAAGATGAGCTCTAACTCTGGAACCAGATCTGCTTTGATATGAGGCTTTTATCATATCTGAGCATTGAGACCTTGGGGGAAATGACTTAATCTGTCCTTTGTCTCAGTTCCTTATCTGTGAAATGGGGAAGATGATCCTAAAGAGGTTGTGGTCATCAGGTAAGCTAATTCGTATAAGGTGTTTAGCACAGTGCTTGGCATATAACCAAAGTTATTGTGCATTCACTGTGTGAGGTGGGTAATGTGATCCTCATTTTATGAATGAGGAAATGGAAGCTTAAAGGGGCTAAGCTATTTCTCCAGGACTGCAGAGACAATAAGTGACAGAAGGGGCATGGAACCTCATGTTCATGTCTCCAAAGCTAGGGGTAATTTCCTCCCGCCTCACTGCCTCCCAAACCAGAGCATGCAGCCTAGTCTTGAAAATAAAGAGCTGGTGCACATCAGAAGATTAATATAAGTACATGCAATGTATACAAAATGAGTCCCATGGGTAGCCTGACCATCCACTGAGAGTGTTCTTGTCTTGTTGGGACACATGCAGGTTTCACTCTGGAGGAAGTGGGATTTCCTGTCATGTGACATCGTTGAAAGTGCCGGTCCCCTCTCGCCATGTCAGAAGCATCTATCAGTCTGACTTTGTTATGATTCAATAACTTTGGAGAATACTGTACTTGAAAGAGAGGGGAAGAACACACAAAGGGGAGGGGGAGTTGAAGATGGGTAAGTTCCGTTTCATCTCCCATTAGGCTTATGAATTGGGGTGATCGGAGACTGGATATCAATATTTTTAAAAGACTTGTTGGCTAGAAATGTCGTGATTTTTTTTCTTCTTGCTCTAGAGATGGAATAATCCGCACCCCCAGAGCCAAACATAACATTTCAGTGGACCCTTTGTTATGCAAAGCCAAAATCAAAATCTAGCTTCAAAATGGAAACATTTAAGACAATGTGGAACTAAATGATTTGCTTGCATAATAATCTATATGCCATTTTTATTGTGGACCAAACTTCAGGTTGAAAAGGGAAGATTGGCACTTCACTCTTAAGTATTATTTGCCAGGGTAGACATACATATCAATCACATACACTGAACATTGGGATGGTGGGATGTGTTAAAACAATTTGAGGTTCCAGAATCAAAGAACACCATCTGTGAGAGTGAAACACAAAAGCCACTTCAAATAAAATGTTCCTGAACTCTTAGTCTCAAATCACTTTGTTGATAAAATTACTGAGCTTGTTCCATTTATATCTGTATTAACTTTTAACCTCTGCACCATTCCAATAGTAAAAGATTAATCACACAGACTAATGGTGTGGATTAATGAGGGAAAATCTGAATTACTGAGAATACCAATGCCAAAATTGTTGAACAAGAATGCAGTTTTATTACTTTCATGTGGCATATATACAAATACTAAGTAGTAAGTTCCAAGTATAAAGCTTTTCTAACAACCCCACATGATATAATGTATTGGAAATTCTTCTATATGTTAAAAGATTCCTTGTACACATAAATGAGTTATTGAATTGCTGAAGGAAGCCTCAAGAATCTTGGCTGCCAATTTTAGTCAAGATCTCTTTTAGTTGCGTGACCTTGAGTATACACAGAGGAATTATCTTGAACTTTTAACTCTACAGGACCCTCAACATTTAATCAGACATTCACAATTAATAGGTTAGTAACTGTCAATATTTTCTGATATATCTAAGTATGCTGTCTGAGAAAGTCACCATTGCTTTGGTTTGGGAAGGTGTTCCTTTGTGTAAAGAAGCAGAGGACCAGCAGGTGGCAGTGTATCCCCACCTGTGGGAGGAGAGTTCCTTGGTCATGCATGAAAAGCCCCCACTCAGGCTGGAAACAAATAACATAAAAATGTTTCTTTGCTCTGTGGAAAGTGGAAATTCATCAGCTGTTTTCTTTTTTTCTTCACACAGCTGTAGAGTGTTGGTGAAGTACCTCCTCTCAGAGTCCTTGTCTTTTGGGGTGACATGGCCCTGGCCAGCTCACAGGTCCTCGGGTGCCCTTGCCATTTCCCAGGGTGGATATTGCAAAGTCCTGCCAGAGACCACTCAGATGCCTGTGTCAGAGCCGCCCAATATGAAGTGTGTGCTCTCCAGAAAAGCAGTATCCTCCAGCCCACTCTCGGGTTAATAGAAAGGGTGCTAGGGGAACACGAGGGATCCCAATTCCTCACTGCCTGAGATGATAAAACATCCCTGGGCTGATGCTCAGCAATGTAAAGACATGAATGAATAAGCTGGAAGGAATCTTGGAGTTCCTGGCTATCCTCTTCATTTCAAAGAGAAAGCAATAGCGGCAAACCAAAATTATCTACCCCAGACCATCCAGCTCATTATGTTGTAAAGGCAAGACTAGCACTCAAGTCTCCTTGCAACCCAATTAATCTTTTTTCCCATATGTTTACAATGCATTGGTGTTAGGCAAAGAAAAGTTCGGCCGGGCGCGGTGTAATCTCAGCACTTTGGGAGGCAGAGGCAGGTGGATCACCTGAGGTCAAGAGTTCGAGACCACCCTGGCCAAAATGGTGAAACCCCATCTCTACTAAAAATACAAAATTAGCCGGGCTTGGTGGCAGGCGCCTGTAATCCCAGCTACTCAGGAGGCTGAGGCAGGAGAATCACTCGAACGCCAGAGGCGGAGGTTGCAGTGAGCTGAGATCACACCACTATACTCCAGCCTGGGTGAGAAAGACAGACTCCATCTCAAAAAGAAAAGAAAAGAAAAAAAAATGTTCTGAACAGGTGAAGGGAAAGGAAATGCTTTTGTTGACTGGCTTCCGTATTCTAGGCACTGTGCTTTTTTCTTTTGTACACACATTGTCCTTCAATCTCCAGCTGCTAGCAGATGTGATTATCTTTTCATATATTCATCACCTGAAGTGCAGAGGGGTTGCATGAGTTGCCTGAATCACTTGGCTAGTAAATGGTGGTAGAAATTTGTGTCTCACACTTGCAGAGAGAAGCAAGAGTCAGTTTTTAGAAGTCGTTAAACCCTGAGCAGGGAGGAATATGTAAAGATTAGAGGACCAGCGTCAAAGGTTGGCTCCTCCTTTGTCTTTGTAAATACTACTCTGCCTTTCTTATTAGTTATGTTTTCCCCAGCCCCATTTTACATTGGAATCTTTCCACAAAACTTTCTCTGAACACTCCATCTCAAAGTGCTTAATCCTCTGAACAAATGTATTATTTTTGCTTATCAGGCATGTGTCATTTACTGCTTTTAAGAAACAATGATCTCTTTATGTGTAAAAAATAATATTTTCTTCCAGTTTGATAATAGGTGATTACAACTATTCTGATTGCATGATGGATTAAATATTTAAGAAACTAATTGGGGTTTACAAAAATAGAATTAATCCCTTCAAGGAACATTGATAATACTCTCTTATTTCTGATATTTTCTAGTTCTCTGTGTTGAGAATCTTTTAGAATGGGGATCAGTGCCCTCAACTCTCCAGAAGTGTTGAACTAGTGACCTGGTACATTGGTCAGGCTACCCTTGACAGCTGCAGCATGTGGCTTTTCTGGAGAAATGAAGCAATTGTCAACTTTCCCATAGTCTAGTTTCTATAATTCATGCAGTATGCACTGTGTAGAAGGTGGATCCTGGGATATCAAAACCACAGTGACTTAGATTGTGTAGTCAGTCATATGTGGACTGGCGTGTTAAAATTCAGTCACCAATGGAGTAGCTTAGAGCTAACTCCTCCCAAAAAAAGAATTGCATGTTGAATGGCAACCATCATCACACACAGTAGAAGTCTCTTTTTGAGGAAGTATTTTTTCTAGGTAAAGGAAGAGGAAGTGGGCCATCTGTGGTTAATTTGTTGTGTTGAGTAACACTGAAAGGTTTCCCAGTTCCCAAACAGGGTGGACTAGTGAAACTAAGGTGATTTTTCTGCTCATAAGGTCACACTTATATGTTATACTACATTTCTGGGAATCTTGTCATAAATCTGCATCACAAAAAGTAACCTGTATCTAAATCCTGATCTAAAACCTCTCTAAATTCTGAGACTGAGTCATATAGCTAGGTATTTTATTCCTTGAAATACCAAAATCAGAAAAGGTAGAATGGAAAAATATATAGCTTTAGAATCAGACAGGAGTGAATTTGATTCTTGATACTGGCATATGTTAGTCATTTGAGCTTACATATCACATCAGATTTCATTTTTCTGCGTATGTGCAAAGTGAGGATAATAACATCAGCGTTAAAGAGGATTGGATGAGGAAATGTTATGTTTGTGAAGCATCTAGAGTAGTACATGCCATTTAATAGTTGCTTAATATAAAACAATAACAGTTATATTAACCAGTGAGGCAAGGCCACTTGAAAACGGTTTGCCATTGAGAAGAGAGGGAGAAATAGTCCTATTTTTTAATGGCAAGCCAGTTGCTCACTCACTTGTTCTTTCATTCATTCACTCACACACTCACACACAGTATTTTACAAAACCTGAGCTAGGTACAGTTATTGAATGACAATGTGGTAATTTCTTAACTTTAAAAATGAATTATATTGAGTTATAATTTTATATTATACAAACATATTTTCAAGATAACAAAGATTAGAGAGAATAAATAAAAATGGAAAATAGAGAAACAATAGAGAACATCAACAAAACCAAGAGCTGGTTCTTTGAAAAGATCAACACATTTGATAAACTTTAGCTAGACTGACTAAGAGGAAAGAAGATTTGAATTACAATCAAGAATGAAAGAGGGGATGATTTTACAGAAATATAAAAATATTTCAAGAGTGTACTATGAATAATTGTACACCCAAATTGAATAATTTAGATGAAATGGACAAATTCCCAGAAACATACAACCTACTGAGACTGAATCATGAAAAAATAGAAAAGCTAAATAGACATAGACCTAAAACTACTAAAAAGACTGAATTAATAACCAAAACCTTTCAAGAGAGAAAAGTCCAATATTAAATGACTTTACTGGTGAATTCTACCAAATATTTAAGGATTACCACCAATATTTCTCAAACTGTTCCAAAAATTTGAAGAAGAAGAAATGCTTTCTAACTCATTCTATAAGGCCATCAATACCCTGATGCCAAACCAGACAAAGACACTACAAGAAAAGTATAGACCAATATCTTTTAATAAATACTGATGCAAAAATCCTCAACAAAATTCCAGCAAACTGAGTTTAACAGCATATTAAAAGGATTATATATCATGACTACCTGGGATTTATTCCTAGAATGCAAAGATGGTTCAACATACAAAAATCAATAAATGTAACATACATTACATTAACGAAAAAGAAGAGAAAAAACTCTAAATGATCATTTCAATGCAAAAAAGCATTTGACAAAATTCAACACCCTTTTATGATTAAAAAAACACTCCACAAACTAGAAATAGAACTAAACTCCTTCAACATAATAAAAGACATATGAAAAACCAATAGCTAACATCACACTCAATGGTGAAAGACAAAAAGCTTTTCCTCTAAGAAGCAAGATAAGGATGCTTTGGTTTTGACACTTCTATTCAACATAGTACTGGAAGTCCTAGCCAGAGCAATTAGGCAAGGAAAAAAATAAAAAGTATTTATATAGGAAAGGAAGAAATAAAATTATCTTTGTTTGCAGATAACATATTTTATATTAAAAAACTCCAAGATTTTACAGAAAAACTGTTAGAAATAATAAATAAATCAATAAATAAACAAATCCAGAAAATTTGCAGGATACAAATTCAAGACACAAAATCTGTTGTGTTTCTATATTATGACAATGAACAATTTGAAACTAAGAAAATAATTAGAAAATATTAAGTAAACAATTCAATTTATAATAGCATCAACAAGGGTAAAATACTTAGGAATAAACCTAACCAAAGAGGAAAAAGACCTTTACATTAAAAACTACAAAACACTGCTGAAAGCAGTTAAAGAAAACACAGATAATTAGAACTACATTCCATGTTCATGGATTGAAAGACTAATATTGGTAAATTGTGAACACCACATGAAGACCTACAGATTCATACAGTCTCTATAGAAATCCTAATGACTTTTCTTTCAGAAATAGAAAAATCTGTCCTAGAATTCATATAGAATTTCAAGGAACCCTGAATAGCCGAAACAATCTTGGGAAAAAAAATGAAGTTGGACATCTTATACTTTCTGATTTCAAACTTACTGTAAGGCTATGGTAATCAGAACACTGTGGTACTGATATAAAAGCAGGCCAATGAAATAGAATACAGATCCAGAAATATACCCTTGTATATATAGTCAAGTGATTTTCAACAAGACTGCCAAAAATATGATGAAGAAAGTGTAGTCTTTTTCTGCAACAAATGGTGTCAGAAAATCTAGATATTCACACATAAAAAAAAGTTGGATTTTTACCTTACACCATATGCACAAATTAACTCACAATGGAAGGAAGGCCCATATACAAGATCCAAAACTATTAAATTCTTAAAAGAAGACTTAAAAGTAAAAACTTTATAACATTTTATTTGGCAATGACATCTTGGATGTGACATCAAAAGCACAGGCAACAAAATAAAAATAAATAGGTAAGTTGGATAAAATTGAAATATTCTGTGCATCAAAGGACACTCAAACTGAGTGAAAAGGCAACCCAAAGACAATCCACAGAATGGGAGAAAATATTTGTCAATCATATATCTGACAAGGAATTGATTTCCAGAATATATAAAGGACTCCTACAACTCAACAGCAAAAAGCTCAAACAAACCAACTTAAAACATGGGCAAATGATCTGAATGTATATTTTTCTAAAAAATATACACAAAATAGCCAATAATGAAAAGATGCTAAACACCTGAAATGCAAATCAAAATCACAAGTAGATACTACCTCAAACCAGTAAGAATAGCAACTATATATAGATATATAAGTATGTTTAATATATTAACATGTATATAATATCTATACATATATAAATGTATTCAAATTTGGTAAAGATGTGGAGAAATTAGAACATCTGTGTATTTCTGGTGGTATAGCCACTATGGAAAACAGTATGGCAATTCCTCAATATATTCAAAATAGAATTACCATATGATTTAGCAATTTCATTTCTGGATTTATAAAAAAATGAAATATGATATACTCAAACAGGCATTTGTACACCCATGTACACAGCAGCATTATTTACAATAGACAAAAGGTAGAAGCCACCCATATGTCCATGCACAGATGAATGGATAAACAAAATGTGTGTGTGTGTGTGTGTGTGTGTGTATGTAATGAATATTACTGAACCTTAAAAAAAGAAAACTGACACATGCTACAATATGGATGAGCCTTGAAGAAATTATCCTAGGTGAAATAAGCCAGTCATAAAAGGACAATGTTGTATGATTCCACTTATATGAGGTATGTTAAGTAATCAAATTCTTGGAGAAAGAAAGGAGAATGGTGGTTGCCAGGGGATGGGGAAAGGGGAGAGGGGGAAGTCAGTATTTAACAGGTACAGAGTGTTAGTTGGGGAAGATGGAAAAGTTCTGGAGTTGGATAGCTGTGATAATCTCACAGCAATGTGAATGTACTTGATGCCACAGAACTGTTTATTTCAAAATCGTTAAAATAGTAACTGTTATGTATATTTTACCATAATTAAAACATGTCTGTTTGCAAACATAGTGGCTCAAGCATACTTGTGACGAACGGACAACTTGTCTAAAGTTATAAAAACAGACCTATTCTGTTTTTAGGTCTGTGAACAGTTTAATGAGATTGACAAACATATACATCTTTGTAACCACTATCCATCCATGTAACCACTATTCCAGGAAAGATATAGAACATTTCTATTACCTGATTATTTCCCACATGCCTCTTATTTGTCTGTCTGACCCTTATCTTCAGCCTTAGGCAGCAGGTAATCTGTTTTTCAGTCACTGTAGGTTAATTTTGCATATTCTAGAAATTCATATAAGTGGAATCAGAGCATATATGTTCAATTGTATCTGTCTTCCACCTGGCATAATATTTTGGCTCTTATTCATGCATTTGTGTGTATTAACTGTTCCTTTTTTATTACTGAATAGTATTGCAATGTATGAATTTACCACCATTTATCCATTCACCTGCTGATAAACTCTTAGGTAATTTCCAATTTTTGATTATTATGAATAAAGTGTTCAAGTATTTGTGTTGATCTATGTTTTTATTTCTCTAAGGTAAGCAGTTTGAAATGGGATTGCTGAGTCATATTTTACATGTATGTTTAACTTTATAAGGCATAGCTAAACTATTTTTTTAAATATTTGTACTAAATTACATGTCCACCATGTATGAGATGGTGCAATGTATGGGAGTACCAATTGCACTACATCATTGCCAGCACTTGATATTTATAATTTTAAAAACTATTTCATTTAAGTAAGTTTGTAGAGGTCTTTCATTATGAATTTAATTTGCATTTCCATTGTAATTAAGGATGTTGAACATTTTTTCATGTTCTTAATAGTCATTTGCTTATCTTTTTTTTTGATGGAATGTCTGTTGATATTTTTTGTCTATTTCTTAATTCTGGGTTATGTATCTTCTCATCGTAAAGTTGAACTAACTTCCTGTCTATTCTTTTGTATTGTCAAAGAAGCTGTAGATTCCTTGTCAGAGAAGTAAAGCAAATTTTTTGCCCAATTTCTATCTTACCTATTTCTTTATGGTATTGTCTGAGGAAAAAACTTTTTTAACTCTTATGAACTTGGAATTTTCAATATTTTTTAAATGATTCATATTTGTTCGTTTGTCCTTTGTGTGAGGTCTAACAAGTATTTCCCTATACTAAGTTGATGGATACTTTCTTCTATGTATTTTTTTTCCTTTTTATTTTTTGAGCTCATAGAAATAGCACTATAATCTATTTTGAGGTAGATTTTGTGTATGGTATAAGGTAAGAATCGGGGTTTATTTTTTCTCTAAATTTATACAGTAACAGTTGATTAGAAGATTGTCATTTATCAATTGAAATTTTGGGGCACCTTTCTTGACTATACGTGTCCAGTTCAATTTCTATACATATACCTATATTCAGACAGTCTTGACTTTTGTAGCATTATGGTAAGTTTTGAAATTAACTAGTGTGAGTCCTCCAATTTTGTTCTTTTTTCCAAAATTGCTTTACCTATTTTAGGTCATTTTCATTTTTATATACATTTTAGCTCATCGTTGTTTACACAAACCTTCTGAGATTTTTGACTGGGATTTTGTTGAATATGTGGATCAATTTGGGGTGAATTGAAATCTTAATAATAAATCTGTCAGTTCATGAACATGGTGTATTTCTGTGTTTATTTACAATCTTAATTTTTTTCAACAATGCTTTGTAATTTTTAGTGTAATTTTAAAAATATTATCCTGAGTAGAATAATGAGGGTGGATGTCATTGTTTCCTTCTTCATTTTTTTCAGTCCTTCACTATTATGTATTCTGTTAGCTATAGTTTTTTTTAGATCATATTTGCCATGTGACATTCTCTTCTACTACTTTTCTAGAGTTTTTATTATGAATTCACAATGAATTTTGTTAGATTCTTTTATACATCTGTTATGATAATTAGGTGGCCTTTTTATTCTTTTAATATGGTGAATTAAGTTGATAACTCTCAAATATCAAACTAGTTTTAGATACCTGGTATAAGCCCCACTAAGTCATGATATATTATGTTTTTAACATATCACTAAATTCAAGTTGTTAGCATTTTCTTAAGAATTTTTTTGTATATGTATATATATTTATGAGAGATAGTAAACTATAGTTTCTTTTTAGTTGTGCCTTTGGGTATTAAGATAATGCTGACTTTACTAAATGAATTGTAAAGCATTCCTTCTTCATCTATTTTTCAATAGAGTTTGTATACTATTGGTATTATGGTATTTTTTTTTTTTTGAAGCAGTCAGAACAAATACGTTTATTAAGTTTGTCTTCTTAGATGGTTGTGGTCTGTGATGCTCCAAAACAATTACAACAGTAACATCAAAAATACTAAGGGCATATCACCATAACAGATAACAATAATAATAATAATAGTAATAAAAGTTTGAAATATTGTGAGACCTACCAAAATGTGACACAGAGACACAAAGTGAGCACATGCTGTTGGAAAAATGGTTCCAATAGACTTGCTTAATGCAGGGTTGCCACAAACCTCCAATTTGTAAAAAACAATATCTGTGACGTGCAATAAAGCAAAGGATAAAAAACAAGGTATGTTTGTATCAATTTCACTTCCTAATACTATTTATGTCATTGATCAGATAACTCTTTAATTCAAGATTTCCCATATGATTACAGTATCTCATCCCCTTATCTTTGTTTCTTATTTTTACCATCAGTACAATTTTTCTTTTTTTAAAAAATTTTATTAGGTATTTTTTAATATACATACAATTCACCAAAGAAGCCATATCAGTCAAGCATGGTTTCATGAGAAGGTTTTTTTATATACAAATTAAATGTCTTTAATAGATATATGTTATTCAGGTTTTCTACTTTTTGTCAGTTTTGATTATTTGTGTCTACTAAGGCATTTGTTTATTTTATCTAATTTGTTTCATTATCTGTTAAAATCCTGGAAGATAGAATTTTTTTGTTGGTGAATTAGATATACACTTTAGTTGTAACTACAGATTATCAAATTAATATATCCATTTCTGTAGTCACTTCATTACTGGTCCCACAACTGTCTGTTGCTATGGTATCAGGTCCCTGTGATAATTACAAAGAAGGTAAAGACTGTGTAGCTCCAGTTTTCTGTATATTTTTTGTAAATTGTGATAAAATACAGAACATAAAATTTACTATTTAACCATTTTTAGGTATACAGTTCATTGTCATTAAATACATTCATATCGCTGTGCAACCTATGTAATTTTTTATCAATATTCCAGTGTCTGGATGGGCAACTTGAAATACAGATGAAACTTATCTCAGAACTGAATATTTTGTATCAGAAAAAAAAAAAACTCCTAATTTTCCCATTAACCTTTGACTGTCCAGGGAGGACCCTTGTTTCCTTTCTCTTGACATTCTGTGACATCCCAGTGTGCTTAGAGGAACAACGACTTTGATGAGTGATTTGTGTTAATAGTTATATTTGCATGTCCAGAATGGATTAGAACAGTGGTTGGCAAAGTTTTTCTGCAAAGGAACAGGTAATACATATTTAGGGCTTTCTTGTCCATGTGGTCTCTGTCACAACTACTCAACTCTGCCATTGTAGTATGAAAGTAGCAACAAACACTACACAAATGAAAAAGTGTAGCTGTGTCTTAATAAATTTTTTTTTACAAAACAGACTATGACCAGATTTGAGTTGCCAACTGTAGTTTGCCAATTCCTAGATTAGAACATTGACATTGGGCGGGGTGTGGTGGCTCACACCTATAATCCCAGCATTTTGGAAGGCTGAGGTGGGTGCATCACCTGAGGTCAGGAGTTCAAGACCAGCCTGGCCAACATGGTGAAACCCTATCTCTACTAAAAATACAAAAAATTAGCTGGGTGTGGTGGTGGGTGCCTGTAATCCCAAATACTCGGGAGGCTGAGGCAGGAGAATCACTTGACTCTGGGAGATAGAGGTTGCAGTGAGCTGAGATCGTGCTATTGCACTCCAGCCTGGGCAACAAGAGGGAAACTCTGTCTTAAAAAAAAAAAAAAATTGAGATTATATAGGTCCTACATGTAAATAAAAAAAATGGATTTGTAGGTTATTCTTTGATAAAGAATAGCAAGGGTCTGGGAGAACAATGAGATGCATGTATTAATCAATGAAGGACTGACTCCAGATACTTGCAACATAAATAAGGGGTACAAAACAGCTTTATCCCCTCCTTAACATTTATCCTTAGGCTAATTGTTGGCCCATTGTTTGATCTGTTATATAGGCTCAGATTTTCTCAAATACTGTCATAAGTTAGAAGATTATCTTCAGCTATTACAAAGAAAAACGTAAATCAAGTGCACCGAATTAAGCATTATAGTCACTCACCATGATTTACTTAATTAAGTGCAACCCTCACATGGTTTATCATCATGGAGTATATTCAGTTTGGGATCACTGTAATTTTTACTATGTCTATGGTCATATCCCTCTCAGCTAATGGGTATATTTTTGCTGGTTTGCTTGACAAGTTCAAACATGAGAATTTATGAGAATTGAAACAGAGATTTTTGGACCTGCTTCCACAAGTTAGAAAAATAAAAGACTGTCAAATATTTGTAATGGTAAAATATCCAAAGCTCCGTTTCATTTGTCAATGAAATTCCATTTTAATAAAATCTGTGAAATAATAAAGAGAACAAAAAAAGAAAATCAGCTGCCAAGAGCTGTTTCCTGTGCTGTCTCTAGCTGGCCTCTTCGGTCTCTTTCTACACATACATTGAATTCCCCTAGAGGAGGATTTTCAACAGTCTGGGTGACTGAGTAGTTATCCCCTCTAGCTGCACGTTATGAACACCTCGTGTTGAAGTAAAACACTCTAGTAGAGAATTTTAGCCTAGGCAGTCATTGGCAGCTGATAACAGGCAACCTTTGACTGGTTTTCTTTGGTTCCTACGCTCCACTCTCATTCCCATCAATCTGTGTGGCCTCCATTCTTTACAAGGTTGCTTGGGTAGCAGTCATTTTAGGCCCCATGTGAAAACACTTGTCCCTGATATCATTTTTGGTTTCTTCATTTTACCCTCAGCTTGCCTTTCCACTATGTAGGTAAATACCTGAGATTGCCTGCTTGGACTTAATTTAAAAAACAAATATCAGCCAGGTGTGGTGCATTGTCTGTAATCCCAGCACTTTGGGAGGCTGAGGCAGGTGGGTCACCTGAGGTCAGGAGTTCAAAACCAGCCTGGCCAACATGGTGAAACTCCGTCTCTACTACAAATACAAAAATTAGCCAGGCATGGTGGCAGGCGCCTATAATCCCAACTACTCGGGAGGCTGAGGCAGGAAAATTGCTTGAACCCAGGAGGTAGAGATTGCAGTGAGCTGAGATCATGCCACTGCAGTCCAGCCTGAGTGACAGAGCGAGACTCCACCTCAAAAAAAAAAAAAAAGACAAAAAAAAATTAGGGTATTCATCTTTGTTTCTGTCCAATGCTGAATAAAATGTAATAGAAATCACATATATTCATGTAGGTTGAAACACAGAAAGTTTAGTGAGCCAAGAGGAAAAATAGGAAAGAGTGGACTGATGTAAAAGATATAGCAGCTTTAGCAGCAGGTAGATTGCTGTGGATGGAGGGGGTGAGGGGCATTCAGCAGTGGAGTAGTGTCATAGCGCTGGAGAAAGAACTACAAAAGCAAGTGCAAATGGAATACTTGAGAACCCAGATAACCAGAATAGTAATTACTGTGAGTTATGGTAGAGAACTTGATTCTTGTTTAACGATTCCTAGTGCTTGATGAGAGGAATGAACTCAGAGTTGGGAGGAATGTGGCAATCTTGGCTGTGCCTGGCACTTCTGAAGTCATCGATTATGCACAGGGTAGAGAACTGAGGAATGGCGTGTTAGTCCAGATGTCTGGGGATGAAGAACTTTCCAGTACCTTGTTCTATATCCAGTGCCAAGGATGTGAAGTTGTGGATTGCAACCAAACGAGACAAAGGAATGGAATGTATCAAAGCAAGAAATTTGATACTATTTATAATCCTTATAAGGAATCAAATAACAACATTGGCAGAAAACACTAATGAAAGAGCTGTCATGGACTCTTCTTTTATCAGCATATTACTTCTTTGAAGGTTAGCTTTCTATCTCCATTCCTGTTTTGCCGCAACACTGTTTTATTCTAGATAGGACCTCTATATATTCAATCACATGAAAGCCTTACTCTAGATGAGAGCAATAACCTTCTTATTCCAAAAAGTATTCTTCTTTTGGAATTATGTTGCCTTCGAGCTACATAAGCATCTTGTCAATGACTTTGTGCGGCATTAAGAGACTTTTTAACAGAGCCCATGAGTTCGCTATTTAAATCAGTAAATTCCAAGTGACCATCTCTGATAACCTAAACTACCTCCCTAGTCTTGGTGTCCATTTTGGACCATGAGCTAACATTACTCCTTGCAAAAGAGAATCCCTGATGTTAGGGCTAGAAAAAGTTCAAGGTCTGAAATAGAGTTCACTTTTTGAAACTGAAAACTAAAGAAAGAAATTCCGTGACTTGGCCAAAGACCAATGTATATCCATGTTTGATCTGCACTAGAAGCAAAGCCTTTGGACTCCCCAAGTCTTTAATTATATGGCTGTTTCTGCAAGAGGTGGCTAGAAAGCCAAATTCATGATTTAACATATAAATTTCTTTGAGAAATATTTAAATAAGTTTGTCCAGATGCATGAGTAACAGCTAAATAGCCTATTTATTAAGTTAAACCAGGGATATTTTGAATTCATAATAAAACTTGAGAGGACAAAGGCGGTTTTTTGTTGTGAATATAGAAGCTTCTTTGCTTGTCTTGCCGTTGGGTTCACTTTGAATCACAAATTGTGTTTTGTGGCTGCTATTCAAGAGGTGTGTTTGTGTTTGTGGAGCCCAGCTCTTGCTCTTCTGTGAGCACAGCTACAGGAGAGCTGGGATGATCCAGTACCCTGTTCAGAAGGACCTTGACCCAGCTTTCCCCACAATGGCTATGACTCACCTTCTCTTTGCCATGGTGTCAGTTTTCATTACCTTGACATTTCTCATGCTTTGATGTGTGATATAAAACGGTAGCCTTTGGCAATAGATGGGGAAATGAGGCTTCACAGGGACATGGAGCACTTGCCAAAGGAAAAGTGTGGAGAATGGATGTGACAAGGTTATTTAGATTGCCTTCTTAAGGAGTTTCAACTCAGCTGTATATAATGATGCTACCAGTTGCTGTATCCGCTTGCTTGTTATAAGGGGTATCTGTGTATCCCCTTGAGAATTTGTCATGGATGCTTTTGACCTCACTGCCTACATGAAAAGTACTGCCTAGTAAGGAAACAAAGTAACCAGTCACGTAGGAAAACTTCATCAACACAATTAATTTCCATTTCAATTGCTAAGACCTAACAATTATAATGGTGCCGTTTTGTTTACATGTTGCTATTGCTGCCTCTTTTTTCACAGGTTTTATTTTGTTTTGTTTCGTAAAGGTCCTTATGCCTTAGTTGAGTTAAAGAACTCTTTTTGTCTTTCTGTTGTGTATAGTCAAGTAATAATAAAAATATCCAGATGCTTCTTTGGATTTTTTTTCCACTAAAGATGTAATGAAAAGAACATGGGCTGGAGCACAGAGATTATAACCAGAAATTTAATACAAGCTTCCAGAAGGGAATATGAACCCACTTTTGATCTGGGATGAGATTGCTATCTAGTGGGATGCAGTGTGAGGGTGGGATATTAGCAGTAAGCTGTTTTAGACAGGTGGGGAATGACAGCATGATTCCAAATGATGGATTTGTTTGGTATCAGGAGTCTGTTCAGCCAGTAGCTGGAAGAACACTGTGTGTGTGTGTGTGTGTGTGTGTATGTGCTTATAATTGCCTGAAATTTGACTTCTGTCCCTGTATTTATTTTCTATTGCTGCATTACAAATTACCACAAGCTTAGGGACTTAAAACAATACAAATGTATTACCTCACAGTTTCCAGGGATCAGGAGTTAACTGGATCCTTTGCTTAGTTCCATCAGGCTGAAATCAAGGTGTTGATTGGAGCTGTCATCTCATCTGAGATTTTTTTTTAACCTATTTCAAACTCATATGGTTGATAGCAGAATTCAGTTTCTTACAGTTGTAGTAATGATACCCTCAGCTCCTAGAGGCTAACTTACCGCTTTTCATAGATAGTTCACCTACAATAGCAGTTTGCTTTCTTGCTTCTGGCCAGCAGGAGTATATCTCTGATGCTTCACTCCTTTATAAAGGCTTCACCTAAGCAGATCAGGCCCACCCAGGGCAATTTACCCCTTGATTAGCTTAAGGCTAACTATTTGAGGGCCTTAGTTACATTTGCAAAGTCTCTTCACCTTTGCCATAGTCTGTTGACTAAAAGTAAACTACAGGTTCTAATCTGCACTCAAGGCTGTAACACCAGGGGCCAAAGATCATGGGGCAATCATAGGATTGCACCTCTCATGGTCTCCATTACTCTGAATAATGGATCCTACTCATTGCCAACTCCAGCAGCCTCTTCTCAGATCTCTCTTTCTGTTTGGACCACTGCTAACTACTCTCCCGATCAATCCTTCTTAAAGTTTTCTAATGTTGCTCTTTCCTAATTTTCCTACCAGAGAGGTAGTGTATGATTAGAGAAAGCACATAATATTTGAGGCCAAACAGAACCTAGTCTTAATCCTGGCTGTGCTTCTCATCAGGAAGCATCTGCAAGTTGCTTGCTGCTGCTGTTTCAATGATGCTGCCAGGAATTAGCAAATGCAAAGGAGTTTCCTCCTCCTCTATTTCCCAATTTCATTCTTCCTTTAGTAACTTCCATTGGCAGACCCTAAACAGAGAGTCTGTTTGGCAAGAGAGTCTGGGAAATACAGATGGCAGGCTCCAGCCTCAGCATCCTGAACAACATAATAGAAAGTGGGCATGGAGCTGAGAGACAATAGGTAAGTAATGGGCACAGTTATTTACCTATTGTAAGCAATGGTAACACAGTTGAGTAAATACATCTGAGGCCCAGTTGGGGATAAGAAACTTTCCCTTTGGGTACAAGTTAGCTTCAAGTCACAAATACAGATTATTCTTTCCTTCCAAGGTATCTCTCTGTCTTCCCCTCAGACCTATTGGGCCAGTTAACAGAGCAAGTGTCCGTTTTAGGGGCCTGCTGGGTACCATCCCAAAGCATGGAAATAAAGGAAAATTCTAAGTTCCTTCAAGGGAAATTTTAGGCACCTAGCTACCCCTGAGAAGTAAATGATCAACTTGATAAACAAGAAGGTAATAGTAGCTTAAAACAATAGCCAAGGAAGTTAGAGTCATGAGAATGTTTGGTTCCCTGTAGAAACTAAAGATAACATCTTAACATATGTCCCTAAGTTGTTTTTCAGAAACCCAGACCCCCAGTAAATGGATTCGCTGGCACATAGACCTCAGAGAGGGAGGATCTGAGGACTGAACTCTGACTGCTGTTCTTTGTTTTAAATTTCTTCCTGAGGGGCTTGGAGGAGGTCACATCCAGGAGCCAGAGCTAACAGTCCTTTCTGCTGATTCCAAATTTTTAGACAAGTCTTCATCTCCTTAACCAGTCACAAATCAGAAAAATCATTGAATCCACCTATGACCTGCAGGTACCCCACTTTGTGATGTCTCACCTTTTCAGATCAACCCAGTGTTATAGCCTCTATGTATTGATTGATGACTCTACCTGTAACCTTTGCATCCTTGCCTTTAAAACCCCTTACTTGCGAGCCAATGGGGAGTTCAGGTCTTAAGCATGAGCTGCCCAACTCTTCTTGCTTGACGCCCTACAATTAATGCCCTACTTTCTCTAGCTTCAATCTCAGTGTCAGTGTTTGCTGTTTCAGGTGTGCAGATCCAAGTTCGGTTTGGTAACAACAATGACTTTCCACTTGGCATTGCATTAGTTTAGCACACAGACTGTGGCCCCATGGGTCCCTCTTAGAGAGTTTCAGCCCTTGACCTTTTCCAGGATCACTCACTAAACTGTTTTAGGAAGTTCTGCCCTTCAGGACTCTGCAGTGTCTCTGCCTTCCCCACATCGCCACTCATCTTGTACTTTGAACCGCAGAGGCGTGCATGCAGCAGACATTGCAATTGGGATTGCAGTAGAAGCAGAACCAGTTCTGACACAGCTGCCATCCAGTGAGACTGCTTCTGACGTTGCCCATTACCTGTGTGGCCATGTGATATCCTGACCCACTTTAAACCACGAGCCAGCAAGGCTGAAAGAGATCAGCTTCCCAAGGTTTAATCCACTTGTACATTATTCTGCTCCTTTTCATTGTGCCTTTTATTGCTCTGGGTTACTGTAAAGGTGCAGAGATTAATTAGCAGATTTAAAACCTTGAAAGAGTCATTACATAATTTTAGTCATCAGCAAACCTTGGGAAAACTTAAAAAATGAAGGCACTAAATCATTTTAATTGGAAATTTAACTGGGTGCCTTTATAGAACATTTTATTGCTTGTCTTCTTAACAGACAGCTGCTGTAATGTGTCCTTAGACACTGGAGTTCATAGCTGGGATGCTCCTTGGGAGATCTTGTTCTTGTCTTGGAGTGAGTAGGTGGGAATTGCCTGTAGCAACCAGTATCATTAAGTACAGGTAGACTCTGCTTTAAGAAATCCTAGTATCTGGAAGCTAGAATATGCAACTGAAGTATATTAGGGGTTTATTCATGTTACAAAAAGAGTTTACCTTCTAACAAACAAAATAATTTGAGATTCTACAATAGTGCCTTTTTTATGTTATTATAGAATAATTTAATTAGTAAGGATTATTTTTGTGTGAGTTATTCCAGGGACATGCCCTCTGGGTTCTAGGAAATCCTGTCACATCCGCAGATCACCATCCTCACAGGGCTGCGGATTGTGAGCAGGTTGATGAATCAAGTTAGGGATTGAATTGCCTCTCAGCTGCATGGGCACGCTGCTCTCTCATCAGTACCAGGTTGTCCTTCTCCTCCCCATCTTGCTCTGCATTTCCTCAAGGGTGATATAGGAAATGGGTAACCTCTGAGGCTACATAACTTGCTCTTAAGTAGATAACGCGGGTCCCTTGAAAAAGAAAACAGTGAAAGTTAGGAAGAGAAGATAATCTATGAACAAAATTTAAAAAGTAAATGATGGCTTTAGCACAAACTGGATGGTTGCTGTTTTTTATTTGATGTTTATGCTTTCCCAAAGTGCATAAGATCAAGGTTACCAAACCCTCCTGAATCCCTTAATAGGTGAGAGACAGATCTCTCGGAGTTAAATTTGGCTTCTGAGAGGTAGTCTGAGTCATCCTCCTCTCCCTCTAACCACCAGCACCCCATATTCATTCAGATTTCACCGAATTTGCTAAACATTGGTGGGGAGGGGCAGTTCAAGTTTCCACATTGTCCCGTGCATATTGCTCTGAATTGCTGTGTCTGCATATGGTTCTTTCTTCTGTCTGTTGCCAAGATACCTGTCTAGACTGTGGAGAGGCTGTAGGGGCAGGGCACAGGCAGCCAGAACAAAAGCCTGATGACCGCCTTTAGCTTGTGCCTATTGCTTCGCATTTTCCAGCTCTTCTGGGCATGCCTTTCTTCCCATTTCAGTCACTGAGCCTGTGTGTAGGTGCGTGTGCATTTTAGTTTCTGTTTGTCCCTATTAGTATGTGATTTAATCATATCGAATGATTTACATTACTTTTTTTTTTCTTTTTTTCCAAAAAGTGAAAAAGGACTGAGTCAAACACAGACCCTGGAGTTGCACTTCATTGTTTGTTGTGCTTTAGGTAACAATACTTGTATTCCTAAGAAAATCCTTTGAAATACATCCTTTGAGGAAAAGTCATACTAGTTTGAGAAAATAACCATGTTTATAATAACACCGACAGTCATGTATAAGTGAGGATATTTTCTTCTCCGTACAATTATTGTTTATCATGTTCTTTAATTGTTATTATTAATGCCAATTATAGAAAAATAATTCCTAGCCCTTTTGAAAGTTTAAAAATGCTCAAAATTATTTAAGACACCAATGCACAGATAAAATCACTAGCCATTAATTATGACTTTCTATGTTTCTAACCATTCTTTTCCACCCCCTTTCTCAATATGAACCCAATTTGTTTGGCCTTGGGATTGTGCTTGGATTCAGGAGTGGGTATAGTTCTGTATCTAATATAGGCACAATCCCAAACCTTAATCTGCATGAGCATCCATTGGGGTGCCACTTGTTCCCATCTGGTCTTCATATATCAGTTCACAGTAACAAAGGTCATTGCTGCCTTCTCTTGAATACAAACTCCAAAGAAGCTTCTGTTCTGCCACAGTCTGAGTGACCAACATCCATAAGAAATAGCTTGGTCTCCCCCATAATATGTTGGGGGTAGATGGTGTGGCTATGCTGAGGCCCTTTCAGACACTGGACACCCAGTGCAAACATTTCTTCCAATGCTGCCCCCTGCAAAAGCATGTGTGTTGCATTTCAACCATCACCCTTTAGCATCTCTGCCTTCTAATTAGACTGAGCTCTTTTGATGACCTTTCCTACTTAGAAGAAGCCATGTCTTCTCATATCTCCTTAGAATTAAGTGATTTTCCCCAACATTTTATTTTGAAAAATTTCAAACATGTAGAAAAGTTTACTGAGTTGTACAGTGAACACATATGTACCTACCACTTAGATCCCACAGTTGTTAATATGTTGTAATACATGTTTTATCTTATGTCTATCAATATTTTCATCCATCTATCCATCTACTAATCCATTGTTTTAGGGTGACATTTAAAGAGAGTTGCAGACATCACTACCCTCATGGTAGACAGCGCTGAGATGATCCTTAACTCCTGATATTCTCACTCTTGTGTTGCCCCCTCCTACACTGTATCACAGTTGTCTATGTGATCAGTAGAATATGGAAGAAATAATGGCATGTGACTTCTAAGCCTAGATTTAAAAGGCCCTAAAGCTTCCTTTTTCCAACATTTCTTGGGTTGCTCACTCTGGGGAAAGCTAGCTATCATGTCACAAACAGCCGTATGGAGAAACCCTCATGATAAGGAACTGAGGCCTCCTGCCAACAGCCATGTAAGTGAGTTGGGAAGAGAATCCTCCAATCCCAGTCAACTTTTCAGGTGACCACTGCTCCTGCTACCACCTTGACTGCCACTTCCTAAAAGAACCTGAGCTAGAACCAAGCAGCTGATACAAAATTCTTTTCCTATACAAACTGTAATATAAAAAGTGTTTATTATTATTATTTTTGAGACGGAGTCTCGCTCAGCCACCAAGGCTGGAGTGTAGTGGCGCAATCTCTGCTCACTGCAACCACCATCTTCTGGGTTCAAGTGATTCTCCCGTCTCAGCCTCCCGAGTAGCTGGGATTACAGGTGCATGCCATCATGCCAGGCTAATTTTTGTATTTTAGCAGAGACAGGCTGGTCTTGAACTCCTGACCTCAGGTGATCCGCCCGCCTCGGCCTCCGAAAGTGCTGGGATTACAGGTGTGAGCCACCGAGCCTGGCCAAAAATGTTTATTTTAAGGTACCACATTTTGGGGTAATTTGTTACAGAACAATAGGTAACTAATATAGCATTTCACCTTAAATATTTTTAGCATAAGTAGACTTAACAAGAATTCAATATGTATTTCTTGTTTTCTTTTGAGGTTAATTTTACATAGAATAAAACGCACAAATCTTAAGCCATTCAATGCACTTTGACTAATACATATAGTAAGCAACTCAGATCCCTCTGTCATCAACCCTAGAAATTTTCCACACGGCACTTCCTAGTCAATTTCTGCCCCATCTCATAGATGACATTTATTCTGATTTTTAGAGTCACAAATTAGTTTTGTCTGTTCCAGAAATTTATGTAAATTGAATGGTATAACTTGTACTATTTTTGTGTGGCTCATTTCATGGTTTGTGAGATTTGTCCATGTAGTTGTGTTTATTAGAGATTTGCTCATTTTTAATGCTGAGGAGTTTTCCACTGTATGACTATACCACAACTTGTTTGTATACCTGTTGAAAGATATTTGGGTTGGTTTCAGTTTGCACCCTTATAAAGGAAACCGGCGGCCGGGAGCAGTGGCTCACCCCTGTAATCCCAGCACTTTCGGAGGCCGAGGCAGGCAGATCACGAGGTCAGGAGATCGAGACCATCTGGCCAACATGGTGAAACCCCATCTCTACTAAAGACACAAACATTAGCTAGGTGTGGTGGTGCATGCTTATAATCCCAGCTATTTGGCAGGCTGAGGCAGGAGAATCTCTTGAACCAAGGAGTCAGAGGTCGCAGTGAGCCAAGATCACGCCACTGCACTCCAGCCTGGTGACAGAACGAGACTCTATCTCAAAAAAAAAAAAAAAAAAAAAAAAAAAAAAAGAAACGGGCCTACAGTTTTGTATGAGTGTTTCTGCAGAAATATGTTTTTATTTTTCTAGATTAAAGATGTAGAAGTGGCATTGCTGAGTCATATGACAGTTACACGTGCAAATGTATAAAAAACTGCCTCATCTTTTGCCAAAGGGTCTGTACCATTTCACACTCCCATTCATAATGTGTGAGAGTCCCGGTGATGCCACATTCTTATCAATACTTGGTATTGCTGATGTTTAATTTTAGCCATTACAATGAGTATGTGACATTTTTCTTCTGTTTCATGTTTCAAAACTTATTTAGAGGTGTTATTTTCCCTTTTGACTACACAATACTGCTTCTTTTCCCTGATTCACATTGTATTTTATATATTCACATGTAAGTTTTACCATATTTTGATTTACTTTTAAGTTTCCTATTTGCTCATCTTGAATTCAAAAGTGACCTATTTAGTTTCTACTTTTGCTTAATTTCAACTTCAGAGGGATTTGTCACCTTGTTTCAAACAAAACACCATTTCCAAGACAGTGAGCATGTTTACAAACAAGTCCCTTCATATCACCTCCTTTTCCTTGGACAGAATACCAAATTGCTGAGCTGTCTAGGTAAACACAAGACATCCTCAAGCATGAACATGGTTGCAGGTGTAAACCCCTTTAGAGAACTGTTCCCCGCAGTAGATATGCACAGCTTTATTTCAAATTCTACTGTTTTGAAAAAAAATAAAACAAAGAAAACCATATTAATCATGCTCATGCCTGATGGAAGAATATTTTTTCAACTTTTCTCTTTTTCCTTCACTCTTATTAAAATGAGTCTTGGAGATCTACAGTGCCAGCATGTACACTTGCCAAAACACTTCTGTTTCTGCCTCTCCTACAGATCCTTACCTGTTAAGGCGTAATGCAGATGACAATTTTCTGTGCCATCATTCCTCCTTCTAGATTGTTTTCTGGGAGGATTTTCTCTTCCATGTGTCTTGCATTTGATGCACATTTCTCCCAGCTTTTGATGTTATTTATCAATTTTTTTTTAGCTTTTTCAGGCATGTTGCTGAGAAACTGAGGGGAGCTCCTAAAGGGGACTTTCCTCATGGTTTTTAATTCCTCTTTAGCACCTCTAGATTATATGAATTTGATAATAAAGGCTATGCCATACTCCTATTTTTATTACATTTCCTAACATGTAGGAGATTGCAAAAAATAAGGTTACATTTGTTTGGACTTAACTGAGTAACTTTTTCTTATTATTTATTTTTGAGGCAGGGTCTCACTGTGTTGCCCAGGCTATCCTCCAAGTCCTAGGCTGAAGAAATCCTCCCACCTCAGCCTCCTGAGTAGCTGGGGCTACAGGCACATGCCACTGTGCTGGCTTGATTTTTCTGGACAATGAAATATCTTTTAAAAGCCATATAGCAGCAGATTCATCACCCATTACTGTCCCCATGCTCACCAGCATTCTCACTGTGACAATTGTGCAGCTGCAGGGAGGCCACCACCTTCCTGATCTCAACTCATATACCTTCCACAGCTTCATGCTCCTGTTTCTCACAAGCTGTAGTAACCAAGTTCAGAGTTTTGAATTCCATACTGTTTTTAGAATTTCAATTTGTAAGTTTTGCATTATTAGATTTAACTCATTATATTGTTATTAATAAATTTAATTTATTACATTTAATTCAACATTCTGAACACGGTTGCTATACAGAAACTATGGAAGTATAGTTCATAGAAGGAATGTGGGCAGATGGTCGGCATGGGTATGTATGTGAGAAGTCAGGGGACAAGCACAGTGGAGGTAAGGTTCACAGATTACAGAGAAGGGAAATTGTAAGCACAGAAAAATGTCGAAACCGGATTCTGCAGAGGAGAATTTGAGCTCAGTGTTGGTAATAGTTGATGTTGCTCTGTGGTTTTCAACCATAGTTTTCAAGCAACTATGGTTAAAAAATCCTGAGGCCTGGATTAAAGCTGCAGATAGTCTGCATAGCATCTTTATATGAATACACACAAACACACACCCACACAGACACACACACGCACGTATCATGAGAAGGTGCACTCCTGGGTACAAGGCTTGGTCAGCAGGCACACTTTTGTATGAATTAGAAAAAAGCATTCCTTCTTCTGGGCGAATTTAGCCTAGTCCAAAAGTACAGGCTGGACTTCAGGCCCAAGTTGCCTCTATGGCCGAGGATCTTTGTCCAGTGAACAGCATATATGTCTGGAAGCTCTGTCATGTCCCTATCCAGACCAGATGATGCTTTATTTCTGGGATGTGGAACCTGGGAAACTATTATAAAATTTTTCCCCAGGTGATGAAGATGCAAATGAAGAATGACAGGCTCTTACACAGACACAAGGCAAAGAAGCTTGCAGTACTTCATTCATTCTTTATGTATTCGTTCAGCAGTTATTTATTGCTTATTTAACACATGTACTTTCAAGAACCTCATAAGTTGATCCATTTTCTGCAGTGGTAGGACTTCTTTGGAAAGTTTATGTAAAAATATCTCTACTCGTTTTGTAGGCACAGAGAAGGTGCTACACAACCTCTGAGAAGTAAAGTAACTTCTCCTTACACATTGAACACTGCAACACTGTTCTCTAGTGAACAGTAACCAACTTCTGGCTCTGCTGGGTGTTTCCTTTCAAGGTCACCTTGAAGCCGTAGCTATAAAAGGACTGACATAATGAGGAACATATGTCCAGGAAAAAGCATTTTATCCTTTTGCCCCCATCTAGATTTAAGACCTTAGTACTGAAATTACCTGACTATCAGCAGAAGGATTAAACTTCACAGTGACAGACTTAGAGAGAGAAAGAGACATTCTTTTGGCCTCAGAGTTTATTATAGAGTTTATGCCATTCCAGAGTAAGTGCCAACATTTGGGGGAGTAGTTTACTTTATTCTACAGTCTCTGATGGAAAAAACTCCCCATTACCACCTCAGTGGAGTGCCTGATTGATTATAGTAACAATAAATAACACATTAAAGAGTGATAGGTATTGATTCATTTTATGACAATAAAAGTAATATTGTTTCATAAATATTAGACACACTCCCAAAATCTGGAGATAGCCACTGTTTACAGTTTAGTATTTTAAAAAATTAAATTAGTATATCATATAGGACATGCATTTTGTAGTCTATTTTAAGACTATATTATGAGTGTTATACTTTCTTAAATGTGCTTTAAAAATATGGTAAGTTGCTAAATGCTACAACATTATTAAGATTCCAAATATATACATTGCCAAATTATTATCCAAAAATCTTAAATATTATCTCTGTCATGAGTGTAGGAATTCCCCTTTTCCACTACCTTCATCATTCTGGGTATTGTATTTTAACCTTTACAACATTTGAAGTGACAATGTACTTCATGTTTTTATAATGTTTATTTCTTCTTACTAGTAGGAAATATTTTAAATGTTTATTGCTTTTGGTTATCCTATGAATTATTGAAAATATACATTGTAATTTTAAATTTTTTGGTAATTTTATTATTGATTTATAAGGGCTCTCTTTTATTATAATAATCAATTCTTTTTTATCATATATTACAGATTTCTAGTTTGGCTTTTAAATTTACTTATATTTTCCTCAGGTAGAAGAAATATTATTTAATGTTTTAAAATCTATTACAGTTTTCCTTTGTGATTTTCACATTTTGAGTTTACAGTTAGAAATTGATTCCTTGCTTTTATAACAGAGATTCATCTGAATTTCTTTACCAGTTCATTTACATGTACTTTTTATTTTAACTACATAACTCATTCTAGAATCTATTTTGATCAATGGTATGTGATGCAGCTATGGTTTTATTATTTTCAACTTTTAATTTCATTGTGATTTATTAATCTATCCATTTCTACTTCATGACATATTATCCTTGTCTTATATTAAATTATTACCTTATTGGAATGGGCTGTTTCAGAGCTTTCTGTGCTATCTTATTTATCTGTCTTTCAAATCTGATGTCAGATTTTATTGTTCATTAGGTTAAACTCAGTTCTTTATTTCTTTTGAATATTTCTTTGTCTATATTTTATTTTCTCATATATATTTTAGCATAATTTTGTTAAATCCCTCCCCTTTCCCCACCCCATAACTTATATTCTAATATTGATCCTCGCTCTTCTAGAATATTAAAAATGTAAATATTTCAAATTAATTTCATTATATTAACAAGCACATGAACAAAAAGAGAGCGTAGCTCCATTATAATTTTGAATGGAAATCTAAGATTCTTTACAGAAGAAATGAAAATTGAATATACATGACTTCTGCTCCTGGCAAAGGTGGAGTGACAAGAGCTTTATTCCACTCTTGCCTGGCACAACTGGAAAAGTGGACAAAGCATGAAAATAGTTTTAGCAATGTACAGGAAAGACTGAGCATATTGAATAGAGACAGAGAAGATATTTAAAAGCCCCAGACTCAACTTCTATAGATGAAAATTTTAACTAATAACAGATTATGTACTTCCGAAAGATGTATTAGTGAACTTAAAGACATGCAGTAGAAACAATCCAAAATGAAACACACTGAGAAAAATATTGAAAAAAAAAATCACAGAACATCAGTTAGCTGTGGAACAATGTCAAAGAGCCTAATAAATGTGTAATTGAAGTCCCTGAAGAAACAAAGAAGGGACAGAAAAGTGTTTAAAAATATAATGATGAGAATATTTTCAAATTTGTCAAAAAAACTAGAAACCTATAGAGAGTTCTGTGATCCTTCTAGCAAATTATCCAATTGTAAGTGATTTGGGGAACCTACTGAACTTGCAGCTTATGTCAGACGTGAGAGGCACAGAATGGTTAGGTAATTTCCCCAAGGTCACACAGCCAGTAATTTGTGGAGCTGGCATTGGAAGCCCCATTTGTCCAACTCTAGATCTAGAAATGATACTATACAGTGTGAATTACATCAACATATTTCCTTGTGCAAAAATATTCTTTTTTTCCAACCAGTTCTTTATAATGTGTATTTTTTCTATTAGTATACTTTTAGATTTGATTTACTGGTGTATAATGTAGAACTTCTACATTGGGATATGAGATTGGTACACAGTTTTCTTTTATTGTGCTTTGTAACTGGTTTATTAGGCTAGCTTGAGTAAATTAATTGAAAAAGCTTCACTGCTTTTTGTGCTCTAGGTAAATTTATATACAATGGAAGTTCTTTGGTGCATGACTATTTAAAAGTAATGTCTCATTAAATCACCCATGCCTTCAGTCTTTTCTAGAGGTGGATTTTCTTATCTATTTTTAAAAATGATAACTTTTCCAATACTTTTCCAGGTAACTGGTTTCATTCAGAATATCTACCTCTTTTCAGTAATTTTAATATTTTATGTGTTTATGTGTGTGTGTATTTTCTATGTGTGTGTGTGTGTGTGTGAGTGTGTGGATATATTTCTATGTATATACATGCATAGACAGTGTGTGGATATATTTCTATCTATGTATATATGCATGTAATCTTTTCACATTTTTCAAATTTATTTTTGTTAAATTGTAATTGCACATAGTATTCCTTAATTTGTTTTAATTTTTCTTGTGTCATGTTTATGTTTGAAGGATTCAGTTTATACATTTATTTTCCTCCAGACTTGTCAGGAATTTATATGTATCAATATTTTTATTTTCACAAAAAGCTTAGGATGACACCAATAGGAAATTTTGCATGAGGTGCTAATTTTCCCTTTACTTCACATTGGAATGAGATGTCAAATTGCTTCACTTTTATTATTATTATTTTTTTAATTATTATTTCGAGACAGAGTCTCTCTCTGTTGCCCAGGCTGGAGTGCAATGGAGCGATCTTGGCTCACTGCACCCTCCTCCTCCTGGGTTCAAGTGATGCTCCTGTGTCAGCCTCCTGAGTAGCTGGGATTACAGGCATGTGCCACCATGCCTGCCTCATTTTTGTATTTTTAGTAGAGACGGAGTTTCTCCATGTTGGCCAGACTGGTCTTGAACTCCTGACTTCATATGATTCACCTGCCTCAGCCTCCCAAAGTGCTGGGATTACAGGCATGAGCCAACACACCTGGCTGCTTCACTCATCATTTATTGATTGTAAACAGCACTAGCTCAGTATTATTCAAACCTTCTTCTGATTGCATTTACATTGCTTTATTGGTTGTTTGCTGACTCCTTGGTACTACATGAGAAAAGGACCCATGGGCCCTGATGTTCAAGCAAGTTCTAGTCCTGTGTTCCAGATGTCTTAAGTAATAAGAAAAACTCAGGAGGGCTCTTTACTTCAAATATCTCTCTGATTGAAAAGGGGTATGGTAGAATACAACATTTCTCTCTAATACAGGCTGAGTTTATTTTACTTTCAGAGGTACTCCGGTACCCTCAAAGGACTATGGTTACAGTAAAACATGTCTTGTCACTGGCAATGAGAAATAACTTTTAGATACATTGAAAATTGTTTTCTGCATTTTAATACATCCATTTTTGCCTTTATCCATGTCTCTTTTCTACTAGTCTTTAGATTGATATTCAGTATTACATCTTGAGTTGGAATGCTCTTTTCCTTTGGAATGAATATCTCTAACTCGTGGTAGCTCCCAACAAGGTAAGATCTCTGAGATCTTCTATTAAAGAGTTGTGGCTGGAAGTGGGTTCAGCAAAAGGAAACAAGAAGAAATACTTTTGGCAGAAGACTCACCATCTTCTCCTTCAGCTATAGCTGGTCTAGCTATGAGGAGCCACCATCACAAGAGTTAATAAGAAGTCCAGCAGGGCCATTTATAGAGATATTGGCAAATATTTCACTTATTCTACTTCTCCATCCCCTTCAAGTTAGATGTAACCATACTGGCTGTGGCCAGTGAAATGTGTTCAGAACTTGCAGTGCTGTTTTTCTGTTCTGGGAAAAATATTAGACGTTTCAGTACTCTTCTGAAAGTTTGTTAAATCCCATGTCAAGGTGTCGACTTTGCCCTCCTGGGTACTTGAGTGGTAACAATGATCAGAGCTCCTTTGCTGACTCATGCTGAAAATGTAATGTTAATAAATAAACATTTACTCTCGATATTTTGGAGGCAATTGTGACTGCAGCTTATTCTAGCCTATCCTGACTAAGATAATGTGCAGTCACTTGAGAATTTAAACTTAAGTACATATGAATAATCTCCTGAACTTCCTTGATTTAAGTAATGAGGGGCTTTTCAATGTTATTATGTCCTTTATGTTTTTATCATTTTCTTAGCAAGATCATAACACTTGTCAAGTCTTATTTTACATGATAGGATAGTGATTAAAAGTATGGGCTTCAGAGCCAGTCTGCTTGATTTTAAATCCCAGATCTGCTATTCAATAGCTGTGTAAGTCATAGAGTCACTCCGTTCCTCATTCTTCTCATCTGTAAAATGGAGAGAACAATTTCACTCAACTCATGGAGTTGTTCTAAGGATTCAGTGAATTTATACATATAAAATACTGTGATCAGTAAGTGTCACAGAGAAGGAACTCACCAAATGTTTGCTATTATTATATCATTTTATCCACCCACAGTCCTTAACCGAACTTCTTGCACACATTTTGTTCAAATTTTTGATTTAGCAAATGTGTCCTTCCTCTAAGTAAATTTAAGTGAATTAAATGTGATTAACTGAATGCACACACACACACACACACACACAGTGTAAAAGCAATTGCGGTTCTTGCCATTACTTTACATCTTTACATATACATAATATGTATATACAGAGAGTGTGCAAGAGTGCCCTCGAAGTTTCAGACAATACTCTGAAACTTAAGTTTTCTTAAGCAGTTATTAAGTAGTTCTTAAAGACTGAGCAGGATCTTCTGGAAGATTATAGGGAGGCAGCAGGGATGAGGAGAGGGAGCAGAATGAAGGTTGAGACACTTCAATTGTTCTCTCATTGGCTTCCTACTTGGTGTCTGAATGCCAGGCTTTGCAGGTGCTTCTTGGACAGTAGACATGACCCAGATCTCAAAATTTTCTGTTTGACTTCTTCCTTGTTTGACTTGTACACACTTTTGAGCTTAGTATTCTGTGGCAAACTCAACATTTCTATTTTGATATGCTATGTCAAAGGCATCTATACATTATATTCAAATTTGTGATTAAAATCTCCCTGCTGAATGCATTCTTGCCTCATTTTCTTCATCTTACTCAGTGGCACCAGCATTCATCCAGATCACAAGGCAGGAGTGAGGAATCATCTTCATGCCTTCCCTTTCTCTTACTCCTCATACCTCCAATTCATTACCCGTTTGGGTCAAATTCACTTCCAAATACTCCTTGAGTCTATTTTCCTTCATATCCAGTGCTAACACGTTTGCTGCATGAGGCCATCATCTCTCTTGGGCAACATTCTAACCTTTCACTCTGCCTATGTGCCTCCAGCCAGAGCTTGCTGTATAATGCTGTCCACCTGGAGTGGAATGACCGTATGGTTATAGAGTCTCCATGATCCTGTCATATCTCCTATTATAATCTTCAAAGCCTTCTCTTGTTCTCAGGGTGAAGAATAAAGTCCTTATTGTAGTCATCAAGGCACTGTGTTGTCTTGTTACTGACTGACTCTGTAGTTTCATCTTGTCATCCTGTCTCCTTTACCTCCCAGTATTTTTTTTTTTTTGTTTCTGAACTTGCCCTCCTTCAGGTATCAGATAAAACATCCCTTCCTGTAGGAACCTTTCCTGACTTATCTGGCTACACCCCATTAATTTTAATCATTGGTATTTACTTTATGATGAGACATTTGATGCTTTTAGTTATGCCTGCAATATTTGATCCAAAACCAGAAAAAAAAATAGGGAAAGTATTGTTTCCCTGGTTATTTGTGTTTCTCTGCTATGTTCACATTGAAACCAAAGGATAATGTCAAAAGGTTGCTTATTTTCAATGTGTTACCCAACTTTAACTGGATATCCCTGAATCTCATTCTAAGGTCTTCCTTCCTTTGCGATCATTCCATCACAACAGCGTCTTTTACACACCCCTTCCTTGCTCTGTGCTCTTGTCCTCAGGGAGATAAGACAGCAGCAGCTCCTCGATTTTGTTGTCCTAGGAGGATGTATGAGGTCTGTTAGATTTTTTTCAGAGAAAACTGTTTGCAAAAGAGAATTTTTTTTCTTAAAATTGGCCACTGTGTGCCATAACTTTGTCTTTATATCCTTTTTCTGTCTTATCAAGTATGCCTTCTCACAAGTATAACCTGACTTGGTAGAGGTAGAAGTAGAGATGGGAATGTAAAAGGTAAGAAAAGGTCAGAGGAGAAAGAAAGAAAAAATCCTCCTGTTTTACACTTACTTATTGCAACAGATTTTAATCTGTTTATTTGAAAATAGTCTGCCTTCCCCACTAGAATAGAGGGCAGGGACCTTCTCTACTTTCCTCATCATTGTATGTCTCATAGATAGCACAGTGCTGGACAATAAGATGCTTTTGTTGAGCGACTTAATAACTGTGGAATGATGTTTCCATACAACTAAAGTATTGACTATGACCCACATTGAACTTCCAGCATTGCTTGCTCCTCTTTTAAAACATCTTTCTTAATAACCAGTATTCAAAACTTTGAAAAGAATCCATATTGTATATTTTATTAATTTTAATTTATGATTCATAGCCATCAGGACACACTGAGAACAGTATTTTTTGTTTGTTTTTATTGATTTAGATTTTAACTCACATTTATAATCAGTAGTGAATGAAAGATTTTCTTTTCCCCGAATTGTGTTTCTCTGATATGTTGGCCCATATATAGACAAATGTGGGGCATTTTTTATTATGATTTCTAGGCACTTGTATATGAGGACACATTGTGTGTTATAGTTTTGAGAAATAACATATTAGGAAATGAAATGTACAGCTTTGTCTATTTGGCACCTAGTGTCTGGTGACTGACAGTTTAATAGGAAATTCTGGCAGAGCTTACCCTAGATCATGGGACACTTGTCACCTGTTTAGATCTAACATCTAATACATTACTTTACAATGTAGATATTTACCTGAATGCACATCAGTGGGCAGAGCTCTAAAAGTTGTACTTTGTTTTTTGTTTCTTATTTTTACTTGGTACCTTCTGCTGTTGCACAAGGGCAAAAATGAGTCCAGGCACAGCCACAAGTTTTTTTCATGCTCTTCTTGGATTCACAAGACATGAGAAAGATGTAACTGGGTGTAGGTTTGCAATTGTATTTTTTGGCTATAGAATCTTTTTTTTCTATATTTGACTTGATTAAGATCTTGTTAAAATAAAACAAAAAAATTAGGAAGAATAAAAAAACATAAAAATCAATATTAATAATATTAATTATCTTGGTTGGGCAAGGCTGGTATTTGTTTGATTCCAATTTATTGTTCTTTCTCTGTATATTTTATAATGACACTAATACCTGATCATTAATTTTAACACAAAAAATACTTGTGTGCCATAAATAATTGTTATTTTTAATGAGAAAAGGTAAAATTGATGCTGTCATTCAAATCTCAGTGCTTTCAGCAGAATTGCCTGTTGTCTTTTAATTAAATAACAAAAAAAAAATCTTTTTATATTGAGCAACAGTAAAATTAGATGTTCTTCCAAGCCTTTGGGTGAGTATTACTGGCAGTTTAAAATTTTTTTGTTATTAGTTTTTCTTTTAACTCTTTTCATCCATTTAATAAATATTTAGGTATATAGGGACTATACTTAATAAAACATTGATTGTTGTGTGTTTATTAAAGAAAATATACAAATCATATTTTTCAAGTTGCAGTTCAACTTTTTATATGTTTAAGAGATGTTAGTAGTAAAGAGAAATTAAAAATCAAATAACTAATTATATCTTATTTTTTAATAGAGAGCAAATATTGCCGGTAATCTCAATACCCAGAAATAATTACTGTTAATATCTTTGTGTACACAAAGTACACATGCACACTTTGTGTACTTTGTGTATTTTGTGTACATCTTACCAAACACACAAATGTGCATATACACACTCACAAAGCCTCATAAACAGTATCCATACTATGTAATTTGCATTTATACTTAAATTTGTATGATTTGTAATCTTTAAATTATTCTACGTAGAAAAAAATTAGTGTGAAAAATTATATGATGTAGATATACCATAATTAATTTCACTAATTCTCTACTCTTTGAAATTTGGAACATCTTTGATGTATTATTATCAACAGTAATGAATCAAGGTATTTTGCATGTACAGTATGTCAAGGCTCTATTTTTAAAGAAAGACTACCTCTCTTCCAACATTTAGAAAGCTCTGGGGATTTTTGACGGGAGGGGAGCTCACTTGTCAGAAGAGACTAAAATCCCTGGGAAGAAAATATGTTCCAAGGAAAAAAAGGAGTGAAGCTGAACATCTTGGTCTAGTTAGGGACCAATATTTCAGAAAAAATGTCAAGAGAACTTAGAATAAATTCAATTCTTTGGATTCAAATATTTCTCTTAGTGCATCTCATGGACTCTAGGTGGAACTCTAAGGAGAAGTATATTGGCACAGAATGCGGGCTTGATTCGCACTAAATCTCACTGAGACCTTGGGCAAGCATCACTGTTGGATATCCAAGGGGACAGAGAGTAACTAGGAGGAGAAAGACATTCCCTGAATTTTTTTGGGAACATATCATTGCTACAGGGCAAGGAAGACTCCAGAGCCTGAAACTACCTTTGCAAAAATTATGATACTGAGAGAAATCTGACATCGAAAAATTATGACAGTGAAAGAAATGTCATCTAACTGACTCCATCTTGCTTCTAACCTCCAAGCTGCTCTTGTTTATTCCTGGGCAAAGGCCAAACTATGGGAGGAATTTAGTTTATAGTTTAACTTTAAAACAAAAATGATAACAATCCCTTCCTGAAATTAACCCCCATCTTGCTTAGAGACTGAAAATGCCTTTTTAAAACTGACAAATTCGCCACAAGTTTAGATTTATGGCTCCGGAGTCAGTTAGCCAGAGGTCACAAGGTTCATAACCTCCCAATTGCTTCAATACATATCATCACTATGGTAAAATCTAAGATTTGTGTTTAAGGTATTTTTCAGATCCTGCATTCTGATGGACCAGCTGGTTGGTGCCACCTGAACTGGTAACCCATACCAAGAGACTCATGCAACTGGTCCTGTGATCCCACCCAGGAAATGACTAAGTTCAACAAGACAGCTTTGACCTCCTATGGTTTCATCCCTGACCAAACCAATTAACATTCACAATAAATTATCCTTGAAAAACCCTAGCCTCTGAATTTTCAGGGAGGCTGATTTGAGTAATAAATTTCCAACCTTCCACTTGGCAAGCCTATCAATTATTAAACTCTCTCTACTGCAATACCACTGTCTCAGTGAAGCAGCTCTACCTGTGCAACAAACAAGAAGACACTGTCCTGTCGGGTGATTACAAGCCCACAGGGCAGCTTTGGTGCTCATCCTTCTTAGCCTATCAGCAGCACCTGGGAGATGGCAGCCATGTCCAGAGACGTGGCAGCTTTTTGGCAGTATATGGAATCCTAACAAGTCTACTCTCCCTTAACATTCTCAGAGAGCCATGCACTTAGAAACAAATATAACTGAAGAGGTAGGATCAGGAGAGGAAGAGTATAACCTGTCCCAAGTGGTAGTAAATACAACTTTAGAGCAACTTTTTAAAATTGTAAAGTGTATTGAAAATATGCCTTTATGGTTTCAAGAATAATTATAAAATGACCAACTGGTTCTGACTTTCCAGATCGAGACAGGACATTATTTGTATTGTAAGGCTTCTTGTGTTATCTCTCTCACTTCAACTTCCAGCATTAATCACAACTGTGAATTAGTATCGTTTTCCTGCTCTTTTTTACAGATTTTAATATCTATGTAGGTATTCCTGAGGAATATACTACTTGGTTTTGCTTTAGCTTTACTTGTTTTAAAATCTTTTAGTATATGCATTATTCTGAGATATGCTTTTTTGTTCAACATTATTTCAAATGTATGGGTGAATATCTTTTTTTATTATACTTTAAGCTCTGGGGTAAATGTGCAGAACATGCAGGTTTGTTACATAGGTACACACATGTCATGGTGGTTTGCTGCACCCATCAACCCATCATCTACATTTAGTGTTTCTCCTAATGCTATCCCTCCCCCCAGCCGCCCACCCCCCAAAAGGCCCCAGTGTGTGATGCCCCCCACCCCCACAGTGTCCACGTGTTCTCATTGTTCAACTCCCACTTGCGAGTGGCAACATGCGGTGTTTGGTTTTCTGTTCTTATGTTAGTTTGCTGAGAATGATGGTTTCTAGCTTCATCCATGTCCCTGCAAAGGACATGAACTCAAGGAACTATCATCAGGGTGAACAGGCAACCTACAGAATGGGAGAAAATTTTTGCAATCTATCCATCTCACAAAGGGTTAATGTCCAGAATCTACAAAGGACTTAAACAAATTTACAAGAAAAAAACAACCCTACCAAAAAGTGGGCAAAGGATATGAATAGACACTTCTCAAAAGAAGACATTTATGCAGCCAACAAACATGAAAAAATTCTCATCATCACTGGTCATTAGAGAAATGCAAATCAAAACCACAATGAGCTACCATCTCATGCTTGTCAGAATGGCAATCATTAAAATGTCAGGAAACAGCAGATGCTGGAGAGGATGTGGAGAAACAGGAACACTTTTACACTGTTAGTTCAACCATTGTGGAAGACAGCATGGCGATTCTTAAAGGATCTAGAACTAGAAATACCATTTGACCCAGCAATCCAGTTACTGGGTATATACCCAAAGGATTATAAAACATTCTACTATAAAGAAACACGCATATGTATGTTTATTGCAGCACTGTTCACAATAGCAAAGACTTGGAGCCAATCCAAATGCCCATCAATGATAGACTGGATAAAGAAAATGTGGCACATATGCACCATGGAATACTATGCAGCCATAAAAAGGGTGATTATCTTTTAAAGGTTAACCCAAGTTGATGCATGCCCTAGCAACCCATTCTTTTTTCTATTTTTTCTATTGAATAAATATTTATTTTACTTATTATTCTACTGATGGTGGACACTAATTATTTCAGGTTTTTTGTTCTTACAGACACTGTTCTTATGGCCATTCTTGTGGATGTCACTGATACAGTATCACAAGATTTTTTCTGTAAGGTATATACCTATGATGTACAATATATTTTCTAAGGAATATAGATATGAGCAGAATTTCTGGCTCTTATAGCATGCACATGTTCAAATTCAGTGGGTAATGTCAAAATGTTTTCTAGAATGGTCATAGTACTTTGTATACTTATCAGTAGTATATGAGTTTTCTCATTTCTCTACATTTTTGCTAAAGTTAAATTGTTGATTTCTTAATTTTCGCCAGTCTGGTAGGTTTAGAGTGATTCTCATTGTGGTGTTTTTGCTTAGAATGATTATTCTTTTTTAAATGAAGTTAATTTTTCAAAATATATTTAAGAGCCACGTGCATTTCCCTTTCTGTAAGATGCTTTTCTCTCTTTATTGAGCTGTTATATTTTTCTTACAAATTCACAGGTGTTCTATATACCTTCAGTTATAACTGTTGCAAAGACCTTTCTGCATTTTTACTCCTTTATTTGCTTTCTGATGAACAGTGTTCTTAATTTTACTCTACTAGCATTTATCAATACTTTTATTAGGGTAGGAGTGGTGGTTCATGCCTGTAATCCTCGCATTTTGGGAAGCCAAGGTGGGTGGATCACTTGAGTTCAGGAGACGGAGAGCAGCCTGGCAACATAGTGAGACTGTGTCTCTGATATATACATAAGATATATATTTTTCATATATCTATCTATCTATCTATAGATAGATATATGAAAAAAATAGCTGGGCCTGGTGGCACATACCTATTGTCCCAGCTACTCAGGAGGCTGAAGTGGGAGGATTGCTTAAGCTCAGGAGGCAGAGGCTGCAGAGAGCCATGATCATGCCACTGCACTCCAGCCTGGGTGACAGAGTGAGACTCTGTCTCAAACACATATACATATATGTATATGTGTGTGTGTATGTATATGTGTGTACATATATATAATTTTTCCTTTGGTTTGTACCTTTTTGTGTCTTAAGAAATCTTTCTCTATCTGTAGGTAATAATAGATCCACTAAAAGTTTTTAGTTTCTAATTCACCTTAAATTACATTTTGTATACAGTGCAATACAGGGGCACAATTTTACTTTTTTCCAGATGAATTGCAAATGTTAACACTTCAACAATTTAATAGTTAATTTTATGTTCATAAATATGGAATACCTGCTCTGATAGAAATCTAGTTTGCAAATATGTAAAATTTGTTTTGGAACTTTCTAATTTGTTCTATTGGTCTTTTGTCTTTATCTATAAAAATACTACATTAATTTGGTTTTTTCAATTTCTATTGCTGTTTGGATTGGAACTGCATTGAACCCATATATTATGTTGGGGAAAATTGATATCATTGTATCATTAATGTTTGCTATAGATGGACATCTATCTTTATATGCAAACTTATTTTGGTATTTTAAAATGTTATTTAGATTTATGTTTTTTCCATGAAAAATTGGCATATTTTTTAAAACTTATGCCTATGTTTTAAATATATATATGTGTGTGTGAATGTGTGAGTGCATATGTATATATATGTGTATGTGTGTACATATATCTGTATATACAGATATATATGTATATAAATGTGTATATATATTCTCACATACACATATATCAGTAATGTAATTGACTATTGCGTATGTTTTAAATACATATATGTGTGGGTGGATGTGTAGCTGTGTATCTATAGATGTATATATATATATGCATGTGTGTATACACCTGTATGTACAGATATATAGTATGTATATATACATGTGTATATATATTCTCACACACACGCATATCAGTAATATAATTGACTACTGCTGGCAGCATGCAGAAATGCAATAAATTATTAATTAACCATGAATGCAGCAACTTCACAAAATTCATTTATAAATTTTCATAAATTATCTCTGAATTATTTTGAATTTTCTGTTTAGATTACCATAGTACTTTCAAACAATAACTACTTCATTTTTACTTGTCAATATCTTTCCTTTTTTGTTTTTCTTTGTCTTTACTGCATTGCTAGGACATTTAATATAATATTGATTAGAAGAAGTACACTGGGCATTACCTACATTGTTTTCTGTAGCTTTGTTTGTTTCTTTGTATTTGTGAATCCTCTTTGATTGTGAAAATTCTCTTCCATCTAATTTTCAAGAATTTTGTTATAAGCAGATGTTAAATTTTATGAGACGTTTAATTTTGTCATACCACTTCAGATTGCTACATATTTATTCTCCTTTAATCTATTAATATAGTGAACCAGTTTCTTCAGTTTTCACATATTAAATTATCCCTGGATTTGTGCAGTTAACCCAAGTTGGTAATGATGCATTATCTTAAGATTTCAGTATTCCCCATAGGATTTTTGCAGTGTTGTTCGTGAGTGTGATAAGTCTGTAATTTCTTTTGCTTTGCCCTTGTTTGGTTTTGCCATAAAACCTATTCTAGCCTCATCAGTGAAAGAAGGAGTGTTTTCTCTTTTTCTATCTCCTTTAAGAATATAGGGAAAATTGGGCCACGTGTGGTAGCTCACACCTGTAATCCCGGCACTTTGGGAGGCCAAGGCGGGCAGATCCCCTGAGGTCAGAAGTTTGAGACCAGCCTGGCCGACATGGTGAAAACTCGTCTCTATTAAAAATACAAAAATTAGTCAGGTGTGGTGGCACACGCCTGTAATCCCAGCTACTTGGGAGGCTGAGGCAGGAGAACTGCTTGAACCCAGGAGGTGGAGGTTACAGTGAGCCAAGATGGTGCCACTGAACTCCAGCTTGGGCAATGGAGTGAGAATCAGTCTCAAAAAATAAATAAAATAGGTGAGGCTGGAGTTATATGTTTGTTAAATGTTTGATAAAATTTATCTTTAAAGGTATTTAGGCCTGAAATGTTTTTCAGGAAATATTTTAAATAATGATATAATTCTGAAAAGACAATTCTCTATTTCTTCTGACATAAATTTGTTTATGTTTTATTTTTCTGGTAATTTATTAGCTTCATTTAATTTTACAGATTGCTTGGCATGTTAAGTTATTCATAATATCCTTTAATTGTTTAGCACTGGCAATACCTGTTTCTTATGTATCATTTCTTATTCTACTGTTTTTATGTATTCTCTTTTTCTTGATGCATTTCAACAAGAATTCTTATTAAGTTTATTTTCTTGATAAACTTACTTTATTGGATTTAATAATCTTATCTTTAATAATCTTATCTTTTTATTTAATCTTATCTTTAATAAACTTATCTTATTGGATATAATAATCTTTTTATTATACATTTAGGGGTTTTTTAAAATTAAGTGTTGATTTTTCTCTTTGTTTCCTTCTACTTTCTTTGAATTTATTTTGAAGTAATTTTTTTATAACTTCTTTGTATAACTAGAGGTTTGGTTTATAAATTTTGAGTCTTTTTTTCTTTCTTAATGTAAGGCTTTAAGGCCATATATTTTCTAAAGTACTGCTTTAATTGCATACTACCAGTTTTTTATTTAATATAGTAATATATTAGACCTACTCATTCTATTTTCTTTATCACTAAGCTCTCATATTGTATTCTCTTTATTGATTTTATTCTGAGTATTTCTTCAGATCTATTTTTAGTTCACCAATTTCTCTTAATCTAACGAGTTTAATGTGCTTGATTTCTAGAAAATCTATTTTGTATCTCAAATCTGCTTTTTACTTATAGTTTCTTGTTTTTTGCTTGTATTTTCAAGTTTTGACATTGTATTTTTATTTTAAACATCATATGTAATGTTTTGTAATTGACAACCCTTATATTCGAAGTGTTTTTCTATTTTCACTATTGTTGTTTCTGCTGGTTCTCTCTCCTTGTGTTTTGTTTCACTGTGTGTTTTCGTATTTTTTTTTTTTTTTACTGCGAATAGCTCATTTCCTTGGAATTTTATCTATCAAAATTCTTTAATGCCTAGATGGAAGTTCAATTTCCTGTATAGGATTTACATGTTCCAGTCTCCTGGGAAACTACCTATCTTGATTACTGTAAGTTGTCCACTAAAGAATTTTCAGACTATGTAACTAACATAAATTTGGACCCAAAACTCACAGGAAACAGGCTCAGAAAAGATTATCTACTTTTATTCTAAGTGCCAAGTTAGAGAAAGGCAATTTTCTTTATTGCACTTTTCTATTTGTTGCTGTTGCTGTTTGTTATTCTTTTTTACATAGCAGATTCAACTAGTTGCTGTTTATTTGTTGTTCTTTTTACATAGCAGATTCAACTAGTTTTTTTTTTTTTTTTTTTTTTTCCAAGTATGTCTTGTTGTATTTCTCTATGTGGCAAATCCCTAGAATATTTTTTTTTCTTGGTCAGTGCCCCATGCAACAGTCAAAGCAAAACTCAGCATATTCAGGGTATTAAATAAATCCACAGGGTGAAATTCAGCTTTAATTCGAAGGTTCTTATTTTTATTTTGATTTTTGATCTATGGATTCTTTCTGTAGCAGCTCAGCAATACATTTAAAATCATAATTTTTACAAAAATTTACTCACTACCAGTGTATTAGTTATCTATTGCTACCTAACAATATTATCACAAACTCAGTGACTTAAAACAACACACGCTTATTAGCTCAGTTTCCTGTGGTTGTGAGAATTAGCTCAACTGCGTTTTCTCCAAGCTTAAAGAGTGTCACCAGGGCCAGTTTCAGATGGGGCTGAATTGGGGAATGATCCACTTCTAAGCTCCTGTGGTCATTAGCAGGACTCAGGTCCTGAGGGCTTCAGTTTCTCGCTGGCTGCCAGCTAGAGGCTGCCCTCACTTCCTCACTGACTGTTGCCTGGCGACTGCCCTCAGTTCCTTGCTTCACTGCCCTCCCCAACTTCATCAAAGCCAATAAGGGAAAGAGTCTCCTAGCAAACATGATACAATCTTAGCACTGCCCTCCCCAACTTCATCAAAGCCAATGAGGGAAAGAGTCTCCTAGCAAACATATGACACAATCTTAGGTACCATGTTCACAGAAGTGACTTTTGCCATATTCAGTTGGTTAGAAGCAAGTCACAGATACTTCCCACACTAAAGGTGAGGGGATGACACAAAGGTGAAAGTAAAGCAAATGAGGATCAGAGGGGCCACTTTAGTGTCCGTTTGCCACAGCTACTTTTTAACTCTCTCAGAAAAGTTGTTCAGAGTACCTGAAACCACTTTCTTCTAGAACAAAAACCAGCATGAGGCACATTTGAAGAACTGCAAAATAACTGAGGGTGAGAGATAAGATTTGAAAGAAGCTGAAATTGTGGAATAAAGTGGGAGAAGCAACAACTAATGATTCCCTATTAACCACATGTAAGGCCTCCAGTTTGATTTTGTTTTAACCAATGCAAAAGCCAAGTGAAAATGCAGTATAAATGTATTGTTCAAAATGTGACACTCTCTTAAAGAATTCTTGTGCCAGCTTCCCTGTTTTCCTCCTTGAGCCTGATCCGTTGTTACAATCATGTAAGCCATAGTTTTTACAAGATTTTCAAATGGTCCGTTTCCTCTATGTTCCAAGAAAACACTGCAAAGCCTCAGCTGCTCATTTATCCCCTGTCACTTTTGCTCATGGGCAGAATTCTTTATAGCACATCAGACCCCTGCCAGCAACGGACACTGTATTTATACTGATAATTCAGGCTAAAACAGAAGCATGATCAACCCAATTCCCTTTGCCTCACTATGGATGATTTTAGCCAAGTAATTTGTAGTGGTCAAAATAACCAAAATCACTATTTATCTTTGTGTATATTTACACAGCTTGAAAACAAAACTACCAAACCCAATAATTCATTTGTCAATGGTTATGCCCCTAGAGGCAAGCTTTCGACCTAGATTTTCACAGTGAGACATCTCTGGCAAAATGATAAAGGCACTGACATTTACTTTGTGCCCTTCTATTTCCCTTTCCAACATCTCTGTACCTCATTTTGCTTTACTTCTGAGTCACTCATGCATTCCATCTCAAAAGTCTGAAGTCACTGATCTTTCTGACTGCAGTTACTGTTAGAACCTTAATTCCTGCTAAGGTGTTAGCTGAAAATAAGTTGAAGTGTTGCTGCTTCCAGTAGCATTTACATTTAGCCAACATTAAAAAATAAAGAATTATCAATTCGATAATTTTAAGTAATGTGACTTCATGGGAGGGGATGGGTTTACTTTCCTGGACTCCTCAAACTATACAAATGTATTTTCTTATGAAACTAGTGCTAATAACAGTAGCTACTAATTTTGGGGTGCTTAATTGTCTGCTTGCCATCAAGCTAAACTCTGGATAGCTTATTTCAATCAACATCCCAGATAGAACAATGTGGTGGGCACATTTATCATTTCATAGGTCAGGAAATTTAAGCTTAGAGAAGTTAAGTAACTTGCCCAAGGTCACACAGTAAGTGAAAGATCTAGATGTGTATGGCTCCAAATCCCATCTCTTAGAACGTACTATTCTATTGAAGGCAGGTAATGTTTTACTAATGACATTCATATAGTAGAAAATGTCCTTGTATCAGGATCCTGATCCAGATTTGTGTCTAATTTCCTGCTTGAATTTAGCCAATTCCTTTATGCTTTTTCAGTCCCAATGTTCAGAGAAAACTGAACTAAATGAACCACAAATTTCTTCTTTTGTATGTAATCCCAGCGTATACTATTATAAATTGCTTTTCTTATGTCACACACCAACTCTAAACTATCAGATTGCCCTATTATTATGCACAGAAATGAGAAAGTGATCACAACTTATTGAATTGAGAGCAAGATCAAAATTCCCCATTAAGGAGAGTATTTCTTTGGCTTCTGTGAAACATGCTGATTGCTATTATTGCCCATACATTTTGAGTTGTTTGGTTTCTTGACTGTTAATTGAAATGTAATTTCATTTGCATAATATAAGACTAGTATGGCAATTAACACTCTTCTTACTAATTGCCACCCAATTAACCTGCTTTAGGTGTCTTGGTGTCAGTTCAGCATCTAAATATTATCTTCACACCTTAGCTGATTTGTAGGGCTGTGATTACCTTTTATGGCTTATAAAATTTAAAATTAATTGCATTGCAGCTAGAGCTGTGGCTCAACCTTATATCTCAAAAAGGTCCATTAGGTAATTATTTGATAACTAATTAAGTTTTAGCCATCTCACTAAATCAACTTAAAATGTTCCTCTTATAAAGTAGATTTAAAGGGTCACAAGAGACTCCTGAATGTTCAGCCTCAGAGTCAACCTTACGATTCAAGATTCAAATTGTCCCTTTATGGCTTTTCAGGAACACCTATCCATCATGGTTGAATTCGTTGTCCTAGGGTTAGAAACCTCTTATGCCCAATTTTAGAGGCAAAATGTTGACAAAGAAAAAGTGTCTTATTTTGAACTGGAATTAATGACAACTTCAAGACCTATTCCCACCCTAGACGTCGTTTATGATCTGTCCTGAGCTGCTTGTTCCTGCCCTCTCACACTTGTCTCCTTGCTGTGCTTTGCCAGAGAGGTTTGCAACAGAATAGCCAAGGAGTCAATCCATACCTCCTACGGCTAGGTTTGGTTTGATGGATTATAGATAATCTTAAAATTTCACTGAGTGAATCTCAGCTCCAAGTTTTGAGCCCAGGGAGTTATCAGTTATCTCAGAAAATGCTGATAAATGTTATCAAAAGAAGAATAAATCCTAAATCCTTTGTATTAGAAAAATCATTTTTAAATATGAGATCAAAGAAAATAGTATATTTTCAAATTCTAAAAAGTGAGGGGAATCACAGATGTAGACACAGCACATCAAACTGAAGATGTCACAAATATAACTTAATACTCAAAACTCAAATAGTCTACTCTGAAACCTTTATCCAAATGGCTTTTCATTTTTCTAACCATTAGTAGGTGGCCATTTGAGATATATTTTCTTATGTAGAACTCTATAAATTTTTCAATTATAGAAATGAAAAAATGCTCTGGGCCTTCAGTGATTCACTAATTAATTGATTCAATACATATTAATTTAGTACTATTATGTTTTAGACACTGTACTAAGCTTTGAAGATACAGTGCTGAGAAAAAGACATACTCCTGGAACTGAGACTTTTGGGGAAATATTAAGAAACAGAGTCATTAAATAAGTGAGTGTCAGGATTATGAAAATAGAAGCATACTGTACTAGTGAGCCAGATAATGGGAGACGAGATTAGGCCTCACTGCTCCAGAGAGAAAGCTGCCTTAAGAAAATGACATCTAAGCTGAGTCTGGAAGAATGAGAAATAATGCATTAGATGGGACACTTGGTGGTGCTGGCAGGGCCTCTAGGATTGGCAAGGATGTTACAGGCAAAGGAAGCAGCAAGCCAAAACTTTGGCCCACAGAGAGACTGTGGCACAGGAGCCTAGAGTAGCTCAATGTGACCTCAGAGAAGACTACAAGGGAGAGAGGAGACTGACGTGGAGGCGTCACCAGGGCGTTATTATACTGGGCCGTATAAGCCATGCTAGGGGTTACATGGGGTTAACCATGCTAGGGGTTAACCCTCAAGTGTAAGGCAGCCACTGAAGGATTTTAATTCCATATGTGATGTGGTTAGAAGTGCATCTTGAAAGGATAGCCTTGACTAGAAAGGGAGAAAATATTAGAGACTCTTATGACTTTTTACTCCTATTCTCTGGTAATATTTTTATTTCAAAATTTTTGGCTTAGTGAGCTACCTCCAAGACATTAGAGAGAAGTAAAGATCATACCGTGGCTGTGGCTATGAAACTACAATCAGAGGAAATGGGGAGAATATTTTCAGTTGTAGCTGAAAGAATAAATTATAATATCATAAATGTTAGCTTTGAAAAACTGAGGCAGTCTATAAAATTATAGGCTCCTGTTACTCTTAATGTAGTGCCACAAACTCCGAGAAAGTTCAGTTGGAAAAGAACAAAAGAGAGAAAACAATGCATTATAATATTACTAATAGTATTCCATATTCATGTAGCAATTTATGATTTTCAAAACCTCTTCGCCACAATTATTGGACATAATTATCATAACAACTTTTACTTGTAAGCTGAATAAATATTTCTATTTCTGTTTGACGGACCAGTACATCTACCTTTTGCTTTGGGGAACCATGTTAACTATTTTAAGCTATGTGGCTTGTATAGAAATGACCCACTTTCCAGTCTCTGGAGTGGGGCCTAATTGATAGAAGCCAATCAGCATCAGTGATTGGCTCAGGGACAAGACGATGATAAGCTAGATATTGCCAATAAAATGTAAAGATATATTTCCTGAGGACTGTTTTGTTTGGGTTTTGGTTTTGAGAGAGAGAGATTCTTTTTTTCTTTAGGGACGACTGCAGGAGACTCTTCTCTTCCTGTGAAGAGGTGTGAAAAAGAAATGTGAATTTTTGAACTGTGTCAACCATTCTAATCAGCTCAAAAAAAGTTGCTGGAGCTGCAAGGAAATCAACATATGAAAATTGAAAGTGAAGTTGAAATTATGGAAGGCAGGATGGAAAAGAAACTTGATCTCTAGTGACGTTGTTTGAAATGTTGATTGAATTTTGCCTGAAGCCTGGGTTACCTGAGGACTTTGCAGTTCTGTAAGCCAGTAATTTTTTCTTATTGTTTAAGCCAGTTTGAATTGGATTTTCTATCACCTTCACCTGAAAGAGGCACAAGCAATAGACAGTAACCAGAGATAACTGAAGCAAAGGGTGAATTCCTTAGGTTCAGTGCAAGAGACAGAAATAGCTGTCGTAATAATCAAGACAGAATGTTATTTTTCCTATCAGCCTCAAGAATTTTAGAAATAATCAATCCAGGTCTGGCATAATGCTCTTGGGGAAACAAGATCCTCTATCTTTTGCTCTGTCATGCAAAATTTCCATTCTCAAGATTACATCATGGTCGAAGATGCTTGTTGGAGCTCCAGCCATTATGTCTACCTTCCAAGAAATAGGAAAAGAGAGGAATAAAGAAGGCATGCCTTCGCTGTGAGGACACATTTTGGAATTTATGTATATCACTTGTGCTTACATCCAAATGATGCAAACTTAATTGCACAGCCCAACCTATATGCCTAAAAATATATGAGAAATACAGATTTTATTCTGCTTGGCAACAAGGCAAACTAAAATTGGGACCCTATTACTATAGAAGAAGAGAACAAATAATAACTGGGGACAATTGGTACACACAGAGACAGAAGGATATTAGAAGTTCACAGAATTGAGAGGAGAACCAGGCATGGAAAAAGGCAATTTTGGAAGGCTAGGAGGTAAAATCACAAGAATGGTCTTTAGGGAGAATGCAATGGGATTCAACTGATACTTTTATCCATGTCTCCCTGATCAGGAGTCAAAGCTCTGGGAAAGAGCAAGTAGGCTGAGCGTGGATCACATGCTGGCCCCATGGTTGTGCAGAGGTGGTGAGAGGAGAAATCTGCCCGTTGGGCTTCTAGGCACCTGGGTTTACCTTCCCACTGTGACTACAGCCAGTGAGGGAGAGAGAATTCTCCAAAACAAATAGGGCACTACTATGTGAGGAATGAAAGTTGTAAGGTAAATTAATAATAATAATAATAATAATAATAATAATAATAATAATGGTAATAATAATACTATGTTTTCCCCAGGAAACACAGGTAGCTGGAGTCAAAACCAGGAATAGGACCCAGCTATTTCAATATCCAGTTCAGTGCTTTTTCCATTTTACAACTCTTTCTGAACTCTGAATCACTCATAAAGGGAGCTAAAATACTACTATTCCTACTGCTACTACTGCCACTTTAATAGGCATTATCTCATCTTAATGTTTGTATTTTTTTCTCTTACCACAGCCCTAGGATCTAGATAATACATATACCAGTATTCTTCAGATAAGGAGACCAAGGAAAAATTATGACTTGCAGCAGGACTTGAGCACAGAGTTTTAAAATTTCTATTTCAGTACTTACTCTACTAGGACAATGGTTCTAAACTGAGGGTGATTTTCCCCTTGCCATTCCCTCTCATTCCACTAGAAATGTTTGGCCATCTCGGAGACATTTTGGTGGTCACAACTGGTTGGAAGGTGCTACTGGCATTTAGGGGGTGGAGCCAACAGATGCTGCTAAACAATGTACAGTGTATAGGACAGGACAGTTTTCCACAATAAAATGCAAATAAGGCCAAAGATGAGAAACCCTACATTAGGGCAATGGAAGGAAGGTAGAATATTTATTTTCTGATAACTTTTGGCACAGAGAGTCCAGCCCAGTTCTCTTTTGTAGGTAAAGAGCACAGATGAGCAAGCATATGACTCCACAATATGACGCTCCAGCCCAGTTCTGAAGCCTTTTATCTTTTAGTGGGTGTTGTGGACACCCAGAGCAGCCCCATTGTATCAGTGTGGGATCAGTGTGGAAGCCCCATTGTATCAGTGTGGGATCAGTGTGGAAGCCCCATTGAATCAGTTTGGAATCATGCCTTTTCCACTTCTCATGACCCTGTAACATAGTGGGTAAGATAACAGGCTTTAGGATCAAACTTGGATTTGCGTGCCAGCTCTGACATTGACTAGCCATGTGGCGTTGGACTAGTACTGGACTCATCTGTAAAATGGGAATGACAATGTTTGCCTACCTCAGAAGTGCCATAAAGAGATTAAATACAGCCTTCAAAGCATTTGACACATAGCAAGTGCTTAGTAAAATTTAGATATTTTTGGTTATTTAGTAAACTTGCTTTGGCCTATTTAGGAAAACATAAAATTAGACATTGGTTTGACACTGTATCCCCAAATATATTAATGTCAGTTCGTATCAGGTCATTTTCTCTCTGATCTCTGTATTTCACTGCCTCATCCCCACTAGGTATATAACAAAGAAATATCACAATGTTGTTTTACTTTTATGAGAGGAATTTTTCTTGTTTTTTTGTTTTTACTTTTAAAATGTATTTCTGGGCTGATAAACTTTTTTTGAAAGTTCTGAGGAGCACCCCAATTGTCATGAATGAAACCAGACAAGAGTCTAATGTCCATTCATTTGCCTCCATTGAAAGTGTGTTAATGGAAGTTTCAGTGTCACCAACCACAAATTCCCCCTTAAACCAGGGAATAGGGCTTGTTGCTCTCAAGGTTTCTTATTTAACTCTTCACATACTTTTTGATGGTCTTGCCTTAAATTGTTTTCAACTTTAAAAGGTAAAACGGTAGGTGAATATATCGACACTTAAATGGTACTGGCACTCTAAGCATATTCCTGAACCTGAAGGCTCGTGTTTCAGACAGGACTTCACATGTGTGGGAACAGCCCTCTCATAGAATGGGCATCACAGAAATTAGGGTACTACATAGGAAAGAATGGAGAAGGAAGACCCAGGAGAGTTTTAAAGTATAGTTGGCATTTAATATAGGTCTTGGTAAATAAGATGACATTTTTATGCAGTGAAGATGTCAAAAGTCACTATAGACAGAGGAGAATTCTAAATGTAAAGATAGTCTGGGGTAGGCTTGGGTAATGGCAGGAGTTAAGGTATTCAGCAAGATATAGCTTGGCAGGGTGAGTTGACAATCACAGGGCAGATGAGAAAGAAACATTAGGAGAAAAGAGCGAGACGTAGGAGGGAATAAAAAAAGAAGGCTTCTCCAAGAGAAGTATCATACATCATTTTGATTCAAATGGCCTGGACCACCTGTGTAAACTCATTTTGCATTCTGACATTCAGTATGCTGCTCACTTGAGTGTAGGGCTTGGGCCTGGAGAGAAATCAAAGAATGGGCAGAGTGTACCCCATAGAGTGTGTCCCATAGATGATGGCTGTGCCTTCTGACTCTACACCTGAGCAGCCTCAGTCTATTTAATATTAATGGGCCAGGCGTGGTGGCTCACACCTGTAATCCCAGCGCTTCGGGAGGCCGAGGCGGCTGGATGATGAGGTCAGGAGATCGACACCATCTTGACCAACATGGTGAAACCCCATCTTTACTAAAATACAAAAAATTAGCTGGGCATGGTGGCACGTGCCTGTAATCCCAGCTACTTGGGAGGCTGAGGCAGAGGAATTGCTTGAACCCAGGAGGTGGAGGTTGCGGTGAGCTGAGATCATGCCACTGCATGCCATGAGATCATGCCTGGTGACAGAGCAAGACTCTGTCTCAAAAAACAAAAAACATTAATGAAAGAAACACATTAGATCAAGAAAATAGGATATAAATGAAAGTGATATAATTTAATATAAATAGAAACAGTATCACTCTCTGACTTCATGATAGAAATACAGTGATTTATCTAATGAAAAATAATGTGATTTAAAAGGATTCATTAATATACGCACTATTCACTAACAAATGTTTATTGAGGTTTTTTTTTTTTTTTTGAGACAGAGTTTCGCTCTTGTTTCCCAGGCTAGAGTGAAATGATGGCACAATCTCGGCTCACTGCATCCTTCGTCTCCTGGGTTCAAGCAGTTCTCCTGCCTCAGCCTCCTGAGTAGCTGGGATTGCAGGCATGCGCCACCATGCCCAGCTAATTTTGTATTTTTAGTAGAGAAGGGGTTTCTCCATGTTAGTCAGGCTAGTCTTGAACTCTCAACCTCAGGTGATCTTCCTGCCTCGGCCACCCAAACTGCTGGGATTATAGGTATTGAGCATTTTATTATAGGCACTAGGCTAGGTGCTGAGGACAGAAGAGTGAGTGAAAGATATATTCCCTGCCTTCATACAGCTTACTGTCAAGTGCAGAATACACATGCACACACACGCACATACACACACACACCCTAAGGATGAATGCCATGGATAAGTGTTTTGAAAGGTAAGTACAAGGTCCTATGGGCATGTATTAATTTCGTGTTGCTGTAAAACTAGTTACCACAAATTCATCAGCTTAAAGCAACATCACTTAATAGCTCACAGTTTTGTAGGTCACAAATCTGGGTGTGGCATGACTAGGTTCTTTGCTCAGGGTCTCATAACATGGCTAAATCAAGGCATTGCTAAGCTGCATTCTCATCTGGAGTTTGGGGTACTTTTCCAAGCTCGTGTGGTTTTCCAAGCACTCAGTGTCTTGCAGCTGGAGGAATAGGGTCCTCAGTTCTTTGCTGGCTGTCAATGAGGGGGTGGTTCTCAGCCCATATTCCATGCCATATGGGGCCTCTCCACCTTCAAAGCCAGCAGTGGATGATCTCTCATTTTAAATGTCCCACATCCTTCAAATCTCTTTCTTCAGGAAGAGTCTAGTCCTTTTTAAGGGCTCGTGTGAGTACCTCAGGTCTACTCAAGATAATCTGCTTTTCTTAAAATGAACTGTGTCAAATCCTCATGGTTTTGTTTGCATATAACCCCATCACAGAACAGACTACCTTATCATATTCAAAGGTCCCAGGGATTATACACAGCATGTACTTTAGGGGGAAATTTGGGAGCCACTATGGAATTCTGCCTACCACAAGGAGTATATAAATAGGATATCTAACTTAGATTGGAGTGCAGGCATGAGTAGGAACAGCTTCCTTAAAGAATGCTAATCTTTAGCAAAGAGAAAGGTCACTGATTCAGGCCTAAACAGCAGAGTGAGGCACTGCCTTTACATTTGCAAATGAGAGTGGTGGAATTTGCCAAATCTCTGACTCTTCATTCATATCCATGCCACCTTTTCTCTGCCATGACTAGCTAATACCTAATCTTCTAGACAAAATGATCCCATTTTCTTCATCTGCGTTATCCACCTAAAATCAAAGGGAGACAAAGTCCAGGAAGCCCTGAAGAAGGTTGCAGAAATTGAGGGTCTCCACCCAATCCCGCCGTCAGATCGCATGGACTCTGTTTGGAATCTTGTGCAAGTTGGTACCTGTTGAAACCGTTTTTCTGACTGATATTTAAGTCTGTGAGGAAAGGCTTTGCTGTGTTTCCTCTGCAGAGAAAGTGCCCAAGTAACAGAGATGACTCAAAATCATGTTCATTAGCAGTCAGATCAGACAAACCAAAGCCTCACGGTGTGCCCACGTCAGAACTCCTTCTCCTAGCATTTTTCTGGGTCAGTCTGGATTGAGACACACTGGTCTTTAGAACTTGAATAAAATGCTATTTCCCTCATTGCCATCTTCGATAGTTGGTAGAAGGTGATTGCAGTTCCAAGTGGTGTCACCATTTTAGTGAGTGCATTGTGAAGGGGTAAGTAAGCAGAGATGCAAACCTCTTCCTCTTCTTTTCCATGAAGCATAGGTAATTCATTTACATTTGACTATATTCTAATAGCTCTAAATTCATCCAGCTGAGAAAATGAGATGAACAGACCATGCCCCCTTTACTTTGGTGTCTGAGCGTGATTTGCTGAAAGCTGCAGTATTAGACAAAACAGCTAATATTACTGGCAGGTCTTTGGGAGCACTATCTTTTGCTTTTAACTTCATGTAAAAAAAAAAGAAAAGATGAGTAAGATTGCCTTGAATATTTCCAATAAGCATAGGGGCAAAAAGTCTTTCTCACATATGGAGCAGATAGTAGCAAGGCCCTGTGCCACATCTGAAGTGTGTCTGTCCCTCTACATTTGAAGTATGTCGCATTGTTTAGTGTGAGCTTCCCCAGCTGAATCCTAACAATGAACTCAGCCTCATTACCTCCATTCAATCCTCTTAACAATCTGTGGGGTAGAAACTGGAGTTACCTTTACTTGAAGATGAGAAGGTGGGGACTCAGAGAGGTTAAATAAGCATGGCCAGTCACACAGGATTAAGCAGCATTCTCAGGAGCTTCATGCTAACCCTACTCAGTTTTCTGCTGTAGGTCATCTTCCTATCTCAATAACAGCTTAGATCTGTTGAGCACTGACTATGTGCCAGGTATCTTTTTAAAAATAATTTCAACTTTTATTTTTGGTTCGAGGGGACTTGTGCAGGTTTGTTACGTTGGTGTATTACATGAGGCTGAGGTTTGTTGTACAAATGGTCCCATCACCCAGGTAGCGAGAATAGTACCCAATAGGTAGTTCTTCAATCCTTGCCTCCCTTCCACTTTCCCCCTTCCAGTAGTCGCCAGTGTTTATTGTTCCCATGTTTATGTCCATGTGTACTCAGTGTTTAGCTCCCTCTTATAAATGAGAACATATGGTGTTTGGTTTTCTGTTTCTGCATTAATTAGCTTAGGACAGTGGCCTCCAGCTGCATCCATGTTGCTGCAAAGAATGTGATGTGCCAGGTATCTTTTTAAAGGCTTTACATATATTAGCTTAAGTTTTACAATAATCTTGTGAAGTGTTGCTCTTATGAGTCCCATTTTACCCATAAGAAAACTGAGTTGTGAAAATGGTAAGTAATTTATCTAAGATCAGGCAGCAAATAAGGTCTTGAACCAGGTAGTCTGGCTCCAGAGTCTTCTACACATTCCAGGTTTGTACTCCCCTATTTATGGCTGTTTAATTTCTACCTTCCATTAAGAAGAAATTAAAGGCATGCCATGCAACCACGTTGATTCAAAGTACTACTCAGCCTCCCAAGAAAGGTGACTTCTAAGTATATTTTCAGAGTAGTTTCACTGTAGAGGTGATGAGATTTTTTAAAAAATATATGATAAAACCACATACTCTTGTAGCTATTAATGTGTTTTAGAGAATTATAGTGAATATTTGATTATGCTTATTCGAACATGGATTTAATTTTTAATTAGAATGCTCTCTTGGCTAATTGCTTAGTGAATCTACCTTTAAGTAATAAATGATGTTTGGGACATTATTGATAATAAGCCAAATATCCTATTACAACAGCATTTTATATTATTTAAATGTAAATTCTGTGTATCACTAAATTGAATTAAAAAACTTATTTAAAATGAAATAAATTTTCCTCTTAAAATTGAACAAAAGATGATATTTACTTTAATAACCATCAGGAACGTTTATTAACAGTATGTATCGCCTGTTGACGTGGCATCCTGTTCACAGCATTTCTTTTATATTCCTAAAGAGGTTTTTCCGAGGCACACCAACTGTGTTTTCCCTTTGAATAACATATGAGCATTAGCTTTTTTTCCCGAGTGTCTTATTTCTTAGTTCTCCTAATTTCTGTTTGTTTCTCTTTCAATTCTGAATACGCTATTTAGATACTGCTTACTTTGCAGTTATTTTTACTCAGTGAGATAAAACTTGCAAGCATAAATCCCTCTAGAACCAGGTTGAGAGAAAGACCTTAAGGTTGGGAAGCTTTTATATGGAAGTGGCTTTGAATTTTTTTGAGCGTAGTCCTTCTTCTGATGTGGTAACCCTGGGGAAAGGTTTAGCGAATGCGTTCAGTATCAAATGTCAGTTTTGGTTTCCTTTCTGCTGCCAAGTGTAAGTTGAGAGATTTATGACACAAAGAAAAATAAAATAGTGGTAGCCGTAAGAATATAAGATTAATGGGAGTTTTTGATGCAGTATACAATTTGAAGCTACTAAATTATCCATAGGCAGGCTCCAACAGGCAGTGTGGGCATAAAACTTTGCTGAGAGGATGAAGAAAAGGACCCCATTTTTTTTACAAAACACATTCTACTCTAATCAGCTACTGTTTGAAATGCTTTGACAGGCAAAGTTCCCCTCGCCTTTCTTTCTTCACAAGGAAAGCAGGGCATTAGCTTTTGTGTACTTGACTGAGGATAAGTCAAAGACTGCAAATCAAAGTGATTTGTCCATAATAATATTGCATTTTCTTGCCAGAGGGTATATTTTAAATGGAGGAATGGCAGAACTCTGCAAGGAAGTAGGGCAGTGCCATGGAAGAGTGCACTCCCTTCCCCCAATTCAGTGCTCCAGCGTGGACCTCACACGTATCTCTTTAAACGGAAGATGTTCCTTAAAGCATCTAGTCCTTCAACACATTTTCAAAGGGAAATGTCTTGCACCCATTTAATGTCTTAAAATGGGACAAAACTAGGTTCAAATTTGGTAGTAAGGAAAGAGCAAGGAAATCGTGAGGGGAAGTTTGGAGACCTGGGATGAGATTTTGTTTAGGGAGAAGGTTCTATGCTGCTGGCACTGGGCTGTTCTGAGGACTCCCTCTAGTTATACTAATTGGCTCACACTGTGTGTGTGTGTATTTGTGTGTGTATAAGAGAGAGAGAGAGAGAGCGTGTGTATTTTGTTCCTCAGAAGTCCTTTCAAAGTCATTAGAAATATTTATAATCAAGAATCTCAAGATAGTTACCCTACCCTACTTAATCTATTAACATTAATTTCCTTTTTAAAATACTCAACAAGTATTCAGCTAGAATCTTAACATCTCCATTTAATTTTAGGGTAGTCTGGTAAGAATGCTCTGCCTCTCTACCCTTGCAGAATTAATTATCTTTTATTAACTTATTCATCAAATGTTTATGAATGTCTTTTGTTACCAAGATAAGGAGTTTTCTCTTATTGCACGATTCCTTAGGGACTCAGGGTAATATAAAAAAGGCAAAGATATTTGTACAACTTAGAAGGTTTTATTGAGCCCTCAGAGCCTGTGAACCTCATGAGAGCAAGCAATGTGATGTCCCAAGCCTCATTCAGAGGAGGAATTTCAGGAATTTTATAGAGGTGTTCACTCATTATTACAATGCATTCTCTCCAAGTCCTCTCAATTTCTGCCACCACACAAACATTGCCAAACCACCATTTATCCATAATGAAACGACAGATTTACTGTCAAAAGAAGCAAGAGAGTCTCCTGGTGTTTTTGGATTTAAAGATCTTGCCTTTTGACTTGAATTTCTTGGCATTTTAATTATGTACTTGGTTTTCAGCTCTTGATCAACCTGTTCTCTTCCGATTTGCCAGCAGTGTCTTTAGAGGTGGAAAACTGAACAGGGCACACTATTGCATGTGACAGTGAGAATCTTGCTTCGAGGTCATAGACACTGTGATTTTATTTAAGTAACTGACTTGTCATTGCCTACTTTGATATCTCCACCCCATGGTCTGGCAGAGACCTACTGCCTTCCTTTCCACCGTGTTCTCTGAAGTGAACTCTTGATATGGATAATTGACCATCAGTAATTTTCACTCCAATACTGTTGCACTTAGTTTTTGGTTCCCAGAGGAGTTTTATTTGTCCCTATTAACATTTCATATTATTCAGTACTTGCAGGCGCTGATTCTGCAATCAAACCCATGAGATCTTATTTCTCATTTGCTGCCATTTTATAATTTGGTAAACATTTTCCCTTTTGGGATATTAATACAAACCAGCTACTAGTTGTACAGGTGGCTATCAATCCATTAAGCATTTCCCACTGAGTGTACGGTTGAATTGTTTATACTTTAAAGGTACTCACTCATGTTTCTTCAACTTATCCACAAGTCTAAAATAACAGGCCTTGTCCAATGTCCAGCTAAAATCCAAAATGCTTCATGTTTACACAAATATCTTATCAATCTAATTATCTTTCAAAACGAAATACAGCTTTGGGGCATATAGGGATGCATTTTTATGACTTCAAAAGAAGCTTATGGCAGTAAGGCCTGGTTGAACTTCGGTTGATTTACATTCAATTTCATGCGTCTTTCGAAATCAAAATCCAAATAATCTTACATTGAAAGGAAATCCTCCTAAAGTCTAGTGCTATTCTATGTATATATCTTAATTTTTAGTAGCATTTTTTGATAGTACTTTTTGCCTTTTCCCCTTGTTCTAATTGACAGGAGAGTGTTTATTTGGGGATGATTGCTTTGCATTGGAGACACTATTTTAACCCAGAACTACAAGTCTCTATATTTTTCATGGTGTTGTATCTTACTATGTAAGTTTGTACATGATAGAGGAGTCAGACAATAATGGGTTCAAATATCATTTCAAACACTTATTGGTGGTATAATATTAAACAAGCTACTTGTCTGAACTTCAGTTTCTCAAATGGAGTTATATTCACTTCAAACTTACAGGATCACTATAGTGTTAAATTTAATTAGAGAGACAGAGAGAAGCTCTCAATCTGCTAGTATGTTTATGATGATTGAATCCTAGTAAGTCCCTCAGTGTTATCCTTTAAATTTAGAAAAGTAACCTTCGTAGGATTACACATAGAACCTTCCCAACATGCATGACTGCATTGCAAAATGTGTGAATTCAGCAGAGTCCTTCTGAATATCCTTGGGTCTTTGTGGAGTTGGAAAGAGACCCAGTTGCATTGCCACGCCGCGTGCTGTGATGCAGTGGAATGTGCTGACTGCACTGGCTGTGCTGTCACACTTCATCCTTTGCCATACATCAACTGCATTGAAGAAAGCATAGACTCGCTTGGTTGAGTGGCCTTTGGATATCATTGCACTTTGTCTTCAATTTTGATGTCATTTCCTAAGCGCAGTTCACAATCATTCGTGCAATAATGGCATCTTATAGTTGTAGAACATGTGTATACATTTTTTCCATACTACTTTTTCATCTATTATCGTATTTGCTTCACACAACATCATTTCATAAGTTATTATTCATCCATTACTGATGAAAAAACTGAGGCTCTGACAAGTTAAATATTACGCCTTAGTTCACACCATTTAATTTTTATTGGAGATAGAATGTTAATTCAGGGCTGCTTCCAAATATCATAGTGTCTATCTTTTTGTTGTCCTTAGGTCAACTGCAAATCCTTTAAAATGAAAAGGCAGAGTTTTGGTGATCTGGCTTTCTCCTACCCCATTCTATCTTCTCTCAATCCATTCTATGTTCTAAATATGACTGTTTTTCAACCCCGGAACACTTTTGCTATTTTGGGGGTTCGAATTAGATATCATTTACTCTGGGAAGTCTTTTCTGAACTTCTCAGTTATTTCTGGATTTCTGGGTTCCATAGTTTTCCCGTATATCCTCAGGACATCCTGTTTATCTCATTTTATAATCTGTAATCAGATGTATTAAAATTGTTATTCATTTTTAATGAATAACATAGTGCATGTCTGGCACATAGCACAGTGCATGGCACGTGGCAGATGCTGTGCTTAATATACATTTGTTGAATGAATGAATGAATGATTTACTTGTTACTGCTCCACTTGCTTTCCAATGCTTTTGACACTTTCATCTTGCAGAATAGTGACCCCAAAGTCATTAACCCTCAATAAAAACTATGACCTGTGTGTGTGTGAGGCCAAACAGATGGAAGATACAGAAAATGCATTACAGAGCCTTAAACTTCTATGATGACATAAGTAAAAAATCCTGTGACACATAGATATTTCTTTAGAAATCTTTGTTTTTATTTCCTCCAAATTCACAAAGACTATAGGCTCATTGGTTAAAGCTGTAATTTTTGCACATTGCCTATTCATATTTCAAACAAAGTGCTTCTGCTCATTTGAACTCTGTGGTTCATTTGAAGTTTATTTGCTGAAGGCCTAATACTGTGCATAGCCCATAGTATGTGTTCAGTTCAATACCTGTTTAAACAAAAAAATTGTTTAAAAAATACTACTTACCTTCACATGTATTCACTTTTTAACCTGAGTGTCTAAATTGGTTGCTATGATGACAATTCTCAGTGTTGAGTTAGGCATTTCATATCACAGATGCATATTTTGTGACATTTTATTTCAGGATATCCAAAGAGTGACTATTGTATGTGGAGGATGGAAATCACCATGAGACACAAATACCCCTTACTTTTTCACATAATACTAGCTTTTTGTATGTCTATAGGCTTTTATCAGGTGGGGTATTCAGGTTTTGTGCATCAGGCTTATACAATTTTGGGAGTCTTCTTTATGAAAAATAATACAGAACTTTGAAAGTAAATACAGGGTCTTTAAAGTGACCCAGGGTCGAGTGGCAATGAGGTGTCCTGAAGCTTCAGCTTCCTGCACTTCCTGTTCCATTTGCTTATTGTCTGAGCTTATTGTCTGTATTATTAGATCTGCCATAAATCCTTTATTTACTTGAGCAGAGGTATTGATTGATTCACTGATTTTGCTAAGATGAAACAAATTTTATTTTTCCAAGATATGCTCTCTAATATTTAGCCTCCACTTTTAATATTGCTTTAATTTTTTAAATATCTCTTTACTTACACTACTTCTTAAGAGTAGACCTGCCGTTGTTCTTGAAACGAGCTGAAATACATTACATTACATCTGATCTGCAAGAGGATACAGTGGGAAGACTCATTTTCTGAAGGTCAATAGACTTCTAAAAGTCTCCGTGGTATCTTTCAGAAAATTAGTATTTCAGTGCAACTAATGGAGCCCATGGCACCTATGAGTGGACCTGAAGTCATTGTTTTAAGTGCCTCCAGTATGCAGGTTGTGTCCTTATGGACACAGATTTGATAGTTCATATGGGAGAGGTGTTTTTTGGATAAATTTGGCCTGTGTAGGGGTTGGTGGTAATAACTTCTAATGTTTACATGATTATTAAAGCTAGATGAAATTTCACAGTAAGATAATTGGGGACTTCAGCCTACAGTTCTCTGGCATAAGTATCAGGTCTTTTTGGCTGATCAATTACCAACCTGCCCCCACTGCCATCCGTCAGCTTTGGTATTTGAAAATACATCTTCAATTCTTTTATGGTTTCTGAGGAAAAGTTCTTTTGGGGCTTAATGTGGTGGTTCACCCCTGTAATCCCAGCACTTTCGGAGGCGGAGGCAGAGGCAGGTGGATCACCTGAGGTCAGGCGTTCAAGACCAGCCTGGCCAAACCTTGTTTAGTAGAAACCTCATCTCTACTAAAAATACAAAAATTAGCTGGGCTTGGTGGCGGATGCCTGTAATCCCAGCTACTAAGGAGGCTGAGGCAGGAGAATCACTTGAACCTGGGAGACAGAGGTTGCAGTGAGCTGAGATTGCGCCATTGCACTCCAGCCTGGGAAACAGAGCAAATACTCCATCTCCCAAAAAAAAAAGTTCTTTTTAGGTGGAATCTTTTCAAGAAAATGTAGAGCTAGACCCTTTCTGTGGGATCCTTAAATGGTCCTCAACAATTGCATGCATTTGCACCAATGTAGTAGAACTATAGTAGCTCACTCTCCAGAAGGCCCTATTACTTTTCCTCTCAGAAGTCACATCAAAGCAAAAAGGAGAATGGAATGCAGAAATGAAAATTTAAATGTAAGCAAACAAACTAAGTGACATTCACAACAACATATCAATATAAAAGGAAGTTCAGACAAATGATGTGATGTGCTGCATAGATTCCCCACCCAGGACTTAACAGCCTATTTGTTTAACTTCTGGGAGACTGTCCTCAGCTCTCAGTCTCACCTGGTCAGCCTTGGCCAGAGTTGGATGTCTCCCCCAAGATCACGTCCCTTTCTGGGGCAGCCAGCATCCTGTGACCTGTGATGTGGGTAAGGGAATATAAAGGCCTGGCTCCCAGCTGCAATGGGGAACAGCTTTTATGCTCCAGCTGAATTTCAGAGCTCCTTATAGGGTCAGCTTAATTCTTATTACTCTTTTACCATAACCTGATTTCTCTCTCTGCCTTCCCTGCATGTTCTGATTCTGAGTTCAAACTTCCTGCACACTGATTTTAGTCTCAGAATTAACAACTTTAAGTGAAACAATGTAAAACAAAACCAATTTTACCATGGGCTAATTGGTGTAAAAAAGAATTATACTCCAATGGCATATTTCTGGTCACAAAAACATCACCAAACTTCTAAATAAAGACCCAACACATTTCTAATGTTAAACATTGAGCTATACATATATTTAAGAAAAGATGACTAAAAACAAGTAAGGTAAGGATTTACCCAATTTTGGTGAATTGGTGAATGAGAGCAGTCATGGTGGTGATAAATTAAATCAAGGAATCGGTGTTTATAAAAGAAAAATTTTAAAGATCACTTCCTTCCACCAAGAAGCTAGAAAACAACCAATAACAAATATGGTGGCTTGCTGAGCACTCTTGGACTACATTGTTTATTGTAGTGCATTTGTAGGATTATAGTATACTTGACAAATTTTTACTTGTCAATCATTTGTATTCATTTTTAAACCCACTTATGCCATTTCAGGTTGGAGGGTGGCCAGGGCCTATCCCAGCAGATCAGGGCACAAGAACGGAACCAGCCCTGGCCAGGACACCATTCCATCATAGGGTGCACTCATACACTCACACTCACTAAGAATGGGACCATTTAGACAAACCAATTCACCTAATGGGAACATCTCTGGGGTGTAGGAGGAAATTAGAGTACCCAAAGAAAACCCACTCAGACAAGGGGAGAACGTGCTAACTCCACACAGACCATGGCCCTGGCCCAGAATCAATTTTTTCTCATCAATATTATAAAAACGATGTTGAAGGAAACATTCGGGGACTCTGTGAATAAATAGAGGGCTTGTGTTCAAGCAGCTTACAATTTAATTGAGGTTACATAGTCAATACATAGAAACCAGTAAAAGATCTCTCCATCTGCACATAAAGTTTATAAGGGGTTATAAACAATAGAGAGTGGGTACAGAAGGGGTTATAAAAGGCAAATATTGCTGTGGAAGAGAACAGTTTTAGGAAAGAGGTAAGTCTTAACCTGTGTTTTGGATGATGACTAAGGTTTGAATAGGAGGAGTAGGGTGAGTGAGAGGAATATGGACCAAGCATGGGAGCAGTAGTGGGCTTAGAGTTCAGTAAGAAGACTAGGTTGGTAGCAGGAGGGGATTGAGTCTGGAAAGTATTTCTATTTGGATATTAACATTTCTCTTAATCTTGTACAATTTGCTCTGAGCCCATAAGAAATGCTGTGAAATCTCAACTTGAACATTACCTCCACATTTATAAATAATGCCCTTAATAAATGTTGTTTTTCTTTATTTTCTTTCTTCATTAATGGTGGAAGTTAGAGCTATTGTCCTTGTGGAACAGTAATTTATCTTTGACATCAAAAAAGCTGATATGTGCACCCCAGATGCTACTTTTAATGCTTTTATTAAAATGCAACACTAGACTTCTCTTGCATTGCTTATTTCAGATTGCTTATCCTTTGCATTTTGATGATAAAATATTTTGTGACAATGGTAATTTAGATTGGTCTCTCCACATAGTGAGAAGGAGTAAAAATGTTTCATTTGAGCATTTGTCCGTAAGCCGTTTCGATCTACTTTTGGGAATTGTATTTTTCATGGTAGCATTGATTGTTTACCTTAATTGTCTGTGATGGATTTGATTTTAACTCTCCTGGGAGGGATGATTGCTCAGTCCACTTAAAATTATAAATCACAATATGGAATGCCTTGCTTTAGACTTGAAGATAGCCAATAACTCAGGATTTTGTTGTGGTGCATCTGTTGATAGCAGCACCACATCTCAAAAGGCTTTTTTGTTAAAATTGTTCAGTTACAGTACTACCTGTTTCTTGGCTGAGAAGACTGAAACATAATACTAATTTGAAAGCGTATATTTTGACATGTTTCATAATATTAATAAAGGTAGGATTTCATATACCTCACATTTTGGCAGAGAAGAAGCACAAATCCGAGTGCACTTATTCTTCTGGGTTGATGGGTAGAAAAAATGAATGTTCAAAAAGAAATTATAGAAGTGATAAAGCTCTATATGTCTTTTTCGTATTATAGAATGTAATCATTCTATTTCTAGGATAATGAATGACATAAATTTTATATCATGATTTTCTATTAACCTATTTTAGAATTTATCAAGAAATATGTATTTATTTACATATTGTATTTGTATTGTATCTATTTACAGATTATATCTACATATTATGAATTATTTATATTGTAAAATAATACGTATAAAATATTGAACTGCTAAAATTCAAAGAGCAGTAATTTTTTAAAGATTGTTAATCTTGCCCCCACAATAGCAACACAGATAATGTTTAAATGTGTATTTTAGTCTGTTTTCTATGCTTATCTATGTATATTTTACCCATTTTTATCTCAAAACTCAGTACTGTACATTGTTTATTTAGTTTTGTAAGCTGCTTTTATCTAGTTTTGTTTGAATATGATTCTACCTCTGCACACCTAGACCCGCTTACAAGATAAATGAACAGTACAGAGAGACGTGGTCAGGTAGCCATAACTTGGGTCAAAATATGTGGAGCGACTTGTTGGGATAATGTTGGGATTTGGGTTAGATAAGACTTGAGAAAGTACTGGAAATGTTGGTAGGTGATTTCTCTTGCCGTAGCAATTATTATGTCATGTGTTACATCAACAAGCTTGGCATATCGAAAAGAATGGGAACAAAAATGTGTGGAGAGAAAACATCAACATCAGGGATATCATTATTTAGTAGAATTAATGAAACAACAAAACAGGATATTCTTCTAGTGTGATGTGTTAAAATTTTCAGTTTCTTAGGGAAAAGACAAGAAAATGTAAAATTAGTGGATTTGCCTATCACAGGGTAAAATAGATGAGTATAGGTATCAGATCAGCTTTGGGCTAATGAGATATGTTACAGCTGGGTTAAAGGGCGGCGAGTAGGGGGATTCTGATTATAGCTTTCAGAAGAATTGAACTATAGTGAATGGCAGAGAATCTAGCACAATTAAGTATTTCTAAACCAGGACTGAAAATGAAGAAATGATCACCATAGGTAAGGAAGGTGGGTTGAAAGTTTATATCAATGGGATATGAGAACTTTAGAACTAGAAGTGCCTTACCGTGCCCTTTCATGAGAGAGCTTCCTCACCAGGCTGGCTTCTTAATTCTTTTTCTTTTATGGGGCCTTGCTATGTTGCCCAGGCTGTTCTCCAACTCAAGAGCTCAAGTGATGTTCCAGCTTCAGCCCCCCAAAGTGCTAGGATTACAGGCATGAGCCACTACACCCAGCCCAGGCTGGCTTCTGCATGAGAATTGAGAGGAGTCTTCCATTCCTGGAGGTCACCCAAACTCCAGCCACTACTGTGGAGAGATGGAGTCAATAAGATCAGATTTGTTGTTTAATTTAATTTGACCTTTGAACAATGTGAAAGTTAGGATGCTGACCTGTTGCATAGTAAAAAATTCACAGATAACTTTTGACTTCTCCAGAATGTAACTAATAATAGGCTACTATTGACTGGAAGCCTTATCAATGTCATAAACAGTCGATTAACACATATTTTATATGTTATATGTATTATATACTATATTCTTACAATAAGATAAGCTAGAGAAAAGAAAATATTATTAAGAAAATCATAAAGAAGAGAAAATATATTTATAATTCATTAAGTGGAAGTGGATCATCATAAAGGCCTTTATCCTAGTTATCTTAAGAAAACTCGCATTAAATGAACCCATGCAGATCAAATCAATGTTGTTCGAGGGTCAAGTGTATATTTTGTTTACTTGTATAAGTCTTAGAAAGTTGTATATCTCATTTTAAATTAACACTGTGGTTATATATAAATAAAAATATTAATGCAATCTTTCTAAAAATATGAAATATAAGAATGCAATAGTATCTTTTGAATTCCATCTACCTATATGGAAGGCCTTAGCTCTCCCTTATTTCTTTTTTTTTTTTTAATTTTTTTTTTTATTTTGAGACAGAGTCTTGCTCTGTCACCCAGGCTAGAGTGCAGTTGCAGTGGCTCAATCTCGGCTCACTGAAACTTCCACCTCCTGGCTCACTGAAACTTCCACCTCCTGGCTCACTGAAACTTCAACCTCCCGAGTACCTGGGATTACAAGTGCACGCCACCAGGCCCAGCTAATTTTTTTTTTTTTTGTATTTTTAGTAGAGACGGGATTTCACCATGTTGGTCAGGCTGGTCTGGAACTCCTGATCTCGTGATCCCCCTGCCTCAGCCTCCCAAAGTGCTGGGATTACAGGTGTGAGCCACCACTCCCGGTCACTCCCTTATATTTTTATGTTTTTATTTTTTTGAGATGGAGTCTCACTCTGTCACCCAGGCTGGAGTGCAGTGGCACAATCTCACCTCACTGCAATCTCCACCCTCCGAGTTCAAGTGATTCTCCTGCCTCAGCCTCCCGAGTAGCTGGGATTACAGCCTCCCGAGTAGCCACCGCGCCCGGCTAATTTTTTGTATTTTTAGTACAGATGGGGTTTCACCAGTTTGGCCAGGCTGGTCTTGAACTCCTGACCTTGTGATCCACCCACCTCGGCCTCCCAAAGTCACTCCATTATTTCTATACCTCCTGTCTTGATTCCAGATACTTGATAAGCTGGGAATTTATAATTTGATCAGAATTCTTAAATGATCAGTTTTTTTCATTACATAAATTTTCTTTTGTGGATGTTATTTAACATTTGCATTCACTCTTGAGCTCACAACTTTATTTTTTGCTTCTTAACATGGCTATCACCAGAAGAATTCTGGTGTGGTGCAGGGCTGACATACCAGAAGAGCCAATTAGTACCCCTCGTGATATTTTATGAAAAAAGTCCGTTACAAGGCACCGGAAGACACATCTCTGCAGGCAGTCTCCTACATTTCTCCTAATAATCTGTGTTTCTAACTGGAGAGAAGAGACTATAGTAGATGCTTTTATTTCAGTATTTCAGCTTCCCTAATTGTGGTGTCAGAAAGAATCTTGGAGGCACAGAGATAAATTGCAGACTAATGTGAAGGGAAGCTGATTAATTCTTGAACATTCAATAAGTTGAGTTTGCAGCTAGATTTTTATTTGCTACAAAAGTGGAAAGTGGCAGGCTTATTTTCATGAGCAAATCCATGTCTTTATCTCAAACTCAGGGAGCCTTAGATGCCTGAAGGATTGGTGCCACCCTCATTATTCAAAATTTCACTTGGTGTTTTGCCATATAAAGTGAATTACTCTAGGTGGGGTGGGGTGCCCTTTGCCCTTCTATTAAGGGAGGTTATTATATGTGAATGAATTTGAGGAAACTCCAGGGGACCAGCTCACAGGGAAGAGTGGAACAAAGACAACCTCAATCAAAAGTAAAGTTTCTGTGATATTTTAATGAGTCACGAATATTTTCTATCATGTCAATTATATTCCTTTCAACTGAATCTTCTGTTCTCATGTGAGAGGACTTCAGTTACAATGACCCTTTGAGTTTGTTCTTTATTTGTAACTCATAATTTCCCAGGAAGGAGGACTGATTTACTTGTTTGCTGAGACTGACAAAGGACATGCTTAACTCAAATATTTCTGGATTTTCCTTTTGGAACTGTTGCTTGGAGAAAGTGTGCATCCTACCCTTGTTCTACTTCATCCATTTCCTTTCAGTAAACTGATATTTTAAGGTCTATCTTCTTGCTCTCATGAATTTCTGAATTTGTTCAGAATCTGTAGTCAAAGGGATATGGCTCATTAGGCCTCCCTTAAACTTTAACATTTCTCTCAGGAATTCAGATCAGAGAAATGTAATTGCCATATTTAGAAAGGTCAACCTGGAGTATTGTTTTTTCTTCTTTGTTTTATAAAGAACAACTATTTACTTAGCTTACTTGAATAAAGAGAAAATGGAATGGGATCTGAAAAGTCATTAAAGATGGAAAAAGCCCTAAAACCTTGCATCTCCCCCATTCCCCACCTTCTGCTCATTCTAGTTCACTTTTAGCCTCTATCTCCTCTGTGGATCTCTTTCCATTAGCAGCTTTCTATGCTTACGCATAGTTTCTACTCAAGTAGTTTAAACTTGTGAAAGAGTTAACCTCAGCTGGTCTGATTGATCTCTTGCTTATTTCTGAAGCTACTGACCCTTGGCCAACAGTGTGAAATATTTTAACTAAAAGCGTATGATGTTCTGTGACTATGCATCCATGAGTGGGATATGCCAGCCTGTCAGCATTGTTTAATAATAATAATTGGATTTATGACTTAGGTCAGGGAGACTTCAGTGGTTATGGCTGGTCAGATAGCTTATTCTTTGAGACCTTCATCATGAGCTGAATTTGGGCTTTCTGGCATCGAGGTGCTTCGCACACACCCCAGTGATGGTTCGGAGCAGGTCCTGTGCAACACAAATCAGACAAGGGAGAACAAAGGGGCCTGTGTCTGAGCTCCTTGGACCTCTGTCAATGCATATTCTTCCCCGGCTGTTGAACTATATCCTTTGCTTGTAATAAACCCTTTGAGTCCTTCCAAAAATCAAACACTGATGGTGATTAATGTGTAAATTAACACAGCTTGCCATGACCCCAAACTCTCCTTCAAGGCATCCTTCACTTTACCTCCTATTACTAATAGGCTCAAGTATTATTGGCTTATATTTACAGGGAAGCGTTATTGGCTCAAATTATCTTTTTTATTACATGGAATAGATCGTAATTAAAAAAAAAACAAATAGATTATGGATTAACTATTCTTGGGCCAAATCCAGTCTTTGGGCAATCACCTGTGACCAAGGATCCAAAGTCATGCTGTGCAAAGAAAGCATGGCCTCCTGAGAACCAGGAGTTGTGAACCAGGCAGTTTTACTTTGCATAGAGATGTAACTCTGGAGAGTTCTGAGGATAGGTTATACAATGGAAATATCCATATGTATATGCATCTCATGACAGCTGCCTACTTCCTTAGCCAGCACCAGAAGGCTCACACTGCTCTGGTTCCTTAGCACCTAGTAGGTTTCTTGGATCAGTAAATGCTTATCAAATGAGTGAATATGTTGAGATCATATTGGGCAGAAACTGATGACAGTTTGATCAAATGGGCTCATAGAGAAGACTAGATAATTCAAGGTGAGAGATAAGGATGGATGGTTTAAGCTCATGGTATAAAATTAGTTTTGTTCATTGGTTGATTCCAACACTGGGAATTTAAAGACTAGTTTGGACATAGACAAGATATAGCCAACTGGGAAAGTGGCCACAGATGATGTCAAAAATTTCTTATCTGCAAATCACTGAAGGTTTTGGAGGAATGTCTGAGTTATTCATTGCTGCAGGTAAAAAAGGAAATGGAGGGCGTATGACCAGGTGACTGTGATTGCTTTGTAACCATGGCAGCTGTGTAGATGTGAAGACCAGGGGCCAAGATAAAAAAGAAAAAAAAATGGTAAAAATAACTAACTTAAATGAGCATTAGCTATGTGCCAGGTACTATCCTAAGAACTCTCCTTACATTAACTCATTCAATTCAAAAAAGCCACTTGATTTTGATGTTTCTTTTTTTATATTCCTTGTTTCACAATAGAGGAAACAAAATCAGAGAGGATAGGAAACCTGTCCAAAGTCATATGGCTGATAAGAGGCAGAGTGAAGACTGGACCTGAGCAAGTTTGGTGTAGAAGCCTGTGCTCTTAACTGCCATCCTAGATTGTTTCTTAAGGCTTCTTCTGAGATGAGTTTGAGTAACACACATTTTGATAAAAGAGTGGCTTAAGACTTCTTTTGTGCTGGAGATATGATAGAATAAACTTTTGAGACGTTAGCAGTTCTGGCTTTCACAGTGACCTTGTCTGGTGCCCACAAAATCCAGCTATGCTATTCTGTTGAGTCATTCATTATATTCTCAATCTGTCCTCCAGCATCTCATTATACTCATGTTGCCATAGTAGAGAAATTATTTTATAAATTAAATACTACAGATGTAAAACATTTTTTGTCTCTTTTAAGTCCTATGTTTATTCTGGCTGAGTTTTTTTGCCAAGGATTTTAAATCCTGAGGCTTCACATCATCTTGACGTAAGTATATTTTTTCAAGATCAGTCATGTGTTTTCAGTATTATCAGGTTAGACTGTCTGATTCTCTAATTTCTTCAAGGACAAGGCTAGTATCAGAAGGAACTTGAACTCTTGAGCCCATTCTACTTCGTTTAATAGAAGCAAATCTCAAAATAGCTTTCCTAAGAAGTCTAGTATGTTATTAATAAGATGATAATTTGCCTTATTTTTCAATTCTGTGTTTCTCTTATGAAAGAATGACAACTTCACAACCACTTTACTCTATCAGCACAGTAATAAAAGCTGCCAATCATGTAGTGCCTACAATGTGCCAGACATCGTGTTGGGCATTCCCCCTGTTGCCTCAACAATACTCTGAGGAATGAGGAAGGTTTTAATAGCCCTCTTTTATGAATAATAAAACTGCTTTAGAGAGTAACCTATTCAAGGTCACGGAAGGATGAAATGAAGAAGCTTGAATGTGATCTCAGGTACCTAGGACTCTAAATCCCATATTCTTAATTATTACACTAAACTGCTTTCTCACCTTATTATTGCTACAATAACTCATAGAAATGAGACATTTACAAAGCTTAAAATATTATTTTATTTTGTCTTTAAAAGAGTTTCAACAATAGTTAGGGTTCATTATAGAAGGAGTAAGTTCCTGCTCCATTGCCTTTGGTACTGTGGGTTTAGTATTTGTATTGAGTACAGCCATTACGTGGCAAAGCCATTTGCTGAAACCACAGAGATACTGTCAGTGTGAAACACCCAAATATTTACAATATATTTTCTTCTCTTCCTTGGATAAAATGCTATCACAAAACATCAAAATGCCCTCCTAAAGATAGAAAATAACTCCAAAGAGGGATAATTGGATGTATTATAGTCCTAAACACCTCAAGCCTCATCCATAAGCTGAGTGATAAACAACACTATTCTCTCCTTTGAGGTCTAAAAGAGTTAATTGCTTTTCAAACAGGGAACAGTTTACTCCCATAGAGCAGGGCGATCAGATGACAGTGGATTTCAGAAGGTTTTATGCTTGAAATACTTGAACACAATGGAATTTTATCTTCCTCTTACAAAATGTAGCTTTATTTTTTCTTTTCTTTATTTCTTTCCTTAAACATGAATGATAGGCTATTAAAGTTGTTCTTTGGGGGGAAATATTTTTGACTTACAGTGCTGTGGAAACTTGATTTAATCAACAAAATGCCAAGCTGATAACCACTCTTATTTCCTTGCCATAGAAAATAAGAGGAATAAATTCAAAAGAGTAGGGCATTATAGGAAAATGCCTCCAGACCTTTTGTCACTAATGTAGACATCTTTAATAATGGGTAATAGTGTCTCTCTTTGATGAAAGGGTCAAACACATGACTGCATACACAATGTTTTTTAGACAGGTATTTTATGCAAACTGCCTCTCAAATATTCACTATCCCTTGACTGATTTAATAACTCAGGTTGTCATTTCCGTAGGTTAAGAATGTGTTATTTTTATAGAAACACATATACCCATAAGAGATTATGTAATATCCTGATCCCCAAAAGTGTGTACCTTAATGTAAACCTATTTAGGTTTTGGTGGAGGATATCTGATGTTTATTATAGTGAATGGCATAAAACATATGATCAATAAATACTTGCTAAAGAAATGAATGAAAGGGGGCTGATGACAAGGCAGATACCCAGAGAAAAGGTAAAACAAAGGAGAGCCTGAGGGCTCTGCTTGGTTGAAATGTTGCCTAGGTCTAATTCTATTTCTTACACTCACTCTAAATATGCAGCTCACTTGGCATTTAAGAGAAACAGGTAGGACTAAACCAAGACAACATTTCAATTAGATGAGAGCAGACTGAATGCAGAGAGCTAAGGACAAAGCCAAAGTTATGGAATATGTAACCCAGACCTTTAAATTATGAATTAGGATTCTTCCTTTACTAAAAGAAAATCTGCACCGGAACAGTCAAGGCAAGGAAGACTTTAAAACTATTGCAATTGGGGTCAAGACAAATAAATAGAAGAGAAAAATTCAACTCAACTCTGCTCAAAGAAAAGGCAGAAGGATGTTTAAATGCTGGGGCAATCTAATGGAAAAGTGCTACAGGACAGTTAGTGAGGAGGTTGGTTAGTGTGATTAAACTATCTGTGTTTGCTAGTTGTCTCTTATCAAAGTTAGGCTCTTACCTTACAACAGAGACTAAAGGATAAGGGCTCTATCTTTCTTAATAGTTACATATCAAAGGGATGGCTCCCAGGTTCTTGTGAAAGTCATTCCTGGGTTGTAAAAGATTTACATCTCAAAGGTGCAGAGAAATTATTCACAACTGCAAGTTTTCTAAAGTAAATCCTGTAAGAAAAGGAGATCTGGGACCTATAGACAGGAAGAGGCCTATCTAAAGTTTAGTAAAGTTGAGGGGAATGTTAAGGCCATCTTAATCCCCCTCCCTCCTTCCTTCTTTCCCTTTCTCCTTCCTACTTTCCTTTTCCTTCCTTTTTCTTTTATCTCTTCCTCTCTTTCTCTTTTCAGTTGGAAAACTATCTTTAAGCACTCAAGATACAGGCAAATAAAAGTTTACTAATAAATCAGACAGAAATGGACACCATTTTTGGTCCTCAGGCAACATTTACTCTTGGCTTTCTCTTCTTTTTCACTGCCTGGCAAGATACCTCTTTGTTTCCTAAAGACATGGTCTTAGGGGCCTCATATTGTACTACTAGACTGTGACCAAGCAAGGGTGTTACCTCATTATTACTAAAATAATAAATTTATTTTACACATGGAAAAATATATGTCTTTCCCCATCCTTTTTTGCTCCCTACCATCAACCAACCTTTAATAACACACAACTACTCATTGCCACTTTCTCCCTCTGCCTTGAAATGTGTAAAGTGTCTCTGATTAAATTTGGACAAATTCTCCAGCCTCGTTGTTAACAATCTTTATCCATTTCCACCCTTGGAGCAGACAGAGAAGTTCTCTTCCTTGCCCCTCACAATTTATGCCAGTTCTCCTTAAAATCATAAACTAGTATGAATGGCCAAAAGCCAAACCAAGGACTCAAATAAAAGAGTGTGTGTGTGTGTGTGTGTGTGTGTGATGGGGGAGGGGGTTATCGAAGAGGCAGGAGGCTTGGGCTACTTGTGTGAATATGGAAAAGGTAAATTAGAATAAAATAAAAATAAACACATCAATCATTGTGTTTTTTTTAACCTAAATTGTCCTCGGAAGTAAACATTGAGACACATAAACTGTAGGAAGCTGTATTTTCCTGGCTCTTTTTTCCATCAGATATTGCTGAAATAATCCATTTCCCCCAGTCCTCTTCAAGAATGGCCTTGTCTTCTTGGCCTGCCCTGTCTTATCTTGGATCCTGCCATTGTTGGAGCTGTGAGCCCTGGGCATTCCAGTAGGGCCACCACCACTCTGGAGGTGTCTGTTATTTGTTCCCCTGGAAGCTGGGTCCCATCGTTGCTGGAGCTAAGGTACTTCAGCCATCAGTGTAGGAAAACAGTATCACAAGGCTCTCTACTGAAGATTAAATCCTCATTGCCAGTCCCACTGCCCCGGTTTATCTTAGTACTTTCTCATGTTTATTTCCTCTAAAGATACTTCGTGCCATTTCAAACTTTTTGGAGTTGTAGTTTCTTCTCCAGAACCAGATCCTAGCCCATGGGGATGGGCTAGAGTACAAATCTGAGTCACACATTCCATGCTATAATCAGAATTGCTTCTCTCCTCTCAAAACTCATAGGGAGCTCTTCCCTGAAGATGACGTTTTTATTAGCAATCTGATGCATCTTTCATACAAATATATTCTTAGCAGAGATTCCAGGAACAATCCTCCAGATATTCCCAGCAGGGAATATGGTTAACACTTAAGATAAGTTTCCAACACATAAATTTGCTGCACTTTTCTTCTGCAGCCAACTTAGCAAAGATGGAACGCTACAGCTCTCTGCTCTCATGTTGATGCGAAGACTACAATAAGGCAGTTATTGCTAATGATGAGATTCACAATGGGAGCAGGCTCACATACTTGAAATTTACTGTTCCTGATGTGTGTGTAGTATCCCTCCGGGGTGTAGGGAGCTCAACAAAGGTTGAAAATGCCTGTTCTAATGAGTCTGTTTCTGAAACTTTGGAAGCTCCCATAGTGACTTAATCACTAGATATCACAGCTTGTTCTGAGAGTAGTACAGGCCATAAATTCTTGAGAACGAACAAACAAAAAAAACGTTCAGTATTGGGCAAAATTATAATAAAATACTAATAATGAAATGGCTGTTAAGATAACCACTTTCTTACAAGCTTATTTTGATAGAAGGACATAGGATATGGAAAACAAATTTATGTCTGTGTTGCCAACAGAAAGGTCTTCTTTTCTTTTATATTTAAATAAATGATGATCTTCTACCTGGTATCCTGGTATAAATATGTGTTGGTTAGGACTCTTTCTGAAATAAATGGTATATTAGTTTCCTATTGCTGCTGTAACAAACTACTGCACATTAAGTTACGTGAAAGAACACAAGTTTATATCTTATAGCTCTGGTCAAAGATCTGAATTAAATCAAGAGGGTTCCTTCTAGAGCATGTAGGGGAAAATACATTTCCTTGCCTTTTCCAGCTTATAGAGGCTTTCCCTGTTCTTTGGGTTATAATACCCAAATCACTCTGACCTCTATTTCTGTCATTATATCTTCTTCTCTGATCCTGACCTTTGTACCTCCCTCTTATAAGGACTTTGTCATTACTTTGGGTCCACTTGGATAATCTAGAATAACCTCCTGATCTCAAGATCCTGTTTAATCACATCTGCAAAATCCCTTTTGCCGTGCAAGGTAACATAGTCTCAGGTTCTGGCGGTTAGGACCTGGACATCTTTGTGGGGTGGGGTGGAATGGGGGAGTATTTTTCTGTCTGTAATAAACCTAAAACCCAACTCAAGCTGGAATCAATCACAGATGGTATGTTGGGGCTAATGTAATTGAGAAAACCAAATGAAACATATCTTGACCAATAATTTAAAACCATATCAGAGATTCACTTTGGTTCTGTCTTCTGCTTTACTGATTTTAGGATCAGCCTCATACAAAAGGGCAATGGTGGCAGCAGCTCCAGAACTCATATCATATCCTCCCACCTTAAAGTCAAATGAGAAAAGTCTGTCTTTGCCCCAGGATTCCCAGCGATGCCTCCTCATGTGTCATTGGCTCGGATTGCATCATGTGCCCTCCCTGGACTTTGTCCAGATGAATGTTTTAGATTCCTTGTCCCCAGTTACCTCATCTTTAAAATGAAGACAAGACTCAGAGTTGGCTTTCCAGGTACAAAGGAGCAAAACATTAAATTGCAAGTAAAAACAATGTAATAGCTTAGGAGAAATGCTGAAAAAAAGATTCATCCTTTTTGAACAAAGGACTGCGCATTCCCATTTTGCACTGGGTCTCTTGAATGATGTAGCCCGTCCTAATAATACTTACAGGGTTGCTATGAACATTAAATGAGTTAATAGAAGTAAAACATTAAGAATAGTATTTGGCACATAGTAAGCATTCAGTAAATGCAAACTATCATTGTTACCATAAAACATCCAGGGACTTTTTAGAGCAAACATCTCATTGGTTTTTTCTCAGACCCCAATTGTCAGCATCAGTTTGGCTGGTTTGTTTTCCTCGGGTCACTTTAAATAAAGTAACTCATTATAAATCTGGGAGAAGGGGTTTTTTATTGTAAAAGAAATTTTATGTTTTCTTCAATATCCAACAGTCATGCCAGCTGTTTTATTTCAGGCTACCAATAGGAAGCTACTTAATGAAGTTGCTTATAGTTTAATGATTTGTGTGGCATAAATTATTTGTCTTAATGTCATTCCTGGGGCATTTTCCAATTGTTCTGAAGAGTAAGCAGTAAAAAAAAAAATTACAGTGTGTTTCCATATTCCCACAACACCTGGTGAGAAATAATCTGTTTCCTCAATTGTGGTTCCATCGTTTATTTTACTTTTATTCCTTCACAGCAAGATCCTTCAGGGGTTATTTACTTATTGCATATATGCTAAAGATCCCAATAATTGCACATCCAGCACACAATTGATTCTACTCAGATTCTCATTATACCTCTCAAAAGTTCTAGTAAGGAAAATGTTAGAATGAGCATTAGTATGAGCATTAGACAGTCATGCTTTCTAGGGGAAATAATTTAGCCATTGATGCAACTATGTTAATGTGAGTGTTGCAAAAATATAATGTGGTTATCAAAAGAGTTGGAGGTTAGATAAGATGAATGCATTACAGGACATTGTGAAGTCAGAGATTAAGCTTTACAAACATGACAAATAAAACTGATTTGCTTTTTATGACTTAAATTGCTAATTAATAATTGTTCAGTTCTAGGATTCATTGTGCTTGAACAAAAACATGAACTGGTTAGTTTTTTCCCCATTCATTTTGTAGCAGGTCATTAATTTGGTACCAGTAGACTATTGTATTTGTAGTATTTCATATTATATTGCCTATTATGCTGTGGTTATTTTTAAAAAGAGATTTTTTCAACTAGTATAATGACTATATTATGCATTGATTGTCTTAATTTGCACATATTGTTGATTTAAAATTGCTCTTCAGATTTTTTCTCAAGTATATTTTATTCCTAACAAGGTTTTGAGTTTTTCTGAAGCAAACACAAATATTCTTAAAGAAAAAAATCTCCCTACTGTCATATATAAAGTGCTGAAGACTGTGAGTCAAAAGTGCTTCATTAAAAAATTAAACAAACCTTTATACAACATAGATGATATAGTCAATCATTACGCGTGTAAGAATGGACCCTCTTAGTTTCGCCTGGCATAACCTGTTGAATTAGAATTCATTACTTTCCTGAATGCCTCTAAATTTTTTTGGAACAATAACGGTTTTTATATTCTGTGATAGGTGATGAGTTTCACCTCTCACAGAGTAAAAGCATTCAAATTCCTCTCACTTCAGCCTTTAGAAAATAAATTACTAAGTACCATTAACATAATACTGTATAATGAAGTCTAAGGTATCTTAGAGAGAAATTCTTTCTTCACTTTTTTCTTCTTGAAACTCAGTCAGGAATCTGAGAATTTCTGTTTTTCAAGCAAACATATTTTCCTTTTTTTTTTTTTTTTTTGACAGTATGGCAGAGTAATTAAGGACGCATGCTTCAGGAACCAGGCTGACCTGACACAAATTCTGTTTCTAATTCTATTAGCTATGAAAGGAGATCAAGTTATTTCACCTAAGTCACAGTCTTTTTCCCTGTAAAGTGCAATTAATTATAATACATATATTTTCTTGTGTATGTATGTTTGCATGTATTAAGGAAATAATGAAAGTAGTATACAGCATTCTCCTGTTAAGGTAATAAATACTTGTTCAGTTATTACTGGTTCTGCTTGATCATAGGTAGGAGTGGATCAACTTGAGAACTTTACTTTTTAGGTCAAGAAAGATGAAAATATGACACAACTTTGGTTCATAATTTTACAAGGGCTAAAAAATGAAGTGATTAGCAAATCACATAAAGTGTTTTGTGTTGTTTTCTAAAAGGATTTTAGATGACTGTCAGCTAAAAAGCATTTAACTTCTTTGAGTGTGTGTGAATACTAGTCAACCATGTCATCACCTGTCTTTCTTTAGTTAAAAGAAAAAAAAAGATAGGGTGTGTGTGTGTGTGCACGCGTGTGTGTGTGTGTGTGTGTGTGTACTTTCCTCTCCAAGGCTGGAAGGAAGAAGCTGAAATGTTCTCAGTGCTGCTCGAAAGGGCCCTGGTTGAAAACCTTTTCTACCTTAATCACAGGCTCTCCTTGTCAGCCTCCCTTTCTTTCAGTAATCATCCAGTTTACTGTGGGCAAAAGCTCATGACTACTGTGTCCTTATCTGTGCCACCTTTGACTAGGAGAAGACGGGGTTAGCTGTATGTTTGGGCATTAAGGTAGTGAGCGTTGTGGGTATGATAGTCCCTGTTAATGAGCAGGTGATTTGCTTAGTGGGTCTCTTTGCTAAGACTGGGTATGAGTATTGGCAATAGGACCTGACTACTAAGGGTTTACCCTAGTCTGAAGGGTTTAGTAGGATTTTCAGCCCTGACACTAGGACAGTCCCCCACATTAGATCTGCCTTCATATTTTTGGTTCGTCAGTGTATACTTGGTGGGTTTTTTTTCTTTAGTTCGTGCCAGTGGAAACCTGTTTTTTCTTCTCATCAACTTCGAAGAAACCACTTGAGATTTCTTTTGAATGGTAAGGTATTTGATGATAGCTTGTGGAACTTGTCCACCTTCCTTTCATTCCTCTCTCAGATGTGTGGAATATAAAAGTTTTTCTCAATTATATATTACACGTCTTGTATTCCATTCATCTAGCCATATGGCAGTTCTCTTTAGAATACAAACATGGAAAATAATATATTTCCCTTCCAACTTCAGCAACTTCAGATTGCTTGTATCAATCATGTTCTTACTAAACTGATTTCTGACAATCTTTTATTCTACCTTCATTTAGCTTCTTGCTGCACCTATTGATGAAGCCAAATATGTTTTCATGGCTCTCTTCAAACTCTTTGTGATTTGTATGAATTGTATTTCCTTTCCTTTTTTGCTTGGTTATTGCCCTTGAAATAGTGTATGACTTCAAATCTTTTCTTTTTCTCACATTGAGTCTGCTTATTATCATTGTCATTATCATTATTATTTAGCTTATTATTTTCAGTTTCCTTAGGTTGCTATTTTTATTCCTATTTCTTGCCTTTTTTTTTTTTTTTTTTTTTTTTTTAACCTGTAACTCTACTATTGGTTTCCTTTCTCGTTTATTTTTGTCTTTGGCTGTCTTTAGCATTCTCCCCCAAATTTTTCAATGATGAAAGCTGAGGCAGGTATAAGTTCAGTGAGTTTCAGTAGCTAGATTTGCTTTTCGTTCCACTTGTAAAAAAAGTGCTTTGATTTATTCTTAATTATAAAACACAGAAGACTATTGTAAACTTTTAGAAAATATAAAGATACCTGAAGAAAATAAATATCAGATCATATTCCAACTCTTAGAACCTATTAAATCATAGACTGCCTATATAACTCTGAATCAGGCAAACAGAAAGCATTTAATGAATGCTTAGTGTTACTGTTACTGTTGCAATTAAATAGTAATGATAAAATAATGCCTGCGAACTTTTATATTTTACAATGTCTTTATGTAAACAAAAAATGGTAGTCTTTATTTTCATGACGCATCTTTTGCCAATAAGGATCATATTGCATAATCACAAAGGTCATGATTTTTATAGAAAGGAAATCCTGTGTTATTACTCTATATGCTCAGTACATTCGGGTTTTTGCAGTAATAATAATAACTTTGTGTGATTTTTCAAACTAATGTCTGACTACTCTTATGCTAGTGACTAAAATTTGCGAGAAGTATAGCAAGATAGAATGATTATGATTATTTCTAACTTTAATAACCCTTTTAAAAAGCCAAGGAAACAGAAATTGATCCTTGATTTGGCAGTGTCCCTTCTATATACAATATTCTAATATCAAAAGCTAATATTTATAGAGTCCAGCTGCCAAGGTCCTTTCCTTATACCCTATAAATGAACTTTTTTCTGGCCGGGTGTGATGACTCATGCCTGTAATCCTAGCACTTTGGAAGGCCGAGTCAGGTGGATCACCTGAGGTCAGGAGTTCAAGACCAGCATGGCCAAAATGATGAAACCCCATCTCTACTAAAAATACAAAAATTAGCCAGGTGTGGTGGAGGGCGCCTGTAATCCCAGCTACTCAGGAGGCTGAGGCAGGAGAATCACCTGAACCTGGGAGGCAGAGGTTGTAGTGAGCCGAGATTGCACCTGGCAACAAGAGCGAAACTTCCTCTAAAAAAAAAAAAAGAAAAAAGAACTTGTTCTGTAAGAAGCCGGCTGATAATTACTTTCAGCCTTGTGGGCCATATGGTCTCTATCACAGCTACTGAACTCTGCTGTTGTAGTGTGAAAGCAGCCATAGACAAGATGTAAGCAAATGGACTTGGTTGTGTTCTAATCAAAATGTATTTACAAAAGCAGGTGGTAGGCCAGATTTGTCCTGCAAGCTATAATTTGCATGTGTATAGTTTGTGCGTGTTCATTGCAACACTAGTCACTATAGCAAAGACATTTAATCAACCTAAATGTCCATCAGTGATAGACTGGATGAAGCAAATGTGGTACCTATATACCATGGAATACTGTGCAGCCATAAAAAGAACAAGATCATATCCCTTTTCAGGACATGAATAGAGCTAGAGACCATTATCCTTAGCAAACTAATCAGGAGCAGAAAACAAAATATTATATTTTTCAATTATAAGTGTGAGCTAAACAATGAGAACACATGAACCCATAGAGGGGAACAACATGCACTGGGGCCTATTGGAGGGTGGAGGTTGGGAGGAGGGAGAGGATCAGGAAAAATAACTAATGAGTGTAGGCTTAATACCTGGGTGACAAAATAATCTGTACAAGTTTACCTACATAACAAACCTGCACATGTACCCTTGAACTTAAAATAAAAGTTAAAATTTTTAAAAATGTTACACAGTACTTGACAGACTAGGTATTCTAACCAGTTTTCCAACCAAAGTCTGTGATGTTCCAAAGCCTGCAACAGTCTCTATGTTCCTAAAAATGGCTTGAATCACTCATTTCTAAGGTGACAGTTCACTAAATTTGTTACCACTCCCAAAGGGATTTAATTGCTTAAACAACTGAGCATTTAAAGGACTAATTTTCTCACTAATTTATAGTTCCAGTAGTAATATTAATATTTTTGTTTCTTGTTCTCTTAGAGCTCTGCTATGGAATCTGGGACCTAGAGTGATAGATCGTCTAGTCTATCTCTTTCTGTACTTTATAAACTATCTCTGAATAATGAGAATAATGAATGAATTTTTCCTTTGTTATTATTTTCTGGGCTTTCCAAACATCAAATATAATATGTTCTCCAAAACATATTTTTTTAAAAAGGATGAAACAATTTGTATCATACTTGGATCCAATTACAGGATAAAGTATTCACAGATGACAGGTAACTCAGTTCACATGGAATTTGTTTTAGAAAACTATTGGTTTTCTTGACCTACTGGGATTCAGTGGAAAGAATATAGAATTATTTTGATCTCTCTGTCTCCATCACATACCAGTAGCATGAACTGCCCTGTTTCTCAACACCTTTATATGTAACATAAAGTTAATAATAATAATACCGAAAAGGATTTTGGTGAGGATGAAATGTGAAAAGTGCTACATTAACAGAGATACTATGCAAATGTTTATATTACCCAGATGTACCTAAATATTACAGCTTTCTGGAACAACCCTGTCTTATAAAATTTAAATTAAACGGCCTGAACCCCATCTCACATATGAAGGACTACTCACATCTGTCTTCGTGTTGCTAGGGTTTATCTGTTGTTGTTTTGAAAAGGCTAACATTACTCTTAGTTACTTCTTGCACTCCTTGCATTTCCTGTTTGTGCTTTTTAAACTTTTTTCAGTATAGAGCGTTCATACCTCTTGCGGCTGTTGCCTTTTCTGTGATTTTTATGTAGAACTAAATGGAAACACAGCTCAAATTGTGCACATTAACTTTACAGAAAAGACAGGTACCCAGATGCATCTCTCAAGCCCACCTTCCTATCCCACCTGCCAGTTTTTAATCTCTCCCAATTTCATTCTCGGTATTTTTCTAGGCAGAGCAATTCAGCTCACTCTTGCTGTCTCCTTCCATACTCTGCCCACTGCTGGCCTCTTTCTACATTCAAAATAGCAATTTTTTTCTTTCTCAATTAGAAGATATCTTTCCTAGAGAGGAATTTCCATTCCCCTAGTAGGCAAAATTGACAACAGTCACAAACTAGTTTTTGCCCCCTCTGTGATTTTATATTAATGTAGCTTAAGGAGAATATTATTTTTTTCTTTCACTGTAGCTTGTGTTTAGTAGCAATCAAAGTTAAATAGGGCTCCTGTAAAAATTCTGATAGCTAGAACTTTACTAACTCATCCTTTCAGGTAGATTTCTGCATTCAACTTTTAAAACTTTTCCTTACTGAAGTGTAACACACATAAATAATAGTAAATAAAACAAAAACATACAGCTGTTTGAATTATGTTGAAGCACACACCCTTATACCCATCAACTAGGTCAAGAAATAGACACAGGCATCAACCCTGAAGGTTTACCTTGTGATATTGTGAAATGTGTTTATTTGGTCTTCGTCCCAATCCTTGGAATCTCTAAAGTGATGTCTTTTTGTGTGCTAATGAGTTAACTGATGGCTAACTGATGGCTACTACTTCCTAGGTAGCTTCATGATGGTGTCTGGTCACTAGAAAGGCAGAATGAGAGGGTTGGAACTTTCATTCCCACCCCCATCCTCTGGGGAGGGGAGAGGAGCTGAAGGTTAAGTTGATCACCAATGGCCAATGGTTTAATCCATCATGCCTACAGAAGGAAGTTTCCATAAAAACACAAAAAGACTGGGTTCAGACAGCTTCTGAATAGCTGGAAGTTTCTGGCACACATGGAAGCTCTTCACCCCTTTTACCATGCTTTGCTGTATGCATCTCTTCATCTCTATCCTTTGTATTGTCCTTTATAATAAACTGGTAAATGTAAGTAAGTGATTCCCTGGGTTCTGTAAGATGCTCTAGTAAATTAGTCAAACACAGGGAGAGGGCTGTTGGAACCTCAATCTATAACCAGTTGGTCAGAAGCACAGGTAAAAAAAATCTAGGCCTACTATTGGCATAAGATGTAGGGGGCAGTCTTGTGGGACTGAGCCCTCAACCTGTGGGTTCTGATGCTGTCTCCAGGTAGATAGTGTCTGGATTAAATTGGAGGACACCTACCTAGCTGATGTCCACTGCAGAACTGATTGCCTACTTATTGGTGGAAAGAAATCTCCACACATTTGGTCACAGATGTTTTCTCTATTGATTGTTGTTGAGCGAGGGAATAGAAAAAACAATTTGGGTTTGTTTTCTTCCTACATAACCCCTAACTTCTCTCAATTACACCACACTATATGCAACCTAAAAATTAAAAAAATAATTAAAAAATCACAGTCCAAACTTCCAACACTACAGGTTTGTCTGATTTGCAATTTTGTGTGCATTTTCCATACAGTATGGATTCCTCTGTCTTATTTCTGTTCTTTACTATTATGTTTGCAAGATTCATTCATATTGTAGACAGCGCTAATTCATGACTCTTAACAGCTACTTATAATTTTATTATGTGAAGAAACCATGATTTCTCTCTTCTTTTGAGGATGTATAGTTAAGTTGTTTTCAGTATTTTGGCTATTATGAGTAAGGTTACTCTAGGTTTATATTATATTTGGGAGTAGATATTGTCATCCTTCGATTATGCATTTATGCAACTGTAGTAAGTAGTGATACTTTTTTTTTTCCTGATTACTTACTCAAAGTTTTCTTTTTCTGTGCAGACCTAAGCTTCATGTTCTGCCTGTGTGATTCTGTCTTCACGATTCTCATGTTCAATTACCAATACTCAATTCTGCCTTCTACTAAGTATGTACAGCTCTAAAAGACACACCTCAGTATGGGCAATGTTCTATTAAACTGTGATATCCAAAGCAATTTGTCTTTGCTAAATGAGTACACTTAGCTTGTTTGGAAGAAACTGTCATTTTACTCTCTAAAGCTTACTTCATAGGAAATAGGAAACAATTTTTCTCTTCTGTGAATTTGAAGCTTTCATGTTATTGTATATCCTCAATTAAAGAAAATGGGCAAAATTGTACTCAGGCTTTGTGCTGTGTCTCACTTTTCTGCAGCTGGTAAGGCAAAATACATCCCCTGCATGGTGCAGGCAATTGTAAAGAAAGTAGTTAGGGAGAAGGCAACATACTGCTGAAGTCATAACCAAGGCCTGTGATTTAGGAAATCTGTATTAGAGGGAACCGCAGGGAGTCAATTGCCATCTATCTGCCTCATACACATTTTAATTATACCACTAACTTTGGCAGGGAGATGTCATCTAACCCTCTGCTAAGACACATTCTTTGTAAAATTAAAATTGTTCTCCTAGGAGGAGGCATATGCGTAGTGAGATGCAAACACAAACACAAGTCCTATTTATTTGAAAGTAACTACTGAAATAAGATGAGTCTGGAGGAAAAAAAAAGGTCTGTGTATTTGTGTGTATATATGTGTATAGAGAGAGAGATACAAAATCATGGCTTTCATCAAGAAAATTAGAAAAAAATAGCCAGGCTATTTTAAGAGATCAAATATGAGAAAGCAAATCTTTACAAAATTTCTATATGAAAATGACCTTCCATGATTTCTGCTTAAATTTGTTTCTTGATACCTGATAAAATTTCAGGTTCAATTTCAAGATGGAATCATTTTTAAATAATTTAACTATGCTTTATCTCAAATTCCTATTGAAATGACACAAATATATTATATATATGTATATGTGTACACACACAAACACACATACATACATAATAAAAAAGGAGGTTCTCCCCTTATTTCCAAACACCTATTACCTTTCTACTTGATATTTCAACAGTTATATAAATGACATATCCAATTTAATATGACCCCCTCCAAAACACTGGAATTTTGCAAACTTACCTTTTCCATGAACTTTCTCTTCCTCTACTCATTCTCATTTTAGCAAATAGGATCTCCATTCTTCCACTGACTCATTCAATGGGCTCTACCTCAGATTGTACTAATCTAATTGGCTTGACTACCATAATAACCTTCTCTTGCCACTGCCACTAACTATCTCTTTGAGTCCATTCTTCACAAGAAGCCAGAGTGATTCTTTAAAAACAAGTTTGATCTTATATTTCTCTTAAAAATCTCCCAGGGACTTCAGAACACAGTCTAAAGTTCTGACCCCGCTCTACATCTCTGATGCCACAGCCTACCATGCTCTTTCTTGCCCTCTCTCTCCGAGCCACACTGACCTTATTGCTGTTTTTGGAATAGACTAAGCATGATCTTCCCTAAGCCTCTTTCCATTTGCTCTTCCTTCTGCCGGGAGTTCCTTTCTCACAGATAAACTCATGACTATTTTCCTGGCTTCCTTCAAGTCACACAGAGAGAGGCCTTCTCTGACCAAAATATATGACAGCATCTTCCTTCTTCATTTTAGCGAAACATCCTTCAAGTTTTAGTCTATTCCTATGTGTTTATGATCTGCCTCTTCCTATTAAATTCTAAGCTCCTTAAGAACAGAGACAGATTTGATCACTGTTGTAGTCCTGAACAGAAGTGCCTGGCACTTTGTAAATGCTCAATTAATACGTTTTGAATAAATGAAAAAAAATCAGTACTAGACAGGAAAACTACTGAGTGTGCCAGAAACACTGAGGATAACATTATATTTTGGCAAGATTAGTTTGGCAGTCATTTCAACAGTTCTGTGAGCTACCCACTATCTTACAAAATAAATGAATTTAAAAAGGCATCCTTTGTGATTAATCCACTCAAGTCAGTTTCTTTTCTTGTAAGAAAACTATTGACTATTCATAAAATTAATTCTTGAATTGTTTATTCAAGAGATTATCTCTCTTGCTTCAGGTGATGGCTCTGAAAATGCAATGAGTATCAAGAGATGAAACTTTGTTAGTGTGTGATGCACAAGGCAAAACAACCAAATAAATTATAGCTAGACAATGATTGAACAACATTACTAATGATGACATGGCTAGTGGCCAATCCATAGAAAAAATGATAAAACATTTATGTAGTGTTTACTCAGTGTCATACCCAACTTTAATCACTTCATAGAAATTTATTTAATTGATCTTCATTACGATTCTCTTCTTTAAAACGAGGCAACTGAGGCACAGATATTTAACAGCTTGCCTACACCTAGTTGGTGACAGAGATAAGATTCAAACCCTGGCAGTCTAGCTCCAGAGTGTATGCTCTTAAACACTACATATTCTGACATGAATGACATGAGAAATTAAAGGATGCTAGTGTGAGCTGGTTTCTTCTAACTGTTCTGGACAACTTAAATTAAAAATGATGACAAGCACAAAGTCTTACATTCAAGGCAAAGATAGAAAATCATGGAATTTCTGTGTCTAAGTGATAAGAACCTTGTATCAATTTTAGCCACAGGGCTGAGACAGCTGAAACACAGACTCAAAATTCAAATCCATGAGTAGCTGTGTGAGTTTTTGAATTCAAAGCCTTTCTATATTTCTTATATGAAAGATAAAGAATTATTTGAGGAAAAAAAATGGCACCCTAGGAATTATGATGAGGCCAGATGGCCCTACTTTTGCTCAACACTCAGGATCAGTTATCAAGGAGCAGAAAATGAGCCCACATTATAGACACCCCTCACATCCCAGTAATGCACAGAAATAGAATACTGCAAGAGTATAGCCTCATTCAGAATATGAGTGAGAGAGGCACATTAGTAGCAGAAAGACAATGGGAAACAGAAGTCATTCCAGTCAAGTAGCACATCTAGTTTTCCACCCTGCCTGGAATAAAGAGGTAGCTTGAAGTTCAAAGATATGCTGATTAATCAACGATGGTTAATAATTTCCTTGGAAGGTCAAGGATTTGAATAAAGCAGGATGACATAATTGGTAACAAGGACCTTTAGGGAAGTGTCGTGTGGTTCAATCTTTCAGAATAGGCCCAGAGTGTGAGGATATGTGTGAATACATGGAAATATTCCCGCTGCATAGGAAGTGCACAGTTATGTGGATGAGATTATTTGATCCCCAAATGTCACTTAGCCTCTTTCCTCAGCTATCCTAGTGCTTGCTCAGTGGTTTCATACATAATAAAGTAACCGTGGAGAGTATTCATGACCCAACCAAATGGGTTATGGCCCAATTATCAAACTTCAGTTTTCAAACACTGAATCATAGATTTAACACTACATCTCAAAGTGTCATGCAGCAGACAAGCAGCCCTTTGTTCTACATACAAAATCTATTTACCTAAAACACTGCCATGATAGACCTATTTGCATTCTTTGCTTATTGCCGTGGTATCACCCTATTATTACTTCTGGCCAACACATTCTTCAGGCAGTGAAAAAAGTGGGGCAATGAACTGATCTTCATTAGATTCATTGGTCTTAGTTAATCTGTATCTCATTATTTATTTACTGTAGCTAATCAAAATGACCCTAACATATGGGTAGAAAGGCATACAGAAGGCTCAGTTACAGTGCCAGATGGAAGACAACCCTTTGTAAAGTTGGAGTCTGTCTTACAGGGTGTTGAGATTCAAAGGAGTCAGTAAACAGGTACCCTCCTCCCTGCCTGAGTCCTGTGCCAATTGAGAGAGAATGTGGAAAGTGCTTCCTTGACAGAAAGCCAGTTAAATTGCAAGCACTGCCATTCTGTAGTGGGTTATTCAGAGGAAAAGTCCTGGGGAATCAGGGCTTTCCCTTTATTTGTAATGACATGTGATCTGCCAGGCAATTCTTGTGTGCTGGTCACCATACAGGCTCTATCTTGCAGAAATTCCTCAATGTTCTTGTCACCCTTGACGGTTTTGCAATCTGACGTAGTTTGGTTTTCATTTCTTCAAACGATGTTCACTGAGCATTTACAATATGCGAGGCATTTTTCCTTTTCTAGGAATATAAGGGTGAACAAATCCACTCTTGTTCTTAGCAAGTTTAAATTTTAGTGGGAGAAACCAGAATTTTAACACATGGAAATTGACTGAAAAGTTGAAAAATGCTTAGATGAGATAAGGAAGGTGTTAGCTAATACAGCTCTGTCAGAGTAAGACTCACTGTTAAGGTGACATGCAAGGAATGACTTGAAGGAAACAGGACAGATAGCCATGTGGCTATGTATAGGAAAGAAACTCCAGGCAAAAGGAACAGCAAATGAAGGAGACTTAATGGAGTGTTTAGGATGTTCCAGAAAGAGCAAAGAAGCTAGCATGGCTGATGCACAGAGCAAAGAAAGTAGGTAAAATATGAAAGAGATGTAGTTGGGGATCAGACCTTGATGATACAGTGCTCTGAAGTCACTAGGAAATTTGGAACAGAGGAATTTATGATTTAACTTGTTTTTAAAGGTTCTCTCTGGCTGAATGTGAAGAAGAGATTCCTGGAGGCAAGTAGTGGTTGAGAGGTACATGGCCAGGGGAGGACTTCATGATAATCGAGATAAGAGATGAGGGTGGCTTTGACTAAGTGGGTACAGTCTGTGGAAGAACCCACCAAATGAGTAAGTGGAAGAGTGGAGATGCTATTTGCAGATCAAGTGGAACATGTCATTCCTATGACTGATAAATACAGCTTGGAGGACACATCTTACAGTGAAAGCCAAACATAACAGGCCTTTTAACTCCATACCTACTGGCCTAGGAGTTAAGACAGCCTCTAGAAAAACATTTAGCTGGGTTGCCTTTGCTCACTGGCTTGAGGAGAGGGGGGAAGAAGAAAAGAAACAGATGACAAACCCATTCACTCCACTTTGTGGGAGGATTTATCAGGTGAGACTAGAGGCTAAGTGTGTGATTATTTTGTTTGTTTATTTAATATTTTAATATATGTTTATTTAATATTTTTGTAGAGAAATCAAGAGTACAAAAGAGGCAGTCCATTGTAACACAAAATGAAAGTGGACATGTTTCCTTCACTATCACATTAAGTAACTCAGTTATAAAATTTCGATTTCTAATTCCAGCTACTCAGCTCTCCTGACTTAGCTATCTGGTCCCTGAGACAGGATGGTTTTCATTACTTAAAAAAAATTTAATTAGGAAATGGAGGTTACCACCTGAATTCTTTGAGTTTCTTATTCTACATAATTCACAGGGTGAAAAAGAGTTTAGAAAACTGACTGGCATATTTGAATGCGCCTGATTGTCAATGGACAAAACACATTGATGACACATAGCGAAGGCAGGAAATAGTATGTCTTGACCCTAGGGGCACTTCTGAGGGAACCTTCTAGCTTAGTTGTGTTCAGTGGTCAAAAGTAATGAAAAATTACTCAAATATCAGAATCACTAAGGGCTCACACCATCCAGGAATACAGTTTTGAGTCACTTCGTGTGGTGGAAACAATATATCCTCTCAAGACCATTTTCCCCTACATCCTGGATGCATAATTTTTCTGCTAGACACATTATTTTTCAGCCACAATTCTTATGAATGTACTCTCTTTTCAATATCCTTCTCTTTCTCTTTTTTTTTTTTTTTTTTTTTTAGAGGGTGTCTTTCTCTGTCACTCAGCCTGGAGTGCAGTGGCACGATCTCGGCTCACTGCAACTTCTGCCTCCTGGGTTCAAGCAGATTCTCCTGCCTCAGCCTCCTGAGTAGCTGGGACTACAGGTGCATGCCACCACACCCAGCTAATTTTTTTGTAATTTTAGTAGAGATAGGGTTTCACCGCGTTAACCAGGATGGTCTTGATCTCCTGACCTCGCGATCTGTCCACCTCAGCCTCCCTTTATTGAGATTTGATTGAGACATGAAAAATTTTACTTAATGAATGTTCACAAATCAATGAGTTTGGAGAGAAGTATACACCTGTGAAACCATCACTACCATCAAGGCCTTAAACATACCCATCACTTCCCAAAGTTTCCTTCTGCCTCCTCTATCATAATAATAACAACTATTGTTATTATTATTGTCTGTTAAAAACACACATACACACAGACAATAGGATCTATCTTCGTGATATTTATCTTACAAAACAGAAGCTTTATACCCTTTAACCATCATCTCCCCCATTTCTCCCTCTCCGCTAACCCCTAGTAACCACCATTCTTCTCTCTGCTTCTATATGTTTGACTGTTTTAATTCTACATGTAAGTAATATAGTATTTGTCCTTTTGTGACTGACTTATTTCACTTAGTATAATGTCTATGGTTTCCATCCATCTTGTTGCAAATGGCAGGATGTCTTTTTTATTTATTTTTTTTCTTTTTTGAGGCAGAGTTTCACTCTTGTTGCCCAGGCTGGAGTGCAATGGCGCGATCTTGGTTCGCTGCAACCTCCGCCTCCCGGGTTCAAGTGATTCTCCTGTCTCAGCCTCCCAAGTAGCTGGGATTACAGGTACCCGCCACCATGCTTGGTTGATTTTTTTTTTTTTTTTTTTTTTTTGTATTTTTAGTAGAGACAGGGTTTCACCATTTTGGCCAGGCTGGTCTCGAACTCCTGACCTCAGATGATCTACCCTCCTCGGCCTCCCAAAGGGCTGGGATTACAGACATGAGCCACCACGCCCAGCCAGGATTTCTTTTTTAAAAAATTTTTTTTGGCTTATTTATTCTATATCACAACGCATATTTTGTAGTTGCACAATTTTTAAACTTAATTACATAGCCCTGATATGATTTCTTAATTTCTTTTTTTTCCAGTAGGTTTTTGGGGAACAGGTGGTGTTTGGTTACATGAATGAGTTCTTTAGTGGTGATCTGAGATTTTGGTGCACCTATAACCTCAGCAGAGCAGGATTTCTTACCTTTTTAAGACTGAATAATTTTCCATTGTACAGATATATCATATTTTCCTTCTTCAAGAACCTTCTCACCTCACTGTGACTACCAATCCAAAGCTATTATATCATGAGCCATACCCAATTCCAAGAAATTCCACTCCTGAAACAATGGCATGAAAATCATTCAGCCTGGGTTTGAAATATCCTACAACTATCTGCCCTGATTTCCCCCTTCTGAAATAAGTATTTTTCAAGGTTGTCTTATCCTTTGCTTATGTAGATTTAATTGGTTTAGCTTTCCATGATCCGCAGGTTTTTCTAGTGGTCTTTTAGGGAGGCAACAGTTGACAAATGGAAGACTATTCTTAAACTTGGTTCTCTAGCCCTTCCCATAATTATGTCAACTTAAACTTCTCGACTTCATTTATGCTTAATCAGCTAGCTTCTATTAGTTTGCAACTAAGTCACTTGCTTGATATATATTGAGGGTGAGGTAGGAGGAGCACTTGAGGCCAGGAGTTCAAGACAAGCCTGGGCAGTATAGCAAGACCCCATCTCTATATGTTTAAAGGAAGAAAGGAAAACCTCATTAAATTGCACACAAACGGTGGCTGAGCAAAGCAATCACTCCATTGTATCCCTCAAAGGTAAGGCATGCTACATGAAGTGAAATCTTTGTATAGCCAGCTCTTTAAATTTCAATTGTGCAGTGGCTCATGCCTGTAATCCCAGCACTTTGGGAGGCCGAGGTGGGCAGATCACCTGAGGTCAGGAGTTTGAGACCAGCCTGGTCAACATGGTGAAACCCTGTCTCTAATAAAAATACAAAAATTAGCCGGGTGCGGTGGTGGGTGCCTGTAATCCCAGCTACTCGAGAGGCTGAGGCAGGGGAATTGCTTGAGCCTGGGAGGCCGAGTTGCAGTGAACCCAGACCATTCCACTGCACTCCAGCCTGAGCAACAGAGCGAGGTTCTGTATCATAAACAAAACAACAACAACAACAACAACAAAATATCAACTGTGCCTGGTAGAGAAGTGACGTAGGTACCTTTAGGTTGCATAAATAAGAAAAAAGGAAAAAAGGAGCAAATAGAGAGCTCTCTGAAGACAGTAGTGCCTTACTAGTCCCTCTAGTGCCTCCCTCCCCTTTATCTCCTCACCTACTCTTATGACCGAAACCTGAACTGATGCAAATGTTCCAAGCATATTTCGGTCCTAACTGTGGGGGTTGTCGGTCAGAGGTAATCAGTAGAGGACAAATATAAATCCTAGGGAGAACCCTCGTAATAACTCATGCTCATATGTTGTCTGACTGCAGTGTTTCTGTTCAGTTCACAACAGGTCTGATGGGTAAAACAGACTGTCAGCAGGCTGAAAGGACAGTGTTTGAGATAGTTGATGGGCAGGAGAGAGCACTTTGGTAGCTAACATCAGTTTGCCCCTCTTAATGTGGGTAAAGAATGAATCGACAGAGCTGTGATGCTGGTTTTCCTATAACTCATATAATATTTGACAAAAACTGTCTGAACCCCACTTTAAGGATGTAAGGAGGATCAAGCAGAGAAAAGTCTCCAGAAATGTAAAAAGATTCTGTTGCTTGAAAGATAAGAACTAGACTGAAAAATTAGAGCAATTGGGCTGCTCTTTTATCAATTTATCCTGTAGCTTGGGAAACATTTTCTTCTGTACAACTAGTTCTTTCCTCAGCTCAGGAATATTTTGCTCTATTTTATCTTTGTTATTTATTAGTTCTGGCCTTTTCTTCTGGTTCACAGATCACGAAACATGTTGGCTCTTGGGTCTCTGTCCTTCAGTTTGTGATATGCTCTTTCATGGATTTTGACTCTCTTTCTTAGAGAGAGCTCTTCAATGGATCTCCCATATCATCAAGTCTCTTCTGTGGAATCAGTTATGCTTTGTGCTGATGAAAATATTAATTTAATTATTTAATTCTCCTTTGATTTATGCTGCGATTCTTACCTTACTTATCTCCATTTTCTTTCCTTTTCATGCTTTTCCAGTTGCTTTAGTAACCCCAGATGCCTGAGGTTAGTAAGTTTTCAGGGAGACATAGCCATTGATCATCACAGCAAAGGAAATCACATCTTTTCTGTTGCTTTTTGAGATTGAAGAAGCCATCTAACTAGGGATCACGAATAATCTGTGACTGTTAGTTTGTATCCTCCGAGAAGAAGCAGACCCCAATATGAGGTTAAACATGAAATAAATGTATTAGAGAAAACATCTGTGAAGAAGAAATGGGAAGGTGCTGAAGAGGGTGGAGAGAACCTTCAAGCCACATTCTTAATGCAGGTCTTATCCCATTGAAGGGGAGACAGAAGGAAGGAGGCTTGGGCAGGAAAAGTCTCAGACTGAAGCACGGTTCTAAGTAAGTGTCAGCCAGGCCAACTGGAATTCAACAAGCCAAGGTGGCTTGCCAGAGGAGTCCCATGTCTCCTCTGCACTGGTGTTCCTGAAGCTCTTACGCATTAGCTGGGAAGAGCTCATGGGTGTGAATGCAATAGTGAAGTCAGAAAGGCAGCTGCTGGGGCCTCCTGTCAGTTATGCTTCCACTTGGGAGAGCTGAGTGGCACATTTCCATGCCTGTCACAGAGACTTTGTTCAAGCTCCTTCTTTGTGCTGTGCCAGTGATAGGACTGCCACCTTTCCACTGACTTTCTGCCTGGCATAGCTTTTAGGCAAATCTTGGCAGCATCATTCCTTTCAAATGCTGCTTATTCTCCCTAGCAAAGTGGAAGTCCAAGGAGGCTGTCTTGATGTCCTGGGGTTGCTTTTGTGTCTTTACCACCATAATACTGCACCTTTCATGATGCTCTCTGAGAAGGAAGGTTAGAGTAGTGTCTAAGAGTTTTTGACTTCAAGTAAAGAAGCCCTAGGTTCAAGCCCTAACTCTTCCATGTACCAGCTACTGTGACCTTGTTCAAGTAATGTCACCTGTCTAACCTTCATAATCTTTGTGGCCAAAATGGGTCATAAAACCTCTTAGAGTTGTAAGGATGAAGTGAGTACATGTATTAGCACCTCATGAAAAATAAACATTCAATAAATATTACCTATTATTGTTTCCTAATGCTGCTGCTTTTCTCAGGATGATAGATTCTAAACTGGTCTTTAGTTCTTTCTTTCCACATTTTTACTTGTACTTTATCTATTAGAAGTCCCAACCTCTAGAAGCAGTTACCTAATGTCATTCATATTAAGGAGCAAAACAGAGGACTTGGACCTGGGAATTCAGATATGAAAGTCTGTAGTCTTAAAGGACATTCTCTTCACCTTTCCTGTGGTTTTGGTGTTTGAATAGTATTGAGTCCTCTTTTTCTAGATTGCTGCAGTGCCTATACCACCTTCCCCATATCACACCCCCCCCCACCACCACTTTTATGCTCTGTCAGTCTAGATAATAAGGAGTGTGGGGATTTGTGTTTCTGACTTCATATTATCTATGAATGTCCAAAGTCCTTTAGAAACAGAATATTTAAATCTCAAATGACCATTTCTGGGTTCCATACTCATGTGGAGGGAGAGATTATTTTCTCAAGACTATTCAAGAATTGGAACAATCGTATCCATTTTCTGATGTGAATTACGTAATATGTTTCCATAGCTCTAGTTTGCTAGGTCATCTAGGACTGGGCAGGCCTAACATGAATGATATCCTAGATGACCAATTTCTTGAAGTGAGAGATTATGTCTCAACAAGGTGCTGCTGACATTTTGAACCATGTAATTCATTTTGTATCATTGCAGAATGTTGCCAGATAGTTAACAAGCATCTTTAGCTCCTACACACAAAAGCCAAGCAATGCTTTCTCTACCTTATTCCCCAAGGTACTATTTCCATACATTTCCTACCACCTCTGGGTAGGTGTGCTGTGGTTCTTGGTTAGTGCCACTGGATAGGTTAAGCAATCCTTCAAGAAATGGGAAGGTCTTGAGGGGTGTCCACAGTTTCTAAAAGAGATATTATTGATGGGAACATAGCTAGATATTTGCCTGAGATATCAGAAAGATTTTGAAGGAGGTTGTGAGATAAAAAGGAATGGAAAAAAATCTTATTGTCAAATATTACAGGTCTGATTTATTGGTCAGACTTAGCGATGCATCCTTGCCAATAAGGCATTAGGTGACATCTGGGAAGAAGGGTGTTTTGTATTCTTTTATGTGATGGTCAGTGAGGTGTGGCCACAAGAGGAGACAATGGAGAGGCTCAGGAAAAAATGAAGTTTATTATACTCACAGGTCCTAGAAGACAGGAGGCACAACGTGCCACACAGGAAAGACACCAGAGTGGTCAAGGGGCAGAAGACAGGAGTGAGAGGATGGTTTCAGCCATTGCATTTATTGGGGTCAGCAGGAAAGGCAAGGTGGGGCAGGTTGAATAACTTAGAATTGGCTAGTTTGAATAACTGGCTGGCTTTGGGCTGTAGGGGTGGTCCCTAGTTGCCTGCTACTTGGTCCTGGGATGATTAAGGCAGAAGACTGTTACCTCTTGGGATGATGGGCCAGGTAGAGAAGGTATGGCTCTGGTGGCTATTTTGTATATCAAAGGCATACTTCTGCTGAGTCCTTTACTATCTCTTAGAATTGGCTTAACCCAGGGAGAGGCAGTCTCTCCCTAGCTAGGAAGGTTTTTTAATGTGTTAAAACATCACATTGTATTTATGCATCAAAATATCACCCTGCGCCCCATAAATATATACAATTATTATGTGTCAATTACAAATGATAATATGAGATGGGAAGGGAAGGAGAGAGGAAGAGAAGTTGGATAAAGGGTATAAAAACACAGTTTGATAGAAAGGAATAAGTTCTAGTATTCTATAGTACAGGAGGGAATTCAGAGCTAACAATAATTTGTTGCATATTTCAAAATAGCTAGAAGAGAAGAATCACAATGTTCCCAATATAAAGGAAAGATAAATGTTGGAGGTGATGGATAGTCCTATTACCCTGCTTTGATCATTATACATTATATACAGGTATTAAAATATCACGTGTTTTGTACAACTATTATATATCAACATAGTTTTTAAAATAAATTATAATAAAATTATAATATACAGTAAATTAAAAATATATTCACAATATAAGGGGGAAAATTCCAGGGCAGATCTATTAGCAAAAATGTAATTGTATGTAGTTTTAATAGAGTATTACTATAATCTGAGGCCACCAAAATTTCCATAACCACATTCAGTTTTTCTCTAGTTAAGATCTAAATAAGTTTCAGGTTGTTGAATGGGTTTTCGAAGCCTAGACAGTATTTTTCCTCCCAGAGGACTAGTGCTTTGTAAGAAGGTTTTTAAATTCCTTGAACTTCAGGTGTTGTTTAAGAGAAAAGGGTCCATAATAAACGTTTGAAGTTTAATTAGGAAATTCATGCATTTTAAATTCCCCCTTGTTCATGCTATTTGTCGGAGTACTTGTGTGAAGGAACTGTCCTTGGAGAATGGGAAAGAAAAAATCTTTTATTAAAATTGAAAAACCTTCATGTTTATCATTCATATTTACTTGGAGACCAAGTGTGAAAAGTTTTAATGTTGAAGAACTTTCCACCAAGTTTTTATGAGCAAGTAAAGCAGGGATATGAAATTGAGTTATAACCTTAACTATAAAGTTGACTGTTGCAAACACCATTATACTGGGATTCTGTCATATCAGTGGTTTTATTTGCACATTCTCTGCTGTATATTAAAAGCTACCTTTCTCATTGTGCTTGTCTCTTAATGGTAAATACTTTCAGAATATCCTAGCTGTTAATAGCAAAAGTTTATAGAAAATCTTCCTCTCCCAGGGTGATGTGGTAAAATTAGTTTCAGTATCATTAGTTTGCTCATTTAAAAAATGTTGGAATGCTTGATGGTGGTAGTAGTAGGTAGGTATCAGCTTCAAATCTTCCCTTAGCTGTGCTGCACAGAATTTCAATTGTATAGGCTTCTTTTTTGAGAAATGTTTCACTTCCTGGCAAATTTAAATAGTCATTTAATGCTATCCTTATTGAAGAAGGCCACCTGGAAATCATGCTTATTTCATAGTTGAATGTCTGCATTGCTGCCACTGCTGCTGCTGTTTAGAGTGGAAGGGACTGATGCTATGAAGCTGTTTAAAAACCTGAGCTAAGGATCTGAGTGTGTTTGCTTATTTTTTTCTTTCCTCCCTTCTCTTTGATTTTATTCAAATGTAGATGCTTTTGACTTTCTCAATATTGTAATTTTCATTGTAGTGTCAAAATCTTGGATGTAAACTAAATGATATAAACATGTAGGACATTTTTTGTCTGAATATCAGCTACTGAGAAAGATTATGAAATTTTTTCTGTGCTGTTTTCTCATTCCTTAGGGCAAAATATTTTCTAGTTAGGAATGAAGCTCTTTGAAGAAGGACAATGTTTTCTACAGGTTTGTTGAATTAAAACATTAGCCAGTTAGAAAAAAAAATCACCATTATTCAAAATAATATAAGTGTATGTTACTTGAAAACTGACATCTATTTGAAATGCCAACATTTTGAGTGTGTTGAAATGATACAAATATTTAAATATATATTTATTAAAAAATAATGAGAACATTTGCCAGTATTTTTTCTTCTGTGGTCTAATTATATATAAACATTCAATAGGAAAAATAAAATTTGATACCTTTATTAATATTTCAGAAAAGAAAGACATCAATGTAATATTGTGAAGTTGTAGGGATTGCAATAACAAAATCTCATTATATGCTAAGAGTTTTGTTATATACATAAAGAGAACTAAAAAGTTGTATCAAATGCAGCATTTTAACCAATTTAATGTAAATAAGAAAGAAGCAATGTTAGAGCCCTTTATTCTGAGCTACCTCTGAATTTCAACTTTAAGTCTCATTATCAGAACTGGGTAGCAAGTGAACCCTTAATCTAATAAGAATGAGAACCCATGGGCATGCCACGTGGAAGGTCCTATGTACACTTGTTGGGTATGTCATATAGTAGGATTCTCTGTATACTGCCCAGGTATATCACATGGAAGAACCTATGTTCTCTGATTGGCAATGTACTATGGAAGTTTCTATGTATGCTGATCAGGCATATCATATGGAAGTTTCCAAGTACAATGATTGGACATATCATATGTAGATTTTGTTTATCAATATGGGGAAGAAGTAGATAAGCTGTGTTCTATAAAGCCAAAATGAGGAGGGGACCATCCAAAATGAAGTAGGTAAACTGTGTTCTATAAAGCCAAAATGAGGAGGGGTTTATTCTCATCCATGTATGGATGGTCTCAGATCAAAATATATTATAAAACCACAATAAATGTAAAGGTATGCTTTTGGTGCCATAATAAATAGGTGAATCAATGAATCAGAGTTGAAAATGAAAATACAGATAATTAAATTTATATTTCTGTCAACTTTGCCATATAAAATAGATAACATTTAAAATTTGTGCTTAAAGAAATGGTGACAGGACTGGTATTTTTGGGGGTAAATACAATTAAATTACTACTTTATATATCACTACAAAATATATTTTAAATTGAAATAGATTAAATATATAATCAAAACTTAAACATATTAGAAAATACTTAGATAACTAATGAAAGATCTTTAGCTTCTAATCTATATGGGGAAAGACTAATAGGTTTTGCCACATTAAAATAAAAATTTCCACATGAAGAATAAATATAATATACAAAGTAAATTTAAAACATATAATAATCCTGGAAAACATATTTGCTACATATTTAATAGAGAATTCATATTTTATTCTAATAGTTGCAATAATTTTTCCCCTAATCCTCCCCAATCCTTGGAGCAGACTTTCCTAATCAGTGTACTCTGCAGCTCTGATGTGTCATGATGAGTTTGCCAGTAGACTGTGATATTGATTTCCTAGGACACTGAGCAGGGTCTGAAGTAGCCAGCTGTAAACAGTTTCATATTTTACCCTCGTAGATCATAAGAGTATTATGATTTCTTTGTGTGCCATTATCTGAAAAAGAGTAAGGAATACTGCAGGATTAGAAAATACCGCTCGCAGCCTGTCATTTATAGCTCTAAGAAACATATGATTTCATCCCCTTGACCACAGATGACTGAGTTTGTGTCAACTTCTGAATCAAGCTGAGCCAAAATCATATTCTCTTTTTGTGGAAATTTGGAATTGAGAATTAGAGATTAAGCCAAGCAAAAAACTTCAAGGACTCACAAGCTATAGGACTATTCAGAGTTGAAGCCAAAATTTATATCTTGGCAACCCTAACCATACAAGAAATGAAGATTTGGTTTGTAGTGCAATATTCTGGAGCCAGACTGCCTCGTTTTGAATCTCATCTCTACCACTTATGACTGGTACAACCTTAAATAAAATACTTAATTCCTCATTTTCCTCATCTTTGGGGATCCTGATAGTTCCCACCACATAGGACAGTTGTGAGGATTAAATAAATTGCTTTATGAAAAGAATGTAAATGTGCCTAGCAACAATTTTTTTTTTTTTTCCCCAGACAGAGTCTCACTCTGTCGCCCAGGCTGGAGTGCAGTGATGCAATCTCGGCTCACTGCAAGCTCCACCTCCCGGGTTCAGGCCATTCTCCTGCCTCAGACTCCCGAGTAGCTGGGACTACAGGCGCTGCCATGCCCGGCTAATTTTTTTGTATTTTTAGTAGAGACTGTGTTTCACTGTGTTAGCCAGGATGGTCTCGATCTCCTGACCTCGTGATCCGCCCGCCTCGGCCTCCCAAAGTGCTGGGAGTACAGGTGTGTGCCACTGCGTCCGGCCGCCTGGCAACACTTTTTTTTTTAAATTTTTTTATTTTATTATTCTACTTTAAGTTTTAGGGTACATGTGCACAATGTGCAGGTTTCTTACATATATATACATGTGCCATGTTGGTGTGCTGCACCCATTAACTCGTCATTTAGCATTAGGTATATCTCCTCATGCTATTCCTCCCCACTCCCCCCACCCCACAACAGTCCCCGGAGTGTGATGTTCCCCTTCCTGCATCCATGTGTTCTCATTGTGCAGTTCCCACCTATGAGTGAGAACATGCGGTGTTTGGTTTTTTGTCCTTGCGATAGTTTACTGAGAATGATGATTTCCAGTTTCATCCATGTCCCTACAAAGGACATGAACTCATCATTTTTTATGGCTGCATAGTATTCCATGGTGTATATGTGCCACATTTTCTTAATCCAGTCTATCGTTGTTGGACATTTGGGTTGGTTCCAAGTCTTTGCTATTATGAATAGTGCCTAGCAACACTTTTAACCATGATATAAGTATTCCTACTATAATGTTGTTATTATTATCACTGTAGGTGAAGGAACAAAAACTTGCCAAGAAAATTAATCTTCAGAGAGAAAAAATGGAAAGATATACACAAAAAGTGATTCTTACACTGTGAGAGAGAGGCTTCTTGAAGTCTCGTAAGCTCTGCTATGTGGCCAGTGAAGAAATAGGATAATGCATTGAATGTATCATTATAATAACAACTTCTCTTTTTTCTACCATCTATAGAAAACCTCTTTGAGCCAAATTGAATGGAATTTCTATTTCTTGCATTAGAGAAAGCTGGTAATTTTACAAATCAATTTTAAAAAGATGAGCCCTCTGCCCACCCCAAATGTACATGCTCAGCAAAAGGAGGACAATATGTATACAGGTTAATAATATTTAATAAAAGCAATGAGAAATAAAAATGCCATCTTACTTTTTAAATGTCAATTTGGAAAACAATCTATAGACTAATACTTATGTTGATTAAGGGATAGGGAAATTAGCCCACTCATATAGCGTTTTCTCACCAGATAATTCCACTTGTGAGGAATCACTCCTGAGAAATAAGATGCTCAGAAGAGGCTAAATGAGAATAGTCACTACAGTATCATTTATAAAGTAAAACCACAAATTGAATATTAAAGGCCATTGAATTAAAAAATTCTGATGTATTCTGTGAATATTTTGCAGCTTTTAAATATGAGACTCAGATTTGTAAGTAATTTAGTATACTTTCAAAGGCAAACCTGATCTTATAAGACCCTATGAAAAATAGATTTCTCTAGATTGTCTGTGAATACATATGTGCAAACACACACACATAAATGAGTACACATGCATACATATGAATATCAAATATATATTTAAACATAAACATAACATATCTACATATACATACATATATGTGGGTATGTGGGTGTTTGCACATTATGTGTATTGACATAGAGAATAATTTTTTAAAAGCATATACCAGGGGTTGGTAAACTACTTCTTTTAGTCCAAATCCATCCCACTACCTGATTTTGCTAATATTGGAACACAGTCATATTCATTTATTTATGTATTATCTTCAGTTGTTTTCATGCTACAGTGGCAAAGTTAAGTTGTTGAGACAGAGATTACATGTCTGCCAAACAGCAAAATATTTACTATCTGGCCTTTTGGCAAACAGAAAATGTTTGCCAACCTGTATTATAAACCAGAATGTTGTGACTATAGTGATGGGATTTCAAATGATTAAATACTTTTCTTTTTTCTTATGTATAACACAATATATACATAGATAATTTTCTTGGGTAATAACTTTTAAAACTGAAGAATCATAACTAGCTAACTATCATTCATTTAGAATGAGAAAGACTGCTATAATTTAATTTTTACAAAACCAAAACAATTTCTACTTGGTTTTATGCATATACTAATTCACAATGAAAATGTGTTTTGGAGTTTTACAACCATATGTGTCATGTAAACAGCTACAGCAGCAACAACAAAACTTTGTAGTTCTAGCTTCATAGGTTTAATAGAAGTAGCATTTGCAAAGAATTCATGGAGATGTTGTGTTTTTGAGGAGCGTAACATATATTATCTCAGTTTTATTTAAAAATATTTTTGTTTTCAGGCTGCCCTACTTGAATTGTCTTAATGCTTGTGATAGAGAGTTGCCTCTGAGGTCAAGATGTTTCTGAGTTGCTATCTATAGAAGATTTTCTTTTGAAGAGATTAGGATTTTATGCAGACACCAAAAGATCTGAGATGGCAACTTGAAGAGTTTTATATTATAGCATTGCCTGGCAAGAGAAAATAGATGCTAGCCAAGAATAGCATCTGGTTGATTTGGGCTAGATTATGCTTGTTAGTTACATCAATTACTCTTGTTCCAAATCTTTTCTAAGTGGTCATGCTGTCTTTTCTTAAATTCCTAAGGGAGGCTCTCCAATGGGAAGAAGATGGACTGACAGCCTAATGTTCCATGTGGTTATTATATTCCTCATTATGAACAATGGTAGTCAGATTGCAATAATCTCATGTGAGTTTTGAGAGTGATTTCATTTCTCTGAGGCTATTGAGTTTGAGAATTGAGAAGGGGAGGATCAATCCCTGGGGCTGGAGTTAACCACCGTCTAAAGTGTTCCTGATCATTAAGATGTAGTCGGTACATAGGGGGAAAAATGTGTTGTCATTCCAGAATGTAAAATTAAGATAACTTTTTCAGAGTTATTATTTAGTCAACGCTTAACGGGTAAAAGTTTCTAGCACCCACTATAAACCACTAGCACGCCACCTTGATTTAATGATAATCAGTGAATTATTTATATAAATAGAGATTGTAGTTACAGTAAAAAGAGCAAAAATGTTAAAAAAAGAGGTTTTGGGAAGGAACGAATAGTAGTTTCTATGTCAAATTATATTGAGGGAGAGATGCTGAATCTCATAAAAATAAGCAATACAATCATTGTAGGCCTAAGTTGGAAAACAGATTTCTTTTCTAAATAGAATCTGTTGAGGAGCAGTGTTCAATTGGCAGAGGGTATTGGAGATGATTGTCAGGCTCCTTCCAGGCTCACTGAGAAAGCATGTCCTGATTGATTAGCGATACTTCCAGGGTTTAAGGGGAAGGATTTTACATGAACTATGTCTTTGCTAACTTTCCATGGAGGTAAAATTTGCAATGAGTCAAAGAGAATTTCCATGGCCTAGATTATATGAATCTCTTAGGTCTAGCCTCACTCTTCAACCAACTTGTTTTCTTTGTTCCACAAGCAATCATGTGATGACTAATATTGGCTTCTCAGATACTAACTTGTTTGGAGAAATGATAATACAGGAAGAAAATATGAGCATTCTGTTCCACAAGAACAAATTACCCACCTACCCACCCCATCCCCAAAATTTAAAGAATAAAATTAATCAGGGTGTTCTGTTCACTGCTCTCATGGATCAGAGGACAATTTTTAATAATTCTATTTGGTCCTAACTTGGTCAGGTAGTGAGGCTTTTTTTTTCTTCATCCAACTATCCAGCTGACAAGTGGACTGATGGCCAGTGCATTTCTTCCTTCAAACTTTCATTGTGGCTCAAATGTGGATAAAAGTGTTTGAAATTGACTCATAGCCTCCAATTACTCCCTCCAACATGGGACTAGATGAGCAAGCTGAGACAGGTCCATCCTGGTACTAAAGAAATGAAAACCTTACTACAGGGTTATTGGTCAGTGATGCTTTCAGGGAAAGATTTTTATCAAAAGCGGGAAATGTGAAAGTTGTCAGAATCAAAATGGAGTCACTTGTGTTAACAACAACCGTGACAAATAAGTAAGAAAAGATCATGAAGAGAGGGTTCTCATGCATAAGCACCTAATAACAGGAACTAATGTTCCATGTGGTTATTATATTCCTCATTATGAACAATGGTAGTCAGATTGCAATAATCTCATGTGAGTTTTGAGAGTGATTTCATTTCTCTGAGGCTATTGAGTTTGAGAATTGAGGAGGGGAGGATCAATCCCTGGGGCTGGAGTTAGCCACCGTCTAAAGTGTTCCTGATCATTAAGATGTAGTCGGTGCATAGGGGGAAAAATGTGTTGTCATTCCAGAATGTAAAAGCTCTACCAAAACCACAACGTTGCACAAAGACAACTGCAATTTTACACAAAAAAAAACATACGTCTGCGAGGAAGCCGGGCATGGTTTTTCATACCGTAGACTTTGGGAAGCTGAGGTGGGAAGATCACTTGAGCCCAGCAGTTTGAGACCAGCCTGGGCAACAAAATGAGAACCTGTCTCAAAAAACAAACAAACAAACAAACAAACAAAAACTTTTGTGAGGACTTCTGTCTGGCAACTGTCTTTACAGCTTCAAACTGGCATTACTCTTGTTATTGACCCTTACAGCCAAGGATATTTATCTCAAAATAATTATTTAATTCTTCTATTTTTTTGTCTTCCTTTATCTCCCTGAATATGCACATAGTTTACTATGGCACCTGTATTCTCAGTGCAATGACCTATTCTTGAATAAATATTCTTTTCTTTTAGAGACCCTGTCTATGTTATTAAGGTTAACATTTCTAACTTCTTAATACCTAAAACTGCTAGGTATTTCTTTTGACCTAAGATTTACATGAAGCAATTAGTGAGGCACTAAAGGGCACCATGAAACAAGAAAGATTGGGGATATCTGCACATCGGCATTACATTAACAGTCTCATTTATGCCTTTTTCTTTGGTGTAAACTTGTCTAGCTTTGGTCTCTTTCCCAGAGGTCCAGCAGGCTAATCATGAACAAAGGTAAGTGTCTGAGGCATGGTCAGTTTGGTAGCATCATTCAGGTTTCACACTGGCTGGCTGCCCTGATAAAACTCTGCTTGGTAGCCTGTGCTATTTCAGTAAAAGCCTACCATGACCTTCGGCACCCAGCACAGTACTCTCTCAATAAGTACTTTTTGATAGACGTGTATTTGTTATATAATATAGCTTATATAGATAAAGAAGATCTAGGATGTGTGTGATCAGTAAATTTTTCTTTATAATAAAGTGTTTTTTTGCTTTCTAATTTTCTATTATCACTCCACTGACGTGAAAGACGGAAGAAACAGTGCTCCCTCTCCATCATTGTCCTTTATTTGTTTTTTCCCTTGTGATCAAGACGTGTCCATCCTTGTAGCTAAGGCCAGCTTAATTGCCAGAAGAGTTTTGCCTACTACTGTGGAATGCAGAACCGGACAGGATCTTAGAGACTGATTAGGTTCCTCCCTTCATGTTTTTTTTTTTTTTTAGAAAGACCTTAAAAAATTGAGGGCTTTGCTCATGGCCACTTAGATTCCTACTTTCAGAGCTGGAACATATACATAGCTCTGATTTCCAGTTTGATACTCATTCAATTACACTGCCATTGGTTTCCAAGTGAAATTTAAGCTTATTTCAGTCTTTTCAAAATTCTTGCAGTTGATCAGCCATAATTTTGTTCTTTCAATTTGAAGCAGCTTATTGCTTCATGTTTGAGAGGAAGCCACTATTTCATCCTGAAGATGGTTCTTTTGTAATGGCAGGCTAACAAACTTTTCTCTTTGAGTTTAGGAAGTGATTGTGAAAGAGGGGTGCTGTGTGCCATAAATATAAATGGTTATATTCTACTAAAACAAGCTATAGTGTATCACATCTGATATTTTTCGTGAGTTTGCATATAGATAGTATGAATTAGGAAATGCACTTTTTTTGAACTCTACAGCTGTTCATAAAATTGTCACAGAAATTTGCAATTAAAATATACATATAGGGAATTTGCACACATTTATGGAGCTCTCTGAGTCCTTAAGGGGTAGAATTTAATACCTGCCTGCAAATACTTGATTATATGCTAAGAAAAGAATGGATAGCTGATATATGTGAGCCTTAGTTAATTTGGGCTGCATGAGCTTTAATAATGGACAGGACCTTGGAATTGACATAATTCTAAAAATATAGGATAACATTATACTTTTTTTCTTGCAATATAGCAAAGCTAATAACATATTATTGGGTTAAGGCGATTTCTATGATTTCACACTTTTAAAAATCAAAATTTAAATGAAAGTTCAGCAAATGTATAAAATGAAATTGTTTAAAATAAATTATTTACATAAGGCATCTGGATTTAAATTAGCTTTTGTAGGCTGTGGACTTTTGCATGCTTAAAACTTCTGGAACTGACTGCATTATTCCAAAGTGAGTTTGACTCCTGTCCAGCATAGAATATCTTGGAGTGGAATGTTTGAGTGATTGCAGGCCTGGACATGTTTTTACTTAATTACTTGAACAATCTGAACAACTTATTAAGTATGTATTGAATAATCGTAGCTTCAAAAATTACTTTCATATGCAATATCTCTTGTCAGAATTATCATCAGCTTCCACATGGCAAGTGAGTACTTTTCTAACATGAATCCATTTGATTTCCCACAATCCATTCTACAGAGTTGACCATCTCTCCGCCTTAAAATACTCTTCCCTCTCAGCTTTCCTTTAACCTCCCTGGCTATCTTTCTCAATTTATTTTGCTGTTTCTACCTTTACTTAAATTCTAAATGTTGGAACAGACATCTCAGTCTCCATTCTGGAATACTTCTTGTATCATTTCTCTCCTTGGTGATAGTTTTCATGTCTATAAATATGAAATATATGCTGATGATATAGATATTTTTGTCTTCACTCCACAGCTCTTCCTTATATTTAAGTCATATATTTCAGTTGTCAACTCATTAGGCATTATATTAGTCTGTTTTGGCTGTTATAACAAATACAACAAATACCTAAGACTGGTAATTTATAAATTACAAGAATTCATTGCCCACAGATCTAAAGGCTGGGAAGTTCAAAATCAAAGTGTTAGCAGAATTGGTGTCTGGTGAGGACTTATTCTTTGCTTTGTAGATAGTGCCTTCTTGCTGCATTTTCATGTGGTGGAAGGAGTGATTAAGCTCTCTTAGGCCTCTTTTAGAAGAGAATTAGTCCCACTCATGAGGGCTTTGCCCTCATGACCTAATCACTTCCTAAGAGCCCCCAGCCCTTAATGGGGACTAAGTTTCAAAATATGAATTTTGGGGGGACACAAACATCCAGATCATAGCAGACATCTCAAAAATAATGTTCAAAAGTGAATTTCTGATTCTCCAACTCCAACATGCTTATCCCAGTAACTCTCCTCTCACTAGTGTCATTACCAACTAATATGTGAGCAAATGCCTCTCATAGTCCTCTAGTAATTATGCAATAATGTTATGTAAGTGCACATTCTTTGAGGTAAGGCAAAATTGTTTGAACACAACTCTATTTGAAATTAATATTTTTACCTTAGCTTTTATTTAATACTTCTCTTCCTGTCTTTATCTCTTACTTCATAATACATTCTGTAGATGCCGTATAGTTTAATTGCACATTTTAGATGAATTTGCAAATTTAGAAAAGAATGTAGCCTGTTTGCATTTGTTGTCATTAATGGTCTTCTTGGTTCCTTGCAGCATCTTATTTTCTGTCATCACTCTTTTTCTTGTTTTCTCCCTACTGCGTTGGAAATGTGGGGCTCTAATGGGTGCTGAGGAAGTGCATTGCATTTCTGCTCTTACTTTTTATTCCAACCTTGGCACCCTGTCTAAGGGTGAGGAATAATGATAATTGACCACTACAAATTATCCACTTGCCAATGCAGACTCCTCCCTGATGTGAATCCTATGATTCTTAAATTTTAAATATGTGGTTAATTGTGTTAATTTAAATATGGGGTTAATTTTTAAAAGTAGTTAATTTTGTAGTGATTGGAGCTGTCCATAGAGTAGAAGGTAGGAGTCGAGTAGCACACTTGGGCAGAGATCATGTCTCCTTTTGGTTCTCCAGGTGTCTTCAATGCCTAAAACAGTCCCTAATTCGCAGTGAGTCCCAACAAGTCATTGTGGGCTGAATGAATGAATATAATAAATTCATTTGTCTTTTCCTGTGCCTAGAAAAGCAAAGGCTCGTGTTGCCTGTAGGCATGTCAGCTCTAAGCAATGGTGGCAATATCCTTGTTCGTATCTTTTCCCTGGTAAGTTTCATCATGGATACAAGTCCACAAGAAGAAAGGAACAAGCGCATATATATTATTGAGTAGAATTCTTGCTCAAAATTCCAGTTCTTACCTCTAACAAATTATGTAATTATTAATAAATATGACTAAGTAACTCTCTCCCTATTCCTCTTCCCTCCTTCCCCACCCTGGCAAACCCTCCAAATCACATACCGGCGTTTCTCATTTTGATAGAAGGTAATAGTTTGTAAATGCACATCCATAGAGGCAAGGCAAAAATCCCAAGGTTCTTGGTTTCTTTCATTACAATTTTACATCACCCTGAGCTGACTCTAATTTTTAACAAGAATGCTTACATCCTGTTTTAAATTTTGTGATTGGTTTCTTTATTTAAAAAAAAAAATCATTCCTATATTTTTCCTTCACCATTTCACTTCGTAGATAATTTCAGTTGTATCTGGAAGATGAGAAATGGAGATAAGGAAAGGAGAAGAAGAAACAAATATAAATGTTCAAGCTGCCACTTTTTCCTATAGGTGTTGCTGAGTATCTGTGTTGTGTGCTGACTTCAACATAATGCCTCCCTTATTCGTCTGCCTAAAATGGTTTGCAGCCCCATGAACCAGACTGGGATGGTGGTAAGGCTGACCCTGCTAGCATCTTTGAATTAAAAAGCAACACAGCAAACAACAACAGTGAGCAACCTGTATCCACTTCTTTCAAACCTTATTTTTTAATTAATAATTTTTAGTTTACTGAATGAAACAAAACTTGCAGCCTAGTCTGCATAAATGCAAAATAAGCCATCTACAGCAAATGATAAAGAACTGGGGAGAAAGGAAAAATAAAAAAAGCATTAGAAACAAAACAAAACAAAGCAAGATTCCCTCAGGAAAAAAAATCAAAACGTTATTATTATTATTTAATTTGGGAAGTTTTATTTATTGAAAAGGTTCTTTCAAGGGAACTTTTCTGCAAGACCAAGCAATGTATGTATTTTTCTTTGATAAATTACAATTTGCGTTGTTACAAAAAACATACGGTGACTAAACTACTTTGCTCTAGGACAGTTAAAGAAAATGTATTTTATCCTCACAAATCCAGTTAAGCCTTCATTTTATTTCTAAAAGTTTAAGGAAGGTCTAGTCTACCAGTTATAAAAATGAAAATCAGTTAAATTCTAATATGAACATTATTTACATTAGTTTATAAAAATAGATTTGAGTTTAGGAAAAGTTAACGTTGAACAACTAGTAATTTTGACTTCAGTTCAGCAGGTGTAATGAATTCCTTGATTTTTCAAGGCTGACCCTGTTTCCTTGGTTAACAATGACAATTTAGGCCTTACAGGAAAAAATGTAAGAAATCCTTTAATTGACCTCTTTCCAACTAGGTAAGTTACTTAGTAAAAGAAATTAAGTCTTTATACTATTGATAGCTTAAAAAGTAACATCCTACCATTATTATAAAGGACTTTCCCAAGAACTGCTTTATTTCCCCAATCTTATTTGGTAGAAATCAACAAAAGTATCTAGCGTTCACTTCCAACATCAGATCAAAGCATCTTAACACAAAGCCAAATAATAATAAAGAAAAGAAAAACAAAGAAGAAAACCCTTAACTTCCCCCAGAGAAGAAAGAAGAAAAGGTTCATTTCCAGAAGAATTTTCTAGAATTTTCTAGTAGTGCCATAAAGTGTAAATGTACTTCTTCAAGGAACATATCCAACCTGAATCTGAATATCTATTCCTCTGGATTTTCCATTTGCATAATTGTGAAGTAATAGTATCTTTAGTTTTAAATCTGTTTAATAAGTCACTACACAATTTGCTTCAGAAATGAAATGATGTGGTTAAACACATCTCAATTCTTCAAATCCAAAATCTGTTATAAAATATATTTTAATAGATGAATAAAATTGATTTAAAACTTTATTTTCTGATGCCAATGAAATCATCTACCGATGGCCTAGAAATAATGAGACAAATGTATGAAGAGATTTTAGGATTCTTTATTCCAAGGACAGAGAAGTCTATCATAATCCATTTCACAATGATGTTGACTGCTGCACTATGAAAAGAGCCAGACTCCAGACATGGAAGAGTGCCTTTCCAGGATGAGTATGCAGATAACTCACGAAAGAGATTTGTCAAAGAAGTAATGAGCAAAGATCAATGCATTACTCGTTAATTTATAAATCTGTCCCTATAGATACTGAGAGCACAAGAGGCCTAGCTTCATTCATAAGATTATAAAGCTCACTGTTGCTGGAGAGAGATTTAAAGCCATATTTCATCCATTCATTTTTGTTTATCATGTAGAGAAAAGATTTAAATGTTCAATCGAGATGAGAGGAAAAGCACTTGGGGAAAATTCAGTGACATTCCGACAGGTTGATGACGTGTTTTCTGCCATGAAAGCAGTAGGAGTAATGCTGTCTGGCATTGGTGGCAAAATTTAATCACTCCGCCACACAGCAGAGCCTCTGTGGTTTATCAGCCACATTGGTGCTTTGCAAGAAAAGGGCTTTTCTTCATTACAATGATGTCGTTAGGAGTCTGTTGACATGTTCTTCATGTTAACTTTCATGATATGCTTTTAGGTAATACATAGCCATTTTACCTTCATTTTCACTAATGTTATATTATTATCAAGGTGACCAGGGATAAAATGAAAGAATTTAAGACTATGTGGATATTTTTGTAGTTCCCTTTTGGAGATCATTGGGCAATGTTGCATCTTTTTGTCCTGGAGGGAAAGGATGCCCTACTCCTCATGTTCTGAAGGAACTTATCTGAGGATACCGATGAGGCTTACCTTTGCATTTATTTTCTTTTCATTCTGCGTCCCTGGAAGAGGAGGCTAAAGGTAAAGCTTGCAAAGACCTGAGGAGGTCCAGCGCTCAGGGTACGTGTTCCCTAGTCCCGTAGAGGTAGGTTTGAAATGGTCAGTAACACAAGCCTTTTACTATTTGCTACAGCTTTCACTGCAGTAGTACAGAGTTGTGCATGGATTGTTGGGGACAACTAGCATTTGTGGCCATAGTTCTAGAGTCTTTTAGTAGACTCAAGAGCAACAAGGATTGATGCTTTAGGCTCCAGAAGAGCAGAATTTCTGTCTTTAAACCTGACAGGGTCATCATCAATAGCCAACCATGGCTTTGGCTGGGTCCACTAGAAGAATGATCCCTTGGGGGTCATTTCCAGGGGAGACAGCAATGTGGTGGTGGTAAAATAAAAACGCTAGAGCATTTTTCAGAAAAAGTACATTTGAGTTTACTCGTTTACTGAAACGTATTTAAAATTTAGGAATCGTAGGACTCACATCAGGGAGGAGTCTGCATTGGCAAGTGGATATTTACTGAGAACATAATTTGATATTCAAAGATGAGTAGGGCAGAGTCCTTTCCTTGAACTTACTGATTCACAGGGGGGGTGGACACATAAGGAGATCATTTTCATTTAAATAAATGCCATAATAGATATAGTGGAGATAAAAGTAAGGGATTAGACAATTAACTGCTATGAGCATTTATTTTCTCATCTTTAGAGTGGGGCTCACAATAGCTCCAAACTATCGCTGTGATGATAAAATGAAGGAATAAATGTAAAGTACTAACCACAGTGCTTGAAACCCGAGTTTTCTTATCTGTAAAATAATAGTTTTTTTCAGCTCTAAAATACTGTCATTTCTTGAGGTTTTGGTGAAGCCTGAGTGAGGCAATGTGTGTAAGCACTTAGTACATTGCCTGGCGCATGTTAAGCACTCAAAATTGTTTGCTATTGCTCTTGTTGCTGCCATTGCTGTTTTCATGGCACAAACTCACGGCAGCTGATTCAGTGTGTGACACATTTGTTGGGGTAGGAAGGAGGCTGTCAAAGAAATCTTCCCAGAAAATACAATATGCAAGGTGATTTGAAGAATGAAGAGCTGTCTGACAAGTGAAAAAGATGGAGATAAGCCATTCTAGTGCATTCAATTCTCCCACGCAACTTCTACCTGTAGGATTTATACAATGTCTTGTCTCTGAATGTTTAACTCCTGGGTGAGCCAGTAGGACAGGCCTTTAGAACCATGCCGGCAGCTTTGCTGATGTGAATGTGTGTGTAACTGTGCACAAATAACATACTTAAAGTTAGAAAACCAGAATTTTTATAACATTAAGTGAGAGCTATTAAAGACAGGAAAAAGAAAAAGAGAACAAAAATGTGCTTTAGTTAGTATCTGGGTTATAAAATACAGAAATTCCATCAAGTTAGTTCAAATAAGGAGGTATTTACCATGTGGAGACATGCATAGCAATAATGAAGAATATACGGGCCTACAGTGAATTCAGGCCTAAATAAAAGACCTTTTTTTTTTTTTTTTTTTTTTTTTTGGGAGGGAGTCTTGCTCTGTCGCCCAGGTTGGGGTACAGTGGCACAATCTTGGCTCACTGCAACCTCTGCCCCCAGGTTCAAGCAATTCTCCTGCCTCAGCCTCCCAAGTAGCTGGGATTACAGGTGACTGCCGCCACGCCTGGCTAATTTTTTTGTGTATTTTTAGTAGAGACAGGGTTTCACCATCTTGGCCAGGCTGGTCTTGAACTCCTGACCTTGTGAATCACCTGCCTTGGCCTCCCAAAGTGCTAGGATTACAGGCTTGAGCCACCATGCCTGGCCAAGGCCTGCCATTTTAAAGAGATTCATGTTTCAGAGTTTAGCCAGAGCTAGATTGAAGATTGCATAGGTGTTTTTACATGTCAATTCTGCCTGTCATATATTTTCTACAATTACTCCAAAATTCTGCCATGCCACATCTTGATATTGTTGGTGATGTTTTGCGTTTTCTTCTTATTATGTATTTTCGATGGTGCTTTTGTGAGATATCATCACAAAATCATGATTGTTCTGGGGGCTGCTAGCCATATTACAATTTTAAACCTATTTTCCTTGGTCTCTCTAAAAGTTTAATTACTGCTTATTTTATTGCTGTATTATATGTGAATTTATTTGTTATTAAGCAACTCTGGTATAACTGTTGTGCAAGCAAGCAATTTTGATTAATTTTATCTAATTTGGTGCAATAGTAAAAGTGGACTGTTTTCCAACAGTTCAATCATGGAAGGGACAATGTCTATAATCTTCTTTTTTACTTAAGGGTGGTCCAAAGTCTGGTCTAGATTTTATCATTACTTATTGTTAAGAAAAAATCTAATGCTGAATTATAACCTATAAATTATTATAACCAGAAGATTCGCTGTATGCATACTGTGGTGCATTTGTTCATTCACCCTACAACCCGGTAAGGGACCCTCAGTGTCACAATACTAGCTTAGAAGAAAGCAGGATGTAAATTTGTGCAAATACTGAAGTGCTACTTTGAAAAACTAGGAAGGTGACTATCTCTCTGCTTTTGAGGTTGCTGGTTTTAACAAAGGATGCTCCAAGTACTCTTTTCACTAACATTTTCATTTACATGCAGAAAAAGTTCACGTCGCCCACATGTTAATCTTTCTTTTCAGTAAGAAAGATTCCTCCAAACTCCAGATTTAACACCCATTGCTGTTTGGCAGTTCACACCTCTAGGCCAGAGAGTCATATCTTATTCTATGTGACTACTAGAAACACATGTCTTCACCTAAGCAAATAGCAGACCCTCAATAGATATTTATTGCATATGTAAATCACAGCAAAGTGTGGAATCCATCCTTCTGAATTAATTCTTCTCTCTCCTTTTCATTGTTGATAGTATCATGAGGTAAACAACAACACCCATAATGCTCTAGTTAAAAAGACCAAACGGACCCTCAACTAACTATGGAACCCTGATTATGGTTCTCTCTGCAAGTAAACCAGCTAGGAATAACTTTTTTTTTCTTTTGAGACGGAATTTTGCTCTTTTTGCCCAAGCTGCAGTGCAATGGCATGATCTTGACTCACTGCAACCTCCACCTCCCGAGTTCAAGCAATTCTTCTGCCTCAGCCTCCCGAATGGCTGGGACTACAGGCGCGCGCCACCACGCCCGGCTAATTTTTTGTATTCTTAGTAGAGGTGGGGTTTCACCATGTTAGCCAAGATGGTCTCTATCTCCTGACCTCGTGATCCACCCACCTCGGCCTCCCGAAGTGCTGGGATTACAGGCATGAGCCACCGCGCCCGGCCCCAACTAGGAATAACTTTTTGCAGAATGCTGCCTTGGTAATTTAGCTCCTTCGTGATGGTCTCTCTTTCTCTCTCTTTCCCCCTCACAAGTGCATGATAGTCACATTTGCTCCAATCCTTGAAAGTATACTTTCATATCGAAAAGTTACTGAGGACTTTCTTGAAATGAATAGTATATAATGAAATGCTGTCTGCTCAGCCCATAAGGATTTCTGAAAAAAGAGAACCTAAGCAGTAATTTTGGATTATATTGCAATAGCTCATTCCATTGATGAAATCAATAGCTACTCTGGTCACTGAATTGGTAATGTTGACTTTGAGTGTAATGTAACCAATCACCACAAGGGGGCATAAGCGTCTCTGTGTAGGTATGTTGGGAAACTGCCCAACTTTAGGTGCTCCATATGAGTCTCTCTCGAAGGAAAAACAAACACTAAATAAATCTGGATATTTAAACTAAGATAAGTAAGTGTCAAACGATACTAAATTATTGTTGCATGCATTACATTTCAGGATTTCAGAGCTAGAGTAATTGTGAAGCTGTAAGTAAATGATGTTCAATGTTGTCCTATTCTCTACCTTCCTTCCATGTTTAACCTGGGATTTCCTAGTTTTTGTAACCTATAAGAACTAAATGATAAAACACTGGACACTTTTGAATCTACACATAAAACCCTGTATACTGCTTCCTCCTCACAATAATCAACTCCAAAGCATGCATTGTGTGGGACATATAAATGGTTCATAGCCAAGTAGGCTGATAGATTCCAAGATGCAACAGAGAACCAGAACAAAAGAACAATAGGCTTAATTGCTCTGAAAAGAAAAGTAAATTTCATTCTTTTTATCTCCTGGTTATATACACAGGCACATCCAAACTCCACTATGTTCCCACGAAGGGTTATTTACAACCAGAAATTTATACATTTAAAAATTATGTATGATAATTTTTATATTTCTTAATTGAAAATAAAGACAAAGGCAGTGTTATTATGAAAGATAATACAAAGATAATAGAACAAAATTGTAGAACTTTTTTCAGAAAAACATATGTAATTTTTATTTAAAATCAATTAAAATAGTTATGTGGGATAAGGATTGACCTGGAAAGACACTCAGAGAGAAATAATGCTGGTTAAGTATCATGGAATGAGTGACTTCTGTGCAGTTTGCTTACTGAGAAAACCACTATCTTGATTCAATGGTTTGTTGAAAGTTGCTATGGCTTATCTTTCTATCTAGAACAATTTTCTGGGGTTGCTGTGTATCTTTATGGAAGAAGATGGAGAAAGAATAATTAATTTAGAATGATTACATTGCTGTCTTTTTAAGATTAATTAATTCATGTGATAAATGATTATGAAGGGCCCCCTGTTTTCGCTGTGCTTAGTGCTGCAGACTAGGATAAAATCCCCAGCTCCCACGGAGTTAACGTTCTAGTTGGATGAGATAAAGAGTCAACAAAATGGCCGGGCGCGGTGGCTCAGGCCTGTAATCCCAGCACTTTGGGAGGCCGAGGTGGGTAGGTCACCTGAGGTCAGGAGTTCGAGACCAGCCTGGCCAACAAGGTGAAACCCTGTCTCTACTAAAAGTACAAAAATTAGCTGGGCGTGGTGGCAGGCACCTGTAATCCCAGCTACTCAGGAGGCTGAGGTAGGAGAATTGCTTGAACCTGGGAGGCAGAGGGTGCAGTGAGCCGAGATCTTGCCACTGCACTCCAGCCTGGGTGACAAGAGTGAGACTCCATCTCAAAAAAAAAAAAGAGTCAACAAACCGCAATTGAAATATATATTATAGTACATTGTAAATAATGCTATGGAGAAAAAGGAAGCAGGAAAAACCACTAGGGTTACAACTCAACAGGCAAGAGTGAAGGAGATTGTGTGAGAGGTGAGAGGGAAAAGAGTACAATATAAGACTGGGAAGGTGTGTATGGAGGGTGATGTATTAAGGAGCAAGTGATAGGCCCTTGCAGAGACATTGGCTACGTTTTAACCTTTGGAAATATCAGTTGTTCTTCAGTCAAGACCCAAAGCCAACAAAGCCAAATATAACTGGAGAATGATCTTTACTGTGGTGAGATTGGGGTCTCAATTTTTTCATTTCTGCTGAGACTCATGTTTCTCTAGCTATTTTTGTTTCATGCTTTCTTGCACTGATTTATTTCTGGGTATCAGAATTATGACTAATGTTAGAGAAATTAATCATCTCTGGAATTAGTTCAAGTTTGTATTTTAATAATTTCCTCATCATTCTATATTATTATTATTTTAATAGACAAATTACAATTGTATAAATTTATGAGGTAAAATGTGATGTTTTATATACACATGTAGGCAATACAAAATAATTAAATAAAGCTAACAAACATATCCATACCCTCACTTTTTTAAAATCATTTTTTGTAGTGCAACCTGTGAAATTTGTACTCTTAGCTGCTTTGGAATTATTGACTATGGTCATTCTGCTGTGCAATTGTTCTCAAAAACATATTCCTCTTTTCTAACTGAAATTTTATGCCCTTTGACCAACAACTCCTCAGTCCCTCCTCCCACAACAAGCGCCTTGTAACCACCATTCTACTCACTACTTCTATGAGTTCAACTTTGTTAGATTCCACATCTAAGTGAGATCGTGCAGTATTTCTCTTTCTGAGCCTGGCTTATTTCACTTAGCGTAATATCCTCCAGGCTCAGCCATGTCATCACAAATGACATAATTTCTCTCCTTTTTGAGGATGAATAATATTCCATTTTGTACATATACCACATTTTCTTTATTCATTCATCCATTAATGGACCCTTAGTTTGATTCCATATCTTGGCTATTGTGAATAAAGCTGTAATAAATATGGGAATACAATGTAAATTTGGGGGAAATTTACATTCCCACCTGCAGTAGACAAGGGTTCTATTTTCTCCACATCCTCACTCAATTCATGTTATCGTTCATCTTTTTTATAGTAGCCATTCTAACAGGTGTAAGGTGACATCTCACTGTGGTTTTAGTTTACATTTCTGTAATGATTAAAGATGTTGAGCCATTTTTTTATAGATCTGTGTGCCATTTGTATGTCTTCATTTGAAAAATGTCTGTTCAGCTTCTTTACTCATTTTTAATTGGGTTATTTGTTTTCTTGCTGTTTAGTTGTTTCAGTTCCTTATATATTTTGTGTATTAACTCCTTATCAGATGTTTGGTTTGCAAATATTTTCACCCATTCTGTGTATTGTCTCTTCACTTTGTTAATTGTTTTATTTTCCTTATCACTTTTGACTTTCCTTCTATTGTGGCTTCCAAAAATATGCATTATTTTGGACTAAATCATTAAATCATTTTTATAATAGACCTAAGATAGAATTTTCCTATGAACAAGGATGGGTTATGGACCAAGGAACAAATTTTACTTCGCTACTGATTTCTTCAGAATCCAGGGGTAGTTAGAGTGATCCTTGTTAGGGAGATCGGGGAATACTTGCAATTTTGCTTTATAATATCACAATAATAGATCCATAAATCCCAATATTTTATTCTTCCTGTCTCAATTCTCTTACCAGATAATTTATAAGTTATATAGACTGTGAGATAGGCTGTCTTCATGTAAGTGCAAAAGGGGGAGAGATTTACAATGAGTAAATAAAAATATTTGATAAAATATATCGTTACACAGAAAGAAATGTAATATGCATAAAATATTTTTTTTTATATTAACATTAGCTTTTAACTCATATAGTATCTGTTTTGTAATACATAGGATTGTTAAAAGCCACATTCTGGAATGGTTTTCCTTTTTGTGACATGCTGAGGAAGAGACTGTAGTCGGAACTGCTGTCTGAGGTTTTGGTTTTCCTGGCCAGCTCTTAAGGTTCTCTGCTTAACTGCAGTGGTGGAAAAGTCACTATCTCCATGCTTATGAGAAGAGTCACTTCCAGCTTGAACTCAGGGTAGAAACTACACCCAATGATGACACCTCAGGTAGAATACAATTAAGCCTCTCTTGTTTGTTGTGGCCACATTTTAATCATTTCATGCCCAGTATCTGAGCATTAGTTCCAGAAAACCAATTTACAAGCCAGCTTTTCTCATTTTCTACCCTACTGTACATGAACTGCCACTCTAGCTGCCACTCAGCACTGAGAGAACTGGTTTCATGATGAGTTTTCCCCACAGTACTTCTCTTCTCTGTGTTGAAAGTATTTAAAGAACCAGGCAGTCAATTACAGACTCCTACCTAGAATGCTTTAATTGGAGAGCACTGCGCAGAAAAATATAACACAACCTGTAAATGTCAAGCCATATTTTTAAATACATTTTGACATTAAAATCATGCAGATTTATACAATACTTGATAAAAAGGGACAAGGGACAGCGTTCATTTTTATTTTGCTATAGTTAAGAAGGGTTCATACAGGGAGGAAAAAACAGGACTTAGCATTTGGAGTAAAAACTATATAGTAGGCATGATGCAATGCATAGGCACCTATATTAGCCCATGTCTCATGGGTTAGGTTTTAGAGTCTTAATAGGTAGATATCATTTTGTTCTACAGATAAGGAAGTGGAAAAATGGACAACATACTGAAAAAATAATGTTTGGCTTTTCATATTATGTACAAAGAAGATCCAACTTCTTGTTCACCCAGGAGCTCTATATTTTCTCTTCTATAATTAGCAAAAGTTTCTTCATTTTTACATATGTTGTAATATCCAATAGTAGTTTCATAAATAAACCAGTCAATTTTATTTTATTTTATTGTACCTGAAGAGAAGATGATTCCTTCCTCTGCTGTAACATCTACAGAACCAAATTCCCTTTTGCTTTTCTTGGAGAGATGCTTAGTAGTTGTGACAATGGACTAGAGTCCTGCTATGCTGATCAAGTTGGAATACAATGAAACCAAATGAAATATCTGACCCTTGTTTATAGTCCAAGGCAAGATGCCTAATCAGACCAAAATTTTGCAATACAACCTAACTCTCTGTTTACAGATATCCTCAGCACTGGGAGAACAATTATGATCTGATAAATGGCAACTCTTAACCCATTCATGGGCTTTGTATTTAAAGCCTTCTATCTGCAAAGATAACTGCAAATCAAACTAGGTTTTTATGTGTGCCCGTTAGTGTTTAGAATTCTGTAGTAGACATAATTCTAAAAATTCCTGCAAAGCTTTCAAGCCTGCAAATTCATAGAACTTAAGAAAGTGATGAAATATCACTCCCGTGATTGTTTTATGCTATGTGGTATGGTTGACTTTAAAAAAAGAGAGCTTATCTTGGGATGTGTGATCTAATCACGTGAGTATGTAAAAACAGAGAACTTTCTCTAATAGCAGTAGATAAGAAAGGCAGAAGTAGTAGTCAAAGATGTTTGACAAATGAGTAAGATTCAGTGCACTATTGATGGATTGAAGATAGGGGGTATCCCTGAAGTTGAGAATAGCCAAGGTCTGCTCCCGCAAGAAACCTGGGACCTTAAACATATCGTCGTAAGGAATTGGATTCTGCCAACAATCTGAATATGACCTTGGAAGATGATTCTTCAAGTATCTGTAGATAAAAGCCCAGTCAGCCAACACCTTAATTAAGAACTTGTGGTACTTAAGCAGAGAACCCTGTGGAGCCTGCCTCTTGTCTGACCAACTGAACTGAGGTTAATTAATGGATGTTGTTGTTTAAGCCACTAAGTTTATGCTAATTCTTTAGGCAGAGATAGCAAACTATTACAAATTCTTTTTTTTTCCAGCTCTTTGGATGGCTGAGCCACTTTCATTCCTTAAGTTCCTGACCATGCAATTAAAGAGATATCTTCCACTCACTCGCTATTTTATTACTCTTTTTATTTTGGGCATAGTGCTTATCACAATGTCAATCTGTAATAAGCTTATTTGTTGATTTATCCCCGAGTAGATTGTAAAATCTCTGTAGAAAGGATCTTATTTTTCTTGCTATACCCCTCAAGATACTATATACCCCTCAAGATACCATATACAAGATACCCCTCATATACTACTGCTATGCTTAGTAGACATAATCCTTATTTGCTGAATTGAGTGAATAAACATTGCTTTCAGTGACTTGATATCTACATTAAATAAATAACCTTCTAAATAATTTGAAGTATATTGAAGCATAGATTCTACTATTCTAAGTCGTGTTGTAATGGTCACTTATACATTTTAAATGTTTTGGCAATTAAGTAGATTCCAAAAATCAATGATTATCTCCCAGATCTTTTCTTGACTCTTTTAGTGACCATGTAATATTTTCTTCCATAAATAATTTAGCTATAACATAATGTTTGCCTTTATTTATGTAGAAGGAGGGCTTCCTGGTTTTTATTGTTACTCCACTCTTTTAGATACATGATATACACACAAAATAAATGTTACAATTTATTTTAGTTTATGAAAAATGGGTAAACATACAGATAGATGGTTATATCAGAAATGAAATATTGTGCTGTATTTAGGGTAGTGTTCAGAAAAAAAAATCTTGGGTAGTCGACTTCAAAGAATATAAAATTATACGAATTTATATTTGAGACAGGCTGGAAACATTCTACACAAAGCAATAAAATGTTATGTCTTTTATACTGACTATAAAAATTAAAAATATATCTTTTTAAGTTTAGTAAATGGGGCTAACAGAACGGATACTGAAGGCTGAATGCCAGAGTAATGTCCATGCCTAGAAGTCAGTGGTATAATAATTAGAGCAGACAAAACTGAGGCGAGAGTTTCCATGAAGAGTACAAAGATGAAGGATTGGGAATAAATAGTTATGCTCACTCATCATTTGATGTTTGTACTATGGAACAGTGAGATTCCCTACTGGGTAAACAGAGGTCACTGGCCATGGAACCTTCTGAACAAGGTTCGTAACATCACTCAGATCAGTTTGTTAATATATCACAGAGAAAATTACTTGGGAAATTTTCCTGAGAACATGAAGTAATATGAAGAAAATTAGGGCTGGGCATGGTAGCTCATGCATATAATCCTAACATTTGGGAGGCCAAGGTGGGAGGATCACCTGAGCTCAGGATCTCAAGACCAGCCTGAGCAACACGGCAAAACCCTTTATAAAACAAAAACACAACAAACAAACAAACAAACAAACAAGAAGAAGAAGAAGAAGAAGAAGAAGAAGAGGAGGAAGGAGAAGAAAGAAGAAGAAGAAGAAAAAGAATAAGATGAAGAGGAAGAAGAGGAGGAAGAAGAGGAAGAGAAGAAGAAGAAGAGGAAGAAGAAGAGGAAGAAGAGGAAGAGAAGAAGAAGAGGAAGAAGAAGAAGAGGAGGAAGAAGAAGAAGAAGAAGCAGAAGAAGAAGAAGAAGAAGAAGAAGAAGAAGGAGGAGGAGGAGGAGGAGAAGGAGAAGGAGAAGGAGAAGGAGAAGAAGAAGGAGAAGAAGAAGAAGAAGAAGAAATCATTGCCAGCCATGCAAAAAAATAGTGCATAATCCAACTTTCAATACTATTTAGAAGAGTTATGTCAAGTAGATCTATTGTTCTTTCCCCTCTCCATTTATCTCCCTAATCCTGGACTTTAATCTTTACCTATAATGAAATTATCCTCCATTTCCACCCAATGATGTGCATTTCTTGGCTCCATATGTTTTTCACAGAAGGCTGTTCCTTCTGCCTGGAATATTCTCTTCCCTTTTCAAAAATTGTAGAAAACACCTGGTTTGTCATTAGAAAGGCCTAGTTTGAATATCCGCTTAATAATAATTGCATGACAATAAAACAATTATTTAAACATCTTGATCTTGTGTTTTCTCATCTTTGTAAGTGGGAGTAATGATGATTTCTACTGTATTGCTTTGCTAGTGCTGCCATAACAAAGTACTACAAGCTGGGTGGCTTAAACATTGGATATGTATTGTCTCACGGTTCCAGGGGCTAGAAGTCCAAAATCAAGATGTCAACCTGGTTGGTTCCTTTTATGGGCTATGAGGGAGAATCTGCTCCATTCCTCTATCCTAGCTTCTGCTGGTTTTCCACCAATCTTTGGCATTCCTTGGCTCCTGGCAGGATATCTCTAAGCTTCACAGGATGTCCTCCCTGTTTATCTAGCCCTGATTCCAAATTTCTTTTTTACAAGGACACAGTCATATTGGATTAGGGGCCCACTCTACTCAGGTGTGACCTCAACTTAACTAATATTAACTCCTGTTTAATTACATATTTTATGACTTTATTTTCGAATAAGGTCAGATTTTGATATACTGAGGGTTAGCATTTCAACATGTACATTTTCGGGGGACACAAATGCAACCATAACACTATATCATTGTACTGTTGTGAAGGAAGACTCAATAAAATAGCTTGTGTAAAGTATTTAGTCCAATGTTTAGCACACTATAAATGCTGAAAAAATTACCTGCTATTAAAAGACATAAAACATTTTATATATGTCAAATGTTACATGTAGTTTTATCTGTTTATTGTTGGCATTTTCTCTTTCTCTCTCACATACACATACACATACTCACAAAGGAGTTCATTCTTTTACTTTTTATGTAGCCAATAATTTACATTTTTTCTTTTGTGTGCTTTCTACCTTTAGCATCATCACAGTATGTTTTTCCACATAAAGAGGGTAATGTATACCTCTTTTTTACCAGCCTCTATTTTATTACCTATTGCAAAAAATTCTGTGACAAGAAAATCATTGACACAGGTTACATTTTACAAGTGACAGAATTCTGTTCATCTTTTCTACATTTTTACTGTCTCAACCTGAAAAAGGTATTTTGAAAGCTAAGCTCATCATCTTGAATACCAACTGGATTTATAAAATAGTTCATTTGGTAGGCAACAGCCTTCGTCAACAATGCAATGCCTTTCCATACAGAGAAGGCAAGTTCTCACATCCAAAGGTCCCCAGACTTTCCACTTTGCAAGGACTTGCTCGTAATAGTCTCGCAAGAAATTGCTTTTGGTAGAGAATTCACTGTAGGCTGTCAAAACAAATGAGAAACTTTCTGGCTTGAAAGTCATGGTTAATACACATCTTGTTGCTACAGTGACAGCTGGAACAGGCAGAGTTGTCCATTATAAAAAGATCAACAGTAGATGGATTTTAATAAAAAGTCCTTGGAGAATCATGAGGTCTCAAAGTGCTGCATAAACACCCAAAATTAAAATAACAAAAATAAAAAGACGTTGTACACATTTCAGTATGTGTCAACTATATATGCCTGCCTTTTGTTTCTTTACTATAGATCTCATTTCCATGTAAATGCATAGGAACTGTTCAAACATAAAATAACTTAAATATTTTATTCCGAGACCACATCAGAGACTCTGGTAGCAAGCTTCCAAAACATGAGGCAGCAGATTGTCCTAAAAATGAATTGATATATTTCATGTGAAGATGTTAGCATGGTGCCCAGCTATAAGACTTATTCACCATTGACATCATTATTATCATTGTCATCATCATTATATTAGTATAAATTTTTGGAAAAAACACCTTAATTCAACGTTGTGCTTTTTCACTTACTTAGAGAAATACAAATACAAGAGAAATTTCTAAAAGAAAGTTATTATTTTCTGTGTTTTTTTTCTTTCTTTCATCACTGCTCTCTTGACTTTCCAGCATCTTCTAATAAATAATTTGTTTTGTTTGTGTGTTGCTTCAAAGCATGCAAATGCAGCAGTATTTGGGTGATTATTTGCATTTCATAGATGAAGAAACTGGGGCTCCATAATACTTCTCAAGGACATTGGCAATATAACAGGAATAATTTTAACATATAAATACTTCAGAGTCTAATGGATCAAGTGGGAAATTTTCTGGTAGAATAATCACACACAGCACAGAGTCAATGGTCAGATTAATGGTATTGCTTCCTTATGCAGCCTTTTATTTTCAGTGATCTTGAAGTAGTCACCATTAATTTTGGAGTTAAGGAAATGGGCCAAGTATAAGGCCACTGAGTTAAACATGAATTCTCAGACTTAAAAACCATGTTTAGTCAAGACCGTGGGCTGTATTTACTTGAAGATGGGCCTGACCAGAAGTAATTACACTGAGAACTTACCAAGCTTCGAGAAAATAATATTTCTGAAGATTCTCCAAGCCAGGCATATAATATCTTCTCACGGCCTAATTACCTGAACCATCCCAGGCCTCCAGACCTCCACTAATAGGAATTAATCTGTAAAGCTTTGCAGCCCCCAGGAAGGGCAACTTTGCCAATGCCCACCTTGTTGAGAACATGAGAGAAAAAGGACAGATGTACCTCTCAGATGGAAGGGCCAGAGGCCATGGAGGGAAATGGAAAACAGAACCAGAGATTGTCAGATGGGTTAATCATAGAATGTACTCCATTGCCAAGAAAAGGAGTTCTCACTATTCCTTCCAATCAGGTTGGGTTAATTGCTCTGGCACACTGATGGTTGTATGGTTCCCATTTTTCTCTTTTCCACATGGAAGTTTTTACTACAGCTACTTATTTTCCTCTTATACTTTTTTCCTCTTGTATTAAGTGTCCCAGGGTGGAGGATCCCCAAAATATCCTCAATTTATAGTTAGTTGGACCACAGAAGCTGCCTGTAGACATGACTGACAGGGCTGTACGTTACGTGGACTTTGAGCTGGATACAGATGCAGAAACTGCTTCTTACCTTTTGAAATGGAAATAAGTCTATTTCATGAGTGGAAGAAGGGTATGCAGAGATGTGAATAGTTAAATAGGGCTGTCATGGAGACTATCTTGGCCACCAATTTCTGTTTCATTTTCTTCCTTAATACAGAATTCTTACTTATGTCACTCTGGTCTGATTTCATTCACAGCTGAAAGCACACATTTTTCAGTCTCTTTTGAAGGTTAAAGTGGACTAGGGCATGTCAAGAGAAGTTGCTGGGTAGGGCTTTTGGTAATTCTTTTTAAGATGGCTGATCAGTCATAAGGGCTGCCATTTTCTTTTTTGCCCTTTTCTTTCCACCTGGAACACAAACACTGTGGGTTGAGTACTACAGCTCTCTTGTGACTTTGAAAATGGAAACAACACATGAAAGATAGGTTGGCAAAAAGTGAGAAAATTCTGGATCTTGAAAAAGATGTCCTTAATGTTTCCCTCAAATTGACTAAGTTCTAGACAGGCTTCTTCCTGGCTGCAAGCCTTGTCATGAAGATAAAAGAAAGTCTACTTTTCCTCTGAGAAAAGCTAATTAACAAACATATATGGCCTCTGACAACGCCCACCCTAGCTCTTCAAAAACTCCCCTGCTCTTTGTTTCAGTGGAGTAAGAATCCAGACTTGGTCTGTCTGTGCTTTCTGTCCTGTGGTTGGCAATAGTATCAGAATAAAATCGCTTTTCATCTGTTCATCTTGTCTTGCTGATTTTTCTTTTACAATTCCTAATGAGTTTGTGGAGTCATAGCACGTCTCTGAACTGCTTATCGCCAATCTTCTGTGACATGATTATATACATTTTTATGGCACTGGAAAAGTAATTGCAAATTTACTGTTAAAATTTAAAATATAATGGCATAATTTAATAAGTAATGGCAATAATTTAAAAGTAATGGCAAAAACTGCAATTATTTTTGCACCAATCTAATTCTAGGAGCCAAATGCAATTTCTAACTAACAGGAAGCTTTGAGATGCAAGAATATATAAAGAAACTGGTAAACATAAGAAAATGTCTATTGGTGTCTGTAGAGTATATCCTGAGAACGGTTGAGTAGAGTTAAAATATGATAATCTTTTATTTTCTGAGAGAAAGACATAAAGTATTCATTTAACTGAAACTTTATAAATTTAAGTATGCCAAAATATCCACTAAAAGACTGAATATTGATATATGTAGCTTTCAAACCTGTAGAAGTAAAACTTAGAGTAAGAAAATAGGGACCCAATTAATCCAACAGAAGTTTATTTATATAGAAATAAAAATGAAGTATTTAAAAAATGGGAGAGACATTAATAGAAAAGTCAAAAGCTCAAATGATAGAAGAAACACATCAGCAATGATAATACATATAAATGTAAAGGCTGTAAGGTTAGGTTTTTAAAAATCTCACTCTATACTATCTGTAAGGAAAACAGACACAGACAGAAGTAAAATAATGGAAAAGTTACAAATCTCATATAAGCCATACAGAAGTCAGAGTAGCTATTTTAATATCGGACAATTTAGATTTTAGAATAAAATGATGCATAGAAGAATGAGGGTTACTGTAAAATGAAAAATATTTGGCCGGGTGCGGTGGCTCATGCCTGTAATCCCAGCACTTTGGGAGGCCGAGGTGGGAGGATCATGAGGTCAGGAGATCAAGACCACCCTGGCTAACACAGTGAAACCCCGTCTCTACTAAAAATACAAAAAATTAGCCAGGCGTGGTGGCGGGCATCTGTAGTCCCAGCTATTTGGGAGGCTGAGGCAGGAGAATGGCATGAACCTAGGAGGTGGAGCCTGCAGTGAGCCGAGATCGCACCACTGCACTCCAGCCTGGGCAACAGAGCAAGACTCTGTCTCAAAAAAAAAAAAAAAAAAATTTAATTCACCAGGAAATTAACAGTTTCATATGAGGGGATTTAAAAAGTAGCCTCAAAACATATAATGTAAAAATGTATAAAACTACCAATCAGCCACACTCCTTTCTCAATAATTGAGAGATTAGGCAGAAGAACACACACACATGCACACACACACACACACACACACGGAAGATCCACACAGCACAATTAAGAGTAATTTAATAGATATTTAGAAATCCTCACCAAACAATTAGAGAATGTGCATTTTTCCCAAACACATACGGAACACTTATAAATAATGTTCAAACTCTAGGTTGCAAAACAATTCTTAAATATCAAATGTTCAGTTTCATGCACACACATACCACAATGTTGTGTACAGCATAATTAAAGGACAAGAGCAGCAAAAACTGTGAAGGGGACATTATTTTTGGGAGAAATATTTAAATCAGTCTTCTTAATTTATCAAAGAAGATAACCTGAGAGGAAAAAGAAATTACTTAGGACCACATGGTAATAAAAATAATATTTATTGAAAGTCATGTTATATAACTTGAATAATAACTAGAAAATACACAAAATTCTTATATAAGTATTTTTAAATACTCGTATAAAAGCATCAAATTTAATAAGCTTCTGATCTTCACAATAGGGGAATCAAAGATTTTATAGATCCCTAATACCTCAATCTCAAGTATGTCTTGATTTTGAGAATTCCACCAAGTCCTATTTTTACTATACAGATGAAAGATGTTTCCTGATGGAGAAATATGTAACTAAGAATTTTAGGCTGAGAGTGGTAGATCATGCCTATAATCCCAGCACTTTGGGAGGCTGAGGCAGGAGAATCGTTTGAGTTCAGGAGTTCAAGATCAGCCTGGGCAACATGGTGAACCCCATCTCTACAAAATGTGAAAAAATTAGCCAGGTGTAGTGGCATGTGCCTATAGTCCCAACTACTCAGGAAGCTGAGGCAGGAGGCTCCATTGAGCCCAGGAGTTCCAGACCATCTTGGGGAACATGGCAAAACTCCGTCTTTACAAAAAACACAAAAATTAGCTGGGTGTGGTGGCATACATCTGTAGTCCCAGCCACTCAGGAGGCTGATTGGTAGGATTGCTTTAAGCCTGGAAGGTTGAGGCTGCAGTGAGCTGAGATTGCACCACTGCACTCCAGCCTGAGCAACAGAGTGAGACCATACCTCAAAAAACAAACAAAAACAAACCAAACCAAACAAACAAAAAACAAAACACTCACGCACAGAGAAAAATAACTCTAGCCCTGACCCATAGACCTTTCTAAAATGTTTGTATACAAGAATATTGGCTGACCATTAATCTAAGGCTGGTATATGTCAAGGCTGAGGGATGCCAGAGGAAAAAAACAATGGTAAACTCACCACTGATTTGGTGGTAATTTGAATTCTGGTCTTTTTCCCTCTGTCTGATCCTATTCACTTTTTAGAATCCTCGAATAGCTATTGCCTGAATTCTCTCCAGGTTTAATATAGTTGCGTTTCATATAAGAGATAGGATTGGAATGTGCTTACTCTAACTTACCTGGAAAAGCCTATAGAAATACCATTTGTAAAATTTTGGGATAAACATTAAAAGCCAAATACAGGATATTCTATATTTGAGTCAGAATATCTATCGTTATTATATTGGATAGAAGAATTACATTGCATCATTATGCCAGTCCTGAAATTCTCATGCGATAGCTCCTATATGTCCAGATAAAAGTTTTTAGTTTTGGTTTACATAGTTAAAGCAAATATGGAAATAAAACTGATTTTTATGAATAATCATTTGTCCTAGGAGCATGAAGTGATCTGCAGATAACACCAATCTCACTTATCAAGTGGTGCTTTGGCTTAACATTCAGTTGCATTGGTCTACTTATATCTGCCACTGTCTTGATTATTATAGCATATTATAGCAGTGTAATATGTTGTCATGTCTGACAGAGTAAGTACCATTTATTATTCTTCTTCAGGGGTATCATAATTTTTCTTGATCCTTTGAATTTCTATATTTATTTACATGATTTGTAAATTCCATGAAAAAATGCCTCTACAAAACTAAAATTGCACTGAATCTGTAGAACAATGTCGAGATAATTGACATTTATAACATAGCATGTATTTCTATAGCTGAACACCTAGTTTTCTTCAATTTATTAATAAAGCTTTATTTCTTTTTTGATAAAATAGTTGTCCAGTTTTTTTCAAGCAAACAACCTATTATTTGCATGATGGCTTTATGTTATGTATTTGTTACTATTGATGAACAATATTGTGGTTATTGATCTAATAAACTTATATTTGGCAAACACATTTTGTAGCATTTTTCTGAAAAGCTCTGAAACATTTACTTTATTCTACAAATTATAATCATCATGACCATGACTATTATCACCTTACTCTTAAAATGTATCTAGAAAGCGATGTTTGTGAAACACAGATTTTATGCCTGATAGCTGAACTCACAATCATCAAGTTCTATATCAAATTTAACTTTTAACTTTTTTATTTTAATTATCTATTGTAACTAAAGATTTGCAAATCAACATTTAAAAGAATCTAGCTTTGCGTTATTTACAAGGGCTGCTCCAGATGTCCTATCTCCTGTTTATCTGCTGAGAGCAACTGCCATATGCCCAGTGGAACTTGCTCCCTTTGTGCCTTGAGGATGGACATTTCCTTGATGGCTGTTGCTGATGCTGCTATGCCTGCACTGGCCTTCATGACACAAGGTGGAAGCAAATGAAGTCAACTCATGAAGCTAAAATTTGGGTAGACAAAGCCAAATAGACACATCCAAGAAGATTTAGTCCAACTTGATCTAGCATCAACTGAAAAAAATATATGAAAAGCAGAATTGAAATAATACAGGACCTCCTTGCAGGGATCCCCAAGGTTCTAACTGGAATGTTGATTGGCCTAAAATCTAATATTATAAACAAAGAAAACCAGAATCTGTTCTTGATTTTAGGGACCATCTAGTCTGTCCCAAACTTGTAAGGACTATTCAGACTTACTAGAGGGTAAAGACATTCCTACTGTCCTCCCTAATTTCTGTATAGACATTCAATAAATTTTAGTAAGTAGCATAATAAAGAAAAAACAGAACTCCAACTGGCCATTTGCTTTTTTTTTTTTGGAGATGGAGTCACGCTCAGTCACCCAGGCTGGAGTGCAAAGGCACGATCTCAACTCACTGTAACCTCAGCCTCCCGGGTTCAAGCAATTCTCCCGTCTCAGCCTCTCGAGAAGTTGGGATTACAGGCACCACCATCCTGAGCAGCTAATTTTTGTAGAGACAGGGTTTCACCATGTTGGCCAGGCTGGTCTTGAACTCCTGCCTCGGCCTCCCAAAGTGCTGGGATTACAGGCATGAGCCACAGCACCCTGTGGCCATTTGCTTCTTTAGGTGAATTCTAGGAGTTAGCAGAACATCGGAGTCTAGAATTGATCAAAGAAAGGAAAAACTCAGGCATAACTAATGGCCCTTCTAATTAAATAATTAGAAAACTCATGAAATAAAAGTGATCCCATAGCTAAGTGAAAAATAGATAAAGGCACTTGACAACATTGTAAGGCAAAAGGCATTGGAAAATTAATTGCCTGATATTGGCTCAACGCTGCAGAAACAAGAAGTAGGATGAGGTCCTTTTCCTAAACGAGGATCGTGCACATAAGTAGTGTTTTCTCTATGCCCACATTTACCACTGTCTTCCAGAGGGAAAATATCTATACAGAAGACTCCTTTCCTAGTGCACAAAAGAATCATAATTTGAATAATAATCCTGCCACCATTTGGTTGCCTTTTCTTTGTAGTAATTTTACTAACTCAGTGAATGCAATTTCAATCACTCTTTAAACTCTGCCTTTGACACATCCATTTTCTGTTTCCTTAGATGATTCACTAGTTAGAATGCCTTTTTGACCCCATTAATCTTGTGGGAAGATATTTACTACGTAAATTAAGTGCCTTGATTAATTGTGAACAAGATGGTTTCTTGCTGGAAATCCCACAAGAAGAATCCCCAGCCATTTGATGGCACAGATTGATTACCCACTTTCTAATACTTTGCCTATTATTATGGTAGACCTTGAGTCTGCCCCACATAATCTCTGGGACAAAGACAACTCAGATGTGGGACACATATACTAACCCTTAAAAGTCTCAGTTGAACTGGTTATGTCTTTATGAGCGTTAGCTCCATACTCACTGAAATAAATGGTGGCCCATCATATTTTTACACCCACATAGAAGACTTGTCATCCCCCATGCTATTTCTTGCAATGCTTCCTTCTGCCTGTCAAATAGGCAAATGGGTGAGGACATCACTCTATACAAAACAAGAGCTATTGATAGAAGTGGACTTCTTTACTTCCAACCCTAATTAGGCTGCCAACCCTAATATCACTCTATTATCAATCCCTGAGACAGATGCTTATTTTATAATAGAATCTATTCTTAGCATTAGGGCCAACTTCATTCGCAAGCAATCTGTGCAGTTGCCCAAGTCTACATGCTTAGAAGGGCCCTGTGCTCGGTTCCCAGCTGCTGTCACCATCTTGACTTTCTTAATAATTTGTGAACCAGGAGCCCCACATTTTCATTTGCACTGGGGCCACAATCAAGTATCCAGTCGCGGTCAGTATTCTTTAGCATACTGTACCATCTTGTACCTAGATTCACACTATCAATTTACATACATAGTGGGAAATAACAAAATATATGGACAGTAATTACCCAAGGCTTTAGAGAAGCACTCTCTTGCATTTCTTCCATTGCCTTAGAGATATTTAATTTCCAGAGATTGCCACCCTCTTGTAATATGTAAATGACCTTCTGGTGTGCTCCCCAGATTCCAAATGCATTACCTAGATCATGATAGTACAAAAATAGAACAGCTGATCACCAGATGTCATATACATCTAGATTCTTGCTCTTATCTATGATATGGCTACTTTTTAGCTTGATATGGCCAAAACCCTATAATGAGTTAATCCAATTTACTCAAGTTTTTAATCAACAGGGGCAGACTCCTTTTCTGAAGGATTAACTGCAGGAACCACTCTGTGCGCAGGAACCACTCTGTGCCTTTCAGCCTGGAGACTTGGTTTATGGGAAATGACACCAACATAAGAATACTCTTGAACCTCCTAGAACCTGATAAACACAACACCGCAGGAAATCTTCAAAAACTAGAATCTTGTCATGTTCCTCAGTTAAAAAGACATTACAGACTGCATTAAAATTTAAAATGTCTGCTCTGTGAAAGACCCTATGAAGAGGATGAAGTGACAAGCTACAGATTGGATAAAAGTATTTGCAAACCACATATTCAACAAAAAACTTATATCTAAAATATGTAAAAAGAATTTCAAAACTCAACAGTAAAACAAAAACAATTCAATTAGAAAACGGACAAAAGATAAGAACAGACATTTAACTATAAAGGACAAACAGATGGAAAATAAGCACATGAAAAGATGTTTAGCATCATTAACTATTAGAAAAATGCAAATTAAAACCACAATGATATGTCATTACACACCTATCAAAATGGCTAAAATAAAAAACAATTAGTGCTAACCTCAAATGTGGTGTGGATGTAGAGAAATTGAGCCACTAATACAGTGCTAGTGAAATTATAAAATGGTACAGCCATTCTGGAAAATAGCTTGTTAGCAATAAAAAGTAATTAACTATCAGTACATTCAATAGCTTGAATAATCTAGAGGTAATTATGCTGATCAAAAAAAAAAGCTTATCCAAAGGCTTTGGATTCTATACGATTGGATTTATATGATTCTATAATAATATACATAGTTATATACTGTATAATTTCATGTATATAACATTCTTGTAATGAGAAAAGTTTAGAAATGGAGAAGATATTAGTAGCTACCAGGGGATCTGACCTGGTGGGGGGGGAATAAGTGGGTGTGCCTATAAAAAGACAATACCAGGGTCCTAGAAGTAATAAAACCTTGACTGTATTAATGTAGATATCCTGGTTTGACTTTTTACTAGAGTTTCGCAAGACGTTACCATTGAGGGAAACTGAGAAAGGAGTTCACAGGATCTTTCTGTAGTGTTCCTTACAACTGCATGAGAAAAATAATTATCTCAACATAAAAAGTTAAAAAAAGTTTCCTTATTCCCTCGAAATTGTTCCCATACTATATCTTAGAAACTGATTTATCTGACTTTTGATTTTGCTGGTATTCCAATCAAGAAAGGCTCAAGCTAGTAATTCAGAAATTTTGAAATAAGATGTACAAAGTTGTCCATTAAATTTCAAACTCAAGTTGTAATTCCAGCTATGCTTATGGTCTGATAATTAATAGGGGCTGTTAAGTTAAGCAATTAATTATGTCTTAGTAGCTTATTATTAATAATCTCTGTTCAGCTCCAGTTTCTTACTATGGGCAACAGTACTATATTTAAACACTTTGGCTGACCTTCCTTTTTATTTAGCAGATGTAAGGTTATTGAAGTAGTTATGAAGAAATATGACACCTTTGGTTGACCTGATCATTGGTGTCTTTGATTCACTAAAGGAAGAATTATCCTGGTTGACACTTAAAGCAATGTTTTCCACTTGAAGAAGAAACCAGCGCCCTCTTGCAGGAGTAGTGCAGTGCTATAGAAACAAATGATCTTGTTTAGAGACACTGTAAAAAAGATTAAACGGCTAAGGGTGCAGTGACACTTGCGGCGTGGTAGAAAGAATCTACTTAATTCCACTACCTATAACTGATGATCAGCTATGTCTCGAACTCTGTGAATAAATTATTTTTTTGTCTGTAAACATGCAAAGACCAAGATTAGCTAAGGCAGTTTTGAACAATGCAAGCGTGGTAAGAGTACTTGCTCTACCAATTAGAAAGACTTACCATAAAGCTACCACAATTAAACCATGAAGGATTTGTACACAACTGGACCAAAAATGAAGGCCTTTCTGTTGAGGATCTATCTCTCTTTATTCCATTAAATAATGGAAAGTAGCTAGAACTACAGGTGTGCACCACCCTGCCGGGCTATTTTCTCATTGATTACATATTTTCTCCATTTTTTAAATCTTTCTCTGACATGTTAATATTGGAACTCAGACTTCAGATCTCTTCTCTCTTCTCAACACTAATTTTTAAGTGATTTCAGTGTTCTGACTTTAAATATCATCTCTATACTTATAGCTCCCAATTTTACATCTTCAGCGTAGCCCTCTCTCAGTTGCCCGTGCAAGTCTCTATCAGACTGCAAATAGCCGTCTCAAATGTAATGTGTCCAAAATAAAATTTGGATTTCACTTCCAGGTCAGACACCGCCATTTGTCTACTGGTATTTATTCTCTCTGTGTTCCTTTTATTTTATTTTTCAGACAAGGTCTTTCTCTTACCCAGGCTGCAATGCAGGGATGCAATCACAGTTCACTGTAGCTTTGGACTTCTGGGCTGAAGCCATCCTCCCTACTCAGCCTCTTGCGTAGCTAGAACTACAGGTGTGCACCACCCTGCCGGGCTATTTTTTCTAATTTTGTAGAGAGGGGTCTTGCTATGTTGTCTAGGCTGGTCTCAAACTGCTGGCCTCAAAAGAGCCCCCCATATAAGCCTCTTGAAGTGTTGGGATTACAGACATAAGCCACCATGTCTAGCCATCTACCTTGCTTTTTTTTTTTTTTCTTAACAGAAACTCCATAGTTTTCACCAAACACATGGCCATAGAGTTAGAGGTGTTTATATCACTATCGTTTCATTCAGCTAACTGTTGATATAAGACAAAACTAGGATCACTAGGATGTCAAGGGAAGTGGTTTGTACAACCTCCAGATTATCTCCTTAAAGACAAAGCTATTTGTTCTGAGATTTGTTTTTCTCCCTGCTATGGACTGAGATTGAGATATGGAAGTGAGCCAGTTCTCCTCATGAGCAACAGGACAACTCTCTGGAAAACTGTAGCAATAGGATTGGAAAAAAATTAGGTCCCCGAATGACTCCTGGAGCAAAACCACCTTGCCATCCCTGGATGGCATTTTCCTGGGAAGTTTCATGAGATAAAAATAAGCCTCTGACTTAGTTGAATCACTGTATCTGTGGGGTCTTTATTCTAATACTGTAGACTGTAATATAATTCATACATCCCCAAAACCTGGTCTTGCCTCATTTTTCTTCATTCTTGACTCTTTTCACATCCCATCTGCAAGACTTCAGTACATTCTGTTGTGCCTTTCTTCCAAATAAATACAAAATCTATTTTTGATTACCTACTCCCTTTGTCTAAATTATCATCATCTCTTACCTCGATTACTGCAGCAGTCTCCTAACTTGTCTCTTTTTATACTTTTATCTTCTCCAAATCTATTTTCAACCTAGCAGTTGGAATTTTCTTCTGAAACATGTCAAATCATGTTACGCTTGTACTTAATTCCCTCCAATGGCTTTTACCTTACTCTAAGTGATATACAACATCAAGAGCTTTACTTCTACCTCTGTAACTCATTTTCCATTACTCATCCAGTTACTTGTACCTTTCCAGTGTTTTTGGACAAATTACTGAGGATATTTCCAGCTCAGGAATCTAAATTTGCCTGAAATTGTTTCCTCTAAGATATCCACATGGCTCATTCCATCACTTCCTTTAGATTCTGCCATAGGCATCATCTTCTCAGTGAGATCTTTTCTATAAAATGTCAATTCCACATTTCCGGGCACTACCTATTTTAATGTTACCCTAGTTTATTGTTCTCCATAGCACTTATCAGTACTTGACTTGTAATTAGCCTATATTTTTAGGTTTTTATGAGGACATTTTTTATGTAAGCTCTATGAAGACAGGTTATTTTGTGCAGTTAGTTCCCAGATCTTTGCTATATTCTCTGCCTGAATCATAGTAATCGCTCAATAAATACTGCATAAATGAATTGGATAAGTGATCATGAATGTCTACTCAATTAGATGTGAAACAACTGGCTGGGTGCAGTGGCTCACGCCTGTAATCCCAACACTTTGGGAGGCTGAGACGGGCAGATCATGAGGTCAGGAGATCAAGACCATCCTGGCTAACATGGTGAAACCCCGTCTCTACTAAAAATACAAAAAATTAGCCGGACATGGTGGCGGGTGCCTGTAGTCCCAGCTACTCAGGAGGCTGAGGCAGGAGCATGGCGTGAACCCGGGAGGTGGAGCTTGCAGTGAGCCAAGATCGCGCCACTGTACTCCAGCCTGGGCGACAGAGTGAGACCACGTCTCAAAAAAAAAAAAAAAAAGATAAATAAATAAAAATAAATAGATATGAAACAACTGTCATAAGTGATATTTCTGAAAAATATTTAATTTTATAAAAATAACAACAAAGTGCTAATTTTTAAACAGAAGAATATTTAAGTAAGAGTAACTTGATAGGCCGGGTGTGGTGGCTCATGCTTTTAATCCTAGCACTTTGGGTGGCCAAGGCGGGCGGATCACGAGGTCAGGGGCACGAGACCAGCCTGGCCAACATAGTGAAACCCCATCTCCACAAAAATACAAAAAATTAGCCGGGTGTGGTGGCTGGCGCCTGTAATCCCAGCTACTCGGGAGGCTGAGACTGGAGAATTGCTTGAACCGGGAGGCAGAGGATGCGGTGAGCTGAGATTGCACCATTGTACTCCAGCCCGGGTGACAGCGAGAGACTCAGACTCACAAAAACAAAACAAAACAAAACAAAACAAAACAAAACAAAACATGTTAAAATCTTTACCAGTTTTCTTTTTTTTCTCTTTTTGTTTTAATTCTAACTTTTTTCTTTTTTACTTTTTTGTTCCTGTATCGTTGAGGCTGTATGTTCTTACATCCTATCGACAATATTAAACTGTTCTTTAAAATTATCTGTAATCGCATTTACAACTACTCCTTCTATAAATCTTTAGGATTGTTTTGCGTTTCTTTTGTAATGTAATCTTCCTGCATGCTGACTTTTCCTGTTTATTCAGCCTCCAGCAGGGACAGAAAAACAGCTATCCAGACCCTATAGTGGCCAAAAGAAATTGTGTGGCTTGCCCTTGACTTCTCTTTCTGTGCATTTGGGTGTTTTTCTAACCCTCTTCTCAGAATTACAGCCAGAAAACAGCTAGATGTATGCCCATCTCTCCACCAGTTTCCAGTTTCCAGGAAATAGCAGTCTGTTTCACCTGTGTTTAATATAGTCTTACTGACCCAAGATGAAATCTCTGTTCCTCACTCCCTTGTCGTCTGGAACTCTTAGCTGTTAAAGCACAATAACAAAAGCACATAACCCACAAAAACTTAGTTTCACTCCTGCAGTGCTGCCAGGGTTTTCTTTTTTCTCTATTGCCTGCAGAACTTGTATTGTGAGGACTCTACCACTCTCAGTCTTCCTTGTTTTCTGTACACTTGTTCATAGAAAGATTTATGGATGACTTAAAAGACATGATTTTTGCCTCAACGATGAACAGTAACAGAGTGTGGAATAGTGGGATACCTGGGGTATTTGAATCAGAATTTACACATAGAAGGAATCATCAAAATTCTTACTATGTACATTCTGATTGCTGACTTTGCTTTCTCTGTGATGACGTAGCCGGGCACTGAGTTATCCAACTACTTCCTTTGGCCTTCAGGTTAATGATGTTCTTCTTGGATTCTGATAACAAGAATCTGATAACTGTTATTTGTACTTTTTATCTAAACTGGCATCTTCTTCTTTGTCTGTTTTCTATGTATTTCAATTGGGCTTCGAGAAATTCTGCATTATTACTTACAAGCCAGCTTAAATGGGAATTTTCTTTAATTAACTGTAACTTATTTATAGGAGTTGTTTTTCTTTTTACTCTTTGTAACTACATTTCAGTTACAATTAACTTGTAAATGATTTCTAATTTGATGTCCATGTGTTGGGTGGTACCATTTTTCATTAAACAGCACTCAAATTTAAGGACACTCGTTCTGTAACATAGTTGTTTTCACAGAATGGTGATCTGTTTAGATTTATCTGAAGCAGCACTTGGTGATGTGGAAATACCAGCTTTCAATAATCTTGTTCATTTTATATGTGAATACCATGATAAACTTCATTTTCCCCAAAAATTACTTAGTTTGTTACAGAGAGACAAGAAGAGAATGGTACATTAGTTCTGGAGCACAAGTCCTGTATCTCTTTCTCCTAATTGTACGAAAATACTCTTCCTTTGTTCTTCTTTGCTTCACCCTTGATTCGGAGCCAGTATAGTATAGCAGAAAGAAACTGGCTATTGGAAAATTTTTTAGCTGCGCTGTTTGCTCGGCCTGCAATGGGCAGGCTATCTTCCTATTCTGAGACTGCTTAGTCACCTGTAAAATAAAGGTAATCCCTTTGGGGGACTCTGCTAAAAGGACTGCTTGAGATGCCAAAAAGTAAGAAGCCAACAAATATTTTTATTTTTGATTCCTTGAATATCTGAAACAGCTAATTATTTTCAAAAGATGAAAATGACTAAAATTTTTAAAGAGCAATCATTAATTTTCCTTTATTCTCCAACCTTAGTATGTTTGCTTTCTAAAGAGATTGGAAAAGTAAATCTGATAAATAGGGGCAATAACTCAAACATGTAAAAATTAAGGTAAGAGCTGCTCTTCTCCCCTGCAGTTTTATATATGCTTGATCCCGTTCTTTTTTACTTTCCAAATTTTCCTCCTAGAACTGGTAAATATATAATTTCCTCAGAAAATTGCTTAATACTTAATATGTCATGAATATTTGATTTCATTTTCTCTGAAATCCATTAGAATAAATAGAATTTAAGTGTGTGTATACATGTATGTTTCAGAATGCACTCTATTCAGTAATAATTCTGGCTGTCATCTAAAAACTCTTATTTAGGGCTGTACAAATCAGAAATAGTCCAACTATGGCTCAGAAATCTTTCCAGAGGGAAAATACTTTGTAATTCCAACTATCTGTTACAACTGATTATAGTTACATGTTTTATACAGGAAAACTATTTTTTTCCATAAATAATATTCCCATTCATGAAATATTTACTGAATACCTAATATAGATCTAGATCTGTAATCATTGCATGGTATATTATATTGAACAATAAATATCCAATCTTTTTTTTTTTTTGAAACAGTCTTCTCTGTTGCCCAGGCTGGAATGCAGTGGTGCAATCTCGGCTCACTGCAACCTCCACTTCCCAGGTTTGTGATTCTCCTGCCTAAGCCTCCCAAGTAGCTGGGATTACAGGCGTGTACCACCACACCTGGCTAATTTTTGTATTTCTGGTAGAGATGGGGTTTCATTATGTTGTCCAGGCTGGTCTTGAACTCCTGGCCTCATGTGATCTGCCCACGTTGGCTTCCTAAAGGGCTGGGATTACAGGTGTAAGCCACTGCGCCCGGCCGAATATCCAACCCTTAACATACGTAAACATGATCTCTCCATTCTTGAAGCTAAGCTTAGTTTAATGGGGGAAATGGACATTAATTCAGAAATCATATGCACAAATATAAAACTATAATTTTGACAAGTGTTAAAAGAAGGAGGTTCACAGCTTATGAAGATTATACTTTTCAGATATGACTTGCAATATAGGTCAGGGAAAGTTTTTACAAGAACATGATTTTGACATGATTTGAGTGTTGTGAAAGTTTAACTAGGTGAATGGTAAAGAAAAAAGCAGAAATAGCAGCATGTTCAATGACCTTATTATGCAAGGGGGCATTCTAAATTTAAGAACCAAAGAACTGGTCACTGTGTCTACAGGGAGAGAATGAAGAGTCATGGTCCTAGATGAAGCAGGAAAGTTTGATATGGTCTATACCTTGTAGGAACTTTCAGGTTGTTTCTGTTATATATTGCAGCATAACAAACCATTCTATAACTTAGTGGCACAAGTCAATAACTATTTTATTTTGTGCTTATGGGTATCAATACTTGTATATCGGTAATTCAGAAATAGCACAGTGAGGTTGGCCCTCCTCTGCTACACTAGATCTGGAGCTTCAGCTGGAATTACTCAAATGAATAGAGGAGGAAATAACTGGGCCAAGAAGATCAACTTACAAAATGGTTTCATTTCCATATCTAGCAACCGAGTGTATATGGCTGAAAAATAACTCAGCTGGGACTGTCAAACAAAATGTGTACCTGTGGCCTCTCCAGCATGTCAGTCTTAGGGTTGTCCAGCTTCTCACATGGAAGCTTAGCATTCCAGAAGCAAATATTATACAAACAAGAAGGTTGCATGACCTTATGTAGTCTAGTCTTGGAAGCTATGTAGTGTCATGTCTACTGTGCTTTATTGGGTGAAGCAGTCACAAGCTCAACTAGGTTCAAGGGGAGGGAATATAGACTCCAGCTCTTGACGGAAGGATAGCCAGAGAGTTTGTGGCCATGTTTAAGAACCACACATGGCAGATGTTAAGGAGTCATTACTTTTATCCCAAGAACATTGGTTATGGAATAAGGAACAGATTAGAGAGGAACTGAAGTGTAGCCAAGTGAACAAGCTGAGTGTTAAATAAAGCAGTCCAGGTAAGAATTATCACTAGCTGGGACCAGAGTGGTATTGGTAGAGATGATGAAAAGTGATTAACTTTGAGAAATATTCTGGAGGTTAAGTCAGGGTACTTGGTGATGAATTAGGTAAGAAAGGTGAGAGGAAGAGAGGTGACAAGAATAAGTCTCAGATTGTTTGGTTTATACAGTTGGGTGGATAATAGAGCCCTTTTCTGAGATTAGGAATAGAACTAGGAATAAGACAAGAGAGGAGGATAATGAGTTTATTTTGAGAACAGGAAATTTGGGATAACTTTGAAACATCCAAAAGGAGACATTAATTATATGGTTATGGAAAAGAGAAATTGAATAATCTTACATTGTATTATATCACCTAAATTGGTTATGGTAGGAGTGCATGATTCAGATGGTACTCAATGAGCCATCAAATGTTGTTTGAGCAACTACTATGTGAATGCAGGTATAGCAGGAGAGGCATTACAGATGTATTTCTTCCCTTGAAGAAGTTACTGTTTAGTTAGGTTAGCATCAATGGGAACACAGAATGTTAAGAAACAAATAAATTATAACAATTAAGACAACATTGTATGGTAGTGGTTTGGAGTTGCAAGGAGGCCTAGGATAGCCTACTATGTGGAGAAGGAGCCAAATTCCATTGGGTCATCTGAGGACATAGCTGTGTTACAGTGTATATGCACAGGTGTTCAGTGATAAACCTGTTATATAATAAGAATTCAGAACACCTGTTCAGAGCTGATTTATGGTTAGATAAATTGTCATAATGACATGATGTTATTTGCAATAGTGTGTTTGTGTTTGATAGTTGATAAAACCTAGATGATGCTTTTAGGTTGTTACTCCCCTCCCAGTCTCTCCAATATAACCTGTTCATGACACTTAGGGAATTTTAATGCTAGGACAATTTTAGAAGGAACTCTTAATGAGGGATCCAAGCATCTCTCAAAATCTGATCCTCTCCAATCTTCTTGTGCCTTTCCTGTGAAATAAATCACATTTTGCAGAGATTCTTGAAATTGTATAAATGACCCTGCGACAGGAGAATGATGTGTTATCAAATAGAAGATGCAGGTAATAAGTTCTAGTGCAGTGGAGGTTGTGACAGGTTATTGGGTCATTACACTGACTAAGTGTGCCATGAGCAGAGTTTAACAAAATGAAATAGAAGACAATGGAATAGAAAATAACAGAATGGAACCAGTGGAGTATAATACAATGTATTGAAACGCATTGCTATTATTACTATACACACAATACATTTAGATGGACTAAAGCGGATATGTAAGCTTTCATTCCATTAAAAGTTAAGAAAGAAACAACAAACAGGCTAAACAATGCGCCAGATTTGCAGGTAGCATTGCCTTAATGTGTTCCATGTGGGATTAATATATAATCCAGCTAGCACCACCAGATGCATTAAACATCTTGCAATCTTTGATTTCCTATTATTCATTTGGGGATTCCCCTAAATTTTATATTTATATATATTTATGATATCAATAAACTCAAAATTTCTGTTAATATTATGTTTTAATTTTTATACATTATAAGGAAAAGTATTGCTTTATATAATGTATCAAGATCCCTAACAAAATGGTGATATTTCAGGGCAGGACATTATTTTAGTCTTATTTGTATGCCTAGTATCCAGCTCAACGCTTGAAGACTTGTGTTAGTTTAATACATGTTTGTTATGGCAATGAAATAAGTGAATTTATTCATTAATAAGGTACTCAGACAATTATTTTGTTTAATCTTTTGGTTTCAATGTAAGAGAAAAAAAGCTGGTTCTTAAGGGGACTGGCATGCTCTTGTAGAAGCTCTTCCCCCCTGTGATGAAAAATGGGTAAAGCCTGGCTTCCTGGCAACTCATTATTCTCTTACTTCAGATCTCCTGCCCCAGGCTTCAGGCTGGTCCTTTGAGAACATTACTCTGGTCTTCTGCTCAGTTGTGTAGAATCATGCCACGGTTTTCCATGTGAATAATAATAATGATGAATAGTAACCAATGAACCTGAAGTTATCTGGCCTTCAACTTGCTCTCCAGTAATCAGGTTTTGTTTAGAAAACCATCTTTATACCTGGTGGGCCCACCTCTGTTCATCACCTTCAGGGATGGATCAGTAAGAATGGGGCCTTGTGGTAGAGCCCCCATGTTATACTGAGTTGCTTTGGCCTGTGGTGTTGGGCATCAGAACTGGCTCTATGATGAAGAGAAGTAGACAGCACCTGCCATAGCGTGATTTCTAGGGTCCCAAGAGAGTCCATCTATCCTAACTCATTATTTATACATATTTTATCATTATACAGTTATGTAAGAGAATTTTCTTAATCTTGTTATTTGTTTCTGTTATCATTCTTAGAAAAGTCTCTGCTACACAGTGAAATGTTAGAACTTGGTGGGGCAAAGATTAGAACAGAATTCCTAGGCCTGGTATTCCATGACACTTTCTCATCTACGTAGGACTAATAATCCTAAGTAAAATCTTCTCATCATGGCTACTTCCCAAATCTAAGTAATAAAGTCAGTGAATTCCTCTAAAAGGTCACCTTTATAATGCACCTGCCACCTGAGAAAGATCTCAACTTTCTTGTCTGGCTTACCAGCTCAGAGGATTTTTATCAAATTAGCCATTTTTCATTTTGGAGGTAGAGATTGGCAATGGGAGCCTCAGTAGAGAAAAATACTTACACGTCCTCAAATACAACAGATCACATCCTCCATATCCAAATATCTCAGTAATGCCCCTGCCCTTTTAGCCTTATTTTGAACTCAAATATTGGAGTTTTCTTTCTTTTTAAAAAATACTAAACCCGTTTTTAAATTTGTTTTCACAGGGGGATCAGTTGCACAAGTTTGTCTAAATATTATTCACCAAATAATTGTAAAGAATGCCTCTGGGACCTTAGGACAATTTTAGGGGCCTGAATTCTCAGAATATCAAAGAAAATAATTACATTTTGGAGGTGGAAATATAAGGGAACTCATTTGTCTAAAACGTTCATCGGATAACATGTGGAAACTATACCTTTTGAGATTAGAAATAAGAATTTGACATTTTAATTGGTATTCCTTGTGTTCATTGGGTTAAGATTTCTCAAAATATCAATCTGTTTTAGTGACAGAAATTTCAACTAGATCAAAATGACAGGGTTTGCAGCAGAACTATAAATCTGGCAGTACTTATGTTCAGGTTCCTTCCTACAGTGGTAGTAATTTGCTTTTATGTCAGACAATCTCAAGGATATGGTCATAATGGGGTTCTAGTGAGTTGTTGGGAATCTGTAGGACAAAATGGAACATGAATTAGCTGACATTTTCCCTGCTGAAGTATCGTTCTTATTTGATCAAATGTTGATAGATTAGCAAGAAGGGGAAAACAGCTGGGCTTTTGGAACTGGATGTGTGTTAGTCTACCAGACTTATTTCTTTACTATCTCTTTGAAATGGCTTGAAGGAGTGTCGGCTCCTAATATTTAAATTATTTAGGGTTAACACTTATTTGAATCTAAGTTCTTGGGATGAGAGAATGTAAAGAGGGAACATCAGGGAACCTGAGAATCAGGACATTTCTTCTGTTTTTGAATGTTAAAATTGTTTTGGGGAGAGATTTTTTTTTTTTTTGAGTTTTGGAACTTCCTGTAAAGAAAAGTCAGAGGTTTTGTCAGACTCACTAATATTATAAAAATTCAGACTCAATTGGGACAAAGTAGATTGAGCTGGCTCTTCTTTAAATAATTGCATGTAATTTTTACATGTTTTAATTTCTGCATATGTTTTTATACTAATATGTTCAATAAACAAAAAATATTTTTTAGTCTACCATGTACCTGATACAATAAAGGGTCTTGCAATTATATAACTAAACCTATTTTCATTGTACATATCCCCGTGATATGGAGAGAAATGAATAACTTACCGAATTTCTCAGAGTGTGTGCAGTATCCTATTTTGTTTGTATTTTTGTTATTTGTGCATATTTTATTATTATAGAGTTATGTAAAAGAATTTTCTTTAACACATTATTTGCATTCATTGCCATCCTTAGAAAAGTCTCTGCTACACAGTGAAAAGTTAGAACTTGTGGGGCAAAGATTAGAACATGGCCTCTTATATTTTTAAATGAAAGCTTTTGTTATAGAGCTACTTTCTGTATAATACCATGGAGGAAGTAAACCTCTTAATAGATAATAAATGAGAAAACGTTCCGGCAGAGGACACACATCATTTAAAACTGCTATAATAGAATGGGAATTCTAGTTAGAGATGGCAGATTGCAAACATACATTTAACTCCTCTTCCCTCTGATGTTAGCTATGACAAAGGATTTTTAAAAAGACATCATTCTGAAGGGCAAAGAGAGAGAAGATAACCCAACAATGAAATGTTCAGAAGCTAGAAAACAAATGCTTATTGGTAATGACTTAGCAGACATGGCAAAATTAAATCCTAAGCTTGAAGTATGGAAAGCTATTAAGCAATAGAATATCTATGGGTGGAATAGACCTCCCAAAGTGTCATAATTTGGAAGGACCAGATACCTTTGGAAATGATGACGAAAATGGGGTTAAAACCAGGAAGTTTGAGAAACGGATCAGTGTGTCTTCCTCATCTCCACATTCCAGGAGATTCTCTCCCTAGTCTTTAATTCTCTGAAAAGAATTAAACAAGTTGGGTGATTGACTGTGTAGATATTTGCATTGTGGAAAATAAACTTAAGGAAATCACCAATAAAAATACAAAAGATCTGATAGGATTGAAATTGTAATCAATGTCAGTAATTAATTCACCATAAAGGAAATACCAGGAGAGCTAAAATCAATTAAAGAGATGTCTACCTTATTGATAAATGAGAGAAATCAAAATTATATCAACCCTGAAATACCACTTCAAACTCAGATTGGGAAAAAAATGTATTGTCAACTGTTGAGAGGTAGTAGAGAAATGGAAATTCTCTTGTTATGCTAGTGGGATGTTAATGAGTATGTTCAATTTATAAGGAATGTGGCATTTCCTAGACAATGAAGTCCAGTGTAGTCAAATCTATCCCACATGTGTAACCTTAAGAAACTCATACACTGATACATGGAGATATTCACAAGAGTATTCATTAAGGATTTGTTTGTTCTAGCAAAGTTGAAATCTGTCTTGTCCACCAAATGAAAAGAAGAATGTGCCTGTCCTTGAATATGACACAGTTTTTCCTGAAGTAACTTTAAATAAATCTCGTTAAACATTACAAATATGAAAAGTAGGTGACAAAATGAGACATATAGCACAATCCCAATTACTAAAGTATGAGTATTCAATACAGAATATGGGTCTGTAAGAAAACTAGTGGATGTTAGAAATGGAACTGCAGGTGCAGGATAAATGAGAAACACTGATAAATAATGATAGTGACTTATTAAATAAGGATAATCATTAGCACAATTCTCAGTCTCTGGAATCCTTAAGCAAAGGACAACAAAAAGCAAGCCACAAAGGGTAATCAGAAGTAAGGAGAAAAGTCAGCACAGTATCTGACACAAAGTAGTTGCTCAATAACTGCTTCCTGAACAAACGAATAAATAGATAAATTTGTGAATGAGCAAATTTAAAAAGAGTGAATAATATATGTTTAATGTGCCATAACTTTATTATATGGAAGAGGAAGTAGGTACAAATATAAAATGCAACCAAGGAGCATTTTTTTCCTATATAATTTAAATAGATATGCACTACAATGATTGATAATTGATTAGGACTGGGGATTTAGTTATGATTATTTATGAAACTGAGGGGAAAATGCGGAATTGATTTAGATGATGCTGATTGTGCTGAAAAAGCATGATGTTGGTTGGAATTCCATTAATTACATGCGTTCCTGACCATCCTAGGGGCCCTTAGGTCTAATCATAAAAAAAGGAGACTATGATCAATTTAGAAATCTCTCTAAGGCAAACATATTTCAGTGGGAAATACATTTTCCTATCTACAATGTTTGGTTCAGCATAATTAACATGAATAATTCAGGACAATTTCCTGATAGTTATTATATTTGAGAGCTTAGCTGGATCCTAACTGCCTTCAAAATGTAGTCAGAATGTAAATTTCTCAGGACAGAGTGGGAAGTAGGTAGTTTGATTAAAATGTAATACATATTTTGAATTAACAATATTCAGGGTCTTAACAAAATCATCTTAACAATATTATTTTATGAAAATACATTTGCATAATTGTTGCAATGGCATCGCCCTCTCTTCCTAACTCTCTCCCCAAGCCACCTAACATATTTAATTTCTCTGTCAATCAATAAGCTTTCATGGAATGGAACATAGTTTATTTTGTAGTTCATTTTAAGTTTAATGCCAGCTAAATGAGGGAGTGTGGTTTTAACCTAAAGAAAGTACACAAAAGCTCCACTTTTATAGAAATGAGAATGTTTGAATCAATTACTTGTACTGGGTCATGTTTGTCACATTTACATTATACAGCAAGACCTTTACCTTTGTGAACCTCTGATTTGGTACTCTTTCATCGTGTATTAAACCCAGAAAAGGCATTAGGTTTTATGATGCATTGTAGGAGAGTGGACTTTATATGTGATAGTGTGATTTTTATTTTTAAAATTTCATACTCTCTGAGTCAATTTGAAATATTTTCAGTACAAACAAAACATCTAAATGAGACTTCTTGATGGCAAATAAGAACGAAACTGCAACTAAGTTCCTTCCCAAATTCAAAGAGGAGAAGATTTTCTTTCTTTGTCATCGTATATTTTGTGTGACAACAGTTAGCCCTGGCCACAGAGAAATAACTGTTCTGATGTGGTCCTGGAGAGCCCAAGGGGAGTCTGGGACTATTTGAGGGTATTTGCTCCAGATGGCAACAATGGGGTGAGTAGAAAGGGAGAACGGCCAGAGACAGGGGTATCAGCTGGTGGTCCATTGAGATCAGCCCAGTAAACAATGAGGTTACCCATTTAGACCAGTGGCTCTTAACCTTTTTGGACTCATGGGTCTTTGTAATCTGATCAAAACTGTATTCCTCAAAATACACTTATTCTCATCTCTGCTTTCCTGTTCCATGGAACTTTTCCTGTTCCATGAACTCTTAGGGAAAAAAATGAAAGAAATGAAAGAAAATGTAAGCCCTTGGTATCTTATTTTCAACTGAGTCACCTTAGAACTATATGGTTCTATAGCTGATTATCTAAAAGACTATCTGTGTTCTAGTCCAGCTTCGTCATTTACGAGTTTTCGGTCACTGGGTAACTCACTGTCTTTAAGCTTCAGTTTCCTCAATTATGTAATGAAGTTAATAATAGTACCTACCATATAGATGTTATTTATTACTTCATTATCATTATTTATGGTGTTTCATAGATATAGCAAAATTTTTAAAAACCACCTTTAATTCTGAGTCATTTATATTGTTTATAATTATTTGTCAGAGTAAACAATGTGATAAAACAAATTACCTTCATTACTCTTATCAAACTATACAGATATATTTTTGTGTGTATATATACATATATATTATATGTATGCTTGTGTACATATATGTATGCGTTTATGTGTGTGTTTACACACACACATGCACACACACATATATATATGTCTTTACTTCTTAAATTATTTCCTTTCGATGAGAGCTTTTCCAAAAATGAAATTGATTCATGGAAGTGAATTAAATGTGCTATTTAGGATATTTTGTGCCAGATATATTCTAATTTAGATTCTTTCTACTGGTATATGAGAGTCTTTCCTCCAAATCTTTTCCAAACATTAACTAGTGTTATACTTTTAAATCTTGCTAATACTATAGTTAAAAAAATTTTTTAACTACATTCATTTCTCTGATATATTGGAAACTGGCATATTTTTGTGTGCAAAATTAGCTACTTACATTTTTTCTCTAGAACATTTACTGTTTGTATTCTTAGTCTTTTTTTCCCCGTGTGGAGTTCATCTTTTCTTTAATTTGGGAGAACAATTTGTCTGCTAAAGTTATCATTAATTATTCTCATATATACTGAAATCACGTTTCACAGTTTATACTTTGTCTTTCTTTTTATAGTATTTTCTTAAAAAGCATACATGTATTTTAAGGTTTACAGAAAGTATATTGATGTTTCTTTTATGGCATTAACCCATATTTACTACTGGAACATTTTTGGTTTCATTTTTATTAAAAAGTTTATAATCTGTCTGTAGTAAATTATGAGTTGGGATCTAACTGACATGAAGTATAATTTTTATCATACCATAAAATCTTAAGAGACACTTTCTATTTTGGAGTTATTTTAGATGCATAGAAAAGTTACAAAAGTAGCATGGAGAGTCCTTATTATATCCCTTATCCAGTTTCTATTAGTGTTAACATCTAATTCAACCATAGTTCATTTGACAAAATTTAAAAAATTAACATTGTCTAATGTTATTAACTAAATTATAAACTTTGTTCAGGTTTCTTTGGTTCCATTTGAATACTTTTCATTCTCTTTTATATGTCTATCTATTCCTATGTCAGCACTGCAATGTTTTCATTGTTGTTAATTCATACATTATTTTAACATCTGTAAAGCAAAGCCAAATTATTAGTCTTAAAAAATTTTGCTTGATTATTTTAGAGAGTATGTTTATTCTTCCCAAATGAATTTTAAAGTTATGGAGCAAGGTTTAAGAAAATTTAGTATAGATATCTTGTTTTTCCTAATTAAATATTAATTCTGGGAAGATTAATATGTTTGTTTTCCTCAATTCACATATTTTGAGTCTTTGGCACAGCATTCCCTCTACTCTCTTTCATAGGTGTGAAGGAACTTATCTATTTTGTTTGATGAGGTCCAGTCCCTCTTGTCCTAATGTTTTATGGAGGAAACACTTCCGGTTCCTCTCTCTGTAGTTTGGGCATAGCTGACTTCACCCTATATCTCTTTTTTTGAATATTTTAACTTTTAGTTTCGATCAGGGGTACATGTGCAGGTTTGTTATATAGGTAAACTAGTGACTCAGTGGTTTGGTGTACAGATTATTTTGTCACCCAGCTACTAAGCATAGTTTAACAACTGTAAGCATACAGTTTTGGGGTTCTTTTTTGAACCTCTCTCTCCTTCCAGCCTCCTCCCTCAAGTAGGCCCTGTGTCTGTGGTTCTCCTCTTTCTGTCCATGTATTCTTAAATCTCTGCTGCTGCATTCATCTTAGACTAATGGTTTGGGTTTTAGTGAATTTCTCTGATGTGATTTCCAAAGTATTATGCATTAAGTTGAACACAATCAGGTCCAGGTAACAGACCACGAAAAAGAACAATCTCTCTTGTTTATTTTCGAAGTTTTAAAATAGGTAGTTCCGCTGTATAACCAAAGACCCAGAGTCAGACTGTTCATTAACATCTTTTTGTACTACTGCTTTCAGGCTTTTGTACTTGTGTATGCCACCATGCTGTCCAGGGTGTATGCTGTAGTTCCATGCAATGTGTTCTCACATCAGTATCTCAAGCAGAAAAAAAGGAGGTATTTAGAAAAAAGCCCTCATTTTTTTCTCATTGGTCCAAACTGGGTCACATGGTCACTCTTAACTAACCATAATGGAGATTAGGGGAAAAAGTTCCTGGAGAAGGGAATGTATCCCCCATGACTGGTTAGATTAACCTTGGGTCTGGGAGCAATAAGAGTTCTATTAACAAGTAAAATAGAGAGCAACCAATATTGGACAAATTATAGCTGCTGGTGTCTCTGAGTAAATATATTTTCTTTAATGTACACTCTTCTAATGAGAAACTGCCTTAAATAATAGACAGCCCCTATTCTATTTCGACTTTCACTCCTAACTGATTCTTAACATGTCTCACTTAGGTATGCTATTTTAATTTAGGTCCTGGTTTTGCAGGTTCAGCTTGAAATGTCTTTTTCTGACTGGGCATGGTAGTAGCTCACATCTATAATCCCAGCACTTTGGGAGACAGAGGTAGGAGGATCACTTGAGGCCAGGAGTTGGAAACCAGCCTGAGCAATATAGCAAGAACCCACCTCTACCAAAAATAAAAGTATAAATATAAAAATTAGCAGGGTATGGTGGAGCATGTCTGTAGTGCTAGCTAGTGGGGAAGCTGAGGCAGGAAGATCTCTTGAGCTCAGGAGTTCCAGGTTATAGTTAGCTAGGATTGTGCCACTCTCCTCTGGCCTGGGCAATTGAGCAAGACCCTGTCTCTAAAAAATAAAAAAATAGAACGTAAATATAAATTAATTAATTAATAAAATAAATGTTTAAAAAATAAAAAAAAATTTATTCTTCTGATACTAATTTAACCTCTCTGGAACATCCAAATTGTGACGACTTTAATTTCAAATTTCTATGTGCCCACTTTTCAATTGCTACAGAGGATTAAAAAGATGATAAGATTCTTCACACTACTAGTTTTCTAGCCACAGTTTTTACAATAATCAAGACTTTAGAATCAACTGTCAGTTTATATTCTAAGCATTTTTTATTGATATTAGGAATGTATACTTAGACTGTATACCTTGCATTTTGAGAGGTGTTTCTTACTTCATTATAGAAAGTAAATGGGAGACATCAAGAGAAGAGCTTTGTATCCTTCTCTCTGAGAAGTTCCTCATTTATTATTACTACTGATAAAGGTTAATTTTGAGAAAAATCACTTAGTAAAAGCATCAATTGCATCTTCTAACTGAATGTCAAAATTAAGCAGAATTAATGACCCAATCACAAGCAACATTGGACCATAGAAGCACCCTTCATAGAAGCAGCAGAGTCGATCTATGGAAAAGCAGATTAGAAAATAATCTTCCATAGGCAGCTTACTCCCAAGAGGAAGAGGAAAAAGCCAACCCATGCATCTTCATTTAACTGTACCAAGTATTCCAATCAGAGAAACCACCACATTTCTCTGGGATAAAAAGAGTAATGGGATAGAGTAAGGGCACCAAGAACACAGATTGCATTTGTCTACTGATAAGGGGAATATTCACACGTGGAGAAAGGCATTCTCCCCCAAATTCTGTTATAAATGTATATATATATTACACACACACACACACACAGACACATATACATATATATATGCATATTCCTTACCTTGTTTCTTCAGAAGCCAGTTTCCTCCTTCTTAATGGTACATTTCTCCAAATTTCTTATTTCAGAAGTAAGAAATATTATATGTCTATATGAATATATATACAATTATAATGTATTTATTACACACATTCACACACACAATTGATATGACCGCAAATTTAATGGAGACATTACAGTATTTCTCATATAGCCATTGAGAATAACTACTCCAAACCCTTAAGCTCACATAACGTAAGGCCCAAGGACTTGCCTGACCTCCCCAAATTTGTTTTCCAATTAGTGAAAAACTTGGACCAGGACCTGTGATGATCCTTCTCGGGGTAGTGCTCTTCTCACAATAGAATTTGGTGCTTCTTATAGTAACTATTAATAACTAATAACACTGTCTTTAAAACACATGAGTGAATTACTGTTCCAACACTTTTAGTGCTGCCATTTTCAGGTTGTATTATATATTTATTTGTTTCATCCACATGGTCATATAGTCATACTCCTCTGTTTCTAATTGTCCTGTGGCAGAGGTCTAGTATGTAGAGGAGGAAAGCTGGTGTTATTTTCCAGGGCTGTGAAACTTAGTGCACGGTTTTAAAAATCAGATTCATGCTTAATATTATATCACTATAGGAGATAAGAAAATAAATCCACTCTTAGATACATCTGCTTACTACAAAAAACATATTGACTAAAGTAATCCCACATTTTTAAGAAACATCTAGCATTGAAATAGTGATAATGTCTAATATTGATACAATTTGCTGAGCGAAACTTGATTGAAGCATTTGGGCAAGGACATGTAAGCCCACGGCTCTAATGCAACAATCTTGGAAGTGATTGAGACAACAGGAAATGGCTTCTTTTGGAAATAAGCTGGAAGGAAAAGTGTCAGTGGGAAGCAGGCCCCAGCTTTAGACAGAAACAAGAGAAGAACTCATGGTGAGGGGCCTGAAGCCGGGTCATAGGTCAGGGCTCCTATAGTATTTATGCTGCTCGTTCTGAGGATTCTTTGGGAATTTACCCTAGAAACATAATTGAAGTTGGAGCCCAGAATTAGGCAGTCTCTTTTTTGAAGAATTACAAAATATATTTCATATCGAGGTTGTGTTGGAGCCACTTCTTACCCCCTTTATCAATAAAATGGGCTTTTTCTAGAGACCCTCATTGCCAGAATGAATAATTGGTGCCCATTCTTTCCATTTTTCTCCTCCAGCTTCTCCCTTGCCTTGTAACATTGCCTTATTCTCCTAGCTAACCCAAAGAACACTGGAATTTTTATATCTTTCTTTCTTTCTTAATGTCTTTCTCTGGCCTTCTCAGCTGTTCACACTTCTCAGTGTTCACTCGTCTTCCCAGAGCCAACTTAAATCTTATCGACCCATCACACAGGTATCAGTTAGGTGTTTGCAGATGCAAATAACAGAAACCCAAACACAAAATAGAGTGTTAGTTCACATAGGTCGATGCTGAGAGATCAGGCAGGTTTTACAATTGGGTGGATCATGAACTGAAGCACATCTTAAAGGACTCAGGTCTTTGGTTTCACTCCACTCTGTTGTCTGCTTCTTATGGTTGTTGTTTAAGAGTGAGGAAAAACTTGGGAGGCTGAGGCAGGAGAATGGCGTGAACCCAGGAGGCGAAGCTTACAGTGAGCCGAGATCGCACCACTGCACTCCAGCCTGGACAACAGAGCAAGACTCCATCTCAAAAAAAAAAAAAAAATGAGTGAGGAAGAACTGTTCCTGAAGATGACATCCAATGTCTTCTTTTAAGTCAATGGCCAGAATCTGTCATGTGCTCGTTTCTGAACTAATGCCTGATAAGAAAGATGGCACTATCCTTAGATTAGAGTTGCCAAATCTTGGTGTTATTCACTTTTGTGGCCAGATAATTCATTTATGCAGAGCTTTCTCATACATGGTAGGAGGTTTAGCACCATCCTTGGATGCTATCTGCTGAACACCAAGTCTCCTTCACTATGTGACAACCCAAAATGTCTGTTGGAGTTATCAAATGTCTCCATTTGGCAAAATTGTCCTCAGAACTGCAGCTTTAGACCAATAAAGTTAATCCCTCAGGGTAAAGGTGAGCTTGTGGTACCCAGCTCCATAAGACAGAGGTGGCTACTCTATTAACAACAACAACAAAAGTTTCTTTGAACAATTAATTAGAGGACAATGGTGATGTGTGGCTAATGAACAATGTAAATTACATGGTTAAATCAGCTCCTGTTTTAATATTGCTGATGATCAATCCAGGATAAGCCTGACACTCCTCAGTTAGGTTGCTATCCATTCTGACTGGCTATGGAAGGGGAATTTCAATAAGGAGAATGGCCTGAATAAAAAGAAGGAGGCCTTGCTTCTGTGAAAGTATCTCTTGTCTGTCCTTTACCATGGCTGCTCAAAGAGACCACAGTCCTACAGCTTCTACTGCCTGGACAGAAGAAGCAGTGCTCAATTAACTACATTAGCACATCACTGTTAGCATGTGAGATTTGTCAGGAGTTGCAGGATTTTCACAACATTTGCTGTGAGTTGGGGAACCTTGGAGTAAACTGAGCATCTTTTGAACAAATTGGTTCACTTGGTGGCACTTGAATGGACCTGTCCTCATATGCATCTGTCTGTTGAAATGCCCAATAGCAGAACTTACCATGCTGCCTTCCAAATCTTTGGCTACATCCCTCATTTCAGTGTAAAGAAGTCCTCTGCTCCTCAGGAAACCATGAATGATACAGAAGATGTCCTCTAAATTCCTTTACCATGAAGATGACAAGCAGAAGATAAATGTTAATTAATTTGGAGTTTACTGGAACATAGCTCTGGATAAACCCAGCTCTCAGCATGTGGAGTATCATTACATGCTGGCATTAATATCTTTCTTTTGTGAGCCCTTCCTGGGCATTGGCTTGGTTATCTGGGGCACGGATTTCTGTTTTAATGTTAGCAGGTGCAGGAATCAAGTTGCTTTCCTCCAGACTTAACACCACTTATATAACACAATGATGATCCTGTTATTTTAAATGAAGCAACGGTCTCAGATAAAGGAGGATTTGACATGACAAATTTTTAGCTGACAAGGAATGGAGTTCCAAATATGTGCATTTATCCATCTATTCACACACATTTATTTATCAGGCATTTTGTAAGTTCCTAATGGCACATTGATGTTTAAAGTAAAATTTCAGCCATCAAGGAAATCAGGGCCTAACTGGGTGAAAGAATGTGCAGAAAAATTATTGAAGTAGGCTGTAAAAAGTGTCATAAGAGAAATGGACAAAGTGTGAGAGAACAGAGGCAGCAAACTTCTAAAAGCAATCTATGGTCCAATTCCTACCAAGAAACAGGTTACATTCAAAGAGTTTACTAACAAGAGCTTAGTGGAGTGATTACTTACAGAACCATGGGTTGGATTTGGGAAACAAACTTGAATAGCAAAGTAGCCAGGTACTAGCAACAGTGGAAGCCCAAGGGCCTGAAGAGATCAGGAGAACAACATTACTAGAACTCACAAACACTGTAGCCATTGGGAAAGAGCTGTCCAGGGCACTTGAGATTGTGGGTAGAAGAACAAGAGAAACATAGTGCTGCCAAAACTGTAGTTCTGGGTGAGGTGGTGGTGCGCAGAATAAATATCCTAATCTTTCTCACTTCATGCCTTCCGAATTGGTGTTGCTACCTCTCATGGGCTGTTGCCAACTAGAAAACAGGGCAGGGTGATGTGTTCTATAGAAGCAGCCTCTTGGTAAACAAAGAAAGACAAAAAGGGCAAAAATGGAACATATATTTAGTACCAGTAGGGTGGAATGCATAGAAAAGGTGCTATTTGTTGGGTCCCAGTAAATGAAACCAGGTTGCGAAGATCTTTGGGTTCTCATCTCACTTCATTTAGTAGAGATAAGAAGACATTGGCAGACCGAAGAAAATGTGGTTTCTTTCTTTAGCTTTTTCCCTCGTTACATTAGGGTTTCTGCAGAGAGACTCTATGCATGTGTGTGGGCCTGCACATGCATATATGCCTGTGTTTGCAGGTGTGTGTGTGTTCCCGTCTCATTTGCATAAAGAAAAATTTTTCAAAACAGCTTTACTATGACCAGAATAAAATTAAGGTTTTTAATATTATTTTAAAAAGTAAAGTAGAAGCAAATGCTACAACTACTAAAAAAAAATTTAATTTTAAATAAAGTTACTGACCAGGAGAGAAATTTGGTGGATTAGGACAATAAATAGTTTACTAGCAGGGTTTTCATAGCGGGACTTTTAAGCAAGTTCATAACCATACAAAAATGCGAAGCGCTGCTTTATAGACTTTGAGATCCCTAGAGAATGCCTAACAGACTAGGAAGTCTAATATCAAAGCAGATATCAGTTTTCTGTTTCTTACATCACAGCTCATGTTGATCAGAGATGCCCATATATTTCAGGTCCTCATTAAAACTAAGGTGGCTTAGTATGCTCTCTGATAATGTAATTTTGTCCCTGCTCCTATTTCATCTGGGCTCCAGACAACTGAGGTTTTTAAAAGATGCTTGGAATAATTGGCCAGATACTTCTGTATTTCCAAAAGTGTTTACAATTAGGTTGGCTTTTTTCCCTTCAAGCTTAGTTGAAAAAATGACAAAGGATGAGCTGTTTGTGTATCATTAATCTGTATCCTCGTTAACTAAAGTAAGATCTTTAGTCAAAAGGAAGAGATTAGGCTAATGATGGTTTCTGGCTGTTTGATTGTTTATCACTCCTTTTGTCATTTTTCACCCTCAACATCCCATTGATTGAGCCAATTGTGAATACAGGCAATCAATAAAACTCCAGGTGCCATGATTTGGCACTTCTCTTGCATATATTATGTGAGATGGGGGAAATGAGACTATAGCATATTTCATCAATAAAGAGTTTAGGAAAATTTAGAAACACACACACACACCGCAAAACATTGGAAAATTTGCAAGCCAAACATAATGCAGTTGTGTTTTGTGGGTGTATATTTGTGTAGGATTATGAATTAAACAGTATTTTGGCAGAATAAACATGCAATATGTATCCGGAGGAAGTATATATTAGTCTTACACAGACTATATATCCTAACTTATATTCTATTGGCATCCATTTCACCTGTAGACTATGTGTACATGGGTGCTTTGAGCAAATGACAAGTTTTGAATAGTTTTAACAGATCTTATTCTTTTTTACATATTACAAGAAAGGAAAAAAATGACAAAATCACTTCTCTTGTTTTCAAAAATATTAGTAAGCATTTGATAAGCATGTTATTCAATAGTCAATATGCAATACAAATACATAGTTCCTCTCCACATGAAAATATAATGATTTTAGAGAAAATCAGAACCACTAGACATATGCAAATCTCAATTAGAAAATATTTTAAATTATTAATAATTTGAAAAATGAATTTCTTAACTTTGAGTATAACACATGTTGTAAATTTAGTTGTAAATGAGTGCTAATTGACAAAAGTTAAGCAAATGGAAAGAAAATCAGCAAGCTTACATAGTTTATAATAAACATGAAAAACTTTTTAGCTTATAAAAGATTAAATGTTGGAGTTCACCAATTGAAATAAATTATCAAACCTATTCGGGAGTGCATACAGATTTTGTAACCTGTACGTTTTAAATAATTACCAATTTTCAACCAAAGCTTTTTCATTTATGAATAAACCCTTTAGATTTGGAAAAGAAAACATTATTTTGGTCTCAAGTCACTTAAAAGCATACAGACTGTAAATGAGCTATGACACAGGCTGGAGTATAGAATTTGGAGTAAGGGAGGTTGAAGATTGGGAGTGTTTGCTAAATCTGGCCACTCCACATTCCCATCAGAACTACTGTGCTCTTTATCCTTCCTCATTCTTCAGAGGAAAAGAGAGTTTAGTGTGAGAAATGGTGTCACTGGTATGAATTATTTTTATTTTTAAAAATGAAAAATTTAAAAATTGTTATATATTAGTTGTACAAATTTTGGGCGTACGTGTCATCTTTTGATACATATATACAAGGTGTAACAACCAAATCAGGGTAATTGGTATGAATTATTTGCACCTGGCCCTGTTAAACTGAGGTGACCACTGGAGACCTGTTCCTGAGTAGTGATGCTGTCAGTGTGGCTGTGGAGATGACAAAGGTAATAAAGAGACACTGAGTGAGCAGGTGTTATTACACTGTCCTGGCTGTGTGACTTGAAACCAGGAAGGAAAACAATCTAACAGTAATGTCCACCGCAGCTGGGTGTGATCTTGCTGATCGTGCCCAAGAATCATCAGCCAGAGCCTCTCCTTTGCTGCAGGAATTGTAACAGCAACACTGAGCAGCCCCTTTCCCAGACAGCTTTGCTTTGAGGGTTCAGTGGGCTACCGTCAATAGTTAGGCAACTTGCTTCTTGTGAGTCTCCTAATGTAGATTTGTAAAGATTGTATAAAAATCTCTTATGTGCCTTCCCTTCCCTCCCTCCCTCCTTCCCTTCTTTGCTTACTTTCTTATCTTCCTCCTTCCCTACTTTTCTCTCCTTTTTTTCCTCCCTTCTTTTCTTCCCTCCTTCTTCCTTTTTCTTTCCTCCCTTCCTTTATTCTTCCTACATTTAAATAATTGAGGGCCTGGCGTGGTGGCTCACGCCTGTAATTCCAGCATTTTGGGAGGCCGAGACGGGTGGATAATGAGGTCAGGAGTTACAGACCAGCCCATCCAACATAGTGAAACCCTGTCTCTACTAAAGATACAAAAAATCAGCCAGGCATGGTAGCAAGCGCCTGTAATCCTAGCTACTTGGGAGGCTGAGGCAGGAGAATCTCTTGAACCCAGGAGGCGGAGGTTGCAGTGAGCCGAGATCGCACCACTACACTCCAGCCTGGGTGACAGGGCAAGACTCCATCTCAAAAATAAATAAATAAATAAATGATTGAATTACTACTATGAATTAGATACTGTTGAAGCACTAGGAATATGAAAGTGAATAAAGTAAATAACCTGCCAGCCCAATTACAACTAATAAGGGAAGATAAACCACTTAACAAACAAAATAATGATAATAGTATTAGGTAGTGACAGGTACGATGAAGAAAAATAAAGCAGGTGAGAAAATAGAATGTGTTATTTTAGATAAGGCAGTCGTATTAGTTTTCTAGAGCTGCTGTAAAAAATTACCATAAACTTGGTAGCTTAAACCAACCAACACAGAAATTTATGTTTTCATCGTTCTGGAGGTTAGAAATCCTAAATCAAAGCATCAGGAGGGCTATGCTCTCTTTAAATGTTCCAGAGGAAAATTTTTCCCTAGTTCTTCTGGCTTCTGGTGGCTCCATGTGTCCCTTGGCCGGTGGTTACGTATCTCCAATCTCTGTCTCTATAATCAGAGACCTTTGTTTACTTCCTTCTGTTTTATCCTTTTTCTCCTCTTGTGTCCCATATAAGGACACTTGGTCAATGGATTTAGGGCTGAGTGGTAATCCTGGATGATCTCATCTTAAAATACCTAATTACATCTGGAAAGATTCTTTTTGTAAATAAGGTCACATTCACAGTTTCTAGGGATTAGGATGCACGTGTATCTGTTGGGGAGCCAGCACATCACAGTAGTCAAGAAAGGCCTGTTGGTCAAGAAAGGGCTTTTGGTTAAGATAACATTTGAACTGAAATCAGGATAAAGTGAGAAAACGAGCCAATATGAAAATATTATGTAACAGGAAATACATAAATCACAATGTTTATCCAAAAAGTATTGATATTTTGAAAAAAAAAACTGAGGCATGCTCTAAAAAGAGTTCTGCACCAACATTTTCACTCTCACTTTGTAAACATAAAATGCTAGTTTTCAACATTCATTCATGATTATTTTTTATGCTAGTTCTTAGAATTTGTCTTGGATTGTCACCAATGTATTAAGTTCAATAATATATCAAAGACCTGTCTGAGGACATAGAGGATCTAGCTCTAGGGGTTAGGGATAAATGAAAGTGCTAAAAGCTTCTTGAGTTATGATGGTAGATTCGCATTGTGGTGTTTACTGTTGCATGCACAATTACACACTAGGATTTCCCCATACCCTCCCCAATTCCATCATTAACACTTTGTGCATATTTTTAACATTTTTATTCTTCATAAAATGCATATATTTATGGAAAGTTCATAAGTGATATCAACGTAATGAGGAAGTGTCAACATGAAAAATAACATGAGGAAGAGATGGAAATGCTCATGGGGGTCCAGGGATGAGAATGAAACAAGGGGAGGTGTTCCCTGCCTCCCTTTCTCACTTCCCTCCCCTCCCTCCCTCCCTCCCTCCTTACTTCTTTCCTTCCTTCCTTCTCAATTTTTTGCCATGCTGCAGTGCAGTGTCACAATCATAGCTCCTGCAACTCAGATCTCCTCGGCTCAAATAATTCTTTCACATCATCCCCCCAAGTAGCTGGGACTACAGGTGTATGCCACCACACTCAGCTAACTTTTTAAAATGTTTTGTAGAGATAGGCTCTCACTGTGTTCCCTAGGGCTGGTCTCAAACTTGGCCTCAAGTGGTCCTGATATTTATTTTCTAAGAGAAAACAAACAGACAAAAATCTCAATCAGAATGTAGCTGAGAACTGACCACAGTAACCACAGTAAATTTTAAATACTAGGTGAAAGTATCTTGCTAAGTACAGAAAAAAAAAAAAAAACAGACATTTTTCTATAGGAAGGGTTTCTTATATTTTTTCTTTTTCTTTCTTTCTTTTTTTAGAGACAGAGTCTCACTCTGTCCTCCACGTTGGAGTGCAGTGGCACAATCTCAGCTCACTGCAACCTCCATCTCCTGTCTCAGCCTCTGGAGCAGCTGGGATTACAGGCACGCACCTCCATGCCCGGCTAATTTTTGTATTTTTGGTAGAGACAGGGTTTCGACATGTTGGCCAGGCTGGTCTTGAACTCCTGACCTCAGGTGATCCACCTACCTTGGCCTGCAGAAGTGCTGGGTTTATAGGCATGAGCCACTGCGCCCTGCCAGGAAGGGTTTCTTATTTCCACTTTCTAACAATAATTCTTTATGTTGAAACAAGAAGAATTTCACTACACAGCAGAAATCAACATGAGGCAGATCTGGTTTTTGTGCTTCAAGATTTTTTACTCATTGAAATAACATTTCACCTGTGACCCAGTTGTAAGACACAGATGTGAGGAGATCCAGTAATTTTGTCCTTCCCTCTTCACAGATTGTGCAAGTCAGTATCTCGTGCAACTAGTGCACTGCATGACCCGCAGCAATAACCAGCATTCACAAAGTGAATAGGAGTTCAGGTTTTCCCTCCTTAATTATATTATTTTACTTACCAGAAAACACAAAGCGCTAAAGCTAGAAGGTACCTTCTAGAATGTGTAATGAAGAAAAACTTATTTTGTATTCAGAAGTCAGAAAATCTGATTCCTAAATACATTTCTGAAATTCAGTTTCCTCATCTGAAATGTGCTTAAAACATTGCCTTCACAAGATGTATATAAATGTTTTTTCTTTTAATATCATGAGGATTAAGAATAGCTTAAGAACAACTACCTCAATGCATTTAAGCTGAGAGCCCACAGTTGTTGAAAGGAGTCGTCATAGCTCTTCCCTTTTTCTTTTATGTCATCTTTCTTTCCCAGTGACTCCTGGATGACACATTCATTTTTTTGTGTGTTGATTTTGATCTTTTTCAACAATGTTAATATCCTTAATGTTGATTGGATTCTGCAGTTGCCAAGAAAGGTACAAGCATGTCAATTATATATGGTAAAAACATCTTTTTCTTCTCTGTGACTTGTCTTTTCACTCTCCTAATGATGTTTTTGATGGATAAAAATTTTAATTTTAATATAATCTATTAATCTTTCTATTTATGGTTAGTGTTTTTTATATTCTATTTAAAAATTGCTACTGCCTCCAATCATGAAGACAGTCTCCAAAGTTATCTTCCAGAATCTTTATTGTTTCACCATGTCTTTATTTCTTTTTAAAATTTGTATTTAGGCCAGGCGCAGTGGCTCACGTCTGTAATCCAAGCACTTTGAAAGGCCGAGGTGGGCGGATCACCTGAGGTCAGGAGTTCGAGACCAGCCTGGCCAATATGGTGAAACCCCACCTCTAATAAAAATACAAAAATTAGTGGCCGGGCATGGTGGCTCCCAGCACTTTGGGAGCCTGACGTGGGTGGTAATTCTAGCACTTTGGGAGGCCGAGGTGGGAGGAACACAAGGTCAGGAGTTCAAGACCAGCCTGGCCAACATAGTGAAGCTCCATCTCTACTAAAAATATAAAAAATTAACCAGGTGTGGTGGCAGGTGCCTGTAATCCCAGCTACTCGGGAGGCCAAGGCAGGAGAATCGCTTGAACCTGGGAGGCAGAGGTTGTAGTGAGCTGAGATCGCACCATTGCACTTCAGTCTGGGTGACAAGAGCAAAACTCCATCTCAAAAAAAAAGTATGTAAATATTATTCTTTTTAAACCAACTTTTGTCTTAATTGTATTACTCTGTGATCAGAGAATGAATAACAGTTTTCCATAGAAAGCAATTTACTGGTATTTGCTTTGTGGAAATTGAAAGATATCCAAGTGTAATCATGTTACTTAAGTCCTCTTGTTTTACTGAAGAAATTGCAAGAAAGATGTGTCAAAATTTTGTTCTGATATGCTAGAGAAATGTGTAATTTCTGCTATTCAGAATCTATTGAGGCTTTCTTTTTGGCCTTACTTTGGTCAGCTTTTTAAAAATCTTACATGATCACTGGGGATGGGAAAGCATATTTTCTTTTGGTAAACTTTGAATCAAACCTATTTACTTGACATATTAGTAATTACATTATCCATATATTTGGTACCCTCATTTTTATTTCCCTTCATTCATCCAACAAGTATTTATAGAGTAACTATTAAGCACCAGAACTCTTCTAGTGACTAGATGTTAAATAATGAGAATCGCATATAGTTTCTACCTACAATTTAACGAGGAGAAGAATTTGAAAGCAATGAACCCTATAATGGTAAGTACAGGGTAATAAGGAGAGAATATAAAAGAGGAATGGGACCTGTCCTTTCTGGGCATGAAAGATTTCTTAATTTTGAAAGGGACAGCTTGTTTATATTTGAAAGATGATTGGGGTTAACTAAACAGGTTCAGCTGTCAGGTGGGGAGGACAGCAGGCTAAGAAATAGTTTTAAGCAGAGACAGCAGCATGATCAAATGTTGTATTGTGGAAAGGAGCAAGATGCTTATGAGGATCTGCAAGAAGGCAAGGGAAGCTCCAATGTCAGCAGCAAGGAGGAAGTGGGGCGAGGTGACCCTGGAGGAGCTGGCATGAAGCAGATCATGCAGAACTTGTAGACCATGTTAAAAATGTGAACTTGCCTCAGAAAAACTGATGTATCTAATAAAATGCTTCACACAAAAGCCTCAAACTAGCTTAAGCAATACAAAATTGATTTGTTGGATGTCATCTGTGTTCCAGAATTGTGGGATAAAGGCTCTTCCTTGACTAATCTGAAAAGTTCTCCCTCTGGTCCTCCTCTTTCCCTGCGCTCACAGCTCCCTTTTAGCCCTGACAGTTCTATCATTAGGCTGTCTCCAATCACAGGGACAAACTATTTGCTGATGGCACCCAGGGCAGTATGGTTTCACAATCACTTCTCAAAGAAAGAAGAAAACGTTTATCCTCAACCCTTTCACTAAAGTCCTCACTTTCTTCTTGTATTTCTATTATTTTCTCCTTCATTAGTTTTTACTTTGTATATTCTGAAATTTTCAAATGATAGATAAAAGTTATAGAGAAAGTATCATCTCTACAATGATGGCTTTTTCTTGGAATTTCATTACAATCACCCATGTTTTCCAAGTATCCCTATCAACATCTCTTTATATGTCTATCTATTTTTATTTTATATATTTTGGTAATCGAAAGGTTCATTATGGTTGGTACCTGTTGTTAACAAACTATATGGCTTTGTTTTCTCTATATAAAGAGAATGAATTCTACTGTTGTATAATATATTCTATTTTTCTTAAATTTTTCAAAAAAATAAAGAATTTATATTTTAAAATCAAATTCAAGCAAAAGATTATAAGCTTTATTAATTTCTTCATATTTGCTTTAAGGAATGTTATATATCTTGTTTACTTTCATCTAAAGCTTGTACCTATTTTTAATTTAAATGCTAATTTCCCAAGACTTGGCCTTTTATAACATGAATTTCCTTTAGTGTTTTGTTTATTTTCATTGATCTTTCAGTTAGCTGGAATATTTCTAAGGTGTTTTGTTTTTCAGAAATAATGGGCTAGTTATTTTTATTTTGAGGTTTGAATATCTGAAAATTTTCTTCAGCTGTCTTCATATGTAAATGGTAACTGGGCCAGCTATGGAATTCTTGGCTTACATTTGTTTTTCAAAATTCCACTCATGTTCCATTGGTATTTATTCTCTCATGTTTCAAAAGATAGATATTCTAATTTTTGTTTCTAGCCTCACATCCCCCACATCTCTTTGGGTTACAATGAGTAAAGTTGGGATGAAGATCAGGTCACATGGTTCAGATTTCTTCAGTTTACTTTGTTCAAAGTCACATTCCTTCTCAAGAAGATTAATTACATTCTAGCCATGATAGAATTCTGTAATAATTCCTCTCAGAAAAAAAAAAAAAAATTCTGAAAGCTGCTGCCATTTGAATGACTTTCTCATTTGGCTTGCATCATAAATGAATTTTTTCTTCTATCTTCATATTACTTAGTGGAAACTGGAACTGAGGTTACAGTAAGATTTGTATAATCAAGGCTTTTCTTTCCTAGGAAGTTTCAATAATATTTTAACCTTAAATGCAGCAATAAATACTTAGACTTCTTTCTTAGAGAAACATTTAAAAAGCAGACAAGGATCTGCAAGGATCTTCTAGAAATCAATTAGAAAAAGACCAAGCTCCTTACAAAAAAGAATATTCAAATAACAAATATATAAAAATGTACTTGGTCTCCAGGGAAATGCAAATTAACACCACAGTGAAATACTCTCTATACATACCCTCCAAAATAGTTAAAATTAAAATTAATAATGCCAAGTTTTAGTGAGGACATGGAGCAACTGAATCTCTCATCTAATTGTGAAAATGAATCATTATCTATACTACAATTCAACATCCACATGACCTTTGCCCTAGCAGTTTTTACTGCTGTGTAAATACCCAGTAGTATGACAGCAAATGTGCAAAAAGACATGTATAAGAATATTTGCAGTTGCACTATTTGTAATAGCTCTAAATTGAAAACAACTGAGATGTCCAACAGGTTATATAAATTGTGGCATATTCATAAAATTAAAACCATATAGTGTTTTTCAAAGAAATAGAATCATGTTCACTGTGATGATGTCAATGAATCCCATGAATATAGAACTGAGCAAAATATGCCACACGCACACATAAACACATATACAAACACATTACAAATCATATAATTTAACTTATAGAAGCACAAGTGTGTTGATTCTAACTCATTGGTACACAAATGATTTTTGCAATTCTTAATATAATGTTTTAAATTAAAAGTTAATAAGAAATCTATATGCCTATGCACACACTCACACACACACACGTACACTCCCCCCATACAAAGAGAACTCTTTTGAATTCATATTAGAAATTACAAACTACCTAGAAATTGGAAAGAATAAAAATACTAAATACCAAAACCCAAATATGTTTGTGCAAAGACCCATCAATTTTTTTCTCTGTTGTTCAGTCAACCTCTATCTCTATTTCTACAACTACACTATATTTGTATCTGCAAAGATAAATATTTGGAACAACATTTAATTAATGTTGAAAATAATTTTCTTCTTTCAAGTAGAGAAAATATTGATAATTTTTTGTGTTTCACTTGTATTTTTAAAATTATTTTATTATGAATTTAATAAATATTCCTTATATTTCTTTCTAAATATAAACCATTATTTAATTTAGATCTGTTATTTAATTTTAAGTGTTTATTTTATAAAATCTTATTTAATTTAAATTCTCTATTAATTCAAGTAAAAATTTCCTACTAGGTTTTATCAGATATATTCCTGAAATCAAAACCCAGCAAGCACAGGACACAGGACATATCATATGATACATATGACTCTGAATACCGAGCAAATATTTGTATTAAATATGTAGTATCCAAATCTGAAAAAAAAAATATAAAGGATACTTTAAAAAAGTGAAATTTATATTGGAAATATAGTATAACAGAGACAACATTAAGAAATGAATTAAAATAATTATATTTTTAATTTTATTATACGTATAATTCATATTTTATAAAACTATTAATTTTCTATTTTCTGCAAATATGGCTGATTTTAATAATCTCTCATGCTCTTACTCTTTCTCCTTCTCTCCCCACCTTTTATCTCATTTTCCTAAGGTGTTTTCCCATGTGGTATTATTGTGGTATTCAACTCAATTCTGTATCTTTGTCATCTCTCTTTTCACCCCTTACTATTGTTTATGATATCATTTTAAATTTCTTTTAAAAACTTTAATTCAAGTTTCTGTTAATTTATTCCAGAAAATGAAGCACTTGCAGGAATATATATATTCTTTCCTTTGGCTTTCAATATATTCCAAATGCATTATTTATCATCTTTTTGCTGCTTTCTTTTTTCCATCCTTTCTTTGTTTTTTAAATTTTCTTTTTTTGTGTTAATTTTCTCATCTTATATTTGTGTGTTTATCTCTTTTCTCATAAGAGACATGCTAAAAGTCTCTGTTTTATTGGTCTGATCAAAGAACTAGATCTTAGACCTACTCATCTTTTCATTTCCTACTCCCTACTCCCAACTGTGGTAACCCCTGTCTTCTTTTTTGGTCTTCTGCAACTTTCGAAGTTGCAAAACTTATCTATTGTCTTCATACTGCCTATCTTTCCCTTCTCCTTTTTATTTTCATGAAAAATTTTTTCTTGTTCTCCCCCTGCAACTATTATATAGAAGCTATAAGATGGGGACTCTCTCTTCTTCCTTTGGGAGATGAATATACCTGCATTTCTATCACAATGGAAAACGTGAGCTTTCTAAAGTGCTCCTCCACTTACAATTTTTCTCACTACTGTACCTCCCTACCACCTGAAGTATTGCACTTACGTATTCTTGCTCTTACCTGTATTGTAAATCACATTCTCTCTCTCCTAAATCTTTTGCATCATCCTTGAAGCCTGTTCTTTTGCTTTTTACCTTTACTTTTTTTTGCTGAGACCTGTCACCCAGGCTGGAGTGCAGTGGCACAATCATAGCTCACTGCAGCCTCTAAATTCTGGGCTCAAGCAATCCTCCTGCCTCAGCCTCCATATAAGCACATGCTACCACACCCAGTTAATTTATTTAGTTATTTATTTATAGAGGCATAATTTGCTGTCTTGCCTAGGCTGATCTGAAACTCCTGGCCTCAAGCAATTCTCCAGCCTCAGCCCCCCAATGCACTGAGATTAAAGGTGTGAGCCACCATGCCTGGATAGTTCTTTGCTTTTAAAAGACAACAAAAGAATTCATTGCATCACATATCTTGTTTTCTTTTATATATGCATTCAACCCTTATATCCTCTACTAGTTTCAATCTTACCTACTTTTTCTTAGAAGTCAGATTTCTCAAAAGAAATGTCTTCTTGCACAAGAAACTTGTGTTTCCCTAGTTTCTTCTCATTATCAAACTACAATAATATGGATTCTGCCTTCACTGATTTTCTTCAAACTGCCATTCTCAGTTGCTAGCAACTTACATATTATAAATTCAACAGCAAAATTATAAATGATAGTCCAATCCTTCTTCTTGTTTTCTTTCTTTGACTTCTGTGATATCGTGCCTCTTATTTTCTTCTTACCTCTTTTGTTCAACTTCTAGGTTTTCATTTTTTTGCATCCTTCATGTAGTTCTTAAATATTAGAGTTCATCACTGCTTTATCTTAGATTTTCATCTCTTCTTACTTTGCATGTTTTTCCTGGGTAATTGCATTAATCCTCATGTTTGTAATTATTATAGCCATGCTTACAACTCTAAAATGTGTATTAAGCATTTTCATCTCTTCCTAAGTTGAGAAACTTAGAAACCGCAATCTACTGAACTCTAGTTTTATGTCACTATATATCTCAAATACTACATAACTGATGTTAATTTAATGATTTTCTCAAAACTATATTTTTCTTCAGTAATTTCAGTCACTAAATAGATGTTTTTTTTTTTTTTTTTATCATCTATTTAGTTTTTTATAGCCCATGTAGTACTGGCTGTCTTCTGTCTATCCAATCAGTAAGAAACTCCTTTTGAATGCACCTTCTAAATAACTCCAGGGTTTCTTTTCTACATATAAGCAATCAAAACCCCACTAAAAATCCACATAAACTTTACCTGAAATGTTGTAAAACTGCCTAATTTGTTTTCTTTCATATGTAATGCCTCTGTAAATTCATTCTTCTTACTGCAGCTACAGAAATGATCCAAAAACGTAAACCATATCATGCTATACTTGGACTTTCCTTTTGCCTTTAGGTAAAGATGACAGCCCTTAACATGCCCATAAAGCCTTGGCTGACCTAGCTACCATTGACTTGTATCCTGAATCTCATGTTACTTTCTCCTTGGTTGACTTTTTCATTCACCTTTCCTTTCATTTATTAAAACAAGCTTCTCCCTTTCTTGAAATCTTCACATAGATCCTTCTTGTTGATTACAATGCTTTTATACTATCCAACATTACCATATACCAAAATTAAACCCCGTTGTCACTCCCATTCATCAAGTGAAGTGAATGCATTTTTCAAATCTTAACTTAAGCCTCCGACATTCAGGGAACATTCTTCTGATCATCCTGACTAGATGAGGCCTTCTTATTATAATTATCCAAAGTACACCCTATGGCCTTCATAAGTTACTATAATTCTAGTTAAAAATGTAATTGCTTAGGGTAGGCTTTGCAATTTAGATTATGAGCTATATATGAGCATGAAAGATGTCTTCGTTTTGGCTATAGTGTCAGTAGAAAGAATAGCATCTGGAAGACAAGAGACACGCAATATAAATTTGCAGAATAAAAAAATTAAAACCCATTGTTTTGGAAGATAGCCATCATTTTCTCACTATTAGGAACCAAGGATACCATCAGTATCTCGCCATCTTCTAGAAGCTACCTTTTACTCTTACCCCAGTCAAGGGCTTAATTTTTCCATTACCGTAAAGTCCAATTATTAAGATATAATTTTAGTGCTATTTGTTATAGCATTTTAATGTTACTTCGACACAGCAATAAATTCTGGTATAATAGAGAGCTCTGGGCCGGGCGCGGTGGCTCACGCTTGTAATCCCAGCACTTTGGGAGGCCGAGGCGGGCGGATCACGAGGTCAGGAGATCGAGACCAAGGTGAAACCCCGTCTCTACTAAAAATACAAAAAATTAGCCGGGGGTGGTGGCGGACGCCTGTAGTCCCAGCTACTCGGAGAGCCTGAGGCAGGAGGATGGCGTGAACCTGGGAGGCGGAGCTTGCAGTGAGCGGAGATTGCGCCACTGCACTCCAGCCTGGGTGAAAGAGCGAGACTCCGTCTCAAAAAAAAAAAAAAAAAAAAAAAAATAGAGAGCTCTGGGTTAATTTGTATTTTGGGTAGACTTTAGGCAGTAGAAAAAGTCAATTTCCAGTAGCAAAAAAAGTCTACTATGGACTTAGAAAGCTAGAAATATATGCCACTTCAATGGCTAGTTATTTAGCTTTAAGCAAATGAAAATACATGACCTGGTGGCTTAATTCCTTAAAACACTTAAGGCAATTTCAGTACTTCTCTTAATTTATTTATAATTAAGTGATTTGAAATTCAGTTTTATTAAAACACACACACACATACACACACCTAGGATTTTTCCTCTATTCAACACAAGGCTTTCCAAGACATTTTATCTAGGGAAGAACCAATATTAATAGATATATACAATTTAAATATTAAGCCAAAGTGACTTCCACTGTCTCTCAATTTATTCATTTTTAGTTAAAAGCCATTTTTGTTTTAATTTGATCAAATTGTTAACATTGGTTTCACCTTCTCCAAACAGATTATTTTGGTGTAAATAGTATGTCTTCTAAATTGGTGTTGCTTCGGTTAATGATAGAGACTATTAACAAGCTGAGTCTCAAGAAATGCCATTAAATAATGAATTGGTCCTTGGTTTTAAAAATGGCCTTGGGAAGACCTATCTTAGTGAAGTCAGTGATGTCATCTTAAAATGAGAATTGAAGAGAGATGACAATTTTTTACAAGAATAAATAAAAAAACAGTAAAATAGTTTACCTGTAGAAGTATTAGTAATATAAAGAACAACAAAAGCCTCAAAGAGTATAACAACAAACTTCAACAGGTAAATTAGGTGAAGTAATCGATGAATTTCCTAGCATTATATCATGAATCACTGGTTGAGCTGACTTCAAGACACCCTGGACTCTACTACTTGTTCTATTAGAAGGCAAAGTAGTTTTTCTTCTTAAATTTGGGAACAATTTGCTTTTTCCTCTGACTTTTGTTTCACTAATAAAGGCAAAAGTAATTAAAATAACAATTTGTCCAATTTGTATGGTACACGTGTATAAATTCTTATGGGTGTGAGCGTATTATAACACAAATTGTATTTCCATCTGGAAATAAGGTCATTTTTTACGTAGGCCTAAATTAATTTATAAAAGATATACTTTTGTTCAACATTTGTCTAAGTACACTACAAATACTAAGTTATTCAATCCTCACAATAACTGTGTGGTGAAAGTACCATTATCTTCATTTTTTAAAAATAAACACCAAGTTTCAGTGATTTGTCAAAGTACAAGCTGCTGATTAGCAGTATATATGAAAATATATTTTTCAATGAAAATTTTTGTATGACTAAGTTATGTCAGATAACATACATAAGTTCACACACTGTATCTTTTTATTCTCATAGTACACCTGTGAGGGAGATATTTAATCATGCCTTTTATAAAGTAGAAGCTGAGTTACAGAAATATTTAAGCAGCTTGCCCAATAATGACTAGAGGGACTTGAAGCCAGTGCCTCAGCTCCAAACATGAATTCCTATTACTCTGCAATGTTGTTTGCCTCTATATTTTAACTACTATATTTTAATATACTCTATATTTTAAGTATAGTTAATAGTCTCTATCATTAATTACTCTATATTTTAAGTACCCCCTATATTAAAGTGATAAAACATTACTTTTCACATTTTTGTTTTGCTGAGGTCATATTCTGTGTTATTTAATTGTCTATACAATGATCCTCTGCCCAACAAATCCTAAAAGAAAGCAAAGCTTTTAGGTCTCTTTGTTGGGAAGAGTCATTGCTATATAAGCTAAAATTTAGAAAAGGAAATAAAATCCCAAGCTGTGATTTGTGTTTTTTATTTTTCAATATGCCACACATGTTGCCCTTGGAAATCTGTTTTATAGCAGAGTCAAAACGTTCTCTTTTAGTGTTTTGTCGGTTTGTTCTTTAGGTTTCAGATAGCTTTGGCAAGTACAATTTAGAATAAAGGATCATAATACATAGAAGTAAAGTTGTTGATGTGTGCAAACTACCAATCCTGTGCATCAATGAGTTAGCACTGAATTCAATAACTTAAAAAGTGGTTCTACCTGGTACAGATGAGTAGAATCCAACTTTATAATTCATTGTATTGTCCCATGTGTGCCTTACATTTATTGGAATTAAATAGAACAGTTGAAGGCACTGTGGTAGAATCACAGGGTAGAAACGAAATTTGACTGAGAATTTCAAGTCTGGCTCCACTTTTAACATGATCTTGTAAAATTACAGTCTAACTTTCTTCAAATGGTAAAATACAGGAATTGAACTAGATTATAATGTCAATTCTTGCTTAGAAGATTATTTTTCAATAGCGAGTGTATTTTCAGTGATGAGTGATAAGATGGCTACGTTCAATCCCTCCATTTTTAATGAGAGCGGACAAGTAATTTAACACATCTATGCCTCAATGTTCTGGTATGGATCACGACAAGTAGTAAATCCAGCCGACTTCATGCTTCTAGATCAGTGCTGTCCATTGGAAATATAATGTAAGCCATATGTGTGATTTCAAATTTTTATTAGTTATATTAAAAAGTTAAAAAAAGATGAATTTAAGTTTAATAGGATATTTAACAATATTATCATTTTAGCATGTAATTAATATAGAAATATTGATGACATTTTTATATTTTTAAGACACTAGGTCTCTGGAATCTGTTACATTTAGACTAGCCACATTTTGGAAGGCTCCTTAGCTACATGTGGCTGGTAGCTACCATTTTGGACAATGCAGATCAAGTGTTAATTCCCTAATCTGTCAAAGGGTATAACCCAGATAATGCTGCAGTGAGCATTATAATTGTTTCTATGATCTGCCTTGTTTTATTTAAACTATATACTACTGTGGCATTAAAAGTAGCCTTCTTTTAAAAACACAAAGATAGGATAAATATTATAAATACAACTCAAAGTTTTTCATTTTAAATTATACATGTGTATAATGCCACCACCTGACAATGAGGAGGCAGTGAATTAGAGAGAATAGAGTTTGGGCTTTAAAATCTGAAAGGCTTGATTCAAGGCCAATCCAGATCACAGAAGAAGTTTGCATGTGTGTGTACACGTGTGTTTGTGCACACGCATGCATATGTGCCTTTCATACACTATTCCTTCTGTGCATTTTATTTCTCTCATCTATAAAATGAGGATAACAGCATTCCACATGCAAGGATGTTATAATGATTACCTGGCATATAAAATATTATCCACAAATATCTCTTTCCCTCACTGTACTCCTCCATCTTTTGCTTTTGATTCAATCGTTGCAACCCTTCAGGATCTTACAGCGATCTATGGAAAGAGTGAGGTTAGTTTAAAAGTATTATATAGGCTGGATGGGGTGGCTCACGCCTGTAATCCCAGCACTTTGGGAGGCTGAGGCGGGAGGATCACCTGAGGTTGGGAGTTCAAGACCAGCCTGACCAACACAGAGAAACCCTGTCTCTCCTACAAATACAAAATTAGCCCGGTGTGGTGGCGAATGCCTGTAATCCCAGCTACTTGGGAGGCTGAGGCAGGAGAATCGTTTGAATCCAGGAGGCAGAGGCTGTGGTAAGCCGAGATCACGCCATTGCACTCCAGCCTAGGCAACAAGAGCAAAACTCTGTCTCAAAAAAATAAAAAAATTTTAAAAAAGTATTATATAACCCAAGAGTATTAAGGCTTTGTTTCATACAACTTAAGGGCTGGAGAATTTCACTTATGTATAAATAAAAAGCCATAAAACCATATCAGTTAGATAGCTTCAGGAACTAATAGAGAAATTAGTAGCAATAATAATGATGTTAATATTATTTCTGACCTATCATTGAAAGTGAAGATCTATGTCTATCTAGTGATCTACCAATCTACCTATCAATGACCCCATATTAGGAATTTTTTAGACTTTCATTTGATTGATGAAATTGTATGGTGATAATGGGTATTGCTTTTTCACTTTACTAACTTTGAAACTAATTTCTACAAACATTTTGTCCATTTGATGCCTAGTTTCTTTGTCTCTAAGCTTGTGAAGTTTAAATTTTGTCACATTATCTAGAGAAGAATTGCATCAAATTATATTTCTTCCTAGATTTGTAGAATGCCAAGACGGAAAACAGCCTAAAAGTTTGTTTCATTTGAATTATTTATTAAATAGTAGAATCTCCCCAGCAACATTCTGGACATTTGTTAATCTAAGAAAGAACAAAATTATTTTGAAAACAAATGAGGAAGGTATCATAATAACAGGTATAAAAATATCTTATGATAGAGTACTTTAAACAGTCTGCTTGACAATGGTACATAGACAAGTTATGAACAAATTGAATAACCAAGAAACAAACTCAAGAAATATATGAATTTGAAATTGTTATATGATGAAATTAGCACACTGAGTCTTTGAAGATAAGATGAATTTTTAAAAAATAATTTCTAGGCCAGGTGTGATGGCACATGCCTGTAATCCCAGCACTTTGGGAAGCTGAGGCAGGAGGATCACTTGCACCCAGGAGTTCGAGACCAGCCTGGGGAACATAGGAAGACCCCATCTCTATTTCAAAATGTTAATAACAATTTCTATTTTTATTTTAGACTCAGTGGTACATATGTAGGTTTGTTACATAAGTATATTGCATTACACTGAGATTTGGGCTGTACATGATTCCGTCACCCAGGTAATGAGCGTAGTATCCAATAGGTAGTTGTTCAGCTCTTGGTCCCCTCCCCATCTTCCTCTTCTAGTAGTCCCCAGTGTCTATTGTTCCCACCTTTATGTCCATATGTGCCTCAATGTTTAGATCCCACTTATAAGTGAGAACAGGCGATATTTGGCTTGCTGTTCCTGTGTTAATTTGCTTCAGATGCTGGCCTCCAGCTGCAACCATGTTGCTACAAAGGACATGATTTCACTCTTTTTATGACTGCATAGTATTCCATGGTGTACATGTACCAAATTTTCTTTATCGAAGCCTCTCTTGATGGGAACCTAGGTTGATTCCATTACTTTGCTATTGTGAATAGTGCTACCATGAATATATAAATGCATGTGGCTTTTTGGTTGAACAGTTTATTTTCCTCTGGATATATACCCTGTAATAATGGGATTGCTGGATCGAATAACAGTTCTGTTTTTAGTTATTTGAGAAATTTCCAAACTGCTTTCCACAGTGGCTGAACTAATTTACAATCCCACCAACCGTGTATAAGTGTTCCCTTTTCTCCTCAGCCTTGCCAGCAGATAAGATGGATTTTTAAGACCTGGTATCTCTTGCTAGATTATTCAGCATTATTGGAGCCCTTATACTCAGTATCAGGCACTTTCTATGAATTGTCTCATTTGAGCCCCACAAAGACCATATAGTTTTAGTATAAATATTATCTACAATTTACAAGTTAGAAGAAGAGCTTAGAGAGACTCAGTGACTTCCTTATTCTCACACAGATAAAGAATTAGTTACAAAGCCCATATCCAGACCCAGATATCTAAAATGATGATTTTTGTTTTTTAAAAATGTTAGTAAAATTTTTCTTCAATGTCTTGAAGACAAGTCTGAGTGTACCCTGATTAGTGGTCCTTTGTAAACCACTTAATTTTCTGCTTCTTTTAAAAAATATAGTTTTGTTTCCCTTGACAGCATTGTTTCCTCCTTATGTTTCTTCTTCTCTTTCTCTCCCTCCATCTTTTTTTTCCCCACTCTATCTCCTCCCTGAACATGACTGACCTCACAGACTCTCATCAGTTTCTATATCTGCTGCAGAAATTATGAGTTGGGGGAGAGGTTGGTATTAAGCTGGGGATCCTTCCCTGACATCTTAGCTCCCTGATTATTTTTCTTCCTATATGTCAATCACACTTTGGTAGGTTGTCTTCTCCATTCAGCCTTGCCTGTACTTGCTTGAGATATGGATTTGAAGTTTCCACCATTAGGATGGTATGATAGATTGTATTTACCAAAAGGTTTGTACAATTTATTCCAGATCATATGCATTTACAGAGTCTTGGTAATTTCCAATAAGAATGGCATTTAATATTCCTAACAATGAATCTGGATGAGATTTTGTGATTATTGCTACAAATAAAATGAGGCAAAAGCTACTCTGTGTGGCATCCAAAGATTGGTGATAAAATGTGATACAGCTTCTTCCAGGCTCCCTCATTATTGGGACACAAACATTTGAACGCTTGAGTCATCAAATAAAAGTCTAGCTATCCTGAAGCTGCCGAAGGGGCTACATGGAAAGAACCCCAAATTATAAAGTGGTTTCTGAGGGGCTCCAAACTGTTTCAGTTTAACCAGTTGTTGTGAGTCTTCCCATCCCAGGTGCCAGACATGTGAATGACAGAGCCATCAGATGACCCCAGCCCCTATACTGTCTAACTGTAAACACAAAAAACCCTGAGAGAAAAGTGTCTAGCTGAGCTCAGTCAACTCCAGAACTATGAGAGATAAAAATAAAATAGTTGATACTGTTTTGAACCATTAATTTTGGAGGTGTTTTTAAATGAACCAATAGTTAACTGGAATAGATGCTAACTTTCCAATGATCACTTAGGACTAAAATTTTTTTAATTAAATTTCTTATTACGATTTAAATGAAAACTTAGGAAGAGTGAAGTTATTTTACTTAGGGTCCACACTATGTACTATAAATCTCTCTGGTTTATTTTGTGAATTAGGTTAAAAAGCTACTGATGCATTCTGCATCTGGTTGTCATTGAATGGTACTTTGCAGACTTTGCACAGCACTCACGTGGTTTCATAATTAAGCTTTTTAAATTAATTAGGCCAATAAAAGCTATTAAATCATGGAATGACTTCCTGGGTCACTTACTCCAAGTTCCTTCTCACATTAAGGAAAGTGTTCAGAGAGGAAGCAATGACCACCAAATGTCAGTATGTTCAGGAGATCTCAAGGTCTGGAAAAGAGAAAGAGTATCCCAGGTTATGTCAAATTAAACTTATGAATGCTTCACAATTTTGCAGACTTGTCATGTATACCATTTCACTACAAAATAGCATAGGAGTATGGAGATGAAACATGATTTCTAGAAACACATGTGTTTATGAAATCTAATGCTGAGTTGTACATTTACATATAAAGTTAAGGAGCCTAAAAGAGAAAATAAATCTAATATTTCCATTCTTCTTGTTGCAAGATTCATTGTGGATATTTTCTGACCCAGGCTATTGAATTGCAGGATTTCAAAGTATCACACAATGAGTCTAGGTTATCCTTCTTAGCCCTGATCTGCAGGACCAACTCTGTGCTTCTCATTTGGCACTCATACAGCAGCCCTTGATTTTGTGTTTGCATTCTATTTACTCAGGCTGCCTTGTTCATGCAAATCTATCACAAGGCCTGTTAAACAATGCTCAGGGCATGTTAGATGATGATGACAGTTATGATGATGTTTATGATGATAATAGGTGTATTTTCTTAAAGTTCTAGAGTTGTAAGAGTAAATAACAATTATCTGATTCATTTTTTTCATTTCTAAGTTGTAGAAATTTAGAAATTTTAGGAGTTTCTCAAGCTGAAAGGACTTCTGATGTTCAATTTACTTTATGCACTATAACATGTTGAATATAAATACAAATTTATAGATGAAAATACAATAAATTATATAATATATAAAATATACTTAATAATGAATGGATAATGGAATAGCTTATCATTTTTTTCACATTATGTTAGTCATCCTTCCAAATACTAAGGACAATCTTCCCTTCAACTATCCTGAGATTTTAAGATTTCAGCTAAGAAGACATATGCATTAAGCTGTCAAAGAATCATGCCTTAATGGATTGAAACAAACTACAGTTGTATGGGTCCTAGCACTTTCTGAAGTGTGCATAATAGATGCTAAGACTAAGAGATGATCCACTGACCTAAATAAACCTGAAGCATTAATCCTAATGGAAACTTCCACTAAAAATAAATGGTAATGAAGTGAAGAAAGAATGGCATTCTTTAAATATAAATAAATTATGCCAGAGTACTGTACTGTCTATAACTGAATAATGTAGTCCAAATTACACAGACAAAAATACATTTTTCTCAAGATGAAAAAATATCTGTGAATAATAAAACATAGATACAATTCCTAGGAGTTAGCACATTCATAACATTCTGTTTATATTTGCAAACTTCATGATTGAAAACTGTAATCTCTTTACATATCATTTGATATGGTTTGGCTCTGTGTCCTCAACCAAATCTCATGTTGAATTGTAATCCTCAGTATTGGAGGTGGGGCCTGGTGGAAGGTGATTTGATCATGGGGTAGCTTCTAATGGTTTAGCACCATCCCCCTAGTGCTGTCTTGTGATAGAATTCTCACAAGAGCTGGTCGTTTAAAAGTGTGTAGCATGTCCCCTCTCTCTCCTTCTCTCTCCTGCTGGCCATGCAAAGACAGGATTGCTTCCCCTTTGCCTTCTGACATGCTTGTAAGTTTCCTGAGGCCTCCCTGGAGGTAGAAGCTTGTACAGCATGCAGAACCATGAGCCGTTTAAACCTCTTTTCTTTATAAATTACCCAGTCTCAGGTAGTTATTTATAGCAGTGTGAGAATTCACTAACACATCATTTTAATAAACTTCAGCTGAAATAATTAGAAGATCAAGTTTATTTTCTTGACGACATTTCATTTATAGCAATATTCAAACTAACCCATGGGAACAGTGCTTAAACCATACACATTTATTTTAAAAGTTTTTTATTCTATTTTAAGTGCAGTAAAGATTATCATTTTTTCAATTGCACAGAGACTTTATACAGATTTCGTCTTTGCTATTTCTTATAGAATAATAATAGCAAATAAGGAAATACCATTTTTCTTCATGGTCACATAGTGTCTGTTCTCTGATTCAGATTCAGATTCACCAAATAATAATTGAACCATCAATTTAAAGAAGCACTGTGTGCTTGTACATAAATTTCCTAATTAAATCTTCTCACTGTGAGGCTAGTGTTTTTATTCCCATCTTGCTTAAAAGGAAACAGGAATTAAAGTTATGTGATTCACCTATTGTTACCTACTCAGTAAAGACATAAAGCACAATTCATACCCGTACTCTGATTCAAATTTAATGCTGTTGTTCCATGTAAATTATAATGACTCTTTTGATAACTACGCTAAGCACTTTTCAGTTTGATACTTTAAAAATCTCTTTGTTTCAGTGTACATATACATATTCTATGAAAAGTTAAAAGTCATTATGCATGAAGAAAACTACAAGGAAAAAATAAAGATTAGTGCTAGCAAGTGGTGAACATGATTAGCTGAATCTTTTGGTTTTACTCAAATCTTACCACACACAATATATATTTTGTACAGAATGGAAACCCAATTCTTTTCACATTCTTATCATCCCTATGCTTTTTATTTAGGCAATGATGGTTTTTAAAAGCATTTTAAAATTCCAAAATTACTTTTATTATATTTTAAATTGGCTATCTGGACCATAAACTTCATTGGTATTCTTTAGTCTCATTTTTTAACAATAATCTAATTTCATACATAGTCTTAAAACATGTTATTTATTAAGATTAATTAATTGATCATACAAATCTGTAAGTGGTTTATTCCAAATGATTTAATCTAAAGTGGCCTAACATAAAGAACCATTGCATTGTTGATGTTTTCTAATTATTATTTGCCAAAGTATAGACAATATAAGAAAATAATAATTTTATCAAATGATTGGGAATTAGTAATTCTCTAGGGTAAAGAAAACTAGGGAAAAATAATGAAAGCATTTCTGTTTAATTTACTACAAATCTTCATCAGTGGATCTAAAGTAGGAGTACTTGTGACCCCAGGAGATATTTGGCAATGACTGGAGATATTTTTGGTTGCCACAATTGTTGCTGCTGGAATCTGATGCATAAAGGCACAGGATGATGCTAATCATCCTACAATGTATAAAACGGCCTCCACAAAAAAAATTATCCAGCCCAAATGGTAATGGTGCAATATATCTACATTTGTGCAGATATATAATACCTAAAAATATTCATACACCAGAAAAATAACCTAGTCTTATCATTAAGAACAATAATAGTGACCAGGTATGGTGGCTCATGCCTGTAATCCAAACACTTTAAGTAGCTGAGGCAGGAGGATCACTTGAGGCCAAAAGTTTGAGACTAGACTGGGCAATATAGCAAGACCCTATCTCTACACAAGAGAAAACAAAGAGAATGATAACATTTATTAGACCAGAAAGAGGGTAGTATTGATATGGGAAAGGGGCAGCAAAGTGCTAAGTAGAGAAGGGGAGAAGAATGGGGTCCCTGGTGAGGGCTCCACCCTTGGGCCTGTGCTCAAGGACCTAAACGAGGACAGACATTTCTGTTTTCAGGCACACAAAGTTGTCTTTTTGCCTGCCATGCTCCATCCTGTGCCCATAAAAATTCAGGACTATAGCAGGCACACACACAAGTGTCTGGATGTCAAGAGGTGCAGAAGAACACATTGAGAGACACCAGCAGACACCAGTAGAATGACACAGATGCCAAGGAGAATTTGGCCAGGGGCCATTCAGTGGCCCTACTCTAGGGGAAAACCAGCTTCCCACTCCATCCTCCTTCTGGCTCCCCATCCATCTTACAGAGAGCTACCTCTACCACTCAATAAAACCTTGCACTCATTCTCCAAGCCTACACGTGGTCTGATTTTTCTGGTACACTAGGACAAGAACCTGGAATACAGAGAGCCCTCTGTCCTTGCAATAAGGCAGAAGGTCTAATTAAGCTGATTAACACAATCTGCCTGCAGACAGCTAAGCTGAAAGAGCACACTGTAACACTTGCCCATTTGGGCTCTGGGAGTTATACAAACTCACCCCTAGATGATGCCCTGGAGTTTGGCTGCCCAGCAGCCAGACTCTCCTCTAACTGCCCCTGGCCGAATTCCCCTCGACATCTGCATCATTCTGCCATCAATGGCCTGCCAGTGTCTGCTGGTGTTTGTGTGTCTGTCAGTGTGTTCTTCTGCTCCTCTCAACATCCAGCCACTTGTGTGTATCCTGAATTTTTATGGGCACAGGATGTGGGCATGGAGGACCAAAAGGCAACTTTTTGAGTGCGAAAACAGAAATACCTGTTCTCATGTAGGCCCATGGGTGCAGGCCTGAGGGTGGAGCCCTCACCCGAGAACCTTCCTTTCTTTACTTAGCACCTCCCTGCCCCCTTCCCATACCATTTTCCCCCTCTGAAGAGGTACATCTAACTGCCTTTAGAATAAGGACGATGACCTGTCTTAACTACTTCTGCTGACCGGGGGCTTTGTGTATAGTGGGAATAAGGTGCCATGTGGGCTTTTAAAATGTATTTGTTTTGCAAGTGTTCTCCTTTGAGACAGGTCATTTTCCTCAATAAATTAATGAAAATTATATTATTTGGATAAAATATTAATACCATGAAAACATGCTTAGATTTTAAATTAAAGCTTTAAAAATATTTGTAAAATGATACACAGCTAATCATTTACACCTTACGTAAGAAAAGTTAAAAAATTATATATGCGTATGTTTGAGCTTATAGAGTTATCATTTGGTATCTGTGGGGAACTGGTTCTAGGACTACCACAGATACCAGAATTTGTGGATGCTCAAGTCTCTAATATATAATGATGTAGTATTTGCATATAACCTATGCACATTCCCTGTTACTTTTCATCATATCTCGATTACTTATAGTACCTAATACAATGTAAATGCTATGTATATGACACTCCATTTTTTTATTTGCATTATTTTTTATTGGTGTGTTTTTTTTTCTGAATACTTTTGATCTATGGTCGGTTGAACCCATGGATGCCAAACCTATGGATATGGAGCACCAGCTGTATTTATTTTTCTAACTTATTTTCTTGATAATTTTAACTTTTACATTTTTTCCTATTTCTATTTTCACATAGATGAATATCGCAGCCACTTTGCTCAGGAATGTCCATTGAGTGCCTGACAAATGTAACACAATAAAAAAACATAGGCAGGGTGTAGTTATTCCCAGTAGATTCTTTGCTTAGATGGTACCTATAAGGGTTAGAATCTGAGTAAAGAGGCAAAATACTCATAAAGACAGCAAAAGGCAAAGAAAATGACCAAATTAGAAATGCCTAGTAAACCACACAATTACGAAGTTTATGTTTTATGACTACAAGGGAGAAAAAGCAATGACAAATAAACAGGCTTAGCCTCAAAAGTTTTTTTTGTCCTTGTAGCCATAAATAGCTTAAATCTGAGTCATACTCACAATGCAGCATCTAACGCTGCACTTTTCAACATTTTATTACTGCTAAATTTTCCTATGTGTTAAATATCATTAAAAGCAATATAAAATTCTTGCACTTCGTTGTGCATAATAAAATGAATATGTGGAGCTAAGCCTTGTTTTTGTTTTATGAATTTTGGCCCATTTTATCTAATGATAGCTTGAGCCTAGCCAGAAGAGTTTAACAGGATTTCTAGAGAATCTCTTTTCCCCACTTTGTGGTGGAATGTCATATGGATTTCACTTAAATGAGTAATTAAACTCCAATAGGAAACCTTGGTAACATTTGCAACTGTTTTGCCTCATATGTCATGAACCTCTTCTCACCATAAGAAGAAAAATATTTTCCAGCTCAAATGACTGCTTGGAACCACCCTACCTAAGTTTAGAGAAAGAGGTTTAACTAACCGAAAAAATAAAAACAAAAAATTCTAAGAAACATTAAGTCTCCAATTTGCAATGAAAACCCTAAAGAATCCAAATCCTTGAAAATATGCAGACACATTGCTTATCACCATTGCACAGGCATGGGTCTTTAATCTCAGTCTCTAAGACTGTTACTCTATTTTCCACCATCAGCTTTAGGATATCCATACATCATACTCTTCAGCATCTGCCCGGTTTTCTGTTGAGCATTATTGTCCCTTTAAAACCACAGCTCACTCGCGCGCCACTTTAGTAATTCAAAGTCCTCTAATGTTCTTCACATATCAGTTTGCTTTGCACATCTTGGGGGTTAGGAAAATATTCACAGTTCCGTGTCATTGCATCTTTTAAAATTCTTTCCTTGCTTTCTCTTTCAAAACAAAATGAAACAGAAAAATATCCTCTTCCTTCTCCTTTCAGAATTTCTATATTATGATTAAATTCTTTTTCCCATATTTCATCATGAAACTTCTCTGGCACTCCTCACTGTTAAAAAACAAATGAACAGGTATACTACATCCCAGGGTGGGGGAGCCTGCAAAAGAGACACGAGTAACAGAGAACACCTTATTTTTTATTAAATTGATACTTACCTCAATACTGGTTAATCTACTGTAAGTCAAATTAATGCGATTATGTATTTAGTAATATTCCTATTTCATAGACAAGAAAAAAATGAAACTGAAATTTAATAAATTGTTCAAGATGACAAATATCAGAGCTGGAACTTGAGTCAACTTACCTAATTATAAATCGGTTACGATAGTCATTAAATGACATATTGAATGTTCAGTGTCAGCGGCTCTCTCAAAAATGCCTGGCACAAAGCTAGCTGATACTTGTGGCTCTCCTTCTTCCCAGCAGATAGGGCACTCAAAACCTTGTCTTTTTTTTTTTTTTTTGAGATGGAGTCTCACTCTGTCGCCCAGGCTGGAGCTCAGTGGCGCAATCTTGGCTCACTGCAAGCTCCACTTCCCGGGTTCATGCCATTCTCCTGCCTCAGCCTCCCAAGTAGCTGGGACTACAGGCGCCTGCCACCACGCCTGGCTACTTTTTTGTATTTTTAGTAGAGACGGGGTTTCACCGTGTTAGCCATGATGGCCTCATCTCCTGACCTCATGATCTGCCCGCCTCGGCCTCCCAAAGTGCTGGGACTACAGGCGTAAGCCACCGCTCCTGGCCCAAAACCTTCTCTTTACAGAGGCCACTAGGTACCATATCAGCACATGCTTGCTACACCCCAACACATCTCAGATACGCAAGAATTCTTGCATGCTCATGCTTTAAAAAGATTAATAAGCAGATGTGTAGGGATCCCCTTTTGTAGTATAACCCACAGTACATCCAGACTACCCCAGCCTCAGCATGTCTCTCTGCTAGAGGATACTGCCTCAGGGAAGTAATGTTTCATCTTCCTAACCCTTTGCTTTTGAGTTTCTTCAATAGAATCTATGTCTCTTTCATCCTTTCTTTCTGAGAGGTGTGGCTTTTGTCTTCAATCTCCACTACATAGCATGTAAAGAACCCAGTAATTAATTACTTGATGTGTGTTGGCACTGATTACTATTATTATATGATTGCTATTATTATCAGAGTAAACTATCATCTGGAATTTTTAATCTGTTTCCCTTTGCCATGATTCTAGGTATTTTCATGCACCCTTCACTTTGCTGAGGAAGTCTTTACTTTTCACTCTCCAGAAAACTCTTATGCCACCTTTAAAACCCAGTTGAAATTTCACTTCCTCTATGACTTCCCAAATAAGTTTAGACACTAATTTTTCTGTATGGTTATAGTATGTACCTCATAGTAACACATCGTCACGTTCCAGGTAAATACACAACTCCCCCACTAGGCTGTCAGAACCTCCTGGCAGAGGTGAGTGGTCAACCCAAAGGGATTAAAAGCACAAAGTCTATACACTGTAAACTTGTTTCATCGTCCCTTTGTCATTCTGTTTAGCTCTTTATTGATCCAGAATATATTTTTCCTGTATAGTTGGTGGTAGAAGCATTGAAGACATATTTTATTGACATTAGTGTGAATTTTCTCCTCCCAATGTCTCAAATTGTCCTAAAAAGATTTAATGACATAAAACAGAATTTGTAGTTTACTTTAAGGATGCCACATGAATTCTCTAGAGACATCTCTTAGAATAAATATATTTTTTTCACAAAATACAGAAGCCAAGTCACTTGCTGTAGATTGGCAACATTCTAGTGAAAAAATAATCACCCTAGCAATAACAAATACAAAGTGTTTAGCTCTGGGCATATGCTATGTTTTTTGCCAAGGCTCTGACATAGCATTTGTTATCATATTAGTTTTCCTTTAATCTACTTACAACCCCAGTACTATCTGAAATATATTCCCCCTTTTGATCAGAGTGAAGAATTATTTCCAACTGATAACGATCAGGTGAAAAAGCATTTGTCTTTTTATTATTTTGAATAAGCATTCAGGTTTGTAAAGAAAAACATAAGAAAGTAAAATGTATTGGGTAACTACCCAGTATCAGAAATTATGTTCACTTGAGTATGTATACAAATAATGAATAGATGATCGATAGAAAAACAGACAGATAGAGGTTTTGAGATCTCAATTACTTTGGTCAGCACTGCCACTGGGACGTGATTTTTTTTGAAATGGTGAAAAACAAACTTGTTAAATTTTCCAAAAACCAAAGTATAATATTCCCGAGATTTACATGTTATTCACTTTTCTGAAAATTTCAAGTATGTTAAAACAATGCAAAAATTATTAATTGTACAGTGGAGATATATTCCATATGCATTTTTCAGTGAATAATTAAAAACACTCTTTCCTATTGGGTACAGCCTGATTCAGGGCACATGGCTTGGGTGGGCTTTGGCCTTACTTGGCCCCACAGCCAGAGATTCCTTGTGCAGCGGGTAAATATTTGCAGAGGCCCTTTTTTTTAGCTTCTAGTAATCGTAAAGGTCTTTTTACCTACTTCAAGACATTATAAAGTCTTCCCATAGAGTGGACAATTTTGAATTATTTCTTGCCGTAGGTTGGAAAATTCTTCATTGCATGTTATTGTTCTGCCCACTGTAGGGCAACTAGCAACACTGGCTCCTGCACATTTAATTTCAGTAGCTCCTTACATCATCCCCAACTAAAAATGATATACAGGTTTCTAAAACACACTCCACAGGGCAGTAGCACACCCAGAAAGAACCACTGCTTTAATCTCACTTCACTGGAAATTGGTTGGTGAGAGATCTTTAAGCAGAAGAAATCATGTGATCTTATACATTGGCATACCTTGGACTTTATCGAAAACTCTGTCTTGCCCTCATTTGAGCCTCGAAACATCTCAAGCAATTAGCAGAAGATACTTTGTTATTCCGAATTTAAAGATGAGGAAGATAACGTGACTTATCTAAGGCCATGTGACTAGAAAGTTTTAGCATCCTGATAATATCTCTGTTATCCTGAAGGAAGATTAGGTTTTGTTCAGTATTCTTATCTAGTACTTCCCCTTTAGCATAAACTACTCTCATCTAATCGCCAGAGCTTTGAGTCCCTGGCTGGACAGAATTATTCTAAGAAATATTTTGAATACCACTGCTCTCGTTTTCAGTCTTGTTCGTGTTTTAATCTGATCAACCTTGCTTGCTCCTTCAGAAACTGATATCCCCAATTATTAACAATCTGCTGCTGTGAGTGCAGTGATCTAGTACAAAGAAAACTGTTCCTATATTTGGATTTCAGGGAAAAGGCAGCTGTGGCTGCCGCTCTGCATTTGGCTGATAGAAAGTGAGAAGGCTGCTGGTTTGATCCAGTTACAGTAAGATTTATGATCCCATCCTTGTTTTAATTTCACAGTCCTCTTATGCCAGATTTTGCTTTAGAAATGTTTTCTCTCCCATATTTGGGTTGGTTTATTGCTTACTCACTTCCCAGCAGGAATTAATGTAATCATTTTTCCATTCATTCAAGTGGTTGTTATTGTGGTCGCTGCTGTTTTAATTGCACTCCTCTCAGATAGCAAGCATCGTGCTGAGAAATAAGGATACACAGTTACCAGGATATGTTCCCAGTGTGTCCAAAATTGGTAGGCTCTTGGTCTCACTGACTTCAAGAATAAAGCCACAGACCCTCGCAGTGAGTGTTACAGTTCTTAAAAATGGTGTATCTGCAGTTTTCTCCTTCTGATGTTCGGCTGTGTTTGGAGTTTCTTCCTTCTGGTGGGTTCATGGTCTCGCTGGCTTCAGGAGTGAAGCTGCAGACCTTCCCGGTGAGTGTTATAGCACTTAAGGCGGTGCGTCTGGAGTTGTTCGTTCTTCCTGTCTGGAGTTGTTTATTCCTCCCAGTGTGTTCGTGGTCTTGCTGGCCTCAGGAGTGAAGCTGCAGACCTTCACGGTGAGGGTTACAGCTCATAAAGGCAGTGTAGAACCAAAGAGTGAACAGCAGCAAGATTTATTGCAATGAGTGAAAGAACAAAGCTTCCACAGTGTGGAAGGGGACCCGAGCAGGTTACCACTGCTGGCTTGGGCAGCCTGCTTTTATTCCCTTATCTGACCCCACCCACATCCTGCTGATTGGCCAATTTTACAGAGAGCTGATTGTTCTGTTTTACAGAGAGCTGATTGGTCTGTTTTGACAGGGTGCTGATTGGTGCATTTACAAACCTTGAGCTAGACACAGAGTGCTGATTGGTGTGTTTACAAACCTTGAGCTAGACACAGAGTGCTGATTGGTGCATTTACAATCCCTGAGCTAGACACAAGAGTGCTGATTGGTGCATATACAATCTTCCAGCTAGATATAAGAGTTCTCCAAGTCTCCACCTGACTGAGGAGCGCAGCTGGCTTTGCTTAGTGGATCCTTCGCGGGGGGTCACTGGCGGAGCTGCCCACCAGCCCCGCGCCGCGCCCGCACTCCTCAGCCCTTCCGCGGTCCATGGGACCGCGAGCCCCGGAGCAGGGGGTGGCTCCCGTCAGGGAGGCTCGGGCTGTGCTGTGCGGGAGCCCACCACGAGGGGGCGCTCGGGCATGGCGGGCTGCCGGTGGCGAGCCCTGCCCCTCGGGGACGCGGCTGACGCCCGGGTAGAATTCAAGCGCGGCGTCGGCGGGCCGGCAGTGCTGGGGGACCCGGCGCACGCTCTGCAGCTGCTGGCCTGGGTGCTAAGCCCCTCACTGACCGGGCCGGTGGGGCCGGTGGGGCTGGCCGCCGATCCGACTGCGGGGGCCCGCTGAGCCCGCGCCCACCAGGAGCTCTCGCGGCCTGCGAGCGGCGCGCGCACAGCGCCGGTTCCCGCCCGCGCAGCTCCCTCCACACCTCCCCGCAAGCAGAGGGAGCGGGCTCCGGCCTTGGCCAGCCCAAAGAGGGGCTCCCACAGTGCAGCGGCGAGCTGAAGGGTTCCTTAAGCACGGCCAGACTGGGCGCCAAGGCCGAAGAGGCGCCCAGAGCGAGTAAGGGCTGCTAGCATGCTGTCACCTCTCACCAGCACATCAAGGGAAGTGCGGTCTTCAGAAGACAGAGGAGTGGAGAGTCATATGGTAAGTAGCAACCAGGAATGAGCACAGAAAGAGGATATAACTTCATTCAGAGGAGTTAAGAGATTTCCCAGATGAAATGGCATTTACACTGGGACCTTGACAATCAGTTGTCTTTATCCTGGTGAAGAAGGAATAACAAAGCCTTTTTTAAAAATAATACAAAATATTTGCAAATGTGCAGATTGTGTATCTGATGGATTCCAATTAGTAGGACTGAAAGAGAAAAGGGAAGACTGAAAGAGGAAAGGGTGAGAGGTGAAACTTAGATAGCAGATAGGACCCACATAATGATTCGTTTTATATGGTACGTCAACAAAAGTTGGGCTTTATTTGTAAGCCACGATGACATGGGCATGAAATGGTCAGATTTTTATTCATAAAAATCAGTTTAGCTAGATTGTGGCGATGATGATGCAGAAGTTTGAGTTGGAGGAACAAGCCTGAAGCCCATTAAAATACTGCAAACAAGAGATGATAGCACCAGATGGGGAAAGGCTTGACAGATATTAGGAGAAGAGAAGCAACAGAACCTGCTGTTCGATTAGATGAGGGATGGCCTGTGGGGAAGGGGGAGGGAAGACAAAAAGGAAGAAAGCCAAATTTATGGTGTGGTAAATGTAGATTGAAAGGATGGCATTTCCTGTGGGAAGAAACCCAGGGAAAATTGGAAAGATCGGTGTGGGTTTCAGTTTTGATTTTTTTAAGCTGAGCTCGAGGTGCCAGTGGGACATCCGATTGGAGATATCCTATAAGCATTTGTATGTAGGGACGTGGAGTCCAAGGGAGAGGCTCTGGCTAGGGTTGTACTTCTGAGTCATCAGGATTTAGAGAATACACAGCTCAGTTTGAGAAATTATAATTCTAAACATGGCATTTGGGCCTGACTGGCTTAGGTTCAGGCTTAGGTTCATAACATGAATCTACTTTTACTCTTTTAGTGACCTTGGCCTCATAACTAATTTTTCTGCGTTTCAGCTTCCTCAATCTATAAAACATGTATTATAATGTCTACTTTGAGGGTCCTCTTGGGTTATTACTCATATAATATTTAATAGTACTTAACCTACCATGAGGTTTAAAAACATTAGTTATGTTCAAGAAACAAAACTTTATGTTTCTATAACTTTGTGTTGGTTTACTGACATATACCCAGTGCTTAGAACAGTGTCTGGCACATAATAGGGGCTCAATAAACAAATGTTTAGAAATAAATGAGCATTACTTTCTCGTATGAGCTCCCATTCCGTTAGAGGGCAGAGACGTAATCTCCATCAAACTTTCCTCCGATTTTCCTGATCTATACCTGAATTCCTTCATGAGTGTGGAATATTAAAACATTAAACCAAGCAAAGGTAGGTGGAAAATGATGGGAGCCACTGGTCCTCAAGACCCTTTTCATGAAAATATACTGCCAGGTCTGTCTGTCTGGCTGGCTTTTGGTCCATTTGGGTTCCCATAAGACAAAAGTAACTGAGCATCTACTATGTGCCTGACATGTTGTAGGAGATGGGGAAATAGAGAACAAAACAGAGATCCTGTCCGAGTACAGTCCACATTCACACACCCCCTTCTATTAATATGGTTACTTTAGTCTCAGAAGCCCTCCTTGCTACTTTAATGCCAGTTTGGGGTGACATGGTGTGTATTCGATGCTTCTCCAAGATTCTGGCACTCAGAAACTTTGTGGGATTGTTCATGGAACATTTGACCATGCAGGTGGATCATGCATGCATTTCCTGTTCCTGCATCACGCCATTCCCTTTGGTCTCATGCAGGATCCTTCTGTCGTCTTACCTGCAGCTACCCGTGCGGTTGAGCTCTCTTTATCTTTCCTTGCCTCCGTCTAGCTGAGCGTAAAACCATCCTCACAAAATTAACAAGAATTATTTACCAGGTTCTGGACAGAAATATAATTAAGCATTAATCAGGCTGCACTTTGTCCTACTTCTTTGTAGCTGTTTGTTAACCCAAAGTCACCAGATTCCGACTTTTGCATCCTCATTATTACTAGAGATATGATCTTTGATATTAGACAAGTTTTTGTTTCAGAGTTGCTTAAGATGTTTTTCACATCCTGAGTTCCTGGGGAATAGCTGATTCCAGACAATTGGAAGACCCCACAGAGGAACCGAATCAGCATGAGAAGGCAGTTTCTTCATCTCTCCATCCCATGCCTTCACCCTGAACTCTTTAACCAATCAATGATCCCCACACTCCAGCACAATACTGATTAACCCCCTTAAAATCCCTATCTTTAAGCTCCTTGGGAGGCAGATTTGAAGTTTCCTCCTCTTCCTTGTTCAGCTGCGTTAAGATCAGACTTCTTTCTCTGCTGCAACCTTGTTTCTTGAGGTATTTGCTTGCTGCCCATCAGGCAACGAACTGGTTACATTTACAAGAGGACTTCTTTTTTTCTAGCTGCTTGAAGCACCAGCCTCTTTCCACGTGTTCTTCCAGACATTTCTGTATATAGCAGATGTACTAAGTTATTCTAAAGCTCTTGAAACAAAGATACACAGGCATTTCTGCTGTCTGCCTACCATATCTCTCTTTGGGGAAGCATACCCAGAGCCACCATCTCCCTGAAAGGCATGAGAAGAAAAATTTAAGAATACTACAAAAAGAAAAAAAAAGCACATCACTTTATGTATCAAAACACTGTTCTATTACAAACGTATGGATGACAACTTGAGCCATGAAAGTAGGTGAGATTACCTGCTTATTAGATGTCAAGTTGAGGTTTGCCAAAACTCTAATGAAATTAATTTAGCCTTATGTTTTCTTTAAAAAGGCTAATTTCCTCAAGTTTTTTTATGCATTAAATGCTAATAGTTCATTATTACAATCATTATTTAAATTATTATTTATATATTTTGTCATTTACCTTTTAATTAAGTTCAATTTCCCTGTCTCCGGTTTCTTCACCCCCCCCTCCCCGTCCCTGCAGGACTAACCCTCTACCCCTAGATTTTCTCCTTTCTGTTATATTTAAGTAAGTTCAGTTTCCTAGCGGGTAACTCCTTTAGAGCATTTTAACTTCTTTTTCGGCTTGTGGTTGTGTTTGGATAGTCAAATATTCTTGGAAGTTTTAATTACATAAGACTTTCAAATTTCTCTGTATTCTCAGATAATCAGTTGGGCATAAGTCCTGTTCAGCTTTAGGAGTCTTTGCTTCACTAAATAAGGGGCAAGATTGCTCATTATTGCCTCCCTGTCTCAGGCATTCCCGGTGGTTGTTTGTCTCTTCATTGGCTTTGGGGTTGGTAGGTGAACCAGATGCCCATGGCAGGCAAACCAATTTCTATCTGGGTGAATTATTCCAATTGATTTCTCTTTTGCTCATGATCCAGGAGCAAGAACTGTAGTGACCACATGCAACTTAAAGATTGGCAGAAACTCTATCCTAAGAAACATTTTATATATATAAAGAAGTAGCACGAAGTGATCGACATTCATTCCATCTTTCTCTTAAAAGCCTCCAGGTAGTTTCATTATCTAGGCTCTGTTTTTGTTTTTTTTTTTTCTTTTTCCCAATTGCTTGTGTTTAAATGTTCTTACTATATCTTCACTTTCCAGTGGGCTTCTATTTCTTTGAATCTGTTGTTTGTAGTTCAGGAGGGAAGTAAGCTATGATGGTGTTTCTTAGAAGAGAAGAAAGCAAATCCTGGCTAAGGTTTTCTTAATCCATACCCATCTACTATTGGCGGATTCCAGAATTTATAGTCTAATTTTTCAGGAGGATTTTGACTTTGTGTTTTTCCAGAGCGATCGTTGAAGAATGCTTAAGCAGGATATGAGATCAAGTGTTTCTAGCTTTTTCCTTCTATAAATGATAAAATTGAGGTCTGTAGCTTACCCAGAGTTGTAAATGTTGAGGATAAACTACAGTGCAACAGACAGCTACAGTTCTTGATATAAAAAATGCCATGTGTGTAATTATACTAATGTTGCCCCATGCATCCAGCATATGAAGTGGATTATAGTCACTTAGTAGAAGCAAACACAGGAAGGAGGCTCATGGGAACATGGTTCTCACTCCATGATGGCACTGGTTCAACTCATATAAACTCAATCCTTACAACAATCTCCTGGAGTAGATACCGTTATTCTTGCCACTTTACAAAAGAGCAAACTAAGCTGCAGAGAGGGTAAACACATAATTCATGTTCACTCACAAATGAAGAGTAGAGCCAGGAGTTTTGAACTCAATTAGTCTGATTCCAAGAAATCCTAATCTTACCTGCCATGTTCTATATACTACCTCTTAACAAGAAGGCTTTGTTTGTAATACAAAAACTACTCGTATGTTCCAATTGCTTTTTTATAATATTTCAGATTAAAGATGCAGTTTCTGATGAGGGAAAATATAAAATATATTAGCCCAAAGCAACAGTTGTCATCAGCCAAGTTAATTGATTAAAAAGCAGATAATTTCTATTTCAGTGACTGCCACAGGAGAGGTGGTCAATAAATTAGAATTTCCCCTCATTGCAGTGTTTGATTGATCAAACTAATTAGATCTGCTGGCAATAAAGGTATTTGGAGACTTATTTTAAAATCTTCTGATATCTGAGAGCTTTTCCTCTGCTTGTGGAATCCACTGTTCAGATATTTTGGTGGGAGACAGTGTCTTATCCCACCAGCATAGCCGAAGAAGCCAGAGCCTTGCTGTCCCTGAAGACTAGCAACTAGGTCATAGGCATACAAGATTACTGATAGTACTCCAGGAATATGCTGAATACAGAGAGAATAGCTCAAAGAAACAGGGACGTTAGAACCCTTCCAGTGTTGGTGTTGCTTGTTTATTAATCTGTTCTCATGCTGCTAATAAAGACATACCTGAGACTGAGTAATTTGTAAAGCAAATAAGTTTAATGGACTCACAGTTTCACATGGCTGAGGAGATGTCATAATCATGGTGGAAGATGAAGGAAGAGCAAAGGGATGTCTTACATGGCTGCAGGAAGAGAGCCTGGGCAGGGGAACTCCCCTTTATAAAATCATAAGATCTTGTGAGACTTATTCACTATCATGAGAACAGCACAGGAAAGACCTGCCCCCATGATTCAGTTACCTCCCACTGTGTCCCTCCCATGACATATGGGAATTATGAGAGCTACAGTTCAAGATGAGATTTGGGTGGGGGCACAGCCAAACCATATCAGCTTGTTTGGCTTGTGAGCTCTTGAAGTGGGCTGACTCTTCCTGCAGTATGATTCCAGCTCTGTTTCTGTACCCTGTGGAACTATCCAACACCCTTCCAAAAGACACTTTATCTGATTAGAGTAACCAGAGAAAAATTCCTTTGTTTGTTACCAAGAACTATGATTAGTATAAGGCATATACTTCTTGCCTAGTGAATAACTTCTGGCTTATCATGGGGCTTTAAGACCCGTTTGTCTCACTTCAGGTCTTTTAAAGCTCAGGTGCTATGAAGTATTGGCTTTCTTCATAGTTGATTCAACAGCAAATGTAAGATTTGTAATTTTCATATATGAGTTTTCCAGGTGGTAGCTTAAGCACATCATAATGTATTTGTTTTTATTGCCTTTACTCATATCTTATTTCTTAAACATTGGTGAGAGCTCAATCAAAAATTGTTTTTGGCTTAACTCAAACAAAACTGTTCAGGAAGAAACTATTTTAAAATAAGCCCTTGATAGTGTTGGTTGGTAGAGTTATGTATTTTGATTTGTTATGTATTTATTTTTATTTTTAAAAAGGAGTTATACATGTAGCTCAAAATCATTTTCCTTCTAACATGTTTACCTGATATTTTTATACCTCCTAGCTCTCATGTGAATGTCCTAAAAACAAAACTAAACAAATAGGAGAGAAACTGTAGAATACATTTAACCTTTTATTTTAATCAGAAGGTATCATAGCATTTGTATATATTGGTAGGATACTCTTAAACAAATTATAGATGATCACCCATCCAAAAAAAGCACTCTAAGGAGAGTCAGTTCAAGCAAATGAAATAGAAGTTCATAAAATTATTCTAGAAATGTGTTTTCTATCTGTGGCTTTACCTCATATTATTTATATTTTATATTTACAATTTCATTGATTTCACTCCAGATTTGAAAATATTATGTCAGTCTGGTACATTGGTACATTTCATTTCATTCCTAGAATAACTTACAACAAACACCCTTCTGCTCAAATTAATAATTCAGTATTGACTACACAAAGAAATACTCAGTAAAAGCATTAATTTTATCAGATCTATATAGATTCTTCATAGAAAAACAAATTATGTCATCATAATTTCATAAGTATTGAGGCAAAAATCTTTCTTTTTAAAAAAAAATTACTAAAAATGAGATGAGTATTTCACTATGTTGCCTGGCCTAGCAGTCTTGAACTCCTGGCCTCAAGCAGTTCTCCTGCCTCAGCCTCTCAGAGTGTCATGATGACAGGTGTGAGCCACCACACCCAGGCAAAAAATGTTTATTTTATGTTTGCGTTTTCCTAACTTGACCTATACCTGTTCTGATCTTGGTATGTATTTTTTAATAATAGAAATTGCAATATGAAAAATCACATGTGTGGACTTATAATTCCTAAATTTTAATACCTGTATTTTGGCTAATTAAACAATGTCCATAATATAAGAGCTGTGGTTTTTCTAACGTTTTTGTTTAGTGTGTATTTACAACATCTGTTTGATTTCTAAGACTGTTAAAAAAGCATACTCAGAAATAAGTAGGACATGGAGATACAGTTTGATATTTCACATGTATTTTTCACCTTATTCTAATGACAAAGACTTTCATCCATCATTAATTCATGTTTTTAACAAATATTTAACAGGTAGCGTCTGTGTCAGGCTCTCTGTTCTATGCAATATCATGAAATCTTACTTTTATAAAAATTTCATTCTAATAGGAGAGAGAAAATAAATCACAAGCATACAAATAAGTAAATTATAATTTTGCTGGGAGGTGATACAAGCTAGGAGATGGAGGAATGGGAGTGTATTGGGGAGTAAGCAGGTTGCACTTTAAACTGAAGTGGTAAGTGTTGACCTAAATGAAGATGAGATTTTAGAAGACTCTAAGGGGGCCTAGAGTTAGATGTGATGAGTATCTGGGATAAGAGCAATTCAAAGAGTGGAAGCAGCCTGTGCAAAAGCAGGGGGCTGGACATGTTTGAGGACTAGTCTAGAGCCTAGCATGGTAGTACCTGAGTGAAGGAGGAGGTGAGATGAGGAAAGAGGGAATGAACCGGATCACACGGGGTTGGCTAGTGACTTGAGCAGAGGGGTGACAGTTTCCGACTTACTGATCTGACTAAAGTTTTTAAAAAGTAACTTTGACTGCAGTGTAAGGATACCTTTGGAAAGTGGTCATTGTGTAGAAGCTGGGGGACCAATGATGAGGCTAATATTGTTGTCTAAGGTAGAGATGATGGCTGAGCCAGATGAATAAGTAATTAAATTGTGTACACATTTTGAAGTTGGAGCCAACAATCTTTGCTGAAAAATTGGGAGTGAGATGTGAGAGAGACCTCAACAATGACTTCGAGCATTTTGGCCTGAACAACTAAAACAATGTATCTTGGAGATGCCTTAAAGAACAATAGATACAAATCTACTACACTGATTTGAATAGCTGCTTAATATGCCATGGTATAGGTACATCACAGTTTGTTTATTCTCCTACTAATGGACAGTTGCCTTCTTTTTTTATTAACATCAGAAATAACGCTTCAACAAAAAAGGGTATAGATAAGAGTTAAAATAATTCTGCAGTCTTTAAAAGTACTTTATTTATACAGTTTCTGTGTTGTATTTAAAATGACTTAGTCTATGATTAGTAACTTAATTTGTTTCAAAGAGATAATTCATTAATCAAGATGGCCTCAATGTTCCTTTCTTCTTGGGTAAAGTTCTTACAGGCTTCTTTCTGACCACCATTTTCTTAGAGCATTTGCTTTAGCAAACTTGTGATTGCAAATCCTTTCTCTTCCCCTTAGTGATATAAATCTTTTAAAGAGCCTCCTACCATTTTTACAACCCAGGAATGTTTCTCAGGGCTCTGGAAAATATCATTTTAAAATGTTATCATCAAGGAAATCAGCACCCCTATCTCCCAGTCTCTGGGCCTCTATAACAGGGTAGGAGTCTAACTTCAGTGGGTGCCTTGCTTTAAGATGTAGAACTACCTCCTGCCATAGAGATACGAGTAAATTTCTTTTTTGAGGGACAAGGCCAATTAGCAAAGAAGTGATTCATGATCCAATCACCTAAGTTCCTAAAATCCCTCTAGCTCTTTGTTTCAATAAAATTGAGTTCAGACTTTAGTTCTGGACTTCCTCACCTGTTGCAGTGGCATTGATTGAAGACTCCCTTGCCCATTTAACTTTATCCAGTGTACTTTTGCTTTGATGTAATTGCTTGACAAGTTCTTCTTGCCCACTGCACTGACAAAACCAATTCACTGAGATCATGGTATTGAGGACTATTGAAGTAAAGAAAGAGTTTAAATAATGCAAGGCCAGCCACACAGAAGATGGAGTTATTACTCAAGTAAGTCTCCCAAAAGGCTCAAAGGTTAAAGTTTTTCAAGGATAGTTTTGTGGGTAGCAGGCTAGGAAATAGGTGCTGCTGATTGGGTGAGGATGCCACCATTGGGGCATGGAAAATGGTCCTCATGTGCTGAGTCTGCCTCCAAGTGAAGGCCACAGAACCAGTAGAGTCATAAGTTACATGTCTGGATGGGGTCAGTTGCTACAACACAAAAGCCTGAAAAACATCTCAAAAGACCAATCTTAGGTCCTAAAATTGTGATGTTATCTATAGGTGTAATTGAGAAAGTCACAAGTCATGTGACCTCTGGCCACATTGGCTCCTGAGTAGTAAAAGATTATAGAAGCTATGTTTATATCTTAGCAGAATTCAGGCACCTCTCATAATCCTATCCTCGTGGACTTTCATTAGGTTTACAAAGTGGTTTAGTTTTGGGAAGAGGTACCGTCTTCCTTGCTTTGAAGTTAAACTATAAACTAAATTCCCCCCATGATTAGCCTGGCTTATGCCCAGGAATGAGCACGGACAGCTAGCCTTTGAGGCTAGAAGCAAGATGGAGTCCAACCATGATAGATTTCTGTGACTGTCATAATCTTTGCAAAGGTGGTTTCATTGGCATCATAGAGTTCTCAAGGTCAGAACTCAGAGCTCCCTCAGAAAGAATATATCCAGGGTCAACACTCCTTCCCCCTCTTTCTGTCTTCTGTCATTTCCTCTTCCATTTCCAGGAAATTATCATATTGAATACCCTCATGAAAAAGGAACTATGGGCTGGGCGCCATGGCTCACGCCTGTAATCCCAGCACTTTGGGAGGCCGAGGCGGGCAGATCATGAGGTCAGGAGATCGAGACCATCCTGGCTAACACGGTGCAACCCCATCTCTACTAAAAATACAAAAAAAAAAATTAGCCAGGCGTGGTGGCGGGCGCCTGTAGTCCCAGCTACTTAGGAGGCTGTGGCAGGAGAATGGTGTGAACCCGGGAGGCAGAGCTTGCAGTGAGCTGAGATCGTGCCACTGCAGTCCAGCCTGGGCGACAGAGACAGACTCTGTCTCAAAAAAATAAAAAATAAATAAAAAAAAAGAAACTATGAATATAGTATAATCTACAGTTTTAGAGTTAAGAATAGCTTTACATTATAAGGTTTCTGAATAGGTTAATGTTCAGCAATGATTGTTCAATAAATAGAATGAGTTAAGATCAACGTTTCAGGTTTCTGAATAGGTTAATGTTCAGCAATGATTGTTCAATAAATAGAATGAGTTAAGATCAACGTTTTTGTTTCAAGTAGGGTACTTTCCAGTTATTAATAACAATTTTCAAAAAATTATATATCACTCTTGTGTTTATGTTTTGGAAAATAAAGCGAGGAGAGCTTGGAAACATTATTTAAATGTGCTCTCAAACTTGATTGAAGGAAACATTGCTTAAAGTTAGCATTAACTCAGAACTATTTTGATGATTGGAGAAAGATGTATACAAGGCCTTCATATATACCCTGTAAAACTTTTAAAATGTGAAATTTTATATTCTAATAACTTAGATTGTAGAAATGGTCATTGAAATAGTAGAAACTATCAGCAACAATTATTTAAATGCAAATTAGTCATAAGAAATTTAAGTTTTTAAAACTGTTGAGTATACTATGTACATTAATTAGGAGAGAACAAAATAATTTTCTCTCTACCCTCCATAGTTCTCTGAAAGAAAAAAATATTAATGACACTTGGTAAAGATACTAAGTCAGACTTTTTTCAGGGTGGGGAGTAACTGTGACAGGCCTTGGGGCCATTCAGTTGGGTTTTGTACGGGGGGAGGGAGATTGGATACAACTCTGACTCCAACAAGGACAAGTGGGGTTTACCGCCAGGGAGCAGAGCCGAGCCAGGAGCAGTGGCTCATGCCCATAATCCCATAACTTTGGGAGGCTGAGGCAGGAGGATCACTTGAGGTCAGAAGTTCCAGATGAGCCTGGCCAACATGGTGAAACCTCATCTCTACTAAAAATACAAAAATTAGCTGGATGTGATGGTGCATGCCTATAGTCCCAGCTACTAGGGAGGCTGAGGCAGGAGAATTGCTTGAACACAGGAGCCGAGGCTGCAGTGAGTGAACTGAGATTGTGCCACTGCACTCCAGTCTGGGTGACAGAGTGAGACTCTGTCTCCAAAAAAAAAAAAAAAAAAAAGGAAAAAAGAAACAGAGCTGAGGGGCAGTGGTTGGGAAATTACTAAGAGGGAACATCAAGGGTAAAGGGTTTCTGGCTCAGCTGGCTTGAGAAGATTATTTCTGAGGGCAGGTCAGGGAGCTAAGATACTGGAGAGTGGTCACATACCAAGAGTGGGGGATTTTTTCCTAAACTAACTTAGCAGGATTCTTGCTCAAACTGCATCCTACAAGGACAGAGAGCAAAGTCCAAGTTTGGGCATAGTCAGAAAGGACTCAGAAGGTGGACTAAAGTTTTAGTCAAAGGACTCTTTGTCAGTTCTTATTTGCACAAACCCCTGTAACAAAAGACAAATTAACAAGAGAAAAAGAAGTTTAATAACATGTATACCCTCTCTATATATGAGAGATAACCCAGAGATGTGAATAAATATCTCAAGTAGATCCTAAATAATTGTCTCATATTTCAGGCTGAAGTACCCCTGAGACAAAGAAAGAAGGAAATGGGAAAGGGTCCAGTTATGAGCAAGGACAATAAACAGGAGCAAAGCTTGCTTTGCAGAATTAAAGCCCATTCTTTCTCCATTTAGTCACCTTTTTTCCACCTGGTACAGAAAGGAAGACACCTTTAAATGCAGACTTTTTTTATAGATGTAAATTTATCTTACCAAATAGTAACTTTCAGAGCTTCTCCTATGCCTACAGTTTCTCAAAATAACCCTTTCACAATAATTCTTAAGCCAAGAGGCATATTTGGGGTGGCATATTTTGTTCTCTTAGAATGATATTTTGGGGTGATATGTCCTGAACCTCATCAATTGTGGAAATACAGCAGTCCTATATGTAAAAAATTGCATTTAGATGCTATTTACAAATTTATTCTAAAACAGCAATAACCCAAATGACTCATGTTTTTAAGCTCACAATACTTCATATATAGATGCACATATTCTATAATTCTTCCTCTATTTGGGAGATGAAGAGCTATTCACTACAAAATAAAAACCTATGAAAAATATAAAAATAAAACAAAATAGAGCTCCACAAACAATTTTGGGCCCAACTGGGAGCTCTGTACTACCAGCCAAGCAACATAATTTCAAAACCGAGGGACTAGATTGCTTCTGCTCTTTTAAAGTAAAGGTTACATTTGTAATCAGTGTCCCATAGTACTTTTATAAACTGGAGTCATTAAATTGTTTCTAACAGAATGCAGGGACCTTTTATACAAACAATAAATGGTTCATTTTCAAAATACAAAGTTTATTTTTGAAGTAAAGGTTTATGTTCCATGAAGTCTCTGAGCCTCAGAATGCTTTCAGCTTTGGGAAATTCTTGTTGGAGCCCCAAAGTAGCAGCTATAAGCATTGAAGTACTCTCCCGGGTGTGACATTCCCAGCTTGATGACTTGATGGCTCAATTTACTTATATGGTGCTCTTCAAAGTGATTTTGTAGCTTTGGGTAGGAAACTGAAGCCAGAGTTACTGAGCCACGAATAAGTGAAATTTACACTCATGAACACTGAAGATTGCTATAATCATTTTCAGAGTAAAAAAAAAAAAAAAAAAACTTTACCAAAGACAGCAAATCAAAACTTCAAATGTAGAAGTTTTATTCTGTGAATTTAGTTCATAGGAAGTACGACTGGAAAATGGTTTAATTAAGGCCATGTTGACCGTCTATTAGCAATTCAATAATTTGCTTAATTTCAATGAAGACTTCCTAGAATAACATGCTCATTGTTTGTTCCTTCTTAAAAGACAATTGCTGATTTTCTGCATTCAGAGAGTTTCTGCCCAGTGACATCCAGAGGCATGCATTCAAAATCACACTGGGATCATCCAGGATGACACTGACAGAAGGAAATGCAAAAGAACTTTGATGGAAAACCCTCACAGATAAAGCAATTGCTGCAAATTAAGGAACAGAATTGAGAATAGAGCCATTCAGTCTTCTGCTTTTGGTAGTACCTGGCTTTATTACTTGAAACAGAGATTGCTTGGAAAAGGATCATGCTGTTGCTTTTGTAAATTACCAAGGCCTTCAGCAGTCAAAAAGCTGGAACCTTATCTCTATGTGCACTTGGGCAATCTTCTATAAATTGGGGCAATTGAGAGAGTGTTGCTGCCTCTGTCCTCACTTCACCCTCACAGATACATAAGTTCGTGCAGAGACTCCAAATTGCAGGGAATGACTGGTTGACAATTACCAAGTGTTGGCTGTGACATAATGCATCCTGAAAAGCTCTACTCTGGAATAACAAGCTATGAATAACATAAACTGAAAGAAGGCTAGAGACAGTGCTAGTGATAAACTATTGATTATTTTATTGCATTGCATGGGGTCCTAGAGCACCAGAAGTTATCTTCAGGAAAACCAAGGAGATTTGATGAAAACCTGAAAATGGAGTGAACTCAAGGCTGTTACTAGGTGCCCACTCTCTCAAGGTAGGCTTTGGAAGGAAAGTTGCTCACTATGCAATTAAAGAGCAGAAAAAACTACATGCAGACTGATATTATATAGATGTTACTATTCCAAGATAAAAGAGAACTGATAAAATATTTAGTTAAAGGGGGTCATCTCCTTTTAAGTAACTATTTTAACACACACAAACGCACACACATGCATACACACAAAATCAGAACTGCAAATGCAGGTTAACAACAATGAACAAGAATATTATGCTATATGCAGCATAAAAGCTGTCCTTAGAGGATAATAATAATTAATATTACTGTCATCAATAAGAATATGAAGAAATAATGAATATAAGAATTTAGGAAGCGATAAGACAAAAACATAAAATAGAGGAATGCGATTAGATTAAATCAAATTATTTAGAAATTAGAAAAATTTAATTGATAAATTCAATAACTTTTCCTTTAAAGAGATAAATAACAAATTAGTGTTTTATTTTAACAAATATTATCAAGGTAAAAAATAGAGAAAATGAAATTTAACTGTGACCTTAGAAATTAGGAATAAATTTAAAATCGAATTTAGAGAAAATAGAGCTACAATATAGTTATTGTTAATAATTTGGAATTTTATGTGAAATAGAGTTCTTCAAATATTACCAAATTTATCTAAAGAACAGATAGAGCTCTTGAATAGGTTTCAATTTCATAGATATCAAAAACATTTTAAAAACTAATAGGTGGTTTTGCTGAAAAATTCTATCAAAAATTCAAGGAAGAGAATATTCATTGCTTATACAGCTTTTGAACTATGTAAACTGAGAAATCCTCACGTGCAATTTATGAATCTAAACTAATAATGAAATTTGACCAACATAACACAAAGAGTAGTTCTGAATAGCAATTTAATTTAGGAGTCCTGTCTTAAGTAATGGTAAATTATATTTAATAAAATGGTAAAATAATAACACAGCATGTCTAAGTAAGGTAAGAGGGTTTTATTTCTCTTAAAGTACAGTGTGGAACAGACTCCCAGCTAATCTCTGTGAACTTGGTTGTTGTGGTTTTAAATTACTGAGATGTTATGAATATTTGTGACTATAGAAAAACCTAGCCTATCTTATATACATAACATCCAATAAAAAACTATATAATTAAGTTACAGTTCATCAGCTGGAACTGTAACTTTATTTTCTAATATCCAAGAGGTATTTTCTAAAATCAAAGCGATATTTGCAATATACAAAAGAAAACTATATAATAAAGTTACAGTTCTAACTTAGAGACATTTCAAGTATCTAAAAACAGTACAAAATGATCTTGATAGTTTAAAATAATGTAAAATATTTTGTTCTAAGGTAAGGAGTGTTGAGCAAAGAGACTTCTAACTTGGAAATAAGTTTGGCTCTTACTTTATGCTTTAATTTTTTTTTTTTTGAGACAGAGTCTCGCTCTGTCGCCCAGGCTGGAGTGCAGTGGTGTGATCTTGGCTCATTGCAAGCTCCGCCTCCTGGGTTCATGCCATTCTCCTTCCTCAGCCTCCCGAGTAGCTGGGACTACAGGCATCCACCACCATGCCCGGCTAATTTTTTGTATTTTTAGTAGAGATGGGATTTTCTACTTTAATATTTTTAAGTGGGAAAAAATGCTTTAAAAAACCCACACCACACAATAAAGCCAGGTGTGATTATTGCTTCTTTTTTGGTATAAGTCTTTCTAAGAATGACTTCACACATGAAAAAGACACTATTGTCACACGCATCCGTGTGAAGAGACCACCAAACAGGCTTTGTGTGAGCAACAAGGCTGTTTATTTCACCTGGGTGCAGGCGGGCTGAGTCCGAAAAGAGAGTCAGTGAAGGGAAATAGGGGTGGGGCCGTCTTATAGGATTTGGGTAGTAGAAAATTACAGTCAAAAGTGGTTGCTCTCTGGCGGGCAGGGGTGGGGGTCACAAGGTGCTCAGTGGGGGAGCTTTTGAGCCAGGATGAGCCAGGAGAAGGAATTTCATGAGGTAAGGTCATCAGTTAAGGCAGGAACCAGCCATTTTCACTTCTTTTGTGATTCTTCACTTGCTTCAGGCCATCTGGATGTATTCCTGCAGGCTTGGCTCAGGGGCCTGACACTCCTGTCTTCTTATATTAATAAGAAAAATAAACAAAATAGTGTTGAAGTGTTGGGGCAGCGAAAATTTTTGGGAGTGGTATGGAGAGATAGTGGGCAATGTTTCTCAGGGCTGCTTTCAGCGGGATTGGGGCAGCGTGGAAACCTACAGTGGGAGAGATTAAGCTGAAGGAAGATTTTTTGGTAAAGGTGTAGCAGGACAAGCCACAGACAAAAACTCTCAGACACTGAATTAAAGAAGGAAGGGCTTTATTTGGCTGGGAGCTTCGGCAAGATTCACGTCTCTAACAACCAAGCTCCCCGAGTAAGCAATTCCTGTCCCTTTTAAGGGCTCACAACTCTAAGGGGGTCTGCGTGAAAGGGTCATGATCGATTGAGCAAGCAGGGGGCACGTGACTGGGGGCTGCATGCACTGGTAATTAGAACGGAACAGAACAGGACAGGGATTTTCACAGTGCTTTTCTATATGATGTCTGTAATCTACAGATAACATAACCGATTAGGTCAGGGGTCGATCTTTTAACTATCAGGCCCAGGGTGTGGTGCCAGGCTGTCTGCTTGTGGATTTCATTTCTGCCTTTTTACTTCTTTCTTTTGAGGCAGAAGTTGGGCATAAGACAATATGAGGGGTGGTCTCCTCCCTTAAGGGGTGATATTTTGGGGTTGTTAGAAGGAACATTTGTCGTATAGAATGATTGGTGATGACCTGGATGCAGTTATGTATTAATTGAAAAACTAAATGGAAGACACAAGGTCAGAATAAGAGGAGAAAAACAGGTATTAAAGGACTAAGAATTGGGAGGTCCCAGGATATCCAATTAGAGAGTGCCTAAGGGGGTTCAGCGTAATTACTTGCTTGGTTGGTGAGTTTTTGGGCTCTATCCTTGACAGAGTCCTCCTTTTTAAGTTGGAGGCTGAGCTTGGTGAGGTATGTTTTTAAAAGACCATTAGTCCGTTCTACCTTTCCTGAAGATTGAGGATGGTAAGGGGTATGAAGGTTTCCCTGAATACCAAGAGCCTGAGAAACTGCTTGGGTGATTTGACTAGTAAAGGCCAGTCTGTTATTGGACTGTATAGAGGTGGGAAGGCCAAACCGAGGAATTATGTCTGACAGAAGGGAAGAAATGACCACGGTGGCCTTCTCAGACCCTGTGGGAAAGGCCTCTACCCATCCAGTGAAAGTGTCTACCTAGACCAAGAGGTATTTTATTTTCCTGACTCGGGGCATGTGAGTAAAGTCTGTTTGCCAGTCCTGGGCAGGGGCAAATCCCCGAGCTTGTTGTGTAGGGAAGGGAGGGGCCTGAACAATCCCTGAGGAGTAGTAGAGTAGCAGATAGAACACTGAGAAGTGATTTCCTTGAGGATAGATTTCCACAATGGAAAGGAAATGAGAGGTTCTAAGAGACGGGCTAGCAGCTTATAACCTACATGGAAGAGGTTATGAAATGATGACAGAATAGAATGGGACTGTGAGGCTGGAAGAAGATATTTTTCTTGGTCTAAGAGCAATTTGCCTCATGTGGGAAGAGATTGATAGGTGGAAGTTTCAGTGGGGGAATAGGTGGGAGTGACCGATGAGAAGGAGAAAAACTGGTCATGAGGGACAGAAGTTGGAACGCTAGCTGCTTCTTTAGCTACCTTATCAGCATAAGCATTGCCCTGAGTGTTGGGATCTGACGCCCTTTGATGGCCCTTGCAGTGAATGACTCCAGCTTCCTTTGGAAGTAAAGCGGCCTTGAGAAGAGTTTTTATTAAAGAGGCATTAATGATGGAGGACCTTTGCAGAGTGAGGAAACCTTTTCTGCCCATATGACAGCATGGTGGTACAGGATGTGGAAGGCATATTTAGAGTCAGTATAAATATTGACGCATAGTCCTTTTGCAAGAGTGAGGGCTCAAGGTAAGGCAATGAGTTCGGCTTGCTGAGGGGTAGTGGTGGAGGCAGAGCGGTAGCCTCAATGATAGATGTGGAAGATACTACTGCATAGCCTGCCTTTGCTGGTGAATGACGATTAGGCCTGGTGGAACTGCCATCAATAAACCAAGTGTGATCAGGGTGAGGAACAGGAAATAAGGAAATATGGGGAAATGGAGTGAATGTCAGGTGGATCAGAGAGATACAGTCATGGGGGTGGGGGCCAGCCTAAAACAGTAAGGTCAAGTTGTTTGGACAGAAAGGCTACAGGGCGTGGTCCTGGCTCTTGTGGAAGAATTTTGACCGCACAGCCCTGTACTTTGGCTGTGTGTAATGAAAAGGATTGGGATGAGTTAGGGAGGGCTAGTGTGGGAGCAGCTTCTGGGGCTGTTTTTAAGGAATGGAAAGAGGAGTGGCAAAAGGATTTAGGATCCGTGGGGTCAGCTAGGTTTGCTTTTGTGAGTTTATATAATGGTTTAGTCAGGATGGTAAAACTAGGTATCCAAAGGCAGAAGTACCTAACCATGCCTAGGAAGAAAAGGAGTTGTTGTTTCATAGAAGGGGTTGGGGTTTGGGAGATTAGCCAGACATGATCAGCAGGGAGAGCACGTGTGTTTTCATGAAGAATTATGCTGAGATAGGTAGTGGATAAGGAAGAAATTTGAGCTTGACTGAAGTAATGGGGGCTGTCCTTGCAGCCTTGCAGCAGTATAGCCCAGGTAAGTTGCTGAGGCTGATGGTTGTCAGGGTCAGTCCAAGTGAAAGCGAAGAGAGGATGGGATGAAGGGTACAAAGGAATAGGAAAGAAATCATGTTTGAGATCCAGAACAGAAAAATGGGTTATGGAGGGGTTGTGGAGGGAGGTATTGAGGATAGGAGAGTATATGGCTTTGGCACCATGGGGTGGATAGGGAAGACAATTTGGTTGATACGGCACAGATCCTGAACTAACCTGTAAGGCTTGTATGGTTTTTGGACAGGTAAAATGGGGGAATTGTAAGGAGAGTTTATAGGCTTTAAAAGGCCATGCTGTAACAGGCAAGTGATAACAGGCTTTAATCCTTTTAAATCGTGCTGTGGGATGGGATATAGGCATTGAGTAAGGTAATGGTGATTAGGTTTTAATGGGATGGTAAGGGGTGCATGATTGGTCACCAAGGAGGGAGTAGAGGTGTCCTATACTTGTGGATTAAGGTGGGGAGATACAAGGGGAGGTTGTGAAGGAGGCTTTGAACTGGGGAAAAGGGCAGCAAATAGGTGTGGCTGTAGCCCAGGAATAGTCAGAGAAGCAGATAATTTAGTTAAAATGTCTTGACCTAATAAAGGAGCTGGGCAGGTGGGGATCACTAAAAAGGAGTGCATAAAAGAATGTTGTCCAAGTTGGCATCAGAGTTGGGGAGTTTTAAGAGGTTTAGAAGCCTGGCCGTCAATACCCACAACAGTTATGGAGGCAAGGGAAACAGGCCCTTGAAAAGAAGGTAATGTGGAGTGGGTAGCTTCCGTATTGATTAAGAAGGTGATGGACTTACCTTCCACTGTAAGAGTTACCCAAAGTGTCTGTGATAGTCCAGGAGGCCTCCGAGGTGATTGGGCAGTGTGGGTCTTCAGCCGCTAAGCCGGGAAGATCTGGGAAGGAGTCAGTCAGAGAGCCTTAGGCCAGAGTTCCAGGGGCTTTGGGAGTGGCTGCTGGGCAAGTTGGACAGTCTGATTTCCAGTAGGGTCCCTCACAGATGGGACATGGCTTAGGAGGAATCCTGGGCTGTGGGCATTCCTTGGCCCAGTGGCCAGATTTCTAGCACTTGAGGCAAGATCCTGGGGGAGGCGGTCCTGGAGGAATGCCTGGCCACTGCGGTTCAGGCGTTTGGAAGTTCTTGAGTGCTGGAGATGTGGCTGGGGTTTGTCTCACAGTGGAGGCAAGGAATTGCAACTCAGAAATACGTTGCTACTTGGCTGCCTGTACTCTATTATTGTACACCTTGAAGGCAAGGTCAATTAAGTCCTGTTGTGGGGTTTGAGGGCCGGAATCTAATTTTTGGAGCTTTTTCTAATGTCGGGTGCGGGTTGGGTAATAAAATGCATATTAAGAATGAGACGGCCTTCTGGCCTCTCTGGGTCTAGGGTGGTAAAGCGTCTAAGGGTTGTTGCCAAATGGGCCATGAACTGGGTTGAGTTTTTATATTTGATGAAAAAGAGCCTAAATGCTAACTGATTTGGGAGAGGTCTGATAAAGAAAAAGGAGCATTAACCTTGGCTGTGCCTTCAGTTCCAGCCACGTCTTTAAGAGGAAATTGTTGGGCAGGTTGGGGAGGGCTAGTTGCAGAATGAAACTGTAAGCCAGAGAGGGTGTGAGGAGGGGAGGTGATAAAATGATTATAGGGTGGGGGAGTGGAGGCTGAGGAAGAATTGGGACCTGGCTCAGCCTGGCGAGGAGCAGTCTGAGGAGGAGGGGAGAGGTCAAATGGGTCTGTAGAAAAGGAAGATTCAAAGGACTCAGAGCTTGGGGTGGAGACTGAAGGAACAGAGAGGAGAGAAAGAAGAAAGATTTGGGATGAGTTGCATTGGGAGCAGAGACTAGGAAGGGACAAGTGTGTAAAAGAATGCCTGGACATCAGGTACCTGACACCCATTTGCTCATTTTTTGACAAAAATCATCCAGGTTGAGGTAAAATGGAGAAGTCAAAAGTGCCGTTTTCTGGCTATTTAGAACCATTATCGAGTTTGTACTGGGGCCAAGCAGTGTTGCAGAAGAAAATAAGATGCTTAGGTTTTAGGTTACGCGAGAGTTGAAGAGGTTTTAAGTTTTGAGAACACAGGCTAAGGGAGAAGAAGGGGGAATGGAGGGTGAAAAGTTGCCCATAGTGAAGGAGGCAAGCCCAGAGAAAAGAGAGGATAGAGACATGGAGAAGGGGGTTGGCGAGCAGCACTGGGCTGCAATGTGGGTGAGAAGCCAAAGCAGGCTTCCCCGCAATTGACTTGCCACCAAGGGAATGTGGGTGAATGACCAAGACAGGCATCCCCATGGTGATCAGACACCAATGGAGTGTGGGTGAATAATCAGGCAGGCGTCCCTGCAGTGATTAAACACCAATGGAAGACTGTCTTCCCGAGCCCGTGACTGGCGCTGGAGTTTTGGGTCCACGGATAAAATGTGTCTTCTTTGTCTCTACTAGAGAGGAAAAAGAACCGGATTTGGAAGGACAGGGAGATTGAAGGGTAGTGAGAGAGAGTGGAGAAGAGAGTGAAGAGACCGCTTACCCGATTTGAAATTGGTGAGATGTTCCTTGGGCTGGTTGGTCTGAGGACCCGAGGTCGCAGGTGGATCTCCTCACAGAGTGAGGGCGAGTACAAGGTACCAGTCTCCTGAAGGAGTCCTCCTGTCCTGGGCTTTGGCACCAAATGTCACGCACATCCGTGTGAAGAGACCACCAAACAGGCCAAACAGGCTTTGTGTGAGCAACAAGGCTGTTTATTTCACCTGTGTGCAGGCGGGCTGAGTCCAAAAAGAGTCAGCGAAGGGAGATAGGGGTGGGGCAGTTTTATAGGATTTGGGTGGGTAGTGGAAAATTACAGTCAAAGAGGGTTGTTCTCTTGCGGGCAGGGGCGGGGGGGTCACAAGGTGCTCAGTGGGGGAGCTTCTGAGCCAGAAGGAATTTCACAAGGCAATATCATCAGTTAAGGCAGGAACTGGCCATTTTCACTTCTTTTGTGATTCTTTACTTGCTTCAGGCCATCTGGATGTATACATGCAGGCTTGGGCTCAGAGGCCTGACAACTATATATTTCATTCTATAGAATTATTTTTTTTCTCTGTACTTAATAAATCTTAAATATATTTAAATGCCATGAAAAACTTATCAAATGCATTTGCATAAAAGTCAATATAGTTGTTTTTTTCAAAATAAAAACTAACAATTATCTAATGCTTGCTACATGCCAGTCACTTTTCTGTGAACGTTACATGGCCTGGAGCAACTATTTATTCCTCATACAACTAGTGGCTTCTTCAGTTCCCTTCCCCAATATTCACAAGAGGAAATTGGAGCTTGGAAGGATTAAGTAAAATGCTGAAGTCACCCGGACAGTAATTGGAGAAGCCAGGATTCCATCTGCAATATTCAGCCAGTCTGGCTTCCAGCTGCATGGGTGTCTGCCCTGTGCAGTTGTACAAGGATCCATACTCAGAAGGCCCTGGGCTTAGTTTAATGCCCTGCTGTTGCTGCCTTGAAATTATGAATAAATTTTGAACACGGAAACTTCCATATTCATTCTGCATTGAGCCTGGAAAATCATGTAGGGGATCTTGAGTGAATTTATACAAGGATAGTGTGTGTGTGTGTATGAGTGTGTGTGTGTGTATATTATAAAATTCTTGACCAAGAATGCCTTAATGTTCCCTTCAGCTTGACTAGACTTTAGACAGGCCTCTTCCTCCAGACTGGAAGTCCATAGCCTCCCTTTCTTAAAGCATTTTACTTTGGAAAACTTGTAATTGTCAGTTCCCTCTGCCCCTTTGAGATGTAAACATTTTAGAAGTCTCTTGCCAGGTTTACAACCCAGGAATCTCTTACTCAAGGACCCAGGAGCCATCCCTTTGAAATGTAATCATCGAGGAAGATAGAGCCTCTGTCTTCCAGTTGCCAAGGACAGGAGCCTAACTTTTGAGGGAGCAGAAGGAAATTACTCCAAGTTGTAAAATGATGTCCTATAATGAAAACAGAAGGTTTACTTTTCTCTTGGGTAAACCAATTAGAGAACTCAGATGGCCTAAGACTCCTCATCTCAATTGTTTTTTGTTTGTTTAACTTAGATACTTTTTCTTTTCTCAACTTTTATTTTAAGTTCAGGGGAACATGTGCAGGATGTGCAGGTTGGTTACATAGGTAAATGTGTGCCATGGTGGTTTACTGCACAGATCATCCCATCACCCAGGTATTAAGCCCAGTATCCGTTACCTAATCTTCCTGATGCTGTCTTGTTTCAATTTTTAAAAAAAATCTGTTTTACCTTTTGTCTGGGAGGAGTTGAGTATCCAGACTTGGTTAGTGCTCTCTTTTGCCTATTGAAGCAATACTGTCCCTTCAGAATAAAACCAATTTCTATTTTCTTATCTTTTGTAATGTGAATTTTTCTTTAGCATATCCTATGCATTATTTCTAAACTATATTTTTGGTTAAAATATATTGCTATAGTTTATCTAAAGCAAGTAATATCAATAGCAATAACATTTAAAAAATAAAAGTACAAAGAATTCTTACATTGTCTTCACTCGAATTCCCCAAGTGCTAACACCTTAAACACACTTTAATCACCAAAATCTAAAAGTTAACATTAATACAGTCCTACATTTTAGTCTATAGATCTCAATGATATTTCAATAGTTCTGTCACTCTAGTCCTTCCTGTTTGGGGTGCAAAATATAATCTGGGACTATATATTATGTTTAGTTGTCAAGTCTTTTTAGTTTATGTTAATGTGGAGTTGTTCTTTCTTTCAGGAAAGAACCTCTTTCAGGAGGTTGACACTTTTAAAAAGTAATAACAAGTTATATTGAGAATGTTTCTCATTTTGAGTTTGTGTGATATGTCCTTGTAATTAAAGTAGTGCTATCTATTTTGTTAAGAATGTCAAAGAAATGGCTGTGACCCCTTGGTTCAGCTCATCAGGAGGCGCATGATGTTGACTTTGTCATTGTTGGTGATATTTACTTTGATCACATGGTTAACATGATGTTACCACATCTTTCTACTGTAAAGTTACGAATTTTTTCTTTAAAAATATTAAGTAGCTTAAGGAAGATAACCAATTACTTGTGTAAATTTACTAAGTGATAAAGATGACATCATATCAGTGAGGGAAAGGTAGTCTCTTCTCTAGACGGGCATATAAAAAAAGATTAAAATGAATTTATTCTATATATAGGATATCACCACCAATTCCAAGTGGATTAGATATTTAAATATAACAAATGATATCATACATGTATTATAAGAAAAAATGGGTTAATTCCTCTATGGAGTGTGAGGGTGGGGAAACTTTCATAAGCATTATTCTAAGTTGAGAAAGAAAGGGAATGACACAGGTAAATTGTACGACAAAAATTAGGAAAAGTTTATTATAGCTGTTTCATCTTCTGAGACAGATCTTTTGCAAAATCAAAATTTTTTGAATATTTAGAATACATATTATACATTGCCATGCTAAATATTTTTTTCGGATTTTTATTCTTTAATTTATCTGTATTACATATGTAAAATAGGAAATTACATAATTGGAAAACATTTCAGTTGTGTTAAATTAAAATTTGCTATTTCTAATATATGAAGAGCTTCAAATAAAAAAATCTAATAACCTAGAAAAATTAGAAATAGGGACAGCAAGATTATAGAAGACAAAATGCAAATAGCTACTAACCACATAATAAGATGATGCGCTCACACATAAAAAGCGAAATGCAAAATAAAATTATAGGGCAATAACATTGTTTATCTATTACATGGACAAAAATTGAAAAATTTAACAACATATTCCACCAGCAAGGCTGTATCTAGGAGGAGAGTTTGGCATTACCTAGGAAAATTACATATGCAGTTATACTTTGATTAGTGAATTCATTTCCAGGAATCCATCCCAACTATATACACTGCTTAAAAATGTTTTTAAAACACTTTGGGACTCCAAGGCGGGTGGATCCACTGAGGTCAGGAGTTCGAGACCAGCCTGTCCAACAAGGTGAAACTCTGTCTCTACTAAAAATGCAAAAATTAGCTGGGCATGGTGGCATGTGCCTGCCTGTAATCCAAGCTACTCTGAGGCTGAAGCAGGAGACTCGCTTGAACCTGGGAGCCGAAGGTTGCGGTGAGCCAAGATCGCGCCACTGCACTCCAGTCTGGGTGACAGAGTGAGTCTGTGCCCCCCCTCCGCTTCAAAAAAATTATTTTAAAAAATACAGATGTACTCTTTGTAATAGTAAAAGATTGGAAGCAAGTCTATCAATGAAAGGCTGATTGAATAAAGTCAGATATAGAAAATAAATGACATACTGTGTCAGTATCTAGCTGTATATTTTGATGGAATGACCTTTAAGATATTTTTAAATGACAAAAGCAAGTTAAACCTTTTATGTAATTATGAAACACAATTATATTGAGAAAAATGTCTAAATATCAAAAGTCAAAGTAAAAAGAAAGAAAAATAAACCTAATTATGTATCTAGTTGGTGGAATGAAAACAGAGATAAACAACACTCCCAGTAACTTTAAAAACAAGCATTTCGATTATATGTTCTTGTAGGATATTCCAAGGAGAAAAAGAACTGGGAAAACAGAACAAAACATTGCCCTATTTTGTTGATTTTATTTGCTTGAAAGTGTTACTTGGAGTCCATGTTAATGGGAACCATCAATATGAGCTCAGGATGTATTTTATCTTTAAAAAATTATTTATCAACCTTGCCCTAGAATCAATGGTATGCCCATTTGTAATGAGCACCCCTAACGCCCAGATTGAAGTCTCCAAATATAATTTCCAACTAAAAGTAAACAGCTGGCTGCAAGAAACTGTGTAATTCAAGTCTGGGGGCAGTAATTTACAAGCTAAAAGTAGAAAGTGTATCAGTTCTCTGGCTGGGCCCGATGGCTCATGCTTGTAATTTCAGCGCTTTGGGAGGCCGAGGCAGCTGGATCACCTGAGGTCAGGAGTTTGAGACCAGCCTGGCCAACATGGTGAAACTCCATCTCTACTAAAAATACAAAAATTAGCTTGGCATGGTGGCGGGTTCCTCTAATCCCAGCTACTCAGGAGGCTGAGGCAGGAGAATGGCTTGAACCTGGGAGGCGGAGGTTGCAGTGAGCCAAGATTGCACCATTGCACTAAGTGTATCAGTTCCCTCATCTTTAAAATGAGAATAATAACAATGATTTTATTGAGTAAAATACTTCTGATATGTAAAATACAAGAGTCTTGCCTAAGATTAAAGCTCCCTCAAGGATTTCGTAGAAGAAGAACTGGAAGAATATAAATGGTGTTGCTTTAGTTAAGCTTGTATTTAGTTTTTTTTTTCACTTTTTATTTTATGTCGTTTTCTAAATGTTCTATAATTAATATACAAAAGACAAAAATGATAATGTTAATGTAAAAATTGAGAAAGAAAATCAATTTGACTGTCACAAGAATATGTGAAATGTATGTATTTTTGTATATTTGCAGGATAGAAGTGATGTGAAAGGTGTGTACTTAAAATAAAAATGAGTTTAAATTTTACCTCAAACTCTTGGTTTGCAGAATGGTGTTAGTCTGGTGACATACCTTCCTGAGGGTCATCAGTGTTTTTTCAATGAATGAGAAATTTGTGTTTGTATTTATCTATTTATTGGATTTCAACTTTTATTTTAAGATCAAGGGTATATGTGCAGGATGTGCAGGTTTGTCACATAGTTAAACCTGTGCCAGGGTGAATAGCTCCACAGATCATCCCATCACCTAGATTTAAGCCCAGCATCCACTAGCTATTGTTCTTGATGCTCTTCCTCCTCCCACCCCTAACCGTCTGAAAGGTCCCAGTGTGTGTTGTTCCCCCCGTATGTCCATGTGTTCTCATTATTCAGCTCCCACTTATAGGTGAGAACAAAAATTCGTATATTCATTTTTTTTTTTAGAAAGAGTCTCACTCTGTCACCCAGGCTAGAGTGCAGTGGCATGATCTCAGCTCACGGCAACCTCTACCTCCTGGGTTCAAGCCATTCTCCTGCCTCAGCCTTCTGAGTATCCAAGATTACAGTTGAGCGCCACCAAGTCCAGCTAATTTTTGTACTTTTAGTAGAGAAGAGGTTTCACCATGTTGGCCAAGCTGGTCTCGAACTCCCGACCTCAAGTGAGCTGCCCACCTCGGCCTCCCAAAGTGCTGGGATTACAAGCGTGAGCCACCACACCTGGCCAAAATTTGTATTTTTATTTAATTTTTTAATTTTTTATTTATATATATATATATTTATTATACTTTAACTTCTAGGGTACATGTGCACAATGTGCAGGTTTGTTACATATGTATACATGTGGCATGTTGATGTGCTGCACCCATTAACTCATCATTTAGCATTAGGTATATCTCCTAATGCTATCCCTCCCCCCTCCCCCCACCCCACAACAAGCCCCGGTGTGTGATGTCCCCCTTCCTGTGTCCAAGTGTTCTCATTGTTCAATTTCCATCTATGAGTGTGAACATGCATTTGTTTGGTTTTCTGTCCTTGCAATAGTTTGCTGAGAATGATGGTTTCCAGCTTCATCCATGTCCCTACAAAGGACATGAACTCATCCTTTTTTATGGCTGCATAGTATTCCGTGGTGTATATATGCCACATTTTCTTAATCCAGTCTATCATTGTTGGACATTTGGGTTGGTTCCAAGTCTTTGCTATTGTGAATAGTGCCGCAATAAACATACGAGTGCATGTGTCTTTATAGCAGCATGATTTATAGTCCTTTGGGTATATGCCCAGTAATGGGATGGCTGGGTCAAATGGTATTTCTAGTTCTAGATCCCTGAGGAATCGCCACACTGACTTCCACAATGGTTGAACTAGTTTACAGTCCCACCAACACTGTAAAAGTGTTCCTATTTCTCCACATCCTCTCCAGCAGCTGTTGTTTCCTGACTTTTTAATGATTGCCATTCTAACTGGTGTGAGATGATATCTTATTGTGGTTTTGATTTGCATTTCTCTGATGGCCAGTGATGATGAGCATTTTTTCATGTGTCTGTTGGCTGCATAAATGCCTTCTTTTGAGAAGTGTCTGTTCATATCCTTTGCCCACTTTGTGATGGGGTTGTTTGTTTTTTTCTTGTAAATTTGTTTGAGTTCTCTGTAGATTCTGGATATTAGCCCTTGACAAAATTTGTATTTTTAAATGCTGGTAGTATATCCAGACCATAAAAATATTGTTAAGAGTAAGATGAATGACCCAGGAAGAGTTCCAAGCACATGATGCAACTTAAAGAGAAAACAACAGTTTTAAATTTATTCTTTAAATTTTTGAATAATGATTTTTTGGGTAGGAAAAGGATATAATAATTCACTAAAATGATTGTTTAGCATTTATGCCTGTATTCTTTTATGGTTTCCTCAATTCTGTTAACATAAGTTCTTCAAGAGCATCTTGTTTTTTTCCCTGAGAAGATGAACTTGTAAAGCTAGAATAAAGGCCAAGTTTTCTGCTATTACCTTTATTTTAACAATCACACTGCTTAGATGAAAAGATAATAGAGGTAAAAGCAAATGCAGCAGTGGAATTGCTCCTTTTACCCTTCACAAAATGATCACTGCTTAAAGGCTGTATATTTTTTAAAATAATTTTTTGAATGAACTGTCCTTGGAATATTTGGCTTTCTCGAAAACATTTGTCCTTATCACATATGCAAGTTTTTTCTTTACAGTATCTGCCATTGAAATATGTTATTATTCATCACAGACCAATTTTGGCCCAGTTATGTGAATCAGTTAGTGTTCAGAATTTTCTGTTTGATGGCAGCACAATGAAAAATTAAACTGGAAAGGATCCATGGCTTAACTTTAAACTATTAACATTTTTCCCTCTGCTCTTGTTTCCTTACACCTTGTCATGTCCCATCCTTCCAGCTCATCCAGCTGCTAATGTGGAAGGAAAGAAATGACTTAGCAATTCAATTTCAAAGGGAAAATAAAAGAGTATATTTGCTGATAAGACCCAGAATTAAAGAAGGGTACACACACACACACACACACACACACACACAGGCCAGGTATATAATAATGGAGGTAATATAACAATTTAAACTTCTTAGTTATAGAAGATATTAAAATTTGTAAAAGCATAATATACACAAATCTGAATAACATACTACCTCCTAATTTCTAAGCAAAAGAAAAATAGCTGGAAGACTTGGTGATCTGATTACAAATTACAGAATGCACTGAATAAAATAATCAAAAAGTTACATCTAAAATGTCACTAGTCCCAGATGATTTTAAAGGAAATTTATTTCAAACTTTATAGAAAATTCCTATTTTTTACTAGTTGCTCCAGAATACAAATGATGAGGCCTTCTCGGCGAAGTTTTAAAATGTGACAACTTCTGGTAGCAACTGATGTCCACCTCCTCCAAACACACACGTCACACCATGAAGTGAACGGTAATCTGGATATCACACAACAACTCAGACAGTAAACCGGGTTTTGTTTTCAGATTTTTATGAATTAAACACCATGATTTTTCACTATGTGCTCTCATGCATCCCATTAGCATTTATATTTTTGTAATTAGAATAAGGAAATAAATGTGAAAAAATAATTGCCCTATATATAATTAACATGTTTGGGGATGAGCAAGCAACAGGCTTTTTTTCAGTATTTCACAGAGCCCGTGTAAATCTTACTTCCAGCCTGATAGCACCAGTTATCACATGGATAAGCATTTCTGTCATTCTGGGGATGAGATCAATGACCTAATAGAGCTATGAGGGTCAAATAACAAAGGGCCACAGCTCTCGTTGAAAATGTTTAATAAGTGATAGAAATTGGACATTGGTAACAAAATCAGTTGATCTGTAAACAACAAATGAACAAGTTGCAAGACTGGGAACTATTGACCTAATTTCCAGGGTTATTCACATTCTAAAGTTATTTGCATAAGCCAAAGGAATGAATCCTGAATGTGCAATTCCAGGCATTGTGTCAAAAAGGGGACAAATTACTTTCCCAGCAGAGATCTTTCCTGAGTGCCTCTCAAATAAACCTACTTAGGCGCCGACCAAAACCATGTAAGACTGCCTTGCTTTGGCATTTATATGATAGAGTAAATTCTCTGAATCTTCATTTGGCTCTATTTATGACAATCCATGAGGACGTTTTTGATGTATATTGTGACAATTTGAATAGGCTATGAGGCAAATGTGATTAACTCTAATGCCCATCTTTAATAACTCAGGTGATAAAAGATAAATTGATGACTGCTAGAGCAATTGGAAAATATTGGGGACATAAAAAAGTAGCAGATCTGAAAATCTGTTAAATCCAGAGTTATTTCATCCATTACCATATGAAAACACTTAGCCCAAATTGAGGCTTGGTAGTTGTTGCTTCATGCTCTCAAGAGGTTTGTGTAAATATCACACTGGGAGGAAGTGATTAATTACTTTCCTTCCTTCCATTTTATGATTATCTGTAAAAAGTCACTTTGGCAAAGCATTTTTTCCTTTCTTCATTATGCATACATAGACACACATACAAATTATGCTCTAGTAATCATAATTTGTTTTTTATATCTTCTTATGAGCTTCCCATAGTCTAAATGCTTTGAAATATGAATTTATAAATATTTTTATGGTTCAGTAGGAAGTCATTAAGGTGTTAAAATATTTGAAAGTATAGTCCTCAGATGGGCAGTTGGAAATTTATATTGCTTTAAATGTCACAATACAAAGCAGAATGTCAATGAATGTGATTAAAAGGCAACAAATAACATGGATTTAAACATCTAAGTGATTTGTATTTAGAAGTAAATATTTATGTTATCTGAACAGGTAAAAATGGCTTTCATGAAAACAAAGCAAAACGAAAAGTTAGTTCATTTGTTCCTTTTTTATTATTTAATTTAAAGTCTGGCTCTTATAAACTACATAAAGCTAAAATAATTGGAAACATATAGTATATGATAAGATATTTAATGTCAGAAAAGATGGTAATTGGAAAGATCTCTTTATATATTAGTCTGTATATTTTAAATTTCCATTATTTAATTAGAAGTCTCTATTGAGTCATAAGATTCAGGTTGGTTCAAAAGTAATTGCGGTTTTTGCCATTAAAAGTAATGTAATACTATCTGTTCCATTATTTTTACCTTCTGTATACATTTGAAATGTCATTGAATTGTGATTGAAACAGGTAAAAATTAATTGTTAGCAAATTAGCCAAATTTTTTCATTAACAAAATCTTTATTTTCACTTTTATAAATCTAAAATATTTTATAAACCCCTGATTAAATTATGCATATTGCCTAAGTCATACTGTTCCAGCTGACCTGCTGTTCCCCTATATACATTCAGATACTGTTTCATAGACTACCAGAAAAAGACTCACTTTAAGATGAGGTAGATTTAAATTTGATACATTTCTTAACTTATTGGGAACCCAGTTTCCTCTCTTCCCCATAGAAATTACTGTTGGTTCCTAATCTCTAAAATGGGGATAATAACTTATGATTTCAGCAATATGGAAGCATAAACTAATGTAGTATACTTATGAAACCTGGAAAAAATATATCACTTTAAAACATATGTAGCAGAGCCCAACAACATCAACAAGAAAAGCATGTATGTGTGAATGTTAGGGGTGGTGCTAATTTTCAGAGTTGGAAATGAAAGATCTCAAAGACACGGTGGGAAGATTTTTTTGATGACTCTGTTGGCAACTGGAAACTGAACATAGGCTTTAGTGAGCATGAGCTGAGATATTATTAATCAACAGAAAACTGAGACTTCCAAATAAAGCCAAGTTTTTCAAGGGGGACTAGAAATGCTCTCAAGAAACTAGGAAAAGGAACAATATCCTACAATTAATACACTTAATAGTTAAAGGCTAAATGTTTTCCTCTAAAATCAGGAACATCGCTTTCATGACGTCTTATTCAGTAACGTACTGAGTTCATAGTTTAATAAGGCAAGTAAAAATATAAAATTTGGATAGCTTAGACAAGAAGAAGTCAAACAATCAACATGATTTCCTATACAGAAAAATCTAAAAGACTCTGTAGGTAAGCTATTAGTACTATTATTTGTGTTTAGCAAAGTTGTGGACCTCAGGTTTATAGGCAAAAATTAAATGTCTTTCTATATGATTAGTAATATAACATTAGAAATTGAAAAATAAAATTTAGTATTGCTTGAAATAGTATGTAAAATATATTTAGGTATTAAATCTAAAATAATGTTGGATCTATCTGTATGCTGAAACCTACAACATATTTGTGAAAGAAATCAAAGATTACCTCAATACATGGAGAGACACACCATGTTCATGGGTTGGAAAATTAATATTACTAAGACATCCATTGTCTAGATGATCTATAGATTTATCACAATTTCAGTGAATATCCTAGAACTATTTTTCATAGAAATAACCAAGGTGAATCTAAAATTTGTGTAGAAAAGCAAATGAATAAGAACAGTCAAAATGATTTTGAAAAAGAATTACAAAGATGGAAGAATCACTATCTAAATTTAAGACTAACTCTAAACTACAATTATGAAGAAACTGGTATTAACTAAAGAAAAGATACATACATAGATCAATGAAACACAATACTCCAGAAATATACCCACACATAGGTGGTTAATTGATTGGCAACATGGGTACAAAGGAAATTCAATGAGGGGAAAAGCAGTCTTCATAACAAATGATTATGAAATAATTGGATACCCATTTTTTTCTTTAGTTTTGAGAAATCTCTGTAATGCTTTCTTGGGTTCAGTAGAAGCCTAAACCCCTGCATTATGCAATATATCCATGTAACAAACCTGCACGTGGACCTTCTGAATCTAAAATTTAAAAATAAATAAATAAATACCTTGCCTTATATAAAAATCAATTCAAAATGGATCATAGACCTAAAAAAAATCCTAAAATATAAAACTTCGGTGAGAAACCTAGGGCAAAGTCTTGAGTTAGTTAAACATTTCATATATATAACATCAAAAACACAATGCATAACAGAAAAACATAGGAAATTGGACTTCATAAAAATTATAAATTGCTGTTACTTAAAAGATAATGTTAAGCGAATGAAGAGACAATATATGAAGTTTGAAAAGATATTTACAGTGTTTATAAGTGGTAAAGAATTTGTAGCAAGAAAATATAAAAAACTCTCAAAACTCAATAGAAATATTCAAACCAATAAAACATGGGCAAAATATTTGAGGAAACACTTCAGCAAAGAAGATATTCAGGTGGTAAATAAGCACATGAAATATCATTAGTTATTAGGGAAATGCAAATTAATACCAAAATGAGATATGGCTACACACCATTTAAAACAAGTAAATTGAAAACAAAGTCTAAGAAATCAGTACACAAACATAACAACAATAACAACAACAAGAACAAAAACAAGCAAAACAAAAACCTGACCAACCAAGTGCTGGTATATATTCAGAAGAACTAATTACCATTGATTTTTGGAAGCAATGTTATATGTTACAGCCACTTTGAAAAACACTGTGGCACTATCTTGTAAAATTAACTATAAACTTACTATTCCTTGAATTAAGTTTGGGATTTTAGCCCGTTTCCCTGAGTACACATGACCGGTCAAGATGAACCTGTGAAAATATGGGTTTTGCATAGAAAAAAGTTGTGGAAATTGAGTAGCATAATTCATATTAGATAAAGTAGAATTAATAAACAATATTTTAAAGGATTTACATTTATCTATTATAAGAAAACAAAATACTATACTGTTTATTACTTTTTCAAAATGGTAGTTTCTGTATCTGCCAAGTTTCTATGACTGATAGTGCATCAATATATAATTTTTAAAAAGCATAAAGATTAAGTAATTATAAATAAAAGCCAAATGAAAATACATAATATGAAAAATATTACAGTTAAAAATAAGAGCTTAAATAGGCATACATAGCAGAAAGGATATAGTCAAAGAGTAAATTGATTTGCTATACTGTCAAATCAGTTTTTGATTTGCTATACTGTCAAATCAATTTTTGATTTGTAGTACAGTCCCCTTGTACTACAAATTCAAATTTGTAAGGGACTGTACTACAAATACATTAAAAAGTTATAATTTTTAAAAATTAAGATATGTTGAAGAATTATAAGTATAAATAAATAATATAAAAAAATTTCATAAAAGGGAAGGTATATTTAAAGAAATAATAAATAAATTTTTCTTAAGGAAATTAGGTTAAAAGTATTTATGGATATCCACATATCTAAGAGCTGAAAAAATTCACATGTTTATATATTACAGTGATGATATATGAAAACATTCAAGACAAAAAAGTAATGTCAAAAATTTTCTAAAAACAAGAGCAGGCGGCCAAGCTGCAGTGGGTCATGCCTGTAATCTCAGCACTTTGGGAGGCCATGGTGGGCAGATCATTTGAGGTCAGGAGTTCGAGACCAGCCTGGCCAACATGGTGAAACCCTGTCTCTACTAAAAATACAAAAATTAGCTAGCCATGGTGGTGGGCACCTGTAATCCCAGCTACTCGGGAGGCTGAGGCAGGAGAATCGCTTGAACTGGGAGGCAGAAGGTGTAGTGAGCCGAGATTGTGCCATTGCATTACAGCCTGGGCAACAAGAGCAAAACTCTGTCTCAAGAAATAAATAAATAAATAAATGAATAAATAAATAAATAAGAACTGGCCACAACAGGGAAAACAGAAATTAAAATCACATCAGACTTCTTTTAAAAGCTCCAGTCTCATGAAGGAAATAAAATTATAGTTTTAAAACTTAGAAAAAAATAAATTATATCCTGAAATTGTATACCTCGTCTACTATCTTTGAAACAAAGTATTTAAATACAGTATTTTAGATATAGAAAGAAGGTGAGAGAACAATTAGAAGAAAAAAAAGCAAGAAGGGAAGTCCATTAAGAAACTATGCAACAATTTCTTAACCTCGTCTCATATCCATAAGCAGAACTAATATTCCATATGTTACCAAGAAGAGCTGGGAAATAGAGTTGAGTATGCTAAGAACCATTAATTGTTTAGGGAAATATTATGGATACTTTAAAATGGTTAGAGGACAGTTAATATAAGTATGATTGTTAGGGAAAAACATCAGACAAATAAGATGAAATGAATAGTTTTTAGTCCAGCAATCATTCTATCTAATTGAAGGCAGATAAGAAGAAAGGAGGAATAAAATTTTGCAAAATAAAGCATGAACAAAAAAGGCAGATATATCCTAACATAACAATAATCACATGCAATTCAATAAATAGAACTTAACAATCGAAAGGTTAAAACTCTCAGACTGAACAATTATCCAAGATTTAATACTTGTAATTTACACAAACTGACTTTAAGTGAAAATAATTCTAAAAGTTTAAATTACATAACTAGAAGGATATTACAGGCAGTGAGAGAAAAGCTTGAATAACAAATTTGCTTTCAGAGCAGAATAGAATTTAAAGTGAAAAGCTTTATAAGAGAAACAGTAATATTACATTCTGATAAAATAAAAAGAAAAAGATAATACTATAATGATATACACATATATGCATCTAACCAGCTTCCTTCAAAACATAGGGAACTGTTAAAGAGATGGAAAGAAATAGATAAATCAACGTTTGTGTTGGAGTTTTTACTCGTTGTCAGAAAAAAATATAGATTAAGCAAAAGAAAGGAAACATTTTATGTGTGTGTATATGAATGTGCATAAACCAATAATATTCTATCAGTGGACATAGAGAAATGATAGGTAGGTAAAGATAGACAGATACACGGATCTTACATGAGATTCAGAGAAAGTACTAAATTTTTAAACCACGTGGAATATTCATAGAAATCAGCTGAGTAGGAGGCCACATAGAAAGTTTTAGAAATGTAATAGATGTTAGAGTATGGTCAGAACCACAAATGAAGTATTTATTTGTATTTAGAATGCATGAAAATGGCCTCCTTTGTTGAAAGTATTTTAGGAGCTATGACATACATACAACTTCATACAAAAAATTTGGCATCAATAATAAGACATATAATCTGGGAGTCAAAGACTGTCATAAATACATTTCTAGGTAACAGGACAAGATGGCATAGTTATCCTTTTCTGCAAGTACAGATGTCCTTCATTCTAGGTCATGCCAACTCAAATTCTTTATGTACTTTCACATGGTCTAAACAGAACATACCACCACAGGATTAATTTTACAACAATTTCTCTATTTCATTTAATTAACAATGATTAAATAAATCTTCAATTGTCATATATTTACAATTGTTCTGACACTATCAGTCACAGCTTTGGAGGATTGTACTGTTAAGTGTGAGTTCACTTTGAATATATGAATAAAACTATTTCAGGTGTATATAAAAAGAAACAAAATAAACAAAGAGAAGGAATATGAACAGTTGTAGTTCAATTGAATGTGAATTTAGTCACTACAACTAGAGGTAACAAGGAATTAGCTGTCTGTATTCTAAGTGGTGAGTTGTTTTACCCAACATAAAACCATAGGACGCAGAATTGAGAAGATTGTTATTACTGATTAAAATATGTTCTTCAGCTGCACTGAACTCACATTAAGACACAGTTACAGTGAGGTTTCATCTCACAAAGCTGCCATGAGAACTAACATTTTTATGAAAGAGGAATAAGGAGTCTGATGAGAAAGATATCACAGTATTTGGTAATTAAGTTTAGAATTTCTATTTTCTAGCATTTTGAACAGGCTTGTTGGTCTTACACTGTGTTTGGGGAGCAGAGTTGGTTGCATTCCAAGCAATGCCACTTGGCTAGAGCTTCAGAGATTGTTTCTAATATATATGGAAGAGAGTAAGTGCCCAGAGGGGCAATGATCAGAACTAGCATAGAGTAACATAGGTAAATTACAATCAAGAATATTTAAAATTCTGCCAATGAGATTGTTACAGTGGGAAGTTAGGCAGACCTAAGCAGAGCAGAAGAGGCCCCACTCCTGGAATGTCAGGCAACCATCAGGTGATGTTCAGGTGGTTGTTATGCTGGCTCTCTAAAATAATAATCGGTCACAGATGGTGCCAGGGAAAGGCAGTCTCCCAATACATAGAAAACCCCTGAAGCTGGTGATCAGCAGCTTCCTGATAAGATCTCAGGAGTTGGACAATGAATGGGCCCATGCATGCACACTCAGAGGCAAAATGGCAGAGTGTAACTGGTATATGACCTTCCTCTAGGAACACTAGACTGATAAGGGAAAAATGCCTCAAGTGGGCATGTGCACAACTTCAGTAAACACATTGCACATGTGGTCCCTTCCAAGTGCTGGGAGGACACTGGGCATGAGGACACCCCACCCCAAAGGAAGAATCAGGGGAGAAGTAACACAGACCCTGAAAGCATACCAGGGTATAAAGCCTCAAGTCAAAGTTCAAACAGGGCACTTGAATCTCTCAAGTCACCCGCTTGGCCCTCTTCCAAGTGTACTTTACATTCTTTCATTCCTAGTCTAAAATATTTGAATAAAGTTTCACTCCTGCTTTAAAACTTGCCTCAGTCTCTCAGCCTGCTTTATGCCCCCTTGGTTGAATTCTTTCTTTTGAGGAGGCAAGAATTGAAGTTGCTACAGACCCATATGGATTCACTGCTGCTAAAAAGATCAACTCAGCCAATAGTGTGTATCACACATTAAACACATTTGTCATTGTTTCTCAAGGAAGAAGAGTGCTAGGGCAGAGAAATGGAAGGAAGGGAGAGAAGAAAAGGCACCTCAACAGTTGAGACAGGCCGGGTGCGGTGGCTCACGCTTGTAATCCCAGCACTTTGGGAGGCCGAGGCGGGCGGATCACGAGGTCAGGAGATCGAGACCACGGTGAAACCCCGTCTCTACTAAAAATATAAATAAATTAGCCGGGCGTGGTGGCGGGCGCCTGTAGTCCCAGCTACTGGGAGGGGCGCCTTTAGTCCCAGCTACTGGGAGAGGCTGAGGCAGGAGAATGGCGTGAACCTGGGAGGTGGAGCTTGCAGTGAGCCGAGATCGCGCCACTGCACTCCAGCCTGGGTGACAGAGCGAGACTCTGTCTCAAAAAAAAAGCAAAAAACAAAAAAACAGTTGAGACAGGTTTATTGAGAGTAAACCTGAAAAGGCTTTTGGCTGGCAGGGTCAGGAGCAAACTGCTCTTACAGCCTAAGGCTTTTTTTTTTTATTTTACTTTTAAGTTTTAGGGTACATGTGCACAACGTGCAGGTTTGTTACATATGTATACATGTGCCATGTTGGTGTGCTGCACCCATTAACTCATCATTTACATTAGGTGTATCTCCTCATGCTATCCCTCCCCTCTCCCCCCACCCCACAAAGGGCCCTGATGTGTGGTGTTCCCCTTCCTGTGTCCAAGTGTTCTCATTGTTCAATTTCCACCTATGAGTGAGAACATGTGGTGTTTGGTTTTTGGTCCTTGGCGATAGTTTGCTGAGAATGATGGTTTCCAGCTTCATCCATGTCCCTACAAAAGACATCAACTCATCTTTTTTATGGCTGCATAGTATTCCATGGTGTATATGTGCCACATTTTCTTAATCCAGTCTATCCTTGTTGGACATTTGGGTTGGTTCCAAGTCTGCTATTGTGAATAGTGCCGCAATAAACATACGTGTGCATGTGTCTTTATAGCAGCATGATTTATAGTCCTTTGGGTATATACCCAGTAATGGGATGGCTGGGTCAAATGGTATTTCTAGTTCTAGAACCCTGAGGAATCGCCACAGTGACTTCCACAATGGTTGAACTAGTTTACAGTCCCACCAACAGTGTAAAAGTGTTCCTATTTCTCCACATCCTCTCCAGCACCTGTTGTTTCCTGACTTTTTAATGATGGCCATTCAAACTGGTGTGAGATGGTATCTCATTGTGGTTTTGATTTGCATTTCTCTGATGGCCAGTGATGATGAGCATTTTTTCATGTGTCTTTTGGCTGCATAAATGTCTTCTTTTGAGAAGTGTCTATTCATATCCTTTGCCCACCCTTTGATGGGGTTGTTTTTTTCTTGTAAGTTTGAGTTCTCTGTAGATTCTGGATATTAGCCCTTGGTCAGATGGGTAGATTTCAAAATTTTTCTCCCATTCTGTAGGTTGCCTGTTCACTCTGATGGTAGTTTCTTTTGCTGTGCAGAAGCTCTTTAGTTTAATTAGATCCCATTTGTCAATTTTGGCTTTTGTTGCCATTGTTTTTGATGTTGTAGACATGAAGTCCTTGCCCATGCCTATGTCCTGAACGGTATTGCCTAGGTTTTCTTCTAGGGTTTTTATGGTTTTAGGTCTAACATGTAAGTCTTTAATCCATCTTGAATTAATTTTTGTATAAGGTATAGGGAAGGGGTCCAGTTTCAGCTTTCTACATATGGCTAGCCAGTTTTCCCAGCACCGTTTATTAAATAGGGAATCCTTTCCCCATTTCTTGTTTTTGTCAGATTTGTCAAAGATCAGATAGTTGTAGATGGGTGGCATTATTTCTGAGGGCTCTGTTCTGTTCCATTGGTCTATATCTCTGTTTTGGTACCAGTACCATGCTGTTTTGGTTACTGTAGCTTTGTAGTATAGTTCGAAGTCAGGTAGTGTGATGCTTCCAGTTTTGTTCTTCTGGCTTAGAATTGTCTTGGCAATGTGGGCTCTTTTTTGGTTCCATATGAACTTTAGAGTAGTTTTTTCCAGTTCTCTGAAGAAAGGCGTTGGTAGCTTGATGCGGATGGCACTGAATCTATAAATTACCTTGGGCAGTATGGCCGTTTTCACGATATTGATTCTTCCTGCCTGTGAGCATGGAATGTTCTTCTATTTGTTTGTATCCTCTTTTGTTTCGTTGAGCATTGGCTTGTAGTTCTCCTTGAAGAGGTCCTTCACATCCCTTGTAAGTTGGATTCCTAGGTATTTTATTGTCTTTGAAGCAATTGTGAATGGGAGTTCACTGAAGATTTGGCTCTCTGTTTGTCTGTTATTGGTGTGTAGGAATGCTCATGACTTTTGCACATTGATTTTGTATCCTGAGACTTCTCTGAAGTTGCTTATCAGCTTAAGGAGATTTTGGGCTGAGACGATGGGGTTTTTTAGATATACAATCATGTCATCTGCAAACAGAGACAATTTGACTTCCTCTTTTCCTAATTGAATACCCTTTATTTCCTTCTCCTGCCTGATTGCCCTTGCCAGAACTTCCAACACTATGTTGAATAGGAGTGGTGAGAGAGGGCATCCCTGTCTTGTGCCAGTTTTCAAAGGGAATGTTTACAGTTTTTGCCCATTCAGTATGATGTTGGCTGTGGGTTTGTCATAAATAGCTCTTATTATTTTGAGATATGTCCCATCAATACCTAATTTATTGAGAGTTTTTAGCATGAAGGGCTGTTGAATTTTGTCTAAGGACTGTTCTGCATCTATTGAGATAATCATGTTGTTTTTGTCATTGGTTCTGTTTATATGCTGGATTACGTTTATTGATTTGCGTATGTTGAACCAGCCTTGCATCCCAGGGATGAAGCCCACTTGATCATGGTCTATAAGCTTTTTAATGTGTTGCTGGATTCGGTTTGCCAGTATTTTATACAGGATTTTTGCATCGATGTTCATAAAAGGGCTCGGTGGGGGAAGTGTGCTCTAACAGAGGTTCCTATCGGGGAGGAGTTAGGAAAGTGCTAGCTTGACTTTGATAAACTTTGTTGCAATTAGGGTCATTATGTTCTGTTGAAGATATGGGCAGGGCTGACCTTTGTGGTTTGGTCAGGTAGCAATGGACAGTTCTGAGAAATAAAAGCTTGATACTTTAAGATGGTGGAATCTCATTAAGATGGCAATACTCTTGTCCTATCAGAGTTTAGCTTGAAAATTTATCAACCTATATCATTAGCACAGGTCTCATAGGAACTCCCTAAAATTCTGGCTTATTAGGCATTGAGGAAGTCTTTATTTGCATAAGTTAATATTTTTGTAGTTTCTACTGCAGTTGATATTATGAGATGCACTTTATGAATTCTGTTATTTGGTGGGAATATTTTTCTGCTTCCTAATCAGAAGTTGGTGTAAACCAAAAATAAAATCCTAGGCCCCCCAACTGACTGAATGAACCCCCTCTTGGTCAAGGGGACGCCAGAGAAACCTAAAAGACTGAATTCCCAGCCATGAGGAAAGAGGTTGGATATACCTCATTATATCCCCTTCCTTTTGGAATTAGGCACAACAGACCTAAGACTGACAAAATAGACTCTTTGTGGCAATTAGATACCAAATTCCAACCTGACTCTGATATAGCATCCCATGACAGATAGCAGGCACTGGAGAAAAGGAGAAAAGGAAGGTGAAGCTTTACTCTGGATATACTTCTGAGAAGAACTGAAAATATATACATATATATATATAAGTATATATAAGTGTATATATGTAAGTATATATATATAAGTATGTATGTGTGTATAAGTGTATGTGTGTGTGTGTGTGTGTATATATATATACACACACATATACACTTTTACATATTTTGAAATGTAAAGCCATCTTTTGTGGGGGAAATTTGCACCTATAGAGAATCTCCATTAATGCAGCCAGGCCTACACTTTTCTGGCCTTTCCTGGATCTAGGAGAGATTAAGAGTCTGACACCTTTTAAGGCCTGAAAATAGACATTTATCAACTATTCTCTCTGAAGGCTGCTACCTAGAGGCTTCATCTACATAACAAGAACTTTGGCTTCCATAGCCCCTTTATCTTAATGCAAGCATTTCTTTACACTGGCTTCAATTTTTTTAGACAAAGCTGAGTCTTTCAACCAATTGCCAATCAAAAAATATTTGAATCAATCTATGACCTGTAACACTCCACCCCCTGCATTCTACCGCTTCTAGATGTCCCATCTTTTGGGGCCAAACCAATGTATACCTACCATATATTGGTTTATGTCTTTGTCTGTAATTCCTGTCTCCCTCAACTGTACAAAACCAAGCTGTAACCCACCTGCCTCGGCCACACTTTCTCAGGACCTTTCGAGACGGTTCTTTTGGGCTATAGTTATTCATATTGACTCAGAATAAATCTCTTTAATTATTTTACAGTGTTTGGTTTTTCCACGAACAGTAGCTTATTTTCTGGGTTTATGGCTAGTGCAGGAATACAAATTTGGCTCTAATAAAAATTATCTTTCTTACTTTCCCTTTTCTTTCTAACAAAGTAGACACAAAGTCAGCTGGCCTTGTATTTAGAAAGGTCATTAAATGGCCTCCACAATCCATTCCAGGATTCACCAACTGTATCTGATTAGATTCTCCTTTTAATTAACCCTATACAACTTCCCAGTCTTTGTTTCAGTGATACAACCAATCAACTTTTGTTTCCCCAATTCAACAGTGCTGGTTCTTCACAGTTTCATCACTACAGCTTACAAGAGTATTTTTTTTTTTTTTTTTTTTTTTTTTTTTGAGACGGAGTCTCGCTCTGTCACCCAGGCTGGAGTGCAGTGGCGCGATCTCGGCTCACTGCAAGCTCCGCCTCCCGGGTTCACGCCATTCTCCTGCCTCAGCCTCTCCGAGTAGCTGGGACTACAGGCGCCCGCCACCACGCCCGGCTAATTTTTTTTTTTTGTATTTTTAGTAGAGACGGGGTTTCACCGTGGTCTTGATCTCCTGACCTCGTGATCCGCCCGCCTCGGCCTCCCAAAGTGCTGGGATTACAAGCGTGAGCCACCGCGCCCGGCCTTACAAGAGTATTTTACCCTGAATTTTCAGTTCTTCTCAGAAGTAGATCCAGAGTAAAGCTTCACCTTCCTTTTCTCCTGCTTGTCACTCTTAAGAATTCCTTTTAAAAATTTTAGCTCAGATGTTGCTTCATTTGTGATGTCCCCCTGACTACTTCCAATGTAAGTGTATCTTTCTCTTATGATACAACTGTAGTTTGTGTACATTTTCATTCTTAGAAATTATCATTTAGTCTGTCGTTATTTATATATTTGTCTTGGAACTGCATTGTGAGGGACTGACTTGAGAGTAGCTGCTACCTGCAGCATCTCCTCACACCCCTCCCCCCATCTTCAGGTCTCTAGGCCTTAGAATAGGATAAAGTAGTCACTGAAATTGTCTCTTTTAAATGAATGAAATATATGAAATCAACATGCTTTTCTTCTCACATCTCCATAATTATGTGGGAACTTTTCTTAACCCCGCCATAGGTTCTTCATATCTCTACACACAGAAAAAGCAGACAGTCAAGACCTAAAACTTAGCAATGTAATCTTCTTGAAAGTGCCTGGAAAGCACTTTCTAATATTACAAAGGAGGTAGAATAATTTATTTCAGCACTATCTGGATGTATCTTTATGAAAATCAATTTTATCAAAAAGAAATCTATAGATAAGCATTGTAGTAATGTACATTGTATCTTCAAGAAAATAACCTAAAAATAAGTTAAATAAAAAGTCCAGAGGGAATACATGCAACTTAATCTGTTTAGGAAAATTATTATTTTTCTTCAATGATGTATGTTTTAAAATAATTTAATAAACACAATCAAATTGCATATATATAATTTTAGCTAGTTTTTCTGATTTTGTAGTTTAGACTAAAGCTAAATCAATTGCATCAAATTGGCCATTAATAAAAGTACTTTACCTAAAATAAAAAGAATCAGCTTTATGATTTATCTTTGAGAGGCAGAGTTCAGAAAAATATTTGAATAGACGCTGAAAGATGGGAGAAGGAAATGGAATCTAAAAGTTCAGTCTTTAAAAATTAACAAAATCCATCTTAAAATTTTAACTCAAGATTATATTGTTTCTTTTAAAATGTAGCATTATTTTCTATAACTGATATTGCTTTCATGCACTTACACTCAAACTGGGAGCAGGACGGGGGTTATGAGTTCGATATTTAAACACCACTCAACAATAAATCAGGGACCACTGGTTTAAATATCTCTCTCAGTTGAAATTATTCCTTTTTTGTATATATTACATTAATTAGAATTCAAATTCTCACATAGAATTTCCCCCTTCTTCCTACTCTACTTTCACAATATAGTTTCCAGATAAAGGGGAAATTATTATTGACAGAAAGGGATACAAATTCTGTGTTTCTCTGCAGGACCCCAGCAAAGCTATTCCAGCTCATTTATCTCTGGGCAGCAGCCTCTGCCCACATTGACTCCACTTATAATAATCAGGTTCTGCCTAGTTTTTGGGCATTTTCTCATGCCCAGTGCTGTTGACAACTGGCAGTATGCTTGTCTGAGATCATCTCTTTTCATTCAGTTTTCCACATATAGCAATCCCATTTTCCCAACCCCAGGTCCTTGCCAGTCCCCTCCATATTTCCGTGTCCCCTGTGTGAGGTACAGGAAGAAAATCAGAGTGTCCTGCATACCATGGACAAGCCATGGAAAAGCAGCAGCATTATCTTAGGTGATCTCACCGATTTCCTTTGCCACCCCTAGTTTATTGCTCTGGTACGATTTTAAACATGGTGCTAAGTAAATATGGAGCTTTTCGTAAGACTTGTATTCCACCCAAACTCTAGGTTATGCCCTAGTGCAACTGACCTCTAGCTCTGATGTTTTCACAATTCCTGTATATATCTGGTTGTTTTCACTAGGTATAATTCCTTACTTTGCCTTCCTATTGTCCCTGAGGTGGAAAAGGTAGAAATTTTGCCTTATGCATGTTTCAACAATTTTATCTGTGTTATATCATGACTTATTTCTATTTATCTTCACTTATCAGTTATCTTCATAGCAGCTGTTCTCCAAGTTACTGTGTATCAGAATCATCTAGAGGACTTGATGAAACATAGATTGCTGGGCCACACTCCCAGAGATTCTTACTGAATAGTTCTGAGAAAAAAAACAAAATGTTCATTTCAAACTAGTTCCTAGATGATGTTAATGCTATTGATCCAGGGACTACACTTTGAGATGCATTGGCTTATACAAAGGATAACATCCAAAGATACAGAGATAACATCCAAATATAACATCCAAAAATAACATCCATACAAGATAATATCCAACATCATTACACAAAGATAACATCAAAATTCATAATTATTGCTCTTTGATAGGTTAGGGGTAACTCAAAGAATTTCTAAAACATTGTTTTAAACAAAGCCTGGCTTTCAAAACTATTGCCTCACAAGGGGTAAAGAAGAAATAACAGTCAAAGTTGAGAAATGGTTTTGTTTTTTTTAGCTAGTAATTCACCTTTCCCTTGCAGCATTGAAACCCATTGATTCAATGGGAGGAAAGCCAGAGGGAAAGAAAATTTACAGAACATGAAATATTTCAGAAAACATTATCCCCTCTAAAAAATGGACACAAAATAAGATGGAAACTAGCAAACAACACCTGCATTATTGATACTAAGGAAAGGTCACAATCTTATGCCATAATTTTTTAAAAGTGGCAACTGGGGAAAGAGAGAAAAGGCAGCATTAAGAAAGGCTCAGTTTCAATCTCAGCCTTCCCAGATGTGATGCAGAAAAGCTAAAGGGCCTAATTGCATAAATGCTTCACATTTGGAGAAAATCATACTGAAGAGATAACTAGGAAGCCAGAAGGAAAGATCTGAAAACTCCTGCAGAAAAGAAGGCCTCTCAGCCACCACAGAGTTCACCAGACAGGGGCATTTCTAAGGTTTAGGATTTGTTTTTCCCATTCTGTGAAGAAAACACAAGAGAGAGAAATTGGTATAATTATGATCTCCCAGAAATAACTATTTCTACTGAAAATAGGACTAAACATATAAGATAAATTAAAAAACATATGATCTATGGGGAAGTGTGGGCAACTTGGAGGGAAAAGAGAGACAAGGAGCCCATTAGCAACCATGAAGCTTGAACTTTCAAGTTTTCTTTATTTTTTCACATCTTAGGCATCTGCCAGGGAAAAATGATGAGTGAAATGGGCAGAAAAATGAGAGATAATTAGTGTATTCATTTTCTATTGATATGTAATAAAATTTCCAGGAATCTATCAGCTTAAAAAAATTTGGGAATATCATCACAGCTTTGCTTTGTCCTCTGCTCAGAGTCAGTTTCACAGTTTATGAGGCAGTTGTTGGCCAGGCTGCATTCTCATCTGGAGGCTCAATTGAGGAAGAATCTGCTTCCAAGGTCATTCAGGTTGTGGGCAGAATTGATTTCACTTCTTCTGTTTAACTGAAGGCTCAGATTTTTGCTAGCTGTTGGCTGGAATTTGCCTTTAAGCTGTCTACAGTTTCTTCCACATGACCACCTACTTTCTCAAGACTGCAAGAAGAGTTTCCAGCTCCAGTTGGCTGATATGAAATTCTATGTGAGAAACCTAGTCATGTGACAGCCTATCATCTTTGTCATAGTCCATTGGTTAGAGGCTAGTCACAGGTCCTGCCAAAACTCAAAGGAAGAGGATAACACAAAAGTGTGAACACCATGAATGACACAATCATGGTGTCACCGAATGACACAATCATTCAGTATCATCTCAGCCCCTGTCCACCACAATTCATTTTATTAAAAAAGATTCCAGGGCCCCACATTCAGCTGGGCAAATAATATAGCCCAAGCAAAACCCACCCATTTCATAAGAAAGAGACTCTACATTTTTATATCTAATATGAGATTTTTTAAAAATTGTAAAAGTTTTATCAAACAATTACGACTCACAGATCCAGTGGAGCTTTCCCTTAATGGCTCACTTCTGTTTCAGACACAGCAAAGTGAATTTAACAATACTTAGCCAACAAACTGAGCCTTTTAGGAGGAGAAAGAGTTGATAGTAATGTGGAATGGAGAGAATGAGATTCACACACACTATATTGAAGCCGAAAGAAAATAGTCTAGGAAAAATATATAACCCAAGGAACCAAATAAAAAATTTCCTCACTGAGGGTTTCCAACTATGAAAGATTTGTCTGACAAGAGCATTTGCAGGGTGAAGGAAAAAAGTGAAGCAGAAAGGCAAAGACAAGAGCAGTGCTTCATAAACTTGAAGAGCATCCACAGTCCCCTAGGGAACTAGCTAAACACAGATTGCTGGACTTCATAGGTCTAAGAGGGGACCCAATAATATGCACTTTTAAGAAGTTCCTTTGGGATGCTGATTCTGCTGATCCAAGACCACACTTTGAGAATCATTGCATCAGGGGATGGTTATATTTTTTGGAACTAGATTTCATATCGTAACAGGATAGATCTAATACCAGCTTTCTGTTTTCTATATCAGTCTGATACTGTAAGATGTAGGTGGTTTAAAATATCATGCTTGCTGTATGTTCTGTCCTTGGTCATTTTTTAAAAAATGTCATTTCATCACAATTTTCAAAATAGTACATTGACTAGAATAAAATGTCTACAAGGACAAAAAACTAATTGAAACAATATACAAATGTACTTAGTATGATATCTGGCATTCATAAGCACTCAATAAATGCTGCTTTATTTCCTTCTTATCTGTGTGAAAGAAGAATAAAAAGTGGTATTGTTGATCTGATCTCAGTTATTACAAACCTGGTTCACCTATCATTGTATCAGTATCTATAATTGAGATATCAGAGTTTACTATAATTTATGATAAAACATATTTTCTCTAAGAACATATACCTTTTCCCTTCAAACACCTTTTGGTACTTTTTTTCTGGCTAAATATGTTGAACAGAAGTCCAATTTGCGTTATGTGTCAGAGAATGTGTCAAAGTAAGTAAGTAAAATGACTTAATGACAAAATTATCCATTAACAGTAGGATCAGTCCTATTTCTGCTTATCCTGGGCACTCCATCATAATTTAATTTGAGATACCTTTTCAATGTGATTATGTAATTTCCTCTACCAGCCCTCAAACTAAGGTCACATCAGAATCAGTAGTACTACTAAGAGCTGACTTATTTTAAAGAAACAAATTATAATACAGATATAGGTGTGTAAGTGATGGTACAATAAGCTAATAAACGCTTTTCCATAGATAGCATTGTGCCATCTTCTTTCTCTGTTCTCATTTGAGAGAATCAGTTGATAGTGAAGGCGGTGATTGTAAGAGGAGTTTAATGAGGCTTAAGAGTTCTAGTACTCTGTAGAATGAGAAAAATGAGATCATCCTGCCTGCAGTGCAGGATTTTTGTGAGAGTTAAATAAAATGACATATGTAAAAGTTTTGTCTGAAAAATGTAAGTGTTTGATTTGTACATAACTACTTCTGGATAAACAAGAGACCCTCAATATACATCGAGAGAGAGTAAAAGTTTACAAAGGCTTTCTCTATTTTAAAGAACAGAGACTAATGTGACATATGGAGTGAAACAAGGAAAAAGGATAATTAGACCGGAAGGAAATATATGTGTATGAGATAGAAGGTAAAAATGGTAAATTCTAAATACAAATAGAAGAAAGTAGAAAACTTTAATTTAGAGCAAATACATATAATCAAGGTACATTTGTAAATGTACTACCCTATTTTGTAAAAAATACATGTTTGGAAAGCAAAATGAATGTACTCTAAAAACAGTAACTCTTTCACAAAGTAAGAAAAATCCAAAGTGAATGGATGAGAAAATACAGTCCAAGCACATCGTAGGAAAAATAAGAAAAGGACATTGGAGTCACCATGTTAACAGCAGAGAATGAAATTCTAGATAGCATGCATTTAAAACAAAAGTGCCATTTTATATAGGAGAACTCCTATGTACCTGTATGTTTCTTATTGTGGCTACAAGGAATTACTAAAATTTACTGGCTTAAAACAACATAATTTATTATTTTACAGTTCTGGAAGTTAGAAGTCTGAAAATAGGTCTTACAGGGCTCAAGTGCAAATATCAAAACTCAGCTTTAGAGGGTTTAATAAGAATCTGTTCCCTTGCCTTCTGGAGCATCCTGCATTCCTTGGTTTACTGCCCTTTCCTTAATCCACAAATCAAGGATGATGGCATCCTCCAACTTCCCCCCACTCCCCACCTCTTTGTTACTCTCTCTCAGTTCTGTGTTGGCCGTCACATCTTCTCCATCTCCGACACCCCTGCCTCTCTTTTATAAGAACTCGTAAGATTAGATTTGGCCCACTCAGATAATCTGAATTAATCTCCTCATCTCAACAGCCTTAAATTTAATCACTTCTGTATAATCCTTTTTGCATGTAAGGTAACAAACATAGTCAGAGGTTCCTGGGTATTAGGATGTGAACATCTTTAGTGGACCATCATTCATCTTAGCACAGTGTAGTAATAGAAGCTTTGGAGTGCTCCTCTCATTCTCTGCACATGTTCTGGATATCTTTTTCCATAGGGACAGTTGGAAGGCAGTTGTTCTTATATATTCCTAATATCATCTATGAGTTTGTAGTCATTCTAATTAAATGATTTAATTTGAATACATAAATGTCATAAACTATTTAATGTCATAATATTAACATTTGTATTTATTTATTTATGAAAAGCTGATGATGGGAACCTAAAAAGCAACAAAAGGCAAAACATATCTCTTAATTTATAGTTCTCCTATGTTAATAGAAGGAAAGAAGCAATATACTACCTGTTCTGTGAGTGATCTGGCTTAAATATATTTAAAGATTATAGCAAACCAAATGAAATGGAATTAATGTGAGGTGTGAGAGAAAGGGGAAAAATGATGATGGCTTCAAGAGTTGGCATCTGAAAAGCTAAAAGGGTAGAGATACTGTTATTTGAGTTAGGAAAGACTGATGGAAGGCAGGTGTTCGGAGTCTTTAAAAATCAAGCATTCATTTTCAAGCATACTTAATTGAGATGTATCTTATTTTTCCAGATGAAGGTGTCAGATATAAAATTTAAACAGTTAAGGGAGAAGATTGGATTGAAAACTTAACTTGATTATCTTCTGCATAGAGATGATACATGAAACCATGAGGCTAGATAAGACATCCTATGTGGTCAGTGAGGTAAATAGTAAATAGATAAGGGAGGAGAAGGGAAAAGGGCTGGAGGGTGGGTAAAATATGCCCCTAGATGTAAGCCTTGAGACCCTTCCATTTTTAGAGGTTTGAAAGAGAAGAAGCTTCCACCAAAAGAGACTGAGGATGGTGCTATGAAAATGAAAGAAAATCTGAACAGAGTGGGGGTTAGAATCCTATGAAAAAAAGTTTGAAGCAGGAAGGAGTAATCAGTTATATCAAAAATTGCTGATTGTATATTAGTCCGTTCTCACACTGCTATGAAGTACCTGAGACTGGGTAATTTATAAAGAAAAGAGGTTTAATTGACTCACAGTTCTGCATTGCTGGGAAGTCCTCAAGAAACTTACAATCATTGCAGAAGGCAAAGGAGCAGCAGGTACCTTCACAGGGTGGCAGGATGGAGTGAGTGCAAGCAGGGGGAGCTGCCAGAAACTTATAAAACTATCAGATCTTGTGAAAATTTACTCACTAACATGAAAATAGCATGGGGGAAACTGTCCCCATGATCCAATTACCTCCACCTCGTCCTGTCCTTGACACGTGGAGATTATTACAATTCAAGGTGAGATTTGGGTGGGGACACAGAGTCAAACCATATCAGAAAGATTTAGTAGATAATTTTCAATAATGGAACATTAAGTTTGGCAAGACGGATGTAATTGGTAATCTTGAGATTTGGAGGGTCTGGATCTTATTCAGTTTATGGGGACTTCTATAAACAACACTATAAAATTATAAATACAAACTAGGTATAAAAGTGAGTATGTAATATACACTGAGAAAAGAAACAAGGCCATGTTAAACAATTTAAAAAGCTGAAAAATATAAAGACATTCTAAAATCTAGAAGAGAAAATAATTGTGTTTATCATTATTATACATAACTTTTCACTATAGCCACAGCACTTTTTTCCTATATATTTTTGTAGGCTTTATCTTTTCATGTAACATTCATTATCTAAAGATAAAATATATTTGTTCTTTCAGCTAATATAGTTGATCAAAATGTAATTACTGCTGATTTTTTAAAGAAGTTTTTTTGAGTTGCATAACTCATTATTAACAATGTCATGAGCTTTTTTTGATACATGTCAAATGTGAGAAACGCTCCATCAAGTTTCAAGACTTGACTGCAAGTTTTCATGCTCGAACTAATCTTACTCTTTGAATTGAGGACAGTCACTGAGCAGTTTGTTTCAGGTATCCCCGTTGTACTGGTTTATTATCTGGTTTGTGCTATATGAATCCATGTTAGATTTTGGCAAGAAATGTAAATGTTTTTCCAATGTATTCACGTGATCCCTTCTTTTTCATCAACTGGATTATTAAACGGTCCCAGAGCCTAAATATTGTTTCTATTGAGAATTAATTACTTCCTTTAATTTTTAATGAATTAAAGTTTTTGGTCTAATCTGAAAGCATTTTTTGAATACAATTTTTATGGTTCAATAGTTTCTGTTGATTTTATTACTCATCTTTATTGATTTTTTACATTCTATTAATTTTTATCTGAATTTGTATCTTCCTTAATACACAAATGTAAACGTGACATCTATTACCAAATAAAAAATATGTTACTTCTCACTTGTTTTATTGAAATAGACTAAGAGGCCTTCCTGAGTTACAATGAAATAACATATTTCAATATCAACCTCTCTTGGCTACCTAAAGACCACTTAACTCTAGGGAAGTGTTTGGGAGGAAGCCAGAGTGCAATAAGATAGTTGCTCCAGCCAATTGCTATCAATTTATCTTTCCTTTGCAAATGTTACAAAAACATATGCCCATGTTAAAATATTGCTAAGAGGGTCCCAAGAATTTTACAGGGGCTTCTGAAAGCCCAGGGTTCTGATACTTATAGTTTTATTTAGATTCACGTTAATAGCACATCCATCTCTGTTGAGAGTGGTTCAGTAATGTGGTGGGGATGAAAGCTTGATTTGGCTGAGAAGAAAATAAAAGGAAAGGAAGAATTGACAGCAAACTTAGATACCTCTTTCAAGGACTTTCCTTCAAAAGGGAACAAAGGAATGGATTGTACTAGCTAGATTAGACTAGCTAGAGGAGTATGTGAGACAGTAAATTGTTGTTTGTTTGGTTTTTCTTTTTGTAATAGGATTGGAGATATAGTGATGTGTTTATATGCCTCTGAAAATGATCCAGTGGAGACAGAGAAATTGATGATGTGGTAAAAGAGATGAAGGGTACAGGCTGTCCTTAAAAGGGGGCAGAAATGCACATGAATTGCTATATAAGGGAAGGCAGAGCACATGGGTGTGAAGGTGGGATGTTACTGGATTTGGTAGTGGTGAGATGAGAAAATCTTCTTCTGAATGTCTCTAGTTTCTACTTCAAACACTTATATTTGCAATCATCTTCTAAGCAGTCCAAAAGTTATGAAGTAGCAATTTGGGAGACTGAGAAAATGTATCAGTAGAGAATATACAATAGAATTGCTGAAAGTGATGAGGGAGCTCTTGACGTTTATGGACATAGATTTAAAGCAAGACCTGTCGTCTTGCTTTTAGTTTCTAGATAGGTTCAGCTGCTTGTGTAAAATCCCAGAATTAATGGAGAGTTAGGTTTAACCATGGTTTGGATTTAACACTGAGTACACTGGATGGAAAGGTGTGCAGGAGAGTTGAGGGAATATGCAAGAATAAGATTATAGAGATAAGCAGAAGAATTTAAGTAGGGTAAAGTGGAAAGTGAATTTTCAGGCAGCTGATGATCAATAAAAAAAAGTACAATCAGTGGTTGGAAGGCATTGGTGAGATTAACTTTTGAATAAAAATTTATGAAAAATAATGATAGATGCAAAAGATTGATAAGCTGTGTGTATGAATCCTTGTTCTTGACAAAAATCACATGTAACTTTTTTGCAGACCTTATGGTTTTTTTCTGCATGAATCATAAAGAAGACTTTAATAAATTATGAAATAAAAGAACTGAATAGGACAAATTATCTGAAAAAAATGCACTAAAAAAACAAACAAAAAACAAAGATTCAACTCTACTGAACATTTGTCATTCACAGCTGCCTAAAAAATTTTGAATTTTCCCACTACATTTTGAGCATTATCCATAGTGTGCCCTAAACTCCCACTGTAGAAAACAGTAAATTGAATGGGAGGATGAGTGAATGAATTAATGAATGAATGAAGCACAAACTATGCATTTCTCGTTTCATTTGCCACCAAGATGCATATTGGTGATTTAGGCTTTGTCCGTGAGATATAGTGGGATTCACTTACCTTGAGAAAAAAACAGGCAAGGAGCAAATTGTCCATTTTCTGGTTATTTTCTGCAGTCGATGGCAGCAATGACAGTTTCCACTTTGGGAGAGACAGTATCACCTGGAGCCCAAAGCACTGGTAGCAATTACCCATATCAGCTTCTCAGGAGAGGCAGCAACCCCTCAGAAGATCAGTTCTTGAGACCGGGTTGACCAACATGGTGAAACCTCATCTTTACTAAAAATAGAAAAATTAGCCCAGCGTGGTGGCAGATGCCTGTAGTCCCAGCTACTCAGGTGGCTGAGGCAGGATAATTGCTTGAACTGGGGAGCAGAGGTTGCAGTGAGCGGAGATCATACCATTGCACTCCAGCCTGGGCAACAGAGCGAGACTCCATCTCAAAAAAGAAAAAAAAAAAGGAAAGAAGTTCAGTTCTATGATAAAATTCTAATAATTATTTCTGCAAAAATTTAGTTTAGAGTTTATTTCTTCATCTCTCCCAGTAATTCTATAAGCTGTCTTTATTCGATATCTCTTTCCTCTAAAACTAGCTAAGGTAGATTATCTTGTCTGAAACTAAAAATTCTCAACAGTGCACTTCAAGTCTGACACAGTTTAAAAAATTTCCTATATGCACTAAAATATGAAGAAAGTAATAGGAAGAATACAGCATGTCATAAATTACTAGAAAGTAAGTATATTTATACTCATAGACAAAGTCATAATTTTGAATATTTTCTTTTTTAAATTTTTTATTTTTTTTAATTTTTTTATTATTATACTTTAGGTTTTAGGGTACATGTGCACAATGTGCAGGTTTGTTACATATGTATCCATGTGCCATGTTGATTTCCTGCACCCATTAACTCGTCATTTAGCATTAGGTATATCTCCTAATGCTGTCCCTCCCCCCTCCCCCAACCCCACAACAGTCCCCGGAGTGTGATGTTCCCCTTCCTGTGTCCATGAGTTCTCATTGTTCAATTCCCACCTATGAGTGAGAACATATGGTGTTTGGTTTTTTGTCCTTGCGATAGTTTACTGAGAATGATGTTTTCCAGTTTCATCCATGTCCCTACAAAGGACACGAACTCATCATTTTTTATGGCTGCATAGTATTCCATGGTGTATATGTGCCACATTTTCTTAATCCAGTCTATCGTTGTTGGACATTTGGGTTGATTCCAAGTCTTTGCTATTGTGAATAGTGCCGCAATAAACATACGTGTGCATGTGTCTTTATAGCAGCATGATTTATAGTCCTTTGGGTATATACCCAGTAATGGGATGGCTGGGTCAAATGGTATTTCTAGTTCGAGATCCCTGAGGAATCGCCACACTGACTTCCACAATGGTTGAACTAGTTTACAGTCCCACCAACAGTGTAAAAGTGTTCCTATTTCTCCACATCCTCTCCAGCACCTGTTGTTTCCTGATTTTTTAATGATGGCCATTCTAACTGGTGTGAGATGGTATCTCACTGTGGTTTTGATTTGCATTTCTCTGATGGCCAGTGATGATGAGCATTTCTTCATGTGTTTTTTGGCTGCGTAAATGTCTTCTTTCGAGAAAAATAAGAGGTTTTTCATGGCTATTATTATTAGCAGTAGAAACATTAATAAGGCATTACCATAAAAACACACTTGAAACTGTGAAGAATGCTTTATTTTCTCCCTCAACTAATGGGGAATACAAATACAAAGCAAAAATATATCTATAGTAACATTAGAAAGTAAGTTTATAGGCCGGGCGTGGTGGCTTACGCCTGTAATCCCAACACTGTGGGAGGCCGATGCTGGTAGATCACCTGAGGTCAGGATTTCAGGTATGACCTGAATGGTGAAACCCCGTCTCTGCTAAAAATACAAAAATTAACCAGGTGTGGTGGTGCTCCTGTAGTCCAAGCTACTAGGGAGGCTGAGGCAGGAGAATCACTTAAACTCGGGAGGTGGAGCTTGCAGTGAGCTGAGATTGTGCCACTGCACTCCAGCTTGGGCAACAAAGCAATAGTCCATCTCAAAAAAAAAAAAAAAAGTGAAAAGAAAATAAGTTTATAGACAAGCAAACTAGTGCAATAAAACTAGAACTCAGGATTAAGAAACTCACTCAAAACCGCTCCACTACATGGAAACTGAACAACCTGCTCCTGGATGACTACTGGGTACATAAGGAAATGAAGGCAGAAATAAAGATGTTCTTTGAAACCAATCAGAACAAAGACATAACATACCAGAATCTCTCGGACACACTTAAAGCAGTGTATAGAGGGAAATTTATAGCACTAAATGCCCACAAGAGAAAGCAGGAAAGATCTACAGGTAAACATGTAGTTTAAATGTAGAAGAAACTGCCAAAAATTGTAAATGATTTTTAACAGTTGTGGGATTGTAGAATCATTTTCTCCTTTCTTTTATTTCTAATCAAATTTGTTGGAGTATAATTAACCATAATAAAATGCACAGGTTTTAAGTGCACAATTTTTTATTGACACATAAAAATTGTGTATGTTTATGGCATACATGTGATATTTTATACATGCATACAGTATTTAATGATCAAATTAGAGAATTAGGCAATCTGTCACCTCAAACATTGATGAATTTTGTGTTGTGGGAACATTTCAAGTCTTTTAGCTATTTTGAAATATATAATAAATTATTAACTGTAGGTGCCTTACTGTGCAATTGAGTACTAGCACTTATTCCTTCTATCTAATTGTATGTTGGTGCCCATTAACCCACCTCTTTTTATGCCCCCAAGCCCACCCCTCCCAGCCTCAAGTTCCTATCATTTTGCTCTCTGCCTCCATGAGATAAACGTTTTTAGCCCCCACATATGAGTGAGAACATGTGATATTTGTCTTTTTGTGCCTGGCTTATTCAGGTAACATAATGATTTCCAGTTCCACTGTTCATGTTGCTTTAAATGACAGACTTTCCATCCTTGTTATAGCCAAATAGTATGCCATTGTGTATACATGCCATATTTTCCTTTTCCATTTATTCATTGATGAATATTAAGTATACAAATTCATGAGTATTAGCAAATATATACAACCATGAAACCACCGGACATATCAAGATATAGAATACTTGTTTGAGCCCATTTTACCATTAGTTTTTCTTTTTGTATGGGTTGTAGTTGTTCTTTATATATTCTGGAGATAAGTCCTTTGTTTGTTACATTTATTGTAAATATTTCTTTTAGTCTGTAACTTGTTTTGCTTTTTAATTTATTTAACACTGTCTTTTCAAGGGTGGAAATTTTTAATTTTGGTGAAGTCCAGTTTATCACATTTTCTATTTGTGTCCTAAGAAATATTTGGCCACCTCATGGTGGCAAATATATTTTCCTTTGTTTTATTTGGGAATTTTAATGATTTTATATTTATGTTTACGTTTATGGTCTATTCCCCGTTAACTTTTTGAAGGATCTGAGATAGAGATGAAGGATTCTCTCCTACAGCCCCATACAGATATCTAGTTCTTGAAAAAGACTATTCTTTCTCCATTGTATAGCTTTGGCACTTTAGTCAAAAATCAATTAACACTAAATGTTGATTCTTTCTCTTGTTTCTTTATTTTCCACACTCAATATATCTATTATGCCTAGAACCAATACTATATTGTAGTCAGGTTCATAGAAAGTCTTAAAATTAGGTAGTGCAAATCCTACCTGATTTTAAAAAGTATCGATTCCAAAAATTATTTTGGACCTGACGTAGCGGCTGACACCTGTAATCTCAGGTACTGAGAGAGTGAGGTGGAAGGATCTCTTAAAGCCAAGAGTTTTAGACCAGCCTGGATAGTATAGCAAAACCTTATTTCTAAAAAAAAAAACTTAGAAAATTAGCTGGGCATGTTGGCCCTCAGCCTCAAAGTCTGAGGAGGGAGGGTCGCTTGCTCCCAGGAGTCTGAAGTGATCTATGATTGCACCACTGCACTCTAGCCTGGGCAGGAGAATGAAACGAAGCCCCATCTCTAAAACAAAAACAAAAACAAATAAACAGTTATTTTGGCCTTAAAGTTTTTTTTTTCTCTATAACTTTTGTAATCAGCCTGTCAATTTCTAAAAGAGGAAAAGAAAACTCTTAGAATTGGAATATTGATTGAAATTGTATTGGACCTATAAATCAATTTGAGGAAAAGTATTATTGTAACAACATTGGTCATTTTAATTCGTACACATGGAAGATATCTGCATTCACCTATTTTTTTTTATTTTTTTATTTTTTTGAGATGGAGTCTAACTCTGTTGCCAGGCTGGAATGCAGTGGTGCAATCTCTGCTCACTGCAGCCTCTGCCTCCTGGGTTCAAGCGATTTTCCTGCCTCAGCCTCCTGAGTAGCTGGGATTACAGGCACGCGCCGCCACGCCCGGCTAATTTTTGTATTTTTAGTAGAGACGGGGTTTTACCACATTGGCCAGGATGGTCTCAATCTCCTGACCTTGTGATCCACCCGCCTCAGCCTCCCAAAGTGCTGGGATTACAGGCATGAGCCACTGTGTCTGGCTCACTTTGATTTTTTCTAATCTCTTTATGGAGTGTTTTGTTATTTTTCTGTGTATAGATTTCACACATATTTTGTTAAACTTATTAAATATTTTATGTTTGATACCAATGTAAATAGTAATTTGAAAAAATTTTTTCAAATTGTTTATTACTAGTACATAAAAATACAATTGATTTATTGAACTTTTATCTACCAGTTGAATAAATTCACTTAATAGTTTTAGTAATTTTTAAGGTAGACGTCTAGCCTTTCCTACTTAATCTTTCTACAAGTAGAGGCAGTTTTTCTTTTCTTTTCTTTCTTTTTTTTTCTGAGATTTGTACCTCTCCTTTCTGCCTTGAATTATTACATGAGTTGGGCCTCCAGTATCACACTGAGAAGAGTAGGCATCCTGGCTTTCTTCCTGATCTTAGAAAACAAAGCAAATGTAAAAGAACAGAAATTATAACAAGCTGTCTCTCAGAACACAGTGCAATCAAACTAGAACTCAGGATTAAGAAACTCACTCAAAACCACTCAACTACATGGAAACTGAACAACCTGCTCCTGAATGACTACTGGGTACATAACGAAATGAAGGCAGAAATAAAGACGTTCTTTGAAACCAATGAGAACAAAGACATAACACACCAGAATCTCTTGGACACACTTAAAGCAGTGTGTAGAAGAAATTTATAGCACTAAATGCCCACAAGAGAAAGCAGGAAAGATCTAAAATTGACACCCTGACATCACAATTAACAGAACTAGAGAAGCAAGAGCAAGCACATTCAAAAGCTAGCAGAAGGCAAGAAATAACTAAGATCAGAGCAGAACTGAAGGAGATAGAGACACAAAAAACCATTCAAAAAATCAATGAATCAAGGAGCTGGTTTTCTGAAAAGATAGCAAAATTGATAGACCACTAGCAAGACTAATAAAGAAGAAAAGAGAGAAGAATCAAATAGACACAATAAAAAGTGATAAAGGGGATATCACCACCAATCCCACAGATAGACAAACTACCATCAGAGAATACTATCAAAACATCTATGCAAATCAACTAGAAAATCTAGAAGAAATGGATAAATTCCTGGACACATACACCCTCCCAAGACTAAACCAGGAAGAATTTGAATCCCTGAATAGACCAATAACAGGCTCTGAAATTGAGGCAATAATTAATAGCCAACCAACCAAAAACAGTCCAAGACCAGACGGATTCACAGCTGAATTCTACCAGAGGTACAAAGGGGAGCTGGTACCATTCCTTCTGAAACTATTCCAATCAACAGAAAAAGAGGGAATCCTCCCTAACTCATTTTATGAGGCCAGTATCATCCTGATACCAAAGCCTGGCAGAGACAAAACAAAAAAAGAGAATTTTAGACCAATATCCCTGACGAACATCGATGCAAAAATCCTCAATAAAATACTGGCAAACTGAATCCAGCAGCACATCAAAAAGCATATCAACCATCATCAAGTGGGCTTCATCCCTGGAATGCAAGGCTGGTTCAACATTCGCAAATCAATAAATGTAATCCAGCATATAAACAGAACCAAAGACAAAAACCACATGATTATCTCAATAGACACAGGAAAGGCCTTTGACAAAATTCAACAACCCTTCATGCTAAAAACTCTCAATAAATTAGGTATTGATGGGACGTAACTCAAAATAAAAAGAGCTGTTTATGACAAACCCACAGCCAATATCATACTGAATGGGCAAAAAGTGGAAGCATTCCCTTTGAAAACTGGCACAAGACAGGGATTCCCTCTCTCACCACTCCTATTCAACATAGTGTTGGAAGTTCTGGCCAGGGCAATCAGGTAGGAGAAAGAAATAAAGGGTATTCCATTAGGAAAAGAGGAAGTCAAATTGTCCCTGTTTGCAGATGATATAATTGTATATTTAGAAAACCCCATTGTCTCAGCCCCAAATCTCCTTAAGCTGATAAGCAACTTCAGCAAAGTCTCAGGATACAAAATCAATGTGCAAAAATCACAAGCTTTCTTATATACCAATAACAGACAAACAGAGAGCCAAATCATGAGTGAACTCCCATTCACAATTGCTTCAAAGAGAATAAAATACCTAGGAATCCAACTTACAAGGGATGTGAAGGACCTCTTCAAAGAGAACTACAAACCACTGCTCAACGAAATAAAAGAGGACACAAATAAATGGAAGAACATTCCATGCTCATGGGTAGGAAGAGTCAATATCATGAAAATGGCCATACTGCCCAAAGTAATTTTTAGATTCCATGCCATCCCCATCAAGCTACCAATGACTTTCTTCACAGAATTGGAAAAAACTACTTTAAAGTTCATATGGAACCCAAAAAGAGCCCACATTGCCAAGACAATCCTAAGCCAAAAGAACAAAGCTGGAAGCATCACACTACCTGACTTCAAACTATACTAAAAGGCTGCAGTAACCAAAACAGCATGGTACTGGTACCAAAACAGAGATATAGACCAATGGAACAGAACAGAGCCCTCAGAAATAATATCACACATCTACAACCACCTGATCTTTGACAGACCTGACAAAAACAAGCAATGGGGAAAGGATTCCCTATTTAATAAGCGGTGCTGGGAAAACTGGCTAGCCATATGTAGAAAGCTGAAACTGGATCCCTTCCTTACACCTTATACAAAAATTAATTCAAGATGGATTAAAGACTTACATGTTAGACCTAAAACCATAAAAACCCTAGAAGAAAACCTAGGCAATACCATTCAGGACATAGGCATGTGCAAGGACTTCATGTCTAAAACACCAAAATCAATGGCAACAAAGGCAAAAATTGACAAATGGGATCTAATTAAACTAAAGAGCTTCTGCACAGCAAAAGAAACTACTGTCAGAGTGAACAGGCAACCTACACAATGGGAGAAAATTTTTGCAACCTACTCATCTGACAAAGGGCTAATATCCAGAATCTACAGAGAACTCCACAAATTTACAAGAAAAAATCAACCCCATCAAAAAGTGGGCGAACGATATGAACAGACACTTCTCAAAAGAAGACATTTATGCAGCCAAAAAAACACATGAAGAAATGCTCGTCATCACTGGCCATCAGAGAAATGCAAATCAAAACCACAATGAGATATCATCTCACACCAGTTAGAATGGAGATCATTAAAAATCAGGAAACAACAGCTGCTGGAGAGGATGTGGAGAAATAGGAACACTTTTAGACTGTTGGTGGGACTATAAACTAGTTCAACCATTGTGGAAGTCAGTGTGGCAATTCCTCAGGGATCTAGAACCAGAAATACCATTTGACCCAGCCATCCCATTACCGGGTATATACCCAAAGGATTATAAATCATGCTGCTATAAAGACACATGCACACGTATGTTTATTGCGGCACTATTCACAATAGCAAAGACTTGGAACCAACCCAAATGTCCAACAACGATAGACTGGATTAAGAAAATGTGGCACATATACACCATGGAATACTATGCAGCCATAAAAAACAATGAGTTCATGTCCTTTGTAGGGACATGGATGAAGCTGGAAACCATCATTCTGAGCAAACTATGGCAAGGACATAAAACCAAACACCGTATGTTCTCACTCATATGTAGGAGTTGAACAACGAGAACACATGGACACAGGAACGGGAACATCACACTCTGGGGACTGTTGTGGAATTGGGGGATGGGGGAGGGATAGCATTAGGAGATATACCTAATGCTAAATGACGAGTTAATGGGTGCAGCACACCAACGTGGCACATGTATAGATATGTAACAGTCCCGCACATTGTGCACATGTACCCTAAAACTTAAAGTATAATCATAATAAAATTTTAAAAAAAGATCTGGTTCTCTTATTCATAACAGAATTAGAGAAATCTGTCAAATGACTAATTGAGAAAAGTGAGATAACATTAAACCTTAGAACACTTTTTCTTAATCCAGTCTATCGTTGTTGGACATTCGGGTTGGTTCCAAGTGATGTGGCACATATACAGCATGGAATACTATGCAGCCATAAAATATGATGAGTTCATGTCCTTTGTAGGGACATGGATGAAACTGGAAACCATCATTCTCAGTAAAGTATCGCAAGGACAAAAAACCAAACACAGCATGTTCTCACTCATAGGTGAGAATTGAACAATGAGCTGTCATGGACCCAGGAAGGGGAACATCACACTCCGGGGACTGTTGTGGGGTGGGGGGAGCGGGGAGGGACAGCATTAGGAGATATACCTAATGCTAAATGACGAATTAATGGGTGCAGCACAGCAACATGGCACAGGGATACATACGTAACAAACCTGCACATTGTGCACATGTATCCTAAAGCTTAAAGTATAACAATAAAAAAAAAGAAAAAAAGATAAATTAGTACAGTACATATTTCATTGAAAATTGTATACAGTAAATTTATAGAAACAGAAATTAATAGTTGTTATACCTGTATATTTTATCATACTCCTTATGTAGTTGTTCAAATTTACTAACTACCTTGGTACCTGTGATGCATATAGCATTAAATATTTACAAAAAAAACAAAAAGAACAAAACACACGGGGCTTTATACCTCTTTTCTGTGTCTTATTTTCTTAGGGTATTAATTGCAAAGATGCTTCCTCTTTCTGACCCCCTATCCTTTTCCTGCATAATGTAAAATATTAAAATTTACTTCTTTTAAAAACTGAAATACCCCTGGAGCATAAAATATCTCTGCAATGGATCATCCACAATAGAAAGCCACTAAGTAATTGCAGGTTTGCTCAACTGTTAAGCAGTCATAATTTAAATTTGAGTAATTTGTCATAATTTAATTTCATTATATGATTGACTGGGTTTTATCTTCATATGTTTGTCTATTGTTTAGACAAGCACATTATGTTATTAGTTTTTATAACATGTTTATTTTTTCTTATGGATTTGTAGGAGGTACATATATTTAAGACACTGGTTCTTTGTCTATTTTATTTATTGCACGTGTCTTTTTTCAGGTTGATAGCTTTCCATTTACACTTTATAAGACCAGAATCTCTCTTTTTTTTTTAAGTCAAGTATATCAGTGTTTTTGCTTAACAATTTTTCCTTTTGCTGTCATGTTTTTTAAAAATCATAATAATCACCCTCCACTAGTTCTAGAAAGCAGCCAGTCTACATTATGGGAGGTGAATAGATGCCTGTCGGAGGATGCTGTATGTCCAAATGGTAAAAAGAAGATTACAGATTATATGCTTGAACATCTAGAGAAAAAAATACTACCAAGATTTTGTTAGATTTGCCAACATAAAATAACTGAAAAGCTCCGAATAGTTTAAAGAGAGTTGTATTCAAGCACAAAGTGTGAGGGCAGCCATCTGGGGAACAGAGCCATACCAAAGAATGGTGATCAGTGTTCCCAGTGTGGGCAAAAATGGGGATGATTTATACAGGCAAAATGGAGGTGCTGAAGCTTGGAAACTTACATTTTCCACTCAAAGGCTAATATTCAAATACAAGCTTTGATTGGCTACTATTGAATACACTCTAAGGGGGTTGCTCAACATTCTCTTCTAAAGAGGTTACAAGTTTTTAAAAGAACTACTTCTAAATAGTTACAAGGTTCTCTATCTCCATGTGATTTAGTCCAGGTTTGAATAAAGAATAGGGAGTCTGCTTAATGTAAAACATCTCATCACAAAGGTTAGGAAGCAATGGTCGTGCACCAGAGAAGAAAACCCGCTGTGTTGTAGGAGTCAACTTCCAGGGCTTAACTTCTCCCTTTGGCATAATAAATTTGGAAGGTCCTGAAACTTTATTTTCCTTTTACAGTTTGAATGAAATCTTTGGACTTAATTAAAAGTAGATACATAGAAAGCTAAGCAAATGTTATTTAAAAAGTAGAAATAATCAACTCCAAAAGTAAATTTTAAAAAGATAGAAAAACTCCACAGGATAATGGTCTACTACCTTGTACAGCAGTGTATATTACTTAATGTAAATACTACTGGCTTAAGCCAAAATATGCATATTTACAGAATATGGGAATGTATCTGAGTTCAGCCAGAGAAGTAGAACAAGGAGGAGATATGTAAACAGTCATGGGGGTATCCATGGGGTTTGGTTCCAGGACCTCCTTGAGATACCAAAATCTGTGAATGCTCCAGTCCCTGATATAAAATGGTGTAATGTTTATGTATAACCTATGCACATCCTCCCATATACTTTAAATTATTTCTAGATTACTTGTAATATTAGGTACAATGTAAATGCTGTGTTAATAGTTGTTACAGTGTATCGTTTAAGGAATAACAAGAAGAAACAAAAAGTCTGTAGGTGTTCAGTACAGATGCAATTTTTTTCCCAAATATTTTTTATCCAATAGTTGCTTGAATCCACAGATGTAGGACCCATGAATATGGAGAGCTGAGTGTGTGTGTGTGTGTGTGTGTGTGTATATGTGTATGTAGATAGATATAGATATATCTGCATATACATTTGCATATGTGTGTATGTATATATGTGCATATACATATACATATGCAAATATATGCATACACATACACACATATATGTAATACAATTCATTTAAAAGAACTGGCGTATACCATGTGAAGACTGGCAAGGCAAGTTTGAAATCTGTTGGGTGACCCATCAGGAAGGACAGGCTAGAATTCTCAAATACTAACTGGAGCTTCTATTCTCAGGTAGCATTTATTCTCCAGAGAAACCACAGCTCTGCTCTTAGGGCCTTCAACTGATTTGAGTCAGACCTACCTGAATTCTCTAAGATAATCTTTTTTTTAAAGTCACTGATTATGGGCTTTAATTACAATTACAAAATAACAGCAATGGCTAGATTGATGTTTGATTGAAAAATGGGCGACTGTATCCTAGCCAAGTTGACATATAAAACTGTCCATCATAGGGATATAAGTATTCAACTGCACTAAGAACTCAATAGGTAATGACAGAAATGATTAAGAAATACATGAATAAGTATATGCAATGCTTACTCTAATCAACAAACAGTGTGGGTCTTGGATTCTAATAGACAATCAAACTCAGTGGCTATGATGGATTTATTGGCTTAAAGAAACTCAGATGGGCAACAGCACAACATGAAGCACAACATCATGGAAGAAGACTCTAGATTCTCAGGCTCACCCACCAACCATGCCAAAGCCAGCCCATCCATGGGAAGTATGTGGCCATGAGAGACAGGGTGGAGTGTGAGAAAACTACATCATCTCTGGGAAGCCAGTGGCTTTGGAGTTTCATCAAAATTTGTCTGTTTCGACTAAACACATTCTAATTTCTTATTCAAGACTATATTTGTTGCTGCAGCCAACCATAGGATGATGAATTACTTAAGATTGAATGGAGTCTTAAATATGCCTAGCTTTGTATTAAGATTAGGAGATTTATCCCTGGTAAATAAAATTTTCATTTTCTTTTTGAAAAACCATCACCACAACCAAGATAACATATTTACCACCCCTCAGATATTCTTCAAATCCTTAGTAATCCCCAGACAACTATTGACCTGCTTTCTGTCATTGAAGATTCATTTGCATTTACTTGAATTTTATATTAATGAAATCATGCAGGGCCGGCCTTCCTTCCTTCCTTCCTTCCTTCCTTCCTTCCTTCCTTCCTTCCTTCCTTCCTTTTCTTTTTTGATATAGACTCTCACTACGTCACCCAGGCTGGAGCGCAGTGGCACAATCTCATCTCACTGCAACCTCCGTCTCCCAGGTTCAAGCAATTCTCCTGCCTCAGCCTCATGAGTAGCTAGGATTACAGGTGCCTGCCACCATGCTCAGCTAATTTTTGTATTTTTAGTAGAGATGGGGTTTCACCATGTTGGTTACACTGGTCTCGAACTCCTGACCTCATGATCCACCCACCTCTGCCTCCCAAAGTGCTGGGTTTACAGGCATGAGCCACTGCACCTGGCATGAGCCACCACCTCGCCTGGCCATGAGCCACCATGCCCAGCCTGTTTTCTTTCATTTAGCTTAAATATTTTGAGATTCATCTATGTTGTTGCAGGTGTCCATAGTATTCTTTTCTATTGCTGCCTAGTATTCCACAGTGTGAATATATAACAGTTAGTTTATCCATTGACTTGTTAATGGATTTCCACTTTGAGGCTATTATAAATAGATCTGTTGTGAACATTTATGTATAAGTCTTTGTTTGAACAGTTTCTTTTATTTATTTAATAAGATATGTGGGTGTGGGATGGCTGGGTCATATGGTGGGAGAATATTGTTCCACATTCCTACCAACACTTCATATAATCTGTCTTTTTAAATTTTAGGCATTTTAATAGGTATGTAATGGAATCTAATGGTGATTTTAATTTGTATTTCCCTAATGAAAAATAATGTTGAATACCTTTTCAGGAGTTTATCTGCAATCCATAGATCTTGTTTGATAAAGTATCTGTTAAACGTTTTGCCCATTTTTAAATGGTTCCTCATTTATTTTATTTTATTTTTATTGAGATTTCTGAGTGGTTTCTTTATTGATGGAGCTTGATATTGTATCTGAGGAATCTTTGACTAACCCAAGTATATAAAGATTTTCTTCTACATTTTTTCCATCAAGTTTTATGGTTTTAGGTTTTACATTTGGGTCTATGATCCACTTTGAATTAATTTTTATGTGACATGACATATTGATTGAAGATTTTATTGTTTATTTTTTGCCTATGAATGTCTCTGTTCCAGCACCATTGATTGAAAAGATAGTCCGTTCTCCACTGAATTTCCCTTGAATATTTAGTTAATTTAAATTTATTTTCACATATGTGTGTATCTATTTCTGTTCCACAAATGCAGTTGTATAGCTAGGATTCAATAACACCTGATTCTGTGTAACATATCTTTTAAATTAATCATTAAATGAGGTAGCATAAATCCTTCAACTTTTCTCTTTTTCAAAGTTGTTTTCATTATCATATATTAAAAATAATTTAATATAAATGTTAGAATCAGCTTCATAATTGCTACAAAATGAGGACAACTATTGCATGAAATTCATAAATCAAATTGGGGACACTTAACAATATTGATTATTATGCTAGCAAAGCTTTGTCTTGTTTTTTAATTCGTATTACAAATCAAATAGCATGGACAAAGCACCATTTTACTGAGTGACTAAAGAAAAACAAATTTATATTTTATAGTGTTAATTGCAACTATTCTGGTAAGACATTTATCTTTGTTGCATATTTATGCTAATGATTTTCTTTGAATTTTTGATGAAATACACAAAACATATATATTTGAGAAATTTTATGTATTTTAATCTGCTTCAAGATGAAGTACTAAAAAAAAATAGGTGCGTCGGCTCTGATGTCAGCCCACTCGTGTTTAAATCTTGAGGCCATCCCTTAACTCCTCAGCATACTCCTCAGTGACTCAGTTCTAAAGATCTATCCATTAATACTCTCGAATCTTTTTCCAGCTTGGCAGTGGTGTTCAAATGTACTTCGCTGTAGTAATGAAATACTTTGCATAAGTGGGAAAATTATTATGTTATTTGCCTGCGATTTTACCTCAGTTGCAATGACTGAAAATATTGACAATTTGTAGCATGCAAAGTAATCAGGCTCTATGAGGCTGTGACCTACAAAACTTTTTACCTGATGACATTTTTTGAAAACGCTTTCCAGTCGTGACTGAGGTTTTAATATGTATGATGCTCAAGGGAGGTTGTTATGCTAAAAATAAATGATCTATTTAAACTTTTACTTTAGAACAGTTGTATTTGAGATAAGTTTTTTTTTTTTTAATTGGGTCTGGGGAGAATCTCAAGGAATCCCTACTTCCTTTAGTCTTGATCAGTAGCAGAAAGCTAGAATTGAGGGAGCAGGGTCATTGAGTGAGAGCAGAGAAGGAAGTTTCAATCACTGTTGTAGCTCATGGCCTAATATTGGCTATAATTTGAGTGTGTTTTGCAACAGCTCTTATGTAGTTCCTGCTTTTGAGGGACATTCAGTAAGTGAGCCAAATATTTTCCTAGACCTTGTTACATTTGACAAGGACCCTAAAATTGTTCAGCTTTGCCTTGTACCTTACATGCTGTAAACTTAGCTTCTAATATCAATGGACTATTGGTGAGAGACTATCTCATCCCAGCCTTCCTGACTCAGCACTTATGTTGATTGCCCTCAGATATAAGCATAAGTATTCATCTAGCTTGGCTGCTCTAATGAATACCACAGACTGAGTGGTTTAAACAACAGACATTTATTTCTCACAATTCTGGAGACTGGGAAGGCCAAGATCAAGATGCTGGCTGGTTTAATTCCTGGTGAGGGCTCTCTTCCTGGCTTGTAGACAGCCACCTTCTCACTGTGTCTGCCCTAACATAGTGGAGAGAGTGATCCCATCTCTTCCTGTTCTTGTAAAGCCACTAATCTCATTATGAGTTCCTTACCTTGGTAACACTACCCTCTCAAAGATTCCATCTCTAAATACTTGGGAGTTAGGACTCCAACATACAAATTTTGGGGAGACACAATTCAGTGCACAGCAATATTTTTGGAATAATAGTTGTAGTAATGCATGAAGGCTGAATTTGCTTTGTTCTCTTACACAGCTGACAGTGGCAGGCAGGCTGGCCCTTTTAGTTCTGTCTTTCCTAGGCCATCAGGCACCTATGCTATTTCATTTCAGGTAGAAAATACACTTGCTTTGTGGCCCAGCACCTTGGTATATGACAGTGTGTAAACAGTAAATGACTAGTGTCACTGTAGAGCACTTAAGCAGTATCTAAATGTCTCTGCTGTGGTCTGAATGTTTTTACCTTCCTTCCATTCATATGTTGAAGTTTAATCACAAAATAGATATCGTTAGGAGGTAGAGCCTTTGGGAGGTGATTAGGTCATGATGGTAGAACCCTTATGAAGGGAATTTGCATTTTTATAAGAGAGGCCTGAGGGAGACCCCTCAACCCCTCCACCATGTGAGGACACAGCAAGCGTGTGCAAACTATGATGCAAGAAGCAGGCCCTCACTAGATACTGAGTCTGCTGGCACTTTGGTCTTGGACTTCCCAGCTTCCAGAACTATGGAGAATAAGTTTCTGCTGTTTATAAGTTACCCAATCTATGGCCTTTTATTACAGCAGCGGGAGCAAACTGCCCCAAATGCCATACCACAAATAATAGAACAAACAAAAAAAAACCAAGATATAGTAACAGCAAATTAATTAAGGATTCATTGCCTTTTACATGGCTTATTAAACTTTTTAACTTGTCTATGTATCTCTACCATCCCATAGTTTATCAACAAATGATATAAAGAACGGTTTCTAACAAACTGTGATCAAGAAATGTTGTTAGTATCAAAGAACATGTTCTTTGCTGGCATTGAGTAGTTAGCATCCAAATAACAGAGTTTGTACTTACAGCTGCAAAACGTCTCCTAGCATAAAACACCAAGAGTGGTGTAGATTCGAGTAGAAATTTAAGGAGAAAGGATGGGTGGAATCCTCTCTGTCTTTTATTTATCACTGGGTTTTATGAGTTTACAAATTCTAGTTATACATTTCTACTCTTCTGTATTTTGTGGTTAAAAAATTTACTTGCATGTAAACTAGTGGACCTTCTTTCTCTCTAATCTACGTTGTTTCTTTTTGTTGTTAGATAATATAGCATAGTGGTTGTGAGCATGGAATCAAATGAGTGTGAATTCGGCCTTCACCACTTAACCACTGCCTAGTTTTCTTTACCTATAGAAAGAAGGATGCTTACAGTTTCCTGTGGTGGTATTGTGAAGGTTAACTGAGCTAGTCTATAAAAAATGCTTAGAATAGTCCCTAGCATGAAGTGAATACTTTATAAATGTTACCTATTATTACAACTGATTATATTACCCCTTGGCCTCTACAGGTGTGAAAAATCATGTCATTACACCCTTCCTTGGGTACCTTATTGCTAAGACTTTTCTTACTTTTATTACAATAGCACAAATAAGAACCCCCACACACAAAGAACTAGCTTTAAAATGTGCGTGTGTGTGTGCGTGTGTGTGTGTGTGTGTGTGTTTGGTAGATTTGTACAAGTAGAGTCAAAAGCCAAAGCTGAAATCTCAATCATGTGTTAGGTATTTCATAAGTGTTAGATCATCTGACTCCCACAGCATATCTCTGGTTAATACCACTGTGCCATCTTATAGATGAGTGAATTGAGAAGTCCTCTAGGTCACACAGCTAGTAGGTGTGAAGCTCAGTAGTCAAAGCTATTTTAAAATATGTTTTACCATTAAAGTTGTGTACTAATGTGACTGATTACATAATCACATTTGAGTAGCTATTTGACTAGTAAGTAATGAACTAATAAAACACATTTTCTTAAAGGGAAGAACTATAAACTTTTTATTCTTGTATTCTCTATAGTACCAATACTGATACATAGATATATGATTTTCAGAAATTAATATTCATTGAATCTTTATATAGTGCTTGATATTTCAGCAGTGGGTTGAAAGTGAGTAAAATACAATCCTCACTCTCAAGAAACTTAAAATATAGTTTGAAAATTAAATATCTCAAATAGTAGAAGGAGCTAAATCTCACCAAAAAAGCGTATCAGTGACAAACAAACGAGGAATTTTTATTTAGGGCCTAGTATATGCCAAGGAAGATAAAGCACACATGGGGGTCATATACCAAAATAATAATAGAGCCAGGGTTCAAGCATACATTTATTTACTAACTTGGACAGTTCAACTTACTCTCCATTTATTGTGTATACCATAGAGCAGAAAAGATTACAAATATGCTAAATTTACAAAAACAATTATTATAGTTCTCTTACAATTTCATAGATTCTCTATGAATTTAACTTGTCAAAAATGTGTCATAAATGTATTGAGCAGTCATTATTGAGTTAAGTATGATATTTTAGTCGTACTTTCAAGTCTGATGGGTTATTGGCTGTTTCTAGGTGCGTAAATTTTTTAATACAAGAGTTTACACTTAGTAGATACTTACAGAGGGCTGCTAGCATCTCTAGCAGCAAAATGATTTTAGATATAAAAAATGATAAAATGAGGGTTTTTTTTTTCAAGGAATTCAGTAACTCAGTAGGGAGATAAGACTTCAAGTCATAGAAACAGAATACAGGAAAAGACCCTAGAACTTATCAAGTGCAATACTTTAATATTATGAATGAAAAAATTGAGGCCAAGAAAAATTCTTTATCTATGATTATGAGAGCCATTAATGATTGAGTTGAGACTTAAATACAAGCCTACTGATTTGTAGTGAAATCTTTCCACTACTCTTTCTTGAAATAGAGATCAATAAAAAATAGTATGGTATATAATAGTGTTATGAATATTAATTATAAGGAGTTTCCATTCTAATTTGTAGCATATCATTTTCTTTGTGGGTTTTTCTTCATTTGGTTTTATGTATTCTTTATAAAATACTCCTAGAATGCCATGCTTTATTCAATGATTTTTTAAATGTCTATTATAATTTTTATTTTAAAATTCTTTCATGGTTTGTGATAAGTTTTATTTCATACTCCAAAGCCAGCCTATAAGATGTGGAGTAAAATCTAATTCCATCTCTTGAGTGGAAGTTGTGTTTAAACTGAGACACATTGTTTCATTTTTGACACTTTAACTGAAACAGGAATTTACAGAAATGCTCATCAAGGGATTTCTCTGTGAATACAGAGACATAGTTGCAGATTGATCTTCATAAATATTTTATGCTATTTTTTGCACAATTACAAATAGTGTTTCTTCTATAAAACTAGTTAAATTTCTTAACATGATTTTTAAAAGATTCTTGTATCCTCAAATAATTCTTCATTATATATGTAAATTTCAGAAAATGAAAATGAATACAAATTAGAACATCAAAAGAGAATGAATTATGTAAAACAATTCATTAAATGTATTACACAAAAGTGCTACTTTTTTTAGGGTATAGGAAAAAGACTAGGACATTTTCCTATGGCTCCCATCTATGACATGGTTAAGTTTATATCCTTTTAGGGAGCTGGAATCACTGTTTTCTGTTGTAAAGCCAGGTGTGGGTTATTATAATTATTGGCATCACAGATTTATTTTTAATTATTCATGAAAGTGGATTAAACAATGGAATCCCCACATTAAAACACACAGTGCTGTTTTAGAAGCCATCTGTGGCTGTTTCAAACACCAATGAGATGCCAATTTTGCTTTTCATGTCAACTCAGAAATACATCAAATTGATGAGATGTCTTGGTCTGTTTTGCACTGCTATAATAGAATGCAACAGCCTGGGTAATTTAGAAAGAATTGAATATTTATTTCTCACAGTTCTGAAGGCTGGGCAGTCCAATATCAAGGTGCCAGCATTCGGTGAGAGCCTTTTTGCTGCATTATTCTATGGTGGAAGGTGAGAGGATGAGAGAAGAGAGAGGGAGAGCAAGAGGACCAAACTTGCTTTTGTAGCAAACCCACTCTCCTTATAATGAAGTAATTCCTTATGACCTAATCACCCTTTAAAGGTCTCATCTCTCAACACTGTTGATTAGAGATTAAGTTTCTTAAGTTTCTATCATGTGAACTTTGGGGGTTCCATTCAAACCATATCATAGGGTTTATAATTTTCAGGATATGTATTTTTATTCTGGCAGCAATATTCAACATCTTACATACAAAATATAAAAACAATCAATGCTGCTCTTATGCTTTAATAGAAAGCAGAAATAGTAATGACTTTAAGAGTGTGTTGACATGAACTCATTTGATATAAATCAGCAATAGATTCATAGGTCACAGGATAATGGTATAAATTATCTTCCACCCTAATGTTGAAATTGGAGAAAAGTAGAAAAATATGCCTCAAAATCTAAATATTCAAGTGAATGTAAGTTGTTAATAAGAATTTCACTTTGTATATTGGCAAAAAATTTCAGAGGTCAGGTAATTATCGCAAGGTGTCAGGTGTCAGCCAAAGGGGTAATAGGAAAATCTTTCTAAAAACAAAAAATATCCAGGTGTGGTGGTGCATGCCTCAGCTACTTGGGAGGCTGAGGCAGGAGAATCACTTGAACCTGAGATGTGGAAGCTGCAGTGAGCCGAGATTGTACCACTGCACTCCAGCCTGGGCAACAGAAAAAGACTTGGTCTCACAAAAAAAAATAAAGAAAGAAAATAAAGAAAAGAAAATCTTGCATAGGTCTCAGTCATGTTAATCAGGTACTGAACCTAATACGATCTCCTTTTTTACATTACTTTTATTATATTACAAGAACAATCCAAATTTTTGGTTAAAAAATAGAAAATAATACAGGCAGGCATACGGGAAAAAATAAAAATAACAATAATGATGCCATCACCAGGAAAGGAGGCATCCAGCCTGGGCTTTTCGTCTTTTCTGGAACTTACTGAGGTCAAGCCCTTCAGGTCCTGGGCTCTCTCACCCTAGTGCCCAGCTAACTAATATTAATAGTTTGGTGTATATTCTTCTAAGGATTTTTTTTTCTGTGAAAAATATACATGTAATTTTGGATATATTGTTTTTATAGAAATGGCATCTTATTGCACAAACTATTTTGTGATCTGCTTAGTATAAACTTTATAGTGAAGAAATTCCTATTTTACCCTACCATTACGTGGAAAAATTTTTGAATAGGGAAATGCAGCATAAATAATTGTTTTTCTATTATTGGAAATGTTTTATATTTTAAATCATAAAAACATGCCTTAATGGACACTCATTTCCATGATACATTTTTTTTGCATCACTATGCCTTCTTTTGGAAGAATTCATATGAGTGCAATTGCAATGAAAGTGTTTTGGTTATTTTTCTTTTGACTTTTGTTTTATACTGGTAAAATTCTCATGAGGAAAGTTTATGTCTATTTACAGTTCCAGCAGATCTGTATGAGAATTCCCTTTTATGAGTTCCCTCTGTTCATTCTTCATGTATACAATGTGTGTATGTTTATTTCATTAATTGTATTTACTTTCACATAAATTTTTATGAGCTTACTACCACCGGGGAAAACATAACCTAGAGAAAAGTAGGACATCTAAACACAAGAAGAAGAGAGGGGCTTCCTATAGGAGACAGGTTCCTGCTGGATGATTCTGATTCAGGATTAAGGAAAAGCAGTGGAGTGAGGAATGACTGGATGCTGTCAAGAAATGGGGGACATTTGATAATAGGATATTTTAATATATTCAGTCTGGTAGGTGGGAGGTTAATTGCTCCAGCTAGAGTTCTCATTTGTACTGAAAGAGCAATCAATCACATTAGTCATCATCAGGGGAATGTTTAGTACATTTTTGTCTCTGAAGAGTGGCTTTGTTTCTTTCCTGTTCCCAACATAGCTGCAGTGTGGTTTTGTCTAAGCATTGTTTAGGAATATTGGTGGCTGCCAGCAAGCCCACTGTTTTAGATCATCCTTGTGCTGCTTTAAAGAAATACTTCAGGATGGATAATTTATAAACAAAAGAGGTTTAATTGGCTCATGGTTCCGCATGTCAAGCTGTACAAGCATGACACCAACATCTGCTGGGCTTCTGATGAGGCCTCACGAATCTTATAATTGTGGCAAAAGGCAAACGTGGAGCAGGAACATCATATGGCAAGAGGAGGGCGGTGTCACACACTTTTAAACATCCAGATCTCACTACCCTGTGGTCAGCACCTAAGCATTCATGAGGGATCCTCCCCATGACCCAAACACCTCCTTATAGGCCCCACTTCTAACACTGGAAATTACATTTTAACATGAGATTTGGAGGGGACAAACATTCAAACTGTGTCAGCCACTATTCACATTCTTAGTAGCTAGAGTAGTTTGATGATTGTCTCATCTACATAACTAAAAGTCACATCAAATAAATCAGGTATAACCATATTGAATAATATAAGTGAACAGTAAGAAAAGGGAATAGTAAAGGGAAACATTTTAATTTTATAATTTTCAATTCCTGGAATAGTGTATATTGTTGGAATAACTAGAAAATTAAGGGTTTTGTATAATAAAATGACGACTGCTGGGTGCAGTGGCTCTTGCCTGCAATCTCAGCACTTTGGAAGGCCAAGGTGGGCGGATCATGAGGTCAAGAGATGGAGACCATCCTGGCCAACATGGTGAAATCCCGTCTCTACTAAAAATACAAAAATTAGCTGGGTGTGGTGGCGCATGCCTATAGTCCAAGCTACTCAGGAGGCCGTGGCAGGAGAATTGCTTGAACCTGGGAGGCGAAGGTTGCAGTGAGCAGAGATTGCGCCACTGCACTCCAGCCTGGCAACAGAGCGACACTCCATCTAAAAATAATAATAATAAATTAATTAATGAAATAAAATGATGACTATAACCAATGGAGCACAAAATATAAATCTTTTTAACTATCAGAAGGGTTGCTTACAAATAACAAAGTAAACAAACATATGATTAAACAAGAACCCATAGAAACAGGAGATATAATATAGACTAGTAAAATTAAGACCAAATGTATTTACCATATCAGTGTATGTAACTAAAATCTCTCTCTATTTAAAGGGGTATATTTTCATATTACATCGTAATATCCAACCCTATGCTACAAGAAAAAAATATATGAAGTATAGTATAATGATTGAAAATAGGCCAGGCATGGTGGCTCAAACCTGTAATCCCAGCACTTTGGGAGGCCGAGGCGGATGGATCACGAGATCAGGAGATTGAGACCATCCTGGCTAACACGGTGAAACCCTGTCTCTACTAAAAATACAAAAAAATTAGCCGGTCGTGGTGGTGGGCACCTGTAGTCCCAGCTACTCGGGAGGCTGAGGCAGGAGAATGGCGTGAACCCGGGAGGCGGAGCTTGCAGCGAGTCGAGATGGCACCGTTGCACTCCAGCCTGGGCAACAGAGTGAGACTCTGTTTCAAAAAAAAAAAAAAATGATTGAAAATAAAAGGATCAATAAGCCAGGAACAGAATGTTAAACACTGCATGTTTTCCCTCAAATATGGAAGCTAGAAAGAAGTTGATCTCATAGAAGTAAAAAGTAGAACAGAGGATACTAGGGTCTGGGAAAAGTAGGGGGAAGGGAGGGATAAGGAGAGATTTGTTAAAGGATACGAAATTACAGCTTATTGGGAGGAAAACTTGGTTTTCCTTACTACTGTAGGCTGACTGTAGTTTACAGTGATACATAGATTCAAGTAGCTAGATGGAGGATATCTAATGTTCCCAACACAAAGAAATAATAAATATTTGAAATTACCAATATGCTAATTACTCTGATCTGATCACTATACATTATATGTATTGAAACATCATTATGTACACCATAAATATGTGAAACTATTATGTGTCAATTAATAAAATAAAATAAAAGGAGGGGCAAAGATACACAAGCTTATGTAAGTATTAAAATATTCAGTAATCGGGCTTAATATTAAATAAAGATGATTCTGATCATCTTTATTATATTTATTATTAGAAAATGGGACATTTTCTAATACCAAAAGATATTATTCACAAGAACTATGGCAATTATAATTCTTTGGTCATTGTACTATAAAATAATGTGAACATTCATTTAAAAATAGTGGGGATAACAAAGGGAAAAAATAAAAGTACACTTACAGCTAAAAAAATACAAACTTCTTTCCTCAAGAAAATATGGAAAATTTAAAGAAGTCCATAGCCAACCTACAATTAATGAAATAGATTTGATTGCTATGCTGTAAAACCTATGGGTGGTAGGCTGGTAAAGCCTCCGACAGCCTTCAAATCCTAATTCTCAGAACTTCTGAATGTTATCTTACTTGGAAAAAGAATCTTTGCATTTGTGCTTGTTAAGGAATTTGAGATGAGGAAATTATTGTGGATTATCTGGGTTAGCCATAAATGTCATCAAAAGTGCATTTAGAGAGACAGGAGATTAGACACACAAAAGGAGACTATGCGAAACTGGAGAAATATTAGAATAATACAGCCACAGGCCTAAGAATGGCAAGGAATGCTAGCAGCCACCAGAAATTAGAAGAGATAAGAAAAGGTTTCTTCCCCAGCCTCTCTGGAGGGAGTGCAGCCCTGCCAACATCTTGATTTTGGACTCTTGGCCCCCAGAACTGTGAGAGAATAAATTTTGGTTGTGTAGTGTCATCAAGTTTGTGGTAATTTTTTTACAGCACACATAGATAACTCATATACTATAAAATAAAACTGGAGAGTCTAGGGAATAGTCACATAATGGGACTATTACATTTCCTGAATCTAAAATTCCATCAGTGGCAAGAAGTGTCCATTAAAACAGAAAATATGCTGCTGCTTACAAATGTAGTACATCTTTTTCATTGATAGATGTCAATTTTGGAGAATTTAACATATAAAAATGAGTCTCGCAATATAAAGATTAAATGTTCTAGGTTAATAATTATAATCATATATTAAAATAGCATATGATATATAAGTACACAACCTGTAATTGCATACTCACTTTCAAAGTCAACTTGAAAAAATTTTAAAATGGAAATATTATACATTCTCAGAAAACCATGTAATTAATTTAGAAATTAATAAGACACTTCTCAAAAGAAGACATTTATGCAGCCAAAAAAACACATGAAGAAATGCTCATCATCACTGGCTATCAGAGAAATGCAAATCAAAACCACAATGAGATAACATCTCACACCAGTTAGAATGGCAATCATTAAAAAATCTGGAAACAACAGGTGCTGGAGAGGATGTGGAGAAATAGGAACACTTTTACACTGTTGGTGGGACGTAAACTAGTTCAACCATTGTGGAAGTCAGTGTGGCGATTCCTCAGGGATCTAGAACTAGAAATACCATTTGATCCAGCCATCCCATTACTGGGTATATACTGAAAGGATTGTAAATCATGCTGCTATAAAGACACATGCACACGTATGTTTATTGTGGCACTATTCACAATAGCAAAGACTTGGAACCAACCCAAATGTCCATCAGTGATAGACTGGATTAAGAAAATGTGGCAAATATACACCATGGAATACTATGCAGCCATAAAAAAGGATGAGTTCATGTCCTTTGTAGGGACATGGATGAAGCTGGAAACCATCATTCTGAGCAAACTATCACAAGGACAAAAAACCAAACATCGTATGTTCTCACTCATAGGTGGGAATTGAGCAGTGAGAACACTTGGACACAAGAAAGGGGACATCACACACTGGGGCCTGTTGGGGGGTGGGGGGAGGGGGGAGGGATAGCATTGGGAGATATACCTAATGCTAAATGACGAGTTGATGAGTGCAGCACACCAACATGGCACATGTATACATATGTAACAAACCTGCATGTTGTGCACATGTACCCTAAAACTTAAAGTATAATAATAATAAAAATAAATAAATAAATAAATGAAAAGAAAATCCACAAACAAAATGATCATTCTACCTGGGCATATAAAATATTTCAAAAACTGTTTTCTAAAACAATTTCCAGGTCATGAAAGTGAAATGAAGCAAAATGAATACATTTTATTTTGTAACTAAAGAATATGGCCAAACCTATGATTAAAAGAATATTCATGGCCAAGCATGGTGGTGCATGCCTGTAATCCCAATGCTTTGGGATCCCTCCATGGCAGGAGGACCACTTTGAGGCCAAGAATTCAAAACCAGCCTTGGAAACATAGCAAGATCTCCTTACACACAAAACAAAACAAAACAAAACAAAAACACAAAAATTAGCCAGGCATGATGGCCTGGCCCTGTAGCCCTACCTATTCAGGAGGCTGAGACAGTAGTATCATTTGAGCGCTCAGCAAGCTATAGTCGCACCACTGCACATCAGCCTGAGTGACAGAATGAGATCCTACCTCAAAAAAAAAAAATTCATAACCTAAACCTAAATTGCTCATTTTAATAATAATGAGAGAATTAAGGCAACTGAAATAGCTACTTGACTGAATATTTGGAACAAACTACCATAAACTGAAGGTAAACATTAAAAATATGAGGATGAAATAAATAAATTGTGAAAATGAAAAAATGTAGCACTAAAAACAATATGAAAGCTGGATTATCAAATAACAGATAGTTGGAGAAATCATCAACTAATGTACTTAAAAAATAGATGGATAGAAATATGTAAAAATAACAAAATAATAATAAACAGAATATAATCACAGCAGAAAATAAAAACTAAAATAGAGTAGTTGGTTTGACTGTACGCAACATAATTTGAAAAGCTGGATAGTATGGAGAATGTTTAAAAAATTCATAGATATAGAAAATTTAAACAGATGGATTTTCATATAAGTAATTAGGCTGTCAAAGAGCTACTACTCTTATCTTTATAGAAATAAATAAATAAATCAGATAATTTAACAGAGCATAATTTCCATGCTTTTAAACACTGGCCTAAAGAACAGAAAAAGAAGAAAAAAATTATGAGGCATTTATTGTCCCAATAGCCCAACCTTACATTGATTGTAAAACAGAAGCCAGAGACCAATCTCTAATGAATTCTGATGTAAGAGTCCTAAGTAAAATGTTAGCAATTTTAGTACATTTGTACAATTTAGGGTACATTAGAGGAAGAATCCACTAAGACCGTTTTTTCGTGTCGATAATACATAAATGTTTTAAATTTAAGCAATCTAATTTACCATACTAATAATTACAAAATGATTATTTTCTTGGAATCTGGAAATATTTCTGATAAATTGTAACAGTTACTCTCAGGAATCCATAAAAGAGGGAGAGATGGGTACATCTGAATATTTTATATATATAATATATGTCTACGTAATGTCATGTCTACATTATATATAATAGTATATATATATACATATCTACATAATATCCATAAACCATAATAGTTTGCACTAATTGCAAAATGTTAGAAACGTCCTCATTAAAGTAAAATATAAAAAGAAGGTTGCAGAAAAATACAATTATTATTGAACATTGTATTAGAGGTAGTAATTAACACATTTAGGAAATTTAAAAATATGGACTAAAAAATAAATGCTGATATGAAACAATTACTAATTGTGATTAATACGTATTATACCCAGAATATCCAAAAAATTAATACAACTACTACAACTCAGAAAATATTACAATAGTAAATGAGGGTAAAATATTATTCCAAATAAGTCACAACTTTTATATATTGTGTATATGGTTATGTTCCATTATCCACGTGTCTATTTTATGCCAATTCCACACTGTCTTATTTACTGTAGCGTAAGCCAGGCAGTGTAAGCTCTTCAAATTTTTCCTCTGAAAATAGGTTTGGCTATTCAAGGTTTTTTGTTTTCTCATATAAAGTGCACTCAATCTATAGATAAATTTGGAAAGCATTTGCAACTTAATTCTGAGTCTTACAATCTATAATCATTTGTTAACATCTTTTTTCATCAGTGTTTTATAATTTTTAACATGCAAATTTATCATACGTATATCCCTTGTGTGTCTTTTGTCAAGCATATACGTGAATTTTCACAGTTTTGATGCTATAAGTGACATCTTTTAATTTTCAATTTTCTAATTTTTAAATAGCCAGTTGATAGAAAATGCAACCAAACTCTGCATATTAGCTTTATATCCTGTGACTTTGGTAAATTCTTTTTAAAATTTATTTAATTCTTTTATTAATTCCTGTAGCTATCTTGGTAACATTATTTTGTACATAATAAGGTGATTAACAAATTAATATAATTTTGATTGTTCCTTTGCTATCTGTGCATCTTTTTTTTTTTTTTTTTTTTTTGAGATGGAGTCTCGCTCTGTCGCCCAGGCTGGAGTGCAGTGGCACAATCTGGCTCACTGCAAGCTCCACCTCCCAGGTTCACGCCATTCTCCTGCCTCAGCCTCCCGAGTAGCTGGGACTACAGGCGCCTGCCACCATGCTCGGCTAATTTTTTGTATTTTTAGTAGAGACCTGGTTTCACCGTTTTAGCCCGGATGGTCTTGATCTCCTGACCTCGTGATCTGCCCATCTCGGCCTCCCAAAGTGCTGGGATTACAGGCGTGAGCCACCGCGCCCAGCCTGTGCATCTTTTATTTGCTTTTTAATCTTGCTTCATTGCATGATGGATTTGCCAGCACATTGTGGAGCATATATTTAACCATAGGAGGAAGTAATTTGGTCTTTTACCATTAAATATTATTTTAACTGTAGATTTTTGTCAGTCTTTGTATTATAATGTGGGTGTTCTTTTCTGTTGCAATGTTGGTGATAATTTTAATTTTTAAGGGAGATTTTGCCAAATGCTTTTTCTGTATATATATTGAGAGAGTTGTAAGATTGTTCTTCATAACTGTCAGTATGGTGGTTTACTTTGATTGATTTTAAAAATGTTAAGCAAACCTTGTATTTTGGGGGTAAATTCCATTTGGTCTTCCAGTGTTACATTTTTTATGTATTGGTAAATATAATTAGCTAATATTTCATTAAGGATTCCTGAAGATATATTTCCTCAAGGTCTCTTGTAGTTTCTTATAAAATCCTTGAATGTATTTGTATCAGGGCAATAATGATTTCATAAAATAAATTTGGAAGTGTACCTTCTTCCTTAATTTCAGAATTGATACCATTTCTTTATTAAATATTTGATTGAATTTAATAATGCAGCCACCTGTGACTAGAGGTTTTAAACCATAAATTACATTTTTTAAACAGGTGTAGTGCTATCCAAGTTATCTAATTATCAGTGAGTGAACTATGGTAGTTTATGTCTTTTAAGCAATTTGTTCATTTCGTCTAAGATATCAGAATTTTGCGGCATAAATGTCGATATGGTTTGGCTATGTCCTCACCCAAATCTCATCTTGAATTGTAGTTTCCATAATCCCCACGTGTCTGAGAGGGACCCAGTGGGAGGTAATTGAATCATGGGAGTGTTTACCCCCATCCCATTCTCATGATAGTGAGTTAGTTCTCACCATATCTGATGATTTTATAAAAGGCTTCCCCCTTCACTGGGTGCTCATTCTTTCTCCTGCTGCCCTGTAAAGAGGTGCCTTCCACCACGATTTTAAGTTTCCTCCCCAGCCATAAGGAACTGTGAGTCAATTAAACCTCTTTCCATTATAAATTACCCAGTCTTGGGTATTTCTTCATAGCAGTGTGAGAATGGACTAATACAAATGCATGATTAATTTTTCATCATTTGCCTTTTATTGTCTTTAAGTATATATGTATATATATGTATATATATATGTATATATATATATATATATATATATACTTCCTCTCTCTCATTACTAATATTGGTAATTAGGATTTACCTACTTATTTTTTTCTTAATTGATTTTGGTAGAGCTTTATTATCAATGTTGATCTCTTATTATAATCAAAGAAGCAACTTTCAGTTTCATTAACGTCTTTCTATTTTTTGTTATTATAATCTTAGTGATACCCTCTTTTACCTTTATTACTTCCTTTATTCTGCCTACATTGAATTTAATTTGCCCTTTTTTTGTTGTTTTCCAAGGTAGACTTTTAGATTTTTTAATTTTGAATTTTTCTTATTGTCTTATATAAAAATTAGATGCAATATATTTTTCTTTAGGCATCGTTTTCTCTGACTCAAAATTGTGACCTTCTTATTAAATTCAATATATTTTTACTTTTTCTTATGACCTGTGTGTGTGTGGGTGTGTGCGTGTGTGTGTGTGTGAAGACAGAAAGACACAGAGAGAGAGGAGAGGGACTTTGAGTACTTGAAATGTGCATTACTATTCCTCTGAACTACAATCAGGTGCTATAGCATCTGCTTCACATTTATGTTGTATTTAATTCTCACAACAATGCTGTAATGTAGATACTATTAATACGTCAGTTACACAGACGGGACAGTTTAGGCTTACAGAGATAGAGTAATTTCCCCAATGTCTCATAACTGGTGACTAGTAAACTAGGGAATTGAAGGGTTAGTGTGAACCCAAAGCTCATTCTTTTAGCCACTATAGAATAGAACATATTGCCCCTCTTTAAAATTCAAATTCAGGAGTTTTATGAGCTTATGTGTTTTTGAGTATATTTGTTCAATACTTCTATCATGGTAGATCCTTTCAATAGAAAATTTAAGTATTATCTCAGTTCAGAAAATAAGTTCTTTTACTATATATTAATTCTATGTATAACTCATAGAAATTATAATAGTAAAATATTGATTTTCTAAATTAATCCTATAAATGTTTCTCCTTCCTTCTTTCCTTCCTTCCTTCTTTTCTTTCTTTTCTTTCTTTCTTTCTTCTTTTTTGTGAGTAGGGTCTTGCTCTTTCACCCAGGCTGGAGTGCGGTGGCCCAATCTCAGCTCACTGCAACCTCAACCTCTCCAGCTCAGGCAATCCTTCTGCCTCAGCATCCCAAGTAGCTGGGGCTACAGGCACTATCACCATACCAGTAATTTTTGTATTTTTTGTAGAGATGGGGTTTCACCATGTTGGCCAGTCTGGTCTCGACTTCCTGGGCTGAAGCAATCCACCCGCCTCAGACTCCCAAGTGCTGTGATTACAAAATGTGAGGCACTGAGCTCGGTCTCATTGTTTCTATTTCTTTTTTATTATTGAAGTAAGTTATTTTTGTTTTAAGAAGTATTAATTGTTTTTGAATTTTTTAAGAAAGAAAAGGATGAACTCTTACATATGCTTTAGAATAAATCCTCATTTATTGTCACTAATGGGTTCTTGGGGACTGTGACTTTAATTGAAATGATATGTCCGTCAAAGAATGTTGTTTCTGTAAATGTCATTTCCTTGTAACACCGATAAGAGGAAAAAAATGTTTATTTACAGTCATTTCACTTAAAGTTGCAGTTTCCAAGAACCTATTGATGGCATTGAGGACTTCTAGAATAACTGGGTAGATTAGGAGGAGAGACTATTTTAGCAACAGACTGAAGAAAGAAAGAGCAAAGCCTGCATAAGAATGTCCACTGAAATATCCAAAGATGGCCACAGCTGGTCAGATGGGAAATCAGTGGGTATTGAATGAATAAGACTGGCTTCAATGAGACGGCATTTACCTGGACTTAGTGTCCTGGATTCAGTAGTAAAATTTAAAATCTCATGTTTGAAAAACTGTCAGATTATCTTTTCTCAATATTTTATATTCCTGTCTCTAAATTGTTCTCTATTTTTTTCTTCTGTACTGAAACTTACTCTTTTTTTTCTTTATTTCTTCTAAAAAACAAACAAAAACAAAAAGGGATACATGTGCGAAAAGTGTAGGTTTGCTACACAGGTATACATGTGCCATGGTGGTTTGTTGCACCTGTGGACCCATCCTCTAAGTCTCACCCCTTCACCCCCGACCCTGCAACAGGCCCTGGTGTGTGTCATTTCCCTTCCTGTGTCCATGTGTTCTCACTGTTTACCTCCCACTTATGAGTGAGAACATGCAGTGTTCAGTTTTCTGTTCCTGTTTTAGTTTGCTGAAGATTATGGCTTCCAGCTTCATCCATGTCTTGATTGTGGTGGATAAGTTTTTTGATATGCTGCTGGATTTGGTTTGCCAGTATTTTATTGAGGATTTTCACATCAATATTCATCAATGATATTGGCCTGAAGTTTTCTTTTTTTATGGTGTCTCTTCCTGGTTTTGGTACCAGGATGATGCTGGGGTCATAAAATGAGTTAGGAGGAGTCCCTCCTTTTCAATTGTTTGGAAAAGTTTCAGAAGGAATTGTATCAGCTCCTCTTTGTATTTCTGGTAGAATTCAGCTGTGAATCTATCTGGTCCTGGGCTTTTTTTGGTTGGTAGGCTGTTAATTACTGCCTCTATATCAGAGCTTCTTATTGGTCTATTCAGGGATTCATCTTCTTCCTGGTTTAGTCTTGGTAGGGTGTATGCATCCAGGAATTTATCCATTTCTTCTAGATTTTCTAGTTTATTTGTATAGAGGTGTTTATAGTATTCTCTGATGGTAGTTTGTATTTCTGTGGGGTCAGTCGTGATATCCCCTTTATCATTTTTATTGTGTCTATTTGATTCTTCTCTCTCTTCTTCTTTATTATTCTACCTAGCTGTATCTATTTTGTTAATTTTTTTCAAAAAACCAGCTCGTGGATTCGTTGATTTTTTGGGGGGAGGGTTTCATGTCTCTATCTCCTTCAATTCTTCTCTGATCTTAGTTATTGCTTGTCCTCTGCTAGCTTTTGTATTAGTTTGCTCTTGCTTCTCTAGCTCTTAATTGTGATGTTACAGTGTTAATTTGAGATCTTTCTAGCTTTCTGATGTGGCCATTTAGTGCTATACATTTCCCTGTTAGCACTACTTTAGCTGTATCACAGAGATTCTGGTAAGTTGTTTCTTTGATCTCATTGGTTTCAAAGAACTTCTCAATTTCTGCCTTAATTTCATTATGTACCCCGGAGTCATTCAGGAGCATGTAACCTACTCTAGTTTTATAAATATAAATATAGCCTCCTCCTTAAAATCATGGAGAAAGTTCTCTCATGTTTCTGCAATGATTGTTTTTCACTGTGATCATCTCGTTCTAACTTTAGCAGTTTGTGTGTGTGTGTGTGTGTGTTTTGACAGAGTTTCACTCTGTCTTTTTTTTTTTTTTCTTTTTGAGACAGAGTGTCACTCTGTCATCCAGGCTGGAGTGCAGTGGCGCGATCTCAGCTCACTGCAACCTCCGCCTCCTGGGTTCAAGGGATTATCATGCCTCAGCCTCCTAAGTAGCTGGGACTACAGGTGTGTACCACCACGCCTGGCTACTTTTTTTGTATTTTTAGTAGAGATGGGTTTCACCATGTTGGCCAGGCTGGTCTTGAACTCCTGACCTCAGGTGATCTGCCCACTTCAGCCTCCCACAGTGCTGGGATTATAGGCATGAGCCACCGCACCCGGCCAACTTTAGCAGTTTTCTGAAAGCTCTGTCTGTAATCATCTGTCCTTAGAAGTTCAGTAAAAGAGAACAAATATTTGCACATCTTTTTTTCTAAAAATATTTTTCTATTGCTTTTCAAATAAGTAAAAGTAAATTCTGAATTTTTTGGTGAAGGATGTAGAATGAATCAAAGATAATTTTGTACAAGTCAGTGAGACATGAACACATAAAATGTTTCAAATTTTAATATTAGTAGAATTCCCCTTTTCTAATCAAGAGAACATATGTGTGTCCCAATCTCTCTAAGGCAAAAGGTAGATCTTGTCTTCCTCTTTTTGTAGGCAGTTAAGACAAGTGTAGATGTGTGCTCTTTGGAATGCTAGAAATAATTTGGTAAAGTTAAAAATACCAACTCTCTTATTGTATTGTTTTCATCTTGCCCTAAGCTCCCAGGATCTTTTCTTTAAGAAGCAAGAGAATGTTCTTTTTGAAGACAGATTTTAGTTTTCTAAAATTAGAATATTTTGTCCTACGTTCCATACTTATGGACATTTTTGTCACATTAGCATCCTCATCCCTAACTCCTGTTTCATGTGGGAAACCATAGTTATTTTAAAATAAATCTGATAATTATTAAAACATTTTTATTAAATGCTTGCACCGTGACTTTTTTGCCCCAGAAATTACAACTTTGTTTTAGAGATGATACCTATTAAGAATACTCATTTTTTCTTTATTATTGTATCAAATCAGATGCTATAAACCTAAGAATTTAAATTGGAAAGCCATAATTTATAATATTATTAGTATAAAATAGTATATTGTAACAGTCATTATCATAACCACTTTGCATATAAAAGATCTTTGCCATTCCTTGTATCAATTTTTCAAAGCATTTAATATTTACTTCATATAGATTATATTACTTATTATATGTATTTCCTACAGTCAGTATTTAGGGAGTATACTATTAAGCACTCTTTAAATCTGGAGATTATGTTGATGCATTGACTATAAAAAGAATAGGCCTTTTATAGTGTGCGTCTGATATCTGCTTCATATTATTGTATTTGATCTTTAAATCTCTATTCATGTTTAGTGAACTAAGGAATATGAGATCAATCTGCAAGAATATGCAGCAGGATCCTTTGTGTAGTTTTTCTTTGTTCCTTGGAACAACTGAATCATATTTCCGTATCTTTTTCCTCTTCTTCCTTCTCCTTCTCCTCATCTTCGTTCTCCTCCTTCTCCTTCTTCTCCTCCTCCTCTTCCTTTATTTCTTTGGTCTAGAATTCATGCCCCATTTACAATGGGACTCTTTTCTAAACATTATTATTATTATCAAACTTACAGCCAAAAAGAAATTAGCATCCTTCTATTCAATATGGTCATATTTGCCCTTGGGTTCTCCAATGTTGTTGATTTTTTTCAGCAGAGAAAAGGAATCCAAAATAAGAGATCTTCATTTGTCCAATGGCTCACCCTGATCTATCAAATTAATGGTTGTAAAGGGGCATTATCATCATCATGATCATCTCTTCTGTTGACTTCCTGCCACGTAGAAATATCATATTAAAGTTGGAGGCTGGGGGTCATTTTAATTATCTTCTTCCATTTGACTTCATTGATTGATACTGCTTAAAGCAAATTCTGTATATGGAATCATGCTTTAGTTTTTGAGCACTGTCTGAGGGTTTATCCATTTTAATATTTTCCTTTGTCTATATCAGTAAGAGTTTGGGAAGAGAGGATGTAAATGCTTGTCTTTAGGTTGTCATTTTTCCAAGAAGCTAATTTATCTTGTTTAGGTGTTTCATCATCAAACACAAACATCTATTATTGGTTTGCACTACATTAATAATACAGTGACAGTCCCAGGAGCTATTGAGGTTTATAGGACTCTTTTATCTTACTGTAAATTGTCCCAGAGCACTGTGCTTTTTTTTTTTTTTTTTTTTTTTTGCTTCTAGGCCGTCACTTCTCAGTACTCTGTGTCTCCAGATGCCAGTCAATCTCCTCCTCCTATTTTCCTGATTTTAATGTCCTGAGGAACTATGGAACAGAAATTACATTTATCTTGCTTAAAGTGACCTCCAGAATAAACAGCATTTTATTTAACATGAATTTGTTATGTCTGTTTCTGGTGGTTTTAAAATAATACATTTATGTTTTGCTTTTTTTTTTTTTTTTAATGGCTGTTAGCACATCAGGTTTTGACCAAGAACTAAGTCCTAGTTTGGAGAGGTGTTATTCCAGAGCAACTGGGAAGGGCTGTTCAAACTCTACTTGTGACAAGTGCTGAACTAGAGACAGCAGAAATGCTTGAGGAAGTTGTCTTAATACTGACGTGTTCAACAGGGATGTTCAAACCAACAGTAATAAGTGAACGACTTTTTACACATAAATTATCTCATTCAGTTGACTAAACAATCTTATAATTGTATATTATGTATTGTCATTAAACCACATTATGTTAGATAATGTGGTTTTATTTTATTTATCTTTGTTAAAGAAAAATCCATGTTTTACCAACAGCTCAAACTACAGCGGACACCTAGCAGTTAGACGCAATGCAATGGGATAAGTACTACAAATGGCTTATCCCACCACCCTCTCACTTCTTGGGCTCAGTCCCTGACAACCACTAGTCTACTTTCTGTTTTTATAGATTTTACTCTTCTGGACATATCATATTAATTGTATTATACAATTGTGGCCTTTCATGTCTAGTTTCTTTTATTAAGCATAATGGTTTCAGGGTGCACTCATGATGTAACATGTATAAGTACTTTATTCCTTTTTGTTGCTTAATAATAATATTCCATTGTAAGAATATATCTCATTTTGTTTATTCATTCACCCATTTATGCTCATTGGAACTATTTTCACATTTTAGTTATTATCAACAAATTTTCTTGAATTCTGTTCATGAATCCTAAACATTCAACACAAGTTCTTATTTTTTAATCTTTGCAATTTTGACAAATAAAAATTCCATTGCAGAGTTAACTTGTATGTATTTATGCATGTATACTAATAAAGATATATATTTATATATTTTGGCATTTTGTATTGTAAACTTTATACATCCTTTACACATTTCTCTTATTTAACTGATTTTTAAAAAAGAATTATTTCAATAGCTTCTGGGGTACAAGTGTTTTTTTGTTAAATGGATGAATTATATAGTGATGAATTCTGAGCTTTTAGTACATTTTACTACATAGTACAGAGTAACATACATTGTACATAATATGTAGTTTTTAAATTTCTAGTCCCCCTCTCATTCTCCCGCTTCTGAGTCTCTAAAGTCCATTATGTTACTCTGTGTGCCTTGGAGTACTCATAGCTTAGCTTCCACTTATAAATGAGAACATATGGTTTTGGGTTTTCCACTCCTGTGTTACTTTGCTTAGAATAATGGCCTCCAGCTCCATTCAAGTTGCTGCAAAATATATTATTTTGTTCCTTTTTATGGCTGAGTAGTATTCCATGGTGTATATATACCACATTTTCTTTATCCACACATTAGTCAATGGGCAGTTAGGTCGGCTCCACATTTTTGCAATTGTGAATTGTGCTGCTATGAACATATGCATGCAAATGTCTTTTTCATATAATGACTTCTTTTCCTTTTGGTAGATACCCAGTAGTGGGATTGTTTGATCAATTGGTCGATCTAATTTAGCTCTTTAAGGAATCTTCGCACTGTTTTCCATAGAGGTTCTACTCATTCATATTCCCACCAGCAGTGTATAAGCATTTTATTTTCCCCACATCCATCTCAACATCTGTTGTTTTTGACTTTTTTATAATGGCCAGTCTTACAGGAGTAAGGTAGTAACTCATTGTGATTTTAAATTGTGTTTCCCTGATGATTAATGTTGTTGAGCATATTTTCATGTTTTTTGGCCATTTGTATATCTTCTTTTGAGAATTATTATTCATATTCATATTATTAGCCCACTTTTTGATCAGAATTTTTGTTTTTTTCTTGCTGATTCGTTTGAGTTCCTTGTAGATTCTGGATACTAGTCGTTTAATGAATGTATAGATTATAAACATTTTCTCCCACTCAGTGTGTTGTCTGTTTACTCTGCTGATTGCAGAAGCTTTTTAGTTTAAGCACCATCTGTTCATCTTTGTTTTTGTTGCATTTGCTTTTGGGTTCTCGGTCTTGAAGTCTTTGCCTAAGCCAGTGTCTACAAGGGTTTTTCTGATATTATGTTCTAGAATTTTTATGGTTTTGGGCCTTAGATTTAAGTCCTTGATTCATCTTTAGTTGATTTTTGTATAAGGTGAGAGATGAGGATCCAGTTTCATTCTTCTACATCTGGCTTGCCAGTTATCCCAGCACCATTTGTTGAATATAGTATCGTTTCCCCACTTTATGTTTTTGTTTGCTTTGTCAAAGATCAGTTGGCTGTAAGTATCTGTAAGTATTTGGCTTCATTTCTGGGTTCTCTATTCTGTTCCATTAGTCCATGTGCCTATTTTTACACCAGTACCATGCTGTTTTGGTGACTATGCCCTTATAGTATAGTTTGAAGTCAGGTAATGTGATGCCTCCAAATTTGTTCTTTTTGCTTAGTCTTGCTTTGGCTATGCGGACTCTTTTTTTGATTCCATATGAATATTATGATTATTTTGCTAGTTCTGTGAAAAATGATGGTGGCATTTGGATGGGAATTTTATTGGGTTTGTTGATTGCTTTTGGCAGTATGGTCATTTTCACAATATTAATTGTACTCACCTGTGAGCATGGGAAGTGTTTCCATTTGTTTGTGTTATCTATGATTTCTTCCAGCAGTGTTTTGTAGTTTTCCTTGGTTGCTGTTGGTGTATAGAAGAGTTACTGATTTGTGTGCATTAATTTTGTATCCTGGAACTTTGCTGAATTCATTTATCAGTTATAGGAGCCTTTTGGGGGGGTCTTTAGGGTTTTCTAGGTAGACAATCATATCATCAGCAAACAGTGACAGTTTGACTTCCTTTTTACTAATTTGGATGCCTTTATTTCTTGTTCTTGTCTGATTGCTCTGGCTAGGACTTCCATTACTATGAGGCATAGAAGTGGTGACAGTGGGCATCCTTGTCTTGTTCCAGTTCACAGGTGGGGATGCTTTCAACAACTTTTCCTTGTTCAGTATTATGTTGGCTGTTTGTCATAGATGGCTTTTATTACATTAAGATATGTCCCTTTTATGCTGATTTTGCTGAGGCTTTTTATCATAAAGGATGCTGATTTTTGTAGAAAGTCATTGTACAAAGATTGTTTATAACCAAGGCACTCTTACAGAGTCTTCACCCCTGAAAGCATCAAGAAACAAATTAGGCTATAATTAACTAAAAAAAAAATCACCTGATGATCTCAATAATTCTTACAGTTAATTATAGCCTAATTTGATTCGTCATGCTTTCAGGGATGAAGTCTCTGTTAGAGTGCCTTGATTATAAATAGTCCTTATAGGTTGACTTTCTCATATGCTAGTTGTAGTAGCAATGGGCTCAGTGTGTGAGCAAGTTCGCTGTCTCTTATAGGGTTGGAATGGTAGAGGTCTCTTGAAATTTACCTCATTCCCCTGTGGTGTGCACTTTTTTATTTATGTAATTTTCCCCAATATTTTATTTACTGGTTTGGTGGTTCAGGCTTCAGACCAGTAGGGAAGATAACCCTGGGTAGGAATTTGTTGTGGCTAAAACAAGTATCATGGGCAGAGGTTTGAGCCTTGACAGAGGTGGCTGGAGGAGCTCTCAGTGAGTTACACTGAGGTCTTCTGAGGGGGAAGACTTGGAGCCACCTCAGCTCCCCTGTGAGGACAAGAGGAAAGCAATCCTCCTCTCAGACACATTCCTATCCCAGTGCTCCAGCTAGTCAGATCAGACAGGCACCTCTTTTCATCTGTAGGAATGTTGATGTTCCAAGTAGAGAGGAACTGTCACTCTGTCTCATGCAAGCCTGAACCTGGAGGGTGCTCCTCCTGTGAGAATGCAGTCACCCTGACATGTTCCAGAAAGGCTGTGTATAGTTGCACCCATGCCAAGCTCCCATGGGAGAAGCCCCAATTGTGCCTGCAGTGGTGGGCAACGGGGAAAAGACATTCCTTTCTCCAAGACCCTTCATGTACACCATAGCTGTCTGTTGGGTTAGAGCTGCAGTTGTTCCCTGCTGAGCTCAGCACTGCAACTGTTTCTGTTGAGAGAGACTTTCCACCAGTGGAAGGATCTGAGCTCAAGGCCTGCTGTCCAGATTATTTTGTCTCATGGGGTGCTCTCCTGATGTGGTACACTCCCCCTTCCCCTAGGAAAGAAAGTCCCCGGGAGCCAGACTACTGTGAGTGTTGTTGCTCCTCTGTGTCTAGCTGCCCAGTGAAGTTGCCACATTCCATGGTGGTGCGGGTGATTGTCTACAGGAGATCCAGTGATGTGACCTGTCCTCAAGTCTCCCCAACAGTGGGTAGCAGCATCAGCTTTAATGGGAGTGGCAGGGGAGTGCTGTAGACTCTGTGAGATTCCCTGGTTATAAATAGCTTACTATGTTGGCTTTTTCAAATTCCGGTTATAGTAGTAATGAACTGGTCACATAGATGAACTCAGGAGCTTGTTGTTAGCCAGAGTGGCACAGGGAATGGTGATAGCTAAGGTCACACAGCCATCCATTTTTTTTTTCTTCATGGGCACAGTGTTTTTCTACCAGGGGATGCTATAATGGACTTTGCTGGTTGGCCTCCAATTATGAGATGGAGCTTGCAAAAGAGCATTGGCTGCCATAGTCACAGTGGGGTTTTTGCTTGCCTTATGTTGCTGGGTGGGGAGAGGGGAGCAGGCAGGAAATACAGTGATTTCTCTGGCGATGGGCAGGACCATATAGCTCCCAAAAGTTTTTGTCCTTTGTGTTAAGCTACCAGGGCAGGATGTGGCACAAAGTCAGGTGGGGCTGGGTCAGGCAGGTTTGCACTCTGACACTCTGTGTGCAAGGCAGACAGCAGCCATGGTGGGTGTCAGGGGACAGGGGGACAGACAGGGGCATTTCTTAGGCTGCTGGGTTAATGTTCTTGATGGGAGCATTGCTGCCTCTGCTGCACAGAAGAGTTCGTGCAGGGAGTGTAGAGGCGAAGGCAGCAGTAAGCCTCACACAGATCCCACGCACTTGGTGAGGCAGATCCACTCCTACAATGTTCCACTCGCAGCAGCAGGCTAAGTTCCAGATAGCCTCCACTGAAAATTTGCAGGTGTCCCAGATCATAAGCTTTGCCCACAGAGATAGCAACCATGGCTTTCAGACCATGACCCTCCCGCTCTGTTAGCAAAGTCAGGTGCCCAGCTTTTGCACTGGTGGCTGCAGCCTGCTTTTTTACTCACCTCTTGCCCCTTTTTCTTGCTCCCCTGCCGAAGGGTATATGTCCCCACCTGAAGTTATATTGTGAAATCCACTTGGGGGCTTCCTTTAACCTGTGACCACTGCTGGAACTATTTTGTGACCACCACTGGGTCCCCTGTGAAGAACAATAAGGAATGGCTTCCCTGTGCTAGAGACTGAGAGTGCACACAGGAGTCTTTCTGCAGACGCTCCACTTTTATGTTCCATGCCCCTCCCCACATTGGTTCCTGTGCTGGGTTAAGGTCTTGCCCCATGGCCTGGACTTTCAGGCTCCCTGGTGGGGGTATGTATCCCAGAGGCAGTATCTCCCCCTCTCACATTCTGGGGTCTTCTAGCTGTTTGCCTGACTCAAGGTGTAGATTGCAGCCTGCCAGTTCCTTCAAAAGAGTCAAAAAGTTAAAAAAAAATTTAAATGTTTACAAAGTAAAAAAGTTATAGTAAGCTAAGGCTAATACATCATTAAAGAAACAAAAATATTTTTAATAAATGTAGTGAAGCCTAAGGATACAGTGTTTATGAAATCTATAGCAATGTGCAGTAATATCTTAAGCCATCACATTCACTCACCGACTCACCCAGGACAACTTCCAGTCCTACAAGCTGTGTAGCTGTGTTCATTGTAGTGCCCTACACAGGTATACCTTTTTAAAAAATCTTTTATACTATATTTTTACTCTAATTTTCTATTTTTAGATACATAAATACTTACCATTGTGTTACAATTAACTGCAGCATTCAGTCTCCTAACGTGGTTTCTGTAACATGTGGTGTCTGTGGATTCCTTCAGTTTTCCTGTCAGTTCCTGTGTGGCTTCCTGAAAAAACAGGTCACAGTGTGAATCTCTGCACTCTATTTTGTCCTTCCAAGTGGGAAAGGTATGCTAGTAATGCCTTTAATTGGTAACCTTGGAAAAAAAAGTACTCCTTTAAATGTTTTTCTATTGCCATTTTCCCCTTGTCTCTTTCTCTTTTTCATTTTGTTTTGTGGGATATTTCACCTCATAGTATTACAGGTATATCAACTTTATGTTATGTCATACACAATCATGTCCCACTTAATGATGGCAGATATGTTCTGAGAAATGCATAATTAGGCTATTTTATCATGGTTGGAACATCATATAATGTAATTACACCAACCTTAATGGTACAACCTACCACATACATGGGCTATCTGGTTTATCCTGCTGTTTCTATGCTACAAACCTGGACCACATGTTACTGTACTGAATACTGTAGTTAATTGTAACACACTGGTAAGTGTTTGTGTATCTAAACGTAGAAAAATTACAGTGAAAATATGGTATAAAAGGTAATCTAAACATATACATTGAAAGTTAGATACACAAACACATTGAAAGTTTCTCAATGTATTCGATCTTTTTCTCATGCCTCTTAATACTTTTTATCATATAGGCCTGAACATCTCTATTATTATAAAAACATTTCTAATGCTTATTCTTAGGTATTTGGTATCTGTTTGTTTGTATGCCATGTAGAAATATCAAGGAGGATGCAGTGAGAAAAATACATTTGATTTTTTGACGGTTAATTTTATGTGTCAACTTGATTGGATCAGAAGATGCCCAGATAGCTGGTTAAGCATTATTTCTTCATGTGCCTGAGAAGGTGTTTCTGCAAGAGATGAACTCTTAAATTGATAGACAAGAAAGTGAATTAGACTGCCCTCCTCAATGTGGGTGGGCTTCAACCAATACAATGAGGGCCTGAATAGAGCACAAAGGTGGAACAAGGGGGAATCCCCTGGCCCTCTTGAGAGCCAGGTGGGAGGGCGTCCCTGGAAAAACTTCAACCACGATGTGCACTGGGAGGAATGTGCGCTGGGGTGGAGCCTCAGGAAGTTTGCAAGCTTTGCAGCCAGGGGGACCTGGCCCCTTCTCTTCCTGTGTGGAACCTGGGATTCAAGCTGCAGGTGGGAAGCACTGTAGCAGGAACTCTGGCCTTGTGGAGGGTCCCTGTTTCCCCCCTTTTTCCCCTCTTCACCCAATAAAACCCTGTCTTACTCACCATTCAAATTGTCTGTGAGCCTGAATTTTCAGGGCTGTGAAACAAAGGACTCCAACTTTAGCTGAACTAAGGAAAAGCCCTGTGACATTTATGGCATGCAATGTGGAGACTGGAGAAGTAGTGAGTGTTATTTTTCCCTCTCCCTTTTGAGCCTTTTCATCCTGAGATTTCTGAGAGTGGAGGAAACTGTACCTCCACCCGCTGTTGCTCCCAGGGGTCGGGAACCAACGCAGCTTTTCCATGGCCTTTTCCTTTCCCTTTTGGGACAGACCGGTGAGCGGCTCATCGCTGCTCCCTGCTGCCTGCCGGGACTGGAATCCATGGCCCAAGGTGCCAGGAGCAGCTGGCTGGCATTTTCTGCCATGCGCTCAAGGAGTCTCCTCCTTCCCAGGCCAGGGAGGCCAGCTTTGCCCCACAGCAATTAAATTTGTCTCCCTGGTGGAGGAACCACCTGCATAAAAATAAGAGATCCAAAAAATTGGATCTTCCTCAGGCATTTTTAAACTGTTTTTTTTCTTCCCATTCTTTACCTCATCAGCAGTAACTTTTAATGTTTTTTCCCTTTTAAAAGATGCTTTACTAAACCACTCCCCCTCCTCAACTATCACTGTTTGTATTCTCTGCAAAGTTTTGGTTGTGAAATCAAGCCTCCATCTTGTTCTACATCCTGGGGGCGTGGCTTGTAACTCTAGTGGCAAGGCTTTGTTTAGCAATCCTAGCTTAGGGGTTAAGTTCCTTTTTGGTTTGATATCTGCGTGTTTTCCAAGCCCCACCTGGGGACTGGCTTTTCTCCTGCTTGTCTGTGTTTTATAGTGTGTAATGTCTGTAAAAATAGCTCTAATTTGACCTAAAGAAAAACAAGTGCTGCAGATCACGAGGTCAGGAGATCAAGACCATCCTGGCTAACACGGTGAAACCCTGCCTCCCCTAAAAATACAAAAAATTAGCCGGGTGTGGTGGCGGGCGCCTGTAGTCTCAGCTCCTTGGGAGGCTGAGGCAGGAGAATGAGAATGGCGTGAACCCAGGAGGCGGAGCTTGCAGTGAGCCTAGATCACGCCATTGCACTCCACCTGGGCAACAGAGTGAGACTCCGTCTTAAAAAAAAAAAAAAAAAAAGACAAGTTCTTGGATCTAATATTTTTTAAAGGAAAAGTAAAAGCTGTGGTACCTTTCAATTCCACAAGATTAACTTGACTTTAAGAAGTAAAAACAGCCTTTAAGATTATTGGTAAAATGCAGGTGTCATTAAAATGTAAATAGGTGAAGTATACTATGTAGGTCAGAGGCAAGGTTTCCTAAGTGTTTTGAGAAACTGCTTTTTGGGTTTTGAAAACTATTTGACTTGCCAGCTTCGCAACTGGTAAGGCCTGGGGACATATGGAACTAACCACGTCCTTAATTAAGGAGGTGGATGTTGGCTGCAGTTAGCGCACAATTAAAGTAACTTACCAGGTTTTAAATTAAAGTTAAAAATTGCTAGGAGTTACCATTATAAGATGTAATTGAAACTACTGAAAATAGATTTACATGCAAGGTGTATAAGAACAGTGATTTTTTTTTTTTTTTTATGTAAAAGCATATAAAAAGGCATGGAAACGTAAACTTTTGCCTCGGGTTAAAAATTGTTTTGAGTTAGATTGGAAAAGCTAAAGGTTCAAACAATTGGTGGAAACATTGGGGAAATTAATCTTGCAAAAGAGGTTCTCTTTGTGAACATATTAACTAAATTCACAAAGGTTAGGAATGGTTTTGGCTTCTTTAAATTTCTGAGCCATCATTTTGGCAAAATAAATAATGTATGGTAATCTGGAATTCTGTTTCATAGTATCAAGTGTTTTAAACTAAACATATTTAATAGCCTTCCCAAAATCAAACTTCAGCTTCAAAATTGTCTTTCCTGGCACCTGGCTTTTCGGATAGTCCAGAGGGCCCCGGTAATGTCCAGAAAAGAAAGGTAAACAGGATTATTTGACAGGTTTCGTTACATGAAATTGCCAAAATAATGTTCAATCTTCTTTAGGTTATATCTTGGTAAATAATGCTAATATATATTCCAAAATTGTATGGGATTTCTAAAATTCTAATGTCTAATTATGTGTTATCAATCATAATTAAGGTTGTTATATTAAGTTATTGTAAACCACTGAGATAACCAAACTTTTTTGTCAGTTGTGTTTCTAACTGTAACTACTCTGGACATTTTGCTATTCACAGACAGTTGTTGTCTAGTTTTAATCCCTTTTAAAAGATGGTTTATGATAAGCTATAGAACTTTACCAGATGCTCTCAAATACAGGGAACGACTAAATAGGCCTCTGAGGGAGCTCTGACTGCCGTTTTCCCAAAACAGTGCCTTCTGTCGGCAGAAAGCAGTTAAGATCGATCTTCATCCTTATTCTTTGTATTTTTTCTCTCTCTGTAGCCCAGGCTGGAGTGTAGTGGCGCGATCTTGGCTCACTGCAGGTTCCGCCTCTTGGGTTCACGCCATTCTCCTGCCTCAGCCTCCCGAGTAGCTGGGACTACAGGCGCCCGCCACCACGCCCGGCTAATTTTTTTGTATTTTTAGTAGAGACGGGGTTTCACCGTGTTAGCCAGGATGGTCTTGATTTCCTGACCTCGTGATCCGCCAGCCTCGGCCTCCCGAAGTGCTGGGATTACAGGCTTGAGCCACCTCGCCCGGCCCATCCTTATTCTTATTCTAATGGCACTTAGATGTACTTCTTTAGAGGGGGGCATGAAACAGCCAGGTGTGAGGGGTTCCCCAGAAAGCCTCCAACCAGCCTGCGCATTGGGAGGAATGCAAACTGCAGTGGAGCCTCAGGAAGTTTGTACCTTTTGCAGTGGGGAGGAGCCTGGCCCCTTCTCTTCCTGTGTGGAACCTGGGATTCAAGCTGCAGGTGGGAAGCACACTAGCAGGGACTCTGGCCTTGGGGAGGATCCCCATTTCCCCCTTTTTTCCTATTTTCACCCAATAAAACCATGTCTTACTCACCATTCAAACTGTCTGCAAACCTGAATTTTAGTGGCCATGGGACAAAGGACCCCATCTCTAGATGAACTAAGAAAAAGTCCTGCAACACTCTGCAACATCAATTGCTTAAGATCGGACGTTCGTTTTCTCTAAGGATCTGCTCTCCTCATTTTGAGACCGTCACACTTAGACTGAAATCTATACCATAGGTTCTGTGGCCCTTCCGTCTCTGAATTACACCACTGACTTTCCTGGCTATCTATCTTGGAGATGGTAGATTGAAAGACTGCTCAGCTCCATAACCTTGTGAGCCAATACCTTAGGATAAATCTCTTCTTAAATATAATATATAAAATATATAACATGTATATCCTATTGGTTCCATTTCTTTGGACAATTCTGAGTAATCAGATTTTAAACAGAGCTTAACGAATACATATAATTTAGTAACATGGACATGAAAAAACATATTAGAAATATTTCTGTAAAATATTCAGAGGGGAGCATAAATCTGCATCTGTAAATATGTATACTTCTAGATAGTAGAGTATATGAATAAATTAATTCTTTTGAAAGTATTCGGTAACAGCTTCAGTATTGCAACTAGAAATTCTATTTTGGCCAATATATCTTATTTTTATCATTGTATAATTTTTAATAATCAGCTTTTGCAGTATTTTGTTGTTATTTTGTAGAAATAATGAGTAAGTGTTAAGTGAGAATACATGGTATTTAATTCTAAATGAACTTCCATTATAATCATGCAGTGAGTTTAATGACTTATTTATAAAGCCATTCTAATTTTCTCTATTCAGCAGAATAGTGTAATAATTCTGTAAGAAACAAAGGAAAGCAATAACATTAAAGTTCAAAATTTGAATAAAAATTCATTATTTGCCTAATAAAGCATGTTACTGTCAGATATTTTATTAAAATAAGGTACCAACACTTTTTGATGTTTAAATTATCAAAGACCGAAATTTTATTACAATTGAGCTAGTCATTTTTAATCTAGCTAAGCATTATTCAGAAATAGAAATAGAAATAAAACTAAACTTGTAAGAATAATAAACCATCTGTAAAATTTTCATTAGTCACTTTCCTGAAAGAATATCAAAATTATTTTTAGCAAGCTAAAGGTTTAACATTCTCACAAGAATTCAATTATCAAAATTAAAGTTAATTTTATTTTATAATAAGTAAAATTTATACTAACTAATCCATTGAGAACAAATTTTAAGAGAATGGGAATTAAAATTCAGTGCATTTGAATAGAATAGGATTAATCTATACAATTATCAATGAAACGTACTAATTAAAAGCAAAATCAAATGATTGAATTTAAACCAAAATCTAAGTATGTTTTATTATGGCAGAGAGAAATAAGAAGATTAAAAAGAAAAAATACAATAGTTGGAAATAATTAACCTAAGAGAATTTGAAATATTAACATCAAAACAAGGAAGCAGTCAACAGAAAAAAAATGAGGAAATAGAAGAAAATGAGAAATTTCTTGTTGATAGGATAAAGCACACAGGATAATTTAGCCTTTTATTGAACAGTGCTTGTTTGTTTTGTGACCAACATTAAATATCTGTTGAAGAAATAAATTCATGCAATAAAGCAGATATAAACTTTTGTGAAGACATAAAAAAAGTTAGAAGTTCAAGTATTTATGTAATATATAGCTACTGACACAGAAAATAAGACCTGAAAATTTTGTTAATAATATTGATATTAATGTATTAATAATATTGAACTCTGATAAAAGAGAATAAATCTTCATCATTTAATCTAGCATACGACATCGACAAATCATTTATTTTGTTTTATTCTTCAAATTAAAATAAAATAAATTCTCACATAAAAAATTTATGCATTTTATACATTGTAACCTATGACTAGACAGTGTTACAGAGCCAAATTAATAACAGAAATTTAAAGAATCATCCAAACAAGAAAAATGTACTATCCCGAGTGCAAAATATCCTCCTAAATAACATTTTAATAAGATAAGAAATTAAAAACAAAGCAAAACAATGATTATATATATCAAGCACATTTATATAATATAAACAAGTAAATTCCTTTTCTATATAACATTTTGGAAAGTAAAATTAGAAAACAAAATGTCATTCAATAGTGAACACACCGCTGATAATAACAGAGTAAGTACATATGGATTAGCTACTTTCAGACAAAACTAACATTTGGACTTCATACAAAAGCAGCTACCTACAAGCACTGGGAAATGAACAGAAGCAGACAGACTCAGATTGGGAAGACGAAAGTGAGGGAAGGTTGTTGAACAAAGTCAGTTGAAGTTCTGTGGTTTCAGCCTGAGCTTAGATGTTTTTGGTACAAAGCGCAGTTAGTCGGGGTGCTGATGGAAAAAAATAAAAACAAAAACAAAAACCACAGCTACAATATTTCTGCCCTGGGGAACCAGATATCTAAATTTAGAAAACTGATCACTGGCAATAATGAAGATATATTAGAAAGTAAGTAATGAAAAGGGAAACACGAAAATTCTGTCTACCCACATTTCTGACGATCCTCAAAATCACACATGCACAGAAAAGTACGTCTTAAGTATGGAAAAAAAAATGAGATTTATTTAACAACTGCCTTCTCATCAGATACTATGGACAACAGAAAAGAGTGCAACAGTATCTGTAAGTAGATAAATGAGAAAAAAAACCTCTCAATTCAGAATCCTATATTCAATGAAAAATCTTTCAAGAATGGCGGCAAAATTTTTTAAAATTTCAGGTATAAGAAAACCAAAAAAATTGATTGTCAGAAACCTATACTACACTGAACATTCCCACCAGGAGTGTATAAGTATTGCCTTTACTATGCAACCTTGCCAACATTTGTTGTTTTTTGGCTTTTTAATAATAGCTTTTCTGAATGATGATAGTATCTCATTGTGGTTTTGATTTGCATTTCTCTAATGATTTCCGATGATGGGCATTTTTCATCATTGAAAAGTGTCTGTTGATGTCCTTTGCCCATTCTTCAGTGAGGTTTTTTGGTTGTTTTTTTGCTTGCCAATTTAATTTCCTTATAGATTCTAGATATTAGACCATTGTCAGGTGTATAGTTTGCAAATATTTTTTTTTCCATTCAGTAGGTTGTCTGTTTGTTGATAGTTTCTTTTGCTGGACAGAAGCTCTTTAGTTAAATTAGGTGCCACTTGTGAATTTTTTGTTTTTTTTTGCAGTTCCTTTTGGGGACTTAGTAATACATTTTTTCCCAAAGCCAGCATCCAGAATGGTATTTCCTAGGCTTTCTTCTAGAGTTTTTATTGTTGTAGATATTAAAATTTAAGTCTTTTATCCATATTCAGTAAATTTTTGTATATTGTAAAAGGAAGCAGTCCAGTTTCAATCTTCTGCATATGGCAAGCCATTTATCCCAGGATTATTTATTGAATAGGGACTCCTTTCTCTATTTTTTGTTATTGTTTAATTTGTTGAAGATCAGGTGGTTGTAGGTATGTGGCTTTATTTCTGAGTTCTCCATCTTGTTTAATTGGTCTGTATGTCTGTTTTTGTACCAGTTCCATGCTGCTTTGGTTACTGTAGCCTTGCAGTATAGTTTGAAGTCAGGTAGTGTGATCTGTCTGACTTTTTTCTTTTTGCTTAAGATTGCTTTGACAATTTGTGCATTCTATATTTCATTCATTCTATATGAATTTTATATGAATTTTAGAATTTTTTTCATTCTATATTAATTTTATTCTATATGAATTTTATTCATTCTATATGAATTTTATTCATTCTATATGAATTTTATTCTATATGAATTTTAGAATTTTTTTTCTAATTCTGTGAAAAATGATGTTAGTTTGATAGGAATAGCATTTCATTTGTAAATTGCTTTGGTCAGTATGGCAGTTTTAACAATCTTGATTCTTCCTATCCGTTAGCATGGAATGCTTTCCAATTTGTTTTTATCATCTTTGTTTTCTTTCAGCAGTGTTGTGTAATTCTCATTGCAGAGATCTTTAACTTCCTTGGTAAGCTGTATTCCTATTTTATTACTTTTGTGGCTATTGTAAATGAAATTGCACTCTTTATTTGGCCCTGAGCTTGGAAGTTATTGATGTATAGTAATGCTACTTATTTTTGTACATTACTTATTTTGTATCCTGAAACTTTACTGAAGTTGATTATTTGTTCTAGAAGCCTTCTGGCAGAATATATGGGAGGGTTTTCTAGAGACAGAATTATATAATCTGTAAAGAGAGATAGTTTGACTTCTTTCTTCTCTTCCTATTTGAATGCCTTTAATTTTTTTCTCTTGCCTGAATGCTCAGGCTAGGACTTCCAGTACTATGTTGAAAAAGAGTGGTGAGAATGCATATCCTTGTCTTGTTCCAATTTGCTCATTCAGTATGATGTTGGCTGTGGGTTTGTCATAGATGACTTTTATTAATGTATATTCTTTCAAACCTTAATTTGCTGAGGGCTTTTAATATAAGAGAATGTTTAATTTTATCAAAGGCCTTTTCTATGTCTATTGAGATAATCATCTGATCTTTTTTTTGTTAATAACGTTTACGTAGTGAATCAAATTTATTGGTTTATATATGTTGAACAAACACATACAAACATCCCAGGAATAAACTTTACTCGATTGTGGTGAATTAACTTTTGAATGTGCTGCTGGATTCCGTTTGCTAGTATTTTGTTGAGGATTTTTGCACCTCTGTTCATCAGAGATATTGGTTAAAGTTTTATTTTTTGTTGTGTCTCTGCTGGGCTTTGTTTTTTTAGAATGAGTTACGGAGGAGTTCCTTCATCGATTCCTTGGAATAATATAATACGTTTGGTACTAGCACTTCTATGTATGTCTGGTAGAAATAGGATGTGAATCCAACTGGTGCAGCACTTTTTTGGTTTGATAGGCTTGTTATTAGTGATTCAATTTCAGAACTTTTTATTGGTCTGTTCAGGATTTTGTTTTCTTGCTGGTTCAGTCTTGGGAGGCTGTGTATTTCCAGGAATTTACCAATTTCTTCTAGGTTTTCTACCTTCTGTGCATAGAGATGTTCATAATAGTCTCTGAGGATTTCTTATAGTTCCGCAGGATTGTCTGTAATGTTGCCTTTGTAATTTCCAATTGTGTTTATTTAAGTCTTCTCTCTTTTTTTCATTAAGCTAGCTAGAGGTCTACCAATTTTGTTTAATATTTCGAAGAAACCAACAAGACTTTTTGTTTTATTGAATTTTAAGTGAATTTTTTGCATCTCCACCCTTTGCTTTGAGTCTATGGGTGTCATTACTCAATTTTGTTCAGTTCTGCCCTGAGTTTGGTTATTTCTTTTCCTTTGCTAGCTTTCAGTTTGGTCTGCTCTTGCTTTTTTAGTTCCTCTGGGTATACCATTAGGTTGTTAATTTAAGATCTTTTCAACTGCTGGATGTAGGCGTGTAGTGCTGTAAACTTTCCTTTTAACTCTGCTTTAGCTGTTTCCCCAAGATTCTGGTATGTTGTGTCTCTGTTTTTATTAGTTTCAAATAACTTTTTGACTTTTGCCCTAATTTTTTTATTTACACAAGTCATTTGGAAACACATTAAGTTCCATCTTATTGTAAGGTTTTGATAGGTCTTCTTGGTATTGATTTCTGTTTTTATTGCACTGTGGTCTAAGAGTGTGATTAGTATGACTTTGATTTGATATTTTTCAATCTGTTGAGACTTGCTTTATGGTTGAGCATGTGGTAAATCTTAGAGTATTTACCACATGCAGATGGGAAAGGTGTATATTCTGTGGTTGTTGGGTGGAGTGTTCTGTAGATGTATATTAGGTCCAATTGGTCAAGTTTACAGTCTAGAATATTTTTCTTAGTTTTTTGCCTCGATGATCTGTACAGCACTGTCAGTGGGGTGTTGAAGTATTAGTATTGTTTCATTGTCTAAATCTTTTCATAGATCTCTAAGAACTTGTTTTATGAATCTGAGTGCTCCGTTGTTGGGTGTGTATATATTTAGAATGGTTAAATCTTCCAGTTGGATTGAGTCCTTTATTATTGTTCAATGCTCTCTTTTTTTTGTCCTTTTTGATCATTGTTGATGTAATGTCTGTTTTATCTCATATAAAAATAGCAATCCCTGCTCTCTTTTTGTTTTCTGTTTGCCTAATAAGTCTTTTTCCATTCCTTTACTTTGAGTTTATGAATGTCATTACTTGTGAGATGGGTCTCTTGAAGACAGCGGTCAGTTGGGTCTTCCTTCTGTCTTTTTAAGTGTAACATTCAGCCCATGTACATCCAGGATCAATATGGATATGTGAAGATTTGATCCTGTCATCATGCTGTTTTCTGGTTATTATGTAGACTTGATTGTGTAGTTGCTTATGGTGTCAATGGTGTATGTGCTTAAGTGTGTTTATGTGGTGGCAGTTATCATTCTTTCATATCCCTGTTTTGCACTTCCTTTAGGACCTCTTGTAAGGCAAGTCTACTGGTAACTAATTCTCTTAGCATTTGTTTTTCTGAAAAGTATTTCATTTCTCCGCTCGTAAGCTTTGGTCGGTTATGAAATTCTTGGTTGGAATTTCTGCTGTTTAAAGATCTTGAAAAATAGGTCCTCAATCTTATCTGGTTTGTAAGGTTTCTGTTGAAAAATCTAAAAAGTAAAATGTTAAAAATAAAAAGTAAAAGGCTAAGTAAATACCCTTTTACTCATATCTTCAGCTTTAGAAAATTATACACTATGAACAAAATAAAAAATACAAGTGCCTAAAGACTGTGAAATGTGAACAAAAGAACATGTCAAAACTTGAGGGAAACAGTACATGGATGAGGTTTCTTGGTATTTTTTTTTCTTGTGGCTTTGCCCAGGAACAAGCCAAGAACTGGCATAGCTAACACTCAGATAAAAACCCAAGGAAAAAAGAGTTTTCCTATTCAACTTAACAAAGACGTCAGTGTAACTCAAATTTATCCATGGATTTGATGGAATTCTAATAAATTCTCTGCCAATTTCTGTTGTTTTGTTTTCATCAAACAGAACAAAACTCCTCGTAACAATTATATGAATATGCAAATGGCCAAGGAGAACTAAAACACACTTGAAAAGTAAATGCTAGGTAGCAAAACTTGGCTGTCTGGCTCTGATTGAGTGACATGATCCAGATTTACTCTCCTGCCTGAAAGAACTAAATTACAGACAAGATGGATGTAATAATGTTTTTCAAGATGTAAGACATCAGGCTACAAAGGTTAGTGTTCTCTAAGTTATTAAAAATAAATGATGTGGCCAGGCGCAGTGGCTCACGCCTGTAATCACAGCACTTTGGAAGGCCGAGACGGACGGATCACGAAGTCAGGAGATTGAGACCATCCTGGGTAACACAGTGAAACCCCATCTCTACTAAAAATACGAAAAAATTAGCTGGGTGTGGTGGTGGGTGCCTGTAGTCCCAGCTACGCAGGAGGCTGAGGCAGGAGAATGGCGAGAACCTGGGAGGCGGAGATTGCAGTGAGCCGAGAACGCGCCACTGCACTCCAGCCTGGGCGATAGAGCGAGACTCCGTCTCAAAAATAAATAAATAAATAAATAAATAAAGTAACCTATGCAGGTGTTTCAGCTTACTAACTGGAGGAAATTTTCAGATTAGTGTGGGGAGAAAAGATTCAGGATTAGCCTAGCAGTCTCCTTAAGAAGCTGGGCATTTCAAAAGGCCAAGGCAGCAAGAATTCACAAGACAGAATACCAAAGATAAGATAGCTTCACAGAGGAAAAATTCTGGAGTCCTAAAAAGAGTGCTTCGTAAGTGTTCAGCTGAGTAATGATGACTGCACGTGTGTGAGGAAAATATATGAGGCCCAGAAAAGAAGCTTCTGAAAGCAATAGAAAGACTAATTCTTGAGGCTCAGATAGAGCGAGGAATACTGCTTATTCCCACAAGCCAGACTGGAAAAAATTAAAAATTCATAGGGTAATAGGTAAAATATAAGGAAGTATCTTACCCCAGTAGTGAAAATAATAGCTCTAGATTACATGCTCTTCTGATCTTGCCCAAAAAGTCCCAAGAGGAAGATTCAAAAGGATCAAACATTTTCTAGTAACTTAAAAACATCCCTGAACAAAGCTCAGGAATACCTATAGGAATTAAAAGTATACATCTAGCACCTAATTAGGTAAAATTTTCAATATCTGACATCTAATATAAATTACCAGCTATGCAAAGAAGAAGGAAAAAACAGCTGAATGAGAAAAAACAGAGTCAATGTGAGACACCAATGATGGAATTAGTATAAAAAGACATTAAGCAGTATTTACAACTATATGCCACATGTTCACAAAGCTAGAGGAAAAACTGAACATGTTAAATGAGGACATAAAAATATGAAAAGGCCCAAATCAACTTTTTAACAATGAAAATTATAATATTTTCAGTAAAAATATACCATGTAAAATTAATGACATTACACAATGCAGACAATAACTAAATAGTGAATTTGAAGACACAACAATACAAAGTAGCCACAATTTAAAAAGAGAAAAAGGATTGAACTAAAGTAAACAGAGCATCTGTGAACTCTAAATCAACACCAAGCAGTCTAATATACGTGTAATTAGGGTTCCTAAAGGAGAGAAGAGATGAGGGGACAGAAAACTTATTTGAAGAAATATTGGCACAAGATTTTCCAAAGTTGATGATAATTTTTATAATTTTACTTTAAGCTTGATAATTAAAAGCATAATAAATTTTTTTGTTTGTTTGTTTTTGTTTTTGTGATGGAGTCTCACTCTGTCGCCCAGGCTGGAGTGCAGTGGCGCCATCTCGGCTCACTGCAAGCTCCGCCTCCTGGGTTCACACTGTTCTCCTACCTCAGCCTCCTGAGTAGCTGGGACTACAGGCACCTGCCACTGCACCCGGCTAATTTTTTGTATTTTTAGTAGAGATGGGTTTTCACCATGTTAGCCAGGATGGTCTCAATCTCCTGACCTCGTGATTGGCCCGCCTCAGCCTCCCAAAGTGCTGGGATTACAGGCATGAGCCACCACGGCTGGTCAATAAATATTTTTAAAATACTACACTAAGGAACCTGACAATCAAATTGTTCAGAGGCAAAAAAGGGAAAAAACTTAAAAGCAGCCAGAGAAAGAAGACATTCTATATTAAAGGACTAAAATAAAGATGATGCAGATTTTTCATCTGAAATAATATGCAAAAGACAGTGGTGCAACAACTTTATCACATCACACACCTACATACACATACATATTCACACGCTCACACACACCTTGTTAACTGAGAACTCTTTACTGGGGGAAAATATCTTTTAATATGAAGGGAACATAAAGGCTTTTCAGACATACAAAGCATAAACATTCATCACTCAGAAACCTGCAGTGCAAAAATTGTTCAAGGAAAACCTTTGAAGAGTAGGAAAATGATAAAAAATATGTATATTGAAAAATACCAGGAATGATAACTACATGAGTAAATGTACACAATCTTTTTCTTAGTATTAAATTTCTATAAAGGATAATTGACTCTTTAAATGAAAATAGTAACAATCTATCATGGGGTTTATGACATACATAAAGCATAAATGCCAGAAGGTGACACATGGAGGTATACTATTGTAAGGATTTGATAATATAAGTGAAATTGTGTATCATTTGAAAGTAGGCTGTGATAAGTTAAAGATATATATAATAAACTTTAATCACTTTAAAAATAAAAAGAAGGCATAGCTAATAAGCTAAGAAAGGATATAAATGGAAACCATGAAAATGCTTAATCCAAAAAAGGAAAAAACAAATAAAAGGAAAGAGCACAAATAACAGTAGGCCAAATAGAAAATGAATAGTGAAATTATTGACTTAATCAACTCAAGAATCCAATTAAATGTAAACCAGAGGTCAGCAAACTTTCTCTGTAAAGGATCAAATAGGATATTTTAGGCTCTGCTAGCCATATGGCAACAACTAAACTCCACCGTTGGAGCCCCAAAACAGCCATAGATGATGTGTAACTGCATAGGTGCTGGCTGGATTTGGCCAACAGGCCACATTTTCCCCCACTAGTCACAGGTTTCATAGTCCCAATCTAAATGCCCTAATGAAAAGGCAGAGATTTTCAGCTTGTATAAAAAAAACAAGATCCACCATTTTACTTTCTACTATAAGTGTACTTTAAACATAAAGACACAAATATATTAAGAGTAAAATAATAAAATAGGTTAAAATACATTCATGTGAATCAAAAGAAAGTTGGGTTTTCTGAATTCCATTAGTTCCTTTTGCACTATCACTCCAAAATAATAACCCTAAAATTTTAGTGTATGGTGACAAAATAAACCAGAAATTTTGATATGTAGCCACAAAAGACTCTGGGTATTTCTCATGCTCATCTTGGGCCACTCTTGTCAAGGGGAGGGTGTCTTGCAGGTAGTTGAAGGTATGCACAGAGTTTATTTCTCCAGAAATGCAAAGTGTTCTCTAAAGCAATAGTGGTGAGCTGGGAGATTAAACGCATTGCTCACAACAGTCAAGATGTGGAATCAACCTAATTGTTTATCAAAAGATCAATGGATACAGAGATTGTAGTACATATACACAATGGAATACCACCTCAGCTTTAAAAAGGGAAGAAACCCTGTCATTGGTGACATAAATGAATCTGTGGGATAATAAGTGAAATAATGTAGGCACAGAAAGGCAAATACAACATTATCTCAGTTATATGTTAAATCTAAAAAAGTTGAGCACTTAGAAGCAGAGAGCACAGAATTGTGGTTACCAGGGATTGGTGGGAGCCAGGGTGGGGATTGCTGAGGTGTTGGTCAAAAAATATAAAATTTCAGTTAGACAGGAGTAATAAATTCAAAATATCTATTGTACAACATGGTGACTGTAGTTAATAACAATGTATAGTATTCTTGAAAATATCTAAGATGATTTTAAGTGTTCTCACCACAAAATATAAGTATGTGAGGTAAGGCATATGTTAATTAGCTTGATTTAGAAATGTTGTGATGTATACATATTTTAAAACATCATGTTGTATACCATAAATATTTGAACGAGACACAGACACAGACATTAGCACAGGCACAGACACATACACACACACACACACACACACACACACACACGTTGCTCTTCCATGTGGCTGTTTTTTCCAGATCAACTTACTAAATAACTGCTCCAATATATTGAGGCACTTGGAATATCTGGAAACACCAGGTCTAGAAGTGAATCTTATGCTTTGTAGATGTGTGGCTCTCTTCTATTTCTTGGGCTTCAAAACGACAAATGGAAAAACAGCTTTTAAAACTGTGTGCTAACTTTACTTTTTTATTACTTTGAAATTAATTATTTTGTTTTTCTTTTCTATTTTATTTCTCCTACAATTATTATGTTCATTTTGTTATTCTGTTTTTAATTGCTTAAAAGGCTGATTCTTTATTTTATTTTATTTTACTTTAAGTTCCAGGATATATGTACAGAACCTGCAGATATGCTACACAGGTATACATGTGCCATGGTGGTTTGCTGCACGTGTTGACTTGTCCTCTAGTTCCCTCCCTTCACCCCCTACAGGCTCTGATGTGTGTTGTTCCCCTCCCTGTGTCCATGTGTTCTCACTGTTCAACTCCCACTTATGAGTGAGAACATGTGGTGTTTGGTTTTGTGTTCCTGTTTTAGTTTGCTGAGGATGATGACTTCCAGCTCCATCCATGTCCCTGCAAAGGGCATGATCTCATTCCTTTTTTTGGATGCATAATATTCCATGGTGTATATGTACCACAATTTATTTATCCAGTCTATCATTGATGAACATTTGGGTTGGTTCCATGTCTTTGCTTTTGTAAATAGTGCTGCAATAAACATACAAGTGCAAGTGTCTTTATAGTAGAATGATTTATAATCCTCTGGGTATATACTGAGTAATGGGTTTGCTGGGTCAAATGGTATTTCTGGTTCTAGATCCTTGAGGAATTGCCACCCTGTCTTCCACAATGGTTGAACGAATTTATTTTGCCACCAACAGTGTTCCTATTTCTCCACAGCCGCACCAGCATCTAATGTTTCTTGACTTTTTAATAATTGCCATTCTGACTGGTGTGGGATGGTATCTCATTGTGATTTTGATTTGCATTTCTCTAATGATCAGTGATATTAAGCTTTTTTTCATGTTTGTTGGTCACGTAAATGTCTTCTTTTCAAAAGTGTCTGTTCATATCCTTTGCCCACTTTTTGATGGGGTTGTTTGGCTTTTTATTGAAATTTGGTTTTAAGTTCCTTATAGATTCTGGATATTAGACCTCTGACAGATTGGCAGATTGCAGAAATTTTCTCCCATTCTGTGGGTTGCCTCTTCACTCTGATGATAGTTTCTTTTGCTGTGCAGAAGCTCTTTAGTTTAATTAAATCCCATTTGTCAATTTTGGCTTGTGTTGCAGTTGATTTTGGCATTTTCATCATGAAGTCTTTGCCCATGCCTATGTCTTGAATGGTATTACCTAGGTTTTCTTCTAGGGTTTTTATGGTTTGGTGTTTTACATTTAAGTCTTTAATCCATCTTGAGTTAATTTTTCTATAAGGTGTAAGGAAGGGGTCCAGTTTTAGTTTTCTGCATACAGCTAGCCAGTTTTCCTAGCACCATTTATTGAATAGGAAATCCTTTCCCCATTGTTTTTGTCAGGTTTGTTGAAGATCAGATGGTCGTAGATGTGTAGTGTTATCTCTGGGGTCTCTGTTCTGTTCCATTGGTCTATATGTCTGTTTTGGTACCGGTGCCATGCTGTTTTGGTTACTGTAGCCTTGTAGTATAGTTTGAAGTCCAGTAGCATGATGCCTCCAGCTTTGTTGTTTTTGATTAGGATTGTCCTGGAATATGGGCTTTTTTCGGTTCCATATGAAATTTAAAGTTTTTTTCTACTTTTCTGAGGAATGTCAATGATGGTTTGATGGGAATAGCATTGGTTCTATAAATTACTTTGAGCAGTATGGCCATTTTCATGATATTGATTCTTCCTATTTTCCATTTGTTTGTGTTATTTCTTATTTCCTTGAGTAGTGGTTTGTAGTTCTCCTTGAAGAGGTCCTTCACATCTTTTGTTAGCTGTCTTCTTAGGTCTTTTATTATCTTTGTAGCAATTGTGAATGGGAGTTCATTCTTGATTTGGCTCTCTGCTTGTCTATTGTTGGTTTATAGGAATGCTTGTCATGTTTGCACATTGATTTTGTATCCTGAGACTTTGATGAAATTGCTTATCAGCTTAAGGAGTTTTTGGGCTGAGATGATGGGGTTTTCTAAACAGAATCACGTCGTCTGCAAACAGAGACAATTTGAATTCCTCTCTTCCTATTTGAATACACTTTATTTCTTTGTCTTGCCCAATTGCCCTGGCCAGAACTTCTAATACCATGTAGAATAGAAGTGGTGAGAGAGGGCATCTTTGTCTTGTCCTGGTTATCAGAGGAAATGCTTCCAGCTTTTGCCCATTCAATATGATATTGGCTATAGGTTTGTCATAAATAGTTCTTATTATTTTGAGATATGTTCCATCAATACCTAGTTTACTGAGAGTTTTTAACATGAAGGGATGTTGAATTTTATCAAAGGCCTTTTCTGCATCTATTGAGATAATCATGTCATTTTGTCTTTGTTTCTGTTTATGTGATGGATTATGTTTATTGATTTGCATATGTTGAACCAGCCTTGCATCCCAGGGATAAAGCTGACTTGATCGTGGTGGGTAAGTTTTTTGATGTCCTGCTGTATTCGATTTGCCAGTATTTTATTTAGGATTTTCACATTGATGTTCATCAGGGATATTGGCCTGAAGTCTTTTTTGTTGTTGTTGCATCTCTGCAGGTTTTGGTATCAGGATGATGCTGGCTTCATAAAATGAGTTAGGAGGAGTCCCTCCTTTTCAATTGTTTGGAATAGTTTCAGAAGGAGTAGTACCAGCTCCTCTTTGTACCTCTGGCAGAATTCAGCTGGGACTCCTTCTTGTCCTGGGCTTTTCTTCGTTGGTAGGCTATTAATTACTGCCTCAATTTCAGAGCTTGTTATTGGTCTATTCAGGGATTTAACGTCTTCCTGGTTTAATCTTGGTAGGGTGTATGTGCCCAGGAATTTATCCATTTCTTCTAGATTTTCTAGTTTATTTGCATAGAGGTGTTTTTAGTATCCTCTGATGGTAGTTTGTATTTCTGTGGGGTCAGTGGTGATATCTCCTTTATCATTTTTTATTGTGTCTATTTGATTCTTATCTCTTTTTTTCTTTATTAGTCTAGCTAGTGATCTATTTTGTTAATTTTTTCAAAAAAAAAAAAACTCCTGAATTCACTGATTTTTGAAGGGTTTTTTGTTTCTATCTCCTTCAATTCTGTTCTGATCTTAATTATTTCTTCTGCTACCATTTGGATTAGTTTGCTCTTGCTTCTCTAGCTCTTCTAATTGTGATGTTAGGGTGCTGATTTGAGATCTTTCTAGCTTTCTCTTGTAGGCATTTAGTGCTATAAATTTCCCTCTTAATGCTGCTTTAGCTGTATCTCAGAGATTCTGGCATGATGTCTCCTTGTTCTTATTGGTTTCAAAGAACTTCTTTATTACTGCCTTAATTTCATTATTTACCCCTGAGTCTTTCAGTAGCAAGTTGTTTAATTTCCATGTAATTGTGTGGTTTTGAGTGATTTTCTTAATACTGAGTTCTAATTTGATTGCACTGTGGTCTGAGAGACTGTTTGTTATGATTTCAGTTCTTTTGCATTTGCTGAGGAGTGTTTTACTTCCAATTTTGTGGTCTACTTTAGAATAAGTGCATGTGGCTCTGAGAAGAATGTATATTCTGTTGATTTAGGGTGGAGAGTTCTGTAGATGTCTATTAGGTTCACTTGATACAGAGCTGAGTTCAAGTCCTGAATATTATTGTTAATTTTCTGTCTTGTTGATCTGTCTAACATTGACAGTAGGGTGTTAAAGTCTCCCACTATTATTTTGTTGGAGTCTAAGTCTCTTTGTAGGTCTCTAGGAACTTGTTTTATGAATCTGGATGCTCCTGTATTGGGTGCATATATATTTAGGATAGTTAGCTCTTCTTGTTGCATTGATCCCTTTACCATATGTAATGCTCTTCTTTGTCTTTTATGATCTTTGTTGGTTTAAAGGCTGTTTTGTCAGAGACTAGGAATGCAACCCCTGCTTTTTTTGGTTTTCATTTGCTTTGGTAATTTTTTCTCCATTCCTTTATTTTGAGCCTATCTGTGTCTTTGCATGGGAGATAGGTCTCCTGAATACATCACACCAATGGGTCTTGACTCTTCATCCAATTTGCCAGTCTGTGTCTTTTAATTGGGGAATTTAGCCCATTTACATTTAAGGTTAGTATCATTATGTTTGAATTTGATCCTGTCATCATGATGCTATCTGGTTACTTTGCACACTAGTTGATGTTGATGTTTCTTCAAAGATTCATTGTTCTTTATATTTTGGTATGTTTTTGCAGTGGCTGGTAGTGGTATTTCCTTTCCATGTTTAGTGCATTCTTCAGGAGCTCTTGCAAGGCAGGCCTAGTGGTGACAACATCCCTCAGCATTTGCTTGTCTGGGAAAAATTTGATTTCTCTTTTGCTTGTGAAACTTAGCTTGGCTGGATATAAAATTCTGGGTTGAAAATTCTTTTCTTTGAGAATGTTGAATATTGGCCCCCACTCTCTTCTGGCTTGTAGGGTTTCTGCTGAGAGGTCTGCTGTTAGTCTGATGGGCTTCCATTTGCAGGTGACCTGGCCTTTGTCTCTGACTGCCCTTAACATTTTTTCCTTCATTTCGACTTTGGAGAATCTGATGATTCTGTGTCTTGGAGTATCTTAGTCATGCTGTCTGTATTTCCTGAATTTGAATGTTGGCCTGTCTTGCTAGGTTGGGGAAGTTCTCCTGGATAATATCCTGAAGTTGTTTTCCAGCTTGTTTCCATTCTCCCTGTCTCCTTCAGGTACTCCAGTCAATCATAGGTTTGGTCTTTTTATGTAATCACATATTTCTCAGAGGCTTTGTTCATTCCTTTTTATTCTTTTTTCTCTAATCTTGTCGGCATGCCTTATTTGAGCAAGGTGGTCTTCAAACTCTGATATCCATTCTTCTGCTTCATCAATTTGGCTGTTGATACTTGTATATGCATTACAAAGTTCTCATGCTGTGTTTTCAGCTCCATCAGGTCATTTATGTTTGTGTCTAAACTGGTTATTCTAGTTAGCAGCTCCTCTAACTTTTATCAAGTTTCTTAGCTTCTTGCATTGGGTTAGAACATACTCCTTTAGCTCAGTGGAGTTTGTTATTACCCGTCTTCTGAAGTCTACTTCTGTCAATTCATCTGTCTCTCTTCCTCCATCCAGTTCTGCGCCCTTGCTGGAGAGGCATTGCAATAATTTGGAGGAGAAGAGGCACTCTGGCCTTATGGGTTTTCAGCATTTTTTTGTTGATTCCTCCTCATGTTCATGAATTTGTCTAGTTTCAATCTGTAAAGTTGTTGACCCTTGGATGGGCTTTTCGTGGGGACTTTTTTTTGTTATTGATGCTGTTGTTGTTGCTTTCTGTTTGTTTTTCTTTCAATGGTCTGGTCCCTCTTGTGTAGGGCTGCTGCAGTTTGCTGGGGGTTCACTGCGGACCCTATTTATCTGGTTCACTCCTGCACCTGGAGATGTCACTCAAGGAAGCTGGAGAACAGCAAAGATAGGTGCCCGCTCCTTCCTCTGGGATCTCTAAGCTTGAGGGGCATCAATCTGATGCCAGTAGGATCGCTCCTGTATAGGGTGTCTGACAACCCCTGTTGGAGGGTCTCACCCAGTTGGGTGGCATGGGAAACAAGACCAATTTAATGAAGAACTTTGACTGTCCCTTGGTGGAGGGGGTGTGCTTTGCTTGGGGGAAACCCACTTGTCTGGGCTGCCTGGATTCCTCAGAACTACCTGGAAGAAAGGCTAAGTCTGCTGGCCCACAGAGACTGTGGCCGCACCTCCCCCTAGGGGCTCAGGCCCAGGGAGTTCAGCATTCTGTCCCTGAGCCCCTGACTGGAGTTGTTGGAGTTCCTGCAGGGAAGCCCCGCCCAGTGGGGAGGGGATCAGGGTCAGGCCTGAAGAGGCTCTCTGGCTGCAGTCTGTCACAGCTGGTGTGTTGGGCTGTGGGGGATACCTCCTGGGAGCAAGTGGCCCATCCTCCTTGGCTCCAGCAGGGGAAGAGCATGGCCTGGAGCTATAGAGATGGATGCTGCCCTTCCCTGCACTGGGAGCTTAGCATGTTAGGCAGCTATCAGTCCCAGTGATGGCTGCTGCACCTCCCCCAAGAAGCTCAAATGGCTTAGACAGCAGACAGTGGTAGCTGGGGTGCTGGTTGCCCCTCCACCTGGGAACTAAACAGGCTTACGCAGATTCTAGCTGAGAAGCTGTTGAGAATCTGCATAGCTCCAGGGTTGGGACCCTAGGCCATGGTGGCTTGGGTTCAAGAGTGGGATCTTCCTATCTGTGGGTTGCACAGCTCTGTAGAAGAAGCATGGTTTTCCCAGCTGAGTAGCAACCTCACTGACCGCCTCCCTTGGCTGGGGGTTGGGGGGTCCCTGCCCTGGGTAGCTCTCAAGTGGGTGCCATACCACACTGCTATTCCTTCCTCTCCATGGGTCCCACCAGCCACATAGTTCTGAAAGAGAACCTAGATAGCTTGGTTGCTGTTTCAGGATTCACACACTATTATGGTTCTTTTTGATTGTAGTCTCCAATCACTGCTGCTTCTAGTTGGCAGTCTTGGCCCTGCCCCCCAGAAACTTGATTCTGTGTATTGAAATTCATTCATTTCATAATTTTAAAACTTGAATTTTGCATTGTACATATTTTGATGTTTTCTTTTCAGCTTTGTTGTTTTCTAAATTGTCTGTAATTGGGACTAGCCCTGTTAATAACAACTATTTACTTAGAAGGTTATTTTTATTAAACTTCTAAATTTTTTTACTGGGATTTTTTAAGTTTTATTTGGAATTTTATTATTTATTGCTAATTAGTTTTATTGTAGACACAGGATACAACATAAATCAACTTTTTGAAATTTAATGAAGCTTAATTTGTTCTTTGGTTTATGAAACAATTTTACAAAATTTCAAACAAAATCAAAAAATGTATTTTTAGCAAGGTAAAATGGAACGTATTAACATCTAGCACATAAATACTCAATTAGTTCCTACTACTGTACTAAGAAGTCATTTAAATTTTCATGCTTTTATTATTATCAATTTTAAAGATTACAAATATTTCACTAATTAAAAATTTTATGTTTTGTGTATTGTACTGCAACAAAAATACAAATAAATAGCTAGTTCATGTACATACAATATAAAAGAACTCTGTTACTGTTAAAATTGTGTGTGTGTGTGTGTGTGTCTGTGTGTGTGTGTGTGTTACAATCACCCATCATAATTTTGGCTTCTAATTCTTCCTTCATTACATATAGTTTTATGATTTTTGTTTTGTTTTGTTTTTTAAGACAGAGTCTCGCTCTGTCGCCAGCCTGGAGTGCCTTGGCGTGATCTTGGATCACTGCAAACTTCGCCTCCTGGGTTCAAGCAATTCTGCTTCAGCCTCCCCAATAGCTGGGACTACAGGCACATGCCACCATGCCCGGCTAATTTTTTTTGTATTTTTAATAGAGACGGGATTTCACCATGTTGGCCAGGATGGTTTCAATCTCTTGATCTCATGATCTGCCTGCCTCTGCCTCCCAAAGTGCTGGGATTACAGGCATGAGCCACCGTGCCCGGCCAGTTTTATGTTTTTAATGTTATCTTGCATATCATGTTTCATGGTTATTATCTCTCTATTCATTCACTATACTATTAATATGTATTGGCTATCTACTGTGAAGCAGGACTGAAGTAGGCTATAGAAATAAGGAGTTGGCCAGGACAGGAAATGTTTTTGCCTTTAACAAAACTTACTATCTAAGTCAGAAAAGTAGAAACATATATACAAATAAACAGATGTACACTCAAATATGAATGGATGTGTACACATATGTTCATATTTGCATATATATGTCTATGTTCAATTTTTGTATGTATATGTTTGTATGTATTGGCTTAAACACATACATGAATGTATGTAAAATGTATACAATATTATTTGTAAAATGTATACAATATTATTTGTGAAATGTCACACAGTACTTATTACATAATTGCTTAGCAAAACATGAGGCAAATTGAAGGAATAGAATATAACAGATTTGAAGGCTCTTTAGATGTGGGGAAGACTTCTGCGAATAGGTGACACTTAAGTGGAGTCCTGAATGAAGAGGTGAAGTCAATCCTGAGAAAACTCAGGACATGAGCATTCCAGACAAAGGAAGCAGCACGTACAAAAGCCCTGAGATAAGGATGAGTTTGCAATGTAGAAACAATAGCAAGGTCAGTATAACCATAATAGAACAGTCACTAAAATAGCAGAAAACAATCAGGGAGTAGTATTATCAGAATAATGATTTTTAAAAATCACTATGATAATAACCAAAATGAGGAGAACCATTTGAAATGTATTAAATTTGTCTGGGTGGGAGATGATATGGGCTTGGATTTGATGGTAGGAGTGGACCTGCTGAAGAGTGATTAAATATTGGATATATTTTCAAGGAAAACCTGACAGCTCTTGCGTATTAATTACACACATGATATGAAAGCAATAGTGGAACTAAAGATAGTAGTCTCAGATAGTGAAGCAAAAGTGATGCCATTTTTTTTTTTTTTGAAGCAGGGAACAATAGAAAAGAAACATATATTTGAACTGAGTCAAGATTTCTGGTTTCTAAGTATCTTCAGGTTAAGATTGAGATACATACAAGCTCTTATGGTTCTTAGTGCCCACAATCTCAAATTTGACCTTTTGTATTGGTTTCTGATTGGTTTGACCCTGACCCATATGGAAATGTTTATTAAGGTAGCTGAAGTTAGAGGATCACTTGAATCCAGGAGGTGGAGGCTGTAGTAAGCTGAGATCGTACCACTGTACTCCAGCCTAGGCGACAGAGTGAGACCCTGTCTCAAAACAACAACAAGAAAAACAACGGACCCTGTAAGATTAGCATTATTATTTATCCTAATTTTAAGTTGAGAAAATTGAGGCATAGAGAAATGATTAGATATGCCAAAGGTCATACAGCTCATAAATTTGAGAGTCTGGACTGGAATTTCAGTCTGAACTGGACTGTAATTGTCATTGCATATTGAGAAGATAACAGGGATTCAAACACAAACACAATTATAATGCCTCTTCTATTATGCTGGGATAATAGTAAAGTCTGTCACGAATAGCAGTACTTTAGTAAACATTTCCATATGGATTATGGTCAAACCAATGAGAGACTGATACAGAAGGTCAAATTTGAGATTGTGCATTCTAAGAACCATATGAGCTTGAGCCTATCGGGAGCCATCTTTTCCCCAAATGAATAAAGCCAGCCCAAGAAGAAAGCCACATAGAAAGTAGAGCTGAGAGATGGAAAGATATTGTTTTAATGATACATTTGAACCCCTGATCCAACTGGACTTTATTTCTAGATTTTTCAGTTATAGAAACAAAGAAATTTGCTATTTTGCTAAAAGAGAAAAAAGGATTGAGATACATAATATATCTGCCAAGTGGGGAAGCCCAGTAGGATGTTGGATAAATGCCTCTGGAGGTGAAGGGAGAGGTCCAAGATAATGATATAATTCTGAGAATCCATAGGGTGTATATGGGATTGAAAGGCATAGGGCCTGATGAGATTGCCAAGAAAGAGCATGGATGGTGGAAAGAAGAACTGTAAAGACAAGGGCTGGGCAATGACTGGATGGAAGAGAGCAAAGGAAACAAAGAAATAGCTCAGTGAGACAGAAAAAAAAATCAGAGAAGTATTCTCCAACTTCAGAATTATTTCAACCAGGAAGGGAATATGGCAAGTATTGTGAATGGCTTCAGTAAGTGGCAAACTGAGACTCAAACATAATTGGCAAATGGAGGTCATTATGACCTTAACGAGAGCTGTTTCAGTGGAGTATCAGGAAGGAAAGTGTGGACGGAGAGAGTTCAAGACATATTGGGAAGTGAGGAAATAGACTGAAAATCCTTCCAAGCATATAAATGAGGGTGGAGAAATTTGGAGGTGGAAGTTCCAATTCTGGAATCATGACAGAGCAGGAGTTTTAAGAGACACTAGCACCCATCTCTTGAGGCATGGTTAATATCTCAAAAGATAAAAGAGTTCCCCAAGGATTCCTCCCTCATAGTCAAATGAATGGACAAATACATAATGTGACCTAGCCTGGAGTTTCTTTGAGTCAGTCATTGAGCAAAGAAATGGATTTTAGGTGGCCAGAAAGTAGTACAGGAGTTCCTGGGCCCAGGTGACAGCAACAGAGGGCTGGGAGGGAAACTGAGGTTGTAAGATGCATACGGGGATGGGAGCAGCATCAAGGGGCCAGGTCAGATGGAGGCAGATCACAAGGAGCCAGCCTGGGCACACACAGGCCCCAGGAAGAGTAGAGTTGCCCTGAGTGGCACTGCTGTTGAGATACAAAATTTTGGATAATGGTGCCATGGGCAGGCAGAACCTGGAACTTGGACACTAAGCCAAAATCAGTGGGGGGAGAAATGGCACAAGACTAGGAGATACTGACAAAAATAAAAGCTAACCCTCCTGGTGGAAGATGGTTCTCATAGCTGGCATCACTGATCTCTCACAGATAAATTCACAGAAAGGAATGCTAGATATAGGAGATGGCAAGTTTCTATGATGGAAAGAAAAAAAAAAGCATTACTTTTGAAAATGTTCAGAATGAGGTAACAATAGGATATGGCTATAAAGGAGTTATAAAATATACATATATGAGTGCAATATGTGTGTATATACACACGTATATACATTATAAACACATATATACATTATATACACGATATTTACACATATATAATATGATATATACATTATGTGTTACATATATAATACGTGTATTATACTATATACACATATACACACATACACATGTATGTGTAGATGTATATACACACAACATATATATGTATATATGTACAGATTTGTATATATACACACATGATATATAAATATACATGTATATATTTATATTTATACGTGTATATACATATATACATGCGTATATTTAAATTTATACATGTATGTACATATATACATGTATATTCATATTAGCACTCATGGATACGATATATGTATTCATATGATATGCATATTATATCACATTAATGTATGGTATATATGTATGGTGTATGTATACATATGCATACATATATGCTTATATATAAATATATATAAATATATACGCATATATGTTGTGTGTATATATACACACACACATACTGTTCACATATATATGTATATTTTTGTAACTCCTTTATAGACATACCCTATTGGTAACACATTCTCAACGTGTTCAAAATTAATGTTTTTTTTTTCTCTCAGGGAAAACAGATTCAGAAGAGAGAAGAAGAAAGGAGAGAATTGGGAGAGGAAGAAGGGGAGGGAACAGGAGAGAAGATGAGAGAAGAAAGGAGGAGGAGGAGAGGTGGAAAGAAGAGAAGAAAGGGGTGAGAGAGATCACTAGTACTTAAGATGTAGAAAGTCTTTAGTGCTGTATCTCTATTCACCAAAGGAGCAATCAACTTTGAGAGGTTTGTTTTATGTATACTGCTACTTTTAACTTCCAATTTAGTAGAAATCAGTATCTACATATTACTACAAGCCACGGGGCTTTGACTGATTTCTTTTTTTTTCCGGATTTACTGACAGGTGTAAATAAATATTTGTTTATGTTTTACTTTTGAAATAAATTAAGATCCATTATTAAGTAGATTGATTCTAGGCTCTGGTCCCATGTTGGTTATTTCAAAATTTTAATCACCCATTAATTCATTAAGGTAATTGTTTTGCTGAAGGGTGATGATGTAATTAATGATTTAAGTGTATTTCATCAATCATATTCAGGAAGTCAATTTCTAGTTCTCTCAAAATGCAAATCAAATTCTCAATTCCTTTTATTCTGTCCTACATGATGATGAAAAATAGTGTTGCCTTGGAAGTATATGTGGATGCTTTACCTTTTTTAAAAGCTGGCAATTGATACAAGCAGTCACACAGTTGTTGTACATGAATGTTTGTAGAATTCATTGAGGTCATATCAATATTAGGATTATTCCTGGAATATTCCATGATGTATTTCCTGAGAAAATCATACCACCATTTCTGCAGCCTTGCAGGCAATTGACTGTAGTAGCTACTATATTGTGTTCTTATTTGCTGGAATGTTATTCCTATGACAGATTATGATATTGAATAGTTTTATGGAAAGCAAAGAGATGAAATATATTGAAAAAGTTTAATACTCTATTATTCCTTTACAGGTGTCCCTAATCACAGAAATATCTCTGATGTATAAAAAAGTCTCGTAGCTGACATTCAAAAATTATTGATGGACACATGGTGAGTTATTTCAACATGCTCTTGGAATATCTCTCAACATTCCTTTCTTATTCTTCATGAACGCATTGAATCCCCAGTTTTTAAAGCTGTAGCATATCAGGCCTCAATCCTCTAGTTTAATAAAGGATATAATAGTTTTTCTTTAAAATACTTTGGAGATTTCTTTTGTTGACCTGCTAGTGCTTTCTCTAGTTTGATCCTTTTCAAATTGAGAATATTTCATAAAGATATGTTTTTTTCATGCTTAGTAAGACATTTAATTCTAAGGAAGAATAGAATAAACACTTGTGTTAAAGATAAGAGGGCTATCTAACGATAGCAAATGAGATGAGATGCATAAGTTTTTAGAAGGTGCCAATGAAGTAGAAAATCCAGGTAAGTTTTACCTGATCATGGAAAAGAGAAGTGCAGTTTAGTCAACATTTTAATAGTTTGGAGCAATGGAATAATCCTAACAATACCTGTTAATTCTTTACTGAGCGCTTACTATATGTCAGTCACTATTTGGAATATTTTATGTAAATTAATTCATTTAAGCCAAGCTTTTTCAATCTCAGCACTATCAACAATGGGCCAGACAATTCTTTGTTGTGGGTGGCTGTTCTGTGCATTGTAGGATGTTTAGCAGTAACGTTATCCAGGAGATGGCAATAGAGATCCCCCCAATATGTAACTGCTAAAAATATGTACAAACATTGACAAAAGATACTTGAGGAACAAAATTTATTTGCTGCTTGAGATGCACTTAGTTAAGCCCTACAATAACTTTCTTATTATTTTCATATAACTTTTAACAACATGGAAATAAAGATAGTTTAAATAACTTTCCCAAGATCACTCAACATATAATCAGACACCTAGGACTTAATTCAAAGAATGCCATAGCCCATGTTGTCAAGTACTACCCTATACATGCACTGCCTCTCATACTCTTATAGAGGAGCATGGGATTATACAACTGATAGAGAAAATTAGCAAAATAAGCCTTTAATCAAATACCTTTTTTTTTTTTTTTAGACACTCTCATTCTGTCACCCAGGCTGGAGTTCAATAGCACAAACAGCTCACTACAGCCTCAACCTCCCAGACTCAAGAAATCCTCCCATCTTAGCCTCCTGAGTCTAGAGGCCTGTACGACCATATGTGGTTAATTTTTTTTAAGATAGGGTCTTGCTGTATTGCCCAGGCTGGTCTTGAAGTCTTGGCCTCGAGTGATCCTACCACCTCAGCCTCCCAAAGTACTGGGATTACAGGCATGTACTACTATGCCCGGCCCTCAAATACCAATTATTGATATTTCCTATGCATGCCACACTTAGGACGGACTTGTTGAGGAAGATTTGAAGAGCTCTCACTTGAGCTGACCCAGATAAGGATGTGGGGCTGAGACCCAATGGGAGATATGGATTTAGAAAAACCTATCTTTTTACATAGTAATATTAAGAATAACCGTTCACTAGATGTTTACAAGTAACATGTATTTTCTATTTTTTGGGTTTTGAAGAAATGATAAGCAAAATAAAAATAGCAACAACAAAGCATTCATAAAATACCAATGTCAACAGAGGTGGCCCGGTTATATTTGCTTACTTCCCAAATTACATTGTCCAGCTTTCCTATGATTCATTCTAAGTGCGGGGGTGTGAAGATAAAATAGATGGTGGTATAGGTTAAACTTGTTGATTTTATAACAGTTCTTTTTTGTTATGCTGGTTTCTAAAGCTGTTCATACACTTATCCTGATCATAATTCTTTCATGAGGTCCTGGAGCGTTCTAAACAACCTGAAGCACTAGCTTCTAGTTCCTAACTGACATGCATGGAAAACATTAGGGGCATTTATAGAGGATAGTAGCACATCCTCCACACAAAATATTATGGGAAATCAGTCAATGAGGAGCTACAATATTAATCCACTTTGAGATAGGATGTAGCCAGCTCTTGAGTAATTTGTATTCTAAACCTAAAAGACTCCCTGTACTCACTTCAATTTTAGGAATCTCTTTCGCTTGCCATTAGTGCTGTCAGATTTCTGTCTGTGGTAAGAATAGAATGAGATCACCATCTAACTTTACTTCTGTGAAACTCATATCCTTGGCAATTATATTTGCAGTTATGAGAAGAGTGGAGATAACACACAAGGGAAGTTAAATGTCAATCTATAAGTTCAAACATCAGACAAACCACCTCAGTCCATTTTCTATTTTGTAATCTGTCAACCAAGAGATCTAGGTCCTAATCTCGGTTCTACCACTAAACACCAGTACCATCCGGTATGATTTGATGGTATGACTTTACTTCCCTGAAATGCAATGTCCTCATTTGTCTTATAGGAGTTTGATTATTAGATTTCAAATCTCTAAAATGTAGTATCTTATAGTTACTAGTTTTCTTCAGTGTAAAGGCTTTCTTTACTGTGGTTTAATATCATTTGTGATTTTTTTTTTAATTTTTGGTCAGAGAAATGCGGGTAGAATTGTATTTGGAGGAAGAGATGATTCCAACATAGCATGGTTGAAAAACTGGTGAACAAAACATTGACTCATCAGTTTTTAACAATGTCTGAAAATTCCAATTTTATTTCTTCAGTTTTCTGTTATTGCTGTTTGAAGGACATAGAATTTTGGAGGCTTTTCCTTATACTCTGTAATTGGGGTATCAATCTTACCATTAAATTACTCCATATTTTCATTAGCTAGAAAGTTGGGCTGTGAAATAATAAGAAAGTTTCTGAGAACATAATCAAACTTCTTTATAAATACATTTGCCTGAAGCCCTAACCCAAAGTGAACTTGTAAATGAGGTCTGTCCACTAGATAAAAATAAACATTAAAAATAAACCAGTTCTGCTTTTCATATAAGACATCTCTCATTAGTTTCTAAGTTAATTTCATATTAGAACTTAAAAATTTCTGACTTCAGAGAGCAATGTTTACCCTAAGGCCAAAACAGGGAAATTGATTGCTAAAGAAACTAAAGAATCTATTGTAAGATGTCTAGTCTCCTAACAGGAATGATGAATCCAGAAACTAAAGTCATCCTCAATTCAATATGTAGAATAGAGAAAGAGATAGTGGGACATTTTTGCTACCCATCAAACCTTCAGCAAAGACCAAAAGTCACATTCCATCAGAGGAACCAGTTGGCTGCCTACATTAAACAGGCAAATCCTTTCCCGCTAATGCACTAGAGCAGTGCCTCTCTTATCAATGGTGCGATATATTCCAAGACCCTCTAGGCATTTAGGTGAATGCCTAAAGCTGAGGATAGTACCAAACCCTATATGAACTATGTTTTTTTCTATACATACATGCACATTTATAAGGTTTAATTTATAAATTAGACATAGTAAGAGATTAACAATAACTAATAATACAATTGAACAATTATAACAATATATTAGCATCATGATTCTTGCACTTTGGGGCCATTATTAAAATCAGGGTTCCTTAAACAAAAGCATTGCAAAACCACCATAGTCAATCTGGGAACTGTGACAGCTTCTAAGTGACTAATGGGTGAGTAGCTTAACAATAATAATAAAATGGGACAATTACAACAATATGTTAGCATCACAATTCTTGCACTTTGGGGCCATTATTAAGTAAAATAAGGGTTACTTAAACAAAAGCATTGGAAAACCATCACAGTTGATCTGAGAACTCTGACAGCTTCTAAGTGACTAATGGGTAAGTAGCATAGACAAAGTGAATATGCTAGACAGAGGGATGATTCATGTCCTGGGCAAGACAGAGAGGGACGATGCAAGACTTCATCACACTACTCAGAGCAGTGTGTGATTTAAAACATATGAATTGTTTATTTTTGGAATTCTCCATTTAATATTTTTGGGCCAGGGTTGACTACAGGTAATTAAAACCGTTGAAAACAAAATTGCGAGTAAGATTGGAATACTGTATTTCCAGGAGGCAAATTACAGTGTAGGATAATATGCACACAATTAAATATCACTCACATTTAAAAAATAAAAACCATTTTTCATAGTTATTGCAGATATTTTTAAAGAAATAAACATTAAAATGGATGCAATTTCCTCTGTGTTCTTTCTGAATCTCCCTTTCCTCCAATGAAATCATTACTACTGTGATATTTCAATACACTTACTGTCTCTCTTGTCCGTAATTTCTCTACACCTTAACCAGAGTAAGTTTTCTAAAATACAAGTTGATATTGAATGGGTTATTAGCATTTGTATTGAATATCATTTTGCAATTTGTTTTAATGATGAAAGATTATTTTGATTTTTTTATATTTATAAATATAGATCTAATTCAGTCATTGTTTTTGTAGATAGCAATCCATTGTATAAATATATAACAATTTATTTCTGCATTCAAATATTGGTAGATATTGAGATTGTTTCTAATTTGTTGGTTTAGCAGAAATTGCCAAAATGAACATCTTTGTATGTGGCATTTTATTCAATGTGTAAAGGACTTGTTTAGGGCACAAATATCAAAGTGAAATTTCTAGTTATAAAGTACACATATTTTTAATTTTACTAGAGGTTTACAAATTCCTTTCCTAAGTGAGAATGGCAGTTTGCAGTTCCTGAAATAGAATATTAAAGTTATCTCCCTCTCTTATCCTTGTCAATAATTGATCTTTTCAGACTTTCAATTTCTGCTAATCTGAGAGTTGTGAGATTGTATCTCACATTGATATTCCATGTGTTTTGATATTTAAGGTTCTCATTAATTTTAAATTCTATAAAATGTGTTGTGATTTTTATTTATTCATTCAACTAATAACTATTTGGAAAATTAAAAGAAAATAATTTGGAATTTGGGAGGGAGCAGGTGAGAACAGAGCACAGTCCACACATACCTCTGCGGCCTTACATGGCCTGGGCTGTCCTCCACTGAGTCTAGACCCTGGGACAACCACATCCCTTCCTGAAGGACCAGGAGACATGGAGACCTGAAGGCAATGCAGGTCTTCATTCCACTAGACCTTGACTTTGTGATAGAAAAATGAGGGAACGCCAGGAAGTGCCCATGTTCCTTTGGGAAGATTCACTGACCACTTATAGAAAGGCTTGTGTATATAATGTGAAACACACAAAATAACTACTCTCAACTTTTTTCCTAAAGTTGTAAAAGGAAACTGACTTTGCCACATCTGGCTCTTTTTTTATGTAATACAGTTAGAGACATATGATAAAGCAGAATTGGAAAATCAGACATTTTGTAAATGTTGTTTTGTTGAAAAGAAAAGAAATGCCTCTGGAAGTGACCTTTGGAAATGGGATTCCTAGACCACTTCTCCAAGTGACATTAGCAGATGTTAGCAGAGGTGAAGCAGAGGCCGTGAGAAGGTACAGAAGAGAAGGGCTCCATGTCATGCATAAAGGGCATTTTCAGATTATAACTATTGTTCTGTGTGTACATTCTTCCTCACTACTGCATATATAGTTGACAATTTTAAGTACTTCAAAAATATATATCTAATATTTCTAAATGTCCTGAAGTGTCTGGTGTATGTTAAAAGATGTAGTAAAATAAGCAATCGCAAATACCCTTTTGTTAAAATTTATGTGAAATAATATTTTTTGGATATGGAATTACCAAGTGCAGACATACCACAAATGCATGTGATATATCAATGAATCCCAACTCATATTCTCCCAGTTACTCTCTATTCCGCTAGCCAACCCCACTAAGTGCTCTGTCCCTCTCCTGCTACCATTACTGCAGTCAACCAGAGAAGCCTCACAAGGAGCTGGCATTAACCTGGCAAGAAGGCCTAGAGAGGTCTGACCTGACCCCAGTCAGTCCAGTGTTTTAATTTTATGGCTTACTTTTAAACTGTTGGTAAAAAATAGGTATTCCCCCGTTATTTGCTATGTGGGTATAATAATCATTTCACTGCCATAGCAACATTTAGCTCTGGGCTACATCAGCCATCCTTGAAAGTATAGAATTTGTTAGATGCCACGAGTAGTAGCCCTAAAATTTCTAAATAGAAAAGGCTGGAGAAACAGCTGAGGGTTGATATGGGTGGATAGAGAATTTTTCTTGTGGCTGAAATTACACTGTAAAACAAAACAAACCAAAAACAAAACCACAGATTTTGTGCTTATTTGTGGTGGATTTTGCAGGGATGAGGAAGACAAAAAAGATAAAAGGCATTCCTAGGCATTGCATACCTTCCATTAACAGCCATCATCTTTGGGAATGGTTTCTTAAGAAACTATGGAACTTGACATGTATCATTCAAGGAAGAATCTAGGGAGCAATAATATGTTTTCTTCTTTTTAATGCACTATCTTAGTTTTTGTTGTTGTTGCTTATAACAGAAAGCCTGTAACTGGGTACTTTATCAAGAAAAAGAATCTCTTTATTACACTTTGGAGGCTGAGAAGTCCAGGGTCAAGGGGTTGCATCTAGTGAGAGCCTTCTTGCTCATGGGGGCTCTGTAGGGTCCTGAGGTGACAGAGGACATCACATGGCAAGGAGGCTGGGCATGCTAATGTGCTAGCTCAGATCTCTCTTTCTCTTCCTGTAATGCCAGCAGTTCCACTCCCATGACAACTCATTAGTCTATGAATGAATTAATCCATCCATGAGAGCAGAGCTGTTGTGCCAATCACTTCTTAAAGACCCTATCTCTCAATGCTGCCACATAGTGGATTAAATTTTAATGTGAGTTTTTATGGATACAGCCAAGCCATAACATACACCATATAATAATTTCTAGATTTAGGAAAAGGGCATTTTCCTCAGATTAGAGTTCAACTAATTAGAGCAGAATAGGATACAATCAGTATGTTGTGATGAATGCTTCAATGAGTTTTATGAAAGGCAGGGAAAATGGAAAGTAGGATTCCCAGTAGAAACAGAGCTCTTAGATTTCATAAGCATGTCAAAGAACAGGGGTTTGAGTAGTAAGCCCTGGGAAATAGCACTGTTGAGCAATTTGGAAGAGAAGATATAAAAATAATATGCTGTCTCATTGTTATTTTTTTTGCAAGTGAGTAATGACATAATTGGATGGAGACATTTTAGTTCCCAATTTTTTGTTTGTTTCCCTCAAAATCTTACAGCAGTGGTACAGTCTGATTGTTTTGCCTTGTCATGTCAGTTGTGGATTTTTTTCTCAGTATTCCTTTTTTTTATTCTTTGTACTTGTATGATTTACTTCCCTAATCTTGAAATTAAAATATTTCAGTAAGAAATATTTCTTATGAGCCTCCATTACTACTTGGCTTATAGAAGTGACCCTTTTATTCAGATTAAAAAAAGGTTAACAAAATGTTACTTTTAGATATTGTTTCCTTATGTGTTCTTTCCCTTCTTCTCAAACATATCTGTAGGTTGAATTTATTGGTTCTTTACTCCATTTCTAATTTATACTTCATATTCATTTTTATTTTCTGAGTTTCTACAGAAAATAATCTAGATATTCATTACCTTAAATTTAATTTTGAATGTTATATTTATGTTTTTTATCAAATAAACCTTTTCTGATTTCAATTCATCACATTTTGTAATTATAATAATGTTTAAACTTGATTAAGAAACATCCTTTAGAATATAGAGATGTCTTGAATGTTGTACTTCTCCCTGTAAGTTCCTTTCATAGCAGGAGACCTTGTTTTAATGACTTGTTTCCCTTGTTTTTAACTAATGAGTATATTCATGAGTATATTAATATTTTCTTTAATCTGATTGCCTGTGACCAGAGGATATTACATTTAACAAAATTGTGTTTAAGATTACAAAGTAACTGAAAGACTTTTTCACTTAAAAAGCATCTCAGCAATTATGCCATTTATTTAGCCTACTTGAAAAAACTGTAATAGTATATATTATAGTACATATAGTATATATATAGGGAGTATATATTGGATATGAGAAGAACTATTAACAGAACTCAAGCATCAGAAATTAAAAAATCAAAAATATTTCTTTATGTGAAATTGTTAACATAAAGATATGTTTAAATAAAAGAAGGTAATGAGACTGTGTAAGACATGATAAACTGTCCATTTCCTGGACAGTTTACCTGTGGATTGAAGAGGACAATAGTAAATTACTGTCCTATGTTTGTCAATTTCCTATTCGTTCTTATTTAAATGCTCATTTAATTGTTTTAATATATATACTGAAATTTTGAGACAAGGATTGTTTTACAGCATCTTATTTGTTACCTACAAGTTAGAAGTCCCTGAAACAATTAATTTTTTTAAAAAAATTGAAAGCTATTTTGGTATAACAGAAATACCCAAAGCCACCTTCTACCTTTATAGAGTTTCTGACAGTTTTTCAGAGGATGTAGTTTGTTACATTTATAAGAAGATTGTGAATTGAGAGGGCTTTGGAGATATGTCATTCCTATAGCAGAGGTCCCTATTTTAAGAAGAATGTTGATTGCTCAAGAGAGAGCAACGAAAATGATGAAGGTGTACTGCAATATATCCAGCTACCCTAGAGAAAGTAAGGCAGGGGAATAATAGACTAGCTGTCATCAAATATTTGAAAGGAATAATAAATTTATTCTACTGTGCTCCAAATGGCAGGAATAAAATTAAAGGTTGAAATTACAGTGACAATATTGTGTTCAATAAAAGGAAGACATTTGCAACAGTTAGAACCCTTTATTGGGGGAGTCATTGAAGCAGGGGCTGGGTCAACTATGATAAAGTTTTATGGGGTTTTGTGGGAGGTTTCTTTCAGGATCGCTAGCAATCTTTTCCTATTTAAACTCCTGTGATATTCCACTTAATATCATGTTTAATTTCACCAGAGTTTTAAGGTTAGAGAGCATTTGTTCTATCCCATGCAAATAAACCTTTATAATTAAAAGAGTGTTTGAGTTGTGAAATCTGCAAAGTTGAATTTCCTTGCATTTAATTTAGTAAAATTAAAATGCCTAGTGACATCCTGGTTAGAACATTAGCCATATTTAGACTTGTAATTAATGTCTAATTGGACACTAGTACTCAATTTAGTAGTAATGAAATAATAGCTGAAAATACCAACTGGTATTTAAAAAGATATGTGATATATATCCTGAAGCAATTTTCTTAAATGCCAATTATAATTTGACATTTAGAGGCTGAGAGATGTGATTGCTGATGAAAGTCATACTGTGATCATATTGCACATAGCTATACATTCTGATTTGGGGGATACACAATATTTTTTATACTTAATAAAAATTTTAAAAATAAATATTTTAATTGTAAAAATATGTTTTTAAATTAAGTATACTTGTATAACATAAAGACTGAGATAAAAATAATTTTTTTAACAATTCTAAGCACATTTGAAACATCTCTCTGTCATATCACTAGGTAAAGTATGAGGAAGCAAAACATTTTGAATAATTTTATGCTTTACTCATGCAAAGAATCTGACTTGAAATTAGCTTTCCAGTATCAACTATAAACTAATTATGTATTGTCAGTTAAACATAGATTTATATGCTTTAAATGACAATTGAGAAAAAAATTGTCTTGCAATATTTGATGAAACCTAGCTAGAATGTGTTTTAGAAATAAACTTACTGTGATGTCTATTCAGAGTGGAGCCAAAGGATAGTGCATTAATCAGTGTTCTCCAGAAAAACATTTATTTATATTATATATATTCCTGTACATTAATTCCTAATAAATCTTCCCCTCTCTCTCATACATTTCTCTATATATATTTTTTATATTATGTTTTAATTTTAATACAAATATAAAAATATTCTATATTATATAGAAATGTATTTATATGTCTGTACTTCTATAGTAGAAATTTAAATGTAGAAATATCAAAATATATTTATTTATATTTTATTAAATGTTAAAATATAAATATATTTATATTTTATTAAATGTTAAAATATAAATATATTTATATTTTATTAAATGTTAAAATATAAATATATTTATATTTTATTAAATGTTAAAATATAAATATATTTATATTTATATAATAGAAATATAAATATATATAGCAATATATATTTCTCTCTATATATTTATATTTCTCTATATTTTTACATGGGGAGAAATATATAGTTCTCTATGTTTATATTTCTCTGTATATTTATATATATAGAGAAATATATATATATATATATATATCAGTGCTCATGCGATTAGGGAAGCTGGCAAGTTCCAAGAGCTGCAGGGTGAATTTGTAAGCTTGAAATCGAAGAGAGATGATGGTATAGTTCCAGTATGAGTTCAAATCTTAAGAATGAGAACAGCCAATGATATAGTTCCAGTTCAAAAGCTGGTTGACTCAAGCTCCAAGGAAAGCTAATGTTTCAGTTCAATTCAAAAGGAGAAAAAAGCTGAAGAACCAGTACAAAGGCAACAGGCGGGAGGAATTCTCTCTTTCATGGGGGAGAATCAGCTTTTTTGTTCTCCTTAGGCCTTGATCTGATTGGATGGGGCCCACGCACCTTAGGGAGGACAATCTGCTTTACTCAGTCTATCAATTTAAATGTTAATCACATTCAAAAACAACTTTATGGAAATACCCAGAATAACGTTTGACCAAATATCTGGACAGCCTGTGGTTCAGTCAAATTGACACATAAAATTAATCATCACAGTTCTTATTTGCGGTAAAGACCCAAAAATATTCTTGGAGAATACTTTTTAATTGACTGTAACAGGATTCTAGATGTTGTTAAATCAGTAGCATATATTGACATTGAGCATTGACCTGGAAACTTTTGGGAGAAGTGCTATTATACATTATCACAACCAATTAAAAACCAAAACTGACAAAGCAACCAAACAAAAAGTCTCTAAGTAAAGGCCACAAAGATGACCTGGCTTCGGATAATGTCCAAAGTAAAAAGAAAAAAGTACAAAATACAAAATAAAATGTTCTTGGGATTATCATCATTATCATCATCATACTATTATTTTGATGTAGTTTATATACTTAAGAAAACATTATAACATTGTTTTCATGAGAAATTCGTATTCATATCAGCACACTTTTGTTCCCAGGATATTTCCAGAAGTTTTATAAAAATATGAATTACCTGTCAACAATTGAGATCATAAAGTTATAAAGAACACTGTATTAGATAAAGATTTTGCAGAACTATTTATACCAATTGTTTAGTACATAGTTTAAAAACTAATAATTTCAGAAAATGAAAGCTTATTTCACAAAAAGCAGACAGTGTACTTCAAGGTCAGCTTGACTCTATAGATGAGTTCAGTCTCAATGGGGTTATCAAGCAATGACAGAGAAAATAATTATTAATATTCAATATTAAGATAAGCAAATAAGTCTGTTACCACATTTAGCATTTGAATACATGTATTTATTTTTGCTATGGCTTCACATGCGTTTGTTTCGAGTACTGAAGCTTTATGTTCTTTATAAGGTTTTTTGTGACTCACACCAAATGCTATGCTGAACACGTAATAGGGGCTCAGTTTATATTGGCCATTTGTTCAGGCTGTATCTGATTGAAAAAAAATTCAAACTGTTATGCACAGCCAATAAATAATCAACAGGCAGTAATATAAATGGCTATGAATTAGCAGACAAAGCGGTGAACTCTAGAAGACATTTCTTCTTCCTTAATGTTGAATGTATCTAAAATAAAATCATGGTGATGTATCTGAGGAATACTCTTTAAACATTGCAATAGGATTGAGTACTAAAACACAATAACACATTTAAATCAGAATCAAGCACAGGGAATCTGAGCAGGAAAAACGTTAACAGTATATATTACAGTGAATTTAGAGTAAATATATACATATATATATTTTTTTGAGACGGAGTCTTGCTCTGTAGCCCAGGCTGGAGTGCAGTGGCACAATCTCGGCTCACTGCAAGCTCCGCCTCCTGGGTTCACGCCATTCTCCTGCCTCAGCCTCTCCGAGTAGCTGGGACTACAGGCACCCGCCACCACACCCGGCTAATTTTTTTTTTTTTTGTATTTTTAGTAGAGACGGGGTTTCACCGTGGTCTCGATCTCCTGACCTCGTGATCCGCCCGCCTCGGCCTCCCAAAGTGCTGGGATTACAAGCGTGAACCACCACGCCCAGCCTAGAGTAAATATTAATTCGAATTGTATATGAAATCAAAGTTAGAGCTAGAAAAAATGCATAATGAATTATAGAATATTCTGTCAGAAAATGTGTATTAGTCCTATTCAGCTAATTAATTCTGGAGTCTTGCTGACATAAGTCTCCAATTAAAGGCTATATTACAAGGTGCAAGTCTATGCATCCTGGAGAAGGAGAAGGTATCTGATTTCTGACACAAATTATTATTATTTGTTTGTTCGTTTTTGTTTTTTGAGACGGAGTCTCACTCTGTCGCGTAGGCTAGAATGCAGTGGCACAATCTGGGCTCACTGCAAGCCCTGCCTCCCAGGTTCACGCCATTCTCCCGCCTCAGCCTCCCAAGTAGCTGGGATTACAGGTGCCCACCACCACGCCCGGCTAATTTTTTTCTATTTCTAGTAAAGATGGGATTTCACCATGTTAGCCAGGGTGGTCTCGATCTCCTGACCTCGTGATCTGCCCACCTCGGCCTCCCAAAGTGCTGGGATTACAGGCTTGAGCCACCGCTCCTGGCCCTAACGTGAATTATTATACTCAGGGTTTAAAAAAGCAGAAGTCATGTTTTTCCTCAGAAGTACTGTATCCTACTGATTTCTGTCTTCTTTTTTATTACGTCAGATAAGAATAGTGCCTTATACTGCCCATAAGAAAGGAGGATGTTCATGGACTTGTTAATAGGCCTCTCAATTGATGGGACGGGAAAAGACAGTACCAACCTGTGAAGTGTAATGAAGCTTGTATAGCTCTCCAGTAAATTTGATTATAGTTACATAATAAATGGAATTGTTAAGGCTCAGAAGTTGATTTTATTTTCTTGAATCTTCTCTTTGCTCATCTATATTTAGAGGATGCATAATGTAAAGAAAAGTTCGTCAAAGTTGAAGCCTGGAGAGTTAGACTCTATGCTTTGTTCTTCTACTACCTTCAATTTCAACCTTTTCTACTTCTGTTTCTACCTTCAATTTCATTTTTTTGCTACTTCTGTTTCCTTATTTAGGAAATATAATAATACCTCTAGTACCTGTGCTGCAAAGCTTATATGCTGTAAGCATATAAGCATATATTCTTGGGAGCTATAATCCCATGTGATATGGTTTGGCTCTGTTTCGACACTCAAATCTCACCTCTAATTGTAATAATCCCCACGTGTTGTGAGATGGCCTGGGTGGGAGGTATCTGAATCATGGGGCAGGATTTTTCTGTGCCATTCTCGTGATAGTGAATAAGTCTCATCAGTTCTGATGGTTTTATAAAGTGGAGCTTCCCTGCACACGCTCTCTTGCCTGCCACCATGTAAAGCATGACTTTGCTCCTCATTTGCTTTCTGCTGTGGTTGTGAGGCCTCCCCAGCCATGTGGAACTGTGAGTCCATTAAACCTCTTCCTTTTATAAATGACCCAGTCTTGGGTATTTCTTTATTAGCAGCATGAAATAGACTAATACACCATAGGAATATAAGTGAGGGGGAAAGGGAAGTGAAGCAAGGAAATAGGCAAAACAAACATAATATGATTCATTATTGAGTTAGCCAGGGCCTCTCAAGAAAACCTGGCAGTTTGCTGGAGCAGGTGAAACATCTTTAAAAACGTCATGTACTATCTTTCAAACATTGGATCAGTTTGTCTGGCAACACAAGGGAAATACATTTATCTGCTAGCCTCCTTTCATTTCTTGTCTCTCATTGGTCAAATTTTGCCTCATGTCATATTAGTACCACTGTGCTTTCAAGTTGAGTTATTGATTTCCCTCATGCAGCTCCTGGAAAATCTAGACTTTATAACTCAGTGAAAAGTTTCATTTGAGTCTGTGAGTGATGGAAGAAGCCCGATCCTCCTATCCAAATGTCATGAGCATGAGCTCTTGAGCCAGTGTGTCCCCTGTAGCATGAATGTTGTGTCAGAGCCCCATTCTCTCTAGAAGGAGGCCTTGAGAACCAGTGGCATAAGGCAGCAAGGCTATAGTGGTGACAGCCATGGATCTCTATTGGGCAAGTGGCCAAAGTCCTAGGAGTTAGGTGGGTCCAAGTAAATTGGGCTTATAATTAGCACTGGAACGCATACTTTAAGACAAAATGGCTTACACTTTTTAAAAATTTGTCAATTTTTTATTCTTTTGAGAGATGTCTAAGAAATTACACAGACTGCCATTATGATATCAGCTGATATTCTGAAATCTGTAGGATTTTGGAAGCAAAATCTTCTCTTATATTACCCTAAAATTTTAGAAAGACTTGAGATGGTTCTGGTAAAACATATATTAGTGAAGTTGTTAAAAATTATCCCAATCTTGCCACACAGAAAAAATTAAGTGAGCAAGTTTTCTGCAGGATTATATGACATCCAGTGATAACTCTAAAGTTTAGTCCACCATTTGTGAGCTGTGCATGTGTGTTTCTGAAACAATTATTTAAAATCATCTATGGTACTGGCCAGATCATTAACATTTCTGGAATGGGCTGGAAAAAATGTACATAACAAATGGCATCAAGTAGGATAGACACAGCTTCTGAAGCATGTTGTTCTTTCACTTGGGCTAGAGAATCAAATCTCCTACAACCCAACTGGAGCTAAACAACTGCTAAAATGATTTAGTCATTTGTCAAGAATGTACATCTCTGCAACTTTTTGGGTAATGGACAAAAGCAGATTTTTATTTGAATAATTTTGTATGAATAATAAGTATTCTACTGAGAAAATGAGACTAAAGAGGCAACTTCAGGGAAGAATGGGCACTCTCATGGTTGTTTCCGGGAAGGCTGGGATGAACATTTTTCTCCCTTTCTCTCCTCCCTCCCTCTCCCTCCTGGCTTCCTTCATTCCTTTTTCTCTCCCTCCTTCATTCCTCCTCCATCCCTGTCCTTTTCTCTCCCCTTCCTTCCATTCTTCCTCCCTCCCTCCCTTCCGTTCTTCCTCTTTCTCTCCCTTCTTCCTTCCTTCCCTTCCTTCCTTCCTTCCTTCCTTCCCTTCCTTCCTTCCTTCCTTCCTTCCTTCCTTCCTTCCTTCCTTCCTTCCTCCCTCCCTCCCTCCCTCCCTCCCTCCCTTCATTCCTTCCTTCCATCTTTTTATGAACTATCTTCCATACTTTCTGAACATAAATCAGCTAGGCTGTAAACTCCAGCTTAAGCTCAAAGTTGTATCCAAATGATGCCATCTAGTCAGAATGAAAAGAAACTATTAATTTCTGGTGGTAAAATGATGAAAAGTAAGTCATACCTTTGCCTTTGAATGACTTTTCATGTCCTATTTACTCTATTAGATAAGAAGTCTAGTTACATATGCTTTGAAAGGAACATCGTCCCACAGGGTAACGTAACAACGAGATGTGGAAGATTATGAGCCTGAGACCCAAAAAGCACTCCAAGAATAGGACTCATTGCTGGAAATACATTAGATTGAATTTTTCAAAAGCTTTAAACTGCACCCATATGAATAAAAGTTTTTTTTTTTCTTCCTAATAATGGATCAAAACTTTTTAGGCAAGGAATATAATTTCCCAGGAAGAAGGAATATTGCTGGGAATCCACTCATGTTTTGGTGAATCAGTACTTACACAGTCTGTTTGAGAAAGTAGTGCTTTTTTATATAAATAAACAGGTCATTTGGGAAAGTGAAGAGTTCTAAAATTTTAGTAGTGTTATATTTATGAGTCAAATATGCTTTAGTATATGGATGTATGTGTTAAAACTGGTCTTATAGTAAGTGTTGTAATTAAATATTTAATGTGCCAATGAGAATTTTATTTCTCTCCTTAGTATATTGTCATTAAAGTTAATTTAAAGTTGCTAAACAATTTGAAGACTTTTTGTTTTTCTGCGCATCTATGGAGGATGTGTGCCATAGCATTAAAGCAACAAGTGTGGACATTATTTTAATACATATTTTATAAATTGAATTGTATGTTATAGTACCATTTTTGCACTTCAAGTTTAACTACATGTTCCCTCACTTTATTTATTTTTACAGAAGTAAAAAATGCTCTCACAATACCAAGAAGAGGTATGCTATGGTTTAAATTGTGTCCCTCCAAAAAAAGACATGTTAGAGTCCTAACTCCTGGTACCTTAGAATGTGACTGTATTTGGAGACAAGGTTTTTAAAGAGGTAATTCAGTTAAAATTCTATTACCAGAGTGAGTTCCAAGCAAATATAACAGGTGTCCTTATTAAAAGGGCAAATTTGGACACAGAGACACATAGAGAAGGAGGATGATGTGACTGCACAGGGAGAATAATATCTACAAAACAAGGAACACCGGGGGCTACCAGATGGTAAAAGAGAGGCATGGAATAGATTCTTGCCCACAGACCAGAGGGAACCAACAGTGTGGACATCTTGATTTTGGACTCCCAGCCTTGAGAACTATGTGACAATAAATTTCTGTTATTTAAGCTACCTACATTTTTGCAATTAGATAAGGTCGCTCCAGGAAAGTAATACTAGATTTTTGTCCAAATCACTCTCAAGATGATGTATGAGTTCTCCACAGATCATCTTGGGGAATGACTTAATATTATTGTTACTGAGAAGTGTAGTAGAGGATAATTAGCTTCAGAGTTTATTATCATGCAGGAATGTTCTGAATTGGGATAAATATAAACAAAAATGTGTATTTACTCTCTGTGTGAAGCTTTCCCAGTAGAGAAAAAAGTCTAACCCATGAAAAAATAGCAAAAGTGATGAGAAAATGTGATTGTATAATGTTTAATGAATGAGAAAAATGTGATCGTATAATGTGTAATGAATGTGGAAGTTCCTCTGTAGGAACGTGGCTCTAAGATTCCTGTCACCCTCTGGTGTACAAATCCTGAGTAATGCTCATCCTCTGAGTTTAAAAGAGAGTGGTAAATATGATGGGATTTCATAAATATGATGGGATTTCACTATTATGATTATGTTACATTAGAGAGCAAAAGGGATTTTGCAAATAAATTTAAGTTTCCTAATCAGTTACTTTTGAGTTACTCAAATTGGAAATCTTAGTCAGTGTGTCTGACATAATCAGGTGAGTTCTTAAATGTAGTTTAAGAGATTATGAGCAAGACACATTTTCCTGCTGGCCTTGAAAGAGCAAAATTTCCATGTTGTAGATAGGACTACATAACAGGAAACGGTGGCTAGCCTCTAGGTACAAAGAATGGCTGTCAGTTGATAGCTTACAAGAAATTTAGAAACTTTGTTCCACTAAAATGCAAGAAACTGAATTATACCAACAACCTAATGAGCTTGGAAGATAACCTTGAGACTGAGATGAGCTCATAATGCTGGTGGACACCTTGATTTTAGCCTATGAGACTCTAAGCATAAAACCCAGTTCTGCTGAGGTTAGTCTTCTGATCTAGGGGACTATCAGATAAACAGATGATGTTATAAATTGCTAAGCTTGTGGTAATTTGTTACATTGCCAGAGAAAGCCAAGAAATGCACTTACAATGCATATAAAGTGGTATACTCATATTCTAAGAAAGATCATGAATAATTAAATAGGCATACTGTAAACTCTAGGGTAACTACCAAACACAATTTTAAAAAGTAAAAAAAAATTAATCCAATAATGGAGAAAAATAAGGAATAAAATATACTTCATTAGTCCACAGAAAGGCAGAAACCAAACAAAACAGATGGCACTAATAGAAAAACATCCAGCAAATTGACAGATTTTTTTTAACTGCATCAATAACTACATTAACGCATGCAATCTTAACACATCAATAAAAAGACAGATATTTTCAAGTCGGATAAAAAAGAAAGATCCAACTATCTGCTATCTACAAGAACTCATTTAAATATAAAGATATAAATAAGTTAAAGGATAAAAATGCCACTCCAGTATAATAAAAAGAAAGGTAGAATATTTACATTTATATGAGGAAATATAGACTTCATAACAAGAAATATTACTAGGACTAGAGAGATTCATTGCACAATAATAAAGAAATCAATTTTCCACAAGGACCTAACAATCCTAAAAGTAAGAGAAAACTAACAAAATAATTTCAAAATGTAGCACACAAAACTGATAGAATTATGAGCAGAAGTAGATAATTCTATAATTATATTTGCACATATCAGAATTAATCTTTTAGTAATTAATAAAACAAGTACATAAAAATCAATATGGCAACAGAAACTCTGAGCCACCCCACCAACCAGTTACAGTTGTATTCTTTTTTTTTTTTTTTTTTTTTTTTTTGTTGAGACGGAGTCTCGCTCTGTTGCCCAGGCTGGAGTGCAGTGGCACAATCTCAGCTCACTGCAACCTCCGCCTCCCTGGTTCAAGCAATTCTCCTGCCTCAGCCTCCTGAGTAGCTGGGATTACAGGCACCCGCCACCACACCCAGCTAATTTTTATATTTTTACTAGAGATGGGGTTTCACCATGTTGGTCAGGCTGGTCTTGAACCCCTGACCTCGTGATCCACCCACCTCAGCCTCCCAAAGTGCTGGGATTACAGGCGTGAGCCACCGCGCCCAGTCCCCAGTTACAGTTGTATTCTTGGGGGACTGGTACACATAGGGGGATGGTTCCAGGACCCCTGTGGATGCCGAAATCTGCAGATGCTTAAGTCCCTTATACAAAATGGCATAGTACTAGCTGGCAAGGGTAGGAGAGAGGTGGAGATTGGTTAATTGGTAGAAAATTACGGCTAGATAGGAGGAATACATTCTAGTGTTCTATAGCCCTGTAAGGTGAACATGGTTAATAATAATTTATGGTATATTTTCAAGTAGGTAGAATAGATAATTTTGAATGCTCCCAACACAAAGAAATGGTGACGGTTTGAGAAGATAGATCCGCTAATTACACTAGTTTGATCATTACATATTGTATACATATATAAAAATATGCTGTACCCGATAAATATGTATAATTATATATAAATTTTTAAATTTATATATATAATGATGATGATATATATGTAATGATAAATAATAAATAAAATTGTAATACGATTTTTTATTATTTGTAAATTATGTGCTATACAACTATTATATCTGTAAAATTTGTAATAAATACATACATGTGTAAACTATTTTTTTCCCCCAGAGAACTGGTTGTTCCATATTTAACAGAACATCACTGGTGGAGCTCATGCATGGTATGGTATGTTAATAAAATGTTTTATGTTTTTTTTAATAAAATTTATGCACAACTTCCTATATATGTTAAATCATCTCTAAATTACTTATAACGCTTAAAACAATATAAATAGTTGTTATATTGTTTTTTATTTGTATTACTTATGTTGTAGTATGGCTATTTTTGTTATTTTTAATATTTTTGATCTGTGATTGAACACAGTTGCAGAACCCATCATTATGAAGAATAGCTATATTTAACATACACAGATTCTACCCAACAACAGCTAAATACAGATTTTTTTTAAGTTGATGTAGAGCATTCATCCAACAGCCCTTTTTCTGGGTCATTAAAAAAACTTAAAAATAAACTATACTGTGTTTTCTCAGATTAAAGCACATTAAACCAAAAGTAAATAACAGGAAAATATCTAGAAAGTGCTCAAATATTTGAAATTAAACAACATACATGTAAATAACCCTGTTTCAAAGAAGAGATTATGAGGGAAATTAGAAAATATTTTAAATTGAATTAAAATGATGATATAACATATCTTTATTTTGTGGAGTTATCATTATTGGAAAGCATTAAAGGTTTCTATAAGAGAGAAATACTCGTCTTAATTCACTGATCTAAGCTTCCACATTAAGAAACTAGAGAAACAAAAGCAAATTAAACTCAAGGCAAGAATAATTAAGACAATAACAAATATAAGAGTAGAAGCTATTGAAATCGAGTATAGAAAAATAAAGAACAATAATTAATAAAACCTGATTCTTTGAAAAAATTAATAAAATTGATAAACCTCTCACCATACTGACTAAAAATGAGAAAAAACAAATTAAAAATATCAGGAATGAAATTAAGTATATCACTACCACATAGAGAGTAAAAAAAAAAAATAGAGAGTATTACAAACAGCTCTGTGGCCATGAATTTGATAATTTTTGTGAAATAGACAAATTCTCAAAAGAAGAAGTGGGAAATTTTACATTAAAATAGATACAAGAATAGCATAAATTGAGTTTATACTTAAATGCACATTTACATAAATTTCCCGGTTTTGATGGGAAATTCTACCTAATCTTACAAAACATTTAAAGTAGAAATAACACCAATTCAGCAAAAGTGCAGAATACAGATGAGGAGGAAAACAATGGCAAAATCACTTTTATGAGGCCAGAATCTCCCTGATAACAAAAACGTGTGAAGACATAAAAGAAATAAAAATATAGATAAGTATCTGTCATGAATATTGGCACATATTACCTTAAACAAATTATTAGCAATTTAAAACAAACAATATTATGACCAAGTATAGTTTATTTAAGGAATGTATAATTTTACTTCTTAAATTTAAATCTTGCCAGGTTTGGGAAGATTTTTCCTGGTGTTATTTAAATGTTTTATATGACCAGTTTTACTCCCTTTTCTCTTTCTGAGATTTACTGTCATTATATACCATATATATGTGATGATATATGTATAGTACTAAAACATTATTGATATTAATGTAATATATATAAACATATGTCGATTTTACATTATGTATGTGTCAATTATATAATGTCAATACATTTTTATACACACACATATGCCAACTGTACATACTCATACTGTCACACTCTTGATATTGCCCTAAGGATCTCTGAGGCTGTTAGTATTTTTCAATCTTTTTTCTATCCCTGTTCTTAAAATTGGAAAATTTCACTTAATCTATGTTCTCGTTCACCATTTTTTTCCTCACCATTCTACTATAAAGTCTTTCCAGTGGATCTTTTTATCTCAACCATTATATGTGTCAATTCTAAAACTGATGTTTGCTTTCGTTTTTATATATTTGATTTTTCTTTGGAGATATTCTTGCCTTTATTATATTTCTCATGACCTAGTTTTATATTTGATTTTTCTTTGGAGATATTCTTTCCTTTATTATGAGTATATTTTTCATGACCTAATTGACCATAGTTAAATAAAATTCTATAATGTCCTTTTGTGATAATTTTAACAGCTAGGTCATCCACAGGTTGGCATTTGTCAATTTTTATTTCCCCTGAGAATAGGTCATATTTTCCTAGCTTATGCCTATAAGTAATTTCGGAGTATATTTTGAACAATAGGAAAATTACGTGTGGAGACTGGATTCTGTTATATACTTCTGAAGAATGTTGTAGTGCTTGTTTAGTAGGACTGTAAATTGGACAAAGTCTCTGAGACCTCAGGCCAAATTGTTAGCAATCTACTTCATACATGTAGAACTCCAGGACTCGTTAGATATTAGGATAAAATGTATTAACTGAATTTGAAACTTTTATTTTTTGAATTTTGTTTATGGGGATCCCCGTTCACTTTTCTTTGAGTGTGTCTTTCATTGTTTTTCAAGGGCAGAAAAAAACTGGCCAGTTAATTTTTTAAAATCAAAGGTTAGCCATTCAGCAACTCTGTCATGAACTGCACAGTCCTCAGGGCAAAGGGGAGCTCCCTGTGTGCCAGTTGCATCTTCTATGTTTTTATCACTCTCTAAATTCTGCCAATTTTTCAGTCTTCAGAGTAATCAGTTAGCATTTTTCTCATTTGTTTAAGAGTGAATAATTGATATGTGTGAGAGGGTGAATTTCTCTAGAATCTTACACCTTCCTTCAGTACATAGAGAAGTATTTGGATTTATGTGTGTGGTTTTGCTGTTTTTAATAAAAATGTAATGGATTACCTTTTTAAAAATGTATAGTTTGCACTTTGTATATAGTTCTTTTACAGTGAAAAGTTTTTTCTTTGTTTAATTTTCAAATTACATTGCTAATGCTGTTTTATTCACACATTGTTGACTATTGCCAAGGGACCAAAAAAATGCATAACCACCATATTTTCCACATGATTTCAGTATATCACATGGCATATTTATTTAATCTTTTTCACTAGTGAATCACTATTTTTCCTCAAGGTACCAACTGGCCCAGTGAGGCTAGTAATGTTAGGTGATTTTATAGGCTATGAGATTAAGGGTAAGAAAGAAGAGCTTGTAATACAATAATAAAGAACATGAGAATACTGAAGTTAAAATGAAAAAAAAAAAAAGGTAGTCAAAAAAGTAGTCTTCTAAAGGAAGTTTTCTGAGTTACTTTGGTTTCCCAGCTTAAGAGACTGCAGCCTACACTTCACTGAAACATTAGCATTAAAACTTTCTTGTGTCTTTCTTTGAATACTGACTTTATGGTATTGAATCTGATTCCTTTTACCTTTCTGCATTCTCTTTTACCTTAGACTAGTTTTATCATTTTATAATTATGTTTTCCAGAGCTTAAATTTGTCACAAACATTTTGTTTTGTGTTTCTTATAAGGTCATATCTATTAATGCTATATCAAGATAAATAATGAATGAATATGATCAATATCTTGGTCCAAAACCACAAAGACACTCTTTGCCTACAGGGTCTTTCAAGTAATAATTGAATAGATCTGGGCGCAGGTTTTTGAATATAGTGGTGAAAATCCTTATATACCCTGAGTATAGTGGGTGAAAACCTTTTATCACTTGAAGACAAATATCTTTGACCTGGAAATTGTGGTAATAACAACCTCTTTAATGAACTCCCTTCTAGAAGCATGTTCTTTGATTGTTACAAGTTTATGTTAAATAATAATGAATAATGTGTTGAAAGGGTTCTGGAAGAAGATACATTGTAAATAAGTTGATATTATATAGTGTATTATTTTAAAATTTTACACATTTACTGGAGCTGGAGACATTATTTTACTTGCTCTCATACTGCTGGCAGGCATCATGAACTCAAGAAAATTTCCAAGATTCTGTAAGCAAACGGTTTTCCATTTTCTTTCAATTAATCTAGCATTCCTGGGAAGCCATAAGGCTTATCTACTAGCTAATAAAGGGGCCCCTGGTAGTGATACCACAATCTATATCAACATTTTCAGATAATCCTTGACTATTCTCTGTAATAACTGATGCTTGTCTACTTTCCTAAAATTAGTTCCAGCAGAAATGCCCTTCCTCCCATTTTTTATTCATAATGTCAGCTACTTTTATAACAATTGCATTTGGAATATATTCATCTTCTTATAAAAAGAAAATTTACCACCTATTGTTGAATGTAAGACAGCAAGGAGGTTTGATGGTATTCAAAGACCATATCGTGCTTCTTTTGAGATGTCATTGCCATCAGAAAATAATGTGAATAGTTTGAAAAGGGCTGCTGAAAAACCTCTAGTCTGTTACTGAAATGTAGTTTATCTCTATGCTCATATTCATTTTCATAAAGAGAGCTGAAAGTTGAAAAAACTTAATACTTGGATTTCATGCTTCTATAAGAAATATAAATATATAACTTAAAAACTTTTCAAATATTGACATTCTGAAAATACGTTATGATAAATTTTAAGCATGGTTATGAAAATAATTCAGAAGAATTATATCCTAATTATATCCTATACATGATTTTTCAATGTGTTGCATTTTTACAGTGAGAAGAATAGATACAAAATGGTATGAAAAAAGTTTCAATCTTACTTTATCTAAAAGGCAGTTTTCAGTCCATCAAAATGATAGGGGAAAAGTTCTAGAGTACTTTAGATGTATTTCCAGAAATATAACTATATAAAATAATATTTTATTTATCTTGCTTGTTTTATTCATCAGATTAATGAATGAAAGAACTAATATATACACTTAAAAAAGTAAGATATTAACTTATGGCTATGAATATAAAGTTTTTCTAAATAACATGTGATTATTTTTGTGCCTTGTGAATTAACTTTCTCCAAAGCACATTCTAAGGAGAAAACAAATAGTACTTATAGGATTCTTCTTGTCCATAATAACAGCATAATCTTATAAAAACTAGATTGTTTATAATAAATATGATTTGATTTTTTAATAAAGTTCCAGATATCATTGGATACAACTGCTTCCATTCTAGGTTCCAATAATCTGTTGTGCATCTATTAAAACACAATGCATTGTAAATTAGTGAAATGATTTAAAGTGGATTGGAAAAATGAAGTCAAATTTCTTAGTATGTGTTACAAATCAAAACAAGTCTCTTTACCTTTTGGTATTTTTAGAAACTATGTTAATGTAAAATGGGAAAAGAGTTTATAAGAATTCTAAGGAAATGGGTAATATAAATATTTTGAAGTTCTTACACAATTTGAAAAACATTAGCATATTTGTAACCACAAATGGCTGGTGGATATTCAAGGTAATCACCAAGAAAAATAAGTCAAAAGTGGAGTGAGGAAATAAACAAGACTGTTTATTACTTCCAAACTCTGTCATTACTTATACCTTAGACACAGCAGTACTTAGCGTCTCAAGTATCAGGTGACTTTCTTAAATCTTTTAAGATGTGACCGACCATTAACTTTATAAGCTTTTCACATTTTATTCTCATCTTAACCCATCTTTGCTGCCTGCAAAAGGCGTATAAGAATAATTTAAAAGCCATGAAATCAGCAAATTTTAACACTCCTACATTTTAATTGTCGAAGTGAAGTGTAATACTAATAGAAAATGTTTTGAGGCTACTGCAGTCCATTCTAATTTAGACCATAATAAGACACTGACTCTTCTTTTATTTATTTTATTTTATGTTATTTTATTTTAATTTTTGAGTCAGAGTCTCACTCTGTCAGCCACGCTGGAGTGCAGTGCCGTGATCTCAGCACACTGCAACCTCCACCTCCCGGGCCCAAGTGATTCTCCCACCTCAGAGTCCCGAGTAGCTGGGACTACAGGCGCATGCCACCACACTAGGCTAATTTTTGTGTTTTTAGTAGAGACAGGATTTCACCATGTTGGCCAGGCTGGTCTCGTGATCCGCCTGCCTAGACCTCTGAAAGTGCTGGGATTACAGGCGTGAGCCACCGCTCCTGGCTGACTCTTCTCTTTAAATATCTCTTTTTTTCACCCCTTCGACTCCATTTTAACTATCATCAACATAAAATGAAATACTATAGACTCCTTATGTATCTAATGAAATAACTGCTTAAGTGATTTTCCTCTCTCTACATAAATATCTACATACTTCTTTGACCATTAACCCATATAGAAAACTATTTATGAGTAATATAGCAATATATGCCTGATTTATTATTTTAAAAGCATACAAAATGGAAATCTAAAAGACAAAACAACCTAAAGACTCTATTTTTTTTATTTCCTCCTATTATATGAGCTTGCATACTGTCCTTTTTAGATCACTGCCCTCCACTGTGGGCAGAGTGCTTTATTTTACAAATAATCATGTTGTTTGCTTACTTACTTGAAGTTTTTAAATAATTTCTGAATGTCCATAGAATAAAGGCCCACATCCTTAACATAGCCACAAAGCCCAGCAATATTTGACTCAGTCAAAGCTCTTTAGCATTCTCTTTTCTCTCTCTGTGCCTTTCAGTGCATTCTAGCCCCAGTGGCTTCTGTCTGTTTCTTGGCCCTTTTCATGTTACCATCTACTACAAGGCCTCCATCCATTCTGTTTCTTTTTCTTGGAAGCTGCAACCCCTATTCCACACACAGCTTCATGTAATCTTGCTCTCATCTAATAACATGGGCTCATGTTTCAGATCCCAATTCAAATGCCAATTGCTCACAGTTGCCTTTCCTGTCACCAGGAAATGGCAAGGCCACTGTCCCTAGTTACTGTATATCACTATACTCTGTTGTTTTAACTTTGCTTTATAATATAATCTCTATTTAAATAAAAGGTTTGTGATAGCACAGATTTTAAATTTAGTTGGTTTACTACTGTATCCCAAATGATTAGAAAAGTATCTGGCATAAGTTAGGTGCTCAGTACATATGTTTTGCATAAATGGCTAAATCTTGCTAGTATTTACATATATGTTTGTGTTTATTTGCCTAATGTCTATTTCCTACTGGAGGTTGTACACTATGACCGCAAGGCCCCATTTGTGATGGTCTCCACCACATTCCAGCAGAGTGTGTGTCACTTAGTAAAGTTCAAACAAATTATTGCTACAGTTGCTGCCCTCTCCTCCCTGCAGACCAAGAATAAACTTAGGATACAGCTTATAGTCTTAAAGCGATCTAAAAGGCAAAGTAAATGGAAAAATATTAATTTTTCTGTGTTAACTTCCAAATTAAAAAGGTGATTTGTGGGGCAGAGGAACAAATTATCTCGGACATCAACTGCAACTCTTGGTAGGAATGTAAATTAGTTCAAGCACTGTAGAAAGCAGTTTGGAGATTTCTCAAGGAACTTAAAACAGACCTACCATTCAACCCAGCAATTCCATTACTGGGTATATATCCAAAAAAAAACAAATTGTTCTACCAAAAAGACATATGAACTCGTATGTTTATTGCAGCACTCTTAACAATAGCAAAGACATGGAATCAACCTAGGAGCCCATCAATGACAGATTGCATAAAGAAAATATGGTACACAGTATCATAGGATACTATGCAGCCATAAGAGAAGAATGAAATTATGTCCTTTGCAACAACATGGATGTAGCTGGAAGCCATATCCTAAGTGAATTAGCACAGGAATAGAAAACCAAATACTGCATTTTCTCACTTCTAAATGGGAGCTAAACGTTGTGTACTCAGGGACATAAAGATGGCAACAGTAGACACTGGGGACTACATTCAGGGGCAAGGGTAGAAAAATTAACTGCTAGGTACTATGTTCAGTGCCTGGGTGATGGGATCATTTGTACCCCAAACCTTAGCGTCACAAAATATACCCAGGTAACAAACTTGCACATGTACCCCCTGAATATAAAATAAAAGTTGAAAAAGAAAAAAAAAAACATTGACAGAACTTTGAGAAATAGCTTAAGTTGAAACAAAGAATAACTTGTAAGCAGTAATGAAAACATTTAAAGAACTGTACTACAGTATAAACCTACAGCAAAAGCAAGGAAAGATACTCATAACAGAAAACAAAAGTACCTTGTCTATAAAATGCCAGTTGGGAAGTCATCAACTTTTTTTTTTTTTTTTTTTTTTTTGAGACAGAGTCTCACTCTGTCGCCCAGGCTGGAGTGAAGTGGTGAGATCTCGGCTCACTGCAAGCTCCGCTTCCCGGGTTCACGCCATTCTCCTGCCTCAGCCTCCCAAGTAGCTGGGACTACAGGCGCCCGTCACCACGCCCGGCTGATTTTTTTTTTTGTATTTTTAGTAGAGACGGGGTTTCACCATGTTAGCCAGGATGGTCTCAATCAATCTCCTGATCTCGTGATCCGCTTGCCTCGGCGTCCCAAAGTGCCGGGATTACAGGCGTGAGTCACGGCGCCTGGTGCAGTCATCAACATTTTTTTATCCTCCTTGCTTTGCATCCATCTGAAAAGTCACTTGAAATAAAGTTTTAACATAAATGAAGACAAAAAAAGAAAAACACTGTATTGGAAAACCTAAAGGCTGTCTTGCAAATGACAAAAAAATTTCACTAGGCACAGTAAATGAGACAAAATTTAAATAAAGAGAATAGAAACTGACTTACAAACGATGTGGCAGTGTCTGATAGAAATTCACTTTTACGCTACTTTGAAGATTGGAGTATTTTAGGTAGCAGGATGGTAAAGAGACGGAAAAGTTCACTCTAAACACTTTTTGTAGATAGGACTCAGTAATGGAGCAGTGCACCAATAGTGCAAGGTCAATGTTGTCACACAATCAAAGAGAAAGCCAAATGACACTCTTATTCCTTCAGTGCACTAGGGCTTAGCATGTCTCCTACATGGGGCATTAACATTAGGAGAAAGACTAGAAATATAACATGTCCCCAGAGTAGAGAACAGGTTAAGGCAAATCCGCATATAGAAAAGTTGGCACAGGCAAAATTTCTTCACCAAATGCAGGTATATAGATAGACAGCTGCTTGCAAAAAAATAATAATAATAAGTAAATAGATGAAGAGAATTCCTCAAATCTCAGAACTTATTTTTGTGGCATAGAAAAGGACAGAACTAACAAAAACAAAACTCAGGACTTTAAAATTACACAGTATTATAAGGAGAAAAACATATGCTCAGAAAGTTTAGAAGCATAATATGCATTAGAAAAAATACATGTAATAGAGGAAGAGGTATAAGTTTCAGTTGGCATCTGAATAGATTTTATGCAAATTTGTACTATATGATACAAAAGATGAAAAGAGAAAAAAACTTAAAAAAATTTCTTCTACCACTTAAAAATATGTATTGAGCACCTATCAAATTTTAGACATTGTAAGTGCTAGGTTTAAATAATATACATCATAAACATGCCCTTTGTCTTTATGAAACTTATAGTCTAATGAAATACATTAACAAACAAATGTACAATAACGATTCAATGCTTATAATCCTTTGATAAAAATTTCTTTTTAAATTGAAATATAAGAACTACAGAAAAAAATGGTTCATAGAAACTTTTAAGAAAGAGATGCACATGAAAAGTTCTGAAAGCAAGAGAGGGCTCCATATGTTCAAGACACTGAAATAAAATTCAGAATGGGCGGACTGCAGCATTTAAGAGGGAAATGATAAAATACAAAGCTGGAGAGTCACAAAGGGATTATTGATGCATGCCTTTGAATGCCAAGATAAGGTATATAACGCTATCGCAAGAAAAGTAAAAAGTTCTTTGAGGATTTTGCATAGGGAACCGTATTACTTTGCAGACATTAGAATGGAATGAGAAAAGACTTAAATGTAAACAAGAAGACTCGTGAGGTAATGTTACTGTATTCCTGGAAAGAGATGGTATTGACCTGGACAGCAGTAGTTGAGGGAAATGAAGACAGTGTAGATTTAGACAATATTTAACATGTGGCAGTATCAGAACTTTGTACTTGGTTGAATATAAATAGTGAAGTGAATAATGATTTAGGAATGATTTCTTTTGATTAGGGGCTTTGGGCATAGATAGGGAACCCAGAAGGATAAGCAGATTTGGAGAGGGAAGATCATGCTTAATTTTGGACTTGCTGATTTTAAGAGTTGAATGGGAATAATCAGTTGAATGTGAAAGACAGAGGAGAGACTGGTTGAGACATTGGGATGTTTAAAATAATTAGCTGACAATAATTGAAATATAGAAACAGATGTGGTTTTTGTATTTGAATATTTCAAATGGCAAAAGAAGAAATAAATATCTTCATTTGATAAAAAAAATAAGAGCCCATAAATAAGACTGTAAGAGGATCTAAGAGACATTAGGAAAAGTGCGAAAAGCCTGAAAAGTGTGATACATGAAAGCCAAAGGGAATGAGGATCATAAATGTTACTAGTTCAGGTAATTCTGAGAATGTATGCATGAGATAATCTAAAAGGACTGCATTGTGATCCTCCTGGATCATGGATTGCTAGTTACAGCAAAGCCTACTGTAACCTGGTGTATGTGTGTGTGTGTGTGTGTGTGTGATATGTAGATATATAGTATATTTTAATCTAAATATAATTATATATAATTAAACAGATAAAATGTATTTATTTATATAGATTAAAATAGGGAAATACAGATAAATGTAGGAAAATAAGATAAATCCAGGGTATAATTAGTGCACAAAAATTTGTGAATTTTTTTCTTTTTAATGAGCTGCAAATTTGGTTCTGAGCCAAAGACCAAATCAAACAAAACAATATAATGAGATATATAATGAGTCCATTAGTTAGAAACATAAAAGTGGTACAAAGGAAATATATGTAAATATATAGGTATATGTTTTAAAATACTTTATATTTTAATTTTTATAAAATATTACATAATATTTATATGTACATTTTATATTTATGCAGTATATTATCATCATTCTTATTTTTAGAGATGGAATATCTCACTCTGTTACCCAGGCTGGAAGTCCTTGGCTCAAGAGCCCCTCCCACCTCAGCCTTCTGAGTAGCTAGCTCTACAGGTGTGCATAAACACACCCATCTAATTTTTAAAATTTTTGTAGAGACAAAGTCTTGCTACATTGCCTAGGCTAATCTCGAACTCCTGGCTTCAATTGATCCTCCTGCTTCAGCCTCCTACAATGCTGGGATTATAGACTTGGCGTCACCATGCCTGGACGTTCACATAGTATATATTGTATTTATATAACATACATCATATATCTATATAATATAATAAATTAAATAATATACATTTATTTCATTTATATTTATACATTTCAAAATTTATTTTTGGTTTTGAAACTTGATGTGTTATAGCATATAACAACAAAACACAATTTTTTAAATAATATCCCTCACTTTTAAAAATAGGCTGAGGAAGCAATTTTATTTGAACAGGTGAGATAGTTTAGTGCAGATTGGCATCATTCTTAATCTGGCTTTTCCCAAAAGTAAAAATTTGAAATATGTAGATAAAGGAATAGACGTCCTATATTTTGAAAAATGCTTTTTGACATTATCTGTCTCTCTTGAGACTTTACAAGAGTCTGGTAGCTGAGATTAAATATTATGTTTTTTGGTAAGAATGTGGAGTGTGGTTATGTAAGGTTTGTAATTAAGGGTATATTCACATAAATTGGTAGTAAACAGAAAGAAAAGAGAGGTAGGCATATTCTTAAACAAACTCAGGAGGCTTACATTTATGTGCAAATGACTGACGAACTCTGACTTTGCATAAATTTGAACCCAAAGAGCATCTCTGGACACAGCAGTCTTCAGAAATAATTATGAATAATTGAGATCTTAACAGTCTATATTACAGAATTCACCCATATAATTGTAGTAATTGTGGTTTACAGTTTTTTCATAGTAGATAATTTCCATTGCTCTCCAAGGATGTCCAAACAACACCATTTCCTACTAAACTTGAGCTTATCTGCCCAAATTTACCTATTTGTTAGAAAATGTTTATCTAAATAAATCTATGCTTTAAGCTGTTTTAGAGATTTGCATACCTAAGTCAGTAACTTTTAAATAATGTTTGCCAAGTTGTTTATATTATTATTGAGTCATCTATTGGGGAATCCTTAGGGAGTTAGCCTGTTGTCCAATGAAATCATTTTTGCATATGACAATACAATTATGTCATAAACTTGGAAAAAATGTGCGTATTCTCAGTAAAAGGCTGGCATGCATCCAGCTCATCCAAAATGAGCATTGAGTAATCACAGTAAAAATTAAACACAGGAGGTTTCCAAAATGTGTACTCTTTCATATTCACTTACCATGATCATTTAATCTGTCAGGACACTATACCTGCAGGCACTGATGCTCCGTTACTGTTAAAGTGCAAGTCTTAGAAAAGTGTTATTAACTAGCATCATAAAAATTATTCTTAGAATTTAGATGTAACCAGGTCTATTTTACACAGTTGAAATGGGTAAAATTCAATGAAAGTTGAAAACAATCTCATTTTTTCCCTGATAGGTGGTTTTAGCAGGTGAAGGTGAAAGTTAGAGTTAATAATGGAATACTCATGTTGAAAGACTCCTGACTCCTCATGGAAAACATAGGCTTCAGCCTTTTACAGTGTATTTATTGAACAGCCATATGTTTCAAACATCTGGAATAGATTCATGCCAAGGAATCATTCAAATTACCATACAGTTTTATTGCTATTTTCCACAAGCAATTCACCTGGACAAGACAGTAATTTCATTACTTAATTCATTTATTCCATTAAGAGCTGTAGTTTCTCTTTTGCATCAGTGACTCAGTGACTGGGCTGGGTGAAATTCTGGAGTTACGGCAGTTAGAAGACATTTTCTTAATTCTAATGATCAATGTATCTGTCTATAATTTCTTAGCCTACAGATCAATAAATTATATAAACTCATGATTTTGAGGTGATTGCTATGTACCAGGCATGTGCTCCTTTTATGTAAGATACTTAATAATTCTGTTAGTAACCCTTGAGAGGATATTATGTTTTGTGCACATTTTCTTGTTTGATAAATTGAGGTGTGGTGAGATTGAGTAAAATTTTCCCAAGTTCACATAACTAGCAAATGTCAAAGCAGCGATGAAAACTGAATAGTCAGACTGCAGAGTGTTCACAATTTATCTACTGTCATACATATTATTTGAGGGCAAACCAAATAGAGCCTGGAACTCTGAAATATTACCCCAAGACTTATTCAGGCAAAATAATGTAACAACATATTCCCAAATTTGAGAAACAGGATTTAAGTTTGTACCTTTGGATCTGGCAATTCTTAGCATAGCAACTTTAAGTGTGTTGTTCAATTTTTGAGTTTTAATCCCATTTCTTATGACAATTTGATGGTACAATGTCCAAAGCAGTGATTTTATAGGTAGGCGAGGTGGCTTTGGGTTCCAAATAAATTCCAGTTCAGTTCTAATTCTATACCTTAAAGGAAACTGGGTCCTAATTAATATCTACTTTGGAAAAAAAATCCGTAGAGAAATGGGGGCTGCAAATGATTCAACATTGGCCAAAAACAAAAAAACACTGAAGTAGGAAATCAGAAGTCACCTAAGACAAACTTGTAACTGCTTATTTTGCTTCAGGATAGTCCTGCAAATGAGGGTAAAAGAGTCTATGCATTACCTCATCCATCCTGCAACAGGTGTCTACAAAACTCAAATTTTAGTTGAATTATTCTTCAGTCCATCTGAAGTCTGATATTGGGAGTTTTCTCCCAGGATATATTTCTATGCTTTTTGATGCTTACATTGGATTTCTCTTTAAGATGATGTAATATTAGTCTTCTATGAAGTTCAGAGATCTATACCATAGCTCAAAGCATTTTTCACCCTAGAGTACCAAATTAAAGATGAAAGGGGATGAAGAGAGAAATGCTCATTGAAATATAAATATTTCATCTTTATTAATTCTTAAAGCAGGTAAGATGAATTTTAAAAGGAAAAGGTGAAGTGTGTTATGTAAAATCTGGGTATTTCTGATGTGAATATTTTCCCCGCAGTTGGTAACTTCTGGGAAAAAAAAAGTCTGTGCAGGAAATTTTGTCATTTATGTTCCGAATCTTAACTGAGATGCGTCAGTTTGGGGTATCTTTTTAATTAGCTTAATACATTAGAATTATCTCAGATTGCAAAGGTTTTGTAAGAAAGTGTATTTCTTTCAAATTAACTTTCTTACAATTAATTTTGTAGAAAGATACTGAAAATGTTTACAGAAAATAAAAATCTACTATACATTTCCAGTGCTCTAGTCCTTTACCTTATTACAATTGCTTATTTTCCCTTTTATTACTAAAATTCTATTGAAGATCTGATAATAACCACAACAAAACACAAATATTTACAACACTACAATATAAAACTGATGCTCAACATCATTTGAAAAATTGGAATGATGTTCTAATTAAGCCACCAGATTTAAAAAAGAAAATGAAAAGGAACTCATTTGTGTTTCATTTAAGAAGCTGCCACTAAATTTCCTCTTGAAACTATCATCATGAAATGATATTGTAAATCACCCTTTCCACTGGCATACTCTGAAACCAGGTAAAAGACTACTATCCCTTTTCCCCTGCTTCCATCTATTTATAGATAGTCAACTACCAGGAAACAACTGTCGGGACACAGGTGCCAAACAGGAACAAAGTTTAAAATTCTCCTTTCAAGGTGTAACTCCTATAGTAGGCTTTACTGCACAAAAGAGAGGACAAGAACCAATATTATATTATATGTATAACTGTAGTTTTTCTAGTAGTGTCTGTATATCTTTAATGTCTGTATATCTTTACAATATTTTTGATTATTCATTTCATAATTAAAAAGATTAACCAAATATATTCATCATATTCATACTTATGAATTATATAGGTACTATTTTATTATATTACTTACATTATGAGGTAGGTACAAACTGTGAATTAAAGATCCCTGTTACATTGTTTGTTAATGACATAAAACTCTTCAGTAGTTTTAGTGAGATTAATTTGATTAAATTTATGCTGTAAATTGAAAATATTGATTGGATGGTTTGTGATACAATGGCTCCAATATTTGGTTGTAAGTTCATTTTATTTCTCTACATGGTTTTATCATCTGTCATAGTAAAAAATGATAGCCTATAAAGGCACAAAGATCTAAAGGGAAAAGGTAATTCATTGGTGCTACTTAATAAACTAGGCTACTTATTTTTTATTTCTTTCTATCTATTATCTAAAGTTTTACGTGCAAATCTGTTTAGAAAACTTGTGTAATTATGATAAAAAGGTTTACTTACCGAGTAAGTTAAACATATTGCATTTTTATGTTTTTAAGAAGCAGATTTAAAAATCACTGCAAAACCTAGGCCAGGCACGATGGCTCTCTCCTGTAATTCCAGCAGTTTGGGAGCCCGAGGCAGGAGGACTGCTTGAGAACAGGAGTTCCAGTATAACCTGGACAACATAGTGAGACGCCATCTCTGCAAAGAAAAGTAATAATTAAAATGTAAATAAATAAATAAAAATCATTGCAAACCTTTATTGTTAGATCCTTTTCTGGATGATTTTGAATAGATTAGAATCTTTTGTTTCTCAATTTAAATGCACAAATATGACTTTTTATAGAGAATACAGTTGCATAATTTTTGGTAACAAAGTCGTTTTGAAATGGAAAGATTACCAAGCATTTGCAAATGCTTGATGTCCCTCTTTAAAAAAGTTACTTTCTCATTTGTGATAAAAATGTCACTCTAATCTTAAAAGATTAGATGATTATTTTTATTTTTAATATATAATCTAGGAATTAAAGAGTGCTGAAAAAAAACCAGCCCATGTCACAGTGAGCCAAGATTGCGCCACTGCACTCCAGCCTGGGAAACAGAGTGAGACTCCGTCTCAAAAAAAAAAAAAAAAAAAAAAAAAATTGGCTCATGTCAAAAAAACTCAGAACCCAAAATGAACAAATGGAATGACAAAATAAGTGGTAGTATTGGATGTATTGGATAACACAGAATAAATAAATATCTATGAGTTCATACGGATATAAATAAATAATTGAATGAATAAAAAAATAAGAGATAAGGGACAGCTTTCTTACAGAACAATTCCAATTCATAATATAAACGTAATGAGGGAAATCTGAAATCATTATGTGTAGGACACAGTGATAATTGTTGCCAGCAAAATCTGCTGATGAATGACCAAGTCAGTATGCAAAATGGGAGGAATAAAGAAAGCCATATCTGTATTGTCTCAAAAGCCATATCTGTATTATTAATTTATTTAATTAATATTTAACCATTGCAAAGAAAAAAAGTTTTAACATTATGATGGAGAAACTTGGTAGGCACTGCCTTACCCAGGTGATCCAAATAAGCATCACCAGTAATACGACACGGTGATATAATGTGCCTGATAGAGGCGCAACATAACTTCTGTGTTATTTTAACAAAAATGCACAATATTCTAGTCAAGAGAAAACACTGGGCTAACCCAAACTGACTAAGGTTAATCAAAGATGTCAAGATCATGAAAGGGAAGGAAAGGATTAGGAGCTGTTAAAGATGAGAGAAGACTAAGGAGATATGAAAAATTAAATGCAATGTGAAATTCTTGATTGGATGCTGGAACATAGGACAAAATATAAAAATATATTAGGAGAAAAATGGTGAAATTCAAATAAAGCCTATAGCTTAGTTAATAATATTATTGTATTAATGTTGATTTCGTTGTCTTAAATATACTATGGCTGTATAACATATTAGCTTAGGGAAAGTGAAGTAAAGGGTGTACATGAACTTTCTGTACCATATTTTCAACTTATATTTTCAATATTATATGAGTCTGAAATTATTTCCAAGTGGAAATTTAAGAAAAGTGTATGTTCTGAGTAGAATATGAATGACAGCTACTTGTTAATACAGAAAAGGACAGCAAATTTGGAGCATGTGTCTTTGCTCAAGGAAAAATAAGACCACATCTCATTCTAAGTTTAACAGTGCTTTAAGAACTTTACCAAGAGACATCAGTAAAATTTGTGCTGTACAAAGAATTTTCATGGTTAGCCCCACCTAATTTCATAGTACTATAAAAATTGCTGTATTTAATAACTTCTGTTTCTATAAACTTCAACACTTTCCATGGCAACCACTAACACTTTGTACCCCTCTGACTTCATCTTTATTCTTGTAATGGCTTGTCTTCTAATAATTTCACATGTGTTATAATCTTTGCATTGTTAACCCAGAGTTATTTTATTTTATTCAATGCATTCTATTTATAGTTACAAGCACCCAGTTTTTCTCATACAAGCGTTATTAATGAAATAATTTACGGTTGAAAATATATTTCCATTGTTAATCTTCCTTCTAGTGCTTGCAAAATGTAGTTCTTTGTTATACCTGCACGTTTATTCAACTATAGAGCAGACCTCTGAGAGTTCACGATTTGTACTAACACTTTTTTTTTTCTATTCTTTAGCCATGTTTTCTGATTATTTGGACAGTCTTTGCCCCCAAGTAACACATTGTCATTTGTCACCAGATTTTCTGACTATTATTTCAGTCACTATTATAATGGCAGAAAGATCAAGGGCTTACCCAAATACATAAGCTTTTTGTCTTTTGGTTTTGCTTAAGACATCACAAGTAAAAGTTCACTACTTTTTAAAAATCAGATTGCATGTCCTATGGCTTAGAAATTGGTGAATGAATCAAATTTCATAGGTTAGTTTTTCTGAGCTGGATGTTTGGTTTATAGATCCCACCTACTGCTTCATATAACCATTATCGTCTGTCTCCAACCATGCTAATATGCTCAGGGCAAGGGTCACTCCTAATCATATTCTTAATAACCTGAGGGGCTTGCTCCTCAGATCTAATTATATGTCATTGTTGTTTCCTAATGACAAGACTGAGGTAGAACTCACATTGGGAGCAGAAATATCACCTCAATCATTTTCTTCTCATTCTCTCCTGCTGGCATCATTCATATTATCTTAAATTAGAAACTTCCTTGAAAGAGAGCTTGCAAGCAAGTTGCTTCACCATTTCGTGAGATTTAGTCTTCTTAAATGAGATTATCCAATCTATAAACCTATTACTCGGGCATATGTTGTTCTCAGTGAATCCTGTTGTTAAACTCCTCAGGGCTGTGAAATTTTCATGCTTCCTTTGGGACACCTTTGCCCTCATGCCTGATTGGGGGACTTCACAAAGTGTAGGTAAGTAGTGTCAAAACTCAAATCAAATATTAACATATCTTAATGTTTTTCTTACTTTTTAAACATAAAGTAAATATAAGCTCTAATATTGTCCTTAGAAATTCCAGCGGATTGTCTTGCATACTTTCTCTAGGGAGTGCTCACATTCTTATTTGCAGAAAAATAGTTTAGAGTATGAACAGTCCAGGAAAGAAGGGTCATCTGTAATGCCATCAATCTAAGCAATAGAAAGAGGAATTTAAGTATGTCTAGAAGACACTCAGTGTTGGATTGGGATTTGGACTCATTAATTAGAAATTGAACAATATTTGTGATAAGGATTAATATATATAGCTAGATCTTAGAGCAATTATAATAAATAATAAAAAATATTATATTGTATATAATATAAATGAGATAATATATGTACAGTATTTTAATTATAAAATGTATATATTTAGTTAATAATCATATTTAAAATATGTAATCCATTTAACCTGCTATATAGCTAAGGTGGAGGTACAGCTATGACTATCTTAATTTTCCAGATGAGGAAGCCAGCACATAGGATGTTGAGAAAATACCCCAAATCTTAGAGCTAATGGGTGGCAGTGTCAGGACACTTTCTTTATACACTGGCTGCAGATCCCCTGCTGATAATAATATGCTTGGCTGGCTCTAGAACCTTCATAGATGATAGAAAGCAATTAGAGTAAATTAAACTAAATTTGGACAGACGTTTTCTTATTTGGGTAATGGAAAAATAAAGATAGATGAAAACATCCTGAGGACATAAAAGTTTAATGGTGGCTACTTTTTTCAAGAGAGGTTAATGAGTGGGGAAGAGAGGCATGAGGATTGAATTTGTTACTTTCTGTATAGTTTGATTTTTTTTTTTTTTTTTTTGAGACGGAGTCTCGCTGTCACCCAGTGTGGAGTGCAGTGGCGCGATTTCCACTCACTGCAACCTCTGCCTCCCGGGTTCAAGTGATTCTCCTGTCTCAGCCTCCCAAGAATCTGGGATTACAGGCATCCACCACCACTCCCAGCTAACTTTTTTGTATTTTTAGTAGAGATGGGGGTTTCACCAAGCTGGCCAGGCTGGTCTCGAACTCCTGACCTCAGGTGATCCACCTGTCTCGGCCTCCCAAAGTGCTGGGATTACAACGTGAGCCACTGTGCCAGGATCAATTTGATATTTTTAACTGATTGTCTACCTTCCTTTAATTCAGAGAAAATAAATTTAAGAGAAACAAATAATTTTAGCTTCTAAAAAAACATTTGATATAAATCCCTTCTTTTTTTATTATTATTATACTTTAAGTTTTAGGATACATGTGCACAATGTGCAGGTTTGTTACATATGTATACATGTGCCATGTTGGTGTGCTGCACCCATTAACTCGTCATTTAGCATTAGGTATATCTCCTAATGCTGTCCCTCCCCAACCCACCCCACAACAGTCCCCGGAGTGTGATGTTCCCCTTCCTGCGTCCATGTGTTCTCATGGTTCAATTCCTACCTATGAGTGAGAACATGCGGTGTTTGGTTTTTTTGTCCTTGCGATAGTTTACTGAGAATGATAAAGACTTGGAACCAACCCAAATGTCCAACAACGATAGACTGGATTAAGAAAATATGGCACCTACACACCATGGAATACTATGCAGCCATAAAAAATGATGAGTTCATGTCCTTTGTAGGGACATGGATGAAACTGGAAACCATCATTCTCAGTAAACTACCGCAAGGACAATCCCTTCTTATTTAACATAATTTTGAAAGTGCTATGTAGTAAAATAAGTCTTTCAAAACAACAAAGATAACCCTATTTAGGCAAATATTTACTATTTTCTGGATACATCATTACTTATCTTGAACCAAACAAAACAGACTTGAAAAAGTAGAAGTTATAATTTGTTAGCACAGCTAATTAAAAAATAAACTTCTTGAATAATTATCTTTGCCATATATCTAGAGTAATCGGTTATGAATTTTGGAGAAAAATTCTTTTTTCCCAGTAGCCATAAAAATGAGGGAGAGAAATAACTACAAATAAATTCAGCGAGAAATCTGTGGGACTTACTTGAAAAACAGAAGAAACCTTGACTAAGCTAGGGTCATAAAACAAAAGTAGAAAATGTGGAGAACTAGCCACTGTGAAAGTTGTTAGAATAAAAATGGTGTCACTTGTGTTAAAAACAAACAAATCAGCAAACTTGACAAATAGAGCTCAGGAAAGCCGTGAAGGGAGGGCTGTCATGAATAAATCACTGGTAACAAAAATGATCACAAATGACTGCAAAAATTGCAACCTTGCACAAAGGCCATCAAAATCTTAAACAAAGAAATACGCCTGTAAGGACAACTGCCCTGCAAGTGCCTGTTTAAGCTCAGATTGGTGCAATTCTTGTTATTCATCCTCGTAGCCAAGGACAATTATCTCAAAACAATTATGTGACCTTCCTCATTTTTTTTCTCTAAGAACTTTGTCTTTCATTACCTCCTTGAAAGCATACATAATTTATAATGGTACTCATAGTCTCATTGCAATGCCCTATTCCCAAATAAATATTATTTTCTTTTAGAGTATTTCTCTGTGTTTATTATGTAGGTTGACACCGTACAAAGGTTTTGACACTGTGTGAATTAATCTACATATTTAGCATAATTTATTTTCTTTATTTTCTCCTTTTCCATTATTTTCCATTGTGCACCAGTTATGTTTATTAATGAAATTAGCACATACTCAGTTGTTTTTTTTAGCCAAGTTTTTCATTTTTATAGCAAGAACTGCTAACAGACAGATGGTTTGGAAGAATATGCATTCTTACAATTGATGGACAGATGGTTTAGAAGGATATTCATTCTATTGAATTTCGTTTTTCAAGACTCCTAAGGTATAAGGTTATACTCAATTATATAATACATAATAATACATTATTAAATTGTTAGATACTTTTTGTGAAGGAAAAATAGTGACTTGGCAAATTGGCTAAAATCTGCTTCATTTTCTGTGTTTATAAAGTAGACAAAGCAGGAAAGGATGCTACTTGAATAAAAATACAAGAAAAATCACTTCTATCATTCAGAAAATGGTGGGTATTTTGTAAATGGATATTAGAAATACATGTATAACTTAGAAATTCACCTATCTCAATTGATTAAATAGAGCCCAAAATGAGAATGTAGGGGAGAGAATAGAACACCTGAATGGGTACAAATTATGTATTAAAAGGATATAACAATCAGATAAAACGATAACTGCATATATTGGTATGTGAGTGCTAGTTGTGTTTAGAAATGTCTCAGAAATGATCAGGACCAAAGAGTTCTCAAATTATACCTAGGCAGATCCCAGGTGTCATTGGTGTACTCTATCTGGGAGTGCATTCTATGTACTTCCAGGCTAAATGGCTTTTCACTCCTGATTCTTTTTTTTTTTTTTTATTTAAGTTTTAGGGTACATGTGCACAACGTGCAGGTTAGTTACATATGTATACATGAGCCATGTTGGTGTGCTACACCCAGTAACTTGTCATTTAACATTAGGTACATCTCCAAATGCTATCCCTCCCCCCTCCTCCCACCCCACAACAGGCCCTGGTGTGTGATGTTCCCCTTCCTGTGTCCATGTGTTCTCATTGTTCAATTCCCACCTACGAGTGAGAACATGCGGTGTTTGGTTTTTTGTCCTTGTGATAGTTTGCTGAGAATGATGGTTTCCAGCTTCATCCATGTCCCTACAAAGGACATGAACTCATCATTTTTTATGGCTGCATAGTATTCCATGGTGTATATGTGCCACATTTTCTTAATCCAGTCTATCACTGTTGGACATTTGGCTTGGTTCCAAGTCTTTGCTATTGTGAATAGTGCCACAATAAGCATACGTGTGCATGTGTCTTTATAGCAGCATGATTTATAATCCTTTGGGTATATACCCAGTAATGGGATGGCTGGGTCAAATGGTATTTCCAGTTCTAGATCCCTGAGGAATCGCCACACTGACTTCCACAATGGTTGAACTAGTTTACAGTCCCACCAACAGTGTAAAAGTGTTCCTATTTCTCCACATCCTCTCCAGCACCTGTTGTTTCCTGACTTTTTAATGATTGCCATTCTAACTGGTGTGAGATGGTATCTCATTGTGGTTTTGATTTGCATTTCTCTGATGGCCAGTGATGATGAGCATTTTTTCATGTGTCTTTTGGCTGCATAAATGTCTTCTTTTGAGAAATGTCTGTTCATATCCTTTGCCCACTTTTTCATGGGGTTGTTTGTTTTTTTGCTGTAAATTTGTTGGAGTGCATTGTAGATTCTGGATAACAGGCAACCTACAGAATGGGAGAAAATTTTTGCAATCTACTCATCTGACAACATTCACTCCTGATTCTTAAAGGGCTTAAATTCTACTGTTCTGGGGACCTATCACAGATTCAAAATTCCTTCATCCCTATGCTCTCACAGTAAAGACCTCTGCTTCTTGTGAGACTCTCAGAAGCCTCCTCAGATAAGGCTAATATGTCAGGTGTAAGCAGAAAAATTATGCTCCAAAACATGTTACTATTTCTGTAGTTAGCCTTCAACTGAAATAAATAAAACCTTCTGGATAGTGGTGGAAAGAAATCTAAAAAATATTTAGATTTTGCAAAATGACAGAACCTTAATGTTGCATGGGGATCTTGAGGAAAAAATTCAACTTCCTTATTTTTAAATTAAGTCCCTGGAGTGTTTATGTGTCACCTCAAAGGTGATGTAGGTGGTTAGTACCAGATTTCCTCAAATGACTGAGTCACCAGATTTCACTCGACACTACTAGCGATTTCCCTATATAAATAACAAATAAATTGCCTTTCAACTCCATTGTTACATTTGTTATTCCTTTTCTTGTCTTCCAAAGTGCCTTCCTCACATAATCTCATGCAGTTTGCCTTAGAACAGCAATTCTTATAGCACGGTCTCCAGTGCAGGAGGTCTGCAAGGTCAAAACTATTTTTTTTTTACAGGTTTCTATTTTTTTTTGTTATTATTATACTTTAAGTTTTAGGGTACATGTGCACAATGTGCAGGTTTGTTACGTATGTATACATGTGCCATGTTGGTGTGCTGCACCCATTAACTCGTCATTTAGCATTAGGTATATCTCCTCATGCTATCCCTCCCCCCTCCCCCCACCCCACAACAGTCCCCAGAGTGTGATGTTCCCCTTCCTGTGTCCATGTGTTCTCATTGTTCAATTCCCACCTATGAGTGAGAACATGCGCTGTTTTGTTTTTTGTCCTTGCGATAGTTTGCTGAGAATGATGGTTTCCAGCTTCATCCATGTCCCTACAAAAGACATGAACTCATCTTTTTATGGCTGCATAGTATTCCATGGTGTATATGTGCCACGTTTTCTTAATCCAGTCTATCATTGTTGGACATTTGGGTCAGTTCCAAGTCTTTGCTATTGTGAATAGTGCTGCAATAAACATACATGTGCATGTGTCTTTATAGCAGCATGATTTATAGTCCTTTGGGTATATACCCAGTAATGGGATGGCTTGGTCAAATGGTATTTCTAGTTCTAGATCCCTGAGAAATCGCCACACTGACTTCCACAATGGTTGAACTAGTTTACAGTCTCACCAACAGTGTAAAAGTGTTCCTATTTCTCCACATCCTCTCCAGCAGCTGTTGTTTCCTGACTTTTTAATGATTGCCATTCCAACTGTTAGGAGATGGCATCTCATTGTGGTTTTGATTTGCATTTCTCTGATGGCCAGTGATGATGAGCATTTTTTCATGTGTCTTTTGGCTGCAGAAATGTCTTCTTTTGAGAAGTGTCTATTCATATCCTTTGCCCACTTTTTGATGGGGTTGATTTTTTCTTGTAAATCTGTTTGAGTTCTTTTTAGATTGTGGATATTAGCCCTTTGTCAGATGGGTGTAGATTGCAAAAATTTTCTCTCATTCTGTAAATTGCCTGTTCACTCTGATGGTGGTTTCTTTTGCTGTGCAGAAGCTCTTTAGTTTAATTGGATCCCATTTGTCAATTTTGGCTTTTGTTGCCATTGCTTTTGGTGTTTTAGACATGAAGTCCTTGCCCATGCCTATGTCCTGAATGGTATTGCCTAGGTTTTCTTCTAGGGTTTTTATGGTTTTAGGTCTAACATGTAAGTAATCCATCTTGAATTAATTTTTGTATAAGGCGTAAAGAAGGGATCCAGTTTCAGCTTTCTACATATGGCTAGCCAGTTTTCCCAGCACCATTTATTAAATAGGGAATCCTTTCCCCATTGCTTGTTTTTGTCAGGTTTGTCAAAGATCAGATAGTTGTAGATATGTGGCGTTTAGTATCATTTTCTCAATAATACTAAGATATATTTTTTCATTCATTTGTTCTTTCATGAATGTACAGGGAGATATCCCAAGGCTCTATGGTGTGAGATATTGAAACACAGTGAATGCAGAAGCAGATATGAGAATTCAGTTGCACTTGAGAAGCCTGACATCAGAGGCATTTTAAAAAATGTAAAATAATGTCACTTCTTTCATGTTAATTATTTGGAAAATATAGACATTTTCCAATAAAATAAGTTATTTGTGTTAGCATATAATGAGTTACAGTATTATTTAAAAATGAATTTATAAGTAAATATTATTTACATGTCTGTTTTAATTCTTAATGTTTGAAATATACAACTGATAAAAATAGAAGCTCCTTGAAGTCTTCAATAAATTTAGGAGTAATATATTGTCCTGAGACACAAAAGCTTGAGAACCATGCCTTATGTGATTATTTCCCAATACCTCAGGGCAAGGAGAAAACACATGAAAATTTATCCCAGACATAGAAGACATATAATAGCTAATTTAAAAGGCATTAATTAATAAAACTTCAAATGTCTCTCTCACCCACTACAGTGAAGATTTGTGGACTCATCTTGTATTATTTTTCACCACTTTATGTTTAACACATTATGAATTATGAATTAAAACTGAGACATGTCAAGAATATTTACTTATAAATTCATTTTAAAATAATACTATAGCTCATTATATGTGAACACAAATAATCTATTTCATTAGAAAATGCCTACTTTTGCAAATAATACTCATGACAAGTGTGACATTATTTTACATTTACTTCATTTTAAATACAAGTTGCTTCATATATCTGCATCTTAGCATCCTACTATGTAAACTAGGAATGATCCTGCCAATTTCAAAGTTTTAAAATAAATATCAAATAAAATAATGAATGTAAAATCTCGCATATATGCCTGAGAGATAACAAATGCTCAAGATGAAACTTTGGATGGTTGGGTAGTGGCCTTAGGGCTGGTAATAGTAAAGGTATCAAAGGAATAGTACTACTACTACTACTAGCAGATATTATTATTGCTTTTATTTTTTAACTCAGGTGTATCATAACTAAAAGTGCATACATCTTATATGTAGAGCTCAAAGACCTTTTACATACGTATTTACCAACATTGTCATTACCCGAATTAAGATGTATTTCCTTTGTTGTTTTTGTATAATTTCTAAAATTGTAACATTTTGCAACAGTATAAAATTCCAGCAATATCATTTTTGGAAAATGAATTACAGAGTTGCATTTGGTAGATTAATGCAAATAACATAGATAGCAATGCATCATATGTAGCAAAATTGAACAAGTATATAATTAGGTATCATTTGTTCAACTAACTCATTTAATTTAACCAGATCTTCATTGAAGAGTTAGTTTCATATGAAGAGTTAGCTATTTTCCTGTCTGGCCTATGTAAACTTTTAATTATTATTCTGACATTTTATAACACCTTTTCCTCCATTTAGTTTTTTTTCTTTTCTGCACTTAAAATCATCTAAAATGTTAAATAATTGACATCTATCTTGCTCATTGTGTGACTTCCCCACTAGAATACATGTTACATGAGGACAAAGTGGTTTATTCATGCCTTTTTGCCCAGTACCAAGATTATGTAGCATAGTAATTGCTCATTAGATATTTGTTAAATAAGTGTTAAAAGGAAAGTAGATTTTAAAAATATGGAAAATGAAGAATTATGTCCACGTAACAAGTATTAAAATATGATGAAAAATAAATGAATAAAAATAAGAGTTGTTTTAGTAGTCTTTTTTTTTTTTTTGAGACATAGTTTTGCTCTTTCACCCAGGCTGAAGTGAAGTGGCATGATCTCGGCTCACTGCAACCTACACCTTCCAGGTTCAAGCGATTCTCCTACCTCAGCCTCCCAAGTAGCTGGGATTACAGGCACGCCACCACACCCAGCTAATTTTTGTAGTTTTAGTAGAGATGGGGTTTCACCATGTTGGCCAGGCTGGTCTCCAACTCCTGACCTCGTGATCCACCCACCTCGGCCTCCCAAAGTGCTAGGATTACAGTCATGAGCCACTGGGCCCAACCCATAATGGTTTATTAGATTTTAGCAGTATAGCAATACCTTAATCTCTCCATGCGTCAAATGCCAATATTTTCCAACTACCTTTTAGAAATTTTTTTTTTCACTCACAAGTATATATCTTATGATAAGAACTTCCCGACTCAAAAACATTACAGATGCAATTGTTGCAGAATTACGGGCTATGTGAAAACACAAAACATGTTACATCAGCAATTTCAAATAAATGAATACAGAGGACAAATTGATAAATTGGTTAAATGGAACTGCTCTAAGATGAAAAACAATTTCTTGTTTTTTTCTTTGATACATAAAAGGGAATGAAGAAATTCATGATGAAGAAAATCACACGTGACCTATCTCAAGGGTAGATGCTGTTGCCCAACTCCAGCTACTCATTTCCACGTAAGGATGCAGACCCACAGTCATTTTATCCTACAGAATGGTTTTTTTTTTTTTTTTTTTTGAGACAGAGTCTCACTCTGTCGCCCGGGCTGCAGTGCAGTGGCGCGATCTCAGCTCACTGCAAGCTCCACCTCCCGGGTTCACGCCATTCTCCTGCCTCTCAGCCTCCCGAATAGCTGGGACTACAGGTGCCTGCCACCATGCCCGGCTAATTTTTTTTTAAATGCATTTTTAGTAGAGACAGGGCTTCACCATGTTAGCCAGGATGGTCTCAATCTGCTGACCTCGTGATCCGCCCACCTCGGCCTCCCAAAGTGCTGGCATTACAGCTATGAGCCACCGTGCCCGGCCCAGAATTTTTTTTACACAGAGAAGACAGATATCTATATTTTGATGTCAAATCTTGCAATTTCTAAATTTTGACACTGCAACAGTTTGTGGCAGTAAGAAAATATACTTGAATGCCTCCATTTTGACCTCTGATTTCATTTGCAAATATTTATTCATAAATATATGTACGAATTAAACATCCATTAAATTGAGCACAGGCTCAAAAGAGAGAACACAATAACCTATTCCGTTGTATTAAGCTATTGAGTATATATTCATGGGTGTAAATTACAATTTCAGGGAAGATGTATTATTTTCTGCTTTTACTTGCTCTTCACTTGGAGGAAACTCCTAAAATGTTTATACATACTTAATTTTACTTCCTCCAGTATTTTTGTTATGCAGTGAATGATGTATTTTCTCTTTAAAGAAGCCTTTTTAAAATAAATATGGAGGAATCTACTATCCTAATTCTTTTTTCTGATGTCCAATTTATATTCATATTTTTTCAAAGAGTGTATACTCACAATTATGAAAGAATTTAGTCCAATCTTTTTTACTTATTCTTGGGAAGGATCAAGAAAAAAGTGACTCTATGCCTTATGCATACTTGAAAACGCATATTGCTAATACATAGTCTCTCCAATTCTTTCATTCGTTAACAGAGATAATTTCCCAGCATCTTAATAATTTTCACTGCTTCTTCCTGGATAGTGTCCAAATTATCTGCATCCTTGAACTTGTAGAGCTTATAAAGGAACATAATATATAGAGATAATTAAACTAAAAATTAAGTAATTCTAACTCCTCTTTTGACAGTGATTGCGAAAGTCCATATTTCTTATGAATGGTGTAAAAAGCAGTAATTTTTTTCTAACCCACACTTGCCCTCCACCTTTAGAGTTACTATCTATTTAAAATAATTTGATAATTTGGAATAGCAGGCGGTCAGGATGTAGAGTGCATGAGATGAACGTGGTAAGGAAACAGAAATGATTAAGTGATGGGGGGTGCCCTTTTTCTGTAACAGAATATCCATGAGAGAGAAGGCATGAGCCCCAACCACATGTTGATGGTTTTATCTTAGCTACATCTCTGTATGTGTGTATTTACTCAGACATTTATCATGCACCTTCAGTGATGGAAAACTTCTTTTCTCAATGCACTACATTTTTAGTTAATTGTAATTATCAGAAAGCTTTTTTTTTTTTGGCTTTGTGCCCAAATACTTCTTGCAAGTAGCACCTAGTGAGTCAGGACCACAGTTGGAATATGAACCAGGACTTGATTCCAGAACCCAGTGTTCTTTGCCTCTGAAGATTACTGTATTGTATTAAAATACCTCTCTTCCTTAGATATCTTTTCTACATTACACATTGACGTGCCAGAAATTAAATAGTTCACACATAATTCCAGAGTTCTCACCTGCTTGAGCTTTACGTGAATACCGGGAAATCCCAAGATTTCTGCCCTAATCTTGGAACTACATAGTATAAGTGTGCCCACAAGAGTCACAGAACTGCAAGAGAGGTCACAGGATAGTAATCAGGAGATTACTTAGTGACATACTGAGTATAACTAATTTAAAATCGTATCATTTAGAAAAAATTATCCCAGTCTTAATTAGATTGTTAATGAACACAAAATAAAACTATGTTAATTTTTAAGGGTATACATTATTTATTAATTTTGTAACTTTCTGCCAAAATAATTTGGTAAGTCTGGAAGCATAAAATAACTGTGTAGTTCAAAGCATGATATTTAATTTGCTGAAATTTATTTCTACACTTTATGCTATAGGAGCATAGACACAGAAAACAAAGTGTTTAATTAATAATAAATATATTGTAGACTACAAATATTTTTCTTGTTCATTGAAAACCTGTCAAATTGTGTGTATGTGGAAGCTTTCCTAATTTGCAATGCAATTGTTTAATTAAAGTGCAGCTTAATATATATAATTATTAACAAAATAAATTAATTCTCCTGTATGTAAAATTTCATATAAAAACCTAAAGTATATTACTTCATAAATTAGTTGCTTTACCATTTAAATTGTTGATTTAGTTAATTTGCTTATTTGCTTGTTTATTTCTTTATTATTTTTGAATGAATAAGTGAAAGTAATTTGGCCTACATATAATTCACTTTTTTAGTTTATGAATGTTTGAGGATTTGGGCAAAGTATTTCTGGAAAAGAGAAGAATGAAGCCATCTGTATTTATTTCAGGAAAGACAAAAATAGTTTTAAAGAAGCAACACAGATGGTCTAAAAAGTGCCGTGGTCTTTGGGGCTTTTATTGTACTATCAGTGTCATGCTTGGGGACTGTGTTTCCTCCACTATGAAAATAGGAGAGCATTATTTCCCCATCACTTTATAACACTTCAAATATCATCAGGATTGTCTATTTTAAAAAACAGACTACATTTCTTACTGCGAATATTGTCACCCTGTCTCTCTTTTTGGAGGTATCTCTTTTGGCAACTTTACAATTTTTGCTGATATATATTTTTCTATTATTTTTAAGTAAAATTGCCACATTTTTATAAGTCATTTGTATAATGAAAACAAATAATTTGAAGGAAATTACTCCAGTAACCAAATATGATCCGTAACTTTCTAATATTGGAAAAAATGTGCTTGTATGGAGTGCTTGACTAGCTTCTCCTCGCTTATGTAGGACACAAAAGTTATCCCTCTATTTCTTGAACCTGCTGGGTTTACAGGTACATGAATAAATCACTGAATTCCTGAAAGCCAGAGAGCAACTGTGGAAACTAAGTTGGTTGCTCCTTTCGTAGCCAGAGCTCTACAGGCAGTCAAGGATACAATCAGAAACATTAGACCAACAAGCAAGGCAGCTCCTGTTTTGAGGCGGAGAAAAATAAGCTGCCACAAATGCCTTAAGACTTTATTATTCCAATTGATCATATTTATGAAGACCTCATAAAGTTGCAAACAGTTATAATACAAAAAGGCAGTTAGAATAATGCAAAGTGGTCTATCATAGCCTCTTGATGACAACTTTATTATTGCTATGGACCAATGTTGTACAGAGGAATCTAGTAGCCATAAGTTATCTTGAAGTGAAGCAGCACAGCAGGCTGGAGTATTACTGTATAAAATTTATTTTTTATGAGACGCAGTAATTATATCAAATAGTTACCAAAACGTGTGGGAACTACAGGATCTATTAAGATACCACAACAGAGGCATCCCCTTTATGTACACTGGGAATGGCACTAAGCATTACTACCTGGGTAGAGAGACAGGCTCTCACAACTCATTCTTGGATTGCCGATAAGTTAGTGTCTCAGGTGAATGGCAAAGACGAAGTTTAATAACATGTGGTCTCATGGAGCTCAGCAGAGCAGGCTTAACGGCTTCTCTCCAGGAAAAGGGATTTAGCATTCACCGGCGTCTAATTAGGCTGTTACATTTCTTACTATAAGAGTCAGAAGGAAAGAGGTTAACTATCACCTGTGGACTATTGCCTATTTATTCTTGAACATTATAGTCTTATTACAGAGGATAGGAAACAAAGGAAACAAACAACAATATAGTTAATTTTCTAAGGAGCTTTCTTATAAACAAATCTAATATGTCAGCCCTCAGATGAATGGGATAATTAGAATGTCACACTGGGAGTTTCAAATGTGTTGACTCCCCTCAGATATATGTCTGAGACTTATCCTAGAAATTACCAAATTCCTGAGACCGTGCTAAATTTAACTTGAGTCACTTTGGTACTCTAGCATCTTGCAATCCTGGAACCATTTGTATTTTTTATTACTCATTAAAATATTTATTAATTGTCTACCATATGGCAGGGAACTGTTCTGGGCAAAATGAGAACCAAATTAGAGTTTATTCCAGAAAAATATGATCAAAGGTTGATTTGGATTAGAGACTTATTTTTTCTTACACTTACCCACTTGAATCTAATGAATAGGTATAGCCAAGATGTAAGAAAAGCAACGTAGTGTCCTTTGAATAAATAACATGGAAGCTGTCTATATAAACCTGAGCATTTTAATAAGAGAACTTCTCCATAAGGATTATGCTAACTGGCTTTTGAGGCAATTGCTCAGGGAACTCCCACCTCCATTTTATTTGGAATTTCTTTTATCCTTCCTTGTTACCCTACTAACAATTTTCCATGTCTGTGTCTTGACTGGTACCCCTACATATTGGATTTCTACTATATTTGGTAGGCTCTCATCCTGATTCTCACTCTAGCTTGCCTCTTAGGCTTCCTGCAGTGTATCTAGCATGCTCTTCTTCCTGATCCCTTGTCACCCGCTGTCAGAAGTGAGGTCTCAAGTCTGAAGACATCAACCCTGTGTTATAATAAGTTATACCTTATTAGTTTAGCTTAGTTTCAGTTTTAAATACAGTAACAAAATATAAATACATCCTTGTGTTATATAATTAAAATAAAATAGAAATACATAGATTAACTATCAGTCATTACTTACTCACATATACTCTATCTTCTGTAGTTTTCTCAGATGTTTTCTGTTTCGTATGCTACTCTATAAGGGCACTTTCTCTTTATCTTTATTTTATTTTACTGAATCTTCTAATCTGTATTAGAAAATGTAAATTCCAAATGCAAAATTATAAAAAAAAATTAATCACACTGCTAATAAAGACATACCCGAGACTGGGTAATTTATAAAGGAAAGAGGTTTAATTGACTCCCAGTTCCACATTGCTGGGGAGACCTCACAATCATGGCAGAAGGCAAGGAGAAACAAAGCCACATCTTACATGGTGGCAGGCAAGAGAGAAAATGTGCAGGGGAACTGCCCTTTATAAAACCATCAGGTTTTATGAGATTTATTCATTATCATGAGAGCAGCATGGGAAAAACACACTCCCATGATTCAATTACCTCCCAACAGGTCCCTCCCACAACATGTGGGGATTATTACAATTCAAGGTGAGATTTGGGTGGGGACACAGCCAAACCATATCATAATCTATTTGGTGATTTTTATTTGGTTGTACATTATATAGCCAGATGAAAATGGGTAGTTTCTATTTTCCTTTCCATATTCACTCTATGTACTTCTCTACTTCTTCCTATGTTCCAAAAACCTGACCTTATGGTCTGCGTCAAATGTTCTTTTACTCTCTGTTATCTGCATGCTTGGGGGCAAAGGGAGCCATCAGCAAAAGCTCAAAGTGGGACATTTGATCAAATGGGATAATTATTCTTCTGGCCGTTCTTCCCAGTCCCCACGAGATGACTGTGCACCTTTACCAATGACCTCCACTGTTGCGGGCATCCTCCTTAATAACGACTTTCTCCAGGTTCTGGTAACCGCTTCCTTCTCTCATCTCCTTAGTTCAATGAATGATAAAGGCAACACATGGTGCTAGCCCACAGGGTACTTTATTATCCCAGGTTTTTTGCCTTTTATCTGCACACTTCTTTTGTAATTAAAAAAATCATTAATATATTTTCAATTACTCCCAGTGAATGGAACTTTGATAAATTTGTTTGTTTTTGCACAGTATTAGGACTTGATATTCTACCTATCAGATTGAGTGGGTTTCTCTTCACGTATTGTTATGAATTTCTTCATCTGTAAATTGACGAAAATAAGAGAATGAACCTCAGGTTCTGGGAATTAAATGAGATGAGGCATGTAAGGTACTTAGCATAATGCCTAGAACATGGTAAAGAATCAATAATGTGGCTGTTTTTAAGTGGACATTTCTTCTTGCAGCCTGCTCCTTGACATGGTCCCCAACATCAAGAAAATTTTTGTGTTGTCACTTTTTAATTACCACTTTGGTGATATATTCCCTGTAAAATCAATACATTTAAAGCTAACTTGGCATTCTATCAGTAGGGTATCTATCTCACCTCTGATTAAAATTCTCTATGTTACTGGCATAAGAATTGTATCTTACCTTGAATTCCAGTATTGATATAAAAAGTTCATTACTTTGAAGGGAGGGAGGGAGGGAGGGAGGAAGGAAGGAAAGGAGGGAGGGAGAAAGGAAGGAAGGAAGGAAAGGGAGGAAGGAAGGAAGGAAGGAAGGAAAGAAGGAAGGAAGAAAAGGGAGGGAGGAAGGAAGAAAGGAAGGAAGGAAGGAAGGAAAGAAGGAAGGAAGGAAGGAAAAGAAAGAAAGAAAGAATTTAAACATACAAGCATTTCCACTGACACAAAGCCTTGAGGTGTGTACACTCGGCGTGCAAGATACTGGTTAAGTCCTTTACTCCAGAGCCCAGCTACACTCTAATCTCTTCAGTCTAAGCATCAATTCAAGGCCCTCTGCTCGTTCCCCTTGTTAGGAAGGGAAAGGTATGTCTGAATTGTTTTGACAACTTTCTGCATTCAGGCTTCTTGGTGTTTTAAAGTGATTTATACAGTGAAATAAATATTTACAAATTTCTTGGCATGAGTAGAAGGGCAGGATCTAGGCTGAACTTCCCGAAATCACTCCCGTAGCAATATCCACAAACTGGCTGACTTGGAAAACTGGAAGGGGATATAGTCATTGTTCTGCTGCTGCTACCGCTGCTGTTCTTATTGTCACCACCAATGCTGCAGAATCACCCTTCAGCTCTCACAAAGTTAGTACTGGAATGCTGCTACAGAAGCATCCGGAGCCAACATAACTCTGCTTTCCACAGCAGTTGCCACAGCAGCTGCAGATGGCCTCTCCCTCTCTCTGATTTTGTGTAAGTGCATCTAATTTACAGGAATAAATTTCCATTCAGAACTGCAGCTCTAAGGGAGTCTGGGAAATATTCATTTTAGCTTTCAAGACTCTGCAAAGCAAGAAGGAAATCTAAGAGGAGGTTGAAATTCACTCTGTGTACCAATTATTCATATACAGCATGTTTATGTTCAACATGGTGTCTATGTTTCAATGGCTCCTCAATAGCTTTAAGGAACTCCCAGTGAATTTAAGTACAACATCAACACTATCACCCAAAGTCAGTACTACTTATAGATTTTCTGTTCATCATTTTGTTGTTACTGCCATCACGTTGTCTCTTGTGGAAGATTCCTCTGTTCCAGACACTTAGAATGAGGTTTTCTAGTGTAATATTAGAAGCCATCCAAGGAAGTAAATCTTTGTATCATTTGCTTGAAATAATTGTTTATGTTCTGTTTCATGAATAGTTTTCTATTCTTCCAGGTAAATATGCCCTCTTAGAAGTCTTTTAATAGACTTCTTTCAAGTTATTATTTCATCTTCAAGTATTTATCGCACGAAAGGATGTACAGCTGCCACTGTACGTGCCATTCTATATGTGGTAAACTTATATAGATTCTGGTCATAAGGAAAGTTGATGTAAACTGCATCTGTAGCTTCTTTTATTTTTCTCCTCAATTTAAGAAATGAGATCACATCTCTGTGGATGTGAGATATTTCAAGAAAACACAGACTTTTTGAGGATTTTATTTTTTATTCTGGGAATAATGCAGCAGTCAATTATGGGCAATTATTTTAGGAGATTGAAGTAAAGGGGATTTCTATTTTAGGACATTGAAGTAAATGGGATTTCTTTGTTTAGTATTAATATTTATTAATATTCACAATGTTATCAGGGATGAGTCTACTGCAAATGTCATGAAAAGTACAACGTCTTCTCTGAGATTCTACCACATGAATTATAGACTTTCAGCTATTTAATAGTGTTCTCTACTAGTCTATAAAATAATCAGAAATGCTATTTATAAAAGAATAATTTTTCTTATTTTATAATTTTTCTTATTCTTTCATAAATAGCATTTCTGATTATTTTCTAGAGAGCAACTAAGAAAAAATTACCCCATATGGAATAATTATAATAAAAATATGAAGAACATTCAAGAGCATGTGTTTTCCCTACTGTTCTGACAAATGGATAAAAACAGCAATTCTTACTTACTGCAATTCTTTAAAACTAAATTTAAAAAGTCAAAAACATATTTTACTTTAACAGAAGAGATAATTAGCTTTCATATTAGGGCAGAAAGGGAGATGAAGAAAATGATATGCTAGGATTAAAACATTTTAGTCATCACAATTAAAATATGAGAGACACATGTGTTTGTGTGTGTGTGTATTTCTCTATCTCTATATACGTGTCTGTGAGTGTATGTCTGTGTGTGCACTTATGATTAAAGACTCTGAGACTATAATATTGGCACATCTTTCCAATATTGATTCCAAGGTCAAGGACATTATTCTGGGAGTCAGGAAAAACTGAGCGAGAAATCGATTTCAGTACTTGCTCTACCACTACATTTTAATTCATGACATCTCCATATTTCCAGTTGTACATGGCAGAAACCTGAGTTATCCTTGACTTCTCTCTTCACAACCCACATTCAATCTATCATGAAACCCTTTTTGCTTGTACCTTCAAAATTCATCCAGAATCTGTCAGTTTCTCAGTATCTCTACTATTTCAGTTCTGATCTGAGACCCGTAGATTTCTTGCTGGCATTAATGCAAGAAGTTGCTTCGCAGTCTTCTTGCTTCTATTCTTGCCTGCCTTACCCAACAGTGATTCTTTTAAAACTTTTGTAGGATCCTTTCACCCCTTTGCTCAATTCCTACTGCATTAGTTGGCAAGGGTTTTCATAACAAAGTACCATAGACTGAGTAGTCTAAACGACATAAATTTATTTTCTCACAGTTCTGGAGGCTAGAATTCCAAGATCAAGGTGTCAGCAGCATTGACTCATTCTGGGAGCTTAGAAAGAGAATCTGTTCCATGCTTTCTCTCCTAGTTTCTGTTGGTTTGCTGGCAATATTTATTTTGCTGGGAAAGCATCACCCCAATCTCTGCCTCCATCTTCATATGGCATTCTCTTTATGTGTGTCTACCTCCAAGCTTCCCCTTTTTATAAGGATACCAATCATATTGGATTTGGGCCCACCCTAATGGCCTCATCTTAATTAATTGGATGGGCAATGGCCTTGTTTCCAAATATGGTCTTATTCCAAAGTACTGGAGCTTAGGATGCTAAAATATGAATTTTGGGGGATACAATTCAACCTGTAATGCTTACTAAGGCTTGCTTTTCACACAGAGTAAAGAGCCAACATCCTTAGAGAGGCTATAAAGTGGTGCTTCATGCCTGGAATCTCCATTACCTGTCTCATCTTTACTCTCCAACTTAGTCACTGCTCTAACCACTCTCTTACCTGAGAGTTATTGCACTGACTCTTCCTTGTGCTTGCAGCACTTTTCATTAAGATGACAGACATGTCTACTGACCTTGCTTTCTTCATATTTTTGCTTAAATGGCACTTTTGCAATGAAACTGCCCTGACCACATAAAATAATATTGGAGCTGCCCCTTCCTCTCCAGAATTTTCAATATACTTTATTATATTCTATTTTTCCAAGCACTATGAAATTCTAATATATTGTATGTATTATTATTTATAAAGAAATAGTTACTGCTTTTCTTTCCCACAAAACAAAGTTCCATTTATTAACTTACCCTAAGCATTGATAACTGCTTGACACATAAAAATGATGGCTCACTCTAAATGAATTGAATCTTGGATCAATAGTCCTTTGTGAAATAGACAGTAAGAGTCACGTTAGATCTGATCAAGACTGAATACTGTAGAACGACTCATTGTCTACAGAGCCTCAATATGGACAAGACGGGTGTCCCGATATCACATCTGGATTGGGCATTCAGAGAAAATCTGGGATTGTCTCTTTTTATAGAGGTAGCAAAAATGTTTACAGCATACTAAAGTGAGGACCTTTAGATAAAGGAGACAAAATGTGTATGTGCCAAGCAGTAAAAGATAGAATTTAATAGAAAATTCATGGAGTGGAAGATTGGTTCACAAAAATTTTCCCTTTTATGGAATTGGGACTCAATATCAGCTTCCAATCATTAAAAATTGATACAGAGTCACCTGAACAATTTGAACAGATGTAAAAGAGTAAATGAGAATTGTGGAGTTAAATCACACTGTAGAGTTATGGACAGAAAAATCATGATTCCTGCTGCTGCAGGATCTGGAAATGTCTATTTCTTTTTCTTTTCACATTTTGTTTAATTGAAACATTTCATGAGATACTAAAATATTCTTTCAATAAATTGGCCTCCCCTTCTTTTAAGATTTAAGATAATCAGAGAATTTTTTTAAGCTTTTTTAAAATTTAAATTTAATCCTATGTAAAGATTTCAAAGAGACAAAAATAATGTAACAAAAGCTCACACTTCTTATACTCCACTTTTTCATCTTGGATTTACCTTTCTTTACATATATAATGGATGTATACTTTTTAGATATAATTCAGAATTTGAATTTCATGCTTTTCCATCAGCACTTTGATAGTCTTATTCCATTACATTCTGGTCTCTATTGTTATAGGAAGCCTGTTATCAGTTTAACATGCATTTTTACATACGATTTTTTAACTTGTCATAGTTAAAGTTTTTCAATCTTGAGGATTCCACAGATTTATAATGTGAAATCCCAGATATAAGTTAGCTTCTTTTTTGTTGTTCAGAAAATTGTGCACACAAACTTTGAGAATTTATGTTTGCACAATATTTTGGAAAATTCCCAGCAGTCATGTCTTTCAAGCCTGCCCCTCCCATTCTTTCTCATTCTGATTCCATGTCTCATAACTTGTCCTCATTTGTATTTTACCTTTTCAGTTACTTTTCTTCTGCAATTACTTTGTCTTCTCTAGAAGCATTATCTGTTTCTTTTTCAAATATTCTCATTCTTTTTTTTCCTCAGCCATGTGTTTCCTTTTTTAAGGGTATTAATTATTTTTTATAGTTTTTAAAATGTTTGCATATTTGTATTTTACTCCTTGTGTTTGATCACTGCTCTGTTATCTGAGGATCCTGCTGTCTGTTATGCCTGACTCTAAATCATGACAAATTGTTTTCTCATTTCTGTTGTAATTTTATGCCATGAACTCCTGTCTTTGTGAGTGGTAGGAGACAGGTATCCCTTCTGGACTGAGTTTTTGAAGCGTGACTCCTGAGGAGTTATGTATTTGCTTCCTAAAAAAGAACCTGAAAATATTGCATACCTATAACTTATCACTGTATTAATTTTTTATCTTGAGGATTCTGGATTTACATGGGTATTGTAAAATCATTTCCAAACCTGATGGCTGCCCAAGCTGAGGGACTCTATATGTTAGGTGACAATAAATTTTTTTTTTTTAATGAGAGTCCAGACAGGGACAGATGAGCTTCATTGTCATCATTCTGTGCTGGAAAATGAATTTTCTTCTATTTTCCCATTTCTCTCTGGGAACAACCCAGCTTTATTCAGGCATCTCATTCACCTCCAACTGTCTACCTCACACTTTTCAGTAAGACCAAATCCCTTAGTAACCAAGGCACATGATAACCTTGGCTTAAATTTTAAGGGAAGCCATAGGATAAGTTTTTATACTTCAGCAAGTGACTTTCATTCACCTCTTCAGGTTTTTTTCCCTGTAATATTTATTTCCTCTTAAGACCTTAGCTATACTTTTAAACATTTTTATGATATATTTCTCCAGGAATTTTTATGCGACCCAAGTTTTCCATCATGTTAGCTTTTATCTAGAGTATAGGCAGAATATAATGGCATGTCAATGTTTGTTTCTAGGGGGAGTATCTTTAACTCTACCCTTTCAAATTTTACCCAGGCAAATAATATTTTGGAGATAGACCTAATGAATAAATTGACTATGTTTTATATGAGAAAATAAACTTACTGATTACTTTTCATTTGTTCCATATACCTAATTACGTGCAGTGTTACTAGCATCTGAAACAGCCTCTCCTTTAGAAGGCTGGAACACGGCCTGGAATGGGCATAACTCATGGCAAGACTCAACGTTCTTCTTTGCAGGTGAGCCTATAGTTACAGCTTGACTAACAACAGATGGCATTATTTTAACACAGAGAAATGCTGAGTGACACAGTGATTCTCTCTTAAGAGTAGTGACAGCCTGAGATTCTTGGCTTAAATGAGACCCTGGCGACTGGAATTCATAAACCTGGACAGGAGAGAGACTCATCTACTGCCAAGCACATAAAACACCTTTAATGACAGTCACATTGCTAAAGGTTAAATAAGCCCCATGTAAGTAAAAATAAAAAGAGAAAGACAAACATCTTTTCTTAAAAAAACCTATTGAATGTCACCATCTTTTGTCTCAATGGTGTGAAAATCCTGGGGTAAAAAAATACAGAAATAAATAGAAGAGAAAGCCTTTGAAGTTGAGAAAAAGAAAAAGATTTTTCACACATTTAATTTCTTTAGTTACTACTCCTGGCTGTGCCTTTAAAATATGCCAAGAATCTGGCTCTGTCTATTTCACTGATCTGGTCTAAGACACAACCATTTCTAGCCAGTATGACTGCAGTAGCCTCCCACTGATCTTGCAAACATCATTCTCTAGAGTCAATTTTATAACACAATCCTTTTTAAAAATATATTCTTTTTGCTTTTGTTTCATTTTTAATTTTGAAACTTCCACAAAACAGAGAGAAAAAATATAATGAGCTGCCATGTGTCCATCACCAGCTTTCAACAATTATCAACATTTTGCAATCTTGCTTCATCTATCCCATCCTTCCCACATGTCCTAGTTCTCCAATAATTCTTTTAAATTTGAATCCAGATCAAGTTTCTCTTCTGCTCAGAACTTTCCAAAGGTGTCCAAACTTAGAAGGAGAAGCCCTAATCCCATTGATAGCCTATATGACTGATGTAATCTTCCATCCCTGGTCCCCCTGACTCCTTAATCCTCCTCCTCACTCCCTCTGCTCCAGTCACTGGCCCCTTTGTTGATGGAACATTGTGACCTGCTCCCACATTAGGAATTTGCGCTTGCTGCTCACACTGCCTAAAACTTTCCTTCCTCTCCCACTGTCCTCCTATACAAACAGATTCCTTCTTCAGTTTTTTCAAGATTTTGCTCAAATGTTACTTTAAAGTAAGGCACTTTCTGGGCATTCTATTTAAAAATTTAATTTACCCCAAGCCACCTGCTGGCATTTTATATCCTCCTGTTGGCTATATTTTCATCTTAGCACTATTTTATTTACTAATGCAACTTTTATGCAGATATATGCCTACTGCCTGGTATATAAGTGGTGTTCCATAAATATTTGTTGAATATTAACGTTGATTATACATTGCAAAGTTTTGAGTGAAGTCGAGATGCTAAGCATATTCTAATCACTGACATAATATGCTATTTTTATATATTTGTAAAACTCTCCAATGTGCAGCTGTGTTGTAATCTAAGAGGAAAGGGAAGTCTTCCCTGTTCCTGTCAGATCCTGATATTTGACAGCACAACAGATGTCCTGAGAGAAACAGACTTCTTATGAGTGTGATAATTTCTTGTTTCAAGTTTTACCAACAGGCTCTATGGTGGTGGGGGTGGGGGAATAGGAGGCAGTAATAAAAGCCTCTTTAACCAAAACTACAGTCAGACTCCTTTAAAATCATCTCATTGATTAGGTCTGGAGTCTTTGGTCTTCCCTCTCCATCCTTGCAGAATCCAGTTTGGGCAAGAATCCTGCTAAGTCAGCTTAGCAAAACCCCCCACGCTTGATATCTGACTTGGGATCTTATCATCGTGGCCTACCTTCAGCAGTAATCATATCAAGTCAGTTTAGTGAGGAACCTCTTATCCTTGGTGTTTACTCTTAGCAATTTTCCATCCACTGACCCCCAATCATGCTCCTTGGTTATAAAACTCCACCTGTCCTTGTTGAAGTCAGAATTGAGTGCAATCTCTCTCCCTTGCTGCAAGACCCCACTGTAGTGGTTCCCGTACATAGTGCCACGACCACCCCTGGAATAAAGTCTGCCTTGCCATCTTTAACAAGTGCTTCAATAACGTTGTTGTTGTTTTTCTTGACTGGGGTAAGCGTGGTGTGCTGGTAAATGTTTAACAATCAGCTTTCTGGGAGAGAATTAGAAGATCTGAGTAGTAGCATTGCTAAGTTCAGTGGTATAAATACTCCCTCCATGGCAAACTGCAAGCTACTAATATGCAATCTCCGAATGTGGATTTGGGGAGAAAATGCACATTAGAACATCATTTTAAAGCCTCTCCATTATATGTATATGAGAGAAGCAAAGAATCTAGAGAGGAGTGTCAGCAAATGACAGGTTCTGAGCCAAACCTGACCTGCTTCATTGACTACTGCCATCCTCATTCATTTGTGCAGTGACTGTGGCTGCTTTTACATGGGAAGGACAGAGTCGAGTAGTTGTGACAGAGGTGATATAGCTCGCAAAGCCAAAAATATTTACTCTTCAGCCCTATACTTAAAACATTTGCTGAACACTGGCCTGGATTATAGTAAAAGGTGTAAAGAGATTAAGTATGAGTGAGTTTTGAGTGCTTATTATCTTTGTGTCTTAACATCATTTGTTTAACAATAAGTTTATATAATTTAATTTTTAATAATATCTTTTTAATAATTTCACAAAAATTCTAAAAATTTTATAATGAGCTCTTGCAGTCAAGATCCAACATACCATTAGGGGAGAGGAACTTCTTAAATTCATTTGTAAAAAGCTACTCATATCATCTGACCCAATAATATTTTTGATAAGCCCAGTAGATTTTTAAAACATTGAATTTGTTTTATATATACATATATATGCCTATAAATGTATCAACTTTACTATTGTACAGTATATTTTTATTAAAATAACTCTATCATTTGGCCAGTCTGTCACTGAATATTTTTAGCCACCTACTAGAGGATTTAGTGATGAATAAGACAGACAGAATCTAAGGAGGTGGCATTTCAACTGAAACTTACTAATAGGAAGAAAGAGGTGCATGAAAATGGGAAATAGATTGGCTCAATTATGAATAATGGCAAGTGCAAAGGTCCCCAAATGGGAACCAGTTAGATGTATTCAAAAGTCAGAATAGTAATTTGAGTAAAATAAATGATAAGTCAATTAAGAACAAAGGTAAAGTCTGAAAAGTACATGGGGGCTTCACAGCTAGTAAGCTTCAATATTTTTCTTAGTATAATCAAAAACTTTTGCAAAAGTTTTAAGCTGTGACATAACCTGATCCGATTTGCATTTCTACAGTTGTGTTTGTGTGGAAAAGGGGCAGAACAGGGCAACAATAGGCTCAAGGAGACCCAAAGGAGGCCATTCACCAGATAAGAGTGACTTAGACTAAAGCGACAAATGTGGAATAGGAAAAGAAATGACCAGATTCATTACACATTCAGACACATTTTGAAAGTCAACTAGAAAGTCCTTTTTTCAATTTTGCTCTATGAATTTGCTAAATGGTAACATTATTGTACTAATTCGATGACATATTACTAGTATTCACTTCTCCAAATGGTCCACTTGATCATAGAGCAGACTCCAACCTGCATGGTTGAATTAGGTCTTGCTTTTCATTCATGTGACTCAAACCTCATCTGGACTTTGCAAATATTACCTCCACCTTACCCCCACAGTGTCCCTTTCTTAGGTTGATCCTAGGCAAAACCCAATAAAATAAATTGATTCTTAAAATACAAATATATAACTAGCAGCACATTTCCGAAGAAAATCTCCAGCTGGCTTTTGGGGCTCAGGACAAGAACAGAAGAGAAGAAAATGTTATTTTTATTGTCTTTTATTGATACAATTGCAATGCTAATTTTTGTACACAAATCTAATTTACCAAAGGAAAAACCAGAGGATCAATATATAGCATACAGTTTTTTAAAAATTTCCCCTGCAAAGAAGTCAGCTTGTGATTATTTTTGTCTTAGAGATGTATTTTCAGGGAAATATAATGAGATAACTGGCTAGGTGATACTTTCCAGTTAATTCTCTAATACTGTGGTGCAAGCTTAGGAATTGGTTTTATAAACATTTCCAAACCATACCTCCCATCCCTCAGTTGCATTCCTTTATGTGGGCAATAAACACCACTTGCAGCATTATGAGTGGAGTGAGTTTTAGTGGGTGTCCTGCAGGAGCTCATCTACTCTTCTATCTTTAGTGGCCCAGGGCTGATTAAAGGTCTGCACTGTCTAACATAATACAATATTTATCAAGAGTCTAGTAAGCATGTTTAAGTGTCAGAGTGACCTAGGTTTGATATCTAGTTGTAGTTCTGTCTAGCTGTGTGGCCGTAAGCTACTTAACCTTGCTTTGCTGCCATTTTCTTACATTGCACTTCACAGGTTGTTTATGAATATTAAATGAAATAAAGGCCATACAGTGCTAGTTAAATAATAACTATTTTTATATTTGTCTTTAGGTAAAATACATAACAAAGTCAAGGCTCTTAAAGATTGTGTATAGAAAATATGGACAAGGTAAATATATTCTCAAAATAAATATAAAGCATCCAAAGATAAAAGGGAATGAAAGAGCTAAACTAACATGTTTTGGGAGTGGAAAGAAGTTTGGTTTTCCCTGTAACAATGTCTCATGACTATAACTCCCATCTCAGCCCCACTCTACAAATATTCTTCTTTTCAATACTTTCATCATAATTCTACCAAGGCAAATTCTCATTGCTTTATCCAGTAATTTAGGTATCAGCCTCCTCTAGTATTGTTTTGTCTAATGAAGTAGCTACTAGCCACACATGGTAACCTAGAACGTGAAATTGGGCTAGTGCAGCTGAAGACCTGAATTTTTAATTTTATTTAGTTTTAATTGTTTAAAATTTAACTTTAGAAAACTAATACTTAATTCAGCCAATGGCACACTTCATTCAGAACAACTTGGTTATGTGAATCTACTTTTTCAAATGTAAATTTATGAATCCACATATGGATCAAGTATTCTCAATAAAAATTAGTATTTAAATGAAGATGTTCTCTAAGTATAAAATATACACCAGATGCTGAAGAAAATGTAAAATAGGTCATTAATAGTTTGTATTATTGATCAGTTATTGAATTGATAATAGGTTAGACACATAGGGATAAATAATATACACAATACAAATTAATTTTACCTGTTTCTTAATGGAGCTATTGGAAAATTTATCATTACATTTTGGCTCAAGTTATATTTCTATTGCACAGCACTGCTCTAGCTCTTCCTAACAGGATAAATAAGATACTTCATCATCCATTTACCTTAATGTAGTGGATTTTTATTCTTTTTCAAATTGAGCTAAGAAAGTTAAGCTTCTAGTTCAAGTTAAGGTTGGAATTTTTTCTATAAGTGCCTTATTGAATGTATTAATTTTCAAATTTGAAGAGGAGGTAGAAATTATAGATTACATTTTCTAATCTAACAAAGAACTATGCAGCAATGCCAATAATATACATTCCTCTATCTTACTGGAGCAAACTCACCAAGAGGAAAATCACAATCTCAAAAAGCAGTTCATTGCACTGTGTGTAAGAGCTAACTTTTTGAAATATCCTATTTATACCAAAGTATTTAACTTTTATTTATTGTTCCTTCAATTTGAGCCAAACTAGAAATTCATTTAATTCATTTTTTATGTGTTATCTCTTTACTGTAGCTATCATCCTTTCCCACTCTCACTAATGTATGGTAGTATGGCTAGAGTATCCATGACAGGCAGCAATCCATTCCATCCTAAAGTCTTGTTGCACTCTCCCCTCACGAAGTTTGCATGGGCACTCTGATCCTTTGCCCTTGTAAACTTCCCTTTTCAAAGCTTCCATTGTCTGCAAAATACCATTTCTGACTACTGTCACCTTTTCTTTCTTATTGGTAAATAAGAACATTCCTAATCACAAGCCACTCTATAGCTTTTCGTAAATGGCATATTTTTCAAGTCGCTGCTATAATATTAATACATTCTAACTCTGAGTAATATTGATGATTTTTTTGTCTGGCTTTGTGGTCTCTAGCATAATCCTTATGATTTACTTTTCTCTATTTTACATTGATATTTTCCAAAATGTTCTTAAAAATGCCTCCATCATTTTGGGTATAGCATTTTCCTCCCCAGTATATATTTCTTCCTCCTCACTGTGGCCCAATATATACTCTTTGTCTTTTACTTTCATTTTCTTTTTTTTTTTTTAGGGGAAGAGAGATGTTTTGATTTTTGGTGTTTTTTCAAATTTGCCAATATTCTATAATCATCATAAAAATAATAAAAATACAAGTAAGAAAAGGGAAATAAAGAAAAAGCTTCAATAATCTTATAATATGAATACAAACATTTTTTGTATTTTAGACTGTAGCAAAATTTTTGTCTTTAGACGCAAATTTGCTTGTATTAAGTTTTAAGAGGACATTTTGCCATTATATAACTTGGTAGCCAGTTTTCTTTAGTAACAAGAAACAGCAACAACCCTAAAAACTAAAACTGATAGATACCTGCCATATTATTTATTCATTGTAGGACACAATTCAATAATCTAATACACAAAATTTACATGGCTTTCTTAGGCTTTTTTTCTTGCATATATAATATGGTCATAGACATTTCTTTTAATATATTTTAGGCAGTTTTAAAATTATTTCAAGATGAATTATCAAACATAAAATTGGTAATTAAGAGATTTGGAGATTCTTCAGTTTTTGACATTTACTATCAAAATACCCTCCAGAAAAGCTGTACCAATTTCTAATCCAACCATTTGGGTGTTTAGTCACTAAGAGTACATCACATCATTCTTTCACAGCTTTGTAAATCTTGTAAACAAATGTTAGCTTGATATCATTGATTATTAATGATATTGAATATTTTTGTCAAATATTTGTTGACCATATTAAAGAAGTCTATTTTTGGAATTGATTTTTTCCTGACTGCATATTTCAGTTAGGGTGTTTGTCTTTTTAACAGATTCTATTCATTAAATATTTGATTGCTAATAATTTTACTGGCTGTAGTTTGAATCCATATGTCATTTATTAATTTAATATTTTGTTGTTAAAGTTTCACAATTTTACTTAGTAAAATCTTTCTTCTTGTTTTCTTTTATAAGAAAACAAGTTCTAAATTTATAAATTTCATAAATTTATAAATTTATGAAATTTATAAATTTATGAAATTTATAAATTTATGAAATTTATAAATTTATAAATTTATGAAATTTATAAATTTATAAGTTCTAAATTTATGAAAGACAAGTGAAACATATTCATAAAGTTACTGTCTTAGTTCATTTGTGTTGCTATAACAGAATGTCATAGACTAGGTAATTTAAAAAGAACAGAAATCTATTTTTTCCCTTTTGAAGGCTGTAAAGTACAATACCGATGCACTGGCTTTGACGTCTGCTGAGGGCTGCTCTGTTTCAAAGATGGCTCTGTTGCTGCATCCTCCTGAGAAGAGAAACATGGTGTCCTATATACATGAGGGACAGAAGGATAAGCGAGCACTCCCTTCAAACTTGAGCCTCTTGAGCCCATTTTTATTTTTGCAATTGTTAATTGATCTATTAATTTTTACATTTTAATTTTTTATATTGACATAAGAAATTGTATCTCCTGTGTACTACAGGATTTTTTCAGGTATGTATACATTATGGAATGACTGAATCTTGCTAATTAACATAAGCATTACCTCACATAGCTATTATTTTTATGGTGAGAACACTTTATATCCACTGTCTTAGCAATTTTAAAGAATACCATATTGGTTTTGTGCCCTTTTATAAGGTGCTAATACCATTCAGGAGAGCAAAGCCCTGATCATTTAATTATCTCCTAATCACAATTCTCAGTACTACTGCATTGGAAATTAAGTTTCAACACGAGTTTTGGAGAGGACACCACCTCTGCTCAAACCGTTGCAGTGGCCATATTGTATCACACAAGTAATCATCCTGTGCTTGGTAAATTTACTTCAAACTAGAATAAAGAAGGATGTTAAATGAGCATTCTAAAAATCTTTAGCAACATTTTTTTGTCTTCTGAGATGCATTTATTAAAATCAGACCTGCAGTCAAAGTTAATTGTTCATTATTTCTGTTCTCATAATATGCATACTACCATTTGTATATGCTATTACATAGGACCAAATGTTCCTTATTTGGATGTAATCTGCATTAGGTAATCACAATTAACAATTGGCACTGACGTTTAGGGATTGTGTAAAGTAATTAATATATTTCTGATAATCTCTGCTATAATTATAATAAGTAAATGTATCTGATTATATATAGTTCTCTTGAAAAACACATGCAATAGATAAAATGCAAACAAAATATAGAACTTATTAATTCTTCCCTGGATCATATCCTTGTTTGCAATGTAAAAGAAAAACAAGAATGTCTCTATAAAAATGTCTGACTGCACAATTAAATTGTTCTTTTTAATATTTTATTATCTAAAAGCCAATTTTGAACGCTGAAATATTTTTTAAAAACAAAGGTCAAAATTCTGCCAATTACGTAGATATAATACAACTAATTTCTGCCAGTCATTTACTTGATTCTCATAAAGATAACCAATAACTTCTTATTTGTATTTTCTAATATTCAAAATTTCTGTTATTGCTACTTTCCTTAAGGTCTTCTTATTTCTTGATATTAATATTAAATGAACCACTGAATGGAAATAAGAAGTAACACACATAGATATAAGGTGAGACTTAAACCAGAGTGATTTATAAAATCTACAGTAGGAGAGTTGTATTGAGAAAAAGTATATAACAATGTTACATTTCATAGAAAGTTAGCAGAAAAGTAAGCGTTAGGAAAATCTCACTCAATCTAAGACTTTGGACACTTGTCTTACTCTAAATTGGCCACAAACTTCACTCCATAGTGAGAATAATCTTTTAAAAAATACAAATTACATTGCATTACACTTCAAATCCTCCAATCATGTTCTATCTCTTCTATGACACTATCTGAACTCCTTAGCTTTATATATCGAAGGATTTATTTCATCTGTTGATCCCTCCAACCTCATCCACCAACACTTTCCGTTTCATCTTTTTCTTCCATTCTTTTTTTAAAATTTTATTATTATTATACATTAAGTTTTAGGGTATATGTGCACAATGTGCAGGTTTCTTACATATGTATACATGTGCCATGTTGGTGTGCTGCACTCATTAACTTGTCATTTAGCATTAGGTATATCTCCTAATGCTATCCCTCCCCGCTCCCCCCACCCTACAACAGTCCCCGGAGTGCGATGGTCCCCTTCCTGTGTCCATGTGTTCTCATTGTTCAATTCCCACCTATGAGTGAGAACATGCGCTGTTTGGTTTTTTCTCCTTGCAAAAGTTTGCTGAGAATGATGGTTTCCAGTTTCATCCATGTCCCCACAAAGGACATGAACTCATTTTTTATGGCTGCATAGTATTCCATGGTGTATATGTGCCACATTCTCTTAATTCAGTCTATTGTTGTTGGACATTTGGGTTGGTTCCAAGTCTTTGCTATTGTGAATAGTGCCACAATAAGCATACGTGTGCATGTGTCTGTATAGCGGAATGTTTTATAATCCTTTGGGTATATACCCAGTAATGGGATGGCTGGGTCAAATGGTATTTCTAGTTCTAGATCTCTGAGGAATCACCACACTGACTTCCACAATGGTTGAACTAGTTTATAGTCCCACCAACAGTGTAAAAGTGTTCCTATTTCTCCACATCCTCTCCAGCAGCTGTTGTTTCCTGACTTTTTAATAGTCGTCATTGTAACTGGTGTGAGATGGTATCTCACTGTGGTTTTGATTTGCATTTCTCTGATGGCCAGTGATGATGAGCATTTTTGCATGTGTTTTTTGGCTGCATAAATGTCTTCTTTTGAGAAGTGTCTGTTCATGTCCTTCGCCCACTTTTTGATGGGGTTGTTTGTTTTTTTCTTGTAAATTTGTTTGAGTTCATTGTAGATTCTGGATATTAGCCCTTTGTCAGATGAGTAGGTTGTGAAAATTTTCTCCCATTCTGTAGGTTGACTGTTCACTCTGATGGTAGTTTCTTTTGCTTTGCAGAAGCTCTTTAGTTTAATTAGATCCCATTTGTCAATTCTGGCTTTTGTTGCCATTGCTTTTTGTGTTTTAGACATGAAGTCCTTGATCATGCCTATGTCCTGAATGCTATTGCCCAGGTTTTCTTCTAGGGTTTTTATGGTTTTAGGTCTAACATGTAAGTGTTTAATCCATCTTGAATTAATTTTTGGATAAGGTGTAAGGAAGGGATCCAGTTTCAGCTTTCTACATATGGCTAGCCAGTTTTCCCAGCACCATTTATGAAATAGGGAATCCTTTCCCCATTTCTTGTTTTTGTCAGGTTTGTCAAAGATCAGAAGGTTGTAGTTATGTGGCATTATTTCTGAGGGCTCTGTTCTGCTCCATTGATCTATATCTCTGTTTTGGTACCAGTACCATGCTGTTTTGGTTACTGTAGCCTTGTAGTATAGTTTGAAGTCAGGTAGCATGATGCCTTCAGCTTTGTTCTTTTGGCTTAGGATTGACTTGGCGATGCGGGCTCTTTTTTGGTTCCATGTGAACTTTAAAGTAGTTTTCTCCAATTCTGTGAAGAAAGTCATTGGTAGCTTGATGGGGATGGCATTGAATCTGTAAATTACCTTGGGCAGTATGGCCATTTTCACGATATTGATTCTTCCAACCCATGAGCATGGAATGTTCTTCCATTTGTTTGTCTCCTCTTTTATTTTATTGAGCAGTGGTTTGAAGTTCTCCTTGAAGAGGTCCTTCATGTCCCTTGTAAGTTGGATTCCTAGGTATTTTATTCTCTTTGAAGCAATTGTGAATGGGAGTTCACTCACGATTTGGCTCTCTGTTTGTCTGTTATTGGTGTATAGGAATGCTTGTGATTTTTCACATTGATTTTGTATCCTGAGACTTTGTTGAAGTTGCTTATCAGCTTAAGGAGATTTTGGGCTGAGATGATGGGGTTTTCTAGATATACAATCATGTCATCTGCAAACAGGGACAATTTGACTTCCTTTTTTCCTAACTGAATGCCCTTTATTTCCTTCTCTTGCCTGATTGCCCTGACCAGAATTTCCAACACTATGTTGAAGAAGAGGAGTGGGGAGAGAGGGCATCCCTGTCTTATGCCAGTTTTCAAAGGGAATGCTTCCAGTTTTTGTCCATTCCGTGTGATATTGGCTGTGGGTTTGTCATAGATAGTTCTTATTATTTTGAGATACGTCCCATCAATACCTAATTTATTGAGAGTTTTTAGCATGAAGGGTGTTGAATTTTGTCAAAGCCTTTTTCTGCATCTACTGAGATAATCATGAGGTTTTTGTCTTTGGTTCTGTTTATATGCTGGATTACATTTATTGATTTGCGTATGTTGAACCAGCCTTGCATCCCAGGGATGAAGCCCACTTGATCATGGTGGATAAGCTTTTTGATGTGCTGCTGGATTTGGTTTGCCAGTATTTAATTGAGGATTTTTGCATCAATGTTCATTAAGGATATTGGTCTAAAATTCTCTTTTTTGGTTTTGTCTCTGCCCGGCTTTGGTATCAGTATGATGCTGGCCTCATAAAATGAGTTAGGGAGGATTTCCTCTTTTTCTAGCGATTGGAATTGTTTCAGAAGGTATGGTACCAGCTCCTCCTTGTACCTCTAATAGAACTCGGCTTTGAATCCATCTGGTCCTGGACTTTTTTTTGGTTAGTAAGCTATTGATTATTGCCACAACTTCAGAGCCTGTTATTGGTCGATTCAGAGATTCAAATTCTTCCTGGTTTAGTCTTGGGATGGTGTATGTGTCGAGGAATTTATCCATTTCTTCTAGATTTTCTAGTTTATTTGCATAGAGGTGTTTGTAGTATTCTCTGATGGTAGTTTGTATTTCTGTGGGATCGGTGGTGATATCCCCTTTATCAACTTTTACTGCGTCTATTTGATTCTTCTCTCTTTTCTTCTTTATTAGTCTTGTTAGGGGTCTATCAATTTTGTTGATCTTTTCAAAAAAACAGCTCCTGGTTTCATTGATATTTTGAAGGGTTTTTTGTGTCTCTATTTCCTTCAGTTCTGCTCTGATTTTAGTTATTTCTTGCCTTCTGCTAGCTTTTGAATGTGTTTGCTCTTGCTTGTCTAGTTCTTTTAATTGTGATGTTAGGGTGTCAATTTTAGATATTTCCTGCTTTCTCTTGTGGGCATTTAGTGCTATAAATTTCCCTCTACACACTGCTTTGAATGTGTCCCAGAGATTCTGGTATGTTGTGTCTTTGTTCTCGTCGGTTTCAAAGAACATCTTTATTTCTGCCTTCATTTCCTTGTGTACTCAGGAGCAGGTTGTTCAGTTTCCATGTAGTTGAGTGGTTTTGAGTGAGTTTCTTAATCCTGAGTTCTAGTTTGATTGCACTGTGGTCTGAGAGACAGTTTGTTATAATTTCTCTTCTTTTACATTTGCTGAGGAGTGCTTTAATTCCAACTGTGTGGTCAATTTTGGAATAAGTGTGGTGTGGTGCTGAAAAAATGTATATTCTGTTGATTTGGGGCGGAGAGTTCTGTAGATGTCTATTAGGTCCGCTTGGTGCAGAGCTGAGTTCAATTCCTGGGTATCCTTGTTAACTTTCTGTCTCGTTGATCTGTCTAATGTTGACAGTGGGGTGTTAAAGTCTCCCATTATTATTGTGTGGGAGTCTAAGTCTCTTTGTAGGTCACTCAGGACTTGCTTTATGAATCTGGGTGCTCCTGTATTGAGTGCATATATATTTAGGATAGTTAGCTCTTCTTGTTGAATTAATCCCTTTACCATTATGTAATGGCCTTCTTTGTCTCTTTTGATCTTTGTTGGTTTAAAGTCTGTTTTATCAGAGACTAGGATTGCAACCCCTGCCTTTTTTTTGTTTTCCTATGTGCTTGGTAGATCTTCATCCATCCCTTTATTTTGAGCCTGTGTGTCTCTGCACATGAGATGGGTTTCCTGAATATAGCACACTGATGGGTCTTGACACTTTATCCAATTTGCCAGTCTGTGTCTTTTAATTGGAGCATTTAGCCCATTTACATTTAAAGTTAATATTGTTATGTGTGAATTTTGTCCTGTCATTATGATGTTAGCTGGTTATTTTGCTCGTTAGTTGATGCAGTTTCTTCCTAGCCTTCATGGTCTTTACATTTTGGCATGTTTTTGCAGTTGGTGGAACCGGTTGTTCCTTTCCATGTTTAGTGCTTCCTTCAGGAGCTCTTTTAGGGGAGGCCTGGTGGTGACAAAATCTCTCAGCATTTGCTTGTCTATAAAGTATTTTATTTCTCCTTCACTTATGAAGCCTAGTTTGGCTGGATATGAAATTCTGGGTTGAAAATTATTTTCTTTAAGAATGTTGAATATGGGCCCCCACTCTCTTCTGGCTTGTAGAGTTTCTGCTGAGAGATCAGCTGTTAGTCTGATGGGCTTCCCTTTGTGAGTAACCTGACCTTTCTCTCTGGCCGCCCTTAACATTTTGTCCTTCATTTCAGCTTTGGTGAATCTGACAATTATGTGTCTTGGAGTTGCTCTTCTCGAGGAGTATCTTTATGGCGTTCTCTGTATTTCCTGAATCTGAATGTTGGCCTGCCTTGCTAGATTGGAGAAGTTCTCCTGGATAATATCCTGCAGAGTGTTTTCCAACTTGGTTCCTTTCTCCCTGTCACTTTCAGGTACACCAATCAGATGTAGATTTGGTCTTTTCACATAGTCCCATATTTCTTGGAGGCTTTGTTTGTTTCTTTTTATTCTTTTTTCTCTAAACTTCCCTTGTCACTTCATTTCATTCATTTCGTCTTCCATCACTGATACCCTTTCTTCCAGTTGATCGCATCGGCTCCTGAGGCTTCTGCATTCTTCATGTAGTTCTCAAGCCTTGATTTTCAGCTCCATCAGCTCCTTTTAGGACTTCTCTGCATTGGTTATTCTAGTTATCCATTTGTCTAATTTTTTTTCAAAGTTTTTAACTTCTTTGCCATTGGTTTGAATTTCCTCCTGTATCTTGGAGTAGTTTGATCATCTGAAGCCTTTTTCTCTCAACTCGTCAAAGTCTTTCTCCGTCCAGCTTTGTTCCATTGCTGGTGAGGAGCTGCGTTCCTTTGGAGGAGGAGAGGCACTCTGCTTTTTAGAGTTTCCAGTTTTTCTGCTCTGTTTTTTCCCCCTCTTTGTGGTTTTATGTACTTTTGGTCTTTGATGATGGTGACGTACAGATGGGTTTTTGATGTGGATGTCCTTTCTGTTTGTTAGTTTTCCTTCTAATAGACAGGACCCTCAGCTGCAGGTCTGTTGGAGTTTGCTAGAGGTCCACTCCAGACCGTTTGCCCGGGTATCAGAATTGGTGGCTGCAGAACAGCGGTGGCTGTAGAACGGCGGATATTGGGGAACCACAAATGCTGCTGCCGGATCGTTCCTCTGGAAGTTTTGTCATAGAGGAGTACCCGGCCATGTGAGGTGTCAGTCTGCCCCTACTGGGCATTGCCTCCCAGTTAGGCTGCTCGGGGTTCAGGGACCCACTTGAGGAGGCAGTCTGCCCATTCTCAGATCTCCAGCTGCATTCTGGGAGACCCACTACTCTCTTCAAAGCTGTCAGACAGGGACATTTAAGTCTGCAGAGCTTACTGCTGTCTTTTTGTTTGTCTGTGCCCTGCCCCCAGAGGTGGAGCCTACAGAGGCAGGCAGGCTTCCTTGAGCTGTGGTGGGCTCCACCCAGTTCGAGCTTCCTGGCTGCTTTGTTTACCTAATCAGGCCTGGGCCATGGCAGGCGCCCCTCCCCCAGCCTCGCTGCCGCCTTGCAGTTTGATCTCAGACTGCTGTGCTAGCAATCATTGAGACTCCGTGGACGTAGGACCCTCCAAGCCAGGTGTGAGATATAATCTCCTGCTGTGCCATTTTTTAAGCCCGTTGTAAAAGCGCAGTATTAGGGTGGGAATGTCCTGATTTTCCAGGTGCCATCTGACACCCCTTTTTTTTGACTAGGAAAGGAAACTCCCTGACCCCTTGCACTTTCCGAGTGAGGCAATGCCTTGCCCTGCTTTGGCTCACGCACGGTGTGCTGCACCTACTGTTGTGCACCCAATGTCTGGCACTCCCTAGTGAGATGAACCCAGTACCTCAGATGGAAATGCAGAAATCACCCGTCTTCTGCGTCGCTCATGCTGGGAGCTGTAGACCAGAGCTGTTCCTATTCGGCCATCTTTGCTCCACCCTCCTTTTTCTTCCATTCTAACAGAATTATATAGAACTCTAATTGTGATGTGAATCTGTTAATAGCAAAATTCCTTTCCCATTTGCTGCCTGAGTAATTCATTTTTGAGGCCCTGCTTGAGAATATTCTTTTCTGTGACACCTATCCAGACGTCCCTAGGCCCTAGCAGAATTGATCACACTTTCATGTTTTCCTGCTATGACCTCCATCTTCATCCCTTTAACTACATTGTGTTTGTCATTTTTTAGTTATATTTGTTTCCAATAATACATTATATGCTGTTTAAGAGCAGGGACTGTGACCTTATTAATCTTTGTGTCTACAACACAGTGCCTGGCATATCTAATAAATATTTGTTAAATGAGTAAGTAAAAGGAATAAATAAATAAATTTTTTAGAAAAGAGAAAATAACTGCTCTTAAAGACCTTGGGGAAATTAAATGACTTTTAAAGCAATACAAGTTATATGAATAGCACACACAATTTGGTCTTCAATGTTCCTTTGCCACAAAATTTGATTTAATGTCAAGTGAGCAAAGTAGCTATGGTGGCTTATTTCATTGACTAAGCATTTTGTGGGCCAAAAGTAAGCAGATGTGACCATTTAGGAGGGTATTTATTTTATAGAGGGCATTAGGGCTGTAGAGAAAAGGCTATGAAATCACTCTTTTCAAAGAATGCAGAAGTGAATTGACAAGGAGTTTAGTAAGTAGCAATTTTGTAGCTGGCTGTGTTCCTCCAATTTGTCATTGTCACTGGAAAAGTTGCCAAACCACAGCTCTATCCCAGGATAAAATTAAATATAATTTTTTAACTGAAAACACCCAATATCCACAAATGCATAGAGACATATCTCTATCTCAAGTTCAAGTACCAGGTCGATTGTATTCAACCCGTATATTAACATACGTTTTTATTAGTTGCTCCAGTAAAATAGAATTTTTATCACCCTGTATATTCAGCAATACTCTCTAAATATAAGGAAGCACTCCTTCTTTTATTCTACCAAAAAAATCAGAAAAGAATGATATAACTATATATCAAAATAATATTCATATTATAAAACCCACATATGATAATTATGTGAAGAATTACTACTAATATAGTTAACAATATAGAGAGACTTGTATGAAAAGTTATGGCCTCTTAAGTCTGTTTCTTGCTTCCTCTTTTTATCTTTCCTAACTAGTAGCCTTAACTAGGGTAAGTGAAGAACCAAAATGTACTAAAGGCTGAATACCTTGGTTTATCTGATTGTGCTCTTTTTCTGTCGGTTAAAAGCTTTTGCGGTAGAGATAAAGCCCTAGAAAGAGGCATTTTTCCCCTTCTCGTGAATAATTTCAGGTAAAAAGATGTATTTTGAGGGGACTTCTCACTGCCTTTTTGCCAGAAAATGTGAGGAATGACTCTTCTCCTTATTCATGTGATAAATTGCAATGTGGGAAGATAATTTACTGAAATACTAATGTGTATGTATTTTATTCTTTCAGTGGTTCTTTTTCCTTCCTCTCAAGAAGATAAATGGGCCCTTTTGGGATTCTTGCCTGGCAGGGGTGGGCTGGTCTGATGAGACTCAGGGATTCATGCTTATGGAAAGAACATTGACAGAAATGGAAATGCCATGGATTTCTAGAGACAAGGTGGGAACTGAAATCTTCAAATTCTCTAAGCATGGAGACCTATGTGCAGGTCCAGACCCCTGGTGGGGAGGCATGCCTTGGGAAGTGCAAAAATTTGTTTGCATGGTTCACCCCAGAGGTGGGATCATAATTTTGTGCTCAAGCTCATAATGAAAGTGGCACAGCCCCTTGGATAAGAAAGATATCAATAGCCAGCTGGTGGGTGAGGGACATATATGTAACTTCAGGAAAGGTAAAGTGCTCCTAAAAATGACTGAATGTAGATGCTCTGTTCTGATAAAATGAAGTTTCAGTGTCAGATTTCTTTGATTTGATTAAAATAAAGTAATATGGTATTTCTTTGTCACCACCCAGTTTGCAGAGTGAGATTTACCCCTGTAAAATGAATTAAATAAGATTATACATATGTTAGATAAAGAGATACTGGCTATTAGGAAGACATGTTCTTGAGATATCATGGAGTGCTGGGAAGTTTACAATGTGTGTGGGTATGAGAAATTTAAATTCTTACATTGATGCTGTTGAAAATGACTTGATGTCAAGACAACTTTTGGCACACAGCGTTCTCCTTCTTCTATACCTTATCTTCCTATTTCCTATTCAAAACTTACTTGCATCTGATCTCTGTGAGGTCAGCCCATTCTGAATTCCTAGATTCGTATCATTTTCTTTCAAACTACTGCCTTATATTGAGTCAAATGACTTTGTAAATAATTTTTGAAACAACTTAGAATGAGGTCCCAGAAATTGCACCCAGGCACTCTGTTGTAGAACTGTCCTGAGGAGATACGTTGCCTTCTAACAACATCCTTGGGAATACTGATGGGCAGAATTTTCACTATGTTCAAAGATTAACATGGACACATTAATGTATAAACATATTTAAGTAGCTACCAACAAATCAAATCACAAATGTGCACATATGATTGTGCCTGTGGATGTTGACACACATTGAGAAACCTTAATATATACCAATTAATAAATGATATTTATGTAGATATTTCTATTATTGTTGTAATTTGTTAATTTAAATATTTTAAATGATTTATAAAATGCTCTAGTGGTATAAAAATCAAATTTTTAGGATAAAAATGTAGCATCTCATAGATTTTGATAACTTCCATTTATCTAACAATGTTTATCTGTTTATGCCCATTTGGAGCACCAGAACTCAGAACTAAAGTGGTTAGTTAGGATTCATTTTGTTGGGGTATCAATATTTCCTTAATATTTCCAGGTGACTTTTCATTCTAGAGAATGATGGAATTACATAGTAAGAATAATTCAGTTAATTTGGTAAAGATAGCTCCTATCTTATTCAATATTTATCTGTGAGAATCTTACTGCATTCTAGCTGCTGAGCTCCAGTGCTGGGGCTTCAGTGGTTAAAGTTACAGATCCTTCTGGCATGAAGTTGGAAGTTTAACAAGAGCTATAAATGTAACTATAATCATAAATGTAATCATAATTATGAATATATGGCAATTATAACTGTGTCTGTAATTATAACTATAAATATACCTATAATTAGAGCATTTACTATTCAAGATTATTTACAACTACCAATAAAGGGTATACAGAAAATTTTGGTGTCTGTTATCCCTCATCAGGAATTAGTGATAACCCTTAATAACTTAATAAGTTAGCATTCTGGGTAGGGAATATTCTGCTTGAAAAAAGGGTTATTCTCCCAATGATGCGAGACAGTAACTGCATCTTGTTCACATTCTGAGTTTCCATTTCCATATTCTCTGATACATTATTACTGAGCATTAATTTCACTCCTTTGGAAAACTTCAGCCATTATTACCAGTTATTAATGCCTTCATCTTACAGATCCATCAGAGACTAACCATCACCTTAATATGATACAGCATTCCTGAAATTCATTGACATGTACATGTTACATGGAAAATGGGACTTCTTATTATATACTGGAAGTAGAAGGCAGAGGAACATTATACTCCAGGAAAGAGGCAAGAGTCCAGAGATTTAAGAGTCCCAAACTAGGCTTATTGCAGTAGTTTCGGGAAATGAGGATGAATACAGTGATACAACCAAGGAAGAGCTAACAAGCTTAGTATTAATAACTGAGGAGACACAGGAGTGAGGGTGACAGGGGCTTGGAGCCTTCCAATATAAATGCCTTGATATTTAGAAGAGTCATGTCACTTGCACAAATGAGAAATTTGGGAGAACCAATAAATATGTAGAAAACATGAATTTCTTTTTAAATATGTTGATGACTTTGATACGTTGATGAGAATTCCAAGTGAAAGTGTCCTTTAAAAATGAGAAATATGGGATTAGATTTCATAAGATAAGGTAGAGCTGGAACTTAGTTCCCTGAGGACTTCATTTCAGAAAAGACATTGAATGACCTCTCCCTGGGTCTTCTAAATAAGAACTCTAGGATTTATAGTTTCAATCCATTTATATAGCCTAATTCATAATTTTCATGTATACTTTCCTTAGTAAAACATTCTAATCTTATTTTTGAACATAGAAAGAATGAGTTTTAATTTAGTGCTTGGAAAGAACAAGGCACATTGGCCATTGAATTCTATCTAAAAAGAGCTATAAGAATTGAGAAATTGCATGCTTTGGCGATACTGGAGAAAATTGATTTCTTACTTGCTAAGGCAAAGCACACATTTTTGCTGAAAACACCCATCACCTTAGCAGCAGAGTGGTAGCAAATGCTTTACTCAGACTCTGAGCACTTTAGCTTCTATCTGCCCTAGACAGCAGAGTTTTCAGGAATTTCCTAGGTCCTTGCCAATTCACTTTTCTGTTTTAATCAGGTATTTCCACTCTTCTCCATTTGTGGATTCAGAATTCTTAACTCTTTAATAGTAGGTCTTTGAAATTGTAGGAAAGAAATAGTCTCTAATTTAGAAGGCTTTTGTGTTAGCATACAGCTCTGTTCATATTTTGAGGTGTTGTGACTTTTATGTGACTTATTGTTTATGCTTTGATGCAAATCTGAACATAGTAACTGATCATTTTTCTTCTCTGGCTAGTCTGTGGGATTACTGATTACTGTGATCAGCTTTGACATATTAGACGCTTATAGTAGTGGCTTCTTGATGCTACTTTCTTCATAATTTTGGAAAAATAAAGTTAAATAAAATTAGATATTCCATTTTGTTTCTTCATCAGCCACATATACATTCTACATTCCCTACCGAGGCTCAGCCAGGTTTCCCACTGAATGTGAGAAAGGCTTTGGCAATACCCTATATCTACTCTGCAGTAGTAGTTCTCAAATTTCTGTAGTGAAGAATCAGTTAGTTTACTTTCCAATCAGAGATTCATTCTTTTTAAAAATACCCTGTAGGCTGGGCACGGTGGCTCACGCCTGTAATCCCAGCACTTTGGGAGGCCAAGGTGGGTGGATCATGAGGTCAAGAGATCGAGACCATCGTGGTTAACATGGTGAAACCTCCTCTCTACTAAAAATACAAAAAATTAGCCAGGCGTGGTGGCGGGTGCCTGTAGTCCCAGCTACTTGGGAGGCTGAGGCAGGAGAATGGCGTGAACCCAGGAGGTGGAGCTTGCAGTGAGCTGAGATGGTGCCACTGCACTCCAGCCTGGGTGACAGAACAAGACTCCGTCTCAGAAAAAAAAAAAAAAAAAAAACTACCCTGTAAAACAGGACAAGTCTAGTAATTACATGTTGGATGTTGTGACTATGTTAGGTTGCTATATATATATTATATATAAAATAGGTAATATGTATATAATATATAATATATATATATATTTTTAAATTACTCTCAATTTTATTCTTATCTCATTTTGGACCAGTAACAAACATTTTTATAGCTACTCAAGTCCATCGGCCAAAATTTTGGTCATACTGCATCTAGAACACGTACCAATATTTTGAAGTTCCAGAGCAATCTTGAAAAGTAATTTATTAAAAGGGTAAAAATAATAAATTACATCTAAGATCTCTCAAAGCTATAAAGATTGACAGTGTGATTAAATGACATTCTTCAGCCATTTCACTCCTCTCTATAACCCTAATCCCCAATATCTTTAAATAAAATAAAATAATAAATTATAATTACATCTCACACTGTTTACTGTGAGCTTACTATGCATCGGGGACCAGGATAAGCGATTTGGAGACATTATTGCATTTAATTCTCACATTGACCTTATGAGGGGAGTAATTTTATAGATAAGGACTTGAGGTCCATGGAGCTTAATTATCTTTTCAAAGTCACACACTTACACCACGACTGATAAAACTATCAAAACATCTGCAATCCAGAAAATAAAAATTAATTAGATTACAGCCTTGTCTGTTTCCCAGCCCAGAGAATTTACTCTGGGTATTGTACTGAATTTCATAATTCCCAAATCTCCAATAAGAAGATATTATAATCCAAATTCCAAGCTCCAGGTTGTCATACCATGGCCTTCTGCATACTGATTATCGAAGATAGGCTGTGATCAACTCCACAACCCAGCCTAATGCACAGGACTATAGAAGATGCAAGGGCCACTTGTGTACATATCAATCATAAACTATCATGGAACAAGTAACAAAACAAAGTAACATTAATCTCCCTTAGACCTATTCAATATCCCTTAGGTCGACAGAATTAGATTATGAAATATTTTGGGTAGTCTTCCATTTTCACCATATATTCACATCTTGCTTAGCAAAATGAGCTGAACACATTTTCTCTTTCGAGTGTTTGATGAAAGGTGAGACCTTTAATTTGGTAAACTTCCTGTTGCAGGAAATATTCAATATTGTGTGAGTGAGACTTTGATTTTGGTTCTGATTCACACGCCTCTAATTACAGAGTAAAACTCAGCAGTAGCCTGGACCCCTATGGTAAATAACAAAATTTTAGCAGTAAAATGGAAATGATAAAGACATTTCACTCCTCAATTTTTGTCAGGAAATACTGGGAAGATATTCACTGCTAATAAAAATGTGCATATTTGCTAAGGTTGTTAATATATTGCCTGCATTATCACAGAAACAGAATCACGAAGTTTTATAACTTGGTAACACTGCACCAGTCTCTTATAGACATTTCACAGAGACAAAGCATTTAAAAGGGGCATTGTAGTCAGGTAATTCTAAAAGTTACTTCTGTGTTTGTTTAGGGTACCATAGGGAAATTTTGTACTTAAAATTCATCTAGTCAACTGTGTGCACTGTATACGTTTTACAGGTAGATGATATCCTGTATTTATAATAGTTGTTGACAGACTTGCAGCTCACATACAAAGATGACTGGTAGGGGCCATGCCAACAAATACCATCAATCTGTGAGACACTGATGCAAAGGCATGCAGACGTGCAGTGAGTAGTTGTCAATCTTGGAAAAAAGTATTTTATTACTTCCTTCTGGTATGTGGGACTAATTAGAGGGTGGTGGTGTGTATGTGATGGCCACTAATGCTCATCAAAACCCAGTTGCCAGGATGTGGAATAGGAACAGAGGTAGATATCATCATGTGTGTAATTGCATATGATTGTTTTATTATGGTCATTAATGTAGATGCCTCCTTTTCCTCTGTCTTTGTGACAAGCCTCTCCTCTTTCTTCTCTTATTTGCCAACATTTTCTTTTTTAGTATGCTTGGCATCCATTCTGGTGTGGAGCATCACATTTAGTTAGATTTTCAATTACTTCTCAAAAAAATGCAAATCATCTTAAAGGAGTCTTTAACATAATATGTTTGCATATACATGTACATATATAGTACAATCTGATACACAAATCATGTACTATTGAACTATTGTACTGATGAACTGCTGTACTGTTGAAAAGGTCTGTGATCTCATGTGGTTATTTAAAAATATATCGATAGATTATTGATACTCTTCTCTTCAAAAGGTGAAGTGTGATTCCCACTGTAAAAATGTAGGTTATCTTTTTTTTTTTCTTTTTGAAATGGAGTCTCGCTCTGTTGCCCAGGCTGGAGTGCAGTGGCGTGATCTCAGCTCACTGCAAGCCCCGCCTCCCAGGTTCAAGGTATTCTCCTGCCTCAGCCTCCCAAGTAGCTGGGACTACAGGCACCCGCCACCACTCCCGGCTAATTTTTTTTTTTTTTTTTTTTTGTATTTTTAGTAGAGATGGGGTTTCACCGTGTTAGCCAGGATGGTTTCGATCTCCTGACCTCGTGATCTCCCCACCTCAGGCTCCCAAAGTGCTGGGATTACAGGTGTGAGCCACCGCGCCCAGCTTGTAGGTTATCTTTTGTAACTCACTCCTAAGGAATAGAATGTGACAGAAGAGTGAGTTGTGATGTCTAAGATTAGGACATAAAATGCACCATGTCTTCCTCCTTACTTTCTTGGAAAATTTGCCAGGTGCCTTATTATGATGATACTCAAACAGTCCCATGGAGAGGTCCAGTAAGCAAGAACCCTACAGCAAAGTACAGAGCAAGGAAGTGGAGCCTCAAACTAACAGCCATCTGGGTTAGCTATCTTGGCAGCAAATCTTCTAGCACCAGTCAAACCTTCAGATGATGGCAGCCCTGGCCAATCACTCAACTAAAACCTCATAAAAGACCCTAAGCCAGACCCACCTATCTAGGCAATTCTTGGATGCTTGACCCTGAGAAACTGAGATCAATTTGTTTTAAGCTGCTATGTTCTGGGTTAATTTTTCATGCAGCAATAGATAACCAATATGCCAAAGCCTCCTTCATAATTCAATTGGACAGTTTCTGAGTCTGTTTCATCCAGGTTGGCTAAGCCGTTACTATGCATTTGAATAAACAGCAAGGAGAGATGCACTGTGATGGCAAGTGCCACTTGACATTAAAAATCACTCAGACACATGTCATAGGTTCTGTCTGCAGTGGCAATTTATTTTGTAAATCATTCTACATTCAGCGGAGTTCAAGGCATAAATCTAAATGCTAGGCAACTCTTTAATTTTGTTATTGAGTCTTGAACACCTACTATGTATCAATATTTATTACAGATACTGGTGATACAAAGATACTGAAACAAACATAATTGATCCCCTGCCTATGATTGTTTAATTAAAGGATGTGTAAATCTAGCCACAGTATTTCTGGTTGGGGTTACTTGTTACAAAATACACTTACCATTAAATGTACAATAACTCCTTAAATTGAAAAATTGAAAAATCTTTCTCGCTTTCTTTTCTCTCGGTCTCTCTGTCTCTCTCTCTCTCTCTCTCTCTGTATGTGTCTAAATAATTATTTGTGTTCCGGAGTTGTCTACTCAGTTTGTCATTTCCTGTTTCTAGTGGATGTGATGTTGGAATGGTTCTAACGAAGAAACAAAAATGATAAAGCAGAATGTTCAAGGGACTAAGAGTCGGATCCCCCAGCTCTTCTCGAATTTTCCTGTGACTAGTCATGTGTCTTTGGGTGAGTCTCACGTGTTACTCAAAGTCCTTTATGCAGTCGTGCTGTGCCCCCTTTTCTTTGCCCTAAAATTTTTACTTCTGAGTAGGAAAGGGTGCTATTATTCAAAATTCCCAGTAGTGTTCTGATTTCACAGCTGTGTATTTGTTTGTTTAAAAGTAAAGGTACAGTTAATTGTAAGTCTATGTGTTTTAAAGTACCTGACTAAATTGCTTCTTGTGCCCATACTCTCTCCATCTTTTTTGTTTCTATTGCAATGTGCAGTTGTTCCTCTCCTCTCCCCTCCTCTCCAACACATAGGGCAGAAAAGTTAACTGATTCGTGCAGATATGCAGTCCTCAGTGACCTTACCCAACACCAAAAGTGTTGACATTAATCATAAATTGGATTTCTGATCTTCAGTTTCTTTTTCTTAAAATAGAGTCATGTTCCCATGAGTCAATCAATCACTACAAAAATAAAATATTCATTGTAAATTATTTTATTCATAGCATTATACTATGGCATTATGAAAAATCTTAACTGTAGTTGTATAAGTCTTTATCTGTAAAATGTAATAGTGCTACTGGTGTCCATCATTTTAAAGTCTGTGCCAAATTTGAATATTACTTTTTACTATTACCTTTACACATTTTTGCATAATTGCCATCGTGTTACAGAAAAAGTATTTTGCATGCTTTTATCACATGGCCTGATACTGTATTTTCCTTATTTTCTATGTCATCTTAACTGTTTTTAATTAGTTGAATAAAATTTGCGTAGTTTGCATGTAGAAGATGACAACCCTGAACGTAGTGATCCAATTCTCAAAAGTACACAATCAAGGGTTAAAATATAAGGAGGCATAACAGGTTGCAAAAAAGAAACCATGAAGTTTATAAGGAGAAAAATGAAAAAAAATGACTGTCATGCTTTCTCTCTAAGAAAAACCAACAGAGTCTCAAGAGAAACGTACAGTGCAGATAATTGTATGCATGATAGTTTAGAAAGGGAATAACGAGGCTAGGCTGAGGTTATTTTTCTGTTCTATCAGGCAGATAGAGACTAAGGGAGTAGTCAGTGAACAATGGGTAGGAACCAGCAGGTTTGTAAATTATGCCTGGATGCTTCACAAGCCCGCCTCTGACAGGAAATGACAAAAATACTCATCACTGAGTTACTTATTACTGTGGAAAAATCACTCATTTGTTTGACATTGCTCTCCCACCAAGGGGGCCTTCTGTTGTTATCCCTTTACAATTTAAAAATTTATAGTGAAATTAAATTCTGTTACTTATTGTCACTGTGTACTATCTTAAGCTACCATTAATCACAAAGGCAGAGAATACAAAGGAATGAGTCCAATGCTGTGTCTTTAAGGAACTGAAAAGAAGTAGGAAATCAAATGCACAACTGGAAAGAATAGGGACTAGATAATGGCAAGAATAGTAGAATGCCTATTTTGAGACCATTTATGTTAACAGTGGTAATAAATTACCCTGTAATTCAGAGTATATGTATTGCATTTGTAATATGTTATTTTGGGAAACAAAGCCAAACTTCATTATGTCATGCTGTGTTATTTCTACAGCTGGTACTATTGTTGGCAAATGTTTTTTGAAAAACCTTAATAAGACAAGGAAAATGCTCCAATTGGTCTCATTACTAAGAAGTGATGTTTTCATTTAGACTTTTCACATAGTCTCCTGATCTCACTTGATTACATTGATATGAACAAATGCTTGGCTTGGAAGAGCCCTTGGTTTCTACAGACCTGGGGTCCACCAATTGCTCTTTCTGGGTTTCATGTGTTCTCTGTGGCACTTCCAAAATATATCCACAGATTCCTTTACACTAGTCCCATCACCAGGAGTTATCTGTATCATCTCCCCCTTGAAAACGGGCAAGTTTTGTGATGTTTTTGAGCAACAGAGAATGGCAGCATTGGCAAAGCACCATGTGACTTCTCAGTCTAAGTCACACAAACGCACTGCAGGTTCTGCATTGTTTGCTTGAATACTCACTCTTGAAAAATATTAGCTGCCATGCAAGGAGTTTGACTACATGTTTCTGTTGACATGCTATGAGGAAGCCTAAATTAATTAACACTGAGAGACTGCATGGAAATAACACGGGTAAAGACTCTAAGACTCCTGGAGAAGAGAGTTTTGCCCAGACGTCCCCAGCTGCTCTACCGTCCAATATATCTTACTCTATTGTTGAGTTGGAACTGAATGAGGGAACCAAATTATCACCACCTGGTTCAGCTCTTTCTGAATTCCTGAAGTTAACAGAATAAAACAACGTGGTTTTTTAAGCCAGTTGGTGTGGGGCAATTTGCTATGCAGCAATAGACAGTCAGAACATTTTCTGAACCTAAGTGAAATGAAGATGTTTCCTATATGAGAGGATAGGTGAGGGCGGCACTTATTTGTACATGGTTCTACCCCAAGCAGTTACTCAGTAAATTGGAGCACTAGCAAATTTTTAAACTATACAAAAGTTTCATAAATAGAGGAAAACATCCAGTCAAAATCCCAACCTTCTAGTGTAATAGGCATGAAATTATCCGCAATACTTGAATTGTCTAAATCAACTTTGATTTGTTTAAATCAAATGAAATTTGTCACAAACCATAAATAACTGGATTAGGAAAGTAGTCCAATCTCACTCAGTCTCTGCTTTCTCCCTGCTTTGGATAATCCCAGAACCACAGAGAGAGTGCATTGCTCTAAAAACAGTTTCCCTTCTCAATCAGAAAAGGTCCCGAACCTCATTGCCTTGCTGCTGGATACTGTATCTCTTCCTGTGCCTGCCGAACTCTAATGGAGCCGCCATGGCAGAGTTGTAGAACTCTCACTTCCGTTTCTTTCCATTCTTCATGTATCCTCCTTCTCCAAGGTGGCTGCCTCGAGGTAGGGCCCTTTGTAGAACCCATAATCTTGATCTTCTTCTTCACAGTGTTGCTAATTTATTTTTTATACTCAATACAACAAATATTCATGTCATTCTCTACTTCCATGATATCTTCTGAGGACTCATGTGGAAGGCCTGTGGCTAACTCTAACTTCAGCCATTAGAAGCCAGAACAGTGAAAAAGCCCATTTTTAATGGAAACTATTCTAGTATAATACCATTCTGTATACTTTCACTTAATAGTTAATAATCATTTTATATTTTAATGTTGATTTTATAATTAAAATTTATTCCACTGTTGCATTAAATAATTTTTAAAATTTATTGTTTTTATGTCTTAGTATAGAACTATAAAATCTTGACTACTTTATAGAACTTTTTTTGTATATTTTGTTGAAAAAAGCAAATATAAAATATTACTGTGATTTTTTGGTGAGATCCAATTACCCAGCATTCAATAACAGCTATCATTTTTATTCCTGTATGCTAACAGGTACATTTATGTACAGATACATTTTATGTATACACATGTGTATATAACTTGCATTCATGTGTATGCAAATCCAGCATTTTGTATGTTACTGACACTACACTAAAAACAATGTATGACATCAAAATAATCATAACTTTTTCAGTGAATTGACAATAGAAATAATTGCTATATTTTATTAATCAGTTGTCCAGTTCCCGGGCCAAATTAATGTGGATTTTAAGTGCTATGCAATAGTTTTACCACTAAACAGCTATTAACAATGGCTTAAATAATGTTCTGAAGATTTGATTAATAAATTCATCATTAATAAATAATACTATGCCATTGAAAACTCGAATATAAAGTGTATCGCTTCCCCAAAGCAATCTAAAATGTTAAAAACCAGTTATGATTTGTCCATTGTTAGACAATTTACTCTTCTCTGTGTTAGCCTCAGAGGAAAGATGTGGAAGTAATTGCTTTTTTACTGTTCTTATTCTGACTGATATATGTTCATTCAGTGTGATTTCATGCAAAATGAAGATATCATAAAAAGGACTCTTCTGCTCTAAGAGTCCCTTTGGAAATCAAGCATTCATAGAAAATATCATTTTTAGACTTAAAGAAAATATGTCTTGTTTTCAAGTTTCACATTATGCAAAAATCACTTACTTAGAGTTACAGAATTTATGGGAATGCTGCCTTAAAATTCCATCTGACAAGAACTGCCTGAAAAAAATTTTGTCTACTGTTCACATAGCCAGTCTCAGTCATGTGCAACTTCACCATGTGTATCTTCACCATGGCTCGGAAGTACTGGTTTCTAGTTAGAACAAAAGAGGAAAGGAATAACGAGATCCAATAACACACACTTCTTTTGCTAACTCATTATATTTAAATATGATACTGTGCTGTGCATTTCTCTCTCACTAATAAGTTCTTAGGCCCCATACAGTCAAATGAGTTCTGTTGTTCTTTGATTTTCTGATTTTTGCAATAATATCTGTGATTACTTCTCATCTGTTCCACTGGGCAATACTCACATCTCTCACTCATGTAAGCAATGGAAATAGGAGTGACTCTGGTTGCTCTGTTGAATCAGCAAAGGATAGAGATGATTTAGCGTAACTTTTATTTTACCAAGAGACAGAAAATAATAACTTACTTAAAGGCAAATGACTAGCTGATGGGCAAGCCAGAGGCACTAGGATTTCAGTTAGGAGCACTGCCACCATTTTGATAGGTCAAAAATGGGGGAAGGATTATCATTGTCAGGAGCTGCTGCTCCTGCGGTTATTATTTTAGACTTTCAACTACATTTTATTACCTTATCTCACCCTTCCAGTGTGCCAGATTTGAGCTACTACTGATTTTTCATCTCATAGGCTGAACTCTGCATTTCCAGATGAAATGTGACTGTGTACTTCAGCAGCGCCTGGTCCTCATCTATTGGGATGTCCTACAAACCACTATTCCTATCACTGATCAGAGGTTGCTTCCTGTTCACTGCATCGACCTCTTGGATTGCTTTTCTTCGTCTCTAACCACTGACCTGTTTTCTCCTTAATTGTCTCACCTCCGTTTTGACTATTATCTCCAAGTTATTGCCACCTTCTAATCTTTCTGATTACATGTTATGATAATTGATTTTTCAGACCCCAGTATCCAAAATACCAATAACTAGGTTTCAACTCATCAAAGTGATCACTGGTCTTGTTTATGCTTATTTTTAATAGAGCAAGTGGACTTGCTTTCATCAGACTAGTACATCTTTCTAATTCCTATAATTTTCATCATGGTAAGCCACATTTTTCCCTTTGGCACCTTCATTTATTTACTTTATAATATAGAGTCAAACCTTTGCCATGCTTTTTAAACATTGGACTAATATAGTTTGCCATTTAAAATTTTCTCTTTGTATGGTTAGTATATGTCACTCCATTATTCATGTTAGTTGAAAAGTGTAGTGCTATGTTCTGATAACTCTTATTTACTATTTGCTTTATACTAATATGTATAAAGACTGGATATACAAATGAACAATGGTCAGGGTATAAATAAAAATAGAAGTCTGACTCACAACCTGCAGCAATCAGCCAAGGAAGCCAACCTACTATCTGTTGCAACCACTCTAGGAGGTCAAGCAATAACCCCTGTAGCTAAGTATAATTAAAATAGCTTGCTTCCAGCAGGAAGTATAATGAGAATTTTTTTTTTTCTGTATTTCTAATGCTCTATTTCTAAAAGTTTTTGATTAATTTTTCCTTGGTAGAGAGGATGGAAAACATACCTCCTAAGAAGACAATATTCAGACTATTGTAACTATATTAATTTTGTATTCTTACACATCGTAAAGACCATGTGATTCCATTTTAAGCAATTGGCTCAAAATGACCAGAACTTGATTAATAACTGATGGCTTTCCTATTTTTTGCAGCTGCTTCCCACTTAGGACCAACTGGAGAAAGCAAAATAATGCACTCTTAATCGCATATGCTTCCCCACTTCTAGTTTGACTACCTCCAGCATTCCCATGCCAACAGCCTCCAAAAAGGGCATACCTAAAACCTTCTGTTTTTTTCTACTACAAAGCTTTCCCAACTCTCAGTCTGCTTAAGTCTCTATAAAATGCAAGTGATGATAACTGTTTCTCTTGCTATGGTAAACTCCAAAAAAAACCTGCCTTTGCTTGTTCTCATTTGGGTGGTCTTCATATATTTCCACAGTTAAAGCCATATTGTGACATATTTTAAGACAAGAAAAGGGTCAAGGGTAGTCTTTCTCTGATAGACCCAAGATGATGCTCCTTGGAGATGCCTTGAAAACCCAGGAAGCTCCCTTTGACTGGAATCACCACCATGGGTAGCAGGCATGAATTGGTTACATAAGAACCGGTTGATATTTAGGTTTCCTCGGTCACCGCTGATGTCTTACAATCTCTTTGAGCCTAATTTGCCTCATCCGAAAAGAGGAAGATAAAGAAATCTATCTCCTGAGTCAGTTGATTGGAATAAATAAAGAAATGAATACAAAGTAGCTACGATGGTGTTTCTAAATGCTCCTTTCTTTTATCCTTTAAGGGCATCTAACATTGATCATCAAAGAAAAGTTGTGGTGGACTGTCATTTCCCCAGAGGTCATTTTTCTGGTTGAGGATGAGGTATGTATATTTATTCTTGCTCTCTTTTATTCTTAATATATTAGTTAATTAATTTAATTTAATTTCAGTGAATGCTTATTATATACAAGATTCTTACTTAGATACTGGGGCCATGGAAGAAGACAAGCATGGGTCCTGCCATCTTACAATGCAAATTTAGGAAAACAAGTGATACACACAAAGTGATATGAACAGATAGAAGGGGAAATTCAAGAAGCTATAAGACTGTTTAGAAGTAATATTTAGTTCAAAATTGCACACTGATAGCATATGTCCAAATATGATTGAAAGAACCATATTATTGCTGGAAAATAAAAAACAACATTATCATACAAAGAAGTTTAGGAATTGAATAATTACTAAACAATAGAAAATAGATGGGATGAAAGTGGTAGAATTATCAAAGAAAACAAGCCAAAGAGAATAGATGCTAATAGATACTGAGCACCATGTACAATGTATTGTCACTTAATGCTTAATGAAGTAGATATAATTTTTTTAACTTAGTCTTTTAAAGAAGTCAACAGTTCCATGGTAACACGTCTGAAGTCACACAACAGAAGTGGAGAGGCTGTGCTAGCAAACCAAGTAGCTTGGCTCCACAGCCCATGCTCCTAACCAGTGAATTTTGCTGGCTCCTGACATAAATGAAAGCAAAAACGTAAACAATTATTCTCCATGGAAAAATGCAGATTTCAAATTCTACAAACAAAAGGAGGAGGAGTTTCCTTCAAGGTTTCTACTTTGGCAGTTCAGTAGGTAATTGTGCCAGTTAATAAGATAAAATCTCTGGAAGACATACGTGGATTTTGGTGGGGTGGTTTCTTGGTTTTGTTTGTGTTCTTGATCAGGAAGAGACTCTAGGGTGTTTTGGCCAATGTCTACAAAATTGAAATAATAATTTAATAATGTATAGTTTTTATTATAGTAAATATATAATCTTTGAGCTAATTATAATAACTTGCTGTTGCATTATTTATAATATGGAAAAGCTTAATGGAGGCTATTTAAGGAAGGGCTTATTGCTATATGTGGAATAGTTTATAAGAAAATAAGATACAGGTTTAAAAGTACTTATTTTACTAACACTTTAGTGAATAATCAAAATGTTTCTTCTGTAAATTATGTTAGATTCTATTGTATTACCTTTGTGATATACATAGTACCTGGAATACAGTAATTGCACAATAGAACACTTAATAAATACATTTATCATAATATGTGTTCATTTAAAGAATATATAAATAGAGACCAGAAGTCAGATATTCTAGATTCTGTTGTGTGTGTTCTCTCTGTCTTTTTCTTGAAACAGAAGATGAAATACAGCACTGGTTAAAAAACTCAAAAAACAAAAAAGTACCTCTACCATCACCAAATGAACCATGTTTCTAAATTATTAGTGCAATATGAGCTGTTTAACCATTATTCAAGTTACTGAAACTTCGCAGTAATACTTTTTAAAAAATATTGAATAACTTTTGAAGAATTCAAAGATTTGGGGCTTTGACATCTGTACGTGTCTATGTGTGTGTGTGAGAGACACACAAACACATACTCAAACTTACATCCTCTTGACATTTTCAAATGTCATTTTGATATATTAAATGCTATTATACAATGATAAAAAATCTGCTCCCCACCCCCAGGAAATGTACTTCAGGGAGCCTGAATAACATTTTGGCTGAAAATACTCAAGATGAGCCAAGTATAATGAAAATAGCTTGAAACTAGCAGGAAGTGTGACAGAGAATTCCTTTGCTGTGTTTCCAATGCTCTATTTTATTTTAAATTGACTATTTTTTCCTTTGGCAGAGAGGATCGAAAACATACCTCTAAGAAGAAAATATTCAGACTGTTATAACTATATTAATTTTGTTTTCTTATACATTGTGAAGACCATGTGATTCAATTTTAAATAACCTGAAGGAAAAAACAAGTTGTATTAAGATTCTCAGTTTCTTGAGCAATGCATTTATATGGTTTGAGCTTTTTGAAATGTTATATAAGTAATACTTAAAATCATCTCCTTTTTCCCCCTGCCAGTATTTTAGAATATCCTAAGTTGATGCTAAATTATTAAGATATTTAAGAAGTCTTCATTCTTTCCACAAATTTTCACAGGTAATATAATTTTTCCCTGACCCAGATGAAAAGCATATCAAAAACATGTTCTTTTCATAATATCTTTAACCAATATCTTTAATTGAGGGAGTAATGAGAATGAAGTAGTTATACAAGAAAATGACAAATAAGAATCTTATCATTCAGGCTTTATCACAAAGACTGCCAGTCCTAAATCTTTGTCTCCCACTTATGATAGTTCATTACCTGATACGGGTCCCAGTGTAGGTAGAGGTAATTTTTAAGACAACTACAGTTAAAGGGAATATTAAAGGGATCTAAATGTTGTCAATGTAGCTACATTTTACTTGAAGTGATACATATTCTAACTTGTATCTTCTGTTTGTTGCCATCATCTTTGTTTTCTTTAGACTTTTTTAAAATCAAGCTTTCTTTAACACCACATTGCCAATATTTCTCAATTATCTTTAATTTATCCTGAAGATTTTTTATGGGAAAATTAATATAAAGCCACCATTAGTGTGAGCATTGCTTTTTAAACAAAATATGCATACTATTTCCCAGTAATGTAAAGTTAAAAATATTATTTTGGTGATTTAGAAATCTGAAGGAATGAAGCATTCTGGTGAGGTTTAAAAATGAGTCCATTTATAAATTTTCAGTCCTTATTTCTAAAACTCTAAGAATACAAGTCATATTTCTTCTATAGTAGGTGTGTAATAAATTAAATTGAATCCTTGTAATATTAATTGAAAACGTCTAGAGATTTAAACTGAAAAATATATTCTAACTTTTTACTCTGGATAGATTAGAAATATTGTAAAAAGCATTGTCAACTAACGTGCATGTGCATCCCTCCTCCAAAAGTTTGCTTTCTTATTTGCATATTTTTCTTAGGCATGAAGTACCAGTGAAGTGAAAAACTGTCAAATTCTCCTTTGTGAGGTAACAAAGGTTTTTGTTAGCTAATGCATCACAATTGTTCTTTCAGGAGAACATTTTATAGCACATAGCAGCATATTTTATAATTCAATGGTAACTTGATAAGCATTGCATTGGGAAAAGCCACGCAAAGTCTTAGTGTTGGAATTAGAGTGCCTAGATAAAGATAAAAATCACAAGCATTCTTATACACCAATAACAGACAAACAGAGAGCCAAATCATGAGTGAACTCCCATTCACAATTGCTTCAAAGAGAATAAAATACCTAGGAATCCAACTTACAAGGGACGTGAAGGACCTCTTCAAGGAGAACTACAAACCACTGCTCAATGAAATTAAAGAGGATACAAACAAATGGAAGAACATTCCATGCTCATGGGTAGGAAGAATCAATATCGTGAAAGTGGCCATACTGCACAAGGTAATTTATAGATTCCATACCATCCCCATCAAGCTACCAATGACTTTCTTCACAGAATTGGAATAAACTACTTTAAAGTTCATATGGAACCAAAAAAGAGCCCGCATCACCAAGTCAATCCTAACCGAAAAGAACAAAGCTGGAGGCATCACGCTACCTGACTTCAAACTATACTACAAGCCTACAGTAACCAAAACAGCATGGTACTGGTACCAAAACAGAGATATAGATCAATGGAACAGAACAGAGCCCTCAGAAATAATGCCACATATCTACAACTATCTGATCTTTGACAAACCTGACAAAAACAATCAATGGGGAAAGGATTCCCTATTTAATAAATGGTGCTGGGAAAACTGGCTAGCCATATGTAGAAAGCTGAAACTGGATCCCTTCCTTACACCTTATCCAAAAATTAATTCAAGATGGATTAAAGACTTACATGTTAGACCTAAACCATAAAAACCCTAGAAGAAAACCTAGGCATTACCATTCAGGACATAGGCATGGTCAAGGACTTTATGTCTAAAACACCAAAAGCAATGGCAACAAAAGCCAAAATTGATGAATGGGATCTAATTAAACTAAAGAGCTTCTGCACAGCAAAAGAAACTACCATCAGAGTGAACAGGCAACCTACAAAATGGGAGAAAATTTTCACAACCTACTCATCTGACAAAGGGCTAATATCCAGAATCTACAATGAACTCAAACACATTTACAAGAAAAAAACAAACAACCCCATCAAAAAGTGGGCGAAGGACATGAACAGACACTTCTCAAAAGAAGACATTTATGCAGCCAAAAAACACATGCAAAAATGCTCATCATCGCTGGCCATCAGAGAAATGCAAATCAAAACCACAATGAGATACCATCTCATAACAGAATGGCCATCATTAAAAAGTCAGGAAACAACAGGTGCTGGAGAGGATGTGGAGAAATAGGAACACTTTTACACTGTTGGTGGGACTATAAACTAGTTCAACCATTGTGGAAGTCACTGTGGCGATTCCTCAGGGATCTAGAACTGGAAATACCATTTGACCCAGCCGTCCTATTACTAGGTATATACCCAAAGGACTATAAATCATGCTGCTATAAAGACACATGCACATGTATGTTTACTGCGGCACTATTCACAATAGCAAAGACTTGGAACCAGCCCAAATGTCCAACAACGATAGACTGGATTAAGAAAATGTGGCACATATACACCATGGAATACTATGCAGCCATAAAAAATGATGAGTTCATGTCCTTTGTAGGGACATGGATGAAGCTGGAAACCATCATTCTCAGTAAACTATCGCAAGGACAAGAAACCAAACACGGCATGTTCTCACTCATAGGTGGGAATTGAACAATGAGAACACATGGACACAGGAAGGGGACCATCACACTCCGGGGACTGTTGTGAGGTGGGTGGAGGGGGGAAGGATAGCATTAGGAGATACACCTAATGCTAAATGACAAGTTAATGGGTGCAGCACACCAATATGGCACCTGTATACATATGTAACAAACCTGCACATTGTGCACATGTACCCTAAAACTTAAAGTACAATAATAAAAAAAAAGATAAAAATCAATTGGAAATTTGAGATTTTTCTGTGGGCAAATAAATAAAATGTGTTATCATTAAAGGTAAAGTAACTAAAGTTTATACCCTGCAGAGAAAACATTGGTTAATTTGAAATTGGAAAAGAAACAAAACTGTAATGCCAACCATACTTTTGGGCCATCAAGGACCATTAAAGCTATCAGTGACAAAACTATGTAAATGTAAACATTGAGGTCTTTAGTAGCCACATCCCATCAACTGCCAAATTTGGTTTAATTTGATAGGTATGAGGTCACACAGGGATGTCAATTACCAGTCACCATCCATCTGATTTACTTTTTGGAAAATGGAAATCTGTGTATATCATATAAGCCCAATTATAGATAAGTTTCCTAATAAACCCACATTAAAGAAAAAATAATGACTGAATTAATATATATGTGAATAAAAATAGTGAAGACTTCCATTCAATGAAGCAGAGCACTGAAAACCTTAACTAGCAGGGCGTCAGTATATTTATTCTTTCACTGCTTTTCTTACAAATGCAGATCACTACAAGAAAAAGGAATATATTCAATTCTTACCAAAAACGCATGCGTGCACGCACACACATGACAAAACAAACAACAACAACAAAAAAGAACAAAACAAACAACAGCAGCAACAAAAGGCACCATGTTACGTAAACCAATTTGGAAATAGGCAATTTAAATTTTATTTTATTTTAGTGCCACAGTATCTTCAGTTAAGCTGATCAAATAATAAATGGAGTTAAACACAGTTGGTTTATACTGTGTATATACTGTGTTAAAATATTCCTGTAATTTAAAAGGAATACATACTTATAGAGAAAATATTTGAGTTTGATATCTGTCTTTTTAGTCATTTTTCACTCATTTGGTATATATAATTGGATATATATTATGATCATTTCCCTAAAGGTTAAAAGTTTATATCTAATATATTATATATTTTTGCCAATATGATTTTTAGTGATCACATAATACAGATTTGTCTAAAAATACTTCAGAAAATTTACCATTTCCCATTAACTTATAATATCTTTCTGTAATGTTAACATATAACCATAAAAATACATCAAATCTAAGAAATTAACATTATGAAACTAATAAGTAAACTAGACTTTCTTTGAATTTTACAGTTTTTTCCATTAATATTGTTCTTCTGTTTTCAGGATTCAATTCGATATTTCACATTGCATTTACTTGTGTGCCTCCTTAGTCTCATTCTACCTGTGGCAGCTTCTCAGTTTTCCCTTTTATGATTTAGACACTTTTGAAAAATTGGTAAATTACTTTGTTTAATGCCCCTCAGTTTGGGTTTGCTACCAGTTTGATGTTTTCTAATGATAAAATTGTGTTACACATTTTTCTTGAGAATACCACAGAAGTGGTATTTTCTTTTCAGTGAGTCATATTAGGTGTTAAAAACATTAATAAGCCTTATTAAATCTGAATCACTGGTTTAAGGGATAACTGCCAGGTCTCTCCACTATAAGGTTTCTATTTTACTTGAGGATGATGCAAATATGCTGTGTTTTCACTTTGGTATCTACTATTGAACCTTGCTTGCAAAAATTATTACTGTGGTATTTTAAGGAGATTCTCTATTTCCTTCATTTTTGTACATTTATTAATCACTTATGGTTAGTGCTTTTTGAGACTCTATTTTAAAAAATATCTGCCTTTCCCAAGCTCATGAATGAATTATCCTCTGTCATCTTCAGTGAACTTTATTGTCTAATTATCTATACTCAGACCTATGTTTAAATGTATAATTAATTTTTGTGTATGGGATGAGATATGGGTGAAAACTTTTTGTATGTAAATCCAATTTACCCAACACTATTGATTAGGAAGCTTATTATTTCCCTATTGTATTGCAGTGGCACCTTTGTCATAAAATAACTTTGAATGTATGTGTAGGCCTATTTATAAACTGTACGCTGTTCCCTTTATAAATGTGTTTATCCTTAACCTATACGCTACTGTCTTAAATACTGCCTACTGTCTTAAATACCGTGGCTTTATACAGATTCACGATATTTTGTATTGTAAGTTCTCCAATATTGTTCTTTTCCAAATATGTCTTGGGTATTTTAGATGTGATGCATTCCCACGTCTACTTGAGAAGCAACTTCCCAATTACTAATAAAACTTGCAGGGATGTTGATTGGGATTTTGAGGAATTTATATATCTTCTTTACAATATTGAATTCTTCAATTCATAAACATGTTACTAACTTCCATTTACTGTAGATATCTTCACATTTTCTCAATAGTGACAGAGCTTCCAGTGCTGAAGTATTTTATGTCTTTCATATTGATGATTTTTTTTGCTGTTGCAAATGGTATCATATTTAAAATTTCATATTCTAACAGCTTGTTGGTGTTGTACAGAAATAATTTGTCCTTTTATTGTATATTGGCCTTAAATCTTGCAACCTTCCTAACTCAATTTTTATAGTTTCCTTGTAGATCCTTCTGCAGTTTTTTCAATTTTGTTTTCCCTGTATAAAAATTATTTTATACCGAGAAGTTGTATATTGTCCCTGTATATTTTCTTGTATATTTTACTTTTTTCTTTCATTATTGCTTTGGTAGTAATTTCAGTAAAATATAACTAGAAATAGTGATACAGGATTTCTTTACCTCATTCCAAATTTCAGAGGGAAGTTTTCACTTTTTCTGTAAATGATATTTGCTGCAACCATTTGGTTATTGTTACATAACTTCTTCGGCATAATAATGTTCCTGTTTTTTAGCTGGCTGAGAGAGTTTGATTTTTATATAAATAGTTGTTAAATTTTATAAGAACTTAGTCTGCATCCATTGACGTATATAAAGTTTTTCTTTTTTTGTAAATTTGGAAAATTACATTGGCTGTTTTTTAAATGTTAAATAACCTTTATAGTCCAAGATTAAACCCAGTTTTGTCATGATGGATACATTGTTTTGTCATATATATTTTTTATTTGCCAACTTAGCACTTATATTTTGCATCTGTGCTGATAAGAGGTATTGTCTGCACTTCTTTTTTCCTTTTAATGTCTCTGTAAGCTTTCAATTATCATGGTTTTGCTTACTTCATAGAATTAGTTGATAAATGTTTCTTCTTTTTCCATTCTTTGGAACACGTGTATAAAATTGATATTATTTCTTTCTTAAATGTTTGAGAAAATTCACCAGTCAAGGTTATTTAATTTAGAGATTTATTTATGTGAAGGTTTTTAGTTCTAGATTCAATTATTTTAATTAAATATAAAACTATTAAGATTTTCCACTTGTTTTGCATTAATTGGGGTAACTTTAATTATAATATCCTTAAGATCAGTAGTGATTTTGCCTGTATCATTCTTAATATTGGTAAGTTGTACCTTCTTTGTACTTAATTAACTTTTCTAGAGTTTAACCTAATAGTCTTTTCAAAAACTAACATTTAGGTTATGCTAGCTCTCTTTTGTTTCTCTATGGATTTTAGGGTAGTTTTTTCTAGTTCTGTGAAGAATGATGGTGGTATTTCGATGGGAATTGCAGTGAATTTGTAGATTGCTTTTAACAATATGGTCATTTTCACAATATTGATTCTACCCATCCATGAGCATGTGATGTGTTTCCATTTGTTTGTTTCATCTATGATTTCTTCCAGTAGTGTTTTGTAGTTTTCCTTGTAGAGGTCTTTTACCTCCTTGGTTAGGTATATTTTTAAGTATTTTAATTTTTTTTTTTTTTTTTTTTTGTAGCTGTTGTAAAAGGGGTTGAGTTCTTGATTTGATTATCAGCTTGGTTGTTTTTAGTATATAGCAGAGCTACTGATTTGTGTGCATTAATTTTGTATCCTGAAACTTTCCTGAATTCATTTATCAGTTATAGGAGCATTTTGGAGGTGTCTTTAGGGTTTTCTAGTTATATGATCATATCATCAGCAGTGAGAGTTTGACTTCCTCTTTACTGATTTGGATGCCCTTTATTTTTTTCTCTCGTCTGATTGCTTTGGCTAGGACTTCCAGTACTGTGTTGAATAGAAGTGGTGAGAGTGGGAATCCTTGTCTTGTTCCAGTTTTTAGAGGGAAAGATTTCAACTTTTCCCTGTTCAGTATTATGTTGGCTGTGGGTTTGTCATAGATGGCTTGTATTACATTAAGGTATTTTCCTTGTATGCTGATTTTGCTGAGGATTTTAATTATTAAAGGATGCTGGATTTTGTCAAATGTTTTTCTGCATCTGTTGTGATGATCATGTGACTTTTGTTTTAAATTCTGTTTATGTGGTTTATCACATGTATTGACTTGCACATGTTAAACCATCCCTGCATTCCTAGTATGAAGCCCACTTAATCATGGTGGATATATGTTTATGTGTTGTGTGTGTATGTATGTATGCATATGTGTGTGTATGTATGTGTATATATATAAAAATACATACCTCTGCTCTTTTGCTTTGCTTTGTTTTTAATCAATATTTTTTCTCTTGCTTCAGTTTGGATATATTGTATAGCCTTATCTTTCATGTCACTAAAACTTTTCTCATTAATGTCCACTTGACTAATAAACACATACTGAGTTCTCAAATTCAGGATTGTATTTCTCGTTCTAGAATTTCATAGAAAAAAATCCATTTTTCCCAGTACTAATTCTATTTCTTTAGTGAAATATTCAACCTCATAATCTATTTTGTTGAATACATTAAGTGTTTAATTCTGAAGGCACCTAATGTATTATAACTGACCATCATTACTTAGGGAGTCCATTGATATATGAATAAGTCATGCGTTTGCCATTGTTTGGATGATGTGTTTAAGTAATGCATTATTGTTTTTTTCTGGAATCAAAGACATTTTTTATTTGAAATTTTTAGTAACTATAAAATTTTAAAGAAAAGTGGAGTATAAAATATTAAAGTAATTTAATAGATTACTAAGTCTGTGAAGGCTGGGGTCCACCTACCTATTTTCCAGTTTATAAGATATTGATTTGTTGAAGTGGAGATAGAGCTAGTGAAAAATATTGAAGTAGTAATTGTTACAGATTGGCCTCATGGGCTTTATATCTTACTCAAGTGATTAATGCATGTTAATTTCAGATAGTGAAGCTCTCCAAGTCATTTGAAACTGAATGTATTATTGAGTGAGAATAAGTATGACTTGGTCATTAAAATTAGACAAGCAGCACTGACCTTAAACTCAGACAGAGAATAAAGTCCATTTGACTGTAATGGTATAGGTCTATAGCTTGTAAAATAAAAAAAGCTCGTTTTTCTCTCTACTGCTATGAAAGATGGTGTTGACTAATTTGACTATATTCCATTTAAAATAAGTCAAAACCTTTTGTTACATGATTAGGCATAGGGGAGACAGTCCCAGGAGGTGTGTTAGAGACTTTAAATTTATGGTAAAGTAACTATTATTAGACCCATACTCAAAGACAGGTTTGAATCTAAGTCGTATTGTGAGGATAGTATCATAGGCAAACTTCTCTTCATAATTCCTCATTGTTATTACCACCTGTAATTTATATTAAGTTTAGATGTATATGCTCAGTTCTTCTGAAACAATGTAAAGGAAACTAAAAATTGGTGTCCAAACATTAGCAACATACATAGAAAGTTTGAAATGAAGAACAAGGTCTTAGTCTTGGCCTGGCCATATTAGTATTACTTATGCATTTAACAGAGTTTAGCTTCAATAGATAATAGTTACATAAACTGTATACCTATCATGTATACAAATTTAGACTCAATATTTAGGCAGCTATATCATCTTTTCTCAAATATGATTTGTTTTCCTGGAGTATTCTTGCTACTTATCTACACAATTTCTCTGCATTTCTAACTTACCAAATCACCCATTTTCTTTTTTCCCTCCTCTTTCACGATTTTCTTCCCTTCCTCTCAGATAATCTCCTCTGGCAATACATGCTTATCTAATTATGTTCTTGTTTGAGAAATCCCAGAGGCTAACCTTGAAACAAACCAGGCATGGAGCCCCTGTGGAATCCTCCCACTTACAGGGAGTTGGCAACAATTAGTCCACAACCATTGGGTGGATGTCAAGATATCATCAACCAGACCTCTAGACGGGTGATTGTCCAAGATAGCCATTGGAACAAAGACACACATACCCTGCACCTCGTATCATTCCTGCATGTCTCCCATACCAACTTTCTCTTTAAAAACCCTGTGGTGAAATTTAAAATGTAAGATAGTGCTTCATACTTTTTATTTTCTTTTTTGTTTTTGTGGGTACTTTAGAATGCTAGTTCATCATCTCTCAGTTTTCTTGCTCTCTGAATAAACCTGCTTTTCCTCCCACCAACTCCTCTCTCTCATGTCTGGCTTTTGAGCAGCAAGCAGTTGAGCCTGGGTTTCATTACAATAGGATTAGTAAATTGAATTGGAGTAACATTCTCTGGAATTCAGACCTGTTTCAGTCATCAACATGGAAATTGGTTGACCTTTCAGAATTCATTTTATTCACCTTGTTAATGATAAAAAACTAGAGAGATGAATAGTATATATTTCTTCATTTTATCAAAAGTGTATATTACGTTGATGTAATTCTTTCAAATCTTATTTGATGTCAACTAGATGCTTTCTGTATATTTAACAATGTTTTCCTAAGGTACTTGAAACAAATTACAAGAAAATAAAATTTAAGTGCAATATCCCATTCCTTTGAAAGATAACTTTAGAAAATAATCAAGGAACTTAAGATTTGTTTTGTTTTGTTTGTTTTTCCTGTAAGAGAAATGGAGGAAAGATATGGACTGAAGGAAATGTGATTCTGTCTTTGTGCAAATGTTTCTATCATTTTATAGAAAAACATGAATCTTTTATTATCAAAATTTTAAAAGTCAGTTTTTTACTAAGACACACATACAAATTTTTGTATGTATATATTTTCAGCATAGTATTCAAGATACTTTCAATATTCTGGCTACATAATTACAGCTTAACTCTAACTGGAATGTATATTCATTATTCATCAATGTATTGAAGTAGTGCACTATTTTAATGGGCTATTCATTTTTATATTGTACAATGACAATTTTAAATGCAAATACAAGAGCACTGAATGCATATGCAGAATGACCATTATACAATTTGTGTTTCATAGCCTGCACATGCATGTGCATTTTGTCCTTATCAGAACTGTAGAAATATTGAACAAAACTAACTTGACTGTTTTTATTTCATTTCTTTTTAAAAAACTGTTTTACTAAGATATAATTCACATATCATACAATTCACTGATGTAAAGTGTACAATCCAATGGTTTTCAGTTTGTTCACAGAGTTGTGCAACCATCATCACAATCGAATTTAGAATATTTTCATCACCCAAAAGGCAAACTCTACTACCATTATTAGCCATCTCCTGTTTCTCTCCTTCCCTCCCATTGATCACCTCCTCTCCACTTCTCAGCCCTTGATACACTCAACACTTTCTACTTAGGCATGCTGATGAGTAAGGAAGGACTAAAATAAAAAAGGAGCTATGGTTGGACTAACTTTCCCTTTCATTCATGTTAACATTTTCAGCATAAATGGTTGGTTAATGCAGAGCAATAACATGAGAAGGAAAGGATATAATAGAGTATTGATCATTCATTTTTTTAAAGAATGTCATTACCTTATTTCTGTGTTAGAAGACAGTTCTGATTCAAACATAAAAGCATGACATCTCAGTGCTGTCAGCATCTCTGATTACTCATTATAAATATAATGGACTTACTTTGTACCTGCTTTGAGTCTTCCTAAACTTCCACAGATTATAGTTCTACTGGAACTCTGTAGTCACAGGGCGTCTAATGAAAAATAGACAGGTGTGAGAAGGGGTGTAAAGAGATGCAAGCAGCAGGCATGCATTTTGCACATATCTCTTCTGTTCACATGTATGTTCTACTGTCTTACTGGACTTCACTTATAAAATATAAGTTCAGAATAGAATTATTTAGAATTTCAAGATGATGACAGTACACTGCTAAATCAATATAGGAACCTTCTGAGCAAGGAAACTTGTGCAACTGCATAGGTCACAGTCCTATGAACTTGTCCTGCCTATCTCATATCATCAGTGCAAGTCTCTATTGGTATGCATAGATCTATAAATAGTCCTATCTATAAATATGACTATTAGGATATACATATATAGATCTATAAATAGTCCTATTTATAGATGGTTCTATCTACCTACCTATCTATAAATAAGACTATTTATAGATCTATATATAGTATATGACTATTTATAGATCTATATATAGTATATGACTATATATAGATCTATATATAATTAAGACTATTTATAGATCTATATCAATCTTTATCTGGCACATATTGATGTGCCAGAGGGACTTCATTAACATGACTCAAGTCTTCTCACCTTTACTAAATTGATTTTTTCTCCAGTATTTGATAACTTAATGAAGAACACCATCCTCACTTCAAGTATTGACTTAGAAATCTACAGCTAGTCAGCCGGGCGCGGTGGCTCACTCCTGTAATCCCAGCACCTTGGGAGGCCAAGGCAGGTGGATCACTTGATGTCAGGAGTTCAAGACCAGCCTGGCCAATATCGTGAAACCCCGTCTCTACTAAAAATACAAAAATTAGCCGGGCACGGTGGTGTGTGCCTGTAATTCCAGCTACTCGGGAGGCAGAGACAGGAGAATTGCAGGAGCATTGCTTGAACCCGGTAGGCGGAGGTTGAAGTGAGCTGAGATCATGCCACTGCACTCCAGCCTGGGCGACAGGGCAAGACTCTGTCTCAAAAAAAAAAAAAAAAAAAAAATCTGGAGCTAGTTCAAAATGATCTTTTGACTCCTGCTTCCTCACCACCCACATCTAATCACTTGCCAAGTTCTTTCCATTCTCCCTTTCAAATATTTCTAAATCTGAAAACTTTGCTTTATCCACTTAGCTCCTGCCTTAATAATATAAAGATTTCAGTTAAAATCTTTATATTATGTCAAATAGAAGTTCTTTAAGAGCTGCACTAATTCTTCCCTAAAAGACCTCTTACACAATTTCCTTAACCAGTGTTTTTCCCTGCCTGTCTATTTTTCATTAGGAACCAATTTTCTTTCTAGAAATAGTATCATGTCATCTGCTTAAAACTACAATACCTGTCCATTGTATTTAGGAAAACATCCAAACTTCTTCACTTGGCTTCCAAAGTCATTCCGCTCATGCAGACATTTCCAGTTTCATTTCTTACTACTGTTTCTCACTCAGATTCTAAGCTGTAGCTATCCCTACTAACTCTTATTTTTAGAAAATACCACTTTTCTGTCTCTTGTCCTTCTTACACCCCTTTCTCCCTCCCTTTCTTCTTATATCCTTCCATCCTCTCTTTCCTCTTTCTTAAGTATGTACTAAATGCAAGCTGTTCTTTTTTACTTGAATGCATTTTTTTCCACCATCTTAACTCCTGACTTCTCTATTCCTTCTTCATGTCTCAGAGATATCTATTTAACTGTTTCTCAAAGATACATTCTTTACCTCTAAATCTGGTACACTACTTTAGTGCAATACTACTCACTTCATTTACACCATGTTTCATACTGTATTATACTTCTCTTTTTGCCTGGAATCCCAGGAATGTGTTAACTTCTTAAGGAGAGGCTTGACCTATTGTGCACAACATTGATTGTCCAGCATCTAACACAGTGTCTGACATACTGTAAGTTTTCAATAAAATTGTATTAATGAATAACTGTATTGCATGCACTTTTTTTTTTTTTTTTGAGACGGAGTCTTGCTGTCACCCAGGGTGGAGTGCAGTGGCTCCATCATGGCTCACTGCAAGCTCCGCCTCCCGGCTTCACGCCATTCTCCTGCCTCAGCCTCCTGAGTAGCTGGGACTACAGGCACCCGGCACCACGCCCGACTAATTTTTTGTATTTTTTTAAGTAGAGATGGGGTTTCACCATGCTAGCCAGGATGGTCTCGATCTCCTGACCTCGTGATCCGCTCGCCTTGGCCTCCCTAAGTGCTGGGATTACAGGCATGAGCCACCGCGCCTGGCCTACACTTACATTTTTAGTAGAATATCTGCAAATGCTGCTTTAGAGATTACCAACTGGATATAATTTAAAACTAAATGGCATTGTACTAATCTATGCACCATTAGCTCTGTCTTTTATTTTGATTCTGATATACGAGCTTCTTAACAACTCTTTGCTATTTGAAATGTTTTGGTTGTGTTTCCGAAAATATTTGTGGTATTAAACACTCAGAAGGCTATTTTCAAGATAAATTTTTATTACATTAATTTTATTATTGATCAGGTATGTTTGGTGTTTTATCTTGTGATGTAACTTATAAGTAAGTCTACCAATGCCTATTCCTTTTTTTAGAGGGCACTGGAAATAATGTTTTCAAAAATTACAACAACAGTTTACTTCTACATACTGCACTCTATAACAATGTTCATGTTATCAAGGAAAGAGCAAGCGCATAAAGTTTTTCAAGATGTACGATGGGAAAATTGGCAGTCAGCTTTGATAATAGTGTAATAAAAATTCTTGGCTAAAATCTTTATATTTTTGTAAAATAGAAGTTCTGTAAGAGTTCCAAGTTTCATTTCTATTCAAGTCTGCCATTTTTTCCTAAAATGAAAGATTCCAATTTAATGATTTTTTATAAAGTACAATCTGGAGGTGAGAGAATATGCATTTATAAAGTTAAAGAGAGAACTTTTCAAAAATAGTTATGGTTCTTAAACTCAATTTGAATCTTTAACACTTTCTCCTATAGTTAAAGAAAATGAACTTATTTAAGAGTATGTTTAAGATTAATATTATACTTCATCCTCATTTCTTAGAATTTGAAATAATACAGAATTTTATATATTATTCAATTTAGCTTTATATCAAATAAGATTCCAGACTTCTTATTCCAAGTTTGAAAGCTCATAGGGCAGTCTGTTAAAATTCTATTAACAACTTATATTTTGGCATTTAAAACTGACATAATTTCAACAGCTTGGGATTTTTAATGTTTCCATATGAAATGATATCTAAAAATTTCATATAGTTCAAAATATCGATGATTTCATCGTGCTTGATTAACATTAACGTGATTGCTTTAAGAGGCAAAAAAATCATTTTCTTTGATTTCATTTTATTAAGACAGATGGGTGGCAAATGGCCATTCAACATGTAATTCTTTTTGTTAACATTTCATCTTTAAGGGTATAATAGATAAAAACAGGGCACACTAAGTTAAGAACTACAGTCTTTTCTCATCTCTCTGATCCTATTATCTCCCTTTCAGCTTTCCTTCATAAGTTCTTTCTGCCTTTGCCCTTTCAAGGAAAGAAAGTCTTTGATTTTCCATAGCATCTTGTCTCTATAGGTAGTATTCGTAACCTCTTTGTACCTCACTAAGACTTCCAGTCGTTTCCTTTTCACATAAATGAAAAGGGCTAAACTCTTCTCCTTTAGGAGCCAAAGGCATCCAAACACAATTTTCTGCATCCTGTTTTAGTCCATCCATTATCTAACAATTTCTGGTCTTTTGTTCATAAAGCATATGAGCTCGCATTTATCAAGTTCCTCATTCTGTCTTCATTCCACACTAATTTCTGGTACCATTCTGGGCAAATCACAGTCTAGTATCTAAGAACTTAATTGCATATTTCCTTTAATGTCTCAGTTCTGAAGACATATTAATCACCCCTTTCCTTAGCTTTTCTGTGGACAATTTCTTTACCAAGAATTGTAATAACTTAAAATATGAAACCATAGTATATGATACTTTATTCAAAAATTTTTTCTTTATAACTCTTAAGCCCAGCAAATTGCTTTCTCCAACATTAATTGTCAGATAATTGTATACCATACAATTTCATATAGAATATAGTGTCACCACTAAGATCTCTTTAATTCCTTATTCTGAATATGCAAACCACAATCTGAAATGACAAACATTCTTCTCTGCTTCCCCCAATCACAATCATAGAGCATGTCAATTATACATTTATTATCTTTTTCTTTGGATGTCATCCTGTCCCGTGTCTAGGTTTTTGGACATTAATTATCACTTTTTTTCTTATGGTCCCCTCTTGTCTCTACTAACTCTCTTCCTTCAACATATACATTGATCAAATAATAATTCTTTCTTGATTTATTTATTCATCAAATAAAAATTAATTGAGTATCTACTAAATGCTCATTATTGTTACAGGTGCTTGAGATACAGCAGTGAAAACATCAGACATAAATCTTTTCTCACATGAAGTTAGATTTTAGTGGAATCCTGAGTCTCCCTACAGCTACCACTCTATATATTAATTGTCTACTGCTGAGTGACAAGTTACCACAATTAAGGGCTTAAAATAACAGATAGTTTCTGCAGGTCTGAAAACTAGGTAGGCTTGACTGGTGTCCTACAAGGACAAAATCGAGGTATTGATGGGACTGGGCTATTATCTGGAGATTTTGTTGAGTAATCTGCCTTCAAACTCATTGGATTGTGTGCTGAATTCAGTTTCTTGCCTCTGTAGGACTGAACTCTCCATTTCCTTGCTTGCTTTCATCTGGGAGCTGTCCATAGCTTCTGCAGTCTACCTGCATTTCTTAGCATGTGTCTCCCACCAGCTTCAAAACCACCAACAGTGGGTAGAATCTCCCTCATGCTTTAAATCTCTGATTAATTTTCTGCTCCCAGCTAGAGAAGGCATTCTGCTCTTAGGGCTCATGTGATTGGATAAATATACCCAGACAATCTGGCTATTTTAAAGTCAACTGTTCCATATACGATAATCATGAGAGCAATATATCATCATAGTCATAGGTTCTAGATATTAAGGCATGGGATATTGAACTGGATGGGAAGTGCACTTTCAGTATTCTGCCTGTCACACTCCATATTTTTGCTATTTTTTTCTTTCTTAATTATGCTTGTTATTATTGTGGTTAAAAATATTGTTGTGGTTACAAAAATATAACATGAGATCTCCCATCTTAACAAAATTTTAAGTGTACAGTAGAGTATTCTATACTACTGAGAGACAGGACTAGCTGGATTTCTTAGGCCAACTAAAAATTCCTAAGCCTAGCTGGGGAAGGTGATCGCACTCACCTTTAAACACAGGGCTTGTAACTCAGCTCACACCCGACCAATCAGGTAGTAAAGAGAGCTCACTAAAATACCAATTAGGCTAAAAGCAGGAGGCAAAGAAATAATCAAATCATCTATCACCTGAGAGCACAGGGGGAGGCAATGATTGGGATATAAACCCCCAGCAAGGCCGGCACGGTGGCTCACCCTTGTAATCCTAGCACTTTGGGAGGCCGAGGCGGGCGGATCACGAGGTCAGGAGATCGAGACCACGGTGAAACCCGTCTCTACTAAAAATACAAAAAAATTAGCCGGGTGTGGTGGCGGGCACCTGTAGTCCCAGCTACTCGGAGAGGCTGAGGCAGGAGAATTGCTTGAACCCGGGAGGCGGAGCTTGCAGTGAGCCGAGATTGCGCCACTGTACTCCAGCCTGGGCGACAGAGCGAGACTCCGTCTCAAAAAATAAAAAAAATATAAATAAATAAACCCCCGGCATTTGAGCTGGTGGTGGCAACCCCTTTGGGTCCCCTCCCATATTATGGGAGTTTTGTTTTCACTCTATTAAATCTTGCAACTGCACACTCTTCTGGTCTGTGTTTGTTCTGGCTCGAGCTGAGCTTTCACTTGCCGTCAACCACTGCTGAACGCCACCATCACAGACCCCCCATTGACTTCCACCCCTCTGGATCTGGCAGGGTGTCCACTGCACTTCTGATCCAGCAAGGCGCCCATTGCTGCTCCCGATCGGGCTAGAGGGTCGCCATTGTTCCTGCACAGCTAAGTGCCCGGGTTTGTCCTAATCGAGCTGAACACTAGTTGCTGGGTTCCACGGTTCTCTTTGGTCACCCACTGCTTCTAATAGAGCTATAACACTCACCGCACAGCCCAAGGCTCCATTCCTTGGAATCCGTGAGGCCAAGAACCCAAGGTCAGAGAACAAAAGGCTTGCCCCCATCTTAAGAGTGGGGCAAGAGCAAAGACCTGCCAGTAACACGATAATCACAACTCTATAAAAGACATCTCTAAACTGCCATCCTGACAACCACCATTCTACTTTCTGTTTCAAGAGTCTGACTACTTTAGAAACCTCATATAAATGAGATCATGAAGTATTTGTCCTTTACTAACTGGCTTACTTCACTTAACGTTATGTCCTCAAGGTTAATACAGTTGTGTCATATGACATGATTTCCTTCTTTTTACATTTGAATAATACCTCATTGTCTATATAAATCACGTTTTCTTTATTCATTCATCTCTCAAAGGGCATTTAGGTGTTTCTACCATTTGGCGTTTCTGAGTAATGCTGCTATGAACGTAGGAGTGCAAATACCTCTTTGAGAGCCTGATTTCAATTATTTTGGATAAATACCCAGAAGTGGAATTCCTGGATCACATGGTAATTATATTTTTATTTTTTTGAGAAACCTCTATACTGTTTTCCATAGTAGCTGCTCAATTTTACATTCTCACTAACTACAAAAGGGGTTTAATTTCCTCACATCCTTGCCAATATTTATCCTTTGTTTTTTCATAGTAACCATCCTAACAGGTTTGAGGTGATTATATCACTGTGGTTTCAATTTGCATTTCCTTTTATTCCTAGTTTGTTGAGTGTTTTTTTCTTTTTATCATCAGGAACAGGGTTGAATTTTGTGAAATGCTTTTTGTGCATCTATTGAGGTGATTATGTAATTTTCTCTTTGTTCCTTTATTCTGTTAAATGTGATGTATTACACTGATTGATCTTTATGTTGAACCATCCTTGTATATCTTAGAAATCAATCCCATTTCATCATGGCGTATGATTCTTTTAACATGCCGTTATATTCAGTTTATTAATATTTTGTTGAGAAATTTGGAACCTGTATTCATCAGGGATATTGGCCTGGAGTTTTCTTTTCTGGTAGGGTCTTTTTCTGGATTTGTTATCAGGATAAATGCAGGATTATTTTTGGAATGCTAGAAAATCTTTACTATTGGCCTTACTCTGTCTACCCCCATACACAGAGTTCATAAATTCCCTGTCCTGAAATGAGACTAAGTCACACATGACACTAAAAAAACAACATATAAAAATATTGGTGGTGTTACCTTATTTATTTTTCAGATTTTTTTCTGCCTCTAGGGTTCTGCCAGAAATGTCAATCTTCCCACTTTCTAAAAAATTTATCCAATTTGTTAGCATTAAAATTATGCACTGAATACAATGGCAATCAAATACAATACAATTTTTTAGGGGGGGTGCTGTCACAAAGGGATATCAATGTCAATCTAGAAAATAATAAAAGTTTCAAGGAAAAAAACAAAGGAAAGAATAATAGTAGGTGTGGACTTATTCATTAGATACTAAAATTTAAAGGTACAGAAGTTAAAATAGGGAAACATTAATAAACAAAATAAGAAATCCAGAAAATTTGAAAATATTTTAAAATATATTTGACATGCATGAAAATATAAATATATATTTCACATGTATTTGAAATCTCAGAGTAGAAATATATAATCCACAACTGTAGTTGGAAACTTGAAATGCTTCTCTAAGTTTTCAACAGAATAATAAATTTTAAAATCCTCAAGAAGATAGAATAGCTAAGCAGTATCATAAACCGAATGGATATAATTGGCATTGATAGGACACTCTACGAACTGACAGTAGAATAGACATTATTTTCAAGTTGGCATGAAATCATTCTTTAGTATTAATCATTATCTTATAAAAGATAATGAAAGCTTATGTAAAACAATTGAAAGCACACAAGTATGTTCCTTGATCATAATGAAATCAAATATAACTGGAAAATGTGCAAATATTTGGAAATCTAAAAATATACTTCGAAGTTATTTAAAAGCTTAAATAGGAAATCTCGATAGATATTAGACAATATTTTGAACTGAACAAAAATTAAAATACAACATCAAAAGCAGTGCTAAGAAGGAAGTTTATTAGAATAAATGCTAATATTAGAAAACAAGAAAGTCTCAAATCTAAAATCAAAGCTTTTCTAAAGATACTTGAAAAATTAGAAACAGTAATTCTAAAGAAATCAGAAGAAAAGAAATAATAAAAATAAGAGCAGAGAGCAATGAAACTAATAGCAGAACACACACACACACACAAAATGAATAAAACTACAAAAAGATGGTTAATGGGAAAAATAACAAAATTTATAAATTTCTAACTAGTCTGATAAAGAATAAAATGATGGAAGACATCAATTTTTGTCAATATTAGAAATAAAACAGTGAATACTACTACAGACCATGCAAAGGTTAAAAAATTAATAAGAAGATACTGGAAGAAAACTCTATGAACAAAAGTATTTACAACTCAGATGAAATAGACCAACTTCTTGAAAGGGAAAAGTGTCTTCATTCCTTCTGTTGCTATCACTGAATTCCTGAGACTAATTAATTTATAAAGAAAATATTTCTTAGAGTTCTGGAGGCTGAGAAGTCCAAGATTGGACAGCCACATCTGGTCAGCTTCTGGTGAGGGCCTGGTGCTGCATCATTACCTGACACAGGGCATCACAGGGTGAAAGAGGTGCATTGAGAGCCAAACTGGTTGTTATAATGAACCTGCTCCCATGGTAACTCATTAATCCACTTATCCATTAATCTATTAATCCATGAATACATGAATCCATTTATGAGGGTAGAATCCTCATGACATAACTTCTTAAATGCCCCATCTCTTCATACTGTTACATTAGAGATTAAGTTTCAACATGAGTTACAGAGGGACAAAACATTCAAACCATACCAGAAAGCTATCAAAATTTACTCAAAAATAAGTTAATTTATTAAGAAACTTAAAATAATGGTTAAAATGGTATGGGAAAGGACATTTTATGCACAAGTCATGTCACTGGGAAGTAATATCAAGCATTTAAAGAATAAAGTCAATTCCAAAAAAGTTAAAAAATAGGAAGAAGACCCTTTCCAATTTATTTTATGAGTCAAGAATAGCTGTGATATCAAAACCAGATGGAAGATAGTACAAGAAAATGAACACACAGACAAATTTTCATCATGAACACAGATCTGAAAGTCCTCAAAAAATTAGCAAACTGAATACAGCAACATATAAAAAGAATATTATACCATAACCAAGTAGGTTTTATTGTAGCAATAATAACTGGTTCAATATTCAAAAAATCTATCAATGTAATACATTATATCATCAGTATAAAACAAAAATTATTTGTGATAATTTTTGTGATTATATTAGTTGATAGAGAAATAGCATTTGAGAAAATTTAACATCTGTTCATGCTAAAAGCTTCCAGTAAACTTGGAACATAATAGAATGTTTACAAAATTTACTTAACCTACCTAACCTCATATTTAATAATGAAGTACTGAAAGTTTTCTCTTAAGATCAGAAAAAAAAAAAAAAACCATGAATGTCTACTCTCATCATTGATACTAAGCATTATACTGTAAATCCTAGCTGGCATAATAAGGCAAGAAAAATAAGTAAAATGGCACATATATTTGAGATGAATTTCTCAGGTTTTCCTTGTGCTTCTTGTACTTGGATGTCTAGGTCTCTAGCAAGGCTGGGAAAGTTTTCCTTGATTATTCCCCAAATATGTTTTCCAAACTTTTAGATCTCTCTTCTTCCTCAGGAACACTTTAGGTCCCTAGTTTTGGTTGTTTAACATAATCCCAGGCTCCTTGGAAGCTTTGTTCATATTTTCTTATTCTTTTTTCTTTGTCCATGTTGGATTGGGCTAATTTGAAGACACTGTCTTCGAGCTCTGAATTTCTCTCTTCTACTTGTTCAATTCTATTGCTAAGACCTAACAGAACATTTTGCATTTCTATAAGCGTATCCAATGTTTCCTGAAGTTTTCATTGTTTTTTCTTTATGCTATCTATTTCCTTGAATATTTCTCCCTTCACTTCTTGTTTCGTTTTTTAGATTTCCTTGCACTGGGCTTCACCTTTCTCTGGTGCCTCCCTGATTAGCTTAATAACTAACCTCTTGAATTCTTCTGCAGGTAAATCAGGGATTTCTTCTTGGTTTGGATCCATTGCTGGTGAGTTAGTGTGATTTGGGGCAGTGGGGGGAGGGTTGTTAAAGAGCCTTGTTTTGTCATATTATCAGAGTTGGTTTACTTGTTCCTTCTTATTTGGGTAGGCTCTGTCAGAGGGATGGTCTCGGGGTGACAGCTGTTCAGATTCTTTTGTCTCACAGGGTGTTCCCTTGACATAGTACTCTCCCAATTTTCCTATGGATGTGGCTTTTCCTAAGAGCCGAGCTATAGAAATTGTTATCTCTCTTCTGGGTCTAGCCACCCAGCAAGTTTACCAGGCTCCCGGACTGGTACTAGGGGTTGTCTGCAAAGAGTTCTGTAATGTAAACTGTCTGTGGGTCTCTCAGCCATGGATACCAGTACCTGTTCCAGTGGAGGTGGCAGGGGAATGGGATGGACTCTGTGAGTTCTTAGCTTTGGTGGTTTAATGCTCTATTTTTGTGCTAGTTGGCCTCCTTGCCTGGAGGTGGCGCTTTCCAGAGAGCATCAGCTATGGTAGTCTAGAGAGGAACCGGCAGTGGGCGGGGCCCTAGAATTCCCAAGAGTATAAGTGGTTTGTGTTTAGTTACCTGGGTGAGTAGGGAAGGACCATCAGGTGGGGGCGGGGCTAGGCGTGGCTGACCTCATAATCTCCTTGGGCAGGTCCTGCTGCAGCTGCTCTCGGGGTTGGAGGGGAGGTTCCCAGGTCAACGGAGTTGTGTACCTAGGAGGATTATGGCTGCCTCTGCTGAGTCATGCAGATTGTCAGGAAGTGTGAGAAAGCCAGCAGTCATGGGCCTCACCCAGCTCCCATGCAATCGGAAGGGCCGGTCTCATTCCAACCCTGCCGCCATTAACAGCACCTAGTCAGGCAGTGAGCAGAGCTGAGAACTTGCCCCAGGTTACCTGCCTCCCAGCCGCTAAACAAAAGGGACGCTTCTCAGCCGGTTCAAACTGTTACAAAGTTCAGCTAGAGATTTCCTTCTACCTGTGGTGTTTTCCCCATGCCACTGGCTGCCCTCCGGAAGAATTCCTGTGATGCCAGGCAGGAATGGCCTGGTTGGAGACCAGCAAGCTCCCAGGGCCTTTCCCGCTGCTTCCTCTACCCCTGTATTTCGCTGGGCTCTCTAAATGGATTCAGCTCCAGGTAAGGTCAGAATCTTCTGCAAACTAGACCTTCCGTTTCCCCCGGAGGTGTGTTTGTTGGTTTGGGATGGTTGGGGAGGGCAAAGGCTCTCCCTTTCCCACTCACAGTATTGGTGGTGTCTTCCGGGTCCTGCAGAAGCAGTCTGCTTCCTTAGAGGGTCTGTAGGTCCTCTTAGGATTCCTGATTTATTCCTGCAGTCGTTCTGGAGCTAAAATTTAACTATGCGAGCCTCTGCACACTGCTCTTTCTGAGTCAGAGCTGCAATCTAGTTCTGCCTGCCGTCCGCCATGATGGACCCAAAGTGAATGGCACATATATTTGAAAAAAAAAAAAAAAAAAACTACAGTGGTTTCTCTTCACTTATGACATGATTATCTATTATAAAGTTCCAGTGTTTTTTTTTTTTCTAAAAAATGTCCTAAAACTAATAAGAGAATAACAAGATCACAAGTTATAAGTTTGGCATATAGGAATCAATTGCATTTCCACATATAATAATTTTGACATAATAAGCAATTAGAAACTAAAATATCAGTACTATTTAGAATAGCTCTGAAGTGTAACAAGAATAGCTGTGAAAATATGAAATACAAATCTCACAGAAAATGTGCAAGATCTGTCAGCTGAAAACTACATAATATTGATGAAAGTAATCAAAGACTTAAATAAATGCAGAGACATAACAGGTTCCCAGTTTTGAAGTCTCAGTGTAATAAAGAAGTCTATTCTCTTCAAATCAGTTTATGAACTTAAAGTTAGTGGAATCAAGGTCCCAGTAGGTGGTTTCATTGATATTGACATGGTAAATCAAAAGTTTATATGCAAAAGTAAAGAAACTCCAAAAGATGAACAATTTTGGAACGAAGAATACAGTTGGAGAAATCACAATACTGGATTTTAAGCCTTACTAAAAACCTGCAGTGAAACAGACAGTGTGAGATAGAATGATAGATCAATGGATTAAAATAGAGATTACATAAATATTCTCAAATGTACTTGTGCTTCTGCTATACTTCCCCCAATAGTAGTCTGCTGTTACTTGTTTTTCAAAAAGCTAGATAGCCTAGTGGTAGGCAGAAATAAGCTGTGATCTCTGTTGTTCTGGTTGAACCTCTGTCTTAGGCATGCACTGTTTTCTTGTGTTTAGGGACTCCTTTAACTCTGCTCCTTCTATGGCTGCAGATGTGGGGTCAGTGGGTAATCCTGTTCCTCCCACAGGACTACAAATTTCTTTTTCTTGTTCCTTTATCCCTTATTCAATGAGATTTCACCAATGTCCTTATAGGTTTTCCCCTATAGATTGAGGCTTTTGTTTCATGGTGGGGATAGTGAAGAAAATCCAGGCAAAATGTTTTGCTGCTTTTGCGTAGATGTGTTCTTTTTCTCCTCCAGGTCTGTCCTGCTACTTAGAGCTTTTTTTTTTTTTTTTTTAAATAATATTTTTTTGTAACCATGCAATGGAGCTCATGGAGGAAAACAACCTAAAAGAGGTTACATATTGCCCCAGTTTGTTTGCTTGTTTGTTTGTTTGCCTGCATCCTAGGTATTTCATATTTCTGCATCAGCCTGCACTCCATTTTCACTCATTTTGTTCAATTATTCTATATTCTAACTGTTGATACCCGTAAGTGGTTGCATTTATTCCAGATGTGCACATCCTCTCTTCTCTCTCCCCCTGCAGACACCTCCTTAGGTTTTAGGTTGCTGGTTGTTATGGTACCTCAGCTTCTCTTTGTTAGACTTAAAAAAAGTCATAATTTGAATTTAATCCAGGTCTTTGTCTAGGTCTTCATGGCTGTTAAGAGGGAGTAGTAATGCTTCTTCCAACCTGGGATGGAAGGTAGAATTCCCTTGCAAGTTAAAATTTTAAAAATAATTTACCAATTAATGTTTTTAAAAGTGAATTAGTCTCATTCATCTTATTTTGCCTTATTTTAGAATTTTTTTTTTAATTGAGACAGAATCTTGCTCTGTTGCCCAGGCTGGAGTGCAGTGGCACCATCTCAGCTCACTGAAACCTCTACCTCCTGGGCTCAAGCGATTCTCCCATCTTGGTCTCCCAGATAGCTGAGACTACAGGTGTGCACCACCACACCAGGCTAACTTTTGTATTTTTATTAAAAACAGGGTTTCACCATGTTGGCCAGGCTGGTCTCGAGCTCCTGACCTCAGGTGATTCGCCCACCTCGAGAAAAATGTTTTGAGAGAATCATAGGTTCATGTAGAGTTGTAAGAAATAATAAGATTCTGCATACCCTTCACTGGGTTTTTTCTGTGGTAATATTTTACATAAGCATAGCAAAATCAGCAAATTAATATGGATAAAAGGCACCAACGTTATTTAGAATCCACAGTTTTACAAGCACTGATTTGTGTAATTCATGTGCTTGTGTGCACACATCTGTATGTGCATATATTTATTTCTATTCAATTTTATCAGATGTGAAGATTCACATGACAACCACAGTCAAGATACAGAACAGATAGTTTCATTTCAGGGATCTTTCCTGCTATACTGTTACAGAAACATCCATCTTCTTGCCATCATTTCCTTCTCCAGTTCATAATCCCTGGAAATATCAAATCTCTTCTTTTTCTCTCTAATTTTGTAACTTCAAAAATGTTTCATAAGTCGAACAGGTATATCTAACCTTATGATTGGAAATTTTTACTCAGTAGAATTACCTTCATACACAAGTTGGTCTGTTTCTTCTTATTGCTAATTAGCATGTATTCTGTGGTGTGATTGTATCACATTTTGTTTAACCATTTACCTGGTGGACATTTGAGTTGCTTCCATTTTGGAGCTATTGAATAAAGTGACTATGGGCATTAGTTAGTATACAGTTTTTTGTGTAAACATTGGTTTTTCTGTCTCTGATACAAATGTGAAAGAGTACAGTTCTGGGTTGTGTGGTAAGTGCATGCTTAGTTTGTAAGGAACTGACATACTCTTTTCTAGAGTGCCTATGTGATTTTGTATTTCCATTAGCAAATGTGAGTAATGCAGTTCCCCTACATCTTCATCAGCATTTGGTGTTATCATATTTTTTATTTGTTAATTTTTAATTTAGTCATGCTGATATGTACATAGTTGTATCTCATTTGGCTATTGATTTGCATTCCCTGAGGCTAATGATGTTGAACATCTTTTCATGTTGTCATCTGTTTATACTTCTTAGTGAAATGTCTGCTGCTTCTGTGTAATTTTAAATTAGATTGTTTTTATTGCTGAGTTTTGAACTTTGTATATTCTAAATCAAGTGCTTTGTTGCTACTGTAATTTGCAAATGTTTTCTCTGTCTACAGCTTATTTTTCATCTTCACAGAATCTTTTGAAGAATTAAAAGTGTTAATCTTAAATGTGATTATTAAATTTTCCTTTTTTGAATCATGCTTTTGGTGTTAAGTCTAATAAATCTTTTCTAAATCTAAGCTACAAAGATTTTCTCTTTTTTTCCTAAAAAGTTTATAACTTTACATTTCATTTTTAAGCCCATGATCTATTTTGAGCTAATTTTTTTTTTTTTTTTTTTTGAGACGGAGTCTTGCTCTTTCGCCCAGGCTGGAGTGCAGTGGCACCATCTGGGCTCACTGCAAACTCCGCTTCCTGGGTTCACGCCATTCTCCTGCCTCAGCCTCTCGAGTAGCTGGGACTATGGGTGCTTGCCACCGCACCTGGCTAATTTTTTGTATTTTTAGTAGAGACGGGGTTTCACAGTGTTAGCCAGGGTGGTCTCAAACTCTTGACCTCGTGATCCACCTGGCTCGGCCTCCCAAAGTGCAGGGATTACAGTGGTGAGCCACCGTGCCCGGCCTTGAGTTAATTTTTATATAAAGTGTGAGGTTTTAGGTTGAGGCTCTTTCTTTTACTTTCCATAATTTTTCAATTGCTCCAGCACCATTTGTTGAAAAAGCAATCCTTTCTATATTTAATTGTTGCTTTTCTTTTTCAAGATTTGTTTGACCATATTTATGTGGTTCTATTTCTGGGCTTTTTATTCTGTTCTATTGATTTATGTTCCTTTTTCTCCACCAATAAAGCATTATATTGATTACATAGTTATATAGTAAACCTTAACATTGAATTGTATGAGTCCTCTACTTTACTTTAGTCTTCATTAAAATTATTGTAGTTATTATACAGCCATTTTGCCTTTCCATATATATTTCAGAATAAACTTGTCTATGTCTGTTTATAAAATCTTGCTGGGATTTTTATAAGAATTGCGTTGAATCTATAGATCAATTTGGAGAGAACTGACATTTTTGCTATGTTGAATCTTCTAATTCATGAACATAATATGATTCCACATTAAATTGTCTTCTTTAATTTCTTTAATCAGTGCTTTTTAAATTTTCAAGTAAAGATTCTATACATATTTTGTTGTTTATATATGAGTCATCTTTTGGAATACTTGAAAATGATACAGTATTTTCAATTTTGGCTTTTGCACATTTATTGTTGGTTAGATAAATTTAATTGAATTTTGTGTGTTAATATTATATTCTGTGACTACTATGAATTTACTTATTACTTTTGGAGCTATTCTTTATAGATTCTTGGAATTTTCTATGTAAGCAGTCACATAATCTGTTAATAGAGACATTTTTGTTTCTTCCTTTCCAATTGGACTCGTCCCTCTATCCCACTTCCCCTCCCTCCCTCCCTCCCTTCCTTCCTTCCTCCCTCCCTCTCTCCCTTTCCTTCCTTCCTTCCTCCCTCCCTCACTCCCTCCCTCCCTTCCTTCCTTCCTTCTTTCCTTCCTCTTCCTTCTCTTTTCTTCTCTTTCTTCCCAATTGAGAAGCCTAGAACTTCCAAGAGTGACGATAGAGGATATCTTTGTTTTGTTCATGATTTTTGAAGGAAAACATGCAGTCTTTCCATTAAGTGTGTTAACCATCAGAATTTTTATAGATGCTTTTCATCATATTGTAGAAATTACCCTTTATTTTTATTTTTTTGAGAGTTTTTTTCATGGATAGGTGTTGGATTTAGTCAATGTTCTTTGGTATTTATCCTGTTTCTAGAACAAGCACAGCCAGCTATCTTAAAGTTAAAAAAAAAAGTATTTTTATCAGTGTGAAAAAACCCTCTGTCTCATGATTTTGAACTTGTTTCTTGATTTGGTGAAGAGATACATAAAGGAATTTAAAAAATCCTTTCTCAAGGCAGTAGCCCATCTTATGAGACTCTAGTCTTGCTGCAAAATTCTATGTTAAATGTCTGAAACTAAACATTTATTCTTTATTTTTCATTGTATTCATTTGTAATGGTCATTTTCTAATCCTTCAGGTTAATACATTGAGTCAGAAAGGCAGAAGGTCATACACTAAGAAAAAAGAGAAAAATATGTTCATATTTTCCAGATTTCAACCTTTTCACATTCAAATAGTTGCTTGAAGGAGCTCAAATTTTGAGGCTTTAAAGTCATGAGAGACTACATTGATTTAGGATCTTTCTTAGGGTGCTTTCATATCTGGTTTTCAACCAGAAACTGAAGAAAATTGATTCATTGACCCCCTATGTGGTCTACTCTCTGTCTCTGCCTCCTTCTCATTGCAATCCAGAATTCAGCTGAACAAAAGAAACCCCAAATATAAAAACCTTGAATTATTTCTAGAAATATCTTGTGTTTATAGTGATAGGAAAAAGCAAGGTTTTCTAAATAAACATCTTTACCATCATTTTCAGGGAACTCTTAGAAAATTTGCCTGCAATTTAGAAAAAGCCAATATATTAGTTTTGAAAAAGTAATTTTCCTATTGGGTAAATGTATTTTACAAGTATTGCCTGCAATTTAGAAAAAGCCAATATATTAGTTTTTAAAAAGTAATTTTCCTATTGGGTGAATGTATTTTACAAGTAATATCTGTGACTAAAATTAATTCATAAATATTTTTAGTTACTAAAGTAAGAAAAATACTATGGCATTTTCAATTTTGAACATTTACTTTTTTGTCTATTCTCTATTTCTAGAAGGAATTATAGTACAGTAATCAGTGACTGAACAATGGAAATACATTCTGAGAAATGCCTCATTGGATGATTTTGTCATTGTGCAAACATTATAGAGTGTACTTACACAAACCTAGATAGCAGAGCCTACTATACACCTAGGTTTATGGTATAGCCTGTTGCTTCTAGGTTACAAACCAGTATAGCATGCTGCTGTACCGAATACTGTAGGCAACTGTAACATAATGGTAAGTATTTGTGTATCTATCTAAATATATCTAAACATAAAAAAGGTACAGTAAAAATATGGTACAAAAGAAAAATATTTTGCACATAAAAATAAACCGTATAGGCCACTTACCAGTAATGGAGCTTACAGGACTGGAAGTTGTTCTGGGCAAGTCAGTAAGTGGTGAGTGAATGTGAAATGAAGGCTTAGGACATTACTGTACACTATGGTAGACTTTATAAACACTGTATAATTAGGCTACATTGTTTATTTCAAAGAATCTTTCTTCAGTAATACATTAACCTTAGCTTACTGTAACTTTATATACTTTTTCTTTTTGAAACTTTTTTATTCTTCTGTAATAACAGCTAGCTTAAAACACAAATGCAATGTACAGCTGTAAAAAATATTTTCTTTTTTTATATCCTTATTCTATATATTTTATTTGGGTTTTTTTTTTTTTTTTTTTTTTTTTTTTTTTTTTTTTACTTTGTACACTTTTTTTGTTACAAACTAAAGCACAAGCCCACACATTAGTCTCGGCCTGCACAGGGTCAGGATCATCAATATCACTGTGTTCCACCTGCACATCCTGTCCCACGGGAAGGTCCTCAGGGGCAATAATGCATGAATCTGTTATCTCCTATGATAATGATTCCTTCATCTGGAATACCTTTTAAAGGTTCTGCCTAAGGCTGTTTTACAGTTAATTTTTTTAATAGGTAGAAAAAGTACGCTCTAAAATAGTAATATAAAGTATAATATAGTAAACACATACACCAGTAACATAATTGTTTATCATTATCAAATATTATGTACTGTACATAATTATATCTGTTGTAAAGTCAAACACCAGATAATGGCATTTTGGTCTACAATGAACCATGTATACAATGACAGTGGTCCCATAAGATTATAATGGATCTTAATCATTTCTATTGCCTAGTGATGTTGTAATGTCATAACACACTTTATTTTTAAAATTAATTTAGTATATACTAGGTGTACAGTGTTGGTAAAGTGTACAGTATCATAAAGTAATGTCCTAGGCCTTCACATTTACTTACTACTCACTCACTGACTCACCTACAGCAACTTCTAGTCATTGAAGCTCCATTCCTGGTAAGTGCCTTATACAGGTGGACCATTTTTTATTTTTTATACCATATTTTTACTGTATAATTTCTATGTTTAGATACACAAATATTTATAATTGTATTACATTTACCTACAGCATTCAGTACAGTAAAATGCTGTACAGGTTTGTATCCTAGGAGTAACAGGCTATATCCTATAGCCTAGGTGTGTAGTATACTTTACCATTGAGGTTTGTGTAATTACACTCTATAATAGTTTGCATAATGCCAAAGTCACCTAGTGATGTATTTCTTAGAACATATCCCCATTATTAGTTGATTATACTTTTATACATCATTAATTATACTTTTATGCAAGTGGCAGTGCATTAGGTTTGTTTACACCAGCAGCACCACAAACATGAGTCATGTGTTGCACTATGACATTACCATAGCTATAATGTCACTAAGCTCTATTACAATGTTAAGGGACGACCATTGTATATGCAATCCAATGATGACCAAAACCACATTATGTGGCATATGATTGTACATAAGTTAAAGAAGGAATCTATTATCTAATTCTGAGAAGAAATTACAAAAACATATAATGTTAGTAATTGAAAAGATAATAGAGATTATCTAGTTCAGGGATAAGCAAGTTACAGCCTGTGGATTAAAATCTTTTTTGCATATAAAGGTTTATTGGAACACAGATACACTTACTCATTTACATATTACCTGTGTTTGCTTTCATGCCACAGAGGCAGAGTGTAATCGTTGAGACAAAGATTATATGGCTCAGAAAACCAAAAATGTTTACTTTCTGGCCCTTTATATAAAATGTTGGCTGTCTTGGGTTTAGTTTAGCCTTTTATTTTTGTAGATAAAAATTGGCCCTAAAAGACAGATTTTCGAATCATAGAACCATTGCATTCCTGAGCTTAAAATAAAGTGCAAGATATTTGTATTGTATCTTTTTTTTTTGTAGACTAATTTACAATACTTGATTTTTGTGTGTCAAATGGAGACAGATAGACAGATAGATACACTACTTGAACTTTGGTTTATAGTGAATGCTGCACTCAAACTCCCCTTGAGAAAAGGACTTACTTCCCCAACTACTGGAAGCTTTGCCAGAAGAAAACCTTAATCAGTTAGAAACCTACAGCAATTGAGTTGAAAAGAGCTGCCTCATTAACCAAGATCACACCTGCTTTGCAGGTGGTCAGCCAGAAGTGGGTATAAAAGTCTGTCCCCATGAACTCAACTCAGGGCAACATTGAAGGGATTTTTCTGCTATACATCTCCTCATGGACAGGCTAAGGAGCTTTCATTGTGGCTCAGTTTCTCTCAGGACCTAATTCTGCTTCCTTTCTTACTCCGCCCTTCCACAGGTGTTGATCCCAGGAACATTTTCTAATAAGCCTCCTGCTGGCTGCTTCCCAGGGAGCACATCCTGGATAAACTACCATTAACAAAATAAAGACTAAGAGCACTTCCAATTCAGTGTCTGACGATCAACTCTCAAATCGTTAATTCAACAGCACCTAATTAGTAAAGATACACTGCCTTTCATAAATGTCAGCTTTTCCCCGTTTCTTTGTTGAAAGGTTTCATTAGTTCTCGGTAAAACTCATTTTCTGATGTGAGCTAATGGTACCATTATTGGAGCTAATTCCTTCAGAAGATAAATTCTAGAATGCTGCAAATTGTGGAAACTCTCTCTACCCTTTATGCTGGTAAACAAGAGAGACATCTTGGCCCCTTTTAACCACCATGTTGCTAACAGCACAGTGATTAATGAAAACTGAGAACAGATCATTGTAATGGTGGAGGAAGGAGCTCAATAACATCCCACTGCCCACCAGCATGCAGTTTATCCTTTCTGTCTTTTTTTTTTTTTTCAGTCTTTTCTATTTTAAGCCTTTAACCATACAGAGAGAGAGAGAAAAAAATAGGTGCTTAGCTTAAATTTGATTTAAATTATGGTTTTACTTAGATATTAATGATTACTGATTCAACTTAAGTGAGAAAGGGTTTGAACTACTGAAGTGTGCAATAATAATGGAAAGGCTGCTTGAGAAAAAAATACAGGTTATTATTTTTATTTCTGCTATCTTCTGACATTTTTAGTGGCTTATGCCAACTGAATGGCTTTACAAAGTGAAACTAAACAAATAAAAGCGAATGGGGATATAGAGAGAAATGCTTAAGTATCCCTGTCAAAGATAAAATGATGAACTATTATAAATATTTGGCATGTTCTGTAAATATGTGGCACTCAATCAACGCCATTTAAACCTTGAAAGGACAAGAAACATAATAAAACTGAATGAGACTATTTCAGTTTTACCTGTTTTCTTAGAATGCTTTATTGTGTTGTTTTCTTTTTCAGATATGGAGTTTTTTTTTTTTTTTTATTATACTTTAGGGTTTTAGGGTACATGTGCACAATGTGCAGGTTTGTTACATATGTATCCATGTGCCATGTTGATTTCCTGCACCCATGTTTTAACTTCCAAATTCACATTGAAGCATTAGTTTTTAAATGTGTCATCAAAATGCATGATGCTGACACACACACACAAAGGATTAATAGTATTTAGATTTCTGTCCTGGCTCATACAATTTACACTGAAAGCTTCCTGGTAAATCACTGCACTTTCATACTATCACAAATAAGTGGAAATTCACTGCAATTTACTGACTGAATTGAAATTATGACTCTGAAATACATAAGCAACAATCTGAGAAAACTAATGCCGTTATGAAATGCACAGGCTGACTAATGCAATGAAACCTCCAGTTTGTGGTACTATTTGTTAGTATTTTTTAAAAGCAAACAAAATTTTAATAAAATACGTCCATTAAAAATAGAATGGCAAACTCAGAAACTGCTGAGATTTTGTTCGGAGAAAGGTGGTCTTGTTTGAAGATTGTTATTTCAGCTGACCAGGTTGATATTTCTATGTATGTTTGTATATATTTAAATGGATGACATTTCAGGGCAAATCTCAGAATTTAGCAATGATAACTGCTACTAGATGATTATACTAACATTATTACAATAGTTAATGCAGAAACAACAGATCATCCAATTTCAGCCATGAGTGACTGAGAAAATGATAAATATTAGTATGCTCACATTTCATTTAAAAATATAAATCTATTAGACCAATGACAAGCTACCTTGAGATCCTTAACCTAATTTTATATTCTAGCACCTAATTTATTTTTAAATGCAGCTGTCCAGTTTCTCCAAAGCAAAAGAGTGAGAAAAAGCAAAAGGCTTCCAGGGCAGTGTTTCTCAAAGTGTAGTTTCTATGGAATACCTGCATCAGTGCTTCTGGGTGAGTGGCTAAAAATGCAGACGACTGGGCCACACTTCAAACTTCTGAATGGGAAGCTTTGGGGATAAGGCTTGGACGGTACATTTCCTGGAGGTTAGCCTCTTTAGAATTACTTGTCCCCAATATTATGTCCTGAAGCCTGGTATAAATGACAGTGGAGCTAGAGGGATTTTTGGCTGTAATTCAGACTGTGGTTTCTAAATGCTAGAATGCAGCCTCCAGATGTACTCGAAACAGTCCATGTGCAGGAAGTATTGTGTGAGCTGCTGAAGTACCCAAACATTCATCATTGCTGTCACTTCAGGGGGGTAAGTGTGATCATGCCTTGCCCAGTCTTAAGCGATAAGAGGCTACAATACCTGGAGAAGGGATAATTGGATGCTTTTTAATTTTATCTGTGGCCATCAGTAATTTCCAATTTATCTGGCTTATGGTGGATGCTCAGCATGTTTTACATTGAATGGGATGAATGCATTTTAGTCCCTGCTTAGCCACAGACACAATTAGCAACAGACTTCACCTCAATGAACTTCATTTTCCTCATCTGTAGAATGAGATTGATAATAATATCTTTCCTTGGAGGTTGTTTTAAGGTGAAATGAGATAATAGGCATGAACTTTCTCTAGAAATGAAAAACCTTCAAGTGATATTAACAGTGAAAGATTTGAAATGTGTGTATGTATTTCACTTATTTTCTCATATGTTCATATATAAATATTTTAGTAGTAAAAAAACAGCTCCAGTTTTCTCATTGACATAGTTTTAGTTAATAAAGTAGATAATCTTGATTGGAGAAATATATTTTTATAAGACACAAACTCTTTTTTAAATGTATAGCCTGTAAATACTAAATTTTTTACATATTTTTCTAGTTTTTCATGCAAAAACGTGTATGCAGGTAGTGAAGTGGTAAGATATTCATGTACATTTGGGATACTGCTAACCTCTCCATATTTAACTGCATTTATTCTTCTGTATAGTAACTAAACTACTATCAAATTCTAACCTCTTCTCTGTGCTTAAAAAGAAAGATAAAATTTACTACATGACTTCTCACTAGAATGTCTTGTATAAATCTCAAACTTATACAGAAAGTTAAAAAAAAATCAATTCTAGCTCTAGCTCTCTTCCTTTCATACACAAATACGTAATCCTCCCCCATTCTTCCCATTGGCTGAGTAATATACCATTCATTATACGGATGTACGAGACTTTGTTTTTCTTTTTACCAGATGAAAAATGTTTGATTTGTTTGTAGTATTTAGCAAAAAACACCATAAGCATTTAAATAAGTATTTTATGTGTGTGTGTGAACATTAGTTATTTTTTCTTGAAGAAAAGAAAGAGGCACTGAAACTCCCTGGGGCTTTGGGAGAAGGCATCAATAGCATCCTCAGCACTGTCTGAATTCTGACCATCTGCATGTATTAATTTTTTGATTACAAAAAGTTTACATTGGCCAATAACAAGTCAACCTCATGGCCTAGAAAGTTTCTTTCTCCCCAGTATTATCACATTTTTTTCACTGTTTCTACATATCCCATTCTTCAATTTGTTTCTTAAATGTTGAAGAAATCCTTTACACAAGTTCTTCATTCCATTTGGAAACTTTTCCTCTGCTCCCATTTTTTCTCCTTTGCGTGGCTTATTCTTACACACTTTTCACGTCTCAGTTTCGATATCATTACTTTTAGGTAACTCTCCTTTGATCATTTAGGGCGGGTTAAGATCCTTGCTCATACACTCTCATGACAGCTGCAGCATTTTCTTTGCAGCAATAATGTGTTGTTTTGAAAAGTTCCTGTTATAAGTGGGAAAAACCTACTCAATAAGAAAAGAAGAAAACTAAATGTCCTCTGCAGTAGAAAAGTCCAAGTTTGGATACTGATTCAGAAACAGCTGCATTCAGAAACAGGTTTCCAGTGCTGACTCTGCCTTCTGTTCTGTTGCCCTCATTTTCAGGTGTCACATGGTAGTCTCCAGCAGTCCTAGGTTCCCATTGTCCACAGTGAGAATTCACTGGTAAAAGAGCATTCTTCTCTTCATACATGCAGTGAATGTCTAATTGGTTCTAATTGGGTCATATGCTTACCTCAAATTAACCAGTGGAATTAGGGGATGAAATGCTGTGAGAAGGCCATCTACAAATATATAGGACCTACTTCAGCAATAGAAAGGAGGCTTGCCTTCAAAGCAAGACCATGGACAGAAAGTCCATCCTTTGAACTGGGTAAGGGGGCGCTCCTATAACTGATCCAGGGAATGTTAAGACTAGGCTTAGAACCAAAATGTTATTTAGTAAACCCTCTCATTTAGCAAGGTAGACAGTATTCAGTAATTGTAGCAGGGAAGTCGTAGGAGAAAACAGGAACTATAAAAGCATAAAGACTTTATATTCTAAGAAATCTTTTTAAAGAATTAGCAATTATAATTTAGGAGTAGCAAACTGACTCTGGAATAAGGACCCTACATTTCCACAGAGGCTGAAACACTCAGAAAACCTTTTTTTTTTGCAAAATAAAAGCAAATATACCTTACACAACACATTCATTCTATCAGAACTTAATAAACTGTTAATGTAGTTTAATTATTTGCTCCAACTTAATAAACTGTTAATGTAGTTTAATTATTTGTTCCATTGTAGTGACAAGTAGCAAACTCAATATTCCCAGAAAAAAAATAAAGAAGTCCAATAATTTAATTCTTGAGAAAGGAATTTGTAGATATCTACAACTAAATACAGGCTTGGGAAGGATAAGGAGATTTTTAGACAAGCTTTCCCTCTCAAACCTTTATGCACCTTATTAAGTTGAAAATAGGGGACTGAAGTTAATGTTTTATGGAAATTTCAAGATCACTTTGAAAGAAAACATTAAGCAAAGAATAAAAATGCATATAATTCTTAAATAACCTTAAGTATTTTACCTGCATTACATGTATTGATTAATAATAATTATTAATTATTAAATAATTATCAGTGATTACTAATTATTTGCACATCATTGCCTGCAGTAGCCGCACAAAAACAACTCGTCTTGAGGAAGCATACTTAAGTATTTCAAATAACCAGGTGAACAAGAATTCAGATATTGATCTGATGAGCCCTCATAATAATGTCGATGTGGTTCCCTTATTTCAATCTTAAACTGACCAAGTGATTCCTAATATGTTTTCATGTGAATGTATTCACATGATTTTGGCAAAAAAATCAAGATGCCCAAAGAGTTTGGTGTGTTTGGAGCCATCCCTGTGCTTCCTGTTATCAGTGTGTTGAGCTTCTCAGTGTGTGAGAAGTGAACATGTCTGAAGTAGACTCTATGTCCATAATAATTTGTGTCCAAAGATACCTGTGGTTTTGGAATGATCCATTTGTCTGGCATACTCACTTATTTCGAATTATTAAGTTTGTTAGTCATAACTACATATTTGCAGAGGCAAATCTGTCTTGGTTATTTGTATGTACAGAGTGACACATTTGCCTGGACTAGTTTTGTTGTTAGCCATACTGTTGAAATTATCACCACTCCCAACGTCTTCAAAAGCTTGAATTCAGGCCTGTTCTTCTAGCTAATAATTCTACACAAGACACATGTGGTGGTAGGTATTTCTGGGAATCAGGTCCTCAATGCTACAGCATGATCTCTGGCTCAGATAATGTATTAGAAGCAATCCAGCCCCAAAAGATGGGGAGTCCATTACCAACTGTCACCCCACTTGCCACAATCCTGATGCACACACCCAATATTCCCATAGGAAGGACAACCATTAAGTCTGCCCTTGAGCAGACTCTCACCTTCTTCAGCATCTTATCCTCTCATAGCACTGTTACCTAAGACTGAGGGCTTCTAAACAGGTATGACCCCAATAATTATCTTCTTACCTCTTTATCAACAAATAGTGAGGGTTGTATGAGGCTGAAAAGATAGCTTATACAGCAGGAGCGCAGACACCAGTGTTAGAGAGTCTGCACTTCAGCAGTCTTTGCCACTCAAAGGCTATGTGACCTCTAGCCAACCATCATACCTCTGTAAATTTTGGAAATGATAATGTCAATAATACTTAATAAATAAGGTTGTTGCAAAGATGTAATTAGTCTCTGATCACAAAGTAAAATTCCTGAAACAGAGTAAGGATAAAAATAAGTAGTAATTATGATCTTAGTCATATTTCCCTAATTTTCAGTTCTGTGATTTTTATGTAATCGATAATAGCTTATGTCTCCATTGGTTGACTAGACTGTTGTGGTAGGCAAAATTCTAAGATGACCCAGAAAATTTTTCCCCCTGGTCTATTGCCTCATGTAATCCTGTTTGTTTGTGTGTGAGTGGGATTTAAGAATATGATGGGATTTTATTTCCATTATTATTGTTATATTGTGATGTCATAAGAAATATATATTTGGTTTTTATCCCTGTCTCCTGGCGCAGAATTCCTAAAACTTACAATTTTCTGAGTTGTGGAGGTGAGGGAAACATCTTTTGTTATTTATAATGTTACCTTTCAACCATACCTGAGTTTATGCCAATGAGGTGACTCTTGGTGTATCCCTGCCTAGCTTTAGGATAAGGGCTGGTTACCAGAGGAACCAACCATGTTATTAGAACTCCAGGGAGGGCAGAAGGGTGGAGATTGAGTTAGTCACCAATGACTGTGATTTAACCAATTATGCATATGTAATGAAATCTTCACTAAAAAAACCTAAACAAGGAGGTTCAAAGACCTTGGTTGGTGAACACATCCACATGCCAGAAGGGTGGTGCAGCCAAACTCCACAGGGATAGGAACTCCTGTGCTCAGGACCTCGTCCCAGGTACCTCTTCAACTGGCTACTTATTTGTATCCATTAAGAATAAATTGGTAAGAGTAAATAAAGCACTCCCCTAAATTCTGTGATACATTCTAGACAGTTATCAAGCTTGAGGGTGGGGTTGTGGGAACTGCACAACTTTATAGCTGATCAGTCAAGAGTACATAAAGCTCGGCACTAGTGATTGATGTCTGAAGTGGGCGCAGTCTCGTGAGACTGAGCTCTGAATCTGTGGAGTCTGTACTAACTCTAGGTAGATAGTGTCAAAATTAAATTTCATTCTAGATCCGGCATTTGGCCTCTGGAGAGTTGGCAAATTGGTTGGTGAGGTGTGAGGAAAAAAACCCACATCTTCAGTGTCAGGAGTGTTACGGTTAACAATGCCATTGAATTGTGTTATACTGCTGAAGAGATTTTGCATCTGTAGTTAAGGTCCCTAATGGATTGACTTTGATTTAAACAACATAGAGACTATCCTAGATGGGTGTGATGTAACCAGATAACTTCTTTAAAATGAATTCTCAGAAGTCAGAGAGATTAAGAGTGAAATACATTTTCCTGATGTCCTGGAAAAGAAGCAAATTGCTATGCTTTGGAGAGGGCCATGTGGCAGAGAATGACAGGCAGCCTCTAGGAGGTAAATGACCTAGTCCTACAGATTGAAGGAACTAAATTGGGCCCCAAACCACTGAACTGACAGTAAACTCTGAACTTTAGATGGGATTGAAGCCCTAGTCAACACCTAGATTTCAACCTGCTGAGAAACTGAACAGAGGACCTAGCTAATCTGTGCTTAGATTCTTGACTCATAAAATCTGTGAGTTAATGAATAGGTATTATTTTAAGCCATTAGGTGTGTGAAAAGTTGCTAAGCAGCAATAGAAAACAAATACAAGAGATTATATAAAAGCTATGCTAAGATGAATTTTATATTATATGTACAGATAAAATTATTTCAATACAAATAATATCCCAACCTATTGATTTTAATCGAAGATGAAAATAGAAAAAATATGCTGTGTATAATAAGAAAGGGACTATGTTGATTGTGTTTCTTGAAATAATGGATCAAGATTCTATTAACCATGGAGCTATTTGTATGTAGCAATTTCAGAAGAGAAATTGCTTTGTTATGCAATGTCAACATTACAGATAATTCCTGCTGACATTCCAGGGTCAAATACATGTTCAGAATTTATTTGCAGCTCTTAAAAAGAAGGGCATTTACAAGCATTTATCTATATTGCTATTGCTTTATTGTTTAGGACATCATAGGAAAAATAGTATAAAATGGGAGCATTTTGGTTCTGTTTATTATCCTCTTTTTATATGGAAGAGAGAAGTCATCAGTACGTCTGTTCGTATAGGTAAATCTCAGAGGCTTTACTGAAAATCGAAGAACAATAAAACCAGATGGTAGTTTTGCATGAGAAATGTTTATCTTAACTCAACTTCTGAGGTTGTATAAACATATAGGGACATAAAATAACCTAGGGCAGTACTGAATTATCTCACATCATTTAAATGGTGGCACCCCTAGGAAAAAAGCTGCATATACAATCAACATCATGATTTGTACCCATTTATGTAATTTCCTATTCTGATCAAATTTTTATTTAAATGTCAAAGAAATACAAATCATTAGGAAACATAAGTATCATCATTTCAGGATGGCAAAAGTTAACATCCACAAGAGAGAGAACTTCAAGACATTCCTTCAGGGTATCATAGTACAGAAATAATTGAAGGATAGAGGTAAGCATTGGATTGAGCGTGATTTCTAAAACAATGGAGAAGATGTATGCAGACCAGATTTCCAAAATATTATTATTATAAGAGAATCTAGGACCATAGACATGATGTCTCAGACTGGTACAAATTTCATGCTGGGAATAATTTGAAGAAATACAATGAAAACCTGTTTGTGGATATCCAGCATGCATTTTGTTGAGACAGGTTTTTAAATAAAGCAAATACTTGGCTGGGTGCGGTGGCTCACGACTGTAATCCCAGCACTTTGGGAGGCCGAGGCAGGCAGATCACAAGGTCAGGAGATTGAGACCATCCTGGCCAACATGGTGAAATTCCATCTCTACTAAAAATATAAAAAGTTAGCCAGGCATGATGGTGCACGCCTGTAGTCTCAGCTACTCAGGATGCTGAGGCAGGGGAATCACTTGAAGCCAGGAGGCGGAGGTTGCAGTGAGCTGAGATCATGCCACTGCACTCCAGCCTGGCAACAAAGCAAGACTCAGTCTCAAAATAAATAAATAAATAAAAATAAAAAAATAAAGCAAATACTCTATAACACAGTTTCAGTGAGGGAAAGGGCACCAGCTGCAGAAAGGAGTTAAGTTCTAGATAAATTTGGACTATCCCAGCAAACATAGAAAAGTGAAGTTATTATTATTATTATTATTATTATTTGAGATCAATATCGGTCTTGTTGCCCAGGCTGGAGTGCAGTGGCTCAATCTCAGCTCACTGCAAACTACCCCTCCTGAGTTCAAGTGATTCTTCTGCCTCAGTCTCCTGAAGAGCTAGGATTACAGGCACTTGCCACCATGCCCAGGTAATTTTTTTGTGTGTTTTTAGTAGAGATGGGGTTTCACCTTGTTGGCCAGGCTGGTCTCAAACTCCTGACCTCAGGTGATCCGCCCACCTCGGCATCCCAAAGTGCTGGGATTACAGATGTGAGCCACTGTGCCCAGCTGAATAGTGAAGTTTTATATAGTAGTGAAATTTCTGGCCACAAAGCCATTTATTAAAACAAACAATAAATATTAGGAAAAATATTCTAGCTATCTAGGAAAAGAATAGTAAAAAATTAAGTTTTTTTCTAGGAATGCATAGATATTTCCAAATTATAAGTCGTCAAGATTATTTCACCAATGGGCAAGATTATAATTAGTAAAACTAGGATAGCTACCCAACAGTTTTGCAGTACCTAGTTTAAGTCAGCACCTCTAAAATAAAGCAGAAACTGCAGAGAGAGAAATCTGGCCACATCTCCAATGCTCTGAATCCTTGCCTCAGTTCAGTAAGTGTGGCATATAAATAAAAATATATAGGCAAAACTTATTTGGGATGCTTATGTAAAAAATGCCAAGCTTTGGTGAAATTTTAGCAATTTTCTTACAAAGGCAAATACATAATATCTGATTATGGTGTCTTTAAAAATAACATTTAATGAAAAATCTTGATCTGTACTATCCTAGTCTTTCTGACAAATCTCTTTAACTTGTCCTCTCAGGGAATAGTTGGCACCTCCTCTAGCTCTCACCAGAAGGCCCCTAGGTCCTTGGGCAACATGGTGTGTGTATATCCTCTTCAGTTTACAACTACATGGTTGCAAAATTCTGTACACTGTCAAGAATTGAAAGGGAGCGGGGAAGGGATTAATGCCAGATGGGCAATTAACAAATGCCCACTAAAAGAATTAAATTTAGGAAGCCTATTGTAATAACACAATATTTATGTTGAAAAAAATACACAAAATTTTCAGCTCAAGAATTTAAAAAATGAATAACATACTAAACCAACCAATGAAAACTAATGACAAGAAAAAAATATAGTTGAGATCAAATTTAGATGATCGTTTTAATGATAACAGTACAATACCAAAATTGGCTAGAATCTAATTATGGAAATAACCAGAGGTATTAAGTTAATTATCAAACAATCATAAATAAAAAGAGACAGCCAATGTAGTTCTGTAGGAGGATCATTAAACTTCTCAAATAATAGATGATTTAAGAATTGTATTTCCCTTTGATGGAGAAAACATATTTATTGACGCAACATCCAACAACAAAGCCAAAACCCCAAATCTAGTGTCACAACACCAAAAATTTATTCACACTTGGTACATAAGCACTCTTACCCCTGGGTATTCGAATAGGATGGTGGTGGCTTGGAGTTCTAAGTTTTATTTACAGTGTGGGAAGTTTAGATCCATCAGGGAATATAATCTGTCTCTCCCTGTAAACAGTCACTTTTGGACAAAATGCTGTCTTTTCATGTTCCACTCTCCTTCTCTTCCTCTCCAACTCTCCCCTCCAAGGCTTGGACTAGGTGTTTAGAGAGGGGCCATGACCTCAGATTAGCAGAGAAAGCCTTAGGTGTTTGTATGAACATGTTGTCCTCCGCAGGCTTGCTAGACTTTCTCCAGGGTGCCTGGTCTAGTTTCCTCCTGGATTGGTAGCTCTTGAAGTGAGACATAAAAGCGTCTGGCTTTTTGAGGTTATGATGCTCCAGTCAGCTGTGGCTGAAGTCTTTGATCCTGGCCATTTATCGAATGATTCAAAGTCCCCACAGCTCACACGCCTTTATTTTTAACCCCAGGCTTCTGCTGGTGCAAAAACTTTCTTAACACATCTGTGTTTCCTCACTGGATACGTGGACACTTCTGGGTCCCTTTCTCACAACTTCCAGCACACAGAGATCAGAATGACTTCCAGCTCACCTGTGTAGCTGCTTTTTGCCTATTTTACTGCACTATTACCCTGCAATTTTGGGAGAAGTGGCAGTCTGTGGAGAATCTCCTAAAGGCCTGAAAGTGGGCCAATACCCCTCAATCCCTCAGGTTCCCCATATAGCTAATTCTTTCTACTCCTGTATCTATGAGTTCATCCTTTGGAGGCATTAATTCCTGTATGTTTGACCTAGAGCTCCCTGTGTCTCCTGTCTCTTCCCATAATCCATGGGACCAAAAGTCTTTGACTTTTGCCAAATCCTTTGAGTCTGGTTGGGATTCCCCCCACCGCCTCCAATAATATTCTATATTTATGTTAGCCAGGGCTACCTCTTTTTATGATGAAGGTCAGAATAATGAAATTCAGAAAAGCTTTTTCTTTGAACAACTCTCTACTAAAGCGGTCATGAAAGTCAGCTTTAAGACTCAAAGCTGATCAATGACCTCTTTATTCTAGGAAATAAGTAAAGATTGCAGAACGTATAGATTTTCTGTGAAGATTAAATGAGATAAAGCAGGCCAAGTCCACAGCACAGTGCTTACCATAGAGTGATCACTCACTGCATGTTGGCTGTTACGATTGTTGTGGTTATTCCCCTGTCATCAAAGGAGAGATTCCCAGTCATTTCTTAAACGTCAATTTTTCTGTTCGAAGAATGCTTTTAAATATTGTTCTGGATATGAGGTTTCTCAGTAGGGCCTTACTCAGTCTTCTCAGACAGACCTTCCCTTTTCCTCCTCTCTATAACTTGCCCTGAATTCCAATGAATTCCCCTGCATATTCCCTTTGCATACTTCTCCTGCCTACCCCATCTCCTTACCCTCCCTCCATATCATTCTCCTGGTATATTTCTCTGCATATTCTTCCTAGTTTTCAGCTCTCTCCTAACCTGAATATTTATAAATAATTAAATCCCTCTGTCTTATTTTGCATGATTCTTGTCTTTCACACATTTCTAACTTCATCTGTAAGAGCTAAACCTTTCTCTTATAAATATTTCTAATTGTTTAATTCTTATTGTGTTCCTAATAGGCTTTCAGTCACCTTTAAAGCTAAACTATTTTTCTTTTAGCTTAAAATACCTCACAGTCCTGCCATCTGCTTTGTCTGCGGTTTCTGTTAGCAGTATGATTTCCATTCCCAAATGATTCTGGATGATACTATTTTTTGCCTTTGCATTTGAAATTATTCTTCTTAGACATGGCAGAAACTGGGAGGTACATGAGTACTCCAAAGTCAAGCTCCACAGGTCATTACTTAGTCTTTTCTTTTACATTTTAGACAATCCCAGTCTGCTGCCTTTCAGAAGCCAGTGTTTACTAAAGACATAAAGTATGAAAAATAAGAACAAGATTTTCCTCAAAGAGATTAGACAATTCAAATTAATCTATAGCATATCATTTACAACACCTTTTTAAAAATAGTGAAACAAACCGCGTTATTGTGGATTCAAAAAATGGACCTGAAGATTTTAAGGCAAAATATAAAAAGCTATTAATTGTTTTTCCTTCCCCTTGTGTGAATTTGGGCCTCACTTTAAGATGGCTCAGAGATTTATATTCTCTTACGGGCCCGTTAAAGTGTTAGGTGTACTTAGTTGAGACTTTTTATGAATCAATGGCTTTAAGAATATTAATAACATAGGAATTCAGAGGTCTGACACTAGATTTGCCTACCATAAATTGAAAAGTGGCTTGATATTTACTAGATTTAGAAGAAATTCCATAGTGAAAATTAAAACTGTATTCCCTTTTATCTACTAGTTATTTGACATTATTTCTTTAAGTAGAATATTTTTTGAAAGAACAAATATTGTAAAATGGGTTTTATGTAATTCTTTTGAATCCTAACTACTAACTTGAGGATATTGCCATTTACTTCTGGGAGAATATTTTGCCTATGGTTAGCTATAGTCACCAGGTGCACAAGATTACAGATTATAACACCAAAAAAATATTGTCCCTATGTATAGGTATGATCTAATTTTTAGGATTTTTGAAACTATACATGGCTTCCTTGGAATTTGAAAGGATGAGTAGGATTTCTAGGTGATAATATTGAAGATCTTTCTTTCTGGTCTTTTATTGGTTACCATAGTGACCTTGCAGCAGGGCTACAAACGGAGAGGAATGGGCCAAATTTCCTATCCATTGTTTTTAAAGAAAGTAAGTCTGGCAACATCTGACTTTCATGTCATGTTTGTTGTATGATCAATAGAATCATTCTAAATTCTGAGGCTCAGTTACCTTCAATGTTCTTTGATCAAATCTATCACCCTAAGGCTAATGAGTATCAAGGCTGGGGGTGGAAAATGGATCAAGTTCCTGTTCATAATTTACTATAATAAGGCAGGCTTGGGCAAAAAAATTATCAGAATATAATTCAACTGAGAAAAAAGTAAACTTGTTGATGTTAGTGACATGACAGGTGGCTGTGGCCATGATTTGAAAGAATGTATGCGATTTGAAAGAATGTATGTGTGAAAGAATGTATGGGGTATCAGGTCCTAGAGAATTTGGAAATTATTTTATTGGAAAGCAAATGACTTTAGCTGATAAAGTTCATGGTGGCAAAGCAGAAACAATGAGGGCTGGATTAAGAAGAAGTCAATAGACTTCTAAATCACTTTGGTTGACACTATTTTTTATGTTCTCATTGCATATGTGAAGTAACTGACTCTCTTGGCCCTGATAGGAGTGAGGAAATGGGAAGGTGAGGTATGTTATATAATACATATACATATATTTTTTGGTCCCCGATTCCTGGTACACAGCTTCAAAAATGTTTAGGATTTTCTGACTAAAAAGAATGTCTTTAGGCCAGATGCAGTGGCTCACATCTGTAATCCCAGCACTTTGGGAGGACGAGGCAGGCAGATCACCTGAGGTCAGGAATGCGAGACCAGCCTGGCCTACATGGCAAAACCCTTTCTCTACTAAAAATACAAAAATTAGCCAGACGTGGTCATGGCAAGTGCCTGTAATCCCAGCTACTCTGGAGGCTGAGGCAGGAGAATCACTTGAACCCGGAAGATGGAAGTTGCAGTGAGCCAAGATTGCGCCACTGCACTCTTGCCTCGATGACAAAGTGAGACTTCAGCTCAAAAAAAAAAAAAAAAAAAAGTGTCTTTGTTGTACTAATAGATGAGTTTTTGTAGACTCTTACATAATTTCAAGATGGAAGATGGTCATTTGAAAGATGAAACATATGACTTAAGGGTTAGACTTTCATCTGCCAGGCATCCTAGGAAAACAAGGGGTTTGAAATTATATTCGATTATGTGGCCAATTATTTAGTCAATCATGTCTACATAATGAAACAACAACAACAACAACAACAACAACAAACCTTTGGACACTGAGGCCCAGTAGAGTGTCCTAGTTGGTGAACACATTCACCTGGTTGAGAAATACTGATATTCAGGTAGAGTGTGCCGTGACTCCACGGGGAAATGGCACAGATGCTTTCTGTTTGTTAGCCTCCCATAGCTCACCTTATTATCCTTTATAATAAATCTGTAATCTTAAATATAATACTTTCAGTGAGTTCTGTGCATTGTTCTAGCAAATTATTGAACATGCAGGGACTATTAGAATGTCTATATTTTTAGCCAGCCAGACAAACACTAGCACTGGATGGTTAGCATCAAAATTGTATTTCAGTATCCTCGTTTGGTGTTACACCAATGAAGGTGGAAACAGAATAGAAGGGGAAGAATCCTGGTTTTCTGATAAGTGTCTCCTGATTAAGGATGCATAGAGATAATGTCTTTGAATATAAGTAGATATTTTTCTGCTTTATTTTCTGGCAAAGTCACTTCCCATTATAGTTAAGAGGAACTTTTCAGAAGTACTTTTCAATATAAGGTGAGAGCAACTTCGTAAATTGGTTTTTCTGAAAGCTGATGCATAACAGCTGCAGTAAGGAGGGCTGTGTAGTGAGGTGAAATTTGAAAACAATCACTTGAGAGTAAAAATAAAGCTCGAGAGATTAAACAAGACTTTTATTCTGATATCCGTAGGATCCCACTGAATGACTTTGAGCAAGATAGCAACATTTTTAAAGGATCACTTAAGCTTCTGTGTTGAGAATAGGAAAAGCATAGGAATGGCAAGCGCGAACACAGGTCCTTTGGGTATATACCCAGGTGACCAGTGAAGATGCTATTGCAATCATTTGTGTAAGTGATGATTATAACAATGAGACAGCCGTTGCTAAAGTAAAGGGAAGGGTCAAAAGTAGTATATAAAGTTTTAAATGAAATTACTCATGTAACCAAAAGCAATTTTAAACTTTCTAAATTACTAGGAGGAAAATACACACATACATACACACGCACAAATGAATTTCTACCTATCTGTAAGTAAATGCAATCTAATCCCAGATATTGAAAGATGAACAACATTGTGTGTGTGTATATATATATATATATACATATATATATATACACACACACACATTTACCACATTTTCCTTGTCTATTAATATCTGTTGAACACTTAGGTTATTCCCTTATCTCCATATATTGGCTATTGTGAATAATGTTGCAATAAAAATGAGAGTGAAGATAGTGCTGTAGAAGTCATAATTTTGATTATTTTGTATGTGCTGGGTTATATGATAGCTTATTTTAACTTTTGGAGGAACTCCATACTGGTTTCCATAGGTCCTGCACCATTTTACATTTCTACCAAAAGTATACAAAGAGTTCCAATTTCTTCACATTCTCACTGAGATTTCTTTTTTAAAAAAATTTCTTTTTTTAAAAAATACAGCAATCCTAAGACACATAAAGTGACAATTTAATTATAGTTTACTAAAGATTATTAATACTAAGCTTCTTTGCATATACCTATTGTTCATTTGTATGTCTTCTTTGGAGGAATGTCTATTCCATCCTTTGCCCATTTTTAATGAGGTTATTTTAATTTATTCCATTTTATTTTATTTGCTATTATCAGATATACCTCTTGGAAATATTAACTCCATTTCCCTGGGTTTCGGTCACATTCTGTTGATTATTTTCTTTGCTGTGCAGAAGTCTTGCAGTTTGATGTCCTCCCGCTTGCTTATTTTTTTCTTTTGCTGCTTGTGCTTTTCACATTAATCCAAAGAAACCATTGCCATAATAAATATCATGAAGCATTCCCCTATGTTTTCCTTTAGGAGTTTTACAGTTTCAGGTCTATACTTAAATCTTTAATTCATGTGAGTTGATTTTTATGTATGGTGTAAGTATCTAGTCTCATTCTTTTGCATGTGGATATTTATTTTCCTCAGCACCACTCCTTGAAGAAACAATTCTTTCTCCAACGTGTAGCCATCATCCCTTCAGAACTAGAAATCTACAGCTAATCAAAGTGATCTTTTGACTTCTTCACCATACATGCCTAGTTATTTGCCAATTCCTCTCCATTTTTCCTCCCAAATATTTCTAAACCTGAAATCATACTGTGTTAACTAGCTCCTGCTTTATTAGGGGCTACTACTAATTCTTACTTGAGTAACAAAAATAAAAATTTTTTTAACAAGGATTCCCCCATTCCCCGTGTCTCTTCTCCAGTCTATTTTTTATTCCGGACCAGTTATATTTCCAGAAATATTATTATGCCATTCTTCTGCTAAAAATCTATAATTGCCTCTCCATTGTTTATAGGAAACCATTCAGACATCTTCATGTGGCTTTCAAGGTCATTCTGCTTTATGCTGACTTTTCCAAATTCATCTCTAGCTACTCATTCCCACTCACATTTTAAACTGTAGCTATCCTTCCTATTTATTTCTGGAAAGGGCCATTGTTTTCTCTTTACCATCAGTTTTCTGTCTTAGTACATTTCCTATTGCTTATAACAGAATATGTGTGACTGAGTAATTTACAAAGAAAAAGATTTATTTCTTACAGTGATGGAGGTTGAGAAGTCCAAGACTGAGTGTACGCATCTGGTGAGAGTCTTCTTTTTTTTTTTTTTTTTTTTTAATTTTTTTTTTTTATTATACTTTAGGTTTTAGGGTACATGTGCACAATGTGCAGTTTTGTTACATATGTATCCATGTGCCATGTTGATTTCCTGCACCCATTAACTCGTCATTTAGCATTAGGTATATCTCCTAATGCTGTCCCTCCCCCCTCCCCCCACCCCACAACAGTCCCCGGAGTGTGATGTTCCCCTTCCTGTGTCCGTGAGTTCTCATTGTTCAATTCCCACCTATGAGTGAGAACATGCGGTGTTTGGTTTTTTGTCCTTGCGATAGTTTACTGAGAATGATGTTTTCCAGTTTCATCCATGTCCCTACAAAGGACATGAACTCATCATTTTTTATGGCTGCATAGTATTCCATGGTGTATATGTGCCACATTTTCTTAATCCAGTCTATCGTTGTTGGACATTTGGGTTGATTCCAAGTCTTTGCTATTGTGAATAGTGCCGCAATAAACATACGTGTGCATGTGTCTTTATAGCAGCATGATTTATAGTCCTTTGGGTATATACCCAGTAATGGGATGGCTGGATCAAATGGTATTTCTAGTTCTAGATCCCTGAGGAATCGCCACACTGACTTCCACAATGGTTGAACTAGTTTACAGTCCCACCAACAGTGTACTTCTTGCTAGCGGAGACCCTCGGCAGAGTCCAAGGCAGTGCAGATCATCACATGGTGAGGGGGCTGATTGTGCTACCCCAGGACTGTTTCTTTTTATAAAACCACCAGTCCCACTCCCACGGTAACCCAATAATCCACCTCTCAATACTGCCACATTGGGGATTAAATTTCAACAAATATTCAAACCATAGCACTGTCCTTCCACTGCTTCCTCTCATCCTCGATTCCTTCCTTCCTTCTTCCTTTCTGTAATGTACCAAATATGAGCTGTTCTCCTTTACATGATGTATTTTCTTTATCCCCCTTCACTCCTGACTCCTCTACTCCTTTCTTATATCTTGCAGGTATCAATTTGTCCGTTCCTCAGGAAAACCTTCCTTTAAACTTCAAATCTGGTATCCTAACAATATATCCTACTTGTCTCATTATACCATATTTTTAACACATATATATTATACTTAAAATATATATTTGAACAAATATGTTTCTCATACATTAATATATTCTCTATATTATATATATATATTTGTCTCTACAAATCTCATTTTCACAAATAAAAAAGTTCAATTAATTGCTCAAAATAGGAATAATATAAACTATTTTCTCTCAAAAACACTAGATGCTGAGAGAGACAGAGAAACAGAGTGAGAGAGGAGAGAGAGAAAGAGCGAACTCCTGAAAATTAAATATGTTTTTCATAAACAACTATTGAATAAAAGAAAAAAGATAAAAGTTGAGATTGCAAAATATCTAGGAAATAATGGTAGTGACTAAAATGATGCTGAAAAAAATTCATAGACTTAAATGCTCAAATAAATAAATGCATAATGATTAATCCTTGAAAACATCTTAATTCTCAGTCTTTACAATCAGCTCTGGCAATCAGATAAAATATTTAGAGAAGAATTTTTGGCAACTCCTAAATTTGGTATCTTCTTATATTTCCTTTAATTATTATTCTTTTTTTTTTTTTTCTTTTTTTTTTTTTTGTTTTTTTTTTGTTTGTTTGTTTTTTTTTATTATACTTTAGGGTTTTAGGGTACATGTGCACAATGTGCAGGTTTGTTACATATGTATCCATGTGCCATGTTGATTTCCTGCACCCATTAACTCGTCATTTAGCATTAGGTGTATCTCCTAATGCTGTCCCTCCCCCCTCCCCCCACCCCACAACAGTCCCCGGAGCGTGATGTTCCCCTTCCTGTGTCCATGAGTTCTCATTGTTCAATTCCCACCTATGAGTGAGAACATGCGGTGTTTGGTTTTTTGTCCTTGAGATAGTTTACTGAGAATGATGTTTTCCAGTTTCATCCATGTCCCTAGAAAGCACACGAACTCATCATTTTTTATGGCTGCATAGTATTCCATGGTGTATATGTGCCACATTTTCTTAATCCAGTCTATCGTTGTTGGACATTTGGGTTGGTTCCAACTCTTTGCTATTGTGAATAGTGCCGCAATAAACATACGTGTGCATGTGTCTTTATAGCAGCATGATTTATAGTCCTTTGGGTATATACCCAGTAATGGGATGGCTGGGTCAAATGGTATTTCTCGTTCGAGATCCCTGAGGAATCGCCACACTGACTTCCACAATGGTTGAACTAGTTTACAGTCCCACCAACAGTGTAAAAGTGTTCCTGTTTCTCCACATCCTCTCCAGCACCTGTTGTTTCCTGATTTTTTAATGATGGCCATTCTAACTGGTGTGAGATGGTATCTCACTGTGGTTTTGATTTGCATTTCTCTGATGGCCAGTGATGAGGAGCATTTCTTCATGTGTTTTTTGGCTGCATAAATGTCTTCTTTTGAGAAGTGTCTGTTCATGTCCTCTGCCCACTTTTTGATGGGGTTGTTTGTTTTTTTCTTGTAAATTTGTTTGAGTTCATTGTAGATTCTGGATATTAGCCCTTTGTCAGATGAGTAGGTTGCAAAAATTTTCTCCCATTGTGTAGGTTGCCTGTTCACTCTGATGATAGTTTCTTTTGCTGTGCAGAAGCTCTTTAGTTTAATGAGATCCCATTTGTCGATTTTGGCTTTTGTTGCCATTGCTTCTTATATGTTAGACCTAAAACCATTAAAATCCTTTAATTATTATTCTATATTAAGTATATGAGGCTTCTATTTGATATGCTCCATGTTTTATGGCCTTCTATTCTATCTTTTCTTCTCTTTATCACCTTTTTTGCAGATGTTAGGAGGGAAGGTTTTGTGTAGTTTCCAGGACACTTAGCTCGGAAACTGAACCACATAATTTTTGTTTGTTTGTTTGTTTGTTTGTTTGAGATGGAGTCTCGCTCTGTTGCCCAGGCTGGAGTGCAGTGGCGCGAACTCGGCTCACTGCAAGCTCTGCCTCCCGGTGAACCACAGAATTCTTAAGCTCAGCATAGATGAATGAGATGACTAGAGCTGGCTAATAGGCTAGATTTTTTTGTGATGTTCACGTGGAAATAAAAGACAGAAAGGGAGGGGCTTTTGTAAAAAAAAAAAAAAGGGTCGATTTAGGGAATTATTCATTCATTAGGATATAGAGATTTAAAATACAGGGTCCTAATATGAGTCACAAGAAACCCTAGTGTGTAAAAATTTCATAAACTCCACTGGAAAAGAAATTTTGAGTCCTCTGAATTCAGCTAGTTATAATAGCTGTATTGATGAATAACAGCCATCTTTTCTTTCTCTTTTCTTCCCCTAGCGCTCCTTTTAAGATATCTTTGTGGGGAACTTGAAATATGTTTGTTTGAGGCAGACTACTGGCCTCTCTCTGTGTAACGATGGACTGGGAAAGGTGACGATTCCAATTTTTTTTTCTATTTAGCATGTAATAGTTAGGTAATTAATGATTTTTGACATATGGTAGTGAGCATTAAGATATATGTCGATGGCCCCCTTGAGTTATAAAGGATTAAGACAAGGTCACAGAAAAGATACAATCATAAGCCTCTCACTTTGCCTCACTTCTTATGAGGGTGACTTGAAACATGTTTTTAATATTGGAGCCATAACAGCTTTGAGCAAATGGCTTTCTCGGTATCATGCATTAACTGGGTCATTGACTGACTCATAACGTATGAAAAATGCTAACTGATCAATACAATCCCCTCCATGTCTATAGCCAGTTGAGGTTTCTGTTATTTCATGACATCCTGCACACCTACCCGCTGCAACAAGACTACAAATAGAATATGTTGCCTTCTGGTACCAATCTCAGTATTCTTTGGTGGATATTTATTTCCAATTATATTAAACATTATTTTGTGAGTAGAGGTGCATACGTTAAAATGATATTTGGTACATATTTCTGACTATACTTTGTCATCATTGACCAAAAGCAGATGAAAGAGAGTTAAGAACAATAAAAAAACTGCTTACCTATGAATAGGCCAATATGTAATCTCCCCACTAAACTCTTCATCAAGTAATGTGGCACAGATTTGTTTTTGAACATTCATTAATATTAGATGCTATAGGAGACCAAAGGGAATAAGGACGCACATTTAGGTTATTTACATAATATTTGGGTAGCTAGATATTTTATATTTTGCTGGAGGCTTTTTATGTAAACAGATATATAAATTTCTATCTGTCTACTTATTTCTGGATTTGTTGCGATTAGAAGAATCAGTTTGCCCAAATATTATATAAATAATCCACATATTTAAGCAAGAATAATTTGCTTTACTTGAAAGGAAAACACTGCTAACTTCCTATTTAAAATTCTCCTAAAAATCGGTAAGAGAAAGACTAACATTCAAGAAGTAAGAACATAGCATCAGCAGATATATTTTTCAAGATATAATATCAATATATGCCCTTCAATTTTAATGCAATATTGAATATGTGCAAAATTATCCATCAACCGGGGATGGTTAAATGAGTATGGGACATCTAAAAATGCAACATTGTGGAGATAATAAATAGATGGTGAAGATTGTTTGCTCTCTCACTCTCTTGCTTTTTAATGTTCATCAAAATAAGTCATGTTCTCATGGTTGGACTTCAGAATATTTTTAAATTATTTTTTCTGTATTTTTTACTTTTGAAAGATATTTTTCTTATAAAGTTAATTTTAACAAACCAAATATTTGAAATTAACTCTATCAATCTGATTGTTTAATCTTCCAGTTTTTCTATGTATGCTTTTTCATACCTTATTGGAGTTAAATAAAAAGTATTATAACATTTATATTCCATGTCTTAATTTGTGTTTGTGGATATTTGATGTTTCTACTTGCCCTACTTTTATTTATATAACTTAAGGTTCCAATCATTACTTTCATATGGACCACTGAATTTCAAAATAATTTCATAAATTGATTTACTAAAATTGATGAAGCCTCTCAGGAATATAAAAGCGTTTTTAATGGACTTCATGTTAGAGCAAATGCTACTATTAAACCTGAAATGTTAAATTGTTTACAAAAAACAGCTCATTGAACCCCCCTTCCAAACTGTCTTTTTTGCATCATAAAATTTACCAGAATCCAATGACAATGTGTATACATTTTTGTTGTTGTTGTTATAGTTAACATGTAAAGACACGTATTGGTTATATATTTAAATGTCAAATTTTCAAATCGTACCAGGGTTTGAAGTCGCTATCTTTTATCTCACTCTGTAAGACAGGAGTTTTCGATTTATTCATACTTTAGTCAATGTTTATGACTTTCTGTATATGATTATAAATGATTTTTTTCCAGAAGGTAGACAAATTTTACAATGATTACTTTCTGGCAATCAGAATCCTGAATTTCATTTTCTGCCGAGGATTGTTACAACTACACACAAACTACAACTAGAAGCTGAGTTGCATCATGCATACCTATTGTGAGAAAGCTGTCATTTTGAACATTTGCAGCTATTTGGAAGCTTTTATTTTCCAAAAAGATGTACTTTAGAGCTTTATTCTAGCTATTAATTTTCTAAGTTTTTGCTTTGTCGATTGTTGTTATTATTGGGAATAACATTTTTTCTTGGGTAGGAATTTATTTTGTGAGTTTGTTTTATATATTCTTTGAAGATTCAAATCTTTGAGTTGATAGCCCATAATTTGTCTATTAAGAGACAATGGATATTTACAGAAATAAAACGATCAATTGCCATGGAGATGAGCATATCGCCATAGCAACTTGCATCATGTATGTGTGTATGAAAAATTCTGAGGGGTGGGTCAGGAAGATAGTGTTTGTGTGTGTTTTTTGAATTCGCAAAGGCTGAAGAAGTCATTTATCTTCTTCTAATTAGAGACTATCTTAGCAATTTGTTGAAGAAATAGATTAACAGTCACCTTGTCAGTTTGAGTGTTTTGCTCTGTGTTTAAAACATACTCATTCTATAGATTAGTTCTTCTCTTGCTGATCCACTGATAATATCCTGATATTTTAGAGTTCATAAATAGCATTTCCAATTATTTGCACAGTGGGTCAGCTTAATTAATAATAATAATAAAACACTGCAGGGCATTCCGAACACCGTAGGACACAAAGAGAATATGGTAGATAGAGAATAGACAATTAAATTTCTGAGATAAAATGGAGACAGGGACAGTGGCACAGGTAGATACCAACAAAAATTAAATTTCTCATCCTAGTTAAATTTTACATTTTAACGATCCCAAACTTAGAATTATATTGAGAAATACAAAAGTGTAGATTGTATTCACAATTAATAAGCCCCCTTTCCTTCCACTTGCCTGTAAGAATATTGATTATACATCTTTGCACGCTGCCATGTGACTTCAGTGCACAGAAATATACCCCCCATTGCTTTGACTTTGGGCTAGGTTTGTAACCTGCTTTGACCATTGGAATGTGAGTGGAGTTCACCAATGCTATGTGGGAGCAGAAGCTTTAAGAGACATTGTGGTGCTCTGCCAGCCCTTTACCTCTCTTTTTCTTTGCACAAAAATGATGCCTCAATCCTCTCAGCCTGAGTCCTGGAATAGAGGATATGTGGAGTACAGTCCTTGCAACTCTCAACCACCATTATGTACTCTGGAATAATACATATTACATAATACATTATACATATTACTTTGTTTTGCTTATGATTGCATATTTAGCAGATATACTAAAGTGACTGACTTATTTATGTTGTTCAGTCATTTCTCATCTCTCCTCCCTCCCCCATTTTTTACGTGCTTTCGGTAGAGCTGACTCTACCCCAGCGCTGTCGCTTATGCTTGATCGACCAGAGTATTGCTTTCTTCATATGGTCTATTGAGACAATAAAACCTCAGCCGAAATTGTTGAAAGAGAGGCATCATATCCCTCATTGCTACCTGGGGACAGAGAGTGGAATAAAAGTTGGTCCTGCTGCAGCAACTTGCATCAATGAAGAGAGTCAAACTAAGAAGAGCTGGTAAATCAAGTAGTATCTGAAGTCATTAACCTTCAATTATGGGGAATAAATATTTTCTATTCTTGCAACCTATCCAGTTGGGTGTTTTGGTCACTTTGCTCTAGAGAATAAACAATTATATTTTCCCAAATTTCCATTATGTATCTAAGAGTTTGGTTATATTAATGCTGCAGATTGGCACATAATGATTAATGACTCAATCTTTATGTGGATTTTGGTTTTAATGAAATGTATCTATTGTCATTTTTCTTGAGTTCTATTTTGTCTTATGTAATCGTTGTACACATTGGCTACATTTTTTGTGTTGCTTCATTTTTATGTTTTTGTCTTTTTTTCTGTCATTTGATTTTAAGTGTTTCAAGAAAACAAATATATGGGTGTTGTTTTTGAGCTAAATGTAATATTTATCTTAAGTACTTTAATATTTCTTATTTTAAAAAATTTTTATTTTAGATTCAGTGGGTGCATGTGCAGGTTTCTCACACAAATATATTGCGTGATGCTAAGGTTTGGGCTTCTATTGATCCCATTACCCAGATAATGAACATAGTACTCAATAGAAGTTTTTCAGCCCTTTTTCTGCTCTCCCTTCCTCTTTTTGGAGTCCCCAGTGTCTATCGTTTTCATCTTTATGTCTGTGTGTACTCAGTGTTTAGCTCCCATGTATAAGTGAGGATATGCGGTATTTGGCTTTCTGTTTCCGTGTTACTTCACTTGGGATAATAACCTCCAGCTGCATCCCTGTGACTACCAAGGACATTATTTCATTCTTTTTCATGGCTGCATAGTATTCTATGGTGTGTGTGTACCACATTCTCTTTATTCAATCCACCATTTATGGACACCTAAATTGATTCTATATCTTTGCTTTAAATACTTTTAAAGTGATTGTGTATTTTGAGGTTTTATTTTTCCTTTGTGTAGGTTTTAACTGTTCTCCTTTGCTGTTTTTTAAATTATAATAGATCCATTATTCTTTTCATATTTTTTTGCCCTATGTGTAACTTAAATCATCTAGTTTGGGTTTTTTTGGTTAATTCCCTTAGGTTATTACATTTTAAAATTATATTAGCCCACACTATACACAATGTTCTCCATGCTGCTTTTTTAACATAAGAAAATAAGATGATTGCCCTTTTATATTGATCACTTCAGAGCAATATCCACATACTTACTTTAATTGCTTCCTAGTAAGCTTTAGTTAGTCATTTTTTAAAAAAATATCTCCTCGTTTCACTGATTTATTTTTAAATGCAATATTGAAATGAATATTTTTGTGCATGGAGATTTTTGTGAAGCAAGCTAAGTATTTCTTTAATGGAAATCACTGTAACTTTATATTAGAGGTGAAACAGTATAAGTTTTTTTAAAGCCTTTGCTACACTTTGCCAACTTACTCTCCAGAATAGTTCCACCAATAAACACTGCCACTGTGAGTGCATGCAAATGCCTTTCTTCTCACACATTGATTCTAACGTTGTCCATCTCATGAGTATAAATTATCTTCATGCTTAAAATATGTTTCCATAGATAGTTCTCAATCAAAATCAAGAATACACAAGTATCTTTTAGTGAGGACTAGGATGGGAAGAATTCAGACTCAATAGCAGACTGCAAAAAAATCAAACCCTGTCTTATCTGTTTGCCAGTTGCTGACTTATTTCATCTGTATAATGGGAGAAATGTAGGATCTATTTTATAGGGTTTGTGTGAAGATTAAATAAGAAGAGTGATTAGCAAACTATCTGTGTATAGGAAATACTACGTAAGTATTGACATAAGTATTACTATATGTACATTATAGATTAAATGCTCCATACATTTAGATTTTCTTTAGAAAATTTAGATTTTCTTCTTGCTTTTTATTATTTTTCTTTACAAAATTGTAGAACTTTATACTTATATATCATTCTGTACTTTCCTTCCTTGCCTTTCATTTATTACTTTAAAAACTTTCATTAAAATGTCAGCAATGGTTTATGCTTTATAAATTACTTTTAATATTTTGGTTGTTTATCATAATTTCTTCTCAAGTAGTGCACTTCAGAACTTAAAGATGTAAATTCTTATGCTCTACTCCAGATACGTTGAACTAGACATGCTGTAGTGGGGAAGATACAATCCATGGTTTACAAACTTTTCAGGTGGTTTTGATGCATACTCAAGTTGAGAGCCACTGCTTTAAACTACTCTGCAGGGAATAAGGGAAGCAAAGGAAAGTGTTATGACTCTAGTCTCTGAAATCAGGTGATAAAGTTTGAAAACTGGGTCTATTACTTAGCTATGTGAACTTGAGCAAGTTAATGTTTCTGTCTCAGTTTTTTTTTTTGTAAAATGGAGATAAAAGAGTTATGAAAATTATATGAAATAACATTTTTAAGCAGTTCAAGTAGAACTTACTCCAAGGAAATGCTTCAGTGAATACTAACTAATTTATCTGCCTTTGCATGAGTCCTTGATAGTTCTTTATAACTTAGTCAATAGGACTATTTGGTCAACATATGACATTTTCTGAATCTGTCATTTATTTTCTTTCCCATGCAACATGAAAATGTTAACAAATGATATATAAGAGAAAGGTATAGGATCAGTATTTTAGTACATATTCTTATGTTATTCCTGGTTAAAGATAAGTATCTTTAAGTATACCTAAGTCATTAACTCAGTAATTTCTTCTGTTTCTCACTCCAACTTCAGTCAGAGCAGTTCTTTCATCTATATTGATAGGGAGTTTCCACATAAGATTGTATTTAAATAAAGAACTGTGCCCTGAAGAAAAGATAAAAAAATCCAGTAATCTAGTCTAATCTTTACATGTTAAAAATGAGGAAACTGAGACCCTTTAAAGTTAAGTTTCATATACAAGATCACAAGGCATAATAAAGAATCAAAATCAAAGCGCTGGAGCTCTGATGTCTTGAGATTTTATTTTTCAGTAGTTCCAATTGGCAGCATGTGGCTAGAAACATGTCTATGTGCTTGCTAGTTTCTGATGGGAAGGGGATTAGAGTGTTACAGTGTGTAAATAAGTAAAACTTTGTTTAATTTAGGCCTTTTCCTTTATTCTACGGCATATAGCCACTAAACAAATGGTAAAAAGGCAAGAAATTTTGGATTTCTCAGTCTTGAGATTTTCTGCCTAAAGACTTCCTATTTGGGGAAGTCATCTGCTGTGTTTATTATTGACTCAGTTAAATTATACCTATAACTTTCTATTATATCCTGAGATTTATACAGCTGCTTTATTATATTCATAGTTTATATGTTATATATAATATTTATGTATTATAGATATATTTAACGTATATTTAACATTTTTAAAAAACCTTTATGTAAGTTCCATTGTACATGTGCCAGTTTGTTACTGGTAAATTGATGCCATGGGGATTTAGAGTACAGATTATTTCATCACCTTGGTGATAAGCATAGCACCTAATAGGTAGTTTTTCAATCCTCACCCTCGTCATACTTTCCATCTTTGAGTAGGCCCTGGTGTTTGTTGTTCCCTGCTTTATGTCCCTATATTCTCAATGTTTAGCTCCCACTTACAAGACAGTACATTTGATATTTGTTTTTCTGTTCTGTTTCTGTGTCAGTTTGCTTAGGATAATGGCCTCCAGCTACATTCATTTTCCTGCAAAATATGTGATCTAACTCTTCTTCATGGCTGCATAGTATTCCATGGTGTATATGTATCACATTTTCTTTATTCAGTCTACTGTTGATGGGCACTTAATTCTATATCTTTGCTACTGTGAATAGTGCTGTAATGAACATACACATGCATGTGTCTTTGTGGTAGAATGATCTATATGCATTAGGATATATACCCAATAATGGGATTGCTAGGTCAAACAAATGGCAATTCTACTTTGAGTTCTTTGAAAAAATCTCCAAACTGCTTTCCACAGTGGCTGAACTAATTTACATTCCCACCAGTAGTACACAAACTGTTCCCTTTCCTCACAACCCTGCCAGCACGTTATTTTTTTACTTTTTCATAATAGCTATTCTGACTGAAGTGAGATAACATCTCATTGTGCTTTGGATTGCATTTCTCTAATGATTAGTGATGAGCATTTTTATATGCTTGTTGATCATGTGTATGTCTTTTTTTGAAAAGTGTCTGTTCATGTCCTTTGCCCACTTTTTAACGGGGTTTTTGTTTGCTTGTTGATTTAAGTTCCTTATAGATTCTGAATATTAGACCTTTCTCATATGCATAGATTGCAAATATTTTTTCCCATTCTATGGGTTGTCTGTTTCTTCTGTTGATAGCTTCTTTTGCTATACAGAAGCTATCTATTTTAATTAGGTCTCATTTGTCAAATTTTCTTTTCGTTGCAATTGCTTTTGGCATCTTTGTCATGAAATCTTTGCCAGGGTATATGTCCAGAATAGTATTTCCTAGGTTATCTTTCAGGGTTTTTATAGTTTTAGGTTTCAGATTTAGTGATTAGTCCACCTTGTGTTGATTTTTGTTGTATGGTGTAAGGAAGTGGTTCAGTTTCAATCTTATGCATATGGCTAGCCAGTTATACCAACACTACTTACTGAGTCCTTTCTCCACTGCTTGTTTATGTTGATTTTGTGAAGATCAGTTGGTTTATAGATATGTGGTATTATTTCTGGACTATCTACTCTATTCCATTGATCTGTGTGTTTGTTTTTGCAACAGTACCATGCTGTTTTGCTATTTGTTGCCTTTCAGTATATTTTGAAATTGAGTAATGTGATGACTCCAGCTTTGTTCTTTTTGCTTAGGATTGCCTTGGCTGTTCTGGCACTTCTTCCCAGATTTTTCTAATTCTGGGAAGAGTGTCATTGATAGTTTGGTAGTAATAGCACTAAATCTGTAAATTTCTTTGGGCAGTATGGCCATTTCAACAATGTCTCTTCATATTCATGTGTATGGAATGTTTTTCCATTTGTTTGTGTTGTCTCTGATTTATTTGAGTAGTGTTTTGTATTCTTGTTTTGGAGATCTTTCACCTCCCTGGTTAGGTGTATTCCTAGGTATTTTATTCTTTTTTTTTCTGACTATTGTGAATGAGATTGCATTCTCGATTTGGCTTTCTGTTTGGATATTATTGGTATATAAGAATGCTACTGATTTTCATACGTTGATTTTGTATCCAGAAAGTTTGCTGAAGTTGTTTATTAGATTAAGAGTTTATGGTCAGAGATGATGGGGATTTCTAGGAACAGAATAATATCGTCTGTATACAGGAATAGTTTTACTTCCTCAATTCTTATTTGGATGCCTTTTATTTCTTTCTTTTGCCTGATTGCTCTGGCTATGACTGACAGTACAATGTTGAATACTAGTGGTGAGAGATGGAATCCTCATCTTGTGCTGGTTTTCAAGAGGAATGTTTCCAGCTTTTGCCCATTCAGTATAATGTTGGCTTTGGGTATGTCATAGATGGCTCTTATTATTTTGAAGTATGTTTGTTCAATGCCTAGTTTGTTGAGAGTTTTTTTTTTTAACATAAAGCAATGTTGAATATTATTAAGAGCCTTTCCTGCATCTATTCAGATAATCATGTGATTTTTGTTTTTAGTTCCATTTGTGTGTTGAATCACATTTATTGATTTACATATGTTGAACCAACCTTGCATCCCAGGGATAAAGCCTACTTGCCAGTGATAGATTAACTATTTGATGTGTTATTGATACAGGAACTAAAAATAAATTATTTATCCAGATAGTGAGGTTAATGAGTCTCAGCAAGGCTTCCCTTTTAACAAAGAGCAGCCTATAAAATCAAGCTGCAAACATAGATAAGCAAGCTGGAAACTTGCACAGGTGAATGCTGGCAGCTGTGCCAATAGGAAAAGGCTACCTGGAAGCTAGGTATGTTCAAGATGGAGGCTCCATCTTCCCTTTTCTTTGTCACCACGTGTACAGTAAAAAAAAACAGGCAACATGGCACGAACTAGGTAGAGAACCCATATGCATAATAAAAGATTAGAGTAGGGCAGCCAGCTTCTTTGTGTACTATGCAAATGGTACACCTGGTCAACCAATCTTTCATGTCCTATGTAAACCAGACAAGCTCATCTATAAAACTTCTGCAGATTTTTTTCTTGAAGACCCTTTTCTGCACAGAGAGTTTTTCTCTTTCTTTCACCTATTAGACTTCCACTCTTAACCTCACTCCGGTGTGTCTGCATCCTAGTCTTCCATGGCCATGGGACAATGAACCTCAGGTATCACCCTAAACAATGATGCCACTTCACTATTGGATTCAGTTTGCTAGTATTTTCTTGAGAATTTTTGCATCCATGTTCATCAAAGATACTGGCCTGAAGTTTTCTTTTTTTGTTGTGGCACTGCCAGGTTTTGGCATCAGGATGATAACAAATGAGTTAGGAAATAGTCCTTCCTCCTCAATTTTTTGGAATAATTTCAATAGGAATGGTACCAGCTCTTCTTTATATGCCTGGTAGAATTTGGTTATGTACCCATCTGATCCTGGGATGAATTTTTCTGGTTTGTGGGCTTTTTATATCTGACACAATTTTAGATCTCATCATTGGTCTGTTCAAGTATTCAATTTCTTCCTGGTTCAACCTTGGGAGATAGTATGTTTAGAGGAATTTATTCATGTCTTCTAGGTTTTCTAGAATGTGTTCACAGAGGTATTCATAGCAGTCTCTGAGGGTTTTTTTGTATTTCTGTTGGGTCAGTGGTAGTATCTCCTTTGTCATTTCTGGTTGTGTTTATTTGGATCTTCTCTCCTTTTGTCTTTATTAGTATAGCTGGTAGTCTATATATCTTATTAATTATTTCAGAGAAAAAAATTAATAATTCATTGATCTTTTGTATGGTTTTCGACTTCCAGTTTTCTTCAGTTCAGAGCTTTGATATTGGTTATTTCTTATCTTTTGCTACATTTGGTGTTGGTTCGCTCTTGGTTCTCTAATTCCTCTAATGGTGATGTTAGGTTGTTAATTTAAGATCTTCCTAAATTTTTGATGTGGGCTTTTACTGCTAAAACTACTCTCTTAACACTGCTTTAGTTATGTTCCAAAGATTCTAGAATGTTGTGCCTTTGTTCTTATTAGTATCAAAGAATTTATTGATTTCTGCCTTAATTTAATAATTTACCTAAAAGTGATTCAGGAGCAGGTTGTTTAATTTCCATGTAATTTTATCATTATGAGTGATTTTCTTAATATTAATCTTGTTTTTATTGCACTGTGATCCAAGAATGTGCATGGTATGATTTTGAATTTTTTAATTTGTTGAATATTGTTTTATGTTATTTGTATATTTGTCTTTGAGTATGTGCTATGTGCAGATGAGAAGAACATATATTTTGTTGTTTTGGATGGAGAGTTCTTTAGATGCCTATCTGCTATAGACACATGACAGGTTCATTTTGTCACGTGTCTAGTTCAGGTCCTGAATATCTTTGTTAGTTTTCTGCACTGATGATCTGTTTAATACCATCAGTGAGGAGTTGAAGTCTCCAACTATTATTATGTGGTTATTTAAGTCTTTTCATAGGTCTCTAAGAACTTGATTTAGGTATGTGAGTGTTGGGCACATATATATTTAGAATAGTTGGGCCTTGTTGTTGAATTGAGTCATTTACTAATATGCTATGTCCTTCTTTGTCTTTTTAGATTTTTGTTGGTTTAAAGTTTTTTTGATGTGAAATTGAATAGCAGTCCCTGCTTTTTTCTGATTTTTTATTTATTTGGTAGATTTTTCTCCATCTCTTTGTGCCTGTGGGTGTTATTGCATCTAAGGTGGATCTCTCGAAGAAAGCATACTGTTGGGTCTTGCCTTTTTAGCCCACTTGCCACTCTGTGCCTTTTCCTAGGGGAATTTAGACTATTTTCAACCAAGGTTAGTATTGATACGGGCAGATTTGATCCTGTCATTGTGTTTTTAGCTGGTTATTATGTAGACTTGTTGTGTGGTTGCTTCATAGTGTCGCTGGGCTATGTACTTAAGTGTGTTTTTGTGGTGGCTGGTAATGGTCTTTTCTTTCCAGTTTTAGCACTCCCTTAACAATCTCTTGTAAGGCAGGTCTGGTGGTAACAAATTCCATTAGTATTTGTCTGAAAACGATTTTATTTCTCCTTCACTGATGAAGCTTAGTTCGACTGGATATGAAATTCTTGGTTAGAAATTCTTTTCTTTAAGAGTGCTGCAACATAGTATTGGAAGTTCTGGCCAGGGCAATCATGTAGGAGAAAGAAATAAAAGGTATTCAATTAGGAAAAGAGGAAGTCAAATTGTCGCTGTTTGCAGATGACATGATTGTATATTTAGAAAACCCCATCGTCTCAGCCCAAAATCTCCTTAAGCTGATAAGCAACTTCAGCAAAGTCTCAGAATACAAAATCAATGTGCAAAAATCACAAGCATTCCTATACACCAATAACAGACAAACGGAGAGCCATATCATGAGTGAACTCCCATTCACAATTGCTTCAAAGAGAATAAAATACCTAGGAATCCAACTTACAAGGGATGTGAAGGACCTCTTCAAGGAGAACTACAAACCACTGCTCAACGAAATAAAAGAAGACACAAGCAAATGGAAGAACATTCCATGCTCATGGCTAGGAAGAATCAATATCGTGAAAATGGCCATACTGCCCAAGGTAATTTATAGATTCAATGCCATCCCCATCAAGCTACCAATGGCTTTCTTCACAGAATTGGAAAAAACTACTTTAAAGTTCATATGGAACCAAAAAAGAGCCCGCATTGCCAAGACAATCCTAAGCCAAAAGAACAAAGCTGGAGGCATCATGCTACCTGACTTCAAACTATACTACAAGGCTACAGTAAGCAAAACAGCATGGTACTGGTACCAAAACAGAGATATAGATCAATGGAACAGAACAGAGCCCTCAGAAGTAATACCACACATCTACAACCATCTGATCTTTGACAAGCCTGACAAAAACAAGCAATGGGGAAAGGATTCCCTATTTAATAAATGGTGCTGGGAAAACTGGCTAGCCATATGTAGAAAACTAAAACTGGATCCCTTCCTTACACCTTATCCAAAAATTAATTCAAGATCGATTAAAGACTTAAATGTTAGACCTAAAACCATAAAAACCCTAGAAGAAAACCTAGGCAATACCATTCAGAACATAGGCATGGGCAAGGACTTCATGACTAAAACACCAAAAGCAATGACAACAAAAGCCAAAATCAACAAATGGGATCTAATTAAACTAAAGCGCTTCTGCACAGCAAAAGAAACTACCATCAGAGTGAACAGGCAACCTACAGAATGGGAGAAAGTTTTTGCAATCTACTCATTTGACAAAGGGCTAATATCCAGAATCTACAAAGAACTTAAACAAATTTATAAGAAAAAAATCAAACAAACCCATCAACAAGTGGGCAAAGGATATGAACAGACACTTCTCAAAAGAGACATTTTGCAGCCAATAGACACATGAAAAAATGCTCATCATCACTGGCCATCAGAGAAATGCAAATCAAAACCACAATGAGATAGCATCTCAAACCAGTTAGAATGGCGATCATTAAAAAGTCAGGAAACAACAGGTGCTGGAGAGGTTGTGGAGAAATAGGAACACTTTTACATTGTTGGTGGGAGTGTAAACTAGTTCAACCATTGTAGAAGACAGTGTGGCAATTTCTCAAGGATCTAGAACTAGAAATACCATTTGACCCAGCCATCCCATTACTGGGCATATACTCAAAGGATTATAAATCATGCTACTATAAAGACACATGCACACGTATGTTTATTGCAGCTCTGTTCATAATAGCAAAGACTTGGAATCAACCCAAATGTCCATCAGTGATAGACTGGATTAAGAAAATGTGGAACATATACACCATGGAATACTATGCGGCCATCAAAAAAGGGTGAGTTTATGTCCTTTGTAGGGACGTGAATGAAGCTGGAAACCATCTTTCTGAGCAAACTATCACAAGGACAGAAAACCAAACACTGCATGTTCTCACTCATAGGTGGGTATTGAACAATGAGAACACTTGGGCACAGGGTGGGGAACATCACACACTGGGGCCTGTCATGGGTGGAGGGAGTGGGGAGGGATGGCATTAAGAGAAATACCTATTGTAAATGACGAGTTAATGGGTGCAGGACACCAACATGGCACGTGTATGCATATGTAACAAACCTGCACGTTGTGCACATGTACCCTAGAACTTAAAGTATAATAAAAAAATTTTTTTAAAATTAAAACAAAGAGTGCTGCATGTCAACCCCCAGTCTCTTCTGACTTGTAGGGTTTCTGCTGAGAGATCCACTATTAACCTGATAGGGTTCCCTTTGTAGGTGACCTATCCTTTCTCTGTAGCTGCCTTTAACATGTTTGCTTTCATTTTGACCTCAGAGAATCCGATGACTATGTGTTTCGTGGATGGTCTTCTTGTGTAGTATTTCACAGGGGTTCTCTGCATTTCCTTAATTTGAATGTTGGCCTCTCTAGCGAATTTGGGGGAATTTTCATGGATGATATCCTGAAATGTGTTTTCCAAATTGCTTGCTTTCTTTTCCTATCTTTCATGGATGCCAATGAATTGTACATTTGGTCTCTTTACATAATCCCATATTTTTCAGAGGTTTTGTTTATTCTTCTTTAGTGTTTTTTCTTTGTTTTTGTCTGGCTGTGTTATTTTGGTGAACTGGTCTTTGAGCTCTGAAATTCTTTCCTCAGCTTGGTTAATTCTGGTGTTGATACTTTTGATTGTATTCTGAAATTCTTGAAGTGAGTTTTTCATCTCTGTCAGTTCAGTTTGGTTCTTTCTTAAAATGGCCATTTCACCCTTCATCTCCTTTATCATTTTATCATATTCCTTAGAATCCTTTGATTGGGTTTTGATTTCCCACTGAATCTCAATGATCTTTTTTTTCTATTTATATTCTGAATTCTGTTTTTATCATTGTGGCCATTTTATCCTGGCTAAAACCATTGCTTGGGAACTAGTATGGTCTTTTGGAGGTTAAGAAGACAATCTGGGTTTTTAGTTGCCAGAGTTCTTGCACTGGTTCTCTCTCATCTTTGTGGGCTGATGTTTCTTCAGTCTTTAAAGTTGCTGTCCTTTGGTCAGGCACAGTGGCTCATGCTTGTAATCCCAGCAATTTGGGAGGGTGAGACAGGCGCATCACCTGAGGTCATGAGTTCAAGACCAGCCTGGTCAACATAGCAAAACACCATCTCTACTAAAAATACAAAAATCAGCTGGGCATAGTGGCGTGTTCCTGTAATTCCAGCTACTCAGGAGGGTGAGACAGGAGAATCACTTGAACCCAGGAGGCGGTGGTTTCAGTGAGCCAAGATCACACTACTACACTCCAGCTTAGGTGACAGACAGTGTTTCCAAAAAAAAAAAAAAAAAAGTTGCTGTCCTTTGAATTTTTTTTTTGGGGGGGGGGTTTATCTGCTTTGATGTCATTGGTGGTTTTACTGTGGTGTAAGGTGGGTTCAGTGGACTGCATTAATTTCTAGAAGATTGTAGAGGGCCAAGGTTCAGCTCAGCATTGCTGGGCTGCATGCTGTAACTCCAACAGGATTGCATCGCCCCTGGCTCTCTTCTCTGGCCATTTGAGGCTAGAAACCTGCTGTGCTGGAGGAGCTAAGATATTTTGCACCAATGGCCACCACACTGCAAAGGGTGATGACAGCCAAAACACTTCATTGAGTGGTGGAACCAGAATTTGTGCTCGTTTGTGTGTGCCAGGAGCTGCGGCCGCATGGCAAGTTGAATGTTCATCTACTGGGATGAGGTACTGGCAAACACAGGTGTGATATCCTCTGTGCAGGTGTTTGTAGCTGTGGCAGTGTTGGAGCAAGGATACTGTGTTGGTGGGTGCAAGGGTGGCAGCCTCTATGAATGTATTCATGCCTGTGGCAGTGGCAGTGCAGGGTGGAACCAAGGTGTCTGTGCACATATTCACGTCTGCCATGGTATCAGCATAGTTGTGGGGATTTGGTGGGCACAGAGCAAGCAGCTTCTATTTGCACGTTCATGCTAGTGGCAGTGGTGACATGGGGTTTCTGGTCTCCATGCATGCATTTAGATTGGCAATGATGGTGCAGTAGGGAGGGGAGTTGAGTACACTCACGCTGGCAGCAGTGGCATGGTGGGGTGCATGCATCAAACACACACAGTGGCAGGGAAGGAGAGATGAGTTCTGCCTGAGCACATATGCATTGGAAAAGTGATGTGGGGGGTGACTGTGGGCAAGTGCGTGCTGGCAAAGTGGTGCAGAAGAGGCTGAAGTGGGAGTATGTGCAGATGTGCTAAGCCACATCAGTAAAGGCCACTCTGGTGGAGCTCTCCCATAGTCAGATGTGGTTTGCCAATGCAGAAGCTATGATACAGAGTCTCTGGAGGCACGTCAGCAGGGCATCCAAGGTACACTGCAATCAGGCATGGCAGTGTTAGGCGCTGAGAAAGGCTAGAAGACAGAGGACCACTCAGGTTGGAGTGGCCCATCTCATGGGTAAGGTTGCCCTGCTCTGTTCAGGTCCAAAAGTTCCCCTAAGGCTACAGTCTTGTAGGGAAGCATGGCAAGCCTTGGGATGGGGGATGTGGGGGTGTGGGGGTGGGGGGGTGGCGGGGGGTTATCTCTGGCTGTGCTCCACTGCAGATATTCCTGCACTAAACTATCTGCGCCCTGCACAGTCTTGAGTACTGCACAGGCTTGAGTACCACCTCTTTAAGCAGCTGTCCCTGCCAGCTCAAGTGTCTGTGTGGGTTGTAGGGTCTCCTGCTGCCAAGATACCAGAGGTCTGTGGCAAGAGCACGTTGCTCCTGGCTTGCCTTGCTCACCCCTTCCACAATGGTTGTTGGCAGCCAGAAACAAGTCCCAGTGCGTTGTAACCCTGTGTAGGCTTCCCCGTTTCTTTCCCCTTTAGCTCATCATCTGTGTTCTTCTTCTGTCCATTCTCAAATGCATTCCCTCTGGAGATGTGCTTGGAGTGCCTCAGTCTTCCCAATATTCCAGTTCTTCAGTGGCTGTGTCTAGTCAGCCATCTTGCCTCTAACATAATTTAAAAATTTATTCAAGTTTTGCACTTGATATTTTCTATTGTCTTTTACTTGTATTACTGTCTGATATGGTTTGACTCTGTGTCCCCACCCAAATCTCATCTCAAATGTAGCTCTCATAATTCCATGTGCCATGGGAGGGCCCTGGTGGGAGGTAATTGAATCATGGGGGTGGTTCTTTCCCATGCTGTTCTTGTGATAGTGAGTAAGTCTCACAAGATCTGATGGTTTTATAAAGGGGAATTCCCCTGCACATTCTTGTGCTTAATGCCATGTAAGGTGTGACTTTGCTCCTCATTTGCCTTCCACCATGATTGTGAGGCCTCCCCAGCTATGTGGAACTGTGAGTCAATTAAAACTCTTTTCTTTATAAATTACCCAGTCTTGGGTATATCTTTATTAGCAGCCTGAGAACAGAATAATACACTGTATATAGTTAGATTTTATCTAATTATAACATGACTGACTTTATCATTTAACTTGTTTTGCTTCAAGCTCTTTTAATACACATCAAATATTATTCAATTTAGCATTTATTTTATCTGTGTTTCATCTTATATTCTTAGTTATATTTACTGATTTTATCATGTGTTTCTTATAATTTTTATGATTTAATTTTTAACTCATACAGTTGCTTGAATCTTGCTTTGGCTTCTTACGCTACATGTTGTTTTAGCTTTATTTTATATTTTTGTTACTCAATATATTTTTAGTTTCACATTTGTTTTGCTTACTTTGCTTAAGCAATTGGACACAGGAGATGCAGTTATAGAGAAAACTTATGAGAGGGTGAGTTGGTCTCCAGGGATCCTTTTCCAGCTTCAATTAAGTAACTCCACATTGTCCTCAGTGTTGAAACCCCAACCATAACTACTTAAACTAAAAAGGAATTTACTTCAACTCTTTTAAAAAGTTAACTTTATTGAAATATCATTCACATACGATATAAATCACACAATTCAAGCAAGCAATTCAATGGCTTTTCCACAAATTTGTGCATTCATAACCATAATAATTTTTTGCATATTTTCATTATGCCAAAATATACTCCATGCTCCGTTGCTGTCACTCCTCATTCCTGCCTCCCTCTAGACCATAGGCAATCACTAATCTATTTTTTTTTAAATTTGCCTATTCTAAATTTCCTATGTAAGTGAAATACAATATGTGGTCCTTCACAACTGACTTTTTTTTTTTGGCATCATGAACTGTTTTCAAGGCAAATCCATGTTGTAGAATATATCAGTATTTCATTTTTTATTGTTGAATAATACACCATTGTATGAATATATTATATTTTATTTATCCATTCATCAGTTGATGGACATTTAGGTTGTCTCTATTTTTTCGTCTATTATAAATAATGCTGCTATGTACATTTGTTTGGCATATTTTTCATGGACATATGTATTTATTTTTCTTGGTTACATACCTAGAAGTCAAATGGCTGGGTCATATGGTAATTCTATGTTTAACCTTTTGACGAGCTACAAGCTATGTTTCAAAGTACCTGCACCATTTTATGTTTTCACCAGCAGTGTATGAAAGTTCCAATTTATCCGTATCTTTGCCAACCATTGTTCTTATATCTCTTTTCATTATAGCCCTTCTAGTGGTTGTAAAGTAGTATCTCATTGTGGTATTGAGTGTTGTGGTGTTACACATTCTTGATAGCTAATTACAATGAGTTATCTTTTCAAGTGCTTATTAAACATTGTGTATCTTATTTGGAGAAACGTGTTCAGATCCTTTGCTCATTATTTAATTGGATTGTCTTTTTATTATTGAGTTGTAGCAGTTATTTATGTATTCTAGTAACATGATTTGGCTCTGTGTCCTACCCATTTCTCATTTCGAACTGTAATCCCCACATGTGGAGGGAGGGCCCTGGTGGAAGGTGACTGGATTATGTGGGAGGTTCCACATTGCTGCTCTAGTGGTAGTGAGGGAGTTCTCATGAGATCTGATGGCTTTAAAAATGGCAGTTTCCCCGCACTCTCTCTTTCTTTCTCTCTCTTTACCCTGCTGCCTTGTGAAGAAGGTGATTGCTTTCCCTTCCCCTTCCGACATGATTGTAAGTTTCCTGAGGCCTCCCCAGCCATTCAGAACTGTGAGTCAATTAAACCTCTTTTATTGATAAATTACCTCGTCTCAGGTAGTATCTTTATGGCAGTGTGAGAACAGACGAATACATCTAGACACACATGGTTTGCAAAATATGTCCCTTATCAGATATGTGGTACGCAAAAATTTCTTCCCACATATGTGTTTTGATAATTGCCTTTACTGGTGCTCTTTGTTTTCTGTTTTAGATTTAAATGTCCATCTAAGTGTATGTGTTTTCAGCCTGAAGAATTCCCTTTAGTAGTTCTTGTCAGGAGCATCTGCTAACAACAAATTCTCTTAGTTTTACTTTAGTATGTGAGAATGTATTTTTTGCCTTTATTTTTTTGAAAGACATTTTGCCTATGGCCTCTATTATTTCTGATGAGAAGTCAACTGTTGATGTCATTGTGGTTTCTGGCATGTGACAGTTGTCTATCACTTGCTTCTTACAAGACATTCTCTTTACCTTTGCCTTTCGACCATTTTACCACATTATGTCTGGATGTGGACCTTCTGTGCCTTTAGCCTGCTTGGAGTTTTTTGAGTTTCTTAGATGTGTAGATTAATGTTTTTAATATTTATTGTCAAATTGGGAAAATTTCAACCATTGATTCTTTCAATATATATATATTATTTTCTGTTTCTTTATTTCTCTATTCTTCATTTTCTGCTAGTGTGACCCTCATGGTGACATGTGGTACCTCTTGCTTGGAAACTGTGAGAAGTAGCCCCATCTTTTCAGCCACACCCACTGCTTTGACATATCTCTGGAGCTTTCTCATATTGTTAATCATCCTATTTTCATGCCCACATGTTAGCTGCTTATTATAAGCTTCTTGAAGACAGCATCAGGTCTTACTTATTTCTAATTATTCAATAGAAACAGAAAAGTATTTTGGATGTACAATGTAAGTGATAATGAAAAGTGGTGATAAGTGTATGGTATAATTACTTTCAAATATTCCATTTTCTTATTTTGATATGTTTACTTGTTACTTTACCAGAAATAGGTGACTAATCTTTTTGTTGTTTAATAGTAAATCATAAAAAATTAAATTCAAAGATTATTTAAAGTCACTCTTCTTTGCAATATCATTTGTGTGATAGCTTGAAATGTTTGTTGGCTAATTACCCGAGGTGTCACTGGTGTCTGAAATTCTTCCACTTGTGAATATTCATCCAAATATTTACATATCTTCTCTTACTTTATACCCAAGAAAAAAGGAAGAAAACTGCATTGCCATAAGCAAACCTTCATGGTTTATAGTCTTACATAGGTTATATTCAAGGGAAAAATATGATCTGCTTCTGAAATTAGGATATAAAACATTGGAAATAATTTAGATTTGAATCTGAAGGCAATAAATAGATATATATTTTTGAAAACAGTCTTGTTGGGATTTTGATAACTCAAGCATTTATGTGGACAATTCAAAAAATATAGGTTCTTTAAGAAAACTCAGGATATACATTCAGGTAGTTGTAGACCCACTTTCTCATCTTCTCAAAAAACATCTGATATTAATATTTGGGTGTGTTGTTTAAAAAGTCAGTTTTATTTAGAGTAACTTTCTGCTGAATGAAATTTTTGCTACTAAATCAATTTATATATGTTTCATCAATATTAAATGACATTTTAAAATATCAATAAGATGCAGGCTTCAGGCAAGTTTAATTTTAATCTATACTTGGACTCGAACTTTCTAAACACACCAAGCCATTATTGTTTTCATACTTTTATTTCTTAAACAACCATTAGAAAAGATTAAATACAAATATACTGGCTGGGTGCACTGGCTCACTCCTATAATCCCAACATTTTGGAAGGCCGAGGCAGGCAGATTCCTTGAGCCCAGGAGTTTGCGACCAGCCTGGGCAACATAGGGAGGTATTCATATGTTAATACCAAAAAAGTATCTGCAGCACATATTAAAAATAAGGGCTTAATATTCAATATACAGATATATTATATATAGATATCAAATATCTAGATAAGAACCTGTTGAAATAATAATAATAATAATAATAAATTTCACAAAAATATTCTTTTTAAAAAAGTTTACATATTTAAAGTATGGTCTTTACAAATGCCTACTAAATGATTATACATGCACACACACACACTTTCATATATACTCATACATGCATACAAAAGCGTCTAAAAAGAATTACAAAACAAGAGTGTTTGTCACTAATACACAAGAATAAATTTAACTATCAATAGGAGTGCTGCAAACAGGACAAGATTGAGAAAAATACTAGCCAAGCAAGAATTCAAAACATGTGAATGATAAAATGAGTTTTTGGAAGCCACAAGGTCTCTTGGAAAACATTCTAAATCTCTTGATTTTGAAGAAACATTGAGTAGAGCTCAATGTGTACAGCAGTTTACAATGTACAGTTTAAGCACATGACAGGCTAAGACATGTGCATAGGAAGGAGAGACATTAACATCACTGATTCTAAAAAGAAAGTCATCTGAGTATGAGGAGAGCAACCTAGCTAACCTGTAGATGTCACAATTCCTGCAGAGAAATATATATATATAGGCTGATAGGCTCATGAAGACGTGAAATGGTGGAAAGAACTAGATGTGCTCCAGTCAGTGCAGGCGGAGGTGAGGGCAAACTGCAAATCCATGAATGAGTTCACACTGTTCAGCAATGAAACGACTAACCTTGATATTTACTCCAGCATCTTGGAGAGCATGTACAGCCAGCTAACTAAAGCAGAATATATCCAAATTGTTGATAGATGATTGGCATTTTCTCATTTAATTTCTGGCTTAAATAATTGAAATAAAAAGAAACCTTGTATCTGGTAGAGATTCCTTTCTACCCTTCAAAATTAGTAAATACATAATTTAATAATAAACAAAAATAGGATGTATGCGTACATGTAGATGTATTTCTGGCCAAAATCTCTGAAAGGCAAACACAAGATTTTAACCTGTATTAGATCCCAATGACAGGCAAACTGTGATCTTCATCTAAAGTACAGCAAGCAATTAAAAATATCAATAGAAATTTTAAAATGGTAGTTGTTAAAAGTAGAGAAACCTACATCATCAATTAAATATTTTTCCATATAACAGACTGAAGATCTCATACATACTGTAGAAGATGTATGAGATGTACTGGATAATATTATTTCAATTGATGTTTATATTAATTTTATATTACTATAAATTTAATAGTTTAAAACAACCCGCAGTTATCTTACAGTTCTGTAGTTCAGAAGTCCAGGCAGGATCTGTCGGGTTCTCTGCTCAGTCTCTCAAGGCTGAAATCAAGGTCTTGGCTGAGGGAGCTGTTATCTGGAGGCTCTTGGGAATAATTAGTTTCCAAAGTCACTTGTGTGTTGTCAGAATTCAGGTTCTTAAGGTTATAGGTCTGAGTTTTCTCTTTCCTCAGTGGTGGCTGTCTCCTGGGGCTACTGTCTCCTCTTAGTGCCTGTTCAAATTCCTTCTTTTTCCTTTTTCCCATTTTCCTTTCTTTTAAACATTTATTTTAAGTTCAAGGGTACAAGCGCAGGTTTGTTGCATAGGTAAACTTGTGTCATGGGAGTTGTGGTACAGATTATTTTGTCATCCAGGTATTAAGCCTACTACCCATTAGTTATTCTTCCTGATCCTCTCCCTCCTCCCACTCCCACCCTCTGATAGGCCCCAGGTCATGTGGTTCCCTTCTGTGTGTCCATGTGTTCTCATCATTAGCTTCCACTTATAAGTGAGAACACTTGGTATTTGGTTTTCTGTTCCTGTGTTAGTTTGCTAAGGATAATGGCCTCGAGCTCCATCCTTGTCCCTGCAAAGGACATGACCTGTTTTCAGAGGTGGCAGCAGCCCATTCCGTCCTTCTCAGGTTTCAGATCTCTCTGACTTTTCTTGTCTCCCAACAGAGAAAACTCAGCTTTTAAAGGGCTTCTGTAATGAGATTGGGCGCATCTGATAATCTTTGCACGCACACATGCTCAGTTGGCCCGTCAGACTTCACTTACAAAACATAAGTTCTAAGGCGAAATTATTAAGAGTTTAAAGAAGGTGAAAGCAGAGCATTAAACCAAGTGCAAACTCCGTCTGAGTATGAGGCCCGCGCAGCTGCGCAGGCTGCCTGCCCTTGAAGCCAGATTTGACCAGGTAAACCGCGATCACTTTCTCCAATCTTACGTAAGCATGTTGAATAATTTAGGGTGACAACCAAAATTATAGAACCTCCAGCTGTAATTCCAAACCTCCAAGAAAAAATGGGGGAAGAGAAAACTTTCAAAATCATGTGATGCAGTGTGGACTGAAATGATTCACTCTACATTCATGTTAATGGTTGTCGTTAGAAAGCTTTCAGGATATAATCAAGGACTCAGGGAAAAGATGAATTGACTAATTTGTAAATTTTGATTTTTTAATTAAAAATCTGACAAAATGCAATATAAAAATATTTGTTTATTTGGGGTGGTAAATACTTGTGTGTAAACAGTAGTCTCTAAAAATGTATGTGTGTATGCATATAGTAAAAATATAATAAAATAACTTCAGCCTGTAATCCCACCAACTTGGGAGGCTGAGGTGGGAGAATCGCGTGAATCCAGGAGGCAGAGGTTGCAGGGAGCTGAGATCATGCCACTGCACTCCAGCCTGGGCAACAGAGTGAGACTCCGTCTCAAAAAAAAAAACAAAAACAAAAACCAAACAACTTCAAATCACTTTTGATGTCCATTAAAAAACAGATAAAGATCTCAAACGTGGAGCTGCTATACTAAAATTAAAATGAACAATAAAATCAATTAATCATGTAATAAATAAATATGTGTAACCATGATCTTAAAACATTGCAAATGTGGTAATAATTCTTGAAAGTTCATATGAACAATGGAAAAAACAATGTAATATTAGTTGATTCAATGTTGTATTTTTTGACATCTGTAATCTAATTGTCTCAGCATATTGACTGGTTTCCATCATGGATAGAGGTTGCTTTTGATAAAATTAAACACTTACAAAAGATTAAAAAATAAGCCCTGGCAGACCTGAAATAGAGAAACTTTCTTACCTTGATAACTATGAAATATGTATAAATGGTGCTGTACCTAAAGGGAAACTCTAGCATTAGAACAAGAGAAGACTCCAACTTAACATGGAATTACTTCTATCTAATGCAGTAAGAAAGAAAAGAAACGAGATATCAGAATCAAAAAAATTTAAAAAGTGCCATTATTTGCAGTATATATAAATAATGATGTTAAATAATTTAATATGATTATCTCCTAGGGAAAAAATGGAAATAATAATCAATAAAACATGGTCAATTTTAAAAGTGTTTGGTAAAGTCTCCACAAAAAAAATGTATATTTACAAAAATCAATGACAACAAACTAACCACAACTAAAAATAAAGATATTCTTCATATTAGCAACAAAAATATAAGGTCTTTAAAATAATACAGAAAACCTCTTTGTATAAGAAATTAATATTTGATTAAAAAACATAAAAGCAGATCTGAAGCAAATTGAGCCATTTTGTACTTTTCACGGGATGAATCAACAGTATCAAACACTGTTTCCCTTCAACATTTTAAAAAAAGAAACTAGGAAAGGAGTGAAGGAATCTGCCTCTCAGATTGTAAGGACTTGAAAACCCACTGATAGACCAAGGCATGTGTAAGAGTATGGTTTCTAATGGAGCTGAGAGAGAAAGAACATCAGTAGAAAAAGATGAATAATTTAATAGTTTCCAAAGGTGGACTCAATAATATCTTCCATCTCACATGCTCTTCTGCAATGTGACGTGTGACTGAACAGATAATTAATTAGAGAAAAATCCCAAAGGCCTTCAAGCATATGAAGAAATGCTGAAATTCATCAGTAATCAAAGCCAAATAAAGCAGTAATGAAATATCACACTGTATCTATCAGATTGGCTTGAGTGAAAAGTTTTATATCATCAGTTGGTGGGGGGTGTCCCCTCATTCAGGCTGGTACATCCAGTGAATATTACAGTTCAGAGCATAATTGAATATGTGGATAACCTTTTGGCCCAATAATAACAGCACCTCATGGAGATCCAAAAGGAAACACGTGCAAAGATGTTTGTTGTAGTTTTGTTTATGGGAGTTAGAATTTTGAGGCAATGGGAGACCATCACTGGGGCTTGATTAAGTAAAATATGGAGGATACACTGTATAGAATATTAAGCAGCAGATAGATGTATGGTATTGAGACTACTCTCAAAAAAATCTACTTTTAAAAAGGGTTCTCTCTCTCTCTCTCACCGTGCCTAAAAACATGATGGCATTTTTGGCAAATGCCATTCATATAAAACAAAAATACATGCATACAAATTTCTAATGTATATTTTACAAGAACCCATTTTAAAAGTAATTCTGTTACATATATTAGAATGATTGCACAAGGGAATGGGGATAATAATTATAAATAAACAAACCAAGAGTGAACCATGATAAAATAGTGATATAAGATGAAAGGTTTGATTAACTGAGTCTACTACTTATTAGATTGAAAAGAAATTTATATATTTTCTCAAGACCTAGCCAATAATAATTGAGAGATATGATATGCATTCTAGTCTTTCTGATCATTTAATTTATTCACTTAAATGTTAAGTAGCCCCTCATTTTCCTGTGGCAACTACTAACGGAGTGGAACAATACATTTGTGCCTTTGAGATTACAGACCTGAAGTGAAACCTAGCACAGTGCAAGTTGCTGGTTGAGGCAAAGCTTCAGAGCTTCTCCTGTGTTCCCCAGGCCGTCTCATTTCTCAGGTGCCTTTGTCTTCCACATCTGGGAATTGCATTTGCCCCAGCACCTAGAGCAGAATGGAACCCATTGTTCTTATTTACTTCATGTCTTATTTCTGAGGAGAAGGATGTCACTAGCTTTCTAAAGACATGAATTCTAGCCTCCCTTCTTAGCATGCTAATGTTGGAAGAATCATCATCAAACATCAAAAACAGAGGCAAAGCTTTTCAAGCTCTAGCTCAGTAGACAGAACCGGGAAATCAGCGATTCTCCTAGCCTGCTTCATTCTGATCACTTTTGCTTTCTTATATCGTACATGCTGGGTTACGTGTACAGTTTTGCTAAAAAAAAAAGTGTCTGCTTCTACAAATTTGTAGGGACATCTAGTTTGTGCGTTGTAAGTATAGTCTCTTCTATAATGTGACAGAATTTTTAAAATCATGAAATATGTCTCTCTTTTCTTCCTTCCTTTCTTTCCACATTTACTGAATATCATCAATTCATCTGTGACTGGCTACTGACTAGTAGAGGCACACGTTTTAATATTGTGCATTGTTTTGATCACTGGAACTGTGACCAAAACACACATAATTATTAATTATATATGTGTTTCATGCATAAACAAATAATTATTAATTATTTGAACATATCTAGTTCTGGAGGCACAAATGTGCAAGTCACGAGCTATAGGTTTTCAAATCTGAGGATTGATACCACTCAGCTGTCCTTATTAATAAATATGCTGAAGTTCCCATAGTACTTGTAACAAAAGGAGCAGAATATTTTTGTAATAGAAAAAAAAGAAAGAATAGATTATAAATGCCTGCCTCATTTTAGTTACCATGTAAGGTCAATGTTGTTATCTCTTTTTTCACAGAGGAGGAAATCCTTGAGACCCTGAGACTTTCAGAAACTTCTTCACAGTTACCAAAGCTCGTAAGTAGAACAATGATCTCTAGAGCTGCTCATTGCATGGCCCATGGATGGCAGTAACAGCATCACCTGGGAGGCTGTTAGACATGAGGAATTTCAGGCCTCACCCTTTACCTCCTGAACCAGAATCTATTGTGCTGGGGCCAAAAACATTTGTGTTTTAACCTTCCAGATGATTTTTAGACACACTGAAATTTGAGATCCACTAATCTAAAGCTATGATGATTTGTCTTTAAGCCTATGTGTTCTCTTCATTATGCTCTGAGAAATTTCTACAAGACTTTATTCTCTTTCCAGCATATTTAAAAATTTTTGTCCTGAAAAGCAATATAAGGACACAACAGACTAAGGAAAACTGGAAAGAAAATATTTTTATAGTATTATTTTTTCATTGATCATTCCAAAGAGGAAAACAATGTCGCCTGAGTAACTTACTTTATTATGCAGGGGAATTCCATTGCATACTTGTATTAGAAAGCAAAGAAATTTTTTTTTTTATTATACTTTAGGTTTTAGGGTACATGTGCACAATGTGCAGGTTTGTTACATATATCCATGTGCCATGTTGATTTCCTGCACCCATTAACTCGTCATTTAGCATTAGGTATATCTCCTAATGCTGTCCCTCCCCCCTCCCCCAACCCCACAACAGTCCCCGGTGTGTGATGTTCCCCTTCCTGTGTCCATGAGTTCTCATTGTTCAATTCCCACCTATGAGTGAGAACATGCGGTGTTTGGTTTTTTGTCCTTGCGATAGTTTACTGAGAATGATGTTTTCCAGTTTCATCCATGTCCCTACAAAGGACATGAACTCATCATTTTTTATGGCTGCATAGTATTCCATGGTGTATATGTGCCACATTTTCTTAATCCAGTCTATTGTTGTTGGACATTTGGGTTGGTTCCAAGTCTTTGCTATTGTGAATAGTGCCGCAATAAACATACGTGTGCATGTGTCTTTATAGCAGCATGATTTATAGTCCTTTGGGTATATACCCAGTAATGGGATGGCTGGGTCAAATGGTATTTCTAGTTCTAGATCCCTGAGGAATCACCACACTGACTTCCAGAATGGTTGAACTAGTTTACAGTCCCACCAACAGTGTAAAAGTGTTCCTATTTCTCCACATCCTCTCCAGCACCTGTTGTTTCCTGATTTTTTAATGATGGCCATTCTAACTGGTGTGAGATGGTATCTCACTGTGGTTTTGATTTGCATTTCTCTGATGGCCAGTGATGATGAGCGTTTCTTCATGTGTTTTTTGGCTGCATAAATGTCTTCTTTTGAGAAGTGTCTGTTCATGTCCTTTGCCCACTTTTTGATGGGGTTGTTTGTTTTTTTCTTGTAAATTTGTTTGAGTTCATTGTAGATTCTGGATATTAGCCCTTTGTCAGATGAGTAGGTTGCAAACATTTTCTCCCATTCTGTAGGTTGCCTGTTCACTCTGATGGTAGTTTCTTTTGCTGTGCAGACTGCTCTTTAGTTTAATTAGATCCCAGAACAACCGGTAGAAAGCAAAGAAAATTATGTCTTTCAAATGATTGTCATTTATGGAGAAACATCCTGAATCCTCTTAAGCCAAAGTTGGGATTAAAAATAAAGTACAATTCTTATATGAACTGATGCAGTTGATCCCACCCTGATTAGTCCATTAGTTCAAGGAGTAATTGCGCCTTTCATTTCTCTGTTTAGTAGTGAATGTTTAATTTTTGGCTGTAATGTGAAGTGTAAGTTCATTTGCAGCATTTGCTAATGTAGGATCAGCCCTTATTTCTTTTCAGCTATGGTAATATTTTAAGTGTAATACATGAAATTTTTATCTGCTTGTATAGGGTCCAGAAATCTCTAACAGCTGATTATTTAGAATTCACTATAAATGATTGCATGCCACACAGGGCTTTATTTAAGTGAGTTCGAATTGCCAGTAAATTTGGAAGGCTGATTATGATTTGTAAAAGACTCCATCAAGGTAGATACACAGAAAAGAAGATATTGCAATTTAAATAATTAAAGATGGCAACTTAGTAGGGTATGGATACATTCCTCTTCTTTTAATTAACTGCTGGGTTAAATTTGTAGTTGGCTGATAGTCTTAGTTCAATTTCCCTATCATACGACCCCTACCTTCTTTTAATATTAATACATTTGAAATATTATTGTCTTTAAAAATATAGTTAAATATATGTACTCTCCAATATGGAGGCTTTTAAAATGCTCTTTTCTAATATTCAGGTGCTGGATCATCTCTAATATCCTTCAATACATGGTCAGCCAGCATCTTCAACACATTAGCCCACTGACTTGTATTTAGTTTGAAGCAGTTCAGACGACACCATTCCAAGTGTGTTGCTCAAGTATGTTGAATATTTTTAGTTTAAGGCACTTGAAAAATAGCAGGTACAAAAAGAACTTCCTTCTTGTTCCTAAAAGCAGGAGACCAAATTCCCATGTGAAAGATATTCACCCTATATCAGAAGGAAAGTATCATTCCTACCAATGACAGGAAGTTGAGGACAAGGAGAATCTGTACAAAGAAAACTTATTAAACTAACCCTTTCCTTCCTAGTCTCTTCTCCACACAACTAACTACTCTAACACAAGCCCTTTTGCTTTACCACATTTTCAAAATTTACTACTCTTTGTCCAACTCAGTATGTAAGTGTTCAACTTTAACTGGTTTTCTAGGTCTTCATTTTTTTATGTGGGAACCCATATAACATAAAACTTAAACTGAACAAATGCATATATTTTTCTTCTCTTAATCTTTCTTATGTCAATTTAATTATCAGACCCAGCTGAAAAGCTTAAGAGAGTGGAAGTAAAATTTTACCTCCCCTACACATTGAAGTTGATCTGATCTGTAAATAATATTATCAAGTTTTAATTATGCTGCAATGTCATTATCGTTGTAATTTTGATGAGTTATGATCTATATAAAGCCCTTTACAACAGTTTCATACTTGTCATATCAAGTATTATTTCTCTGTATCAAAGTCGAGTTCCATAGAACATCTAGCCACAGAGTCCACTTTATAGCCTATGAATGTTTCTATATTAATACAAATATCCAATCCTATATTGTAAAAATATTTTCCCTGATTTAAGTAAATATATAAATAGAGTTTTGTATATTTAAACAAAATTCTTAATGTATACATAGATATGTATTTTCTGGCCTAGTTTAATTCTTCTTTATAGAAGGGATTATATTGTATATAGTATCTTGAAACTTGACTTTTTTTACATAATGATCAATCATAGAGAATTTCCAATAGCATACATTTAGGTTTATATAGAAAAGTACAGAGTTTATATGTTCTAATTTTTGTTTCTCATTATCTAACTGTAGAGGTTGGAGTAAACAAAAAAATACAAATGATGGTAATCTGCTAATTTGTTTTTTGCTTTTTATTCTTTAATTAAACACTATTATGGTTTTCCCCCACCTCCTGTGAAAAAATTAAAAATGAGGTTATGATTTAAGTGTTTAGAGTTTACACAGTATATAGAATTTTGTTTAAACTATTGGTGAAATCAAAGTTTCATTTGGCTAGCCAACCTGACCAGTAAGAAGATATTATAATTTACTAAATTAGCCTTTCTGTGATACATTGATCTGAGTAAATTGTAACTGAACTGTCTCCTTTTGGCTATTGTATAAGTAAATTAAAGATAAACCTCTACTTCTGTTGTGGTATCACTGGGAGAGAGAAACAAATAAGAAATTTTTTTATTTGTTAAGTGGATAACAGCTTATACTGCACATTTTGCAACATCATAAACCCACTGGCTTGTGATATACTGAATGACATTCCTCATTCTTCAGCTCTCCCTGCATTCCTGTGTGTAAAACCCAGAGATCTATGCTAGGGTTCAGAGGGAGCCATTAACACAGCATCTGGCATAAGATTTATCAATCACAAAGGAAAATGGCCAGGCCTGGGGGAATATTGTATGCCAGGACCAAGCATGCATGTGGTCACAGGTGCTGGTGAAGTGGGGTGGGAGGCGTGCAGACAGGAGACGACTAACTGGTGGTGTGATACTTGGCCTTCTATATTCAGTATAAGTAAATATGTAATTGGTTGAGAAATGTGTATCCCTTAAGATAGCAGTTGCCATTTTTTTTTTTCACAGAAGATCTATGAGTAAATATTCTAGGCCTGCCAGCCTTACTGTCTTTGTAGCAACGACTGATTTATGCAATGTTGTGTGAAAGCAGCCATATACAAAGATAATACATAAATTAATGGATGTGGCTGTGTTCCAGTGCAACTTTATGGACACTGAAACTTGATTTTTATATAATTTTCATGAAATAATCTCCTACTGAATTTTTTCAATTATTTAAAAATGTAAAAACCTGTCTTAGCTCATAGGCCATACAAAAACAGCACTTAAATAAACATATATGTAAAATTTGGGTTTTAGCACAAAGGATATATTCTGAAAGAAATACAACATAATCTTTAAAAGCAACTTATGACTCATATTTAAATAAAAGGGATGAATAGATTATGTGTATCTAATAGGTGAAATAGGTAATTTATAGATAGGCATAATATATATCTCACAGAAAGATGTTTATTCATGAAATATTTACTAATGCAGATTATAGAGGAAAAAATACAAGATAAAATGCCAAGCCCTAAAGTATTTTTGCAATGTATTGGGTGAGGATCAGCAATAAATATTAATATTAGAACAAATGTAATAAATATTATAAAAGATGTATAAAGTATTTTCAAATATAAAGAAGACAGATTAATTTTGACTGACTAAAGCAATAGTTTAATAGAAAAGGTAGCATTTTATATAAATCTTAACAGATGAGTAGAATTTCAAAATAAAAAACTACTTTCAGGCAGATGGAGTAAGAGCAGCAAAAGCATTGAGAGATTTAAAGTTTATGGAAACTAAAAGTTAAACAAAGCTGCATGTTGTTTGGAATCTTACATGGGAATTAAAGACTAGGAGGTATAAAATAATTTGAAATGAGGAGCCATTACCTTTATGGATGAGAAATTAGTTATAAACATAGATAATTTGTGTGTGCATGGAAAATATATTGGAAGAGATAGGATATTTAAGAAAGAGACAGGTATTAGAAAAGTATTAGTTCAGTCTTGGCATGAATATATGGTTAAACCAGGGCATTGGCAGGGGAAATGAATTTGTCTGTTGGGACAAATGTTTTTGAGATATTGTTTATTCTATAGAGAGAGATGGAGAAGATAAGTTATGGCTACATTAGCTTTCAGCCTTGGTGACAGGAAAGTGTTAATCCAAAGTGTTTAGAGTTTTATAGTTCAAATGCACTTCTACATATGATATTTCATTTAAACTTCAATTGACCCCAGCAAATCTAGCATTAATATTTCCTTATTATTATTATTAGTTTGGTATTTTATTTTTTATTATACTTTAAGTTTTAGGGTACATGTGTACAACGTGCAGGTTAGTTACATATGTATACATGTGCCATGTTGGTGTGCTGCACCCATTAACTCGTCATTTAACGTTAGGTATATCTCCAAATGCTATCCCTCCCCCCTCCCCCAACCCCACAACATTCCCCGGAGTGTGATGTTCCCCTTCCTGTGTCCATGTGTTCTCATTGTTCAATTCTAACCTATGAGTGAGAACATGTGGTGTTTTGTTTTTTGTCCTTGGAATAGTTTGCTGAGAATGATGGTTTCCAGCTTCATCCATGTCCCTACAAAAGACATGAACTCATTATGTTTTATGGCTGCAGAGTATTCCATGGTGTATATGTGCAACATTTTCTTAATCCAGTCTATCATTGGACATTTGGCTTGGTTCCAAGTCTTTGCTATTGGGAATAGTGCCCCAATAAACATACGTGTGCATGTGTCTTTATAGCAGCATGATTTGTAATCCTTTGGGTATATACCCAGTAATGGGATTGCTGGGTCAAATGGTATTTCTAGTTCAAGATCCCTGAGGAATCGCCACACTGACTTCCACAATGGTTGAACTAGTTTACAGTCCCACCAACAGTGTAAAAGTGTTCCTATTTCTCCACATCCTCTCCAGCACCTGTTGTTTCCTGACTTTTTAATGATGACCATTCTAACTGGTGTGAGATGGTATCTCATTGTGGTTTTGATTTGCATTTCTCTGATGGCCAGTGATGATGAGCATTTTTGCATGTGTCTTTTGGCTGCATAAATGTCTTCTTTTGAGAAGTGTCTGTTCATATCCTTCACCTACTTTTTGATGGGGTTGTTTGTTTTTTTCTTGTAAATTTGTTTGAGTTCATTGTAGATTCTGGATATTAGCCCTTTGTCAGATGAGTAGATTGCAAAAACTTTCTCCTGTTCTGTAGGTTGCCTGTTCACTCTGATGGTAGTTTCTTTTGCTGTGCAGAAGCTCTTTAGTTTAATTAGATCCCATTCATCAATTTTGGCTTTTGTTGCCATTGCTTTTGGTGAAGCCCTTGCCCATGCCTATGTCCTGAATGGTATTGCCTAGGTTTTCTTCTAGGGTTTTTATGGTTTTAGGTCTAACATGTAAGTCTTTAATCCATCTTGAATTAATTTTTGGATAAGGTGTAAGGAAGGGATCCGCTTTCAGCTTTCTACATATGGCTAGCCAGTTTTCCCAGCACCATTTATTAAATAGGGAATCCTTTCCCCATTTCTTGTTTTTGTCAGGTTTGTCAAAAATCAGGTGGTTGTAGATATGTGGCATTATTTCTGAGGGCTCTGTTCTGTTCCATTCGTCTATATCTCTGTTTTGGTACCAGTACCACGCTGTTTTGGTTACTGTAGCCTTGTAATATAATTTGAAGTCAGGTAGCATGATGCCTCCAGTTTAGTTCTTTTGGCTTAGGATTGACTTGGCAATGCGGGCTCTTTTTTGGTTCCGTGTGAACTTTAAAGTAGTTTTTTCCAATTCTGTGAAGATAGTCATTGGTAGCTTGATGGGGGTGGCATTGAATCTATAAATTACCTTGGGCAGTATGGCCATTTTCATGATATTGATTCTTCCTACCCATGAGCGTGGAATGTTCTTCCATTTGTTTGTATCCTCTTTTATTTCATTGAGCAGTGGTTTGTAGTTCTCCTTGAAGAGGTCCTTCACATCCCTTGTAAGTTGGATTCCTAGGTATTTTATTCTCTTTGAAGCAATTGTGAATGGGAGTTCACTCATGATTTGGCTGTCTATTTGTCTGTTATTGGTGTATAAGAATGCCTTTGATTTTCGCAGATTGATTTTGTATCCTGAGACTTTGTTGAAGTTGCTTATCAGCTTAGGGAGATTTTGGGCTGAGACGATGGGGTTTTCTAGATACACAATCATGTCATCTGCAAACGGACAATTTGACTTCCTCTTTTCCTAATTGAATACCCTTTATTTCCTTCTCCTGCCTGATTGCCCTCGCCAGAACTTCCAACACTATGTTGAATAGGAGTGGTGAGAGAGGGCATCCCTGTCTTGTGCCTGTTTTCAAAGGGAATGCCTCCAGTTTTTGCCCATTCAGTATGATATTGGCTGTGGGTTTGTCATAGATAGCTCTTATTATTTTGAGATACGTCCCATCAATACCTAATTTATTGGGAGTTTTTAGCATGAAGCGTTGTTGAATTTTGTCAAAGGCCTATTCTGTGTCTATTGAAATAATTGTATGGTTTTAGTCGTTGGTTCTGTTTGTGTGCTGGATTATGTTTATTGATTTGCATATGTTGAACCAGCCTTGCATCCCAGGGATAGATGAAGCCCACTTGATCATGGTGGATAAGCTTCTTGATGTGCTGCTGGATTCGGTTTGCCAGTATTTTATTGAGGATTTTTGCATCAATGTTCATCAAGGATATTGGTCTAAAATTCTCTTTTTTTGTATTATTATTATTATTTTGAGACGGTGTCTTGCCCTGTCGCCCAGGCTAGGTGATCTTTGCTCACTGCAATCTCCACTTCCAGGGTTCAAGTGATTCTCCCACCTCAGCCTCCTTAGTAGCTGGGATTACAGGTGCGTGAGCCACCGTGCCTGGATAATTTTTTTTGTATTTTTTAGTAGAGAAGGGATTTCCCCCTGTTGGCCAGGCTTGTCTCAAACTCCTGGCCTCAAGTGATCCACCCGCCTCAGTCTCTCAAAGTGCTGGGATTACAGTGTGAGCCACCGTGCCTGGCCTCTCCTTTCTTGAAATAAAACTTAAGTTCAATTAATTAAAATTTTGGATGCGTGGTACCATAAGGGCAGATAACAAAGCATGTTTGAGTCTATTATCTTTTTTCATCATTTGAATGTTTCCTAACAGTATAAACTTTGGACAGACAGAGTTTAGGAGTACAGAGACTTTTTGAAAATTAGAAATGTAAGAAATGTGAGGTATAGATTTTAATGGATGTTATTACTGAGACAGTAGCAGAAGTAGGGGGAATGAATAAAATTTCCCCAGGGCAGAAAGTTTAAAGTGATAAGAATACAGAAACTAATGTATTTTTCAATAATGTTTGTGATGTGAACTTGAAATGAAAATATAGGGTGATGCGTGTCATGGCAGTACCTTGCTTATTGGCTTTGGGGCATTGCTTGATAAAATTCCTGATGAATGCTATATGATCAAAGTAGCATTTATGTGATCAGATGAGAGAGACATAAGTCAAGCGGGAGAATGCGAAGAAATAACCACAAGGAAAAACAACTTAGCGCAATTTTCTATAGCTGTGGGGAGCTGCAGAGGCCATGAGCAGGCCAGTTAGCCTTACATCCTCCCATCAGCAATAGAGGAGGTTCGCTGGGAAAACTGTGTATCTCAGACAATGATACACAGTGTTGAAGAGCAGAAATACCAGTATTTTATCAAGTCTAATATAATTATCGATTTTAAGATGAACTACACTTACTATGAATCAATAATACAGAAAAACTACTGGTAATTAAATGCTGACAAAACATTTTTATACAGAATTTTGCGTTATGTTTAATAAGTCTTTCGATGGATCTTGATTTATATATCGTTTTGTACATATGTAAGTGGAAAATGTAAGCAAAGAAAATTCAGGATATAATTAAAACTGTGTCACACTCATGGTCTGACCTACTGAGTCATTTTTCAATTTCACGTCATCATTTGTGAAAGTAACATCCTCTATGTTGTTACAAAAGTTGACGATTTAATATTTTATTTTAAAAATTATTAAATATTGCTCTATTGGCGCTGGAATTTTTTTCAACGATGTTGAATATCCTATGGGTATATGATGTATACGGTATGTTCTCAAACGGCTTAGGAAAAGTAGATAGATTATAGCTAGACTCTCGGCCAACTTCCTGGAACCACTGAATTGGCTCCTCTGTCTACTTCCTTGGTTTAATTTTCCCCTCTTATTTTTTCCTTCTCTAAAGTTCCCTTTCTTTAAGTACATGTACATACTCTTTAAGATATATTGTCCCCCACCCTCACCCAGCATTGTATTGTCTATATGCTTTGTAGCAAGGAAAGTTTGGAGTTACTTCTGCTTGCTCTATTGCTGGAATAAGAATTATCTGTTCTAATAATTGACACATTCTCATTGAGGACTTAAGAAAATTGCTGCTCCTGTTACTACTAAAACTGACAGAGAAGGAAAAAAAGTCCATTGCAAATAGAAAAATATGAAAAAGGAAAGCAATTGCAAGTGGCTTCAGGTTGAAAACTTGTACAATCAGACTGAATACTATGTACTGTTTTTCCTCCTTAGTAATCAAACTATCCAAGGTATCTTATTATGTATTAACTTGTTCTTAATGCCTTTAGATTTCTGTTTAGAACAGGAAAAAAATAGTGAAATATACTTCTCATAGAGTACAATATTATTTTCAATTATAAATAATATTAATATAATATGTAACTTTCAATTTTAGATTTTTAAGTGAAAGGAAGTGATACAAATGATTAAAATTACAAATACGTATATATGTATTTGTATAAAAGGTGTTTATGTATGTATTTGACTGAAAATTGTATTTAAAACCAATAAAATACTTTTTAAAACATTTATTTGCAGCAATTTATTTACACTTATTTTTAACTTTGCAGCTTAACCCTTAATGTGTTAAAAAAAAACAAAACAAAACCTGCACAATGTGCAGGTTTGTTACATATGTATACATGTGCCATGGTTGTGTGCTGCACCCATTAACTCGTCATTTAGCTTTAGGTATATCTGCTAATGCTATCTCCCCTCTCCCCCAACCCCACAACAGTCCCCAGAGTGTGATGTTCCCCTTCCTGTGTCCATGTGTTCTCATTGTTCAATTCCCACCTATGAGTGAGAACATGTGGTGTTTGGTTTTTTGTCCTTGCGATAGTTTGCTGAGAATGATGGTTTCCAGTTTCATCCATGTCCCTACAAAGGACATGAACTCATCGTTTTTTATGGCTGCATAGTATTCCATGGTGTATATGTGCCACATTTTCTTAATCCAGTCTATCATTGTTGGACATTTGGGTTGGTTCCAAGTCTTTGCTATTGTGAATAGTGTCGCAGTAAACATACATGTGCATGTGTCTTTATAGCAGCATAATCATACATTTTTATACTTAAAATATATTCCTCACTCAGCAGAGATTTCAGGCTGGTGGAGTATTAATAATCCTCTTCTTAAAAAATTACTCAGTAACACTGTTCATCTGATGATGAAATCAATAGCATCAAGAGTGCATTGGGTCAATAAGGGAAGAAAATAATAACTTGTGCTGTTTCAATTGTTTTGAAAAAAAGATGTATTGCCCATTGTGATATTGCCTAGTGTGATTTTTTTTTTAGACAAACCATAATTTCTTGGTAAGGTGTTATTAACAATGTCCAAAATGCCAGCCAGAAACCAACAAATTTAATAGTTAGATTTGGGAATAAATCAAAGTTAATTTTTCATTCCAAGTGGAAATTTTTTTCATATGTATAACTTTTTACTTTTCAGAATTATTTTTTTAAATATATATTTCAGCCTAAAGTATTGCACACAAACTGAAAATATTTTGAATAATTTTTCTTAGCCCAATATTTGAGTTTAATATTTATTTCTAGGGTATTTTAATCTACTTATATAATTGTGATAATATTTATCTTGTATACCCGTTCTTTTATATATTAATTCCAACTTCTTGCCATATACTTTGTATTAGTTTTTAACAGTCAGACTGTTTCTGTTATATTTTTTCTATTACATCAACAGATTACCTGGAAATTTGAAAAATGATCACCAAGTATAAAATAAAATATAAAATTGAAAAATGGACACTGTTTGTTTGAAGTGAAGCTTAATGAGGCTCAGGATAAAATGACATGTCATACTGTACAAGGACCAAACATTTCTTCAACTAGCTTGAATTTCCTTGATAATGTCATTCAAAGTTAATAACATATCAAAACATCACACAAAGTGACTAGGAAGTAAATATTAGAAGCATATAATTTTGACTAGTTAGTGGTTATTGTAAGTTCCCAAGCCATTGAAGTATCCTAAAAATGTATTGATACATAATAATCATACATATTTATGGGATGCATGTAATATTTTGATACATGCATACATTGTATCATTATCACACCAGGGTATTTAGGATATCCATCTCCTTGAACGTTTATCGCTTCTTTGTGTTAGGAACACCTTAAATCTTCTATCTATTTTGAAATATACATTAAGTTATTGTTAACAATGGTCGCCTTACTGTGTTATTGAACACTGGAATTTGTCGTTCTATCTAACTGTTTATGTGTACCTGTTAACCAACCTGTCTTCCTCTCTTCCCTTGATTGAATTTAGAATTTAACTTTAACACCAGTAGTGGGAAAGAAGGAAAAAATGTAGAAACAAAATCCCATAAGGAGTAATACATAGCATCATTAATTAAACATTATTTGGTTTTGGTTTTGAATTTTTTCATATTTGTTATGTCAGCTACTTCCTTGTTTTTCCCAAGAAAATGATACGTTACTTGGGAATTTCAAAATAATAAAGGAATAAATTTACATTTCTCTAAAAGTGTCTACATATTTAATTGTATTTAAACTTCTCTGCAAAAAGAATATGCCCTCTCTGACTATTTTATGATGTTAGAAAAAAACATGACATACCCAACTGAAATGTTTACTTTTAATTAATGATAGATGTCTATGTTTGTAAGCACTTTTCTTGGTTTAATATTGATGCCTAGGGAGCTTTTTGTGTCTTAGATGACTTAAAATTAAAGTCTTAAATTCCATGGAGGCAATTATGTTTCTTCATACCAAGTTTCCCTTTTAAAAATTTTAACAAAATCACTATCAAAGACACTAATGGGTTATTATCTTCTCCGTTCAAGCTAGTTGTGGGACTTTAATAGCTTCTACTCCTTTGACAGTATCATTTTTTTCCCGACAAGAAAATAATCATCCAATCAATTTATGGAAACATTTTTCTTCTTTTTGATTTCTTATTTAGAATGTCCTCTAAATTTAGAGAAAGGACAATCTTCTTTAAATTCGAAATGATTCTCAAAATTGATTTATTTCCCTGCTCCCTACTTTTATTATTGCTTCCATTCCCATGAGCTCACAAATTCTTTATAAATATTTCTATTTAAAATCGTTTTAAAAATCATTTGTAAACAGTGGTGCTTCTGGGACAAGACACTCTACTCTCTTAGATATCTAAATTTCACTTTGAAATAATTCAATCAGTATAAAAAGTCATCTACTATCATCACTGGAAAGTAGAAAAGGTCCATCCAGCTCCCTAAAATTTAAGGGAGTATTTTTCAAAATAAAAGGTTCAGGGTGAACTAAGAAAAATGGAACACAACCCAAACATATTTCATTGGGTACCAAAGGGAAGTCTACTGCAATAACAAGTGAGAAGTTCCCATCTTTTCTCCTACTATCTGCTTGCATTCTATCACAGCAGGAACCAGAAGTAAGGACAGGAGGCAGTGTGTACCATGGGGAGAGATGGATCTTACCACTCTCAGATCATCAAATCTGCTCCACTGACCATGGCAACCGGGCATCCTAGAGATCTGCTCACAGCTTTTTCTCCCCACCTAATGTGGCCCCATGTCTGTCATTTCCCCACATCATGTGGAAGTAGGGCTTCTTTCTCTCAGAAAGCCCATTTTTCCCATAGTTCAAATCCTTCTGCAGTGCGGTCTCAAACCATATTGAACCCCCGCCCCAACACTTTGCAGGATTGTTGAGAGGTATTTTATATTTGTTTGCATAATTATTTGATTAATTTCTGCATCTGATGCTAAACTGCAAGCTTCGTGAATTTAAGTTCTTCATCTGCTTTTGCTCACTACTTTATTATAGCCAGCACAGTTCCAGTTATATTGTAGACAATCAATAAACATGTTGAAGAAAGGAAGAGTAGCTGATCTTTATTGGTAGTTTTGATATAACAAAGGATGAATGCACTCCAGCAAAACAACTTGAAATTGTGTATTAGAAACCATTGCTTTAACATCCATCAGTCATTCTCTGCCATAGGCAATATTTCCACTGGCTATGTCACACTTAGATCCCAAATTACTACAATCTTATTCATTATCTTTCTACTGCTACCTCAGGTTCTAGTCAACCAAATCTAACTCCTTTTCTTTGCAAAATAAATACTTTGTAATTTTATTTTTGCTTTTGTATCTTCTTACGAGCTTGCTATTAGGTGAGGAGTATTTCCCATTTACACTGATGGTCATCACAAAGCTATTTTCTCAATGAATGGTGACAAAGTGTAAAATCAGAGTGATAACTATTTTTCTAAATGAAAATTTCCAAATTCATATATTTCCAAATTCATATATTTTTTATTCCTATATGAATTTCCAAATTCATATATTTCCTATGAATTTCCAAATTCATACATTTCTTATTCCTATATTTGTGTATTCTACAAAACCGTATGCATATATATACACATACATGTGAACTTAAGAGCAGTTATCTCTGAGTGATTAATATTTTATATATATCTCTATATGGTAAATATTTTTATATATATATATTTATTAATGTATTAATATTTATATATAAATATTCACCATTTAGAGATAACTGCTCTTAAGTTCACATGTATGTGTGTATATATATGTGTGTGTGTGTGTGTGTGTATATATATATACTGTGTGTATATATATAGTGTGCATATATATCTCCCAGGAGTGATGCGGTAGGTCTTTAGGGGTATCATAGAAGGAGTTATCTGAAGCAAATACAGTCAATTCTATTGCTGAGCTTAGTGGATATTGGAACTTCGGTTATAGAGTAGATTCTTGGAATTTCTGAAATGTCTACAATGTACTTAGGTAATAGTAAGAAAGTTTGCATTTATAAAAAATGTTTTAAATAACTAAATTTTGATGATGATCTCTTTCCTCTTCCTAATTTTTCAATAAAGCAATCCAAGTACATCTTGCTTGATACAGATTTCTTAACGTCAGCTCAAATCATATCAATTTTGAAGCATTAATAACTTCACTTACCATATAATTTAACTCACACTATGAAATTAAAATGCTTAAAACACAAGAAGACTTACATTATATCCATTTTCTTCCACCAATACTTAAAGTACTCTCTCTCCACTACACATATGATTAGAATAAATAAGACACTGATATCACCAAACATATAATTTTTTTACTGTCAAAAATCAAACACTGAAGGAGGCCATATATCTTTTTATTCTCAGATAGTCTAGCCTATTCACCACTGATGAAACCATTACTCATAAGGATATTCATGTTACTTGGAACCTCCACACATTTGAGCTAAGCTTCACTTCTGTGTAGTTCCATATCTAAAATAGGAAGCTCTTTTTCAGCACAGATCCTGCATGGAGCAATGGACTCTACATGCTTTGCTATGTCATTAACTAAATCTGCACCAGAAACTTTTCTCTATAGCCCTGGCACTAAATAATCTTTTCTAAATTCTAACAACAATTTCATGAAGTCTGGGGGTGGGGAGTGGGTGGAAGGGGAGGTGAGAATGGAGGAGTTTGCATTTCTTCTTTAAAGATAGACTGCAATGAATAAAAATACCAAGGAGTGAAGGCAAATGTTCTAAGCTAGATGTTATGAATAAATAATTATTTTTCCCGACCTCATAAAGTGGAATTTCAGTGGTTCATAGGGGAAAGAAAAATGAAAGAAAACTAAAGAAAAGAATAAAGAAGCCAGAAATCTAATCAAAACCAGACTGAAACTAACTTTAGGAGTGGACTCTTTAATTTTAATGACTATTAGGGAGACAGGGAACAGGACTTTAGGAACATGCAACATACATTTAGGGTTCAAAGTTGTATAATCCATGTGATCTGAAAAGCCTTAAATTGTGACATTTATTTATTTATTTTTATTTTTTTGAGATGGAGTCTCGCTCTGTCACCCAGGCTGGAGTGCAATGGTGTGATCTCGGCTCACTGCAACCTCTGCCTCCCGGGTTCAAGCAATTCTCCTGCTTCAGCCTCCCGAGTAGCTGGGACTACAGGCGCCCACCACTACGCCCAGCTACTTTTTGTATTTTTTAGTAGAGACGGAGTTTCACGATATTGGTCAGGCTGGTCTCGAACTCCTGACCTTGTGATCTGCCCCTCTCGGTCTCCAAAAGTGCTGGGATTACAGGTGTGAGCCACTGCACCCAGCCAATTATGATATTTATTTGATATTTATTTAGGGTACCCCTGTGTGGTAGCTCCCCTAGTTACATTCCAAACATTCATAATAAAACTAAACATTAATGTTTGGAAGTCATAAACATCAAGCTGCAAATTCAAGAGTATCCACCTCTGGCTGCATGGGAGAGGGATGAAACTGCAAAGTTTTGCAGAGAGCTGAACATAGTCTGGCAACATTTTACCTCTTAATCCACATAGAATGAGCATATTGTTTTTTGTAAGATTACTTTTTAAATCTTTTTATATGTCTATAATATGTTCTAATAATTTACATTTTAAATAAGAATCTAATTAGTTGAACAATTTGTGTGATGACATTAAACACATCAAAAGCAAGACATTAAGAAAAAAATACTATTGTCTTAATAAAAGATTTAAAAAATTTTTAAAGTTTGCATTTTAATTAAAAAACAAATAATAGCCAGGATATCTTTGTATCATATAAACAAAAATGGTTAATACTCATGAATTTACTTTATTTTGCTTTTAATTTAAAACTATTATTACTTATTTCTTTTCATTTTTCTTGAATTTGTGGTATATTGATGTGGAGCACAACCCAAAATACACAAAAGGAATAGTTATCTTAGAAGACTATGAAGAATATTACTGATTTATGAGCCTACCAATAATGAATAGAGAAAAAACATGAGTAAACAATTTGCAAAAGAAGTTAAAATGGCTGATGCATGAAACTAGCATGTAGATTAGGTTTATATAGGCTAACCTTTTGTTGTCTGCAGTGAATTTCAAAATAGAATAAATTAGAGAAATTAGAATAAATGTTCAATATTCAGTTTAGTAATCAGTTTTTCAGCATAAATTTAGGAAACGTTTGAAGCTTTATTTAGCCAAGAGCAAAGACTCGTAGCCCTGTCTCTTCCTAGTCCTCTTTGACCTCTGTCATTTATTTCTGTCCCGAAAGAGGAGGGTGTTTTCTTAAGTCACTCTGCTCCTCTTCATTATTTGTTTGCAAGGTCCCTCCAGGTCTCTCTTGCTTTTCTTACTTTTATGTTAATGGTGTTTGAAAATGTATGTGAACATCCTCTAGTGCTGTTCTAGCTGTTCTGCTATTGCTTGAGTTTTTTTTTTTCTTCTTCTTCTCCTTTAGATCCTTAAATGTGAATGTACTATGTCATTCCTTGTTGCAGCTGATTGTGTCATGCTTCCATTTCTTCTGTTTCCTCACTCATGTCTCTTGATGGCCCCTCTAAGAAACTACTTCCCTGACTACATGAGCAAGGAATGGTAAGGAGAGAGCACACAAGGGCGAAGATGGGGATGCTGGGACTCTGACTCTAGAAGAGCTTCACCTGTGCCTTGGAGAGCTTATTACACCAATAATGAGAAACTCTTTTTTTTTTTTTTTTTTTTAGTTTAATGCTTAGTGTTTTTTTTATTATTATACTGTAAGTTTTAGGGTACATGTGCACAACGTGCAGGTTTGTTACATATGTATGCATGTGCCATGTTGGTGTGCTGCACCCATTAACTCTTCATTTAACATTAGGTATATCTGCTAATGCTATCTTTCCCCCCTCCCCCCACCTCACAACAGGCCCCGGTGTATGATGTTCCCATTCTTGTGTCCATGTGTTCTCATTGTTCAATTCCCACCTATGATTGAGAACATGCGGTGTTTGGTTTTTTGTCTTTGCGATAGTTTGCTAAACTGTTTAGACCTTGCTTCTACCTTTCTCCTGGTCATCTTGCATAAACTTATTGAACAATTCTGAGTCAGCATGGAGCTTCTACTGATTTCAAAGCCTTTCACTTCATATTGAATTCAAAGAAAATATTGTTGTCTCATATTAAATACAAAAACAAATTGTGCTGAGAACAAACCTTGAGATTTTAAAGATAAATTGAATTTTCTTGTGGTTGCTTTCGAATTATTTTTGGGTACACTTTTAACTCAAATGATACTTAAACACATTAGCATGGTGAAGATTTTGATTAATAGAGGATGTCCCAAAGTTTTATAGAGCTTGGGAGTATCAACAATAATAATTTTTCACAACTAGTAGTTTGTGAAACATGGTTTGGCAGATGTTTCTCCAGTTCACATAATATTAAGCCAATATCTTATGTTGTAAAAGTTCAGAAAATATTTAAACATTTAATATTGAAGGAATGAGAGCATATATAGCCAGTTCATGTAAGGTGAAACAAAAAAATAAGATTTAGAATAGTTAGAAGAAAGTTATTAAATACACACACACACACACACGTTTTCATATGACTCTCCATGATGAATACCACATGCATATTTATATTTTATGATTTAATATATAATAAAATAATCAAGCTTATTAACTTATAGGTGCAGTTATATTTTCTAAAATGTAACATGTGGGACAACGTTGTTTATGTTTTGAAATGAACACACACAAAAGAGATAAGCTATGTCTCCGTTTTTCCTTAAGGCATTCTAGAGGATCAAGAGGTTTCATTTCTACTTCCTTCTATTTTCTGAAGATTTGTGCTCAAATTACTTTTCTAATTAAAAGCAAATTAAATCATAATTTCTTCCAGGCAAACAGACATATACACAAAAACAAGAATGATTTGCATTACAATTAGAACTCTTTCCATAGTTAGTCAAAGATAATGAGAGTTAAAGGATTCATACAGTTGGATAATATGCAAAATCATAATTCAAAATATAAATGAATGTACTAGAGAGTATTAAAAATTCATTTCAAATATCAGCCCAAATTGTCAGGTAATTAAACTAATGCTTTATTGTATGACATGATTATAGAGACCTCCGTATTTTCTGTTCTGACAGCAATGAAATGCTTTGACAACATAGTTACTGAAAGGAACTTCCAGTAGAAAAATAGGCTTAAAATATTTTTTTAAATAAGAAAATGTATCAGTTTCACCAATAATATCTCAAATAATAATTTTTTAAAATAGGTAAATAATAAATTTGTTGTAAATGTGATGTTGTATAGCTTGAAAATATTTTCACAAGGATTAACTGTTTTGATCAACTATGCTAGTAAGAACATGACCATCATTCTTATTAGGAAGATTAGTAAGCTGGTAATTAATTAAATATCATTACATGTATTAGATAATTGATAAACTATTTAATGACTTAATTGCAAACATTCCAGTCAAAATTGAGGTCAATAATTCTCAGACCAAATTGTTATCATGTGTTATTTTTAAATGTATAATCTCAACTTCCCTTTGTTTGAAAGGCTTTTAAATTACTGGTAGATAAAAAAGGAGCAAGCTATCCTGCATTTAAACCTAACTTCATTTTTATGTTGGGTTAATACGTGGAAGATACTCAATCATTCTGAGTTCAATATTAATGTGTATCTTAGATTTCAAGTGATAAAAAGCCAACTCAAATCAGTTTTCAAATAAACAAAAAAAGGAAAAGGGGCATTTATCTGACTATGCCATTTTAAAGGCAAAAGGTACACTAATACAACTGAATATGGACCTCAAAGGTTCATTTACTCTGGCTCTTTCTCTTATCTCTTGATTTTTCTTCCTATAGTACATCAAATTCATTCTCAGAAAGACTCTTCTTCGTAAGGAATATAGTTATCACTAGCTTTTTGTCTCTCACAGTAAAAAATAAAGATATTTTTTAAAAGATGAGATACCCAAGCTCCTTGGGAATGAGATGAGATATTCTCAAGAGAATATCTTGGGATATTCTGTGGAAAATTACAAGTAAAACTCTGGTCATGCTTTTTTTTTTTTCCCCCATCTTTGAAATAATTATCAGTGGAGTGAATTCAAGTATTCCAGCTGGCCAGGTTGAGCTAACTATTCTCCATGTGGTGGCAGTAGCAGGCATCTCTGTGTGCTTGACAGCTCCTTAAAATTATGATAGTGAAACAGAATGAGTCACATCAGACCCATGTGTTGCAGATTGCTTGACAAATATTTTATATATACCACATTATTCTTATGACTGCCAAACATTCCTACACGCTTCTTTCTATACATGCATACTTACACCAAAAACTCCCCCGCTATATACCATAACGCTATGTACCCTCATCAAAAGAAGCTGTCTTCAGGTTTTTCAAGTTACTTGACTCAGTTTCAAATCTCCGCTGCCAACATGATGTTCGTTGTTGTCCATCATAGCTTAGCAAGTGATGACGAAGAGATAAATATCATCAACTCTAATATACTCAAAAAGTTTGTAATAACCTATTTATAGATTACATATAAAAGAATATTTAGTAAAAAGGGGAGGAGAGCCTTTGACAAGAATGTTTTTTAACTTACAAATGTGGGTGTGAAAGAAAATATCACATTACTTTATTTTCTATGAATCAACGTTTTATTTCAAGTCCCTACTCCTTCAAAATAGTGAGAAATCCTACCACGGAGAGCGTTGTCCCCCTTCCCTTAATAGCTGTGAGATTCAGAGTATTAAAATATTGGGAGTGGGAGATACAGAAGAACTACTTGTAGGAGAGAGACCCCCATTGATGATTGTGAGGACATGCAATATCCTTTATCTACACTATATGCCTTCTTAAAAAATCTTAGTGTTGTCTTCTAACAATTCATTTCATCCCGCAAATGGAGGTTCTGTTAACATTTTTCTTGCATGCAGTGCAAACCTAGATATTTTTGGTGAAAATTCCTTCAGGATATCCGAATCATAGGTAGTTGAATCTGCACACTTATTATTTTACAAAGTAAAAGGTGAGAAATTTCTCATTTTTGAAGAACTTTCTCTTTTCTTGTGATTCATATCACAAAACGTTGTTTCTGTATTATATATTGAGAGGACTAGTCTAAAATGGTAGGCAAATATTCAAAATGAAGTCCTGAGGAATTTGCAAACTACACTGTTTGTTATAGTTTAAAAAATTACTTTAATGATTATGCATGGTGAGACATATGTCATATGTAGATATTCTTGGTTTCATGTCTTCCAATATTTCCCAGTAACTGTGAATTCAGTCTAATTTTATCATTTATCATAAGCACTACTTTCAATGGGACCGAGGTCAGCCCCTAATGTGTTATCAGATGAGGAATTAAGTCTGCCAGCAAAGGTATGAATATTTTGCAAAGTATAACTGTTTCTTGATAGTAATCTTCAACTCAGACTCTGGTTTACAGAAGATCAGTTGAATTAGAAACCTATATTGCTTTTAAGAGCAGTGAATTAGAAATTAGATCTTGTATTCTTACACTTGTTGTGTAATTGTAATGTGTAATACAAATAAATATGTGTATTACACATAATCGTGAATAATTATAGACTTAATAATGTTAGTGTGACTATATATGCAGATAAATGTAAGCAATATAAACAGTCAAATTTCTGTTTATATCAAAGTCCACTCTTGTCATACTTTTATCTATTATTTTTGCTTTTTGTTGAAGTCTCTGATAAACCACTGCTACCTGGAGAGACAAAGTAACATTATTCTCCATTTCATTTATGGCATGTGCTGCCTAATTATGACCATTGAAAGTAATGATTAACTCATTTTCAAGACAATTCTTTAATTCAATAAAAATGCACAGTAGCTTTTGTGTATGTGAGAGTCAAGGTATAAGAAATAGGCAGAGAAGATTTTTCACTTGCAATCTAAGGATTTATGCTTTCTAAAATGTATTCTGTTCATGTTAGTGTGCATTACATATACTTAAATAGTTCCAGGAATCAAGAAGTTAAAGAAAGGCAGATTTCTTTTCTCATGTAATTCTCAAAGTTTTTCTATTCTAAAGTACAATTTGAACTTCCAAGATGAGTAGGAGAATTCTGTGTTTCTCAGGCTGACAATGAGCCATTCTTATGGCTTATTCCATTGAACAAATAGGGGACATTTCAATATAGACATACTATATTAGAGTTGTAAGTATCCTTGCAAATTACCTAGCTGAGCATGATTATTTTATTGATGAGAAAATGGAGGCCCAGAAAAAATTTTCTAAATTTGCCTAAATTCTACTTAACAGCAGAATAAGGAATATTCTTATTTCAGGTGAGGGATTTAGAGTAACTCCTAAAACTGAAGACTGTGTTGGAAAAGTCCCTCAGTTCTCAGCTTTGGAAGTTACTCTCACATTGCTTTAGGATATTCCAGTGATGGCCAATAGTGAGTTTAATTTTAAAGATTGCTTTGCTATTCAAGTAAGGATAAAAAATGAAACGAAAATATTAAAGGTCTCACTGTCAAAAATTAGAGCCTGGAAAATAGGGAAAGGTGACATTTACACTCAACCCTTGAAATAATTTTAGCAGGACCTGTAACAGTTGAGGTAAGACTAGAGGATACTTCCTGTAATGTACACAACCATGTGGGAGGTAAGGAAATGGGACCTTAGCAGAATTCCAGTAACAATGTCAAGCTGAGGAGAGAAAGGAATAACAGTGAGGGTATATGAGAAATAATTTAAATGGAGCAGGTTTCTTTAGACCTTGAATGATTTATCCCCAACGAAAGCTTCATGGTTGGAAAGGGGGAAAAGTCTTACTCTGGCTAATTCTTAATGAGGTTAGATTTACCAATTAGTAGTGTTAGTACTAGATAAGCAAAGTCTTTGTAACCTATGTATTTGATCTAGAAAAAATTTGAGATCAACCAGGAATACAGAATACATAAATTCAACCCCCACTTAGCCACTGGTTTATGTGACATCACTGAGATACAGCACTGAGGAGAGATTAGACAGTTCAGGTTTTTCCTGAAGGTGAACATGGGTGAGAAGAATATATGTGTTTCAATTTTTTTTTTAATAAAACAATATGTTTGTTACCCAGGGTCAGAGTTTACCCGATATATTTTGGTAATCTCTTGGTCCACCAATGATTTCATGGGTCAACTTCCCATACATCTTCTTGGAGTCATTGAAATGGAAAATTCAGTCTCTCAAGGCCATTTTGGAGTCTCTTTGATTTTTCCCTCAGAAACCTGAAAGATATCAGGGTTGGTTATTACTTCAATTCATTTTAATCCAAAGCCACACTGTACAGTAGATCAATACACCAACCACTTCATTCTTTTTTCAATTTCCCACCTGGCTAGTTTACAATGAACACTAACTTACTGTGTTATATGTGCACATACTACAATATCACTGACTTTTTTTTTTCAAATTTTTTATCATCGTTTCAAAGCAAGCACGTTGATTCCACAGAAAATATCTCTTTCCTGAAAATAAATCTGCCATTTATTTTCTCAAAGAACAATTATTGCTTTGTATTATAAAAAAGCAAAACAGCTTCCCTTGTCTTCTTGTTCTTCCTTTTTGTCTGTTTCTTTATCTGTCTCTTTACCATTTTATTTCCAGGAAGAGATCCTTATAAGGGTCTTTCTTCAAAGAAAACTGATAAAATTTCTTTATTATATTTTTTCTCTAAACCAGATTATCTTCTGCATCATGACTTTGCAAAGTTCTAGAATATTATAGTAATGCCTAGAAAAGTCACATTTGTCACCTCACAACTTCTTAATTTAGAAAACACAAGCAAATCCTTAGCAACAAACATGAATACCACAGAAGTTAACATTCTATACAACCTTATACAATAGTATCATTATCAAACCAAAGTTAGGCATTGAGAATCAATACTTAATATAATACAGACCCAAAATTCTCTTACTCGTCAATGTATAGCCTAGATATGGTATTCTGGGGAGAAAAATAGAGAAGGATAATTTTTGTTTTCAGGCAATGCATTGAAAGTTCTCCAAGGTCCCACTTATGAGCATATCCTCGAAATGTTAATTAGGACACTAAAATTATATTATAGTAGGCAAATTTTGTAATAGCTCTAAAAATTATTTTCTTTCCAATAAAATCTCACATAATTTAGAAATTTGTAAAATGTCAGTACTAGTTTGCTGATCTTTCTTGAGAAAACTTTCTTCACTTATATTTACATTATTAAACATCCATTTCCATTTTCTGGAGTGCCTTTCCTGCTAACAAGCTAAAAAAAGGTCTTTCTCTCATTCAGAAACTTGAAAGTCTCACCCTTTGTTTTTAAATCCAACATTAATAATGAAAAGACTGATATCAATTTGATTCTTCTTTCATTTGATTGTTTGACTTCATTCTTTTTTGTGTGTTTTTAGAGCCTTCTTTTTTTTTTTAACTTTAAGTTCCAGGATACATGTGCAGAACATCCAGGTTTGTTACGTAGGTATACGTGTGCCATGGTGGTTTGCTGCACTTATTGACCCATCTTCTAAGATCCCTCCCATCGCCCTCCACCCTACAACAGGCCCTAGTAAGTGTTATTTCCCTCTCTGTGTCCATGTGTTCTCATTGTTCGACTCCCACTTATGGCTGAAAACATGCAGTGTTTGGTTTTCTGTTCCTGCATTAGTTTGCTGAGGATGATGGCTTCCAGCTTCATCCATGTCCCTTCAAAGGACATGATCTTATTCCTTACCGTATTTTCTTTATCTAGTCTATCATTTACAGACATTTGGGTTAGTTCCATGACTTCGTTATTGCAAATAGTGCTGCAATAAACATACATGTGCATGTGTCTTTTTAGTAGAATGATTTATATTCCTTTGGGTATTTCACAGTAACGGGATTTCTGAGTCAAATTGTATCTCTAACTAAAGAGCTTCTGCACAGCAAAAGAAACTATGATCAGAGTAAACAGGCAACCTACAGAATGGGAGAAAATGTTTGCAATCTACCCATCTGACAAAGGTCTAATATCCAGAATTTACAAGGAACTTAAGCAAATTTACAAGAAAAAAAAAACCCCATCAAAAAGTGGGCAAAGGATATAAACAGGCACTTCTCAAAAGAAGATATTAGGAGAAATACCTAATGTAGATGACGGGTTGATAGGTGCAGCAAACCACCATCGCAAGTGTATACCTATATAACAAACCTTCACCTTCTGCACATGTATCCCAGAACTTTAAAGTATAATAAAAAAAGGAGATATTTACGCAGCCAACAAATGTATTTAAAAAAGCTCGACATCATTGATCATTAGAGAAATACAAATAAAAACCTAATGAGATGCCGTCTCATGCCAGTCAGAATGGTGATTATTAAAAGTCAAGAAACAATAGATGCTGGTGAGGCTGTGGAGAAATAGGAACATTTTTAAATTGTTTGTGGGAAAGTAAATTACTTCAACCATTGTGGAAGAAAGTATGGTGATTCTTCAAGGATCTAGACTTCATTCTTTAAATGTTTTTATTATCTTCTTTTTAAGCTTGGTGTTTTATTCCTCCAGAGCCATTAATTTTTTTTGTAAATATTTGTTTCTCTCATCATCTAAGTAAATTTCCTTGTATTATTTCTTTAATTTATTTCTAAAGAAATCATTTCTTTTTATTATTATTATTATACTTTAAGTTTTAGGGTACATGTGCACAACGTGCAGGTTACATATGTATACATGTGCCAGGTTGGTGTACTGCACCCATTAACTCATCATTTAACATTGGGTATATCTCCTAATGCTATCCCTCTACCCTCCCCCCACCCCGTAACAGGCCCCAGAGTGTGATGTTCCCCTTCCTGTGTCCATGTGTTCTCATTGTTCAATTCCCACCTATGAGTGAGAACATGTGGTGTTCGGTTTTTTGTCCTTGCGATAGTTTGCTGAGAATGATGGTTTCCAGCTTCATCCACGTCCCTACAAGGGACATGAACTTATCATTTTTTATGGTTGCATAGTATTCCATGGTGTATATGTGCCACATTTTCTTAATCCAGTCTATCATTGTTGGACATTTGGGTTGGTTCCAAGTCTTTGCTATTGTGAATAGTGCCACAATAAACATACGTGTGCATGTGTCTTTATAGCAGCATGATTTATAGTCCTTTGGGTATATACCCAGTAATGAGATGGCTGGGTCAAATGGTATTTCCAGTTCTAGATCCCTGAGGAATCGCCACACTGACTTCCACAATGGTTGAACTAGTTTACAGTCCTACCAACAGTGTGAAAGTGTTCCTATTTCTCCACATCCTCTCCAGCACCTGTTGTTTCCTGACTTTTTAATGATGGCCATTCTAACTGTTATGAGATGGTATCTCATTGTGGTTTTGATTTGCATTTCTCTGATTGCCAGTGATGGTGAGCATTTTTTCATGTGTGTTTTGGCTGCATAAATGTCTTCTTTTGAGAAGTGTCTTTTCATATCCTTTGCCCACTTGTTGATGGGGTTGTTTTCTTCTTGTAAATTTGTTTGAGTTCCTTGCAGATCCTGGATATTAGCCCTTTGTCAGATGAGTAGATTGCAAAAATTTTCTCCCATTCCGTAGGTTGCCTGTGCACTCTCATGGTAGTTTCTTTTGCTGTGCAGAAGCTCTTTAGTTTAATTAGATCCCATTTGTCAATTTTGGCTTTTATTGCAATTGCTTTTGGTGTTTTAGACATGAAGTCCTTGTCCATGCCTATGTCCTGAATGGTATTGCCTAGGTTTTCTTCTAGGGTTTTTATGGTTTTAGGTTTAACATGTAAGTCTTTAATCCATCTTGAATTAATTTTTGGATAAGGTGTAAGGAAGGGATCCAGTTTCAGCTTTCTACATATGGCTAGCGAGTTTTCCCAGCACCAATTATTAAATAGGGAATCCTTTCCCCATTTCTTGTTTTGTCAGGTTTGTCAAAGATCAGATAGTTGTAGATATACAGCATTATTTCTGAGGGCTCTGTTCTGTTCCATTGGTCTATATCTCTGTTTTGGTACCAGTACCATGCTGTTTTGGTTACTCTAGCCTTGTAATATAGTTTGAAGTCAGGTAACATGATGCCTGCAGCTTTGTTCTTTTGGCTTAGGATTGACTTGGCGATGCGGGCTCTTTTTTGGTTCTATATGAACTTTAAAGTAGTTTTTTCCAATTCTGTGAAGAAAGTCATTGGTAGCTTGATGGGGATGGCATGGAATCTATAAATTACCTTGGGCAGTATGGCCATTTTCACGATATTGATTCTTCTAACCCATGAGCATGGCATGTTCTTCCATTTGTTTGTATCCTCTTTTATTTCATTGAGCAGTGGTTTGTAGTTCTCCTTGAAGAGGTCCTTCACATCCCTTGTAAGTTGGATTCCTAGGTATTTTATTCTCTTTGAAGCAATTGTGAATGGGAGTTCACTCATGATTTGGCTCTTAAAGAAATCATTTCTACTTTGTTTTCTCTATTCTTTCTAGAACTCCTAGTAGTCCAACATTAGACTCTCTACAATGTTTCTCTATATTTTTTCTCTTTTAATTAAGATTTTTTCTATTTGGGCCTCATAGAATGAGTTAGGGAGGAATTGTTACTCTTCAATTTTTTGGAATAGTTTCAGTAGGAATGGTACTATCTCTTCTTTGTACATTCTAGTAGAATTCAGTTGTGATCTCTCTGGTCCTTGGCTTTTTTTTGGTTGTTAGGTTATTTATTACTGCCTCAATTTCAGAACTCATTATTGGTCTGCTCAGGGATTCAATTTCTTCCTGGTTCAGTCTTGGGAGGGTGTATATGTTCAGTACTTTATTCATTTCTTTTGGATTTTCTTGTTTATGTGCACAGAGGTGTTCATAGTATTTTCTGATTGTTGTTTGTATTTCTCTGGGGTCAGTGATAACATCCCTCTTGTCATTTCTGACTGTGTTTGCTTCAATCTTCTTTTTTCTTCTTTATTAGTCTAGCTAGTGTTCTATTTTATCAATTTTTTCAGAAAAACCAACTACTGGATTCATAGATTGTTTTGAAGTTTGTTTCATGTTTCTATCTCTTTTGGTCAGCTCTGATTTTGTTTTTTTCTTATCTTCCACTAGCTTTGAGATTGGTTTGCTCTTGGTTGTCTAGTTCTTTTAGTTTTGATGTCAGGTTGTTAACTTGACAGCATTGTTTTTGATGTGGGCATTTAGTTCTATTAATTTTCCTCTTAACACTGACTTAGCTGTATCCCAGATATTCTGGTACATTGTATCTTTATTCTCATTAGTTTCAAATAACTTCTTGATTTCTACCTTAATTTCATTATTTACTAGAGCGTCATTCAAGAGCAGATTATTCAATTTCCATGTATTTATATGGTTTTGAGTGAATTTCTAAGTGTTGACTTAGAATTTGATTGCCCTGGCATCAGAGAAACTGTTTGTTATAATTTCAGTTATTTTGCATTTGCTGAGGAGTGTTTTCATATCTAGTTTTGTGATCGATTATAGAGTATGTGCCATGTGGCAATGAGAAAAAATGTATAGTCTGTTGTTTTTGGGTGGTGAGTTCCATAGATAGCTATCAGGGCCATTTGATTTCATGCTGAGTTTAGATCCTGAATATCTTTGTTAATTTTCTGTCTCAATCATCTAATATTTTCATTGGGGTGTTAAAGTCTCATCTTATGAGGCCAGCATTGTCCCAAAACCAAAACCTGGCAGAGATACAACAACAAAAAAAGAAAACTTCAGATCAATAACTTTGATGAACATCGATGCAAAAATCCTCAACAAAATACTGGAAATCCAAATCCAGCAGCACACCGAAAAGCTTATTCACCACCATCAGGTAGGCTTCATCTCTGGGATGCAAGGTTTGTTCAATACACACAAATCAATAAATGGGTTTTATTGCATAAACAGATCTAAAGACGAAAAACACATAATTGTCTCAATAGCTGCAGAAAAGGCTTTTGATAAAATTCAACATCCATTCATGTTAAAAATTCTCAATAAACTGGATACTGAAGGAATATACCTCAAAATAATAAGAGCTGTATAAGACAAACCCATAGACAACATCATACTGAATAGGTAAAAGCTGGAAGCATTTACCTTGAACACTGGCACAAGACAAGGATACCGTCTCTCACCACTCCTATTCAACATGGTATTAGAAGTTCTGGCCAGAGAAATCAGGAAGAAAAAGAAAGTTCATCTGAATAGAAAGAGAGGAAGTTAAACCATCCTTCTTTGCAGATGACATGCTCGTGTATCTAGAAAACTCTACAGTCTCGGCCTAAAAGCTTCTTAAGCTGATAAACAACCTCAGCAAGGTCTCGGGGTAGAAAATCAATATGCAAATATCACTAGCATTTCTACACACCACAGCAGTCAAGCCAAGAGCTATCTTGCAAGTGAACCTCCGTTTACAATTGTCAGAAAAATAATAATAAAATACTTAGGAATACAGCTAACTAGGGAGGTGAAAGATCTCTACAAGAACTGCAAACCACTGCTCAAAGACATCAGAGATGACACAAACATATGGAAAAACATTTCATGGTCATGGATAGGAAGAATAAATATTGTTAAAGTGTCCGTTCTGCCCAAAGCAATTTATAGTTTCAATGCTATTCCTATTGAACTACCACTGAAATTCTTCACAGAACTAGAGAAAACTGTTTTAAAATTCATACGGAACCATAAAAGAGACTGATTAGCCAAGACAACCCTAAGCAAAAAGAGCAAAGCTTGAGGTATCATGGTACTCAACTTCAAACTATACTACAGTGCTACACTAACCAAAAGAGCATGGTACTGGTACAGAAACAGACACATAGACCAATGGAACAGAATAGAGAACCCATAAATAAGACTGCACATCTACAACTATAGGTTCTTCAACAAACCCAACAAAGACAAGCAATGGAGAAAGAATTCCCTATTCAATAAATGGTACTGGGAGAACTGGCTGGCTGTATGCAGAAGATTGAAACTGGACTCTTTCCTTACACCATGTACAAAAATCAACTCAAGATGGATTAAAGACTTAGATGTAAAACTCAGAACTGTAGAAATCCTGGAAGACAACCTAGTTAATACCATTCATAACATAGGCACAAGCAAAGATTTCATGAGAAAGACATTAAAAGAAATTGAAACAAAAGCAAAAATTGACAAATGGGACTTAATTAAACTAAAAATTCTAGGCCAGCATGGTGGCTCATGCCTGTTATCTCAGAACTTTTGGAAGTTGAGGCAGGGAAATCACGTGAGATCAGCAGTTTGAGACCATTCTGGGCAACATAGTGAAACCCTGTCTGTACAAAAAATACAAAAATTAGCCAGGCATGATGGTATGTAACTGTAGTCCCAGCTACTTGGGAGATTGAGGTGGGAGGATCACTTGAGCCCCTGAGGTGGAGGTTGCAGTGAGCTAAGATTGCACCTTTGCACTCCAGCCTGGGCAACAGAGTGAGACCCTGTCTAAATAAATAAATAGCTGCTGCACTGAAAAACGAACTGTCAACAGATTAAGCAGACAACGTACAGAGTGGAGAAAATTGTTGCAAACTCTGTATCCAACAAAGGTCTAATATTCAGTATCTCTAAGGAACTTAAACAAATTTACAAGAAAAAAGCAAACAATCCTGTTAAAAATAGGCAAAGAACATGAACTGACACTTTTCAGAAGCAGGCAAGCATGCAACCAACAATCATATGGAAAAAAGCTCAATATAACTGATCATTAGAGAAATGAAAATCAAAACCCCAATGAGATACCATCTAACACCAGTCAGAATGAGTATTATTAAAAAGTCAAAAAACAACAGATGCTGGTGAGGTTGTGGAGAAAAAGAAATGCTTTTATACTGTCGGTGGGAGTGTAAATTAGTTAAGCCATTGTGGAAGACAGTGTGGCGATTCCTCAATGATCCATGATCAATGATCAATGATTCAAAGACAGAAATAACCATTCAACCCGGGAATCCTATTACTGGTACATACCTAAAGGAATATAAACCACTCTGTGATAAAAATGCATGTGTGCAAATGTAAATTATTCACAATAGCAAAGACATGGAATCAACCTAAATGCTCTTCAATGATTGACTGGATAAAGAAAATGTGGTGCATGTACACTATGGAATATCATAATGCCATAAAAAGATTGAGATCATGTCCGTTGCAGGCACATGGACGGAGCTGAAAGCCATTATCCTTAGCAAACCAACACAGGAATAGAGAACCAAATACCGCATGTTCTCACTTATACGTGGCAGCTAAATGATGAGAACACATGAACACATAGAGGAGAACACCACACACTGGGACCTTCTGGATGATGGAGGATGTGAGGAGGGAGAGGATCAGGAAAAATAACTCTAAGGGGTACTAGGCTTACTATCTGGGTAATGAAATAATCTGTACAAGTTTACATATGTAACCAACCTGCACTTGTACCCCAGAAAGTAAAAAAAAAAGTTTACAAAAATTCTGTTTTTTTCTTTGCTTTCAGACCCTTTCTTCATTTTCTAATGATTTATTGTTTTTAAAAATTGGAAATCATATTTCTAACTAATGATGATACCTTTTTGTTTTGTTTCTCCTTTTAGAAATTATATTGGTCTTGTTTAATAGATGTACTAATGTCTTTAATATTCCCTTAATTATCAAGAAGAAAGCTTTGTGTTATGTTTTCCAACTCTAGCCAATTCTCTTTAGTTATCTGGGCATTTTTTTTGCCACGATTTAGGCTTTTCAGAAATATACGATGATTCATGGTTTTCCATTTATTTTTCTTAATGTGACAAGAATAAATCTGCTCTACATTTTACCTGAAATTTATATTTCTGTAGGCACAATTCCTGTTTTATTTTCTGCCTGAAATTCTCTATTTTTATTTGCTATATATCTCATTTTAAAACTGTTTCCTTTATTGTTTCCATCTAACATGGATTTTAAGTTCCTTGATTTTTTTTCTGTGTTTGTCTCTGCAGATCTCTCTTTCCCTGTCTTGACACATTTTTTTTTTTTTTTTTTGGCTCTTGTATTTCACATAGCCAAATTGTGTTTTCTTGCTATTTCATTTGTGGTTAATGCTTTCCATTACAAGTGTGTATTTATTTTATTGTGGGCTATGTAAATGCTATTTCCTTGTCTCACTTTGAGTCTTGTGATGGTGACTGAGTGTTATAAAGTCTACTTTTCCATTGCTTGATACAGTAGTGCTGATGAGTGGGAAAGCTCAGCTGTGAATGGTGGACTTTGAACTCCATTTTTCCCTTGGATTTTACTAAAACTATAACAGCATCTTCCATTGAAATATTCTATGGGATACAAGCTTACTTTTAATTATTCTTAGGAAATAATTAGCCCCAGGCTGCAAGTTGTTGTTATTTAGGTTTTTTTTTCCCCTACAAATTACCTTTTCTTTACTTGAAATTACAAATTACCTTTTCTTTACTCTCTTCATTAGAGAAAAAATAAGAAACTTTTTTTTTTCTGGGAGGAGGGTTGCCTCTGACATCTGCTTGTGCAAAGGTCTAGGTTATGGTGCATAACCTCAAGGTTAGCATATGTTACCCTCCCTATCACCTTTACAGGAAGGTTTTTTCCTATCTCCATGTAACAAGGGAAAAAACAGTAGTTGGGTGGTTAATCAAACTACCCAAGGTAATTTGCAAACATTGCAAACATATGAAGTGGGAATACCTACTGGACCTAAAGTCTATAATCCAGAGTTAGTGCTTGTTTTCTGCTTTTTTTTTTTTTTTTTCACTTTGATACTTCTAAATTTGTAATTCATTCTGAAGAGGTAACTGGCTTTCTCAAAGTGTTTTTCAGAAAGGGCAGGTAGGATTAAAGCGAATGTTTTCTTATTCCCAAACCAAGTTTATTTCACGGTTTCTCAAACAACTTTAAACAACCCAGATCACAGCTGAGGCAGGGGCATGGAAAAGGAGGGTGGCATTAAAAATCCATTACAGAAAATCAGTTGAAGTCTCTTTACACTTTGGAATCAAGTAAGGTTTAAATGCCTGGTCACAAAGTCAAACATTTTCAGATCCATAAACTTCAAGCCAGCCTGTGCATGCTATTTTACTACAACTATAATAGGAACTGTAACAGATGGGTTGAAATGTTGATGACCAAGGATGGTAGATCCAGTTATCCCTAAGAAATATGATTTAAGAAGTATCTTGATAAAGACAGAAAGACGAACTGAACGAAAACAGCTGCAATTTCAAAACAAAATAACAACTCAAATATGCCCTCTATTTGATGTGTATTCTCTTGACAATATAACTGTTCACAGAAGAAATGTGTGTGTGTGTGTGTGTGTGTGTGTGTGTGTATAATCTGCAGACTTGAGACACTGTTTGCCCAAAGAACAGTATCAGCAGTTACTTTTCTTAAGAAATTGAATGGTAAGGATTAATTGTTCTTGATGTTATCTTCATTCTAATGCTTCTTAGTTCTACAATCTCTTAGACACACACATAACAAATTGGCTAACTTTATTGTTAGCATATGGTTAAAGAGTGACTTTTCATGAGGATGAGTTAATTTATGCGTGCACCTGGTAAAAGCAGCTAGAGAATCTTTTGTCTAACCAAAAATGTTGGCTAGCCTAACGGAAATGGAAAATAATGTTCGACATTATTTTGGAAATCAAGACTAATATTACTAGGAGGTAACTTAATCAGAACCTTAGCATAGAAGGAAAAATTTAGCTACTTAAATACTGCGGGTAAAAAAAAAAAAAAAAAAAAAAAAAAAAATCTTTTATTCATTGCCAGGCTTTAACTGAATAAAATGGTCAGATCTTGCCAAGGAAATTTGCCAGACTCCAAGGTCTGACTCCATCAAAGGCACATCTATATCATTTTAATTGATGGCCTCCATAAACAGATAGTAGAGAATCATCTTTTTTACTGTATATTATTTTATGAGCCAATGCACCTGACCTTGGTTCAGGCACACTATATCAGACTTTGAGATACAAGGACAAACTTGCAAAGTAATCCTGTCTGCAAACTACCCATAGGGCATCTTTGAGCTTTAGGTATCATGGTATCATTGAGCTTTTTGGATTCCTTATACACTGACTTGATTCTGAAGTTTACCTTTTGGTTAGAAAACCCAATAAAAGGTAAAGTGTCATTGTAATGGCTAACTATGGATGAAAACAATTCTATTTGGAGGTTTCTTAGCTGAGTCAACAACTGTCAAAAAGTTTCAGTCCAAAAATAAATAATTTAAAGTGGAAGGGGAGGCATAAAATGAATAGAAAATGTAAGAAAATGTTATGCTCACACATTACCCAGGAGACAGGAAGTCTTGAAAAAGTTTTCTATCTGTCTGAAATGTATAAAATGCTAAGGATCTTTTACCCACTCCTCTTAGAACCTCTGCAGTGCCATTCTCCAAGTTAACATTTCAGATCTCTCTATGGAATTACACCGTAGAGTTTTTATATTTGGTCTTACCTTTGCTAGAATTATATAAAAGCTAGGAAAAGTTGCCCTATATTGAAAAAGGAAAGAATATTGTTAATTGAAGAGCAACTTTTAAAATTTTTCTTGTTTTTTGATGCCTGGAATGGATTGATGGCTAGTGGTTGAAAGAGATGTTCAAATATCCCCCTAACAAAATGTGGTGATGACATTTGCATAATTATTTTGCTTTTATAATGATTGCCTCAACCTAAAATATCTAAAATAGCAAACAAAAACAAACGAAACAAAATTCTTGACTTCAGTTAACAGATAATTTGTTTCTTCACATAAATCCAGGGTTTTTAAAATCTTTTGTTTTTCACAAAGTATATGCTGTTCTTGCAAAGTCTTTTCTGCACTAATAACTCAAAGCACTGAATCTTACTTGGCATACTGTTTTTAGCTGATATAGTATCTTAAATTTATTAGGAAGAAAGAATGCACACATTATGTCTCATCACTTGCAGGACTCTTGGGCGCCACAGAATTTAATAAAACTGGGAATATTCATTTTGTAAACTTAACATAATACCTACTTGAAAACATACTTTTATATTGTGTTTTGATGTATGAAATAAGATTGTTGCTGTACATGCTTATTTTTATTTTTTGAAACAGAGTCTCACTCTGTCACATAGGCTGGATAGCAATAGCTTGATCTCTGCTCACTGCAACCTCCACCTACCAGGTTCGAGCAATTCTCCTGCCTCGGCCTTCTGAGTAGCTAGGATTACAGGCGCACACCACCACACCCAGATAGTTTTTATATTTGTAGTAGAGATGATGTTTCACCATTTGGTCAGGCTGGTCTCAACTCCTGACCTCAGGTGATCCACCTGCCTCAGACTCCCAAAGTGCTGGGATTACAGGTGTGAGGCACTGCGCCAGACCAAGAACCACTTATTTAAAGAATAACTGTAGTTCTCCAGCCCATGGCCTCCTCTGAGGCTCCCCACTTCAACTGTCACAGGCTCTGTCCCTCTTGGTCACTGGTAGGCATGGTCACTCACCTGAGGAGAGGCCAGACAAGAGGAACCACAGTGGAGGGAAGGGGAATAATGGCTTGTGGGAGCTTAAAAATAAAATGGTAGGCATGACTGAAGACCAGGTAAGCAAGATTGACATTAATAAACATTAAAGCTTTTCTACAGTGTATTTTAACCAGGTTTTACTGTTTAAAAAATTGTATTGCAAGAAAGAAGAAGGAAAGTGATAATCAACCAGGGACTCACACACAGCACACCAAAATTCTTTATCTCAACACAATGTCAGGTTTTAATTTATATTAGAGTATAATCAAGACCCTCTTCAAGATTTTTCCCAATGATTGGCAGGAATGGAGAGGACTTTTAAATTTTAGTTTAGAAAGATGAGACATTCTACTGCTCAACAGGGAGGCATGACACCTGCACTAAAAGTTATTATCAAATAAAAAAGATATTTTTGATGTGTTACTCCCTTGAACAAGCTTCACGAGTCTTTTACAGATCTTCAATGTCCCACCTCCTTTGTTCTTCAGAACAAATATTGTAACTTCCTTTGTTCCTTTGTTTTTACATATAAATATTGTCTCCTTTCAAAGGCATAGTTGACCTTTCAAATATATGTTATCAATGTACCTTTTAAGTAGCTTAAAGTTTGGTAACTATGCCACAAGTTTTTTTTCCCATCCACTTGGAATATCTATATATTATTTAAAGGTGGTTTTCATCATAAGCTGTAACTTTTTAAACTAAAATACTTCAGATATAAAATCTTATTCTTCTCTCATCTAAGCTAAATGATTTGAATATGAAAAGAACCCACAATTTATAATGCTGGTGATTATATTTTTGTACCTTAGAAAGAATAAGCAAGAAAACAAATAGTATTAGGGATATGAGTTTAATAAATATGGAATAACCTGAACATTAGAACAAATATACTTTCATAAATCATTTTGCAAAAAATAAAATAAATCCTTTGAAAATATTTTGTTTTTAATTGGAATCCTGTGAACGTTTATATTACATATGATCTCAATTTAAAATTGCTATAATTGAGCAAATGTGATTTTCAGAAACTAAAGAACCTACACACAGGATTTGGAGATATGTTAGAAAATTTTCTCCAAAATCATGCAAAAGAACACAGACATTAAAAAGAAATCTGTGATTAGCCAAAGACAGAGCTGTAACTAGAGAAATAGACAGAATTATAGGTACAAATGCTAATATTCAGATACAGAATTTTGAAATTATAAGGAACTAATAAATTAAAGGACCACACAAATGAAAAAGTAATAAAACTGTAAGAGAAGGAACTAATCCTGAACTGAATGAAAAAAGGAGAGAAAGCGGGTAAAAATTTCATACCCATATATTTCAGAAAAAAAAATTGCCTAAGTAGAAACATACTGATTAAATCTTAAATATTTTTGCACAGAAAAAAATAATGTGAGCATTCAGGCATTAAAACAAATAAAACAGATGACGTAACTCCTTTCACCACTCTCCCAGCCCCTTGAAAATAATCTGGGCAGCAGTCTTGTTAACAATAAAAAATATTTCAGGAGAATAAAATAGATTCAATATTTGTTGTTACAAAATTGTTATTACAAGTTTGTTGTTATAAATTTGTAAACTAAACATACTAATGTTTATATAAAAGGACAAATTAAAAGGCAATTGTTCTCATGTAGGTTTTCTTTTTATTTTTTGGTAAGTTGCATTGTAGTACACCTACCAGTCAACAAAACATCAATGACTTATCATAAAAATAACATGTTTATTTTCCATTCATACAAAAAATAAAATATAATCAACATCTCAAAACTCCTCTTTATACATCAACCTGACCACAGGCCTGTTTGTCATTCCTTCAGGGCAACAGTATCATGATTTTTATTGTAATATTTCGTTTCATTTTCTTCATCATTTACTACCTGTGGTTATACCATCCATTTGCATTTTAAAAACCATTGTTTCCTTTTTTCCTCCTACTTTTGCATTTTAAATAAATGGAGTCATGGATTATTGTGTTGGTAAATTTATATATCTTGTTTTTGTTTTACTCTAGTTTGTGTACAAGGTTTTAATGGATAATATGCCATAATTTATCCATTTGGCTGTGAATGGGCATTTTAGTTGCTTTCTTTTTCGCTATTGTAAGTAACATATCTTGTATAATTTTTTCTGGTATGCACAAACACTTATTTCTGTAGGGTAGGTAACAAGTAGAATTGTCAAGACATACTACACAATATTCTCAATTTTGCTAGATAATTTTTGATTTCCTGTCCGGATTACTCAGGGAGTTGAGCACCTTTTTATTTATGTATTTATTTATTTATTTATTTATTTATTTATTTATTTATTTATTTATTTTTGAGACAAAGTCTTGCTCTTGTCCTCCAGGTTGGAGTGCAATGGTGTGATCTCAGCTCACTGCAACCTCTGCCTCCCGGGTTCCAGCGATTCTCCTGCCTCAGTCCCCTGAGTAGCTAGGATTACAGGTGCCTGCCACCATGCCCGGCTAATTTTTGTATTTTTAGTAGAGACGGGCTTTCACCATGTTGGCCAGGCTGGTCTAGAACTCCTGACCTCAGGTGATCCACCTGCCTTGGCCTCCCAAAGTGCTGGGATTACAGACATGAGCCACCGCGTATACATTTATGTGTATTTATATATTATAACACAGAGTTGCGGGCTCTGTGTTTCAGGAAACTCAAGTGTGGTCATTTGAATTTCTTCACTTTGTGAAAATTGCAGTCAAGTCTTTGGTGCATTGTTGTACTGGATTGTATGCCCTTTACATGGAGTTAAGACTAAAAAAAATTACACTGAATGAAACCCTTTGTTTATTTCCTGAGTTACAAATACCTACTCCCACTCTATGATACATCAGTATATTCTGTTGATGGAGTGTTTGATGACTAGAGGATTTTAATTTTAGTTATCTAATTTAACAAACTTTTTATTGGAAGTGATTGTAACTTTTTCTTTCAAATTTTATTGTACTCTAATTCTAAAGTAATAATCTAATATTTATAAACATAATTCAACTGGAATATATTTTATATTTATGATATGAAGTATGGCTCCAATTTTATTCTCATCTATGTGTGCAGGAACTGCCCAATTTGTTTACTGAAAAAACTGTTCCTTCTCCACTACCATCTTTTTAATTATTGTATGTTCGTATATCTATGGTTCTGTTTCTATACTCTCTTTTTTATTCATTTAATCTAGCTAAGCTTGCAATCTTACCACAGCAATTTCCATAATTTTAGCTTTATAAATCTCCACAACATTTTTATTTTCAAGATTGTCTGGGACATTCTTAGTCCTTTACATTTCTGTATGAATTTCAGATTCAGCTTGCCATTCTGAACATGACACACACATACACACACACACACTCCACCTCACCACCTCAATAGACACTCCTGTTAACAAAGGATTGAGATTGCAGTTTTTGTGAATTATGCACTGAATCTATAAATGGTATGTAGAGAACTGACATCTTTACAACCATGAACTTTTGAATATAGGAATCTAGTATATATCTCTGTTTTTACACTTAACGTCTGGGCCTTGACATATTTAATGCTTTTTAAATGTTTTTGTTGTGTCTTTATTTTAAGATAACACACATATTTACTGTGTTTTGCTGAAGTTTATTATGGCATATCAAATTTATGTTCAGTAAATTTGCTGAACTCTCTTAATTTTAATAATGTATCTAAGATGATTTGGCTTTTTTACTGGCACAATTGTAGCATCTGTGAAATAATGTTTAATTCATTAATTTTAAACATTTCCTTTTAAAAAATTATGGATTTATAGCCTTAAATGTGTATATATTATGTTCTAGATATTTGGATGCATCCTACCTTGCTTAATACACAGTATGTTTATTATCGTACAGATAAATTTTTTAAATTTTTTATTTTGATCTCTTTGAGCAGTGGTTTACTAGAAATACATTTCTCAACATTCAAGGATATAGATATTTCTACAGATCTTCATTCCTGATTTCAAGTATTGCTTTGAATCAGACAATATATTGACTGTTTTGATATTTGGTAACATTTGCTTTATGACCCAATAGACACTAATTTTAGTTAATGTTACACATATGCTTGTAAAGCATGCATATCCTATGGCAGTTTGTGAATTATATGGTTCAAATCTATAACCTATTTTTTTTTTTTTTGGTCAGGTAGTTTTATAAATTACTAAGAAATGTGTCTTAAAATCTCTCACTATAATGTAAGGCATGTACAGTTTTGTTTTTCCTTGTAGTGCTTTTCTATTTAGCTTACTGGCTGGATAAAAGTTACAGATTGTTTTATCTATCTTGATCAAATGAAGCTTTTATTATCATAAACAGGTCTTCTTTATCTCTAGTAATACTTTATTTTGTATTAAAATCTATTTTGCCTATTTTAATAAAATTATTTTGCTAACTTTGATGTTTAAATAATTGTCAGTTTTCATCCTTTTTTTTGAAGCTTTCTGAATGTTTATGCTTGATGTGCCTCGTATGAACAACATATTATAATTTTTTCTTTTTCTTGTTGACTTCTTTTATTTTTTTAAGCTGACATTTTATTATTGAGAAAGAAAAATATACAAGATGTTGGGAAACAATTTGTTTGCTTCTACCATAAAGATTTTAATATATTTTTTGAAAAACATTATGTTTATAATGTATCATAAAAATACTTACATTTCTTTAAAAGATAAAGCGAAAGTTAAGTAAAAATGGTAGCACTATTTAATATTACTCAAAAATTATGGCCTGTACATATCTATGAATTTTAGTCTTTTACAGATAACTAATGCCTTTAAAAATAAATTACAGTAAGATTAAAATATTGTCTAAAGTAAGAATTTTAGTGAAATTTTATAAAATAGCATACTCCATTGATCATCTCCACAGGAACATTAAATTGAACAACTTTTTATGTTTAAAAAAAAACACACTTTCACAAGAGCTAAGTAAACCAGGTGAGAGATCACAGTACCTGGTTTTAGCATAATAACAAGAAAAGACACATTGAAGAGGGTAGAAGGAGCACTGTCACATTACCTACACAACCCTTCACCTAACCACAGGCAGCAGAGTGTGGAGAAATAATCTGTTAACTTGGGGAAGGGGGAGGAAAGTGTGCATGAGACTTTGCCTTGGAACTGGTCCTGCCTCAACAGTGTGAGGATGTACTTGCATCCCCTGATTCCAGGCCGGTGCCCATGGACAGATTTCCCAGACTCACCTATGACAAAAGTAAATTTGTTGCCCCAGAAGGATGAACCTGAATCCTAGCTGACTTCCCTGATAGCTGTCGAAAGTGGCCTTAGGCTCCGAATACCTTTCACTGGCAGGCAGGCTATAGCGACTATGGCCTTTGAGTGAGCTTCAGTGCTGTTGTGTTCTGGGAGGCCACGAGATTTGACTGCATCCCAGCTAGGTACCAGCTGTGCTAGACACAGGAAAGCCCACTACACTTATCTCCTGACTCCAGGTAGCATAGTGCAGAGAAACTTGAGGGGAAGGAAAGGGAAGAGAGTGATGGACTTTGCATGCTAACCCAGAGAACTCTCCTTGAACTTACCCATGTCCTTCAGGCATGAAGACCTCAGAGTATGCTGTAGAGTCTCAGCAAACAGGGAATTAGGCTGCCCTATAGTGCTGACATGACTGTATGACTTCAGGCTTAGGGATCAAAAATGTAGAAAAGCGAGCACTGCTGGAGAACATGGAGGGGCTGTACTTGGCTGTGGATGAAATTGGAGATGGAGGGGTGATCCTAGAGAGTGATCCCCAGCAGGTGGTACACCGGGTGGCTTTAAGGAGTGAAGATGTCCCCCTTACGGAGCAGAGCGTGTCTCAGGTGCTGCAGTCAGCCAAAGAACAGATCAAGGGGTCACTCCTTCGGTGAAGACCCCACTGTTCCTGGCTCTTCATCCTCTTCAAAAAATTCGCATGTCTGCCGTGAATTTTCATCTAGTTCCCAATCGATGCTCTCAGGGTCATCTCGGGGATCACAGGGATCCTTAAATCTCCATTCTGTTTGTGGTTGCCCCCCCCAACCTCCCCTACACCCTTCCTATTCTTTATCATTCTTCTTGCAGTTCTGGGAGTAAAGCTCCCAGCATATTAAATAATAGGGCAGGGGAAGCACCCTCTTTCTTTCTAGACTGGATTATGCTCACATGCTCCCCTGCCCTGACATTTTTGTAAATTCTGTGCTCTTTGCTTTAGCTACACTTCATATTAAAGTAAGAGAAAGAAAAAAAAAGTTTATAAAAATCTAAATGGAGGAGGCAACGTATTATTTTCAGATAATTGTTTATTAACTTCAAGAGAGACAGATGAACAGTTGACCAATTATACCTGCTGAAGCAATAATTATATCATTAATTTTTGCCTATTAATTCAGACTTCTAAGAATTCAATTTTAGTGTTTTATTTTTTATCTAAAATTATTATTTCTTTTGAAATAATTGATAGCTAACATCGATTAAGTATTGCTATATTGGGGTTTGGTTAAGCACTTTATATGAGTAATTTCGTAAGTAGATATTATTATCTATCATTGACACATTTTTAGTGAGTTTAAAAAAACTTCTTGTTCATATAGTTTTCCACTCAGATTTTGAACATCCCAAATTCAAAATCCTACCTTAATAATTCTGTTTTCCTATCTCCAATAGATTAAAAATAAATTATTTCTTTCACATGATAGATTTAAAGCCCAAATTTTATTAAATGTAATTGAAACTGATCAGAATAAATTTAACATTATCTTTTAATTGAAGTATGACTCATTTACAATTTTTTATATTTACCTCAGTTCTGTTTCTTACCATAGATGAATAAGGTATTGTTTTTGATGTGAAATATTAAAGGAATAATGTGAAATGCCATCTTAGAAAAGAACTGCTTGTCCTCATCTAGTTAATACAGAAACTTGAAATTATCATGAGTTTAAACAGAGGCAAAATACTTTGTAAAGTTGTCTGTCCACACTAAAGCTGTGAAGGAATTGTCAAAACCTGTGATGCTTAATTTGAATTGCTCATGTTGAGTGTCCACTGTAGTGATGTGAATGTTCCTTCAGTATTCCTACTTCTGATCATTGTCTGTGAAAGCAGTTTCAGTTTCTATCTAGAACAGAAAGTGCAAGTGATAGATATGGCCTAGCGAAACCTGAAGAGCTTAGCCAGAAAACTAAAGTCTTCCATTTTATTTTTGATAGTTTATTTCAGAAATAATATTTTAGGCCTGTTGTTTTAATAAAATTGACAGCAATAATCTCAAGACTAACTCTGATCTTTGCCATAGACTAGTGTGATATTATAGTAAAATGATGATCTGATTTTATCCTCAAGGCTTCCAGCCACTTCTGTTATCCATGATCGGTCCAAAGCCTTTAATTACAGAATATTAAGACAATTTCAATCTGTAATAAAAGGAAAACTTTTGTACACAAGCTGAATTCTGATGGTGCTTGTTTGCTGCATTTGGTAGGCAAGACCATCACTTCTTTTTAACTCCAGAATCATTTTTCTCTCCAGAGCCCTCTTTCAATTGAGCATAGATGTACTTGCCTCCTTCTTTCTATTTGATTTTTCTTTGTCAGCATTAACACATAAAATATCTTAATTATGGAATTCCAACATTGGTTTTAGTGACACATCTTTTATAGTGGACCAAAGATCTCTTCCACATGTTTTTCTGTTCAGTGCCAATTTAGGCATAGCCTTTAATTTTTGTATGCTTTGAATTCAATCTAAGTCATGAGATGATGTACTGAATAAATCCTGGTACATTGAGGCATGTAATGTGATGATACAATGATATGACATGGTATGATATGATATGACATAATTAGTTCATGAAATAATATGATATAGTGTGGCTGTTAGTACCTGACCATGTAAAAGAATCAACACAGATAATTGTTCTAAACATCTCAAGATCTCTGGCTTCCACATGTCTTAACAATAAAAATTCAACATTTTTGATTCTCTTCTAAAGTGGTAATACTATAATAGCTGCAGCCCTTCTACTTCTTCCCAGGTTGGATGATGTTCGTAATCTAAATACTTTTCATTTTTCTTCCTCTTAGTTTGTCTTAATAATTGAAACCAATTTAAAAACTGTATGTTTGTTCTTTAATCATATACAATTTATCAGAACAGCTTATGGAAATTTCTTTCTGGAATATTTGCTAGTGTACCTAATAGTAATTTTAATAATGCCTTATGAAGATATTCTCTACACATAACAGATATATGATAAATGGCTGGCACACTGTCAAACTTAACTACTTTAACATTTACTTTTAATATGAAAATTGGCATCTTGAAATAGATTAGCAATCACAGATTCAATATCCTCACCCTAATCTTATAATTAAATCTGACTCAATATGGTTACAATAGTCATAGATGAAAAAAATATATTAAGACCTTTAGCTAGTTTGTGTCACCAGGGTTTCAATTGACCTAGTTGGTCCCAATAGCAAATTATTATTTTCAAGTTTTGTATCACAATGGGAAAAATTTCTGACTTCAGTTTCCTATGTTTCTTGAGATAATGTGTTAGTCCATTTTCACACTGCTGATAAAGACATTCCCGAGACTGGGTAATTTAAAAAAAGAAGTTTAATGGACTCCCAGTTTCACGTGGCTGGGGAGGCCTGGCAATTATGGTGGAAGACAAAAGGCAAGTCTTACATGGTGTCAGGCAAGAGAGAATCAAGAGTCAAGATTATAAAACCCTCGGATCTTGTGAGGCTTATTCACTACCACAAGAACAGTATGGGGGAAGCTGCCCCCATGATTCAGTATCTCCCACCAGGGCCCTCCCACAACACGTGAGAATTATGGTAGCTACAATTGAAGATGAGATTTGGGTGGGGACACAGCCAAACCGTAGCAGATCATGTTAAATATTTTTGGTCAGTCTTTTTCCTTTTTTCTACTATGTCGGTAATGGTATTTCATTTTATATATGTGTAGAATATTATTAACATATTTCATATATAACATACATAATTTTTAAAACTTAGAAAAATTTCAGATTTACAGAATTATTACAAAGATAGTGTTCCCATATACTCTATGCCCTGTTTCTCCAGTATTGATGCCTTAAGTTAGTTTTGTACCTTTACCACAATTAATGAACCTATACTGATACATTATTGTTAACTAAAGCTCACACATTCATTACTCCTGTATCCTCAGTATTCCCTCAGGTTCTTTTTATCTTCCAAAATCCCACACAGGTTACCAAATTACATTTAATATTCATGTATCCTTTAACTACTCTATCTATATTTGTTTCCTAGGGCTGCTAAAACAAATAACTATCTGTTGGGTGGCTGAAAACAACAGAAATGTATTCTATCACAGTTCCAGAGCTTACAAGTCCAAAAACAAGGTGTGAGCAGTACCATATTCTCTCTGAAGGTTCTAGGGGAAAATCTGTTCCATTTCTTTCTCTTATTTTTAGGTTTTGCCTGCATTTGTTAGTGTTTCTTCAAGTTGGTGTTTAATATACCTCAGTGTACATGAAATATTTTTGGTCAGTCTATTTTCTAATATATTCATACTGGTATTTCATTTTATATCTGAAATATATATAAATGGATGCAGCATTCTAATCTCTCTTCTGCTGTAACATGACATTCTCTCATTTGTCTATTTCTCTTCTTGTTATAAGGATACCTATCAGATTATATTTTTCTGTAGTGTACTAAGTTGGAAACTTAGGTTATTTTATAACCTTCTTCTTTTCTGATATGTGATATGAATGTTATAAATTTCCCTCTAATGGCTGTGTTCTCACATCCTCCAAATCTTGATAACTTGTATTTTTATTACCATTCATTTGAAAATACTTTTTAATTTCTTTTTACCTCTGTGTTATTTAGAAATATGTTGTGTAATCTTCAAATATTTGGTTTGTCTCTAGCTATCTATCTCTCTGCTGTTAATTTCTAGTTTAATTTTGTTGTGGTCTAAGAACATATTCTATATAATATCTATTCTTTCAAATTTGGTAAGATATGTATTAAGGCCCAAATGTGGCTTTAATAAATGTCCCATGAGAGCTTCAGGTGGGTATGTTTTTTGTTATTGTTGGATGTGGTAGTGGCTAGATGTCAATTAGATTTAATTTTTAAAAAATACTGTACAGATCCGCTATATTCTACTGATTTTAGCTTAATGGATTTATCAATTACTGAAAGAAAAATGTTAAAGTTCCAACTATAGCAGATTTGTCTATGTCATCTATCAGTTTTATCAGTTTTTGCCTCATTTGTTTTAATACTCTATGGTTAGTTATATACACATATAGAATTATTACATCTTCCTGGATAATTGATCCCTTTATCTTTATATAATACCTGTCTTTGTCCCTAGTAATCTTTACTGATCTCAGCTGTCCTTGTCTAAAATTAATGCTGGTTTTTAAAATAGTGGTGGAATCATACAACTTTCTTCATCTTTTACTTTTGACTTTCATGAGTATTAACATTTAAAGTTGGCTTTTGTAAGCAAATTTAGCTGGATTGTTTCCCTCCTCTTATTCACAATACGTCATTTAATTGGCATATTTAGATTATTTACATTTAAAGTGATTGTTAATGTAGTTTTATTAATATCTACAATGTCTCTGTTTGCTATTGGTTTTATTTGTTTCTTCTCCCTTTTTTGTGCCTTCTCTACTTTTAATTGAATATTTTATATGATCCCATTCTATTTCCTCCTTTAGCATAAGTTATACTAAAGGATAATACCAGGGTATTAGTAATTACCCTAGATGTTGCAATGCACGTTTTAACCTAATTTATGTCTATCTTCAAATAACACTATACCAGTTCACAAATCAGTACCTCATACAGATAATTCCCATTTTCTCTCACCCCTCCCTTACAATATTGCTATCAATCATTTCACTTATTCTTATGCTATCATCACACAATGCATTGATACCATTATTGTATCACCAGTTATCTTTAGATTTTATTAAAATAATTAAAATAAAATGTTTTACTTTACTTTCATTTTTTCTCCCCTAAACTCTTTCTTTCTTTACATAGATCCAAGTTTCTGGCTTATGTCATTTTCCTTATGCTGAAAAAATATTTTAATATACCTTGCAGGACTGAAAAGATGTAAAAATGGGAGTAATGACTTCCAAACATTTTACATATTGAAGCTGAATTTGGAAGTCAGTAATTTAATTCTGAAGCAGATAATTTGCAGAATCTCTCTGTATCTTTAAAAGTTTTATATTTCTCCAGTTTATCTCAGTGTTTCTTTTTCTTGGTATATGCCTTTCTTACATGATCTTGCAAATATATCTATATCTACATCTATATCTATCTACATCTATATCTATATCTGTATATGTTGTTGTTTGTTTTGTTCTGTTTTTAGAGTCATTGTCTCATTCTGTTGCCCAGGCTGGAGTGCAGTGGCATGAACATGGCTCACTGCAGCCTTGGCCTCCAAGGTTCAAGTGATTCTCCTGTGTCAGTCTCCAAAATAGCTGGAACCACAATTGTGAGCCACTATGCCTGGCTAATTTTTAAAAAATTATTTGCAGATATGAGGTCTCCCTATATTGCTCAGGCTGGTCTCGAACTTCAGGGCTCAAGCAATCCTCCCACCTTGGTCTCCCATAGTGTTGTTATTAAAGGTATGAGCCATCACACCTGGTCTTATGTATCTGTTTTTATTGAAGAAAGAAGGACTGCGCTGGTTACTTTATTTATTGGCACCAATTTTTTCTGTTATTAGGTAGGTATTTTCTGTCCCAAGCTATTCTAGATGAATTAGAATATCTAACTGGGGCTCTATCAAAGGGTCATGGGTCAGTGGCATGGTGGCTCATGAACTTTCATTTTTTTAACTTATTTTCATTACATATTGAAAAAATATAGTTGTATATATTTATGGGTACAAAGTAATGTTATAATTTTTAAACATAATGCAGAATGATTAAATTAAGCTAATTAACAAATCCATCACCTCAGATATTTAACTTTTTTTGTGATGAGAACATTTGAAATTTACTCGTAAGTCTTCAAAAATTGAGAGGTTGGCCTTTACATTGAATCTCTTCAAATGCTAAAATGAGGAGATAATTATTCTAGTGATGCCAGTACCATATCAACAGTATTATTTTTTGAAGGTAGTTAATTGTATTTATTTTTTAAAAATCTCCTTGATATTTTTCTAAGTAATAAATGGCATTGTAATAAAATTCTGTCAACAGACGTCCAACTAATGGAACTGTTTTTATAGTGTTTTTTCAGTCCATACTCATACATTCAGTCACCTCTTTTAGGTTTCTCTTCCTTCAATTATTTTCTCTCCTACTAGTATTCAGGACTTCAAAAATTATGGTTCGAATGATCTGTTAACAAGCTTAATCTCTTTTTCAGCTTTTGGAAATGTGCTTATTCTCATCTCACCTCTGCCTCCAAACCTCCCCAAACGTCCCATTCCTATTTCCACGTCACTTCATTCTCTTTGCTTTCAGGGATTTTTCCACACTTTTATACTTTTTCTGTCATATTTTGCACAGAGTTGAGTTGAAAAGAAGCAAAAGGACTTTGTGTTTTTTCTGAGAATGTTTTGTGACTTTTGACAGGAATTCAAGTGATGTTATTTGACCACGTTTGGTATTATAATTAAGTCATGTTATATAGTTACAGCCAAAATTATCTGATCCCAAAGTTGGATAAGAAAGAAAATAATGATACTTGCTGGGACCTTGACTCTATGATATACTGCATTTCCTGTCTTCAAAAATATTAACATAGAATCACATATTCTATCTCCTGTTACTTGTTGTTTGTGCACATTTAGTTTTCTTCACTTAGGGCTGCAATCCTTAATGATACATGAAAGCAACGTGCACACATATATTACCTTTCTTCCTAGGTTGCAAGTTCTTGAGGTATTAGAACACACACTCTCCATATTTGCAAATAGTGCCAATTAAAAAAATTTAATATTAAAAAATTCCAATATAGATAACATTTCAAATGGCTATGAACAGAATTGAAGCATTAAAAGCAGCCTATTTAAATCTATACTCATGTGATCTGATCACATTAAGTTCTTAACACAAGCTCCTCTAAACAAAGATATTTTCTGCAGTATACACAGAGAGAAGTAATTCTAAATCACAAAGTTCTTATCCTACTACTATCAGATTTTCCTCAACAATTTTGCTCTTCCCCCAGTAACCCCTGCCCTTCTGTTTTCCCACCTCTGGTGCAGAGAGCAAGATGATTCCGTTGGGTTAACTTCATATAGACCAATATGCCTGACAATAGAGGTAATGTTCATGATGCCTCTTGGGCTCCAAATTTACTGCTGCTATCTTTAGTTATTTATCCTTATAGACAAAATTATAGAAGTTGTGATTTGCTTTCAGACATCATCTAAATGCATCTGATGTGCCCAATAGACACCTTTTTGGCTTCTTCCTGCTCTGGTCCTAGAACACAAAGCCTGGGACTTGCTCGTCCATTTCTCCCAGCTCTGTAACACAGTAATGTTTTCAATGACTCTTTTACTCCTAACAACCTATCAGAGAAACTGGGGCTCACTTGTTTTTAGCTTGCTTATTTCACTGTGTCTAAGGGAACAAGGTTGAATACCACCATAAGCTAAATTATTATGTCCAGATCTGGAAAATAAAAAGTTAAAATAGTCCCTTATTTATTTACTTAAAAAAAATAGCTTACTTAAAAAGAGGAGTATAAACATAATTTGGTGTGATTATACTTCTCCATTTGGCAAAATAATCAGAAACAACTTTCATTAAGAAATGTTTCATATTCCTATACTCATCAACCAAAATGAATAAATCAGAAATAATTTCAAATGTCTTTGAATACACATGCAAGCCTTAAAGAACTGAGTTACACACACACACACACACACACACACTCATACACATACACCTATTTTCTAATATGGCTCAGGGGCAGAAAATTTAGTCACAACACTAAAGGGCTAGCAGTGAAAGAGCTAAAAAGATTCAACACTCTGGCATGCACAGAAAAGGCTTAGATTTCTCTTTTCCTATGTTCTTTATTATATAGTGGCTTCTATTTCTTAGAACTAATGGCCTGTATAACTGGAATAATTGTAAAAACTTTGGCCTTCCTTATAGGTGAAGTTTTTCCCAGTGTGGACCTCTTGTCTTGATAAAAAGAGACTTCTGGATCATATATTCCCTTCCCCAGACCAGTTCTCCAGAAGGAGGTCATTTAGGGGTTAAGGCCAATAACTGTATTCATTAGTGGTCTTTCAGCAACATATTGCTCTCAGGAATATGTGGTAAAGGTAGTTTTCATTGCTATGTAATAAATTACTACAAATTTAGCAGCTGAAAATAGCATGCATTTATAATCTGGAAGTTTCCATGAATAATGAGTCTGGGAAGAAGTTATCTGGGTTTTCTGCTTAGGGTCTCACAGGATGCAGTAAAAGAATTGACTGGGCTGCTTTTTCATATCAAGGCTTGACTGAGGAAGAATTCACTTCCATGCTTATTCAGGTTTTTTTCAGAATTCCTTTCCTTTTAGCTATATGACTGAGGGCTCCAGCATTTTCCTGACTGGCTAAATACCACACTCAGATCCTAGGGGCTACCATAGTTTCTAGAGGCTTCCAGCAGTTGCTTGTCATGAAGGACTTCTTAACATGGTATTTACTTCATTAAACCAGCAGAGATAATCTCTCTCTTCAGTCTGCTTAGATAGAGTCATATAACATCATGCAATCAAGTAAGTGATATCTAGTAACTTTGCTTTGTAATATAACTCAGTCACGTGTCTGCCATTCCATCACCTTTGCCATGTGAGACTGGTTAGAAGCAAGCCATAGGCCCCACTCACCTGCAAGGGGAGGAATTATACAGAGTGTGAATATGAAAACACTTCAAGTGTTTGTCTGCCACCTCCTGGTTGGGTTGGCATCGTCAATATTGCATCCTGATTGTCTCTCTTTCCATCAGAAGTATTCCTAACATTTGCCGTACATCATCAATTTGAGGTGAATGTATGCATAAAACGTTATAATTTATGAGAGGGAGATGTCGAAAACCAGGATAAAAAATTGACAAAATCACACATGGAGAGTAACATTTCAAAATCGGGGCAAAATCATGTGGTTCGACTCAGATATTGGCAAGATGCTTCTTAGAGTAAAGACGTATCTGCATATCTAGTGCATTTTTTACCCTATCAGTAATCTATTTGGAAGCGAATTGGATTAGTTTTAAGGACCAGGGCAGCCTCAGTTAGAGGATGCACAGTTTATGTGTGCAAGCATTTGAACTGATGGATGATATATTGTGTAGTAATCAGCCTGTTTTTTGTTCTTTTACATAATGACAGCTGAATGGCACCAAGTCTTCAATGTTGTCATATATATTTATGATTTTAAATATAAATCCATACATGATGTATTTGGGAAAATAATATTCTTAAGAAATAAACAGATAAAATTAATCTGAAAAATACTATGTATACTTTCTATATTGAGAAGATGAGGAAAAAATGGAATGGATCACAAAGCTAAGCATCAAGGAAAAAGTTAGAAGACCTGTTTTTGGAACACTTTATCTCAAAGAATTAGATTTGTCAAGAGGCAAGAGGAAAACCACAGTTAGCAAGTTAGAAAAAAAAAGTCTTCAGAATTTTGTAGTGAACAAAAAGAAAAGCTCAGACTTTGAAAAAAGGACATCAGAAACTCAGGAAGATATAGGATCAACTTAAAAACAAATTTTGATCTTGTGGTCAAGACAAAAATTCTAGGCTAGTAAGAGAAAAGAGGATCCAACAATTCTTTTAACCTACGTATGGTAGAAGAAGAAAGGGACCAACTTGAGAAAGAGGTAAAAATTTTAAACATAGATAAACTTTCATAAAGAAGGCAGATATACAGTATGTAGAATTGAAATGTAACAAAGTTTCTGCTACATAAAAAGACAGTGGGCATATGCATGTTGATGCTGCTTTTAGTAAGAGACTTTCTTCATGGCCTTAGATATTCAGGTACACAAGTGTGTAAGGAAGCACACATGGAATATGCTGCTTCTTGTAGCTTTAGGATGCACAACAATTGCATTCCCAATTCAGTAATTTGTTGTGGTGAGTACCAGCTAGGAAATGTTGGACATTAAATGTTAAAATTCTTCAGATATGCTGGATGTAAAGGCTGAAGGAATTGAGAGCCAAAGATAGCAGCATTGCAAAAATAGAAGCAAATGGAAAAAAAACCCCACAGATTCCTGCTAATATTTTTAATGGTAAAATTAGCCAGGGGTGTCTATTATGGGAAATGCAATACTTTGGACATTGAAGAGTAGATGTTTAGAAATACGAGTTATCCTGTTAAAGAAAGAGAGAAACAGAGAAAGAGAAAGAAAAAGAGAGAGAAAGAGAGAATCTCTGGACAGAAACAATACGTATTCAATCTTGGAAGTAAAAGAAAGGTAAAATAAAAGTAGACATGAAAAGGGAAATTAGGCAACTTTTATATTTAGGGTCACACTAAGAAAAATGTTGCATGCATTTAGGACCATCCTGTTACGGGATCTCTGGGGTGTCATTTTTCTGGCTGGAAATTTCTGTGGCTGTGATGCCTGAGTTCTTGTCCTGCATCCAGGAAGAATGAAGTACACAAACAAGTGAAGGGTGAAGAAGATGAAGAAGGGTTTTATTTAGTGTTAGAACAGCTTAGAGGAGACTCACAGTGGGTAGCTCCTCTCCACAGGCAGGTCTTCCCATCGAGTGTTCAGCTACACTCAATAGAGAGTAGGCCCTCTGCTCTCAGCAGAGAGGATGCCCTGCGTCAATACTAAGGAAACTGACCTCAGCATCACATACTCCTACATTTTGTCAAAGGAAGGCAAGCTATACCAATAGTAAATTTCTCCCATCGGTATGAAAATATTAGCGTTACATTTTAGATATTTCATGATAAATTACTTCAAATTGAGGGTTTTTGTTTCTTTGTGTCTTTTAAGAGAAGGGGTCTTAATGTGTTGCCCAAGCTGGTCTTGAACTCCAGGCTCAGTTTTCTGAGTAGCTAGGATTTCAGGCGTGCATCACCACACCAGGCTCTGCGTAAATTCAGAAGAAAGTTGGGTACACAAGAGAAGCTGAACCTATTAAGATATTCTTCTTCTCCTTCCCTATGCCCTCTTATTTTCCTGGCCCCTCTCCTTGTCTCTCCTTCTCATTCTCCTCCTTTTTCCTTGTATGTCTCATCTTTTCCTGGGATGTACAAATAAGTGATATTCAATGTGTGTGATTGGCAGACACAATATAGGTCTAATAGCAACAAGTACTAAATTCTGACTTACATATTTTACTCAGAGAAGGGTATTTTGCTTATTTTTTAAACAACTGAAATAATGTTGTTTGGTTCTTGGATATTTCCAATGTAGTATTTGTAAACTAGATTGTGTAATTTTTCATTTTCCAGCTTTATTGAGATATAACCTTAACTAAAAATTGCATATATTTAAGTCATATAGCATGTTTCAATATATGTATACATTGTAAAATGAATACCACAATGAAGCTAGTTGAAATACTCATTGTAATATTTAAGATATATTCTCTTTGCAAATTTTGAGTATACAGTACCTTAAATACATGCTGTACATTAAGTCTACAGAGCTCATTCATTTTATAACTCAAAGCTTCTACCCTTTGGCCAGTATCTCCTCATTTTCTTCACCTGCTAACCTTGGATAACCACCCGTCTACTCTCTGTTTCTATGAGTTTAACTTTTATATTCCACATAAAAGTGAGACCATCCAGTATTTGTCTTTCTGTGTCTGGCTTATTTCACTTATTTCACATATTTCATGTTTGCCATTGTGATGCAAATGGCAAAATTTCCTTCTTTATAAAGGCTTTATCCATTCATCTGTTGATCAACACTTAGGTTGTTTTAATATATTTGCTATTATGAATAATGTTGCAATGAACATGGAAGTGCGGCTCTCTCTTCGAGACAATGACTTTATTTCCTCTGGATATATCCCTAGAAATGGGATTGTTAAATTATATGGTAGTTTCATTTTTAATTTTTTTAGGAAACTCCATATTGTTTTTCATAATGGCTGTACCACTTCACATTCCCACCAAAAATATAGAAGGGTTCTCATTTCTCCACATCCTTGTTAACACTTGTCTGTTGGCTTTTTGATAGTAGCAATCCTAACAGATGTGAGGTGATAGCTCATTGTGGTTTTGATTTGAATCTACCTGATGATTAGCGATGTTGAGCACTTGTACATATATCTATTGTCCATTTGTGTGTTCTCTTTAGAAAAAAAAAGTTTATTCGGTTACTTTACCCATTTTTAAATAGGGTTATTTGTTTGCTTTTGCTGTTGAGTTGTGTGAGTCTCCTATATTTTAGATATGAACCTCTAATTGAATGTATGGTTTTCAAATGCTCTCTTCAATTCCATAGGTGGTGTTTGCATTTTGTTAACTGTTTTCTTTGCTGTGCAAAATCTTTAATATAGTCCCACTTGACTATTTTCCCTTTTATTTTCTATGCATTTGGTGTCATATCCCAATAGTCATCGCCAAGACCAATGTTATGGATATTTTCCCTTGTGTTTTCTCCTACAAGTTGTATGGTTTTGCACCTCATGCTTCAGTCTTTAATCCATTTTGAGTGAATAGTTGTGTATGGTGTAAGATAAGGATCCAAACTCATTTTATTTGTGTGAATATGTGGGTACCTAGTGTTCCCAATATCATTTATTTAAAAGACTATCTTTTTTATTGTGTCTTTTTGGCACCTTTGTGGAATATTATGACCTTTGACCTGAAAGCCCCCGCTTCGAGTTGCCCTGTCTTTCCAGACCGAACCAGTATACATCTTAAACATACTGATTCATGTCTGATGTCTCTCTATAATGTACAACCAAGCTGTACCTCGACCACCTTAGGCACGTGTCTCAGGATATGTCATGATGTGTCCTTAACCTTGTCATAATAATCTTTCTAAACTGATTGAGAGCTGTCTCAGATAATTTTAGTTCACAATCCTTTTAATATGCTGTTGAATTTAATTTGTGAGTATTTTGTTGAAAAGGTTTGCATGTGTTCATCAGGGATATTGGCCTGTAATTTTCTTTTCTTTTAATTTTCTTGTCTGGCTTTGGTATGAGGGTAATGCTGGCCTTCTACAATGAGTTTGGAAGTGTTCCTTTCTCCTCATAGATTAATTGACTATGTTTCAAGTGATATTTCTTGTTATTCACAATAGTACGTGTACACCAACATAGATATTGGTATTAATGAAAGAGAAACATGATTTTTATAGTGAATTCAATAAGAGCAAGTCTGAATAAATGTTTAATTCAAATCAATGGTGATTTTTTAGTAGTATTGTAGAAGACTATGAAAAGTAGCATACTGTGTTATTAGAATATATTTACATATTTAAATAAGTCTGATAGTGAGAAACTGATATGGTCCCTGTGGGAAGAGAATTTCCAGATTTGCAAAACCAAAATAAAAAATAGGTATTAGGCCTAACTGACAATTTAAATATTGTCATGTTTGAAAGATTAATTCTTGGTCCTCAGATACTTAGGAGTTTAGCTGAGGAAGCTGTTTTTTTGTATCCTTAATAAGCAGTTAATGGCCCACAACAGAAGATGGAAAATCTCCCATCAGTCTAATACTGTATGGGATTTTCCCTTATTGCTCTACTATGTAGTTTTTTTAAATGTGTTAATTGAGTTCCCTACTTCTCTATAGGGAATCTTAAGATATAAACACATACATAAACAAATAAACAAACAAAAACTAGACGGAATCTGCCAGCGTTTCCTTTAGTCCCTAGTAGGCCTTATTATTTTGTGTTTGAATTAATTTTAGTGGTTATTTACTCCTTAGTTAATTATTAAATGGAACAAACAAATCTATATTCCCCATTTATGCCAACAACAGTAAAATATTATCATGTAGGTATTATTTTTTTCTCTCAACTCTTCGGAAAGAAAAGGCTTGCATGAACATATTCATGCCTATTGCATCTTCTAAACATCTTGACCTCTTTTCTTGTAAAATAATTAATTGAAATTAATCAAATTAATTATATATTTTTCTCTTACTCTTTATATTTGATATATTTGGAATTGATATGTTTGGATAGAAACTGAAGAAAACATATTCACAGGACCTAATCAGTTTTCAATATTGTACTCAGATATAAATGATAAAAAATTCAAAAAGAAAAATCAGTATACAAAGAAAGGTTTGAGACATTCAAATAAACAAGTTCAATCTGAGGGAATAGAGATAATATTCCCTTGTAAAACTGACATACTGTTAGAAAGAGGTCCAAAGCGCTGGATAATAATCTTAAAAATGTATAATTTGTATTTGTTAATGAGATTTTATATGGCATGTCATCTTTGACATGGGAATAATTTGAGATCAGAGAATGTTGTCTTATGAGCTGAAATACATGACTAGGATATAACAGAGAGGGAAAATAGCACGTTGTGTCATACAGAAATCCACATCAGTGTGTTGTCAGATGTTAGCCAATATTAGCGCTTCTAATTTTATCTCCATTATCATATATTTTATTTTGGGATAGCGACATCTCGTGAGTGAGTATGTTTTATTAAGGACAAGCAACCTTATATCCTTGATTATTTACTTAAATTGTTTATTAAACATTGGCACTAAGAAATACCTTTAGTGATATGTGTCCACAAACAATTAGCATTTTACTGCCTTCATATGAGCATCCATAATGTGCCAGATATTTTGCTAGGAGATTAAGCAAAAGTAATAGTCATTACATACAAAGTGTCGGTTCATGTGGGCCTTACATCTCATTGAAAGAAACAGATAATGAATAAACAGATAAATACATACTATTTATATCATTTTGGTAGACTTAATAATGCCTCCTCAAAGATGTTTTTATCCTAATCCCTGGAAACTGTGACTATGCTACTTTACATGGTGATAGGAACTTCTCAGATGTGATTCAATTAAGGATTTTGAGAAGGGAATCATATCCTTAATTATCTAAGTAGGCCCAATATAATCACAAGAATCCCTATAAGAGGCAGGAACTAAGGTAGGATAGAGAGAAGCAGAAGGAAGCAGAGTCAGAGAGGGATGATATGCCACTGGCTTTGACAATGGAGAAAGGAACCCTAAGTCAAGGAACAGCAGCCTCTAGGAACAAAGTGGCTGTAAGTAAGAAAATGATTCTCCCTTAGAGTCTCCAAAAGAAACACAGGTTTGCTGATTTGGTTGTATTCCAGTGAACTTAATTTCAGACTTCTGACTCCCAGAACCATAAGAAAATAAATGTGTATTAAACCACCACATTTGTGGTAATTTGTTACAATCAGATTTAAATGATATTAAGAAAAAATTAGACATGGTACAGAAATAGAAAAGATAGCCATTTTAAATAACGTGAGCAAGCAAGAAAGAACTTTCTGATAACATGTCATTTGTGTAGATGCATAAATGAAGTGAAGAAGTGAAACACATAGATACAACTATGTTCCATGACAAGATAGTGCAATGTTCCTGAAGCCTGGTTGGTTGTATTCTAGGAATATGCACAGTACCATTGTGGCTAGAGTACAGCAGCCTTGAGGAAACAGAAAGGAGATATAGAAGAGAAGGGAGGGAAGCCAGAGCATTCAGGAACCCATGGACCATACTAGGAACTTTGCTTTTTTTGTATGTATATGGGATTAGAAAATGATGAGATGTTTTCACAGAAGCCATGACATGTAACAAGATTTCCTTAGGTGCTCTGTGAAGAAGAAACTATAGGATCCAAGAAGCCTGCCTGGTGCCATTGTCTGGACAGGAATTAGATAAACATGGTTTTTATCCATATAAAAGCACTTTTATTTGTGTTTTTAATATATTCTGATTTAACAAAGCCAGTGTAAATCCTTCATTAATAAAAACATTTAATTCAATACATGTGTTAGAGTACAAAATCCATTGACTTTTCATTCATTCATTATCTACAAGTGGATAAACAAAATCTGGCATAGACATAAAATAGAATATTATTCAGTCTTAAAAAAGAAGAAAATTATACCATGTCCATTTGTGCTGCTACAACAAAAGTACCACAGACTAGGTACCTTATAAACAATAGCAATTCATTTCACAGAGTTCTGGAGGCAGAGAAATTCAAGATCAAGGTGCCGGCAGATTCACTGTCACTTCCTGGTTCACACATGACCATCTTCTCACTGAGTTCTCACATAGCAGAAGAAAAAAGGGAATTCTCGGGAGTCTTTAATTCCATTCTTAAGGATTCCACTTTTTAATCATTTTCTAACACCATCACTTTGGGAAGATGATTTTCAACATATGAATTTTAGGGTGACATAAACTTTCAGCCTATAGCAGGCAGTGTAAAACAACATGGATAAAACTTGAAGAAATTATGCTAAGTGAAAAATGCCTGGTATTGCAGCACAAATACTGCATGATTTTTCTCACGTGAAGTATTTAAAATAATCAAACTCATAGAAGCAGAGAATGGAATAGTGCTTACCAGAGGTCAGGAGGGAGAGTTTTCATCCAATGGATATAATGTTTCATTTATGCAAGATAAATAAGTTGTAAAAATCTGCTGTATATCATCGTATCTATAGTTAAAAGCACTGTATTGTGCATTTTAAAAATTTGTCAAGAGGGTGGATCTCATGTTAAATCTTATGACAATTTTTTTAAAGTAAAACTCTGTTGGCATATTTTACACTGTTGTGTTTGAAAGCATATTTCCGACATAGAACAGAAATTTCATCAACATATTAGCTTTAATGAAAGATGATACATAAAAAAGTCAACAATTAAATCTAACATAAAATATCTACTCCTCAAGTACAATAATCATATTTATGTGTACTGAAATATTTTCTGCTTTTAAAAAAGAATTCAAAACACACCAAAAGCTATTATTAAAATATTTACTTTATTAAAATATTAGAATGACATATTATTTTCAAAATTATGTTTTATTTTCCCTCCATTGATTTATTTTTAAAATAGTCCTGTAATCTGAGATGAATCTATGACAAAAATATTTTGCCATATCCTACATATGCCTCTTTAAAATTTCTTTTAAAATGACCATACACACACACACACACACACACAAACACACATACACACAGACATATACACGAAGAGTTATAGTAGTAATTAGTATCAGCAGTATGTTTAATCTACATGGAATGATGGAAGGAGCTTTGGGAAATATTTACAAGATTAGTGCAATCAAGTATATATTTGAGACATCAAGTTGAAGTAGTTTGGAGTAGCCCCGGGGAAGACAGCAATTGGAAGAGACCCACACATTTTTGCCAAAGGAAAACCTGCCATAAACATCAAGATTGAATAGCAGGTTTAGAAATGAAGGCGATTTTGTACTACAGTTGGAGAGGCATAAACCTTTAACATGGCCTGGTGGAAGTGGTGTTTAGAAAGCTTCTAACACGGTCTCAATTTCTTCCCCTCCCTTCCATATTGTACTCATGGAAAAGAATTCCCTGTGTTCAGAGTATAGTTAAAGAGTGAGAATTTATACTCTGAAACCTGATGGGCAGAGTGTTTACATAAATTATTTGAAATTCTTCTGTATAGGAAATTTATCTTCATTTATTTGCGTAGTCAATCATGCATTTATATCAGTATAAACTCTTGGATACTTATTTTATATTTTGGTCAAGGCTTCTGTAACCAATACCTAAAAATGTGAAAGTGGCTTTAAACTGGGTAATAGGTAAAGGCTTGGGAATATTGAGGGCAGGATCACTGCCCCGGTGGTTCTGGAAGGAGAACACTGAACCAAGGATTATTCTCAAGATTTGAAATCTAATGAAACTTGCTTTGCTAAGTTTTGAACTTGCTTAGAACCTATCACCCTTTTCTTGCATCTGATTTATCCCTTTTAGGATAAGAATGTCTATCCTATGCCTGTTCCACAGTTGTATTTTAAAAGCATACTACTTTTCTGATGTCACAGGTTCACAGCTGTAGAGGAATTTTGTCTCAGAATGAATAGTACCTTCAGTATCACACACATCTGATTTAGATGACATTTAAATTTTGGAATTTTGGCTTGAGAGTTGATGCTGATATGAGTTGAGTCTTTGGGGCTGTTGGGATGGAATAAGCGTATTTTTCATGTAAGAATATGAATTTTGGAGGCCAGGACTACAGTTCACTATGGACTGAACTGTGTCCCTCCAAATTTCGTATGCTGAAGCTATAACACCCAATGTGGTTGTTTTTGGAAATAGGGCCTTCAGGAAATAATTAAGGTTAAATGAGGTCATAATTATGGAGAATCTGCTAGGATTTGTGGCCTTATATTAGGACTATATATGGCTTTATATAGGTTGGTGTAAAAGTAATTGTTTTTTTTTGCCATTAAAAGTAATGAAAAAATCCTCAATAACTTTTGCACCAACCAACCTAATAAGCAAAAGTTGTCTCTCACTTTCTTTCTGCCATGTGAGGACACAGGGAGAAGTCATCCGTCTGCAAACTGGGTACAGACCAATCTCCAGTAACCAAACCTTGCTGGGCCTTCATTTTGGACTTTCCAGACTCCAGACTGTGAGAAAATGAATCTTTACTGTTCAAGCCATTCAGTCTATTTTGTTATGGCAGCCCTAGCCGACTAATACAGGTTTATAACCCAACACAAAATAATGTATTTTATGCTCAAATTATTCCAGCTTTGGCCATTGGGAGCTCTTTCAGGTGACTTCAGTATCCTTTTTAAATAGTCTCATTGCTGTGTGAGGTAGGGGTGTATGCGGTTTGTATGTGTGTGTGTGTGTGTGTGTGTGTGGTGTGTGTGTGTGTGTGTGTGTCTGTGTAACCACATGCTAAACATAACCTTACTTTCTGGCATTATAAGATGCTTCAGGCTCGTAGTATATATTTTATGTTCTGCCAAGTCTTAGAATAATTCAGTAATTTCTGCGAGAAGCCTTGGTTCTTTATATTGAATATTAGTATTAGAAATAAATATTTCCTTAATAATACATTCTGTGCTCCTATGCTATGTTTTATTCTAGGCCCTATCAGCTGATAGAGCAAAAAAAAATGTACTTACAGCCTATGTATACTCACCTCAACATGAGTTCATAGTGATGTCACCAACTGTAATTAATTACCATATGTATCATTCTAACCTCTTCCCCTTATATGCAACTTCCCACTTCAATCGTGAAAAAAAATGGTTACCATTCACCATACATTAATTGTTAAATTCAAGAACACACATATGGCAGTAAAAGAATTGATAATCTATACATCCATGGGGAACAACTTTATTAACTAGAATATATATAGTACTTATATACAGTTTATTTTGCTTGAGTCTTACATACTCCTTTCATATCAAAAACAGAATTGTATACCACAACCAAGTGAGGTTTATTCCAAGTACACAAGAATAGGATGGACAATTTTAAAGACCTTTACATATTCTTGTTTAAACTGAAAATCTCTCATATAATATTAATTTTTATGATGTGGAGAATATTTACTATGTCTTTCAGCCATTTGTACATAGTCTGTGTGTGTGTGTGTGTTTAAAAGAAAAATTGCTAGTCAATGAAAAGGAGATAATATTTGCATATATATTATTGATAAAGGATATGTAACCAAACTAAACACAGTAAGTCAGTACGAAAAAGACAAATAATCCAATAAAAAAGATGTTCTTGATATAATTTATTTCTCCACTATTCAGATTTATTGACCACATATACAGAATATCACCTCATGCCTGGTGCTATGGCTAATTAATGCCTGTAATCCCAACACTTTGTTGGGTGAAGGTGAGACAATTGCTTGAGCCCAGGAGTAAAGACCAGCCTGGGCAACATAGCAAGATCTTGTCTCTACAAAAAAACAAAACAAAAACAAAAAAACACTTTTTAAAAAAAACTAGCCAGTGTGGTGATGTGTGCCTGTGGTCCCAGCTACTTGAGAAGCTGAGACAGGAGAATCACTCAGAGTCTTGAACTCCTGAGATCATATAGTGAGCTATGATCATGCCACTGCTCTCCAGCCTGGACAACAGAGTTAGACCCCATCACTAAAATAATCATCATAATAATAAACAAATAAATAATCTCGTTAATCTATTCACTTATCTTATTCTGTACTTTTATTATCTAATACAATATGTTGTCATCTTTTACATGAACACTACTAATTGCCTCTAAATTGTTTTCTTTCTTCCAAGCTGTATCCTCAAATTTCTATCCTCTGCAGTTAGCTGAGTGATTTTAAAAGCACAAACATAATCACATCTGTGCTTAAAACTCATTAGTAGCTTCCAATTGCACATAAGATAATATTCACAATTCATATTACAGTCTCCAAAGCTTAAAATGTTGTTACTCACCACTTAACTTCTTACACCATCTCCTACTCACATATACGCTTTATCAATTCTCGCCTTTGTGTTGTTTCCCACATACACTGACTAGTATGCCTGACTTACATGATTTTCTCAGCCTGAAATTATTTTTGCATAGTGAGCTCTTCCCTGTCATTGAGATTTCAACTTAAGTGTCATTGACTAAGAAAACCCTTTTCTTATCATCTAATTTAACATAATCTTCTATGTCAGTTCAAATGTTCATAGCTATACGTAAGAGAAACTCTTATTCAAGTGGCTTTCATCATAAGAATAATATGTAATTCACTTGATAGGAAGCCCTGAGTTGGGGCTAGCTCTAGTACAATTGCTAACATGACTCTGTCATCAGAGACTCCATTTTTTCCATTTTATTGCCAAATCATTTTTATGGCATGCAGCCCAGGAAGCTTTACAGAGAAGGCACAATAACAGCTGGACAGGCAATTCGTGATGCCAGCCAATTGCAGTCCTTGCTCATAACATACATTTTTTGATAATCCCTTATTCTATTTCTCAGCCTAGAATTTATTACTATTTGATATTTTCTTATTTATCTTTTTAGAAAGGGAATTATATAATGATAAAAGTTACAGATTCTGGAGTTTCCTTGCTTACCTTGAATGTCTGACTTGACTTTTTCCTGTTTGACCAATGTATCTAATCTCTGTGCCTTAGTTTTCATAGTAAAATAGGAATGATTATATTGAGTATCCATATTAAAATACTGTTGTAAGGACTGAGTGAGTTAATATAGGTAAAACACTTAGAGTAGCACCTGGCATATATTAAGAGTGGTGGCAGGGTCTACTATATATTATTACATGTAATTTATTGCTTTTTTGGTCTCCCCCTCCACAGCCACACACACACACATGCCAGAGAATAAGTTATAACAGAGCAAGGATTATTTATGTGATGTTGTGCAGAAAATAGTTAACACAGCAGAGCTGAGATTGCCATCCTTATGAAGTCTGCTTACAAAGTAGGCTCTTGTCTGGTATTTGGAAACTTGGATTTCAGAATGGTTCCCACAATTCCATAACTGATAAGAATGATTCACTCAGTCTAGACTGTGCAAGCAATATGGTTTATGCTAACTACTTGCTTTCCTTCTGGGATTCTGAAATGTTGTATGCTGTTAGGCAGAGTGTGCTTTTGTGAGGAGCATGCAATAAAAACCCTGCATACTGAGCCTTTAATGAGCTTCCCTGATAGACAATATTTCTCGTGTGTTGTCACAAGTCTGCTGTAGAAATTGTGTTCTGTGTGACTCCACTATTAGAGGCCATACACCTTGTCTTTTCGAGACTTTTCATTATGCACCTATTCCCTTTGCTGGATTTTCTTTGTTTCTTTTTACTGCAATAAATCATAGCCATGTGTTCAACTGTATACTGAATATTATGAGCCTTCCTAGTAAATCACCAAACCTGAGAGTGTTCTTGGGGGCCCTGACACAGGCTTGTTTACCAAAATCTAAAACAGCGACTGATTCATAGTATTAGGTTGGTGCAAAAGTAACTGTGGTTTTGCATTACTTTCAATAGCAAAACCCTCAATTACTTCTGCACCAACCTGGTAGATTCTCAATGAAAGTCAAATACATAGATGAAATAATAAATTGATAACTATAGCTCTATGTGGTCACACACATTTGGACAAACAACAGCATCAACCTTTGGCACAGAGAGTAGGTTGTTTCCACTGAAGAGACTGTGCTCTTTGATGGTTGTTTACTTACCACAATTTATCATAAATGACTCAAATGTCTGAATGCTAGGCCATGAGGAAATTGTGGGGGGGGACAAATCATGATTCTACAAACAATTTATTATGTCCACCAGCTGTTTTGGTCAATGTCTTAAGCATCAGCTCAAAATTAGTGTGGAATATAATTGCTGGAATGCTATAATAAAAGGCTACTGATAAAGACATGATAAGCATTATGGTTAAATCTGATCTTTAATTCTACCCCAGGTGACTAGCATGGGGTGCGACAAGTGAGATATGTAAGCTTAGGTCATTTTAAATCAATGGAGTTAAGGAAGAGGGAAAAAACTAAGCAGTGAGTCTGGAAGATGCAATGGACCACTGTCCCTGTTCCATGTGTGAGCTCAGCAGTTTCTCATTCTCTTTCCACTTTGAAAAAAATTAAACTGTTAAATTAGCATGTTATTTATTTTCTTTTTAGGCTGGAATTGAATACATTTAAGAGTAGCCTACACAATACTGTTGTTGCTTTTTCCTTACTATTTCTATTCCCTAATATAATGTTTGTCAGATAGTAATTGCTCACTAGAGGGAAGTTTAGAATCATGGCTACTGGGGGTGTCCAATCTTTTGGTTTCCCTGGGCCATACTGAAAGAAGAATTGTCTCGGGCCACACATAAAAAATGCACTAACACTAGCAATAGCTGATGAGCTAAAAAACATTGCAAAAAAATCCCATAATGTTCACGAATTTATGTTGAGCCTCATTCAAAGTCATCCTGGGCTGCATGCAGCCCACAAGCCATGGGTTGAATAAGCTTGATGTCTACCATGTAGTAGGTAAATTCTCTTGGAATAGATTTCCCTTCTAGTCTTAGCACATTTAGGCAGTATTGGACAAGTAATTTGTACTGAGATTTTCTTTAGTTATCTGTAAATTGTAATTACATTTAGTTTTCTGTGTCTGTGGGTTCTGCATCTGTGAATACAGAAGCCAATTAGGGGACTTGAGTATCTGTGGACTGCGGTAGTTGTGGAGGAGCGGGCAGTCCTGGAACCAGTCCCCAACAGACACTGAGAGATGACTGTAATTATAGAACATTTGTAAGAGTTAAATTGAATACTATAACTTAGGAAATACAAGCACTTTAGAAAGGCTAGATATTATTATTATAATCTAAGAAAGTAGTAAGAAATTAAAGAGCAGTATTTTGTCAGATTATGTAAGGCCTTGAATGTTAGCATTTATTTATACGACAGCAATAAAATTTTCAGCAGAAACGTGGCATAGTTATTGTTCTGATTTTATTTATTTATTTTTATAGCCAAATCTTATTACTGCAAAGAGAATCTAGAAAAAGCTTACAAGTTTATTGTGAGCATTCAGTTGATAAGAAATTAGCATTAGTGATGATTACAAGAGTGGATCCTGATCTGTTTTAAAATGCATTATATGTATTGAGACATCATTATGTATGCCAGCAACATGCATAAGTATTATTTGTCAATTAAGAAAAATAAAATTTTAAAAAGGAATGGAAATACAAAGAAAATCATGGGTAGACCACTTAAAGAATTTCTCTATATTTTGCTTCCTCTTAATTTAGCCTTACATTTTCAACTAAATAATATCCTGCTTATTAATTTACACTACATATTGCCTGGTATAATTGTTTATTTTTTTATAAATTTAAAAATTGGAAAAATTTCTTCCATTATATTTCAAGGTTTCTGATAATAACTATTTAGGAGTATACAATTTGTTTTTTAAATTTAGTTTTATTTTATTTTAGATTCAGAGGGTATATGTGAAGATTTGTTACATAGGTATATTGTGTAATGCTGATGGGTTTCTAATGAACCTGTCACTCAAACAATCAACACAATATGCAATACATAGCTTTAAAAACCTTGCTTCCTTCCCATGTTCCCCCCTTTTGGAGTTCCAGTGTCTATTATTTCTATCTTTATGTCCATGTGTAACTATTGTTTACCTTCCACCTAGAAGTAAAACATGTGGCATTTGACTTTCTGTTTCTGAGCTATTTATCTCATAATAATGGCTTCCAGATCCATCTATGTTGCTGCAAAAGACATGATTTTATTCTTTTTGATGGCTGCATAGTATTCCGTTGTGTATATATACAACATTTTCTTTATTCAGTCAGTAGTTGATGGACACTTATGTTTGTTCCATGACCTTGCTATTGTGAATAGTGATGCAATAAACATATGAGTGCAGGTGGATTTTTGATAAAACAATTTATTTTCCTTTGGGTAGATATCCAATAGCAGGATTGCTGGGTTTAATAGCAGTTCTGTTTTTAGTTTTTTGAGAAATTTCCATACTGTTTTCCATAGGAGTTGAACTTATTTACATTCTCACCAACAGTATATAAATACATTTGTTTCTTTAAACAGCCCACAGCTTTTTAGATGTGTTTTTTAATACAGTCTACATTTAACAAATAATTTTTGATAGAAAAAAATCAATTGACAAATTAATGAATCATTGATTATTTTTAATCCCAGGAATTCAACAGATGACAACAAAATCCTAACAACCCTTCAGAAGTTAAAGCTACATTACTGTGAAGAAAGTCTAGTGTCTTGGTTTTTAAAAGTTTTAATTTTTTTTTTGATGGCAATAAGTTTTGAGAAAAAAAAATGTGCTCAAGGATGTCTTAAAGGTATTATTTTTAGGTCATTTGAATTTAATAGTTTATAGGTAATGAAATTTCACTTTTTATTTCTGCATGTTCAACTGAGGAAAGAAGGCTGAAAGTCAAATATAGTAACATTTTCTTTCACTTAATTCCAAAGGCCTCTGAAAAGTAATAAGATTTATTCTGTAAATTACTTTATAATTGTTCTTTAACCACACTGTGATATTTGATAATGTCAGAATGATTTTGCTTTAGGGAATGTGATTTTAGCCCCTGAAGAAAATTAATTACTCTCCCTAAATAAACAGCATTTTATATATTTTATGTGAACTTAGGGAATGTTTTTAAGGTTAATTAATCTGTCTCTGACAATTGCAGAAAAATTTTAGGAAAAAATTACTTATGCATTCAGGTCAGTTTTCTTATGCTAGTACACTAACACACAAGAAAAATATCACATTCATTCAATCATATTTGAAGAAAATTACTTCCGTTTACTCTGAAATCTAAGATATAATTCTATTGTGTAATCCAGTTCCCAACGTGGTTTCTTTAAAACCTTGTGCTAAAAATTGTGCTAATCAATTTACCAAATGCTTCATTTACTCTAAAAATATATATACGTATTGTTTGTTTTCTTGATATTTCATCCCTTAATGATCCTTTGTATGTTATACTAAACTCACCAAGGCTTTGGAGAGAGATATATGGATATATATATAAATAGAGTCACAGATTAAAAATCCTTCGGAAAAGGTCAAGAAGAATTACTTCCATCTGTTCATTGTGCTAATCCTTTGGAAAGAGCAATGAGATGGAGGGGGAAGTAAGGAGAACTTACATGAGCTTTTAAAAATATTATTTTTTTATATTATTTATTTCTCATTACTTTTCACATTGTTCTAATTAATTTGAGGATTCGTACACATATTTTACATTTATTATTTATATATGTTTTTAGAAGAATGAGAAAATCTCTTCTTCCATCACTCCTTTAGAAAATGTTCATGGCAGGGAGTGGGACATCCGGCTTCAGAGCAGGAGCTTTCGTTGCACCAGTGACGAAAAAGAGAATTAAATATGAGTGATGTTGAGAAAGGCAAGAAGATTTTTGTTCAGAAGTGTGCCCCATGCCTAAAAGGGAGGCAAGCACAAGACTGGGCCTAATCTCCATGGTCTCTTTGGGAGGAAGAGTGGTCAGGCCATTGGATTCTCTTACAAAGATGCCAATAGGAACAAAGGGATCACCTGGGGAGAGGATACAGAGATGGAGTATTTGCAGAATCCCAAGAACTACATCCCTGGAACAAAAATGATCTTTGCTGGCATTAAGAAGAAGGCAGAAAGGGCAGACTTGATAGCTTATCTCAAAAAAAGCTACTAATGAGTAATAATTGGCCACTGCTTTATTTATTACAAAACGGAAATGTCTCATGACTTTTCTATGTGTACCATACTTTAATAGATCTCATACACCAGAATTCAGATCATGAATGACTGACAGAATATTTTATTGGGCACTCCTGATTTAAAACTAAGACTGGCTTGTGGTTAAATGAGTATGTTCAGTTTTTGAATTTTAATAGTAATTCCAATTCAGTAAATGCTATCACTGTTTACCCCTTCTAAAGATATGATTAGACTTCGTTGGTAATGTTCAACTTTTCACAAAGATGATGACTGCCATCTTAAAACTTACTGGAGATTAGTTTATATTTAGATTTCTATAACTTACTGGAGATTAGTTTATATTTAGATTTCTATAACTGGTTATGTGAATATATTTAAATACTGGGGAAATTCCTTCACTGTCTCAGAACCAAGCAAGATTCATCTGTGTTTTGTGTTCATTTGCTTCTTAAAGGCAAGGGTTGAAGATAAATAAGGTAGCAATGTCTACTTTATATTTTTGGCCTTAACTATGCCAATCTAATTAGAATTTTCTGTATTTAAAATGGTTCTTTTTACTTATTGAAAGGCATTTTAGTGTGGTTTATGTGTAATATCAAAGATTATTTAACATTTCTCACATTTTATAGATGATCTATAAGGTCACATGCTTTTAAAATAGTAGCAAGTTAAACTTCACTCTTGAATTCTTTACAATCGAAGTCAAACTAAGTTATAATTTAGGATTGTCTTTAAACAGCCATTCAGATACATAAAACTGTAGAACTGCTCTATATTTGTGATTGTGAAAGTGCTTTTCCCGACTTAAAAGAATTAAAGTAGAGGAGATATACATAAATTTTAAAATTATGTGTGATCATAAGACTTAAGATAATTAAAAAGAAACTCACAGATCATGAAAAAAACATGTTCATGGCAAAAAAAAAAGACATACTCTAAGTAGATTAACAATTACGGATGTGCCAAATATACAAGTATAGGATTTATGATGTAGACATTAAGTTCATAAAATACTATAATGAAATATGTAATTTAATTTAAGTAATATTTAGAAATTATATCCATATATTCAACAAGTAATTATTAAGTGTATTTATGTGCCAGATACCATTCTAGGTGCCTGGGATGTATCAGTGAACAGAATACATCTAGTGCTGCATGAGGGAGCTTCCTTTTTAGTGAATGAGGACATTAGACACAGATGTATAAATGAGTCATTGAACAAGATAATTGCAGGCAGAGATGGATTCTGTGAAAGAAATAAATCAGAGTGATGAGAGGGAAAGTGACAGAGAGGCAGCTTTAGGTTGGAGGCTAAAGTGAGGCCTTTGAAGAAATGATAATTCATGTGTGACTTGAATGACAAGATAAAATGTGGAGAGTTAGAGGCTGAGGATTACAGGCCAAGGAAATAGCCCCGTGCATATGTTGTGAGACATGGCTCCAAGACATAGACATGCATAGTTTAATTCAACTTGACTCTTCCAGAAATGAATTGAAGGTCACTAGGCCTGGAGTATCAGGAAGCAGAGGAGAAGTTGTGAGAGAAGAGGTTGAAGTGAGATGCCTGTGTCATTTAATGAAGCAAATCACATGAAAAATATCACTGGCATTTATGATTATACGACTTATTTAAAAATAGCAGTAAAATTTACTTCCTACTTTATCCTAAGGTTCTGAAGACCTTTCGATGGTATTCTTGGAGGAGAGTTTACAATTTTGGTGTGTATCATGATTGTAAAGATACCCTGATATCTTTACAAAATAGAAGTAAATGTAGAAATTAAAAAAACAAAACTTACCTGTTCTCTTGGTCAATCACTGACAGTATGTAAAATCATTCTCTAGTTGATAAATTCATTCGAGTCTTTCGTTTTAGTTCAAGGAGACTTTAGTTTCCTCCTTTTGGATTATAAAATGGAAGTTACCTGGATCCCTTTTATATACACTATTCATGACTTAACACATACCAGTTTTGTACATATGTTGTAAATAGCTACTATTGTAAAATAAAAAATAATTTTCACAGGAATATTTTCTGCGTATAACAGAAATGGCTTATTTTGATGTCTTTGTTGAAAATATGTCCATAACTAATATAAGAATATTCTAAAACTTTATTTAAACATTTTAAAATAACATTTTTATGGATAAGCAATCTCAATATTATAAAAATGACTTCTCTTCCTATGTAAATGTAAAACTTCCCACCAAATTCTGATAGAACTTAATATTAATGGATCTTGATACAACATATACAAATCATGTGAAATACAAGGGACCAAAAAATTGCAAAAATATTTTTGAAAATGAATAAATAAATTAGTGTTACTTAAGCCACAATATATTAAGTCTTACAGCACCTGAAAATCGTATTGTGCAGAGACAGATAAATGGAAAGCCAAGTAAAATAGTGATTCCAGAAATCAATCAATAAACAAACACATATACACATATATTTGAGATATGACTGTTGCCATGGTAGGCTAACAGGAAGAAGAGAAGCAATTCAGAAAATAATTAAAAATTGGTTTTACATATGAAGAAACATGAGATTAGATTAATAATTCCTTCCTTATATTACATTCAAAAATAAATGCTATGTTAATTAGTCATACTATGTAAACCAACATTAGAAAGTTTTTAAAGAAAATATAATAGTGTGTCTTTATGACACAAGATATGAAGAGCATTCTAAATAAAAACTCCAAAAGTGAATCATAAAAATGATTGATAAATTTGATTATATTAACATAAACATTTATTTCCTGAAATACACCTTCTTCCCGTGCATGCACATACATCTGTAAATTTAAAATAAAAACAAATTCAGTACAATATTTATTTGAAATAATACCAGAAATCTTATGTGATATTGTTCTGCAAGTACTAGACACTTTATATTAAGAAAGCATTGGAATAAGGTGTATAAATATTGATACATGGGAAGATACAAGTTCAGTGTCCGTAGCTAATATAAGCATAAAGCTGTAGGTCATGAGAGAATAAAGAATATTAGAAAGCTGACACTGTTGATAAGCCAATTCTCTTTAAATGTAAGACAATCACAAAATAAAACTTTTCTTGAATTATTTGAATTGCATAATTTCTACTTATAGAAAATTATTAAATATCTTCTGGAACAGTTAAGCATTTATGATAGCAGGAGGTTTATGAAAAGATAATTTTGAAGAGTCACTAGATCTTTCAGATAGAGTTAGCATGCTTTACTTATTAAAACTGGATAATATTGTCACAGAAATAAACACATTAATCAAAAAGATGTATGTAGATGAATTTTATGATAAAGCTAGGATTTCCAATGATTAAAGAAATAAAGATGAATTGTTCATTGAATTGTTTTGAAAAAATAATATGACTCTATATTCAAACGTGCATTATTTTAAATTAAATTTCACATGGAAGAAAACTTTAACATTAAAGAAAGAAATTATAGAGTGACATCAGCAAGATGACTGGCAAGAGATGCCTGGCACTCATCCTCCCCACAAAAAAATACAAAAGCAATAAACAGATTAGATTTGACTGGAGTGTCAAGGGGAAAATGTTGGAGTGGAGAGGCACTTGTGCAGGAGGGCACGGTGGAAGAACCCAATGTCTGCAGCCCAATTTCTTCACCTGGGTTGGATCTGCCTGGTGTCAAGAGGAACTTTCTGTTGTGGGCAAAAGGTAAGCATAAGATCCCCATCATCCTCTGTTGCCACTGCCAATAACTATAGTCCTTACTACAGAAGAATCATAACCATAGTCTTTACTACAGGAGAATCCCACAGTCTGCACAAGCACTGGGCCCAGGTTGGAAAGATGCCAGGAATTCACACAGCTGCATTGCCTTGGATTAGGAGCATAAGGTGTACACTTCCACCCCCACTGACTCCCTGTGAGCCAAGCTGCTGCAAGCACAGTGCCATCTTGAGACCAGGGCTACCTCTGGAGTGCACCCTGCTCTGGGGACCAGACCACTGCACCTCTCTAGCACTGGGCCTCCATCTTCATTATATTAATACTTGTATTATACAAGGGGCTGAATACCAGAACCCCGGTAGCATGGGGCCTGGACCCAAGATTGACTGTGATTCTGGTCCTGCATAGTAGGGAAATCAGCTCCTGCTGCCCTCACTTACACCTAGAGGAACAATCTGCCAGTCCCATGCAGGGCCAACCCCCCTTGACCTGGTCAAACCACTGAGCACCCTCCTGTGACTGGGAGAGAGCCCTGAGCCTCTGAGCTACTAACACACTCCTGAGCCAGTGAGTGGCTGTATATCCATGCCCAGGGCCTGAGAAACAGCCCTGTAGGCCATTCCCTGCAGACACTCAACCATGCAGGCCAAGCAGCCATGCACCCATGCCCCAGGACTGAGAAAAAAATCCTGTGGCTGCCCCGATAGGCCTTCCCCCAAGCCCACAAAGCAGCTGTGTGCCTTTGTCTAGATCCCAAGAGACAACCCACAGGCCACCCCTGTGAGTCAGGCTTCCAGATCAATGGAGCAGCCTTGCTCCCATGTTCCAGACTTGAGAAGCATTCCTATGGGCCACTCCTGGCAAACATGCCCAGAGGCTGGGTGAGCTGCTATGCTTCCACCTCTTTAGCCTGAGAAACAGCCTCTTGGGCTGCTCTCAGTAGACATAACCCTAGGCTGGCCAGGAAGCCTTGCACCCCACATTCCAGGCCTGAGAAGCAGCCCCATGAGCCCATCCTGGCAGACCTGCCCCCAGGCAGGCTCAGCATTCTTTAACTATCATCGGGAGCCTGAGAAGAAACTCCCACCAGGAGACCCCCAGCCAAGAAGCAGTACAGTCAAGTCTGAGGCTTGAGAAACTGCCCTACAGGCTGCTCACGGCAGGCATGCCACCAGGATGGCTGAACAACCATGCGCCCATGCTCCTGGTCATAGTAACAACCCTGTGGCCCCAAGTTGTGGGGTCCCACGTGCCCCCATCCTGGGAAACAGCATGACAAGCCCACTCATGGAAAAGCCATGTCACCACCACCACAGATTCTCTCAGCCGAAGTCACTGAGACACGTGCAAACATCACTTGCAAGGATTACAGTTGAAAAAACTACATGGAAACTACAATACTGCATCTACCCAGAAACAAAGCCAATGTACTCCACCAAACTGCCACCCAAGATCCATTCACACGAGTAAGTCTTTCCCTGTGAAACCTACTCCATAAAATTAGACAAGGTAACTTTTCCACCAGATATATAGAAATCAGTGTAGCAACACATCAAACAAGAACACGTAGCATCTCCAAAGAGACACAATGATTCTCCATAACAGACCCCAATCATAAGGAAATAAATGAAATACTAGAAAAGTAATTCACAATAATAATCTTAAGGATACTCAGATACAACATAATACAAATATTTTGTATTTCAATGAAATCAGGAGAACAATTTATGTTGTTGGCGTCCAACAACTGGTGAATGGATAAAGAAAACGTTGTACAGGTACACAAGGGAATGCTATTTAGCAATAAAAAAGAATGAAATTCTGTCCTTTGCAACAATATTAAAGGGAATGGAGGATATTACAAGTGAAATAAGCCAGGAACATAAAATTAAACACCACATGTTCTCAATCATAGGCAGAAGTTAAAAAAAAAGTTAATCTCACAGAAGTAAACAGCAGAACAGAGATTACAAGAGGCTGGAAAGGGTCGTGGGAAGAAGGGGATGGGGAGAGACTTGTTAAAGCATACAAAATTACAGCTAGCCAGGAGAAGTAAGTTCTAGTGTTCTATAGCACTGTAAGATGACTCTAGTTAATAAAATTGTGTTATATCGTTTCAGATAGCTAGGAGGATATTGAATGTTCCCAACAAAAAGAAATGATAAATGTTTGAGATGATGAGTATAATATTCACCCTGATCTATTCACTGTACATTGTGTATATATAGAAGCATCTTTATGTCTTCCATAACATACAGATAGCTCAGTGGGCCTGTCCTCCTTCCCCACAATAAAAATTTATAATTCAGTATGAAGTTCCAGGACAAATTGAATTAGAGTTATGCAGAGGTAACTTAAGAATTCTATTTCTCTAAGGATTCCTTGTGGTGGTGACATCAATCAAACTTCATACAAAAGTGGGACATGAATGAAATTTTGCACCCAGGGCCAGAAGATGCTTAAAAAAAAAAGGCATAAAAGAAATGCACCCTCTGTCAGATAATTCAGCTGTTGCTAAACTCCTGTTGGGAGTAGTGAGAAGCAGAGAGCCACTCATCTAGAGGCTGCCCTAAACGGGCTTTGGGCTCAGGGTATCTCCTGAAGGTTGAGTAAGTAAGATCCTACACCAAAGTAAGATCTATTGATGAACTGATAAAAATAGAGTCTTAAATGTAAGTGACTTAAAGATTAAAGGTGATAAGAAATAATCATATGTCATTCAGAATGTTAGCAAAGATACATGTCAAAATACATGGAAAAAATAATTTTAGGAAAAAAGTGACAAAAACATTAAGTTAGAGAATTTATATTGCAACACTTGAAAAAGGGAGGCATCTGAAAAGGACTTTGCAATAATTATATTTCAAATTCTTTCAAGAGATAAATGACAGAGTTGTAGTTAGAAAATAAAATTAACAAATTATAATGAGAAAAAAATTGAGAATAGATAATAATGCAAAGGTCAATATTTGGGCTTCAAGGTGGAGTACATAGAGAGAAAGAAATGAGAAACATCAAAGTGAAACAGCATGAAAAATAGAGTGAAATATATAGAGTAAGTAATAGAAGAAATGATGGAAAGGCAATATTGTAAGAAAAACTGGTTATAAAGTTTGTTGGATTGAAGAAAGATAGGTGCTAAGTTACAAAGCACACATAAATAAAAATAAGTGCACACCCAGAAAAATTGTAGCTATGTTGTAAAATATCAATGATAAAGAGAAAACCTTAAAAGCATCACAGTAAAAAGACAGATTATCAATGGAGGCAGAGCAGAGAGACTTACAACAGGCTTCTTGCAGAAACTTCAAATGCCAAGTTATAGTAAAACCTTTGAAGGGCTGAGAGACAATACTTGCCAATGCAGAAATCTATACCTATTAATACTAGCATTCAAGGAAGAAAAGAAGATACAGTTTAAAATTACCACCAAAGACACTGTCAGAAATAATCCCAAAGGCTGTCAGTAAGAGCGACAAAAATAAAAAAAGGAACAAATGGAGAAAATGTGGAAAGAAAAGAGAAATAATGAGGTAGATTATTGGTAAAAATAGATTTAATCCAGTTTTGTGACCAGTCAAAAGTTATTTTTTTCTGTCATGAAAATGCAATTAATATTCTTGATTATAATAGCATGTAAGGTAGGTAGTCACCATAAAAATTGAGAAGTTATAAACCTGTTCACTTAAAATCAAGATGTATTAAATGATACCATTAAAATTGTATATCTATACATTAGAAAACATAACAGAAAAGATACAATTTTCTACAATGTCCAATACAAATTAAAATATTTAATTAGTAACCAAACTCTGCCAAGCCAAAAATAACTGGCCCAGATTAAAAAATTTAGTAAGAGTTAATGATTTTTATTTGAATTATTTCTGAGATCTAAAATTTTAAGGCTGCCTATTTTATGAAATTAGGTAATCTTGATACAAAAACTGAGAACAATATGATAAAATTTATTTTTAATGTTCAATTATAAACATTAGGACATCCACTAATAGTTGTGGAATTCTGGGCTGTAGTCCAAATGGAAATACATGTAACATATATGTAAATATTTGAAAGCCACAAATCAAATTTTAAAACTCAATTACTATTTATTCTTTGTTACTACTTTGAAAAATGTATCATTTTAATAAGGATCCGGGTAGCTATACTGATATTTAGAATTCGATAATTTCTTTGAGCTTCATATGGGAATAAATTACTTAAGGGAGAGCTGGTCAATATTTTCTAGTCATCAGCTACCTCTTATCTTTCAACACTATTTCTTTATTGTACAGTGAATGGCTCTATGTATGCTTATGGCCAACATCCATGTTTGCATGTGCAAGCTTTGTCTACATACCACCAAATTAGCTACCCTTTAGGTACAGGCTCTTGTATCCAGGCATGCATTCATACCCATAAAGTAGTTCAGCTTCAGGAGGAAAGACAAGAGAAAAGGCTGTCTAAACCCTGGTAGTATGATCAAGGCCATTGCAGAAAGGCATTCAGAGATTGTGAGAGCTCAGGTAAGGCCTAAGGGATTGTGGGCTTCGTTTAGACATATCTCTTTGACCCTATGACCTTCTTATCCCCTTGAAAAAAGCAGAGTCTGAGCCTAATGATGTTTCCAATAAATAATCTTAACAAAATACTTGGTAAATTAAATTTAAAAATATGATACATGTATTATAACCAAGCAAAGTTTAAAGTAGAACAGGCACATGTGTAATCCATTTACAGATTAAATAAGCAAGCCATCTTAAAAGATGATTAAATACATGAAAAATTAAATTGTCTTAACATGATAAAAAAGATAATTCTTTATAAATTAAAAATGGAAGAGTACTCTCTTAATTTAATTTGTTAATCATATATACCCACAACCTATTAGAGATATTAAACTTATGATACACTTTGACAACATGGAGTCTGATAAAAACAAAGATGCCTCCTTTTGCCTGCATTTTTTTCAACATAATTTTAGTGGCCTTTATTAATTAAATTAAATAAAAAAAGGAAACAAAATAAAAAAAATTCCACATGTTATGTGCTATTTGTATACTGAAAATCCTAAACAATGTACAGAAATGATTGAAACTGGTAAATTAATTCATCAAGTTGTAGAAGAGAAAGAAATGTAAAAATTCAATAAATAATATGTATGCCAATAATCATTACATTTTAAAAATACAATTTTAGAGGCATTTCATCCTACAAAACTCATGAATTCATGAGTGGAGAAAACTCATGAATGGAGAAATTTTGGTAAAAGATACTCAAGAGCTCTGTGAAGAATATAAATGAAACTAATTGAATTCATGAAGAGATATATGAGATACTAAGAGTAAGACACATAGGTAAACCAATTCCTAAAACAATAGAGACACAGAAATTTTTAAAGTAATACCCTTATTAATATTACTAATGGCAAGAAAAGAAAAAATAGAGAGTAAAGAAAGTCATTAAATATACAACTTTTAAGAAAACTACATGATAACATAAGAAAGCAATTGAGAAACAGAGAAATTTAACAGAGATTATAATAATAAAAAAATAGAAATCTAGGTGCATTTTCCCCAACTTCATCTCTAAATATAAATTTAAGTAATTTTAATCATCAACAATGAAATAAGATGTCTAAAATTCACGTGTAACAGTAAATACACCAAAATAGTCAAAAACCCTTTTAAAAGCAAAAACAAGAATGAGGAGCTTTTTTTCCTACAAGGATTTCAAACTTGTAAAAAATTAAGCATAGCAATTATTTAACTTTTAGATAAGTAGCAACTGAAAAAAAGCTGCTGTTACCATAGTACAGTAATTGTTACAATAAATAGAGTCAAAGACAAAGAATACTGTTAAAATAAATTATTTAAAAATGACACATGCCAGGGAAGAAATAATGAAATAAATGATTTAGAAAATACTACTATTTAATGATAATACTGTTTTATTTTATTTGTTTTTATTCATCTTTTAAAATGTAGGTATAGCTCACATTTATGTCCTTTTTTAACTTTTTATTTTAATTGGTTTTTGGGAAATAGGTGGTGTTTGGTCATATGAATAAGTTATTTAGTGGTAATTTCTAAGATTTTGGTGCACCCATCAACTGAGCAGTGTACACTGTACCTGATATAGAGTCTTTTATCCTTCATCTCCTTCCCACTCTTTCCCCTGAGTCCCCAAAGTCCATTGTATCATTCTTGCCTTTAGGTTCTCATTACCTTAGCTCCTACTTATGACTGAGAACATACGATGTTTGGTTTTCCATTCCTGAGTTACTTCACATAGAATAATGGTCTCCAATTCTATCCAGGTTGCAACAAATGCCATTAATTTGTTCCTTTTTATGACTGAGTAGTATTCCATAGTGTGTATATATACCACATTTTCTCTATCCACTTATTGACTGATGGGCATTTGGGCTGAATCTGTATTTTTGCTATTCTGAATTGTGCTGCTACAAAACGTGTGTGCAACTATCTTTTGTGCAACTTCTTTTCCTCTGGTTAGACACCTAGTAGTGAGATTGTTAGATCAAATGGTAGGTCTACTTTTAGTTCTTTAAGGAATCTCCACACTGTGTTACATAGTGGTTGTACTAGTTTACATTCCCACCAGCAGTGTAAAAGTGTTCCCTTTTCACCACATACACACCAATATCTATTATCTGTTGATTTTTTGACTATGACCATTCTTTCATGATAAGATGGTATCTCATTGTGGTTTTGATTTGTAGTTTCCTGCTCATGACGGATGTTGAGTATTGTTTCATATGTTTATTGGGTATTTGTGTATTGTCTTTTGCACATTGTGTATTCATGTCCTTAGCCTACTTTTTGATGGGATTCTTTTTTCTTGCTGATTTGTTTGAATTCCTTGTTGATTTTGAACATTAGTCCTACATCTGATGCATAGTTTGTGAAGATTTTCTCCCATTCTGTGCATTGTCTGTTTGCTCCTTACTTCTTTTGCTGTGCAGAGACTTTTTAGTCTAATTAAGTCCCATCTATTTATCTTTGTTTTTGTTGCATTTGCTTTTGGGTTCTTGGTCATCAAGTCTTTGCCTGAGCCAACATCTAAAAGGGCTTTTTCGATGTTCTAGAATTTTTATGGTTTCAGGTCTTAGATATAAGTCTTTGATCCACCTTGAGTTGATTTTGTATGAGCTCATAGATGAGAATCCAGTTTCATTCTTCTACATGTGGCTTGCCAGTTATCCCAGCACCATTTGTTGAATAGGGTGTCTTCCTCCCAATTTATGTTTTTGTTTGCTTTGTCTATGATCAGTTGGCTGTAAGTATTTGGCTTTATTTCTGGGTTCTCTATTCTGTTCCATTGGTCTATGTGTCTGTTTTTACACCAGTACCATGCTGTTTTGGTGACTATGGCCTTATAGTATAGTTTGAAGTCAGGCAATGTGATGCCTCCATATTTGTTGTTTTTGCTTATTCTTGCTTTGGCCATGTAGGCTCTTTTTGGTTCCATATGAATTTTAGGATTGCGTTGTCTAGTTCTGTGAAGAATGATAGTGGTGTTTTGATGGGAATTGCATTGAATTTGTAGATTGCTTTTGGCAGTATGGCCATTTTTACAATATTGATTCTACCCATTCATGAGCATAGGATGTATTCCTATTTGTTTGTGTCATCTATAATTTCTTTCAGCAGTGTTTTGTAGTTTTCCTTATAAATGACTTTTACCTCCTTGCTTAGGTATATTCCTAAGTATTTTATTTTATTTTATTTTATTACAGCTATTGTAAAAAAAGTTGGGTTCTTGATTTAATTATCAGCTTTGTAGCTGTTGGTGTTTAGCAGAGCTACTGATTAGTGTACATTAATTTTGTATCCTGAAACTTTGCTGAGTTCATTTATCAGTTCTAGGAGCTTTTTGGATGAGTCTTTATGGTTTTCTAGGTATACAATCATATCATCAGCAGTGACATTTTGAGTTCCTCTTTACCTCTTTGGATGTTCTTTATTTAGTTCCCTTGTCTGATTGCTCTGGCTAGGGTTTCCAGTAATATGTTCAATAAAAGTGCTGAAACTTGATGTCCTTTTCTTGCTGCAGTTGTTAGGGGCAATGATTTAAACTTTTCCCTGTTCAGCATAATGTTGACTGTGGGTTTGTCATAGTGATTCTCCTGCCTCAGCCTCCTGAGCAGCTGGGACTACAGGCGTGCACCACCATGCCCAGCAATTTTTTTGTAATTTTAGTAGAGACGGGAGTTTCATCATGTTTGCCAGGATGGTCTTGATCTCCTGATCTCATGATCTGCCTGCCTTGGCCTCCCAAAGTGCTGGGATAACAGGCATGAGCCACTGTGCCCTGCTGATTTCCTTTTTCTCTATCTTATGCAATAGTGTCAGTAGGATAGGATTGGTCCCAATTCCTTGAATGTCTGATAGAATTCAGCTGTGAATCCATCCGGTCCTGTACTTTTTTTGTTGGCAATTTTTTTTATTACCATTTAAATATTGCTGCTTGGTTTTGGTCTGTTCGGAGTTTCTATTTCTTCCTGGTTTAGGCCAGGAGGGTTGTATATTTCCAGGAATTTACCTGTTTTTTTTTTCTAGGTTTTCTAGCTTATGCATATAAAAGTGTTCATAGTAGCCTTGAATGATCTTTTGTATTTCTGTGGTATCAGTTGTAATATCTCCCGTTTCATTTCCAATTGAGCTTATTTGGATCTTCTCTCTCCTTTTCTTGGTTAATCTTGCTAATGGTCTATCAAATTTGTTTATCTTTTCAAAGAACCAGCTTTTTGTTTCATTTATCTTTTGTATTGTTTTTTGTTTGTGTTTCAGTTAGTTAAGTCTGATTTGTGTTATTTATTTTCTTCTTCTGGCCTTGGGTTTGGATTGTTCTTTTTTCCCTAGTTCCTGAGGTGTGAGCTTAGATAGTCTATTTGTGTTCTTTTAGACTTTTTGATGTAGGCATTTAATGCTATGAAGTTTTCTCTTAGTTCATAGCATTGAACTGCTGTCTTTGCGGTATCCCAGAAATTTTGATAGGTTGTACCACTATTATTGTTCAGTTCAAAGAATTTTTTTCATCCTGATTTAATTGTTGACCCAATAGAAAGTAAGAAGCAGGTTATTTAATTTCCATGTGTTTGCATAGTTTTGAGAGTTCCTTTTGGTGTTGATTTCCAATTGTATTTCACTGTGGTCTGAAAGAGCACTTGATATAATTTCAATTTTCTTAAATTTATTGAGACTTGTTTTGTGGCCTATAATGTGGCCTATCTTGGAGAATGTTCCATGAACTGATAAATAGGGTGTATATTCTGCAGGTGTTTTTTAGAATGTTCTGTAAATACCTGTTAAGTCCATTTGTTCTAAGGTATAGTTTAAGTCCACTGTTTCTTTGTTGAATTTATATCTTGATGACCTGTCTAATGACATCTGTGGAGTACTGAAGTCTCCCACTATTATTGTGTTGCTGTCTGTCATATTTTTTGTCTAGTAGTAATAGTTTTGTAATTGAGGAGATCCAGTGTTAGGTGCATACATATTTAGGATTGTGATATCTTCCTGTTGGACAATTCCTTTTATTATTATATAATGTTCCTCTCTGCTTTTTAAACTGCTGTTGCTTTAAAGTTTATTTTGTTTGATAGAAGAATAGCTATTCCTGCCCTCTTTTGGTGTCCATTTGCATGGAATGTCTTTTTCCACCCCTTTACCTTAATTTTATGTGAGTCTTTATGTGTTAAGTGAGTCTCTTGTAGACAACAGATATTTGGTTGATGAATTTTTATCCATTCTGCCATTCTGTATCTTTTAAGTGGAGCTTTTAGGCCATTTACTTTCAATGTTAATATGTGAGGTACTATTCTATTCATTTTGCTATTTGTTGCCTGAAGACTTTTTTAAAATTGTGCTATTCCTTTATTGGTCCTTTGAGTTTTATACTTTAAGGGGGCTCCATTTTGATGCATTTCAAGGAATTCTTTCAAGATTTGGAACTTTTTTAAAGCAGTTCTTGTAGTGCTGGCTTGGCAGTGGCAAATTCTCTCAGCATTTGTTTGTCTGAAAAAGATTGTATCTTTCCTTCATTTATGATGCTTAGTTTCTGGCTGATAATTATTGTTTATGGAGGCTAAAGATAGGACTCCAATTTCTTCTAGCTTGTAGGGTTTGTGCTGAGAAATCTACTGTTAATCTGATAGGTTTTCCTTTATAGGTTACCTGATGCCTTTGCCTCACAGCTTTTAAGATTTTTTCCTTCATCTTGACTTTAAATAACCTGACAACTATGTGCCTAGTTGATGATTTTTTTGAGATGAATTTCACAGATATTCTTTCAGCTTCTTGTATTTGGATGTCTAGATCTCTATCTCTAGCAAAGCCAGGAAAGATTTCATCAATTATTCCTTCAAATATGTTTTCCAAACTTTTAGATTTCTCTTCTTCCTCAGCAACACTAATTATTCTTAGATTTGGTGGTTTAACATAGTCCCAAACTTCCTGGAGACTTTGTTCATGTTTTTTAATTCCTTTTTCTTTGTCTTTGTTGAATTGGGCTAATTCAAAAACCTTACCTCTGAGTTCCAAACTTTTTTCTGCTTGTTTGATTCTATTGCTGAGACTTTCCAGTTTACTTTGCATTTTTCTAAGTGTATCCTTCATTCTCAGAAGGGGTGATTGTTTTTTATTTATGCCATATATTTCTCTGGAGGTTTTTCCATCCATATCCTGTTTTTTTTTTTTTTTTTTTTTTCAAGGTCTCACTCTGTCACCTAGGGTGGACTGCAGTGGCACAATCTTTGCTCACTGCAACCTCTGCCTTCGGGGCTCAAGCAATTCTCCTACATCAGCCTCCTGAGTAGCTGGGACTACAAGTACTCACCATTGTTCCTGGCTAATTTTTGTATCTTTTTTTTTTGTAGAAATGAGGTCTTGTTATGTTGCCCAGGCTGGTCTGAAACTCCTGAGCTCAGGTGATCCTGCCTCAAACCTCCCAAAGTGCTAGGATTACAGGCATGAGCCACTGTGTGTGGCTATTTTGTTAAATTTCTTTGAGTTGGTATTCACTTTTCTCTGGTGCCTCCTTGAGTAGCTTAATGATTGACTTTCTGAATTATTTTTCTGGCAATTCAGGGATTTCTTCTTGGTTTGGATCTATTGCTGATGAGCTAGTGTGATCTTTTGGGGGTGTTAAAGAAACATGTTTTGACATATTGCCAGAATTGTTTTTCTAGTTCCTTCTCATTTTGGTAGGCTACATCAGAGGGTAGATCTGGGGCTCATGAGCTGCTGTTCAGATTCTTTTATTCCACAGGGTGCTTGCTGGTTGTGGGTGCTCAGGGATGTGGCTTCCTGAGAACCAAACTGAAGTGATTGTTATTTCTCTTCTGGATCTAGCTGCCCAGTGGAGCTACCGGGCTCTGGGCTGGTACTGGGGTGTGTCTGCCAAGACTCCTGTGATGTCATCCATCTTCAGGTCTCTCAGCCCTGTATACCAGTACCTGCTCTGGGGAAGGTAACAGGGGTATGAAGTGGATCTGTGAGGGTCCTTGGTTGCATTTTTGTTTATTGTGCTAGTTTTCGGTTAGTTTGACTCCAGCCAGAAGGTGGCACTTTCAAGACAGCATCAACTGCGGCAGTATAAGGAGGACACAAGTTTCCCCTAGGGTTGCCTGGGTATGTTTCTTAGGTGGTGGGCAGGGCCATAAAGCTCCCACTAGATTATATCCTTTGTAATTGGCTACCAGGGCAGGTAGAGAAAGACCATCAGGTAGGGGCAGGGTTGGGTGTGTCTGAGCTCACTCTTCTTGGGCGGGGCTTGCTGAGGCTGCCTTGAAGGATGAGGGTGTGGTTCTTAGCCCAATGGAGTTAAGCTCCCAGGGGGGATTATGGCTGCCTCTGCTGTATCATGCAGGTCCCCAGGGAAGTGGGGGAAAACCAGCAGTTAGAGGCCTCATCCAGCTCCCATGCATCCTGAAAGGTCAGTCTCACTCTCACCATGCCTCCCCCAACAGCACCAAGTTTATTGCTAGGCAGTGAGTGAGCAGGGTTGAGGACTTGCCCCAGGTTCCAGGCCTCCCCACTGGGAAAGCAAGCAGGACTTTCAGGTTTTGCACCTCACCACCTGCCACAACTTCTGAGCTGTGTCAGCACTCCTGTTTCACACTCTCCCCCAGATTCTGTCCAGGAAACTCTGCATTTGTTTGAAATTGTTACAAAGTAAAGCTGGAGGTTTCCTTCTGTCTGTGGTCTTTTGTCAATTCCACTGGCAGCCCACCTGAAGGACACCTGTGAGACAAAGTCAGAAATGGCTTCCCTGGGGACTGAGAGTGCCCACAGGGCTCTTCATGTGCCTTTCTCTACCCCTGTATTTTGCTCGGCTCTCTACGTTTGTCTCAGTTCTAGGTAAGGTCAAATCCTTCTCCTGTGGTCTGGACCTTCAGGTTCCCCAGTGGGGATGTGTGTTCAGGGAAAGATGATCCCCCTTTCACACTTTCACACTTTGGGCCTCACAATTTTTTGGCTGTCTCCCAGACCCTGCAGCAGCAATCCTAATTTAATGCTAATGTTATCTTAACTGGTGTGATGTAACTATATAAACTAGTGTGATGAGCTAACATGGAACCTAAAAAGATATTTATAATAATAAGTTTTGTAAAATGTTGAAAATAAATGAATGAATATACAAATTAGGAAATCATAGAAAACAATAAAATCAAAGAGAGTAAAAGGCAAAATATAATAAAGATTTCAAAAAATAATGTGAGAAATCTGAAATATGGTTAAAAAATTAAACAGGTAATTTTCAAGGAACCTGTAAGCAATCATATATAAAAAAAAGCGAAGACAAGCCAGACAGTGAAGACTGAAATAAATAACTAATACTTGAATGTGAAGACATAGTTGTATGCTAATAAGAAACAAGAGCAAAGAGGTAACCATGACATCCTCAAACAGACAAATCAAGAAGTGAGTAACTGACCCTAATGAGACAATTATATATATGTGAGCTCTCACATGAAGAATTAGAAAACATTACTTGTAATAAAACTATAAGATAACACAATAAAGCAACTCAGAAATATATCAGAGAAATTTAAAAAGAGATTGTAATAGGAAAAAATTGTAATTACAATATCAAATAGAAATACTGGAACTGGAAAAAATACTTTGGTGAAACTGAAAAATACATTTGAGGCTTTTAAAAGCAGAATGGACTAAAAAGAAAAGAGAGTCAGTGAGCTTGAAGGCATGCTAATTGAATATAGACAGTCAGAAAATAAAAAAAACAATAAAAAGGAACAAAGAACTATATCTTATAGGATATAGAAAATCAGCTCAAAAGAGCAAATTTGAGAATGATTGAGATTCAAAAGAGAGCTGAAAAATAGTAAGTGCTAGAGTGCTGATTCAAAGAAATGATAATACAAAACTTTCCAAACCTTGAGAACGATAGAAATACTCAGGTACAAGAGGGTCAGAGATCACCAAACAGATTTAGCCCAATTAAGAAATAACAAGGCATATAATAATCAGTCTTCCAAAGGCATCAGAAAAAGACAGGATCCTAAAAGCAGCAAGAGAAAAAATAACCAACTAGCATCATGATGTCAGGATTAAATTCACACATAGCAATATTAACCTTAAATATAAATGAGCTAAATGCCCCAATTAAAAGACACAGAGTGGTGAGTGGGATACAAAGACAAATCCCATCAGTGTGCTGTATTCAATAGACACATCTCATGTGTAAAGATGCACAAAGACTCAAAATAAAGGAATGGAGAAAAGTTTACTAAGCAAATGGAAAGCAGAAAAAAGGAGAGGTTGCAATCCTAGTTTCTGACAAGATAAACTTTCAAACAACAAAGACAAAAAACAAAAACAGGAAAACAAAGAGGACATTACATAATGGTAAAGAGTTCAATTCAACAAGAAGAGCTAACTATCCTAAACATATATGCACCCAATACAGGAGCACCAAGATTTATAAAACAAGTTCCTGGAGACCTACAAAGAGACTTAGACTCCCACACAATAATAGGGGAGACTTTAACACCCCATTGTCAATATCAGACAGATCATCAAGAAAGGAAATTAACTGGACTTGAACTGAGCTCTGGATCAAGTGGACCTGATACATATCTACAGAACTCTTCATGCCAAAACAACAGAATGTTTATTTTTCTTGGTGCCACGTGGCACTTACTCTAAAATTGATCACATAATTGGAAGTAAATCACTCCTCAGCAAATGCAAAAGAACTGAAATCAAAACAGTCAGTTTCTCAGATCACAGTACAATCAAATTAGAATTCAGGATTAAGAAACTCACTCAAAACCACACAACCACATGGAAATTGAACAATCTGCTCCTAAAAACTCCTGGGTAAATAATGAAATTAAGGCAGAAATCAAAAAGTTCTTTGAAACCAATGAGAACAAAGAGACAACATACCAGAATCTATAGGATGCAGCTAAAGCAGTGCTAAGAGGGAAGTTTATAGCACTAAATTTACACATCAAAAAGCTAGAAAGATCTCAAATTGACACCATAGCATAAGAACTAAAAGAACTAGAGAACCAAGAGCAAACCCCAAAGCTAGCAGAAGACAAGAAATAACCAAGATCAGAGCAGAACTAAAGGAGATAGATTCAAAAAAATCAATGAATCCAGGAGCAGTTTTTTTGAAAAAATTAATAAAATAGACCACTAGATACACTAATAAAGAAGAAAAGAGAGAAGAATCAAATAGACACAATGAAAAATGATAAAGGGGGTATCACCACTGACCCCACAGAAATACAAACAACCATCAGAGAATACTGTAAACAACCTTATGCAAATAAACTAGAAAATCTAGAAGAAATGGGTAAATTCCTGGACACATACACCATCCAAATACTGAATCAGCAAGAAGCCAAATCTCTGAATAGACCAATAGCAAGTTCTGAAATTGGGGCAGTAATAAATAGCCTACCAACCAAAAAAAAAAAAAAAACAAAAACCCAAGACCAGATGGATTTACAGCTGAATTATATGACAAATACAAAAGAGAGCTGATACCATTTCTCTGAAACTATTCCAAACAATTGAAAAGAAAGGACTCCATCGTAACTCATTCCATGAGGCCAGCATCATCCTGATATCAAAACCTAGCAGAGATAAAACAAAAGAAGAAAACTTCAGGCAAATATTCCTGATGAACATCAGTGCAAAAAATTATCAATAAAGTACTGGCAAGCCAAATACAGCAGCACATCAGAAAGCTTATCCACCATGATCAGGTTGGTTTCATTCCCAGGAGGCAAGGCAGGTTCAACATACAAAAATCAATAAACGTAATTCATCACATCAACAGATCTAAAGACAAAAACTACGTGATTATCTCAGTAGACACAGAAAAGGCCTTCCTTATAACATTCAAGGTCCCTTCATGTTAAAAACTCTTCCTTATAACATTCAAGGTCCCTTCATGTTAAAAACTCTAAATAAACTAGATTGAAGGAACATACCTCAAAATAATAAGAGCCATTTATGACAAACCCACAGCCAATATCATACTGAATGGGCAAAAGCTGGAAGAATTCCCCTTGAAAACTTGCACAAGACAAGGATGCCCTCTCTTACCACTCCTATTCAACATAGTATTGATTGGAAGTTCTGGCCAAGGCAATTTAAACAAAATTTTTAAACAAAAGCAAATTTGACAAATGGCATCTAATTAAACTAATGAGCTTCTGCACAGCAAAAGAAACTATCATCAGAACAAACAGGCAACCTAAAAAGTGAGAGAAAATTTTTGCAATCTATTCATCTGACAAAGGTCTAATAACCAGAATCTACAAAGAACTCAAACAAATTTACAAGAAAAAAAAATTAAAAAGTGGACAAAAAACATGAACAGACATTTCTTAAAAGAAGACATTCATGCAGCCAACCAACATATGAAAAATACCTCAACATCACTGATCATTAGAGAAATGCAAATGAAAACCACAATGAGATGCCCTTTCATGCCAGTCAGAATGGTGATTATTAAAAAGTCAAGAAAAAAACAGATTCTGGCAAGGTTGTGGAGAAATAAGAACGCTTTTACACTGTTGGTGGGAATGTAAATTAGTTCAACCATTGTGGAAGATGTTATGGTGATTCCTCAAAGATCTAGAACTAGAAATACCATTATATGGTGCAATCCCATTACTGGGTACAGGCCCAAAGGAATATAAATAATTTTATTACAGAGATATGTGCATGTGTATGTTCACTGAAGCACTATTCACATTAGCAAAGACAAGGAATCAACCCAAATGTCCACCTGTGATAGACTGGATAAAAAAAAATATGGTACATACAGACTATGAAATACTATGCAGCCATAAAAAGGAATAAGATCATGTGCTTTACAGGGACATGGCTGCATCTGGAATTCATTATCCTCAGGAAAGTAATGCATCAACAGGAGACCAAACACGGCATGTTCTCACTTATAAGTGGGAGCTGAACAGAGAACACATGGACACATGGAGAGGAATAACACACACTGGGACCTGTCAGGGGTTGCAACTGGGGGAGGGAGAGCATCAGGATAAATAGCTAACGCATGCTGGGCTTAATATCTAGGTGATGGGCTGATAGGTGAAGCAAACCACCATTGGACACATTTACATTTGCCTATGTAACAAAACTGCATGCCCTGGTCATGTATCCCAAAACCAAAAATAAAAAAAAATAATAAAATGTATTTATGGACACTGAAAAAAAATGCTCTAATTTGTCTTGCAATGGACTTCCCAGAATTAACATTGCATGCCAGAATGGAGTTGAAGGACATACTCGAAAGGCTGAAAAAAAATAAAAATAAAAATTTGCTTTTTAAACAAAAGCAGATTTGACAGATGGCATCTAATTAAACTAATGAGCTTCTGCACAGCAAAATAAACTATCATCCGAACAAACAGGCAACCTAAAAAGTGAGAGAAAATTTTTGCAATCTATTCATCTGACAAAGGTCTAATAACCAGAATCTACAAAGAACTCAAATATACTTGAGAATACTTTGTCTAACAAAGCTATCCTTAAAGCTTGAAGGAGAGATAAAGTTTTTCTCAAACCAAAGCTGAGAGAATTTATCACTACCAAAACTGTTTTATAAGAAATGCTAAAGAATGTATTTCAATCAGAAAAACAAGGACACTAACATACAAAAAGGAAACATTTGAAGGTATAAAACTCATTAATAAACAGAGAAACTCAGAGTGCTCTAATATGGTAATTGCGGTGTGTAATGCACTTGTATCTAGGCATAAAGACTAAAACCTATCAAAAACGGTACAGCAACTAATTAAGAGATAAGTAATATAAAAATTTATATAACTAAGAGTTAGGTAATATAAAAATTTAAATAGAGACAACAAAAATTCAAAATATAGGAGGATATGTATTTAAAGTGCAGACTTTTACCAAGTTTTTTCTTTGTGTCTAATCTCTGTGATCAAGATAAGTTGTCATCCATTTAAAATAACTTGTTACATATATTAGATTTTTTTGTAAACCTCATGGTAAACACAAAGCCAAAACCTATTATAGATGCAATAAATGTAAAAAGCAACAAATTAAAACATACTGCCGAAGAAACTCACTTAAGCATGAATAAAGATAGTGAGAAAGAAGACAGGAACTACAAGACAACCACAAAACAAGAAACAAAATGGCAGTAGTAAGTCCTTATCTGTCAATAATAAAATGTATGTAAATGAACTAAATTCTCCAGTTAAAAAATATACTTTGGTTCAATAAATTTTTAAATAACAAGACTTAATTACATACTGCCTATAAGAAACCCATGTCACCTATAAAGACACACATAGACCAAAAGTGAAGGAATAAAAATAACATATTTCATGTAATTAGAAACAAAAAAGAACAAGGGTACACATACTTATACCAGATAAACAAGTCAAAGACTGTAAAAAGAGACATAGACGGTCACTATATACTGATATAGAATCAATTCAAAGAAAGGTTATAATAAATGTAACTACATATGCACACCTAACATCAGGGCACCCAAACATATAAAGAAATTATTAATAGATCTAAAGAGATAAAGTCTACAATACAATAACAACACCCGGTCTCAATAAAGGTCGCAGCATCCAGAAGGAAAATAAAAAAAAAAAAAAAACACATCAAAGTTAAACTGCACAGTAGATCAAATGAACCTATTTGACATTTAATGAACAATTCACTCAACTGGTACAGAATACACATTCTTTTTATTAGCACATGGAAAATTATCCAGAATACACCATATAACTAAACAAGTCTCAGCAAATACAAAAAGTCAAAGTAGTATCAACTATTTTTTCTGATACAGTGGAATAAAACCAGAAATCAAAAACAAAAGAAAAGTCTGGAGACTATACAAGCATATGGAAATTAACAACATGTTCCTGGATTATTAATGGATCAATGAAGAAATCAAGAAGCAAATTTAAAATGATATGAAAAAAATGGAAATACAACATACCAAGATTTATGGTTACAGAAAAAGCAGTACTAAGGGGGGCGTTTATAGCAATAAATGCTTACATCAACAAAGTGAAAAGACTTTTTTTTAAATAAGCAACCTAATGATCCAGCTTAAGGAACTAGAAAAGCAAGAATGAACCAAACCCAAAATAATTACAAAGAAGGAAATAATAAATCTCAGAGCAGAAATAAATGAAATTGAGACCAAATAACAAACAATATGAGAGAAGAATAAGATGAAAAGTTGGTTTTTTGAAAAGGTAAGTCAATAAACCTTTATCTAGACAAGCAAAGGAAACGAGAGGAAGACCTAAATAAATAAAATCAGAAACAAAAAGAAGAAACATAACAACTGATACCACAGAAATACAAAAAAGAAATCATTAGGAAACACTATGAACAACTATATGCCAAAAAATGGAAAAACCTGGAAAAATGGATAAATTCCTGCAGACATTCAACCTGCCAAGATTGAACCGTAAAGAAATAGAAGACCTGAACACACCAATAATGAGTAATGAGATAGAAGCAACAATAAAAAGTTGCCCACCAAAGAAATCCCAGGTTTCACTCTGAATTCTACCAAACATTTAAAGAAAAACTAATACTTCTTCTATTCAAACTATGAAAAATATTGAAGAGCATGGATATTTCTGAATTCATTATTGATATTGATAGCCAGTATTATCCTTATACCAAAAACAGACGAAGCCACAAGAAAACTACAGACAGGTATCACTCATGGACATAGTTGCAAAAATCCTTAGCGAAACATAAGCAAATCAAATTTAGTACATTAAAGAGGCCATTCACCACCATCAAATGGGATTCATCCCAGGAATAAAAGGATGGCTCAATGTATGCAAATGAATAAATGGCATATATCAGAGGAATCCATAACAAAATTTATGTGATTATTTCAATGGATGCTGAAAACACATTCACTAAAATTCAACATTTCATAATAAAAACTCTCAACAAACTGGTCATTGAAGGAACATATCTTAAAACAGTAAAGGCCATATATGTCAAACCCACAGCTAACATACTGAATGGAGAACAATGGAAAACCTTTACTCTGAGATCTGGAATAAAACAAATACACCTGCTTTTACCATTTTTATTGAATATAATGCTAAAAGTCCTAGCCGGAAAATTAAGCAAGGGAAAGATATAAAGGGCATTCAAATTGGAAAGAAAGAAGTTAAATTAACCTCGTTTGTAAACATCGTCTTATATTTAGAAAAACCTATAAACTCCACCAAAAAACTTTTAGAACTGATACATGAATTCAGTAAAGTAGCAGGATAAAAAAGAAACAGACACACATACAAATTTAGTAGCATTTCTATACCCTAACAGCAAACAATCTAAAAAAGGAATAACAAGTCAATCCCATTTATAAGAACTACAAAAAATATACAATACTTAGTAATTAATTTTACTGAAGAAGTTAAAGATTGTTACAAGGAAAACTGTAAAACATTAATGAGAGATTGAAGGAGACACAAAGAAAAATGAAAATATATCTCATGATCATGGATTGGAAGAATTAATATTGTTAAAATGTCAATACTGCCCAAAAAACTTTACAGATTCAATGCAATTGCTATCAAAATATAAATGATATTATTCACATGAATAGTAAAAGCAATCTTAAAATTTGTATAGAGCCACAAAAATCCCAGAATAATCCAAGCAGTCTTAAGCAAAGAGAACAAAGCTGGAGGTATTATACTACCTGACTCCAAAATATACTACAAAGCTGTATTAACCAAACAGTATGGTACTGGCATACAACAGACACATAGGCCAATGGAACAGAATAGAGAACTCAGAAATAAGTCCACACATTGACAGGCAACTCTTTTTGACAAGTGTCCCAAGAGCATACATTGGGAAAAGGCCAATCTCCAGTAAATGATGGTGGAAAAACTGGATAACCATTCACAGAAGAATGAAACTAGACCCTTACCTTCCACCATATACAAAAATTAAATTAAAGTAAATGAAAGATTTAAATGTAAGACATGAAACTATGAAACTACTTGAAGAAAACATAGAGAAAAATGATTCACAAAGTTGGACTGGGCAAAGAATTTTTGAATAAGACCTCAAAAAGCACGGGCAACAAAAGCAAAAAATAGGCAAATGGAATTACATCAAACTAAAAAGCTTTTGTAAAGCAAAGGAAACAATCAGTATTGTGAAGAGACAACCTATAGAATTGCAGAACACATTTTTGCAAATTATCTAAGAAGGGGTTAGTAACAAAAATACACAAGAAACTCAAACATATTAGAAAAATAAAGTAACCTGATTAAAACATGCACAACATATCTGAATAGACATTTTCAAGATAAAACATACAAATGGAAAGCAGGTATATGATAAAATATTCAACATTGCTAATCATCAGTGAAATGCAAATCAAAACCGTAGTGAGATATCATCTCACCTTCATCAAAATGGCTTTTATTAAAAAGACAAAATATAACAGATAGTGATGAGGATAGGAAGAAAGGAGAACACTCATGCCCTGTTGATGTATGAGTATTTCCACTATGGAAAACAGTATAAAGCTTTCTCAAAAAACTCAAAATACAATTTACCATAGATCAAGCAATGTCACTGCTGTATGTATGTCCAAGAGAAAGGAAATATATCAAAGGAAAATGTATCAAAGAAATAAATATCTGCACTCTCTTGTTAATTGCAGCTACTATACATGTTAGCCAAGATACGGAATCATTCTAATTGTTTATCAATGAATGAATGAATAAAGAAAGTATGGTATATAAACACAAAGGAGTAGATTTAGCCATTAGAAAGGAAATCCTATAATTGCTGCAACATAAATAAAAATGAAGATAATGTGTTAAGTGAAATAATCCAGGCACAGAAAGAGAAATATCACATATTCTTGCTCACACATAGGAGCTAAAAAAAAAGTGGTTCACATGAAAATAGAATGTTTACCAGAGGCTGGGAAGGGAAGGGGAAAGGGAGGATGAAGAGAGGTTGATTAATGGGTACAAAAATACTGTCAGAAGAAATAAGAACTTATGGTTTATAGTTCATAGGGTTAACAATAATTTATTGTATATTTCAAAATAACTAGTAGATAATAATTCAAATGTTTCTAGCATCTTAAAAAATCAGATAAATGTCTGAGGTGATAGATATCCCAATTACTTTTATTTGATCCTTACACACTATATGAATGTATCAAAATATTATATATACTCCAAAAGCATATACAACTCTTACGTATCAATAAAAAGAAAGGTGGTCTTCAAAATACATATATCTAGCATCATGATCTAATGTAAGCATTTCCTTTAAAATCAAGAAAAAAAACAAGAATAATTGTTTTCATCATGTTTATTCAACATGATACTAGAAGTTACAATGTGCAATGTAGAATAAGATAATTAAATAAAAAGTTTAGAAATTTGAAAATAGATAATGAAACTCTTACTGGGAAAGGTAACATGATTGTCTACAAAGAATATGCGAAATTTATGGGAAAATATTATAATTAATAAAGTCTAGCACAGTCAATAGGTCTCAAATTCACCTGTCTACACTTGACACAAATCTAAAAAATATGATTAGTAGATCACAATTTATAACAATAAAGAAATTTTAGAAAACTTTATAAAAATAAAAAAATTGATGTGTAAAACTTAAGAAAATTATAAAACTATTAAAAACATTTAATAATAATTAAATATGAAAAGTTATGCTATGATCATAATGAATAAGTGTAATAAAGGTATTTATACTCTATAATTTTTTCCTATAGATTTGATGTACTTTAAATTGAAATCTGAAAGGAAATTATCTGAGGACTTTGATGGATGATTTTAACTTTTATATGGAAATAAAATCAGATATTGAGAAAATATGAAATTATATTCATTAAGTATGATATCAATAAATTGCAGACAGAAATAGAATAGTGTGTTTTCATATGTAGTCTGTCTCCAAATGGACAATTGAGACACCAAATGCAAAAATCAAATTTAAGTGGACTGGGACTTAAATGTAAAAAACAACATTTAAACACTTTTAGAGTAATGTATTGCATGTATAAATATATACACACACATACAATATGTATATATTGTAGTGTATGTACATATACTATGCATACACATTTATACATAACAAAAGACAATCTGTACACAAAATATAAAAACCCAATAAAAAGTTAATAATAATTTTTTAAAAATAGGCAGTAGTAATAAAACGTTAATCAATATTAAAGGACATTGGATTTAATGAAAGTAAAATATACTTTCACTGCATTGACAAACATTTAAATATCTGATAATGTGAAGTGTTAACAAGGAAGCAAGGAAAAGAAATAAGATATTACTAGGTGCGTTATAAGTTTTTTTTTTTTCTTTTTTTTTGTATTAAAAATCATTTGTTATATTTAAAAAAGTATCTCAGTATGTACAGAAATGAAAACAAAAATGACAGGCATTTGAACTAAACAAAGAACTGATTAATTTCCAATTGATTAATCAAAATGAAGTTAAAGTTTCCTGGAAGATTTATTTTGACTTACATTTTTTCTCTAGTAAAAAATAACATATTTTTCTATTATGTGTTCTTGCCAAACAATATAAACAGCTAAGGCTTTTAGTTAAATATTTTAATGAAAGAGCCTGTTTTTGTACATCTAAAGCTAAATGCCCACAAGAGAAAGCAGGAAAGATCCAAAATTGACACCCTAACATCACAATTAAAAGAACTAGAAAAGCAAGAGCAAACACATTCAAAAGCTAGCAGAAGGCTAGAAATAACTAAAATCAGAGCAGAACTGAAGGAAATAGAGACACAAAAAACCCTTCAAAAAATTAATGAATCCAGGAGCTGGTTTTTTGAAAAGATCAACAAAATTGATGGACCGCTAGCAAGACTAATAAAGAAGAAAAGAGAGAAGAATTTTTTTTTTTTCTTGAGACGGAGTCTCGCTCTGTCGCCCAGGCTGGAGTGCAGTGGCGCGATCTCGGCTCACTGCCACCTCTGCCTCCTGGGTTCAAGCAATTCTCTTGCCTCAGCCTCTCGAGCAGCTGGGAGCATGTCACCACGCCAGCTAATTTTTTGTATTTTTAGTAGAGACGGGGTGGAGTATGAGTTTTTATAGCAGTTTGGGAAAGTCATTTGGCATTTTCCATTGAAGTTGACAAACTAGCAGTACCTTCAAAGACTTTTATAAACAATGATTGTTCAATGGTGTAGTTAAGAGAAATCAATTCAATACAGGGAAGTGTAATCTTCTTACAGCACTCCACTGGTGGGGTTAAAATGATGAGGGCAGCATGATTTCAAGTGTAGGTAAAATTCCCAACTTCCAGTTATTTAGCAGTAACAACACTAGCTGGAAGCCTAGGTTTAAATATCAGAGATGCACTGTAAGTCATGGACTGAGGAGGAATCACATGGACAAATCAATCCCTATTTTCTCAGGTAAACTAGTAAAGAGGGACCTTTGGAAAAAGGGCAATTAGTTGAGTTGCACACATAATCCTTAGAAATTTATTCTTCAAAACTCTCACAAGAATTATTTCTACTTCCATCCTACACCTCACCTTTTCTTTATCCTACTGGTAGTTCTGGGTTTTTTTTTTTTTTAGCATAGAAATATCATTATCTTCACATCTAATAATGTATTATATTCTAAAAATTGCATTGTTAGCTCCCCTAGATTTGCTTAATTTGAGAGTTATAATTAGCTTCAATTTTCTTGAACAGAGTGAATGCAAAGTGTATTGGATTTTAATTTAAAATGCTATTTCATAGTTGATTTAAGTACTAAAATGTTATACACAAATTGCACTTTTAGTCAAATGACTCTCAAGTATTTTTTGAAGTGTATAATTAAAATATTCAAATGTGCAATGATAAGCCACTTTCAGAAGCTCTGGAGTACTCCTAAAGGTGTCTTGGAAAAAAACCCAAAACCAAACTAACTTCCTTCCACAACACCTGGTAGCCACTTTGAATAATTGGTTTTTGAAGTACTTTAGAATAAGACGCTTTTCACTAGTTATTAACATAACTCAGCAGAGTTAGTGTGGTTTCCGTTTTACAGGCATTTAGAAGTAGGATATATTTTCAAAAGACTACACCTCATTACCTTTAATAAGAGCAACCTTACGCTATTTCGATAGAAGCTATTCACAACCTTCATTGGCAAGTGTGATTTAATAAACGTGTTTATCGTATGCACATAATCGTTGCTGTCTCATCGTAATACAACCTTTTAAGCCCTTGACTTTTCTTCAAAACAGCTTGTTCTTAAAATAAATAACTTTGATAATTTTTTATGTTTACATTTTCTGAAAGAGCTCAGGTTGCCTGCAAGATACTGTTTTGTCATCTAAGCTATGTAGCCAGCTGAAAGAGACATGTGGTATTTTATTTTGTCACATGATAAAAATAAGGTTGAAAGGTGGTTATTTCATTGGTCCTCTTGTCTCAGTAATCTCATTGTTTACTATGTTATATTCTGTATTGAATCAATAATTTTCTGCACAATGTATATCAGTTATAATAATTTTTCACACAGTGGTTTGTATGTCTGTGGGTTGAAATTTATCACAAATCCATAGAAGTTTATAAGCTATTCACCTTTTCCCTGATATGAAGCCAATTTGAGAAATCCAAATTTTCATTTATTAATGTAAAGGACAGTGATCTCTTTATTGTCAAATGTGATGTAAACCTTTTCCCTTCTAGAACTCATTAGGGCATACAGTGTCTTTTAGCCTTAATTTATCTCACATATATGGTATGCAGACCAGCCCTGAATCAGATGTTCTCTGTGTTCTCTAGTTACAAGACAAAGATCCAAAACAAGACCAATTCCTGTCCTTCATCAAATAAAAAATTTTGTCTTAAAATGAAGTTTAGACTGAAAAAACTATATTACTTGAAAGAAAAATTAACTATAGGATTGGTGTAATAAGCTTGAAACTCACTGATAGCCTCCTGGTACGATTTCACCAAGACAAAACTAGCAATTTTAAATATCCATGCATTATCATCTATGAGTGTATATTGCCTGCCTTCAGGTTCATAAATTAACAGCTAACACTCAAGTGCAATAATTTTCAAATTGTGGTCAATGATCAGCTTGAATCAGAATCTTCTGAGGTCTTTGTTAAGAATGCAAACTACCTGGATGTTCTCCAGGCCTACAGAATTGAATATGTGCAGCAGCATGGATGTAACTGGAGGACATTATGTTACGTGAAATAAGCCATGCATTGAAAGACAAACTTCACATGTTCTCATTTATTTGTGGGAGTTAAGAGTTAAAACAGTTGAACTCATGGAAATAGAGAGTAGAATGTTGGTTACCAGAAACTAGAAAAAGTAGTGGAGTGGGGGTGGTGAGATTGTTCGATGGGTACAAAAATATGGTTAGATAGAATGAATAAGATATATTATTTGATAGCATAACAGGGTGACTACAGTCAACAATAATTTTTTGTACATTTAAAATGACTGAAAGAGTATAATTAGAATGTTATAACACAAAGAAATGATAAATTCTTGAGGTGATATATTACCCATTTACCTGACATTATTATTATGCATGGTATGCCTGCATCAAAATCTTTCTTGTACCATATATATATATATGTATATACATAGTATATGTATACATATACTATATATCCACAATAAATTTGAAAAAAAAATACTCATTTAACCAGCTAGACCAGCAGAGTCTTCACTGTATGAAAGCCCTAGAATCAGAGGAGTAAGAGCCACATATACCAACCTGCCATAAAGCTGTAGATCTGAGGAGATGATGTGAGCATCAATAAAGTGAATAGAAAGTAAGGTAAAATTGTAATACCAATAATTCCAATAGAAAAACACAAAGCGAGGTCAAACTCTATTTCTGACAAGTTTAAAGATACACTAGAAGTACCAACATTAAGAAAGCAAGTAAATATTGCATAGGACAGGTCTGAAAAGTAAAAATACTGCAGAGCAAAGAAAAAGCGCCATGCTGAAAACTGGTAGGATGGTCAGACTTCTGAAAATTGTTTCTATTGAAGCCGAATTCTTAGACATCCTCTCTCGGAGAAAGGAATCCTTGTGTACTAGTGAAAGAACAGAAAGGCTCTTTGAGAACATACTTATAATACTCCTTCAGTGCGTCTTACGGAAATGGCCCTCTCCCCCTTCAAGGATGAGTGCTGGGATTTTGGAAGGGAGACAACAAAACAATGAAATTGACCAAAGAATTTGAATAACTCTTTGCGCTCCTGTGCAAATAGGGCCTAATAAGCTCCAAAGGGCTATGCTCCTAGCACAGGCAGCCACATCTTTATTGAGTTCCTCATAGTGAGAGCAGGCACAACAGACAGAACAGGCTTAGAGAAGCTTCTAAGTTAGAAAACTGTGGGAAAAGACTATGATGCAAAGAATAGATATGCCCTGAAGAATTACCAGAAATGAGTATTTCTCAAACAGTGCTGCATAAAGAAATAGAAGAGCATTTTGGAAAAATGTATAATTTCGGGGTTCTTTTGAGATTTAAAAAATGTCTATTTTTGAAACTAGAACAACAATTTACATGAAAAAAATGTTCATATTTAAAAAGTGTGTCAGTAAGATATAGTACAGACTCATAGCATTTTAATTGTAATAGAATGAGCATTTTTCATCAGTAAAAAGAAAAACAAAAAGAGGGAGGATAAATGTATAGATATTTTTAATTAAGAGAGAGAATGATCTGTTTATATTTACTTAGTGGCCATTTTGTTTTCATAGTGCCAGACGTGTCTTTTGCTCTGGTTTACCTACCGTGGAACTGGGTTTTCTTGTCCCCTTTTCATTTCTAATTGCTCTTTTGATATACATTATTTCAACTTTTTTTTTTTTTTTGAGATGCAGTTTCACTCTTGTTGCCCAGGCTGGAGTGCAATAGCACAATTCGGCTCACTGCAAACTCTGCCTCCCGGGTTCAGGCGAATCTCCTGCCTCAGCCTTCTGAGTAGGCTGGGATTACAGGCATGCACCACCAGGCCCAGCTAATTTTTGTATTTTTAGTAGAGATGGGGTTTTCCATGTTGGTCAGGCTGGTCTCGAACTCCTAACCTCAGGTGATCCACCCGCCTCAGCCTCCCAATATTTCAAGTTTTGGGACATTCTATGCCATCCATGTTTTCTTGATGTTTATATTTGCCCATTGTTGTTGTTATTTGTTTGTTTGTTTATCTTGAGATGGAGTCTCACTCTGTAGCCCAGGATGGAGTGCAGTGGCGTGATCTCAGCTCACTGCAACCCCCGCCTCCCAGGTTCAAGCAATTCCCCTGCCTCAGCCTCCTGAGTAGCTGGGACTACAGGCAAATGCCACCACATCCAGCTAATTTTTTGTATTCTAGCAGAGACGGGGTTTCACTGTGTTGCCCAGGCTGGTCGCGAACTCCTGAGCTCAGGCAGTTCACCCTCCTCGGCCTCCCAAAGTGCTGGGATTACGGGTGTGAGCCACCAAGCCTGACCTATGTTTGCCTTTTAAATGTGTTCATTTTATTTAAAAATAATTCAATGAAAAATATTTTTCTTCTATATCTTTTGTCTGGTGACCATTTCACTCTACAGAGCAACCCCTATTGCTAAACTCTTAAGCATTATGAAAGGAACATAATGAAAGAAAAATAATAAAAGGAACATAATGTGTTTACACAATACATACCTATAAATGACCATGTATATATGTGTGTGTGTATATCTATGTCTATATTTTATCTATATATCAATCTCATGTCTATGTCTGTATCTACATATACTTTTGATTATCACAACAGGAATTGTACCATCTGTCTGAACCTTGCTTTTTTTATTATTATACTTTAAGTTCTGGGGTACACATGCAGAATGTGCGGGTTTGTTACGTAGATATACACATGCCATTGTGGTTTGCTGCACCCATCAAACCATCATCTACATTAGATATTTCTCCTAATGCTATCCCTCCCCTAGCCCCCTACCCCACAACAGGCCCTGGTGTGTGATGTTCCCCTCCCTGTGTCCATGAGTTTTCATTGTTCAGCTCCCACTTTTGGGTGAGAACATGCGGTGTTTGGTCTTCTGTTCTTGTGTTAGTTTGCTGAGAGTGATGGTTTCCAGCTTCATCCATGTCCCTGCAAAGGACATGAACTCATCCTTTATTATGGCTGCATAGTATTCCATGGTGTATACATGCCTCATTTTCTTTATCCAGTCTATCACTGATGGACATTTGCGTTGGTTCTAAGTCTTTGCTATTGTGAACAGTGCCGCAATAAACATGCATGTGCATGTGTCTTTATAGTAGAATGATTTATAATGTTTTGGATATGTACCCAGTAATGGGATTGCTGGGTCAAATGGTATTTCTAGTTCTAGATCCTTGAGGAATCGCCACACTATCTTCCACAATGGTTGAACGAATTTATACTCCCACTAAAAGTGTAAAAGTGTTCCTATTTCCCCACATCATCTCCAGCATCTGTTGTTTCCTGACTTTTTAATGATTGCCATTCTAACTGGTGTGAGATGGGATCTCATTGTGGTTTTGATTTGCATTCTTTAATGACCAGTAATGATGAGCTTTTTTTCATAAGTTTGTTGGCTGCATAAATGTCTTCTTTTGAGAAGTGTCTGTTCATATCCTTTGCCCACTTTTTATGGGATTGTTTTTTTCTTGTAAATTTGTTTAAGTTATATGTAGATTCTGGATATTAGCCCTTTGTCAGATGGATAGATTGCAAAAATTTTCTCCCATTCTGTAGGTTGCCTGTTTACTCTGATGATAGTTTCTCTTGCTGTGCAGAAGCTCTTTAGTTTAATTAGACCCCATTTGTCTATTTTGGCTTTTGTTGCCATTGATTTTGGTAATTTAGTCAGGAAGTCTTTGCCCATGCCTATGTCCTGAATGGTATTGCCTAGGTTTTCTTCTAGGTGAACCTTGCTTTTTAACATGCATTTATATATCTCAAGTATTGTTACATATCAACAACTTAGTACATTTTAAATAATGATATAATATTATCTTAAATGAATACTACAGAATTTATTTAACCAGTCTTCTACTGGAAGACCTTGAGGTCATTTCTGATCTTTTGGTATTACAAGCAATGCTGCGGTAATATCTGTGAAAATAAGACATTTTGCATATTTTTGCATGCATCGATAGAATATAGTTTCAAGCACATCTATAATATCACTTCCTAGAAGGAGAATTGCTGAGTTAAAGAGCATTGAAAGATATTATTTGCCAAATATTTATCATAAAGGTTTTCTATTTTATAATCCCATTATTAATAGAGAAGAGTATATATGCCCTTTCTTAGATTCCATTAAGAAATTTGTTGATTTCTGCTAATCAGAGACATTAAGACTATTTTATTGTATTTCAGCATTTTTTCTCATTTGGAGTGTGTTGAGCATAATTTCTCATGGGTGTAATTTTTTTTCTTTGTCCAGATCATTAAAATTAAATAAGACTCACATAAATTTTCTAGTGTTACCTTTTGCTTTGGTTACTGTTTATTTCATTTTGTTCTATATGATTTTTTTCCTGTGTTTCCCTAATCTTAGACCAAACAAGCAGTTGGTTGCTTCTCTAGCTCAAAATTGATCACTTTTGTAACTTTATTATTAATATTTTGTATGATACGTGGCATATGTAAAAGTTTCTTATAGAGTCATGTATTCTAATCATTAAGGTGGATATTTTCTTTTCTCAGTAATTGAATTATTTTCAAGTTTTTAAATCCACAGTGAAGTTGAAAGAAAAGTACAATAAATACCCAAACGTTTCTCTTCTAGATTTATTAACTTTTAAGATCTTGCCACCCTCTCCATATCTATATCGTTTATATCTATGTCTATATCTATATCTTTATCTATATCTATATCTACATCTACCTAGATCTATAAGTGTCTGTATCTATTTATATCAAATATAGACATAGATCTATGACAGGTATAGGTTCATATATCTGTCATCTACCCACCTCTTTATCTCTCTATCTATATGTCTTTTCATCCACCCACAAACACTTCCCTTTTGCTAACTCATCTAAAGGTAGCTATATTGATAGTCCATCCCTAAATGTTACCCCAAATAATTAAATTCTTCTATGAAACCATATCACATGAAGCATCTAAGATAATCCGCATTATTTCAATGCCATCATCCAACATATGGCCCATATTCAAATTTTTCCAAATACCTTCAAGATGTCCTTCATTTTTTTCAATCCAAAATTCATTCAATGCTCACACATTGCATTTGGTGTTATGTCTTACTAGCCTCCTCAAATAAAGAAAAATATCATTGCTAAATTCTTTTGAGAAACTCAGGCCAGTATTCCTGTCAACATACAATTCTGGATACAACTGATTTATTGTACTTGATTAAATTGAAGCCAATAATTTTCAGCAAGAGTGACACATAAGTCAGGTACTTTTTCCATTGCATTACATCAGAATGGCAATGCCAAGCTTGACTGGTTAGTTAAGACCATGCCATCAAATCTTTCCATTGTAAATCCTTCCTTCTCTTCTCTTCCTCTTCTCTTCTCTTCTCTTCTCTTCTCTTCTCTTCTCTTCTCTTCTCTTCTCTTCTCTTCTCTTCTCTCTTCTTTCTCTCCTCTCCTCTTCTCTTCTCTTCTCTTCTCTTCTCTTCTCTTCTCTTCTCTTCTCTTCTCTTCTCTTCTCTTTTTCTCTTTCTGACAGAGTTTCACTCTTGTTGCCCAGGCTGGAGTCCATGGTAAATACATCTTCCTTCCTTTCTTCCCTCCCTCCCTCCCTTTCTCCCCCCTCCCTCCCTCCCTCCCTTCCTTTCTTTCTTTTCTTTTCTTTCTTTCTTTCTGATGGAGTTTCACTCTTGTTGCCCAGGCTAGAGTGCAATGGCATGATCTTGGCTCACCACAGCCTCCACCTGCCAGGTTCAAGGGATTCTCCTGCCTCAGCCTCCCGAGTAGCTGGGATTACAGGCATGCGCCACCGTGCCCGGCTAAGTTTGTATTTTTAGTAGAGATAGGGTTTCTCCATGTTGGTCAGGCTGGTCTCAAACCCCCAACCTCAGGGGATCCGCCTGCCTCAGCCTCCCAAAGTACTGGGATTGCAGGTGTGAGCCACCGTGCCCGGCCATATTTCTTTTTTATAATTAAATGTAATCTGTGCAGTAATACTTTGAGACCTTGTGAATATTTTGTATCCTAACTTTTTTTGCCCATCAGTGTTAGCATCCATTGATGAAATTGTCTGATACAGTTATTACATTGATTATTACAAAAAGATGATTCAGTTCTAATGAACTGAAAAGTCTTTATATGTGCTATAATCATTTAATAAAGAAGATAATGTTAGAATGATATCTGTATCATTCACACCGATAACATCATAATATGATTTAAAGGCCTTATATTAAAAACTCTTTTAAAGCCCGCCACCAACAAAATTCTTATCCAACAAAATCCATCCATTTTTTAAGTCCTTAACTTGCTTTAATAGCTATAGTGTTTATTCTATTTTATAGTTTTTGTTCTTTAATTTTCAAATAGATTAGCAATTTCTGTGAACAAATTAAGTTACAGAATCACATGCCTATGTTTGTGAATTAATGTTTTACTAATATAATCTACAGTATAGACAGTATTCTTGTTGATGATCAATAATTCCAGTCATAATTAGGGATGAACAACTTATTATCCAGCAACAGGAGAGTCGTGAGGATTTTCCCATAGACAATCAGCATTGATAATGCTCTGAAAACAGAGAACAGCTTTAGGGCAAAGTACATCAAGGTATAAAAATGTAGAGGTGAAAAAAATACCCAAGTGTGGAGAAAATGTATAAATAGCCATGTATCTATGTAATGTGGATAATTGTTACAATTCTGTAACTGAATAAGTGTAAACACTATGACTTCAGTACATCATTCACTTTTAAGGCACTGATTTATACCATTTTGCTAAAATAAAATGATCAGTACATAATTCATAGCAGGATCCTTTCTTGTTTAACAAATTGAAATACTTTGGTTTGTAACTAGACATGTGAAAAGCTCATAAATATTAATGAAATATTCTGAAATGTTCCGTTTATTGTCCATGAATAGTCGTGGAAGATAGTAAAAGAACTTGCTTGAAAATAAGCCTAAACTTCTGTAATAAAGACACACTCCATTGGAAATTTTCCTGTAATGTCATGGTTTTATCTTTTGTTATTCTTTTTCATCAGTAATATAGAACATTGCAGTGAGGTGACTGAGAAATAAAGGTCTTAGACTACTAACCATAGCAAAATTCGTTGCTTACATGAGGCTTAATGATCTTTACATTTGTTAAGTATTTGACTATGTAGATCATCCTTTACCATGCTCAACCAGAATATGATACTTATTTAGATTCATACAGTCAGGAGATTGTATTAAACATGGGCAAAAGTGTGGTAGTTGATATGGAATTATTTCTTAAATATACAGATTTTAAAATTTGACTATAATTTAAGAAAGTAAGAATTTAGCAGCATAACTCAGCGAGAATCGATGTTTTAAAGGAAAACATTTTTGAGATTGTTAATATAGCTATATTAGTCAGTCACACCTTGTTCTCATTTAGTTGACCCCTAGCCAACATCAGTCACAAGCCTTATTGTGTAAAAGGAAGTTAAGTGAGATATGAGTGAGGTAGAAGATACAATTTTGATCAGTATACAATTATCAGAGTAATATTTTTAAAACACCTGCTTCTTGAGATTGATTTCACAGCTTTGATCTTTTAAAAGCAACCTAGAACAAATAAGCCCCCTGCCATCATAAATAATAGTATTTAGCCATGGTTCCAAACATGTATATTACCATGTACATTGGCTATTTCAACCTTTTCCAACTCTTGTTAATAATGGATGCAATAACTATAAACTGTAGTACAATGCTGAAAGTGCAAGTCTTACAGTTACATAATTTATCTTTTTTAGTTAATTAATTATGATTCAAGTATGGAGAGATCAGATTATTAGGAATTCCATCGCCTTCATGGGAATCTTCTCTTCACTTTTGATTTTCTGAAGACTACAAAGATCTTGTGCTGCCCAAAAGAGGTGTCCGTCTGATTTCCATAAATAACTGGGAAAGGTCCAGTGCCTGAATTGCAGGCTCCTACTGCTTATTATTTTGGTGCACAGTATCACTGCAGAAGCTCCCCAGACTGGCAGGTCTTTCTTTCAATACGAAACCATTCTAAGGCAGTCTTCCATTCTAGTAAAATAAGGGGAGTTATGCCACTGCTTCCAAGCAAAATTAGAAAAAAAAAAAAATCTTTGTGAATTTGGATTTCACATATATTTTTTAGATAAGATACCAAAAGCAAAATTCATTTAAAAAGATGCATAGGATTTCATCAATATTAACATTTCTTTGCTTTTAAGGACACTATTGAGATTAAAAACACAAGCTAAACCTGAGGAAAAACATATGCAAAACACAAATCTGATAAAGACCTGTATCTAGACTACATTAAAAATATTCATGGGCTGGGTGCGGTTGCTCATGCCTGTAATCCCAGCACTTTGGGAGGCCAAGGTGGGCGGATCACCTGGGGTGAGGAGTTCAAGATCAGCCTGGCCAACGTGGTGAAACCCCTGTCTCTACTAAAAATACAAAAATTAGCCAGGTGTGGTGGCAGGTGCCTGTAATCCCACCTACTCGGGAGGCTGAGGTAGGAGAATTGCTTGAACTTGGGAGGCAGAGGTTGCAGTGAGCCCAGATCGCATCATTGGACTCCAGCCTGGATGCCAAGAGCAAAACTCCATTTCAAAAAATAGATAAATAGAGAAATAAATAGTCATAGCTTCATAAGAAAATGCTCAAATAAACAACAGCAAACTAACAAAACAATTAAATAGGCTAAAAATTTGAGCAAAAGATAAATGGATGACAATTTAACACATTTAAGATGCTCAACATTATTACTCTTTGGTAAAATGTAAATTAAAACCACAATAAAATATCACTACACACATATTTGGATGGATTAGAACAAACATGCAGCTGAAAACCTGGCTATATCAACTGAAAAATAAATTAGAATACTCATACATTATTGGTGGGACTGCGAAATAGGAAAGTCACCTCAAAAATATTTTGGCAGTTACTTTTAAACACATTCAAGAAACAACAAGGAGGCTCTTTTAGTTTTTAAATATAAAAAATTTTTAAAAGAACTAGTGGGAAATTTGGAGACAATGCCCTCCGTAAATTTTAGGGAAAGCCTTCCAGAAAAAAAGAAGCTTAATTTATTTTTTCTATGAACAGTCAGCTATTTGAGAGTTTTGATTGGGGTAGGGAAAGTAAAAATTATTATTTTGTCTGTTCTTTGGTACCTCTGAATTATAGAGGTACCAAAAAGATACATAGGATTTCATCAACATTTCATCTGTAATCCAGAGGTACCAAAGAAAAATCAAATACACAGGTTAGATAACACTGCAGTTGTCTATGAGGAAATCATCAATAGATTAAGTTTATAGATTTGTAGGTAGAGTGAAATGGAAGGATTTCACATGTATTTTGAAAGAATAAGAACAAATATTTTCTGATTTATAGCTTTGTGGCTGTAACAACTGCATAAATGATAGAACATTTGATGAGAAGGGTAATAATGGGGGAATAAAATGTTCAGGGAAGATGGGATTCTAGTGGCAAACAAGATTTAAGATTAATTTAATCTTAATCTTAAAATTTAAGAACTTCTCCTTTCATTAAGCTATGTTTCTCAGTGTCCACGTAGACACTTGCAAGAGTTTTCTAGGCATGGTTACTGCAATGCCGATGGCCATGTCTATGTCAGGATTATGGAACTTGTTATCAAAAAGCACACGTTCCTAACAAAACCCACCGTGCATCTAAACTCCTTTAGCACATCCAAATTGTAGTGTAAAAAATAGATGATGTTAAGATAAGTTGGGAAACAAGTACAGAATAAAGGAAAAATGAAATCTTGCCAAAAGTAGAGAGTAGATTAAGAACGAATAAACCTGGAGGAATTCCTTGCAAATAGCGCAAATGCTTTTGTATTTATTTAGAGTACGTGTTGCATGATTGCATTCATGCAAATAGTAATTAAGTATGAAAAATGTAGCCATTTCAAATCAATTCTACTAGGCATGGCAGGCCCAAGTTTTCTTTTTTGTACCCAACAGAAATACATCACACTTTGGAATTTCTGACAGTGAATTTGAGGCTCCTCTGGCCATTTTTTCTAGACTGCAAGGACCTTTGTGTTTCATATTGGTCTAGGTGAGAAAAGACAAATTGTTCAAGTTTAAGATGAAGAGCAGAATTTAGTAGCATACATTTAATTGATATCTAGAGGGCTAGTTTTACATTAACTGTGTTTCATACATATAAGGCAATCTCACTGATTAATCTCTTCATTTGAAGAATTCTATATAACAGTCTTGTAATTTGAGATATCAGTACATAGTGGGTAGAAGGGAACCCAGCTTTTCTTTCTACATGGCATTAGGCCTGGCAAGATGAAGGCATTTATGTCAAGAACGGTGACATAAAAGGGAGGGTGTGATTTTTTTCCAGAGGAGCAGGCTTCCTTCAGTGAGACTGAAAGGAGGCAATGCTAGGTAGCCCCTTTATCATTTCCCTCAAAAGTAGGTTTATGTGGTGTGTGTCATGTCATGACTCACCATCTTTTCTCTTTTCTTTTTTTTTTTTTTGTGAGATGGAGTCTCGCTCTGTTCCCCAGGCTGGTGTGCAGTGGCATGATCTTGGCTCACTGCAACCTCCGCCTCCCAGGTTCAAGCGATTCTCCTGCATCAGCCTCCTGAATAGCTGGGATTACAGGCACCTGCCACCACACCCGGCTAATGTTTGCATTTTTAGTAGAGACGGGGTTTCGCCATTTTGGCCAGGCTGGTCTCGAACTCCTGACCTCAGGTGATCCGCCTGCCTCAGCCTCCCAAAGTGCTGGGATTACAGGCGTGAGCCACCGCACCTTGCCATGACTCACCAATTTTAATACAAATTAAATTTGTATTAAATTTGCATGAATTTTGGTACAAGTTTGGCTCTTCATGAGGAAAGGAGAATGGTCTGCATTAATGAATTGGTTTATATCGAATTCACTATCTACATGTTTTATTTTAGTAAAATTGGGAGGCTATGAAACCTGTGTGTTTTCTCCTAGCTTTATCCACTAGGTTTGCTGCCCTGATATCTTCCTTCAACCCACTGCGTATGGTCTCATTTAAGCTATATAGAAAAAATTGGAACCCCATGTATAGCTGGCTATTAAATATGATTATGTTGGGGTCAACCACAATTTCACAAGGTGAACAAATACACTAGTCAGTGCTATTAGGTGATTCAAATGTCAGTAAGTGTCATGCAGACTGTAGAACATATGGTCACAATTCTTTATGTTCTCAGTTAAGAAGTAGAAAACTAATAGTCCATGTGTACTTGGGACTTATTGCACTGAAGAACATTCTAACTTAGAAAAGAGATGCCAACCTTCCACCTACCCTGTCCCCCAAAAGTAGCTTAATTTTCTGCAGTTTGGAGAAACTGTGGTAGTACTCATAAAATTGTGTTTGGACAAGCATGATACTGTCTGTGTGCTCAAGGCCGAAAGACTCTGAACTACCTGCTTAATTCGGCTAGGGACACACTAAGTGATGTTAGATACAGAATCAGAGGGTGACTGACATTTCACTTTTTCTGAGACACTGAGGAGTAGAATTCTCAATGAACTTGGTACCTCAAATGATTATTTTCTCTCTAGGTGGATGAGAGAAAAATGCTAAAGCCTAGTGAGTAGTATCCTGGCGCTCGGGATGAACATAGAAGCTTTTGCTTTTTTTTTTGTTTTTCTGTTTTTTTTTTGTTTTTGTTTTTGTTTTGAGACGGAATCTCACTCTGTCTCCCAGGTTGGAGTGCAGTGGCATGATCTCGGCTCACTGCAAGCTCCACCTCCCGGGTTCACGCCATTCTCCTGCCTCAGCCTCCCGAGTAGCTGGGACTACAGGCGCCTGCCACCACGCCCGGCTAATTTTTTTTTTTATTTCTTATTTTTAGTGGAGTTGGGGTTTCACCGTGTTAGCCAGGATGGTCTCAATCTCCTGACCTCGTGATCCACCCACCTTGGCCTCCCAAAGTGCTGGGATTACAGGCGTGAGCCACCGCGCCTGGCCGAAGCTTTTGCTTTTTGCAAGTGGTTGTAGGGTGGAAGAATAAAATATTGGAATCAGCTCTATAAGAATTGTGAACCAAGATCTTCCAGTAACACTACTGAGAAGACCATGGTAACTTCTTTTAATATGTCTTATATGTGGCTTGAAAACAAAACAAAAAACTCTTGAAGATTTAAGATGTCTTTATTTGAATGTTCCAAAATTTCACTGTGATAAGCTTGATATAGATGTTTCCTTCTCATTAAGCCAATTGGTTGGAAGGCTCTTTCAGTCTGGGCACTAGTAACCATTAGTTCTAATAATTATTTTGATACATATTACACTTTTTTGAACTTCTGCTCATCTGTTTTCACTGTTCCCTCTTTCTGAGACCCCTAGATTGAACCACCAATTTTCACATATGTTCTCTCTGTATTTCTCTTTTTGTGCTCTTTAATTCTATTTCCTAAATGATTTCTCTTTCAGAAGTTCTACAGACTTCTTTAAACATAAGGTATCATGATTTTTTCAAATAACCTTCTACTGATTTTCTAATTTCACCTTTATTATGTTAGATCAAGTCTCTGCTTTCTATCATGTTTACTTCTGTTTCCTCTTAAATATCTTTCTCAGTAAAGATGCATGGATCATAACTTACAGTAAGCAACATTCTTATTTATATCTTTACTTTTAATTGAAAGTTTAAGGCTGTGGTTCAGTTTTCAATTCCTTCCACATAACAGCCCTCCATGCCCACAATCTATATCCGTAAAACCCAGAATCATCTCGCGGGTTTCTCCTGTGTAGATTGATTCTCACCACCACTGAAGACTTCTTTTGCATATCTTCTGCTTAGCATTTGGCTTTATTTATTCTCATCCTTTTATGCTAGTGTTCTAAACTGGTGACTACTGAAAAAACATAATTGTCCACTCAAATTACTTTCTCATTACTCCTGCAAGCAGATATTGGGTTTGTGGTGGCATTAAGAGCTGGTCTGAGTGGTTTTAAATTATTTTTCTATCTTCAGTATGTCATTTTTTAAAAAATACTATGATATAAATCTGAAATACTACTGTTATATTGATACTTATATTTTTTTCCTGAACTTTACTATTTTGATTTGATTTGTTTAACTCGTATTGGTAGTAAGATTCTATGTATAACATCATTGTTTCATCTTTGGCTGAGTAGAAGCTAGTTTTTATAAAAAACCAGAAAACCCTAAGCCAGAAATTTTACCTACATTCCAAACCTAAGCAAGGATTATGACCTAAATCTACATTCTGATAAAATCTATTAATAAATTTTCTCAGATTTTTCTCATTTAAATAATTTCATTATGTATTGAAAGAAATTATCAGCAAAACAACCCATAAGAAGTCAAATCATACCTGTAACCTTTAAAGTATACGAACGCAAGGGCTGGACATGGTGGTTCACACCTGTAATCCCTACACTTTTGGGAGTCAAAGTAGGGGGAATCACTTAAGCCCAGAAGTTTGAGACCAGCCTGAGCAACATAGCAAGACCCCGTCTGTACAAAAAATAAAAGAAAAATTATCCAGGTGCAGGGGGCCATACATGTGGTCCTAGTTACTCAGGAGGCTGAGGTGAGAGGATCTTTGAGCCCAGCAGATCGTGGCTGCAAGCGAGCCATTATCAAGCCACTGCATTCCAGCCCAAATGACAGAGTAGCAAGATCCTGTCTCAAAACAAAACAAAACAAAACAAACATGGGGTACATTATTATTGCTCAAAGTCATCCTACAATACACTTGAAATTATAGGAAGTTAATCAACTATTTTTTACTCAAACATTTTCAAAGCTATGGTTCTATTGCATACAAAGCGAGAATTATAATCCTATTAAAACATATAATTAAGCAGATCACATTTTGGCCAAGGCGCACACACTAAAATAATACATTCTGAGGAAAAAATTTCCTATAGTATTTATAAAAATAAAACAAAAATAAATTATTTACTTAAAAGATATTATGAGCAATTGTTAAAAACTTTTGACCTATGATTTATCACTGTTATTGTTATATTTACACTAAATTCACAAAAGCATTTGTGAATGAGAAAATGGAGCAACTGAAATTCTATATTGCTGATGGAATGCACAATGATGCAGCCATTTTGAAAAATAATTGGCAATATCTTATCAAATATGTTTATATGATATAACATTCCCACTCCTAGATATTTATACTAGATAAATAAAAACATATGTCCACACAAAGGTTTCTACTTCAGTGCCCATAGCAATTTTATTCATTATAGCTAAAAAAGCTGGAAACATACCATTGTTCAAAAAGTAGTGAATATGTAAACAAAATTTCATACTGACATAAAATTAAACACCAATAATACAAGCAAAATAATTACTGATACATAGAACAACTTGGATGAATCACAGAAGCACATTGCCAAATAAAGCAAGCCCCAAACAAAAGAATATATATTATGAAATTCAATTTGTATGAAATTCTAGATTCTAAGGCAGAACTATAGCATCAGAAAGCAAACAAATGGTTTCCAGGAGCTCAGGTGGGCATAAGGAATTGTCTGCAATAAAATACAACAAAACTTTTGGCCTAATGGGAGTGTTCTATATCATAATTCTGATGATGGGTACAATACTGTATAGATTTGGCAAAATTTACCAAATAGTATACTTAAAATCAATATATTTTATTATATGTAAAATATACAAGAATGAGGCAGCTTGAAAAGAGAAATATATATTGATACACTATTAATCACCAATTTAGTACGAAGACTTTTCTGTACTTGTCCTCAATGTAATTAGTGATGACTCAAGATGGGTATAAAACTTCTGAAACTGCTTTATGAGAATTACAAGGAGTCTGAATCTCTCTCTTCCATCAGGATTCGGATTGTCTTACATGTTCATCCTTCCTGTTGTTTATGCTATTCTCACTTTCAATTCTATTACATTTGTGTGTGTGTGTGGGGGGGGTGGTGGTGCAAAGTAGGGAATGATAGGACACAGATTTATTTCCTCTTAAGATAGGCAGACAAAAACTCAAGCCACAGTATTCACATTATTTGTCATACAGAGATAAGTTTACAGCAAAAAATTAATATTTGTTAGGCCAGGTTATGCTAACCAATGATCATTTATTTATTTTTCATATTTTAAAAATGATAGCTATGCACAATAGATAGGTATTTAGACTAATTTTCTAGACTGTAGCACTAAAAATAATGTGAGGGAAAATTCTAAATAAACAGAATGTTTTCATCCTTTGCAACAAGAGAACAAAAAATGCAAAATTAAAGAATTATCCCCTGCAGAATCCCAATTTAAAGATGAGGAAGCCAAGGCTCACTGTAGCTATTTGATAGCTAATAGACTGCAGATATGAAGTTATGATAGTCTGTGAGATGCCCTTAACATTAGATTATTTTCAAATATATTCAGTCAATAATTTTTGGTCTGTATAGGCAGAATGAAGATAAGTTCACCAGTTATAAGAGACATATAGCTGTTGACAAAAATTTGTGATACAGATGATTGCAGAGATGTGGGATTCTCCCTACCTGTCAGTTGTTCCTAGTTAAAAACTAAAAGTTCATAGGGTCCGTGAATGCCACAGATGTGAACTGAAGGGGATATTGTGATGGGTCTCTATAATCACTGCTGATGCGCATACATCATTCTTGATTGTGAATACACTCAAGTGAGTCTTCTGGAAATATTTCTTCTCATAAACTGCAAATCCATGGTTACAAGTTAAGTGTGTGCATATATTTGTGTGTATTGTGTATATATTTGATACCTCACATCATGTATACATATATAATGCATACACTACATATATACACAAATGTACACATAATGTGAGATATACATTCTCTATATACACATTTTAAAGATAGATGTCTAATATACTAGGAGTACGTATCCTAAGTGTTCAAAACCCGTGCCTTAACTTTTAAATATTGGAGAAAAAATAAGCCATTTAAATATGATTAACAAAGTTTGGGAGAAAAATAAATACATTTATATTGAATAACTTAATTTCAGATTTCAACTTTAAATAGTGTTTTTCCTCCATCAGTGTAAGTGCTTGATGCCAGCTTGTGTGATATTTAAATTCATACTTTTGAATAAGTTTGAATATCTTTCCTCAATAATTTGACAGTTTAATCAGTAATGTCAGGAATAAATGTAAATTAACAATGAAGTAGAGTAAGATGCAGCTTTATAATTTTTTGTTAATATTTCTAGCTGTAACGTTGTATTCAAAGAGATTATAAAATGTCTTAGTGAAATGAACAGGCTGTTATGCTCATTAAGAGCTCTTAATTAATTTACTTCTTTCAGGTGACATCCTTGCACACTGATTTAGGACACTGCACAAATGACAAAGATGCCACTGGGTCATTAGGAAGGTTATTTAATGAATGCCTAACCTAATAAAGCACTGTGTGAATCATTTAATTGGATGAGTTACTTAAACAACTGTTTTGTTCTGTTTTAGTTTGGTTGTTTCTTCTTTCCTACTCCTTTCATCTCATGTACAGAGGTGACTTTTCTTTCTTTGTTATCATTTTAATACTATATAGAAAAATAGAATTGAAATTGTAGTAACCTTTAAAATACCAATTCTCATTAGTCCTCAAGGAAATTTAAAATGTTATTAGGGGCATTATTTCTTGTCTATATGATTTATTGTTTTTCATTGCTTCTCATTTACTATAAAAATGATGACATGTTTAGCTATTAATATTTGCTTGTGAAATGCATGTATGTGGTGGTTTACAAACCACACCGATTTCAAAACACTTCATAAAAGAATAGCAAAGATGATGATAATTGACAGGATTTTCTCTTTAAGTAGTAATGGCTGACTTGAATTGGCAATTCAGCAGGTGGGGACGAGCTTTATTGGTTCTAAACGTGGTTTCTATTAATTTTTCAGATAACCAAGAAGGTCATTTTTTTAAAACATCTAGATCACAGCAAGGATGGAAAGTTGCATCAAAGAGGATTTACTTTTACTATAATCCTCCTTTCTCCCAAATCTCATAGATGTTAGAATAATGTTATTCCAAGAAATGTTATTATTTACCTTATTATTCCAAGAAAGATGCCTCTGATAGATAGAATTGAACATTTCTGATATTAAAAATTACTCTCAACTTATAATGATTTTGGAAGAGTCAAATACATGTATAAAGCTTTCCTCTATTTAAAAAATAACCTGGTATAGTAAGTGATTGCTCATGGTTTATTCTATCTCTAAAACAAACTATTCTAAATATGTTTAAGTATAATAGGAGTAATTTGAGGATGAGGGAAATTCACCCTGTTCTTCCTAATTACTTATTCTTTGCTGTACATTTCCTTTGTCTTTATTCTGCTTTGCCCTGACAGTTATGAAATTTAATTCCTCTTTATTTTACAGTGGAAAAGTTGTTTTTAAAAAAATCCTTTTGCCTCTACATGCTTCAGGTTGAATGTTTTCTTCTGACCTAGCTTTAGTTTATTAATTCTTCTTTTCTTCATGAGATCCTCTTGCAAAAATAAATAGCTGCAGTTTTTTTATAATAGGCAAACATTATTTATTTATATATGTTGCAATCACTGAAATTTACTCTTGTCATGTTGGTGTGTTTTTTATTTACCGGGTTTTCTTGTTTCTTTCATTCTGAACATTTCCTTCCCAACACAGAATTCTTCTACACTTTTGTAGATCACAATTTGCCAGGAATTCCAGGATGATTCTTTCTTTGTCAACCAAACTCCTTTGACAACACAATTTGGAACAGAAATTGAGTTGGTTAATAGAGCGATTCTACTGCTCTACTTCTTTAGCCTGAGGACATATTCTCAGACTGTCTAGTTAAGGATAATTTTTCTGTTAGCTAAACTTTTTAAAAGGTAGTTATTATTTACCTTAGTATTTGTCCCCAAACTCTTTTCTGCTCTTTCCCTTCATAACTTGTATTTTTAAGCAAGTAAATCACGTAGTCTGACCTTGGTAGTTGCCTTTTCCTGTATGTGCCATGTTTGTTTGGCTTTGAGTATTATGTATGGTTTATTATTATTTTGGGGCTAACTCTTTCTCTGTTCTGTTGTGACTATCAATTTTGTCTTGTATTCTATTTGTGTTCCAGAAATTCATCAGTGTTTCTTTTTTTCTGTTGTTGTTTTGTGTATGTATATTGGGTGGTGGATTTATTGTTCTTGTTTACATCTTTTCTGCCACTTCAATAGACTTTGAAGTAGATGGAGGTAAATGTATCCCAGCCCTTATTCACTCCAACAACTATTGATTGTGGTCAAATTTGTGTCAAACATTATTCTAAGTGTTGGAGACGTAATAGTGAATAAAACAAATTTCCTAATCTAATGGCCCTGGCATCATAATATGTGTTAAGAGAGATAAGTGCATATAATATATAGATAAAACTATACTATTTAAAATACTGTGTTGTACTATTAACAACAACAAAAGATAAGGCAGGGTAAGCAGGTAGAGATTGAAAAGAGGGAGGTGCCATTTCAGATACAATCATCAGGATCAGAGAAAGCTCCTTTGATAGCAGTCATTTTCTCAGTCACCTAAATGAAGTGAGGGATAAGCAAAAAGGTAAAGAATCATGAGAAGTAGTCATAAACTTATTAGATAATGGAATACAATTAAGGAAGGCAAATAAGGATAATTTTGGCATACAAGAGAAAGATCAAAGAGATGGAGGTTGCCAAAACTTGAAGCCTCCTTCCCCATCAGATAAGGAGCATTCTGAACCATATGGCACATTTGGAAGACTTACATCCTCCTCAACATCTAATGCCTTGGCTCAAACTTAATAATTCTTCAGGGGTGCTTCCATGGGGAGAAGGTTATTAGAATTAATTCTGCAGAGACAATATTTAAAAAGACAGCTTTAATACAGGAGCTATGGGATCTATACCCTCTGTCATTTTCAGAATAGCACACTCATAACAGCATAGGGAAATGAGATTTAAAAATAAAATGAATAAATTTTCTTTTTTTATTATTTGGTATTGCAGTGTTTATTTATTTATTTATTTTTTCTTTTTTTATTTTATTATTATTATACTTTAAGTTTTAGATTTTCAGTTTCCAACAGTGGAAAGTTCTCTAGTATCTGAAATTATTACCAAGGGTTTAGGGTTTAGATTACTGAAAACTGAGAAAACAATGTAGATTCAAATCCTTACCACCACAGAATGGGACATTCCACAATGTAATAAAAATGAAAAACTGGCAACAAAGAACTTAGTACCAAGAATGTATGGAAATATGAAATAAATTGTTGACTACTGGCTAAACAGAATGAATTAGGATTTAATGGATATAATAATTTCCTCTTTTTAAACATTTTAATAAACCAGAAATAAGATAATGTATAAAGTAATATAGACCAATAAAACCAAATAGAAGACAAAGACACGTAAGTTTCTTTAAAAGATTGGAGGATGGAAAATTGAAGGAAGGAAGGTAAATCCTGCTAACAGCAGAGTGGAGGAAGTTGAAATGTTTTAGCTGTCTACAGGAAAATGAAGTTAAAAAAAAGATTTTTGTGCAGCGTGCAAAACTGGAAATTGGAAGTTTCAATGGTGGAAAAAAGTGAGTAGCCAGGTATTAATGTTTAGTGGTTTCCCATTAAAATACCAGACATGGCCAAGCACGGAGTCTCACACTTGTAATCCCAGCACTTTGGGAGGCCAAGGTGGGCGGATCACCTGAGGTCAGGAGTTCAAGACGGTCCTGGCAAACATGGCGAAATCCTGTCTGTACAAAAATACAAAAAAAAAAAAAAAAAAAAAAAAATAGCCGGCATGATGGTGGGTGCCTGTAATCCTAGCCACTCGGAAGGCTGAGGCAGGAGAATCGCTTGAACCAGGCAGGCGGAAGTTGCAGTTAGCCGAGATCACGCCATTGCACTCTAGCCTGGGTGACAGAGCAAGACTCTGTCTTGAAAGAATAAAATAAATAAATGAATAAAAAAACACCCAACGTCTAGTTAATGCACATATGATAAGGAAAGAAAGTCAACAAACACTACTCATATAAACATCACCTGATTTCATTTTTAGTGATCCATTATTAAATCCAAAGGAAAAGAAAAGAGTAAGTTACATTTGAGTAAGGCATCTATCTGGGAAAATAAGGTCTTAGAATAAATACCAGGAAAAAACAATAAAGTTGAGAAAATTAGTGAATCATCAGAAAACCTAAAAGCACACTGCTCTCTACAAAAACATCAGGAAGTCTCCAAAATGAAACAGGCACTATAATCTGGAATATTCAAAGAACAAGAGTAATATTTTTTCAATTAAAAATTTGAACCCATACCCAAAAACACAGAAGTGCTGGAATTTTAAGCAATCTCTATCTCACAGAAGGTAGAAAAACCCTAGTAACAAACATTGACAATATGAGCAAAAACTCTAAAAATCCATTCAAAGAAGGCTAACCTCATGTAAATAGGCTTGAAACAAAGAACAGAGAAAATGAAGATGATAAAATTATCACAAAATATGCAACAAAAAAATTCTATAACAGAAGAGTATGGGTCTTCAGTAGGATCTTCAAAAGACTCAAGACAATAACTAAAAATAGAATCCCCAAATATACCATTATGAGATTCTAGAAGATAAGATATATGTATATATATGGATACATCTTCTGTATATCTCTATATAGATATATATTGAAGATATATGTACTATATATAAATATAGCTCTATCGTATATATACTATATATAAATATAGATATATAGAAGATATAATTTATATATAGCCTATAGAACATATATACCATATATTTATATATAAATATATATTTATATATAAATATATATTTATATATAAATATATATTTATATATAAATATATATTTATATATCTTCTCTCTATATATCTCTATATGTCTTCTAGAGATACATAGAGAGAGATATATAGAAAATCTATCTATCTAGAGAGAGAGAGAGAAACAGCAGAAAGAAAGGGAAGGGAGTAAAAGAGTTACTTTCAAACATTCAGTAAGGAGAGTTGCACTGAGTTTTTCAAAAGTAATATTCCCTTTTAGCATAAAATATAAAATAGATTTCTAACTTAGAATTTGAGAGTTTTTTTAATAATTACAAATATGTAAGGTAAAATTAAGACTTTTAAAATATTCAATGTCTCAAAAATACCGCCTATGTACTATTTTTCAGAAAGTTGTATGATTTTATGATCCAGTAAAATGAGGGTCTGGGAAATAAGAGAATCAACACAAGAAAGAAAGATGGGTAATTTGAAGAATGATATGAAGGGCGAAATAAAAGGAAATCTCTGAGTCCTATCCATCCAGAAATTCTAAAAGCAAACAGCAAGATGAAATGTGACCAGGATTCCAGAAACTTCCTGAAAATAGCCATACCTGAGGCTTTTTATAACACTGGGTAGAGTTAAAGAAAAGTCTAGAAAATGTTAAGCAGATGTATATTAAAAAAATGGAAGAAATCATTGTCCAGAGCTGGACACTTGAGTGTGCAAACTTGGGTGTGCATCAGAATCTCCTGTGTGTTTATTAAGTTGCAATTTGCTGTATTGTGCTCTTCCCAACTCCAACCCCCAACATGCACACATAACACACACATCTGCCCAGGGGTTTAGTGTAATACTGGGGAAAGTAATGAGACGGTTATAAGAGTATACCAAAGAAATGCTGGAAATAAAACAATAATTTTGCATCATGAGAAAAAACCTTTTCTGGGTTACTGACTGAAACAGAAAGCAGGCAGGAAGGTATAAGGCCCGTCTCCCTTTTCCAGCTTTGCTGTCTCCTTCAAGTACTTAAGACCAGGAATTAGATGTTCAGCTAAACTTACAGAATATTTTAAAATTTAAATATGAGAGTAATGATGATGGGTATTGAGAAATTCATTTAGGAAGAATCCTACCAAAAGCTAAGTTGCCATACGGAGTTTCTCTAATGAGAGATATGTTGTTTTGGAAATACAAGACGTGGAGACAAAATAAACATGGGAATTGTGTATGCTTTAATTTAGTTGTTAACATTAGCCCCCAAATAATATTAACTTTATTTTGTCTCTTACAAAAAAAGTAAACTGAAAGTTGGGTGATTTAGCAGCTCTGTGGAAATCAGACGACTTCATTTCTGTTTCACTAGCCTAGCACTGGCTGTCATCTTAAAAGTTATTTGATGCTCACAGATAACTGAGGAAGCTCTAACTATTCTGTGATCTAGAGTGGTAGAAAGAAGAATGTAGGAGAAACACAATAGCACACTTCCCAACTTAGTATCCTACATGTGGGTTTTCCCCAAATCCCACACATTTCTGCTTAGATCTCATTGGTCTGAAAGTAGTTTCATGCCACACATTGCTGCTGGTGAAGCACAGAAATGCCATCTTTTAGCCAGGCTTTTTGCATTTCTAAATAAGTTGTAGATTCTGTAATTAAAGAATGAGGATGTAAATGTTATTGGCAGGCAACTGGCAGGTGTGTCCCTGAAGCCCAATACAAAAGCTTAAATAGGAGTACTGTGTAATGTTTGCTATAGTTTGAATGTATTTATCTGTCTAAAATTCGTATGTCAAAAACTTAATCCCCAAGGCAATCGTATTAAGGCAAGTGAGAGGGCCGTTAGGTGGTGATTGAACACAAATTTTATTAGAGCTATCTTCCCCCCTTCAATTTTGAAAACATTAAAAATACTCAAATACAGTTACTTCTCTATTTTTTGCTCTCGTTTTCAACTCTTCAATTATTATTGGAGATTTTGAGTGTATCTTCCATGTCTCATAAGAGTTCTTTAACATTGTATAGTGCAATCTTTCTACATGTGTCCTGTCTGTTCTGCACGAGTTCTCTCACTATCTTACAATGACCACTCAACTCTATCCAAGCTAGATTTGCAGACTTTTTTGAAAAATATTTTAAGTGAAATATAATTTATGTTATGATTTCTAACCCTTTTTATATTAATGGAATAATATTCTATTCAAAACTTTATGCTAACTTTAAATGTAATATGATACATTATTTCTATACTTGAATTATTAATAGAGTTTTAAAAAGCATTTGCTGAGATGGTAATGCAACTTCAACAGATAAAACTTAAAATTCTCAATATGATTTTTTTTTTAATATTTTTTCCCTGACATTGAATTCCTTCAGGGTCTTGGATATCTGCATTTTCAAGTGGGTTTTGTTTTGTTTTTGTTTGTTTTTTTTTGGTAGTTGTTTTTCTTCAGTATAAAATCTAGTGCTCTATATTTGCATCAATGGCCTTGTAGTAATCTGGATAATATGGCAGATCTAGTCATCGACCCAAAATGGGATATCCTTTTACCTACCATTCGTTAGTTTGGCATTTGAAATTGTTCTAGGTACCATTGGGCATTATTATTTTTCAGGCTCCATTCTTTAGCATATGGGGTTCTTATGGAGTCTCTAGTTCTAATATGTAAGCCTGATTCAGGTGCGCCATCTTGGTTGGGGGACACTTAGCTCTTTGTTTTCCATAGAAGCAAAATTTCTGGATGCTGCCACCCACTTCTGTACTCATCAGAGCTCAAGGAGCCCATTGATTCAACACATTTGCCATTGTATCTTCTGTCATTGTTATAAAGATGTTTGTCTTGTATTTGATTTTTGACTGGCATATTTTCGTATTTTATATACTATAATTATTTGCCTAAGAGGTGCTTGAAACAACACCTCAGTTTACCATCCCAGATTTTAACTCTGAGAATAAAATAGCATTCAATTATATGTTGGAGAAATTGGCAACTGCATTTCTAGTCAAACTTTTAAAACTATTTATTAATGATTTTCCCTTATGACAAATTTTTATTATAGTCATAGTATTCTAGAAAAAAAATTACCCTCATTTTAAACATACATAAAACTAAATTAATTTTCCAAGAAAGAATACTTTTTTTATGCATGTACATTTCAATGTTAAAAAAAAAATTTTTTTAACTTAAAAATGACAAAATCTTTTTTGTAACTTTGAAATATAAAAAAAGTTTGTAATTAAAATTCTACAATTTTTCACATTGACAGTTGCATTATTAGAGCAGTTCTTTTCCTAAGTCATTATATATAATATAAAATTTGGGCTTAAATATTCATTAAAAAAACCTCAACCAATAGAAACGAATGAACTGTATGCTATTTTATTCAAAAAATTAGGATTTTTTTAACACTTAACTTCTATAATACAACATGCTTGAATGGCAATCTTCTTACATAAAAATAGATTTACTGAAATGCTGTTTTTTAAGTTTTAATGGAAGAAAATATTTGAATTAACTTATTTAAATTAAATTACTGAGTTCTATGACTTTCAGTAGTAAGCGTCACTAAGCTCAACATTTTGTCTAAAACATTGGGAGACATAATAGATTCATAGTCTCACCATATTAATGTAGACTATTCCCATAAAACTAAGCTGGCATTTAAAGCTGAGATGATTTAAAAAAAATAAAGGTGGGGTTAATCATTCTGATTTCTGATTTCCATGTTTGGATATTTATGTCTTTTGGAAACGATTATCTTTATGGTTTAATTAATTTATGGTCAGAACAATACTAGTTTTATGATACAGATAATTATATTTTAGATACATGGTAAATGTAGCATCACAAATCACAAATTTTCTCAAGAGAAAATAAAAATTGCATTCAGTCTTATTCAACTTTGTGTGCATTGTGCCATAAAAGAAGAAAAATGTGTTGTTGAGTCTTTCTGGATTGTATTAGTAAATCAGGTTTGGGCTTTGTTTTATTTTAAGACTCAGTACATGGTATCCTGTGTGCATGCTGCCATGGATTACCCACATATTTTGCTAAACATTATTTCTGGGTGTGCCTGTGAGGATATATATGAATGAAATTAGCATTTGAATAAGTAGGTTCTGTAAAGAAGATTGACCACCCATCAAAATGGGTGGACATTATTCAATTCATTATGGCCTAAATAGAAGGACAAAAGAAGGAATAATTTACCCCTTCTCCCTGACTGCAGCAGCTGGAACATAAATCTTCTCCTGCCCTCAATCTGAGACTCTCCCTGTTGATTCTCCTAGTTCTCAGGCCTGTTGATCTACATTATTGGTTTTTTTGGATCTCCATTTGCAGATGGCAGGTCATTAGATTTCTCAGCCTCCATAGACATGTGAGTGAATTCTCCATAATTAAACATATTACACACACACACACACACACACACATATACAGACACATATATATTTAGTATGTACAGTTATATTAGTATATATATATTAAATATAATCTTCTATTGGTTCTGTGTCTCTACTGATGCCTAATAGCGCACTGTCTTAGTATTTAATGTGTTTTTATCACAAAAAATGTTACTACACATAAAGCATTGGCAAAGTATTTTTGTTTCAGCCTTTGAATTACAATAATATAATTTGTAGGATTGCAATAATATCACATACACATTGTTATTTTTCTTTTGGTAGATCTTTATCTCAGTTGTTTTTTGTTATACAAAACTCATAATTGTGCTTTTTAATAAGCAAAATATTTATTTGAGAGGATATAAATTACTTTAAGACATTATTATACTGCCCTTGATGCTACAGCTGATAGCTTTAATAAACCATCTCAGAGTCTCTGCCCCCATTCAGCCTTAGAAGTCTAGAATGAATAAAAGAGTATCCCCATACTTTGTTGAAAAATCTCTCTGGGCGGGCTCCGGCTGGCAATTTTTTCTCAACTTTTCCCCTATCCCAACATCCAACCTCTGTCCATCTTATTCCTGACTCATTCTCTAAAACTAGGCCTGTCTGTAGAACAAACCATGGGAGAAAATCTACAATACCAACTTTATTAATTAATAATGAAAAATAAAATGTCAACTGTACCAAAATGCTTGACTTGGAAGAACTGCTGTATGAAGTTAATTGTAATGTGAGGCTCAGTTTATTACTTTACTGTGAGGAGGAACATTTTTAAAGCACACAGCCACATTCTTCAAGTAGATCATTCTCTCCTTGTGGGCATAGTAATTGGAAGGCAAAACTATAATCAAATTTGTACAATAATAATTTCATAAGTAGTGCATGGTATATGATTTCATTTTTAAGTGGCATCTGATAAAAGGAAAATGATGTTTAAATCACACAGTCTACATGAAGTCTATTTGGACATTATCTTTGAATTCCTGCACTCCTTTCCCTGGACAGTGCTGGAAACAGCATTACTATCCTTTGTCTCTTTAGGTTTCCCCTATGTGAAAAATAAAAGAGATTGTGTATAATCAGCATTGAGTTGGTATATAAAGACAAAAAATGACATATGAGAAATATAGAAAAATGAAGTGAACAGAGGATGTATAAGGAATACAGCACTAAAGTAAGAGTATCATGAATTGGTAGGCCATGAGTTCAGGGGTAGTATAAAAAAGATACTACGTTAAACTATTAAAAGAAAGTGGGTTATATATTTTGTAGCTGTCTTCTCAGAAGAGTAATTGCAAATTTATGACTTCCATGATGACGAAGTAGTTTTAGAAGTTAAAAGGACTTGGTGGTAATGCTGAATAAATGCACTCTGGACAGGCACAACTGCCCACTACATCCATTTCTCACATCAAGAAACATTGTAGAACTACAAGTTGGATCCAGAGGCATTGGGTCCATCTGAGACTCAAGCCAGTCTAAATTTAATCAGACCCTACAGCCAGCCAGAGTCAGCTTTCAAACAGGTAGAACTACTACTCCAAGTATTTTGTTGTAAGGTTACAGATAATCACAGATGGCAAACATTTGGGCTCATCAAAAGAATAAGGAATTTGGGAAAATGTTGCCTCTATAGGCAGTCATCAATACTGCCTTAATTTTTGCATCATACAAAGCTACAAACATAGTTACAGAAAAATATCCAATGAAACATTAAAAACAGCTTCTCTCTGAAAGGCCTGCTAATAAATGTATGTATATATCTCAACAAGAGAAAAAAGGGAATGGACCAACTCTCACTTATTCATTCCACCATTGACATATCTAAGACCTGTTGAACCACCCAGTTATGCCAGACATAGTAAAGGATACTTACTAACAAGTGATTCTCAAGTAATTGACTTCATATTTTATCTTCTCTTTGGTCACTTAGAACATCTATAGTTAATTCAATTAGAAAGGAATATCTGGTTCCTCAGTACAAAGGCGATATCCAGGGTGAATAAGTAGAAAAAGAAATCCCTCATATATTTACTTTATTTTAAAGTGGTGGCTTTCACAAAAAGGAGAGAATCAGAGAGATGTGCTGACATTATTTTAGATATATTTCATCTTATGTATGACTAGTACAGTGCTTGTTGCAGAAAGTTCACATTCTGATGTATACAGTTGAGTCATTAAATTTCAACAAGAGTATCCCACATATTTGAGTGTTTGGAAAAGATGAAGGAGGTATTTCTTCTGTACAGTGGTAGTCTGGCTAATGTAATTTGATGTTTTTATCAGTTATTCATAGCAGAATTTCTATTGGGATACAAAGATGGGAGTATGGGACAGAATTTAAGTTCTTATTTTTCAGCTTTGATTAGTCCTAAAAAGAGTAATTGTACTGCAGGATGAGGATGAAGGCCATTTTCCAGTCCTTTATCCAGGTTGGTTAGGTAGATGGGCTTAATCCTATAATCCACACCTTAAATCTCATTAGAAGAAAACACATATCTCTCTTCAAACACACTAGTCCTGCTGATTATTGCCACTTGGAAGGCAAGGCTTAGAATATAGTCTTTTCCTATGTTTTATTAATGATTGAAGCTAATAAGGCTAATCTGACTTGTAAGAATAATTGAGGTCAATATGTTCAAATTAGAGACTGGAAAACTTACTGTTAAATACAAATGAAATTATAATCGTCTCTATCTGAACAATAAGCACAGAGAGAGTCAGGAACACTCAAAGTGTCGTCTAGATAATTATAAAAATTGAAAGACAAAATGCTTGGGTTACAATGTCTACCTACTTGACATTTCATGGTAGACTGAGCAGAGGATAAAAATATTATAGCATAAAATAACCTACATCTCTCAATTACTTCTTACTAAACATAATTAAAATTTCTTTGTAATTTAATTGCCTGCCATCATGGTACATACAGAAGAAATAAACACATTTCTTAGTAAAATATCACTTGAACCTCTTTTTTCAGTAGATTCACATTCAAGAAAACACTTGGTAAAGTACTGTAGAAACAATAAAAATATAATTAATTTTTAAGTATATGAACATCATTGTAAAATAATACCCAAAGGCAATGAAAGCAATTTATCTGATTATAAATACACATCATAGAATCAATAAGGGCATGAAACTTCACTCATTTATTCTTTCCTTCAAAATATTTTGTTGGACACTTCAATATACTGAATATTGTCCCCAGCACAATGTAGGCAACAATGACTTTTATGTAATAAGTATGAACAAATATAGGTGATGATGTATTAGACTCGTGTACTTACAGCTTTTAAAGGATTTCTTTTTTATTAGAATAATGTGTATCAATAAAATTAGTAAGCCAAAGAGTAGAAACATATTTACTGTTAAATTTGACATCAGACTTGGCACAGTGGTTGCAAGCCAATAATCCCAGAACTTTCGGAGGCCAAGGCAAACAGACTACTTGAGCTTAGGAGTTTGTGGCCAGCCTGGGAAACATGTAGTTTTGTAGTGATAGGGAACCCCCTATCACTACAAAAAATATATATATACAAAAACAAAAAATTGGCCTGAAAAGGTGATGTGTGCCTGTGTCCCACCTACTCAGGAGGTGGAAGTGGAAGGATCCTTAAGCCCAGGAGGCTGAAGTTACAGTGAGCTGAGATTGTGCCACTGCACTCTAGCCTCCAGCCTGGGCAACAGATGACACTCTGTCTTAAAAAAAAAAAAAAAAAATTAACATCAAAAGTACTTTTGACAATTAAAAAAAATTATATTAAATTTGACAATTAAAAAAATGAGAGTATTGTCTCCCACATATTTTTAAATATACCTAGTTTGTGTATAAAATTAAAAACAGCTTTGCTAAGCACTATGTTGACTATGACGAAAAGTCACACGCCTTCGTCTGTGGACATGGCAATTCTATTGTGGCTTTTTCTTGCTAGGCCTGTCCACTTTTTCCTGTGTCTCCCTGCTCTGCATAGAGTGAGGTAAAAGCTCCCCTTGGAAGGGAGGTTACTACTGAGAAGTCACAGCCTCAGTCAAAATGACAGAGCGGTTACATCCAATAATGCTCTGTTGGAAGCTGGATGCCCTGCTGGAAGAGTCCAGCTGTCAGCCAAAGGCCTGAGTTTGAAATTAATTGATTGCAAAGAAAATTAACTTAGGGAGACTTCAGGGATAAAGGAGTTTGAAGGAAGAAAATGTAGACTACTTAGTCTCTAACTTGGACAAGCTAATAGTATCCTGAGATGTAATTTGCTGCATAGCTTCTCATCCAAAATGAAGCAATAGCCTAAATACTTTGAATATATTATACTGATCTATTTCCTCACAGAACCAACAGAGTAAAATGCCAAACAAAAAACAAATGTGATATGAGCAGGCTCTCATAAGTCCACAGTTTCTGATGTGAGAAAAATAAAAATAGTAACACAGGAAGTACGTTGAACATCAAAGTTACTATTAGCTTCCAATCTGAACATTTCAGCTTCTGTCATTCAAAGGGAGCTGATCATTTGAAAGAAAAATAGTTTCATTGTTTATATTTTTAATTGAGATGTGATTGACATAAAATAACTCCACCTATTTAAAATATATTATTTGATAAGTTTTCATGTAGGTAGCCCTGTGAAAATATCACAACCATCAACATAATGAACAGGTCCTTCAGCTGCAGGTTTCCTTTTGCATCTCACAGCTTCTCCCTGCCTCCCTCTGTCCTCATTCTTAGGCAACTGTGATGATTAATACTGAGTGTCAACTTGATTGGATTAAAGGATACAAAGTATTGATGCTGGTTACATCTGTGAGGGTGTTGCCAAAGGGATTAACATTTGAGTCAGTGAGATGGGAAAGGCAGACCCACCCTTAATCTGGGTGGGCACCATCTAATCAGCTGCTAGCGAATATAAAGCAGGCAGAAAAACCTGAAAGGAGAGACTGGCCTAGCCTTCCATCCTATATCTTTCTCACATGCTGGATGCTTCCTGCCCTCGAACGTTGGATTCCAATTTCTTCAGTTTTGGAACTCAGACTGGCTCTCCTTGCCCTTCAGCCTGCAGACAGCCTATTGTTGGACCCTGTGATCGTATGAGTTCATACTTAATAAACTCCTTTAAATATATACATACATATATATATACATACATATATATACATATTCCATTAGTTCTGTCCCTCTAGAGAACCCTAATACAGCAACTGTTGATCTAATTGTTGTCCTTATGAATTGATTTGCATTTGTATAATTTTATATAAAATAAAAAATTTTATATAAAATATATTTTACATAAAATAAAAAATTTGTATAATTTTATATAAAAGCAATAAAAGAGAATGCACTCTTTTTTGTCTAACTTCTTTCACATAGCCTTATCATTTTGAGCTGATGATGAGAAGCATTCCACTGTAATAGATATACTACAGTTTGTTCATCCATTCACCTGGTGAACACTTGGGTTATTTTGAGTTTTGGGTTATAACAAATAAAGTTGGATAGAAATATGTGTACAAGGCTTTGTATCAAATGTGTGTGTGTGTTTTTTAATACATCCTTAGGAGTAGAATGGTTGGATCATATGGTGAGTGTTTAACTTTACAAGAGGCTGCCAAAATGCTTTTCGAAGTAGTTGACCCATTTTACATTCCCACTTGAAGTGCATGAGAGGTCCAGTTTTTCCCTTTCCTTGTCAATACTCGGTATGTTTAGTATTTTTAATCTTAGCCATTCTAATAGGTGTGTAGTAGTATATAACTATGGATTTAATTTCCATTTCCCTAATGACTAATGATGCTGAGTATTTTGTCATGTGCTTATATATCATCTGAATACCTTCTTTGGTAAGTATTCTATTCAGAATATTTGCCATTATTTTGTATTAAGTTGTTTACTTATTAAGTTTCGAGAATTCTTTAAATTTACGAGACATATTTCTTGAAAATACTTTCTGCTATTTTGTGGCTTGTCTTTTCATCTTAATTTTTTTTTTTGAGACGGAGTCTTGCTCTGTCGCCAGGCTGGAGTGTAATGGCACGATCTCGGCTCACTGCAACCTCCTCCTCCCAGGTTCAGGCGATTCTCCTGCCTCAGCCTCCTGGGTAGCTGGGATTAAAGGAGTGTGCCATCATGCCCGGCTAATTTTTTGTGTTTTAGTATAGACAGGTTTCACCATGTTGGGCAGGATGGTCTCGATATCTTGACCTCGTGATCTGCCCGCCTTGGCCTCCCAAAGTGCCGGGATTACAGGCGTGGGACACAGAGCCCGGCTACATCTTCTTAATTCTTAATGGTACCTTTTGATGAAGTCAAATTTGCAGTTTGTTCTTTTATGGATTGTGTTTTTGACCTGCCCTGAGAAATCTCAAATATATGATCACAATTTTCTCCTGTGCTTTCTTCTAGAAGTTGTGCAGCTTTAGGTTTCATTTTTAGGTATAATCCAGGGAGATATAATATTTTCAAATGGCATAAGGTCCAGGTCAAAGTTTACTTACTATTATGATTATTGATGTTATTTTTATTGTATTTTCCCTGTGCTATTCAATTGTTCCTGTACTATTTGCTGAAAAGTCTATAGTTTCCCCACCAAATTCCTTTTGGATCTTTGTGAAAAGTCAAGTTATCCTCATATGCGGCTCTGTATCTAGATTTTCTATTCTATCCCATTAGTCTGTTTGTCTATCTTTATGGCAATGCCCTAGTATCTTGATTACTGTAACTTTATAATAATTATTGAATTCAGGTAATATTAGCCTTCAAAATTTGTTCTTTTTTTAAAATTTTACTTTAAGTTCTGGGATACAAGTGCGGAACGTGTAAGTTTGTTACGTTAGTATACGTATGCCATAGTTTACTGCACCTATCAACCCATCATCAAGGTTTTAAGACCCACATGCATTAGTTATTCGTCCTAATGTTCTCCCTCCCCTCATCTCCCAACCCTTGACTGTGTGTGTTGTTCCCTACCCTGTGTCCATGTGTTCTCATTGTTCAATCCCACTTATGAGTGAGAATATGCGGTGTTTGGTTTTCTGTTCCTGTGTTTGCTGAGGATGATGGCTTCCAGCTTCATCCATGTCCCAGCAAAGGACATGATTTCATTCCTTTTTATGGCTGCATAGTATTCCATGGTGTATATATACCACATTTTTGTTATCCAGTCTATCATTGATGGGCATTTGGGTTGATTCTATGTCTTTGATATTGTAAATAGTGCTGCAGTAAATATATGCGTGCATGTGTCTTTATAGTAGAATGATTTATATTCCTTTGGGTATATACCCAGTAATGAGATTGCTGGGTCAAATGGTATTTCTTGTTCTAGATCCTTGAGGAATCACCATACCATCTTCCACAATGGTTGAACTAATTTACATTCCCACCAACAGTGTAAAAGCATTCCTGTTTCTCCACAGCTTCGCCAGCATCTGTTGTTTCTTGACTTTTTAATAATTGCCATTCTGACTGGCGTGAAATGGTATCTCATTGTGGTTTTGATTTGCATTTCTCTAATGATAGTGATGCTGAGCTTTTTTTCATATGTTGGTTGGCACATAAATGTCTTTTGAGAAGTGTCTATTCATATCTTTTGCCCACTTTTGTTGGGGATATTTTTCTTGTAAATTTGTCCAAGTTTCTTGTAGACTCTGGATATTAGATCTTTGTCAGATGGGTAGATTGCAAAAATTTTCCCCCATTCTATAAGTTTCCTGTTCACTCTAATGATAGTTTCTTTTACTGTGCAGAAGCTCTTTAGTTAAATTAGATCCCATTTGTCAATTTTGGCTTTTGTTGCCATTGCTTTTGCCGATTTAGTCATGAAGTTTTTGCCCATGCGTATGTCCTGAATGGTATTGCCTAGGTTTACATATGTTGTGTTTTCATTTTTGCTCACTTCAAAAATATTTTTTAAATTTTCCTTCTAAAATCTGTTTTTGATTCATGAGTTATTCAGTAATTTTTTATTTTTTTTCCAAATATTTAGTAATTTTTGATAGGTCTTTCTGTTTTGGGGGGTTAATTTAATTCATTATGAACAGAGCATATACTGTGTATGGCTTTACTCATTTAAAACTTGTTGAGACTTATTTTATGATCTATTTTTGACAGTGTTCCATGTGCAGGTAAAAATAGCTTGTATTCTGTTAGTATTGGGTTGAAATGTCTATGTGTCAATTAGATAAAATTGAATGATAATGTCTTTCTATATATCTACTGACTTTGTGTCTACTCTGTTATTGCAAGTTGTATTGAAATCTCCAACTATAATTGTAGATTAGTCTAGTTTGCTCTTACAGTTCTATCAGTTATTGCTTTGTGTGTTTTGAAGCTCTGTTATTAGAGGCATAAATATTTAGAATTGTTAGGTCCACTTGATGTATTAACCCCATTCAAGATTATAAAATGGCCTTCTTTACTGTAGTGATATTCTTTGCTCTGAAAACTTGTCTGTGATTAATATAGCCACTAAAGCTTCCCTCCTCTCCCCCCAGCTCTCCTTCTAACACCCATTTGTTATCTCACAGTTGCTTAGGTGAGGAACCTTGGTAGGCTCAACTGGGGTCTCTGCTTACGGTTTCAAAGGCTAAAATCAAGATGTTCACATGGATGGGATGTCATCTGGAATGTGATGAAAATAATAAGCGTCTAATCTCATTCAGGTGTTTGGAAGAGTCCAGTTTCTTATGGTTTTAGGACTAAAGTCCTCATGTCTTTGCTAGCTTTTGTCTGAGGGTTGTTCTCTGCTTGTAGAGACAGCTCTCCCATTCTTACACTTGGCCCTTTTCATGAACAAGCCAGAAACAGTGTATCAAAGCCAATAATACCTAGTCCATCTCATACTTTGAATCTCCTTTACTTCCCTTCTTGCAACCAGCCAGAGAAAGCACTGCTTTTAAAGAGCTTATGTGAATAGATTAGCATCTTCTTCAGTCTTCCTTTTAATTCAGTCCTTTTGAGGATTGAATGATATGTCATAATAATTAATATTATAAAAATTACCTTTGCACCAACCTAAAGTATTAATATTGTATTGAATATTAAGTTAAAGTCAACTAGAGACATTAATTAAATATTTGATATCCTTTTACCAACAAACATAACAGAATCAAGATGTGATATTTTACCACATTCATATTCTCAAAAATTTAGGTAAGAATTAAGGGAGGGGCATTTAGCAGTCTGCCAATCAGATTCCCTTAGACTTCAACATTTTGTTCTCCTAAATGTCACCTGTAGATGCCATGGTGATGTTCAAAACAAAGCTCATTCCAATATTTATTGGCTCTGCTATTATCATCATATACGTTAAAAATTTAGTCATTTTTAGCTCTTTTTTCTCCTGTGATTGCTGTCCATCTATTTAGCTATATCTATACACTACTGTCTAGTCTGCCTCCTTTTAATGCATTCTCTTTATCATTAGTTTTCTATCATACTTGGTGTTTTGTATGTCTGGCTTATTGTGTGTATAGTTTATAATTTTCATCAAGTTTGACATTTTAGACCTTATATTTTTTAAAGTTTCTATCGTTTTTTAGTGGGTTTCAATTGATTATTTTTTCTCTCTTTATATGGGTGGTATTGTTCTGCTTATTTGCATGCCTGGTTATTTTACTTATCTCCATTGTACAGATGAGAAAAACTGAGGTTCACAAAGGTCAAGTAACTTTCCCAAGATTAAACAGCCTATAAGTAGAGTAGAGCTGGGGGTCAAACCCAGGAATATCTGAGTGTAGATTCCGATATGTAAGGGCATGCCCTTACCTGCTATGTTATTCTCCCTCCTAAAGGCACATGGTAGTGAAACACAGCTACTACTAGAGTCTTAGTGGGGCAAAGAGCTAGTGGAGAGAATTAATCCTGTAACTTCCTGATTTTACCTTTGTTACAATCAGAACTCTGTCATTCTCCTTGGCAGAATCCAACCAGCAACCAAATGACAAGGGAGCCAGGGTACTTCAATTTGCAAAGCCAGTCTTTCAGCACAAAGCAGTGTAGAGGAGAATAAAATAAATAAATAAATAAATAGAACTAGAATTTAGGTCAAAGATAATCAGCAGTGTATATTGCTAAATATAACATACTGGATGCAATTAAAAATAATAATAGTATTTATTTTAGACAGCCAAATCCTTCCTCTACATTAAATATTGAGTGAAATCTCAGTATAGAAAACACATAAACATGAGGCTTCTCTCCCTGATGATCGGGAACCATCAGAGGGGTCCATCACTTTTGACTCTTCACCACTCTCATGGTGGACTCTGAGGTATAGTCACTCCCCAGACGACCTTTGTTAAACACAGCTGAAACAGATAGTAAGAAAAGAAACTTTAGTTTCAGATGCAAATTACTGACCACATGCTCTTGTTTAAATTATGCATTACCTGAACCATAGTTTATGTATTAATAAAGCAGGGATAATGATATTTTGTTTGAGGAATTTTGAGGACGGATTTTTTTTGTTTTATTTTTGTGTGGAGGCTTAAATAGGTCATTAACAAAGCATTTATTATTTCATTTACCTGCCACGGTTTTAATTGTTTTTTCTTTGACGACAGCTCATTAAACAATTGTATCAGTTTGTTATGGAAACTTAAAATTTTGATTACACATTTGGCATTTAACTGGGGTGATTTTGCCCTATTTACTGTTAGTAGCAGCAGAATTAAGAACTACTAAATTATATTAAATTTTGTATAAAAAGCTTTAGTGAATTGGGATGGAGTCTTATAAAATATGCAAAAGCAGCTGAAGTAAAGGAAACTAGCATTAGAAACAAAGCAAAATGGATGCTGAGTTTCTAAAAGGCAGGAAGCTGACTTCAAAGATTTTGAAAGATTCTATATTCTCAGATATATTCCCTTCTTCTTACCTCCTAATTCAGAGAAAGATAAAAATATCTTCTGTGGTCATTGAGTCATTCAGGGTTCATGTCTGTGGAAGAGTTTATAGATATAAACATGTGGAATACTGTGTAATGTCATTGCATGATAGAGGAAACAAATGTCACAAAAGAATATTAAAACGTGTGTTGTATATTAGGTTGGTACAAAAGTAGTAAGATGATATCTCTACAAAAATAAGTTATTCAATTATTTACCATACTTTTCTAAAAGTCCCCTGGCCAAATAGAGATATGTGTTCATTCAGTGACCATGGAAACCATTAAGGAAAAATACGTCATCCAATTTAGTTGGTGCTTGAAATGTAAATTATGCTTATATTGTGGGAAATTTTTGAAATGTTTTATATAGATTTTGTACAGTGGGAAAACACAAAGTTTTTGATGAGAAATATATGATAATAGTTATGCTTAGGGAAGAATAATGAAATAAAATGATATACATATTTGAGCAGGGATGAGGTACAGATAGAACCGAGCTGAAGTCTAATTAATGTAAACAAAGAGATATACCAGATTAAAGCCAGGAGGGCATCATTTATTAGTTCCAATGGGACATTCACATACAAATGGGATAATCCAATTCATTCAGGTATTTTTCACACGTAGTTTTATCTATGTATTTTCCATGTGTAAATCCTCATATGAATGCAAAACATAATTTGGTTTTTCTACCCTTAATACATATAATGCATCTTTATATTGAACATAGAACAAGAAATGCAGTTGTTACTTATCCCATATTAAACTATCTTCTAAGATTGATTTTTATCATAAAGGATCTTTAGTTTGCTGAGCAAACAATCTCTTCATGCACACTGTAACTTATTATATATTTGAAAAAATTAATAATCTTTGGAATTTTTAAGCTTTCAGATTGAATTGGGCTAGAATTACATTGATTTGAATAGACAGGACCACCAGTCACACCGAGTCCTGCACTCAAAAGAGCTTTGTTGGCTCACGCCTGTAATCCCAGCACTTTGGGAGGCCGAGGTGGGCAGATCACGAGGTCAGGAGATCAAGACCATCCTGGCTAACATGGTGAAACCCTATCTCTACTAAAAAAATACAAAAAATTAGCCGGGTGTGGTGGCGGGCACCTGTAGTCTCAGCTACTCGGGAGGCTGAGGCAGGAGAATGGCCTGAACCCCGGCAGCGGAGCTTGCAGTGAGCCGAGATCGTGCCACTGCACTCCAGCCTGGGCGACAGAGCAAGACTCTGTCTCAAAAAAAAAAAAAAAAAAAAAGAGCTTTGTACTTGATTTAATGCTATGTTATTTTCTCTCTCTCTCTTTTTCTGTATATATATACACACACATATATATAAATGTATATATGTGTGTATATATATATTCTCTATATGTGTGTGTGTGTATATATATATATATATATTCTCTTTATGTATATATATTTTGAGATGGAGTCTTGTTCTGTCCCCCAGGCTGGAGTGCAGTGGGGCGACCTCAGCTCACTGCAGCCTCCGCCTCCTGGGTTCAGGTGATTCTCCTGCCTCAGCCTCCCGAGTAGCTGAGATTACAGGCGCCAGCCACCACACTTGTCTAAGTTTTGTATTTTTAGTAGAGCCAGGGTTTCAGCACATTGGTCAGGCTGGTCTTGAACTCCTGCCCTCAGGTGAACCATCAGCCTCAGCCTCCCAAAGTGCTGGGATTACATGCATGAACCATCACGCCTGGCTTTTTCTCTTAAAATTCTTCATAATTTTATCTTCGAATTATGATATGTAATTAAAGCCTAATGGGACAATGGAACATGCATCAGGGGCTTGAAACTTTGGCTGAAATGCAATCCTACCTCTCACTGCCTCTCTTTTTTCCTACAGTAGGTTTTCAGGTACCCTCACCTCTGCTCCTGTCCTGCTACTGCTCAGGGAATAAGAAAATGTAGAGTTGGCCCATGCCCCATGTAATAAAGAGTGGAGTAGTCGGGGCACCTGGGAGCCTCCCAAGTGGAGGCCCCATGAGTATAACTATGTCAAAGGCAATGTGTCATTAAGTAGCAAATAGAAAAGCACCATAACAGGATTAAAAAGAGACTGGAAGGCCAAGCATAATGGTTTGCACCAGGGATTCCAGCTATTTGGGAGGCTGAGGTGGGAAAATTGCTTTAGGCCAGAAGTTCAAGACCAGACTGGGCTACACAGTGAGACTCCCCCCAAAAAATGTTTTTTAAAAACTAACTGGGTGTGGTGGTGCACACCTCTAGTCACAACAACTTGAGAGGCAAGAGGAGCACTTGAGCCTAGGAGTTCAAGGACTCAATCCTGGGTGAGAGAGTACGACCCCATCTCTAATCAATAAATAAATAAGTCCAGAGGAGAAAGAGAAGCCTTTTAGTTGCTTTTTAAACAAGAGACCAGGCCGGGCGCGGTGGCTCACGCTTGTAATCCCAGCACTTTGGGAGGCCGAGGCGGGCGGATCACGAGGTCAGGAGATCGAGACCACGGTGAAACCCCGTCTCTACTAAAAATACAAAAAATTAGCCGGGCGCGGTGGCGGGCGCCTGTAGTCCCAGCTACTCGGAGAGGCTGAGGCAGGAGAATGGCGTGAACCCGGGAGGCGGAGCTTGCAGTGAGCCGAGATTGCGCCACTGCACTCCAGCCTGGGCGACAGAGCGAGACTCCGTCTCAAAAAAAAAAAAAAAAAAAAAAACAAGAGACCACATTTTTATTTCGCACTGAGCTGAGCAAATTATGGAATTGACCTTGTGCTTAGGATTGAAGCAATGTGACAAGAACCTTGATAATAATACAGGAAAAAATTAGTTAATTAGAGAGTTAAAGATTCAAAATATTGAATGCTATAGGTAAAAACAAAGAGAGGAGGCTTCTATAAGATCAAGGAGAAATGGATGTAATAGGGACATTTTTAGATAAAATGCTGTATATTATGTCAAATAAATTTTATTATCAAAATTTCATGTGAATTATATATTTCTCACAAATTGGCTATAGAAGTGTGGTATGTTTCATGGTGAAAGAACAGGAAACATAAGTAATATAAACAGTGTAATCTCATGTGAAGTAATCTCAAGTGAACAACGTGCAATTATGAGTACTAAAAAACTAGTTATACCTAATAAATTAATGTTTAAAAACAATTTAAATATTATTTTTAAGGGGTCTTTAAAATATTTTCTTTTCCTGATAACACATCATGATTCAGAAGAGATATAATAAGAATTTGATAATATGTAATAGGGATATGATAGCGGGTGTTAAAAGAAGAAGGAGCTGTAATGGGTGAGTGAGAAATATATTTCTGAAAATGTGATATATGAATGTATATAAGAATTGACAATAAATAAAAAAAGAACTCTTCAAATTTCAAAGCTATTTGATTACAAAAGTAACAATAGAAATAGATAGTTGGAAATGTTGTTGTATCTTAATTGAAGAACATTGAATAGTTGGAAACATAAATAGTAAAAAAAAGCTAATGAGAAAAAGTATAAAGTAAATACATTTTATGTATAATAATTATTCCAGGGAAAGTATAGATGAAAACGAAGCATTATTTTAGTGTGATAATCAACATAAGGTCATAAAAGTTCATGTAAGTTCTCTCCAAGGAGATTTTTTGCACTGAGAATTAAATTATGAGAAAGAGTGAGCCATGTGAAATGAATAAAGAAGAGTTTTGCCTCAGGAGTTCTGCAAGAGCAACATGCCTAGTTTTGGAAAGTGCTTTAATTTTTGAAGAATAAAAAGAACACTAGTGTGTCTGGAGGACAGAAAGCAGAAAGAAAAGTTGTTTATGGGAAGTGCAGATAGGCTTTGCAGACCATGGGAGGAGTCTGGATTTTCATTTCTGTCATAATTAGTGCCATTCTGAAATTCAGCTTTTCACCTGGCCAATAATATGATCTTATTTTGTTTTAAGAAGAACCAAGTTGATATAGCTCAATTTTGTTGCCTGTTCTTTGAATATTGTATGTAAAAAATTGTTGCTAAGACCAATGTCATGAAGATTTTTCACTATGTTTCCTTCTATGAGTTTTACACCTACAGGTTTATGGTTATGTCTTCAAGCAAATCAAATGTCTGATTTGATTTTTGTGTGTGGTGTAAGATAGAGGTCCAATTTTTTTTTTTTTTTTTTTTGCATGGGGTTATACAGTTTTCCTAAGACAATTATCGAAGAGACTTTTTCCAATTATGTTTTCCCAGCAACCTTCTGGAAGATCAATTAACTGTACATGCATGAATTTCTTTCTGGATTCTCTCTTCTGTTCCATTGGTCTATATGTCTGTCTTTATGCCAGTACCATACTGTTTTTTTTTTGAGACAGAGTCTCGCTCTGTTGCCCAGGCTGGAGTGCAGTGGCTCAATCTCGGCTCACTGCAAGCTCCGCCTCCCAGGTTCACGCCATTCTCCTGCCTCAGCCTCTCCGAGTAGCTGGGACTACAGGCGCCCGCCACCGCGCCCGGCTAATTTTTTGTATTTTTAGTAGAGACGGGGTTTCACCATGGTCTCGATCTCCTGACCTCGTGATCCGCCCGCCTCCGCCTCCCAAAGTGCTGGGATTACAAGCATGAGCCACCGCGCCCGGCCCATACTGTTTTGATAACTATTGTTTCTGAATATATTTTGAAGTTAGGAAATGAGATGTCTTTAACTTTGTTTTCTGCTCAAAATTGTGCTGGCTAATCAAGGCCTTTTGTATTTCTGTTTGAATTTTTTTAAGACTTAATTTTTCTAGAGTAGTTTTATGTTTGCAGCAAAATTAAGAGGATAGTGCAGAAAATCACCATATACTTTTCCACCAACATATGTGTAGCCTCCCCTATTTTCAATGTCCATTATAAGAGTGGTACTTTTTGTTTTTGGCTTGGCATATATGAAGGGACAGATGGTACCTTTGTTACAATTGATGAACCTGCACTGACGCATCATATTCACCCAAAGTCTACAGTATACATTAGTGTTCACGATTAGTATTGTATATTCTATGAGTTTGAACAAATGTATAATTGCATGTATGCATCATTATATTATGATGCAGAGTATTTCCACCGCCCTACAAGTCCTCTGTGATCTGCCCATTCATCCCTCCCTCCACCCAGTTACTTGGCAACTGCTCATCTTTTTACTGTTTCCAAAGTTTTGCCTTCCTTAGAATGTCATATAGCTGCAATCACATAGCATGTAGCCTTTCAGATTCTTTTCCTTCACTTAGTAATATGCATTTAATCACCTCCTCTATGTAGTTTTGTTGTTGTTGTTGTTGTTTGTTTTTTTTTTAAGATAGAGTCCCACTCTGTCACCCAGGCTGGCGTGCAGTGGCGTAATCTCGACTCACTTCAACCTCCACCTCCCTGGTTCAAGCAATTGTCCTGCCTCAGCCTCCTGAGTAGCTGTGATTACAGGTGCACACCACCATGCCTGGCTAATTGTTTTGTATTTTTAGTAGAGACGAGTTTTCACCATGTTGGCCAGGTTGTTCTGGAACTAGTGACCTCAGGCAATCTGCCTGCCTCAGCCTCCCAAAGTGCTGCGATTACAGGCATGAGCCACAGCACCTAGCCCAGTATTTTTTTAAATTAAAAGAAATAATTTTAGAGACAGAGTCTTACTCTGTTGCCCAGACTGAAATAAAGTGGCATGATCATAACTCACTGCAGAGTGGATCTCCTGGGCGCAAGCAATTCTCCCTCAGCCTCCTGAGTAGGGAGGACTATGGGTACACACACCTATGTCTGGATTATTATTTATTTTGTGTTTCTGTAGAGCCAAGATCTCACTATGTTGCCAGGCTGGTCTTGAACTCCTAGCCTGAGACAATCCTCCTGCCTCGGCCTCACAAATTGCTGGGATTACAATTGTAAACCACTATGCCCAACTCTCCATCCCTTTTAATGGCTTCTTAGCTAGTTTCCTTTTAGCACTGAATAATATTTAATCATCTGGATGTATCACAATTCATGTAACCATTCTACTAAGAGACATCTTGGTTGCTTCCAAGATGAATAAAGCTACTATAAACGTGTTTTCAGGTTTTTGTGAGGACACAAGTTTTCATCTCCTTTGTCTAAATACCAAGAAGTTCAATTGCTGGATCACATGGTATGAGACTACTTTATTCTGTAAGAAACTACCAAAATGTCTTCCAAAGTAACTGAACCATGCATATTTCCATGAACAATGAATGAGAGTTCCTGTTTTTCCATGTCCTTGGTAGCATTTGGTGTTATTCCATATGAATTTCAGAATTGTTTTATCTATTTCTGTAAACAATATCATTAGGTATATTTGCCAATTAAAAATATGAACATTTAAGTGGTATGGTTAATTATTTGCTATACATATACATTATAAAATAATCATAATCAAGAAAGTTAGCATATTTATCACCCCAGTTACCATTTTTGTCTTTCTGTTTTTGTGGTAAGAACACTTGAGATCCATCCTGTTAGCAAATTTCAAGTATATAATATTGTTAAATACAGTCACATGTTTTACAATAGATTTCCAGAATTTATTCATCTTACATGACTGAAACTTTGTACCCTCTGACAAACATCTCGTTTCTGCCCCCACAAAATAAAACATTAAAAAATTAATGGAAATTTTGCCTGCCCCTTAGTAAAGAATCAATTTTTGGCAATGTTACTATTATTCAGATCACTTCTCCTCTCTAATGAGAAGCAACATCTGCTGTTAAAATATATATGCCATTTGGATTTGGTAGGGATTACTTTATTAAATGTGTGAATCACTCTGGGTAGTATGGGCATTTCAACAATATTAAGTCTTTCAATCAATGAATGTGGACTATTTTCCCGTTCTTTTGTGTCTTCTTTCATTTCTTCATCAAACTAAAACACTTCTGAACAGCAAAGAAAAAAAAATCAGCAGAAAGAAAAGGCAACGTACTGAATGGAAAAAAAAAAAAAGTATTTGTAAACCACATAGACTTGGGGTTAATTTCCAAAATATTTAAGAAACTTTTACAATTCAATAGAAAAAAAGTACATATGTAATAATCCAATTAAAAATGGGCTAAAGACCTGAATTAACATTTCTCAAAAGAAGAAATAAACACTCAGCATGTATATGAATATTTGCTCAATGTCACTAGTCATCAGAAAAATGTGACCCGAAACCACAGTGATGTATATAACCTCACTCTCATTAAGATGACTATGATCAAAAAGCAAAAGACAAGTATTGGCAAGGATGTGGAGAAACTGGAACCTTTGTACACTGTTAGTAAAATGCAAAATGGCTCAGCTGCTCTAGCAACAGCATGGAAGTTTATAAAAAAATTAAAAACAGTACTACCATAGAGTTCAACAATCCTACTTATGTTTATTTATCCAGAATAATTAAAATGATGATCTTGAGGAGATAGTAGCATCCATGTTTACCATATAACTCTTCACAGTTTTCAAGATGTGGAAACAACCTAAATGTTCATTGAAAGAAGAATAAAGAATTAATGAATAAAGTAAATGTGCTATATGTATATATATAAGTATTAGTCAAGGTTCTCCAGGGAATTGACACAAATAGGAATTGACTCACATGATGTGGAGACTCAGAAGTCCTAAGATCTGCCATCTGCAACTTGGGTAACCTGAAAAATTTTAATTAAATCTTAGTCCAGAGGCCTAAGAACCAGGGTACTTGATGGTATAATTCCAAGCCCGAGTCTCAAGGCCTGAGAACTAAGGGTGCTGATGGCTAAGGACAGAAGAGAATGTATGTTTCATTTCAAATATGGAGAAAATGTTTCCTTTGTCCACCTTTTTATTCTATTCAGGCTGTCAGTGGATTGGATGATGCCCACCCTAATTGGTGAGGGTGATCTTCTTTAGTCTATTTATTCAAATGCTAATCTCTTCCAGCAACACCCTTACAGACAGACACAATCAGAAATAATGCTTTACTAGCTATCTGGGCATTCTCTAGCCCAGTCTAGTGGACACATAAAATTAGCCATCATAACATGCAATGCAATATTATTCAGCCTTATAAAAGGATAAAATCTTGCAATATGCAATAACATAGATGAACCATGAAGATATTATGCCAAGCAAAATAAGACGATAACGGAAGCAGAAACACTGAATGATTCCACTTATACAAGTTAGATAAAATAGTCAAACTTGAAAAACCATAGAGTAGAATGGTAGTTACCAGGGCCTGAGGGGTGGGGGAGGAGAAAATTTAAAATTACTAATAAATTGTTATAAAATTTCCATTAGGTGAGATGAATACATTCTAGAGATCTATTATACAATATTATGCCTATGGTTAAAATAGGCATAATATTGTATAATATTGTATTGTATTGTATACTTAAAAATGAATTAAGAGGCCGGGCGTGGTGGCTCACGCCTGTATTCCCAACACTTTGGGAGGCCGAGGTGGACGGATCACCTGAGGTCGGGAGTTCGAGACCAGCCTTACCAACATGGAGAAACCCTGTCTCTACTAAAATTACAAAATTTGCCGGGCATGGTGGAGCATGCCTGTAATCCCAGTTACTCAGGAGGCTGAGGCAGGAGAATCCCTTGAACCCAGGAGACAGAGGTTGCGGTGAACCAGAGCAAAACTCTGTCTCAGAAAAAAAAAGTGTATTAAGAGTACATCTCATGCTAAATGTTCTCACCAGAATAAAAAATATTTAAAAAGGAAGAAAGAATTTATTTAAATTAAAAATATCTTCTATATAAAACATTTGTCATACAGACACAAAAGTGGAAGTATAAAGACAAATTCAGGAGAGTCTGTAACTTCTAGGAGAGAATTGATGGGGACTTAGACCACAGTGGAGATACAGATGCCAAAGGAAAAAAAAAAAGCTGGCTATTTGATGTAGTTTGTAAATAGAATTGATTTTGTGTCTTGCAGAATTGAGTTTAAGAATTTTTTGAGGCTGAAAGAACAGTTAAAGAACTCTAGATTTCATATTGCACAACTTCTTAATGGTAAATATAAGTATAAAACTGTAGAAGGACTGGAACAATCAGAGGAAATTTTCATTAAAGAAGTTTCTATTTAAAAAAATTATTTTGAGATGTTTAAGAGATAGCCATGTGGTGAAATCAAGCAGAAACTGGTTATGGGCTTCTTAAATTTGGGTAATAAATCTATGTTAAAGCAGTATATCAACATAAAATTTGTGGACAGAATTAACTCATAGACTCTGCATTGTAGGTTAGAGCAGTGTCCAATATCGTAGATCAAGTATAGAAAGAGAATATAGCATAGGAGACTGGTCAACGATGAAGAATGATATTTGGTATTGAGGGATATGAGGATCAAATTTGTGGCTCATTGGATATTGTCTGTAATACTGACGAGAACAGTTGAAATAGCTATTTTAAGCTAAGCACTACAATTTTAAATAGTTCATTTAAAAAGCTAGTAATGAACGCAAGCAAGAAAATACAGTAGTTGGAGAAGAATGCAGTCAGGAAATGATTTTCTTTAGATGGGAAATAAGATAATATCTTTGGATGGAAAAAGCAAATACAGAGCAGACAGGGAGTCACACAGGCAAGAGGGGATAGTACATGCAGGACAACCTTGAGAGAATGGAGAGAATGGGATCAAGTCAACGTGTGGAAGGACTGCCTTTGAGAAGAAGGGAAGGTCTACTTTTTTTTACAAAAGAAAGGATGAAAATGGTTTAGTGAAAATAAGATTGTAAATTTGGCAATAGGAGCATGAGGAAATTGAGTTGTAATGGCTTCTATTTCTTCAGAATAAAGAAAAAAATTGTGAGAGGTTTGAAGACAAAGAAATCATTAAATAATCTTCTCATAGAGCAAAAAAGCATGGCCACTAGTGGATAGGATTGCAGGACAAAATTGATTACTAAATTCTGATGTGAGATTGTTAAAGTGAAAGCACTTCACTCAGTTATATGATTTTCTGCAGAAAAGTCATGCGTGTGGATGGTCTTGGACAGCATTAAAGTGTAAGGTTGCTGTCCCCAGCCCATAAAAAACACTTATACCAATTCAAGCCTTTATTACTCATTAAATTGTGTCAAATAATTATTCTGCAAGCCTTCATCCCACATAGGACCATTAGGGAGGAAGTCAGATTGCCTACTTGCTTTACAAGACAATAAAGGATTGGTTTTTGTGTGTGTTTTTGTGTGTGTATACACACATTCTTTTATAGAGGAGAAATGGAAGCAAAGGAGATGATGTTGAAAAATCCACAAATAATAATTTACATTTGAGAAAATCCCCCAGTACTTCTATGAATAAGATCAAGGGCAAAAGTGTGCTCTTTTACATGCCAGAAACCTCAAGAATTTTTCCTAAGGTACAGTTCAAGGAAAACCAAGCAGCTCTTGACTCAACAAATAAAAATGTAAGTCTGTCTGGAGAGTTAGTGAACCAGGGCACCCGGTCAGCTTTGTCCTAAAATAAATTTGGAGAGCTGAAAGATATGGATGAGGGCAGATTTCTAAAAAATCAGTATACACAGAGTGTTTTAAGAATAAACAGATTAATTAAAAGGAAAAATAATTTGTAAATAACAGAAGCCATAACTTAGAGATAAAAATAACTGTCCTCTGCTTAACAGAACTTTTAGAATGATGAGAAAAATTAATAACATAGTTAAAGATACCACAGTGATTTTTAAAAATATTACAAGGTTGAAGAAAAAATATTCCTGTAAGAATACAGACTGAAAAAGATCAAAGTAAAATGAATCAGGTCAGTATCAGAAATTTCAATGATATACAATGAAGGAATAAAATGGAGCAGCACCTATAGTTTTGAAACAAAATGTATTTTCCAAGGTTCCTGTACCAAACCAAATTGTAACTTATGTGCTAGGACAATAGAGAAGTAATTTTAGCCAAAGAAATAATCTGAAATTGTAGCATCTATGCACATTTATTGAAACAAGAAACTCACAGAAATCAAAATAGCAGAGAAATTAATAAATAAAATATTCAAAAGGAGGAAAATACATTTTAGAATACAGCATAATGAGTAATAAAATCACTATGACTTTTTTTTTTTTTTTTTTTTTTTGAGACGGAGTCTCGCTCTGTCTCCCAGGCTGGAGTGCAGTGGTGTGATCTCGGCTCACTGCAAGCTCCGCCTTCCGGGTTCACGCCATTCTCCTGCCTCAGCCTCTCCGAGTAGCTGGGACTACAGGCGCCCGCCACCACGCCCGGCTAATTTTTTGTATTTTTAGTAGAGACGGGGTTTCACCGTGGTCTCGATCTCCTGACCTCGTGATCCGCCCACCTCGGCCTCCCAAAGTGCTAGGATTACAAGCGTGAGCCACCGCGCCCGGCCCACTATGACTTTTTGAAAGTATAAAAATTGTTACTTTTTTCTACGAATATTTGCTCAAATTTAAAGTAGTAGATTTAATGTTGTAGCAGAAACTGCTGAGTATTCAGCCGAGGTAGAACTAATAAATAAAAATGATAGTTCTTTTAAAAAAACAGACAAATAATTATCTCATGAGTAGCCTAGCAGAGAAAGCATGCAAATATATAATTTAGAATAAGGAAGGATGTAAAATGTGATTTAGAAAACATAAGAGAACATAGATATGGACACAATGTAAAATCTTGATAAAATGAAGTTTATTTTTTTTTTCTAGAAAATGCTCATATATTTAAAAAATAAACCCATCCTGGTAATTGTGTTCTAGTTTTAAAAGGCTACTCAATTATTTACTGATAATCTATTTAGTGGTGATAAAATATATTTTCATAAAAATGCTTTTATTTTCTATTAATTTGCTGTATCATTACCAAGATTATTAATCATGAGAATAGGGAAAATTCTTCTCTTCCCAAGTGTGTTATAATATTCTGAAAAGAATTACACTATCTTATACCCAGCCCTTAACCAATTGCCAAGCTCATTGTGTGTCCTCTATAATTGGGTGAGGAGCATTTAGGGTGATTTAAATTATCTTCCTTGAGGAAGTGGTGCTGAGCTGAGGTGGGAAACATAAATAGGAATTAACTAAGAAAGAAATGGTGGTAAATTATCTTTTTCAAACAGAAGTAAAGCGTATGCACTATGAGAATATGTAATAAGGCTAATGTGACTAGGTGAAGAGAGAGTAATTAGGGACAAGGTGATGCTGAATATGTAAGTAAGCACTAGTCCAGGAAGGAAGTGGGTGTATTAAGTGACTTTACCTTTAACTTTATGAAAACAAAGCATCATTCAGTAGTTTGAATCTGTTTCCCTGAATGGCTAACTTCCACTCTCAGAATGGCCTTTGGCTCAGCAGTGTCTACAGCGACCTCCTCACAGTCCTTAATTTTGGGTGGAACATTTGACAACTTCAGTTTAGGAACTGTTTGTTTTCCTCTGACCCAAACAAAACCAGCCATTTGGCAAACCCAAGCCACATAAACAGAACTCCCAGTCAAGTTTTCTAATCCTAAAAGAATACTCCATAGGGGAAACATTTCTACATGTAAACAACAGAGGAAAATTATATAGATATGATAATCATTGTAATCTTTTATTCATAAATATCAAAAGACAATTAAGAATTTCTGGGCACAGGTGAATGAATAACCAGTACCATAAAAAGGAAAGATTAAGATTAAATATACATGAATGAATTAATAAAACTAAACTCAATGGAACTGAAGGTAATTTAGGGCATCAAAAATAAATATATTGGTTTTTCAAGATATTTGGGAAAAAATATTACATCCACAAAAAAGCATAGAATGACCTTTATGCATGTGGTAATACAAATATTTTTGCCAGACTGTGTTGAAGCAGCATTAGGTACAACCATCTGAAAAACAAAACACCAGAAGTTAAGAATCATGAGCCCCTAAGCTTGGTTGATCTTCAATCCTTTCTGAATATTTTAAACAGCTATAAGAGCTTTGAGGCAATCCCAAAACCAAAACCTGGCCTCTCCTAACCCAGAAACTGTGATTCAGTGGATTCAGTGTGATTCCTGGACATCAGAATTTTTTAGATTTCTCCAGAGTATTCGACGGTGCATCCAGGTTTGAGCCCCACTGCTTTAAGACAGGTATCGCCACACAACCCTGACCTTTGTTATTTCCACATAATGTTTTAAATTCTGTCTGATCTCTATTCCAGGCTGGAGATAATTTTCATAAAAGCTCTTCACGCTGTGCTACAGTGCTATGTTACTCATGTGAATTTGCCTTCAGAATTCATAACAGTGCATGATACATAAAGTAGATTGAAAGGAAAAAATGTCTTTTTATTGATGGTACTCCTTAATTCCAACAGGAATTTACTAGTTTTAAAATGTATCATTTATAACTTATTATAATATACTATATTAAGAATGCTCTCAGCTTGCAAATATCAGTCATTTGTGATTCTGTTGGATTTCATTTATTTTATAAATGGTTAGCTGTTCCTTTTCTCTTATGCAGATGTGACTCCAAACTGTACTTGAGGGGAAGAAAATGCATAGTTGCTGTGTTTTATAGTGGTACCAAAGTCATTCAATAGAATGATTGCCTTTTCCTATGTAGTACATAATATATTAACTTTCTGCCATTGAGTAGCAAAAATATCTCTCCTCCATTGTGTGTTCCTACATATCATGTATCACAATATTAATAAATCTACATTCTCTTAACATTACTCGCTGAATTGATTTAGTTTTATGCAGCAGGACATTCAAACAGCCTTGTCAATTCAGATCATATGTATGATTAAAATTGTAATTGAAATAACAAATCCATGAGAGCCCTTAAGATTTCAAGAATATATTTACATGGTACAGAGCTACCAAATGAGGACTGGTAATTTTTCTTCCTTTTTTCCTGAGGTTACTGTTTCCAAATGTAAAATTTTATGTCAGTGTTCAAATATATTGGTGTTCATAAAAACGCAAAAATTCATCACTTGCCATTAACTATTATGCCTATAGGCATAAAGTTGTAAACAATTTTGTAAGTGCCACACCCAAGTGACTACAGCATTAAGGCTTCTGAAACTGGGGTTAGAAATTGCCAAGAGTTCCCTGAAATGGCACAGTGCTCTTAAACTCTGAAGTAAACTAATTGAATGAGCAGACTTCTATATAAACTGGTCAGATATAATAGATGTCATATGCAAATTATGATCAAGTATGAATTAGTTGAAAGTTGAGAAAGATAAACAGATAATTTATCTTTTCAGAAAATTAAATAATCCTCTGAAAACAAAATTTAGTGACTATATTTTAAAAAATAAGAATAGAAATACAAATCTGTCTTATGGGGAGTGGAACTATTCTGGAAGGGCTCTGAGTCGATTAATCAGCTCCCTTTTTAGATGAATTGTATTCCTTAGCTAAATTTCTGCAATGTATTTCTTAAAATAATGAGATGTAATTTTCCAGCCATATCTTATGTTTTTGCATGTCTTTCAACAAAGTCTGTCTGCACAGACAGCACAGACAGACTTTAATTCTGCACTACCCTCTTTCAAAGATGTTTGCATAACAAAGAGCATTGAAAAATAGAGATCACATTGGCTTCTGGAGCAGAGAGCTGGAATGTTTGCTGTTCAATTTAATTAATATAACGTCTTATTCTGGGGCTGTGGTTTGGCACATTTGCCTGCAGCCCGTTACAAAACATGTGGGTTTAGGTCTTAAACTCAGGGTTACTTGGCTATGAAGCAATCTCACTGCCTATGAGGCCCATGGGCCTACCTACCTCTCTTTCTTTGGGGACAAACAGTTCTTCCATTAGACAGCCTCTCAACAGACAGCCTTCACATTGAATTGCCATAGTTTACTATGACTTGTTATATTACTATTAATCTAGAATCTGAGGAGGGATGGCTACCTTAAAAAATGTGGCTTTATTAAGAATAAAAAGGAGAAGATGTACTCTATATAAGAAACCAAATATCATTACTTGTGAAAATTTCTGGTATTATAATTTTAATAAGATATCTTGTATCTATGTGTGGTCTTGATATTAATATGTATTATCTGGACACTTTAGGCTTATTTATAATTTGGAATGATTTTTAAAATTATCTTCTGAAATTTTCCAGGTATGACATTATGTTATCCACAGAGTGATGATATTTGAAAAGAGGAGGCAAATAAATACTTCTCATCATTTTCTTTTTTAAGCTGGTTAATCCAAACAACATAAAAGTATTTTGATCAAAATAACCATTCTTTCTATTTTTTTTTTTTTTTTTGAGACAGGGCCTTGCTCTGTCATGTAGGCTAGAGTACAGTGGTGTGATCTTGGCTCACTGCAGCCTTGATCTCCTGGCTTCAAGCGATCCTTCTACCTCAGCCTTCCTGGTAGGTGGGACTACACACACATGCCACCACACTTGGCTAATTTTTCTGTATTTTGTATATAGATAAGGTTTCACTATGTTGCCCAGGCTAGTCTCAAACTCCTGGGCTCAAGCAATCCACCAGCTATGTCTTCCCAAAGTGTTGATATTACAGGCGTGACCCACTGCACTTGGCCAAAATAACCATTCCTGACCAACCATTTCTAAATTTTATTTTATTATGTTTAAATAAATATGTTTTGGCTGGGCACAGGGGCTCATGCCTGTAATCCCAGCACTATGGGAGGCTGAGGCAGGCGGATCACGAGGTCAGGAGTTTGAGACCAGCCTGGCCAATATGGTGAAACCCAGTCTTTACTAAAAATACAAAAAAATTAGCCAGGCCTGGTAGCGGGTACCTGTAATTCCAGCTACTCAGGAGGCTGAGGCAGGAGAATCACTTGAACCCAGGAGGCAGAGGTTGCAGTGAACTGAGATCGCGTTGCGCCACTGCACTCCAGCCTGGGCAACAGAGCAAGACTCTGTCTCAAAAAAAAGAAAAAAAAGAGATATATGCGTTTTATTATTTATCATTTTATTTTTTTTTAGAGACAGGTCTCACTCTGTTGTCCAGGCTGGAGAGCAGTGATGTGATCATAGCTCACCATAGTCCTGAACTCCTGGGCTGAAGTCATCTTCCTGCCTTGGCCTGTCAACATGTTTGGATTACAGACATGAGCCTCCACACCCAGCCTGACCAACCATTTTAAAGTCACATTATTTTCTAAATGAACCAATCAGTAAAAAGTGGCTTTAATCTAACAGAAATTTTGAAGCTTAATAAATGGTGGTAAAATTAATCTGGAAGAAATACAAAGAATAACAGTTTTAAAAGGTATATCATGGACAAAAAACCAAACACCGCATGTTCTCACTCATAGGTGGGAATTGAACAATGAGAACTCATGGACACAGGAAGGGGAACATCACGCTCTGGGGACTGTTGTGGGGTGGGGGGAGGGGGGAAGGACAGCATTAGGAGATACACCTAATGCTAAATGACGAGTTAATGGGTGCAGGAAATCAACATGGCACATGGATACATATGTAACAAACCTGCACATTGTGCACATGTACCCTAAAACCCTAAAGTATAATTAAAAAAAAAAAAAAAAAAAAAGGTGTATCATGTAGAAGCTCCCTACTAGGTAGGAAAAAAACATTATAAATTTACAGTAACTAAATCAGCTTGATTGTGGTATAGGAATAGACAGATAAATTACTGAAGGTATGCATCCTATTTAAATATGAATCCAAATGTGTGAATATTTAGTATATGATAAATATGGAACTTAAATTATTATGAAAATAATATATTTCAATAGTTATGGGACTGCAAATATTCTGGTTGCCTAGTTAAATTCTTATACTAAAGATAATGTTGAGATGTATTAAGGATATTTATGTAAAAATGCAGAATAAAAGCACTAGATTAATTATTTTAAAATAACCAAATAATCTCTGGGTAGAAGTGATCTTTTTAAGCATGTCAATATTTTAGGTGTAATGTATTTAGACACATTCTACTCTTAAATAAACTGCATATATGATTCCAGTAACCCCAGTAGTCTGTACTTTGAAAATAAAACCAAGGCTTGGTTTTGAGATCCAGCAACTATACTGGAACGTTCTAGATGTCTTGTGCTAACTGTAAGATTGGTTTTTCATAATTTTCATGGCAACAATGGAAAAGTAATACAGGAAATCTTTGCTTATGTGACACTCTGAGATCGATTTGTCAGAACTAACAAAATTACAAAATTAATTATTCATTGACTTAAATATGTAATTTCTATCGACTTACATTTCAACCATCCTCAGATGGACACACAGAAATAAAAGATCCAAAGATATTAATTTTTAGCATTGTTTGTACTAGCAAAACTAAAACAAATAAATGAGAACTACATAAAGAGCCATAAATAAATTTAATTTTTGTAATACATGATATAATAAAATATTCAGCAGTATGTTGACATAGACACCTCACTGTTGACACAGAAATATCACTGAGATAAAATGTTTGCAGCCTTTTAAAAAAGTTAAAAAGATTTGTATATGTAACATGGGAATATCATGATTCTATATCATTGATTAAGTGGAATACATTTCTGACTATAGACTCTTTATATGAATACATTCATCTAGAATGTTTTATATCTAACACCCATATAAATGTAGGCACATTTTTCAGTAATAGTTTTGGGGGAATAATAGGAATAAAAAGTCAAGAAAGTTTTTATTTGTATTTTTCAATCTTTTACATTTTTTGGTTTCTACAAATGCTGGCATTATTTTAGTAATCATGACATGGACAATAACTACTTTACACCCAGAGCGTATTTTGTGTTTCAGGAGGTGGATAAGATGTGCATGTGTACCTATTATCATGTGTGCTCCATATCCCAAAATAAAAGATTTCCATTTACATGACATAATCATAAGAATTAAGAACCTCATTGGGATACTGAAAACTAGAAGTAGCCATCCAGTTCTGAGAAAATTCAAGGAAAAAGCAGTGGTAGTAAACATAGTTCAGTTTATAGACTGTGCTATGGACATTCACACAACTTTCTTTACTGAGAAACAACAGCATACTTGGATAACAGGGAGATAACATGTTGCAAAAACCCTCAAACACCTCCAGATGTGTAGGTCAGGGTAGGAGACAAGCTTCACCCATGGGTCACCGAAGCAGCAGGCCACATACACTGTCCCTGATGGTGTAATCAATTACCATTCCACATAGCACAGTGGAAAACACAAGTAGGAAGACTGAGGATTTGGGGAGCACCCCTGTTACAGCAAGCCGTAGGAAACAGAGAGGGATAAATGCAGCAATGAGCTGGCAGAACAGGTAGCCTAAGAGAAAAGCTGTGAAAGAAAAATAACCAGCTTCATCAAACACAAAATAAAAAAAATACAGATATCAATTTCTCCTGGACTGCCAACAGCTCTGACACCCTTCCCAATTAAGCTGATTCACTGCTCAAGTAGTAACATAAATTTACACTAGCCAGACTTGCAGCTTAAACTTTAAATGGACCTTCTAACAGATTGCAAGTGGACAGTTACTGGTACTAAGGAGAAGCCACACATGAAATTTTTAGTAGAGTAAAAAACGTCTGGGTGTCATTGATGTCAGCTAATGAGAAAAGCATTCAGAAAAATAGCATAAAGTCTATAAACTAATTTTGCAGCTTAAAGAGAAGATTTGAGAATGAGAAAAGTAACCACTTTTATAAAAATAAATAATGTAACAACAAAATTGATAACATATCAGCTTTGTATTTTCCAAATCTTGTTTGAAAAAACAGAGTGGCATTGGACAGTACATATTTAAACTTCTGTGAGATAAGCAAAGAAGTGCTTGGAAGAAAACAGAAAGCCTGAAATGTTTTTATTTTCAGGGATGAAAGAATAAAAATAGTAAAATTAGGCATTCAATGCAAGAAGGCTAAGAAAACTACTAGGAGAAATGAATTCACAAAGCCAAAAAACAAAATTTTCAGAACCTAAAAATAATGAAAACAGAAAAAATTTAAAAATTAACTCCAAAATTGGTTCTTTGAAGAGATTAGTAAAATTAATTTAAAAATAGTTATTTAAAGCATTAGGAGATATACCTAATGTAAGTGACGAGTTAATGGGTGCAGCACACCAACATGGCACATGTATACATATGTAACAAACCTGCACATTGTACACATGTACCCTAGAACTTAAAGTATAATAAAAAATTAGAAAAAAAATAAACGTAATGCACTTAAAGTAAAAAAAAATAGTTATTTAAAAAATAACTATTAAACATCTCATAAGTATATTGACGAAAAGTGGGAAAATATCTGTAAAATATGAGTCTGTAATATAACATGCTGCAATATATTTTGGAAATATATATTTATGTGTATATACTTAACACATAAACACACACAGAAACAGAGAGAATGTGTGTTTCTGTGTGTGTGTGTGTGTGTGTGTATGTGTGTTGGTTTTAAACTGTAAACTAAAGCTGTTTAGGTACTATAACTGAGCTATATTTAGTTCAAGGAGTGGTTAGTTATGATTTAATCAATGATTATAATTCAGAATTAGCTATCATAAATGCTTCAACTTCCTTTAACTCTAAGTCACCATTATAGGACTTTTAAAAAATTAGCTACATGAACACTACAATTATTTTTTCAAATTGATAAAATTGTGGTAAATCAAATATATGGAGTTGCTAGAGATATAGTATAGACACAGTCCACGATTAAATAAATTGTGCATAAATGTCTAGTGAACACTATAGTCTGCACTTTGAAATTGAAACTGAGCTTGGTTTTGAGTCCCTCAACTATACTGGAACACTCTAGGTTTCTGATGTCTAGATAACTGTAAGATTAGTTGAATCTTGGATTACTGCTATATGTCTCTATGGAAGAATTTAGTCTCAAACACCCATTTGTCCCCTTTTTCTAAATTTTGGAACCTACAGAAACCAAATGAGAAACTTGCACATGAACAAAGTAGTTCAGGCAAATTTGCAACCTGCATACACAACATGTTAGAATAATAAAGAAGACATTGTCATATGTTTTGTAAGTTACAGTTTATTAGACAACCACATGTAGACTCAAATCTATGAAATAAGAAAATCCTCGATGAGCTAAATAATCTTCTAGGAATAAGCCCTCAAAGACTAATGAACATAAAACTAAAATTTAAATATTGCCTTAGATTTAAAAGAATAAAACTGCTTCCCAAAACAAGGCTTAAGATTATTTACAAGTTACAAAAATATTTAGCACTCAATTAGATAAAGTTTACAATGTCTGGCATCTAATAAAACATTATGAGGTATGGGATGAAACAGGAAAATATGATCTATAATGAAAATAAATGAATTAGTTGAAAACCACCCAGAACTGACACAGATGTTAGAATGGGCAGGCGCAGGCATTATAACAATTAGTAAGACTGTCTTCCATATGGTGAACCACTTTGAAGAATAGTTTAGCAGCTTCTTAAAAATTAAAAATATACCTACCATCTGATCCAGATATTCCACATCCAAGAAAATTAGAAGCATATGCTTATACAAATATTTGTGAGTAAATGTTCATAGCAGTTTTATTTTTAATACCTGAAACCTGGCCAAGCACAGTGGCTCATGCCTATAATCCCAGCACTTTAAGAGGGTAGAAGTGAGTGGATCACTTCAGCCTAGGAGTTTGAGACCAGCTTGAGCAACATGGCAAAACTGTGTCTCTACAAAAAATACAAAAACTGTAATAGCTGGGTGTGATGGCATGTGCCTGTAGTCCCATTGGCTGGGGAGGCTGATGTGGGATAATCACCTTAGCCTGGAAGGTTGAGGCATCAGTGAGCTGTGATCATGCCACTGCAATCCAGCATGGTGTCAGAGTGAGACTCTGTCTCAAAAATAATAATAATCATAATAACAATAATAATACCTACAACCTGAAAACATATCAAATATTCAGTCACAAGCTATGCGATAAACAAATCATGGTATATCCATGTAATGGTATGTTACTCTGCAATATAAAGAAATGAGCTAGTGACACAGACAAGATGAATGAATCTCAATTATGCTACGTGAAAAAAGACAGAAAGAGTACATGTTGAAAAATAATTTATTTCTATGAAAGTCTAGAAAAAGCAAACAAATCTATAGTGACAGAAAGGAGAACAATTGTCTTGTGAGGACTGTTGGTAGGATAGAGGGTTTACACAGACACACAGTGATATATTGAAGGGTGATGGGTATATTTATTATCTTTATTGTTTTATATGCATATGTACACAGAGAAATTTTTCTCATATATACACATATGTATACACATATATACAGACATATATGTATAATATACATATATGTGTGTGCTGCCCAAATTTATCAAATATTAACATGTGTAATAGGCAAAATGTGAAAACAAGCCAGTGTCAATCCACAGGCTAATGGATAAGCACTGCTATTTATTTTACGTCAATTTATACTTCAATAAATCTGTTTTAAAATACCAAGAAAATGTAGTTTTTACTAGCTGGAAATTAAAAATTACCAAGTTATAGAAAATATCTGTACTATTTTAACTGTATATCATCATAGAAAACTAAAAAATTTCTTTGATATATTTTTACCAAACAAACATGATTTTTAATTTTTAAATAGTACAAAAATGTAGTGTAATTTCATATTTAGAAATTTTGAATAACATTTTGGACAGACTCCAGAATTAACCCCAAAAAGTTAGAAGAACAATTATTATTTTCTCCCACACTATAATTCTATTTTAAATATGAAAAATTAATTAAAAATAAAATAATGCACACAAGAAAAAAGTATTTCTATTTTATAATAACAGTCTCTGCAGAACTCCTTAAAATACTTAGAAAAACCATGAGAAAGTAGACAGTTATTAGAAGAGCTGATTGAAATGTAAAAATACAAAAAAAGTAGTTTCTCATAGTTCTCCCATAATCATTTACAAAATAAAAGAAATAAAAATTTTACTAAAGAATACAAAATATCCAGAAGTATACTTAACATGCAATAAACGTCCTATGTGAAGAAAATATTAAAACTTTACTGACAGCTCTATAAGAAGTATAAAAATGTTTAAGACATTTCTTATTTTTTGATAGGATAATTTAGCCTTGTAAAGATGTCAGTTGTTCCTAAAAGCTTGGGAATATTGTCTTAGTTTCATGTTGCTGTAATAGAAAACTGGAGACTAGATAATTTATAAGAAAAGAGGTTTATTTAGCTCACAGTTCTTCAGGCTGGGAAGTATAAGAAGCAAGGCACTGGTGTCTGGTTGGCTTCTGCTGAGGACCACATGCTAGGTTAAAACATGGTAGAGAAGGTCAAATGAGAAGTAAACAGTTGAGAAGAGAGAAAACCTGAGGGGAGCCCTGGTTTTATCACAACCCATTTTGGAGGAAACTAGCCCATTCCAGTGAGAACTAATCTAGTCTCACCAGATTGAGGACACACTACCACAAGAAAGGCACCAAGCCATTCATAAGGGATTTGCCCACATAACCCAACACCACCCATTAGGCCCCACCTCTCAACACCTTCACACTGAGAATTAAATTTCAACATGAGTTTTGATGGGGACAGTTGTATCTGGACTATAGCGAATACCTATATTTAAATGTATGGTCTTTGTCCCTGTAGCTCAGTTTTCCAAACATTGTTTTCTGAACTTTAACATCACTGTGTTAATTTGGAAATAATCACTGATTTTACAGTATAAGTTTTCTATTGTCATTAACTTATTATTTTGTTTTTTTTTTTTTTGGCTGAAGATGAAAAGCAAAGAGGGATAATATGAATTTCTGTTTAGGAATACATTCCATTATAAGGGTACTCACAGACATACAGAAATAGCTACCTTTTCAAAGAACTCCTGTGCAAAAATAACCTGTGTGAATTTGTCCCGTTTCTTATAGGATATTTCATAATGTTCTAGGGAAGTCATTGTGTCAGATTTCTGTTTCAAGAGTCCAGGTCCTTAGCGGCTTCATTGTATGAGTCCTATAACGTATATTGCAAATTCCCTGGAATATTGAATGCTAGGAGTGGTTATTGTTTTTTTACTATGAGCTCTCGGCAGTAAAGTCAACCCTTGCATTGTATTTCCAGTTCCGCTGTATCTCTGTGTTATATCATATCTTTGGTCTTCCAGCCAAATTCTTTAGTAGTAGTTACTAGATAGCATAGCATATTGAACATTACAGCATAAAAAGTTTTAAACCCTATTCTCTAGCATTTTTTAGGCTAGTACATCTGGGTAAGAGTACTCAGCATTACATAACTACAGTCGAATCTAGCTTCCGGCCGTTTTGAATCCCCCTTTAGATTCATAATCATTGCTTCCAGTGTTGTTGAGTGTTTCCCTATGGTTCTATGAAGAGTTCATTGTTTTTCTCCAAAAATATCAGGATTTCAAATGGAAAAAAAAAATTGGTACAAATTCTTATTCTGCATGAGTCTTTCCACAATGCTCAGGGACATATGAAATCATGTTCTTTAACTATCTGTGTGTCTATCTTGATAAATCACAAAAAAGGTTACATATATATATTACATATATATATGTATTATATATATATTACATGTATTATATATATATTACATATATATGTATTATATATATTACATGTATTATATATATAACATATATATGTATTATATATATTACATATGTATGTATTATATATATATTACATATGTATGTATTATATATATTACATATGTATGTATTATATATTACATATGTATATATTATATATTACATGCGTATGTATTATATATATAATATACATATGTATTATATATATTACATATATAACATGTATAATATATATAACATATATAAATTAGCGGATCTTGGTTATAAAAATATTGAGAAAATATCATGTACTTAGTACAGTTCTGCCACTAGGGAATCATTTGAAATTTTTAATTCAACAATTATTTATTGAGTACCTACTCTCTCTCTCTCTCTGTCTCTCTCTCTCTCTATATATATATATACACATTTTTGGTTATGTGCTTCAGAGGACATGAAGATGAATCAGAAACACTCCTTTTACTCAAGCTACTAGTATTTATCTTGGCACTTAGGCAAATGAACACATTTTTACAATACAAAGTGTATTTGTATAAGAAGAACAATAAAAATGCTTTGTGGGATTTGATGATTCAAAAGAGGAACAATTAACTGCCTGGAAAAAAAAATACACCATGAAGTCAATACTGAATAGGAGACATTTGAAATGAAAGAAAAGTTGAATTCCACCCTCTCTTTAAATTTGTATGGAGAGAGTAAAATATAGTTGTTCTGAACTCTGCATTCTTAGATTGAATTATTATTCCATCATTGTTGTAATGAAATTGAGCAAGCAATATAACCTTTGTAAGGCTTCAAATACAGTATATATGATAGCGATAATAGCATGTTAACGCAGTGATGCTCTTAACTTTAAATGAGAAAATATTTATAAAGCACGTAGCACTGTCCCTGGTATATAGTTCAATCAAAGTTAGCTATTATTGATATTGCTATGATAGTAATTGTCATTATTTTACATCTACTGGTGGAAAAGACATAAGAACAGTGAAACAAATTGAGCAAAAGCCTGGAAGCAACAAAGCATGAACTTTTCTGAGAAACAGTCACAGTTAAATTTGATTTGATCATAAGGTTCATTTGGGAATGAGTGACAGAGTAGCAATACTGGCAAAAATAGATTGAGGATCTGTGGAGGGGCTCAAGTGCCAGGTTAATAAATTTATAATTAATTTGGCATACAACGAGTTACAGATGTTAATTGAGCATGGCAGTGGCATAATTAGGCCTTTTCTTTAAGAAAATTAGCCATGGACTTCAGTAGAAAAAAATTTCTTTAATCCCTAGGGCCTATAAAGAAAAATGCCACAGATTCCTAAGAGACCATTCTTAATAGCCTTTTTTCAAAAACTCCATTTTATCACAGCTAATATTATTTAACCTAAAACTTTCAACATCTACCTTTGTCTGCAGGGCACTGTCTATCACTCAGGAAACATGAATTACGGTGCTTAGCACCTGTTAACACTCCCTCGAGTTATACCATGCCTATTCTAGGCTTTATATGCCCCTTTGAATAGCTCATGACTATCAAATCCTAACCACAGAATATTCTTACTTCACTGTAATCCTCCAATTTTCTTGACACTTCTAATTCTTTCTACAGCTAACATTCATATTCATAGCATTCTACCTTATACTTTATTAAATACCTTCATGTGTATATCATATATTAATAAGTTTTGCTATCTTTCTTATCCTGGTTCTTGAAGCTAGTCCATTCTATATACATATAATGAAAAAAATGTAGTAACATAATAATTACTTGTCTGTATCTATCTGTATTTAAATATTTTCATAGATATTATATCTTATTCCCATTTTGTAACTGAGAAGAAATCAGTTCAAGGAGGTTAATTGACTTGTCCATATAAGGTAGCTAGTACATGGCAGAGGAAGTCCCCAGTTTCTGTACCTAGGCCATTTCCTATACTTCAAGCTCACTATTTTCTTTCATTTCCAATTACTTTCTCCACATAAATATAAAAAGCCCAGCACTACAGCACAAAGTGCTGTATATAGATTAGCATTTTTATTTTCTATTTCTTCAAAATGCTGAAGTGCTGTCATTAAATAAGAACTTTGGGTTTGACTTTGGTTTGGATAATACACCAGTTAAGAGATGCAAGCTTCAATCATACAGGATAATAGATAATCGGCTGAGGAGAGAAATTGATTTTAAAGTTGTAATTTACTTGAAGTGTTTGATGATCTCATAAAAGACAGGCACAAAATTGAAGTTATTTAGTATTTCATGGCTCTCTTAAAGCTTGAATTACTACTTCAGTGCCAAAGTCCTCACAAAAGAGCCACAGGTTCCTGTATTACAGACTACATATTTATTGCAGTGTAAATATATTTCCTGGTACAGAAGCTTTTACTTTCTTATTATTTTTATATTTTATTTTTTATATTTTATTTTCTTATTATTATACTTTCTTATTACTCTCAATATCTCATTCATAATATTTTTCTCTGCCTGTCTCTCTTTCTGCACCTCAAAAATTACCCAATCCCATGTTGTTTGGCTGTCTGGTCATGGTCTATATTTCTGTCAAAAAATGGTTTTGTTTAGGGAAGTGGAAATGACCCTGCATGTATCTTTAGCTATCAGCCACTTCCCTTTAACACCTTTCTAGTTTTGTATTATTATACCGGACTTTATAACTTACCTTTACCATTTACCATTATTGGGCATATTTAAGCAAGGACAGTAACATCTAGGAAAAGAATAAGAGAAAAGAGTCTTCTATGGCTATTTTTTTCATTAAAAGAGAGTGAAATAGTTGCATAAGAAGCTTGGAGGGTTGCTCTAGTGTAGTGGTTCTCTATCTAGGAAGCATAATAGAGTCGCCTGGAGACCTGACCAGACAAATCAGAATCTCTGGAGGAAATAGATTTTTAAGCTCTCCAGGTTGTTCCAATGTGCAACTAATGACAAGGACCACAGCTTTAGTGGAATTCCTTTATCTGAAATATGAGAACGTTGGAACGAACTACGCTTCCAATCATGTTATGTGTGTGGAGATGTATAGGTAGGTATGTAGGTAGGGAGGTAGGTAGGTAGTTAGATGATAGATAGATAGATAGATAGATAGATAGATAGGAAAAGTAAAAATCAAATTAAAGTATGTATTGTATCTCTAAATTGGTCCAAATCTATAAAAGTAAAATGAATGTGATTAATTATCATCAACTCAATGCTTTACTTGGGGATAATATGCTGCCATATCTTCTATAGATATCTGGAAGTATGAATGACATAGATAATGTGGATCATATATATATTTTTTGACAACTAAATTTCTATACACCTTCTGCATTCTTTTTAGTAATATCTAAAAACCACTTTTAGAAAGAATAATTAAATAATCAAGTTTGTAAAAGCATATATAGTAAATGAAAGTAATTGGGACTTTGTTTTGTTGCTGTCATAGTGACGATGATGGTTTTTGAAATGTTGTTAGGCTGTGCTTAAAAATAGAATTATAAAATTACAAAGGTATTGAATTTAAATACTCATGGTAATTATAATAAAATACTCCTACAATCTTTGTGTATATATATGAGTACCAATTTAGTGAATAATGTAGCAGTATTCTGGTACTCAGCAAATAACTGCATAAAAATTTACGCTAACCTTATACATTTGATTTTTGGGGGGCTGGCAAAGAGACTAGGTCTATTTTATTTTCACTAATCTGTAAAGAATCATCCATACATTCTGATAATAAATCTTTCCATTTGTGGTAGAATTTAAAGCCAAAAAATAAAGCAAAGAATTATTTTGCAAAACCTATGTTTTAGAAATAATAAACATTCAATAATCATAAAAATAAATATGCAGTGAGAATTAGAATGATGATAGGAAACCAGTATCATTTATACTCCTGTATTTAATAAGGATATAAAATCAATGTACAAAAATCAGTAGCATTTCTATATACCAATAACGTGCAATCTGAGAACCAAACCGAAAACTCAATCCCATTCACAATAGCCACAAAAAAAAGTGGAGACCTAAGAATACCTTTAATCAAGGATATGAAAAATCTCTACAAGGAGAACTAGAAACACTGATAAAATAAATCATAGATGACACAAATGGAAAAAACACCCCATGCTCATGGATTGGAAGAATCAATGTCATTAAAATGGCCATACTGCCCAAAGTAATATAAAGATTCAACACAATTCTTATTAAATTATCAGTTGTCATTTTTCACAGAATTAACAAAAATAAAACTAAAATTTATATGGAATAAAATAAAAATCCAAATAGCCAAAGCAATCCTAAGCAAAAGAACAAAGCCAGAGGCATCACATTACATGACTTCAAAGTATACTAAAAGGCTGTTGTCACCAAAATAGCATGGTACTGGTACAAAAATAGACACATAGATCAGTGGAATAGAATAGAGAACCCTGAAATAAAGCCACCTATCTATAACCAACTGGTCTTCAACAAAGTTCATAAAAACACAATGAGGAAAACATACCTTACGCAATAAATGGCACTGGGAAAACTGGATAATCATGTGCAGAATAATGAAACTGGACTCGTACCTTTCACTATATACAAAAATTAACTCAAGATGAATTAAAGACTTAAACATAAGACCTGAAACTACAAAAATACAAGAAGAAAACCTAGGAAAAACTTTTCTGGACGTTGGCCGACACAAAGAATTTATGACTAAAATCTCAAAAGCAAATGCAACAAAAGCAAAAATAAACAAATGGGATTTAATTACAATAAAATCTTCTGCACAGTTAAAGAAATAACAAAGTAAATAGACAACCTACAAAATGGGAGAAAACATTTGCCAACTATGCATCCTATAGAGGACTAATATTCAGAATTTACAAGGAATTCAAACAAGTCAATAAGGAAAAAACAAACAACCCTTTAAAAACTGACCAAAGGACATGAACAGATATTTCTCAAAAGAAGACATACAAATGGTCAACAAACATATGAAAAAATGCTCAACATCACTAATCATCAGAGAAATGCAAATTAAAACCACAATGTGATACCATCTCACACCAGTCAGAATGGCTATTACTAAAAAGTCAAAAAACAACTGACATTGGCAGGGATATGGAGAAAAGGAGATGCTTTATACACTGTTGGTAAGTATGTAATTTAGTTCAACTTCTTATTGGAGATTTCTCAAATAACTGAAAATATAATCACCATTTTACCCAGCAATCCCAATCCTACTACTGGGTATCTGCGAAAAGGAAAAAAAAAAATCATTTTATCCAAAATACAGCTGCACTTGTATGTTTATTGCAGCACTATTCACAATAACAAAATCATGGAATCAACCTGTGTGTTCATCAACAGATAACTGGATAAAGAAAATATGCCATATATACACCATAGGACACTACACATCCATAAAAAGGAATGAAATCATGTCTTTTGCAGCAACATAGGTGGAGCTGGAGGCCATTAGCCCAAGTAAAATAACTCAGAAGGAGAAAATCAAATACTGCATATTCTCACTTATAAGTGGAAACTAAACAATAGGTAAAGATGGACATAAAAATGGAAATAATATACCCTGGGAACTCCAAAAGCAGGGAGGGTGAGAGGCAGTTGAGGTTTGAAAAATTACCTATTGAGTACAATGTTTACAATTTGTGTAATGGGTACACTCAAAGCCTAAACCTCACTATTATGCAATATATCCACATAACACACTCGCATATATATCCCCTGAATCTATAGAAATTTTAAAATGGCCAAAAGCAAAAAACATTGAAACCACGGAAGTAATTGTGAAGATTCGTTTTAAAATTTGCTGGGATTACTTTAATGGTAAACATATAATCAATAGCAAAATATGCACAATGTTTGATGTAAGTTAAACAATATAATATGTTATAGAATTATAGACATGACCAGAATCTTGATTTATCAATGATTACACCTAGTAACAAAGCTAATACTCTTCACTGACAACTGTTAAGACAAATAAATAAATTCAGCCAACTATTTGGCATTTATCAGATAGTAGCTGCTAAGAATTTCCAATTTCTAAATAAAAAAGTCTGTAAATTTGTCCTATACCTATAATGAAAAAGATTATTTTCAAACTGATTGCCAACTTACTTATTTGTAAACAAATAAAACTCAGCCTAGAAAGTAGGTTTTAGAAAATGCACACGGGATGCTAAAGGCATAGTGAGTCTAATGTGAGTATTGTTCCTCAAATCCAAGTTATGAAATTACTTCCATTTTGTGGCTTTGGGTGCAGAATGGACTCAAATATACACACATGAAAGCCCACTTCCCCACATACACTACATGAAGAAATGTGTGAATCATATTAATAACAGACCATTCAATTTTTTTTCTCTCTCTTTCTCCCTATGCCCCTGTCTCTTTATCTCTCTTTCTGTTAGACCATAAACAACTCGTTTTACAGTGATGCCTGTTTGTTGGCCTTTTCTACACTAACATATTCTGCCTACATTATTCAAAGAATCTAAGGTCTTCTGAACAAGACTTTTGTTTCAGAGATAGTACATGCATCGTTTGTTTAGCTTTGCATGTTAGCAGACTTCGTTCATTCACTTATCTTTAGAGACACATTTATATCAGAAAATTTAACTTGATGATTAAAAAAATGGTGAAATACGTGTAGACTTTTGTAATTGGATTTATAGTTTCATCTAAGAACTCACTAAAAATATTTTGAACTTCAAGAAGAGATTTTTAAATGGCTTTGGTAAGCCATTTAAAAACCTTATTTTCCCAAAGGAATTAGTGCTGGTGTGTGGATGAGGAATTTTGCCATTATTCTGTGAGCATTACCTGATAAGAACTAATCAGATGACAGATGGAATCTGAAGCTTGTTCTGATGAATTTTTGAGGTGGGTTCGTTACACACAATTTCTATTTTATTAAGAAATTTATGCATAATAACTTATCCTAGGAGAAATCACAGTTAAACAATTTTGACCATTTGTGACTAGATACCTATGAGTAGAAAATCTCAAGATATAGAGCATCATAACTATAGGACAGAATTAAAATTCTTGTGTTATAATTTCTAATTTTTAACTAGGTCACATCAAGCAATTATCAAATGCATTGACAGTTTTCAGCCTCATGCATTTCTTTTAAATTATTTACAGGTATATATCTTTGCAAACTAGGTCAAGACTTTCGCTTTGTAATCTATCTCATTTTAATATGTTTTTAATTTAATTATATGATTTGATCTATTTTAAATCGCATTGTTTTACATTTAATTTGGCAAGTGATATGGGATTTTTTTTTTTTTTTAAGACAGAGTCTCACTCTGTCACCTAGGTTGGAGTGCAGTGGCACTATCTTGGCTCACTCCAACCTCTGCCTCCTGGGTTGAAGGCATTCTCCTGCCTCAGCCTCCCAAGTAGCTGAGATTACAGGCGTGCACCACCACATCCTGCTAATTTTTTTGTATTTTTAGTAGAGACAGGGTTTCACCATGTTGATTAGGCAGGCCTCAAACTCTCGACCTCAAATGATCCGCCCGCCTCGGTCTCCCAAAGTGCTGAGATTACAAGCATGAGCCACCGAGCCCAGCTGGGAATTTCTTTAAATGAAATGAGATATAATTCTTAGTATTTTTTTTAAAAAATTGAGAAACAAGTGGATTTAAATAAGTAATAGTAACACAGTGGTGTGTAGTTATAGTTAAGATGATATAAAAATGACTGAAGTTGTTAAATATTGCTTACATCAGTGCCAGTTATTCTCCATGCCACTTATTTTATATTGACTTATTCTCTTAAAATATTATCCCCTTATCAAATATGAAAAATACTATATGAGCAGAAAGATATCGACTAGTAGAAGGACAGCAGATAGAATTAGCTATCTATCTGTTTATCTGATTGACAGAGATTGTTTCCCCGATTCAGGGAAGAAAACAGTGGGGAATAATAATAATAATAATAATAATAATAATAATAATAATAATATCTCACTTTCACTGAAGCCTGACTGAATTTATTCTGTTTCTCCACTGTCCCCACACCATTCCATGAAGATATATATCCTTAATAGTGCATTCTAATGTAATCTTTGAACTTCTAAAAAATATTGGCTAGCAAAATTTTGTAAATGTTATTCATTTAAAATAACAAAAAAGTGGCTGGGAGCGGTGGCCCATTCCTGTAATCCCGGCACTTTGGGAGGCTGAGATGGGTGGATCACCTGAGGTCAGGAGTTCATGACCAGCCTGAGCAACATAGTGAAACCCCGTCTCTACTAAAAATACAAAATTAGCCAGGCATGACAGCACATGCCTGTAATCCCAGCTACTTGGGAGGCTGAGGCAGGAGAATGGCTTGAACCCAGGAAGCCGAGGTTGCACCATTGAACTCCAGCCTGGGTGACAAGAGAGAAACTCTTTCTCCAAAAATAAATAAATAGGGCTGGGTGCAGTGGCTCACGCCTGTAATCCCAGCGCTTTGGGAGGCCGAGGCGGGTGGATCACGAGGTCAGGAGATCGAGACCATCCTGGCTAACACGGTGAAACCCCATCTCTACTAAGAATACAAAAAAAAAAACTTAGCCAGGCGTGGTGTGGGCGCCTGTAGTCCCAGCTACTCAGAGGCTGAGGCAGGAGAATGGCGCGAGCCTGGGAGGCGGAGCTTGCAGTAAGCCAAGATCAAGCCACTGCACTCCAGCCTGGGTGACAGAGCGAGACTCCATCTCAAAAAATAATAATAATAAATAAATAAATAAATAAATAAATAAATATGAATATAAATTAAATTATATAATAAAAAATGAAACTAATATAATGAACAACATGTTCCACTAAGTCTTCTGCCATATTTTCTTTACATTTTCCATCATGAGATGGAAAATAAAATGAGATGACACAAATACAGCTGTATTTGAAACATACTTTGTACCCCCACTTGTAACATAGTTTGAATTAATATTTATTCATTCCTCTCTCTCTAAAGGAAATCCATTTCTGTGTATTTTAAGCATCTATATATCCGTACTAATGTGTTTATTCTTTAACATAGTATTATGCTTTTTAACATTTACATAAATATATCATACTATTCATGCTTTTTGACTTTTTTATTCAAGAAATATGATGTTTGAGAATTAGATATGTAGAGAAATACAGTTTATAAGTTGTAAGTGCTGTATTGATTCAATAAATGAATATTCTATATTTGATTTATGTTTTCTTCAACTGGCAGGCACTATATTTCCCAGTTTTCAATATCATAAACAATTGTGAAGATACTTTGAAAAATTTGCTGGAGTTCTTTTAGTGGTAAACATAAATTGATATTTCAATATCATAGGCATATTCCATGATTATTTTTGTGTATGTATATTTTTGTGTATATGTAAACATTTATCCAAGAGAGATTCATAAAGGAAACAATGGATAGTGTCACAGTCTTTCTGCTCCTTAGGTCAGGTTGGTCTAAGTTCTTGTCTCACCAGGAAGCACTAGGTGCGCAGACACTGTAAAGGGAGTGCAGTAAAATTTCTTAAGTGAAAGGCAGGCTCTCAGCAAAGAGGGTACAGGGGAGGTGGTTCCCCTATCCAAAGGCAGGAAAGTCTCCCATGTGGCTGGTTCTGGGGCTTCTTATGGATTCATAAGTGTGCTGATTGGTTTGTGAGTATGCAAAAAAAAGGTTAAAGTGAAGACACCACTCAAAGGTAGGCACAACAATGTAGAAGACCAATGAGGAAAGGGTAGGTATATGTAAAATAGGTGAAGAATGGGGATCAATCAGAGGAAAGCATGTCAAACAGGATGACAAGTTCTCAATCCATTCTGAGGATCTAACTTGCAGCTTGCATTTCTGGCTTTAAACTATCTTCAGCTTGAAGGTGGAGTTTTACTGGGGACCTGCCCCTATCTGCCTAGGCATTTGGTTGTCTCCCGCCACTCTCAATAGGCAGTTAGATATTTCAATCTTAAAATTTAAAATATATTGCCAAATTGTTATCAAAAGTGAATTGGTCTTTATATCCTATTCTACAATAAGAGAGCTCCACCTTTCCAAATCCTTAATAGAAAGTGACAATGTCAATCTTTGCAATTTTGCTGATCTCATACATATGAATTTACTTGTTTTATGCTTTCTTGATTCCTAGTCAAAAGCACTTTTCACATACACATTGGCTATTTTAGTCTCCTCCTCTGTTAGTTATCTGTTTATATCCTTTGTACATTTCTCCATTTAGGCTGTTGAATCTTTTTTTTTTTTTTTTTTTTTTATACTTTAGGGTTTTAGGGTACATGTGCACAATGTGCAGGTTTGTTACATATGTATCCATGTGCCATGTTGATTTCCTGCACCCATTAACTTTTTTAAATGAAATAAATTTCTGTAAATTCTGAGTATTCAATTTTGTTGGTTATATACATTGAAAATATATTGTCCCCAATGTTGGCATTTTTCTAACCTTACCTTATAGAATATTTTGCAATACTAAGTTTTAAACTTTAGTCTGATCAACTTAATAATAATAATAAATTTTAAACTTTAGCCATTTTTTTCTTAATGGCTTGTATTTTTGTGTCATTGAGAAATGCTTCAATTTCTAGAGGACATGAAAACATACTACTATGAATACTTATAAAAGTTTCAAAATTTTCATTTTACCAATAGTTTTATAATCTATCTGGATTTTTTGTATGCTATGAGGTGGTGGCATAATTTTCATTTTTATATGGAGATCATGTTATTGTGTACAATTTATTGAATACTTGAATTAATCCCCACTGATTTGTCATGCCCTTTCCTTCTCTGTCACAATTGTCCTTAAATGTTTGGGTCAGTTTATTTTGTTCTCTATTTTTTAGTATTGGTCTGTTAGCTTTTCATTCTGCCAAATCCACAGTATTTTTTTTATAACTTCAGTATGTCTGTAACTTCAGTAAGTCTTAGTAACTGTTAAGTAAAGGTCAATTTTTCTCATATTTCTTCTTAAAATATAATCTTGGTTATTTCTACTTCTGTACTCTTCTCTATAACATTGTGATCAGCTTAATATCTTACGTCTTTATTGAAGCTGCTTGAAATTAATATATAAATTTGGAAAAAGTTGGTGTGGTTATTTATGATATGCCGCATGTGACGTGATTTTGAGTATTCTCATCCATGCAAGTGGCATTGTCCGTTGCCTCCTCCTGAACTCGCGATACACAACTAAGTCTTATATTTGTGGGTCAGATCCCTTGGTATAATGATATTTGGGATACTCTAAATCTAGTTGCTTGATTGTCCTTTCAGTAAGTGCCTTGTCTTTCTTGGCTGCATGTTTGCATATGTTCACTCCAACTTCTCTTTCTAAGCCCCTTTATATAATCCAAAAACACATGCTGTGTTTTTTAGCTTCTTTTAAGATGAATATACAGCTTCAAATTTTAAGCAACAAAGCTGATGTTGTTCCTTATCTTGAATCAACAATTTTTGTTGTTGTTTTTCTTTTCAGCAGGTACCTCTCATTTATATTTACAAAATAAAAGGCAGCTGTCAATCAGCTTCAGTTCTAGGAACACTTTTGTTTACAATCCATATTCTGTTCTTTCATATGTCTGTTTTGTTATTGAATGTAGATATATTTAATTCATTTTAGTTTAATATTTAACATGTCATTATTCTCTATTTGGTTCTGAGAATTTCAAAATATTAACTCACAATACTGTACTGACCAGAAATCCACTGCTAATAATCTTTAAAAGTTTGAGGGATGAGGCATTTTATATTTTTTTGTTTTGTTTTCAAAGGAAGTTGGGAGAAGCTATATTGGGGCAGTCATTAACAAAATCAGTTGAATTAGATGACTGAGAAAATACTACTAAAAAGGTAAATATAGTAAGTATAATGAATCTATTACCTATATTCTGATGAAATTATTTAATGATAAAACTGTTTGCACGTTTATTACAATATCAATGGTGACTGGAACTCATTAGACATTCTTAAACTGCTATTCCTTAAAATAAAGAAATTAATTAGTTTACTTGAAATTCTTATTTACTATCAATTAAAATTTGGTAAAGATAATTTGTGTGCTCAATAGCTCACAATGACTTTTATTTTTAGTTGTAACAAAAATAGTCTGAAGGCTTTGCTTTGAGGAATTTAAATCGAATTAAAGTTAAATAGGAATTAAAGTTATATTTGGCAATAATGATGTCAGGAAATCATAGCCATAGCTATAATTTTTGACTTCAATGTGGACATATGAATAGATACATAACTAGAATACACACAGACATATGCACAACAAAATTAAAAAAAAAAACTATGACATTACAGTCCTCACTTATGTATCTGGTCACATGTTAATTGCTGGTATTTATATCTGCCTCTTTCTGCTACTCATTCTGTATTCTCTTTGTCTTCAGCAAGCACCTTAGCTGGTCTTGCTTCTTCACCTAGTATGTTGACCCAAATCTTCATTCCAGAAGGGGCTGGGCCATTAGTTGTCCTGCCTGAATTGAGTTGTTGTAGTTTTCCATTGACCTTAATTGCACGGTAATACTGAGAGACACTCTAAGGAATCTCCTATATTTAAGACATATTTTTCCTTATATCTATGTTACAGTAGTAGTCTAATTTCCCTTTGTTCATCAGGATCAGTTATCCCAAACAGCATTGTAATTCCTTCTTTGCCTATTGATTCAGAAGTATGAGGGGCCCAAAGTGGCCTGCTGGAAGTCTTACTTTCCAGGTCAATGAAATCACTGTTGTGTCTCCTGGTAGAACTATTCCTCCTTCTGAAAGTAAGACCTACAGGCCCCCAGAGCATAAGGGCACAAGAACAGCAAGTAAAAAATGTGCTAGTGTGTCTAATTTCACCCCGTGATTCCTGGTCCCATAAATTCTGCCTATTAGAGGAACAGTGCCAAATGCTGAATGTTAATTTGGAGTATATAGACCCCTCTGGAGGACCTTGCCCTAACCCTGCAAGGTACTGCCACCTAGCTTGTGCTGTAAATGAATCTTCTAAAGGCCATTCCACTGTTCTAGCAAGCCAGATGCTTTAGGGTTGCAGGAAACATGGTAGGACTAGTGATTTCCATGAACATGTACCCACTGCCACACTTCTTTGGCTAAATTGAATTCCTTGACCAGAAGCAATGCTACATGGAATAAAATGATTGCAGATAGGCTTACTCGATTCTGTAGGTCCATGGGTGGTTGTTTTGGAAGAAGCATTGCATGTAGGGAGGCAAATTCTTCTCCAGAGTTAGTATCTATTCTACTAAAGGCAAAACACTTCCCCTTCCATGTTGGAAATAGCCCAGTTTAATTGACCTGCCACTAGGTAGCTGGAATGGTGCCATATCAGGGGGTCAGTGTTGATCTCTGCTGCTGACAGATTGGGCACTCAGCAGTGCTGTAGGCAGGCTGGCTTTGGTGTGTGGAATTTCATGTTTCTGAGCCCATGCATAATCTTCATTCCTACTATCATGGCTACTTTTTTCACGAAATTTGAAAAATACATGAAAGTGGCTGCATTTTCCTTGGATTTATGGCATTAATTTTTCTACTGCCAGAATAAATAGAACCTTGGCTAAAATGTTAAATACTTTTGTTAAAAATAAATTTAATTTCTATATTTTTGCTTCAAGTTTTGCAATTGAAAATTCACCCCATCTGCATACATCTATGTCATCACAATAGTACAGAATTTTTCACAGTGCTTATATTTTTATCCTATCTATATATCTATTGATATATCTGTAGATATAAAATCATATATGTAATTTCTTAGGATAGAGAGAATTGTTTGGCAAAGTGAATAAACATTTCAGTTAATTAGTTATATATTTCCAAAATGTTTTTCAAATGTTTTTGATGAGTTTTTATTCAAATGCAATTAGAATAGATTTGAGAAAGAAAAATGAGAAAATAAAGAAGACAGGATAGGGAATAATTTTGAAAACATTGTGCTGAAAAGTGAAGAGTCATGAGCTGATGGCTAAAGAGTTCTCAAGAAGATATTTTCCTTAATGGAAAATATTATAGAATGTTTATATGCTGCTAGATGTAATTCATGAGCTAAAAGAAATGAAGATAAGAAGATAGAAGGGGAATTTCTGAACTGAGTTCCTTAAGTTGGTAAGAATAGAAGATGTATTAGTCTGTTCTCATACTAATAAAGACATACTTAAAACTAGTTAATTTATAAAGGAAAGAGGTTTAATTGAGTCACAGTTCCACATGCCTGGGGAGGCCTCATTATCATGGCAGAAGGCAAAAGGGAAGCAAGACACATCTTACATGGCAGAAGGCAAGAGAGCTTGTGCAGGGGATCTTGTGAGACTTATTCACCACCATGAGAACAGTATGAGGGAAACTGCCACCATAATTCAATTATCTCTACCTGGTCCTGCCCTTGACAGGTGAGGATTATTACAATTCAAGGTGAGATTTAGGTGGGGACACATCCAAACCATAGCATTCTGTCCTGTCTTCTCCCAAATCTCATGCCCTCATATTTTAAAACCAATCTTGCCTTCCCGTCAGTTCCCCCAATTTTTAACTCATTTCAGCCTTAACACAAAAGTCACAGTCCAATGTCTCATCTGAGACAAGGCAAGTCCCTTCTGTCTATGAACCTGTAAAATCAAAAGCAAAAGCAAGTTAGTTACTTCCTAGATACAATGGGGGTACAGGCAGCAGATAACTACACCTTTTTCAAATGGGAGGAATTGGCCGAAACAAAGGGATTACAGGCCCTGTGCAAGTCTAAAATCCAATGGGGCAGTCAAATCTTAAAAGTGCGAAATGACCTCCTTTGATTTCATGTCTCACATCCAGGTAACACTGATGCATGAGATGGGTTCCCATAATCTTGGCAGCTCCGCCCCAGTAGCTTTTCAGGGTACAGCCCCCCTCCTGGCTGCTTCCACAGGCTGGCATTGTGTGTGGCTTTTCCAGGTGCATGGTGCAAGCTGTCAGTGGATCTACCATTCTGAGATCTGGAGGCCTGTGGCCCTCTTCTCACAGCTCCACTAGACAGTGCCCGTGGGGACTCTGTGTCAGGGCTTCCACTCAACATTTCCTTTCTGCCTTGCCCTAGCAGAGGTTCTCCCTGAAGGCTCTGCCCCTTCAGCACATTTCTGCCTGCACACCCAGGCATTTCCATACATCTTCTGAAATCTAGTTGGAGGCTCACAAACCTTAATTTTTGACTTCTATGCATCCATAGGGTTAACACCATGTGGAGGCTGCTAAGGCTTGGGGCTTGCATCCTCTGAAGCCACAGCCTGGGATGTACCTTGGCTCCTTTTAGCCATGGCTGGGACACAAGGCACCAAGTCCGAAGACTGCACAAAGAAGCAATGCCCTGCATCTGGCCCATGAATTCATTATTTCCTCCCAGGCCTCTGGGCCTGTGATGGGACTAGCTGCCATGAAGTCCTCTGACATGCCCTGGAGACATTTTCCCCATTGTCTTTATGATTAACATTTGTCTGCTCTTTATTTAAGCATATTTCTGTAGCTGGCTTGAATTTCTCTCCAGAAAATGGGCTTTTCTTTTCTATTGCATTGTCAGGCTGCAATTTTCCAAATTTTCATGCTCTGTTTCCTCTTGAATGCTTTGTCACTTAAGAAATTTCTTCTGCCAGATACTCTAAATCATCTCTCTCAAGTTCAAAGTTCCACAGATCTGTAGGGCAAAATGCCACCAGTCTCTGCTAAACACAGCAAAAGTGATTTTTACTCCAGTTTCCAATGAGTTCCTCATTTCCATTTGAGACCACCTCAGCCAGGACTTCACTGTCCATATCATTATCAGTATTTTGGTCAAAGCCATTAAATAAGTCTCTAGATCCCAGTCTTGGTACAAATTTAGTGCATTAGTCTATTCTCATGCTACTAATAAAGACATATGCGAGACTGGGTAATTTATAAAGGAAAGAGGTTTAATTGACTCGCAGTTTCACGTGCCTGGGGAGGCCTCACAATCATGGTAGAAAGGAAAGCAAGACATGTCTTACCTGACAGCCGGTGAGAGAGATTGTGGAGGGGAACTTCTACTTATAAAACCATCAGATGTTGTGAGACTTATTCATTACCATGAAAACAGTATTGGGGAAACCACCACCATGATTCAGTTACATTCACCTGGCTCCGCCCTTGACCTGTGGGGGATTATTACAATTCAAGGTGAGATTTGGGTGGAGACACAGCCAAATCCTATCAGAATGGTTCTCGTGCTTAAATATCACATTAATCCTATATACAAGAATAAAGGTTTCAGTTATGGCAACAAATATGAAGGTAATTATTTATACAAGCGCACATAAATGGAGATGTAACTGTGGGCATTTGTGGAATTTTTAAGTTGATCCTATGTTCTCTAGAAAGAAAAACATAGTTGAAAGTAAGAATTAAGAAGTATTTGTCAGATATTTGAGGAGAAAGAACAAAATATAGAATACTTGTCATGAGAGAATATTTGGACTAAGGAAATATAATATGAGTACAGGCAAGTGCTATGCAAACTATTTCTGTGCACACTCGTGGTCAAATCTCTCTTTACTGAGTAAAAAGATTACTCTTCCAAGCACCTTTGCAGTTAGTTGGCTCAATGTGATGTGTTCTGCCAATTGACTGAGTAGAAAAGTCATTTGTAATTTCTCCTCTGAAGTCAATGGAAGCCACCTTTTAAAATGGTGCCATCAAAGAGTGGGCTAAGTCTGCATGCTGAATTGTAGGTTTGATGTGAGATACCCCGGTAAACTGACTAACCTATAGCAGAGTTGCATGGGTGGAAAATAAATCTATGTTCTTTCTTTCTTTTTCTTGCTTGCTTACTTGCTTGCTTTCTTGCTTTCTGTGCTTTCTTGCTTTCTTCTTTTTCATTCTCTCTTTTTTTTTTTTAAATAAAGACAGGCACTCACTCTGTCACCCAGGCTGGAGTGCAGTGCAATGGCAAAACATCCTGGGCTCAAGCCATCCTCCTGCCTCAGCCTCCTTAGTAGCTGGGACTACCAGTGCAGCACCATGCCCAGTTATTTTTTTTTCCTTTAATTTTTTATAGAGACACAATCTCTCGCTATGTTGCCCAGGCTGGTTTCAAACTCTTGGCCTCAAGCAATCCTTCTGCTTTGGCCTCTTAAAGTGCAAAGTGTTGAAATTACAGGTGTGAGCCACCACCTGCAACCTAAAAGTCATTTCTTTAAACAAATATGCTAGCAAGGGTCCAGGCAGAAGGCAGGCAGAATATTGGCTTCTCCCAAGGCAGTATAGAAAAACAAGAAAGGGGTACAAAAGTTGAATGAGTATACAGTGAAATACTAGATTACTGGAGCAATGAATTAATACTGGGTTGGGTGAAAAAGAAAAATAAAATTCAGTAAAAAGTTGTAGGAGCAATAATTTGTGGTTTCTGAGAAACTCAGAGAATTGTTGGTTTTGAGGTAATAGGATGAATATGGAAAGATGGAGTAATGTGGAGAGGTGGAGCTGTTGTAAAGAAAGTGGGGCACTTGCAATTGCAATTTTCGTGTTTAGGAATATGAGCAAATCTATGGAATGCCATCAAAGTAAGGGGATAATATGGAGTAGGGCACTTTGACAGAGAAGGATATTGAAATAACCAAGAAATTTGTGAAAATGAATGACGACGTAGTTGGTGCATAATGGACCCCATCTACTTGAAGATGCATGTCTTTTCTCAAAATCAGTGCAATTTTCTGCTATTTGTTTTACAAATTTCTCTCACCTAAAATAATTCTATGTTAAAGTTTCTTCTGATTTTCTGTTTAATTTTGTTTGCATTTGCTATTATATTGCAATCATTATATTAGAACCATTTATCTATTTTTCCTAAGTTCAGGAAAAATGTCTCAAAGTACCCTTTCTACTATACTGGTTACTATTCCCATTGCATAAAATATCTGGCACTGGTATATTTTAAATAAATATTCTATTTTCATATCAAAATATAAGATGTGTAAGAATTACAGAAGAAGCAAATATATCCTGCAAAGAACCAATATCCCTTAATTCTCTGGAAAATTTCTATCACATAAAGATGTATCTTATGCTTTCTAATGACTACTGATCTCTAAGTTAATACTCAACATTTTAAAACAGCTTCCTCTGTGATTTCTTCTTATGTTTACCTTTGAAATATGAAGCCTGCCTTCCCCCACTTAATCCTCACTTACTACTGGAGATAGGATTAAGTGCTTTGCATTTTATTCCCATTTGTTGCCAAAATAATTATATATATTACATATATAGGATAAAAGATTTAATATATAATTATGTTATATATTAATTATATAGTATGTGCTACTAATCTGTTAGATTATGTTAATTATATTAATTAATATGTTACAAATTAGAATTCACATATTAGATCATCAAGAAAATCATGGGCTAATATGTAATGTAATTATGTAGTCATATATGAGAAATAAAACATAAGACAAAGATTAATAAAGATAGTTGGAAATAGCATGATTAATGAGAAAAAGTTAGTGGATTCTGGAAATTCTAATATTTGAAGTATGTAAAAAACAAAGAACAATTTACTTATGCATTAGTATGATAAACGTGGACTTGGAAATTTTTTAAAAAATAGGATTATAGTTAAATTTAAAAAGTGTGTTTTAAGTTTATATTGTATTTATTTGTAAAAATTGAAATTGCATGAATATCAACAGAGATTTGACATGCTAAAGTGAATTATTTATAAGAATAAAATACCAGGCAATGAGGTAATCAACATCTCAAACACAAAGTTTTTAAAATTGAAATTCATTAAAAATATTATTTTGAATATTAATACAGTTTTAAGAGATAAAAAGGGTAGAATCTGATATCAATAACATTTGTGTAAGAAAAATGGGTAGAAATCTAATTGAAGTAGCATTTTTTAAGTCAAGAAGAGTGGAGAGATATCAACTTAGAATATGAGGGTTTATAAACTTTATAAATGTGGTGAGAAATACCTTGTTACAAGTTAAGAGACTTCAACCTTTATGTGAATACATAAATATATGCATATATAATTCCGCTTATCTTTCAATAAAGCATGAAAATTCCACATTTAGAAAAGTGTACCCTTCCTTATTGATCATAATATCACAAGTATGAAACAAAATATTTCCTTTGAAAAATTTAAAAAGAGGGCGAAAGCATTGCTTTTTAAACATGAAGTGATACTCTTGTCATACATAATATTATTTATAAATCTATAAATTTAATCTAAATTTGACTGCGGAGATATGTCTTAGGATGAGTAAAAATCAGAATTTTATATTTACTAAATTGCTTTTAAATGATCATAAATTACAACAACATATATTTGTCTTATTTCATTTCCATTATGTAATTTTCCTTTATTTTATAAATAAATTTATCATTTGTTAAAGAGTTTATCTGATTTATTTTTTTCCTTCTGCAGGAATATAATTCTCTGTCATTTGCTTTTATTTATTTATTTAGAGACAGTCTCGCTCTGTTGCCCAGGCTGGAGTGCTGTGGCAGGATCTTGGCTCACTGCAACCTCCACCTCCCAGGTTCCAGTGACTCTCCTGCCTCAGCCTCCTGAGGAGCTGGGATTACAGGCGTGTGCCACCATGACCAGCTAATTTTTGTATTTTTAATAGAGATAGAGTTTTACTTTGTTGTCCAGGCTGGTCTCAAACTCCTAACCTCAAGCTATCTGCCTACCTTGGCCTCCCAAAGTGCTGGAATTACAGACATGAACCACCGCACCTGGCCTGTCATTTGCTTTTATAATAAAGCATATACACAGTATTTGCAAAGACAGTTACATATGAATAAAATGTTTATAGATTCTACAATATTTTCTCAAAAAACATTTAACCACCTTTTAAATTTCAAATATTCTGTGACATTCTGAGAATAGAAGATAAAACTTAAAATGTTATAGGAACTAAGCAAATGGAGGATTCTGTTTAACTGGGAGATGGTGAGGAAAGTAAATAAAGGTGTTGACATAGATGTAGCCATAATCTAAAACACGTCTCATTTAAATTTAAAGATTAAATTTGTTCCACTCTAGTAGAATGTAGCCTCAAATATTAATTTTAGGTTTGTTATCACAAAGTACATAATGCGATAGACTGTGTAACAATTAGAGAAAGAGGAGAGAAACATGAAGGGCAGCTCGACAGTCAACAGTGACAGGTTTATTTTGAATAAACCTGAGAGGGGCGGCTGGTCAAGTTAGGTCAGAGCTACATTCTCTTATAGAGTGAGAGTTTTTTTTTTTTTCTTCTTCTTTCTTTTTATTATTATTATACTTTAAGTTCTAGGGTACATGTGCACAACATGCAGGCTTGTTACATATGTATACACGTGCCATGTTGGTGTGCTGCACCCATCAACCTGTCATCTACATTAGGTATATCGCCCAATGCCATCCCTCCCCTCTACCCCCACCCCACGACAGGCCCCGGTGTGTGATGCTCCCCAAGAGTTTTTAAGGATTCAGGGTGGGAGAGTTTATCAGAAGCTTGGACTGCTTCTGTGCCTCTTTGTTGTGCTTATATGGGAGGGAGCGTTGTGTGTCTGTTCCGGTACATCTTTCTGCAGCTGCATGCATACCCCCGGAGTCTGTTTTAGCTTCCCTATCTTAGTGCACCTGAAGGGAAAGGAATGTGCTTGTTAAGGCCCGCTGTTTTACTGGGGCCCATTGTATGAAAGTGAAGTTTGTCAGTTAGTCAAGAGACTTTCCCCCCACCTCTCTCTGTACCCAAGCTGTCTTATCTGTATCTTACTGTCTGCTCTTTCTGGCTGCTTGTAGTTCTAAGAGAAATGATATACTTGAAATGCATGAGGCTAGAAAGGGAGCTGGAATTTAAAGTGGAGGTGTTTGTCTGAGATGACGGTGCTCCTGCTCTATCAGAGTGAAATTTACATTACATATGATTTTATAATTTCAAAGAAGAGAGTACTAAGATATATAGTGAAATATGTGTTTCTCTTTCTCTTTGGGCTCTTTGATCTGCCTTTGTTTCTTTTTTACTTATGCATTTGCATAAAGGATTAATATGTGCTTTTTAATTTTAGAGAAATGTACTATTTCTAAAATTTAAATATATTTTGACATCCTAGGACTTGATGGTTTCATTCAAGATTATGTTTTTGGAGAGAGTCACATTGATACATGTAGCTTGAATTTATTCATTGTAGCTGCTATATGGTGTTCCATTGAAAAAAGCGAAACATGTATTTATTATTCTAAAGGGGACTGGTTTTAACTTGTTTTTTTCAGCTGTTGGAAAAATGTGTTGCAATGAATATCTTCGATATCTTTCCTTAGATATAGCTGTGTGTCCAAGAATTATTCTAGGTGCGCACTGACAATTAGAATTTCCTTGTGTTCAGGGCATGCACTTCTATCTGTTTAAAACAGTTTTTCTGCCAGCCCTCAGGTCACAGTTTTCAGTACAGATTAATGCTGTGCCAGTTTGTTGGGGATAATCACATTCCTTTGCTTTGTTGGCTGAGGAAGGCAGAACTAAGTCTATTTCTCTTCACTGGAAGGGTTGTAGTAATTTAGGAAGCTCTGATTTCAGATTAATCTTATCAGCATACTCCAGAAAGGATGCATTTGCTCAGTTTTCTTTCTTTCTGACAACTAACACATCTCTGTCAAATATCTAAATCCTGTTATATCACTTTTTGCAACCCTGCTTCATCACAATCCATGGGAAATTTTGAAAGTCCATGATAAATGTACATGTGAATTCTATTAAGGAACATGAGAATTACCTCTAGATGGCCTGTACTGGACTGTAATCTAGGGTGTATAGTTAGTCAAAAATGCAATGAGTACAATAAAATACATCATAAATGATTCTTCATGTGTTTTTATTAGAAATAGGCATAGATCTTGCTCAACAGGATAAATGGCTCTGACCTCTTGTCTTTATTTATCCACAATTGTTGCTTCATTTTCATCTGTAATTCAGTCACTATTTCCTTTCTCAAGGAAATCTTGAGATAGTGATCTTGGTTTTATATTTTGTTTTTACATTACCTTCAAGCATACTGGAAACATTCTACTATATCAATATGACATAAATAGTGAAGTTGACTAGATTTCACCAAATCAATTTTTAAATAAAAAAAATACAGATGTTTTGCTGTTCCTGCTCCATTTAGCAGTTTTACCATGTTTCTGAATTCTTCCTCAGATTAGGAATATATTTAATTCTGCTCTTGTATTATAAAAACTAACTGGGGTATCTATCACTGTTAAATGCATGATAGGATAGTGTCTTTCAGGCTCACCCACATTGTGGCAAATGGCAAGATCTCATTCTTCTTTTAGGACTGGTTAATATCTTATTGCATATATACATATATCATGGCTTATGTATCCACTTATCCATTGACAGTGACTTCGTATCTTGGCTATTGTGAATAATGCTACAATGAACATGGAAGGACAGTTATCTTTATTAGGTGGTAATTTAATTTCCTTTGGGTATATCCTCAGAAGATGGATTGCTAAGTCGTATGCTAGTTCTATGTTTATATATTTATTTTTGTTTTATTTATTTTATTTTAAGTTCCGGGATACACATGCAGGATGTGCAGGTTTGTTGCATAGGTGAGTGTTTACCTATATAACATGACCCAATACCTAGGTAGTATGTATTATTCCCTAGGTATTAAGACCAGCATGCATTAGCTATTTTTCCTGATGCTTTCCCTCCCGCTACGCCCCACCCCTGACAGCACCCAGAGTGTGTTGTTCCCCTCCCTGTATCCATATATTCTCATTCTTCAGCCCCCACTTGTAAGTGAGAACATGTGATGTTTGGTTTTCTGTTCCTGCATTAATTTGCTGAGGATAATGACTTCCAGCTCCACCCATATCTCTGCAAAGGACATGATCTCATTCATTTTCATGGGTGCATAGTATTCCATGTATACATGTACCACATTTTCTTTATCCAGTCTGTCATTGATGAGCATTTGGGTTGATTCCATGTATTTGCTAATGTGAATAGTGCTGCAATGAACGTATGTGTGCATGTGTCTTTATAATAGAATGATTTATATTCCTTTGGGATTCCTGGCTCAAATAATATTCCTATTCCTACGACTTTATGAATTGCCCCACCATCTTCCACATAATTGAACTAATTTACATTCCTATTAACAGTGTAAAAGCACGCATATTTCTCCACAGCCTCACCAGCATCTGTTGTTTCTTGACTTTTTAATAATTACCATTCTGACTGGCATGAGATGGTATCTCATTGTGGTTTTTGATTTGCATTTCTCTAACAATCAGTGATATTAAGCTGTTTTTCATGTTTGTTGGCTACATAAATGTCTTCTTTTGAGAAGTATATGTTCATGTCTTTTTGCCAATTTTTTAATGGGGTTGTTTGGGTTTTTTTGTATATTTGTTTAAGTTCCGTGTAGATTCTGGATATTAGAACTTTTTCTAATGGTTAACATGCAAATTGAGGAGATTTTAGCTGCTCTTACCATAAAAACAACAAAAAAAATGGGCAACTATGTGAGACAATAAATATATTAATTTGCTTCACTATAGTAACCTTTTTGCTATCTACATGTTTCCTATAACATCTTGTTGTATATCTAAATATATAAAATAACATTTATTTTTAAAATAAAAAAATGCATGATAGAGAGCCCTTCTTAGGGGCGCAACTGTATATGAACTCTTTTTATTTATCTTTCTAAGTATTTTTTTTCTGGAACCTGTAGAATCTTAGTTTTGGTTACTGTATGATATGGACTGAAAGAACCTTTTTGCTATTGATTATGTACTCTTCCATAAACTTTGCTTTTACCAGGTCCTGACATTTGGGAAATAAAAAAGTTAAAATCTGGCCCTCTTTTTCCTTCCGCCTGTACTCTAATCATCCATCCCTTCCTTGAAGTGATAAGTATAACATACCTTAGCTACCTTATCTACCATAAAGGACTAAAAAGTGATGCAAGGATTCAAAAACAGAACAACAAAATATTATTGATACATGAAGACATAAAAAATATTAATTCCAGATTTACATATCTGGCTTTAAAAAGGAAAGGTAAGATGGTCTTGATTTATACTTAAATGAAAATAATTAGAAAACAAGGAAAAAACTAGAAATCATCTATGTTCAGCTATTGTACAATAGACAGTGGGAAAGTATGATTCTTGAGAAACAGGAAACAAAGTGAGCCTTACTATGACTAGTCTTTCTATCTAGAGGAAATTCCTGACCTGTTTTCTAGTAAGAAGAACAGAAACTATAATTTGGTGATCTTGATATGTTGAGAATTTATGACATGAATCTAGAATAGTCAAATACGCTTTGAAAAAGGAACAACTTTGGAAGACTGACACTATCTGATTTCAAAACTTAACAAAGTTTGAAAAAACCCACATTTTGGTCTGATTGTAAGGATAGTCACATTGATCAATAGAACTGAATAGATAGGCATATTCATATATAATCCATTGTTGTTGTTTTTTTTGACACAGATCCCAAAGATCACAAGTTAATATAACACAAGAAAAAATAGTATTTTAAACAAATGGTAGTTGGACATACAGATATCCACATGGAGAACAAAAAGAAAGATCAAACTCAAATTCCATTAAAACAATCCCTAAATAAATCATAAATCTTCAGGTAATATATTCCTTCCATAAACAATAAATTTTGAAAAATGACTTTGGGTTAGGTAGATATTTTTAAAATAGTACACTGAAAGTACTCAAATTATACATGCAAAAGTATTGAAAGAAATGTTTTTATAAACAAGAAAACAGCCAGGTGTGGTTACAGGCTCACGCCTGTAATCCCAGCACTTTGAGAGGCCAAGGTGGGCAGATCATGAGTTCAGGAGATGGAGACCATCCTAGTTTACATGGTGAAACCCAGCCTCTACTAAAAATATAAAATATTAGCCAGGCATGGTGGCATGTGCCTGTAGTCCCAGCTACTCAGGAAGCTGAGGCAGGAGAATCACTTGAACCTGGGAGGTGGAGGGTGCATTGAGCCGAGATTGCCCCACTGCACTCCAGCCTGGGCAACATAGTGAGAATCCATCTCAAAAAACAAAAAACAAAAACAAAAACAAAAAAAAACAAGAAAACTTTTGCTTTTCCAAAGTCAATACTAAGCAAATAAAAGGAAAACAAGAGATTTGCAGGTCAGTGTTGCCAATAATATGATAAAGTTCTTGAATATAAATATATATATAAAGGACTCTTACATTGCAATATTGTAATTTTAAAACAATTTAAAAATGAGCACAATATACGAACAAATACATCACCAAATAAGAAGTACAAATAGTAAGTATATGAAAATATCCTCAACATGTTTATTCATTAGGGAGATGCAAGTTAAAACTACACTAAGATATCACTGTATAAAAACTAGAAGACTGATGTTAAAAAATTTTATAATACCAGTAATGTTTGTTATGATATGGAATAACTGGAACATTTCTAGAAGTCATACATTGTTGGTAGACATATAAAATGATTCAACTGCTTTGGAAAACAATCTGTCATTTTCTCATACATTGAAAAAACTTCATTTAACATGAATTATTATGATAATTCATTCTTTTTCTGGTTATATGTATACTCCTTGTTCTGTACTCTAGTTTTTCCAATATTAATATAGTCGCTACAGCTTTCTTTTGATTAAACTTTGCATAGCATGTCTTTTCTCATCATTTTACTTTTAACTTGTTAGTGCCTTTATATTTAAGGTGAGTTTTTTATACACCATATTGAATTAGGTTCTCTCTCTCCTTCCCACACGTTTGAGATAATTTTTTCTTTTACTTCATACATAGTGTTGAACTTTGTTCTGGTACACAGATAATTTTACTTTGAATAAATTTCTTTTAAGGCTTACTTTCAAACTATATTTGGAAATGTCCAGAGCAGTCTTTAGTATGGGACTAACTCACCCCTATAAATTACTAAGTACTAAGGCAATAACCTCTGAGAACTGTACACTGGATCTTGTATATGGTGAGCTCTGTTTACTCTGGTGTAAGGAACTAACTCTTCACCTCTTGTGAATTTTAAGAATGCTTGCCTGCTGCTTTCTGCTGAGTTTTCCTTTAACATGCAGCTTGAAAATCAGCAAAGGACTGGAATGAACCCATCTACAGATCTTCTAACTCGCTCTCTCTCTGTGCATCTATTTCTTGAGGTATTCTGGCCTGCAAATTCTAGCTGCCTCTCTACAACTTGATATTTTGTCTTCAACCTAGAGACCCTGCGTTTGTTTGGTTTATCATTCTCTGTGCTGTGGCTTGGAAACTGCTCCTAGGAAGTGAGTGGGGGAAAATATATGGGACTCCTTTCTGTCTTCTTTCTCCCAAGGATCCCGATCATGTGCTGTCTTCCAATGTCTGGAACCATAGTTTAATTGATTAGTTTGTTTTTTTTTTTTGTTTTTTTTTTTATTGTTTCAGGTAGGTTAGTATCAGTCCCTTTTCTCCCTCATGACAGGATGTAGAATTTGCTTAATTGATATTTCAGCAAACAAATAATTGATCCCTCTCTAGGCTGCTTTGTCAGCATCATTTATGAATTTTTCTTTGAAAATTCCTTAATTATGATAACCATGCCTCTCATTCTTCTACTTAAATATCATCAAACTGCCTCACCAGATAATACAAGATATAGTTCGTTCTGGCTTGTAATAAGACAATTCTTAGAAAGGCTCTTTGTAAGTATGTAGAAAAGTGTGCAATTTTGATGTGTTTGAATATACCAGATATTCAACCACTCATTATTGAATTCTCTCCAATCATTTTTCCCTATAAGCAGGGTTAAGTAATAACAAAATCTTTAGTTTTTAAAAAACACTTTTCCACAACATGGGTGAATACTGTAATACCTAGTGATTCATTTGGTAGATGCCAGGAAGACATTTAATAAAATTTACATACGTTTCTGATCAAACTTCTTAGAGAAATAGGAATTATTTGCATAATAAAGAATGTACATTACAACTTAACATACAACTTCTTCCTACAGAATATGACACTAAAGCTTTATCAATTGACTTCATAAATAATAGATAATAGTAGATGTATATTTCTCACATGAAATGCCTGAATGTGACTTTACTGAAGAGTATGAGACCCAATTAAATAAAAAAAAAATCTTCTTCGGTAGCAATTATCACTTAAATAAAAATGTGGCCTGGCACGGTGGCTCACGCCTGTTATCCCAGCACTTTGGGAGGCTGAGGTGGGCGGATCACGAGATAAGGAGATCGAGACCATCCTGGCTAACACAGTGAAACCCTGTCTCTACTAAAGATACAAAAAAAAATTAGCCGGGTGTGGTGGTGGGCGCCTGTAGTCCCAGCTACTCGGGAGGCTGAGGCAGGAGAATGGCGTGAACCCGGGAGGCAGAGCTTGCAGTGAGCTGAGATCGCGCCACTGCACTCCAGCCTGGGCGACAGAGCGAGACTCCGTCTCTAAATAAATAAATAAATAAATAAAAATAAAATAAATAAAATAAAAGGCACCAATGACTGGATTTAGAGTCCATTCTGAATTCAGGGTGATTTCATCTTGATCCTTAACTAATTACATCGGCAAAGACCCTGTTTCTATATATGATCACATTCTGAGGTTCTAGGTGGACAGGAGTGGAGGGAAGAGGCACTTTTCAAGTCACATATCATACTTTAAATATAGATTGATTTTGTTTTATTTAGGTGATTATTTTGGCAAGAAACAAATACTCAAGTTACATTAAATATGGGAAATTCATCATATGAATATTAAGCATAAAATCAGGAAAGAACAAGAATCTATGTCATGAATAGAATTAATAAATAAAACCTACAAAGGTGAGAGCAGGAGTGTTAAAATCCTAGATGATCATGTTTTTTCATACTACGTGGGTGAGAGTATAAAATGTGCTTTTTTCTTTCTCCTGAATTTTTACTCCAAGGATACGTAATGAATTATATAGATGAGCATTTTTTCGTAGTAAATGCTTTGCTGTTATTGCAATATAAAAAACAGGAAAAAACTTACAAAGTACTATTTAAATTATTATATATCCAAGTAATGGATGGAAAGTTAAATGATGTTTGAAAAATTGCATTAGCTGTCAGAAATCTATATATGATATACTTAAACTACAAAGTATATTAATAAAAAGAAATATAACATAATTAATTTATGTGTTAGAACAATAAAAGTAACTGAAGATTTTTCTTTCCTATGAAATACAAGTCTGAATCCAGAGTCTTATATTTGTAGTGAGAAATAGTTCTCTAACAACTGTTTTATCTTCCGTCAGTGTTATTGATTTAGTCAGGCTTCCTGTAAACATGGGTAGTTCTATCAATCTATATATTATCAATATTTTCTAAGTTTTAGCATTGGCTATAATATGTTACTATTTAATTTTTCTAATCTCGAGTACATAAGTCAATACACTTGTTATATTTTATTTTTCATCTATATATTTGTATCTTCTTCCTTTTTATTTGATTAGCCTTACTAGACTATAACTATTACATTGATTTTGTAAAAAATAGGTTTCATAGAATAATTTTGTGTCATTGTTTATAAAGTAAGCTGTCTGGGACTTAGAAATGTATATGTGCATATTTCAGAAATTACATCATGTAAATCAATGTGAGCAGACACAAGAACTCTGTGCAATGGCTCTACACTGAGAAAATCTAGCAGTATTAGCCAGCCTCAGAAATCAACTTTAGAGTTATATATGAGTGGTATGTCCAGGTACACTTTGGTAGTTTGTTCTAATGCCTATTGCAGAAAAATAGCACCATTAGTAGAATTTGTCCAAGCTAGGTTGAGAAAACCTGTAAGTTAAATTTATTTAAACAAACAAACAAACAACAACAATAAAATACTACTGAGACCCAAATAATTCTGCTATGCCATCCTTTTGAAAGTGTTAAAATTCAAGAAAGAAAAAAACACATTTCTCTATTTTACAATGGAGAAGTAAGCATCATTTATTAGCAGAATGGAGTTGATGTCTTAAGAAATATGACATGAGTAGAAAATAAGAGCTTGCCCTGGAGCAGGGCACCTGTGAAGTCAGGGCCCCAAGTGGAATGGAGGATAAATGGCAGTTCCCAAGCAGGATAGCATCTGCTGAGTGTGTGACAGCCAAACACTAAAAGATGTGCTCTGGCAACCAACAAAGATTTTTCTCAGTTATGGGATGAGGCAGGTTTTCTTTTGTAGAGTGTCATACTCAATTGTATTTTCTTTTTTTTTTTTTTTTTTTTTTTTTTTTTTTTTTTTATTATACTTTAGGGTTTTAGGGTACATGTGCACAATGTGCAGGTTTGTTACATATGTATCCATGTGCCATGTTGATTTCCTGCACCCATTAATTCGTCATTTAGCATTAGGTGTATCTCCTGATGCTGTCCCTCCCCCCTCCCCCCACCCCACAACAGTCCCCGGAGCGTGATGTTCCCCTTCCTGTGTCCATGAGTTCTCATTGTTCAATTCCCACCTATGAGTGAGAACATGCGGTGTTTGGTTTTTTGTCCTTGTGATAGTTTACTGAGAATGATGTTTTCCAGTTTCATCCATGTCCCTACAAAGGACACGAACTCATCATTTTTTATGGCTGCATAATATTCCATGGTGTATATGTGCCACATTTTCTTAATCCAGTCTATCGTTGTTGGACATTTGGGTTGGTTCCAACTCTTTGCTATTGTGAATAGTGCCGCAATAAACATACGTGTGCATGTGTCTTTATAGCAGCATGATTTATAGTCCTTTGGGTATATACCCAGTAATGGGATGGCTGGGTCAAATGGTATTTCTAGTTCGAGATCCCTGAGGAATCGCCACACTGACTTCCACAATGGTTGAACTAGTTTACAGTCCCACCAACAGTGTAAAAGTGTTCCTATTTCTCCACATCCTCTCCAGCACCTGTTGTTTCCTGCTTTTTTAATGATGGCCATTCTAACTGGTGTGAGATGGTATCTCACTGTGGTTTTGATTTGCATTTCTCTGATGGCCAGTGATGAGGAGCATTTCTTCATGTGTTTTTTGGCTGCATAAATGTCTTCTTTTGAGAAGTGTCTGTTCATGTCCTCTGCCCACTTTTTGATGGGGTTGTTTGTTTTTTTCTTGTAAATTTGTTTGAGTTCATTGTAGATTCTGGATATTAGCCCTTTGTCAGATGAGTAGGTTGCAAAAATTTTCTCCCATTGTGTAGGTTGCCTGTTCACTCTGATGATAGTTTCTTTTGCTGTGCAGAAGCTCTTTAGTTTAATGAGATCCCATTTGTCGATTTTGGCTTTTGTTGCCATTGCTTTTGGTGTTTTAGACATGAAGTCCTTGCCCACGCCTATGTCCTGAATGGTATTGCCTAGGTTTTCTTGTAGGATTTTAATGGTTTTAGGTCTAACATATAAGTCTTTAATCCATCTTGAATTAATTTTTGTATAAGGTGTAAGGAAGGGATCCAGTTGCAGCTTTCTACATATGGCTAGCCAGTTTTCCCAGCACCATTTATTAAATAGGGAATCCTTTCCCCATTTCTTGTTTTTGTCAGGTTTGTCAAAGATCAGATAGTTGTAGCTATGTGGCATCATTTCTGAGGGCTCTGTTCTGTTCCATTGATCTATGTCTCTGTTGTGGTACCAGTACCATGCTGTTTTGGTTCCTGTAGCCTTGTAGTATAGTTTAAAGTCAGGTAGCGTGATGCCTCCAGCTTTGTTCTTTTGGCTTAGGATTGACTTGGCGATGCGGGCTCTATTTTGGTTCCATATGAACTTTAAAGTAGTTTTTTCCAATTCTGTGAAGAAAGTCATTGGTAGCTTGATGGGGATGGCATTGAATCTATAAATTACCTTGGGCAGTATGGCCATTTTCACGATATTGATTCTTCCAACCCATGAGCATGGAATGTTCTTCCATTTGTTTGTATCCTCTTTTATTTCATTGAGCAGTGGTTTGTAGTTCTCCTTGAAGAGGTCCTTCACATCCCTGGTAAGTTGGATTCCTAGGTATTTTATTCTCTTTGAAGCAATTGTGAATGGGAGTTCACTCATGATTTGGCTCTCTGTTTGTCTGTTATTGGTGTACAAGAATGCTTGTGATTTTTGTACATTAATTTTGTATCCTGAGACTTTGCTGAAGTTGCTAATCAGCTTAAGGAGATTTTGGGCTGAGACAATGGGGTTTTCTAGATATACAATCATGTCATCTGCAAACAGGGACAATTTGACTTCCTCTTTTCCTAATTGAATACCCTTTATTTCCTTCTCCTGCCTGATTGCTCTGGCCAGAACTTCCAGCACTATGTTGAATAGTAGCGGTGAGAGAGGGCATCCCTGTCTTGTGCCAGTTTTCAGAGGGAATGCTTCCAGTTTTTGCCCATTCAGTATGATATTGGCTGTGGGTTTGTTGTAGATAGCTCTTATTATTTTGAGATACGTCCCATCAATACCTAATTTATTGAGAGTTTTTAGCATGAAGGGTTGTTGAATTTTGTCAAAGGCCTTTTCTGCATCTATTGAGATAATCATGTGGTTTTTGTCTTTGGTTCTGTTTATATGCTGGATTACATTTATTGATTTGCGTATGTTGAACCAGCCTTGCATCCCAGGGATGAAGCCCACTTGATCATGGTGGATAAGCTTTTTGATGTGCTGCTGGATTCGGTTTGCCAGTATTTTATTGAGGATTTTTGCATCAATGTTCATCAAGGATATTGGTCTGAAATTCTCTTTTTTGGTTATGTCTCTGCCAGGTTTTGGTATCAGGACGATGCTGGCTTCGTAAAATGTGTTAGGGAGGATTCCCTCTTTTTCTATCGATTGGAATAGTTTCAGAAGGAATGGTACCAGTTCCTCCTTGTACCTCTGGTAGAATTCAGCTGTGAATCCATCAGGTCCTGGACTCTTTTTGGTTGGTAAGCTATTGATTATTGCCACAATTTCAGGACCTGTTATTGGTCTATTCAGAGATTCAACTCCTTCCTGGTTTAGTCTTGGGAGGGTGTATTTGTCGAGGAATTTATCCATTTCTTCCAGATTTTCTAGTTTATTTGCATAGAGGTGTTTGTAGTATTCTCTGATGGTAGATTGTATTTCTGTGGGATCAGTGGTGATATCCCCTTTTTCGTTTTTTATTGCATCTATTTGATTCTTCTCTCTTTTCTTCTTTATTAGTCTTGCTAGCGGTCCATCAATTTTGTTGATCTTTTCAAAAAACCAGCTCCTAGATTCATTAATTTTTTGAAGGGTTTTTTGTGTCTCTATTTCCTTCAGTTCTGCTCTGATTTTAGTTATTTCTAGCCTTCTGCTAGCTTTTGAATGTGTTTGCTCTTGCTTTTCAATTGTATTTTCAAGCTATTCTACAGTGAAGTTAAATTTTATGTATATACTTGTTATAATAAAAATTTTACTTTCAAAATAATTTTACATGAAAAAGCATGCATTCATTTAAGAATTCTAAAAGATTCATAACTACACAAATACATCTACATTGTTTAAAACACACAAGGATTTTTTAAAATTTGGAATACTGAAACATGAATTCAACTTTAGCTATTCAATTTCTTAAAATAAAAAAGAAACTTCATTTCAGAGGTACATGTGCAAGTTTGTTATACAGGTAAATTGCATGTCATGGAGGTTCGATGTACAGATTATTTCATCACCCAGGTAATAAGTATAGTACTGGATAGGTAGTTTTTTAATCCTTACCCTCCTCCCACTCTCCACCCTCAAGTAGACCACAGTGTCTATTGTTCCCTTCTTTGTGTCCACGTGTACTCAGTGTTTAGTTCCCATTCATAAGTGAGAATGTGTGGTATTTGGTTTTCTGTTTCGGAATTAGTTTGCTTACGACATTAGCCTCCACCTCCATCCATATTGCTACAAAGGACATAGTCTCATCCTTTTATATATCTGCATAGTATTCTATGATGTATATGTACCACATTTTCTTTATCCAGTCTACAGTTGATGGGCTTTAGGTTGATTCCACATCTTTGCTATTGTAAGAAGTGCTGAGATGAACATAGGCATGCATGTGTCTTTATGGTAGAATAATTTATAGTCCTTTCAGCATATACCCAGTAATGAGATTGCTGTGTCGAATGGTGGCTGTGTTCTAAGTTCTCTGAGAAATCATGAAACTGCTTTCCGCAGTGGCTATACTAATTTACGTTCCAACCAGCAGTGTACAAGCATTCCCTTTTCTCTGCTACCTCACCAACATCTGTTATTTTTTTTTGACTTTTTAATAATAGCCATTCTGACTGGTATGAGATGTTATCTCATTGTGGTTTTGATTTGCATTTCCCTAATGATTAGTGATGTTGAGCATTTTTACATATGCTTTTTGGCCATGTGTATGTCTTCTTTTGAAAAGTGTTCATCTCCTTTGCCTTCTTTTTAATGGGGTTATTTTTTGCTTGTAAATTTATGTTCCTTATAGAGCCTGAATATTAGACCTTCGTCAGATGCATAGTTTGCAAATATTTTCCCCCATTCTGTATGTCATCTGTTTACTCTGTTGATAGTTTCTTTTGCTGTGCAGAAGCTCTTTAGTTTAACCAGGTCCCATTTGTCAATTTTTGAATTTCTGTTGCAGTTGATTTTGGTGTCTTTGTCATGAAATCTTTGCCAGGGCCTATGTCCAGAATGGCATTTCCTAGGTTATCTTCCAGGGCTTTTATAGTTTTAGCTTTTACATTTGTCTTTAATCACTTGAATTGATTTTTGTGTATGGTACAAGGAAGTGGTCCAGTTTCAATCCTCTGCATATGGCTGGCCAGTTATCCATAGCTGTTCAATTTCAGAGTGCAACGCAATGTTTATAAGCCCACACAAGTTCAAAATATTATAGAATCAGGATGATAAGCAAATTACAATTTCTGCATCTGAATTCTACCTAAAAGGCAAGATGACTCCAAAATAATGTGTCCCAGAGCACAGGAAAAAAACGCAACATGTGAAAAGAATCACAAAGGAGTTGTAGTTTGGTTATTCTTTTGTCCAAAATATTAGCTTAGGAGTCAGATACACCATAAATAAATGTGTAAGTCTACTAGTTATGAGCTGTATGTATGTCTTTTTCAAAATTACTTTATGCCTCAGCTTCCATTTCCTTGTTTATAAAATAGCACTAGTAATAGCTATCTTATTAGATTTTTAAAATAAACATTATATGAGAAAAGATATAACATAATTAGCCCAGTGACCCATAGAATATTCTCAAACTAGGAACTGTGATTGATATATAGAGTTAAATATTAGTTCATAAAAGTATTAATGACTTTAATTACACTACTACCTTAATAAAATAAAATGTATTTGAATGGTCTTTCTGATTTCCTGAAGGTCTCCTCACTTCATTTCTCATGCCACTAGAAGTTATAAAATTTGTTGTATGTTTAATTAAGAATTCCCATATCCCTGTTATAATTATAGAATGCACAGCCTCTGTTAACACGCAGTATGCAGAACACGTTTCCTAAAGCAAGTTCTAGATGGGGGTAGACTCAGAGGTCCCTGAAGGCAGTTACCAATCAGCTGACTGCTAAATGGAATAACCTCAGAATTGCATTAGAGGCTTTGATCAAACATAAAAAGCTCTTGTTGAACAGACATAATGAAAGAACTCATTAACTATGGGGTAGCTGTGTGTGTGTGTGTGTGTATGTGCAGTGTGTGTCTGTGTGTGTGTGTCAGTGTGTACGAATGAATGAGATCATACCATTTTTTCAATTAGAAAATAGTTAACTAATTGTCTGCTATTTGTATTATATGTGGAGACAGCCCCTCTCTTGGTCTTGATTTGGGTTAGATTGCTAAAACTCATTTGTCATGCAACCTTGAAGTTTAAGATCTATTATTAAAAGTTTTTACGTTTTTATTGATTCAGAATTAAAAGATTATTTTAGCTTGTGAGTCTACAAAAATATTGAACTCCCCAACTCAAACACTTTTTTTATGCTTTGTGGAAGGAGCAAGTCCTGAGAAGTTATTTTTGTTTGGATTATTTTTGGTACTGTGTTTTTTGGTTATCTTCCAGTTTTGATATTTAAAATTTCTGTCATATAGAAGCTCTTCCACTGCCCATTCTCTTCTTTTTACACACAAATCAAAAAGCAGCAACATAGTCCATAATTGCAAAAGCCATATTTAAAGCCAAATATGATGAAGACAAAATTAAACTATTAACTGACATACAAAACAACTATATAATAGCTTTAGTTTACCTTTTAGTTGGTAGTCAGATGTTTATTGTTACAAATTTGAAGTTCTGTTATCCTATGTTTAATTGTCCAAAAAAGTTCACTATACAAAAATCGAATCCACCAGTGTAGGAGAGCAGTAAATTATAAACACAACACATTATAACTTGCAATTGCACAAGTTGCGTAAATACTACACATGTAGACTACCATTAGAGGCCTTTTGTTGCAAAATATCTGTCTGTCTATCTGTCTGTCTGTCTGTCTGTCTGTCTGTGTGTCTGTCTATCTGTCTGTCTATCTAGCTAGCTAGCTAGCTAGCTAGCTATCTCAATAATCTATCTTCTCTTACTCCAACTGTCTTTTGCCCAGTTGCTCTATTCTTTGTAACAGGCCCTCTGAGAGTTCTCTGAGTTTTTAGGATTTGGCTTGCATCTCAAGCAAGACATGGCATGATACCCTCCTCATTGTACTTATGTAACATTTTTTCAAAAGCACCCACAAAGTTTATAATTATTTCCTTATTTGAATTAAGTTTCTGGCTGCCCCATGAGATGTGTTATAATTTAATATGACATGTATTAAACTATAACAATATTTGTGTGATTTATCAATGCAAGAAGACAGAAAGAGCAATGTAAAGTGCCTTAGTTCAGGAGACAATAAGAGTTAAGTTTTGTGTATGCACTTTTGTGTTTATGGACTTTTTTTTTTATTTGAGATGGAGTCTCTTTCTGTCACCCAGGCTGGAGTGCAGTGGTGCAATCTCAGCTCTGCAACCTCTGCCTCCTGGGTTCAAGCGATTCTCCTGCTGCAGCCTCCCAAGTAGCTGGGATTATAGGCATCCGCCATTGCATCCAGGAAATTTTTGTATTTTTAGTAACGACGGGGTTTCACCGTGTTTTCCAGGCTGTTCTCAAACTCCTGACCTCATGTGACCCGCCCGCCTTGACCTCCCAAAGTGCTGGGATTACAAGCATGAGCCACGGTGTCCAGCCTGTTTATGGACATTTTAAGTTTGTGTATATGCCAAAAATTGTGAAGAAAATTTAATAATTTAGTAGTAAAACAAAATATACATGAAGGAGAGTTTTCTGGACTAGAGATGTGTTGAAATCCATGGGAGCTAATGAGATCACAGAGTTAAGCAATTATGTGCTTACCTAAGAAAGCTAGAAGTCATCTTCAAAACAACATAACTTCCAAGTTGTTAGTATATTATGTTAAAAGTAATAAATTATGTTAAAAATTACATTAAAAGCATAGAAAGCAGGAAGGAGTGTTGCTTTCATCCTACAACAATAAAAGATCTGAAGTAACTTCATATTCATTTTTTTAACCCATTGGGAGCTGAGATAACAGAAACAACTAGCCCCAAATCAAATAGAGAGAAAGACCTGCAGGGAGAGATGAAATTCAAGTACTTGCTCACCTGGAGTATATTAACATGACTGATCACAAGTAAGAAGAGTTTAGCCAGAACTGTTGATGACTTGTTGAGGATGGAAGGCAAGCTGGTAGGCCAATTTGAACCCCAAGAGGGCCACAGAATTGATGGAAGTTCAAGATCTTTTGCTGACTCTTTTCTCTTTTCTCAGCAGTTGCACTGATTGTTCAGTGTGGTGTAGATCTTAGTTGGGAGGTGAGAGGAGGGCAAAGGTATTGGGAACTGTACGCAAAAGGCAAGATACTCTACCCAGATCCTTCTCCCCTACAGGAGGGGTGAATTCAGAACTTGAAGGGAAAAGGCAAAGAAGCAATGCTTTCCTTTGGCATCAATAAAACTCATGGCAGCTGGGGGAAAAAAAAAGGGAAAATTTCTACTCTTGCAGCAGAAGAAATATTATACATTGGACAGTGGTTTACATAGCTATAAATAAGAAAAGGATGGGAGAACTAAGAAAGTCACATTTGTGAGTTTCCAGGACACATTCAAAATCTTAGAATGATTAGAATAAGACACTCCTAGCATGAAGCTAATAAGCCTTAAATAACAGCAGCTTAACACTACTGGGAGAGAGAAAGGAGAGGAACAAAGTCCTAAAGAATGGTCCTCTCTGATAACATTTCAAGGGGAAGGTGTAAGCTCTAAATCAAATAAACATGCTCCAGTAAATCTACACCCACCCTGTAAACAAAGCACTGCTATAAGCTTTCAAGCCTGGGATGCACCATGTACTATGTACATAGCATAACAAACCTCAAACACAGCCAAACCCCTAACTAGGTTAACTCAAACACTCATGACAAAGCCCTGGCACGAGGAATGCTTTGCTCTTTTCAAGGCATAAAAATAATGTACCTCAGTGTGTAATGTCTTATACAAAATATCTGGCTTTCTAAAGAAATGCAAAAGCATATAAAAAGGAAATATAAGATGCACATTGAAGAGATAAATTAATCAGCAGAATACTCAAATATGGTACAGATAGTGAAACTATCTGACATGGGATTTTTAAATAATTATAATTAACATGTTAAAGGCAGAGAAATTCCTGAGTAACATCTGAAAGCACATGAGTGATCAGAGAGATGGAAATAATAAGAAATAACCAAATGGAGCTGCTAGAAATGGAAAAGACGGTAGCTCATGGATAAACTTCATACAGATGAAAAAAGAACCAAAGAATTTGAAGACAGGTCAAGAACACACACACACACACACAGAGAGAGAGAGAGAGAGGGAGAAAGAGAGAATGAAAGAAAAAAGCACAAAACATCCCAATAATATTGGACAATATCAAATGATCTAACATGCTGATAATTGGAATTCAAGAAGAGAGGAAAGAGGCAGAAGGAACATTTGAAAAATTGACAGTTGAGAATTTTTCTAAATTAATGCTATATTGATAAAATCACATATTCAAAAAGCCCAGAGAAGACCAAGCAGGATGAACACCACCACCTCTTAAAATTGAAGGAGAAATAAATATTTCTCAGGCAAATAAAAATGAGAAAATGTATTGCTTACAGAACTACTCTACAAGAAATGCTAAATGAAGTTCCTCAGAAATAAATTATATGCAATTAGAGCATAATCTGGATCTATACAAATAAAATAAGAAACATTGGAAATGGAATATATAAAAATGCAATAAAATTCCTCTTTTGTGTGTGTTTAATTACTGTAGGAGATAACTGGCTGTTGAAAGCAGAAATGGGACTATTTCATGATGTACATATTACATATGTAAAAGTAAGCAGCGTGACAGCATAGCCCAAATGACTGGAGGAGGGTTTCAAAAAAACACTATTGAAAAGTTTTAAAACTTCATGCTAAATGGTATTATTTTAATGTAGTGTAATACAGACTCTCTTTAATTGGTATTTTTAATTTATTTTAAATATATAAATGATATAGAGGACAGAAAATTAAACACAAAAAGTTTTGAATTGACACAAGAGAATATAGTGAAAAAAAGGAGAAAAGCAAAGGAGCAGAGAGTACAAACTGAATATGAGCTGCAAAAATGGTGGAATTTAATCAGTCATATCAATAATGACATTATATATGAATTGTCTAAACACGACATTTAAAAGACAGAGATTATTAGATTGGATTTTAAAAAGTATAGATGATGGTAGAGTTATATTATTATCAAATAAGTAAATTTCTACGTGGAAGAAAAGGCTCTCCAAAGATACCCTCATTCTAATCCCTCAAACCTGTGAATATGTTACCGTACATGGCAAAAGGGATTCTGTAGATGTGATTAAATTAGGAATATTAAGATAGGGAGATTATCCTGATTTATCCAGGAAGGCCCAATGCAGTCACAAGGGGCCTTGAAAGATGAAAGCAGGATTCAGGAGGATGAAAGGAGGAAATTTGATGGTGGAAGCAGAGGTCACAGAGAAACAGAAAGATTTGCAAACTAGGCAATATCACCCCACATTAAAAAGATAATTGAGAAATACTATGAAAAAAACTCTATGTCACTATGTCCACAAAATCGACAGCTTTAAAATTGACAATCTATCAAAATTCAGTCAAGAAGAAATAATCTGAATAATTTTATATCCATTTTAATTATTCCATAATTTAAAATTTTAGTAAAATAACTTGTAACAAGAAAAACTCCTGAGCCACATGGTTTCACTGCTGACTTCTACCAAACATTAAAAGAAAGAAAACCAGGCCAAAACAATAATAATATAAAAAGTAAAATAAACAAATTCACACATAAATAAATTTTGAATCTACCTTCTTTTGGCCATCTCTAGCATCATTAGCTCTGCTCATGGACCATCAATCATTTGTATCATTGCAATGTTTTCTTAACCGGTGTTCCTGGGTGCAGCTTTGATCCTTCTAGCATAAAATTCATGCACACATCCGCACATGTGCATGCTTGCTTACATCTCAATTTATGTCACTTAAAGCCACTCAAATATGTTCCATTGTCTCTAAAACAAATCCAAATTGCTTGCTAGACTTATAAGATTTACAGGTCCAGATCTTTGCTTTCTGTTGGATCTGATCTTGTCCACTCCTTTCCTGGCTCACTAAGTCTCTGGCACCCTTGTGTAACTAAGATTTATTCAAATTATCTAAGTTCATCTCTGTCCTAGAAATGATACCTCTACCTAGAATGTTCTTGACTATTCTCTAAATAATTTGCTTCTTTAATTTCACAGGTTAGGATTTAAATTTCACTTCTTTTTGGGGGTCTCCCTGACTAAAATAGGCTTCTATATTAAGGTTCTTATTTATATACTTAATAAAACTTATTGCAAACCGCAAGTATAGAATATATAGGTCATATATAGAAATAGCATAATTTTAGTTCTCTCTCTCTGATACAGGTAAATATGAAATGAGAATTAGCAATCTTTAAAAAGGAACCGCTGGGCGCCGTGGCTCATGCCTGTAATCCCACACTTTGAGAGGCAGGGGCGGGTGGATCACCCGAGGTCAGGAGTTCGAGACCAGCCTTACCAACATGGTGAAACCCTGTTTCCACTAAGGAAATACAAAATTAGCTGGGCATGGTGGCACATGCCTGTAATCCCAGCTATTTGGAAGGCCGAGGCAGGAGAATCGCTTGAACCCGGGAGGCGGAGGTTGCATTGAGCCCAGATCCTGCCATTGCACCCTAGCCTGGGCAACAAGAGTGAAACTCCGTATCAAGAAATAAATAAATGAATAAATAAATAAGATTATAAATAATAAAGAACCCATGTTAATTAGAGAAAAATTCAAAAGCAAATCATTGACTTCTAAAAGTGCTTTGTTATTTCCAGTGATTCTTAAACTTGTATGTGCATCAGAATTACCTGGAACACTTATAAAAATGCAAATTATTGAGCCACACGCACATAATTTTTGACTAAATATATCTGGGTTGGGTTCCAAGAATTTGTATGTCTAACTTGTTCTCTCTTGAAGGTGATGATGCTAGTGCAGAGACCACTCTTTGAGAAATACTGATGTATTTATATTTTCATAGAACAATGCTGTGAATTTTTAAACAAAAAGTGATATGTTTATGAAGCATATCATTTTTTATAAAGCAGATAGCTAAACAATTTGACCAACTAACTAGTTTGACTTGAAGCTTTCAATTAAGGTTAAATTTATATCTAATTGTGCTTTATTAATGTGACAGATTATGCTGTTTTATTTTCCTGTCATTTGATGCACAAAGATAAGGTCCCCATTATTTTCAAACTATTTTATTATAAAGCCAGACTTGACCCATCTGAAATGTAAACCTCTATGCTTGTAGCAAAGATTTGTGATGCACAGTTTATATAATTGTTGAAAATTATATAGCATGTTGTAGTAGGCAGAAAGATAGCCCCTCGTAGATCTAAACCTCTGGAAATGTTGCCTTACATAGTAAAAGTGTTTTTGTGAATATTTTTAAAGATATTGAGATGAGGGAATTATACTAGAATATCTGATGAGTCCAATGTAATTACAAGTTTCTTTATAAATGAAAGAGGAAGGTCATAGAAATGATCAGAGCGGATGTACCAACATAAGCAGAGGTCTAAGTGATGCTATTCCTGGCTTTTAAGAGGGAATGAAGAGAAGCTGGTTGATGAGTACACATACTTGAGTTAGGTTGGTGCAAATGTAATTGCTGTTTTTGCCTTTACTTTTAATGACAAAAACAGCAATTACTTTTGCACTAACCTAATAGCTAGAAGAAATAAATTGCAATGTCTGAGAGCAGAATAGGGTGACTATAGTTAACAACAATGCATTATATGTTTCAAAATAACAAAAAGACCTTGAAATGTTTGTAAAATGTAGAAATGATAAATATTTGAGGTTATAATACTTAAATAACCTGGCCATCACTGCACATTCTATGCATGTAACAAAATATCAGACATATCCCATCAAAATGTACAAATAATATGTATCAATGGAAATTTTCAAAAGAAAGATTTATTTAAAAAAAGATGGACCAGGGACCAAGGCTCTTAGGTTTAGAAATTGTAAAAAGAATGGGAAGAGATTCTGGCCCAGGCTTTTGGAAGACACATAGTGCTGCCAACACCTTGATTTTAACCCAGTGGAACCCATTTTAGTCCTCTGACCTCCAGAACTATAAGATAACCAAGAGGAGACCAATACATATATTAATATTGGCAAGATGTATAACCCATAAATTATACTTTTGCTAATCACTTTAAATAAAGCTTAATTTGCAATAAGCACAGGGATTCTTTTTTATTATTTGTAATTAAAATTATGGTCTTTAACACTGAAATCTTCAGTGTAACTTTGGTTTTGAAACAGATCTTTCAATAAAAGTGCTTGACTAAGTCTAAATATAAATTAAATATACCAAAGTTTATCCTCTGTTTATTTGCCTTTGTGCATGTATTCTTCAGTATAATGTAATTTTAATAAATTGGTTATCCTGTTTATGACTGCATTCCTACAACCGGTCACACAGCCTGACATATGATGAGCACTCGATAACCATTTGGTATAACTATCTTGATTAAAAAGTATAGATAAATGATACCATACTGGATATAAACTATAGAAGCTTGCAATTTCATTAAACTACACACTGTGAACAACTGTTTACATTAACTTAAAGAATTCTTTGTGTTTTTTGAAACGCCTTCCTAAAATTCCTTTCCATGAATATACCACACTTAACCGATTCTCAGTGATGTTATGCTTTATAAATAGTAATTTTAGGTGTGAGTATAATTGTTCAGCTACAGTGATTCATCCATCTAATAATTCACCTGAGATAAATTTACAGACTAGGAATTGAAGGATCAGAGGTGGTGGGATTTCCTCTTGGGAGATTGTAATGTGAAAGTCATACTACCCAGCCCTCACAGGGCATAATCCCTCCTTTTAGCTATTGCTAGTATAAATGATAATATGTATTCTACTGATGGTTGAATTTTCACTTCCTTCATGATTAGGGAGAGTTTCTAACACAATGCCTGGAAGTTCACCAACACAAGTGAACACTCGACATGAGTGTTCTTGGTACTAAATTTATCTTTTGTTCAACTATAACTCCAACAGGTAACTTAGTGAAGACAAGACACATATTTTGGCCGGGCGCGGTGGCTCACGCTTGTAATCCCAGCACTTTGGGAGGCCGAGGTGGGCGGATCATGAGGTCAGGAGATCGAGACCACGGTGAAACCCCGTCTCTACTAAAAATACAAAAAAAAAATTAGCCGGGCGTGGTGGCGGGCGCCTGTAGTCCCAGCTACTCCGAGAGGCTGAGGCAGGAGAATGGCATGAACCCGGGAGGCGGAGCTTGCAGTGAGCCGAGATAGCGCCACTGCACTCCAGCCTGGGCGACAGAGCGAGACTCCGTCTCAAAAAAAAAAAACAAAACAAAACAAAAAAAAGACACATATTTTATAATACTATGTGATACTACAAGCATGGAATGGTTTTTACCCTCTCCCTACATTAAAGGAAGTATCATGAACATAGAAGAAAGCAAAAGAGATATTGTCAACACAATAATATATCAAAATTACATGATGCAAGACAACACTTTCTGGTAATTAGTATTAAAAAGTAATCAGAACGAATCTACACTCTCACCAACAGTATATAAGCATTCCTTTTTGTCCACAACCATACTACCATGTGTTATTTTTTGACTTTTTAATAATAATCATTCTGACTGCTATTAGATGGTATCTCAAAGTTTTGATTTGCATTTCTCCAGTGATGAGTGATGAACTCTTTTTTATATGTTTGTTGGCTACATGTATGTCCTCTTCTGAGAAGTGTCTGTTCATGTCGTTTGTGCATTTTTAATGGGTTTGTTTTCTTGTTTTATTGTATTTAAGTTCCTTATAGATGTTGGATATTAGACCTTTGTCATATGGCTAGATTGCAAAAATTTTCTCTCATTATGTAGGTTGTCTGTTTACTCTGTTGGTAGTTCCTTTTGCTGTGCAGAATCTTAGTTTAGTTAGATCACAGTTGTCAATTTTTGTTTTTGTTGTAATTGCTTTTGGTGTATTCATCATGATATCTTTGCCTGTGCCTATGTCCTGAATGGTATCACCTAGGTTTTTCTCAAGGGTTTTTATAGTTCGGGGTTTTACATTTACATCTTTAATCCATCTTAAGTTGATTTTTGTATATGGTGTAAGAAAGACACGGAATGTACCTAAATGCTCATCAGTGATATACTGGATAGAGAAAGTGATACATATACACCATGGAATACTATACATCCATAAAAAGAAACTAGATCATGTCCTTTGCAGGGATGTGGATGGAACTGGAGACCATTATCCTTAGCAAACTAACATAGGAACAGAAAACCAAATACTGCGTGTTCTCACTTACAGGTGGGAGCTTAATGATGAGAACACATGGATATATTGGAGAGGAACAACACACATTGGAGTCTGTCAGAGGGTAGTGGGTGGGAGGAGGGAGTGGGTGATGGGATGATCTGTGCAGCAAACCACCATAGCACACATTTACCTATGAAACAAAGCTGAACATCCTGCCCATGTACCCCTGAACTTAAAATAAAAATTGGAAATTAAAAAAGAGTAATCAGAAAATGTAAGCCTCCCAATAAAGGGCAAATGAGGAATCTGCAATAGTCTGCCCAGTAAGAGTGAAGAAAAAAAAAAATGGAAAAATCTGACAGAAGAGGGCAAGGCTAATAGGCAGAAGGAAAAGAAGGAGGAATAATTGAGACAGAAAAAAGCCGGACTCCCATTGGTTTTGCACCATCATGTGTACTTTCTGCATGTTTGTGACTAACACTAGTCACAATCATATTTAACATTTTCAGACATTTGGAGTTTATGAAAGGTTCTATTAGTAAAGAGGTAAAATAGGAAGTTAGGGGATATTTGACTCATTCTGGAACTTGTTCTGATCATTGATTTTCCACCTAATCTTCTGTAGCCAAATACTTTTGTGACTATTCTAGACTCCACAATCAGAAAGCATGTGGATTTTTATATACCAAGTACAGGAAATACACACTCTATATATCTACTTCCTCAAAGACAGTGTCTTCATTTATTTCCAGGAAATAATGCCTTCATAATCTTTACCATGAGGCAAATACTGTCTATTACAAATCTTATGAGAGAGGAAGTTCATTTTGAAATCCAAGTCATTCAGCATTAGAAGGGACTGGTTGAAATATAGAGGAAACATTAGTGGGAGGTTGATATTAGAAAGAGGAAGAAGAGATTTTTACAACCTTCTGCCATTCAGCTCAACTTATTCTGTTTCTCTTTGTACAGTATTCTTTTGTATAATTAGTATTAAGCTCTCAATATTAAAAGATTTATGAATGCATGACTTTGAATAGTCATGACAGTCCGAATAAGTGATGCAAACACCTAATTTGAAATGCAGAGAGAACATGGGTCTCAAAGGGTGAAATCCTAAATTCTAGTTTAATCTCTGGCATTTAGTATGTATGTTAACTTTGTAAACCATTTAAGTCTTTTGGAACTCAATCTCACCACTTCTAATATGTTTTTGTTACAAAATTATTAAGGCTTAAAGGAGAATGTGAAGGCAACTTGTTAAATATTATATTTGATAGAAATGTATTGTTTTAAAAAATAATTAATTTTTCCCACCTGCCCTCCTTTTTGGAAGAACTCTAAGTTTTCTGACTATATGCCTTGTGGCTCTTGTGGGGACTGTCAATTACTACATTCAACTTCCATAGCACCAACCAAAGGTGGAAATGTTATCTCCCCCACCTCCACATCAGTGAAATTCCTTTCCTGGGAATTTTTAATTGGAACCAATGAAAGCAAGTCCTTCTGTCTGATGATGAGGATATGATGATGTGGGATAAATGAAAAGAATAAAATCAGCATGCAGACATAGGCAGATATTTAGATAGAATGGAGGCTGGCATATCCCCCTGAAGCCCTGCCCCTAGGATTCAACTTCATTCAAACTCTTCATGTGGTTTTCTTCTCTGAGCCAAATAATTTTTGCCCAAGTAGATCAGACTGAGTTTTTGTAACCTACAAGCAAAAATGATCTCATACAATTATAAGAAAAGGCTCAACATTCTTTAGCTTCCCAGTGGTCCTGCAGCCCAAAAACATCAAGGATACTGTTTCCTGGAGAAGATAAACTTATTTTTCACTACAAATAAATTTAATAGGTATTAGATAATAAGTTATAGATGTTTTTGTTCATACTACCACCCTCTCCATAATGAAAGCAGAAGATAGTGGAGATAAGACATAGCGATAATTTTGAAGGCAACTTCCTGAAGATAAATTTGGTTCTGCCAAAATCTTATTTCCTTTAACTTTTAATCAAACATTTTACACATTTCTGAGGTCATTGTTTCCAACCCGGGGTTGTACTGAAGTTTCATTGGTTTGTGACTATTTAAAAAGTGCTGTGATCTTTTGGATGATGAGTAGATATATCATATTTATGTATTTTTTTCGCAAATGCTATCTATCCAGTTCATGATAAATATTATTTGTACTGTAATTAAATCTTATTTTACCATATGTATTGACATATTTCAATTTATTCATAATTTCTGATTGTTTTTAATATAATTCAATTCAAAGTTTAAATGTTTAGCTTGCTTTTTTTTTGCATTTTCTTCTTTTTAAAAAAGTAACTTCTATTACTGGGAAAAATGCAGGACAGAAACAAGCTATCCCGCCTGCCCCAAGACAACTCCAAACAAATACACGGTGCCAAGATTTTTACCGACAACAAACCACAACTAAAATCTGAGAGTAAGATAGATCCTAAGGACACAAAGAAGTTAAAACAACAACAACAACAACAACAACAAAACCTTCTGGGCAGATGGTAGGAGAATCAATCTTCTACACTAGTGATGTTCCTCGACTCTGATTCTGCTCCTATAAGAAGCACACAAAAAAATTATCCCCCACTTCATGGTACTATGCTGAAAAAGGTTAGATTGAGGTGGTTAACCAGCTTTCCACCATCTTGGGTTACCTGGCAGGAAACCTGTCCTTGCCTTAACCCACGGGAAGCATGTGATTGTCTGAAGAAGAAATATTCCTAAGGACAGTCAGAGACAAAAAGGGGAAGTGGGACTATAATTTCTACCTCTGGAAACTTCTCTGTAACTCAGACCAAGGAAATGCTAAATCAGAGTAGTTGTTCAGCAGTACCACACTGTAGAAGATATGTCCCATGGGTTCCTTGGGCACAAAACCCTAGCCAGTCTTTCCACACTACCAGGATGATTCCTTGCATCTCTACCATTTGAGATAGGCAGCATTGGGCTTAAGACATCAAGTAGAGCTTTAAAAAAGGCCGAGACCTAACAGTCAAGATTTGCGAAGCAAGTATATCCAGTAAAAAGCAAATCAAGACAGACAGATAAAACTGAAATAAATAACTAATCTTTCAATGAAAAGACATAGACATATACCCACAAGAAACAGTGGCAAATGAGGAAGCATGACTTCCCCAAAAGGACAAAGCAAAAATCCAGTGACTAACCCTAAGAAGTTGGCAGATAGTGAGCTTTGTGACCATGAATTCAAAATAGCAAGTCTAAGGAAACCCTATGATCTTTGAGATAACACAGGAAAGGAATTCAAAAATTTATCAGAGGAATTTAGCAAACAGATTGAAATAATTTAAAAAATCAAAAATCTTGGAACTAAGAAATACATTTGTTGTACTAAAAATCTCAAAAAAGCCTCTCAAGAGCAGAATGTACCAAGCAGAGGAGTGAGCTCAAAGACTGGCTGTTTGAAAATACATAGAAGAGAAAAAAGAAAAAAACAAAAAGTAACAGAGACTGCCTACAGGATAAGGAAAATTATTTCAAAAAAACAAATCTAAGAAATATTGGTGTTCAAGAGCAGTGGGTAGAAAGAGTATTCAAATAAATAATAACAGGAAACTTTTCAAATATTAAGAAAGATATAAATATGCAGGCACAAGAAGCTCTAAGACTACTATAGAGATTGAACCCTTGTAAGACTATCTCAAGTCATATAATAATCAAATTCTCAAAGATCAAAATAGAGAGAAGTTCCTAAAATCAGCAAGAAAGAAGAAGTAAATAGCATATCCCGGAGATTCAATTCATCTGGCAACAGACTCCTCAATGGAAACAATACAGGCCAGGAGGGAATGGAAAATCTTTTTAAAGTGCTCATAGAAAAATACTGCCATTCAAAATTATTGCCTGCAACAACATTATATTTTAAATATAAAGGAGAAATAAAGTCTTTCCCAGGCAAATAAAAACTGAGAGAATTCAACACCACCAGACTTGTCCTACAAAATACTAAAGGGATTTCTTCAGTCTGAAATAAAATAAAACACTCATATGCAAAAAGACAACTTTACTTGCTATAAAACCCTGATTAAAAACTGGTAAAATTAAGAACATGGACAAACCCATAATACTCTAATACTGTAATTGTGATGTGCAGTCTACTTATAAATCTCTTCTGAAACCACAGAGACAAATCTATCCAAAACACTAATGGCAACAGCAGCCCGTTAAAAGACAGGCAATTTAAAAATATGTAAATTGAGCAACTAAGTCAAAATGTAGAAAAGAAAATGTAAAGTGTACAATTTTTGTGTGTTTGCCTATGTTTCTAATCTTTTATTTGTGATCTAAGATAAGGTATCATTTCTTTAAAATAACTTGCTATATCTACAAGATGTTTTTTGTAAGCCTTATGGTAACCACAACACAAAAACCTATAATAGAGTCTCTGAAAATATAAAGCAACCAATTAAAACATACTACCAGAGAAAATTACATAACCACAAGGTAGACAGTAAGAAAAAGCAATTAAAAAAGAAGCCTCAAAACAACCAAAAAACACAACAAATTAGCTGTAGTAAGTTCTTATCATTAATAACACAGAATGTAAATGATCACAGTTCTCCAATTATAAGGCATGGCTGAATGGATAAAAAACAAGGACCAACTAGATGCAACCTCCAAGAAACCCACTTCATCTATAAAGGCACACATAGACTGAAGTGAGGGTATAGAAAAAGATATTCCATGCAGCTAGAAACCAATAAGGAGCAGCAATAACTTTCTTATATTGGAAAAAATAGACTGCAAATCTAAGATTATACACACAGACAAAGAAGGTCACTACATAATGGTAAAGAGTTCAATTCAGCCACAAAATATGACAATAATAAGTACTTATGCACTCAACACTAGAGCACCCAAATATATAAAACAATCATTAATAGATCTAAAGGAAGCGATAGACTACAATACAATAATAGTGGGAGAGTTTAACACCTCTCTCTCAGTAGTAGATCATCCAAACAGAATAGCAACAAAGAAACAGCAGTTATGCTACATACTGAATCTAAGAGGCCTAAGTGATATTACAGAGCATTTTACTCAACAGCTTCAAAATACACATTCTTTCCATCAGCACGTAGTACATTCTACAGAATACACCATATCATAGGGTGCCAAAAGTTGTAAACCAATTTTTTAGAAATACAATTTTATCAACTATTTTCTGACAATCATAGAATAAAACTATAAATCAGTAATGAGAGGAACCTCAGAAAGTACACAAACACACAAAAATTAAACACCATGCTAATGAATGACAAATAGATCAGTGAAGAAATTAAGGTGGGAATTAAAACATTTTTTGAAACAAAGAAAAATGAAAATACCACATACCAAAACCTATAGGATACGGCAAAAACAGTACTAAGAAGGAAGTTTATAGCAATACACATTTATATCAAAAAAGACTTAAAATAAACACTTAATGATGCACCTCAAGGAATTAGAAAGGCAAGAAAAAAGCAAACCCAAAATTAGTAAAGGGAAAGAAACAATAAATATCAAAGCAGAAACAAATAAAATTGGGACTAAAAATGCAAAAGATCAATGAAACAAATAGTCATTTATTTGAAAAGTTAACCAAAATTGACAAATCTTTAGCTAGACCAAAAAAAGAAGACCTAAAATCAGAAATTAAAAGGAGACATAAATGAGACCTCTGAAATTCAGAGAATTATTGCAGACTATTATGAACAACTATATGCCAACAAAATAGAAAGTCTATAAGAAATGGATACATTCCTGAACACATACAACCTACCAAGATTGAATTATGAAGAAATGGAAAAGCTTAACAAAGTAATAGTGATCAAAGCCATAAAAAGTCTCCCATTGAGGAAAAGTTCAGGCTTCAGTGATGAATTCTTCCAAACATTTAAAGAACTAATACCAGTCCTACTCAAATTCTTCAAAAAACTGAAGAGGGAGGAATAATTCCATTATTCTATGATTCCAGCATTATCCTGATACCAAAACCAGACAAGGACATAGCAAAAAAAAGAAAACTACAGACCAATATCGCTGATGTTCATAGATGCAAAAATCCTTAACACACACACACAAGCACATACTGGAGGCTAAACCACAATAGTTACTGGATTTTTCTTTGCTTTTAGGATCATCTAATGTTTGCACTCCAGATCCATTGTCTTTGACCCACAAATGAAAACAGTTTTTTGTATCAGTCATGTTAACTTGACTGTTAATAACTCTAGCTACCTTAAGTGCAAAAAGAAATTACTGGAACAATATTAAGGAATCACAGACTCACTTAGAAGCCTGGAGAAACAGGCTTGGAAATGAACAAGAAGCAAAAGTAGAAAAGCAAAAGTAGAAAAGAAGAAAAGTAGAAAAGCAAAAGTAGAAAACCACGACCATTGTCAGGCCACTGGAAAGTCTAAAAGATTTTATAAATATATGATGTTTTATTTATTTGTTATTATACTTTAAGTTCTGGGATACATTTGCAGAACATGCAAGTTTGTTACATAGGTATACATGTGCCATGGTGGTTTGCTGCACCCATCAACCCATCATCTACATTAGGTATTTCTCCTAATGCTATCCCTCCCCTAGCCCCTCACACCCGCAACAGGCCCAGATGTGTGATGTTCCCCTCCCTGTGTCCATATGTTCTCATTGTTCAACTCCCACTTATGAGTGAGAACATGCAGTGTTTGGTTTTCTGTTCCTGTGTTAGTTTGCTGAGAATGATGGTTTCCAGCTTCATCTATGTCCCTGCAAAGGACATGAACTCATCCTTTTTTATGGCTGCATAGTATTTCACGGTGTATATGTGCCACATTTTCTTTATGCAGTCTGTCACTGATGAGTATTTAAGTTGGTTCCAAGTCTTTGGTATTGTGAATAGTGCTTCAATAAATATATGTGTGCATGTGTCTTTATAGCAGAATGATTTGTAATCCTTTGGGTATATACCCAGTAATGGAATTGCTGAGTCAAATGGTATTTCTGGTTGTAAATCCTTGAGGAATCTCCACACTGTCTTCCACAATTGTTGAACTAATTTACACTCCCACCAACAGTGTAAAAGCATTCATATTTCTCCATATCCTCTCTAGCATCTGTTGTTTCTTGACGTTTTAATGATTGCCATTCTAACTGGCATGAAATGGTATCTCATTGTGGTTTTGATTTACATTTCTCTAATGACCAGTGATGATGAGCTTTTTTTCGTATGTTTGTTGGCTCATAAATGTCTTCTTTTGAGAAGTGTCTGTTTATATCCTTTGCCCACTTGTTGATGGGGTTGTTTTTTTTTTTTTTTTTTTTTTTTTTGAGACGGAGTCTCGCTCTATCACCCAGGCTGGAGTGCAGTGGCATGATCTCGGCTCACTGCAAGCTCCACCTCCCGGGTTCACGCCACTCTCCTGTCTCAGCCTCTCCGAGTAGCTGGGACTACAGGCGCCCGCCACCACGCCCAGCTAATTTTTTTGTATTTTTAGTAGAGACGGGGTTTCACCGTGGTCTCGATCTCCTGACCTCGTGATCCACCCGCCTCGGCCTCCCAAAGTGCTGGGATTACAAGCGTGAGCCACCGCGCCCAGCCGGTTGTTTGTTTTTTTCTTGTAAATTTGCTTAAGTTCCTTGTAGATTCTGGATATTAGCCCTTTGTCAGGTGGATAGATTGCAAAAATTTTCTCCCATTCTGAAGGTTACCTGTTCACTCTGATGATAGTTTCTTTAGCTGTGCAGAAGCTCTTTAATTTAATTAGATCCCATTTGTCAATTTTGGCTTTGTTGCCATTTCCTTTGGTGTTTTAATCATGAAGTCTTTGCCCATGCCTATGTCCTGAATGGTATTGCCTAGGTTTTCTTCTAGAGTTTTTATGATTTTGGGTCTTACATATAAGTTTTTAATCCATCTTGAGTTAATTTTTGTATAAGGTGTAAGGAAGGGGTCCAGTTTCAGTATTCTGCATATGGCCAGCCAATTTTCCCAACACCATTTATTAAATAGGGAATCCTTTCTGCATTGCTTGTTTTTGTCAGGTTTGTCAGAGCTCAGATGGTTGCAGATGTGTGGTGTTATTTCTGAGGCCTCTGTTCTGTTCCATTGGTCTATATATCTGTTTTGGTACCAGTACCATGCTGTTTTGGTTATTGTAGCCTTGTAGTGTAGTTTGAAGTCAGGTAGCATGATGCCTTCAGCTTTGTTCTTTTTGCTTAGGATCATTTTGGGTATACGAGCTCTTTTTTTGGTTCCATACGAAATTTAAAGTAGTTTTTTCTAATTCTGTAAAGAAAGTCAATGGTAGCTTGATGAGGATAGCGCTGAACCTATAAATTACTTTGGGTGGCATGACCATTTTCATGATATTGTCTTCCTGTCCATGAGCATGGAATGTTTTTCCATTGTTTGTGTCCTCTCTTATTTCCTTGAGCAGTGGTTTGTAGTTCTTCTTGAAGAATTCCTTCACATCCCTTGTAAGTTGTATTCCTAAGTATTTTCTTCTCTTTGTAGCAATTGTGAATGGGAATTCACTCATGATTTGGCTCTCTGTGTATTATTAGTGTATAGAAATGCTCGTGAGTTTTGTACATTGATTTTGTATCCTGAGACTTTGCTGAAGTTGCTTATCAGCTTAACGAGATTTTGGACTGAGATGATGGGGCTTTATAAATATAGAAATCATGTCATCTGCAAACAGAGACAATCATACTGAATGGGCAAAAGCTGGAAGCATTCCCTTTGAAAACTGGTACTAGACAAGGATGTCCTCTCTCACCACTCTTATTCAACATAGTATTAAAAGTTCTGGCCAGGGCAATCAGGCAAGAGACAGAAATAAAGAGTTTATTTGTTTTTTTTTTAGAATGAGATTATACCTTCTATAATATTCTGAATACTTTGCTTCCTGCACTTCTTCCATTCCCATAATTAAGCAGTCCTCTCAGCTGCCACTCAAGTCATCTGCTCACAAGAGTAACAAATGCTCTTCTCCCTTATAAATCCTTTAAAACAAAAACCCCTGATGTGTTTAATGAATGCGGACAAAAGATCACTCTGTAGCATGCCTGTACACATTTGCTTCAACTAGTTCCCTAGCGATTACCATGGTATTAGCAACTGTTATGGGGTGACATGTTTTCTCCCCAAATTCACATATTGGATCACAAAACCCATATGTGACTGTACTTGGAGATAGGACTTTTGGAGGTAATTAACATTAAATGAATCTGTAAAGACAGGGCCCTAATCCTATAGGGTTGATGGTTTTATAAGAAGAGTGAAAGAGAGCTCTCGCTCTCTCGCTCTCTGTCCATATGGAAGAGAGATCATGTGAAGGCACCGCAAAAAGGTGGGTATCTGCACCAGAAACTGAATCAGTCAGCACTTTCATCTTTGACCTTCCAGGCCCTAAAACCAGGAGAAAATAAATTTTCATTATTTAAGTCACTCAGTCTATGGTATTTTGTTACAGTAGCCTGAGCTGACTAATAGAGCAAGCATTATTTAGACTACTGCTTACTATATCATGTGATAAGTATGTAAGTCTATAAAATTTGAGTTTGACAAGGAAATTGTATGAAAGCTAAGGTAATTGAGAAATATTCTGTAAGTTTGCTTAAAAACTGCAATCATTTTAGGCATGTGAAATAGGCTAAAACTCTAGAAAATATATACTCTAAAAAGTTTCTGTACTCTGTTTTCTTTATAGCTCTCTTAAAATGGTTTCCTTTTAAATAAACTCAAAATAGGAATTTTTAAATTTTTATTATGTTGTGGTTTATGCAAGAGATTTAGTATGGAACTACAATCAGCAGACTAGTCCTCAATAATGATGTCTTAGCCCTTCCTGAAAAAATTCATGAATAAATGAAAATAAAATGTTCCAGGTAACATAGTCATCATTTTAGGCTATTTACATAATGCATACATATAGTTGGTAAATATTCAGATTAATATTACTTAAATATTGGCAAATAAAATAAAATAAATAAATAATGGTAACTCTTAACATTAAAGTGTATATGTACAGAATCTTAATCTATAAGAGATGTCTAAACTATGTCCCATTTTGTTCTTTCTTCTGTATTAGTTTGCTGGAGATGCCATAAACATATACCACAAACTGGGTCCTTTAGACAACAGAAATTTATTCTCTCACCGTTTTGAAAGCTAGAAGTCCATGATCAAAGTGTTGGTAGATTTGGTCTTTTGAAACCTGTCTCCTTGGCTTGCAGATCGATGCCTTCTTATTCTGTCTTTATATGGTGTCTGTCTTTGACCTAATCTCTTTTTATAAGGACCCCAGTTATATTATATTAGGGGCCACCTGTATGACCCCATTTTACCTTAATTACCTCTTTAAAAGCCTTAACTTCAAATCAGAAACATTCTCATTTTGAGGTACTGGGGTTAGGACTTCAGCTTATTAATTTTAGGGGAACCCTTATCATTCCCCCAAAACAATTCTGTGATTGTAAACAGAATCCTACTATTATTTATAAAATATAAGATGATATACCATGTTCAACTCAGACAAGTGGACTTACTGGGAATTTTTCCAATTTTTCAGTTGAATGAATTTGTGTATAATTTTCCTTAACATAGTTCACTGATCATTACTAAGGTTGACCAAGACTTCTAGTTATTTAATTTGTTGTTGTTGTTAAATTAATATTTTTAAGTGTTTGTCTGGTTTTCAATTTATATTGTCTTGTTGTAATTTGAAAGAATCCTCTACATTGTGTCTTAGTTTGGGCTGCTATAACTAAGTACCATAGACTCGGTGACTTATAAACAATGAATTAATTACCCACAGTTCTGGAGACTAAAAGTCCAAGATGAGAGTGCCAGCATGGCTAAGTACTGGTGGGGGCCCATCTCAGGATTGCAGACTTCCGAATTCTTCCCATGTATGTCCTCACAAGGCAAAAAGAGGGCAAAAAAGCACTCTGGAGTCCTTTTTATAAGATTAATAATGCCATACATGAGGGTTCTACCATCATGGCTTTACTACATCCCAACCTAACTACTTGCTAAATGCCCCACCTCCTCATACCATCACATTGGGGGTTAGGATTTCAACATACGAATTTTGGGAAATCACAAACATTTAGACTATAACACAGGGTCAGGGTCAGTGCATTCATTCTTTTTTTCTTTCTGTAAAAGTTGTAGTTTTTCTGTTTTCTCATGTTTTATCTTGTTTATACTTTTCACTTAAAAATATCCATGAATATTTAAATTACGTCTTTTATTTTTGACATTTTGAAGACATTAAATAATGTCTTCTTATAGTTCTAAAGGTCTTCTTACTCAGTACAATACAGCAAAAATAGAAATATAAATATTGAAAAGAAGAAACAAAAATAACATTATGCATATTTGTTATTATTGTATAAATTATGTACATATCAAGTATCTACTAATAATGTTAACTAATTGGGAAATATAATAAGATCACTGGATAAAAAGGTCAATTGTACTTTTACTTATAAGAGAAAATAAAAAATACAATTAAAAAACATTATTTACAATAATATTCAAAAATATGAAATTCTGAGGAATAAATCTAAAATACTTCTACGTGAAAATGTGACATATTACATATTCAAAGGTCTGTAGAATATTTGGTTAACAAATAGCAAGCCTCCATTAATACACACAAAGGATTGCCCTATAGTCCAAGGATATATACATATTTGTGTTTTCTAAATTTCACATGAAATTTTATGTAGTGAGAAAAAAACTAAAATTATAATGATTTCCATAAGCAGAGATTGTATAGGCCACATCAGCTTATCATATCCAGTGAAACTGAAATTTCAAAGGAATATAAATATTCAGAAGGAATTATTGTGATATTATTTGAAATCTGGAGAAAAATCTCCTTTAAGTTGCTACCACTGGGTGGAGGGTGGGAAGAAGGCGAGGATAGAAAAACTACCATTAGGTACTATGCCTATTACCTGGGTGAAAAAACAACCTATGCACCAAAGCCCCATGATCCCCAATTTACCAATATAACACACCTGTGCATGTACCCCTAAACCTAAAATAAAATAAAACTACAAGTTATTTTAATTGAAAGAATTTACTTTAAAAGGTTTAGCTATGAATATATTTCATGAAGTTCTCCCTGTATATGTCTTTATTTTTATGAATGAATGTTCAATGGCTGTATATTTTACACTGTTTATATTTTATAATTAAGTAATTTGCTTTTTTAAAGTAAAGACATTGACTTTAAATTTTACTTTGTTATTCTACTTTTCTTTGTGTTTGCCTCGTACATTACTACTCAACATTTTATGTTTACATTTTTCTATTCATGAATTTTGCTTTAGGTCAATTCTAAAGTTAGTGTCTTTTTAAAGAGTAATTTTGTCACTCGTCACTTATTTTGATAATAGATGCACTTATATTTTTTATATTAATTTCCTCTTAATATGTGTGGTTTTGTTTCATATTCTTACTTCTCATTTTCTCAAGACTTTTCTCATTATTTCTGAAATTCAGGAAATGCACTAGTTAATCTTAAATATGTATGTCTTTTTTTCATTAATTTTTCCTGGTAGTGTTTTAAACTGAAAACTTAAGTAATATTGAGATTTTGATTTTTAAATTATTTCTGTAATTATTAATTCACCATTTCTTAATGTTCTCATCTGAAATTACTAACTTTTAGGTTTTAGGTATTCTACCTTCCCCATTTTTTATCACATTAATTATTTAAAAATCACTTTTTCTCCCTCTCTTGTTTCTTGTCATTTTACATCTGTTTCCTTTGATGTTCTCAGTGAATTTTCTGTCTTCAGTTTATTTACTGATTTCTAAATAAACATGTTGTGTTATTCCAGTGAGAAAGAATTATTGGTGTTGCACGCTAAGTATCCTTGATTATTCTCTATGCATTGTATTAAAATTCTCTCCTTCTATAAATTAACCATAATAAATCCAAGAGTTCATTTTTTTTCTGTTTTTTTTTCAGTCTGTTCAGTCTTAATTATTCAAATTACTAATTCATTTACAATTTTTATTTGACTGTTCATGTTGATATGTGACCTCAGTACCCAGGTAAGCAAGCTATTGGGATGGCTTAGGCAGAAAAAAAACAGATGGGCAGTAGAATCTTGGAAAGATTTGTCCTTTATTACCTGGCATCTAATGAGCTGGACAACTGTCACCCTCTGCTGAGATACCAAGATGAAGTCTCTTTGCTCCCACATTGCTGCCATTGCAAGTATTATGTTCTTCCAATCACTCAGATTTGGGCTATTGCACCTGTGGAGGCACATGCCAGGTTAGCAGATTTGGGCAATCCTTCCAAGGATTACAGGCAGTAAGCCAGCAGACCACATTCCTTCTCTGTAATTCCTTAGCCTAACCTCCATGGGAAGGGAAAAATGATGAGGATTTAGTTCAGGCTTTAATAGCTGGCAAGCATTCTTTAATGTCTGTGTTGTCAGAGGTTTCATCCAGAATATTGCATAATGAATCACTGAACTGTCTTAGTCAAAGATATTGGCATAATAACTTATTTCATTTACTAACACCAAGTGAAACTTTAACTACATTGGCAATAATTTTATCCCAAGGAGAGAGCTGAGAGAAAAAGATGGGTAAATAATTTCTGTTTTGGTCACTGATATACCACTTTTGGTTATTTTTATAGTTGTTCGTATTACAATAAAAATATTAATTCATCTAGAAGCACGTGTGTGTGTTTGTATTTAAGTCCAAATTTATCTAAACGTTGAGCCAGATTTTATGATTCCACTTGCTGAGAGAGACACACTTTCAAACTACAACATGTTGGAATTTTAAAATCATACTTGTTTTCCTTTATCTGCCTAGTTGTAAAGACAAGCACACAACACTAATGCAACACCTGTAGACAGTTATAATATTTTTTCTATATCTGGGACGTAAACAGTTTCATTCACTTGTTTCCAAATATGTAGTTAGATACTTGCCTTAAGTGTTCTTCGCATTGTTTGCACCTTTTCCTCTTTTGAACTGGTCAATCACCCTACCAGATAGTTATCTAGATTACTGGATATTGGTTACTTTGTCACACTAATCAAGATAAAGCATAAAGTTATTGGTTACTTTGTCACACTTATCAAGATAAACATGATGAGATGTTTAAATTGGTATTGAAAGTAAATGAATTGCTCAATGGTAAGCCCAAACTTCTTGTGTAAAATTCTTAGTGTGTCAAGACCAGTGAAGAGCCCACTGTGGTTCAGAATGATAATATTGTCATTCTGTCTACCACAAGAACAATCTCCATCATGTGAAAACAGTAATAATAATAAAAGCAGTCATATTACCAATAATATTTTAACTTTTAGATACTTTTATTATGTATTATATTATATACCAGACACTATTTTAATTTCAAGGATTTTCATTCGTTATCTAATCCTCACAATAGCACTAATAAAAATGTTATTCTTACTTAGAAATGAGGAAATCAAGGAACAGAGACAGTAAATATCTTACTCAATTTTCCACAGCTAGTGCATAAAGAATATTGGGACCATATTCTTTGTTTAATGAGTGTGTCTCTGTTCCATTTTATCTTATTTCATGTAAATTTACCTTAATCAAAACATCATTACATATTTTAAAAAATGAAAGAGGCTAGACTTTAATTCTTTTAGTTAATGTAGTAGATTCTTCATCAAGAATGGCTCTCTATACAGGAATAACATTTAAATCGCATCCATGTACTTGGCTACTTGGTTCATAGCTGATTACTATCAAAGTGAGCCCCTATCCTAATTTAGGATAGAATAGGCATTTTGTCTTCCCCAAGAGACACAAATATTGGATTATTGCATTAAATCTTGTCAATTCTATCTCATATACTTTAAACCTGCTATTTAAATACATAGAATGGTTTTGATGCCTGTCCTTAAAAGGCTTAGTTCAACTATTCCTTAATTTCTATGACAGCCTGCATTATTAATCAGGTGTGTGTGTGTGTGTGTGTGTGTGTGTGTGTGTGTGTGTAGGCAATTTTCATTCTCTGAATCAAGTCCTTTGTTGAAAATAATAATGCCTTCTCAGCTTATTCTAAAACCTTTAGCCCATTTTGCTAAATATAAATAAATGGTGATTAATAATATGTATAACAATTATGAAGGATTTGTAAATAACATTTAATTGTGTAACAATTAACTTATTAGTGCATCAAAATTATATGGTGACAGATATGAATTATACTTTATTCCTCCCTTACAATGAACTTCTATGGCAGTGTGAATAAATAGGAAAATAATATGCTGAAGATACACACCTGCCAAAAATTAGTTAAGATAAGCAAAAAGAGAGTGTGAAATAATTACTAAAATCATAATTTATTAATAAATGTCTAGTAAAAATATATTCTGATTTGATTTGTGTTTCATATATACCTTATACACATAATCTGTATGTAATTCATACAATATCTTTAATAATTTTTTGTGTGAAACAAAGTTTCTGTACGTGGAACCATCAGAAAGCAAGAATGTCACTATCTCAGCCACCTATGTTGGCAATCTGTGGTTGTTTGGCGTCATCCTTGGCTCAAAATGTATATGCTACTGATAAGCAATCATTTCTTACACTTATTCAAACATAAGTACTTAACATTTTTAAAGTATCATTAATGCAGCAAGAAACAGTGTGTTCAGTGTAACTAAGCAGAACATTAAGATCATGAGAATACCTGGATCAGCTGTGAAACAACAGCAAAAAAAAAAAAAAAAAAAAAACTGCAGGCTTTCAGTCTCCAATTAAGATTCTGTGTTTTGATAAAGGTTAATGTAGACTGACACTCTGGAAGGCTGATGCGGGCGGATCATTTGAGGTCAGGAGTTTAAGACCAGACTGGCCAACATGGTGAAGCCCCATCTCTACTAAAAAGACAAAAACATTAGCCAATTGTGGTGACGCACGCCTGTAGTATCAGCTACTCAGGAGGCTGAGGCAGGAGAATCGCTGGAACTTGGGAGCTGGAGGTTGCAGTGAGCTGAGATCACGCCACTGCGCTTCAGCCTGGGCGATAGAGTGAGACTCTATCTCAGTAAAAATATTAATATATATTGGTTTTTAATTTCTTTGTTGAAAAACATAGAAGAACTTAAGGGACCAGGAAGAGGTTTCTCTAGTGATGAGGAGGCTTTCCGTTGAAAGGCTTTTGAAAATATTTCCTCGAGTCATCTGTCTCATTAATAGTCCTTCTTGTCTTAGAAACCCTTCTTTGACTTTATAAACTAATATGAAAACTTGTTGTTGTCAATTTACATAGCTCTAATACTTCAAAAAGCCCATCATACATTTTCATCACATTGTCTCTAGGCATTTTTTCTCAGTGTTAGCAACATCATCTTCATCATCGCTGATACCATAATCACCTTGCTTCATCAACACCAATGGCCAATGAATAAACAACCAGAGCCACATCACTGATGTTAAAACATCTTCAATATCTACTGCTTCCAGCTTACTGACAAACTCTGAAGATATGTTTTTTTTTGCATATGTAAGATCAGACACCATTTTTTTTCCCACTCAACATAAAGAATCCTTCAAAGCTAGAAGTTTCTTCATCATCATCATTGAACATAGTTACATGCTAGAGGTTGTGCCAGGCATGCACGACTGTGTCTTTAGTCACTGAATTCCAGGCATTCACAACAGCATATACAGTAGCCTTCATGCTAAATTCCTTTTTGAAAATCTTCCACTCCCATGCCTCCATTTACTGCTGCTAAAATGCTGTTTAAGAAAGCATTTAAGAAATGCTGTTTGTATTTACTCTTCATTGATCTAAAGATACCATTGTCACAGGGCTCAATCAGTAAAGTCAAATTTGATAGAAAGTACATAGCATAAAGTTTTTTGGTGAAAAATTGAGCTTGAAGATGAGAAGAAGATTTGCCAAACAAACAAAGAAACAAACAAACAAACAAAAAACCAAAATCTTTCAGTTGTTATCCCATCCAGCTTTCTTGCAGTGAGCATAAACCACTAGTACCAACTCTCTGTGGAACTAATCAGAAAACAAGTTCCAGTTTCCATGTTTTTTTGTTAGCATAATATACTGGCAAAAAATCCACTGCTTGAAAATGGTAAGGATGCAAGCTTTTGCCTATCACAGCAAATTTACACTTATGCCTGCCTGCTACATCAGCACATCCCAGCATAGTTATTCTGTCCTTGGCATTCTCAATTTTTGTAGAAACTGCATCAGTTCCTTTCTCATTAGTGTCTTTCTGCGGCAATAATGTCAAAACTCTAATGTTTTATCAACATTAGAGACTTGTTCTACATCATATTTTCATTGGTGATGACTTTGGCAAACTTGTCAATGAATTTCTCCATGGCTTCGTGATTGTCAGATGCTTTATCACTGTAGATCTTTAAAATTTTAATGCCATGTATTTTCTTGAATTTCTTCAGTCCATTGAATATTCACGGTTTTCTACAATTTTCTGTTCATTGTGTTAGATGTTTGCTTGTTTCTTGATCAGCATACCATTAGGTGCCATGTGTTCACTACAATGTTAACAGTTTCATTTTTCCAATACACAATTGAGATCTTCATTTTTAGCTTCGTACAGTGTTTTCTATTTTTCATTACCTTCCGTTTATCATTTTCAGCATATAACTTTAGCAGTTTATCTTTTTGTTTCTCCAGGACATTCCAATATCATACTCTTCTGTATATTTCAAACTTTCACCATTGTTCAGAGTCTCTAGTAGCTTGAGTTCTGTGCTATGCATAAACAAAAATGTTTCCTCCTTTTATCACTATTACTCATGTTGGTATCTGCAGGTCTTTTTGACATTTTCAACAATACAATATCTTTATGTTACAGATCAAAGCTTAGTGGACATAGATCTTGGCCCCATGTAGAGCATTGTAAGGAACCTGCCACTGATGTGTATGGCCTTCATAAGTGTGATTTTGTTAACATTTGTGGCATGCTTATATAGGGGAATCTGGGCATGCACGGGAAGGATACTGGTATGGTTGGCTGTGTTTCCACCCAAATCTCATTTTGAATTGTAGTTCCCACAGTCTCCATGTGTCATGAGAGGGACCTGGTGGGGGGTAATTAAAACATGGGGGCAGTTACCTCCATGCTGTTCTCATGATAATGAGTGAGTTCTTACAAGGTCTGATGGATTTATAAGGGGCTCCCTCTGCCACTTTAGCTCTGCACTTCTCCTTGCTGCTGCCATGTGAAGAGGGGCATACTTGATTCCTCTTCTGCCGTGATTGTAAATTTCTTGAGGCCTCCCAAGCCCTGCAGAACTGTGAGCCAATTAAGCCTCTTTCCTTTATAGATTATCCAGTCTCAAGTATGTCTTTATTAGCAGTGTGAGAATGGACTAATACAGATACATTCCAGCTGAAGAAGGCTGAGAGGATCTTTTTACCTTGGAGTCACTGAATGAACTGTTGTGCGCCTGTGTTTCAACTGGACCCATCAAATGAAATCAGGTGTGGATTTTCCACTTGTGGTGTCATGTCAATCCTTAAAAGATTTTCGACTTTGGAGGATTTCAGATTTCAAGTTTTTGGATTGTGAATGCTTAACCTATACTTACATCTTTAACATTTCAAATTTTATCATAGTTAGGCTTATTATGTTCAAAAAGATAAAATACAATATTACATATATCAGCAAAAATAGTGCACTATGAAAAGCAGACTATTACAGTATAGTATAGAAAGAAGGAAGAAAAAGAGAGAATAAAGGCTTTCAAAAGACAATTTTAGCTAGATATATTGGTGTGCATCTGTGGTCCTAGATACTCAAGAGGCTGAAGGAGAGGGATCTCTTGAGCCCATGAGTTCAGGTCTGGCCTGGGCAACATAGCAAGACCTGACTCTAAAACACAATAAATTTTATGAAAATTTAAAAAGATAATTTATCTGAGAGCCTATATTCTTAAAACAATTAATGAATTATGGAGAAAAATATGTATTTTGTGTATTGAAAGGGGATAAAATACTGTAACCATGGAAATATCCTTCAAAAATTAAGGTTGAATAAAATATTTTTGGATAAATAAAAAATGGGATAACTTGTCACCAGCAGACCCACACTAAAGGAAATATTAATGAGCATTCTGAGAGAAAATAAAAAGCTATCCAAGAGGAAAAGAATTATAATAAATAATCAACAATATACACAACAATAACATATAAGTCTTAAGAAAATATATTTATAAAACATCATATATAATATGTATGTTTTATATATACAACTTAGTGAAAGATAAGTAAGATTAAATTTTTAAAATGCTTGCCCTATTCAGGCAGAAAATAAAAAGGTCACTTAACATTAAATTTTGTGATTTAAGGCTACATATTGTTATCTTTAAATAACTACTAAAATATAAATATTACAGATTTAAAAATACAACTATATAAGATATGAACACACAAAAATCAGTTATGTATTTATATACCAGCATTAAACAATTTGAAGGAAAATTAAGAAAATAGTTGGTTTTACAAAAGCATTTAAAGAATAAAAGACCTATGAATAAATTTAATTAAGGAGGTGAAATATTTTTACACAGAAAACTATAAAACATTGCAGAAAAAATAAAGTCCTGAAAAAATGGAAAGACATCAAATGATAATGAGTTGTAAGAATTAATTTTTTTTAAGATGTCTTTACTATCCGAAGTGCTCTGCAGATTCATTGTAATCTCTTACAAAAATTCTACCAATGTTTATTTCAGTCCTCAAATTCATGTGGAATTGTAAGGGGTCTTTCCAAATTTGCTACAAAACTACAGCAATCAAAACGACACAGTACTGACATAGTGATAGAACTATAAATCAATGGAATAGAATTGAGAATCCAGAAATAGAAACAAACATGTAATATTAATTGATTTTCAACATAAGAGCCAAGTCTATTTATAGGAAAAGAATAGTCTCTTCAACAAATGGTGCTGGAATACCTTAATTTTCCCATGCAAACAACTGAAATGAAAGATTTTAATATACCTCTCTCAGAAATGTATCAAGTAAGCAGAAAAATGTTACAAAAACTCAGTAAAAATATGTAAGAATCAAACAACATTATTAACTAAATTTACCTATTGAATACACATAGAATGCTTTACTGAACAACCTCATAATACCCATTGTTTTTAGAAACATAAGGAAATTGGTAAAAACTGTTGTATTATTTGATTTGTAAGAATAAAATGATATTGGCCAGGCGCGGTGGCTCACGCCTGTAATCCCAGCACTCTGGGAGGCCGAGGCGGGCGGATCACGAGGTCAGGAGGTCGAGACCATCCTGGCTAACACGGTGAAATCCTGTCTCTACTAAAAATACAAAAAATTAGCCGGGCATGGCGGAGGGCGCCTGTAGTCCCAGCTACGCAGGAGGCTGAGGCAGGAGAATGGCGAATGGCGTGAACCCAGGAGGCGGAGCTTGCAGTGAGCCGAGATTGCGCCACTGCACTCCAGCCTCAGGAACAAAGCGAGACTCTGTCTCAAAAAAAAAAAAAAAAAAAAGAAAAGAAGAATAAAATGATATATTCACGGATAAACAGATGAGGCAAAAATAAATAGAAGATACCTCCTATCTTCCTTCTGTCCTCTTCCCACATGTCTGAATTATTATTTTTCCCTATTATTGAGGCATTCTATTTTGTCACTCTAAAACAAGTATTTTGTTTAGTCTAAATTTTAAATTTCAGCTTATTGATGGCTTTTTTTGCCATAGTTCCTCAAGTGAACTCTTAGAATGCTTAAAACAGTGTCAAGGAAAAAAAATCTTAAAATTTTTACACTTTCAAAATTGTTTTCTATAACTTTTATAGTGAAGGACAGATTGGCTAGATACAGAATTCTTGGCTCAATGTCTTCCTTTGAGTGTTTTTAGGCATTGCTGTATTCTTTTGTGACGTTAAATTTTGCTGTGAATAAATCTGAAGGCAAACTTTATTTTTTCATCTCATAAGTTACTTGATATTTTTATCCTGGCCATAGAAGGAATCTTTATATTTAAAAGATTGGAATTTTTACTAGGTTGTATTGTGGTGTTGATGCTTTTGTGCCTGTTATCCTTTATACAGAGCCTCTCTCTCTCTCTCTCTCTCTGTGTGTGTGTGTGTGTGTGTGTCTGTGTGTATTCACTTCTTGAATGCACTCTCAGATTTACATTTTATTATTTGGTTTTCTTATGTTTGTGCTCCAATTAGGCATATCTACTATTCTATTCGGCTAAATACATTTACAAATCTATTAGATCTTCTTTGCTTACCTATTATGACTATGTTAATTTTCTTGGCATGGTAAAATGTTTTATTGTTTTGTTTTGTTAATTTATATATACTATGTTTTTCAACTGTTCGTTCCACAGTGACTAGTATTTCCTTTCAACTTAAACTTTACTTCCGTGATAGTTCCTTGATTTTTTAGCTTCTTTTAAAACATATTTTAAGTCATTGTTTCGTTTTCATTCTAAAATTATAATTATATGTACCTATGTGGTAAAAAGAGATGTTTCATGTATATATGCGTACATTATGAAATGATTAAATCAAGCTAATTAACCTGTCCATTACCTCATATACACTAATTGTGTGTGTGTGTGTGTGTGTGTGTGTGTGTAATGCAAACATTTAAAATCTACTTTCTTAGTAATTTGGAAATACAGCTGACTTTTGGACAACCTAGGGGTTGGGTGCTGACCTCCTGCATAGTTAAAAATGTATGTAAAACTTTTGATTCTCTAAGAAAATTAAATACTAATATCTTAGTGTTGACTAGAAGCCTTACTGATAAACAGTTGATTAACACATATTTTGTATATTATATGTATTATATACTTTATTCTTACAATAAATTAACCTAAGTATTTATTACTTGTTAAGTGGAAGTGAATCATCAGAAAGGCCTTCACCCTCTTCTTGTTCACATTGAGTAGGCCGAAGAAGAGGAAGGGTTGGCCTTGTCTCAGGGATGGCAGAGGAGGACAATTGCCATTTAAGTGGACCCATGGAGTTCAAACCTGTGTTGTTCAAGAGTCAACTGTATGCATTATATTATTAACTATAGTCACCATGCTGTGCAATTCATCTCAAAAACTTCTTCATCCTATCAAACTGAAACTTTACACCCTTTGACCAATATTTTCCCATCCTCCTTTCCTTTAGCCACTTAAAATCTTCATTCTACTCTCCATTTCTCTGAGTTCAACTTTTTAAAAATATATATATTTTTAATTGACAAGTAAAAGATGTATATATTTATGGAGTACTACTGTCACTTAGATATGGTGTGTTTGTCCCCACCAAAACTCATATTGCAACTTGATTCTCAATGTGGTGGTCTTGGAAGGTGGGGCCAAATGGGAGGTATTTGTGCATGAAGGATCTGTTCTCATGATGGCTTGGTGCCATACTCGAGGTAGCGAATGAGTTGTCATTCTGGTGAAACTGTAATCATTCTCATAGGAAAGAATTGGTTTCCCAGATTCTGGGAAACAAATCTACTGTTATTGGTTGGATTGTTAAAGAGTCTGACTTCTTCAATTTCATTCTCCCTGCAACCTATCTTGCACACACCCTGATCCTCTTTTGCACACACCCTGTCCCCTTTTGCTTTCCTCCATGAGTGAAAACCGTATGAGGCCATCACCAGTTACCCAACTCTGGACTTCCCTGACACCAGAATCATGAGCCAAATAATCCTCTTTTCCTTATAAATTATCCAGTCTCAGATATTCTTTTACAATAACCACAAAACGGACAAGACAGGTACAAGGCGATGTTTTAATGTATGTATACATTAAGACAGTTGAGAAATATTATCTAAAAACTACTGATTATTAAAAATAACTGCTCATTTTCTTTGTTGGTTCCAATATTTCATTTTAGTGGTATTTTTTGGATTTATAAGTTATCAACTATATCATCACAGATTACTAAATGTATAAAGGTTCAGGAAAAAGACATGTGTAGTTTACCTGGTTAATGGAGATTTATTATAATCATGCATAAAAACACAAAACACAAGTAACACTGATTTCTTGTTAGTAAGAATTTCAGAGAAAATATGTTTTGGCTGACTGGCAGGTGGTATTACACTTTGGAATAGTAACTGCTTTTTAATTGAAGAGAGAAAACACATGAAATATATTTTTTAACTAGAAAATTTTCATATTGTGCTCTTTAAATTTCTTAATCATAGACTACAAACTGGGCAAAGTCATTTGATTCTACCTCTAATTTAAGAAATGGAATATGACTATGAACTTGTGGGTTGCTGACACAAATTTTATCTTTAGAACTATTGATTCAAATCTTTTATTATTGAGTAAGTGAATGTACATGAACTGTAATAGTCTTGAGCTGGATTCACTGGTGGGGTCACCTAAGTTAACTGTTAAAGTGAGGGTTATGGCTCAGCTCCTGAACTAAATAAGATTTTCCTGTCATAGATAGACCTAAGAATTTTAATTTCTTTTCTAGTTTTAGAATAAAACAAATGAGAAAATAGACAAAAAGAATGAAAATCACCTTTTAACTTCTTATGCTTCTAAAACATGTCCAAATAAAATTTACACAATGTTACAAGAACAAAATTCCCTTTTATCTTAGAGCATTGAAGAATGTTTTCTAATATAATTATATGTTACACTTTATGTGATAAAATTTATAAGTATTTAGAGTAACATTAACATTAGAATTTCCCTAAACTTAGATTTTAATCTTATGTGTTGGAAAATGAAGGTCCATTACAAAGAAGTTGTGTCAATATTGTCAACACAGCTATAACAATTCAAATACAGTCATGCATATAAAGCACTTTTGTGTTTTACTAACATGCTCCACAACCACATTAAAAACAGTTTACTACACTTTACCCATGAGATGTTAAGAAGTAGTGGTGAGGAGAATAACACAATGCTTCCTCCCAGCAAAACGGACTTGCTTTCTAACACCAAACTCTTACCCAAAGTCCCATGTTCATGATCACATTTCTTACTTCCTCTAGACCCAAATTGTCTCTCTTATTTAAAAAAAAATCCTTAAATGCACATTCTTCTGCTTTTTCACCAGACCCATGTGATGTGTCAGTAAGCTTAAAACATTAGTATGATAGTTTTTCTTGCCATTTTTAGTCTTTCCTTTTCTTTACTCAACCATTGAAATAAGTAGTTGCCCTCATTTAATACCTCCAGGAAGGTAAAGAATAGTGTAGATACTTACATTGACTTTGACTAGAAATACATATTAAAATCTCTTTTCTTTAAAAATTGAAGTTTGTGACCACTTTAACAGGAAAAACAAAACCAAAAACTCTTTACTTCCTTTTCTCATGGACAGACTCTCCCCTTTTATGTCATCTGCTAGGGAGAAACAAGCTTGAAGTTTCTCCTGAGGAATCTGGAGGTTCTGGGTATCTTGATATGGCCTAAAGTTTAGTCTGACAATCAATGAAATCATGGAGTAAAATGTGATTTTCAACATGATTGCATTTAAAAATGTTGCAGAGTTCCAGAATCAGTTTTGAGGTAAATAGCATTTTTTTGTGAAATTATATTTAATGGATTGCACCTGACTTTTTCTTCAATTCTGGCTCCATGAATCTTTACAGAGAATCCTAGGGCTCACTAAGGCCCATTTCAACACTTCTGATAGAGTTGAATTTATTTTTCAACTGAGAAACTGATACCTACGAGGAAAAGTCAACCACTCTAAAGTCATCCAGTTAATTCAGAGACAGAACTAGCAGTAGAATATGTAATTTATCAATATGACTTTTTTGTTCCTCTAAAAATTAGGTTGGTTTAGAGATGTAACAGCATCTGAAAGCCATAGTTACTGATATGGCCAGGAATTATTTTTTATTTGCCAATCAGTCTTTTTAGCCTATTATTTTCTGATAACATGTCTTGATTGGGTGAAAGGAAAAAGGAGAGAAGACACTAGTAGAAGGGAGGGATGAAGAAAAGAGATGTATGGATAGATGCAGGTGGCCGGTATTACACATTTCAAAATTTTGCCCAAGGTTTACCCTTGCATTCACTGAGGCTATAAAAACACTTTCTGTCAGTTGCTGCCAGGCTATGCTGGCTGACTTTACTTACAGGTTACTCTAAGAAGATGAGATCAATCCTGTGATGTGGTTCCAAATCAATTACTAATTAGACCAACACAAAATATAAAGGAATTTTCAGAGAGCTGAAAAAGGTAGACAAGATAATAGGATCAATTGTGCTTATTTACTGAACGGAGGCAGTAGCCTCTGGGAACACCCCTGTAGAATCTGATGCCAACTCAACACCTATACCAAGCCCATTAGGGAGAACTTCAGGGGAATCCTTTTTATCACTGACATAAAATATCAACATCCCCATTAGAAATGTTCCTATAACAAAATTCCCGAGATCATAAACCATCTTTTTAACTATAGATATATTTTACATGTCTACAAATATGCATGGGTTTATGTTTTTTGAAACATTGCAGAATGATGGAAAAAGATTCCAGGTTTGAACACTTATTATTTCAGCTATTTTTTCCTATTGTTATCCTATAGGTCTAATAAAAATTCTCATTTTTGGGACTATAAGTAAGCAGAGCCAATAGATTTCCCATTAAAACTAATCTTTATTAGCTCAACTGAATATAAACCAATAACAACACAAATTTGCTTCCTAATTTAGTTACTAAATAGTTTGAACTTTTGACTCCAACAGAACAATATTTAGGTTTATACAAATATTTACTATTAGTTTTTGAAGACTTTCTCCATTTAGTGTCATTCAGTGTTCACCAGAAATATTAGCGATGTAGATGACCTGGTGTCAACATGCAAGTTCATGTTTTACTAATTTCCAAGTATATGCTTTAATCACTCAAATTCTTTACCAGAGCATATTTACTTGAGTTAGCATCAAATTGCCTAGCCTGAGAATTGCTCTTGCCTGAATACTGTTGGCAAAAAAGTTCTTATAATAAGGAAGTTTACATGAAATTTATATAGATATAAATGTAGATGTCTATATAGGTAGATCAATAGATGTGGTAGTTTATATTTTTTGTTACATAGAGCAGCTAATGATAATGAAAAATAATTTTACTGTGAATTAGAAAACCATGTAAGATTAGAGTTAAAAAAGCACAGTTTTACAAAATTGCATTTGACATAATAAAGATTTATCTGAAGTCAAGACCACTCTACCTATAGCAAAGATACGACTAACAAGGAGGTATTGCCTCTATCTTTTGAGGAGTATTATGGTTTATATCTATTTTTATCTCTTTGCCTATTCAAAATGGCCTATCTCTTTGCCTATTCAAAATAAATCCCAGAAGTTTTTGGGATTTATTTTTTGGGATTTATTTTTTTCAGATTTTGGAATATTTACATATGCATAAATGAGCTATTTGAAACCAAAGTCTAAACACAAAATTTATTTATGTTTTATGTATTTTTATACAAATAGACTGAAAATAATGTTATAGACTATTTTAAATAATTTCATGCATGAAACAAACTGTGATATTGAGTCATCAGAAAGCAAAAGTGTCAGGTGTAGAATTTTGCACATGTGGTGTCATGTCAACACTCAAATAGGTTTGAATTTTAGAGCATTTCAGATTTTGGATTTTTGAATTAGTGATGCTTAATATGTAACATTTTTTCTTAGAAATGACTGTTTTAATCAATTAACCATATTTTGTTAATTTTTTAGATATTACTTTTTATAAAATAAAAATTAATTTTTAGAAATAGTTGTGTATTTTAGAAACCCTAAATAAAAATGGTTTAATCAGAACAGTACAAATGTGACTCTTTCAAAAAGAGAATTGAAAAATAAGGAGTTGCAGGTTGGTGTCATGGCTCAACAGATACTAGGAACCTAATCTCTTTCTCTATGTCTACTCTTCTTAGCACATTGCTTCTATTTTTGTTGATACATAATACTTATATATACTTATTGGATACATGTAACATTTTAATACATGCATATAATACACAGTGATCAAACCAGAGTAATCAGGTTATCCATCACCTAAACCATTATCATTATTTATATTGGGAACATTCCAAATCTTCTTTATATGGCTATTTTGAAATATGAAATGTATTATTAACTATAATGATCCCAATAATGATTCTGTTGTTCTATTGGGTACTAGAACTTGTTTCTTCTATCTAACTATATTTAGGTATCTATTAAACAACCTCTGTTCATCTCCCTCTCCCTCCTACCTGTCTCAACCACTGGTAACCATCATTCTATTCTCTACATCCATGAGATCAACTTTTTTACTTTTACAGAATAAGAACATGCTATCACTGTCTTTTTATGCCTGGCTAATTTCATTTAATCTAATCTCTTCCAGGATCATCCATGTTGCTGCAAATAACAGAATTTCATTTTTAAATGACTAAATAGTACTTCATTGTGTAAACATACCACTTTTTCTTCATTCATTCATTCATTCATTGATGAATGCTTAGGTTGATTCCATATCTTGGCTATTATGAATGGTGCTGCAATAAACATGGGAGTGCAAATATTTTTCAACATACTGGTTTTATTTTATTTTTTGATATATACCCAGCAGTGGGATTTTTGGATCATATGATATTTATATTTTTAGTTCTTTGAGTAACTTACATACTGTTTTCCATATGGTTGTACTACAATGAAAACTACAGAACACTGATGAAAGAAATAAAAGAATGCAGATGAAAGTAGAAGTTCATCTCATGTTTATGGATTGGAAGAATTAATATTGCTAATATCTTTATACAATCCAAAGCAATACCCAGATTCAATATAGTTGCTATTAAAATGCCAATGATATTTTTCACAGAAAGAGATCCTAAAATTTGTATGTAACCACAAAAGACCCCAATTAGCCAAAGTATCACTCTACCTGACTCCAAAATATACTACAAAAGTATAATAATCAAAACAATGTGGTACTGGCATAAAAGCAGACACATGAATCATTGAAACAGAATAGAGAACTCAGAAGTAAGTCCACATATTTACAGCCAGCTGATTTTCAAAAATGATGCCAAGAACATACATTGAGGAAAGACAATTTCTTCATTAGATGATGCTAGCAAAATGAGATATTTGTATGCAGAAGAATAAAACTACACCTCTTTCACCACATAGAAAAATCAAGACCATGGGAACCCACCTCTTGCATCAGCTTGACCTGGGTGTGAGACATGGAGACAAAAAAGATAATTTTGGAGCTTTAAGATTTGACTGCCCTGTTGGATTTTGGACTTGCATGGGGCATATAGCCCCTTCCTTTTGGCCAGTTTCACCCATTTGGAATGGGTGTAATTACTTAATGGCTGTACCCACGTTGTATCTACAAAGTAACTAATTGGTTTTTGATTTTACAGGCTCATAGGCGGAGGAGACTTGCCTTGTCTCGGATGTGACTTTGGACTGTGGACTATTGAGTTAATGCTGAAATGAATTAAGACTCTGTAGGACTGTTGGGAAGGCATGATTGGTTTTGAAATGTGAGGACATGATATTTGGGAGGGGTCAGGGATGGAATGATATGGTTTGGCTGTGTCCCCACCCAAATGTCATCTTGAATTGTAGCTCCCATAATCCCCATGTGTCATGGAAGGGACTCAGTGGCAGGTAATTGAATCATTGGAGCAGATTTTCATGTACTGTACTCATGATAGTGAATAAGTCTCATGAGATCTGATGGCTGTAAAAAGTGCAGTTCCCCTACACATGTTCTCTTGCCTGTCTCCATGTAAGACATGCCTTTGCTCCTTCTTCACTTTCTGTCATGATTGTGAGGTCTCCCTAGCCATGTGGACTTGTGAATACATTAAATCTCTTTTTTTAAAAATAAATTACCCAGTCTTGGGCATATCTTTATTAGCAGCATGAGAATGGACTAATACACTCATATACTTTTTCCTAACTCAAAAACTAATAAAGTCTAAGCTAAAAATAAATGTGACACTGTTATATACTTCAGTAATTCACAAATGAGGGCTTACTTGCCTTTCAGAAATATTTATATTTTATCTGCATAATGCATTTATTTCAGTCATTTGTTATAAAAATGTGCTTATTTTTACATTTAGAATAATACATAAGCAGCCAGCCATAATGTTTACTTTCTGTCAATTAACTTTTAACATTGGTTTGTAATCTTCCACATTCTTGTCTTTGCATTTTGAAATTGATACAAACATGCATACTTATATTTTACAAAGATTTGCTCAAGTAATATAAATTTGTTATTTAATATTTTTCTTAATTTGAAATGCATAATGGACATCTTTCCAATTAAAAATTACACTTTTACATTATTCTTCTAGGTTGGAATGGTATTTTATATTAGTTTAGATTTTTTTACATAATCTGTCTCCTTTGACAAGACTATCAGGTATTTTTCAGTAGTACCACGCTCAACCTTATAGAAAAATGGCTGAATATATACATTTGAAATGGAGAATATTTTCACAAAAAATATATCTTTAATACCAAAATAATTAACCTGTCCTGATGGCATTTTATATTAGGGCAAACTTCTTAATGGCATTTTGTATTAGGGTAAACGTATTTGCTCATCCCCTTCCTAAATCATACCAAGGACATCAAAATAAGACAATTTCTTATAAGACAAACATAAAATTAATTTGATGCACTGACTTTGTTTAGCAATTAAAAGCCGTGATTATTTTCTGTACATTTTCTGAGTACAGTATAAGAATCCCTGGAAGATGCAAGGACAAAAAACCAAACACTGCATGTTCTCACTCATAGGTGGGAATTGAACAATGAGAACTCATGGACACAGGAAGGGGAACATCACGCTCCGGGGACTGTTGTGGGGTGGGGGGAGGGGGGAGGGACAGCATTAGGAGATACATCTAATGCTAAATGACGAGTTAATGGGTGCAGGAAATCAACATGGCACATGGATACATATGTAACAAACCTGCACATTGTGCACATGTACCCTAAAACCCTAAAGTATAATAAAAAAAAAAAAAAGGAATCCCTGGAAGATGCAATATGAATGCAAAAATTAAAGGTCTCAAGAAATATACTTATCATTTGAAGTCTAACTTTTAAAAAATTTTGTCAGTTGGCTGTATGATCAGCTACCCATGGGTAAACTAAATATATATTCAATTTTGACAGAGACACAATAACAATCCCAAGGCAGTTAAATCCCAAGAACGTTTTTTAAACAATGCATTTATAGACCTGTTGTCAATTATTATTCAATGTAGAATAGTGAGTGAAAATACTGATATGCTAAGAATTAGAATAATTTCTAAAAATAGAGCTTTAATTTGTATACACAAATTAATTGACTTCGAGTCTACATAGTAGACTACAAATTGACTTCAAGTCTATATAGTTGTTAGAGAGATACTTGGTCTTCCAGCTTACTTTGCAGATAAGAGTAGTTTATGAGTCAGTTGTAACCAATGGTATATGTGCAGACATCATGTGGGGGGCTTGTTGGAAAAGTCTTGCTTTCTTTTAAAATATCAAGCATGAAAGAAACTTGCTTAACTTGCCCCTTGTATCCCTTCTTCCTGACTCAATAATGGACATGGCATCTACAGCACTACTTTCTTCCAGTGATCATGAGGCATTTAGCACAAAAACAAACAACCTGCACTATAGGGATTATGACACAGATCCTGGGTTGAACTCACAACTGAGTCATTACACAAAACCTAAAATTGCCTATACCTTTTTGCCTTGTTACATAATTTAAAATGGCCTTATATTTTCAACCAGTTTTAGTTCCTTACTTTCTCCTGAATGCAATCCTAACTAGTATATATTTATAGCTATATAATTTTTATAGTTGTATAATTTTTGCTCTATACATTCCGGTTTAAGAAATGTTACATTAATTTTTCTAATCCCATTTAATTGTTCTTTAATGTCTTGTCTTTTTGGGGTGAGAAATATTTATCTCACTCAGTCATGGTCAAGGTTGGGGAGCTGTTTCCTCCTCACTGGAATTTTACAATTGTTCCATGGAGATTTACACTAACCAGAAAATTGGGGTAAAGCACTTCCCCATGCCCACACTTACTTCCCCTTATGATCTATTCAATACATGGAACCAAGACCTGTACTCGTTAAAACCTTCCAGCTTAGTTGGCTACTGTCTTGTTTCTACTGTCATTCACATAGACAGACCTAGTTGTCTGATTTCAGACCAAAATCCTATGTGTCATTTTTCACATTCAATCATAGGCAGTTGCAAAGGCTTTGCTCTGACAAGACTCACAAGGGGATACTACACCACCCACACCAGACTTGGTACACAGCCAGTGAATTGCACTCTCTGGAAAAAGTTGCAGTCAAAGACTCAGGATCCCTTAGTTGTCCATGTTCTTACCCATATCTAAATTCTTAGTCCAAGTGCCTCCAATTTGAGGCTTCTTTATCAGAGCCTGTTGCAAAGGCCTATCTCAGGCTCCTCTGTCCAGATCACTTATCAGGGCTTTTTAAAAATATATTTCTCTGCTTTGTTCTTAGCACTTCCCATCTCTCTTCCCTCACCCCTTGGGACTATAAAATGGCAGAAACTTTTTGTTCCCAGATTTCTCTACAGTGAGACAAACCCCATATCTTCAGGAATCTCCCTGACCATCAACTAGGGCAATTTCAGGGGTTAAAATGGAACATTGTCAGAACCAGCACTTTCTCCTGTGTAGCCTCTTATTCATACTACTGCAGTAAATGATTAAAGTTTGACCATTACATTCATTTGACTTGTCATAATTCACTAACTGGACATCTGGCAGCTGATATCTCCCCAGCTCAGCTCAGCCCTTGACAAGACCCATAGCAGGCACATAGCCACACAAGGTGTTGAAAGTAGGACTGGCCATAGGAACATTTTTTTTTGGAAAATACTCTAGTAAAACTGTCTTTTAAGGTATATAGCTTTTTTCAGTTATGTCTTTTTTTTGTGTTTCCATATGTTGAAACATTGCTCTTCTAAAATTTGAATATTTTTCAAACTATTGTTGGGATTTTACTGTTGTCCCTTCAAATCCAGAGACGCCACAATTCCTAGGACATGAAAATTATCTGACTTTGAGGGGGAAGATAACATGCCTCTCGTTCTCTTTTTTTTTTTTTGCAATGAAGTCTTGCTCTGTCACCAGGCTGGAGTGCAGTGGTGTGATCTCGGCTAACTGCAACATCTGCCTCCTGGGTTCAAACGATTCTCCTGCCTCAGCCTCTCAAGTAGCTGGGATTAAAGGCATGTACCACTACACCTGGCTGATTTTTGTATTTTTAGTAGATATGGGTTTCATCATGTTGGCCAGGCTGGTCTCCAACTCCTGACCTCAGGTGATCCACTCACCTCGGTCTCCCAAAGTGCTGGGATTACAGGCGTGAGCCACTGCACCTGGCCCCGCCTCTCACTCTTTAGTGTTTAGGGTACAGTTGCAAGAATAAAAGAGAAATTAGCTTCCATTAAACAATCCTGTCAAATTTGTAATACTACAACCTACTTTCTGTGTTTCAGTACTGCTCTTGGTTATTTTATTTCCTCTATCTTAAGCCAGCTACTCTCTTTCTTGAGTCTCACCCTGCTACCTTGCCTCTGCTTCCTATGTGCTTAATATTTATGATAGGTTTTTGGCAACATTCTTTCAATTCTTTCTTATGATCTTTTCCTTTACAGTCCTTTCTTTTTCTTTTTTTTTCCCTGAGAAAGAAAACTCAGACTCTTGGCCAAACTACTCTGTTACATAGCACAAGAAAACAAAAATGGCAATATGACAGGGAAATGACACACACACACATGCACACAGACATGCACAATCAGAATAGTGGATACTGCTCTGTTGCTAATGTTGTTGTGCTTTATTCTTCTTGAAACTGTCTTTTTGTATTCTATGAATTTGCCATGCATCTGATGAATGTCTGTATCTGAGAGAGGGAGAAAGAGAGGACATTCATGTCCTATTCTCTTCTCACATAGTTGTTTTTCTCTGTTGAGAAGTTATACATCCTTTTGGAAAATGTAAACTTTTTCTCCTTAGAAGAAAAACTGGGTTTTGGAAGGAATAACATCATAAAATTTTATGTCCTGTAGACAGACATAATTGGCTACTGTAGGTCTAAAGCAAGAAAGGTAGAAGGGAGAATAATACAACATATATTACGGGAATCTATATTTCTCTCTAAGATTCTAAGAATATCATGATTTATTCTATTTCTTTATATTTCCTAAGTTTGAAATGGAGAATAAAACCAGTCTCTTAAATATTAATTCTCAAACACATTTTAATATTTTAAAGAAGGAAAACGTGTTTGCTTTGCTCCTTCAATAAACTTACAAAAATTAAATAATTTTGTTATCTTAAAATAGCTTCTAGATGCATCAGAGTTATTAGGATCTGAACAATAGTATAATACCACTCAAAAATAAGCTATATCTTCAGTCCTACTTGCCTTTTTTTAAGAATATGTAAATCAGGTATTGTCAAATCACTTTTCAATTATTTTAGGCAGATCAGAATTCTGCTGTCAGTTGCTCAAACTTTTGACATTTTCAGGCTGTGATTTTTTACTTGTAAGCTCACAATTCCAGCTGATCTCAAAAAAGCAACTTCCTATTAAAAAGTCCCTAAATTTTTATTCACTAAAATAATTACCAAATAAACTAAAATAATGATGATGATGATTATCATTGTATTATTTTGATAGAGGAGAGTCCTTGGAGGGCTTCCTGACTCTTCAGAGACTTAGGAACTATGCTGATAAAAATAGCATGTTTGCTGATTAGAAAAAAATCTATGGAAATCAGATTTTTAGATAATAACAAAACACATTGTACCACTATTATTCAGTAGTCTTTCGATTACATGTGATATCAGTTCAAACTAAATTAAGCCACAAGAAGAACTCATTGCTCCGCATACTGGGAAGGCTAACTAGCAGTGCTAATTTAAGGTAAAGATGAATCCCAGGGTTCAAATATGCTACTTGCAATCTGTCATTTTCTGCCTCTCTTGTTTCTGATTCCTTTTCTAGACATACTCTTTTCATCATCATAAATGTGGCTCCCCAAGCTTCAGTGTAATTAAGCACCTGTTTTTTATGATCTTACATGCAGGGAAAACCTTTTTCTCAGCTTCCATATCAATATCTTCACCTGTCTCTCTTTCAATCACTCTGACAAAAGAATAAGTCACATCACAACAAATCAAAACAATGAATCAAATAATCAGTCATAATTCTGACTGGCTCAGCTTGAACCAGGGTGGTCATTCTTAAACCAGTTACATATCTAAGTGGAAGCAGTATTCTAATTAAAAAGTTGGTCAATGTGTGTTGCAGCGATTATTATTTCTAAACAAATTACTCAAAAGCCTAGTCTTAAAAAACAATCAATAAAAAAATTATTCATTTTGCTGGTGGATTTTGTATATCAGGAATTCACATCAGGCTCAGTGGGGGAGCCTTGTTTGCTTCACTTAGTGCTTACCAGGGGGGCCTCAGAGGCTGTAGCCTGGAATTGTCTAAAGTCTTGCCCACTTACATATCTGGAGGTTGATGCTAGATGGTTTTGAGGAGCGTAGGAATAGGATAGAGAAGAATCCTCAGGAATCTGTTTCTTGCTCTAGGTGTTCTGTTCACCTGATCTTCCAGTATGAAAGCTTTAGGGTAGCCATAATTTTACATGTCAGCTCAGAGCTGTAGGGAGACAGTCAGATAGAGGTTGTATTTTCTTCTGACTTATCATTGGAAGTCAAAACTCTGGCACTTCTGATACTTTCTATGCATTAGAATTGAGACAGTAAGCTAGTCCATGTTTCAAGGACTGTTTGAGAGGAGGCTTAAAGTATTCCAGGATGTATTTAAAACAATTTCATTGTGACTAACTTTGGGAAGGATAGATGACACACCTTGATAGAAATTCTCACCAGGGAGGAGGATAGGTAACAAAAACAGATGTGTGGGAGACTGTGTCTGTTACCAGAAGATGAGAAAATAATATATAGCTGGAAAGAAACTATAATTTATTTTAGCTTCAGAGGTATAATATACCATAGACATTACCTTATTAATTATAATTTGATTTCACAGTTCTCACAAAATTTCTAATTATTTATATTAACTCTGTATTTTCCCTAAGGCTTTCTAATTGTTATACATTTTACCAGGCTTGGCGTGTAGGAGTATTAATTTTTATTTTTCTCTCAATTTATAAGATTATGTCTGTATAAAATATTTTAAAGGAAAGCAGATTTATATTTTTTGAACCCTATTTACTTTGAGTATTTTTTATATTAAAAGTATGACTGCACAGAAAATTATCTTGTCACAAGCTTTTATTTTTTAACATTAAATTACTCATGCTGTTTTACTTTTTATATTTTTCTTCCTCATTTTTAGTTTTAACAGAAAAGGTGAGGGTGATTAGTTTATTTTTTACTATCTGTATAAAGCTGATCTTCATTTTTTACTTTGCTTTTGACATTTTATCAGATGAAATTTCTCCTACAACCCCATTTGTTTACATGTAGGTGTTTTTAGAATGATATTGTATGAACTATTTTATTATACATGCAGTGAAATATATAATTATGGCTACCACCTCTACCCTATTTGTTGTGTTCTATAAGTAATCACCAATAATCTGCATTTTAAATTACCAGTTTGCAGTTTCCATAACTACACTACACTACATCTTTTCTCTTTTAATTTTCATCTGTGTCCCGTGTATTCTGGGAAAGTATTTCAAATTTTTCCGTATATTATCTAGTCAATAACTTATTTTATTATTCTGAGAATCCAATACTATTTCCAAAACATTTTTTAGATCAATGCCACAGATCATTTTCAGAATTAATATTATTCTTTGAGTTTTTGTACATTATTCATTAGATTTGATTCTGCATTATATTTCCATAAGTTACAAGTTGTCAGTATGTTTATTTTTTCTTTTAATATCGTTTGAATTGCAATCTTTCCAAGACTGTTTATCAACAGATGGAGAAAGTTAACTATATCTCTATCCTTATGACAGTGCCACCCTGTCTTGAATAATGTAATTTGTAGTGAGCTTTGAAATTAAGAAACATACATCTTCCAACTTTTTTTTTTAAGATTATTATGGTTATTCTGAGTGTCTTAAATTTCCATATGAGTGTTAAAGCAAGCTTGTAAATATCTGCAAAAAAAGTAGAATTTGATAGAGAATGCATTGAATTTGCAAGTCAATCTGAGGTGGTCTACTGACATTTAGCAATATTAAGTCATCCGATTCACATATATGAGATGCTTTTTATTTATTTAGATCTTCCTCAATTATTTTCAAAGGTGTTTTACAGTTTTCAGTGTACAAGTTTTGCATTTGCTTTGATAAATTTATTTTTAAGCATTTTATTCTTTGTGATGCTCTGGCAAACAGAATTGTTTTCTTAATTTTCTTTTTTGAGTGTTCATAGCTACAATTAGAAATACAATTGATATTTTACATTTATTTTGTATCCTGAAACCTTGCTAAACTTCAGAATTTGGTAAGTTTTTAGACGTTATTGCCAGATGAGCTATCAGAGCTCCAGCATCAAAGTGTTCCGCTCACTGGTCGTATGGTAGTAAGAAGAATTTGCTGTCAACAGTATAGCTTTGAAAAGGAAATTTTTATTAGATAGAAATATTGCTGCCAAATTTTACAGCAGGGTGCCTCAACAAGAGAGAGCTGAGCCCACAGTGGATTTTTCCTTAGGGATATTTATAGACCTTAAAGTGGGATTTTAAGGGTAATTTGAACCACATTAGCCACATTGGTCATTTTGGTGCCTTAATGTCAGCAAGGATTGCACAATGAGTTTTGATATACATGCATTCCAGAGATGCATAGAAATTCTAATTACTTACAAATTTGGGGAAAAGACCCTGGAACCAGATGCTTGCTTTAGATGATAGGAAAGGCTAATTACTTCTGAATTCCTTAGATAAGGAGTTTTGCCTCTGGATGGTCTGCTTGATGTCCACCAAGTGATCTTTGCTGTCAATTATTATTTTTTGCTCCTTGTTCCTTTCCTCTTCTGGAATTTCCATTATGCAAAAATTGGTATTCTTGATATAGTACCATTGTTCTTGAGGCTAGGTTAATTTTTTTATTATATTTTTATTTCTCTTTCTCTACCTGGATGATCATATCTCACCTATCCTTAAGTTTTCTTATTTTAGGACAAGTCAGCTGTTTTTGTCCTGCTAGTGAATATCTCATTCCAATTACTGTAATTTTTGACTCTGTAGTTTTTAATTTTGTTTATAATTGCTCTGTCTTTACTAACATTTTCTGTTTGACAAAACACAATTCTTGCTTTTTTTTTTTAGTTCATGAGAAATAGTTTATTACTCGGAACATATTTATAAAAGATGAAATAAAATCCTTTTAAAAGCAAATGCATGAAAAATACAACAGACAAACCAACCAACCAACTCAGTGACAACAAAACAGGTCTACCCTGGAGTCATACTCTAATTTTTTCTATTTTCCACCCTTTCTGATCCTTTATCCCACTTTCTTTTTCTTCCTCTTCCTTCTCCCTCTTCTTTGTCAAATAGAGGATTGAGTTATTATCACTGATCCACATAAAGTCCCTCTCTCATTTATTTTAACTCCCACCCCCCATTTTTATTCCCCGACTTCCCATGTGCAACCTTCCTAATATGTTTGATACGCATCTTTTTGTTTGTATGTATTTTTAGAAAATGTTTGTTTTTGTGTGCAAAAAAAATTAATAAAAGCACAAGTCTGGAGCCAAAAAAAAAAAAATCTAGAAAAAAAAATAAAAAAAATAAAAGCAAATGCAAAACATGAGTTTTCACAGTTTCTTTACTCTTTTTTTCTTTGTATCTACCACACTTTTCTGATTCTCTGAATACCTCAATTTTTTTTCTAAAAATTTAACGTTTAATATAATGCAGCTATTATAGAAGTTAAGATTTTTCTTCCTCTGCAGATTTTGCTACATTATTTTTTATTTTTTTTTTAATGTTTGTGGGTACATAATAGGTGTAGATATTTATGGGGTATATGGGATATTTTGATCCAGGCATATGGTGTGTAATAATAACATCAGGGTAAATCAGGTATTCATCACCTCAAGCATTTATCCTTTGTGTTACAAACAATCCAATTATACACTTTTAGTTATTTTAAAATGTATGATTACATTTCCATTGACTATAGTCACCCTGTTATATTCTCAAATACTGAATATTATTCATTCTTTCTGACTATATTTTTTGGTACCATTGACTATTTTCACTTCCCCTCCAATGCCCCACTACCCTTCCCAGCCTCTGGTAACCAACATTCTACTCTCTATCTCTGTTAGTTCAGTTGTTTTAATTTTTAGCTCCCACAAGGAAGTGAGAACATGAGAAGTTTGTTTTTCTGTGATGGGCTTATTTCACTTAACATAATGACCTCCAGTTCTATCCATTTTGTTGCAAATGATAGACTCATTCTTTTTTATGACTAAATACTACTTCATTGTGTATATGTACCACATTTTCTTTTTTTTTAATTTTATTATTATTATACTTTAAGTTTTAGGGTACATGTGCACAATGTGCAGGTTTGTTACATATGCATACATGTGCCATGTTGGTGTGCTGTACCCATTAACTCATCATTTAGCATTAGGTACATGTCCTAATATACCTCATTATATTAGGTATATTATATACCCCCTCCCCCCACCCTACAACAGTCCCCGGAGTGTGGTGTTCCCCTTCCTGTGTCCATGTGTTCTCATTGTTCAATTCCCACCTATGAGTGAGAACATGTGGTATTTGGTTTTTTGTCCTTGCGATAGTTTGCTGAGAATGATGGTTTCCAGCTTCATCCATGTCCCTACAAAGGACATGAACTCATCATTTTTCATGGCTGCATATTATTCCATAGTGTATATGTGCCACATTTTCTTAATCCAGTCTATTGTTGTTGGACATCTGGGTTGGTTCCAAGTCTTTGCTATTCACAATTTGCTATTGTGAATAGTGCCACAATAAACATACGTGTGCATGTGTCTTTATAGCATCATGATTTATAATCCTTTGGGTATATACCCAGTAATGGGATGGCTGGGTCAAATAGTATTTCTAGTTCTAGATCCCTGAGGAATCGCCACACTGACTTCCACAATGGTTGAACTAGTTTATAGTCCCACCAACAGTGTAAAAGTGTTCCTATTTCTCCACATCCTCTCCAGCACCTGTTGTTCCCTGATTTTTTAATGATTGCCATTCTAACTGGTGTGAGATGGTATCTCATTGTGGTTTTGATTTGCATTTCTCTGATTGCCAGTGATGATGAGCATTTTTTCATGTGTTTTTGGCTGCATAAATGTCTTCTTTTGAGAAATGTCTGTTCATGTCCTTCGCCCACTTTTTGATGGGGTTGTTTGTTTTTTCCTTGTAAATTTGTTTGAGTTCATTGTAGATTCTTGATATTAGCCCTTTGTCAGATGAGTAGTTTGTGAAAATTTTCTCCCATTTCGTAGGTTGCCTGTTCACTCTGATGGTAGTTTCTTTTGCTGTGCAGAAGCTCTTTAGTTTAATGAGATCCCATTTGTCAATTTTGGCTTTTGTTGCCATTGTTTTTGTTGTTTTAGACATGAAGTCCTTGCCCATGCCTATGTCCTGAATGGTATTACCTAGGTTTTCTTCTAGGGTTTTTATGGTTTTAGGTCTAACATTTAAGTCTTTAATCCATCTTGAATTAATTTTTGTATAAGGTGTAAGGAAGGGATCCAGTTTCAGCTTTCTACATATGGCTAGCCAGTTTTCCCAGCACCATTTATTAAATAGGGAATCCTTTCCCCATTTCTTGTTTTTGTCAGGTTTGTCAAAGATCAGGTAGTTGTAGATATGTGGCATTATTTCTGAGGGCTCTGTTCTGTTCCATTGATCTGTATCTCTGTTTTGGTACCAGTACCATGCTGTTTTGGTTACTGTAGCCTTGTAGTATAGTTTGAAGTCAGGTAGCCTGATGCCTCCAGCTTTGTTCTTTTGGCTTAGGTTTGACTTGGCGATGCGGGCTCTTTTTTGGTTCCATATGAACTGGAAAGTAGTTTTTTCCAATTCTGTGAAGAAAGTCATTGGTAGCTTGATGGGGATGGCATTGAATCTATAAATTACCTTGGGCAGTATGGCCATTTTCACAATATTGATTCTTCCTACCCATGAGCATGGAATGTTCTCCCATTTGTTTGTATCCTCTTTTATTTCATTGAGCAGTGGTTTGTAGTTCTCCTTGAAGAAGTCCTTCACATCCCTTGTAAGTTGGATTCCTAGGTATTTTATTCTCTTTGAAGCAATTGTGAATGGGAGTTCACTCATGATTTGGCTCTCTGTTTCTCTGTTATTGGTGTATAAGAATGCTTGTGATTTTTGTACATTGATTTTGTATCCTGAGACTTTGCTGAAATTGCTTATCAGCTTAAGGAGATTTTGGGCTGAGACAATGGGGTTTTCTAGATATACAATCATGTCATCTGCAAACAGGGACAATTTGACTTCCTCTTTTCCTAATTGAATACCCTTTATTTCCTTCTCCTGCCTGATTGCCCTGGCCAGAGCTTCCAACACTATGTTGAATAGGAGTGGTGAGAGAGGGCATCCCTGTCTTGTGCCAGTTTTCAGAGGGAATGCTTCCAGTTTTTGCCCATTCAGTATGATATTAGCTGTGGGTTTGTCATGTATAGCTCTTATTATTTTGAGATACGTCTCATCATTACCTGATTTATTGAGAGCTTTTAGCATGAAGGGTTGTTGAATTTTGTCAAAGTCGTTTTCTGCATCTATTGAGATAATCATGTGGTTTTTGTCTTTGGTTCTGTTTATATGCTGGATTACATTTATTGATTTGCATATGTTGAACCAGCCTTGCATCCTAGGGATGAAGCCTACTTGATCATGGTGGATAAGCTTTGTGATGTGCTGCTGGATTCAGTTTGCCAGTAGTTTATTGAGGATTTTTGCATCAATGTTCATCAAGGATATTGGTCTAAAATTCTCTCTTTTTTGTTGTGTCTCTGCCAGGCTTTGGTATCAGGATGATGCTGGCCTCATAAAATGAGTTAGGGAGGATTCCCTCTTTTTCTATTGATTGGAATAGTTTCAGAAGGAATGGTACCAGCTCCTCCTCATACCTCTGGTAGAATTTGGCTGTGAATTCATCTGGTCCTGGACTTTTTTTGGTTGGTAAGCTATTGATTATTGCCACAACTTCCGAGCCTGTTATTGGTCTATTCAGAGATTCAACTTCTTCCTGGTTTAGTCTTGGGAGGGTGTATGTGTCGAGGAATTTATCTATTTCTTCTAGATTTTCTAGTTTATTTGCGTAGAGGTGTTTGTAGTATTCTCTGATGGTAGTTTGTATTTCTGTGGGATCGGTGGTGATATCCCCTTTATCATTTTTTATTGCATCTATTTGATTCTTCTCTCTTTTCTTCTTTATTACTCTTGCTGGCGGTCTATCAATTTGTTGATCTTTTCAAAAAACCAGCTCCTGGATTCATTAATTTTTTGAAGGGTTTTTTGTGTCTCTATTTCATTCAGTTCTGATCTGATTTTAGTTATTTCTTGCCTTCTGCTAGCTTTTGCATGTGTTTGCTCTTGCTTTTCTAGTTCTTTTAATTGTGATGTTAGGGTGTCAATTTTGGATCTTTCCTGCTTTCTCTTGTGGGCATTTAGTGCTATAAATTTCCTTCTACACACTGCTTTGAATGTGTCCCAGAGATTCTGGTATGTTGTGTCTTTGTTCTCCTTGGTTTCAAAGAACATCTTTATTTCCGCCTTCATTTTGTTATGCACCCAGTAGTCATTCAGGAGCAGATTGTTCAATTTCCATGTAGTTGAGCAGTTTTGAATGCGTTTCTTAAACCTGAGTTCTAGTTTGATTGCACTGTGGTCTGAGAGACAGTTTGTTATAATTTCTGTTCTTTTACATTTGCTGAGGAGAGCTTTACTTCCAACTATGTGGTCAATTTTGGAATAGGTGTGGTGTGGTGCTGAAAAAAATGTGTATTCTGGTGATCTGGGGTGGAGAGTTCTTTAGATATCTATTAGGTCTGCTTGGTGCAGAGCTGAGTTCAATTCCTGGGTATCCTTGTTAACTTTCTGTCTCATTGACCTGTCTAATGTTAACAGTGGGGTGTTAAAGTCTCCCATTATTATTGTGTGGGAGTCTAAGTCTCTTTGTAGGTCACTCAGGACTTGCTTTATGAATCTGGGTGCTCCTGTATTGAGTGCATATATATTTAGGATAGTTAGCTCTTCTTGTTGAATTGATCCCTTTATCATTATGTAATGGCCTTCTTTGTCTCTTTTGATCTTTGTTGGTTTAAAGTCTGTTTTATCAGACACTAGGATTGCAACCCCTGCCTTTTTTTGTTTTCCATTTGCTTGATAGATCTTCCTCCATCCCTTTATCTTGAGCCTGTGTGTGTCTCTGCACGTGAGATGGGTTTCCTGAATACAGGACACTAATGGGTCTTGACTCTTTATCCAAGTTGCCAGACTGTGTCTTTTAATTGGAGCATTTGGCCCATTTACATTTAAAGTTAATATTGTTATGTGTGAATTTGGTCCTGTCATTATGATGTCAGCTGGTTATTTTGCTCGTTAGTTAATGCAGTTTCTTCCTAGCCTTGATGGTCCTTACATTTTGTCATGTTTTTGCTGTGGCTGGTACTGGTTGTTTGTTTCCAAGTTTAGTGCTTCCTTCAGGAGCTCTTTTAGGGCAGGCCTGGTGGTGACAAAATCTCTCAGCATTTGCTTGTCTGTAAAGTATTTTATTTATCCTTCACTTATGAAGCTTAGTTAGGCTGGATATGAAATTCTGGGTTGAAAATTCTTTTCTTTAAGAATGTTGAATATGGGCCCCCACTCTCTTCTGGCTTGTAGAGTTTCTGCCGAGAGATCTGCTGTTAGTCTGATGGGCTTCCCTTTGTGGGTAACCCAACCTTTCTCTCTGGCTGCCCTTAACATTTTTTCCTTCATTTCAACTTTGGTGAATCTGACAATTATGTGTCTTGGAGTTGCTCTTCTCAAGGAGTATCTTTGTGGCATTCTCTGTACTTCCTGAATCTGAATGTTGGCCTGCCTTGCTAGATTGGGGAACTTCTCCTGGATGATATCCTGCAGAGTGTTTTCCAACTTGTTTCCATTCTCCTTGTCACTTTCAGGTACACCAATCAGACGTAGATTTTGTCTTTTCTCATAGTCCCATATTTCTTGGAGGGTTTCTTCCTTTCTTTTTATTCTTTTTTCTCTAAAGTTCCCTTCTCGCTTCATTTCATTCATTTCATCTTCCATCACTGATACCCTTTCTTCCAGTTGTTCACATCGGCTCCTGAGGCTTCTGCATTCTTCACATAGTTCTCGAGCCTTGGCTTTCAGCTCCATCAGGTCCTTTAAGGACTTCTCTGCATTGGTTATTCTAGTTACCCATTTGTCTAATTCTTTTTCAAAGTTTTTAACCTCTTTGTCATTGGTTTGAATTTCCTCCTGTAGCTCGGAGTAGTTTGATTGTCTGAAACCTTCTTCTCTCAACTCGTCAAAGTCATTCTCCATCCAGCTTTGTTTTGTTGCTGGCGAGGAGCTGCGTTCCTTTGGAGGAAGAGAGGCACTCTGCTTTTTAGAGTTTCCAGTTTTTCTGCTTTGTTTTTTCCCCATCTTTGTGGTTTTATGTACTTTTGGTCTTTGATGATGGTGACGTACAGATGGGTTTTTGGTGTGGATGTCCTTTCTGTTTGTTAGTTTTCCTTCTAACAGACAGGACCCTCAGCTGCAGGTCTGTTGGAGTTTGCTAGAGGTCCACTCCAGACCCTTTTTGTCTGGGTATCAGCGCGGTGTCTGCAGAACAGTGGTGGCTGTAGAACAGTGGTTACTGGTGACCTGCAAATGCCACTGCCTGATCATTCCTTTGGAAGTTTTGTCTCAGAGGAGTTCCCAGCCGTGTGAGGTGTCAGTCTGCCCCTACTGGGGGGTGCCTCCCAGTTAGACTGCTCGGGGTCATGGACCCACTTGTGGAGGCAGTCTGCCTGTTCTCAGATCTCGAGCTGCATGCTGGGAGAACCACTACTCTCTTCAAAGCTGTCAGACAGGGACATTTAAGTCTGCAGAGGTTACTGCTGTCTTTTTGTTTGTCTGTGCCCTGCCCCCAGAGGTGGAGCCTACAGAGGCAGGCAGGCCTCCTTGAGCTGTGGTGGGCTCCACCCAGTTCGAGTTTCCAAGCTGCTTTGTTTACCTAATCAAGCCTGGGCAATGGCAGGCGCCCCTCTCCCAGCCTCGCTGCCGCCTTGCAGTTTGATCTCAGACTGCTGTGCTAGCAATCAGCGAGACTCCATGGGCATAGGACCTCTGAGCCAGGTGTGGGATATAATCTCCTGGTGTGCCGTTTTTTAAGCCTGTTGGAAAAGCGCAGTCTTAGGGTGGGAGTGACCCGATTTTCCAGGTGACGTCTGTCACCCCTTTCTTTGACTAGGAAAGGGAAATCCCTGACCCCTTGCACTTCCGGAGTGAGGCAATGCCTCTCCCTGCTTTTGCTCGTGCATGGTGCGCTGCACCCACTGTCCTGCACCCACTCTCTGACACTCCCTAGTGAGATGAACCTGGTACCTCTGACGGAAATGCAGAAATAACCCATCTTCTGGGTCGCTCACGCTGGGAGCTGTAGACCAGAGCTGTTCCTATTTGGCCATCTTGGCTCCACCTATCTGTACCATGTTTTCTTTATCCATTCATCTGTTGATGGACACTTAGATTGCTTCCAAATCTTGGCTGTTGTGAATGGTGCTGCAATAAATATGAGAGTGTATCTCTTCAGTATACTGATCTAGCAGTGGGATTACTGGATCATATAGTAGCTCTATTTTTAGTTTTTTGAGGAACTTCCAAATTATTCTCTATAGTGTTTGTACTAATTTACACTCCTACCATCAGTGTATAAGGGTTCCCTTTTCTCCACATCCTTGCTAGCATTTGTTATTGTCTGATTGTTGGATAAAAGTCTTTTTAACTGGGATTAGATATCTCATTGTAGTTTTCATTTGCATTTCCCTGATGATCAATGATGTTGGGCACCTCTTTATAGGCCTGTTTGCTATTTGTGTGTCTTTTTTGAGAAATGTCTATTTCGATCTTTTGCCCACTTATTAATCATATTGTTATATTTTTTTCTTATAGAGTTGTTTGAGTTCCTTATGTATTCTGATTATTAATTTCTTGTCAGATGGATAGTTTGCAAGCATTTTCTCCCATTCTGGGGTTTTTGTGTTCATTTTGTTGATTGTTTCCTTTGCAGTGCAGAAGCTTTTTAACATAATGTGATCCCATGTATCCATTTTTGCTTTGATTGTGTGTCCTTGATTGTGGGGTACAACTCAAGATTTTTTTGCCCAGACCATACCCTGGAAAGTTTCCCAAAGTTTTCTTGTAGTAGTTTCATAGCTTGAGGTCTCAGATGAAGGTCTTTAGTCCATTTTGATTTGATTTGTGTATATGGCAAGAGACAGTGGTCAAGTTTCATTATTTTGCATATGCGTATCCAGTTTTCCCACAGCCATTCACTGAAGAGACTATCCTTTCCCCAGTATATGTTCCTGGCACCTTTGTCAAAAATGAGTTTACTGTGTAGGTGTATGAATTTGTTTCTGGGTTCTTTTTTTGTTTCATTGGTCTATGTGTCTGTTTTTATGTCAGTACCGTACAATTTTAGTTACTATAGCTCTCTAGTGTAATTTGAAGTCAGGTAATGTGATTTCTCTACTTCTTTTTGCTGAGGATAACTTTAGCAATTTTAAATCTTTTATGGTTTCATATAAATTTTAGGTTAGTTTTTTTTATTGCTGTGAAGAATATCATTGCTATTTTGATAGGGATTGCATTGAATCTGTAGATTGCTTTTGGTAGTATAGACATACAAACAATGTTGATTCTTTCAACCCATGAACACAGATTATCTTTCCATTTTTGTGTATCCTCTTCAATTTCTTTTATCTATTTGTATAGTTTCATTGAAGATGTAAAATTTCATTGTAGAGGTATTTGATTTTATTTGTAGCTATTGTAAATCGAATTACATTCTTGATTTCCTTTTCATATTGCTTGCCGTTTGTATGTAGAGATGTTTCTTGGAGGCAGGAGATCATTTAGTCTTGTTTTTTCGTCCATTCAGCCACTTTGTCTTTTGATTGGAGCATTTAGTCCATTTACATTCAATGTTATTATCAGTAAGTAAGAACTTACTCCTGCAATGTTGTCATTTGTTATCTGCTTTTTAGTAGTCTTCTCTTTTTTTCCTTCCTTTCTGTTGTCCTTATAATGAAGGTGATTTTCTCCGGTGGGGTATTTTAATTTCCTACTTCTTATTTTTTGTGTATACAGTGTATATTTTTAGATTTGAGATGACCATGAGTCTTGCAAAGAATGTCTTATAACCCATTATTTTAAACTGATACAAATTTAACACTGATTGTATAAACAAACTAACAAGCCAAAAGAAAACTATTAAAAACTCTACACTTTGTCTCCCCACTTTTTAATGTTTTATTGTTTATATTTATATCTAATTGTATGGTTTATCTCTTAAAAATTACTGTAGTTATTATTTTGATCAGTTTATATTTTCATTTTCATACTCAGGATTTGTGTAGTTTACTCACCACAATTACAGTGTGTTTTTTCTAACCCTAATCCTGACCCTAACCCTAATCCTAACCTGAAGCTCACAAGCTTACCAGTGAGCTTGTACTTTCAGACAATTTCTTCTTGCTCATTTATATCCTTTTTTTTCCTCAGATTCAACAACTTCTTTGGTCATTTCCTGTAGGACAGGTATAGTGTTGATGAAATTCCTCAGATTTTGTTTGTCTGGAAAGTCTTTATTTCTCCTTCATGTTTGAAGAATATTTTCACCAGATATATTCTTCTTGGGTGAAAAATTCTTTTCCTTAAGCACTTTAAATATGTTATGACATTCTGTCCTGGCTTGTAAGGATTCCACTAGAATGTCTGCTGCCAGACATATTGGAGCTCCATTGTATATTGTTATTTTTCTTTTATCGTGCTGCTGTTAGGAACCTTTCTTTATCCTTGACTTTTGGGAGTTTTATTATTAAATGCCTTGAGATAAACTTCTTTGGGTTAAATCTGCTAGGTGTTCTGTAACCTTCTTACACTTGAATGTTAATATTTTTCTCTAGGTTTGGGAAGTACTGTGTTATTATCATTTTGAATAAACTTTCTGCCCTGTGTCTCTCTCTACCTCCTCATTAAACCCTATAATACTTAGATTCATCCTTTAGAGGCTATTTTCTAAATCTCATTGGCATGCTTCATTCTTTTTTATTATTTTTTCTTTTATTTTCTCTGACCGTGTATTTCCAGACAGCCTGTCTTGAAGCTCATCAATTTCTTCTGCTTGATCAATTCTGCTATGAAGAGACTGAGATGCATTCTTCAGTATGTCAGTTGCATTTTTGAACTCCAGAATTTATGCTTGATTCTTTTACATTATTTTAATTTCTTTGTCAAATTAATCTGATAGATTTCTGAATTCCTTCTTTCTGTTATCTTGAATTTCTTTGACTTTTCTCAAAATAGCTGTTTTGTATTATCTATCTGAAAGGTCACACATTTCTGTCCCTCCAGGATTGGTACCTAATGACCTAATGCCTTATTTTGTTCATTTGGTGAGGTCACATTTTCCTATGTGGCCTTGATTCTTGTGGATGTTCATCCATGTCTGGTAATTGAAGAGTTAGCTATTTATTGTAGTCTTCAGAGTGTGGGCTATTTGTATGCATTCTTCCTAAGACATCTTTCCAAGTCTTCAAAAGGACTCGGATGTTCTAAGTTTTTCGTCATTGCTGCCCTATCTGCATTAGGGACCACTCCAAGCCCAGTAGTGCTATGATTCTTGCAGACTTGTACGGGTACCACCTTGGTGGTCTTGGGAAATATTCAGAAGAATTATCTGGTTTACCAGGCAGAGACTATTGCTTTTTTCTCTTTATTTTCTCCCAAGCAAATGGAGTTTCTCTCTTTCTTTGTTCTAAACTGCCTGGTGCTGGGAGAGAAGTGACACAAGCACCCCTGTGGCCACCACCACTGGGATTTTGCTGGGTCATACATGAAGTGAGCATAGCATTGAATCTTGCCCAAGGCCCACTGTAATCACTATCTTGCTACAGCCTATGTTTACTGAAGACCCTAGGGCTCTACAGTCAGCAAGTTGCAAATCCAGACACTCTTGTGAATTGCCTGAACAGCAGCAATTTTCTGTGGGCTTCAGGGAGGTCCAGAGTTACTGTGTAGGAGCCAGATCTAGAGGTGAAAACTTAGAAATGTACTAGTGCCCTATTTTACTGTGGCTGTGCTAACACAGAAACCACAAAACAAAGTCTTTGCCACTCTTCCCTGTCCATTTTCCATCATGTCCACCACAACCAAGGTCCATGGTGACTAGTGCCAGCATATGACCGATGTTCACTTTTAATGCCCAAGGACTCTTTAGTCAGCTCATGTTGAATGCTTCCAGGCCTGAGACTCAGCCTTCATAGCCATAAACTCCCTTCTGGCCCACAGTAGGTCCAGAAATGACTTCCAAGAGCCAAGGCCTGCAATCAGAAACCCCAAGAGCCCACTTGGTTCTCTTCCCCACTGTGGCTGAGCTGGTACCTAAGCTGTAAGATAAAGTCTCTTTCACTCTTCCCTCTGCTTTTCTGACTCAGAACACATCTCTCTCCTTTGTCACCACAGCTGTGAATGTGCTAGGTCACAACTGAAGCCTGCACATCTTAGAATCTCAACCAAGGCCTCTGGCATGCGCCACCTGGTTACTGCTGCTGATTTTTCAGGGCCCAAAGACCCCTTAGTCAGCAGTTGATGAATCCTGCCAGGACTGGGTCCTTCCCTTCAAGACAGGGGATTTTCTTCCTGCCCAGGGTGTATCTAGAAATGTCATCTAGGAGCTAGGGCCTAAAACTGTGGCCTCACAACTCTGCCTTGTGCCCTATCCTACTGTGGCTGAGCTGGTATCCAACTTGTAAGTCAAAGTCCTCTGTCCTTTTCTCTCTCCTCTCCTCAAGTTGAAGAAAAACCCCTTTTATACAGCTCTTTCACCTCCTTGGTTACATTTATTCCTAAATATATTATAACTTTCGTAATTATTCTGAATAGCATTGTTGTCTTAGTTGTTTTATTTCAGATGTTAATTCCTAAGTTTATAGAAATGCTATTAATTTTGTTTATTGATTTTTTATTCTGCATCTTTACTGAATTCCCCTATTAGTTTGAACAGTTTTGTAGGCAAACATGAGGCTTTCTAAATATAAGTTTATATTATTTGTAAACAGGGACAATTTTACTTCTTTTCTAATTTCAATGCCTATTGTTCCTTTATTTTCCCTAATTACTCTGGCTCAGATTTGAATACTAAATTGAAAAGAAATGATGCAAATAGGCATCTTTGTCTTTCTCCTGGTTTTGGAGAAAAACTTTCAACTTCAGAGCGTTAAGTATGGTGTCAGCTATGAGCTTGTCATATATTGTGTTGAGCTACATTCTTTCTATATGTAATTTGTTGAGAATTTTCATCATGAAAGAATGTTGGATTTTGTAAAAATGCTCTTTCTGCATATATAACATGATTATATGATATCATAGTAATAGTTATACCAATTTCTAAGATTTTGAGATGAGTTCGAGAAGGTTTGATACTATGATTTGGGTATAATTTGTTCTCATCAAATCTCATGTTAAAATTTGATTCCTAGTTTGATGGTATTGGGAGGTGGGACTTAGTGGAGATTGTTTGGGTCATAGAGGCAAATTCCTCTTCAATGGCCTGATGCTGTTTTCACAGTAGTGTGCGACTTCTTGCTCTCATGAGACTGGATTGGTTCTTGGGAGAATAAATTGATTCCTCTGAGAGACTGAATTGTTATAAAGCCAGGATGTCCCATGGATTTTCCCCCTCTTCGCAAATCCTTGCTTCCCCATTGACCTTCTTCACTGCATTCGGATGCAGCACAAGAGCCCTTGCCAGAAGCAAGAAGATCCCAGTCCCGAGCTTTTTTACAACAACAGTTGTAATACATTTATAAATACTCGATGAGCATGGATATAAATGGTCCCAGTGCAGGCCATGCAACACACAGTGTACACAGCTTGTATGAGGATGCTGCCTATTTGCTGATGTTGGAACCTCTCTTTCTACACTCCATATATCTTATCTTCCCTATCCTTTTATATTTTCTATGCCATTGTCCTTTCTCCCTGGTTTCACAGATTTTTTTCTGTCTAGTCTGAACATCTTTCTCTCTAATTTATTCTTTATTTTACGTTTTCTGCTATTTATTCCTTTATTTTTGCTATCAGTTTATAATCTTCACTCTTCCTTCTTCCATATGTTTCTTTTTATGACTTCCTCTTCTTGCTTCATATTACTAATGTCTTATATTACCTTATGGGAGGTATTATTATAATAATTATGTTAACTTCTAGATTTTTCTATTCTAGTTATTCTGGTTCATGTTGTACCTGTAACTTGATTGACGTCTTTCTTTTTCAGAGTAGAAATTATGATATGTCTAGTTATTTTAGCAAGTAAGTTACATGGCTGACAGTATCACTTCTCCTGTCTGGTAATATGTAATGGAAAATATTTAGATCATATGAAACTTTGAAGATCTTTGAATGGGTTGAGGCAGAAGACATAGAAAACTACTCATAGTCACTATTGGCTGTTAATATTCCACCAGACAACCACTCTACTCATTAAACACTTACAAGGAAGCTGAAGTTGGAAAAGATACTCTCTGAACTCCAGTATAATATACCACTGGTCTTTTGTTGTTGTTGTTTTGTTTATTTTTTTGAGATGGAATCTTGCTCTGTTGCCCAGGCTGGAGTGCAGTGGTGCAATCTCGGCTCACAGCAACCTTCGCCTCCTGGGTTCAAGTGATTCTCCTGTCTCAGCCTCCCAAGTAGCTGGGATTAGAGGTGCCCACCAACATGCCAGGCTGATTTTTATATTTTGAGTAGAGATGGGGTTCCTCCATGTTGACCAGGCTTGTCTGGAACTCCTGACCTCAGGTGATCCACCCTCCTCAGCCTCCCAAAGTGCTGGGATTACAGGTGTGAGCCACTGCACCCGGTCAATGTACCACTGTTTTTATTAAATGACATTCACATTGTGTTTTGATTCAAAGCCTTTTATCTTTATATAGTATCTGAATAATTACACTCTTTACACTTACTATTTATTATTCAAATGATAACACACATTGTACATTTCATTTATTGTTTTCAGGAAAGAAAGTATTGTATACTCAAATGGATCTTAAACCCTTAAGTATTTAGTCAGCACCCTGCCTTATGCTTTATTTTTATCAGTTATTCCGTATACTTTTAGAGTAGGTGTTAAATGAATAGTTATTCATTGTTAAAGTATGTAATTAATTGGAAAACTGAATTTACTAACCATGTTGAATATTTAGGACTATATTCTACATAATACTATCTTATCTTTCAGTTGGTTATAACCTTTACCTGCATTTAATTATTATTATCATGACCATTTATAGCACTATTAGAATAAAACATATTATTTAAATATGTGAAGAAAATGTAAGATATTGCTGGAGGCATGTCACCTCTAATTCAGCACTGTTTAATGAAAGGTTATAACTAGGTAGCTATGCATTATCTAGTGCTCTGAGCATTTCATCAGCAGAATATATTATTTGCATACTAATGAAGATACATGCTCTGGGACAGGCATTAGATCACTTTTTCACATTTGCTTTCTTTTTCTACAGACTTCTAGCCCAGGCTTCCTACATAAATATCTGCATTTCATAATGAAGGATAGGAACTATTTATGCATTGAATTCCTCCCAATAATACTTTACCATCTCGATTTTAAGTAATGGGTTATTTTGTCTTTTAAATAATCAGGTTATAATAGTTTCTAAAATATATATTGATTACAATATTACAGTTGAATTGTTGAATTGAGTATTTCAATTGAAATATTGAATTGAAAATTACAATTTTCAAAGCCTCTGCAAACAAGGAAATGCAAAAGCAATCCTACAAATTGTCTACTGAGAAACATGGAAATAATACAAATAATACTAATGCATTCTAATTTGTACAATTAAACAATTCTGAAATGTGTTCTTGGTGATTTGAGGATTAAAGGACTGAACTCCCAAACAATCATTTGAAGGAATCAAGTTCAGTGGGGGCTTTTAAAAATTAGGGAAAACTGCCAAAGATATTAAAGGTTCTTGACAAATTAGAATGGCTGCTATTTGTTTTCTCCAAAATCAGCTCTGGAGAAAATACAAAAGTCACAGGTGAGTTTGGATATAAGAAATGAAATAAAAATTATGAAAAATGCATAGGGGTTACAAAAACAGTTTATAAACTATGAACTCATTGAATGGGAGATTGTATTGCCTTTGGAAGAGAATACATTGGGGAAAGATTTAAGCTCTACTTTTGTCATACCCTTAAATTATTTGAGAAAACTTTAACTAACTTACCACAATAGAAATGACTAGCATCAGTCAGGCTCCTTAGTGTGAGTGAGATAATGCCATTGGGTTTTTATGAGCACAGGAATTTGTCTGGCTTCTTTGGAAAAATTTCAGAGCAATGTGTAAACAGCTATCTGCTACCTTCTCTGCAGTGACATAACTGTACTTTGGCCTGTATTGAGTATAATCTATGGAAATGTAGTAAACATGGATTTGCAACCTCTGTTGAACATAGATTCAAATATTATTTTACTTTTTACTAGTTCTGTAACCTGGGCAAGTTAGTTAAACTCTAATACTTGTGTTACAATGTCTATGATAGCATTAGCTTATATTGCACAATTGTTTGACACTGTGTTTTAATTCAGTTCCATGACTCTCTTTAAAGAAAAGTAAAGGGGTGTGAAGAGTAGAGCTTAGATGCTCAAGTCCTGTTGATACCTTCTATGAATGCTCAGGTCCTGTTGATACCTTCTATGAATGTCCTGGTTATAGCCTTTCTACTGACCTCTACCCAGTTCCTACAGACACTGAAGGCCCAAAGATGCCTACATTGCTTAGTGGAGTTTTGCAAAATGAAGGACAACTCCCTTTGTAAGAATATTTTATTTGAAACGTACTTAAAGCTTAAGCAAAACTACCTCTGTTACAAAGTCTGAATGGGATTTTAGTGAAAATCTCTTAGTCTTGTGACTTAGATGTGTATCCAAAGGGGCCTCAGCTGAGAGACATGTCCAAAAAATGATCACTTTGTTATACTCAGAGTTTCATCTCTCATCTAATGATTAGGGTCCTTCATGGGGCTGGAACATTTTATCTAGTTTTTCTTCTATAATGAATTATCTCCCTGACTAGTCCTCAGTCCCTAATGTGAAGACCATATCATTTAGTTGTATAAACATGCTCTAAATTTTATGATGGTCAGTGAAATTTTTATATTATTTCTGACTTTTCTCTGTAATACATACTGGGAAAATGAATATCTCCATTTTGAAGGCTTTTTGCTTACAATTGTTTATTGCTTTAGGATCACTTCCCAGAAAGGGTATTACTTTTTCAAATAATATGAATATATTTATGATTTCCGATGAACTGTTTAGAAAAAAAAACAGTGTGAATAAATTCATAGTTCCTCTAAAAGTGTAAGAATTGAGCCAATTCCACTGTGCATGTACCATCACTGGGAATATTAAACAAAAGAAGAAAAATTATAGCAAAATGCAATTTAGCATTATGAAAATAAGTTTGAAAAAAGATAATATGAATGATTTCTACAAAAACATAAAATATTATCTTAAAGCAAGAAAAATGTAACTATACCAATAAACTTAAAATACATTGGATTTTTGTCAAAAAATTACAATACAAAAGGCAGTAATCCTAGAACATTATAAGATGAATTATTTCAAATACATAATGATCATGCTAAAATCTGATGCATATCATATAATTTAAAAAAATAAACCAATAGCAATAAATTAAAACTACTTCTACTAGAAACAATTAGTATTCACAATTATCACCAATATCCAGAAAAAAATTAGCATAAAATTTTATTCATAAGAATAATGGGAAATATAAGCCATTATGACATTGATTTACATACAAAGGACACTCAGAATTAATTTGAGGAAAATAGGCAATTAAGTTAGTATTACATATTTAGGGATATCCAATAAATATAGCAATTATTTTTATGGCAATGGTGGAGATGGAGAAGCCTGTCACAATTCAGGTGAATAAGGAATATGTAAGATCAGTAATATAGAAGTAAAATAGAAGATCAATGTGAACTAACTTGTCTTTTCAGCTATTAAAACATATTAAACATCAACAAAATTGGTGCCTAAGTAGAAAGATTAATGTAAATATCAAATAAAATTAAAAAAATAAATTAATGCATGACAACATGACATCCCAATTCTGTATTTAAAAAGATCAACAAAACAAAAAGAAACGATAAATAGTGTTGAAATAAGCTTATAGCCATCTGGACAACCACATTTAGAATTTTACTCATGTCATATACTACCGTAAGTTCAAAATGAATCAAGAATTGTAACTAAAACCATTAAAAAAACACAAGTTACAAAAAAAGTTGAGTAATACTTTCAAATATAATATACTATAAATTAAATAAACCATTTACAAAAATGACTCAAAATTATATATTATAAAAATAACATGCAAACACACATGCATACTTTAAAACTAAAGAATAAATTGTATATAAAAGAAAACTAGGAATAGTACTTCCAGTTTGTATCAGGGATAAGCTCCATAACATTTAAATCTCTATAATATATAAAAAGCTTTGATAATAAACGATCTATAAGAAAAGAATATCAACCTTGTACAAAAATAGATCAAGTCACATGATACAGATGAATAATTTAAAACGATCTTTAAACATAGGGAAACATAACCATATATATTAAAAGAAACACAAAGTAAAATTACAGTGATATCGCTTTCATTAAAAATTGCCAGAATTTAATAGTTTGACCACACTTTCTTGGCAAGGATGTAGGGAAACCAGCATACAAAACGTTATTTGTGGCAATAAAATCTGTTGTTATACCTACCGAAATTTTAGATATGTAAAGACATTGACCTAGCAATTCTATTTCTATAAACTTATTGTATATTTAAGCAGTTTCTTAGCATTATTTATTAGGCTTATTTGTAATTGAAAATTGCTCTGAACAAGTGATATATTCAGCAATAGATATGACCATAAAGTGGAATAGCTAGACAAAGGTTCAAAAAGGATGAGAACATATTTTAAGGTAAATCTGAATCAAAAATTCTAAATCTAAATATTAAAAATTATTAGAAATTACAAATGCATGCAAATAAATACAAATAAATCAGATAAGAAAATGAAGGTAGAATTTAATACTGTAAATATATGCATGATTCAAAAGTGAAGACATTTTTTGAAACTCTGTTTAACCAAGAAAGCCAGTGATTTCTATAGATAGATTTACATTAAGATTATAAAAATTAAAAAATAATGACACTTTCCCAAAATAAATTAGTTGAACATAGAAGAAAGTCAAGAAAGTGCTTGAAAATAGATATTGGGAATATAATCAAGGTAGCTTTCCAAATTTGGTAATAAGAACAGAATATTCAATAAATGTAGCCTGGGTGCAGTGGTGGCTCATGCCTTTAGTTTCAATACTTTGGGAGTCTGAGGTGATAAATCAGATATAGTGATATGTGCTTGTGGTCCCAATTATTCAAGAGGCAGAGGTGGGAGGATCACTTAAGCCAAGAAGATCGAGGCTGCAGTGAGCTATGATTATGCCACTGAACTCTAGCCTTGGTGACAGAGCAAGACTCTGTCTCAAAGAAAAAAAAAAAAGTATAAAAAAAGTAATAAATTGATAACTATACCTTTATCTCATACTCCTATTAAATAAAGAATATTTTTTCATAGTGGTAGTAATAAAATAAAGTTAATATTTGTTGGCCATTGCTACATGCTAAATATATTCCCTAAATTACCTTACTAATACCCAAATATCTATGGGTTTATAAAGCTCTTTTGCAAATCAAATTGATATTCAAACATTCAAATAGTTAAACTATGAAAGTTTAAAAGTGCCAGTGAAAAAGGGCACAATGTTGCTTGATTTAAAAAACATTTTATTTATAGTACCACTAAGGCTCACTTGGCATATAAATGGAGTAAAAATGATTGTGTGTGTGTGTGTGTGTGTTTCTTTTGTTATTTCTGTATGTGATGGATTCTTTTCATCACTGACTTCACGATAAAGAGATGTGGGCAATTTACCTGGCCACCATCTTTAAGACAGATAGTTAACAGCAGCACTTTCTCCAAAACATTAAACAAAATTCCAAGGTTAGGGCCTGATTGGTTCTTTTTATGGCACTTACTAATCAACAGAGTTATCATTATGGCCTCGAAATGGTTATACCGATGAAGTTAAGTCTCAGCCACATGCTACAACTTACATGTAGCTGGATAGTGATGGGAAAAAATAGGGGTACTGTAACCCAGAATAAAGGAAAGCTGACTCTATCAGAGGAAAAACAAACAAATAATCATGCCAAATATGTGTGACAACTCAAGTATAAACATCACAATATTAAGAATATTCTTAAATCACTGTGATATTAACTAACACCCCTCCAAAAATATCAGTTAAGAAAATAATACGAATGTTTCTGCTAAAAAAAAAAAAAAAAATCTAAAATGCCAACGTAAGGGGTGGGGTGAGGCATGGGCTCTTTAGTAGTGACAAATGGAATGGCTAAGTAAACTAAAAAGTGATAGAAATTTAGGCCTATAAATTGATCTGTAATACTTTGATCTTCTTGAAATATAGTATTCTTGATGATAAGAGAAAGCAAAATGGGTACTTTTTGATGCTACTAGAAGTGTAAAATAATACCTATACATCTATACATATATCAATAATATTAATATCTATGTTTTACTCATATGTGTAAAAAAGGAAGGTGTAAAATCACACAAAAAGGAATGCTAGGATTGACAACAGTGACGTAATCTGTCGACCTCCAGTAAAATAATACCTATACATCTATACATATATCAATAATATTAATATCTATGCACAGGCACCAATACATGCATAAGTATATGGATATATGCATGTGTGGGAGTGTGTAGCTAGGAAAAATTTGATATGTCTTTGAAGACCAAAAAATCTTATCTACCATGGTTTTTAAAAACTTTTTTTTAAACTTTAGATACAGGGAGTACATGTGCAGTTTTGTTACTTACGTATATTGCTCTCAGGCAGTCAGCAGAGTACGCAATATGTAGTTTTTTGACCCATAATCGCCTATCTCCCTCCTCCCTCTAGTAGTCTGCAGTGTGTATTATTCCCATGTTTATGTTCATGGGTGCTCAGTGTTTAGCTCCAACTTTTAAGTGAGAACATGCAGTATTTGGTTTTCTGTTCCTGCATTAATTTCTTAGGATTGTAGCCTCCAGCCCCATCTATGTTTCTACATAGGACATGACTGCATCCCTTTTTTGGCTATGTAGTATTTCATGATGTGTATATACCACAGTTTCTTTATTTAATCCCTCATTGCTGGGTAACTATGTTGATTTCATGTATTTGTTATTGTGAATAGCATGGCAATGACTATCGAGTGTTTGTCTTTGTGGTAAAATAATCTATTTTCCTTTGGGTTTATACCCAGTAATAATATTGCTGTGTCACATGGTAGCTCTGTTTTTAGTTCTTTGAGAAATCTCCTAACTTCTTTCCACAGTGGCTGGACTAGTTTACATTCCCACCAGCAGTGTATAAGTGTCCCCTTTTCTCCACAGCTTTGCCAGCGTGTGCTATTTTTTGACTTTTAATAGCAGCCATTCTGACTGATGTGAGATGGTATCTCATTATGGTTTTGATTTTCATTTCTCTGATGATTAGTAATGATGAACATTTTTCCATATGTTTACTAGTTGCTTGTATGTCTTTTGAGAAGTGTCTGTTCATGCCCTTTGTTCACTTTTAAATGGGATTATTTGTTTCTTAATTGTTGATTTGTTTAAGTTCATTGAAGATTCTGGTTATTAGACCTCTGTCAGATGCTTAGTTTGCAAGTATTGATTGAGAGAGAAAGAATATTGATTTGATAAATATATACATATATAATAATTATGGAATTTACTTCTATTTATAAAATATCTAGTAATTTCATTCTACAATTGAGAAAACAGTGGGAAAATCTCCAACTGGACTATAGAAAGATATTAGACAGTGAGGTCAGAGTTAACTCCAGAAGAGAAGTCCTGTTAAGAGTGTCCATAGTCAAGGGATTTTGATTGTTTGAAGTCCATCAGGATTCATTTTTACCATTACAGACATAGGGTCAGGTTAGCAGGCTTATTAAATCTAAGCACAAATATGATGGTGGATATGACTTTTATTATGCTTCCTGTAAATGTCATGAGTATCACACCCTCTGTTGCAAGATTGAAGCTGACTTTGGGGCCAATCAACTGACTCATATGTGTAAAAAAGGAAGGTGTAAAATCACACAAAAAGGAATGCTAGGATTGACAACAGTGACGTAATCTGTCGACCTCCAGTAATAAGACCAAAAACTTAGGATGAGTTCCATATTCTGATACTAACACTCTGGTCGCTTTAGCAATACACTTAACCTCTGAAGTATTCACGAAACTATTACATTTTTTAATTGTATACTACTTTTATTTCAAAATCACTCTTTTTCTCTCGAGCTCTCTCTCAGTCTCTTCCCATGTATGTATACATGTTTTGTGTGTTTTATTGGTTTGTGTGTGAATGTGTGTATATATATATATATATAATATATATGATCAAATGGAAATTGGAATTCATGTATATTAAAATATAGTTTGAGATTTAACAACTGCCGTCTATTCATTTTGTGTATTTTGTATCACACAGAAATGATTCATGACTAGTTTCCACTAATTTTACAACTGTATTTTCACAAGCAGTTTTCATAATATTTCTTGCTCACAATGTATAAATGAGTCAAACATTCTATAGTGATATTAGAAAAAACAAAGATCATTAGCCTGGTTTAAAAGATGATTTAAACTATATCTATCTGGTTTAAAATATATCTATCACTGACATGAGAAATACTCCAGCAACATATTATTTTCTATTACAATAGTAACAGTTTTAACTCAATCTTACAAATTAGTTCAGTTCATTAATTTTTTAAAGCTTTATAACATAAAATGTTTAATTAAATTAGGAAATTCCAGTAACTTCCTTTTAGTATTAAATAAAGAAAAAAGCTTTCATATTTAACTGAATTATAGTTGAATATAATTTATTTTTAGTTTTTTTTGTGTGTCAACCTTGGGCAAGCCACCAAATTTATATTGATTACAGGGGTTTATAGGTTCTTATTCATCAGCTAATGCATCTCTGCCTCAGAAGTATTGATATGGTTTTTCTGTGTCTCCACCCAAATTTCATCTTGAATTCCCACGTGTTGTGGGAGGGACCTGGTGGGAGGTAATTGAATCATGAGGTCAGGTCTTTCCCGTGCTGTTCTTGTGATAGCGAATAAGTCTCACGAGATCTGGCTTTATTATAAGGGGGAGTTTCCCTGGCCAATATCTCTCTTTGCTGTCATCTATGTGATATGTGACTTGCTCCTCCTTTCCTGTTGCCATGATTGTGAGGCTTCCCCAGCCATGTGGAACTGTAAGTCATTAAACCTTTTTCTTTTGGAAATTGCCCGGTCTCAGGTATGTCTTTATCAGCAGCATGAAAGTTGACTAATACAAGTATCAACAGGGAAAATATTACAACTGAAATATTTTTGTTTACTGTCTCATCTAAAACCATGGGCAGAGTGAGATTAAACAGAACTTGTGCAATTGTTTTCTAAGAGGGGAAAATGGCAAAGACGTAGTATTCAGATAAAAATAGTTAAAATTAGTTGAAGGAAATAAATGATCACCATAGTGGTGTAGAAGAAAAAGTGAGCTGAATGGTAAAATCTTCAAGAAATGAGGTTGAAAGAACCCAAATTCTGTAGAAGCCTACAATGAAGAGAAGAAGCAGCTTGAATAAGCTTGTTGGCATGAGCTGTAAATGATCTGGAGGTTTAGGACATAAAAAAGGAGGGTAAATATGAAAAGATCAATAAGGAATAAGGAGAATACCTACCCCACCTCCAGGCTCTGTTGAGTATTGACTACAGAAACAAAAATGAAAACAAACAGAAAACAAGCTTCACTATAAAACATCTTCAGAGAAGAGCTGAAAATATAAGTTATTGTACTAATTACTGAAAATGCATGCCAGAGATACAGAGGAAGAGTTCTTGGTTTGGAAAAGAGTAAGGAATTGAGTTAGACTAAGAAATTATAGACCTAAATGGAGATGAGAGTCCATAAAAGAGGGAAAGTAGTGAAAATTTTAGAGGAATTTCACTAAGATATTTTCTCCTCAAGTTAAGGCACAAATTTCAAAAGTTAACAAAAAACGGTGAAAATGAAGGTAGACCTTAGTGAGAATACTTATAATGATGGTTAATGCTTCTATATTTATTTTAAATAAAATGTTTACATTTCTATTATGAATATTTAACTTTTATTTAGTTCTCATTAATTTACAAAGCCCTTCATGTAATCCTTTCTACTTGATCCCCGTAACTCAGAGGTACAAATAAGATAACCTCCACTATTTTCTAAGGTCACTGAGTTAGTGAGTAGACAGCTCAATATTTGAATCTGAGTTTTCTTCTGTTATAAAACTTATTTTCTTTTTTTAAGCATCACCTTTGTGTATAATAAGCCAAGAATCCCTGGCTTATTAAAAAGTACCTCTCAATTTACAACAGAGAAGGTTAACTTACTTTAAAAATCTAATACAACCTCAGTGTTAACATGATTGCATATACTATGAACAACAGCATTTAATAATCATATGATATGCTTTGCTAATGATATGTGCATTTATTATATATTAAAATAAGGACTTGCAGATATATTTAAAAATTACCAAATGTATAGAACTAAATCTATATCAATAAAAATAACAATTATGTGCTGTCTAAATAAGTACAGAGACATCCTGATTAAAAACATCTTCTGGCCTTGAAAATTAAATATAAAGACTGTAAAAGCATACAAGTGGTTATGATGAAGATCACAGTCTTTATACTTAAGTCTTGTTAAATAAAAGCTTAGAATATATAGCAAAATGTTGTTTATGATTGGTGTGAAAAATTGAAAAGGAAATATATAATAGGAAAATATGAAATAACAGTTGTTTGGAGGGTACATTTATGGGTAATTTTCTTTGCCTTTTTAGAAAAGTTTCATAATATTTTTGTCATCATGTTTGAGTTATTTAAGAAAAAGGAATATAAATTTTGATGCTACCATCTTGTTAATTAAGGGTATCTTTGCATGATTGTACCTATTGGATATTTTTCACTTGCATTTGCCATTACTCATTCTCTGAGCTTTTACTTAAAGCTGTGATTTTGAACATAAATCTAGTGCTTGTAGTGATCCTTAACCCCACTCTGCAAATGCAGAAAAGGCTTTTTCTGTTTTACCTCTATTATTAGTTACTAGATTCTGTCAGGCCAGTTATCCCTCTTCTGCCTGTTGAAAAGTGTGTCCAAAGGAGTATGAGTGTTGACCCTTGATTCATGTACATAATTGTGGAGAATAGAGAATGTTTATGATATTAGAGCTGACAACAGCCATTAATCCAAGTAAAAAGAACAAGGACAGCAACCCTCAGGTAAGTTTTATCATAACTCAAGTTGTGTTATTTGTGACATTATCCTTTATATTCACGGATGGTAGATGAATTATTCACAATACAATTAAAAATGCACACTCTTAGTTTTACTTTCTTTAGCAATTTAAATGATCAATGTACAGTATGATTTAACAAGCTCTTTCAAAATCCCTTAAAATGGGCAGTTTGTTAATTATCCCAGGCTACAATTTAAATCAGAAATGAATAAAAATGTATTATAAATAAAGTTCTATACAACTTAAAATATGCAGTCAGTGGGACAATTTAAAATCCTCTGGAAAAGACATCAGTTTTTACTATGAAATGCAAAATATATGAGCTCTAATTAACAAATTTCAATCACTTTCAATAATCAATTAGGAAATTTCCTAATTGCTCATTTTGAGCTATTTAAATATCATTTACTTATCAAGGGTAAGTAACACATTCTGTAGTACTACTAAAAGCAGGATTTATACCTCTTGTGTAATGCTAGGATTTTTCAGGCAATCTTCTTCAGTTTAAGTAGCAACAAACATATCTCACTAAAATAAATACTCTAGTTGATTTATAGAAGTAATACAAGTGAAAGAAAAAGGAATAATTCATGGATCAGGCCAAAATGATCTTGAGCTCAAAGGATTATTTGGGAAAATATATTCATACTGATATATGACATGAAAGCTCTAGAACACATGGCTTCCATCTGCTTGTATTTACTCTTGATGATGTTAAGACACAATCACCATCCAAATTCCTGAATCTCCTGAGTAAAGTGTCTAGTCCATCAATCATGGACATACATGTTTCAAGACAGGTGTCAGACGTTGGGAAAAAGAAACACTGGTGATTTCAGGTAATTGCATTATATTTAATATTATATTGATTATGAAATCAAAAGGAAACTGAACAGCAAGTATACCTTGGTATAAAATATACCAGTCTGAAGCATGAATTATTCTCTTTTCCCTCACTCACATTATTTCTGTAAATCCACTAGAGTATTTGTTTTAGTGAGATTTTTTTTCACCACTTAAACTGAGGTATATAAAATATACTACTCTTTTATGAATAATTTAGAAAAGCCTCTGAATTGCAAAAGAAAGATAAAAAGCCAATATTTAACATGTATTTTTTTTACAAATTTAGAAAACAAAGGGAAAAGGGGTAACATTATTAGGAAACATTTAAGATCACTTAATAAAAATGACATATATTTGTTTTAATTTTCAGTAAAGAAAATAATATCTTTAAGTGAAAATATTGTTTAAGGAAAAGAGACATTATATATTTTGTTTACCTATAAAGATATTTGATATTTTAAAATGTATACTTTTCATTATATTTAGGAATTCTTCTAATGTCAACATATTCAATAATGTACAAGTTGGATTTATTTTCCTATTTATTTTAGTTTTATTAATCACAGCAGAAAAATAGTAGTGACCAGTATATTAAGAATAGTGAGTTTAAATGTAATTATATTATTAATAATTTTGAATATTAAAAAAGAAATAGTTACCTAATGTTCAGTGTAAACAAGATCAAGTTTAAAGACATATTTGGATTGTGATATGTATTTATACAAAGTGATTTGATGAACTCAATAAGTGGTTTTATGATTATAATTGTATAAAAAATGTGTATTCTTTTAATATTCATTCAGATTAATATAGAGGAAAGCAGAAAGACCATTTGGCTTTACTAGCAGTTTTAAATATAAACTGAATAATAATTCTATAGGTGGTATGTCAATAGATTTTCACGGTCATTAAATTGCTGGCCAATTTATTAATTGGATATTTGTCTTCCCAGGATGTTAAAAATTTTGTTTCAGAATAATAAATATATATGTAAATCCTTCATGTGTCTTTAAAAGAAAGGAGGCTTAAAACTAGCTGGGATTCCTTTGGTTCGTTTTTTAGTTGCAAGTGTCAAGGAGCATCCCCTCCTCCCAAGGCTTCTGTGATGTGCGAATGTAAATTGCCATTCACTTTTGACAGGCTGCTGTTCCGACGAATGTGGCTATTTATTTCAACAGGGAATTTTTCCAGGTTACTAACCTTTCTAGTGTTGAAATGAATTTTCTAATACACAACTGACCTTTCAACTGTCTAACCTCTAGACACATAAACAATTTTCTTTTCTATTTTTTAAAATTGCTCTCCATGTATTATTTGTTGTGCTTCTCTCTATGTATACATCTTCTCAGAGGTAGATGGAAGAATTAATAGGAGGGAGAAGTTACATTTGTGAATTCATAATCCATAAAAAATATTTTTAAACGATTACATTGTTCTTTCACTAATGAGGAAGGATTTCATTTTAATTCCTATAGTAAACTTTATACTTTTTATATATTATTTCACTTGTTTTTCTTTGTTTTGAATCATACAATTTGTGAGTAATAAATCTAAATCATTTAAAGAGCTTGTAACATGAAAATAATGGTCCATGGGGTAGAGAGAAACTGCAAAAATAATTATGGTTTTTTTTTATCTCCAGGGGTTAAAAATATAAATGGATAGACAAAAAAAGATGATTATTAAGAGAAAAAGATTTCCTGCTGAAAGATGTCAGGTATTAAAATGTATAAAAAGTGAGTTCTGTGTCATAATAATTTTAAATACATATATGCCCTAAAGTTAGCTTCTTATTTAATGGGAAAACACTAGAGTCATCTTCACCAAAGTTAGTAATAAGTCAAGAAAGCCCACAGTTTTCATTTTTCTTTAACAACTTATTGGAAATATTAGCCTATGAAATTAGGAAAAGGGTAATATATGCAGGCATAAGGTTTGTAAAAGAACAAATATTATTATCTATATGGATGACATGATTTCCATTACCAATTCCTTTGTGTTGCTCATGTAGATTAACTCAAAGCAAAAAATTATATATATATCTGATATATATTATATATGTGATATATATATTTTATATATATGTGATATATATTATATATATGTGATATATATATTTTATATATATGTGATATATATATTTTATATATATGTGATATATATATTTTATATATATGTGATATATATTATATATGTGATATATATGTGATATATATATTTTATATATATGTGATATATATTATATATGTGATATATATAAAATATATATATATATATATATATACAGGATGCAAAATCAACAGACAAAACTAAGGAACTCAAAAAATGGAAAGTTTACAATTATAATGAAAGAAAAGAGCTTATTTACCATGGGCATGCAATTCTATCAGAATACCAATGACATTCTTTATAGAGATAGTAAAAATCATTTTAAAATTTGTATGGAAGCACAAAAGATCCCAATTAGCCAAAGCAATCTTGAGCAAAAAAGAACAAAGCAGGAGGCATCATACTACCTGACTTCAGAATCTATTACAAAGCTATAGTAAACAAAACTTCATGGTATTGATATAAAAACAGACACATAGATCAATGGGACAGAATAGAAAATCCGGAAGTAAGTCTACCTTTTTACAGCCACCTGATTTTCGACAAAGGCATCAAGAATACACACTGAGGAAAAGACACCCTCTTCAATAAATGGTGCTGGAAAAAATTGAATTTTATATGCAGAGGAATGAAACTGGACCCCTGCCTCTCACCATATACAAGAATAAAGTTAAGATGAATTAAAGCCAAATGTGAGAAACAAAACTATAAAACTACTAGAAGAAGACATTGGGGAAACACTTCAGGACATTGGTCTAGACAAAGATTGTATAGCTAAGACTTCAAAAGCCAGGCAACAAAAATAGATGAAATTATTTTAAAGTAAAAAACTTGTGCACAGCAAAGGAAACACATAACAGAATGAAGAGACAACATGTTAAATAAGATAAAATATTTGCATCTGACTGGGGACTAATATCCAGAAAACACAAGGCATTCAAACAACTCCACAACAAAAAGAAAAGACTTATAATCCCATTAAAAAATGAAGTAAGGACATGAATAGATATTTCTCAAAACAAGATGTACAAAGGGACAATAAATATATGAAAAAATGCTTAACATCACTCACTAATCACCAGGGAAATGCAAATCAAAACCACAATAAAACAGCATCCTACACAATTAGAATGGCTGTTATTAAAAGATAAAAAATAGTGGAGTACAGTGGCTCATGCCTGTAATCCTAACACATTGGGAGGCTAAGGTGGGAAGACTGCTTGAGGCCAGGAGTTCCAGATGAGCCTGGGCAACATAGTGAGATGCCATCTCTACAAAAAACAACCAACAAAATTAGCTAGGCATGGTGGTGCATGCCTACAGTCCTACCTACTTGGGCGTCTCAGGTAGGAGGATTGCTTGAGCCTGGAATGCTGAGACTGCAATGAGCCAAGACCACTGCCAGTGCACTTTAGCCTGGGTGACAGAGTAAGAACCTGTCTCAAAAAAATAATAATAACAAAAATAACAACAAAAAACCAAACTTTGGCAAGGATGCAGAGAAAAGGGAACATGTATACACCACTGGGGGCCATGGGAATTATTACAGTCACTATGAAAGAATGGTCTGGAGATTTCTTGAAAAGTGAAAAAAGTGAACTACCATACCATCCAACAATCACACTACTCAGGATTTATCCAGAGAAAAAGAAATCAATATATCAAAGGGATACCTGCATTCCCATGTTTATTGCAACACTGGTAACAATAGCAAACATAGGAAATCAACTTAAGTGTCCAGCAAGAGATGAATGGATAAAGCAAATGTGGCATATATAAACAATGAAATATTATTTAGCCATAGAAATAAATAAAATCATGTCATTTGCAGCAATGTAGGTGGAACTGAAGGTCATTACGTTAGGTGAGATAAGACAGGTATAGAGAGATAAATATAAAATGTTCTCATTTATATGTGGAAGTTAAAAAACTGATCTCATGTGAGGATAGAATGGTAGATACCAGAAGCTGAAAAAGGCATGTGGGGAGATGGAGGGATAGAAAGACGTTGGCTAACAGGTAGAAACCTACAATTAGATATAAAGAATACATTCAATGATAATGTTCAATAGCAGAATAGTGTGACTATAGTTAAAAATAATGTATATTTCAAAACAGATAGAAGAGAGGATTTGAAATGTTCCCAACACTTAGAAATAATAACAACTTGAGGTGATGGACACCCCTAATACCCTGACTTCCTCACTTTAACAAAACATCAAATGCATGCCATATATATGTGCAAATATTTGTATCAATATAAAATAGTAACGTAATGAAATAAAGAAATGTAGGACTTTAGTATATAATAAAGGTAATGTCCTAAATTGCTGGAGCCAAAATAGTGTTGTTAATAAATGATATTAGGACAACTGGATAGACACTTAGTAAGGGATAAAATAGCATCCATTTTTAAGATATACCAGTAAACCTTAATGGATAAGATATTATGTAAAAATGAACATTATAAATGTAGCAGAAGAAAACATGACAGCATTCCTTTAAATAATTTTTTTGTTTTGTTTTCTGTCGCCCAAACTGGAGTGCAGTGGTGCGATCTGGGCTCACTGCAAGCTCTGCCTCCAGGATTGACGCCATTCTCCTGCCTCAGCCTTCGGAGTAGCTGGGACTATAGGCGCCCGCCACTATGCCTGGCTAATTTTTTGTATTTTTAATAGAGACGGGGTTTCACTATGATAACCAGGATGGTGTCGATCTCCTGAACTTGTGATCAGCCTGCCTCGGCCTCCTAAAGTGCTGGGATTACAGGCGTGAGCCACCGCGCCAGGCCCATTCCTTTAAATTCTATATGGAGAAAAACATTTTCAATTACATTTCTAAATTCAGATTCAATAATAATGATTAATAATTGAATATATAAAATTTTTAAATCATTTCATTTTGGAGAGTAAAATAGTTAACAATGACAAAGACAAATAACTAACTGGGTACAAATATTTGCAACATGTGCTGCAAAATAAAATGGCTATTAACCTTAATGTATAAAACAAAATTTCTAAAAACCTTGAGGGAAGACTAAAAACTCGTGATAATAAACAAGGCCTGAAATTAATTTTTAAGATGTTCAAAAATATATTAAGAAGGTCTATATATATATGAAAAGATACTAAAAATCACTTATAAGTGAAATACAAATCATAACTACACTTAGTCACAATGTCTCACCTATCGGACTGACAAAACTCAAAGACGTGACAACATATACTGTTGGCCAAGTTGTGGGAAAATGACTTATCACTGCTTTTAGGACTGTAAAATGATACAACCCTGATGGAGAACAATTTGGCAACATCTATCAAAACTACATATGTACTTACCATTTGGTTCATAAATTACATTTCTCAGAATTAACCCTGGAGTTTTGCTTAATGCATTAGGTGAAAAAAAAAATGCCAATAAAAAGGTCTAATTTATTGGCTTTGTGTAGGAAATAACAGGAAGAAATATCTATGAACATACCTGCTCAGATTTGCAAAAAAAATATATGGGCTGCTTACAAGAAATAGGATAAAAAGAATGGCAGAAAGAGGAGAAAGACCAATACCTGACTTAAATGTTTTTAATTTTTTTGTTTTTGTAATTGAGGTGAAATTCACATAACATAATAAAGTGAAAATTTAATGGCATGTAATACATTCGCAATGTTGTAAAAACACTATTTCTATTTATTTCCAAAATATTCTCCTCATCCCAAAAGGAACCACCATACACATTAAGCAGTTACTTCCAATTCTTCCTTCTCTCCATCCCCAATCCCACACAATTGGGAACTACCGATCTGCATTCTGTCTCAAATGATTTACCTCTTCAAGATATTTCATATAAATTGAATCATATCATAGATACGTGTGTCCTTTCGTATCGGTCTTCTTTCCCTTATCATAATATTTTGGGGGCTGATCCACACTGTAGCATTCACTTCATTCCTATTTATGGCTAAAATTATATATCATCCATTGATGAATATTTGGGTTGTTTCACTTTCTGGCTATTGTAAATAGTGCCGCTATGAACATGCATGTACATGTATTTGTTGGAGTAACTATGTTCAATTCTTTTGGGTGTACATCTAGGAGTGAAATTGCTGGGTTGTGTGGTAGTCCTGTTTAACTTGAGGACTCACAAAACTGCTTTCCACAGAAAGCAGAAGCTGTACCATTTTACATTCCTGAAGCAAAGTGAAAGAATTCCAATTTTTCCATATCCTCAACAATGCTTGTTATTATATGTCTTCTTGAACATGGCTAGTCTAGTGGGTGTAAATTAGCATTTACATTTGCAATGTGATTTACATTTACATTTCCCTAATGACTAATGATGTTAATATTTGAAAATATTATCTACCATTCCATAGGTTGTCTTTTCACTTTCTTGATAATATTCTTTGATGCACAAGATATTTTCCATTTTTATTAAGTCCAATTTATCAATTTTTTGTTGTTGTTGCTGATACTTATGGTTTTATATCTAATAATCCATTGCCAAACCCAAGGTTGTGTGTATTTATCCTTATGTTGCCTTCTAAGTGTTGTATAGTTTTAGTTTCTATGAGTAGGGCATTGATCCATTTTGAATTAATTTTTATGTGGTGTGAGATAGCAGTCTAACCAAATTATTTTGCATGCAGTTATACACTTGAGTTAAAAAACATATAGAGGTATATGAGTTTCTGATCCCAGAAACAGAACACAATGTGGAGATTGAGAAGTTCGTATATATGTGAAGAATTTATATGTATCAAATATATGCATTTGATATATATTTATATATATTTTGATATATATTTAGAAATGTGTAAGAATTATCTATCATATATGTATTATATAAATAAGTATTTGTTATATATATAAATTCTTTACATCTATATGAATAACTTACCAATGTTCAAATATACGTGTGTTCTTTTTCTTAAGTAAAAATCAGCCACAACATTTAAAGGTCTGTGTAAGTAATGATGCTAAACTGGGGATATGGCAGAAAATTCTTGGGAAAAAATATCAAAGTTTCCAAGAACATATGCTTCAAAAATCACTGTGTCCAAACAAAAACAAGCATACTCTTTACAAAGTCTTATCCTCCTCCTGTGTTCTATATCTGTTAATGCTACCATGACCTTCCCAATCAATAACATTACCTTCATTCCTATTTTTTTTGCTCACACACTCCTAACCAATAAGTCACTATATTCTGTCAAATCTTTCCCTTTATTATCACTTGAGTTTATATTGTAATTTTTATTTCTATTGTCTTTCCCTTCGTTCATATCATCATATCTCATTTCAGTTACTACAGCTGCCATATAAAACTTTTTTCTAATATGACCCCTTTTAAATCCTTTCTATTCTCTGAGCTGCAGTTGACTTTCTGAAATACAAAATTGCTCCTGTCACTTCCCAGCTAGATTAATAGCTATAATAGTTTATTTTTAAAAATATAATTGTTTAGGTTTATATTCTATGCAACCTACAATTCTGGCTGACATCTTAACTGACAATATATAAAACAGCCCGTGGATATTGGACACTGCCAAGTATCTAAAGGGTGATTAATAGAAGACACAGTGTTCTATATAGCTAAGGGAGGATGCATTTAAAAAAAAAGTGATCAACTAGAGAAGCTAAAAGATAACTTTCTTTACTAAATAAGAAACACCAAAATGGATTATCAAAACTATGTACTGTAGTATACATGTAGTACACAAATAGTATATTGTCCTCCAGATTTCTAAAGAAAGGAATGGCCGGGCGCGGTGGCTCATGCTTGTAATCCCAGCACTTTGGGAGGCCGAGGCGGGCGGATCACGAGGTCAGGAGATTGAGACTACGGTGAAACCCCGTCTCTACTAAAAAAATACAAAAAATTAGCCGGGCGTGGTGGCGGGCGCCTGTAGTCCCAGCTACTCCGAGAGGCTGAGGCAGGAGAATGGCGTGAACCCGGGAGGCGGAGCTTGCAGTAAGCTGAGATTGCGCCACTGCACTCCAGCCTGGGCGAAAGAGCAAGACTCCGTCTCAAAAAAAAAAAAAAAAAAAAGAAAAGAAAAGAAAAGAAAGGAATGATGCTGGTGTTTATATGAAAAGCTCCAGGATATTCAGCAATTCTGTAAATGATTTGCTTATTATCTACACTCTTCCTATCTTAGACATGCATGTAGTTTCTTTCTACTCTTCTTCAGTGCTTCTCTTCAGCTTTATCTCTATTATTAGTAGAGAATCCAAATTGAGGCAAGTAAAAAGAAATTTTAAAGTCCTCACAGCCTTTCTTCCCTGTGCAGTTGTTTTATCTATTCCTTCTTTAGAGATGAAAAATCTGAAACTACAAGACGCTACATATTATATCGATAGCCCCATATCTATTTTATACAAGAGTAGAGTATTGTTCAAGGTAAGAAAATTGATGAGAGGGTCAGAGTACAGTCAATGTCAAAACAGAAGTACAAGCCTGGCTTACTCAAATTATAGTTACAACTTAATGGTGACACTTGTCCTGAAACTAGGATATCTAGTTTAAAGTATTTTTTTCCTTTATACTTTAAGTTCTGGAGTACAGGTGCAGAATGTGCAGGTTTGTTATGTATATACACACATGCCATGGTGGTTTGTTGCACCCATCAGCCCGTCATCTACATTAGGTATTTCTTCTAATGCTATCCCTCCCCTAGCTCCCCACCCCCGACAGGCTCCAGTGTGTGAAGTTCCCCTCCCTGTGTCCATGTGTTCTCATTGTTCAACTCCCACTTATGAGGGAGAACATGCAGTGTTTGGATTTCTGTTCTTGTATTAGTTTGCTGAGATTGATGGTTTCCAACTCCATCCACGTCTCTTCAAAGGACATGAACTCATCCTTTTTTATGGCTGCATAGTATTTAATGGTGTATATGTGCCACATTTTCTTTATCCAGTCTATTATCGATGGGCATTTGGGTTGGTTCCAAGTCTTTGGTGTTGTGAACAGTGCCACAATAAACATACATGTGCATGTGTCTTTATAGTGGAATGATTTATAATCCTTTGGGTATATACGCAGTAATGGGATTGCTGGGTCAAATGGTATTTCTAGTTCCAGATCCTTGAGAAAACGGCACACTGTCTTGCACAATGGTTGAACTAATTTACACTCCCACCAAAAGCGTAAAAGCATTCCTATTTCTCCACATTCTCTCCGGCATCTGTTGTTTCGTGACTTTTTAATGATCACCATTCTAACTGGTGTGAGATGGTATCTCATTGTGGTTTTGATTCGCATTTCTCTAATGACCAGTGATGATGAGCTTTTTTTCATCTGTTTGTTGGCTGAATAAATGTCTTCTTTGAGAAGTGTCTGTTCATATCCTTCACCCACTTTTTGATGGGGTTATTTTTTTTCCTTTTAAATTTGTTTAAGTTCTTTGTAGATTCTGGATATTAGCCCTTTGCAGGTAAATAGATTGCAAAAATTTTCTCCCATTCTGTACGTTGCCTGTTCACTCTAACAATAGTTTATTTTGCTGTGCAGAAGCTCTTTAGTTTAATTAGATCCCATTTGTCTATTTTGGCTTTTGTTGCCATTGCTTTTTGTGTTTTAGTCATGAAGTCTTTGCCCATGCTTATGTCCCGAATGGTATTGCCTAGGTTTTCTTCTAGGGTTTTTATGGTTTTAGGTCTTACATTTAAGTCTTCAATCCATCTTGAGTTAATTTTTGTATAAAGTGTAAGGAATGAATCTAGTTACAGCTTTCTACATATGGCTAGCCAGTTTTCCCAACATCATTATTAAATAGGGACTCCTTTCTGCATTGCCTGTTTTTATCAGGTTTGTCAAAGATCAGATGATTGTAGAAGTGTGGCATTATTTATGAGGCCTCTATTCTGTTCCATTGGTCTATACATCTGTTTTGGTACCATTACCATGTTATTTATGTTACTGTAGCCTTTAGTATAGTTTGAAGTCAGGTAGCATGATTGCCTCCAGCTTTGTTCTTTTTGCTTAGGATTGTCGTGGCTATGCAGGCTCTTTTTTGGTTCCATATGAAATTTAAAGTATTTTTTTTTTCTAATTTTGTGAAGAAAATCCATGGTAGCTTAATGGGGATAGCACTGAATCTGTAAATTACTTTGGGCAGTATGGCCATTTTCACGATATTGATTCTTCCTATCCATGAGCATGGAATGTTTTTCCATTTGTTTGTGTCCTCTCTTATTTCCTTGAGCAGTGGCTTGTAGTTCTCCTTGAAGAAGTCTTTCACATCCCTTGTAAGTTGTATTCCTAGGTATTTTATTCTCTTTGTAGCAATTGTGAATGGGAGTTCACTCATGAATTGGCTGTTTGTCTGTTATTGGTGTATATGAATGCTTGTGATTTCTGTACATTGATTTTGTATCCTGAGACTTTGCTAAAGTTGCTTATCAGCTTAAAGAGATTTTAGGCTGAGACGATGGGATTTTCTATATATACAATCATATCATCTGCAAACAAAGACAATTTGATTTCCTCTTTCCTAATTCAATAGCCTTCATTTCTTTCTCTTGCCTGATTGCCCTGGCCAGAATTTCCAATACTATGTTGAATAGGAGTGGTGAGAGAGGGCATCCTTGTCTTGTACCGGTTTTCAAAGGGAATGCTTCTAGTTTTTGCCCATTTAGTATGATATTGGCTGTGGGTTTGTTGTAAATAGCTCTTATTATTTTGAGATACATTTCATCAATACCTAGTTTTTTGAGTGTTTTTAGCATGAAAGGCTGTTGAATTTTGTCGAAGGCCTTTTCTGCATCCATTGAGATAATCACGTGGTTTTTGTCATTGGTTCTGTTTATATGATGGATTTCGTTTACTTATTTGCATATGTTGAAGCAGCCTTTCATCCCAGGGATGAAGCTGACCTGATCATGGTGGATAAGCTTTTTGATGTGCTGCTGGATTCGGTTTGCCAGTATTTTATTGAGGATTTTCTCATCGATGTTCATCAGGGATATTGACCTGAAATTTTCTTTTTTTGTTGTGTCTCTGCCAGGTTTTGGTATTAGGATGATGCTGCCCTCATGAAATGAGCTACCAGCTTCTCTTTGTACCTCTGGCAGAATTCAGCTGTGAATTTGTCTGGTCCTGGACTTTTTTTTGGTTGGTAGGATATTAATTGCTGCCTCATTTTCAGAACTTGTTATTGCTGTACTCAGGGATTCAACTTCTTCCTGATTTAGTCTTGGGAGGGCATATGTGTCCAGGAACTTATCCATTTCTTCTAGATTTTCTAGTTTATTTGCGTAGAGGTGTTTATAGTATTCTCTGATGGTAGTTTGTATTTCTGTGGGATCAGTGGGGATATCCCCTTTATGATTTTTTATTGCATCTATTTGATTATTCTCTCTTTCTTCTTTATTAGTCTTGCTAGCAGTCTATCTATTTTGTTGATCTTTTCAAAAGACTAGCTCCTGGATTCATTGATTTTTTGAAGGGTTTTTCGTGTCTCTATCTCCTTCAGTTCTGTTGTGATCTTAGTTATTTCTTGCCTTCTGCTAGCTTTTGAATGTGTTTGCTCTTCCTTCTCTAGTTCCTTTAATTGTGATGTTAGGGTGTCGATTATAGCTATTTCCTGCCTTCTCTCATGGGTATTTAGTGCTATAAATTTCCCTCTACACACTGCTTTACATGTGTCCCAGAGATTCTGGTACATTGTGTCTTTGTTCTCATTGGTTTCAAAGAACATCTTTATTTCTGCCTTCATTTCGTTATTTACCCAGTAGTCATTCAGGAGCATGTTGTTCAGTTTCCATGTAGTGGTGCAGTTTTAAGTGAGTTTCTTAATCCTGAGTTCTAAGTTAATTCCACTGTGGTCTGAGAGACAGTTTGTTGTGATTTCTGTTCTTTTCCATTTGCCGAGGAGTGTTTTGCTTCTAATTATGTGGTCTATTTTAGAATAAGTGCGATGTGGTGCTGAGAAGAATGTATATTCTGTTGATTTGGGGTGGAGAGTTCTATGGATGTCTATTAGATCTGCTTGGTCCAGAGCTGAGTTCAAGTCCTGGATATCCTTGTTAATTTTCTGTCTCGTTGATCTGTCTAATATTGACAGTGGGGTGTTAAAATCTCCCACTATTATTGTGTGGGAGTCTAAGTCTCTTTGTAGTCTCTGAGAACTTGCTTTATGAATTTGGGTGCTCCTGTACTGGGTACATATATTTTTGGGATAGTTATCTATTCTTGTTGCATTGATCCATTTACCATTATGTAATGCCCTTCTTTGTCTCTTTTGATCTTTGTTGGTTTAAAGTCTGTTTTATCAGAGACTAGGATTGCAACCCCTGCCTTTTTTTTTTGCTTTCCATTTGCTTGGTAAATATTCCTCCAATCCCTTTATCTTGAGCCTATGTTTGTCTTTGATAAGGACAGACTGCCTCCTCAAGTGGGTCCCTGACACCCGTATATCCTGACTGGGAGACACCTCCCAGTGGGGGCCGACAGACATCTCATACAGGAGAGCTCTGGCTGGCTGGCATCTGGTGGGTGCCCCTGTGGGACGAAGCTTCCAGAGAAAGGAACAGGGAGCCATCTTTGCTCTTCTGCAGGCTCCGCCGATGATACCCAGGCAAACAGGGTCTGGAGTGGACCTCCAACAAACTCCAGCAGACCTGCAGCAGAGGCGCCTGACTGTTAGAAGGAAAACTAACAAACAGAAAGGAATAGTATCAACATCCACGAAAAGGACGTCCACTCAGAGACCTCATCCAGAGATCACGATTTCAAAGACCAAAGGAAGATAAATCCACGAAGATGGTGAGAAACCAGCACAAAAAGGCAGAAAATTTCAAAAACCATAACACCTCTTCTCCTCCTCCAAAGGATCACAACTCCTTGCCAGCAAGGGTACAAAACTGGATGGAGAATGAGTATGGCAAACTGACAGGAGTAGACTACAGAAGGTGGGTAATAACAAATTCCTTCGAGCTAAAGGAGCATATTCCAACCCATCGCAAGGAAGGTAAGAATCTTGAAAAAAGGTTAGATGAATTGCTAACCAGAATAACCAGTTTAGAGAAGAACATAAGTGACCTGATGGAGCTGAAAAATACAGCAGGAGAACTTCGTGAAGCATACATAAATATCAATAGCCGAATCGATCAAGCGAAAGAAGGGATATTAGAGATTAAAGATCAACTCGAGGAAATAAAGTGAGAAGACAAGATTAGAGAAAAAAAGAGTGAAAAGAAATGAAGAAAGCCTCCAAGAAAGATGGGACTATGTGAAAAGACCAAATCTACATTTGATTGGTATACATGAAAGTGATGGGGATAATGGAACCAAGTTGAAAACACTCTTCAGGATATTATCCAGGAGAACTTCCCCAACCTAGCATGGCAGGCCAACATTCAAATTCAGGAAATACAAAGAATACCACAAAAATACCCCTTGAGAAGAACAACCCCAAGACACATAATTGTCAAATTCACTAAGGTTGAAATGAAGGAAAAAATGTTAAGGGCAGCCAGAGAGAAAGGTCGGGTTACCCACAAAGGGAAGCCCATCAGTTTAACAGCGGATCTCTCAGCAGAAACCCTACAAGCCAGAAGAGAGGGGGGGCCAATATTCAACATTCTTAAAGAAAAGAATTTCAACCTAGAATTTCATATCCAGCCAAACTAAGCTTCATAAGTGAAGGAGAAATAAAATACTTTACAGACAAGCAAATGCTGAGGGATTCTGTGACCACCAGCCCTGCCTTACAAGAGTTCCTGAAGGAAGCACTAAACATGGAAAGGAACAACTGGTACCAGCCACTGCAAAAACATACCAAATTGTAAAGACCCTCGACACTATGAAGAAACTGCATCAACTAACAGGCAAAATAACCAGCTAGTTTAAAATATTTAAGTTTTAAATGCTCACATGTTCATCGCTAATGGTATTATGTTTCCAATATCAATATTAATAATAAATTATGGACTTTAACACCTGGGTGAAAGGATTATTTATTCCATTAAATGTCCAGAGTAAAATATACGTGTCTATGGACGATTTTTGGATGTTTAAGACTAGACTCAAACAGATGGGTTTAGTGAAGAAGTATACAGTCTCTGGTCTTCTGGTCCTATAAGATAAAAATACATTTTGAATGCTGAGGTAATAAAAATTATTCAATTGTTTCTCACATAAGAAACAGAAAGTTACCAATTATTGATATATAAACAAATGACATTTACTTTGGATGTTGTTCAAATAAGTGGATTTTCCTTAAGTGTCTTGCAAAGTGCTTGTTGGCACCTGTGTACATGTAAGACCACAAAAATACCCACATATGTCTAATGGTGCATGTAATCCAGGCACTTTGGGAAGCTGAGGCAGGTGGATCACCTGAGGTCAGGAGTTTGGGACCAGCTCAACCAACATAGAGAAACCCCATCTCTACTAAAAGTACAAAATTAACCAGGTGTGGTGGCACATGCCTGTAATCACAGTTACTCAGGAGGCTGAGGCAGGAGGATCTCTTGTACCCAGGAGGTAGAGGTTGTGGTGAGCTGAGATTGCACCATTGCACTCCAGCCTGGGAAACGCGAGAAACTTTGTCTCAAACAAAAAAAAGAGGGAGGCTTTTATTTGCATAAAAGTAACGAAAAATAAAAGGAAAAAATGAGTTTAATTTGCATAAAAATATTATACTTGAAGTGCTGCTTTTGTAAGTGCAAATATAAGAAGCAATAAGAATTGATAAAACATAATTATTGAGAATATAATAACAAAAGTATTAAATTATATAACATATATAAACTATCTCATATTTCACATTTTATAAAGTCCTACTAATAAAGTTTCAATAAGTATACAGATGAATAAATGCATATGAACATAACGTGTATAAAGTTGTTAGTTATTTGAAATATACTTTACTTATTTGTATTTGTTTTTTATTCTACATTTTCCTCTCTCATTGATGATTTTATTATGTTTTTGTATATGTATATATAAAATATACATATATCTATCCATCATGTATCTGAAATATTAATCTGTTTCTAAACATATGTACTGTAAAACATGGCAATCTTGGAAATTTTACTCCTGTCTTATTCCTTCTATTCTAGTCTGTCTTCATCCTTGCCCATCCATTATCACACACTCCTGTAAGAAAACATCTCATGAATTTTAAAATTTATTCTTTCTCTACTCCTTTTACAGAGATGAGCAGATATGGGTATATACTTTATTTTTCCTGATATATAGAGTTATGTGCTGAATTTTGTTCCCCCAAAATTCATATGTTGAAGAGCTACTTCTCAGTTCCACGGAATATGACCATATTTAGAATAGGGCCTCTAAAGTGGTAATTAAGCTTAAATGAAATCATATGAGTGGAACTTCATTCAGTATGACTGGGTCATTATTTTAAAAAGAAAATTTGGACATAGAGACACAGGATGCATATGCACAGAGACAAGACCATGTGAGGACACAGGAAAAAGGCAGCCATCTGAAAGAAAAAGAGATAGACCTTAGGAAAAACCAAATTTGCCAACACCTTGATAACAGACTTAGAGCCTTTTTAAACCTGTGAGAAAATGCATTTCTGCTGTTTAAACCACGTAGTCTATGGTATTTTGTTATGACATTCCTAGCAAACTAATACACATAGTTATAAAGCTTTTATTGTATGTATATATTCAGCAATTGACATTTAAATTTGAAAATAAGTATAATTATTAGGGATCATTTAGCCACAAACCTCTGGAAGCTATCTAAGTACATACAAACAGAATAATTATTATGTTACAGCCAGTAGACATAATTTTTTGTAGTTATTGTTACAATTCATTTAGATGAATAATTATATAATGTTTATAACTTTCTGTGCTAACTGGTTCTAGAAACTACATTTGGAAAAATAAGTATACAAGCAATAGAAAATAACTGTGAAACCTCTTCCTGTGTTGTAGCTTTTGTGTGCCATATTACCAACTTTAACCTTACCCCTACTGGAAGCCCGCAAAGTATTTTTCATAGTTTTTGGATCAATGTCTTGTAAAAATCATATTAGTAATTGCTGAGCCACTGAGGCAAGGAAGCAGGCTATGTCATATGGTCGGGAGAAGCAAGATGAGCAGTAAGCACAAGGACAGTACATTGCTCTTGGTCTTTAAAAAAGACTCAGATGCAGTGCTGGCTTCACCAATTCTGTCAACAATGCAAGAAGAAATATATTTGCCATTTAGAAGAGTCAGGTGATGGATGTGAAAGAAAGTGAATAAAAGTGCTATATTTCCTCGGCACAGATGCAGAAATGGCACCAACTGCTGACCTGAAAGAAAGCCTGTCTTTTGCTTCCAACATAGCAAAGTATGATTGAAGCAGTTTGATAGTGAAGATTATTTTCTGTTTTCTGTAGTATTATTCACCTTAATTTCAGTACTTGATGTACTTCCAAATATCAAGCCTGTTTCATGATGTTAGCAAATTGAGCATTGGGAAATGATATCCTTGCAAACAAAGGGGTCCAAAAGTAAAACTGGGAATTAGATTGAATGTTTGAAATCTCTAAGAGTGTAAGGGAAATTCTCGAAGAGTAGAAGAAATATCTGCGGCTTTGCTTTAGAAATTCGAGTATCCACAGGAGTAATCTGCTAATTTCCAAACCCATAGTTTGTTTTTACTGTCCAGCTATGGCAGGAAAAATAACCCATGGTCAAAGTGGATGATTTAAGGAGATTTTAATAAAGGGGGTATTTTTAAAGATATGAGGAGAATTCAGACAAAATATAAAGAATGGTGCAGTACTAGGCAGCTGGTAAGAGGAGGAGGGGGGTCTCTCACCACTGCTCTCTGGGAATGGGTCAGATAAAAGGAGAGTAACTACTGGAACTGGAAAGACAGAGTCACATGTACAGGGTCTTCTTGGCCCGAGCTGTGAAGTCCATGGTAACACATCCAATAAGAAACCAAAGGGCTGATTTTTTGGATGCCTTGCTTCTCCCTCCCTCATATTTCCTGCTAGAACTCACCATTGAATAAGCCTAGATGTTAGCGAGTATGAAGGTTAATTTTAGGTGTCAATTAGGTTGTGTTGTAGTGCGCAGTTTTTAGTCAAACACCATTCTAGGTGATGCTGTTGAAGCCATGTCGTTCGTCAAGGGTAATACCTGAGGTTCGCTGCCTCACGCTGAGGAAATCAAGGACACAGACACACGTGGAGTAAAGTTAAGAGCAGAGGGTTAATAGGCGAAGAAAGAGAAAAGCTCTCCCTCCTGCAGAGAAAGACGAGCTACTGAGCGGGTCTTCGGTTTCCCTGGTGAAATGCACGGGGTTTTATAGATGAGTTTGAGGAGGTCATGTCTGATTTACATAGGGCACGAGAGATTACTTGGACCAGATATGCCATTTGTACAGCGCGGGAAGAAGCTGGACGCCCCACCTTAATATTTTATTATACAGATGGGTTATCTACCTAGTCGGTGCCATGTTGCCTGTTTCTTTACTGTACACGTGGTTGACAAAGAAAAGAGAAGATGAAGCCTCCATGTTGAACATGGCTGGCCCCTAGGTAACCTTTCCTTATTGGCACAGCTGCTGACATTCACCCTTGCAAGCTTCTAGCTTGCTTTTCTACGTCTGCAGTTTGATTTTTCAGGCTGCTCTTTGTTAGAAAAGAAACGATTTGGGGGCTGCTTTTTTGTTAAAAGGGAAGGCTTACCAAGGACTCTCTTACCCTCACCAACTGCCTAAATAATTTCTTTTTAGTTCCTGTATCACTGTAAAGGTAGTTTTAGAGACGTAATCAACATGTATATTAGTAGTACTTGAGAAAAGCACATTACCCTCCATAATATATGCATAGACTCCATCTAATCAGTTGAAATCCTTAAAAGAAAAGAGGTCTCTCTGGGAGAAAAGAATTAATCATCCAGACTGCCTTTAACCCAAGAAAGACTGCAACACCCATTCTTGCCAGAATTTCCAGCTGTTGGCCAGCCTTGCAGATTTTGAACTTGCCTGTCCTCACAATCACATATCCCAACGTCTTAAAAATGTTTTTCTATATAGATAGATAGATAGATGACTTCCTTTATTTCTGTTTCTCTAGGAAACTATGACACACAGAGAGAGAATGAGAACTCACTGAAATAGTATATGTATTTGTATATATCAGCCTCTTGAAAAAAGAGTAGGGTGGAAAAGGAGAAAGAAAAGACCAATTGAGATGAATAAAAAAAATCCAGCATGATCACCAAATTTGTAAGTACAGTATCTGTGTACACATTTTTGCATACAGATACAGTAGTCCTTCCCTATCTCTGAGGAATATGTTCCAAGAACCCTAGTAAATGTCCGAAACCATGGATACCAAACCATATATATACTGTTTCTTTCCCATACATACATATGTAATAAAGTATAATTTATAAATTAGGCATAGTTGGGGATTAACAATAATAACCAATAATAAACTAGAACAATTGGCCAGGCGCGGTGGCCCACGCCTGTAATCCCAGCCCTTTGAGAGGCCAAGGCGGGTGGATCATGAGGTCAGGAGATCAAGACCATCCTGGCCAACATGGTGAAACCCCTTCTCTACTAAAAAAATACAAAAATTAGCCGGGCGTAGCAGTGCGCGCCAGTTGAATTGCTTGAACCCAGGAGGCGGAGGCTGCAGTGGGGCAAGATTGTGCCACTGCACTCCAGCTTGGGCAACAGAGCGAGACACTCTCTCAAACAAAAAATAGTAATAATAATAATAAAATAATTATAACAAGATACTATAATAAGTTATGTGAATTAGGACTCTCTCAAAATATATTCTTGCACTGTACTCATCTATTTTCAGATGTAATTGACTGCAGGAAACTGAAACCATGGAAAACAAAACCACAGATAAGGAGGGACTAGTATAATACTGGCTATAATGAAAACAACTTGAAATTTTCCAGGGAATACTAAAAGGATAAACAAAACTTTTGGAAGTTACTTGATTGACAATATGTAAACCTTGACCTTAGATAAAGCTACCTTTCTACTGTGCTAATGTAAGTGTCCAAAGTCAAATCTAATTATTTTATAGCAATGAAAAAGCCACATCATTATCACCTGGGAAATTGTTTGAAATGCAAATTCCCTGGCACCATCCCAGATGTACAGAATCAGAAATTTTATTGTTAAGGCTTAGCAGCCTGTGTTTTAGGCAAGTTTCTGAGTAATAATAATGCATACTGAAGTTTGAAAATCAGGGTTAATTAGTAAAATAGAAAATCGAATATATTTTTAACATAGTGCTAGTTTTGTATTCATTATTATATTACTTATTTCGTGATTATAGTAAGAAATCAAGATCATCATACCATTTAAGTATAGTCTATATGCACTTGTACCCCTGAACTTTCTGAGTAATAATAATGCATACCGAAGTTTGAAAATCAGGGTTAATTAGTAAAATAGAAAATCGAATATATTTTTAACATAGTGCTAGTTTTGTATTTATTATTATATTACTTATTTCGCGATTATAGTAAGAAATCAAGATCATCATACCATTTAAGTATAGTCTATATGCACTTGTACCTCTGAACTTAATATAAAAGTTTAAAATAAGAAAATATTAAGTTAAAAATTTAGTAAAAAAGTTTTTTAAAAGTATAGCCTATTGATGATGTACATTTTCAGCAAATGACAGATAAAAAACTAGAACTAGGTCTGCTAGCAGGCTTTTGTTCCAAGCCTATCAATAGTGGTACCACGAAAGCCATGGAAAAATATATGAATATGTTACATCAGTCATGATTTTTAAAGAGAAAGTCACCCATGGAAAGAAAGAAAAGCAGCTCTGACTTGCTGTGGGAGGGAAATGGCAGTGCAGTGTGGATAATTTGATCCAGGTGTCAAAATTGGGAAATAGACATATTAATGAAATATTAGTGCCTATGTGATGAGAAACTCCTATCCAGTACCAGTCCCAGATGATGACGCGGGAAAAAAAAAATCAGTGCCCAGACTCAGGCCATGGAAGGATGTGGTATGCAGTAAATGTAAGTGGCCAGTCCCAGGCTGTGGCACTGAGACTATCTGCTTTAGGGCACAAATCATCTTACATTCACAGAAGAGCATAAGGAGGAGCAGGACATCTGCCTCTCTCCTCAGGTACATATTATTTAATAACTGCCAAAGTGGCTGATATTATCAAGGGAAATGCACTAATGGAAAAATAATTAGATAATTGAGGAGTACAATCACTGTCAAAGACGACAAGCTGAATAGATTTATAATAGATAAAATAAAGCTATTGAGGGCTTGATATTAGTATTTGCAATGTGAAAAATCATATGGAAATACGAAATGTAAAAAATATTTTTAAGTTAAAAAAATTTAAAAATGGAACAAAATTGAAAAAATAATTATTGAGCTGAATAATCTGATTAACACTTTTCTTCACAGAAAAACATGATAAAAAATGAGAAATAGAAAAGAAAATTTAAAGTACATGGAAGATACAGAGAGAAATGCCAATATCTGTATACTAAAGTTCAGTAGTTAAATGTTTGAGATTGTAATTTCTGTTCTTCGGATGCTACAGAAGTTTGTATTGGACTAAGAATACATATAGCTCATAACAATGATAAAATCTGACTTTAAAAAAGATGATATTTAAAGCCATTGGATAACAACCATAAGGAGGCGAAATAGCATAATCCATCTCAAGCCTTCTAGATCATCCAGTATGCCAGACACTAGGTATATGAACAATGTCATTCAAGATCACTCAGCTCCTAGCTGGCCTAAACCAAAACCACCTATCTCAAACTGCTAAATTGTTGTGGGAAAAACAGTTGTTATAAATTACTGTTTTATGGAAGTCTGTTAAGCAGTAAATACAGATACCCAGGGAAAATCACATGTAACCATACATAAATTGGATGTCCTATTTTACAACTTCTCCAATATTGTATTGGAGAAACAATTGACGTTATCAATTCTTTTAATTTTAATTATTCTTATCACATGTACTAGTATTTTCTTGTGATTTAACTTTATATTTTCTTAATGAATAATAATATTGAGCATCTTTTTGCCCATCACTGTATGTTTTTTTGGTCAAGTGTACCTTTCATTTTATTTTATTTTATTTTATTATTTTACTTTATTTTATTTTTTGAGATGGAGTCTCGTTCTGTCGCCCAGGCTGGAGTGCAGTGGCACTGCAAGCTCTGTCTCCCGGGTTCACACCATTCTCCTGCCTCAGCCTCCCGAGCAGCTGGGACTACAGGTGCCTGACACCACGACCGGCTAATTTTTTTTGTATTTTTAGTAGATACTGGGTTTCACCATGTTAGCAGGATGGTCTCGATCTCCTGACCTTGTGATCTGCCCGCCTCAGCCTCCCAAAGTGTTGGGATTACAGGCATGAGCCACCACACCTGGCCAAGTGTACCATTTTTAATAGGGTTGTTTTCTTATTGGGTTTTCACAATTCTTCATATGCTGTTATGAGATATAACATAACTTGCAAATATTTTCAACCAATCTGTGGGTTTTAATTCTCTTACAGTCTGATTTAAAGGGGAAAATATTTTAATTAGAAATCCAATTTACCAATATATCATTTTAAGGATTTTTGTAGTTACATCATAGAAATTTTAGTCTAACACAAAGTCACAGAAGTTTTGTTCTATTCAAGGCTTGGCTTACGTGAGATGAATAAGTGACCTCAGGCACACAACTTAAGGAGGCACTCAAAATCACAGCCACGCAATAAAAGCCCATGTATTTTCCCTTCCCTGGGCCCCTCCCACCATTAAAGTATAATCTCTGTGAAGGTAAATGTTCTTGCCTGTTGAGCTTTTTTCTGTATTCCCAGTTTCTGTCACATACTAGAAATTCAACTGGTATTTGTTAAAAGAACAAATTAAGAACAATGTTTTTAATTTCAGAGAGCCAATGAAAAGGTAACTACAGGATGTGAAAAATTCATTGTACTACCATTTATTTATGAGATTTAAACCATTCTACAGAGGACTGGTAAATACATCCATTCTAGAAATAAATATATGTTTATTTATAATAGCTATGAGATTAAGGAGTCAAAGTGATTTCAGTCTTCTTCTTTATACTCTTCTAGTTGCAGTTTTTTAAATAATCACCCATTCTTTTAATAATTGAGACAAGAAAAGCATAAGAGGTTGATGAGTTAAGTAAAATTCCATTAGTATAACCAAAGCATGCTCACACATCCTTTTAAATGCTGGATGTAGTTTATTTTTATTCCTAAAATTGTCAGATTCATATAATGCCTGGTATACATTAGAACTAAATAAAAATGATATACTATTCCATTTCAGTTATGAGAGTCATGTATTATCTCATATTTTATTTATTTTTTATTTATTTATTTATTTTAATTATACTTTAAGTTTTAGGGTACATGTGCACAACATGCAGGTTACTTACATATGTATACATGTGCCACGTTGGTGTGCTGCACCCATCAACTTGTCATTTAACATTAGGTATATCTCCTAAAGCTGTCCTTCCCCCCTCCCCCCACCCCACAACAGGCCCCGGTGTGTCATGTTCCCCTTCCTGTGTCCATGTGTTCTCATTGTTCAATTTCCACCTATGAGTGAGAACATGCTGTGTTTGGTTTTTTGTTCTTACGATAGTTTGCTGAGAATGATGGTTTCCAGCTTCATCCGTGTCGCTACGAAGGACATGAACTCATCATTTTTTACGGCTGCATAGTATTCCATGGTGTACATGTGCCACATTTTCTTAATCCAGTCTAACATTGTTGGACATTTGGGATGGTTCCAAGTCTTTGCTATTGTGAATAGTGCCACAATAAACGTACATGTGCATGTGTCTTTATAGCAGCATGATTTATAATCCTTTGGGTATATACCCAGTAATGGGATGGCTGGGTCAAATGGTATTTCTAGTTCTAGATCCCTGAGGAATCGCCACACTGACTTCCACAATGGTTGAACTAGTTTACAGTCCCACCAACAGTGTATAAGTGTTCCTATTTCTCCACATCCTCTCCAGCACCTGTTGTTTCCTGACTTTTTAATGATGGCCATTCTAACTGGTGTGAGAATGGTATCTCATTGTGGTTTTGATTTGCATTTCTCTGATGGCCAGTGATGATGAGCATTTCTTCATGTGTTTTTTTGGCTGCATAAATGTCTTCTTTTGAGAAGTGTCTGTTCGTATCCTTTGCCCACTTTTTGATGGGGCTGTTTGTTTTTCTCTTGTAGATTTGTTTGTGTTCATTGTAGATTCTGGATATTAGCCCTTTGTCAGATTAGTAGATTGCAAAACTTTTCTCCCATTCTGTAGGTTGCCTGTTCACTCTGATTGTAGTTTCTTTTGCTGTGCAGAAGCTCTTTAGTTTAATTAGATCCCATTTGTCAATTTTGGCTTTTGTTGCCATTGCTTTTGGTGTTTTAGACATGAAGTCCTTGCCCATGCCTATGTCCTGAATGGTATTGCCTAGGTTTTCTTCTAGGGTTTTTATGGTTTTAGGTCTAACATGTAAGTCTTTAATCCATCTTGAATTAATTTTTGTATAAGGTGTAAAGAAGGGATCCAGTTTCAGCTTTCTACATATGGCTAGCCAGTTTTCCCAGCACCATTTATTAAATAGGGAATCCTTTCCCCATTTCTTGTTTTTGTCAGGTTTGTCAAAGATCAGATGGTTGTAGATATGCGGCCATCTTATCTAAGATCAGATGGTATTATCTCATATTTTAATTAGTCACAACTGCACACCATAAATAGATCTTTAAATATTTAACTATAAACAGTAAAATGATCTGTGTTTAGGTCAAGAAAGTTGTCTCCAAAAAGTCATATTGGCTTTTTTGAAAAAGGGGAAAGATCTCTAGGCTCTAAAAAGCGTGTTGTCTTTGTAGATACTATTACTTTTTACCTAGATGTATTATAAAATAATTTATGTGCATTAAGCCTTCAATACAGAAACAAGTTTAGTTCTCTTTGTGGTTCTCCTTCCCCCAATATTTCCACCAAGAAAATACACCTATCATGTAGTAGTTGGGAAGAGTGTGGTCTCTCATGCTTCTATCAGTTTTTTCATGTCTCTTTAGGAATGACACAGCACTAAGTATGATTCACCCAAAATTTACTTTTGGTTTATCTACCATTGCTATTATTATAGCTTTTGTTTCAATTTCTCTCTTCAATGCTTTTTTTTAAAAAAAGAGTATTATGCCTAAATCTCAAATTTTATTTGAGGGCTTAAAATAATGATTGGAAAGAATATGAATGCTTAACTTTTGTCAAATAAGTAGGGATATGCATATATGTGTGTGTGTGTGCATGTAGTCACAATTGTGAGTAGAGACTATAATTTTAAGCTACGTTATTTATTTTTTTAGAATTCTAAAACTAGCCTGTTATGGTTTACTAACTTTGGTTTATTATAGAGTACATCAGTCTTGATTTTTGAAGAAATAATTGCTATCTTTGGTGTTTGTTATCTTATTTTTTTAACAGATTGGAAGGGTACATGTGAAGTTTTGTTACATGAATATATGGTATAATGGTTAGGTTTGGGCTTCTAGTTTATTATTATTTTATACTATATTTGACCTGAATAACAAAGTCCCTGAAATACTTATACTATTTATATTTTCAATATGTCTAATTTATAATGAGTACATTACTCAAAACACCTATCTAGTCATTAAACCATAACTCTTTAATTTTTTAAGTTCTACTTAAATGGGGTTAATAAGGCATTAATGCTTGTTGGCCAAATTTGTGGCGAAGGGTTTAGGAAGTTTAAATCTACCAGAAGGAGTACAGGTTGCTACCAAATTATTTACCTAATTACCTCTGCTTATTTTATTCCCAATATTTGGTGCATGTATTACAAATAATGCCTCCATAAGCTATTTGTTTGTAAGAATGCTGGTTTATTTATTCAGAACAAATATCTGGTTATAATCAGTAAAAAAAAAAATCTTATAATTAATTTTTCCAATTTCTTAAAAGTGTTGAGGAGCAGGGTAGAGAGCCAAAAATTGCCAGCCAAATTTGGGAGAACATGAGAATCTAGAAAGACAGGAAAAATATCTCCCAAATATCTTTGGCTGTGAGGGAATTTTCAAGCAAGAACATACTGAGGCTTTGAATCAGTGATGACACAAAAGTCAAGGTTCAGGATCTCCTCATTATAGGAAACTCATATTTAAAAAGCTGTGAACCCAAAAGATTACAGAATTAGGAATAAAATTAAAAAGAAAACAATTCTTTTCCATGATAACCCTCACTTCCAGGAGACTGCAGGAGTGGAATAGAGAAAAAAGAAAAGGAAAAAAAAAATCTCTCTGAGGAATCTTGGTTGCTATAAGTCAGCTCTCTTATGTTGCTGTTGTTTTTGTGTGGCTTATGTTTTGTAGCTAGTTGATTTGATGCTATAAATGTTATTTAGCCTTGTCTCTGACTACCAGAAACTTTGATACCCTGCAGAAGCAACAGACAATCCTCTCCAAAATACCTGTTTTTCAGATCATAAGGAATCAATATAGTTAATACAGGCATCACTCATTGAAGACAATTTGGTTCACAATATAGCACATATGAAATACATCAGATATAGAAATTATTGGATGTATGTTGTAAGACAGTAAAATTTGATATTTTTGAAGAAACATATCTATAGAGAAAAAGAAACTATATAGCAGGATATTACAGATATAAGAAAAAAATATAATATAAAAAATCAGGAGTTCAAAGGTCACTTTGACAACCAATGTGATGCAACAAAGAGAGAATAATTGAACTGGAAGATAGACCAGAAGAAATTATCCAGAATACAGCTCAAAGACAAAAAATATATATATATTTAACAAAGGAAACAGAGGTTTAAAGTTTTAGAGGATAGTATGAAAAGAACTAAGATATATTTATTTAGAATATCAGAGAGGAAAGAAAGATAAAAACAGAGGCAATATTCAAAAAAATATTGGCAAACAATTTTCCAGAACTGAGGAAAGACACAAGCTGCAGATTCAAATTCACAATGGAAGTGAAGCAGATTAAATAAACATAATTTTACACTGATAGTGCATCCTGATAAAATTAAAACAACAAAAGGAAAAGAAAAGAAAAAAATAAGCAGTGATTATAAAGGTAGCCCAAGGGAAAAGATGGAGTGCCTAAAAAGGAATAGCAATAAGATTGAAAATTTCTTCACAGTTTAATAGAAACCTGAATACAGTTAAATTATTTTTCCATTGGAGAGAGAAAAATAATCACCAACCAAAAATTAAAATATTAATAAAAATGAATTCCACAAATGAAGAAATAATAAGCATATTTTTAAAATCACACACACACACACACACACACACACACAAACACACGCACATTAATTACCAGCAAAGCCATTGTAAGTGAAATTCTAAAGGTTATACCTCAAGCAGAAAGAGAATGAGCACTGAGAGAATTAGAAAATTGTTATGGAGCCAAAGTGTGATAAAAAACTTAGGTAAATAATAATAACACCTTATGAGGTTTCTTTAAAATGGCATAGAATTAGTAGTCATGACAAGAAAACATATAAGTTGCAAAGTATATATATGGCATAAAGTGTTTTAAATGTATTAACTGTAAAAAATGGGGTTTTTAAAATTCAACTTGCATGTTGATATAACTTCATGATTTAACTTTGAGGGTAGAAAATGGAAGAATGGACACATATATAACTTTTACATTAGTGTAGTGGCAATAAAATTAATGAGAATAAATGAACCAAACAAGGAAGACTAAAGAAAAAATAAACATGGGTAAAGCAGAAAAATTATAATGCACAAACAAAATGTATTTAACTGGAATATGTCAGTATTTATATGAATATTATATGAACCAAATGCTCTGTTAGAAAAAGAGTACAATTTTGGAATGGATTTATTTTTTAAGAGGCCAGATTATTTATAAAGATAAATCTGAAACTAAATCCAAATAATAAAAAAAGCATGAACCTAAATGGTGATACTGTTACGGGATCTTTGGAGCGTTGCTATTCTGGTCGGAAACCTGTAGCTGGTGGCACCTTTGCCTGAGTTTTGCTCAGGTCTGCTGGACTCGTTCTTCCCACTTGGCCTGGCAGGTTGTGCTTGGCTCATGCTACCAGCCTGGATCCCATGCCTCCAAGGGAGACTGCGAGTCAGGCATGGAGCAGTGAGAGTGTGTGAGAGAGCACGGTGTCTGGCCACTGTGCAGTCAGACATGCCAGCTGCTGCCATGGGGTGGGCAGCTCCAGGTGCTAGCATGGGTGCTGGCTCTCTTCAAGGCTGCAGCTGGACCAGGCACACCACACACAGCTTCCCTGGCTAGCACCAGGTAATGTGGTTGCTCCTGGAAGCTTGTAGATGCCAGGAACCTCAGGGCCCCAAAGAGGGAGTCACAGCTCTGGTTTGGGCAGCTCCAAGGTCTTGGCTCCTTGAAGGACCACAGCTTTTCTTTCCTTCTCTGAACCTGCAACATGGTGAGTAAGGGACATGTTTCAGCCCTGTTTGTGTTACAGCTCTTTTAGCCTCGCCATTTGTCAGGTCCCGAGTTCTTGTCCTGCCACCAGGAAGAATGAGGTACATAGACAAATGGAGGATGAGCAAGACTGAAAAGAGCTTTATTGAGTGATAGAACAACTCAGAAGAGACCCACAGTGGGTAGAACCTTTCTGCAGCCAGGTTTTCCAGACAAATGTTCAGCTCCTAGCAGAGAGGAAACCCTGGAGTGGTAAGCTCTTCTTTGCAGGCAGGTTGTCCCATTGAGTGATCATCTCCTTAGAGTGGAAAGCTCTTCTCTGCAGGCAGGTCATCCCATTGTCTTTGCATCTCTCATCAGAGAGGGTAGCTCCTCTCTGCAGCTAGTCATCTCATCTCTCCAGCTATAAGCAGAGGGGGTAGCTTCACTCTGCAGCTGGTCCTCCAGTAGTTGGCTCTCCTCTAGCTGAGTCCAAGGATTTTGTGGGCCTCAGACGGGAGGAGGTATGCCCCAGTTGGTACATGAGCACCCATGGACAACCCAGAAAAGGCACCACAAGTTCCCACTCTCATCTGTGGGACTGGTAGCCCAACCCCCAGCCCTCAGGCCCTCCCTGGCCTGCAGGTGGGGCTTCACCAGGGACCCACCCCCTTCTTCCCAAGAGCCTGTCTGCCTCTTGCTGCTGTCCATCCACCCAGGCTGTTCATGCCAAGGGGAACCTGTAGGCCAGTGCTGAGCTGCTCTCAGCTCCCCTCTAGGCCTCCCCACTGTTCTTGTTGATGGCCAAAGCCTGGAGGGGCCTGAGGCCACAGGGGTCTTGTATGTCAGTGCTGCCCCAAATGTGCTCAAACCCAGCTGGTCTGTGACAGCACTCACGCTCACCCCCAACCCTTCTCCAAGATCACAGCAGGCACTGGGAGTGGGTAGAGGCCAGGCAGTGGGAGCAGACATCCCTGAGCCTGCAGGGGTATGGGGGACTGTCCTAGATCCCTAAGGGTGCAGAGTGCAGAGATGCCTGGGGCCTGCACCTTTGTAGGCAGGGCTCCCACCATCTCTGTGGAGTGTGCAGGCAGCCCTGGCCTTGCCTCCTCACAGCCTGGGGCGAGGCTCCAGGTCCTCACTGGGCCCGGGCTGGTGTCTGGGGCAGGGTGATGTCACCACAAGTTCATCCTGTGACCCTGGTGCTCAGGGATGGCCCAGGGCTCCCCTTTACTTGGTTCAAGGCCCTGACCATGGTGGGGCTTCTCCAGGAGCAGATCGTGGCCCTGGGCCGAGTCATTGGGAGTGTCAGGCCCAGTAGTCGCCACAATGAGGAGCAAACCCTGGGGATGCAGCACAAGTCGGCCCCTTGTGGAGGCTCCTCCTGAGGCCCAGGAACTGAATGCCATCAGCAGAGTGGGCACATGGTGGCCTTGCTGCTAGCCAGTTCCCCAAAGTGGGTACTGCTTCCACTTCCTGCCCCAGGACCCAGAATCACAGCCCCAGCTTCACACCCTGGGTCCAGCCCGCACACTCCATGTGCAAGTGCAGCACTGCCCCAGGCCCAGCTCCTCAGGGGCCCTTTCTACATGTCCCTCCATGCCTACCATGCTTCTCCTCTGCTGGTGGGCAACTCGGCCAGGTTCCAATGCAGCAGCCCCCAGAGCAGCGGGCTCCTGGGGGCTCCCAGGTGCAGACTCTGGGGACTGTCTACCTCTTCCCCACATGGCATGAGAGAGCAACGGTGTGGGGCCAGGGTCTGCAGTGGTGGAAGCTCCAGGCCTGGGGGCAGGTTCTGCCTGGCTGCGTGAGGATGGTGGCGGTGCAGTTGGTTGTCTTGGGGTTGTGGTGCACAGGGACTGTGGGGCACAGGGGTCCCACTGCCACCACTACCGCTCCCACAGCTGCTCCTGATGTCACCACTTGCACTTCCCCACTGCAGCCAATGTGATGGCAGTTACCATTCTTGATGGCCTGCCAGCTGCCATCAATACAAATATAGAGCATGCAAATGATAACCAAAGAGAGCTGGGTTATTAAGAATTAAATATATTTATTCAATAATCATTAAATATTACTTTCCCAGAATGATATAGCTTTATGCATCTAGACTATAGCATGAGTATACAACAAAGATTAAAAACTATTAGAATTAGATATATCCATTTTGTCTATTTTTATAGTTGACAAAAAATGATGAGAAAACGAGAAACGAGAGAGAGAAAAACAATCAAATATATAGGGAAATTTGAACTTTAAATGAACATTTACAGAAGAATACACATAACAATTGTAGAATGTACATTTTTCACACACACATGGATCACAATACTGAACATATGCTAAGGTTTAAATATCATGTTGCCTTACAAGAATTATTTGGAAATCAGAAATAAAGCAGAATACCCCCATGTGTTTGGAAATTAAGAAAGAAAACAGTTTTTTGGATTACAATACAATAATAAAAACAAAATTTAGAACCAAAGGATAATTAAATGTCCATCCAAGGAAGTATTGAACAGAAAATTTCTGGCTTTATTTAAAAAGAAAAATATCTGAAGATTAATAAGCTAAATATTTATCTGAAATGTTGGTAAATAAGGAAAACACTGGAAAGGTAAAAAAAATTAAAATATATATTAACAATGTGATATTTAACTTGTCAATCCATATAGTAGAATTTTTTAAAAGTCTTATAATAGTAGGTAGTATCGGCAATGTATACATTTTACTGCAGTGTTTGACATGCAAATTAATAACACAATGCTACTATCTTAAAAGCTTAGAGATAAATATAAAAGCATTGAAATAAAATAATGAGTAAAACATTTAAACAACACTTTATAAAATGTAAATTCAATTAGCAAATATAAATTTGCAAACGTTTAAACTTCATTAAAATTAAAAAACATCAAATTAAGGCATATATCTGCCAGATAGGACAAATTTTGAAAGTCTGAAAATACGAGGGGATACAAGATACTATGGTCTCAATGTTTGTGTCCATAAACCCCTAAATTTATATGTTGAAATCGTAACTTCAAGGGATGGTATTTGGAGATGGGGCCTTTTGGGAGGTGATTAGGTCGTGGGGAAAGAACTCTCATGAATGGAATTAATACTCTTATGAAGTAAATCCAAAGGAGGGTTTTTGCCTTTTCCACAATGTAAGAACACAGTAAGGAGACACTATCTACAAGCCAGGATGTGCCTTCACCAGATACCATGTCTGCAGGCCTGTTGATTTTGGACTTTCCAGACTCCAGAACTGTGAGAAATTTCTGTGGCTCATAAGCTACACAGTCTATGGTATTTTATTATAGTAGCCTGAATGGACTGAGACACTGAAGATGTGGAGCAATGGGCAAACTTTACACCATGCCTTTGTGAGAATACATTGATAATAGCACTTCAGAAAATATTTACACATTTACTAAGATTGAAGATAATTACATCCAGGGAACTGGCAGTTTCACTCTTAGGTATGAAACTTAGATCCGGAGTTGTCAAACTTGTATGTGTGTGTATCCTTTGGCAGTTTGATGATGCCTAGAGATCACTTCTCAGAAAGAAATTTTAAATACATGAAATAAAGTAAAATGCACAAAATTCCGAGGAAAAAGTTGTCAAAATATAAAAAAAAATCTTATATACAGAGAGAATATTATAGAGTTAATCCATTCATCTAAGTTACTTTACATTTATTTAGAATTTATTTGGCTACATATTTACTATAGAGCACTGTATGCTGGAAAATGACATTAACCATTGCAGAAAGTCTTCTATGGAACAAATAAAGAGAAATATCAAGTTCAGAGAAGCTGTTCTGAGGGATATTTTTAACTGGGAGGTGGGAGGTGGGAAGTTAATGGGAGGTGTCTGAATACAGAAATTGGAAATATGAGTATGGCCTCCTCTTATATACATTTTTCAACAAATATTTATCGAGATGTTCTTGTATGTCAGGCTTATCTATAAGAATCTAATAAAAGAGTCAACACTCTGCTGTCATTTACCAGATAATCGAATGTTGAGAGACTTTAATATTAAGTAGTAATAAAAGCTATGACAAACACAAGATTGGGTGAGGGGATAGGTGATACAGATGTGAAGAAATAATCACAAGTTGTAAGAATACCTGGGGAGAGAGTACTAGCATTTCATAAAAATTTCATTAATTTTTAAAATTTTGAGCAATTCTGAGATGTTACACTTCCAAATTTACATGATGAAGTCATTTAATTTTTAGGCTTCTAGAAGCCAGGTAGTTTTATGCTTACCTTGTAAATCCCAGGGGAAAAAGTGATTATTTATTCCAATAATATTGGGATGAAAGGGTGTGGGTTCTATTAAAACTTGTAAAAGTTAACGTATAGAAACCCAATACTTTAAAGTGTGTTTTAATAGCATATTTAATTAAAGAAAAAAGAATCTAATGACAACATCCCCAAATCTGGAGGTAGTCATGCCAGTGGTCATGACCAGGGTCAGGATGAACGTTCACTGGAGGATTCACAACGAAACAAAAGCTGAAATTATGTATATCTACTAATTTCATACAGTAGCTTCCATTCCTCTGCAAATGTCATTGGCAGTTCACTAAACTATTAAATTTCATAATCTCTCCAACTGTTTTTACGGGTAGATAACTAGAGAGTCTGGCATGCTCACATATAAGACACAGCTTGTATTCCTCCTGTAGGGCAATGAGCTAATGAGAATCCAGTATGATTTATATTAAATTACTTGATGATTTCTGTCCTACGTGTAGCATTTAGAAAGTATATGGTATATGTCATTCTTTACTTTGGAAAATATATGATAAATGCTGGTTAGTTTATTCTTGTTCTTAGAAACAAATTTGTATTGATCTTGGAGTCAGAATTTATGGAAAAAGGGTTTAATACTTCCACTTAATATCTATGTTATGTGAGAAACTCACCCGATAGCTTTGAATCTTCATTTACCCTTCTTTAAAAAAGTTGATAGTGATTGCCCCTGATATATTATTAAAGTTTCTATATAATCTTATATTTTATAATGGTTACCATGGTGTTTGGCACCTGGTATTAATGATATGGTTGCTCAATATTAATAGTTATTGCAAAAATTTATTTCAAGTAACTATTTTCTGTACAGATGTTTGTAGTATAAAGTAGAGCAGATAGTATATTTTTTGCAAATATGATTCTAAACAAAATAAAATGAATTTAGAATACTCATTAATAAAATGAATGTAGAATGTTTAGCAGTGTCCTGACCTCCAGCGACTGTCAGTAGCACCACGCTAGTTGTGAAACATAAAAATATCTCTGAACATTTTCAAATGTTCTTAGGAGAGCAAAATAGCTCATGGTGGAGAACAATTGATATAGATGATTTGTCATCATGAAAAAATTGTACAATCAGTATATGATAGGTATAAGGGTAAAATCAAACTTGTTAGAATTGTAGATGGAAATATCCTTTTACCATTGGTCTCAGTCCTATGTTGCCCCAGAAATTACAGATAGAGAGTGGCATAAAAGTAATCAATCAGCTGGGTAAGATGTAAGCTCTTCCAACCTCAAAAGACCCCCATTAAAAGGTTTATCATTAATTATGCCAATGTAGAAGTGACATTTGATTTGCTTGTGGCTTTGCGGACAAAATTCAAAAAGTTTCTTAGAGGGGAAAAAAGGAGGAAAAGTGTTTTATTTAATCTGCCTAATCCCAAAGGTCTTTAAGTGCAAAATGATAGTAGGGTTTTATTGGAGCTTTATCACAAACAAATTATATGAGAAGAAGATAAAATTTATCTAAAAGATATATATTTTTAAATCTGTTAACTCAAAATATTTAGTAAAAATGTAATTTATTTACAGCTATTTCTGGAAACATGGAACAGTAAATATTGAGAAGAAATTTGGATTCCTTAAAAAATTTTTTAAATGCATAACAGCTATTAAAAAGAGAAAAATCCACAAAGTTAAAACATGTAGAGAAAGCAGAAAATCAGAAAAGTAGAAATTACAAAGATGAATTCGTTTATATTTCACATATTTTAAATATCTCATTCATTAAAATCTGTTATTTGTAGTTGAATATTTTTGTAATAACAATACCTTTTAAAATATTAAATTATTTATATAAATAACATATTTCCATTGACACAAATTGAGTAAGACATAAAATTAAAACAAAAATACAAAATTCACCTAAAATCCAACCATCATGAAATAGAAATTTACATTTTATTGGCCATCTATTTATGCCCAATGTATGCCCCAACATATTCATCAACAGACTCAGATAGAATTAATGTAATTGAAACCACACATAGCGTTTTTATTAATTTTTAAAAGTCTCATGTATACTCTCGCCACCTTATTTTACTCCTTACTTAGTAACACACAGTAGAAATCCTCCTAAATCCTTCTTGTAGATTCAACTCATGCATTTTACCAACTGGAATACTAAATAATTTGTTCATTCCCTATTTGTGTAAATTCACTTTGCTATCAATATTTACTACAATGAAAAAGGCTGCCATAAGCATGTTGCATGCATTTCTATACATGGTAAAAACTATTTTATAATTTAAAAATTTCAAGATTTAGTTCACAAAGGATAAAATAGTATGTTAATGGACACTGTTTCATGTATACCTTTCAAAATAAAGTATCATAATTTTTTGAATTTTATTTTCAATTTTTAGATAGAAATTTTTATTAAAATGTTTTTCTAATTTTAATAATGGAATTTATCTAATTTTTATAATGGAATTAAAGCTTTTTTATTTAAAATACTTTTCATCATAAAATTATCTGACAAATGTAATGCATTTTAAACATATTTTTGCTATATATTTCTAAAGTTTTATCATCCTCATTATATGGCGCCTATACAATAGATGCTGTTGAATTTTGTTGAATGTTTGAGGCTAATATAATAGTTTTATTGCTGTTTTTTAATTGTTTGGGTGTCACAAAGTAAGATATTTTTAGAGAATATGTTTCAAAATCTCTTCATATAGTCTACATATATTCATACACATAAATTTAAAAATATAAAAGAAAAAGATGCCTAAACCTTAAGTATACAGCTAAAAATTATCAAAAACAAATTACCGGAAATACCATCCAGGTCCAAAAATAAGAATAAACAGAAGTCCTCCTGATACTCCTTCTAGATCACTTCATTCTTTCTTCCTCATGAAGGTTAAAAATTGCCTGGGCATGCAACACATCAATTTGCTATATATTTTTTAAAATTTATATCGTTAGAATCTAATAGTGTTGTCTCTAGCCTCTTTCACTCAAAATTATATCATTGTGAGATTTGACTATATGTTTTGTGTATCTGTAGTTCATTTTCAATGTAGTACTTTATACGCTAGGATACATTGCTGCTTTATAAATAAGTGTATCACAGAAGTAAGTGTAGCTCATTAAAAATTATGTAGAGCCTTCCATTAATCAAGTATCATCTGAATCATCTATTCAAGTAGTTTTATTCCATACTTCCCTTACTTCTAGAAAGTTTTTATAATCTTCATGAGTTTTGGATTTCCAGAATTCAATAGTGTAACACTGGTGGTAGATAAGAAGGAATAAACAAGAAATATATATGTGTGTGTGTGTGTGTGTGTGTGTGTGTGTATGTGTGTGTGTGTGGGGGGGGGTGTTTGTATTGGATGATGACTCTTTTGTAATTATAACCAGTCAAAATTATTCTATTAGTAATGCATTCAACTCTTTCAATGTAATTATTTAAAGTGGTCTTCAATTAGTTTATCTCCTATAACCTACAATTTTGGTCACAAAATGTGAGGGGGCACTACTTCCCAGAAATTTTTAAAATGTAAACAATAAGGTAGCTCTCTCATGTAAGCAGAGAAAATCTTTGTTTTATTTAATAGGTAGAACAAAAAGTTTTGCTGATACCAAGAGTAATCTTTGTAGAATTATCCACTGATTTGGAGTGCCATAAAGAAGCTGTTGTCAATAAAAAACTGTGATTATTACAATGTTTTGTTCAATTTCTGTAGTAATTGGTTATTATCATTATTTACTACTTTATTTTATGGTTATTGCTTGCAATTTTAGACTTTAAATATGAAAAGCATAAAGAGTGCTAATTTAATTACAGTATTGGATTCTTGAAAACTGTATGCAGTGTTAAGATTATTAATAAGTATATTTCAAATGGATATTCTAATTCCAATTTGCATTTTTGCCTGGTTTCTTGTTCATCATAATTTTGAACAAATTGATATGTTTGTAGTCTTAAAAATTGTCATGCAGAAATGAATGTCATTCTCATGGGGCTGGTTTTAAGAACTAAATTTCGTGATTTTGTAGTTAAATAAGGAAACAGAATACTGTGACGGAGAGAATTCTTAATAAGTGTCTTAGTGCATTTTCACACTGCTATAAAGAACTGCCCAAGACAGGGAAATTTATAAAGAAAAAAGTTTTAATTGACTCACAGTTCTGCATATCTGGGCCTTAGGAAACTTAAAATCATGGGGAAGCAAGTACTTTCTTCACAAAATGGCAAGAAAAAGAGAGAGAAGGGGGAAGCTCCAGACACTTATCAACCAGATCTCATGAGAAGTATCTTGAGAACAGAATGGGGGAAACTGCCCCCATGATCCAATCACCTCCTACCAAGTCTGTCCCTAAAACATAGGGATTATAATTTGAGATGAAATTTGGGTGTAGACAAAGAGCCAAACAATATTATTCCTCTTCTGGCCCCTACCAAATCTCATGCCATTTTCACACTTCAAAGCCAATCATACCTTTCCAACAGTACCCCAGAGTCTTAACTTATTCCATCATTAACCCAAAAGTTCAGGTCCAAAGTCTCATCTGAGACAAGACAAGTTTCTCCCGCTTATGAGCCAGTAAAATCAAAAGCAAGTTAGTTAACTTCCAAGATACAATGGGGATACAGGCACTGTGTAACTGTGTAAATGTTTCCTTTCCAAATGGGAGAAATTGGCAAAAACAAAGGGGCGACAAGCCCCATGCAAGTCTAAAACCCAGTAGGGCTTGAGTTCATGTTTCACATCCAAGGCATGCTGATAAAAGGGGTGGGCTCCCATGGCCTTGGACAGTTCTCAGAGACTTTCATTGAGTGCCTGTGGCTTTTCCAGGCACATGGTGCAGGCTGTCAGTGGATCTACCATTCTGGGTTCTGGAAAACAATGACCTTCTCACAGCTCCACTAGGCAGTGCTCCAGTGGGGACTTGTGTGTGGGGGTTCCAACCCCACATTTCTCCTTTACACTGCTCTAACAGAGGTTCTCCATGTGGGCTCTGCCCCTGAAGCAGACTTTTGCCTAGACATCCGGGCATTTCCGTGCATCCTCTGAAATCTAGGTGGAGGTTCCCAAAGCTCACTCTTATGCACCCGCAGGCCCAACACCCACAAGGAAACCATCAAGGCTTGGGGCTTGCACCCTGTGAAGCAATGGCCTCAGTTGTGCCTTCGCCCCTTTTAGCCATGGCTGGAGCTGAAGCAGATGGGATGCAGGGTACCAATCCTGAGGTGCACAGAGCAGCAGGGACCTGTCCCTGGCCCACAAAACCATTTTTAACTTCCAGGCTTCTAGGCTTGTGATGGGAGGGGCTGCCACAAAGATCTCTGACATGACCTGGAGACATTTTCCCATTGTCTTGGTGATTAACATTGACTCCTTATTACTTATGCAAATTTCCATAGCTGGCTTGAATTTCTCCCCAGGAAATGGGTTTTTCTTTTCCACATGGACATGCTGCAAATTTTCCAAACTTTTATGCTCTGTCATCTCTTTAGAACACTTTGATTAGAAATTTCTTCCACCAAATATCCTAAATCGTTTCACTCAAGTTCAAAGTTCCACAGATCTCTAAGGCAGGGGCAAAATGCCACCAGTCTCTTTGCTAAACAATAGCAAGAGTAACCATTGCTACAGTTCCTAGTAAGTTTCTCATCTCCATTTGAGACCACCTCAGCCTGGACTCCATTGTCTATATCACTATTATCATTTTGGTCAAAACCATTCAACCAGTCTCTAGGAAGTTCCAAACTTTCCTACATCTTCCTGTCTTCTTATGACCCTCTAAACCATTCCAGTCTCTGCCCATTAACCAGTTCCAAAGTCGCTTCCTCATTTTCAGGTTATCTTTATAGCAGTACCCCACTCTACAGGTGCCAATTTCCTGTATTAGTCCATTTTCACACTGCTATAAAGAACTACCCAAGACTGAGTGAATTATAAAGAAAAGAGGTTTAATTGACTCACAGTTCTGCATGGCTGGGGAGGCCACAGAAAACTTACAATCATGGTGGAAGGTGAAGAAGAAGCAAATACCTTCTTCACAACGCAGCAGGAAAAAGGGGGAGAAAAGGGGGGGAAGCACCGGACACTTATCAAACAACCAGATCTCATGACAATTCACTCACTGTCATGAGAACACCATGGGGGAAAGTGCCTCCATGGTCCAATCACCTTCCACCAGGTCCCTCCCTGGACACCTGGACACAGTTCAAGAGATTACAGTTTGAGGTGAGATTTGTGTGGGGACAAAGAGCCAAACCATATCAATAAGTTATATATCCATTATTTTATATTACCACTAACACAATATCTTCATGGACTTGCCCAAACGATATTTTCCTTTTATGTTTTTTAAATTTTTTTAAGTTGTTGAAATGATGCAGGATTTTTCTCAGCCATTTTGCCAGCTTGAGACCTCCAGCTGGAGATTTCCAGCCAGCAATGCCCCTGCTTGGCCTGCATTCTCCACAGGAGGTGCCCCAACCACTCAGACACTGGGCCACACCTGGCTTGCATCTGGCATGAATCCTGCAGCCACCATGATTATGAGCTCAGCCCCCAGATGAAGAGGGTGTGTGGGCGAGTGAGTGAAGGGTCTGGCCAGCTGCAGACCAGTGGGTCCATGCAGGGCTTACAGCTTGACCAAGCATATTGCAAGTGACCTCCATGGTGGACTCCAGCATCTAGACAAGGGGAACATGAAGGCACTCAAGCAGGGAAGCCCATGACCCAGAAGTCCTGGAGTGGGTGTTACAGTGTGAATAATAACTCTTTTAGTCCCAGTGTCCACAGCCCAAGGCACAGTGGCAACTTAACAGCTCTGTCAGTCCTGTCACCCCGCTCTGGCCTGAGGCACCCAGGCTGGCTCAGCCCCAGCACTGCTTTCCGTGGAGTGGGGCTGCTCCCTTCTGCTGGTGGAGGGTGGAGGGCCACAGTGTTACTGCTTTCTTTGTACCTGTGTTCAGCAGGGTCCGGAGTTCTTGTTCTGAGTCCAAGAAGAATGAGCTTATGCTGACAATCGCAGGGTGAGGAGAGAGGATAAAATTTCACTGAGTGATGAAACAGCTCTTGGTGAAGAGGGAATGTGGTCAGGTGGTCTCTCCCTCAGTGTAGCTGGGTCCAGGGCTTATGGGCTCAGAATGTGAGAGTGCTGTGCTGATTGGTTTATGAGTACGCAAAAGAGGCTAAAACAAAGCCATCATTCAAAGGTGTACATGACAATGTAAAAAAACAACTAGGGAAGGATAGGTATATGTAAAATAGGTGAAGGGTAAGGGTCAATAAAAAAAAAGTGCACCAAATGGGGATAGAGGCGCTCAATCTGGTCTGTGGATTTACCGAGGACTTGTAGTTAGGCTTCAAACTGCCCTCAATTTGAAGGTTGGGTTTCACTGGGACCCACCCCTGTCTGCCTAGGATTTGTCTACCTCCTGCCTGTATTGCTATCAATAACCATCTTAGGAGATGAGGTGTGAGTGGTTTCTCACTGAGGTTTTAATTTGCATTTCTGTAATGACTAAAGATGTTGAATATATTTTCATGTTCTTATTAAGCATTTGTTTGCCTTGTATGGAAAAATGTCTACACAAGTCCTTTGCCTAATATTCACTGGGTTTTTTGTCATTTTGTTCTTGACCTGTAAGAGTACTTTATTAATTATATTAAGCTCTCAAAACATATACAATGTATAAATATTTTAAATCCTTAATAGGTTTTATTTTCACTTTCTGGATAATTTGATGCACAAAAGTTTTCAATTTTCTTGAATCTTAATTCATCTATTTTCATGTATGTTGCTTGTTTTTTGGTGATATATCAACAAATCCGTTGTTTTATCCAGGGACATAAAGTTTTATGCCTAGGTTTTCTTCTGAGGGTTTTGTTGGTTTAGCTCATACATGTGTTGACTTTTGTATAAGGTGTAAAGTGGGGTTCAACTTAAATCTTTTGCTTGTGGAAATCCAGTTATCTCAGTATTATTTGTTGAGGATAGTTCTCCTTCTCACTGGGAAAGATAACTATCTTTTAAAAAAATCAATTGTCCATACATGTGAGGGTTTATTTCAAGACTTTTAATTCTATTGAGTTAATATATTGTTTCTAATCTTTGTGCCAGTATCACACTGCTTTGATTACTGTTGCTCTGTAATAAGTTTTGAAATGGAGAAATATGAATCCTCCTTTTTTTTCTTTTACAAAATTGTGGCTTTTTGAAGCTTTTTGCAGTTCCATATGAATTTGAGAACAAGCTTTTTCATTTAGGCCTAAATGTCTATTAAATTTTTGGTAGAGAGTGAATTGAGGCCAGAGCTTGCTTAGGGTGGCATTGACACAAAAATATTGTCTTCCTACCAATGAACATAAAATATCTTTCCATTTAATTGGGTGTTTTACTTTCTGCAATATTTTGTACTCGTCAGTGGTATCAGAATAACGCTGGACTCATGGAATGAGTTAGGTTGTGTTTTCTCTTCTTCTATTTTGTGTAAGCGTTTCAGGAATATTAGTGTTACTTTAAAAATGTTTAATAAAGGTCACAGTAAAATCTTTTGATCCTGGACTTTACTGGGAAGTTTTCAATAACTGATTCAATCTCTTATTATAGATCTGTTGTTCTCTATTTATTCTGAGTCAGTTTAGACAATTTGTGTGCTTATAAGATAGTTTCTATTTCATCTAGATTATCCATTTTTGATATACAATTTTTCATAATATATTCTTATAATCCTTTTTATTTTTATAAAGTCTATAATTGTACCCCACTTTCATTTCTGATTTTAGTTATTTTTATCTTTTTTGATTTGTCAGTCTAGCTAAAGTCTTGTTAATTATTTAAAAAGTATTTTCAAAGAACCAACTTTTGTTTCTTTTATTGTATTTATGTTCTTTCTTTTTATCCCCACTGTATTCTTATTTTTGTTTGTTTATTTGTTTTTTGGTCACTTTGGGGTATAATTTTCTGTTTTTTCTGGTTCTTCAAGGTATAAAGTTTAGTGATTAATTTAAACTTTTTCTTCTTTTTTAATGTAGTTATTTGTATCCATAAATTTTCCTCTGGGCACTGCCTTCTCTACATTTATTAAATTTTGACATGTTGCATTTTTTGCTTTTATTCATCTTATTTTCTAATTCCCATCTTTATTTCTTTTTTGATATATTGGTTGTTTTAGAGTGTTGTTCATTTCCATGTATTTGTTAACGTTCAAGTTTTCCTGCTATTATTGTTTTCCTCTTGCATTTTCTTATAGTCAGAAAAGATACTTGTAGGATTTCAGTCTTTTTATTAATAAGTTTATTGAGACTTCTTTGGTGTCTAACATATGATCTATTCTGGAAACATATGGTCTATCCTAGGGAATGTTTATGTATTAAAATATTTTAAAGAACTTCAATCTCATAGAAGGAGAGTAGAAAGGTGGTTGAAAGAAAATTGTGTGGGTAGTGGGAGAGAAAGGGAGAGATGTTCGTCAAAGAATGTTTCCCATGAGGACGAATAAGCTTGAAGAGCATTGTGATTATATTTAATAATATATATATTGTATACTTGAAAACTTCTCAGATAGTAGACCTTAAATATTTTTAATACAAAAACATGATAATTATGTGAAGTGATTGATAGGTTAATTAGCTTGATTTAATCATTTCAGAGTATATGTATATATCAAAACATCATAAATATGTACAGTTTTCTTTGGCAATTACACTGCAATAAAGCTGAAAAATAGTCATATTGTCTTAATGAATTGGCATTATATTCAGCATGTCTTTCTGTGTGTTTTGTAACAGTTTTTGACTTAAAGTCTTTTATGTCTGATAACAGTAGAGTGACCTCAAACTCTTATTTTGTTACCATGTGCATGGGATGTCTTTTCCCATCCATTCACTTGCAATCTATATATGTCTTTAGATTTGAAATGAGTCTTATAGATAGCACACAGTGTAATCATGTTTGTTTTTAATTTTTCATTTAGGCAATTTCTCCCTTTTGATTAGAGTTCAAACCATTTGCATTTAGAATAATTACTGATAATGAAAGACAAAACTTCAATTTTGCTTTGCTTTCTATATGTCTTTTACCTTTTTGTCAACTATTTCCTCCTTCCCTCCATTATTGTCTTTCTTTTGTTTAGTTGATTTTGTGTAGCAACCATTTTAATTCTATTCTCATTTACACACACACACACAAACACACACACACACAAACACATTAAATGTAAATTGGCAGAATGGGTTAAAATCATTATATTTACATATATAATTATATATTATATATAAAACATATATATTACATACAAATTACTATCTATAAATCAATATATATAAAAGCACATGTAGAAAATAAAGTATATATTATAAAGTATATATTACCTATACAATAAAGTGTGTGGTGTCTATACACACACACACATACTTTTTAAAGCAACTTAAAGTTTACAGAAAATTTGAGTGGAGAATACAGAGAGTTCCCTTATACCCTCTCACTCCCAGCCAGTTTCCTCTATTAACATCTTGCATCACTGTGGTACTTTTTTTTTAACCATTGATGCACCGATACTGATACATTATTATTAACTAAAGTCTACAGTTCACATCCTCAAATGCATGTCCTCACATGAAGAGGTGTTCTGTGTATAGCCTAGAAGGTAGTGAATGTGTGTGAAAAAAGTGAAAGTGAAAAAATAAAGAAGCTAACACATAATGCACACCTACTAAGCTCAGAATACTGGTAAAGATATTTTCTTATTGTCAGGAAATATCAAAATAGAAGTTGTAAGTAAGAGAGATATTTGTGCATGAAGACAAATCTCCAGTTAATCTTACATCTGGGGATGAAGAACTTTTGGCCTTTGTGGTACTTTTAAAGTTAAGAGTAGATTCTAATTATGTGAGGTCTCAAAGAGAACTCCATTTGGAGAGATTGCTATAATTTAATTACACCATATATTTCATAACATATAGTTATCAACTAAAAGATATAAAATAATTATTATGTTTATTAATTGAATATAAGTTCAAGAAAACAATATTAATTGTATTATTGAGTTATAGTTTTTATCTTTATAGGCATACTTTACAGATACTGATATAGCCAAAAATATTTATGCACATTTACTCTCATAAAAGTTATTCTTGGTAAACAAATATATCATATCAAGGGTGTTAAAGTAAGATCACCAGGGAAAAAAATTAAAGAGAGAGACAGAGAGAGAAAGAAAGAAAGAAATTTATTGGCTTATAAAAGGAGGGATACTGGGAAAGTGAAACATACACTTTGTGGCAGACAGATGTGGTTTTATGTATTATAGACTCCTATTTACTCATTTATAAACTAAAATATCACTTTGCTGACATTCTAGAAAGGCACCCTTTGTGTTCTAGAGAGGAATGATAATTTTTCTTTTTCAATGTTTACAATTCTTTATCAATTTTATTATGGAATTTTACAAGGGCTGTGTTAAGTATTAGTGGCATCCATTGGCTGTTCTCATTTCCTTAGCAACTTGCCCCTTGAGTTCGTATTGTCCTAGTAGTAAGTTCTAGCATTTACAGAAATGTAGCTTTACTGCCTTTTCTTTGTACATTCAACACTAAACTGATCATGGCATTTTCTGTTTCCTCCATGGTCTCCAAACCAGGGTCCACGTTTTCTCTACCACTGCATTTTGATCCCAGACAATTTTATCTCCTGAACTCAGTAACTTTTTGCTGTTTTACCCAGATCAGAGTTTTCTATTGTGACTTTGCTCTTCTGGAGCCATTCTACTTCCATGAAAATAAATGTATATTAATCTGTCTTTTAATTTTCATACCTATTGTCATTTGTCTGTTTGGTATTATTAACTGAAACTGCAGAAAGAAGTGCTGAGAAAATTATATTTGGGATCAACAGCATTTCATTACAATCTCATTTTCCATCATAACTTAAAAAGGGAACTTGAACAAGGTCTTTGAGCCTCAATAAATTGGCCTGCAAAGTGGGGATAATACAAGCTGTGATGATTAAAGATGATACAGTATTGTCTTTCTCTTATTTAGAAAGCTTCCCCTTACCTTCCTGGCAAGATTCTTCTCATTAGCTAGGTCCCAGTTGACTTACCACTTTATTTGTAAAATATTTCTCTTTACTCAAAGCAGAATTAATTGCTGCTGGTTCTGTGCTCCCACAACACCTATTCATAAGCACTTATCACATTTTTAGCTACATTCCAGATTGCCCTTAGCCAGCAACATTTTTTTAAGGCCAGTAATGGAACCAATTTATCTTTAAAAACTTAGCACTTTTCACTTTACCTATCATAGAAATAAAAAGGCATTCACTGAATTTCGATTGAATTGTCTCCTCTGCAGAAAATCCAAATACTTGGTCATTTTATGTTCAGAAAGTTGTTTGCACCTCTTCAGGTCAGAGGTAAGGAGTAAAGTGACCTCAGTAATCAAGCCAATAGGCCACCCCGCCATATCTGCTCTCTAAGTGCACACTTCCCAAGTTAACCAGAATATTAAGGCTAGTTTTTCAGGGAAGGTGCCCTCTATATTTGACAGTAGTAGAGACACATGGAGGGTATTTATACTTCTTTAATGTTGTATTTTGTACATTCTGAAGACAATACATTTTCTTAATTCACTTCATTATTTCAGGCAGTCGAGTTCTAATATAAATGATTATCAATAGCTTTCTTTTTTTTCACATTCCATCTGTGTGCACAATTCATTCACAAAAGAATCCTGAATACTTCTAAAGCAACAAACTATTTCTAAGAAAAGGCCCATTTCCATAAATTAATATATATTCATTTAAAAATCATTTCATTAATTGTACTTCTCAAAAGACAGTATTTTGCAGGCAGTGGCTTTAATTTTGGGGAACTAAATGTTTAGATCATGCAAAGAGCATATATGCAAAGAGCATGATGAGTGAGATTGGGTGGCATGATGTAATAAAAATGTTAAATGATATATGTTAGATTCATTCACCCTTTGTCTTGGAAAAAATGTGGGGTGAAAATGATAGAAAATTTTCGTTTTTGCAAAATCAGTGAAAATTAGCCAGGGTTTTTGAAAAATTGTTTTTGGGGTCTTAGTCAAAGTCTTTTAACATATGAAAACAACAAGGAGGAAAATATGTAAATTTAATGTGTATGTTCAGGTTTCCTGAAAAATTCAGTTTTGAAAAAGTCTACTAAAATATAACAACCAAAAGAGACAATAGATCTTGTTCAAGGCAGATTAATGGCTATTACATTGCTTTTTGCTTGTGTCAGCTAACCCTGGCAGAAAGAATCCTTTTGCTATTGGGGTGAAACCTGTAAACTTAGATGTTTTCTTCCTCACTCTAAAAATCTTGTTTATACCTTGTGTCTTTTTCTATTCATCACAGCTATATTTAAATGTGGGTAAAATTTTGGAATGTTTGATTTTTATTATACCAAGGACATTTATGTTTAACCTGACTGTGTAATTAATAATTAATTGTAATTAATAAATATTCTTCTTTTCCATGTGTAGAAAATACTTGTTAATTTGAAAAATACACCTTTTTGGTTTGACATTACTCTGCTTTTAAATTAAAACAAAACATAAAAGAACTAATTTTTGTAGAACATGTTAAAAACAAATGCCACTGATTTTCATTTGTAGTTTACATAGTCTTTATACATTACATGCAAACTACATGCCTACGTACATAAAAGCACTAGGCATTATTCTATATTCTATGTCGTATATATCATTATGCTGATATATGAAATATGTACATAAGATCTACAGATACTACATGGAGGGGCATGGGCTTCAAAATTGTGTGATTAGATAATGTGAAAATATTAAAACAACTACAATGTAAGCTTGATTAAAAAAGCTCTGTCATTTATGTTGCGTTTACTATGTATTTAAGTTGGACTGTTGTATTTAATAAATTAGAAGCATTTTCCTTTTATTGATGAGTAGTTGTGTGTGTGTGTGTGTGTGTGTGTGTGTGTGTGTGTGTGTGTGTTTTGTTTTGGAGATTTAGTCTGACTGCGTCGCCCAGGCTGGAGTGAAGTGGTACGATCTCTGCTCACTGCAACATCTGCCTCCCAGGTTCGAGTGATTCTCCTGCCTCAGCCTCCCAAGTAGCTAGGATTATAGGTGCGTGCCATCATGCCCGTCTAATTTTTGTATTTTTAGTAGAGACGGGGTTTCACCTTGTTAGCCAGGATGGTCTCGATCTCCTGACCTCATGATCTGCCTGCCTTTGCCTCCCAAAGTGCTGGGATTACAGGCGTGAGCCACCATGGCTGGATGAGTTCTCTTTTTTTCATCATCACCAGCATTTGATATCTTTTGTCTTTTTGATAATAGCCATTCTAAGCGGGGTGTGGTGATACCTCATTTTGATTTTCATTTCCCTGATCATTAGTGCTGTTGAGCATTTTGTATATATATGGGCTAACAAAAGGCATGATTAGGGCTAACAAAGGGATTATTATATATTATATATATATAGCAATATATATTGTATACACTATATATACACACACACATATATATGTGTGTGTGTGTGTATGAATCTCTTTGTTAGCCCTAATGCCAAAGGACAGTTACACTTTGTTGCCTAGTACAATTGATGATGACTTTAAGTTATTTATCTATATTAGCTCTGCCAAATTGAGGCTTAATGTTCTCCTCACTCCATGGCTAATTTGATTGTTATGATAAATCAATAGGCACATGAAAATCCAAAATCCAAAGCTTAAAGCACCATCAGTGCTCTTTGCATGAAGACTTTTTTTTTTTTTTTTTTTTTGAGATAGGGTCATGCTCTGTCCCCCATGCTGGAGTGCAGTGGTGCAATCATGGCTCACTGCAGCCTTGACCTCCAGGCTCAAGCGATCCTCTTACCTCAGCCTCTCTCGAGGAGATGGGACTACAGGTATGTGCCACCATGCCCAGCTAATTTTTGTATTTTTTTTATAGATGGGGTTTCACCATGTCGGCCCTGGTGATCTTGAATTCCTGGGCACAAGTGATCCACCCACATCGACCTCCCAAACTGCTGGGATTACAGGCATAAGACACCACACCCGGTTGAGGACTCTTTCCAGATGATTCATTGTAGATATCACACTTTTGGAGACACACTTCTCCACTTCAAGCATCTCCCACATGTGATCTGTTGTCTTGCATATAAACAGAAAGAGATATGCTAGATAGAAAAACTGTAGTATGGTGACCTCAAAAAAAAAATACTATAGATATACGTAGATAGACATACATACATACATATATATATATATATATATATATATATATATATATATATACAGATAAATAAAAGGCACCTCAGATTTGGGGTTATAAAACTGTAAGACTGGGATCAGCGAAACATAATGTAGGTATCAGAAGAGGCAACCCTTTACCACTCTTTAGCATGTTAGACTTGCTTTTTCACATGTAAGACAGAATTTAGCAATATCAGTTTTCAATTGTAAATTCAATTTTAATTATAGTGGTTAAGTAAGAAAATTTACCCCCAGATTCGAATAGAAGTTTGTCTTTTAATCTCTTCGTTTTTATTGTTGCAAGATTAATTTAAAATAATCAATAAAATCCCTATTTATTGATGTGCTGCACATGTTAGGCACTGTTTCAAAAAAGTTTTACATAATATTTGATTTGTTCTTCACAATGCCTAATGTAGTGGATACTTACTTATCTGATTTTGTTTGTTTGTTTTGTTTTGTTTTGTTTGAGATGGAGTCTCGCTCTGTCGCCCAGGCGAGAGTGCAGTGGTGCGATCCCAGCTCACTGCAAGCTCTGCCTCCCGGGTTCACCCCATTCTCCTGCCTCAGCCTCCAGAGTAGCTGGGACTACAGCTGCCCACCACCACACCCCACTAACTTTTTTTTTTTTTTTTTTTTTTTGTATTTTTAGTAGAGAGAAGGTTTCACTGTGTTAGATAGGATGGTCTCTATCTCCTGACCTCGTGATCTGCCCACCTTGGCCTCCCAAAGTGCTGGGATTACAGGTGTGAGACACCACGCCCAGCCACTTATCTGCATTTTTAAAAAAGACAAACCCAGTATTAGAAAAATAAACTTACCTACAATCTTACAAATGATAATTGTGAAGAATTAAAACCCAACATTGTTCAACTTCATGTATGTGATCCCTGTACTCTTATGAGTCCTTTACTTTGTTGTATGCTTTTATATTCTGTTTTCTGAGATTTCTGTGGTTGTTCTAGTGAAAAAAAAAATTGATAGGGTGTGTCATGAACTTCTAATAGATGTCCTCTTGAATCTGAAGAAAATTTGCTAAAGTAAACTTCTGAGATTCTAAGTTTTTGTTTCTTCAACTTATCTACTAGAAAGATGAGTAATGACCAGTCTTTTTCATTTTGTTGATTAAACCACATATATAAATAGATTGACAGATAAAATCCAAATATTAGTGATGAATATAAAACCAAATTACAGTCCATTATTTGACCAAGAAGTGAAACTTTGAAGACAAATAAGTATATAACAGTAAGTGATAACATTTGAAATTTTTAAAAAAAAGGTGTCACTTAAAACAGATATAAATGAAGAAAATTCTTAAGTGTGAAAAACCAGTGTGAAGAAAGCTTTATATGGATAGGAGCTATAAATAATAGAAGCAAAATTTAGTAACTAATGCAAAAGTTGTACAAAAGGATATTTTAAAATGATAATATTTTAGTAACTATATATAATAATTTTGAAATTAAATATTTCACTAATGTTTATTTTTAACATATTGTATCATGGACTTAGCAATTTAGGTAGAAAGCTCTGTGAAAGTAAAAGTTATTCAGAGGCTATAAAAGAGCTTTCAAAATTCAGGGACATTTTCATAAGCCACCTCAAATTCATAAAGCAAACTGTCAATAGGATTGAACAGCAATATTTACCTACTCAGAAATATTTTCTTTCTATATGTAAAGGGTAGTGAACATATCATTCAGTACAACTACTTGCTTGAAATTGTTGTAATTACAATTTCTGTAACACAGCATCAAAACACAGATTTAAGAAATCAGTATTTGCAGGTGCCAGACTCCAAGAAGCATTTTCTTGGAACATTGAATACGTTAAAGTCACAAAATTGACAGCCTGGATAACTTTTATAACTAGAATGTCAGCATCCTTTTGCATTTTTAAAACATGTGAGGGATGGAATTCATTTTCTCACTTAGATTCCAGCTGTGGGAGGCCCATGGGAGCTTCTGAATTCTCTGCTCCTTAGAAATATGCTGAGTTCCATCACTGGAAGAATTAGAATTTCTAGTTTTCCTGAGGGACACAATTGACTCAGCTGTCCTATTTATAGTAGAAGCAAAAGGCTTTGTCTTTTGTCTCTTTGTAATTTGAAAAAAAAAATAGTACTTTAAGTATATTATATTGTAATCGCCAAAAGGATTCCAGATTTACTTGCAGAATGACCAACACACCCATATGTAGCTATTGCAGAGTGTCCTTTAAAATACTGATAAGTACCTCAGGATGAAAACACAATCCTACCAAGAAATTCAAACTGAGAGTCAACCTACTAAAAGTGTGTGAGGGGCTGTGGAGGTAATAGGCTATTAATAATGCTAATGGAGTTATATTATGTGAAATTGTTTTCACCTCAAGCCCAATTTACACCTTGATACATAAAATAGATCCCATACAGGAAAGAAAGCCCCTCCTGCACTATAGGTCCCTCTGTTTAGAAACTGCATTGAGATAATGGGACAGCTATCCTGCACTGCACTGGATATTTCTTTTAGAGGTAAAGTCCAATCATCCCATTCACTCTCAACCCTTAACCTTTATAAACTACTCAAATACAGCAACTTCCAGAGAAGAAATGTGAAGAAAGAAGGAGACTGGAAGACCGAGTTAAGTTTCATATCTCACATTTTTCTATGGGATGGTTTCACCGTAAATAAACTATTCTGTGGAGAAGCAACTACAGCAAAAGTTCTCCTCCTTGTCATTTATGGTGGAATCTTTGCCTTTTATTTTTACACTAGTATAGTGTATTATAGAGCCAAGTTTTAAACTTAGAAGTAACAGTTTAGTGTGGTAGTCTTGCATTGAAAAACTTTCTGAGAAATTAAAAAATTAGGCCAAGAACCATGCCCATCAACCTGACCCCCAACTTAAATTTGAGACAAGAATTCTGTCATCATCTAGTGAACAATAAACCTTAAATTTTAGAAAATATAGATCAGGAAGATATTTATGTATACATAATTTTTTGTAATAAAAACTTTTTAATTAAAAAATTAAAATTTAAATTTAAAAAATAAATGGAATTTAAATTTAAAAAATTTATGTTCTCATATTCCTTCAGTGCTGGTTTAAACATTGTTAGACTAGTCTCATATGTCTTAAACTTCAGGCCAACTCTTTGTGCACTTTCTCTTTACTTAACCATGGCTTAATTGGTTATAGGTAGAGAGCTTACTTATAGTCCACTGCCACAAAATAAATTTTGCCACTTCACAATTTCATGTCAAATGTGATGAAAACGAAGCAGTAGGAACCGAAATATATTTATTAAGTTATTTTCAATTGACAAAAAATAGTTGTGTATATTTATGGGGTATAAAATTTTGACCTACTTATTCATTGTCCAAAGAGTTAATAAAGCTAATTAACATATTCCTCACCTTATCAACCTATTATTTTTTGTGTGGTGAAGGCATTAAAAACCTATTCTTTTGCAATTTTGAAATATACAATACTTAGTTGTTAAATTTGATCGTGATGCAGTGCAAGGCTCACTAAAACTTTGTCTTCCAGCTTAACTGAAACTTTATTAAAAGGAAATCTTTAGGCCGGGCACGGTGGCTCACGCCTGTAATCCTAGCACTTTGGGAGGCCGAGGCGGGCGGATCACGAGGTCAGGAGATCGAGACCATCCTGGCTAACACGGTGAAACCCCGTCTCTACTAAAAATACAAAAAATTAGCCGGGCGAGGTGGCAGGCGCCTGTAGTCCCAGCTACTCGGGAGGCTGAGGCAGGAGAATGGCGTGAACCCCGGGGGGCGAAGCCTGCAGTGAGCCGAGATCGCGCCACTGCACTCCAGCCTGGGTGAAAGAGCGAGACTCTGTCTCAAAAAAAAAATAAATAAATAAAGGAAATCTTTAGACAAATAAAATTTGACAGAGTTTAACTGAGCAAAGTATGATTTGTGAATCAAGCAGACCAGAACCAATGGAGGCTCAAAGCCACTCTGTACTGCCGTGTGGTCCAAGAGGATTTATGGACAGAAAGAGGAAAGAGATGTACAGTAAATAGAAGTGAGTTAGAGAAACAGCTGGAATGGTTACAGCATGGCATTTGCTTTATTTAAATATGGTTTGAACAGCTGGCTGCCTTTGATTGGCTGAAACTTGGTAATAGGTACAAGAGTAAGTTACATTCTGTTTATATATGCAATTAGGATACAGTTCACTATGTACAGAGAAACTTTAGGTCAAATTTAAGATACCTATGGAAACAACTTTAGGCTAAATGTAATTTAACACCTTTGATCAGCATTCCCCCTTTTCCCATCTCTCTGCCCCCCTTTCAGCCTCTGGTGGTCACCTTTCTGCTCTTCGTTTCCATGAAATCGACTTTTCCATTTGGTTTTGTCCAGATGTCTGTGGTGTCGATATTATACTTCAATTTTGGTGCTAATATAGGATTAAAGCAAATAATCTTACAAACAGTTTGGCACATAGAAAACCTTTGTAATATATTCGCTTTTGTTATTATACTACTTGTCACAATGTGGAAGTATGTGACACTTGGTGGGATCACACTTGATGGTAGATATCAGCATATTTAAATTCCGATGAACTCAAGTAATCTAAGTCAGCCTCTTCAAATCTCTTCCAACGCTAATTCTCATTCACTATCTATTATGTTGTCTGGTTTATTTTCTTCATAGAACATATTACCATCTGGTAATATGTTTTACCATCTGGCAATATATATTTTCTTGTTGAACAATAAAAAAATTAAGTTCAGGTAATAGTAATTGCATCCTTACAATGTATCAGTCCTTACACATCACTCGTTTAAGTCTCATTCTCATCCTACAAAAAAAGGCAGGAAAATTTGTATATTTTAGAGGTTATTGTGGTGTGTTCATATATTAAGTAATCACTTCAAGATCACTTGATTATCAGATGAAAAGGTAAGAATTTAAATCCAAGTTTTTCTTATATGGTAGCTCTATGTTATTCTGCTTTAAATAATATATTTAACATTTTATATTATTCTACTAGTTATATTTTAATTTATTACTTTAGTCCTACTATTGCAATTTTCTGACATTTTCCCACACAAAAAAGAAAAAAAAGATAACAAATTTATGATCTTATATAAAGCCAGTATTTATTTTCAATCCTTCGTGAAAAAAATATGCTTTTCTTTTTTTGCAAGATGATTGAAATACCCAAGATAGATCTTTCTTATGAAAAACAGTTGACATTAAACTATTAGAGCAATAAAGCAGAATAACCAGAGAGACTTTAACACTGTGAAAAGCAGTTGCAAAATTGTTCTGCTATAACTGGAGTCTCAAAGGGCTCTGAGTGATAGTTACAACACAAAATAACAACTGAAGCATGGGTAGAAACAAACTATAAACTATTAGAAATGCAAATTATTTTTATTGCAAAAGTAATATATGTTTACTGAGGAAAATTTAAATAACCTTATCCAAAATAAAACAAGAAGAAAAATCTAAAACTCACATGTAATCTCACCAATTAAGAGATGGTGATTGTAAATATTTGGCTATAACATTTCAAAATCTTTCTATATTTACATTTATACAAATGGGTTTATATTATACATAATTTTTAGAGTTTTTTCATTTAACAATAGGCTGCAAAGATCTATTCATCACAATCACTTAGTTATTTGTATTATTATACTATTAACTGTTTTCATTGTTGAACTCAGGAGAGTTTTTTAGTTGTGTTACTAATTTAAATATGCATGTGAATCAATATTCTTGCAGGTGAAAACATGAGCAGACTCTTGTCACTCCTGTATGATAAATTCCTAAATGTGAGAAGTTGCTTTACCAAAAGGGACAAACACACACACATATATACATAAATAATACTCATTTGTATTCATTCATTGATTCAATTTGTGCATCCATAGGTTGCTGGTAAACATGGTGATTTTCACCCATAAGAATGTGGGTGACATTTTCAACATCTCTACCATTATTAACTACTCAGAAGTCTAAATTATATATATTAACTAATTATTTTAAAGTGCATCCAGCTTTTCTCATGTGATTAGTTTTTTCCTAGGGTATTTTTCTTTCCTCATAATTTTTACATGTTCTCAGTTCTTTGAAGATTTAATTTTTTTCTCTACCATGTGGTTCAGACAAGCATTTCTGCACCAACCTTTATCATTTAAAGTTGAATGATAAAATAATAATACTTAGTTACTAAATAGGGTACAACAGGATGGATTGCAATCAGAAAATCATTAATAAAATATAATATATTGAACATCAAAGGGATTATGCGAATGATAATCTTAGGTGATATTTTCTTTTTAGAAATTATCTTCAACTCCATCTGTCTTCTCTTCCAATTTTGCTGTTAATAAAATAACTATTCCAATCCTTCAATCTGAGCTCTAGATGCCTTCTCTTTTTACCCTCTCATGAACTTTGCTCATTTTATTTCTACTCTCCTATCCTGTAATTAACAATTTATTCATATCTATCGACATTAGTATTATATTCACATCAAGTTCTAGGAAAGGCAAAGCTAATCTACAGTGAAGAAAAATATGCACACTGGTTGCAGGATTTTGGGAGAGGTTTGGTCTATAAATCGACTCAAAAATGGCATGAGGGAACTAGTAGTACAGCTAAAATCCCATGGGTGATCTTTCAGGCCCGACCATAGGCAATCACAAAGGCTTGGCCTGGCAGGCCTCATAGAGCAAAGCTATATACCTGACATCGAATTTAGCATATAGCCAATGCATTGCAGCAAAAAACTCAGACCCACATGGTCAGCTGTGCCCTGACAAATATCTGCATTCTTATCCCAGGTGCCTTCATTTGGAGGCCCCCTTGTCTGAGGCCTTCCTCAGGCACCTCTGCAAACACTTCCTTATGGGGGTAGAAGAAGAGGCAGGGGGACCCTGAGGACCCTTCTCTCCACTCTGGCTTGGTACTCCATATGTTTTTATTCCTAGCTCTTCTGTCTAGCCCTCTCCAGACCCCAGGTACAAAAAACTGCAGAAGACTTTCAGAAAATACACTGCAACTAATGCGATGGAAATAAACTGCCACAAAACACACACACACACACACACACACACACACACACACACACAGAAACTGAGATGCTGCTAACATTAACAGGAAACACACAGGGAAGGCATGGTCCTCTCCCCTTCTCCTCCAGCTTCCCAGTTTCCCTTCTGGTCTCTCTTGGAAGAATCTGAGCAGCTGGTGATGTTGAAGTGTGATTTGCAAAGTTCCAAGCCCATCGTTGCCAAACAGAGTGGAAAGTAGAGGGATTGGAGCTGAAAGATGACTATTTAATAAAGGGCATACCATTCAGCTATTACCATAACACTTATCACCTCAAGTCTCAATGTCCTCATCTTAAATGCATATATATATATGTGTGTGTGTGTGTGTGTGTGTGTGTGTGTAATGATTAATATATACACATATTTATGTATGTGTCCAAATACACACAGATATAAATACACATGTATGCCCTATACCAGGCCAATAAGATTATTTGATACTAAATGTGGAGAAAAAAATACTCAGGTCACCCTAACCAAGAGAAGAATGTGATTTCTAATATTTATAATAGAATATTGCTATTGGAATCACTGCAGTTTTTGCTTTTACATAATTAAATTTTGTTTTAGGTTTTAATTTTTTTAAAAAAGGAATTATTGTGTTTGTACTATAAAAGAATGGTAACCAGAAGGTATAAATTGACAATGCAACATATGAATTATGGTCTGATCACACATAATATTCAAATTTGCAACTATCCTGGAAAATCTTGAAGTTTATTATTGTAAAGATATGTTTTGAGCTATGCATTTCTCTTTATTTTATGGAAAATAAGGACCATTCAAATAGTATGTAGGAAGCATTGGTAATCAATCCAGCGGGTGCCGCCCCGAATGATTCTGAAAATTTGCTGATTTGTGTGTGTGTGTGTGTGTATGTGTGTGTGTGTATAAATCTAATGCCTATAACAGTATCTGGAATAGTAGGTTCACAATGAATATTTCTTAAATGCATACATGAGAAATATCGTATACATACGTTTGTATATTAAAACTGCAATGCAACAATTTAAAGACTAAAAGAATAAAAATAAAAGTGCATTGCAGAACCTTTCTTTAGGGTCCAAAAGGGATTTGGACCTTTTGGTGGACTTAATCTCAAGCCTTACATCTTTCAACAGATAGCCTATTCGGGCCATTTGTCATGCTTGAGATGTGCACTTTATTTTGCTGACTATTGTAATAGATTACATTTGTTGTCATTTGTGGGGTATTTGTACTCTTTGAATAAAAGATGAGTTTTTCAGGGTAATTGTTTCATCTGGTGGTCTTCTTTTTGTCTCCTTTATAGCTTTCCTTTTTCTTGACTTGCTCCTTTTTAGTTGCTTCAAGTAATTTTTCTCATGTCTAAATTCAAGGCAACTGTGATAGAAATTATGTAGCTCCTTATATTGTCAAGGAAGTTTAATATAGCTTAACTGTTTATAGAAGTTAGGACTAGCTATTATTCCATGTAATAGTTCAGAAACTGAAGGGAAGAAAAGTATGTGATTTTTACTTTTTTAACAAATGTGAAAAAGTTCATTTTTAAAATTTCATGGTAGTGAATGTTGTATTTGTTACATGCATAGAGGGAAGACGTCTATATTTATAACTAAATCATTCAGATAGAAAAAGAATCCCACTGACTATATATTCTTACAATTCTGTCTTCCTCTCTGCCTATTTCCTCTTCAGGTTTGGCTCCAGGAACCAAAGTGACTTTTTCTTGTTGCAGCTTGGGTTTGATGACTTTGGTTAGCACCACTACCTTCCCCTTCCCTCCTTATCTCCCTTCATTTTGGAAATAAATTTCCGCATATGTTGAGGGAAAAAAGTGCATTGCAGCAAATAGAAACAATAAATGTCCTTCCAATTACTAAGGCTAAAAGACTTCTACATCTGCTAACATTAAGTAGTCAGTGCCTAAATGCCAGTCATTGGGCAAAGTACCTATGTACATTTTTCATTAAACTAATGAAGATCACATAAGCAGGTGGTACAGAGACAGCATTTAAATGTAGATATATTTGCCTCCAAAGATATAGTTCTTTATCATTTATTCTACAATACTTCAGCAATTTGTCACCTTAGCACATGCTAAACTAGGAACTATGGCATTTAGTCACTAATTTATATGAAGGAATTTTGTTTTTAATTTTGGCACCTTATAATAATGTAAGCTCAGCATAAAAGTATTAAGTGGTTGAGATGCAAAATAGATACATGTTAGAGGTCAACAGTGCAGAACATTTCTTCCATAACCCTTCAAAACTATGGCCTTTTGAAAAGTGATATTTTAAAAGACCTCATTCTGCCATGATAGAACATGCATTATGGAAAAGGCATACTCTGTTGGTTTTAAATCAAATTACCTATCTAAAACCAAATACAGATATCAATCAGGATACTAAAGTAGGGAAAAATGAAAATTATCTAAAAGACAGGCTTCTTCACTCTGGTAAGCAATTTGGAGATTTCTGAAAGAACTTAAAACAGAGCTACCATTAGACCCAGCAATCCCATTACTGGATATATATCCAAAAGAAAACAAATCATTCTACCAAAAAGATGTATGCACTCACATGTTCATCGCAGCACTATTCAAAATAGCAAAAACAAGGAACCATCCTGATGTCCATCAGTGGTGGACTGGATAAAGAAAATGTGGTACATATCTGCTATGGAATACTATACAGCCATAAAAAATGAAATGATGTCCTTAGCAGCAGCATGGATGCAGCTAAAGGCCATGATCCTAAGCAAATTAATGTAGGAACAGAAAACCAAATATCACATCTTTTCACTTATAAGTGAAAGCTAAACACTGGGTACTTATGGACATAAATATGGCAACAATCGAAACGGGACTACTGGGGGGAAGTGAGGGGAGAAACAGTTGAAAAACTATTGGGTATATGCTCAGTACCTTGGTTATGGGATTATTCATATTCCAAACCTCAGCATCACACAATATACCCACGTAACGAAAATGCACATGTATCCCCTGAATCTAAAATAAAAGTTGAAAAAAAGATAGCTTTCTAAATAGCATTTTGCACATATTACAGTGTGATAAATGATATAACAAAAGATTCTTTTGCTACACAGGACAGGAAATCTTCATTTTATGCTTCCTTCTTAACACAATGTAGTGAATTTACTAGACCAAACACCAAACTCTTGCATAGAGCAGGCCAGAACAATAGATTAGTGGTTGTTGTGAAGAACCCTGACTAAAATTCTGTTTTTATTCCACTTTAAAACATACAGGTTTCAGAGGCACTACCTCAGGAAATACTGGAGAAAAAAATTATTTTCGTGGCTTGCTTGCTACTTTCTCTCTCTCTCTCTCTCTCTCTCTCTGTGTGTGTGTGTGTGTGTGTGTGTCTCTCTCTCATTGCCTGCTGTCTCTATCTCAACATATTTGTACATGTGCTCACACAAACACATACATACACACCTCAACTTTCTCGTGTATTGCAATTATGTATAGCATATAGTCTTACTCAGCTCAGGCTGCCGTAACAAATCACCATAGATCAGGTGTCTTAAGCAAAAGGAATTTATTTTCTCACACCTTTGGAGGCTAGAAGTTCAAGATAAAGGTGCTAGTGTGGTTGGTTTCTAGTGAGGTCTTGCTTCCTGCCTTGTACACAGATGCCTTCTCACTGTGTCCTCACATGCGGAAAGAGAGAAAGGGGAGAAAGAGGGTGAAAGAGAGAGAGAGAGAGAGTGAGAAAGAGCAAGCATTCTGGTATCTTTTTTTTGTAAGGGTACTAATACCATCATTAAAACCACACCTTCATGACCTCATCTAAACCTAATTAACTCCCAAGTGCCCCTCCAAATATGATCACATTGGCGAACAGGGCTTCAGCATGAATTTTAAGGGAGCACAATTCAGTCAATACCACATTTAATGCTCTATTTAAAATTGTTTATAAAAACAACTAATGTAACCTTCATTATCCCTTTTATTTATCATTTTCCAATTCAAGCTAACCGTCCACATTTTTTAACCTACATTTTAAGAGAATTCAATTCATCTATGTCCTGTCCAGAATATCTAGCAGATACTTCATCTGGACTTCACTTAAGAGTATATATTTTCAATATTACGTATACTTTTAAAACATGTGTCTTATCCTTTCTGTTTAGATATTCAATAGACAATGAGAGATGTTACCTAATTCTCTCATAAATCACCAACTCTGGCTTTTTCTAATTTTATATATTCAGGTGAAATGTTGAAGATCAGAATTAATTCCCAGAGGCATTTTGAAGTGTATGAAATAGGTGAAATATCACCAAAAAAACAGAGGTTACTTCGTGAAGACTTTATGATTACTGCCTATACTCCTCCTTCTTTATTTATCACTCTCCTAGAAGAATAGCTGAAATTAAAACAGTTAGTTTTATCACTGCTTTTTGTATTATCTCATTTATTTGATTTTAACACATAATGGCCATTATTTTAGTCTTGGTTTTGAACTTTAAATTTTATGCAGAAAGTTAGATATTCTTTTTTATCATTGAGTTTCATAGAGTAATGAGTTATATGTTATGGGAGTCTCACATGCTTTAAACGTATTAAATATGTAAATACATATGTATGTGCATTAATGTACGTATGTAACACACTAACATACACACACACACACACACACAAAAAAAAAAAAAAAAAAAACAATTCCAAGTCATTCATTTAATCAACTAAGACTCTGGGACTATCTGGCTCCAAATAATTGGAGGCAAATCCCAGCATAATGTTACTATGCTCTAGTGTTCATCTATAACATAAGAAGGTCCTGTTTGATGTTACTGAACCTCAGAATTGCTCCCTTGAAAGTCTGATCATTTTATGGAATACACTAAGAGGCACAACCTTATTCCACATGAGAAGGTTTATCTGAGACCTGGACATTATCAGTACTGGTTCTCAACCCTTAGATTTGTTGTTTTAACAAGAGCTGTTCTCCATGCCACCAGGAAATGAACTTAACTTCATCTTGGTGTAGGTGTGTGAATGTGCGCTTTCCATTGAAACAATCAATTTCACAGCAAATCAACCTCTTAATGCCATATTATTCCACAAGTGTCTCTAAAGCACAGAAAATTATGGCAAAACATGGCTTTGTTAGGCACCGTTCAGAGCATACCAATGTGTTCATATTTATCTTATGACCATGACCTCAAGGTCATTCTGATCTCATGACCATGACAAATTAGAAGTACATCATATCTCTGAGAAATTTTCTGTTTACCTCAGCTTCCAGATTTTTTATTGTTTATATTAGGAGTTCTACTTTACCTTATGAATTTGCAGTCATCTTGAATAAGAAATGTTCCATCATAACCCACTTCATTTATCCCATTTATCCCACCAGTACATGTTTGAGCTTTTGGGCAATACTCATTCTCATGCTATAGAAGCTGATTTATTACTTTTATTATAATTTCCTTCTTTAAAAGCTATTATCATGAAATCCTCCAAAATTCCTCAATCAAAAGCTATTTTTTCTAAGCTATAAATATGAGCACAAATAAAAACTGGTGTAAGCTTATTATATGATGATTCTTAAATACATATAAATAACCTTAAGAAGTGTGTAATCTTTGACTAGTAGTTCATGTCTGAAAACATGTCGATGTCATGAGAACATATTTAAGCATGTGAGCAAATTTGTCATTAAAATGATGTATGCCATATCATTATCATATCAAAAATTTAAAGACTACTTAATGGATAAGCATAGAAATTGGATAAACTGGTACAGCAACTTTGAAAGACAGTCTGTCAGTTTCTTACAAAGCTAAGCATAATCTTTATATATTATCTAGTGATCATGCCCACACATATCTACCCATATGAGTTAAAAAGTCATGTCTACACAAAAATCTCCATGCAAATATTTATAGCAGCTTTATTCATAATCTTCAAAAACATGAAGCAACTGAATGTTCTTCAAAGGGTGAATGAATAAGCAAACTGTGGCACATCCATACAATGGAATAGCATTCATCATAAAAAGAAACAAGCTATTGAACCACAAATAGATGTGGAGGACTATTAAATGCATATTGCTTAGGGAAAGAACTCAGTCTAAAAAACGTGCATGCTACATGATCTAACCATATGACATCTGTCAAAGGCACATCTCAAAGATGTAGAAACAGTGAACAAGTTCAGTGGTTACCAGGGCTTTGGGAGAAGGAGGAGGGATGAATAGATGGAGCACTGGATAGTCTTTAGGAAGTGAAACTACTCTCTATGATACTGTAATTGTGGAAACATGATATTATGCATTTGTCAAAACTCATAGAGTTATATAACACACAGAGTGAACCCTAACACAAACTGTAAAATTTAGTTCATAATAATGTATCAATATAAGTTTATCAACTACAATATATGTACTGCACTAATGCAAGATGTTAATAATTGGGGGAACTGTGAACAGGAAAGAAAGGGAATATTTTGGGAACTCTCTGTACTATTTACTCAATTTTCTGTAAATCTAAATCCATCTTAAAAATAAAGTTGTTTAATTCAAAAGAAATGAAAGTGATTCTCCACTCCTAACATCAAGCACATTTTGAGCCATGTAAATACTGATTTATAATTATTTAGGATGCTAAATATTATCAGAAAGATACAAAATTTGAGAAAGAGAAACAAAACAAAGCAAATTGATAAACTTATTATTATGAAACTTAATTATTTAAAACTTTTAATCAAATTTTTGCTTATTTTTAAAAGTATTTGGAACAAAATAAAATAATATCTTAAAATTTAAAACAATATGTAGTGACTGTACCACAGAAAAATGCAAATACATAAAGAAATAAAAATTATAAAGTAAAAGTAAAAAGGCAAGGAAGGATAGATTCAATATATCTAGCTACTGTGTATTGTGAGTTCTATAAGATGAAAATCTAAATCATGAAAAACATAGCAAGAAATGAATTGCATTAGGTTGTTGAAAATAGCAGCAAAAGACTTAGCTTAGGTTTTTGACTAAATGATTGCAAATTCTAAGAAAGATAATATGTATTTCAAGAGAACAAGGTGAAGCTACTTAGCAGTTAGAGCAAATTATCCAACCAACATTATGTCAAGGAGATAAGAAAAGATATGGGAATAGAAAGTGGATAATAATGGTTGGATAATATCTGGGCCATAATCAACATGAGTTAGCAAATGAGAACTCTTTCTACAATTTTATTAAAGTTTTAAAATACTGCAATAGCTAGAGAAAAATAAAGTTCAAAATATATTTTTATAAAATGGGAATAATAAATACATATTATTGGTACTAACTGTCTAACAGAGTGAATATACAAAAGAGAAAGGATATGTTCAATGATGAAAGTTCATAAGTTATGTGGTCAAGGAGAACAACAACGGCCCAGATTAGGAAAAGAAGGACTAATCGTTTCAACAAATGAGACTAGATAAACAAGACCCGTATGCGGACGTTTCTAAGTTTGTGAAACAGACAACAATTTAATGGGAAATTATGGAAGAAAGCGACATTTTTTTTTTAAAGTACAGCTAGGATTTCTATTACTGGTTTTTGCATTTGGAGTAATGTTTTTTAAAATGGGTGAAGTAGGGTATAGTGGTAAAATAAGTGATTGATAAATAGTACTGAGGACATTTTAATTTAAAATTCAGAATTGTTATTGGTGACCAACTAGTTGAATGATTTTCTCCAATTGCACACAGCAATGCAGATATAGGATTATTATAGTTATTTAATTTGTTTCCCATTTTTCTGTTTATTTTTCTCTTTTCAGAGGAGGATCTTTGTGACTGGAGTAAGACATGAAAAGGAATTAAGATGCTAGCAAGAAAATATTTAAATGTAAATAATAGGATGCAGAAGGCAAGTTAGCTTAGCTGATGCATAGTCTGAGAAACACTGCCTATCATGAAAGCATAATTCTATGAGGTCTAGAATTTATGAAGGGGAGTGAGAAAGAGATGAAAAGTTATGAGATTGTGTCCAAAGACTCTAGTATTGAATTTTATTATGTATATGGTGAAGTAACTTTGTGGATTAGAATATGTAGGTCAGTGTTTCCCAAAGTGTAAGCAGGAGCACTACCTGAATCAGAATTGCTTGGGGTTTTTATGATTATGCACGTTCTAGAGCCCTGTTCCAGACCCAATTCTCTGAGGGTGCTGCCTGGGGATCATTATTGTTAACATAGACCCAGATGATTGTAAATAACAGTTGAAAAATCTCTAATAATAAGTGCGATCACTAAGGACATGGCAGAAGCTGAAGTGAAGCTAACTGGAGTTTGGGTATTGAAAAATAGTGAGAGTAGAATTTTAAAACAGTGAAACCTTAGACATTGATGAAAAATGTTGGAATGAAGAGAGAAAATAAAACGAAGTATTAATTCCCTAATTCATCAAATAAGTATACGTTGCAACAAGTATGAGCTTCCTTGCTGATATTTGCTAGTCTGAATCAGATGACAAGCTGGAGTAAACAATGCATGTATACGTAGTGAAAGTTAAGAACCAATGAATCAGAGATCAATGGTAAAACCTCAAATGCAATGCTGAGTTCTATAGCGCAGCCACTGGTTCTTTCCATATGTCTCAATCAAATAGCCTTGACAAATTTATTATTAATGTCACCAATCTTTGATATATAGGAATGTTGAATATTCCAGAACATTTAAAATACTTTAATTCACCTTTCTCGTGCTATCATCACCACCCATCCTTACTGTCAGGGAGTCAATTGGTAAAACAAAAATTCTGGCATGGTATTTAGGTTTTATTTAAAGGAAGTGAGACAAATATTTAGGAAGAATCACGTTGAGACATTTTCACCTCTGTAACATGGCAAGAAACAGGAAAAGCCTGGGAAGAGTTGACATCATGAGCCCAGGAAGGACCAACATCAAGGCATTCTGAATACCACAAGACAAAAGCTAGAGTTATTTCCCTACTTCATTTACTTCTGTGAGGAAGTTCATTATATGAGTCCTTTCTTATACATAATTAGATCAGGAACATGTAAAACTGAACTTCAAGAGTTTGATAGCCATGACTTCATCTGGAAGAGTTACAGAAATTCAGGAATTCAGAGGCAGATCTATTTAACTTTTAAATGAAGAACCCATAGGTATTAGCATGATCTTACATTTTCAGTTGTCTCTTGTGTGGAAGGAAGTGCATCCAATGTGGAAACAGTTTTGTATAAAGGAAACACGAGATGGTTTGACTAATTATGTGCAACAGAGGAGAACATGTACTTATAAAGCATTTAACCAAACAGAAAATAATAGAAAACACAAACCTAGGGACCTCCAAGTCATTGAAAAGTGCACAATGAAAGGTGGGTTTTAAATAGCAATGCCAGCTTTGGAGAGCTTTTCTTTCATTCTTCATGTTTTAATTCCTCAATATTAGAGTTCTCCAGATAGAAAACAAAAAATAGGCTGAAACAATTAGTTAATTGATCTCATTCAAATAGAGTTAAAATTGCAAAGAGGGATTTGAATGAACTGCATTGCAGAATTTCAGACTACACTAGAACCCAATCAAAAGCCTCCTCATATTTTTGCCTCTGTGTGTGTGTGTGTGTGTGTGTGTGTGTGTGTGTGTGTCAGTGAGGAAGAGAGGGAGGGAGAGATAAAGAGGGAAAGAATGTAAGTGTGTATGTGTGGAGTATTACATGTGCATAGTCTACAACTCCATATATTGTGTGTTTTGGTAGTAGGCTTACTAAAACATAGAAGGTAAGGCACTGAGAATTAAGTTTGTTCAAGCTGCTTCAGATCTCTGGATATTTTCAATATATGAAAGATCCCTGACATGTCCCTTTTTTAAGGGAGGAGTGAGATGTGAGATTAAAACTGTAAAGTGTTACAGTGGCCTTTTCTATGCACAGAAATGTGGACTGAAACACAAGCAACTTTTTTAATGACTTTGATAGTTCAGAATTCACACCTAAATAAAAATTTACTAAGATACTCTTTGATCCAGAGTAACAGACAAGTCAAGTCAAGTATATGTAGTTAAATTGATTAAAGAGCAAAACAAAATGCAGAAAAATTGTTACTACTAACTCTGACTACTGTGTCGTCGTTAACCTAAGTGCACTCGCTACTAATTTCCTTAATCCAGTGCAACCAATTAAACAAACAGATCTTGAGTTACAATGTTATTTCCTAAAATAGTCAACACAATATTTTGAATGTTGTTGGACATAATCATTGGTTATTTATACTATTAAAATAGCTCTATAGCCATTGAATGTAATACAAGAAAAACCTTCACGAAATCAGTGTTTTTAGTTACCTGGAAAACACTGTATTTTGCTCTACTGGTTGTGGGTAGAATACTGCCACCATCAGCCCACCTGAAAGCTGCTACCACTCAGACACCCAGCTGGTCCTGGAGAAATCTCTTTGATCCAGCAATTAAATAAGAATTACTGGCCTAACTGGTTTATCTAGGATCCTGCTCTAGCTGTAAGAGCAGCATCTATGCTGAAGAATTCGTGCTACACCAATTGTTAAAGATTTTGAACATTGCCTCTGCCATAAACTCATCTGAACTCAGGGACATTCAGTCAAGGTATCTGAAGATGATATAGCCACAGAGGGCAACAAGAAAAGAAAACAAAGGAACATATTTTAAAAAATCTATATTGATGCCCAAACCTACAGTTGGGAGAAGCTGAACAGAATTACAGGCAGCAACGTGATTTTGATAAGCTAATTTGGACTAAACAACTTCACACCAAACCACACACTTAACAATTGCAGGAAAGTATCTTCAATGAGAGAAAGACAACAAAAAGGCCCAGAACTTATCACTTGTCTCACGTGCCTGGGGATGATCTGGCTCAGGTTGCTAGACTACTGCTGGTTAGTCTCCTGCTGGCTGTCATATGGGAGGAGGGAAAACATAGCAGACAGCTGGGCCTGCACACAGGAAGCGTGCCTTGGGGCCCATTATGCTTATACGGCATATGTGCAAGACAGAAAGGAGAGCTTCCAAAGCATGCCTGGATCTCATCTCATGGACGAGGCTATGGTTTACAGCACCACAGCAGTATGAAAAGGAGAGACAAAGCCACTTCCACACACATCACACTCAGCACACTTTGATCCTGCCAACATGTAAATCACCATCCTGCCATCTATCACTCAGCTTAGTATTAATACCCGAAGTGTATTTTTTTTTTAACAATTTATAGATTTGACCTTATCTATGCCTACAAATGCTATGGATAATAAGCCTAGTGCTTTCATGTGTTTCTTATATTTTGTACATTATACTTTGAAATTCATTTTTGCATAAATGTTGAAGGTGATTGGGTAGAAATTATAAAAAAGGAGAAAGCCTGCTTGCTAAGACAGGGCTTCACAAGTAGAAACAGAATATTAGAGTCTAATCTGTGATTTTAAACATATGATTTTTTTCATGTTTATTTTCCCTAAATTTTCCAAAAAGAATTATATATGCCAGGCACAGTGTCTCACACATATTTTATAATCCCAACACTTTGGGAGGCTGAAGTGGGAGGGTAACTTGAGCCCAGGAGTTTGAGACTAGCCTAGACAAAATAGTGGGACTCCATCTCTACAAAAAACAAACAACAAAATTAGCCATGTGCATTGGACGTCTCAGCAATTTGGGAGTCTGAGGCGGGAGGATCACTAGAGCCCAGGAGTGGAGGCTGCAGTGAGCTATGATTGTGCCACTGCAATACAGGCTGGATGACAGAGTGAGATCCTGTGATGGTTAATGTTGAGTGTCAACTTTATTGTATTGAAGGATGCAAAGTATTGTTCCTGGGTGTGTCTGTGAGGCGTTGCCAAAGGAGATTAACCTGTGAGTCAGTGGACTGGGAGAGGCAGACCCACCCTCAATCCGGAAAGGTACAATCTAAACAGCTGCCAGCATGACTAGAATAAAAGCAGGCAGAAGAATGTGGAAGAACTAGACTGCCTGGGTTTTCTGGCTTCCATCTTTCTCCCGTGCCGGATGCTTCCTGCTCTTGAATATTGGACTCCAAGTTCTTCAGCTTTTGGACTCTTGGGGACCTACACCAGTGGTTTACCAGGAGCTCTCTGGCCTTTGGCCACAGAATGAGGGTTGCACTATTGGCTTCCCTACTTTCAAGATTTTGGGAAATGGCTTCCTTGCTCCTAAGCTTGCAGATGGCCTCTTGTGGGACTTCACCATGTGATCATGTGAATCAACACTCTTTAAAACTCCTTAATAAACTCCCTTTCATCCATACGTCTATCCTATTACTCCTGTCCCTCTAGCGAACCCTGGCTAATACAGACCCTAACTTAAAAAAAAAAAAAAAAAAAACTGATATATAAACTAGGATTTCTTTTCCCCTATACAGAATCAGAGTGAAGAAAGTTACCTGAAGACTCTTCACAGGAACAAGCTCTCGGACCTATAAGTACCATCACTGCTATAAAGACATATTTGCCATGTCAAAACACTCACCTTTGTGTAAGCACAAGGTCCTCTGGAGAGAGCTCAAGACACATCAATAAATAGTTGCTCTAAACAAAAACTCACTTCATTCTACTAATTCTACTATTCATGAAGTTATATACATTAAACTTCCCTTAATTTTTGCCTAGGTCAAAGATTACTTAGCAGTTGTCTTGATTAGATTTCAGTGTATTATCAACCACATATTTGCAGAAAATATCTTTGGGTGAATTACTTCTACAAATAATAAATAATATACATTAGGCATTGATTTTTGAGGCTTGTCTGTCAGTTGATCATTTTATATCAAGCTCTGAAGGAAAGTTACTTTAGCCCTATGTATTTCTTTTTTTCTTTTCTTTTTTTTTTTTTTTTTTTGAGATGGAGTCTTGCCCTATTGCCCAAGCTGGAGTGCAATGGCATGATCTTGTCTCACTGCAACCTCCACTTCCCGGGGCCAAGCAACTCTCCCGCCTCAGCCTCCCAAGTAACTGAGATTACAGGCATGCACCTCCACACCCAGCTAAATTTTGTATTTTTAGTAGAGACGGGGTTTCACCATGTTGGCCAGGCTGGTCTCGAACTCTTGACCTCGTGATCCACCTACCTCGCCCTCCCAAAGTGCTGAGGTTACAAGCGTGAGCTACCACGCCTGGCCAGCCCTATGTATTTCTAAAGCATTCTTGCATTTAATCCTCACATGTCTTGAGAATAATCTGGGTTTATACTTGACATCGTTGTTTTTGGTGTGTTTGTTTTATGCTGCCCACATTGGCCTACTCACTTGTGTCATATATTTATACCATCCATTATTCTTTCTAGTTGCTCCCACCTATAGACTTCTTGGCAACATTTTAGTATTAGTTTAAGATTGTATCACCTGACTCGTTATTCTCTTCACTGAAGTTCAGTAATAGATTCTGCAAAGTTACTTAGGCATCCAGACAGACATCCAACATGTAAACTTCTTAATTCCATAACGTTCTCAACTTCCGGGAGCTTCACTTTGACTCTATTTCAGCCACTGATTTCCATACTTTTCTAAACTCACTGCAATTCTGAACTTTTGAAATCAACTCTCCCACTTTTTCCATCCTAACCTATCCTTGTAGCTTTCACATGTGACTGCCCCCTGTCTTGCATTCTCACCAAGAACTCTAGGCCTATTACTTCTGTAATATCTCTTTATTTTATTTTATTTTATTTTATTTTATTTTATTTTATTTTATTTTATTTTATGTTTTTGAGACAGAGTCTCTGTCACCCAGGCTGGAGTGCAGTGGCGCGATCTCGGCTCACTGCAAGCTCTGCCTCCTGGGTTCACACCATTCTCCTGCCTCAGCCTCCCGAGTAGCTGAGACTACAGGCGCCCGCCACCACGCCCAGCTATTTTTTTTGTATTTTTAGTAGAGATGGGGTTTCACTGTGTTCGCCAGGATGGTCTCGATCTTCTGACCTCGTGATCTGCCCGCCTCAGCCTCCCAAAGTGCTGGGATTACAGGTGTGAGCCACCGCACCTGGCCTGTAATATCTCTTTATTGATTAGCCTCCTAGCCATATCCCCACTACTGAATTATCTATCTTCCCCTTTTATCTAAATTCTCTGCTGCATCATTTTAATCATTCTCTTGCCAACATCTCAAATTCTTTTCCTTATTTGCATGCCTATTACATGCTGCCAGTTAAACTGTGATTTTGTAAAAGTCTAAATATTGGCTTCTCAGCTTTTCCATCTAGCTTTCAAAAGCTACTGGAAAAAGAACAACTTTATTTTAACTTTTATTGTATTCTTAATTGACAAATGATTGCACATATTTATTAAGTAAGACTGGTGGTATTATGCTGCCCATGTATCATTCTGCATTTACCTCATCATAGTAAGTATTTGTAACAGTCTCTAATTCCCTCAGAATATCTATCTCATCATACCTGCCCCTTATTCAGAGAAACATACAGAGAAATAGAAGCCTCTTCTCAGTCGTTAGTTTGGGCATGGATTACTGGAACTGGCCATTATGACACTCCCAATTCCTCATGCACCAAGCAGAGTAAGGGAGATAAAATCAGCAACAAAGAAATAAAGGAAATAGCTTTTCTTTTCACATATAATCTAATATGTAGGTAAATTTATGACTAGACTAGAGTTACACTACCGTTATTCCACTAATTGTTAAGTTTTAAGGGAGAAATTCAATTACTTTAGTTTCCAATTTCCTCACTGATTGAGAACAAGAACCTGTGATTATTAAGTTTCTTTCCTATAACAACTGTGTGTAAGTCATTTTATCTTGAAACCTTTTTCTCCTATTATACCACTTGGATAGAAGGCCTCAAATGATCCCATTTTATGTAGCATGTCTTTGGTGGGCTTCTTTAGGTAGTAAGGTAAGTAGTTTTCTCAACATGTAGACAATTAGAAGGATGTGCTTGCAGTTGGTTCTGCTAGGTGAGAAGAAAATAAATGCCTTCAACTTCAGCATAAACACATTAGCTACATGTGAAGATTTAAACCATTTAATTTGCATAATGATCATTTTATGCCACATTATTTGCACCTGGTTGACAAATTTACTGAGCTTTTCACAACAATTGTCAATGATTGTATCAAAATGTCAAATATCCCAAAGTGACATTTTGCTAGGCAGTTATCAAAAAGATTTGCTTTCCCTTTGATATTTGTTGACAGTTTAATTTATGGCAATTTATTTTGTAAGGAAAACTATTGAAAAAAAGTTTTTTTTCTCATTTTTTTATCAAGGAAAGAATGAAGAAGAAAAATCAATGAAACTTAGGCCTCTCAAAATTTCAACATTTAATATTGTTTCAGAAACAAATATGTACATCTTTTTAAATACGCAGATTACAAAAATAATTGATGATAAATTTTAAAATGCAGACAAGCAGCCAAAACACATTTTATGACCTAAATCTCACTCCATAAATTGTAGCATTTATTTCCTTTACTTTCAGCACTTTATATTGTGCCTCTCTTTTAAATACAGTGAGGTCGAATATATAGTTAGTTTTGTAATCCTTTATCAATATAAATTGTATAATAATAAATCTGCTATAATTATTTATCAGTAAATCATAAACAAATTAATGCAGATAATATTTCTAGTAAATATTTTACTTTTTATATTGCATTTTATTACATTATAATTTATTTAATCAAAGCCCTACATTAGATAGTTACAGTGTTCCTAATTTTTCTATTGTAATGAAGACTGTGATGGAAATCCTGACAGTTCAGCTTTACAACAGATCTGTGTATTTCCTTCACATAAGTGTTTTGAAGAAGAGTAGAATTTTTAGGTCATAGTTCGAGATAAAAATCTAATACATTTTAGTTAGTATTGCTAAATGGCTTTCAATAATTATTGCAATAGAATAATAGATTTAGGAAATGCTTATTATTTATCAGCTTTTGATCATTTCTATTATGTGTATTTTTATTATATGGCATTCTTAATATATACAGATATGTACTGAGAAGTATTATTGAAACTTTAGTGAAAATAATGCCTTGTATCTACCATTTCTTCTCAGAACCTGCAACCTTAAAAATGAAGTAACCAGAGCTCTTCCTGTCTCTGAAATATATGAGAAATACACCTTCCGGATATATTTTATTTCCACTAGTTCCATATCCCCAGCTTACATCCTCTCCTATTCAGTTTGTGTGTGTGTGTCTGTTTTTGCTTTTTTTTTTCGAGACGGAGTCTTGCTTGTCGCCCAGGCTGGAGTGCCGTGGCATGATCTTGGCTCACTACAACCTCCACCTCCCGGGTTCAAGCGATTCTCCTGCCTCAACCTCCAGAGTAGCTGGGATTACAGATGCACACCACCATGCCCAGCTAACTTTTCTATTTTTTTAGTAGAGGCTGGGCTTCATCATGTTGGCCAGGCTGGTCTTGAACTCCTGGCCTTGTGATCTTTCTGCCTCGGCCTCCCAAAGTGCTAGAATTACAGTCGTGAGCCACCGCACCCGGCCTGTTTTTCCTTTCTTAAAAAAGAATAGTTATTGCTGTTTTTAATAAAATGATTAAGGATGGCATAGAGCTTTACATATGCTCTTCTTTCATTTCCCCAGTGACTAAATATTAAGTTACCTGAGGTCTTTCAGAGTATATTAGAAAGGCATAATAGATTATTTATTTGAGACATATTTAATATAGAGTTCCTCTAAAATTTAAGATGAATATTTGTGTAATTAATGATGATATCAGTTTTTTACCAGCAGTTAAAAACATATCCAATGAACAACAAATCTCTGGAACTGTTTAGATTAGTTTCTTAAAGGGTAGCTCACATTTACTGGAATTTTGTTTTGCTCTTTGGCTAAAGTCATGACACTTAGAGTCACATAACCCTTCCAACCTTTTAAAAATATAAGCCCAACATCTGAATTCAAGAGATCAGGATAATATATTTACTAAGAAATACATTTTTGGGGATAAAAAAAACGCAAAAACTTTGAAATAATTGATAGTATTAATGATTGCAAGCGATCTTACTAATAACCTTAATGATTATTTTGTGTGAACATTAATATTTGGACAAAATTCACTTATTTTGTAGCTGATTCAGGGCCTGTGGATTGTGATATTGATCATTCCATTGATTTGCTGTCTGGCAGTAAGAGAGGTACTTAACAGCTATCTGCTAATACTTCTTAAAATATGGAGTTGATTGTACTCATAATACTGTTTTGAAAACTCAGTGGTAAAATGTCAAAACAATTACAAATCAACATGTTTTAATAATGTCACTTTCATGTATTGCTGACATGACTGCCAGTTTGTTGTCATATTTTAAAAACTGCTTGTTTATCTTCAGTCTTCTACAATGCCCATCAATTCACAATTCTTATAGGGTAGAACTTCCCAAAACAGAACGAAAAATATATTTAAGCAAAAATTTAAAAAGTATTTAGGTTAATACTTGAAAACTCTTTATAAATATTTTAGGAGAGTAAATAATAGCCTTGCTGTGAGAAAAGAGTAGTTATTTTCCCTCTGTAAAACCACGATTTTGAAACTAGGATCTCAGAGAAAATATGCATAAAAATAGAAAACTTTTAAGAATTTAAAGATAAACTATTACCTCAGAAAATTTGGCTTACAGATTGTGCACACACACACACACACACACACGCACACACTCTCCCATAATTGAGATTTGGGCTGTAATTTCCAACTGCATTAAATATTTTACATAATGATCTGAGAAAGAAAAAATGAGCTTTTCTGAAGACACTTATAGTAAGCTAAAGCATGGAGCTTTTTTTTTCTCTGCCATAATACATTACATGTGAGAGAGGTAAGAAAGTAAGAAACCACAAAAATGCATTTAGCAGCTACTGTGAGTCAAACCTCATTCAATCAGTTTCTACAACCATGTAAAATAGAAAACACTCAGAAAAAACCTTAAGGTGTCTCCAAAGAAATTAGAAAAAAAAATGGTGTTTGGGCGCAGGGGTGGGCTAGGATGCTTTTCTGACAATTAGACTAATTAATTACACTAATAGTATGTGATAGTAATAAATGATATACACTGATAGCAAAAATTGTAAATTGTCTGTAAAGGAAAACATCACAACCATGTTCAGTCAAGATGCCATGGCCTAAACTCAGAACTGGAAAATTGTAATACAAAAGAAATTAAATTGAATTTATTGTACTTAATGGAAAATCTTTACTAAGGAAATGTTGATAGTTAACATGAATTAAGAAACGAAGAATAAACAGCATTTGAGAGTGTTTACTCAGCACTGTCCATATGAATAATTTTGAGACTGGAAAATAATCAGTAATCATTATTGTTGTCATACTGGTGAGCTGTATTTTTTTTTCTGAGAAAAAAGAATAATCTATGAGTCTTCTCCATCGTTTGGATAAAATGGTGTTTGTTATTATTTTCTTTGTTAATGTATTTTAAACTGCTATTTACCTAGCATACTGGTTCCCAAGTGTTGTTTCAGGATCAGAAGGGTCCATTTATGTTGCTGCAATTTAAATTATATTTTTCTGCTTCAGTCTTTCTATCTTCAAAACAGAGGACCTGAACTTGGAACATCTAGATAGGCTTTGAGTCTGAGGTTTCTTATCCGTAAAATGAAGAAAATTATATTAATAATGATGCTGGTATTGTATAAACCAATTATATTAATATATAAGATTTCTTATTAACATGATAGTATGTTAATAAGATACAATTCATAATCTTTCATAATCTTTTTACAAAGGAGGTTTATATTTACATATATACCCTGTATATATACTGAAATACTATATTAAAATATACATTTATAAAGGTACATAATTAAAAAAATAGAAGGGAAAAAAGCAAAAATCACAATGTCAGCTGTGCCAATTTATATGAAGGTTATACTCTAGAACTATAGATCAGAAGTCTGCACACTAAGAACCACAGACCAAATCCAGCTCACCTTCTGTTTTACTGTAGCCTGTTTTTCTCTGAGCTAAGAAAAGTACTTACATTTTAAGTGATTTAAAAAGGGCAAAAGAAGAATAATATTTTATGATGTATAAATGTTACTTGAAATCCGGATTTCAGCATCCATAAATATAGTTCATTGAAACACAGCCATGCTGATTTATTTACATATTGTTTTTGGCTACTTTTATTCTAACTACAGAGTTGAGTAGTTGAGACAGAGACCATATGACTCAGGAATCCAAAAAGGTTTACTGTCTGGCCCTTTATGGAAAAGATTTGTTAATTCCTGCTCTAGGTCATTTCTGTCATTTTATTTTTGTGTTTCTCCTGACTTTTTTCAAATTTTGAAAATCTTATTAAAACATTTTTTGTAAAATTAAAATAATTATTTACTAATAATTGTAAATCAATTTAAAACATCATTATACTTCCTTGAATTTGTATCCAGTTGATTCCTTAAAATATTACTACTCCTACAAAGTAAATATGAAAATATTTTGGTCACTTCATTTCAAAAATATTTCAAATAATGTTACTTTGATATTTTATTTGTACATTTTAGCATAAAAAGTGTAAGTTTATACACTTCTTTTTCTTTTTTTTTTTTTTTGCTTTCTATGATTGAAGTTAAAGCTTCTGTTAATGGTAATATTTAGCCAAGTTTTAAGGTGAAATAATTCAAGTGAGTATAAATATTATTGTACCTGGCTTGTACCCAGAAAAACTCTCAGGCAGAAGTATCCCAGGAGAATAATCTGTCCAACCTTTCAACTATCAAATGGTTCACTGCAGTTCTAATTACTGCCTCCCTTCAAAAACAACTTCCCATTGAGAACACATTGAAATGAAATAACAAAGTATATTTGTTTCTGTGAGATAAGATAATTGATTATGGCCTTTAAAGTCACCAATTATGGAAGATTTGTCTTGTGAACCATGAATATATGTGAGTGTACATATATATGTATATGTGTATGTATGTATGTATCTCTGTGTATGTATATATATACAATACAGAATATTAATTTTATAGTATGCCCTATGCTACACCATATGCAATACAAAGAAAATTCAAGTTACATGCCCATTTAATTTTTAAATATAGAAAAAATTAACCTTAAAACCTTATAGCTGAACTCTTTAGGTGCATATTGGTTTTGAACATTTATGTTTGAAATAAGAGGTACAGTATAGGGCTATGCATGCAAAGATGGGAATTTATTATACCAAAAACAGCCAAATAAATAAAATGTTACATGATCTATTATACATCAGGCTCTCAGAGAGAGTAATTTTATAACATCTTTTTGCCCTGTATTCTGCTTCTGTTTGCTAGATTGAGGAATCCAAATATTACACATAATGTGTGCATTTGCTCATCCCTTTCTAGTGCTCTAGAAAGCATTTATGCATTGCTTTGATGAGCAATGTGTAGTTTAATGATGTTTATTCTAGTGAAAATTGGATTCTAGGAATTTAATTATAGATCATCTTGGTGCCTCCTTCCAGGAGTCTAATAGAGAGACTAATTTGATTGCTACTTGCAGAGTTTCACTGAAGGAACTTCCCCAAACGGGATTTCCTGCCCACTGCCTTACATTTCTGTTTATGTAGGTTGGTCAGTGTTAAGATTATTAAATGTCAAGGACCACAAATTTAAATAATTTGTTCTTATTTTTCATTTGTGTTTATGTTTCTCTGTAGCTGGAATTTAAACTGTTTTAGACATAAAGGATATTTTATTTTAAATTAAAGTTGTTAAGCATCTTTCCCGTGTGAGGCATCAGGTTTTCAGAGAAGATACAAAAATGAAAAAAATATACATCACCTAGTAATTTACCCAAGTCATTGCAGATATCATATATGAAAAAAATGGGGATTTTTTTTTTTACTTGTAGTTAATAGACTGATTTAATGTCAGACTATGAGTCTTTCTTGTGGAGCAATTTTTAATGTCATGGGATATTCCTAGATTTGAAACAAAGAAGCAATCCATTACTAAGCAGTGGAAAGGCCACTGTGAAGTTAAATGGGCTATGGGAATTTCAAGAAAAAGGGAGATATATTTAACTTTCTTTGAGCAGGTGCTTTCTTCAGTGTTGTCCCTGACAAAAGTTGCCTTCTGCACTTAGGGACGTTAAAGGATGCCCTTTGCCACTGGATCTGCTAAATTATGCCACTGGATCTGCCAAATTATCAAGGAAAACAAGAATTTCCTGGGAACTTCATGGTCCCTGGGACAGCCCATGGCCAGTGACTGACCTGTGGGTAATACACAACTCATGCCTTTTGTTACTGAGTTGAGTTTATATTCTACAGTTCCATAAGAGACCAGGCTGAGCCTGGGACATCACCTGAATTACACACTCATTTGATTTCTTCCCTTTTCCTAGCTTGCTTCCTCCACTCCATTGCCCTGGGAAGAGTTTTCACTAAATCACTTGTATTAAAATACTTGGATCTGCTCCTTAGCGAATCTAACACTAAAACACACACTTACAGTGCATATAAGACTGTTTTTCTGAAACTTACGAATAATTAGTAAGAATAACGTACGTGTTCACAATTAGGTATAGAGTTAGTTGAAAGAGATACTTACCATTTAAAGTATTTTTCCAGATGATTCCGTTGAAGCTTCCATGGTCAGAGAAGGATAAGTAATTTTCATTTTGCATATCTATTCATATTAATTAAAAATGGCAGCCTGAAATATTGTATGGGATGATGGATTCAAAAGGATTCTGCTTCTCAACCAAATATTACAGAGCCTGACACATAATAGAAGCTTAATAAAATATTTTTCAAATCTCTGTTAAATGAAGGAAAGAAACGAATAAACTGTTTTATAATTGTGGGTTGGTGATACTACCTAATGAGGTTTTAGTATACTTTGATCTCTTTGTTGTTACAATGACTCTAGGTTGATTTTTTCTAGAAATTATTTCTAGAGAGGTTTCCACTTATAAATCACTGTATACAGTACTTGAGAACTAAACTTGCCTCTTGAGAAGTACCCATTTATATCACTAGAAGACAAAGCCCAGAGTGTTCTCTTATGTAGACCTAGGATTGCTCAATTAAAGAACGTTATCAACAGATTCAGCTATTTGGCTAATTTTCTTGTAAACTAAAAATAAATCACGGTAAAAAAAGAAGTATGTTGAAGAAATCTTCCCACAAGGGACAATGTTAGAACACCTTATATATAAACAAAAAATCTTGGCTCAGAGAAACTCATTATCTACATTATTTGAGCCAGAAATAAAGAGGCTATAAAATTTTTTAAGGTATTTAAATCAGGACCTATAATTAGTGCCTATAGTAAAATAAAACTCATTACTTTTTTTATCAGAATAGAAAGTCGTTGTAAAACTTAACCTTGTAAATGATAACTAATAGTTCACAGTTGGAAATATTGTAAATGTCTAACAAATCCTCAGGTGTGATGGACATTTAAAGTTCAATATTTACTGTCTCTGAAACTTGCCTGTGTCCTAAAGGGCATCTGCTTTCTAAGTTCTCAGCTATCACTATTACTTTACTGGTAAAGGATAATAGGATGTTTGAAAATTCATAAACTCAGTAATGAAGAGTAAATACTCTGATGTCAAACAGAATCAGAATCTTAATACTTGTATCTGTGTGACCTGGGAAAGTTATTTAGTCTCATAAAGCAATAGATTTCTTGTTGGCAAAATGGGATTGAGGTTTGTTAAAAGATGGGACAAGAGGAGGGGAAAAGCAAATTGGAGAAAAAAGAAATGAAAAAATTCCATTGCTTGTTGTAAACTGACAGTCTGTCAGATTTAGGAAACAAATCAAAGGTTACAATATGCAGTATAAAATGATAACTAACCTAAAGCTAAATGAATTAGAAACAGAGAGAGCAAAATGTGCACAAAATAAGTAGCAATTAAAATACAAATTTCATATTTAAAATGTTACTGTATGAGAAGAAAAATAAAATATTACCAATATGGTCATTTAAAGAGTGGAACATTTCTAATGAAAATATGCATCATGAATGTTCATAACATGAATATAAACAAAGACATCAATAGGTACTGACAAGGATTCTTGTCCAAATGTTATTTGTCCTACTGAACATTTATTTGACCCAGCCCCCTGCTAAGTCAATCTAACAAGAACCTCTCATTCTCCTTTTCTGATTGTCCACAATACCTAATCAGGTTCTCATCCTTGACCACCCCCAAATGATGTCTGATTAGCCTGTCTTCAGCAATAATCTTGTTAGGTGGAATTAGACAGATTTCCCCTCTCCCCTGAGATTTCCTCTTAGTAATTTACCATCCACATTGACCCCCATCATGTTACTTGCCTACAAATTTTCAATTCCCATGCTGTTTTTAGAACTGAGGCAAATTCTGTGCTAAAATATCTTTTTCCATATTGCAATATTCCTGAATAAAATCTGTTTTTACCACTTTAACTGCTGTCCATCTTTCTAATTTTTCTTTGATAGTATGAACCCACATGCTTTGTAAATGCTACATATTATTGTATGGTTTTACTATGATTTATTTACCCGCTTTTTTGTATGTTTGACATTTTGGAGATATCTAGTTTTTATAATATCTACTATATTATAAAAACATAATATACTTGGCTGGGTTTTTATGATATATTACCAATATATACTTAATAAGGTATATCCATATGTGTGTGTACATCTCTATGTATAGACATACACACAAAAATCTATAATATAAAATGTATTATACATTATACAGATGAAATATTCCAGCAGATATTTTAAAACTCCATAAACTTATTTTTATTTACAATTATTATGAGAATAATAGTTGTATATATAGGGTACATGTAATGTTTTCATAAAGGCATACAATGCATAATAATCAAATAAGGGTAATTAAGGTATCCATCACCTCAAGTCTTTATCACTTCTTTCTGTAAGCGACATTCCAATTCCACACTTCTAGTTATTTGAAAATATTCAACAAATGATTGTTAACTATAGTCACCCTATAGTACTACTGAATACTAGATTTTCTTCATTCTACTAACTATATTTTTGCACTCATTAGCCATCCACACTTTATCCATTCCTCTTCATTACACTTCCCCTCCTCTGGCAAACATTATTTCACATTCTATCTCCATGGGCTAAATTTTCTTTTTTAGCTCTCACTTGCGATTGACACTATGTGTCTTCTGTGCCTGGCTTATTTCAAAAAACATAATGTTTTCCAGCCCATCTATGTTCTTGCAAATTACACGATTTTATTCTTTTTTATGGATGAATAATATTCTATTGTGCATACACACACAGAGAGACACAGACATACACACACACATTACTTTTTTTTATTATACTTTAAGTTTTAGGGTACATGTGCACAACGTGCAGGTTTGTTACATATGTATCCATGTGCCATGTTGGTGTGCTGCACCCATTAACTCATCATTTAACATTACGTATATCTCCTAATGCTATCCCTCCCCTCTTCTCCCACCCCACAACAGGCCCCGGACACACACACACTTCTTTTTCATCCAATAATCCACTGATGAACACATGGGTTGCTTCCATATTTTGACTACTGTGAATAGTGCTGCAAGAAACACAGGAGTGCAGATAACTCTGATATAATGATTTTCTTTCTTCTGAATATATACTCAGCAGTGGGATTGATGGATTATATGGTAGTTCTATTTTTAGTTTTTTGAGGAATCTTTATAAGGTTATTCATAGTGGCTGTACTGACTTACTTTTCCACCAACAGTGTACAAGCGCTCCCCTTTCTCCACATCCTTGTCAGCATTCGTTATTGCATCTCTTTTGGATAAGAGTCATTTTAACTGGGGTGATATATCTCATTGTGGTTTTGGATTGCATTTTCTGATAATTAATAACGTTGAGCAATTTTTAATGTACCTAAGGGTCATTTGTATGTGTTCTTTTGAGAAATGTTTATTCAGAACTTTTGTCTACTTTTCAATCAGATTATCAGTTTTGTTCCTGTTGAGATATCTGCACTCCTTATATATTTTGGTTATTAATCTCTTGTCAAATGGGTTCTTTGCAAATATTTTAGTACATTCACCCACTCTTTGTCTTTGGATTGGGTAATTTAGTTCATTTACTTTCAGTGTTATTATTGATAGGTAAGGTCTTACTTCTGCCATTTTGTTATTTGATTCCTAGTTGTTTCATTGTCCCTTCCTTCCTTCCTTCCTTCCTTCCTTCCTTCCTTCCTTCCTTCCTTCCTTCTCTTGTATAAAAGTGATTTTCTCTTGTACTATATTTTAATTTCTTGCTTTTTTATTTTTTGTGTATCGGATATAGGTTTTTGGTTTGTGACTACCATGAGGCTTGCAAATAACATACTATAGCCAATTATTTTAAACTGATGACAACTCAACTTTTATTATAAGAAAAGAGAAAAGCAAAAAAAGAAAACCTAAGAAACTACATTTTAACCTCATTCTCCCCTGCTTTCTGACTTTTTGCTTTCTCTATTTAATTATTTATATGGCCTATCTCCTAAAAATTGTTGGAGTTTTTTTTCATAGGTTTGTCTTTTTGTCTTCCTACTAATGATATGAGTGGCTTACACCACCACTATTATAGTGTTATTCTGTATTTGTCTGTGTACTTACTATTACCACTGAATTTTATACTTTCAAATGATTTCTTGTTGTTACCATTCTTTTTTTTGGATTGTAGAACTCCCTTTAGCATTTCTTGTAAGACAAATCTAGTGTTGATGAAATCCCTCAGCTTTTGTTTTTCTGGGAAGGTCTTTATTTCTGACATAACTGTAGAATAATTTTGCTGTCATAATATTCTAGTTTGGACTTTTATTTTCCTTTAGCACTTTCAATATGTCATCTCACTCTCTTGCTGCTTTTAGAGTCCTTTCTTTATCTATGACCTTCGAGAGTTTGATTAGTACATGCCTTGAGGTAGTCTTATTTGGGTTGAATTTGCTTGGTGTTTTATAGCCTTCTTTTACCTGGATATTTATATCTTTCTGTAGGTTTGAAAAGTTCTCTATTATTATTTCTTTGATTAAAATGTTTACCCCGATGTATTTTTTATTATTTATTCTCCTCTGACTGTGTATTTTCATATAGTCTGTCTTCAAGCTGGCTCATTTTTTCTTCTGCTTCGTCAGTTCTGCTGTTGAGAGACTGATGCAGTTTTCAGCTTTTCAATTGGATATTTTAGCTCCAGAACTTCTGCTTACTTTTTTAAAAGTTTTTCAATCTATTTGTTAAATTTCTCTGACAGAACTTTGCATTCCTTCTCTGTGTTATCTTCAAGTTTGTTGAGCTTTCTTAAGACAGCTATATTGAATTATCTGTCTCAATAGTCATACCTCCAACACTCTGAGATTTGTGACTGGTGCTTATTTAGTTTTCTCAGTGAGGTCATGATTTGCTGAATGTTCTTGATACTTGAGGATGTTGGCTGATGTCTAGGCATTGAAGAGTTAGGTATTCCAGTATCTATTCAACATAGTATTGAAAGTAATAACCAGGGCGATCAGGCAAGAGAAGAAAATAAAGGGCACCTAAATAAGAAAGGAGAAAGTCACACTATTTCTGTTTGCAGGCAATACGATTCTTTATCTAGAAAACACAATAGTCTTTGGCCAAAAGCTCCTTCAGCTAATAAATTACTTCAGCAACTCTGCAGGATAAAAAATCAATGTACAAAAATCACAAGCATTCCTAGACACCAATAAAAGGCAAACCAAGTGCCAAATGAGAAAGCTGTCCCATTCACAATTGCCACAAAAAGAATAAAATACCTATGAATACTGCTAAGTAGGAAGGTGAAATATCACTATGAGAATTACAAAATATTGTTCAAAAAAATCAGAGAAGACACAAACAAATGGTAAATACTCCATACTCAAGAATAGAAAGAATCAATATCATAAAAATGACCATACTCCCCAAAGCAATTTATGGATTCAATGCTATTCCTATCAAACTACCAATGACATTCTTCACAGAACTAGAAAAAATATTTCAAAATTTACATGGAACCAAACTATAGCCCAAATAGGCAAGGCAATTCTAAGCAAAAAGAACAAAGCTGAAAGAATCACATTACCTGACTTCAAACTATACTTCAAGGCTACAGTGACCAAAACAGCATGGTAGTGCTACAAAAACAGGCACATAGGCCAATGTAACAGAATAAAGAGACAAGATATAAGGCTGCACATCTACTACCATCTTATCTTTTGCAAAGCTGACAAAAATAAGCAATGGGGAAAAGACTCTGTATTCAATAAATGGTGTGGGATAACTGGCTAGCCATATGCAGAAGATTCACACTGGACCTCTTCTTTACAACATATACAAAAATCAACTCAAGATAGATTAAAGACTTAAATGTAAAACCCAAAACCATAAAAACCCTGAAAGATAACCTATGCTATACCATCCTGGATCTAGGGACAGGCAAAGATTTTATGACAAGGACACCAAAAGCAATCACAACAAAAGCAAAAATTGACAAGTGGGATCTAATTAAAGAGTTTCCACACAGCAAAATAAACTATCAACAGAGAAAAAGACAACATACAGAATGGGAGAAAATACTTGCAAACTATGCATCTGACAAAGGTCTAATATCCAGCATCTCTAAGGAACTTAAACAAATTTACAAGAGAAAAACAAACAACCCCATTAAAAAGTAGGCAAACAGCATGAATAGACACTTCTCAAAAGAAGATATACATGCAGCCAACAAGCAAATGAGAAAAGCCCAATATCACTGATCATTAGAGAAATGAAAATAAAAAACACTATGAGATACTATCTCACACCAGTCAGAATGGCTATTCAAAAGTCAAAAAATAATAGATGCTGGTGAGGTTGAGGAGAAAAGGGAGCACTTATACACTATTGGTGAAAGTGTAAATTAGTTCAAACATTGTGAAAAGCAGTATGGTGATTCCTCAAATAGCTAAAAGCAGAACTACCGTTCGACCCAGAAATCCCATTACTAGGTATATAATAAGAAATAAAAAACATTCTACCCTAAAGACACATGTACATGAATATTCATTTCAGCACTGTTCACAATAGCAAAGACATGGAATAAACCTAAATGTCCATCCATGATAGCCTGGATAAAAATAAATGTGTGGTACATATATACCATGAAATATTATGCAGCCATATAAAAGAAGGAGATCATGCCTTTTGTGGGAACATGGATGGAGCTTGAGGCTATCATCGTTAGCAAACTAATGCAGGAACAGAAAAACAAATACCACATATTATTATAAGTGAGAGCTAAATGATAAGAAATTTTGAATACAAAAAAAGGAAACTACAGACACTGGGGTCCATTTGATGAGGGAGAGTGGGAGAAGGGAGAGGAGCAGAAAAAATGACTAGCCGACCTCCTGTTGACTTCTATTTTTATTGTGCTGTGACCTGAGAGTGAGCTTAATACCTTGGTGATGTAATAATATGTACAACAAATCCCCATGACCCATGTTTATCTATGTAACAAACCTTCACATGTACCCCCCCAACCCTAAAATAAAAATTAAAAAGAACTAAAAGTAGAACTACCATTCCACCCAGCAATTTCACTACTGGGTATCTCCCCAAAGGAAAATGAATCATTATATGAAACAAACACTTGCACACACATGTTTATAGCAGCAAAATTTGAGGTTGCAAAAATATAAAACCAGCTTAAATGTCCATCAACCAACAAATGGATAAAGAAAATGTGGTATATATACACCATGGAATACTCCTCAGCCATAAAAAGTACAAAATAATGGCATCTGGAGCAACCTGGATAGAGTTGAGAACCATTATTCTATATGAAATAATTCAGGAATGAAAACCCAAATATTGTATGTTCTCACTTACAAATAGGAGCTAAACTATGAGAAGGCAAAGGCATAAGAATGATATAACAGACCTTGGGAGTATTCAGGGGAAATGGTGAGAGGTGGGTGAGGGATAAAAGACCATGCATTGGATACAGTGCACTCTGCTTGGGGGATGGGTACACCAAAATCTCAGAAATCACCAGTAAGGAACTTAATCATGTAACAAAAATACACCTGTTCCCCAAAAATAATAGAAAAAAATAAAATTAAATAAAAAATACATGCTGGTGAGATTGCAGGGAAAAAGGAATCCTTGTACACTGTTGGTGGGAGTGTAAATTAGTTCAACCATTGTGAAAAACAATGTGGCAATTACTTTTTTTTTTTTTTTTTTTGAGATGGAGTCTTGCTCTGTCATCCAGGCTGGAGTGCAATGGTGTGATCTCAGCTCACAGCAACCTCTGCCTCCCAGGTTCAAGCACTTCTCCTGCTTCAGCCTGCAAAAGTAGCTGTGATTACAGGCACTCACCATCATGCCTGGATAATTTTTGTATTTTTTGTAGAGACAGGGTTTCACCATGTTGGCCAAGCTGGTCTCAAACTCCTGACCTCAAATGATCCTCCCACCTCAGCTTCCCAAAGTGCTGGGATTACAGACATAAGCCAGCACACCTGGCTGACAATTTATCAAAGACCTAAAAAACCCTAAAAAGACCTAAAAGACCTAAGCACAGAACTACCATTTGACCCAGTAATTCCAAAGAAATATAAATCATTCTGTCATAAAGACACATGCATGCATATGTTCATTGCAGCACTAATCACAATAACAAAGACATGGAAACAAACTACATGCCCATCAATGATAGATTGAGTTTTAAAAATGTGGTGTATGTACACCATAGGAAACTATGCAACCATAACAGAGAATGAGATTATGACCTTTGCAGGCACATGGATGGAGCTGCCGGCCATTATCCTTAGCAAACTAATGCAGCAAAAGAAAACCAAAAACCACATATTCTCACTTGTAAGCGAGAGCTAAATGATAAGAAAACATGGACACATAGAGAGGAACAGACACTGAGGCCTACCACAAAGTAGAGGGTGAGAAGATGGAAAGGATCAGGAAAAATAACTAATGGGTACCAGGCTTAATACTTGAGTGAGGAAATAATCTGTACAACAAATCCCCCTGACAAAAGTTTACATAAATAACAAACTTGCACATGTACCCCTGAACTCAAAATAACAGTTAAAAAAAAGGAAGAGAGAGAGGAAAAAATCTTAATTATAAGAGCCTTAAAAATATGTATAACTGTCCTGAGACTTTCTACTCTAAAAGTGTCTTATTAGTCTGTTCTCATGCTGCTAATAAAGACGTACCTGAGATTGGGCAATTTATAAAGGAAAGAGGTTAAATTGACTCACAGTTCCACATGGCTGGGGAGGCCTCACAGTCATGGCTGAAGGCAAATGGGGAGAAAAGTCATGTCTTACATGGTAGCAGGCAAGAGAGCATGTGCAGGGGAACTCCCCTTTATAAAACCAGCAGATCTCATGAGAATTATTTACTATCACGAGAACAGTAAGAGAAAAACCTGCCCCTATGATTCAACTACTTCCCACCACATCCCTCCCATGATCTGTGGGGATTATTACAAGTCAAGGTGAGATCTAGGTGGGGATATGGAGCCAAAACATATCATTCCATCTGTGGCCTCTCTGAAATCTCATGTCCTCACATTTCAAAACCAATCATGCCTTCCAAAAGTCCCCCAGAGTCTTAACTCATTTCAGCGTTAACTCAAACGTCTAAATCCAAAGTCTCATCTGAGACAAAGTACTTTCTGCCTATGAGCCTGTAAAATCTAAAGCAAATTAGCTACTTTGTAGATACAAATGGGGGTAGAGGCATTGGGTCAATTTCTTCCAAATGGAAGAAACTGGCCAAAACAAAGGTGCTACATGCCCCACACAAGTCTGAAATCCAGTGGGGCAGCCAAATCTTAAAGCTCCAAAATGATCTCCTTTGACTACAGGTCTCACATCTAGGTCACTCTAATGCAAGAGATGGGCTCCCATGGCCTTGGGCAGCTCCACCCCTGTGGCATTGCAGGGTAAAAGCCCCACTCCCAGCTGCTTTTACAGGTTTTTATTGATTATCTGCAGCTTTTTTAGATGCATGGTGCAAGCTGCTGGTGGGTCTACCATTCTGGGGTCTAGAGGATGGTAGCCCTCTTCTCACAGCTCCAGTAGGCAGTGCCCCAATGGGGACTCTTTGTGAGGGCTCCAACTCTGCATTTCCCCCTTGCACTGCTTTAGCGGAGGTTCACTATGTGGGCTCCACCACTGCAGCAGACTTCTGCCTGAACATCCAGGTATTTGCATACATCCTGTGATATCTAGGTGGAGGTTCCCAAAGCTCAACTCTTTTCTTCTGTGTACCTGCAGGCCCAACACCCATATAGAAGCCATCAAGGCTTGGGGCTTACACTCTCTGAAGCCATGGCCCGAGCTGTACCTTGGCACCTTTTACTCATGGCTAGAGCAGCTTGGACACAGAGCACCAAGTCCCTAGGCTGTACACAGCAGGAGGACCCTGGGCTCAGCCCAATAAATTATTTTTTTCCTTTTAGGCCTCCAGGTCTGTTATGGGAGGGGCTGCCATAAAGGTCTTTGACCTTCTCTGGAGACATTTTCCCCATTGTCTTAGTGATTAACATTAGGCTCCTCATTACTTATGCAAATTTCTGCAGCCAGATTGAATTCCTCCTCAGAAAATAGGTTTTTCTTTTTTATCACGTCGACAGGCTGCAAAGTTTTTGAACTTCTATGCTCTGCTTCCCTTTTAAACGTAAGTTCCAATTCTAAACCACATCTTTGTGAATACATAAAACTGAATGCTTTTAACAGCACCCAAGTCACTTCTTGAACACTTTGCTGCCTAGAAATTTCTTCTGCCAGATGCCCTAAATAATCTCTTAAGTTCAAAGTTCCACAGGTCTCCAGGGCAGGGGCAAAATGCTGCCAGTCTCTTTGCTAACATAGGGTCACCTTTGCTCCAGTTCCCAAAAAGTTCCCCATCTCTGTCTGAGACCACCTCAGCCTGGAATTTATTCTCCATGTCACTATCAACATTTTGGTCAAAGCCATTCACAAGTCTCTAGGAACTTCCAAATTTTCCCACATTTTCCTGTCTTCTGAGTCCTCCAAGTCCCTAAGAAGTTCTAAACTTTTCTACATCTCCCTGTTTTCTTCTGAGCATTCCAAACTGTTCCAGCTTCTGCTTGTTACCCAATTCCAAAGGTGTTTCCACATTTTCAGGTATCTTTACAGCAGCACCTCACTACCTGGTACCAATTTACTGTATTAGCCTGTTCTCATGCTGCTAATAAAGATTTACCCAAGACTGGGTAATTTCTAAAGGAAAGAGGTTTAATTGACTCACAGTTCCACATGGCTGGGGAGGCCTCATAATTATGGAAGAAGGTGAAGGAGGAGCAAACTCATATCTTACATGGTGGCAGGCAAGAGAGCATTTAGAGGGGAACTCCCTTTTATAAAACCATCAGATCTCACAAGACTTATTCACGTCACAAGAACAGCATGGGAAAAACCTGCCCCCATGATTCAATTAACTCCCACAGGGTCCCTCCCATGACATATGGGGATTTTTACAAGTCAAGGAGAAAGTTGGGTGGGGACACAGAGCCAAACCATGTCAAGTGTCATGTTAGATATAAAATTTTACATATATTATTTTAGCTCATTGTTTCTTTAATGGTAAGACTGAGTATGTAAAACAAAAATAGAAAAAATACAGAATTAAAAATTTTATTTATGGTTTGTTGCTAAAATTGAATACTATGTGGCTATTAAAGTCAGGTAGTCCAATGACATTCAAGAACATGTCACAAATACTTGAAAAATGGTTACTGGGAGTAAGAGAAATGCTAACAATACAGTCCTATATTTTAACATATATTTATTACCTATATTTATGTATTTATTATCATGTATTTATCTGAGTTTAACAATTAAACCATGTCTTTTTCCTCCTAGTAACACAAGGCTAATAAAAGTAAGTTGGAAAAGAGATGGAAATCCACATTTTCTGAGCACTTAGAACATGCATATGTCACACTGTGCTTTACACAATCAATCTCATTAAGTCTTTATAAGGCTTTTTAGTTATTATTACTATCAGAACATTTCAAGATTTCAGAAAAGTTAGAAAAGCCACTAAACCTGGATGAAGTAGTTTTAGAGTTCAAATCTGGATTTTTCTGGCAGCTAACCCCTTCCTTTTTCATTAGACTAATCCATTATGCAAGTGGTACCCGTTATCAACTGGCAGCATGTCGTGCAAGATGGGCTGTCACATAAGACAATCTAAATCTAGAAATTGCAGTAGGGGAGCTTAATCCTTCTTAGTACTCCTTGAAGCCTGGTGGGATTCTTTAGCGCCTCCCAACTGTTACTGCTTCCTTCTACTACAGACCAAGCCGAATAAAAACAAAGTGAAGTGCAAAAGCAAAGAAAGGATAGGCTGAACTATGTGATATTTAGGAATATTGGACTATTGGAAAAATATTTCTCAAAAAAAGATTATAGATGCCACACAAAGAAACATCATCTCATTGCTAGAATTAAAACCCTTTGATTTAGCAGCATTTCTTTTACAGTGCAAATGCTTTACCTTTTTATGACTTAATCACCAGTAATGTAGGTAAGAAGGTCCATTTCAATGATAAATAAGGATCAACTGTGAAGGAAAGAGAGTGTAAAGTTAATGGACTGATGAGTAGAAAGAGATAATTTTAGAATATTGAAGTGAAGAGTTTGAATATGGGAAATTATGAAAGCTACAGACAGAAGGGAGAGAGGCAGGGAAACACAAACTGGGGCATTTTCAATATGTTTTTTCCAGTGCCCAAAGTATCCTGTCTTATTCACAGTACCATGAAGAGTCTAACAGAGCCTGACTGAGGTTGAGGAAGCTCTCTTTAGTAAAATCTTATTTCTTCTACAACTTTTTCACATATTCATACTAGTAAGAAAGTTGTCATTTCAGTAGGAAGAATTCAAAGCCAGAAAGAGGGAGATCTTTGTGGTACATTGATAAATAAGTTGGTAATTGGCTATACTGCTGCTTTTAATTTTTTCTTCAGTCCTTTATCTATTCCTTTGTTTGTTTCCTCCTCACTTCTTAAATTTCTTCCTTTCTTCTATTTTTTTCCTCCTTTGGTCTCTCCCTTCACAAATATTTACTTCCCTTGTAAAGTGTGGTAGATCCTTTACAAGGTGCTGAATATGAAGAAGAAAATGAGACATTGTTCTTATGCCAAAGGAATTCACAGTCTAGTGTTTTTATTACTATAAATAAGTACTAGGAAGAAAAGCCATTTTCAACATACATTAAAAATAAAAGTTCTCAAGTTGGGTCTATTTTAAATTAAGTGAGAAATAAAATTATATGCATTTATTTTGGATTTTAACTTTTTAATGAAGAGTTTAAAGATGGAAATAAAAATCATCTCATTTTTAACTTTCACTCTGTATCCTTGGACCAGTGTCTCCCATTTCCTCCATCCCCCAGCCCCGGCAACCTCCAAAGATCATCTTTAATTAAACAGTACAGATGTTGGTTTCAGGATGTTTTCACTCTTCTTAATCTAATTCTGCTGTGTATTATTTTTTGGCCTTATTATTATTTATCTGCATAATATAATTTATATGCCAATAACGTTTGCTACCTGAAGTCATGGAGGGGATCATACTCTAAGGCAAGGTTCACCAGAATCCCTGGCCTAGATGGAAGGATGGGGGTGGGAGGTGTTGTGGAAGGGAGGATCAAGGGAAATTAAAGGATTAGAAATAGAATAGTAGTAGAAATGTGTGCTGTTTTTATTTGCATTTGCATTTTTTCCTATGGATAATATTTGTTTTTCTTTAGATCACCAGAAAGGTCTGTGATTTCCCTAAATTTAAAAACCATAGGTTTAAATTCAAATATAAATCAAATATGCTGCTTTTTATTTCATCGACCCTTTCACATATTTTTTTCAGATTGTTCCATTAACAGAGAACTTTGGCAAACACACCAAAAACAGAACAAAACAAAACAACTATATTTAAATAAACACTTTTCTTCCCCTTTCAAACACTTGCCTTAGCTTAGTTCTCTGTATAATATAGTTCTCTGTATAAATTGTTTTCTAAAAATTAATTTTACATAATATCTGAAATCTTTCTACCAATACAATTATAGACATTAACATCTTTGTTTCTTTACAGGAAAATATTACCTTGAACATCTTATCCTACAGAGACATTTGACTTCTTAAGGCTGAGAAAATGAGAATATCACATTGTTTGTTATCACCACCCCAACCCAAACACATTTTTGCCCAAAATCTGCAATTATGTCCACTTTTTAGTTCATGGTATTGTACTCATATCTACATTATCTAGTAAAAACAACCATGGCAGCAGCGGTAGGAGGAGAAAATTAGCTGGGTTGAAGAGAAATTAATTCTCCATGATTATTTAAATTTATTTCCTTAAAAAAAATTGGCACTTGTTTTTCAGTGTAATCTTCAGAGCTGTAAGGAAATGCACAGGGCTGATTACTTAGGAATAGAAAAGCTATTTTGGATCTGAAGCTAATAGATTGCAAATAATACAGATGCTGCTATATGTACTTCATATAGATTATTGAAGTCCCTAGTGACACTACTTTCCTAGTTAGAGAAATGTTTTATTTTTTTAAACTGGGTAGACACTGCATTTTGAGAATATTCCTTCAATATAATTAAAGAATTATAGGGAAGAAATATCTACTGAGAGATTTTTTTTTTTCAATCTCAGAAATGCTGCTTGAAATTTAAAATCATGTAGAGTCAATTCTGCTCCTTGGAGTCTAAGAATCTGACAATAGGTTTTGATACATATTGCATTAGAACAAGATAATCTCTATATAGTGTGAACTGAGTATTAAAATGGACTCTTACACATAAAATGTTGTTCCTGCTATTTCACCACTACCCTGGTTTCCCACTTCTTAAGGCCTTGTCTTCAAAATATTTAAAGTATGTTGATTGAGGAGAAACAGCTTTAGGAAATTTGGTGGGTTAATCTATCGCTGTATTTTTATCTAGAAAAACAAGGCAATTGCCATACAGAACTAAAAAAAAGGAAGAAAAATATATTTTAATTAAGCCACATGGGAGTATGGCAAAAGTATTAAATTTATTTATTTATTAAATAATTCTTTTTAGTTTCTTTCTTTATTATATCTACCAAGTATATAAAAGTGACAACTTAGTTCAAAGCACTGTGCTAAAATTACAAGTGTCCTTAGAATAAAAACAACAGTTTCTGAACTCTTTAAGCATATGTTCTGATTGATGAGACAAACAAAAACAATTACCATTATTTGATTCTAAATGTAATATATGGTAATTGGGAAAACTACATGTAAGATATTTTTTAAATGTAAAGCACATGCATACACAAATAAATCCATGACACAAATAGTCATACCCATTCCTTAATTCCAATTTCCTAAAGTAATTTTTAAAAATATTTTTGTGCGCTAATTGTAATTATTAACATATCTCCAACAGCTTTCTTCTTTCTGTCTTCTTTAACTCCAAGTTGAGCTCTCTATTTCTATATTTCTGACAAGTATTAAGGAAGAGAGTAACGGGGCTCTGTAAGTCCTGGTCAGTGGGGAAATCTAACCAATGCAAGAGAATCATGAGTATCTCCCTGGATAAAAAGACATTTCATATGGACTTGAAAATGGAGATTAAGTAACTCAAGCTTGGGAAGGATTATGGAAGTATGGCGGGCCGGGCGCGGTGGCTCACGCCTGTAATCCCAGCACCTTGGGAGGCCGAGGCAGGCGGATCACGAGGTCAGGAGATCGAGACCATCCTGGCTAACACAGTGAAACCCCGTCTCTACTAAAAAATACAAAAAATTAGCCAGGCACGGTGTCGGGCGCCCGTAGTCCCAGCTATTCTGGAGGCTGAGGCAGGAGAATGGCGTGAACCCGGATGGCAGAGCTTGCAGTGAGCCGAGATCACGCCACTGCACTCCAGACTGGGTGACAGAACGAGACTCCGTCTCAAAAAAAAAAAAAAAGAATGGCTTTCAGGATTTTTGAATGCTTGGAGGTGAGAAAGAACTATGTGATTTCTGGTATAGAAATAAGGCCAATCTAGTTGATACGAAAAGCTAACGTTTCTGGTTTATGATGCAGATAGGCCAGTAGGCAGCAGTTAGCTCAAACAGCTACTTTTGGACAGTTTATGCTAAAGACAGCCTTCTCAGATATGGAAAGTTACTGAAGGGTTTTAAGCAAGTTCCTAGCATGATCAGATTTGAATTTCTGAATTATAACCCAGGATGCAAATCACAAGAAAACCGTAGTGGAAAAACATGGATGGAAGTAAAATAGAAAGCTATTACAGCAGTCATAGGGATCAGAGATGGTATTATAGACAAAAGTCACAGCAAAAGAAATGGAGATCTATTATCGAGGTACAGTCTCAGTAGTTCAGTATGAGGTTCTAGTGAGGATGATGAAGACTTCTAAGTTTTTTTTTTTTTTGAGACGGAGTCTCGCTGTTTCACCCAGGCTGGAGTGCAGTGGCGCGATCTCGGCTCACTGCAAGCGCTGCCTCCCGGGTTCACGCCATTCTCCTGCCTCAGCCTCTCCGAGTAGCTGGGACTACAGGCGCCCGCCACCACGCCCGGCTAATTTTTTGTATTTTTAGTAGAGACGGGGTTTCACCGTGGTCTCGATCTCCTGACCTCGTGATCCGCCCGCCTCGGCCTCCCAAAGTGCTGGGATTACAAGCGTGAGCCACCGCGCCCGGCCGAAGACTTCTAAGTTTTAAATTTTACCTAAAAATAAAATATACCTATACCTAAAAAAAAAAAAAAACTTGAACATCTATGAAACCAGGAGAAAAAAATTTAGTCACCCATAAAGACTAAGGCAGAGGAACCCCCAGAGAGATAGCACCTAAAGTAGAGTTACCTGCTTTCTAACTTTGCCAGACCCAGGTAAACCCCATGTGTCATAGCACTTTCCACTTTATCTTTCATTAAAGATGTGAGGTATATATATTAAATCTGGGATAAAAGACCTATTTGCCTCTAAAATCTGTGATTCCATTTCTGATTTACCTACAAAACTCAGATGGTGAATTTTTCACCTCTCCCTAAAATACTTAGAAAGGCATAGACATGGATAAAATTTTAAAATAACCCATGAAAAGTGAGAATGACAGCCTCTTGTCAGAACCTGAAAGAACTTTCCAATTAATTAAAAAGTGACAGTTGATGGGTAAATCACTACCCAGTCTTCATCTTAAGCTTATCCCTACTTCACCTTATGAAATAGGGTGCATGCCAACAAAATGATAGTGATCAAACTTCCCACACAGTCTCAGATTGGTTCTCTACCAACCAAAAGAGCAAGCCGCTGTCTACCTTGCATTCAAGTGAGAAATGTGAGAAATGTGAAGGGACCCTGAGACATATCTTTCCCACCCTAGTTTTGTTCAAAATCTGATCTTTATCTATTCAGCAAATATTTATATATTCCTTAATGGCATAGAGCTAGGATCTGAAGATATAGTGGTGAAGGTCCACGATGACCCTGTCTTCCTAGGATTTACAATTTTCAAGAGACTGCAAATTTAACACTAACAGGACAAGATAGTAATTCACAGGTGCACTTTGGGTCTTAGTTCAATGTTAGTGAATGGTCTTCCCTGAATCTCTCAACTTATAGGTTTCATTATAGTGGCCTGTATTCTTCTGGAGTCCTTTTCAATCAGGTGTAAGTTTTGTGAACTCTGTCAACGTGTAGACATGATCAGCATCACTCATCACCTACCACTGTAACTCTGATACTAACAGGAATCAACAAATGTCCTATGTATGGCTTTTGAACTAATAACAGTTTTCACTTTTTCAACGGGTTGTAGAAAAATTAGGGGAAGAAGAAGCAGGAGGAGGAAGAAAAGGGGGAGGACATCACGGAATGCAAAATGTGTGTGGTCCACAAAGTCTAAAATATTTACTGTCTGTCCATTTACAGAAAATTTGCTCACCCTCTTAGCACATAGTAAAGTCCCAAATAATATGTTAAATAAATGCATAAATGACATTTAGAGCATTGGGCACTCAAAAGTACAGTGACACAGATAGCACCAGATACTCACATCCACACAAATAATTACCAATAGTACATACTAGGAATTGTGGTTTCTATGAGCTTGATTAGTTCAGAGTAAAAAATAAGAGCTGGAATAAATAAGTTATACTTATCAAAAGAACAAGTGTTCACAATGAAAGTCCACTAAAATGACACAATTAAACTATAAGATGGCATATTGTCTTAGTATATATATGAGAAGATTAATTTTATTTGTCAACTTGATGGGGCTAAGAGATGCCCAGATAACTGGCTAAAAATACTTCTGGGCATGTCATTCTGCAAGAAATTGCCATTTGGATCAGTAAAGAAGATTCACTCTTCCCAATGTGGCCAGGCATTGTCCAATTCATTGGGGCCCTGAATAGAACAAAAATGTTGAAGAAGGACAAATTATCTGTATCTTTCCTTGAGCTGAGACACACATCTTCCCCTCAGGCAATGGAAATCCTGGTTCTCAGTCCTTTAGACTCCAAGGCAGAGGAACTTACAGGAGTTCTCCCCACCCCCGCCATGTTTTCAGGTCTTCAGCCTTGAACTGAATTACATCATTTGGTTTCCTAGTTCACTAATTTTCACTAGTTTCCAGCATCCATATGACAGATTGTGGGACTTGTCAGCCTCTATAATTGTGTGAGTTAGTTTCCATAATAAATCTTCTATATCTATATACTAATAGCTCTGTTTCTTTGGAGAAACCTAATACAATACCAACAAAATAATTCATGACATTCAGAATACACAATTAAAATGAAGTGAAGAAACTTGTGGATAAAGAGTACTTGCCTGTTAAGAAACATCTCATTTTAATTATGTAGTAATTGAGATGGGGATCACCTTCTTGTTTTGTTTTGAGATCAGTCTCACTATGTTGCCCAGGTTGGACTCAAATTCCTAGGTCAAGAGATCTTCCACCTTGGCCTCCTGAGTGGCTGGGACTACAGGAGATCACCTTTTCAAAGCTGAATATCAAAGTCAGAAAATCAACTAAATGAAAGGTAGGTTTATCTATAAAAATCAAAATGTTATTTATCATAAAATGCCATAAATACCTTTGGATAAAAAGACATATTATAAATAATGACTGCCACATTCAATCATTCATGACGAATTTATTCATTCATGTCATATTCAAGTATTTTCAAGATTTAGGCTTTTTTTCTATTAAGATGCAGTAAAGAACTAAAGCTTGAAAATACATTTCAATCAGGAATGATTACACAAAACAATATGTTTCATCTCAAGCAGAGAAGTGCTCAAACATTGAGGTTAATAGTATGAACTCTGTAACAATAATGATCACGTTCAAATAAACATCAACTCTAATGGTCCCTGTTGTGAGGACAAAGTTATTTAATCACCTTTTGTGACTGTTACCTTATCCACAAATGAACATATTAATAGTACCTACTTCAGAGCTATATGAGAAATAAATGAGTTAATACAGATAAGGAAATTAAATGAATTTAATATAGGTAAAGCCTTAGAACAAAAAATCACACATATTCATTATCACTATATTTCAGTAATGGTGTTAGCAATCCATAAAATAAAATCTAAAACAATGGTGAGTATGTCATCTTGTTACACCATTTAGATTTACAAAGATTAAAAAAAAAAAAAGGCCAAACATGGTTGCTCACACCTGTAATCTCAGCACCTTGGGAGGCTGAAGAAGGAGGATCATTTGAGTTCAGCAGCTCAAAATCAACTTCTTCATCTTATTTTCTCTTTGCATTTTAGTTTGAATTTGTATTCATGCATCTTAAGATCACTAATTATTTCCTCAGCCATATCCAGTCAGCTGATGAGTGCATCAAAGATATTTTTAATTGTTATTAGCTTTTTATTTCCAGCATTTTCTTCTGATCCTTTTTTAGTTTCCATCTCTCTGCCTACATTACCCACCTATCCTTGAGTGTTGTCTAATTCTACCTGTAACATATTGACCATTATAAATATATGTGTGTGTGTGATAATTTCAATTTATGTGTTACTTCTGAGTCATATTCAGATGCTTGCTTTGTCTCTTCAGACTGTTATTTCCTGAGTTGTTGAATGTCTTACAATTTTTTTTGTTGAAAGGTGAGCATATTGTTATCAATAATAGGAACCAATGCAAACACACCTTTACTGTGAGGCTTTATGTTAATCTGACTGTGAGTTGTATTGTGTTCCATCTTTGTCACAGCTGTAGGTGTCAGTAGTTTCAAATTCTGCTAGCATCTACTTTCTTTCCTCTGTTGCTTTTGTGTTCTCCTATGAACTTCTTAAAGCCTGAGACTTGCAGCTCTTTCAACTGTAGTCCACAGTTATTAAGCCGAAACCTTGTTGATGTGGTGGTTTTGTGGGGGAAGGGAAGCTTTCTATAATATTATAATTGAATCAATCTTTCAGTGGCCTTGCATCTCTTGGCTGTGACCTTCACAAGTGTTTCTTTCTCCGGTTGGTGAGACAGAAAGGCCAGAGGATGCTATTGTTAGATAATTGCCCTATTCCTGGGTGTCATAATGATCTGATAAGGTCTTTTCTCCTACCTTCCAGCCAGGTTTTTGTTATGGAGAATGCTCTGGGTATATTTCAAGTTGGTTTCTCTACTGCTCCCCAGGCCAGAAGCACCAGGGAATTTCCTGGCTCTTTATCGTGAGAGCTTACTGGAGGTAAAACCCATAAACATGCTAGGGACTTCAAAGACTGTAAACCTCAGGAGTTTATTCCTCGTGCTATTTCACACTCCACTTCCAGCTGTTTGTCAAAATTACTCTTTAGATGCTTCTACCAGTTCATGGCTTCAGCAGCTTCTGTTCCAGGTTAGCTGATCTCAGTTTTTTGTGAGATCAGTGATTGTGTTTAGGGCAGTGTCTCCAGATTTCAGGGTACCAGTTTACTCCACTATCTCAATTCTTTGATTGGTCCTAGAAAATCCATTGATATTTAGGGTGTTCTGGTTTTCTCATTAAAAAAAAAAAAAAAAAAAAAGGCCGGGCGCAGTGGCTCACACTTGTAATCCCTGCACTTTGGGAGGCCGAGGCGGGTGGATCACGAGGTCAGGAGATCGAGACCACGGTGAAACCCCGTCTCTACTAAAGATACAAAAAATTAGCTGGGCGTGGTGGCGGGTGCCTGTAGTCCCAGCTACTCGGAGAGGCTGAGGCAGGAGAATGGCGTGAACCCGGGAGGCGGAGCTTGCAGTGAGCCGAGATCGCGCCACTGCACTCCAGCCTGGGTGACAGAGCGAGACTCCGTCTCAAAAAAAAGTTAATGACCACTATGCTCTTTACCTATTAGAGCTATAGCTAAAGTCAAATGCTTACAATATAATGTTTGAAGGAAACCATGTTTTACTTTAAAGAAAGAAAACAGATCAAAATGCAGAATGTATAGAAATTATCGCAACCCTGTTAAATCTACTAACAATTTAAAATGCTTTTCTTTTGGTGGGAGGGTTACAGTTGGTTGTCTGCTTTTTACCATTCTGTATTTTCCAAATTGTGTTCAGTGACCATATTTTACTTTTATAATTACAAATATATTTGGAAACATTCTAGAACTCAAAGCAGAGATTTAGTGTAGTTATCTAATGACTTTGGAGAAAATTTGCTTAGTCTTGATTCTTGGCTTACCTCATATTCTGAGTGATCGTGGGTGACTTTCTTAATTACTCAGTGTCTCAGATTTCTCATCTATAAGAATACTAGTATTGGTACCCCCCTAAAACCATCATCAGAATTAAGAGATTAATATATGTAAGCTGCTTTGTATCTTTAAAAACCTTTATTTATTATATTATTTGAAATAAGCAATTGAGAATTTTTTAATTGTTAAAAGAGATGTAATCTATTTTTCATTTCCCTTGACAAAGCCATAGTCTGAGTAACTCATCATCTTCTCAAGTGAGCCAATTAACTATTCCTCACCATCTGTTTGGCCAGTGATCTAGTCCCTTGCTCCCAGTCATATGCAATGGACTTTAAGAGTGTGGAGGTCTAAGAATGCTGGAAGGGCACCAGATTGAAGAATATTTGGCTATAAGAAATCACCAGAGGGGGAAAAAGTACATACATACGTGTGTGTGTGGTGTTTGTGTGTATAAATATTTAGATGGAATAAAATATGCCACTTTAAAAAATTGTTTTTGCAATCTTATCTTGGCTGGCAACTCTGACATGAGTACAATAAATGTGAATATAATTTTTATCCACTTGGCAGTCATTCCTCTGTAAAATCAATGTGTCATTTGTGTGAGGGATTTTAGTGGAGTTGGCAGGGATCATATTTGATCTTCCTTGTTTATGATACCTTTTGCTAATATTTGTTTTATTCTTCTTTGTAAGAACAAACATATTTCTTTCTGACTCTTAAAAAAGGAAATATTTTAGTGGGATTCAGTCTATCAGCAGCATGACTTGATGTATTTGATTAACCTATTCTTGGGAAAATGGGTAAACTTTAATTGTTAATGGTAAAAAATAAAATGTATAACAATACTGCATTATAGAAAGGTTCTTAAACTATGCCTGTCATCACCTAATATTTTTCATACTTGTCTTTAATCCACATAGAGCTTTAATTGACACCACTATTTTTAACATGACAGTAGAATTTTTCATTCTGAAACTGTATTTTAAATATGATTTTGAAAGTAGATTCTAGAAAATTACAAGGAATATTAAAAATGTTGGGCAGTATTCAAAAAGAGTTCGTTCAAAATCCTTATTTACAGTTTATCTTGTATTCAATATAGAAAAGGCAAACAATGAAGAGATACACAATAATTTGAACCTAATATGGAGATATATGAAAACTGTGTTTTTCTCTATGATCAATAAATCTATTAACTTTAAAGAAAAACGAATTTAAAATGCAATGTTAAATGCTGATAAAAATAACTAATTTTTAAGACCTTGCACACAGTGTTGTATACTTTAAATCTAATATACCTTTTAATCTTCACAATAGCCAATGAAGTAGATGCTCCTGTCACTATCACTTTATATATGTAAAGTTCTTGGGACTTTACACTGAATAAAGTCCTTGTGAAATCTAGAAGTGTTTTGTTATCAGAGAAATAGATGATGATACATAACAGTTTGCAACAATTCTGAACAAAGTCACAGGATCATTAGGTTTCTACACAAGAAGACCACAATCTTTGCATATATAAGTCATAAAATTTTGATAACTAAAAACGCATATCACAAAAAAAAAGAATGAGAAGTGTATTTTGCAGGTGGTATTAATAAAACTTTTTTTTTTTTTTTTGAGATGGAGTCTCGCCCTGTCACCTAGGCTGGAGTGCAGTGGCGCCATCTCGGCTCACTGGAACCTCTGCCTCCCAGGTTCAAGCCATTCTCTTACCTCAGCCTCCCGAGTAGCTGGGACTACAGACATGCACCACCACGTCTGGCTATTTTTTTTTGTTTGTTTTTCTATTTTTGGTAGAGACAGGGTTTCACCCTGTTGGCCAGGCCGGTCTCGGACTCCTGACCTCAAATGATCTGCCTACCTCAGCCTCTCAAAGTACTAGGATTAAAGGCATGAGCCAATAAAACATTTTTAAGAATACTTTTCATTTCATACTTCCCCCATAAACTAGAATGACATTCAAATTGAAAAGATAGTTGTAAACAAGCGTGTTAAAATCTGTCAGTTCAAATGAATTCTATTTGTCCAATACTTGGAGAAGCACTGTTGGTAAATATTTGAAATTGAAAAAATAAGGACAGTGTAACAAATTTGGTTCTGGGTAAAATTTTCAAAGGAGGAGGAGAAATCTGGTAGTAGATAGTATTATATTGACAATAGAAAATTTATTTAAATAGCATTAAAAATAAACCAAATTTAGAAACTTTCATTTCCTGAAGACATGGCGTAAAAAAAAATAGGCCCCTATTTTTCTCCTTCCTGGAAGTCATGCCTAAAGATAACACAAAAACGAGTTTAAAAATGAAATATCTGAAAACCTAAGACCAGAATTCTGAGAAACCCCTGATGCGAGAGATAGTATTTTGTCTCCAGATGTGAATGGAGAAGTGGTAAGGAGGGAGGAAGAGAAAGGACAATAAACCGGAGGCAAAAAAAAAATGCTGGAGTTTCCAGAATATCATATAGTTGGAATAATGCAGTATGTAGCATTTTCAAATGGCCTTCTTTCACTTAGTGTTATTCATTTAAGTTTCCTCTATGTCTTTTCATTGGCTTGAGAGTTCACTTCTTTTCAGTACTGAAGAATATTCCATTGTCTGGATGAGCCAGAGTTTATTTATTCATTCATCTTGAAGGACATTTTGATTGCTGCAAAGTTTTGGCAATTGTGTATGAAACTGTTAATAACATCTTTGTGCAGAATTTCATGTGGAATAATTCATTTGGATAAATACCAAAAAGCATAATTGTTGGATTGTAACAACAGCATGTTTAGGTAAATGACAACTGTCTTCTCAAGTAGCTGCTATGGACTCAACTTTGTACCCCCAAATTCATATACTGGAGGGCTAAACCCCAGTGTGATGGTATTTAGAGGTGTGGTCTTTGATAGATAATTATGTTTAGACGATGGCATAAAGGGTAGGACCCTCATGATAGGATTAGTGCCCTTCTAAGAAGAGACACAAAAAAATCTTGCTTGCTTTCTGTCCACCATTTAAGAACAAATGGTTCTTAAAACAAGAACCATTCTATATTCCCACCAGCAATGAATGAGAGTTCATATTGCTCTACATCCTTACCACCATTGGTTGTCGTTAGTGCTTTAGATTGTGCCTGTTCTAATATATGTGTAGTGGATCTCATTCTTGTCTTAAGTTGCATTTCCATGATGACATAGGATGTGGAGCATCTTTTCATATGCTTACTTTCCATCTGTATATATTTTCTGGTGAGGTGTCTGCTCAGGTATTTTGTGCATTTTTTATTCATTTGTTTGTGTTCTTATTGTTGCTATTTAAAGTCTCTGTATGTATTTGGTATAACAATCCTTTATCACATGTATCTTTTGCAAATATTTTCTTTGAGTTTGTGGCTTATCTTCTCATTTCCTTGGCAGTGTCTTTCACTCTTTCATTAATTTTAGTGAATTTCAGCTTATTGATAATTTATTCCATGGATTGTGCTTTTGGAGTTATATCTGAAAAGGCATCAGCATACCCATTCTTCTATGTTACCTTCAAGTATTTGTGTAATTTTATGTTTTAGAATTAGGTCTATGATTAATTTTGAGTTGATTTTTGAAAAGTATGTAAGGTCTAGTTTCTTTTTTCCTCTCTCTCCCTCTTTTTTCTTTTTCCTTCCTTCCTTCCTTCCTTCCTTCCTTCCTTCCTTCCTCCCTCCCTTCCTTCCTCCCTTCCTTCCTTCTTCTCTTTTCTTTCTCTCTCCTTCCTTCCTTCTTTTCTTCTCTTCCCCCTCCCCTCCCCTTGCCTCCCCTCCCCTTCCCTTCCCTTCTGTTTTATTTTCTTTTGCATATGGCTGTTGATTTGTCCCAGGATCATTTGTAAAGAAGAACACCTTTTATCCATTGCATTGCCTTTGTTCCTTGTCAAAGATTGGTTAACTAAATTAACATTAGTCTATTTCTGGGCTCACTATTCCATTCCATTAATATATATGTCTATTATTTCACCAGTACCACACTGTCTTCACTACTACAGTCCTATATTAAGTCTTGAGGACAGGTAATGTCAGTCCTTTAACTTTTCCTTCTCGTTCAATATTATATTGGCTAATTTGGGTCTTTTCCCTTTCTATATAAACTTCAAAATTAGTTTTCCAATATCCACAAAATAATTTGCTAAAACTTTGGTTGGAATTTAGTTAAATTTATAGATTAAAATGGGATGAACTAACATCTTGCTGATATTGAATCTTTATTCATGAACTTGAAATATCTCACTATGCATTTCTTCTTTGATTTCTTTCATCAGAATTTCGTAGTGTTCTTTATATAGATCTTGTACATCTTTTGTTAGATTTATAACCATTTTATTTCTTAGGGTACCAATGTAAACGATATTTTGTTTTTAATTTCAAATTCTACTTGTTTATTACTGGTATAGAGAAAAGAGATTGGCTTTTTTTTAAATACATTAACCTTGTATTCTGCAACTTACTATAATTGCTTCATAGTTTCACAATTTTTTTGTCAATCCTTTTAGATTTTCTACATAATCATGTCATCTGCAAACAAAGACAGCATTATTTCTTCTTTTTCAATCAGTATTCATTTAATTTCCTTTCTTGTCTAGTTGTTAGCTAAGACTTTAAGTATATGTTGAGAATAAGTGGTGAGAGAACATCCTTGTCATGTTTCTGAGTTTAGGGAGAAATATTTTAGTTTCTCACCATTAATTATAATGTTAACTGTGGGTTTTTTTGTAGATGTGCTTATCAACTTGAGGAATTCACCCTCTATTCTAATTTGCTAATTGTTTTTATCAGAAGTGGGTTTTGAATTTTGTTAAGTGCTTTTTCTGGTTCTGTTGATATGATCATGTGACGTTTCTTTTTCACTCTGTTGATGTGATGGATTACATTATCAAATTTTCAATGTTGAATTAGCCTTAAATGCCTGGAATAAGTCTCATTTGCTAATGGTGTTGAGGCAGGAAATTAAAGAAAGAAAGAAAAATAAATTTTTTTAAAAAAAAGGAAAACAAGTTTTCTATTTTAGGCTGACTCATACCAAAGGCAGTAACAGGCAAAGCCTGGACCCAGGTGACGTCTTGATAACATTATCTAAGAAGCTAAGGCTCAAAAGAATGTGCTCTAGAGACTCTCCCAGCACTCTCACAACATAAGGATAAGAAAAAAGGAAATTTTCCTCTCTCCTTTAGTAAGTTCCCACTCGAATCTCACCCCCATCTGTGTGATTGTCCCTTGCTTTGCAAGTTTTATAAGGTTATAGATTCCTGTTTTCTGTAATTAGTAACTTCAAGTATTCTGTTTTTATCTGAGTAGTACAGTGAAGGTTATAAGACATGCCTGAGCAGGCCTGGATTGCAGCCATATAGGTGCCATGGCAAAGGTTATAAGATAAGCCCATGCAAGGCACTAGAGCAAGCCTAGATAGCAGCCATCTGGGCCGCATAGCAAGAGTCACATGTAATCCTGAGTTATGCACCTTTTACAATTTGATTCTGCCTCTGTATCCTTACTTTCATGCTACTGTGCTTCGTGCCACTGTAAGCTTGTTTCAAGCTAGCCCACCCCCTTTGAGAAGCACCAGCACACACTGCTGAGGACCCAAGGAAATAAAAGGCATCCAAATTGGAAAAGAGGAAGTCAGATTGTTTCTTTCTTCAAACTAACTTGATCTCATGTCTAGAAAAAAAAAAAACAATCCATCAAAAAACTCTTGGAACTGATAAAAACATTCAGTGAAGTTGCAAGATACAAAATCAACATACAAAATCCAGTAGCTTTTCTGTACATCAATAATGAAATGGCAGAGAAAGAAATCAGGAAAGAAGCTCCATTTACAATAGCTACAAAAAATTACCTAGGAATAAATTTAACCAAGGAAGTGAAAGATATCTAGAGGGAAAAGTACTATACACTGATGAGAGTAATTAAAGAGGACACAAACAAATGGAAAGACATCCCATGCTCATGGATTAGAAGAATCAATATTGTGAAAATGACCATACTGCCCAAAGAAATCTACAGATTCAATGCAATACCTAACAAAATAGCAATGCCATTTTCTCACAGAATTAGAAAAAATAATTTGAAATTTTTCTGAGAGAAAAAAGAGCCTGAATAGCCAAAGAAATCCTAAGAACAAGAACAAAGCTGCAGGCATCACATTACCTGACTTAAAAACATATTGCAAGGCTATAGTAACCAAAACAGCATGTTATTGTTATAAAAATACACAACTAGACCAACGGAACAGAACGGAGAACCCAGAAATAAATCTACATGTTTACAGCTAACTGATCTTTCACAAAGCCACCAAGAACATACTTTGGAAAAAGGGTACCCTCGTTAGTAAATGGTGCTGGGAAAACTGAATAACTATATGTAGAAGAATGAAAATGGACCCCTATCTCTCACCATATACAAAAGTCAACTAAAGAGGGATTAAAGAGTTAAACATAATACTCAAAACTATAAAACTACTAGAGGAAAACATGGAGAAAATTCTTTAAGACATTAATCTTGACAAAGATGATATGGTTAAGATCTCAAAAGCACAGGCAACAGAAACAAAAATAGACAAATGGAGCTATATTAAACTGTAAAGCTTCCGCACAGAAATAGAAACAACAGAATGAAGAGATAACCTCTTGAATGGGAGAAATTACTTGTGAATTACTAATTTGACAGAGGACTAATATTCAGAATATGCAAGGAACTCAAACAATTCAATAATAAGTAAATAATGACATTAAAAGCAGGCAAAGGACATGAATAGACATTTCTCAAAAGAAGACATATAAATGACCAACAAACATATGAAAAACTGCTCAACATCACTAATCATAAGTCAAATACAAATCAAAACTACAATGAGATATAATCTCATCCCAGTTAGAATGACTTATTAAAAAGACAAACAATAGCAGATGCTGGTGAGGATACAGAGAAAGGAGAACATTTACACACTGTTGAATTACTTCTATGACTATCATAATCTCAACTGTATATGGCAACTAAATATATATTATAATATAGTACAATATAGTATATAGAAATATATTCTACTCATGTCATTTTGAATATTTTGAATGTTTTTATTGCACTGATCAAATAAATATGTAACTATAAATTGAAGTCTATTCTTCCTTTATAATATTATATAAAGGAAGTCCTGTGCGTTGGAAAAATATACTGGACTAGAATAAGAAATAACTGAATTTTTTAATCAACTCAACAAATTTTATGATATTTGACAGATAGTCAATTGGCTTTATGTTGTTAGATAAGAAATATAGGTAAAATAAAGTAAGTATGAAGGACAAAGGGGACCAATATAGGATAAAGCAAGTTATTTGTTCAACTAAGTCCATTTTAAAAATTAACATAAAACCTAATCCCTATTACCATCATTTCATAGAGAAAGAATGTATTCCAATGAAAATGTAAAAACAACACAGTCTTAAGAGTTAAAAGACACATCAATTAATGGAATAAATTTGGTTGTAGGACAAATTCATCAAACAATCACTTTCCAAAATTAATTTTGCTTTAAGTTGTTGAAAACTTTACCATGAAATTTCATTACAAAAAAATAAATAAAGGAAACTTTACCATGAATCTTAACTTAGGATTAGATCAACTGCACTAAACCTATTTTCTCTCCAATTTCCCTTTAGTAAATTGGAAATATTTTAAGTTTTACCAAATAATATCTGAGAGGATTAATAAGTAACAAGGGGAAAATATAAGGCAAAGAAAAAGATTTCAGAAAAGTACATAGTTTAAATTTTAAGAATATATGCAACTTAAATAATTCCTTCCTGAAAAGCAGTGTGCCTTAAACAATTGAAAAATATTTTGTTTTCTTTCATTTTTATACATTAATAGATTTGCCCATCCACTTTTCCAGTCAGCCACAATGGTTTACATGTAAATTTACTTAGTAATTTTATCAGTTCTCATGCATTTGGACAGACACAAAAGAGGGGTAGAACTGTTAGACAGGTGGTCAGATATTTAATCCTCCTTGGAATACTTATGTAAATATGCTCTAAAGCAATTTGCATGTACTTATTTACATACATATTTTAGTGAACCACTCATGATAGAGCATGTGCCACCTAACATTATGAAGAACTAAGAGCATTATGAAGAACTAAGAACATTTTATTGTGTGTAACATGTAAGATTTGTTTTGATCTTTTGCTAAGGACTCTGACAAGTAAATGTTTGTGAATCAATCATCTGGCAGATTAGTGCAGTCAACTTGATGACATAAAAATAGGACTTTAAGTAGAGCAGCTCCCAGGAGCAGATGGGAGAGCAGTAAGACTTCAAAATCACCCGTCATTTTTTATGGGTCTTTTTGGGACTACCTACGGGATAGAATATAGTTGGTCAAGCCACGAAGACTACATTAACAAAGACTCTTGAACTAAGCCTTTTCAGTAAGGTGGAGATTCTTGTCCAAAAGTAGGAGAGACATAGTTCCATATCTGAATGTGCAGGAAAGGTTAATAAAGTATATGTTCAGCTGCATGGATTAATTTACATACAAATGCCTTTACTTCTAAATGAAACTAGTTTGGTGCTTCTAAAACTAGCCCATATAATGCACAAAATATGCTTGTGTATAGTTTTTTTTTGCTTTTACTTTTTTCTTTTCTTTTCTTCATATCCTCCTCCTTCCATTACTTCTACTTTACCTCTGAACTGCCTATCACAGATATAAAACATATTCTATGATGCATTAGATTATAACCAACCCTCGTTAGATATGCAGAGCTATTAAGCAGAGGTAAACAAAGTCCTAATGCTCCACAAGTTGACTATGTATTAAGAAAATAAATATCTCTACATTTATAAACAATTTATAGTTTTTAAATAAAAACATTCAGGGCTTATAATTATGTTTATATGTATAAATATCCCTGCTTTTATATTTCATATTTTTGCTCTTAGGTATATGTGGTATTAAAATTGCCCCTTTGCTATTTTGCTTACATTTTCTCAGAAATACATGTAGTCTGTTTTTTCTTATAATGATTTGAGGCCCTACATCTTTTTATATTGGATTATCCCTTAAAAAATCAACAGATATTAATACTGGAAAAATAAAATTTAGTTCTGGAACCAACAGAAAGTATTTTCTTAAGAAACTGAACTCCCTTTATTTTAGCACATAACATCTATATAAAATATTTTGATCTAGGCCACTTCAGGATAGAAGTGTCACAGTTCAACTGCTATGCATACTAAATATTGGCAATTATGAAAATTAGAGGAAGCAGAACAAGGAAAGGAAAGAGAGATTAAAGATTTGTGAATAAAAAGGAGAGAATAATACACATGATAACAGGTTTGAGCCTAATTATAAGAGTCAAGCAGTAAATTCTCTTACAGGGCAAATGGCTAACAATTAATTTTAAATTCTTTCTAGAATATGTTTTGTCATTTTTCCCCAATGCCTCTTTCCCAAATCTGTTGCATACTATATTGAAGTGATTGTTCTTTGGTGAATGAAAGGCGTAGGATGCTATTCAATAGGTCAGCATTCCTAGAGAAGGGATATCCTATTCAGATTGTAGAACTACAGATATAGTTGACAATTCATTAGTAAGAAAGTCTCTGTGTTAGGGGTGCCTAGAAAACTAGGAAAAGCACTTGACACTCATGAATGCCATATACAGCTTCTCATTGCATTAAGAGTGGGATTTGAGATATTCATACTAAAAAGTCGGAGTATAGGTTAATCCCTGTGAGATTCCCAGCTAAGATTAAAATAAATATTAATAATTAATAAATAATATTATTAAGCATTAATGTCTTTATAACCTCTCCAGTCATCACCCAGAACGTGAAATTTCCTCTTGTCCATAGCCCCCTTCACTTTCTAGGACTTGTGCAATAAAATAAAATGTGTTTTCAGATACATTTTTTCATATTATATCTGATTTTTAGAAATCTATAGAATACATAATAATCAAGAATTATTTATATTTAACTGCCATCCACCTTCTGCTACTGAAAATCACTGCCTCTCTTAAGTTATACCTTTCTTTATTGAATTCTGCACGCTAGCTTATTTTTCATTTTTGTCTGATAAGTCATTAAATATGAGAACTATTGTCTTACACAGCCCAATACTTTCTTAAAATTTAGCTGTGCTCTGCAGACCCAACTTAGTAGAATGTTTAATCATAGGAGTCAGTTGTCACAAGAGCCAGGACACCTGCTTGACACTTTTGGTAAAGATGTACAATTTCTTACAAGAAGGACCAACTCCACTTTGAACTAGGTCCTATTGAAAAGGCTGTTCATAAACTTTACCAGCCAGTAGCTCCTGTCCTTTCTTGATGCATGCAGAAGATGAAACATCCTGGCTAGAAAACAGAATGGCCATGATTTTGGAGAGATGAAGTTTCAGGACAACTGCACTCTGAAACATTCTGAAACAGAAATGGAAGGTGTGTGTGCTGCATCAGAGCAATGAGCTAGAGCAACATTAGAGAATTAGCAACATAGAGAAGTGAGGTAAGGTGTAAAGGAAAGATAGTCATCTTTGATCAGCTGTTCTTGGCCAAAACTGGCCATACCCTAACCTCTGGTTTTCACAAATGTGTGAAGTTTACAGGCATTTTGGCAAAAATCTCAACTCCCATAATCACATGAAATGCTGTTTCTTCTCCAAGGGCAGGAAATTCAAAGGCTACATAGGTAGGGTTGCCCAGTGGGAATCTGAGACTCTAGAAACTACATCCTGCTTTGGTATATATCAAGATTATTTTGGTGCCAAAAAGTAGATATTAAGTAAGAAATTGAATTAATTGTAAGTAAAACAAAGTTAATTTTGATGTTTGGCGTGAGCATTGAACCAAAAAAAAAAAAAAAAAATGCAAGAATGACTGATACCATGTTTATCTCAAAAACTATTTGGAAATCTTTGGGAAATGAAATAAAATTTTAAATGTTGGAAAAATTATTAATAAGAAAAATGCTATTTAAGGAGATTTAGGATCAACAAGCATCAATTAAAATCCTAGCTCTAACATAAATAGCTTTAGTGCTTGGGTATGTTACTTAACCTCATTGATCGTCATTTTCCTCTTCTGCAAAAGTAATATAATATTGATACACAGTTAACATACTGATCACAATTCCTAATATAAAAATAAACACAAATAAAAACAGCTATTATTGCTTTATTATTTCAGTATAGAATAAAATGAGAAAATATGAGAAGCTTTTAATGGCATAGAGTCAGTATTCCATAATATTAGTCACTGTTTTATTATCTTTATTATAATTACTAAATGGCCATAATAAAGAGGCTATCAGGGACAATATACAAAATTAATATTTTTCTATAAAACAATTATAAATCCATTTCTGATAAATCAAATCCATAGATTGTCTAGGAATACATTTTGAAAGATATGTGCAAAATTCTTGTGATGGCAAATGAAATTTTATTAAGTAATATACAAAATGAATAAACAAAGACCCATAATGACTAGCTTATAGAGAGTTGATTCTATTACAATCTTTTTAGCCTATGAGTGGGGAAAAATAGTTGCTCATGTGTTAATTTCTTTCTATAATTTCCGTCTGGAATTGCCCATATGTACTGAAATCCTCTCCTTGCTTGTCTGCTCCTTAAGTCTGCAGACTCTGAGGATGGAAAAGGAACAATAAAGAAAAACCAAGTGACTAGCACTTTGAACAAGAAGTTGAGTGAAGAAGCAGAACAGACCCTGCAGGAAAGGCATTTGGTTTAAAAGCTAAAGCAACTATATCCAAGAGAGGGGAAGAAGAGGTCAGAGAAGGCAGACTCTCAGGGCTCCTCTAAGGTGGACCTCTTGTGCTTGGATAAATGGTTCTAGCAGAAAAGTAAAAAATAATTATGTACCACATCTGACCTCTGTGTGTCAAAATGTAAGATTGCTGGTAATGGACTTTGGCCAAATTAGTTGCATAATAAAGAATATCTATCTGTCTGTCTGTCTATCTATCTATCTATCTGTTTTATATATATACATATATATCATTGTGATAAAATTAGTCTTTATTTTCTTAAAGTTGCTGCAAGTAAGAGAGAAAATATAAACAAATTTCTAACTTGTATTTTCGATAAGATTTAAGAGGATATAACGACTATGGTAAAAAAAAATTAGGAAATGATAAACTGGATTAATATCTTAGGAGGCAAGTACATAGTAGATAGAGAAGTATGGGTTAAAAAGAAATAGAACATCATTTTCCAGAGGTAAATAAAACCTGAGTCTTCAGATAGCAAGAATTCATTAAGTATTAAGTAAAATAACAATAATAATACTGCCATCAAATTAGAATACCTCAGACCCATAAACATCCTTATGATTTCTCAGATTAATTCAGTTATACATATAAAAGTAGAACTTACAAACATAAAAGAGATTACTTGCAGACTTCTTTCCAATAATAAATATTTATTGGTAGTTGGTATAAATTTAATTTTGTTCCCCACCCCAAATTCATATGTTAAAATCAGAATCCCCAGTCCCTCAGAATGTGACCTTATTTGAAAATAAGCTCTTTATAGAGATAATTCAGTTAAAGTCATTGGTGTGGACCCTAATCCAATATGACTGCTACCTTTATAAAAAGGAGACATTGACACAGACAGGCATATAGAGAAAATGCCATATGAACATGAAAGCCGCCGTCTGTAAGCCAAGGAGAGAGGCCTAGAACAGATCATGACCTGATAGCCAGCAGAAGGAACAAGTGTCAACACCTTCATTTCAGACTTCTAACCTCCAGAAATGAGAGACAATTGTATTTTATTATTTAAACCATGCAACTTGTGTAGGTTTTTTTTTTGTTTTTTTTACTGTGCTTCTCTTTATGGCACTTTGCAGATATTGTATTTTTTGCAAAATGAAGGTGTGGCAACCCTGAATCAAACAAGTCTATTGATGCTATTTTTCCAACAGCATGTGCTCCCTTGGTGTCTTGATGTCACATTTTGGTAATTCTCACAATGTTTCAAACATTTTCATGATTACTATGTTTGTTATGGTGATCAGTGATCTTTATGTTACTATTGTAATGGTTTGGGGACACCACAGTCTGCACCCATATAAGAGGGCAAATTTGATCAATAAATGCTATGTGTATTCTGACTGCTCTACCAGCTGGCCATTTCTCCAATCTATTTCCATCTCTTTAGGCTTCTCTGTTCCCTGAGAAACAAGAATATTGAAATCAGGTCAGTTGACAGCCCTACAATGATCTCTAACTGTTTCCACATCTCTTTAAATCAGAAGCTAGGAATGATTAAGCATAGTGAGGAAGGCATGTTAAAGGCTAAGATAGGCCAAAACTTAGGCCTCTTGCCCCAGGCTGTTAGCCAACTAGTGAATGCAAACAAAAAGTTCTTGAAGAGTATTAAAAGTGCTACTTCAATGAAAATACGGTGATTAAACAAGCAAAACAGACTTACTGCTAATATGAAGAAAGCTTTTGTGGGCTGGATAGAAGACCAAACCGGCCACAACAGTCCCTCAAGCCGAAGCCTAATCCAGAGCGAGACCTCTAACTCTTTAACTCTGTGAAGACTGGGAGAGATGAGTAAGCTATAGAAGAAAAGTTTGAAGCTAGCAGGGGTTGGTTCATGAGGTTTAAGGAAAGAAGCTGTCTTTGTCATATAAAAGTACAAGGTGAAGCAGCAAGTGCTGATATAGAAGCTGCAGCAAGTTATCCAGAAGATCTAAACAAGATAATGGATGAAGATGTCTACACTACACAATGGATTTTCAATGCAGACAAAACATCTGTTTATGGAAAAAGATGCCATCTAGGACTTTCATAGCTAGAGAGAAATCAATGACTAGCTTCCAAGCTTCAAAGGGCAGGCTGAATCTCCTGTTAGGGGCTAATCCCGCTGGTCATTTTAAGTTGAAGCCAATGCTCATTTATCTTTCTCAAAATGCTAGGGCCCTTAATAATTAATGCTAAATCTATTCTGCCTGTGTTCTATAAATGGAAAAACAAAACCCGAATGACAGCCTGTCTGTTTACAGCATGGGTTACTGACTATTTTAAGCCCATTATTGAGATCTGCTCAAAAATATTCTTTTCAAAATATTACTGCTCATTAACAATGCACCTAGTCACGCAAGAACTCCAATAAAGATATGCAAGAAGTTTAATTTTGTTTCCATACCTGATAACACAACATCTATTCTGCATCCCATGGGTCATAGGTAATTTTGACTTTCAAGTCTTATAATTTAAGAAATACCTTTTGTAAGGATATGGCTGCCATAGATAGCGACTCTTCTGACGGATCTTAGCAACATAAATGTAAAGCCTTATGGAAAAGATTCATTATTCTAGATGTCATTAAAGACATTCATGATTCATGGGAGGAGGTCAAAATATCAACATGTACAGGAGTTTGAAGGAAGTTGATTCTAATCCACATGGGTGACTTTGAGTGTTTAGAGACTTCAGTGAAGGGAAGAACTACAGATGTGGTAGAAATAGCAAGAGAACTATAATGGAATTGGAGCCTTAATATGTGACTGAATTGCTGCAATTTTATGATAAAACGTGAATGAACAACGAGTTGCTTCTTATGGATGAGCAAAGAAAGTGGTTTCTTGAGATGGAATCTTATCCTGGTGAAGAAGCTGTGAAAAAATTTTTTAAACAACAACACAGAATTTAGAATAGTACAAAAACTTGTCGATATATCAGCAGCAGAATTTAAGAGGATTGATTTTAATTTTCAAATTAAAATTGGTTCTATTGTGTGTAAAATGTTATCAACAGCATCACATGGTATAGATAAATCATTTATGAGAGGAACAGTCAAATGATGTGGCAAACACCATTGCTGTCTTATTTTAAGATATTGCCACAGCCACTCTAATCTTCCACAACCACCACCCTGCTCAGCCAGAAGCCATTAACACAGAAGCAAGAACCTCCACCAGCAGAAATATTACTACCTGTGTAAGGCTCAGTTAATTGTTAACATTTTTGGCCTTTTATCTTGGGCCAATTCTCCTGGAGGGCAACTCTTTAGACATTTATGTACAAAGGCTGCAGGCCTACTAGCCCGTTTAGAGCCAAGTAGAAGGGAGCTGAGATGCCACTATTCGCAATGTAGACATTACTTAATTTTCTTAATATCACCATGAGACCTTTATGATACATTTTCTATCAGCTACATCTAGTGTCACAAGACCAGATTTCTCTGGCCCACCATTGCAAGGAAGTAGACATCTATTACTGTGCCAAAGAGATTGGGTCAATAATTAAGGTGTACAACCTAGGACATGAAATAGAGGACAGGCTTTAAAAAGTTTCTGCATTCCAGTTCAATTACATCACCACCTTCATGGGCACCTAGTTTCACAGATCTGAGCCCTTCCGAGGTGCTATGGTGGGATTGAGTTTACTTCTTGGCTTGGCTTTCAGCTCTTTTAGTCCTACTAATTTAGTTACCATACATTCATGTGTTTTCTAGCTCCTAACCCTGTGTTAACCTTCTAACTTCTTTTTGTCATGGCCTCCTCTCTTCTTGTGTCCTTGTAGTTTTGTGTCATGTTAATTTGTTATTGCATTGTAGTAACTTTTTAGAATAAAGTGGTGAGAAATAAGTAAGTAATAAATAAATAAGAAATAAGTATGTTTAATCCACCAGTTTCCTTTATACAATTTAAAAATACTTTTTTCTTGAATGTCATAAGTAAAGCTATCTTATTATTTTCATTTCTGCATCATTTACTTAGCAATTTTTCAATTATCTCTGAAAAGCCGTTATTTCTTTGTGTCCTCACACTCAAATACAAGCATACTTTATTGCTTAGACTTTGGTAAGATTATTTTGGCTTAGATATAGCCATTTATCTTCCACTATATTTTTTTCTACTTGGGAAAATCATCTAAAATTACAGATGGTATCCTCTAGTTGTTAAGACTATGAACTCTAGCACTAGACTCCCTAAATTAAAATCCAAGCCTTACCATCTTGTAATTGTGGACCACTAGCAAATTACTTGATCATCCCACAGGTTAGTTCAACATTATATGAATTGATTCCATGTATTACAGCAATGCAAATAAATAGTAAGCACTAAAGTAGTTATTAAGATAAAACAATAAAATCTGATGTACCAATGCCATTGCCAAGCTATATATATTTTTCCATTGGATAAGAAGCAAACTAGAAGAGGAGACTCCTAATGTTCATCACTAAGAAACATCAAAATCTCCAAGCTTAGTCCAAAAAACTTTTGTCCATATTTAGTAAGAAAAACAAATTAAGGCAGTAACTAAAGTACTTTGTTAAGGTTTTATTCCTCCCAAAAGGCCAGCTTCTGTTTGAGCCTAATGCTTGCTTGCTACCTAGCTTGTTAGATGACAATTTTACAAAAAGTTAGCAAAGCTTAAAATACAGCATATCAAAGAAAATAATTTTTTCTTTGGATATTTCCACGAACCCCGTGTTTTGCCCTTTGTGAAAAAAGTAAGTGAGACTCACCGCTTCTCCTCATTTTCCTTTTTCAAACAATCTTCTGCCCTCGCTTGCTTATAAAAGTAGATCTGTATGTCACAGGGAAAACTTTTATTGGGATGGAAGGACTTTTATTGGGATGGAAGGACTTTTCTTCCAGAATGATTATAGGCTGTTCCTTTAATTGTAGAAGCCCAACTTAAAGGGCAAAAAAACTCTATCAGAAACATATGAATAAAAATATGTCTTGTGATTAATTAGGGGTATGGAGAGAATAAATATGTAGATTGTTTTATGTATTTTAGTATTCTCCAATTTCTGTTTTATGCTGTTCAGAATATCAAAGCCTAGCTTTGCCTAGAAAGCAGACTTTCCTAAGTTTTGATATATTCGACTTTTATTTTATATTTTTTCCTTATATTTTTCACATTCGCTGTCAATATTTTGGTTATATTTACAAAACTGTAACATTTTATTTTAAAAAACTACGTTCAAATCTCTTTTCAACAGTTTTATGCCTCAGTCCCTATTGCAAGCTATGTTCCCCTTTGGCGAGTTCTTCTCATCAGCTTCTTCGTTTATTTCTTAGACTGAAAAAATGTATGCCTTTAAGTACTTATTTTTAAGAAGTTTTTTTTAAGTTTTATTTTTCAACCCTTGTTACTGATAATGGTGAACATTGAATTGAGCTATTTCTATGTTCCTCATACGTCCTAACATTCTTAGATCCATATCTTAATTAATCTGCTCATTAAACCTCCAAGGTAGATATTATAATGAAGAAGCTCAGATAAAAAGATTGCCAAAGACACAAAGATAGAAGATGAGAGAGCTCAGTTTCAAACCTACGTCTGAAGCCTAGAAAACCCAAGCTATTAAACACAGCGCTATACAACTGTATGCAAATTAATAACTGTGAATGTCTTTGTTTTTCCCTCACTCATAGAAGCTAGTTAGATAAAATTGGTGGGTGTTAATGATGAAGGAAAGAGATTGAGGATTTCTTTTTTTATTGGTTTATGTTTATATGTGGAAATACGCTCATTAATGTAACATTCTTATCCTGTCTCCACTTTCTCACTTATATTTCTCATATGTGATGTAGTGGAGTGATGTAATAGAGTAACATCTTGGGGTTGAAATACAGCCAGGGTAGCTGAGCCTCTTCCTTCCCTTTTCTCTTTAGAGTCAGGCAGTTCTCAAAAGTGTGCAATTCTTGCCTATTTTTCTGTATTTAAATGTGCAGGGTCAGACACCCACTGAAGAAGGCTTGCAATTGGTTCAGCCCTTAATGGGTTTGGATTAGTAAATCCAATTTTTAGATTAACTTTCAAGAAACCCATTGTTCCTGCGTATCTAAGGACTGTGCCCAAACTCAAGCTTTTATCAGTATAAAGGTAACATTTTGTATCTGTATACCTGAATAAATTGTTTATTTCTCCATTTTTTTCTAAATTCGAATGTGTGTTTAACTTATGGCTCTTTAATTAAAGCTCTCAAAAGGTGTTACAGTCCTTTTACTTTAAAAATATCTAAAACAGAATTTATATCCATTCCCTTTTGTCTTATTTTCATTCTTACAGTCAGTGACTCTATGTCTGTTTTCTTTGTAGGTAGCCTGTTTTATGGGTTAACATTTAATAATTTTTTTTTTTTTTTTTTTTTTTGAGACGGAGTCTCGCTCTGTCGCCCAGGCTGGAGTGCAGTGGCGCAATCTCGGCTCACTGCAAGCTCCGCCTCCCGGGTTCACGCCATTCTCCTGCCTCAGCCTCTCCGAGTAGCTGGGACTACAGGCGCCCGCCATCACGCCCGGCTAATTTTTTTGGCACATGCCTGTAATCCCAGCTACTCAGAAGGCTGAGGCAGGAGAATCGCTTGAACCTGGGAGGCAGAGATTGCCATGAGCCGAGATCACGCTACTGCGTTCTAGCCTGGGAGACAGAGCCAGACTCTATCTCAAAAATTTTTTTTTTTTTTTTTTTTTTTTTTTTTTTTTTTTTTTTTTTTTTTTAGAGATGGGATCTTGCTCTGTTGCCCAGACTGGTTATGAACTCCCAGCCCCAAGTGATCCTTCCACCTCAGACTCTCAGAGTGCTAAGACCCCAGTGTGGCTGAGCTGTTACCCAAGCTCAAGAGAAAGTTTCCCTTACTTTTCTCTCTCCTTTGCCAAAGTGGAAGGGGTCTCTCCCCATAGGCACCACAGCTGGTTATGTGCTGGTTCACACTTGAAGTCAGCATGGTTTTGAGTGTCACCCAAGGCCCACAGTGAATACTGCCCAGCTACCATTGCTGCTTGTTGAGGGCCCGAGGGCACTTTAGTTAGCTCATGATGAATTCTGCAAAAATTGGGTCCTTTCCTTGAAGGCAGTGAGTTCCATTCTGGCCCAGGATGTATTTCAAAATGTCCTCCAGGATTTATTTTTAGAGCAGTTTTAGGTTTACAGCAAAAGTGAGCAGAAGGTTCAGGGATTTGCCATATAGCCCCCGCCTGTCCCACACGTGCATTCACAGCCTCTCCCACCACCGACATCCAGTGCCACAGTGGTACAGTTATTACATTGATAGTACATCATCATCACCAAAGACCGTAGTTTACATTAGGCTTCACTCTTGATGTTGTACATTCTATGTGTTTGGAATGACATGTATCCACTATCATAGTATCATACAGAATAGTTCCACTGTCCTAAAAATCTCTGTGACCCACCAAGTCAGGCTTCCCTTTCCATTAACACTAGGCAACCATTGATCTGTATATGGTCTCCATAGTTTTGCCTTTTTCAGAATGACCCTATAGTTGAAATCATATATTATGTAGCTTTTTCAGGTTGGCTTTTTTCATTTAATAATATATATTTAAGGATTGTTTGTATTTTCGTGGATTGATAGGGCATTTCTATTTAATGCTGAAAAAATATTCTGTAGTTTAAATGTATGACTATTTTACCATTCACCTACTGAAGGACATCTTGGCTGCTTCTAAGTTTTGACAACCATGAATAAAGCTGCTATAAACATCAATGTACAGGTTTTTGTGTGAACATAAGTTTTGAACTCATTTAGGTAAATTCCAAAAGGTACAATTCATGGACCATATGGTAAGAGTATCTTCAGTTTTCGAAGAAACTGCCAAACCATCTTCCAAAGTGGCTGCACAATTTTCATTTCCACCAGCATTGTGTGATAGTTCTTGTTCCACATCCTTGCCAGCATTTGGTGTTGCCAGTGTTTTGCATTTTGGTGATCCTAACAGGTACATTGTAGTGGTACCTCATTGTTTTAATTTGCATTTCCCTAATGACACATGATGTGAGATTTTCTTATGCTTATTTACCAAATGTATATCTTCTTTGGTGAGATGTATGTTTGGGTGTTTTGCACATTTTTTTAATCAACTTATTTTTTTATTGTTGCTTTTGAACAAATTTTTGTTTATTTTGGATAACAGTTTTTATCAGACATACATTTTGCAAATATATTCTCTCAGTGGCTTGTCTTCTTATTCCATTGACAGTGTCTTTCATAAAGCAGAAAAATTTAATTTTAATAAAGTACAGCTTATTGATTATTTCTTTCCTGGATCATATCTTGGTGTTGTATTAAAAAATCTCACCAAATCTAGATTTTATCCTGTGTTATATTCTATGATTTTGTAGTTCTGTGTTTTACATTTAAATGTATGATCCATTTTGAGTTAATTTTTGTGAAGTGGCATTTGTTAACCATTATATATTTTGAAACCTGATTTTTAGGATAAAACAGGTTCATAGTTATTGCATAATCTTTGTTTAAAGTAACTTTTTTCATCATCAAATTAAATACAATTTTCAAGATTTGTATAATAGTTCAGAGTAATAAACGAAGTTAAAAGAGAGATTGGATAATCTATTAAATAATAGGAAAATATTTTCTGGAAATGAAGCAAATAAACATACCTGTAACAAAAAGCAGAAAAAAGAAAAGAACATCTTGTTGATATATTGCAATCAATGTATAATGTCAAAGATATACCAATAATTAATAAAACCAGAAAAATAGCTACTAACAACAAATAAACAGATTTTTATTCGATAATATATTGGCAAAATGGGGTTTAAGAGGACTACAGAGCAAAATCTTTTTTTTTTTTTGCAAAAAAAAATCATTTTGAATTTCAAATCTACAAATGGTCAAAATATCATGCAAACAGAAAAAAATAAAATTATGTCAATGATTTAAATACTGAAGAATTTTAACACTTGCAGAACACATCTCAAAGAAAACAAAATTAAATCAGTCAGCAAAATAAAACTAAATCCACAAAGTAATATGTAGGATACAAGAAAGGAGTCATAAAACATTTTTTCAAAATACCATCTCCTACATTCATTCTTTTTTATGTTTTTTTGATCTCAATTTTCTTCAGTTCAGCTTGATTTTGGTTATTTCTTATTTTCTGCTAGCTTTGGGCTTTGTTTGCTCTTGTTTCTCTAGTTCCTGTGACTGCAGTGTTAGGTTGTTAATTGAGATGTTTCTACCTTTTTAATCTGGGCATTCAGTGATATAAAATTCCCTCTAAACACTGCCTTAGCTGTGTTCTAAAAATTCTAGTATTTTGTATCTTTGTTCTCACTAATTTCAAAGAATTTCTTGATTTCAGCCTTAATTTTATTAGTTACCTAATAGTAATTCAGAAACAGGTTAATTTCCATGTAATCGTGTAGTTCTGAGTGGTTTTCTTAGTATCAATTTCTATTTGTATTGCTCCTGTGATCTGAGAGTGTGATTGGTATGATTTTTGCTTTTTTTAATTCACTGAGGATTGTTTTATTTCCAATTGTGTGATCAATTTTAGAATACATGCCATGTGCAGATGAGAAGAATGTATATTCTATTGTTTTGGGGTGGAGTATTCTGTAGATATCTGTTAGGTCAATTTAGTCAAGTGTTGATTTCAGGTCCTGAATCTTTTTCTTAGTTTTCTGCCTCAGTGATCTGTCTAATACTATTAGTGGGGTGTTTAAATTTTCCACTGTTACTGTGTAATTATCTAAGTGTCTTCATGGGTCTTTAAGAACTCGCTGTATGAATCTGAGTGCTCTTGTGTTGGGTGAGTATCTGTTTAGGATAGTTAAATCTGCTTGTTAAATCAAGCTCTTTACCATCATGTAATACCATTCTTTGTCTTTTATAATCTTTGTTGGTTTAAGTCTATTTTGTCTAAAATTAGGATAGCAACTCCTGCTTTTTTATGTTTTCCCATTTGCTTGGTAGATTGTTCTCCATCCCTTTACTTTAGCCTATGTGTGAGATAGGTCTCTTGTAAACAGCATACCATTGCATCTTGCTTCCTTATCCAACTTGAAACTTTGTGCCTTTTAATTGGGGCATTTAGCTCATTTACATTAGAAGTTAATATTGATATGTACAGATTTGTTCCAGTCTTCTTGTTAGCTGGTTATTATGCAGACTTGTTTGTACGATTACTTTATAGTGTCACTGGTCTTTGTACTTAAGTGTGTTTTTGTAGTTGCTGGTCACTGTCTTTCCTTTTCATGGTTAGCACTTCCTTCAGAACCTCTTGTATGCCAAGTCTGGTGGTAACAAAATCTCTTAGCATTTGCTTGTCTGAAAAAGATGTTATTTTTCCTTCATTTATGAAGCTTAGTTTGGCTGAATATGAAACTCTTGGTTAGAATTTTTTTGTGTTTTAAGAATGCTGAATATAGGCCCCATTTTTTTTCTGGCTTTTAGGGTCTCTCCTGAAATATCCACTGTTAACTTGATGAGGTCCTCTTTGTGAGTGGCCTGCCCCTTTTCACTAGATGCCTTTAACATTAATTCTTTCATTTCAACCTCGGAGAGTTTTTGCCTATGTGGCTTGGAGATGGTCTTCTTGTGTAATTTTTACAGAGGTTCACTGCATTTCCTGACATTGAATGGTGACCTCTCTAGTGAGTTTGGGGAAATTTTCATACACAATATTCTCAAATATGTTTTCCAGTTCCTTACTTTCTCTTCATCTTTTTCAGTGAAGACAGTGAGTTGTAAACTTAGTCTCTTTACATAATTGCATATTTCTCAGAAGATTTTTTTCATTCTTTCTTATTCTTTTTTTTTTTTTTAATCTGAGTGTGTCAATTCAGAGAACAAGCTCTGAGGTCCTTTTCTCAGCTTGGTCTATTCTGCTATAAATACTTGTGACTGAATTATAAAATTCTTGTAGTGTTGAAAGTTTTTATTATGAAGTCAGGTTGAGATTTATTGAATGATATTTTTATCCTTTATTGAAATGATAATATGGTTTTTGACCTTGATTCTGTTGCTGTGATGTATAAAATGTATTGATCTGTGTATGCATAACCATTATTGCATCCCTGTGATGAATGCCACTTGATCATGGTGAATGATCCTTTTACTGTGTTCTTGAGTTTGGTTTGCTAGTTCTTTTTTTTAGAGAAATTTTGTATCTATGTTCATCAGGGATATTGATCAACAGTTTTCTTAGTTGTATCTTTGTCTAGCTGTGGTAAAAGGTAACGTTCACCTTATAGAATGATTTAGAACAATTATTTTAAGCTGTCTTTTTATATTTGAAAATATTTGAACTTCTATAATTATTTCTTAAAATATTTCAGTGAATAAAATATGATATTAAACTTTAAAAACAGAGCACACACCCATAATCAAATGAAAAGTTTAATTTTTGGTATAGAGACTTTCAGAAATACATTGTAGTGACCAAAGGAAAACTTCCCTTTCATCCTCTGAAAGTTTGCTGAAAAATTAACTCACAAAAGACAGATTAACTAGCAAAAAGGCATAGAAATTGTATTAATATGTACATGGGAAGCATCACTAAATGATTACTCAACCCACTAATGGGACACAGAAACTTGCAAAACCATCTTGAGGTTACAGAAAGAATAGGGATTTGGATCATGTCAAACTAGGTTACGGGAGGGAGAGAAGATGTGGCCTTGCTAGCAAAAACATTCTTGTTATGTAAATAAAACCTCACAGGTAGCAGCTTTCAGAGAAAATAGATGCTAAATGTTTCTTTCAGACCTTTATATGTATCAGACTCTTTATTTTTAGATTCAGAAAAGCAAAGGACTGGCTGCATCAATGCAAGAATATCTACAGATGCAAATTTCCCCCACAAAAGACAGCTTTGTAGAGTCACTTAAGTTGGCTGGTCCTGTTTCAGCCATCTTAAAATATGTCAAACATATATATTTTGGGGTAGAATATTCTAATCTCCTTCAATATCATTAAGAATACTAAAAATTGCAAATCATACAGTTTTTTAAAAATGTGTGTTAAATATTCAAGAAGTAGTTAGTAACTTGTTTTCCTCCTTTCTTTTTTGCTTCTCACTGCTTGTACCTAAAATGGCACAGGTTCGACTCAACTAAGTTATTGGGCAATTCTCTTCATGAAGTTCTGAAGTATAAACCAAAAAGTATCTGAAGCAAGTCTCAATCAATTTGTAAAGTTTATCATGCCGAGGTTAAGAACACATCTGTGACACAGCCTCAGGAGGTCCTAATGAAGTGTGCCCAGGGAGGTCAGGGTACAGCTTGCTTTTATACAGTTTAGGGAGACATAATACATCAATCAATACATGTCACATTTACACTGGTGCTAGCTGGAAGGGTAGGGCAACTTGAAGTCGGGGAGCTTTCAGGTCATAGGTAGATTTAAACATATTCTGATCGCTACCCAGTTATTATCTATGGTAAGGAATGTCTAGGTTATGATAAAGGGTTGAGGAGATTTGGCTTTTATTATGCAGATGAAGCCTCCAAGTAGCAGGCTTTAGAAAGAATAGACTGTGAATGTTTCTAGTAAGACTTAAAATGTGTGTTGATGTTAATCCTGGAGGGGTATAATGAGGCATGTCCAACACCCACTTCCTGTCATGGCCTGAACCAGTTTTTCAGGTTAAATTTTGGGGCACCCTGGCTGAGGAGGAAGTCCATTAAGATGGTTGTGGGGAGGCTTTCAAATTTTGGTTAACACAAGCAATTTCTATAGGTGGTAAATTTTTTTCAATGATTTTATTTCTAGAAATGTATTTTGTTACCATTTTCTCATGAACAATAATGTGGCCAGAAATAGACAAATAGTTTTACGTCTGGGGTGATTTATTTTTGCTTCATCATTGTGAGAGCATCACTTTTTAAGCAGATCTCTTGTCATTGCGAGACAGGAGAATAGGGTCTGGAGGCAGGGAACCTAAGGCCAACATGTGTTGACTTCCTAGAACTGAATCAAAAGGAAAACTCCACCTCTCCACACCCAAATAACAAAAGGATCAAAGGCTACTCCCTTTGTAATCCCATCTTTTCCATAGCTTCACAGATGAAAAATGGAAAGCACCTCTGATTTTTCACCTCCTGCAACTGATCAGACTGGTCGCCAGCCAGGTCTTGATTTACATAGGATATAACTAAGTCACCAGTGGGAAACTTCTAGAGGGTATTTAATCGCCCCAAAAAATCTGTAACCAGTGCTCTTCAGTTGCTTGCTCAAGCCCAATCCCACTCCATGGAGTGTACTTTTTTTTTTTTTTTTTTTTTGAGATAGAGTCTCACTCTGTTGCCCAGGATGGAGTGCTGGTGCAATCTCTGCTCACTGCAACCACCCGCCTCTCTGGTTCATGCAATTCTGCCTCAGCCTCCTGAGTAGCTGGGATTATAGGCATGTGCTACCACACCCAGCTACATTTTTGTATTTTTAGTAGAGATGGAATTTCACCATGTTGGCCAGGCTGGTCTGAACTCCTGACCCCAAATGATCTGCCTACGTTGACCTCCCAAAATGTGTGGAGTGTACTTTTGTTTCAATAGATCTGTACTTTCGTTGTTTCGTTCTTTAATTGCTTTGTTTGTATGTTTTGTCCAATTCTCTGTTCAAAACGTCAAGAACCTGGATGGCTAGTAGTCAAGACCCTCCACTGGTAATAATTATTGCTTCAATTTTTATGCCAAATTTCTCTAGGCAAAATATATACATATATATATGCCTTGCTTTGTGGTAAAATCATTTTTCTCTATACATTTAAATTTTATTTTTTTCTCTATTGTTGCACTATTCTGGTTATGAATTTAGGCATTTCCTTCATTGACAAAAAGTTATTTTCTTTTTTGTAATAAATTTTATATATTTTATTACAATCCTAATTATCCTTATTTATTCTTTCTTAAGTGCTCTGGCAAAGTTTGAAAATTTTACCTCATAATTTTTTCATACAAACTATTATTTTCTTTAACATTTCCATTTCAATTTTTGTTTTTCTCTCTCATATATTTTTACTTGAAAAACTTACCATTGATAATAAAATAGCCTATTAAGCCCTTTTGACGCAAATATAAAAATTTAAATATTTTTCTTCTCAACCTCTTACTGTATCTATTATTTTAATAGCAATATAAATATCAATATATATTTATAATTAGAAATAAATTATGCTGAAAATTTTACTTTCAAAAATTGTTCTCATCATTAGCATTTCTTTTAAAATAATACTTTAAAAATAATTGGTTCTTAGTTTTCTTATCTGTGGATTTAATATTCACTATTGTAATTTTCATACAATATCCTACTTTTTTACATTTTTTACATTTTTATTTTAATTTATGTATTGTAGTAGTTTTTTAGGAGAGATATATAATTGCTATATTTTAAAATTCCTTGAGCATTTAAGTATGATATTGCTTTGATTACACACATAAATTTTCTGGTAATAAAATTATAAAATTATAATTTCTTCTCTCAAAATGTTGTAGCTATTTTTCCAATAATTTTTGACTTGTAAGTTTTTTATGGAAAAAGACTATTTTTTTTTCTATAAAAATACTCCTATTATTGTTTTCCCTTGTCAGGTTGCTTGTTGACTTTTAAATTCAAAATTTTGATATAGTTATAAATTCATATATGTAGATATGTATACACTTTACATTAAAATTGAGCTTTAAACATGGTGAAATAAGGATTATGACTTTTATTTCATTTATGGTAGTTGAAGGTGATGTAAACTATATTTGTAAAGTTCCTTAGTCACCACAGAGAAATCTATCACTAATAAAGATGAAGTTGAGTTTATATTAAGATTGTTAGCAATTTTATTTCAATACAGAATAGGAAATATGTGCTAAATAGCTAGAAATTTCAGATATTATAGCAGTATGACTAAAGCATATCTATTTTCTTTTACAAATGACAAAGTTGTTTAAAAAATTAATTTTAATGTTTTAGGTTCTTTGTGTAAAAAAAGAGAAAGCAAAATCTTTTAGATATATTTTAATTATTAACTCCACCATCCCTGTCTCCTTGATGAATTAATTAAGAACAAATATCCTAGTTTTTTCTCATTTAGACTTGTACTTTTCATTTTAAGCACAGTGACTGGAATTCACTTTTAAAAGCCCTTGCTTTTATTTCCAGTGCCACTGTCAATCTCTCAACAATTCACTTGATCTTTCTTTTCAATTGGTAATAGCAGTGGAAATAATGACTTTCTCCTGTAATAATAATCATAAAAGAACAAATAATTTTTATAATGACAGTCTACACTTAGTGAAGAAATATTCTATAAAAGAAAGATTTATATCATTATTATATAATTTTCTTGTGTGTAAGGCAATTATAAGATCTTACTTTTATTTCTGGTATTTTCAGAGGACTGCCGAATGACCTTAAATATGTTTCCTAAATTCTCTATTTGTCAGACTATGACAGAATCAATGGATGTTTCATGCTTTAAATTTTTTTGAGAGAGAATTATGTTTTTAAAATTACTGTTTTCCCCTGCTCTTATTTTATTAATTTTTCCTGGTACTTGATGAGCCTCCATTTTTTCATTCACATGAGAAGTATATACTACTATTTCTTAAGCTACTTTTTCTTTTTCTTTTTTTTTTTTTGAGACAATCTCACTCTGTTGCCCAGGCTGGAGTGCAGTGGCACCATCTCACTGCAACTTCTGCCCCCCGGGTTCAAGCGATTCTCCTGCCTCAGCCTCCCGAGTTACTTTTTCTATACTTGATTCTTTCCTCCTGGAATTATCATGTTAAGTGTGTTAATTCTCTTGAATTTCCTCATAACACCTACTAATTTAATTATTTTCATTTTATTTTTGTAAGAATTCTAGCTTTAAGTCAATTTTCTACAGTAACTTCTCAGTTGAAGCTGTCACTCATTACATTAAAAATTTTAGCAGGTTTGTATTTTATTTAAGAGAATTTCGTGATCACCAGTATTTTCTCTTCCCCAAATTATTAAACTGTTTGCTATTTAGTATTTCTGTGTCGTATTAAGGTCCAACTATGTATTTAAATTAAATATGCTAAATGTATTTTTTCTCTTTTTCTGATTGTAACTATTGATAATATTGAACCTCTAATGCTATTTCCTTCTTATGAGCCTTTAATTTATTAAATAATTTCTATCATTTATTGTACTTGTAAATAAAAACTTATATTTACTGGCAAATAGTGTGGGTTTTAACTAGAATGTGGGTCACAGTATCAAGTATCAGTTTCATATAGATTTTTGCTCTAAGTAATAAACTTTTTATCCATTATTAATTTATTTTCTTCCTTCATTCCTTCTTTCATTCTTCTTCATTCATAAATTTGGCTCTAAAAATTTATTTGATAGCAAAATCTAATTTGAATTGACATGAAGATAAAGGACACGCACACACACACGCGCGCGCACACACACACACACACACACACACATTCTACCAAATGAATAAACATAAACTTCCTGTTTCTGGAATCAATTTAGATAGTTTTAAAAGCCCTTTTTTGTTTATATTAAACTTAATTATTCTCATTACTTATTTATTAAGAAACATTCCTTTTCCACACAGTGACTATACCGCTTCTTTCTGTAAGTCATTGTGTTTTATAAATTTATAAGCCATGAGAATAATGTTGTTAATTTCAGAATTCAGTAGGGATTTCTGAAAAAAACATGAGCTGAAGCACAAGCTGTTATCATTAATATACCCTCTAGAATGATGTTCTTACTAAAAATAATTGACTTCTTTTTATTTTTACGGTAATAGCCTTATTATTTTACTGCAAAGGATGACACCCTCAATAAGAAAAACTTAACTCTTTATCCACATTCCAGGAATTCACTTATTTTAAAATATGAGCAAACTAGTGAAAGAATAAAAGGACAATTACATACAATATTATTTCTCATGGACAGAAAAAAATAGGATTGGGTAAATTAAATTTGACTTTATTAAAATAAGCCTTTTTAATGATAAGAACATTAAATAGAATATATTCCATTTCAAAAATACTTTCAGAGTTGTAATAAATAGCAAGAGAAAATTTACATATCATATACAATTTTCCAATTTATTAACTTGATTACATTATAGCAAATTGATAGCATAGGATTAAATTATAATTTAAAATGTATATCAGTGCAGACATAAATTGATCTCAAAAGTGCTTTATAAATAATTTTATATCCAACTTTCAGCCTATGTGTTTTCATATTATTTTAGAAAAATAAATTACAATATATAGATATATGAGTTTGAGGTCCTATCTAACATATATAATTCTCAAGAGTTGTAACAACCTCCAACCTACTTTCTTCCTTTTTTTAAATTGATGATTTTAAGTCTAAATGTTATTTGTTGGCAAAATATTATTTGAACTGATATGTGGATGCAGGGGATATGTGACCTTCAATGATGTTAGTTGGAACGAATTTATATATTTATCTGCAAAAGTATAATTGATGGCTTTAATTACAGCATGCTGTCCCAAACCATTCATGGCATTGTTGGTGATACACAGCTTATGTGCTCGTTACTATTATGTACTGTGAGTTTAGCTATTTAATGTTTCCTCCATGCATGCAAGAGTTTAAATTGTTATAACATCATAATTTGATAATTGTGATGGAGAATTACATGGTGTCAAGAAATTATGCTAGTAGAATAGACTTAAGAATTCAAAGATAATTTAGCTAAAGCCTAAAAGATAGGAATTAGCTGAGCAAATCACTTGAGTGGAATTTGGGAAGATTATGTAAAAAATAGTTTTGAGGCCGAGTGCTGGGGTTCATGTCTGTAATCCCAACACTTTGGGAGGCTGAGGCGGTCATATCTCTTAAGCCCAGTGGTTCAAGATGAGGCTGGGCAACATGACAAAACCCCTTTACAAAAAAATACAAAAAATTAGCTAGGTATGGTGGTGCACTCCTGTAGTCCCAGCTACTCAGGAGGCTGAGTGGGAGGATCACCTGAGCCCAGGAAGTGGAGTCTTCAGTGAGCTGTGATCACACCACTGCACTCCAGCCTGGGTGATGGAGTGAGACACTGTCTCAAAAAATAATAATAGGAATTTTTAAAAAGGAGTTTTGAATGATGAGTATAGCACGTGTCACAGTCCTGTAGCTTAAGAAAACAAATTGAATTCAAGAGTTACAGGAAGATAAGTATGCCTATATTGATGATCATGAAGGTGAACAGGGTGTAAATTGAGGCTAGCAAAAAGGGTAGGGCTGAATATTCAAGAATTACTATATTATGAAGTTATTGTTATTATAAGATCAATAGGAAGCCTTTGGGATGTTAACAAAGTTGAATTTGGCTGATTTTGGAATTAGGATTTTGCATGGCAGTTAGTGGGAAGTGCGGTAGCTAGATCAGTTAGAAGACTGTATAGTTTAGGAATACAATCTGCAGTCTTAGATAATCTAAGACTGGGATGGAAATGGTGGATACTGAAAATAGTAAACAGATTCAAGAGAGATTCAAGATATGTGTTTAAGAGAAGAGATATCAATAAAAAAAGTTTATTTCTTGAATGAGTAGAACTCTATTTGCAGATGGGAAATTGGAGCAGGTTTGGCTAAGAGGGAGGAATTGTGACTTCCATTTTGGACATGTTGAGTTTCAGATTCCTTTGTAACAGCTAAGCGGAGATTTTAATATAACAATTGAATATATGAGTCTAAAGCTGAAATGAAACTGCTACGCTAAAGATGTAAATTTGTGAATTATCTATTTATATGTGTCCATTAAAGCTATCGATATAAATAAATATACCTAGAAAGCCAGAGAGTTGAAAAAGAATAGGGCCTATGGTTAAGTACAACACTTTTTAAGAAGCTGAGTTCTCAAAGTAAAAAGAGAAGAACCAAAAATATAAAGTGAAAAATAAGGAACATACTGAGTCATGATATTCAAGAAAAAAATATTTTGAAGAAGGGGAGCCATAAGGAAAGTTTCTAGAAGCCAAATAACTTAATGTGTTGAAATATGTACTTTGTGTTTGTGAAATTAAGGTCTTTGACAGAAAAGATCATCTGAATAGTTAACAATTGTCTATCATGGACAATGACTGATCAGACACTAATTATAATACTAAAATGAGACACTAGAAAACCCCTGTTATGGCAAGCCCAACAGAAAGTCAGTGAAGATAATGAAAAGGAGAAGAGGTGTTTTCTGATAAATTTTTTTTTCTTTTTTTTTTTTTTTTATGTTTTGAGATGGAGTCTTGCTCTGTTGCCCAGGCTGGAGTACAGTGGCAGTGATCTCGCCTCACTGCAACCTCCACCACCCGAGTTCAAGCGATTCTCCTGCCTCAGCCTCCTGAGTAGCTGGGACTATAGGTATGTGCCACCAAGCCTGGCTAATTTTTTGAATTTTTAGTAGAGACGGGATTTCACTATGTTAGCCAGGATGGTCTCGATCTCCTGACCTCATGATCCGCCCGCCTTGGTCTCCCAAAGTGCTGGGATTACAGGCCTGAGCCACTGCACCCGGCCAAATATTTTTACATAGTATACTGAGAGAAATAAATATGTAACTGGGTGGAAATAAACAGTGAAATGGAGTCGTTTTGTTTAAATAAGAATATGTTTTATAATCAGTATGACTTATGGGGAGACATGGAGGGGAAAATAAGCAATAAATTGCACACAGTGGCTCATGCCTGTAATCCTAGGACTTTGGGAGGTCAAGACAGGCAGATCACCTGAGGTCTGCAGTTTGAGATCAGCCTGGCCAACATGGTGAAACCCCGTCTCTACTAAAAATACAAAAATTAGCTGGGCATGGTGGCACACACCTGTAATCCTAGCTACTTGGGAGACTGAGACAGGAGAATCTATTGAACCCAGAAGGTGGAGGTTGCAGTGCCATTGCACTGCAGTCTGGGCAACAAGAGCAAAACTCTGTCTCAAAAAAAAAAAAAAAACTTGTCTAAATAAACAATAAAAAAAGAATAAATTGATCATTGTGCATAAAAACAGAGTAAGTTAACAAGTGTACTCACTTGATTACCAAGCTTTGACATTTTGATTATGGATTTGAAGTTGAACCAATTCGCCATGCTTGTGCATTTCTATAAAAGTATGATGCATATCTCAGTCTCTTTGGATGTATCCATGAAGAAATGGAATAATTGAGTTTATCCATGGATGGAGGGTAATGAAGCAATAGAGAGTAATGGAATTTAGTGTCGTGTTAAAAGATCATCCTTTGGCATGAACCCAAACATTGTGAATCAAAGTAAATGAAAGGCAAATATTCCAGGACAGGAAAAATGAGTGTTGTCAGCATACCTAAGCAGGAACACTGATTTGATGGCTCTATGCTGGCTTCTTAGTACGTTTTCAATCAGCTTTAGATCAGTAAGAAAGAGTATGGTTCATCCAAAACCTCTATCAAAAATACATCTAAATTGATATTATTGCATCACACCCTCTCTTGGCAAAATTTTACTGAGCAAAAGATATAAAAATGAAAAGGGACTATTTCTTTGTTTTTAGAATAAAGCAGAGTTTTTAATTTGCAGCTATAAATTTGAGGAGCTGGTTGTTGAAAAGAACATATCTCATGCTCTGTAAATCAACCTATAAGTTTGTAGTAAATTCTTCATTTCAAATATTATATATTATTTAGCTTGAAGATTCACTTGTTCTATGAGGTTTTCTCTAAACACCATAAGTTAATTATTCAAATAAGTCTAGATAAAGGATGGATATTATCATTGCCTTCAGTTATTACACAATGACTGAATTAGTCCACGAGGGTTTCTTTTTCTCTTTACCTCTTACCACTTCTACCAGAAAATGAAGAATCTGCATTTTCTTTTCCCATTATAGAAAGTGAATTCTGTCAGAGCTTAGTTGAAAAAAGATTTAAGCCAGATCCAAAATTTTAAAAAATGAAATTTTACATAAGGAAAATATATTTTTGTAATTCTTATTTTTAATTTTTGTGGGTACATAGTTGATGTTCATATTTACAGGGTATATGGGATACTTTGGTACACGCATACAATATGTAATAAACAAATTAGGGTAAATGAGGTATCCATCACCTCAAGCATTTATCGTTTGTGTTACAAACAATCCAATAATACTCTTTCAGTTATTTTAAAATCTACAATTGAATTATTATTGACTATAATCACCCTATTTTGTTATCAAATAATAGATCTTATTTATCCTATTTTTTGTACCCATTAACTTTCCTGCCTTTTACACCCCCACACTCCCTACTACTCTCCCCAGCCTCTGGTAACCATCATTCTGCTCTCTAACTTCACGACTTCAATTGTTTTAATGTTTAGCTTCCATAAATAAGTGAGACCATGTGAAGTTTGTCTTTCTGTACCTGGCTTGTTTTACTTAACATAATGACCTCTTCTTCCTTCCATGTTGTTGCAAATGACAGTATCTTCTTTTTTATGGCTGAATTTTCTTTATCCATTTATCTGTTGATGATCACTTGGGTTGCTTCCAAATCTTGGCTGCTGTGAATAGTGTTGCAATAAATATGTGAGGGCAGATATCTCCTGAACATACTGATTTCCTTTCTTTTGGGTATACATCTAGCAGTGGGATTGCTGGATGATATAGTAGTTCTGTTTTAAGTTTTTTTGAGGAACCAACCTCCAAACTGTTTTTTATAGTGTTTGTACTAATTTCCATTCCCACCAACAGCACACAACTGTTTCCTTATCTCCTATTTCAATAGGAATTTCATTAAATCTGTAGATTGCTTTGGGTAGTATAGACATTTTAACAATATTGATTCTTTTATTCAATTAACATAGAATATCTTTCCTCTTATATATGTCCTCTTCAAATTCCTTCATCAATGATTTATACTTTTTATTATAGAGATCTTTCACTTCTTAGGTTAATTTCTAGGAATTTAATCATGTTTGTGACTATCACATCTTCTATTTCTTTTTCGTATTGTTCACTGTTGACATATAGAAATGTTACTGATGGCCAGGCACGGTGATTCATGCCTGTATTCTCAGCACTTTGGGAGGCCGATGTAGGCAGATCACTTGAGATTAGGAGTTTGAGACCAGCCTGGCCAACATGGTGAAACCCCATCTCAACTAAAAATACAAGTATTAGCTGGGCATGGTGGCGTGCCCTGTAGTCCCAGCTACTTGGGAGGCTGAAGCAGGAGAATCACTTGAACCTGGGAGGCAGAGGTTGCAGTGAGCCAAGATTGCTTCACTGCACTGCAGCCTGGGTGACAGAGTGAAACTCCATCTCAAAACAAACAAACAAACAAACAAAAATGCTACTGATCTCTGTACGTGGATTTTGTATCTTGCAACTTTATTGAATTTGTTTCTCTTTTCTAATAGGTTTTTGGTAGAGTCTTTAGGTTTTTCCAAATGTAAGATTATATCATCTGAAAACAAGGATAATTTGATATCTTCTTTTCCAGTTTGGATGCCTTTTCTTTCTTTTTCTTGCCTCATTGCTTTACCCAGGACTTCCGGTATCATGTAAAATAACAGTGGTGAAAGTCGGCATCTTTGTCATGTTCCAGGTCTTAGAGAAAAGGCTTTTTATTTTTCACCATACAGTATGATACTGTCAGTCTCTAGTATATGGCTTTTTTTATATTGAGATATACTCCTTCCATGCCCAGTGTGATGGTTAATATTGAGTGTCAAGTTGATTGTATTGAAGGATGCAAATTATTGTTCCTGGGTGTGTCTGTGAGGGTGTTGCCAAAGGAGATTAACATTTGAGTCAGTGAACTGGGAGAGGCCGACCCTCAGTCTGGGTGGGCACCATCTAATCAGCTGCCAGCACAACTAGAATAAAGCAGGCAGGAGATGATGGAACAGCAGACTTGCTGAGTCTCCCAGTCTTCACCTTTCTCCTGTACTGGACGCTTTCTGCCCTCTGACATTGGACTCCAAGTTGTTCAGCTTTTGCACTCTTGGAATTACACCAGTGGTTTGCCAAGGGCTTGCGGGCCTTCAGTCACAGACTGAAGACTGCACTTTCAGTTTCCCTATTTTTGAGGTTTTGGGACTCAAACTAGCTTCCTTTCTCCTCAGCTGGCAGACAGCCTAGTGCGGGGCTTCATCTTGTGATAGTGTGAGTCAATACTCCTTAAAACTTCAATTTATATATACATCTATCCTATTAGTTCTGTCTCTGTGGAGACCCCTGACTAATACACCCAGTTTTTTTAGGTTTTTATTGTTTTGATCATGAAAGGATATTCAATTTTCTCAAATGCTTTTTAGCATCAATTGAAATGACCCTAAGGTTCTTGTCCTTCATTCTGTTTATATGATGTATCACATTGATTGATTTGCATATGTTGAACCACTCTTGCATCCCTGGGATACATCCCACTTCATCATGATGATCTTTTTTAATGTATTGGTGAATTTGGATTGCTGGTATATTGTTGAGAATTTTTGTGTCAATATTCATTAGGTATATTGGCCTGTAGTTTTTCATTTTGAATGTGTCTCTATCCGGTTTTAGTATCAGGGTAGTATTACTGGCCTCATAGAATGAATTTGGAAGTATTCCTTCCTCCCCTATTTTTTGGACTAGTTTGTGTAGGATTAGTATTAGTTTTTTTTAAATGCTTCAGAAAATTCAGCAATGAAGGCATTGGATTCCTTTTTTTCCTGGGAGACATTTTATTTCAGCCTCAATCTTATTACTTGTTATTGATTTGTTTAGGTTTTAGATTTCTTCATCGTTCAATTTTGGTAGGTTGCAAGTGTCTGGAAATTTATCTATTTCTTCTAAATTCTCCAGTTTATTTGCATATATTTGTGCATAATAGCTACTAATGATTCTTTGAATTTCTGCAGTTACCTGTTGTAATTTCTCCTTTTTCATCTCTGATTTTATTTATTTGGATCTTTTCTTTTATTATTAGTGTGGCTAAAGGTTTGTCAATTTTGTTTAGTTTTTCTAAAATTGATATTTTTCCCGTTAATCTTCTGTATCTTTTTGTTGTAATATTCTATTTTCTTCACTTCACTTCAATTTCATTTATTTCTACTCTGATCTTTATTATGTCTTTTCCTCTATCAACTTTGGGTTTGATTTGCTCTTGCTTTTCTAGTTCATTATGATGCATTATTACGTTGCTTAATTGAAGGTTTTTTTTTTTTCATTTTTTATGTAGGCATTTATACCTATAAGCTTCCTTCTTAGTATTGCTTTCCCTATGTCCCAAAGGTTTTTGTATGCTGCGTTTCCATTATTGTTTGCTTCAATACATTTTTAAATTTTCTTCTTATTCTCTTCAGTGACCCACTTGTCATTCAGGAGCATATTGTTTATTTTTCATTTATTTGTATAGTTTCCAAAATTCTACTTGTTATTGATTTTTAGTGTTATTCCATTGTGGCTAGAGAAGATACTTGATAATATTTCAATGTTTTTATGCTTTAAGACTTGCATTGTTGCCTAATGTGTGGTCTACAATTGAGAATGATTCACGTGCTGAGGAGAAGAATGTGTATTCTGCCGTCACTGGATGAGATGTTTTGTAAATATCTATTATGTCCTACTGGCCTATAGTGCATATTAAGTCCAATTTTTTGTTGTTGTTGTTTGAATGAGGTTTTCAGTGCTGAAATGAGTTGTTGAAGTATCCAGCTATTATAGTATTGAGGTCTATCTCCCTATTTAGCCATAATAATATTTAATTTATATATCTGAGTGTTCCATTGTTAGGTGAATGTGTATTTACAATCATTATATCCTCTTGCTGAATTGACCTCTTTATTATTATATAATGATCTTCTTTGTCTCTTATTACAGTTTTTGTCTTGAAGTCTATCTTGTCTGATATAAGTATAGCTACTCCCGCTCTTTTTTAAACTTCCATTGGCATGGAATATCTCTTTTCATTCCTTTTCTTCCAGTCTATGTGTGCCTTTATAGGTGAATCATGTTTTCTGTAGCCAATGGATCATTGGGTCTCATTTTTTAAAATCCACTAAGCCATTCTATTTCTTTTTATTAAAGTTTAGTCCATTTACATTCAATGTTATTATTGATAAGTAAGAACTTATTCCTGCCATTTTATTATTTTTTTCTGGTCTTTTTGTGTTCTTTTCTTTTTTCTTTTCTTTCTTCCTGTCTTCCTTTTAATGAAGGTTATTTTCTCCAGTGATATGTTTTAATTTCTTGCTTTTCATTTTGTGTACTATTTTTAACTCTCCTCCTTCCCCATTTCAGCCAAAGATGGGGTCAGATAGCCTCTTGCCATTTGGAAAGAAGGTGAGCAAAAATGTAGAAAAAGCAAATACAACTCCTATCCCCAACATTGTTAGCACCATTTCTATAAACTGACAAAGAGATGTGTCCCTAAAGTAAGCTACATTTACCATTAATTATTTACTCCCCCAAGGAAGCATTCTGGTCTAATGAATGCCATTACAAATATTTCTGATCACTCCAATCTTCCCAGGAAGAATCCTCCTCCCTTCTATTTTATCTTTCAGACTGTTTATCTCTGGCTCTTTACAGCGGATCATGTGACTCAATCACTAACTTCTTATGAACCCCCAAATACTCCAATTTGTAATTCATGATCAAACGGTCCTGTAACATCTTTAGTCCCATCCCATCTGTGAAAGTTTGTTTTCCCCTCACTATACTGTTTTTAATGACTCTCCCAAGAAATACTATTTTATATACACTCTCTACACAACCATGTCTAGAAGCGTGGCAGTTGTTGTCCTTGTTCCACATAGCATCTTTCTACCCCTTCCTATATGTGAGAATATAATTCTCATATATTCACTAAATTACATTTCCTCTGTAATAATAGCTCACTTTACAGTATAACCTATATTTTTCTTTCTACTTTTTAAAATCAGTATAATAATAACTGTAATACTTATGGTCTTAAAGAAGAAAAACCAGTCTTTTGAACCTAGATTCTTTACCAGTTGGTTTCTTACTTTTATGCTGTCTTCTATGGCGAAACAACTTAAATACTTAGTGTTTTGCTGTCTCTACTATCTTATTTCCCACTCTGTTTAATAGTCGTATCAGTCAAACTTTTGTCTCCACAGTGTATTTTTTATTCTGTGTTCAAAGATCACCAATGAGATTCCCAATTGCCAAATCCAATCTTTAGTTCTCATCTAAGTTCCTTTGAGCAACACCTGAAAAAGGTAGTCATTTCCTTTTTTTGTTTGTTTGTTTGAAACATGTGAAACAATTAAGAATAAAAGAATAGCAAGTAAGCCAGAATAATAGTAAGTTTATTTTAGAGTATTTTGAGTTTAGTTTAAAATATATGTGTGTAAATCTTTATCTCTGTAGGATAAGCTGTGTCTTGGAGCTTATTTTGCATATTTATTAAGGTATATCCCTTGTTCCATTAGAGATCCCAGCTAAATGGATAGCATATGATAAACGTTTGTACATTTTGATGTGACTCTGGATTACCCAAGAATAACTGGATAGCAGAGAAGGCTTGGTTGATAATACCATTGGGCATTGCACAACTCTTAGGTGGCAGTTCCATAAGAATGGAAGAGAAATTATGTAGAACAAGAAACAACAAAGACAAAGAAGAGAGGCCTAGGAACCAGTAGCCTGCAAGAGGCGTGCACTGGTTAGAAAACAGTATTAAGCTGTAAGAAATGCTCAAAAATATTCAATGTTCACCATTATGGGAAAATGAGTAAATTATATAAACAGAAATATTAAATCAATTTTTACTGCATTATTACTGAACTTAGAATAAAAATTGATTATGTTGTCTGATAAAGCATGTTAATCATGTGTAAATTATTATTTTTACCTAAGCTATTATTTGAAATGACCACATATTATGTGTACTTAAAAATATATGTAGGTATCACTATGTAAGAATTTAGTGCATCTAAAAATAACTTCTGCTTCCACCAATAAATTACCCTAAAGTGAAGAGAAAAGCAGATTCCAGAACTTGTTTCTTATTATTTCTATAATGATAGAACTGAAATGGCAGTTTAATGATAGTAGTCCCAGTAACTCCATTCAGAGAAAGAAGTGAGAATTGCACATTTATTTTAGCAAATAAGCATGCAGTTAATTATAGGTCTTGGCTTTAGTCCGCCTTTCTCTTGCATTTTTGGAAGCTAGATTCACATAGTTCATTAAAATAGCAGTTTTTGTAAGAATTACAATGTTTCTTTAAAAAATACAGATATAAGAACTCATCTGCTACCTAAGGAGAAAATGCTTCCCTTTTATTGTAATGACCCAATAACTATTTATTGCGTAAACAAATGGACAATTGAATAGTGGAGTATTACCAATATTGATGTTCATCTAGCTTTCAAATAACTTTGTGCTAACTGCCATATTTGTTTTCCACATATGCCTTAACTGCTTGCACTCTGAATGTCCTGTGTTTGTGTGTACTGCTCATTGGAATTATAATAGATTTTTTAATCTTAAAATGTGGACCAAAAATGGATATTTATGTTATATAAATATGATGAAAGAAGTATAAGTTGCTTCAAAACCCTGTGATGACAATGCAATGGGAATTCAGGGGTCCCCTGTAAGCTTAATATGAAGAAATGAGGAACATAGGAGCAGCCATGGTCTCGTGGTTGGCCACCTAAGGATTTCACAAAGAACACATAATATATATAAATATCACAAGGAACAAACAATTCCCATAGGTAAAAATAAAAGGGATTCTAAACAAAAGTGATAGAAAAGCTCCACATAGCTAAATGTGGCCATATCAGTGCAGTCTGTACAAGGAACTGAGTAGTTGTGAACTCTCACTCCAACTCCAATAGCAAAAGGTGTTAAACTAATCCCTTTAAGGTGTCACACTAGATACTTGCTGTGTGAACTTTTGATCATTCTAAAGCACGCAGTGAGATCGAATAGCACCCTTTTGTATTGCTCCCGAAATAATGGGGTCTAATGAACATGAGGTCCTATGGTAATTGGTCCTTGTGGGGTTCATATTGTATTTACTCCACTCTACAATTAATAAGAAATAGAGAAAAAAAGAAGCCTACTCCAAACTACCTATATTTTTACTGCAACACCCAAATAAATGAGACTGTGCTTTATGGGTCTGAATTGAAAAATACTTTATTTAATAGTACTTTTCCAAAAATGGAGGAAAATAGGGAGTTTTATCAAATGTTGTGATCTTTAAATTTCAACAATAGTAAGAACCTAATGTGGAAACATATTTCATATATGCTTCAGACCAATGTTCTCCTCTTATCTTTGAAAAATCTGTGATTACAGTCTAGAAAGTTCAGAACTACTGAATCAGATACTAGTTTTATATGCATAATTTTAAGAGTTTTTAGACTATGTGTTGCAGAGAAAAACTTTAGAAATAGATACCACAAGGGATACTGCAAGCTAAAAAATACGAGTACATTTATGCAAAAAGAATGAAGTCACTCCCGCTTCAAGAATGAAAGATCTCCCACAATTGTCTCCCAGTTCAGCCAATTATTATCACCATAACAACCCACCTTTCACATTAAGGTGAGCAGTTACACTGCTGAGAGTAAAGTAATAGTATCTTCACAGATATGGCATTACCCATATCTGGCCGTAGGGTTGTTTGCCATAAGTAACTAAAGAAGCTCATGCTTCAGGAACCTCAAGTGGAATTCAGTCATCTTAATCACCTCTGACAGATAAAATGCAATAACCCTCTCCTTGCCAACCCCCAGAATTTATGAAATATAGCAATGTGCAATTAGCATTCACAAGTCCTTCATTATATGTGAGCAATCCTGGACCCTGGAGCCAGGATACTACTGTATATCCAGCATCAATAATACATCAAAATTAAGCAAACAGAATATTAAATATAACCTGCCTGACAATTTTGGGAAAGGTATTGAAAATCTAACTTTGTTCAATAATATGCACAGACACACATATACATGTGTACATGAGAATAGTACGGATATGCATAGTGGTTAAACAATGCTTCAGTAACTAGAATATTAGAATACCTCAGCAACATAAATGAAAAAAAAAAATCTAGAGGGAACTGCAAGCTGATGGGCAGAGTCTTTTGTGCCAACCTCAGTATTTTACTGTCTAGTAAAATTAACGTACTTCCTGTTCTATTTGAATAACCTATTTTAATCACATTAACAAGTTCATTTTAATGTTTTTTTAAGTAATATGGCATAGTACACCAAAAATCTAGTTGCTAGTAAATGATAACTATTTACTTAATATCTAAAGCTAAAAATTCTAGTGTCATATTTTATTCTCCCTTTATTACTCATGCATTCATTACTTCACCACATTTTGTGAACGTTAACAGAAAAGAAGTTCCTAAAAGAGACAATTTTTATCCTAAATAGGGTTCCACTAAGGCACATATTTGTTGAATAATAGATAATCTCTCTTTCTGAGGTATACAAACAGCACCCTAATATATTTCCCTGCCACATTCTTGAAATTCCAATCTACTCTCTGCTTTGTAACCAAAGTTGTCATTCTCAATATTGAAATTGCTCATACCTTACTATGTTAGGCTGAATACAATTCTTCACCAACCCCCCAATACCCATGCCCTCATCTTTAGAATTTGTGGATACCTTATTTTACATGACAAAATGAACTTTTCAGATTATGTTAAGGATCTTGAGGTGGGGAGATCATTCTAAATTATTCAGTGGCCTCAATGTATTCACAGGTGTCATTATGAGAAAGAATCAGAGGAAGACTTCACTACCATAAATAAATAAATAAATAATAAATAAGATGTGATGCTGGAACCAAAGGTTGATGTGACACACTTTGAAGGTAGTGGAAGAACACCTGGGCCAAGAAATGCAGGTGGTCTTTTGAGGCTGGAAAGACAAGGAAATAGATTCTTCCCTGAACTCTCCAGAAGGAATGCAAACCTACCAATGTCATAATTTTTTACTTACAAACCCCGGAAATGAAAGAGAATAAATTTATGTTGTTTGGAGTAAGCTAGTAAGTTTGGGGTATTTTGTTACGGTGGCAACAGGAACCTAGTACAGATTTTAGTACCTGGAAGTGGAATGTTGCTGTAATAAATACCCAAAAATGTAGAAGTGGCTTTGAGATTGGGCAATGGGTAGAGTCTAGAAGAATTTTCAAAAACACGGTGGGAAAAGTGTCAGAATCTTAGCTGAATTGCTTCCTAGTTACAAGGAAAGCAGAATTTGTAAGCTGAGATTTCCTAGGAAAACATTAAAGATGTGCCCTAGTTTCTTCCTGATGCTTATGGTAAAATGGGAGAGGAAAGATAAATTGAGGAAAACATGCTATGTAAAGGGGAATCAGGACTTGATTATTTGGGAAGTACTCAGGTGATTTAAATTGCAAAAGACAATAAAATTGGGAAATGTACTGTCAGAAAAGTACCTTCAGGAAAGAAAGCCAAGAGGGTGATTGACAACGTTTTTAATGCCTGAGAAGGACGAAAGGTCACAATATTCAGTCACACAGAAGACTCTTTGAAGGGATCATATAACACATTGGTCCCCTCAGCCAGCTCAGCAGAAGCCAAAAGTAGAAATGATATAATCTAGGAAAAACCTGTGGAGAAGCTTCTTGTCTAATGGCAGGAATCCCTAGGACATACATGGGGACTTTACAATGTTCTTGAGGATAGCAGCAGAAATATTGTCAGCATCAATCGAAAGAAACAGACGGGGGCAAAATGAATGGAGGTCATCAGATTGCCAAAATTCTGCAGTCAGGAAACAGGCTGATAAAACTACTCAGCTTCAAACAGATGCTACCCTTTATGAAAAAAAAAAAAAGAATGACTCAGAGGTCAGAGCCTTGGGCACAGAGGATTAAGCTGAAGGCCACAGCAGTGAATCTTGGTGGGTGAAACTTGGTCACACGGGATGAAAATGAGAGCTACAGATTATTTCTAGGCCTTAAAACCTAATAGAGTTTATCTGGTTAGATTTTACATTTGTTTGGGACTGGTGACTCCTTTCTTCCATTTTCTCCTTTTTGAATGGGGATGTCTATAACTCTTATATTATTACTGTCCCGTTATTGTATTTTGGGAGCAGATAACCTGTTTTACAGCTTCACAGGTCCAGAAATTGTGATGAATTTTGCTAGACATTTGTTCATACCCAGATTCTCACCCATACCTGATTTAGAAAAGATGGATAATGAGATGTGGGACTCTTGAAATGATGTAGGTAAAGTTTTGAACCTTGAGTTGATGTTATAATTGGTTGAACTCTTCAGGGATGTTGGGATGGAGTGAATGTATTTTGCATTAGGAATGGATCTGAATTTTGTTGGACCAGTGGACAGACTCTATTAGGCTAATTAGTGACCCCCAACATATCCATGAACTAATCCTCATAATCTATCAATATGTTACTTTAAGTAGCAATAGGAACTTTACAGACGTGATTAAATATCTTGAGATGGGGAGATTCTACCAGATAGAACTGATGCATCTAATACAATGACAAGTATCCTTACAATAGAAAGATAAAGGGAGATTTAACCACAGAAGATGATGTGTTGAGGGAACCAGAGATTGGAGCAATGCACTTTGAAGATGGAGAAAAGATCATGAATAATGGAATGTAGATGGGCTCTAGACACTGGAAAAAACGAAGTCAGGGATTCTCCCTTAAAATGTCCAAAAAGAATGAAATCCTGCAAACATCATGATTTTAGACCTCTGACCTCCAGAAATGTAAGACAAATTCATGTTGTTTTAAGCTACTAAGTTTGTGGCAATTTGTTTCAACAGCCCGGGAAACTCATAAAATTACCTTAATTACCAGAAAGCAAATTGGTAACTTTACACCCCTTAAGGACAAAGTCCAAATGTATCATGACTCTAAGATATTTATACCCTAGTCCAAAAATATCTCACAAATCATGCTTATAATTAAATGCACTCATGAACTACACTTTAATTTCCATTGGTTTTCTAACATGACCTGTCAATGTTAGATAAATATATCATGAATATTTTTCTATTTCTTAAGTGCTTTCTGTGAACTTTATCACTTGCTAAATAGTCCTTTTCTCTAATTATAGCTTGAATTTCACTTACCCTCTGTACTCTCCTTTAACTCTAAAAGAGGGATGACCTGCCTCTCTCATGTAAGCACTATAATGGCCATACTTGAACCATACAAATTGTTTTCTGTCATTTGCATCAGAATTTACACATCTGGCTCTCCTACAAGATTGAGAAATTCTTCATAAGGAGGTCTGTGCCCTAATCATTTCTCCATCTGTTATTATTAGCAACGTGTCTGATACAAAGTGGTAGGAAAAAGGATTCAATGTATATTATTAGCTGGATCTACGAATTTACAAATGTATGAAAAAAATGAATAGGTAAGTGCATGAATGAGAGAAGGAATAATAAAGCTTATATGCAGTATTGGAATAACATTGCAGCTAAATGAAATAGCAACAAATATGCAAAGGGTATAAAATAATATTTAAATATTTGAATTGATCTTGCTTCAGGGCACATATTTGATGAATGTGATATGCATGAAAGATAAAATGAAAATAACTGCTCGAGGGCATATAAAATAGGTCTTTAAAGAAGAAAGATAACAATTTCCCATGTATTATGATTAGATAATCTGTAAAATGACAGTAATAATGTACATATGCAGGATTTGTAATAACGTGTCATTGTTCTCCACTGAAAAAGGAGAATAAAAGAAAATAAACTAAAATGTCATAAGAATAATTTTAAGTTAGACTTAAAACAGAACGAAGAAAAACATGTACTTCTACAGTAATTCAAATGGTCTAAGTAATCTATATACCTGCTCTTTTTTTGTAGAAAACAGGATAGTGATAGTAATTCCCTGCCTACATTTTGAGTTCCATTTCTATTCTAAAAAAAAATGAACTCTGTTGTGTTTTGAAGAATCGATGTGCTTTTCAAGCATCTATTTGTGAAATTTATCCAATTCCTTGAAATAAATCTTTTCCCACATGTAACTGTAAAGTGGCTTAGTTTTAGTTTTTTTGATAATCAAAATTCATGTACTTATTTATTCAGAATGTTTTTGAGCATCTTCACATTTCCAAACACTGTAATAGATACTGCAGATATTATTGTGAACAAAAACAGGCACAGTTCAGGCCTACAGTCCAGTGAGAAGAACAAAAATTAATTAAACAATTATAAAATGTACCCATAAATATAATGGGCATAAGTTCTATGAAAGGAAAGGACATAGTTCCATAAAATCTTGTAATAGACAAAACTAATTTTACTTAATGGGAAGGAAATTTCTATCTGAGAAGTTTTTTTGTTCGTTTGTGTTTTTTTGTTTGTTTGTTTGTTTTGGGATGGAGTTTTGCTCTTGTTGCCCAGGCTTGAGTGCAATGGTGCGATCTCGGCTCACTACAACCTCTGTCTCCCAGGTTCAAGTGATTCTCCTGCCTCAGCCTCCCGAGTAGCTGAGATTACAGGCGCCTGGCCAACTTTTTGTATTTTTAGTAGAGCTGCGTTTTCACCATGTTGGTGAGGTTGGTCTGCAACTTCTGACCTCAGGTGATCCGCCCGCCTTGGCCTCCCAAAGTGCTGGGACTACAGGCATGAGCCACTGGCCACTGAGGAGATTATATGTGTTTATATGTGAGATTTTGTGGATGAGTAGAAGTTAATTTGGTAAAATCTATATGAGTGTTAGCTTTATCTTAATTGAATAATACTTGTTGAAAAGGTGGCTGTGAAGTTTGATATACTTGTAAGGAAAGGGTTTTTAAAGTAGAAGGAAACAATAGCCAAAGCTCAATAATAAAATAATAATGAATAACAAAAGTATTAAATAATTCAAATTAAATTCTGATTTGGCAATGGAGCTGTGGAATGGGATGAAATGACGGAGAAAAAAATGGTATATTTTGTTTGGGGTTGTAATATAAATTGTTCATTCCTATTTATTTATTTAGAGACTGGGTCTTGCTCTGTTCGTCAGTTTGGAGTATAGTGGAATGATCACAGCTTGCTGTAATCTCGACCTTCTGGGCTCAATCCTCTCACTCAGCCTCTGATTAGCTTGGACTACAATTGTGCAACACCATGCCAGGCTAAATTTTTCTTAATTTTTTTAGAGATGGGGTCTCACTGTGTTGCCCAGGCTGGTCTCAAACTCTTAGGCTCCAGGGATTCCCTTTCCTTGACCTCTCAAAGATGGGATTATAGGCATGAGCCACCACACCTGACCCATTCCTAATCATTATAATATAAATTAAAATCTGTTTGGTAAAATTTTTAAACAATTATTAGTACAATGTGTCTACAAATAGGACACAGAATATTTTTTCAATGCAAGAATGAAAATTTAATAAACCCAGCAAAAACAGAAGAAAACTCAATAAATAGAATGATAAGATTATTGCCTAGAATAAGAACAAGGGATCACTACAGTTGTGAAGAGGGCTAAATGCCCTGTTAAAAGGTGGCAAATTTCGGCATATTGCTTAGATTCAGCTATATGCCATTTTTCAAGATGTTATTTTTCAAACAAAATGTTTTCTCTCTTTTTCCAGTGTGATAGGCAACCTTGAAATGGCCCCAGATAATCCCTGCCTCCGGGTATTCATGCTGTTGTCTAATTTCTTCCCCTTGCAGATGGGCTGGATTTGATGACTTTCTTCTATCAAATAGAATATGACAGAAATGATGGCATGTCACTTTCACTTGAAGTTTTGTTTTGCTTTGAAATAAATATATTAATCTTCACTGGGTAAATCTGTGACATGACAATGCCACTCAACTTGTATGTGGCAGTTTTTTATCACATCTCCATCTCCTTTTTACAGACTAACAAAATGATATTTGTGTCCAGAATCAGTTAAAGAGTTGTGGCAGTTCTAAGGTAATCTTTAGCATTCTTTGCTCATTTTATCAGCTTCATTTGAATGGCTTATGTAACCCTCTTCTGCCACAGGTATATGTGCTAAGGGACGTTTAGGGTGGGTATGAGAAGGCTTTACTTTCCTAAATATATAAAATAATCATAATCATAATCATAATAAATGAGTGATGTCCTTCCCTCCTGTTCTTTGATTTTAATGGTGGATGAGCAGAGGCACAGCAGCCATGTTATAGATACTAGAGAAAAGCAATGACAGCTCTGACATCATAGAGCAAGTTTGTCAAATTCAGCGACAGCTGTTTTCTAGACATCTCATCATGTGAGAAAAAACAAACCTGATTTTATTATGACACTGAGAGTAAGATTCTATAACTTGTTGCCCCAAATATCGCTGATTTGTTACTCATGAGAAATATACATACTTAGTATTGACACATCAGAATCTCAAATATGCTTTATGAAGAGCCACCAAAATAATGACACCTATAAGTAGTCCGGGAAGGCAGTCCACTCTCCTACCTGTATCATCCATTTGTCTACCTAAATAACTTGCTCTAAGTATATACTGTGTTTCAGTCCCAAGCGATATGATAGTAGTATTAGTTAGAAGTGATATTTCTGGCTCATTTATCTTCAGAGATTTTGTTCTGTAGAATCTTAGTATGTTCTAAATGCAGAATCTGAGGTTACAATCTCAGCCAGAATTCTGAAAATAGCCACCACAATCTATTTTTAAAAAGCAGAAAGTTATTCTATAGGAATCTCATCTATCTCTATTACAATTCTATTCTCTTCTAATATAAATTAATATTATAGTTGCAGAATATTTCATTATATTTGTAAAAAGAGTGACTCTGAGAACCAAGGAAGCAACACATATGTCTGAGTCAAAAATTCTACTAATATTTTCTTTTCCCTTTGGAAATGTTAAATGGGCTGATTAAATTAAGGATTTTCAGTTCATTAATCTTAAGTGGGTAGCTCATAGCCATTAAATATTTGTGCTTATTTATAAACCATTACAGACTCAGAATAAAGTGAACACCAGTAGTTTTGAAGAATTAAGTATCCAGGTATTAGGTTTAGAATGTTGATTGTTGAGGAGGTTGTTTTATTTGCTAAATATATTTGAATTAGATTCTATGCACAACTGCCTGTTTGACCAGAACTGTGTGATGTAACATGGTTTACTGTGAAGAAACCTAATTCAGACCGAGAAATATCTGAGTTTCTTTTTAGTTTCTGGCATTTTTTATATAAGTGATCTTTAGCAAAACATTTCTGAACATTCATTTTCGCATATGCAAAAATAGGTAATAAAATGGTTAACCTGTTGGAATGGAATGTCACTGTAATCATTAATGCTGGTGACCAAATGTATCTGATCTTTCCTTTTTTGAGCACATGGTATTATTGCACTTTTTCACTTCTAGGGTTGGGTGGAGCCAGGTGACTCGTGCCAGCCAATAAGTTGTGAGCCAAGAGCTGTTTCTTTGGGCAGGGGAATTTAATTGCTGTAACCAGATCAGCAAACATTGTCTTTGCCTCTGTGCTAACGGCAAGGAATGTTATGTGTAGTAGCTATTCCATGTCCCAGAGAGAGGACAACACAGAGAACAATCCAAGCAACCCTCGATGGACATGCAGAACAAGCAATAAGTAAGCCTTTCTTTTTTAAGCCTCTGACCTTTTGGTAATTTTACTGCATCACAACCTAAAATATCTTTGGTGCAATTCTTAAGATGATTAGAGCTAAAACAAAGAAAGAAAAGGAAACTATGCTAGTTCTGAACATTTGAGGCTGTCTAATAATTAATACTCACGGTTACTATTGGGGATAGTCATTGTCTTTGCCACTTGGTAATTTTAAAATTTTTCTGGTAACTGCATTCCAGAATAAAATGACTAATTTTAATGACCAGTGCGGTAGTTTCCACCTATAGGTTGAAAGGTAAAGAGAATTTTAAAAGATGTGATTGAGGCCAGGGGTTGTAGATCTCACCTGTAATCCCATCATTTTGAGAGGCCTAAGTGAGAGGATCACTTTAATCTCAGGAGTTCGAGACCAGCCTGGGCAACATAGTGAGACCTCCTCTCTACTAAAAATAAAAAAATATTAGCCAAGCATGATGGCAGGAGACTGTAGTCCCAGCTACTTCGTAGAGGTTGAGGTGGGAGGATCACTTGAGCCTAGGAGACACAGGGTGCTGTTAGCTTAATCACACCACCGCACTCCAGCCTGGGTGACAAAGCGAGAGACCCTGTCAAAAAAAAAAAAAGACATGATTGAATAAAATGATGGAAAAACTCTGCTGTATCTAATAGTGAAGACTGACAGGAGCTTCATTCTCTAAAGCTAGGTTTGATATCTAGAGCCTAGGGTAACTGACAAAGGTGGCAGTATTTTAAAGGAATTAGCTTCTGTGGATTTCAGTTGTTTCTCACAGGAAACCAGTAAACCAGTTAATGTTTTCTTGAAATAATAGTAATAATAAATAATAATAGAAGTCTTCAAGCCAGAGCAGGAATAGCAATGATACTTTCACATTTTATGCTTCAATGGTTTCTATGGCACAAACTGAAAAAAGTTTCTGTCTCTGGATTTACTATGGTACCTTCAAATGGCAACCACAGTTACAATTATCTATAATATGAAAATATGTAATGCATATATGAAGTCTGTCTCTCTCCCTGCTCTTTCCCTCTCTCCCTCCCCACTCTATGTAAAGAAAAACACTCACACACCCTCACAAATATGTAATTTTACTGTTTCAAAATTGAGAAAATATTTCCTCTGCACCAGAATTCATTAGAAAGAATTATTGTATCTCAAAATTGTTTTGTTTTCTCAATAATATCTTCAAAAACTCATAAAATTATTTTAAAATGTGTAATATACTGCATCTTTTAATTGTCAAAAAGGACAATTGACACTATAAATTTATGATATAATTTTATGTCTTGCAAAATATCGATACTATGATATGATTTCTGAATACACAGTAAAAGAAAAAGCCTGCTGTATTAAATTTCCAAATGAAATAAAACAATGATTTGGATTTTTGCAATTCTCATATTTTCCTAATTTGAGTCTATGTCTAAACTACCAATTCTTCAGGAATGAAGAAATTTTCCCATGAATTTTTTACTTCTTCCATATTACAAGTCTAGCTCTGGTGTTATCAGTAAAATGAATTTTCATCCTGGGATTTAAAAAAGCTTAAAATCGGAACTATCCTGTTTAAGATGTCTCCCTGATCACTGTATTCTAGAATGATTATTGCCCATATTGCTTTTCCCATTCCATCATAAAGTTATATATAATAATAAAACAAATACTTAGCTGTTATCTAGTTTCTCTAATTTATATTAATATTTATAGTTTTTAATATGCAAAAAGCATAGCTTGGACAAATTATTAGAAGTTTATTTTCCCACTCAGTATTACAATTATATGATTTTTTTATTGGCTTGTTATAGACATCAAAATATGTAAAATTTCTAAGTAGATATTATGAACATCTAAGCTACAGTTATGTTAGGAAATATATTAATTAGATTCTATGAACTCTGTAAGTGAGAAAAAATCCCTACACCCCTAAAGTGACACTAAAGGAAAAATAAAAATCCAGCTGATAAATTTTTATTTATAAAGTAAGAATGGTCTGAGATATTAATCCATGTGTTTCTGTAAACCTTAATCTTCTTATTCTATTATACTGTTAAGTAATATCATCTTATTAATAATGATACCATAAGATATAGGCATATTTAATTGTGTAAAAATAAAAAAATTGAAAGATAAAATAGGATTAATAATTCAACATTATTTTTAATAAGGTTTTTATTTAGATAAAATTTACATAACATAAAAAAATTGCCATTTTAAAGTGAAAAATGCAGTGTCATTTAGCACGATAGTGTTACACAACCACCACCACTATCTAGTTCTCAAATATTTTTATCGCCCTGAAAAGAGCCCCGATACTCATTAAGCAGTTACTCCCCATCCTCCCTCTTCTGAACCACTAGCAAACACCAATAGGCTGTCTTTATTAATCTATCTAATCTGGACATTTTATATAAATGAAGTCATACAATATGTGACCTTTCATATCTGGCTTCTCTCATTTAGTGTAATATTTTTGAGGCTCAGCTGCATTGTACCATGTGTAAGTACTTCATTTCTTTTTATGGATGAATATGGTCTCCTATACCTACCATTTTTTGTTTATTTATCTGTTGATGAACATTTGCATTGTTTCTATCTTTTAGCTGCTGTGAATATTCTGTGAGCATCCAAGTGTAAGCATTTATTTGAGTACCTGTTTCAATTAATTTTATATATATATGTAATTTCTGGTTAATACGATAATACTGTTTAAGGTTTTGAGGAATTGTCCAAGTGTGTTCCACGGTAGCTGCACTGTTTTACATTCCCACAAGCAAAATAAGAGGGTTCCAATTTCCCTACGCCCTTATCAACATTTGTTACTTTCTGTTTTGCTTTTTAAAGTATTATTATAGCCATCCTAGGAGGTTTGAAGTGATATTATTTGTATTTGATTTTTATCTCCCTAGTCCTAGTTACTAACGTTGAGCGTATTTCCATGTGCTTGTTAGACTCTGTTTATCTTTGGAGAAATGTCTAATCAAGTCGTTTGCCTATTTTTTAATTAGTAGTTTGTAGTTGCAATATGAGTTCTTTAAACATTCTGCATATTAGTTCCTTGTGAGATCTGTAATTTACAAGTATTTTCTTTCATTCTGTAGGCTTTCATTTTCTTGATAATATTTTTAGATGCCCAAAGGTTTTTCATTTTGATGAAATGTAACTTATTTTTGTTGTATCACTGCCTGTATTTTTGTTTTTATATCTAAGAATTAACTTCCCAGTCCAAATCCATGAAGATTTACACCTATCTCTTCTTCTAAGACTTACATGGTTTTAGCTCTTACATTTAAGTCATTGATCCATTTTGAGTTAACTTTTTAAAATGGTGCGGGTGGGGATTCAATTTCATTTCTTTACATGTAAATATCAGTGTGTCCCAGCAATAATTGGAGAGATTTTATTTTTTTATTGATAACCTTGGCATCTCTGTCAAAAATCAACTGACCATCTAGATGTGAGGTTTTATTTCTGGACTCTCAAGTCTATTCTATTGGTTTATCATAATGCTAGTACCACACTGTTTTGATTACTGTACATTTGTAGTAAAATTTGAAATCAAGAAGTGTGTCATTCAACAATGTTCTTTTTCAAGATTGACTTGGTGATTTGGGGAAACTTACAAATCTGTATAAATTTAATAATTGTTTTTTCCATTCTGTGAAAAAAAAAAAGGCCATTCATTTTGACAGGGATTGCATTGAAACTATAGACAGCTTTGAATAATACTGCAATCTGAATTGTAGGTCATGTAATCCATGAACACAGGGTGTCTTTCCCATTCTTTAGTCCTTCCTTAATTTCCTTTAGCAATGTTTTATAATTTTTAGTGTACAAGTTTTGCACATCGTTTGTTAAATTTACACCTAGCTATTTTATTCTTTTGAATGTTCTTTTAAAATGGAATTCTTTTCTTTTCTTGTTTTGTTTAACTTTAAGTTACAGGATACATGTGCAGAATGTGCAGGTTTTTTACATAGGTATACGTGTGCCATGGTGATTTGCTGCAAATATCAACCTATCACCTAGGTTTTAGCCCCACATGCATTAGCTATTTGTCCTGATGCTCCCCCTCCCCTCACTACTCTCCCTCATTAACAGGCCCTGGAGCGTGTTGTTCCTCTCTATGTGTTCTCATTGTTCAACTCCCACTTATGAATGAAAACATGGAGTGTTTGGTTTTCTGTTCCTGTGTTATTTTGCTGATTATGATGGCTTCCAGCTTCATCCATGTCCCTGCAAAGGACATGATCTCATCCCTTTTGTGGCTGCATAGTATTCCATGGTGTATATATACCACATTTGCTTTATCTGGTCTATCATTGATGGACATTTGGGTTGGTTCCATGTCTTTGCTATTGTGTATAGTGCTGCAATAAACATACAAGTGTATGTATCTTTATAATAGAATGAGGTATATTCCTTTGGGTATATACTCAGTAATGGGATTGCTAAGTCTAGTGGTATTTTTGGTTCTGGATCCCTGAGGAATCACAACACTGTCTTCCACAATGCTTGAACTAATTTACATTCCCACCAACTATGTAAAAGCATTCCTAGTCTCCACAGCCTCACCAGCATCTGTTGTTTCTTGACTTTTTAATAATCACCATTCTGACTGGCATGAGGTTCTTGTGGTTTTGATTTCCATTTCTCTAATGATCAGTGACGATGAGTTTTTTTCGTAAGTTTGTTGGCTGCATAAATGTCTTCTATTGAGAAGCATCTGTTCATATCCTTTGCTCACTTTTTGATGAGTTTGTTTGTTTTTTCTTGTAAATTTTTTTAAGTTCCTTAGACCTTTGTCAGATGGGTAGACTGGAAAAATTTTCTCCCATTCTGTAGGTTGCCTGTTTGCTCTGATGATAGTTTCTTTGCTGTGCAGAAGCTCTTTAGTTTAATTAGATCCTATTTGTCAATTTTTGCTTTCATTGCAATTGCTTTTGGTGATTTTGTCATAAAATCTTTGCCCGTGACTATTTCAGAAATGGTATTGCCTAGGTTTTCTTCTAGGATTTTCATGATTTTGGGTTAATTTTTATATAACAGGTAAGGAAGGGGTCCAGTTTCAGTTTTCTGCATATCGCTAGCCAGTTTTCCCAACACCATTTATTAAATAAGGAATTCTTTCCTCACTGCTTGTCAGGTTTGTTGAAGATTATATGGTTGTAGATGTGTAGTCTTATTTCTGAGATATCTATTGGGTTCCATTGGTCTATGTGTCTTTTTTGGTACCAGCACCATGCTGCTTTGGTTACTATAGCCATGTAGTATAGTTTGAAATTGGATAGCATGAAGCCTCCAGCTTTGTTCATTTTGCTTTGGATTGTCTTAGTTATACAGGCTCTTTTTTGGTTCCATATGAATTTTAAAGTAATTTTTTCTAGTTTTGTGAAGAATGTCAATGGTAGTTTGATGGGAATAGCATTGAATCTATAAATTACTTTGGGCAGTATGGCCATAGTATTGGAAGTTCTGGCCAGGTCAGTCAGGCAACAGAAAGAAAAAAGTGTATTCAAATAGCAAGAGAGGAAGGCAAATTGTCTCTGTTTGCAGATTACATAATCCTATATTTAGAAAACCCCATTGTCTTAGCCCAAAAACTCCTTACACTGCTAAGCAACTTGAGCAAAGTCTCAGGATACAAAATCAATGTGTGAAAATCACAATCATTCCTATATACCAACAATAGACAAGCAGAAAGCCAAATCATAAAGGAACTCCCATTCACAATTGCTACAAACAGAATAAAATACCTAAGAATACAGCTAACAAGGGGTATGAAGGACCTCTTCCAAGACAAACGACTGCTCAAGGAAATAAGAGAGGACATGAACAAATGGAAAAACATTCCATCCTCTTGAATAGGAAGAATCAATATCATTATTTTTTTGCATCGTGCAATTTTGTATAGAAACACAAGTAATTTTAATGTGTTAATCTTATGTCCTAAAACTTTGCTGAATTTGATCTTTAACTATAATAGTTTGTATGTGTATATGTGTGAATTCTTTTGGAATATTTGTATATAAGATGTCATCTGTGGATATATATAGTTTTAGTTCTTCCTTTTCATTTTTGATGTGTTCTATTTATTTTTCTTGCCTAATTGTTCTGGCTAAAATGTCAGGTACAATGTAAATGTCAGTGGTGAATTCAGGCCTCCTTTTTTATCTAAAGGGGAATTTTCTTTTTTGTTTTTCACCATTGAGTTTATTATTAGCTGTGACTTTTTTAACCAATGCCTTTCATCATGCTGAAAAAGCTCTTTTCTATTATATATTTTTTTGTGAATTTTTTTTTTTATCATGAAAGGATATTGGATTTTTACCAAATGCTTTTACTGTGTCGGTTGGGTGATCATGGTTTTTTGTTTTTGTTTTTGTTTAATTTTGTTCTGTTAATGTGGTGCATTGGATACACTGATTTTCTCATATTGTGTTCTTAGAATAAATGCTCCTGGTGTAGAATCCTTTCCATATAATATTGGGTTTAGTTTACTAGTATTTTGTTAAGGATTGTCTAATCTAGATGCATAAGAAATAGTGGTATATAGTTTCTTTTCTTGTGATGTTTTTATATGGTTAGTATAAGGGTTATTTTGGCCTCATAGAATAAGATTTAAAAAAAAATGGTCCCTCTTCCTTTTTGGAAGAGTTTGAGGAGGAATGGTGTTAATTAATTTTTATTTTTTATTTTTTTTTATTTATTTATTTATTTATTTATTTATTTATTTTGAGACAGAGTCTCGCTCTGTCACCTAGGCTGGAGTGCAGTGGTGCGATCTCGGCTCACTGCAAGCTCCACCCCCGGGGTTCACACCATTCTTCTGCTTCAGCCTCCCGAGTAGCTGGAACTACAGCCACCTGCCACCATGCCCAGCTGAATTTTTAAATGTTTGGTGGAATTTACCAGTGAAACCATGTGGCCCTGGGCTTTCCTTTACTGGGAGGTTTGTAAATATTACTTAACAATTACTAATATTATTAATTTATATTCACAAGTTATTTATACATTATTTCACAAATATTTAATTAATATATAATTTCTTATATAACTGGTTAGATTTCCTGTTATTCATTGGCTCAGTTTTCTTATTTGGGGGATTTCTAGGGAGTTGCTATATCACTGATGTTATCTAACTTACTGGTATACAATTGTTCATAGTGTCCTCTTATAGTCTTTTTTCAAATTTTTGTTAAGTCAGTAGTAATATCCTAGTTACTTCTCTGACTTCAGTTATTTGCATTTCTCTCTTTGTTTCTTTGTCAGACTAAAGTTTTGTATTATTGATCTTTTAAGTAAACAGCTTTTGTTTCGTTGATTCTTTCTATTGTTTTTCTATTTTTTATTTCATTTATCTCCACTTTAATCTTCTTTTTTCCCTTTTTCCTTCCTTCTTTTATATTTGAATTTAATTTGCTTTTCTTTCTCAAGTTCCTTGATGTGTTAAGTATGTTATTAATTTGAGGTTTTTTGATTTAAATAGAGATAATTATAACTGTAATTTTTTTCTCTGAACATTGCTTTTGCTAAATTCTAGAAGTTTTTGTGTGAGGTGTTTTTGTTTTCATTTGTCTCAGAATAATTTCTAGTTTTCCTGTGATTCTTTGGTTTGTTGATTGTTTAAAGATGTACTGTTTAATTTTCATAAATCTGTGTATTTTCTATCTTACCTTGTGTTACTTATTTCTAGCTTCATTTCATTCTGATCAGAGAAAATAGTTTGTATACTTTCATTATTTTTAAGTAAGGAATGTATTTAGAGTTGTTTTGTTGTGTAATACAGTGGTCCCCAGCCCCCACTCTGTAGACAGGTATGGGTCCATGGCCTGTTAGAAACTGGGCCGCACAGCAGGAGGTGAGCAGTAAACAAGAGAGCATTACTGCCTCCACTCTACCTCCTGTCAGATCAGCAGCAGCATTAGATTCTTATAGGAGTGTGGCACCGATTGTAAAGAGCGCAGATGAGGGATCTAGGTTGTGCATTCCTTATGAGACTCTAGCTAATGCCTGATGATCTGAGGCTGAACACTTTCATCCCAAAACCTCCTCACTCGCCAAGTCTGGAAAAATTGTCTTCCATGAAACTGGTGCCTGAGAATTTTCTACAAGCGTTTGAGAATAATATGTATTATTCTGTCTTTGACTTGAATATTCTGTATGTGTGTGTTAGATCTAGTTGGTCATCTAGTTAGGTCTAGATAATCAGGATCATCTCAATAGATGCAGAAAAAACATATGTCAAAATTAAAAACCCTTCATGATTAAAAGCACTCAGCAAACTGGGACTTGAATGAAACTACCTAAACACAATAAGACCATAAAAGAAAAAAACACAGCTAGCATCAAACTAAATGGCTAAAGACTGAAAGCTTTTCCTCTTATGATCAGGAACAAGCGAAGGATGCCTGCTTTTGCCACTTCTTTTTGACATAATATTGGAAGTTTTAGTCACAGCAATAAGCAAGAAAAAGAAATAAACAACGAAACTATCACTATTCACAGATAATATATTCTTGTATGCAGAAAATGCTAAAGATCCCATATACAAAAAAACTGGAACTAATAAGTTGATTCATAAAATTTCAGGGTACAAAATCAACACACAAAAATTCATTGTGTTTCTATTCACTAACAATTAACAATTCGAAAAAGAACTTAAGAAAATAGTTCAATTTATAATTGCATCAAAATAAATGAAATAGAGATTATGTTAACAAGAGATATAAAAGATTTATACACTGAAAATGACAAAACATTGCTGAAAAAATTAAAGACATTAATAAATACAAAGGCATTCTGTGTTCATGGTAGAAAAACAATATTGTTTAGATGTCAATACTGCCCAGAGTAATCTATAGATTCAGTGCAAGCACTATCAAAAGCCAATGAAGTTTTTGCAGAAATAGAGAAGCCCATCCTAAAATTAATATAGGATCTCAAGGGGTTTCAAATAACCAAAACAATTTAGACAAATAATAACAAAGTCAGCGTTTTCACATTTCCTAATTTCAATATGTACCGCAAAGCTACAGTTATCAAAACAGTGTGATACTTATATAAAAACAGACATATAGACCATGAAATAGAAAAGAGATCCCAGAAATAGACTCTTGCCTAGGTGGTCAAATTATTTTCAACAAGGATGCCAAAACCACTCGATGGGGAAAGATCAGTCTTTTAAATCAATACTGAAATAAAAATCAAATACTTACATGCAAAGGAATAAAGTTGGACCCTTATCTAAAACTGTATACACAAATTAGCTTAACTTCTGCACAGCAAAAGAAACTATCAAAAGAGTGAACAGACAACCTATAGAATGAAAGAAAATATTTACAAACTATGCATCTGGCAAAGTCTAATATCCAGAATCTATAAGGAACTTTAACAATTGAACAAGCAATAAACAAATAGTCACATTAAAAAATTATCAAAAGACATGAACAGACACTTCTTAATATAACACATACAAGCAGCCAAAAATATGAAAAATGCTCAATATCACTAATCAGAGAAATGCAAATCAAAAGAATAATGAGTTAGCATCTCATACCAGTCAGAATGGTTATTATTAAAAAGTCAAAAAACAACAGATGTTGGCAAGGCTGTAGAGAAATATTTATCCGCTGTTGCTGGAAAGTAAACTAGTTTGGCTACTGTGGAAGGCAGTTTGGAGATTTCTAAAAGAACTTAACACAGATTGGACACAGTGGCTCATGCCTGTAATCCCAGCACTTTGGGAGGCTGAGGTGGGTGGATCTCGAGCCAAAGGAGTTCGAGACCAGCCTGGGCAACATGGCGAAACCTCATCTCTACAAGAAATACGAAAATTAACCAGACATGGTGGCATGCACCTATATCCCTAGTTACTCAGAGCCTGAGATGGGAGGATTGATTGAGCCTGGGAGGCCGAGGCTGCAGTGAGCCATGATCACTCCACCGCACTGCAGCCTGGATGACAGAGAGAGAACCTGTCTCAAAAAAAAAAAAAAATTAGAACTACCATTTGACCCAGCAATTCCATTACTAGGTATATAGCCAAAAGAAAATAAATCATTTTACCAAAAGACATGCACACATATGTTGATTGCAGCACTATTCACAATAGAGAAGATATGGAATCAACAAGGTGCCCATAAATGGCGGACTGGATAAAGATAATGTGGTACATATATACTATGGGACACTACATAGCCATAAAAAAGAATAAAATTACGTCCTTCGGAAAAACCTGTAGGGAGCTGGAGGCCATTATTGTAATTGTTTTGTGTTGCCATGAACAGTGACTATATAAAACAATAAACTGGATTGATAAATGTTTGTGTTCTGACTGCTCCATGGAACAGCCCTATTCCCATTGTGTTAGTCCATTTTCATACTGCTATAAGGAACTGCCTGAGACTGGGTAATTTATAAGGGAAGAGGTTTAATTGACTCTCATTCCAGAATGTTTGGGGACACACCTCAGGAAACTTAATCATGGCAGAAAGCAAAGGGGAAGCAAGACACGTTCTTCACAAGGCAGCAGAAAGGAGAAATGCTGAGCAAAGAGGGGAAGAGCCCCATATAAAACCATCAGATTTTATGAGAACTCACTCACTATCATGAAAACAGCATGGACGAAACGTCCCTGCTATTCAATTACCTCCGGCTGGTCTGTCTCTTGACATGTGGAGATTATGGGGATTATAGGGATTGTAATTCAAGATGAGATTTGGGTGGGGACACAAAACTTAGCCATATCATCCATCCTCATCTCTCTCCTCAGAATTCCATATTCCCTAAGACACAAGAATATTGAAATTATGGCAATTAATAACCCTACAGTGACCTCTAAGTGTTCAAATGGAAGAAAGAATCTCATTTATCTGACTTTAAACCTAAAGCTAGAAATAATTAAGCTTAGTGAGGAAGGCATGGCTATAGTTGAGATAGGCTTCAAGGGAAGCCTCTTGCACCAGTTACCCAGCTTGTAAATGCACAGTAAGAGTCTTAAAGGAATTCAAAACAGCTACTTCAGAGAACAAATGAATGATAAGAAAGTCAAACAAACTTACTGCTGATTTGGAGCAAGTTTTAGTGGGGCTGTATAGAGCCCCAACAGTCCCTCAAGCCAAAGCCTAATCCAGAGCAAGCCCCTAACTCTCTTCAACTTTATAAAGGCTGAGAGAGGTAAAGAAGCTATAGAAGAAATGATTGAAGCCAGAAGAGGTTGGTTCATGAGGTTTAAGAAAAGAAGCTGTCTCCATAATATAAAAGTGCAAGGTGAAGCAACAAGTGCTGATGTAGAAGCAGTAGCAAGTTATCCAGAAGATCTAGCCAAAATAATTGATGAAGATGGCTATACTAAACAACAAATTTTCAATGTCGATGAAATGGCCTTATGCTGGAAGAAGATGCCATCTAAGACTTTCAAAGCTTTAGAGAAAATGTCAATGTTTGGCTTCAAAGCTTCAAATGACAAGCTGACTCTAGTTAGGGACTAATGCAGCTGGTGACTTTTAGTTGAAGCAATTGTTCATTTACTATTTCGAAAATGTTAGGGCCCTTAATAATTAGTCTAAATTCCCTCTGTCTATGCTTTATCAATAAAACAACAATGTTTCAATGAATGACAATGAATTCAATTTTTCAATAAATTCAACAATGTTTCCTTAATGACAGCACATCTGTTTACAACATGGTTCACTGAATATTTCAGGCCCACTGTTAAGATCCACTGCTCAAAATAAAAAAAAATTCCTTTCAAAATATTTCTGCGAATTGACAATGCTCTTGGTCACCCAAGACCTCTGACATAGGTTTACAAGAAGATTAATTTGTTTTCATGTCTTCTAATATAACATCAACTTGGTGGCCCGTGGATCAAGAAGTAATTTTGCCTTTCAAGTCTTGTTAGTTAAGAAATATATTTTATTCCTCCGACGATCTGGGCAAAGTAAAATGAAAACCTTCTGGAAACATTTCACCATACTATATGACATTAAGAACATTTGTGTTTCATGGGAGGAGGTCAAAATATCAACATTAACAGGGATTTCAAAGAAGTTGCTTCTCATGAAGGACTTTGAGGAATTCAAGACTTCAGGGGAGGAAGTAACTAAAGTTGTGGCAGAAATAGTAAAAGAACAAGAATTAAAAGTGGAGCCTGGAGATGTGACTGAATTGCTGCAATCACATAATAAAACTTTCAAAAATGAGGAGTTGTTTCTAATGGATGAGCAAAGAAAATGATTTTTGAGATGAAATCTAATCCTGGTAAAGAAGCTGTACAAATTGTTTAAATGACAACACAGATTAGTACATAAAGTTGATAAAGCAGCAGTAGACTTTAAAAAGATTGACTCTTAATTTTGAGAAAAGTTCTACTGTGGATAAAATGCTGTCAAGTAGCATCACATGCTACAGGGATGTCTTTCATGAAAGAAAGAGTCAATCAATGATGCAAACTTCACTGTTGTTTTATTTAAGAAATTGGCACAGCTTCCCCAACCTTCAGCAACCACCACCCTGGTCAATCAACAGCCATCAACATTGAAGCAAGAACCTCCACCAGCAAAAAGATTATGACTCGCCAAAGGCTTAGTAGATCATTAGCATTATTTTAGCAATAAAGTATTTTAAAATTAAGATATATACATTGTTTCTTAGAAACAGTGCTATTGCACAATTAATAAACTACAGTATATTGTAAATACAACGTTTATATGTCTGAGAAATGAAAAAAATGTGTTGTTTATTTTTTGCAATAGTTTAGAACCAAACCTACAATATACCTGTGGCATTACTGTAATTATAAAGAGATTAATTTTTTAAGAAGATACATTAATCTTGAAAGTGTATGCATCTAACAACAGAGAGTCACAACCAATGAGATAAAATGATAAGCCTGGGAGGAGAGAAATTCTGTATCATAGTTGCTGACTTCAATACCCTTTTGTCAGTAATTAATAGTTCAAGTTGGTAGGAAATTAGTAAAGATCTAGATTATCTAAACAGCACTATTGCTCTAATTAGTGAATTCAATTTATAGAATAATCCTTTCAATGACAGTGAAGATACATTCTTCTTTACCTCTTATAGAACTTCCACCAAGATAAACCATATTCTGAAAGCTGGTTGCGAGAGAAACCAATCAGCGATAAAAGAATTGAGACTTTCAGCTTCACCTTGTCTACCTCTGGGGAGGAAAAAAAGGGTAGATATTGAGCTCAATCTCCAGTGGCTACTGGTTTAGCCAATAATGCTTACATAATGAAGCTTCCTTAAAAACTCTAAATGATGGAGTTCAGAAAACCCCAGGTTCACCAAAATGATGAAGATATTCATGTGCCTAGAGAGTAGCCCACCCTAACTCAGTGGGGCAGAAACTCCTGTGCTCAGAACCCTCTGTGTCTTGCTTATGTACCCTTCTTCTGACTGTCTATTTGTATCCTTTATAGTGAACTAATAAATGTAACTTAAGTGCTTATTTGGATTCTGGGAGTTGTTCTAGCAAATCATCAGACCTCGAGAGAGGATTGTGGAAATCCAATTTATAGCTGGTTAGTCAAAAATATGAGTGGCTTAGACTTTCTATTGGTATCTGAAATGAGGGCACTCTTGTGGGACTGAGCCCTTAACCTGTGGGGTCTGATGTAAGTCCAGGTAGTTAGTGTCAGAATTGAACTGAATTGTAGGACACCCAGTTGCTGCCTGAAAAGTTGGAGAATAGGTTGGTGTGGGGGAAATGGCCTTAGAATCATTCTGAATAGGAATAGATCATAGTATCTATTCTCTACAATTTTTGACAAAATAACAAAGGCATTCAGTAAAGAAAGAATAGGCTTTTCAACAAATGTTACTAGAAAAATTAAGTTCATGTACAAAAAAAGAATGTAGACGGACTTTACAATTTTACAAAAATTGAAATGCATTGTAGACCTAAATATAAAATGTTTAAAAATTTAAAAATGTTTAGAGGAAAACATAGGATAAAACTCCATGTGACATTGGGCTTGGTAATGAGTTTCTAGATACAGCATCAAAAGCATGACATAAGAAATTTAAAAATTGATAAATTGGGCTTTGCTGGAATTAAAAACTTCTACTCAGTGAAAGACAGTTAAGAGAATAAAAAGAGAAGCCATAGACTAGAAGAAAACATTTGCAAAAAAGCATATCTCATAAGGAACTTATGTCCAAAATATAAAACAGCTTTTATGCTTAAAAATAAGAAAACAACCCCTAAATTGTCAAATGATATGAACAGATGCCTCAGCAAACAAGATATTCAGATGGCCAATAAGCATAGAAAAAGATATTCAACATCATTTATCATTAGGGAATTGTACATTAAAACAACAAAACGCATTGCAACTAATTAGAATGACTAAAATCCAAAAATAAAGCAAAATAAAACCAAAGCCCAATAAAGAACAGCTATTCCACTTGCTGATGAGGATGAGAGACAACAGGAATTCTCATTCTTTGATGGTGGGAATGCAAACTGTACAGCTACAAAATGGTGCAGCTACTTTGGAAGACAGTTTGGCAGTTTCTTACAAAGCTAAACATAAATATAGCATACAATCCAGCAATCCTGTTTCTAGATATCCACTGACTAATTTCAAAACTTATGTTCACACACCACACACACAAAAAGTATCCTGCAAATGTTTATAGTAGCTTTATTTATAATTTTCCAAAATGGAAACAACCAAGACGTTCTGTAATGGATGATTGGATCAACTGTGGTATATCAATAAAACAAAATAATATTCATTAATAAAAAGATATGCACTATCAAGCCACAAAAAACATAATTATATGTAAATGCATACTACTAAGTGTAAAAGCCAATCTGAAAAGACTACATTCTATATGATTCCAGTTATATGACATTCTGGAAAATGTAAAAGAGGAGAAACGTTTTAAGTAAAGCCCAGTAGATAATTTTTAATGCAGTGAAACTATTCTATTTGTTGAAGTAATGAAGACTACATGGCAATATGCATTTATAAAGCGCATAGAAATTTACAGCACAAAGAGTGAACATTAATGCCTATAAAAATTTTAAAAAGCATTTAGCATAGCAAGAGATCCCAGAAGGTAATGCAGAATGTGACAAAACGATATTATAAATGCATGAAACCTCATTGAATGGGGTGGGTGTAAAGAATGCTGACCTAAGTAGTTTTGGAAACAAGTGGATTCCCTAAGACTAAAGTCAAAGAAACTGTGTAAGTACTGTGTTCCTACTGATGAAATATTGGCTATGAGGATAGGGTTTAAAAATTCTGATTCAATTATATGCATATTCTGGAACTAAAAAATTGAGTAAATGGATGACAGATGGCAGGAGCCTGATTTCTCACTGTTGCAGTGGAAAGTTACAGATGAGCAAAGAGAAGTTGCTAGAAAAGTCCATGTGGTAATAGACTAGAACTGGAGATATCAATATGAACTCACTTTTATACTACTATAGATGTTGTTTATGACATATAGAAATATTTATATGTATATATATGGATTGGTAAACACACATATATTTCCTTCTTTGTCAGCTGAGTGGGCCTAGAAGAAATGATACCCAGAGCAATGAGTGTACACCTAGCACTAACATCTCGGTTTCTAATACCATCCTCCAACAAAAAGAACCAGACTTATAAGAAAATGGCTGAGTTTGGCTGGGCACAGTGGCTCACATCTGTAATCCCAGCACTTTGGGAGGCCAAGGGGGACTGATCACCTGAGGTCGGGAGTTCGAGACCAGCCTGACCAACATGGAGAAACCCTGTCTCTACTAAAAATAGAAAATTAGCCAGGCATTGTGGTGCATGTCTGTAATCGCAGCTATTTGGGAGGCTGAGGCAGGAGAATCGCTTGAACTCTCGAGGTGGAGGTTGCAGTGAGCAGAGATCGCACCATTACACTCCAGCCTGGGCAACAAGAGTGAAACTCCGTCTCAAAAAAAAAAGAAAGAAAAAAAAAGAAAAGTAAATGACTGAGTTTAAGATCAGAATATAGACAAAATAAGCCTAGTGCATCTTTTAGTGTAAACACATGCACACAAAATGATGAGGTTATATAAAGTGACACAGAAGCCCACAGAAAGAGCTGCCAATTGCCAAAGATAGAAAAATTTGAGCAACAAAATAATAAAGTATTAAATATTTTATTTTACAAAGTTCATAGAAATTTACCATACAAAAAGTGAACATTAACACATGCAAAATTTTTAAAAAACATTTAGAATATCAGGAGATACCAGGTTGTCATGCAAAATGTGATGGTATAAAATAAGCTATCTGTGAATCACTATGGATATAGACGAAAGCAATGAAAGTCAAAGAAAGTGTGATAGCCAAACGAAACCAAGGAGCAAGATTTGAACTACTTTAAAATGTAGCATTGAAGTACAGGTGCATTTATTAGTGTCATTGTTACATTTTGCTATGTTTATTCAAACACAAGTCTAGATTCTGTGCTGCAATCTTTGAGGGTAGTACTGTGTAGATAAAATAATCAATGTAAGCAAAGAGAAAGCCAGGAAAATAAAGCATGCTAGATACGATGTTGGAGAAAGAATTATGCATTATTCCTGCCTGTGTTACAAACATTTAGAAGGCATAGTTTTGATATCCAGCTATCCTTCATATACACCATCATTCTAGATAATAAAAATATATTATGTAGTTTTAATCCCAAAGAGAAATATTTTTCCCTTTCCTCACCTTCTTTGAGTTAGGTCAGTAGGCTATACCGTTCCAATCAAATCACAAGTAGATTTATGGTCAAGTTGTCTGGTAAATGATTTTTTTCATATTATGTTTTCTACAGGGTATCTTTTATCATACCATGATTTATTTGTGAAAAGAACCAAAGAAATTCCCCTCTGCTTCTTACATCAACCTGTCCCTTTGTCTGAGCAGTCAATAAGTTATTAGCCCAGGAGTAATATATTATTTACTTTTCCCTTCATATGGGTATGTATTATATTTGTGTGTATGTGTGTGTTGTGTGCGTGCACTCGACATTATTGCTAGGTAATTGTTTATTAAACAACATACTCTATACCTTAATGCAAAGATGTGGGATTTCATGATGTTGTCCCTCAAGGAAATTTAAGGATTTATTAGTAGAAGCACCTCATTGAATACATAATTATTGCTCTTGACCCTACAGAATTGCTTTCTGTGGCATTTTAAGGAAATGCTAGTCAGAAATGTCTTAAAAGGCATTACATAGCATTGTTTAAAACCCCCATTTCTCTTCAATTGCAAAAGAAAATTTCATTTCAGTCATATTCTTCCACTGCCTAATAAAATTCTTCATCTGATGAAGTCAGTGAGGATAGAATTCAGATAGCTTTGTATCTTTTGTTTCAGGGCAAAACATGGGATATAACACCAAGGTACTTACTTAGAGAGGTGGAGAGACTGCTTTCTCTGCTCTCTTTCCCAAGAGGCCACTCACTATTGATAATCAGGATTATTCTTCTGTTTTAATTTGGTAAATTTTTAATGCATTTCAAGATTTTTCTGTAGCAGATAATAATGCTAGGTGAGTATGTGATTTGTGAATTGGGCCCAGGTATATACTGAGTAGATCAATACTAAGTTCTTTAAATACTATTTTTTTTTCTTTCTGCTCTGGTATCATAAAGCCAGTTGTCACAGCATCTTCTAATAAGCATCTAGAAGAAAGTGAAGCTTTTTACCACTGGTTTTACCTTATATTTGACTATCTGGTCTCCTGAATCTCAAATGATCCCCAATCACATTGACAGTTTGAGAATAATTTAATCATTGCTAGTACTAACCTCCAGTAATTGAAGATGTTAGTAAACCTACATACAATTCTTTTAAAAAAGAAAAAAAAATGCTTCTTTTGCTTTCTGGTCTTATCAACGGAAGCAGTAGGAATTAACTTCATGCTGGTCTTACCCTGATCTTTTGGTTGAATTGCTTTTCTTTAATGATGCTTAGCAGAGCTCCTCTATTTTTGGTCACAATCTAGAATGTTTGCATATTCCATTGGACACAATGCAATGAACTATTAACATTAGCATCCTGGCCTCTGATTATGCCTCAAACATTTTGCCCAGTATTTTCATTACTTCATATCCATTGATGTATTTTTTATGTACTCCAGTGTGCAAGATATTTAAAATCTGGAGTAAATGCTGATGAACATTTATGAATGCATCATTGTTTTCACACTATATTCCACATAGCCTAAACATCAACAGTAGGGGAATAAATGAATTGTGGTGTATTCATACAATAGAGATTATTCACTAATTAAAATATGTGTGTCACCTTAGACCTCACAGAGAGTATAAATCTCACAGATGTAATATTGAGCAAAAACAACAGACATAAAAGAGTATATATTGCGTGCAAGCATGTGTGTAATGTGCAAAGGCAGAATTTGTCTGCTCTAATTAAAAAAAAAAAGTTAATTTGGAGATGAAAATTCCTGGAAGAGGGCAGAAGAGGCTTCTTTGGTACTGTCAATTTCTGTTTTTTGGTCTGAGTGGCGGTTGTATATGTTTTTACTTTGTAAAACTTTTTAAAACTGTAAATGTATATCTGTTTAATGTTTTTATGTATGCTGTGCTTAAAACAGTTTAAGTAAAATAAAATGTAGGAAAATAGAGGACTGTAATTGTTGGAATAATCCCCAGATCAGTGCCAGTGTATGTGTCATCATAAGCCAGTGTTGTATTTGATTGTGAGATGGGTATGATGTTAGACTAGAGATTTCTGGTCAGGTGCAATGGCTCACGCCTGTAATCCCAACACTTTGAGAGGCCAAGGAGGGCAGATCACGAGGTCAGGAGTTTCAGACCATCCTGGCCAACGTGGTAAAACTCCATCTCTACTAAAAATACAAAAATTAGCTGGGCGTGGTGGCGCGTGCCTGTAATCCCAGCTACTCGGGAGGCTGAGGCAGGAGAATCACTTGAACCAGGCTGGTGCCAGAGCGAGACTCTGTCTCAAAAAAAAAAAAAAAAAATAGAGATTTCTGTAACCCTCTCTAGAATAGGTCCCACTGTGAGAAAGCTGAAGCTAATTATTTTTTCAAAGTCTGAAGTATGCATGTTTTATTTCAATCTCGTCGTCTTTACACTGCCTGAAGATTTAACATAGAATTTTCCATTAAATAAATTTTGTTCAAGAATTTAGGTGGTCCATCAACCTTGGTTTTTCTTATTCTCCTCTCCAGGCATGCTAATCTTCTTTCTATTTTTACACCTACTGTTTCTTTTGCCTGGATGCCTATCCAGAGGGAGATGTGAGACTCCATTAAACAACCAGCTCTCAGGTGCACTAACGGAGCCAGAACTCACTTGCCACCATGGAAAGCACAGAGAGCCATTCATAAGGGACCCGGCCCCATGACCCAAGTACCTCCTACCAGGCCCCATCCCCAACATCGGGAATCACATTTCAACATGAGATTTAAAGGGGACAAATACCCAAACCATGTCAATAACTAGAATATTCTGTTTATCATTCTTCTACATGTTTCACTCACTAGAAGCAGGGATCCCCACACCCCTGTGCCCCTTTTTTATCATTGCTATTTCCATAGCTTCACAAAGTGCCTGGCAAAAGGTAGATTCTCAAGAAACATTTGCAGAAATAATGACTAAAATATGTCAAGAAGTATTTTTTTCCCACTAAGAACCCCTTGGTTTCTTTTTAGGTGTATAGACAAATGTAAAATTAATGAAGAGACAATTATTGTCTATACTGACATGAGATGCAAATCTGTTTTTATTCCTTGTTGTGTAGAAATTATAAATTGATAGATGAAAATAAAGTAAGTTCACAACACCTTTGAATATATTTCTCCTGATAAAATTAAAACCATTTATAGCAAATGTTATCTCAGAATCAGGTATTTAAATGGATTATTTATGCAAATATAAAACAGTGATAAGAGGAAAATTTCAGGAACATAATGCACTTTATTATGTCATAGCATCAAAATAAGATTTATATTCCTGATTGCGATTAAAGAAATATTGTATTCACCACACACATAGGCATATGATCAAATCTTCACAGCCTTTTGTTGTTGTTGCTTTTTCTTTCTAGTCCTCTGGCACATGATATATTTTCTTCTTAGGTAGGCATAGTCATGGCATTACTGATGAAGTAAGTAAATGAAGTAAGATTGCATTTCTCTAAAGAATTCCCAGTTGTGAAAAGGCTGTGAAAGGAAATGTTGGCTCATATATTCAAAACATTAATGAATCTGAAATGAGGACATAGATAAAATGAGAAATAATAAACATATAATCAGAATAAAAATAATAATAAATGAGACTGTAAATGGACTACCTACTGACAATTAGTTAACTTCTATTTGTTAAATGTGGAAAGCAATAAGATTATTATTTTTAGTATACTACCCGGAATTGAAAGCACAGAGCTATTTCCTTTGTGCTCTCACTAAACCATCAGGTGTTTTGTTGTGGTACAGACATGGTTCAAAAATGTTTTACCCCCTTAACCATTTTATTTTAACCATTTTTGTTGCGCACTCACCTTTAGAAGACTTTAGGAGTTATGGAGGCAGTAGATAGTAAGTGGATACCATCACATACTGTGAAGGTGTATCTATTTTCTTGAAATGTTACTATTTTGCTGTTCTCTAGTGTTGCTGTTTCTGTTTCTGTTCATCTGTTTCTGTATGAGAATCTGAAAATAGTTAAATCAGTAAAAGTATAATGTGACATATTTTCTCATGTTTATTATATTTTAAATATACAAGGTATCTCAGAAAAAATGGGAAATTAATATTTCAAGGTATTTTTCAGCTCTGAACTGGATGCCTCCACTGTGGTGCGATAGTGGTACAATCTCCGCTCACTGCAACCTCTGCTTCCCAGGCTCAAGCCATCCTGTCACCTCAGCCTCCCCAATAGCTGGGACTATAGACATGCCCCACCGCACCCAGCTAATTTATTTTTATTTTTATTGGAAGAATGGGGTTTCCCATGTTTCCAGACTGGTCTCAAACTCACGAACTCAAGCAATCCACTCGCCTCAGCCTCCCAAAGTGCTGGGATTACATGTGTGGGCCAGTGTGCCCAACCATATTTTTTATTTCTGCTTACATTTCTAAAACTACTCGCGTATCACCAGACTTAAGATATTCAACTGTTTTATATCAGGTGTTTTCCTCATGATCAATCTGGTCCATCAACATATAGCCTATAGTCAGGTTTGTATAAATAGTCTTTGTACAAACTCATACCTCTTTCCATGTTGTCCCAGTATAACAGCTTAGTCCTACCATGACTTATTCCTGACCCTGTTTTTTTTTTTCTTTTTAACAGCTTGTCATTTGCTTTCAAATGTATATTAATAAGCCTTAATTACTTACCAGACATTAAGTAACTGGTGATAACATTTGATTTTTCTCTAATCTTCCAAATGTAAAATCAGATATAGTGATAAAATCATAGTAGCTTGAGATCAAATCTTAATGAGAGTTTTATAAAGTAGATATTTAAATAAATACTTTAAAGGCATTTTCTCCTATATTAATTCACTAAAGTATTACAGAAAAGCATTCTTAGCAACAGGAACAATCTCCATACTACTAGTGAAGGATAACGAACAACATTTAATATACAGAAAAATTCTATAAAAAAAGTCATTTCAAAATAAATACATTAAACATAAGACATTTCATACTATTTAATAAGTATTTTTTAATTTTATAATTTAATCTCTCTCAAGCATTGCAACAAAAATCAACACACTTTTATTATTTTGCCATGACAATTATTTTTGTTCATTGCAACTGTAAAATTCAGTAGAAGCTTATCAACACCTACCTTCTTCTTTTAGAAAAATGCACTTCTGTAAGTCTTCAGTGTAAATATTGTGCTTCATAAAAACCGTGTTATTATGTTGGCTTAGTATAATATGCTTTTTACATCAAAATAACTTACAGTTATTCTCTCCTCTGTTGGTAATTATAACCCGAGTCCATTGTGGTAATAAACTTGGGCTGAATACTTGATGGGCCACTTTATTTTATTCTAACTACCCTTTTTCTATTATGACTATTTATTATGTCTTCATAAATGTGATGCACAGCAATAGTAAAGTGCAAAGACACCAACACATCTAACTCATTTCCTGAGGTCTGCTCTTTTTTCGTCAGGCAAAGGCTTCAAGTTTTATTTATTTGCAATATCAGAAAATATTCAAAAGCCATATTATCCCAGGTGTTTTCATCATGAAAAGGAGCTTTTTGAACATATATTATTGAACAGAACCAACATTCCCTATAAGAAATGGCCTTGTTGCCTATAGTCAGCCAACTTCACACCTAACTTCACTGCAAAAAAAAACAAAGAAAAAGCATTTCGATTGAACACAAGAAAATATTTTAGTAGGTGGAAATATGGTTAGTTGTGTCCATTATTGGGATTGTTAAAAGATGAGAATTAGTCTGACATACATTCTTTTCAATATTGATCAAAGGAAAGATGAAATCTACCCATTAAGTTTTTTATAGTATATATTTTATATGTCCTCTTCTTTCCATAACAAGAATGATTGTTTTGTTTTTTGCTTTTTTGTGTTTTTATGACTGTAGAAAATTTACAAATTTGTTTGCAGAGATAAAACATTTCCTGAAATTTAATGTACATAAAAGGTATTATGTGACCTGTTATGAAAGGCATATGATAATCTCACTGCCATGACCTCCAGTCATAATTTTACAAAAAAAAAAAAAACACTAATAAAATGCTATTTAACTAGACTGTGTTGGTATGTACATTTTATGATCCCATGTGTGACAACATAGTAAAGAAATATTACATCTAGTGGTATTGTTCTCCAGACATTTTCACCTATTATGATCCAGCCTAACTTGTCCTGTCCTAAATATTTCCAAATGTTTATATTATTTTGCCTCTTTTGCCAAGATTAAATTCACTTTTCCATCCCACATCTGATGTTTACTTTTTGCACATAAATGTTTGCTATGCTTTCCACATAGGTCCTGTATTTTCTGTGGCCTTCAAATTCTTTCAGATTCATATGGATCTGTGATCCATCCTGTGACATTCCTTTTTTTTTTTTTTTTTTTTTTTGGAGACGGAGTCTCGCTCTGTCGCCCAGGCTGGAGTGCAGTGGCGCGATCTCGGCTCACTGCAAGCTCCGCCTCCCGTGTTCACGCCATTCTCCTGCCTCAGCCTCTCCGAGTAGCTGGGACTACAGGCACCCGCCACCATGCCCGGCTAATTTTTTGTATTTTTTTTAGTAGAGACGGGGTTTCACCGTGGTATCGATCTCTTGACCTCGTGATCCGCCCGCCTCGGCCTCCCAAAGTGCTGGGATTACAAGCGTGAGCCACCGCGCCCGGCCGACATTCATTTTTAAAAAGCATGTTGGGCTTTACTTTAATATTCTTAGTGTTAAACCAATTTTTTCCTAAGCTGAGCCTTCTATTCTGAGACACTGAAATTGTAATTAATATTCCTAATAATTCAGTTCCTGCATCTCTGAAAACATACTCTTTAGCCCTAGATCTAACTCTAAGTGTTGAGGTTGTGAAAGTCATAAATCTGTGTCAAATGTTTAGGTTTGTAGTATTTATTAAAAATTATTTTATTGCATAAATAATTCACATATATGATCTTTAATTTTTGGGATTTTTATGCCACTAATAAATGCTCATTTAGGAAAATGAAATAAAGTAAGAATTTTTAAAAGCAAATTTATCAAAAATCTAACCTAGAGAGATAATCATAATTATTATAAAACACAGTTTTAGAAATGCAAATATGTTCATGGGTATGCATCTTTCATGTGATAGGAAAACCCATATAAGAAATCCTATATATTATTTACATGTTCAATCATATTATCCACCTCTTTTTGCTGATAGACCTATAACTAGACTCATGTCCCAATGGAGCCAAAGAGTACATTACAAAAGAAGGTGAGGTAAACACCAAAAGAATTGCATGAATTCTCAAATTTATGTCAACATAATTAGCAAAATATGTTTGGAAATGCATATTAAGGATGTGGAATTTAGCAGGAAGGAGTAAAAAATGAGATCGGTTTAGATTTAGTGATGTGGGCCCATTAAATAGACATTTTAGATTCAGTGTTTTACATGGAGGGATATTTTCATTAGATATTAAATTCTGGGTTGATAGTGTTTTCATCACTGTTTTATCATCTTCTAATTTATAGAATTTCTGATAAAAATAACTGTCATTCCTAAAGCTTCATTTTTAAAGGAAATGAATTTTTTTTTTCTTTTAGCTGTTTTAAAACGTTTGTCCTTGACTTTAGTTTTTAATACTTTTATTTAATGTACCCTATGGGCTATGCGTTGTGGGGCAGGGAGGTTATCCCGCTTGGGGTTTGCATGGCTCCTTGAATTTTCGTGCATAGGATTTGTATTAATTTGATAAACTCTCTTCTGCTATCTATTCAAATATTGCTTGTGAAACTATTCTAAATCTAGTATTAGTATTCTAAATCTAGTATTGCTTGTAAAACTATTCTAAATCTAGTATTGCTTGTGAAACTATTCTAAATCTAAATTTAGTATTTTAATCACCTGTATATTAGAACTGTATGTTTTTCCATAATCATTTTATACTATTATCTGTATTTTTTAACTTTTTCTACTTTCCTGTTTCACTCAATGTTTTCTACTGATCTAGAAAATATTCTGGTGTCTTCTTCCTGTTGGGCTCCTATAATTTAGTAATATAAACTGGGTAGCTTAAACAATAAAAGTTTATTTCTCACAGTTCTGAAGACTGGGAAGCCCTAGAGTCTATGAGTGCTACCTATTTAATTACTGGGAATAGTCTCCGCTGTGGCTTGCAGACAACTCTTTTCTTCCTGTGTCCCCGCACGGCAGACAGCCAGCCATTCAGCTCTCTGGTATCTTCTTATAAAGACACTAACCCTATCATGATGACCCAACTCTCATGATCTTTTCTTAACCTGATTAGTTTCCAAATGCTTAGTACCATTTCAATGGGGATGTTACATCTGTTCTACTATCATACCCATCTACTGAGTTTTTAATTTTGATTATTATATTTTATTATAGAATTTCTATATAATTATATATTTTTAAGATTAGGTTCAGTTGTGGGATGCTCCATCTTGTCATCTATTTCTTAACCATATTAAGCGCAGCAAACTGAAGGTCTGTGCCTGATAACTCCCAAATCTGAACTATTTCAGGTGTCTTTATGTTGACCTTTTATCTTAGCATTTGGTCACTACCTTCTATCACACCATGTAGCTACCACATTTTATATTTAATTTTAGATGCTGTATATATTAAATCACAGAGCCTCTGGATGATACCACATGTCTCCTAATAGAAGATAGTTCTTGGATGGACTGTAGTGCGAGTAGGGTGAATAAGCAACTGACCCCATTAGCAATTGCACTTGTTTGAAGTCCTTTGGACCTGGAGTGGCTGTTAAAAGGGAAGAAGTCACGTCTAATTCTAGTTTGCCCTACTCCTAGGTTATATCTTATCAGGGATCTCAATAGAAATACTAGCATGCTGACCAAGTACACAGTTTCTTGTTAAGCTTGTGCATTATATATATATTTTTTCCTCAGCTCTGTGAGCCAGCTTTATAGCTGGTTGCTGTCTCTTACCCATTTCGAATTTGGCAGTAAATTGTGGTCTAAATTCACATAGAAGGTCACGCTCATATCCAGTTTCCTTTTCTTGGCTTCTAATATCTGGTTCCCTAATCTTGGTTTCAAGACTTTGCTACTTTAGTTGATCTGGATTCCAAATTTTCATCTTCCCAGACCTTTGATACTTTTGCAAAACCTCTAGGTTGTTGCATTTGACCGGGCTGCAAATTTTTGCATCAGGAATCAAGAAATGACCTCAGAGGAGAAAAGATTCAGGGAAAGAATATTTCTTCTAGCCCCTTCAAGTCCTGAATTTATTGCTCACTTTCTCATGCCTTCAAACAGTTGGGATTTTTATTTTCCTGGTATGTTATCTAGTTTTATAGTTGTTCTCAAGAAAAGAGTTTGTGTAATACAAGTGGAGCCATGATAGCTAGTTATAGAAGTGTTTCATTTAGTTTTATTTCTTTTTCATCAAGTACTATGAAAGTTTGATATAATGACTTTACCTCAGAGCTCTTTGATAGTTATATATGATAGGTTCTGATATGTAGTTTATTTTCTAGATTCTGAAATTTTAATTTAACCCATAATTGTTTGAAGGGAGTTTACAATTTTCCAAGTACAAGGTCTATTGCCTGACATTTTATTATTCATTTATAATTTTATTGAATTTCCATAAGAGAATGAGTTTATATTTTTATAAATTTATTAAGGCTTTTTTGTGGTTTCATACATGATGACTGTCAAAAATTCCAATAATATCTGAAATATTATTTTGATATATTTCTATATCTCTCTTAAAAATTGTGAGATTTTTGAGTTTACAGGATAAATTTACATCTGTCTGTGTGTTACGCCTGACAAAAGAAAGTGGCCCAATGAATTGCACTGATTGGAATGCTGAAATGAATGCCATACATAATTAAAATACTGTTCCTGATTTATTAGATAAATGGCTCTTTTAGAGGCAATAAAGCTTTGCATTGGGACAAATTTAATATCCCCAAAGTATCCATCTTTTCCTTCGGGAGAGGCAACATTTTTATCATTTTTTAAAACTTCTTAATCACCATGTATCAAAAAGAAAATTAGACACATTCTTTTAAAATGGTTTTGATGTTGATGTTATGAATAATTTTCTCTTTCCTATTTTCTTGATTTTTGACATTTCTAAATCTCATCTAAATAACAGAAAAAATTGTTTAAAACACAAAGTAAGTAATTAAAACACAAAGTAGTATTTAAATAGTGTTAAATACATGAGACTTTTTAAAATAAGATCTTGTCATAGTACTCTGTTAATTTAGAGAAGCCTGCCTCCTGTTTTTTCTTCCCAAAGTAAAGATTAAAAATTCTACTCACTGAATACCAAAGATCCTGATGGCAAACAATAGGGAAATTAGCAGTGTTGCTAGTAATAGTCTCTATCTTTCCACTGGTTTGTCTAGCTACCTACCTATCTATATACCATAAGGACCTCTGCAAAGAAGTGCACACTCCAGGATTTTCTCTTACAGATTTATTTATTCATACTGAATTTCTCTTCATGCATTACTTAGTTAACACAATACAAATTTTACACTATTTCTATATTTTGTGATGCAGAGGGTAGAGGTCTATTGAAAATGTGTTCCAATTCCCCTCGTTCTCTTAAAGAAGACTACTGCTTAACATTTAATACACAATAGGAAATGTTCCTATTTTCATGTAAAGTTCAGAATTTTAAAATCTTATTATCTTTCAACATGACATCAATAGTGAAAAATAATAAGAATTCTTTTTGAATAGTAGATAATACTATGAAATGTCAACTTTTATTATGTGCATTTGAGTATTTTTAAATGACAACTTTAAAATGAAACTGTGCTCTGACCAATAGCTTTTAAATAAGTTTTATAGATTTAACTGTTACTTTCTTATAAATGTGTTACATCAAGGGTAGTGTAAACGTTCTTTCTTTCCCAACAGTAACTTAATGTCAAAAGCCAAGGCAATAGTAACAACAAAAGTACCAACAAATATTTTCTTTTAAAATTTAAGTTTTGAACATTTATTTATTTATTTAGTAGCATCTAAACATGTGAGATTAAAAAAACAAGAAATACAACAAAAATCATACATTATATGTTGAATACCATTATAAAATTAACACAACTATTATCATAAAAGTAGTAATTTAACAATCCTCATAAATATTTTAATACACAGCCTACAATTTTTGAAATTTAAGCCCCCACCTTCTGAGTTGGGAATCTCACACACACACCTCATCCCACCCCACCTCTGACACAGACACACACACAGAAAAAAGAGAGAGAGAGAAAGAGAGAATATATTATTTTAAGAACAAACCTTTCACAACTGAACTATGCATTCAATTTGGACATTGATTAGCATTTTTTGAGCCCTCACAACAGGATAACTGATTTCAAAAAGGTATGAAATGTAGTCATCACAAAAAAATTTGCAATGTGGATTCTACTTTTATTATTAAACATATGATTACTTAAAGAGGAAAATATTCAAATGACCTCAATGTCTCACAGCTGGTAAATGGTGAATCCTGAATTCTAACTCTAGTCTATCTACTTTCAATGTGCATGCATTTTACCTTGTATGTCACTACTTTCAGTCTTAGATCTAGCAAGGAGTATGATGTTAAATTGGGTTAGGAGACCAATGGATCACAGCCTTGAAGGCCAACTAAGGGAGATTCTAAAATATAAAACAGCATGTCGGGTAGATATTGTGCTGGAAAAGATGTTCTCATCATCTATTTATGGGATACATGGAATATATAGAAGCATGTGGAGACAAAATAACCAAGGAGATATACGCATCTATGGCTCTATTCTAATTAGTTAAGAATAAGCCAGTGAGGCCACAGACAGTGACTCACACCTATAATCCCAGCACTTTAGGAGGCAGAAGTGGGAGATCAGATTGCATGAGTCCAGAAGTTCAAGACCAATGTGAGCAACATAGTAAGACCTCATCTCTATTAAATAGAAAAAATTTAAAAACAAAAAACAAAGAATAAGCCAATAGTCCTTGGAAAAATAATGGTATTGTCCATTATTGAAAAAAGTCAAAAAGGGAGAGAATAAAAAGCTCTAAACAGAAAGAAATTAAGACAAATTATATAGGAGAATGAAAAGATGGCAAATTTAGGCCGGGCGCGGTGGCTCAAGCCTGTAATCCCAGCACTTTGGGAGGCCAAGGCGGACGGATCACAAGGTCAGGAGATCGAGACCATCCTGGCTAACACGGTGAAACCCCGTCTCTACTAAAAATACAAAAAATTAGCTGGGCGTGTTGGCGGGCACCTGTAGTCCCAGCTACTTGGGAGGCTGAGGCAGGAGAATGGCGTGAACCCGGGAGGCGGAGCTTGCAGTGAGCCGAGATCGTGCCACTGCACTCCAGCCTGGGGGACAGAGAAAGACTCAAAGACTCCATCTCAAAAAAAAAAAGAAAAGATGGCAAATTTAAAATTATGTAAGATTGTGTCATTAGGAGAATTAGAAGCAGTGGGAATATTAACAATAACTAATTTAAAAACCCCTCCAGTAAGTGTGGGGAGGGGAATTATGTTTTTTAATTCCTCATATCTGAAGATCATTCTTTTTTTAAAAAAGAAAACAACGTATATAGATATTAGTATATGTTCCATGGAGCAGATTAATAAATTAGTTGTCAAATTTATTGTCAGGCGACCGATGATTTAAAACCTTTCCTTATTTATTTACTTTGTGATCATTAGGAAAAAAGAAGAAAAAACTGTTTTATTTACTCACCTATCAAATATAAATATATACATGGTAATATCATGATGAAAGTTATATAAGATGCATATCAATTATGCTTGGATGGTATAGTAATTCAGTAAAGAATTGTTGTGGGTTATTATTGCATAATTATTTAATATATATCCTTTTACATAAAGTATATTTAAGCCTTCAGTTTTGTTTTTATAACCTGATTTAAAGGAATTATTTAACTATAACCCCAGTGTGTTTTAAGTGATATTATATATTATTGCCTTCTATGTCTTTCTTCTATAGTTAAGTTTCATATTTGCGAATAGTGAAGCACATTGAAATAAAACTTTTGAAATAAGGAGTTGTGTGCTCATTTGTTTTCCAAAACCAACATAGACAGGAATATCTTTGCAAATATTAGCCAACATAGATTGTTTAATGTTTTAAAGGTCACTTTTAAAAAAGAGTGTTTCATCAAGAACTCTAATCTGATTGTTCCCCCACTCCTTATAATTATCAAAAATTGCAATGATAAATCCTTATGTGTTTTTTAAAATTGATTTTGTTGTCCCATAAGTACTTCATATAAAGACTTTCTTTAGTACTAAAAAGGATTATTTGTTCTATCACTCGTTATATTTTTTACCGTTTTTCTACATACAGCATTGCAAATGATCTTTCACTTGATTCTTTAGTTTTCCCTTCATATTAGTTATTTTCACTTATTTTTCCATTTTAATACAGGAAAAGCTCCTGAGTTCGTCTCCCATGTGCAACTTTTATTTTTTGCTTTATTATATCAGCCTTTTACTGCTGCCAGTGTGGATGCTGTAAATTTGCTTTAATTTCTTTACACATTTTACTTCATGCATACTTATTTCATTGCTCCCCGATGCCTGTTTGTTTCTCAGGCTTTATCTCCTCATGACTTTTTGCTACTAATTTACAGAAGCTAGATATTCTTATATTCTAGAGAAGTGGTCCCCAGCCTTTTTTGGCACCAGGGACTGGTTTCATAGAAGACAGTTTTTCCACAGATGGTGGGTTTGGGATGGTTTCAGGATGAAACTGTTCCACCTCAGATCAACAGGCATTAGTTAGATTATCATAAGGAGCACACAACCTAGATCCCTCACATGTGCAGTTCAAAATAGGGTTCATTCTCCTATGAGAATCTAATGCTGCCACTGGTCTGACAGGAGGCAGAGCTCAGGTGGTAATTGAGCAATGAGGGGAGGCTGTAAATACAGTTGAAGCTTCACTCACTCACCCACCATTCATCCCCTGCTGTGCGATCTGGTTCCTAACAAGACACAGACTGGTACTGGTCTGTAGACCAGGGGTTGGGACCCCTGTGCTAGAGAATATGAAATGTTTTCTTCTGAATCTTGTTTCACATACTTTCAAAGATGTACTTCTCTTTCTTTGTGATTTTCAATGTGTTTAATGTGGTCATATAAATTATTTGCAAGATATAGGAAGATTGAATTCTCATTGGGCCTGTTTACTATTTATTTCCGTGGTAGTAAGATCAAAACCTTTCTTAGACCACTAGAGAAAGTGACAGGAATTTTCTCTTGGTCCCTTTGCTGGACTTACAGCAGGGTTGCCATGTCTACTTGGCCTGCTACACTCAACCCCTTGCAGGAAGGAGCATGTGAGCAAGTGAGTGCAGGATCTGGTTGGCCATTCAGTCGGCCCCTGGCCCTTTTGTGAGTGGTGGCTGCCCTCTGCCAATGAGGGCAGAAGGCCTACAAGGCAGACTTTCTGGATATCTGCTCTTGGTGGGTCCCAAGTTCTTGTCCAGCATCCAAGAAGAATGAGGATATGCTGACAATCAAAGAGTGAGCAAGTTGGGGAGTTTTATTGAATGATGAAACAGCTTTCCACAGAAAGGGGATGCAGGGTTGGTCCCCCTACCAGAAGGCAGAAAAAGTCCTCTCAATGTGGCTGAGTCTAGGGCTTTTATGGGCTCAGAATAGGGAAGGAGCAAGCTGTAGTATAACAGCATTGGAAAAGGCAACATTCGTTTGGTTAAAAGGCATTATTTAGAAAGAATAAATCAGGAAAGGGTGGGCAAACAGTAACAGAAGTTCTCACTCTGGGTTGTGGGTTTCATGCAGGATTAGCAGTTAGGTCTTTCAGCCTTCGGACTGTTTTTTGTCTTTAAGGTGAGGTTTCACCAGGGACCCATCTTTATTTGCCTAGCCATTTGGCTGCCTTCTGTCAGTATCAGAAGTATAGGTTAATATACAGAAATTCAAGTCAACATTATAGGTTTAAAGGTTAATCTTCAGTAAATACTGCTACTTGGTTTCTTTCAATGTTATCCCTTTCCTACTAGTTTACTCAAGTAGATCAAATCAAAGATTATAATATCACTTTGCTTGGCAAAATATAAAATTACTGTGAAAATTTAAGGGATTGCTATCTTAGTTTTTTACCTGCACAATATTTTGTTCCCTTTACTATTCCTAAAATAGTGATGGATTATCATAGATGAGTTTCCATAAGAAGCGGACTCTGATGAAGATTTGTATGCATGAGGTGATTGCTGAGGAGAGCTGTGGAGAAAAATGTATGTGAGTGAGTGAGGAAAATACAATTGCTTAGAGGGGAATCTTGTACTATAATGCAGTTTTCACAGAGTAGGGCATCTGGCTCCAAAATCTCCATTCAATTATCAGAGGTCAGATTTTCTAAAAAAGAGTCTTAAAGAGAGATTTACTTGCAGAAGATTGATTGAGGAGAGCTCTCAGGACAACACTTGTAAGGAAATAGAAGGAGTTGACTTTCACAGGGGGAGAGGTTGAACTGAGATATATTTGCCTCCAAAGCTTCAGCAGATTGTATGGCAGCTGCTGCTGAGATTCAGAGTTGTTCTGAAGTCAAAAGATTTAGCCTTTGTACCCTTCATCAACCAGTTATTGAAAATAGGCCTGCCTCAAAGAAGGGACACAACTTCAGATGAGACAGCTCCTCTTTGCCAAGGTCAGTCAATGGAGAGGGATGCAGCGCCATTAAGAGGCAATATTTCCAGCACCTAGTTAGAATGAGTACATTTGTCTTGAGGGTACTATGATGTCCATGACAAGGATATAAAAACTATTAAAATGTGTGTAGAGGTTAAATGTATTTGCAAATGTTTATTCATTTATTTCAGGATCTTCTATGTCTTTTTGCCTTATGTCTCCATACTGACCTATCAACAGGTATTTGATACCAGCTAGAACTAAAATGCAATTATTCACATATATGTCACAAACACTTCTTGTATGAACATAGCAATGATAGTGTTTTAAGAGAATCATTAAGATGAAAGAGGTGTTTCTAAATTCTTTGGCATGCCACAGACATACTAGGGGCCAGAACTGCAGGGTTTTACCTTGATGTTTTATGGAACAGAAGTCTTCTCCAGGAGAAGGAGGAAGTGAATAAAGCAGAAGATTTCTAGGGCAGGGGACTACAGTAAAGGCAAGAGACAGACATACCCATCTTTGTGTTTCTTTCTCTGTTTCTCTCTCTTGCCATGGAACCTCAAGGAGAGAGAAAATATTTAAAAATTCCAATAAATTGGCCAGTGATGAGTAAAGGCATGCTTAGATTGGGAAGAATAGCTTGGAAAGACTCCAAGCCTTTAAGCCATACCCAATATGTCCTTGGAGAGAGAGTACACAATTTGCTAGGAAATGTGTCCTAATTAACAGCCTTACAGAACACTCCTGGCTCAGCAAGTTCCACAGAGGGCATGCATGCATTCCAAAAATTCCAATAAGTCACAATGAGGGATTATGGAAGGGCAGAGAAGGCAGGACCACAAGCAGTGGCCTGGTATGGAACAAAGAGATAGGGAGAGTGGATTCTTTGATACTGGTGCAAATTTCTGATCAGACTATGGCAATGGGTACTATTCAATGCCCAAAGGACTAGATTGAACAGGTTGCAAATTAGTGGCCATAAATCCAGGGACCAGAGCAGCAAAGGACATCACAGACTACAGGAATTACTCTTCAGCCAGAATTGTGGTGCCTTCTCCCCTATCCTAACCACTCAGTAAGCCATCCAGAAGATGAACAGGCAGTATAGGAAACCTGAGCAATCACCTGGAAGAAACTGAATCATCAAAAGGAGACTAAACTAGCTCAGAAGACTATGAATCTGAATTCACTGCAAATTTAAGAGACCATTCAAACTGGAGGATATTATGAGGTCATTAATTAGTAAGTTACTCTTCCCATCTCTCCAGCAAGTAGAGGACAGTGAAAGTGATTATTCACTTATGGGATATAAGGATGTTAGATTTTGAGTAGCATGAGTAGCTTGAGTGAATGAATTAGCTATACGATTCCAAACGTGCAAGTGAATCGACTTGAATTCAGAAAGCTCATTTAAAACTCTGCCTTTTTTTCATTTACTTGCTATTTTAACGCATAAGGGCCACCAGGGATTTAAAAATAAGCTCATCTGCTGAGAGCCACACTGATCAAAATTCACAAATACCCATCAGTTTTAAAATAAGAAACAGAGGGATTTTCTGGAACTCAATAAATTTAAGGCAAAATTGGAGAAAAGTAAACATAAATATAAAAGAGAGTCAAGCAACATTATAAATATATGCAAATAATTAATGTGTCAGAAAGAAGATAAGTTGTTCGGAATCTTGAAAAGAGAAGGCTAACATCAGCAACTGATCTTGCTCGTACTTCGTTGTCTGATAAACATGAGAATTTCTGTCACAAGAAAAGAGTAATCTACTTTAGGTCTAAAGGTATGTTTACTCATTTATTCAATCAATGAATACTTCAGTGCATACAATAGATTGAGTAGATCTGTATTTACTCAATCATACAATAGATACAGTAGATTGAGACTCTATGCTGCACATGAGGTGCTCAAAGATGAAGAGGACATCGTCCCTGTATCTAAACACTCCACGGTTTTATGGGAATAATAATAGACAAAAAATGTATAGACAAATAGGGGAATAATAGAATAATAGACAAAAAAGCAAATCATTTCAATAAAGGATATCAAATACTATAATAGAGGTTCATGGGGGGGAACCATGTGGTTTGTAAGGTTCATGAAAGACTGTTGAATAAAGGTAGGAGATAATTCTGAGCCAATGCTCAGTATTAAAACTGAAGAGAGACAAGGGGACAAACCTAAAAACAATTGAATTTTTAAATGGTGAATAAAGGGAAGCAGAAACTTTATGAGAAAAAGAATAGAGGTGGCTGGGTATTGGTGGAAGACAAAATAGACTCCATTATTAAAAGTTTGCTTTGGAGGCCAAGAAAAGGCATAATTTCAAAATAGATATATTCATTAGTATCATCCTATGCCTCAGAGAAGGGAAGTCAGAACAGACAAGTGCTCAATGAATGCATAGGCAAAATGATTAAAAAGTAAAAATTAAAAAAAAATACAGAATAGTCTGCCACTTTTTTGAGAAATTTGGCTACATATAAGGGAAATTACTCCTAAGGTCACATCTAAAATAACAGATTGAGGCCAGGAATGGTGGCTCATGCCTGTAATCTCAACCCTTTAGGAGGCTGAGGTGGGTGGATCACCTGAGGTCAGAGTTCAAGACCAGCCTGGCCAACGTGGTGAAAGCCCATCTCTACTAAAATACAAAAATTAGCCGGGCATGATGGCAGGCACCTGTAATCCCAGCTATTCAGAAGGCTAAGGTGGGAGAATAGCTTGAACCCTGGAGGCAGATATTGCAGTGAGCCAAGATCGTGCCATTGCACTCCAGCCTGGGCAACAGAGCCAGACTCCATCTTAAATAAATAAATAAATAAATAAATAAATAAATAAATAAATAAAAATACCAGACTGAATTTTATTCTCCTTTAAAAAAAAAATGAGGGAGAAAGGTTAATTAGTAAGAAAGATGTTGTAGTATTGAAGAATTTTTTAAAAAAGAGTTGTTGAACAAGATTCATTAGCAGATTTTGGTATTACCGGCATGTGCACCAGATCGAGCCCTCTTTTCCAGGGTTAGGGCTTGAACTTAAATGAGGTAGAAGGATGCAGTAGGGAGTGAGATTTGAAGAGGTTTACATTTAATGACCTTCTCTCATCTCAAAAGAGAGTTGTACTCTGTTGAAGGTCTAAGGAGAGGTGTTCAGGTGTGGAGATTGAAGACAGAATATTTTTTGAAAAGAGGTTACAAAACATGATAGAACAGCACTGAAATGTTGTTCGGTGGGGAGGACTAACCTATGTATTTTCCTATCTCATAATAGATAGGAAAAAACTGGAAATGTCAGGAAGTGTGAGGTGTCTATCAAGTTGGAAAAGAGGAATAGTGGAGGAAGAAGAAGTGCTTGGGACGATTTTAGGCATTCTGAGTTTGATGTAGTGTTGAAAATGTCAGAAATAGTCTTTTCTAGAACATTACCATTTTAAACAACTTCATTGGCCTTCAAATGGAGGGAGAATTATCAAACATTTTGAAAAAAATAGACCCAGGGGCTGCCTCATTTGTGGGGCTATATTCAGTTAGCCTTCCATTTCCACATTGTTTGTTATAGATACAAGTTGTTTTACATTGGACAATCCACAAATATTCTTTGCCTCAGTTTCTTATTCATATAATGTTAAATTGTAGAATTCTTGAAAAATTGTAGTAATTCACACTTTACTGAATATTAGATATGCATATGAAAACCTTCAAACCTTACTAGTTCAGAAGATGAGCAGATGTTACCATTTTAGTTATTAAATGTGCAAAAATTAAGTGGAATTTAAAAAAATATTTTATTGCTTTTGGTAGCTAAAATGTAGTAAACACGAATAAACATTAATTCCTTTAAATGACTGTATTGCCAGACCCCTCTAGCTTGCAAATATAATTAAAAATCTGGTCCCATAAATACTCTTAAGGTTAGCAGTTTCATTTAGGGGTAATAGAAAAAAATGCCGGCAGTGTTTCAAAACTAATTTGAAAAGCAGTTTCCTCCTTTAAGGTATTTGTTAGATAATAGCCTCCCCTTATTCATTTGAAGTTTCATATAATTAGATGTTATTGTGGGAGTAAACTAAACATCTAAGAAAAATTCACATAGGTATTTTTGGAGAGGATTTGTGTTGGATTAATTGGAGTCTAAGAGGGTAATGGAAATGTAAGTATATTTCATTAAAAAGAAAGAAGCATAGAATATGTAGCTTCACGTAATATTTTACTTCCTCATTGCTACCAGCATCCTAATGATACATTCAATTCTTAATCTTTATATGCCTTTTGTCTAATTTAATGGTGGCTGTTTAGGCTTCAGGCACTAATCTCAAAGCTTCACAAGTTGCTTTCTTTTTATCAATGAAATATTTTGGGGATATGCATGTTTATTTAAGAATTTTTTAAAAAACAGTAAAGCAATGCCTGAGTTAAAATATTAAATTTCACTTTGGGAGGCCGAGGCGGGTGGATCACGAGGTCAGGAGATCGAGACCATCCTGGCTAACACAGTGAAACCCTGTCTCTACTAAAAAAAAAATACAAAAAATTAGCTGGGCGAGGTGGCGGGCGCCTGTGGTCCCAGCTACTCGGGAGGCTGAGGGAGGAGAATGGCGTGAACCCAGGAGGCGGAGCTTGCAGTCAGCCGAGATCGCGCCACTGCACTCCATCTCAAAAAAAAAAAAAAAAAAAAAAATATTAAATCTGAGTGAGTGGAATTGTGTTACTTTAACCATATTAATATTTTACAAAGGTTCTGTCTCAAAGCTTTTGGATCAAATCAGCTTGAATAGCAAAGTATTTTTGTTCATCTAAATTTTAGATTTAAATTATAACAGTCACTGATTGAAGCATATCTAAAGGGTCAGAATTTAGTTAATGAACAGTATCTTTACAGTATCTCCTAAATTCTGTCTTTATTTTTGAGATACTTTAAAAATTTTTTCCATTAAAAAAGTAATTCCAGAATGGTAAAGATTTGAAAAAAAAAAAAGCATACAAATCAAACATAGCCTGATTTCCATAACACAAAGTGTAAATGTCTATATTTACATTTGATAGCAAAAGCTTCCTAATTATTGCAAAGCCATTTATTAAAGGAAGGGTAATATTTTCCATGAATAGTGGTGGTGTAACTGGACATCCATAAGCAAAAAACAAACAAAACAAATGAAACCCTCAACTTTTTTTTTTTTTTTTTTTTTACCTGTTTTTGTTTTTAATGGAGGCTCAGGTGGCACATGACAGATCATAAAGTGGCTTCAGAGGTAGGGGGCTGGGGGAAAACAAAAATAAACTTGGGGTCGGGGGAAGAAAAACAACCAGGAGGAGGTAAGAGCTGGCTGGTTCCTTCTCAGCCTGAGTTACAGGAGGGAGTTGCTGTCTGAACAGTAAGCTCCCTTCCTTCAACCCTTGATAAGGGGAGGGAAGAAAAAAGAAAAAGCAAAAGCCTGTTGCTTTGGCCCTCCTGAGTCTCAAGGCAAAAGGCTGTTGCTTTGGCCCACCTGAGTCTCAAGGTGAAAAGCTGGTGTTTTGATGCCATGAATTATGGGAAAGGGAGAGCAAGGTACTGGGTAGGGTACAGGTCAGTTGGAAAAACTGGCAGATACCAGATGGCAGCTCTGGGTGTCCTTTGAGTTGGAATCACTCCAGGATGGTGGTGGTGGGGTCCCCACTGTTGACAGGGGCTGAGGCCTCAGGGGCTGCGGGCTGCCGGGGGCCAGGGGCCTGCTGCCGTCTCTGCTGGAAGTAGGGGCGGTTTCGTGGGCGCTGGGGCTCAGGCCGGGAACCATCAGCGGGACCTTGGCTGGGCTTGGTCTCACAGTCCCCAACTTCTGTGGTAGGCTGCTGGGGTGGCCTGGGGCGGAAAGGCCTTCGGTACCTGGGCTGGAATCTGGGCGGGGGGACCCGCTCATCTCTCTGCTGTTGGTGCCCCTCCAATGGGGCTCTTTGGGTTCTACCGGGTCAGTGCCCTCTATAGGCTGCTGCTGGTTGGGAGGCCTGGGGCCTCGCACAAACCGCCGTCGGTAGAAGGGTGGGGGGCGCCGTCGTCTGGGCCGCTGCCCAGAGTCTTCAGCCCGCTCCCCTTCACTGCCAGGTCCTGTCCCCCGCGAGGGGATCTCTGCCACCATGGGTGGTGGGGCAACTGAGGGAGGCCGGGGGATGAATCGGCGGAACCTAAGTCGGTTGGGGGCATAACGGCTGCCCTTCACAGGCACCCCCCGGGGCCCAGTTACATTAGCGGCTTCTGCGCCCTTCTCTCCTTCTACGACATCAAATTCCACAGTCTCCCCATCTCCAACGCTGCGCAGAAACTTCCTGGGGTTGTTTCTTTTAATAGCTGTCTGTTGAACAAAGACATCTTCCTTGGTCTCATTCCTGTTGATGAATCCGTAACCATTCCGGACGCTGAACCATTTGACAGTGCCCAGGACTTGGATTGCCAGCACCGGCTTGTCCGCCTGACTCCGGGCGGGGGGGGCGGGGGTTCCCGAGGCTGCGGTCGCCGGGTTGCCAGGGGTGCGGGGGCCGGGCGCTGAGGGGGTCCCAGCAGCGGGGCCCGAGGCGGCTCCGCCCCCGCCGCCCGCCGCGCCGCCTGCTTTCTGCGGCTCCCCTGCGGGCACCGGTACCGCCACCTCTACCACTCCTGCCGCCGTCGCCGTCGCCGCGGGGACCGCTGTAGCCACCGCTGCCGCCTCCACCTCGCACATCCTGCCGGGTCCAGGACCGGCCCCCGCCGCCGCCACCGCCCCAGCCCCTCCACCCGGCTCGCGAACCCGCCGTCCAGCTCGGTCCTCGCGCCCTGAGCCTCGCCCGCACGCCGGCAGCGGGCCCGGAGCCGAGGCCAATGCGAAACCCTCAACTTAACTTAAAACTCACAATTTATAAAAAACTAACTCAAGTGGATTATAGATTTAAATGTAAAACTATAAAAACTTTTAGAAAAAAATTAGAAGAGAAAATGCTTGGGGCTTGGGACTTGGGACCTAGAGCAAGATGAAGACTTTTCCTAATCTATAAAAGAAAAAAAGTAGATAAATTGAACTTTGCCAAAAAAAAAAGTTAATATGTAAATAATGGAAAGGCTGAAGATTGGGTGAAAATATTTGCAAGCCACATATCTGACAAATAATTTACATCTAGAATATAACTCAGAACTCTGAAAACTCTGCAGTAGTACAACAGAAAAATCAAAAATGGGCAAAAGACATGAATAGACTTTCCACTAAACATGCAATATGTGTAACAAATAAGCATACAAAAAATATATTGAACACACTAGCTAGTAGAGCAATGCAAATTAAATCAAAATGAGATATTATGACACACTTATCAGAATGGTTAAAATGTAAGCATAAACAAATAAATAATAATACCAAATGCTAGCAAGAATGCAGAGAAACTGGATCTCTCATACGTTGCAAGTAAGAATGTAAAATGGCAGAAGCATTAACAAATTATTGGGTAATTATCTTAAAACCAAACATATTGTTACCATATATTCCAGAAATTGCAGTCTTGGATATTTATCTCAGAGAAATAACAACCTATATTAACACCAAAATTTATAAACAAATGTTCATAGAAGCTTTATATATAGTAGCCAAAAACTGGACACAACTCTGTCCTTCAATAGATGAATGGCTAAATAAACTGTGATATGCACATTCCATGGAATATTAGTCAGCAACAAAAAGAAACGAAGTATTTATACATGTAACAACTTGAGTCCATCTCAGAGGCACTGTCTTTAATAAAAAATCCCAATCTCAAAAGGTTATACACTGTATGATTCACTTTACATAACATTTTTAAAATGGCAGTGCTGTGGAGAATAAGAACACATTAGTGATTCCTAAAGGATAAAGTGGGGAGGCAAGGTAGAACTGTCAGGCCTCTGAGCCCAAGCTAAGCCATCATATCCCCTGTGACCTGCACATACACATCCAGATAGCCAGTTCCTGCCTTAACTGATGACATTCCACCACAAAAGAAGTGAAAATGGCCAGTCTCTGCCTTAACTGACGACATTACGTTGTGATATTCCTTCTCCTGGCTCATCCTGGCTCAAAAGCTCCCCTGCTGAGCACCTTGTGACCCCTGCCCCTTCCCGCCAGAGAACAACCCCCTTTGACTGTAATTTCCCACTACCTACCCAAATCCTATAAAATGGCCCCACTCCTCTCTCCCTTCACTGACTCTCTTTTCGGACTCAGCCGGCCTGCACCCAGGTGAAATAAACAGCCTTGTTGCTCACACAAAGCCTGTTTGGTGGTCTCTTCACATGGACATGAGTGAAAAGAACTATAAAATCAAAAGGAAATTTCTTTGTAGTGAGGAAACAGTTCTGTCTTGATTGTGGTGGTCATTACATACATCTCTGCACACACACACACACACACACACAAACACACACACATACACATAAAAACTTGTGAAAACAGTCTGAAGTCTAGTTCACAGTATATACCGGTGTCAGTTTCCTAGTTTTCGTATACATTACAGTTATATAAACCGTTACCACTGGGGGAAGTTTAGTAAGGATGTATAATTCTCAGGACTATTTTTGTAAATTACACTAAATTATAATTATTTCAAACTAAACATAAAAATATAAATAATTTAAAAAGAGCAGAAATTAATGAATTTTAAAAATAATGTTTAATTTGAAGAAACAAGTAAAATAGCCAAATGTCTGACAAATACGATGATTAAATAGATAATATGTGGGAATAAAAGAGGCAACTACAAGTAGATTTAACAATACATAAGTAAAACACTTTTAAAAATATGCCCTACGTATAAAAATTTTTTGAAATACTTAATTCTTTGCAAATATAAATTAAAATATTGTGAAAAGAAAGTGTGAAAAAATAACCATTACAAAATTTGAATCGGTTCTGAAAAGCTACATGCCAAAAATCATCCCTGCCAAACAACTCAGAAGGAAATTTTACAAACATCAAAGAATGAAAATGCACCTATATTCCATACATGTACATGTTACATATTAATAGATTAGGTCACGAGGCAATATGTCTAATTCTGTCGCTGGGCTAGAGAATTCTTGAGAAACCCAAGCAGAAGAGGACACATGCAACAGAAATAACTTAGTGCAAACTCAGTTATGGATGGAGAGGCACAAATCATAAATAAAGTTAGACAAAATCGTGTACATGCAAAATTGAAATTCATGAGAAAGATGAGTTTTCTCAGCACACTAAGAATTACTTGTAAATTAGAATATCAATTGATGCAATGTACTACATTAAAGCACTAAAGGAGAAAAACATATCAAGAGATGCAAAAAGCAAATCCATTAGATTTCCTATTAGCAGATATTAAGTATGTGAGAAATTTTAAAACATTTTTAGCAATTTTGGTATAGCAAAGAACATCCTTATTTAGAGAGAGTACACAAATATGTCATAAATACATTTATCATTGGCAAATATTAGAAAGACCATTTAAATTCAAGAAAACAATAAAGAATTTTCTGGTACTGGGAATAACAACTAGTGGAGGAAGAAGAACATATATAAATTAAGAAGAAAGCAATCTCTTTCACAGATGATGTAACTATAAACAAATAAAATCCTGTAGGAAGCTATAAAATATAAGATTTCATTAAATAACTTAGCAAGCTTTTGGATGTAACATCAACTTTGAGAAATCAGTTATATTTTATATACTAGTTATAAACAGTAAATATGCAGTGTATCTCTTTTCAAGGTCCCATTCATAAAGATAAAAGTATGATGTACATAGAAATAAATTGAACTAAATATGCATAAGACCTTCATGGACAAAATTATAATATTTTTGAAAAATCTATTTGAAATGTCCTACAGTGAAAGATATTTGAAGTTTATGAATGGAAAGATACAAACATCCAAAAGCATATTTATAAATTCAATGTAATTCCCAAAGAATTTCAAAATTTCACCAATGTTTATAGAGCATGAGACTTTTATTTCATCTAAGAGAGAATAATTACCAGTACCTGTTATACATGTTAGTCATATGAGAGGAGAAAATTACCAATCTACATTCTATAAATAGTCTGAGAAAAAATAAACATTAAACAATTATAGGAAAAAAATGTAGGAGATTATGTAACATGTTTTTGGTAAAGAAAAAGTCTTTAAATAAAACAAGACTGAGCAACATGTAAAAGAAGAGTTTGAAAAACTTAATAAAAATAATATAAAGTGTTGTTTATCAAAAGCTATAATAAGAACTGTAGAAAAACAAATTATAGTTATGAAAATGGTGTATACTAGCAATATGAATGGAAAAGGATTAATATTTGTTTGGAATATTTCAAAATTTTGTCTTTATTTTGGGGATCCTGAAAGGGGATTTAAAAAAAAAATTTATTATCTTCTATCACTCTCTAAGATTTTTTTATCTTTAATCTCTCTCTAAGAATTAGAAGAGTATAGACAGGCAGGCTTAACTTTATTTGCATAAAAGGGGAGAGGTAGTAATGGCATTTGCTCCAATGCAAAGTAAACCAAAATCATTTGGCATGGTAACTTGCGTTCTGAGATTCTATGTCCTTCCCAAACATACCACTCCACTTCTTTAAAGGGTTTATTATGTGCCCTAACCTATAGGCCAAAGCAAATGCTGTGCAAGCAGGATTGTATGTGGGGAGTGTTCCTTCCACAAACAATTCTTAACTCATCTCTTCAATCTTTGCCCCACTTAAGATTTCTGCTCTCTGCAGTTGTCATATACAAGGCTGCCTTTTTGTTACCTCTAATTGACTTTATCCATTAAAATGATAACTCACATTTTCAGTTCAGAAATAAATCTAAATCTTTGGGCTGTTGAAATCTTCAACTCTATGTCACGCGTGTCCATGTGAAGAGACCACCAAACAGGCTTTGTGTGAGCAATAAAGCTTTTTAGTCACCTGGTTGCAGGCGGGCTGAGTCCGAAAAGACAGTCAGCAAAGGGAGTTAGGGGTGGGGCAGTTTTATAGGATTTAAGTAGGTAGTAGAAAATTACAGTTAAAGGGGGTTATTTTCTGGTGGGCAGGGGTGAGGGTCACAAGGTGCTCAGTCGGGGAGCTTCTGAGCCAGGAGAAGGAATTTCACAAGGTAATGTTGTAAGTTAAGACACGAACCAGCCATTTTCACTTCTTTTGTGATTCTTCACTTGCTTCAGGCCATCTGGATGTATTCCTGCAGGTCACAGGGGATATGATGGCTTAGCTTGGCCTCAGAGGCCTGAAACTCTAGTTTTCAAGGTTTTTTTGTTATTATTAGTTTATTCTACCATATGGAATTTATTCAAAGTGCAATACACTTGAAAGTGAGAGGAATATGAATATATATATCTTGGTTTTCATTTTTAATCAGAACAGTTGTATTTTTTAAGTTAAAACATTGTTTTTTAATTTAAATATTTATTTAAATGAATATTTCTTCAATAGAAAGAGTGCTAGAATGTAAACAAAGTAACTTAGCCCCAATAATTGTAAATATAACCAATAGTTTTAAGCACTTAATATTTGCCAGATGTGTTGGTTAATACACCTTATGAATATCTTAATTAGTCACCACAACAATCATGTGGGTTGTGAATAATTCTGCTAATTTTTTGAAAGAAGAACTAAGGAAGTTTACTTACCATCTCACAGTTGATAAATATAGTAAATGAGCTAAGCTTAGTCTGACTCTAAAGACTGTTTTCTTACCTGTGCAACAAATTTCTTATCTGGGGATTTTTAACCTAGCATTTAGAAATTTCTTTTAGAGTGTTTCTAGCAATAATAATATATGTTTTCAAATACAAAAGCAGGCAACATATAAAAAAGGAAAAATGAAATGACTGAAGATGGAGAATCTGAATAGGCTAGGTGAGTTAGGGAGTGGAAGGGCAACCAGCATTATGGTGAGTTAAGAAGAACACCATGGATTTCTCTTTCCTAAGACAATTATAGAAAAGTTCTCTATTAGTAAAATTGAAGACTACATGTAAAAAATAATTACAGTAAAATACAATAAAATCACAGACACAAGGATTCCTTGATCTCTTGATCCATGTTTAACAGTGCTTATTACTACCTTTGTTAATTTCTTCACACTGACTAAGAAGGTGACAGTCTTCATAAAACTTGAATAGTCAGTAGATTTCTGTATTCACAGGAGAAATTGTATACCTAGCACTAGTCTGAGCTGCTTTGCATGCACCACTGATGCTCAATGTAATGTTGCTATTAAATCCAGGTGCTTTTTTCCACTTGTAAAATCATATTAAAGAAAGGATAATGTACAACATTTGTCATGTCATTTTACTTGATAAATCATAAGGGGTTCTCCTAAATAATCAAAGGCACTAAATAAGCTAAAAACATAAATGCCATTAAAAGAAAAAAAGTGAAATTCTCCCATGGTTTAACAGTTCAATTAAAATGGATATGCTTCATCAACACCTGCAGTTTGCAAGATGAGTAGATTAGGGAACATCATCCATGAAGTAATGGAGAAAAAAAGTCAAGATAGCAGTATCAGCATAAAGAGTTTAGAGATAAATTCTAATATTTTAAATGTTCAAGCTTAACTTACAGCCAGCCCTCTTCATTAACAGACTTCAGGGTATAATTTCAGTGATAAAAAATAATTATTTAATGCCTAGCAAGTGATGTTTATTGAAAGAAATGTTATTTAACAAGTCCATATATACAAATACCTCTCTTTGTTCACTAAAAGTAAATATGTAAATGTATAAATTACAATACAAAGCTCAAATTATATATAGACATATGAACAAAATTATATTTAAGCACAAAATCTAGAGATCCTAACCTATGCTTGAGGAAACCTTAGGTCCTTTACAAGTAATTTTCTGGATTGCAAAAAAGCATGGAATTTTGTGAATTGTATTCAGTTGAGTTCAAGTCTACAAATATTTCAGAGACCCTGCAGGAGAAAAGGAAGTATTATAAATTGTTTTGAGGTACATACACTTCATGAAAGCCAGAGAAACAAATTATTTTAAATAAAACGTGACATTTTAAGATGTTAATATATAAAGATATTCACATATGAGATTATGAGGGGTGACAGGAAAAGAGATAGAGAGCTGGGTGTAGGAGAGTTATGGAGCAGTGTGAAAGTCACAGAGGTATGAATGAGTGACTGACATGGTTTGGCTGTGTCCCCGCCCAAATCTCATCTTGAATTGTCATAACCCTCACGTGTCATGGGAGGGACCCGGTGGAGGTAACTGAATCATGGAGATGGTTACTGTCATGCTGTTCTTGTGATAGTAAATGAGTTCTCATAAGATCCGATGGTTTTATAAGGGGCTTTCCCCCTTTTCTCAGCACTTCCAATTCCTGCTATCATGTGAAGAAGGACATATTTACTTCCCTTTTTGCCATGATTGTAAGTTTCCTATGACTTCCCCAGCCACGTGGAACTGTGAGTCAATTAAACCTCTTTTCTTTATAAATTATCCAGTCTCAGGTATGTCTTTATTAGTAGCATGAAAACAGTCTAATATGGTGACTCTTTCCACCCTTATTCTTAAACAGTTAATATTGTGAACATCTTGGGCAAGTCCATAGAGGATAACTCTACAAAATTTGGATTTATTCCATGACAATTAAAGACTGTGCATGTTAAGCAGAAAAGTGAAATAGTTGACTGTTTTTCAGAAGTTGATAAAGAATGGCATAGTGCAGTGGAGGCTACTTCAGGAAGTCAAAACTGACGAAGACTTCATACATTGTCAGAAGCAGGGCCTAAAGAGGAGAGGCAAAATTTTACAGATTTTTTTAATACAATTCATGTAGTCTTGTGAAGAGATAGATTGATGTGATGAGTGGAGAAAGCCAGAGAAAAAAAGTGAAATATATTTTCGTGTTTATAGCTTGGTCTCAGTATTATAGCTGAATAGCATAATTCAAAACATGGTATTGACAGGTAGTATAAATAGGAGGCTGGGGCTGAGGATTTTACAAGACCTAAAATGCATACCTTTTGAGTATTTTTTAATGTTTGAAATACTTATGAGACATATAAGTGGAAATATCCTGTAGACAACTATAATTCTGCAAATAAATGACAGGGAGAAAAGTTATAGAATCATCACCATTTAGACATTAGTAGAAGCTGTAGGAATATTCGCAATCCACCAGGAAGAAATCATGGATCAGAAAGAAGAGGTCTTTTTTATTGTTGAAGGCGTATAAATAAACACTCTTAGGAAATCAGTTTAAATTTGTTGGAGGATTTAAATTCTCATGATTAATATGAGTCATGATCAATATCAGTGTTTTTCTTCCTACATTATAAGGTGGAAAATCATTTTTTTTCACTTTAAAAGAAGTGTTTTCCCTCAAGACTAAATCTACCAGAAATGAGGAAAAGAAAGCAGCAAAACTATTTGTCATTTATTGTATTTTGGGGGCCAGAGTTTTTTTTAAAAGCTGATTATACGGTTACCGTTATCTGAGAAGCAAAAGATAGAAGCTCACCATTAGTAACTCAGGGTGAAATTAAAGCCCAACACAGAACTGATGGGGAATGAAAGTAGTTTGTACAGAAAACTTAAAAGGTTAACTCTCCAGACAACAGTCCCTTTGCTTTGGCTCTCTCGTAGTTTCAGAATAGAAAAGTAAATGGCAAAAGAGAAATCTCCTAGGTGTATGTCATGTCATCTCATAGAGATGTGTAAAAGGTGAAAATGCCGCTAGCTTTCAGAATGACATTTCAACTATTTGCTTCTCTGAGAAATTAACTGTATCCAGCTTCTTGCTCATTTTCCACTTCCCCAGTCCCCTTCCCCTCAATTCCCCAGTTGTCTGTGCTTCTAAACAGGGCATGTCTTTTGACTTGTAAACATTGATTTAGATCCTGCTTAATTTCATAATCTTTTCAGGCCACTACTGTTCACTTAGACAATATCCCCTTAGCTTGGATTTAGCCATGGACCATTGATCATTTACTTGGTTTCTCTTGGAGTTCAATGTAGTCATTCTGGTTTAGTTCAAAAGGACATTGTGTTTGGGTAAGAGAACGTATTTTGTTATACCCTTGCTTGTTACTACTCTCTCTACCAGTTCTGCTCTTCCTTTCTCCCTTGCATCAAGTGTAAGGCTATGTCATTAAGCCCAACACTTTCCACAGCATCACCCTTCCTCTACCATTGTAAGTACACATGTACACTTAGCCATCACTCTCTCCCATGTGCTACAACACTAGGCACATGCTGCTATTGCAGCACTCTCCATATTTGGGAGTTCCTTTGAGACAATAACCATCTGGGTTAATGTTCATCCATCCTACTTGATATCTACTATAGTTCTTAACACCCAATAACACACAGTTGGCAAACAATCTGTTAATTGTTGTCATATTGCAAGATATAAATGCTGTATCTTTAGTCACATCAATTTTCATATTTTGAGTCTAGATTCCTGATGTCACAGGAGATGTTCTTATAAATCCTAAAAATATGAAAAGGAGAGGGAACCCCAAAGATAGATAACCAGTCTTTTGAGATACAACGAACAATAAAACAAATATGGAAAATGCAAATTTTTACAGCCCTCATAGCAAATGTCCAGCTCTAGGACGGGTAGAGTCACGAGCAGGTAGGTAGACACATATTCATGTGTTATACCCTTTGCTCAGAGACTCTGAGCACTTTTTCAAAGCCATTTTTTACGTAATAAAATAACTGATATTGGCACACCTGATCTCAGCATACAAGTCATGAAATCACTATCAGAAAAATAGGTTTCCATTTCCATATTTTATTTTTTAATTGTACATTGACAAATTACAGTTGTATATATTTATAGGTTACACAGAGATGTTATGCTTTTTAAATATAATGTGAAATAAATCAAACATTCAAATATTCATCACAAGTATTTAACATTTTTTGTAATAGGAGTATTTCAGACGTACTCTGTTAGTGATTTTGAAATGTATAGAAATCAATTATTAGCTATAGTTATCATGATGTATAATAGATATCCAAAAAAATTTAAATTTATTTCTCCTGTCTAACCTAAGCCCTGTACTCTTTGACTATCATCTCACCATTACCCTCACTCCTTAGCCTTTGGCAACCACCAATCTACTCTCTGCTTCTATGAGTTTAATTGTTTTAGATTTCATACATACAACAAAGGAAATAATTAACAACAAAAGAAATAATTAAGAGTGAACAGACAATCTTAGATTGAGTAAAATATTGCAATGCATATATCTGATAAGGAATTTAATAACAAAAATATATAAAAATCTCAAATAACTTCATAGAGAGTAAAAAAAAAAAAATCCAGTTAAGAAATGGGAAAACAACTTGAATAAACATTTCTCAAAAGAACACATATGGATGGATAACAGATACATGAAGAAATTCTCAAAATCACTAACCATTAGGAAGATGTGATGTGCATTAAAACTGCAATGTGATATCAGCTCACTTCTCTCAGAGTGACTGTAAAAGGCAAAAGATAAACATTGGTAAGGGTGTAGAGTAAAGGGAGCCTGAGATGGAGCAGGGACCTTGTCTTCGGGGCCTGTGGGCTTCCACCAAACTTGAAAGTGAAGGAAAATTTTGAGTTCTTTCAAGGGAAATTGCTGTCAACTAGCTATCCCTGAAAAGTAAATAAGCAACTTGATAAACAAGAATGTAATAGTAGCCTAAAACAATAGTGAAGGAAGCTAGAATTGTGAGATGTTTGGCTCCCCATAGAAACTAAAGATAACATTTTACCATTCCTCTCTGAGTTGTTTTTCATAAACCTGGACCCCCACCAAGCAGTCCACCAGCATGTAGACCTCAGGTAAGAGGTAACTGAAGACCAAACTCTGATCACCACTGTTCTAAATTTCCTCCTCCAGGGCCTGGAGAAAGTCATGGCCATGAGCCAAAACATGTCTGCTGACCTTAAATTTTCAAACAAAGCTTATCTTCCTTAACCAATTGCCAATGAGGAAATCTTTGAATCTACCTATGGTCTGTAAGCTCCTGCTTCAAGACATCCCAGTCTTTCAGGACAAAAACAATAGCCTGTATGTATTGATTTATAATTTTTCCTGCAACTCTGCTTTCCTGAAATTTACACCAGCCTTTAAAAACCCTTACCTGTTAGCCCATTGGAAAGATTGAGACTTAAGTGTGAGCTGCCTGATCGTCCTTACTTGGTGCCCTGCAAATAAATGCTTTCCTTTCTTCCTCCAGAAACCTCGGTGTGGATATCTGGTCTCAGTGCACCAGGTAGTGGACCTGAGTAAAGTTCTATAACAAATCCATGCACACTGATGGTAGAAATGTAAATCAGTAAAACCATCATGAAAGACAGTATGAAGGTGCCTCAGAAAACTAAAAATAGAATTACTGTATGATTCAGAAACTCCACTTCTGAGTATATACCCAATAGATTTATAATCAGCATGTCAGAGAGGTATGGGCACTTCCATTTTCACGGCAGCACTATTCACAATAGCCAAGATACGGAATCAACCAAAATGTCTATCGATGGATGAATGGGTAAAATGTGATACATATACACAGTGGAATACCATTATGCCTTAAAAAAAAGAAAATTCTGTCCTTTGCAAAAACATGGATGGAATTAGAAAACATTTTACTAATTGAAATAAGCCAAACATAGGAAGACAAAGAGTCCATTTATATCATGTTTTCTATGGGTCTCATTTTCACCCATAATTCCTTTGCACTAGTGAAGTAACTTTGATTTGTTAGCTTAGTTTAGTTTATCAGGTTTTTTAATCAATTATGTTTATCTACAAATCTATACAAGTATTTAAGTATGAAGAGTTAATATTTGGATGCTTTCCATATTGCTTCATAAATTGACTATATATGTATTTATCAACATTTATCAGTTCCATTTAAAAATAAAGAACGGGGCCGGGCGCGGTGGCTCACGCTTGTAATCCCAGCACTTTGGGAGGCCGAGGTGGGCGGATCACAAGGTCAGGAGATCGAGACCACGGTGAAACCCCGTCTCTACTAAAAATACAAAAAAAAATTAGCCGGGCGTGGTGGCGGGCGCCTGTAGTCCCAGCTACTCGGAGAGGCTGAGGCAGGAGAATGGCGTGAACCCAGGAGGCGGAGCTTGCAGTGAGCCGAGATTGTGCCACTGCACTCCAGCCTGGGTGACAGAGCGAGACTCCGTCTCAAAAAAAAAAAAAAAATAAAAAAAAAAATAAAGAACGGTTTGGCTATCCAAGTCCATTGCCAATGACATATACACAAACACACACACACACACACACACACACACATATATATATACACACACATATATATATATTAATGCTATCTATTAAGACTTTCTAACCCCCTTCACTCCTTCATTATCATGAATTTAATTCTGTCTTCCATGCCCCATCAACATGTCAAAAAAATCTATAGTTCTTTTATTTTCAGATTACTGTTGTTCAAATGCTGTATAGGTTAATTTTTTATGGATAATGATATCGATATTTGTCTTAGCTTTAGCTGTCATAGCAAAATACCATAGACTGGGTGGACTAAACAATAGACATGTAGTTTTTCACAGTTTTAGCGGCTAGCAGTCCAAAATTAGGCTGCAAGTTTGGTTTATAGTGAGGGCCCTCTTCCTGGTTTGTAAATGGCTGCCTTGCTGAGTCTTCTTGAGAAAGAGGGTGATCTCTCTGGTGTCTCTTGTTATAAGGGCACTAATTTTGTCATGGTAGTCCCACCCTCATGATCTCATCTAAACCTAATTTCCAAAGGTGTCATTTCCAAATACCATTACACTGGGGGCTAGGACTTCAATATTTATATTTGGGAGAGACAAAAACATTTAGTCTATAACAATATTTACAATCAGTTTTACAGTATGTTACATAAATTTAGGCTTATTGCTATTTTAATTAATTCTACTTCCAGAAATCATTGCTACATTTGCTTATAGTATGGCCTTGCCAATGTGAACAAATAAGATTGACTTATCCTTTGGCTTTTTCTTATTTATCTTCCAGAGATTCCTTTCCATAAGTTCTATGAGTGCTATTTATGAGTCATTATTTGAGAATATTTCCTGGTTGCCATCCATATGGACAACAATTTAATTTGGTTTGGTGTAAGATTCTTCAAACATACATCTTCCCTAAATGTGTTCATTTATTCATTGTCTCTTGGCTTGTACTGTTGCAAAAAAAAAAAAAAAAAAAAAAAACTTAATCTAATCCGATTTATGTGTGAAATTTAACCTTCATTTTCTTTTTTGTTTTTTTTTTTTTTTGAGGCGGAGTCTCGCTCTGTCACCCAGGCTGGAGTGCAGTGGCGCAATCTCGGCTCACTGCAAGCTCTGCCTCCCAGGTTCACGCCATTCTCCTGCCGCAGCCTCTCCGAGTAGCTGGGACTACAGGCGCCCGCCACCAAGCCCTGCTAATTTTTTGTATTTTTAGTAGAGACGGGGTTTCACCGTGGTCTCGATCTCCTGACCTCGTGATCCGCCCACCTCGGCCTCCCAAAGTGCTGGGATTACAAGAGTGAGCCACTACGCCCGGCCTTAACCTTCATTTTCAACTGTCTCAGTATACTTAGGACTATAATTTGTTCTTCCAGCGCTAACAGTAACGAAAACAACAACAAAACCAAACCAAACCATCTTTCTTGGTTAGAACCTACTTTAAGCCATTTGTCTGAAATATCATTAATACTTGCGTTTATAACAGCCTGGTGGGTTTATCTTGCCCAATGTCCAGAAAAGTCAATGCACTGAGAACAGCAGATATTTCAGCAAAGAAAGAGTTTAATGATCAGAGGCCAAGCCAAGGGGTAGGACGAGACTCGCTTCTCAAACCTGCCTCCTCTAGAGCTAAGAGGGTAGGGTTTTTAATTTGGAGGGGAGGGGGCAGGGAATGGGTAGTGCTGGTTGGTTGGGGATGAAATTATAACAAAGTCCAAACTGTCTTTGTGCACTGGGTCAGTCAGTTTCTGGGTGGGAGTCAGAGGACTAGTTGAGCCAGTTTTCTGGTATAAGTCATGGGTCTAGGTGGCATCAGCTCATCTGCCCAAATGCAGAAGTCTGAAAAATGTCTCAAAGAGCAGTCTTAGCTTTTGACAATAGTTATAAGAGCAATTGGAGAAGTTATAAATCTAAAGGCCTCTGGCTTCATGACACACGAGCAGTAGAGGATTACAGAAAAGCAATAGGGAACAGTGGCTGGTTATTGTTTAACTATGTAAAAATTTAGCAGAATTCAGGCCGCTCCCATAATCCTAACCTTGTGGGGTTTCATTAGTCTTACAAAGGTAATCTCGGTCCCAGACCAAGGAATAGGCTAGTTTTGGGAAGAACATGTTACCACCTTTGTTTTAAATGTAACAACGGCAGTTAGCTTGTGAAGTTAGAAGACCTAAGATGGAGTCACCTATGTCAGATTTCTGTCACTGTTATAATTTTTGCAAAAGTGGTTTCACGATGTTAATACGTAAATTTTACTTCATGTCAAAAAATGATTTCTTGTGTTCTGTGACACAGTGGCTAGGCTTTATCACTTCCTAACCATGTAACCTTCAGAAGATACCTCACCATCCACCTAACCCCTTTAAACCTCACATGCAAAATTAAGATTTTAACATTTGTTCTCCAAAGGTTTGCTTTTAAAAGCAAATAAACACTATGCAATGCTGCTTCCATATAACCTTTGACATATAGCATTGGCTTCTCATGAATTGAGCTGTTATCATTCCTGTAAATTGCTGACTTCCAGTGATTATAGAAAGGTGGGCCAAGTGCTTCAGTAGTCTGATTACTGGAACAGAAACAAATAGTTTTATGGGGCAGAACCTCATGATTCTGAGTTCAGACATAGACAACTGAGTAGGAGAGATACATCTTAATGTTAAACATTTGATGGTGTTTAAATTAAGGCTCAAAAATACCAATATGCAGGTAGGTAATATGTTCAAATTAACTTATAAATGCTTCACAGTTAGCAGGAAATTTTCCTCAATTAAAATTGGAATTAATACTTTGTGGTATCAACCTAAATTAATCAAAAGGATCAGATTCCGGTAGAAAGAATATTTGTTCAAGTGCCAAACTTGAGGATGGCTGCCTGGAAACTACAGATTTTAAAGAATGGAAATGAATGTTTTGAAGTATAGAAAGTATAGAAGTTTGGGATCACTTATATAAACAAAGTTTCAAGAAGCTTGACAGAATTTCACCATTGTTCTATGTAAAGCTTAATGCATAGTTTTAAAAAATCTGATTAGGTGAGTTTTTTTTGTTTTTTTTTTTGTTTTTTTTTCCGGAGAGGTAGAGTTAACATGACACACTGAAGATGTCGCAGTCATTGTGTCTTTTGTGACATCTGGTCTGAGTTAGGTATAGAGGCAATCTGCAACAAAGATCAGTGATTATAAATGGGAATAGGGGGAGGGGGTCTTGTCTCTGATCTCTCCTAGTCTCTTACAGAAGAAGAATAATGAGGAAGAGAGTTAATTTATAATCTAACAAGCAGAAGTTGCACACATTCCATATGACTCAATCTCCAGGGCTTAACTTCCTACTTGGCATCATAAATTTAGATCATTTTCACGTTTGTTCTTTTCTTTTACATTATTTTTTTCTTTTTTGTATTTGTTTTTATTTTAAAAATTAGACTAGGTGCTAGGTTGAATGAGAAGCTCTTACTCTGATTTCAGTACTTGGGGCCTGACATCTTGTTTCTTCCTCTATTAAGGCTACTAGGGCTCATTCTTCCCTTTCTGTTTTGTTTTTCATTTCTTAGTGCTTGAATTCACCTCAGTTATTTTAAGTCACCCTTCATTGTTGGAAGATAAGAAAAAATCATTTCCTATTTTTAAATGTGGTTATTCATTTCTTAAACTAGGTTAATCATTATTATTCTTTTATTTTTAGACATAATTTTCTAAAAAAACAGCAGGGGTATTAAGGTTTTTCTAATTTATTATTAATTCTGTAGTTAACACTCAAAGCAGACTATGTCATAGATATACTAAGATTATACTACGTGAGCAAATAATGAATGTATTAATGTATTGCTGTTAATATTCTTATTTTAAAAAGTTCATTATAGTTATACCTTAAGCTGATTGAGAGCAAGAATCTTCATGTTAACGGCTCTGTTTCTGGTGCTTAGCACAGTGCCTCACGCAGAGTAGGCTCAACTTGTTACTTTCGAATAATTTAAAGAAAAAGTGGGCAAATGTCTGTTACAATTATCAATAACCTGGGTAATTTTATTCAATTGGCTGCATGATTTTAAAAGGCGAATCCCTTTTTATAGTTTCTTCTATGTTTGGATCCTGACATTATTAATCAATGCCTAGTATGGTGCTAATCAGAAGTCATACATTTACTGACAACAATCCGGTGACCAAATACTGTTCTTCTAGTCATTTCTGGCAAGTGAAGTACATGAGGCTAAATATGCAAACAAAATAGAGAAGCTAAAAGTATCCAAACTATATTTGCCTCACACCAAATTAATACATTCGTATTTTGTGATTATTTATGTTTCCACCGTGAGGCCTAGTTATCCAGAAGCTCTCCTTGCAAAAATTGCACCGAGACTCAGAATAGAATTTAAAAGATTCCCCTCAGAGATCTCATGGAACTCTACACTGGATTTTTTTTGTTTCCTCTCGAAGCTCTTTCAGTTCTATTTTGCCAGATTCAATTCCGTGTATTATCTATGCCTACCACCTTAATATAGAGGCCAGTCCACAATTTCCTTTCAGTGTGAATTTAATCATGTCACAATATATACATATGTCAAAACATCATGTTTCACATCTTAAATATATACATTTTTGTTGGTAGACTCTAATTCAATAAAGCTGGGAAAAATAAATTAAATTATTTCAAGTACTATTTTGAGTGTCAGTTTAAAAAAAAAGGCCTGGGATTTCATCCGCAGTTCTTTATGCCAGAAACTCACCAAGCTTGGCCCCATTCCTATTCTGGGTTGGTAAGCATATCGTTCAGGACCTTGGTAAGCAGTTGTGCTGCCTCATCTTAATAACTAGCATACTTCACAGACACAATAAAGATGATCTGTGAATTTCTAGTAATTTTTCAAAAATTCTATGTTGCTTTTTTCTCTTTATATGAGTAATAGCAAGAGGAAGTTTCTCCTGGAGCTCGCTTGCTAGAAATAGAATGGCTTTCTAGTGAGAATAATTGATCCCTTTTTACAGAGAAAAAGTCCCTTTTTTCCTTCAGTCATGTCTTTGTTTTGTAGGATACAGGACTACCTTTGATCAAAATAAGCATACCATGAAAGTAAAATAGTACCTATGAGATTTGTGGAAATGAACTGTTAAAATGAACTGTTAAAAGTCTGTATAAATGTGAAGGAGTTTTCCCCAGAATAATTCTAAGAAGTTTTGAAAGATAACATTATTGTAGCATTCATCTTTAATTTCAGTGTATTTCAGTAAAAGGTTTTGGAATACTGCCTTAATAAACTTTGTCATAAATGAATTAAGAAATTTATGGCCAAAAGATATGGTTAACTTTTTGGCTATTATCATCTTCTCTATTAAATACCAATGGATAGAAGAAATCAATTTAAAATAGTCCTTACAACATAGAATGTAATAAATTATATGCATACCATTTAGAAAATAAATAGAAGGATTAAAAATCCACATTAAGCATATCCAAACAGATTTATTAGGATAGATAAGTGACTTTTTAAAAGACTAGTAGCAATGACAGTAAATCTTGAAAAATACATGCCTCTAAAACAACAAAGATAAAGTTAACTAATATCATATTCATTTATTCAATAAGTAATTATCTACTATGTGTAAGATATTCTTCAGGTGCTAGGTACACATCAAATCCAAGATCTCAGAGAGTGTGTAAGGCTAATAAATACATAAAGAAAAAAATAAAATTGTGTTATGTATGATTAAAACATAGATTAAAATAATAGTGTTTGGCTTACTTTAGAGAAGAACTTTCTGAACTTTCTGAAGAAGCGACAGTTGATCTGTAGTCTGCTTATCAGATACTATGCTAAGAAAAGAATCATATTTTCTGCATAAAAAGTGAGTGTCTGTGGAGCATAAAGTACATATTAGTCACTCTGGAGTTATAAAATTGCAACAGCGTCTCTTCTGTCCAGGAGCTTGAAATATAGTAGCAGAGACCTGGCATTTACACACAGGTCTAATATAAGCGAATTTACTTAAATAAGGTTACTCTAGTTTTCTCTCACTATGTTCCAACCCTATTATGAAAGTTCTCCATATTTTAACACTTTTAATCCCCCAAATGCATTATGAGGTAGACTTTACTATTATATATAAGCAAACTGAGACAGAAAGGACTAAGTTTCTCTTGTCAAAAACATAATAGTTTGCCAAATTTGGAATTAAATACAGCTTACATTCTTAATTTCTATGATAAGGAATGAATGTCATAACATAAATGCAATACTATAAAATCATAAAAAATAGGTTTCTGGATGAGATGATCTGAGAAGATGGCAAGGTGTATTTGTTCAAAGGTAAACTGATTATGTATTCAAGGAAACATGAAAGGAGTTATCTTTTAGAGGTGTTTCCAAGACAACAATGACAACAATCACATTGATATTAGATTGGCAACACAAGTGGCAATGGTAGCTTAGATCATAAAAGACCCTGTGGAGTCCACCTAGAAATTTCTCTCGGGACATTTGCTCTATATCCACAAAGTGTTAATATTATAATCATGCCTCTTCTTTAAAAAAATCTCCAAATAAAACTTCAAATGTATATATATTTGAAAATTGTTTAAAGAAATGGCCTGGTTATAATATTAACATACCCATATACACTAACATATGTTAGTGTATCTTATAATATTAACATACCCACGTGTTATGTGTAAGCATTAAAAAAGGAGAGGTATGGTTATTAAGCGAAAATAAAAGAAAATGTTAATGAGCCAATGTCTTATGGAGATACATTCATTCTGAAAAGCAATCAAGAAAATGGCATTTTAAAATGTAAGTCATGTTTCAATAACATTGACAAAGAAGAAAGAAAGGAAGGGCAAGAGAAGGAATAGAGGGATGGTCAGGAAAGAAGGAAGAAGGGAAAAAAAGACCTCCAGCATCTCAAAAATGTGGAAAGCAGCAATCTTCACATAGGGGAAATATCTAAAAACCTCTTAAAATTTCAAGTCCTTCAACAAAACAAGTTTGCTTTGATGAGGTAAAAACATATATAAATGTTTAATGAAATGATTTTAAAATGTATAGATGACTATCATAAAAACAATTAAAATGTAAATACACTTACTGATGTAAAAATACACTAAAAATGAATTGAGTTGAAAAATTATGTATACAGACTTCGTGTTTTGCCTGTAAATAGAAACATATTTTTGTCAGAGTCAGGTTTATTTGAAGCTAAGACTATTTTAAAATGTAATAAATGTCTGCTAATTCAACCTTTTCTATTTCAATTTAATATATAACACTATGCCACTTTTATTCTATTAATATAAGAAACATATCAACTTTAAAATTGCTGTAAGTTTGAATACATTTATTAAGGTATATCTGTTCTGTCTAGTTTAAATGAAATTATTTTTCATATTTTTAAGTGTATTCTCTACAATTTAGGCATGGTTGATTTTGATTTTTATAAAATTGATTTTTTTATTGCTTTTATTTCTTTTAAAAGTTTGCAAAAGAGAGTGATTTGTACAAATATATTGTTTAGCTCTCTGTTGTATTTTTAAATTAATATGTTTATACTGAGTTAATTATAGATTCATAGTCTGTTGTAATAAAATATCAGAGAGATCCTAGGAATGCTTTACCCATTTTTTTCCTGATAGTAACATCTTGCAAAACTGTAATACAATATCACAACCAGGATTTTGACATGGGTACAGTCGAGATATGAGATATTTCCATTCTTCGGAGGATCTTTTCTATTGAGCTTTTATAAGCATGCCCGTATCTCTCCCTTGATCTGTCCCTAACCCTTGGCCTGTCCCTATCCCTTGGCAGCCACTAATCTGTTATCAGTTTCTATAAATTTGCCATTTCAAAAATGTTATAAAAACAGACTATGCAGGGCTGGGCATGGTGGCTAACACCTGTAATCCCAGCACTTTGGAAGGCTGAGGAGGGTGGATCACTTGAAGTTGGGAGATCAAAACCAGCCTGACCAACATGGTGAAACCTTGTTTCTACTAAAAGCACAAAATTAGCTAGGCCTGGTGGTGGGCGCCTGTCATCCCAGTTACTTGAGAGGCTGAGGCATGAGAATAGCTTGAACCTAGGAGGCAGAGGTTGCCGTGAGCCGAGATCAAGCCACTGCATTCCAGCCTGGGCCACAGGGTGAAACTTCGTCTCAAAAAAAAAAAAATAATAATATATATATATATATATATATACACATATACATATATATACAAAATATAGACTATGCAATAGGTAAACTTTTGGGATTGGCTTCTTTCATTCAGCATGATTTAATGATAATTCATCTCAGCTTCACATATATTAATATTTTCTTTCATTTCATTCCTTAGCAGTATTCTATAGTATGAATGTATCATAGCTTGGTTTACTATACACATGTTGAAGGACATCAAATTACTTCTAATTTGGGGCTATAACAAAGTTTTTTCATTTAGAAACTGTTATATAAATGGAATCATGCAGTATATGACCCCTTGAGATCGGCTTTTTTTTTCACATGTTACTAGTTTGTTTTCTTGATCCCTGAGTAGTGTTCCATGGTACACATGAATCACGGTTTATTCAGCCATTGGCCATTTAAGGACAGGATTGTTGCTAGATTTTGGATACTATGAATATTAATACAACTGCTATGAACATTTATTTAGGTTTTGGTGTTAGGTTAGGTTGTCATTTCTCTAAGACAAAGGCCTGAAAGTGCAATTGCTGGGTCATATGGGAAGAGCATTTTGGTTTTATAAGTAATTGCCAAATAATTTTCAGAATGACTATATCATTTTATGTTCTCACCAGCAATGTATGAATGATTCAATTTCTCCACATTCCTGTCAGCATTTGATATTATCATGGTTTATTTTTAAATATTAGCCATTCTGACAGGTGTGCTAGAATAGCTCATTGAGATTTTAACCTGCTATTTTCTAGTGATTAATGAAGTTCAACATCTTTCTTGCTTATTTGCCATCTGGATATCCTGTTTGGTTACTATGTTCAATTCGTTTTTTCCCATTTTCTGATTGGATTGTTCATTTTTATCTGGTGAGGTTTTTGAGTTCTTTATATATTTTAGATAAAAATCTTTTGTTGAATAAGAGGTTTGCATTTATTTCTTTCCCAGACTGTAGCTTATCTCTTCACTTCTCTTAACACGGCCTTTCATGGAGCAAGGGTTTTTAATTTTGATAAAGTCCAATTTATCACTGTTTTTTCTTTTTATGCTTTGTGCTTTTGGTGTCAAGCCTAAGAAGTCTTTGCCTAACTGTGGTTACAAAGATTTTTTCCTACTTTTCACAAAAAGATCGTCTTATATTTTGCAAGATACATTTATTTATATTAACTTTTGCATAAGGCATTACGTTAAGGTCAAGACTTTTTTTTTTTTTTTTGCCTATGGATATCTTATCGCAGTAATACCATTTGTTTGAAAAGCTATGCTGGATGGATGTGGTGGTTTATGCCTGTAATCCCAAAACTTTTGGAAGCCAAGGTGGAAGGATTGCTTGAAGCCAAGATTTCAAGACCAACCTTGCCAACATAGTGAGACCCCATTTCTACAATAGTTTTTTAAAAAAATAAATTAATCAAGTGTGGTGGCATGAACCTATAGTCCCAGCTATTTAGGGACTGCAGTGAGAGGATCTCTTAGCCCAGGAGTTTAAGGCTGCAGTGAGCCATGATTGTGCCACTGTACTCCAGCCTGAATGAGAGAGTAAGATCCTATCTTCAAAAACAAACAAACAAACAAACAGAAAGTGATGCTTTCTGCATTGGATAGCTTTTGTGCCTTTGAGGGAGTCTAATGTTAGGTTCTCTAGTCTGTTCTATTGATTTATGACCTATTCTTCCACCAATACTACACTCATGATTATATAGCTATATGATAAGACAATATTATTCTTTTTCAAAATTGTTTCAGCTATTCTAGGGCCTGTGGCTTTCCATAAATATTTTAGAATGAGCTTGTCAAAGTGTAAAAATACGAAACAAAACAACAACAACAACAAAATTTGTTGGGATTTTCATAGGAATATCACTGAAACTGTGAATCAATTTGAAGAGAAATTACAAGAAATTTGAAGAGAAATTACAGCGTTATTATGTTGGCTCTTCCTATGTTGGCTCTTCCTATGGCTTTTCCTATTTCTTGGAAAAATTATAAATGGTATTGTGATTTTAATTTTGGTTTTGATATGTTCACTGTTACTATTTAGAAATGTGATTCGTTTGTCTGTGTGTGTCTATGCATGTGCTACTTTCATACGCTACAATCTTGCTTAACTCTCATATTAGTTCTACAAAACGTTTCTACTTTGCAAATTACTTGAAATTTTCTACATAGATAATTGTATCATCAACAAATAGAGACAGTTTTTCCTTCCTTTCCAATTGGTGACTTTTTCCTTCCTTTCCAATTTTTGCCTTTTATTTCTTTTTTAATTGATTCACTGGAGTTTTACGTTGAATGAGAGTGACGAGAATTGCCTTTTTTTTTGCCATGTTCTTCACTTAAAGTGGAAACACTAAATATTTCAACATTAAGTATATTACCTCTAGGTTTTTTTATATATCTTTATCAAGTTGAGATTTTTTTCTACTGAAAACTTACTAAGTTATTATTATTACTATAAATGGATGCTAGCTTTTCTCAAATGATTTTTCTGCATCAATTGATACAATCATGTGATTTGCCTTCTTAGCCTGCTGATATGTTGGATTACATTGATTTTTTTTAATATAGAACCAGTTTTGCAAACTTGTAATAAATCCCACTAAATCCAGTGTATCATTTTTTAAAAACATTGTACATAGGGTGGATGCGTTCCTTCTCTTCCTTTCAGGAACGTCCGACTCCGTCTATGGAGTCCTTTCACCACTGTACTTTCTCAATAAACTTGCTTTTACTTTGCACTGAATTCTTTCTTGTGTGAATTCCAAGAACCCACTTTTGGGGTCCAGATCAGGACCCCTTTCCTGTAACACTTTTACTTTAAATTACCTATGCTGTAAAATTTGAAATCAATTATTTGTAAGACATCATAGAGTTGGTTTGTGATTTTTCCCTCCACTCCACCAATGTCTGAGTTTAATTGGTATTTCTATACTATTTTCATTTAAGGATAATGCTATGTTGTTATAACTGAATGCTTACACTTAATACTATGATGTTATAACTTAAAACTGCTATTTTGTGCTTTTAATTTATTTTCACTGTGTGTTATTCCTCTGTATCTCTTTTATTACCATTAAAATGAAGTATTAACTCTTTGTCTTAATTTTGTTGCTGTAATGGAAGATCACAGAGTGGGTAATTTATGAACAATAGAAGTTTACTTGGCTTGCAGTTCCGGAGGCTAGGAAGTTCAAGAAAGTGGCACCAGTGTTTGGTGCCATCATCCATGGCACCAAATGCATCATCCCTTGATGAAGGTGGCAGAGCAAGAGAGTGTGAGAGAGAGGAAGGGGCCAAACTTATCCTTTTTATCAGGAATACACATCTGCAATAACTAAATCTCTTCTATGATAACAGCATTAGTCCATTCATGAGGGCAGAGCTCTCATGATCTAACCACCTGATAAAGTCCCACCTTTAAATACTATTACCCTGAGGATTAGATTCCCAACATACAAACTTAAGGGAACACATTCAAATCATAGCATTCTTTAATATTCTCTTAGTTATTAATCATTTGCTTACTCTGTTTTTAGTCTCATTTCTCTATTTTATTTCATATATTCTGTTGATAATACAAAATTACCATAAGCTTCTTTGTGTCCCATACCCTCATCTAATTTAGCAGATCTTGTCTTTACTAAAAATATCCTTCCCAACATTTTCATTTTGGCCACATTGTACTTACTCTTCAAGATTTAGCATTGTACTTTCTATTATAGAAAACAGGCTCTGCCTAATTTTCCCCAACCTTGAAACTTTGCCCCAAACCTTGCTTTTTCTTAACTAAGAATCACTTACCTAAATCTTTTATCTCATGTATTTCTCAATTATGAAACCCATTGTTGTATTCTGTAATTATTGGTTTACTTATTTGTCCCCCATACCAGATTCTGAACCTTTTGAGATCTGGGTTTACATTATACTCCTCTCTATATTCCTGTTTCTTAGCCCTATATCTGACATATAGAATTCACTTGTTAAATTCTGGTTATATAACAATGTTAAAAATTTTTTTAAGTATTTTTAAAGTAAAAAAAGTATTTTACTTCGCATATAATTTATTTTAGTGAAAATATGTCAATAAAGATATTTTATTATTAATTTTGAACTTCTTTACTTAGAAAATAAAGTGTTAATTAACAAACACTAAAGAATTTCTAACTATGTGTTCAGTACTGCATTGGGTAGGGTTTGAAATACATAAGAAGAGCAATCTACTCTCAGGTTATAGTAATCTGTTTAGTCAGGCATGCTTCCACCATAAAATAGTGCAAACTATCCAAAAACTAATTGGGATTCAATGGAATGGTGGGTCAGTGAGCTTTTGCACTAATCGGGAAGGAAAGATAGGAAAAAGTGTGAGTCTGAAAGCAATACTTTCCAAGCTATAATTTTCAATTGTTCATGGATATTCAAATCTTTTATTACTGCCAAACCAGTTTATTTGTATTTAAGATCAACAATAAAAGAGAGGAAGGTAGCCAGAGAGTAAAAGTTTTACTATGTAAACTTAGAAAAGTTAAACTTTCATGTACTGCTTTTCTCTTTTCTTACAAAAATTGGATATTGAGTAAAATCATATCTATTTGTGAAGGTTATGAATAAAATAAGGAACAAACATCTAGGTCTTATAAAAATGGAGGATCTTTGAAAAATAAGCAGAAACATTATCAATCTGCTTATAACACTGAAAGAAATATTTTCTCATGATAGAAAACACTATACTCTAACATTTTTAATGCAAAATACTTTTTATGGACAAACTTGTCTGAACAGTACTCTCTCGAAAGCCCATAAACCCTCTGAGATACTCTCATATTAATGAGTTTTAATGGTGCCTTTGAATAATACCTAGATGACTACAGCACTACTTAAAAGAGAAACACACCTCTCACACTAATTAGAGTTCTTGAATGACATTGAAAGAGAGAATTGGCTAAATCATTTTCTGCAGCACCAGATTTAATTGACATAGATATAATGCCAGTGATAATTTTATGCAATTGCAAGATCAGGAGTTTAATGTATCTGTCAGTAAGGCAGGGATTTTCTTTCTCTGACAGTGCTGAATAAACCTCTCTAATCCTTTTCCTTTAGCTTTCCCTTATTTCTAGGCTTAAGTTTAATAAAAGGCTAAAAAAAAATCAAGATTCCTCTAGGCTTCTCAAAGCTCAAGCATAGAGAGAAAAAGATGTTATCTCAGGGAGATTGTGGCTCAGAATCATTAAAAAGACTAATGGCAGGATCACAGGGCTAAGTTTACAATTCCCTTTGTATATTGCAGAAGCACCCTCTCTTGTAGTAAACACTGTATCTACTTTCATCTTGCTTCCAAATTGCCAAAACGGAGGCAAGAGTCCAAGAGGGATTGGATGATTATAGTTTACAAGGTGCTCAAAATGTTTCCTTGAATGTTCAATTTGGCTTGCCTATGATGCTTGTTTATTCATTTACAAGTTATTCCAAAGCCTTGCTATATAGAACTAGGATATTTTGACAAAGTGGACTTCCACAGCATGTTTTCTGTAACATTTAATGTTTTACAGTTTAGGACTGTCATGTTCTATAGAAGTCAGCATCTTATGGGCCATTTGGCAGAAGTGATAAAAAGCATAATATTTATGAAAGCCTCTGAAATAGGCCAAATGATTTTCAGTGTAATAATCCAATTTTTTTTACTTTGTTTTAATTATAAATTATGAAGGGCAGGACTCAGGCAGATCTGAAGCCTGAATCTTTCTGCCCCTGGGACATTCCTGCTTTCCATGTTTGTTTTATGCTTTCTTTTTAACTTTTTGAGCAGAATGGCTCATTTATAATGTTCTTTCTTACTTGACTTGATCAAAAGATCAGTATTATAGGTGGTCATATACAATGTTCTCATTTTCATTGTTTTCTAAAGCTTATGTAATTGTGGTTTTTTATTAACATCTAGACCCCAAAATTATTTAATGGAATATATTTTTCATGTGGCTATTTTTTTCCTTTATACCTTTGTAAACCATATTTTACATTGAATGCATGATGATCATAAAATGTAGCCTCTGAAATATCTTCTTTTAAAAATTCACTGAGATTTTATTTATAATCTAAAGTTCAATTTTACTTTTTTTTTTAGAAATAGGCTGTGGAAATTAAAAGGGCAAGTTGTAGAATGGAATTTCATAAATATTTATCAAGTCCTTTGAAATGAAAAATATAATTTATAATATGTTTAATTTTTAAAAAGTATAGGATTATTTTACCAAGAAAAATGAAATAAAAATTACCTGGAAATTGTTAAATAGATCAATGTAATTCCATATGGTAGCATAATATGCGACTGTTAGAATTTATGGCATATGAGAACATTACCAAGTTATATTATTTAGTGAGAAAAGCAGGTTAATAGAATATACAAATAATGTTCACAAACAATATATCTTGTTTTTTTATAATTCCCCAAAGGATAAAAAAAAGATGCAATCACATTAAGTCAAATTTTAATTTGAGGACACTACATAGCATCAAAATAAAGAATACAGTGTGATATAATCATTAAATTAGATATAATTCTGATTCTTCTCTCTTTTTTTTTAATGTAGGAAAGGAGAATGGTTTGAAAATGTTAACGAGGAGTAAGAATGACACTGACACCAGCTCCAGGTCCCGTGGAATGAAATCTATGGTAAGCAGTGTTAACTAGGGTCCTTAGAAAAGGTTCAGACTTACATTCAAACATAAAGATGAAAGAAATATTTTGAACACAAGTATGAGATATTTAACTGTTAATGGAGCATAAATTTCAAATGGCATCCAGAAACTATTTTAGAATTTGAGGAAGCAGTAAAAAGGAGACAGAATGGTAGATCTATAAAGATATATGATCATTCATGTAAAGGATACAAGATGTTACTAGGAATATGAGCATCTTCTTGGGACTAAATTAATGAGATAAATATATCTACCTATATATCTATCTAGATAGATAAATATACATATATATATAGGTAAAATAGATATGTATAGATATATAGATATAGATATATAGAGAGATTAATTCTGGTAAGTTTAAGGCAGTGTTTGGGTCAGGGTGAAAGAAAGGAATAGATATCTCTTTACTATAATACTTGGGTAGATAGTGAGCAAGTAATGGTCTTACACCCAGGGTGTCGGTTCACTCTGACTTCCTGTTTAGGGAGAAGAGATATTATTCCAGATACGTACACTATCTTGATAGCTTGCAGAATTCTGTAGAAGGTGTGTGTGACACCAATCACAAGAACACTTTTATTATCATCAGAAAGTTATGACTGTGGGTGTATGTACATTTGTGCGTATGCGAAAATGTCTACAGACACGTACTTTCTCTTTCTATCTGGTTTTGCTAGATAGAAGTGATGCATTAAAAGTCTATTTTTTTGCCTCAGAAATCTCTGAAATATTATTTTCTGTCTTTTCTTCCATATGCCCTTTAAAAAAATGTTGCCTAACCATATAAAGAATTTGATCGCAATTGCTAAAGCTGTAGAGTCTAGAGGACATATAACTCATGAATGTCTGGAATTAAAATCTCAAAAGAATCATTAACTTTTTTACACTTACTTGAAATCCTGCCTTTATGAGATTGGTTTCTATTGAAATACTTTTGTGTATTCAGTTCTTAAGGAGAAGAATTTGCCATCTTGTGTTTTTGCCCTCTGTTGATGTCACTGAATCTAATGCTTGCATGTCTTCGTGAATTTTTTATGTGTATGAAGGTTAAATTTTGGCTTAGGCATCACTGGGCTATTAATTTCTTGTGTGGTCTTATGAAATATTTGGATATGATCACAAATCCTTCACTGGTAATGTTTATTTTTAAAAAACAAAAATGTATCAGGGATTTTTCTTTTTTTTTGGAGGTAGGATTTTTTTTACGGACTTCATTCTTGCTTCTGGAATGCCAAATTAGGAATCATCCAGTTGGCAACCACTTTTTATTACTTGAACAAATATAGAAAAATTGTGCTTTGTTTTATGCCAGACATTATATTTTTTCTTAAATGGAATGACTTATTCATTGATTCACAAATTACATATTGAGTTTCTACTATGTGCCAGGCAGAGTTTACAGTGTCTGGCAAGAATGGTAAATAAAACAAACCATAATGCTTGCTAATGTCTAGTTTATATTAAAATGACTGAGATGAGGGAATAATATAAATTAAACAATATGAATGTAAGACAACTAAATATAATGATTAGAATATGATACGTGTTATGGAAAAAATAGAGTTGGTTGAAGGGAATCAAGAGTATGAGAGTGATAAGTGGGTTGCAATTTTACATAAGGCTGTGGGCTCAGGTCTTACTAATCAGGTGATATACATGCAAATATTGGGAAAGCAATACAGAGAGAGGGAACACCCCAGTGCAAAATGCTTGAAATGGGGTGGGACTTGTGTGTTTGAGGAAAAACAGAGAGGTCATTATGATAGGAGCTATATAAGCAACATAGAAGGAAATGAGGCCACAGAGCTAATAGGAGTCGAACAATTTTGACCATTATAGGCTATTTTAAGGACTTTCCATTTAATTCTGAATAAATAAAAAGAGAGAGCATTGAATGACTTGAACAAGAAAGTAGCATGGTCTGACCTCTATGTCATAATGGATAACTGACTTCTGTTTTGATAATAGACTGGTAGGGGCAAGGAGATGAACCTAGAGGCTATTGGATCAATCAGTAGCAGAAACAAAGATGGCTTGGATCAGAATTGTAGTGTGTAGATAACAGTTGAATTATAATGTATTTTTTTAGTAAAGCCAAGAGAAATTCTTGACAGATTAGATTTAATATGATAGAAAAAGAGTCAACAATGACTGAAAGCTTTAGTCTGAGCATTAAACGAAAGAAGTTGTCATCTGCTGAAGTAGAGAAGATTATGCTTTTTGTGTGTGAGTATGTGTGGGGGTGTATCTGTGCATATTTGGGATACGTTAGGTATCTTAACGGAAATGTAGCAAGTTGAATATATGCATCTGGACTTAAGGAGAGTGACCAGCCTGAAGATAAAGCTTTGAAATTCTAGGCACACATTTGATTATAAAGCCATCTAACTGAATAAAATGACGATTCAGTGAATGTGGGCAGAAAAGAGAAGAAGGCCAAAGACTGATCTCTAGTATCTACAACACTAAGATGTTGGAAACAGAAAAAGAATTCAGCAAATAGCCCTAAAAAGGAGAGACTGGTAAAGTAGGAGGAGAAAAGAATTGTGTGATACCTTGGAAGATGACTGAAAATGAATTAAAAAGGAGGGATTTGTAGTAACTTAAATGCTCATAATGGTACATTACGTAAAATGTCAGGCTGATGGTAATAGTAAGGAAATTAAATTAGGATGAGGGACAGGCAACTTAGAGTTAGGAGGTCCAGAGTGGAAGAGAATGAAAAGGAAAGCATGAATATCTATGTAAAAAATAATAGTATATCAATATAGTATATCAATAGTATATCAATATATTTGTGACAAATATACCTTATCAGTGTAAGATATAACGTCCTTCCATCCCCCAAAAATGTCTACCTCCTAATCCCCTAAATCTGTGAAACTGTTACCCTACATGAAAACAGGAAACCTACAGATATAAATTAGGGTCTTGAGATGGAGAGATTATTCTGGATTACCCAGATGTGCCTAATCACAAGAGTCATTGTAAGAGAGGCAGGATGCTCAGAGTTATCGATGTGATGATGAAATTGAGATGTGTGTGAGTGTGTGTAAGAGAGATTGGAAAGTGCTACTCTGTTGGCCTTGGAGGTGGAAGAAGGGAGCTATAAGCTAAGAAATAGAGATGGCCTCTAGAAGCTGAAAAAGGCAAGGAAGTGGATTATCTCCTACAGCAAGAGTCCCCAGTCCCTGGGTGGCAGACCTAACAGTCCGTGGCCTGTTAGGAACCTGGCTGCACAGCAGGAGGTGAGTGGCAGCGACCCAGCATTACTGCCTGAGCTCCGGTTCCTGTCAGATCAGCGGCAACATTAGATTCTCATAGGAGCCCGAACCCTACTGCGAATTGAACATGCGAGGAATCCAGGTTAAGTGCTCCTTATAAGAACCTCACTATCTCATACCAGTTAGAATGGCGATCATTAAAAAGTCAGGAAACAAAAGGTGCTGGAGAGGATGTGGAGAAATAGGAACACTTTTACACAGTTGGTGGGACTGTAAACTAGTTCAACTATTGTGGAAGACAGTGTGGCGATTCCTCAAGGATCTAGAACTAGAAATACCATTTGAGCCAGCCATCCCATTACTGGGTATATACCCAAAGGATTATAAATCATGCTGCTAGAAAGACACATGCACACATATGCTTATTGCGGCACTATTTACAATAGCAAAGACTTGAAACCAACCCAAATGTCCATCAACGATAGACTGGATTAAGAAAATGTGGCACAAATACACCATGGAATACTATGCAGCCGTAAAAAAGGATGAGTTCATGTCCTTTTGTAGGGACGTGGATGAAGCTGGAAACCATCATTCTCAGCAAACTATAGCAAGGACAAAAAAACAAACACTGCCTGTTCTCACTCATAGGTGGGAATTGAACAATGAGAACACTTGGACACAGAAAGGGGAGCATCACACTCTGGGGCCTGTTGTGAGGTGGGGGGAGGGAGGAGGGACAGCATTAGGAAATATACCTAATGTAAATGACAAGTTAATGGGTGCAGCATACCCACATGGCGCATGTATACATGTGTAACCTGCACGTTGTGCACATGTACCCTAGAACTTAAAGTATAATAAAAAGTAAATAAATAAAAATAAAGAACCTCACTAATGCCTGCTGGTCTGAAGTGGAAAAAGTTTCATCCCCAAAACATCCCCCTACAACTCCAGCCCCATCCATCTGTGGAAAGATTGTCTTCCACAAAACCCATCCCTGGTGCTGAAAATGCTGGGGACTGCTGCCCCAGAGCCTCCAGAAGAAACACAACCCAGCAGACAAATTGATTTTACTGCTTCTAACCTGCTTTAAGACAAGACGTTTGTGTTGTTGCAAGCCTCTAAGTATGTTGACGTTTGTTAGAGTAAGAATAGGAAATTGATACAGTTTTAATAACAGAGAAAACCGAATGTGGGTCATATAGGAATATCTGGGTTATCTTTGTAATAATTCTGTTAATCTAACATTGTCCCAAAAATAGATTGTTAGAAATCAATTTCAATAATTGAGCTGTATGACGTAAAACCCAGCACCTGGGGTAACAGTTTACAGGCCTCTGACATATTATAACTCTTAGAACATATACTTAGCTTTGCGTTGTCTTCCCCCGTCTTTGCTTATTTCATTACCGATGGTTACTCAGCTCTCTGCTCAAGTGTCTCTTCCTTAAAATTTTCTTATTTTTTTCAACTCTAAAATCAGCATGCATTTCTTCAGATTTCTCTAAAAATACTGTTAAGGAATATAAATAAATGTTGAAAATTGGAAGAAGAGAATATTTTGCCAGTTGAAATTGTTCAAAATGATTTACTATGAAACCACTTAATAGACTATCATGCAGCCTTTGAAAACAATGAGAAAAACTAAAGGAGGCTTTAGGGAGGAAAAAAATAAAACAATAATTGCAGTTGTATTCAGAGATATATACATATGTAACTAACATGGTTTCTACAGGCTCAAAATGACAATGCCATCCTACCCCTTAATAGTGGTTTTCAGTGAATATTTAAAAATCATTAGTGCCAGTAAAATATTGTATATTACAAAATAGCTAGAAGAGAGGCTTTTGAGTGTTTTCAATACAAAGAAATGATAAATGCATGAGATGATAGATATGTTAAAATACCCCTGATTTGATAAACAGCATATATACATATTAAAACATTAAATTGTACACCATAAATATGTACAATTATAATGTGTCAATTAAAAAAATAAATAAAGGCTGGGCATGGTGGCTCACACCTGTAATCCTAGCACTTTGGGAGGCTGAGATGGGCAGATTACTTGAGGCCAGGAGTTCAATATCAGCCTGGCCAACATGGTGAAACCCCGTCTCTACTAAAAATACAAAAATTAGCTGAGCTTGGTGACCCACGCCTGCAATCCCAGCTACTTGGGAGGCTGGGGCATGAGAATATCTTGAACCTGGGAGGTGGAGGTTTCAGTGAGCCGAGATTGGGCCATTGCACCCCAGCCTGGGTGACAGAGCGAGTCTCTGTCCCTAAATAAATAAATAAAATAAAATTATTGGTGGAAATTATGTTTCTGACAGATAAATTATAATATTAAAGCACATTATGTAAAACAGACAAAACTAGAGATGTCCTGGTATGAAACTAAATAGAGGTAAAGAGAACCTTGAAAGGCTTCTTCCTTCTTCCCTGTATGTCTCCTTTCAATGAATTATTTAATGTTCTTGAATTTAATATCAGAATAGTATAAAATCACTGGACTAAAACACAGATATTATAAAAACTAATTCACTAAATTAATGGACCCCAAATATGTGATTCTATATTCTATCAGTTAAAAAGCTGAAGTCTTCATACCTAATACATTTCTGTTTATGTGTTTATAAGTTATAGTTACACACTACCGTACTAATGTATTTTATATCATACACAATATACAATGTTTGAATCAAAGCATTCACATTTTTAAAGGGTGAGATTTTAAAACTAATTATAAATTCAATTCTAATATTTTTTTCTGACGCACTGAGGTATTCTCTTACATACCATTTGATTGACTTACATGTGACTTCAGAGACCATGACCCTAAATCAACAATCCATAGAGGGCTGTTTTCAGTCTAGATGCTGTCTGTGACAGAATTCATAATCGTAAATAGTGAAATCTGATAAATAAGAGCAACATAATCAACTGTTTATAAAGTTAGATTGATTAAGTTTGGAGAACAGTCCTTTATTCTGAAATTATTGAATTTCTTGTGTCTAGCAAACTAAATAGCATTGTTTTATTTTCCGAATGTCATTGACAATATGTGTATATTGTTCTAATTTTTATAGTTGCTAGTTTCCAATGTCTGGAAATTGTAGTTTGGCAGAAATTTGTTATATGTGTACAAAATAAATAGAATGAAGAAGTCATCGAAGAGAAGCTGATGATGTTTGCATTCAAATGATGATTATATTGACATTCTGAATAGATCTCCACTAAGTGCCACAACAGTGTCACAGCTTACTGGTGACATCTCGTGAGTCCTGTTCCACCTAAGTGCCTAAGTGGGGAAAAGTTCTGTCTATTAGAAATTAAAGAGAAACACTTCTTGGGGCAAAAATATATCTTTTTTGAGTACTTTTGCAAAGTGCAAAAGTAGTGCAACTATAGTAAATACCACCAGAGATGAGAATAGTCAGTTCACTTATCTCAAGTTAAATAGGAGAGTAAAACTACAATTTTAAGCCTAGACAATACATGCTAAAGGCATATTAACTTGGAATTTGGAACTTACTCTATTGACTACATTTTTTTCTACATTGGAAAAATCAGAAAAAAAAGAAATGGAGAATTAAACATTATAGAAAACTAGAGAAGAGAAAAAATATAATATGCTTTAATAGAAATTTTAAAAATATAGCACTTATCAAATTTGTTTTAACCATGACCCTGAATTTACTTTGTTTCTTTAACTTAACTCATTAAAGAATGCGAAAGATCAATGGTGTCTAAGTTTGATCAACGGAATAATATCAAAAATACTTTTTCACAAAGGTAAAGACTTACTATCTTTAACATATATAAAAAAGCTTCTTTTTGAAAATAAATAACACATTTTTCTTTATTAACCAAAAATCTATCTTCTCAGTTTCAACAAACACATATGTAAACTTATGTTATGAATGTCTGATTGATGGGAGACCAGTGCTCCAGCCTACCTGCTATACGAAACTCCAATGTGAAAAAAAAAAAAAAAATAGATTGCCCAGAACTCTGTTCACAAGTGGTGTCATGAAAACTTGAAGGCAAGTTCTCTGATCCTCAGTGGCGCATTCCAAATCACTCATCTAAGTATTGCAAGTAGAAATATGTTTTCCCTTGAAATATAAAGTGGCTAAAAAGTAATTTCAATATAAAAATTATTGTTTTCCAACAGTAAGAGCTAATTTTATTTTATATTTGACATATTTAGAATAAATTTTAAGCCCATATCCAAGAGTAAAGGAAATAATTAAAAAATGTTTAGGACCAAATTTATTTCCTGCTGTGGAATCTAATTGTTCTGGCAAAGAATGGCCAAGGAGAAGCACAAAATAAGTAAGTGAATTGCTAACTGCTAAATGATACGTGAGTAAAGCCAATCCCAGGAAATCCCCATGATGAAATATTCTGAGAGAAGTTCCACACTGCCAAACTTTTAGAGAACCATCTTTAGGCTTAATGAAATGTCCTTAGATACACAGAGATGTGAAACTTCTTGAGAGTCTTCTAAATACTAACATTTTATACAATATATGGCCTTTAAATGTTCAATAAACCATCATGGCATAGAACATCTGGGACACAGGAAAAATAATGTCATGGCAAAAATATAAGTTTGTAGAGTTTCCATGTAAAAAACATCAACTTAGTATTTCAGATGTTCTCAACTAGTAGATATGTGTGGCGAGATATACAGAATAATGAGAAATTAGCTCTTTAAGAATTTAAGACATTATTATCTATGTGTTGTTGAAATTTGCTCCCACTAATAGACAAAGTGGACTCTCCTTGGCTAACTGAGCTTCTCAAAGTTAAAACAGAACCAGGCCATCATAGTTAAGAGAGGGAACAATCACGTACTCTGCATGCTTAGAAAGATCTAAGTGTCACAGAACCTCCCGTTTTACAACTAAGCCAAAGAAGTTCCCGTTGTCAGTGCCAAGATTAACTGTGACCAGAAACTCCCTCTGCCATTCACTGGCTGTTTGAAAGAAACAGTCTCTGACAGAGACTTGGCTGATTTGGGGTCTACAGACCACCTCATCAGGGCTCAACTGTTTTGACCAATCAGAAAAGAACAAGCTTGAAACTTTCATTTGCATAAGTGGACCTGGTTGATAACCTAGTTGAGAACTTTCCCTATTTAAGCCAGTCCCTCCCTTTGTTCTGTGGAGAGCATACTTTTATTTGTATTGAATGTTATACCTCCTCAATCTACGGATTATTTTATAATAGAATATAAGCTTTCCATTTTTTCTCCACAGATCTCATGGCCTTTGTTGACAATGTGAATAAACCTTTCAAACATGCATGCAGTAAATCATCTATGAAATTTTTTTTAAAGTGGCTGCATAATAAATGTTATATTATGTAGTCTGGACATGGTAGCTCACATCTGTAATCCCAGCACTTTGGGAGGCTGAGGTGGGAAGATCACTTGAGTCCAGGAGTTCAAGACCAGTCTGGGTGACATAGGTAGATCCTGTCTCTATGAAAAAATAATTTAAATACATTTAAAAATTATAAAAAAAGAATAAATGTCATATCATTCAGAAAAGAGATCAGAATTTAGGAAAGATGCAGTGGAGAAGGCAGGAGGGAAGTTTTCCTAGAGGAGTACAACTTAAGAGATCATACACAAAACATGTCAGCTTTCAAAGTATGTCCCACCTTGATCCCTGATCTAACCAGATTTATTATTACTTTGGATTCACGGTGTTAGAAGACATGGCCGAAAACCTAATTGTGATGTGAATAGAGTTTTTGTTTGTTTGTTTGTTTTTGGTATTGTATGGTTATTATTTTAAATACTCTCTTCCTTTTAAATTCCTCACAAATGATTGGCCTATCTTTTTGAGAAAAAATACTAATACTTTCAAGAACTTGAAAAGAAAAATATCAAATTCATATGACTCTTTATCTAAAGAGACCATTTATCTCCTGAATAGCTGCCCAGCATCAGTCATGTTCAGAGAATGGGAAGAAACATTGTCTCCTCTTTTTTGGCCTGAACAATCTGTGGAGGGTTCCTCTGTGAAATTTTTTAGAAATTATGTGTGTGTGTGTGTGTGTGTGTGTGTGTGTGTGTGTGTGTGTGTATGTGAGACCATTTTTCTAAAATAAAGTTGTAACATGATAATGTTGCAAAAATACGCAAACCAACATGTGTTTTCTTTCTCTTATCAGCTTTCTGAAGAACATTTTTGGGTTAAGGGAGATTATCTTAAAATTATATTTCCCAATAATATTCAAAAAATAAGGAAATGCTAGAGAAGCAAATTCCAATGAAATTAACAGCAGTAGAGGCCCGAAATGGTGAGAGTTTGACTTAGTTGAAAAATAACACAGAAAGTCAGTGAAGCTGACCTTTGTGAGCTAGAAAGAGAATAATAAGAGATGAAGTTGGAGAGGTTAGAATATATATTTACCTATATTATTAAGGATATGCCATAATAAGAGTTACCATTTTATTCTAATTGCAATAAATAGATGTTATAGTGATTTACACTGTATCTAATTTGCATTCATAAATGACCCAATCGGCTGCTATGTTGAGAATTAGTTTAAAGGCTAAGAATTGAAGAAGGGCAGCTGGTATTATGGTATCCCTGGAAAGACATAATAATGACTTTCTAAAGGTGAAGAAAACTTTCCTTCCACCCTCTGAAGGTTTGAGCTCTGTAATAATCTTGACAGTAGACAGATTAGTAAGACAAATCTGGATGCTCTGGCTCATGCCTGTAGTCCAGCTATTCAGGAGGCTGAGGCAGGATGATCCCTTGAGCCCAGGAGTGTGTGGCTACAGTGAGCTATGATCCATCCCAGGCCACTGCATTCCAGCGTGGCAAGACTCTATCTCTTAAAAAATAAAAAAAGAGCAAGACTCTATCTCTTAAAAAAAAGAAAGACAGAGAGAGAAAAGGCATACACATTTATTATGTGCATATGCACAGGAATCCCACAAAATACAAGACTCAAAGAGTGGCCAGATGGTTGAAGCTTAAATAGCATTTTGAGCTAGAGAAAGAAATAGGGGCTTCTTGCAGAGAGGTGGCAACACAAGCCATGGAGGGTGAGGGGAGGACATCCATGATGAACAAAGGTTGTTTTACTATACAGATCAAGTTTCTCAGGCAGCCTTCAGAAGAATAGGTGATGGGCTATGCAAAATTCTTTCTGGGCTAAGCATTGATATGATCTTTTCTAGATCTGTTTTAGGCAGATGAGGAGGCTCAGGGAAAGCCTATTCTTGCATTTGCTGTTTACTAATGTAGATAGATGTAAATTTCTTTTACAAAAGGACAGCTTTTCAGATCTATTCCTGTGTCTGCAGCTTCTCTGAATAGCTATCTCAAAATATGCCAAGAAGTATATTTTGTGATAGCGTATTTTAGTCTCCTATAGTCCCATTTTGGGGTAGTGTGTCCTGAGTCCCAACAACTTCAATATTAGGAAATGTAAATAATAAAAGGGGACGTATATACTTTGTAATTAAAGCAAAATGTAAAGGTCAATACAATTTATCTGGATAGGGACAAAAAGTGTAACCAAAATAATCCTTATGATTTTTGGCTGGAGCAACAAGATAGGTGTTAAAGTCCTTTACTGAAGTGAATAAAATCGAGAAGTAACAGATTTGGGTGGAGTAGAAGACAAAAATCATTCTGATTATCATTTGTTTTCACTCCTTTTGAATATAATACAAGATGTCCATCTATTTTTTTTAATCCTTGATTTTTCATTATGTTATGGCATTCTACCTTATGATCGTATGCTAATTCAAATGATTATCTCTCTATTATTGAATATTTGTTTCTTCAAGTGCTTTGAAACTATTGACAGTTGCCCTCCACAAAGACCACCTGAAAAAGCTGTTGATTAAGCAAATTTAAGTTGATTAGACTTACTGCAATAAGGAGGGAATATCAACTTGAAATAGTATTAGTAGTGTCTCAGTATGAAAAAATTGGAGGCGAGTTACAGAGTTTGATGACCTGATTTGTGTAATATTAAGGTAGGACTTGTAATCTGTGTAAACGCCTAAGAGTAGGAACAATTTATGATAAAGTGGCTTCGAATTGATTGGCAGTGTGAATTAAGGGTCTTGAAGTAAATCTTGAGCAATCTGTTAGTCTTGATAAGAAAGCTATTTTAGGCTGGGCACAGTGGCTCACGCCTGTAATCCCAGCACTTTGGGATCGAGACCATTCTGGCTAACATGGTGAAACCTCGTCTCTACTAAAAAAAATACAAAAAATTAGCTGGGCGTGGTGGCAGGCATCTGTTGTCCCAACTACTGTGGAGGCTGAGGCAGGAGAATGGCGTGAACCCAGGAGGCGGAGCTTAAAGTGAGTCGAGATCACGCCACCGCACTCCAGCCTGGGCGACAGAGCGAGACTCCGTTTCGAAAAAAAAAAAAGGCAATTTTAGTTGGCTCACTGTCATATCTTCCAGAAGCAAATATTTGATTGTCCCTAGCATTTTATGATAAAGACACAGAAATTGTCCAATATTGTTCAATATAAGGACAGGGAATCACATTGATTTCAGCCCTCAATACATGTTGTCAAATAGCTCTCAGTGAAGTTGATATTAATTTAGATGCTTCTGTATTTACTCCCACTGATTATATTTTTACTTGGATTTGGGGAGTAATTACCTGATAGATTGTTTATCATACTCAGATTTTGATGTGCTATATTGCTACATCTGATTGTTATTCATCTTTTAATTCTTAATATCATTTCATAACTTAATAAAGGATAACTAATAGTTGGTCACTAATTATTCAATAAATATAATTATTAAAAATATACATGTGCAAACCAAGCATTAGTCTTCTAAGAAGAAATACTAATTGAGAGAAAGGTGTTGAAAACAGTCCCCTAAACTTTAGGGAAAACATATGAATGTCTCTTGGAAGACCCACTTTTGTAATATTTTCATTATAGCATTTCAACTGTCAGAGGGATTAATGAGCAAAGATGGCTTTGGCATATTTTCAAAATGATCCCAGGTATTGAATCCTTCATTTAAGGAGCCATAGCAATGTTAGACAGATGATGATAGACTTTCTTCCCAGTGGGAACACTTGAGTTGCATCTCTCACTTATCATTCTCATGCATAGTGACTATCACAAATAGCTGTAGGAGATGAGCCAGTTTGACTGCTTTTATTCAGGCAGAGCTTTGATGGCAGGTATCAAAAGAAAGACACCTAATACTCATAATCCTTGTGAAATATAACCTAAGGGGGAGAAATTCGATTTTTTATAGAAACTTTGCTGGAAAATGTTTTATAAAGCAAAAAGCATTTCAGATAATGCATTGCAATCTAATTATTTCTCTACTGGCAACGATGACCTTTTTACTAAAAAAAAAAAAAACTTCCTTAGACCCAAAACAGTTACAAAAGAGTAAAAGTGTCTAATCTATATTCTTTAAAATTGCAGATAAACATACATATATAATCTTTTTAATGCAAAAGAGTAAAATGTGAAGGGTACTAACTTGTATTTTTTAACGTGCTGAGTGAATGCAGCATATAGTGTGAATATAATGGGTTCCTGATAAGATTTGGCTCTGTGTCTCTACCCAAATCTCATCATGAATTGTAATCCCCATGTGTGTTGAGGAAGGGACCAGGTGGGAGGTGATTGGATAATGGGGGTAATTTTCCTCATGCTTTTCTCAGGATAGTGAGTGAGTTCTCAGAGATCTGATGGCATTAAACTGGCACTTCCCCCTTCGCCCTCTCTCTTCTTCTGTCATGTAAGACATGCATTGTTTCTCCTTTGCCTTCTGCCATGACTGTAAGTTTCCTGAGGCTTCCCCAGCCATATGAACTGTGAGTCAATTAAACCTCTTTCTGTAAACTACCCAGTCTCAGGTAGTTCTTCATAGCAGTGTGAAAACGGCCTAATACAATTTCTTTTCAAATTTTATTAACATTTTATTGTGAACTGATGTTATTTATTTAGTATTTTACTTAAGTATTCAATATATAGGTTTGCCATGTAAATATGTATTTTCTTATCAAGAAAGCAGTACAGAATAATTTTAAATTCTTAAAAAATAAATTAAAAGAAAAAATTATTAATAACCATACCATCAGAAAGTCATTGTTAATAGTTTTATGTATATATATATACACACACACACACACACACACACACACACATCTCATTTACTATTCAAAAATTTAGATCATGCAGCACATTTTCTACAAATTTCTAATAAGCTGTAATAACACATATATATGAAAAAAATGAACTGAGTAAACTGTTCATTTTATGGAACTAGAAGATAGAATCAAATTACAGAAGTATAAAAGAAGAAATTATATTTTTAAAAATCTAACACAATTAACTGATTCTAAGACAATAAACAACGAAAAATTATGTGCTTGCTAGGAGTTGCATAGATGGCATACAAGCTTACTATTAGAGCCTCTAAGTCAGTTCCAGTCATCATTCCTGTACTGTCCTGCGCAAGGCCATTTTCTACTGGACAAATTTTCATTCCTCTAGGAAAACAAAATTCTATAAACTTTCTTAAATGGAAATACCCTGTTACCTCACTAACTCTTCAATAATTCTACACACACACACACACACACACACACAATCATTCTTTGAAAAGCAATTGTAGCAATTATGTTATCACATAATATTATAAGATTAGATGGGTTTTTTCCAAATAATTGGAGTTTGTGCGTTTCATAACTTTCCAACAAGTGCCATAGCAAAAGTTTTTTGGTCCCCTGGCACAACTATCATGCTAAGTATTTACCATAACTGCCACTGGAAAGGGGTCCCAAGAGAGGATTCTTGGATCTCACACAAGAAAGAATTTGGGACTAGGCTGCAAAGTTAAGTGAAAGCAAGTTTATTAGAGAAATAAAGAAACAAAAACAATAGCTATTCCATAGAGGAGGGCATTCCTGAAAGCAAGAGGAGAAACATGCCCAGCTTAGGCAGAATGCTTGTTTATATAGAAGTTAAAAAAGAAAATTAGTCTTTTTTAAAAGACTAATACAAAAAAATATATATATTGTATTAGTCTGTTTTCATGCTGCTGGTAAAGACATACCTGAGATTGGAAAGAAAAAGAGTTTTAATGGACTTACAGTTCCACGTGGCTGAGTAGGCCTCACAATCACGGCAGAAGGCAAGGAGGAGCATGTCACACCTTACATGGATGATGGCAGGCAAAGAGAGAAAGCTTGTACAGGGAAACTCCTCTTTATGCAGCCATCAGACCTTGTGAGACTTATTCACTATCATGAGAACAGCATGAGAAAGGCCCACCCCCATGATTCAATTACCTCTCACTGGGTCCCTCTCATGACATGTGGGAATTGTGGGAGATTAATTTATTTTTATATATATATTATTTTATATTAAAATAAATATTATATTATTATTTTTATATATTATTATATTATAAAATAAATATTATATTATTATTTATATATATTATTTTAAAATATATATAAATTATATATATACGCACACATATATACACACACAGACACAAACATATATGTGTGTGTATATATGTATACACATATATGTGTGTGTAAATATATATAGAGAGAGAGAGAGCGAGAGAGAGGAGATATGCTATACCTCTAGGGCTCATAGCAAAGGATTGTTAATCTTTGTGTAATTCTACTGATTTTGCAAAAATCTCTGTAACTATCTTAAAGCAAAATATTCTTAAACTAAGAATGCTTTTGTCTTTAAGATATGGGGACAACAGGACACTTTCTGGGTCTGTTAAGTCCTGGGTCTGTTTAGTAAACATTATTAATCTGTTCCCTTGACCATTAACATCTTGTGATTATGAATGCCTAAGCTCCTGGGAATGCAGCCCAGCAGGTCAGTCTCATTTTACCCAGCCAGTCCCTCTTCAGAATGGATCACTCTGGTTCGAATGGCTCTGACATATTCACAGATAACACAGCCTTGTGACTACTTTGAACTTGTATTATTTTTAACTGTAACATGCAATCCTTTTGATACTATCATTTAAAATAAATGGCAGTTTAATCGGTGAAGAAAAAAAGCAAATTTTTATCTGAGGAATGTGAGCTCCTGTAAATTTATCAGGCCAGAGAGGCATTTGAATAAAATAGCAGTCACATCTCTCTCATTAGAGCAAAACAATTATCTCTTAAAGGCACTTGCTATGTGGGCTGTAGATTAACTGATGCCAAGAAGCCTTTAAATACCATATGATGGACACCATAACTCAAACCATTAGTTCAATAATGTATAGCCAATCACTAATCAATGATACCTCTGTAGTCAATGAGAATTCCTATTAGATAACCTTGTATCAGCCCACTCCTTGTTTTCTTTGCCTTTAAAAACCAGTTTGTAACAAGGGTTGGTGGAGCACTCCCCAGAAACTACTTGGAAGTGTCCCCCATGCAGCTGACCTCACTTTGGTTCATGTAAATTTTTTTTTTTTTTTTTTTTTGAGATGGAGTCTCGCTGTCGCCCAGGCTGGAACGCAGTGGCGCGATCTCGGCTCACTGCAGGCTCCGCCCCCTGGGGTTCACGCCATTCTCCTGCCTCAGCCTCCTGAGTAGCTGGGACTACAGGCGCCCGCCACCTCGCCCGGCTAATTTTTTGTATTTTTAGTAGAGACGGGGTTTCACTGTGTTAGCCAGGATGGTCTCGATCTCCTGACTTCGTGATCCGCCCACCTCGGCCTCCCAAAGTGCTGGAACTCTTAAAATTATATTTTGTGCTTCAGCCTTTTTCTCTTAGGTCAACAAGTGAAAAAAAAAATGTATTTTTAAACTACATTATTTTCCTAATTTATTTAATAAGAATTTAATTAAAGTTTAGGAAGACAAAATTCTATAAACTTTTCAAAATGGAAACTCCCTGTTACCTCACTAGCTCTTCAATAATTCTACACACACACACACACACACACAAAATTATTCTTCAAAAAGCAATGGTAACAATTATGTTATCACATAATATTTTAGGACTAAAGATTTCTTTCAAATAATTGGAATTTGTGCTTTGCAGAGTCTTCTAACAAGTGCCATAGCTGAACTCTAATTATAATTTATTTGTTTTTGAAAAAATATATGTATGCATATATAAATATTTGTGGTTGTTTACTTCAGATTGATTTAAGTTATTTTCTTTAGCTTTACTTGTTGTATTCCTCCTCATACTGCTGTAAAGAAATACCTGTGACTGACCGGGTAATTTATAAAGCAAAGAAGTTTAATTGGCTCATGGTTCTTCAGGCTGTACGGGAAGCATGGCAGCATCTGTTTCTGAGGAGGCCTCAGAAAACTTATGATCATGGAAGAAGGTGGAGGAGAAGCAGGCAGGTCTTACATGGCAAGAGCAAAAGGAAGAGAGGGGGAAAGTGCACACACTTTTAAACAACTAGGTCCCGTGAGAACTCATGATCCCTATGACAGCATTGCCATGGGAATGGTGTTAAACCATGAGAAACTGCTCTCACAATTCAATCACCTCCCTTCTCACCAGACCCCACCTCCTAACATTGGGGATTACATTTCAACATGAGATTAGGGTGGGGACACAGATTCAAACCATATCATTCTGCACCTGGCCCCTTCCAAATCTCATTTCCTTCTCACATTTTAAAATACAATTGTTCCAGGGCTCTTTCTTAGTTCAGCTAAATATGGGTTTTTTGTTCCATGGCCATGAAAATTCAGGGTTATAGACAATTTAAATGGTGAGTAAGACAGGGTTTTATTGAATAAAAATGAAGGAAGGGGGAAACACGGTCTCTCTGCAAGGCCAGAGTCCCTGTTAGAGTGCTCCTGCCTTGAAGTTTGAATCCCAGGTTCCACACAGGAAGAGAAAGTGTCAGTGTTCCCCTTCCTGTGTCCATGTGTTCTCATTGTTCAATTCCCACCTATGAGTGAGAACATGTGATGTTTGGTTTTTTGTCCTTGTGATAGTTTGCTGAGAAGGATGGTTTCCAGCTTCATCTATGTCCCTCCAAAGGACATGAACTCATCCTTTTTTCTGGTTGCATAGTATTCTATGGTGTATATGTGCCACATTTTCTTTTTTTTTCTTTTTTTTTTTATTATACTTTAAGTTCTAGGGTACATGTGCACAACATGCAAGTTTGTTACATATGTATACATGTGCCATGTTGAGGTATATCTCCTAGTGCTATCCCTTCCCCCTCCACCCAACCCACAACAGGCCCCGATGTGTGATGTTCCCCTTCCTGTGTCCAAGTGTTCTTTGTTCAGTTACCAGCTATGAGTGAGAACATGTGGTGGTTGGTTTTTCATCCTTGCGATAGTTTGCTGAGAATGATGGTTTCCAGCTTCATCCATGTCCCTACAAAGGACATGAACTCATCGTTTTTTATGGCTGCATAGTATTCCATGGTGTATATGTGCAACATTTTCTTAATCCAGTCTATCATTTATGGACATTTGGGTTGGTTCCAAGACTTTGCTATTTTGAATAGTGCCACAGTAAACATACGTGTGCATGTGTCTTTATAGCAGCATGATTTATAATCCTTTGGGTATATACCCAGTAATGGGATGGCTGGGTCAAATGGTATTTCTAGTTCTAGATCCTTGAGGAATTGCCACACTGCCTTCCACGATGGTTGAACTAGTTTACAGTCCCACCAACAGTGTAAAAGTGTTCCTATTTCTCCACATCCTCTCCAGCACCTGTTGTTTCCTGACTTTTAAATGATCACCATTCTAACTGGTATGAGATGGTATCTCATTGTGGTTTTGATTTGCAATTCTCTGATGGCCAGTGATAATGAGCATTTTTTCATATGTCTTTTGGCTGCATAAATGTCTTCTTTTGAGAAGTGTCTGTTCATCTCCTTCACTCACTTTCTGATGGGTTTTTTTTTTGTTGTAAATTTGTTTGAGTTCTTTGTAGATTCTGGATATTAGCTCTTTGTCAGATGAGTAGATTGCAAAAAATGTTCTCCCATTCTGTAGGTTGCCTGTTCACTCTGATGGTAGTTTCTTTTGCTGTGCAGAAGCTCTTTAGTTTAATTAGATCCCATTTGTCAACTTTGGCTTTTGTTGCCATTGCTTTTGGTGTTTTAAACATGAAGTCCTTGCCCATGCCTATGTCCTGAATGGTATTGCTAAGGTTTTCTTCTAGGGTTTTTATGGTTTTAGGTCTAACATTTAAGTATGTAATCCATCTTGAATTAATTTTTGTATAAGGTATAAGGAAGGGATACAGTTTCAGCTTTCTATGTATGGCTAGCCAGTTTTCCCAACACCATTTATTAAATAGGGAATCCTTTCCCTATTTCTTGTTTTTGTCAGTTTTGTCAAAGATCAGATGGTTGTAGATGTGTGGTATTATTTCTGAGGGCTCTGTTCTGTTCCATTGGTCTATATCTCTGTTTTGGTACCAGTACCATGCTGTTTTGGTTACTGTAGCCTTGCAGTATAGTTTGAAGTCAGGTAGCTTGATGCCTCCAGCTTTGTTCTTTTGGCTTAGGATTGACTTGGCAATGTGGGCTCTTTTTTGGTTCCATATGAAATTTAAAGTAATTTTTTCCAATTTTGTGCAGAAAGTCATTGGTAGCTTGATGGGGATGGCATTGAATCTATAAATTACCTTGGGCAGTATGGCCATTTTCACGATATTGATTCTTCCTATCCATGAGCATGGAATGTTCTTCCATTTGTTTGTATCCTTTTTTATTTCATTGAGCAGTGGTTTGTAGTTCTCTTTGAAGAGGTCCTTCACATCCCTTGTAAGTTGGATTCCTAGGTATTTTATTCTCCTTGAAGCAATTGTGAGTGGGAGTTCACTCATGATTTGGCTCTCTGTTTGTCTGTTACTGGTGTATAAGAACGCTTGTGATTTTTGCATATTGATTTTGTATCCTGAGACTTTGCTGAATTTGCTTATCAGCTTAAGGAGATTTTGGGCTGAGATGCTGGGGTTTTCTAAATATACAATCATGTCATCTGCAAACAGGGACAATTTGACTTCCTCTTTTCCTAATTGAATACCTTTGATTTCCTTCTCCTGCCTGATTGCCTTGGCCAGAAGTTCCAACACTATGTTGAATAGGAGTGGTGAGAGAGGTCATCCCTGTCTTGTGCCAGTTTTCAAAGGGAATGCTTCTAGTTTTTGCCCATTCAGTATGACATTGGCTGTGGGTTTGTCATAAATAGCTCTTATTATTTTGAGATACATCCCATCAATACCTAATTTATTGAGAGTTTTTAGCATGAAGAACTGTTGAATTTTGTCAAAGGCCTTTTCTGCATCTATTGAGATAATCATGTGGTTTTTGTCTTTGGTTCTGTTTATATGCTGGATTACGTTCATTGATTTTCGTATGTTGAACCAGCCTTGCATCCCAGAGATGAAGCCCACTTGATCATGGTGGATAAGCTTTTTTATGTGCTGCTGGATTCAGTTTGCCAGTATTTTACTGAAGATTTTTGCATCGATGTTCATCAGGGATATTGGTCTGAAATTCTCTTTTTTTGTTGTGTCTCTGCTAGGCTTTGGTATCAGGATGATGCTGGCCTCATAAAATGAGTTAGGGAGGATTCCCTCTTTTCTATTGATTGGAATAGTTTCAGAAGGAATGGTACCAGCTTCTCCTTGTACCTCTGGTAGAATTCGGCTGTGAATCCATCTGGTCCTGGACTTTTTTTGGTTGGTAAGCTATTAATTATTGCCTCAATTTCAGAGCCTGTTACTGGTCTATTCAGGGATTCAACGTCTTCCTGGTTTAGTCTTGGGAGGGTGTATTTGTCCAGGAATTTATCCATTTCTTCTAGATTTTCTAGTTTATTTGCAGAGAGGTGTTCACAGTACTCTCTGATGGTAGTTTGTATTTCTGTGGGATCGGTGGTGATATCCCGTTTATCATTTTTTATTGCGTCTATTTGATTCTTCTCTCTTTTCTTCTTTATTAGTCTTGCTAGAGGTCTATCAATTTTGTTGATCCTTTCAAAAAATCAACTCCTGGATTCATTGATTTTTTGAAGGGATTTTTGTGTCTCTATTTCCTTGAGTTCTGCTCTGATCTGAGTTATTTCTTGCCTTCTGCTAGCTTTTGAATGTGTTTGCTCTTGCTTCTCTAGTTCTTTTAATTGTGATGTTAGGGTGTCCATTTCAGATCTTTCCTGCTTTCTCTTGTGGGCCTTTAGTGCTATAAATTTCCCTCTACACACTGCTTTAAATGTGTCCCAGAGATTCTGGTATGTTGTGTCTTTGTCCTCGTTGGTTTCAAAGAACATCTTCATTTCTGCCTTCGTTTGGTTATGTACCCAGTAGTCATTCAGGAGCAGGTTGTTCTGTTTCCATGTAGTTGAGCCGTTTTGAGTGAGTTTCTTAATCCTGAGTTCTAGTTTGATTGCACTGTGGTCTGAGAGACAGTTTGTTATAATTTCTGTTCTTTTACATTTGCTGAGGAGTGCTTTACTTCCAACTATGCGGTCAATTTTGGAATAAGTGCGATGTGGTGCTGAGAGGGATGTATATTCTGTTGATATGGGGTGGAGAGTTCTGTAGATGTCTATTAGGTCTGCTTGGTGCAGAGCTGAGTTCAATTCCTGGATATCCTTTTAAACTTTCTGTCTTGTTGATCTGTCTAATGTTGACAGTGGGGTGTTAAAGTCTCCCATTATTATTGTGTGGGAATCTAAGTCTCTTTGTGGGTCTCTAAGGACTTGCTTTATGAATCTGGGTGCTCCTGTATTGGGTGCATATATATTTAGGATAATTAGCTCTTCTTGTGGAATTGATCCCTTCACCATTATATAATGGCCTTCTTTGTCTCTTTTGATCTTTGTTGGTTTAAAGTCTGTTTTATCAGAGACTATTACCTCCTGATATTCATGTGTGAAAATATGCCTGGGATATTACCAACCCAGAAGTTCACTTGAGTTTTAGGGTCCAGTCTTATGGAGACTTCATTATGTAGACACAATTGATTTATTGCCCACATGGCTAAATGCAGTCTCTGTACAGCTAAAACCTTCTGACTCAAATCCCCACCCTAAATCCATGGTTGACTTTCTGTAATAATCAGCCCCCACACTGACTATCATGTGTGGCTGTGCAAACTCTGAGTCTTCTCCTTAGCATAAACTATCAGTTGTCAGATGAGCCCACCAGGAACAAAAAAGGACCAGGAGAATCAGTATTACCTTGAAACTTGTAGGAAATAAAATTCCCGAGCCTTTCCCAGTCTACTGCATCAGAAACTACGTGAAAGAGGCCCAGAAATCTGTTTTTAACAAGCCCTGCAGGTGATTCTCATTCATGCTCAAGTTTGTAATCCATTATTCTAATCCTGAGACCCATAATAATCATGTGATAGGGGAGAAAAAAGAGTAGAGTTTAAGAGCTTTTTCAGAGAAGCAATATCACTTTAAAAATAAGTAGTATTTGAATACACAGATTGCTATTCATTTAGTTCTTAAAATTTAAATTAAGTTCTTTATATTTATGTCAAGAAAATTTACATGAGACACCTTATTCATCTGCCTTTCTGGTTTCTTTTGTTTCATTTTTAAAACAGTTACTAATTTAGGGTAGCAGAAATTATCAAAGACATGTGCAGGAGTATTTTTAATGAAATAAAAGCTATGCCTACATTGTCAATGTTGGGTTTGTATAGAGTATTTTTTTCCAGTTGAAAACAAAGATTATTCTCTCATAAGTGAAGAACTTGTATCATATTCTGAAATATGAAATAACTTTTTTTAATAGCTCAGCAATAAACCATTCAACTTGGGGTCCATGATATGAAGGCTGACAGTTTGTAAGTAGGGTTTAATTAAATTGGGCACTGCTATAATTAAGGGTTTTGAGTTATTAATGCATCACTCTGGCAAACATTTAATTTTTTATCTCTCTAGTGAAACCCATATTAAAAGAAGATATTAGAACAGTTAAATAGAATTTGCTGCAGAAATGGTTTGGATTTTTAGATGTAATTCAGCATAATACACTGCAGTAATTGTTTTCATTTTAAATAAAAAAGAGAACTTTTGGAAGCTCAAGAATATGAGTATAGTCTGAAATAAGAGAGCAATTCCTTTTTTAAAAATCTTATATCAGGTATAATAAAACTAACTTGGAGAAGAAATTCCTTTAAATGTTCAATGTTGAAAATCTGTCTATGCTTACCCCAAATCACCGCAGCATTTTGGGCTCTCAAGATGGCATCTGAAGTTTGGGCTATTTTAGTATCACATACTATTTTAGAAAATATTTTGTGTATTTCATTTGCATCTACACAAGACAAAGGGGCAGATAGATCTTTAACCTGTTGATTGCCAGTTTTCTCTAACAGTTGATATTAATTAAAACATCTTTTTTATTTATCGACCATAGGCTCTCAATGACTCTCCCAAGTAGGGGTATTTTTCTTAGTCCATATTCCAAGCAGACTCAGTGATATTCTTTCACTGATAGTTAGAATCTGAACTCTGGAGTGTAGAATCACAAAGTCCAGCATTTCCCAGAGAAATTTCTAAGGAATTTTAGTTTCAGCGTTCACCTTGCCATAAAACAAACCCAAACTATAAAATTGATTTGCCGGGCATGGTGGCTCACGCCTGTAATCCCAGCACTTTGGGAGGCTGAAGCGGGTGAATCACCTGAGGTCTGGAGTTCAAGATCAGCCTGACCAACATGGAGAAACCTTGTCTCTACTAAAAATACAAAATTAGCCAGGTGTGGTGGCGGGCGCCTATAATCCCAGCTACTCGGGAGGCTGAGGCAGAAGAATTGCTTGTACCCGGGAATTGCAGGTTGAGGTCAGCTGAGATCATGCCATTGCACTCCAGCCTGGGCAACAAGAGCGAAACTCCACCTCAAAATAACAATAATAATAATAAAATCATAATAAAATAAAATAATAAAAATTAAGGAAAATAAAAAATAAAATTGATTGAAATTATTTGATAGCATATTACAAATTATGAGGAGTCATGTGTTTAGAAAATATAGAAAATTTTATTTATTTCAACATTTGTAGAACTTAATTTAGCACAGGGTCTCTTTTTCACTCTGCTCATAATACAGTTCCAGAGAACACACATTGGAAAATGCCATTGTAATGAAAAGAGTGCTGGTTTAGGCATTAAAAGACCCCAAATCAATCCTGCTTTCATTATTTGCTAACTGTATTAGCTTAGAAAAATTAATTAAATTCTTGAAGATTCAGTTTCTCATCTCTAAAATAAGGTTGGTAACTACACTTACAGACTTGTTGTGAGGATTAAATAAATACATAGGCTTAGAATCTTGATAAACTTTAAAGTGCAATTGAAAAGTTCATTTTAATTTCTTTGTCTTGTCAACCAAAAATAATCTAAAAAGTCAGTATCTAGTTTAAAGAGAGTTTATTCAAGCACAAAATGTAAGGGCTGGCTGCCCGGGAAGCTAAGATTCCAAAGAATGGAAGTCAGTGTTCTGAACTGTAGAAGATTGGATTCAATTATATAGATGAAGTTTAGGGAAGTTTAAAAGATGTTCAATATCTCTCTATTTAATGCTTAATGCCTAGTTACAATAATTTGATTAATTTAGTTGGTCTTTTCAAAATTTAATTTCTAATTTATTTTTTTTTTTCAGACAGTTTCTTGCTCTGTCACCCAGGCTGGAGTGTAGTGGTGTGATCCTGGCTCACGGCAGCCTTGAGTTCCCAGACTAAAGTGATTCTCTCACCTCAGCTTCCAGAGTAGCTGGGACTACAGGTATGTGCCACCAAGCCTGGCAAACTTTTTTTTAAAAAAAATTGTAGAAACAAGTCAGGCACGGTGGCTCATGCCTATAATCCCAGCACTTTGGGAGGCTGAGATGGGCGGATCTTGAGGCCAGAAGATCGAGACCATCCTGGCTAATACGGTGAAACCCTGTCTCTACTAAAAATAATAATAATAATAATATTTTGTAGAAACAGCATGTCCCTATGCTACCCAGGCTGGTCTCAAACTCCGGTCCTCAAGCAATCTTCCTGCCTCAGCCTCCCAAAATACTGAGATTACAGGTGTCAGCCCTCCACCCAGTCAAGATGCTTTTTTTTCTTTTGGAAGGGAAGGGTATATTTAACATTCCACAATGAAGATACAACTTTCACAGGGTCTTAGATGCCATTTGGTCTGAGTTATGTAGAGGACAATGAAGGAGGCAGTTAATCTGTAACAAAGATCAGTGATTAAAAAGAAGGGGCGGTCTGGTCTTTGGTCTGTCCTAGTCATTTACAGAATAAGAACTGAGGAAGAGAGTTAACCTATAATCTAAGAAGCACAATTGCAAACATGCTATGTGACTCAGTCTCCAGGGCTTAACTTCTCCTTTGTTATAATAAATTTAAAGAATCCTACAATTTTCTTTTCTTTTACATTTTCTCCTTTTCTTAAAATTTTTCATAGAAAGCATTGCAAAAGAATCACGTATTTAGGGCAAAATCTCACATCACTCCAGCGTTCAGATTCTACAATCCAGAGTTCAGATTCTAACTAGGAAACCAATAAAAACTCAAAAACAATGGTTAGGGCTGGAATCTAATAACAGATATCTTATAGTTTTCCTCTGAAGCAAAATATTTCCCTCTTTAGTCCCCAATTTTTACCAAATATAAATCTTAGTAAGACCAATTTATTTGCAAAGCAAGTTTTGGTGTTATACTTGGCATGATTATTTGCATAAAGTGCAACAGAAATAGTGAATGGCCATATAAGAATTTTAAAATTGGCTTTGATGGAAAATTTTTAATAAGGTATCACTTATTAGACTTTTAAAAGCCTTTCTAGCTCAAGAAGCAAAGACAATGATTCACAATGAGACTGTGCCTATACAAATTGGGTGAATGATCTTATTTTGCTATCCCAAAATATCTTGAGGTTCCTGGGCCTGTCAGAAAGTGACATTCTTTACTTACCGCAAGGTCAGGAAACTTTAAGAGAACTATGTAGACAAGGTAACAGGCCAGTCTTTCCGAAGGGCTTTTTTTATCAGCTCGGTAAGGTCAACTGTAATTCCTCAAAGCAGTGTAGTCAGATCTTAAAATACACCATTCCAGTCAAAGCCTTGGTAAATAAAACAAACAAACAAACAAACAAAAAACAGTGTCTTCAAGTGCGTGCTATTGCAAAAGAAAACATGTTCTTATTGAATTTATACAAATGACTATATTTCCATAAATCAAGAATACTCACAAACAGTCCCAAAATTCTGGAGAAGTCAGTTGAAGAGAAAATCAAACGTTTTAATTTTCCTCACAAATGTGTGCTTTACCCAATTTCTATGAGCTATAGATCAAAAGAAGAAAGGTTTTCTTGACTCTGGAAAACATAATATAAAAAGAATCACCACTCTTTAAAAAAAAAAAAGTCATAAACATTATTTTAGTCCACTATTAGTTCAATTACATGTAATTAATTATTGTTCTGTTTGATGTTGGGTTACCAATTCCTATGAATGCATCAGCTATTTAATTCAATCATGAAACTTTTTAAACAGTTCAATTGTTTGATCTTCTGTATTTAAGAGTATTTGTCAATGTCTTTTTAAAATAAATTTCTATCTTAAAAAGGCAAAATTTGGACTGTAGCCAATTGCAAACCACTTTTTGAGAAAAATCAGAGTAAATCAATGTTTGTCTGGGGATGACAAAGGACTTAAGATAACCATGGCTAAAAATACAATTGACAAGAAAATTTGGTTATTTATGTGGCATACAACAATTTAACATAACAATCATAATTATGACTGATAACATATATCAAAACATATGAGAATTTAGGAATATCATACAATTTTGGAGCACATATTAATGTCACATTTAAATATGAACTTAACTTTAGAATTTGAAATTTGATTTGGGGAAGTATGTGAAATATCAAAAATTTAAAATGTTTAATATCAAAATAGAACCACAGGTCAATTCATTTAGCCAAAGTGATATTTCAAATATTTTAAAAAGAAAACTCCTGTACTCTTTTAGAGAGGAGACTGTTCCCCTAAAATCAAAAGATCCAATGAAATAGTATGAGCCCAACAGAATCTATCTCTCCCTCCATTATTTTTGTCAGTTTACTGACAAAAACCCGCAAATCTTTTACTATCACTTATTAATAGTACATAAAATTCTTGTTCAAAGGAGAAAGCTGAATTTCATTTTATATTAGTGTGTTATCAGTATTAAGGCTAATTTTAATAAAATCTTATAAACAAATGCATCTAATCTCAATGAGCTTTGACCACATAAGATTTCCACAAACCTTTTATAACCTCTTACAAAACTTTTGTATTTTTTTCTCCCTCCAACATATCAGATCAATTTATGCCCTCCCTCTCTTCCTTCTTTCTTTCGTTCCTTCCCTCCCTCCTCTCTTCTTCCTTCCTTCCCTCCCCTCCTACCCTTCCTTCCTTCCTTCCTTCTTTCCTTCCTTTCTTCCTTCTCTCTCTCCTTCCTTCCTCCCTCCCTCCCTCTCTTCTTCCTTCCTTCCCTCCCTCCCTCCCTCCCTTCCCTCCCTGCCTTCCTTCCTTCCTACTCTCTCTTCTTTCTTCCTCCCTCCCTCTCTTCTTCCTTCCTTCCCTCCCTCCCTCTCATTCCTTCCTTCCTTCCTTCCTTCCTTCCTTCCTTCCTTCCTTCCCTCCCTCCCTCCCTCCCTTCCTTCTTTCCTTCCTTCCTTCCTTCTTTCTCCCTCTTTCTCTCTTTCTTTCTTTCTTTTTCTCTTTCATCTCACTGTGTTGTCCAGGCTGGCATCAAACTCCTGGGCTCCAGTGATCCACCTGCCTCCACCTCCCAAAGTGCTGAGATTACTGGTGTGTGTCACCATGCTGAGCCTAAATTCATTTAGTTATACATAACATATATATAATTTTTCCTTCATTTTGAAACAAACCTTAACCTTTAAAGTAGATAAATTTATATTGTCTCTAATAAAAATATATTTTAATCTCTTTTTTATAAACTTGAAAAAAAAATTCTGTTAGCTGCGGCAAATCCAACAGGTTTGCAGCAAACTTGGTACTTGCCTCCTCGAAGGAAAGAATTTGGCTGAGGGGCATAAGGCAGAGGGAGAGATCAAGGCAAGTTTTAGAGCAGGAGTGAAAGGAAGTAAAGTACACTTGGAGGAGGAGGGAAAAGCAGGCAACTTGAGAGCTCCAAATGCCTCATCTACACTTTGACTTGGGGTACTTTACACATTGGCATGCTTGGGAGGTTTGCATTTCTCCTCCCTTTATGTTTCCTTGAGGCAGGCTGTCTGCAAGCACAGTAATCTGCCAGCTCTTGGGAAGGGCCACATGCACTGTGTTTACTGAAGTTGTGTGTGTGCTCATTTGAGGCGTTTTTCCCTTACCAGTTGAGTGTTTTTAGAGGAAGTTCATATATCAGTTAAATTCCACCAATTTTTCTCTTAGTATCCATGGTTGAGCCTACTTGCCTAATTCCTGAAATCTTATCAGAAATCTGCTGACCACCAGGTTCAGATGTTTTCTATCTATCCGGGGACTGCCTTTCCCCGGTGTGGGCTGCAACCAATTATTATTTTAAAGAGCGACTTTAACAATCACCTGATGGGCACCTGACATTCCTGAGTATGGGGGCACTCTCCTGCCCAAGTCATGCCTGCCTAGCTACCTAACATTTCCCCCCTCAAGAGTCTGTGACCCAATTCTTTGGGAAAATAGACAGAGGTCAGTCTTCTCTAACTGTTTCCTGCTGACAAAGGGGCAGTGGTGGTTTTTCCATGGGTCTTGACCTCTTGCTAGCTGTCAGGGCAGTGTGGCTCTGTGCGTTGGTGAAAGCAGTATTCAGCCAAGTTCAAGGGAGACAGGGGCAGAATTTCGCCTCTGTTGTGTCCCACTACTGGGTATTCTAGGGGTCCTCTATAGAAGGGTGGCTCTTAAATATTGAGAGGCCAGTATCCCTCACTGAGGATTATCTGGAGCTTGGTGGCCTAAAGATGAGAAGAGACAAATCACATTATTAGATTTAGAAGACATGGACCAAAAAGGAGCAAGAATAAGAGAGTGACAAGTAGGCCTAAAAAGAGAAGAAACTGGGAGAACCATTTCCAGGTTCTTTCTCAATTTGACCAACACTAAGAGGCTTGTCCCCATAAAGAGACTTCATTTAGGAGTTGTTTGATGTTGTCGTGTACATCTGCTGATTGATTTACCTAAAAGCAACATTCTTCATCTAAGGCTAAACAAATTCCTTCATGTGCTGCCATTAACATATCTAGTCCTCAACAATTTTGGAAGGCCATGGTTGCTAAAGAGCCAATCTGTTCTTGAACAGTTACTAAAGTTTTAGCCATGTTGTCAATGTTGTTGGCTACTTTATTTGAGAGTTGGCTATAGGTCAAGAAGGCTTTTGTAACTCCTGCAATTCCAGGTCCTGTACCAGCTATAATGCCAAGTCCCATGAGAAGGGGAATTAACTGGGTAGCCCTCCTTACTATGGGCAAAATGGAATGCCTATAGATTGGTACTGAAAGAGAGAGATTGCCAAGGACTGTGAAGATATGCAGGAATACATAGCCTATGGTATAAGTTCCAATACAGTTAGTAGGGAGGCATTGGCAAGCTAACTGGCCACAAACATGGAAGGTTCCTTGCATTTTAAGACAGGTGAAGATGTCAAAACAAAAGCCTGACTTTTTCCAGGATAGCTAGAGGACATGGCTGACTCCTTATGTCCCCAGTCTTTGCCTAAAATTTAATGACTTTAAAGCAGGCAAGTTGTACAGTTATTAAAAGTTATAGTATTGGTTTATGACCTTAAAGCATTCAGTACTCATAAGACTCTTTAAAATTGTACTACATTACTTTCATAAATTCCATTTTATGTATCTTCTTATGACTTACACAGACCATTTATGACATGTTTGAACTTTTTGACTTTTCCTAAACATTCCTCTTTTTAAACAACTATTCATTTTAATTTAGGACAAGAACTTACCATATGAGATCTCCTTTTATACAAAATCTCTTTTCTTTATTACTTTCCTTACCAAAATACTTATTTACTTTTATAAACTTTTAATTAGATAAAAGTCTTTTTTTATGTCATGAAGTTATAATTTTACTGCATGTTGTTTTGTGAGTCCAGTAAAGAGGGGAGCAGACAAGGTTATGTACCTCCTGTAGAAGTTATACCCAATCAAAAGATTGCTCAGGTAAATTTTGGCTAGGACTTGTTAAGATAAGTGTGGGCTGTTTCTAAACCCTGAGATTGGACTTTCCAGGTTGTGGTTATTGGTTAAAGATTTAGGTATAAATAAAAGATGAATTTAGAGGTTGGGGAGATATTAAGCAGGCACCCATTTTGGAAAGTATGTTTTTGCCTCAAAGGAGTATGATTCTTTTATTTTGGAGGTACAGGGTGCCATTTGCTCTCATTACCCAACAGGATTTGGAGGACAGTGGCTCAGAGATTAGCACAGAGTAGGCAGCTCTTGAACCCCAAAGAGAAACTTATAATGTTACTACCTGTAGGGCTGTAGGGTTTTCCTTGGCTCTGTTCTGTTGATAACGATGTCTGATTTGGAAGCCAGCTGGAGGAGAGAGCCCCTTCAGCTCAAGGCCATCAGGGGTTGGAATTCTGTCCCAGGGCCCTTTGGACCTCAGGGCCATCCTGTTTCCAGTGGCCAAGCTTGTGGCAGAGGGGCCAAGTCACGCAGGGCTTTTTTCCATTTATCCCACTGGGGAAGTTTGCCTTCCAATAGCCTGGCTTCTCACACTGATGATGACAGTTACCCTGGAGGGTATTCTGAGGACAACTTGAAGTGGGCTTCAGGGCTAGTAAACCAGTCAATAGTTGAGCCTGCCTCTTGTCCATGTTTCTTCTTCTTCTTAGCCTTTATTTATTCTTTATTCTGCTGTCTTATAAAACACTGAGGAAGTTAATTTGAGGATTTTCTGTATAAGGGCACTGACTGGGTTCTAAGGCTGACTCTTGTAATTTTCTCCCAGTTTGTATTTAGGCCACACAATATTACAAAGGAAACCTAATTGTTCATTTCAAGGTTTGGGGGAATCAAACTTTTCCCAGTTTTTAAGGCTATATTTGAGGGGCATGTCCTGTGATATGGAGATGCTATTACCCATCTGCAAAGAGAAAGCAGAGGAGAAAAAAAGAGATATTCCCTCTTATTCTTTCTTGAACAGAGCATCCCTCATTCATCCTTAGGTTTCCAGAATGAACTGGTCTCACTAGATATGCTTAAAGGTCACATTTCATCACAATTGTCCATTTGAGAATAGAGGAAATACCAGAATGAACAGGGGACCCCCTATTCACCCTTGGTGTTCCAGAATGAACTTGTCTTACCCAATACCCCTAACCTTGCCTTCATCTCTGCTCTAATGGTAATCTGTTCTGTGTCTACAGTCTGGGATCAGCCTTCATCTCTGTCCTATGGGTACTTTTGTTTCTTCTGCCTGTGGTCTTGAGCCAGCCTATATCCTTGTCTCCATGACGTTAAAGTGACTCTTGTTCAGAGCATCCTAGCAACAAAATGATTATCTCTTTTTCTCAGATTCCCATAACCCATTTTATTTAAGTAGATGAGAAACCTGTTTTTCAGCTAGGTGCCACAAATGAGCAGGACCTTCCTCCTTTTGAATATGACCTTGATGGTCTAGAAGTGTATTGAGAAAAGCATGAAAGTGATTAGAGGAATGGAGGAAAATTTGTATTTGGGGTTCCTTGTCCTCCTGGGGTAACATGCAGAACAAATGTTTAAATGGACAGGACAATCACTTTGCTACAGGAGATAGTGGGAGGAAGTGAGAGAGATACTCATAGAAAGCTTTCATATGCTCACAAACACAGCAGCCCTTGGATTCCATAGGGTAACATTTATTTGCTCTCTTGACATAAATGAGGACCTCTGGAGGACTTGGGCTTGGAATAAAGGTTTGCAAATGGCAAATGAAGAATTTTCTCTCCTTCAAGGAGGGTACTGGATCAAGAAAAGCAAGTAGGTGCACTCCTTAAAGATCCACAGAGTGAGGCCCTATGCAGGTAGACAAACTGCTTCAAAAGCCATCAAAAACCTTGGTCCTGGAACATAATGAACAAAAAGCATGTGATAAGTCATAAGAAACTGGAAAAGCCAGGATTCCAAGTAGTGTCTGTCCTAGCAGTGAGCCAACAGACAGGGGAAGGGTTGGAGGTCATCTGAGCTAATAAGGTAAAAGCAAGTATAAATCTCAGGGGACATCAGCAAGAGAGCTTGTCTCTTGGCAGCCAGGCAAACAGCAAGAGCAATGGGAACACAAATAACAAACAAGGAGTGTGTGTTTAAGGCAGAGAAGGAAGTCACATAGCACACAAAGTAAAAGCAGAGGAAAGGCAGACTTGCCCCAAAGGTGGACGATCTGATGGGTATGTGAGTCCATTTTAGAATACAGATAAAGAAAACAAGAGAATAGGTGGTGTGGGTTTTGGGAAAGAGCTGATTTTAGTTGAAAAAGCAGAGGAAACCCCAGACATTTCATGGTCTTAGGCTCATGGTCTTAGGCTTTAGCCCTATAACACTTGTGAGCCTGCCATCCAAGAGAGCCATTAACATCTCAGGTCTCCTCAGTGTAGACTCCAAGATACTTCCCATTCCCACAAGACACCCATCATGGTGAGCGGAGATCAGCTGGCCAGAGAAGAGCCACTGTGGCAGAGATGAATCATTCTGGGAGCTGGTCAGTAAGCAGGAGAGCAACAAGAGAGAAAAAAAACATGTTACAGGGGTTGAACGCTTCTAGCTGAAGAAGGCAAGACATAGAATTTTCTTGCCACTAGGGAATGTATCTATGTCACAGCATCAAAGTATTTTAGCAGCACTAAGTCCAATGAGTCTGCAGCAAACTTGATTCTTGCCTCCTCAGAGAAAAGAAGTCATCTGAGTTACATAAGGCAGGGTGAGAAACCAAGGGAAGTTTTAGAGCAGGAGTGAAAGTTTATTAAAAAGTTTTAGTGCAGGAATGGAAGAAAATAAAGTATACCTGGAAGAAGGCCAACCAGGCAACTTGAGAAATCCAAGTGCCCTTTCTGACCCCTGACTTGAGGTTTTTATATATTGGCATGGTTCCAAAGTTTGTGTTTCTCCTCCTTTGATGTTTCCTTAGGGGTGGGCCATGCACAGTGGCCTGCCAGCGCTTGGGAGGGACCACATACACAGTGTGTTTACTGAAGTTGTATGCATGCTCATTTGAGGCATTTTTCCCTTACCAGTCAAGTGTTCCTAGAGGAAGGTCATATACCAGTTAAACACCACAATTTTGCCTCTTAGAGTGCACGCTTAAGACTACTCGCCCAACTCCTGAGATCTTCTCAGGAAGCTGCTGATCACCAACCTCAGGTATTTTCCATCTATTGTGAGACTGCTTTTTCCTGGCACTGGCTGCAAGCAAGTATTCTTTTCGAGACAATTTATCAACCAACTGACCATCACATGATGGTCACCTGACATTCCTGTGGGTGATGAGGGAGGCCCTCTCCTGCCTTGCACATGTCTGCCTGACTACCTACTCTAACAATCCCACTTTTCTCATACAATTAATATATAGAATTGTTTTTCTTATATTTATAATCTCAATTACATATATTAATTTTAATATTAATTCTTAGTAATCCTAATTTTCAGTGAAAACCTTAGGAAGTGAATAATTTTGAACTATTTTATACCAGTGTAGATAAAAACCATTTCATGATTTTTAGAGATGCGTTCTCGATTTTTTTTTTGTTTATTAACAGATCTAAATATGTTTAGCTTTCCTGTACCATATACATGTAAGATGCCAAAATATATAAACTTAAATTTTTATTTAATACTGTTTCAGTATTTTAACTTACTTAGAAATGACTCATAAATTTTATGACTACATATTAGTTAATTTACCATAACATGACTTTAAGATTTTAAATTACTGAAAAGAATTTTGAAACTATGAAAAGTTCACTTATGACCTTCTATCACATTTATATTCATTTAATTTATTCTTAACAATTATGCTTGAATAGTTCATTAAACAAAGCTAGCCATCATCTCGTTAATTTTTCTCTTCATAATTTTTATATGACTGTGTGTTAAGCAAATATCATAAAAGCACAATCCATAAAGTTAAATACATGTGGTTTTTTCTTTTATAACTTAGAAGACATAGTTGTTTTTATTAAACCAACAATATTCAACTAGAATTATTTGTGAAAGATGTAGCCAAGTCATATGAACTAAAAGACATTTGAGCTAGTTTCTATTTTTTTGATAAAATACTTAAGTGCTTACTTTTTCTTTAAGACAATTAATTAGAAGTCTTTCATATATTTTGATAGTGAAATATCACATACACATGACATATATAAACATGTAGACAGAGACACTCAGATAGAAGCAAATTTTATAGCTTCATAAATCCTTCCTCTGCCAGATTTCAAATAGCTTCTTTTCCCTTCACACTATCAAGTCCTAAATAATTGTTAGCTAGTCAACTCTTAAATTTGCACTTTCAAATACATGACTCAGATGATATTTACATCCCAAAAGAACAGAATTTAGGTCCGAACACCATTATTTGCTGAGACAAAATAGGGCTTAGGTAAAGGCTTAGACAAAACAAGATTGCCAAGAAAAACATCTTAAAGGTGAGGCTAGCTATGTAAGCTTAAAGCCAATGTCTTCTCCGTTATGCAGAGAGAGAGAGAGAGAGATGTCTTCTGTGCATGTGAGACAGAGTTTTACTCTATCTCCCAGGCTGAAACGCAGTGGCATTCTATAGCTCACTGCAGCCCGGAGCTTCCAGGCTGTTCATGTTCTTTGCTCACTTTTTAATGGGGTTGTTTGTTTTTCTCTTGTAAATTTGTTTTAGTTCCTTATAGATGCTGAATATTAGACCTTCATCAGATGCATAGTTTGCAAATATTTTCTTCCATTCTGTAGGTTGTCTATGTGCTCTGTTGTTAGTTTATTTGCTGTGCAGAAGCTCTTAAATTTAATTAGATTCCACTTGTCAATTTTTGCTTTTGTTGCAATTGCTTTTGATATCTTTGTCAGGATATCTTTGCCTGCTCCTGTGTCCAGGATGTTATCACCTAGGTTGTCTTCCAGTGTTTTTATAGTTTTGATTTTAATATTTAAGTCTTTAATCCATCTTGAGTTGATTTTTGTTTATAGTGTAAGGAAGGGGTCCATTTTAAATCTTCCACACATGTCTAGCCAGTTATCCCAATAGGATTTATTGCATAGGGAATCTTTTCCCCATTGCTTGCTTTTGTTAGTTTTGTTGAAGATTAGATGGTCATAGGTGTCAGTCTAATTTCCACACAAAGCACATTTAACACAAAGAAGTCTCCTTCAAATAATTTGATAATCAACCTCCTGAAGGTCAAGGAAAAGGAAGGATCCTAAAAGCCACAAAAGGAAAGAGACAAATAACATACAATGGAGCTCCAATACATTTGGCAGTAGACTTTTAAGTGGAAATGTTACAGGCCAGGAGAGAGTGGCAAGACATATTTAAAGTGCTGAAGGAAAAATCCTTTTAGCCTAGAATAATATATCTTCCAAAAATATGCTTTGATCATGAAGGATTAGTAAAGACCTTTTTAGACAAAAAAAAGCTGTCCTACAAGCAATGCTGATGGGAGTTTTTTAGTCTGAAAGAAAAGAATGTTAATGAGCTAGAAGAAATCATTTGATGGTTAAAAAAAAAACTCACTCGTAATTGTAAGCACATGAGAATGCACAAAATATTATAACACTGTAATTGTTGTGTGTCAACTACTTAAGCAGAAAGACTAAATGGTGATTTAATAAAAAATAATAACTATGATAACTTTTCAAGACATAGTACAATAAGACATAAAGAGAAACAACAAAAAGTTAAAAAGTGGGGGAACAAATTTGTACTAGTTTTTTATGTAATCAGTATTAATTTGTCATCATTTTAATATAATAGGTTATTAGATAGTATTTTAAAGCCTCATGGTAGCCTCACGGTAAACATACAATGTACATACAAAAAATTAAAAGCCAGAAACTAAATCATATCACCAGAGAAAATCACCTTAACTAAAAGGAAGACAGGAAGGAAAGAAGGAAGAGAAGACCACAAAACAACTAGAAAACAAATAACAAAGTGGCAGAAAAAAGTCCTTACTTAATAATAACATCAAATGTAAAGGAATTAAACTCTCCAATCAAAAGACATAGAGTGGATGAATGGAAAACACACACACACACACACACACACACACACACACACACACACACACACACACACGACCCAATGCTCTGTTGCCTACAAGAAACACACTTCACCTATAATGGTGTACATGGACTGAAAATAAAGAGAAAAGATATTCCATGTCAATGGAAACAAACAAACGAACAAACAAAAAGCAGGAGTAGCTATTCTTATAGCAGGCAACATAGATTTCAAGACAAAAATTGCAAGAGAGAAACAAAGAAAATCACTATATAATAATAAAAAGGTCAATTCAGCAAGAAGATAAAATGATTGTAAATATAAATGCATCCAGCACTGAAGCACCCAGAATATACAGCAAATATTATTATAGCTAAAGAGACTTTAACAAAATAACAGCTGGAGACTTCAACACCCCACTCTCAGCATTGGACAGATCTTTCAGACAGAAAATCAAGAAAGAACAATTGGATTTCATCTGCACTATAGAATAAATTGATCTAATAGATATTTACAGAACATTACTTCCTATGACTGCGGAATATACATGCTCCTCAACACATAAATCATTCTCAAAGGCAGACCATATGGTAGGTCAAAAGCAAATCTTAAAACATCAAAAAATACTGAAATAGTCTAGGCGTGGTGGCTCATGCCTGTAATCCCAGCACTTTGGGAGGCCGAGGTGGGCAGATCACAAGGTCAGGAGATCAAGATCATCCTGGCTAACACGGTGAAACCCCGCCTGTACTAAAAATACAAAAAAATTAGCTGGGCGTGGTGGAGGGCACCTGTAGTCTCAGCTACTCGGGAGGCTGAGGCAGGAGAATGGTGTGAACCCAGGAGGCAGAGCTTGCAGTGAGCCGAGATCATGCTACTGCACTCCAGCCTGGGTGACAGAGCAAGACTCTGTCTCAAAAAAATAAACAAATAAAATAAAAAATAAAAAATACTGAAATAATAGCAAGCATCTTCTCTGGCCACAATGCAGTGTAATTAGAAACCCAAAACAAGAGGAATTTTGGAAACTATACAAATACATGGAAATTAAATAACATGCTCCTGAATGACCAGTGAGTCAATGAAGAAATTAAGAAGGAACCTGAAAATTTTCTCAAAATAAATGATAATGGAAACATGACAAAAAAACTTATGGGATACAGCAAAAGCAGTAGTAAGAAGGAATTTTATAGCTATAAGTGCCTCCATCAAGAAAGGGAAAAACTTAATCTAATGATGCATCTTAAAGAACTAGAAGAGCAAGAGCATATGAAATCCAAAATTAGTAGGAAAAAAGAAATAATAAAGATTAGAGTAATAATGCATGAGATTGAAATGAAAATACACAAGATTAATGAAACAACACGTTGGTCTTTTGAAGTTAAATAAAATTGACAAACCCTTAGCCAGACTAATGAAGAAAAAAATAGAGAAGATCAAACTAAATAAAATCAGAGACGAAAAAGGACACATTACAACTACAACTGATACTACAGAAATTTAAGAATCATTAGTGGCTACTATGAGGAACTATATGCCAATAAATTGGAATATCTAGAAGAAATGGACAAACTCCTAGACACATACAACCTACTGAATCGAACAGGAAGAGATCCTGGGACCCAAGAACTTCACTGCTGAATTTTACCAAACATTTAAAGAGGAACTAACAGCAATCCTACTCAATCAACTACTGATTTAAAACATTTTAAGAAAACACACTAAAAAATGAAAAAAAAAATCCATGTTCACGGATTGGAAGAATTAATATTGTTAAAATGTCCATACTACCCAAAACAATTTACAGATTCAATGCAATCCCTATCAAAACACCAATTATATTTTTCACATAAATAGAAAAACAACCCTAAAATTTATATGAAACCATAAAAGACTCAGAATAAACAAAAGAACCTGAGCAAAAAGAACAAATTTGGGGGAATCACATTACCTGACTTCAAATTACTACAGTGCTATAGTAACCAAAACAGCATGATACTGGCATAAAAGCAGACTTGGACCAGTGGAAGAGAATAGAAAACCCAGAAACAAATCCACACATCTACAGTGATCTCATGTTTAAAGAGAGTGTCAAGAAGATATACTGGGGTAAAGACAGTCTGTTCAATAAATGACACTGAGAAAACTGTATATCCATATGCAGAAGAATGAAACTAGCCCCTTATCTCTTGTCATATGTAAAAATCAAATAAAACTAGATTGAAGACTTAAATCTAAGACCTCAACCTATAAAACTATTAAAGAAAAACAATGGAGAAACTCTCCAGGACATTTGGCTGGGCATAGCTTTCTTGAGTAATAACCCAAAAGCATAAGCAACCAAAGTAAAAATGGACAAATGGGATCACACTAAGTTAAAAAACCTTCTGCACAACAAAGTAAACAATCAAGAAAGTGAAGAGACAATCCGCATAATGAGAGAAAATGTTTCCAAACTAACCATTTGACAAGACATTAATAACCAAAACATTTAATAATCTGATTTAAAATGGGCGAAAGATCTGAATAGACATTTCTCAAAAGAAGACATGCAAATGGAAAACAGTTATAATCATTGATTATCAGAGAAGTGCAAACTAAACTACAATGAGATATTGTCTCACTTCAGTTAAAATGGCTTTTATCGAAAAGACAGACAATAGCAAATGCTGGAAAGGATGTGAAGAAAGGGAACCCTCATACACTATTGGTGGGAATGTAAATTAGTACAACCACCATGGAGAACAGTTTGGAGGTTCTTCAAAACACTAAAAATATAGCTACTATATGATCCAGCAATCCTACTGCTGAGTACATACCAAAAAGAAAGAAAATCAGACAATCAAAGATACATCTGCACACTCATATTTGTTGCAGCACTGTTCACAATAGCAAAGATGTGGAAGAACCTAAGTGTCTGTGAACAGATGAATGAATAAAGAAAATGTGGTACATATATACAATGGAGTAGTATTCAGCCACAAAAAAGAATGAGATCCTATCATTTACAAAAACATGGAAGGAAGTGGAGGTCATTGTGTTAGGTGAAATAAGCCGGGCACAGAAAGACAAACATTGCATGTACTCACTTATTTGTGCAATCTGAAACTCAAAACAATTGAATTCCTTAAGATATAGTAAAAGGATGGTTATCAGAGGCTGGGAAGGGCAGTCAGGGGCAGTGAGGGGGAGGTGAGAATGGTTAATCGGTCCATAAAAATGTTTAGAAAGAATGAATAAAACTTAGTATTTGATAGCACATGTTTACTATAGTCAATAGTAACTTAATTGTACATTCTAAAATAACTAACAGAGTATAATTAGCTTGTTTTTAACACAGATAATAAATGTTTGAGAGAAGGATACACCATTTCCCAAATGTAGTTATTATGCTTGTATCAAAATTGTATGCTTATATCAAAATATCTCCTGTGCCTCATAAATATACATACCCACAAAGATTAAAAGTCAAACTTTAGAAAAAATAAAACAAACAAACAATTAAAAAGTATATTTCTTACAGTTCTAGAGGCTGGGAAGTCCAATATCAATGTGGTGGCATCTTGTAAGGGCCAACTTGCTTTGTCTTTCCATGGTAGAAATCCAAAGGGCAAGAGGAAACAAAAGGAAGAAGAGAAGGCGGCCAAATTCGTCCTTTTATCAGGAATACGCTCTGCCATAACTAATACACTTCTGTCCTGTAATAAGGGCATTATTCCATTCATAAGGGCAGAACCCTTATGACTTAATCACCTCTTTAAAGTTCCCACCTCTTAACACTGTTGCATTGGGGATTAAGAGGATTGGGGACACATTCAAACCACAGCAGTATTTAAGTACAATAAAAGAGGTACAAATCTATATTCATGAAAGTTTCTACTAGCTAGTAACAGTATTTACTTTAAGCAAAACAATTGTGTGTGTGTGTGTGTGTGTATATATATAAAATGATATATATATAATGTCTAAGATATGCAATGATAATTATTCTTTTAAGACTTTATTTAAATAACTAGAAAGAATAAAGACCTAGTATTTTCTAGCACAACAGGGTGACTGCACTCAAAAATAATTTAATTATAAATTTAAAAATAAATAGAAAATATAATTAGATTGTCTGTAACAAAAAGGATAAATGCTTGAGGTGTGGGATACCCCATTTACACTGACATGATTATTATGCAGCCCAACTGTATCAAAATATCTCATGTTACCCATAAATATACACAACTAGTATGTACTCACAAAAATTAAAAATTAAAATTAAAAAAATCAGGACTCCTACAGAGAACAGGTAGTCATGCTCAAAGAGAAAGTGAAATATCTCCCTTAATTAGGGAATAATCCATTGATCAAAAGACAAAGAATTTATTTAGGAAATAAGACTTGGTTATAGTATGAATGTTTGCAAAGAGAGAATATCAGAAAGACAATGTTTTGTCTAAAGTAAAGATTTTTCTTATGAACAGTTTAGGAGTAGAAGTGGGAAGAAATAATTTAATAGCAATGTTGCTATTTTCTTCTTGATAATGAGAATCTTCCTTGAGAAGATCAAAGTGATGGATTTCCAATAGACTTATGTCCTGCATCAACTTGCTCATGATAAGAAACAGAGTTTCTATTTTTACAAAGTAAATATTTGAGAAGGACATACTTTGCCTCTGTAGATTACTTATTATAAACGATCCTGGATTTATAGATGTATAGAACATAGCTGTCTGGAGAATGGGAAGTTATCCAGTATGTACTTTACAGTTATACAACTAACAGAGTGTAAAACTGATAAGTCCCGAAATTGAAACAGCTTCTTTTGTGAACTATGTTTTTGTGAATACATCATTCGGAAACTTAATCTGTTAATCCAATAACAAGCAGTGTCCTAATGTAAGAAAAAAAATTGCCGGGCGCGGTGGCTCATGCTTGTAATCCCAGAACTTTGTGAGGCCGAGACGGGCGGATCACGAGGTCAGGAGATCGAGACCACGGTGAAACCCCGTCTCTACTAAAAATACAAAAAATTAGCCGGGCGTGGTGGCGGGTGCCTGTAGTCCCAGCTACTCGGAGAGGCTGAGGCAGGAGAATGGTGTGAACCCGGGAGGCGGAGGTTGCAGTGAGCCGAGATTGCCCCACTGCACTCCAGCCTGGGTGACAGAGCGAGACTCTGTCTCAAAAAAAAAGAAAAAAAATTTATTGGGAACTGTGGTTAATAATTGCCTGCTCCTCCAGAGCATATATTTTGCTTGGTTTTTGTGTGAATGTGTGAATTATTAATCAAGTGTGGTATCAGATAAGGATTATCATTCCTATGAGTCCGCTTTAACAATTTAACCCTTTGTGTTAACACAGAGGGTTACAACATATTTGTTACTTTAGCATCATTGATTAATATTCACCATGCATATTCATATGGACATGCATCGCAGTTGAAATACTCTTTCAATGTCCCACCCAAATCAAAATCAGAGTTCCTAGATTTCAAAAAAATTTTTGCAAGATCTCAAGCAATTAATAAGCTCCATAAAGTTTTATAACTGCTATCATGGGCTGCATTTTTAAACCTACTTCAGTTGGTTTCTAATGGTTTCATTCAAAATTTAGTTTGTACCAGAAACTTTATATGCCAGATACTGTAGAGTAACAGGATTCACTAAGAGAGAAATTTGTGATATTGTATACCCGAGGAGGTGACTGACAGTAAATGATTTTAAAATGGGATAGTCACGTCGAGGATTTAACTGATTTTGCAGAAAGAAGAATCTAAGCATGCCATCTAATGTTTCATTTTAAACTTTTGAATAATTTAAATATTGAAAAATGACTCTTTTTTTATGGAGAACTTAATGCAGATCAAAATTCCTGAATGTAGAGATTATAAATGTTTAAGTTTTCTAGCTTTGGAAATAGTCTTTTACTTCTTGAAATCTTTCCAAAAAATTCTATGACAGTGGCAGTATTTATCAACCTTATAAAAATCACATATTTAAAAATCTAGTAATCTCGTGCAGTATATTACTTGAATAGTCTCCATTTAAATGCAAATTTTAGGTTCTTTCTGTCATAAAAAGGATTTTTCAATAAAAAAGAGGTGTGTGTTTTTTAATGCTAATGGCCTGTTTATTCCACTACATGACTTGGCATTAATATCCAAGTACAGGAGGTTGGTCTTTGGGAGGAGATAAAAAAGATAGAAGCACAGGAAAAATACGTAAATATTTTTGGGGATGGGGGGCGGATTTACTAATAACATATCAAAAAGTTTTTAAAGAGGAATTTTGAAATTGATCTCTCTTAGAAAACCTAATTGTCTTTTATAATAAAATATAAAGTAAAATAGTCTTAGTGGCTGCAATTTCCTGTAGGGGAAAGGATTTGCAGTTTTATAAATCTCTTTAATGACGGTGTAAAGAGATAGTGAACTGGGCCTGTTGAGTTCAAAATTTAAACAATTTCTTTTCTTTTTCTAATAGCTTGTATTTTTTAAATGAAGAGTGTTTAATATGTATTGAATAAATGTTTATACCAGGCCCCTTATGCACCAGGCACTCTGATAGTCAGCATGATGGGACGGTCAGCTCCAGCTTTGCTTTCTCTAGTTCTATTCAGTTGAGTAAATAAACATATGCCTCACAGTTTTAGGAACTATTCCAATTCCTGCACCAATTCTAACTGAGCAGGTAATTGGAGCAGTACCTGAGTCTTCCCACTTTAAATATACAATGAGAGATATAGCATAAAAATGATTACCACCAAGACAAGGCAAAATGTTGTAAGTAACCAATATGCAGAGCAAAGACAGGAAGAAAAATTGTGTTGGCTTCAGGAAACCAGTATCATTTAAACCTTGAAGAGAGGCAAAGACATGTATGAGGAAATGGTGAAAAAAGTATATTTTCAGTCTGGAAAAGTTAAACAAATAAAAAGACGCTAAACTAAATTTTAGGAAGTTTTACCTTGTACAATAATTTTAAAGCAATATAAAATACTGAACCAGTAAAATAAGTTTGTTTGAGGTCAAATTGGGGAGGGCCTCAAGTTGCAATGAACTTATTTGTAACTTGGGGGTAATAAATAAAAAAACTATGAAAGGCTTCTATAGAGAAAATGCAGATATCAGAACTATATCACTTAGAAAACTTAGTAATTCAATCCTGATCACATTATCTAGTGTATTTTTGTCCTGCTTTCTAATGTTGATAACATTTAGTATTAGAGAAAAAGAAGGCTGTTTCCAACTCATTCTAGCTTCAAGAAAGCACTAAATTTAAGTCAAGTCTAAGAAAGTGATTTTGTGAGTCAAAAGCTGGATTCCAAACTGTGCTAGCCTTGTGTGCTTGCGTTTTTTATCATCAAGTTAACTCTCCAATAAAATGTTTCCTCCCAGTTTCCTGGTGTGTGGCAATGGTTTGGCTGAAGTTCTCAATTGAAAATTTCCATAGATTGGCAATTTAGATCAGCTCTGCTTTGGGCCTTCAGAACAGACTTCTCTTTCCCTTCTTATCTCTGCCTCTCTCTCTGTATGTCTTAGATTCATTATTGCCTTCAGCAGGTTGGCATAAGTACATGCAATGAGACAAGGGATCTGAGAGGCAAATCATATCGGATCCACTAAGTTAAAGACTAATTTTAGTTACAACTACAATTCTGTAGGTAAAGTCTATAGATTATAAAAAACAAACAAACTGGCATTTGTATTAAGACAGAATTTGAAAATAAAACCTGAATGTCAGGAATTATTTCTAAGGCTGGATTAGTTAGGCAGAGCAAGTTTTATCTCAGGAAAAGTAAGGAGGTTTATGTTTTCTTTCATTTCCCAATGCCCCCTCTTTTCATCTCCACCCAGGAAACTGTTTTCTAGAGGCAGAGCAAAGGCATCTGAAAATAGAAATAATTTTATGATGTAGTTTTGTGAGTTTTCTTAAATAAGATTTTCAGTAAAATTATTATTTCTTATGATGAGAGTTCACTTTTCAATTGCTCCTACAGTGATTTGTTCGTTTGATTGTTTCTTTTCTACGATTTGTATATTCTGTGCTATTTTCAATGAGAATCTTGAGGGGGGTTAAGGGAGATGTGCTTAGCAGTATATGCACAAACAAGAGAAGAGGCTTTTGAATGGTACTTGGAGAACAATGTGGAGATGTTTCAAAGGTAGCAGTATTTCAAATGGAAGAGGAAAGCAATCATGATTAAACGGTTCAGTCATTAGGCCACTATTTTTTTTTCTATTAATATTAACAATGCTTTTGAAACCAGAGCCAAAATTTTGGGAAAGAAAATGAATGGAAGATCAGGAGTAGAGGGACTCAAAGTGTCATTTGAGGGCTTAAAAAAAAATACTTATTGTGATACAGGAGAAAAAAAATGCTTCCATGTCTAAGAGGAGGTAAGAATAGTACTTATAAGGGTTCCTGTTTGTATTAGTCAGGGTTCTCTAGAGGTACAGAGCTAGTAGGATATGTGTATACGTGAAAGGGAGTTTATTAAGGAGAATTGACTCACACAGTTATAAGGTAAAATCCCACGATAGGCCGTCTGCAAGTTGAGGAGCAAGGAAACCAGTGGTGGATCCGTCTGAGTCCCAAAACCTCAAAAGTGGGGAAGCCAACAGTGCAGCCTTTAGTTTATGGCCAAAGGCCTGAGAGCCCCTGGCAAACGAGTGATGTAAGTCCAAGAGTCCCAAAGCTGAAGAATTTGAAGTCTGATATTTGAGGGCAGGAAGCATCCAGCATGGGAGAAAGATGAAGGCTGGAAGACTCAGCAAGTCTAGTCCTTTCATGTTCTTCCTCCTGCTTTCTCCTAGCAGCACTGGCACCTGGTTAGATGGTGCCCACCCAGAGTGAAGGTGGGTCTGCCTCTCCCAGTCCACTGATTCAAAGTTAGTCTTCTTTGGCAACACCCTCACAGACACACCCAGGAACGAAACTTTGCATCCTTCAATCCAATCAAGTTGACACTCAATATTAACCATCACACTGTTGAAGGCATAAATAGGCAGAAAAGATGTTACTAAGACTCATTCTTCATAAGTTGTCATTAGAGAATATTTTACTTACATAGTTCAGAGATTTAAATGTAAAGTGTAGCCTTCAGATCTTAAATTCATAACACCAATCCTGGGAACTAGAAGATTAAAAAAAGAGAGGGCACTCAAAACAGGTATTTCTGCTGAAAATTCTACAATGCCTACATTGGGTAGTAAAATTTTATTCTAACACAAGACATTAAGCTAATGAGAACAACCTTGCAGAACACAGTTAAAGAATTTTTGTCCAGGCCATATAAGACTAATTTTTCTGGAGTAAATTTGTGTGAGCACACTATGCATTTACTTTGTTGACAAGAGGCATACAAACTAAATTTAGCAGCAAAGTTAGCAATCTCTTAGAATTTTAGCTGTTACAGATGACATGAAAGAAATCTGAAAATGGTAGGACATTACCATAAAGAAGCTTGGCTGGCTGGCAGCAGTGGCTCACACCTGTAATTCCAGCACTTTGGGAGGCTGAGATGGGAGGATCACTGAGCCCGGGGGTTTCAGACAAGTCTGCACAACAGAGTGAGGCCCAGCCTCTACTAAAAAACAAAAAAATTACCTGGACATTGTGGAACATGTCTGTTGTCCCAGCTACTTGGGAGGCTGAAGCAGGAGTATCACTTGAGGCAAGGAGTTCAAAGATGCAGTGAGCTATTATTGTGCCACTGCACTACACCTAGGCAACAGAATGGACCCTGTTTCAAAAAGAAAAAAAGAAAAGAAAGGAAAAGGAAAGGAAAGGAAAGGAAAGGCAAGAAAAGAAAAGAAAAGAAAAGAAAAGAAAAGAGAAAAGAAAAAAGAAAAGAAAAGAAAAGAAGGCAGGCAGGCATGGAAGGAAAGAAAGAAAGAAAGAAAGAAAGAAAAGAAAAAAGAAAGAAAGAGGAGAGAAGAGGGAAGGAGGGAAGGAAGGAAGGAAGGAAGGAGGGAAGGAAGGAAGGAGGGAAGGAAGGAAGGAAGGAAGGAAGGAAGGAAGGAAGGAAGGAAGGAAAAAAGAAAGAAAGAAGAAAAGGAAAGAAAAGAAAAGGAGGGAGGGAGGGAAGGAAGGAAGGAAAGAAGGGGGGGAGGGAGGAAAGAAAAGACAGAAAGAAGGAAAGGAAGAAAAAAAGGAAGAAAGAAAGAGAAAGAAAGGAAGAAAGAAAGAAAGAGAAAAGAAAACAAAAGAAAAGGAAAGAAAACAAAAGAAAAGGAAAGAAAAGAAAAGGGGGGGAGGAAGGAAGGAAGGAAAGAAGGGAGGGAGGAAAGAAAAGAAAGAAAAGAAGGAAAAAGAAAGAAAAAGAAAGAAGGGAGGGAGGGAGGAAAGAAAGAAGGAAGGAAGGAAGAAGCTGGCTGTATCTTTGAAGTACAGATGCAGATTGTAACCACTTTTATATTTCTTTTGCCACTTCTACTGAAAGAGAGAGGAGGAAATTGAGGGAACTTGGATAGGTAACCTAATTTTTTTACTTATTTATTTGTGAAAACTCATACAGACTATGAGTACTTACTTTGCTCTTTATTTTGCAAAGTATATGCTCATGTCGGAAAAAATAAACATAAAGTTAGTTCTAATAATTATTCTCATGACCACTATTACTATATATTCCATTCAGATTTCTTAGACTACTTAGTCTTAGACTTTCTTTCCTATTTCTATTTTTTAGAAGTCTCCTGAACTTCATTTTCTTCTAAGTTTATTGGTTTCTATGGTACTGAGAATTATACTGTGATTACTTCAGTTGAGGCATATTCACTTTAAATGTTTTGCTCTAATTTTTAGTATAAACCTATTTACAAGGAGTTTGGCTCTACTTCACCTTCTGAATAAATAATAATACCATCTTGATTTCTTCACTAATCAGTGCCACTTAAGACTAAAATATTTTTCAGTCATAATATTGAGGGCTTGTGGAAAAGAATACTTTCAGTTTCCACTACATCTGGAGTACCATGTGAATGGAATTATACAGATAATAAAGTATGGTATTAGAATTCATTTTATTACACTAGTGCTCAGTTTTAACTTGATAACACTCTGTGTTATGTAGGGGAAAAGGTCAGTCTATACGAAGTCTATAAATGAATATAAAAATATAAGAGAGAATAAAACAGCTCCAAAATTATTGTGCGCATCAAGTTAATATGTTTCCTATTGAAGAAGATGCTAAGTAAAATTGCTCAGTATCTCCTCAACAGAAAATAATAATCTGCTTAGCATCTTGTTCAGTCTTTCAAAAGAAAATTATCATTAAAGCAAAAATGAGGTTATTAGTTTCATATGCCTTGAAATAAAATAATTAACATATATGTTAAATTGTAATAAAATATTTTTTTTAAAAAACCTTGGTATATAAAAACAAAATAGCAATATTTTATTGTCTATGTTTTCTAACTAGAATATTACTGGGAAAGACATGCAATTATTGTTTCATTGCATTTTCTTATGCCTGATTAAGGAAGAGTTGCATTATACACGTAACTGAAAAACAAAATCAATTACACATAACAAAGTCCAAAGCAACAGAGTGTTAAAAGAGCCACTTCTACATATTGCATCTTTTATTAAATTACAGGTTAACATATAAATATTGGCATATATAGGTCTTTCATTTGGCTCTATAAACAGATCTCCATTTTACATTACCCCAGATGAACTTAGCCTTACGTGACCTCTGGTCTATGCTACTTGCTTTGGTTCTGGGTTAGAGGTCGTTCCTGAGGTCATAATGGCCTTTGCTGATGTGACTCAGCGTGAAAATGAGTGTGTTACTAGAGAGCAGACCATGTCATTCATCTGAAAAAGAAGATGCATCTGTAATGCCTCTCCTGTGTGTTTTCCTTCTTCACTTTCCCCAAGCTTCCACTACTTTTGTTTTTCCCTCAGTTTGTCTACCCAGGATTGTACCTTCTAATAAAGTGTTAGTTTGGAAATTTACCTTATGATTTGTTTCCTGGGAAACGCTTTAAAGAAAAACTGCACAATCTATTATTTGCCCTTAAATATCTTCTTGACAAGAAGTGCAAAGTGTCTATAAAATTCTTTATTATTTCATAGCACTAAATTACAATCTTTAAAATAATTTTGGCACCTTTGTTTATATCACCTTTGAGGGATTAAAAAAAGGAAGAGCGTGTCAGCCTGTGAGTGAGACACTTTCTAAAGAATTTCATTCTATCTTGACTTGAATATATAAGTAAACAGCATTTTGAGATGGTTTGCTTTTATATGCAGAGAAATAGCTTTGTATGTACTGCCCAGTATTGAAATTTCAGAGAAACTTTTCTTTTTTTTTTTTTTTTTTTTGAGACATAGTCTCGCTCTGTCACCCAGGCTGGAGTGCAATGGCACGATCTCAGCTCACTGCAACCTCCACCTCCTGGGTTCAAGCAATTCTCTGCCTCAGTCTCCCAAGTAGCTGGGATTACAGGTGCCTGCCACCACGCCCAGCTAACTTTTGTATTTTTAGTAGAGATGGGGTTTCACCATCTTGAACAGGCTGGTCTTGAACTCTTGATCTTGTGATCCACCTGCCTTGGCCTCTCAAAATGCTGGGATTACAAGCATGAGCCACCATGCTTAGCCAAATATTTTAATTCTCTATTATTATTTAAACTCTGATCTTCTAGTAAAGTTGTTGAGTGAAGAACAATTAAGCATTTAATTGTTTGAGTGATTTTAGGGGAATATAAGGCAGAAAAAAAAAAAAACCCCTCCCTAATATTGAGAGGTGAAGCCAGCTGGGCTTCTGGGTCAGGTGAGGACTTGGAGAACTTTTCTGTCTAGCTAAAGGATTGTAAACACACCAGTCAGCACTCTGTAAGGTGGACCAATCAGCAGGACCTGGGTGGGGCCAAATAAGGGAATAAAAGCTGGCCACCAAAGCCAGCAGCGGCAACTCGCTGGGGTCCCCTTCTGCGCTGTGGAAGCTTTGTTCTTTCGCTCTTCATAATAAATCTTGCTGCTGCTCACTCTTTGGGTCCGCACTACCTTTATGAGCTGTAACACTCACCGCCAGGGTCTGCAGCTTCATTCTTGAAGTCAGTGAGACCACTAACCCATCGGGAGGAACAAACCATTCCGGATGCACCACCTTTAAGAGCTGTAAACACTCACTGCGAAGGTCCGCGGCTTCACTCCTGAAGTCACCAAGACCATGAACCCACCGGAAGGAAGAAACTCTGGACACACCTGAATATCTGAAGGAACAAGCTCCGGACACACCATCTTTAAGAGCTGTAACACACACCGCAAGGGTCCGCGGCTTCATTCTTGAAGTCAGTGAGACCAAGAACCCACTGGAAGGAACCAATTCTGGACACAATATGAGATAAAAACATGGCAAAATTTCATGTGATCTGAAAACAAAGCATGTCAAAACTAAAACAAACAAAAATCATGAAGAAAAAGAAAAAAGAAACAATAAATACAAGTGCCAAATTCTCAGGTGCTTTCAACTGCTCTTACCAATCAAAAAGCTTAGTCTCAGAACAAGAAAAACAGGACAGAAAATTGGAGCATTAGGGAAGAGGCCTGAGTGTGAGGTGCAGCACCCACCAGAAAGATAGATTACCTACACCCTAAATAAGAAAATCCTAAAACAGTAACCAAGTGTATTAGATTTAATCACAATAAAGCTGATTTAAAAGGACAAGCACAATTTAGGAGGACAGACTCAATCCGTATAGTCTGGAGGTGATCAAAAACCAAGAGGAAGGAAGAAGTGTCATTGGGCAGTGCATGATGAAGAAAAGAATAGGGAGATTTAGGCCACTGGAAGACAAGACCACAGTTAGAGGATCCACAGCTTCCTCCTTACTATACAAAAAAAGCAAATAAACCCTACTAAAATACATGGACTTTGCTAGACTGATAGAAGAGTGTCAGCAATTATTTAAAACACTTCATTATATTAAAAATTAACAAAACCAAAGTCAAGTCCTGCAGAGAACTATTGCAGAAAAGCAGGAAAAATAAGTTAAAATAAGTAAAAATAATCACAAAACAGAAGAAAACTGTAATCTATATTTTAAACAAATATACTCAAAAATGTATTAGAATATGGAAAATGACTTTCAAACAGAAATTCCAACATGCGCACACACACACACACACACACACCCCAGGAAAAATATAAAAGAGCTGAACTCAGGAATAAAATCAATGAAGAAAGATAAAATAATCTCAGAATTGAAAGAATAACTTACAAGCTTCCCAGGGGAGAATCTAACTAAATTAAAACTTAATAATGGGCATAGAACACAATTAAGCAAACCTAGAATAAAAGATGACACAAAGAAAGAAGAAAACAGGATCAGCACAGAAAAGAGTGAAAAGTCAAAGAAGAGATAATATCTGTCTTACGGGAATTTTTGACAAAGAAAAAGAGAACAATGGAACAGAGCTAATATTTAAAACTATATCCTAAGAATATATACCAGAAATGGAAAAATGTTAATATATACAAATTGAAATGGCTCAATGGATATTTGGAAAAATTACTAGTGTGAGAATAAATACAATTTAAAAGCTGTTGTAGGCCCCTAAAAGACTTTAAGCCTTGAGAGAGTAGTAACCGTAATCTCAGTCATATTTGGTTACAACTTCTGTTCTCAGATTTTAGATTAACTAACTTTCTCATTTTTCTTGTTCTGGGCAATGACTAGAGAGAAGCAAATGACCAGGGACAACAACTTGCCTTTTTAATTAATGGCCCTTTTTATGTATGTTAATTCCACTTTGTTGTCCTGCTTTGCTTAGATCAGATGACAGAAAACCTGTGACTAAGAAAAATTGTTAAATGTACCCTTTCAGAAAGAAATACTGCCTGTAACCAATCAAGTTGCTATAACTTGTGTTAACCTTGTATGAATAATACTGTAATCCTGAGAAAAATTCCTTATCTCTGCCTATGTAAATGAAATCTTAACTGGAACTCTGACTCCATTCCTTTAAATCTTATGTTTCTGGGTAGTCCATCTTTGCAATTTGCACATGAATAAACTTTAGAAATTAGATTCTCTTTTCATTATTTTATGTTGACACCAAGAGTGATAAACTCCAAAAAATATCATAGTAAAACTATTAGATTTCAAAGATGAGAATAAGATCCTAAGAACTTGAGGCAAGAAGATCAAATAACTAACAATGGCAAAAAAATTTACACTAGCATGCTTTTCAAAACACCCAAGCAAGGTAGCATTTTTTTTTTAAGTCACTGAAAAGAATGTCAACCAATTTTTTATTTTTTTAATTTTCTTAGAGACAGAGTGTCACTCTGTCATCCAGGCTGGAGTGCATTGGCACAATCGTAGCTCACTAGCTGTGAATTCCTGTTCTTAAGCTATCCTCCCTCTTCAGGATCCCAAGTAGCTGGGACTACATGTGTGCACTACCATGCCTGCCTATTTTGTGAAACATATTTTATAGAGACGGGGTCTTGCTGTGTTGCCCAGGCTGCTCTGGAACTTCTGGCCTCAAGTGATACTCCTGCTTCAGCTTCCCAAAGTGCTGAGATTACAGGCATGAGTCCCAGTGTGTGGTCAAAAATTTGTTATTGTTCGTATACTAGATTACAAGAAAAATGTTTCATAAGGTAAAAATAAGTATTTAAAACAACAATTTCTGGTAACAATGCAAAAACTAGAATTAAATAATAATGGCAACAACAATAAAACAAAAAGGTCTATTCATTTTGAAATAAGAAAATAAATTCCAAACTTACTTAGATCAACTTCTACTTGAAAAAGGGAATACAAACTGAAATTATACACATAAAAATAAGAAAAGAAAAATATTACATAACTGAATCTATAAAATGCATTTTACAAGCTGCACCCCGACCACCTTGAGCACATGTCCTCAGGACCTCCTGAGGGCTGTGTCACGGGCCATCGCGGACCATGGTCACTAATAAATCCTGACAGAGAAATTCAAAGGAAAATATTAGGAACAGAAACTGACACCACATTCATGATAATAAAATTTATTGAACTAAACATTTATTTATTAAAAAGAATAAAATTATAATTATATCCTCAGTTCTGAACATCAGAATATAACAACAAATTAAGTCAAAGAGAGCACAAAAAAGAAATACTAAAGAAGCAGATATTAAAAAGGCAGGTAATTTTATTTATTTAATTTTTTTATTATACTTTAAGTTCTGGGATACATGTACAAAACGTACAGGTTTGTTACATAGGTATACACATGCCATGGTGGTTTGCTGCACCCATCAATTCATCATCTACATTTGGTATTTCTTCCTAGCTCCCCATCCCCTGATAGGCCCTGGTGTTTGATGTTCCTCTCCCTGTATCCATGTGTTCTCATTATTCAACTTCCACTTATGAGTGAGAATATGCAGTGTTTGGTTTTCTGTTCCTCTGTTAGTTTGCTGATAATGATGGTTTCCAGCTTCATCCATGTCCCTGCAAAGGACATGGGCTCATCCTTTTTTATGGCTACATAGTATTCCATATTGTATATGTGCCACATTTTGTTTATCCAGTCTATCATTGATGGGCATTTGAGTTGGTTCCAAGTCTTTGCTATTGTGAATAGTGCTGCAGTAAACATATGTATTCATGCGTCTTTATAGTACGATGATTTATAATCCTTTGGGTGTGTACCCCGTAATGGGATTGCTGGGTCAAATGGTATTTCTGGTTCTGGATCCTTGAAGAATCACCTCACTGTCTTCCACAATGGTTGAACTAATTTCCACTCCGACCAACAGTGTAAAAGCATTCTGATTTCTCCACATCCTCTCCAGCATCTGTTGTTTCCTGCCTTTTTAATGATCACTATTCCAACTGGAGTGAGATGTTATCTCATTGTGGTTTTGATATGCATTTCTGTAATGACCAGTGATGATGAGCTTGTTTTCCTATGTTTGTTGGCTGCATAAATGTCTTCTTTTAAGCAGTGCTGTTCATATCCTTTGCCTACTTTTTGATGAGGTTGTTTTTTTCTTGTAAATTTGCGTAAGTTCCTTGTAGATTCTGGATATTAGCCCTTCGTCAGATGGATAGATAGCAAAAATCTTCCCCCATTCTGTAGGTTGCCTGTTCACTCTGATGATAGTTTCTTTTGCTGTGCAGAAGCTCTTTAGTTTAATTAGATCCCATTCGTCAATTTTGGCTTTTGTTGGCATTGCTTTTGATGTTTTAGTCATGAAGTCTTTGCCTATGCCTGTGTCCTGAATGGTATTGCCTAGGTTTTCTTCTAGGGCTTTTTTGGTATTAGGTCTTACATTTAAGCCTTTAATCCATCTTGAGTTAATGTTTGTATAAGGTGTAAGGAAGGGGTCCAGTATCAGTTTTTTGTATAAGATGTAAGGAAAGGGGTCCAGTTTCACTTTTCTGCTTATGGCTAACCAGTTTTCCCAACACCATTTATAAAATAGGGAATCCTTTCCCCATTGCTTGTTTTTGTCAGGTTCATCAAAGATTAGATGGTTGTGGATGTATGGCATTATTTATGAGGCCTCTGTTCTGTTCCATTGGTCTATATATCTGTTTTGATACCAGTACCATGCTGTCTTGGTTACTGTAGCCTTGTAATATAGTTTGAAGTCAGGCAGCATGATGGTTCCAGCTTTGTTCTTTTTGTTTAGGACTGTCTTGGCTCTACAGGCTCTTTTTTGGTTCCACATGAAATTTAAAGTAGTTTTTTCTATTTCTGTGAAGAAAGTCAATGGTAGTTTAATAGAAGTAGCACTGAATCTATAAATTACTTTGGGCAGTATGGCCATTTTCATATTGATTTTTCCTATCCATGAGCATGGGATGTTTTTCCATTTGTTTGTGTCCTCTCTTATTTCCCTAAGTAGTGATTTGTGGTTCCCCTTGAAGAGGTCCTTCACATCCCTCACACATTGATTTTGTATCCTGAGACTTTGCTGAAGTTGCTTATCAGCTTAAGGAGTTTTGGGGCTGAGACGATGGGGTTTTCTAAATATACAATCATGTCATCTGCAAACAGAGACAATTTGACTTCCTCTCTTCTCTTTTGAATACCCTTTATTTCTTTCTCTTGCCTGATTGCCTGGGCCAGAATTTCCAATACTATGTTGAATAGGAGTGGTGAGAGAGGGCATCCTAGTCTTCTGCCGGTTTTCAAAGGGAATGTTTTCCAGCAGAGAATTTAAAGTAAAAGATCTAATAAATTCAATCCCTTGTTTAGTTAAGAAAATTATTATAAATCAGTTAAGCAAATGTACTCTATAAGCCAATAGCTAACTTTATCAAGAAGACAAAGCAGAAACAAAAATATACACAGTAAAAAAATAACAAGAGGAAATAATAATTAAAAAGAAGAAACCATAAAGAGATTAATTTGTAGACTTTTCATGCAAGTATATTTGATAACCTAAATAAAATTGATAATTTCTGTGGGAAATTCAGGTTACCAAAATTGACCCTATTGGAGTTAAAAAGCTTAAACATACAAATTCTCATAGAATATGTAAAGATACTAAGAACTACCCTTCCCCCAAAATGAACTAGGTCCAGATATTTTAGAGTGTAATTCTATCAATTCTTCAAAGACCAGATAGTCCTAATGCTTTATTGTTCATTGCAGACTATTGAAATGGAATGAATTCTTTCTAATCATTCTTGCGATGCAAGGATAAATAAATTCAAAGAAGAAAACTTCAGACCAATTTCACTAATAAATACTGACAGAGAAATTCAAAGGAAAATATTAGGAACAGAATCTGACACCACGTTAAGAAATGACAACCAAGTGAGATTTGTATCAGGAATGAAATGTTACTTTGGTTTTAGAAAATCCAATAACAACACACACAATATGAATATAACTAAGGGAAAATATGATTATTTTTCTACATGCTGAAAAAGCCTATAACAAAATTCAACACCCATTCTTAATAAAAAACATTCATTAAACAGGAATTGAAAGTTACATTCTTAACATGGTAAAAATACATTTACCTTTGTCCTAAAGCCATTGTCTTATTTTATGAGGAAACACTAGAGGCATTTTTGATAAAATTAGGAATACAGCCAGAATGTCCACTATTTCTGCCACTATGCAATATTGTGCTAAAAGTATTTGCCAGTGCAATTCAAAAACAGAAATCAAATAGATGCATAAGAATGGGTGAAGGGGAAACAAACTTATTTCTAATTGCAGAAGATATGATAGTGACAAAGGAGGTAGAAAGAAATTATTTAGGCAGGTAGTGAGGGCAAAAGAGTCCTCAGAAGAACTTCCCTCCTAACAAAAAGCAGCCCACGAAATTATTATTTTTTTTCTAACAAAGAGCAGCCTGAAAAATCAAGCTGCAAACATAAATAAGGAAGCTGCAAGCTTGCACGGGCAAATGCTGGCAGCTGCGCCAATAGAAAAAGACTACTTGAGGGCCCAGCATCATGTCCATCATGGAAACTTCATCTTCCTTTTTTTTTTTTTTTTTTTTGAGATGGAGTCTCATTCTGTGCTCAGGCTGAGGTGTGGTGGTGCAATCTTGGCTCATTGCAACCTGCACCTCCCAGATTCAAGTGAATCACCTGCCTCAGGCTCCCGAGTAGCTGGGATTACAGTCGTGTGTCACACCATGCCCAGCAAAGTTTTGTATTTTTAGTAGAGACAGGGTTTCATCATGTTGACCAGGCTGGTCTCGAACTCTTGACCTCAAGTGACCCGACCGCCTTGGCCCCCCAGAGTGCTGGGATTACAGGTGTGAGCCACTGTGTCTGAACCCATCTTCCCTTTTTGTTCGCATGCGTACAGTAAGAAAGAAACAGGCAACAGGGAGCAGCTCAGGCTGAAATCCCGCCTGCATAATAAAAGACTGGGGTGGGGGCTGCCAGAGATTCACGCCCTATGCAAATGTCACACCTAGTCCTATGCAGTTTTTCATGCCCTATGTAGATCAGACACAACCTCGCCATCAGCTCATCTGTAAAACTCCCTGCATTTTGCTGCAGATTGGCAACCCATTTTTCCAGGACCCGTCTCTGTAGCAAAGAGCTATTCTCTTTCTTTTGCCTATTAAATTTCTGCTCTTAACCTCACTGTGTGTCTGTGTTCTTGATCTCCATGGCTGTGAGACGAACCTCAGGTGTCACCCCAGACAATGAGGCTGCATTATTAGTACCCCTGGGAAACCCTAGAAAACCAATAATATAACTAACTGAAACAATGAAAGTATTCAGTGAAGCAGGATATGAAATTAGCATACAAAAATTAACAGCCTTCATACATAACAAATAAAAAAACAGAGAACTGTCGACGAAAAGAGTCAAACTCTGAAGTGTGAAGAGATTTATTCTGAGCCAAATATGAGTGACCATGGCCCGTGACGGCCTGTGACGCAGCCCTCAGGAGGTCCTGAGGACATGTGCTCAAGGTGGTCGGGGTACAGCCTGGTTTTATATATTTTAGGAAGGCATGAGTCATTGTTGGGGAAACCTGCCCTACACCACCCTTTGGGTACCCCAAGTCGGACAGAGACAAAGGAGTTAGAGACAGAATAAGTGTTTGAAAGGCGGGTCCAGGGGACTGGAGCGTCGGAAGCTTGCTCACAGCCCAGAGCTCTCGGGCTCCGCCCAATTTATTGGTTTACAAGCTCTTTGTTCTCAGGGACAGATAGGAGGGGTAGGAAGGGATGAGGAAAAGGATTAATCATTGAAGGAGAAGTCGTGAGTCGTTCAATAAGATGAATAGCAGTGGCGGTTTCTGTGAATTTCCTTGAGCAAAGGCATGTGTCTAAATTACTTAAGATCTTTAACTTATTGGGACTGAAACAGATGGGAGTGGGTTTCAGGAGGAGCCAAGATATTTGATTATACTCCACTGCTTCAAGGGAGTGTTATCTCCCTGAGCAACCTGTGGAATGCCGCTGAGCAGTTATGCTCTCTGGGCATAAAGACATGAAGGAAATAAGGAGACTTTTCTCCTCAGAGGCCGCCCATGGCCCCCCATGGATGTCTCACACAGGGGAGACCAACTCATCTGGCACCCCAGAAACTCTCTTTCCACAAGTCATCAAGCAAATACATTTAAGAAATACATTGGTCTGGTTCAGAAAGGTGGGACAACTCAAAGCCAGGTCTTCCAGGCTATAGGTAAATTTAAACATTTTCTGGTTGACAATTGGTTGAGTTTAACTGAAGACCTGGGATCAATAGAAAGGAAATGTTCAGGTTAAGATAAAGGATTGTGGAGACCAAGTTTTATTGTGCCGAGGAAGCTCTCCGCGGACTTCAGAGAGAGCAGGTTGTAAAATGTTTTATATCAGACTAAAAAGGGTGCCTGGCTTTTAGTTGATTATCTCTTGGATCTGGAAAGAAAGGAAGGAAAACAAAGGGGAATGAGGATTCTCTACAGAATGCGCATTTTTGTCACAGGAGACTTTGCAGGGTAATTTCAAGGTATGTCAAGGAAATATATTTTGGAGTAAAACATTTCGATTTTCTTCCTTGTTATGCCAGAGACAGATTGGAAAGTAAGTCACAATATACAGGGTTAAATAAAACCCATCTGATGAGAAAGTAGGGCACAACTCTCTAGACCCCTTAGATAGAAATTTGGGCAAGATAAAAAATCAGACCTTAGTCCTCAGAACATAGTGATACATAAAATCCTATCTATAGCAACAAAGAACACTAAATACATAGCAATAAAGTTAACAAGAAAATGTGTCAAACCTCTCTTTGAGAAATTTAAAAATATTCCAGATCCTGAAGACATAAAAATATATTTGAAGAAATCAAAAGATCTTAGGTAGGTTCATATGTAAAGTGACATATCATGAAGATTTCAGTTTCAAGTTAATTTATACATTCTATGAAATTTCAATTAAAACAAACTATTTTATATTGTTAGAACTAAGTTGACACAGAATTTTATATGAAGGGGAAAAACATGCAAGTATTGCCAAAATATTACTGAAAGAGATAAACTACAGAGAATAACTAAGCCCTAACGGCCATTAAAACACACTATAAAACCTCTGTAATTAAAACAGCATGTTCATGGAATAGACAGACAGTATAATAGTGTTACTGAAACACCAGATGTTCGGTCCAGGTCCTGCTGCTTGCAGAACAGAAAGCCAATGACTGTGATGATGAGTATCGCCAAAAACGAAGAAGGCTTTAATCTGGTGCTGCAGCTGAGGACATAAGAGCTCAGTCTCAAACCCCTCTCCCTGACCAAATAAAATTAAGAGTTCGTATAGCAGGGAAGAAATGTAACTATGTGTGAGAAAACAGAAACTAGAGGGGTAAGGAACCTGAGGAGAGCAAAACCACCTGGTGATTAAAATGGACCCAAAGACAAAAACTTCTCATCTGAGCAATTTGAAAGGGAGCAAAGACCACCAGGTGACCATCAAAAAGGCCATCCGGGCTGGGTGTCGTAGCTCATGCCTGTAATCTCAACACTTTGGGAGGCCAAGGAGGGTGGATCACCTGAGGTCAGGAGTTTGAGACCAGCCTGGCCAACATGGTGAACCCCATCTTTACTAAAAATACAAAAACTAGCCAGGCGTGGTGGCAGGTGCCTGTAATCTCATCTACTCGAGAGGCTGAGGCAGGAGAATTGCTGGAACTTGGGAAGCAGAGGTTGCAGTGAGTCGAGGTCACGCCATTGCACTCCAGCCAGGAGGTCCCAACAACATCAAGACTCAGTCTCAAAAAAAAAAAAAAAAAAAAAAAAAAAGCCATCTGGAGGCCAAACTCCTTATCTGGGGAATTTAGAGGTAATCAGACTTCCCTAGCATCTAAAGCTGACATCTGATTTCAGGCCTTACATCTCTGAAATGCCATGCTGAAACTAATTTTACAATCCTAAGCTCCCATCATAAGGTCTGTAAATGCTCCTAAGGAAAATCCACCAAGGTGCGCTCAGTCCTCTTGCTGAGGTGCCCCACTGCACCCTTTTGCAGCATTGTTCCTTTCCAATAAACTCTCCTATTTCAAACCTATACTGTTGTCAGAACATTCCTTTTACCAACCTGTGAGTGGACCACTTCCTGGTGCCAGGGCTCTAACACCTCTCCCATCAGAAACAATCATCATGAATGAGAGGCCTGAAATCTCATTGTCTGAATGCAAAGATCTGGTGAGTTTCAGTTCTTTGATACTTTTTGAGAGACCTTGGGGTCCTTTCCTGAGGAAGGCACTCAGATAAAACAAATGTAGATTTCCAGCACTAAGACCAGAAAGGTCAATTTTTATGTTTATCCAAAAAAACTACCTATGGAACTATTGGGCAGGTTTCAATGGAACAGTTAAGTTCAGCTTAAGATCCTAATAACTGTTGAAGAAAGAAGCTACAAAAAAGAAAAAGGATTGGCTAAAATTAGCCAAATAGTATTGAATTGAAAGCCAACATACCACTATAAACTTATTATTTTTAATAAATAGATAGAGATGAAATCTTACCTAAAACCCAAAGTAGGCTAAAGGATTCCCAAATGGCTAAAGCTGGCACAAGTTGAGCAATAAAATATTTTTCATATTGGACTGTAGACCAAAAATTCTAAGGCCCCCAACCATCTGAATGGACTTCCTTTTCTGCCGGGGCTCTTTAAAATTTAACCTGAAAGAATAGTTCAAGCCCTAAAGGGAAGACAGGATCAGATATGTCTCATTATACCGCTTGGCATTAACAACACAGACTTTGTCTGATAGGAATCATTTTACAACCTATTCTCCCTGAAGCCTGCCAGCAAAAAGCTTCACCTGCGTAGTAAAACTTTGGTCTTCACAACCTATTATGGCAACCCAGACATTCCCTTCTATTGATCCCAGGTTTTTAGACAAACTCAACCAATTGTCAACCAGAAAATATTTAAATTTACCTGTAGTCTGGAACCTCCCTCCTCACTTTCTCCCTCACTGTCCCCCGCCAGCTTCAAATTGTCCTGCCTTTCTACACCAAACTAATGTGTTTCTTAAATGTATCTGATTAATGTCTCATGCAATCCTAAAATGTATGAAACCCAGCTGTACCCCGACCACTTTGGGCACATTCTCTCAGGAACTCCTGAGGGCTGTGTCACAGGCCATGGTCACTCATATTTGGCTCAGATAACATCTCTTCAAATATTTTACAGAGTTTGACTCTTTTCTTCAAGATTATAAGCATCAAATAAAATGAACATTTATGAACATATACAATACAAATAAACAGAGAAGGATTCTGTCTTCTTTTTAAATGTAAAATGCAAGAGGGAAATAGGAAAATCACCATTTGGAAAGTACCACTTTAATAAGTAATGAAGACAGCATTCACTGGCCAACATTAAAATTAGTGAGTAAAATTTTAAGGAGAAATCGAATTGCAAGCTCTCAAAGTATGTACCCAATATATTCATTAATTGCAAAGGGAATGATACTAATTTTAGAGTGGTGAAACCTGGAGAAACTACCTTGCATAAGTGATCCAAGACAACATCACCAGTAATAAGATATATCAATATCATGATCTCTGGAATGCAAATGCACTGAGGAAACACTGCCATTTCTATGGTACTCCTGCCAAGAAAACACAATTCAGTCCATTCACGAGGAAACAGCAAACTCAAACTAAGAAACAATTGAAAAACGCAACTGACCAATGCTCTTCAAAAATGTCAAGATCGTAAAAAACAAAGAATAAAAGGGGAAAGTGTTATAGACTGTAGGAGACTGAAGAAAATAAAAAAGTGTATGCAAAGTGGGATCCTAAGTGGTATTCTGGAACAGAAATTAAATAATCATAGTTAAAAAAAAACAGATGAAATTTGAATTAGTTATTTAGTTTAGTTAATACTATTATACTGGTTTTAATATTCTGGTCTTGATCATTGCACAATGGTTATACAAGATGTTAACATTTGGTGAAAATATGCAAGAGATATATGGAAACTCTCTTTACTATTTCTGCAATTTTCTGTAAGTCTAAAATTAGAACCCTCCCACAAAAGGCTTAAAAACATCAAAATAGAAGGTAGTCTTACTCTAACAGACAGAAAATAGATGACTTACTGCTACACTGTATTACTCTTGTTTGGATGAAGCTCTGAAATGCAGTATTATCTGGAGGTGGAAAATACACAGGCCAAAAGCATACCCTACCATGGAAAAAATACAGGAAAAAAGACAAAAATAGTTAGTTCTCCACCCTTGTCTAGCTATGCCCAATAGTTATGCCTCTCTCAAAAGCTTTTCTTTTTTCCTTTTAAAAATTTTTGCTCTACTGAAATTTTAGTCATGTGTAGAAAATAAATAATTTAAGAATGTGGTTTCAATAGCTCTTTAATTAAAAATTTCTGAAACTATTTCTCTTTATTGTGTTATTCTAGGTTCTTACGGGTTAACATAAATATTCTCTGTGATTTTTTTCTTTTTTGAATTTTGGTAAATGGCACAACCAGGATGGATAACAACAAGGTTGGACATTTTAAATAAATATATTAAAACCATCCCTGCACTGTAGAAGTACAAGTGTACTTACTTAACCTAGGAGTTTCTGAAAGTCATGTGTCCCTATAAGTAGGTAAAAACTGTATTAAAAAATACCAACTTATTGCCAAAATTTGTTTAAATTAATCCTCCAGAAAGGAGAACTAAAAACAATGCCTGAATATTACCAGGAGGTAGATGAAAAGAAAAGTTATGAAATGTAAATCACTTTTACAACTGTGCGTGAAGAAATGCATTATAAACGTTTAGGGTTAATTTAGGAAATACTAAATCATTCAAAGACACTGGGTGACAAATTCTTATAAAAATTTGTCATGTACGAACAATAAAATCATGAAATCCAAGACTAATTGGTGTAATAAAAAGAAACATTCAAATTAGTCAAAGTTTTTCTACATTTTATTTGAATTCTATTCAAACGTATTTGATAACACTAACTTAATTGTACTGTTATTGCTGTGCTTATTCTCTTTCTGAACTTAGTTCTATCTTAGCATTATCGGTTGTTAACTTAGCATGATGCCCAGCACAAAGCAGACACTCTATGTATACTTAAAGCAATAAATAGGCCTGGTGCGGTGGCTCACGTCTGTAATCCCAGCACTTTGGGAGGCCGAGGCAGGCAGATCACGAGGTCAGGAGATCAAGACCATCCTGGCTAACACAGTGAAACCCCGTCTCTACTAAAAATACAAAAAATTAGCCAGGCATAGTGGTAGGCGCCTGTAGTCCCAGCTACTCGGGAGGCTGAGGCAGGAGAATGGCGTGAACCTGGGAGGCGGAGCTTGCAGCGAGCTGAGATTACGCCACTGCACTCCAGCCTGGGTGACAGAATGAGAGAGTCTCAAAAAAAAAAAAAAAAAAAAAAAGCAATACATAAAAATAGTATATTAGTCTTTTCGGATATTTCACAATACAGTTCCTACTTCTTAAATCTATTCTTTTCAAAAACTACTGCTATTTTCGTAATAAAAATCATGTATATCCTCTGGGATAATTTGGAAAACTAAAAAAGCAAACTCAACAACCACCTTAGACACATCTACTACCAGTGTTTGGGAAATATGCTTTTAGTATTTACCACTTTATCTCTATATATACATCAGGTACATTAAATTTGCTTTTGCATTTACATGGCATATTGGGTATATTCTTGTAATTTAAGATTTTTCTGTGATGTTACTTGTAATTATTCCACAACACTCCATTATAAAGAGGTACCATATTCAAGCACATGTTTTCGATTATTTACATCACTATAAATATTACAACATAATATATAACTGGGCAATAAATGTTCTTGAGGCTAAAATTGAGAACAATTACAATTGTGCATTTTGAATTCATCCCACATAGAAGAATTCCTCAGTTCAATGCTGAGCACATGATAAGATTTTACTATTTACTGTCAAATTGTTATCCAGGAGTGCTGTGCGTTTCCACCAGCGTGGATAGGAGTTTCTGCCTCTCAATAAAATGCATGCTTTAATATTATTTGTAATAGATTATTTCAATCTAATTAATATAAGCTTATTTTAAATGATATTATAGAGGAAAGCTATGTAATAATATGAACCATTCAAATAATTAAGAACATATATGAAAGTATAGAAAGAGAGAATATATCTGATCCATAAAGCTCACTAATATAAGCCATTATTTTAACAGTCACTTTCATATTCTATATAAAAGAAGTAGAAACAGTACTTAACTGCTCTCCTTGTGGTAAAAAACAATAGTTCAATACATATCTACACAACTGCCACAAAACTTTTTAAAAAGCCTTTAAAACTCTAAAAACCACAGTAGAAAAGGAATTGGACACTTCAAGGAAATTTATTAATATTCCCTCCAAGTTATTCAGTAACTATAATATATATGTATAGTAACTATGATATACATATACAGTAATATATATACAGTAACTATTTTATATATGTAGAATGGTTCATATTCATAGCTTTCATCTATAATATCATTTAAAATAAGCTTATATTGAGATTGAAATAATCTATTCCAAATAATATTAAATATATTAAATATTAAATATAGACACACACATATATTTTATATATATATACACCTATAAACACACACATACACACACATGCACACACAGACTCTTTCATATTTGGGGATTTTTCAGTAACTACTCTTTCACAATAAATGCCCCAATGGGAAATTTTTTCTGAAGAATCTTTCTTAACTTTCTAGCTATAACCTCACTCAACTTCAACCAGGACACATTCCATACTGGAAAAATTCTTCTCATTGCCCAGGGAAGATTCCTGAACAGTTTCTTTGCCTATAATATTTAGTTACTGAAACATTTTATTACAGTATTCACTATTCTTTGAACAAGTACTACTTTAAGGATGTAGATTAAAATTATGAAAGAGAATATAGATGTAATAATGTAGAAATAATGGTAATTTTTTCCAGATATCATTGGTAGAACTAATGTTTATGACAAGTGCAGCAATTTCAAATGACCTTTTATTAACCTACTTAAATTTTTAAAAAATATTTTTTGGAACAAATACTAGATATTCACTACATATAAAGAGTTATTTTAGAGTGAAAATGTGCAGGCCTTGTTATCAAGAAGATTAAAATTTATTAGAAGATCTAAAATATGAACAATTATCAGTACAATAAGGTAATATTTGAAAAGTAACATAAAGCAAATACATAGTGCTAGTAGATATAAAATATCAAATTTAGACTACGAAAGAGCTTTATGAAGAAGATAGCATATTATGTAGATTTTTTTCTCAGCTTTAATGAGCTATAATTGACAAATAAAAATGGAATATGTTCAAGACATAATGTGATGATATGATATATATCTATATTTTGAAATGATTGTCACAATCAAATTAACATATCTATCACAATTAGTTACAATTTTTGTGTGTGTGCATGTATGTGAGTATATTTAAAATTTATTCTCTTTGCAAGTCAACAATGCAATAATATTAACTATAATCACAGTACTGTACGTTCTGGAAATATATTCATCTTATAACTGAAACTTTTTACCCATTGACCAACATCTCCCATTTTCTCTACCCTACAGCCCCTGGAAACAACTATTCTATTTCTACTTCTATGAAGTCCATTATATATATATATATACACACACACACACACATATATATATATATATATGAGGTATCTACAGCTTTATGTTCTGTTCGTTGCAGAATTATTTATAATAGCCAAGGATATGGGAAGAAATGAAGTGGCCGTCTATAGATGAATGAAGAAAATGTGGAATATTATTGGAATAGAACAAAATAAAATATTATTTATCCATAAAAAGAAGGAAAGCTTGTCACTTGCAACAACAAGCATAAATCTGGAGGATGTTATGCTAAATTGAATAAACCAGACACAAAAAGGCAATTACTGTGTAATCTCACATATGGAATCTACAAAAAACATCTGTGGATTTTAAATAGATTACTTTCTTACAGGGATATTTGCTACTGTTGTCATATGTATTACATCTGTGCACATTATCAATCCCATACTACAATATTATGCTACTCTTTTTTTTCTAAAAGTTTTATAGCTTAATATTTTACTTGCAAGTCCATGATGAATTATGAGTTAGTTTTGGTGTAAAGTATGACGTTTAAGTCTACATTCATTCTTTTGGCCTATGGACATCCAAATACTCCAGAATGATTTGTGAAAAAGGATATCCTTCCTGCATTGAATATTTTTGTGTGTATGTGTCTTTTTTTTTTTTTTTTTTTTTGAGACGGAGTCTTGCTCTGTCGTCCAGGCTGGAGTGCAATGGCCTGCAAGCTCTGCCTCCCGGGTTCTCACCATTCTCCTGCCTCAGCCTTCCGAGTAGCTGGGTCTACAGGCGCCCACCACCGTGCCCGGCTAAGTCCCTGAAAGGGACATTATAACGAAGTACAACTTATTCCTCATATTTCAACTTTGAAACTTGAGAGTGTTAGTTCCAGAGTTTGTCCAGTTGTAGTACTTCCTCTAACTTTTGTATAATTCATTGCTTTTTTGTCACTTTCACTAAATTATGCTTATTAGTAGAGACAAAAGGATGTGTACATTTATTACAGAAAAGGCTACAACACATATTTTTCACATATGAGTTGTTTGGTACATTTTAAATTTAATATATAAATAAACTATATAAAGAAATTTCCTTTTTCTTCAAGTTAAAATTTCATCAATAAACTGATATGATGGCACACATAAAGCACCTCTATTTAAAATGTTTACTAGCTTAATCTTTTTGTTCTTTTATTGTACTTGCTGATTTACTAAACAATGAATTAGAAGTGAAACCAGTAGCTTGGGATCCTCAATCAACTCACCACGTGGCATGCGGCACAGCAAGTCTAATATTCTGTATCTAATTTCTCTACTTATAAAGCATGTTTTGTTGCTGGTAGTAGTAATAACTGCCAGGAAGATCCAGCTAAAATAACCTGCCATCTGTAAACAAATCTATAGGTATGATAAAATAAAAACTATTCCCCTCTACTTTACCAACTCTGTATCTCCATCCGGTGGTGCCAAACAGTAACTTCAAGCAATAAAAGCTGCAAGAAAAACAAGTTTGGCTTCAAAGTTCATCATTCTTGTATTCATGAATGTGTTACAGCAAATACTTATTACCTATTGCTCATAAAAGAGCATAAGTAAATAAAGTGTTTATTTTCTAAATTACAATATACAATACTACACTAAGTAACATGTTGATAGAAATTTGGAGAGGGTTGAGAGAAAAAGAATTCTTTACTTTTTAGATGGAATTTTTGACTTAATTTAGTTTTTGACTCATTTTTTTAAATAAAAAATGAAAGGTCAGAAAATTAGATATTTATATCAAATTCCCTAACTAAATATGTAAATATTTATTCTTCATTTTATGGTTGTTACTTAGTACAAGAAGAAATTATGACTGCAAAAAAATATTATTTAATACGAGGTTACTAAAGAAAAATCATGTTGAGTTTTGGCAATAACTTATAGTTTTAATAAGTTATCTGTGTAAGTTATTAAAGGAACCACCCAGTACTTTTTTTCTCTCTCGATTCTTGCCAATTTTTGTAAAATACCACTTTTTGTTGCTTAAATGTTCCTTTGCTCCTTAAAAAATACCCAACAGAAGTCAAAAATTTCTATCTTTGACAATGAATATAGTTGCTATGGAAATAATGATGACTTTTGGTGTAAAAAGGATACAAAAGCTAGATAGAGAATTTGAAATGTTAAGAAATAAATACACTATTATCATGCAAAACTGCTTGGTAAAAAGAGACATTTAAAAAGTAGACACTGAATTAATCAGAATTGTTTCTAAACAGATTTCCAAAATCCTTTTCTTTTTTTTTTTTTTGGAAAAGTTTTGTCAGCTTCAAAACTTTTAATAAAGTACAGTAAGCAAATGGAAGCTTTGTGTATGACCACTCCACACTGACTCATGAATTACATGCAAAGCAAAGAGGTTTTAAAAACTGAATTTTTTTCCCAATAAAAAGCTGAATACTGAGATTACCTGGCATGGTTAATACACAGTTTAAAAATAATTATTATTTTCTACTGTAGGTAGTGATTTTACTTTTCCCCTTTATGTTGTCATATTTTTCTCCTTTCTATCTCAGTTAAATACATGATTAGGAAATAATGTTAATATAGTAGCTTCTTTTTAATTATTTGTGCTCAATTATAAACTGAAAAAGTAGAGTCCCTTTTTATACTATTCCAAGTGGCAATGTCTACTAAATATATTTTTGAGAATTGAAAGAATATTCATATGTGAATGCATACACATTATTATAAGCCTTTTTATTTTACATTTTCATTTTTTTCTTAACTATGCATCATGCATCTCTCCATGTTAGTACATAAGGATTTACCACACTGTTTCAAATGATTGTAAAGTATTAGAACTATAGATACATTGTAGTTACTTAATCAATACATGATTAAAATACATTGAGAATTTTAAAATGTAAATAGTATGCATATGTAAAATAAACATATTACATAAGTAGATGCACATACATATGGAAAACCAAATGGATTTTTTTTTTTAGGATTTTTATTATTTTAATACAGTTCCAATCAGTGTGTCTGGTTCATTTCAGTTCTTTCACTGCCAACCTAGGGGGCAGGGACTACTTCAGTTTATCTATCTTCTCTTTGTCAGTGATGACCAGGGTGTAAAGGTATCTGCTGCGTCGAACTTTAAACTTCACGTTGTCTTATTTTTCTTGATCTGGACAGATTTGGCATCCTTTCGTCGGGTTGTGAGCAGAAAGTCCTTGATTTCCTCAATTTTCTTTTTTTATTTTGATTTTTATTTTTATTATTATGCTTTAGGTTTTAGGGTACATGTGCACAATGTGCAGGTTTGTTACATATGTATCCATGTGCCATGTTGGTTTCCTGCACCCATTAACTCGTCATTTAGCATTAGGTTTATCTCCTAATGCTCTCCCTCCCCCCTCCCCCAACCCCACCACAGTCCCCGGAGTGTGATGTTCCCCTTCCTGTGTCCATGTGTTCTCATTGTTCAATTCCCACCTGTGAGTGAGAACATGCAGTGTTTGGTTTTTTGTCCTTGCAATAGTTTACTGAGAATGATGTTTTCCAATTTCATCCATGTCCCTACAAAGGACATGAACTCATCATTTTTTATGGCTGCATAGTATTCCATGGTGTATATGTGCCACATTTTCTTAATCCAGTCTATCGTTGTTGGACATTTGGGTTGGTTCCAACTCTTTGCTATTGTGAATAGTGCCGCAATAAACATACATGTGCATGTGTCTTTATAGCAGCATGATTTATAGTCCTTTGGGTATATACCCAGTAATGGAATGGCTGGGTCAAATGGTATTTCTAGTTCTAGATCCCTGGATTTCCTCAATTTTCTGAGGCATGGCGACGAGGCGCACTGGGAGCTGGCGCAGACCGGGACAGCGAGCAGCTACCGGGGAAAAAAAAAGGATTTTTACAATCATTTTGTGAAGTCTGTCTTTATGCACATACTTTTTGAATCCATGGAAGTTATTTTAATTGGATAAGTTTCTAAATATTAAATCATTTAGGGAAAATAAAAATATTTTTAGAATTTTAATTAAATTTGCAAAATTGACCTTCACAAAGACTGAAAAAGTTCATGTCATTTACTGTCAGTAGTGAGAAATTTTAATATTTAGTAAGCGTGAGGCATTTTGTTGGAGGTCAGACATGAATTTGTTAATAAAACAGACATAGGCTGGGCACAGTGGCTCATGTCTGTAATCTCAGCACATTAGGAGGCCAAAGTAGGAGGATCATTTAAACCGAGAAGTTGAGACTGCATTAAGCTATGATCATGCCCCTGCACTCCAGCCTGGATGACAGAGCAAGGCCCTGTCTCAAAAAACAAAAACAAAACAAAACAACGACTAAAAAAAATAAAATAAAATAGGCACATAATATATACTTAAGGGAAAGGCAGCTTTATAAAAATGTCAAAAATGTTGAAACAGTTACAATGGAAAAATATAAGTTATTGTTGAAATATGTTAAGAGTTCTGAAAAAAAAAAGATTCTGTGATGGATCTTAGGGAATCCAATTTAAGTCTTCCATTAATGTACTATGCTTTTGTTATTATTTTTTCCTTTATGTCCTGTGAAGTTCCCCTTAGAGTCATGCTTAGTTTGCTAGAATACCCTGAGAATGTGGGAAAATTATAAAATTTCTAAAACTTTGTAATTTCAGACCGACAAACATGAGTAGTAATGACCTTCAATAAATCAGTGAAATAGCATAGTAAAGTCAAAGATCAGGTAAACTGAGCTAAACTCCTGCCACCGTTAGAGAAGTGAACTTTTTTCTTTTGGTTATGTTTTTCTTCACATGGCGATATCATTTACAATTGCTCTTCCCATAACCATGAAAATATATCCCAGTGATAGGTAAATGAACACAATCAGGGGCAATGCAACTTGTGCCTCAGTGCAGAGGTGCCCACACTCAGTGATCTCATATGAATAATCATTAAAATCAATTGGCACAATTGAGGAATGGATGTCCCTTAATCAGCAGTTTCGGATGAGAAGCCAATGATAACAGTAATGTGCTTGTCAGAAATGTGATAAGCACAAACTTATGAAAGATGTTATTTATGAAAGATCAGTCACTATTTTAATTATTCTTTCACAGGATACAAATAAGCAAATTTTATATTAACTAATAAGTAAATACCAAAATTAAAAATGGTAGCCCTTAGCAAGGCCTACTGATTCAAATGTCACACATCTATTTTTCAGTAATTGTTTTAATTTCTGTATTTTACCAATATATTTTGTCCAATTAACATTTAAAATTACTTTTGGGTCAGGAAGCTTTCAAAATCTTGGTCATGATGCAATGGCTAAAGTTTCTGGTGAACTTCTCAGTATCAGTAACTATGCTGTATAGCCCCAATTTAGACGTTTTGACAATGATGAATACTTCCAGTTTTTTCCAAGACAACCCTAGTCATACAAAAGGACAAATAAATGGGATTGCAGAATGTCATGGTTTGATAATGATAATAACATTAGCAAATATAATAGTAACCAAATACAGTAACAACTGATATTTATTTATGATTGAAAAGGTCCAGAGTTTATGTGAAATATTGCTTTAATCAGGATAAAATAGGTTTATGTCACATTTGGATTACACACACACATGCGCACACAAGCATATACACACAGAAACAAGTTCATTTCTAGCTTACATGAAATCGTCTATAGGTATTACGGATGTAGAAAGCAGCTGACCTTCATGGATCTGTTCAATGGTCTGAGCTGCTGCAGTTTTGTCGTGCTGACAGTGGCCACCTCATGCCTCTGAGGGCGAAGAAACAGAGAATGGTGCACTAATATCTACTGCTGTATACTTTCGTCTGGGAGAAGGCACTCTGTTCTCAGCTCATTGGCTCTGCCATGTATATATGAGGAATGAAGGGAAGCAGGCACTATCTGAGGAGCGGCCATAAGCACTTTGTGTGAATTTAACGTTCGTTAACAACCCTGCATAAGAAAGAAAGAAAGCTACTTCAACGAGTCAAGAAAGTTTACGATTAAAGACACTCAATTTCAGTTTTGTATCTTCTGTTGATGTCTTCACATTGAAAATGAGATTACTGCCGCATATAAGTAATTAAAGGACTATTATCCAGCAAGATCGCTCATTTAAACTATGTAAATACATAAAACATATTTTAATGCCTAACTCTGAGCCTATTTAAATAGTTATAATAAAAGAGCATTTAACACATATCATAAATGACAGTTTTGATTAAATAATATTCAGTAGATACATATATATATTGTAGGCATATATATAATGAAATAACACAATATTAGAAATAATTAGTAAAAATTACATACTGAATAGCAGTTTACAAAGTGCTTTCAAACCATCCTTTGGTTGATGAAAAGCAGCTGAACACAGTGATTAATAGCACAGATCTTGGAGTCTGGATTGCTTGGGGTGCATTTGGTAAACACTTAATTCTGCGTTTCTATTCTGCCTGTAAAATGTCAATGATAATATGACCTAGCTCATAAGGCCATGTGCAAATTAAATGAATGAATACATATAATATTCTTAGAACCATGCCTGGAATATAGCAAACATACAATAAATGCTATTTTTGTAGCTATTATGTAAATCTTCCAGTTGCTTCTAGGGAAGCTTCTAGTTGCTTCTAGTTAATATTACGAGATTGGCTCTTGTACTCATGAAGATATCCAGGCTCAGAAAGTGGAGTAATGAGCCCAAACATCACTTACTGTTCTACTTCCATGTCTAGAAGTAGAGGCAATAAGTAAAACTCAAGGATTAGCAGCTTTCCAAACATTTCTCTATTCAAGTCGTAAAAATCAGCAAAATTTTCATGCATGTTTTTAGTATTTAGGTGGTGATTGGAACTGTGATTGAATATAAAAGGCTCATGATTGAATGAAAACTAGTTTTCCATTTTTCTAATACCTTACAGGAGTTTATTCACATAATTAAATTTATAATCTATGTACTGACAAGCTCATAATGTGTCTCAGTGTAAAAATCCTCATTCACATTCTTCTTACTGTTATATTCATTTTCTGGGTTCAGGCACAGGGGTGGAGTGTGAGGAGAGGCAGTGATATGCTTTAGTAAGAATAGAATATTTTCTTAGTCATACAGATCTGGATGCAAAATATACTTCTGTCATTAACCAGCTGAATAACAATAGAAATGTCTTTTTAAAAGTTAGCCCTCCTCTGTAGTACAAAAATTAAAATAGGTTTCCCATATGTTATTGTAGGAATTAAAAGGTAGTTGAAGTTTCCCTTGGTCAACTTAAAAATGATTCAGTGTATGCTTCTTGTGTTGGAACACAGATTTTCACGAATTTATGGGATGAACAAGTAAAAGTCAAACTATAATTACCCATTAAGGGAAATAATCTACTACTGTTATTAAAACAATATAATCTTAGGAGTGTTTTATGACTCTGGCATATCTTGCCCTTTGAATGAATTAATCTAAGGTTAGATAAAGGAAAAATAATATTTGGCTTTCTTTACTTTTTAGTTAATGAACACAGAAGTTTCTTAAAACATCAGAGTAAATTTCAGCCAAAAAAGAGCAACTGGCTATTAGCTAATGCAATCTGCCCAATTGCAAACTAAAATGTCTACAGAAAATCAAAAATTATGGAAATGAAAAGAGACTATGAAAACTAAGACTAACAAATAATTTAATTTAGATTTGGAGTCTCCATTCACTAAAAGGCATATAGAACCAAATTTTAAAAAATGCAGAAGCCTAATTAATATATCATTGTGGGGAGCAAGAAAATATTCTCTACTTCTTCCATTTCTAACCATGCTTGGGAGACAGAGATCTGTGTTTTTATTCATTCCACTGACAGAGATTCCCCTTTCAGATTTAACCTACCTACATCTCTTATGTATTTCAGATAACAATATGGCAAAAATATAATAGTTGAGGGTGCACTGAAAACTAAAAGTTATAAAATGTACCACATAAATATATACATCTACAATACGCTGCAAAAGTTAAAAAATAAAAATTATTTAAAAAGACGAAATATAAAAATAAAAATAATGAAGCGATTAACAGTATTGTTTCTGAAATGAAGTTCTTGGACAAGATACTATGTTTTGTCTATAAAATGTAATACTGTACTTACCTCATAGAATTGAATGATGGATACATTAATTTTAGATTTCCTTAATTCCCAGAAATGTGAGAATGACTTAGTCTTCACAGATTAAAGGTACTTTTGCTGAATGTAGAATTCACAGTTGATAGAGTTTAGGTTCAACATTTTATGTGTTTTCTTTAATTGTCTTTCTATGTAATGTTGTACAGAAATCTGAGAAAGCCTAATTTTGGAAAAAAATAATAATTATTAGTTTTAAATTCCCTGATTTTTGTGAATTAAAAACTGATTAAATAAAGAGATACAAATGATGTGATACTAAAAGTTCCCACAATGTGTTTGGACAAATAAATTGGTACAAGTAGATGAAGGAAATTGTTAGTGTGGCTTCAAATCCTTAAACTTTCCCTTATCTTTGGATCCAAGGATTCCAATATGTGTAATTTATTACTAAATACTCAGGAAAACATAAAAATATATGAAGAAAAATATGCTTTTGAATATGAAAGCCTGGAAATACACTTTTCATTGATAAAGAATAAATACAGCTGTCTAACAGAATAAAATGCAGCCACTAAAAATAATGACATACAGAAAGAAATAGGTACATGGAAAACAATTCTTAATATGTTAAAAACACTTCTTAAAACAGTATTTGTAACATGATTCCATTTTTTGGCATGTTTTATTTTACTTTATTAAAAATTATAATGTGACATGTAAAATGTTTAAGGTAATTTTTCTAGGTATTGACCCTTAGTTTATCTATTTTCTTGTATTTTATTTCCTGTTTGATCTTATTATTTTTGAGACTGGACTCACTTAAATAAAATAATTCAAGAAAAACAAAATCAACTTTTAAAATCGAATAGGGTGTTTTTGGAACTTTTGTGTTGTTTGTGGTATTGCTAGGCTGATAATTAACGCTCTCCAGGTTTAAAAAAAACAGGTACTTTTAGTTATTTTCTTCTCTTTCTTTGAAACACCCTGTCCCCTAGCCCATAGAATTTTATACAGTTTCAAAGACAAAACTATTTGAGACCAGTTAAAGTAGCTGGCAAATAATATGTTTTAAATAGACAAAAGCAATTTTTGCAAATGCAGTAATCTTATATCTCATTTAGCATACCAAGTAGAGGGCTATTTTTGTGTGTATGTGTGTGTGTTTGTTTTCCAGTCTGCTTTTAGAACATTGACCTCTTCTTGTTTACACTAAACATAAATCACTTTTATCATTAAAATGACACGTTTTTAAAAATTAAATCACTGTTTTGTTCTTTGCCTAACATTATTCCCTCAACACCACAGATAATTTGTGTATCAGCTAAAAAACATGAAACTATAAAAACAAATTTCATGGTTTTTGCCAGTTCTTGCCTTTTGAGAAAATATTGTTATCTTTTATAAATAAATGCAAGAGCTGTAATTTTCAGGAAGCATAATCACATGTTTAAGTTAAAGGTATGCATTTTTACAACTTTTGACCTTTCTAATAGTCAAGGCAAAATATGTAATTGATGCTTATTCTTTAATGGCTCTAAAGGAATGAGTAAAAGTGACCTTTTGATGGCAGCTCTGCTTAGTGATTGTGCCAAGCCTGCAATTGGCATAATAGAATTTACAAAATGGGGCCCAGGTGAGTGAGTGTGTATGAATGTGTGTGTTCTTTAAATACCCATAATGAAATTGAAATACTAACTCGACATAGGCTTTCTACCGGCTGGCCCTAGACAAATAACATTCAGATCTTTTATGGTTCACCTTCAGGTGACAGACATTTAGATTGCAAGTTTTCTGTTTTGTTTTGTTTTGATTTTGAAATTTTTATTTAGCCACTGCATCAAATCTAGCAGTACAATGAGCTAACAACTGAGTAATAAAATCAATTATATTGTGTTTCCCAGGCATTTTAGCACTTTTGCATTTATAAGCTCTTTTGTTTCTTATATCATAGAAGATAGATATTAATATATGCATAATTTTTCACACAGAAAAAAAAGAGATTAACTTAATTCAGAGATGGATTTCAAACCCAAGTCTTGGATTTATACAGTCTGTTTTCTTTTCATTACAACATCTATTTTTACAAAAACATGCATGACTCTTACAGAATATTGTGTAAGGCCACAATTCTCCAGGGATATGAATATAAGAAAATTTTCAGAGATGATTATGAATTTTGCCTGGATTACAAAATTAGATTTTACTTCACTAGACTTATCTATTTGGTTAACAATTTATCAGAAATATAATCACTCTACAATATGTCATGTTAGAGAGGCTAATAAAATTATATTTCCCTCAGTTTAGCTTCACAATTATTGTAGATTAAAAGATACACATTTTAAAAGAAGAAATGAAGAAGGATAAAAGCTTTACAACTTCCTCACTTCTCAGTGTCTGACACAAAGGAGAAAACAAACAAAAAAAAGGCAACTTTAGTTATTGCTCTGCTTTTGAAGGAAGTAAATAAGCCTGATGTTCTTTAAGCTAAAGTAGAGTGACAAATATATTAAATGAATCTCTCAGAAGTCTCTAATTGTTGATTTATTAAAAATCACATATACCCTAAAACCCTAAAGTATAATAAAAAAAAAGAAAAAAAAAATATTATCAGAGATAGATATTAAAAAAAAAAAAAAAAAAAAAAATCACCTATCAGAGAAAATTCAAAACTAAAAGAAAATAGTTTATAAAAGTTAAAAATCACCTATAGAGGATTACTTCTGATTATAATACTGGAAGACCTTTCCTTCTATGAAAATATAAAATATCTGGATAAAATAGTCCTATCAAGGAGTATTGTTTTCAAGGAAGCACGGAATAGCTGAATTTCAGTTCATTCGTAGAGGAATGGAGAATGGCAATAAGTTATTGGGAGCAAATCTATGGTTTCATTTCAGGTAAGCAGATAATATGGCTTGTTGAAAATTAGGTTGAAGAGAGTCTGCTGGCTGAGCTATTAACAAAAGTGGAGGGCAAGTAGAAATGAAAAGAGTCTGAAAGAGTTTAAAATGCAGCAGTAATTTCCTCAATATGATCATTGTTCTTGCCCTAACAAGAAGAATTGAGAAAGCCATCAAAAGTTAAAAGTTTGTTATCTAAATAATTGGCAAAATTGATAAATCTCTAACAAGACTTATCCAGAAAAAAAGAGAGAACAAATAAATTAACATTGGTGTTGATAGAAGAATGTCATCATATATTTACAGACTTTAAAAGACGCCAAGAGAATAATATGAACAACTTTAGGCCAACACAGTCGACAGCACAGATGAAAGGGGCACAGTTTTGAAAAACAACCAATCTACAAAACTGACACAAGATGAGGTAGACAACCTCACAAGCCCTGTATCTGTTAAATAAATTGAAATAATAAATTTTAAAAGAAACCTCAAATGGTGAATATTATCAAACATTTTAGGAAAAAAAATTGTATACAACTATTTTAGAAAATTGGCAGATGGAAAAATGTCCTAGCATGTTTAATCACCTACTGTAATCTTAATATTGTACCTTGCTGAGGACATTATAAAAATACAATTTACTAACTGATATAAACATAGTTGTCAAAATTTTTAAGAAAATTATCAAATTGATTTCTGCAATATTGTAGAAAGGAAAACACATTATAACAAGAGGTGATTACCTCAGAAATGCAAAGTTGATTTGACATTTCAAAATCAACCCAGGTATTTCCTTACAGTCACAGAATGTGATTGATAGAAATTATATGATCTCAATAGCTGCAGAAAAATTATTTTACAAAATTAGTATCCATTCATGATAAAAACCCCTCAGCAAAGTAGCAACAAAAGGGAACTTTCTCATATGAAGAAAGAGCATCTAGAGAAATCAACAATTATCTTCTACTTAATGGAACAATATGATTTCTCCCTAATGTTAGAAAAATGTCAAGCATATCTTCTGTCATAACTACTATTTAGCTTTTACTGGTGGTCTTTTCAGTGCAATAAGGCAATAAAAATAAATAAATAGTATAAATGGCATTAAAAAAGTGTAATTGATTTTATCAGTTGAACAGGATTGTTTATATAAAAATAAAAAGGAATCTACCCTAAGCCTACTAAATCGAAGAAGTGAAATCAACAAAGGTACATGAAAAAAGTTTAAATGAAAAAGCAAGTGCAATTCTATACATACATATATTTAAAAAAACCTTAGAAATTGAATAAAACTTTCAGTGGCAATAGCAGAAAAATAACATAAAACACAAGAAATAGATTTAATAAAAGATGTGTAAAATATGCTTACTGATAAACACAAAGCATTAGTGAGAAAAAATTATTATAATCTAAATAAATAGATATACAATGCTTCTAGTTGTTAGATGTAATGTCATAAAAATGTTGTTTCCGCCAAAGTGACCTATAGAATCAATGCAATTCTGATTAATATTCCAAATTTTTTTTGTAGAATTTCATAAAAATGAAGTAAAACTTATACACTGATATAAAATCTATGGATTTATCACAATTATCTTGACAAAGAAGAATAAATTTGGAAGACTCCATACTATCATATTTTAAGTTTTACTATAAACCTATGATAATTAAAATAGTGTGAAGTTTCTGCAAGATTAGACAAATAGTGAAACAGAGAGCAAAATTAAATATACATATATACAATAAATGATTATTTATAAAGGTGCCAATAAAAGCAAAGGCAATAGATATTCATACATTTTGCTAGAAAAACTGAACCTATAGGAACAAAAATAAACAATGCTGAGCTATATTTCATACCACACAAAGGTGACAGGGAGGATTGTAAATCTAAATTTTACAGTGAAAACTGTATAGCTTCAAAAAGGAAACACAGAATACACTAATTACCATGATTAAAAAAAAACTTTTTTTCAGACAGAACTCACAAACACTGAAAATAAAGTAAAATAAACTAATTGATTCCCCTTTTTATCAGAAGAATAGGCCAGCTGCAGATTTAGAGAAAATATTAATAATACATATATCTGACAAAAATCTTCATAAACAAAATACATAAAATAACTCCTGGCTGAGTGTGGTGGCTCACGACTGTAATCCTAGCACTTTGGGAGGCCAAGATGGGTGTATTGCTTGAACCCAGGAGTTTGAGACTAGCCTGGGAAACACATCAAAACCCCATCTCTACAAACAATACAAAAATTAGGCTGGCATGGTGGAATGTTCTGTAGTCCCAGCTACTCAGGAGGTTTAAGTGGAAGGATCACCTGAGCCAGTGGAAGTCGAAGCTACAGTGAGTGGTGATCATGCCACTGCACTTCAGCCTGAGTGACAGCATGAGAATCTGTCTCAGAAACAAAAACTACAACAACAAAATAACAACTCCAAACCCAATTTTTTAATAGGCAAAGTATAAAAATAATGTTGAAGAGACTTTCCACAAAATAAGATATATGAATGGTTACCAAGGATTTGAAAAGATACCCAATATCACTACTGATTAGTGAATAGCAACTACGTCAATGTGAGAAATTACTAGAAACCTAGTAGAATGATGAAAACTAAACCAAATGTTGAGGAAGATACACAACATCCAGAACATTGCTAGGACAAAACTCATTGGTAATTGAGTGTAAGTTTATCATAGAGCTACCATATGACCTAGTAATTTAATGTCTTTCTTGATATTTATAGGACTATAAAACAAAATTGATTTCACTATGGGGAAGATTGTGACTCACTGTAAAGGATGGTGAAAGGTAATCTTTGGGTTTTGGTTACACAAGTGTATTTGTTCGTTTCATGCTGCTAATAAAGACATACCTGAGACTGGAAAGAAAAAGAGGTTTAATTGGACTTATAGTTCCACATGACTGGGGAGGCCTCAGAATCATGGGGGCAGTGAAAGGCACTTCTTACATGGTGGTGGCAAGAGAAAAAGAAGAATATGCAAAAGTGGAAATTCCTGATAAACCCATCAGATCTCGTAGACTTATTCACTATGAAAAGTATGGAAGAAACCACTCCCTTGATTCAAATTATCTCCCACCAGGTCCCTCACACAAAACTTGGGAGTTATGGGAGTACAATTCAAGATGAGATTTGAATAGGGTCACAGAGCCAAACCGTATCATTCTGCACCTGGCATCACGTCTTCACATTTCAAAATCAATTATGCCTTCCCAACAGTCCCAAAAGTCCAAAAGTCCATAGTCCAAAGTCTCATCTGAGACAAGGCAAATCCCTTCTGCCTGAGCCTGTAAAATCAAAAGCAAGCTAGTTATTTCCTAGATACAATGGGGGTACAGGTATTGGGTAAATACAGTCATTACAAACGGGAGAAATTGACCAAAACCAAGGGGCTACAGGCCCCATGCAAGTCTGAAATCCACTGGGGCAGTCAAATCTTAAAGCTCAAAAATGATCTCCTTTGACTTCAGGTTTTGCATCTAGGTCATGTTAATGCAAGAAGTGGGTTCCCATGGTCTTAGGCAGCTCTGCCTATGTTGCTTTTCAAGGTACAGCCTACCTCCTGGCTGCTTTCATGGACTGATGTTGAGTGTCTGCAGCTTTTCCAGGCACAAGGTACAAGCTGGCAGTGTTTCTACCATTTTGGGGTCTGGAGGACGGTGGCCCTCTTCTCATAGCTCCACTAGGTGTTCCCCCAGTAGAGACAATGTGTGGGGGATCCAACCCCACATTTTCCTATTGCACTGCCCTAGCAGTGGTTCTCCATGAAAGCCCTGCCCCTGAAGCAAACTTCTATTTCCATACATCTTCTGAAATCTAGTTGGAGACTCCCAAACCTCAATTCTTAACTTCTGTGCACTTGCAGGCTCAACGCCACATGGAAGCTGCCAAGGCTTGAGGCTTGCACCCTCTGAAGCCATGACCTGAGCTCTATGTTGGCCCCTTTCAGCCATGGCTGAAGCTGCTGGGATGCAGGGCACCAAGTCCCTAGGCTGCACACAGCACAGGGACCCTGTGCCTGGACAACGAAACCAAATTTTCCTTCTACACCTCCATGCCTGTGACGGGAGGTGCTGGCACAAAGATCTCTGACCATGCCCCTGAGACATTGTCTTGGTGATTAACATTCTGCTAGTTATGCAAATTTCTACAGCTGACTTGAAAAACTTCTCAGAAAATGAGATTTTCTTTTCTATCACATTATCAGGCTGCAAAATTTCCAAGCTTTTATTCTCTGTTTCTCTTTTGAAACTGAATGTCTTTAACAGCACCTAAGTTACTTCTTGAATGCTTTGCTGCTTAGAAATTTCTTCTGCCAGATACCTTAAATCATCTCTCTCAAGTTCAATGTTCCACAAATCTCTGGGGAAAAATGCCTCCAGTCTCTTTGGTAAAACATAACAAGAGTCACCTTTGCTCCAATTCCCAAAAAGTTCCTCATTTCCATCTGAGACCACCTCAGCCTGGATGTTATTGTCCACATCGATATCAGCATTTTAGTCAAAGCCATTCAACAAGTCTCTAGGAAGTTCCAAACTTTCCCACACTTTCCTGTCTTCTTCTGAGCTCTCCAAACTGCTGCAACCTCCACCTGTTACCCAGTTCCAAAGTTGCTTCCACATTTTCGGGTATCTACAGCAGCACTCCACTCTACTGGTACCAATTTACTGTATTAGACTGTTTTCATGCTGCTGATAAAGTCATATCTGAGACTGGGGGAAAAAAAAAAGGTTTAATTGGACTTACAGTTCCACATTGCTGGGGAGGCCTCAGAATCATGGTGGGAGGCAAAACGTACTTTTTACATGGCAGCTGCAAGAGAAAATGATTAAGATGCAAAAGTGGAAACCTCTGATAAAACTGTCAGATCTCGGCTGGGTGCGGTGGCTCGCGCCTGTAATCCCAGAACTTTGGGAGGCCGAGGCGGGCAGATCACGAGGTCAGGAGATCAAGACCATCGAGACCATCCTGGCTAACATGGTGAAACCTTGTCTCTACTAAAAATACAAAAAGTTAGCCAGGAGCGGTGACAGGCGCCTGTAGTCCCAGCTACTCAGGAGGCTGAAGCAGGAGAATGGTGTGAATCCAGGAGGCGGAGCTTGCAGTGAGCCAAGATGGTGCCACTTACTCCAGCCTGGGTGACAGAGCTAGACTCCGTCTCAAAAAAAAAAAAAAAAAAAAAAAAATTGGTCACAGCTGGCAGCAGGGAAGGGCAGTCTTCCAGTAGATATTATAGAAAACACCTAAAACTGATAATCAGCAGCTTTCCAATAAGATCTCAGGAGTTGGGTGAGTGGGCTCAAGCATGTGCATTAAGAGGCAAAATGGCGGAGTTTAACTGGTATATGACCTTCCTCTAGAAATGCCACACTGGGAAGGGAAAAACGTCCCAAGTGAGCCTGTGTACAACTCCAGTAAACACAGCACATGCTCCCCTCTCAAGTGCTCGCAGGCTACTACTCATGCAGACAGCCCACCCCAAGGGAAGAATCACGGGAAGAATGCAAGATCCAAGAAACACGTCAACTATACACATCAAAAAGTCAAACCATGCATTTGATCTCTTAGGTTGCCCACTTAGCCCTCTTCCAAGTGTACTTTACTTCCTTTCACTCCTGCTCTAAAGCTTTTTAATAAGCTTTCACTTCTGCTCTAAAACTTGCCTTGGTGTCTTCTGCTTTATGCCCCTCAGTCGAATTCTTTCTTCTGGGGAAGCAAGAATTGAGGTTGCTGCAGACTCATACGGATTCACTGCCAGTAACTTGGGCACCTACCACCAATAACATACCCAGTTTCCACATGGCTCAGGTACATTCCCCAGTGGTAAGATACTTCTACGCTTCACCTCCTTTGTCTGGAGATGTTCAACTCCTGTATGCAGTTTTCTTCTGTCTTTTCACTCTCCTGCTTACTAACCAACATTTAGAACAATTTCTCTTGGGAACAAGAGGCTTGCCCCCACACCCCCTGGCTGATCTCTCAGCTCACACTGATGGGTGGCTTGTAGGGGTGGGAAGGAGCTTGGGGTCTACTCCCAGTAGAACTGAGGCACTAATGGCCCTGATGGACAGAAGGCTTGTGAGAACGGTAGAGCTAAAGCCTAAAACTGTGCTATGTCTGGGGTTTCCTCTGCTTTTTCAATTAAAATTGGCTTTCCCAAGAAACTGCGCTGCTTATTTACCTGTCTTCTCTGTGTCTGTTTTATTAAGTTGGGGTGCAAAAGTAACTGCAGTTTTTGCCCAATGGGCAAAAACTGCAGTTACTTTTGCACCAATATGATGAAATGGCCTTGGACACCAGCTGGACCATTTGCCTCATGGGCAAATTGCCCCTTTGCTTTCATTTCATATGACACATGACTTAGACACACTCTGTTATTTGTGCACCTATGATTTTTACTGCACTTGCAGGCGGCAAAGACATGGGCTCTTTGTGGATATCCCTAAGATTTATATATTTTTTTATCCTACCAGCTCAGATGATCTCCAACCCTTTCCCTGTCTGCTGGCGAATTGCCAGGCCAGTCACTAATTGTAACCTTGGTTCTGCCAGCTCCTTATGACTTACCATATGGTTTTCATTCCTGTTATGCCCCAGGGCCAAGTTTCTGGTGGCCTTTAAAGCAGTTTGTCTGCTTGCATAGGGCCTCACTTTGACCCTTTAAGGTCCCACCTACTTCCTTTTCTTTGAGTTGGCACCCCTTTGGGAGGAGGGAAAATTTTTCCTTCGTCACCTGTGAGTTTTTCCCCCGAGCCCCAAGTCCTCCAGAAGTTACTACATTACATCAAGAGGTTAAATAAACACTGCCTTCTAGAATGCAAGGGCTGCTGTTTTCGTGAGCACATGAAGGCTTTTCATGAGTATTCCTCTCACTTTCTCCTGTAGCCTCCCTTTCTCTAATTACTTCCATCTTCTCAACATGCATCAAAACCTTCAAGGTCGTATTTGAAGGGGTGGAGAAGGGAGTCCAGCCCCTTCTGGCAGTTAGCTGAAAAACAGGCTTCTCATCTACTTAAAGAACATGGGAAATGGGAATATGAGGAAAAAAATCATTTTGTTGCTAAAATGCTTTAAGTAAGAGTCACTATAAATTCATAGAGACAAAGATATAGGCCAGCCCAAGGCTGCAGGCACAAGAAACCCATAGGACAGAGATGAAATGTTACGGTAGGTAGCTAGTCAGGCATGAGCAGGGCAGCAGAGCCTCCCCACCCACTGCCACAGCCCACACCAGAATGTCAGGCAACTATAAGGTGATGGTCAGATGGTTGTTAACTGTCTCTTTAAAATAATAATTTGTCACAACCAGCGCCAGGGAAGGACAATCTTCTGATAGATAGAAAACACAAGAGTCTGGTGATCAGCAACTTCCCAATAAGATCTCAGGAGTTGGGTGACTGAGCTCAAGCATGCACATTAAAGGGAAGAAACGGCAGAGTTTAACTGGTATATGAACTTTCTCTAGAAATGCCCCACTGGTAAGAGAAGAATGCCTCAAGTGAGCATGAGTACAACTCTAGTAAACACACTGTGCCTGCTCCTTCCTAAGTGCTAGCAGGCCACTGATCATGGAGACAGCCAACCCATAGAGAAGAATCAGGGAAAAAGTAATGCAAGAACCCAGAAGTATGCCAACGTACAAAACCCCAAGTCAAAAGGTCAAACCATGCACTTGATCTCTTAAGTTGCCCACTTGGCCTTCTTCCAAGTGTACTGTATTTCCTTTCACTCCTGCTCTCAAGCTTTTTAATAAACTTTCACTCCTGCTTTAAAACTTGTCTCGGTGTCTTCTTCTGTCTTATGCACTTCAGTCAAATTCTTTCTTCTGAGGAGGCAAGAATTGAGGTTGCTGGAGACTGGTCTGGATTCTCCACCACTAACAAGAGCAATAGGATATACCATATAGCCTAGGTGTGTAGTAGCCTATACTATCTAGGTTTGTGTAAGTACCTTCTATGATATTTGCACAGTGAAAACTGATATGGTTTGGCTGTGTCCCCACCCAAATCTCATCTTGAATTCCCACATGTTGTTGGAGGAACCTGGTGGGAGGTAACTGAATCATGGGGGCAAGTCTTTTCCATACTGTTCTCATGACAGCAAATAAGTCTCATGAGCTCTGATGGTTTTAAAAAGGGGAGTTTCCTTGCACAAGCTCTCTTATCTTGTCTGCCGCTATGTTGAGATGTGCCTTTCACCTTCCACCATGATTGTGAGGCCTCCCCAGGATGTGGGACTGTAAGTCCACCAAACCTCTTTCTTTTGTAAATTGTCCAGTCTTGGCTATGTCTTTATCAGCAGCGTGAAAACATACTAATACAACAACATTGCCTAATAATACATTTCTCAAAATGTATGTCTTCCACTTACATGACTAATTTTATGTTTATTGCTTTTCCAAGTATTTTAGGGAGCACATCATTATATACTAATGCAAAGCTGATTTTCACAGGAAGTTAGTACTGTAACGTAACCATGCATTTACTTTAAATACCAAAAGATAATTTTGTCATTTAGGTATGTTCTTTGTCTTGTAGGAAGAAAGTCTAATCAAGATGTGTAAGTGAACCCAGAAATTGATTTAGCAAGAAAAATATAGAATTAAAATATGTAAAAGGCTTGAAATCATGTATAATAATGAATTTACAGTTGGAACTCTTCAAGGCATTGATATTTCCTGAAATCACTTCTCATAATCTTCTCTTGGATTTCCACATGGTCAGCTTTCTCTTTTCCTCCACTCTCTTTCCTCCTTCCCTCTAGTATGTATGTATGTCTACATATGTGTGTCTATATGTGAGAGGATGTGTGTGTGCCTTTGTGTTTATGTATGTATGTGCATATGTTTATCATAACTTTAGTAAATATAAGCTTTTGAAGTCAGAGATTTTATCCTAATTATGAGACGTAGTCTTATAAAGGGACATTATCACAATGTCTGGGACATTGACTCTGTATTAAGTTTGGTGTTTGTAATTTTTGTATTTGATTGATTGTGTGTGTGTATTTAACAGGGAGATGGATAGAGCTGGAGGGTATTATCCTTAGGAAACTAACACAAGCACAGAAAGCCAAATACCACATATTCTCCCTTATAAGTGGCGGCAAAATAGCTAAATGATGAACACATGGACACATAGAGGGGAAGAACACACCCTGGGGCCTATAGGATGATGGAGGGTGGGAGGAGGGAGAGATTCAAGAAAAATAACTATGGGTACTAGATCGAATACCTGGGTGATAAAATAATCCATACAACACACCCCCATGACACAAGTTTACCTAAGTAACAAACCTCCACATGTACCCCTGCGCTTAAAATAAAAATTAAAAAACAAAACAAAACAAAACAAAACAAAACAAACAAAGAAAAATACCTTGTAACGCCTACAGAAATACAGAAGGACAAATGTAGAATACATTATACAAACAAACAGAATTTCAGATTCCAGTTCCAAGTCAGATCACCACCAGCTGGAATACCCTGGACAAATTCACCCATTCTTTGCAACAGAATGTACACATGGCTTAATGAAATGTACTGGACAATATCTTATGTTAAATAATTTTTGTTTGTTTTGTTTTTTAAATAAACATATTTATGATTTTGCCAAAAGAGTAGATTTTAAATGCTCTTGCCACAAAAATAAAATGCATTAACTATGTGAGCTGATAAATATGTTTATTTGCTTGATGCCAGTAACCATTTTGCTATGGATATATATATAGATAAAATAATTTTTGTTTTAAAAAATATTATTTAATCATACTGTATTGTATACTTTGATGAGAGTCAATTTTAAGTGTTTTCCCATCCTCCAAAATGGTATGTGAGGTGATAGATGTGTTAATTAGTTTGATTATGGTAATCATTTCACAATGTATACATAAAACATCACATTGTATGCCTTAAATATATACCATTTTTGTTTGTCAGTTGTGTCTTGATAGAGCTGGGAAAATGAAAAATAAAAAGACATCACTCTCTAAGTGAAAGCAGGGCTGATTTATATGTCTCCAAATTGTTTCATTTTGAAAATTCTATATTTTATATTTAAGTGTCATGGGCAACTGCCCAGCTGGCCAGTCCTTAATTTGACTCTTACCATATGTAACAAGATATATTCATGTTGGAGAATATATAGGGAATTATTTTCTCCTGTTTTATTCTCCCATCTTTTCTCTCATTACATCTTTTTACTTCAGGGCTTTTTAAAAACATAGTTATGGCACTTATACTACTAGTGATATTTTCATACTAATTATAGCAATATGTGAGCACTTTTCAGGACCAAATAAAACATGTCTCCAGACTTGATTTTGATCTCATATTTCAAATTGAACTTCACGTTTTTTTTAGATATTTGTAAATATATCACTGCAATTGCAAGGTTGATGTTAGTGGTGCTTTAGTTTATATAGCATACACTTATCATATCAGCTATCACATCAGTTAATAGATGTGTCTCAGTCCCATTGTTTGTGTTTTAGAGATAATATTTTTATTTTTATATTTTTAATTTCCTTTTTATTGTTTTGAAATTAATTTCAATTTATATTATAGAAGGGTTATTAAAAATTGTAAAGAAAAATTGCCAGGCTCTGTCAATTATATGTAGATTACATGAATTGCAGCTTACTAATGGATTAAGTCTTAAACATCATCTTTTTATTCTAAATATGAGTATACTGACATATCCCTGCCACAAATAAATGAGAGAAATTGACATTAAAATTTGTAAGTAAGATGCACAACTTTGACAGTTTTCAGGATTTCATGAAAACGTGCTATACACATAGACACATTAGCATGTTTGGTTTCCATTTAAAATCAGTTTGTTACTATCAATTTGAAAATCAGCTGAGTGAAAAATCTTTTAATATGAAGAAGCTGCTCTTGCATCAGATTCTGGAAGTTACACAGAACATTGCTCTAAATCAGAGGTTGGAAAAATTTTTCTGTGTATTAAACAGTTTAGTTTTATTGGGCATATAGGCTGTGTTGCAATTAGTTAAGTTTTCTGTTATATCAAAAAAAGTAGCTTTAGACAATATGTAAACAGATGAATATAACTATGTTCTAATAGAGCTTAATTTACAAAAACAGGTGGAGAGGTAGACTTTACCTACAAGCTATAGTTTACAAACTTCTGCTTTAGAGGAGGCAATGGAAGAGAAGAAACAAATTATCAGAAGCTTTTAACTTATATAAATATTTTAATAATTATTTAGCAGTTTACTGTCCGTCACCAATAAAAAAATCTTAAGCATTTTTGATGTTAGTATACATTTTTGTAATTAATTTATTATAAGAGCTAAATAATCTCATTGCTATTTTTGATTTAATAGAAATATCCTTATACTATGAGGCTTAAGTGAAATTTACAATTCTATATACAAACAGGGTGTTTAACATTATACATTTAATATAAAGATATTATTCCCCAAATATTGGGGAAAGTGTAGTGCCATATTTTAGGGTTAAAGCTGAGCTAAGTATGAAACCTGTTTTCTGAACACCTGTTTTCTTCATCCTCCTCCTTAGAGTCCTTCTCCCCCCATCTTTATGGTGTCTGAACTGATAAAAATGAGCTGCATTTGCTTTCTTTATTGAAATACTGTCCTCGCATGACAAGACTAAGTGAAAGAGAACATGTTTTCCAGGGGAAGAAAGCATGCACTATTGCACATGTCTAGCTTCAGTCTAGGCTTAAGAGTAGAAATCATTTTCTTTTATATTTGTGCCTGATTAGCTTAGCTCTCTAGAGCATTAAAACACAGATTTCAGGAATAAATACGGCTGGAAATAAACAGCTCAGGCATATATAATACTCTGCTATCGCCCTAAAAACTTAATTAGAAATTAAATTAATTATTGGAGGTTGGCCTCATATATTTACATCTTCTCAATTTAATAATAAAATAAAAGAGTTTATATTCCCAAGGACAAAGAGAACTGGAGGAAAGGCCACAGTGGATCTGATATTTCAACAAAATTTGAAGACTAAAAGGGAAGTAGAAGAGCGGTAAACTGATTTAGGAAGCAAAGTTATTATCTGAGTGACTGCAGTGTGGAATGCCAATGAGCTAAAAGCCGATTGTGTCACGGAGCCTTGTATAGTCTCATGGGAAGAAACTGAGTACGGCAAAAGGCTGGGATTGGAAAGAAAGACTTGTCAAAAATCTGAGTACAGTGCAGTTAGAATCTCCAGATACTATTTATCATTGGGAGCCATCCAGCAAGACCCATTTTCTACATGGTAGAGAACATGGTATAGTCTGTGAGTAATTTGAATGTGAGATACTTCAGATGCAGAAGCACAGGCCACTCCGGAAGTCCGGAGTAAGTTACCTGTTGAAAACTGAAGGATTGATTAAAAACCTACGCATCAACTGTGGCACATTCACCTCTTCCTGGGTCCAGCTTTTGCAAAGCAAATGGGTAGGTTTATACCCTATAAATAAGAGAGAGGCAAAATAAATTCCCAGGTACACAAAAGGTCACCAGCTCAAGGCACCAACAAGTTTACTGTGATCCTTGAGGATTGAGTTCTGTAAGAAGATCTCCATGTATGAACGGGAGAAGTGTGAAGAACATTAAATAGCTATATGTTTGGTGAGTGTACCTTTGGCAACATTTTTGACACATATATGGCCGATCTATTAGAGCATTTGGAATAAAAGTAGAAACCTTATTTAGAAAAAATAAAAAGAAATAACTGCAAGAAGAAACAATTTAAAGGGGTTAATTTTGAGAACTGGGGTTGAAGTAGATATAGAGGCATTGGCAAGTTGCTTTTCACTGTAAGTATTTTTAGGCTTTATTTTATCTTTTTTAATTATGGGCTTACGCTACTTTAACAAAGTACTTTTAAAAATAATATTTAGGAATTCAGAGATAAGACAACCATTAGTTTACCAATTGTTCCCTTCAATTGTTTGCTTCATTTATAACTTGCCTTTGTTGATCATTCATAAAATCATACATATTTAAATACCTATATGATTGAGTTAATTATTTGAATAAGACATATTATTGGAGAAATATGAAACCTTTTTTATACCATTTACATAACAGGACTTTGGACAATAGAAAAAAGTTGAAAGATAAAAAAGTAATAAGTTAAAATACTTTTGGTGAAAGGGAAAGAAGTTAAAAGGAAACAGGTAAAATAAAGTTGCTTTTTTAAAGATAGGGTCTTGCTCTCTTGCCCAGGCCAGACTGCAGTGGCACAGTCATAGCTTACTGCAGCCCCAAACTGCTGGGCTGAAGTGATCCTCCAGCTTCAGCCTCCCAAGTAGCTGGGACTACAGGGACAGGCCACTAAACCTGGCTAATTTTTAAACATTTTTGTTTTGGTAGAGATGGGGTCTTGTTATATTGCTTAGGCTGGTCTCAAACTCCTGGTCTCCAGGGATCCTCCTCCCTCAGTCCCTGAAAGTGTTGGGATTATAGGTGTGACCCATTACACCTGGCCTAAAGTTGCTTTTAAAGAAGTGGATGTCTGTAACAGAGCAGAAGCAGAATAAAGCACAGCAAAGAAACGGAAACCTTAAGGCATGAACACTTTGAATTTTTAGGTTTTCAAATAAATTATAATCTGTAGTGGGTGCTACACAGCAAAAACGTAAATTTGTAACTGTCAAATAAAAACACTAATACATGTTGTTAAAAATATTGTCCTGGAAGCATAATTTATCTTGTACCTTCTGGCTGAAACAGGCAAGGTATTCATCAAGACCGTTTCTTCTTTCTCACAGGGAGCTAAACAACATTTACCAGCCTACCACAGAGTTATGGGGGAGGAGGTTATATGACGAAGCTTTAGACAACAAAAAGCGATCAGAAGGTATGTGCTTTACTTCCAGTCTGTCCATAAAATCTTCCATATGGTTTCCTCTAAACTCTTTTTAATTTCTTTTGCTTGATACTAATGATCACTGAACTCTTGGAAGTCCTTTGTGATAGATGGCAGAATTCCAAATGAAGGAAGCCTGGATACAAATATCACCATTGCTTTGAGAAACATCAATCAGAGACATTTATTTTTACTCTGTATGATCAAAAAATAAATTTCCATCTCATTTGAGCCATTACACAGTTTTTGGCCTGTGTGTTACAATAACAGATATATTTTAACTAATACATTACTCATATGAAATTAGTGAGATGTAGCAGCAGGTAAAATAGTGATGTCAAAATAGGCAAATGACTCTCCAATTGAGATCTTCCATGGGAGAGTATGCGAGAACACTGAAGCGGAAGAGGTGTGCTCTCAATTTGCCAAAAATAATCCAATTAAACCACTAAGAAACATGAAAAGGGAGATTTCTGGATTAAACGTGATTTTTTAAAGTGTACAATGGTAAATTGTTCTCAAGAATGGTTGTAGCATGTAATATTCCTACCTGGAATTATAATATTCTGTGATTGGTCTTTCCTCCCCTTAACTTTACTAGTTCTTTATTAGTTCTTTCTCTTCTGGTGCTTATTATCTTTTTCTTATTAATGCATGAGGATATTTTGTATGGTAAGGAATTATATTAATAAATGTTATGTACCATATATACTAATATATATATTTTTATTATTTTATTATATATATATATATATATATTTTGAGACAGGGCCTTACTCTGTCACCCAGGCTGGAGTGCAATGGCATCATAATGGTTCACTGCAGCCTTGACTTCCCAGGCTCAAGTAATCCTCCTACCTAAGCCTCCCAGGTAGCTGGGACTACGGGCAAGCACCACCACACCTGGCTACATTTTTAAAATTAGTTGTAGAAACAGGGTCTCATTGTGTTGCCCAGGCTGGTCTAGAACTCCTGGCCCCAGGAGATTATCCCATCTCGGCCTCCCAAAGTGCTGGGATTACAGGCGTGAGCCACTATGCCTGGACTACATTTCCTAAAACTATTCAAAAATCCAATTTTTATATAATACTCAGCATTTGAACAACCACCTTTAGAGTAATATATTAACCTTCCATGGCCATGGATTTTCTTGCTATAGAAGAAAAAGTGCCCTTCAGAGTGTCTGTGCATGATCGTTTACACCAACCCTCAATGCGAGCTGGCATTGTCAAGGCATTCGTATATGCAAACATCCATGAGAGCATACTTTTAGAAATCCAACCTCTAACCAATTTGGGGAAATATCATATACAGAAGTAATCTCTGGCACACATTGAGTAGTTATGACTTTTTAAAAATATTTATTTATTTATTTATTTATTTAGAGACAGAGCCTCACTCTGTTGCCCAGGCTGGAGTGCAGTGGCACAGTCTTGGGTCACTGAAGACTCTGCCTCCTGAGTTCAAGCAATTCTCCTGCTTCAGTCATCTGAGTACCTGGGATTACAGGCGTGCACCACCATGCCCAGCTAATTTTTGTAGTTTTAGTAGAGACAGGGTTTCATCATCTTGGCCAGCTGGTCTTGAACTCCTGGCTTCAAGTGATCTGCCCCGCTCAGCCTCCCAAAGTGCTGGGATTAAAGGCGTGAGCCACCCACCCAGCCAGCTATGATATTTTAATAACTTGAAATTGAAAATAATTATTATTTACAGGCATCCTGAGTACCTTTCACACATTTTTGTTTTTGAAATTGGACATGATAAGTAGAAAAAGGTAGTTTAAAATTAATTGTATCTAATTAACAACTAATGTGGCTTTAAGCCTCTTACAATCTTACATGGGATTACTATTATAATTTCTATATTTGTAGTCCTCTTAATTTTCTAAGTGTTTCTGTAATTATGATTCAACTTGATTCTCATAGCCGCCTAATAAAAAGAGATTATTACTTCTAATCTATAGATTAGATTAAGTAAAGGAGATTTATTTTTCTAGGTTAATATAACCAAGTGAATCTCTATGTCAAACCACTGTCTCCTTCTCCTTTCTCTTCAAATATCATTTTCATCAATGCTCCTTCATAAATGTTCTTCAGAACATACTTTCCACAAGATAATGTATAATAAAATGTTCAATGTTATTTAGAGAAAATATGCCTAAAATGCTAAAAGTATAAGAAATTCTACTGTAATTAGAATGTATATATGTCGATTTTCTTTAAATAGAATTCTCCAAAATGATTCTATTACAGAACTTACTTTTCATGTAATACCTATTTACATTTTAGGAATATAACTTTAAATCCAAAACTTACAGAATTCTGAAAGCTCGTATTTCAAAACATTTTGTTCCTCTTTAAGTGTTGTGGATCATTTCTAAATATCAGAAAATGAAATCTCCCTAGATATTTACTCTTGTAATATAATATACTTACTCTTATAACTATTGATCTTGGGTAGTTCTAACATGTCTCCATCTTATATAGAATTTTACTCTAAATTTAACTGCAGGCTTGGCAATTATTTGTGTAAAATAAATTAGCAAATATTCACATTTATCTTCATTTATCTATTCATGTTTTAAAAATGTTTTATCATGTGGCAAGTTTTTTGGTAAGCACCTGGAGGTAAACAGTGAACAAAAGATATGCAAACCATGCACTTTAGAGTTATAAATATTGTGTAGGAAAAGATATGGATTGCTCACAGTTATTAAATGCTTACTAAGGACCAATGGGCATGCTACATACTACATATATATATATATGTATATATATATATATATATATATAAAATCTTACTTAATTTTTCAACCTAGTTAGCTATGTTTTATTCTTATGCTCTGTAAAGGAAAGATCTCAAAGGTTAAATAACTTTTGGACAAGGTCACAGAGACAGGTAATGGCAGAACCAATATTTGAGGCCAGAATATGTGTCTGAATATTAATAAATGCTACAAATAATTAGATGAACAATATTTAAGAATTTAAGCAATCTGAACATACAAATAAAAATGTATTTAAACAATTTATATTTGACAGCTCTTACCTAAAACATAGCCAGAGGGTCTCTACAGGGTAAAACAGAGTTTCATGGTATCCCCGTCTTATTCAGAAAGAACTGTAAATTCTGCTTATGGTTCTGTTTTTATAACATTAATAACACCAGTGTCATCCTGTGACACTAAAATAGTAATAAAAGCTGTAATATTCTGGAAGTAAAAGATGGTTATAAACAGTTATATGTGTTGTAAAGGAAAGAACAGGGTGCTATGACAGTTTATAATAGGGGTCAGCTAATCCAACCATGGACTATGACAGTACAGTTGCAATTTGATATGTGATTAAGATTTAACTGGGTCCAGAGATGGGGGCAAGCATTCCACCAAGAGGAACCAAAAGAACAAAGCTCTGTGACAGGATTGAAGGAACTTGAATGAGGATCGGGAGCTAAAGCATAGTGAGGAAAAGGAAAATTAGTCTGAAATGAGTAATAAGAGGGTCTACCTAAACAACAAACTGAGAGAGACTCCCTAAAATAAAATGATATTTACTCAGGAATGGACATTGCAATGGGAATACATGTGCCACAGTAAACCTTGTGCATATTCAGGAAGGTAAAGAAAGACGAAGGTTTTTAAAGGAAAAATGAGGAGGATTATAAAGTTTTTTGAGATAATTATTCTTGGCTTCAAGGATCAAGAGCGTAGGTGGCACCAGTTCAAGGTTTGATAGGTAGTTGTTGGGCAGATGTTCTTGCTGAAGTATTTCTTTCTGTGCAGGTTGAGATGGCCTTTGCACAAGGTTTTAGTTTTTGTATAATGTTTTTTGATAATTCTTGTTATCAGGCATTTCTGCATGTAAACCATTCTCTTCACAGCCTTCCCTGGCAACATTTGTCAGGGTTTTCTAAAAAGTGGTGACTCTACTTTGATTCTGACAACGTTCACAAGAGAAAGAAGGGATCTCCTCCAGGCAAATCTTTTGGACCATGAATTTAGCTATGATACCAAATGCAACAAGGTGTGATTGCAGAGTTTAAAGCTGTATAACATAAGCAGCTACATTTCATGAAAGATCATCCTGGCTGCTATGTAGCAAATGAATCCAGAGAGACCCAATGCAGGAAACACAAGCCCAGTTGGTGGGCTGCTCAAAATTTAAAGGAAAGACTGTACTCATCTGTGCAGTAGATGGTGTTAATAAAAGAGGGGAGAGATGGCTCAATGCAGAATATATCCTGGATGTGTATTTTCATGTAGGAGGATGAAGGAAAATGATGTGTCAAGATTTCTAGCATTTTAATCAGGTATAACAAATAGAATTTACCCTGTGAGAACACCAAGGGAGTGAAATGTTTGTGATGAGAGAAAAAAAAAATTAATTTTGGACTTTCGAAGTATGAGAAAAATGTATAGCACATATAGGAATATATAAGTAAAGCATCTGAATATAGACGCTTGAAAAGATAGGTCTGGGCTTGATGGGAAATTTGAGAAATATCTGCATTTGGTTATTTTTGTAAAGAGTTGAGACTAAATGAGATTGGTGTGTACAGAGAGAGTGCAGAACAGTAAAGCACAGGTTAAGAATCCGTGAAATATTAACTTAGTTTCATGTAGGCACTGATAAGGGTGGCCAAAAGTTTAATGTCAGAAAAGTATTAACTTCGATTAAATGCTGTTAGGAGGCCAATTATGTCCATTAAATTTAACAGTGGGTAGCATACTAGTGACTTCCTGCAAAGACATTTTATGTAATGTTGTAATAGTAATCATACCACATTGAGTTAAAGAGCACATTGATTGGTGGAGAAAGACGAAAGACAGAAAGGAGGAAACTCTCCATTTGAGTAAGAACATTGTCTATTCAAAGGTAGTAAGAGCTAGAACATATCTGGGGTGTCCTGCAAGGTCAAAAGGTGGTATTGTTTCTTTGGATTTTATGCTTCATTTATTTTTTAATTTATATTTATTACTTTGAACATACAGAAGAAAATAGGCAATTATAACCTGTATCTAAGTACCCAGTACTGGAATAAAAGAAATACTACAATTTACTTCTGATAAACTTTTCTGTTAAAAAAAATATTGCTAAGTTTCCACTCCACCTCATACTTTTTTCTCCTTTTCTCCAAAGAGGCAATACCTTACATAAAGTATGTGTGAATGTGAATCAAAAATGCAGTTTTGCATTTTTAGTTTACATGAGCTTTAAAATAAATATAGAATTTTGTTTTATGCTTTACCATTTATAAAAACTGTCATATTCTCAGTCACACACTGAGAATGTGTGTGTGTGTGTGTGTGTGTGTGTGTATGTGTGTGTGAATTTAATCTATATATATACAGTTGACCCTTGGGCAACATGGGTTTGAACTATGAGGTCCACTTATATGTGGATTTTTAAAAATAAAGTGTTTGCCCTGTGATATGTTTTGGCTCTGTTTCTCCAACCAAATCTTATCTAGAATTGTAATCCTTACATGTCAAGGGAGGGGCCTGTAATTACCACATGTTGAGGAAGGGCAGTGATTGGATTACTGGGGTGGTTCCCTCAGGCTGTTCTTATGATACTGAGTTCTCATGATATCCCATGTTTTTATAAGTGGAAGTTTCTCCTCCTCACTCTCTTGCCTGCCACCTTGTGAAGAAGGTGAGGAAGGTGCCTGCTTCTGCTTCCTCCATAATTGTAAGTTTTCTGAGGCCTCGCCAGCAACAGGGAACTGTGAGTCAATTAAACCTCCTTTGTTTATAAATTACCCAGTCTCAGGGAAGTTCTTTATAGCAGTGTGAAAACAGACTGATGCACCCTGTATCCATAGGTTTCACATCTGCCACCAAACACTGATAGAAAATACAGTATTAGCGGGATGCAAAACCTGCCTATATGGAGAACCAACCATTTAGATACAGGTTCTCTAAGGGGGCCTGCGGACATTGAGTATATATGAATTTTGGCATATGCAAATGTTCTGAGATCAGTTTTCCATTTACAAAGAAGGATGATTGTACATGGATTATGTATAGCTTTCCCAAGATTTAATTTTAATTTGGTTTTTAAATAATAAATGATGTTGTCATCACCATCATCATAATCATAAGCAGTACTTATACAATACTTACCATATAGTAACAAGCACTGCTCTAATATATAAACTTTGCATATATTAATACGTTTATTGTTAATATCAGCCCTAAGAAGTTTATACTATTTATAATATAAATTAATGCCATTTTATAGATAAGGAAATAGAGGCACTAAATTTTAAATCTCATCCTTGTTTTGTAGATGATAAATGATGCAGTCTGGATTTCAGTGCAAGAGTCTAGCTCAGAATTAGTGCCGAGTCCTCTACTACAAGGTCTCACAACTTCACTTACTACTAGAGTTTCATTTACTTTCTTTTCTCATATATGGAAATGGAAGTACCTCCAGCAAGTAACCTGGAAGAAGTGGACTAATATCAGAATGAGAAAAGAAATGCATTACATTTTTAAAACAACAATTGAGGAAAGTACCCTGAGTTGTTGATCGTGCAAAACCACATAGAATTACCAGGGACTCCTGACCATTTCTCAATGTGTCTTCATGATGAAAACAGGCTTTTAGGTGATATTGAGCTTGGGCTGAGAACCAGGGAAGTTCTGCTCTCTACATTTCCTCAAAAGGAAAGAATAAACGAATAGATTTTAAAAAGCTTTTCTTGGATAATGATGTCACCAACAGTGATGAAAAGGGCCACTTCACAGCATGAAATTAGGTTCTTTCGATTAGACAGAAGGTTACATAGTTCAGCTAATGTCACTAGTAGCTACTTGCCAGTTAAGTGGCTTTTTCGTTCCTAAGAAATCTGGGCTAAGACAAGTTTGTACTTTTTCTTTCTCCATCTTGCCAAAGAGCTTCAGCTAAGTTTCTACATGCTTTAATGTATAAATCAGGAACTTAAATTAGTCTTGCCAAGTATGTCTGTGATTTCTTTCTACCAATCTGAAACTTTGTTGTGATGTTCCAAAAATCTTAAAGAAACAAGAGTATAACATAAGAATGCTGGTGTTTATTTAAAGAAAATGATTACCATTTTACTTTTTTTGTTTCTTTAAAAAACTTTTTAAAGCATTATTCCAATTAAGAAAATGTATGCCAAACAACCTGTTTCATGTATAGTGAGGAGAAGACGCTGTCAAAAAAGGCAAGTATTTTCACTTTAACGCCCATATATTCACTCCTACCTGAAGCTTAAATGGGAGCTCTAACACGGGCAGAATGTTGTTCTGAATGCAGTTCCTGCTTTTGCATTTAAGGACTAACATTCTGAGACTGTTTAGAAGCTGGGGAACTCTTTAAACAACATAACGAAAATAATAGCAAATAAAAATGGTAATCATATTAATAACAGAGGTTGCATTCCAAAGAGGTGTTTTTGCATACTTTGACTCTTATACTAGGAAAATTGAGACATGGCAAGACATTTCCCATTGATAAAAACCGTAAACATTTTGTTCTGTAAACTTATTCAGTTCAATCAGTGAAGCATGCACCTTAATCAAGTACAGTGAATGGGGAAAACACACAAATTGCAACAGTAAAGTTTGTTTCTTGAGTTGTAGAGCAATCTAAAATTATGAGCAAACCAGACGTCTATGAAATTATGCAACATTTTAATCAATTGTGCCCTGAAATGCCTTGTCAAGAGAGTAGACAAATCATTAAAATCTGCAGCTCATTTATAGAATAGTTCATATTGATCATTTGATTATTGTCTTGATTACCAATGGGAAACTACACATCAAAATTCATCCTATTTACTTCTAACTTTATATCTACTAAAAATCCCAACCAAAGAACCAAGACAATAAATTATCATATAATTATATATGATATAAATGTGAGGTGAAATTATATATATGATATATATAATTATGTTATATATACACATATAATTATATATCTCTCATATTATATATATGAGAGATAAATAATCTCAGATATATATATAAACACACACACACACACACACACACACACACCAATATCTACATTTCCTTAAAAAGAAAGAATAAATGATAAATGAATGGATTTAAAATAGCTCTTCCTGGGTAATGATGTCAGCCTCAGTGATTAATATACACACATATATATGTATATATAAACACTTTTCACAAACCTCATACATTCCAGAGTTCATTATTAACTACCTCCAGGGCCCAGGTAACACATGAAAAGATATTCAAGTAAATGCTGACTGATTTTGAATGTAGCCTTGAATTCTGCAAATATCCCATAAGTCAGGAGAAAAATAAATGAATTCTACATTTTTTAGCTGTGTAACTACACACGATTTCCGGGTACTATTCTTAAGCAAGACCTACAAAAACTCCTCCATGACCTCATCAATTTGCAAAAGGATTCAAGGTTGTTTCAGATTCTTTTCTTTTCCTTTCTTTTTTTATGGTTGGGAAATGAAGTTCTCCATTTCTTTTTTACATGAAGCACTTAGAGGAGTTGAGCCTTCTTCCTTTTATAATGTAAAGTCAATAATTTTATCTAATCATAGACTTTATAATAGAATAATTATAAATGTGAGGTGAAAAAGCATGACTCTTCCTTTGCTGTGTCTTGCTGTTTATTGTTCCTCCATCCCAGCTAACATTTTATATCACTATTCTCACTGTTCTTTTATTTCTAATTCTTCACATTTCCAATTTAGATGATAATCACAGATTACTCTCCCATATCTCCCATGATTCATTACACAAGTACATAATTCACAAATATATACACCCACATGCATAAACACACACTTTTAGTGGTGGATTAACTTCCAAAAATGTCAACAATATGATTAGAGCTATGAATCACAAAGTACGTAGAAGGGCCTTTAATTTTAATATAACATGCTCTGTAGGTTGTCTTTTGGTGCCAAGCCACCCACAGGCCCTCATTCAAAAAGTATAAAAACAATGTGGAAATATAAAAAAAGAAGTAAAAGTACAACGATGTAAAAAGAACAGTGTGAGGATGTGGAATTGGGGTGGGGCGAAGTAAACAAAAATATGTAAAACCTTATCCGAAACACTTTGTACAATATGTAGACCCAAACTTTTATCAACCTATGATACATGATGGTGCTTGATTACCAATGGGTAACTACACATCAAAATTCATCCTGTTTATTTCTAACTTTATATCTACTTAAAATCCCAACCAAAGAACCATGCCAATACATTATCATATATATGATATCATATATATGATAGAAATGCAAGACTCCTTAAGTCTTGCCTTTCTAAATGTTATAGCAATAAAATTTCTAAGAATTAATAGTCAAATCAATTTGAGCTTTATATGATGACCTCATGTTCAGCAGCAAGCTAGTGCTCTGGAAATACATGAAAATAAAGCACCACTTCACTTATTTTTAAATATTAAAGGTAGAATGAGATGGTATAGATGGTGAAAAGGCAGTCCAATAACCTTCCTGGCTTTCCTGCATATAAATCACAGTTTTCTCTAATATTGAGTAATGAAAATGTTAGGTATCTTAAAACAGGCATTGTATATGAAACAGAAAATTTCTTGCTGTCATTTATACTGTGTGTCAGGTCCTGCGGATTTGCAATGGGTGATCTAAAGGAGCATAATCTATCAGAGAACAGGGACATGGTAAAAAAATGTAATCGAGTACTTGCAAGAAAAGTATTATCTTGAGCCAAAGGCTTTTAGAGAAATTTAGTTTGGATCACTAGACAGATATTGACCACATTAATGAGGTATCTGATTTAGCTCAAGTAATGTTAATAATATTTGCAAAGACTCAAATTAAGAAGTCGTTTGGTAAGTTAAAAGAATGGACATTAGGTTAGTGTGGCTGGACATTCATTATAGTCAGAAATAATGTGCAGAAGCTGATTATGAGCAATTCTGTAAGTCATATCCAAAAGCCCTAAAATTGGGAGAAAAATCATGCATTCAAGATTCTGTTCCCCTATAAGTACGTGATCTAGTGTATAAGCTAATTTCCTATATTAGTTTAAGATAGTTTATTCTTATTATTCACTTTAGGTAAGTTTTTATCATGGATATGCATCACTATTATCAAACTTCTATTATCTATCTAACCATCAGTTGTTTACTTTTTTCCCTTTAATGGTTTAACATAATGAATTGAGTTGATAGGTTTTCTAATGTTGAATCACCCTTCAACTTCTGGTCGTGATGTGTTCTTCTGCCCACCTGGAGTAAATATTCTAATGTATTATTTTGGATGCTTCAATCTATAGGGTGACTGAGAGTGCTATTTTTTCTCTAATATCTATTTTATCACTATCAGTTCAGTAATAAAACCTAACACTTTAGCTGAGGATGACATATACGTGGAGACTGCATCCCTCACCCTTCTATATAACTAATATTGGTCAGGTGACTGTGTTTTAGCAAATGATAGATGACAAGCGGTATGTGCACACAGATTATGGCCTTTGAAGGAAGCTGCTCACTCTTCCTGACTTTATTCCTAATTCTCCTACTTTGGAATTTGGATATAGTCGTAGTAGTGCCTTATTACTGACCATGTATGCAAAGTAACTTAGGAGATGGAAGAATAAGGAACATAGAAATCTGAGTCCCTGGATGATCTAGGGAATCAGAAGCGTCCTGTCTTCTTTTACAACCTACATATGGAAAGCTTGTACTAAGGGAAAAGGGAAACTTTAAAAAGCGATTTCCTCTCTCTCTACTTGATAGTAACTTATATACCATACAAATTATCTGGTTTTAAAAAGTTTGATAAAATTTAGCTATAGAAACATGTAGTGCTAACTTAAGGATAGATCTCCCTTTACCTTCCTTTAAAAATACTTTTATCAAAAATCAAATCTGAAAAAAAGATATTTATAACACACGTGAATTTCACATTAAATAAGACTAATCACAAATCAAGGGCCTAATTGTAGAAATCGACTCCTCCATGTCCTCTTTCCCCATCTCTTCTGGGCTCACCTCATATTCAAGCCAACAATACTCTTACCTGAAATTATTTGCTTATCACTCTCCTTTTTTTCCCTTTAAAGTTCAAATGAATGTGTATATATTGTTAGTGTATGTATTATTTATTACTGCAGGCTTTGAAAATTTATATACATTAAATAATGCCAAATGTATTCTGCAAGTTTATATTTATTCAAAATCATATTAATGAAGTTCAGGCATGATTTTGTGTTTCTTCCTTTTTAGGGCCATTTGTATAAAAATTCCATAGTTTTGATTTTTTTCACATATTTATTCATATATATAGTGAAAGTTTTCTATTATGAACACTTTATATATCCTTGAACATATATACCAAATTATTCAGAAGTATATTAATAACAGTAGCATTCCTGAGGGTCATAGAATATGGATATATTTGGTTTTGTAAAATAATGGCAAATTATTACTGTAATGGAGCAATTTACAATTTCAGCAGCCATAGTGTAGACATAAGTACAAATACTCGACATTCATTGTTAAATGTTTTAATATTTCCCAATCTTGTGAATATAAATAGTATGTTATTTATTTGTATTTCTCTATATGCTAATGGTTAATTTTTTAATGCATTTTCTTTCACTTCATGTATCTTTCTATAAAGCACACAGTCAAGCTTTTTGCCTACCTTTCAAGCCTTTAAAAATATTCAGGAAATACATTCTTTGTCATGTTTATGTGCTGCTAACTTATCTCTGTTTGTGGATTCCTTATTTATTTTCTTTAACATCTAAGACCTTAATTTTAAGGTGTTTGAATGATCAATCATTTCCTTTATAGTCTGTACTAACTGTGTTTTATTTAGAATAATTTAGACCTTTCTCCCTTCAGGAAGAAAGACCAGAGCATTTTTCCTTCAGCTTCTAAAAATCTTGACAGATGACAGGTCACTCAGCTGAATCTCCACTTTTCCCTCCCCCATGGCCTCCACCACCCACACTGCGTGGAGTTTTTTGTTGGGTGAAGAAAACTGTATTAGTCCTTTCTCAAAGTGCTATGAATAACTTCCCTGAGACTGAGTAATTTTTAAAGCAAAGAGGTTTAATTGACTCACAGTTCCACATGGTTGGGGAGGCCTCAGGAAACTTATAATCATGACAGAAGGGGAAGCAGGTACCTTCTTGACAGGTTGACAGGAAAGAGAAGATTGAAGGAGGAACTTCAAAACACTTATAAAACCATCAAATCTGGGAACTAACTCACTATCGTGAGAACAGCATGGGTGAAACTGCCTCCATGATCAAATCACTTTCCTTGACACATGAAGGTTACACTTTGAGATATGATTTGGTTGGGGACACAGAGACAAACCATACCAAAAACCATCTCCACAAAAGTTTTCTTTCTTCCTTTGAGGCATATTGTGTATATCAACTTGTCATTGTGGTGATAGGAAGGGATGGACCCTTGCCCCATATTAGGACAGTTCAGTAGGGCCATCTCAGTCCCAAAACTCCCACTGGGATTTGCTGAGGTCTGTGTTAGAACTGTATCAAAATTCTGTAATACAATTTTTTCCTCTGGTCAATCCTGCTTCCTTAATTGGTAACTAACAATAGTATTCCTTAATCTATATAATTAAAATAAAGGTGAATAATCAGAATGCTGAGGGTTATCAGCCATGCCAATTAAAAATTAAAATCACTGTCTTGAGTGAAATCTCAGATTCCAAAGCTATTGACTGAAAGAGAGGGCAGATTCCCATGGGAAGATGAAGTGGGGTTCCCTTGCAACAATATAAAATGATTATTTAGTAATAATTCCCCAAGCTCTTCCTTAAAGAATCCTATTCAGCCAATCATACACAAGGAAAGGGGAATAGTCAGATATTTTGAGAACTGTTAAATGCAGAGTGCATATAGACATGGACATTGGAGGAAAGAAAACATCATTATAGTTCCTTGATAGAGCAGGATTATATGAGATAGGTTACAGATGGAGTTCCGGCCAAGGTGTGGTTAACATTGGGTTCACTGGGTTTACTATGTTCACAGACCCATCATGGGTCATTTCCCTGGTCTTGAATTGCATATTTGAAACAGATATATTTCACAGTTGAATCAATAATTAATAATCAAATTGGTTTTGTAACCTGTAAGGGCTGCCATAGTGAGAAAAGCCAAATAGAATCCTCTAACATAATGATGCCCTCACTGCTCCCAGCAATGGTAGTAGATCAGAATCAGTAGTACATAAGGGTAATGACATAGAATAGGGACATCTTTAAAGACTCAAGGGATTAGAAGTCATGATCTCCATTATAAATCCATTTAATTTACCAGTATGGATGCTAAAAAAAAAATGGAATAATACAAAATCAACCAAGAAGTAACCCCAATTAAACCCACTGTGGCAGATATGCTACCTTTGCCAAGTCAGATAAGAAACCATTGTGGAAGACAGCATGACGATTCCTCAAGGATCTAGAACTAGAAATACCATTTGACCCAGCTATCCCATTACTGGGTATATACCCAAAAGATTATAAATCATGCTACTATAAAGACACATGCACAGGTATGTTTACTGTGGCACTATTCACAATAGCAAAAACTTGGAACCAACCCAAATATCCATTAGTGATAGACTGGACTAAGAAAACGTGGCACATATACACCATGTAATATTATGCAGCCATGAAAAAGGATGAGTTCATGTCCTTTTCAGGGACATAGATGAAGCTGGAAACCATCATTCTCAGCAAACTACCACAAAGACAGAAAACCAAACACCGCATGTTCTCACTCATAGGTGGGAATTGAACAATGAGAATACTTGGACTCGGGGCGGGGAACATCACACACCAGGGACTGTTGGGGAGTAGGGGGCTGGGGGAGGGATAGCATTAGGATAAATACTTAATGTAAATGATGAGTTGATGGGTGCAGCATACCAACATGGCACATGTATACCTATGTATCAAACCTGCACGTTGTGCACGTGTACCCTAAAATTAAAGTATAATAATAAAAAAAAGAAAACTAAGACTAAGTGTGAACAATTAAATTATTATTCAGTCTCACAGAGCCAGAAAGTCGAAGAATCAGCATTTGAACCAAAATTCATGGACACAAAGGTATATGTTCTTAATTGCTTTGAAATAGAGCTCATATACCATAGATTGCTTCCTTATTCTATCATCAGCTGTTCACTGGCCCATCACTTAGCCATGGAGATATCTTACTGGTAAGAGGAAATTTTAATGATGTTTGGTAAAAGGGGACCAATTTAGTCCAATTATTAAATATCCCAGTAAAGATCTTAAGCCAAAAAACATGTATTTGTCCTTTTTGGCTTTCTAACCTCTTTTTATTGAATAAAAAATTACCTAAAAACGCAGGGAACAGGCGGTTAGAGTCTGGACTTTCTCCGTAAAAGCCATTATAGATTAGATTTTACATCTCCTTACCTTCTGAGAATGCTGGTCAAAGATCATTTGTGGCAAATGTGACAGAAATAAGGGCCCAGTGATATGGCAGTAAATGGGTGTGGCAGCTTGAACAATGCACAAAACCTTATCAGCATTTCTTGTAATAGAATTTTAGCTTGGCTGTGTTTCTTTTGGTGCCCACATTCATTGGATTTGAAATATGATTATGTGATCTAATTAATGTATTTATAAATCCCTTTTTTCTTTTTTCCCTTCCCTTTTCTCCCCTTTTCCCCTTCCTTTCTTTCTTTCCCTTCTCCCTTCCCTTCCATCTTCCCTTCCCTTCCCTTCCCTTCCCTTCCCTTCCCTTCCCTTCCCTTCCCTTCCCTTCCCTTCCCTTCCCCTCCCCTCCCCTCCCCTCCCTTCCTTTCCCTTCCCTTCCCTTCCCTTCCCTTCCCCTCCCCTCCCCTCCCTTCCCTTCCCTTCCCTTCATTCATTCCCTCTTCCCTTCCTTCCCTTCCCTCCCTTCCTTCCTTTCCCTCTTCCCTTCCTTTCCCTCTTCCCTTCCTTTCCCTCTTCCCTTCCTTTCCCCCTTCCCTTCCCTTCCCTCCCCTCCCCTCCCTTCGCTTCCCTTCCTTCCCTTCCCCTGCCTTCTCTTACTTCATTATTTCTTCTTTCTTTTTTCACTTAAATTTATTTGAACTGGATCTTGTTGTTTGCACATAAGAAAGACAATTACTTGATCACCATGTGGCACAAAGTCCAAATGGAAGACAAGGCTTTTGCCTATACAAGCCAACTACTGCAATGGAAGCAAAGGGCACAAAAATTCAACAACTCTATATTGGGCTGGTATAATTTTGTTAATACTTACACAACTATGAAAGCCCAATTCAATATATTTGATGGACTGTTGTTAGTAGTTGTTTTCAAAAAATGAAATTTAAAGTACCAGTAATTCTGTTATAATTTAAGAGGAAAAGAAGCCAAAACTTTGGTAAGCAGGATGCTGTCAATAATTTGTCATGTTACAATCACCCTGCAGCATCACGACAAAAAATGCAGAAAATACTATCTTCAGCACTTCCTGAGAAACACAGTGTGAGAGTGAGCTACAGACCTCTTCAAAGCATTTCAATGACCATTCTCAGTTATTGGCAATCAAAATAGGCTTCATGATTTCGGGAAACTTAGGAAGATTCAAGAAAGACAAATAACAATGAGTGGCATTTAAATGAAAGATGCAAAGTTAAGCTAAAATTATCATTGGAATGGCTTTGTCTGTAGATATATTCAACAATGGCTAATATAATATAGAAATAAACAGGTAGTCTATGTAGGTAATTATTATTTTAAAATTGAAAAATATTACAATAGTTGAAGATATGTTTGACCTGAGCCCCAATAGTATGCAGGTGGTATTAAGAATGTAGGCAAAGTTATAACCTTGGGCCCCATAAGGACTATCTAAAAGATCCATATATAGTTTAGTTCCCAGCAGCCTCTCTAAATAACTGCACAACATTCTGGTCCCACCAGTGCAGTCCTCATGCCAAAGCAGAATTAGACAAGGGTCCACTGTAATAGTATTCTTTTGAAACAGTTAACATTTGAGTGGCAGGTAGTACAAATGTATTCCTTTATTAAACTTTTAGTTGGTTTCTACCACTGTCAGTCTGCTAAATTGCTTTGCACTTGTCACATGCTTTGGATGACCCTACATGACAAGCTCTCACTAGCTACACAAGGGAAATTAAGAGTGGTCACAGTGTGCTTTTCCTTCATTACAAATGCTTGCATCAATTGGATTTTTACTGCTTTCTATTTTCTCTTTCTATTCAGAATAAACTTTACATTAACTCTCCCTGGTTAACTCTATCTGATGTCCCTCAGTTGAACTACTTTTCCTAATTCAAAACTGAAACAAGACCTATTTCTTTGAGTAAATAGTCTTGTCTTTGATTCTTTATCTCTAAGTTTCAATAGAATTTCTTTTAACCACGCCAACCTGGGACAATCACAACCCACTTCTTAGTGCCAAGCAATCTTGTTTTATTAGTCATCCTGCTTGGGAAAAGTTAGGCTTTTTGGATAGTGCTATCCGTTCCTACCCCACCAACCCACTCCCCATAATTTGATGCTGCTTTGTTTCTTCATTATAGAATAATTGTGTGTCTTCTTCTTTACATAGAGTATAGTTGGTGGCTGAATATAATAATGTCTGTGAAAGTACTTCCTATTCCTTAAATCACAAAGAGATAGAAATAGTTTTTATATTAATCTTCAAATATACTTCCCATTTTTATATTATTGTAATTTTTATACAAATATTTTCTAAATTTTGCTTTATTATCTCATTCATGTCCCCTACAATGCCTTTGATACAGCTTTTCTATATCTCTGTTTCACAAGAAAATAAAATAAAAAATCTGACCTGGGTTAAAAGTAGTGATAAAGTTAGTATGAAAACGGCTCCCAGATTCAAAATTAGGGGGACAAATTATTCCCCAGTTCTTGATCACTTTCATCGGACTATATTCTCACATTTATTCCAAACTATGCTCTTATGACATCGTACTGGCTCCCATCAAACTGATTTTTTAAATATTTTTAAGTTCAGGGATACATGTGCAGGTCTGTTATATAAGTAAACGTGTGTCACGGGGGTTTTCTGTACAGATTATTTCATCACCCAAGTATGAAGCCTAGTACCCATTAGTTATTTTTTGTGATCTTGTCCCTCCTCCAACCCTTCACCCTCTGATAGACCCCAGTGTGTGTTGTTCCTCTCTATGTGTCCATGTTTCTTATCATTTAGCTCCCACTTATAAGTGAGAACATGCAGTATTTGGTTTTCTGTTTGCTAAGTATAATGGCTTCTAGCTCCATCCATGTTCCTGCAAAGGACAAGATCTTGTTATTTTTTTATGGTAGCATAGTATTTAATGGTATATATGTATCACATTTTCTTTATCCCGTCTATCATTGATGGGCATTTGGGTTGATTTCATATCTTTGTTATTGTGAATAGTGCTCAATGAACATATGAGTGCATGTGTCTTTATAAAAGAACAACTTATATTCTTTTGTGTATATACCCAGTAATGGGATTGCTGTGTCAAATGGTATTTCTGTCTTTAGGTCTTTGAGGAATTGCCACACACACTCGCAGATAGGAAAAATTAATATCGTTCAAATGGCCATACTGCCCAAAGCAATTTATAGATTTAATGCTATTTCTATTAAACTATAATTGACATTCTTTACAGAACTAGAAAAAAACTATTTTAAAATTCATATGAAACCAAAAAAGAGACCAAACAGCCAAGGCAATTTTGAGCAAAAAGAACATGATGTTATAGGCATCATGCTACCAGGCTTCGAACTATACTACAGGGCTACAGAAACCAAAACAGCATGATATTGATACAATAACAGACAAATAGACCAATGGAACAGAAGAGAGAACTCAGAACTAAGACTGCACACCTACAACCATTTGACCTTTGAAAAACCCACAAAAACAAGCAATGGGGAAAAGATTCCCTTTTCAGTAAATGGTCATGGGATAACTGGCTAGCCATATGCAGAAAATTGAAACTGGACTCCTTCCTTACACCATATAAAAAAATTAACTCAAGATGGATTAAAGTCTGAAATGTAAAAGCCAAAACTATAAAAATCCTGGAAAACAACCTAGGAGATACCATTCAAGATATAGGCTTGGGCAAAGATTTCATGACAAAGATGCCAAAAGCAATTGCAACAAAAGCAAAAATTGACAAATGGGATCAAATTAAACTAAAGAACTTCTGCACAGAAAACTGAATTGCTTATAGGGTTTGAACATAGCATAGGTTTCCCTGCCTCAGCAAATTTGTTCAACACAATATTTACCATGTCAATATCTTTCCAGTCTCCATTGTCATCTCCATTCTCGTGTTCTTTCCTGATCTGTTGTGCCAAATGTGAGCTCATTCTTCCCAGGTCTCTAGGTCTTTGAATTTTCATTAAGGCACTGCCCACACTCTGCTTTATGTTAGGATTGTTGTTGAATCTGTCTTCTTCCCACATTGTTGTAAGTTCTCTGAGGGCAGGGTCTACAGTTAAAAATTTCTACATCCTCTACAAAGCAAACCGTGCCCATAGCAGGAACGATTAACATTTTGAACTGAATAAAATCAAGGAGTGATTTAGAGTAATATACCAGACTGCATCTTTTAGAAAGGCTATTAAAAAGTTTATAACTCAGCCAGGAAAACTCTTAAACCTAAATTATCAAGGTGAGATTGATTGCGTTAGACCCAGAGCAAAATTATGACCGAAAATAGAAAGATATTACATGTTCTGGAGATACCATCAGAGTCAGGAGCTTTGCTGTTAACCCATGGCTACTCCGGGATTTAGGTGGCAGAAGCATTTAGCTGTAGGCTCTTTCCTTCTACTCAGCATGTGACCATGTGCTCACTACAGTTCCTCCCGGACATCCACTATATAACCAGTTCTAAATCTATCCGTTCAAGATTTTTGTTTTTTTTCCTCCAGAATGTTTTTACTTTCTCTTAGCAGTTAGAAAAACACAGATAGGCTGGGCGCGGTGGCTCACGCTTGTAATCCCAGCACTTTGGGAGGCCGAGGCGGGCGGATCACGAGGTCAGGAGATCGAGACCACGGTGAAACCCCGTCTCTATTAAAAATACAAAAAATTAGCCGGGCGTGGTGGCGGGCGCCTGTAGTCCCAGCTACTCGGAGAGGCTGAGGCAGGAGAATGGCGTGAACCCGGGAGGCGGAGCTTGCAGTGAGCCGAGATTGCGCCACTGCACTCCAGCCTGGGCGACAGAGCGAGACTCCATCTCAAAAAAAAAATTTTTTTTTTAAAGAAAAACACAGATAAGGACCGTAACTGCTCCTTTGGGTAGATGTTGTGAGAGACATTTTCCATATCTTCTAATGAAAAGTTCCAAAGTATTTTTTAGAACCACTTCAAACCTTTTTATTTTTGGTGGCAAAACATATCCCTCTGATTTAGGCTTACTATTTCATTTGATTTTTAATTTTGCCATTGTTGACCAAACGCTGACTAGTTTATGGATCTTAAAAATTATCAAATCTTGAATACTACTTCCATGAAAACCCGTGCAAATAGAACTTACAACAGACTTCCAGACTACGACCATTGTCAAGGCCCAGTAATCGACAGCTCTCCAGACCCCTTGAAACAGGGGATTAGGCTGTGTTCACACAGGTGAGGAGTAAAGATGTCAACTCTTCACCCTGTATTTTCCTATCTAGATAGAATGATGAATGAGAAATAAAATCGAAACCTCATAAATAATAAACAGCAATTTTATAACTTCTGTAAAGAGTACTGAATTAAAGGGAATATTACAAGCATTTGAAATATTTCTGGTAGCTATGTCCTTGAGAACACTATATTTATCCTTTCTGAAATAGCTGAGCATATGAATTTCACATCCCATACCTCTGAGAATTGAGAATTACAGGGATAGCTATGTTTATAATGGCCAGCTAATATCTCTTGCTTGGTAGTTGATCTGTTACCATATTAAAAATCTATACTCATAAACTGCTCTGTGGAATGTGTTTTGGCATAAACTGTTTGATAAGCAATTTCGTCATGGTTATGATGATGTTGATTAAAATGAAGTAGAAATATAAGACCCTGTAAGAACCTATTTCAACTCTTGGGAAAAAAGGGCTTGAAGTTACCAAGGTAACTTGGGCGGGCATTTTCAAAACACATATATGATTCTCTTTCTTTATTGAGTCAAAACATAATGATATATATTTTTTTAAAATGGTAACTGATTGAGTATGTGCATATGAACAAATACTTATTATAATATTACATTTCTGCATGATAGAAAAACTAAAAGTCTATAAACTAAAAATACCAAGACATTGACATCAATTATTTCTTAGGGGTATAATCTATTTCATTTTCATTGTTTGTGCTTTTTGTATTTCCCCATATCTTCCAATAATTTAAAATAAGATTTAATATGAATTATGAGAGACTTTTTATTTATTTATGCTCAGAAAACTGTGGACCTAGAACCAAATATAGACCACTGCTTGTTTTGTAAATAAAGCTTTATTCGAGTACAGGTAAGCCCATGTATGCCTATTTGTTTACCCACTGTCTAAGGGTGTTTTCATACTATAAAAACAAATTTGAGTAGTTGTTAAAGAGACCATATGGCCAGCAAATCTTCAAATACTTATTATCTGGCCCCTTACAGAAAAAAGTTTGCTTAACCCTACTTTATACAATTGTTTTTCAACTCACCCTGTGTAGGATAGTCCAGAGAACAGTTTATAGGCCAACAATTTCTTAAAAACAGTCTTACTTTTATAAAGAAAAAGGATATTTCCTAGGATTGAGTTGTTACACAGCCAGTTTAAATTCACAGGTGGAAGAATATGTCAACAGATGCAAAACTTTGATTCTTGTTACATTTTGGTAAGCTATTTCAACAGTCATTTTTATTTAGTTAAAAATATTTTTATTACAATTCAAGCTTAAATAAGCTCTGTGTCTGTCTGTTATGATACTTTCATTTTCTGGCCTTTCTTCTGAATCCTTTTCTGAATAAAAAACAGATGGGATTCCAGAACTAGAGAAACTGTATGAATATTTGAGTTACACTTATTTTTAAAAAAGCAGAAAAAGAGAAAATTATATAGATATTTTAAAATTAAATAAATAACCTAGAAATTTAACGTCTTGCATGCAAACCCTTTATGATGAAAGTTGTTGAACCATTGTTTTGCTTCTATATAATTTGATTGTCTAGTTACAATATATGTGATTAAGCAATGTAAATGCATTCTTTTTCAACAAGTGGATTATGCAGATACCTGGCACACAGCAATACACCAAAGGTAGATCAAACTAATAACGTTGGATACATCAGATTGAACCAGGGAAGATGTTCAATACTTTATTCATGAGTCTACAACATTCTTATAGATGGGCCATAAAGTTGATTAAGATTTCACCCAGGCAACATAGAATGGGAAGTTTCCACAGTCATAGAGTTTCTTGTTCACAAGCTGAAATAGATCCATTGCCCAGAAGCGTGAATGTTCTTAATTAGTACAAAGCCAGGCAAGGATTTCCTTAGGAAGTTTCATAAAGAGGACACTGAGTGATTGAGAGCCCCCTCCACCTCATTCACGCAGTAGCAAGAAGAAGAAACTTTAGAGCATTACATTATAAGTTGATGATATCACATAACAAAGGACAATTCCTTTATGTATTTATTTATTTTGTAAAATAATGTTCTAATGAGTAGCCTACTCAGTTCTAAGGCAGGAATAAATGTTAGAATAATTAAAAATAAGCTAATGGATTATTTAGATGGTCAAAGAAGCTGCCATATATATTATACATATAACACATACATGTAAAATATCATAAGTAATATGCATGTTCTAATATAAGTAGATGTACACACCCATACAATTTTCTCAAAATTTTTCTTCATGTAATGAGTGAAAATGACCCCACAAAACTCAAATAACAACATTGTTAGCAATGCATTTCTTCTACTTAGAACTGGCTGATTTATTTCCTTAATTGTGTTTTCTGGAGTCTAAAATAGTCATGTTACTTTTTTAATAAGATACAATTTTAAACAGTTATGCACCTCAGTCTATTACAATAGTCTATCAGATTACTTATTTTTCTCCTCTTTATTAAATATATTAAATGTTTTAGTCTTCAAACATCCATTTATAATTTTAAAGTGGAGCTGATGACAAGTTTGAAGCCCCCTTGCTACCACTAAGTAATAGTACACTAAAATCATAAGGGCAGGCCGAGGAGATAATAATTAACCTCAAATATGAGAGAAGGCACCTGTGATATAATTATGATACATGTTGCCCCCTTTAATTTAGAGTTAGTATATGTGTAAGGATTTATTGAAAACCTTAAATTATCTAATAAAAGTGTATCAGGTATTTCTTGTAAGCTTCCCAGTAACCAAATAAATACAAATTAAGAAGGAAATGCCATGTTTGAGATATTGAATTACAATGTTTCATTCATTTTTTGATGCTAGTTTTTTCACCAGTGAAAGCGTGTAGGAATTCTTAGAGCATGCTCTTAAAACTATTATTGAATACAAAACTTCTGGATAATAGTTTGGTTATATATATCAAAGCACGACCTTGAAGCGATTAACTCGTCGGGGTTTATACACAAAAATAATAGCAGGGGTGTGCCAAGATTTAGACATAGGGATATGCTCACTTCTCAATCAGTTCCAACAAGCAAAATAGAGCGGATTTAATAGAAAGAATTGGCTACACAAGTAATGGAAGAGCTGAGATGTCAGCTGGGGAATTGTTAATATAAGGTTGACAAGAGCAGGAGTCTCCGCTACCCTAGGATGAAGGGACAAAGGAAGAAGGCTCAGCACCCAGAAACTGACATCATTTGGTAAAAGCAAGAACCGTGATGAGGTTTTTCAGTGGGAGCTGGAGCCTCAGAGAAGATGAAGCTGATACCAGAGGTATCACTGAAGGCAGAGAAAAATAAAGAATACCCTCTCTCTTTTTCCTGCCTTCCAAGTCTTTATTAAACCAGCCGGAAGACAGATGCCCTAGGAACCTACTCAGCCATCAGGAGGCTGCACCACTGTGTTTAATTAAAATTAAAATTAAAAGGTTGACAAGAGCAGGAGTCGCTACCACCTTAGGATGGAGGGACAAAGGAAGCAGATTCGTATATTACCTCTTCCTACCTTCATTTTCTCCCTTCCTCTCCCTCCCTTTTCTTCTCTCACTCACTCCCAAAAACTGAGAAAATAAATTATCAGACACATATTTAACAAAGAAGTTGTTTTGTTTGGTGTGTATTGATGACTATGGGGGTTACAGTTTAAATGGGGTTGATGAGAAGTCTGTGATCTCAACACATAAAACGTAATTACTATACTTAGATTTGAAGCTTTCAGCAAGTGACAAGAAGAAATTATCTTCTTATAATTAAAATATGTATATTAACAACATGTTGAAAACACTACACATTAAATATCATACACGCTTCAATTTGAATTTGGCAATTTTGTTTATACAAAACTTAAAAGCCTATATAATTTGGATTTTATAATTTCAGAGATTCAGGTGTACACATATTTTTAAAGGCTATCTATCTACCTATGGGTATGTAAATCCTGTATATTTAAAGGGATTTAGCAGGAAAAAACTGTGCAATTAAAAGCTTATTCCTGGTTGACTTGAAGATAGAGAAACAAGGAAAAAGTTAACACATTCTCAGTGCTATATGGTTTTATTGAGGAAAAAGCAGAAGTTTGGTTATGAAAAGTAAAAAAGAAAAAGATACAGGCAGCCTTAGTAATGGCTATATTGACAGGAAGTGGTATTGAGGAAATAATCCTTTTATGGGAATAAATGTTTTCTGAAGGTTTTATGTAGAAAAACTGCAACCTTTCCCTAAAGTTTGTTATCAGTATGTCTTTTAAAGAGCTTTTGAGAAGTTCCTTAACTTACTATTGCAAAGACATCTTCCCTCCAGGATATCACATGCATCTCTCTGCCTGAATGCCAGGGAGTCTCCTCTCACCTCCCGCACACATTAAACTCCACCCAACCTGGCTATCATGAAGCCTTCTTCCCATGATGCTCACAAACTCTCTCTCAAAAATTGTCTTGAGTGGTGCTCTGGGCAAAAGGCAGCATTTAATTTTATGTAAGGGGTGTGATACTCCCAACTCCCAACTAGTGAGAAGTATTTTTCCTTTCTGCAATGCAAGTTTAAAAAAAAAGATTAAAATTATCCATAAAATATTTTGAATTCTGAGTCTATGGTCTTATTTTCCATGATAGTGAGAAGATTTAAGCTTGGGGAAGGGGACATTGAGGTAATATATTCGTGTTTTGTCACACCAAGTTTTATTATTTTAATGATGTATCCAAGTGGAGATGTCTTATTTGAAAATAGGGCCATAGAACTAGATTAAAAGTTAAATCTATGATGGATGTTTGATTCAATAATATCATAATTGAACTGTGTGAAATAATTCAGAATTCCCGATTATTGTTAAAAATAAATTAGCTATTCATTGGCTCAGGACACTTGAGCATTGTTCATTGTAAAGAACTGTTAATAAAATGTGTTTGTATAATCACAATCTTTGCTAAAAAAATTTTAAAGAAGAAACAGCACATATACACTTCAACTTTGCAACTTAAGACATACTATAAGTTGTTGCTAGTTTCTTCCAATATGTTTTACTATAGAAAAAATTTAGTTTTTTGTGCTTTTTTCTCTTGCTAGAGTCAAGAGCAGTATTTTTATTGGAAGTTGTGAGATACATAAAATGAAATAAACCTTAGTTCTCAAATAGAATCTTTATCCATATTAGAATTTAATCTTTTAATATCATTATTAAAATTTTTCTTTATTGATGTTAAAAGAAGGAATGCCACAACATTTCACTGGGGCAGAAAAGAATACTTTTAAATCCAAAAAACTACCCGGACAGATGGCTCATTTTGGAAACATAAAAATTGTAATTATTTTTATTTCTTAGATAATTTGGCATTTTTAGTCTATAGATTTTTGAAATATAACTTTAAAAATTATATTATTTGTACATTTTCCATATTGTCTTGACTCATGATTCATCTATACATATTTTGGGTAAGGAATTGAATTAGATCTCACTTTCCTGATATAAATCTCTGCTGTTATTAGAAGTGAGATATAAATTTACTTATCTGCATGCTTAAAAAACATAAAAAGATTACGACATTTTATATTTCACCTTGCTTTTACATGTAAGGCAAATATATGTTCAATAGATTGTCTTTAAATTATAAAGTTTTAATTAATTAGAGTTTTCTGGAGAAACTAATTATTTGACATGTAAATAATGAGCATTTTACAATTGAGATTTAATTCATCTTCCTGGATCATAGACACTACATTTATTTTGTATTCACTACCTTCCATCTTTTCCTAAAGATTTTCCTTAGTCATACAAGGGACTAAGCAATACAAAATATGTACCATTATAAAGTTTTACTTCTATATGTTAACGGTTTAGTATAAGCACAATTGAAACAAGGGATAGCATATCATTTACTACGTCACCTGGTATTTAATTGCTTAAAACTTATTCAAAATTATAAAATATATAGAATTTTTGGAATAAAAATAAAATTTGAATTTGAACCATATTTTAGTAAAAACAATCTGTTTTCTTGAGAACTGTCTCTTTTGATATGTAGCAAGTTTATTACTACTTGAATGTAGCTAAGTTGTAGAAAAGTATTTCATTTTGCTTTGATGTAAGAGTGATATTATAAGTCAATATATTATAAAATTTTAATAAGTGTTTATACTTACCTAGGAAATCTCAAGGTAAAAATAACAGTGAATATATATTTTAAATATGTGTTACTGTACACCTATTTTGTTTGTTAATTATATGAAAAAATAATTTGTAATTGAAATGATAAATAACACTTGAAGGAACAGTAGAAGGGTTTGTCATGGTCTCCAAGGCCCTGTATAATCTGATCCCAACTTACCTTTAAAATCTTACGCAACGCTCACATTATCTCACTATGCCCTCGACTCACTGACTTTCCTCATGCTCTTTCATCATGCCACAGTCATTCCTCTTACCAGGCCCCAATCCATTACATGTGATTTAGCAGATGACTTTACACTTTGTACCTTAATCTAGTTTCAATGCTAGAATAAAAGAAACTATGAATATTTCCTCTTTGTTTTCAAATGTGGCTACAAATGTAGTCACCCATACATACATATATATGTGTCATACCTACACACATACACACACACAAATACTTTAGATTTAATAACTCCTAAGTTCATGTGTTTTATAATAAAAGTAAATTATGTGTCTAGTTTCTTCTTCATAAAAATGTTTTTCTATTCAAGAAATAGAAAAAGAGTGTTGATGAGAAGAGTCATACTCTGTAAAATAGTTGAAGATATTTATTCTGAGCCAAATATGAATGACCCACGACCCATGACACACCCTTAGGAGATCCTGAGAACATGTGCCCCAGGTGACTGGGGCAAGTACAGCCTAGTTTTATACATTTTAGGGAGACAAAAGACATCAATCAATACATGTAAGGTGTACCTTGGTTTGGTCTGGAAAGGCAGGACAACTGGAAGTGGGGAGACTTCAGGTCATAGGTAGGTTCAAAGATTTTCTCATTGGCAGTTGGTTGAAAGAGTCCAATAACTGCCTAAAGACTTAGATTCAACAGAAGGGAATGTCTGTGTTAAGATAAAGGGGTTGTGGAGACCAAGGTTTTATCATGCAGATGAAGCATCCAGGTAGCTGACTTCAGAGAATAGACTGTAAATATTTTTTTTTATCAGACTTAAAATAGACTCTTCTGTCAGTAATTCTAAATGAGAGGATATAATAAGGCATGTCCAGCTCCCCTTTGCCATTATGTCCTGAACTAGTTTTTCAGGTTAACTTTGGAATGCCCTTTGAGGAGAAAAGAGGGCCTTTCCAATGTCTGGGCAGCTTAGAATTTTATTTTTGGTTTATGCTGGTATTATATACTTAATTCATTTTGTTGTTATTAAATCATATCAAAATAAATAATGCTTATTGACATACAATAGTTTAACTCCATATAATCAGCTGAATTCAATTTGATAATTAAGTTTAGATCTTATTATACAAGTGAAAATTATGTTTTTTAAGTTTCATGTTGTGAGGCCGTCAGCAAATTTATTAGCGCTAAAATGTTTGTGATGAGATATCCTAAGTTTGAATTATTAAGCCACTAAAAGTTTCATGCACAGAAACAAGTTCCTAAACTTAAAATTAATCAGAGCATAGAAAGAAGTTCTCAAAACTTTCAGTATTATTAATAGTTATAATACAACATTCTAATAATGACAGTGCTGTGAATGAAAGCAACAGATCCATAATTTATAAGAATATTGATTTTTAAATAGCAATGTATGTGAGTAAATGTTATTAAACAGTACATTAACAAAATAAGTTGTCATCCTCAAAGAATGAAATATCCTAGAAATTCAAGGTTCAATAACTGAAAATATAATACATAATTTACTTAGCATATTTTTATTCAGCACCTACTATGTGCCTAGCACAATTAAATGTCTATAGGGGCTGAGGTGGGCGGATCACGAGGTCAGGAGTACAAGACCAGTCTGGCCAACATAGTGAAACCCTGTCTCTACTGAAAATACAAAAATTAGCTGGGTGTAGTGGCATGCACCTGTAGTCTCAGCTACCCGGGAGTCTGAGGCAGGAGAATTGCTTGAACCTGGGAGCCGAAGGTTGCAGTGAGCCAAGACTGTGCCATTTCACTCCAGCCTAGGTAACAGAGTGAGACTCCATCTCAAAAAAAAAAAAAAAAAAAAAAAAAAAAAAAAAAAGATCTATGGGATACAATAGGTACAAAATTACCTACCCTCATGAAACCTGCATTTTAGATAAAGGAGAGAGAAAATGATATTTAGCACAATATTTAATTTGTTTAGTAGGTTAGAAGGAGATAAAGTGCTTTCAAAAATAGAAGAGAATGAGGGATTGAAATTATTCATATTGCTCAATTTGATAAGAATAAAGGTAAGAACATTGATAGATAAAATCTAAGAAACAATACTGAAACGACTGGAAGATGAGATATCTATCTCAAATATTAGGGACCTTGGTAAAGTAGAAACAGAATGATAATTTTCTATCATAAAAATATCTGCAGCTGAAATTAACAATCAATAGAATTAGTTTCCATTGTGTGTGTGTGATCTACAGCTTTTTCTATTTTTTTGTCCTGACAATTTATCATAATATATATTTTTTCCTGTGTGTTCATCTTGGATTGAATTTCAGTTCTTTTTCAGCTAGCATAATTGTTTTCCATCTTTTTATTTTCAATCTTATATTCATTCATTTAATAAATATGACTTGAAAGCCTACCAAATTCCAGGCACAATAATTTTACTCAGAAATGTCAATGCGTAAAACAGACACAAACAATAATCATCATTAATAACTGAATCATAAAATATTAGAATGATCAGAGTTATGGAAAATAATACAGGGATGTAGAACTCATAGAATGCCGTGTAAAGTATGTTGATCAGAATAAGCCCATTGAGGAGGTAACATTGTAGCAAAGATTTAAGGAGGCTAGGAAATTTTCCATGATGATATCTGGAGTAAAATTTTACTAGACTGGGGAAATATGCAGGTCTATAAACAAGATGGCGCATAGTGTGTTTGAAAAGAAGCGGAGACAAAGTGTGTGAGTAGTGAGCATGTAATGGGGAGTAGTAAAATGTAAGCTCTAAGAAAATAAGGGTGGTGGAGTCTTGCACAAGTCCTTGTGTGCTACTGTGTGTATTTTGTCTTTTAACTTGAGCAAGATGCAGAACCATTAGATGATTTTAAATGAAGGAAAAGCAAAATCAGGCTTATATGTTAAAAGGATCATTCTGTTATTTTTAGGTATGGACTGAAGAGGAAATTGTTAGAAATAAGCAACTAAGAATTTATTGCAAAAATAAACATTACCTGAGAGATGATGATGTGTGGGAAGTACCAAGATGTTAATTCAGTGTCTAAGAAATAATATGATTATATTGTGAGGGTAGATGAACCAGTATTTCCTGGAAAAGTGGATTTGTTATGTGATGAAAAATGGTCAGATATTAAGATAGGACACTTAGAATATGTGTTGTCATAAGCTCAGATAAGAAGATCATGTATGGAATAAATTTGAGAGGCAAGGACAAAAAGTTCAGCTTGGATTTGAAATGGCAATGTTCGTTTGGTTTCCCACTGGAGATGTTGAGGAGAAAGCTGGGTATGAATCTAGGGTTAGAAAATAAACATGAGCTTTCAGTATAAATTAGGGAGTGACCAGAATTTAGGTAGTTTTTAGAGATCACAGAAGGAGTTAATGTAGTTAAATCAGAGAAGAGAATCAAGGACTGAATCATGGGAGTGAATCTTGAGACAGAATCCTTAACATTGACAAAGAAGAAAAGTTGTTTAAGAAGAAAAAATAAGTAAGGTAGAAACACAACCACATGAGTGTGGCATATTAGAAATCAGATATAAAAATGAGGAAAGCATGATAACATTTTACCAATGGTTCAAATAAGACTACTTAAAATTAGCCATTTGATGTAGTAATTGAAAGGTTATTGATGACCTGGGTATGAACAATGGAATGGTGGAAGAAAAGCCTGATTTGAATGGGTTTAGGAGAAAATTAGAACACAAGTATTAGAAACAATGAGTAAAGAAATTTATCCTTAAAAGTTTTCCTGCAGACAGGAGCATAGAAGTGGAACATAACCTGGTAGAAAGGTAGAAAAATATTGCCATATTGATACTGTATAAAATTGGAAAAATAGCATAGTTCTATTTTGATGGAAATTATATAATAAAGAGGAAAAACTAACAAAGTATGAGAGAAGAAAGAATCTTTGGAGCCACTTCTTTAAGTTACTGAGAAGGGATGAGATCTAGTATATAAGTGGAGATATTGGCTTCATATAGAGCACAGATGGTTCACTATAGTAACAGGTGGGAAGGTAGATAATTTGGGTACAGATGGTGGAGGGTTCGTAAATGAAGTTGTGGGAGTTTGTGGAAGTTTTCTTCTGATTATTTCATTTTTTTTCAGTAAAGTAAGAAAAGTTCATCAGCTGAGAGTAAGCATGGGGAACATGTATTATAGGATTTTAAGATATAGAAAAGGTAAAATAATTATCTAGGGAAATGATAAAATATATGGTTAGAAAAATATGGTATGGTGTACATTTAGAGACCACTTCATGATCGTGGTCATGAGTTAAATTGGGAATGTCAATATGACTTTTTTTTTTTCCCATAGCCACATTCAGTTGCATGGGTGTGGGTGTGGAGTAGGCTGAATTATATTTAATCAGAGTTGTGATTTTAGGAAGTGAGCATGATGATGCGTGAGCCAATCTGAGAGTGGTGAAGTGGAGGCTGTTTTCATGGAAGTGATTATGGTGCTGGACCATGGAAGTTAAGTTCAGTACATAGAAAAGAATCAGGATGGTGAAAAGGTAGTGAGATAAATAGACTGATGGTGTTAGTGGGAAAAGGATTTTGTTAAGGCCGTAGAAGGTGTGAGAAAAATATATATGGGTTTGTGGACATGAGTGAGATGCACCAAATGAAATCTGTGGAAGGATTATAGTTACTGGAGAATGAAAATTCTATGATATGACCTTGAGAACATATGGTTGAAAGTGGTTGATGGACACCACCATTTAAGGAGAGTTGAAGGAAATGAGAGGCTAGAGTGTTGGGAGGATCGCCCATGCGTATTATCAAAACCACTGAGAATAAAGGTAGGAGTCATATTAGAAAGACAGTGATCCAGAAACAAATCTTGAGAAATTAAGGAGGATGACTCAATGATAATTAACGACAACACTGAAGGGAAGTCTAACGCTAGGCTTTTAGGTAGTACAATGTCTTAGTTGGACTAAAATTATTGGGCATATTTTAACGCCCCTCCCCAATCTCTCATTATCTTAATATCCTTTTACTAGCTCCCACCCCCGCTCCATTTCTCTTCTTTCTTTTTAACAAAAATAAACTTACCAGAGTTTAGCTTTATTCCCCCCTAAAACTTTTACTGTATCCTGGATTATTTTATGCTTTTAATCTTTGAGTATCTTATCCTCGATTTTTTTCATGTGGGTCTTTGTGTGGTAAAGACTCTGAGGGCTTGAATGTTTGTGCATATTTAGGGTATATGATAACATTTGAATGGTGATTTGACTAAATACAGAACTACAGAATAATGTGCATTTCTTGAATACTTTAAAACTATCATTTTATTATTTTTTATACCTGGCATAGTGTTCAAAATTCTTTTGTAAATCTGGATATTGTTCTTCTGTAGTTGATGTATATTGTCTCTTTAAACTTGGAATTAAATTTGTCTGCTGTAGTCTTTTACAATAATACAATGTATATAGGTCGAATTTTGCCTTATCCCTCCTATTTGTAATTCTATGAGCACATTCAATCTGCAATTTTCCATCTGTTTTTAATTCGGAAAAAAGTGTCACTATATCTTCAGATATTCTCCATTTTAATTTATAGTTCTCTTCTTCTCAGGTAGCTATTATGCACACGGTGTCACGGCTATCTCTCTTCTCTATATTCTATGGGGTTTATACATTTGTTTTCATTTCTTCATTATTTCATATTGCCTACCATTTTGCCTCTACTCTCATTTTTTAAATGTAGCGTTCTGAAGGCATTGCAATGTCCTTAGGAATGTCACTTTCATCTCCCTAGCTATTGTTGGCCTAAGGAGTTTTGTCAGCAAATATCTTCTGGGCAGCTCTAGTTTCATCCCAAGTTTGTACTGACTAATTTTCTCTGATTTTCTTAAGACTTAAGTTTGTGTGTTTGTGTGAAAAGAGAGAGACTGTTATATTTTATCAAGCATTTTCAGGTGTTCTGTAGCTGGAGAAATTTTCAGAATATATAGTCTGCTATTTTTCTTAGGTCTGTAAATCCCACTCATGTCTAACTTTTAGTATTCTGGATGAAAAGTTGAGTCCTATGTTGGTATTTTTTTCTTTTATACATAACTCTTTTTTATAAACTCTCCTATCTTGTATATTTTTTCTTTATCATATGAATTCATAAATTCCAGCAAGATACAAGTGAATTTTTTTTAAGTTAGTATATCTGACCCTCAAACTTTTTAATCTGAAAATCTAAGTTTGTCATGCTGGGGACTTTATTCTCTCATCCATTTCTTCTATTTATGATTTCTTCATCTCTAACCAATCATTTCCTTCAATAACTGCTAATTTAAAAATATAATTTCTTATTTTCTATTTTCTTCAGTGGTTGCTCACTTGTGTTTTCATATCATCTAGATCAATATTCCTTTAAAAAATATTTTACCTGTGCTGTAACATATACCCTCACGTGAGCCATTGTTTAGATTTTTCACTGCGTCTATTCTTTTGTCGCACAATAAACAAATGCTGTCTGTAAAATTTCTGTGTCATCTTTTAGAAGATTATTTTCCAAGACATATTCTTCTGTATCTTCCCAGAAGAGTTTCTTTTTCTGATTCTGCAGTGTTTGTTCCCATGACCCTGAAATATAATTTGTTATGGTTGTTCTTTTAATTCTTTAATCTTCTACTGTTATCTTGATCTTACCTTGCAAAGCAGCAACTTAATGATTGCAATCCTCAGGTTCATTTTCAGTTTTCGAATAATTTTCTCCTAGTGACCCTCTATTTTCCAGAAATGGAAAGTTCTATACTTCCGCTGCCTGTTTTGTTGTTGTTATTTTAATACTCAGAATAAATCAAATGTTTCAAAAGTGGTAATCAAAACCATGTACTTTACTATGCTTGTTCCTCCCAGAGTTTCCAAAACAGTACCTTTGGGTTCTTTAAATCTGTGAGTTTGAGGAGACACTATCTCGAGATTGAAGCAAGAGATCATATATGCTAGTTGTGGTACAGGCAGAAGGCTATCAAATTCTGGCTCCTCATTCAAGAGGCTCAGAAGCTGTTTCCTTAGTAGTGCTGTACCAGGTTTCCTGGATTCTTCAATGTGTATATAGGCAGTGCCGGAGATAGAAGTATTTCTCACCTTTGCCAGTGATCTGCTTTATAAGATGTTTACAGAAAAGCTTCTTCTTAATTGGTATATTTTGAGTATGGAGTTTCTTCAAGCTCTTGCTAATAAATTATAATTTGGGGGTGGTTTGATGAGTTGTTGCAAAGATTATTTTATATTCCTAATCTCTTTACAAATATTGTCATTAGAAAATGAAATCAACTACACTAGGGACAACTATTCAGATCTCCTTTGCAGAGAAGTCATAATTTTATTTCTTTTGTGCAGATGTACCTGATCTTTGCTTTAGAATCCAACTGATTCATTAGGGGATTAGAAATCATAGACCTGGTTTTATTTAGACTTCTATCTAATAACTATGTCTTCTATTATTATAATATTTGAATTTTTTAAATGCATTGTGTTTTAGAAGGTCATTTATTTTTCACATTTAGGAGTCAAATAATCGACTTTTGAAAAGTTAATATAAAGGACTGCATACATTTTTGTGGAAAATCCATGCCAGGGATGTTTTCTAACACCACAGGAATCATAGTCAGAAATTTTAAGGTAAATTTTTTAAGGTAAAATAATATGATATTTTATATTTAACTTATTTAGAACTTTTTTATTTTATTGAGTAAAAAGTAAGTATAAAAATTAGAGCTGCACTGTTCTGCAAAACGTGGTTTGTTTGGTTTTGTTTTGTGGGACTTCTAAGTACACAAGTGGTAAAAATGGTGGAAAGCGAGAGTAAAGCTGTAGATGGTGGAATAAAAAGGCATTACGTTTCTTTGCTACAATGCTGTCATCCCCATTTACAATTCAATTTTGATTTGTACCAAACCCATTTAGCACAAGTACTCTTCCTTTATTCTCTTTTGCCAGATTTCATACAGGTTCTGATGATTGAATTAAGGCATTTTTAACAGTAGAGTAGAATGACAGACAAGTATTTATGTAGGTGTATGTGTATTCAAAACAAAAGAAAAACAAAAAGAAGTATCAGTGATGTCCTCAGGTTGAAAGAGGGTTGCCTAGGCACTGACTGCTGTTCTGTCATCATCATTTCTGCTGCCTAACAGTCCAACAGTCAGAGACTCAGAATATATGCCAGCAGATTCTGTTTAACCGGCAGACACAGTAATAAAACATAAAAGTAAAGAAAGTGATTTTTTTTGCAAGTCTAGAGAAGCTAAGAATTAGTGAGATTGACATTGAGTTTTGGCTTCAAATTAACTCACGAAGTCAACAAATAAATAAATGTATTCATTACACATATAACAAATGCACACACACCATATTTGTTCCTTAAGGAGATTTGGAAGTTTTTGAATAGTGTTACTTTCATTCTAAACATACTTTTCCCTCATTCCTGATCTACCACAGTAGATCAGCTTCTTATTGATTTTAAAACAGGTTTAAAAAAATCACAGTGATTATAAAATAGAATGGAATGCATATAAGATGGTCTTTAACTTAAATCGTAGTCATTTGGATACTTCAAGATAATTTGTTTCAAACCCCACAATATTTTGTATCATTAAATGCAAAATATAAACTGCATCATGATTATAGGAATAAGTGCTGTGATAGCAATCTTACTACTGTCATTGTCCATCTGAACAATGAGCTTTGTAAATGCATTAGATGTTGAATTATGTTCCAGTTAGCTATGGCTTTACAAGTGTCTCCAAAACTTTGTGGTCTTAACCAACAAACATATTATTTTATTTCATTATTTTGTGGTGAAGAATTAGGGTATAGATCTCAGGGGAATCTTTTTGTTCCAACACAGCATTGGTAGGGGTCACTGAATGGTGTTTAGCTTATGGTCTGGATGGTCCAAGATAGCTTCACTCATATGTATGGCAGTTTAGTAGGGACGGATGGAAGACTGGGCTCAGTTGGGCCCTTCTTTTTCTCCATCCAGTCTCTGGAACCCTGACATGATCTCTACAGTAGGGTTGCTGTCCTTCTCACATGGTAGCTGAGGGAACCAAGAGCAAGTGTTTCTAGAAACTCAGCCAGGAGCTGTAAACCTTTATATGACTCAACCTTGGAAATCTCAAAGTAACATTACTGCCACATTACACTGGTCAAGCATGTCTCTAATGCCAGCCCAAATCAAGGAAAGGGGCATTAAACCTCACCTCTCAGTAGGATGATTGTCAGTGTATTTGAGGCTGTGTTTAATATGCCACATCTGTGTTTGATCCTTTATGCCTAGCTCCTATCCAGGACATCCTAGATAAATAAATAGCTTTTTGTTTCTAACATTAAGAAACTTCTGAAAAAATAATTGTTTCTGTGAATAAAGTCCTGATGGCACTTCTAGGAATCGAAGGAATTCATAAGATTAAATACCTAACCTTTCCTCTGGAGGATGAGAACATTTTTGGGCAAAGCAGAAAGGTTTCCAAATTATGAGGTAGAAGAAACTAGAGAAGAAGTGAATAGAAAAGCAGTTGTCATGGTGAATCTGAAAGACATAATGGAAGGAGAGAGTGAAGAGGTAAATTAAGATATCATGAGATTAAACTCAGCAGTAGCAGAAAATTAGATTCAAACCTACTCATCTGCTGCTTGGAAACTGTAGCCAATTCATTTTTTAAAGAAAGAATTTCTTTCCTAAGCAGGACTCATAGTTGTAGAGCTTGGTTATGGCTAGGTTATGCATTTCATCTGTTCTTTGTTAATAATAATGTAATTTTGTAAATTTTACTTAAAGGCTTAATATTTTTGAGTTGTAATTTATATTATCTTTATGAAAGCAAAACTAGACAACAGATGGAAAAGTTCACAAATCACCATGCAAATTTCAGCTTCCAAGTCCAAAGTGCTTTGGATAAGATGGCTTCACTGACAAGACAGAGTTTGGTAGCGGTGCATTTTGTAGTGGTACATAGGGTCAGAACAGAGTGGTATATGATGTTCAAAAAAGAGGATCAAATATAGTTTGGATATTTGTCCCCTCCAAATCTCATGTTGAAATGTAATCCCCAATGCTGGAGGTTGGGCCTGGTGGGAGGTGTTTAGGTCGTGGAGATGGATCTTTCATGAATGGCTTGGTGCCTTCCCCGCAGCAATGAGTATGCATGAGATCTGGTTGTTAAAAAGAGTCTGGGACAGCCTCTTTTGCTCTCCTGCTCCCTTTCTTGCCATGTGACACACCAGCTCCCCCTTTGCCTTCTGCTATGATTAGAAGATTCCTGAGGCCCTGACTAGAAGCAGATGCTGAGGTCATGCTTTTTATACAATTTGCAGAACTGTGAGCCAAAATAAACCTCTTTATCAACTACCCAGTCTCAGGTATTCTGTTATAGCAAAACAAAATGCACAATTACAGGGTCCCTTGAAGGGAACAGATTCTAGAAATGGGGTATTAGAAAGTGTCAGAAACCACATACATTTCTTTAGCTATTTGGCAATCAGGGATATTAAAGTCAAAAATAGAAATAAAATGTATATTTTTTTCCTGTAAGCCTCGAAAATCATGTGTCATAGATTAAACATTGTAATCCCCCACCCAAACTGTTGTTTTCTTGTTTACCAATATATAGCACACTGAGGTGGCCAAAAAAGGGCACCCAAACTCCAACTGTTGGTCTAGAGATATGGCACATGATCAAGGCTTTCCCAGATCAGAAGCAGAGATACTTCAGTTGAATTTAACTACAATAAACTTAAAGTGACTGGGACACACTCAGAAATACTTTTTTGGAAATTGATGTCACTGGAGACATTCAAAGGGTCACATCTTAAAATATGTGTCCAGTCGGCTGGTATAAGAATTATTAATAGAACATTGTGTGAGAAGTTTACTTATGTATCTTCCAAATTATTAATTTGGGTAAAATGTTTCTGTATGTAATCCTAATATTTAGTTGAGTTATCCACCACGTGTCCAATGCCATACAAGGTATAATGCACTGGATGTATTTTACATACCTAAATTCCGGTGGAGACTTTTTTCTGTCCTGGTTAAGAAATTATTCTTAGAGAAGAATGAACTTTATTGGGTCCATGAATTTAGTGTAAAAAGCAGTGTAATTTTTTTTTTTTTTTTGAGACAGGGTCATACTCTGTCACCAAGGCTGGAGTGTAGTGGTGGCTACAACCTCTGCTTCCCAGGCTCAAGAAATCCTTCACCTCAGCTTCCCACGGAGCTGTGACTACAGACATGCCCCACCACACCTGGCTAATTTTCGTATTTTTAGTGGAGACGGGGTTTCACCGTGTTGCCCAGGTTGGTATCAAACTCCTGAGCTCAAGTAATCTGCCCTCTTTGGCCTCCCAAAGTGCTGGGATTACAGGTGTGAGCCACTGTGCCGAGTCAAAGCAGTATAAATTAAATGCATTTTATAAAACATTTATCAAATGATTGTCTTGAATTTTGATGGAGCTTGAAAAGTAGTGTTGAACAATATAGACATATAAAGGTTAAGAAGGTTAAGAATCATCATGCAGACAAGAAAGATCACAAAATTAAAGAATTACCAAGGATATATTTTTAATAATAGCACATAAAAATTTTCTTTATGGAGTATAATATTGCTTATTTTACTTCTTTCAGAAGGATTAAGCAGCACAGGGATAGGTGTCCAGATCAAGGAATTTCTTCTCTTTTGAATACTTAATTATATGACTGTCTTAATTTTTTTTTAAATAATTTCAAATTTTATTCTAGGTTAAGGTACATGTGCAAGTTTGTCAAATGAGTATATTGCATGATGCTGAGGTTTGAGGTACGAATGATTCCATCAGCCAGGTAGTAAACATAATACCCAATAGTTCGTTTCTCAACCCTTGGCCCCTCCTGCTCTCCCTTCTCTTTCTAGTAGTCCTCAGTGTTTACTGTTGCCATTTTTATGTCCATGAGTACCTGATGTTTAGCTTCCACTTATAAGTGAGAACATGTGGTATTTGACTCTCTGTTCCTGTGTTAATTTGCTTAGGATAATGGTCTTTAGCTGCCTCCTCATTGCTGAAAAGGACATGATTTTGTCTTTCATATGGCTGCACACTGTCTTAACTTTTAAAAGCAATTTATAATTTTCAAATTGCCTACATGCCTCTTAATTAATACATTCAAAGCAAACTTTTAATAGACCTCTTTCTGATTTAATAGATAAGAAAACAGACACTATCCCACTATCTAGCCCTGACGGGCCCACTTTCTCCAAATGCTTTCCCATCCAAAACTTGGCTTGTTAAGTGGATGAGAGTTGCTGCCATTTAAAAAAAATATATGTAAAGATGCGAGAATAGGAGGTCATTAGTCTGGATCTTCACTTATAGTAAAAAAATTCAATAAACAGTAGAAGATTCTGCTTTACATTACTAGTTTTAGTTTCAACTTTAAAAACTACGAAAGACAATTTAAGTGGGCCTATAATAGTTTCTGTTGAGACATGTGTTTTGGAGAAAGAACGAATGTTGGATAACATGGTCTATTTATCAACCATGGCTAGCCAGGAATTCTTTTATATATGCAATATTAGAAAAAAAAACAAAAACAATTCTAAATTCATAGTTGAAGCCTGAATTTTATGGTCCATAATAAATTTGTCAAAAGTAAAAATGGGGCTAAAGAGGATATGTGAAGAATCTATGATTAAATGTTTTGGCTCTTAAGAGAGTTAGAATTAGCGTGAGTGAGAAACAACTCCTAGGAATTGTGTTGCATTCTTTGCAAAGTGCTTTAATCGGGACATAAATAAATCAGAGTGAATTCCAGATAGAGAGCTGGGAGACAATGAAGACACCCAAAGCTATGACATGTGCAAGGTATCATTTAACTGGGGTGTTTATGTTTTGGAAGAGATCCATAAAATGCACAAGAAATATTTCCTCGAATGCTTGAAAAGAAGGGTCCTGTGTGACTCCAGAGTCATAGTAAGGATGAGAGAGTGGAAGCTTCAGAGAAAAATATTTCATCAAAGGAAAAACTGCATACTAATAAAAGCTATCAAAAACAAGATTCACCTACGGCGAATGCCATAGTAAGGGTATAAGCACACAATGTTATGTTTGGACCTTAAGGAGAGAATGAAGCAACAACTAAAGAATAACACTAGGCAACTTCTAGAATGTTCTAATCCCTCTTTATGCTATTTGGCTAAATGATATACTCAAAATTACAGGCCTCATTTATTTAAGGTTGATTTTTAAAATGTGGTGGAAAATGCTGCCAGAACAATTGAGTGTTGTGTACCTTATATAAGTTTTCATTTTACATGATTTTTAATCTATAGTTTGTAACCTATTCATAGGTAAGGAACGAATTTAGCAGCTAAGAAGAGCATTTTCAAATAAATTAGGTAAAAGAGGTAAAATTGCAAAAATGAAATTTCATCCAGCAAGGATCAATATTGCTTTGCAAATCTTTTGTTTGAACATCTCTATGTGTATGTACATGCACACACACACACATGCAAGTACTCTGTAATGACATCAAGTGTGCTTTTCACTGTGAACCATGTTCTAAAACTTTTTAAAAACACTGTCTGAGACCATGACTCCGTATATATTTTACCTAATTTTGATTGCATTGGATAATGAGAATAAAAGTAATATTATTGCAAATAAGTGGCCAATTGCCTAATTTTTGTCAATAAATTAATTTTAATTACTTTTATTTACAATTACCACAATTCCATTTTAGTAGTCTTCTTCCATAGTGTTTCACCCTTGAAAATGACTGCCATTTCTTTCTTTGAAATTAGATTAAGACTCTTTGAAACAAAGGAGTGTTTAGGGACTGATATTGCAAACAAGAATAGTTAAACTCCTGAGTCCAGTGCTCATTTAATATTGAGGTTTAATTCTAAACTAAGCTAAGGGTAGTTGGTGGGAAAATTAGTTTTAGAACTGGGCATATCTGAATTCAAATATTGGCACTTATATTTTGTTTAACCTAAGACAAATTATTTCATTTTTCTGATCTCCACCTTTCTATATATAAAATGAAGATTATGTTTTTCAGAGTTTGATTTTTATGCGATGTTCCTCCCCTAAATCTAACTTCATAGCACACATTCAGGTTACAGAGAACACTAGAATGATTGCACTTTATAGTGAAGTCTTCAGTTATAAAAGAGAAAAGAATGAGAGAGAGGAGAAAGAAGAAAGAAAGAAAGAAAGAAAGAAAGAAAGAAAGAAAGAAAGAAAGAAAGAAAGAAAGAAGGAAGAAAGAAGGAAGAAAGAAAAAGAAAGAAAGAAGAGAGAAAGAAAGAAAGAAGAAAGAAAGAGAGAAGAAAGAAAAAGAAAAAAGAAAAGAAAGGAGGGAGGGAGGGAAGGAAGGAAGGAAGGAAAGGAAAGAAGGAAGGCGCTGTCGAAATTCTTTTCATTTGTTTATTGTCTGTATGTGTTATCTTTTATGGAGAAGACTATTCCATCTACTTAGGAAACCCTCTCCTTCCCATGGGTATTTGAATCCAGAATAGGGAATTCAAGAATTGGAAAGGGATCAAGAAAGGAGGATCTTGTTTTACAGCCAAAATTTGATTGGGGTACATGGGATTCTTGCTAAGACTTTTCCCACAGGACCCCAAGGTAGAATGCCAGCTAGGAATTTGGGACAGAAGGGCTATCTAAGAATTAAGAGCATTATTTTGACTAATGACAGCTATGTCATGCCTACTCGAGAATCCTAAATTTTGTTTCAGGTGGAAATTTAGTGTGCTGAGTTTTAAGAACAAGTCCCCAAGACTCTTAAGCAAGGCTCCCAAAGCAAATATTATTTGTAATGGTCCATTTCTTTATCTCAGCCAACAGATTATCCCTAAAGTAGTTGACATTTACAGACCTTAGATATAAGGCTGACTACTACATTTTGATTATAATAGAACAACTTAAATTAAGATGCACACACACACGCACACACACACAAAGGTGTGGTTATATTTAATGATATTTTGGATCCAGCTTCAAATGGCTCATGAGAGCCAATTTTTAAATTTTCAGAAAAGTTTTTGAAAGTGGTTGTTAAACACAGCCAGTTTAAAAAGTTAAATTGCATAAATGTACATTTCGTAAATCCTTTTAAAGAGATAAATGCTTAAAATACTCAAATTCATCACTTTCTAATTAGCATAATCTATTTCACTATTAACTATACTCTTGAGGTTATTATTCTGTTGATTCAGTATATTTATAAATACAACAGTGTGATACTGCACATCATTTTCCCAATGTTCATCGATATCATGCCATTGACTTGAAATAGATATTGTGGGAAATATTTACACCACAGATACTGGCAGGCACTATAAATCAAGGCTTTGTTGTTGTTGTTTTTAGAAGCATCAGTTGTTAAACATGGCCATTACACTCATGGATTGTGTCAAAAAATTTCAAAAGGATTGGTGACATACATTTGTCTAGGAGGCCCAAAAAACCGAATTCTTACCTATGTTAACTTCATTATTATGCTCCACCACAAGGGACATCAGCCCTTTTAGAGGGAAGGTCTGAAGCTTCTTTTTCTAGGGACAGCTGAAAGCCACAATATATGCAGTTAGCCCTTTCCACTGCCTGAGAATAACTGAAGAAACCGTTCCAATTTTTTTTTTTTTTTTTTTTTTGAGGCAGAGTCTCGCTCTGTCCCCCAGGCTGGGGTGCAGTGGCTCCATCTCGGCTCACTGCAAGCTCTGCCTCCCGGGTTCATGCCATTCTCCTGCCTCAGCCTCCCAAGTAGCTGGGACTACAGGCACCCGCCACCACGCCCGGCTAATTTTTTGTATTTTTAGTAGACACGGGGTTTCACCATGTTAGCCAGGATGGTCTCCATCTCCTGACCTCGTGATCCACCTTCCTTGGCCTCCCAAAGTGCTGGGATTACTGGTGTGAGCCACCACTCCTGACCTCTATGTTTTTTAGATAAGAACAACTTGAGACATTGTGAATAATTCTTGAAACAATTAATATAAAGCATTTATTTTGAAATAATTAACATTTTTTTCTTTTATCAATGTGATTTTTTCTTCAAGTTGAATCATTTGCTCTGTACAAGTATAATTTAATACCCAAACATGTAATGGAAAATAAATTTTCATTAGATTGCCACTGGATCATTGTTGATCTATAGCAATGTCTTTTCTTTTACTTCTCCACTCTTCATGGCAAACTTCCACTACAAACAATAACTTTGTCCTAATGCTGAAATTCAATGAAAAGACCAGTGTGTAGTAAAGTATCAAAACCATGAATCCACAATGGGGACTCTACTGACAGCTTCATAACCGAGTACAGAACACATCAATCTTTATGCTAGCTAGAGTTCTATTGCTGCATCAAGAGGGAGTTCATATATAGAGGTTTTCTGTCTACTAAGATGGATATAAAAATGTATATTACCAAGATACAGTGAAAAGTTAAAGGTTTTTTTTTCAGACTAGACGGTAAAAGAAAGAAAATCATGGTATATCTGTGGAAGTAAGAGCCTATGGCAAACTGCCTGCTGTGTCCTCTGTGGATAGAGTTCTTAATACAATTTATTCTGTTATCATTTCTTTAGAAAAATATATTATCTTGAGGTGTAAGACATTTGAAGATCTGTCTTGTTCAAATGCTGTATTTTAGTAGATGGACTTCTTTTTCTATTGGAGCATATAGTCTATTCTCTTCCTGTAGATGCCATCAAGATATTGCTTTTTTAATAGACATTTTTTAGACAGTTTTAGGTTCACAGCAGTATTGAGCAGAAGGCACAGAGATTTCCCATATACACTCTTTCTCCACAAATGCAGAACCTCATCCATTATCAATATCTTCCACTAGAGTGGTACATTTCTTGAAACTAATGAGTCTAAGTTGACACGTCATCACCCAAATTCCATATTTTACATTAGTCTTCGCTATTGGTATTGTATATTCTATAGGTTCTTGAATTTTGCAATGCTTTATAAACTCTGTTTCTAAAAAAGCCAAATTAGTTTGTGCAGATTCTACTGTGGGGTATATCACTATGAGTGAATTTAAAATTTTAGTAAGTGCACTGAGAAATCGATTTGCCACCTAATCTTTTCTCTAGCAATAAACCATTATTCAAAATGTGGCAGGGACTCTGGCACTTGCCTCAGAAATGAGAACTGTCAGTAAATTAGTTATTTATGTTTAGTAAAAATCAATGTAGTTTGAAGCACTCTAAAGAGAATTACAGGTGGATTAAAAGTCAATTATAAGAATCAGAATCTTCACTAACGTAACGTTCTCCAGACTTTGGTATTCTTTTCTTTCTTTTTTTTTTTTTTTATGGGTGTACAAATCGGATCTAATTTTTTTTTTTTTTTTTATTATACTTTAGGATTTTAGGGTACATGTGCACAATGTGCAGGTTTGTTACATATGTATCCATGTGCCATGTTGATTTCCTGCACCCATTAACTCGTCATTTAGCATTAGGTGTATCTCCTAATGCTGTCCCTCCCCCCTCCCCCCACGCCACAACAGTCCCCGGCGTGTGATGTTCCACTTCCTGTGTCCATGAGTTCTCATTGTTCAATTCCCACCTATGAGTGAGAACATGCGGTGTTTGGTTTTTTGTTCTTGCGATAGTTTACTGAGAATGATGTTTTCCAGTTTCATCCATGTCCCTACAAAGGACACGAACTCATCATTTTTTATGGCTGCATAGTATTCCATGGTGTATATGTGCCACATTTTCCTAATCTAGTCTATCGTTGTTGGACATTTGGGTTGGTTCCAACTCTTTGCTATTGTGAATAGTGCCGCAATAAACATACGTGTGCATGTGTCTTTATAGCAGCATGATTTATAGTCCTTTGGGTATATACCCAGTAATGGGATGGCTGGGTCAAATGGTATTTCTAGTTCTAGATCCCTGAGGAATCGCCACACTGACTTCCACAATGGTTGAACTAGTTTACAGTCCCACCAACAGTGTAAAAGTGTTCCTATTTCTCCACATCCTCTCCAGCACCTGTTGTTTCCTGATTTTTTAATGATGGCCATTCTAACTGGTGTGAGATGGTATCTCACTGTGGTTTTGATTTGCATTTCTCTGATGGCCAGTGATGAGGAGCATTTCTTCATGTGTTTTTTGGCTGCATAAATGTCTTCTTTTGAGAAGTGTCTGTTCATGTCCTCTGCCCACTTTTTGATGGGGTTGTTTGTTTTTTTCTTGTAAATTTGTTTGAGTTCATTGTAGATTCTGGATATTAGCCCTTTGTCAGATGAGTAGGTTGCAAAAATTTTCTCCCATTGTGTAGGTTGCCTATTCACTCTGATGATAGTTTCTTTTGCTGTGCAGAAGCTCTTTAGTTTAATGAGATCCCATTTGTCGATTTTGGCTTTTGTTGCCATTGCCTTTGCTGTTTTAGACATGAAGTCCTTGCCCACGCCTATGTCCTGAATGGTATTGCCTAGGTTTTCTTGTAGGATTTTAATGGTTTTAGGTCTAACATATAAGTCTTTAATCCATCTTGAATTAATTTTTGTATAAGGTGTAAGGAAGGGATCCAGTTTCAGCTTTCTACATATGGCTAGCCAGTTTTCCCAGCACCATTTATTAAATAGGGAATCCTTTCCCCATTTCTGGTTTTTGTCAGGTTTGTCAAAGATCAGATAGTTGTAGATATGCAGCATCATTTCTGAGGGCTCTGTTCTGTTCCATTGATCTATGTCTCTGTTGTGGTACCAGTACCATGCTGTTTTGGTTACTGTAGCCTTGTAGTATAGTTTAAAGTCAGGTAGCGTGATGCCTCCAGCTTTGTTCTTTTGGCTTAGGATTGACTTGGCGATGCGGGCTCTTTTTTGGTTCCATATGAACTTGAAAGTAGTTTTTTCCAATTCTGTGAAGAAAGTCATTGGTAGCTTGATGGGGATGGCATTGAATCTATAAATTACTTTGGGCAGTATGGCCATTTTCACGATATTGATTCTTCCAACCCATGAGCATGGAATGTTCTTCCATTTGTTTGTATCCTCTTTTATTTCATTGAGCAGTGGTTTGTAGTTCTCCTTGAAGAGGTCCTTCACATCCCTTGTAAGTTGGATTCCTAGGTATTTTATTCTCTTTGAAGCAATTGTGAATGGGAGTTCACTCATGATTTGGCTCTCTGTTTGTCTGTGATTGGTGTACAAGAATGCTTGTGATTTTTGTACATTAATTTTGTATCCTGAGACTTTGCTGAAGTTGCTAATCAGCTTAAGGAGATTTTGGGCTGAGACAATGGGGTTTTCTAGATATACAATCATGTCACCTGCAAACAGGGACAATTTGACTTCCTCTTTTCCTAATTGAATACCCTTTATTTCCTTCTCCTGCCTGATTGCTCTGGCCAGAACTTCCAGGACTATGTTGAATAGGAGTGGTGAGAGAGGGCATCCCTGTCTTGTGCCAGTTTTCAGAGGGAATGCTTCCAGTTTTTGCCCATTCAGTATGATATTGGCTGTGGGTTTGTCATATATAGCTTTTATTATTTTGAGATACGTCCCATCAATACCTAATTTATTGAGAGTTTTTAGCATGAAGAGTTGTTGAATTTTGTCAAAGGCCTTTTCTGCATCTATTGAGATAATCATGTGGTTTTTGTCTTTGGTTCTGTTTATATGCTGGATTACATTTATTGACTTGCGTATGTTGAACCAGCCTTGCATCCCAGGGATGAAGCCCACTTGATCATGGTGGATAAGCTTTTTGATGTGCTGCTGGATTCGGTTTGCCAGTATTTTATTGAGGATTTTTGCATCAATGTTCATCAAGGATATTGGTCTAAAATTCTCTTTTTTGGTTATGTCTCTTCCAGGTTTTGGTATCAGGACGATGCTGGCTTCATAAAATGTGTTAGGGAGAATTCCCTCTTTTTCTATCGATTGGAATAGTTTCAGAGGGAATGGTACCAGTTCCTCCTTGTACCTCTGGTAGAATTCAGCTGTGAATCCATCAGGTCCTGGACTCTTTTTGGTTGGTAAGCTATTGATTATTGCCACAATTTCAGAACCTGTTATTGATCTATTCAGAGATTCGACTTCTTCCTGATTTAGTCTTGGGAGGGTGTATTTGTCGAGGAATTTATCCATTTCTTCTAGATTTTCTAGTTTATTTGCATAGAGGTGTTTGTAGTATTCTCTGATGGTAGATTGTATTTCTGTGGGATCGGTGGTGATATCCCCTTTTTCATTTTTTATTGCATCTATTTGATTCTTCTCTCTTTTCTTCTTTATTAGTCTTGCTAGCGGTCCATCAATTTTGTTGATCTTTTCAAAAAACCAGCTCCTGGATTCATTAATTTTTTGAAGGGTTTTTTGTGTCTCTATTTCCTTCAGTTCTTCTCTGATTTTAGTTATTTCTAGCCTTCTGCTAGCTTTTGAATGTGTTTGCTCTTGCTTTTCTAGTTCTTTTAATTGTGATGTTAGGGTGTCAATTTTGGATCTTTCCTGCTTTCTCTTGTGGGCATTTAGTGCTATAAATTTCCCTCTACACACTGCTTTGAATGTGTCCAAGAGATTCTGGTATGTTGTGTCTTTGTTCTCGTTGGTTTCAAAGAACATCTTTATTTCTGCCTTCATTTCATTAGGTACCCAATAGTCATTCAGGAGCAGGTTGTTCAGTTTCCATGTAGTTGAGTGGTTTTGAGTGAGTTTCTTAATCCTGAGTTCTAGTTTGATTGCACTGTGGTCTGAGAGACAGTTTGTTATAATTTCCGTTCTTTTACATTTGCTGAGGAGAGCTTTACTTCCAACTATGTGGTCAATTTTGGAATAGGTGTGGTGTGGTGCTGAAAAACATGTATATTCTGTTGACTTGGGGTGGAGAGTTCTGTAGATGTCTATTAGGTCCACTTTATGTAGAGCTGAGTTCAATTCCTGGATATCCTTGTTAACTTTCTGTCTCGTTGATCTGTCTAATGCTGACAGTGGGGTGTTAAAATCTCCCATTATTATTGTGTGGGAGTTTAAGTCCCTTTGTAGGTCACTGAGGACTTGCTTTATGAATCTGGGTGCTCCTGTGTTGGGTGCATATATATTTAGGATAGTTAGCTCTTCTTGTTGAATTGATCCCTTTACCATTATGTAATGGCCTTCTTTGTCTCTTTTGATCTTTGTTGGTTTAAAGTCTATTTTATCAGGGACTAGGATTGCAACCCCTGCCTTTTTTTGTTTTCCATTTGCTTGATAGATCTTCCTCCATCCCTTTATTTTGAGTCTATGTGTGTCTCTGCACGTGAGATGGGTTTCCTGAATACGGCACACTGATGGGTCCTGACTCCTTATCCAGTTTGCCAGTCTGTGTCTTTTAATTGGAGCATTTAGCCCATTTACATTTAACGTTAATATTGTTATGTGTGAATCTGATCCTGTCATTATGATGTTAGTTGGTTATTTTGCTCATTAGTTGATGCAGTTTCTTCCTAGCCTCGATGGTCTTTACAATTTGGCATGTTTTTGCAGTGGCTGGTACCGGTTGTTCCTTTCCATGTTTAGTGCTTCCTTCAGGAGCTCTTTTAGGGCAGGCCTGGTGGTGACAAAATCACTCAGCGTTTGCTTGTCTGTAAAGTATTTTATTTCTCCTTCACTTATGAAGCTTAGTTTGGCGGGATAGGAAATTCTGGGTTGAAAATTCTTTTCTTTAAGAATGTTGAATATCGGCCCCCACTCTCTTCTGGCTTGTAGAGTTTCTGCCGAGAGATCAGCTGTTAGTCTGATGGGCTTCCCTTTGTGGGTAACCCGACCTTTCTCTCTGGCTGCCCTTAACATTTTTTCCTTCATTTCAACTTTGGTAAATCTGACAATTATGTGTCTTGGAGTTGCCCCTCTCGAGGAGTATCTTTGTGGCGTTCTCTGTATTTCCTGAATCTGAATGCTGGCCTGCCTTGCTATATTGGGGAAGTTCTCCTGGATAATATCTTGCAGAGTGTTTTCCAACTTGGTTCCATTCTCCCCATCATTTTCAGGTACACCAATCAGATGTAGGTTTGGTCTTTTCACATAGTCCCAAATTTCTTGGAGGCTTTGTTCATTTCTTTTTATTCTTTTTTCTCTAGACTTCCCTTCTCTCTTCATTTCATTCATTTCATCTTCCATCAGCGATACCCTTTCTTCCAGTTGATCGCCTCTGCTACTGAGGCTTCTGCAATCTTCGCGTAGTCTTCGAAACTTGGCTTTCGGCTCCATCATCTCCTTTAAGCCCTTCTCTCCATTGGTTATTCTAGTTATCCATTCTTCTAATTTTTTTTCAAAGTTTTTAACTTCCTTGCTATTGTTTTGAATTTCCTCCCGTAGCTCAGAGTAGTTTGATCATCTGAAGCCTTCTTCTCTCAACTCGTCAAAGTCATCCTCCATCCAGCTTTGTTCTGTTGCTGGTGAGGAACTGTGTTCCTTTGGAGGAGGAGAGGTGCTCTGCTTTTTAGAGTTTCCAGTTTTTCTCCTCTGTTTTTTCCCCATCTTTGCGGTTTTATCTACTTTTGGGCTTTGATGATGGTGATGTACAGATGGGTTTTTGGTGTGGATGTCCTTTCTGTTTGTTAGTTTTCCTTCTACCAGACAGGACCCTTAGCTGCAGGTCTGTTGGAGTTTACTAGAGGTCCACTCCAGACCCTGTTTGGCTGGGTGTCAGCAGTGGTGGCTGCAGAACAGCGGATTTTCGTGAGACCACAAATTCAGCTGTCTGATAGTTCCTCTGGAAGTTTTGTCTCAGAGGATTACGTGGCCCAGTGAGGTGTCAGTCTTTCCCTACTGGGGGGGTGCCTCCCAGTTAGGCTGCTCAGGGGTGAGGGACCCACTTTAGGAGGCAGTCTGTCCGTTCTCAGATCTCCAGCTGCATGCTGGGAGAACCACTACTCTCTTCAAAGCTGTCAGTCAGACAGGGGCATTTAAGTCTCTGGAGATTCCTGCTCACTTTTTGTTTGTCTGTGCCCTGCCCCCAGAGGTGGAGCCTACAGAGGCAGACAGGCCTCCTTGAGCTGTGGTGGGCTCCACCCAGTTCGAGCTTCCTGGCTGCTTTGTTTACCTAAGCAAGCCTGGGCAATGGCGGGCGCCCCTCCCCCAGCCTCACTGCCGCCTTGCAGCTTGATCTCAGACTGCTGTGCTAGCAATCAGCGAGACTCCGTGGGCATAGGACCGTCCGAGCCAGGTGCGGGATACAGTCTCCTAGTGTGCCGTTTTCCAGGGACCAGGCACTGCTTTCTAAATTCCTTTAGTATTATACTCATTTACCCCACACATTTTTATCTTAGCCCCCTTGGATCCTGAAGGCATCTGAATCTGCCAAATAGAGTATAGTTGTATTGGAGCAACTTAATTGCAACAGCCTATGATGATTATCTCAAAACTAGGATAGGGCGAGGCTAGGGCTAGGATACTTATCTCAAAACTATTCAATCTTCAGTCACCTCTTCGTGCTACCACTTTTCAGATCTTCAGTTTTACATCATAAAATCAGTATTAAAGAGCTGCAAGGGCTTAAAACTACCTAATTTTATAAATAAGTTATAAACAGTGCTTAACACATGATGAATGAATATATAAAATGGATATATATTTGTATATATCATTATTGTTGTTAATTTTGCTAATCTTGTCTTTATTTTTATCCAAGCAGCCTAAGACAAAACTAAAGCACAGAAAGAAGTTATTGGCCTAGAATTTTTCAAGCAGTGAGAAAAGAATCAGTACTTGATTAACAAATCAACACATTCAACTAGATCAACAAACTGAACCTGATCACCAAGATACATTTTCTTTTCTACAATTTCTAGTGTGAGTCCTTACAATCGATACTTTTTCTGTTCTACAACCGAAATTTTTCCAAGACTAGAGCTGAAAGAATACCCACTTTCAGAGCTCTCCTCTGCATTGAAAGCCATGAGGCCTAATCATTCTCTGTGATTCTTAATGCTTGGCCTAGAATAGAACTGTCCTTGCTGCATTCCTCCAAGTACCAGGTTCTGCTCATTTTCTTAATGGCAGAAATGCTTTTTCCATTCCCTTAAATTTCTATTAATAAATGCTCTCCTCAGTCATTGTCTATGATTATGTGCCGTGGTGAAAGAATGCCATTAGAGGAATGAGCAAGTGAAGTGCTGGTGAAAGTGGGCATCTACTAATGGTAACAGCTGAGTATATTGCCCTTTTTGATGCAAGTGTTTTCAAGACCTGTTAACTAGTGGCCTAAATAAGCAGACAACAGGTGCAGGTTTGTCTACTTTACTTTCCTTCAAATTTGAGAATTTCTTTGAATCTCACCCATTGATCTCCCTTGTGCCTTGATTTCAGTTGACAAAACATCATGTTCTCTTTTCCAATTTCCAGAGCATTAATTCCTTTTCATTCTCTCTCTCTCTCTTTTTTTTTCTTTTTTAAAGATAGCTCTCTGGGCTCACATGTAATCTTAACATCTTTTCGAGTATTTTCTGATCCTGTGCCTTTTGCCCTGTGACTTCCTAATTTTCCCTATATATGTGGTTGCTTTTCTATGTCCTACTCTTTAATGCCTGCCTCCCAAAAGAGGAAAAAGAGAAAAATGAAGAAGGTGAAAAGGCACTACCCTGGAAGTTATTTCAGCTGCAGAGGGAGTGGCTTGCAACAATATGAAGAGGTGCAACAGCAATGACTGACTGCTTCTGTCACTGCCCCTCCAGGATTAGAAGCAGAAATCGGTGATCAAAACACTGACGGATGACATTTGGAGAACAGTGTCCTTATTACTCACCTTTGATCTTATCAGATGCATGTATACTGCTCAAGGAATATGTACATAGTTGCCTACCATAGGGGAAGGAGGTGGAGGGTGGGTGGCATTTTCCAAGCTAAAACTAAAATTGGCCAAAATTAGCCACAATTTACTGTCCAAGCCTCCTTCTGGACATTGAATGTCTTCAATAGATTCCAAAGTTCAAGAATAGTCACATCAGACAATCCTGCCAGTGTAATTGTTGTCTGAGTTGAGAGATGGATTCCTGATATATCCTACTCCACATTTTCCCAGAATTCTCTAAGCTCTTATTTTTGTCTTTATTTGTTCATTTTCTCAGCTTTTTCTTATTCATTATATCTACAATTCTTTGTCAAATTATTTGTTATTATTATTATTATTAGTCTTTTTTAGAATAAAAATCCATAAACAAAAAATTATTACAAAAAAAAAAGTTGTTCCAAGATCGCAGCTTGGTCACCTCAGTCATTCTCCACACAAACATTGAGAGGTATTTTTAATTTTATTGAAACCGGTGAGTAGACCTGTATCTCCAAATAATGATTTATAATATTTGTTAATGTTCATCTTCATTAATTATCGATTGTTCATTTAATATTGATGATTTGTTCTATCCAATGCTATCTTTTTTTGCCCTGCAGACTCTCTTCCAGGGAACTCTATGATCTGTAGAACAGCTGTGGCTACAGGACTCCTATTCACTTTTTTCTGGAATTAGTGCCACTGTTTATTGATTATCCATGGCTTTCTCTTTATTTTCACATCGTTTTACATGTAATAACATAACATGAATCTCAAAAGCATCATGCTAAGTGAATCAACCCAGATACAAAAGACTAAATACCTTATTATTTAATTTATACGACATTTAAAGAATGGCAAAACTATACAAAGGCCAGAGAACAGATTGATATTTGATACTGTCTGGGAGATGGAAGGTGATTAACTGTAAAGAGGCGTAGTGAAAATATTTGAGATGATGAGATGTTTTATGTTTTGAATTTGGTTATGGTTATACAACTGTACACATATGTCAATATTCATTGAGTGATATCATTTAAAAGGATGAATTATTTTATGTTATTAATATTTCAATTTCAAATAATTGTTTTTTAAAAAAATTCTGTTATTGTCAGTTTTGATATTATTACAAATATCTCCAAATTTTAAATATCTTGAATAGATATTTATTTTGTCTCCTGTAAAGTTTGAGTTGGTATAATGTTTCTCTTTAACAAAGGCAGCAAAGGCAGTCACACCTGCTACCCTCAACCTCGGAGGGTTGAATATGACTACTCTAGCTTATGCCCAAATTCAATGAGTAGCAAAAAGGAGGAAAAAAACTAAATCTATTTATTTTAGGAACCATACCCATTTATTTTAGGCACCTATCAGAATTGTATTTGACATTTCCTATTGACATGATGTGTAAATAAACAAAGATAACCCAAAGGAGAACAAAACACAAGCTATATATTTAGAGTTTGCAAGGGTGTCAGCCACTGATGCCTGCATTTGACACAGAGCCAAAGGCAGGTAGATGAGGAGAAAACTTTATAGTAAAAAAAAAAAACTGGAGAGGATTCAGATATAATCTGTTTGTATATTTTTTGCTATAGGAAAGTTGGAGCCAGGCTAACTAGAAGTGAGTGTCTTATGTGATTTGTTTGGTTGGAGCCAGGCTAACTAGAATTGAGTGTCTCATGTGATTTATTTGAAAACCATATTTGGTTTTCTTTGATTGGCCCTGAGTTGGATTCAGGGGCAAAATTATGCAAGCAAACAATTGATGACCCAGTCCTGATAGTTCTCAGACAATTGCTCCAGATTTTGTGGTTCAGCTTCTCAAATGCAGATTTGGTGCTTCAGGGTTCTATTGTCATATATTGGCGGTCCATTTTATAGTCAGTCTAATAAGCAATTGGTCACATAGCAATACTTTCATAAAACAGAGACTAGGAAATGTGTTTTGTTTTTCTGGTTGGGTATCGTCAAGCAAAATGTATATTTTTATACAAAATGTGAACCCCCACTTCATAACAGCCAAACATTTGTGTATATATTTGTTCCCATGCATAGAATACACTCAATCATACCCTAAGAGATATCATCCAATGTACAAAAAGATAATTACTTACAATCTAAAGTTTTGGATCTCTGAGTTATATACTGTTCCTTGTATGTCTGTATATAATTCCCTCTTGATGAGGATGTTCATAAATTAAATACATATTCAATATAGAGTAGTTGAGTAGTAGCAGAATAATTGCAATTCAATTTCCCATCAAGGAGAATGAGAAACATGTCATTGTCACCATTGAATAAAATGATCAAATCCTGTAATGAAGAAATTGCTAAGAGTCTCCTACTCCAGAAGTAGAATATTTTCTAAGTTCCTTGGAGAGCCCACCTTGATACCATTGATTATGCTTTCTGAGTGCTATGTAGTCAACCTTAGCCTAGTGCAAAGTTTTTCCTTTTACATTATCTTGTCTGGCCCATCTGAAGGAGGCATTAAAAGAATATAACCTTCTTGGAATCAGATTTCCCAACTTGCAGTCTACTAGTCAGTTTGGGGATCTCTCTGAGGTTATTTCAGTGGTCTAACAACCATAGGATTGCTCAAGCAAACTAGTATTTGGGGCAATGTAATCTCTTCAAAACTTTAGTACGTTTCTGTCTATTGGATTCCAAATAATTCTGGGGCAATGACATTTAGAAATAGTTTCTAAGCCTAAAATGTCTAGTCTGTTATATACTTGTCTTGTGCTCTGTCCATCAGAGTCTCTCTGAACTTAATCACACATAACTTGGGGCCATCTGAAACAATAGGTTTCAGTGAAGAGAAAAAGACATTCTTTTCATCTACCCTGCTTGGCTGGCTGTCATTATCTGGTAGAAAACAATTACTGGGAGATGTTTCAAAAAGGCTTAAGGGTGCAATCTTATTTTTTGAGAGCCATCTCTTATAACAGCTTTATTTTAGGGATAGGTTTTTTCCCATTTTTATAGAGTTCAGTCATCTTGAAGTTCAACCTATAGCCAAAGAGCATCCCTAACAGAGGTGTTTGCAGAAAAAACTTACCTAATGCCTACATTTAAATTAAATTCATCCTGTTTTATAAGACTTTTATAAAAGCAGAGAAAATAGTAGCCATATGCATTAAATTCTTATTTAAAAATTATTAATTTACTTTTGTAAAAACAGAGATAATAGTAGCCATATGCATTAAAACTCTCATTTAAAAAAGTTATTTCCTCTAGAATTTTAAGCTCTATTGGTATATAGTTTACCTTAGAAGGTATTGTATGCTCTACAGAAACCACCAGAATTCTAGACTGTGTTATTTAGTCCTTGCTGTCCAGTATTTCACTGCTAAGCCATGTCACATATTTAAATATTTAAGATTTTGCTAGGTCATACCACACTTCTAGATATTAAATTCTGTGTAGGATAAGACAGCATTTCAATTGATATAGAAGAAACACAAAATTAACAATGATGTAAAAATGTTCATTTATATGATTGTCACATATAGTTGAAGCTTGTAGATTGAATTTTTATGTTGAAACTTGACATGGTCCTAGGCTCCCTGTAGCTTGTTGCTTTTTTCTATTCTCAATTTGTGGCTTCCATTTCATATACATGATGACTGTTGCAGTGTCTGCTACCATTCCAACCATTAAGCATAAAGGAAAGTCAAGCAGTGACCATTCAAAGGCATAATCACAAGTTGTATATCGTCTAGATCTTGCTTATATGTTGATACTTGGCTGGAAGAAAATCTAGGAGATATATTTATTCTGGCATAGAAGTTTACTGCATGTGATTCAAACTATTAAAGAAAGTTTATGAGACAAAAGGAAAATAATACTAGATGAAGACTAAGATACACATAAAGGAATTATGAGCAGTAGAAATGATAAATATGTGGGTAAAAACTTTTTAAAAAATATCTAATTTATTTAAAAGATAATTGAATGTTTCAAACCAAAAATAATAACAATGATACACTGTGAGGTATAAGATGCATTTAGAAATAAAATCTATAAAAATAATATCCCAAGACAGAAAAAAGGAGTTAAAAAAGTGTATTTTCATAAAGCCTTTTCCACATATATATAGAATTATATGATACTATTTAATTATAGACAGTAATAAGTTAAAGATGCATATACAATCCCTACAGCAATCCAAAATAGAGATAAATATGTAAAATGGATAACCTAATCAGCTATTATAAAAATAATCAAATAATAGAAAAAGCAGGAAAATGAAGAAACATTGGATACCTTTCCCATTTTTATAAATTTTATTGGAGAAAAGTTCCCACCCAGTGTAATAAATGATATAAAATGGATAACATAATCAGCTATTATAGAAATAATTAACTAATACAGAAAGCAGGCAAATGAAGATATATTGGATACCTTTCCAATTTTTATGAATTTTTATTCAAGAAAAGTCCTCACCCAGTGCTATAAAGGGTAGTTAAGACTCCAGTAGAAAAGCTACTGTTTCAACTGACTTGAATAACCAGAGTATGTAAATCCAGATAACTGCCACAACTGGAAAAGGAGGAGAAAAATTTCTTTAGAAACACAGCAAGAGAGGGCCACTTCTTTCTTACCTATAAACTAGATCTAAATGTTGGTCAGGTCTGCAAAATTCAAATTCCCAGAGAATACTCCAAGTAACACAGCTAAGGCTAAAAGAACAGAAAAGATTTCTACTGCTTTCCAACACAGGAGAGACAGATATCTTATTTCAAGTACTGACAAGTTATCTTCCTATTAAAACAAACAACATTAAAAAAGTAGAAACAGGTCACCTGAGAAGAGCAAAACAGAATCCAGTCTCTACGATATATCATTTATAATGCCTAGGAAAAATCTAAAATTATTAGATATGTAGGGAAAAATGTGACCCTATCTTAGTCCATTTGTGTTGCTATAGCAAAAGACCATCAACTGGGTAGCTTATAAACAAATAAGATCTTTCTCACAGATCTAAAGGCTAGGAAGTCCAATGTCATCATACCAGCAGAATCAATATCTGGTGAAGGCCTGCCTTCTGGTTCAGAGCTAGAATTTTTTTCTGTGACTTCACAGGGTGAAGGAGCAAGAAATCTCTCTGAGGTCTCCTTTATAAGGAGAGCAATTCTATTCTTTAAGGCTCCATCCTCATGACCTAATCACATGCCAAGGTCCCACTTCCTAATACTATCACCTTGGGGTTAGAATTACAACATATGAGTTTTGGGAAACATAAATATCTAGAACATAGCAGACCTACGTTGCCAAAAAATAGGGGCAATCAACTGTGATATACATTGAGATGAACTAAATATTGGCTTAACAGAAAATATTATAAAGCAGCCACTATAGTAATGATAAATGACATAAATGAAAACATGTTCATAATAAATGAAAATATATAATTTAGCCAAAATAAGATTTTTTTAAGCCAAAAGCAAATTATATTTAAAAAATCAGATTTCTAAAATTAAAAACAAATACTGAATGAACTGATCATCATGATAAACATGATAGAACAAAGAGTCAGCAAATGTAAAGACAAATTAATAGAAATATCTGATTTAAAGAGCATAGAGGGAACATTAGGGAGAAAAATGATAAATCTTTGTGATCTGTGGGACTATATCAAGAGGTTTATCATTTTAAGGATTTAAGAGGTTTATCATATCAATTTAAGAGCAATGTACTTGATATCATAGAGAAAGAGAAAAGATATTTGTGGAATAATAACATATTTGATGACTTTTTTTTGGAAGACTTAAAAAGGCAAAAATTTCCAAATGTGCTAAAAGATATTAATTGATAGACATAATAAGTTTAGAGAACCCCAAGCACATATAGTATAACTGAACAATTAGTGTACATTTAAAAAATCTTACAAGCAGCTAGAAAAATATGACATTGAATAAAGAAAACAGCATTATGAATTATTACTGACTTCCTTTTAGAAAAGTTATGAACCAGAAAACGGTGAAAGTCAAATAGCAATATGGTAGGTATAATAGAAATCATATAACAAATCACACAAAATATAAAGGTACCAAACAATCCAATTAAAATGAGAGCTTACCAGGATGTATTAAAAAAGCAAGACACAATTATATGCTGATCATAAAAATTCACTTTATAGTTAAAATTAAAAATTTGGATGCACTATGCAAACACCGCTTATGGAAAGCGAATGTCTCCACATTAATATCCGACAAAATACGCATTAAGACAGTGAGTGCTGCCACTCACTGTCTTAAAGTAGTGCTTCATAATTTAAAAATAGTAAATTTGTTTAAAAGATATGACAATGCCAATGAAGATAAAACCAATAAAGATATTCAGAGTCTGTGATGCAGAAACACAAATATATTTAGAGATTCTTAACATCTATTTCTCAGTAATTGATATAATAGACAAAAATAAAGACATAACTGATTTAAACAACTTCATAACCTAACAGATATTTATAAAAACTATACTCAAAAAGGATAAGATCAAGGTTTTTTTTTTTTTTGAGGTGGAATTTTGCTCTGTCATCCAGGCTGAATTATGGTGGTGCAATAGATAAACATTTTTTTCAAGCATACATGGATCATTTAATGAGATGGAACATATGTTGAGTGATTCTTTTAAAAGTCTCAGGAAATATCAAAGATTTGAAATTATACAGAGTTTGGTTTCTCATTACCAGGGATTTAAATAGAAACCAATAACAAAAACATATCTGGAAAAATCAAGAACAATTTGAAAAATAAGAAACACACTTTTACATAACTAACTAATCAAAGAGGAAATCAGAAGGATATTTAGAAAATATTTCAAACTGAAAAAGATTTTTAAATGTCTTATTAAAATGTGTGGGGTATAAATTCCTTCCATATGCTTAGAAAACTATAAATCTTGAGTGCTTGTATTAGAAAAGAAGAAAGGTTTAAAACACATACCTTAAATATTCACCCAAAATTTTAGAAAAGAAAGTTATATCCAAAAAAATAGAGAAAATGTATCAAACCAAAATTTTGCTCTTTGGAAAGACAAAAAGGAAAAGCCACTAGACAATCTGATGAGGAAAAAAGAAAGAAAAAACACAAATTGACAATGTCTGTAATACAACGGGGCACATTGTAGTTGATCCTATTTATACATCCAGATATCTCTAAATTAGGAATCAGCATACTAAGTTCTCAAAACCAAGTATTGCCTGCAGCCTGCTTTTGTGAAAAAAAAAAATTGTACTGGAACATAGCCGCATCCATTTATTTTTGTGTTCTCTATGGCTACTTTCACATTACAACAGATTTGAAGAGTTATGTCAGAGACCACACTAACTGAGAAGCCTAAAATATTTCCAATCTGACCTCTTACAGAAGAAAAGTTTGCTAGCCTCTACTACAAGTATTACAACAATAAGAAGAAAAAAGTATCAATAAGTCTTAGTCAAATTTGACATTCTTGATGAAATGTGCAAAGGCTTTAAATAATATAAACTAACAGTATAACTGAAGAAACATAAAACCAGAATAACACTATGACTGTTAAATAAATTAAATTAATAAATAAAAATCTTCCAATAAAGCAAAATCCTGGGCTAATTACCTTCATTGGTAAATTTTATAAAATATTTCAAGAAAAAATAACACTTTTACACAAAATTTTCCAAAAAATTAGTGGAAAATACCTAAAACTCATTTTAGGAATTCATCATTATAGATCAAATTATGTCAAAGCTTTAAAAATACAGATGAGTACCCCTGAAACATAATGCAACAATTTTTTACAGAAGTTTAACAATCAAACCTAGCAACATAAAAAAGATTTTATTCCAGGAATGAAATGTTGGTTTAGCATTCAAAATCAATTAAGGTATTTTCTCCACATTGCTATAATTTAAAATATCTATAGTCATCTCAAGAAGTGCAGAAAAATCTTTTGACAAAATTAAAAATTTATTCATTATAAATATTTTCAGAAAAATATAAATAGCTGTATAAAGGCTATCTATAAAAATTCTACAGTAAGGATCATACATAATGGTAGAAAATTGATTATTCCTTCCTAATTTTTGAAGAAAGAAAATATATTTGCCTTCAGTACTTCCAATTAACATTCTACTAGAGACCCTAGCTAATACATTTAAGCAAGAAAAAAACATTTAAAAATATACTGATCAGAAATAAAGGAGTATAATGCATTTGTTTACAAATGACTATTTATGTAGAAAATCCTAAGAAAGATGTTAAAAACTTAGGAACAAATATGGAAATGTAATACAGCCTCCAATACAAAGTCAATATATAGTAGGAATAAACCTTTGAAAAATAAAATTTTAAAAATACAATTTTATACAACATTAAATAGATACGGATAACTTCTATGTCACTAGTAACTTAAACCTGAAACAAATATTTACAGCTAAATCTGTTTATTTTGGAACTGACAGTGTAACTAAGATTTCCACTTACTAATTTCCATGTGCAATACAATGTTTATTAAATTTATGTAGGAAAAATGTGTTGATTGGAAGGTTATATTTTATACTTATAAAATTCACTAAATTCCACAGTAACCATAGCAATTGTTTGTCAATTAAACCAAGAACTGGTTTTACATTTAGGGGGACAAGCATTTTTTTCCCCAATGATTATAAATGATAATAATAATGAAACTCACGTTTTTATTATTGTTTTAATATATTCCATATTAATGAGCTCTAGTGTGATTCCTGGAGCAGCAGCTGTAGCATTATTTGTCATTTTGTTGAAATGCAACTTCTTGGGCCCTATATCAGATGCTCATAAATGTTTGAGAATGACTGCTCCTTAGATAATGATAACATATTAACTGCACAAGCATTGACAGCTCATACAACTTCACTCTTGGTATTTGACTGCCCCTTATATTCTCCCTCAAATCTGTTTCTCCTACAGTCTTCCTCTTTCACTTAATGGCAGCACTATTATTCCTGTTGCCTTCTCTCCCTCTTATAAATATATATGCAGGTTGACACAGAATTGGTGCTTATTAAATATTTCTGAATGAATGAAAGAATACTGAGACCCAAGGTGATTATGTCACCTGCTCAATTTTGCAAGTGTATTAGTAACTTTTCATATTCTTAATATTATTGTTCAAATAAATGAGCTTCAATAGCTAATATTTAAGTGCCTACTGTGAATCAGGCACTGCTCTAAGATCTTTGTATGTATATTTGGGTTTTAAACTTGAAAGAACTTGATGTGAGAGGTACTATTATTATACCTGCTTTATAAACAAGGACAATTGATATATAGAAAATTTATAAATTGACTAAGAAAAAGAAGCAAAGAATTATGGAGCCAGAAATTCATTACAGGTCATTTGATTATAGAGTCTATGTATTAATACTTAACTGTTTTATTTATGTATTGTTTCATAACAAATAACCCCAAAACTTAAGAACTTATTCAACAAGCATTTGTTATATCACAATTTCTCTGAATTAAGAATCCAGGCACTATTTAGCTGCGCACCTGTGATTCAGAATTCTCATAAAGCTACAATTAAGGTCTTTGCCAGGGTTGTGATTATTTAAAGGCTCCACTGGGGGTAGAATTCTCTTATAAGGTCACTTGTTTGGCTGTTGGCTGCCCTCTGGTTGTTACTGGCAGTTAGCCAGAAAGATAAGCTTTTTGGCACATGTGCCTCTCTGTAGGGCTGTTTATAGCATGTATTTTAATTTAGGATCCTTAAGATAGAGAGTATTCTTTCAACGATTGGCAAGACACAGATGAAAATAAAAATTTTATTACTTAGAGGTCTTGAGATTTATACTGCATGCTGGAGGCCACTCAAAGAGATCAGGAAGTGTGCAGACAGAGAGAGAGAGAGAGAGAGAGAGCCCTATCAGCCAATGCCTTTATTGGATCCAGGACCTTATCTAAATAGGTTACCCACAGGGAGTTCTAACTGGTGGGTTTAAAGCAAGCAAACATCAGTTTTAGAGTTCCAACGTAGTGCTGTGACTGAGAGGTAGTCACTGTGACATATCTGTACAGTCCCTGTGAGGTCTGAGGGTCAGTGGGGTCAGTCAGGTAGGCTATATCTAGCTGTCCCATAGGGAAGTAGAAGTGGTCACCAGGAAGCAGTTGTATCAGGCAAACATGTGGACTAATCACATTTGGGAACTGAGGGGGGATGTGGTTAAAGAACTGGAAACTGTGTCAGGTGTGACTAAGTCCTGCTTCTAGTATGAGAAAGTTAGATTTATATTCAGAATGGATGCTGGGCCAAAATAAAATTATGAGAATTCACTAAAACATACTTTCCTGTTTTCCTTAGAATCAGGGCTTTGACAGAGAAAGAGTGAGAGACAGATGAACAGAGAGAGAGAAAGGGAGAGAAAAAGAAAAAAAGAGAGAGAGAGTAAAATAGGGCCTAGTAGAGAAAAAGTCACAATCACTTTATAATCAGTCTTGAAAGTAACATCTCTTTTTTCATATTGTATTCATTTGAAGTGAGTTACGTGGTCTAGTCCATGCTCAAGAGGAAGGGATTCCACAATGACAAGATTTGGGGATTGGTTGGGGGCCATTTAGAAGCTGTATATCATAGTAACATCCTTTCTGGATGGACAGATGAATGAACGAATTAATATTAAGTTACAGCAAGACTAGTGAAACAATGTCATGCTTACCATGCACTCTTACAATAATGGTTACATTTGAGTCATAAGTGTATATAAATCTTTAATCCTGAATTTTTTATAAAATTGCAGGGTGTACTTTTTGTTGGTCTGTAGCAAAAAACAAAGCTCATTACATTATTATCTTTTAGCTCTTAAGGCCTTTGTGGTAATCTAAGCATCTACTTGTGAATGCGTTTTGTGTGTCAGTGGTCATTATTTATAATTGACTGAGAAAGTCTGCTAACTATAAATCTGGTCCATTTATGGGACTTCATGGCAACAGGTCTAAGAGTGAAATAACTTTTATCCAAAATGTTTTGTTTTATTGGTTCTAAATTTACCTACCATTTATTTGATTCAGTGACCTCTTGTTTTCAAATGATGAGGCAATCAATTAACGTTTAGTATTTTTGTTAGTTACCAGGTAGGTCCAGCAATTAAACCCAATTGTAGAGTGATTTAATCTCAATGGGAGGAATGCTTTTTGCTGTTTCTCTCAGCCAGTAATCTCCACTCTCAATCCTACACCCAGGGTGCTAAAAGGTTTTTAGCCACCTAATGGTTAGGTGCATTTGAGCAAAAATATTTCCATATTTATATTCTTAGGCAGCAGTCCCCAACCCCTGGGCCGGGGACCTGTACCAGTCCATGGCCTGTCAGGAACGGGGCTGCAAAGCCGGAGGTGAGCAGTGGGGAGCAAGCATTACTGCCTGAGCTCTGTCTCCTCTTAGATCAGTGGTGGTATCGGATTCTCACAGAAGCCTAAACCCTATTGTGAACCATGCATGTGAGGTATCTAGGTTGGGTGCTCCTTTCATCCCCAAACTGTACTCCGTGCCCCATCTGTGGAAAAATTGTCTTCCACAAAACTGGTCCCTGGTGCCGAAAAGGCTGTGGACCACTGTTCTTAGGTATCTGAATGATGAAAATCCAATTGTGACCACTGGAGCAGTGAAAAATATCTTCATTATTATCTTAATAAGGTCCTGTTCTAATATATAACTGCATCACTAATGTGAAAGATAAGGGAATGAAATCTGCAGTGTATGTGCCACTAAATAAATTGTAGAGACTCAAAAAAATATTACTTAACCTCACTTTTCTTAAAAGCAGTTGATACAAATTAAGGCCTGTGGGATCAAAATTAAAAAAAAACACAAGTTATTTTGTATTAGATTGGTGCAGAGTAATTGCAGTTTAATTAGAAGTATGTAGAAAACACTTAGAAGTGTAAGTGTTTAAAATATAAAATAGATAAGAATTAATCCACTTGTGCACAGACAGATTGTTGTTATATGAGGACAATCATGGGAAATGCTTCAAATGTGGGATGAAAGGATTAAGCTGTGAGGCCAATCCCATGCCTGGTGAAGGAGTTTTGAAAATACGAAGTAAACTGAAGTGTGTTTCTTCCATTAGTCCTTGGTGATAGCTTACTTACAAATGATACTAATAAAAATAATATAATTTGCCTCAAATATCACTTTTAAATATTAAATGCTATGTAATGGAGTTTTATAGGAAAAGGTATATTTGATAGCTACATTGTGATTCAAGTTTAAAGGTAGTATTATTTTCTGGCATAACATGTCACAGAAATAATACGATCACTTTCTGAAAAATGAAACGAATACAGATATATGTGTTATGGTCTGTCCCCCATAACACATTTGTGCCCCCCGCCACCAAATTCATATTCTGAAATTTGAACCCCCAGTGTGATGATAGTAGGAGGTGAAGACTTTGGGTGGATATTAGGTCATAAGGGTCAAGTCCTCATGACTGTGATTAGTGCCCCTGTAAAAGAGAACACAGAGAATTAACTAGACCCTTTCACCATGTAAGTGTGCAGTATGAAGATATCATCTATGAGAAATGGGTGCTCCCAGATACTGAATCTGCCAGTGCCTCAATCTTTGACTTCTCAGCCTCCAGAACTGTAAGAAATAAATATGTGTTGCTTATAAACATCCAGTATATGCCATTTTTGTTATAGCAGCCCAACTGGACTAAGACAGTGTGTAAAGAATTACAAAGAAAGGTCCATTCCATTTGGACATGGACTGTAATGAACAACTTATAAAAAGGAAAACCAGAGCATTTTAATAATGAATTAGTAAGCGTTTAATGAGTTAGTAAGATTAGTCCTAAACTGAGAGAGTTCTGAGTAGAAATGTAGAGCCATTTTCTGATGTAAGAAGTTGTTCTGTGATTAGAAAATTATAGTCAGTTGGTTTTAAGAAAAGATTTGAGGTGAAAAATTAAATTATTAATTTATGTGTGTGTAACAGAACTTTCTCTCAACTCATATAACACAGAAAGGCAAGCTCCTGACTCCTTTCCTCAGATACTGTAATAGAATCAAAAATAAAAAACAAGGTAAAAGTCTTTTGTAAAGTCAGGCATATTGAAGTCATCCTATGTGCCCTGAACACTTCAGTCGGTAGAAGATTTGTGGGAAAATAATGACTCAAGGAAAGAAGAATGCCCTTATTTGGAAAAGGCAGAGAGGTCCATGAGAATTCAGGAAAAAAGTACACAGAGGATCTTCACTCTTTTCACCAGCAACGGTTCTGAAAGATAGAAAGATGTCAGAAGGAATAGGTGTTTTGTGTGCATAAGGAGGTATAGAAATTTAAGAACCTGCCTCAAGAAAGATTCAGTGAAGAGATGCAATGTTTTGTATTTTTAGAAGTAGGGGCTTGAGTTTGAGCAAAGAGAATATTCGGCACAAACGTGGTAAACCAGGAAAGAGAAGACTGTGTTAACTATCTACTACGGCATAGCTTATTATCACAAATCTTTGTATCTTAAAGAAGCAAGCATTTATTATCTCAATTTCTGAGGATCAGGAATTTAGGCATGGCTTATGGGCACCTTTGGCTCAAGGGCTCTCCTGAATTTGCCGTGCAGTTGCCAGTTGGGGTTGCGATCTTATCTGAAGATTGATTTCAAAGGAGGTGGTGGAGGGACCTTCTTCTAAACTCACTCCTGTGCTTTTTGGTGGACCACAACACCACGCTGTGGATTACTCCACAAGACTCTGCCTCACATCATGAAAGCTGACTATCTGCAGAGTGAGCCATTCAAGAGACCATCTGAGACTGCCTCACATCATGAAAGCTGGCTATCTGCAGAGTGAGCCATTCAAGAGACCATCTGAGAGAGAATACCCAAGATGTAAATCACAGTCTTTTCATAGCCTATAATTTTGAAAGTGAAATAGTTTCTCAGAATTATTTGGAAGCCAGTCCACATCACACTTAAGGTAAAGATGGGATGACCTAAGGCTGTGACTGCTAGGAGGTGGGAATTATTAGGGGTCATCTCAGAGGGTGCCTACCACAGGGTAGTTTCAGATACTTTACCAGCAAAAACAACCAGTATGTAATTTTCCACTTGTTCAAAGGGATGGAAGATTGAAGACCCAGGTAATTTAAAGATAAAAGCAATGATTTTTTGAACTTTGTGCTTTTGAGATTAGCATTCATAATGTTACAAAAAGAGGAATAAGTGTCAATGGCTCTGTAAGTGAGGTCTCTACTATTTTCAATAGTTTTGACAAACTTAATGGCACAAACAAAAAATAGTGAATCAGGAGAAATGTGAAGCCATAAACATCCCACTCTCAAGAGGGAAAGGGATGAGGTCCTGAGATAATATAACAATATTAAGATCTTATTTGATTTTTTCATTCTCTCTCTCTTTCTCTCTCATGTGTAAAGTAAGTAGAGTTTTCCAGAGACTACATAATGTATATCACAACATACCGAAAGCAGAAGTAGATCTAATAAATCAGTATGTCTTATATTAAGTCAGGCATTAAATAAATTATAAAAATATAAAACAATGCCATTCTTTGTATCTGTAATGAGTATTGCCAGTGAACAGGATAAATTTTTTCAAATATAATATTCAGCATAAAATAAAAGATAACTTAGCACAGAAGGAGGCAAAACAAAATGAATGAAAACAAGGAAAAAGAGCAAAATAACAGAAAAGACCAGCTAGTGATTGATAGAGACAGGAGGCACACAAATCCCATGAGTTCCCCATGAAATCTAACCTTCCAGCTGGAAACTGCTGGGTAAATCTTTGGATTGGATTGAGGACCCACCTTCCTGTTTGGTATGCTATCCTCTGATTGATCCCCATTTTTCACCTATTTTACCTTTTTTTTTTTTTTTTCAGATAGAGACTCGCTGTGTGGCCCAGGTTGGAGTGCGGTGGTGGGACCTTGGCTCACTGCAACCTCCACTTCCCGGGTTCAAGCAATTCTCATGCCTCAGCCTCCCGAGTAGCTGGGATTACAGGCACGTGCCAACATGCCTAGCTAATTTTTTGTATTTTTAGTAGAGACGAGGCTTCACCGTGTTTGCCAGGGTGGCCTCGAACACCTGACCTCAGGTGATCCACTATCCTCGGCCTCTCAAAATGCTGGGATTACAGGCATGAGCCACTGCACCCAGCCGCCTAATTGGTTTTCTATGCTGTCATGCCCACCTTTGAGTGTTGTCTTTGCTTTAACCTTTTTTGCATACTCACAAACCGATCAGCACACACTCCCTATTCAGCCCATAAAAAACCCTGGGCTCAGCCATACTGGGGAACTTTCCTGTCTTTGGGTAGGAGAACCAACCCCACATCCTCTCTTTTTTGCTGAGAGCTTTCCTTTCACTTAATAAATTCTACTCCACTCACTCTTTGATGTCCACTTGTCTAATTCTTCCTGGTTGTGAGACAAGAATCTGAACTAGCTGAGCTAAGGAACAAACATTGTGCATCACTAGTAGAATTATCCCAGGCAGTAGAATTATTCTGAAGATAAAAAACAAAATATAAACATTTTATTAAATAATTGGAATGCTTGAAATTGGCATTTCAGATGTGACAAGGAAACAATATAAAAAACACAAAAGATAGATTTGAGAACGGTTGATAAGGAAATTAATGATCCAGCAGGTATGTTAGAATAAAATATGTAGACTCAAACATAGTAAAGAAAAGGATAGAAAATATTGTAGAGTGCAAAGGTTAATGAAAAGTCTTACATATAATTACGGGCTCAAGAAAGTAGAGCAAGAACAAGGAAGATATGCTTCTAAATGAATTAAATTATTAATTGAAAAGGAAAAATGAATCCAAAGCAGAAAAACACAGAAAGCAACTCAAAACCTGATGACACAGAGAAGAATTGCAGAAACACAGAGTAAAAGAGAAAAATATCATGGACAGGGGAAAAACATGTTTCCTTTAAAAGAACACCTTTAGACTCTTAACTTGCTAAATGAAACAATGTAAGTGAAAAGACAATAGAATTATAACTTTTATGCACTAAAAGAAAATAATTTCTAATCTTCAATCCCATATACAGTTAGAACTTCACAAGTGAAGATAATACAAAAACCTTTTTAGATCACTGAAAACTGAAATAATTCACGAAGACAGAACCCACACTCATGGTTACCTTTGAAACAAAAATAAAATGGTATTAAGTGGTAGTTTATAGATTCAAGAAGTAATAAGAAACACAAAGTTGTATTCCAGTGGGTAAATTTAAATGAATACTTACAATGTAGCATAATAATAGCAATAACAATGTTTTTGGTAGTCATAGCATATACTAAAATATATTATAAAAATAGCATGGAAGTTGGAAGGGAGAAATAAATGGAGTTACAGTTTTAGAAGGTCTTCATTTTGCTCTAAATTGAGGCAAATACTAATTCATGTTGTAGTTTAATACATCATGAATGCATGTTGTAAATGTTAGGATACTCTAAATGCCAACAGAAAATAGAAACTTTCTGCCAGCAGAGGAAAAAAATGGAATAAAGGAATATGATTATGAAATCAATAGAAAATGCATAGTGAAATGGTAAATTTAAGTGAAGTATAATTTAAATATATTCATAGGATGTGGACTTTTTTGTAAACTGCATGTAGTTATTTTATTTAGTTTTGATTACTGCTGTTCTTTTTTTTTTTTCTTTTTTTTTTTGTGATCCTCACTACAACTCTATGAAGCATCGTTTTCTTTTTTTTTTTTAAATCAGATAGTTCTGTTTATTTCACAACTTTAGACATAACAGATTTCAATAAAGCCTTTTCCTAATTTTTTTTTTTTTTATTATACTTCAGGGTTTTAGGGTACATGTGCACAATGTGCAGGTTTGTTACATATGTATCCATGTGCCATGTTGATTTCCTGCACCCATTAACTCGTCATTTAGCATTAGGTGTATCTCCTAATGCTGTCCCTCCCCCCTCCCCCCACCCCACAACAGTCCCCGGAGTGTGATGTTCCCCTTCCTGTGTCCATGAGTTCTCATTGTTCAATTCCCACCTATGAGTGAGAACATGCGGTGTTTGGTTTTTTGTCCTTGCGATAGTTTACTGAGAATGATGTTTTCCAGTTTCATCCATGTCCCTACAAAGGACATGAACTCATCATTTTTTATGGCTGCATAGTATTCCATGGTGTATATGTGCCACATTTTCTTAATCCAGTCTATCGTTGTTGGACATTTGGGTTGGTTCCAACTCTTTGCTATTGTGAATAGTGCCTCAATAAACATACGTGTGCATGTGTCTTTATAGCAGCATGATTTATAGTCCTTTGGGTATATACCCAGTAATGGGATGGCTGGGTCAAACGGTATTTCTAGTTCTAGATCCCTGAGGAATCGCCACACTGACTTCCACAATGGTTGAACTAGTTTACAGTCCCACCAACAGTGTAAAAGTGTTCCTATTTCTCCACATCCTCTCCAGCACCTGTTGTTTCCTGATTTTTTAATGATGGCCATTCTAACTGGTGTGAGATGGTATCTCACTGTGGTTTTGATTTGCATTTCTCTGATGGCCAGTGATGATGAGCATTTCTTCATGTGTTTTTTGGCTGCATAAATGTCTTCTTTTGAGAAGTGTCTGTTCATGTCCTCTGCCCACTTTTTGATGGGGTTGTTTGTTTTTTTCTTGTAAATTTGTTTGAGTTCATTGTAGATTCTGGATATTAGCCCTTTGTCAGATGAGTAGGTTGCAAAAATTTTCTCCCATTCTGTAGGTTGCCTGTTCACTCTGATGATAGTTTCTTTTGCTGTGCAGAAGCTCTTTAGTTTAATGAGATTCCATTTGTCGATTTTGGCTTTTGTTGCCATTGCTTTTGGTGTTTTAGACATGAAGTCCTTGCCCACGCCTATGTCCTGAATGGTATTGCCTAGGTTTTCTTGTAGGATTTTAATGGTTTTAGGTCTAACATATAAGTCTTTAATCCATCTTGAATTAATTTTTGTATAAGGTGTAAGGAAGGGATCCAGTTTCAGCTTTCTACATATGGCTAGCCAGTTTTCCCAGCACCATTTATTAAATAGGGAATCCTTTCCCCATTTCTTGTTTTTGTCAGGTTTGTCAAAGATCAGATAGTTGTAGCTATGCGGCATCATTTCTGAGGGCTCTGTTCTGTTCCATTGATCTATGTCTCTGTTGTGGTACCAGTACCATGCTGTTTTGGTTACTGTAGCCTTGTAGTATAGTTTGAAGTCAGGTAGCATGATGCCTCCAGCTTTGTTCTTTTGGCTTAGGATTGACTTGGCGATGCGGGCTCTTTTTTGGTTCCATATGAACTTTAAAGTAGTTTTTTCCAATTCTGTGAAGAAAGTCATTGGTAGCTTGATGGGGATGGCATTGAATCTATAAATTACCTTGGGCAGTATGGCCATTTTCACGATATTGATTCTTCCAACCCATGAGCATGGAATGTTCTTCCATTTGTTTGTATCCTCTTTTATTTCATTGAGCAGTGGTTTGTAGTTCTCCTTGAAGAGGTCCTTCACATCCCTTGTAAGTTGGATTCCTAGGTATTTTATTCTCTTTGAAGCAATTGTGAATGGGAGTTCACTCATGATTTGGCTGTCTGTTTGTCTGTTATTGGTGTACAAGAATGCTTGTGATTTTTGTATATTAATTTTGTATCCTGACACTTTGCTGAAGTTGCTAATCAGCTTAAGGAGATTTTGGGCTGAGACAATGGGATTTTCTAGATATACAATCATGTCATCTGCAAACAGGGACAGTTTGACTTCCTCTTTTCCTAATTGAATACCCTTTATTTCCTTCTCCTGCCTGATTGCTCTGGCCAGAACTTCCAGGACTATGTTGAATAGGAGCGGTGAGAGAGGGCATCCCCGTCTTATGCCAGTTTTCAGAGGGAATGCTTCCAGTTTTTGCCCATTCAGTACGATATTGGCTGTGGGTTTGTCGTAGATAGCTCTTATTATTTTGAGATACGTCCCATCAATACCTAATTTATTGAGAGTTTTTAGCATGAAGAGTTGTTGAATTTTGTCAAAGGCCTTTTCTGCATCTATTGAGATAATCATGTGGTTTTTGTCTTTGGTTCTGTTTATATGCTGGATTACATTTATTGACTTGCGTATGTTGAACCAGCCTTGCATCCCAGGGATGAAGCCCACTTGATCATGGTGGATAAGCTTTTTGATGTGCTACTGGATTCAGTTTGCCAGTATTTTATTGAGGATTTTTGCATCAATGTTCATCAAGGATATTGGTCTGAAATTCTCTTTTTTGGTTATGTCTCTGCCAGGTTTTGGTATCAGGATGATGCTGGCTTCATAAAATGTGTTAGGGAGGATTCCCTCTTTTTCTATCAATTGGGATAGTTTCAGAAGGAATGGTACCAGTTCCTCCTTGTACTTCTGGTAGAATTCAGCTGTGAATCCATCAGGTCCTGGACTCTTTTTGGTTGGTAAGCTATTGATTATTGCCACAATTTCAGAACCTGTTATTGGTCTATTCAGAGATTCGACTTCTTCCTGATTTAGTCTTGGGAGGGTGTATTTGTCGAGGAATTTATCCATTTCTTCTAGATTTTCTAGTTTATTTGCATAGAGGTGTTTGTAGTATTCTCTGATGGTAGATTGTATTTCTGTGGGATCGGTGGTGATATCCCCTTTTTCGTTTTTTATTGCATCTATTTGATTCTTCTCTCTATTCTTCTTTATTAGTCTTGCTAGTGGTCCATCAATTTTGTTGATCTTTTCAAAAAACCAGCTCCTGGATTCATTAATTTTTTGAAGGGTTTTTTGTGTCTCTATTTCCTTCAGTTCTTCTCTGATTTTAGTTATTTCTAGCCTTCTGCTAGCTTTTGAATGTGTTTGCTCTTGCTTTTCTAGTTCTTTTAATTGTGATGTTAGGGTGTCAATTTTGGATCTTTCTTGCTTTCTGTTGTGGGCATTTAGTGCTATAAATTTCCCTCTACACACCGCTTTGAACGTGTCCCAGAGATTCTGGTATGTTGTGTCTTTGTTCTCGTTGGTTTCAAAGAACATCTTTATTTCTGCCTTCATTTCATTATGTACCCAATAGTCATTCAGGAGCAGGTTGTTCAGTTTCCATGTAGTGGAGCGGTTTTGAGTGAGTTTCTTAATCCTGAGTTCTAGTTTGATTGCACTGTGGTCTGAGAGACAGTTTGTTATAATTTCTGTTCTTTTACATTTGCTGAGGAGAGCTTTACTTCCAACTATGTGGTCAATTTTGGAATAGGTGTGGTGTGGTGCTGAAAAAAATGTATATTCTGTTGACTTGCGGTGGAGAGTTCTGTAGATGTCTATTAGGTCCACTTTATGTAGAGCTGAGTTCAATTCCTGGATATCCTTGTTAACTTTCTGTCTCGTTGATCTGTCTAATGCTGACAGTGGGGTGTTAAAATCTCCCATTATTATTGTGTGGGAGTTTAAGTCCCTTTGTAGGTCACTGAGGACTTGCTTTATGAATCTGGGTGCTCCTGTGTTGGGTGCATATATATTTAGGATAGTTAGCTCTTCTTGTTGAATTGATCCCTTTACCATTATGTAATGGCCTTCTTTGTCTCTTTTGATCTTTGTTGGTTTAAAGTCTATTTTATCAGAGACTAGGATTGCAACCCCTGCCTTTTTTTGTTTTCCAGTTGCTTGATAGATCTTCCTCCATCCCTTTATTTTGAGTCTGTGTGTGTCTCTGCACGTGAGATGGGTTTCCTGAATACAGCACACTGATGGGTCCTGACTCCTTATCCAGTTTGCCAGTCTGTGTCTTTTGATTGGAGCATTTAGCCCATTTACATTTAACGTTAATATTGTTATGTGTGAATCTGATCCTGTCATTATGATGTTAGTTGGTTATTTTGCTCATTAGTTGATGCAGTTTCTTCCTAGCCTCGATGGTCTTTACAATTTGGCATGTTTTTGCAGTGGCTGGTACCGGTTGTTCCTTTCCATGTTTAGTGCTTCCTTCAGGAGCTCTTTTAGGGCAGGCCTGGTGGTGACAAAATCACTCAGCGTTTGCTTGTCTGTGAAGTATTTTATTTCACCTTCACTTATGAAGCTTAGTTTGGCGGGATAGGAAATTCTGGGTTGAAAATTCTTTTCTTTAAGAATGTTGAATATCGGCCCCCACTCTCTTCTGGCTTGTAGAGTTTCTGCCGAGAGATCAGCTGTTAGTCTGATGGGCTTCCCTTTGTGGGTAACCCGACCTTTCTCTCTGGCTGCCCTTAACATTTTTTCCTTCATTTCAACTTTGGTGAATCTGACAATTATGTGTCTTGGAGTTGCCCCTCTCGAGGAGTATCTTTGTGGCATTCTCTGTATTTCCTGAATCTGAATGCTGGCCTGCCTTGCTATATTGGGGAAGTTCTCCTGGATAATATCTTGCAGAGTGTTTCCCAACTTGGTTCCATTCTCCCCATCATTTTCAGGTACACCAATCAGACGTAGGTTTGGTCTTTTCACATAGTCCCAAATTTCTTGGAGGCTTTGTTCATTTCTTTTTATTCTTTTTTCTCTAGACTTCCCTTCTCGCTTCATTTCATTCATTTCATCTTCCATCAGCGATACCCTTTCTTCCAGTTGATCGCATCTGCTACTGAGGCTTCTGCAATCTTCATGTAGTTCTCGAAACTTGGCTTTCAGCTCCATCATCTCCTTTAAGCCCTTCTCTCCATTGGTTATTCTAGTTATCCATTCTTCTAATTTTTTTTCAAAGTTTTTAACTTCTTTGCTATTGTTTTGAATTTCCTCCCGTAGCTCAGAGTAGTTTGATCGTCTGAAGCCTTCTTCTCTCAACTCATCAAAGTCATCCTCCATCCAGCTTTGTTCTGTTGCTGGTGAGGAACTGCGTTCCTTTGGAGGAGGAGAGGTGCTCTGTTTTTTAGAGTTTCCAGTTTTTTGCTCTGTTTTTTCCCCATCTTTGTGGTTTTATCTACTTTTGGGCTTTGATGATGGTGATGTACAGATGGGTTTTTGGTGTGGATGTCCTTTCTGTTTGTTAGTTTTCCTTCTACCAGACAGGACCCTCAGCTGCAGATCTGTTGGAGTTTACTAGAGATCCACTCCAGACCCTGTTTGGCTGGGTGTCAGCAGCGGTGGCTGCAGAACAGCGGATTTTCATGAGACCACAAATTCAGCTGTCTGATAGTTCCTCTGAAAGTTTTGTCTCAGAGGACTACCCGGTTGAATGAGGTGTCAGTCTGTCCCTACTGAGGGGGTGCCTCCCAGTTAGGCTGCTCAGGGGTGAGGGACCCACTTTAGGAGGCAGTCTGTCCGTTCTCAGATCTCCAGCTTTGTGCTGGGAGAACCACTACTCTCTTCAAAGCTGTCAGTCAGACAGGGACATTTAAGTCTGTGGAGGTTCTTGCTGAGTTTTTGTTTGTCTGTGCCCTGCCCCCAGAGGTGGAGCCTACAGAGGCAGGCAGGCCTCCTTGAGCTGTGGTGGGCTCCACCCAGTTCGAGCTTCCTGGCTGCTTTGTTTACCTAAGCAAGCCTGGGCAATGGCGGGCGCCCCTCCCCCAGCCTCGCTGCCACCTTGCAGCTTGATCTCAGACTGCTGTGCTAGCAATCAGTGAGACTCCGTGGGCATAGGACCCTCCGAGCCAGGTGCGGGACACAATCTCCTGGTGTGCCGTTTTCCAGGCCCGTTGGAAAAGCGCAGTATTAGGATGGGACTGACCCGATATTCCAGGTGCCGTCTGTTTCCCCTTTCTTTGACTAGGAAAGGGAACTCCCTGACCCCTTGGGCTTCCTGAGTGAGGCAATGCCTTGCCCTGCTTCGGCTCGCACACAGTGCGCTTCACCGACTGTCCTGCACCCACTGTTATGCACTCCCTAGTGAGATGAAACCAGTACCTCAAGCAGAAATGCAGAAATCACCCATCTTCTGTGTCGCTGGGGCTGGGAGCTGGAGACCAGAGCTGTTCCTATTCGGCCATCTTGGCTCCACCCTCCGATTACTGCTGTTCTTATGTTGTTCCTCAAATTATCCAGAATTGTATCTGTTGTATTGGAGGTAATATAAAATAATTATATCAGGGTGGAGAAATCAGAAACTGACAGCAAAAACCACTTTATACATTTGACATAATATTTATAATCATGCATGCTATACTATATAGCATAATTTTAAGTTTAATATTTATGCATTTTAATTTCAATAAATATTTTGAACAAAATTATAAAGATAAATTATTCAATAAAAGATAAATTTGACACACATATAAAAATGATTGATGGCATTATTACATATATAGTCATACACAAATTAAAAGAAAAATAATGCTAACAGGCAATTCAAAAATGAAAAATTAAACTAATAAAATTAAAGACTATAAAAATTAAATGAGATAGTATGTGGTGTACTTGAACTTCAAAGATATTTGGATTGTTCCTTCTTTCTAATTAAGATTGTTTTATGAGTCAGGTGAAAGAGGGTCTCCAGCCACTCCACTTAAGAGTTTAAACTTATACAAATTTTCCTGAGTGCAATTTAGGGACACTTATCAGAAACCCTCAAAGTAATTGCACTTTTTGATTCAATAATTCCTCTTTTAGGTATTTACCCTAAAGAAGCAGAGGTAATACTTGCAAGGATTTCTGCATCAGAATTTTCATTGACCAATAATTTTCAAAACATTCTAAATATGTTTAGAATGATCCAACTATAGAGAATAAAATCAGTTGATTTTAGTGTATTGAGAGCATAGAGTTTCATTCAGTTTTGTATGTACTTTTAAAGGAATAACTAATAATTGTAGAAAATTATCGTATATTGTCAATTTGGGTAGAATGCCAAAGTGAAATAAAACACATTTTCAATTTTGTAACAAATACGGGTATAAATATTTTAATAAAACTCTCAAAGGATATATACATATGTGTAATAATCATTTTGGGAGTGTTAGATTTATTGTTAATTTTGTCTTTATTTTACTTAAATTTTCCACATTTTGTAATTGGAACCATGTTATAAGTCATTAAATAAAAAATGTCAATTGACAATTATTGTGATTAATTATTAAAGCAAAGTGATGCTTAGTCTGCTAAGTCACTGTTGTGTTGGAAGTATTATGCACCGGCTTCTAAGAAAGCCCATTTCTGCATCTTTTCCTAATGCTGTGTTCAGAGATCTCATGTCAGTAGCTTGAAATTGGCCATTGGGAATTTTTACACCATGAAAATCTGAAAATACCATAAATCTGGCTTTTTATTATACAAAGCTATTTACTAAACATTTACCATCACACCTCAGCACTAAGAAAAAAGAAGATATTTCAGAAAATATATTTGTAAACAATTCACAATTCTTCTCAAAGAGATAGATGTATACACATTTATTTCTTCAAAAATAATAACATTTGTATTTAAATAACAGCTAGCGAACATATTCTTTCTGTGACTCTTATTTCACGGTATTCTTGTCATCTTACTTTACGTTTAAGCTAAGTTATTATTTTCATTTATTCTTCAGTCATTTTTGTTTACTGCTTACCCTCATACAATTATGCAAAAGACCCTAGTAGGATTCACACCTCTAGCAGTCAATATTTATGAAGTAAACAGATAATAGAGCAATAGCTATAGGTTTGGTTCCACATAATAACATAGCAAAATGAGAGATATATAAATATAACACATATTAATAAAACTACATCTTGTTGGGAGAAACTCAGGCTTTTAAAATCACAGGTGTTAATGAGACCATACCTGCTGAGAATGAGAGAAGCTGAACATCTTATGTAGATATATGGATATAATACTCACTGTGAACTTTATATCAATGTTAGCCAGTCCTATAAATGAAGATTCATAAACCATGCAGGGAAAAAAAATGTATTTTAAAGCTTCTATTTGTAATATGGTTTAAAAAGTATTTTTGTGGATTTTGAGTGCCAGATTTTTTATACTTCTTCCTAAAAAATAAGCTTATTTTTTGAATTATTAATAATCTCATAATCTATTGTTACCCGAAGTATAGTTCATAGAAGAACAACATCAGTCTCATCTTGAAGCTTGTGAGAAGCATAGCTTCTCAGGTCAGTGCAGAAGTGCTGAAACAGAGCCTCTGTTTTAACAAGATGCCATCATATGTATGAACATTAAAGTTCGTGAAGCGACACTCTAATCAATAGTCATTGTCACCTTAGTAGATAGTTTCTTTTTGTTTTAAAATCAAGCTAGTTTATAAATCAACTATTTTAAATGAATGTGATTGATGTTACCTTGTTCAGGTAATTATTATTCTACTATAAAATTGTAAGAAACTATGTCATGCATATGCTGTATACAACACTACTGTTTCAAATGTCATTTTATAGAGTCATATTTAGCCAAATCTGTATTCCAGAGCTATGTGAATTTATTATACTATTACATTTATTATACTACCTGGAATGGTAAAAAGATCCATTTCTTTCAAGATTTTTTATTTGTGTTATTGTGCTAATGCTAACTAGATATCTATTTTTGCCTGGTTTATTATAGAAACTACTTCGTATACCTTCGGAAAAATAAAATGAGTTTGTCCATAAAAGCTGCTGACATACGTTAGATAATAGAAATTTGTTCATTTAAATTTATTAGTATGTAGATTTCTGATATATTTGAAATATTTGTTTTTCTAAATTCTCCAAATCAACCTATTAGAGGCATATATTTGGCTTTGATAATCAAGATCCAGTTTAGAAAAGTTTATTAAACCTGTTCTTGGTATTGTATGTTTTTTCACCCACGCTCCAAAAAAAAGAAAAAAAAACCAAAAAACAAAAACAATAAGCTTGTTTTATTAGGTTTGGCACTAAGGATGCTACATGTGATCATCCCACATAGGAAGCTTGAGATTCCACACAGAATCTTGCCAGGTATTTTACTATTTTGGAAAGCATCTAAGGAATGGAATGCAGATATCCTGAATGCAATTTCAAGCAAATGACTATAGTGTAATCCTGTGACTTTTATGACTTTACAGACACCAAGAAGATCATAAATGACTGGATCTGGCATGTAAATAATCTTGCAGATAGGGTTCCCTGAATTCCTTCTATAATCTCAGATGATTTTTAGTACATTCTTGGGGGATGGCGTAAGTCTTCTAGGTCTTGATTGAATTTCATACACTCTAAACTAGAGAACATGTCCTTTCAGTCTTTGCTAACTTAAGACTGTCTTTAATAATGTTCATTATAGCACTGTTTACAGTAGGAAAAATTTTAAATAACATACATTTTCAAATATATTAGATAGAAAAATTAAATATGGCACATTTTTACCTGGGGGTAACCAGCTGTAAAAATATATACAAATATTTGTTGACATAATAACCTATTTATATTATTTTAGTATATTGTTCTATCTGGAAGAATATAAACCAAACTTTTAAAAGTGATGATATCTGGTAAAAATACAAATGATCGTTTTTACTATTTAATCATCTTTTTTTATGATTACTAATTTAAAAAGTGTTTGATCATATGTTCTATAAAATAAATCCTAATTTCAAATTTAGAATTTCTTGCAGATTTTATGTAAAATATCACAAAATTTTTAATGTTTATATGTTTTGTGGTGAATGTTAAAAAACTGATATTTATTCACTCATCAATAGAAGGTATACAATTAATTCAAAGCACTATAAGTTGATTCAGCCTTCCATTTTAATATGAATCCAAAACTAAATCAGTCAAGACATCCACGTAAAAAAATGGTATATAATCTTTAAGAAAAAAATGTAGCTGTGCTCCGTTTCTCTGTTGGAGTTTCTCTGTTCTAATATCAATTACTTAGACATGTTTGACAATAGAAAAACAATTAAACAATAAATCCAGATAAAATGTGTAATTACACTACAGAAACGTGAGTTAAATTTTTCATGAAAGGAGCTGTGTTCTACACATAATACTTTTGTGTGTTAACAAATTATAAAATTGAATATAAAATAAAAATAACATACATGGTAAATGTTAAAGTTTACTTTTTATATATGTTTAATATTTTATATCGACTTGTCTAAGAATATTTCCCACTGATTTTAATGTTACTTCTGTATTTTAAAGAGAATAGGAAAGAGTATTTGTGAGTTGCACAACTGACAGAACAATGATAGATTCGAGCATTTGAAAAGAGGTTTATTTTCAAGTAACTTCTATGGAGCAAACCACATTACTTGAGTAGAAATAAGAAATAACTACAACTGCTTGTAATCCCAGCACTTTGGGAGGCCGAGGCGGGCAGAGCACGAGGTCAGGAGATCGAGACCACGGTGATAACCCCGTCTTTACTAAAAATACAAAAAAATTAGCCGGGCGTGGTGGCGGGCGCCTGTAGTCCCAGCTACTTGGAGAGGCTGAGGCAGGAGAATGGCGTGAACCCGGGAGGCAGAGCTTGCAGTGAGCCGAGATTGCGCCACTGCACTCCAGCCTGGGCGACAGAGCGAGACTCCGTCTCAAAAAAAAAAAAAAAAAAAAAAAGAAATAACTACAACTGTATTTAAAAAGTCATCAACTGGTACAATTTCATGTAAGTTATACAAAAGATGAGTAACTCAAGATTTATTCTTATTTTACAAGTATGTAATTTTTCAATTTTACAGGGTTATATATTCATTTAACGTATTTGGTAGATATCAAACCAAAACCTATTTTTTCATGTATCATGCACTTCTTACACATTGTATATTCTCTTGTCATCTCTTAATCTTTCTTTCCTGGCCTTCCAGATTATTCTGGCACAATATACTATTTAATAGTGTAATTTGTCATTGTAATGAATTGATTCTCTGTGTGATTCCCACTGGATATATAGTGGCAAAAAACCAATTGGCATGACTATGTTTCTTTATATGACAGAAAAGAATAATAACTATCATTTAGAGGTAGCATTAGGGACTGTGAGACAGCAGAGGCAGCATTTTATAAAAAGTTTGGTTCCTATTTTAATATTCGGCATGTTTCACCAACACTATGAAGAATGATTCTGCAAAAAAGGGTAATATAAGATAATTCAGTAATGCATCTTTCATTCTTTTAACATGTGGATTGAACACTAACCATGTAAAAGGCATGGCGATTCTTAATATACAGGGTATTAAGAATAAAACTGTCATCTCTCACAGAATATTCACAGTGAAGATACGACCCAAAGCAATTATAATGATCAAGATTTTTAAAGTTAAATATAATAAGAAAGAGATAAAATTAGCATGGTGGACATTTGGAAGAGAAGATAATGTCTTTTTTCTTATAGAGAAGGGACATAAATTCCAATAACATAACTTTTCTATGTAGGGAAAAAAGATTTCCTATACGAGAAAAACAAAGTAAGTTTTGAAGAAGATATAAAATATAATAAATTCTAATGTTAAATAAACCATCCTGTGACTTTTGCTTTTAGATTTCAGGAACCACTGTAGCTTTCATAATTAGAGGTTTGATTATTTGTTGTATAACTTGATTGCTACATTCTGTATCCTAGGTCTCATGTGTAGCACATTAAAATGTTTTATAATTAAAATACAGCACCTCCATGTTGTATAATTAATTATAAATTCCAATCACAAAAAGAACAAAAACATGGCTTTCCTCAAAATGAAATACCTATCTGACATGTGAAAAACAGTTCAGTGCATGAGGTTAAGGCTGATGTTAACTTTCTCACACAGCCGGTTACCTGCATTAATTGTCAAGATTGTGAGTGGCACTTTCATTTAAAGCGAATTGTAATAACACTTTTTGAGTCACTAGGCAGATACCTGAAGTGATTCAGTATTTCAATAAAGCAAAATCATAAAAATAGGTGATTTTAAAAAACAGTAATTCATAAAAGTATACTTTGAGTTCATATTTCTTATCTTTTTTCAAACTTTGTTAACTGAGGAATGGTGAAGAAATATCAACGAAATCTGGCTAAGGTTTCTTGAGTCTGCAAAAATCCCAATTTATGATGTATCTTTATGCAGTTGGGGGAAGATCCCAAACTTATTACAAGAACCAACAAATTTTGCTAAACATAAAGGAAATAATACACTGATTACAAAATTAAATGTAACTTTCCAAATATCTTTCAAACTTACTGGTTACTTCTTTACCTGTCCCAGAGAGGATGAGACATTTTCACTCTCATCTGGCTTTAAAATTCCTGAATGAAAACCATTCAATTTGTAATTGTTATCAAACAATTACAACAATATCTGTTAGAAAACAGTTTTGGCATACATTTGTGTAGCCATAACAAAAATAAATAATATTCAAGGACTAAGGTCACTTTTCACATATTGAAAATATTGGGTTCAATTATTACAAAGCATAAGGTTCTTAGTAATGTCTCTAATAAAATAAATATAATTTAGGTAATAGAGACTCAATGCTTCTGTTGATTACGTAAAAATACATTTCCCAAGTCATTAATAGAGAGGAAGTATTGTGTCTCAATAGGCTGTATCCTCTGTGTTTAATTAATTGTTATTATTCCCCAATGTGCTGGGTGTACTTTTCTGATAGACTAGGAAGGGGACAAATTTAGGATCCCAGTGGCAAGTGTAAAAAACTCCAGATATCATGGACAGTAATCTAAGATCAAGTCTACAATAAAAGTCAATTTCTCAAGTTTAATTTTCAGAAAATGTACACGAATTGAATTAGAGGGCCAGATTCTCAAGCTATTAGTTAGGTGTTGCTTGATCTGTTGGAGGAATACAGGCAAGAATCCAAAAGTGAATTGCATTGCAAGACAGAAATAAGGACATAGCCAAGGCAACATAATAACTTTAAACTCTTTTATTGAACTGGCAACCCTCAGAGAGGGTAAATTATATTTTAGATATTTTGTATCCCCAGAAAATTGTTCTGTAATTGTCATGAATTATATATTTAATATTTGGTACATGGTTATAACTAATTACCTGAGAAAATGAAAATGACAGTCTAATGTTGAGCCAAATAGAGAGAGGTGCCAGGATACAAATGACACAGATAAATGTGTCTGTGTCTTTACCTCAGTTAATCAACATAAATTAGAGGTGGATATCAAAAGAAGACTTTAAAAACACATAGGATGAGAAATTGGTCAAAAGAGGGAAATTCTTAAGTTTGGGGCACAATAGATATTATTATTTTTATTCTTTATAAGACTCAGGATTCCATTTCTGTACTTTTTCTTAATTCATATTTCTTGTACTTTGTAGATATTTAACTTTAACATATTTACTTCTTTCTTTCTTGTTATACAAATTCTATTGTGACAAAACACACACAACAATAAAAATAAACCCAATGCAAAGCCATGGTCAACATGTGGTTCACCTAGATATTTTATATTAATATGAAATACTGATTTATGCACACACATGTGAGCATATACAGACTTACACACACGTACATTGAGAGAAGATAATTTTGATTTGCTACCTATTTTTACACTTGACTATGTATTAGAGATCATGACATATTCTATCCCATTTTAATGGGCACACAGTTCTCCATTGTATGGAGGAAATGTGACTCTTTAATAGAGGGTTAGCATCTTGTATAGTTCTAATTTTTGCTCCTATAAACATAACTTATAAAGATCCCTGTAACTGTGTCATACTTTTATTCTTTATTTAGGATTAATTCATTGAAAGGAATAGTTTAGTAAAACAAATGTACATTCCATTTCCTAAATGTTTTCAAAAGTTGCCAAGTAGACATCCAGAAAATTTGCCAGGTTTATTTCTTTAAAATATATAGAATAGTGCCTGTATCTGTTCATTGTAGTCACTATTGGATATTGCAACATATTTTTAGTTTTGATTATTGAACAGAAAAATGTGACAGCTTGTCATTTTAAAACATGTATTAATTTGACGATGTGTTGATGTGCAACACTTCTTTAGATGTTTATTAATTATTCAAATTATTTATTTTACAGATTACTTTCAGTGAACTTTTTTCCAGTTTTCTACCAGTTAAATTTTTATTGACTTGTAAGAGCTCTTTATGAAATAGTAATGCATTTTATTTGCATTTATTATAATTTTTAAAAAATTATTTGCTTTTTAATATTAACTGTTACATACTTAAATAGGTTCCTAAATTGTCTCCACTTTTAGTGTCACAACTAGGCAGTTCTTCTCCAGTGAAACTTTTATACATATTTACATATAATATTCTTTATTTGTAATAATTATCTTATCACATATATATATACTTGCTATGAAATAAATTTAGTTTTCAGTAAATGCAGGGAAGGAATCTAACTTTAAATTTCCCTGAATCATTAGAAACTTGCGTCAAAGTCATTCATTCGGTGAATAATCTATTTTTGTCTCCTCTAATTGAGTATTTGTAAACATTTTTTGAATTATTAAATCAAAATATACATTGAGATTTTGATAGAAATTCTGTTCAATCAACACATTAGTGGGTTTTCTCTTATAAAAATATCATCAGGGTAATAACATTTTGTTTTCTATATTTGCCTCTCAAAAAAGTTCTGTGCCATAAGCTTACTATTTTGTGCGTATCACATTAATGCTATTCATTTAAATGTGAACATTGTTCTCTTCAATAGAATAATCATATCACCAACAAATAGAAGTATATGTTGATTTTCTTTCAATAATCACAATACTTATTTTTGTTTTCTTGTCAAGTTTCAGTTGTTAGAATTTCCAGAAACAAATGTTAAACCATTTATATGCTTGAAAAAGTTGTTTTTTGAATTTTAAATGTTAATGTGGATGCCTCACAGTAAAATAAACTCAACGCTTGTGTGGTATACGTATATATCTATATAGATGTTTATATACGTTTTATACAATTTTTAAATCACTATCAAGACAACCATTAAATTTTTCAGTCTATACCATTCACAGAATAATTGTATTTATATTTATAAGCTGAAATGTTCATGAAATAAATTCATCTTCAGAAGAGCTTGTTAAATTCTTAATATAAAATGAATTCAATTTCCCAGCTTCCATATAAAGGTTCCCCCAATATTCCTAAATAACATCTTGCTGTGTTTTCTTCTCATTGATATTTTGGTGGTTGTTTTCTGTGCTCCATCAGATTTTGGAATCAAATAGAATAAGAAGTTTTATATAATCTGGAACCCATTAAGAATCATAAATTAGTTAATATAAAAGGATTTGAAAAAAAATCTTTAAAATGTGTGGGACTCAAAATTTGGAGTAAGGAGAATTTCTTTGCATTAGATTTTCTTTTTCTGGAGTTATCGTCTTCAGGTTTTTTTACTTATTAAGTCACAACTTCACATTTTCCTAGAGAATTATAATGTTTGGTGATTCTCTAACTTAATTTGAAAAAAATAGTCTTTGCTTTTAAAATAAAATAATTAACCTGACAAATAAGTATCTTTTTAAAATCCTTATGCTGCATGTTTCATGTTTTTTTACTAAACATGTTAGGAATGGCAGATTATTGGTCCTTTTAATGACACAGCTTTACTAAAAATACTTTTAAAAGCAGTTTTATAAATGTATAATGTAAATACTACAAAATTCACCAATTTTAAGCAAACAGCTCAATTGTTTTCACAAATATTTGTTACACAATGATAACTACAATCCAGTTTTAGAGTACTTTCTTCACTTTAAACAAATACCTTAATGCCTATTTACAGTCAGTATCCTTTCTACTCCCAGACCAAGAAATCACAGGCCTATGTATTCTTTATATATTTTTCTTTTCCAGACATTTCATAAAAATGAAAAATCCAGTATGTAATTTTTTGTGTCTGGCTGCAGACTGTGTGTATCTTCAAATTTCTTCCTCTTTCAAAAATATTTTTGCCTAGATTATTTTTGTTTTCACAAGAACTTTTGAACCAACAGTTGGGATCCTCTGGGATTTGAACCCAGGACCTCTCACACCCTAAGTGAGAATCATACCCCTAGACCAACCAGCCACACTCACAATAACTTTTTAATGGCTTTTCAGTTTCTATTTTAAAGCCAGCTTAGATTTTGATTGGGATTGCCTTAGCTCTATACATCATTTTGGGGAGAATCGGAATATTAAGAATATTCTGTTTCAATCAAGGAGCATGGTCTCTATTTACTTGGGTGTTCTTTAATATCTATGAGCAATATTGTGTAGTTTTTAAATGTACATACCTTGCACATATTTTGATAAATCTGGTTTCATATATTTCAGGTTTCAATGCTATTATAAATGACAGCTTTTGTGCTTCAGAAATTTATTCCATTTTCTTTTTCGGTTACTCAATTTGTTGGCATATAATTTTTCATAGCAGTCTCTTACTGTCATTTTTTATTTCTGTGGCATCAATTATGTCTTCTCTCTCAACTCTGCTTTTATTCATTTGAGTCTTATCTATTTTTTTTAGTCTAGCCAAAGGTTTGTCAATTTTGTTGGTCTTTAAAAAAAAACTAATTTTCATTGCTTTTTAAATAATTTTATTTGTCTATTTTATTTATTGCTATACTAATCTTTAATATTTCCTTCTTCTTCTGTCTTGGACTTATTTTGATTGCTAGTTCCTTGAGGTGTAAAGTTAGGTTACTGGTTTGATAATTCTCTTCTTTTTTAATGTAGAGATTTATTACCATAAACATTTCTCTTACTACTACTTTTGCGGCATCTCGTAAGTTTTGGTGAATTGTGTTTCAGTTTTAGTTTGTCTCAAGATGTTTTTTAATTTCCCATTGGATTTCTTTTTGACTCTGGTTGTTCAAGAATGTGTTGTCAATTGCAATGTATTTGTGAATCTTCCAGTCTTTCTTCTGCTATCAATCTCTAGTTTCTTTCCATATGTATTAGAAAATTTACTTGGTATGATTACTACCTTCTTAAATGTGTTAAAACATATTTTGTTACCAAACATGGTATATTCTAAACAATGCTCTATGTGCAGTTGAAAAGATTGTGTGTTCTGCTGTTGTTGGGTGGCATGATCTCTATATGTGTCTTTGGTTAATTTGATCTAGAGTGTTGTTCAAGTTAAATGTTACTTTTTTGTTTTTCTGTCTGGTTATTTTATCCATTATTAAGAATAGGATATTGAAATATGCTACTATTGTTGTCTTGCTATTTCTTCTTTTAGTTTTATCAATGTTTGCTTTACATATTTGTGTGCTGTGATGTTGGATGCATGTATATTTATAATAGTTATATCTTTCTTGTGAATTGACCCATTTATCATTATATAATGTTCTTGTCTCTTGTGACATGTTTTGGCTTAAAGTCTTTTTTGTCTGATATCATTATGGCCATTCTGGCTGTTTTGGCTTACTGAATATATATTTTTTCATTCTTTCATAGTTAGGCCATATGTGATTTTTAAAAACAAAGTGAGCCAAGGCCAGGTGTGATTATTCATGCCTGTAATCCCATACTTTGGGTGGCTGAGGCAGGTGGATCTTCTGAGCTCAGGGGTTTGAGACCAGCCTGGGCAACGTGACAAAATCCCATTTCTACAAAAAAATATGAAAATTAGCCAGGCATAGTGACGAACACCTGTGACCTCAGCTACTCGGGATGCTGAAGTAGGAGGATGACTTGAGGTTGGAGGTCAAGGCTTCAATAAGCCATGGTTGCATCACTGCACTCCAGCATGGATGACAGAGTGAGACCTGTATCAAAACAAAAAACAAACAAAAGAACACACAAAAATAAAGTGAGTCTCTTGTAGAGAGACTTAGAGTTTATAGTTGGATGTTGTTTTACATATATTTTTAAATACAGTCAGCCATTCTATAATTTTTTTAATTGGAGAGTTGAATCTGTCCACTTAGGCCAAGGCAGGAGGATAACTCTTGGCCAAAACTTTGAGACCAGCCTATGCAGTATAGTGAGACCTCATCTGTAAGGAAAAAAAAAAAAAAGAAAAACGAGAGAAGAAAGGGAAAGAAAGAAAGGAAGGAAGAAAGACATTAGCTGAAGTGGTGATGTGTACCTGTAGTCCTAGCTACTAGGATAGTTGAGGCGACAGCATTGCTTGAGCCCAGAAATTTAAGGCTGTAGTGAGCTATGATTGCACCACTGTACTCCAGCCAGGAAAACAAGATGAGGCCCTGTTTTATAAACATTTTAGTTCCCCTTGTCTTGTTTTGCAGTCCTCCTGTGTACTTCACTGGTAATCTTTACTGATATCCTATGATATCTTTCTCATTTTCTTTGCGTAATTTTTATACCTTTTTTTGTGGTTACCAACTGGCTTACTTAAAACATATTATAGTTAATAACATGATATTTTAGCTTATAATTTAATTTTAAATAAATCAAAAACTCGACTTTTTACTCCCCACTCATACTTTAAAATATTGATATCATTAGTTATATATCTTTATATTCTCTCCGACAGCACATTTTTATAGTTATAGCTATTTTTTATACTTCTGTATTTTACTTCTGTACCAATATTAAAAGTGACTTATGCACCACCATTGCAGTATTATCACATCTGTATTTGTTTATGTCTTTACCTTTACCAGTGAGCTTTATATGTCATATGCGTTTGTGTCAGTTACAAACATTTTTTTCACTTTAACCTGAAATTCTCCATTTAGTATTCGTGTAAGGCAGATCTAATCATGATGAATCCACTTTTGTTTATCTATGAAAGTATTTTTTTTAAATTGTGAGATAGTTTGATGAATATAGTATTTTTGGCTGACAGATTTTGTTTTTGTTTTTGTTTTTTCCTTTCAGTACTTTGAAAATACCATTCCACTCCTTGCTGGCCTGGAAAGTTTCTGCTAAGAAATCTGACAATAGTCTTAGGGAGTCTCCTTGTGCATTAAAATCACTTCTTGCTACTTCCAAAAAAAAAAAAAAATTTGACTTTTGGCCACTTGATTATGTATCTCTCTATGTATTTCTTTGCCTTCATTCTGATTTTTGCCCATTTGGTTTCTTGAATCTAGATGTCCATTTGTTAACCAAGATTTAGGTAGTTTTTCTTCATTATTTTCAAAAGTAATTATCAAAAGTAATTAAATAATTATCCAAAAATAAATAAAAATAATATCCACTGATACCCAGAGAGAAGTACCTGCCTAAGGCTGATCCTTAATCAGAACAGCTACAAAATACATTCCATCACCTTATAAAGCATTCTTGACATAACTAACTCCATCTTAGAGAAATACCCCATTTTATATTTCATAGGGGACTTTCCCAACAAGGATAAGATATTTTGCTTAATAAACAAATAGAATAAATAAAGACTACATCTAACCAGATAAGGTCACAAACAAGTACACTCTTCAACTATCAGTTCTCACCAGAAGACTTCATAACCATAAAAGAGCAAGTCTTTCGACAGCTAAAATGACGATCTTAACTGACACCATCTTACAGTCACTTGTGATAAGAACTCTTCAGCTTCTGCTGCCAAAGGCTCTGCCACATCAAAGACTCTGGAATCTTCCTTGCAAGACCTAAGGACCGCCTGGCCCAGACCAGGACTCCTTTTGTCTTCACTTTCCATGGACTAGTTTGTTAATCCTTTCTCCAATCTCTTTCACTCTTGATGTTAACTGTTACTTTGTTTGTTGTGGAATGTTTAATCTACAACATTTGTATATTGATTAAGTGTAGTATTATGTATGGTTCACAATATTGATTTACTTGTGGAGTGGCTTGACCTGTGTGCCCACAGCTCTGACTACCAAGTGAATAAAAAGTACTAAAAAAAATTTCCTCCTGGGAACTATATGTAGCTAGTGGCTTTTGTGATTAAACTAACATCAATAAAAGTCTGACATTGTAAAAAGACACAAACATGCATAGATCTGGTTATCTCTAACCTTACACCTCTCATGACACCAACCAAGCTAAAAAATCTCAAGTAACAAACAACAGCAGAATACCACTGGCAAACCTATGAAGAGCCCAGTGAGACCTACCATACTTCCAGATTCCAGCACAAAATATATGGTAGCCCCTTACAGAATGGTGAAGGAATAATCTGAAAATTCATCCCACCACCAAGGCCATAAAAACAGTGGCAAAAATTGTCAAACTTTTTCAGAGCTTAGAAAATTAACCAAAGACTTAGGAAATCTGAGGAGGACTTAAAATAAATGTAGTCGAGCACGACTCTCTCTTGAGTATGTCTACACTCCCTTTTCTTGAGCGTGTACTTTTTGCTTTGCAATAAATCTCCTTACTTTCATGAGAAGAAAAAAAAGGTGAATCTTGGTAAGAACAAAAAACTTTGTGAAGTTTTAATCTTATTACCATCCTTCTTTCCTCAGCTTTGTGATAATTTTAAAAACCAACAGTTTCACAATTAAAGTAACTATGAAAGGTTGTGGGCTAGCAGTTACTTAAAAGAGCATAACAGATTTGAAGCTACCTATAAACCCCATCCCTAAAGAACTGTAAGTATTTGACCTGTTTGGCAGTTCTCTGGTAAATCTATTAGGTTTTTCTTTATTTAGCCTGACTCAGAACTTACTGATGGAGAACAACCTTTCCCTATGGCATTTATAAAAAATAATCAGCGGCAATTGTTTAAACCTGCAGCTAACCAAGCATGTACTTTAGTGGCCTCATCTGACAAAAAATATGTGTTCTAAATAATTCGTTTAGAAAAGACACTAAACAAACAGTCACAATAACAACAACAATAACAAAAAGAAGCCTGGGAATGAAGTGAAATGACTTCCACAGTTTTTTGTATATTATTTTCAAAGTTCAATTTTTTAATTAAAAATTATATGCACAGGTATAGGAAAGTATACGAGTAGAATTTATTTCTAAAAAATCCGAGATATTATAATTGCTAGACAAACACTTTAAATCAGCTATTATAAATATGACCGTTGTGATGGTTAGTTCATGTATCAATTTGGCTAGGTTTAATATAAGTTATTTGATCAACACTAATCTTAAGCTATTTTGTAAATGTAGCTAATATTGACAATCAATTAACTTTACGTAAAGGAGATTATCCTTAATAATGTGTGTGAAACTCTTCTATTCAGTTGAAAATTCTTAAGAGCAAAGTTGCACCTCTAGACTGCAACATTAACTCCTGCCTGAGTTTCCAGCCTGCCAATTTGTCCTGTAAATTTCAACCTCATCAGCCCCCAGAGTTACAGTGCATTTCTTTTTATATCCTTATATGCTATTAGTTCTGTTTCTCTAGAGAATCTTTAGAGATATAGACATAAAATTGAAAGTAACCATTGCCATGTCTATGGAATTAAGGCATAGTGTGAGAACAATGTCTAACCAAATAGAATACAAAAAAAATAGAATGGGCGTGTATGTGTGTGCATGTACATGTGTATATGTGTAAACATAATAAATTACATATACATAAAATACAACACAAATAATACACTCTAGAATTGAAAATTAGAATAACTCAAATGAAGAATTCACTAGAGTGGTTGAACAGAAGATTTGATCTGGTAGAAGAACGTATTAGCAAATTTGAAAAAGGAACCATTGACATTATCTGCTGTAAGGAGCTGATGGGAAAAGAATAAAGAAAAATGAAAAAATTCTCAAAGGCCTGTGAAATAACATCAAGTCTACCAACATTCACATAATGAGATCTTAGAAGCTCAATGAACTCCAAATATGGAAAACTGACACTAACGATAAGGCATTCTACAGTGATAGAAGTGTCAGTCTATCAAGAAGATCAACAGTTATAAAAAAATGCATCTCTCCACTGAGCTCAAAAATAAATAAAGCATAAAGTGGGAGAATTGAAAGACATAATAGATTATTCAATAATAGTAGTTAGAAACTTCACTTACTTTCAACAATTGATAGAATGACTATTCAGAAGATCAGCTAGAAAATAGAAGCCTTGGCCTGGCGCGGTGGCTCACGCCTGTAATCTCAGCACTTTGGGAGGCCAAGACAGGTGAATTACCTGAGGTCAGGAGTTCAGGACCATCCTGGCCAACATGGTGAAACCCTGTCTCTATTAAAGTATACAAAAACAAAAAAATACCCAGGAGTAGTGGCGGTGCCTGTAATCCCAGCTACTTGGGAGGCTGAGACAGGAGAATTGCTTGAACCTGGGAGGCAGAGGTTGCAGTGAGCCGAGACTGCACCACTGCACTCCAGCCTCGGTGACAAGAGCGAAATTCCATCTCAATAAATAAATAAATAAATAAATGAAAAAAGAAAATAGAAGCATTGATCAATATCATAAACCTAGTACATTTAACAGACATCTAAAAAATATTACATTCACAATAGCAGAATACACATTCTTCTCAAGGGCACATTAAAAATATTTGCACACATAGCTAACACCTTCCCTGCTCCCTTACATGGTCACTTGGTCTTAAAAGTACAAAATAGGGCTCAGTCATATGGCTTTTAATGTTAAAACTGAGAGCCAACGTTCACTGTATTATTAAGAGAACGAGTTTAGCACTGTTAAATGCTATCAGCTGGATGGCCAGTTAGTTGCTGGTTTGAGGATTTTTATTAAAATTTATATGTTTCAACCTGAAGATAAATAAATTTGCTAGCACTAAATTTCCACGAAGCCACTGCTTTCTGTCACACATTCCATTTGCTGATAGCTACTGGATGCATTAATATGCATCATTCTATCTGTAGCTTCTGAGTTTATCGTATGTATCAGTTGCAGCAGGGGGATGTACTCAATTTTTCACACTATTTGAACAAGTTTTGAATATTAAAGAACAGACACAAAGAAGGACCACACTACTGGAACTGCTGACAGGGCTTTGGGTCCAGTTAATTGCTGTAAACAGAATGGTTCCTAATACTCTTTTTAGTTATGTGTTTGCGGCTGCCAGCAGCATTCAATGGGTCCTTTACAAATTCCCTCTTTATCTCCGACTCCAGTTGATTGACATGTGAACCATGAGCTGGTGGTGTTTGAGGAAGTGCACTGGATTTCTATAAAGCTATGAATATTTTCTGAGCCAAACACAACCAGATCTAAATACTACAATTTCAACTGAAATTCTTTAACGTCCGAAAATCACTGGGCTGAAAAACCAGTCAAATATTTTAGTGTTCAGTTCATTCCTTCATATACTGAAAATGCATTCAGTGAGTACAAATTTTGTGGTGGAGGTTTTTTATTGCAATATTTACTAACAAATCTTTTAAATATTTACCCATTTACATTTTTGTTTGTTAAGAATATAAAATAAAGTTTCTATTTTGGTTTGGCCTCTAATTTTAATTATTTATATTAAGAAAATATTGGCATAATGCAATTTGTTTGTTTCTTCACTGATTATAAGTTACTAAAGCTATAAACAAGCCAATTACTACTAATATTGAGGAAATACTATAATTGTGATTTTTTTCAGAGAGGAGGTACAGTATTTCTGTTCTTTATCAGTAAAACATCCCAGACAATAATGTAAGTACTCTTCTCTCTCTCGTCACTGTCTCTCTCTCTTTTTATTCTATACCTCTGTGGTAGCTCACTCTACTTACAAGGGGAAGAAATTTTACCCATGAATAGTTCTGTGAAATATTGAAATAACACTATTTATAGGAATGGAATTAAAATACACTATATTATAAAGTTTATCCTAAAATTATCTCTCTTAAAATGGAAGATATCTCTCATCTGAGAGATAGTAATTAAAATCTTTTTTCTCTGTTATAAATGCTTATTAAATCTTTCTAAAAAAGATTGTGACAGGGTTATAATCCAATATGAATTGCCAAGGGAAAGAATACATTAGACTTTATTTTACACTGTAGATTGCAACATTCTGCAGTGAATCTTCCCTTTGATAAGCAACTTCATAATACGTCTCAACTGCAATTGTACCTTTATATACTTTTTCACTTCCTTTGCAGAAGTGTAATTTTTATTTTTTTGTGATATTTAATCTTTTCATAAATTGATTAAAGATGACATAGTTCTTAGGCATCAGCAGTGAATTCGGACAAGGATGATGAACAATACAGTCCAACCAGCAATCAATATTTTCTTTTCTTTTCTTTTTTTTAAAATAGATACAGGGTCACACTATGTTGCCCAAGCTAGTCTCAAACTCCCAGGTTCAAGTGATCCTCCTGCCTCGGCCTACCAAAGTACTGGGATTACAGATGTGAGCCACTGTGCCCAGCTGGAGTCAATATTTTTTATTCTGAAAGAAGCATAGCCTCTTCAAAAGCATGACTTCTTGGTATAGGAATAGTTTGTTTCATTATAAATAGCATTGCATATTTTTTCATATTATTTGTTAATCCAGGGTTCATTCTTAGGTTTTCTTCCAGTCTTTGGGCTGAACAGAAAATATTAATTCTCTGAACTCTATTTATTGGGCCATGTGAAATTAATTTGAAAGTGGTAAGCTGAATATTTTATGTAAATACAAACGAAGGATACAAAGACTTAAATTTAGGCCAATCGTGTCATAATCACTACATGATTTAAGGTTTCTGGTTAATAGCACAAGGTCTCAAATTGATCATATCTGAAATAAGAGATAAGGAGAAAATGATCTCAAAAGGCTTTGTAGTCTAAAACTGTGATTTTTTTTTAACTAATATAGATGTGCAGTGTTATCTTTCTAAATGATATATTTCCTTGTGGACATAGCAATATTGGATAACATGTATTTGTTTGCCTTACTGTTCTATTGAAATGACAATAGAATATTCTTACAGATTTATTTTATAAGCTACTAATTTTTAAAGCATTGACAAAACAATGAGAATTTAGTTGAACATAACAGTGACAGAAGTTACTGCATGCTAAAAAGTAATGGCTCTGGTTATGCCTTGGCAAAACTTTTGGTACATGTAACACTCATCTGTTATGATTTGGAAATCAGACTAAATGACTCTGGAGCAATGGATCTTGTTATCTAACCATCAGAATATTGGGACATAGTGGCTGTATCTACAGCTTTTGGTAACAGAGAGGACCTCTGAGAAGAATTAGACAATTGCAGAGAAAATGGAAAGGAATACACTTCTGTGAAGGGTAGCTCTCTGCATGTGGGCTATTATCTAAACTGACTAGGAGTCCACTAATTTGGTACATCAAAGGCTTGGAAAAGGCAATTGATTAAAAAAAATAATAAATAGGAAGGAAAATATTTTATCTTAGAGCCTTCTGGGAGGACCTCCAAAGAAATATTCTTGGCTATAACAGATGCAAGCAAAGAGGCAAAGATCCTATTATTTATTTGCCTTCTTATAATTTTGTCATGATTTTTTAAAATCTTCTTGTCAAGGCCCATGTTCTCAGACTCAAGAAGACAGAGACTGAAAGGCCAAGAAAAGACACCTTTAAATAAAAAAGAATATTTAAGTTTAAAAATTATGATCAGACGTTTTGGCTGTGCTTATTTTACTATAGAACTTACCCTGAAACAAATCAACTGGATTCTTTTAAAGTTTTAACAGAAAATTCACTACCAAGAAATCTGCAATCCTAGCCTAAAAATACTTGTGATAATTTAACCTATACTCTAAACACAAAAGCCTAAACTGGCAGGAAGTAGGCTAAAAATCCCCTGCAGGCTTTTTAGGTGGAATCTTTTATTGCAGCATTCTGCTTTCAATTCGTATAATAAAATTAGCCAAAAACTAAACTGGATAGAAAATTCACATATATATTAGGATTTATATATATTACAGGTAAATATTATGGGCTATATTAAATTATATTAAAACCATGACTCACAATTTGTGAAAAAAATAAAGTTTTTACATATACTTTTTATATACAAAAATCAATTCCGGGTGAATGAAACAGCTCACAAGAGTATACACACATACACAGACACCAGCACTTACATGTATAGTAGTCTATGTTTGTAGATATATACAATTAAAGATATTAATATATAGTATAGATATAGACATTTAAACAATATTTTTGGCCTTGATAAACAAGAAGATGAACCATCCAGAATTTATAAAGAAAGGATTGATGGGTTTAATTATATAAATTAAATCAACATTTAGGTGGCAAAGATAATAAAAGCATTTAGAAAAACAAGACATCCTGAAAAAAAAAAAAAGACTGGAATAGTTTATTTGCAATATTTATTACAAATAATAAATTGGAACACAATTATATAAATTTTTATTTCAAAACAATAAGGGCTCAGTCCCACAGAATAAATGGGGGCAAGTGTTATGAACTGTCATTAACTATGGACATGAGTCAGTTAATATAAGAAGTAATACAATGACCCATAAACTAAACAAACATAGTAAAAGTGTTCAATATCTCAAATGATCTCTGAAATTCAAATTAAGAAACCTGTGAAATACCATTAAACCAATTAAAATATACTTGATAATTGGCAAGGTTATGAGAAAACACTCATTCCATAGACAATTGCTGAAAGTTTACATGGAATAGCCCTTTCAGATGGCTTGGCTACCAAATATAAAATGCATATCATTTTATCCACCAATTACATGTTTTCTATTTATCAGAAATACTGGCACCAAAATATAAAGTTATGTGTTCAAGAACATCCATTGCAGCATTTTATAACATAGAGAATGTTTGGAACAGAGTAGTATGTATTATGAGGAAAAATTTTCAGGAATATTCTGCTGTACTTAAAAAAGTGATAGACCTATTTTTCATACAGTGGAAGAGTTCCAAAATATAATTCAATTTATGTAAAATCAAAATCCAGGATAAAAATATGAGTATGTGGTACTTAGAGAAATATCTGTGAGGATGGTAGTTTCTGAGGTGTGTCATGGTACTTCGTGGAGACATTTTAATATAGAATGCATAAATGAGTACTGTTTGGATATTTTAACAATAATAATTATAATATTAATTTTCTAAAATATCAAAGAAACAGCTTTTCTTTTGTGGATTGTACTATTGCTATATGATGACAATTTATTTTGAGGTTTAATATGCATTGGCAGGGGTTTTGAAGAGTGTTTATTTCATATGTTTCTAAAAATAACTCTAAAATAATAATTTCAAATATAATCTGTTTAGCTGCCTGAGGCAAAGTCTTTATCTCTTCATGTTCATTACAATAGATTAACTTGGCATGTATATATTTTGAAGAGCTGGAATTTGAAAAGAACTAAAGATTCCTAAAACTGTGGGACAAATTGCATGATTATTTTTCATGAATAATAAAACACCTGCAGAATCACACAAATAATGTCTACAAAATAACATGAACAACAAAACATCTGTGGAATACAAAGCTTCATTACTGAAGTAGACAACAGAATATTACATTCTACTCTTATTTAATTAGCTTATATGCTTATAAGTAAATATTTAACCTGTTGAGATCTTAATTTTTGTCACTAACAAATGAAATTATGGACTAGACAATACCTACATTCTATTATGGCTCTTGTTTCATATTTGTTCAATTTATTTTTTAAAATCCCAGTTAGAAAAGCTAACAGCCTCCCAAAAAGCATAGTCACATTTCTTTCCTGTGTTGTGAAAAAAGAAAAAAATATATTGAACAGGGATTAATAAAAGATATATACCTAAAAGTTCCACAACTGAGAGTTAAGGCATAGGAATATTTTAAATTTAACTTTAGAAGCAGGGCACTGTGGCTCCCCCGTGTAATCTCAGCACTTTGGGAGGCTGAGGCATGGGAGGATCTCTTGAGCCCAGGAGTTTGAGTCTAGACAACATGGCGAAAACCCTTCTCGACAAAAAATACAAAAATTAGCTGGGTGTGGTGGTGTGTACCTGTGGTCCCAGCTACTCTGGAGGCTAACTAAAACATACACTATTCCAACTATGCAGATACAAATAATCTAAAATTCTAATACTACCATGAGGAAGATTCATGTGACAACTATATGACTAGTAGTGTATATATAGTCGGCCCTCTGTAAACGTGAGTCCTACATCTATGGATTCAACCAAGTGTGGATTGAAAATATTTGAGGGAAAAAAGGATGACTGCATCTACACAGAATATGTACAGACTTTTTTCTTTATTATTGTTCCTAAACAATGAGGCATAACAACTATTTATATAGCATGTACATAGTATTAGGTACTATAAGTAATCTAGAGACGATTTAATATATATGCAAGAATGTGCATAGGTTATATGCAAATGCTACACCATTTTATATGAAGGAGTTGAGCATCCACGAATTGTTATATCCACAGGGTGCCCTGGAACCAACACCACACAGATACTGACAGTCAACTGTACAAAGTGTTAAAGAACTTAAGAACTACTATGTTTGCATTTGAATTTAGCATCTACCAATAATGAAGTAACATTAGAAAACTTGCTTTAAATCTATGGCCTCAGTTGTCTCATATAAACAATCAGAAAATAGCATAAGCATAGTTATAAGTTTTTGTGTGTAGATTAAATTAGTTAATATATTAAGTTCTTAGAAGAGTTTCTCAAACATATTAAACATTCAATAAAAATGTCACTTCTCGTCATTCTGTAATAGAAGTTTCCAGATTTTTTCTGACTTGAGAAAATTTTCTTTTCTTCCTTGGGGGTAGATTTAGTTTAAATATTTTGATGTACTTTTTTTAGTATTACTTCAAACAATGAAGACACATAACAGAAAACAAAATCTTGGTAAGTTTCCCTTAGGAAAACAATACAAATTATAAAATTGTGCCTTTTATATGTTTTCCTCATATCCATGACATCCTGAGAAAGTAGTGATTTCTGCTTGCTCCTTTCAAACAACTACTCCAACTTCTCCTGAAAAAAAGAAATACCTATATATAATGTATTGTCATTATATATAATGTATATATACACATTATATTTGTATTAATGTAATTAATATATTGAGATATATTCACACATATGTAAATACATATACATATGTGTTGGTAAAATACTGTATGTGTATATATACAAGTATAGGTATATATGTGCATATAGAGGCGTGTGTGCATGTGCGTGTGCACACACTGTCAGTATCCCTTTGACTCTTTTTGGTTCATTGTCTTTTAAACAATGGCTCTTTCTCTCCCACTAGTTCATTTAAGATTTCAACATCTGCCTAAATGTCTAAACCTGTTCCTGAATGTGTGTGTATGATTTTTAATTTTTGTGGGGCTTTTCTATGATTCCAGTACATTAAATTATATGATTTGGCCACTCGTTTTTATGTTAGTTCTAAGAAGTATTTCTTCCCTAATTCGGCCACCCGTTCTCAAATGACTGTATATTTTATCAATAAAAATTATCATTTCAGTTTCAATTAGTCTTCAACTCTTATTTCTCCAGTTTAAATACTTTATTGTCTTTTTTACTTATTTTATAGCAATAAATTATATTCTCCACACCTTTTAACTTATACCTGATGAAAATTGTAATGAAGATCAGAAGACATGTATTTCAATGGCACCTAATAACAAATTATAAAAGATGCTGTTGTTTTGTTTTCATGTGAGCACTACCTGCCTCCCTGGTTTTTCCCACTAGGCTGCGAACAAGGATTGTAATTGTCATGAGTATTTCCTCCTTCTTTTGTTAAAAACATGTTTGTGCCTCTATAGACTTGTACTAAGAAAATATGCTCATTTTATTTCCTTTCTCCTTTATCATGTGACTTAAGATTTATTGACTTCATATCAGCATTTAAGTATTGTTAACTTTATGTAATAGTATTTGGGTTGGGGATTTAGTATGTTTCTGATTGTATGAAGGATAGTTGTATTATGTTAGGCATAATTATGACCTTATTGTTGTCTTTATTTCAAGATTATGCATGATCTCAGAAGATGTGTATATGTTCAAGTTGACAAGAGGTGGACTTGTGATAGTTAACACTGAGTGTCAACTTGATTGGATTGAAGGATACAAAGTATTGATCCTGGGTGTGTCTGTGAGGGTGTTGCCAAAGGAGATTAACATTTGAGTCAGTGGGCTGGAAAAGGCACACCCAGCCTTAATCTGGGTGAGCACCATCTAATCAGCTGCCAGCACAGCTAGAATGAAAAACAGGCAGAAAAATGTGAAAAGAGAGATTGGCCTAGCCTCCCAGCCTACATCTTTCTCCCATGCTGGATGATTCCTGCCCTGGAACATCAGACTCCAAGTTCTTCAGTTTTGGAACTTGGACTAGCTCTCCTTGCTCCTCAGCCTGTAAATGGCCTTTTGTGGGATCTTGTGATCATGTGAGTTAATACCTGATAAACCCCACTTTATATGTCTATCTATTTATCTATTTCATTAGTTCTGTCCCTCTAGAGAACCCTAATACAAACAGCAAACAGGAAAAAGGAACAAAAAGAACAGTAGAAAACAACTAAGATTATAGTTTATTTAAATCGAATAATATCAATTGTTACATTAAAGCAAATGGTCTAAAAATCCACATAAAGTGCAGGGATTGGCAGATCATATAAAATAACAAGGTCTAAGGATATGCTTTAAAACCACTTTAAATAGAAAATATAGATAAATTGGAAGTAAATGGAAAAATATGTATCATGCTATAATTAGTTAAAAGATAGCTAAAGTACTTATGCTATTACATACTATTATTAGAAAAAGTAGAACCCAGCAAAATTAATCTTATCGGAAATGAAAAAAATACACAAAATTGCCAATTTATGGGGGCTTCAAAATACACAAAGGAAAAACTGATAGAAATAGCCAATTCTTGAATTATTTTTGGAGACTTTATGAATCCTCTTTCAATACTAAATAAGACAAATAGAGATAAGATCAGTAAGAGTCTAAATTATCTGAATAGAACTATCAACTAACATAACCTTACCTATATTTAAGTAACATTTCCATTCAAAATAGATTGCTTGTTATCTTCAGGTACACAGAACCTTCAGCTAGATAGAAAATATTGTGGACCATAGAAAAACTACCGACAAACTTAAAACAATTAAAAGAATAAATAATAAAAGCATGTTCTCTGGGAAAGGGAATTAAACCAAAAAATCAATAAAAGAGAATTCCCAGATATTTGGAAGTAAAACAACATAATCTTTAACTACCATAACTCAGATAGCAAATGGAGTGAAATTTGAAAACGTTTTAATTTGAATTTAAACTGAAACCCATCATATGTAAAAATGTGTTGGCTACAGGTAGAGCCGTGCTTAGGAAAATCAGTAGCCCCAGAGCTCATATTCACAACGAAGAAAGTCTCTTTATTTCTGAGTTTTCTGTTCTGTTGTGCTGGTCTATGTGTCTGTTTTTATACAGATATTGTGGTGCTTTGGTTACTATAGCTTTGTATTACAGTTTGAAGTTGGGTAATGTAATGCTTCAAGCTTTGTTTTTTGTTTTTGTTTCTTTTTTGCTTAGGATTGCCTTGGTGATTCAGGTACTTTTCTGGTTTTATATAAATTTTTAAATAGTTTTTTTTCTAGTTCTGTGAAGAATGGCATTATTCGTTTGATAGGAATAGCATTGAATCTATAAATTTCTTTAGGTAATATGGCCATCTTAATAGTATTGATTCTTCCTATCCATTAGCATGGAATGATTTTTCAATTTGCTTATCTCTGATTTCTTTGAGCAGTGTTTTGTAATTCTCATTGTAGAGGTCTTTCACCTCCCTGTTTAGCTGTATTCCTAGTATTTTATTCTTTTTGTGACTACTGTGAGTGGGATTGGGTTCTTGAGTTGACTCTCAGCTTAGATACTGTTGGTGTATAGGAATGCTAGTAATTTTTGTACATTGACTTTGTATCTTGAAACTTTGCTGAGCTTGCTTATCAGATCAAGGAGCTTTGGGGCAGAAAGTATGGGGTTTTCTGGGTAGAGAATCATATCCTCTGCAAAAAGGGATAGTTTGACGTCGTCTCTTCCTATTTTGATGCCATTTATGTTTCTCTTGTCTAATTGCTCTGGCTAGGACTTCCAGTACTATGTTGAACAGGAGTGGTGAGAGAGGGCATCTTTATGTTTTTCCAGATTTCAAGGGGAATACTTCCAGCTTTTGCTCATTTAGTAGGTTGTTGGCTGTGTTTTTCCCTCAATGCCTTTTTTATTTTCAAGTATGTTTCTTCAAAGCCTAGGTTGCTGAGGGTTTTTAACAAGAAGCGATGTTGAATTTTATTGAAAGTATTTTCGTCATCTATTGAGATGATCATGTGATTTTTGTTTTCAGTTCTGTTGATGTAATTAATTACATTTGTTGATTTGTGTATGTTGAACCCTCTTTGCATCCCAGGGATAAAGCCTACTTAATTATGGTGGATTTGTTTTTTGATATGCTGCTGGATTCTGTTTGTTCGTATTTTGTTGAAGATTTTTGCATCTATGTTCATCAAGGATATTTTCTTTTTTGTTGTATCTCTGCCAGATTTTGGTATCAGGATGATGCTGACATCATTGAATGAGTTAGGGAGTTCTTTCTGTTCAATTTTTTGGAATTGTTTTAGTAGAGATGATACTGGCTCTTTTTTACACATCTGGTAGAATTCAGCTGTGAATCCATCCAGTCCTGGGGTTTTTCTGCTTGGTAGGCTTTTTCCTACTGATTCAGCTTTGGAACAATTATTGTTCTGTTCAGAGATTCAATTTCTTCCTTTTTCAGTCTTGGGAGGTTCTATGTTTCCAGGAATGTATCAATTTCTTCCAAGTTTTCTAATTTGTGTGCATGGAAATGTTCACTGTAGTCTCTTAGGGCTTTTCTATGAGGTCACTGGTAACATCCCTTTTGTAATTTCTATGTAGTTTCTTTGTAGTTTCTATGAGGTCACTGGTAACATCCCCTTTGTAATTTCTCATTGCGTTTATTTGGATCTTCTCTATTTTTATCTTTATTAGTCTAGCTAGCAGTCTATCTATCTTATTTATTCTTCAAAAACTAAATTCCTGACTTTGTTTTCTAATTTTTTTTGCATCTCTATCACTTTCTGTTCACCTTTGATATTGGTTATTTCTTGTCTTCTGCCAGCTCTGGGATTGGTTTGCTCTTCTTTCTCTAGTTCTTCCAGGTGTCATGTTAATTTGTGGCCTTTAGATCTTTCTAACATTTAGAATTGGGTGTTTAGCACTATACACTTCCCTCTTACCACTGTTTTAGCTGTGTCCCAGTGATTCTGTTATGTTGTATTTTTGTTCTCATTATTTTCAAAAAGTTTCTTGATTTCTGCCATAATTTCATTATTTATCTAGGTGATTCAAGAATATGTTGTTTAATTTCCATGTAATCGTATGGTTTTCCGCAGTTTTCTTAGTTTTGATTTCTATTTTTATTGTGTTGTGGCCTGAGAGTGTGGATAATACAATTTTTTGTTTTTGTTTTGTTGTTTTTTGAATTTGCTTTGGATTGTTTTATAGCCAATTTTGTGATCAATTTTACACGTGCCCTGTGCAGATTAGAAGAGTGTATATTCTGTTGTTTTTAGGTAGAGAGTTCCATAGATGACCAATTAGTTTCATTTGGTCACGGGTTGAGTTCAGGTCCTTAATATCTTTGTTTTCTGCCTTGATGACCTAATTGTAAGTAGGGTGTTGAAGTCTCTCACTATTATTGTGTGGTTATTACATCTCTTCATAGGTCTCTAAGAACTTTCTTTATAAATCTGGGTGTTTCTGTGTTATATGTGCATATATGGTTAGGATAGTTAGCTCTTATTGAATTGAATTCTTTCCCATTATGTAATGCCCTTCTTTGTCTTTTTTGGTCATTGTTGGTTTATGGTCTGTTTTGTCTGAAATTAAAATAACAATCCCAGCCTGTTTCTATTTTCCATTTGTTTGGTAGATTTGTCTCCATCTCTTTACTCTGAGCCTATGGGTGTCCTTGCATATGAGATGGGTCTCCTGAAGACAACATACTATTGGGTCTTTTCTTTCAGCTCTTGTATTGTTTTATTGCAATCCTTAGATTTCTTGGATTGGATTTTGACTTTCTCCTGAATCTTGGTTATCTTTGTTTCCTATCCATATTCGGAATTCTATTTCTGTAATTTCAGCCATTTCAGCCCGGTTAAAAGCCCTTGTTGGTGAACTAGTGTGGTCATTTGGAAGAAAGAAGACACTCTGTATTTTGAGTTATCAGAATTTTTTTTATTATTATTATTATTATTTATTTTAAGTTCTGGGGTACATTTGCAGGACGTGCAGTTACATAGGTAATTGTGTGCCATGGTGGTTAGCTGAACCTATCAACCCATCACCTTGGTTTTAAGCCCAGCATGCATTAGCTATGTTTCCTAATGCCCTCCCTCCCCCACACCCCATGTCAGGCCCCAGTGTGTGTTGTTTCCCTCCATGTGCCCGTGTGTTCTCATCATTCAGCTCCCACTTATAAGTGAGAACATGTGGTGTTTGGTTTTCTGTCCCTGTGTTAGTTTGCTGAGGATAATGTCTTTCAGCCTCATCTAAGTTCCTGTAAATGACATGATCTCATTCTTTTTTATGGCTGCATAGCATTCCATGGTGCATACTGTGAACCCCCAAAACCTGAGGGAGGTCTCATTTAATTTAGAAAGTTTATTTTGCCAAAGTTGAGGACATTCGCCTGTGACACAGCCTCAGGAGGTCCTGATGATATGTGCTCAAGGTGGTCAGAGAAGAGTTTGGTTTTATACATTTTAGGGAGACATGGGACATCAATTAACATACGTCAGATGAACATTGGTTCAGTCTGGAAAGGCGAGACAACTTGAAGAAAAGACAGGATGATTCAAAGCTGGGAGGGGGCTTCCAGGTCATAGGTAGGTAAGAGACAAATGATTGTACTCTTTTGAATTTCAGATTAGCCTTTCCAAAGGAAGCAATCAGATATACATTTATCTCAGTGAGCAGAGGGGTGACTTTGAGTAGAACTGGAGGCAGGTTTGCTCTAATCAGTTCCCAGCATGACTTTTTCCTTTAGTTTGGTGATTTTGGGGTCCTAAGATTTATTTTCCCCTCACAATATATACTACTTTTTCTTTATCAAGTCTATTATTGACAGGCATTTGAGTTGATTTCATATATTTGATATTGTGAATAGTGCTACAATGAACATATCTGTGCATGTATCTTTACAATAGAATTATTTATATTTCTTTGGGTATATACCCAGTAATGGGATTGCTGTGTCAAATGGTATTTCTGGTTCTAATTCTTTGAGGAATAGCCACACTGTTTTCCACAGTGGTCGAACTAATTTATATTCCTACCAACAGTGTAAAAGCATTCCTATTTCTCTGAACCGCTCCAGCATCTATTGTTTCTTAACTTTTTAATAATCACCATTCTGAATGGCGTGAGATGTGAGTTGGTATCTCATTGTGGTTTTAATTTGCATTGCTCTAATGATCAGTGATGTTGAGGTTTTTTTCATGTTTATTGGCCACATGAATGACTTCTTTTGAGAATATCTGTTCATGTCTTTTGCTTACTTTTTAATGGAGTTGTTTTTTTCTTGTAAATTTGTTTAAGTTCCTTGTAGATTCTGGATATTAGATCTTTGTCAGGTGGATATATTGGAAAAATTTGTCCTGCTCTGTAGGTTGCCTGTTCACTCTGTTGATAGTTTATTTTGCTGTGCAGAAGCTCCTTAGTTTAATTCGGCCTCATTTGTCAGTTTTTGCTTTCATTGAAATTGCTTCTGGCAATTTCGTCATGAAATTTTTGCCCATGCCTATATCCTGAATGGTATTGCCTACATTTTCTTCTGGGGTTTTTATAGTTTTGGATTTTACATTTAAGCCTTTTCTCTGTCTTAGGTTAATTTTTGTAGAAGGTGTAAGGAAGGGGTCCAGTTTCATTTTTTTTGCATATAGTTCGCCAGTGCTACCAGCACCATTTATTAAATAGGAAATCCTTTCCCCATTGCTTGTTTTTGTCAGGTTTGTCAAAGATCAGATACTTGTAGATGTGCAGTCTTATTTCTGAGTTTTCTATTCTGTTCCATTGGCCTAGATGTCTGTTTTTGTCCCAGTACCATGCTGTTTTGGCTACTGGAGCCTTATATTATAGTTTGAAGTCAGGTAATGTGGTGCCTCTAGCTTTGTTCTTTTTGCTTAGGATTGTCTTGGCTATATGGGCTCTTTTGTGGTTCCATATGAATTTTAAAATAGTTTCTGCTAATTCTGTGAAGTATGTCAATGGTAGTTTAATGGAAGTAGCACTGAATCTATAAATTACTTTGGGCAGTATGGCCATTTTCATGAAATTGATTCTTCCTATCCATAAGCATAGAAAGTTTTTTCATTTCTTTGTGTCCTCTCTGATTTCCTTGAGGAGTAGTTTGTAGTTCTCTTTAAAGAGGTCCTTCACTTCCCTTGTTAGCTGTATTCCTAGGTATTATATTCTCTTTGTAGCAATTGTTAATGGGAGTTCATTCATGATTTGGCTCTCCGCTTGTCTGTTGTTGGTGTATAGGAATGCTTGTGACTTTTGCAAATTGATGTTGTATCCTGAGATTTTGCTGAAGTTGCTTATCAGCTTAAGAAGCTTTTGGGCTGAGATGACGGGCTTATCTACATATAGGATTATGTCATCTGCAAACAAGGACAAATTGACTTCTCACTTCCTATTTGAATACACTTTATTTCTTTCTCTTGCCTGGTTGCCCTGGCCAGAACTTCCAATACTATGCTGTATAGGAGGGGTGAGACAGGGCATCCTTGTCTTGTGCTGGTTTTCAAAGGGAATGCTTTGAGCTTTTGCCCATTCAGTATGATATTGACTGTGAGTTTGTCATAAATGTCTCTTATTATTTTGAGGTATGTTCCTTCAATACCTAGTTTATTGAGAGTTTTTAACATGAAGGAATGTTGAATTTTATCAAAGGCCTTTCTGCATCTATTGAGATAATCATGTGGGTTTTGTCTTTAGTTCTGTTTATGTGAAGAATTACATTTATTGATTTGTATATGTTGAAACAACCTTGCATCCTGGGGATGCAGCCTACTTGATTGTGGTAAATAAGCTTTTTGATGTGCTTTTGGATTCAGTTTACCAGTATTTTGTTGAGAATTTTTGCATCAATATTCATCAGGGATATTGGCCTGAAGTTTTCCTTTTTTTGTTGTTTCTCTGTCCACTCTGGGTATCAGAATAATGCTGGCCTCATAAAATAAGTTAGGGATGAGTCCCTCCTTTTCAATTGTTTGGAATCATTTACGAAGAAAGGGTATTGGCTCCTCTTTGTATTTCTGGTAGAATTTTGCTGTAAATTCATTTGGTCCTGGGCTTCTTTTGGTTGGTAAGCTATTTATTACTCCCTCAATTTCAGTAATTGATATTGGTCTATTCAGGGATTCAACTTCTTCAGTCTTGGGAGGGTGTATGTTTCCAGAAATTTATCCATTTCTTCTAGATTTTCTAGTTTATTTGCATAGAGTGCTTATAGTATTCTCTGATAGGCGTTTGCATTTCTGTGGGATCAGTCGTGATAGCCGCTTTATTATTTTTTACTTTATCTATTGATTCTTCTGTCTTTTCTTCTTTGTTAGTATAGCTAGCAGTCTATCGATTTTATTAATCGTCTCCAAAAACAGTTCCGGCCTTCACTGACTCTTTTAAAGCTTTGTTTTGTGGGTGTGTGTGTGTTTATCTCCTTCAGTTCTATTTTGATCTTGATTATTTCTTGCCTTTTGCTAGATTTAGGGTTTCTTTGCTCTTGATTCTCGAGTTCTTTTAGTTGTGATGTTAAGATGTTGATTTGAGATCTTTCTAGCTTTTTGATGTGGGCATTTAGTCCTATAAATTTTCCTGTTAGCAATGCTTTATCTGTGTCCCAGAAATTCTGATGTGTTGTCTCTGTTCTCATTAGTTTCAAATAACTTCTTGATTTCTGCCTTAATTTCATTATTTACCCAGGAGTGACTCAGCAGCAGGTTGTTCAATTTTCATGTAGCCGAGTGAACTTCTTAATGTTGAGTTCTAATTTGATTGCACTGTGGTATGAGAGACTGTTCATTATTATTTCAGTTCCTTTTCATTTGCTGAGGAGTGATTAACTTCCAATTATGTGATCAATTTTAGAGTAAGTTCCATGTGGTGACAAGAAGAATGTATATTCTGCTGTTTTGGGATGGAGAGCCCTGTAGACACCTATTAGCTCCACTTGACCCAGAGCCGAGTTCAGGTTTTGAATGTCTTTGTTAATTTTCTAATATTGACAGTGGGGTGTTAAAATCTCCCATTATTATTGTGTGGGATTCTAAGTCTCTTTGTAGGTCTCTAAGAACTTGTTTTGTAAATCTGGGTGCTGCTGTATTGGGTGCATATATATTTATGATAGTTAGCTCTTCCTGTTGAATTGACTGCTTTACCATTATGTAAAGCCCATCTTTGTCTTTTGTGATCTTTGTTGGTTTAAAGTCTGTTTTGTCAGAAACTAATGATGCAACACCTGTTTTTTTTTTCTGTTTTCCATTTACTTGATAAATTTTCCTCCATTCCTTTATTTTGAGTCTATGTGTGTCTTTGTTTTTGAGATGGGTCTTTTGAATACATCACACTGATGGTTCTTGACCCTTTATCCAGATTGCCATCCTGTACCTTTTAATTGGGTCATTTAGTCCATTTATGTTTAAGGTTAATATTATTATGTTTGAATTTAATCCTGTCATCATGATGCTAGATGCTAGCTGGTTATTTTGCAGACTGGTTTAGGCAGTTGCTTCATATTGTCCCTGGTTTGTGTACTTCAATGTGTTTTTATAGTGGCTGGACTATTTTTCCTTTCCACATTTAGTGCTTCCTTCAGGAGCTCTTGCAAAGCAGGCCTGATGATGATGAATTCCCTCAGCATTTGCTTGTCTGAAAAAGATTTTATTTATCTTTGCTTATAAAGCTTAGTTTGGCCAGATATGAAATTTTGGGTCAGAAATTCTTTTCTTTAAGAATGTTAAATATTGGTCCCTAATCTCTTCTGGCTTGTAGGGTTTCTGCTGAGAGGTCTGCTGTTAGTCTGATGGGATTCCCTTTGTAGGTGCCTCGGTCTTTCTTTCTGGCTGCCCTTAAAACTTTTTCCTTCATTTCGACATGCAGAATCTGATGATTACGTGTTTTGGGGTTGGTCTTCTCGTGGAGTATCTCACTGGGGTTCTCTGGATTTCCTGAATTTGGACGTTGGTCTGTCTTGCTAGGTTGGGGAAGTTCTGGATGATATCCTAAAGTAGTTTTTCAAGTTTGTTCCATTCTCCCCATCTTGTTAAGATACCTTGGTTAGTTGTAGGTTTGTTTTTTTTTACATAATCCCATAGTTCACAGAGGTTTTGTTCATTCCTTTTCATTCTTGTTTCTCTAATCTCGTCTGCTTGCCTTATTTCAGCAAGATTGTCTCCGAGCTCTGATGTCCTTTCTTCCACTTGGTCTATTTAGCTATTGATATTTGTGTTTACATTGTGAAGTTCTCATGGTGTGTTTTTCAGCTCCATCAGGTCATTTATGTTCCTCTGTAAACTACTTATTCTGGTTAACCATTCCTGTAATGTTTTATCATGGTTCTTAGCTTCTTCGCATTGGGTTAGAATATACTCCTTCAGCTCAGCAAAGTTTGTTATAACCCAGTTTCTGAAGCTTGCTTCTGTCAATTCATCCATCTCAGCCTTTACCCAGTTCCGTGCACTCACTGGAGATTTGTTGCAATCATTTGGAGAAGTGACACTCTGGCTTTCTGAGTTTTCACCTTTTTTGCATTGATTCTTTCTCATCTTCATGGGTTTACCTTTGATCTTTGAGACTGCTGACCATTGGATTGTGTTTTTTGTGTGGTATTTTTCATTGTTGTTGTTGTTGTTGCTTTCTGTTTGTTTTTCTTTCAGCAGTCAGGCCACTGTTCTGTATGGCTGCTGTGGTTTGCTGAGGGACCACTCCAGATTCTATCGCCTGGGTCCCCCCTGCACCTGGAGGTATCACCAGTGGAGGCTACAGAATAGCCAAGATGGCAACCTGCTTCTTCCTCTGGGAGCTCTGTCCCAGAGGGAAACGAACCTGATGCCGGCTGGAACACTCCTGCATGACGTGTCTGGAGACCCACATTGCGAGTTCTCACCCAGTCAGGAGGAATGAGTTCAGGAACCCACTTAAATAAGCAGTCTGGTTGCCCCTTGGTGGAGCAGGTGTGCGTTACTGGAGGAATATCCCTCATCTGAGCTGCCCTGACTCTCCCAAGCTGGCAGGCAGAAAAGACAAAGACTGCTGACCCCAGATACCACAGCCGCCTCTTTTTCTTGGGGCTCATCCCAGGGATATCAAAGTTCTGTTCATAAATCTCTGGATGGGGATGCTGAAAATCCCACAGGGAGGCTCTTCCTGGTGAGGAGGAATGGGTTGGGAAACTGGTTAAAGAAACAGTCTGGCCACGAACTGTCACAGCTACTGTGCTGCGCTGTGGGGAATTGCTCCTGACCCAAACCACTCAGTCTTACTGGTACCAGTGGCAGGGGCAAACAGCTGACTGGAACTGCAGTGATGGCAGCCACCCTACCTCCCACCGGAACATTGTCTTCTTAGGTGGTCTCCAGCCTGCTGTGCTGGCCAGTGGGGATTCCAAGCAAGTGGGTTTTAGCCTGTGGGGTTCCATGGAAAGGGGCCCACTGAGTGAGGCTTCTTGGCTCCCTGGTTTCAGCCCCCTTTCTATGAGAGTGGATGGATCTTCTACCTCACCACAGTTCCCAGAGCTAGAGTATGCTAAGACTCCTGTGTCTCAGTGCCTGCTCAAGTGGCGCCCGTGTGCTCCTGATCTACAGGTTGCAAAAATCTGTGGGAAAAGCATGGTTTCCAGGGCAGGATAGGACAATCCCTCCCAGGCCCTTTGGCTGGGGGAGGGAGCTCCCTTTGTTCCATAAACTCCCAGGTGTTTCCTCGCTCCAGTTTGCTTTTCCTCACTCTCTGTGGGTTGTGCCAATTGCCTAGTCAGTCTCATTGAGAGAACCTGGGTACCTCAATTGACGATGCAGAATTCACTCACCATTTTCGTTCTTCTCCGTGGGAGCCACAGACCGGAGCTGTTTCCATTCGGCCATCTCGGATGCTCCATCTTTTTTAAGGTATCAGAGTTCTTGTTCTATTTCTTTCTCATCTGTATGGGCTGATGTTCTTTTAGCTATGTTTTGAGAACAGTTAGCTGACTTTTTTTCTAGATGTTTTCAAAGGGCTGCAGCTTTGTGTGAGGCCTTTATTTGTAGCTGAATTTTTGTCCTTGGTTTCATGGGGTGTGTGTTAACAAAATACCTTCAGTATTGAGGTTTTGGCTGTTATCCTGCAGATGGCATTTAAGCATAATGGCTAAGTGGGCACTTTAGCCATGTGGCTTCTCTGTATTTTCTCACAATGGGAGGCGTGCTCCTTCTCTGTGTTCTGACACTGTGGGTTCCTCTCCTACTTGAGTGCTAGCTACAGATCTTGGTTTGGCCCTCCCAGGCTGCACACCATGGCCCTGGGGTGAGCTCAGGCTTTATGTTCCCTTCCCAGCTTGGAAGGAGCAGGGGAAGGAACCTTGACAGTGGTTGTGGCAGAGGGCCTTTCATTTGTCTCTTGTGGCTTCACCACAGAGAAATACAGAGCCACCACCACTCTGCAATTAGCTCAGGAGCGAGGTGGCTGCATTGTGGGCCCAAGCTTGAGGACCCTGCCTGGTGATGAGCAGCAGGACCAAAGGGCTTATAGTGGAGACAAACTGACCTTTCCTCCTCAGGGTGCTATGGTTTGCTGGAAGTGTGGGTAAAACACTCAGGATCTTTGCTCTTTCACCAGTCTGAGTGCAGCAAGGACGGTACCACTGCATTGGCAGTGGCAGAGGGGCTTTTAGTTGCCTCCGGGAGCTCCACCTCAGAGAAACACAGAGTCTTTCCTACAGGGAATGCCCAGCCAGGTGGGTGGCTTTGCTACTTGGCCAAGCTGGGGACCCTGATATGATTTGGCTGTGTCCCCACCCAAATCTTATCTTGAATTGTAGCTCCCATAATTGTGGGAAGGACAGGTGGGAGATATTAATCATGGGGATAGTTTCCCTCATACTGTTCTCATAGCAATGAATAAGTCTCATGATATCTAATGGTTTTATAAAGGGTTTCCCCTTTCCCTTGGCTCTCATTTCTCTCTTGCCTGCTGCCATGTAAGATGTGCCTTTCACCTTCTGCCATGATTGTGAGGCCTCCCCAGCCATGTGGAACTGTGAGTCCATTAAACCTCTTTTCCTTTAAAAATTACTCAGCCTTGGGTGTGTCTTTATTAGCAGCATGAGAACAAGCTGATACAGACCCCACTTAGTGAAGAATGGGAATTCGGGGGCTCACAGAAAGGAGAGACTGGGCTCCTCTCTGTATGGTAACTGTGGTATGCTGGAAGCACGAGTGAAGCACTCAGGTTCCTTGTTTCTTCCCCAGTCTGAGGTGTTCATGTGGGGCAGGTGTTTGTACTGGGGGCCCATTTTGAGAGGCACTGCCCAGTGAGGAGAAGCAAGGATGGGGACTTGCATGGAGAACCGTCTGGCTACTTTTCCCTAAGACAGTTGTTTTGTGCTGGGGGCCCACACTAGTCCCTAATTACACTGCTATCTCCAGAGCCTGAGGGCAACAGGAGCAATGGCTGCGGAGCAACAAAAATGGCAGCCTGCCTGCTCCTTCTGGGAGCTCCATCTCTGGGAAATGCAGGCATGCTACTGGCCTGAGAGTCCAGGCAAGTGATGGCTGGGGTCCTAGGTGGGGAGGCCCTGCCCAGCGAGTAGTAGCAGGTCAGGGACCCATGTGGAAAATAGTCTGACTCCTTTTTCATAAGCCAGCTGTGCTGTGCCAGGGGTCCACATTAGTCCCTAATCACGGTGCCTCCTCCAGAGCCTGTGGGCAACCGGAGTGACGGCTGTGGAACAGTAAAAATGGCATCCTGTCTGCTCCCTCTGGGAACTCATCCCAGAGAAGAGCACAGCTGCTTCTGGCCCCAGAGCTCAGGCAGGATTGGGGTGGCCGTGCTACGGTCCCAGCCTAGTGGGCCTTGTCTCGCAAGATGCAGTGGAGGTGAGGCCTGCAGTTTGTCCTCTGATTAACCTCATGGATTCAGCCACTATGTTAAGGGTGTACCAGGGAGCCTAACCTGGTGCCAGGGTACTGGCAACCCAGGGCTCCCAGAACTCTGTGTGTGCCTAAGTGGCAGCTCTGCCCAGCCTCCACATAGCTCTTTATGTTTAGTCTGGAGGCCCTGGTTGAGGGTAGGTCACGGTGGATCTCTTGAGCCCAGGGTTGCAAAGGACTGAGGGTGGGGTCCCGGAGACTCTCACTCACTTACTGCTTCCCCAAAGTGGGGGTCCTCCCATGGTTCCGTGACACTCTCTGGTGGGCAGCTGTTCTCACTCCTCTCCATTCTCCTAGGTTGTATTGCTTCCTTGGTGAATCCCAATGTGTCCACTTGCATGGTCTAGTTGAAGAGCTCGTGTTTACTCGCAACTCTTTCTTCTCTCCAGAAGTGTGGCACAAACCAGCTACTTCTAGTTAGCGAACTTTCACATCATTTTTAAATTTTTTAAAAATTGAGTAAATGAAGGAAAATATTAACTTTCTAACTTTTTACTTTTTTAATTAACAAATATTTCAGGCAAATAATATTGTATCTCCACTTTTTTCCCTAAGTTTTGGGAGGTCAAATTGTTCAGGATCTCTGAGTACTCAGAAATTCTATTCTTATTGTTAAGATTCTGATCATTCTGTTTATAACCTAAGTTTCGCAAAAAAAAAAAAAAAAAAAAAAGGAAAATAAAAAAGCCTTGCAAGAGTATGTATTCAACTCTTTTTGAATATCCCCAATTTTGTGAAATCACTTGTTGAGCTTAAAGTTCTCTACAGGATTATGCACTAAGATATTTTTTCTGCTTAAAGTCCTTGCATTTTCCTTTATTCCTTGAAGCAAGAATTTAAGTTAGTGCTTGTCATTCTCTCACTCTTAATGCTGCTATGAACAGTGTTCTCCTTTGGTGTAATAGGAAAGATAATGATCAAGTTTCCCAACAAAGGCCAAAATAGCAATGGTTGAGCAAGATAAAATTTTAATGTTTGCTCACACTGCAGTCCAAATATAAGTAGCCTAGGGCTGCTATGAACATTCCTCAGTGTGGATATGACATCCTAAACTCTTGGATTCCATATTGTGGCCTAAAATTTTTGCTTCAGCACCTTTCAAGAAGATTATTTTCTACTCATGGGAAAAGTTAGAAGAAAAAGTAAAGAGCATGCCCCTTTTTATTAATGGTGTGACTCAGCTTTCATAAATACATTCATTTATATTCCATTGGCTGGTCCTCAGGTACATGATCATACCTAACTACAGGTAATTAGGCATAGGTAGTCTTGGGTTGGCGAACAGGTACCCCCCAAAATCTTGTGGTTCTCTATCTAAAGGAATAGAATCACATGGATAAAGGGGAACAAAAAGTAGCCTTAATCACAACTGTCATTATTCATCTTTAAATTGATCTATCCCCATATTGATCCATTAATTACAGTCTTCATTCTCAGTGATCATTGTAATTATTTGAATACCTAATTTCCCAATACATTCTGTATAATGCTATCCCATAGAGAATATATATATACAGATCTTGCTGAATACAAGCGAACAGTCTGAATGCAGCAAGATTTGTATATATATTCACTATGGGATAGCATTATATTTCGTATTATTCGAATAGTCCCATTTCTTTCTAATAATCATGAATTATATCCTACACTTAAAGTCTTTTGCCTACATACTTCTTTTTAATCAAAGACATTTATTTGTAAGTAACAAAATCCAAATCTAGTTAACTGAAGAAAAACAAAAGATTTTGCTGAAAGTATACTGAGTGGCTCATAGTATCAAAAGGACAATGACCAACAGACACTTGAGATGTTGTCTCTCTTATTAGGATGGTGCCAGTTCCTCTTACCTTCCTATTTATTTGAATACGTTTTTGACTTTTAGGAAGAGATGACACAAAAATTGTTCAATAATATTCTTCCTTAGCCTTTCAGCTAAGTATTTTATTCTCCTTGAGCATGAGTTTTATATAAGATTAAACTATTATTTTATTCCATGTCCCTTTGTGTATTTACCTTAGATAATTACTATGATACCAGTTATAAGACTTAAAAATACTATTTTCTATGCCTGCCTAGTAATCAGTATTACAGAATTATTTGGTTTCTAATTTCTTGCATTTCTGTTTCTTTTTTTTTTCTTTTGGCTTATGTACAAAATTGTGAACTCAAGAGATTATTCTTTAAACTAAATTGTTATCTTCTAAACTGCATAATTCAGAGCTAATCGCTTATTTAGCATTCTATAAGTACTCTATTAATTGATAGTTGTATCTAAGTTTTTCAACTGCCACAGTTTTACAAATTTCTCAGATTTAAAAGATAAGAAAGGGCCTGGTGCGGTGGCTCATGCCTGTAATCTCAGCACTTTGGGAGGCTGAGGCGGCCAGATTATGAGGTCAAGAGATCGAGACCATCCTGGCCAACATGGTGAAACCCTTTCTCTACTAAAAATGCAAAAATTAGCTGAGTGTGGTGGTATGCACCTGTAGTCCCAGCTACTTGGGAGGCTGAGGCAGGATAATCGCTTGAACCCAGGAAGCAGAGGTTGTAGTGAGCCAAGATCGTGCCACTGCACTCCAGCCTGGCAACAGAGCAAGGCTCCATCTCAAATAAATAAATAAATAATAAGAAAGAAGAAACTAATATTATTATATAAACACCTACAAATCTATAACCCTCTATATGTCAATTCCAGTTGTTTGGGCAATGCTATGTGTAGTTTGTCGGTGAGTGTCTTGATGCATGTCTTGATTGAATGAGATTCAGTGGAAAAGTTTGCCTTGAGTAATTATGGTGAAGGTGAGAGTATGGAAACATGTACGATTACCTAACAAAAGACTGGACATCTCAAACTGTCATAAGCAATAGAAAGCACTTGGGGGACTTGTTGAAATGCAGATTATATTTCCTAAATTCTGGGGTGGGACCCAAGATTATGTATTTTTAATTACCTGTCAAGTGATGTGGATGCTTCTAGTTCACAGGCTGCACTTTGAGTATGAACGTGATAAATGTCTCCTAATCAATTAAACCATTTCTCATGGAGAAGTTTTTTTTTTTGGCTTGTATAAATGACGATTCATACTTGCATGAATGCAACAAATATTTATTGACTTTTCCTGTGTACCAGGCAATTTTCTAAGTGTAAAAATACAGCCATGAATAAATAAGTCAAGTTCCTGTTCTCATGGGTTTTGTAGATCTTATATTTGTGTGTGTGTGTGTGTGTGTGTGTGTGTGTTTAAGCTGTGGGAGGAAAGCAGGGCAGGAGAGGAGTAGAATGGTAGAAATTAAACAAGTTAGCAAATAAGTAAGAACCTAAACAAAGGGTGCCCTGCAATGGGACTATTTACCACAACTCCTATCATCAGTTTAGAAGCTAACTAAGCCATTTATTCAAATAAACAAGCTTGAGTTATTCTTTAGCAAATATAACACACTGAATTGAGCAAAGAAAATACTAGGCACCCCTGAGATCTTTCTGGTCCACTTAGGTCTGATTGTCCTGCCTGACATAAATCATACAACATCGATTCCAATATCAGGTGCCATAACTTTGTCCTGATGGACCAAATGAGTCAGCTGAATTAAAACAATTGTAATTGCCTGATGGGTTCGTCCTGCTCACTGCACAGGCAAAATCACTTCACTGAGATTGCAGCATTGCAGTACAGAAGGCGTTTAATTGACATGAGGCCAGCCCACTCAGGAAAACTGGATTTCTCACTCAAGTCTGTCACCCTGAAGGCTCAGAGGCTAGGGTTTTTATGGACAATTTTATGAGCAGGGGACTCGAGAATGGGTGGTGCTGATTTGTTGGGAATGAAATCATAGGGGTGTGGAAAACAGTCCTCAGGCACTAAGTCTGTTTCTGGGTGGGGTCACAGGACTAGTTGAGTCATGAATCTTGGGTCTGGATGAGGTCAGTCTGAAAAATATCTAAAAAAAAAAAAAAAAAAATCTTAGGTTCTACAATAGTGATGTTATCTGTGGATGCAATTGAGAAAGTCACAAATCTTGTGACCTCTGGCCACATGAGATTTGTGAACTCTGGCCACATGACTCCTGAGCAGTAAGGGATTATAGAAACTACACTTACCTTGTGACCACTCATTAGTCTTACAAAGGTGATTTCAGCCCCCAAACAGGGAAGGGATCAGTTTTAAAGAGGGACAAATATCATTCTTGTTTAAAAGTTAAACTATAAACTGAACTTCTCCTAAACTTACCTTGGCCTGCTCTCAAGAATGGCCAAGGACAGCTTGGAGATCAGAAGCAAGATGGAGTCAACTATGTCAGATTTATCTTATTGTCATCATTTTGCAAAGGTGGTTTCACAATCACTAGTTTAATGATTAGTCTAGACCTCCCCCTTGAAGAGATAAGCTGGCATATAAAGGTAGCGGTGTGTGTGTGTTTGTGTGTGTTTGTGTGGTGTGTTTGTGTTTAAGCAATGGGAAGGAAGTAAGGCAGGAGGAGAAGAATGGCAGAAATTAAACAAATTAGCAAACAAATAAGTACCAAAACACATAGTACCTTGCACTGGGAATATTTATCCTAATTCCCTATCAGTTTATGAGATAACCTAGTCAATTATTCCAAAGCAAATAAACAAGCTTGAATCACTCCGGTCCCAGCTCAGGACTGTTTTTCGCCATTACAATTAAAACACAGTAAGATCCTCATCCACACAGCCATCATATAAATAGGAGAACGCTGGAAAATGGAAGAGCTTGGGAAAGAGAACTCAAACCTGAAGAGCTCCAAGACAGAATTCATCAAATGGGATTTCAACCAGTCCTAAAGAGAAGAACTTTGGATCAAATTAATATTTAAGCTGAAGTAAAACTGATCAAACTAGAAATAAATGAGATACTGTTCATTGACAAGTCTAAATGTACCTGCCACCCAAGAAGGGTGGGAGCTCATAAAAATGATAAAGAAGTGACAAAAACATTACACATTTTTGCACATTTGATTGTAGTGTCAGCAGCTTAATGATTATATTATGTAGCCACAGACTAAATCCTTAGACCCTTCTCTTTTGGTCCTGTTTTTTGTAACCTTCTGCTACAGAGGACTTTTGTGATATTGTCACTCAACTGGACACTGATGGTGCACAATAATAACAGAAAATAATTACATGCATCCTTTGCTCTGGGAAAAAGTTGAATTCTCTTCATATCTGACCATAATCCAACTAAAATCTGAAGATCTTGGTGAATTCATTGCATAAAAAGAAATTCAGGCCAGGTGCAGTGGCTCACACCTGTAACCAGCATTTGGGCCAAGGTCGGAGGATCACCTGAGGTCAGTAGTTTGAGACCAGCCTAGCCAACATGGTGAAACCCTGCCTCTACCAAAAATACAAAAAAAAAAAAATAAATAAATAAAAAAATAAGCCAGGCTTTGTGGCGGGTGCCTATAGTCCCAGATACTCAGGAGGCTGAGGTAGGAGAATTGTTTGAACCCGGGAGGTGGAGGTTGCAGTGAGCTGAGATCACATCACTGGACTCTAGCCTGGGCAACAGAGTAAGACTCCGTCTCAAAAAAAAAAGAAAAATTCAGTACACTGGCTAGATGAGTATAATTATTGAAAGTGGATTTTCTAAGAGATGGCAGCCCCTTTGAGTTCATGATCCCTTCCTTGGCTACTTTTACATACTCATGTCACAATTATTGTGCAACAACACAAAATAAACAATTATTTTTGCCCACTTGGCAGCCTTAGGGGGAAAAGTATTCTCACGGAGCACACATTATTTTCTTATCAGAAATAAAGGTCGCATTTCAGCCTGAAGTACCTGTCTCAGTTATTTTGCTATTCACAGGTGCAAAAGGAACAACTATGAGTAGGTCTTGTCATCCATCTTTATGACTTGAAAAGTCCACTCTGATGTTGTCTGTCCCAGAAATAAGTGGGAATGTTTTTCCAGAATGATTCCAATCTTCAAATTAAAAACTAGAGACTCCTTCAATACAGTAGACAATTTTTCAGCTGAAATTAAAGTTTCAATTGATTCCTTACTAAATACTTCAACTCAGGGCCTAATTTATCCTTCCTTTCTTCTTCTTGTTCTTCCTCCTCCTCTTCCTCCTCCTCCTCCTCCTCCTCTTCTTCTTCTTTTCTCTCTCTCTCTGCTTCCTTCTCTCTCTTTTCTGTTTCTTAAAATGTTCTGGATACTGCCTAGTCTAAAAATAACTCCACTGTCTTTAAGCACTTGAGTATAAATAAAATGAGTACAGTCAACTGTCCATATCCATGGCTTCTGCATCCATAGATTTAATAAACATGAATCAAAAATATGTAGAAAAAATAATTTTGTCTGCCTTGAACATGTACAGATGTTTTTCTTGTCATTATTCCCTAAACAATACAACTATTTACATAGCATTTACATTGTATTAGGTATTATAAGCAATAATCTACATGATTATAAGTAATGATTTAAAGGTGAGGATGTAACTCACTAGAGATTATTTAAAGTATATAGGAGAATGTGCACAGGTTACATGCAAATACTGTGCTATTTTAAGTGACAGACTTGAACATCTGCAGATTTTGGCATCTTCAGGAGGTCCTGGAAAAAATCCCCCATGCATACGAAGGGATACTATAACCTAATGAGTATATTTTACAAGACTATATACACTGGCCATTTTGGGAAAAATTTTTTAAATCTTTTTTCTCTCTAGTTTGTTCTTTTCTTCTATACCTCTGAAAGAAGCTGTATTCTTTACATTATTTATTTTGCTGAGAGGGATGACATAGAAGGGGCCCCTTGGCACAGACTGTTAAGGAAAGGTGGTCAAGGCTAAACACTATTCAAGATAAAGTAGAATTTTTGAAAGGTTAAAAAAAAATCGGAAAATATACACTCTATTATTGATGTGAAATAGATTTTTTTATTTAGAGAAAAAAAGGAATTGGCCCTGATGGCAGAAAGGAAATGTTAAACTCACAAAAGTCAAATGAGTATTTCTTCTAAAGTTTAAATAATATAATTATCAATCATAAAGTGCCATACATTTTATATCCTGTTACAATTTCTAAATGCTTCTCCATATGTTTTGATATAATTTTGTCCTCATAAATATCCTTGTGAAGGAGGGTGGGGAGTTATTAATTTTCTCTGTTATTCTCAGAGGCAGCCCCAAATCCTTGCTGAGTAGATTAAATTTGCATTACTTCATTTTTCATTCCCTGACTGATTCCAGAGTCAATATCTTAATATTGCTAAAAGAAGTTGACTTCCTTAAACTGAGGCCTCTGTGATACAGAGAGAATATTTATAAGATAATAAGCAGGCCGGGCGCGGTGGCTCATGCCTGTAATCCCAGCACTTTGGGAGGCCGAGGCGGGCGGATCACGAGGTCAGGAGATCGAGACCATCCTGGCTAACACAGTGAAACCCCGTCTCTACTAAAAATACAAAAAAATTAGCTGGGTGTGGTGGCGGGCGCCTGTAGTCCCAGCTATTCGGGAGGCTGAGGCAGGAGAATGGCATGAACCCGGGAGGCGGAGCTTGCAGTGAGCAGACATCGAGCCACTGCACTCCAGCCTGGGTGACAGAGCCAGACTCTGTCTCCAAAAAAAAAAAAAAAAAAAAAAAGATAATAAGCAAAGCATTTGTATGAAGAGGAGCCCAGGTATTATGAAAAAAAGTATTTCACATTTATTGTATAATTTTAATTATTGGAAGGGAAATGTTTCCACTAGGTACCTAGAAATATTTCCCATAAAATAGTGATACATGCTTTTATTAAAATACATTTTTAAAATAAATTTTTCTGCATTCTAAGATTTAACTCTTGCCTACAAGGTAAAACTCTGAGTCTCTTGCAGACTCAGGAAGGGCTTACTTCACAAACACGGAATCTGTCAAAGAGAACACCAAACCTTGTATTAGAGGTGATGATCTCTTGTGCACCAAGCCCTGGAATGGAAGTCAGAGCATCTAATGAAGGTAGTAAGCTTCACAAACAAATGCAAGCTGAGAATCAGGAGAATGGAGTTAACTCCATTGAATTCCAAGTCACACAATGTTAAATAAACCCTGGGAAAATGGAAATGACATTTTTATAAGGAGCAATGAACATGGGTCTTCCTTCTAGGAGGAAGTCAAGGAAAAGAAAGACAAAGAAAAAAAAAAAAAAACAAACCAAGTAGATATCTGCATACATCTCTGTAAAACTTATTGTTTAAGACTATCATGAAAACATTTCATCACTCAGAGAAAGTCATTGGGAGGTAAGTCTTTACAGATTTTTGTGTTCCATGCAAATGTACATACACACGTACTGCAGCCATCCATTTGTGTGTGTGTGTGTGTGTGTGTATATGTAGTGCCCTACATTGTATACATATTCTATCATCTCAGTATCCAAGACAGTGAGACAGTGTTGTCTAGTAGAAATATGTGAGTCACAAATGCAAGGAAATATGAATTTAAATTTTCTAGTGATCACATTAAAAAATTAAGAGAAATAAGTAAAATTACTTTTTAATTTTAATTTTTATTCAACCCATATATCCACAATACTGTAGTTTTAATATGCATAGTAAACATTTAATAATATACAATTATATATCGTAATATGTAATCAACGTAAAGGTAATATCTTATATTCTTGAAGATGGAGAAAACTAGGACAATTTGTGGCGTTATTTATTTCTATATCTATGAAAACCCAAAAACAGAAACAACCAGGTCTAAACCTTTTGAACCTAGGAATAACGACATGTTCATTTCATCCATCATGTGCATGTATTATGGAAAAGTGTGAAAAGTAGTTTTCCTTATCTTTATTCTTTTGGGTAATTAATAATACCTGAAACACGAGTCAAACACAAGTCAAGTTCTAGTAGCAATAAAAAAATTCCTTGGCGATATTAAATAAATTGGAAAAAAATGTTTATTTAATGAAAGTTACTCCTCAATTTTTGTGTTATGAGCCATGCTTGATAATTATCTTCAAACACACATATTTGCCCGAAGGTACACCAAAATCACTGGAAATGAAGTCATGTGAAAAGATGGTTTTGCATAGAAATAATAGTATAGCTTGGACTAAGGTATTAGGCCACTAAAGTTCTTATCCAGCTACCTTTTTCCTGCAGTTACCTGAGGAAATTAAGATGCATGCAGGAGACAGTAGTTCCTGAAGGAATATATAGCCAGGCATTTAGAACTTTAATCCTAGTGATGTTCTGGAATGAGAAGGGCTTGAGTATATGTAAGTATAGTGTGCTTATGCTAAAGAAAGGAATAAAAACAAGTCAGTTCCTCCCTAACGGGTAGAGAGACAGGTGCAATCCTGTCTCTTTGTAGCCTGTGATAAAAAGACATGTTTGTGAGTGCATGCATGGCTATGAGGAGGGTATTAAAACCCTTCCCCCAACACATCCATAATACCTTGTGTTCTGCCAAAGTGCCTTTCTCAACCTCTTGAGAAAACAAGTCTTTTCCTTAGCAGAAGTAAGAAAGGTAATCATCTAGATGAAACATGCAGGAAATCTACTTAACGCATTTCATTTTCCAAAGTACAAAAGTTTATGAATTCCATAACAGTTAATAGAAGCAAGTTGTTAACAAAGCAATGATTTAGTCCTTTAGTCATTCTGCCAAATCTGGTAACTTAGTTTTACAAATTATTTTGTTGTCTTTAATAAAAAATGCAATGTAAACAAAAACACTGCTGTCACTCACATGAACAGAGACAAGTCAATGTTCAAGTCACACACCTGTTTTGGCAGTGCTTGGTCCAGATTTATTTTACCTTGTTCAAATACAGAAATTAGGAGGTGGTGTATTAAGGACCATAGAAATCAGAAAGACGAGGAAGGAAAAGATTAGTATCGAAAAGACTTTAAATTGTTAAAAATGAACCACTTCAGTTTCCAGAGGAAAACTTTGATGTAATTGATAGGCTTTCTAGGTGCGACGTGAGATCCAACTCCATAAAAGTGGTTCAGAAAGTCACCAGAGGAAGGCCGGGCGCGGTGGCTCACGCTTGTAATCCCAGCACTTTGGGAGGCCGAGGCGGGCGGATCATGAGGTCAGGAGATCGAGACCACGGTGAAACCCCGTCTCTACTAAAAATACAAAAAAAAAATTAGCCGGGCGTGGTGGCGGGCGCCTGTAGTCCCAGCTACTCGGAGAGGCTGAGGCAGGAGAATGGCGTGAACCCGGGAGGCGGAGCTTGCAGTGAGCCGAGATTGCGCCACTGCACTCCAGCCTGGGCGACAGAGCAAGACTCCCGTCTCAAAAAAAAAAAAAAAAAAAAAAAAAAAAGAAAGTCACCAGAGGAAAAGGGTGAAAAGAAAAGGAAGAAAGATAAATTGCCAAGACAAAAAAATAGTGGGCAAATAGAGAATGATGGGACACGGAAAATTTTCTATACACTAAAATGTTCACAGAATTTGTGCGGTTACAGTGAATTTTTTTTTTTTTTTTTGAGACGGAGTCTCGCTCTGTCACCCAGGCTGGAGTGCAGTGGCTCGATCTCGGCTCACTGCAAGCTCTGCCTCTCGGGTTCACGCCATTCTCCTGCCTCAGCCTCTCCGAGTAGCTGGGACTACAGGCGCCCGCCACCACGCCCGGCTAATTTTTTTTGTATTTTTAGTAGAGACGGGGTTTCACCATGGTCTCGATCTCCTGACCTCGTGATCCGCCTGCCTCGGCCTCCCAAAGTGCTGGGATTACAAGTGTGAGCCACCACGCCCGGCAGTTACAGTGAATTTTAAAGCTTAGTTTTATTTTTATATATTTTCTAAAATCCCTGTAGTGCATGTGCAACAACTTTATAAAACAAAAAAAATTAAAAATGGTATGAAATACAAAGAAAAATTTAAATAAGAATAAAAGTATTGAAAATAGTTATGAAAACATTACAAAATAATGGGACTCCAGAATTAATGGTTTCACTTACTTCGTGTAAATTTTTAGAAAACAGATTATTCTAAAAATACACAAAATAAGAACGATATAGCACAACCTAATGTGTATTTTGAACTTAATTTATGCTTATAACAAAAGATAAGTACAATAAAATGGTAATGAAAGTATCATACATAGTGTAACAGGTTGTCACCATATGAGAAACTCTAGTCTAGATTATTATAGACTAGAAATGTTGCCCACTCCCCTAAAAAAACACAAATAAACAGCATTTTACTTTTTTTACTAAAAATTTGCTAAAATTTTAAAGTAGTTATAGCTTTCTGACACATGTATATATGTATGTATAGATAGATATATGTATGTTATTGTGTGTACATATGTATTTATGTATATTTTATCTGAATATCTTTGCAGGCTCTTTGATATAGCCTTTTAAATATCAGTGCTATTATTTTCTCCTATTGCATGAACTAATTCTGGAATAATATTAGGAGTAATGTAGGTATTATTTTTCATAGAAGCACAATTTATAGTATTCTATCCTTAGGGTATTTTAACTATTTTAAAAGTATATATCATTATTATAAATAAGTGCTTCTCTGTTACTTTCCATAAAAATACTAGTAGCTATTTTTTATTGTATCAAATATCTATTTCACATTTTAAGAAGATTATATACATTTTCTAGTTTCTTTACATGTTGATGTAATTAATTGTGTTTACAGATTTCTTAACAATAATAAGAGCAACCGCAATGATAATATTTTAAATATTTTTTCTAGTTTAAACTTTATTCACATGCACTGTATTATTCTTAACCTTCCATCTTATTACTTTCAGAAATATTATTAGTTACAACATTTAAAGGCTTTGTTATGCTATTTTTAGAGAAAGCATGTGCTTTGCTTTTGTGAGGCTTTCATTCATTGTCACACACACACACACACACACCTCTGCATCTACAGCTGCCTATCCATCCTGCAACTTTGCACCCAGGAAACTGCAACCTCTTTCTTCCCTGGAGCTGAAAATTCTTGTGGGCATCAAAGGGCAAAACACTTGGAGTCAATCCACGAATGTGATTATCACTCCAACAATGTAACTACTAGAGATTTCCTGTATATAGATAATTCTTTCTTTCTTTCTTTTTTTTTTTTTTGAGATGGAGTCTCGCTCTGTCTCCCAGGCTGGAGTGCAGTGGCGTGATCTCGGCTCACTGCAAGCTCCACCTCCTGGGTTCATGCCATTCTCCTGAGTGGCTGGGACCACAGGCGCCTGCCACCACACTTGGCTAAGTTTTTGTATTTTTTGTAGAGACAGTGTTTCACTGTGTTAGCCAGGATGGTCTCCATCTGACCTCGTGATCCGCTGGCTTCGGCCTCCCAAAATGCTAGGATTACAGGTGTGAGCCACCACGTCCAGCTCACACCTCTGTCTTTAGAGTGCTATAGTCAATTATCTGCTTTAAGTATGCTCATGAATAATTTGTACCAATAACTCACTAATAGAAGCGAAATTATGTAGCTTTGGTAAAATAGCTTTATTTATAAAATTCTTCCTAAATTTCTGAATTTATTTTAAAATATACTAATTTTATAATGAAAATCCCTTCCAAATAATGTGTCCGGAATTGGTGGGTTCTTGGTCTCACTGACTGACTTCAACAATGAAGCCGTGGACCCTTGTGGTGAGTGTTACAGTTCTTAAAGGCGGTGTGTCCGGAGTCTGTTCCTTCTGATGTTTGGATGTGTTGGGAGTTTTTTCCTTCTGGTGGGTCTGTGCTCTCGCTGTCTCAGCAGTGAAGCTGCAGACTTTCCTGGTTAGTGTTACAGCTCGTAAAGACAGTGCGGACCCAAACAGTGAGCAACAGCAAGATTTATTGCAAAGAGCAAAAGAATAAAGCACCCACTGCGTGGAAGGGGACCAGAGTGGGTTGTCACTGCTGGCCCGGCAGCCTGCTTTTATTCCCTTATCTGGCCCACCCACATCCTGCTGATTGGTCCATTTTACAGAGAGCTGATTGGTCTGTTTTACAGAGAGCTGATTGGTCCGTTTTGACAGGGTGCTGATTGGTGCATTTACAATCCCTGAGCTAGACACAAAAGTTATCCAAGTCCCCACTAGATTAGCTAGACACAGAGCGCTGATTGGTGCATTCACAAACCTTGAGCTAGACATAGAGTGCTGATTGGTGTATTTACAATCCCTTAGCTAGACATAAAGGTTCTCCAAGTCCCCACCAGATTAGCTGGATACAGAGTGCCGATTGGTGCATCCACAAACCCTGAGCTAGACACAGGGTGCTGATTGGTGTGTTTACAAACCTTGAGCTAGATACAGAGTGCTGATTGGTATATTTACAATCCCTTAGCTAGACATAATGGTTTCTCCAAGTCCCGACTAGACTCAGGAGCCCAGCTGGCTTCACCCAGTGGATCCCACATGGAGGCCGCAGGTGGAGCTGCCTGCCAGTCTGGCGCCTTGCGCCCACACTCCTCAGCCCTTGGGCGGTCCATGGGACTGGCGCCGTGGAGCACGGGGCGGCATTTGTCAGGGAGGCTAGGGCCGCGCAGGAGCACATGGCAGGGGTGCTCAGGCATGGCGGGCTGCAGGTCCTGAGCCCTGCCCTGCAGGGAGGCAGTTAAGGCCTGACGAGAAATCGAGTGCAGCGCCAGTGGGCCGGCACTGCTGAGGGACCCGGCGCACCCTCCACACCTGCTGGCTTGGGTGCTAAGCCCCTCACTGCCCAGGCCAGCAGGGCCAGCTGGCTGCTCTGAGTGTGGGGCCCGCCAAGCCCACACCCACCCAGAACTCTAGCTGGCCCGCAAGCGCCATGCGCAGCCCTGGTTCCTGTGCTTGCCTCTCCCTCCACGTCTCCCCGCAGGCTGAGGGAGCCGGCTCCGGCCTCGGCCATCCCAGGAAGGGGCTCCCACAGTGCAGCGGCAGGCTGAAGGCCTCCTCAAGCGTGGCCAGAGTGGGTGCCGAGGCTGAGGAGGCTCCAAGAGCGAGCAAGGGCTGTGAGTGCTGCCAGCACACTGTCACCTCTCGTTAATATAATTACTATTTAATTTGAAAAGCACATACATTAGCTAACTACAAAACAAATATTATAAAATGTATGCATTTGGCAAAGGGAATAAATTATTAACGCTAGAGGAGAACTATGGCAATATGACAAAAAGGAAAGGTAGAAAATAATTTTAAATTAAGTCTGTTTCATTTAACTACCTTGCTCCTTATAAAAAAAATTCCAACTCACAAACACTGTTTTTCTAATTATAAATAATTTCATCCTCTGCTCCTGAAATGACTAGGGAAAACTCACAGATAGAATGATTAAACCCAATTTCAGTTTATGATCATGAGACATTAGCTCATCCTTAATGCCTTCAGGCAACCACACTAGGAGTCGCTGATCACTCACACTTCGTTCTTTCTTTTCTCTCACACACTATTTCTCACCCGTTTTTTTCCCCTGTGATCTAAGCCTAATACCTCTATCCATCTTCATTCTCCTTTGATGCCCTTGCTTTCTGCTTCACTGTAAACTTAACTGAAGACAGGGGAAGAGCAATCAAACTTCTCCCCCAGTATCATCCCCCATCCACCACCTGGACCCAGCCCCCGTTATCTCTCTCATGAATTCCTGTAAAGGTCTTCCTAAGAGCAAGCTTCTCTAACTTGTTCTCCCAAGTATGCCAACTGGTATGTTAGGGAACTACCCTAACTACTGTATCAGAACAGACTCTTTAGGTGATCCTATGTCATACAGAGATTCAGTTCTGAATAGAGCATGGTATCATCTACTGGGGTTTTGGCACACATCAGGTGCATACAGACTGTCAACTTTAAGATACTCGCCCTTGAGAGTCTCATTTGGCTTCTTGTCTTCTCAGTAAGGTTTTGGCAGTTTATAATCAATGACTCTAGAACTGTAAACATTCCAGATGTGTCCAGGTTCCTAATATATTGACACTTGAGCATGTGCCAAACCTGTATCTGTCTTTCCTAGCTATCCATCATCCATAAATCAAAATCTTAAATACTTGCTGTGTAGCAGATAGAGAAAATGTGCTCCCTCTTTTTACATATCCAAATCACCAAGCTGACTAAAAAACATAGGTCTTCTACTAAGATAAGGAAATGGATATATTGTGGAAGAAAATGTGCTTTATTGTAATTGGATTTAACAAAGAAAACAAAGACCATAGTTCCTTAAGCTAGTAATTCATTCTAATTTTGTTTATATAAATATATTTCCATAAAACCATAAAGCACTTTGAGCTGACCAATGCCAGTTTTTTTTTTACTTTACATTGAACCAAACTATTAGACAGACTTCCATGTATTTTAAACATGATTAATACTGCCTTCATAAAACTATCAATGTAATTCACCACATAGTATATTTAAACTCTCGTGATTCAAATCACTTTTTATATGAGCACCTTGCTGTGACATTATCAACATGAGGCAGGCTTTAAAAAAATAATAACTTAATTCTTTTTTAGCCACAGTTTATGACAGAGAAGAAAGGAAATAGAGGCATTGATCATGCTTTAATTAGTTGGCACATTCTCTTTGATTGCCATTTCTCAGGGTGATGAAAATGCCCTTTCCTTTTTGCTGATCTGTCAATATACTTTTTGAATGTTGCAAATTGCTCAAAGGAATTTGACCTCTAAGAAGATGATGAAAAATTTTCTTTCATCTAGATGTAATGTTCTTACAATTCTGAAGTACCGAACGTTTCAAATGTGTGCTTAAATACCTAAGCCTGGCGTCAGCATCACAGCCACCTCTGAATTCAGGAATACTCTGGGCCACAAAATCCCTATAGTCTATGTATATTCTATTTTTGATTGTTTTATTTTTTCAATTTCTCTGTCTTTGCTCTTATTTCTCTCGTTCTCTGTCTTTGTGTGTGTGTCTGTCTCTTTGACTTTCTTTTTTCAGTTAGCCCTACTACTAAAGGCTTAAATTGCCTTCACACTTTAAAAAATTTGCCCACATATACAGTCTACCTGGAAAAATTGTAAAACGCACCTGCTGGTTCTGATGGCTAAGGGCCCCCCTCTGGACTCCTCATTTCATCCTGTCTCTCCTAGGCCCAATTACTAGGAATGGTTTTCTTTTTTTTTTTTTTCTTTTTTGAGACGGAGTCTCACTCTGTCGCCCAGGCTGGAGTGCAGTGATGCGATCTGGGCTCACTACAAGCTCCGCCTCCCGGGTTCACGCCATTCTCCTGCCTCAGCCTCCCCAGTAGCTGGGACTACAGGTGCCCGCCACCAAGCCCGGCTAATTTTTGTTGTGTTTTTTAGTAGAGACAGGGTTTCACCATGTTAGCCAGGATGGTCTCGATCTCCCAACCTCGTGATCCGCCCACCTCGGCCTCCCAAAGGCGTGAGCCACCGCGCCCGGCCAGGACTGCTTTTCAAACTTGAGATTTCCTTCTTTATATTTATATCTTGGTTATGTACTCCATCTAAATTTAGTTTTCCTTTCCATCCTAGATTTTGTTTCCTGGGTTAATTTTGGCACCATGATCTGCAGCCTGTCTTTCTCTGGTTCCTATCCCTTATCTTCTTGACTATTCCTTAAAAGAAAGAGGTATGAAGAAAAAAAAATTAAAGAAAATAAAATGAAACTTAAGGTAACAGCTTCTTTCTGTTTATATTGGCATAGAAAGGAAGGTAGATGTCAGATTGTGGAAAACCTTCATTGCCAAAATGTATAACCAAAGAAGTCTATTAAAACTTTTGTAATTAAGGCAGTAAAAATTTGAAAATGATATTTCTTGAAGCTTAATTTGACAAAAGTGTACAAGAGGGATTAAAGGAAGATAATGCTGAAAGAACAGAACTCAGGAGGCAGGGTGATGTGTAAGTGTGCTACATAACCGAGTGGAATCAGGAAGATGGAATTTCTTTTCTCCTATTTTAGTAAATGTATTGAATATCCTAAGCCCAAAGCACAAGGAAAAAGTGCTTTGATTTACAAGTAATTACTGAATTTTCCTCAAGTTCATTTGTCTTGACTTACAGCTCTGTATTTGCAAGACAGTGATTATTTCTTGAGAATTGTTCCCCAGGATTCTATTTGCACATGTGTGCTTACAGCTCCTTGAATTTTCCAGTCCTATGAGCATGGACATATATTTTGATAACCAAGGCACATGCAAATAAATTCTGTCCCCCTTTGAAATTATTTTATGAAGCTCAAATAATTAGGAAATGCTTTCTGTTTAGGACTTACATGTATGTACTTTGCTGTGAATTATATATCTCTCTTAAATTCAGAAAGTTTAAAAACTACTGCAAATCAAAAACAGCAGTAAATTTGATTTCAGAGTGTACCTATGAAACAATCAATTCTTTCTTCTACATCTTTGCTCAATGAGATAAAATAGGAAAAATATGAACTTCGAGAGAAAGGCCAATATTTTAGTTTTCTATGTAACTACTAAATTTAATATATTTTAGAAAATATAAATACCAAGTGCAAAACATATTTCATTTACTGATATAGTATCAGAAGATATATTTCAGATTTATAATAGCTGAATATGGAAGTGTTATACTTACCACGTTAGCTAGAGTTGTGGACTTGTGGCTTGCTATCTTGCAGAACTATTTGGTAATAAAATGTGTAATTTCCAAATAGGATTGGAGTGAGAAAGACACTGAAAAATTATTAATATCAACATTTTGTTTTATAAGAGGCAAAATAAAAATGAAAGAAGTTAATTTATTTACTCAATGTCTCCTGAGCTTGACATAACTGAACTAGGACTAGAGCTAAGGTCTCCCAACTGAACTCATTCCAGATTTTACTCAAGGTAGTCTTCCTTTAATTCCGGATGGCATTCCTTATGTCTTTCCTGTGAAAATTCAGATATGTTTTTTAAGGTTTAAATATGACACCAGAATACAAGTTTCGACAATCCCTACGCACAAAATCCCTACGCACAAATATTACCTTGAAAAACGCACAAATATTTTCTTCTCCAATACTGATGATGTGTTCTCTTGAGCGCCTCACTAGCATGTGTATGCATATGCACACAATATTTCCATATTTCAAGTAGCACTTTTAAGTGTATGATTATATAAGTATAAACAATTTTGCTCTACACATTTGACTGTAATTACAAAAAACCTTGGCTCATTTTTCCTAGTGAAAGTAAAGAAAATTAGAAGAAACCCTTATATTTAATTCAAATAACAAAACAAAATACTGTTTAGCAACATTATAATAATAATTATTATTATTATTTTTTGAGATGGAATTTTGCTTTTTTGCCTAGGCTGGAGTGCAAGGGCGCTATCTCAGCTCACTGCAACCTCTGCCTCCCCGGGTTCAAGAGATTCTCCTGCCTCAGCCTTCCGAGTAGCTGGGATTACAGGCACATGCTGCCATGCCCTGCTAATTTTTGTATTTTTAGTAGAGACGGTGTTTTGCCATGTTGGCCAGGCTGGTCTCGAGCGTCTGACCTCCTGTGATCAATCCACCTCGGCCTCCCAAAGTGTTGGGATTACAGGCGTGAGCCACTGCGCCCAGCCAACATAATTATTTTTTAAAATAAAGTAATGGTTTTTTTAATTTAAATTTTTATATAGGAAAATATAACCATGTTTTTCAGTTTCACATGAAAAGTGTTATCTATTCTAATGCTAATATACAATTTGTAATGTGAAAAAACATTTTCTAAACTAAATAAATGTTATAATGTTAGCAGGAGTAGATATCATCACTAAGTCTATGATTCTATAAGCACATGAAAAATACAACAGTTAGAAAATTATTTAAAATAAAAACACTAATACAACTAACATTTTAAGCATCCAGTCATGTGACATAAACACAATCTTACGCACTAGATTTTGAGGAGAGAGGTGACATTGCCCAATATTTTATGTTGTTGAATTTGGCAGTAAATATTATTGGGGAGGCTAATATCCAAATATTTATCTAAACTCTCTCTTAAAATGATTTTTTCCAAGCCAAATTTTAATTTTAGAATCATTTTTTTTAAGAGATGGGTCTTGCTATGTTGGCCAGGGTGGTCTCAAACTCCTGGCCTCAAGCGGTTCCACTGCCTCAGCCTCCCAAAGTGCTGGATTACAGGCACGAGCCACCACACACTTGGTTAATGTCATTTTGTTTGTTTGTTTGTTTGTTTGTTTGCCAGAGCCTTGCTCTGTCACCCAGGCTGGAGTGTAGTGGCATGATCTCAGCTCACTGCAACCTCTGCCTCCCAGGTTCAAGCAATTCTCGTGCCTTAGCCCCCCAGGTAGCTGCGATTGCAGGCGAGCGCCTGCACGCCCAGCTAATTTTTGTATTTTTAGTAGAGACGGGGTTTTGCCATGTTAGCCAGGCTGGTCTCAAATTCCTGTGAACTCAAGTGATCCACCCGCCTCCACCTCCCAAGGTGCTGGGATTACAGGCGTGAGCCACCGCACCCGGCCCAAACTTTTAGAATACGTTCTACATGCTCATAATTCCCGTATTAAAATGTTCACCTGGGATTTCTTTTTTTGTTTGTTTTCACTCTGAGCTCGTGTATGTAACCGGATATTTCATATCTTCACTTGGATATCTAATTCAAGGACTAACAGACTTTTTCTGAAAAGAACAAATAGTAAGTATTTTAGGCTTCGTGGGTCATATTGAGCCTCTTCAAGTGTTCTTCTTCAATTATTTACCACCCTTTAAAAATGGTTCACATGGAATATAGGAGCAGGCTATAATTTTCTGACTCCTGATTGAATCCACTTCTGTCCTACAGAATTATAAGGTGAACCACAGATGTAATTTTAAATTTTCTAGTGATTAATTTTAAAATTTTACTTAATCTGATATCCAAAATATTGTTCTGTTGACTTGTAATTCAATATAAAATTCAATATAATTATATTCAATATAAATTATTAATGAGATAGTTAAGATATTTTACATTATTTTGTTTCTACACTGTTTTCAAAACCCAGTGTGTATTTTTCTCTTACTAGTATCTTAATTTTAGTCATTCATATTTTGAGTGCTCAATAGCTACGTGTGGTTAATGGCTACTGTATTGGACAGCATAGGTTTAATCATTTAAAACTTAACTGTGTTCAGAATGGAACTCTTGATTTTTCTCCATATATTTGACTTATAGTCTCCATTGATGCATAATCTCCATTGACTCAATAAAATATGATCCTTCCACTTTCCTAAGCCGCAACATGAAGGTATACTATTAATCTCACCTTTCGTATTAATCCAGTATCAAGTTCTACTGATCCTGCCTCCAAATAGAAAGCTAGACTCATCCTACCTGACTGCATTTCTCCAGTCTCTCTTCCAAGATCCTGCCAGCACTCATCTAGACCACTACAATGGCCATACTTCTACATCTGTTCTCTCTAATTTTTCCCACTGTCATTCTGTTACTTATATCTACATCATACTAGGTCACTCTACCACTTCAAACTTGAAAGTAGCTCTCAGATTTTTTTGTTGAATCTTTAGGCTTTTCTTTATACCTGATCATGTTACAGAAACATGATGATTCATAATTTAAGCTTTTCTACATATGTGATCATGTCAAAGAGATGATTGTACTTCTTTCTTTCTAATTTGGATTCTTTGCTTTTCATTTTTCTTGTCTACTTGCTCTGGCTAGGACTACCAGATTTTCATGGAAGTTCTATGTTGAATAGAAGTGGGTGGCAAGACTGGACATCCTTACTTTGTACTGGATCTTAGAGAAAATACTTTTTTTTACCATTGATTGCTGTGGATATTAGCTGTGAGATTTTAAAATATGGCATTTATTGTGTTAAGTTTCTTTCTGTATCCATTTTTTTGAGACTTTTTATCATGAAAGAGTGTGGAATGCTGTCAAATGCTTTTTTGGGCATCTCTGGAGATGATTATGTGGTGTTTATCTTTCATTTTGTTAATGTAGTGCATAACATTGATTGATTAGAATATATTGAATTATCATTTCATTTCAGGGATAAATCCCAGTTGGTCATGGTGAATAATCAGTTTAATGTGATGATAATTGTGTTTGCTAAAAGTATTAAAGATTTTTGCAACTATGCTCATTAGGAATACTGACCTATAGTTGTCTCTTCTTTTATTGTCTATATTTGGCTTTGATATCAGGGTGAGGGTGGTCTCCAGAAATGAATTTGGAAGTGTTCCCTTTTATATATATATTTAAAAAGTTTAAGAAGAACTGGTATTAATTTTTTGCATGTTCAGTCGAATTCACTTGTGAAGCCATCTGATCCTGGGTATTGCTTTGTGGGGAGGTTTTGATTACTTGTTTAATCTCTTTATTTGTTATTGGTCTGACCAGGTTTTCTACTTCTTTTTGATTCAGTATTAGTAGGTTTATGATTCTAGAAATGTATTCTTTTCTTCTAGGTTTCCAATGTGTTGTCATATAATTGTTTATAATTGTCCCTTGATTAGTCTTTTAAATAAACAAATGCAGTAAAGTTGCAGGACGTGAAATCAATATACAAAAATTGGTGGCATTTCTATACACTAACAATGAAATACATGAAAAGTAAATTAAATAAACAATGAATTTACAAAGTTTAGCAACATAAGTAATAAAATTCATTGGAATAAATTTAATGAACGGAATGAAAGATTTGTACACTTAAAACTATAAAGCATTGATGAAGGAAATTAAAGAAGACACAGAAAATGGAAATCCATCCTTTGTTAATGGGCTGGAAGAATTAATATTGGTAAAATATTCTTACTATCCGAAGTGATGTGTGCTTTACCGAAATAAAAAAATACAATCTTAAAATTTGTATCACACCATAAATACCCTAAAATACCAAGCAATTGTGAGCAAGAACAAAGATAGAGGCTTCAGACTTTCTGAATTCAAAGTATCATCTTACAAAACTGTTGTAATTAAAACAATATGGTATAGGCATAAGAACAAGAATAAGACTAATGCAAATGAATACAGAGCCCAGAAATAAATCCACACAGTTATCTTCAACTGATCTTCATGTGCCCTGAGCACAGGGTGGGAAAAGAATGGCCTCTTCAATATAAGGAATTAGGAAAACTTGATATTCACATGCAAGAAAATAAAATTGGACCCTTACATCATGCCATATATAAAAATTAACTCAAAGTGGCTTAAAAATGTAAATATAAGACCTAAAACTATGAAACTGCTAGAAGAAAACGTAGGGTAAATCCTTCTTGACATTGGTCTTGGCTAGTTTTTTGGCCCTGACACCAAAAGTGCAGAAAACAAAAGCAAAAATATACAACCAAAATTGTATAAAATTAAAACACTTCTGCATAGTGAAGGAAAAATTCCACAGAGTAAGAAGATATTCTACAAAATGGGAGAAAATATTTGCAAAACATATATAAGGGTTAATACACAAAAATGTTTAAGGGATTTATGTGACTCAATAGCAAAAAAAAAAATCTCGTTTAAAAATGTGTAAAGAACCTAAATGAACATTTCTCAAAAGAAGATTTACAAATGGCATGAAAGTACATAAACAGGTTCTCACATCGGTAATCATCAAGGAAATGATCAAGGAAATGCAAATCAAAACTACAATGAGGTATCACCTCGTATCTGTTAAAATGGCTATCACCAAAAGGACAAAGATAAACGTTGGCAATGATATAGAAAAATGGGAACCCTTGTATATTGTCAATAAAAATGTAAATTGGTACAGCCATCATGGAAAGTAGCATGAAGTTTCCTCAACAAATTTAAAATACAACTACCATATGATCTGGCAATCCCACTTCTGTGTGTATATCCAAAGAAAATGAAATCAATATCTTGAAGAATTATCTTCACTACCATGTTTATTTCAGCATTATTCACAATAGCCAAGATACAGAAACAAGCTTACTGTTTGCCTGCAGAAGAATGCATAAAGAAAATTACACAGAAACACACACACACACACACACACACACAATGGAATATACATCCCTAAAAGAGAAGGAAATCTTGCCATTTGCAACAGTATGAATGAACTTGAAAGACATTATGCTAAGTGAAATAAGACAGATAGACAAACACTGCATGATCTCACTTATATATGGAATCTAAAAAAGTAATAGAATAGAGTAGAACAGTGGTTATCAGAAGTTGGGGGTTGGGGCTAATGGGAAAATATTGGTCAAATGGTGAGAAGTTTTAGTTATACAAGATAAATTGAGGTAGGTGGCAGGACTAGACTCTGGAGTTGGGGCTCAAACTCCAGACAAAATTGAAGACTAGCTGAAAGAGGTGAAAGCACCTCTGCATAAGACATGCCAACCAGTGCCATATCAGTTTACAATTGCCATGGCAACACCCAGAAGTTACCACTCCTTTCCATGGTAACAACCTGGAAATATCAAACTTTGCCTAGAAAGTTCTGAATAAACTGTGCCTTAATTTCCATGTAATTAAAAGTGTATATAAATATGACTGCCGTACTTCCCTTGAGCTGCTGCTCTGGGCACACTGCCTGCGGGGTAGCCCTGCTCTGCAAGAAGCAGTACCTCTGCTACTGCTGTACACTACTGCTTCAATAAAAGTTGCTGTTTAACATCATTGGCTCACCCTTGAATATTTTCCTAGGCAAAGCCATGAACCCTCCCAGGCCAAGCCCCAATTTTGGGGCTCACCTGCCCTGCATCAAAATGAGTTCTGGAGATTCAATGTGCAGCATAATGTCTACAGTTAGCAATACTGTATTGTATACTTAAAATTGGTTCAGAGAGTAAATCTTCCTCACCAACATAAATACATAAACAAACGTAACTGTGTGAGGTGACAGAAATGTTAATTAGCTTGTGTGTGGTAATCATTTCACAATGTATACATATATCCAAATATCATGTTGTATAGCTCAACATATATACAATTTTTATTTGTCAATTATACCTTAATAAACCTGGAAAAAAACCTGATGCTTAGTCCCATCGCCTTTAAAATCCTCCCTCCTTGTCATGGCACACAAGTTCATATTTAATGTGAATTTCTTCTCCTGTCAGTCATTCTATACCATAAATTATTGTAAGCATAAATTGATTTAGTGAATATTGATAAGCTCTTACATTTTTTAAGGTCTGTATTCATGTAATTTTTTATTTATCCATAAATAAAGGAAGTGTCTTCCTTCTGGATTTCTGCTGAAGGCAAAGTGTTAGTGTAAGTGCACTTAATGGAATTATTTGAGAGGTGACATGATAAATGAAAAACCAACAAGAACGTGGAATAATATAATTAATAATGATAATCTTAATAAATATTTTATGAAAAGGGAAGCAATTGAGGAAGATTTTGTCAATATACTTTTTAATGATATTGGCTAAATAAATTCCTCAACACATAAAAAACACTAATAGGAAACATCTGATTATCCATAGCACTTTTTTTCTTTCTCTAAAATTTTGCTGCTACTTCAATACTGGAGACACTGTGAGCAGTTGGGGCTCAAACACATTTTTCTTCTAACCTATAAAAAAGTATTTTTTACAGGGAAGGAAGAATGAATAGAATTAGTTGAATATCCACTTTCTTTGATGGCCTTGAGAAGTTTTAAAGTAATAATTTAGAGTATTTCTCATTACATTAATATACATATGAAAATTTAAATATAATTTAATATCAACTTACATAAATATTAATACAGTGAAATCTACATGTCACTCAAAAGAAGTATAAAGGAAATAACTTGAAGTGTTCAGTGAGTTTAAACTTTTTAAAAATAATCTCAGATATAGGTTAAAGACTTTCTTTTTTGTCTCTTTGTTTGTTGGGTTTTTTTTTGTTTTGTTTTTGAGACACTATTTTGTTCTGTTATCCAGGATGGGGTAGAGTGGCACAATTGTACCTGACTGCAGCCTTGAATTCCTGAGCTCAAGATTCTCTTGCCTCAGCTTCCCAAATAGCTTGAACTAAAATGTACATCACCACGACAACTATTAAAAAAAATTTTAAAGATGGGGTCTTGCTGTATTGCCCAGGTCGGTCTCAAAATTCTGGCCTGGTGGGATCCTCTGGTGTCTGCCTCCCAAAGTGCTGGGATTACAGGTATGAACCAGCATACCCACCCTGTTGTTTGTTTGTTTGTTTCTGTTTTTTTTTTTGGTGGTTGTTGCTGTTGTTTTGTGCAGCAGTTCAATCATAACTCACTGCAGCCTTGAACTCCTGAACTCAAGGGATCCTCCAGCCTCAGCCCTTCTGTAGCTGGGACTACAGACATATGCCACCACACCCAGCAAAGACAGAGCTTCTTATTACTTTACTTGTGTAATTTATGTAGCCTCATTAAATCAGTTTTCTGACTCTCAGTCACAAGGCTTCAAAAGCCAGTTAATAATAAGCCTATTCAAGCTCCTTCTTCCACAAACATAACGCATGCACTACAAAGAATGCATAACCTTTGGTTAATATTTCCTAAATTTGTAGAAGTTGGGCAAAACCATTTCACTATGATTTAATTTTAAGAAGGCATCAAAAATATATTTTCAAATCTTAATGTATGACAGGAGTTTGAAAACAAAACAAGTTTTTCATACATTATAAGAATAATTATGTTATATTATGGACTACTCTCATATCCTGGAGGAAAAAATTAAATTATTAGAAAAATAATTATGTTCTGTCAAATATTCTAATTGTAGTATTATAAAATACAGCTTCATTAGAGTTAGCCTGGCTCTGCAGTTGCTGTTTTATCACAATGGGATCACTAAGGGATTCTACTGTAGTATGCACAGGTCCTAGTTAATTAACATAGAGTCCTAAATGCTATAAATGGTCAACCTGTTTTTCTTCTTATTAATGATTTTTTCCTTGATGGTTATTTTACACATTTAATAACTTCTCACAAGTTTGAAAATAGCAGGAAGAAGATTTAATTCTATGCAATAAAAAGTGTCTTACTCAGGAAGTCAACAGGGTTAAAGGTCAAACAAAGGTGACGAAGAGTCAGCATAAATAGAAAAATGATAGTAAAGTTTCAGTTTACAGACATTCTATTTGAAATTCACATGTCAATGTTAATACCAGCACAATAACATGCCTCTCCCACTCAGAAGGAAAAGAAATAAAAGAAGATTGTGTGAAATTTGGCCTGGCATTTATTGGCATGCTAGCCAAACATTTTAAAGATGAAGCAATCCTGTGGTGAGATTTAGAAAACTCCAATGTAGTTAGTAATTTTCCAGGATAAATACTTGATGAAATATGCACTTCTTAGAACTCAACTCTATCCCTTAAGTTTAATACATCTTTCACATTTCTAGTGTTTTATAGTTTAAAATTTGCTGATGCCTTTTACCGCAGAGGTATTGTGGCTCAGAAAAGTAGTTTGAATGATATCACCCTGGTTTTAAGAGTGGAAGCTTCTAACGTAAACTCTTCGGACTCTAATATCCTTTTTGAATGAACAGTATAATTCTGCACAGTAATTCTGCTTAAAACCTTTGATGACTCTTTTGTGATAAACTCTGATATTATTTAGTTTTGAATTTTGTTGTCTCTCAGTAGTTTTGTCTTTTTATTATTGTTAATGGTAATCCTCACGCAATGGTGTAATTTACTAAACCAACTATAATTAATTTTGTCTCTTTCTAGTGCTCTTACCAAATTTGGATACAAGTATAAATTTTCAAACTGTAAAAATGTGCTATGTTATTTTTTCTTTATCTACTATTTTCAAACAGCATTATCAAAATATAACTTAAAAACAATATAATTTGCCCATTTAAATTACACAATTCAATGGAATTAATAATTTACCCCGTTAAAGTATATAACGAACTTTAATATATTCACATATATTTACCCTCATCACAACAATCAATTTTATTTTATAAATAAATAAACTTTTCTCTTAGATTTAGGGGTTACATGTGCAGGTTTCTTATGAGAGTATATTGTGTGATGCTGAAGTTTGGGGTACAATTGATCCCATCACCCAGATACTGAGCAGAGTACCCAGAAGTTAGTTTTTCAACTTTTGCCTACCCCTACTTTCCCCCGCTTATAGTCTCCAGTTTGTATCATTGCCATCTTTATGTCCATTGTTTAGCTTCCACTTATAAGTAAGAACATTCAGTATTTGGTTTTCTTTTCCTGTATTAATTTGCTTAGAGTAATGGCATCCAGCTGCATCCATGTTGCTGGAAAGCATATGATTTTATTCTTTTTTATGGCCGCACAATATTCCATGGTGCGTATATATATGTGCCACATTTTCTTTATCCAGTCCACTACTGATGGACACATAAGTTGATTCCATGTCTTCCCTATTGTGAATACTGCTGTGATAAACATGCAAGTGCATGTGTCTTTTTGGTAGAACAATGTATTTTCTTTTGAATATATACCCAGTAATGGGATTGCTGGGTCAAATAATAGTTTAACTCACAGTGTTTGAGAAATCTCCAAACTGTTTTCCACAGTGACTGAACTAAATTACGTTCCCACCGGCAGTGTGTAAGTATCCTTTCCAACATATCCTTGCCATTATCTGTTGTGTTTTTGGCTTTTTAATAATAGCCATTCTGTCTGGTGTGAAATGGCATCTCATGGTTTTGATTTGCATTTCTCTGATGATTAGTGATCATGAGCACTTTTTTCTCATATTTGTTGGCCATTTGTATGTCTTCTTTTGAGAAATGTCTGTTCAGGTCACTTTTTAATTGGGTTCTTTGCATTTTTCTGGTTGATTTGTTTAAGTTCCTTACAGATTGTAGATATTAAATCTTTGTCAGATGCATAGGTTGAAAATATTTTATCCCATTCAGTAGGTTGTCTTTTTACACTGTTGAGGATACCTTTTGCTGTAAAGAAGTTCCGTAGTTCAATCAGGTCACACTTGTCAATTTATGTTTTTGTTGCAATTGCTTTTGGAGACTTAGTCATAAATTATTTCCCAAGACTAATGTCCAGAATGATATTTCCAAGGTTTTTTATGGGATTCTTAAAGTTTGTGGTCTTACATTTAAATCTTTAATCCATCTTGAGTTGATTTTTGTATGTGGTAAGAGGGAGGGGGATCCAGTTTCAATCTTCTGCATATGGCTAGCCAGTTGTCCCAGCACCACTTATTCAATAGGAAGTCCTTTTTCCATTGCATTTTCTTGTCTGCTTTGTCAAAGATCAGATAACTCTAGGTGTGTGGCTTTTTTTTCTGAGCTATTTCATTCCATTGGTCTTGTGTCTGTTTTTGTACCAGTAGAATGCTGTTTTGGTCACTATGGCCTTATAGTATAGTTTGAAGTTGGGTAATGTGATGCATCAGGCTTTATTTTTTTTATTTTTTTTCTTAGGATTGCTTTGGTTATTTGGGCTTGTTTTTTGTTTCATATGAATTTTAAAATAGATTTTATTACTTCTGTGAAAAATGACATTTTTGCTAGGAGTAGCACTGACTCTGTAGATTGCTTTGGGCAATATAGTCATTTTAACAATATTGATCCTTCCAATTCAGAAGCATGGAATGTTTTCCCATTTATTTATGATCCATGATTTCTTTCAGCAATGTTTTGTAGTTCTTGTAGAGATATTTTATTTCCTCGGTTAGATGTATTCCTAGGTACTTTTGTGTATGTGTGGCTACTGTAAATGGGATTGTGTTCTTGATTTGGCTGTCAGGTTGAACATTATCAGCGTATAGAAATGCTACTGACTTCTATACATTGATTATGCATCCTGAAACATTGCTGAAGTCTGAGGTTGTTTGTCAGTTCCAAGAGCCTTTCAGTGGAATCTTTAGGGTTTTGTAGATACAGAATAATATTGTCAGCAAAGAGAGATAGTTTGACTTCTTTTTATATTTGGATGCCTTTTATTCCTTTCTCTTGACTGATTGCTCTGCCTAGAACTTCCAACACGGTCAATTTTAGAGCATTTTCATCAACCTCAAAAGTAAATTCTGTACCCATTATCTATTACCCCTTTAGCTCCCAATTCCTCCCCAGCCCTAAGCAAACCATAATCTTCTTGTGGTCTCTATGGCCAGAAATGCCTATTCTGGGCATTTTGTATAAATGGAATTGTGTAATATGTGGCTTTCTGTGACTGTCTTCTGACTAGCTTATCAGATATATGATCCGCAAATATTTTCTCCCATTCTGTGCTTTTATTTTCACTTTCTTTATAGTGTCCTTTGAAACATGAATTTTGATAATTTTGATGAAGTTCAACATAACTGTTTTTTTTTGTTTCCCATGCTTTTGATTTCATAAGTAAGAATCTATTATCAAATCCAACATCATGAAGGTTTCTCCCTATATATTTTAATAGGTTCATCATTTAACTCTTATATTTATGTCATTAATCCACTTTGAGTGAGTTTTTCTATATGGTGTAATATAAAATTAACACTTTAGTCTTTTTCATGTGACTATCTGACCAGAACCACCATTTAAACGTAAGTCTTTCCTATGGAAGGACTTGGCACCCTTGTTGGAAGTCAGTTGACTGTAGACACATGATTATATTTCTGGATTCTTAATTTTATTCTATTGATGTTTAAATGTATGTTTATGCTAGTACTACATTGTCTTGATTAATATTGCTTTATAATAAGTTTTCAATCCTGGAAGTATAACCCCATCTACTTTGTTTTTCTAAGATTGTTTAGCTATATTGGGTCAGTAGAAATTCCATATAAGTATTAGAATCAGCATTTCAATTTCTACATATAAGATAGCCGAGATTCTAATAAGGATTGTTTCAGATCTGTAAATCAATTTGGAGTTATTGCCATCTTAATGATATTAAGTCTTCTGGTCCATCAACATGGGATCTCTTACTGTTTATTTAGTTTTGCAGTTCTTTTGTTAAATTTACTTTAAAGGATTTTTTTGGTGCTTTTTAAAATGGGAATGGTTTCTTAATATCATTTTTTGGCTTGGACATTACTGCAAGACAGAATAGACTAGATTTTCATACACCAATTGCTATAGTCTGAATGATTATGTCCCTCAAAAATTAATATGTTGAAACCTATCCCCAGCGTGATGGTATTAGGAGATGGGAACCTTTGGAAGGTTATTTGGTCATGGGGGCAGAGCCCTCATGAATTGGATCAGTGCCCCTATAAAAGAGGCCCAAGAAATACTCATACTCCCTTCTACCATGTAAGGACACAGCAATCAGCCACTATCTATTAAGCAAAAACTGGGCCATCACCAAGAGGCAAATCTGCCAGTGCCTTGATTTTGGACTTCTCAGACTCCATTATATATTATGAATATAGATTCAAAAATTTGGAAGAAAAATTTTACAAAATACCACAAACTGGGTGACTTAAAGAAATAAATTTATTTCTTCACAGTATAAATTTATTTCTTTAAGTCACCCAGTTTGTGGTATTTTGTTATAGTAGCCCCCACAGATTAAATCACCGATCTTGAACCTGACAAACTTGCTGAATTCCTTTATTATTTTAAAGTTTTGTTTGTTTTTAGTGAGTTCCTTTGGAGTTTGTAAAATGTTCATGATCATGTTATTTGAAAATGAAGATAGTTATACTTCACCCTTTCCACTCTGGATGCATTTTATTTCTTTTCTTGCCTAATTGTCGCTGCTGGAACTGAACCTGCAGTTCAATATTGAATAGATGTGTCAAGAAAAGATGTCTCTCATTGTGGTTTTGATTTGCATTTCTCTGATGGCCAGTAATGATGAACATTTTTTCATGTGTCTTTTGGCTGCATAACCACAATGAGATACCATCTCACACCAGTTAGAATGGAGATCATTAAAAAGTCAGGAAACAACAGGTGCTGGAGAGGATGTGGAGAAATAGGAACACTTTTACACTGTTGGTGGGACTGTAAACTAGTTCAACCATTGTGGAAGTCAGTATGGCGATTCCTCAGGGATCTAGGACTAGAAATGCCATTTGACCCAGCCATCCCATTACTGGGTATATACCCAAAGGATTATAAATCATGCTGCTCTAAAGACACATGCACATGTATGTTTATTGCAGCACTATTCACAATAGCAAAGACTTGGAACCAAGCCAAATGTCCAACAATGATAGACTGGATTAAGAAAATGTGGCACATATACACCATGGAATACTATGCAGCCATAAAAAATGATGAGTTCATGCCCTTTGTAGGGACATGGATGAAACTGGAAACCATCATTCTCAGCAAACTATCGCAAGGACAAAAGACCAAACACCACATGTTCTCACTCATAGGTGGGAACTGAACAATGAGAACACATGGACACGGGAAGGGGAACATCACACACTGGAGCCTATTGTGGGGTGAGGGGAGGGGGGAGCCATGGCATTAGGAGATATACCTAATGTTAAATGACGAGTTAATGGGGGCAGCACACCAACATGGCACATGTATACATATATAACAAACCTGCACGTTGTGCACATGTACCCTAAAACATAAAGTATAATAATAAAAAAAAAGTTGCAGACAAAGTAAACTCAAAAACAGAAAAAAATTATTCGTGATAAAGTATGACATTATTTTCTGAGAAGAAAAAACAATTCCTAATGTCTACGCACCTAAAAACAGAATGCCAAAATATGTGAGGCAATAAGTGATAACAGCTGCAAGGAGAAAAAGACAAATCCACTGTTATAGCTGGAAACTTCTATATACCTCCCTCAGTAATTGACAGATACAATAGGCAGAAAATCAGTAAGGATATAGTTGAACTGAATGACACCATCATTCAACTGGATTTAATTGGCCTGCATAGAATAGTTCCATAACAACAGTAGAATACATTTTTCTAAAGCTCAAATCAAATGGTCACCAAACTAGACTATAGTTTGGGCCATAAAACACACTTAATAAATTTAAAAGGATAAAATTCATACAAAGTATGCTCTTAAGCCACAGTGGAAATAAACTAAAAGTCAATAATAGAGAGATAGGTGGAAAATCTCAAAATATTTCAAGATTAAACAGTACACTTCTCAATAATGCAGGAACGAAAGAAGTCTAGAGAGAAATTTTAAAACTATAGCAAAATAAAAATGATAAATAACTCCAAAATGTGTGAGATTCAAATAAAGCCATGCTTAGAAGGAATATAGCATTGAATAAATACATAACAAAAAAGAAAAATCTAATATCAATAATATAAGCTTCCATGTTACAAAACTAGAGGAAGAAAAACAAGTTAAATTCAAAGTAAATGGAGGAAAAGAAACAGTAAAATTCAGAGTAGAAATCAATGAAATTGAAATCCATAGAGAAAACCAATGAAAACCAAAAGCTAGTTCTTTGAAAAGATTTTTTAAAATGATAACTCTCTGTAGCCAGGCTAACCAAGGAACAAACAGAGAAGACATAATTTACTAATACCAGATATGAAATCATGGCTATCACTACCGATTCCATAGCATTTGAAGGATAATATAGGAATATTATGAACAACTCTATGCCCAAAATTTTATAACTTAGATGAAATGGGCCAATTTCTCTAAAGACATGTTCTATTGAAATTTGCACAAAAAGAAATAGATGTTCTACACTGACCTTTGTCAATTAAATAAATTGAATCAATGATTAACAAACTTTCAAAACTGAAAGCACCATGTGAATTCTACCAATTAATAAAAAAAAAGTAATTTGCCTTCAGAAAACATTCTAGTGCCCAAACCAAAGATGTTACAAGAAAGTAAAACTGTAGGTTAATATGTGACATGAAAACATGCAAAAATTCTCAATAAAAGCTTAGCAAATTAAACTATAATATATGGAAAAATTATACACCATTGCCCAGTAGGGATTTCCCCAGATATCCAAGATTGATTCAACAATTAAAAATCAATTAATAATATTCCTTACATTAACACGCTAAAAAAGAAAATCATATAATATCAACAGATGTCAAAAAAGCATTTGACAAAATCCAACACACATTCATGATTTAAAAAGAAAGCTCTAAGCAAACAAGAAATACAGTGAAATTCCTCAACTTTACTTTAAAAATCTACAATTAATAAAAACTGCATCTAAAATCTCAATGGTGAGAAACTAGAGCTTTCTCCTGAAGACCTGAAGTTAGTGCAGAAAATCCCAAAGAATTGACAAAACGAACAAACAAAAACCAAGAAGTAATAACTTATTATAGCAAGGTTATATGATACGAGGTAAGATATAAAAACCAATTGCTTTTTTATATAATAACAATTTGGAATTTTAAAATATAAGCACATACTAGTTACATTGCCACACAAGAAATGAAATACTTAGATATAAATCTGTCTAAATATGTACAAGACCTGTGTGAGAAAAAACATGAAATTTTGATGAAAGAAACAAAAGATTTTATTAATAAATGAAGAGATATTTAAAATTCAGAGAAAAGTAGGCAATATTGTTAAGATGTCAGTTCTTACTAACATAATCTATAGAATTAAGGGAATCGCAATTAAAATCATGGCAAATTATTTTGTTGATATTGACAAACTGATTCTAAGGTTTCCATAAAAAGGCAGAAAATCCACAATAATCAGTACAATATTGAAGAAGAACAGAGTTGGATGACTGATATAACTAGACTTCAAAACTGACTGTAAGGCTACAGTGATAAGGACAGTATGGTAGTGGCAAAAGAACAGACAAATAGCTCAATGAAACAGCATAAGGAGTCTGTCATTAGACCTATACTAATATCAACTGATCTTTGACAAAGAAACAAAGTCAATTCAATGGAGAAAGGAAAGCCTTTTTAACAAATAATGCTGAGAAAACTGGACATCTACATGCAAAAATAAAATGAATCTAGAAACAAATCTTACACATTTCACAAAAATTAGATTGTATGAGATTTAAATGTGAAACACAAACCTAGAAAAATCCTAGGAAATAGCAGAAAATCTAGGTGATCTAATTTTGGCAGTGAGTTTTTAGATAGCACACCAGAAGCAGGATCTGTTAAAGAAAAAAACTAAAAGTCAGATTTTATCAAAATTAAAAACTTGTACTCTAAAAAATTTTTAAGAGAATGAAAAGACGAGCTGCAAACTGGTAGAAAATATTTGCAAAAGATATCTAATAAAAGACCGTTATCAAAAATATGCAGAGGACTCAATATAAAACAATAATAAAAATTAAAAATGTGCAGAGGATCTCATAAACACCTCATCAGAGGAGATACATAGATGGCAAATAACCATGTGAAAAAATGTTCAACATTTTGCATCATTAAGGAATTACACATTCCTACAACAATGGCATACCAGTACACAACTATCAGACATGTTAAAGTCTGAAACACTGACAATAACCAAATGCTGGTAAGGATGTGGAGTGATAGGAAGTCTCATTCATTGCTGATAGGAATGCAAAATGGTATATTCACTTGGAAGACAGTTTGGCAATTTCCTATAAAGCTGATCATAGCTGGGCACAGTGGCTCACTCCTGTAATCTCAGCGCTTTGGGTGGCTGAGGTGGGTGGATCACCTGAGGTCAGGAGTTCGAGACAAGCCTGGCCAACATGATGAAACCCCATCTCTACTAAAAATACAAAAAATTATCTGGACATGGTGGCGGGTGCCAGTAATCTCAGCTACTTGGGAGGCTTTGGTAGGAGAATTGCTTGAACCCTGGAGGCAAAGGTTGCAGTGAATCCAGATTGCGCCATTGCACTCCAGCCTCTGCAATAAAAGTGAAACCCCGACTCGGGGTGGGAAAAAAGGCTAATGATAGATTCACCATACAATCTAGCAGTCATGTTCCTAGATATTTACCCAATGAGTTACATACAAAACCTATACAAAAATATTTACAGCAGCTTTATATTTGCCAAAGTTGAAAGCAACCAATATGTCCTTCTATAAGTAAATGCATAACAAAAAAAACTGTGGTACATCAATATAGTAATGAATATTATGCAGTGATAGATATAAATGAGCTATTGAGTCAGTGAAAGACATGGAAGAACCTACAATGCAATTGTTAAGTTAATGAAGTCTATTTCCATGGCTACATACTGTACAATTTCAACTATATGACATTCTAAAGAAAGAAAAACAACTCTAGAGACAGTTAAAATATCAGTGGTTGCCAGGTGTTTGAAGAGATAGAAGAAGAGAGGAATGAGTATGTGAAGCAAGGGGAATTTTTAGGTTAGTTAAATCACTCTATTATACTAGGATAGTGAATCAATGGCATTATGCATTTGTCAAAACCTTAGAACTGTACAACATAAAGAGTGAACTCTAATGCGAACTATAGACTTCAGATAATAGTGCATTAATATTGGTCATCAATTGCAAAAAATGTACATTATCACACTAAGGCATTATGTTAATAATAAAAGAAACTGTGTTGGGATATGAGGTCAAGAGGATATATGGAAACTCTTGATATTTTCTGCATGATTTTTTTCTGTAAATATAAAATTACCCTAAAGAATAAACTCTATTAAACCTTGGGAAAAAATATTTAAAAACTCAAGAGATGAGAAAGTAAAGAAGCAGGACTCCTAACAAATCTTAATGCCATAGGCAAATTTTTTTTTAACCTGCGTCTTTTGTTTATTTTTAACTTCATTTTTTTCTTAAAGATACCTAGGAAATACTAGTAAAAAATTTAATTATAATGATGTATAATGATAATAGCTCAGTACATTTTCAAAAACGATAAAAGCCTTATCTCCAGCTTTCTTGCCATTATCTAAGATAGAAGTCACAGCTACTAAGATGATGATGATTCTAACTGAGATATTATTTATATGACTGTATTATTTTAGTGAATGGAGTTGGAGGTTGTAATGAGGAAAAATGTAAGATTAATATTTTGCTGCATTTTCTATGTAATGACCAATTTTTCACTTGCATAGTGTTTGCTGACAAAATAAAGTAGTACTTACTATGTAACTTTTCAATAGCCTGCTATGTTATCATCTAAACAGAGCCTTAATGTGTGCTTTCTTTTTATGGCCTGTAAATTTGTTAAATATAATACCATATATTCTCTTCTTAGTATCTAATAATCTGTCAGTTAAGGGTGTGAACATTTCATTCAGATCAACACTTTCCATGCAATTTGCATACATTGTGGACAATTTTATTTTCCTTGCTGAAGAAGTACTCAAGCGAAATTACTCTCTTTGTAAAAGATATGCTATACTAGCATTTTGTAATGTAGTTTACATCCACTACATAGAGAGAAATGACTCCAAGAAACATAATATAGAGACACTTATTGAAGTAATGAAATCAAAATTTCTCTAAGTTGCTATCTATTCCTTAGAAACAATGTAAGATAAAATTTTTTTCTCCCTCCTGAATATGTCTGACAGTTTTGAAGGTGAATGGTCCCAATCAGAATTACATGCTAACCAGCGTTGTCCATCTTTGTGTTCTTACCTACGTTAAACATTACCTCTGCCACTGACATATGTTCTTTTCATGTCCTGTTAGATTCTGGATCCTGATTAATAACTTCCATTATGTCTCCTTTTCTTAAATGATGTGATTATTTTTGCAAAGTCCGTATAAGTTTTCTGAAGATATAATTTATCATTATGATAAACTATTACATCTTTTAAATCTCCACATTAACCATTCAGTTCCTCTTCTTCTCTTATGTTCATAAATAACATGATCAGAATAAAAGTGTGGCCAGCCATAACTGCAGGAAGCATTATTGACAAAATGATGCTGGAAATTGTATGCTTCATAGGAGCATGTTTGAATGCATCTTATAGTCACTGTAATTGAATTTTACTGCCTGTGGTTTACCGCTATCTTTAAATTATGTAGGGCCATTACCCCAAAAAGTATTTCCAACTTCAGCTGTAACATATCCTTATTAAAACTCATAATTTCATGCTCATTACACTATATTCATGAATATTTATTATTATAGTCAGTGTAATATCTGGGTCTGCAGGATGTCAATTCTTATTTGCTGTTGGCAGGACCATATATCACTTAATTTAAAGTGCTTATTTCCCATTGCATATTTCCTACCATGGTAATTTTTAAATCTTGTCTGTGAGTGCCTTAATTACATATTTATGTTGGATTCCTTCTTAAACCAGTTTGCTGCGTAAACTCTTCATTTTGGAATGGGAAATCAAATCTGTATAGATTAATTTTGATCACTCTAAAAATGATTCAAATAATAAAACATATCATGAGAAAGTAAATCAAACTTTTAAAGAAGTTCTGAATGAAAAGAAATGCCAAACAATTATGCTAGAAATTCATGTTTCAAAAAGAAGTTGATATTTTTTCAACAATGCCCTGAATTACCTATAAGAAAAGTTTTTTTGATGAGTTTTCTGACATCTGCGATACTTTTGTTTTCAATATGAATGCATAAGTAATTGCCAGAGTAGATTTAAAAGACCTCTACAAATAGGTTGCTAACTTGAAAACCTGTATCATTTTAATATGTGGAGATAAGACTTCTTGGTCTATAGCCAAACTGATAAGACTTGCATCCTAACTCTACTTTTCCTACCTGTGTGCCCTTGGGTAAATCACATGAGTTTTCTGGACCTCAGTGCCCTTGAGTTCCAAAATGAAGGAATATATTAGATATTGATGATGCCCCGTCCAGGTTTCCCAGAGCGCAATTATCAGTTTTGTGGGTGTTGATAGTGCCCCAGTGGCTGTGGTGCTTGAGTACTTTCTCTAACAGCTCACTGAGCATTTTAATGAGAGTCCCTGGGAAATTGAGGCTGCCTAGCACTGAGATGCATGGACATTACCTGGCCTCCTCTCCTCTTCTTTTCACTTGAAAACTCTATCCTTTGGGACCACAGCCATTGCTAGACAGGAACAAAAGCCCTGCTTCTTTTATCCGAAGCAGGGTAGAGTTTAGATAAATTTACCATTTTCCAGGTGTGTTTTTTTTTTTTTAGAAAAAGGTTTAGTTAGACCACCTTTGAACCCACATTCTTGTATGAGCATAACTCCTTTCTCTTTCCCATCTGGCTTTTTTTCATGGTCTTACTGTTACTCAAAGAGTACTGCTTCAATAAATCACATCCTCATAAGCCTTCTTCTCAAGCTCTACTTCTAGGAAACTCAATCTAACTTATCTCTACCCTCTTGAGTTATTATAAACATTGAGTTAATTTATTTAAAACATCTAAAGCCATGTCTGATGAATTGCAAGCACTCAATAAATGTTAACTATTATTTTAATTATTGATACTGCTTAAGGAGAGGCAAATCGTAATAATTTAAAGGGTTAGTTTATTTTGACATGTTGAAGATGGAGAAGATGAAAAGTATATGTGAGCAACTTCAGTAAAATGATTAATCTGTTAGTGAATTACTGAGAATCATTTTATTAAATACCCAATTTAAGTGTATCTTGGTCAATAGATAAATACTATTTTTTTTTATGTTTAGAGCAAGCTCGTGCAAAACCACAAAAACAAAAATACAAGTAGATGGTGTTTGTGAACAATGTTAGAAGACCTGAAAAATAATTCTGTGTTAAGAATGCTTTAGTGCGTGGATGTCTGTATGTGTGTATTAGTATATAACTCATCACTATGCCTCACGTTCATTCTACAACTATAAAAAGTGTGTGCAAAATTAATGACAGGTCTTCATATCTACATAATATATGATTGGGAGAAAATGGACTGAAAAGTACAAGTTGATAATCATTTGCTATTTATATGATTTTACAATGATAAAATAAATATACATGGAAGATAACTAGTTAGTAACCTAATGCTTTGGGAAAAATCATGATAGAAGTTTCAAGGGTAATTGATAGGATGCTATCCATCAGAATATCATTAACATTTAGTCAACACACAATAAGTTTAAATGATAAAACTGAGTCATTGTGTTCCATGTTTTGTGAAAGGCCATATGAAAGTCTGATATTAGTCTGTTTTAGCAATGATAAATTTTATAATTAAGTAAATTATTTTACTTTGCATCAGTAAAAATGCAAAGTCATACTCAGTGTGAAAATAATTAACTATTATTAAAAACAATATTTATTCACACAAGTAACTTGATTTTGAGCTATTATATTTTAAAGACAAAATTTGAATAAATTAATTATTTCATAGAAACCATAATTCACAAAAAAATTAGTTTTTACTGCAAATTAATAACTATTCATTTCCTAAAAGCAGTCATTACACACAAAATAAAGTTAATAATAATCACAGTATTTCACTACTTAGAGACAAATTTTATCTTTTTTGCTGGATAGTCTTCTAGTAATTTCGTATGTCTATACTCATTTTTATCATAGATGTCATACCTATATAGTAATTGTAACAGTTATAAATACTTTTATAAATACTATCAACAGCCTTCTATATCATTACATATTATCTGTGAAATTCATCAAATGATTATAGGGTATTCTATTGTATAAATTCATAAATCATTTAACTACTTTTTATAATTTATAGGAATCTGAATTTTCCTAATGATAAACACCCTAGCGACGCAGATTATCTCATACCAATGTCTTTGCACTTATTCACGATTACTTCCTCAGAACAAATTATCTTGAAAGTTTGAAACAATGTATGTCCATTTAGTTTTATTTGACAGTGTTCAATTCACAGAAACTTTGCTCTTATGTAGCTATTTTCCTTTCTTTTTTTTTTTTTTTTTGGAGAGAACGGGGTTTCACCGTGTTGGCCACATGGTCTCAATCTCCTGACCTAGTGATCGGTCCCACCCCGGCCTTCCAAAGTGCTGGGATTACCGGCATGAGCCACTGTGGCCAGCCTATTTAGCTATTTCTAATGATTGACAAATTCATGGGTGAATTTTTTAAATGTGAAACTGAAAATACTTTCCTTTGCTTATTAATATTTATATTTATTTATTATATTCACATTTTGCACATTTCTGTAGGAATTTCCACAATTTTGTTATTGTTATATTTTATATATTATATATATGAAGAGATATTATCAATTAAGAAAATTGTGGAAATTCTTATTTTTATACACAGTTCTATAGGAATTTCCACAATGTTCTTATTAATTGATATATGTATTACATATATAAAGAGATCTTATCTATCAATTAATAAGAACATTGTGGAAATTCCTATAGAAATGTGTATTATGTATGTAATGTGGTTTTTTGTTTTGTTTTGTTTTGTTTTGTCTTGTTTGAGACAGTATCTCACTCTGTTGCCCCGGCTGGAGTGCAGTGGTGCAATCTCGGTTCACTGCAGCTTCCACACCTGGGTTCAAGTGATTCTTGTGCCTCAGCCTCCTGAGTGGCTTACATTACAGGCCTGTGCCTTCACACTCAGCTAATTTTTGTAATCTTAGTAGCGACGGAATTTCTCTATGTTGGCCAGGCTGGTCTCGAACTCCTGGCCTCAAATGATCTGCTTTCCTCGGCCTCCCAAAATGCTGGGATTACAGTTGTGAGCCACAGCACCCGGCCTCTCTTTATATATATTTTTATATATGCTCCAGACTTCTTTTGTTTTGTTTTTTACTTCCAATTTTCATGGTATTTCTAGCCATTGTAAAAACACTAACCATTTATATACTGCACTCAGTATTTTATTGCATGTATTTTATGACATTTTTATGGAATGTTGATAAGCCTTATTGTCAATGGCTTTAAAGTGAATGTGACAAGGGCAAGGGTGAGAAAGAGTGCAGTGAATAAAGAAAACACACAGAGTCAGCTGTGGTACAGAGCAGAGACTGTCTTTGAACTAATCAGGCTCAAGCTAGGATCCCCAGCATTCAGACTTGGACAGTTGTAACAGACATAGAGTAGCTTATTCAATAGCAATCATCTTTAAAAATGCTAGTGGTATTTTCAAGCTTCAAAAATCATTTTAGATGTCCAGCTTCATTATTTAATAGTACATAAGTAAGTTAAGGGTTCATGGAAATATCAGTTGGGGAAATGTTTAGGAAATATTCTGAGCTTCTGGGTAAGATAGTCATGTGGAATTTTAGGTGCTCTCTTTGTGACCTTATCGGGAAATGTTATTTACCAATTATAAAGATAACACTCAATTTATTTAGTTCTGCTTATTAAAATATCACTACTGGGCACAGGCTATATTTTTGCTTACACACAGTTGCTGTTTCTTTTTCTTATATGACATTTTTTAACCCCTGAGTTCTTGCTTTTTATCTTTGGATGACCAATCTAAAAAAACTCTGTTTTTATTTTGATAATGAACTTACACTTATAGTCAGAAATATTTTGTCTGATTATGCTACATGCTCTCTTTTTTGAAATGTCAGACTACTTCTATAAGAAGGGTGATCAATTTCAGGTAGCATTACTACATGTGACTAAAAGGATGTTTAATAAACTTTCCATTTTAGAAAACTTTTAGATTTACAATAATGTTGTGAAGATAGTACAAAGAGACCCATACCTAGTATTAGTACCTTACTTTAAATTGTAAATTTTTATAATTAATAAACCAATAACATTATATTATTATTAACTGAAGCTCATGAAGTATTCAGATTCCTTAGTTTTTACCTAATGTCTTTTTTGTGTTCCTGGATCTCATCTAGTAGGACACATTACATCTAGTAGTCATGTCTCCTTAAGAGCATTTTGGCTATGAGTTCCTGAGACTTTCCTTGCTTTTCACGATCTTGACAGTTTTGAGAAGTACTGGCCAGATATTTTGCAGAATGTGTCTTAGATTTTTCTGATGCTTTTCTCATGATTACACTGGGATTATTTGTTCTAGGAGGAGCCAACAGAGGTCAAGTGCCTTTCTCATTACATAATATCAAGGGTACATAGTATCAGTGTGACTAATCACTGTCAACAGTAACCTTGATCATCCAGCTGTAGGTAGCTTTTGTTAGGTATAGGCATACATTGAAGACAGGAATAGACTTTTCCTTTCTAGCTATGAAAATACTACATGGCATCTTCTTCCAATAGAATGCTATTTTGTCTGCATTGAAAATCTGTTGTTTAGTATAGCCACCTTCACCAATGTTCTTAGCTAGATCCGGATAATTTGTTGTAGCTTCTTCATCAGCACTTGCTGCTTCACCTTTTAAGTTATGGAGATGGCTTCTTTCCTTAAACCTCATGAACCAACTTCTGCTAGTTTCAAACTTTTCTTCTGCTGCTTTCTCACCTCTGTCAGCCTCTGCAGAACTGAAGAGACAGGTTTTGCCCTGGATTAGGTTTTGGCATAAGGAATGCTGTGGTTAGTTTAATCTTCAATTCAGACCACTAAAACTTTCTCTATGTCAGCAACAGTAGTTTCACTTTTTTATCATTTGTTTGTTGGCTGGAATAGCAGTTTTAATTTCCTTCAAGAACTTCTCCTTTGCAGTGACAAACTGACTAACCGTTGGGTGCAAAAGGCCTAGATTTTGGCCTATCTAGACTTTTGACATGCCTCCCTCACAAAGCTTAATCAATTTTAGCTCTTGATTTCAACTGAGACACATATGACTCTTCTTTTCACTTGAACACTTGGAGGTCTTTGTAGGGTAATTAGCCTAATTTTAATACTATTGTGTCTCAAGGAATAGGGAAGCCTGAAGAGAAGGAGAGAGATGAGGGAATGGCCTGTGTGTGGAACAGTTAGAACACATTTATCAATTCAGTTCATTGTCTTATAGGAGCACTGTTTGTGACACCCCAAAACAATTAGAATCATAACATCAAAGACATGGATCACAAACCATAAGGGATATAATGATAATGAAAAAGTTTGAAATATTGCAAGAGTTATAAAAATGTAATACAGAGACATGAAGTAAGCACACACTTGGAAAAATAGCTCCAACAGACTTGCTCAATGCAGGGTTACTAAAAACCTTCTGTTGTAAAAATCACAATATCTGCCAAATGAAATAAAGCAAAGCACAATAAAACAAGCTATGCTTGCACCTTCACTGCAAAGTTCTTATCTTTTCTCCATTTCTAGATTTCAAAAGAAAGTCACTAGGTACAGCCCACGCTTTAAAAGTAGAGTTATACTGTCCCTCCTGCAACTTTGAGAGTGGGCCATCCACACTGTTTGGAAGTGTACTATATGAAAAATTTGTGTTTTAGGCTACATTTATTTATGTATTCAATTACTTATTTATATTAATGTGAATGTATAGATATTTATCTTATACTTTGGGTTATAACCTGCTGTTATGTTATTTATTTGGTTGCTCAGATTGTTCCAGCTTTGGCTATTAGGAACTCTTTCATTGGTTTCCATATTACTTTCAAGTACCCCCATCAGTGTGATTTTAATATTGTTATTGTGTTGTTGTTTTTATTTGGAGTACCTCCTAAATTTCCAGCATAATAAGATGCTCAAGATTCACCTGTATATTCCTTATTGCAGCCCTAGGATTAGCTATTGTTTCCTAGGAGTACTGGTTCTACTTTTTTTTCTTCTGAAAAATGCATCAAAAACCAAAATATGGTGTTAGGTTTTTTATTACTCTTAGGGTTTCACTATTCTGTGTTGACTCAGAGCATAGAAACATATGTGTGTATACTAACCTGTGTCTATACGGCTGATCTTCAAATAACATCATTTTGTTATAAGGTTGATGAGAAAGAAATCGATTCCCAGATATTGCCACTGTCTTTGTGGAGTTTGCATGTTCTCCCCATGTCTGCGCGTGTTTTCTCTGGGTTTTCCAGTTTTTTCTCACATGCCAAAGAAATGCACATGAGGCAAATTGGTTTGCCTACATTGTCCGAGTCTGAGTGAGTGTGGATGTATGTGAGTGTGCCCTGAGATGAGATGGTGTCCTTTCCAGGGCTGGTTGTTGCTGCCTGGTACCCTGAACTGCCTTGATGGCCTCTGGTCACCCATGATTCTGAAATTAAATAATTATCTTACTTTTTTTTTTCACTCTTTCTCAAATGTATATACAGCTCTCATTTATTTTAATGTTTAATACTAGAAGTGTTTTGGTCTTTATTTAGGAGTTTGGCAATGTTTTTGTAATTAGAAATATGCCATAGGAACTTAAATCTGGTTTATATCAGTGACCCTTTTGTAAAATTGGTTGTGTTATGCGGCGTCACTTAAAGTTGAATTTCCAAGGAACTATTAGTGATGTTCAGTGAGAACTTACTGTATATAGGTATCTATAAATTATCCATCTCTATCAATGTTAAGCTAAATACAAATTCATGCTGATGTCTCCAAATCTAATCTATTACTGCATGTATTATTCTAACCTTCTCTGCTTGTGTATAATCTCCAACAATGAGAAATCTGGTTCCCACCGACTTCCATCCACTTATTTAGTTTTTTAATTCTAGAATACTTGTATAGTGGTTTCAAATCTGTTAACCTATATTCCCATCTATAAAACGTTATTAGTCACAATACAGTGTTCCTGTACAATTTCTTTTGCCTTTAGTCTTACAGTTCCCTCTCATTTCCAAAATTAATTAAGGCCAGCACCTTTTCCCTCTCCCCCTTCGGTAAGGCTATTTCATACACTCGTAATAGACTGAGATTCTATTAACACAGTCCACATTCCATCGGGGGTGCTGTATCATAAATTATTTTTAAAAACTTGTATACATTTAAGATGAACTCTTTGTGACATAAAGTTCTATGTGTTTTGTCAAATGCATAATGTCTGTAACCATTGCAATATTATACAGAATAGTTTTATAATCCTAAAAATACCTCACGATCAACTCCTTTAACCCTTTGCTTTTTCCAGATCCTTGAAAACCACTGCTTTTTTAAACGATTATTGTAAGTTCAGGGGTACATATGCAGATTGTTACATAGGTAAACTTGTGTCATGGGGGTTTATTGTACAGATTCTTTCATCCCCCATGTATTAAGCCAAATACCCATTAGTTATTTTTCCTTATCCTCTCCCTCCTCCCACTCTCCACTCTCCAATAGGCACCAGTATATGTTGTTCCCCTCAGTGTGTCCATGTGTTCTCATCATTCAGCTCCCACTTATAAGTGAGAACATGCGGTATTTGGTTTTCTGTTCCTACATTAGTTTGCTAAAGATAATGGCCTGCAGGTCCATTCATGTCCCTGCAAAGGACATGATCTTGTTTTTTTTAAGGCTGCATAGTATTCCACAGTGTATTTGTACCACATTTTTTTTTCCAGTTTATCATTACTGGGCACTTAGATTGATTCCATGTCTTTGCTATTGTGAGTAGTGCTGCAATAAACATATATGTGCATGAGTCTTTATAATAGAAAAATTCATATTCCTTTGGTATATACCCAGTAATGGGATTGCTGGGTCCAATGGCCATTCTCTTTTTAGGTCTTTGAGGAATTGCCACACTGCTTTCCACAATGGTTGAACTAATTTACACTCCCACCAACAGTGTATAACTGTTCCTTTTTCTCCACAACCTTGCCAGCATCTGTTATTTTTTGACTTTTTAAGAATAGCTATTCTGACTGGTTACAGATAATATTTGATTGTGGTTTTGTTTGCATTTCTCTAATGATAAGTGATACTTTTTTTTACATGATTGTTGGCTGCATGTATGTCTTCATTAGAAAAGTGTCTGTTCATGTTCTTTGCTCACTTTTTAAACAGGCTGTTTCTTTTTTTCTTGTAATTATGTTTAAGTTCTGATAGATGATGGATATTAGACCTTTTTCAGGTGCATAGATTGTGAAATTTTTTTCCCATTCTGTAGGTTGTCTGTTTACCCTGTTGATAGTTTCGTTTGCTCTGCAGAAGCTCTTTAGATTAGACATCTTTTGTCAATTTTTGCTTTTATTGCAATTGTTTTTGGTGTCTTTGTCATGGAATCTGCCCATGCCTATGTCCTGAATGGTATTTCCTAGATTGTCTTCTAGGGTTTTTATAGTTTTAGGTTTTACATTTAAGTCCTTAATCCATCTTAATTTAATTTTTGCATATGGCGTAAGGAAGAGATCCAATTTCAATTCTGCATATGGCTAGCCAGAAACCCACTGCTTTGTTAACCATCTTTACAGTTTTGCCTTTTCTAGAATGCTGTATAAATGAAATAATAAATTATATCGTCTTTCGAGATTGTTACTTGCTTTTCATGGTTCCTTAAATATTTTCTATCTTCAGCTATGATGACTAAAATATGTTTATTTTTTCCTTTTCTTCAAAATTTCAGGACCAATTTGAAAAAAAAAGGTACTTTATCAGTTAGCCACCTTTACATTTTTGAAAAATTTATTTATATCTCTCCTGTTTAGAAATCAATTTTAAACATAAATCAATTTTAAAATGAAATGGAATACATTTTAAAATGTATATAACATAAAATAAAACAATATTTATCTTTCTGCATGAAATATAAGAGAATTTGTTCATTTAACTTTTCACATTTTATCTTCCTTCATTTTTTCTCTGTTTGAGTTGGTATGGCAAGACATTTTTGACTATATTTATATAAAGTATTTTTACAGGTGATAATTTTAGTAATGTTCATTAGTAAATTCATTCTAAATATATTCACCATTTAATAAGTATATATACTTAAGTTTTTAAAATTTGCATTATTTTGATAACCTTTTAAAACATTGCTAAAGATAAAAATTTTAAAGTACTTTCTAATCATATTTATTTTTTTAACCCAGAATGTTTACAAGATTGTTTTTTGCACTGTTGGTTCAATTTGCATTTCATTTGCTGTTTATTTGTTGATTTTTTCTTAATCATTTTTAAAGAATATAAAATCATGCTGCAATTAATATTCATCAAAGGAGAGTCAACTGCCAGATGTCAATATCTGCCCTTCATTGAATGTTAAGTTACATATGTTTAGATCCAATTGATGCTACTAACTCTATCAAATGTTAAAGGTTTCATTTTCATGTCCCTCATAACCAGAAGTAAGAATGAGATTCTCATTCTTATACAGTCAAACAGTTTGGTCAGAATTCTATCAATTTGTTCCTTTAAAAAAAAAAATTTTAGAAGTTTGTGGGGTGAAAAGCATGTTTTAACTTGCTTTTCAATGTTGAATCTTGTTTTCTTATTCTTGAATTTCTTTGCTAATTTCTATGAAAATTTTGGAGACTGGGGTCTTCATACCATGGATTTACACTATGCTATTTTCAGGAAATGTAAACACATTTTAGTTTTCTCTTCCTTAGATCACTTTGACAAAAATATATTTATTTTCCTGTCATTTAAAATAATTTTAAAGTAATTACTGAAGAATAGATGGCTAATGATAGCCAAATAATTTTTGATGAAGAATTATTAGGAGCATTACATAGAAAATGTATGTTTCTACCCTCTATTTCCATCCCCTTCCTCATCACAAAAAGAAGCGTAGAATCTATGGCATAGCCTAGTGTTTCACCCAATACTGTTAGTGTATGATAATTTACAGAATGAATTTTATTTACTTGTGGTTTTTTTCTTAATGTAACATTTCAAGGAGCACTATATGTATATATATATATATATATATATATATATATATATACACACAAATATATACATTTTGGCTTATGACTGAAATAATGGAGCAAATTATTAAATACAGATGGACTTGAGAGATAACTGAAAATTAAAAGAACTCCTCTGAGAGAAAAAAATATGACACTGTTATGATGTTTAATAAAGTTGCATGATGATTTTTCACATATCTGCTTGAGGCTAAAATACATTTGCATCACTAATGTTTTACAAATATATTTCTTTAAGGGCTAATATTCTCCAATCCCCAAACAGATACTAGGATAAAAATTCACTAAGAAACACTAATTGGACACTTGAGCATAAAAATTTCATCTGTCTTTAAAGAATGTTTGTGTGTTAGCAGCAGAATATTTCTACTATAAAAATATCTTAATTCTATGAAAGGTATATATAGCAAAGTCCTAATATTTATTTATTACCCAGAATTCCCTCTGAACTAATATTTCTAAAAAGCCTACCTTATAAAAATTTCATGATTAAAATGATAATCCTGAAATGCACAGTTTTAAGGCATTCTAAAAACATTAAAACATTTTAGCATGATTTTGATTACTAACTACATTGAGTTATAAATATTCAAACAAAAATATAGCAATTAGGTTATATACCACACACATCAAAACTATTTCACCAAAGAGAAGACCTAGATCCATACTTTTATTTAATATTTGAGCTATAACTGTACTCGACTAAAGACACTTACTCACACACATGTTTTATGTTTAAAATATTAGTTGTGGCGGGACACTGTGGCTCACGCCTGTAATCCCAACACTTTGGGAGGCCGAGGCAGGTAGATCACGAGGTCAGGAGATTGAGACCATCCTGGCTAACACAGTGAAACCCTGTTTCTACTAAATATACAAAAAATTAGTGGAGCGTGGTGGCGGGCACCTATAGTCCCAGCTACTTGGGAGGCTGAGGCAGGAGAATGGCGTAAACCTGGGGGGCGGCGCTTGCAGTGAACAGATATCATGCCACTGCACTCCAACCTGGGTGACAGAGCGAGACTCTGTCTAAAAAAAAAAAAAAAAAAAAAAAAATTAGTTGCTGGAGGCCACTTCTACTTACATTGTAAAAGCCTCTTCTATCTCCTCGTGTCTTCTCTACTGACTTTCTTTCTCTGGGTAACTTTTAGTAATAGTGCTTGACATCAAAGTAAGAATTACACACACCAGCACACACACATATTTACCACGTATTCATTTTTTACTGCTTCATGTAATATCAAATAAAACACATACCAAAATTTAACTTCTAAGTTGTTTTCAAATTTTTTATAAATCCTTATCCTAACTCTTCAAGGTACACCTGTTATCCTTGAGTTTATAATGATGTTAAATACCTTAAAAATTTCAAGTGAGTTAGAAATGTTCCACAGACTTTAATAAGTAAAACATTAATTTCGCTTTCATCATTAACAAAGCCCTAATCAACAGGATGATCAGATATTTACAAAATCCATATTAATTTCCCATATTAATTTCCAATTCTTTCAACAAATGAATTTGAGCAAATGAAGTTTCTAAATGAACACCACTGTCTGGGCTCACTTGGTAGCCACCTCTACCCCCAATCTCACATTTCACAACAATGATCAAAAGAATATAAAGTGGAAGGAGGAAAACAATGTTAGTAGAAAAAAAGTGAAGGAGAGTTCTGAGGAGGTTTTAAATCATGTGTCCCCGGTATTTTGACACACCGCCTTCCATTAGCAGTCTCCTTGAGGTCTGGTTGGTCTTGTGACTACTTCGTCATGCACTAAATGATGGTTTGACGCTGAGGCTCTAACATCTGAGATTAGAACCGTGTACTACCAAGTAACACTCATGTTTTAGTCCATTTTCATGCAGCTGATACATACCTGAGACTGGGCAAATTACAAGAGGAAGAGGTTTATTGGACTTACAGTTCCAAGTGGCTGGGGAGGCCTCACAATCATGGTGGAAGGTGAAAGGCATTTCTCACATGGCGGCAGAAAAGAGAACAGAACTTGTGCTGGGAAACTCCCTATTAAAATACCATCCGATCTCATGAGACTGATTCACTATCAGAAGAGAACAGCACAGGAAAGACTTGCCATCATGATTCAATTAGCTTTCACTAGGCCCCTCCCAAAACACATGGGAATTCGGGATGAGATTTGGGTGGGGCACAGCCAAACCATATCATTCTGCTCTGGCCACTCCCAAGTCTCATGTCCTCACATTTCAAAACAAATTATGCCTTCCCAACAGTCCCCCAAAGTCTTAACTCATTTCAGCATTAACTCAAAAGTCCACAGGTCCAATATCTCACCTGAGACAAGGCAAGTCCCTTCCACCTATGAGCCTGTAAAATCAAAAGCAAGTTAGTTACTTCCTAGATACAAGGCATTGGGTAAATACAGCCGTTCCAAATGGGAGACGTTGGCCAAAACAAAGGGGCTACAAGCCCCAAGCAAGGCGAAACTCCAGTGGGGCAGTCAAATCTTTAAGCTCCAAAATGATCTCCTTTGACTTCATGTCTCACACCCAGGTCACGCTGATGCAAGAGGTGGGTTCCTATGGTCTTGGATAGCTCCATCCCTGTGGCTTTGAGGTCACAGTCTCCCTCCTGGCTGCTTTCATGGACTAGCATTGACTGTCTGTGGCTTTTCCTGGAACATGGTGCAAGCTGGCATTGGATCTACCATTTCGGGGTCTGGAGGACATTGGCCCTCTTCTCACGGCTCCATTAGGTGGTGCCCCAGCAGGGACTCTGTGTGGGGGCTCCTACCCCACATTTCCCTTCAGCATTGCCGTAGCAGAGGTTCTCTATGAGAGTACTGCCCCTGCAGCTAACTTCCACCTGGACATCCAGCTGTTTCCATACATCCTCTGAAATCTAGGCAGAGGTTCCCAAACCTCAATTCTTGACTTCTGTGCACTTGAAGGCTCAACACCACATGGAAGCTACCAAGGCTTGAGGTTTGCACCCTCTGAAGCTGTATTTTGGTCCCTTTCAGCCACTGCTGGAGCTACTGGGATGCAGGGCATCAAGTCTCTAGGCTGCACACAGCATGGGGAACTTGGGCTTGGCCCATGAAACCACATCTTCCTCCTAGGCTTCCAGGCCTGTGATGGCAGGGGCTGCTATGAAGACCTCTGACATGCCCTGGCGACATTCTCCCCATTGTCTTGGGGATTAACATTCAGGTCCTCATTACTTACGCAAATTTCTGCAGTGGGCTTGAATTTCTCCTCAGAAAATGGGATTTTCTTTTCTATTGCATTGTCAGGCTGCAAATTTTCTGAACTTTTATGCTGTGTTTTCCTTATAAAACTGAATGCCTTTAATAGCACTCAAGTCACCTCTTGAATGCTTTGCTGCTTAGAATTTTTTTCCACCAGATACCCCTAATCATCTTCTCTCAAGTTCAAAGTGCCACAAATCTCTAGGGCAGGGGCAAAATGCCACCAGTCTCTTTGCTAAAACATAACAAGAGTCACCTTTGCTCCAGTTCCCAACAAGTTCCTCATTTCCATCTGAGACCACCACAGCCTGGACCTTATTGTTGATATCACTATCAATATTTTGGGAAAAGCCATTCAACAAGTCTCTAGGAAGTTCCAAACATTCATACATTTTCCTGTCTTCTTCTGAGCCCTCCAAACTGTTCCAAATCCTGCCTGTTACCCAGTTCCAAAGTCACTACCACATTTTAGGGTATCTGTTCAGCAGTGCCCCACTCTACTCGTACCAATTTACTGTATGAGTTTGTTTTCCACTGCTGATAAAGACATACCTGAGACTGGGCAATTTACCAAAGGAAGAGGTTTATTGGACTTACAGTTTCACATGGCTGGGGATGCCTCAAAATCATGGTGGAGGATGAAATACATGTCTCACATGGTGGCAGACAAGAGAATAGGGCTTTTGCAGGGAAACTCCCCCTTATAATGCCGTCAGATCTCATGAGACTCACTCACTATCACAAGAACAGCACAGGAAAGACCTGCCCCCATGTTTCAATTACTTTTCACTGAGTCTCTCCCACAACATGTGGAATTTCAAGATAAGATTTGGGTGGGGACACAGCCAAACCATATCAATCAGCTATTAAATAAGTCAGCCATGTTGTTAGGAAGCCAAGCCACATGGAGAAGCCTTTCATAGCTCCAGTCACTAGCAATAGTGGTCAAGCCATCCAATCCCAGGTGCCAGTCATGGGAGTGAAGAAGCTTTCAGAGTCATTCTCATCCTTTGGCTCCCAGTTAAGGTCATAATGTAAAACAAAGTTAAGCCACTCCCACTGTACTCCTTCCATATTCCTTCCCCCAGAATCAGTGTACACAACAGATTAGGTGTTTTGAGCTGCTAAATTTTAATTAATTTGTTTCAAGACTATAGTACCTTTAAAAATGCCATCTGCCTGAAGAATACTCTAAAAAATTTCTCTAAAATATACTGTCGGCTGGATGAGAGAAGGAGAAATTAACCCAAGGTTTCACTTGACATCTGTTCTGTAATAAACGAAAGGAACTTCAAAACGAACCATCTTGATCCTGACTTCATTAAAGTAGCAGACAGAAGTTGTAAATGAAGGAGGGCTGTAGGGCAGTGGGCCTAGGATGCTTGTTCCTGAGTTTGAGAGGAGCAAATTTTAATCTTACTAGCTATTCCTGAATGTATATTTAGGGTTGTCACAAAGGAAAATACTATTTCCAACTTTCTTTGTGTTGGTCTGCACCTTTAGTAACATACTGTATCCCTATGCAAGCCTGTAATATGTCCATTTGAAAAGGAGACAAGTGTTCCAACTTGCTACACACTTCTAAACATCTAAGAAGTAGAAATACATGAGCATATTGCTAAGGTGCCACCCCGCATCTGCCAAGAGTATATCTTGTGCTGCCCTCTCAAAAAGGAGCTGCCCCAAGAAAAGCATTAAGCAGAGCAATGACATGGTTCATGATATTTTTAAAACATCATCTTGGCTGTTCAGTATAGAATAGATTGGCAAAGAGAAAGAGAGGGATTGTAGGGATTTCTTTCAATAGTTAGGTGAGTGATGACAGTGCCTCAGATGAAGGAGGTCACAGGAGACAGAGTCTCAATTTATCTTGAAAGTAAACTACAAGAATTGTTGATGATTTGGGCCTGTGGTGGAGGTAGTAGGAGGTTATTTTTTATTATTTTCTATTTATTTTATTGTTTATCAGGGTGAACTTGTTTTGCATTTGGTATTTGAATGTGTGTGCGTGTGTGTGTGTGTTTCTGTGTGACTTTGCTTTTCTGACTATTAAGAAATGTTCAGAAACTTTTCTCACCAATAGTCATCTTTATGATGCCTTTAACTTAATTACTTCTGTATTATCTCAAGGAAATTAACCCTTTCACTTTAATATGTCTTGAAAGTACTTTCCCATCTTGTCACTCTCCCTTTACTTTTGTTTATACTTTGACTAGATTGCCATTATAGAATTGAACATTTTTATTTGCAATTATTTGGCTTAACAAAATGTACTACTCTAAAAATGATTTGTGTCTCTAATCTAAAGCTAAGGCCAGATGCTGTAGCTCATGCCAGTAATGCCAGCACTTTGGGAGGCCAAGGCAGGAAAATCACTTGAGCCTATGTATTAGTCCATTCTCAAGCTGCTATGAATGATGATTTCCAGTTTCATCCATGTCCCTACAAAGGACATGAACTCATCATTTTTTATGGCTGCATAGTATTCCATGGTGTATATGTGCCACATTTTCTTAATCCAATCTATCGTTGATGGGCATTTGGGTTGGTTCCAAGTCTTTGCTATTGTGAATAGTGCCGCAATAAACATACATGTGCATGTGTCTTTATAGCAGCATGATTTATAGTCCTTTGGGTATATACCCAGTAATGGGATGGCTGGGTCAAATGGTATTTCTAGTTCTAGATCTCTGAGGAATTGCCACACTGACTTCCACAATGGTTGAACAAGTTTATAGTCCCACCAACAGTGTAAAAGTGTTCCTATTTCTCCACATCCTCTCCAGTAACCAAACATCGCATGTTCTCACTCACAGGTGGGAATTGAACAATGAGAACACATGGACACAGGAAGGGGAACATGACACTCCGGGGACTGTTGTGGGGTGGGGGGAGGGGGGAGGGGGGAGGGATAGCATTAGGAGATATACCTAATGCTAAATGACAAGTTAATGGGTGCAGCACACCAACATGGCACATGGATACGTATGTAACAAACCTGCACATTGTGCACATGTACCCTAAAACTTAAAATACAATAAAAAAAATTCATACAAAAAGGCAAAAAAAAAAAAAGCTTCTATGAAGAAATATCTAAGACTGGGTAATTTATATGTTAAAAAAAGAGGTTTAATTTATGTATAGTTCTGCATGGCTGTGGCGGACTCAGGAAACTTACAATCATGACGGAAGGCACCTCTTCACAGGGTGGCAGGAGAGTGAGTGCTGAGTGAAGGGGGGAAGCCCCTTATAAAACCATCAGATCTCATGAGAACTCACTCACTATCACGAGAACAGCATGGGAGAACTGCCCCAATGATCTAATCACCTCCCACAAGGTCCCTCCCATAATATGTGGGGATTACAATTTGAATTAAAATTCAAGATGAGATTTTGGCGGGAACACAGGCAAACCATATCAGTCCAGGAATTTGAGACCAGCCTGGGCAGCATAGTAAGACTTCCATCTCTAAAAGAAAATTAAAAAGTAGGCAGGTGTGGTGTTACATACCTGTAGTCTCCACTACTTGAGAGGCTAAGGTGGAAGGATCACTTCAGCCCAGGAGGTCAAGGATGCAGTGAACCTTGACCCACCACTGCACTCTAGCTTCAGTGACAGAACCAGACTGTCTCAAAAATAAATCGATAAAGTAAAATAAAATAAAGCTAGAGAAACAAACACCATTGTGGACTTGTTGAAAAATTATGTCCTCTCTCCTCCCTAAATTTTAAGACATTTAAAGCAAATAAACAGAAAATTATATCTTTGGAGAATAATTTTTAACTCAGATCATAGGCTTTACTCAAAACAAATTTGATTTCTGATTTCTCAAGAAATGCTTATACTACGAAGAGATCAATTTGCTCAGAAACTTATGCTGCATATATATTTGATTATGCTTTTTTCCCCAGAATGTCAAGCCTCTATGATTAACCTTGATAAGCAGTGTCAGATTCCCTTTGCCATTATTTTATTCTCTGCTTCTCTAAATAAAGACAGAAAATTGAAGAAATCCAATTATTCTTTTTTAATTTTATTTTCGTTTAAAAGATACGGACAATAGACAACTCATGTCTTCAGGAGAGTTGTTATTAATTATAAATCCTAAAACAAGAGATTTCTATCCATATGGAGGAGCAAAACAATTTCTCACATTTATTTGCATGTATTTGAGTGATTTTTACCTTCCTAGAGTGAGTTCTGACTCAGTGACTGGCTCATGGCGTTGTCAATGTTTATATCCTGAATGAATAAATGAATCTTGTGCTGGCACATTTTGAAATGACAGTTTTATAAATATTTGATTATACAAAATTACACTAATTATTTGTAAATTTCATTTGGTTGTTCAAAACATGTGATCGGTTAAGAAATCAGAGGAACCACAGATATTTATCTCATGGCATAAGGGCAAGAGGAAGAAATTAAATAAATTACAGTCATATTTGAAAGATGGCAACAGGAGACTACTTGATGGAAAAGGGAGAGATAGGGCAAGGGTTGTAAAACTAGCTGTTGGGTACCATGCTTAGTTCCTGGGTGAAGGGATCATTTGTATCCCCAACCTCAGCATCACACAATATACCCAGATAACAAGCCTGCCTATATACCCCCTGCAACTAAAATAAAAGTTGAAAAATAAAAAAAAAAGAGTACAGTCATCTTTGTCTTTATATCTGAAGCTAATAATCATATATATCGATCCATACATATTTCTTTTTTTAGAAAAGGAAAAATTATAAAAGAAAGAATGCTTACTCTTTGGAAAAGGGAAACAGGGATCAAAGTACACAAAAGAGAACTTTTTAAATATTGTGATTTATGTACCCTTTAAAAATTTGTTATTTTGTGTGTACTATTTTTTTTTTTTTTTTTTTTTTTTTTTTTTTTTTTTTGACACGGAGCTTTGCCCTGTTGCCCAGGCTGGAGTGCAATGGTGCGATCTCAGCTCACTGTAACTTCTGCCTCCCGGGTTCAAGTGATCGTCCTGCTTCAGCCTCACGAGTAGCTGGGACTACAGCTGTCCACCACCATGCCTGGCTAATTTTTGTATTTTTATTAGAGACGGGGTTTCACTGTGTTAACCAGGATGGTCTCAATCTCCTGACCTTGTGATTCACCCACCTCGGTCTACCAAAGTGCTGGGATTACAGGTGGGAGCCACCGCGCCCAGCCTTATTTTGTTAAAAAAAGAAATGGAAGATAATACAAAAATGGCATGTATGAGTTGCATATTTGTTTGAGTTCATGTGTGAGAAATAATGACAGTACTCAAATACTTTTGTGGCAAGTTCATTTTCAGTGGAGCATTGTATAAAGTAGTTTAAAAGGGATCACTTTTTTTTTTCTTTAAAAATTCCTGCTTGATTCAATGACCTCATCTCTTAAAATCTTAGTGGCCTCACTCCACTGTTTCTTTCCTCAGACTTTCAGCTAGTTGTGGTTCTGAGCGTGGGCAGATTTGTTTCAAAGCAATGAACCATGACAGAGCCAGGCTTGTCTCCCTGGACAGGGGAGCCCTCATAGTATTTGCTTACACACACAGAGCAGCTGTAGCAGAATCAAGATAATCCTAATAATCTTGGTTTAAAAAGCAAGAGATATTGTCTTTGCAATACAACAGTTTATTAATGTAGTAAGAAGAGAAAGCAACAGTATTTCATATTTTGATTATGCCATCAAAATTACAGAAATAAAAGTAGACTGGGATTTTCAAGCAGTGAAAAGACACGTAAGTGTCTCTTTATCGTATAAATGCACTGAAATAGGTAAATAAAAATACCATGTTGGCTAATCCTTTCATTGAGCTTTCATTTCTTGTTTTACTTCACAAATAATAAAAGTTAATCTATTTCTTCAAAGTAACTGAGATAAGCACTTTGGTTTGTCCTATTCTAACCAAAAGTAGGAGTTAGAGAAATTGTCATTCACAACTTTTAAAACCTTTCTCAGCTTACGGGCCATACAGAAAACAAGCAGCCTGTCCCTGATGTACATTAAAAACTCACCTTTGGGTAAGGAAAGAACAAGGGTCTATCATTCTTCTGCTAGACTGGACAGAGGTATGTGTCTTTTTTGCAGTAGCAAAATATTTACATTCAATTTAGACAATGATAAAATAAGCCAAATAAAGGTATCTCTAATTCTTATCTCTCTACTATCTTTTCTTCCATCTACCGTAGTGTATATAAGTCTATATGGCTATTACTACATAATAGATAAACATATACAAATGGCTTCTTTTTTTAACCTAAAATTTTTTTTTTATTGTTACAGAGTGCCATTAAATGCTAATTAAAGGTTATATAATATATTATTATACTGATAGAAGGAATTTACTTAGTCTAAGCACATATGCAGCAATAGTTAGATGATTCGTTCCAATTTTAAATAGACAATGCTAAAAATGAACATCTTCAATTTGGGAGAGAATTTTTTTCTGCTCAAGATTATTTTTCACAAGAAAAACTAATATGTCAAAGGATGAAAGCATATACATGGTTACTGATACTTTTTTGGTAATTGGTGTGTGTATTAGTTTGTTTTCACACTGCTGTAAAGAACTGCCAGAGGCTGGGTAATTTATAAAAAAAAAGAGGTTTAATTGACTCACGGTTCTGCGTGGCTAGGGAAGCCCCAGGAAACTTACAATCATGGTAGAATGGGAAGCAGACAGCTTCTTTACAAGTGGCAGGAGAGCGAGTGAGCGCACAGGAAAAGCTACCATTTATAAAACCATCAGATCTCTTGAGAATTTACTATCATGAGAACAGCATGGGGAAAACCTCCCCCACAATCCAATCACTTCCCTCTCTCCACACGTGGGGGTTAAAAGTCCCTCCCTGGATACATGGGGATTACAATTTGAGATGAGATTTGGGTGGGGATACAGAGCCAAATCATATCAATGTACCAAGTGTTACACTAATTAATATATCCCACCACAAATATTCTCCACATACATATTAGCATTCATGATTTTTTTAGTACTTCTTAAATGGAGTACTATTTCCTTTTTGTTTTAACTTGTGTTTGTTTTACTACAAAAAATTACGTTTTCGCATTTTCAGAACTTCTGATTGTATTTCCCACCTGAGAATTGCCTCTTATGCCCATTTCTAATATACCTATTGGAATATTGATATATTTTATTAATATTTACATGCTTTTTTCCAGAAAATGTATTTATAAGTGGGCTCTCAGAATTGCTTGAAATATTTTCTGGGTCTGCTTTTCTTTTTAATTATATTTATGTTATAAAGAAATTAGTTGCATTTTATGCAATTTGGTCATAATATTTTTCCTTGTGTCTCCAAGCCTGTAACTTCTATATTTTTTTGTATTTTGAACCAACTTTTGTATACTTTTAAATGTTTATTTTTCCTTTTATATCTATCTGGACTTTAATGTTGTTTATGATATGAAATATACATATACAAATTTTTAGGAATTCATCTTTTTGGTGAAAAACTTGTATATAACCCCAAACCACAAAATTGGCATAGCTAAGAAGAAAAGTCTGCAATCCTTTTTCTAAAACATAACTTGCACCAATTTATGCTGACCCATTTCATCACAGAGGTGGTCACATTTCATGGCTGTCTCTAAAGCAGACTTTTATGTGTAGGATACTGAAAAGGCTGCCGCAGAGGCTTTGAATCAGCAGACAGCAGCAGAGTTTGAATGGAGTTAAGCCTTTTATTCTGAAAGGAAAAATAGAAAGGGTGTGCATTGTGAAATCAATATACATTGGTGATTCCCAAAGTATGGATCCTGGACTAACAACAGTAGCATCACCTGAGAGCTGTCAGAAATGCACATTCTTGGACTCCACCCATACCTACTGAATCAGAAACTCTGGGAATGAAGTTCAGGAATCTGTGTTTTAATAAGCTCTTCAGGTGATTCTGATGTACACTCAAGTTTACGAACCTGAGAATGGCTGGTATACAAAGCAAGACCTGTATTTGACCAAATAGGTAAACATTTCCTTTGTCATTTTCATATTTTATATGTTTAAAGATATTTTACTATTAATTTCTAGTCTGAACATTAATTTTGAAGGAAGTCAAATTCTTTTATAAAACTATGGTATTTTGGAAGATATTTAACTTAATGAAGATTCTGGGTTTTGATAATTGTCCTTTTTAAAAATAAAGGTAAAACTGTAAGATCTTTGCAATTTATAGATTAAAAAAGATATTGTATCTTCTCTAATATGAGAGCACTTACACTATGGAGAACCAAAGAGAACGCAGTTAAAATGGATTATTTTGTTTGAAAATAGGTATATGCATGAGTTTGTAAATATGAAAGGAGAAAAAGAAATGAAACAGATCTCTATGTATTTTAAATTTTAGCACATAGTGGCTTAAATCCATAAAGGCTCAAAAACTGTTATGTAAATAGAAGAAACTATGGCATATGCAGTTTAGTTCCTGATTTCCTAGATCAGAGGCTTTTTGAGAAAGGTCTTCAGATTTCATCAGAGTTTTGAGAATATCATCAAAATGTGTGTGTGGGAGGGCATATGTATATATTTTTAAAATTCTATGCTAGTTCCTACATTTGCCTCAGTTTTCTGCAGATATTATTAAGTTTCCTACTAAGTTTTTGTGAGGGTTAAATGAGATAACATATGTAAACTTAATTAAGGAGGTAGGTCCCACACAGAAAAGACATTGTAAAAATGTTACTTATCATTGTTGGTATTATTATTTTTGCAAAAGTTATTTAGAGAGACAAGCACCATTGAAGTATATTTCAAATGTAAATTTAAAAAATAAATGTTAGAAAATTGTATAGAAAGAGAACATGACAACTGAAATTTTATGGTTACTGCAATTGCACACTGTATTTATATTAGACTCCCTTGGATCTAGTTGTCAAGGTCCTAATTGCCTTATAAAAATATAGCGTAATATATAATAAAGTACAACATAATAGTAGATATATAATAAAAGATCAAGTCATATTTTCACCCCATCTCAATCTCATTCACTTAATGCAAAATTATGGGAATAGTTTATTATTTGGGTTCTTTACTGAAGAACATCGGGGTAAATAATGATTATCCATATGAGTTTTGCAAAATAATACAATCGTTTCTCAAATAAACACTTTTCTAACTAATAATCTATGAGAAAGATAAATGATTGCTGTGGAAAACCAAAACAATTAAAATTTTATATATTCTTTACCATCTTCCAGGGTATCATTGGGCACAGTTTAAAATGTATAGTTTGCCCTTCCAATGTCAATGTTTTAGGTAAGCCTCTAAAAAGTGCTAGAATAAACTCAAATCATGTACCCAATACTGTGCAAGAAACAGTTTGATCATATATACTAATTTTATGATAAATTGTCTTTGGAACTAAAGAGGTTTACAAATGAATTTTGAAATTTGGGTCCCGTTGTTTAATGCATCACCTTATCTTCAGTTTTCTCAACTATTTTGAATGATACGTAGTAAGTAAGTGACACAATTTCTGAGATGTCATAGATACATGTGCAATAGTTTTATATCCTCTCTTCTTCATCTTTAGATCTTTCGTCTCTGTAAGTCCCATCAGTGAAAGCTTACAACATTGAAACAGATCCTAGTTTGTGGGTTCAAAATATTGTGTGTTTGTGTATGTGTGTGTGTTAAAGAAATGTTAAAAAAATTAAGCATGCCGTCTCCTTCATAAAAATAAATACTATTCTTATTGCTATCATGGATATTAGTAATTCTTTATTGAACCAAGCTCGCTTTGATCTCACTTAATTCTTATAGTCACTTAACATTGGAACTCTTATTATTCCAGTTTGGATAACAAGATGAGACAAGTTGGTAAGTTTCAACAGTTAGTAAAGTGCAAAACTATACAGAATGTAGTATAACCTTTTGATTTACCCCCCAAAAGCAAATTAAAACACAAAATAACAAAAAAACACAAAATATCAATGATAGTACAGTAAACTAAGATAGATAAGCAGAAAATTTCAAGATAACCTCTCCACAAAAAAAGAATAAAGGATTAACGTATCAAAATATTCAAGAAAAGCATTAAGGACCTATCTAAATACCAGGGTGATGGAATAATCTGTACGACAAATACCCATGATAGGAGTTTACTATGTAACAAACCTGCACTTGTACCTCTGAACCTAAAATACAAGGTTTTTATTTGAAAAAAATCCCTGAAATGTTACCTCATACCTATTAGAATACTACTTTCAAAAAAAAAGCAGAAAATAAGTGTTAGCAAGAAAGAATGTGCATAGCCAACTTATGCACAGAAGAAACTTCACATGGAGAAAAGAAAGAAGAAATAAAACACTGAAATAAATAATTTTAAAAATCTTTAAAGTTTAGAAATGTTTTTTTCTTTTTCTTTTTTTGGCTACAGAATCTCCCTCTGTTTCCCAGGCTGGAGTGTAATGGTGCAATCACAGCTCACTGCAGCCTCGACTTCCTGGGCTCAATCGATCCTCCCACCTCAGCCTTCAAAGTAGCTGGGACCACAGGTGCACACCCCTTTGCCCAGCTAATATTTTTATTTTTAATTTAGTAAATACACATTATCCCTTTTTCCCTGGCTGGTCTCAAACCTCTGGGCTTAAACGATCCTCCTGACTTGGCTGGAATCATAGGCATGAGGCACTACATCACACCTTGAATTTTCAAAGAAAAAAGAAACGTCATGGAAAAGCATGTTTAATTAGTGAAAGGAGGCCAATCAATACTCAGAAATTGAAGATAACCTCTTTTTATTAATTATTACGAGAGAATTGCAAAAAAATAGAAAAACATTTTGACTGATTTTATCCTTTCCAAATACATCACTGGAACATGATCACTACAAACATTTTAGTGTGTATTTCTAAAACTTATTTTTACTTTTAGACACATGCAAAGATTTATAGAATTGTGGTCAATTCTACACAAATTTCCACTTTATAATCTGCTTTTAAAATTTAAAATATAAGGATATCTCTATATCAATATATAATACAAGGATAATATATTATAAGGATGTCTCTATATCAAATAATTACCAATATGCAACTAATAGCAAAGTCTAAGTAGCGCCCTGTTGTATATGAATCATTATTTAGCCCATCTCCTATTGAATGACAGCATTGCCATTTTTAAGTTTTTAATTGTGGCAAAATACACATAACAGAATTTACCATTTTAACCACTTTTTAGTTTATTGTTCAATGATGTGACGTATATTTAAATTGCTGTGCAACCCATTTTCAGAACTTTTTTATCTTGCAAATTGAAACTCTATACCCTTCAAACAACCATCTTTTAACCACTCCTCCCGGCCCCTGGAAGCTACCATTTTGCTTTCTGTTTCTACAAATTTGACTATTCTAGGTATCTTATATAAGTGAAATCATACAGTATTTGTCTTTTGGTGACTGGCTTATTTCACTTAGTGTATTACCTTCAAGTTTCATCAATTTCATGGCATGAGTCGGAACATATTTCTTTTTAATGCTGAATAATATTATATTGTATGTCTTAATTTTGTTTATTCATTCATCCATTGAGGGATATTTGGGTTGCTTCCATATTTTGACTATTGCTAATAATGGTGTTATGCACATAGGTGTACAAATATCTTTTTGAGATTCCCATTTCAATTCTTTTGGATACATACCGAGAAAATGATATTGCTAGATCATATGGGAATTCTATATTTAATGTTCTGGGGACGTGCCATGCCGTTTTCCATAGTGACTGTATCATTTTACATTCCCACTAACAGTGAACAAATGCTCCAATTTTTCCACATTCTTTCTTGCTAACACTTATTTTCTGCTTTTTTTTTGAAAGTAGTATTCTAATAGGTATGAGGTAACATTTCAGGGATTTTTTTCAAATAAAAACCTTGTATTTTAGGTTCAGAGGTACAAGTGCAGGTTTGTTACATAGGTAAACTCCTATCATGGGTATTTGTTGTACAGATTCTTCCATCACCCTGGTACTAAGCCTAGTATCCTATAGTTATTTTTTTCTGCTCCTCTCCCTTCTATGCTCTACCCTCCCCTAGGGCCCAGTGTGTGTTGTTTCTCACTGTGTCCAAATGTTCTCATCATTTTGCCCCCACTTTTATGTTTTATTTTGTGAGACAGAGTCTTGCTCTTATCACTCAGGCTGGAGTGCAATGGCACGATCTCGGCTCATTGCAACATCCATCTCCCAGGTTCAAGCGATTCTCCTGCCTCAGCCTTCTGAGTAGCTGGCCACCATGCCCGTCTAATTTTTGTATTTTTTGGTGGAGACAGTGTTTCACCATGTTGCTCAGGCTGGTCTCGAACTCGAGACCTCAGGTGATCTGCCTGCCACAGACTCCGAGAGTGCTGGGATTCTGTTCCTGCATTAGTTTGCTAAGAATAATGGCCTCCAGTTTCATCCATGTCCCTGCAAAGGTCATGACCTTATTCTTTCTTATGGCTGCATAGTATTCCATGGTGTATATGTACCACATTTTCTTTATCCAGTCTACCATCAGTGCGTATTTAGTTTGATTTCATATCTTTGCTATTGTGAATAGTGCTATAGTGAACGTATGTGTGCATATGTCTCTATGATAGAGCAATGTATATTCCTTTGGGTATATAGTCAGCAATGTGATTGCTGGGTCCAATGGTAGTTCTGTTTTTAGTTGTTTGAGGAATCGCCACACTGCTTTCCACAATGGTTGAACTAATTTACACTCCCACAAGCAGCTGATAAATGTTCCCTTTTCCCTGCAACCTTGCCAGCATTTGTTATTTTTTGGCTTTTTAAGAATAGTCATTCTGACCGGTATCAGATGGTATCTCATTTTGATTTTCATTGACATTTTTCTAATGATCAATAATATTGAGAATTTTTTCATATGCTTGTTGGCCACATGTATGTCTTCTTTTGAAAAAATGTCTGTTCATGTTCTTTGCCCACTTTTTAATGGGGTTGTTTGTTTTTTTTCTGCTAAATTTGCTTAAGTTCCTTATAGATGCTGTATATTAGACCTTTGTCAGATGCAGAATTTGCAAATACTTCCTCTCATTCTGTAGATTGAGTCTTTACTCTATTGTTACTTTCTTTGGGTTTGCAGGAGCTCTTTTGTTTCATTAGATCCCATTTGTCAATTTTTGCCTTTATTGCAATTGCCTTTGGCATCTTTGTCATAAAATCTTTGCCAGTTACTGTGTTCAGAATGGTATTGCTTAGGTAGTCTTCCAGGGCTTTTATAGTTTTGGGTTTTACATTTAAGTTTCTTATCCATTTGAGTTGATTTTTGTATAAAGTATACGGAAGGGGTTCAGTTTAAATCTGCTGCATGTGGTTAGCCAGTTATCCCAGCAGCACTTATTGAATAGAAATTCTTTCCCCATTGTGTGTTTTTGTCAGGTTTGTTAAAGATCAGATGGTCATAGGTATACAGCCTTATTTCTTGGTTTTCCAGAAATATTCCATTGGTCTATGTGTCTGTTTTTGTACCAGTACCATGTTGTTTTGGTTACTGTAGCTTTGTAGCATAGTTTGAGGTCAGGTGGCATGATGCCTCCTGCTTTGTTCTTTTTGCTTATGATTGCCTTGGCTATTCAGACTCTTTTTTGGTTCCATATGAATTTTGAAATAGTTTTGTCTAGTTCTGTGAAGAATGACACTGTTAGTTTAATAGGAATAGCAATGAATCTGTAAATTGCTTTGGTCAGTATGGCCATTTTGACGATATTGGTTCTACCTATTCATGAGCATGTAATGCTTTTCCATTTGTTTGTGTTATCTCTAATTTTTTTGAGCAGTGTTTTGTCATTCTCATCATAGTGGTCTTTCACCTCCTGATTAGCTGTATTCTTAGGTATTTTACTCTTTTTGTGGCAATTGTGAATGGGATTACATTCCTGATTTGACTCTCAGTTTGGCTGTTGTTGGTGTATAGAAATGCTAGGGACTTTTGTAAATTGATTTTCTATCCTGCAATTTTGCTGAAGTTGTTTATCAGTTTAAGGAGTTTTGGAGCTTAAACTATGGGGTTTTCTAGATATACAACCATGTCATCTCTAAACAGGTGATAGTTTGATTTCCTCTCTTCCTATTTGGATGTCCTTTGTTGTTTTCTCTCATTGTAGTTTTGATTTATATTTCTGTATATTTATATTTGATTAATGATGTTAAGCATCTTTTCATGTGCTTGTTGACCATTTGTATATCATCTTTGAAGAGATTTATACTCAAATTCTATGCCCATTTTTAACATTAAATTAATTGTTCGTGGTGTTATTAAATTTTAGGCATTTCTTATATATTTTAATGTTAACCTATTATCCAATTTATAATTTTTAAATATTTTTTCCAATAAATGGGTTGTCTTACCACCGTGTTGATTGTGCACTTCGATGTATGAAAGTTTTAAATTTGTATATAATCAAACGTATTTACTTTTACTTACTTTTGTTGCCTGTGCTTTTGATGTCATATCCAATAAATCTTTGCCAAATCCAATATCATGAAGCTTTTGCCCTATGTGTTCTTCTAAGATTTTTATAGTTTTCAATCTCACCGTTAGTTCTTTGATTCATTTTGAATTATTTTTTGTATATGGTGTAAGGTAAGGGCCCAACTCCATACTTTTGTATACAGATATTCAGTTTCACAACATCATTTTTTGAAAAGACTGTCCTTTTCCCATGGAATGGTCTTGGCATCCCTTATGGAAAATCATTTAAACGTAAATGTGAGAGTTTATTTCTGGAATCCCTATTTTATTTCATTGGTCTATATGGCATGATTTCTATATGACAGAATTTCCCAACAATTATAGATTTAATTTCAAGAGCCATAGAGTCTATGTAACTTTGTTGCACTTGGTCAGTTTCTTGAATAAATACCTAGACATAAAATTACTGGATAAAAAGAATGCATGCTTTTACCTTTTTTTTCAGATACCCTCCAAATAATTGTAAAAAGTTATTTTTAAAGGCTTATTATCACTGAATATGAGCTATTAAACTTGTAAATATCTTCAATTTTTAAAATAACATGCATTATTCGTTATTTTTAATTTGCAGTTTAAAACTTTAAACTTAAATTTTTAACTACTTTTCACAGTAGCTGAGCTAATTTAGATTCCCACCAACAGCGTGTAAGAGTTCCTTTTTCTCTGCAGCCTCACCAACATCTGCTATTTCTTGATATTTTAATGACAGCCATTCTGACTGGTGTGACATAATGTTTCATTGTGGTTTTTATTTGCATCTTTTGATGATTAGTGATGTGGAGTGTTTTTTCATATGTTTGTTGGTATTTGTATGTCTTCTTTTGAGAAGTGTCTGTTCATGTCCTTTGCCCACTTTTTAATGCGGGTAATTTGTATTTGCTTGTTGAGTGGTTTAAGTTTCTTATAGGTTCTGGATTCAAAGTCTAATGACTTTTTTTAGGATACATAGTCTGCAAATATGTTCTCTAATCCTGTAAGTTGTCTGTTTACTCTTGACAGTTTCTTTTGCTGTGCAGAAGCTCTTTAGTTTAATTAGGTCCCACTTTTCAACTTTTTTTTTTGTTGCAAATGCTTTTGGGGACTTAGTCATAAATTATTTGCCAAGGTCAATATTGTGTAGGGTATTTCTAGGCTTTTTTCTGGGATTCCCATACTTCGAGGTCTTACATTTAAGTCTTTAATCCATCTTGAGTTAATCTTTATATATGGTGAAAGGTAGAGGTCCAGTTTCCTCCTTCTGCATATGGATAGCCAGTTATCACAGCACCATTTGTAGAATATAGCTTTTCATTTCAAGTAATACACACTTATCATGTACAACTTGAAAGTTAAAAATATATATTTTATATAGTACACTCCTTTAGAGATAACACTATTAATGTCTTCAGCAGTATTCTAAAAACATCTTATGATTAAACATATACAGATACACCTACCTATATAATTTACAAAAATGCTAAAATGTATTTTTGAATATGATATTTTTACTAAAAATAAATACATATATTCATGTCAACAGATATTTTTATGCATGATTCTTTGACAGAATATACCAAAATCTACTTAAATAATTTTGTTTTTAAGTAATTTTCAAGAAAAAATCCTGCTTTACAATAAACTACTCCTCTGATTTTTTTATTTTATTAATCAGAAATTACAAAAAATAGTTAAACAAGTAAAATTTAAAAAATGGCATTATGCTTCTGCATCGTCTGATGTTGGCTAGCACATTTAAATAGGTTTTATTTATCATGTTTAAAGAGAAATTATCCTATTTATAGCTCCTCAGAGAGGACCAAGAATTGGTATTGAATTTTTCAAATTACCTTTTGCTTTAATAGGGATGGCCAAATGACTTTTTCTTGCATGAACTATTAATGTGGTAAATTATATTCATAGGTACCTAATATTGAACTATATTTTCACTGCTGTAAGTTAAATGTTGTGCTGTTGTGAAATTAATTTTGGGCATTTTTGAAGAATTTTTTTATCTGTAATTTCTTTTTTTGCACTTTGTTAGTTTATTTTTAACCTGCGTTCATCTTGATTCTTTTAAGGGGTTTTAGAAAAATTCCATTTTCTAAACTCTTGATGAATTTAAATATATTTTTCATTACAAAAATTATTGATAATGTAAATATTTATAAATATTCTTGTTTCTACCAGTCCTGCTTATTTCTGTTTATCAGAGTTTTATAATTCATACTGTTATTTTGTAATAATTTTATTAAGTGTAGCAAAATTTTTATTGGCCCAAAACATGCTTAGATTTATTAAAAAACAAATAATTTGTTATTTGTTTAATAAGTCATTATTAGAGACTTCACCATTATATTTCTCATTGTTGTTTTTCATACTCTAAGTCTTGCAGTGAAGGCTTTTTTATTTTGTCAAAAATAAAAATTTAAGAGAATAAACTTTTCTCACCATGTTGTCTTAAAATATCCTTAATTTTTTTTTCTTTTTGTTGAGACAAGATTTTACTCTGTCACCCAAGCTGGAGTGCAGTGGTGCAATCATGGCTCACTGCAGCCTGAAATTTCTGGGCTCAAGCCATCCTCCCACCTCAGCCTCTCTAATGGCTGCGACTACAGACACATACCATCAAGTCTGGCAAATTTTTTTTTGTATATTTTGTAGAGACGAGCTTTCACCAGATTTGAACTCCTGGGCTCAAGCCATTTGCCTACCTCAGCCTTTAGGACAATCTGCCGGAAATTACAGCAATCCCTACTAATTTTTTCCCACCTATTAAAAAAAAAAAAAAAAGAAAATGGGTTTTTCTTTTTTACCACATGGCTAGGCTGCAAATTTTTCAAACATTTATAGTCTACTTCCCTTTTAAATATAAGTTTCACTTCCAGGTTCTTTCTTTCTTCATGATTATAAGTATAGGCTGCTAGAAGCAGCCAGGACACATCTTGAATGTCTTTCTACTTAGAAGTGTATTCCACCAGATGCCCTAAATCATTACTTTCAAGTTCAAAGTTCCACAGATCTCTAGAGCAGCAGCACAATGACTACAACCTCTTTGCTAACGCATAACAAAAGTAACCTTTGTTTCAGTTCCAGTAAGTTTCTCATCTCCATCTGAGACCACCTTGGCCTGGACTTTGTTGCCCATGTCACAATCAGCATTTTGGTCACAACAATTTAACAAGTCTCTAGGAAGTTCCAAACTTTCTGTCATCTTTTTTCTTCTTTTGAGCCCTCCAAGCTGTTCCAATCTTCTACCGTTACCCAGTTGCAAAGTTGCTTCCACAGTTATAGGTATTCGTATAGCAATGCCCCACTCCTGGTGCCAATGTTCTTATTAGTTCATTCTTACATTCCTATAAAGCAATTACCTGAGACTGGGTAATTTATAAAGAAAATAGGTTTAATTGGCTCATGGTTCCACAGTCTGTACAGGAAGCACGGCTCGGGAGGCCTCAGAAAACTTAGAATCATGGCAGAAAGTGAAAGGAAAACAGGCATGTCCTACATGGCTGAAACAGGAGGAAGAGAGAGAAGTGGGAGGTGCTACACACTTTTAACCAACCAGATCTTTTGAGAACTCACTCACTATCATGAGAACAGCAAGGGGAAAATCCACTCCATGATCCAATCACCTCCCACCAGGTCCCTCCTCCAACATTGGGGATTACAGTTTAACATGGGATTTGGGCGAGGACACACATCTAAACTCTACCAATGTCCTTCTTCCTCTCCTCTGGGCTATGGATCAGATACCCTGTGATTAGCTACCTGGCCACAGATCTTCCTAAAACACAGAATAATTTTCAGGAGAAATGCAGTCTAATCTAGTATTGCTGAAAGAAACATTATATGCACACATTAGAGCCAATATGGTAGCCATAACTTTTACAATGAAGAGCCATAACTTTTACAATCAGTCGATACAGCCTCAACAGGAGCACCAGCTATACGTAAATGGGAGTTTTTCATTTTTCAAGGGACAACTGGTTGTTAATGGCTTTTAGCTTTAGATAAAAGCCTAAAACAAACCTTTTAAGGACTTAAAATCTAGTGAGAATAAAAACATTTCAGCAAAAAACATTTTTATACAGTAATCGAGACCACATGATATATTTATTATTTTCCCACCTATTAATCTCAACTTGAAAATCTATATAGGTAGCTTTAGGGTTTAGCTTCTCGTGGTGAATGAATGGTGTGATAAGTCATTTGTCAGTGTCGCCCACAGAGAATACCCACTGGCGTTGTGTGAATATTTTGTCTGTGAAACCCCTTGAGTGTCTTGATGTGGTTGTAATATTCTACTGCTTTTCAAATCAGTTCTATTTATAGAAATCTAAGGCATCACTGAGGAAGAACAGTGTGAAGCTTGTAAGAGGGTCTGTGGTCCACCACAGACATGTTTAGTAAATCTTGCCTTGATTTAAGCATTGACATATCTTGGCTTCCAGAAATGCCAGAAGTTTCACCTTCAACTCTACAGCATAAATAAGCACATATTAATTTAGTAATTGGATATAGCATATTGCGTATGTTTCCTCCTTAATAACATTAGAAATAAGGACAGGGACTTTTAAGACTGTTGAATTGTTCTGAGGCTGACGCAAATTATAGAGTTTAGATTTATTAAGAATTCCCATTTGAATTATTTTTATTGCACTCTAGACACAATTAACTAACTCTAGGGTGATCTTTAATATAAATGATAATTTCTACTGTATAAGAAAAGAATGGAGCTAGTTCTGGTGAATGCAACTATTCTTAATGTCATGTTTATTTAAAGATAATATTTAATTAGAAATTGTATTAATAAAACTAATAAAACTATGTTTCTAATTTCTTTGTCATAATGCTGTGTTTTCTGAGTTTCATGCAATTAGATAAGTCTAACAATTAATTTAGTGGCCACCATCTTTTAAGTACATGTTTTTAAAACATGTTTTTTTAAAGAGGTCCAGATAATGTCTCCCTTATTTAAGATATATTTTTCCTCAATTAACCTTCAGTGTAAAATGCTTGTTAATTGGAGAATGCCACTATTGGTAAAATGATGTATAAAATAACTCATTCTGAAAAGGTCGATCATTTTCAGAAACAAAATTATACTAGTCTTCAATTCTGAAAATTTTAGAAGATAGACTTTCAGGGACAGATATTTTAGGACCAAAAGAAACTGTCAAGAACAGTACTGATTTCAAACATTATATTTTCTTAATTTGGAAACTTAGATCATCTTAATTTGCATTAAGTAAATTATTTCCATCTTGAACTTGATTCACTTTAAAATATATATACATTATTAATCATTAAGTCTTTTAATAATTTTAACACAATAAAACACAGAATTCATATTTTCAATTTAGTTCATACTGAATGTGCTTTCTATGACTCAAGACCTTTCTAGAAAAATTCTTGTGCTTAGATCTTGCCCTTGATTTGTGATCTCTGAATTCCCTTAGCCCTCAAGTAATAGTCCCACTTAAAAAGGATGGGAGATATATTTTAACTCCAGGGAACATTAAGTAATATTTGTAGGCATTTTAGGATGTCATAACTTCAGTGGGTTGTTGTTACTGGTATCTAGTGAATAGAGACCAGGGATGCTGCTAAATATGCTATAATGTACAGAACATCCCTCACAAAAATAATTTCCTGGTCTAAAATGCCAGTAGTTCCCAGATTTAAAAATCTTGCACTAATATATCTGTTTACACATGAAAAATGTAACTTTAAACACTGAACCCAGAATTTCCTTTGAAAGCAAATCAAACTGCTTTGACATCATTGGTGAAGGCTATTTCAAGAAAGAGTGTTTCATTTAAGTGTTGCATTTAGTCAAGTGACTTATTAAGTTAACAAGTCAATCAACCACAAGTTTCAAATCAATAATAAAATAAGCTTCATTAGTTCCAACATTTGCTCCAAGGAACAGTTTCCTAAATCATACCAAGTAGAAATGATGTCATATTTGTGCAGGTCTTTGAGGCAAAAACAGAATACTGATAATACACAATTTTGTTATGTGATGGAAATATTGAACATATTGTTTCCTTATTACTCAAGCACCCTTTTACTCTGAAATTTATCCATGGGATTTTTTGTTGTTGTTGCCGTTGTTGTTTTTGAGATGAAGCCTTGCTCTGTTGTCCAGCCTGGAGTGCAGTGGTGCGATCTCGGCTCACTGCCGCCTCCCTGTTTCAAGGGATTATCTTGCCTCAGCCTCCCAAGTAGCTGGGATTACAGGTATGTGCCACCATGCCCAGCTAATTTTTTATATTTTTAGTAGAGACAGGGTTTCACCATGTTAGCCAGGATAGTTTCAATCTCCTGACCTCATGATCCACGCACCTCGGCCTCCCAAAGTGCTGGGACTACAGGCGTGAGCCACCGCGCCCAGCCCATGGGTTTTATATATTGCTTATGTTCACAAAAACCAGCTATAATATTAAGTCAAGAAATAATGCTTAATTCAGCAATAGTTTCATGAATATGGATTTCTGAAACAACGAATGATTTGGGTTATTTAAATAATACCTCCTTTTTGTAGGATTATATAATATACATCTGTATGCATCATGTGAGATGTATGTAGTTGTAAAATTATGGTTCTGTGTTTATATAAAAAATAGTCAAACTCAAAGACTTGCTCATGACTCAAATGAAAAGTTAATATTGAATAAAAATTTAACAAATTACAGCTCAGCCATATCATCTATATTATGATTAACTTAATGAAAATTTGACCTAAAAGAAGAGTGTACACAAGGAATGAATTCTTATGCAGCCTAAGAAGACTTGCATTATGAGAATTTTGCTGACATTTCTGTTGACAGACAAATGGCTTCCAGCCTTACAAATTTGTTCTCTGTCAAAAGTTGCAAGAGCCAAAGGAATAATTCACCACATTCATATTCTTATTTCAAACCTTAGTCTATCACACTCCTTTGTCATAGAATGTAGATTTTTAGTATGATCTTACTCTAAATTTTAAAATATATAAATTATTCCCTTTAGAAAGACAGAACTCCTTGAAAATTAGATATATATCATAATTATTTGTTTTTTCATTTCGAATACCATTCTGATCCAATAGTAGACACTCAGTAAACATCTTGTCATGGAGAAACACATTCTCGCCCTTCCTAGTCCATTTTATGATCAATGATTAGGTCAATTGCTTGGTTAAAAAATTATATCTAATCTATACACACCCACCCCCACACCAAAATACATATGTTCATTATACATATATATATGTATATAGAGAGAGAAAGAAAGAGAGAGAGAGAGAGAGAGAGGTGTGTGTGTGCATGTAGATAGATAGATAGATAGATAGATAGATAGATAGATAGAGAGATAATAGATAGATATACATATATCTATATATATATATAGTGAAAAGTCTGGTAACCCTCAGCGCAGCAGCCTTCTACCTATCTGTCTTCTATCATTAGGTTTAGTTTTTATATGAATGATACCATCCTTCCCTTTATATGGAGATACAGTTATTCTTGGAAACAGCTCAGCATTCTCCATTGTCCCCCTGCTGGAGACCAGTCTGGTCTCAGCCCACACAAACTCTGTGTCAGAGGGAGGATGCTCAGAAGTTACAGCTCCCACACTTTTCTTTATTCAGAGGGAGTTCATTGCCTAACTTAGTTCTGCAGGTTAGTCATTGTCCATATGACTTAATTTAGTATAAAAATCAACCTGGGCAGGACTGAATCTACCTCCAGCACTAAAGGGGCCTTATATTCCTGCTTGTGTTCCCCCACATGCTCAGGAGCAACTGATCTGGGCCAGCCTTCGATGGGCCATCCTAGTGACTAAGGGTGTGAGCTCTGAAGTCTAGCTGCCTGTGTTCTAACACTGGTTTCACCAACTATTAGCTGCATATGCTTCAAACATTTATATAAAAGTTCATGCGTCAGTTTCCTCATCTGTAAAATGAAAATAGTAATAGTATGTATCACATATGTTTGAAAAAATAGACTAACATCTAATCTATTTTTGGAGCAGTGACTGTCATAGAGTAAGGATTAAATAGATCTTAGCTGTTGCTTGTATTATGATGATTGCCATCAATTCTGATTACCTAGTCTGTCACAAGCAGATGACAGGTTGCTCTTTCTCTGTCAGCTGTACATCAGCTGAGCCCTACAGTAGTAATCTCAATAGATCCAGCAAGGCATCTTTGGGGTTCTAGCTCCTGTGTTGAGGTATAGAGCATATATCTCCCAGTCCACTTGTCCTTTGAAACAAGCTCTCGTGTTCCTGTTGCAGAAGTGAAGTACTTACCTACTCAGAGTGGGCCGTCTGTTTTGCCTCCCCTCCAATTGGACAACATCACCTCCTGAAATAAAGCCTCTGATCTAAATTTGAAGTATAAGTAATGATCCCTAGAAATAAGTTTTAATTCCCCCATAGAAGTTTCCAAGTCTAAATGTTTTAATCTCCTACTAATACCTACTTCAATTTCACCATTACCTGTATTAAATATATTACATTTTATAAACTTGAGCTGTACATAGATGTGAAAACTGAAGCCCTAAATTTGTAATAAGTAGGCCAAAGTCATATTCATAGCTGGCATCTGGACAGTTCTAGAACTCTAGAATTTCACTACACTGTGGCAGGCCACTTCCATTTCCTGTCTTAATTTCTAGTAATATCAATATTTCTTTGGAGATTTTTGTTTACAGTAATGGCCCATTATAGAAAAGTTAGATGTGAGCATTTTTATTGAAAAAGTGTTTTAAAAACGACTATATTTTCATAAGCAGTAACTTGTGGCAAGTAAAAAGTTGCACAAGACAATCAAATAAATGTGTATGTGTATGTGACTGTGTGTGTGCATGTGTACACATGTATATGAGAAATCAGTATTTTTTTCTTATTTCTTTTTTTAAACTTTTATTTTTAAGTTTAGGGGTAAATGGGCGTATTTGTTCTACAGATAAATCTGTGACATGGGGGTTTGTTGTACAGATTATTTTGTCACCCAGGCATTAAGCCTAGTACCCATTTGGTATTCTTCCTAATCCTCCACCCCCTGCCAACCTACACCCTCAGGTAGGCCCCAGTGTCTGTTCTCCACTATATGCCCATGTGTTCTCATCATTTAGCTCCCACCTTTAAGTAAGGACATAAATATTTGGTTTTCCATTCCTAAGTTAGTTTGCTAAGGATAATGGCCTCCAGCTCCATCAATGTTCCTGCAAAGGACCTAATCTCATGCTTTTTTATGGCTGCATAGTATTCTATGGTCTATATGTGCCAAATTTTCTTTATCCAGTCTGCCATTAATGGATATTTAGGTTGATTCCATGTCTTTGCTGTTGTGAATAGTGCTGCAATGAACATATGTGTACATGTGTCTTTATGACAGAATGATTTATATTCCTTTGGGTATATGACCAGTAATGGGATTGCTGGGTCAAAAGGAAGTTCTATTTTTAGCTCTTTGAGGAACCAACACACTGCTTTGCATAATGATTGAACAATTTACACTCCCACTAACAGTGTATAAGCATTCCCTTTTCTCCACAACCTCGCCAGCATCTGTTATTTTTTGACTTTTGAATAATAGCCATTTTTACTGATGTGAGATGGTATCTTACTGTGGTTTTGTTGGCATTTCTCTAATAATCAGTGATGTTGAGCTTGTTTTCATATGATTGTAGCTGCATGTATGTCTGCTTTTGAAAAGTGTCTATTCATCTCCTTTGCCCATTTTTTAATGTTTTTTTTTCTCATTAATTTAAGTTTCTTATAGATGCTGGATATTAGACATTTGTCAGATGAATAGTTTTTGAAATTTTTCTCTCATCCTGAAGGTGGTCTCTTTACTCTTGACAGTTTCTTTTGCTGTGAAGAAGCTCTGTATGTTAATTAGATCCCATTTGTCAATTTTTGCTTTTGTCGCAATTGCTTCTGGCATTTTATTCATGAAATCTTTGCCCGTTCCATGTCCAGAATTGTATTCCCTAGGTTATCCTCCAGGGTTTTTATAGTTTTGGGTTTTATATTTAAGTCTATACATGTTTATAATGGACTATTTATTGCTCTAATTCAGTGAGTATGCAATTAATCAGACTGTCAGCATCTAAAGTAATTGATGCCCTTGTTTGGAGATGAAGAAAAAAATGATTGAATCTATGATGTCCTTAATATCATTTTACTGGCAGTTAAGCCTGGATCATAACACATTGCAAAGGGTAATAGTGCCAATGTGATAGGACACAAATGATGAAAAGACCTGAGCAGGCCTGCTAACACACCAGCAATGAGAGTCATTAAATAAATTGAAAGCCTGTTTTCTCCTTTGAGTAAAAAGTTGGTAGCAAAAAACACAAAATATCTACAAACTGGCTTAGATAAATATTACTGACTCTATTAGGAAAAAACTGAAGATGTGTTAAATAAATGCAAAAATATTGGTATATCTGTCAATACAAATATTGATATGAAGATACATACATTTAATAGTCAAAACAACCTTGGGAATAATATACTATAATCCTATTATCTCCCATTTACAAATAAGGAAATTGAGTGAGGAATGGTTAACTTCATTTTTTATATCAAGCAACATAGAGACAGGGGTCTTTGTTTTGATCACTGATGACAGTCCATGCCCAATAAATATTTTTCAGAGGGAGAAATAGCTACTCATCATGCACTAGAAGGCAAACCTATTTCCTTTTTACTTCAATATTCATTTTTTCTAATACACTATTTTGCTTTCCTTTGAAAAAAAATGTACCAGTGGAGCAGAAAGAGAAAAATTATTGATCAATAATGTCATTTAAGGCTTCGTGGGTTAGCAGATGAAAAATACCTGATTGGGCTATTTCAGTGAAATTTTTCTGTATGGTACTTCACAGAGGACCATGCCCAAATAGGCACTATCATATGATGATAATGAATATAGTTATCTAGTGAGTAATTATAAAATGTTTTTTGTGAAAGATATTATAAGCTACACCTTGTAGAAGACCAAAATTAAACAACAATGGCAATATGATGACACTTACCAAAATATAATTTCTGGATATGTCAGGATGATATTCAGAAAATAATGAATAATATGACTAGCTTATTAAATGTATTTTTATCAGTTGCATAAACATAACTCTTATTGGCAATGTTGCAGCACTAATCATTTTATAGGTCTTTCAACCATTATTTAATCAACTCTCAAAATAACTTTACTATATAAATTTGTATTACAATCTTCTTTCTTATAGAAGATAAACATGAGATGTAAAGTGTAATGATGTATGCCAGCATGGTTCAGATATAAAAATAAGCTTAGAATGTAAAATACTTACTCTAACCAATCGACCCCATCTAATGGACTGCTAATTGAATGTGTATATGTAATCATAAAAGACACTTAGTTTAAAATCATTTACAAAATATTCCAGACCTTTCTATAATGAAGTCAGAAACTTGGATTTATAATGATATCTGAAATTAATTTATCATAATTTAAAATGAAGCAACATTCTTCTGGGTATCATCTTCCATCCTTCTTATTCCTCTGTGTTGCAGAAAGAAAAATATAGCTATAGAGAAATGATCAGAAAACTTATCAATTCATCAAGTCAACAATTTTTTTCCATGTTTCTTTTACTCCTTTGTATGAGTATAATTTTGTTATGTGGTTGTACTGATTTAGTACAATTTTGCTTTCCAATTTTTGCATTTATCATAAAAACTATTTTCATATTTTAGGCAGGTGCAAATATTGTATTGATTGATAAATATCGAAGACAAACATTGATAACATTGAAGACAAACAATAATTATAAATGCTTGAACCAAGAGTTACTACTTGGTAATGGAATTTCTAACAGGTATTGACAGTATTGGCTGTAATATAAAAAAACTCATGGTATGTAAAAAACATGATGTTACTGCACATTGAATTCTACTTATAGCTTTATTTGTGAGATATTGAAAAGGCTGTTAAGCTTAACTATAGTTTGTTTGGCTGTGTGTTTATACAGGTGATGTTTATACTACATACACTGAGAAGTTAAATATACTATTAGTATATTATTGAATAAAGTTAAATGAAATATAATCAGAGTAAGTATTGTTTCATGAGAAGTACTATTAGTTTGGTAAAATGTATTCCTTTCTGTGGATGATGTTAAATATATATATATATTTATTTATATTTATTTATACTTATACATGAAAACCACTAAACTAAAAGTCACTTTCTATTATTTTATCTAGTTCACTAAATAATATTCTGTCAGCTTTGCTCAGTTTCCATTTCAATCTATTTGTGAAGTTATCGATTACAATTATTATGTTCATAGGTTTGGAATTTTGATTTGATACTTGTATACAGATTCTACTTCCGTATGGAAATCCCCCATCTTGAGATCTATTAGTTTTAGCATAATAACAGTTATTTTAAAATCTTTGTCTAAAAACTCCAATATTGAATCATCTGTGAGTCTGTTTCTATTATCTGTTTTTTTTCCTCTTGCAGTACTTCCACTAAACCAAGCAGCCACCTCTCTCAAGATTATTTTCTTGTTGTTTTCTCTGCTATATTTATTTATTTTCCTCCTTCATTTTTTCCTAGTTCATTGCTATTCAAACTGTAGGTTCCACGAAGTTTGGTAATTTATTCATTCTATGGATGTATGAGATCAGTTTACATAAATGGCCATTAAAATATTTTCAGACCCTTTTCCCAATATTCTATTTATTTTTTGTTGTTATTGGTTTAATTTCCAAATTTCCATCTACCATAACACCAGTTGAAATTTGTGGACTATTTATCATATGTTTTACATTATCATTATCTTCTCATTAATAGCATAGATGATCAATTTATTTTTCTTACATGATAAGTTAGTTCATTGGTTAGGAAAATGAGAGAGAATATTTTCTGTGACTACATAATAATATAATCAGTATCTTTATTAACGTACATATTGGGATTAAAGGTTAGGAGTATGGGCATGAAGATTCCTAAATGCAGCTGAGCACATATAATAAAATTTTATTTTTCTTTAAATTTTTAACAAGTTAAGCAACCAATTATCACTACTGTCAGAAATGAGGTACTTTTAAATTATGATAAATTGAAGAGGAAAAAATGGAAGTTCATTTTGAAAAAGATGATTTCAGGTGCTTCATGTTAAAATTGAATTATGTACATAATTGAAATGTGTCTTGAGGAGTAAATTATTTTTAAGCATGTGCTTGTACAGTGTGGGTTTCAACGTGCATGGGTGTGTGTGTGCAATCGCCTTTGCAAAAATAACTGAGACACTTATTACAGTGAAAGAGATCTGAACTAACTGACTCCAACTTGCTTCTAAACTCCAAGCTGTGCTTGTTCATTCCTGGGCATAGGCCAAACTAACTTTGGGAGGAATTTAGTTTATAGTTTAGTTTTGAAACAAAGACAGTAACAACCCTTTTCCAAAACAAATCCTTTTCCTGCCTGGGTACTAGAATGTCTTTGTAGGACTAACAAATTAGCTGTAAGATTAGACATTATTGTGTAGAAGTCATGCAGCTGGAGGCTGCAAGATTCTAAATGTTCCGAATTGCTCCTAGAGATAACATAACTGTTGTATTTTTAAAACCTAAGATCAGTGTTTGAGATATTTTGCAGACCCTGCACTCAATGGATCAGCGGGCACCACCCAGATGGATAAACTGGCTCATCTGGTTTTGTGGCCCCCACCCAGGAACTTAGTGCAAGAGGACAGCTTTGACTTGACTCCCTATGATTTCATCTCCGGCCTGACCCATCAGCACTCCCCACTTTCCAACCACTTACCCACCAAATTATCCTTAAAAACCCTGATTCTCCAGTTTTCTTGGAGACTGATTTGAATAACAATAAAACTCCAGTCTCCTGTACATCCGGCTCTGCGTGAATTACTCTTTCTCTATCACAATTTCCCTGTTTTGATAAAATGACTCTGTCTAGGCAGCTGGAAGGAGGAGAACCTGTTGGGTGGTATTGTGTGTTTGTGTGTTTGTGTGTGTGTGTGTGTGTGGGCAGACACGATCTGTTAACTATGTTCTTTTACCAGTTAAAGAGTCAAGTTAAGAGGTTTAGGAATATTTGGTAAATAAGAGTAGGGAGATGTTTAAATATTGAGAATAAAGAAAACATAGGTACCACACGGACTTGATGGCAGGGTACAGCAAGAGCAAATGAAAGGTATTGAGAAATTGCTGTGTTTTGTTATATTGTTTTCTTTGGTTTTACTTGTTACTTTTATTTGTGTGTTGGGTTGGTTTGTGCTTTATTTGCATGGTGTATATATATTTTTTTGCTCCCAACATCCACCCTTACCTGTCATCTCATTTATACTGCTAATATAAATGATTCCTTGAAGTTTATTAGTTTAACAGGCCTTTAGAGTCCTGGGTTCTAGCCAAAGGAGGGGGAGATAGGTCCACTTTCCTAACCACCTTGCCCTAGAAGTGATACATATCAATTCTGCCCATAGTCCATTGGTCCCCACCTAGATGAATGATGTGTTCTGGCAGGCACCAGGGCAGCTGCTTTGTAATGACGACCCTGAGAGGGCTGTGCACATATATATTCCTCCCATTTTCAATCCACATGTCTTTTTAGAAGCTGTTTCCCACAACTACCCCAAGGGTAGAATCCATGAACTGTAAGTAAAACACCCAGGGAGTTCCATTTCTCTAGACATCGAATGTTACTCAGATGTGAACAAAAGGTACCACTAGAGCCAATGAGACATTTATTGTTTCTTGAATATTAATATACATAGGACTGGAGCTATCTTAAACCCAGAATCAGAATGGAAATAACACATTGGGCATTAGGTCTGAGAAATGGATCAGAGGAAAGTGGATATCAGTGATACGTTGAATTACTGGATCAAGCTGTATCTGACTATGTAATTTTAATTTACATGAGCTAAAATTTTTTTTTCATTTTATTTTCATTCAGTTTGAATTAAGATTTCTGTTACTTGAAACTTTAAATTTCTTAACAGACATAGCCTTTTAATCTTTTAATTGGGGAAATAATATTCTAGAAATAAAATAAAGTATTGAACGTACTGAAGGCAACATTACTTGTGATAATAGCAATTGACTACTTGATTTATTGAATCATTGGTGGTTGCAAGATTAGTTGAGTAATTAATTGACTAATGCATTCACCCATTTTAAAATATTTTGTTGAGCATCTACAATTTGTCACTATGGTGCTAGGTGCAAACTGTTGTAGTACAAAACAGAAAAATCACATATGGTGCTATCAAAATGTTATTGTAACTTTCAATAAGAAATGCAGATATGTTCTTATTTCCAGTGTTCCCATGGTCTGGATATTGTAGGATTGTTTTATAAGCAAAAAATTGTAAACAAGGAAGTGTTAAAATTGGAAAGGAGCCTCATGTTACTCACATGCAGTGTTTTATTTAGTTGTCTTTTTTTCTCTTAACATTTAATTGTGTCTGGGCTAAGAAAGAGAAGAATTCTTCAAATCCAGTCCATCACTAGCATTTATTTGTTAAGACAAGTTCACCTTTGGAGCAATAAATATATTAACTCTAGGTAGTGGTGTGCTGATAAAAATGTTTAACAACTGGCTTTCCAACTGTAATTCCAACGAGTATTGTCTGATTTTTTTTAAATTAATGAGTAAGACAAATGTGAAACAAGACAGACGTATATTGAAATTTCACTTGTTTATCAATGACATGAGTTAACTTTTTTGTTCAATCAGAAGATAGTTTCCAAAAACTGGAAGAATTTTTCTCATTTTTACGCTATTCACAATTATTAGTTTGGTGCAAAAGTAATTGAGGTTTTTAAAAATGTCATTACTTTTGCACCAACCTAATAAATAGCTTCAGGCACAGTACATTTTAAAATTTAATCTATATCATTAATATTTTCTCTATCACTTTCTTAAGTCTAGATACACAACAAAACAATAAATCACACTTTTTTTTCTTTTTTGAGACAGAGTTTCACTCTTGTTGCCCAGGCTGGATGCAATGGCGCGATGTTGGCTCACTCCAACCTCCACCTCCCAGGCCCAAGTGATTGTCCTGCCTCAGCCTCCTGAGTAGCTGGGATTACAGGCACCCACCACCATGCCTGGCTAATTTTTGTATTTTAGTAGAGACGGAGTTTCACCATGTTGGCCAGGCTGGTCTCAAACTCCTTACCTCAGGTGATCCACCCTCCTCAGCCTTCCAAAGTGCTGAGATTACAGGTGTGAGCCACCGTGCCTGGCAATCACACTTAATTTTTAACCTTTGCTGATTTTGTTACAGTAGGTAGCTAGTCAGACATGCACAGGGCAGGAGAGGGCCCCCCTCCCCAACCCAGGAATATCAGATGACCATCAGGTGATGGTCAAGCAGTTGCTAATTGTCTCTCTAAAATAATTGAATAATTGGTCACAGCCAGCGCCAGGGAAGGGCTGTCTCCCAGTAGATGGAAAACACATGAAACTGGTGATCAGCAGCTTCCTGATAAGATCTCAGGAAGTTGGGTGAGTTGGTTCAAGCATGCACATTAAGAGACAAAATGACAGAGTTTAACTGGTGTATGACGTTCCTCTAGGAACATTGTACTAGTAAGGGAAGAAAGCCAAAAGGGACCATGCGTAGAACTCCAGTAAACACACTGCACATGTTCCCCTCCCAAGTTCTAGCAGGCCACTGCACATGTGGACAGACCACTTCATGGGAAGAATCAGGAGAGAAGTAACACAAGACCCCAGAAGTGTGCAATGTAAAAATCTCAAGTCAAAACGTCAAATCGGCACTTGTCTTTGAAGTTGCCAACTTGGCCGTCTTCCAAGTATACTTTCTTTTGTTCCTGCTCTAAAGCTTTTTAATAAACTTTGATTCCTGCTCTAAGACTTGCCTGGGTCTCTACTTCTCCCTTCAGCCTCCTAGGTCAAATTCTTTCTTTTGAGAAGGCAAGAATTGAGGTTGCTGCAGACCCATTTGGATACAGATTCACCGCTGGTAATGGTAAACCATTTCTATGTTGTAAATACTTTCAACATTGTCAATTTCAAGTTACCCAAGGTGTGGTCTCTAAATGCTCTTTGGGGTAACAAAGAAATCCTATTATCTTCTTAGTACGTGAAGTCTCAAGTTGGTAAATCAAAATATTAAGTCCATCATGTTGATCAATACTTTATATAAATTGGAAGCATTTTCTCCTATTCCCCCAGTAAGACCAGGTGCAAATGGGCTATCTGCTACCTAGGAAAAAAGAGAAAGTATAGTCAACTTCTCATTCTTGCTGACCCCCTCCCACACTTCCTGACTGCTGTTTCGAACTGCCCAGGAAACATCTTGGTTGACTGGTATTACTGTAAAAAGCATTTGTTATCTCTGAGCCTAAGAGATGTTGAAACATATTTTTTTGTGTGAATGCATTGATAGATCCTCAGTAGTCCTATTAGCGACAATAGACAAAGAATATACTTTGTATCTGGATTTATGTGGTGCCTGTCCACACGTGATTGGTTTCTGTTTGTTTTCTGTTTATTTGCCTGATTTGGCAATGCAATCACACAGACTCTGTTGTGGGAAGGGGGGGTCTCATCAGGATTTAAAACAGCTCCAAACTGACTGTCTCTCCCACATAGCCCTCTCTTCCATGGAAAACACATGTACCTATTTTTATCCAGACAAACTTTGAAAACAAAATTCAATTTCAACACAACACTGATTTTCCTTTGCTCTGGAAAGCCCATTGTTTATCCTCTGGATATACCAACAGAAATCAGATACCCTCCCATTCTTCTAGGCTCACTGTTGGCAATACATAAGAAGCTCTTCAAGGTGCCTGTGGAAGTCCCTATCACTACAGTTAAGCTGAGGAGCCAGCAAACCCACCACTTTTTCTTGGGTGAAGGGTGTGTGTGTATGTGTGTGTGTAAAGATGATACCAAAACAGCTTCTTCCAAGCAAATCTTCCACACAACATCCTCTACTTTTTTCAACTTTCTTTACCCTTTATATCATTACAATGTGTTCAAGAGATTTTCGGCCACTTTCTTTGTAAATTCTGCATACAATCTAGCACATACTTTGGAAGGTAGCACCTGTTAGATCCTGGTACTTTGAACAAAATTTGCATTTTAGCCAGTTATTACACTATAGATGTGCCAGTTATTACACTATAGATGGAGAGATATCCTGGGGTTTTCCCAACATACTCTCAAAGCTGTTTTCATATCCTGAATTCAAACAAAGAAAAATTTATACACACACACACACACACACACACACCCACACATATATTGATAGAAAGATATCACACGACATATTCATTATATTTAAAATTAGAAAACAGACAATTTTATAATAAAAGATGAAATCAAATACTTCTATAATCCATCTTCCAGGAAAATCTGCTCTGAATATTTTATTTTGCTCTATTTACAGTAATAGACTCCCTTTCACTGCCCTTAACTATCTGAGTTCTCTGCCCCACCTTCCATACTTTATACATTGTGGTCTAATTTCCTATCAGCAAATATCACCCTTTATTTTAATTTTAATGGCAGCATGTGTTCTATTTTATTAATATATTAATTTTCCCTTCACTCATCCTCTACCATTGATATTTGGGTGGGTTTTGTGTTTCTATATTAAACTACATCACTATGAGCAAATCATATGTGTACATTTATATTGATATATTTATTTTCAGCAACCACAATAATCCTGCCTCTTTTGGCGTGCATTTGCATTTTAATAGGTATTAAGCCTTAAGCCAAAGGCACACATTTCTAAAATAGAAATTCAAGTATCAGTTAGTGGAAAAGGAATATATTTGGGGGACATATTATTCCTTTCCGTTCCTCAAGAAATCTTAGTAATGAGACAATTGCCTGCAACTGCCTACTTATAAATCTGAGTCAAATTATATGTGTTATTTATATGATAAGCCCCCTTAATTATTAATATTTTGGCAAACAATCTAAAACCAAGGCTCTTTCTAAAAATATCTATTTGCAATGATCCACGGCAATTCTAAATGCTTATGTAAAATTCACTTAAATTTCTCACATCTGCTAAATTAGGTTAGCAATCTTACCTAGCAGTCTCTCCCTGCATTACATTGATTCATTCTCCTGGATTATTCTAAAAATTGTTATCTGCCAGAGGATTATGGAATAAACTAGTAAAAATGAGGAAAAAATGGAGGTGATGCACTATATGTATGTTTTTCAACGTCTGTCCAAGCTTAAAGTAAGTGTGTAGGTCCTTTTAAATTACATATATCAGGTGTTTTATCATGTCATCCCTTCTAATTCTGAGGATATTCTGCACATTTTAGAGTAACACCATGATAATGCAGAACTCAAGTGCTTTTGTTTTTCTGGAATTGCACATTACAATAAGTGATTTGCATAAGAAATGATTTGCATTCTAAATGTAGATGATTTAAGGATAGTGGCTGCACTAAGAATGTCAAGCTAGAATTCTACTCTTATCTCTTGTTACCTTCACATTTGGTAATATACTATAGATTATAACTGCTTTAAGACTAAAAATATAAACTTTTAGAAAGTAGTGTTCTACACTGTTCAATAAAATGCACAAAATTGTAAAATGCATTTTATTGTCAAAGGTTGAGAATTTTAAAATCAGACTTAAACATTTTAAATGTAACCTGTTTAAAACTGATTAAAATTGCATTTTTCCCTTGAGTAAGATTGCTTCCATAAGTGGTTAGTTTAAAACAATGTAAATAAATAAACCAACAGCAACAGTGAATAAAACTTAAATTTCAATGATTTCTGTCATTTGCAAAAGATGATAAATCTCCAGTGACGTGCAGAAAAAACAAATTTCAGGTCATGGCAACTTTGAAAAACTATTAATTGCATAACATTTAGAGAAGCATTATTTTACTTAATGTTTGCTGTAACTAAAAGGAACTCCTTGGCATAAACCTTTTAAATTATTGGAGAGAAAAAAATAGTGATTCTGTGCCTTTAATTTCCCTTTCTGAGCAAGGAAAGGCTGCACACCACTGACAGGCTCACTTGTTCCCGTCTTTAATGTGCAATCTGTTTTCTCCAGCGGAGGGCACTCAGTGTATCACAAACTCAAGCATTAGCACCAACAAGCTCTGAGCATCATCAGTCTCTGGAAAGCCTTCTGAATTAGACAAGGGCTGCCTCTCAGCACAGCTACAAAACACTTTAAACCTGACCAGCTAAATGGATAAACCTAGCCTGCATAGCTTTTAAACTGGGGTCTCATACAGCACAGGAGGCCTACTTGCTTCAAGAACTGAAAATCCAGAGGATGAATTGCTTTATCTGGGAATGGCAAAAGCCAGCACAATAAGGAATGCCAGGTATTCTGAAGATTTTCTTTTTTTCCTCTCTTTTTACAGAGAAGTTGGTTACCTCCGAGATGGGCTGTAGCTCTTTTGCACAGATTGCCAATTACTGCTGATGGGTCTCTGGTGAATTACACAATGGTCCTCAGAGCCTAGAGGCCCTCCCCCCTCCGTATCCCCCCAACGGCTTCCTTTTCCCTGCTCCCCCCAACCATCCCACCCTGTGCTGATTTTTTTATATATATATGTGTGTATATATATATATATATATGTATTTTTTTTTTGCCTGTCCTCTCGGGGAAGTTTGTATGGGGCTACTAGCTCACATGCGGGATCAGAATGGTGTGAATGACAGCCGCACTGTGTCATGAAGGTGGTGGTGGTTTCCGCACAAGAGACCAAATAAGAAGAAAGCTGAGAGAGGGGGGAAACGTTTTTGGATGACAAAGGATGGGTAAGTGAACTTTTGTTGTTTCCTTCTGAGCAAAGCTGATCCTCTTGGCTTCCTATCCTCAGTCGTGGCATTAGCAGATAAAAGACGGGGAAACAGGCAAAGAGCAGCAGCCTTTGAGTTTGCCAGTTGATTCACTACAGTTGCTATTATATTTTTAGATCATTTTCCTTTTTGCAGTGTTTTTTTTAATCTATAATTGCACAACACGAACTTAGACTCCAGAGAAATATCTTTAAGACTGTTTCTACTGTCTGCGTATCCACAGCTTGGGAATTGAGAATGAGATAAATACTGTGTTTGCTTCTATTTCTTGATGATATTAACGAGGCTTGTGTTTCTGGTAGCTGTCAGGATGACTATTAACACTTCGCTGCGTGTATGTAGGGGTGGGGTTCTTACTTTATCAGAGGTTGCACAAGGGCTTGTTTTATCTCTGAAGCTAGATCCTGAGCACAGCTTCCAAATTTCTAGCAGTCATTTGCCAGTCTTATTTTTTCAAGTGTGACTGGCTTTTTTCCCCCTCTTTCTCCTGTCTGGGAGAGCTGGAATGTATTTCAATGAGTCTGTAGCTGGCAAGAGGACAGAGAGCAAGACCGAGTTTTAAATTAAAAAAAAAGAAAAAAAAAGAAAAACTGAGAAGAAGGATGGGTTTTAGATTAGGGATTTGGTTGATTGCCTCTTGGACTAAAAATTCAAAAATTTAAGGAAAAAAAAAAGAAACTGCAACACATGGTAGTTGTTTCTTTTTTTTCTCTCCATTAAGAAATAATAAATCTACTGTTGACAGAGGAAAGAAGTCCCTTAACATGCGATGACTTGGAAATGCAGTGTAAGTGCCAATAGATTGTAACTTTGCAGGCTTTCTGAAGTTAATGGAGGTAGGGGAGGAAAAAAGTCAGTGAGAAATGTGAAGAGATCAGGGTGATGTAGAGAAAAATAGTAGTTGGCTGCTTCTTTCCTTGTTTATCCTTCGAATTTGCAAAAGCAACGCTATTTAAAATAATGACAAAGTAATACTACACAATATTATTTTGCTTTTTAGGCAAATAATAATAATTTTGATAGTCTTAACTTTGGAGTGTTCTCTGTTATGAGTAGTTAGATGTCTTAGCTCCTGTATCGTTGGGCAGGGAGCCACAGTATGTAATAATCTATGCTTATTAACAACTTGAGAGCACCTCATACCGTTATTAGTCTTCATCCAATGCTTTATTGGCTGCCTATACTAGTCTCAATGCTGTTTTTTCACGTCTCACATATTGCGATCCTATTATGCAATAAGTACACAATTTCAGGCAGGGCAAACTTGGGTTACCTTGACAGCTTACTGAAGCTCTTTTGCCAAATCACAGCCTGTTTGTTCAACTGGGAAAGACGTACAGGTACCAGGTTTACTAAGTCACATTTTTGCCCTTACCAGAGCACATAGTACACGTATTCCTTTTGGTACTGTTGTTCAATACAGTGGTTAGTCAAATATTATTGTTACTAAAATGTCAGCATTCAGTGGTGAGAAAGGCTCTGTGCTTTTCAATGTTGAAATAAGTAGGAACTCCTGAAACTCAAAAAGGCTTTTCTTAGTTCTATGGGACTGTGGTGATTTGAAGATCAAGGAAGAAAAAGTGAAACCTAAGCAGCAAACATGCAACACTGAAGAAAATAATGCTCGAAATGTTAATGCATTTTCCTTAAATCAACCGACCCATTCCTACACTAGAGGAAATGCCCTTGTTATTGGTAAACCGACGGTGATTTATTTTAATAGCTTCACAATGTGCATCTGTCTTTTTTTTAATATCGTAGGTTTCCATTTAATTACGCAGCTGAAAGGCATGAGTGTGGTGCTGGTGCTACTTCCTACACTGCTGCTTGTTATGCTCACGGGGGCTCAGAGAGCTTGCCCAAAGAACTGCAGATGTGATGGCAAAATTGTGTACTGTGAGTCTCATGCTTTCGCAGATATCCCTGAGAACATTTCTGGAGGGTCACAAGGCTTATCATTAAGGTTCAACAGCATTCAGAAGCTCAAATCCAATCAGTTTGCCGGCCTTAACCAGCTTATATGGCTTTATCTTGACCATAATTACATTAGCTCAGTGGATGAAGATGCATTTCAAGGGATCCGTAGACTGAAAGAATTAATTCTAAGCTCCAACAAAATTACTTATCTGCACAATAAAACATTTCACCCAGTTCCCAATCTCCGTAATCTGGACCTCTCCTACAATAAGCTTCAGACATTGCAATCTGAACAATTTAAAGGCCTTCGGAAACTCATCATCTTGCACTTGAGATCTAACTCACTAAAGACTGTGCCCATAAGAGTTTTTCAAGACTGTCGGAATCTTGATTTTTTGGATTTGGGCTACAATCGTCTTCGAAGCTTGTCCCGAAATGCATTTGCTGGCCTCTTGAAGTTAAAGGAGCTCCACCTGGAGCACAACCAGTTTTCCAAGATCAACTTTGCTCATTTTCCACGTCTCTTCAACCTCCGCTCAATTTACTTACAATGGAACAGGATTCGCTCCATTAGCCAAGGCTTGACATGGACTTGGAGTTCCTTACACAACTTGGATTTATCAGGGAATGACATCCAAGGAATTGAGCCGGGCACATTTAAATGCCTCCCCAATTTACAAAAATTGAATTTGGATTCCAACAAGCTCACCAACATCTCACAGGAAACTGTCAATGCGTGGATATCATTAATATCCATCACCTTGTCTGGAAATATGTGGGAATGCAGTCGGAGCATTTGTCCTTTATTTTTTTGGCTTAAGAATTTCAAAGGAAATAAGGAAAGCACCATGATATGTGCGGGACCTAAGCACATCCAGGGTGAAAAGGTTAGTGACGCAGTGGAAACATATAATATCTGTTCTGAAGTCCAGGTGGTCAACACAGAAAGATCACACCTGGTGCCCCAAACTCCCCAGAAACCTCTGATTATCCTTAGACCTACCATCTTCAAACCTGACGTCACCCAATCCACCTTTGAAACACCAAGCCCTTCCCCAGGGTTTCAGATTCCTGGCACAGAGCAAGAGTATGAGCATGTTTCATTTCACAAGATTATTGCCGGGAGTGTGGCTCTCTTTCTCTCAGTGGCCATGATCCTCTTGGTGATTTATGTGTCTTGGAAACGCTACCCAGCCAGCATGAAACAACTCCAGCAACACTCTCTTATGAAGAGGCGGCGGAAAAAGGCCAGAGAGTCTGAAAGACAAATGAATTCCCCTTTACAGGAGTATTATGTGGACTACAAGCCTACAAACTCTGAGACCATGGATATATCGGTTAATGGATCTGGGCCCTGCACATATACCATCTCTGGCTCCAGGGAATGTGAGGTATGAACCATGATCCTCCTAAAAGCATTTCTACTGCGGGGAAGGAGAGGTAAATGTTTGAAGCCCTAGAGGTGTCTCTAATCACTAGAAAGATTAATGACCCTTTTGCTTTTGGGTTTTGCTCAGTGTGAAAGGTTACTTAATTAAATTACAACCACCAGGAAATTGACTGCTTTTTTTTTTTTTTTTTTAAATGGTTGAAACTTGAAGGAAGTTCATTCAAGGATAAGTTGGAATAAAGCACTATGTTAAAACATCTGCTTTTTAACAATTTGTATACAGGGGCTGGACTTAAAAACACACATACAAACAAAACTCTTTTCATTCTGAAATTTCTGTCTGGTTCTTGGTGTTTGACTTTTGTAATGGAGTAAAGAAGAGGGGCCAGCTTAATTTAAAAATAAAGTGAGTTTACCAAAATTCAGAAGGTAATGAAGATTTAAACCAAAGAGCAATTTTCCCAAGGGTTGATTTTGTTGTAAAGTTTTAGTTTTAATGAAAGCATGCAACAGGGATCTCATGCCCGTGTTACTTGCCATTTAGTTGTTATACCAGCACAGAGAATGTCAGAGGTCTACTGTGTAATTGTATCAGGCTCCTCAGGCTTCTTTCTTTCTTTTTTTTCCTTCTTCCCTACTTTCTTTCACTCCTTCCTTTCCTTCCTTTTTTTTTTCTTGTTTTTGTTGTTTTATAATTACTGGGATATAGATCCAATTTCAAAGGTTTTTATGCACTGGCTATTTGTGTTTAATCAGAATGAAACTTCAATTCCATGCTTTGGCTTTGTCCCTGGTAACTAAAATCAGGTCACAATTTTGTGGATGATTTAGCAATAACAAGATGGCAGTCATAACAGGGACTGTTTGTCAGTATTGCTGTCATCCCCAAAAGAAATGATATGTATTCTTGTTAAACTTATTCAAAAGTAAGTGATACAAATATTTATAAATAAAAGGAGAGAGGTTTGAGTTCTGGGTATCCTCCCTTTCTGTAACAGCCTCAAATAAAGGTGTACCTTCCATGTTATATTATTTTTGTTTTTATAAGAATAAATTTGGACCCGGTTTCTGATTATTTAATTTTAAAGATCACTTACAGGATCATGTTAGTGAGCAGACAAATAGTTACAAATTTCAAACTTGTCAGTAAGTAATACTGGATGTAAATTGTTCTTTTCTTGGTAAAGTTTATCATTATGTGCAAAGACTGACTACCCAGGCCTTGTTGCTGGAAGAAACTAGTGAAGAAAGGTTAAATTCTGCCAATATAATGTTTTAGTATCTGATTTTAGATGATTACTCTTTCAAAAGACAGTTTTAATGAGTATTTAAAGATGTTGCCCTTTCTAATGCTAGTTAACAGTTGGAAAATACAATTTGCTCTTTGATAGTATATACTCCAATTTTCCCATAGTCCTAACTACAAATGCTAATGAAAATGTTTTCAGGCAAAGCACTGAATTTGAAATAATCTCTAACTCAGTACGATTTGGACTATTGAACTGTTCTTCAAAGAGTTCATTTTCTCCTTTTTTGTGTATCATTGAAAATAAGAGAAGTAATCCCAGATAATAAATTCCTAAAAGGAAACTGTATAAGCAATTGCCCTTAAAAATTAAAGAGAATAAAAGATTTTCTATAAAAGTCTAACAAGGCTTGATGTTTTTATTGCAGGCCTACAATTATACAATATACTTGAATATTAGTAACACAAGTTCATCCTATTTTATTCTGGGTTCTCCTTATATTTTGTGATCCTCTTAAAGGCTGGTAACATAAAAAGAAAAGAAAAATCTAGATGCATTACTTCATTTTCTCTTGACTTTTGGAGTAGAATGCTGACTTTTATTTTTAAGAATCACCATGAAGAAAGAAACATTCTTAAAGAACCAGGAATTGAGAACTGGGGTTCTAAAACTTTTCCAGAGATCTTAAATTTCACAGATTATTCCATCAAAAACCCTAGGCATTACCATGATAGAAACAAGTTTAAAAGATGGTTCATTTAATTAAAACGTGTGTTTAAAAACACATTTTGACATTGTATGTGTTATACAGATTGACATTTAATGACATGAAATTGCACTAGTATTGTTGGAAATGAATGTGTTGTTAAAGCATTAAATAATGAAGAATGTAATTAAATATTGTAATAATTCTGTTGAGTCAAAATGAAATCCTTACTAATGTAGCTCAAACTTTCTGTGCCCTAAAACATGGACATTAGTAGGCTATACATTTAAGATCATATGTCCATTTAGGATGAGGAGGGGGGTGATATAAAACTATATTTAAATGAATTTCAACTTGTTTTAAAACAAAAGCATACAAAAACAAACGTTGCAGGGGTCACCCCATTTTTTGACAGAATGTTTGCTGTATTACAGTTATAGGTAGATATAAACAGTGAGGAAAAGCAAACTCTTAGAAATTGTTACAGGGAAAACCCTAATTACTTCTTACTTCTTTGTCACTAGGAGTAAAATTTCTCTTGTTGAGAAATATTCCTTTGAACAAAATTTCTCTACAAAATAGAGCCAAGAGAGGGCAGTGATTTGCCCAAGTTTACAATGTTTTTGGAATAGTAGAAATATGCTGAATTTTAGCCTGGCATTGTTTTCATAAGTCTCATATATCATTAGTTTAGCAGAGAACCATTAATATATTTATAAGACATTTTTGTGAGGTAGGTTTTTTTAAAAAAAATTAAAAACACCAAACTCTACCCAATAAAGCCATAAATATTTAAATGGAAAACTTAGCAGCAAATGCTAATTTTCTAAGATAGTGCCTTGAAGAAATAAAAATTGCATTAAATTAAAAATTCTAGTTTCCACCTAACTTTCAGTTACCATGACCTAAATATGGTTACAATATCGATTTTGCTTGTTTCTTTTAAAAGGATTTTTTTAATTGAGATTATTAGATTGGTGTTTGTGAGCCTCCATACAAATATGGCATGCAATTTTCAAATTAAATAATTTTCTCTGTTTTGCAAGTTTTAATTCTGAAAAGTCCGTGTGCACATACCATACTGATAAAATGAGGGATAATATTTTAGTAATTTGGGCAGTAAAAATTGTTCATATCTATAAAAGAGAAATAGATAGTTATGAGTAATTAATATGAATTATAGCACAAGTATAAGGGATACATACATCTCAATCATCATACTTCGAGTGGATCAATGTGCTTGGTTGAACTGAATCATTCACTTTGTCCTCAGTATGCACTCAGAAAAGAGAATCTAAAACCAAAAGGATACAGCTTTTCCTAAAAAAGTAAGGTGTTACTATATATAGAGAAAATGCAAATATTTACTTTCAAACATAGCTTGTGAAGCTTGGCATAATGTTATCTCATTAAAAAATATGACCAGGGATATAAAGTTGCTTCATCCTGTATATCAAATTTTTCCTTTGAAATTGTAAAGAACAAAGTTTTGAATATCTAGTTCTTCTAGGATTTGTTTTATCAACTGAAAGTGGCAACGGCCTTTATATATTAGCCAATGTGAACACAGGGCAAGAAAGAACATTTGTAGTTTGGTTCGTACATTTAAAAAAATTAAATTGGTGAAAATTTAAAATGAATGAATGTAGTCTCTAAAGAGACTCTCCAGCCAAAGTGTTTCAATAGTTAAGTAATGGAAATATAAAGTTTAATGATCCCATAGTGCTAACAGTGCTGCTATTAGGAAAATGGCAGTAAAGGTGACAATATAGGTGTATATTTTCCAAATATTTAATATTTTCATTACTTTCTTCAAAATTGAGCAAAATTTTAAAAATATACTGGTTTTCAGTTCAGGTTATAGAATTTCTTTCACTGTTATGCAGTGGGTGGTATAAACCATTTCTAACAACTTTTATTTATGGACTATGTTAGGTCAGGTTCAAACAATTAGTATAAAACCGACCACTAACTTCTTTTCACACTTTAGATATTGATATTCTTCAATGTGCTAAGTGAATTTCCAAGGACTACTAAGCGTAATGTGTATATAAAGAGGATTCTAAGGAAAGCAGACCCAGTTACCTTGAGTTTAATTAACAGTTTATCAACATAAAGCTATAGAAAACAAACTTTATTTAGGTGGCTGACTACATCTGTGTCATGGTACAATGTTATGACTGAAACTGTATTTGTATATTTAAATAGGATGTGTGTGTGTTTGTATGTGAGTTTATCCATGTATGTATGTCTGTATATATATGTATGTGTTTGTGTGTGTGTGTATATAAAGACAAAATATAGACATTTCCATCAGAATTAATGTCCATCAGAATTAATGTCCATCAAAATTAATTAAATTTTTTTATGACAATTTAAATTATTAGTAACAAATATTTGGGTTAAAATCACCGAGATTTTTTAGTTAGGAATATGGTCCTTTAGGTAAATGTATTATCATATCTGAAAAATTATAAGTATTGTCAGGTGTGGTGGCTCATGCCTGTAATCCCAGTAATTTGGGAGGCCAAGGTGGGCGGATTACTTGAGGTCAAGAGTTTGAGACCAATCTGGCCAACATGGTGAAAACCTGTCTCTACTGAAAATACAAAAATTAGCAGGTCATGGTGGCGCAAGGCTATAATCTCAGTTACTAGGGAGGTTGAGGCAAGAGAATCGCTTGAACCTGGAAGGCAGAGGTTGCAGTGCAAGATCGCACTACTGCAGTCCTGCTTGAGCAACAGAACAGGACTCCATCTCAAAATAAACAAATAAATAAACAAAATATAAATTAAAAGTATCTTACATCTATGTAGTCTAAAATTCTTTCTTAAAAAACAAAATTTAACAGTCAAGTCCGTACTTATACTACATATTGCCATTTTTTGTGTTGCTTTAGAATTGTCACTTCTTTTCTCTGTGATGCATCACTCAAATGAGTGACTCAGCTAGCACAGTGTTTCCCAACACAAAGCGATTCTCAGATTAGCATAAAGTTTGTAAAATCTCTATGGTCATTCTCAGAACTAAAAAAGCAGGATGAGCTACGGAGAAAAAGACTGAGCTACTTACATTCGTCAATGAGAAAAGAAAGAGCTTCAATTACTAAAAACTGGGGTGCCCTGGTGAGCAGCCATACAATTTCTTTATGCTTGAGGGGAAAATATGTAACCCACACATACAAACGTGTGAGCACATGAGTGCACACTCCCACACACATATATGTCTTTGAAATTCTGCTAAGTAACTAGATATTTTGAAAGCACTTAAAACTATGTCTGCTTTTTAAAAAATCGATTGTCTGAATTAGGTCCAATTAAAATCTATTTGTGAATAGAGTTTTCATTAGAATTCACAAATGGTAGTGGTGAAGAGTGACAGCTGCCAGAAAAAGACCGACATAGCTAATTTAGGAAAGATTTTAAACTGACATTAAATGACCCATTTTTTTTTCTAGAATTAGCTGGTATTAGCATCTCACGGACAAGGTTTTCATAAATGATTGCTCTCGAAGACTCCCAGCTGAGAAGTCTATGGTCTTAGGATTGTGTAGCTTTTGACACACCCCAATAATATCCACAGGATACCAGAATTTCCTTCTTGAGACTTTTCTGTGTTTATAAAATGTAATCATCCCTAGTTCTTCTCAGGAACTGCATTTAGAGATTTGTTTTATGCTTTAGGAGTCACTCAGTAATATTTTCACTGGAGACTTGGTGACTCATCTGAATTTTCATGTCTCTAGAGTTTCATGATTCCCTAAATCAAAGTGAAGCAGAAGCAACCTGTATATCACTAGACACTGAGAGTTTTGAAAAACCAGTATGTCTTTTGATCAGTGAAAACCATGAAGTGATGTTGAATATGTTTTAAAAATTAAAAATTGCTTTTTATAGTACCAGAAGAACCATTATTCATTGAGTCAGTTTAATAAAATCTCAATATTCATGAAAGGAAAAAGAAATTACAGGGCTATTTTTCTCATGCACTCCATAAGCCATTAAAATTGTAACTGTAAGGTAGGAAAGGTTGAGAAAAAAAGCACAGTATTTCCTAAGGTATCAAAACAATTGGCTTTTTAAATAAACATCTGCTAGAAGCTGTTAGATATGTGCAAGGACTATGTATTTAAACTCCTGCTAAACAGTTTAAAAATAATGCTTTCACTGCCAAGAGAAATTAAAATCTAAACAAACATAACCACGGAAAATTAGTCCTTTACAAGGGAGGCCAGGTAATATGGTACACCTGTAGTCCCAGCTACTTGTGAGGCTAATGTAGGAAGATCGCTGAAGGCCGAAAGTTCGAGGTTGTCCTGAGCTATGTTTGAGCCCATGAATAACCTGTGCTCCAACCTGGGCAAAACTGAGACGCTGTCTCTTAAACATTCAAATAAAAATATATGAAAGCTAAGACCTTAAGTTTACTTACATAAGATTTGTAAACATAGGTTTGAGGAATGAAATGACAGCAAAGTCATTTGATTTAAGGTCATAAAGTTTGACCTTAAGTCAAATCTATACGTTATAATATTGTAAACATAAGTTTGGGGAATGAAATGACAGCAAAGCTGATACATATTAATAAAATATTTAAGAATGGCGAAAATGTAAGAAATTCAGAAAGAAATATGAAGAAGCATAATTAAAAGGAAAACCCTGAACACAAACATTAACATATTAGTATATTTTCTTTCCATGTACAAACAATAATCATAAATACCATAACCTTATTACGTATTTGCTTAAAATAAATAAGCAAGTTTGCTTAAAATAAGTTAGCAAACTTGCTTAAAATAAGTTGGCAAATGTGCTTAAAATAAATAAGCAAATTTGCTTAAGCAAATATATAACTCAATAAGGTTATGGCATTTAGCATTATTGTTTGTACATGGAAATAAAATATACTAATATTTTAATGTTATATAAATGATATGAAATACAAATATCAAAGTAACTGAAATATTTCATTTAAACAGCTATATACAATTAAACACTCATGTATCTTCTATAAATATTTCTAAAACACTAACATGTATATTGAATACAGACGGTATTGCTTTTGAATACAGATGGATAATTGCTTTTTAATCAACACAGTTCTGTACTAACTTATCCAGTTTATATGAATTGTCTCAAAAGTAAATATTTGTGGAAGATACATAAAAAAGAATTTAATGACAGAAAAGTAATTTTTTTATTTCCTCTCTCATTGCCTCAATTCGGTATGATTGTTTTCCAAATTTTGGGATGTCCATACACCATAACTTGTAAGGTACGTTGTCTTCTTTACCTAGTTTTTCATCTCTTCGTTTACTGAATTCAGACCTCAGAGAAAAGTGGAAAAATATAATCATTAAATCTAGCAAGAAGAATCATTTTTTCCATTTAATTTTTTTTAAACACAAATTCATCTAACGAAGTAAATAAGGTATAGTAAACATTTTGACTGCAGGTTTTAAAATAAAATGGTCAGACATAGAGTAACTATAACGTCAAAACTTATGACACTTATAATTTTTACTTTTACCTACATTTTAATGGTTCAGATCTTCAAATATCATTGATTTAAAAACTAAAAAGTGAATAAATTTTTAACAAAGCAGACAAACTAAGATAAACATGGATGAGTTGTTTAAGAGTATTCACTATATTTTTAAGATCTAAATAAGCAATATACACTTCAAAATAGGAATATATAGAGTTATGATTTGATTCTATTTGGGCTAAATTTTTTAACTTAAAGCAAAATTACATAGACACTAATTTTGGAGTAGCAAATAATATAGAAAAAAATGCCTGCAAATGTTCTTTTATTTTGAAAGGGCAATGCTGCTTAATTAGTATTCACTGTATATTTTCACTTTTAAAGTATAACAATTAGTGTTTAGTTGCCTTCTCTTAACATAAAATGTCATTAGTCAAAGCCTTGAAATTGTGATGATTTTATTGAGACAAACAGAAACAGTCTTTGGGTATAAACTCTATATTTGCATTTCAATTCTTCCCTCCTTCCTCAAGCCATATTAACTGCAACATAAGTTCTTTTACTTGCTCTTAAAGATCTAAATATTTGAGGTGTTAAATTATTAAAAGTTGGTTTCTTGTTTCCTTTAACTGACTCATATTAAATCAATTTATTTTCAAATGACACCTTAAAAATATTGTTTGTTTGTTTGTTTCATCATAAATTTCATCATGATGCATTCATTTCACTATTAAGTGCTTTGATATTTATAGTTATAAATTGATACCACTCTTGTCAATTGTTTCTAATAAGACTTAAAGAAACAATGGAAATACATATTAATTAGATTTGAGTCTTTTTTAGTGTGGTCACCATAGATGAAAAAATGATATTTTCTTCTCTGTTTATAGACCTGTAAAAGTAATAGCAGAGAGGTCAGCCTTGAAGTACTTTAGGTTGATGGTCAAACCACAACATGGACAAATATTGCCTTGGTCCAGTGGTTAGATCAAGGGATGAAAAAGAGGTCTTAGATTTAAAGTGGACTCACTTTACTTCTCTAATATTGGACAAGTAAATATATATCTGACCTTTCTGTGATATAATTTTTTCATCTATTGAACTAGGATAATAACTTTCGAAGTAACTTGTTGAAATGATTAATGAGGTACTATTCAAAAACCACTCTGAACTCCTCCATAAAAAGCTTCAGTGTAAATATGAATGATTTTTAACCATAAGCCCTACTGTTTACTGAAAAATGCAAAATACGATGTAGCTGTATTATTTTCATTGTTATTATTAGTTATAATGATGGTTATAATACTCCCTGATGTAGAAACAAGTGTTGTGGTTACATTTTTACTAAAGTGAATAATAAACATGACCTTTCTGTCCCTTGTCTGAGCTGTAATTTAGTTTGGGTACCAGAGCTGGCAATATTTAATAATACCCCAGGATTTGTAAAATACTCCCTTGACCGAACATTTTATTCACCTTGCAAAGAAAGCAGCATTTATAATTATTTTGTTGTTACTATGTCTAAAGAAGAAAGGAGTTAGAGAAACAACTTACAAATTCCCAATCTTATCAGATATCATACTTCAGTTCATTTTAATAAGCAGAAACCGTTTGTTTTTGGCTTTTTTTTTTTTTTTTTTGATACAGAGTCTCACTCTGTTGCCCAGGCTGGAGTGCAATTGTGCCATCTCAGCTCACTGCAACCTCCACCTCCCAGGTTCAAGCGATTCTCCTGCCTCAGCTTCCGGAGTAGCTGGGATTAGAGGCATGTGCTACCATGCCTGGCTAATTTTTGTATTTATAGTAGAGACAGGATTTCACCATGTTGGCCAGGCTGGTCTTGAACTCCTGACCTCAGGCGATCTGCCCGCCCTGGCCTCCCAAAGTGCTGGGATTACAGGCATGAGCCGCTGTGGCCCAGCCTTAGAAACAGTTTTTTTCATTCCCCAGGTGTTTATGCATCACACATCACAAGTGGGAGTTTTCAACAATACATTAAATATTTCTTTTGAATTCAGAAGTTATTAGTAAGTGATTTAAAGAAGAATTGATATTGCTCTAGTACATATATATGTGTGTTATATATGATTTAATAATTTGTGTATAGGTATTTATATTGGTTAAGTATAAGCTCTTATATTTGTAGAAATATGTATTGCATCATTCTTATTATTGTCCCCATAGTGTAATATATTTTAAACTGAAACACATTTCTTTCTAAGTTTTTCAATGGACTATTTCTCATGATATGATTGTGTGCTATGAAATAAGAGAGGGCACCACTGACAAAAAACAAACCCCATAAAGACAAATAGGACAAAATAATAATGTTACATTTGCTTGAGAAAACAAATGATTTTCTTTGTGATTGGTAAAGCATAATTATTCCAATGAGGGGATTCTGCCAGTGGTTGACTATATCTATTCTGATTATGTACTATGGAACTAGGGAAATAACACGGCTTGGGTTCTCACTGTGAGATGGATCTGAGCTAAAATTCCATTAATCACTTGTCCTCCACGAGCCCTTTGTCTGACTGGAGGATCACAGGGATGTTTTGGATCTCCAAGAATTCGTGTCACTTCAGAGTTTGTGTTGAGTAATCCCCAAAAGTCTGATTACTTCACATTCCGCAATACACAGTCACCTTAGAAAATAGTTATAGATCTCGCTGGAGAAGGTTGAGGGAACGTTTAACAGTATACATTTTTTCATAGTATAGCAGGGTCCTTCCTCAAGGGGACCTGTCTGCCTTTTCAGTCAGTGGATTCTGGGTCTGTAAACTGGCTCAAGTCTGGGAATTGATTATGGGATCATGACTATTTTGGTGATTCAAATTAGACTTCTGTTCACTTGAGCTAGAACTCTTCCACTTGTGCAGATCAAGTATGAATTTAATGGATTTCTACGTACTTCTCTTCTAGGGACACCATGATCCACTAGTCAGCATCATAGATCTTTTTTGAGTCAGGGTATTCTGATCACTGTTTTTACTTTGCTGTCATCATGGTAACCATGCTCACGTTGTCTTCGGTGATTAAGTTCTGACACCAGGTCTATGTCACTCTGGAATTCCATTTTGTTCATTGCTCTTAGGGATTCCAATTTGATAGTAGCTGTTTGCTCTGTAACTTCTGAACCACAGAGAACAAATATTCTCAACCACTTTTTCCTCTCACCTTTGGGACGTGGCGTGTGGTATTCTAATTAGAATTTCTTTTCTTTTTTCCTTTTTTTAATTTCTGAGAAATGTTACTTAGATGTCAATCTTAGGCCGGGCGTGGTGGCTCACGCTTGTAATCCCAGCACTTTGGGAGGCCGAGGCGGGCGGATCACGAGGTCAGGAGATCGAGACCACGGTGAAACCCCGTCTCTACTAAAAATACAAAAAAATTAGCCGGGCGTGGTGGCGGGCGCCTGTAGTCCCAGCTACTCGGAGAGGCTGAGGCAGGAGAATGGCGTGAATCCGGGAGGCGGAGCTTGCAGTGAGCCGAGATTGCGCCACTGCACTCCAGTCTGGGCGACAGAGCTAGACTCCGTCTCAAAAAAAAAAAAAGAAATGTTACTTAGATGTCAATCTTGAAACTTGAGAGGTAAGGGAATTTAAAATTTAAATATAAATTTTTAACTTTTACGAATCATAATCTCTTTGGTTATCTGACAACTCACAGTGTGGCTTTTCCGAAATGACTGGAGAATAAGAGATGATTTAAAATCAGCATTCCAATGTGTTGCCCCTTCACCTTTGGTATAACATCTTCCTTTGGAATGTCTGTATGATTCTCCAACAAAACACGAAGATTGACAAGGGATCCTTGGGCTAGAAAGAAGATAGCATTCATTCTCTTTCTCACTGAGTTTTTTACTAAAAATTTATTGAAACAAATTTCATAATTAATTATATAAGCAAATATATGATTTTATCCTACAATGTTTGATTACTCTACTTATACTAAACAATTAGAAAGATACAGGTTATTCTGAGATATGAACAAGTATAATTTTGTAGATTAACATGATACATTTTAATTTCCATTATTTTCTAGTTATAAAGTAAATGAATGCTTTTTTAGAAAATATTGAAAACATAAAGTTATGTATAAAAATAATCAAAATAATTATCGACAAGCCCCACTATGCAGAGGCAATACTTTAAAAATTCTGGCACATAAATTCTATCATATGCACAGGTATGTGACTGTGGCTATTAGAGAAAATTAATTTCATATTAGAAACTATGCATATGATTGCATAGTATTACTTTGAAGTTCACATTTTATTATGAATAGGGATGCTTTTGAAAACATAATTTTTGAAAGTATATTCCTAAGATGTGTCATCTTTTACTTATGCCTCCCTTTTCTGTTGGACATTTGCGATGGTTCATTTCACCGTCACAAAAATGTCTTAAATTACCTCATCATGTTGATAGATACCTACAAAAGAAAATAAGTGGCCAGAAAGAATAAAAATTGTAATCTACTTAACACATTGCCAAAATTGCTCTCTCAAAAACATATAACTTTTTATGTTTTTTATCTTACCACATGCGTTGTGTAAGAGTTCCCGTTTTTCCACGTATACCCCTAACATTATTTATTATCTCTTTTTTAGCAATTTGACAGGTTATTTTTTAGCATTTAATATTTACATGTTTGACGTTAGTGTAGTAGAACCATTTTTTCGCATTTTGTGTTACTGGATTTCTTATTTTGAAATGTGGAATATAAACAGTCTTTGAAGTCAACAATAATAACATTATTCATTATGTTTTCTTACATTGCTTTTACTTAAAAATGCCTTTCTCATCCTGTGTATACTAAATATTTACTATGTCTTAATAATTTCCTCTATAGGTTTATTTTTACATTTAATTCTTAATCTATCTAAAACATACTTTAGCATATCCATGTAAAATAGAGAACTAACTCGTTTTTTTCCCGCTAAAATATTATAATTCTCTCTGGATATTTTACTTAATACTAATGTAAAATTCTAATATATCCAGGTCATTTTTGTGCTTTCTATATTCCACTCAAGGATTCAGTCTTTATTACAATGTAAGAACCATATTTTCAAACACTATTACAGTTTACAATATATTTTAAGTTTTATAAATAAGTATTCTTGCTCCAACCACTAAATTCCACGTCTACTAAAAAAGAATTGTCATGGTTTTTCTTTGCTATTTCTATTTGAAATGAGATTTTTGCATCGCTCTCTCTTCCCTGAACACACGTATTTGGTACTTTGGCTAGAATTATGTGAATCTATGAATCAATTTGGAAATAATTGAAATCTCTACATTTTTCAAAAGGAAATATTATAAAAAATATTGTCATAGAGCTCGATTTATATCATTCCTTTCTATGTCCCCTTTAAAGATGTGTTCATTTGATTCATTTTAAAATTCGAATACAGATACGATAATGCATGTATATGTGTGTCCATATTTATAGGCATCAATATTTTGATTATATCCATTTTAGTAGAATAATTTTTAAAAATTTTTAGTTCAAAAATAATTTTGTAAAACACAATGTTTATCTTCTCTTTTTTAATAGTTACATTTCTCATTTATTATACTTCTACATATTAAGAGGAAATCTTCTAGAATACCATTAAATGACTATGGTGATTTGCAGCAACTTTTTTTGTTTCTAACTTTAATTTGACTACTGTATTTTGGTCCACTTCATTGATTTAATCAACAAAAATATGTTGTGTACCTATACTAGCATGTGATAACACTGGACTCAGTGCTATTTTTAAACTGGGAAAACACTGTTTTTTTAGCAAAATCTTATTTATCACAATTATCATATAGTCTCCTTTATAAAAATTAACAATTATTAGGACAGACACTAAATTTACCAAACGAATTTTTAGCTTTTTTTTTTTTTTTGGTGAGGAATATCTTTTTTCCTATACTTTGGTTTTTGATTTTATGAATTTTATATATATTGTTTCATAATATTAAATGTCATTTGTATTTCTGGAATAAATTATGGTTGTTCTTTCATTATATTGTTTTCCAGATCAGCTCATATTGAGCTTACTTTGATTTGTAATTTATAATTATCTCTTAAATAAAAAGAGATCTCAATATTATGTTCTTTATTAGTTGAGTTATAGTTAATAATTTTTCTAGCTCTAAAATCACTAAAATAATATAAAAATTATTTTCCCTGGAAATGTATAAAATATTCATGAAAATTTACCTTTGTAGAACCCCTTTTGGATGTAATGCTGTGAAAAAATTATAAATTTTATTCAGATTTTTCTTTTATGTCTGAAGCAGAATGTTAAACTATAGTTTCCTACAAAATCCACATTTCTTTGAAAATTTAGCATGTATAACAAATTGTTTATGTAATAATTATCCTTAAACATCTTTTCTAGTCATATATTTGTTCATTCAATTATTATAGACCACTGCACTACAAACTATAAATAAGGGATGTCAGCTCCTTGAGTCTGTATTCTTATAAACAGAATAAAATTGTTAGATCATTAGATGTAATTTTTCCTTAAGATTGTAAATGCCTCAAAGTTCTGTTTTGTTAATTGATTCTTGTTTATAATGGCTAAAGATCTACAGATTTATTGATTTTTTTCAAAGAACTAGTGGAGAATTACCTTCAAATTAAAGGAAATTACATCAATGTTCTACTTCCCAGGGTATAATACTGCCAATGTCTGAATGATTCCTCCACCAATACTCTCTGACATTAAGTAATTTTACCTTATCAGTTACCTTTCACTTTTTTTATGTAGTCAAATTATTTCTTTTATCTGGATCGGAGGGCAGCAAACTATTTCTGCAAATAATAAGACAGTCAATATTTTAGACTTTATGGGCCATATGGTCGATGTGACAACTACTTTGTCACTATAGTACAAAAAGCTATAGAAAATATGTAAAGGATGAGTACATCTGTGTCCCAGTAAAACCTATTTACAAAAAATGGTGGCAGGCTGGATTTAGCTCATGTGTTAGTTTGCTGACCTGAATCTATATCATTTTTATAGGCTTTTAAACATCCTTGAGTATTACCACTCAAGAAAAGAAGAGAGACAGAGAGAGAGAATTTTCTTATAACTTTAAATTCTCCTCTATTACTGCTCTATATTATACTTCCCTTTCATAGAAAATCTTTACAAAAGATTCTACTCCAGTCTACTTTTCTCCGTCAATCGTTAAGTTCGTCAACCTACTATCATGTGTCATTAGAGCCCACTATGCCATTCAAACAGCTCTTGCTAAGCTTGCCACTGACTTCATTATCACCAAATTTTATAATTTAAAAAAAATTCTTTGCTTTACTTTGATATCTCGATAATACTTAACAGTTGGCCTTTTTTCTTTCTTTAAATGTTTTCCTCCGTTTTCTTCTATACATGGGTTCATTCATTTTTCATTGAATCATGCACCTTTTCCATATCTTTGTAAGTTCAAATTCCTCTACCTGAGTTTTATGTTTTTCTTATGGCTACATCCTTGTGGTCTTCTCTTATTCCATCATATTCTCTCTCTCTGTCTCTCTCACCCTCTCTTTCTGATCTCATTTACACACACAGAATACACTACCATTTATTCACTAAAAATAAACATGATATTTCTCTGTTGCTTGACCTCTTCTCTGAGTTCCCCTCATGTATAAATATATGCCAGCTTCTTATTTGACACCTGAATTCAGATATCTGAGACATCTTAAACTCATTTCCAAAAGTAAGCCAAGATCTCTTCTCCACATGTTTTTCTTCCTGGTATTTCTTGTTTTGTGAATGAAGCTATCCCTCTTGGCAAGTCACAATCTCAAGAATTCTCTTTAAACCCATCCTCACCCTCATACTCCATAAGCAATCTATCTTGGAGTCTTACTGATTTTACCTCCTAAATGAATCTCAAATTCATTCATGTCTCTCCATCTTTACTAGTGACAATTTTTGTCCTATTTAGTCTCCTTAATTCAACTCTTGTTCCATTGAATTTCTTTCTCTACTATAGGCAAGGTGCAGCTTCCAAAACAAAAGTGGATCACGTTACATCCTCCATTATTTATTTAAAGCAATTTAGTGGAGTCCTATTGTTGATAGAATGAGAACCAAAATATAAGGTAAAAAAAAAACCTGAATGACCCGGCCCTGCCTTCACAGATTTTCATTTTACACTCTCTTTGCTCTACAATCTCCATTCATGGATGACTGTACTCTTGGCACTGGCTTTATTTTGTTTTCCTCTTATTTGCATTCTTTCTCCTTTGACAATGTGTTGATGTAAGTCTGGCCCTAGATTACTATTCACCTCCATATAATGAATTCCCATTCACCAGCTCCTCAGGAAGCCATTGCAGAAATCCTTGTATAGTCAAACCACCTTGTTTTACTCTTGCTCACCCATCTAATACTCTACATGAGATGTACCCAAGTTGAGATTATCCCTTCTTTTTCATAATGATTTGATTAATGTCTGCCAATCCACTTGATCTAATTTACCCAGCAGAAGGTAACATATGACCTTTTTTGTTGGACTTTGTAATTCCAGTGCCTCACTCCATGTCTTGTATACAATAAAAGCTTAATAAATACTTACTGAAAGAATAAATACATTCCCAAATTTTACTTTTTAAAAAATGTTCTGTGTTTTAAAGATAATTAGATATCTTCTTTGAAAAGCTTCTTTATAAATTTTTATTTCACAATATTGGAAAATGTATATCACTAAAGTTCAAAGCTATAGATTAACTTTACGGTATACAGTTTTATGTGGCCCAGTTTTTTAATATAAATTTTTTCTCTCATACTTTTGTTCATTAATATGCCATTTTATTACATGTTTATGTTCAAAATGACAAAATACATAAGAGAAAAAATTTAAAAAATTTATATAACTTTTATGATCTTTTTTCTAAAACAATTGTGTATGCATTTTTATTGCACAAAAATAATAATGTAAGCAAATTGCTTATAATCTGCCATTTTTGCTTACTGTCTTGTAAACATGTTTATATATCAGTAAGCATTCATCTACACATATTTTTAGTTAGTGAATAATATCAATTTATTTTACATGAGTTCCAATTCTGTTTTGGTAGTGTTTTCGACATTTTCAGGATAAGCAAATTTAGGACAATAATGTTTGCACTTATGTCGTTTCCGATATACTTAATGATTAATAATTTATAGTGATATTTCAATTTATTTTCTTACCTCAACATTTAAATTTTTTTGCAATGATTTGTCCTAATTGAGATCAAATGAGATTTTATTGTTCTATTAATATTTACCACCACTGTGACTACTAGTGACACATGCAATTTCTTATGTTTGACATTTGTATATTTTAATTTCTGTATTTTATGTTCATTTTCTTTGCCTGTTCATAATTTTATTAACTTATAATAGGTTTTAAGTAGTTTATTAATCCTTTAGCTTCTATAAACATTGCAAATTGTTCAGAGTTTGCCATTCAGCTTTTAATTATTTTAGGTAGGATTTGATTGTATGATTAGAAAATTAATTTCATTTATATATAAATTATTCTATATTTTATTTTATTGTTTCTGCCTTTATTGTATGGTACAAAGATTCTGTCAAGAAAATAGTAAATAACTATTCACTTTATTTTCTTCTAATATTCTCATGCTTTTTATTTGAATTAATTCAACTAACTTTTTATTGTCAAACATTTTACCTAGTTCCCCAATTTCATGTCATTTAATTACAACCTCAAAATTTTATATTTAGATTGTAAATCATTAAGTAGTTACTTATGGATACATACATTAACATTTTATGCATTATATTTATATGTTATGCGTATGGACTATGTATTCATATATATGTTTTCATATACGCAAATATATATGAAAACACCTGTGCTTCTATTAAAATTTTTATTTTGCTGGTGCTTTTGGCATACTGCTTAGTTAATCTAAAAGATTAAATTATGTTTAATTATTCTTGTTTAAAAATATATTTGGGGTATTATTTTCATCCAGTTTCTATATTTAGTTATAAAATGATATATATACATATATAAAATTATATACAATTATATTGGTAAGAGTGGTTCTTTCCCACTATCTTGTTTTCTATTGCCTTTTATCCTCTCCAGAACCATATTCTAGAAATAAATCATTGTTAACTCTCTGTTCTGTTTTCTTCTGGGTATTTTCTGTACTTATATGAATGAATATTTTCTTCTCAAAAAATATACTAGCTATACTGATCTAAATTCTGTTTGTATGCTTCTGGAATTATTTGTTTCACTCAATATATCTTGGACATTTTCTCATTACAGTAAATAAAAATCTACCTCTTTGTTTTTAATTTATTAAAATGATTCTCTAGTGGTAGACAAGTGAGATGTTTAGGATATTGAGATGAACTTTAGAATTATTATGTCAGTACCCTAATAAAGTGTCTTTGATACATTTAATTGGAATTGCGTTATTTTTTTAAAACAATCTGGAGTGAATGATTATCTTTTAAATTCTAAATCTTTCGTTTTGAGATATGATAAGGCTCTACTTACGTTGATTTTTATTTATAAGTCAAATGTGCAGGGGAATACTACAATGTTATGCAAACAGGAGAAAATTTATTTTTAAATATATTACAGATTATTTTATGATTTTTGTTTCTAACATGAATATGTTTTGTTTTTAAATATTTTCTGATTTTTGATCTTCTGTAATACAGTTTTTTTGTTTGTATGGTTGTATGTTTAATGCACTTATTACAACCAGAAACAATATGCCAAATATTAATTCCAATTGTGCTATTTTTTAGCTTAATAAATAATACATTTTTATTTGTTTTCCATTATTCCCTGAACACCATCCATTGTTCAAATTCACATTATTTTTTTAATCAAAATTCTGAAATGATGTTGGTTAATTAGGAAGCTGTGAGAATGCTCAACAACTTTCTCCTCTCTTACCTCCACAATAATTCTGAGGAGGAAAAGCATTACTGTGAGTGATTTGGTCCAAGAACATGGAGCATTCAAAGTGATGGAAGAGTGTTTACAACTGATAACAAGACTCTTCTGCAGGAAGAGACTGCAGTAAAGTGGCCTGGCAGCTATACTCAATTAAGAGTGTCTTTATCCTGAGGAAGTAGACATAGACGTGCTGCTCTAAGCTATAAAAAGAAATATCACTTTTTTTCTTTGGTATCTCCTATTGGGCTCCACTAGATCTTATAATTTCTGGAATGACAAGAACAAGAAAGTCAAAGTAAACGCATGCTTTAAGGGCAAATTTTAAGGAAAGTGTTCTGTTTAAATGTGACCATGGGTTGCATTTAATCAAGCCTAGGCAAACTCATATGCCTTCCAGGGAAGGAGAGGTAAGTAACATAGATGGTACACAAAGCAGCATATATAAATAAAGATTATTAACTTGCAGGGACTATGGAAACTTACAGCTTGCATAATGTCTATGAAAGCATTCAAAATTTTAACACTATGCTGGACAAATAAAATAGGCTTAATCGTCAGCTTTTTTGTGGTTCATCTAGTTAGAGTGACTGACTCTGGGCTTTAAATAATTGACAGCAATCTTTATGATTCACATGTTGTTCATTTCAGTTTAGCAAAGATAGAGTGAAGAACTAAAATTATTGCAGAACTAGGCAGCTAATGAAGCTTATTTTGAATTCTTTATTCCTATCATACCTTAATATCTTTGCATCTCAGAGACAAGATTAACACCTGGTGTAGCTGGGCAGGGTCAGGTAAGTGCGTAGAGAACCCGGACCAGGAAAATGTGACCTCATGGACTTATAATGCTAAGGCAGTTCTTCCTCCCATTGACACATTTCTGGACAAAACCAAACAAACAAATAAACAAATCTCCTGAAGTAGGAAAGCATCTATTAAAGGGTTTCTCAAGTTCTACACTATTGACATTTCGGACCAGGTAATTGGTGGCGGCTGAGGTATGTCCTGAGCATTGTGGTAAACATGCCTGGCCTCTATTCATAGATACCAATATCAGTGTCCACATGCCAATCGTGACAACCACCGGTGTCTCCAGACATTGCCAATTAACCCTCTGGGGAAGCAAAAGCAAAATCACCCGTGGTTGAGGATTATTAATGTAGTGCATAAAACCTGGTCTTGGAGAGGCTAAAAATACATTTCTACAGCCAAGGAAGGTTCACTTGCAATCCTGAAACTTCAGGAGTTGGATGTCGTATGTAGAGAGGAAGGAGCAATCTATGTAGAGATTTGTAGGTATCTCTAAAGTAAACACACAAACTTCTAAATTGCGAGAATTTCTGTGTGCAGGCATTTAACAAAGTGGCATTAGGATTTTGTTGATGACATGGATGATATGCTTCCCATGTTGAGCTTGAAGCACTGACAGGTTAGCAGACAAAACAATAATAGTCCTGTTACAGGATGGGAAAAATAGTTCGTTGCCACAATAGTAGTACTATAGGCTTAAAGAATTTTGGATATGGTGAGGCAATGTTAGGAGTAAGTAAGTACATGGTAGAGAAAATACACTATCCCGCAGGGTCTCTGAGTAATTGGGTTTGGGAAACACATACAGCACCCACCAGGCCCAAGAATATTTAACGTTTAGTTAGGCATCAGTGAATTTAGGACTATTACTTTGCTTGTTTGCCTATTATATGTATGGGAAGGGAAGAGATCATAATAAGAGAGTGTCTGAACTCAGTTTAACAATGGGAGCCCTGCAAAGAAAGATTCAAGGGAGAAACTGAAAAGCAAATAAATGATTTTGAACACACCAAATGAAAATGTGCAGGAGGAAACTAGCCTCAGGGAAAAAATTTGGAGTCTGGCAGAGGCACTTCTGTAATTTTCTACAATCGCTAAAAAGACAGTTTTTTAGATGACATGCTCTACTAGAGGAAGCAATTTTCACGGATGGTAGAATTTTCCTCTATTATATGGGAGAGATATGGTTAAACTCTTGATGAAAGATTTCTTCCAATTGAGTTTAAGGCTCACAGGTAATGAAATCTGAAGAAATCTGAACAAATCTGAACAAATGCCATAGACTGACACGGAGAGGCTGAAATTAAAAAGAAAATAATATTTTTTTCTTCTGTCTTCAGAAACATTTTGAAGTCGGAAAGACCTGGGCTTAAACACTAGCCCTGCCATGTTTAGTTCTTGGATCACAGGCAGACTATGTAGCTATGCCAATCTGTATTTCTATCTATAAGATAATGATTCTCTTATTACTTTATAAGATGATATGAAGACATCACAACATCACATAGTATAGGACATTACATAGTCTGACACATAGTGGGTGCTCTTAACACATGGCAGCTATTATTGTAATATTGTTATTCTGCTTGTAATGTCCTAACTCAGATATCACTAATTTTTGGTGATGACTATTACTGGTACCAGCAACTTGAGCCTAGAATAGAATGTGTGGTATGATTTTTGGATATACTATTATATAGGATAAGTAAGATTATATATTGTAATTACATACATGTATAATTATATACAAATCCATATATACACAGATATATGTGTGTATGCATGTATGTATGTATCCATGCATACATATATGTATATAGTATAGTGGGTGTGTGTGTGAATATAGATGTAGACGTGGACTTAATATTTGTGTTCTTTAATTCTTGAAACTAGAAAAGTATGGCATAAGGGAGATGTGGAGGAAGATTCTTATTGTAGAGTCCCATAAAACAATAGCAAAACCACAACCACAACTTAAAGGAAATTTGTATCAGTATATTCCTATATTAGAAAGAAAAAGCATCTCCAATCCACGACCTTAGCTTCTATCTTGATAAACTAAAAAAAAAAAGAGCAAATCAAACACAAACTAAGCAGAAAAATAATTAATAAAATTCACAGTTGAAATCAACAAATAAAAAGCAGAAAAACAATAAAGAAAATTAATGAAACCAAAAGTTGATTCTTTAAGAAAAGCAATACAATTGATAACATTCTAGTTAGATTGATTGGCAAAAAAATGAGCAAACATACAAATTACCAATATCAGAAATAAGAGAGGTAAGATCACCACAAATCCTAAATATATTAAAAGCATAGTAAGAGAATATAATAAACATCTTTTTGCAGATTACTTTGATAACTTAGGTGTAATTTACACATTTTAAAAATATGTAAGCTATCAAAATTTACTCAAAAAGAAATACATAACCTGAAGGTCCCTATGTCTATTTTAAAAATTAAGTGTGTACTTACAAACTTACCCGCACATAAAAATCTAGGTGTAGGTGGCAACACTAGTTAATTCTACCAAACACTGAATAAAGAAATAATGCAAATTCCATATAAGTGGAAGACACTTGAAAAAAAATTGAAGAGGAGGAAACACGTTCCAACTCATTCAAGAAGGCCATCACTACATCATTATAATGATGCAAAAGCAGACAAAATACAAGAAACAAAACTACAGGCAAGTACACTTTGTAAACGTTTGTGTACAATTCTATACACATTTTATCAGTCATACCCCAAAATCATTACCACATCAACTGCATACCAGGAATGCAAGGTCAGTATAGCATCCAAATAGTAGTCAATGTAATTCATTATATAATTAACATAAAATCATCTCAGTACATGCAGACGAAGCGTTTGAGAAAATTTAACATATAATTCTAATAATAATTCAGCAAAATAGGGATAGCAGGGAACTTCGTCAACCTCTAAAAAAACCTTCTGTGAAAAGGTGATTACTAACATCATACAGAATGAGGACAAAAGAATGTTTTCACCCTAAGATCAGGAATAAGACAAAAGTATCTGTTCTCACCACTCTATTTGACATTACACAATAGTTCTAGCAAGTGCAATAATTCAAGAAAAAGAAATAAAAGACATAGAGATTAGAGAAAAATGTAAAACAATCTGTGGTAAAGGCATCTGTGGAAAATGTAACAATCTATTAAGAAAGCTACTAAAATATGTGAGTTTGGCAAGTTTATAGAGTACAAGAATATTACACAAAAATCAACTACATATCTATATTAATAGGAATCAAAAATATATAAAAACATTACATTCATAATATAAAAATATGAAGTACTTTGGGATAAATCTGACAGAAATAGCCAAAACCTGTACTCCGAAAACCACAAATATTGCTGATATAAGGAAGATGTAAGTAATGGGTGAGGTGGGTTGGAAGCAGTATTCTTGAGATGTCACTTATCTCCAGATTGATTTATAGATTCAACATGACCTTAACCAAAGTCTAAGCAGCCTCTTTTTTAGTAGAAATTGACACATTTTCAAATATTAAAATTCATACAGAAATGCAAAAGACCTAGAATAACCAAAACAAATGTGTAAAGGAAGAACAAAGTTGGAATGTCAGCACCATCTTATTTCAAGACTTACAAAACATTGGTATGTAAAACAATGTGGAATTGACATTAAGATAGACAAGCAGATCAATGAAACAGAGAATCCAAAAATAACCCACACATATATGGACAACTGATCTTTGACAAAAATGCAAAGGTAGTTCAGGGGAGAAAGCTTAGTCTTTTCAACAAATGATGTTTGCCATCCATATGCCAAAATCAAGCCAAAATCACTCCACCTCATGCCTCATACCAATTTGATTTCATGGATCACAGACCTAAATGCGAATGTGAAACCATAAAAATTCTAGAATAAAACATAGGAAAAATTAATGGCGACCTTATGTTAGGCAAATATTTTTTATATATGACAACATAAGTTTGCTGCATAAAACAACAAAGCGATAAACTGGACTTAAAGTTAAAACTTCTGGTCTTTGAAAGGCACTGTGAAGGAAATAAAAATATAAGCCACGGACTGAGAGAAATAGCTAAAATAACAATGACAGATCAAGTATTGGCAAAGATGCAGAATAACTAGGACTTTCATAGATTGCTAGTAAGGATGTAAAATTGTAAAAATCATTTTGGAAAGCCATTTGGCAGTTGATTAAAGTTAAACATGAACCTAACCATGTACTTAGCCATTTGATTTTTAGGTAACCAAGGGACATAAAAGCATATGCCCATACAAAGACTTGCTCATGAAAGAACATAGTGACATTATTTGCAATATCCAACTACTGGAAACAATCCAAATCTCCATCAGCAGACTAAGGGATAAACAAATTGTAGAGTATCCATATAATGGGATACTATTCAGCAATAAAAAGAAACACATTGTTGATATTACAACATAGATGAATCTCAAAGTATTTATGTTGAGGGAAAGAAGCCATATCAAAACAGAGTATTTTCTGTATGATTCCATAGACATTTTTAAATAAAATTGTAGGGATTGCGAAGTCATTTATTGTGATAGAAGTTTAGTTGTTTCCTGGAGATGAAGGAGATTGGTGCAGGAGGACTGAAGAGGGGAACAACGAAACTTGTGAGTGGTGAAAACATTCTCAATTTCGACTGTGTTAATGGCTTTATCTGTACATGCACATCTCAAGAACTATTAAATTATATATTGTTTAAGATGTGTAGTATATCGGCCGGGCGCGGTGGCTCACACTTGTAATCCCAGCACTCTGGGAGGCCGAGGCGGGTGGATCACGAGGTCAGGAGATTGAGACCACGGTGAAACCCTGTCTCTACTAAAAATACAGAAAATTAGCCGGGCGTGGTGGCGGGCGCCTGTAGTCCCAGCTACTCGGAGAGGCTGAGGCAGGAGAATGGCGTGAACCCGGGAGACGGAGCTTGCAGTGAGCCGAGATTGCGCCACTGCACTCCAGCCTGGGCGACAGAGCGAGACTCCGTCTCAAAAAAAAAAAAAAAAAAAAAAAAAGATGTGTAGTATATTCTACATCAATTATAATTCCATAAATCTATTAAAATGCAACCTGAGTCTTGAATGAGAAACTCTAAACCATGAAGAATAAAAAAAAATGGGAAAAGCAGTACATAGATCTGGGGATTTTTCAGAGTGGTAGAAGCAAGAATGGAAGAGGCAGACTCTCTTAATCCACTGCTGATCTATAGGTCTCAGCCTCTGGAATGCCTAGGAGAAGTATCTAAATGTTGGGGAACTGGATTGAGGGACCACTAGCACAACTCATTACCCATTATCCACCATTGTGGAGAAGAACCACCGACAGCAAGGAGCAACATCACAATGAGTTGGTAACAGAGAACTAGGGAGTGGATTGCCTGAAGGTCAAAACCAAAAGGAAACAGATGAAGTCGTTAATAGCACTGTCTTTTCATTTTTAAATTTAGTTTCTTTTTGCTCTTTTACATTTCTAGCCTCATAAGTAAAAACTTGGCATATCTTCTGCGGTTCATTATTATATACAAGAACAACAATTGATTTTCGCTGTAAATCCTTTAGCATATTAAGAAAATACTCTATTTCTCCCAGTTTGTGATGTTTATAATAAATACATATTAAAGTTTATCACATAACTATGCAATATCAATGGACATTTCTATTAACTAATTCAAAATGTCAGTTTATAAGTTTTCCTAATTTTAACTATCCTTGCTTTGCTACTAGAAATTCTATTTCAATTTCATGGTATAACGTGGTAAGATATGGCTGCAGTAAATTGCCTATTAAATATTAAGTATTTTGTGTCAATATCTGTAAAGAAAGCCAATATTTTTTGCTTTGCCATTTTTTATTATCAGAATTACACAAGCTTTTCATATGAATTGTAAAACTTTTCATAATTTCTGTGGCCAGCTATAAAGTATATACAAATGGATACTTATTTCATTGATGTCATCCTTATAAAAATGGCATTTCATTGATGTCATCCTTACAATTCTTTGGGTCCTGCAACTTTTGGGGGAAAGATATATTTCTAAACTCATTTCTATATAACTTCTACAGACATGAGTCAAAATATTATATCTTCTTTCCATGTAGCTGTATTGAAATACCTATTGTTTAAAGAAATTGATCAACTTTTAAGAGATTCTCAACTATATTTGCAGAGTAATATAAATAAATTTTGAATTTCAAAGTAAAATAAAATGACAGTCTTTATTTTATTTTATTTTATTTTATTTTGTTATTATACTTTAGGTTTTAGGGTACATGTGCACAATGTGCAGGTTTGCTACATACGTATCCATGTGCCGTGTTGGTTTGCTGCACCCATTAACTCGTCATTTAGCATTAGGTATATCTCCTAATGCTGTCCCTCCCCCCTCCCTCCACCCCACAACAGTCCCTGGAGTGTGATGTTCCTCTTCCTGTGTCCATGAGTTCTCATTGTTCAATTCCCACCTATGAGTGAGAACATGCGGGGATTGGTTTTTTGTCCTTGCGATACTTTACTGAGAATGATGTTTTCCAGTTTCATCGATGTCCCTACAAAGGACATGAACTCATCATTTTTTATGGCTGCATAGTATTCCATGGTGTATATGTGCCACATTTTCTTAATCCAGTCTATCATTGTTGGACATTTTGGTTGGTTCCAAGTCTTTACTATTGTGAATAGTGCCTCAATAAACATACGTGTGCATGTGTCTTTATAGCAGCATGATTTATAGTCCTTTGGGTATATACCCAGTAATGGGATGGCTGGGTCAAATGGTATTTCTAGTTCTAGATCCCTGAGGAATCACCACACTGACTTCCACAATGGTTGAACTAGTTTACAGTCCCACCAACAGTGTAAAAGTGTTCCTATTTCTCCACATCCTCTCCAGCCCCTGTTGTTTCCTGACTTTTTAATGATAGCCATTCTAACTGGTGTGAGATGGTATCTCATTGTGGTTTTGATTTTCATTTCTCTGATGGCCAGTGATGATGAGCATTTTTTCATGTGTTTTTTTGCTGCATAAATGTCTTCTTTTGAGAAGTGTCTGTTCATGTCCTTCACCCACTTTTTGAAGGGGTTGTTTGTTTTCTTCTTGTAAATTTGTTTGAGTTCATTGTAGATTCTGGATATTAGCCCTTTGCCAGATGAGTAGGTTGCAAAAATTTTCTCCCATTCTGTAGGTTGCCTGTTCACTCTGATGGTAGTTTCTTTTGCTGTGCAGAAGCTCTTTAGTTTAATTAGATCCCATTTGTCAATTTTGGCTTTTGTTGCCATTGCTTTTGGTGTTTTAGACATGAAGTCCTTGCCCACGCCTATGTCCTGAATGGTATTGCCTAGGTTTTCTTCTAGGGTTTTTATGGTTTTAGGTCTAACATGTAAGTCTTTAATCCATCTTGAATTAATTTTTGTATAAGGTGTAAGGAAGGGATCCAGTTTCAGCTTTCTACATATGGCTAGCCAGTTTTCCCAGCACCATTTATTAAATAGGGAATCCTTTCCCCATTGCTTGTTTTTGTCAGGTTTGTCAAAGATCAGATAGTTGCAGATATGCGGCATTATTTCTGAGGGCTCTGTTCTGTTCCATTGATCTATGTCTCTGTTGTGGTACCAGTACCATGCTGTTTTGGTTACTGTAGACTTGTAGTATAGTTTGAAGTCAGGTAGCGTGATGCCTCCAGCTTTGTTCTTTTGGCTTAGGATTGACTTGGCGATGCGGGCTCTCCTTGATGAACATTGATGCAAAAATCCTCAGTAAAATACTGGCAAACCGAATGCAGCAGCACATCAATAAGCTTATACACCATGATCAAGTGGGCTTCATCCCTGAGATGCAAGGCTGGTTCAACATACGCAAATCAGTAAATGTAATCCAGCATATAAACAGAACCAAAGACAAAAACCACCTGATTATCTCAAGAGATGCAGAAAAGGCCTTTGACAAAATTCAACAATCCTTCCTCTAAAAACTCTCAATAAATTAGGTATTGATGGGACGTATCTCAAAATAATAAGAGCTATCTATGACAAACCCACAGCCAATATCATACTGAATGGGCAAAAACTGGAAGCATTCCCTTTGAAAACTGGCACAAGACAGGGATGCCCTCTCTCACCACTCCTATTCAACATAGTGCTGGAAGTTCTGGCCAGGGCAATCAGGCAGGAGAAGGAAATAAAGGGTATTCAATTAGGAAAAGAGGAAGTCAAATTGTCCCTGTTTGCAGATGACATGACTGTATATCTAGAAAACCCCATTGTCTCAGCCCAAAATCTCCTTAAGCTGATTAGCAACTTCAGCAAAGTCTCAGGATACAAAATCAATGTACAAAAATCACAAGCATTCTTGTACACCAATCACAGACAAACAGAGAGCCAAATCATGAGTGAACTCCCATTCACAATTGCTTCAAAGAGAATAAAATACCTAGGAATCCAACTTACAAGGGACGTGAAGGACCTCTTCAAGGAGAACTACAAACCGCTGCTCAATGAAATAAAAGAGGATACAAACAAATGGAAGAACACTCCATGCTCATGGGTTGGAAGAATCAATATCGTGAAAATGGCCATACTGCCCAAGGTAATTTATAGATTCAATGCCATCCCCATTAAGCTACCAATGACTTTCTTCACAGAATTGGAAAAAACTACTTTAAAGTTCATATGGAACCAAAAAAGAGCCCGCATCGCCAAGACAGTCTTTCTATTTACAGTTTTATAAACCACTTCTTTTTCTATGGACTTAATGCCTTTCTTAAACACTGATGTCTAGTCTGCTTTCTGGGTTTTACTTTCCAGAAGTTTGAATATAGGTATCATTGTTTTAAAAATGGCTATGAGAAATCATTATTGAATATAATGCTTTGTCTACTGATTTTTTATTACGATTCATTTTCCCTGTTTGACATTTATTAATTTGTATCCTTCCCTAAATATATATTCTTATGCCATTTATATTACTAAGTATAACTTTTAGTTTTTAAAATTTCCTTTCTTGTTGCATAATGAGCGTATTTAACACCATGACTTTATTTCAGAGTACAGTGTTAAGTACATGCCATGAATTTTGGCGAGTATGTTTCTGATCACTGATAATTTCTACATAGATTTTATTTGTGCCTTTGTTTTCTATTTTGGCCTTAGATTTATTTATTGCTATGAGGTTTTTTTTTTGTCTGTATGTATTGATTTATAAGACTTTAAAAAAAATTCTAATTAATTTCTAATTTTATTACATTAATTCATTTTTACCTTGTGAGACAAATTGAGATTTTTCTAGGTTGATCAGTGGATAAAGCTTTAGTAACATGAGATTTGGGCATTAAAATGTATTATTTATATCTAAGGGGACAATTTTCAATACATTAACTATCCTAATGATAATATTCACATTGTATAATGTTTGTCCTGCCTTTTGCTTATTGATCTCTCAAAACAGAGCTGTGCATTGATTTCATAAAGTATCCTTATACCTTGATTCTTAATTTCATAATGGATCCTTACATCTTGATCCCTTTCTTTTTTAGTATGAATAGGCTTTTATATATGTATCGTTACTCCATATTATTTCATATATAAAGTTGCAGGAATTTGTATGTCTATTGGAAATAGCACCAATTAGAATGTATATTGAAGCCAGGTGCAGTGGCTCACACTTGTAACTCCAGAACTTTGAGAGGCTAAGACAGGAGCTTCTCTTGAGGCTGGGAGTTCAAGTCCAGCCTCAGCAACATAGCAGGACCCCATCTCTACACAAAATTAAAAAATTAGCCAGGCGTGATGGCATGTGCTTGTAGTCTAGCTACTCTAGAGGCTAAAGCAAAAGGATTCCTTGAGCTCAGGAGTTCGAGGTTACAGTCAGCTATGATCATGCCACTGCACTCCAGCCCGGGTGACGAGCAAGACTCTATCTCTAAAAGAGGAACAAAACAAAACATATATTGATATATTTTGTACATAAAATGCTTTCTGGATAAATTCTATAACATTTTAATTTTGTAAACTTGACTTAAAAAATTTTCTAATATTCTTTGCATACTTTTAAATATGCATATTTTAAAAAATGTGGTTCACTTTCTTTTGATTTAAGGGATAGCTCATAAAATATATTTACATATAATTCCATTAAATTTTATCCTAAGAACCACTTGAAATCATTCTTCTAATTCAGTGATATATTATGTTTTATAATATGATTTTATATTTTCTATTTTTAGACATTGCTTTTGTTTCCTTTGTTCTACGTTTTTGCGTATCACCTGTATAGCCTTGCCTCATCTTTATTACCATTTCAGAAAGTATATGTCTTGCTTTATGTTCTTCAAAAATGTGCCTTTATAATTTTTAAAGGTTTTTAAATAAAATTTCTGATGTCTCCCACATTTAAAAGAGTGAAAAATGAAGAAAGATAAATAATTTCATTCCAACTGCCTGAGAAAAGGACTCTTATTCCTTTACTCTTTCCCTCTTCTTCAAAAATATATTCTGGTTATTTATAGGTATAATGTTGTTAATATATTATCATATAATTTTTAATATTCTTTTTAATACTGTTTCTTATTATTATATTTTTCTTTAGTATTTTGTGGATTGATGAAGAATTTTTTCATTTAGACTTCTCTCAATGTTGCCCCATTGTATTACTACGTGATAGGACTTAATTTATTTGCTGGATGGTGTGGAATCTTACTTTATAGTATTCTTGTATTTAGTCAAGATGAGTCAAACTGCTGGATTGATATTGTTTGGAATGTGATGAGCCATTTTAATCTATATATTGAATTTTTCCATCTCAGGGACATTTCTAATTTCCATCTGATTTTTTTTGTTTGTTTTACCTCCTTTATCACTTTTTCACTACCATCTTTTTCCATATTTGGCTTTCATATACCTTCCTCTTTATCTATCTTCCAGTTGTTCAATATTTGCTACCTTTGTTTACTGATTCTTCCTCATTCAGGCTATCATTTAAAAACTTTTCTTCTGTGTCACTTTACTTTTCAACAGATTATTTAATGTAAAGTTTTTCTCTTCGATTTGTTCTCTTAAAAATTGTTTGTCAAATCCCTTGTATGTCTTCTCTCTCTCTCTCTGTCTCTGTCTCTCTCTCTCTCTGATCTTCTCTTCTATTTTGTCATCCTTTTGCATTTATTATGGCAACTTACATTCTCATTTGGATATTCTGTCCTCTTTGGTACATATCCAGATTAGTTTTACCTTATTATATGAAAAAAATGAATCATTTTGTGAATTGTTGCACTGATCCTTTTCAACATTTTTCAGTTTGCTTTTTTTTCCTTTTCTTTGTTTTACTATAATACTTCTTATTGGACTCACATTTTGTTCTTCCTAAAACAAAGAAAAATTGGTTTCAATACAGTGTTTGCAAAAGCACAGGGAACAGGAGGACTATTGCGTCCAGCATTGAGCTTGTAGAATTACTTCTTACATCAGCAGCAACTCAAGAAGTTGATCTGAGATGCTTTCAGACTCAGTTCAAGGTTTTAGCAGGTGGCCCTTCTCTAATGATTTATCATCTTCCCCTACCTAGACTGCCTGTTTTTTTTTTTTTTAATTTTTGATACTTTATGGTAAGCTAGCATGGGAAAATAACAATTTGTATGTCATAACAAAAAATGTCACCGTCTGCTAAGGATTTTTCTTTTGTGGATTGCACCTCCCAGAAAGTACTGCTATTCTTCTCACTATAGGAGGAAGTTTAGTCTCCGTAGAGATATTGTGTTTCTTTTCTTCCTTATGATTTTTTTTTACTTTTAGCTTTAGTTTTATTTCAAATTTATAAATAGTTTTCTCAAATACCTAGTGTATCATCAGCGTTACCTTTCTTTTATAACACTTTTTTTTTCATTTTTATCTCTTTATTTTTCTTCAAGTCTTGTCAGATAGACTCAGTCTTCAATTTTTTTTTTTTTTTTGAGACAGAGTCACACTCTGTCACCCAGGCTGGAGTGCAGTGACGCGATCTCGGCTCACTGCAACCTCCGCCTCCTGAATTCAAGCAATTCTTGTGCCTCAGCCTCCTGAGTAGCTGGGATTATAGGCACCTGCCACCACGCCTGGCTAATGTTTGTATTTTTAGTAGAGATGGGGTTTCACCATGTTGGCCAGGCTGGTCTCGAACTTCTTACCTCAAGTGATCTGCCCACTTCGGCATCCCAAAGTGCTGGGATTACAGGTGTTAGCCACCACGCCTGGCCAAGTAATTTTTAAAAGAACAAAACAGGCATAAAAGATATGACTTCTGGATCTTTCTACATATACATATGTTTCACTGTTCACACTCATAAGTTAGCAAGACTGAACCCAAAGTTACTTTTAGACACATACTTCTCTACGTCTGATATTTTGTGTTGCAAATATGGAAAATGTTTGAGAATCATAAATGGAAGAGCTTGCTGCCCAGTTTTCTTTGTGGCATGGTTCTCTAATATTAGGTTTTGTAATAACAGGTTTTGTCACATTGGTCTGTCCAGCTACAATTCTTGCATGTTGTAAGAGAACATTACTAATTTCTTTAAAATACTAAATTATTTAAGCATGTTCCAAGGCTGACTAAAATAATTATTCTTAAGCACTGTGGTCCACATTTTTGAAATAAAGAAAACTCTTAAATGTGCATGTTGTTTTAAATGTTGATATGTTTCCTAAAGGAAACATAATTATCAAAAAAGGAAAGTAGTTTATTTTTGTGAACAAACTATTTTTGGTTATTTCTCCTGTTGATTTTTGCAACCATAATTTAGAGTCTATATTAGAAATTGTTGTTTAAATATTTTGAATATCAGTAGACAGTTCTACAAATCACAGTAAAAGCAGACTGCTAAGGAAGACCAATAAATGGTTGGTAAATTGCACTTCTGTGTAAATGAAAACTTGAAGGACTACCTGTGGACATAACTTATGTGCTATCTTCTCCCAAAGGGTAATATTTTCACAGGTTCAGACAGATTATAGTCTTCTGGACAAGAGGCAATTTGAAGATATCAGACGTAAACGTCATAGAGTAGTACTGAAAAATCAAGATATGTAGAGAGACCATTTGGCCATCATTGTATATATTACCAACACATATACCTGTTAGATAAAATAGTAGGTTTTTGGTAATGGTTTATGACATTTTATAGGGTCACAAGTTGTTAGTGGATTATTAAGGTGACTTACTCTATACCAAATAGTTCAGTGCTTCATGCGAGACTCTTTGTAGTACCAGATTCAAATATGGTCAAGACATGAAGTGAGTGGATAAGAAAAGGGGACTTAAATCAGTTTTATTAAATTCTGCAACTGACTAGGTCATAGAATTAGAAACTTAATTCAAACTGGTTTTACTTTGTACAAAAGAAGAGCTTGTTATATTCCTTGATAAACCTGCAAATATGTCACTTTAAAATTTCAGTAAAGTCTCAACATGTTGCTCTTTCTGTCATGGGATCCTTGGGTGTCACCTTACCAGCTGAAAAACTTTGTGATCAGTGGTGCCTTTGCCTAAGCTTTGCTGGGGCCCACTGGCTTCATTCCACCCATTCGGCCTGGCATGCCATGGTCTGCTCAGGCTACTGGCACTGATCTCACGCCTGCCAAGAGTGAGTCAGGTGTGGAATAGCGAAGGGTGTATGAGTGAGCGAGCATGGTGTCCAGCTGCTGCACACAACCAGGCTTGCCAGCTGCGACAGCGCAGACAGCTCCAGGTGCTGGCATGGGCGCCGGGTACCTGGGAGGCTGTTGTTGGACCAGACGTACCACAAGTGGCTTCCAATGCTGGCACCAGGGAATGTGGTGGTGCCTGGAAGCTTGGAGAGGCCAGGTACTGAAGAGCCCCAAAGAAGGTGTCATAGCCCTAGCTTGGGGAGCTCCTAGGTCTGGGATCCCCAAAGAGCTGCAGCTCCTCTCTCCTTCTCTCTTCCCTCCTTCTCATTGCCTGCAACATGGCAAGCCAGGGGTGTGTTTCAGCCCCGTTTTTGTTACACTTATTTCAGACCCACCATTCATCAGGTCCCAAGTTCTTGTGGCAAGTCCAGGAAGAATGAGGTATGCCGACAACTGGAGAGTGAGTGAGGTGAAGAGGTGCTTTATTGAGCACCAGCACAGGTCTCAGGAGACCCGAAGTGGGTAGGTCCTCTTTGCAGGCAGGTTGTCAGGAAAGCGGGAACCTGGCTGAGTCCTGGGGTTTTTATGGGCTTCAAAGGGTAGGAAGTGCATGCTGATTGGTCCATGGGTGACCATAGGTGGGCCTGGAAAAAGCACCATGAGTTCTTACTCCATTCTGGGGAACTGACAGCCTGGTCCCCAGACTTCAGGCCTTTGGTGGCCTGAAGGTGGGGCTTCACTGGGAACTGCTCCTTTCTTCCCAGGAGCCTGTCTGCCTCCTGCTGCCATCAACCTACCATCCATGGCACCCAGGCTCTTCATGCTGAGGGGCACCTGCAGGCCCACACCGAGCTGGCCTCAGCCCTTCCTCTTAGCTTCTCTCCTGTGCTAGTGGGAATCCAAAGCCCAGAGGGGGCTGAGGTGGGAGGGGGCTGGTGTGTCAGCACCACACCAAGCATACACATACCCAGCCAGATCATGACAGTGCCCAGGTGTCCACAACTTTACTCTGAAATCGGAGTGGGTACTGGGAGTTGGGAGAAACCAGGCAGTGGGAGCAGGCACTTTCAAGCCTGCAGAGGCAAGGAGCTTCCTGGGTCCCCAAGAGCACAGGAATGCACAGGTCCATGGCCAGGGCTGGGTGGCTGCAGGTGCACCCAGAAGTGCAGGGCTTCTGCCCCACCAACTCAGAAGGGGGCGGGGCTCCTTCCTGTTCCTGGCTCCCACTGGCTCTGTAGATCCTGCAGCCCCGGCTGCGCCTCTCTCACTGCAGCCGGTGTCTTTGCAGCAGCTGCTCCAGATGGGCTGCTGCTGCCATTATTTCTATTTAATTTTTCAATTTTTGCTAGGTACTGATATATTAGAGGAAGTGAAACACAATCTTTCGATATGATTTGAATTATGTGTACAAGTAGAAATGTTTAGCTATTAAATTTTGTGTTTTTTCTACATGTAATATCATCTCTGATGGTCATCTTTCATTAAAACGAGAAGAAAACATTTCTAGTACGGATCTGTCATTTTTAGATCTTTATCAGAAGAGTTGGAAATGGGAATATCATCCTTACGTACAAAAAATGGCATATCTCTTTGTGTATGAACTCATTACTTCCTTACAATGCACTTACTTAAAAGTATACATAGGCCAGTGATTAATCACACCCTCTGTGTAAGATAGAGTTGCTTAGAGTGATTTTCCTTATATTCTCTCAAATATTTGTTACATTTTACATCTGTACATTCATTATATGCTAAATATAACTGGTATGTCCTGTGTTTAAATTTTTTAAATTAATTTTGTAAATTTGGTTAATATTATAATTGTTATTTTTTTCATGAGAAATATGCCATTATACTGGATCTAGTCTTGTAATCCATAATCCATAATTATGCTGTGTCTTTTCTTAACGTGTGCAAAATGAGTACATTATAGTTTCTTATATTACATTACTTTCCAGTTGAAAGAATAAGAAAGATATTTTATTTTATTTTTCTAAAACAGACAAATATACAAGAACGGAAGGCAATTTACCAACCGCTCTGCCCTGTTTTGGAGTAAGGAAAGGATAACATATGCAATTTTTAAAATTTATTTTCTAAACCCATTAGTTAATATATTGTTAGCTTCCATTAGAACAACTGCCACCCCTATTTATTTCTGATGACAATGCTTTATTGAGTTGGAAAGAAATGGATATTCCAATCAATATGAAGCAATAACTAATTAAAATAGTCTTTATGTCTTAATTGTAGAAGAAGCATGGATATGGAATAATCACTGAATATTTATTAAGTGTGTCCCTGGAAGGCATGCTAGAGGTTCTAAATTTTATTTTTTTAGCCTGGGCATGGTGAGACACACCTGTAATCCCAGCACTCTGAGAGGCTGAGGCAGATGGATAGCTTGAGCACAGGAGTTGGAGACCAGCCTGGGCAAGCATGGTGAAACCACATCTCCCCTAAAAATACAAAAAAAAAAAAATTAGCCGAGTGTGGTGGTGCATGCCTGTAGTCCCAGCTACTTGGGACACTGAGATGGGAGGATCAGCTGAGCCCAAGAAGTCTAGGTTACAGTGAGTTGTGATCATGCCACTGCACTCCAGCCTGAGTAATGGGAGTGAGACCCTGTTTAAAAAATAATAATAATAGTGTCATCCCCTCCTTTGAAGAAGTGTATGAGAGAAGCTGCCAATCTTCACTTTTGTTTAGTGCTTCCAGGCTGTCTTGTTCTAGAACAAATCCATATCACAACCCTTATTTGAAAACCTCATTGGTTCCTTTTATTTTCCTGGCAACATCCAAATTTCTAACCTCTTTTTAATCTTTACAATCTTATCTAAAGCCTTTTCTCTGGATTCAAATCCTGGTAACCCTATTATACATTCCTTTGCACCATGACCATTGGTCCACAACTATGTGAAAATATGTTCTTCTTCAACCTCTGGGTCTTTGTTCATTGTTTTCTTTACATGTAGATTATTTTGTGTCCTATTTTATCTACCTGGAAAATCACCAAGATTAAAGATCCAGTTCAAATTTTATCTTCAGTTTTCCCTGTGACTTTGTGATGCCTTCTCATGTTTTCCCAAGGTTTACTTGCTCTCTTTGTCTCTCTTCTCAGATTATATGACCTACTTTTAAAACATTCTGTATTTATATACTATTCTCCACATTTGAATTTGGGCTCCATGGAGTAAATATCTATGTTATATATATATATTTTATATCTAGGAGTCTAGTAAATTATCAGACACATGGAAGATTGTCAAAATAAATTTTAAATGTAATCATAGTTTATAGAACATGCTAAATGTTCTAAATAACTCATTGAAGAGAAACCAGTTGTGGAACTTGAAATAATTATACTAAATATCTAATTCATTAAGCATTTGTAAAACTTGAGTTTTCCCAGTCTTTCTGCAAAGTTTCAACACCTAGATATTCCTTGGTGCTATTTATTGATAAACACGCTTAAACATGCTATTAACTTCTCTTTGTGCTTGGGTAAACTTAGGTTCCAGTAATTAAATTCAGTGATTGCAACATTGTTCTTTATTAACTGTTAAAAACAATAAACGAAATGTGAATTTATCATTACAAAAGAAAAAAGCCTGAAAACTTAAAACTTTTAAGCATTTTTATTTAATCAAATAAAAATAATTTTAAATTAAATTTACATTGCTAGCACAAAATCAGTTGTGTGGATGTCTGAAAAATGTGTTTTTACTTGATATAACCATAATTATTCATTTAAACAAATTTTATCCTAATTACTAATGTTCTGGCTCTGGGCAATGCCTTGACCTTGATAAGGTCATTAAAAGATAAACTATAAAACTAGAAAAAGAAAAAACAGAAAGTCCCCATACCACAGACAAATCTCAAATCTGTGGACACCTCTTTGCAATCTCAAGTCTTGCTCAAAGGTATAATTATTCCTTTAAATACAGACCACTAGTCTTGCAAAAATATGTGAGTAATTCCATGATCCAATACAGTATAATCCAGCATGATAGGGCAGAGAAAGGCTGTTAGAGAGAGAGAGAGAGAGAGAAAAAAAAGGAGAACATATTGAATATATCAGATACATTAGCATTGGGTTATAAAAACCACTCAAGTTACCTACGTAAGAAATCCCTTGTTGCTAGCTCAAGTGCTTAGTTACCCAGTGGCCACAAACTCTGACTTGCTGTCTCAAACATACAAACTGCCTGCCTATGAATGCCAGCATTTGTTTATTGACCAGTATTGTGTGTGTCTAGACACCCTTCAGTTAGGCTCAAACCACTAAAATAAATGCAGCTAAATTGCACTTCACTATGCCTTGATCTAATGGTAACAAAACAACATATATGCTTTGGGATCTTAGACAAACTTTGTAAGACTGAGTTACTGGTGATGTGAAAACAAAATAAAACATTACCTTGAGATGCTGAGATGAAGTTTCTATACAAGATTGATAGATAGACTCTCTGATACAAAATAGTCAATAAATTCAAGCTATTATTATTTAAGTTAATTACCATTCAAGCTATTACTTAGATGATAAGCTTGCTATACTAACCAAAATTGCTGTTAGTAAAATCTAATAGGTAGATGAAGCTGGTTTTTTAATACCAATCCCCCAATATTTTCTTGATCCACATTCATTCAGATTTCAATTCATGCTGGAAGCATTTTTGTTTTTCAGCTACCTAGAGCTTCCACCTCAAAGACGAAACTCCACTCAAAGTCCTCTTCCCTGCTGGGTGTGGTGGCTCACGCCTGTAATCTCAGCACTTTGGGAGGCCGAGGCGGGTGGATCACCTGAGGTCCGTGGTTCGAGAGCAGCTTGGCCAACATGGTGAAACTCCGTCTCTACTAAAAATACAAAAATGAGCTGAGCATGGTGATGCACATCTGTAATCCCAACTACTTGGGAGGCTGAGGCAGGAGAATCGCTTGAACCCAGGAGGCAGAGGTTGCAGTGAGCAGAGATCATGCCATTGCACTCCAGCAAGGGCGACAGAGAGAGACTCCATCCTCCTCCCCCACAAAAAAGTCCTCTTCTCAGGACTTTGTCACCTTGTGTTCTAAACTTGATTATCTTCCGCATAATAAAAATAATTCTTGTGAAGTCTTTTAAACATTCATCTATAGTGAAAAACTTACTTATCTTACATAAATTGTTAGATGGTGTATATGCATTGTAAATTAGAACCTAATGGCGTTTAACACAATGCGGTGGAATTTTTTTTTTTTTTTGAGACAGAGTCTTGCTCTGTCTCCTAGGCTGGAGTTCAGTGGCACAATCTCGGCTCACTGCAACCTCCGCCTCCCAGGTTCAAGCGATTCTCCTGCCTCAGCCTCCTGAGTAGCTGGGACTACAGGTGCCCACCACCACACCCGGCTAATTTTTGTATTTTTAGTAGAGACAGGGTTTCACCATGTTGGCCAGGCTGGTCTTAAACTTCTGACCTTGTGATCTGCCTGCCTCAGCCTCCCAAAGTGCTGGGGTTACACACGCCTGGCCAATAAGTTGGAATAATAGATAAGATTTTAAAAGATATTCGTAGAATATCTTGCTTTAAAGTAAAACAAACAAGTTTTACTGTTTTTCAGTTAATACTAGTTAGCTTGCCTAACAAATGAAATACATTATAAATAAAGGAGTTAAGGACATTTAAAAACTTGCTTTTGATGATAATTACCACAGTTATTTGTATTAAAATTACAGATAAAGAAAATATTTTTTCATGTCAAATAATATCTAAAAATGCACCAGTCTTTATATTATGTAATGATTTTAAACCTTTAATAAATTTCTTATATGACAGTTCTCTTCCTTTCTGTATCAAGGCTTCTCTAAAATTAAATCAAGTTTTATTTCCTAATGCATTCAAATAGCATAGAAATTAATCACAGGTCCGTGTGTGTTTGTGTGTGTGTGTGTGTGTGTGTGTGTGTGTGTGTGTGTTTGTGTGTGTATGTTTAAAAAATATTTCTATGGATGTTTTTGTGTTCAAAATGCATTATTTTATGGTAATTTATATTTCTTTTTTCATTTCTCTGCCTTTTCATTTATTTCATGAAGTCTCAAAAATCTCATGTAGGGTATTCAATTTACAATCCAATGCCTTGCAGGAAATCAAATGAGAAATAAAGGTTCCTCTTGTTCTCTCACAGTTGGAATACAGATCGGCAAAATCATATTGGAAAAAAGCACCAGCAACTTCAAATTAGTGAGAATCATCTATGGTCATTCATAACATGCTTCCTTCATCTATTATCTTCTTTTTTAAAAAAATCACTAATTCAAGCTCAGGACAAGCATAGCCATCCATTGACCTGAATATATAACATTTGATTTGAAATTTTAGAACATTTCTTATTGTCTTCTTCTAGCTGGTTAGGAATCAGAGTTGTACACTAATTTTAGGTTGTAAAAATTGCAACAGAACTTTAAAGCAATCCATGCCTGCTGGGAGAAGTGGTGTATTTCATGCTTGGTGTCAGGTCCTAAAATAACTAGAAGTTTAAAAAAAAGAAAAGAAAAGAAAAAAAAAACCCTTCACTCTCTTTTTATGTTAGTCTGTAGTAATGTGAAATAAGTTAACCTAAAGCTGTTGCCTTCATCCTTTGGATAGTCACACATTTTTGGAAAAAGGACTTTCTATTTTATGTATCCATAGATAGAAACTGACAAGGAATATCTGAGACAAATAGTATACACATCCAGAAAGAATCTCACAGTTTCAAATTAAGAAGCAAAGAACATAGAAGGAGAAACCAAGAGTAGCTTCTGGTGCATAAGAAGACTTAGGGAAGTGGAATCTCTGCCCTTGACATTTTGTTTTCCTCTGGCTTTAGTAAAGAATGATCAGGCTCCAAAAGTTAGAGAACCACTATTTTTGGACTGATTTAATTTTATTAAGCCTCTATATTTGAGTCCCTTGTCAAAGGTAGAATCCATTTACCCTAATCTGTTCATTCTGCAGTGTGGGATAAGGAGGGGAGACTAATGTATTGCCTTGCTAAAGCCAGGTGTTATTCATTGTTAAGAAGGCAGGTTCTCGAACTAGATGGCTGCATTTAAATCTCAGCTCTACCATGTTCTAGATCTATGATCCTAGGCAGGATACTGACTGAGCCTCAGTTTCCTCCTCTCTAAAATGGAGATAATAATAGGCTCTGCTTCACAGGGTTATGACAAGAATTCCATGAGCTAACACACATAACGGTTTATGTTAGAAAAATCTTGGTACAGAAAAGGTATTCTATAAGGTTAGCTAATATTCATGTTGTGTTTTCTGATAGGTGCCACCAGGTAGGGACTGGGTGAATACTTCTAGTAGAAGAGTTAGGAACATCTAGTTAGGAAATAGGCAAAGGAATGGCAAGTGCTGTATTTCTATATAGATCATATCTGAAACATCTTATATCAATTGAAGGCTTTGTTACATGGGGAAGTTTGGGATGTGTTGGGTACTTCAGTGACTCTCCGTTGCATCATTTGGATGTAGGGTCCAACTTGAAAAAAGAGAAAATCCTGCATGAGAGCTATTTCTCTCTCCCTTTCTCTCTCTCTCTCTCTCTCTCTCCACACACACACACACACACACACAAACACACACACTCCAAAAACAGCCACACATAGCAAGTTTGTTTTGAATGTCAGAATGTTGGAGAGTGATGCCGAATGACTCATAAGGGTTATTCTTTTTGTAAATTGTGAGATTTTATGCCTGTACTTTCTTTTTTACCTCCTGCTGCTGGTAGTGCTTAATATGCCTGCTTTATTAATAGTGGCAGTGTGGAGTAAGCAGAAAGAAATCTATCTAGGAATTGAAATGATACATTAATTGATTTTCTTGAGCTTGCTTGCCTTCACAATGCCGAGTTGAACAAGTGTTCAGTGTGCACTCAACATTAACCCCGGCTGATGCAGTTGACGACTTTCCATGGACTGTGCTCTCTTCTCTTTGCATTGCTAACACATTAAAATCGGATAAATAAACTATTCTTTTGGAAAAATAGAATAAAAATTAGCACAAAGCATTTGTAATGAAGAGTGAATGCCTATTGAATCCGCTGAAAATAATCTGCTCCCCTGCAATCATGTTGGAGATCTTTTGCAAGGGCTCTGCCAGTCTTCTTCTCTATAGTTCCTTTTACTTGATCATCTTTTTTTTTTCAAGGTAGAAATTAACAAATGTCAACTTCACCGATTAGTCAGGATTTGCTGAGGTTGATAATGAGAGGAAATGTCGTGTAATGGTAGGAGAATGGGCTGAGTCAGACCCCATCTCTCTCTGACATCAAATTTCAATGCTGCTGGGCTGGCCAAGAGCTCTGGCTCTGTGAAGTTCACCTTCCTCCTCTAGATGGTGGTGATATCACCACCACATGCCAAATTAAGTTGAGAGCAATGGTAAAATAAGATCCCAGATAGGAAAATGTCGTGTCATATGTAAAGTATTATTTGAAATATATTTTTACCTAGATATTTAACCTTTTCCTATTTCTTTATTATTCAAGTATCAGCTGGTTTATAGCTTTCGTGAGAAGATAAAGCATGCAATCATTCTGAAGAAGTCTGATGAGCCCTAGATAAGAAAGAGAGAAAGAGAAAGAGAAAGAGAGATCGAGAGAAGAGAAAGAGAGAGATCGAGAGAAGAGAGAGAGAGATTGAGATGAGAGAGAGAGAGAGAGAGAAGGAAATGCCACAAAGAATTGGCAGGATTCCTTCCCTAACCTCGAGACTGACTGTGGCTCTGGATGACTTACAGGGCAGTAACAAACTGTGTACCTCCTGCGAGTCACATTGCTTTCTCAATCAAAGACACTTGTCTGTTAGTTATCTTTGTTTAGGGGTCTGGAGAGATTAGCATCCTGCTAAGGTGCACACTGTCCAGTAAACCCTGACGACTTGCTTTTTGAAACCTCCAGAGTTTTTACAAAGTGGACTGACTATTTGATCTTTTTTTGTCAGATGTACTTTGTTAACAGAAAAATATTCATTTCTGGAGTATCGGACTTCCTATACAGTTTTATAATGGCTGTTACGGAGCCCATTCAGAGACTTTCACATTTACTTTCATATAAAAAAAAAATCAGACCTTAGCACTAATGAAAAGGCCAAGAAATAAACTAAATTGCTTAGGAAACAGATATGTCCTTATATAAAAATACTGAATTACAGCCAGGTGCAGTGGCTCATACCTGTAATCCCAGCACTTTGGGGGGCCGAGACAGGTGGATCAGCTGAGGTCGGGAGTTCGAGACCAGCCTGACCAAGATGGTGAAACCCCATCTCTACTAAAAATACAAAAAATTAGCCAGGCATCGTGGTGCGTGCCTGTAATCCCAGCTACTCAGGAGGCTGAGGCAGGAGAATGGCTTGAACCTGGGAGGCGGAGGTTGCAGTGAGCCTAGATCACACCATTGCACTCCAACCTGGGTAACAGAGTTAGATTTTGTCTCAAAAAAAAGAAAGAAAGAAAAAGAAAAAAACTGAATTACAGAAAGATCTTTCACTGTAGGAGGTGAATCAAGATGAGCACTTTGTTTTTTTTTTCTTTTTTAAAAGGACAAAAACTCTGAACACATCTGTGGCAATTATAGCAGACACTATCTTCACATCAAAGACCACTTACAGGCCTAGAGAAGTAAATGCCTCTGAAATGACTTGAACAAGTAGAACTTCATTTTATCTAATTGAATCGCTTGAAAACCCAGATTGTTTTCAAGGAAAGGTGTCAGTGTGTGTATACCAGTGCATGTGTACAAAAGAATATCTCTCAACCAACAGGAGCTTGTGGAAAGTGTAAAATTTGCTCAGCACTAAATTAAATGTTTGTAAGTATTTTTTTCCTTAAGGAACCCAGAAAAAAGAATGAAATTTTTAAAATGCTAACTGCTGATCTAGGTCATAATATGTTTACATATAAAAAGTTTTCTAGGTAATCTATGAGGATTGTAAAAAGAAGAGACTGAGGAGTAAGAAGTTGATACCAATTATGGCACTCAATTTTGAAGATTGTGAAACCCGAGCTATGTCCTAATATTTGCATAGGTGTAGGGATAAATTACCAATTTTAAAATAACATTTTTATCTTAAATCATGTTTTGTAGTAACAACAAAATATGATTTTCATAAATAAAGTTTGAAATGGTGTGTCCCCATTGTCTCCAAACAAGTTCTGATCAACTTAATCTGTGGGATTTAATAGAAAATAGAGGGAAAGAAAAATACTAAAAAGGCAGCAAGTAATAATAGGGACAGCTTTTGATTCTATAAAATCTTAATTTAAATTTAGCAATTTAGAATATATGTAGCCGTGAAGAGGATACTGGAAACCTATGAGCCTGACTCCTTCATTCATAAGATGAAATTAGCAATAATTGCCTCATGTGGCTTTTTTTCCTTTGCTTGCTTGCTTTCTTTTTTTTCTTTCTTTCTTTCTTCCTTTCTTTCTTTCTTTCTTTCTTTCTTTCTTTCTTTCTTTCTTTCCTTCCTTCCTTCCTTCCTTCCTTCCTTCCTTCCTTCCTTCCTTCCTTCCTTCCTTTTTCTTTCTCTTTCTCTCTTTCTTTCTTTCTGTTGTTTTTTTTTTGATGGAGTTTTGCTCCAGCCTTGTTGACCAGGCTGGAGCACAATGGCGCCGTCTCGGCCCCCCGCAACCTCCACCTCCCAGGTTCAAGGAATTCTCCTGCCATAGCCTCCCGAGTAGCCACCACACACAGCTAATTTTGTATTTTATTATTATTATTATTATTTTAGTGGAGACGGGGTTTCTCCATTTAGTCAGGTTGGTCTCAAACTCCCAACCTCAGGTCATCCGCCCACCTCGGCCTCCCAAAGTGCAGGGATGAGGCGTGAGCCACCATGGCTGGCCTCATGTGGCTTTGAAGGGCACAAAACATTCCATATACTTTCAAATAGTATATAGCAATGACAGATATGCATCTCACAGTAAAATTCCTTTTAAAAGGGAGATAAATGGAACGTAATTTATCTATTTGTGTTTATGGCAGAGTTTAAAATAAAGCTTCAAATCTGAAGAATGAGCTCTTTACCTTGATGAATTTCATCTCAGAATTTCCTTTAGCCTTCATGAGAGTATTTCTGATCAAGAAATTTATTGGTTTTGCCATGGAACTCTCCATCCATGATATCACTCAGAATTTTTCAGATATACCTCACTCAGTATGTGCTTTTACTTTTTATGATGGCTCTTGATCCAGCTGTACATGATGCTAATGATTTCATCATGATCGTGTGCACTCTATCTTCATGATGCTAATGAATGCATTTTATGGTCTACACTCTATCTTCCTATCTCTTTCTTGTCCTCTTGTTCTCAGGACATTCCTCCTTTTATTTTTCAATTTCAGGAGAAGTGCATTGGAAAGCCCAGTAAACAATTCTTTTCACATTTATGGCATAAAAAGTACACACATACACACACACACACACACACATCTCTTACAAATTTATTATTATACATAATTCTGCATTTACTTTTGCTATTATTCAAAGTAGCATTTTTCAAAGAGAAATTAATAATGTACTTGAGGAAAAATAAAGAGAATTAATTTTAACTTCACTCCTTAGAAAATACCACCATTTACTTATTTTTTTTCTGGTCTAATACTACTTTTGCACCAAATATACTGTAGTAAATTGTTCATTTAGACTATTAAATTGTAAAATTCGGTCCATTACTATAAATAATATTTGTACCTCGCTTTAGCATAACAATTGTTCTACGTCATGAAATATGTCATTAGAACATTTTTTGGAGATTGCATTATCTACCACAGTAAAGATTTTCCAAAACAAATTTGGCTTTGAGTTTAGCTTTAACTACAATTCGTAGTTTCTATTCTTTTCATTATATTCTACGAATTTTCTAAATGGTGGTTTTGGACTTCCTTTTTGAGATATGAGTTATTAAAGAGATTACTTCTTTTTATATTTCTAATATTTCACAAAAAATCAATTTATGGCTTTTGTTGCATTGCAGTCAGATGATTTGACCTGTATATTTACCAATTTGAATTTCTTATTCACGTCATTATATAGCAATAATAATAATTTTCTGAATAAATGAGCATGTGAAAATAAGTAGTATCCTTAAACAACTAGAAAGTATTAAGGTAGATGTTTACACAAGCGTGATTGGAAGAAGAGTATTAGAGGCACAGCACTTATAAGAAAGTATTAAGGTAGATGTTTACACAAGCGTGATTGGAAGAAGAGTATTAGAGGCACAGCACTTATAAGAAAGTATTAAGGTAGATGTTTACACAAGCGTGATTGGAAGAAGAGTATTAGAGGCACAGCACTTATAAGAAAGTATTAAGGTAGATGTTTACACAAGCGTGATTGGAAGAAGAGTATTAGAGGCACAGCACTTATAAGAAAGTATTAAGGTAGGTGTTTACACAAGCGTGATTGGAAGAAGAGTATTAGAGGCACAGCACTTATAAGAAAGTATTAAGGTAGATGTTTACACAAGCGTGATTGGAAGAAGAGTATTAGAGGCACAGCACTTATAAGAAAGTATTAAGGTAGATGTTTACACAAGCGTGATTGGAAGAAGAGTATTTATTAGAGGCACAGCACTTATAAGAAAGTATTAAGGTAGATGTTTACACAAGCGTGATTGGAAGAAGAGTATTAGAGGCACAGCACTTATAAGAAAGTATTAAGGTAGATGTTTACACAAGCGTGATTGGAAGAAGAGTATTTATTAGAGGCACAGCACTTATAAGAAAGTATTAAGGTAGATGTTTACACAAGCGTGATTGGAAGAAGAGTATTAGAGGCACAGCACTTATAAGAAAGTATTAAGGTAGATGTTTACACAAGCGTGATTGGAAGAAGAGTATTAGAGGCACAGCACTTATAAGACAACTAAGAATACACGCTTTGGCATTGACTCCGTTAATGAACTCACACGGTTTATGAATCTTTCACATCTGTAAGCACAATTTCCTGAGCACATTTTCTCCCTGAGAAAAGACTCTATTGCTTTCATTAAATTTTCCAATTTTTCTGCATCAGAAACGTCAGTATTAATCACTAGGGAAATAGAATAATTAATTTTTTATTTGTGTAATGAAACCTTAAACAAAATTATGAGAAAAGAGATAAGGTATAGAATGAAATAATATAATTATTTTATTAAATAGAAAAAGTAGACCTACAGACAAATTAATCAGTGATAAAATGTCATATATCTTAAATAAAAATAGGCATAGGATGTAAACAGGCAATCTGAGGGAAAAAAGAAATATAAATTGGCAATATATAAAGAAGTGCCTAAATTCACACATAAATGAAAAGCATGTGGAGTATGTACTAATTACACCAAAAACTAATTACCTTCTTTGTTTTGCCAGATTACTAACTATTTGTAAGTCTAGTATTGGTAAGGAAATAGGACAATGGGAATTTTTATGTATTAGTGAGGGAACATGTCAATCTTTGTAGAAGACAATATAGAAATATAAAACACTTTAAAATATGCATATTATTTAATCTAAAAAGTGTATCTGAGTAATTCACTGAAAGCAATAATAGACCTTTACATGTGCCTTATCTGTGGAAGAAATTCTATAGAGGAAACAAATTTTATTTGAGATCACTATATATTACTTAAATAAAATACTATGTGCTTATTTAAAATAGATGACAAATTTGTAAAAAGTATTTTAGCCATGGTTTGTTATGATAGTAACGTGATATCTAGCAATATAAAATGAGTTATAAAAATCATGCAGGCTATCTATCTGTACAAGGTTGAAAGTTTGAAGTGTTTTTCCCAAAAGGAAAAATATGCCCCTAAACTTAAAATTTAAGTTTATCATGAGCAATAAATTGGTTGCATTTGAATGAAATGAGCTGCAAAAACAGTACCACCTGTGCTTTTTTATAGGTGTGAATTGGAGTTGCTACAGCTGCAAAACACACTTGATATATTAGTCAAAAAACAATTTTCTCATCTTTAACATGTTTTGGAGAAAAACATTTCCCCTCAACATACATTTTCTATCCTGGTCACAAGTTTTTCTTGATATCTTTGTCTGATTTTCAAAAAGTCAGTTGTCTACAATATACTCACTTCCCTCTTTCTCCCACTTTAAACTTGCTTCACAAAGTGGAGTTTGGATATGTGGATATCTTCTAGATGAGCAACATTTTATATTATCATGCTGTGATGCTGCCTGGCAGTCAAAGTTGTGAAAATATTAAATATATTCATATTACGAAGGCATGGGTCATTTGAACATTTCATCATATTTACCCTTTATTATTTGTAATGAGCACAATATGAAAGAATCACTGATCCCACACCCAACATAATTGAATCAAAGGTAATCACTGCTGCATCTGCTGCAAACAACCAATTTTTATCCTCAATCAAAACATATTGGATTTAAAGCATTCAAATATAGGTTGATCATAAAGTACAAAGAAGAAATCTAAAAATCAATGAAAGATTTATAATTTTCTTTTAACAATTTGGTACCAGAGTTCCTATAACACTTATTTGAATTTTGACCAATCTATTTTCTTGATTTAATTTATACAAGTTTTGGCCTTTAATCTATTATATTGATTCTATTCCAACCTTACTCTTGACATTCCTGTAACCACCTCTATAGAAGTTTCCACTGAAATAGGTTTCTGTGGCTATTTTGTATACAATAAGTAATCTGAGAATTGGCAGTTGGGCTTAGTCAGAAAGCCGTATAAATGTCTAAGTCAACAAAGGAAAAAAAATTGGACTACTAAAAAAACCACCTATATAAATAGTGACAGCCCCAGACAGATACCTCAAAATCTACTGAATGTCTTTTGTTTTTCTCTATCAGCCATTATCCTCCTCTTTTGCGCTTTCTCTCTCTCATCTGCCCGTCCTCATTTCTTTTCTTTGTGTGGGACTATCCCTCCACACATGTTAACTTTTAAAGTAATTTTCTTTTGATTTCTTTTTTCTGAAAATAGAGAAAAGCACATAAATTTTTTTAATCTCATGATTGAATTTTTCTTTACCTCTGACCCAGAAATAACAAAAACTCATATTTCTATTTTAGTGTAATAACCAATATGGGACTATATTAAAACAAGAACAGAGCTCACATCCACCTGGCTCACATTCTAAGTAAGTAAAGTGACAAAGAACACTTGCTAAATTGCCAGGATTAATTGAGCAAATGGTTATTCGTAAGAATGATGTACAAGCGGGCTTGGCTTGACTGTTGCAGAGCTTAGAATTCCACCTGTCAAAGAAAATGGAGAAAATGCACAATAGAAGGATTTTTCATTTCTTTATTAGTGTTACATACACTGGTGCCAATGAAGCTGTCAGGCAGATGTTTTGGCTTAAATACCCCTGGCAGTAACTTTATTGAAAATCAACACAAATCATGGTCAACTATCACTTCTTACTCCCCAAAGAAACAATTAAGTCAATGTGACAGCTCAGAAGGCCTCATGAGGCAAAAACTAAAGCTCAAGGTCTGTGAGTGGAAGGTGTTCTGTGTCACAGTTGTCAAGCTGCAACTGGGTCAATGGTCCTTTCTTTATTTGACTTTACTTGTGCACCAGCCCCACTCATTTCTAGAAACGGGGAAAAAAAAGGCTAATAGAGCTATCAGGTGAGCACTGTGCATAAAATCAATCCCATTAGCCTGAAGGAAAAGCAAAACTCTTGTGCCTGAGGGATGTTAATTTGTGTGTATGTCTTTGATTTCACATGGTTTCTTATTATAAAAATGAGCTTATTTATCCTATAACTGCCTCCTTATGATTTTCTTGATAAACATTTGTTTTAAATATTAGAAAAATAGTTAAGAATGCATAATGATTATTCATCATTTCAACACTATATTGTAACATTTAGCCATTTACAAATTGCTTTTATATTCAGTATCCTCCTTGATTACTTGGACAACCCAGGAAGATGGGCAGGGAAGATAATGTTTATATGTATAATAATGTCCCCTAAAGTGCAGAAAAAAGTAGCCTGAGATAGGAATAAATTTTATATTTTCTGACTCTAGTTCCTTGATCTTCAGTCTACTCTAGGTGGCTTCCAGGTTTAATTTTTGTATGTATTTATTTAGCATTTTAATTTAGAAATAATAATAGATCCTTATATCACAATTGGTTTAATAACAAGTGATATCAGATTGCTGTGAGCAAAAGATGATTAATTCAGCTTAGAATTATATATACCTGATATTGACTTGTTTAATTCATTCATTTATTCCTTCCTTTATTTCATTCATCAGCCATATAGCTTACCCACCAACTTTACCTTGAACAGTACTGGAATGGTTAGGAAATGAAACCTGTACCTGGTTTCACACTTTAGCACTGACAATTACCATTGTTTGATCTTGAGCAGGTGTTGACCTGCTAGATATATGCTTCTTTAATGTAGAATGCATGCAGTAGCCCCTACAACATTGAATTTTTGAGAAGGTCAATTGATATAATAATATAGGATTACTACTGGGCACCTGCTACATTCTTGGTATAGACAAAGCCCTGCTCTTATAGAATCCCCTTCATTTTAGGGAGGACTATAATGATGAAAAAAAAAAGAACACACACAGTTGAATCTGATTCATGGTAGTTATGTTCTATAAGTGTCCATGAACACTGAATTAGCACATCCTATCCCAATGGTCCCAGTGTAAATACAGGGTACGTTCCTGTGAGCCTCTGGTAACAACATTTTTGTCTATCAATCAGTATATAATTTCTTTGCATGTGTTTCTGTTTAAAGACATTTTCTTTATTATATGTTGTTGATTCATTAACTTTGAACTTACAGCCTGTTGGCGCTATAACTTATTTCTGAAGGAAGATCATCTAACACACATATTTTCTCTGTCAGGTACATTGCCGTCTTCTCTCACTGAGCAACACTAGACCCCACTTCAGCACTACACTTACGGGCCATTTCAAATAACAAAATCATCAACAAAAAGCACAAAAATGTAAAAAGATGGTATACAATAGACTGCGAAGAGGACACTTGTGTAAATATGAGAGCTGAAATAAGAAGACAGAGAGTTGCCTTCCTAGACTCTCAGCTGGTGCCCCGAAGGTGATGCAAATTTTTCACAGCTCTGTGCAGGCTTATGAATGACCATAAAAGCACCACAAGGATTAGATCTGGGGTTACAAGTGCACTTCAGTGAGTAGGCAAAGTTGTAAATATAGAATTTACACATAATTAGATAAACTGTATACGTGTGTACATCTGTAAAACATACCTGGTGGCAAAAAGCATCATTGAGAAAAATAAATCAGGATAAAGGAGCTAGAGAATTCTGCTGCTGATGATGGTGAATGTGTGTTATATATCTAAAGTAGTCAGCACAGATCACTGTAATAAACTGGCATTTAAACAAAGAACTCCAAAAAGTTAGAGAAGGTATCAAATGAATTTCCAGGCAAAGAACATCAAGGGCAAATGATCTGAGACAATATCATAATGGGTTTGTTTGAGGATCCGCAAGGAGACCACGTGGCTAAAGTGGAAGAGATGGGGTCACAGATGTTGCAAGAGGGCAGACCATGTGAGGCATTAAGAAGGTAATGGCCAACCAGTCAAGAGGGGAAGGGTGTGAGAAGATGAGTGACATAATCAATAAGTCATCTGGGCTTTGTGAAGAATAGATGGAAGGGTGCTAAGGATTAAGGTGTACATTTAGGAGGCTATTGTGATTCCAGAGTTTATTATAATAGTTTGGCTGAGAGATGATATTTTGAGCCAGGATGGTTAGTAGTCAATCTTGGAGTTTATTTGGAAAATAGAGTTAATAGGATTTGCTGATGATGTATAAGGTATAGGAATAAATGAGTCTACAGTAACTGTATGATGACTGAGCAGCAAGAAGAATAGAATCGCTTTCAATGAAGAGGGGCTGTATACAGAGTAACTAAAGGGGAAAGAACAATCAAGAATCTGGTTTTGTGTATGTCAAGTTTTTAGATGCACACTTGAAATGCAAGTGGAAATGTCAAGGCTGTAGAAGTCATTGCATTTGGAGTTCAGGGAAAAGGCCTGAACTAGATATAGATATATAGACATCAGAAGTCAGCAACATATGGAGGATGTTTAAAACCAAGACACTAGAGAGAATCACCAAGCAAGAAACACTGAGAGAGAAGAGGTCCTAATAGTGAGTCCTGCAAATTAAATTACTAGATGACTTGTGGTCTTAAGTCTTTATACTTACTTTATTGGTACTAATTGAGTCCCACAAAATTTCCTGTGGTTTTTGAAAAAACTGGCATGCTTCTGCTGTATCCTAATCCATATAATCTAAATGGAAACGCAAAGTTGTCCATTTAAAAAATGTTGGGTTCTGTTTTAGAAACTGCAGAGAGTAGTTTTGCATTCTCTCACTACAAAAGCAAAATCTAAAGACAAACATTATAATGAAAAACTCAGATGAAGTGTTAATTCTGATTGGAATTCACCCTGTGGTACCAGGGTGCATTTTTATGGGCTGTCTCAACAATCAAAGGTTGTGATTGTACCTAAACCTTCTCATAGCACCTGATGTAACATCCCTTGGACCTAACGCTTACTCAACTCATTCACCTTTCTGCTCAGTGTTTCTTCATTGTAGCAAATGAATGCCTTCTTGTAGTTTAGTATTTTAGTTGTTCTAAAAATACACTCTTATGTCTTCCTTTTCAAAAGGATTTCATGCTTTCAAACACTTGCTTTGTGTTATTTGGTCTCTGTTTTATGTAATTTTCAACATATTTGGCATCAACTTGGTGTGCCTTCCAAAATTCTTACGTCCATCCATCTGCCTGTCCATATGCCAACAACTAGGATATATGGCTCTTAATCCTTAGCTCTTAAGGGAAAAGCTGGACTATTTGGAATGAAATATTCTACCTTGTCATATGATATGTAATCCTGAATGATAGGCAAAGCTTATTTGCCTAGTATTATGCATTTGTGAAGTGGTTTTCCCTACAGCCCAAATATATGCCCCTGCTTTTCGGTATCAGTCCTAAGAAACTATGGCTTATAGAGCTAATACAAATCCTGAGTGACTTTCACTTCTTATCCTCTCTGACCCAACCATGCCTTTCAAAGTAGTTTATAATATTACCTTTCCAGAAATATAAATTCACGGTGATTAACTGCACTTTTATAAATAAAAAGTCTTTGTTTAAATTACCTACCATATTAAACTAATCATCACTTAAAAATGGAGACAATTATATCTGCCTTATCTGCCCTTAAGATTTGTGTAAAAATGTCATCAAGAGCATAAAGTACTATAGAAAAAGAAGGTTTCCCTTGAATATGTATAAATTATAATACCAAGCATAATTATAGCAATATATGTATTCATATATATGTTTTAAATATATATGCTATACAGATATAAAAAAATTCAATCATCTTCCTTTCCAGAGTGAGATTGATATCTTTAGTTTGCCGCAATTCATCATCTCGCTTTCTTAAAATCTTTTTATGTATTCATCAAAATTAGGGCCTTTATTCTGGAATCAGATGGAAATGAAATAACGTCTTTGGCTTTCTCATTTGCATAATTGCAAAATTTTGATTTATGTGTTAACCTGGCACTAATTCCCATCTATTTCTTGGCAGTGTCTTCACTGTTAGCAGCAAGCTTATTTTTTCAGTACATTAGCTCTCTATTACTAAATTTCAGTTTGAATTCTTTGTAGGATTTTTTTCCTGCCCCCTGACACATTCTCTCTTTCTCCATCAAATGGGCTTCTGTTTTAGTAGTTTATTAGTGGCCTTCTGTGAAATAAAGACGCTTCTGTGTGGGCTGCGGTTGCCCACTGCCCCTGCTTTCAGAGGCAAACCCTTGCTGCGTCCTTTGACCAGGCATACTCTGCAGTTATTAGAGATCACCACTGCAGTCTGACTACTTTCCCCAAATGTAAATGCTTAGGCAGAAGTAAGCTAACCTCTTTCCCTCTTGCATTCATTTCCTCAATGTCTTCTATCCTTCCTTTAAAGAAACTAGCTGAAGTTGGATATTACAGGACAGTTTCCGTGCTCCTTGACTGAGGCTCCGTCTGCACCAATGGGGCATCGTTCAGCCACACCTAAGGGAAGAGCTGGATTCGTTTTCAATTTCAGTACAGATGTAGCAAAAATGGACATCATATTAGGTTATTCTGAGACGTTACGGTCTCAGAATGGGGCCATTTAGCAGATGTTTTCTGTCATGTCCACAGTGACTGAGGGTTGAGCTCTTCTGCTGCTCAGATATGAGAAAGGGAAAAGGATCCATTTGGAACTTAGGGATATGGCCTGTGTAGGGGTAGACTTCACATCATGAGAGTTTGGCCGGGACACTGGCACCAGGAGGAGAGCAGGGAGAGAGCCAGGGTAGGATGTGATGCCCTCTAGACTCCTCCAATCAGAATGTTTGTCCCCAAAGCTGGAGTAAGAGCACTGGCATGGCCCCAGAGCACTCTGCACCAAGGCCTGTGCTGGCATTCACCGTGCTGCATGGGGACTGCCCCTCGACATGTCTGTCTGCTCCATTAGCTTCAAAGCACAATGGGGACTTGATGCCCAGGTACTTCAATATTTGAAGATTTCCAGTACTTGAAGAATAAATAGGAGAATACTTCAAAAACACTTGAAGCATACCTTGAATTTACAGCATGCTATAACACAATGATCATTTTGCCCATTCTTGTCTTCTTGTAGACAAGAAATGTGCATGATGTTCTATAAAATTCTCAATAAATAATGGTTCTTAGTTCATATGCTTCCCCAGACATAACATAGTGCTGTGCTTATATTGAAAATTAAATACTTGTCACATGAGAACACAAATGGAAGAATGAAAAAAAATTATCAGTGATACCTAAACATATAAATAATTGATGTGGTTTTGACGAAGATGTCATTCTCCGCTATTTTCCTAGCCTTTAGTTTCTATTCTTTTAAGAAAAAGTAATGGGAGGCTATAAAACAAATACCACATCATCATCACTGGCAGGATATTCCATGATGGATATTTGTAACACTATGGAAACTTTGGAGAAAAAAATCTAATGAAATAAAAAATATAAAAATAAATAAACAGAAATCCATGTGGCATGACTTTTTTACCCCTTAGCTGACATAGAGAACTATATAAGTATCTCTTTTTGTAACTCAAAAGTAAATAGTACTGGGGGAAAAAAGACAAATCAATAAATAACCTTTGATATTTTTTTAAAAAATATTTTTTTCCTTGTTGATACTCATTGTTTTTTTTAGCACACAAAAATGTGTTTCTTCTCTAAAGGTCTTGTCATTTTCCCTACCATCCAAACTTAAGATCACTCTGTCACATATTTCACATATTTTTCTTAAAAATGTATGATTTTTAAAACAAAATGTAATTTTAAATTGTGTCCAAAGTCACTGTTACATTACGCGTGAACTCAATCCCACTCTAACTAATAAACTGCTGTGCTTGGGCCTATTTTTATGTTAACATGTATTATTCTTAGCATATGCTTAAATGATTACCCCCACTATCTTGATGGTTAATAATGCAAGTGCTCAAGTGCATATACACATGTGCACTCATAAATGTGTAAGTGAATATGTGTACTATTGGGCCATCTGAAGTGGAATTTCATCCAAGCATCCAGACTATTAAAAAAGTGACTAGATGGCTTTAGTCATCCCTGATAGTCACTGGTGAATAAGAATCCAGAGGAGCAACTGCATGGCTTTTGTCCTTTCTGAGTCCTACATGACAGAGATGTCATGTGTAGAACTGTCCATGGATGGGGCTGAGTCTTGCTGTCACTCATCAGGGTGGTCATTCCAAACTGATAATCCATGAGTGAATAAAGGAACACTGTGCTGATCACCAGGCCCAAGTGGGAGGGGGGAAAACAAAGAGTCAGAGCTGTGGATGAGACACATCTTTTAACCACACGTATTCAACTCCTTCTCCCTAACCAAAATAATCAAAATGATTACAACAACAACAACAAAACAGCCTGTTTTATTAAACAAAAAGTTAGCATGTGAAATTCAGTTATTTGATTTCAGTAACAATACTGAGTTTATCAAACAGAAAACAAAGTTGCCATAGTTTGGGGCCAGGTGCGGTGGCTCATGTTTGCAATCCCAGCAATTGGGAGGCTAAGGCAGGCGGATCACTTGAGGTCAGGAGTTCGAGACCAGCCTGGCCAACATGGTGAAACCCCGTCTCTACTTAAAATACAAAAACTAGCTGGGTGTGTTGGCGGGCACCTGTAGTCCCAGCTACTTGGGACGCTGAGGCAGGACAATCAATTTAACCCAGGAGGTGGAGGTTGCAGTAAGCTGAGTTCATGCCACTGCATTTCAGCCTTGGCAACAGTCTCACTCTGTGTCAAAAAAAAAAAAAAAAGTTGCCATAGCTTGAAATTTTTTATCATAGCACCAAATATTTTATTGGAGACAGATTCTTTCAGAAACAAAGAATTGGAATTTTATTGGGTTGGCATCTTACATACCTGAACTTGTCAATTTTTAACAAGGAAAAACAGTGTATAAGAAATATCATTTAAATGTTAATAATATAAAATAAAGAGATGTCTCAAAAATGAACTAGTAGATGGATGAAATTGTTTATTAAGTGACTCTAGTGAACTGCATCAGCTACCTTCACTTCCTTGAATTAAGGCATCTCTCTCAGAACATCAACCTCACATTTGAGCCTGTAAAACTTGAAAAACTTTCACTCAGCTGCCAGATATTCTCATTATTTTATTTTTCTTGCTTAGTGGTAAGTAACCAAGATCGATTCAATTCGGACTCCCCTGAAGTAATTAATCTGGGGTCTTTTAGAAATCAGAATTCTGCAGAAACAGAGTTCTTTTCACCTCCATTCAATTAAATTCACAAGCCTTTACTGTCCCCATATGCCCCTTTCTGATAAGCTTTGTTCAGAATTGAAACTCTGCCGAGAACCGATCTGAATTTAATTCTATTGTTTCTAAGAAATGTATCCCATAGTTAAAGACTTGTTGTTTCTCTCTAAAACAAAGATTTTCTCCTTACATAAAAGGAGTCATGGCTGCTTAGGGCCAGAGTTAGACAAATATTATGCTCTATGAATGGATTATAATCGCTAAGCAAAACAGAAGTGCAAAGGAAAAACAGTCCATATTGCATTTGAGAAGCCTGCTGCTTTTATCATTACCTAGGTGCCAGCTCCCTGTATGTGTTTTTCTGTAATAGGAATCTAATCAGTGAAGAGGCCAGGAACACAATATCCATGAAAACCAAAGAAATGTTGCTCAAACCAATAAATAAATCCAAACAGAAACCGTAACTTTGCAAGCATTGTATTCTGAAAGAAAATGCTTTCTGGGACCACTGATAGGTAAAACCTTTGGCAGAAACATACGTTTTTCTTACTTATATAATTATTTGTTTGAATCAAGTTTAAGTGGGTAGGAGAATCTTAGATTCCTCTCTGTATTATAAAATTGCTGGAAATTTTCCTTGACCCCCACCCCTCCCCGCACCATTTTTACAAGGGAGAATAACAACCGTAGAGCAACCCCTTATGGGTTAAAGAAGATCTCTTCTGATGTTTGCTTTTACATACAAATGTCCTTGGGAGAGGGACTAGAACACGTTATTAACAGCTGTGATGTTACAAATTCACTTTTCTCCCTATAGGAAAAATGAACAACAGTGGGGAAATGTGTCAAATTAAAACTCCATACATATAATCAACTTTCATTTCACACGATCTTCTCAGATACATATTATGTTCATTTTGTGAACGAATGAAATTTCAGTTCACATGGTTAACTAATGAGCTAAAGGAAATATTTCATTCATTCATAAGTCATGTATTTGCTGAACACTTACTATTTTTTCAGTCACTATTTTAATAGATAGATACTATATACTATATTAATACCAGACATCAATCCTAAAGCTCGTGAAGATTGTATGTTACCAGAGGCAGAAAGACCATTTAAAAAACTATATTACAGTGTGGGACTTCAATGAAAAAATAAGGATTTGAGTCTCTGAGACTATGAAAATGATGTATTCCATAATTTTTGTTCTCCAACATGCTTTATCTATAGGTAAAGAATAATCAGATTCAATTTGACCCTAAAATATTAATGATTTTATGTATTATATGTCTTTATGTTATTTGTTTATCGGAACAGAATATTTTAAAAGAGCTGTGTTTTCAATCATTAGTTTACATAACACACACCTGGTTAGCTTGTTAAACAATGCTGATTTTTATCGCCCAACCCGAAGGTTCTGGTTTTGTCATCCTTTGTAGAGGATTGTTTTATTAAGTGTCTCATATGATTCTGATGCAGAGGATTCATTGGCTACATTTTGAGAGGCAATCCTATCAAGGAATGGATAGTTAATATTAGTTATCCAACATGATATCAGACCTCACCACGAGAGTTATGAACTTGGATGGAGCTGCTTGTTCCATCCAAGTGAATCTGTAGCCCTTGAAACGTGCACAGCCCAAATTAAGATGGGCTGAACATGTGAAAAATGCACTGGATTTTGAAGACTTAGTTTGAAAAAAAAAGAAATAGCTCATGAATAATTTTATATCAATTACATGCTGAAAAAACATGTTAGAGATATTAGATTAAATTATATATATAAATTTCTTTTACTTTTTTACATTTTTAATGTGACTATTAAACAATGTAAAATTATATATGTGATTCGCATTATCTTTCTATTAGACAGTACTGTCTTAAACCAAATGTGCATCCTTATTTATTTATTTACAAATCTATAGAAAGTGATTTCATTGTTAACCTAAACTTGCATTCCAGGGCCATGATACTGTGGCACAGATGGTCTTGCTGATTCTTCACTGCTCTTACCTCATGTGATAACTATAACTGGCATGTGCTCTCCTCCCTTCCTAGGTTCTGCATCAGCCTGCATCCAGGTCATTTTCCTTGTCTGTCCTTGCAAATTAGAATTTATCTCAATTACCTGATGGTCCTACTAGTCCATCAAGCCCAGTTCCATTTTCATCTTATCTAAGAATCATTCACCATGTACTTGTAGTATTTATTGTATAACTTCGTATTCATCAATTCATCAATTTACTCAAAAAATTGTTAACTATCTACTATTTATTAGTAACTGTGGAAAGAGCTGTTGTATAATGGTGCGCTGGTAATATTTCTTAACATTGTACATGTACACTGCCACCCGCCATGTGGTGTACAGAAGAAGTATACAATTCCCTGCTATGATAACACTATTCAATGTATCACTACAGCTGCTGTTGCAGTGCAACTATGATAAAATATGTACATCACTTCCATTACTCATATTCTACTTGTAAAAAGGGGGTTGAACTAGGAGGAATGTAACAAGGTCTGTGAATGAGAAAAACACAATCTCAGCACCACTTTTAGAAGTGTAAAATATATAATGGCCTATTATTTATAGAAAATACGGTTGCTATTCTCTAGTGGGTTTTTTTGGAGGATAATTACCATTGTAAAAATGCACTTAGAAACTATAAATATGTTCCATAGACTTGTGTTGCAGTGTGAGTATCTGCAAGCTATTTTGAATTTAGTAATTATGAACATGTGGGAAATTTTGATTTATTGATGAAAAAGAATATGTTAATGTATAATATTTGAGATTTGCAATGTACAGCATATACATGAAAATACCTTGACATTAAAAGAAAGGGTTTTGTTATATACAATCATGTGACACATAACAATGCTTTCCTCAATGATGGGCCACATATACAACTGCGGTCCCATAAGATTATAATATTGTAATTTTAGTTACACAAATGCTTACCATTATGTTAAAATTGCCTATAGTGTTTAGTATAGTAACATACTGTACAGGTTTGTAGCCTTGAAGCAATAGGCTATACCATACAGCCTAGGTGTGTAGTAGGTTATATTATCCAGTTTTTTTTTTTTTTTTTTTTTTTTTATACTTTAGGTTTTAGGGTATATGTGCACAATGTGCAGGTTTGTTACATATGTATCCATGTGCTGTGTTGGTTTGCTGCACCCATTAACTCGTCATTTAGCATTAGGTATATCTCCTAATGCTGTCCCTCCCCCCTCCCCCCACCCCACAACAGTCCCCAGAGTGTGATGTTCCCCTTCCTGTGTCCATGAGTTCTCATTGTTCAATTCCCACCTATGAGTGAAAACATGTGGTGTTTGGTTTTTTGTCCTTGCGATGGTTTACTGAGAATGATGTTTTCCAGTTTCATCCATGTCCCTACAATGACATGAACTCATCATTTTTTATGGCTGCATAGTATTCCATGGTGTATATGTGCCACATTTTCTTAATCCAGTCTATCGTTGGACATTTGGGTTGGTTCCAAGTCTTTGCTATTGTAAATAGTGATTATCTAGGTTTTTGTAAGTCACTCTATGATGTTCACACAATGACGAAAATCACCTAACAATATATTTCTCAGAATGTATTTCCACTGATAATCAAGGCATACTATATTTACTAAATTGATATAATCAAATAATTAATCTGGCATTAATAATTCTCCCTGGCTCTGTACTCATTTCTTCTGTGTAACTTTCATAATATTTGCCCCCCACCCCTCCTTCACACACAGACACACACATGCACACCGTTCTAGAATGCTTCCTTAAAACAAGGAGGGTTGCCCTGGTCTAGAAATCTTAAAAGCCATATGTGCATTGATTTCTGCACAGGTAGGCAATTTGTGATTTTATTTTTCCTTATGCTGATTGCTAATTAGGGCAGATGCAAGACCTACTTTGTTTCCGTTTAAAAGCCTTTGCTTGGGAGTATTTCATCATCTGTGAATCCAGCAACATCATGAATATCAAAAGGAGAGCTGTTGGTAGATCTTCCTGCCACCTGTTTTTATTTTTTATTGATTTTTTCCTGGTGAGCCAGTGGTGAATTTCCATATGCTAGGACATTTCCTTTTAAAGTTTCCTTATTTCATAGCAGGAGGTTTATTAACTGATTGGTGATAGCCAGGAGTGAGATTAGGGGCTGGGTCAGGAAGTGTGAAGAGAATGCTGGTCTCCAAGTAATCTTTGTTGTTATTTTTTACTGAGTTTGTTCAAATTCCTATCAGAGAGAAATGCTAAGCCACAGTAATTCCTATGTGATAGAAGACTATCCAGATATCTGGACTAATTGCCTTTCGTTAGCAACAATAATAATTCCCTTGAAAGATTTGGTTTTATTTTGATAATGGCTTATTCTTTATGTCAGATATTTCACAATATACTGGAAATGAAATCGTGAATACTTCAGAGCTCACATCATGGCTTTCTCAATACTGTGAAAAAGACAACAAGCAAACTGACCGTTACAATGGGGCATAGTAAGAGTTTTGTATGGAATATTGTGGGAACAAAGTATATGGGGCAATTAAGTCAGACGTTCTGAAGAAAGTGTCAGTTCTACTGCTAGGTTAAATGAGTAGATAGCTAGGATAAAAAAGACACTTCAGTTGTTCTCAGTTTGCATTCATAGAGGAGTGAATTCCAGATACCATTTTATTTAAATGCTCAAGTGTTATGGACTGACTAATGTTAATTAATACATACAGAAAGAGCAAAACAAGCAATTTTTGCTAAGAGAAAGCGGACAAAGCCAAAAACAGGAGAAAGAAATAGCAGTTCAGTCAGCCTTTTGAGACAATTGATTGAAAATTCTTTTTGTTGGTTGCTCAGTGTAATTCAGTATTCCCAGAGCAAGAGAACAAAATCAGCCAGAGCAGGGCATGCTCAGGAAAAGTCTATAATGTTCCCAAATCCTCAGAATGAATTCAATTAACTGTGAAGAAGTTGCTTAAGTCCACAGCAAACGAGGAGCATGCGTGTAATTTCTTCTTTCTGAAAAAAAAAGCTCGATATTTGTTATTTTGAAAATCTCAAAAATAGTCATTGAAAATATGATGTTCCTATGATTACTCTACAGTTTTGTGCTATATTTCTGTTTTATTGCATAGAGGTAATTAGAGATAGGGAATGGGTATTTTAACATTTCAGTCCATATGGTATTGGAAGTTTTTAATCTCTTCCATGGCAGGAAGATGTGTGTATCCAGTGAGAAATCCAAGATATTTAACCAGCACTCAAATGAGCAAAGCCAAGGAAATTCAAATATTGGGGCTGCTGGCAAGTACTGAGTTTGAATAAGTTTCTCTGCATTTGAGTGTATGTACAATAACCAGAAATTAAAATCCATAGTAGCAGTGGCTATCTGCAGGAGATTATTCTGTTCCCATATATTTTCATGGTTTATAAAATAACTGGATATCTGAGTCAGAGGAAAAGACTTCAAGGTCAGCAGATAGAACTTCCTCTTTCTCTCTCTCTCTCACTGTATATGTAAATGTATGTATATAAAAATACACTGACATTTACTGACGTTTTAAAGAATTTAAAGAAAATTTAAGTACATCAAAAAGTTAATTAAAAATGATTGCCTCGGCCGGGCGCGGTGGCTCACGCTTGTAATCCCAGCACTTTGGGAGGCCGAGGCGGGCAGATCACGAGGTCAGGAGATCGAGACCACGGTGAAACCCCGTCTCTACTAAAAAAATACAAAAAATTAGCCGGGCGCGGTGGTGGGCGCCTGTAGTCCCAGCTACTCGGAGGCTGAGGCAGGAGAATGGCGTGAACCCGGGAGGCGGAGCTTGCAGTGAGCGGAGATTGCGCCACTGCACTCCAGCCCGGGCGACAGAGCGAGACTCTGTCTCAAAAAAAAAAAAAAAAAAAAAAAAAATGATTGCCTCTAGGTTAAAAATTTCTGTTAATTACTTTATAATTTTCAAGATCTTTAAAATGTAGTCTCTATTTTATTTCTAATGGGGGCAAATATTCGTTTAAAAAATGTCAGGCTTGGGGCAAGGGACATGGGTTGCAATTCCCAGTGTCACACCAGATGACTAACATGCATCTCCGTTATTCAAAGTTACTGCTCAGCTGGGGTGAGAGCAATGCAAATTTTTTATGGGGCTTTTCTACCTGTCCTTACCTTTTGTTTTAAAACTTAGTAACGGAGAACCAGTAGCTCTAAGACATGCAAAATGCATTATCTGACTATCAAATCAAATACTTAAAATATTATCATTTTCCAAGCAGCATATATCTAAGAGAATGCATCATTTCAAAAAAAATTACTTCATAATCAATTAACTTATTACGTGTGTATAATTATTTTGGTCAATGAACCATATAGATAATCATTTTAAGTTTATTTTTTATGGTTGTCAGGACTTACTAAAATGACCTCAGAAAATAAACCACCTGGGGAAACTTCTGTTTTCTTGCCTGGGCCAAATGAACGTGCAAAAGATATTTATTATCATCCTCTTTAAACCAGTAGCTACAATGACTTCTCTCTTACTGATAACAGAAAGCTCATAGTAGTGAAGTAGCTTAACCAAAGTTATTTAGCCAAGAAGGGTGCAAATTCAGCCTTGTCTTAGTCTGGCAGTCATACTCCTTCCACTACACATAATAAAATGTAGTTAATATGTTTAAAAATAAAAAAGAAATTAAATTTGTCTCTGGCATGAGAAACATCCTAGGTTACTTGAACACATGGGGGATATTCAGGGAGTCAGTACATTAAGCATATTAAACACATACAAAATGTGTGTTGATCAGCAACTATCCAGATATTTAGGCATTGTTTCAGTTTCACATGCGTTTTCTTGTATTCTTCTGGGTATCCGTGGTGAATGCAGACATGGAATTCTTTCAATTAGTTCACTCAAGTGGGAAGAGAAAGTTAGTAATTTGAAGATTATCATTTTTATCATGATCTTAGAATAGATTGGGACTTGATAAAATGGCATTGTAATAAGAAGTATGTGTCTAAACATAGTAAGAGGCAGAAGCTCATTGCTAAAAGGCATGATTAGCTCATGAGCATTCAAAATTTCATCAGCATAAATGATTATTCAAAAGCCCCAGTTTGATGGTAAGGTGTTTGTTTGTTTGTCTGTACATTTGCTTTGTTGAGGAGATTTTTTTTTTTTTTTTTTTTGCTAAAACCAGTTTATACGCTAAAAGTATGAAGCTTATAATGTGAATCATGAAAAAATAACTCACTTTTTTGTCTCCTGTTTTACTGAAATTTATTTCACAGGGTTTTCACCTGGGCTTGACATTAAATATGTTTAACATAAACTGTTTATATAAGTGTCATGAAATTCATGATATGATGTATTGTAAGGGACCAATATTTTATAGTACTTACTCTACAGTGGGATCTGTGCAGAGATATAATCAAAAGTCAACTCCTAATTTTTTTAAAAAACTAACTTTGTATTTTATTAAGGACTTTTACAATAAGGTTCATGAGAGGATCTACACCCTTAATTGCTGTATATGTCTATGTATATCTATTTATTTAAACACAGAAAATAATTCTAATTTTAATGTATTGAGTGTTGGGTACACCTGAAATAATCACCTTATTTGACAACCAAAAAAACTAAAACTATGCTGCAATTTTACTATCCCTGAAGTGATCCATAGCTTAATAGCAAAATAGCAAACATTAAGTAAAAACCTGGCACACTTCTTCCAGGAATGACGTGAAGATAAAGTCAAATTTTTGAGGAGATAAATAATAGTTCCTTCAGGCATTTTATAGAGTGGAGCTTTTAATTTTATTGTTTTATTAGCATTATTTTGGACAAAAATGAATGTCTGAACTTTTTGAATAAATATACATAACAGATTGTGATATATTTCAGGTTTTTTAAAGTAAGACTTTCCATACAGTATTATAAACATTTTAAAAATCCACAGAGAAGGCAATATGGTATCAGAAGCAGAGAAAGAAACAAAGGGCATGATTTCACAAACCTATGGGTATGGTACTGCAATTTTTACCCATCAGTTGCATGTGTATGTAATATGGCAATCAGAGCTCATATATTTAAACTTTCTGCCTCATTTTTGAATTTCCACTGAAATGACAGAAATAATACAACGACAAACCCTAACAATATTAAAATCTAGGATGCCACTCAAATTTGGAAAATATTGACAAATTTCTACAGAATAAACCGTAGCAATGGACATGATGAAATGACAGCCAGCCATCCACTGAACCTCTGCAAGGAAGGAAAAACCTGCCTAGATACAAGGTGTGGCAACTGTGCTATAAAATCTCGCTAGCATACTTTATTTTGCACCAGTAGAAGCCAGAGCCAAGGGCAGTTGATGGAAAGTGCAAATGGATTTCACTATTTCCCCAGATTTATACCAAACACTGGAGTCAATTCCATGGGACAACCCTGCCACAGTGCTGCTTCCCAGGTTCCATTGGCAAGTATGGCTTTTTAAATAAAACAAGGCAGTTGCTACAACTGGCTCCAAATGAAGAGAGTGGTGCCAGCTCTAAAGAGTGCCACTGACCCAGCTAATGCCTGCTGCTCTGAGAAACACAAAAAGAAGCGACTTGGCAGAAAGGTGAAACCCTATGTCTCTGCCCTTTCTGGCTATAGCTCCCTTGTTACTCCGTGCTGGCAAGTGAGAATAGAGGAACTCTAAAATTTGTTCTTTATTCTTTTGTCTGATCCTGAAATATTTGAACAGAGATTAACATCTAATCTGATAGATCCCACCTCAAATCCCAAGCCTGAAAAATAATTATTGACTGTCTGTACTCTGAGGGGTAAAAAAATATTGGACATATGCAAGAACTAAGTTTTTGAAAAAGAGAGTCAGTCTACGGATTCAAACCAATGCTCCCTATGAGCGATTTGGCATTTCTCTCACCTGGATAATTTTAACTGCCATCCAATTTGGGGTCCCTGCTTCTAGCCTGACTTCCTTTCTCTAAATACATTGTCTGCACTGAAGCCAGAGTGAACTCTCTAAAATAAAACTGTGGCAGCAGTGCAGGGTGATCCAGGAAGGCATCTCTTACAAAGTGACCTTTGAGCTGAGGCATGATGATAAGAAGGTGCCAGGTGATGATATTTGGAAGGCTGTTCTAAAGAGAGGAACCACAAAGGTCAAGGCATTAATTTAGGATTGAGGTAGGCATGATGGAGGGACAGAACCAAATTGTATAGTTTCAGTACAGAGGCAAGACAGAAGAGGAGAAAGGTATAAAAGGAAATCAGGGAATTATAAAGTGAACAGTAGGAAGATTACATTATGTTTTATAGTACCAGATACAGCATTAGATTTTTTTTTTTTTGTAAATGGCAGTGGATAACTATTGGAATGTTTTCAAGTAGGATAGATATATGATGTAATTTGTACATGAAAATATTATTCTGACTGCTGTATGGAAAATAAATGAAGGCAGGAATGTTGGTGTGGAAGTTCTGTTGTAGCCCAGCTGAGAAGTGAAAGTAATGGGGTTAGAGTTGTAGATAGATAGTTGAATTATGTACAGATATATACCAGGTCTTGAAGAGTATTTAGATACACCCATTTGGAGATGGAGGCAATGAGGGAAAGAAAGCAATCAAGAATGACTTTAAGCCTATCCAACTCTTATTTACTGAGAGATAAAAATCTGAGAGAGAAACAGATTTTGTGGTGAGAGGGGGAAATAAAGTGTACTGACATCGCTTTGTTAAGTTTAAGATGCCATTAAAACTCTGGGAAACGATTAGGATTGGGGATATGATTATAAAATTAATTAGCCTATAAATAGTATTTTCAAAAATCACTGAGAAAAAAAATCACCAAGAGAAGTGAAGCAAAGGCTTGTCAAAGAGTTCCAGGTTATATATATATATATATATATATATATACACACACACTAATATATATATACTAATATATATACACTAATATATATAAATTTATAATATAATATAATTTGAATTTTTTATATATTTATGTTTATTATATATTTATATATAATATATAAACAGAATGTAATCAAAGAAATGTAGAGTTGGAAGATGAGGGAAAATGAAGGATGGTGTTACAGAAAATCAGAGAAGAAAGTATTTCAGTAGACAGCTGTAAATAACTGATAAATGTTAAGAATGACAGAATAAGATAAGATCAGGCTATACACCATGGATATGGCAAGAAGAGGTCATTAGTGACCTCTTAAGAACGCTTTCAAGAGTAGAGAGGTGAAAGATGTTCTGAAAGACAGCTGAAAAGCAGGCTATTGAAGATGTAAGGCACAAGGTCAAGAGAGATTTTAATGTGAGATAATCTACATTAAAACATTGGTAGATGGGAGTAATACAATGGAGAGAGAATGAGGATGTTGGAGAGAATGAGGATAAACTCAAGAGTGAAGTCAGTGAATGAGTCAAAAGGAATAGAAACTGTATTTCAAATGGACAGGCAGGCTTTAGTTATAAGCATGGACAGTTAGCCTACTTTAGTTTGAGAATGCAAATTATTTGTGGAAAGAAGTCAGTAGGAATATTTGATAAAAGGAAAATAAAACTGATTCTTATTTTAATCATTTTTCTTTGAATTATTAGAAAAGATCACTAGCTGAATATACGACTTGGGGGAAAATAGTAAAACTTTCAGAGAATTTTTAGGGTAGCATAGTAAATAGTAAACAGACTGCATCAGGAATTTATGGATTAAATGAGTGTTCATTTGAAATTTATGATCACAAGCATAAATTGAATTTAGTCAGTAGGGATTTGTGATTTTCTGTAGCAATGTCTCACTGTAGCAATGTCTCACTGTAGCAATGTCTCACTGACTGGGTAAAGTTAGTTTTGGAATTTTGATGAAAGAGCTCAAGGAAGGGGACATGGAGGGATTTACGCAGGTTTACAAGGCGTGCACACTAATTACAGAGAGTCTACATCAATCTAGAAAAGAAGTGGGGTCATGAAACAGGAAATGAATAAGGAAAAATGGATAAAAACCAGTGGATTACTGGCAAAGGGGTTTTGGAGAGAAGCCATAAAAGTAAGTATTCTGGAATGGTGGAGAGTGATATCGGGAGAGTGGGCTGTTCCAAATGAAGATTTTATTGGAAGAGCAACTTCCAATAAAAATAGGATAAAACTTCCAATAAAAATAGGATACAGCTGTGCATGAAGGCTAATGTGAAGTGATAAAAAAGGAATTTGGGGTGTAGGGGTTCTGGAAACTAAGAGGCAGGGTGTTGGACAGATGAAGGATGAGGACAGAATGCACAGCCAAGTAGTAAATAAATGAGAGAGAGTGACCAGTAGCATAGAGGTAATGGTGACAGAGGCGCAGGAGGAGGGAGACAAAAGAAGAGGTTTGAGAATGGGAAAAAAGGGTATGAAAATAAAATGGAGAGTGAGAGGTATATGTACCCCTCTTTAGGCTGGAAGTGTGTGGTATGTTGGAGGCAAGCCTATTTTAAAGAAGACTGTAAGGAAAACCGTGTCATTTGGAGCCACTTGGATTTCAGGTGGATCAACTAGTTTATCTTGGCAAAAAGGGGTCAAATATTGGAAAAAATTACTGATAACTGATCTTGAGTACTGTTCTCTCATATTTTGATTTTGAAATAGATATTGAGATACTTTCACAAATTAGTATAAAAACCAATATTTGAAAAATATTTTGAAAATAATACAATAGTCTCTATGGTCTCTATGTTCAGGCTTGCGTGAAATTTCAAGACATTCATTTAAAAATGGGGCATTTATGTATTTAGAGACAGAGTCTCACTCTGTCATCCAGGCTGGAGTGCAGTGGTGCTATCTCAGCTCACTGAAACCTCTGCCTCCCAGGGTCAAGATATTCTCCTGTCTCAGCCTCCTGAGTAGCTGAGCTTACAGGTGTGTGCTACTACACCCGGCCAATTTTTGTATTTTTAGTAGAGATTGGGTTTCACCATGTTGGCCAGGCTGGTCTCAAACGCCTGACATTCAGTGATCTGCCTGCCTCAGCCTCCCAAAGTGCTGAGATTACAGGCGAGAGACACTGCGCCTGGCCAAAAAAAAAAAAAAAAAAAAAAGGGAGGGGACAGTGGCTTTTAGATTAAAAAGAAAGAAGAAAACTCATATTCATCAACACATATTGATTGGGCATCATTTATGTGCAGAATATTTACCTACATGCTGATGATACATTATTGAGTACAGTTAATAAATGAACTAGCTCCTCTATCTTTTTCAAGTTAAATGACTAGCAAATATAAAACCAAAAAACAAATTTAAAAAAACCTTTTCCTTCTGTGACATTTACTGGATTATGTCCATAGTACTCTGAACAGTAGCGGTCATTGCTTGTCAGTATCCACCAAGAATATATACGGCAGCCAGTGGGGATTTACGCTAAACCTGAGTCTGTTGAGTGCATTTGTAAATCTGTTTCTGTTATGGTTGTTTTGTGTTAGTGCAATTCAATTAAATATGAAATAAACTTTGAGAGGTGTTTATTCTATGAAAACTAACTCGAATGCTATAAGAAATGCGGTAAAGAGAAGTCACTAACAACCATTGCTGTGTAGAATTAAGTGTGGCTGTCACAACTTTAAATGATTGGGTAAAAGTACTAAAAAAGCAGATTCCTGTCTCAGATTCCCTGGATAGGGTGCAGAAGTTCTTGTTCCTCTTTTAGGAATTAAAATATGGGTGTTCATTAAAGAATAAGTGAAACTACATTTACAGGTTTTATGTTAAATTTTTTCAAATAATATTATTTACATTACTTTATGAATTTCTGCTTTAATAGACATTATAGAATAATTGACCAATTACAAGTTCCAGTCTCCTATTATAATCAAACAAATATATAATTCTCAACTATAATAGGGGCTTTAAAATAAAGTGTCTGGTGCTATGAGAGGAGATAGTAAGGTGAGAGGTGGAATCCGTTGTGTAGGGTATTCCAAGAAACTTCGAATTGACATCTGAGAGGTAAGCAGATGCTAACTAGGTGAATCAGAAAAGAAATTGCTCTAGAAAATAGAAATATACAAAAATTTGGCCAGTATAACAGAAAATGGAGGTAAGAAAACAAAACAAAGAAAAACAAAAAATTAAATACTATTATAAAAGTATAAATTAAAGGCTATCAAAATAAATGTGAATGGATTAAACAATTTATAGCAAGATAATTTAACAATGTGCTTTTTATGAAAGATATACCCAAAAGAAACACCACAGAAATATCATAAGCAAAACAATAAAGAAATATTGACTAGCTAAAAAATGGAAAATATAACATTACTTTAGATAGAAATATTATATCAAGAAAAGCGTAAGAGAAAATTCTCTTATTATATCTAAAACATTACTTTAGATAGAAATATTATAAAATTTGTCAAATAGCATTGATTATTATGTTATAAGGATCAACTGTGTAATCTTTACTTAAGACATACCACAAATGAATTTTTCTATCCAATGACTTGGAATCAACATTGCAAATAAAATAAAAATTCAAGAAGAGTCTGGGCACGGTGGCTCACAACTGTAATCCCAGCACTTTGGGAGGCCGAGGCGGGAGGATCACGAGGAGGTCAGGAGATCGAGACCATCCTTGCTAACACAGTGAAACCCCGTCTCTACTAAAAATACAAAAAATTAGCCAGGCGTGGTGGCGGGCACCTGTGGTCCCAGCTGCTTGAGAGGCTGAGGCAGGAGAATGGCATGAGCCCAGGAGGTGGAGCTTGCAGTGAGCCGAGATCGCTCCACTACACTCCAGCCTGGGCAACAGAGCGAGACTCCATCTCAAAAAAAAAAAAAATGAGAAGAAACAGATAAAATCAAAATTACAGTGGAATATATTAATATACCTATCTGTTTTTGTCATATCAAAAATCACAAAAATATGGATATTAGAATTTAAATAATATCAGTAATAACTTTAGTATTTATATGTTAAACTTTCTACCCTTTATCAAAAAATTAATTTCAAGTATGCATGGAATATTTTTATATAAGTTTATATATAAAGTCACAGAAATTATCAACAAATTTGGTTGAGGCAATAAGAAGCAGTCAGTCTTATGGTAGAGAGCACTGAATAAACACTTTAGAAAGTGAAAATGTAAGTTTCAGCTTTTCCAGTGACCTGTGGTATACTGAATCTGAGTTGTAAAAGCTTGACTAAAAAAGCTATCATTTTAGTTATTGTTAACCCATCCTCAAAATTCTCTTTCTATTCTTGAGTATGACTCTCTAGCAGGATTAACTACATAATTTGCAGGGCCCCGTGCAAAATGAAAATGCAGGGCCTCTTGTTAAAAAAAAGTATTAAGAATTTTAAGACGGTGATGGCAGAGCAATAAACCAAGTGCGGGATCCTTCTGCAGTCAGGATCCTGTGTCACATGCAGGTTGCACATCTGGTCTCCCTTGATAGCTCATTCCTCTGCCTCCTAACGTCATCCATTAAAATAATTTTGCTCTATTTTATTGCTGTAATTTAGCTCATTCTGTCCTGCGCTTCCTGTTACATAGACAAAACTCTTCATTTGTTGGGTTATTAAAGCGAGCTCATGACACACTCATTCTTAAAACCCTCAACATTTTCTTATCTCTCTTTTCCTTTACTCCCCACATCCAATCCATCAGCAAGTCCTGTTGGTTCCACCACCTGAATATATGCTGAGTTTGTCAACTTCTTCAAACCTATCTGGTTGTCACCCTATTCCATGCTGCATAGTCCACCGCAATAACTTAACAAACTGTTTCCCTTTATCTGTTTTCATCTTTAGTAAGCTGGTCTCCACATAATTGTAAAAGTCACTTTTAAAACCATAAACCTGATCATGAGACTCCTCTAACTAAAACCTTTGATGGCTTTCCATTGCATTTAATGTGAAATCTGAACTCCTCTCAGTGGTCTATAAGGAGAAGCTACATGTTCCCTCCTCCTCCAACCCCAACGTACATCTAGTTCTCCAACTCCCCTCATTACTATTCTTCCCGTAGCCTGTAAATAGTTACCAGAAGCATTAGTAATTTTACCTTTAAACACCTCAAACTCATTGGTGACTCAGCCTCTGAACTTTTACAAATCCCTTTGTCTCGAAGGCTCTGCCCAGCCCGTGAATAACTCCTTCTCACTATTTGTGTCTCAGCTATAACTTCAACAGATTTTTTTAACCTGAAATGGCCTCCTCCTTCTCACCTTTTGTTCCACTACACCATGCATTCTATTTAAAGTAATTGTCACCCTCTGAAAACACCTTATTTGTTTATTTGATTAGTAAGTTAGTTGTTTTCACCTACTGCAAAGCAAGATCTAGGAGAAGAGTATCTTGTTCATTGACATATTATCAATGCTTGGAATAGTACCTAGAATTTAAGAGAATTACAAGTATAGTGCAGACATCATTCTCTAACTCCTGCAAGAAAATTTAGAATTAATAACAAAAGAATGAGAAAGCACACAGAAGTGTTTTCCACACATCCAAAATGAGACAGAAGTGTACCACATCTAATTTAGTATTCTAAGTCTCACCTCTAATCAAGTCCAGTGAACCTCCATGTTCCATTTTCCAGCTCATCAGAAAGAACAGCACTGATGCTCAGGTTGCATCTAAAAATCAATCAACAGATACTTATTTATTGCCTTTTATAGGCATTGAGCAGGATTAGGTGACGTGGGAGATTAAAAAATATATAACATGCAATTTTTATACCCCCTGTTAGAGGAAAGTGGATGCTATCTAACAATGAATTGCATAGAATACATTCAAAAAGCTCAATCAATTTATTAGCGAGATTGGGATGGGGGTGATCAAATGTGACTTCAGAAAAAAACTAGTCTTCAGATAAGACTTTACATGATGAATTAGGCCTGAGTGGAATTGAATAATAAGATTTAAAATGTGGATGTGATACTCTCCAAGGGAATTTTATGGGAAAGTATATGAACTGTTTTGGTTATTGCAAAAGTTTACATATAGAATTTTTGGAAAGTAAGTTGGAAAGTTATATTTAGTTAGATCGTTGAACTCTTTGAATGCTAAATACATTTAAAAATTAAAACATAGACAGTGAAGATGCATAAAGCCTTTTCAGTAGGGAAATAATATTGCAGAATGTAATGTTGGAATTTAATCTACATATATATATTTTTTATAATAGACGGGGCTGTCAAAAACTTGGAACTGAAAATAAAAGTTAGAATATTATAATTGGCTAGCTATAAGGTGATAAGTGCTTCAGCTGGAATGTTTATGGTAAAAATTTAACTGCAGAGATGTAAACAGCAAGCCATTAGTATATAACCAGATACAGTTTTTTTTGGAAGATCGGGAATCAAATTCTTGGGTATTGTTTCAACTCTGAAATCCAGAGACAAAGAGAGGCAACAATAGTATTTGAAGACTCCTATTAAAACTTGTTTATTTGCTTACATTGATATGTTTCATTTGTTTTTCATTTTGTAAAAGTTCAGCCCAATGACAGTGCTGATTATAAGCACTTAGGTGTAGAATACATACACTTTATTCAGCTTTATAAACAAAAAGTATTTAGTTAAAAACAGAATCAAAGACTATATAAAGCTGTTTTCTTCCTGTGTTATTGGCTAAAGATTGAAATTTAGGTTTAAGTTGGAGACTAATGGATTTCAAGTATATATCTTGGCTAATGTTAATAGCATGTGATAATTTTTATTATGTACCCTGTAACTTTGTACCTGATGAGATATGTGTGTGTGTGTGTGTGTGTGTGTCTGTGTGTGTGCGTGTGAGACAGAGACAGAGAGAGAAAGAGGAGAGTTTTAATATTATATAACTCCTAAACTGTTGAATAACATCCCTCTAAAGCAAATATGAAGCCACCAGGTAGTATCAGATGTCATATAAATATCATATTAAAAGTGTTTTAAATAATGCTTCAATGAGTAAACATTTTCACAACTAAAGGTTTATTTGATATATAGTTGTTTCATGTCTGCTATATGTTACCTGAACTAGGTGCTGGGAATACAACACTAAATAAGCCAAGTGTTTCTGACTTGTTGGAGTTACATGCATTATTACTATAGACTCGGTCCTGCTTAAGTATTTAGTATACTGTATCAGTCAAGGTTTATTGCCAAAAGCAAGAGAAACTGACTCTGGCTGGTTTAGGTAGGAGTGGAATTCATTAACAGCAGTGCTGGAGAGACAGGAATTGAGGTGACATTGCCAGTAGCAGCATCCAAAATTATGCCTTTTGGCATAAATTGATCCATTGAAGCAACACTGTGGTCACACTGGGCACCAGGAGCTGTTTTCGGCAGTGCTAACCTCACCAACACAGCACACTGGACAAGATATAGTTGCTGCGAGTGGCTACCTTTTTCAGCAATGGATTCTGCATAGTCCCGGCTATCACCAGCTTCTGATTTAAGGCTAGTGGAGGGTGCTTTAAACTGGCAGAGTGTAGGTCACATGATTGAACCCTAGTAATAAGGGAGACTAGGAAATAAGCCTGGTACTTTTAGTTTCTATAACTTTAGGAATGCTTTATCTCATGAGATGGGAGATTCCTTAAAATAGAGGAAGCCAGTCAAAATTCTGAAAAGGCAAATAAATAAGAAACAAAAATGACATATATCCACTCTGTACCTTATCTACTTTTAGACATTTCACAATTCTCGTATCATTTTATTATTTAAAACATGAGATAAATGGCATGCAAAGACTCTAATTAATAAGAGGAACAGCCAAACTTTGAAAAAATCCTCTCATCCTAAAGCTTATGCCAATGAGCCTATGCTATAAAACTTTTCTAGATTTATATATTTTTTGGATTTCTTAATGTAAAATAAAAGTTTAAAATTATCTTAAACACATATTCATGTTGGTTAAACTAATCAGATTCCTTAAGATTTTAGGTCCTTTGTCAGCCTAAAATGTATATCCAATGACAGGGAATGGATATATAAACTTAAAGATTAATTGATGTTTTTAGCTATTCCTTATATAAGGAATCATGATGCATGTCACTTAGACACAAAAGGAATTATAAAAATACTTCTGATTTATCTATGTTCAAGATCATCAAATTTCAAATATGTCAGTATCAGTTGCAAATATAGTAAAATGGTTTAAACTGGCCACTTTCCACAAATATCATGTGAATGATTGCCAATTGACATGGTCAGATTTGAAAACAAATCTACTAAACATAAAAAAATGCATTCTTAACTTTGTTAGGTACACTCAGAAATAATATACTGTTCTGATTCTTGTCAAAGAGCATCCATTTATAAAAGTAAAATGTTACAGCAGGGATCACTGTACAACCTTGTATTTCTACTCTTAGAATTATACCTGCAAGAGACTCTCTGTCATGCCCACACCAATATTTTACTTCATCTTTTTTTGATAGGGAAAATGGACCTAAAGAAGGAAGGCAGTAAGAATAAGAATTATGTAAATGAACTTCCCAGTTCTTCTCCCATTATAACACATCAGATGATGGCAATTTGAAATTCAGGCTGCAGAGATGAATGAAGATACTTGAAAAAAGATTTTTTTGATAATACAATTAGAATAATACAGATACAAAACTGCAAACTGTATCCCTCTAGTGTTTTAGTTATTGTATGCAAAAGAATAATTTAAGATGAGACTCAGGAAGGTACTATGTATATTATGAGTGATAATTTCGTCTCTTATGTAAAAGGCTGATCTCTACCAGAAGCCAGGTATGCACTGGCCTTGCCAATCATCTCATGGTGTCTGCAGTTGAACCACAGTGCTGAACAGGAGGTCAGAACCTACTGAGCTATCCACATCACAACAGCTGATTCATATGCAAAATCTCACCAACAGTGAAAAAGGAGCTAATGCCACCTTCTGTGTAATATGGTACACGTCCTACTTTCTAGCCCCTTGAGAGTGGATAAGAAATTAATTAGAGAATTATTAAGGAGAAGGAACATTTTCATAATTTATTTTCTGTCTTTTGCACCTTTCACTTTTTTGTCTCCATGGTTCACTCATCTAATCCATTCTTTCAATAAACAATACCTTCTCTGCTTTTTATATAAAAAGGGAAATATTGAAGAAATTATCTGTACTAATAAAATGCTAAAATCCCCACATTCAACATTCATTACTAACACCTTTGTGTGGAAACAGTGAGCTAAATCCAACAACACGAGGAATGTTTGCCAACATCATTAAACTACAGTCGGGGTCTGCTATAACATGCCATATGCGCTCTGAAAAACCACTGCGCTCTGCATAATTGTGCAATACAATTCACAGGCCTTGGGAGAAACAGACTTAGGGGTCTGACACTCAAAAACTTTGTCAATGATGTATTAAAAGACAAACAAACATCAAACAAAAAAGTCTAACAGTTGTATATGTGTTGAATGGTTAAAAATATAGAAATACTGTACGAATTATGGCACATAAACTATCTTGTGGATGCAGATGTTAGAATGGCTGAAGCTTGTGAATTATTATAAAGTGACAGAAGGAGGGTTATTGAAATTGGACGTAGAATGTGGATGGGTGTGACTAGTAACACATGGTGAATTGAGATACCTGAGTGATGTGTCAGGTATGAGTGTTTCCTACCAAACTCTATTCAGCTGGAGCCGGATACAGTTTTCTGCATGTGCCTAGTGTTCTTGTGGGCAGAATTGCACATGAGCAAATATATTTATATCTGTACACATATAAATATACCTATGTCTTTACAGATATACTTGCTTAAAATACACACACACAAACACACATAGACACACAGACACACATACACACATAAATTGCCTTGGAAAATTTTGCATTTTCAAAACAAGTGTTATAGCAGAACCGACTATACTTGAAGTTTTTAAAGTATTGGAGAATCTGGTGGAAGATGTGAAGCTTCTCCTATAAATATTCACATATAAGTACATGTGTTCATTCACATTGTATATGCAATAATGACCCCATTCCTTATGATTTCTGCCTCTGGTAATATGTTTAAAAAATTGTTTTGCATCACTACATTTTGTATTGTCTCCACCTTTATTTTGTACGAGTTTTGGATTCATATCTTATAAACTGTAAAATGACAAACACCTATTTGGTTTGTCAAGGAAGTTTCAAATGTATTCTTAAACATGTTTCCATAATTTTGGATACCTTTGTGAGTCCTCAAAGCCTGAGTTATTATTTACATTACTTTCTTATACTAGTAGAGGGTAATGGCAGACTTCACCAAATCTGGGTTTAGAGACGGCCAGAGTAGTCTTACAGGAGAAAAATGGCATATCTTGGGAAGTGCATCATGATTTTACAGTATCCATATTTAAAGTGCTGTCTTGTTATGGCTAAAGTCCAAGCTCTGACTCTTGTTTACATCAATAAAATGAGGGGAAGACAGTGTGGCTGATGTTCGATCTTAAAGAAGCAGAAAAGTTATGAGTTTATGTTGGAACTAGGTCAAATTAGGCCCCACAAAGGGCTAATTATTGCAAATTGCTGATGGTACTAAGTTAGTTGTAAGAATAATCCATTTTTTATTCTCTTAATATTCAATATAAGCTATATCTTGTTGTTGTTATGACCCAATACTATATCTTTGAAGATCAGTGTAAATCAGTTGTTCTCAACCTAGGGTAATTTTGCCTGGCAACCTCCAGAGGATAATGGACAATTTATGGAAACATTGTTACAGCTCAGCAGGAAGAATGTGCAACACTTCTAGTGGGAAGAGATTAGAGATGCTGCTGTACATCCTACAGTACACAGAAAAACTCTCTACAAACAATGATACGAACCAAAATATCAGTAGTACCAAGGTTGAGAAACGTGATACAGAAAAAAACCCATAGCATTTTATTTACTAAAATAAACAGATTGCCTATTACATGTTGAGTCAAATATTTAGTGAAGCATCGTTCTGTGCTACCTATACAGATTATATGATGATAATGTTATTTTGAAAGTGCTTACATTATATAACCTATCAGTCCCCAACCCTGTCCCAAAGGAACTCAGAACATGCTCCATGTTTTTTGCATTATGATTACATCTCACTTAGGAAAATAAAGTTATGATACAATAATATCAATAACTATCCTTCACTGACTACTTACTATGTGCCAGACACTGTTTTGACTAGTTTTGCAGGTTTCACTTCATTTACTTCTCACAAAAGCCCATCAGATAGGTGGTATTTTTATCACTTGTTCATAGGTGAGAAAATTGGGAAGTTAAATACCCAAGCCACACAGCTTGCAGTCTTAGAACTAGGAAATGGAAAATGGACACTATTTATTTGTGAAAACATTTGTATAAATCTTGAAATTAAAGGACCCCAAATGTAACTGTGACAAATGGTATTTTGTTTGGAGATGTGGAAATGTACGTTGATATCCTGAGCATGTTAAGCTTATTTCCAAACGTGCTTCGTTGATGCTTAGTAAAGGAGAAAACTCTGCTATGCTACACTTTCACCCCCATGTTACAGAGAGACTCAGAAATCATTTGATGTTTAAGCAGAAAGCTTGGGAAAAAGGAGGAAGAAATCATAAGGAAAGATTGGGGGGCAAAAGAGAAATAACAAAATATGCTGGGCATTTGGTGTACAAGTGGTAGAAGAGACTTATTCCAGCTTCAAGGATTGAAAGGGAAAATATTTTCCCAGAGGCAGGGAAAATGATGAAAACTGAGACCTACTAGATATCAAACAATCTTCTTCAGAGTCTTATTGTTGTTGATGTGTGGCTGCCTGATACTGGCATAGATATAAATCAGTTTGGTGAAAACATTTAACTTAGAAACTAATCAATCAATAATTTCATATCAACTGTCAATGTTAGGGATGCTGTCATATTTTTATATAAAGTATTACAAGACCCAGCTGTGGTTCTGAACAATGTTTATATTGTATTACATGTTTTTCTTCCATGTTTTTCTTGAAACATGGAATTAAAAATGCTTCATATACTATGCTTTGTCATCCCAGTATCTCATTTATCTCATTTAGCAGGTGATACTAGTAATTATAATAGTAACAGTTAGAATTTATTGAGTGTCAGGCATTGATAAAAGAAATAAAACTCACTAAAGCTCAAGTATATGTTGTTTCTTGGACTAGCATTTTATTTATAACATCCATTTTACTAAAAATGTGTACAACCTATCTATGTGTATTTTCAAAGTATACTAAAAATGAAATATTTATTGGCTACCATACAGGTATTATATTTTCCCTTGTGCCACTGCTTTTTGGTGGAAAAACTACTACCAAGACATCTAAGTAATGAATATGCATCCGGTCTGACATCCTTCCAATCCCTGTGACTCATTGCTGCAAGTCATCATTTATAAGCTTAAATTTGATCAGTTCATTTTCACTCTCTCCTTTTGAAACCTTTCTTAGAATAAAAGAAAAACAGCACAGCTGCAAACGTTGACTGGAATGGTTCCTACCTACATTTGCAACCCATCTTACACAATTTTCCATTTCTCTTTCCGCTTGAGCCACTGCCTTTCTTTGAGACCCTTTTATCAGCCACAATCTGTCATGACACAGGGATCTTGGGCATGTTGCTATTTTGCTAACTGTAATAATATTATTAGTAATACAAATAGATAACATGTGCCAAGTGAGCCTCATTATGTTTCAGGCACCTACAAAATGATGTACATGGATTATATCATTTAATCCTCACAATGGCCATTAAAGAGACCCATGAATGCTTAGAATAATCTTCCATATCTTCTCCGTTGGAGTTAAAATCTTTGGCTCAATCAGACCTCCTTCCAAGTGTCATTTCTTCAAGAATATCTTTCAGCTAATATAATCTCAAAATGCAGTGTCGGTCTTCCCTACATAGCCTTGAACACCAAGTGCTATCAGCAAGAAAAATAGCTTTCGTTGCTCACCACTGAATTTTCGGTTTCTCATAGGACCTGAAACATAGACAGTACCAATAAATGGTTGCTTTACCAAAAACGTATGTCAGATATATGGGGCTTAAAAAAGGTTAACACATACTAAGACTTGTTTATGTCTTCAGCCAACATTGCTAGAAGAGCTTGCTACACATGCTCTTGAGGGAATTCATGTAGAATGTGATAATGTAATCACCACACCAATTGGTGGGTGATATAAATCATAAATTCTTGTTTTAGGAAGGAAGATAAGTTTTGAATTGCACTATATAAAATGTATTCTTCTTTCTCTAAATACATGAACTACTACATTTTAGGAAATCTGAAATGCCATCAATTTTAAGACTCACTACTCTTTTATATACTCCTTAGAGAGAAAAAGACTGCCAATGAAAATACATGTTGCTTTCTTGTCAGTTTGAATGTTGTAGATTTCACCAATAGCATAATATTTTTACATTCATTTATATAATGATATGCACATTGACGAAAGAAAAACACAGGTGAAATAAATCAGTTAAGCTATCTTTAAAACCCCTTTGTGTTTAGCATCCTGTTCTTCTGTGCTAGGTTTCAACCCAGAGTCCTCTGTGACCATGTCTGTCCACATTCTACTGTTCTCAGGGACAACAAAAGCATTGGTACTAAAGAATTTCTGAAGAGAATACTCCATTTCTGTCTCTGCTCTGTTTGCTTCATTGCTTGTATTGCCTTGTTTTGTTTTTCCAAGCTGATGACATCTACTCTGCAAGTTTTCTTGCAGATGTTGATTTATATTTAGCAGAAAATTCAAAAGAAGACTTTTGACCCTATCTAGGACTCATACACCTACCTTAAATGTCCTTAAACAGTTTATTGACTAAGTGTGAAGTCACATTGTGAAGCTAAGGCAGCAGAAATAAACAAGTTTACATGTATTTAAGCAAGGAAAACTATGTCTTACATCTCTTTGGGTTGACTACAACTATAAGATAGAAAAAAACATGCTTTATGGTCCATTGAAATAATATATTTTGTGATTCTATATATCAACTGTGTGTCTAGAACTATGATACATCTTTGCAATGTTTATTTCCTTAGTCATTATTTCTCACAACTCAGGCCAGATAAGCTTATTATCTCCATCTTACAGGTGAGAACAGGGAGGAAGAGATTCATCAACTTTCCCAAAATGAAGTATTTAGTCAAAGAGTTGACATTTAAGTCCACTTCTGTAAATATCGAACAGCAAAAGTATAAACTTATTAGGTGATTGTAAGCATTAAATAAGGAAATATACTTAAAGTGCTTGGCACAATACCTGGAAAATAGTAAGCATCTGATAAATATTAGCCTTTTAACATTGTTAAATATATTTGTTCAACAAGTATTTTTTTGAGCATCTTCAAAGATGAGTTACTGTTCTAGGCACTGGGTATACATAATTAAAAACATTTAAATTTTTAAAAAAGCAGTCTTTGCTCTACTGAGCATTCATTCTAGTGGATTGTTAATAATGATGTATCTTTTTTTAATTCTAAGAATTTAGTCTGAAGAAATTATACCAGATCATCTTCAATTCAAGGTGTGATAGGAATGTTTAGGCACTAAACAGACTTTCTACCAATTTATTAAAGTATGCGTATTTATTAACAAAATCAAACTCTTTTGGCAGACTGTTTCAGCAGATTTAGTTCATTGTGAGAATGATTTTTGTAAGACTAAATAATGTAAATAGCTACAACATGTACAATTGCACAGTGAAAAGATTTCATCATTGGATTTTGGAGAGTACTTCTTAATTTATAGGTGAAATGACAAATAAAGACTGTTCTATTAAAAATTACACTCATTCCTGCAAAATCAAATTTATGTGGCTGGAGAAGTAAATATATCTAAATTTTCCTAAGGCATCTGAAATTTTTTAGGGCACAGTTATGTACAGGAAATGTCTTTATAGGCACAGTTTGATGTTTTGAAAATAATATGTAATACAAAACACCATTAGTATCAAGCCTAAATTGTATTTGTACTGCCTTTGTAAGAATCATTTCAGTATCCGTTAATTCATTGCTACAGAATCGGTGCTGATTTACAAACTTCAAGTCAGAAGCTACTGAGTTTTCATTTATTTGATGTTAACATTCTAAAAGATCTATGTTCAAAACAAAATTATTTTCACTGCAAACATTTGATTTTTATAAACAGTAGAAAATAAATGTATTTCTGGTTTTTGTTCCCTGTCAATTGTGCTCCTATGTGGTGTTATTTCTCACACACAGTTTGTTTTTGTTTTTTTTTTTTGAGATGGAGTCTCCCTCTGTCGCCCCAGCTGGAGTGCAGTGGCACGATCTCGGCTCACTGCAAGCTCTGCCTCCTGGGTTCACGCCGTTCTCCTGCCTCAGCCTCCCGAGTAGCTGGGACTACAGGTGCCTGCCACCACGCCCGGCTAATTTTTTTGTATTTTTAGTAGAGACGGGGTCTCACCGTGTTAGCCAGGATGTTCTCGATCTCCTGACCTCGTGATCTGCCCGCTTCGGCCTCCCAAAGTGCTGGGATTACAGGTGTGAGCCACCACATCTGGCCTCACACACGGTTTTTAATACATTCTTTGGCCTACTCGTAGGTTACTCAATTTCACCCATCTTTTCTTTGCCAGTGCTACGTGACTGTAATTACTGTCCTGCAGAATAACATGTATTATTTGATAGGACAGATATCACTTTGCAAATTTAGATGTATAATATAATCTTTAAGGGCACGATCTCTGGGGCCTTGTTGCTTGGTTCTTTTTGTACTAGCTGTGACATTTAAAACAATGCTTCAATTTTCTCTGTCTCAATTACTTCATCTGTAAAATGACAGTATGATATTGCCTTTTACATAGTTTTGTTCTGAGGATTAAATGAGATAATTTATGAAAAATGGCACAATACTGGCTTCCAGATAGGCACAGTATAGTAGCGTCACCTATAATAATAATTATTATTATTTTGCTGTTTCAAAAAAGTTCATATGTTTCCTAACATAGTAACACTGTTAACCTTCAGATATAACCCTATTTGGACTCTAATTCTTATCACATTAAATTTAGAGATTAATAAAATATGGAAAATAGAAAATAAAATTGGGAAAATAGGAATCCTTGCAATAATATTTTCTCACACAATAGATTTTTTTTGTACTGATTTCTTTCTCAGAGATGTTTTTTTTTTCTAAATTTCTGAACTGAGTTAATAGTTTCAGCTTTTCTTGTTAGAAAAAAATCAATAAAGCATAAATATGTACCTATTTGACTTTTTTATAAAGCTATGGATATGTACCTATCTGACTTTTTTGCCCATATTTTGCTTTATTTTGTAAGATGAAAATAGGATAGGAGAAGGAAGAGAAAGTTAAGGAAAGAAAAGAGAAAGGGAGGAAGAAGAAAAATACGAAAATTTAGCATTATAAATCATTTGAAATAGGACTTCTAAGAGCTGTACGTGGGAAATTATTTCATTTGATTTAATTTATTTGCTTCTGGTTTTAGTCTTCTTTTCTAGGTGCAGAATCTTAGGCTTGAAAGGGTAAGGTCTTCAGCTTCATCTCACTTCAGACTGAGTCTGATGGTTCTGAGCTTTACACTGCTCTGTCCTAGTTCCTTACTTTCTAAAGAGCCTATAAGAGACGTTTTGAGTTACTCTTTGACTTGAATAACTTGTGGGAATATTCCTTAACTTTCTAATTGGCAGGATAGCTTGCTTTACCTTTGTTGTTAAGTATAGCTCAATTGCAGTATGCTCCCATAACAAGGTCTACATATATGATGCTTTACAGAAAGTTTTGGGATTGTATCAACACTAGAAGTGGGTATAATTTGGCAAAATGTTCCATGCTTCCTAAAATGAAGCAGTGTTTTTTATGTAATGGGTTCACAATTGGATATGTATTTGCATATACCTATGCCGATAACTAGCTTATTTTCTGAGAAGAATTTTTAAATTTACATTTTTAAAATTATCATTATCTGCCGGGCGCGTTGGCTCACGCCTGCAATCCCAGCCCTTTGGGAGGCCAAGGCGTGCAGATCACGAGGTCAAGAGATTGAGACCATCCTGGCTAACACGGTGAAACCCCATCTCTACTAAAAATACAAAAAATTAGCCTGGCATGGTGGCGGGTGCCTGTAGTCCCAGCTACTCAGGAGGCTGAGGCGGGAGAATGGCGTGAACCCGTGAGACGGAGCTTGCAGTGAGCCGAGATCGCGCCACTGCACTCCAGCCTGGGCGACAGAGGGAGACTCCGTTTCAAAAAAAAAAAATTATCATTATCAAGAGCGAAAATGTAGCTTTTAGATTCCAACCTATTTGAGACACACTATTATTTCCACCCTCTTCACAAAATACTATTTCAAAATATATATAAAAACAGTTTTAAATCCATGTTACTACTCTATTAATTTCTGTGTTATATAATCAATATCAAGATTATTTTTGACATTTTAATTCAGAAGTATAACCTGATTTACTGCTTTACTGAAAAACATAACTTTTATTTATGTCATAGTTTGGCAATGTGGTTTGTAAATATTTTTGATATACTTTGTAAATAACATTTTATAGGCTCTGAAATAAGAATATATTCACTACAATTCTGTAATATAGCATCCTTAATCTAAAGAAATTTAGTACAAGATGCCATTTATAGAATAATTGTGATACCCATTACAAGTTTAAATCTCCGTAATAGCTTGATAATAATCTTGTGATAGATATGTATAGAAAGGCTGTACTTACAAAGTATACTGCTGAATGTTGATAATCATCCCTACTCATTCCTCCTCACCTCCCACATGGACAAAACTAAGAGAAAAATTGTATGTTATAAACACTCAGCAAATAGGTCTTTATTTATTTTCGTCATTCAGGAGAGAAAAACCTTCAAAAAGGAACTAAGGCAATCTTAAATAGCCCATAGAAACACAAAAACTGTAAACTAGATAGTCATTAAATATTCTGGCCTTACATTTTCTATCAGACATGATTCAATTAATTTTTGGAATGTACTTTTTATGTTATTTTTAATCACTTTATAACTTTTGCAGAGTGATGCTACTGTTTTACATTTATCTAGTGAGTTAAATGTTCTTACTAGAAGTATACTTCTATTCCAATTCAATGAGATTTCATTCTTTTATATGAAAAGGTTATGCCCAATTTCCTCAAAGTAACTTGGTTATTATTAATATATTTCATTTCAAATATAGGGTGTGATAGTTCTAACACCATGGCTTAAAAAGTCAGTGGGGTTGAGATAATGCAATTACCTTGTTTTCTTGCATGAGTCAACAAATAGAGTTCATTAGAGGGTTGAATCTCTGTATAATAGGAAGCTATTGTGAAATGCAAAGCATATTTAAAATTTCTCATGCTTGACTGCTCAGAGTGGTATATTTAATAAGCTCAAAATTTCAAGTTTAAAAATATCAATGATATTTCTGATTCCTTTATACTAAACATCTTGCTTAATCAAAAATTCATAAAAATCATCATATTTAGCTAACTAGAAATGTAGCAGGCCAATATTGAAAGGTCATCTTAATTAAAAGGGCTACTCTTAGCAAATTCACTATACCGTGGATTCTTTTTAATCAGATCACTGTCAAAACAGATAAGCATACTTTTCTTTCTCATCCTACAAACCAGACACATAAGAGTTCTTATAGATCAGTTATTTATATTAATATTTTTGTTTACATATATGTTATGTGGATATTTGAGTGATAAAAATATTCCTTATTATAGATGTACTCAGAATGGACTGTGGGTTATATTAAATCTATCTCCTTATACTTTGTATTTTAGTTGTTTAGAGAAAGAGTAACAGAAAGATTTGTCTATACCAATAAAACATTGCCTTTTAGTTTTGTATGCTACACGCAGAAAATATGTGATCATTACTTATCATTATAGAACTAATGGCAGAAATTAATGTATTGGTTATGTCTTTACTTCTTTTTTCTTTATTTTAGTATATTTCATTATCAAAAGATTATGCATTGTGAGTTGTCACCCATTTAAATCATCCAAAGTTTTCTAGAATCTATTTGTTTGTTTAAATGCATGTTATTTCTGATGGTAATGGATTCTATAATAAATTAATCCCTTTTCTATTGGTCCAAAACTTACTTTCTCCTAACATCAGGCTCTGGCTTCTAATTTGTATTTAATCTTATGGTATTATATAAATTATATAAAATAAATTATAGCAATTGTATATGACTATAAAAATATCATATATAATTGATTTAATTAAACTGGTATTATTATCAAACAACCTTAGCATTGCTATTAGACAGATGATTTTCTGTATTTAGGATTCTAGCCATCATTAGTTTAGTATTGCTAGAAGTTCAAGGTATATGTCATGTTTAGTATTGTAACCTCACCACTTCGTAACTTACTAGACTTTATTCAAATGTGTATAGTCTATTAATGATTTAGTTATTGATTTGGGCATTTTTTTCTCACAGTCCCATAGGAATATGCAGCATGTTTTATCAATAGATGATTCAATAATTTTGGTACCGCTTTTCATATGTTTTCTTAGAACACTCTACTTTGTTTGAACTGATCAATGTCTCTCCTATTCATATGTATTTCTACATAAATGGAGAGTCAAAATTATCTAAGAATGGATGCTCATGTGAATGATATAAGTGAATTAAAACTGAGTGAAGAAATGAATCAATAATTCTCTAATTATACCATTAATCCTTGATATTTTCTTCCCTTGCAGTATGGTCTAGGTAAAAGTTTTAGTGTCCTGAATTTGCAGGAGTACTTCATGAATGTAAGGAGGGATAAAGATATTGATGAATGAATATATAACTGAAGCTATATGAAGGTTTTGTGTCCACCTCCTACCTGAGAGGACCTAGTTGTCCAGCTTTAGAGATTCTCAGCCTTGCCACTATTAACATCGTGAATTGAGGAACGTTTTGGGCTGTCCTGTGTGTTGTAGTTTCTTAACAGATTAAGAAGTATTATATTCACTCTTTATTTCCAAACTTTCATGTGTCTTTCTTACTCACATCAAAGCCAATGAAAGGTGGCTGTGTTCTTGGTCACCACTGGCCTATTCAGTATGACTTTGCATGACCTTTAAACAAATGTTAGGTTTACTGTTTAATTTTATCATTGTAATCATTTTATATAAATTGGATATTGGATCTTCATGTAAGAAATGAAAGAATATGCACAGATAGGATAATTAACCTAAGAATGTTTAGCTGAGCAATACAACAATTTCTTTAAGGAATAGCTGAGTAATAAAACTTTAAAATACGTCTCATGATGTAATTTCTTTTCATGAATTGTAGACATAGCTTCAATTCTTTTAATTAGTTGGATTCAAGTCTTCAACATCAGTTATGAGATCACAACAAATCTCAAAACTGGAATCAGGACAGTGGGTAAAGAAAAAGGTCCTTTGCGTGGCCACTCAGTCACTCTAAATGTAACCTAGTGCTTCTCAACCAGGGGCTCTTTTGCCCCCCAGGGAAAATTTTCCAATGAATAGAAATTTTTGTCATCATCACAAGTTGGGGTGGGAGTTCTACTGGCATCTAGTGGGCAGAGGGAGGCTAGGCATGTTGCTAAACATCCTACAATGCATAGGACAAACAATTGAGAACAAAAAATTGTTTGACCCAAGATAGCAATAGTGACCACTGAGAATCCTTAAAACTGAATGACTAGGTCCTCTAAAGTAGGAGGTGGAAACACAACCTTCAATATAGCTACAGTTTACATATTCACTCACCAACATTACTATTCATCTTTATGCTCATAATTATTTGGTGTAATTACTAAGGGTAGGATAATTGGTGTGAATATATTTGAATTTTATTCCTGATTTTACCACCTATTGGCTTGGTAACCTTGGGCAAATCACTATGCTTTACTGACTATTAAAATGGGAGTGCTGTAAAACAATTTCTAAATTATGGGGTTGTTTAGAAGATAAAATAATGCATGCAAAGTACTGAACACCAAACCTGGAGAGTAAGTTCTCCATAAATTACAGCTATTATGTTAATTTTATGTAGCAATGGTTATTAAGATGTATCAATTGTGGTGTGTAAAATATGTAACTTTTTTGCATAACTCTAATTAATTTCTGCCACTAGCTCTTTTAAGACTTTTTAAAAGAAAATTAGCCATTTGCTAATAAACTCAATCCATTAGTTTTTTTTTTTAACAGATCAAGTGTTATTATTTTCTCCCTTTGTTTTAAAAGTTGCATGTAAGTTTCTGACTCACATCACGGCCTATGAAAGGTGGCTGGGTTCTTGGTCACTATTGGCCTGTTTTGGTATCTTTTGCAGCATTTTTATTTTCCTGGTTCCTATTCAGTAAGAGCCATTCTGCTCTGACATGTGGAAAACATTTTTTTTTTTTTCCAATCTGGGATCTGATAAAAAAAAGTCTACACACATGATTCTGTCTGTTCTACATCCTAACCCGGATGTCACTCTCTACAGCTCTAAGATCTCCATAGGGATCTTTTGGATATTATCTTAATTTTGTCACTGTGGGAAACTTAGTAGGGCAATCTCACATCTAGACCCAGTGGACAATTATGTCTACTTTATTGCTATAGCAACTTACATGCTGGGAAGTCTAGAACCGCATGGTTCTTGTGGCTCAGATATCCTCTGCTCTTAAATCCCAAAACTTGTCTAGAGATTCTGTTGTTCCTCTTTGCATGAAGCTCAGATAGGTTAAAATGCAAGACAGAAAGCCATCAGAGATCTATTCCTAAAGCGAATTAATTCTTCTGCTCTTCTCTCTGATTCTTCTCATGCCCCAGCTCAAAGATTGGTGGAGAGAGGCTTATCTACTCATTCTGCAGCATCCCAGTGGCTTGTGAGTTTTCCTTCCACTCCTGTTGTTTGTGTTAGGACTTCAACATTTGAAAACTCAAAAGCCAAGAAATCCTTCTTTTTTGTTTTTCAATGTCTACTATGGCTTCCCTTAATTGGTGGTAAAATAGCCTAAGGTCTTATGGCAATGAAGACTGGAAAATGTATAGGTAAACATATCAGAATATTACCTGATAAGTATATCATCTTGCTTTCCTACACACTCTACTTCGTAATAAGCAAACTTTATAGGCATAGTGTTTGACTTTTAAAGATCTAGTCATTTTTAGATTTGTCAATTTTGGTTCAAGGTTGAGATGGAAGATAAGCTTTCTCTGAATTTGGCAATCCGTTTTGATTTTAAAGTGTTATGGTTAATTCTGTTTGATCTTTCCCACTTCTTTTTTTCTCAAAATATAATATTATAGCCTCCCTGCACATCGTATCTTCCTCATACTGCCCTGATAACTTTCTGTTCATCTATTCTCTCCTATTTTCATTTTTAAGGAGATAAATGGGCAGTTCTGCTCGAGTTCTTCTTCAGGGCAGCAGCTTTCAAACAACTGAACATTTTTTATGTGTTGGTACAGTAAGAAGGCTTGGGGTTACAAAGACATGTATAGTTTTAAGAAATTTAATTTCCAGATCCACATGTACTATTTCTTAAAACTAACCTACCTGAAAACTGTCTAAAAGCTGTAGATTGTCTTTTTCTGCCTTGTCTTTCACAATTGCCCTTCTCCCATTTCAGACAGGAAAGACACAATGCTCACTCAGCTATCATCTTTTCACTGGCAGAAGATGTAAAGATCTCCAGGGAATCAAACAAAGAGACAATTTGGAGAATGCTTTGTAAAGTATACTCCAAAGAGCAAAGCAAAGAAAATCTTAGTAAGAAGTATTGAAAGGAGCAGTCTTACTTTATCCTGTTTACATATCTCTTGTTTACACATCTGTTTCAGCTAGACTGAAACAGGACTCTGACTCTTCTTACCAAAGCTTTCTTGGGGTATACATGTGTTTGGGTGTTTGTGTATGCCTATATCTATATACACACATATAACATATACATGCATATGTGTCTGTAATCTCCTTACCTATCTCTAGCTCTCTAAATATGTATACATGTATGTATACTTAAAAGTATACTTATCTCTTAGCCTTTCTATCTCTTTGTCTGTGTAATTAGAATTCAGTAGTGAGAATGTTGTATCCCACTATAGATGACTGGTTTTTACCAATGCAGACATTTTCTCTAAATTGAATGAATGAGATAAACCTGTTTTTCTAAAGTTTAATAAGCAATATATATTTAAAGGATATACCTTACAAAATTTGCCAAAAAATGCATCTTCCACAATTATGTGACATAATCATAGCTACTGCTTTGGTCTGAATGTTTGTGTTGCCTAAATTAATATGTTGAAAGCAAATCGACGATGTAACAGTGTCAAGAGGTGAGGGATCCTGAGGGAGACACAGGAATGAATCCTTAACCATGAGAGCTGCTGCGTGGGTTGCACCCAGGAAAGTCACAGGGGCAGGCCTATGTGGAGCTTTGGGAACCCAACCCAGTGTATCCTGAAAGCAAGGAGTTGGGTCAAAGATTATTCTCAGGCTTTAGGATATAATGTTGTCTGCCCTATTTGGTTTGGGTTTTGAACTTACTTGATACCAATTACCCATTTCTTATTTATTTATTTATTTATTTATTTATTTATTTATTTATTTTTGAGACGGAGTCTCACTCTGTTGCCTGGCTGGAGTGCAGTGGCACTATCTCGGCTCACTGCAACCTCTGCCTCCCAGGTTCAAGCGATTCTTCTGCCTCAGCCTCCCAAGTAGCTGGGACTACAGGCACATGCCACCACACCCAGCTAATTTTTGTATTTTTAGTAGAGACAGGGTTTCCCCATGTTGGCCAGGATGGTCTCAATCTCCTGACCTCATGATCTGCCCTCCTCAGCCTCCCAAAGTGCTGGGATTATAGGCATGAGCTACCATGCTTGGCCCCAATTACCAATTTCTTAGTTCTGATTTCTGCATTTTAGAATTGAGAAATATCTACCCTCTGCCTTCCCCACCATCATATTTTGGAAGCACATAAGTTATTTGATTTCACAGATTCCCAGCTAGAAAGCAGCTGGCCTCAGAATAAATCACACCCTGAGTGTCATCCATATCTGATTTAGATATTTAGATGAGACTCTGGACTTTAGACTTTTGAGTTGATGCTGGAGTGAGTTATAACATTTGGAGCTATTGGGGTGGAGTGGATGCATTTTGCATTGTGAGAATTTTGGGGAGCCATGGGCAGAATTCTATGGTCTGAATGTTTGTATTCTCCCAAAATTTTATTTTGAAACCTCATCCTGAATGTGATAGTATTAAGAAGTTGAGTTTTGTGGGATGTGATTAGGTTATGAGCATGGAGCCCTCATAAAATGGGATTAGTGCCCTTATAACAGAGGCTTTGGGGAGCTTATTCACCCTTTCTTGATTTTGTGCTTTCCAGCTTCCAGAACTGTGACCAAAAAATATTTCTATTATTTATAGAAATTTATTTCTATATTAGTCAGGGTTCTATAGAAAGACAAAATCAAAAGCATGCATAGATAGAGACAGACGAGAAGATTTATTAGGGGAATTGGCTCATGCAGTTGTGGAGGCTGAGAAGTCCCACTACGGCTGTCTTTGAGCTGAAGAACCAGGGAAACCCATGTTGCAACTCTCAGTCCTAGGCAGAAGACCTGAGATGCTGGAGGGCTGCTCCTGCAAGTTCCGGAGTCCAAAGGCCAGAAAACCTAGAGTTTGGATGTCCAGTGGCTGGAGAAAGAAAAGGTGTCCTGGATCCAGAAAATAGAGTAAATTGGCCTTTCCTCTGACTTTTTGTTTTATCTGGGCCCTCATCTGATTGGATGGTGCCTGCCCCCACTGAGAGCAGATCTTCCCCCACTCAGTCCCCCAACTTACATGACAATATCCTCTGGAAACACCTTCACAGATACACCTCAAAACAATGCTTTACCAGCTATCTAGGTATCTCTTAATCCAGTTCCTTTTTTTTTTTTTTGAGAGGGAGTTTCACTCTTGTTGCCCAAGCTGGAGTGCAATGGCGCGGTCTCAGCTCACCACAACCTCCGCCTCCTGGGTTCAAGTGATTCTCCTGCCTCAGCCTCCCCAGTAGCTGGGATTACAGGCATGTGCCACCACGCCTGTCTAATTTTGTATTTTTAGTAGAGACAGGGTTTCTCCGTGTTGGTCAGGCTGGTCTGGAACTCTCGATGTCAGGTGATCCTCCAGCCTCAGCCTTCCAAAATGCTAGGATTACAGGCATGAGCCGCTGCACCTGGCCCAATCCAGTCAAGATAATTCTAAAATTAATCATCACATGCCACCTAAAATTTTTATTATAACAGCCAGAATTGAATAAGAAAGATGCTAATTTTAAAAGGTTAAGAGATTACCTAGTTTTTAAATGATTATATGGGATATAAGACCATTTTTTAATTGACAGATAAAAATATATATATTTATTGTGTACAACATGATGTTTTAAAGTGCGTATACATTGTGGAATAACTAAAGCTAGCTAATTAACGTATGCATCACCTAATTAACATATGCATCACCTCACATTGTTATTATTTTTGTGGAGAAAACAAGATCCATTGTTGCATGTTTCAAGAATACAATGTATTATTATTAACTCTAGTCATCATGTTTTAAAACAGATTTCTGGTTTTTTTTTTTTTTTTTTTTTTTTTTTTTTTTTTTTTTTTTTTTTTTTTTCGAGACACAGCGTTACTCTGCTGCCCAGGCTGCTGGAGTGCAGTGGCAGAATCGCAGCTCACTGCAACCTTCGCCTCCTGGGTCCAAGCGATTCCCCTGCCTCAGCCTCTCGAGTATCTGGAATTACAGGCATGTGCCACCATGCCTGGCTAATTTTTGTATTTTTAGTAGAGACAGGGCTTCACCATGTTGGTCAGGCTAGTCTCGAACTCCTGATTTAAAGCAATCCACCTGCCTCGGCCTCACAAAGTGCTGTGATTAGAAGCATGAGACACCCCACCTGGCAGATTTCCTGAATTGACTCCTCCTATCTCAATAGAAATTTTATATCCTTTGATCAATATCTCCCCCACCCCTTCTTTCTGTCCGAGCTCCCGATAACCGCCATTCCACTCTCTACTTCCATGAGTTCAACTTTTTCTGATTCCACATACACATAAAGTGAAACCATGTGGTATTCGTCTTTCTGTGCCTGGCTTATTTCACTTAAAGTTATGTTCTCCGGGTTTATCTCTGTTGTTGTAAATGATAGGAATTTTTTTTCTTTTTTTAAGGCTGAGTAGTATTCCACTGTGTATAGTACCACATTTTCTTTATCCACTCATCTGTTGATGGACACTTAGGTTGATTCTGTGTCTTGGGTGTTGTGAATAATACTGCAAAATCATGGGAGTGCAGGAGTCTTTTAAACATACCAATTTTCTTTTTCTTTGGATGTATATTAAGTAGTGAGATTGCTTTTTGAATGAAAGGGCATATTGTAATTCTTAGATAATTTTCCTGGGTCATAAATGATCTTATTCTTATAAGATCATTATATCTTATAATCTATTATTCTGTATCTGGAGTTGTTCTTTAAATGCTTTATTTCACACTTGCCCACACTGGAGCTCAATTGCCATTCATCTTACCCTACACAGCTCCATGAGTTCTTCCTGCACTTTACTCCCACTGATTCAGCATTCCTTTGCTTAGAATAGCTTGGATAATTTACTGTGTACTCCCACTTTTAGGTTATTTATAAAAATCTTTAAATAAAATTACTGTCAAACCCAGGGATGACATTGTTAAACTTTCCCACCCAGTAAAGGATTAATTTAGCTCTGTTCTTTTTCTTCTAATTGTGTCTACTCCTTATTGACAGTGATCAATAGGTATTTGTTAAGCAGCACACTATGTGCTTAAAAGTACACCAGAGTCTTGGGACATATCGATGAATTCAAAGACATTAAAAGGATTCTACTTAATCACAAGGCAATTAAACTTTATTTGCTTTTTTAACAGTCTCAATAATGAAACTTTACTTAAGAACATGCAATAGTTACATTCACCATTTACTCTTCTGATTCTTCCATTAATGAATGGCCTTATCTGTGTTTTCTATTGGCAATACACAGGCAAACTTCAACTTTTCTTCTAAGTTTTAAACAGTTATCCAATTGATACTAAAATTATTTAGAGCCTATATCTAAAAAATATGAACCTTTTAAAAATATTACTGAGAATGGGAAAAGGCGGTGTTCTACTGTGGGCTAAGAGTCTTTCTCACATTAAATCAGTGATTCTCAAATATAAAATTATGGAACAGGGCTAGTCTCCTGATGAAAGTTTTGCCAGGCCAAAGTGAAATAATAAAAATAAGAACATTAACCACAGTTTAACAAAAAGTTACATTTATGTAATTGCCATGTCTATCCTAATGTCCTTCTGATTTTTGTGTGTGTTAATATATCCTGTCTCTACTGATGATGTGGTTATTGGACAAGGAATGTGGGCATTTTTAATGTCTGTAGTTGGTGTATCAGTCCATTCTCGTGTTTCTACAAACAACTGCCCAAGACTAGGTAATTTATAAAGGAAAGAGGTTTAATTGACTCACAGTTCCCCATGGCTGAAGAGGCCTCAGGAAACTTACAATCATGACAGAAAGGGAAGGAAACACATCCTTCTTCACGTGGTGGCAGGAAGGAGAAGTGTCAAGCAAGAGTGGGGAAAACCCCTTATGAAACTATCAGACCTTGTGAGAACTCACTCACTCTCACAAGAACAGTAGCATGGGGGTAACTGCCCCATGATTCAATTACTCCCCACTGGGTCCCTCCCAGGGCATGTGAAAATTATGGGAACGACAATTCAAGATGAGATTTGGGTGGGGACACAGCCAAACCATATCAGTTGGTAAATGGGAAGGTTGGCAAATTTATGCTACTCTTCCTCACTTCTTTAAATGTTATATGGTATGTGGGATTCTAAATATTAGTAACATTGATTTATATATCAATAAGCAAAGAATTTTAACTCTTCAGTGGAGCCTTGGTTATAAGATCTAAGTAAAGATTGTATGTCCCCAAATCCCACAATGTTCTCCCATATTCTTTCCCTATGGCCAGCTGATGGCCAAATCATATACTTTAAGGTGAAAATATATGTTAAATCAACAACTCAACTATATAACTGCTTCACAAGGAAGATTAATCTGCAAAACTCATATTGCTCTAACACTTGGCTTCAAACGATCAATAAATGAGAGTTTTCTCTGTGCTGATAAATCATTGTTACGTGCGTTTGTGTACATTCAAATCACTTCTTTCCACTTACCAAACAGGTCCTTATAGGGAAAAATACTTTAACTTGGTAAAGGATAAATATATACATGAAAGTAGAATTCATGTAGTGACACATAACTCTACTGTGGGCTGAGAGAGTCCTTATTTGTTATTTTTTCAACAAATTTTTCTAATATATTAACTAGGTCCCAAGCACGTTGCTAAATTCTAGAGAAGAATAAAGCTGGGCCGGGTGCGGTGGCTCACGCCTGTAATCCCAGCACTTTGGGAGGCTGAGGCAGGCAGATCATGAGGTCAAGAGATCAAGACCATCCTGACCAACATGATGAAACCCCATCTCCACCAAAAATACAAAAATTAGCTGGGTGTGGTGGTGCGTGCCTGTAGTCCCAGCTACTCCAGAGGCTGGGGCAGGAGAATCACTTGAACCCAGGAGGTGGAGATCGCAGTGAGCGGAGATCACACCGCTGTGCTCTAGTCTGGCAAAAGAGCAAGTCTCAGTCAGAAAAAAAAAAAAAAAAAGAAAGCCAGACATAGTCACAGACCTAGCTTAAAGAATAAAGGGGAATACAGGTAGCCATCCATAGCCTTACAAGAAAATATGCATTTGTCACTGTGGAGAGATTTCTCTCTCTCTCTCTCTCTCTCTGTGTGTGTGAGTGTGTGTGTGTGTATGTGTGTGCATACACCTTCTCTGTGTGTGTACATATTATGTACTTACATAGACATGGAGAGAGAGAAAAAGAGAGAGACAGAGAACATGCAGAAATCTGAGGAATGAGTAAAAGTTAACAAAAGGGGAATTCAAAGCAGGGGAGGAAAAGAAGGCCCTGAGGCTACAGGGAAACAGGTAAGCACGAGGGGCCAATTGAAGGCAGAAATGAAAGGTAAGCAGGGGTGATTCAATGTTTCTAAAAGGAAAGGAAAGCCTGTAAGTGTTTTGCTCAGGGAATATCAATATCTGATCAATGTGATGGAATCATAGCTCTGGCTGAATGCAGAGAATGGACTGCAGGGAAGCTGGAGGGTGCATGTATGTAGATGATTTAGGTTCCTGTTGTAGATATATTAAGGGAAAAGGTTAAATCGCAGCTGAACTAAGAAAATTGGTGTTAGTGAAAGATACTAAGAAGTAAATGAGCTTGAATAGCATTTAACAAGTAGATTCAAGAGAATTTTTGATTAATTGGACAGGGGAAATAGGGAGATGGATATCAGGGATGACTTTTTTTTTTTTTTTTTTTGACAGAGTCTCACTCTGTTGCCCAGGCTGGAGTGGTGCAGTGACGTGATCTCGGCTCACTGCAACTTGGCCTCCCAGGTTCAAGTGATTCTCCTGCCTCAGTCTCCTGAGTAGCTGGGACTGCAGGCGTGCACCACCATGCCCAGCTAATTTTTTTTTTTTTTTTTTTTTTAGTAGAGACAGGGTTTCACCACGTTGACCAGGCTGGTCTCAAATTCCTGGTCTCAAGTGATCCACCTGCCTTGGCCTCTCTAAAGTGCTAGGATACAGGTGTGAGCTCCCACGCCTGGCCAGGATTGACTTTTACTCACTGACTTAGAAGCTAGATTCATACAGGTTCTATTACATGAGGAGCCGAGGCTTAAAAGGAGATCTGGATATAGACCATGCAGAAATTTGAGATATCCAAGAGACTTTGTCAAGGAGGCAGCGGATGTACATAACTTGGGCTAAAAGTAAGATCTGGCCTTAAGTTATAAATTTCTTGTTTATCCACTTATAGGTGTCAGTTGGTACATATATGATTATCTAAGGAAATATTATAGAATGAAAAGAAAACAATCTTTAGAGGGAGTCTTGAGGAATTCCAATCAGTAGAGAAGATAAGATTCCAAACGAGGCGGAAAATGGATTGCCTAACGTAAGAGAAGAAACGTAAAAGATAAATGACCAGGAAGCCAAGGTAAATATAGATGCAGGCTAACAAAAGTAAATGCTACTTAGGGGCCAAGTAATATGATGGTTGGAGAATATCCAGTGGATTTAGAAAAATGTGTTTGGTGATAATCATGAGACATTTGGAAGTAGAATCACAGATTAAATTAATGACTAGGTTGAGAAATGTATAAAAAGTCAGAAAATGGAGAGAATGAATACAGAGAGCTCTTACAAGAAACTTGTCTTTGAAACTGGAAGGTCTCTAACTCGGTCCTTAATTTTCATATATTAGGTTTACTTTGAACGAATAAAATATAGAAGAAAAACTTAAGGAATATAAATGAAAATCTTTAAAGATTGTTAAATACCAGATTCCTCACTCTGTGAGTGTAGTTTTATTTAGCACAGGTCTTTTTGTAATTGGAATAGTTTTTTAATAGACACCATGTTTAATCATCCTCAAGAATCTGCCACTGTGATTCAAAGATGTTTCATATTCCACTTAAAACATCAAGCATCTAAAATAAAAAGAATATACTAATTCACCTCCTGGAGCTTTGAGAAGTTTTAATAAAAACAACCAACACTAATAATGGACTCATTGACACTTGCCTTTGTCATCTATATGCATCCCTGTGTCTGTAGTCAAATATAGTATAACTTCCACCAGGAGTGTATATGTGATTAAGGCTGGAATTTCCTCAAGTTTGAAGCAAATCTTCAAAATACTTGTTTGTTCTGATTCACTTTTAGTTAAATAACCTCAAGAAGTTTATATGAAATGTGATGGCAAATTGTACAATCATCACTAAAGTGTTACTTGATGGTTTCTGGAAATTGTCCTTTGCTAAAGTAGTTCCCCCATCAGAAAGTTGCTAACAAAGACATGAAATTGCAAAATATGCATTCCATTGGAATAAGGAAGTGATTTCAGTTAAAAATCAAACTGTTCTATAGCAGAATGATGATACTTCGTGTCTATTATTAACACTTTAAAACTGAAGAGTTTACCTGGTATTTTCTGAGCTCATCAGTTCACTGTATAATGGAGTATATTATGAAAAACTTGCCAATGCCAACAAGTAGGAAAATATATCCAGAGCTAAAGCTCTTTCCATAGAGGATGAGTAGAAAACATTATTTCGAAGACTTTTTTTTTTCTAAAAATTCAGTTTTCTAGTGATTGCTTCTTATTTCAAAAACAATGAAAATAACAATAAACTAAAATGTACAGAACACTTGCTATGTGCCCAGGAGTGTGCTAAGTTTGCATGATAAGAGCTTGAGCATTAACAAAAAACCAGATAACTTAATTTCAGATTCTGACCTCTCAGTCCTCTTAAGTACAGTAACATCTGCCACCCATAAAGTTGTTGATATAAATGTTTTAAAAATTACCTACTTAGGTAATGACAAAACACATGTATAGGTAATTTAGAAAATAAATAATAAAATTAATAAAGATAAAACAATTTATTCTAATTGACAGCTTAATGAATACAGCTGAAAAACAATATGGCATTTTACATGTAATTATTAAGTGGAATGTGAATGATTGTACTAAAGACTGGTTGTCATTTTCACTTTGGGATTCCTGAACCCAGGCTCATATACTATGAATCGGCTCGCTCAGGATCCATTTTCATCTACCTTATCTTTTTTATGCAGATTCGAAAATGAAACTCATATTTTCCTACATACCTTCTAGTCAGGCATGACTTTGCAACGCAATTCTGACTGTTGAGAAGTTGGAAGTCTTTTAGGAATTAGCCGCCTATCTGCGTAGAAGGATAATGCTTTGAAAGAAAGTTTTGCCCCTTCCATCCTATTCCAGTCTGGTCCTTAGGTATGGTGCTTCAGCAACCAATCATGACCATCGGTAGCATTAAAGATGGCAGAAAGGATAGAAGGGACTTGTTACTGATGACACCATGGTGCCATGCTACTAGCCCTGACCTTTTCATTATGTAAGATAAACAAAACACTCCCTGTTTAGGTAATTGTTACAGAAAGTTCAATTTTTTGTTACCAAATGCATTTTTCGTATCTACAGAGAGTGATTTGTCTTCATGTGTCAATAATATTTAGAATGATGAGACCTTATATTCAGTTATTTAAATTCTGGGAATTATTCCAAAGAGATGGATTTATAAAAGACCCATGTGCCCTAAAATAAATGAGTTTGGTTAAAAAAAATTACATGCAAAAAGTATTTATTTCAGTATTATTTATAACACTGAAAAGTAGAAAAAACTTAAGTGGTAAGTAGGTGATGAAAAGTAAAACAAGTTATGCTTATTTTATGGGCCATTATCTAGCAATAAAATGACTCTTAAAATGAGTAATGCTAAAAAATATTTCAATCCAAACAGAACGTTAAAAATTAATATTTAAAATTAAATACAATATGATTAAAATTCCACATTAAAGCAAGTAATCCTAAGGTTTGTGTCAAGTTGATATATGTTATGGAATATTTTGTTGCTATTTCATTATATGTTTTTTCCCTTAATAGGACTACAGTAGGGATTAAATAGAAACCTGTAAACTTTAAAAACTTCTATTATGCCAAATTTTGAAAACATACAATAAAGAGAATGATGTATGATGCATTCAAATTGTTTCACATATATTCCTATACTTTCTTCTTTTTTCACTCTAGATTATTTTGAACCAGCTACCAATATCATACCATATTCCTGTAACAATTTTAGTCTGTATCTTAGAAACAGGAGAATGCTTTTAAAAAAATAAACACTAGCCGGGCGCGGTGGCTCACGCTTGTAATCCCAGCACTTTGGGAGGCCGAGGCGGGCGGATCACGAGGTCAGGAGATCGAGACCACGGTGAAACCCCGTCTCTACTAAAAATACAAAAAATTAGCCGGGCGTGGTGGCGGGCGCCTGTAGTCCCAGCTACTCGGAGAGGCTGAGGCAGGAGAATGGCGTGAACCCGGGAGGCGGAGCTTGCAGTGAGCCGAGATTGCGCCACTGCACTCCAGCCTGGGCGACAGAGAGAGACTCCGTCTCAAAAAATAAAAAATAAAAAAAAATAAACACTAAATAAACTCTATATCATCATCAGGCCTAGAATATTCTAAATAGTTTCTTAATATCATAGTCAAATATTCTATTTTTTCGAATTTCTATGATGGTTTCATAAATTGTTTTCTGCTTATTATATCAATAAGAAAGCAAATGCATTCCATCTCTTGCAAATAGTTGATGTGTCACATTGCCTCGTATTACTTCTTTGCAATTTACTTCTTGAAAAAACTGTGACATCTTTCCAGTAGAGTATCTTAAAGTATGGATTTAACAAATTGCAACTTTCTGGTACCATTTATTACATTTCTCCATCAGACATGGATGCAGTTTATTGACAAGAATATGATGTATATGGTGTTTTGCTCTTTCATGTTTATGTAGTATTAACAGCCATAATAATCAATACCAAAATCCACCTTTTATTAGAGATTACAAAAGGTGGTATTTTACTTTAAATATTTCTACTTTTATTAACCAGAATACTTGCACAAAGAAAAACTTTATCTCTTCAACTACAGTCACGCATTGCATAACAATGAGGATCCATTCTGAGAAATGGATCAGTAGATGATTTTGTCATTGTTTGAACATCATAAAGTATATGCTTATGTAAACCTAGATGGCACAGCCTACCACACACGTAAGCTATACAGTATAATAGGCTATACGATATAGGTTACAAATTTGCCCAGCGTGTTACTGAACTGAACTAGACAATTATAACACAATGGTAAATATTTGTGTATCAAAACATACCTAAACATAGAATAGTTACAGTAAAAACAGTATTATAGGTTTATAAGACCACCGTTGTTTATGTGGTCCATTGTTGACCAAAATATCATTATTCATTGCATGATTGTATTTGATTATCTCATGATTTCTCAACCCAGGTGCTATTGACGATTTTGGACTAGATAGTTCTTTGTTATGAGAAGTTGTTCTGTGCATTGTAGGATATTCAGTCATGTGTGTGGACTCTTATTTTTTTTTGTCTTTTGAGACGGAGTCTCACTCTGTCACCCTGGCTGGAGTGCAGTGGCGCAATCCCGGCTCACTGCAAGCTCCGCCTCCCAGGTTCACGCCATTCTCCTGCCTCAGCCTCCCGAGTAGCCGGGACTACAGGTGCCCACCAACACGCCCGGCTAATTTTTTGTATTTTTAGTAGAGACGGGGTTTCACTGTGTTAGCCAGGATGGTCTCGATCTCCTGACCTGGTGATCCGCCCGCCTCGGCCTGCCAAAGTGCTGGGATTACAGGCGTGAGCCACCACGCCCGGCCTGGACTCTTCCTTCTAGATGGCAGTAACGCATTTCCCTAGATGTGACAACTAAAAACGTCTCTAAGACATTGCCAATGACCCTGGGGGCAAAGATTAAAAAAACGCAGTTGAGAAACACTGGGTTATTTTAAGATTTGTATATGAAAAGCAGGATATATGTTTGACTCTTTTCCTTTCTTTATCAGTTTTCCAAATGACTGGTTAGTTCTCAAGCTTTCCTTAGAGGAGACATAATAACTCATAGTTTTAAATGGAATTTATGTCTTTGTATTCACTGTAGCTACTAGTTCTATTTATGCTCATATTTTCTTATTTTTGAACCGTGAAAGCCTTTTCTAGTTGGTTTCTAAATGTCTTTGATACATCTAGTGGCCTTGTTTCCTGCTATACCAAGTTCTTTCAAGCTAATTTTGTATACTTTCTGCACAGGCCTGTGGCCCACTATTTCTCCAAGGAGCCTTGTCTTTTTTTTACTAGGAAATATAATTTAGAGAATATAATCTGGATGTTTGAGGTGCTCATTAGTCTTAAGGCCTTTTCAGTGGACAAAATGGGAATATATATATATATATATACACACACACATATATATACATATATATACATATATATACACATATATACACATATATACATATATATACACATATATATACACATATATATACATATATATATCACACACACACACACACACACACCACAGAGTCATATTTCCATTTCCATTTCAGCATGAATAGCTTTTTCCTTATTCTTTAACCTTATACCCGTATCTCCTTTCTCCAGTGCTGCAAATATTAATACCCAATGATACTAACATAGTCAGTCATTTGCTTTACACTTGTGGTGGGCAGACAATAAAGCTGTCTTTAAATTTCTCACCTCCTGCTAATTAAACCCTAGTGTAATCCTATACTTTTGAGTGTGGGCTGGACACGTTGACTCAATTCCAATGAATATAATTTCACAAAAGTGACAGAATGTCACTTCCTAGGTTACATTACCAAAAGAGCATGACTTCTGTCTTGCTGGCTTTATGTAGTTCTTTGCTGGTTTGCTTTGAGGTAATCCATGTGTTCTGTTATAAACTGCCCTATGGTGAGGTCCACATGGCAAGAAACTGAGGGAGATCTCCCAGCAACAGCTGGAGAGGACCTGAGGTCCTCAGATGAACAGCCCACAAAGAATTGAATCCTGCCAACAATGACATGAGTGATCTAGGAAGCAGATCCTTTCACAGCTCACCCTTAGGTTGATTCTAATGAAAGAAACACCAGCCAACACCTTCATCCCAGCCTCTTGAGAAACCTCAAGTGCAGACACTCAGTTAAGCTGCACCCAGATTCCCACCTTCAGAAACTGTCCCCAGGTGGGGAATGGGGCTACAGTACAAGCTGCAGCTTTCTATGTTTACCGATCATATTTCTTCTATGGTTACTTAATCGTTCCTTTCCTTTGTATTTCTGGAAGGCATCTGGGCAAGTGTGATTAATCCTTTTTTTTTTTTCTTGAAGCTCCCTTATAAAATCTTATATGCTTTTATTTGAAACCCCACCCAACTTTATTATGAAATGTCCATACCAGGTACTGTGCAAAGTGGAAATTCATAAATTAGTAATAACCCCAAGCAAAATACAGTCAGCCCTCTGTATGTATCTATGATTTTTTACATCCATGGATTCAGCTAACTGTGGATCAAAATATTCAAAAATAAATTGCATCTCTAGTAAACATGTACAGACTTTTTTCTTGTCGTTGTTTCCTGAGCAATGCAGTATAACAACTAACAACTATTTACGTAGCACTTACACTGCATTAAGTAGTATAAGTAATCCAGAGATGATTAAAAGTATTTAGGAATATTTGTGTGGGCTATATGCAAATACTATGCGGTTTTGTATAAGGGACTTGAACGTCCATGGATTTTAGTATCTGTGAGAAGTTCTGGAAACAATCCCCCATTGATACCGAGGGACAACTGTATAACACATGCCAAAATGTGGAACATTCTATTGACACAGCATTAATGTTTCTTAGCCATTAATTTCCTTAACCAAGCACATGAGTCTTGGAATTAACTTTGGCCTCAAGTATTTGTAATCACAGCATAGGCAGTAAGCCAAAGAAAATAAATAGATAAATCCACTGACAGGGCAGACAAAAATAATGTATTTATGTGTTCACTCATGCAACAAATATTTATTGTGTCTACTATATATTGGGTACTATTCTAAGTACCCAATATATATGAGTAAATAAAGAAGACTTAAAAATGCCTGTGTGAAACTTATAATCTAGCAGAAACATATAAGCCATAAACATGATGAATAAGTGAACATCAGGAGGCAAGGATCCTAGGACCACCTTGAAAGTCTGTTGGCCACAGTAAGTAAATGCCATTGTATAGTGGAAGCTGGTAAATGCTATGGAGATAAATTAAGTTGGTCAGAGGATAAGGAGTACATAGATGTGGCTTGGTTTAAATTGAAACAAGATAGATCGTGAAGATGTTTTTAACAAAGTGACTTTGTGCAAAGTGATGTGTATGACTCAGGAGAAAAACAACTCAGGCTGGAAGAACAGCAAGTTCAAATATTTAGGCAGGAGTGCACCTGCTATGGTCTAGTAACAGCAAGGGAGTCGTGTTGCTGGGATAGAATGAAGAAAAGTAGAAAGTGAAAAAGATATTGAGGGGGCACTGGCTTTTGAAGGGCCAAATAAGCATAAGAGGATTTTGTCTTTTTCTCTGCAAACAGTGGAGAATCACTGGAAATTTTTGAGCACAGAATTATCAGTAAATTAGGACAACCAAAGCCTTACTTCAGTCTCTGTGATTCAAAATAAGTCAAGGGCATATGCTCAGGGATGGAGCACCATGTAATAGTTTTCTAACCTGACCCCAAATTTGTAGGTATCTTTGATATACAAACATATTATTTTTTTCAGTTTAATGTCTGTATAAACTCTTCAAACATTGAAATGGACAAAAGTCTACCAACTAATCAGATCATGTCACACAGCATTTTTAGAAGTCATCAGGAATACTATGTGTAACACTGCTATTGTTCCTACCTCACAGAATCACTTTGGAGAACTCCACAAGTCCTCATTATCTGTGCTCAAAAAAATATCAAAAATTTAGTTAGGGTCTACGCTAAGAACCCCTGACACAGAAATAGCACACTTGTGTGCTCTTTACATCTTCTAAATGCACAAGGGCTTCCCTAATGAAAGTTCCATTTGTTTCCTTCAAAAATCATCCTATGCCATTAAACTAATTTTCAAAGACTAGTCATCTAATTAATATGATTTTGTTCACTCTTTAGTCCTATCTCTCTTTTGGGAACTATTATTATTCAAACAGTAGATACAGTGCTATATTTTTCTTGTTTCTTAACCTTTCATTTATTATTACTTTCCATTATTTTAAAAAATTGTTCTGTGTTCATCTTTGTTTAGGCTTGCTTAACAAAATATCATAGACTGGGTGGCTTAAATAACAAAAATTAATTTTTGCACAGTTCTAGAGGCTGGAAGTTCAAGATAAGGGTGCCAGCATGGTCAGTTTCCAGCAGGGTTCAGTTTCTGATGAAGGCTCTCTGTTTCACCTGCTGACAGCCATCAAAGTAAGATCCCACTCATATGAGCTCATTTAACCTTAATTACCTCCTAAAAACCATATCTCTAAACACAGTCACATTGGGAGTTAGAGCTTCAACTCCCAAATTCAAATTCATGTGAATGTTGTGAAGACACAATTCAGTCCATAGCAATATTGTTAAATAATTATATCCATTGGTATTGAGGATTATTAATTTTATTTCAACATTTGTCTATTCTGTTAATTTCATATTACTTTTTCCAAAATATACATATTTAAATGTATACATATGTGTGTGTAATATATATGCATATATACAGATATACTTGTACCATATTCATACATATGCATACATAGTATGTGCATACATAAGTATGCATACTATGTGTGCATTACAATATAGACAAATATATATCTATTCACATATACATACATATATACTTCCCAGATCATTTCTTATTAATGGCTTTTTTAGTTCTCTTAAGAACTTAAAATTTAAATTTGTTTTTCTTTGATTCTAAAATTGTCTCCTGCTACATCAAATATTTAGGCAGGAGTGTAGTAATCACCTATTGTAATTCATAGTAAATCACCTATTGGAATTTGTCAGTTTGATCACTTATTTTTCAAATCACTGGGTTCCTTAAACAAATAGTAAATTATCTTTGTCTACTGATACTGTCCCACTCATACTAGACAAACCTGCACCTTGAATGAATGTTTACCTTCAGATTGAGTGCAGGGACTAGGAAGTTACTACTTAACAGGCAGTAGGAAGATGTTTTCCTTTCCCTGTGAGCTGAAAGTAAATGGGTTTCAGAGGAGAGTCCCTTCCTGAAACGTGCAGGAAAGCTCCTAGTTCTGTCTTTGACAAGAGAAATAGAAGTCGGTCTTTCTCGGTTGCATAATAGAGAAATGATTTCACTTTTTGAGTAGAGCCCCAAGAGGGCAGCCAGGGCAGAAAGATCAGCAATATTTTTCCGGATATGAGTTTAAGATGTGAGTAGAAGCAGTTCATCCCCTAATGTTGGAGAAACATACTAGACCCAACAGGTACATTTACCTGGTTCATATATGCAAGGATGCTTGGGAACCAAAAATTGACGTGTGTGGCACCCCTTTGGAAAAAATTTCCCTCTTTTTCTCCTCCCCCATCATTTCTATCAGTGTTTGCTATTTATATTAGTTGAGTCATTTCAATAGAATATAGCAGAGTAAAGATAAAGTCCTCCTATGCCTGTTGAACCATGTAAGACCCAGGACTCCAACACCCTTTGACTTTGTCTTTTCTGTTACGGGAATCAGGTTACATCTCAGTTTTTAAAACTTTGTTTCGTACATCTTGTGTTACTGCTATATTCTCTTAAGAAATTTTAACAAGGTAATAAATGTTCACTTAGCAAAATTTTCCATCTTGGTGTTTATGCAATTTTGTATTAGGCATAATTGAATAAATAATGGATTGAAAGAGAATTCTTGACCTTCGTGAGTTTACTATGTAGTTAGAATTTCACAAATACCTAATGTAGATGACGGGTTGATGGGTGCAGCAAACCACCATGGCACGTGTATACCTATGTAACAAACCTGCACATTCTGCACATGTATCCCAGAACTTAAAGTATCATAAAAAAAATAAGTTCAGGCATGATTAATTAAACAGATATAATTATAGTAAGCCTGGGATAACCTCTTTGCCGACTCTGATATAAATTCCTATGGAAATACAAAATAATGGAACTCAGAATGAATTCAGGGTTCACTAAGATATATATTGGAAATGTCTTGAAACTGTTTTAAAGAAAATCATGGGTGTGAGTGGGTGGAAATTTTACCTGGCCTATGCCAAAAATAAGCAAATACGAGAATAAATGAAGTTGCAATAATAATTAGAGGATTCTCAAATAAGCAAAGTTCAGAGATAGCTTAGTTGTTGGCTTTAAAAATATAGTAGATTGGCTTTAGCATATATACATGCTTTTTTCCATTTAGTAAACAATTTGCACTTGACAAAATACAACTCAAGATTATTTCATAAGTGCTAAACAATCTAGTATCAATAATAATTATTAGATTTCTACAATGTGATTAGTTGTGTCATAAGAAAGTAAGTGTGTCAAAGAGCATTATTCTCTGATTTCATCAGTTGTCAGCATTGAAATGGCCAAAGATTCCAAATAAATCCACACCCTTTCCTTTGATCCAGCCTCAGATTGGAATGAATCTTGAAAAAGAAGGATTTCCCTAGCAATGTAATATCAAATTTGTGTAGGAAATATTCTGAAACACAGAAGTGATGCAAAGGACATAGAGTATCAGCTAAGAGCTTCAGTGGATGTCTGACAGAAACTAGTTTTGTCATGTATATGTAGACACACACACACACACACACACACACACACACACTGCTGATGACTTCCTCCAGTAAACCATGGCTAGGAGAAAAAGAAAAAACAATAGAAAAGAATGATTGCTTTCTCGTGATCCTTTTTGCTACTGACTTAGAAACTCTTTTGTGTTCTTAGCATTTGTAGTCCCAATAAAATAAGAAAGTCATATTAAAATAGGTAAACTATAGAAATGAAATTTCCAAAACAGGTTCTCAAGGTGGTTCCCTTTGGAATATGAACTATTCATTTGATAATCTCACCTAGCTTTACAATGTATATACATGTGTATATGTAGTATATATGCATATACATGCATCTATATAGATATACTTGTTCCATATTCGTGTATATACATACATAATATGCATATATATGCATGCTATATATGTATGTACAATATAGACAAATATATATCTATACACATATACATACATATATACTTCCCAGATCATTTCTTTTTAATAGCTTCTTTATTTCTCTTAAGAATTTAAATTTTAGATTTGTTTTTCTTTGATCCTAAAATTCTCTCCTGTTTCATCTTCTTCACAGTAAATGACCTATTGGAATTTGTAAGTTTGATTGCTTATTTTTCAAACCACTTTCAAAAGATGTGGGCTGCATATCACACATGTGAAATGACTTATAAAGGGACTTTAAATAAGAATATACGTTCTTTCAATCACATGATTTCAAAAGTCGGATTATTTGAGTTTCACCCCCAAATGACAATTTAATAAATTATTTTGTAATTATTGTACATGTAATGTACAATTTACATTATGTATGTACATACAAATGTATGTAATGTACACTTACATTATTTGTAAATTATTTTACATGTAAACAAACAACAGTGTAATTGTTCATGTACTCATATGTCTAAAGTAAAAAAATATTAAAATATTTCTTAGAAGATCAAGGTACTGCTGTATGATTTTTTTAATGGATGACTTTTTATCATGTTTTTCAAATTCTATGCTTACCACTTTAGAAACATTTTTTCTTAGAGACTCTTTAGTGAATTAAAGCATAATAGCAGGCTACATATCAATGAAATTTGATACAAATACTTTTCTAAGTAAAAGCAAAATTTAAAATTTTTTTCAAATATTGAATTTAAAAATATATTATGTATTGATTGTAGAAAATATTTTTGAATCTGTCTTTTAAGTAATGCAAAACTATTTAGGTTGTTTAAAGGGAAAATTTTATTTTATACATTTACTATAATTTATTACAGCATGAGAAAATATATTTGATATTAGTTACTGCCCCTGCTTCCTTCAAAGTTCTGTGTCCTGTGATGAAAATAATAGAAATATAATAATTTAGTGTGTATTGTACCAGTTGACTTTACAAAATATTATCATAGCATTTAATAAGCAAGAATCCACTTTCATTGCGTTTATATTGTACCAGGTGTTCTCTAAATAAATATTCAATACTTCTCGCTTTTAAAAAGCTATTTTAATATATAAATTATTTAAAAAATTCATAGACACAGAGTGGTCTTTGACTGATGAATTCGTCCTTCAGGGAAGAAGTAGATGTGGCAGTTTCTGGTTTTGTCATTTTGTTCACTGGTCTACCTCTAGCACACACAGCCATGTTCGACACAGGGGAGGCACTCAAAAGATATTTGTCAAACGAATGAATGATTGAATGAATAGCTGCCATAAGCATGTGCATTTGTTATTTAATTATTAGGGAAGGAGATATGATAGCTAATGAAGTCATATTTTAGAAGGCTTCTGAAATATGTTTTTTTTTGTTTTCAAAGAAAACATCTAGTGGCATTTATTTTTTTAAATTTTATTATTATTATACTTTAAGTTTTAGGGTACATGTGCACAACGCACAGGTTTGTTACATATGTATACATGTGCCATGTTGGTGTGCTGCACCCATTAACTCGTCATTTAGCATTAGGTATATCTCCTAATGCTGTCCCTCTCCCCTCCCCCACCCCACAACAGTCCCCGGAGTGTGATGTTCCCCTTCCTGTGTCCATGTGTTCTCATTGTTCAATTCCCACCTATGAGTGAGAACATGCCGTGTTTGTATTTTTGTCCTTGCAATAGTTTGCTGAGAATGATGGTTTCCAGCTTCATCCATGTCCCTACAAAGGACATGAACTCATCATTTTTTATGGCTGCATAGTATTCCATGGTGTATATGTGCCATATTTTCTTAATCCAGTCTATCGTTGTTGGACATTTGGGTTGGTTCCAAGTCTTTGCCATTGTGAATAGTGCCACAATAAACATACGTGTGCATGTGTCTTTATAGCAGCATGATTTATAGTCCTTTGGGTATATACCCAGTAATGGGATGGCTGGGTCAAATGGTATTTCTAGTTCTAGATCCCTGAGGAATCGCCACACTGACTTCCACAATGGTTGAACTAGTTTACAGTCCCACCAACACTGTAAAAGTGTTCCTATTTCTCCACATCCTCTCCAGCACCTGTTGTTTCCTGACTTTTTAATGATGGCCATTCTAACTGGTGTGAGATGGTATCTCATTGTGGTTTTGATTTGCATTTCTCTGATGGCCAGTGATGATGAGCATTTTTTCATGTGTTTTTTGGCTGCATAAATGTCTTCTTTTGAGAAGTGTCTGTTCGTATCCTTCGCCCACTTTTTGATGGGGTTGTTTGTTCTTTTCTTGTAAATTTGTTTGAGTTCATTGTAGATTCTGGATATTAGCCCTTTGTCAGATGAGTAGGTTGCAAAAATATTCTCCCATTCTGTAGGTTGCCTGTTCACTCTGATGGTGGTTTCTTTTGCTTTGCAGAAGCTCTTTAGTTTAATTAGATCCCATTTGTCAATTTTGGCTTTTGTTGTTTTATAAATAGACCTAAAGAAAAATAAAATATTACAGTATTTTACTGGGCCTCTTTAAGGACCCATTTATGCAGTTACCTTATTAACTTCTTTATATGTCATTTTTGATTTGACACAGTATCTTCAGTATTTCTGTAAGAAAGAAGCCCTTTTTATTAAACATGGGATGCCTATTTCTGGTGGTTTCATCTGAAGTGGTGTGATTTTGCTAACATTACATTAATGAACACCTTAGAGATACCTTTTGACAATAGTAATTTCCTGCGTTTATTTTTATGGAGGGCCAGAAATATCTGATTTTTTAAATTGAGAATGAATTTGTAGCCATTTTAATGTTGGGAGATTATCAATCTTTCTAATAGTAGCATATGTTCATCAACAAACTCAAAGCATGAAATAAAACCTCTTAAAAGTAAATGTTTTAGTACTTACCTTGAGTTATATATTTATTTCAGAAAAAATTTTATTGATGGACTGAACAATCTACAAGTAGCCACAGAATAATATTTGTTGCAAAATGTCCCAAAGTGCAATAACATCAGGCTTGTTCATTTGTACGCTCCTTATGAGCCTACAAAATCACCTCGTGGAGGTAAATGTTTATTAGTTACTGTCATTAATTTTGCAGTCATTCTTTGAAAGTCCACAAGACTTAAAGGACAAAATTAAGGAAATATTATTCTATCCCATAGTAAAGCAGGTTGAATAAATGGAGTCACCAAACAAAAGGAAAGTGCAGAACACATTTTATTTTAAAGAAAAAGAGATGTGACATGAACTATGAAAAGAAAATAATTGTATATCCTCACACTACATCTTGATTCTATACTATAAATTAAGGGAAATATTAGCCAATTATATAGACTTACTACATAGGATTTTGGTCACCATCTAGCAACCAAAAATAAATCCATCGTGTTTGGACTTGGTAAGTTAGCTAGCATGTAATCAATGACATTCATTTGTGTTTTATTTATTTATGCATGTGACAAATATCTAGGGAATACCTATTATATACCAACACTGTGCTAAGGTCTGTGATACAAAACCTACCTCTGCTCTCAAGGAATTAAGCCCAGTCAAGTACAGACAAATAAATAGGCAGCCATAGTACAAAATATAGAGACAAGAGAAAGGTGCAAGGAAACATTTTTAGGAGGTAACCTGTAAAAGGAATTCAAGAGGGGACTCCTGGAAAAAAATAGTACTTCTAAGGAAGCTACATGTTGAAAGGAAATTAAACAGGCAAATAGATGGGAGCAATAGAATGTTCCAGGCAAAATGAATAGTATGTGCAAAAATTTCCATAGAGAGTCCAGAGAACATGATGTTTTAGAAGAACTAAATATACTTTTAAATAATTTAATTGATCCATGGAATTTAAGAAGGCTATATGAATAAGTTTAGAGTTCAGTAAGAAATCTTGATAGTTACAAAACTGACAAAGAATAAAATTGAGGAATTAATATGTCCTTGCACCTTGAAGAGTAGAAAGCAACTTTCAACTGGCCGATATATTATAGGGTACAGCCTGTAATACAGTAAAAATGAATAATTATTAGCATGAAGAAATGCATTTCTCTAAGAGAAGTCTGTTACATTTAATTAAGACATAATCATCTTCCATTGTCAAAATTGTATGCAGAAGTATTATTTTCCTAAAAATATTCCTTCAGAAAAAAATGTGTACAAAATATTTGGATAAAGTGAGCAAACTTATGTCTTCTTAAGTAATTTTTCAGTGAATACGATCTGTAGTGCACTGGAGTGCAAACATAGCAGTACAACTTAGAATTATAATCAATATTTACTCCTTCCTAAATCACTACCATCTAATCTTTCAAAAGGCAATTTTGGAATGATTAGATTTCAATAGGACATTAGAGGCTATCTTCTCTCCCTTCTTTGTATTATGTGTGGAAATCCAAAAGCAATGAAAAAAAAAAGGCATTGGAAAGTGTCAAAGTCTATTTTCAATTTTAGTTTTGATGCCTGATTTTCCAGTCAGGCAACTCAGACACTGAAAGTGGATTGTTGGTGCTACTGTGTGTGAAGGAAGATGGTATAGAGCGGGGCAGGAGGCACAGGAATATTTGCTCATTGATCACATAAACTAAAGCATACATTCCTTCCATAAGCAGTACACTACTGCCTTCACTTTTTGTGCTCCCCATTAGGCATCGTTTCCAAAGAAAGTGTGGTTGGGTGAGAACAATCCCCCATCACTATGAGAAACTGTAGGAAAAAGCACATCCCTTACTGATGGCAAATTATACTTAAAATTCTATCTAATTGCTTCTGTTGCTGGTAGTGTCTGTGGTTGGCATAATTAAAGAGACAAAATACTCTGAGATAAACAGAAGCATGAACAGGGCTCATTGGGAACACAGAAGAAGATCACTACCATTATGAAGACAAGGTTTGGGGAGAGGGCAGGGGAAGGATGGTTGACACGAGTAAATAAACTGTTCACATAGTACTAAGTATTTCGCTCTTTTTTTTGTAGTATGTACCAGACTAAATTATAACTCTCTGTGTACTTGTTTGTCTTGCCTTGAAGCCAAAGATTTGGCTTACTCATCTTTGTTTTCTCAGCTCTTAATATAGAGCCTACCACTTAGGAAGCCTTCAATTACTGTTTGTTGAATGAAAGGAAGGTTAAAAAAAAAGTGAAAAGAGAGAGAGATACAGGAAGAAAATAAGTAAAAAGAGAGAGATAAAGGAAGAAAGGAAATAAAAGGATGAAAGGAAACCTGACATAATAATGTAGGATTGCATTTTAATTTGAAGTAACAGTATAACCTCAAGTGCCTTGTCAGTTAGGAGTATTGCAAATATCTCACTTTTCCAGTGTAACGAATCGGATTTGTAGTGAACTCTGCTTACAGGAAAGTCTCATCGAAGTTTGAAGGACCACAGCTATCCACACAATCCAGAAGCTCTCTGAAGGAATTAACACAACCTTAAAATATGGATACATGGGTGTGTGTGTGTGTGTGTGTGTGTGTGTATGAAACCAGACAGAAATATTATCAATGTTTGCCTGTTGCTTTCTACTTATGAAACTTATGTCCATATGTACATGCATAATTTCATTCCATTAGGTGATAGTATGCATTTTTTTCTGGTTGGGGGAGAGAGGAGAGGAGAGAAGAGGAGCTCTTTTGTGGTTATTTGTGTTTTGCTTCTCAACATCAATTCTCCCTCCTTCTGGCAACAGCTTCCCATATTTGCTGTGAGAAATCAACCTTCTAATTGTTACATTTAGGTAAAATTTTCTCCATCATTTACTGTGTTGACTTAAGCCAGATGGACTGTCCGTTCCACAAGTAACCATGGTCGGTCCAGGATAGGGAAAATTCTACATTCAGAACAAGAAGATCAAAAGAAAGATCTCCTGCAGCTTCTGAAAAAGAAAACTTTTCACTGTTTGGAATGCATAGGATGAGTTTAGGAGGTTGGGACTGCTACAGCTAATTGGTTACATGAAGAGAGGCAGCTTGATGATGGAACCGACACCCAGAGGAAAGGGCCCTGAGACATGGATCTCAGTGACCTGGTTTGAGCCTTCACAGCAACTAAAGACAGACCTACTCATGTTCTTTTTAGGTCTATCAAGCAACAAATTTCCTTTTAGTTCAAGCCAGTTTGAATTAGGATTTCTGCCAATTACAAGCAAAAGGACCCTTAATGATGCAAGTACTGACCTGGGAATAATAACACCAATAGTTGAGTCAATGGTCTTGCCATTAACCAACTGCATGTGGCAGCAAATCACATCTATAGTCGAGGAAGCTGTCTCCAAAAAAGGAGAAGTCTTTCCTTCCTACTTCAAAAATGTATTCAGAGCCTCAGTAGAGAAGATGTACACAAAAACGCTTTTTAAGTAGTAAATTGCTAAACAATTATAAGAGAGTATTATTGAAACCTCAGGGATGTAGAGCAGAATGAGCATCATTTTTTCCCTCTTACTACTAAAAAAACTGAGGCACAAAAATTAGATAGTAGAAAGTTAAATTAAGATATTTAAATTTACTATCCAATATGTCAGCCATCCCATGCTGCTTATTTTATTTTAATTTTTACATATGTCAACAGAATAGTTCTCACTCTCTGGTAAAGTGTGGAATAATATTGAAAATTGTGTTTTATTAGTGACAGTAATTTCTGATTAGTTTTGTACACACTTTCCCTCTTAATACTCCTGTGGCCAGGGTTACACTTACAGATTGTGATTGCACAGACACGGCTGTGTGTTTCAATGTTGTCATATCTTCAGTTACAGACAGACATGTTTCCAAGCAGCCACATTTCCTTTTTACAAGGAATAATTCACATTTAGGCTGTTTGAATTACTCTTGGGGTTAGCACATCAAGAAGGCATTATCCCAAGATTAAACACTGGTAGCTGCTTGCAAAATGCTCGCAAATACAGGATATTTGCTAGATGGCTGAACAGATGCAATTGTGGTATGCTAGAGATTAAGGGAACTCTTAGGAATGGAACATATTAAGAGAGGATACTTTTTTCCACCGTCTGCTAGTCTTTGCTCAGAGATAAGTTTATTTATTTCAAATGACATCCTTCTAGAATCTTGATTGTACTGCGAACTAAAATGCTGCCCCTAAATTTTTTACCTGTGTCTAGTGTCCTTGTTCAATCCACTTACCTACTTTCATTCCTGGCACTGAGGAGATATTCATGTTGATGGGTCTTGGAGGCCCTTATGAATAATGCAAAACAAAGGTAGAACTCAGCCTGTGGAATTCAGGGACAAGTGGTCCATTCTTAAAGAACTCATGCAAAGACCATAGTTGTACTTATGGGGGACTGGGGTTGAGGCAGGGCTGATGCCACAGCAGTTCATTCCTAAAATCAAGTGAGAGAAGCAAGAGGAAAGTATGACTTCAGAACCTAAAACCAAGGTCTCACTGACAGTAGTTCATGTGCTCTTCAAAGATAAAGATGAGATTTTATGTATTCTTGTCTTTCAGAGCAAGCAAACTGCTTTTTTAAATTGTCTAAATGAATACATTGCTGTGTTGATCAGATGAGAGCCAGGTTAGAAATCCAAGACCCTGGGGGCCGGGCGCGGTGGCTTACTTCTGTAATCCCAGCATTTTGGGAGGCCGAGGTGGGCGGATCACGAGGTCAGGAGATCGAGACCATCCTGGCTAATACAGTGAAAACCCGTCTCTACTAAAATGACGAAAAAAAAAAAAAAAAAAGCCGGGCATGGGGGCGGGGGCCTGTGGTCCCAGCTACTCGGGAGGCTGAGGCAGGAGAATGGTGTGAACCCCGGAGGCGGAGCTTGCAGTGAGCCCAGATCGCGCCACTGCACCCCAGCCTGGGTGACAGAGCGAGACTCCGTCTAAAAAAAAAAAAAAAAAGAAAAAAAAGAAAGAAAGAAATCCAAGACCCCGGCATCCAATACTTGGTTAACCTATCCCTATCCTGGGGCAAGATGTAAGAAAGAGTGACTTGAATCATGTTTTGCTGAGACTATTTATTGTTGTAAAGTTTAGCAGAGCTTAGGGACACAAAGAAGATTAGGGCTATAAGGTAGACTGCCAGTGGATTCTTGTGTGAGGGACCAGGGGAAGGTAGGGAAAATGAAGAAGGGGCCTGAATCTGTGCTCCAGGAAGCCTTTCCTGAATGTTCTCTTCAAAGGTACTCTACCCCTCTACATTTTATTTGTAGCATTGTATAATGCTAACAGATTATGCCTGTGTTTCTAATGCTCAGGATTTATTGTTCCGGGTAGATTATAATCTTGAAAACAAGATTCTTGTTGGGTCCATCTGTTGCGTTCACATTGCCTGAACATTGTGCCTTCTATGTAGACAGTTTCCAACGGATGTTCGGCAAACGGAATTGAGCCCAAGATGGTTAACTTGCTTGGTTTTTATGGCAATTGTGTATATAACAGAATCACCTTGAGAGGTTTAAAGAAATATGCAGACCCAGTCTATCCACCTGAGACTGATGTGCTCAGTCAGTTTTAGAGCTTAGGATGTGATTTTAATAACCCTCCCTTCACCAGATGATTTTAATATACATCACTGGTTACAATCACGCTGGAATGAGTAGAAAAGAAAATAGTGTTGATTTCCAATACATGTATCCCTAGGATAAATTTCAATTAGACCACATTTTCTTTAGCATCCTGCCTTCTCAATCAGTATGCCTCTCCCCTTTATAAGCACCCCATCCTCAATGCACTTTCCCATAGGGTCTATCTCATTTAATTAGCTGTCTGCCAGATTGGAAAGTAATCCCTGATCAGGTGTTAACTTGTGCTTCCTATGGTGTTACATCCTGTAAAGCAATTTTAATTTAATAGGGAAATGTGAGGACCAAAGTCTTTAGGGCTTAAGATATCTAATAGGGGTTTCAAGTACCAGTGTGGGAGCTATTTCAGGGCACGGAGTTCTTTAAAATAGACCTTAAAAATCACAACAGAACTGGCTCCCTACTTATGTGGTTGGTCCCATTTTCCCAAATATCAGACTCTAGTTACACCTGACATGAAAAAGTTTCTGGTGGTTCTCTTTCTACTGAATTATAAAGCCCTGATGTTAGAAAATATTTATCTGTAGATTTCTCTTCTTTATATTTTATTTAAAAACCTCTAAGACTTGTTTATTTTTTCTTCTCAAATATACAGATAAATATAGATGTAGATATGGATATAGATGTGAATATAGATATAGATGATATTGACATCATTATATATATGTAAAGAAAAGTCATCCTTCCAGAATCTCAGTGAAATCATGACTTCTATAAAGGTTTGGTGATGACAGGTTTATTAATCTGGGCTGTCTCTACTTAGGAATTAGGTCAAGGTTTACTTGTTGGGAGATATTTTCTACTTTCCCCATCATGATGCTAAGTGGGGCAAGAAGGGCGCAGAATTGCCACCACAGGAGAAGAGCTGCACCAGAAGGTTGCAAATACTTCTTATTTTCTATTCTGGGTTGATTAGCATTGCTCCTTAAACTTCTTCAGTCAACCCCAGTTTCAACTTAAGGCCAGTAAAACTAAAAATAAACTCTCTTACTTAAAAAACACCTTGGTAAGTGAATGTCATGGTATATTTTCTAGAAGAGTAAAGGTTGAAGAAATGATATTTCTTATTAAAGAAACTTAGCCAGTTCCTTGTACTTCAAAAGAAAAAACAAGTCTTAAAGTGAAACTAACACACACAGAGAAACAAGAACAAAAATTATTGAACCTACTAAAAGGCTGCTATGGTTTGAATACATCCCCATCAAAATTCAGTATTAAAAGATGGGGACATTAAGAGGTGACTAGGCCAGGAAGGCTCTTCCCTTGTGAATGGGATGAAGGCTATAGTAAAGAGGCTTAATGAAGGGTTCACCTAGCTTGTCCTTCTGACTTCTGCCATGTGAGGACACATAAAGAAGGCCCTCACAAGATTCTGCTGACTTGGTGTTGGAATTTCCACCCTCTAGAACCATAAGAAAATAGATTTCTGTTCTGTACACATTACCCAAACTCAGGTATTCTGTTAGAGCAGCACACAGATGGATTAAGACAAAGACAACCAAAACGACTTCCAATTGAATAAACCATGCTATATATCAGACACTCTTACACATATTATTATATTTAGTTCTAATATTAATCCTGTGGAGAAAAACTATTATTATCTAGATTTTCTTTCTCTCATTAACTATCGTGATGAAAATCGCATTTAGCAGGATTCATTAAAAGACACACACACACTTTCAGTGGAAGAATGTTACTTGCATAATGGGATGAAAACAGCAATATTTTTCCCTACAGTAGTTGGCTGAATTATGATACAGTCTCACTAAGTGCAAAGTATCAGTCTTAGCAGATAGTAGAACATGTATATGTGATTTATGACAGATTCTTTTGACTGTTTAATTGATATTCATTTATAATTTGAAACGCATTTATGAAACAGATATTATAATACCTGTATTAGACACCAGGGGATTGAATACAGGCATAATTTCTTCTTTTGATAAAATTTAGTCATTAGACTAAATTAGGGGATACAGAGAAGTAAACAGACAATTATTATACAGAGCACAAGGGCCACAATGGGGAATCAGAGCTTGACAGAAAAGAAGCACCTATCCTTCCTCGGGGGTTCAGAGGCATGCAGAGCTAACTGGTAATGTGGATGAACATAGCAGTCAGTGGTCCAGTTGCTGTAATTACTAATGTTTATGAGACAACACAAAATGAAAATTATTTGTGAACAGAATTTCCACAAGTTAAGAATTGATTTTATATTTCTTAAGGAGTTAAATTCTACACTTAACAGATAGGTGAAAGTCCTAATTAGAAGCAGTGTCTTTTAATGACTTATTTTAAATTGGGATTTATGACCTGATTCAAAATTCACTTTTGTCTCTAAAAATTATGTCTAGATAAATATCTTAAACCATGATAAATATTGAGCTATTAAGAAAGAATTACTAAATTAGCAGATAGGAAAGCAAAGATTACAAAACCATGGAGTTGGGAGCACCATGGCAGGATGTCACAAATATGGCAGAGGCCACACACTTAAAAAACAAATGTAAACAGGAAAAATCACTCCCCCTGGGGGGCAGGTTTAAAGGATAGGAATGGAAAGTATCTGTGCCAAAAACTGATTTTTAAAATGGAAAATATTGAAGAGAAAATATTTTCTTATAAGACTGGTTATATTTTCTGAATGTGGAGATAGAGATTCCTGTACGTGTGTGACTATAGACTTTGATTTGCAAATTTCCTTCTAAAAAATATCAAGGTTAAGAAGACAGGTTATTACTTTGAATCAAAGAAACAAATGATTAGGCATTCGTGATTCGTTTCCTCTGTTGCTAGGTTATTTGATAATCACTATTTCTTCAAAAGCTACACTCAGATCAAAGAGAAAAAGTTCAAACATGACCTTAGCAAGACTGTTAGCAGACAGTTGGAGACATTGACATAGCCCTGAGACTGGTAGGTGGAGCTCCTTGAAGTCTTTCAAATGCATATATATAATATCATAATACAATAGAATAGAATATATAATATATATTATTATATATAATTATATATAATGTATTATATTATATAATGTGTTATATTACATATAATATATCATATTATATATAATATATTATATATAATGTATTATAATATATTATATATAATGTATTATAATATATTATATATAATGTATTATAATATATTATATATAATGTATTATATTATATTATATATAATGTATTATATTATATATTATATTGTATATAAAAATATATTATATTATGTATGTATACTATTTACCATAGCTTTTTCTGTCAAGATTTACCATTGACCTTCAACTGCCAAAACAAACAAAAAATTTCACAAAAATATAAACTAACAATAAGCCCCAAATTAAACATAACAAAACCTGTGCTCAAAACTAGATGTTCTTTTTTTCAAAAGTAAAGCTTTACTCCCTGGAGTATTTGTCAATCTGGAATCAGCAGCTCTCAAAATTTTAATGCAGTAATATTACATCTCATACATATAAAAATGTTTCAGAGCACATTCTGAAAATAAATAAAGGTAAATTTACTTGGTTTATATAAGTTTTGTTTTCTTCTAATCAAATATTATTTCACTTGTCCCTTTTTCAAATTGTTTTCAAATGAGCACATGGAAGATCAGCATATATGTGTAAATTCATCTGACCTGATGGATACCAGAAAGCAAATGGGCAGATACCAATTCTTTGTAAGGTTTCTTTGGTAGGATTTACTTTTAATTATAAGTGAGTTCGATAATCTCGTCCTAAGGAATAAATTCTTCCTTTACAATTAGAAATTATCTATTTAAATCATTGGCTTTATTGACCAACTTTACAGTAGTTAACTTTGTAGCATATGCCTCAGCAGCCTCCCGAAAGATAATTAAATTCTCCCTGGGCACTGGGCAGTATATTTCCCCAGTTATTTCCCACTAGAATGGAAAGACCTATTTTTTTGTGGTCATATTTGTTTAAGATACAAGATTACTGCATTCCAGTATTTTCTTGTTATTTGAAAATTTAGAGCAGGAAAAGAAATGTTTTTACTTCAGCTCTTTATATTAAATGAAAATAATCTCTCATCACACTAAAGGAACATATTGAAGCTCAATCTATGCACTGTGCGAAGCTGTGTGTGACTATCAATGATAATAGTAACACCTATATTACTGTTATAATATAAAATGATTTTCATTCCACTAACTTTAATATTATCAAAAGAGATCATGTCAGACTGGGTGCGCTGGCTCACACCCATAATCGTGCACTTTGGGAAGCTGAAGTTGGAGGATCACTTGAACCCAGGAGTTCAAGACCGGCCTGAGCAACACAGTGAGACCTTGTCTCTAAAAAGGGAAAACAAAAAATTAGTGGGGTCACCTACTCAGGAGGCTGAGGTAGGAGGATCACTGGAGCCCAGGAGTTAGAGGCTGCAGTAAGCCACGATCACATCACTGCATTCCAGCCTAGGCAACAGAATGAGACCCTGTCTCTAATAATAATGATTAATAATAATAGATAATGCATGTAAAAGTCTCTGTTACAGAGTCTATTACATGTTAATTGGTTGGTTACCTTCATAGTTGATTAATAAATTGTGTCAATTTGATTATTTGTCCAGACTCTAGTCAACAGTTTTCAGATGTATCTTTTTTTCTCATTTTCCTGTTTTGTCATCTGCCACCCTCCCCTGCCAGCCCACTACCACCACTGAAAGAAGACAGGACACTATAGAAAATATCAGTCTATGAAAACATGACTGAGGATATTGATTTGACATGGGGATTTTGTTCATTAATTTACTCTTTCACTTCTTTATCTAATGTCTCCTAGAAATGGACCAAGTGTTAAGCTTCATTACAGGACAAAGATAAACAAGACATAGTTCTGTTCCTAAGAAGCTCATTGTTTAGTGTGAGAGTCAGACATGTGAACACACAAACATGGCAAAGAGAAATAGAAATTTTGAAAACCAATAGAGAAACACCTTACTTGACTGAGAAGAGTGTAAGGACACAGCCGCCTTTCTCAGTACAGAGAATCAGAGATAATCCAAAGTATTTAACACAAAAAACAGACATGCGATGGCTGGACTTGAGACCTGATTCTCGACTCTCAAGTTTCCCTTTAAGATCACTTATCAATTACAGCTGTCAACACTTTTTTTTGTTTCAGGAGTAGTTTTTTTACTAAATTCATTGCAGATGATTAGAAGAGGATAACTGGAAAGTGATCTTTGAACCAAATATCAAACACAAATAGATGTTAGCTAGGTAAAGTGTGAGAGGCAAAAAAATGCAGGAAGTGACATTGGGGAAGAGGAACAGCTTAGAAAAAGAAAGAAGCTTCTCCTTGTTTTATGCTAACATTCAAAGTCTGAGAGGTATATCACATTCAAGAAAGTGCATGTTGTTCCATAAAACAGAAACCAGGTTTTAAAGGGTTAGGATGGTAAGCAGTGGGCTAGTTCCTGGATATGTCTTGCCTCTACCATGTTCTGGGGTGACCTCCACCCCTACTTCAGTTTTGGTGGGTGAAAAAGTAACACTACTGCTGGGCTTTGTGTAATTCCCAGAAGGGCAGCCAAGTCAAAATTAGCATTTTGCCCATAAATCAAAATGAATAGTATTAATTTGGTTGCAATTAGAGTGAGACTGATAAGTGGAAGCTTTCAACTCAAACATCTGTGGAAGCTGACTTCTTTTTATATTAGACTTTTAAAATTACATTATAAAAGTAATTTAAATCATGGCTTACACCTGCTATTTAGTAAAACTGATTGCAGATTGTTTAATAAGTTTATAAATTTATCTTAAAAAGTGACATTATCACATTTACCTATAATGTAAAAGTTCAATGATCTAAAAAGAAGGAAAGGGGGAGTTCATGAAAAACATTAGAAACATTAAATGACAGATGCCCAATAATTCCTGTTGCTTAACTAAATGCTATTTTTTAAAAAAACTTTTACTCCATGCAGCTACCTACTGTATTTAGAAGTTCCCTGTGGCCATTTTTAATTAGCTTTCCCACCACTCCTGTGATATAGGCAGATGGAATAATGTGTTGAGTTAACTGAATCTGGCTATGGCTTAACACTTTTTTTCATAGAAATTCAAGGGTTATGATGATTTTGAAAGAAACTTCAAATATCTTGATTCCACTTGTTACTTCAGTAAGCTGAGGTAGCGAGAGGTCAAACTGTAATTATGATGTATATGTTAAGCCACTATATATCCAGTATATCTAGCCACAAAATTATCCCAGCATTTTCCTGTCTTTCTATGGGCCTCTTTTGCCACTTTAAGTTTGCATAAAGGCAAATGTTTTTTCTTGTTCTTAAAAGATTTAAGTATGTCATTTACTGAAATGTAGTGCCCAACAGAGAAAGATTTAATACTAAAAAAATTAAAGATCACAAAATTACTATAGTAAAATGCTGAGACATCAAATTGAATGAAACTCTGTCTGTACCATATTTTGTAGTAGCCAGCTGAAAAAAAAAATGACGGGAAAATTAGAGATAGTGACAACTGAAGAATGTGCTTTTCTCCTAGGATACAATTACAATAATTTCAAATTTTCTTTTTATTCTATAAATTAGTTATGTGACTATATTATAAACTGGAATGACTCGCTAAATTAGAAACTGGAATATAGTCTGTGGTATTCCTGTAATAAGAACTAATCTAAGGATTACTCTTGCATATGAAACAATGAACTACAATAGAAATGATATTGTCATATTTATCCAGGCAAGACAAGTTATGATTCCAAAGGAGTTGTGTTAAATGTCAAGATGGATTATTTAAAACTATAAAAATAAAGTACATTTTATTGTATTTATAAGACATTTAAAATTTTTAAATGATTCTTTAAATGGTCATATATATTTTTCTTCCATTTAGTGCATAAAAAAGAAAAGTCTCTCAATGAAATTGCCTTTCCTAAAATATATATATATATATATTTCTCATTTAAGTGGGGGAATAAAGACATAATGGCCTATTAAGAAAACCCAAACCAACAATTAGTCATATTTAGTATTGGCCATTACAGGGTAGAGTCAGGGCTAGGGTCAGATTAAATTCTAAGACAATGGTATCAAAATGTGACACAAATCCAAGAGTGGATATAGAGCAAGGTTTCAAAGGAGGAGTTTTCTAAGACCCACCCCAATTAGCTAAGACCTGCCACTTCACAGCCCCAATGCCGAGAAGTTAGAAAACATTCATTAAATATTTATTCAGTAGAACAGGAGATAAAGAAATAAAAAATCAATATATTTGATGGTGAACTTATTTTTAAACATGTTTATATACATATTATATATATTTAATGTTCTCAATTTCCATTACTTCTCATATATCTTTCATTCATTCCCTCTTTATTCAACTATTAAGCACCTACTTCACTTCAAGTACTGTACTAAGTCCTGGAAATACAACTGAAATAATGAATAACTCCTGGCCTCAAAGAAGTTTCCATTATATGACAAAGACATGACATAAAATTTGTTCAGTAGGATTGGAGCCCTGAAACCAAATGGCATTGAAATATTTTGGATTTTTCTGGGGGTGGGGGTGATGGCAGTGGGAAAAAATAGGTATTAAAAAGTTAATATAGGAAGGCAAATTGATTATTAAGAGTTTTTTTCCCAATCAGATTAGGTACTTTACACTTTACCTGATGTTAACTGGGAGACATTTTTTAGGAGGTTTTCAGCACAAAAATGGCATAATTAGGTTTGTATTTCAGAAGAATTTTTATGGTTCAGTGTTGAGAATAGCTTAACAGAGATAAAACATGAAAATACAAGAATCTTAAAAAATGATGTTAATCACAATAAAGATAGAGGGAAATAGAAATGTACACATCTTTATGAGAGAAAGGTCTGAGTTTTTCTTATCTACCACCATAATGCAGAGCCATACAGTGGCAGGTTTTCAAGTGTAGATATCCATGAATGGAGTAAAGCAAGAATTTTAGAAAATTCTAGTTTCGGGATGTAGATTGAAAATGAAATGTTAACCAAGGGTGACCAAGATCACATAGTAATTGAGGGGTTGAGGATGGGGGATCCAAATCAAGCAGGGTCATTTAAAGTGAGATAAAGTCATTGCCCAGCTGTGAATATATGTGAAAACAGAGGAAGAAGTGAAAAACAAAAAAAGGTAAGGAACAACTTTGATAGCCAAGATAACAAAGACTAGATTATGATCCAGAATGGATGAAAGAAAGCATTCAGATAACACTGAGGACAGAAATAACTATGTACAAGTCAACATTACTAGAACCTGATGTTCAAGGCCAGTGTGCATGACAGCTGAAAGCAGTAATGCTTGATTGGAAAGCTGGTTTAGGAAGATAAGAATTTTGAGTCATCCAGGAGCAGTGGCTAATGACTGTAATCCCAGCACTTTGGGAGGCTGAGGTAAGAAAATTGCTTAAGCCCAGCAGTTTGAGACCAACCTGGGCAACATAATGAGACCCCCATCTCTACAAAAAATTTTCAAAAACCAACCAGGTATGGTGGCACACACCTGTATTACTAACCCCTTAGGAGGCTGATGTGGAAGGATCTTTTGAGCCCAGGAGTTTGAAGCTGCAGGGACCTATGATCACACCACTGCACTCCAGCCTGGGTGACACAGTGAGACCCTGTCTCATACATTTTTAGAATAAAAATTAAAGAATTTAGAGTCAATCCCTGATCAACAGATGATTTTGGTGAAATGCATAATATTTTTATTTAGAATTATCATGAGATTAAAATTATCTCATTTTATGCACATCTATGTACAATATATTTATACGTACAAAGCAAATGTTTATCTCTTTATAAGCAATCCTAAAGCATTGCCTAAGCATTCTAAAATAATCATTATTTCAAACACTTAACAAAATAATGGAAACCACCAGAGATTCTCAGCCTGTGAGCATTTTGGTTATATTCTAGCATTACACCTCAAATTCTTGAATTCTAGGTCTAATCATAGAAGATACAAGTTACAGACTTTTATAAGTCTTTAAAGATAGACCTGGGCTGCTTCTGAATACAAAAATAAATAATTTATTTACAAAGTCAGAAACTAGAAAGATGATTTTCCTTTTACTCCTATGGCAAAATAGAAGAAGGCAAATTATGACACTTAGGGCTGGATGTAGCTATTTGAAGTAACATTAATTTAAAAAATATAATATTTAAATATTTATTCATCCACTTATTTGTTAACAAAATTTAGGGCCTCTTATCTGTCAGGAACTGTTCTATGTGCTAGGAATTCAATACTGAACAAGATAAAGTCTATGGCTTATATTCTAGAGAGGAGAAGAAGAAAATAAAATAAGGAAAATTATATTTACTGTAATGTTACATAGTGATTTATGATATGAAGGAAAATGAAGAGCAGAGAAAAAAGAAAACGGGGATGCAATTTTAAATAGCACAGTCAAGAATAGTTCACCAAGGACTTGGATTACCTGCATGGTAAGAGATTAACCATTTAAGTATTCTAAAATATTGCTTCTCAAATGTTATTCTGCTTAAGAATCCCTTGGAGGTTTTAACAAGGTGCGATTGCTGGGCCTTACCCCAGCACTTCTGATTTAGCAGGTATTCAGAGGGACCCAAGAATTAGCATCTTTAACAAGCTTCCAGGTGATGCTGATGGCAGCAACCACACTTTGAGAACTCTTCTAGACCATGCAACCAGCAACCTTTTTCTATAAATATCCAGATTGTAAATATTTAGACTTTGTGAACCATATAGTCGCTGTTGCAATTACTCATCTCTACTGCTGAAGTGCAAAAGTAGCACGGAAAATATGTAAACAAATGAGCAAACAAAATTTTACTTATAGACGCTGAAGTTTGAATTTTGTATAATTTTCACGAGTCAGGAAATACTATTCTTTTGATTTTCTCCAATCGTTAAAAAATGTTAATATCATTTTTATTTCATGGGCTCTACAACAACAGATAGGGGTTGGGTATTCAGGAAAGAAACAGGAAGATAAAAAGTCCCAGAGGCAGGATTTTATTTGCTGTGTTCTAGGATCAGGAAGAAGGTGTGTTAAGAGGAGAGAGCAAAGAGATTGAAGAGGCTGCCGAACTGGAGCACCTATTCAGGGCTAGATCATATAAGCCCGGATGAGTATATAATTCACTGAATTTCTGGCAGAGAAATGGCATGAACTGTTACATTTTTGAAGTCCCTCTCTGGCTGCTCTATATCATCATGAGACTGATCTGTGGAGAAATAGAACAAGAGAAGAAGCAAGGAGATTTGTCAGCATCCTCCCTTGGTTATCCAGGTAAATACTTTGGGCTTGAACTCAGACTGTGTTATAGAGGTGGTAGAAGGTTTTTTGAGCTATAAACCACTTACACAAGCTGATATATGAGCTGTGAGATGAAAGAGAAATAAAGAAATCAATGACAGTTCTGAGTGTTGGAACCTGAGTGAATTGTAGGGCCAATTACTCAGCTGTAGTCATTAGAGCAAATTGTAGCGCCAATTACTCAGCTGTAGGCAATAGAGCAAAAATCAAAAATCGTGAAAAAGAGGAATAGTTATTTAGAATGGAGAAAAAAAAAAGAATACGGTATCATGTTACCAAGTCAAGAAAGCATTTCAAGAAGAAAATAAGCTGGGCACAGAAAGACATATACCATATTATAAATATGTGAAATCTAAAAAAGTTGATCTCATAGAAGCAGTGAGTAGAATAGTGGTTTCCAGAGAATAGGGTGGTGAGGTGGAGGGACGCATCAGATGACATTATCTCATTTAGTCATTTTAACACTATAATATATAGGGACCGCCAGCCGGCCATTTCATAAATTAGCCATTAGCGAATTTAAAGTGCCTTACACAAATGTTCTGAGATAGCTTTCAAGCCCAGATGTCTGACTTCATGGTCTGTCCTTTTAACCGCTTCTAAGTGGACGAAGTGAGGAGGGAGCAAAAAGATTTTCCAATTTCAGTGCACATCTTTTCCAATTTCCCTTTCAAAGTTAGTGTGTGTTATGTTTAAGGGAAAGGACAATGATTTTGTCCTTATTCTCGGCAACTTGCTGTGTGACTGGTCAGGTTGCCAAAATGTTTTAGGTGTTTGATTCCTCCTGATTTGTATGAAGATAGCAAAAGAACCTAATTCATACGATTACTGTGAAAATATAATGAGCACTCACTAAATGGTCTTTGGTGGTTACTAAAGATCCACATTGTTATTAACTGTAGTCACCATCACCATATTGTACAATAGATCTCTTGAACTTATTCCTCCTGTGTAACTGGAATTGTGTAACCTCTGACAACTCCGCAACACCTCAACCAGCTCCTAGTAACCAACATTCTACTCTCTATTTTTATGAGTTAAATGTTTTTAGATTTCACGTACAAGTGAGATCATGTAGTATTTGTGCCAATTTTTGAAAATTTTGGAGAGTAGGTTTTAAGTGTTCTCACTACAAAAAATGATGTGTGTGTGAGGTAATGCATATGTGAATTAGCTCAATTTAGCCATTCTAAAGTGTATACATATTTCAAAACAATATGAGCATAATAAATATACATATAACCTTTGTCAATTAAAAGTAATTAATTTAAAAATATTTTTTAAAATTAAAAAAAAAGCCCTGGTGTTGTTCTGGAGCCCTACTGACTTCAATAGGAATGGCATCACGTTTGAGAGGCAGAGGGAGACACAGAGCCAGAGAACAAGACATAGAGTTTATTGAGGGGATTTACATAAAGGGCAGTCTAGTCGTGGCAGGATGGACAGGAGAACTGCTACCATTTGTAAAATACATGCAGTTTATATAGCATTTTCAATTACTATCTGCCTTCCCCCTAGCAACCTCCACCTGTCAACCGTCATTCAACCCAAAACAAAGCACCTCTTCCCCTGTATATCATTCCATGGGATGGGCCATGAATCAAATGCTCCTCATAGATAAGGAATGAATCTCTGGGTTGGCCACTTCTGGATTCCTTAGCTCAGAACTGCAAACACACATTTTTTTTTTTAGCTCAGAACTGCAAACGCACATATGGTTTTTAGACCATAAGGTCATTCTCAGGGTATGTTTACATTATTGCTGTCAGGTCATCTGCCATACAGGGTCATTCTCAGGGTATGCTTAATGTAAGTTACTGCTGTAAGGTGGACCTGCCATATACCCAGCATACTTCAATTAAAAATGAATAAATTAATAAATAACAAAAACTGTTCTAAAATAATAAGTTCACACACAATCCATTATTCCCAATTCTGATATATGACCATTCTGAAAACTGGAAGTTGTTCTGTAATTCATCATCAAAACTCAACCTAAACCTACATATGACTCTTTTTCACTTTCATGTGTCTCCTATATTGTAGATATTCATATATTTATCTGAAAAAAATGTATGCGTTTGATTGCAAGATGCAGCTCAGACTCCTCTAAGATGTAATATACAATATGCATAATATGTGCTTAATTGCTTCTCTAAAATTCAAAATATTCTGAAATCCTAAGCGTATCTGGTCCCACAGGTTTCAGGGAAGATGTTCTAGACCTGTTTTAGCATTATTATTTATTATCCGTTATGAAGACATGTTGTAAATTGATGCGATTCTGTGAAATGACCCAGTTTCCTTTCAAGAAAACTATTTTTTTAAGTCATAATACAATTAGAAGAACATGATTTGCATTTGACAGAATTATTTGCACTGGAATAATTATACAGAGAGAGAAGAATTAGGAGTTCAAAGTAGGGCACAATGAAATGGAAGGTTCTTTTGGGTCAGGCTAGTCAGCTGGGTTTCTTAAAGCCTAACGGGTACATGACATATAGGAATTTATCATTCCAGAGTCTAGCCTTAAGCTTTGCAACCTTTGAAATCTGCCAGCACCTCTTCTAGAATGGATGAGTCATCTGGAGTTTGACTCACCTAATGAAGGGTAAACTGTAATGCCAGCCTGGTAATTTTTAATGGGAACCATCACTACCAATGGAATTGTATACACTTGGTGCAGAGTCTCCCTATTGTCAAGGGGTGTGGAAAACCAAATTATACTCAAGGTATCACTTTTTAAATTTACTGATAAGAGGACGGCACATTCAGTCCAGCACGTGGGAAGAAAACCATAGGCATAACTCTATTTATTTAGCATAGAATCAGGACAAAATAATGGAGATAATAGCTATGAGTAATCATACTAGAGACAGAGGAGGCCAATCACATTCTTGGGCCAGGGCACCTCACAGCTCTGCACAACTCTGTAATGAGCACATTCTTTTGTGTGTGCCTCTTTTGTAGTCTATGCCCTGTAAACTACTATTAGATTGATGAATTACTTTTTAGAGATTATAAACAATTTGATCAGGTCATAATCACCTCCCGCTGTCCTGTGGGAGATCAAATCTCTTTAAAATGTCTCTTCACTGATTCACTGTCTGCTGATAGCTACGTTTAATTAGCAGTAATTAGTCTTAGAGAATGTCCCTCCTCCTCCCCTTTTTATGATACTTTCAAGATACTCCCTTTTCCTAGAAAGGACTGAAATGCCTGAAAATATAATGGCTATGAAACATGTAATCAGAAAACCTGAGTTCCAGTCTCGATTTTATAAGTTATTCTAACATGGGAGTCATTACTGCAAATTTCTATTATGCAAATAGAAATATTTTGATCCTGGTATCACATACTTGTTTTGATAATCAACTAGGCAATGCATGTAAAAAGAAATGTGAGAAACACAAAATTCTGTTTAAATTGCATATATTATTATTAGTTTCCAACATGCAATGCATCCTCTTTACACTTAGTAAACATCTGTTGAATGAAAAAGTAAATCAATGAGTCGAGCCATCTGTTAATCATGTCTTGCTGCATTTGAAGCCACAGGTCAGGAGTTGCTATTACATGTGATTTACCCATGGGTAAAATAAAGAATCACAGTAAGAGAAGATGGTAGCAATGTCCACTCTTGAAATATAGATTCTTTTAAGAAACATATATTCAAACATTGATCTCAATTGACCTTGCTGCTCAACACTATCAGCAATAATGCTGTTTAATCACTTTACTGCTCTCTGTGTTGTTCAGAAAAAAACTATTGTGCATATTGCATGGTTTCACCAATATATTGCCTAGTTCCACCAATAAATAGCCTCTTTGCTGTCTACTACATGATTGAAATATACCTCTGACACTGCTTTTTATTAAATTCTCATAATCAAATATACATTTGTATCAGTGAAAGATATAATGAGGGAAAGGTTTTATGAAGACTAAATTTACTGCACTTGGATTTAAAAAATTTGTAGACTCAGGAGTCAAATAAGCCAAATTTACTTTCTTCTGTCATTCATTTAACAACATTTAACAAGTTCTCACAGTATGCAAAGCTGTCTGTAGGCACTGTGGGAGATATAAAGATGAATTAAACACACTTCCTACCTGTAAAAACCTTAGCAGAGATAAAAAATATGCATAAATTGCTAGAATACAAGCTGGAAATGATGAATGCCTTAAGGGGAGCATAAACAATGTCTGTTGAGTTCAGCAGTGGTGGAGATTACTTTCTTGCTGAAGGTAAATATAGAATATGTATGCAAATATAGAATACATATGTGTAAACACACACATACATGATTAAGGGGGTTGTTATATGCTAATCAGTCTTTAAAATGTTAATCAGCTTGTAAAATGAACAAATCTTTTTGGTGGTTTTAATTAAAAAAACAACAAAATTAAACATATCCTAATGATAGCACCTAAATGATTCAGAGCAAGATCCTGCTTTAAATGTTCAAAGAAATGTTTCTGTGCAAATATTAATTACAAGCCTGAAAAATATAAAATATAATAATGAGCAAAATTAACTCCCTGGCAAATGTCATAGAATCACATTCATTTTCATGTAATTATTTAAAACCTGGCTAAAATTATGAAGAAAACTGGACCACTTAAGAATGAAAATCAAAGAATAGCTGATATAATACTGAAATGAATATTAGTGAATGTGAAAGCATCAAAATATTCTCTGAGTGTTTTAAATAATTTGAAACAAGGCCTTGGTCCAATGGACTTAAAGCATAGATATTTCAAAAATGACTCTGGCCAGCTAGTCTCATTTGTCTCAGTGTATAGATTGCAAAATCAATTTAGGTCTAGTAAGAGGACCTCAAGTTAGCTGTTATAAATTTTCTTAAAACAACCTAAATATGAAGAAAGCACCAGAACAACTTATTAAGAACTGTCAACTTATAAAATTCTATAAATTGGCTAAAGAGGCTTGAGATATGTTATAGATTAGGTGGTCTCCTCAAGGGAATTTATGATGGCACAACCAAAACTAGCTAAATTCAAGCACTGGCTACTTTGGGGTCTAGCTCTGTGTTTTCAAGAAAATTCTGTAATCTTCCCGAACCACCTTCAGAAAGTAGATATCTTAATCTCAGGCTACATTAATATCTACCTCATTAATTGTTTTTAAAATTAAATGAGTTCATACACATGAAGTAAGACTAAAATTAAAATCCTAAGCCTTACAACTGACTGAACAGACTCCCTTTTGGCTAAGCAGACCACAGAAAACCCTTATCAACAGAAGTTCCTGGCCACGACAGGATGAGAGGTCAGATACGTCTCTTATATTGGCTTCCTTTGTGGTTTAGACAAAACTGACTAGCAATAATGTTAAATTAGAGATCATAAGACTGATAGAACAGACTCTTTGTGGCCCAATAAGATGCCAAATTATAAACAAGACCAAAGGCCATGGCAGGCAAGGGTTAATTCACACACCCTTACACTTAAAGGATAAGTTCTAACTGCCATAAGGTTTTTTCTATCTAGCAGCTAAATAAGCACTGGCCTCAAGATAAGCAAATTAAGACAACTTGAGCTCAATGCCAGAATCTGACCCTCCACCCCCTGTTCCACAAGCCATAACTACAGCTTTGATGGGACAAAAGACAGATTTCACTCACTTTCTTCTGATAAGAGACCACCAACCCTGGCCTGGTTCTGGCTGGTTTACGAAGGCTATGCTCTTGAATGCTTTCATGTTCCTGCTTCACCTTTTGACATAGGGGGCCTAACTGTAATATATTTAAATATTAAGTCTCTACCCCAAAGTGAATATGAGTTGTACATAAAACTGCATGTTCATTCAGTATGCATGTGTTAGGACGCCCTTCATGAATATTCATGGCTCCTCCTGTAACTTGTTGTATATGTGTACTTGGCCAACCTGTTCGGTATAAATCCCTGTTTCACCCTCACATTGCTTGAAGTGCCTGCTTCTGGGCTCTGCTGGAGGTTTCTTTTCCCAGCCTGTCAGAATGGCCATCTTGCAGGCTGTTATCCTTTATGAGAAATAAAATCTCCTTTCCAAATTTATAGCTCTCATGATTTTTTACTTGACAGAAGTTTAAGAATAGCATCATCTCAGAAATTAACTCTCGGTAACTATCTTTTCCAAAAGTGAAAATACAATCTTGACAGCAAGGGAAGGAAGCAGAAAACACTGACATGGGAAAATTGATTGTCACTAATGCTATAATGATTATTTCTTTTCCTGCATTAAAACCTGAGTGGAAGCCAGAGGCATTACAACAGAATAAGTACATTAAATTTTTAATTTAAATTTATTATCTTTTTACATATTTTTCACTTTTTTTCCCCAGTTGTTTATAGTCCTTAATTTGCTTATTCTGTGATTCTTGATGTAAAATTTTGAGTTGCATAAATAAACATACAGCTACATTACAATATAGAGGGATTCCTGAATGTTGCAAAAATGAAGGTATTACATCCAATACTTCATTGCAGTATGATTGCCAGGTTAAATATAGGACACATGGTTAAATAACAATTTCTGATAAATGAGAAAAACTTTTTTTCAAATAAATGTTAATACTAACAAATTATTTTCTGTTTGTCTTTAAAATTCAAATTAATGAGTACATCCTATATTTTTATTTGTAAATCTGGCAACCCTGGACTCTAGGAAAATACACTAATCTCCAATGTACTAAAACAAAAACAAATCAATTAACAAGTAGCGCTGTCCCTTTGTCTTAGTCCCTGCCTCTACCTCCTTTATTTAGACTATAATCACTCTCCCTGATAATTTCAGTAGCCTCCTAACTACCTCTGCTTTTACATGCTCCCTCTTCCAATCTATTCTCCACACTGTGTAAAGTGATTGTTCCAAAAAACAAACCTGTTCACAGTGACTTGTCTGCTAAAATCTTGCCAATATTTCCCCAGAGCCTTCAGGATAAAACATAAGCTCTTTAGTAAATAAGGTAAAGTCTTAGGTGGTCTATTTATGTCAGCCTTCTTCTCCAGTTTGGTGAAAATTTCTTTTTTTTTTTTTTTTTTGAGACGGAGTCTCGCTCTATCGCCCAGGCTGAAGTGCAGTGGCGCAGTCTCGGCTCACTGCAAGCTCCGCCTCCCGGGTTCACGCCATTCTCCTGCCTCAGCCTCTCCCGAGTAGCTGGGACTACAGGCGCCCGCCACCACGCCCGGCTAATTTTTTTGTATTTGTAATAGAGACGGGGTTTCACCGTGGTCTCGATTTCCTGACCTCGTGATCCGCCCGCCTCGGCCGCCCAAAGTGCTGGGATTACAAGCGTGAGCCACCGCGCCCGGCCCAGTTTGGTGAAAATTAAACTCCTACAATGAACTTCATCCTTTTGCCTGGAAGGATCTTCTCAACCCCACTTTTCCCCCTGGCAAGACTCTTACTTGCCAATCTGAATTATGTACCTTTTCTCTTATGTTTTCCCATAGTGTTCCAGTTTTAGCACTTTATAACAATTGTCGAATAGGACTGCAATTGTCTTTTCCACTCTCTAGTGTCCCTGGTAGACTCTGCCATGGGAGGGTTAAATATAGGACACATGGCTAAATATAACCATGTGTTTTTGTTTTTCTAATTTATTTTTCTAACCTTTAATACACACTATTTGGCAGTTCTTTTAAGTGTGTTGAATGAAGAAGGAGATTTCCAGTTAAATAATATATTAGGATAGCAAGGTAAGATGAAAAAAGAGAATTATGAAAAGCTGTAATAGCAAAAATAAAGTAAAACTTTTAGTGTGCTCTTACGTTTTGTCTACCTTTGATTATTTATTGGTGGCATAGTTCTTTTTTAACCGAAAAGTAAAAACTATATATATTTATGGCATACATGATGTTTCAATATATGTATATGCTGTCTAATGGCTAAATCAAGCTATTTAACATATGATAATCCCTACTTATAATTTTTGTGTGTGATGAGAACACTTAAAATCTACTATCTTAGCAGTTTTCAATACACTGTACTGTTATTAGCTATGCTATTAGTCACTGTGATATACAGTAGTTCTCTTGAACATATTCCTCCTGTGTAACTGAAATTTTGTGTCCTTTGAGGAGTATCTTCTCAATGTCTACAGCCCACAGCCTCTGGTAACCAATATTTTACTCTCCGTTTCTATGAGCTCAAACTTTTTACATTCCACTTGTAAGTCAGATCATGTGGTGTTTGTTTTTCTGAGCCTGGCTTATTTCCCTTACCATAATGTCATTCAGGTGCATCTCTGTTGTAGAGATGACAGGATTTACTTCTGTCTGGCTTCTTTTGTAAGACTAAATTATATTCCATTGTGTATATATACTGCATTGTCTTTATCTATTCATCCGTTGATAGTGTAAACCAAAAAGTATCTGAGACAGGTCTCAGTGAATTTAGAATTTATTTTGCCAAGGTTAAGGGTCATAGCTCATGACAAGGCTTTAAGAGATCCTGAGAACATGTGCCCAAGGTGGTTGGGCTACAGTCTAGTTTTGTACATTTTAGTGGGAAATCTCAAAGTCAGATGGGTGGGGGGCAGGGCTTCCAGGTCATAGGTGTATTTAAAGATTTTCTTATTGGCAATTGGTTGAAAGGAATAAGCTCCGCCTGAAGAGTTGAAAACAGCTTGAGTTAAGATATGGGGATGGAGATTGTGGAAGCCGAGGTTCTTGTCATGTAGGTGAAGCCTCCAGGTAACAAGCTTCAGAGAGAATAGATGTAAATGTCTTTTATCAAAGATGTCAGACTCTTTGGAGGGACCTAGTAAGGGAAGGAGATTCTCTAAAGAATGCAATTTCCCCCAAGAGATAGCTTTGCAGTGTCATTTCAAAATATGTCAAGAAATATGTTATGGGGTAAAATACTTTGATCTCTTTTTAGGGTCTGTTATCTGTTATACGATGCTGTACCAGAGTCAGGCTGGAGTTGGCATCCTATTGCTACAGTCTATTCTGTCAGTCTTAGAATCTCTGTTTTAATGAAAATGTTAGTTAATTGTGCCTGAACTCCAAAAGGAGAAGAGTATAATGAGGCATGTTTGACCTCCCCATTCCAGTAATAATCATGGCCTGAACTAGTTTTTCAGGTTTGGTTGGGTCCCCTTGGCTGAGAGGAGTGGTCCATTCGGTCCGTGAAAGGAATTATAAATTTGCAATGGACATTTGGATTGATTCCATGTCTTGGCTATAGTGAATGATGTTTCTTTCCATGAACATGGATGTACAGGTGGTACACTTCTTGGCATACGAGGTTAATAACTTCCAGTTATTTGTTTAAATACTGAAAAGATTTATAAGTAGCAATATCTCATTTTTATAAGCAGTGAAGACAAATGTGGACTGAATAACATGAACAGAGAAAGAATTCCTTAATTTCTAACCAGGATATTTTAAAATTTGACATAAAACAGTGCATTTTTAATGAATAACATATACACAGTGCTTAAAAAGTACAGAAAGCAGCTTGTCCTGCTCACCCAGCCATTTACTGCCTGTCCCAGAGATAACCATCTGCAGAGTTCCCCAAGTGCCCTTCCAGAGACCATTTATGCAAATGTAAGCAAATATATGCAAATAGAAGCACATACACATTTCCATTGTTTCTAAGGGCAATTAAATCTTCAACCAATAAAGAATATAAATTATAAAGCTTTCATCTGACCTATTCAAGCAGTAGATTTCATAAGAATAATTATTTTTTACTCGGTTTCACTGTTTCAATCAGTAATTAAGTAATTAAATATTCATTAATAAAGAATTTGTAATGTCCTGATTGCAAATTTTAAGTGGGTCATGCTCCCAAAAAATAAGCTCCTTTTCATCATCTAAAGTTCTTAAAAATTTAAGCAGACAGCCTCTCTAAAAATTATGTATTTTCTTTTTTCAGTTATTTCTTCTCTGTGTTGCATTTTTGAACTTTTTATTTCTCCAACAGTCTTTGCATTCATTTTCAACACTCAAAAAGATTAAAAATTAAAGTATAGTTGTTTACAAAGTATATGAAATATATTTTCATCAAAAATGTTAGTGAAAATAAAAGTATTAACTAATGAAAATAAGTTATTTTTCTTGTAAAATATTTAATATTATATTTTACAATTTGTTTTGGCCTCTTAATTTTAATTTTGAAAATCATCATCATCATATATAATATTATTTAACATTTTAAAGATAAATTAGATTTATAACATATTTTATAATAATAAAGCTATTTATAATTTTTCCTTTCTAGAATATAAAGAACATTTTGGTTGTTATTGTTAAGAACAGAAATGATGCTTCACATATGTTATGTCTAATACATATTTACCAGTGGATATCAATTATTTTATAATTCAAGATGTTTCTTGACTGCGATGTGCAATTTGTATGAAAGTTGTATGAGTGTTTCAGTACTTTTAGAAACAAAATCAAATAAGATAAAACAGATGTTCCCCAATTTTGAGAAATGATATTTTGTTATGCTAGAATCTATTGCCTTCGTGGTAATTTTACTAGTAAATACGTGTGCCTTTGTTCCTACCTAAGCCCATCCACTGCTCTGCTCTCTCCGTAGTGTTTAAATGTTGTTTATCTTCCAGTGCAGTACAGCACACACATTTTTTCAGCACTCAGTTACACTTAACTTTGTTTTAAAATGAATAGGACAAATATTGAAAAGTGTTTCCTGGGATCTGAGCAGTGTTAATATGAAAGTAGATGTTTATGATTAAGCATTATCTTATGCTGAATTTGAATGTAAGATTCTGAGTGACAAGGTGGCCGTGTGTTCTTTAGTACATGTCCTGAATGTGTTGTTTGTGAAAGGTCAAGTATTCCTTTAAGGTCATGGACCCAGGACAGGGACATTTCCTGCCCAGGTTTAAGGGTAGCACTGATGTGATCATCAGATTGTCTCTTTTTCCTAGGTACAATTTCCATAAATGCTCTCCATTAGATTCTTAGCAGTGTCTGGCACATATTAGGTGCTCAAGAAATGGAAAGAAGAAAGGAAGGGAAGGAAGGAGGAAAAAAGAGGATGAAAGGAGAAAGGGAGGTTGGCTCTTATATTAACTTTTCCTGCTTGTGGGGTGATGGGGTGGGAGGTGTCTCTTAGCTCATTTGGCGGTGCTTTCTTGAAATAGACATTTTAAGCTCTTCTTGATAGTAGATAATTTTTAATATAGGGAACTAGCAGTGTCTTTGAGATAATCAGTCAGGAAATATATCTGAATTATCAATCCACTCTGCTAAATGAATAACATTTAACAATTCACAAATAACAAGGACTTTATGGTCTTTTTGTTTTCTATCTAAACAAAGAGCTTATTAGTAAATAATCAACTGATAATCAACTCTTTGAAATTACTCACCTACTACCTACTAATTACTTTTGTCTTTTTAACACAGTTTAATGGTTCTACCTTATCACAAAACTTATTTAGCTTTATCTTTGGTGTTGGCTCTGAGAAAGACTTCAATGCCTTTTTTGGCAGGTAGAATTTAACATCTAATTAAGTTCCTCAGACTTTACAAATTTCTTTTTGAAACAAAATCAAGCAGTTTTCAGCCCTTTTAATTATCTATCCTGTTTTTCTGTAGTTATATTAAAATATAGGTCTAATAAAAATATAGTTAATTACAGTTGGATTGGCAATATGTTTGGCAGCTATTAAAACAGTGATACACTTCAAAGTAAGATTGTAAACTTTTCTCTCAGCATTTTTTAATGCTTAATAACACGATTTTCATAAAACTTAAAATACCTGTGAGTACGCTAATATTTCGTTAGACATTATGGAAAATCCTCCATTGTTTAGAATCTAACTCTTTCTGAATCCAAACTATCCTTAGAACTTCTCAATAAGTCATAACTTTAGTGAAATAGTTATATTAACAGATATTTGGACGAACACATTACTATTTACAGAATACTTGTATTATATATGAAGCTTTAAAGTAAAAATATATATGCAAGAATATATATATTTATGCAAAATAGCATGTATAAACACATACAGATATTTTATGTGTGTATATATATATATATATATATATATATATATATTTCAGTGAATGACAATTAATGGCATAAAACAGATTCACCAGCATGGCTGTCTTGGAAAAGATTGACAAGACCTGTAGAAAACATCCAGCTAAGATCAAAATGTCAAATATGATTTACATCAAACTGAATCAGTACTATTTAATTAATAGGACTATGAATGATTTGATACATATAAATAATGGTAATCGAAATAAATACTTTGTAAACTACCCTAAAGGAAAAAAAATTATAAATTTCAAAAACACATTTAACTGCAACACAATTGCATGGAAAAAAATAATTTAGTGGCCACACTAAAGTGAAGAAAAGAGATAATGAATGAAAGTGAGAAGCTCTCTCAGATTTATTTCCTCCAAGTCAATGTAACTGTGAGTCCAGACTCCTTCTGTATTGCTGTCACAGTTCTGAATGTCTGCTGTAGAGGAATAATATGCTGGCCTTATAGTTATAAGATCTTTTCCACCAACTGCCCGGTGTGACCTTAAAGGGATTTGGACTAGATGATATTTATATCTAATCTAATCCTTTCTGTGACGATTCATTTTGTTCACTTCTCCACACGTAGAACCTAAATAACTGTTCGCTTTCAGGAACCCTGACTTTTTTTTTTTTAAGATTAAAGTAACGAATCTGACATTTCCTTCTCTGAAGATGGTCATGTTCCTCCGTCCTCCATCACACTCTCAGGCAAATCAATTTACCACGCTATGACAATAAAGACTTTCCTCTAGTCCATACCATGAAGGCTGCATCAAAGGAGTGATTTGAGCAGAAAAAGAACAAGAACCTGATGTTATCCCGTCATGTGAAAATATGAAGTGGAGAATATTTAAATATCCTGATCAATTTTTTTTTTTACTATCAATGAAGTGGAATGTAATAAAAATTTGAGGGCATTTTAATAGTATGATCTTTATTCAAAAAACATAATATGGTAAAGTAACCTCATTAACTATTAGCTGTATGCTTTCCAACCCATTACCGTTTTCCTGCTTTTTAAGTAATTTTCCTCATCAGGTAGAATGAATTGCCTTTAGGGAAGCTAGTCCTTATCAAGAACTGTGAAGGGCCTGAGATGTCAGCCTGCATGCAAGCTGACAAGTTAGCCTTCTCAACTTTCATAGAAGCTGGCAGAAGACACATGAAGAGTCCAGGCAAAGCAGGCAGCGTGAATTGTGTGTTCACGTGGGCTCCCCTTGCCCACCCCTGATTCCCAAAAGTAATGCAAAGTAGGCCAACTTAATGGTGTGCATGTACTGGATTTGCGTGACAACTGAGAGACCTTGAGTGTAAGAAACCCCGGACTTGTAAAGAGGGCTGCTAGCAAACCTGCCAAACCTTTGCCCCAGAGGGAGACATACTGGTTAGCAAACAACCTGCCCTTTGCTCAGAAGACATACAGGAACATGAGAAATCCATGGTGGATTGCCTCCCACAGTCCGCAAAAAACAAGCAAACAAAAACTTAGAAAATTTCCCTTGGTTTACAAATCAGCAAGCTCATATATATCAGTATGTCCCCTTTCCTGAGCAAAAAGCACAGAAATGCTATAATCAACCAAATATTATCATATCTAACATCTATAAATGCCTATGATATTTCAAGCATTTTCATATATACTTGCATTCTAATTCTTAAAGCGCCTCCATAAGGAATATTATACTGTTCTCAATTGCACAGGTAGGGAAAGTACACTTCATGCAAGGAATATTGCTTGCCTCTCAGTCATGAAACCTTTCCATAGTGGCACTGGGCTTCAAATCCAGTACAGTAAATTGAGAGGTAATTGGCATGAGACCTTAAAATTGAGTGAATGTAATAACCAACTTTTTTTTTTTTTTAAGTTCTGGGATACATCTGCAGAACATGTAGTTTTGTTACATAGGTATACATGTGCCATGGTGGTTTGCTGCACTATCAACCCAACAGCTAGGTTTTAAGCTCCACATGATGTAGGTATTTGTCCTAATGGTCTCCCTCCCCTTGCCCCCCACTCCCTGACAGGCCCCAGTGTGTGATGTTCCGCTCCCTGTGTCCATGTGTTCTCACTGTTCAACTCCCACTTATGAGTGGGAATATGCAGTGTTTGGTTTTCTGTGGAAGACAGCATGGTGATTCCTCAAGGATCTAGAACCAGAAATACCATTTGACCCAGCAATCCCATTACTGGGTATATACCCAAATCATTCTACTATAAAGACATATGCACATGTATGTTTATTGCAGCACTGTTCACGATAGCAATGACTTGAAACCAACCCAAATGCCTATTTTCTGGATAAAGAAAATGTGGCACATACACACCATGGAATACTATGCAGCCATAAAAAATAATGAGTTTATGTCCTTCGCAGGGACATGGATGAAGCTGGAAGCCATGATTCTCAGCAAAATAACCAACTTATGATCACAGCATTTCTCTTTGTTTTATTCACTTATTAGATATACTTGACTTATGTAATTAACTTGAGGTAATATTGTTCCTTATGTAAATGTACTAGCATAAGATCAAACTGGATTTATAAATTATAAAATCAGCCACTCTTATTTGTGTAGAAAGCTTATGCATCTAACTTCAACACTATTTGTTCTCTCTTTTTGGTATTTTAGTCTTCAAATGCGATTATTTTGCGGATAGTTTTATGAGAAGTCATGCTTAATAACATATAATATTTTTTAACAAAATAATTGGTTTATTTCAGAACTTCTAATATTGTACCATGTGGCTGGGCATGGTGGCTCATGCCTGTAATCCCAGCATTTTGGGAGGCCGAGGCGGTTGGATCACCTGAGGTCAGGAGTTTGAGATCACCCTGGCAAACATGGTGAAACCCCATCTCTACTAAAAATACAAAAAAAAAAAAAAAAAATAGCCAGGAGTGGTGGCAGGCACCTGTATTCCCAGCTAGTCGGGAGGCTGGGCCAGAAGAATCACTTGAAACCAGGATGTGGAGGTTACACTGAGCTGAGATCGTGCCACTGCACTCCAGCCTGGGTGACAGAGTGAGACTCCATCTCAAAAAAAAAAAAAAAAAAGTACCATGTACTGAATAAATACATTATATATTTTTATTTTTTAGAAAAAGAAAACAGAATACAGTCTACTTATTACAACAGGTGTGAAAATTTGAGATTAATACAATTCCAGAGGATGCTTTAAAGTGATGTTTTGATCATTTTAAGGATATCAGAAATTATATTTCTTCAGTCTGAAGTTTTTTGTTAGAAAACTACTATTTTAAACCTCATCAGTGCCATAGCACACTGCCTAAGTAGTCAGTGACTGGGTTAATTAAGAAGCAAAGAATCACACTACACAAACATTTTCAAAGCCAACAATGGCTAAGAGGATTTTTCCTTACCAGTGAATCTGCTTGGAAAATCTCTTTGGAACCACAGTAAACACTATTCTTTTCTCTTGCCTATTGTTAATGTAGTTGTTAGCTGACTTAATGTTGGCTGAGCCCTAAGGACAAAAGGTTGAGAAATGTACAGTTAAAATTATTAATGGAATTTATAAAATCAAATGGTTCATTAGAGTGCAATCTACTGCAGATCCCTTTTGAAAAATTTTATTTTCCATTAGTTTGTGATCTGTTTCTCAGGGGCAAGTTTTAGCCTACAGATATTCACTGTGATTGGTGATCATTACTTTGTAAAATATATTACAATAACAAGGTTATTATTTATCTTTCTAACAGTGTTTTCATTCTTCCCTTTATGTTTTCTTTTTGCACATTTTTAGCTGGCATGGCATTTAGAGAATCAAAATAATTCCGGTTATAACTGGTAAAGAATTGGTTCTCTGTAAATACCTACTGCTTGAATATTATAATATTTGTGGGTTTGCTATAGCGTATTTGTATAACATGAAATTTGTCTTTGGTAGAGGTGGATTTTAGCTTATAGCAAGATAAAGTTCACATATACTAACTTTAAATCTGAGCTTGATCCATTTTCACTTACTTTCCTTTACAGATTTGTTGTTCCATCAACAATGGTTTATTTACTTTCCCAGAAATATTATTTCAGATTTATCTTTTTACCAATTCCTTTTCCTTTTGCCAGAGAGAGATAAAAAGAGATAAAAGCCAATTTGGGGTCTATCTTTTCTTTAATCTTTTCCTTGAACATCCAAGTTTTCAATGATCTTTCAGTTTCAACTTCTAAATGTCATTTTTTTCCTTTTATTTTGGTCATGAGGATCTTAGTATAAACCTGTCTACTGGTATTAGTAATGCTATTACTAATGGTAACAGTAACATTAGTAAGCAAAGTAGTGATAAGTAATTATTAAGAGCTTAATGTATGTTAGACATTGTACAAAACACACATTTTCTTATTTCTTATAATATCCTAATACACTGAGTTCTTTAAGAAATATTGAGATATTGAGTTTTTGAATAGTCAAATAACTTGGATAACATCACACAGATTATCAATACTGAAATTCAAATTGAAACTTTATTTTTTTATTTCAAGACTTCACATTCTAAACTATCAAACTATATGTTGTATTTAGTGAATTTGTAAAAAAAAAAAAAAAAAACAACTTTATCTACCTAATATAATACAAGTTTTTTGAGGGAAATCACAATGTCTGATGTATTTCTGGCTCTATCACAGAGCTTAATTTCTTGTATACTAAAAATCTATAAGGAATATGAAGTCGTTAATTGAACAACTGATATAGTTAGTTATAAAACTCATTTTTAACAAAAGGCAAATATTAAGAGTGATAATAAAATATTCTGTTAGCCTTACTTATTCAAACGTATCTGTCATGCATTTATATCCAGCTCTGTATTAAATTAAGCTCTGAAAGAGTACAGCCTAGTGTAGTGGTTCTCTTGCCTGAGCTCCCATTAGAATTCTCTTCAGGTCTTAACGAATCAGATTACTGGGCCCCACCACTAAAGTAGATTTGAGGTCTTTGAGGTCTCATTCAATAGATTTGAGGTCTTTAAAAACTCTGGTCAGTGCTTCCAGAATCAGAAAGTTTGAGCTAGAATCCTAGCTGTATCATTTATAAGCTGTGTGAACCTGAGCAAGTGATGAATTATCTCTTGGTCTCAGTTTTTTTCATCTCTATGAAGGGTATATTATAATTTTTGTGTGTATCAGATGACACAACATATGCAAATGTCTTTAAGCAGGACCTGGAACATACATAAGCACTTAATAATTATTAACTATATTTACTTTGTATTAACTATGATTATTAATTGCAAACATATTACCAAATCCTTATTAGACTGCCTTTTGTGTCGTAGTGGAAAAATCAAAGCTTTGAGAAATAGATGCTGAGGTGTGATTTTCAGAATAGAGGAGAAGAAAAGGATCACGTATAAGAAAGGTATGAGAAAGGCCTTAGTAGAAGAAAGATCATCCAGATATTTAGATCCAAAACAATTGTACAAAGAACACAGAAAACCCCACAGGAAAACAGTGTCTGTAAGAAGAAGCAGAAAACAGAATGATTTAAACTGAAACAGAACAGAGGTCGAGGAAATTTTAGTTAACATGGTGCCCAATCTGAAAGGTACACAATTCAAGATGAATTATTCTAAGCATAAAATTATTAGTACTTTACAAATAGTAACATGAAATTAGTTTACTCAATCATTTTTCTTTGGAGTATGAAACATGAAACATGACATTGGTGTAATTTCTGTACTTAATTTGAGGTACCAAAGTATACCAAATATTCTCCCTATCCTCTGTATATGTTAGCAATAACATGAGAGACTGGGGGAATTTTTGCAATTTACCACTCCAAATGGAAAATGCCAGCAGCTCTGAATCTGCATATTTTCTTAGCAACAGAATAGATTATATCAGGGCTCCACTCAAGTCAGTTTTTTAAATAGCAAATGCTTAAGAGATGAAGGATGTGGATTTTCGTATGGCTAGTCTTTCACCAACTGGCCCATTTTCAGGTTAGATCTCATGTACTCTTAGATTTCAATTTAATTAAAAAATTTAAAAAGGTGAAAAATATTTCCTTCAGTTTTTAACAAGATCAATTAATTCTAATCTAAAATGATCTGAGCAGAAAATGCAGCAGGGGCATGATTTCCCACTGAACAGTTTTAGGTAAAAGGTCATTTTATGGTCACTTTATTGTGAGAATAAGTTTCTAATTGTTTTTGCATACTTCATGAAGCAGACAATAGGGAAATAAAAGTAGAGTAACTTTGCCGAGACTTATGGAAAGAACTAACACTTCTACCAGTTTTCCTCAGAATGTAGTCTCTGGGCGTCTACCCCAGAATGACATAAGATGTTTGTGAAAAATATTGGGGGACATCTCTAAGGCCCACTGACTTACAATTTCTTCGGTGTAGACTCATCAATTAGTTGCTTTAGAGTTCCACAGATAATTCCCTTTATCCAGAGCCTGTAGCTATCTGATGTTGACAAGTGCAGGATTTCTGGGAGAAATTATATGGTTAAAAGCAAATTACATTTTCTTTCTTTAGGTTAAAGTGTACAAATAAATTAAACACACCATCAGTGATAATATATTTGCTGAGAGAACAAAGCACATGGTAAACCATGCTTTACTTTATATTTAGCAGATCTGCCATATTTTTATGTATGCCATAGCTTCAGTATAGAAAAATATTCAGAGTATATAATAAGCCTGGATACTTGAGCCTTGACCATAGTTTAGAAGACAAGAACAAAATTTTAGGAGAATGTTCTCCTCATGCAAACATTCTCATCTGGAAAATATCTAAATAGATATCCATATCACATGAAAACAATGTAGATGGAAATGCATCATATAGCTTATTAATATCCCAATTGAAAAACTAAAATGTCTCATGTTTGTTATTTATTATATATACCTTATTATAAATGGCATATAAATAAGTTCCTTCCTTTCCAAAAGAAGAGAGACAACAATAAAAATACATTATCCTGTCAGAAGAATATAAGATTAGTGTCATATACTTTTTATCTACATAAAATGTGTATGTATAGCTGTAGAATAAATATCTAGAAGTGGGTTTAATGGATATTATTTTTCAAAATGTCACTACATCATCTACTAGAAAGCTTATGACAACTTGAACTTTCATCAAAACATTAAGATAATCAATTATTTTTCCAAATTCTCATTATCCATAGTAGGCATTAATACTTTTCAAAACCTGCATCATATGAAGATAAATGTTATGTGTTTATTATAATTTTATTTATTTATGGCTGAGATTACAGATTTTGTATGCCTATTCACTATTTGTATAGTTATTGACTAATTCTGCTACTAGTCTGTATGACTCTTACTGATTTGTAAAATCTTTTAGTGTTAAAACCATTTGCTCCCTTCCTGTTATACGGCTGCTCGTCTTTCTTGTTTGTCATTTGTCATTTGGTTTGGTTAATGATATTATCTATACAAGAGATTTAAACTTTTGTGTAATCAAATTCACTAATATTTTATTTTCTGCTTTTGGTATATGTAACGTTTGTAGAAAGCCTATTGACTTCTGTAATCTCTTATAAATGTATTTTTGATGCTTTCAATATATTATGAATAATTTATCCTATATATTACAAAGATGTAGTTTGTATCTACTCTTAATATGTTTATTGTGCTTCAGTTCCAAAAAGCCAGACTTTACAGAAAAGAATATGTTTATTCTATTTCTCTTAATCAAAATAACTGCTTTACGCTATCATATGGATAATTCACATAAAAAGATTAGAAAATTCAAAAAAGAAAAATTAGAATTACTCATAATAGTAACAACCAGATACTAAACTGCCACTAGTTGTATATTATTCACTTCATTTATTCGTTTATCTTTTATCTATTGATGGTCTCATTTAAAATATCGTTTTCTAAATAATTTTTAAAAATATGATATATCTCATTTCACCTGTTCCTTAGAAACATTACTTTAGAAAATACATAAGAACTCAATTATATAGTATACCATAAGTCTTCTTCCTTTTTTTTTTTTTCTCACTCTGTCGCCCAGGCTGGAGTGCAGTGGTGCGATCTTGGCTTACTACATCTTCTGCCTCCCGGGTTCAAGCGATTCTCCTGTCTTAGCCTCCCTAGTAGCTGAGATTACAGGCATGCACCTCCAGGCCCAGCTAATTTTTATATTTTCAGTACAGACGGTGTTTCACCATGTTGGCCAGATGGTCTCGAACTCCTGACCTCAAGTGATCCGCCCACCTTGGCCTCCCAAAGTGCTGGAATTACAGGCATGAGCCACCACACCTGGCCTACCATAAGTTTTAAACATACTACTTCAAGTTTAAATTTCTGCCATTTTACTAAAATTGCGTTTCATATCATTTTACATGGACTACTCAATGAAATAATCATTATGAAAAATTTTTGGAAGCTGAATTCCTGGGTCAAATTTTGTTAATATATTTCTAGCTTTTTCCATATGTTGCCAAATTGTCCTCAAAAGATGTTTTACTGACTGTTAGCTCATGAACTGTGCATGAGGCTTTCCATTTAACTAAAACCTTGCCAACACTTAATAGTGTTTTTAAAGTTAAATATGTAACAACAAAAATCTTTGAAAATTTAATATGCAAATAGCATTTTAAGTCTAATTATAGATTCCCATGCCATAGCTGCCCTTGTTGTAAAGTTAGTCACAAGATAATCTGTAAGTCATAATCAGTCATAAGATAATCAGTCATAAGAAAATCTATATACTATTTGCTTTTATTTCTAAGAATTATACCTTCATAGCCTTCTGGCTTAAAAAGTATTCCCTAATGAAATGTAAGCTACATATGCCTTCTTATTGCTTGCTATGTGCAATAAATACGTTGTTATGATACTGTAAATTATGAAACACTAAATAAAACTTTTAAAAACAACCTGAGATAAAGATAGACCAACTACAAGTTAGCAGCAATGAGACTGAGAGCAGATTTCTGAAATTCAAAAGAAAGGTCAGAAAATACTGAAATTATATTTTTAACTTGTTGAGAAAAATAATTGCCAGCCTTCTGTTTAATATCTAAATGAACTACCATTGAAGAAAGATGGCAAAATAAAAAACAAAACAAAACAGAATTTATTCATAGCCTTTATCTAAAGAATTATCACAAAGGTGTAATTAAAAAGTAAGAAGAAAAATAACCCAATAGAGAATATATTTAAATAAAAATTAACAAATTTCATGTAGTGAAATTTATAAATAATTAACTGTAAACATAAACATTAATAGCAGAAACTAGTGAGGGAGATTGAATCCAAGGTGGAGGTAAAATAAAGCACAGCGACAACATGCCGTGTGTGAGAAGAGCCACTGGAGTTAAACTAATCTGAATGTCAGATATAATTGGAGGAGGGAGTGTAGTTGTATATTTTCTTTGTATATTGCCGTGCCAAATATTTATCGTAAAATGCACCTAAACATTAATATCACATAAATGTAATGTACTATTTTCAAACCAGTGAAAAGATAGAGGGGGAAAAATCGTTAATAAAGAAAATTCCCTGAAAAACTAGATCGCCAAAACAGGAGAGGGTGGGAATAACCACTGCCAATAAAAGTTCAATATAGAGCAAAAATAAATCCCCCAAATAGTAACTAAAATAGGTAAAATAAAATCTACTCTTGAAAGAAATACATATTAGATGAATGTATTATACATATCACTATATAAGTACAATCATTGAAACAGAACACTTCTGAAATATATAAAGATTAAAAGCAAAATAATGAAAAATATACTAAGCAATTATGGACAAATGACAACAATATTAGACAAAATGAACAAAAAACATTTTCAGGGATAATGAACATCATTTATGCATAATGACAAAAGGAAGAGTTAACCAGGAAGATTTAATATTTCTGAGCACTTGTGTGTAAAGGTGAACACTGTCACCTCAACATGTTCCAGGTAAACCTCTGGTGGCCTCATTTACTCAATATTTACCATAACCTGACAGGAGGGTCCATTGTGCACATGAGAACACTGAGGCAGGTGAAACTTTAAATGCCCTTCCTGTTCTTACATATCTAGCCATGGGCACAGCACCATGTGTACCCAGTAAGCCTGGCTTCAAAGCTTGGGCTGGTGGAGGAAATAAGGTGAAGCTACCTTAATCACAGCAGGAGACTTTTACCTCACATCTGAAAGAATACAGATTGTATCCAAGCACAAGTTGAACTCTTAATGCCTAAATTAGGTCCCAGGATACAAATAAAGTCTCAAAAATTACCCAATTGCTGAAAATACATATAACGTGTTCTCAGTGCTCTCAGTGAATTCTCTTTTGAAAGATGATAGATCCCAAAATCTTAGAAATAAATTTTGAAAAGATGCACATATCTAGAATAAATTTAAAGTAGCTTTCAAAATAAAATTATAACCTTAGATATAATAGAAAAAAATAGAAAATCAAATAAATTTTTTATCACAAGATGACAAGGGGATATACTCCCCAAACTAGTAACAAATTGATAAAAGCAGGTTAATAAAATGGAGAATGAATTGAAATATAGAGACTAATTCATACCCCAGAATTTGTAATTTAAAAAGGAAAATACAACAGATAAATATATGGCAAGATGCAAAGAGAAAAAAACGATTGAAATTTCAACAAAATAATATTGAGTGAGAGTAGATATTGTAATTTGTAATTACAGATACAGTTTTAAAAATTATAAAATAGTATTGTGAATAATTATGATTAAAGAGTTCTGAAAACCTGTGCAAAATGAACTTTTTCTAGAGAACCTAAATTACCAAAGTATTTTTAAAAGATGTACAATTTTGATAGGAATACAGACATTAAAGAAATTAAATTGGTTTTTAAAAGATTAATAGGCTGATTTTTTAAAGAAATTCAGTGTGAAAAAACAAAATAATGTGTTTGCATTTTTGATAGAGGAGTGAAGAAATAAATACCTTCAGACCAAATAGCTATTATCCGAAACATGGAGGGATGTCTTAGTATTACAAAATCTATTCATATAATTTATCACATAAACTGATTAAAGAGAGTAAATAAAAGTGATCTTCAGAGATTCAGAAAAGGATTTTATAATATTCAGTACCTCTATAAGATTTACTTTTTAGCTGTTTGTAGATAGATTACTTATTTAACCCGATTAGTATTATCAAACAGTTGCAGAAAATGTCTCACTTAACAGGAGGCATTAGAACATTCATTAAAAGTCAGATACACAGAAAAGATGCCACAGCTGACATTGACCTAGAGATCCTATCCAAAACAATAAGACTAAAAATAAGGTAAGAGATGTAAGAATTAGAAAGAAGAAATAAAGTTGTCAAGAATAGTGTAAGTATTCCTATAGTATATCCAACTATTATCTGCAGAATAATATTACACATACAATTTTAGAACTAATATTGGCATTTTAAGATCAATATACACACATCAATAGTTATCTAATGTCGTATAAATACATCGAAAATTTAATTTTAAAATAATGGCTTTTCAGTGCCCAGATCTTGATTTCTAATACCATTCTTCAAGAAAAGGAATGAGAGATTCTTGGAAAAATGAACAGGATTAGCCTGGAACAACCTTTAATGCCAGAAAATAAAAGTGTTTAAAACACAAAACCATGGAGGCATCTCAGTGGGATACAGGAGCAACGTAAATTGACTTTCACCAGCCAAAGCTGCAACAATTTCAGCAACTAACTAAATAACATGATATTATATCATCACTCGTAATATAAAATAAACATGCCCTTAGTGATATAAATAATTGATTGAATAAATAAATATAAACATATGAAGAAAGAGACAAATCTCCCATAAAGAAGAATTACAAATATTTCTTGTAGTTATTCTCTCCACTTCAAGAATAGAAGCTTAATTTCCCATTCCTTGAGTATGGGATGTGCTTAGTGATTGGTTTCCAAAGAGTAGAGTATTGAAAGTGGTGAAAAATAGGTTTACGGTGGAGAGACTTCACATATATTACCTCAGAAAGGCGATTAAGACTAACATCACTAGTGATAAATATTGTTGATAGCATGATAAATCATGTTAGTTGATAAATTATGAGAATAGCACTTTACCTCTGCAGCCTTCTCTTACAAAACCCATAAGCTCAGTGTAATCATGAGAAAAGTGTAAGAGAGAGATCAATTGGCATAAGATTGAGATCAACTGAGGGACATTCTAAAATATAACTGACCATTTTTTTCTCAAAACTGTCATCAAAACAAAGTCTGAGGAACTGTCACAGATTACAGGATGTTAAGCAGATATGAGGATATGTAATGTGGTATCTAGGATGGTGTTGGGGATGGGGACTGAAAAAGGACATTAGCAAAAAAAATCTTGTTAAATCAGCACAAACTGTGGAGTTTAGTTAATAGTAGCATAGCAATACTGGTTTCTCACTTGTGACAAATGTAGTATAGTTTTGTGAAAAGATATCAAAAAGGGAAATTAGATAAGAGTTATACTGAAACTCTTGGTACGACGTTTTCAACATTTTTTTTTTGTAAATCCAAAATATTCTAATATAAAACATTTAGTTAGATATATTGTTAAATGGAAAAATTTCTCATAACCAGAAAATCTTTATACATAAGACTAAATCTAACACAATAGGTAGAGCTATTATACAAAAATAATTTAGTTTTGTCCTTTCTTTCAGAGAAAGCTAAAGACAACTGTAGCAAGATATTAACAATTTCTATTTTCTAGGAACAGATATAGCCAGTTGCAACAGGAACAAGTACTGCATGATTCTATTTGTATGAACGATTTAAAATAGAAGCAGAGAGAATGGTGGTTGCCAGGGATTTAGGGAAAGGGGAAATGGGGAATTGTTATTCAATGGGTATGAAGTTACAGTTATGCAAGATGATTTCTATAGCCAAGATGCAGAAACAGCTTAAATGTCAGTAGATGGTTAAGTAGATAAAGGAAATGTGGTACATACATGCAATGAATACTATTCAAAATTGGAAAAGAAAGAAATCCTGCCATATGCAACAACAGTGATGAAACTGGAAGACATTATGCTGGGTGGTATAGGCCAGAGAAGGAGAAATACTGCATGATTCCACTTATATGAGTTTTCTATAATAGTTAAACTCATGGAAGCAGAGAACAGAATGGTGGTTGCAAGGGGCTAGGGAAGAAAGGAAATGAAAAGTTGTTATTCAGGTGTATATTTTCAGTTATACAAGATGATTAAGTTCTAGAGACCTGCTATACGGTATTGTGCCTATAGTTAACAGTACTGTTTGTTCCCTTAAATTTGTCAAGAGAGTAAATCTCATGTTAAGGCTTCTTATTACAAAACAGAACAAACAAACAAGAAGGTGTGCAAGGAAACTTTTGGAGGTGATGGATACGTTTATTATCTTCATTGTGGTAATAGTTACATGGGTATATGCATATGTCCAAAATCACAAAATTATATTAATTAAACATGTACGTTCTTTTGTATATCAAAAATACTTTTAAAAACCTGATAATAGAAAAAGAGGGAGGATATCATATTAACTGTTCCTAGTAGAATTTACAAAGCACATTTTAAAAATTAAGTTAAAACATTCCTCCTGAATTCGAAAATACGGAAATCTGAAATTTGTACTACTTAAACTCTCACTGATGGGTGAAGCATGCAGAGAGAAAAAAAGGCAAGAAGGAAGAAAAGAGTGAATGTATGACTTTTAAAATGTATTACAAAAATTTTGGACTAAGATTCAGAAAAAAATAGGAAATATGAAAGGTAGAACACTTAGAAGATTAGAAGAAATTTAAAAAACTGACAGACTAGTAGGATTGTTCAATAATTTCTGGAGGAAGTTCTTCTAGAAACTGAAATTCACAGTAGAAAAAAATTACTAACTTTTTCCCATTTCACAAAAAGAGATGAGAGAGTTTTTCATTTTAAGATGACTTTTGGAACTTAAAATTTATGGCAACGAGATCAAGTAGTGGTACAACCACAGAATATTTGATACTGCATTTGTAAAGTAGGTATAGATAAATCTTTGAGACCAGATGGTCTCTAGTCAAGAATTTTGAAGGCAATTAAGGCTGGCATTAAACTTTTACCAATAAATTTATACAGCTGTTGAAAGCAATCGCTCTGCTGGAGCCATTCTGGGTTGAGGAGTGGGTTGACTCATACAAAAATAAAGTCTCACTGTAAAGTCTAGAATTACCATCTAGTTCCATATTAGAAGAGATGATGAAATCTATGCAAATATATTGATGTCACTCACATGTTAACAAATACTTTTGAGAAGAGAAAGTGTTTATTTATTTGTCTGCAAAAACCATATCTGTCTAAAGTGAAAACCATAGGGAAATGGGCACTGTGTGTTAGAACCTGGGATATCATTTTTTAACATCTTTGTAAAATATGGAGAGAAGTCCACTGCCTAATTTTATTGTATTCTCTGCACGTCAGTTTACTTTTCTGCTTTCAATGTATTTATTTCCATTTACTCTTATATTCTTTCTTAGTTCCTCAGTCTCAAATTACATCCCATGCTTGTTCACTTTTAATTTCAGTCTTTTATTCTCTACAGCTATTTCCTCCCATATCACATCTTCCCATCTTCCTATACTCTTGACTGTGCCAAGCTTCCTGAAATTTTTTATTTTTATGCAGCAGTAGAAATGGTAGACAGGCGGGTTGTGCGGATATAAGCTTGCCCTCTAGCTTCAGATCTTAGCCAGTGGAAAATCGAAGGTCAAAATCTCCCTGTCCAGTTTCTCATTTCCAGCGAGGTTTTGTCTTGTTTGACTCTGTTAACTTAGCAAGCTCATCTTCATTTTCCACTATATGATTTTCTGGCACTGTCAACTGAAGTGCATAAGAAAAAAATATAGGCTTTCCATTAGGCATTAACCTGACCTGTTTCCACTCTTGCCCAGACTTTTCTAGCTCTGTGTTAATAGGAATGTACCTCTGCAAGAAACCGCCTGATTTCTACTGTCACATTCTCACCTTACTTCCTGGCTATTTTCTGAGTTTTATGTCTAAGTATAGCTTTAAAAACAAAGGAGGGTCAGAAAAGTGATGGAATCCAAATAAGATCTGTGATTTTGTTAATAGTGTATGGTGCCTTTGTCAAACTCCTATTTTTGATATCCCATGTTTGTATAAGATGTTTTCATTAGGGGATGCCGGGTGTACGGTTCCAAAAAACTTTCTATGCTAACTTTACAATTTCTTATAAGTCTGATTGTTTTTCAAAATAAAAAGTTAAAAAAATGAAGGTAGAGAAGACCTTAAAATATAGCACCAGTTTTACAGAGGGACAGCTGCCCCATTCTATGTTTTGTACTTGCTTTGGATTTCTGAGTCTGGAGGCAAACAGCAATTTAAGACAAATGATTTTTTTCAGTATTTTTTTTTGCAAGTGAGCTTTATTTCAGAAAACAAATTTGAGTTTTCTATAATGTAACAACTAAATATATTATTTGTTTACTTCTTTCACAATCTGTTTATTACTCATTTAGTTTATAAAAAGTCTTCAAAAATCCCTATTACAAGTTGCCTATCAATTGAAATTCTAGATATTTCAAGTGACTCTTCATCTTTAAAAAAAATCTTCCTAGTTTTTGTTTTTAGTTTATATGTCTATACATATGTGTATATATATATATATGTGTGTGTGTATATATATGTGTATATATATGTATATATCTATATATTTTAAATTGTTGTTTTGCTTTTGAGGAGTGGGAAGTGTTGCATCAGAGTTTATAAGCAGATGGCATTTTAAGCCCAAAGTATCCTAAATCTGGTGATATTCCTTATGACCCTTTTTAGTAAACCTTTTTTTATTCAGAAATCATTAAGTTTGTTGCTGTGAGCAAGTAAATTGTGTTTGACCAGCTGTTCTATTATACTCATTTCCAGAAAGAATTGAATTTGCTTCTGAACTCTGAACTCACAATGCTAAACTTGGCAAAACGTGTTTTCTCATCCCTACGCCAAAAGACCAAACACACACAGTTATTTAATATAATGTGATTTTGAGTCTTGGCTTAAAATGAAATAGAGGCTTATAGCAACTACAACAGTATATTTTCCATGAAGGTCCATTTGTATGTCTTATAGAGTGAAGAAAACACCATTAATGCTGAAGTATTATTTGCAATTTATTCTTTATTGGATCAATTGTAATGTAAGTGGAAAATTTTTTACCAGACCACAATGCCTAGTACCCTTTCAGCAGTTTGTAATGAAATGACTACAGGTGATTTATGATTTATTATTAAGGGCATTCCAAAATCAGCATTATTCTTGAAATGTGCTATGAGTTTCATTGTGTCCATTAAAAATTAAATGGGATTCTTAAAGTTGGTAGTGTGCTTCCCACCTAGCAAAATGTATAACAGATAGAGAACATTCAGTCCACTTACCAAAACATTGTTAAGAATATAAATAAATGAAAGGCAACCTATGGATGAGCAATTTTCTATGGCACATGTGTATGTCTCTGGGCAGTTTTGTCCTACGTTATCTTTTCAAGGATGTTTATATAACAAAATGCCTTGGAAGGTAGAGATTAATTCTCTTTCTAAGACAGTTGGCAGATTTGTTCCTAACCAGAATAACAAAACTAATGTCTTCCTCCTGCGCAAAGTCAGACAAGTTTGCCAGCAGCCTATTGTCATATTTTTTTTAAAGCTTTAGTGTCTCCTTAGCTGTAACACAAATCTACTGTGTGCACGGTACCACATGCACCATTTGCATCACTGCTGTGGGACTTGAGGGGCATGGAGAACCAATGCAAACATAAACTTCATGTGTCTTGTTTCATGGGAATAAAGTCCTTTGTTTCTTACCCACAAATTTTGTGTCTTCTGCCAGTAAGTATGAAACTCTAGCAGACTAGCTTGTTGGCCTTCAAGTAGAGTGAAATCTCCTTCCCTTCAAAGGTTCTTGACATGACCATTTAGTGTGGAGCACATTTTGACTGTGTGAGTAGCTGGGGAGAACGTGGGGCCAAAGAAGGTCATTAGGATTAAGGAGATGAAGTTAAGAGGGAGGAACCAATAGAAAAAAGAAGTTGAAGATTTGTAAAGGAAATAAGGTTAATTAGTGTAGTCAGGACTTAGAGCAGAAAGGAGGACCCCCCAAAAACCGGAGTAAAGCATGGCTTAGAACAAGAAGAAGGTCACTTCATTCTATGTCATTGGTGAAAAGAGAGAAAGGATGGTTGTGGCAGTAAAAGTGTAATAAAGAGGTGGAATATTGAGGTAAATCAAGCCTGATAGCCACAAGTGTCTAGGTTGTCATGCTATCTGCTTAAAGGAAGTGGGGTAGAAATTCGATACAGAGAAAATTTGAGGAAAGGGGACAGTTCTGAAATTTTGAGGAAGAGAATGGTAAAAGTAGCTGACAAAAGACAGATAACAGAATTGGCAGATGGTGCTGAAGGCCTAGCTGAATTCAGAGAATATCAGTCTGTAGAGTTTTTAATACAAATGGTTCTGTGATGGTCTTTGGCAGAATAAAGTTGCTCTGAAATAAGACAGAAGGTTAATTTTAAAATTTTACTTTCCTGATAAGTATTAAGAATAATATTCGTTATTGAGTATCTTGAGATAAACCTGAAAGTCACCTGTCTGTCTCACATCTTAACTAATGGTACATTCACATATGTAAGTTGACCATTGAAATAATGGATGAATAACGTTCCCTTATAGAGCGACTCACCTTTGATTTGCAAGAGTTGAGATCGACATACATTTTCTGACATTTTTCTACTACTTGGCATGGTCCTCCCCAACCAACTAATTGTATTACAGATTAAATCCACCTTCATTTGAAATCATATATTAATGAGGGGCCTATGGCATGAAACTAGTGTTAATTTGCATGGATGCCTCAGTTCCTTTTATCATTGAAAACTAGCCAGACCATGTCACCAAAGAGCTGTGACTGATGGAAACTTCAAAGAGGCATTTGGCAAATGCATGTCACAGGAATTCTTAATAATAATAAATCCTCTGACAAGACAAGAGCACTTAAGTTTGATGGCGACAGTTTAGTTTACAGAAATAAAACCAATGTTCTCTGCTCCATTTTCAGGGTCTGAATGGTTTTAATCATGCTGTTTGGCAGATAGCTACATCAATCCATCTCATCATATCTAAATTCTGCCATCTTTGGCTAGTCATCCATAGACATATTTCTAAACTTCAAAAACAAATCAAACCTCATTTTTTTTCATTTTTGCTCAGCAGCCATATAAATATTCTCTCATTTACAGTTTAAAAATGAATGAAGCCACTGAGAAATGAAACAATGCTCTATTTTCTTCAAATTAGAAGCATTGAGATTACTATCAAATCAACTTTCTGCAAAGGTTTATGTTTTAGAAAGCATTGCTAGGGGGCAGTAGTTATTATGCTGAAACTTGGTAAGTTAGTGGGCTCTCTATCTACAGTTCAGGATTTATCTCAATTTTCTACTCCTTTCATGACTTCATCAAGCCAAGATTAACTTCTTTTCTTGATTCTTTCCAGGTGTGAGTTTGAATTAGCCTTAGGGGAGTCCGAAATGCCAGGTTGTAAGTAACTGGGCCTAATATCTGACCCATTGTCTTCTGTGAGTTTCTCAACTCCAGTCTTCTAAACTTCAACACAAGCAACAACCTTGTTGTGTTGGTTAGAAAAGTTTGGGTTTTCCCCCAGTCAGACTTTTCCAGGAATCCCCTGCATTATGCACACTGGCCTACATTAATATCAATTTTTAAATAAAATAAATCATACTGTGTATGTTTAAGGTATACAACATGAAGATTAAGATATTTAGAGGGAGTCATGCATCGTAACAACTTTTCAGTAAATGATGAACTGCATATACAATGGTGGTACCATAAGATTATAATACTGTATTTTCACTGTACATTTTCTATGTTAGATACACAAATACTGGCCGGGCGCGGTGGCTCACGCTTGTAATCCCAGCACTTTGGGAGGCCGAGGCGGGCGGATCACGAGGTCAGGAGATCGAGACCACGGTGAAACCCCGTCTCTACTAAAAATAAAAAAATTAGCCGGGCGTGGTGGCGGGCGCCTGTAGTCCCAGCTACTCGGAGAGGCTGAGGCAGGAGAATGGCATGAACCCGGGAGGCGGAGTTTGCAGTGAGCCGAGATTGTGCCACTGCACTCCAGCCTGGGTGACACAGCAAGACTCCGTCTCAAAAAAAAAAAAAAAAAGATACACAAATACTGTCCATTGTGTTACAATTGCCTACAGTATTTGTCACTATTGCCTACAGTATTCAGTATAGTAAGATGCTGTAAAGATTTCTAGCCTAGGAGAAATGGTATACCATATAGCCTAGGTGTGTAGTAGGCTATACCATTTAGGTTTGTGTAAATACAATCTATGATATTTACAGAAAGATGAAATTGCCTAACGATGCATTTTTGAGAACATATATCTGTAGTTAAGCACCCATAACTGTATAGTAAAATGGCTTCTATAGTGGAACAAACTAACGTATTTATTGTCTCACATAGTTACCTACCCACCACCCCAGCAGCTATCATCTACTTACTTAGCAAAAATCCTGAATGCAATAAACTATTGTCAACTTTCGTCTTCATGTTGTAGATTATATTTTTTGCCTTATTTATCCTACGTATTTGCTACTTTGTATTCTTTGACCTACATCTCCCCATTTTCTCCACTCCACCCAGACACTGGTAACAACTGTTTTATTCTTATTTGACGGTTTGTTGTTTTTTTAAGATCCCACGGGCTACAAAAGCAAAAATAAATAAATGGGACTACATCAAACTAACAATTTTCTGTACAGCAAAAAACAATTAACAAAATGAAAAAGCAACCTACAGATTGGGAAAATATATAATTGGAAATAGTGAGAAAACATAAAACCATATTAAAAGAATGAAGTAAGAATTTGGATATGCATTTTTCCAAAGATAACATAAAAATGGCCAACAGGTACATAAAAAGGTGGTCAACATCACTAACTTTCAGGGTAATGCAAATCAAAACCACTAGGATATATTATCTCATACCTGTTTGAATTGCCATTATCAAAAAGATAAGAGATAATGTGTTGATGAGGGTGTGGAGAAAAGAGAATGTTTGTTCACTGTTAGTGGGAATGTAGATTGGTGAAGCCATTATCAAAAATAGTATGGAGGTTCCTAAAGAAATTAAAATTAGAAATACCATGCGATCTAGCAATTCTTCCTCTGCATATATCGCCAAAGGAAATAAAATCACCACCTTATAAAGATAGCTGTACTCCTATGTTCACTTCAGCATTATTCACAGTAGCCGATACGTGGATATCTTCCTAATCTCTATTCCTTTCCTTTCCTTTGGACCACAATGGAGTAAGACTATAACTAACCAAGAGCCATTCCTTATTAATTTCTTTATTTTCAGATTACAGCATAAACTTATACCTTACAAATATTATAGCATAATGCAAATATAATGTTTTCAATTTATATAAGCCATATAGATTTGAATCCATGCTCTACTACTAATCTTAATCTCACTGAATCCAAAGATTCCTTATCTGTAAATAGGAATATTGAACTATACCTCATGATTTATTATGAGGATTAAATGAAGGCTAATCAAGCTAACTTTTGTTTTCTAAAAAGGCAGCTTATGTTTGAGGATTCAGGAGTACCTCATAGTACCTCAAAGACAAGGGAAAAGAAAGAACTAAAACCAAACTGGATGCCCCTCTAATAATCGGCTATGTCACATATGTTTTCTTCTTTATGCCTTGAATCCAGTTCCTCTGCCTCTCCAAACCACAATGTAGAAATCATAGTTGAGTCACCTATACAGCAAATGATTTTTCTTTTCCAAATTCTTGATAAAAGACGGGTTCTTCTAGCTAAGGCACCTGCCCACACCTGTTCCTGGATGAGAGAGGAAAATAATCCTGCAGGAACACAACATAAAGCTGGTTTTCCTAATCCACCACCAAGAGCATATAGATTAGAAGGCAAATCTAGGTTTAAGGCAGAAGAAAGCAATATTTTTTCCACTGCAGAGTTTATGTATTAAAACACAGATTATAGAACAACAATGTCCAATGGAGCTTTATAACGATGAAAAAAGGCACCTAAAATGTAGCTAATGCAAACAAAGAAAAAGTATTTGATTTTAATTAATTTACATTTAAGTAGCCATATGTGACTAGTAACTACTGTGTTGAATAGTGCAGCCACAGAATCTTGTAGTCAACAAATGGAATTTGTTAATATGAGGTAATCTGTAATTGTTTAATGAGTCTATAAATGATTGACTGAATGGATGAGCCTCTCTCAATCCAGACCTTGAAGGCCACAAAGCAAATTGACCTACCGTCTCGCATCATTCAGAAATGGAAACAATCAATTCTGTTATTTTTACTTTTTCTGTAATTTCCTCTGTTCTTTAGATACCTGCAAACAGAAATATCCTTGGAATGCTCAGAAAGAGTAGAGCTAGATGAAGGCTGACTGAAACACAGTTTCCAAGAGAAAAGGGAATTGTCAGAAGTTCAGAAGTTGGAGCAAAAAAGGGTGAAAACAGCAGATGGATTAATAGTAATTACCTATTCCATAGTTTCACCTGAGATATGCTTTGTACACAAGTCCTTTGGTCTAGGACTTAAATTCTAAACAAATTGTTAATAATTCAAGTAGAAAATTAGATATTTATAATTAATCATTTTATCAGGTACATGTTCTCATGACAATAGCTGGTGTTGTAATCATGAACAAAAATTGACAGCCTCCTGCTTTCATGTAGCTTATTATCTAGTAAGTGACATTTAAAAAAATCAAATAATGACACCAATATGTGTGAGTGCCATGGAAACCTATTTGGGGGCAGGAAGGGCATTCACAGAGGTTAGGAGGATAGGAAAACTTCTTAGCTAATAACTGCAAAAGGAGTACAAGATAATTAGGTGAGAAAGACAAGGAAGGTCATTCCAAGCGGAGAAATCAATACATTCAGGCTCTAATGGTGATGGAGGACATAGAGAATATGAGAGATTGACAAATAGCCAGTATGCATTAAATGGAAAGGGAATTATGTGGCAGGGATGGAGAAAGAAGAGAATGGAAAGGTAATCCCAAATTAATGAGTTTATCTTCAGAAGGAGTTCATTAATGAAGGAGAGTAGAAAGACGGATTTGTGATTTTTAAAAAGTGACTTTGGAGTTTGGACAGACAGATGGGGGCGCTAAATGACTAACACAGTATCTGAGACAGAGATGGTGATAACTTGACCCAGGATGTTGTGTAGATAGAGATTAATTGATGCATATGAATGATGTTTAATAAATATAGTTCTTGAGACTAGAGAGTCTATTGAATATTGTAAATGTGTGAGGTAAACAAATGATCATTTTTCTGTGTCTAACTGCATGGATGGTGGTATTTTTTACTCAGATAAGGGTCACTGGAAGTGATCAGGTTTTAGGGGCAGTAAGAGGGATTATGGATTCATTTTTGATGAGTGTGGCCTTTGAGACATCCAAGTGAGATATAAGAAAGTTAATATAATTGCTTAAAGCTTTTAGGAGTAGTCTGGGCTGGAGACATAAATCTGTGAGTCATTTGCTTACAGAGACAAGCAAAGCTTGGGGAAGAAACAAGAATACCCAGGGAAATAATACGAAGTAAGGAACGGAGTCCACTTAGGAATAAGCCTTGAATAGTGAGTGATTAGGTAAAAAGTACTATGACTGCAAAGACAGAAGGAATAACTAGAGAAAAATAGGGACAAAAACATGTCTTGGAAGCCAAAGTAAAAAGAATGGTCAATTGGGTTGAGTTCAACTGGGAAATTAAATTGAGTATTGTAAAATGACCATTAGATCTGGTTAATACTGTTGTCAGGGAGGACAGCAAAAGAGGCCAGATTGGATTGGGTGAATGTTTGAGGGGTAGGTAGAGCAATAGAGGTAGAAATTATTAATGATTCTTCTAGTAAAGTTGTCTATGACTAGGAGATTCATTATATTCATTGATGTTTATATGCTAGACTTAACTTTCAAAGAAATACATCAATCTGGCATATTTTATTTCCCTTATATCTATCAAGGGTCTGTAATTACTGTTCTACCAAGAAGTAAAAATTAATTATTTAGATTATATATATATATATAATATATATATAATGTAGGAAAAATAAATATTAAAAATTTCACAATCCCAACACTCTAAAACATTGCTTGTATTTTGGCTTCTCCCAGTCTTAAGTATATACGTTTCCATCAAATAGGGTTACGCTACTTTAAAGATATAATTCTAGTTTAAGCTTTTCTCACTAACATACCCAATGTTTACCTTACTGTAATAAAATTTTCTGATATATATTTAATGGCATCATAGTATTCCATCAAGTTTATTAAACCAAAATGTTATAAAAGATGCATAACCATTAACTGCATGTATAAAATATATTTTATTTGCATATATTAACAGGTAATATCTGTATTTATATATTGATAAAGTAACTTTAGTAAATTCTTCTTGATTCTCTTCTCTCCTACATATGTGGAGTTCTTACAAATTATTTTAGAGAGATGTCCAAGCTTAAGTTATTTACCTTTATTTAAAAAATCTATGCCAAAAGAAAACCGTAAGAGCTTTCCACGTTGCTTGATTACTGAATGACTCTTTAGTTTATTCATAGTTATTTTATGTAATTAAAAATGTAAGTGTTTCACAGAGCTGGAACACAGGCTTAGAAGGATGTAGTTAAGCATTATATTCTGGAAATAGAGCTAAACTTTGTGATATATGGAACAGAACTAGGTGATGAAACTTTGTTCATTGACTGCAGCATTTCTCTGAGAACATTAGTATTCAGTAAACATGTTCTGGGTAAATTTTATTCCACTTAAGGCTATTTTTATGTGTAAGACTCAAAATATAGATCTTGATTTTACCTGTGAAAAGAGAAGATGTTACTCTTTTATTATTTTTTCCTTTAAAGATTATTAGTTCTTATATCTCATTAGTGTTCAACTTCTACCCTGAAGATAGAAAATTTAGTACGTAGAGGTTTGGGCACTGAAAGAATTGATGGAATCTACAAAAGTGGAATCCTTCTCACTGATAGGATCAATGTTTGTTTTGAGAGTTTTATTTAAATAAATGTTGTTTATCTGATAAGAGGTAGGATTATGTGATTATTGGGGATTTGTTCTACTTTGGTGAATCTAAAAACTGTTTTTCCCACACAAAAATTACTGTAACAATGATAATAACAAAAATAATAGAGAGGGTTAGGCTTATGATTGTGATTTTATGATCTCTAGACTCATTTTATATGCCCCCTTACTATTAAGATAGTATTTATCGGAATGGATTTCGTTAGACTGCTGTCTTCCTTCTGGGGGTAGAAGCTGCATTAAAGACTATTGACTCGCAGAGGGTGAGGCAAACTGCCAGAAGATGGAGGATGCAGCAGAAGGAGGGAGTGAAAGGGCACAATGGGAATTACAGAGGCAATAGGAATTCAGCCAACATCATAAATTCAGGGAGAGGTGTATCCAGTTTTCATTATGGCTGCTAGGCTGTTAGAGAGTTGTCCCTTTAAAATATGTCCAGAAAGAGGTTTTGCCTGTAAGTGAGCATTTAGTCCTCTGCTGGTAACACATCCTTTCTTGTTTGACTTGAATCCACAATTTCCTATAGTTCTCTAAGTCCTTTAAAATTGAATCAACATTGTAGCTTTCTCCAAATACAGCCCTTATATATAGCATTTATTTTGAAGACTCAATTTTTAGAGAAATTTTAAACAAATGTGTACAGAGGAGCAGAAGGTAAACATTCATGTGCTCAGAAGCCACTTGTCCTGCTATGATGTGGCAGGTGCGCTGATGTTGAATGCAAATATTCATACAAACACAGGGGGATAAACAAGAACTTTTTAATTTTATTTTTATTATTATTTTTGTTTTGCTAGTCATCCATGGCATTCTCTGCTTCTAAATATATGGTTGAGAAGAGAGCCTTTTTCAATGAAAATTTCCCTTTTGGGATTCAAATTTAGGTGTGTTGAGAGGGAACACATGCAGCTCATTTATCTTCAGCAATTTCTTAACTGTGGTAAATGTGTCAATCATATGGGGAATTATACATCACTTGTAATTGAAGCTTTCCATTATGCCAAAAAGTACTTCAGTTCAATTATTTTAAAGATTTTTCTTTTCATTTTTGAATTCAGAGTTATATAATATGTTTTGTTAAAATTCCAAAGCACTCCTCCTAATACCTACTTGAAAAGGAGGAGATAAATATTATATACATAATCTGTGTTTAGTTAGAGCCGTGGTCTTCACATAGGGAATCAATTATTTAAGGTAAATTTTCCCCTTTTTATCAAGGACTTCATGCTAATGAGAAAGCATTTTGAAGAGCACATTCATTAGTCATTTACTATTTATTTCACAATTCTGAATCAGAATAGAATTTCGGATTGGATGCAAAGCTCAGTAAACCATATCAGGATGATAGGACACAGAATACATGCAATTATGCATGGCCCTGATTCCTTAAAGGACATAAGGGAAATTACCACCACTGCCCCTGTTCAGTGAGATGACAGGAATAATACTTGGCTTTGTTAGTTTCCATCTCATTGGTGTCATTAGGGACAACGCTGGAGTCTGTCAGTTCAAGGTGAGATGCTATATTCTTGGGAGTATATTTTTCTTTTCCTTCTGCTTTCTTGACTACAGTGTTATTATTTTTTTTCCTTACCTCCTACTCCTTTTTTTCTTTTTAATATTCAATTCCAAGGACTGAAAATATTTATATAGCCAATGACACCTACATATTTTAAAACATGGAGCCATTGTGTAATTTTTAAATGGTAAGCCACGGTAAAATTTACTGTGAATTTTAATTATGGAGATAGTATAAATTCTAAAGGGACAAATAACACTGTAGTTAAGAATATGGATTCACAAGGTAAACTTCCTGGCTTCCAATCCTCACCTTTTAGACAAGTTATTTAACCTTTTTCTTTGTGCCTCAATGTTCTCATCAGAAAAATGCTGGACAGTAATACTACCCATGTGGATGTTTATAAAGAGTCATGATTAAATACATAAAATCAAACATTAAAAATTAAATTTATGTTTTCTTTTCAAATTAAGAAATGGGCTAATATTGACTCTGGGTCAGCTTGAGTTCTTTACAGATGACTGTTTCAGTACTCTTAATCCTGCAGGCATGTTTTGTCTTGCCTAAGAAATCCGTAAATCAGACACTTAAAAAAGGACTCACTTATTTGATTGTTACGAACGAAAAGTAAAAGAAAGGAAGGAGTAGCGACAGTCTTATGGCCCTGATGGAAGGACAGAGCCAGTTAGACTATCCTCATCACTGGTCAGATTTTACTTCCCATTAGATGGGCTTCTCTGGGACAAAAGTCGAATCGGACCAGTCCCCAGATTACTGTTCATGGGGCAAAAGGAGGAATAGGATCACTTTTAGGATGATATCTGAACAGATTGGGGTAACATGGACCACAGCACCAGCTTGTGATCATAGTTTAACCTTTCTAATATTCTGTTTTTAGTTTTTGTCTTTCAAACCAACTAGTTTCTCCCTCAAAGGTGTTGGATTGATTTCTGACTGGTTTATTTTCTCTCAGACAGAATGAAATATATCTCATTCTATGTACTTAGAACTATGTACTTTATCTTACTTAGACACGCCAGTCTCATACACTAGAACTTCTTCTGTCCAAGAAATAGCGAACGTAAGTGAGAGGCGAAATGTGTTTGTTAAGACTATGGACTCCGGAGCCAGTCTGCCTCGGAATTAAATCTGGGGTAAGCCTCTTTCACCTCTTTCAGGACATTAAGAACTCTTTCTCTCTCTTTCTCTCTTTCTTTCTTTCTTTCTTTCTTTCTTTCTTTCTTTCTTTCTTTCTTTCTTTCTTTCTCTTTCTTTCTTCTTTCTTTCTTTCTCTTTCTTTCTTTCTTCTTTCTTTCTTTCTCTTTCTTTCTCTCTTTCTTTCTTTCTTTCTTTCTTTTCCTTTTTTGAGACTGAGTCTAGCTCTGTCACAAGGCTGGAGTGCAGTGGTGCGATCTTGGTTCACTGCAACTTCCAAGAAAGAAAGAAAGAAAGAAAGAAAGAAAGAAAGAAAGAAAGAAGAAAGAAAGAGGACCCAAGTGATTCTCCTGCCTCAGCCTCCTGAGTGAATAGTTGGGACTACAGCCATGTGCCACCATGCCCAGCCAATTTTTGTATTTTTAGTAGATATGGGGTTTCACCATGTTGGCTAGGCTTGGTCTTGAACTCCTGGCTTCTAGTGAAAGAATTATTTCTGAATCTCAGATTTGTCACCTGTAAAATGTCAATGGTTGTAGTGATAGAAACGGAGAAAGAAAGATAGAGTTAAGAAGTATTAAAGAGGGAAAATATTTGATGTTAAAGTGGAATGATCCTAAGGGGGCACCCAGACTTCAACCTATGTCACCAATCCTATATTTTGCCATTTTTGTCTATTTGTGTTTATTTTTATAGCTAGTTTATACCAGGCATAGTTATTTCATAGGGGAGATAAAGGGCATTTTTTTTAGACAATTCTTTCAATTAGCTAAGCTGTGAAGAGGATATGTGAGACCACAGTTAGCAGAGAACGTAGATGTGAGGGAACAGTTTTTTTAAGGATGAGGTTTGAGCATTATAATTTGTCTAAGAGATTAAGCCAAAAAAGACAGGCAAAAGGATGAAGAGAATGAAGACAATTAAAATAGCACAATGTCTTAGAAAGCAACAGGAAAGAAAAGTTTAAAAAAGGGATAGAGTTTAGCTTGGGGAGGAAGTTTCTTTAACCTAAATGAGAAGGAAAAATGGAAGAATACACAGAGTTTGATTTCTTTTACCAGTGGCAAAAGGAGGAAATTTTAAAAAGTTATTACTCAATTGACTTTTTCTTTTTTAATGAAGAAGGAAAGATCATGTGCTAAGAGAAGTGAGTGGGTGAAACACAGGAGATTTGAGAAAAGAAATCAATATTTAGAAGGGTTACTGAAGGAGCTGATAAAGAACCAACCAGGGACATATTGAGGAGGATATGGCATAGCTTAGAATCCAGATGAAATTGGTTATTTTATGAGGCTGTAATAAGATGGTGAGATTTTTCTTATGTATTCAGTCAGCCGTCCAAGACCAGAAACAGACAGGCACAGTGGTTTGATACATCCTAGTCTGGGACAAATGGTGGGTATGTAAATAAGAAAGTTAAGCCCAATAATAATGATAACAATGGCAGCCTATGTGATAGTTTCTGAGTTAAATATTGAGGGAAAATAATTAATGGATTGGAGAGAAAATTACAAAGTAAAAACAGGTAATAGAATAAGAGTCTCCTGGAGAGATCAATAGTGACTATTAAAAATTAACCTTCCTGATTTATTTGTTGAATTTCATTCAATTCCATTTAGTTACATCGTAATGCCTTGAAATATCGGAAAGAGTCTTAATCTCAAGATCTCACTTCTGCTCTGCTACTCTCTACTAAGGAGACGTTTAGGGAAGTCAAATTACTTTTGTGTGCTAGTTCATTATCCACAAATTACAAGCACTATTTATGTATGTATTGTACTGTACTGTACTGTATTGTATATTTTTTGAGATGGAGTCTCGCTCTGTCACCCAGGCTGGAGTGCAGTGGCCATGATCTTGGCTTTCTGCAAGCTCCGCCTTCTGGGTTCACGCCATTCTCCTGCCTCAGCCTCCCGAGTAGCTGAGACTACAGGCACCTGCCACCATGCACGGCTAATTTTTTGTATTTTTAGTAGATGCGGGGCTTCACCGTGTTAGCCAGGATAGTTTCTATCTCCTGACCTCGTGATCCGCCCACCTCAGCCTCCCATAGTGCTGGGATTACAGGCGTGAGCCACCGTTCCTGGCCTACAAGCACTATTTATTATTGGGTGGCATTCAACTCATATCAGCTGAATGAATGAATGTATACAATCATTACAGTTTAAGATAAAATTGATATGAGTTATCATATACTTATCTAAAAAATATAAGATTTCTCTTGCTCAAATATATTAACAAATATACTTTAAAAAAATGGATTCAGAGAAGACTTCATGTTCTATAATAATAACTAGGTTAGCACTTCTAAAAATTTTGGTATCATTAATGTCTCCTTTAACTGTCTTAAATTTGTCATAATGTATCTCAAGTTAATTTATCCTGTTGAATAGAAGTGCAAAGGAACGTGTAAAGCAAATACTGTGTACCAGGCACTTTGTGTATCTTGTCTGCGTCTCCCTTAATTCACAAAAACATTATTCCAGAGAAGTATGACTGTCCACATCTATTAGTTGAAAAGAAAAAATTAGGCTTAGGGCAATTGTATATAGTGGCAGATCCAAGATTCAATCCTTGGCCAATGAAAAATGTGTGACTCAAAATCTCAGCTTTTCCTACTGTGTAACATTGCTTTTAGTTTGCAGAAGGACTGAAAAACCTTAATGATCATGTAATTTACAACACTATATTTCATAAAACCTAAGCATACTATGTAGTAAAGAGCATCACATTTTTTACTAATTAGAAAAGGGCTTAGAGTGATCAGGAGATGGAGAAGGGAAATTGTCAGGGCAACATAATTTCTTTTTAACTACAGTAGTTAATATAATGTAGTATTGATGAAAAATAGAATGACAAACTCATAGAGGGACTGAAAATGTCTAAGAATTTTATATATGCCTTTTTACCTGAGAGAGAAAATGATTGATTATATAAAAATCTCATTTGAATAATTAGTTTGGGTTGGGGGGACATCTAGAAGACCCTTGCTTTAAAACACGCAACAAAATGAATTTCTCTTACTTAGACTAAAAGGTTATAAAGTCATAAAACAAGAACATAAAATAATTAGAAACAAAGGTGGATAGTTATCTGACTTTAGGTGTGAAAAGTCTATGACCAAGTCCAAACAGAAAATGATGAAACTTTCATACATTTATTGTGTAAGACTTAAAAAACGTGGTGATTAAAAGCATCAAAAATAAAGATAGTAAACTAGGAAAATATTGTAATTAGATGAAAAATAAAGGATTAATATAATTAAAATGTAAAATTCTTTCATCATTCAATAAGAAAAAGTTGTATTAGTTGAATTACCTAATAGGGGAAATAAACCAAGTTTCAAGAGAGATAATTTAAATAAAAGATTATGTGTTGGCCAAGTCTTGGATCTGCCACCATACACAATTGCCCTAAGCCCTAATATAAGGTATATACTAACTATTTGTACATCACTAGTAAGGAAATGCATTTTTAATTAAATTGGCAACAATTTCAAAGTTTTAAAATATCTGTTACCGAAGCCATAAGGTAATGGGAAATTTCATTCACTGTTGTTGGGATGATATACCAGAAATATCTCTCATGAATGAAATTTGTTACTGTACATTCAGAATTCATATTTTTTGACATAGTACTTCAACATCTAATAATTATCTTATTAAAAATATTCAAATATGTGGGAAAATTATGCATTGAAGTGGCTATGGTTCAAATATTTGTCCCCTCCAAATCTCATGTTGAAACTTGATTCCCAGTGTTGGAGGTGGGGCCTAATGAGAGGTGTTTGGGCTGGATTCCTTATGAGTGGCTTGGTGCCATGCTCTTCGTGCTGAGTTCTCCCTCTTAAGAGACTTGGTTGGTTGTGGATGGCAGGAAGGAAGGAAGAGAATGGATTAGTTCCCGCAAGAGTGGATTGTTATAAAGCCAGGATGCCTCCCGGCTTTGCTCTCCTAGGCACATTTCACCTTTCATCTTCTCCACCATGTTTTTACTCAGCAAAGAAGCCAGGCGGATGCTGGCACCATGCTTCTCATACCGTCTGCAGAACCATGAGCCAAGTAAACTTCTTTTCTTTGTAAATTACCCAGGCTCAGATGTTCTTTTACATCAACACAAAATTAAGACAGAAATTTATACTATTAAAAATATAAACAAAAGACTACAATGTTTTTCTTAATATGAAATCATCATGCTTTAGGAGAAAGGTTAAAGAAATGATTTAAGTATATATGAAATGAGGGAAACCCTGATTCTAAACCAGTATATATGGTTTATATTCTAATTTTGTTCAAAGTATATATATTTAAACACATTATTCATGAACATAGAAAAGTTCAGGGAGGAAATAATAAGAATCCCTCTGAGTGGAAAGTTATTTTTTCTATTATTTTTTACCCATCTCTGTTTATTAAGATTTTATAGTGAGCATTGATTACTTAAAACATTGTGTGTGCATATATGTGTATGTGCACACTAATGCTACAGTCATTAAAAAGTACAAGATTTTTCTTAAAAAATATATAAAGTCATTTAATAAAGTAAGTCATACACCATTTTAATCTTAAATTTATAAAAATTTTAGTTAAGTTTCCAAGTTTGCTGTGATGACACCATGTCTTTTAAATGCCTTTGTCTTAACACCTAATACAGCTCCCGGAATAGAGTGAACAATCAAATTTGGCTTGGCAAATGAAGAAGTTCATATTTATATGCATAAGCCACGGGAAGATTTGAAGCAGACATTTAGCCTAACTAGATGCTTTTCATTTAATTAGTATTCAGGAGGACCAGGAATATTGGGGAAGGATTTTTCTAAGCAATGATTAAAATACCAAATTAAAATTGAATATGTGGCCATGATCTTGTATTTTCTATAGAATGTTCCAGCTGTGCTAATTTATAATGTATTGTGGGAAATAGAAAAAGTTCAGGATCATCGTAACTCATTTTGCAGCAGTATAATGACATCTTTTTGTAAGACTTTATTCTTATTTTAGGTTTCATTTTGTTTGTTTTTCTTCTTCAAAGACTTTTGAAATTATCCTTCACTTCCATTATCTAAATAAAAATGAAGTCAATTTAAATTTTTTTAAAATTTAAAAAATGCATATAAATATGAACTTCTTCATTTGCCAAACCAAATTTGATTGTTCACTCTATTCCGGGAGCTGTATTAGGTGTTAAGACAAAGGCATTTAAAAGACATGGTGTCATCACAGCAAACTTGGAAACTTAACTAAAATTTTTATAAATTTAAGATTAAAATGATGTATGACTTACTTTATTAAATGACTTTATATATTTTTTAAGAAAAATCTTGTACTTTTTAATGACTGTAGCATTAGTGTGCACATACACATATATGCACACACAATGTTTTAAGTAATCAATGCTCACTATAAAATCTTAATAAACAGAGATGTAGTCATTATACACATTTATGTGAATATTTATGCTGAAATGATAGCACAGGCGCTACAGACACATGGACAAATTGTCTTAATGATTCATTTTAACAGCATTTCTCTAAACAAATTGAACCCTGTACTTGATTTTAACCAACTAAATTGAAGATACCTTCTTCCTTTTATGTGATTTTTGATACTTCTGTTCCGTTTGATACTTCTGCATTTTTTCTAACTCTGAGGTCAATTTCAGAGTGAGTTTTGAAGCTCACTTCTCTTAGTTTCTTCCATATTTATGTATTTTCAGTTATTATTTCTCATTGAGTTATTTATGCCTTTCATTGAAATCTCACCATCACACTAGTAGAGACTTACAACCTCAAGCCTGGGATACTTCTGGAATCTCCAAATGGTCTAATTTTCTTTGAAATGTTCTTCAGGTTATCATAAAGGATAGTATCTAATAAGTATTCCTAAAATATTATTATGATCATGTTACTCTTCTGAATAAGATCTTTAATGTTTCAATTAATCTATTATCTCATTTAAAAAAAACACTTTATCCTGGCATTTGAGGCCCACTTATAATTTTTTGTCATTGTTTTGAGACAGGGTCTTGCTTTGTTGCCTAGGCAGGAGTGTAGTGGCACATTAATGGCTCACTGCAGCCTCTACCTTCCCGGGCTCAAGTGATGCTCCTGTCTCAGTCTCCCAAGTAGCTGGGACTACAGGCACATGCCATAATGCCCAGCTAATTTTTTTTGTATTTTGTAAAATTGGGCTTTTGTCATGTTGCTCAGGCTGGTCTCAAACTCCTGGGTTCAAGCATTCTGTCCACCTTGGCCTCCCAAAGTGCTGGGATTACAGGAATGAGCCACTGTGCCTGTCCTCACCTATAATTTATTTCCAATATAAACTCCAAAGAGAGTTGACACATGTTCCATTGCACTGCACCAGAGCCAATTAGACAAATTGGATTCTCTCAGCAGGTGTCACTTGATGGACTATTTATCTTTATCTTTGCTCCTTCAAAGTATCTTTCCCAATCACAAGGGTGTGATTTTTCTCTTTTTAGGTTTATTCTCCTTGGTTGAACATTTTAATACCGAGGAAAACAAATGGAATCCATGTTTTCATTGTCCTTTTCCTGAGTGTTGTATTGTTCTCCAGTGATAGCATTATTGTAGCAATTTGTTGCCCTATAAGTAATCAGAACAACTGGTGATTAGTAAGAATGAATCATTTTGGCATAGGAAACAACTTTTTCAATATGGATACTTTACTCTGAGCGGTAAGAAGTCCTCAAAGCAACCCTATGAGGGCTTCTGGATACAGAAAGAAAACTACTGGAAATTTACTCTCTATTGTCCAATATAAGTTATTAAGGAGGGAGTATTTGATGTTATATTATTTGTACTTAATTTCAAAAACACAGTGTCAATTGTTATTTTGATATGAACTGGAATTATGAGGGGTGACATCCAAAAGATGCTATCCTACATTACTTGCCTACATCTACATATGGTATAATAAATAACACTTTCATTTTATTCATTAGACCATGACATGGTAAACATCAGTGGCAAGTTATTAGAAATTGGAGTGTTTGTAATAGCGAATCCATGCATGAGAGGATCATGTTCTTTCTCATATTCAATAGTACATTTCGGTAAAATAGAGGATTTTACAGAGTGATGAGTGATTGTGCAGTTGTATAAGTTGTTTTCATTCCCTTCTATTTTTATCTCTATGTATATGTAAAACCAGTGTAAGCCAATTGAGGAAACAGGGGCCCTTAACCAATGAGGGACAGAGAAAAGCGGGCTTTGTGTACCACCCAGGGTGCTGTGGATCTGTAACTCTGTTCTGAGCACTGCCATTTGCCTGTAGATTGAGAGGTAGAAGAGCTGGGAGTATACATATTCTGCCCTGCCCTTAGCCAATGGCTGACGAGTGTGGAAGTATGAAAGGCCAGCTTCCTTGTCTAGAGCTGAAAGTACCTCTGAGGCATAATTAATGTCCTAGAGACCCCCATCATATCTGCGTAAAGCTGAGATTGCCTGAAATCATGAGTGCTGTGTTTTTTTTTTACTTTCCTGGTCCTGCCTCTGTGACTTCCTTACCAGTCCCCTGGGAGTACCCTAATAAAATACTTGCCTATGATGACTGGTTTCAAGGTTTGCTTCTGGGGAACTTACCGAGTCACATAGTTGGTTAGTGATAGCCAAGTTTGAAATATGCTACTCAAACTAACCGCAGCAGCATTACCCACCCCCCACCCAATAAATACAATTTCTAGGAAGTATGTCCAAGATATCTACATTTTAAGAAGATCTTCGGGTGATTTTTATACATGCTAACATTTAAGAACCACTTATCTGGATATGCATCCCTTAACTCTTAGCCTGCATCCCTTAACTCTTTCTCTCCTCTACTCATGGCTTCTCTACTGAAGTAGGAGGTGGAACTTTGGACCAGATTAAAGACTAGCTGAAACAGGAAAGAGGCAAAAGCACCTCTCCCTAAGACATGACCACCGGTGCCATATCAGTTTACCATTGCCATGGCAACACCTGGAAGTTACTGCCCCTTTCCATAGCAGTGACCCAGAAGCTAACACTCCTTTTTCCAGAAATTGTAGAATAATGCACCCCTTAATTTGCATGTAATTAAAAGTGGGTATAAATATGACTACAGAACTGCCTCTGAGTTGTTACTCTCAGCACACTGCCTGTGGAATAGCCCTGCTCTACAGATGCAGTCATGGAACTGTAACACTGCTGCCTTGATAAAGCTGTTTTCTTCCATCTTCCACCACTGGCTTGCTCTTGAATCCTTTCCTGTGAAGCCAAGAACCTTCCTGGGCTAAGCCCCAGCTTTAGGGCTCACCTGCCTTGTATCAGCTGCATTTCATATCAGTTGGGGGTACATTATTCAATAAGTTATATTAGGACTTGGATAATAATTTGGTTTAAAAAATTAAGCAGTATTCTTATACAGGAAAAAGCTTCAAAAGGTAAAAAAGAATTATAAAATAAGTAGATGAAAATATAGATGTTTATGTAACTTCACCAATGGTGTCATTATCCCCCTACATAAAGTTCAGAAAAGATATATGTGCAAGGATGTTCATTACAGTTTTATGTGAAATACAGAAAAAGTGGAAAGCATCTGAAAGCCTAATAATCGGTAATAGATTTTTGTATTATGAGTTAGCCATGCAATAGAAAAATATTTCATCTTCAAGCATGGTATTGAAGAATTTACAAAGAAGAGATATACAATGCACAACAAAGGTATATCTTTGTAGCAGGGCTACCCCACAGGCAGTGTGCTGAGAGTAGCAACTCAAAGGCAGTTCTGTAGTCATATTTATACCCACTTTTTAATTTTATTTTTTTTGTGCAAATCAAAAGGGAAAGAAAGCCTTGAGAACTATACATCAGATGTATATTAACTGAAAAAATAAAACACCTATTAACTGAAAAAATAAAATTATCTTGATTATACTTTTATTTGTAAATTCTGTTGAGTTCTGCATTTTCTAATATTACTACATCTTACCTTTATTTCATGATGTAAGTAAAAGCATTTTAAATAATAGTTTGAATTTCATTTTTTCACATGTGTTAAACTTTTGGTACTTAAAAATAAAGACATTAGCATTTTATAATGCTTAATTTAAATGTGCAATTCATATTTGTAGAATAAAATTAGCCATAAATTTTAATCTTTAAAAATATTCATAAGGACAAATATGTAAATTAATTCTATCTACTTGTTTTGATTTGTTTAATATTACCAATTAGGCTTCTTGCTAAAAATCTTGCAATAGGCTTTTAGTTTTTATGTTATTTTTTGTTTCTCTATTAGTCTACTTTCACTGAAAAGGCATTTATAATAGCTTGTACTAAGGAAAAACAAAAAAAAAAAATTGTTCTTCCTCATTCTCTTTGTCTGGAATTTGCAAGCCAGGTTGCAAAAAAATTTTATCTTGGTTTGGAAAATGAAATTGTTGTGTGGCTTAAGGGATTTCTGTATTGTCATATTTAGGCCAATAACTCACATTAAAATATAGCTCTATCAAGCAGGGACAAACTTGGTCTCTCCTCAAACGAAGACACCTGGAGCAATGAGAACTTCTGATTACAACTATGTCCAAGCAATTTCCTGGGATAGTGAGTACTTTAAATAAGGTGGGCCATGTATAAAATTAATTGCAATTCCTGGAGTTGACAAAATGATCCAAGAGTAATGAGGATCACTTAATAATGGCCAGAGTAATCTGTCTTCGGTGTATTAGGTAACTGAGAGAGAGCTTGAATTTACTCTTCATTGCAGTCAAATGTAGGAAACTAACAAATTTTCCTCTGGCTGTCTGGTGGGTTGTACATCAAATCAGTAAAATGACTTCACTCCTAAAATCTAATTATTATTCAAACATAGATAAGTATAACTAAACAAATAGCTTTAAACTCTTATTCAATAAAGTGGAAGGTTAGGCTCAGCATCAAAAGGCGAGAACAGCTTCTTATGAATGCTAAGCAGAAGAAAAGAAAAGTTGTCCTATAATAATAGAATCTTCCCTCATTGCCAATTGATGCTCATGATTGACTAGGGATTATGACATCTTTATGCAACTTGACCTTTAATTTCTCACTTTAATTTACACTGTCACATATTTCAAACATGTGATGAAGGTGACTTCATTAATAAAGTTGTACAAAATGAAGAAAAGAGTATACTCAGAGAATTGAAAACCAGAGGATTATCAACCATTTCTAAATACATTTCACAGTAATTGTTATTTGGGTTTAAAAATATTGTTCCAAACACAATTACATGCACACACAGGAAAAAAAATGTTTGTGATATATAGTGTGATCTTTTTGTTCCTCATTTTACTTGGCCCCTTCCTCCTCTTTACACAAATTAACTACCAAGTAGTCGGAATTCATGACTTAATATAAATCACTCTGTATCTTTCTCTATGCTCATATAATTATGTTCGAGTATACATGTGTAACACACTCATTCACATTAACTATATATATATATATATATATATATATATATATATATAAATTTGTCATTGTTTCACAAAAGCATGTTAATTTTTGCTTTTTAAAATTGTTTAAACATATCTCATGGAAATGCTTCCAAATCATTTGGTTTATTTCTGCATAGTCTTTAATATTCCATGGATCAGATGTATCATAAGGTTTTCAACTATCCTACTGCTGATGGGAATTCAATTTGTTTCAAGTCTTTCACCATTCTATTTTAATAAATACTGCAATTAACATCATTACACTTACATCTTCAAATATAGCTGCTGTTATTGCTATGAAATACAACACTTAAATTGGGAATACCTTGTCAAACTAGGCATGTCTTTCTGAATTTTATGGGGTTTTTTTCCTACTTTATTTCACAGTGAGCTATATCTATGTGTGTTTCCTCCAGTAAAAGGAGTTGGCGGCCATTATTCTTAGCAAAATCAAATGCAGGAACGGAAAACCAAATACTGTATGCTTTCACTTGTAAGTGGGAGCTAGATGATGATAACACATGAGCACATAGAGAGGAACAACAGGTACTGGAGCCTACATGAGTGTACGGGGTGGGAGAAAGGAGAGGATCAGGGAAAGTAACTAATGGGTACTAATCTGAATACCTGGGTGACAAAATAATATTTAAAGAAACCCCAGTGACATGCATTTACCTATATAACAAACCTTAACGTGTACCCCTAAACTTAAAATGCAAGTAAAAAAAGTTTCATTTGTTTAATCTTTTAATGTTTTTCAGTCATATGCTTATAGTGGTATTTCAGTACAGTGAAGCCTTTTATACATGGCATACTTCTGAGTACTGGCGAGTCAGAGCAATATTTCATATGGTTTCTGAATATTTTAGATTGTTTTCTTCAGTAATTGCCAATTCATATCCTTTATTATTTTTCCTTTAGATTGTTTGTCCTGTTTTAGTCTGTTTATAAGAGTTCTTCTATTTTGTAGATATTATAAAGAAATGCTTGCTGGTAAAAATAAGTTTTCCAAGTCAATTGTCCTTTTGACTTTTCTATTGCACTTCAATAAATGGTTTTTAATTAGTTTTATATTCATTTCCTTTCATAGATTTTTGGATTTCAAGTCTTGATTACAAAGTTATACCTTAACACTGGACTAACATATTATTTTAGAAAAATTCTAGAAGAAAATTTAGAAAGCCATTTAAATATTTATTTCAAATGTATTAATTTTTCTCAATTTTTTTTCTAAATTCATATTGTAACACCTCAACATTTCCAATTTCTTCATGATAAAAATTTATGAGTGAAAAAGTTGAAGTTCCTGAAGTTAAATTTCCCATTTATAAAGATTCTGAACCTAGTTCCAGGGAACTAACTGGAATTTATTATTGTATATGGTATAAGATAGGGGTATAATATTATATTCTCCTAGCTAGCTAGCTAGCTAGCTTTAAAAACAGCACTAGTTAAGTAATTTATAATCTGTTATTTATGTACTAAATTGGAATAACACTTTCATAACATATTTTCATATACACTGGAAATTTATTCGTATGTATTCTTATTCTAATCCATTAATGTGTCATTATTTTTTACAACTTCTATATGGATTTGACTACAGTAAATTTATGTGTTTTCTAATGTCTGATAAAACATATGTACTCATTTTCCTTTGTTCTATAGCAAAAATATTATTTTACATATTTATTCTTTATTATAAACTTTAAGATTCTCTTATCTCTCCCTTCCCAATGAAAAAACAAACGACAACAAAACTCTAACAGTTACCTTCATAGTTATATGACATTTTTAGTACATTTTGCGGAAATAAGTTCCAGTCAGTAGTATAGTATCACTTCCCATTTGTTTAAGTCTCATTTATGTTTTACAAAAAGATGTTAGAGTGTTTCTGTTACCATTTCTTCTAGACTTTTCCTATAAAATTCATTCATAAGCAATTTCTAGGTTATTTTTTGTTATCGTTGTTGCAGTTGTGAATAGGAGATGTTTTATTCCCATCTGTTTTTCTAAGTAACTACTGCCAGAATAGAGATGAGCTAGAGTTTTATTTTTTAATGTATTTACTTTATATGCAGCCAAGGTACAAAAGTCAATAATTAATTTTAATGGCTTTTCACTAATCTCTAATTTCATCACCAAAATAGGTATTATCTCTACTTCTCTGATGTTATTTTATTTTCTTATTGCATTCACTATGTCCTCCAAAACACTGTTGATTAAAAAAAATGGAGCTATCCAGCATCTCTGCCCACCTCCTGATATTACTGGAAATGCTTTTAGTGGTTTGACATTTATAATCATATTTGCTGTCAGTTTTAATGGTCTTCTATTTTGGTTTTCTTTAGAGTTTTTATTATAAGTGGCTGCTATACTTTATCAAATGCCTTTTCATTTAATTTTCTCATTAATTTGTTGATGTAAGATTATGTTTATAGTTTTTTTATATCTACCCACTTTTGCACTCGTGTAATGAGTTCTGCTTGAATATATATATATATATATATTTGTATTAATGTTTTCTATTTGTTGTTATTTTTGTAATTTTTATAAACATGTACATAAGATGTGGTTACAATTTATTTATTTGTGTTCCTTTAAAATATAGGTTCATTGAAGAAATTTAACGATTATATATAAGCAAAATACTATTTTTTAAAAAAATCATAATTCCAATAACAGAAATAAATGTTCTTCATATTCTTACAGATATATTGTTTAAGATATTATATTTAACTTTGTATATTTGTAAGGTATATTTCACTTGACAATTATTTTGTATCTTTTCATAACATTGTATGTGTGCATATATAAAAGTATATAAACATAAAATTATATTTTATAATATTAAATGTGTGTATATATAATTTTCCCTTTTTCTTGAAAATACTATATTTCATTTTCAAGAAATAATGGAGCACAATACAGACTATAAAATAAAATTAAAAAGAAAATTTCCTTTTTTAAAATTTCTTTTTAATTTTGTTGTATTGTATTGTGAAAATCTTTCAAACTCTGCTTTGAATCCTTTTATAATTTCTTCCATTTTTGTCTAGTCTAGTGAATAATACTGTTAAGTTTAACAGTATATTTAACTTATCTAAATGGTTAAATGAGCATACAGGTCAAAAAGTATGCTCACTTAACCACTTAGATAGGTGGTTTTGACTATTTTGACTATTTTCCAGCCCTGCAGAAGTATATGAAAGAGCCCTACCTATGAAACTTTAGAAATAAAAAAACATATATAAGTAAATATATATATATATGTGTGTGTGTGTGTGTATACTTGTGTTTGGTTAATTGTTTGCTTTTTTCAAGTTTGAGCATTTTTATGTTCAACAAATATTTATCAAGCACCCAATATGTAACATGACATGGTTTAAGCATCATTAATTATGTACATGCTTAGATAGATATAAGCAGATATATAAAGAAATAGATGATGTAGATACAGATATATACGTGCCATATTATTTGATGATTTATGTGTTCATATTTTAGACCAGAGCTACCAAGAATATGGGCTGCAAAGTGATCCAGGTTCATGAACACAATAAAAATCAAGTTTAGAAACTTTTACAGCAATTTAACAGAGTAATTTTATGTCTGTGGAATTTGAATCTGAAAAATGAAGACATATATTTTTAAAACTTTATTTTTTGCAATTCATTTTTATTATATTTTACAAAACTATATATCCATGATTTATTTAAAAAACACAACTAATCTGTCACTACAGATAATTTGAGAAATACTATTTTGGTAAATTATGTATTTTTTATTTTGTGATGAGTCCACTTAATAGTGTAATATAGTGTTCTACAATTTATTAATAATATTATATATAATGTTCCAAATAAGAGTATGATATAAATAAATAGTAGTCCAATAGTACTCCAAATATTCTGCTAATACATTTCTGTAAGTATTTTTCAGGATCCTGGCTGGAAATAACTGTTAATTAAAATGAAGTGATTAAAGAAAGTTTTTTTTTTTTTTTTTTTTTTTTTACTTTTTTTTTTTTTTTATTATACTTTAGGGTTTTAGGGTACATGTGCACAATGTGCAGGTTTGTTACATATGTATCCATGTGCCATGTTGATTTCTTGCACCCATTAACTCGTCATTTAGCATTAGGTGTATCTCCTAATGCTGTCCCTCCCCCCTCCCCCCACCCCACAACAGTCCCCAGAGCGTGATGTTCCCCTTCCTGTGTCCATGAGTTCTCATTGTTCAATTCCCACCTATGAGTGAGAACATGCGGTGTTTGGTTTTTAGTCCTTGCGATAGTTTACTGAGAATGATGTTTTCCAGTTTCATCCATGTCCCTACAAAGGACTACAAAGGTGCTACTTACAAAGGCAGAGAGACACAATGACAAGGGATATTGAAAACCCCTAGGATTGAACCAATGTGAAGCTATCACAGCTCCTGGGTCTGAACAGGAGGCCATAGTGACAGGAAGTCTGTCAAAACTATCGCTTTAAGGTTTAGCCACTTGATAGGAGTTGTGGTCTTTTGTCAAGGCATGTAAGCGTTATCAAATCAGAGACACTAGAGAGAGAATTGAGGAATAAACATTTTAATTCCTTCTTTGCTTCAGTTCTGCCACCCTATATTGGCCAAACCAGTTGAGAGCTGGAGTGCCAGGTAGTTGATCAATGCTGTCCCAGGGCAGGGAAGAGGGAGTGTACAGTGCATCTATGTGAGAGAATGGCGAATATATCGCATCACACACATACTTTTTCATGTTTTGAGTAGTGCATATTAAATAAATATAAATATTAATTCCCCAAATTTTCAAGCCATCCTTTTATTCTGTAACTATTTTTTTAAATCAATTTATTGTGATTATTTTCACTTAAGTAACGATTTTTGGCATTATTTCAAGGGCTTCTTATATTATTATTACTTAATGAAACCCCTATGCTTAGTTATATTTCATGGAATTAAACAATGTTAAAATTAATTTTGCAATTAAAAACCTCATCGCTACATTTTTGTCTATATCCATGATTATTTTCTTATTTTATTTCTAGAGGCAGAGTTCTACAAATTTTTGAAAAACTTTAAGGAATATTGTACCAGTGTAAAATTCCTGCTGACAGTTATATGAATATATGAATATATCTTTTTCCACATTCTGGTGTCCATGTCCCCATGTAAGTACATAGACCCCCCAGCACACACATGTGTACACAAGTACTTGCACATATACATTTCTATCTGTCATTGTTTTGGCAAATATACCTTTTAAATTTATATTTAATTGATAGTGAGATGAAACATTAATCATATATCAGCCATTTCTAATTTAGTTTTCTATGAATTATCTTAATGTGAATTTTCCTGTTTTTTATTTGGGTATAACTGGGAGATACAGCAGTTCCATCACCTCACCAAGTACCACTTTTTGAAGTCAAACTCTGCCCCATGCCTATTATTGTATCAACTTGTCCCTAGATTAGGCAAAGTACTAATCTGTTCTTTGTTCCTATATTTTACCATTCCCAGAATGCCATATAACGGAATCATACATTATGCAAACTTTTGAGAATGGCTTATTTTACTAACCATAGTAACTCCTTTTATTCATAAGGGTGGCACAAGTACCTATAGTTTATTTATTCTTTTTTTGATAAGTAGTATTCTATTGTAAAAAATACTAGTTTGTTTCATCCATTCAGTCAGAAAGGGTATTTGGATTGTTTTCAATGTTTATGATTTTAAATATAACTGCTATAAACATCATGTACAAGTTTTCTTTGAATATATAATATATATTTTTCTTGAAAAAATATATATATGTGTGTATATTTTTCCTCAGGGGTAAATATCTGACAGTGAGATCGCAAATTCATATGGTGAATGTATATTTAACTTTAAAAGAAACTGCCAAATGGTTTTCAGAGTAACTCTTACCATTTTGCATTCCCACCTGCAGTGTATGAGGGTTCCAATTGCTGGACATTCTTACCAGCAAGTCAGGAGGTGATTGTTGTTTCATCCTACTACATGTATAACAGTAGTATGTCATTATAGTTTTACTTTGCATTACCCTAATGACAAAGAAGATTAGACATCTTTAAATATGCCTATTAGCCATCTCTATATCTCCTTCGATGAGTTGTCTTTGCAAATATTTTGTCTATTTTTTCCTGTTGGACTGTTTGTTTTTTACTGTTGAATATTTAGAATTATTTACGTATTCTTCACAAAAGTTCTTTTTAAGGTGTGCGATTTGAAAATATTTTTACCACACTTTGGCTTGCCTTTTCCTTCCCCTACTCCTGCATTTCTCAGAGCACAAATTTTGAGCTTTGATAAAATCCAGTTTACCAATTTGAAAAATAGAGTTTGACGTTCCTTTTTCTTTTTAATTATTGTGATTACACCATTTATATTTAATATGATTATTGATATGTTTGTTAGTTCTGCCATTTTATTGTTTTATCTTTATTTTTTTCTGTTCATTCCTTGCTCTTTTATTCTTTTAAACTATTTGTATATTTTTATAATTTTACTGAATTTTTACTGTTTTACTATTTATATAATTATTTTAGGTATTTGTATAATTAATTACAGTATTATTTTAGTTATTGATTATTGTATTATCAATAACTATTTATATAATTGTTTCCCTATTTATGAAATTATTCAAGTCTAGAAAGAATTGATCACAGATTGGGGGCATGAGAAAAGAAATCTAGTAAGGATAGGGACATAATTTACCCCTAGGTATGTTCATCGAGACATTAAGGATTGTATCCTAGTCTTCATGTCTGGATCTGTGGGTAGCAGAGAGACTGACTCATGTTAGTAACTCCGGTTACTCTAGAATTTACTCTCTTTAGTTTTCAGCAGTTTGATTGGGATATAACTCAGCATAGACTTATTTGCTTTCATCCTATTTTTGATTCACTGAGCTTCTCAAATTTGTAAGTTTATCACTTTCACCAAATTTTGGAAGTTTTCAGTCATTATTTGTTTAGCTTTTTTTTCTTGTATCATAATCTTTCTTCTGGAACTACAATAACACAAATATTAAACTTTTAGTATTGACCTAAAGGTTCGTAAGGCTTGATATGTTCATTTTTCCCTGATTTTTTTTGTTGTTGTTGTTCTGATTGAGTAATTTTATTATATACCTTCAGTTTCATTGACTTTTTTCCTGCATAAATTCTATTGTTCTATGAAGTTCACGCTACTGTTTTTAGTCCTAAAATTTCCATTTAGCTATTCTTTATATTTTCTGCTTAAACTTGCTGTGTCGTTATTTCAAGAGTGTTTACCCTTCTTCCTAAAGCATGATTGTAATGGCTGTTTATAGTCTTTGTCAGATAATTTCAACACCTGTACCATCTCAGAATTAATTGGTATATGCTAATTATGTGTTTTATTATGAAATAAGATTTTCATTTTTATTTTTCATGTTCTTTTGACTTGTTTCTTGAATATTTTAATATTATGTTATGGAATTCTAGGCCCTGTTTACCTCATATATCTGCTGGTTCCTTTTTTCTTTGTTTTACATGCTTGTATAGGCACAAATCAGAGGCCAGAAAGGCACAGATATTAATATTGATCTATTAATTTTTTTCCAGATCTTTTATTCTCTTTAAAGCCATCATATCCTTCCTTCTATTTCTGCACTGCAATAATCTAATTCCCTGAGGACATTAATACTAAGTATTCCAATTTCCTGGAATGCTCTTCCAGCGATCTTATTTGTGTAGTTTTTTCTTTACTTTTAGATAGCAGCTTAATTTTTCTTCAGAGAAGCCATCCCTGACCACCTGCATACTTACATTTATTTCACAATCTCTTATCTATTTACCTTATAGCACAAACTACAAAGATTTTGTCTTGATTATTATGTATCTCCACTGTTAATATAAACATATCAGCTTTTCACAATAGTAAATGACACATAGTAGGTGCTTCATAAACAAGTACTTAATGAATGAATAAAACTGCTAAATGCAGCTGGAGATTCTTTAGTGATTTTAGATTAAATAATAACTGTAATAATTGATTTCTTTTGCCTTTTAAAAATATTTTGGAAAATTCAGTAGAGGTTACCCAAGTACAAATAGCCAGATATGACTAAAATTAAAAATCAAATTTTAAAAGTAGAATACAGAATAAAAGATATTGATTACTACTAGTTCAGAGCAACTAGTCTTCAAGAGTTAATATACATAAAATAAAATCCAAAAATTAATTTGGGGTTTGAGAAATCCTAATGTTTTAATTCAATAATAAAATTTGTTCTGTTTTCTGTGAAACATTAAAATATGTTTTCCATAGAAAAATCTATTTTATGACAAGACCAAGCAAGTTACCTAGGAGAACGGTTTTGTAGCATGTGTTAAAAAGTATGAGAGCTTTCCATTTTCTACAGAAAAAAAATATCTTTACCTGTGTCTGTTAGAGCTCTTTTGGTTGCAAGTGACAGAAACTCAATGAGCTAGCTAAAGTAAAATAGGGGTTGAAATGTCTTTACTTACCTCAAACGACCTGGGGGAACTGGCTTCAATGATGACTGGATATAGTGAATTAATTTGCTTTCCTCTTAATGCCAGCTTCAAACTGTCTTACTGCAAAAGAGCTTTAGTCATAACTAGAACCACTTTATCACAGTCTTTTGACAAAATACAAAGAGTATCATTATGTCAAGTTTGGAATCCTTGAGAGAGGTGCTTATGGCCCAGTTTGGATAATCTACTTAGTCTCAGGATTCTAACTGTGGTTCATGGCATACAGTCCTCAGTTTGAACCTGCCTAGGGAACATACCACTGGTGTACTTACAGAGTAGCCGCTTTTGCAGTAGACAACTCTGCTTTTATATCAGAAGCAGAAACAATACATTTCCTGGGTATGGAGGAAAATCAAATAAACAAAACAACCTACACCATCTAGCTTTGACAGTTTTAATTTATTAAATGACTGTTCTCTGGAAGATATTTTATTATATAATTGTATATATATTATCTTTTAAAAAATAACTTTATTCTCCAAATTAAGTAATTTTATTTCTATTTTCCCATGAAGAATCTGCATTCTAGGTATTAAATAATTTAAGATCTAACAGTTATGAACTGGCAAACTGGAGACTTTAAGTCCCATCCGTATCCACAGATGTTGCTCTTTACACTGCAGTAGGGCTTCTCAGGTTTGCCATTATTGATATTTTGGGGCAGATAATTATTTGTTGTAGAAGCTGTCTCTTATGTACTGGAGGATGTTAATTGCATTCCTGGCCTCTACTCACTAGTAATGAGTAAAAATTCCTGACCTGCACAGTTGTAATAACCCAAAATATCTCCAGCCATTGCTGCTAAATATCCTCTCAGGGTAAAACCACCCTGGTTTAAAACCACTGACGTATACTATTGACTTTTAACATTTGTTCTATGTACATCAATCATTCATGATGCTCCAGGAAAGAGTGCTCTATAAGCAAACATATTTAAAATACTTTCTACATACTATAACTTCATAGTAAAGTGCATTGGTATAGTATATTGGTATAGCACATTGGTACAGCAAAAGGCTCTGAGAAATTGTGCAGTAATAAATCCCTACTCAAATTTATTTAACTTAAAAGTTTTTAAGTCTCCGATACACCCACTAACTGACATTGAAATTCTGTGATACTGTGTTACTTCATCCATCTTGATCCCAATGCCTTTGTATATTCTATTAAGCCCCTTACAATGTCTTTCACAGACTTTTATTCTTACAGGGACCTTTTTCAAGTGAAATTGGTCACACAGTTTTGTTTTTACAAATGCTTTCTTTCTTCCCATAAATGCCCTTCTCCTTTATCCAAATCGAGAAACTCCCATCCATTCCTAAAACACTCATATTAAAAGGTCACTACTCAATATAAACTTCCTCGTTTTCCCCAAAAAGAAATTATTTTACCATAGAAGTCTCTCAGCATTTAACCTAAATTGTAAGGGCATTAATTTTTTCATTCATTCAACAGATAGTTACCGAATCCATTCTCTTACGCTAAACCGCAGCATGCGTGGTTCTTGTCTCGTAGGGCGTAATAGCTAGTAGCGAGGGAAAAGTTTAGGTAGGATTATCCACAGAAATGTGATAAGCATTGTTTTAGAGGAAATATGGACTCTTCAATTGCAGCTGAAATAATGTAGGATATGGTAAGGAAAGGCTTACATGAAGGAATAATGTTTAAGCAGAGTCAAAGCTAAGCAGAGTTCACCAGGAAAATGAGAACAGTGATGATGGAGGGGGGAATATACCGGGCAAAGCAAAAACATAAACAAGACTCAAAGGCAAGAGAGAACATGATTCATTCATGGGTACTGAGCAACAACAAAAAGCCTAGGAAAATTTCATCATAGATTTTGAACATGAGAAGAGAAATCTCGGAAGGATGAGGATATATTTTTCCTCTCTGGGTGTGTTCAGCGAGACATTGAGGGGTCTGTCCTAGTCTTTATGGCCCTCTCTGGGTAGCAGAGTGAGTGACTCATGTTAAGTATTAATAAAGGAGTTTGAGTAAATGGACTCTTCTGTTCTAAATATTCCAGGGAATAATAAGAGACATCCACTATAGCCACTGTGTCCATGGAGGATTTCATTTCTCTGGTAGAACATCTAAAAATTGGAATTGCAAATGCCTTATATCAGGGTTTCACACCTGCTTGAATTTTCTCTGACTCAGAGATATTTTATGAGATTGTGTGACATGCACTGTTAGATTTTCTCTCTATACTCTCACCAACTAACTTTTCAAAACATCTTCTTTACTTTGAAATTTAGATCATGTTCCCTGAGCAAGGTCTATATTTTTATTCTGTTAAACAACTTGTAGTGTCAAATGCCTGAAAAGAATATTGAAATCATGAGTTATGGAGGCCAAAATGACATCATTTCTGATGCTCCATAAATGATAAATCAAGAGAATACAAACACAGTGGCACTATAAATTATTTTATTTCTACACTAACTTGAATTCCTGCCTAATAATTCCATCCCTACCAATTCTTCTTTACTCCTTGCTCTCTGCATGTGACAATAAAAGTGTTTTAAAGGTCAACAATCCATGCATGAGTTTTATTGTGGTTAATTTGCTATTTCAGCATTTAAGTTTATATTTGATGTTCCAAATGTGGATATCTAATCTTTAGTAAGAACTTACACTGTACCACATAGTGTATTAAACTCATTAAATGTATTAAGTCATGTAATCTTTACAGCAGTCCTATAGAACAGATTCTATTATTATGCCAATTTTATGATGGAAAATACCAACTTAGAGTGTTTTTTTGTTTTTGTTTTTTTACCCCCAAGATCTGTGAACTCATAAATTGTGGACCTATGCACTTCTGACTCTTGAGCCAGTTTCTCAACCACCACTCTATGTTGCCACCTCCAGCAATGCATAGTGGAGACTTTATATTTAAAATATATATTTTAGTGATACCAAACAGATGCATATCTAATTACCTAGTAAAAAGAAAATTTACTCCATGCAATCTTTCCTTTTGAAAACTGCATTAAAAATATGTTATCATTTTTTAAAAATCTACCAGTATAATGTACATCAAGTTTCTCATGGCATCTGTTTTATCCCAGCATTCCTTCGGTTTCATGTAGACTCTTTTATATTCAAAATATAGATTTATGGCCTTTAAGTTTTGTCCTCTTTCTTGGTCTCAGTTGTCAACGTGCATCATTCTATTTAGGATATGAAGCAACATGCATTGCAGAGGATAAAATTAGGTGTGAGAGATAAAAGTACACAAGCTTCCCCTGATACAACCTTTACTCTGCTCAGGAGAGTGAGCCCCTTTTTCCCCTTCACTCCTCACATTATGCCTGGCTTATAAAAAAGGAGATGTACCTCTGTCTTCCTCTTACCTTCCACCTTTTCTTTATATATCTGCCTTTGATGCATATTACATTCAAGAGAGGGAATCAGTGTAATACAGTGGGGAGATTTAAGGACTAAGACTCTGGAAATGATAGTAATTAGCTGTATGGTCTTCACCACTTCATTTTTACTTCAAGTGTCTCATTTCTTCATCTCTAATTGAAGGCACTGATATATGCATTATCAATCGACAAAGTATTTAGTTTTTTAACAAGTATTTATTGAACACCTGCTACATGCCAATACTAATTTAAATGCTAGAAAAATCTTCGTTTTCACTATGGTGGCTTTATAGAATTAAAGGGGAGAAAAGAAAAAAAGGCATCCTAAAATTAAACAAATTTAGGAAACATAATTGCATATCAATTATATTTAAAATATTTTTAGAAAGTCATTTGAAAAAATTCTTTAGAAAATTTAAATATACCTTAAGTAAATTGCAGTTAAAAAATTACAGTTTTTTAAAATTTTTAGATTCAGGAAGTACTTGAGCAGGTTTGTTACTTGAGTATATTGCATGATGCTGAGATTTGGGCTTCTGTTGATCCCATCATCCAAAAGTGAAAAGAGTACTCAAAAGGTAGATTTTTTTTAACCCTTGTTCCCCTTCATTCCCTCTTTTTGGGGTTTCTGTATCTATTGTTCTCATCTTTATGTTTTTGTACCCACAGTTTTCCTTCCACTCATAAATGGGAACATGCGATATTCGGTTTTCTCTTACTTCATTAATTAACTTAAGATTTAACTTAAGATTATGGTCTCCAGCTGTATCTATGTTGCTGCAAAGGACATAATTTTGTTCTTTTTATGGCTGCATGACATTCCATGGTTTAATATGTAGCACATTTTCTTCATTCAATCCACCATTGATAGACACCTGGGTTGATTCCATGGTTTTGTTATTGTGAATAGTGCTGCAATAAACATATGAGTGCAGGTGTCTTTGTGGTACGACGATTTATTTTCATTTGGGTATATACTTAGCAATGGGATTGCTGAGTCGAATGGTAATTCCATTTTTAGGTATTTGAGAAATCACCAAACTGCTTTCTATTAGGGCTAAATTAATTTACATTCCCATCAACAGTGTACGAGTGTTTCCTTTTCTCTACAACCTCATCAACATCTGTTTTTTGTTTTTTTGTTTTCTTTTTAGTAATAGCCATTCTGACTGGTATGAGATGATATCTCGTTGTGGTTTCGATTTGCATTTTTCTCATTTTTAGTGATGATGAGAATTTTTTTCATATGTTTGTTAGCCACTTCTATGTCTTTTTTTGACAAGTGTCTGTTTATCTTCTTTGCCCATTTTTTTAATGTGGTTATTTGATTTTTCTTGTGGATTTGTCTAAGTTTCTTATAGATTCTGAGCATTAGTCCTTCATTGGATGCATACTTTATGTATTTTCTCCCTTTCTGTAGGTTGTCTGTTTACTCTGTTGATAGTTTTGTTTGCTGTGCAGGAGCTGTTTAGTTGAATACGTTCCCATTTGTCCATTTTGGCTTCTGTTGCAATTGCTTCTGAGGATTAGTCATATATTATTTCTCAAGGTCAATGGCCAGAATGGTGTTGCATAGGTTGTCTTCCAGGGATTGTATAGTTTGGGGTTTATATTCAAGTATTTTATCTATCTTGATTTGATTTTTGCATATGGTATAAGGAAAGGTTTCACTTTCAATCTTCTGAATATGGCTAGCAGTTATTCCAGCACCATTTATTCCATGGGGATTCCTTTTACATTGCTTAGTTTTGTCAACTTTGTTGAAGATCAGATGGCTGTATGTGTGCAGCTTTATTTCTGGGTTCTCTATTTTGTTCCATTGGTCTATGTGTCTATTTTTGTACCAGTACTATATTTTGCCTTGTAGTATAGTTTGAAGTCAGGTAAAGTGATGCCTCCGACTTTGTTCTTTTTGCTTAGGACTGCTTTGGCTATTCAGGCTGTGTTAGTTCATTCTCACACTGCTATAAAGAAATACCAGAGACTGGGTAATGTATAAAGGCAAGAGGTTTAATTGACTCACAGTCCTGCATGGCTGGGGAAGCCTCAGGAAACTTAACAATCATGGTGGAAGGCAAAGGAGAAGCAAGTACCTTCTTCACAAGGTGGCAGGAAAGAGAGTGGGAGCTAAGGGGGAAGAGCCCCTTATAAAACCACCAGATCTCACGAAAACTTGCTCACTATCATGAGAACAGCACGGGATAAAACACTGCACGATCCAGTCACCTCCTACCAGGTCCCTTCCTCAACACGTGGAGACGACTGGGATTACAATTCTAGATGAGATTTTAGTGGAGACACAGTCAAACCTTATCAGGCTCTTTCTTGGATCCATATGAATTGTAGAATAAATTTTTTATTCTAATTCTGTGAAAGAATGACATTGATAATTTGAAAGGAATAGCGTTAAATTTGGAGATTCCTTTGGACAGTATGGACATTTTAATGACCTTGATTCTTCCAAACAATGAGCATGAAATGATTTTCTGTTTACTTGTGTCATGTATGATTTCCTTCAGAAGTGTTTTCTAATTGTCTTCGAAGATAACTTTCACCTCCTTGGTTAGATGTACTTCTAGGTATTTTATTCTTTTTGTGTCTGTTGTAAATGTAATTGCAGTCTTAAATTGGTTCTCAGCTTGAACATTATTGGTGTATGGAAATGCTACTAATTTTTGTGCATTGATTTTGTATCCTTAAACTTTGCTGAAGTCATTTATCCTCAGGTCTAAAAGCATTTTGTCAGAATCTTGAGTGCTCTATGTATAGAATCATACCATCTGAAAAGAGACATGTAATTTGACTTCTTCTTTTCCTATTTGGATGTCTTTTGGTTCATTGTCCTGTCTGATTTCTCTGGTGAGGACTTCCAGTACTATGCTGAATAGGAGTGAAGAGAATGAACAACCTTCTCTCGTTCCACTCATTAGGGGAGTGCTTCCAACTTTTGCCTATTCAGTATATGATCTTGGCTGTGGGTTTGTCATAGATGGCTCTTATTATTTTGAGGTGTATTCCTTCAAAGCCAGGTTTGTTGAGGGTTTTTATCATTAAGTAATATTAGATTTTATCAAATGCTTTTTCTCCATCTACTGAGATAAGCATATAGCTTTTTGCTTTTAATTCTATACGGTGACTCACATTTTTTGATTTGCATATGTTGAACCATCCTTGCATTTCAGGAATAAAGCCCCCTTAATTGTAGTGAATTATCTTTTTGGTGTGCTGTTAGATTCAGTTGGCTAGTATTCTGTTGAGGATTCCTGCATCTATGTTCATCTGGGGTGTTGTCATGTAGTTTCCTTTAAAACTATAATTTTGGTAAAAAATTATTTATGAGCTAACTGGTAAAAGTGCAAGCCTCTCATAGGACGTGGTAAAAATGTGCCTCTTCCTTCCTTCTTTCCTTCCTTCCTTCCTTCCTTCCTTCCTTCCTTCCTTCTTTCCTTCTTTCCTTTCTCCCTTCCTTCCTTCTTTCCTTCCTTCTTTCCTTTCTTCCTTCCTTCCTTTCTTTCTCCCTTCCTTCCTTCTTTGTTTCTGTCCTTCTTTTCTTCCTTCCTTCCTTCCTTCATTCCTTCCTTCTTTGTTTCTGTCCTTCTTTTCTCCCTTCTTTTCTCCCTTCTTTCCTTCTTTCCTTCCTTCCTTCCTTCCAAAATAATTTCATGCAAGAATAAGTAAAACTACTGGATCAGTAGTTTGCAACTACTCTGACCTGCAGATGAAATCCAGCCCACTGCCTATTTCTGTAAGTGAACCCAGTTACTCCCATTCATTTTTGTATTGTGTACAGTTGCTATTGTGCTACAACAGCAGAGTTGAGGACTTGGGCCAGAGGCTGTATGGTCCATGAAGCCTACAATATTTGCTATCTACCTCTTCTGAGAAATAGTTTGCTGATTCCTACAAAACTGTTATGACAATTATAAGAATGAGCCTAATTTGGGAAAATTTATTCATGCATTCAAAATATTATTGTTGAGTGCCTGCTATAAGTCAAATAGCAGAGATTCATCAATGTTCAAAATAGATATAACACCCTGCCCCCATGTGGTTTAAGCTCCAAGAACAATAATTATGATAAATGAATATTATTTAGAAGTAACAAATAAAATAAGCAAATTATTTATGCTGCATACAAGAACAAATTCCAAAAGATAAGAGTAAGTGGATAGGCTGGGGCAAGGTTCAGCTTAAATAGTAAGATATACATGGGCCTTTCTGAGTAGGTGCAACTTGAGAACGTACTTAAAGAAGATGAGCATTGGCTATGGGGAAATCCAAAGTGTTAGCATTTCAGGCAGTGGGGAAACAAGTGCAAAAGTCCTGAGTCAGGAGCATGCTTGTTTGTTGGAGGATCAACGAGGAAGAACCCAGCCTGAATGAAGGTGACTGAACAAGAGGAAGGGTAGGTGAAATAGAGGTCATAAAATCATTACAGGAACCAGATTGTTCAGCATCTTATAGCCATTTCAAGCTAATAATTTTTATGCTTAAGCGGGAAGTGATTTGGAGGTTTTCATAAAATAGACAGATCGAACCTGGATAAATGCACCAGAAGTTCTAATTCCATGCTGTATCAATTGGTAGACTCTATAACAAAATAAAATATTATATAATATCCAAATTAATATAAGCTAGTTGCAAAAGGTAACATATTACTAGTATCTATAAGAACTTAGAGGCATTAAAATGAGAAAGTAAAAGGAAATAGCTAAAGAAGGAACTATGAGAATGTAGAGAGGGGGAGTGAGAGTATTCAAATAGAAACTAACATTTACTAAATGTCTATCATATGCTAGGCATACAAGCATTTTAGATATATTGTTGGCCAAAATACACGTGCAAGAGAGTTATTTCTATTTTGAAAATGAGGGCAACTGCCCAGTGGGGGTTAGAAAACTAAAAGAAAGTGAAAGACTAGTATCCTATCTTTGACTAAAACATAGTTCATCTCTAGAGTACCATGCTACAAGAAGGATGGATAGAAATTGTAGAGAATGAAGATAAACATACCAAGAAGAAATCTAACTGTATTTGTATTAGTCCATTTTCATGCTGCTGACAAAGACATGCCTAAGACTGGGCAATTTACAAAAAAACAGAGGTTTATTGGACTTGCAGTTCCACATGGCTGGGGATGCCTCACAATAATGGTGGAAGGTGAAAGGCAAAGAGGAGTAAGTCACATCTTATGTGAATGGCAGCAGGCAAAGAGAGAGCTTGTGCAGAAAACTACTGTTTTTAAAACAATCGGATATCGTGAGACTCATTCACTAATATAAGAACAGCCTGGGAAAGACCCCGCCCCCATAATTCAATCACTTCTGGCCTAGTTCCTCCCATGAAATGTGGGAATTGTGAGAATTACAATTCAAGATGAGATTTGGGTGGGGACACAGCTGAACCATATCATTCCTCCCCTGGACCCTCCCAAATCTCATTTCCTCATATTTCAAAAGCAATCATGCCTTCCCAATAGTCCTCCAAAGTCTTAACTCATTTCAGCATTAACTCAAAAGTCCACATTCCAACATCTCATCTGAGACAAGGCAAGTCCCTTCTGCCTATGAGTCTGTAATATCAAAAGCAAGTGAGTTACTTCCCAGATACAATGGGGGTACAGGCATTGGGTAAATATAACCATTCCAAATGGGAGAATTTGGCCAAAACAAAGAGACTACAAGTGCCATTCAAGTCCAAAATCCAGCGGGGCAGTTAAATATTAAAGCTCCAAAATGATCTCCTTTGACTTCATGTCTCGCATTCAGGTCATGTTGATGCAAGAGGCGGATTCCCATGGTCTTGGGCAGCTCTGCCCCCATGGCTTTGTGGGTACAACCACCATCCCAGCTGCTTTCATGGGCTGGCACTGAGTTTCTACCGCTTTTCCAGGTGCATGGTGCAAGTTGTCAGTGGATCTACCATTCTGGGTTCTGGAGGATGGTGGTCTGCTTCTCACAGCTTTACTAGGTGGTGCCTTAGTAGGAACTCTGTGTGGGGGCTCCAATCCCACATTTCCCTTTTGAACTGCCCTAGCAGAGGTTCTCCTTCAGGGCTCTGTCCCTGCTTCAAACTTCTGCCTAGACATCCAGGCATTTCCATACATCCTCTGAAATCTAGGCTGAGATTCTCAAACCTCAATTCTTGACTTCTCTGCACCCACAGTGTCAAACTACATGGAAGCTGCCAAGGCTTCGGGCTTGCATCCTAGGACAGGGTCAAAATGCCACCAGTATCTTTGCTAAAACATAACAAAAGTCACTTTTGTTCCAGTTCCCAAGTTCCCTATCTCCCAATGAGACCACATCAGCCTGGATTTCATTGTCCATATCATTATCAGCATTTTGGTCAAAGCCATTCAACAAGCTCTAGGGAATTCCAAACTTTCACACATTTTACTAACTTCTTCTGAGCCTTCAAAACTGTTCCAACCTCTGCCTGTTACCCAGTTCCAAAGTTGTTTCCAAATTTTTGGGTATCTACAGAAGAACCCCACTCCTGGTATCAATTTACTGTATTAGTTTCCTTTCACTCTGCTGTTAAGACATACCCAAGACTGGGCAATTTACAAAAGAAGAGGTTTATTGGACTTACAGTTCCACCTGGCTGGGAAGGCCTCACAATAATGGCAGAAGGTGAAAGGCAAAGAAGAGCAAGTCACATCTTATGTAAATGACAGCAGATGAACAGAGAGCTTGTGCAGAAAAACTGCCATTTTTAAAACCATCAGTTATCATGAGACTCATTCACTAATACAAGAACAGCCCAGGAAGGACCCACCCCCGTAATTCAATCACCTCCCACCTAGTTCCTCCCATGACACGTGGGAATTGTGGAGTTACAGTTCAAGATGAGGTTTGAGTGGAGACACAGTCAATTCATATCAGGACTGTACTAAATCAAAGGTGAGAGCTTCCAAAAATTAAAATGTGAATACCTACAATTGTGACAAGTGGAAACTATAGAATTCTATAGTGTAGGTGTAGGACAACATGCAGTAAAACGATTAGTGACTATTACATTATTCATGTGAGTATAAACCCAATTAAGTGTTAAAAATATGTAACAGATTTAGGAATGAAGCAGACTTTTAATATTATTACTGAAGAAGATGGTATATTTGGGACTATAATCTGATTATTCTCTGATTGATCTCTAAAAATAAATATGATTAGCAAGGTTTCCTTGAAGTCAATCTAAAGACGGAAGCCAGATGGAATTGGGTATCTGATGTGGCTAAGGGAAGAAATCCTCATGACCAATTCTCATATTATCCTATGCATACATACACCAGTTTCTAGAGCACTACTTTTTCAAGCAGGATAAATCAAGTTTATAATTATAGAAGAAGGTTATTCTAAAATGTGTATGAATAATTGAGACTATAATGTACTAATTATGTAACTCCTGATTTCTGTCTTCTATTGACTCTCATCAGAAGTTCTAAAATACCCAACCAATTGCCTTTTGTGAAATACATATTTATTGTTTGGTTTATTTATGTAAAAATTCCCATGGTCCAAGTCCTATTGGAGGAAAGAGTGCAAGTAAACCTAAAAAAAAATGTTTTGTCTTTTACTAGATTGAATTTTGAAGTTTACCTTGCATTTCAAAGAAATCCAATCCAGAAATTTGGACAGTTTAAAATATGAAAAGGATTTTTCTAGAAAACTGGGGATGAAAGTTCTTCCTAAGAAACATATTTGCATCTCTATTATTTATGATAATATCTGTCACTTTGCCTTGATAAAAAATTGATCTCAATTAATTAAATTATACTTCTGTAAGTTCTTCAGTATATGACTGGTATTCAGAAAATTTTTACAAAAATAATTAAACTGTGTATATCCACTTGTTTCTTTAGGGAACTATCCAACCACCATTGCACATGTTTCTGGCAGGGCTTAACACAAAGGTCTGGATTGTCATATAACATTAGAAAAAAATGGAGATTTTACTCAGTATCAACTGCTATTAAGGTGTCGATGGAAAAATCTAGAACCTCTAACACCATTCTTCAAATCTGTTCTTACCACATCAGGATTTACTCCAGGCCCAGATTAACATAGGAGGTTTTGAAACATGGTGTGAATTCGAATAACATACAGAAGAGTAGTTGATTTGTTCATGGAACTTCACTATTTTCATTTCAATATATTCATAAGCTATATGCCCTATCTCTTCCAAGGGCAGCCCACAATAAAAGAAGAGAATGGATGGCAGGACTACTATTTAATCATTAAGTACATAGTTTTCAATTACAGTGTCTATCCCTGTCCAATTCTTACAGTAGGCCTGGACAATCGCTGCCCTCCATCCCATTACCCCAGCAACACTGCTTGGCACAATGAAGGATATATAACCCAAACAAGGGCATCCCTTGGATTGATATATAATCCTGGGAGATTTTATGTTACTTTGTCTGGTTTTCTTTCGGTTTGCCTACTGGGATTGCTAAACCTATATTATGGAAAGAATATACATCTGTCATAAGAAAGAATAATGCTAACATGAAGAAAAATATAAATTGGAAAGAGAAATAGAAAAATAGAATAAGAAGAAACAAGATAAGAATATTGTCTCCTGAGTTAGATTCCAAAAGTTGTGTTTTCTTTGCATCTCTAGATCCACCCACCAGTTGCACATTTTGTCTTTCAAATTACATAAACTATTTTTTGGAAATGGATTGCTGTCACTTTCACACAAACATTCTTAATGAATAACAGTATATATACATATAAATCTTAATTTGAGTCATCCTGCTTTATTTTATAATGGATAAAAGTGCCCTTTTGATATTTTGACAAGTTAATCATTTTCTATATCCATAACTTAAGAAGCGTTATGAAATGCTGGGGTATGAAAACAATTTCACGATTAAGGAGAATTAAATACATGAAACTTCCTATATTTTATTTTTTCAAATTAATGGTTTTACCGATAGAATGTTTAGAACATATTTTTGTCAACAAAAAAGATGAGTATAAAAGCAAAAACAACCCATTCATCCAAATAGCTGAAGATAGCAATGATTAAATTTGTCATATTTTATTAATATGTATAAAATAAACATATATACACATGTATATGCATATAAAATAGAACTCACATTATACATGTAATTTTTTTCATTTTGTTTCCAATGCTGTAGGAATTTTTTTTACATCATTAAAATTCTTTGTAAGTATAGTTTTGGATGGCAGCTTATCAGCTTATTATTTTTTTATTTAGTGTAGGATGAAACTCATTGAAGGATCTCTTCTCTCCCCACTCAACAAAATACAAACAATTAGTAATATTTTAAATGTCACTCTTTTGATTGCAATCAGCACTATTGAATAAAGCATTATTAATTGGATAGATGTCAGCTCCTTCTGTGAGTAGTTAACAAGTTATTTGAACCATGTGAGCACACTGTAAGTAATGAAGATTAGGGAAGCCAACAATTAAGAGTAACAAAACAACTCTCAAACTTTTGCTGAATGCCTATTCTGCACTGAGCAAATGGTCTCCCCACCTACAGTCCTGTCCCCCCCGATTACTCCTCTCCAAGTGACATTTATTTATCAAGTGACATTTCAAAAATACGAATCTGAGCCAGTTACTGTATCACCCAAGATTCCAGCGAAATCAAGTGTGCTATTTCACAGAGAAGAGGAGCAGGCGTGATCTGAGCCTGCCTTCCATGGTCCTTTGCCTCCTCGCTCATATGCCAGTCAAACCCAGGTCAGCTCCTTTCTTCAGTTTCCTGGCTTATCCTTGCCTAAATAAATTCACAACTTCTGGCTGAATTCAGCTTATGATTATATTGATGGGACTCTTGTCTACCCCTGTAACACCTTCACCCTTGTCAATTTGGCCATCTGGAAGAATTTTCTACCTCTCTCAAGACCCAAAACAAATGCTGCCCCCTCTGTAAGTTATCCTTCATTCTCTTCTCCACCTCTCACCTACATTCCAGTCACAGATAAGTATCCTGTCCACTCCCCTCCCAGAAGTCCCCGTGCATCCTGCTGGTGGCAGGCATTTATGGTCCATGTGCCACATGTGTTGACCTGCATGACACTCCCTTACTAACCTGAGCACCTTCAGTCCAGGGGCCATGCTGTATACTTCCCTAAAGTCTCTGTGCAAAGGGAGTGCAGGGAGCCTTCCCCAGATTTATTTTTTTCTTAGTATTTAGCACTGTTCATCATACTCTAGATTTACCAAGCTGGCTTTTCTTTCTTTCTTTTTTTATTTTATTTTATTTCATTTTATTTTATTTTATTATTATTATACTTTAAGTTTTAGGGTACATATGCACAATGTGCAGGTTTGTTACATGTGTATACACGTGCCATGTTGGTGTGCTGCACTCATCAACTCGTCATTTAGCATTAGGTGTATCTCCTAATGCTGTCCCTCCCCCCTCCCCCGACCCCACAACAGTCCCGGAGTGTGATGTTCCCCTTCCTGTGTCCATGTGTTCTCATTGTTCAATTCCCACCTATGAGTGAGAACATGCAGTGTTTGGTTTTTTGTCCTTGTGATAGTTTACTGAGAATGATGATTTCCAGTTGCATCCATGTCTCTAGAAAGGACATGAACTCATCATTTTTTATAGCTTAAAATTGACAGTCATCCCTTCTAGGATGTAAACTCCTTGAGGATAAGATTTTGTTTCCAACATGTTCATGGTAGTATTCTTCATGGATAAATTGCCATCCAAAACCATATTTGCAAAGAATTTTAATGATGTAAGGAAATTCCTAGAAGGATTCCTAGCCCAGCACACATTAGGCATTCACTAAATATCCACTGAATGAAAACCTGTTTGGTTAGAAATTCAGAGGGCACAGAAGGTAAAGGTACAATTTTATGTAAACAATTTTTTTTGGTAATTTGAGCTGAATTCTGAAAAGTCATTCTTGGCTGAGTCTATTATAACTAGTAACTGAAACACCACAGACTCCTCTGTGATGAGCAGTTTGCTGACCTATGGTTAGTCTTAGCTTGGGACAAACTATCTTAAGTACTGTAAGCTCAGGAGACACTCTGTTGATATTAATGTTCAGCAGCCATCTCAGACAAGACGCATGAAATCCTTATATTTTACAGACGAGAAAACTCAGTTCAGAAATACCCCAGGTACCAGGCCAAGGTTACCAGGTAGCTGTCAGACCATTCAGCCTATTACTGCCTCACATAGCTCTCAGAGATCCCTGCTCCAAAGGTTTCTATACCTGGAGCATGTGCAATGCCTTTCGAGATATCAGCGCTGAAGCATAGAAGCCATTTGTCAGCTTGTTTCAATTTATGTGCCTCTAGTGCAGCCCGAAATCCCTAAATAGGAATAAATCACCTGCCAAGTTATGTGAAGAGTCCTGTGTAACTTCTCCCAACGACAGCACTTGTAAACCATAGATCGTAGCTCACTGCATTCTCCCCCAGGGCTTCACATTTTGCACATGAATGTTTAATATATCTGAGAACTTATAGTTTTAGAAACTGTCATGGCAAAGCTCTAATCCTTATATCCTCAAACTGTGGCCTGAACATTTTCTATGAAATGGTTGTAATCAATGAAAGAAAGAAACAGGATGAGGATGAGACAATGAGTGAAAGGAAGAAAAGAAAGAAGGAAGGGAGGGGGCATGACTGCAAATCTCTTTTCAACTACATAGTTGTAAAAATGTCAACCCAAACAGCAAGCTTCAGGATTCTCCATGGAAAAATCAGTGAACTCTGTCAGCAATCACATTCAAAGCTGGCAAGGTTGCTATGACTGCCAGAGCAGGGCTTTTATGTGGCTGGGATTTTGCAGAGAGCTATTATTCAGTTAGACCTAATAGCAACAACCTTCACCTACACCTTTGAGCTCACTTGGACTTTAAATTTAACTTAATCTCAGGTTATATCAAGGAGGCTATGGAGTTAATGGATAAAACCTATTTGCTGAAATTATAACTTTTATTACCAAAAATAAGAGGTCACCTAGGGTTTAGCACAGTACGTAATAAGAAATGCAACGCCATGTCTCTCAACACACGTATTTTGATAAAAGATAGATTCTAGTTGTAAATCTGTGAAATGACAAATCCACCAAGGACCCTTTCTTACCCTATGTTTTCAGTTTCTTGTCCGTTGTTCTCTTCTATCCCTCTTTCTATGATTGCCCCCACACTCCCTTTCAAAAATTTCCTCTGCTTTTCCCTCTTTCTCAGTTCCTCTCTTTACTCTTTTCCTCTTTTCTTGGCTTCTTATTTTCTTTCATTCTGTTTTTCTTCCTTTTTTTCTAAGTCATACTTGCATTCCTCCTTACATTTTTCTTTCTATACACCAGTTGTTGTATCGGTTTCAAGGGGGATAACCCTGTGAATATCACTGTGTCGCCTTCTCCCCAGGAAATGTACTGCCTAGAGAAGGTGGACTTTCTATAATTAAACGGAGGAAAACAGAAGGCAACAAATAACATCAGTCTCAAATCCTGTAATTACATAAAAGAATAAGAAATCCCTCAATTTTTCTCCTTTTCATTCCTACCTGTACGACATATAACCTTTTGTTCTTTTGTTTCCTTACCTGTAGGGAATTTGAATTGTTTCTTTAAATAAAAAAAGTACCATGCCAAAGGAACAGTTTTGCATAACAATCTTTATTATACATGGCCAAATAGCTTCTCATTGTTATGGATAGGTTACTAATCACCCAGTAAAAACTGAACTCTACGCCCACGTAAGTGGTATGTAATATTGCAAAGCTGTAGGAGCCGAGAGTCTTGAAATTATATATAAACATAATTTGCATCACATTCTTGGGTTACTCCATTTTCTTTTTAAAATCTATCATAGCATTTTTATATTTTATACAGTATAATTAGGCTTACAAGTTATTGGAATTCATACAAAGTTATCCTTTAGTACCACAATAGGTATAAGTAGCTTAATATAAATAATTAGCTTGACCGCTATCCTTTTGCCCAAGTGAAGAGCTATCCTACTCCTTTCTTTCAGGAGGAAAATCTTTTTCCCTGCTCCTTTACTGTATCCATCATAGAAGAGAAAACTCCAGATTAAAGAACAAAACAAACATCCTTTTGCCCACAACCTTTCCTGCAGCAGAAACAGCCGAGGCGCAGGTTTAGGAAACTTTGAATTCTGAAATTAAAATTGCATGAGAGGAAAATGGAAGCACATAAACAGCATCAAAGAAAAAATTTTGTCAAGTGATGGTCTCAAACACATGTGAAGACGTTTTTGTGACAAGATGGCAACAGAGAAAGGGAAAGTAGGCCGGTAGGATGTAACACATTGTCTTTCCATTCATTGGCTGTAAATAAGGTTAGATTCTATAGATCCTATTCAATTTAGAGATGATGAGAGGAGTAATCTGTTTTGACTATAAAGAGTTATAGGTGAGGCAGAGTACAGTCCTTCATACCTGTAATCCTAGCACTTTGGGAGGCCAAGGTGGAACAATTGCTTGAGGCCAGGAGTTCAAGGCCAGCCTGGGCAAAATAGTGAGACCCTGTCTCTACAAAAGTTAAAAAACCAATAGCCAGGAATGGTGGCTCATACCTGTAGTCCTAGCTACTCAGGAGGCTGAGGTGGGAAGAAAGCTTCAACCCAGAAGTTCGAGGCTGCAGTGAGCTATGATCATACTACTGCTGTCCAGCCTAGGAGACAGAGCAAGATCCCAACTCTAAAACTAAAATAAAAGTAAAATTAAGAAGAGGAATAAGGGAAGAAAGATTTATTTTCCTTGCAATTTCTAGGTTTGTGCCTGAGGCTCCTATAACGGAAGACAGATTAGCAAGAGAAAAGTAGATACATTTATTTAACACAAGTTTTACATGACGTGAGAGACTTCGTAAGGAAAGAAACACCAAAGAAATAGGTAAACTTGTATGTTTTTATGCTTAAATTTGATTAAGAGTGAACAGTCATGGAACAAAATGGTATGATCTAATGATAATAAACTGGGGACAACTTAGTAAGATCTGTTTGTTGGAATTTCTCACGGCATCTCTGTGTCTTTGGCTCCTTTCCTCCAGATAAAGGGAGCGCATTTCTCAAATGAGGATCCTGTGACCTGCTCTGGGGGAGCAGAGTGAGGAAAGATCAGAAAATTACCTTCCTAGGTTTTGTAACCTGCCTCACAGGAAAAAAGCACAACAAAGCTGACAGTAGCCTTCTTGCTTCTACTGTTTTCTCAAATGCCAAGGTGCCATATTTGGGATAATGTGTCCTGAACCTCTTCAGAAGCAAACTATTAATGGTTTAAAAATGATCCATAATGGTTTTGCCTTTGGAGTCAACCACAGATAAAGCTGATGGGCTGCAGAGGTGGGGAAAAAAGCTTTCACACATCTTTTTTCCGATACATAGTACAAAGAACTGAAAGCTGTGAAAGTACTTGATATTATTTCAGAAATAGTCTCCACACCCAAACAAACCAAAAGGGTAAAGTTCCCACACTCAACATAAAAGGGCCCTTAGAGAGGAAGTAGAGAGAATTGTGTTAGCAAATGGCTCACTGCCAATTACATATCTTCAAGAGGAGTCTTGACCCTTCTCCCACACTACTCTCTCTCCCATTCCCACGCTGCCTTTACTTTTTGTGATATCAATACACTCTAATTTTATTTCCAGTCCTTTCTGAAATCCAGAGCCCTATATAGCTAAGTGACAACTTGACATCTCTACTTAGTTTGTTCTTATAGGTCTCAAACCCAATGAGTCCCAAACTGAACTCACGTCTTGGCCAGTTCCACCCACAGTGCGAGTAAAAGTTGCTTTGATAAAAAGATTGAGAGTCATCCTGGAAGTCTTTTTGTCCTTTGCCAAGTGCTCAACTATCTTTTTTTTTTTTTTTTTTTTTTTTTTGGTTCCCTAGAACCAGAGGCTGATATAGGGATTTGGATATAGAAGATATTCTCTTTGAAGTGGGGCAGTCCTTTGGCGATTTCATTATTGTCTGGGAGTATAGGTATGAAGAATGTAGAGTGGTATATCACTTCTAAGAAATTTCTTGTATTTCTCTGCAGAAAAAAGAAATTGTGAGCCAAGCAAACAACTAAATAGTAGCTGCTTCAGTAGAAGGGATGTGCATGGAATACCATAACATCTATTCCATCAACTAACTATATTTAGTTCATTACCAAGTTTCATTAATTCAAATTCTTAAATAATTATTGATTAAGCTACCTTCCTTTATCAGGCTACCATGACCTTAGTTCAAATCACTTACAGGTATTTTTACTCTTCAAGACAAATAAACTCTTCTCCCAATAGTTCTTTGCAAATCTGCCTGTATGCCTGTCCAATCAATTCTTCACAAAATAGTCAGTGACTTATTAAACAAAATGAAACCATACCATGGCCTTACTTAAGAATCTTGGGATGTATCCCAAAATCTATAAGATGGCCAACAAAATGCAGTATAATCTTGTTTTTGTCAACCTCTCCAGCCACTTCACTAACCATATAAATTCCATACCTCACTCTGTTATAACTACAAGAAGATGTTAAGAGTTTCCTAAGAGCACAAAGTTGTTTCCTGTCTCAGGGCTGATGTGAATGCTGTTGTCCTTCTCCTAAACCCTTTTCTAGATTAAAAAAAATCTAGAAAATGGTTTAGGGGAAAGATAAAAATCACTTCTTCAGGGGATCCTTATTTCCTGGACTAGATTTGAGCCTCCATTTATATGCTCTCACACTATTCCTTACTTTGGTAGCACTTCTGTCAGAAATATATTTGTGTGCATATGAGCTTACCTATTTAATAATCTGTCTCTTCCTCCAGCCCACAGGACTGTTAAGTCCCAAGAAGGTAAAAACCTTATCTGCTTTATGTTTGCTACTCTGTTTCACATCTCCAATACACCTTAACACAAGCTAAGCTCTTAATAAATATTTGTCGAGAATAAATATCAATAAAGTCAAATACATGTGGGATAGGGAGAGAACACCAGAAATATTGCAACCATTTGAGCCTGAGCTCTATGAAAATGAAAACCCCATGTTACTATGTTTATTTAGGTCTGTTTGGAGGTAGTGGTGATGTGCCTGAAGCATCTGTATTGTGTTGGTTAGAAAACCTAATCTAAAAATGAATAAATGCAAGCCTAGTAATTATGATGATCTAATATTTATTGTCTAATAATTATTATATAGGTAATTTTCTATTATATAGGTAATTTTTATACATGTTAGTTCCTTTAATTCTTATATAAGCTAGGGACTATTATTTTCCCCAATTTATGATTAAGTAAATTAAGAACCACTGAAGTTAAGTAACTCACCCAAGACCACACAGCTAGATACTGTGACATCAAAGTTTAAGCCCATTGTCTCATCCATGGTGGAAGGTTCAAATGTATGAAATTTATCATTAGAAAGATGCAGTTCAAATTGCAACTCTGATGTCTTTTAAATGTGTGATCTTAAGTAAGCCATTTAACCTCTCCAAATCTGTCTCCTTAGCTATGAAATGGAGGTAATCAAAGTATCTGCCTCCCAATGAACCATTTAGCACAATGCCTTTTGACCAGAAATTACTTAAATAATAACTGCTATTGATGCCATTGTGATTAGGTATTCATTTTCAAACAGCAGAAAAGCTACATGAAACTGTCATAAGAAACAAAGAGAAACGTTTGGCTTACCCAACAGAAAAGTTCAAATGTAGGGTGGGCTCCAAACAAATGTTAGAGCCTCAACAGTATTTCTCAGCATTCAAGTGTTTTCCAACTCTAAACTTTGACAGTGACAGCTTGATGCAAAGGCTAGATCCCATTATGTTCTCAAGATGGCAGCAAACAATAAAATGCTGGCCTCTTTCCAGTTCAGAGACTGTTCCTCCCCTGACCACCAAAAACTTCTGGGGAAAAATTTCTGGCATTTAATCTGTTTGGAATAACTTTAATCAGAAAGCAATCACAGTGGACAGGAGATTGTCATATGACAATTAGAAAGGTCTGGGTGACTGCCCATTGGAGCAAGAGGAATAGAAGCACAGAGCCTCGTGTATCATAATCAGGGTTCCCCCCAGGAGCCAACATCTTTTGTCTATGATTTGTGAAGAAAAAGTGACGCCTCCATGAAACATCTAGATACTATTGAGAGACAATAAATGTTGGATGGATAACAGATCAATTTGACCAAAAATTATTACTATTGTAGTGTTTTTTATTACTAATATAAATATCCATGTAACAGATATCAGATGCTGACATTTCTATTCTGAAAAACTGGTTACATACAATAAGCCAGGGTGGAAGAAAGAGAGAGACAGAAAAACTGGTTATGTACACTAAGCTGGGGTGGAAGAAAGAGAGAGACAGAGAGAGTTTATGTAGTTCCAACATCCCAACCCTCAATGTTGGACTTTCTCTGTTATACGCATAACAAAATCAAATAGATTTTTAAAATTGTGTGTGAACTGTAGATATATCACTTTTTAAAACAAACTTTGGCATCTGTTTGATGAAGATCGCTTACTGATATTGGATCTGTGAAGCTTATTTTTACCCTAGAACTAAGTAAGTGTTCCTGGCAGAAGCAGTTTTTCCCCGAAGCCATTCCAAACTCTTGTTTCTATCATTGACTACAAAATTTGTATGAATGCATTTTTCTCCTTATTGGATGCAGAAATGTTCTAACACTTAGGAAAGTATCTGTTGAATGAATTGTTAACTTTCTCTATCATGTAGTGAAAGCAGAATAATTTTTAGTTTAACTGTGATATGAGATCACATCTTGAAATACTAAGAGTTTATCTTCAAAGTGGTTAGAGGAGTCAGATGCAGAGTAAACAGTCTTCACGTCAACTATGTTACTTAAAGAGATATATTTGGATCACATAGAAGGAGTGGTGAAATAACACAGTGATATTTACAGGAAGTTACCCATATATAAAGAAAGTCATATTCTTCCTCATCTACCCATCTCCCAAACCATCAGAAAAATCTGTTCATATAATTGCAAACCTTCTTCACAATGCTGAGAAACAGTGCTTTGGAAACAAAAAACCTGAACTCAAATGTCAACTCCACTGTTTCTACCTGTGTGACTTGATTTTACAAGATTACCCTTGAAACTCAATTTCTCCATTTGTAATGGGGAAAATTAATTTTCAAAGAAGAAAAAAGTAAAAACCTTTTACCCTCCTACAGCTCAGAATTTCATATCTTAAATTTCAATTTGAAATAATCTTCTTCAATCCTCTCAAGAGAATGTAGAAAATGAGTTCTATTGAATTCACAACAAAGCTATGTAGCAACAGAGGATTTCTTTGTTCTGTGTTTATAATTCATTAGGTCAAATGCTCATACTAACAGTCTTTTAAAGCTCCCAGAATTAATACCTTGCCATATTTTTGAAATCTCAAAAAAATTCTAAATTTATTCATTGCATGATGATCTTTCCTTAAAAATAAAAATCATCACTTCTTTCCTGCTAATGTTAAATTCACACATCAAATTTGGCATGGTTAAAAATATCTATCTAATGAATATAAAATATGAGGATATTTCCCCCTGGTTTTGTCTTATCTCACATTAAGTCATGGCAATTCATTTGTTTTTTTCTTTTTTCTTTTCTTCCTCACCTCCCCCCCCCCAATTTAGCCAACAATTATTTAGAACCTACTGCATGCTAGAATCAGGTAACAACCTGGGCAAGTTAAAACACTTCAATTTGGATTTTCTAATGTCCCCTCTATGGGAGACCTTTCTAATTCCTAAACTCACAATTGCCTTCTGGTTATGTAAAACTGATTTAGATCAGAAAATACTCTTATTTATATACCTAAGGTTTCTAATAAAAGGGAAGCTGAAAAATTGATTTTATTGCATGCACACACACATAGACTAAAGCATTCTACCAATAAAATCCACCTTCTGTTTCTCTAGGCTTATAATTTCAATATGCAGAGGGGAATCTCTGTCAGCGTGCAAGAGAGAAACATTTTTCTATTGTTTTATCCAAAGATCTAAAGACAGAAAGATTGAAATGCATCCATTTCTAGTAACCACCAGATGGTGCTTTTAGTAATAAAGTTATGAGTTTACTTGAATATTCTTTTTGTCCTTTTTTTAAAAAAAAAACTAACCAGAAATGAAGATAGTATTTTGCCATGACATAATGCAAAGTCTGTATTTTTTATTCTTATTAACATGTGTACTTGCAAAGCTCAGTACAATTTTTTCAATATCCCTATCAGGTATGTCAAATAATGACAGAGATGAAATATCAAAAAAGCTGAAGTTAATATAAATATTAAAGCTTAATAATTTATTTAAATGTTCTATGTTTATATAGTTGGAGTAGTATAACTCCCATTACATATAGATTCACATCTATTGTTTTAATTCATGCCAGTTTGGTAATACATTTTTTTCTCTGTGTACTTAATATTTTTAAATAATAAATATTAAAAATTTTAAATAACTCATATAGGTATAATAACCATGAATATAAGATTTCTGATCTTTCATAACAATAACTTTATTAACATTTGTTCTTACCATATTTTATTTGGTCTCTTTCTTTGGTTCTGGCCTGCATTTCTCTTATATCCGCTTAATTGCCTTACGTTCTTCTTCTGGTCAGCCACCTTGAGTCCTTTTGAGACAGATTTTCTTAATTTAAAATAAGTAGGCAAATAACGCTAGGCAGTATTTTAGTAATAATTGTAATTTCAAATATGTCATGTGAGCACAACAGAGAAGAAAAAGCCATATTATAATATCCATGAAGAGTTTCATTCTCCTTCCATTACCATTGTCTATTAGGTGGGACCTCCCTTGTGGGAAATTAAGGGTGTGGGTGAGATTATCTGACAACTCATAACTCATATGTACCAGTTGTAATATGAGACTATTTTATTATTGTTTCTTTTTCCTTTCAGTCTCTGGTCTCTTGTTAAAGTACCCTCATGCCTGTGTGTGGTAGTCATTTTATCTTTCATTTTGGACTTGAGTATGAATGGATTTAGCAGATCTGACATTAGTAAGGAAAAGGGAGGGCAGAGGCCTCAGAGTACATAGTATCTACGAAGGCTCAACAAATACCAAAGTAGGGAAAATGGAGAGTAACTCGGGAAGCCTGAAATTAATAGGCCGGTTTCCCCTAAAAAAACAGCAGTTAGAGGATCATATTACATTTTCTTTTTCACTGTTTATTGAAAGTTAATAAAAAAGTAGTTTAACTTCTAAGTGAACAATGCTAGAAGGGATGTTCTATGATGGTTCTCAGAAAAATTATCCAAATATACAAGCCTAGATTTTGAATCCAAGATGTAAAGCATATATGAATCTTCACCTTTGGGGAAAAATAACATATCTTAAATAGACAACAAATCTTGATTTCAGTGGATGTCAAATCCATGTAGTATGGTTATTTCAAAATGTAGGTGTCCTTAGTTTTAAAGCCAATTGTTAATTGTGCAGAAAGTGCTGCATTTGTATGACATACACTCCTATTTGAGAAATTGTGTAAGCCTGTACGCCAGAAAATCTGAGATGTTTACTCCCCTAAAATCCCATATTGCCTTATTTTACAAGATGTAGGAGAAGGGGACATAAGGATAAGTTGAAGGCATTCAAAAACTTCCTGGTTCCTGAACCACTCACTCCCTAGGCTCCGCAGTGAGAACCAAATCAGCTTGAAGGGGTGGAGCAAGAGATGGTTGAGTGAAATCAAGTAGCAGGTAGGTTTTAGCTAAATTACTTAATTTTTACTGAAACTTGAGGCTGGCTTTTTTTTTCTTTGAGATGGAGTTTCGCTCTTGTTTCTTAGGCTGGAATGCAGTGGTGCGATCTCGGCTCACCGCCACCTCCGCCTCCAGGGTTCAAGACATTCTCCTGTCTCAACCTCCCTAGTAGCTGGGATTACAGGAGCCCGCCACCACACCCAGCTAATTTTTTGTATTTTTAGTAGAGACAAGGTTTCACTAGTTTGGCCAGGCTGGTCTTGGAACTCCCAACCTCAGGTGATCCGCCGGACTCGGCCTCCCAAAGTGCCAGGATTACAGGCGTGAGCCACCACGCCCATCCCAGGGCTGGCTATCAATATAGTTGTGTACCAAACTATACCCATGACAATGAACTGTAGCCCCTGAGTAATCCTGTTAAAAATATTTTCTCTATCTATAAATGGAGAAAATAGCTGTGTCCAGTTATCCTTGACTATCGCAGTTGAAAAAAATAAATTGCACCCTAAGTATACAGAGGGAATCCAGCTTCTTAAGTTGGAGAGGAGAGACTTCCGATAGTGAGAGTGATTGTAAAATCTAAAATATTAACAACATTTTAGTTTACCCTAATGCCTATTACTTACATTTCATTTAAGGTGTGGAGAAATGTGTTTGAAAATAGATTCTTTTATTTCCTGCCCAGTTAACCATATCAGACATCTCTTCCAATGAGTATTACATCTCCATCTTTAATATATGTAATTATGAATTAGTTATTGGAGTTGTCATATACTAATATCAAAATACCAAGTCACACTAGTTTCCTCACAGCTTAAAATTCACATGGTTCCTGATAAACTAAGCTCTGTGTGTGTGTGTGTGTATATACACACACACATACACATACATATATGTGTATGTGTGTGTGTGTATATACACACACACATACACATACATATATGTGTATACTTATGTATATATGTGTATATATATGTAGCTTATACAGATATATGTAGCTTTTTCCCCTCTCCCCTCTCCCAAAGTCCCAAATATAATATAGAAATTTCTCTTCTGAAGATGCACCATTCTGTTTGCTTTTGTTTATCTACATAATAGCCTCACCTTCAGCTTAATAGAAAAACATTGATACTTATGACTTGACATTTTAAATATGAGGAGTGAACCAAAAACATCTCAGTTTGTTTTTCTTAATAGTAATCCCTGACCAGGTTTCATATGAATTATTCTCTCTGAATATTTTGGGATAGTCATTTGCCAACATTCACCTCTATGACAGTCCCATGAAAATAACCTACTCCAAAAAGCAAGGATACAATAAGTTGGATGGTTCACATTATGTAGTCCCATAATGGGATGTACTGAGGATGGCTCAACATCACTTCCGTGTGCTCTTACCAAGAATCCTTAACCATAATCTAGTAATGTGAAAATATCAGATAAACACAAATTGAGGGATATTGTACAAAATAACTGACCAATATTCATTAAGAGTATCTTAGTCGTGGCAGAAAAAGAAAGTCTGAGGAATTGTCACAGATTGGTAGACCCTAAGGAGATACAACAACTCCATGCAATATAGGATTCTGGATTAGATCCTGGGCCTAAAAGGTATATTAAAGGCAAAACTGGAAAAATTGAAATAATATCTATAAACAAGTTTAAAATGTTGTAGCAATGTATTTGTCTAGTTTCTATCATTTTTCTATAGTTTCGTAAACTGTTAACATTAGGGGAAGCTGGGTGAGAGTATAAGGAACAGTACTATTTTTGTAAATTTTCTTTAATCTTACATTGTTTCAAGATAAAAAAAAGAGCAAGTAGGTATTTAAAAAATCTAGAACACTCAGAATTTTACAGAAGTCAATCAGATTTACCTTAGTTTTCTAGTGTTAATTCTTACAAATGTTTATATTGGTTTAGCTTCAAATGAGAGTCTGTTGATGGAAAGATGAGTGTTATTCTCCTTTAAGAAACTACCCATTCTAAAATTATAATGATCCCTTTTGTATGCAAATAAAACAGTATTCATGCCACATAAATGAATTGATACTGCCTCTTCCTTTACCCAAATTAGATAAACTATCCTATTTCAAGCCACAATGGTATTAAGTAAGGAGGTTATTTGATTTGGGCTTTGTCCCTCGAAAAGAGTAGTTATATTTTCCAGGTGTCATTTTAATTTTCAGCCAGAAGATAACGTGACCTGCAGCAGTTCTATGAAAGTTTTGGGTCTGAGTTTGCTTTTTCAAGGTGTTGGGAAGTCCATAAATGTTTACTTTGAGCTTCCTGTGTGTTTCAACATGAGTCAGATCTAACAATTTAAAAAATATGTAATTTATGCCAACTGATTTACCATGCAAATGTGTTTTAAATAAAAATAAGAGTGTTAGGGGCTGGGCGCGGTGGCTCACGCCTGTAATCCCAGCACTTTGGGAGGCCAAGGCTGGTGGATCAGGAGGTCAGGAGATCAAGACCATCCTTGCTTAAACGGTGAAACCCCATCTCTACTAAAAATACAAAAAATTAGCCGGGCGTGGTGGCGGGCGCCCGTAGTCCCCAGCTACTCGGGAGGCTGAGGCAGGAGAATGGCGTGAACCCAGGAGGCGGAGCTTGCAGTGAGCCGAGATCACGCCACTGCACTCCAGCCTGGGTGACAGAGACTCCGTCTAAAAAAAAAAAAAAGTGTTAGGAATTTAAAGGAAAATGTTGGTTTAGAGAGAAAAACAATAATACATTAGTTTTATATCTTTTGAGAAAATAAAATCCTCCATGTGAGCCTTTGTTAATTAACATTCTCACTAACCTATAGTAAATCCATGTTTTTTGATAGTTCTTAGATGTGAAGTGCTTTTTCTTTTGGTAATTAATAGGCAATATTCAGTCAGTGGTAGGTTTTATCTACATAGGGAACAGAAATAAGCCAATAAGCCAAATGTATTTATTACAAGATTCAAGCAGACTGACTTCCAGCCCCTTACCATTCCCCTCACCCCACCACAGTGCACTGGACATATTGACTGTAGTCTGCCTGTTCCGTGTGAACAACATCAAATACTGTCATCTAATTTTAGGAATAACACTGACATCTTCATGAAGAAAAGGCACATGGGGGAAAAATGTCTATTTAGTGTTTTCGATAATCTTTCAAATAAAAAACAGGGAAAAATATTATATTTATTCAGAGATAACACAATTTATGACAAACATAGAAAAGTTAATGAAAGTTCATAGGAATAAAGTCAGAAAAGCTAAAAGAAAGCAAGAAGAGCCTAAAGAGAAGACAGAAAACAACACAGAAATATTTATTTTAATTCCCGATAGAGATAAAATGGCCTAAAAGAAAACCTTGCTTTTTAACTGGAGAATGAATACCAAAACTGATTACTTTGATTATATTCACATTATTTGTCTATTATTTATAAAATTGCAAAAAACTGCAAATATGATGATTACACTTAATATTTGTCATATGTTATTTTAGAACCCTAACTTCTTTGATATAGAATATTTGGATGGCGATATATAAGCTATTTAACTTTTTTTCACTTTACATTTTATCATGAAGATTGTCTCAACTGTAAAAGCCTCTTAAATGTGATTCTAAATGTTTATATAGTATACTCCCTTGTATAATCGTACAATGATTTATTTATTTTCTGACTTGATTTCTTAGGTCAGTTCCAAATTTCATTATTAGAAATATAGCTAGGAAAAACTTACATGTTTATTAAAATTCACTGATGTTCAACTATTTCTTATCTAAAAGTAGAATTGCAAGGCAGGCACAATTTAAAGATTTCTGATACTTAATTGGAAAATTGCCTTTCAGAAAGAGAATAGGTCAGGTGCGGTGGCTCACACGTATAATCCCATCATTTCGAGAGGCCGAGGCAGGTGGATCGTTTGAGGTCAGGAGTTTGAGACTAGCCTGGGCAACATGACAAAACCCCATCTCTACAAAATATCCAAAAGATGTAGGTGTGGTGGCATGTGCTTGTGATCACAGCTACCCAGGAGACTGAGGCAGGAGGACCACTTGAATCTAGGAGGCAGGGGTTGCAATGAGCTGGGGTTATGCACTGCACTCCAGCCTGGGTGACAGAGTGAAACTTATGTCTCAAAAAAAAAAAAGATAGCAATTTATATTTCCATTATATTTTCAGCCCTGGTATATAGGAGTATATGTTTTGCCAAACACTGGCCAGCTCTGTAGAGACATTTTAAAAAATATATGTCACATTGATTGTTTAAAACTAATATTGTACTGTTGTTTCAATTTACTTAAAAATCTTTACAGTTGACATAGAACACTTTTAATGTGTTTATTGGCAAAGTCTTTTCATAATTGCCTATTTAATCTCTTAGATTATCTTTTTAATTCTCAGGCTTGTTGAGAACTTATGCATCATTCTATAAAGTGCTTTACATATATTATCTCCTTTCATCTGGATGACTACTGTACTTGGGAGGTGTTGAAAGTTCCCATTTACAAATTGGAAATTAAAGTTTACCATGTAACTGGCCCCAAATTATAGAGCAAGCATCATGAATCTAGAACCATTATGCCTCTGTTAAAGAGAACAATCACACTGGACAAGATGGACAGACAGAAGTTGATTTTATTGCCAACAATAGAAGAGAGACCACCAAGTTTAGATTCCCTGTTCCAGTGAGAAAAAAGTCTGGAGCGTTTTTAAGAACTAGAGTAGGGGGCTGACAGGTTACCTATGTTTGCTAATTACTTTGCCCAAAGGAAAAGTAAGTGCTCTTACATCTTCATGGCAGGAGGTAGTTTGACAACTTGGAGCAAGGCTCCAGCCAAAGTTGGCTTCTACCCTCTCATAGAAAGTAGGAGAAAGGGCAGTATCTTCTGTGATGATTACATTTCGAAGAGTTGGTTCCCAGATCCTTGAGAAAGACAGACAGCCCTGGGTTGTAAAACTGGCAAGAGGCTTTAAAAATATTTACTTCTCAAAAGGGCAGAGAGAGAATGTACAATTATATTGCTCTTACCACCCCCAACCAAAAAAAATTGCTTAAAGGAAAGGAAGGTTAGGGTCTAGAGTCAGGAAGAAACCTGAGTAAAGTTTAGTCAAGCACTCATAATAAATTTTGATATTCAAATAAATTAATGCTCATAACTAGTCATAATTATTACAAATAATTTTTAAAAGCTGTATTTTACTTTACAATTTAGTAAATTTTACAGCACTAGCAATCTATATTTGTTATAGAAAAGTGATAAAACCTTCAGTGACAAAATCTATACTAGTTATGTATGTTATATGAGTTATGTATAAATGTGAGTACTATATGAATGAGCAATACCTTTTAAATATTATTCCTTGTGAACAAACACTTCTACAACATCATCCTAAATTTCATTTTGACACTTTAACAGTATTTTATGATTTTTAAGCAAACTTTACTGGTTCACATAGATTGGTGTCAACCTAGTCATAAATATGTAGATGTCACACACTATTCCAGAAAAAAAACTTTAACTTTGCCTAATAACATATTATTATTATTCTTTAATACATGCAACACTGTACAAACGGATGCTTCTCTCCTTACGATGGGGTTACTTCCTAATAAACCTGTTGTAAGTTGAAAATATAATGTCAAGAATGCATTTAGTACACCTAACCTACTGAGCCTCATAGCTTAGCCTAGCCTACCTTAAACATGCTCAGAACAATTCCATCAGCCTACAGCTGGGCAAAATCATTTGACAGCATAGTACACTGCAGAGATCGAGTGTTTACCCTCGTGATTGCCTGGCTAGCTGGAAGCTTTGGCTCATTGCTATGGTCCAGCATCACTAGAGAGGATTGTAGAGCATATTGCTAGTCCAGAAAAAGACCGAAATTAAAATTCTAAGTAAGGTTTCTACTAAATGTGTATCACTTTCACACTATCATAAAGTAGAAAAATCAAACCATTGTTTAGCTGGGGATCCTCTATATATCCTGGGTAATTTGCATGTAATCCTCTAAAGAGCCATAAGGGTAAGGTACTATTTTCATCTCTATCTTTCAGATAGGAAAATTTAATCACAGAGATATTGTTATTCCCCTAGAGTCACACAGCTAGTGAAACAATCCTGCAGAATAACTTTTAATTAGTAATCCTGCCAAACATAGGTCATACATTAAATGAAAATAGTTGATTGAAAAGCGATAAATATAAGATCCTATTCTTAGAAAACTAGTTTAGATATATCTATAAAATATATAAAAGGCTATAAATCAAGATCTGAACAGTGCTTCTCTCTGTTGATATGCATTTTGTTTTCTTATTTTTATTAATTATTATTTAAGCATGGAATGCACTTATAATATATTTATTTTTGAAAATAGATGATTGATGAATCTTCATTCACTGAATACTAAAACACAGCAAAATTATATAAAATAAACCAAGAAAAATGTACCTACAATATGAAGAGTTATATAATTATGGACACCATCTACTGCAACTTTTTCAGTATTTGAACATTTAGAAAAACAAATAAGCTCTTAGAAGCTTTGAATATGATAAACAAGCTTGATCTAAAATATGCGTGAGTTTGCTGCCTACAATGAGCTGAAATCTAGACATCCTCTAAAAATTGCCTCTTTAGCTAAAGAGGATATTTTGAGTTGCATTACAAACTATTTGGTGATAGCAAGGGATCTTTGGTTCAAAACTGGGCATAATGATTCCCATTGCAACCTGTCTTCATTTTATCACAGACCTTTGCAATAAAAAAAACAAAAACAAATTTTTGTTCAAGGAAAACGTAATAATTCATTAAAATATTTGATTTTGAGTGGGGTGTGGTTTCCTAAGGAATTTGAATGACACTGGGTAGTCTTTGAAGAATCATTGATGTTTAGGAATACTTTCATCTTCAGGGAGAAGAGAGTTGGTATTTTCAGAGTTAGGCTTCAGGAAGATCACTCTATCAATTGTATGTAGGAGGAGAAATTGGGGACAGGAATACCACACAGATGATCATGATAACAATTGATTAACAAGAAGGATAATCTGTGCTATGACTTCAAAGCAGATGAAAACAAATATAGGGCAGAAGAAAACTAGGAAGGATGCTCAGGGGTGCTGGGATGAAGGGAAAAGTAGGGAGGCACATCATAGCAGCAGGTCCCAGGAAAACGTAGGGAGGTACATCACAGCACCAGGTCCCAGGAAAACGTAGGGAGATACATCACAATGTGTCCGGAATTGGTGGGTTCTTGGTCTCACTGACTTCAAGAATGAAGCCACGGAACCTCGCGGTAAGTGTTACAGTTCTTAAAGGCGGCGTGTCGGGAGTTCGTTCCTTCTGATGTCCGGATGTGTTTGGAGTTTCTTCTTTCTGGTGGGTTCGTGGTCTCGCTGGCTCAGGAGTGAAGCTGCAGACCTTCGCAGTGAGTGTTACAGCTCTCAAGGCGGTGCGTCTGGAGTTGTTCGTTCCTCCCGTTGGGCTCGTGGTCTCGCTGGCTTCAGGAGTGAAGCTGCAGACCTTCGTGGTGATTGTTACAGCTCATAAAAGTAGAGTGGACCCAAAGAGTGAGCAGTAGCAAGATTTATTGCAAAGAGTGAAAGAACAAAGCTTCCACAGTGTGAAAGGTGACCCGAGCGGGTTGCTACTGCTGGCTCGGGCAGCCTGCTTTTATTCTCTTATCCGGCCCTACCCACATCCTGCTGATTGGTAGAGCCGAGTGGTCTGTTTTGACAGGGCACTGATTGGTGCGTTTACAATCCCTTAGCTAGACACAAAGGTTCTCCACGTCCCCACTAGATTAGCTAGATACAGATTGTCAACACAAAGATTCTCCAAGGCCCCACCAGAGTAGCTAGATACAGGGTGTCGATTGGTGCATCCACAAACCCTGAGCTAGACACAGGGTGCTGATTGGTGTGTTTAGAAACCTTGAGCTAGATACAGAGTGCCGATTGGTGTATTTACAATCCCTGAGCTAGACATAAAGGTTCTCCAAGTCCCCACCAGACTCAGGAGCCCAGCTGGCTTCACCCAGTGGATCCTGCACCGGGGCTGCAGGTGGAGCTGCCTGCCAGTCCCGTGCCGTGTGCTCGCACTCCTCAGCCCTTGGGTGGTCGATGGGACTGGGCGCCGTGGAGCAGGGGGTGGTGCTCGTCGGGGAGGCTCAGGCAGCACAGGAGCCCATGGAGGGGGTGGGAGGCTCAGGCATGGCGGGCTTTAGGTCCCCAGCGAGCCCTGCCCCACGGGAAGGCAGGTAAGGCCTGGTGAGAAATCGAGCGCAGTGCGGGTGGGCTGGCACTGCTGGGGGACCTAGTACACCCTCTGCAGCTGCTGGCCCGGGTGCTAAGCCCCTCATTGCCCAGGGCCAGCAGGGCCAGCCGGCTGCTCTGAGTGCAGGGCCAGCCAAGCCCACACCCACCCGGAACTCCAGCTGGCCCGGAAGTGCCGCGCGCAGCCCTGGTTCCCTCTCCCGCCTTTCCCTCCACACCTCCCTGAGGGAAAGGGCTCCGGCCTTGGCCAGCCCAGAAAGGGGCTCCCACAGTGCAGCTGTGGGCTGAAGGGCTCCTCAAGTGCCGCCAAAGTGGGAGCCCAGGCAGAGGAGGTGCCGAGAGCAAGCGAGGGCTGTGAGGACTGCCAGCACGCTGTCACCTCTCAACAGCAACAGAATTCCAGGAAAACGAAGGAAGGTACATCACAGCAGCAGGTCCCAGGGAAATGTAGGGAGGCACATCCCAGCACCAGGTCCCAGGGAAGGGTAGGGGGGCACATCCCAGCACCAGGTCCCAGGAAAAGGTAGGGGGGCACATCCCAGCACCAGGTCCCAGGGAAGGGTAGGGGGGCACATCCCAGCACCAGGTCCCAGGAAAAGGTAGGGGGGCACATCACAGCACCAGGTCCCAGGAAAACATCGGGAGGCACATCACCGCAACAGGTCCCAGGAAAAAATAGGGAGGCACATCACCGCAACAGGTCCCAGGAAAAAATAGGGAGGCACATCACCGCAACAGGTCCCAGGAAAAAATAGGGAGGCACATCACCGCAACAGGTCCCAGGAAAAAATAGGGAGGCACGTCACAGCAACAGGTCCCAGGAAAACATAGGGAGGCATATCCCAGCACGAGGTCCCAGCAGGCTGTTTTTGCATTTAAAGTTTTGATTTTAACTTTCTCAAAATCTGTGTCTATGGGTTAACGTTTTCTAGTGATGGAAGGAAATAAAATAACCTAAAGAGATGGTACTCAATTTTTATATAACTTTATATACTCTAACTCTTGGCATGCACCCTTATCTTTCTCAAGTGTTTTCCCTCTGTTCCCAGAACTCAGATCAAATAAGGGGCGTCTGTGCTAACCACTCACTTGACCTCATTTGTGTGACTTCAATATCTCAAAATTCTCCCTTAACATATTCTAGAATGGTTATATCAAATCTCTATCATAATTAGACTTATTTCAGTGGGTATTTGCTTTTTTTTTTCTTTTATTCAGTGTAGGTCAGGCTTATTGAATGACTAGTTTCCATTTAGTTAGAAAAGATTTTAGGAAAGACAACATTTAAGCCATGATTTGAAAATGGAAGAGTGTGTGTGTGTGTGTGCATGCGTGCACGTGTGTGGTGTGCTTTAAGAACCAAATACATAATTATGCAGAGTTGAACTAATTGAAGTATAGGTTTTACAAACCAAAGAGAAATAAATACAATGAATATTCATGTATTAATTAACAAAAATCCATTAAGAAATGTATTTGTCTTTAAATTTTAGATTTTTAAGTTGAAGTTCAAAGTAAATCATTGAAGCCAAGCCTACTGATCTAAAATTATCTGGTCATGTCAGCAAAATAAAATTATATTTACATAATTATGGGTGATACCTCGTTGATATAACTAAATAGGATTCAATAGCAGCATTTTTCAGTAATTGAAACAATCACAGTCCAAAAGAGGTTGAAAGACAACATGAATAAAAGAGTCAGTTTTCTATCATTAGAAAGATTTAAGCGACACCCAATTAATACTGTGGAATTACACACTTTTGTAGAACAGAATATATTTTGAGAAATAGATGAGAAAAAATTGATATTAATGACAGGGATCTGTGGGCAGTGAAAAGGATTGAAGTCAAATGACTTATAAAAGAAACACCACATGTTTCAACAGTTTATGTGTCCAAGGTGGGGGTGTGGAGAGTGGGTGGAGGCTATGGGAACTCATCAACACTCCAATATTGAGGGATGACAAAAGGGAAAATATACTGTCTGCTACTTATTTGTGGGATAGTAAGGAGGAAACAAAACCAGAGTCCACTGAGCCCCACGTGCTTTGCCTCATATCCATTTAGAAAGGCCAAGGTAAAAGTAAAACCAAATTTACTCCTAAGTCTCCTGACCACTCTAATTTTATTTTTTAACAAAGCCAGAATTCTCAATGGTTTTGTGCCTTTGTGGGCTTTTTTTTTCTCTTTCTTAAACTTCTGTCTGACCTGTGTCTTGGGTTTGCAGCCAAATTTGTCTGCCCATCATTATTGCTCACTTCTAGTGGCTTTACTGCAGTGGCTCACTACGGGCTTTCAGATCAGCATCACACCTGCTGCCATTTATTTAACCAATTCATACAGCCTTTCATATATGCCACCTACTATGCTAAACACTTTACAAATTTTAACCCATTTGACTGTCAAAGTAACTTTATGAGGGAGACAGGCAGTGGTGTCATCAATCACCCACACTTTAATGATGTGCAAAGCAAGGACTTGAAGCTTGCCTAATTTCCCATGGCTGGTAAACATGATTCAATGTTGTGTTCCCACTCCTGAGACTATGCTCTTCACCCAGATACTCTGTTTTCTCCCACATCAACATTCATCCCTTAGATGCCTTAAATTAAATAATTCCTCCTGAGCCCCAGAAGAAAAATGTTTTAAAAATGCATTCAAATTCAACTGGTCCAAGTGGTTCTTTTATTTTTTCCAAGAAAACTCAGTACCTTCAAATAATGTAGATTTTCTGTAGCAACATTTGCAAACCTCTGCTTACCAGTGAAAGCAAACTTTGCACTTCAAGACCTAAGTTCATGAAGAAATTAAAAACACATGAATTATGTGAGATTTAAATCTTTCAAATACATTATCACATTCCTACTTTAAAAGTCTATTTTAGGTCAAATGATATATATGTGTATATATATACACACATATATATGTATGCATGTGTGTATATAAATATCTCTCTCACACACACATACCACACACACATAATATTCTATATATATGTATGTGTGTAAATATATCTCACACACACACCACACGCACATATAATATTCTCTCTCTATATATGTGTATGTGTGTAAATATATCTCACACACACACACCACACATACAATATTCTCTCTCTCTCTATATGTGTGTGTGTGTGTGTGTGTATGTATATATGATGTCACAGAATATTGCCATGATTATTATTACTAGTGCTGCAATGCTCAGTATTATTTAAACAATCATGGTGGTCTGTACAGGTTGACAAATTGTACATTGACAATTGACATATTGTTTGTAGTTGTCTGATCTTTCCCGCAGCAGCTGCTGGGCTTTTAGATGGAGAGAAGCCTTTGCTGCCACATCAGACAATAGTTTTGTGACAGATATTTCATGTTTGATCGAAGGAGCACAGATGAAAATAACAGTCTCTCCATGCTTGTGAGACCACAGTTGAAAATGAGCAGTTGTCCCCCTTCCAGACAACTGCTATCAAACCCACAGAACCTTGAAATAATTTGCAGCCTGCTCTGCACTAAAATGAGGCCCACATAGTCTGTGAGGCTGGCGAGCTCTAGTCTACAGAAACACAGAGGAGTCCATTTTCCTTTTCTGAAAATTCAGCTGTTACAACCAATGATTGACAACTAATGATAAAAACTGCCTCAAAGATTTTGGTTATGTGTTATTTTCAAATATATGTGTGTGTGTGTGTGTGTGTGTGTGTATGTGTGTATGTTGTTATGCATAAGTTTTAAAAACAGATAATTATGACGAAAAGGAGTCATTAATAATCCTAGTAGAGATAGCCACTGTTAACATTATGGTGTTCGTCCTTCCCTGTACACACACACAAAAATGCCCTTTTAGTTACAAACATATGAGCTTAGTATATATAATTTTATAACTTCATTTTTCACTTAGTACTAACTCATGAAAATATCTTAGTGTCAAGTATACATTTCTTACCCAGAGCCGAAAAAAGTTTTTTTTTGTAAAGAGCAAGATAGCAAATATTTTAGGATTTGTTGCCTAGATAGTCTCTGTCACAACTGCTCAAGTTGGCCATTGTATGGGAAAAGCAGCCACAGACAATAGTTAAAAAAATGGTGTGGCTGCATTCCAACAAAACTTTATTGACACAAACAGAAAATGTGCCAGAATTGGCCTGTGTGTCATGATTACCCAAGTTGGTCTATATTGTTATTTTAATGGCTGCATAATCTTCCATACTATGGAGATGGTATGGTTTATTTTAGCTTTTTGCTGTGGTGAGATATTTCTTGTGCTTTTAGTCTTTTGTTATATCTACCTATCTATCTGTCTATCTATCTATCTATCTATCTATCTATCTATCATCTATCTATCATCTATCAATCATCTATCTATCTATCTAAACTTCTGGCCTGATAAGGATTCTACTGCAGTCATGTTGCTCAGTGCAGTGGCTAGTATCCCAGGAGGCTACCTTTCCTGCCCATTAAGAACTCTTCCAACCTGATTGGACTTACAGGCCTTTCCCTTCTCAGCAAAAGGGCCTTGGTGAGCTTTGGATTACCTCCATTAATTGTCTCAAATGTATACCACTTTATGAGAGAGATTGATTACAAGACATTCTTTAATTGGTGTGCTATTTTATTGTGGCCATATTTGCACCAATTTTGCAGATATTCTGCAAATTTTTCAGCATTTGAATGTGTTTTACATAGCTTAGAAGGTCAACGAAGTTTATTTCTCATATTTTCACATTTCCTGAATCTTAAATACAGGAGGGAGAGTCAAACATTTGTCACTCTACTCTTCCTGAAAGACCTGTCCATTTGGTTTTTCAGTCCATGTTTCTACGCTAATGTTATATAAGAGCGCATTATTCGAACTGTGCTTCAGGGTCTGCATTTCTGAGTTGAAAATGATAGGAAAAGATTATCATAAAGTGGCTCTATTTCTGCTTTTTTGTTTCTAACTCATATTATTCTTTTTGTTGAATAGGTTAATAGGATTGTTTGGGCCCAGACAGCCTTCCTTTTATTTACATTTCTGTTTGTTTTGCAATTTGTATTATCTATGCCAGGAAATTCTGGGTTTGAAAATGAGAGTCTTTTGTGATATTGAGTTTATGGTTAGTGTTTTTTTTTTGTTGTTTCTTGAGTCATGGTTTGTGTATTCTACAGAGATGCAGAGTTTGCTTAACGGACCCCAACCCCCACCCCCATGCCCCAATAAAGCATAATTGGATAGAGGCTGCTACCAAAAACAAAAACAAAAACAAACCAAAATAAAACAAAACAAAAGAATGAAAAAGAAAACTAAACAATCTAGCCTAAGAGAGAGCAGGTCTTTTAGCAAACTTTGTCAATGTACATGGATTGCTGTGGTGATAGATGTCAGGAAGTGGGAATGATGGAGGAAAAACGGGGAGATAAAATGGTATTTATTTCTTCACTTACATGGTGTGGATTAAGAGACATTATCTCAAGATAACAGAAGAATACACACAGGCTTATATATGTTATTTAAAATGATAAAGATAAAAAAGAAATGCCTATCTACAAAACTCACATGAGGAAAGAAAATATGATCTAAATTCCTCAAATTAAAAGGGGCTAGTCAGTTGATAATATTCGAGCTAAAATTTAAAAAGTTGAGGTGTTAGTTGATCATTTATAATTACAGCAGTAATTAATGTAATAATCAAGACAAGATGGAATGGTGCTGAGTATTGAAACTTAAATTGTAAAACAAAGGTATTAGTATCTTTCAATTTTTGTGTTGTGTTAGTGTTTACCATTTGAGTATTTTAACATGAATTTGAATTTCATTTTATTAATGATAAATCCATTTATCATATCAAATATTTATTATTATTGTTCATTCTTTTCAATCCTTTACCTATGCAGAAGCAAATAAAATGGTAAAACTATATGTAGATAAAATTATATATAGATATATAGATATATATGTATATGTTATATTTATATATAAATACATGAAATCTATCTATATATAATTTTATAAATATATATCTATAAATATGTATAAAATTTATATATAAATATATATAAAATATAAATATATATATAAATTTTAATATAAATATATATAAAATCTATCTATACATAATTTTATCTATATAGATATATAGATATGTATGTGTATGTTATATAGATATAGAGATATAGCTATAGATATATATTATATATATAATATATATCTATAGCTATATCTCTATATCTATATAACATATATGTTATACATTATCTATCTCTATATCTATATAACATATATGTTATACATTATATATCTCTATATCTATATAACATATGTTATATATTATATATCTATATATCTATATAACATGTTATATATTATATATCTATATATCTATATAACATGTTATATATTATATATCTATATAACATATATGTTATATATTATATATCTATATAACACATATGTTATATATTATATATCTATATAACACATATGTTATATATTATATATCTATATAACACATATGTTATATATTATATATCTATATAACATATATGTTATATATTATATATCTATATAACACATATGTTATATATTATATATCTATATATCTGTATAACATGTTATATATTATATATCTATATATCATATAACATTGTTATACATTATATATCTATGTAACATATGTTATATATTATATATCTATATATTATATATATATGGTGTGTGTGTAATAGAAGTGACATATATTATGTATATATATAAACATTGCATTATTAAATTTTAGAAACAAACACAAATCCTAAACATTACATATCATATACAGGAAAAATCTATTTGATTTTTTTAATGAATATGTGATTTCCTGAAATATGAAATATTGGATGGATAAATATAATGAGAAAAGCACAGGTGAGAGGCAAAAATGTGACTAGTAAGTCACATTTCAGAGAAAATTTCAGACTGGCCTCTAGTTTATTTACATTTTACTCTATCAAATTTTAGAGCTCAAAGTAGACTACAAAAATATAGAAAAGCAGTATATAGCTATTTTAGAAAAGTATATGAAATAATGAATGGTATTTAATTTTACTTTTAAATGATTGCAAACATTTCACCTCATTAATTATAATTTACTGGTATTTAACTTTTTCTCTCTATTTCATTACTTTATAAACTGATTGAAAGGAGGAAAAATAGCATATTTGAAAGTCAGGGTCAATGTATTGAACCCATCCTCAAATATAATTGTTTTTCACATCTCAACTTGGAAAGGTATCAGCATCACAGAAAATTGCAATGACTTTATCATTAATTGGTCTCAGGTTAACTGCTTTAGGAAGAAGAGAAGAGAGATATTAAGGATTTATAAGCAGCAAAAGCTAGATAATCATTTGAATGCTAGAGGCATCACATTTGCAAAATATTTTCGGATATGTCTGCTCCCAAAGTCTCAGGTGTGACTTAATAGAAACTATTAAGTTTAGGGTTTTGCAATAGAGGGCCAATCAGCAATATCCAAAAGCCATGCTAAGTTGCAGTAGAGCTATTGCAAGGAGGTTACATACCAACCTGATATAAGCCATTGTTCCTGCAACTTGTGAGGTCGTGTTGTTCAATGACATTTTAGATGCCAAAGTATGCAAAAGAACACAAAATTTTATTTTGGTTTCTTGTATATCACAAAGGCAACACATATTAAAATTCCTTTAGAAATAGTCCTTTGATTTGGTAATTCTACTTAAGATAGTTTATCTTCTGCATATAATTAGAAAATTAAGGAATGGAAGACAATATTAAAAAATTGAACCTAATTATATATACCCAAACATCTTGGATTGGATTCACAAATTATGGCACATTCATACAATGAATAACATGTAGACATTAAGAAGATGTTAACATGGACATATGGTAATAATTCATGGTTAAATTTAAGTGAAATGTGGCTTGCAAAATGATATAATCCAATGTATACATAAAAATAGATGTACATACTATTATTCTGGCTTATGTATGCCTTCAAAATATTCTATGCTGAATCAGTGATAATAATTTCATTAATATATTTTTAAAAGTTTAGGATGTTCCAGGATTATTATTTTATATTAAAATATAAAACAGATAATTCTGATTGTATTATTTAAACATAATACTTTGCACATTTCTCAGAAACTATAAAATCCACCATTTTACTTTAAATTTAAGGTATCATATCAAAAAGTCATCTTGCCAACTTTTAATAACATAACAAAGCAATGATTTTAAGAGCTCTGCAGTAACACATGGATATGCAATGAAAATTTTAAAACATGCGTTGACTTTTAGGACTATGCCTGTTGAATGTTAAACACCTGAAATTGCTAGTGCTCAAAGCACTTCATTCAGCAAAATGTATGTAAACTTTGGAACGATTTTAAAGGCACAAGTCTTAATAAATGAAGGGCAAGGTTGAGAAGAAAGTTAATCACAAAATTGTTTTTGTATAATCAACTTTTTATCTACTACCTGTATCAAAACTGAGATTAGTATTTTAACATTTTGAGAATTTAAATTAAATTCAAGCACACCTCTTAACATGTTCCTAAGAGTCTCAAAACAGTTTGCAATTTAATTTTTATAAATTAAAAATTACAGCATATAGGATTTGTGTTTATAACATAAATATATAAGAAATTTGAAAAATTGATTTCTGTATATCAACAAAGAAAACTAGATAATTGATGTTTTGGTGTTGAATTAACTAGTTTTGGGCTTAGAAAAAAATAATTAAACCGTAATCTTGAATAATTAAGATTTATGTGTAGTTTTTCAACCTCAGCTTATATAGTCCAACATTCTCAGAGATTAATGTGCATTAAAATGTTTCTTTTTCTCATACATACACATGACATGATCTTCTATGATGAATTAATCTACAATGAATGAATGGAAAGATTGGCTAATTTAGACTCTGCATAATTCTTGTTATATTATAAAGGGAACTTAAATGATCCTGTTTTAACAACATTAAATATACCATAATGTTTTAAGAAGTTTTGGAGTCAGAAAGGCATTCACTTCAACCTTGGACTAACTGTGTGATCCTGAAAAAGATAATCAATTACTCGAAGCTTAAATTTACTTATATGTAAAATGGACATAATAATACCAATTTCACATGGTTTAAGAGTAAATGAGATAATGTAGGGAAAACACTGAGCATAATGACTGATCACATACTAATAGCTTAGTACATGCTAGTTATTATATTAACTCAATTATTAGCTATTGGGGCATTAGTACACATAGCTGATAGCCATTGTCATAAATCAGAGACAAGAGCAATTCCCCTCTTGCTTTCTGTTTGACTTCTATTCATCCTATGTCTCAAGTATTTTTTTCAGGTTTGCCAGCTGACTATTTTTTTCCATTTATTCTCAGTTGTTTCATGGATAAAAGAAGTTTCATTGAAGTGGTCTAGATGGAGGACCACTTGCCACTAAACCCAATACCTCTTCTTTCTGGATTCAGGAACTTGGCATTCACTTCTCTTTATAAGATAAGATATTTGCAAACTATACATGTGATAAAGGCTTAATATCCAAACAAAATCAGGAATTCAAACAATTCAATAGCAAGAAGTCAAATAACCTGATTTTAAAAATGGGCAAAAGACCTAAACAGATATTTTTCAAAAGACATACAAATGGCCAACCTGTATATGAAAAAGTGCTCAACATCAGTAATAATTAGGGAAATGCAGAACAAAATCCCAATAAGATATCACTTCATTTCTGTTAGAATGGCCATTATCCAAAAGACAAAAAGTAACTTGTATTGGTAGAGAAAAAGGAACCCTTGCACACTCTTGGTGGGAATGTAAATTAATACAGCCATTATGAAAAACAGTATGGAGGTTTCTCATAAAGTTAAAAATAAAATGATCATATAATCCAGCAATCCCACTACTGGGTTTACATCCAAAGGAAATGAAGTCGGTATATCGATGAGATTCCTGCACTCCCGTGTTCACTGAAGCACTAGTCACAATAGCCAAGATATGAAATCAATCTAAGCGTCTGTCGACAGATAAATGAGTAAAGATTACGTGATATATATAAACAATGGGATACTATTCAGCCATAAAAAGAAGGAAATCATATCGTTTGTGACAACATGAATGAATCTGGAGAACATTATATTACATGAACTAAACAAGGCATAGAAAGATAAATACCTGAAGACCTCACTTATATGTGAAATCCAAAAAAGTTGATCTCATAGAAGTAGGGAATTGAATGGTGGTTACTCATTCAACAATTTTTTATTGAATGTATACCATGTGATCAGAGTTAGAAAGTGTTGAGGACAGAGTAGTGTGCCCTTTGGGACATTAACTGTGTTTGATAAAGTCTGAGCCAGCAATCAAACCCTGTTAGAGATTCACCACTTAAAGTAATCACGCTTGTTCTAATTTACTACTTTTCCTCTTCCCTATCAAAAGAAGTGTATGGAAGCCTTTATTTTGTTGGATATATAAATTATAAATGTCTTCTCTGCTAAAATCCGCTGGCTTTGGTCAAGTCTACTTTTAAGTACATATTGATTAACCTGTGACAATCAATTTTATTCTGGAAAACAAGAAAGGACACCTTTGTTTGTTTGTTTGCTTTGAGATGGAGTTTTGCTCTTGTTGCCCAGGCTGGAGTGCAATGGTGCGATCTCGGCTCACTGCAACCTCTGCCTCCGAGACACCGGGTTTTAAGCAGATGACTAAAAATTTCAGTTTTATATTTGAGGAAGATTTTTCTGGGAACATTATAGAAGGGGTGAGCACATGGCATTGTGCTCATCCAGGAAAAGCAAAAAATTGTCAGGGCCTGAGCAACGGTGGGGTCTAATATATATGTTAGTAGATAAATCTTTTTATTTTAACATTAAACAGTTTAGTCATTCCTGTTTCTAGCAGCCTCCACCTACTTTGCTAAGTCGTATTCCTCTTTCACTCTCCCACCCATGCCATGCAAAACGGCTTTCTATATTAGGCTATATTAATATAGACTAGGCTATATTAAGACAGACTGCTTTATCCTGACATTGTCTTCACACAAAGTAGCCCTGTCTCCTCGCTTCCCTAATATCTCACTGATAGAAGTTCCCGCAACCTCAGTCCACAGTCTCAGGAAGGGGCATGTGCATGTGTGGATGTTTCACTCAAAAGCACTGTAGAAGACACATAAAGGTAGTTTGATACATCAAGTAGCTTCTTCTACTATAACCAGCACAAATACCTCTGCTGTTGAAATAATTCCCATGGGATATTATAAATCAGTAAGATTGACCAAGTATTTATTGAAATTACCTCCTCATACACAAAGAGGCTGTGTGGTTTACTTTTTTATTTAATTCTCAGAACAACACCGCTAAGCATATTTTTACTTGCAATCTTGTGATGTTTTTCATTATAGTCCATGCCTTTGAGGAACTCTTGAATCCCAGTATTAATGCTTTGGAGAGCCATTTGCAAGGAAAACAGCATCTAAATTGTCATGTTCAGTGATTAAAAATAAGTGTATATTTGAAAGAACAAAGCTGTTTAATTTTTAAAATAAAAGTAGATCTATTTACTATTTCTTGAAATGAATAAAAAGGCCTAGAAATGATGTCATGGATGCCACACTGAAGCAAGACTGCATGGTGTTGTGACTCAATTATTTCTGTATAAGATGCATATTTTATCACTTTAAATTTAAACTCAGTTAGAAATATTTTTGATGGAAATTTTACTGCCCTGATGTGAGTTTGCAGTGATGACTAGAAGAGTATGTCTTTATTTCTATCTATTCCTCTATTGCTTTTCTGATGCATGGAAAATGAGCCAATTTCTGCTTATCTCTCTTTTTCTACCTAGATGACATAGAAACTAAGAAACTATGTCTAAAATAGTTTTTAAATGATTTCACCTTTTCTCATTCCTGGTGAGTCTTCTATGACTTTAATATTTTCGAGTGTTGCTAGGCAATATCTTAAATTTTCTTTACTTCTTGCAATTTCTTAACTTCTCTGTTACTGGTAAGTTATGAGTGGAGGTCAGAGACATACAATATGTGATATCTGTGCTGTGTTGGAAATCTCTCTACAGCCCACTAATAACTAAATTTAATATAAAGAGAATAGGATACTATTCATTTGCAGCTCTATTAGCAAAATTCTGCCTAATAATTCAAACAGAGAGAGAAATATAATTACATGAGTAGATTGCCAGCTGCCTCCAGCATTGCTCTGGTGTCTCATGGGACAGAATAAAAGCGACTGCAATTATAGTTCAACTCTCAGAGGAATATTAATGTGATAGTTTTAGCAATAGCTTTCTTATTTTTTATCAAGTTGTGTTAATAAAAAGGATGGCTCTGGTAATTTGTGCAGTATTACTTTTTGTTAGTAGTAATTACTACTTAATATAGTCTCTGTGACATAATGACATAAAGAAATTCTTCCCAGGACATGCACCATCCAAATGGAAAACCTCATGAAAAGCCATTCTTATTTATTAAATATCTTATAATATTTTATGTTGGTAGTGCCTGCTTAAATTGTTTTTAGCAATAATTTGTTTTATCAACTATGGTGTTGTTATATCTTTCAAATTCAATTATGTCATTTTATAAACTCAAAATTACAAATTCCTGACACAGTTATGATATTTTGAAGCATCAAATTATCTATTTTTTATAAAACTGTTTAAGTATTTAAGGTTTAACAGAAAAGCAACCTGAAAAATTCCATAAAGCATCTAATTTTGAAGTACATTGAATATGTGTAAAATGTATTTTTCTATGATAGGTTTATATGGGTGCTATTAACTCTAGATAAACTAGAAAGTCCCAGCAACTTTAAAAGAGATATAGCATGGATTCATATCCCGTTAATCTAAAAAAAAAGGAAAAGAAAAAAAGTGCATCTATCTAGAGTCATTTAAAGTGCTTTTCCATTTACCACAACTGTAAAAAAATATTCCATTTACCACAACTGATAAATGGAAAAACACCTTAATGACTTACATCTTCCTTTTACTTAGGATGTATTGCAATTTTTAACTATGAAGAAACAGAAAGCACAGAGTAACATATATTAAACAATACAAGTTGCTATCTTAATCAAATGGATGAAGCTAATAGATAAGCACTAAATATAATTGATAAGCACTAAATGAACATATGAGCAGGCATATTAAATATATTAAATATATGCCTCAGATCCTTTTCCAAGAAGTAGTAATTAATCAATACATGAAGATATGCTTGCATGTTATATTATATACACATGATTTATAGCAGCTGTAGCTATTTTTTGAGGGTGTCCTATGTGCTGGGTGCATTAAATGTAATGTATACTTGTTATAAGTTTTTCTTCACTACATATGCTATTTATTATAAACTCTATATTACAAATAAAGAATTGAGCCACATATAAAGCAATTAGCTCTAAATTACCCATCTAGTCTTTGGTAGAACTCAGTCTCAATCCTAGATTCTAATGCTAAAGTCTCTTAACTCTTAGTTATTTTGTCCTCTTCTTTGAGGACTCTGACCAAAGTTTAAAATATTTCTAATTTTCCATCTAGATAGTAGCATTAAAGATTAGTACAAATCTTATAGCTATGATGACAGTTCTAATGAAAGAAAATGGTGAGTTATCACTTCTGCAAATTAGATATAAAATAACCTATGTTTCCTAGAAGTCATTGCTTTTAGGTACCCTCTTGAACCGTTGGCTTCAAATAAACTTTTAAAAATCATCACTGGCCAGGTGCAGTGGCTCATGCCTGTAATTTCAGCACTTTGGGAGGCCGAGGCAGGTAGATCACGAGGTGAAGAGATCGAGACTATCCTGGCCAACATGGTGAAAACTTGTATCTACTAAAAATACAAAAAATAGCTGGGTGTGGTGGCGTGTGCCTGTAGTCCCAGTTACTCGGGAGGCTGAGGCAGGAGAATCGTTTAAACCTGTGAGGCGGAGGTTGTGGTGAGCCGAGATTGTGCCACTGCACTCCAGCCTGGCAAAGAATGAGACCTCTTCTCAAAAAGAAAAAAAAAAAAAGATCATTACCTTACATCAAGTCCTCACACTCAGTGACAACGTGTTGTTAGATTTCCATATATCTGTCAACATGTTTTCTTGAAAGGCTGAAAGTGTTTCTTTTCAATAACTTATGATGGATAAACTCCTTGAGATTTCTTGCCCTCTTCTTAGATTCTCAGTGTGTCTTACAATAGAGAATGCAACAGTTTTACTTAGGCTTTCATTTTTCCTTCATTCTATTTTGGACCTAGATGACTAAAATAAACAAGCGTTCTGCTACCATACAAAAGCAAAACAATTTCCCAGTTCTTAGAATTGATGATGAGTTTTGAAGAGTCTATTATTTAGTTCAGAAATCTTCCGGGAATTATTTTAAAGTTGAATTAATTATCCTTTACCACTTACAATATGGAAATAATGAAAACGTAAATAAGACTGATTGTGATATCTGTGTGTTTGTATATATACGTGTATGTATATATACACACATATATGCATATATATGTGTATATATGCATATATGTGTGTGTGTGTGTGTGTGTGTATATATATATAGAGAGAGAGAGACTGTAGGAAGAACTACCTAGTATTTCTCTTCCTTCTTACTAAAGCTGGTCTTTATTGTTGCAAGGGACCATGTAGAGTGTCATATTAAAATGTAATTGCTATTCCTATATTTGTGCTCGTAGTTTATACTTCGGTCAGAAAGGAACCTCCCTGTGTCTCATTAAATATAGAACATTTTTATACATTATGTAAACCTTCTTGTATATTGTTTTGTATTGTGTTTTATATAAACAATTTTATACATCATCTTCTATATATCTTAAAAATTATCTTAAGTGTTTCTCGTAGAGCTTGATCAATAGTAAATATTTGTCACTAGGAGGTTAGAATTACAATTAGTAGTAAGAAAAAATAATTTAAGCTATCAGCAAAATTCAATTTTGTATTGGAGAATAAATGCAGAAAATAGCATTGCTTTTATTCAAGTTATTTTTCCTCTATAATGATAGCAGCAGGATATTTTCTGAAGAATGCAAGATTAGTTAATTGCAAATGTCATGAGGTTAAATTAGGGACAATATTGGCAAACTGCATTGCTAGTTCATGATTTTGGTTTATCATCTATCACAATGGTTTTCATCTCTGGCAGGGCATAAAAATTGTCTCTAGAATTTTAGACATCTGTTCATGGGTTCCACCATTTAAAAGAGAGAGTGATTTAGTAAGTCTGATGTGAGACTCAGAAATTGATTTTAAAAGTTCCTTTAACACCTGTAATCCCAGCACTTTGGGAGGCCGAGGTGGGCAGATCATGAGGTCAGGAGATCGAGACCATCCTGGCTAACATGGTGAAAACCCCATCTCTACTAAAAATATAAAAAATTAGCCGGGTGTGGTGGCGGGTACCTGTAGTGCCAGCTACTTGGGAGGCTGAGGCACGAGAATGGCGTGAACCCGGGAGGCGGAGCTTGCAGTGAGCCGAGATCGCGCCACTGCACTCCAGCCTGGGCGACAGAGCGAGACTTCATCTCAAAAAAAGCCAAAAAAAAAAAAAACAAAACCAAAAAAGTCCCTTTAGTGGTTGTCAAGTGAAGTAATTTTTAGAACTACTTGTCTGCCTTTATTAGAATGTATTTGTTTGATAATAGATTGAGACATAAGATTTGGGGATACTATTCCTACTGACTGATTAATCCATTCGTCTCTTAATCTTGGATAAGTGAGAGGCAGAATTTACTCTCTCTTTACTCTCTCTCTCTCTTCTCTCTCTCTTTTAGTTTCTTACACATCACATGCTCATCCATCATGCTTACTTCGAAAGGGTGCTGTTTATGATTTGAAATTTACACCATATAAATTTTCTTTGGAAACAATGCAAGATTTAAAAACAAAACAAAAATTATCTTTGTAGGTGAATAAGTCTTTGACCATGTGATCTTGTGTCAGTCCTAAAGCAGCATTGTAACAAAGGTGGATCTTTTGGAGAACCTCAAATTGATGAATTAAGAGCATGAAGACCCATAATGTGGAAAACTTCTCTCATTACATCATTATTAATTGATTTTAAAGCTCTACTCTCTTGGCTCTTAATAAAAGAGTGAAAATCTGAGAATCCCTGATATTACTGCCATAGGGACAGCATAGAGAGCCTCCTGGGAAGACTGTATTCAGGCTTGGTAGGAGAAGAACCCCATGGTATAAAATAGACCAAAGACCAACCCAGACTTAATTAATCCCTGGGTCCAAAGGCATAGAAATAAAGAAGAAAACATTGGCTAGCTCAGGCATGAGGAAGATGCCTAAAGATCAACTTTCTAAAGTCTGCATGTACTTCTGTCTTTTCTCTAACTCTCTCTTTATAGATAATGCCTCTAAATTGGAACAAGTAGCCTCATTAGAGGCACAATAGAGGGTAGTGACTATAAAATAATTAGGATGGTTTCTGTAAATCAAAACAATAATCAGTCTCATTAAATTTTAGTTAACTTTTTATAGACCTAAATAAATAAAATAGGCAATTATTTTTACTATGATATAAAATTCATAAAGGAGGACAATTCTTTTAAATAGTAAAATATGAGAAGGGCCTCCTACAGACCCCTTGTGGCTTCTAAAATGCTGGAAGAAACTTCCATATAGATGCAAAAGGCAAAACGAAAACAAAAACAGCCATCACCACCACAACATCAACAACAACAAAAAACCAATAACAACAAAAACAAAAAGAAACAGACAAGAAAACAGTAAGAAGATTTACTAATGCCATCATACTGGAGGAATCTCCATTCATTACCCCAGGGAGCCATGATGAGAGTCAAGCTTTAGGGAATCCGCTCTCCTGTGCTGAGCCTAGATCTCGCTTTCTGAAACAGAAACAAAATGAGGGGCACAGAATCTTAGCCTTTGTCACTATGCATCTTAACTCAGAACGAGAAAAGCGGACAAGAATTCCTTTACCAAAGTAATGCTTATTCTCACCTTGGGCATCGTTCTACATTCATGTGAGAAAAGCAATATCTAGGACACAGGTAAGAAGGAGGTGTGGCTGGTGGTGGTCCAGCTCACTCTGGGGAGTGCAATTCCTGAGGCAAAGCGCTTACTTACAGCAGGCAAAATTCCTAATTTAAAAATGATGATGCTGTTATTTTGACAAGAGACAAAATCCAATTATACTTTGTTTACTTGTCCCAAATAAATATATGCATTTTATATAAATTAACCATGCCACCAAATGGAGTAAGTGTTATAAGGAAAAAGAATGTTGTTTTCTGAGTTTAGTTCATAAATTTAAAAAATTGTCTTCAGGAACAACATACCATAGATAAAATTAAAAGGCATACTAAAAACCCAAGAAAAATGCTGTAATATATCTTATTACAAAGAAAGTAATGATACTGTTGCTGAATAAATAGGCCAAAAAAATTAAACGTGCTATCTCCCACCTTCAAAAAAGAAATACAAATTACTTACATAAAAACCATTTAATGCCATTGGTACTTTAGAAATGCAAATTGAAATAATGATATACTATTTTGTTTTCTTATAAGAGAGGAAATATTAACTTGTTAAAATATATTTAGTATTGGGGAAAATATTGGGGAATAATTTCTCAAATATTTCTACTGTATCTACAAGTTGTCATGTATTTTCAGGTTGAAATTTTTCAAAAAGTTTAACAGCTTAAGAAATATTTGCATTATTTAATCTAATATATCTGTCAGAGCACAATAGTATACAAAATAATTAAGAATTTATACGAAGAATTAACTACCCAGATATTTGCTGTAGAATTTGTAAAACAATAAGAGCATTGGAAACAAATATATTCAACAGGTTATATTATCAAATCAAATGATTGTCATGGCCTGAATTGTGCCCCCTCAAGATTCATGTGTTCAATTACTAATTCCTTGCACCTCAGAATGTTCAAATATCTCAGTATTTGGAGATTAAGTCTTTAAAGAAGCAATTAAATTAAAATGACAATTAGAATGGGCCCTCATCTCATATGATTGGTGTCCTTTTAGGAGGAAATTTAAGCACAACAAATAGAGAAGAAAGACAATGTGAAAGTCAATGTGAAAGGGAAGAGATGGCCACCTAGAAGCCTGGGAGAGGCCTGCATTAGATCCTTTTCTCAGTCTTCAGAAAGTACCAACCCTGCTGACCCCTTCATTTTGGACTGCTAAACCTCCAGAACTATGAGAAAACACATTTCTGTTGTTTAAGCCACTGAATCTGCAGTACTTCTTGTGGCAGCCCTAGCAAACTAATGCAATGATGGTCATGTCATACAATCAAATATAGCAATTTTCCAATATCTTCCTTGGGAGAGGAATCTGCCTGGACTTGCTAATGTGGGCATAAACGTGGTGACAAACGTAAGAGCTCCTAAAACTATCTACATCTTTAAGTAATGTATGCTTTTAATTTAAGGGGAAAATATATCTTTGTAAGAAATTATTATAAATAGCAGAAAGTTTCCTGATCAAAAAAGGAATCTTAAAAATAGGGTAAAACAATTACTAAGACAAAAACCTACTATATTCAATATAATATAAGAGGGTACTGTAGGTGTGTTCTTAAAGTAATATGTAAAATAAAAGAAATTATGTTTGCTTTAAATTAAATACTTAAAAAGATTGACCATATCTGCATTTCCAGAAAGCTCATTAAATTTATAACAAGTGCAGTAATATAAGCACCACGGCTAGAAATGCTAGTATTATTGCTAATATGTAAAGTTGGCAGTACCCTTGAAATGAGATTATTTTGATTCACCTGGAGTCATTTTTATAAATTTTTCATGATAGTTACATAAATGTAATTTGCATTATATTTAAATGTTGCTTTAATGTAACACATGAGTTAAATACAAAAAACCATATATACTGTTTAGATTTTTTCAGTTCTAGAATATAGATGGTAATAAAATATAAATCCTATGTACATTACCCATTGCAACTGAGCTCAATTCTTTTCCACTGTCATTTCGAGTTCCCTGTTGCCATAGTTGCTGCAAAGAAGATACATTTTTCTAAAAGATTTATAAATAATGATTGCAATGTTTTTAGCTCTTTGTAGTGAAATACAATATCCAATACCTCTGAGAAGAACATAAATCTAAGCAGCAGGGAGCCATTCAAGTCACACTTGAGTCTTATTACAAGTAGAGCAAGAAAAGTCTCTCACTGGTATCCATTAATGTGCATTCTCCTGCCCACTCAAAAGATAAATTCCATGTAGTTAGCTTCTGAAGACGTATGTAAGACTGTCTTTAAACTATATATCTGCTTTTGTTACTCCAAGATCTGGTCAAACACAAAACGGTTGCAATTTATTGACCTTTCTAAATACTAACTCAAAATATTTAACCTATATGAATATATTCTGCCAAATGCATGCATTCTTATTATATCTAAATATTAGGTAAATTCTAATTTTTGTTTAGCAGGGAAATAAAGATATCTATATTTGATAACTGATATTAATTATGGCTCTTCACATAACTGAAAAATCAATGTTACAGAGTCATTTTCCTCCTGATTTTCCAAAAAAAGTCACTACTGATCAAATAGTTGAATATATTATTCCAAATATACTGCGTGCCATCTGAAGTAGAAAATATACTTTAATAAAAATCCGAAAAACAAAAACAGAGAATAATGATAAAATAATACGTAAGGGTCTACAATCCAGAGATAAGGAAAACATGTTTTTGATGTACACACATGCATATATGCATACACATGCATCTGTGTGGTATACATATATGTTTTTGGCACACACACATTACATGGCTGGTCTAGACCACGGTGCAGTAAGGAAACCTTATTTCAATGACTTAAAACAACAAGTTTATTTGTTATTCATGTATACATTCAACACTGTTTAATAGAAGTGTTTGCTCCCTTTTGTCATTCAGGGACCATAGGCTGATAAAATTTTACGTCTACGACATCATGGTCTCATTATGAGGGTCCAGGGCTTACCATGGCAGGGAAGGGAGAATTAGTGTCCCACACCAGCAATTATATTCTTTGGACATACTTAATTTAGTCACATGACCTTGTCTAATTGCAAGAGATTGAAAATTATATTCCTCTCATGAGCCTGAAAAGAGAATAAGTGGCTGTGAATCAGCACCAAAAGGACAATCACAATGTTCTTTCACAAAAATATTTATGTTCTTTTTTCTCCTTATATTCTTTCTTCTTGTCTGTCTGTCAAAAATGCATATGAGCTTAGACTTTAGCTTATTTGTGTGCTGATCAAGAGAATGTCAATAATAATACTGGATATTTTTGTCTTAAAAAGTAGATATCTGTATTATTTTAGTGGTTCCCTGATTTTCCATTATAGGGATTTCTGGAAAAACTGTCCACTTTGTTCATGTACCACCTTCCCTGGGTTTCTCTTAATGGGTTGAGCCCTGTCTTGGTAACTGCTTGAAACACACTGTGTCTAATGAATCACAGAGTTTAAGTTCTTCTTTCTGTCTTATGTATGTTTTTATTGGCATAAACTAAGTTCTCAACAAATGTTCTTAATACTTTTGGTTATAGTCAGAACTTTCTTCATTTGGGTTTTATTTGCACTGTACCTTGTGAAAAGTCCTCAGTTTCTTATTTAATGACACTTGTTTTCTTCCTGATTATACATTTTCATTCTACTTTCCAAATATGTCAAATGTTTTCTGTACATTTCCAAGAGAATTTGACAAGGGAAGCTATCAAGTATACAAGCTCAATGTACTGATTTTATGTCAAAATGAAAAATTTCCTCTTGACACAATATGGTATATTTTTAAAGCAATGTAAACTTAAAGTCATGCGATCTGAATTAGGTTTCTAATTCTGCTATTAACAAGTGATGTGTTTTAGAGAAGTAATCGAATGGAATATAATTTTTATTTTGTCATTCAAAATAAAAAGATAACAACAGGTTTATCTAAGATCTATCAAAATAGAAAAATACAGACCATGGTGCTAAAATATAATGGTCATTAATACAAAGCTTTTAAAAAATTTTTCTTTTCTCAAACAATTTTATCTCATTAAGATTTTCAGTTTTCTCTTACTTGAAGAAACTCTGCTAAATATTTGTATGTGAATGCTGTTATATTACTTTCAAGCTTTTGAACTTTACTGGCAATTTTTATTTCTAGTGATATCAACTTAAATAAGATAGACCTATGTACATGCAAACGAAATTATAATTTCATGGCTTCTTAAGTTTTGAAATGTGCTTTTGAATTAAAAATTTGTAAAAATACACATGGCAGAATTTGAGAAATAAGTAGTTTAAATTAATACTAAGATCTTTGTTGATTTCTCACTTTTCAATAGTTTTAATACTTTATTTGACAAAACTTTCTTCCATTTTCTTCTTACAAAACTTCGCTTTTTATAAGAAATTAGTTTCAATTCTATTACAATTTTTATTAACCCCCAAGATGCATACCAGACAGGCATAATAAATCTTTATTTTCATTAACACAGCTATAGTTTATTTCCATCTCTCATCTGTATAATAAAATCTCAAACAGTTTTTCTAGTATTAAGAAAATCTATGGCAGCTACTAAATATATGCACTGAGAACATAATATTGAATAAAGCCTCACTCTTACCTTATTCAATAGGACAGAATATGGAGGTTATCTGTAGGCGTGAGAGCAGGAAAGCCCAGCAGTAATGTCCTCCTCTGGGACGCTTGTGTATATTGAGATTGGAAGATGCTTGAACTGGAAGATCACAGGGCACTAAGGAGGCATGAACAACATATCAGGGAGCTGATGCAACTCGGAAAAGCACAAATTCTAAGAACTCTAAAATAATCATGTATGGCTGGAAAATTTTTTAAAAATCATGAAACTAGGAAACACAAGAGGAAAAGGAAGCTAGAATTATGGGTACGGCTCTGTTGTGAAGGAATTTAGAGGCTAATCCTAGAGGTTGGACTTAACTTTTTAAAATTTTCATTATCACAGATACTGAGTAATAGTATATATTTATGGGGTACATGTGATATTTTGATACAAGCACAGAATACCTCAAATTAAGGTAATTGGGATATCCATCATCTCAAGCATATATCATTTCTTAGTGTTCAAAACATTTCATTTTTTCTTTTAGTTATTTTGATATATACAATAAATTTCATGTTAACTGTAGTTGGCCTATTATGCTACCAAACATTAGGTCTTATTCCTTTTGTCTAACTATATTTTCGTATCCATTAACTATCTCCTCTTTATGTTTCCCTCCATATACCCTTCCCAGCCTCTGGTAACCATCATTCTACTCTCACTCTCCATGAGTTTATTTATTTATTTTTACCTCCCACATATTAGTGAGAACATGAGACATATGTCAAATAGAACTTCCACTTTGAAGGCAATGAGACAGCACTGAATTCAAGCACCCAAACAAAACTATTAGCTTCATATTTAATCTCTCTTGAATTAATATCATATAGTGACTGGGAAAGTTTCACCTAATAGTAGGGTTTACATTAGTGTGGACTGGGCTTTTTATTTCATCTAGTTTGTTTCATGAGTCACACAGTTTAAAATTCTCCTTCAATTTTATATGTTTTATTGATTTTTATCCTGTATAAAATATTTGGTTGCTTATAAAGTATTAAAAACTAAAAAAAAAAAAAAGCAAACAAACTTTTAAAGAAGAAGTAATATCCTTCCTACTACTACAATCAGACAATAATTCCTCTTGGATGTTTTTGTTTTTCCTGATTTTTCCCTGAGGAATTAAGAGATAAATTAACTGGGAGAAGGGGCCAAGAGGAAGGCTAAAGGGACACTATTTTGAGAAACATGGATGGTAAAATAGATTAAATATTGTGTGATTCTTCATATTAAACAAATATTTCACCTCAGAGGTTTTAAACATTGAGATATTTTTAATTTCAAACATAATTAAATCGGCAAAAATCTTATCATATAATCTCGAATGCAAAATTCAATCAATCTGCCTACGTTGTAGCCAGAAATAGACCTGTTTGAGCAGAAGCCTGGAGTCCAAATTGTCAGTAGTAACCTAACTTGCACTCCAAATAACCATTTCTAAAAAAAACTCACTAACATATTTTCTTGATCCTGCCTGTGTTATTATTGGCATGAGATAAAATAACAAATTTCTTTGTTAACTGTGCATTCTGAAGCCCACGGTTAATATAAATGTTAATCAGGGTTATGAGAGTAGCTCAGGGATTCTGGTAATTGTACACCATATAAGGCATGCATGGATGTTTCAATTCAAGTATAAACATGTAGTTAATGCAGGGTACAATCACTTAGAAAACTGTTTTTGAACTCTCAGATTTAGAAATGTTGGGGATAGATAAATCCATTACCTTTCAAATTTTCCTTTTAAAAATAAAAACCTCTGTTCTATATTAGTACCTAAATTAGGACATATTGTTGTTGTAAGAAAAAAAAGATAAAGGGCTGAATTAAGAAAGGAACTATAAAAATATGCATAATACTAACACTGTATAAACTCCTTTCACATATTGATGATATTGGTCAAGGTCCAGTTCATGAATATAGTGTCTTTTTAATAAAAGGATACAGCTATACATAAAGACATTTAACCTGCTTTAAAAAACATAAACTCTATATTATAAATGTATTTATGTATCAGCAAATAGCTATTCATTTTCAAAATATTGCAAATGGCAAACTGTTTTTCGTTATGTAGGTGACAGGTGCATTAACTGATGAATTTTTTTTCTCCAGTTTTTCAAGATAGCAAGTAATGTGGTAATAGCCTTGTAACTTTATTTCTGTGGCTCCATCCCAGTTGGCTTCTGCTGAGATACTGCTGTGGAGAAACATGGCAGAAGTTATCTCTAATTGCAAGAAAGTCTGGGAAACTGGGAAACAGGATACACGGGATGAGTTTGAACATATCATAGTATTTATTTCCTAAGAATTACATAGGTATTATTCAAGTTTCTTCTAAAGATCAGATTCTGCCTGTAAAAATTTGAAGACAGACAAATGTTTATGTCTTTGTGTGTATTTTTTGCCTGGCTGCGTGCTTATGAATTATATCTTTATAGATAAAATGCAATGGTATGTTTATATGTTGGACACATTACCTTGGAAAATGATGAGTTCTTAAAACCAATACATATAGTCTTTTTAATAGTTTATGAATATTATCTTCTAAGATGATACTGACTTTTCAGTTTTGTTCCTTTTATATTTATCTTTCTTTCAGAAAGATCAGCTTTTCAGATATTGTTCTTTCTGCAATATCTTCTCACACTCCATTACATTAATCTAATTTTTTACTGTTTTTCAAACAAGTTTTTCATGTAATTTTTCAGGAATATTTCATTATTTATTGTCTTCAAAGTGTATTGCAATTCCATTGTTTTGTTTTTAACTTTCTTTCCTATCTCTTCTGTGTTTATCTTATAAATTTATTATTTTATCTAATTTATAGATTATTTTTTCTACTTGACACTCTGCTTCTGATTAATAGTAGCCATGCTCTATTGTAATCTATTTGGTAAGTCAGTTTTCTGTGTTTTCCTTCGAGAATTTCTCTTGGGTCATAATTGCTTTTATATTAGTTCGTACTGCTTTTGTTGTTCCTTTCTTTCTAACCATAGACCAATGTTGTTATGGCTGGCTGCCTTTTGTTTGTTTTTCCTTGAAGAATGTTGAGACAACAGATTTGTTGAATGATGTGAATACATTACCCTTTATTGTGTACAGTAGTGCCCCTTTATCCATGGAGGATAGCTCCTAAAACCCCCAGTGGGTGCACAAGGCACAGATAGTACCAAACCTTATGTATACTATGTTGTTTTTCCTATACATACATATCTATGATAAAGTTTAATTTATAAATCAGGCATAGGAAGAGATTAGCCATAGAAACTAATTGTAAGATAGGACAATTATAACAATATACTGTAATAAGAGTTATGTAAATGTGGTTTCTCTCTCTCAACTACTAAATTACTAACAGGTGGGTAATATCCACTCTGTAGTGGACTGGATAGAGGGAAATGGCACAAGATTTCACCACACTACTCAGAGTGGCATGTCATTTAATACTCATGAATTCTTTATTTCTGGAATTTTCTATTTGTTATTTTCAGACTGGGGTTCACCTGAAGTAACTCAAACCTTGGGGAAAAAAAAAAATGGGTAAAAGGGGACTACTGTACTTGTGTTTAAATAAGATTCTATATATCTAATATATACATATGATAGATATATAATATATATTTTAAATTTTAAGGTAAAGCATGAATAGGTAAGAGGAGCTCCGCCTTTATAATAGATTTTTACTATAATTCCTGGTGTTCTAGGACAGTGTCATTTTTCCCCATGCCTTGCTCCATTCTCTAAGTTCTCAAACAACACAAGGTGAAGTGAACAAGCCAAACACAAGCGCTAGTTCTCTCTCTGAATTTCCATTATACCCCTCCTGTTCTGCTTGTCTCCTCAGTAACCTACACGGGCTTACCTATGTAGAGATGCTGCATTGTGTAACCCACATTTCCACACCCAGTGAATGATACAGAGGTCCTGCTTTTGGCACTGTGGCCTCGAACATATCATCATTTTATATTTTTCCTATCTACTCTCCCCATTTGTGCAAACACAGAGAGGCTAAGTTAGGATTGAGCAAGAAAAAAGCAATTGTACTCTCCCAGACTAGAAGAAGGAAAGAGAAGCATAATTTATTATGTGATTTTGAGAACAGACACTATGGAGTGAGTGAAGTATTTTCTTATCTTTATATAAACCAAATCTAAGACAGTCAATAAAATTAATTTTCAGTAGGTTTTCCTTCAGGTAGCCCATAATCCTCAATTAGAGTTATTTTATTCATTAAAAACATAACAATAGCTAGATTTTTTATTGTAATATTTTGTATTGTTAATGACTACTTTTATGAAGTTTGGACTAAACTGGAGTCTCATATCAAGATACTAATTTGAAATAGAAGCCTTCTGTTTAGTGTGTACCCCTTGTAGTTTCTACAGTATGACTTTCTTCTTTGCTAGAGCTTTTTTTTCTTATATATATTTTGTTGGTGGTAATTTAGTGAAGAAAAAACTACCAATTGAGAAAAAATCATTTGCATTTTATAATGCTAAAATAGTAGATGCTTAAAGGCCAAAATGTTAGTTAACATTTAGTATATTTTAATCAGCTAGGCTAGTTTTATGATTTTTTAAAGATTTTAACTATTTTTAATTAAAGAGTATGATAATAATTATCAATTTTTAAGTAACAAAAAAATTAATATCATAAAATGATTTGGTATAGTTTATTAATGTAAGCTTTGACCACGTTGTATTTTATGTGTTTAAAAGCATATTTTCATTTTATTTAATTATTGACTGAGATAAGTATGAAGAACAAACTCTTAACCAATTCAAAAATCTGGATTTTAACCTACATACACCAGCAGAATTCTCATGATGGAAGCAAGATTGAGGCAACTTGACTGGTCCACATAATTTTTTCAACTCTGAAAATAACAAGAAACATCCAATTTTGCCATGTGGAAGATTAATCTATCCAAAGTTTATTAGATTCTAATAATTTCAGTGGCCACATTCAGTGCATTTTAGCAAACCTTGAAATATACGGTTGATGTCTATAATTATGTATAAGAAAAAGTTATTGTGTTTAAGGAAAATGTTTTATTACTTTGGTAGCATAGACTTTTTATAATTACTTCCTTAAGGTTAGATTTATATCATTTTATTAGTGTTACTAACCAATCTGACTTGTCCTATGCAACATTGTGAAGATAGAGATATGTCATAATGGTAAAATTTGGAAGGTATAGAATACCTAAAAATATATGTTGCTTATTTTCTTTTATTTTAGACTATCAGGATTTTTTTTTGTTGTTTTTTTGAGAAGGAGTCTTCCTTTGTCACCCAGGCTGGAGTGTAATGGTACGATCTTGGCTCACTGCAGCCTCTGCCTCCCGAGTTCAAGCAATTCTCCTGCCTCAGCCTCCCGAGTAACTGCGATTACAGGCACACGCCAACACGCCCAGCTAATTTTTGTATTTTTAGTAAAGAAGGGGTTTCACCATATTGGCCAAACTAGTCTTGAACTCCTGACCTCAGGCGATCTGCCTGCCTCAGTCTCCCAAAGTGCTGGGATTACAGGTGTGAGCCACTGCACCTGGCCAGGATCTATTTTTAATATTTCTCTTTGTTATGGGATTTCTCTAATATTTGCTTGCAATACCTCATGTGACTATAATTTTTAGTATTTCTATTGGCCATATATATATATATATTTATTTATTTTATGCTGAGTAGAATTAATTTACATAGATTTAATTATACTCAACAATTATTTAAACTTAGTACTAGGACATTTCTTTTTACTGAGGGTTGAAAATATCCCCATTACTTTTTAAAGAGAATTTGTGCCAAAATGCTCTCAAATAGGTATAGGGTTGCTTTCTATTGCAAGAAAATGAAAGAGCAGGAAAACAACCCACAAAAATGTTATTAGAATAAAGTTTTCCAGCTCAGTTTTACAGATATCAGAGGTTTATATCATTTGGCCTTTAGTTAAATGTCCTGAACCTCTAGGAATAAAGGCTCTATAGTAGCATTAAGTATTATTGGTCTTATCTTCATCATCTAAATGCAATCCTTAAACTACTTAAGATTCACCTCTCACTGTTGGACACTTTCTTTAATACCTGTATAATTGTAAAGAGGGCTTTGATGAGTATATTAAGTTTTTTTCAACTTCTGAGTGAATTGCTTGTTTAGCGGTAGATAAGCAGACTTCAAGGACTGTTGAGATTATCAACAGACTGTTTCCTTTGATTTCTTCATTTTCTAATTTCTTTATAATTCACCTCTTCCTCACTACAGTAAAATCATGCAAGCAAGCACCATGTTGAGGTGAAAGGAGCACAGAAGGACTTTGAAGAAATAAATTACGTTTTTAACTCCATCATTAACTTCTAGTTGATCTTAAGAAAAATTACTTAATTACCTGCAGAATAGAGGAAAAGCATCTGATACCATCTGACTGAGAAATACTAGAAATTGTCAAGAATGTATTTAATGCTGACTATATATTTAATCATCTTTTTAGTGATTCATAGATATTAAATAAGTGTATATGTGTCACCTGTCCAATGGAATTTTAAATCTAGTTGTAATTTTTTACTACTTTCTATATTTAATGAAAAAACAAAATGTCAAAAAGCAAAACATTTTACTTGTGAAATAAAATGTAATTACCAGTCAGTTTAAATTTGGGCTTCTATTAATAGAATGTGTTATTATCTAACAACAATCTATATTAACAGAACATTATTTTATAGGACAATATGTAAGTATACTATGAGGATTATCACTAACAGACCATTGTGTATACCCATGACCATAGGTGTACATCCTTCCCATGAGAAACACATCCCAAGGAAATATTTGGGATATATGTAATTATTATCTATTAACTCTCAAATCAGAGTGAGTTTCACTTGTTGGACAAAGAAAGGAACACAACACAATTTCAAAATACATCTAAGGGATCTAAAAGTGTTATTTTTAGATATACAGGAGACAACACAGGAATGAGATGCTCTATTTGTTTCTTATTTATTTACTTATTTGTGCCTTCAAACTTTTTTTCAACTTTTATTTTATATTCAGGGGCTTCATGTGCAGGTTTGTTGAATGAACATATTGAGTAATGCTGAGGTTTGGGGCACAAATAACCCCATCACTCAGGTACTAAGCATAGTGACCAATAGGTAGTTTTTCAACCCTTGCCACTTACCTTCCCTCCCCTTCTAGTAACCCCCAGTTTTTATTGTTGCCAAGTTATGTCCATGAGTATCTAATGTTTAGGTTCCCACTTATAATTGAGAACATGTGGTATTTTGGTTTTTTGCTCTTTCATTAATTTGCTTAGGATAATGGCCTCCAGCTGCATCCATGTTGTTGCAAAAGATATTATTTCATTATTTTTTATGGCTGCATAGTATTCCATGGTGTATATGAACCATATTTTCTTAATCCAGTCCACCATTGCGTGTCACCTAGGTTGATTCCATGACTTTGCTATTGTGAATACTGCTGCAATGAACATCTGAATGCAGGTAATTTTTTTGGTAGGAACATTTATTTTCTTTTGGATATATACACAGTAATGGGATTGCTAAATTGAATGGTAGTCTTAAGTTCTTTGAGAAATCAATCTTCTTTCCACAATGAGTGAACTAATTAACATTCCCACCAACAGTATATAAGTGTTTTCTTTTCTCTGCAGCCCCACCAGAATCTCTTGTTTTTTGACTTTTTATAATAGCCATTCTGACTGGTATGAGACGGTATGTCATTGTGGTGTTGGTTTGCATTTCTCTGATGATTAGTGATGATGAGCATTTTTTCTTGTTTGTTGGTGACTTGGATGTCTTCTTTGGAGAAGTATCTCTTCATGTATTTTGTCCATTTTTAATGGGGTTATTTGAGTTTTGCTTGTTAATTTGTGTAAGTTCCTTATAGAAGCTGGGTATTAGTCTTTTGTTGGATGGATAGTTTGTGAATATTTTCTACCATTCTGTAGATTGTCTGTTTACTCTGTTGAGAGTTTCTTTGGCTGTGTAGAAGCTCCCTTTTGTCAATTTTTGTTTTTGTTGCAATTGCTGCTGAAGACCTAGTCATAAATCCTTTCTCAAAGCCGATGCCCAGAATGGTGTTACTTAAGTTTACTTCTAGGATTCTTATATTTTGAGGTCTTACATTTAAATCTTTAATCCATCGTGAGTTAATGTTTGCATATGGTGAAAGATAGAAGTCCAGTTTCATTCTTCTATATATGGATAGCCAGCTATCTCAGCACCATTTATTGACTAGAGAGTCCTTTCCCCATTGCTTATTTTTGTTGACTTTGTAAAAAATTAGATGGTTGTAGGTGTTCAACTTGTTTTCTGGGTTTTCTATTCTGTTCCATTGGTCTATGTGCCTGTTTATGTACCAGTATCATGCTGTTGTGGTTACTGTAGCCTTATAGTATAGCTTAAAATTAGGTTATATAATGCCTCTGGCTTTGTTCTTTTTGCTTAGGATTGATTTGGCTCTTTTTCTGTTTCATATGAATGCCCAGTTTTACCACTTCTATGTAACATAATCCTGGAAGTCCTAGCCAGAGCAATCAGGGAAAAGAAAAAAATAAATAAAAGGCATCCAAATGGGAAAAGAATAACTCAAACTATCTCTCTTTATAGATAATATGATTCTATGCCCAGAAAACCCTAAAGACTCTGCCAAAAGGTTCCTATAAATGATAAACAACTTCAGTAAAGTTTCAGGATACAAAATGCATATACACAAATAAGTAGCATTTTTATACACCAATAAGATTGAACCTGAGAGCTGCATCAAGTATGCAATTCCATTTACAATAGCCACCAAAAAACGAAGTATCCAGGAATACATCTAACCAAGGAGGTGAAAGATCTCTACAAGGACAACTATAAGGCACTCTTAAAAGAAATAACATATGACACATAAACAATTTGAAAAGCATTACATGCTCATGGATTGGAAGAATCAGTATTGTTAAAGTGGCCATACTGTTCAAAGCAATCTACAGTTTCAGTGCTGTTCCTATCAAACTACCAACATAATTTGTTCACAGAACTAGCAAAGTGCTCTATTTAAAAAGTCTACAATGTGAATGATTTTTTTTACATTTGTCACCTGCATCTTATTTTAATTTTTTTATGTAGCATGCCAAAAGCCAGAAAACTAACATAGTCTACATGGTCAAACTTTTATTTTTGTGTACTTTCTCTTCTTTACTATTTTTGTGACTTTATTTGCATGTTTTCCTTAATATATTTACCTACATCTGGGCTTCTGTCTCATGCATTTTCATGTACCTCCCCATTCTTGAAAGGCTGAAGGTATTTGGATGTAACACCTATCATTCTGCCATGCCCATTTTTTTTTAATACTGAGAATTTAGCAGTTGAGAACAGCTGCAAATTGCCTTATTACCAAAGCACAAATGTGATTGGTTCTTTCTTTTACCATAAAAGCCAAGTCATGTAGGAAATTTTGTACTTCACTCCTACTAATTTTTAAATTTACCTTTATCATTTGTCTAAAAAAATAAATCACTATTTAAGACACAGTAGCTCATTGTTCTTCAGAAGTTTGGAGATAGCAAGCAAGAGAGGACAATGTTGTTGATAGTAATAGATAGAAGCCCGAATTAAGAAACAAATCCTGAAATTATAAAGTCTGGAAACACTGTTATATTCTAGGCACTGTAGATCATAACCATCTACAGAAATCATGAATAATTTGAGATTCTTCAATCCTAAGAATGACCTTTGATAGACCATGAGCTTCTTGTAGGCATTTGCAAGACCTGTTATCACAAGAAGCACTAAACATGGTTTCTGGAATTAAGCAGCATAGAGGATAGAGGGGCACTGGGAAATCTTAGCCAAATAAGATTGACATTGATTTCAGATGAAACTCTTGAACCAATTATGAATGAACTTATGAGTCAGTACCTGAAAGAAAAAACAGATACAACTTTGCTTCAGTATGGGTTCACAAAGACTGAGTCATGTTAGACTAATCTAAATTATTCTTTTAATAGGGTTAGTAGCTTAATAGATCAGGGGATATTAGAGACACTACAGACAGGGGCTGGATTTAAGCTAGGCATTTGACAAGTCTTCTGATATTTTTCTTGTTGACAAGACAATTAACATAAGCTGGATTTCAAGCAATTTCTGCTTGAGGAAAAGTTGATGACAATGTGTAAATAATTTGAAAAATCAAATAATTATAACTATTTATTTAGAATTATTCATATACAAGCCACTGCCATATGCTTTACATGTATGCTCCAACATTCTTAATTCTCATAGTCTATGAAATCTTATACACATCCTTTATATTAGAAAACTGAGGCAAAATGAGGTTAAATACTTTATACAAGGTCATGTGAATAGTAACGGGCAAAGTCACACTGCAAACCCAGTAAGTTTAATTTCAAAATTACACCCTTAACCGCTATGTGATATATCACTTCCCTTGTTCTGCACCTTTAGGCATTTCAATTAATTATAACAAGGAAAATTGTGGCATAAGCTGTATCTGAAGTAATAGAAGATAGTCTGAGCAATGCAATTAACATTAAAGTTAGCTCCTTTGCGTTTGTTTTCTATAACTATTGTAACAAAGTCTCACAAACTCAATGGCTTAAAACAGCACAAATTTATTCTCTTACATTTCTGTAGTTTTGAAGTCAAACTCAGCTCCCACTAGGCTAAAATCAAGGTGTGAATAAGTCCACATTTCTTCGGGAGGCTCTAGGGGACAATCTGATTTATTTCCTTTTCCAGCTTCTAGAGGCTGCCCACATTCCTTGGGTCATGGCCCCATTTTACCTCCAAAGCCAGCCATGGTGTATTTCTCTCTGCTTTTCTTCCATATTTACATTTTCCCCTGACTTCTGTTCCCATATGTGATTATCATATTGGGCTCACCCAAATAATTCAGGATAATCTGCATACTTAATGGCAGCTGATTATTTTCATCTGCAAACTTAATTCTCCTTTGCCATGCAGACTAGCATGGTCATAGATTTCTGGAGATTATGTATGGACATCTTTGAGTGGGGAGTATTATATTATTCTATCTACCACATTCCTTATAATTCATTTTCTATGTTATAGCAAGAGTGAAATTCTAAGACATATATTGTTTTTTTCCTCTCATAACCACTTGCACAAGCTCAATAGTTCAAATCCTAGTTAAATATGTCCTGCCTCTCTCTTCATTTCCTTATAGATAATATTCAACCAACTTCATGTCTTATTATAATACTCTTTAAGTCAAAATTGTTGAAGTTGAGTGACAGACATATGGGGGTTTTATTATATTAGTCTAATTTTTATACATTTAAAATTTTTCATAATAGCAATTTTAAAATAGACTGAAGTGTTTCATTAGACCCTATAATAGCTAGCTATATTATTAGAATAATAAAAGCTAATGCAATATGTGTTAAATTAATAGAATTATAATACCTAGAATAAGAAAGCATGTTATCCCATAGTTTTATAATGGCTAATCAACAAATGAATTATGATACACTCTTTTGAATACCATAATGGAAAGAAATGTAGACAATTGGAACATATTCATAGGAGAGCAGCTAAAATGATGTATGAATATGAATATACATAAATTTGGTTGAATAAATAATATTTAGCTTCACCAAAAACAAAACAAAAAACAGCAAAAGCTAGGATAATATTACCAAATATTTAAAGAATCATCACGATAAAAAAGAAGTAGATTTATTTTTCTGTCCCCTGATAAGACTTAATATGTATTTAGTAGGTCCATGGAAAGAGCTTTTGGAGTCTATAATGATTGGAGTTGTCCAAAGATAAAAGGAACTGTTTTGAAATGCAGTGAGTCAGTTGATCCCATGAGTAAGATGAAAGCAAGTTTGTTTGTTGGACCTCCAATGTTTATAGTTTCTTCTCACCAGGGCATCTTAGAATTTGGTAATGGATGAAACTTTGGCCCTTGTAGCTAGCAACAATCTCCAAAGCCATGCATCATGCTCCACTTTGTTTCCCAATTTACAGAGTCATCATTGCCTACTATAATCACACTTAATTGTTTAGACGTGTAAAGTCTCATTGTTTTGAGCCAAAGTACAAAGGGCACACTATGCAGGCTAGTCGAACAAGGACAGTGGTAGGTAATGAACGGTGAAGCCTATGACAGTGGTCATGGGAGGAAAATCTAATACTTGCCAAAGGATAACAAGTCAGAAAGTGGTAGAGTCCACATGGTATACACACTTTCTAACATGAAGTGTACAAATTGGTAAAGTAAGATGTTGTGAGTGAGGTAGCTTTGTCTCTCACACATATCTGGGTCCTTCCTCTTCAGCTATATCGGGATAAATGGCCCCTTTGTTCCGCCTTAACCATGCCTTGAAAGTCACATTTTTTACTTTTAATTTTTCTTGCCAATTCTTCCTATATACCTTTTGGGGAACATCAGTTTTGGGAATTTTTTTTTTTCAATTGATGTGAAGACCACCATTATTTCCAGGCAAACTTAATCTCTTATTCATTTCTATGAAATGCTTGAAGAATGAAAAGCATATTTAAAAGTACTGATCAACATGCACAGACATAAGTATGGTGAATTTTTAAGCTCCTTCTAGCTGTTATAGCACAGTGTTACATGCAAAGGAAATGTTTTTAACTTAACAATTGGTTTTTAGTCTCATTTATGGATAAAGTTAATATTTTTGAAATGTTTCACATTTAGAATTTTTTTCTGGTGATTATAAGAACTGTTAAAAATAGAAAGGGCTCCTGAGGAAATGAAAACACACTGGCTTTGCCTGTGGTGACATTGCTGATTAAAGGTGAGCAGGACTGAAGAAGTGCTAGACAGGAGGAGAACCCAGCTTTGAACCTTGGACTTCTAATTATAAGTTTAGTGCTCTTTTCACTATGCCATGTGACCTTTCCAAGTAAAATGCCACATCTCTCCAACATGGTAATTAGCCTTCAGTGTGACTTTGCAGCAGCAGTTCTTCTGGGGGAAAGGGAGAGAGAGAGAGACAGAGAGAAACTCAAGTGAAATACTCTAGTCAACCCTAGCAAATGAATTTAATTCATTTTTCTTATGGGCCTAATAAGGGCTAGAATCAATATGAAATGAATAGCTGCAGTTTTCTAATCTTTTGTGTGCTATACAGAGCTACTTTAAAAAGTACTCAGTGACATTTTAGAGTAAATATGACAAGCAAATGTAAATGTAATTACACAAGTCATGTATGGTGTGAGTCATTTGTAAAGTTCACTACGAATGAGCTATACTCACAGAATTCATTTGTCATTTAAGAAAATGAGATCATCTGCTTTTACATATGAACGGAGAAATTTAAGAGTGCACTAAGCTCTATCAAAGCCAGAAATTATCCAAATTACCATTCTCCAGTGGCTTAGGTTGAAATAATCAAATTGTGAGGATATCCCCATTCACTTTCTCTTGATGAAAGCTGGTAGAGAAAAGAAATGGAAAATCTGAAGAATACATATGTAACCTTAATTTTTTGAGTATTTGAAAAGATTTTTGAATAAAAGACAGATGGATATCTTTGCTGTTTAATCTCTTTATTATTTTATAACTCTATAGTATAAATTTTTATAATACACAAGTTCAAATTTTCTGTGAAATGATATGCAATTAGCAAATGATTATTTTCTATTTGATGTAAGAGAATAGTTAAAACTTATACTGAACTAAAACAAAGTATTTTTCATTGCTATACAAAGCTACACTAAAAATAGTAAAATTTATTTTCTCAGAAATTATGTCCTCTGTGGGATTGTTGATAATGATCTGTAATTGGTTTTGCATGTAACTGTTTCCAAAGAGTGAAAAGTATAGAACAACGAGCTTTGTGGCACATTATAGAAAATCATTTCAAAATGCACACAATGGGTTGTTCTCTCTGCCCTGACATATACTGTGTAGTTGTAAGTCACTGACCTTACCTAGCGTTTTTTAAAGAGTGAACATAGGAGAGCACAGAATACTGATAGGGAATATACAGCCATTATCTCAAGGACAGTGTGAAATAAGGCAGCTAATACACTTACCCACACCTTGCCCTCTTTTCCTGGCCTCGAATTTTGCCCTCTTTTCCTGATTATTTCCCCCCTTAACATTTATCAGATGAAGCTCTCCTGTCTTCTGAACACTAGAAGACAAAAGTTTCAGTTTCTCTGTTCTTCCTTCTAAGCTTTTTCCCTTTAGAAATCACTTCAGCAGCTAGGGTTAGAAAGAAACATGTCTCCAGAAAAAGAAAACATATATATATGCATACACAAATTTATATACAAGAACATTTACTGATCTTCTATTGATTGCATCAGGCTGTATTTGGTTCTATAAAAATAATCCAACAAATATTTATTTAGCACTAATTATGCAAGACGTTAATAAATGCATTGGAGTTGGAGGAAATCAGAACCTATATCTATATACACATATATATATTATATATATCACACTATAGTTGTATGCCTATATATATTTCCTACGACAAGATTCCTTCCTTTCTTTTTTCTTCCTTTCTCTCTTTTTCTCCTTCCTTCTTTTCTCATCCCTCCCTCCCTTCCTTCCTTCTCTCCTTCCTTCCTTCCTTCCTTCCTTCCTTCCTTCCTTCCTTCCTTCCTTCCTTCCTTCTCTCCTTCCTTCCTTCCTTTTTTTCCTTCCTTCCTTCCTTGTTCCTTCCTTCCTTCCCTTCCTTTCATTCTCACTTGCTTTAAAAATACCGTATGTTTTTATATTGCAATGTTTCCTTGAGGCTCTTATTTCAGGCAATTTTGGGGCTTTTGGGCCAATCCAAAATCAGTAACTTATTTTTAATGGTTAGAATTATAATTTATTGATAAAAGTATAGGAGAATATGGAGCTCTTTAACTTAATAACTTAACCCTGTAAGCAAAAGTTGAAGATAGATTGAATATCATTTTTTCTTTTTTTGTTAGTTTTGGGATTCTACCCCTTACATTTCAGTCACCCTTTTCCTACTCAATGACTATGTGTTTTCCATAGTTCCAAAACTCCCATTTTTTGAAAATTAGTTATTTCCTGAAGCCTAAACAGGAAAGGGATTTTCATCTTAATTGTGGGGACTCAAATGAAAGCTCATCATAAAAATGGAATACATTAACATTTTTCCCCAGAGAAAACCACTAAGAAAAGCTTTTATTATCTTATTCATCTCTATTTCTTTATCTATATTATTTATCTCTTTGATTTGGCTTCACATTAATCTTGAGGGTCCAGGAGGTTTCTAATACCTGCCTTTAAAAGCAATGTTCAAGCTTGGCTAGTACAGCTACATAGATTGAGTAAAGGCCAGCCCAGGTGAGGTCAAGCAGAAGAGGAACACATCGCAGGTCCATAGAAGCCTAAATCCTTCCATAGACCTGAGGCAAGCCAAACAAGATGTACAGTAGTTTTAAAAAGCCTTAGGTCTATTTATATAATTATGCTTCTTGAATTGATTTGTATGCTCCTAATTTTATTTTGGGGACCTTTTTACAATAACATTGCCTACAGAATAATTTTGCCTGATTATCAATTATGTTTTAAACTTTTATTCAAGAACATTTACTGAGCTTCTATTGATTGCATAAGGCTATATTTGGATCTATAAAAATAATTCAGTAAGCATTTATGTAGCACTAATTATACAAGACATTAATAAATACTTTGGAGGTAGGGAGAAATCAAAACCTTATAAACCACCAACCTTGTCTTATAGGATTTTATACTCTAGCTTAAAAACTTATAAAGTAATCTTTGCAGGAATAAATAACAATGCAGATCAGTGAAGGTGGGTACTAAATGTGTGGGACAGAGAAACGCTATGGAAGTTTTAAGGAAAGAGATTATTTATAGTCAGTAGTACTTTACACATGTCAGGATGAGTTTAAATGGCCCATGGCAACCACTTACCATTTTTTCTCTTATGTCTCTTTCTCTCTTTTTTTTAAGAGTTAAACTTTACATTTGGACAGCGTGTAATTTCTATTACCATCAGGATTCTAGTGTTTTGCACACTAATGACTGTGTGTCCTTAGTGGCCCACATAGAGCCGACACATGCAGTGATGCCCATGGTTTATGTGATGGAACCCATTCACAATGAGGGCTACCAAATCCTTGTTCTATTTCTTCTTCGGGCTACACATTCTGTCAAGATATCTGGGTTTTGAAATTTTTGGAAGGAAGGGAGAACCTAATGACTGTTATTATTTGTTAACTCTTCTGTGGTTCCTTTTATCTCTATTTTAATAATCCCATATGAAGGTTTTAGTCGATGCTGGAATGAGCTATGCTATTAAAAACACAAAAGCAATTGTACTGTAGAGCCAAAAAATCTCTGAGACCAATATTTTAACGCAATCATGATAATAGTTGTTGGGATTTTTTTAGTCAAAACCTTTTGACACATTCTCGTTTGGTTTTGTTAATGTCACTTTGAAATTACTGATCGAGTACCTAAATTGTAGTCTTTAAATACACTAGAAAAAAGCCACAGGATTATTAAATATTTTCTGATATGACATTGGAAGCATGTCTGTTAGTTCTTTAAACAAAAAAAAATCTCCCCATAAGAGATATGGATAGTTAGGTGCGCAAATTTATCATCCAAACACCATGAACTTTATTGCGTCTGTGGTTTCACCACGTTTCTCTGCAATTGGAGATACAGATATAGCAGGAAGCCAAGGGTACATTTAAAATCATTGAAAGAACATTTAAAACCCTTGGGTTTCATCTGATCTAGATGCTCATTAAACTTTTTGTGATAAATTATTGGGTATCTTAATATATAGAATGGTAAATGAAACAAATATCTTGCCTGGTTGCCAAATGTCTTAATTGTGTGTGTGTGTGTGTGTGTGTGTGTGTGAATGTATTCATATATGAGAGACAGAGAAAGCAATACATAACAGAGTGTGAGGGCTTTGGAAATATAAAATGTGGAATTATTTCCACAGAGTGAACATAAAGGATTCCAGGGTAATCAAACTAATGAATCTCAAGCATTGTTACTCTCTATTTTTAGGAGCCACTTAAAAAAAGGATTTCATGAAGGTCATTTCCTAAGAATTTTCTAACTACTGAAATAAGTAAGAAATATGTGTGCTGCATTTACTAGTAAGAAAAAAATGCTGGTTAAGGAATATTATAATATCTAAACATCCACATATTTTGTAAAGTCAATCAATACATGATAAATATATGATTAACAGTTTATGAATCTTACTAGTTGTGTCTGTTTCTAAATGGCTTCAAAAATCAAATGCAAAACAGAAAACTACAACACATTTAAAATTTCTACTGCTGATTTTATACATTAGTCATGTAATTTTGTTTGCAAAGGGGAAGCATCAAATCTGAAGACAGTCTTGTACATTCATCCCCTTTAAACATTCGAAACACCTGAAATCTGATTCTCAGAAACTTCTGAAATTCCTGTTTGTCTTATTATAGGTTTCCTAAATAATAACCCCCACTTATATTCTACCCAAATCCATGGGTTATTTTTTGAAAGTGTGGTTTAAACGGGTTTGACTATTAGCTTATACTCTTCCTTGTGCTAAATTCATACTAAAATAAAAACAGAATTACATTAATTAAAAATTTTGCCATAGTGATTAAAAAATTTAGGTAATAGAGAATACAGGATAAAGGTTTGTTTTCTTCAGAGTGCTTGTTCACTCAATAAAAGAATCTAAACTGTTGAAAGTGAAACAGGTGCTCTGAAAATTATTGGTCTTCTATGTAATTTATGCATTTTTCCCATTAATAGCATTATCTATTTAACACATCCATTACATATCTTCAGTGTTAATTTAGACAGAAAAAAAATGTAGCAACTTCGGAAGGAAATCTTCCATTAAATTAAGGATATTGACTTTAATGGATGTCCCAAATAGACTTGGAAATTAACAGGATGAAAAAAGAAGTTGATTAAAGTGGTCCCATTATAATTTGTTATGCCACACAGAATGAAAATATTAAGATGGAATTCACTAAAAAAGTACTGCCATCAAAATTTCTTTGTACTCTAAAATACATGACTTTAAAAACTGTCAAATTATAGAACATATGTAAAAATATGGCTCTCCACAATTCTGAATAAATCTATCTTGATCCATTGTATTGCTATAAAGGAATTATGTGAGGCTGGGCACTTTACAAGAAAAAAGGTTAAACTGGCTCATATTCTCCAGTATGTGCAAGAGATCACATGGTAAGAGAGGAAGAAAAAAAAGGACGCTGGTGCCAGTCTCTTTTTAATAACCAGCTCTCATGGGATCAAATAGAGTGAGAATTCACTTACTCCCAAGTGTAAAAATTATTCATGAAGGACCTGCCCCAATGACGAAAACAAATCCCACTGGACCCCATCTCCAAGCTCAAGGACTAAATTTCATCATGAGGTTTAGAGGGGACAAACATCCAAACTATAGCAATCTCTATCTTGAAAATAAAAGTTAATATTTACAAGGCTCACTTTGTTTTGATCGTCAAGGAATTAGAAATGATGATCGATACACTTGTTTAATGACCTCATTTTATGTGAGATCTCTGTGTCTTCTCAGGCATGATGAATTGATGCTGCTTTCCCCTCTCCCTTCTTCCTTTCCCAACATCCCACACCTTCAAAAATGGCTATTATTATGTTCATTATATTGCTTGAAATTAATTTTTAGTGATTCATTCTTTGAACCATAACATCTTTCTATTTTTCAAGACATCCTTATTAAAGTGCCAATTTGCCTGAGCCATCCACTAACAAATGGCTCAATAAAAGTCACAAACGGCAAAGTTTATCAATAAAACCCCAAAATTATTACCAAAATCTATATAATATATTACATGTTGATAGATGCATGGAGAAATTAAGAGTGTTACAGAGGGAATGATTATAATGCTCACTGAGAAGAAAAAGATGGATGGGTTAGGTTTCAAAAAGGAGTTGGAATATGAGACATGTTGAAGGAGGACTAAGAATTAACCAAGAAAAAACCATAGGAAAGGGATAGGACATTTTGGGCAAATGAACACAGCAAGTATAATGGCTTGAAAGTGTTAAACAACACGATATAGTCAAAGACACTTAAGTAAAGTCTTATGTTTGAACTACCTGTGCCTGTGGAATGAGTACGCATGACACATGGTGGGTGGAGGCATATTTTCGTAGGAAATAAGAATGAACAAGAAATCTGCTATTGGATCAGAGAAAAAATTTCATCTTCTGATAAGGAATTTGGCCATTAGCTGAAAGTAAGTGGTAACTAAAACAGGAAGGATGGGCATAATCAGAGCAATATTATAGAAACTTTAATCTGAGTAGCAGCCTGGAAAGTTAATTAGAGGGGGAACAGCAGAAGTCAGAAAGACCCTTTAGGAAGCTGTGATATGGCTAAAGAGGTATGAACTAATGATACAGGATTTTTCTTGGCCCCTCTGCTAGACTCACGGCAGGGGTGCCCCCTCTACTGGGCCCCCCGCACTCAACCTCTTTTGGGAGGGAGCACGTGAGTGAGCGAGTGCAGGATCTGGCTGGCTGCTCCGGGTGCTGGCACAGGAATAAGCTCCATGCAGGACCCACAGCCAGACCAGGCGCAAGCGAGCAAGTGTGGGACCTGGAAGCCCCAGATGGGGTGTTGCAGTGCTCCTTCAGTTCCACTGTCCGCAGTCCGATAGATGGTGGTGTATTAGCAGCTTAGTTGGCCCCTTGGCTCATCTCATGGGTTGGCTGCCCTCTGCCAGTGAGGGCAAGGGTCGATATGACAGCCTTTTCTCTGTGCCCATATTCAGTGGGTCCTGAGCTCTTGTCCGGCATCCAAGAAGAATGAGGTCACATGGACAGTTGAAGGGTTGTGAAGGCGAAGAATTTTATTGACTGACGAAAATGGCTGTCGGTGGAGAGGGGAGCTGGAGAGGGTATGACAAGGGCAGATTGTCTTCTCTGAAGTCAGGTTGTCTCTTCACCGAAGTCAGGCTTTCTCTTCCCTGAAATCAGGCTGTCTCTCCCTCTACCGACTGAGCCTGGGGTCTTCATAGGACTCAGAATGGGGATTGCATGCTGATTGGTTTTTGAGTATGCAAAAAAGGTTAAAGCAAAGGCACAACTCTAAGGTGGGCACATCAGTGTAGAAAACCAATTAGAAAAAGGTAGTTATACATAAAATAGATGAAGGGTGGGGACCCACCAGAGGAAAGTGCACCAAACAGGAAGACACATTCTCAATCTGGTCCAAGGATTTGACTTGTAGCTTGGCTTTCAGGCTTTAAACTGTCTTTGGCTTGGAGATGGGGATTTACCAGTGACATGCTCCTATCTGCCTAGGCATTTGGCTGCCTTGCCACTATCATAAGGAAGAGAGGGTGGGGATAGTATCAGAAATGTTAATGGTCAAATAAGAATGAGGAAGTAGAATAGTAACAGAGATTATGAAAGAAGACCTTTGAGTTTCAGGCTTACAAAAAGGAGCAGACATTTTCTTCTAGAAATTACCCTAGTAGATGTTAATTCCATAAGGCCTTTTACTACACATTTATTGTGATACCAAATTAGAATTATATTTTCCACAGAAAAGAGCATTTGGAGGAGAACCAAGCAAGGATAACCTTATTTTCACACCAGCCATCATAGAGAGATCCCAATATAAATAATCTCCTTTTAGCGAGTGTAAAGAAAGGGCAAGAGGATACAATTTCACAACCTTCTTTGGCAAACCGAGAGCAAGACCTATTACCTTTTCATTTTTTTCTTCCAATTAAGTCCTAACTTTTCAATTTTCTAGGTCACTTTTCTAAGCTGTCTCTTTCTTTCTTAAAACCAGTGACCCAAATACATAACTTACTAAGATAGAGGTTTTTACTTTGGCCCAAGCCCCCATAGAGGGATGCAGATGTATAAGTGCTGCCTTATCAATAAATCCAGACATCTTGCCACAGTTCAGATCTTAAATCATCATCTTTCTACTTTAGTGCATGCCTATGGCTAGAGGAACTCAGCTTCTGTGTCTTTCAGCAATCAAAAAACACACAGCTAAATCAATGTTGGAAGCATGGTCCTCCATGAAAGTGCCTATGTTACTTAGTTACCAGGCAACATAATTCAGAATGTGAGGAACCAGGGATCCTGGAGTTTAGTTCGTGCTCTTTACAATAAATCACTGTTACCAAGGATAAAACATTGGATTATTTAGTCTCTTTTATTATTTGCTTTTTGTTGAACATTATAATATTCTTATATAAAACATATGCAAAATAAACATAGTTGAACAAAGGCCCTTGTGCACTGAAAGAAAAAGAACTTAAGAAAAATAATTTAACAAAGATCCTTGTTTATAAATGATCCCTGTATAATCATGCTCTGTATAACTAAAGCCTTTTTTTCTTTCATTAAATTATTAGTGATTATCAGCAATTGGTGTATTTGAATTTAATTTGTATTTGTTAAATGGCACTTGCTTAGAATGTTTAGCAGACACTTTAATTCAGTAAGTTTTATATAATGACAGATAATCTATTGTCTTAAATCAGTGAATACTTGTCATTAACAATACAATGTGTTAATTGTCTTCTTTTTATCATGTACTTTTGTAATTATTTTATTTCTATGTTTAACTTATTCACAGTAATTTAATGATATTTATTCAACATTTTTTATGTGCCACCATTCTTAAACATTTATGAGTCAATCTAACCAGCTCCAGGCCCTCCTATTGTGTAATATCCAGGTAGGGAAATAGATATTTAATCAAATAATCACATAAATATATAAATATATAATCATATATTGTAATAGCTGTTTTGAAAGAAAATGCACAAATAAATACCAGTTTATTAAAAGAAATTCTAAACTAAACATAGAAAAGATGGAAGGTCAAAGAAAATGTCACAGAAAAAATAAAATTTCAGCTGAGATCTAGAAAATTTTTAGAAGGTAAGAAAAAGGGAGAAAGAAGACAATTGTAAGGGAATAAATTAGTGTGTGCAAAGGTTCAGTGGTTCTCAAGCTATACTGTGCATCAGAATCATCTGGAAGGCCTGTGCAAAAACGGTATTTCTGGGCCCTGCCGTGGAGCTTATGATTTAGCACACTGGGGCAGGGTACAAGTATTCCCAGAGAGGCATTTCAAACAAATGCCAGGGTTATGCTGTTGTTTCTGGTCCAGAAACCACACTTTGAAAACCACTAGATGAGAGAAATTGAAGAAAAGTCATTATGGCTAGTTTAGTGTAACTATGGATATGAGTGATTCAGAATACAGAAAGGTAGGGAGAAGACAGATTACTTAAGCCCTTATAAGATTTTTTTTGTTTTGTTTTCATACAGTTAAAATAAATTGAGTACGCTATTGTATATCAGCTTTTTAAAAAGAACAACTGGGATAGCAGTGGACTTTAAGTGAGGAATTGATGTGATCACATCTGTAATTTAAAAAGATCACTTGATATACAGTGTGCAGAATGGATTGGAGGGGAAGCAAGAATGCATGGTGGAAAAGCAGTTAGGAGACTTCCAGGAGTTCAGCTGAGACCAAGGCAGGATAGTGAGAGTGATGATACAAAGACTTAGAGAGACATAGGGGATATTCAGAAGGAATAAATCAATAGGACTTGGTGGTGAATTAAATATAAAGGTAATGAAGAGGGAAGGGCCACAAAATGACTAAGAATACTGCCTTCTGCAACTTAGTGTTGCTATTCAGTGAAGAAGATTCCTGGAAAAGGGCCAAGTTGGAGATGAAGGGAATGAAAGAAGGAGGGGAATATGATGGGTATTGAAGATATTTCGGTATTTTTTTAGTGCACATGTCTAGTGGGCATTTGGATATATTTGGACCTCGAGCTCAGTTGGAGAATATATGCCAAACATAGAAATTAGAAAGTCACTGACTTATTGATGGAATTTGAAGTCATGGTTATAGATCAAATTATCTAAGGGTAAAGTATAGAGTGGGAAGCTGAAAGAGCATAAGTATAAATTTACGAAAGAAGAACTAGACAGTGAAGAAAGTGAGCTGTTAAAGGAAGCTGACAGTCAATAGCCAGAGATGTAAAAAGGAAAAAAAATGTTATAATGCCTAATCATTTTCATAAGGACATTTTTAGTGTTGTTTTTCCCTTCTGAACATGTTTAGGACTTCAATTTAGCCTCAGCGTTCTGACATTTCACCAGCACATACTAAGACCTTTTCTCGTTTAAAATTTTTCTATTCTCTTTTGTTTGAAATTCTAATTGTCTGACAGTGTGATCATATAATTTATAGGCCCAACTAGGATATTTTTGAACTTGGAAGGGGCATTATCAAAAAAAATATTCTGGAAAAACGGTTTGAAATAGGACCAACCAGGTAGGTAAAGTGGGCTCTAATGGTGTTATGAAGTGAGTGTTTTTTTCCTCTCCAAACTCATGTTAAAACTTAATCCCCAATACAGTGGTTTTGAGGGAGTGAGGCCTAATGGGAGGTATTCAAGTCATGAGGGCTGTGCCCTCATAAATGTATTAATGCTACTATAAAAAGAACTTTCAGGAGTGAGTTCACACTCTCTTCTCTTCTTCCGCCATGTGGGGAATGGTGTTTCCCTCCTCCAGAGATTGCAGTTATTCAAGGTGGCATTTTAGAAGCAAAGACCAAAACCTAACCAGACAGCAAACCTGCAGGTGCCTTGGTCTTGTACTTGAGGGCCTCCAGAACCATGAGAAAGAAAGCTCTGTTATTTACAAATTACCCAGTCTGTGGTCATCTATAGCAGTACAAAGTTGGACTAAGGCAAGTGGCGTCTCTAGATTAGTAATATTTTGGACCTTCTGGATTAATCCTTTAAATATTAGATTCTATTCTCTTGATTTCCATTGCTTTATTTTCTGCTTTCTGGGGGATTTCTTCAGATAATAAATGAGGCACTGAAAAGCTTATTGGAAAATTTGTATGGGGACATTGTTTTTTCCTTGTGGCTTCAATGTACAGAGAGCAGGAAGAAAGAAGGGTATTTTTGTTTTTTGTTTCTGTTTGTTTGATGGGGAAGGACCCCTTTGATCAAATGTCAGTATGTCCATATTTTTGCTTATTTCTTTGTTTCCTCAGAATTGTACAATTTATTTAACAACCTTTTGTTCTCCAACTCGCTTTCAGGAGCAGGTTGTGAGAAGAGGGAAAGGTCTCTGTCTTTAGCATGTTGACTTACATTTACTCCCTGTTCCAGCCTTAAGCCTCATCCTGCACTCTCTTGTGCCTGAAGTCCTGCAGTCTGGAGCCCCAACAGTTCTGTTGATGTGCAGAATTGTCCCCCTGCTTTCTGCAGTCAGAAACACTGGGCCTTTCAGACATATTTTTAGCACCCACTATTCACTATTACTTCTACTGCACTGTCTTAGGTGATTGGTGGGACTAATAGGCACTTTTCTCATCAGAATCCCCTCTGTAGACCTTTGGAATGCAATTTCCTCCACAATACTAAATCATTTAACACTTCTTTATCTTCTTTCTTCCCCAAAAAATCCGTTAAAATATTTTGCTTCTGATATCTGCTCTTTTTTCTTCTTCTTTATTTTCTAATCATTGTGACAATATTTTTTATTCTCTTACTTTCACTTTTGGTATTTGGGAAATGAGAGGATATGATCTCATGCATTTTTTCCACCAAGTTATTATCTCATTTTATCTTTGCCTTTTGAATTTGCATAAGTGGTTGAGTTTTACATGCAGAAATTTTACCTACTTCATCAGCCAAGACGTCTGAGTAATACTCCTTTATGGTGTCTCTCTACTGTCATGTTTTAAAGGGTCTCCCTTTACATCTAGATCAGAGATAAGCAATCTTTTTCTATTCAGACCAATATAGTAATTCTTTAAGGCTTTGTGGGCCATATGATCTCTGTCATAACTACGAAACTCTGCTATTACAGTACAAAAGTAGCCGTCGACAATGTGTAAATGAGTAGGCATGACTGTGTTCCAATAAATCTTCATTTACAAAATCAGGTGGCAGACCAAATTTGGCCTGTGTGCCACAATTTACCAACCTCTGCTCTAGAGTACAGTAATACTAACTTATGTTTTCAACAAGTAATGTTATGCTTACCTTTTTACATTTAAATCTTATGTCATCTGAAATTTATTTTGTAATGTAAAATTAGGTCAGAATCTGACTGCATTTTTTTCTAAAATAATCAGGTATTCTAATATATTTTATTATTCATTATGTCTTACACATTTGTAATTCCTACTTTTTAATATACTAAAACTTTTATATACTTCCTCCAATTTGAAAAGTCTTTTCTCAAGATTTTATATTGATTAAATCTTTTGAAATTATATGTAAAATCTCATAGTACACTTCTTTGTACATATTACTAATGCAACAGTGTCTGTATTAGTCCTGTCTTAGTCTGTTTTGTGCTGTTATAACAGAATGCCACAGATGGATAATTTATAATAAACAGAAATTTATTTGGCTCATGGTTCTGGAGGCTGGGAAGTTCAAGATCCATGACATCCAGTGAAGGCCTTTTTGCTGCACCATAACGTGGAAGATGGCAGCACAGGGGCAGCGTGAAGGTAGAGAGAAAGAGAGTGAAAGAAAATGCCACACTCTTTCTTTTATAAGACTCTAACACCCAGAATACTAGCATTAATTTGTTTATGAGGGCAGAGACCTCATGACTGAATTATCTCTTAAAGTTTCCACCTATCAACACTGTTGTATTGGGGATAGCTTACAACATATGAACTTGGGGGACACATTCAAACCATAGCTAACATATTAGTGTACTGATTCCTTCTCAAATATGATACATAAAGTAGTGAAAATACAACTGAAAATATGGTGAACAAGTAGGAAATAGATAAAATCACCTTTTATAACCTTGTTGCATTTTTCCTCTATTGTATGTGAAGCCTCTTTTTTGTCTGTTTCTTAGCATATTATAGTGACATGATCGCCTTTTTGGTTTAAGGCTTTCTCAACTTATAAAAGCCATTCACTGTGACTTTTCTTGGTGAGTGGCTCATTATAATTTCCAAGATCCTGTTGTTTTACCATCTTTGAAAACAAATAAAAATGACACTGCTAAACACTCCACTAAAACAAACTAGATTTATTCTGAAGAGTTCAGTGAACAGCATTTTGAATGAGATCCATAATGGGCTTTTTAATTAAATGAATATAGTCATTTCATAGAGGCAATTCTCATTAGTAGAGCAGTATCAAGATGACCGTTTCATTCTAATTGTGTTGTGTGTTTATATAAGGGGCCTCATTTTAGGGTTGGTTTGAATAGATTTATATCTAATCATGTCATGACATCTAATACATTCGAAAGGTAAATATTATTGCTTTTCCAAAGATAAATAATCTCAATAAAAATAAAACACTTTTCCCAGTGATTTGCTGTTCTTTTATTTCTACTGAATGAGATATTTCACATATTGCCTTAATTCTTTAAGTTGTCTTAGATTTCTTTACTTTCTATTATAGACTGAAGTTTGTGTACTCCAAAATGTGTAAGTTGAAGCCCTAACCCCCAGTATGGCTGTAGTCAGAGATAGGATCTCTAAAGAAGTCACTGAGGTTAAATGAGGTTATAAGGGTGGTGTGTGGATCTGATAGGATAATTATCTTTACACAAAAAGAAACCAGAGCGCTCACTTGCATGCGTGGTTGTGCTTTCTCTCTCTCTCTGTTTCTCTCTCTCGCTTTCTTAGTGCATAAGGACTGAGGAAAGGCTACGTGAGAACAAAGGGTAAAAATGACCACCTACAAGCCAGGAGGAAAGCTCTCACCAGAAACTGACTCTGCCCTTAGATTTCCAGCCTCCATAACTGAGAGAAATTACCTTTCTGTTGTTGAGGCCACCCATTCTCTGGTATTTTTTATGGATGCGTGAACTCAGTAATACACTTTCCCATATGCAATTCTGAAATAGCAATATTCTGAGTTGCTGTGAGAGGTACACAAGTATTGGATAAAATTCTATTAAAAAAAAACAAAGAAGTTTCAGTTTAACATATCTTTCTCTAACAAGTTAGATCCTTTAATACCTGAAGGTCTTCCTTTGTATAGACACCATCAGGAAAAGGTATCATTAAACATTAGAACCTTCCTCAAGAGGAAAATGAGACTTCAGTTTGAATTGTTGGACCATGTGAAATCTAGGTATAAAAACGTATAAGCAAGTAACGTCCTTCTACAGGATATAGTAGGGAAAGAGAGAAAAAGCATAACTTTACGGTAAAAGAAGCTTAATTTACACTACATTAGTCAGGGGATTAAGAAGAACATCATCAGTGACATTATTTTAATGGTATGTATCTATATAGCAGGAAAAACACTGTTTTCTTCCATAATACTCTTAACACTCACTTAACATTTTACTTCTGATACCAGATGTATGAGTGTTTTCCCCACTTCAACCAATTTTCTGACACCGGCTGGGTGTCCTACCATTCAATTCAATTTTGAAACTATCCATCTGGAGATAGTGTCAGATCCCACAGTTTAGAGACTCATATTCACAAGATACCCCCACTGCAGATGTGAATCAAAGTAGTAGGTCTCCAGATTCCCCACAACATCTGTCCAACTTGGCTACCAATCAGAGGTCCCTATTCCCTGCTTCTCAGGTTCAATCACTTGCTAGAGTGGCTCGCAGAACGCAAAACCACAATTTACCTGTTAGATTGCTGGTTTATCGCAAAGGATATAAATAGGGAACAGCCAGATGGGAGAGATGCAGGGGACAAGGTATGAAGAAAGGGGAGTGGAGTTCCCTGCCCTCTCCAGGTGCACCACTCTCAAGGAACCTCTATGTGGTCACCAACCCAGAAGCTCTCCAAACCCCATCCTTTTAGGATTTTATGGAGGCTTTATTACTTAGGCATGATTGATTAAATCATTGGCCTGAAGTGATTAACTCAACCTTCAGCCCCTGTCTCCTCCCTTGAGGTCTGGGGATGGAGCTGAAAATTTTAACCTTCTAATCACTTGTAATCCTAAGATTCGTTCCCTTGGCAACCAACTTCCCATCACAAGGGTTTTTCAAAAGCTACCTCATTGATATAAACTCTAGTGTGGTTGAAAGGTGTTTATTCTGAATAACAAAAACTCTTCTTTTACGTTTATCACTCTCATCACTTAGGAAATTTTCAGAGCTCTAGGAGATCTGTGCCAGGATTAGGAACAAATACATTATTATAAGTCACAATATTGCAGTACTCTTGGTACGATGTGATATCCCTGCCCAAAACCCATAATCACAGTTTAACCATGAGACAAATATTAGAAAAACCAAAATTGAAAGACATTTTACAAAATGCCCAACCAGTACCCCTCAAAATTGTAAAGGTCATCAAAGGCAAGTAAAATCTGAGAGACAGTCGAACAAAGTGTAAGAAAACTTGAAAAAAAATGTTATTCTAGATGGGATCCTAGAACAGAAAAAAAAGACATTAGGTAAAAACTAAACAAATGTAAATAAAGTACAGATTTTAATTAAACATCATGTATCCATGATCACCAGTTATAACAAATGTATCATACTAATGTGACATGTTAATAATAGGGGAAATGGGAAGGGGTGTCTAGCAGCGATCCCCAACCTTTCTGGCAGCAAGGACTGGTTTTGTGGAAGACAATTTTTCTATGGACTGGGGTGGGGGAATGGTTTTGGGATGCTTCAAGTGCATTACATTTATGGTGCTCTTTATTTCTATTATTATTACATTGTAAGATGTAATGAAATAATTATACAACTCCCAATAATGTAGAATGAGTAGGAGCCCTGAACTTGTCTTTCTGCAACTAGATGGTCCCATCTGTGGGTGATGGGAGACACTGACAGATTATGAGGCATTAGGTTTTCAACCTAGATCTTTCACATGCTCAGTTCACAATAGCGTTCATGCTCCTGTGAGAATCTAATGCCACCGCTGATTTGACAGGAGGCAGAGCTCAGGTGGCAATGCTGGGGAAAGGCTACAAATACAGAGGAAGCTTCAAATCACCTGCTGCTCACCTCCTGCTGTGAGGCCTGGTTCCTTACAGGCCATGTACCAGTCCGTAGTCCAGGCTGGGTTGGGAACCCCTGTTGTATAGGACCTCTACTGTGATGAGATGTTAAGTAAATCAGAAAGTACTAAAAAAATTTAAGTTAAAAATGTGTATACAGGGAATTGTATTTTATTGTTGTTGTTTATTTGATTTTTACACAAATATCAATAGGATCCATAGACCAGGAGGGAGAACCCTTTCTCTCCACCATGATCAGTTATCCTAATGCTGTTAGGCATCCTGTTAGATCCCTTTTCTGGGACCCCAGGTGTATTAGTCAGGAAAGGCCAGGTTTAGCAATTAAAAAAATAATAAAGACTTGGTGCAATCCAGCTTTATTTATTTCTCATGTTTCATTTCCAGTTTGAGATACTAGGGGAATCTTCTTATTCAGGGACCGAGGCTGACAAAAGCTTCACATGACACCACCATCTCAAACAATGTTCTAGTTTCACCAGGATGAGAAAAGATATCCTGGATGGTTACAAAAAGGCTTTTCACTGCCCTTGTCCAGAAATGTCTAATGTCACTTCTCTTCACAGCCCATTGACTAGAGCATATATGACCATGTCTAGCTGTAAGAGGACTGGGAAATGTAGGGAAAATAATAGAATATTTGGTGAGTGGTAAATTTACCACACATTCTTATTTTCTCTTTCTGCACTACCCTTTGGCTTACTTTTATCCAATTTCTTTTTTTATTACTACTTCCAAGCTATTTGAGAACTGTTTTTATGAGCTCTGCTTTATATTCTGTGCTCCCAATATGCTCAATCCTTTCTCTAGAGGAACTATGAACACGACTATAGATCTCAATTTTTCACCTATAGGCTAAACACAATACTCATGCTTCCTCCAGTTTGTGTCTGCCTAAGACTTATCAATGAAAAAATAGGAAATATGGAAGAAGTATAATATGTGTGAATATAGGAGACTATTATTTTGAAGTTACTGCGTTAGTAGAAGTTATCCTATGGTTTATCTCCTGAAATCATTACTCTAAAATTGTCGCCAATTCTAGCGTCATACATTCACATAAGGTTCCCAACTGCATTTTGATTAGGCTTGGCGAGGCTTTATTTTCATAAGGAGATTGTTCTCTTGCCTTCTAAATTGGATAATTACAATTTTAACAACCCACTCCAAATGTAAATGCCCAATCACCTATGAAAATGCTATGTTTTGACAGCATTTATTGCATGTGTGCCTTTGAATTTAGTTGAATTAGCTGTTGCATCCTGGTGCAAACTCAGTCTACACTTACTTTTCTTAATTGCATCAAGAACTAAATGATGACAAATTAGAATCTCTTTCACAATGTTGTGGTAGTTAATAGCTATTAGAAAAACATATCGTTAACTTGTGGTAAGGAGTGGTTTGGTAGCTAAATATTGTTATCCACTTGTATAGTACTGTATTATAAATCACAACTGTTCAGTGATAGCAGCCAATCAACTATCTACACACATACATGCACACACACACACACACACACACACACGATTTCCTGGTAGTACTTCCAATTTCTTTAATAATAGGTGAAGTATTTCTAGTTCTAGATCCCTGAGGAATTGCCACACTGACTTCCACAATGGTTGAACTAGTTTACAGTCCCACCAACAGTGTAAAAGTGTTCCTATTTCTCCACATCCTCTCCAGCACCTGTTGTTTCCTGATTTTTTAATGATGGCCATTCTAACTGGTGTGAGATGGTATCTCACTGTGGTTTTGATTTGCATTTCTCTGATGGCCAGTAATGAGGAGCATTTCTTCATGTGTTTTTTGGCTGCATAAATGTCTTCTTTTGAGAAGTGTCTGTTCATGTCCTCTGCCCACTTTTTGATGGGGTTGTTTGTTTTTTTCTTGTAAATTTGTTTGAGTTCATTGTAGATTCTGGATATTAGCCCTTTGTCAGATGAGTAGGTTGCAAAAATTTTCTCCCATTGTGTAGACATCATTCTCAGTAAACTATCGCAAGGACAAAAAACCAAACACCGCATGTTCTCACTCATAGGTGGGAATTGAACAATGAGAACTCATGGACACAGGAAGGGGAACATCACGCTCCGGGGACTGTTGTGGGGTGGGGGGAGGAGGGAGGGACAGCATTAGGAGATACACCTAATGCTAAATGACGAGTTAATGGGTGCAGGAAATCAACATGGCACATGGATACATATGTAACAAACCTGCACATTGTGCACATGTACCCTAAAACCCTAAAGTATAATAATAAAAAAAAAATAATAGGTGAAGTATTAGAGAAAATCTAATGCAGGAAGTGCCTGGAGACTGCCCTATGTGCTTTTGCTCTGTTCATATTTTCTATCTCTTCAACCTCTTCTATGAAATTTTGGATGAGTTTATTCTTTACCTATATAAGCTGTGCCTTGCCCACATATTTGTAAACCTGAGTATTCTGTAAATTTGAGAAATATAACCCCCCTTAAAAATCTAGTAAAGACCTTCTATAATCATCTAATACAGAATTACATCTTGCTAATTGCAGAAGAAACCCTCTCATCTATTAGACTGCTTCTTTTAATTTACATCTTAAACCTCCTGACAGTAATTTTCTTTTTGCTTCACAACTCTGCACATAGAATGCCCTCTCCTTTCCTTTCTGTGTTTCTCTTACCATTCACAACAATCAATTGAAGAGACATGACTTTATTTTGACCTACAAGGCTCTTGACATGGACTGATCTATTGAACCTCTTTGTTCATCAAAAGAGTAGGTGTTATATATGGAAGGAATGAAAACTAAGCTGATTATATCAACACTGTAAAAATTATTTCCTCTTGGCCTTGCATATTATATATTCTCTGTATTGAATCATGCTCACTATCTTAGCTCATTTTTCTCCATTCCTGGATATTCACCTAGACCACTCACTCATCCTTCATATATAACCTTAGGGAATACTCACTTTGGAAAGGATGTGCCTACATTTTAACCTTGGATCTGGTTTCCTACCTACTGAACACCACACTTCCCAAACTTCTTTTGTTTTACCATAACTATTTATGTCTGTTCATCTGTATCCTTTTTAGATATTCCACAAAATTGATTTAATTAATGCCTCACCAGTGTGGTGAGACATAGTCCTTGAAACATAGATAGCTCTCAAAAAATGCTGTCGAATGAATTAAAATTATAAATAATGATGATTATGACAGCTAATATATATTGAGAAATTGCCATTTGTCAAGCACTCAGCATATTGTGTGCATTGTCTCAATTGACACTCATAATGCTTTTTAAGGACAGTATTATTGTTTCCACTTTAGAAGTGTTTAAAAGATGTTTTTGAGAGATTAAAAACTTTGCTCAATGTCATATAGCCAGTTACTGGAAGAGCCAGAATTCACATCTAAGTTTACTGAATTCTTAAGCCCATATTATTGACTCAGCATATTCTGTTACTAATACTAGTACTTTAAAAAACACAATTTTTTTAAATTTTTTACATTTGTGTTTGAGTATTCTGATTAGTGTCAAATATCTCCATACTAATTTCTGGTCAATAATGTACATATTTAATTACAGTAATTTTTAAATGTGTTTTGATGTTTTCTAGTAAAAATCCATATTCCCTGCTCCTTCAGGCCTCCTTCTCTAAATATTAAGATATTATACATCTTTGCAATTATCTTATTTTTGTTTTTGTTTTGTTTTGATTTTTGCCTGGTATGTTTTTAAAAATATCATTCTTATATTATTCTAATTAATAGGTGAACTTTATCAGGATTTAGTTGTTTCGGCAAAAGTCTCACTGAGATTTCTATTTGAGTTGTGGAACTTGTATTTTTTTTTTTTAAATAAGAATGGTGAGAATATGCAGCTATTCATTTGCCCTATTTCCAAATTTTTAATAATTTTCCTGAATATAACCAATAATTTAACCGTAACAAAAAGGGTTTACGAGTTTACTCTCTCAGTGCCATGTTTGTTTTATTGAATTATTTTGATTTTTTTCCTAATTTTTAATTTTGAAATAATTACAGATTCACAGGAAGTTGTAAAGATAGTACAGAGAGTTCTCAGGTATTACATATTCAGGGTCCCTCATGGATTATACATTATATAACTGTAAATGCAACAGCAAATCCAGTAAAGTGATGGTATTATAAAATGTGATTATAGTTCTATGTCATTTTATTGCATGAGTACATTCATGAAACCACCACTACAAATCATAATCAAGATACAGAGCTATTGCATCACCATAAATATCTCCATTGTGCAATGATCTGGGGTATGGTAACGTGTACTTAGCTTTTTGGAAAACTGTCAATCTATTTTCTGTAGTGACTTTGCCATATTACATTTTCATTGGCAGTAAAAGGGACATTTTCTTCACATCCTCACCAGCATTTGGTGGTGTCACTATTTTTACCTTTAGTTATTTTACTAGATGTGTAGTGATGTTTCTTCATAGTCTTTTTTTTTCTTTTTTTCTTTTCTTTTTATTTTTGAGACAGAGTTTTGGTCTTGTTGCTCAGGCTAGAGTGCAATGGCACGAACTCAGCTCACCACAGCTTCTGCCTCCAAGGTTCAAGCAATTCTCCTGCCTCAGCCTCCACAGTAGCTAAGATTACAGGCATGCACCACCACGGCCAGCTAATTTTTTGCATTTTTAGTAGAGACGGGGTTTCTCCATGTTGGTCAGGCTGGTCTCAAACTCCCGACTGCTTCATTGTCTTAATTTACATTTCCCTTATGGGTATTGCTATTGAATATCTTTCCACATGGTCATTTGCCATTAATGTATTCTCTTCAGTAAAATGTCACTTCATGTTTTTCTCCATTTTCTAATTGGATTTTTGTGTATTTGTTGTATTTTTAAGTTTGTTATAAATTTTTGATCTAAGTTATTTATCAGCTTTGCAAATATTTTCTCTCAGTCTATAACTTATCTTTTCCTTCTCTTGTCAGGGTTTTCATAAAGCAAATGAAAAATATATAAAAAGTCTTCTAATCTGTGAATATCATGACTTTCCATTTATAAAGATATTTTATTTCATCAGCAGTTGGACTTTCCAGCAAAAAAGTGCTCTGCCTGCTTTATTAAATTTACAACTAAGTATTTCCCCTTTTATGAGTGGTTTTAACTGGCAGTGTACTTTTAATTTTGGTTTTCACATATTTATTGATAGCATATTAAAATGCAATTTTTATAAAGTTCATTTTGCACTCTGTGAACTTTTTGAAATTATGTATTTATTCCAGAGGGCTTTTTTGTAGGTTATTTTATTTGGTGAATACTTCCAATTCTCTTTAGAATAGCAGTGGTGAGAATGGTCAGCCTTGCCTTATTCCCAGACTCGGGGAAAAAGCATTCAGCCTTTCACCATTAACTATGATGTTAGTGGTAGGATTTTTGTAGCCTTTAGAAAAAGTATTATCAAGTTGAAGAAGTTCCCCTCTGGTACTAGTTTTCTGAGTTCTTATCATGAATGAGTGCTGAAATTTGACAGAGCTGTTTTCTGTATCAAGTGATGTTACCATGCAATTTTTCTTCTTTAGCCTATTAATAGGGTGGGTTACATTTCTTGATTTTAAAATACTGATCCAGCATTGCATTGCTGGAATAAACCCAAGTTTGTCATGTTCTATACATCTTTTTATATATTGCTTGTTAAGGGTTTTTGTGTCTGTTTTTCCCGAGGAACACTGTTTGGTTCCCTCCCTCCCTCCCTTACTCCCTTTCTTCCTTCCTTCCCTATGGATTTAATCAACTGGTTTTGGTAACAGAATAATATCAGCTACATAAAATGTTCTCAGATTGTATTAGTCTGTTTTCATGCTGCTGAGAAAGACATACGTATGTGTGTACACCTATATAGGGGTGTGTATATGTATGTATGATGTGCGTGTGTGTGTATATAAACATACATATATTGTCCTGATTGAGATTTGCTCTTCTTGAATTTGTAAGTTTATATCTTGTCAATTTTGGAAAGTTTTCAGACTGTTTCTTTAACTATCTTTTCAACTCTTCTCTAGTTTCTCCTCCCAGGACTATGAACATGAATGTTAGATCTTTTGTAATCGTCCCACAGATTCCTGAGGCTTTGCTTTCTCCCTGCAGGCTATTTTTTTCTGTTGTTCAGATTGCATAAATTTTTTTAAAAAATGAAGATTACATACTTTTGATTATACTGTCTTCATATTCTTTTTTATATATTCTATTTCTTCACAAATCTTTCTATTTTATAATTATATCACATCATAATTGCTCATAGAGGCAAATTTATGTTGAACAATTTAAAATGCTTCTCAGATACTTCTCACATTCACATCTTCTCATTGTTGGCATCTGTTAGTTGTCATTTCCTTTTCAAGTTGAGATTTTTCTGGTTCTCAATATGTCAAGGTATTTTTAAAAAATTAAATTATGAATAACTGCAGGACTGGGTATGAGACTCTAGATATCATTTAAATATTGTTCAGGTTGGCCTCTCTGAAACAGCTTCAACAGAGGATAGGACAGTTCTTCTCATTACTGCTAGGTTGAAGCCCAGATTCCCTAGTTGGCCTCTGTTGACAGCTGGAGTAGAAGAGAGAACCCTCTTTACTACTGGATCGTGGTAAATTCCTGACTCTCTGCTAGGTCTACCCCAGCTAAAAGTAGGGAAGAGTACCTTATAACCCTAAAGTATGAATAAAAGTATGGGATCCTCACATTTTCAATGTATGGGTGTTTGATTAATCATTTTATTCATTTTTATTTTTTTCTTACATTTGAAAATGGTAGGACTAATGGCTATATATTAAGGCCAATGTACTAGGACCAGTAAATAATGCAAGAGACAGAGAAGGTGAGGAGAATGTAACCACTCTGGTATTAGCGTGGACGCTTGGGAAACCATTGTTCTTCCAGAACTATGAGATTTGGGAGGCAGGGAGAGAATTATTGGGCACAGGAGAAATTTAAGGCAATTTTACATAGATTTAAAAGCCAGGGATGGAACAACACAAAGACCACGTGAAGGCATAGGAAGAAGGCAGCCATCTACCAGTCTAGGTGAGAGGCATGAGAAGAAACAATCCTTCCAAGACCTTGATCTTAGACTTCTAACATCCAGAACTTTAAGAGAATAAATTTCTCTTGTTTAAGCTCCATGTCATTTCCTCCCCCAAATCCAGGGATGTCCCCATCTCAGATGCAGGCAACGTTTTTCTTAGTCACAACTCTTTTCCCTCCCCATAGTTGCCTGTCTTCTTTTAGAGACAGTGATGCTTTTCTCCTTGCCTTTCCAGTGTGCTTGTACTTTGTTGAAATTTTGGAAGGATCACCTTGAAGATTGGGCTCGTTTTGGTTTGAATTTGTTAAAATGAAATGAGGAAGGAAACAAAAAAGTTTAAATTCACTTTAATTTTCTTTTCTGATTCAGAGGCCCTAAAATCTAAGAAGACTTAGGAGGGTGGTGACATAGAGTCATAGCAGCAAGTATGGCATGGGTCTTCTGTCTCCATTTTGGTTGTGCCACTAAGTTGGTTAGGGCATTGCTCCTGTTCCTGCAGAGGTTAAGTTGACCTTGTTTGTTAGAAAAAAGACAAACCAAAAACCAAACCTCTTTGCCTAGCAAATCTGGCTGCCCCAAGTGTATGTAGGGTACAATATATGCCAATGCAGGATCCCTATACTGTGTCATCTAAGGTATCTGATGACCTTCCCCAAGGCTATAGTTGGATCAAGATTTACACCCCTTGCATGCTCCAGCAACTTCCCTATCTCAGGTCTTAGATATTCTAAAGCAAGACCCATTGCAATCTGCTTCACACATTTCTGATGCCAACTATTGTCTTGAATTTGGTGAATGATGGATTTGTTGACTTTTCATCAGAACCAATGATATCTTTATCTAAAGTCCTCAAAGTTTCTTGCATACAATTATCTGTCTGCAAGTCTTAGGGAATATTTTATTTTCAATCTTTTTAAATTAACATATTCATGCTTCTGAGCTCCCATTGTAGTAGGCTTATGGAAAATCCAATCTTGGGAATTCTCAACCTGTGATCACCAACACCCACCCAAATATCATCAATCTCAGGAAGACAAATTCCTGGGGTTTTATTTAGTGACATGACAGTGAAGAATTTGCCAACAAAATACTATGTAGGTGAAGCCCAGAACCCCATACAGCCATTAGCAGTCACAGAGTATAGTGGGTGAGTGCAAGGGCAGTGGCGCTAAGTAGTTCTGACTCAAATATAGTCTCTACTGTTAGTTCCATGGCCTTGGCTATTATATAACCTCTCTTCATCTCAGATTTCTTCATTTGTAAAATTTAAATTCTAATACTTGATATCAAAAGATTTTTGTGGAGATTAAATGAATAAACACAGGTGAAGTTCACAGAGCAGGGACATGACACATAGCTAGCTTTAGACTCACGTTGTATATTATGACTTCTGAGGTCCTATATTCTCCCTGGGGTGAATTCAAGTACACTTATTACTTAGCTTCCGTTTCACCTCAATTCCATTCCCACGAAGTGACTTCTTGTTCTCTTTCTTCCCCCATTTCCCTGGAACTCCTAGCAATCCTCTCTGCTGAGCTTAAAAATCTACAAAAGACAAGTGCATTTAGCTTTTTTATGGTAAGTCAAAATTTGTGGCTAAAAACCCCAAAGCTTATATATATATATATATATATATATATATATATATATATATATGTGTTTGTTTTTTTTTTTTTCTTTAAGACAGAGTTTTGGTCATGTTGCCCAGGCTGGAGTGCAATGGTGCTATCTCGGCTCACTGCAACCTCCGCCTCCCAGGTTCAAGTGATTCTCCTGCCTCAGCCTCCCGAGTAACTGGGATTACAGGCATGCACCACCATGCCCAGCTGATTTTGTATTTTTAGTAGAGATGGGGTTTCTCCATGTTGGTCAGGCTCATCTCAAACTCCCCACCTCAGGTGATCTGCCCGCCTCGGCCTCCCAAAGTGCTGGGATTACAGGCGTGAGCCATCACGCCCGGCCGCTACTTTCTGCAAATAGGAAGAAGAGGTAAGTATACAAGGACAATCTGCGGACATTTTCCTGCTGCACACAATGTATGCCTTTGATCATTTCAGTGGGAATACTGGAGAGAAAGAGAAATCAAACCCATGTGCTTAAGCCTTTACCTTTCTGAAAAGCTTTTATATTTTTCTGTACAATTTGTGTTCATATTTTACTTTACCAATTAATGCATATACGTACATTTAAATATATTTATGAAACCACTTAAGAAGACCAGTTTATGTACATATAAATTAGTATATGAATATATTTACATAGTGTATATGTAACATTTCAGTAGTGTTTTATTTATTTTAATAACTTTACCTTTAGAGAAGTTTTAGATTCACTGTAAAATTGGACAGAAGGTACAGAGATTTCCCATATATCCCTCTACTCCATCTATGCATATTTTCCCCTTTTTTCAACATCCTCTACCTAAGTAGTACATTTGTTACAACGGATAAATGTATATTGAAAATCATTATCACTCAAAGTTCATAATTTACATTAGGGTTCACTCTTGGTGCCATTCTATAAATTTTAGCAAACTTATTATGACATGTGATAGTTTCACTGCCCTACAAATCCTCTGTGCCCTGCCGTGGTATACCTCCCTCCCTTCTAACTTCTGGCAATTATGATTTTTTTTTCACTGTCTCCATAGTCTTGCTTTTTCTGAAACATCTTGCAGTTAGAATCATATAGTATGTAGCCTTTCAGAATGGTTTCTTTCATGTAATAATTTACATTTAAGTTTCCTTCATGTCTTTTGATGATTTGATAGCTCACTTCTTTTCAGCACTGAATTATATACCATTATATAGATAGACCATAGTTTATTTGTCCATTCAACTACTGGCAGGTATCTTAGTTGCTTTCAAGTTTTGGCAATTATGAATAAACCTTCTAGAAACATTTTTGTGCAAATTTTTATGTGGATGTAAGTTTTACACTCTTGGATAAATACAAAAGAGCATGACTGCTAGCTAGGTCATATGGTAAAAGTATGTTAGTTTTGTAAGAAACAGTTAAACTGTCCTCCAAAGTAGCTGTACCATTTTTCAGTCCCACCAGCAACAATTAAGAGTTACAGTTACTATTCCACCACATTCCTGACAGCATTTGGTATTATCAGCGTTCTGGATTTTGGCCATTGTAATAGATAGGTGGTGGTATCTTATTGTTGTTTTAATTTGCATTTTCTTATGACATATAATATGGAATATGGAATATCTGTTTATATGATTTTTTGCCATCTCTATGTTCTGTATTTTATTGTTGATGTCTAAGAGTTTTTTTAAATATTTTTAATAACAATGCATTGTCAGATATGTCTTTTGCAAATATTTTCCTACGGTTTGTGGCTTCTCATTTTATACTCTTGGCAGTGTCTTTGGTAGACCAAAAAATTTATTTTATTTTATTTATTTTATTTTTTTGAGATGGAGTTTTGCTATTGTCACCCAGGCTGGAGTGTAATGGCGCAGTCTCGGCTCACTGCAACCTCTGCCTCCCAGGTTCAAGCAATTCTCCTGCCTTAGCCTCCTGAGTAGCTGGGATTACAGGCACTCGCCACCAAGCCCAGCTAATTTTTGTATTTTTAGTAGAGATGGGGTTTCACCATGTTGGCCAGGCTGGTCTCAAACTACTGACCTCAGGTGATCCACATGCCTCGGCCTCCCAAAGTGCTGGGATTACAGGCATCAGCCACTGCACCCGGCCCCCAAATTTTTAATTTTAATCAATTTCAGTTTATCAATTCTATCATGGATCATGCTTGTGGTGTTGTACCTAAAAAGTTATCACCAACCCTAGTTCATCTAAATATTCTTCTATGTTAATTTCCTAAGAGTTTTATATTTTCTTTTATATTTGGGTTTGTGATCCATTTTGAATAAATTTTTGTAAAGAGTATAAGGTCTCTGTTTAGATTCATTATCTTGTATGTGGGTGTCCTGTTGTTCTGATATCATTTGTTGGAAAGATTGTTCTTCTCCATCATATTGTCTTTGTTTCTTTGTCAAAGATCAGTTGACTATATTTATGTGTGTCTATTTCAGGGTTTTCTGTTCTGTTTCATTGGTCTATTTATCTATTATTTTGCCAGTACCATACTGTCACGATTGGTATAACTCTATGGTAAGTTTTGAAATGAGATAGTGTCAGAACTCCAAATTTGTTCTTCTCCTTCAATATTGTGTTGGCTATTCAGGGTCTTTTATCTGTCTATATAAACTTTAGAGTTAGTTTGTTTATATCTACAAAATAAGCTTCTGGGATTTTGATTGGCATTACATTGAATTTATATATCATTTGGGAAGAACTGACATCTTGACAATATCAAGCCTTTCTATCCATAAACATGGAATATCTCTGCATTTATTTAGTTCGTTTGATTTTATTAATCAGAATTTGCAGTTTTCTTCATGTCTTGTACATGTTTTGTTAGATTTATATCTATTTTATTGTTTCAAAATATACCGATTTTGTGTTCGTATTTTAATTTGCAATTGAATATACATACACACATGTTAAAAACATATACAAACACATATATACTCACATAAAATACACAATTATTTTGTATTCATATATTATTATAAACATGAATGCATATATATACATTTACATATTCATAAGAACAGTTGAAATCAGTTTATGTGTATATAAATTAATATATACATATTTAGACAACATAATACATGAAAATGTTGCAGTAACTTTTACAGCTTATATCTGAATGTCTAATAATCATTATTCTGGTGTACTAGTATAACCAGCTTACAAAAGAAAACATTCTCTAAGTAATATAAAGTCTTAAAATGATGTACCAATAATATATTAATATTATTAATATCATACACCATATTATTAAACATCATTAATATAAATGCCATAATTTTAAAATCATCAATTGCATTTACATGAAGAACTAAACATAAAAGTGCAATTGCAATATACTAATTCATCTCTATTTTTATGTGAAACTCTTTTTATTATAGATATAGGCCTAATAGTTTTTCTTTAGTATTTCCTAGGCATATATTATTGGAAGAACAATATGACATTTTTCTGTTGCTCAAAATTTTCTCTCCAACCTCTTAGCAATCACAGATGTTGGCAGAGTAATGAGCACAGGCAGCTGTGGTGAGCAATTAAGTTATGAAAAATAAGAGTCAATTTAAAGTTATTGGGTAGTTCATAACTTTCAGGTAAGGTATCTTCAAAACGGCAATGAATTCAGCAAAGTAGTTCTGTTCTGACTGCAAGGTATAAAAAACAAATAGGCCTATTATTTCTAAAGCACCTGTCTAAGAGACAACATTGCTAGAAACTAGAAAATAGAGAGACAGTTTTTTATGTATATAACAAAAAAAGAGAAAATGTTTCAATAAGTTATATGGTAGTGTGGTTTTGTGATCCTTCAATTCACCTATACCAAGTTTTAAGTCAATAAAAACTGCAGGTACTCAATTCTGTACGTTGCATATTCCTCACTCCTTGTGAAGTTATATTTTGCTTTCCTTGTGTAGTTATTCATATCTTATTAAATCATTCATATCTTATTAAAATAACTGGTGTATTGGCAAGTGTTTACTATAGTACTAAAACAACCTATAACACACTTCTGCACTTCTGTTAAACAAAATGTTATGTGACCTCATTCAATATAATTAATAACAAACAGACCTCATCCTTGTTTAGAAAATGAAGTAAAAATTGCATGGATCATAGAGGTGAAAATGTGATTTTGAAAATATTAAAAATAGTAATTTATGGGTGTAAATATTAAATATTTTTGCAAACACATTTATATATGCTGGCATATTTGCCTCTGGGAACAGTACTATATATTCATCCAGAAGTTTTATATTTTGCTTGATAAAAAAGATAAAACAATGGAAAAATAATGATAATAATATGTCTATATATGCATATATGTATACAAGTATATAGGCGTGTCTATATGTATATGTATATAGGCATATATACATATATAGGCATATTATTATCATAACTATACATATGTACACACATCCATATATCCACATATACATTGATTATGACATTTGATCATTACACCTATATTGTGAGGTAGGCAGGGAATTTCAACTTGATTTTCAAGGTGGGAAAATCAGAGGATAATGTCTAAAGAAGTTTTCTAGAATAGAATTGTCTGCAATGATGAAAATGTTCTATATCTGTGCAGTCCAATTTGGTAGCCTCTAAACCCATGTGGCTATTGAGCATTTAAATTACGTTTCATGTGACTGAGAAATTAAATATTTAATTTAATTTGATTTTAATTTAAATGTTAATATTCACATGTGCCAATTTTGAACAGCACAGATGCACAATACTGTTCATTTATACACTGATCCAATTATTTACCTTTGTAGTGTTTATATATTGGCGAAATGTCACCAGAATTGGACCCATGCCTTCTGAGTAATTTCATCATGCTGATCACGCTGTGAAGCTAGTGAAGTACTTTGTCTAATTCCCAATTTATGGGGAAGCAGAGATTAGAAAGCACATTCAGATGGCGCTCTCTCCTAAATGCTAAGCAATTAAATTGTAGAAAACAAACTGTTGATCAGCCACTGAACCTAGTGAAATAAATTGTTTTGTGACTTGCAAATGTTTATATCTAGAATCACACACATTTCAAAGTAAAGGAAGCTTTGCTTACTCATCAGTAAAGTTGGCTAGTCAAACCGGGACCAGAAAAACCCAGAGAAGATAAGTAACTCAGCTAAGATTTACAGAGTATTTAGTGGCATTTAAGATGGATGGAATTGGCTAATCATGTTATGTGATTGACTAATGCAGATTCTTGGCAATTGGCAAAATCTCTATTTTCTCCTGTAAGATTCATGCAGTACAAATGTTGCTTCACAACCCCAGTGTTCACTCTGAAACTGGAGTGAGAATAACCATCTAAAATTATATCTCTACAAGTGACTGAGAAAGCTGTTTCAATCCTTTTCATTCTTTCCTATTCTGCAGCTTCAAAAACCTAAACACACATGCTACATGTAGATGTTAAAAATAATCTCCATTTTCATAAGCTAGATTGAGAGCTAGTTTGCTCTGAGAAAGAAAAAATGCAAGTTGCTTCATGTTGACACTAGAAGTTATCACAAAAAAAAAGTGTTTAAAATGAATCCTAGCTGTTTCTTCAAAAAGTTCTGAACATCAATAAACTTTCTCTTCTTCTTCTTCTTCTTTTTTTATTTTTTGAGGCAGTGTCTTGCTCTGTAACCCAAGTGGGAGTGCCATGATGTTATCACTGCTTACTGCACCCTTGAACTCCTGGGATCTAGTGACCCTCCTGTCTCATTTTTGTTTTGTTTTTTTGTAGAGATGAGGTTTCACTATTTTGCCCAGGATAGTCTCAACTTCCTGTACTCAAGCAATCCTCCCACATCAGCTTCCCAAAGTGCTAGGATTAAAGGCATGGGGCACCCGGCCTGGCCATGAACATCAATAACTTCTAACTTCAAGAACACACTGAGTTGTACATTTAAAGTATCATTTCTATCTGTTTCCTTGCCCTTGTAGATTATTGCCTTCTTAGAACTTTCTCATAATCTGTAAGCACTTCTCTTTTTGTCTCTCTCAGTAGCATTTGTCATATATTAGTTTTCTATTTTGGTACAACAAAACAATCCAGAAATTAGTGGTTTATAAAACCATAATCCTATACTTTAGGTGGCTCAGGAATGTGGGCTTGTCTTGACTGGGTCCTCTGGGTCTCAAAATCTCTCATAAGACTTTAATCAAGGTGTTGACTAGGGCATCGTATCAAGGCTCTACCAGGAAAGGATCTGCTTTCAAGGTTACTTACATGGATGTTGCCAGGATTTGTTTTCTCATGAAATTTGGGCTGAGACCCTTAATTCTTGGTTTCCGTTAGTTCTCTGCCTGTGGGCTTCTTCATAGGGTAATTAAAAACATTGCAGGTTGTTTCATCAGACTGAGAAAGTGAGAAGCAAAATAGAATGAGAACAAGAGGAAATTCAGTTTTTTAGCCTAATCTTAAAAATGATTTTCCATAACTTTTGCCACATTTTATTTATTATGAACCTCTAGGTCTAGCCTACACTCATGGGGGAGGTGATGACATAAGGATGTAAGTATCAGGAGGGGGTGGAGGGCATACTTGGGGGCTATTTCTGAAGCTGCCTTCCATAATCTCTATTTTCAGGTATCTACCAATCTCCTCAAACATTTTTTTCCCATTCTTGTGGTGCAAAATTATGTTTTAATCTAGGTATAAATGCCTGTTAATGATAATAACATTAGAATAACATTAAATAAAACTGAAAATTAATATGAACACTTTATTTCAAGGGATATATATCAATTATCCCTTTTTAAAAATAAAATTTTAATTTGGAAAAATACGCATAAGAAAATTGACAGTTTAACCATGTCTAGGTGTATAGTTCAGTAGTGTTAAGTACATTCACATTGTTGTGCAACCATCTCTACCAACTATCTCTAGAACTCTTTTCAACTTGCAAAACTAAAACTCTATACCCATTAATCAACCCTCATTCTCCCTTTCCCCCAGATGCCGGAAACCACCATTCTACTTTCTATCTCTATAAATTTAACTACTCTAATTACTTTGTATAAGTCGAATCAGATAGTATTTATCTTTTTTTTTTTCTTTTGAGACGGAGTTTCGCTCTTGTTGCCCAGGCTGGAGTGCAATGGCACGATCTCGGCTCACTGCAACCTCTGCCTCCCAGGTTCAAGCAATTCTCCTGCCTCAGCCTCCTGAGTAGCTGGGATTACAGGCATGCACCACCACACCCAGCTAATTTTGTATTTTTAGTAGAGATGGGGTTTCTCCATGTTGAGGCTGTTCTTGAACTCCTGACCTCAGGTGATCCACCCGCCTCGGCCTCCCAAAGTGCCGGGATTACAGGCGTGAGCCACCGCGCCTTGCCGTATTTATCTTTTTTATGACTGGCTTATTTCACTTACCATAATTTCCTCAAGGTTAATCCATGTTGTAGCATGTGTTACAATTTTTTTAATATTGAATGTTATTTCACTACCTGCATACACCGCATTTTGTTTATCCATTCATCTATTAATAGACGCTTGGGTTGTTTCCACCTTTTGGCTATTCTGAATAATGTTGCTATGAACATGGGTGTATAAATACTTTTTCAAGACCACTCTAACAGTTACTTGTAGGTATATAACTAGAAGTGGAATTCTTGAATTATAGGGTAATTCTACTTTCAAATTTTTGAGGAATTGCCATTTTGTTTTCATAGCAGTTTCATTATTTGGGTCTACCAATAGAGCAAAAGGGTTCTAAAGTCTCCACACATCCTCATTAAAATTAGTTATTTTATATTTTTTGTTTGGTTTTAGTTTTTTGCTTTTCTTTTCTTTGGTTTTATTTTGTTTTGGTTTGGTTTTTTGATAGTATCCATCATAATGGGCTGAGATGGTGTCTCATTGTGGTTTTGATTTATATTTCCCTAAAGATTAGTGATGTTGAGCATCTTTTCATGTACTTGTTGTTCATTTGTGTGTATTTTAGAGAAATGTCTGTTCAAGTTATTTGTCCATTTTGAAAATAAGATTTTTTGTGGTTGAGTTGTAGGAGTTTTTAAAATTTATTTTAGATATAAATGTCTTATCGGATATATGATTTGCGAACGTGTCCTCCCATTTGGTTGGTTGCGTTTTCACTCTGTTGATTGTGTCCCTTGATGCACAGAAGTTTTTAATTTTTATGTAATTCAATTTACTTATTTTTGTTTTTATTACCTGTGCTTTTGGTGTCATAGGCAGAAATTTATTCCCACTCAATATTGTTAAGATGTCAATATTAACCAAAACAATCTACATATGCAATGCAATTCTTATCCAAATTCCAATGATTTTGTTTTACAGAAATAGAAAGATTCATCATAAAATTTATATGGAATCTGAAGCAACCCCAAATAACCAAATAATCTTTAAAAAGAAGAACAATGCTGAGGTCTCATATTTCCAGATTTTCAAACTTGTTATAAAGCTATTATAGCAATCAAAACAGTGTGATAATGGCATAAAGACAGATGTATGGACTGACAGAAGAGAATAGAAAACCCAGAAATAAGCCCTTTCACATATGGTCAATTGATTTTCAACAAGGGGATCAAGATCATTCAATGGGGAAAGAATGGTCTTTTCAACCAATTGTGTTGAGGAAACTATATTGGACCTAAGACAATATACAAAATCAAATTCAAAATGGACCAAAGATCTAAACATAAGTGCTAAAACTATACAAGTCTTAGAAGCAAATATAGGAGAAAAGATTTATGACATTGGTTTGGATATGTATGTATCTCAATAAAGTGAATATATTAGCGACTATTTATATATTTGCTAATCCCCTTATCTGTGTCTTGTAATTATGCATATTCAAAGATAAAAGGTTTTTTTCCAGAGCTTATTCCATACCTAATCTCTATTCAATAGGTTATTTTATTTTGCTGGTTATGTGTTTATTGCATTTTACTAAATATGGACTGTTTTGCTGTGAATCCTTTCAATTTGTTTATCTTTATGAAGCTTCCATCAAAAGAAATCATATTGCATTTTTTACCCCCTCATTATGATAGTCAGTTATGCTTATTATTGACTCATTTTGAACTAAATGTTTACATACAGTGAAAGGTATGCATTGAGATATTTTGCACACGGATATCTAAATTTCCAGCTCATTTTCTCAAAAAGTCTATTCTCTTTCCATTCAAATACCTTTGTGCCATCGTCAAACCAATCAACCATTTATGTTTAGGTTTGTTTCTAGACCCGTGTGTGGGTGTGTGTGTGTGTATTTCCAATTCCATGCTTTTGTTTACTCTAGCTTTATTGAAAGTCTTGAAATCAGAAAATCAGGTCGCCTGAGTCCTCCAACTTTGTTCTTTGATTTTTCAAAATTGTGTTGTCTTTTCTAGTTCCTTCTTTTTAAAACAAATTTAGAATCATCTTCTCAATTTTATTTTTAAAAATTCTAATACAATTTGGTTAAAAATGTATGCATTCTGTAGGTCAATTTGGGGGAAAATCAGCATTTTAACAATATTTAGTCTTTCTGTCTATAAGCATGATCCATATCTTAATGAAATTAGGTATTCTACAAACTTTTCATTATTGTTTTTTATTATTCAGCATAAAGATTTTGTACATATTTTGTTACCTTAATAATTAATGGCATTTCAGTTGTATTGCTATGTTAAATGGTATCATTTTATTATAAATTTCAAATTTTTCATTGCTAGTATGTAAAAATGCAATAAAATTTGATACATTGACCTTTTAACTGGCAACATTGCTAAACTCACATATTAGTGGCGGTAGCATTTTTTAGATTCTTAGGGATTTTTAACATAGACAATTATGTTGTCTTCAAATAAATACCACTGTATTTCTTCTTTATGTATTTCTTTTTCTTGTCTTATTATGCTGGAAAGAACTTCAAGTATGATATCAAATAAGACTGAGAAAAGAACGTAGAGTTGACATTTTTATCTTAGAAAAGAGGCCTTTCACTCTTATGTATGTTAGTATAGCTCTATGGCAAGAAACACTTTTTGAAGATAAAAACCTTTTCTTTCATTTCTAGCTTGCTAAGGAATTAAAGAGTTCTTCGGCAAATATTTAAAATCCATTTATTCTGTAATGAATCGATGTTTAACTTGGCAAAGGCATATTCTGCATTTGTTGAGATGGTCATATGGTTTTTCTTCTTTATTCTACCACATTGATTGCATCCACTAATTTTGATATATTATGTTTACCTATTTATTCAATTACAAATATTTTCTAATTTCCCTTGTGTCATTTTCTATGATGCGCTAGTTATTTAGGAGTATTTTTTCATTTCTAAATATATGGAAATTTTATAGATAGTATTTGGTTATTGACTAGTAATTTAATTTCATTTTGGTCAGAGACACACTTTTTGTTATTTCAATTATTGTAAATATTTTAAAGTTTATTTTATGACCCAGAATATGGTCCATCTTGATAGATGTTACATGTGCTTGCACTTGAAAAAACTGTTTATTCTGATACTCAGTAGATTGTTCTGTAAACATCAATTAGAATAATTAATGTAATGACTTAAAAAGGTGAATAACAAATAATGTTCTTAAGGGCTTCCATAATTATACTGATTTTCTATTTTCTTATTCTATCAATTACTAGATAGAAGTACTGAAGATCTCAACCAAATTTGTGGATTCTTTTTTCTGCTTTCAATTCTATCAATTTTCCTCTATAAATTCAAAGCACTACTATTAGTTGCAACAATAAGGTTATTATATCTCCTTGATGGATTGATCTCTTCATCATTATGCAATTAACTTCATAACTTCATTATCCCTAATGATATTCCTATAGTATTAGTATAGCTACTCAAGTTTTCTTTCAGAAGAATACTTGTGAGGAATACTTTTCTTATTTTTTGCTTTGAACCTATCTATAACTTTATATTTAAAACAACTTTCTGTGGACAGCATATAGTTGGGGCTTGTTTTATATCCAATCTGACAATCTCTTTCTTAATTGCAGTATTTAGAACATTTACATTTAGTACTATTTATATGATGGATTTAAAATCTAGAGCTTGCTAGTAGCTTTCTATTTGTTCCTACTGTTAATATAATTTTTCTTTCTAACTACATGCTTTCAGAATGATGAAGTATATTTCTATTATTTCATTTTGACTACAATATTTGCTTCTTATTTATACCTCATTATCACAGTCTATATGCAAATAATATTAAGCTTCATGCAGTATGCACACTAGTATATTTACTTTTTTCTCTTCTTTTGCACTATTATCATATAATACAACACACAATAAACCTACCATATCTTGCTAATATTTTTATTTGAATATTCAATTACATTTAGAGTGATTACAAATAAGAATGAAAATATTTGCTCAATTATTTCTATTTTGACCATTTCTAAATCTCTTTCTTTAGTTCAGATTTCTCTTTGATATTACAGTATTTTTAAAATTTTTTATTTAAAAAAATTGTGGGTACATTATAGGTTTATATACTTATGGGGTACCTTAAGAATGTCCTTTAGCATTTTGTACAGTGCAGATGTAAGTGCTGATAATAAATTATTCTTAGCATTAGTGTGTCCCCAAAATATTTATTTTCATTTAAAGATTTTTTTTTCTGAATATAGTCCTCTGCTTTGACATTTTGGTTTCTTTCAATACTTTAATAATGCCATTTTTTTGTTTTCTGGTTTGCATAGTTCTTTTATGAGAAGGTTCCTCTAATTCTTACATTGCTCTTCTGTCTGTATATGTGTTTTTTTTTAGATGGCTATCTATAAAGTTGACTCTTTAGCTTTGGTTTTAAGGAGTTTGAATATAATGTGTCTAGTATTGTTTTAATTTTTATATTTATTCTACATGTATCTCTCTGCATGCTGTTTACCCACTCCCAGTAGCAGGCTATTCTTGCTTGTTACTTTGTGCTTGCTAGCATGGTATGAGGAAAGAGGGCAGGGCAACATGGGTAGTTCTCTGTTTTTCTAATCCTCATTTGAATATTAGGAAGGCACTGTATGCCTATATCTTTGAGGTGGTATGTTTCTTTGAGGTGTCCCCTCTCTGTGGCAGACAAACTCTGTTTTGATTTTTTGGTGTTCTTTTAAGGGAAAGTGTCCTGTTCTCCAAAGTTAAGGCACTGCTGATGATATTGATATAGTTCCGTTTTAAAATTTTGTACTTATTTTTTAATACATTTATTTGTATATTAGAGGCTCACAACATGATATTATAGGATACATATAGATGGTAAAATAATTGTTATACTAAAGCAGATTAACATATCTAGCATCTCATATGATAGCTTTTTTGTGATAAGAACAGCTAAAATCAACTAATTTTTATTTAAAAAACTAATATAATGCCATTTTATTAACTATGTTTATCATGTTTATTAGATGTTTAGACTTGTTCATTCTACATATCTGCTATTTTGTGTCTTTTGACCTACATCTCTTCATTTCCTCCCCACCCCATACCCATAGCAACCAGTTTATTATCAACCTGTGTGTATGTTTGAGTATGTATATAAAGAACCTGGACCCAGAACCAGCCCCATGGCCAGTGGTAGGGTTGTTATTTTATTTTGCTCTTCCTTAAGTCACAGAAAGTCTTTACCTGTGCCCTGAGGCAACAGCGTTTGCTATGTTTTCCTAGGCAGCCTGCATCTTTTGCATAGTAAAGAACTATCTAGTTAGAGCTCTGTGTATTTCCTGCCATAATGGCAGTCTTTTCTCCAGATTTATTCCACCAAATGAGGCTTTCTCCAGGCCGTATATGATTCTGAATCTTATTAATAAACTTGGCGGAGGATCATGGAGATGAACCTATATGTGGATGTAAACACCCCCAAAGCTAGCAGAAGGAAATAAATAACTAAATCAAATAACTAAAATCAAATCAGAACTCAATGAAATTGACACCCAAACTTCCATACAAAGAATCAACAAAGCTGAAAGTTGGTTCTGTACATGGTTCTGTAAATAAGATTGATAGACTGTTAGATATACTTCAAAAGTAAAAAAGAGAGAAGATCAAAATAAGCACAATCAGAAATGACCAATGTGACATTAAAACCAATCCCACAAAAATACAAAAGATCCACAGAAACTATTATCAACAGTTCCTTGTATACAAAGTAGAAAATCTAAAGAAAATGAGTAAAATCCTGGAAAGACACAAAGACACAATCTCCCAAGAGTGAATCTGGAAGAAATCAAAACCCCGAACAGACTAATATCAAGTTATAAAATTGAAGCAGTAATGAAGAAACCTAGCAACCAAAAAAAAAATCCCCAAACAAGATGAATTAACAGCCAAATTCTACCAGTTATGCAAAGAAGAACTGATACCAATTCTACTGTAACTATTCAAAAGAAAAAATAATCAAGGAGGAGGAGGAGGGACTCCTCCCTAACTTATTCCATGAAGCCAGCATCACCTTGCTACCAAAACTTGTCAAAGATACAAAAAACAAAACCACAGGCCAATACCCCTGATAAACAAAAACACAAAAATCCTCAACAAAATATGGATGGCAATCCAAATTCAGCAGCGTATGAAAAAGCTAATTCACCATGATCAAGTAGACTTAGTACATGCGATGCAAGGTTTCTTTGACATATGCAAGTCAATAAATGTGATTCACCACATAAACAGAATTAAAACAAAAACCATATGATCATGTCAATAGATGCAGAAAAAGCTTTCAATAAAATCCAGTATCACTTCATGATAAAAACACTCAACAACTAGACACTGAAGGAACATACCTCAAAATAATAAGAACCATCTATGACAAACCCACAGCTAATATCACACTGAATGATCAAAACATGGAAGCATTCCCCTTGAGAACTGATACGAGAAAAGGATGCTCATTCTCATCATTCCCATTCAACATCGTACTGGAAGTGGTAGTCAGATCAGTCAGCCAAGTGAAAAAAATAAAAGGCATCCAAATGGAAAAAAAATGAAGTGAGGCTATCTCTCTTGGCAAAAAATATGATTCTGTACCTAGAAAACCCTAAAGATTCCACCAAAATGCTCTTAGAACTAATATAACAACTTCACAAAAGTGTCAGAATACACAATCAATGTACAAAAATCAGTGGCATTCCCATACACTAATAACATTCAAGCTGAGAGCCAAATCAAGAATGCAATTACATTTACAATAGCACACAAAAGTAAAATGGGAAGACATCTAATTAAGGAGATCGAAGATCTCTAAAAGGGGAAAAACAAAACACTGTTAAAAGGAATTATAGATGACACAAACAAATGAAAAAGCATTCCATGTTCATGGATTAGAAGAATCAATGTCATTACAATGACCATACTGCCCAAAGCAATCTACAGATTCAACACTATTCTTATCAAATTACCAACGTCATTTTTCACAAAATTAGAAAAAAAAAGATTCTAAAATTTATATGGAATGAAAAAGGAATTCAAATAGCCAAAGCAATCCTAGTTAAAAACAAAAGTAGAGGCATCACATTACCTGACTTCAAACTGTACTATAGGGCAGGGATACAGTAGCAAAAACAGTGTAGAACTGATACTAAAAGCAGACACATAGACCAATCAAATGAATGAAGAACCCAGAAATAAAGCTGCATGCCTACAGCCATCTCATCTTCAAAAAAGTAGTCAAAAATAACCAATGAGGAAAGGACTCCCTAGTCAATAAATAATGCTGGGATAGCTGGCTAGCCATATGCAGAAGAATGAAACTGGACCCTTACTTTTCACCATATACAGTAATTAACTCACGATGGATTAAAAATTTAAATGTGAGAACTCCATCTATGAGAATCCTAGAACAAAACCCAAGAAACATTATTCTGAACACCAGCCTTGGAAAATCAGTTATGACTATGTCCTCAAACATAATTGCAACAACACAAAAATTGACAGTGGTATCTAATTAAACTAAAGAGGTTTCGTACAGCAAAAGAAACTATCAACCGAGTACCCCCAACAGGAACAGATTCAAAAATATGCATCCAAAAAGTTCTACTATTCAGAATCTGCAAGGCACTGAAACAAATTAACAAGCAAAATCCAAATAACCCCATTAAAAATGGGCACGAGAAATGAACACACACTTCTCAGAAGAAGATATATGAGCAGCCAACAAACATGAAAAAATGCTCAGCATAACTAATCATCAGAGAAATGTAAATTAAAACCACAATGAGATACAATCCCAAACCAGTCAGAATGGGTATTAGTATAGTAAAAAAACAACAGATGCTGGCCTCACATGTTCGTTGTGGCACTATGCACAATAACAAAGACATGGAGTCAACCTATGTGCCCATCAGTGGTGGATTGGATACAGAAAATGTGGTACATATGCACCATGGAATACTATGCAGCCATATAAAAGAACAAAATAATATTCTTTGCAGCAATATGGATGCAGCTGAAGGCCATTATTTTAAGCAAATTACTGCAGTAATGGAAAGCTAAATACTGCCTGTTATCACTTATAAGTGGTAGCAAAACACTGGATATAAGCAGATGTAAAGATGGCAACAATAGACACTGGGGAGTACCATATAGGGGAGGGAGGTTAAGAGGTAAGGGTTGATAAACTAGGTTCATTATCTGAGTGATGAGATAATTCATACCCCAAACCTCAGCATCACACAATATACCTAGGTAACAAACCCACACTTATACCCTCAAAACTAAATTTTTTTAAAAGTTAGAAAACTAATAAAATATTGATGTCCAAGTCCCATCCACCAGAGATTCTTTTTTTTTATTATTATTATTATACTTTAGGTTTTAGGGTACATGTGCACAATGTGCAGGTTTGTTACATATGTATCCATGTGCCATGTTGGTTTGCTGCACCCATTAACTCGTCATTTAGCATTAGGTGTATCTCCTAATGCTGTCCCTCCCCCCTTCCCCCACCCCACAACAGTCCCCGGAGTGTGATGTTCCCCTTCCTGTGTCCATGAGTTCTCATTGTTCAATTCCCACCTATGAGTGAGAACATGCGGTGTTTGGTTTTTTGTCCTTGAGATAGTTTACTGAGAATGATGTTTTCCAGTTTCATCCATGTCCCTACAAAGGACATGAATTCATCATTTTTTATGGCTGCATAGTATTCCATGGTGTATATGTGCCACATTTTCTTAATCCAGTCTATTGTTGTTGGACATTTGGGTTGGTTCCAAGTCTTTGCTATTGTGAATAGTGCAGAGTGAGAGGGAGTTTCGCTCTGTCGCCCAGGCTGGAGTACAGTGGCGCAATCTCAGCTCACTGCAAGCTCCACCTCCCGGGTTCACGCCATTCTCCTGCCTCAGCCTCTCCGAGTAGCTGGGACTACAGGCGCCCGCCACCACGCTCGGCTAAGTTTTTGTATTTTTAGTAGAGACGAGGTTTCACCGTGGTCTCTATCTCCTGACCTCGTGATCTGCCTGCCTCGGCCTCCCAAAGTGCTGGGATTACAAGCGTGAGCCACCGCGCCCGGCCCCAGAGATTCTTAATTACCTGATCTGAGCAGAGCCCCAGTCATGGGCAATTTTAAAAAATCTACCCAGGTGGTTTCAATGTGCAGACAAGATTAAATCAGTCATTGCTCTAATAATTCCAAATGATCCTATAAATCTGAGCAAGTATATAAAATAACAAATTTTAGCATATAATTACAATATTTGTAAATATAATCAATTTTTAAATATATTTGTTAATCCTACCTTTTACAGTGAAACTAGGCAAAGCTACATTTTTTAAATTTGTAGACATATATTCTACCATAGGCCACGTCTAAACTGTAGTCACAGATTATTCGAAATCATTACAGTGATTCCGTTTTGTGAGCTAAGTAGAGAAGTGTCTTTTCCAAGGAGTTAAATCAACCCCTTTGTTCTCTTCTATTTTTATGGTTGGGTAGGCTATCAACTGAGATCCATTTGAATGGTCTGCACAAAATATTAAAAATAATGAGGATGGTTAAAATATTATGGACATATATCTCCTTTATATGATTTGGGTTTTCATAACCCAATTCAATAGATGTTACCAACACATTGTCAGATACATCTAGTACTGTGTATCTGGCACATACGTGCTACTCTAAAAATGGTCTTAAAGAAATAAGTCAGTCTGAGTGGTGGCTCACGCCTATAATCCCAGTATTTTGGGAGGCCGAGGCAGGTGGATCACCTGAGGTCAGCCTGGCCAACATGGTGAAATCCCATCTCTACAAAAATGCAAAAATTTGCGGGACATGATGGTGGGTGTCTGTAATCCCAGCTACTCGGGAGGCTGAGGCGGGAGACTCGCTTGAACGTGGAGGCAGAGGCGGAGGCGGAGGTTGCAGTGAGCCACGATCGCGCTGTTGCACTCCAGCCTGGGTGACAGCGAGACTCCATCTCAAAAACAAACAAACAACAACAACAACAACAAAAACAGAAAAAAGTCAAATAGTTTCCAGCAATGTTTCATGAATAGGAACTATCCTCTGAGGTTTTGATTTACAAAAATACACTTTAAATAGAATGTTTTCCATTGTTAAGCAATTGAACTATATAGGAACTTATTAGTGAGAAAAACACTGAAATGTTGTAGTCAAACTGTAAATAAATTGAGATATAGAAAACTTGAAATATAAACCTTATATGTAGAAAATTAAATAAACAAAATATAGTAATATTTGGAAATAAAAACATCAAAATAATAAATATACATACATAAAAGTATAATTCCAAGATACCCCAGAATTTACACTATTAAAAAATTAACTGAGAAATGTTATATCTCAATATTATGGAGGTAACTTTAATATTTCAACTTTTCTGTTATAACCCAGTTGGTAGTAAAGAGGCTCCTGAGGCCCAGTTCTGCACAGTTTCAAGAAGCAGCTGTAAAACCAGTCTCCCAGCTGGGACTGTGCTAAAGAGGATTAAAGAATGAGCAAAAAGGAGAGAAATGTGGTAGATTTTAACTTTCTAAAACACTTGTAGCAAGGCCCAATCCTCCAAATATTTCATAAACTCTGTGGTTTTCCTACAAAAGGATTTAGTTGAAAATACTAATTTGTCATATGATTTGTGACCCTAAAAAGGTAGATTTCTTACGTGTGATTCACCCTAGAAAACTCTGACTTCATGGAACTCAAAAATGTCAAGCAATGCAATTTCTTTATCTAACGACCTATCATCCACTAATTTATGTTGCACAAACGTAATTTTCTTTTAAAGATTTTTTTGTTATCGTTTTACCACATTTTCTAAAGTCAAGTAATTACGTTTAACAAATTCATCTGATAATTCCTCTCAGAACTAAAAGACACATTTTGATTCAAACTGCAAACATTAATGAGAAATGATATGATCTTAAAATGCAAGTTAATTCCATGTAGAACCATTTATATCAAGGACATTTTAATTTTTTTCTCCTAAAGTTCTAATTTAGTAATAGAAAAATACTCTTACCCATAAGTATTGACTGTTTGTGACAATACATTCATAGTGCTCTTTATAAAACTTTAAGATTATGTCACATTTATTCTATTGGCAAAATAATAGGGAAATTTCAGAGATATCCTCTCTTATCTTTGTTTCATAACCAGAGCAAAGAAGTTCAGATTAAAGAAAACCTGTGTGTCTAAACATGCAGACTTAGGTGCCTGTGGAAGAAGGACATGGACTTTATTCTGAAGGCACAAGAGAAAATTGTGAGGCTCATAAGAAGCCCAGTCTAGCAAAACAGGGCAATATTTCATATCATGCTCTTTAGCGCTTGCCTGGAGTTGCCCTGTGGAGGTCACACTTTTCAAGAATAACATGGAAAGATACATGTTAAGTAGAATTTAAGGACTCAAACTCTGTTCCTAGAAAGAAATACTAACGTTGTATAAATAATGAATCTCTGTTCTTTAAAGTTAAATAATAAAGGAATAAAGATGTTGACGACTTGGGAAAATATGTGAAGAGGAAGGTCCGATCAGAAATCTATCAGAGAATGATATCTACCAACACACTCACAGGCAGAGTAGATTTGACAGGTCTGGGTTTCAGTGTTTTTTCCATTTATGTCTTACCACTCAATATGTGCCCTCCTGGAACCTACTTTTTTGATACAAGATGTTGACCTGGAAAACAAAGAGAATAATGCTATGGTTAGTACACATGTAACAACTTTGCTTGACTAGAATTTATTTGAAAATGTATCTGAACAAAGGAATAATTTGAAGAAAAGCAAAAGGTAAATAAAAAGTAAATTTGAATTAAGTATTTAAAATGACCACTTAGAAAATACAAAAGAATAAATCAGAAAGTAGTTTTTCATCCTGGGTGGATCTAAATTAGTAGCTTGCAGTATAAATAAGTCAGAATACCTAACGTTAGAGTCATGCATTTACATAATACCGAACACTTTCATATATGATTTATTTGAGTGTTCTTGGGTTTGTTTTGTTGCTATTTAATGTCGTCTCTGTTTACACACTACACTGTGAGCTCCGTATCAGCACCTGAGAGGATTCCTGCAACACAGTGGGTTCTCAATAATTATTCACTAAATGAATAAAAGAATGTATTTCTCCTCTATATAGATTAACATATTTTTCTCTATAAATTACCAGATAATAACTGTTAAGCTTTATGGGCTAAATAAGATCTCTATATATGTCCATTTATAAATTAAAATATAAAATATAAATTAAGCTAAAGTATAAAATATATAAAATGTAAAAACTATTTTTAGCCCAAGATCTGTAAAAACAGGCCATGGACTAGATTTAGCCAGATATAGTTTGCTAATCTCTGCTGTATATATTAAACAGATCTTAATGTGATTTATAAGATTCCGTTATAATTTTCTGAGTTCCTTTTCAGTGATACATTATAGCTGACTTTTATGAACTCAATGGATCATATTGCCAAACATTGCATATCTGGTCTTTGTGGTCTGTGCATCTGTGTGTGTGTATGCATGTGTATTTCATGAGCCTGTTTATCCTCACGCCATGGGTTTGGCTTCAATTAAAAAAATAAAACAGAGACTATATTTAAACTTGCCAGATAAAATTTAGACATCCACGTTAAATTCGAAGTTTAGGTAAAAATAAACAAATATTTTAAAATTATAAGCATGTCCCATTCAATATTTGGAAAATACATATCTGGAAATTATTTATTATTTATCTGAAATGGAAGCTTAACCGAGCATTTTCTAAATTTGGCAAATCTACTTGTATTTATTTAGAAATCTTTTGAAGAACAATGACAAAATTACCCTTTCAAAATAGAAATTAATTTGTCTATTTTTAAATGATAGTTTGTGTTATTTTTTTCTTATCCTTAAAGCGATAACTATTTCTTTTTAAAAATGTATATTAAAGATAAGTTCTGTCTCTTTGGCTACATCAGTCATGCTGTTCATTTAATCTATGTTGACATTATTATTACAACAATAACTGAGGACTTACTCTGTTCTAGGAAGTGAGTTATGTGCTTTATTCAATTTTTCCTTATTTATTATGGATAAAACTCCCAATTACATAGATGAAGAAACTAAGAATCAAAGAGTTAAAAATAAAACATCAACAAAAGTTTTAGGAGAGAATGTCAAAAAGAATATAATTAGAAAGTGATGGGATTGCTATTTCTTCACAATCTTATTTTATATTCAAATTATATCAAGAACCCATTTAATTGGTTATGCAACAGAGTTTTATATCACTACTCATTGTCATCTAGAAATTATTTATGCCTTTGGAACATTACTAGATCATTATCTCTATATCTTTTTCTCTCTGATGATGTTACTAGTTTACATAGTATTTTTAAGGAGAACAATTGTGTCTTACTATGTGTATGGTGTATGCCCAACAGTACTTAGCTCAGTCTCATACCTATATGGATTAAAAGTATACTTGGTGAATAATTTATTAGCATTGAATAATTAATAATGTAGGTTAATAATTAATGATGTGGTTGTGTAGTATATGTGTTGAAATAATGCAAAGGATATGACTTGTTCATATTAATATCTTCTATTTTGAAACTAAAATTAACAGCAAGATACCGAAAACTCCAAAGGGAGTACCTTTTATGTGTCAATAAACAGGTGTCTAAGCTCTGAAAAATTAGAAGAATTACAAGAATAACACAGACTTGCTCTCCTGTATTATTTGTTTTTCAGAGAAAGACAGATGACACACAACCATAGTATAACATTTCCAGTGGTGGTAAATGCGATGAAGAAATTTAAAGCAAGATAGTGGGTAAAAATTTTATGTGGGGGATATATTTTATATAGAAAAAATTTAATGACAATCCTAATAAAGTGATATGTGAACAGATATATGAAGAAAATAAGAAAGCATGATATTCAGGTATTTAAAAAATATTTCAGGCAGAAGAAACTTCTAGTACAAAACCTGAGCAGCATGTATACTTGAGATATTCCAGGAAGAGACATTACTATTGCTAAGTCTGGGAGGAGATGATGATGCCACAGGCTGCAGAGATAGCAGTGGAGCTGGAGAGCAGCGGTGGGATTGTGAATCTATTTCAGAAGAGTTGTCAACATACTTTTCTGATGGCTTAAATGTGGGGTGTTAGAGAAAGAAAGAGGTCAATAAGGATGCCAGGTAATTCTGATTATGCAGGACAATGTGGTTGCCATTTAGTGATATTGGAAAGACTTGAGACGCAAGGTTACTGGTAGTCAAATTTGGATTTATTAAAGTTGAAGTAATAATTTAGTGATCTGATTTTCTCATATATCAAAGAAGGTTAGAAATCATTTGCTTAAGACTCTCGTAGGAAGTTGAGAACTTGTTTGGATAAAGGAATATATGATTTAGAGAAGAGTTTGGGCCTGGAAATACTAAGTTGTTACTCAGTGATTACAGGTGATACCTGAAGTCATAAAACAGGGATCTGGGGAATGAATATAGAGAAGTATAAAGAAGGACCAAACACTAGGACATTCTAATTTTACAATTTATGAATGCAAGCACCATTAAGCAAAAAAGAATAAGTAGGTAGGAAAATAAACAAGAATGTGATATTCTGGAAATTAATTAAGAAGGGGCCTTAAAGGAGGGAGGGGGCATGATGAATGCTGCCAAATGCTGCCGCTAGGATGAGTGATATAAAGAGAGAGGAGCAATCGCGTGATTTGTGAACATGGAGGTGGTCCAGCAATTTTTCTGGACAGTTGGTGATTTTCATTAAAAAAGAGAAGGGGTCATATTGTCAAAGAGTACATCTACTAATTCTCCTGGTTTACTGGGAGACAGGAGAGGTAACAGATGTGTGGATCCCTTATGCACACTTATTCTAAGGTAATTCCCAGACGTCTAGTAGGGGTGAATATTATATACCATGTGAAGCGGTCTGATTCTTGGCTTTGAAATTTTATGTTGCTTTAAGAAAGCACTAGCTCTTCTCCTGATATGAACAAGGACAGGACACAATAAGAATATGTTTTGACAGAACTTTGGCTGAAAGCCAATCTTGCTAACTCAGCTTTAATGGTTGGAAGTAGCACCAGCTTTTTCCCTGGAGTGATCAGTGGGCTGGAATCCAAGCCTTGGGCTTATAACTGTGTAATGTAGAAAACTGGCAGCAAGATTTCCCACAGACATGAGGAGACATGGTTGGAAAAGCTTCAGACTCTCCACTGGCATGATCAAGAAGGCTGAATCTCAGCTTTGGAGAGGCTTAAGATTAAATGCCTCATTCACTGGAGCTTATGTGGTTTTCATGGAACTTTGCCAAACCCATTCCTTTGCTGAGTGACCAGTCTACAGGAGATCAATCAGGGTCAGGTTAACTCAAGGTGGGACAAAACCAGATTAGATTGGATTCAAGAGAGAAGGGATGAGCTGGGCGTAGAATTAAAGAGAATAGATCACATTTACCAATGTAAATATAAATTTATTATGTGGAAAAAATTAAGTTTGTTAGAAATATCATGGATTTGGACAGCACTCAAATAATTAATATCTTAATTCTGTTCTAGAACATGAGAAAAAGTTTAATACATTTGATTCCATTTTTCTCAGATTTTCCTTGCCCAGATTTGCATTGTGCTATAAGAATTTATAATTGTGTGCTGTTTCAAAACCAAGTTAATATTAGCTTTAACATTAGCTTTAATAATATCTCATACCCTTTATATTTTATTTTTCCTGATAACTCCTAGATGATATATTTGTTACAAATCAATAACTTTTTAAATAATAATGGTAAGAGGGAACAAACTAATCTTATGATATCTCATTTTGTAAGAAAAAATAATAACGTAGGCATATGCATAAGAAAAAGACTGGAAAGTATAACCATATTTTAATGACTAGAAACTATATTTATTAAAACAATCCTGGTTGTAGAATAATAATTATTTTAAAAAGATAACAGTTATTGCACAACATAACTGATAAATCTAACTGAAAATTAGCTAGACCACACTATATAATCTGTATTTAAAATATTGTGAAACAAGAAGGAAGCAGATACAGGAAAGAAACTAACAAGTGTAACCCCTACTATGTGCCAGGCCCTAGTAGATTAATTTAATCAAGTAACAAGTCTGGGATCCAGCTATAATTAAATTGATCTACTTTTGTCATTGGGCATCTTTGTCTTTGTGATTTTGAAAAAAAAAAATAGAACCAAACTCCTTGATTAATTGCCAATTTAAAAATCATAATTGCTTCACCTATTTGTTTTCTTGCTCTTTTGTTTCCTCATGGTTTCTCTCGTGCTCTAAGACTCTTCAGCCTCTTAGAGTCATTTTTGTAGAGATTACATTGAATCATTTATTAAACTGTGTTTTTAAACTTTCAAAATATGCTCATTAGTGCTAAATTTATTTCACTCAGCAAAACCCATTGGCAGTAATATTAAAATAAAATAAACATTGAGTGTGAGCTATGGCAATTTGGAAATTCATAAAAGTGTAATTTTCTTTCCTTTTGTTTCTTGGAGGCTGTATGTTAAATTCTTAAGGGAGATTGCTGCTAACACTTATAAAACTGAGGTTGGAGCTGCAAAAGTAATGGAGATATTGCTCCATAGTAATGGAGCAACAACTACCATTGCGAACTAGAAAACCAGGTGGCAGTGCTATTAACCGAATCTTAGCTTGTCCCTAGATATGGCTGGGAATAACAGTCAGTGGAGAACATATTTAATTAACTCTCCATCTAGTAGAGTAGAAGTCTACATATTGAAAATATAACCTGGAGCACAGAGAGAGAGGTATTGGATGTTGAACGGGGGGACTCAGTTCAGATCTTAGAGGTACAGTGTATGCACGCTGTCTAAAACCCATCCTCTTCCTCAAGTCACTCAACTATCAGTACATTTTCCCCTATGCCTGTGCAAAACATCTATTTTCAGAATAGGCTACCCAACTATATTCCTATTTAGGGATTCAATGTGTATCAAAAAGAGGTTTATAGAATGTCTGTTGGCCTCAAGAACAAAAACCTGCACCTGAAAACAAATGTTTCACTTATTAAGCTCTACAAATACATTTGACTTATTTAATTTTTGAGACATTATATAATTTAGTGAACTTCAAAAATGATTAAGTGCAATAATTGTTTTAGACACTAGTGCTCTGTAATAAGCACATCAGTAGAAAATAATGAGAGACAGAAAACAAACACCAACAATGGCAGGATTACATGTTTATGCTTTTTAAATGGGAATATGGAACATAAAAGGACCTTTATATATTTCTATGCTCTCATGACAAAAACATAGACCAATTCTTATACGTAAAAAAGAATAGAAGCTGTTTCTGACCATTCCTAATTTTTACGTTTGCTTTGTGATCTCTGACCGTACCTGTGCTCATCTTACCCAGAGCAGGAGAGGAGTAGAAGGAAAGAATTCTCTGGCAGATATAGGTTATAGGCTGCTTTGTTCGAAACATTTTAACTGAAATATTGGATAGAGGAATTGTAATTGTTTTTTAAATTTTCTTTTTATGATTTTTAGGGTTTTCTAAATTATACAGAATACATAAAAATATTATCCATTAGAAAATAAACAAAATACTTTAAAACAATAATAATTATACAATATATAACTTTATACATTTTAGACAGTATTTTTAATATTAAATAAAACATGTACACATTTTTATATCCTTTATTTTTACTACCATGCAGTAAGAATAAATTACTAATCAAATATAATAGCTGCTTAACTATTTATTTTCAAACAACAGTTGATGTCATCTTTTTAGAAAAATAAGAATATATATTTTTGTTTTCCCTTTAAAATAATACATTTGAAGGTGCTACTTTATGTAAAAGACAAAATGGCAACGCCACTCAAATCAATTTTCATGTGTATTTTAGTTTTCTTCTCTAGGTAAATTTAAGCTATTTAAGGGCCTAGCTATATTGTGTATTTCATCAACATTCACCACAGCATATATAGGTCTAGGCAAATAATAATTACTCATTTACATACAGTGTAAAATTAAAATGTGTATATGCATTACTAATTAATTAACTCAATTAACATTAGTCGAGAATTGTGAGAGTAACACTATTCCATGTACGGTTCCCACTATTTACCTAACAAGTACTCAATTTAATATCTATGGAGGCACAGAAAGATGGAAAATGAGTTAATATATGTGCACATTTTGAGTGGCGGGCACACCACAAGCACTTTAGCGACATCAGCTGTTATTTTTTTTTTCTCACAATTTTGTGTTCATCCACATACACTAGTTATGGGTCTTTTTTTTATTTTATCATTATTATACTTTAAGTTTTAGGGTACATGTGCACAATGTGCAAGTTTGTTACATACGTATACATGTGCCATGTTGGTGTGCTGCACCCATTAACTCATCATTTAGCATTAGGTATATCTCCTAATGCTATCCCTCCCCGCTCCCCCCACCCTACAACAGTCCCTGGTGTGTGATGTTCCCCTTCCTGTGTCCATGTGTTCTCATTGTTTAATTCCCACCAACGAGTGAGAACATGTGGTGTTTGGTTTTTTGTCCTTGGAATAGTTTGCTGAGAATATTGGTTTCCAATTTCATCCATGTCCCTACAAAGGACATGAACTCATCATTTTTTATGGCTGCATAGTATTCCATGGTGTATATGTGCCACATTTTCTTAATCCAGTGTATCATTGTTGGACATTTGGGTTGGTTCCAAGTATTTGCTATTGTGAATAGTGCCGCAATAAACATACGTGTGCATGTGTCTTTATAGCAGCATGATTTACAATCCTTTGGGTATATACCCAGTAATGGGATGGCTGGGTCAAATGGTATTTCTAGTTCTAGATCCCTGAGGAATCGCCACACTGACTTCCACAATGGTCAAACTAGTTTACACTCCCACCAACAGTGTAAAAGTGTTCCTGTTTCTCCACATCCTCTCCAGCACCTGTTGTTTCCTGACTTTTTAATGATGGCCATTCTAACGGGTATGAGATGGTATCTCATTGTGGTTTGATTTGCATTTCTCTGATGGCCAGTGATGATGAGCATTTCTTCATGTGTTTTTTGGCTGCATAAATGTCTTCTTTTGAGAAGTGTCTGTTCATATCCTTCACCCACTTTTTGATGGAGTTGTTTGTTTTTTTCTTGTAAATTTGTTTGAGTTCATTGTAGATTCTGGATATTAGCCCTTTGTCAGATGAGTAGGTTGCAAAAATTTTCTCCCATTCTGTAGATTGCCTGTTCACTCTGATGGTAGTATCTTTTGCTGTGCAGAAGCTCTTTAGTTTAATGAGATCCCATTTGTCAATTTTGGCTTTTGTTGCCATTGCTTTTGGTGTTTTAGACATGAAGTCCTTGCCCATGCCTATGTCCTGAATGGTATTGCCTAGGTTTTCTTGTAGAATTTTAATGGTTTTAGGTCTAACATGGAAGTCTTTAATCCATCTTGGATTAATTTTTGTGTAAGGTGTAAGGAAGGGATCCAGTTTCAGCTTTCTACATATGGCTAGCCAGTTTTCCCACCACCATTTATTAAATAGGGAATCCTTTCCTCATTGCTTGTTTTTGTCAGGTTTGTCAAAGATCAGATAGTTGTAGATATGTGGCATTATTTCTGAGAGCTCTGTTCTGTTCCATTGGTCTATATCTCTGCTTTGGTACCAGTACCATGCTGTTTTGGTTACTGTAGCCTTATAGTATAGTTTGAAGTCCGGTCACGTGATGCCTCCTGCTTTGTTCTTTTTGTTTAGGATTGTCTTGCAATGTGGGCTCTTTTTTGGTTCCATATGAACTTTATAGTAGTTTTTTCTAATTCTGTGAAGAAAGTCATTTGTAGCTTGATGGGGATGGCATGGAATCTATAAATTACCTTGAGCAGTATGGCCATTTTCACGATATTGATTCTTCCTACCCATGAGCATGGAATGTTCTTACATTTTTTGTATCCTCTTTTATTTCATTGAGTAGTGGTTTGTAGTTCTCCTTGAAGAGGTCCTTCACATCCCTTGTAAGTTGGATTCCTAGGTATTTTATTCTCTTTGAAGCAATTGTGAATGGGAGTTCACTCACGATTTGGCTCTCTGTCTGTTATTGATGTATAGGAATGCTTGTGATTTTTGCATATTGATTTTGTATCCTGAGACTTTGCTGAAGTTGCTTATCAGCTTAAGGAGATTTTGGGCTGAGATGATGGGGTTTTCTAGATATACAATCATGTCATCTGCAAACAGGGACAATTTGACTTCCTCGTTTCCTAATTGAATGACCTTTATTTCCTTCTCCTGCCTGATTGCCCTGGCCAGAACATCCAACACTATGTTGAATAGGAGAGGTGAGAGAAGGCATCCCTGTCTTGTGCCAGTTTTCAAAGGGAATGCTTCCATTTTGTTTGCATTCAGTATGATATTTCCTTTGGGTTTGTCATAGATCGTTCTTATTTTTTTGAGATACATCCCATCAATACCTAATATACTGAAAGTTTTTTAGCGTGAAGGGTTGTTGAATTTTGTCAAAGGCCTTTTCTGCATTTTTTGAGATAATCATGTGGTTTTTGTCTTTGGCTCTGTTTATATGCTGGATTACGTTTATTGATTTTCGTATGTCGAACTAGCCTTGCATCCCAGGGATGAAGCCCACTTGATCATGGTGGATAAGCTTTTTGATGTGTTGCTGGATTCAGTTAGCAAGTATTTTATTGAGGATTTTTGCATCAATGTTCATCAAGGATATTGGTCTAAAATTCTCTTTTTTTGTTGTGTCTCTGCCAGGCTTTGGTATGAGGATGATGCTGGCCTCATAAAATGAGTTAGGGAGGATCCCCTCTTTTTCTGTTGATTGGAATAGTTTCAGAAGGAATGGTACCAGCTCCTCCTTGTACCTCTGGTAGAATTCGGCTGTGAATCCATCTGGTCCTGGACTTTTTTTGGTTGGTAAGCTATTAATTATTGCCTCAATTTCAGAGCCTGTTATTGGTCTATTCAGAGATTCAACTTCTTCCTGGTTTAGTCTTGGGAGGGTGTATGTGGCGAGGAATTTATCCATTTCTTCTAGATTTTCTAGTTTATTTGCGTAGAGGTGTTTATAGTATTCTCTGGTGGTAGTTTGTCTTTCTGTGGGATCGGTGTTGATATCCCTTTGTCATTTTTTATTGCATCTAATTGATTCTTCTCTCTTTTCTTCTTTATTAATCTTGCTAGGGGGTCTATCAATTTTGTTGCTCTTTTCAAAAAACCAGCTCCTGGATTCGTTGATTTTTTGAAGGGTTTTTTCTGTCTCTATCTCCTTCATTTCTGCTCTGATCTTAGTTATTTCTTGTCTTCTGCTAGCTTTTGAATGTGTTTGCTCTTGCTTGTCTAGTTCTTTTAATTGTGATGTTAGGGTGTCAATTTTAGATCTTTCCTGCTTTCTCTTGAGGGCATTTAGTGCTGCAAATTTCCCTCCACACACTGCTTTGAATGTGTCCCAGAGATTCTGGTATGTCATGTCTTTGTTCTTGTTGGTTTCAAAGAACAATTTTATTTCTGGCTTCATTTCCTTATCTACCCAGTAGTCATTCAGGAGCAGGTTGTTCAGTTTCCATGTAGTTGAGTGGTTTTGAGTGAGTTTCTTAATCCTGAGTTCTAGTTTGATTGCACTCTGGACTGAGAGACAGTTTGTTATAATTTCTGTTCTTTTACATTTGCTGAGGAGTGCTTTACTTCCAACTATGTGGTCAATTTTGGAATAGGTGTGGTGTGGTGCTGAAAAGAATGTATATTCTGTTGATTTGGGGTAGAGAGTTCTGTAGATATCTATTAGGTCTGCTTGGTGCAGAGCTGAGTTCAATTCCTGGATATCCTTGTTAACTTTCTGTCTCATAGATCTGTCTAATGTTGACAGTGGGGTGTTAAAGTCTTCCATTATTATTGTGTGGGAGTCTAAGTCTCTTTGTAGGTCTCTAAGGGCTTGCTTTATGAATCTGGGTGCTCCTGTATTGGGTGTATATATATTTAGGATAGTTAGTTCTTCTTGTTGAATTGATCCCTTTACCATTATGTGGTGGCCTTCTTTGTCTCTTTTGATCTTTGTTGGTTTAAATTCTGTTTTATCAGAGACTAGGATTGCAACCCCCGCCTTTTTTTGCTTTCCATTTCCTTGGTAGATCTTTCTCCATCCCTTTATTTTGAGCCTATGTGTGTCTCTGCATGTGAGATGTGTTTCCTGAATACAGCACACTGATGGGTCTTGACTCTTTATCCAATTTGCCAGTCTGTGTCTTTTAATTGGAGCATTTACCCCATTTACATTTAAGGTTTGTATTGTTATGTGTGAATTTGATCCTGTCATTATGATGTTAACTGGTTATTTTGCTCGTTAGTTGATGCAGTTTCTTCCTAGCCTTGATGTTCTTTACAATTTTGCATGTTTTTGCTGTGACTGGTACCGGTTGTTCCTTTCCATGTTTAGTGCTTCCTTCAGGAGCTCTTTTAGGGCAGGCCTGGTGGTGACAAAATCTCTCAGCATTTGCTTCTCTGTAAAGTATTTTATTTCTCCTTCACTTATGGAGCTTAGTTTGGCTGGATATGAAATTCTGGGTTGAAAATTCTTTTCTTTAAGAATGTTGAATATTGGTCCCCACTCTCTTCTGGCTTGTAGAGTTTCTGCTGAGAGATCTGCTGTTAGTCTGATGGGCTTCCCTTTGTGGATAACCTAACCTTTCTCTCTGACTGCCCTTTTCATTTTTTCCTTCATTTCAACTTTGGTGAATCTGACAATTATGTGTCTTGGAGCTGCTCTTCTCGAGGAGTATCTTTGTGGCGTTCTCTGTATTTCCTGAATTTGAATGTTGGCCTGCCTTGCTAGATTGGGGAAGTTCTCTTGGATATATCCTGCAGATTGTTTTCCAACTTGGTTCCATTCTCCCCGTCAGTTTCAGGTACACCAATCAGGCGTAGATTTGGTCTTTTCACATAGTCCAGTATTTCTTGGAGGCTTTGTTCGTTTCTTTTTATTCTTTTTTCTCTAAACTTCTCTTCTCGCTTCATTTCATTCATTTCATCTTCCATCACTGATACACTTTCTTCCAGTTGATCACATCAGCTACTGAGGCTTCTGCATTCATCACATAGTTCTCGTGCTGTGGTTTTCAGCTCCATCAGGTCCTTTAAGGACTTCTCTGCATTGGTTATTCTAGTTATCCATTTGTCTTATTTTTTTCAAGGTTTTTAACTTCTTTGCCATTGGTTCGAACTTCCTCCTTTAGCTCGGAGTAGTTTGATCTTCTGAAGCCTTCTTCTCTCAACTCGTCAAAGTCATTCTCCATCCAGCTTTGTTCTGTTGCTGGTGAGGAGCTGCGTTCCTTTGGAGGAGGAGAGACACTCTGATTTTTAGAGTTTCTGGTTTTTCTGCTCTGTTTTTTCCCCATCTTTGTGGTTTTATCTACCTTTGGTCTTTGATGATGGTGACATACAGATGGGTTTTTGGTGTGGATGTCCTTTCTGTTTGTTAATTTTCCTTCTAACAGTCAGGACCCTCAGCTGCAGGTCGGTTGGAGTTTGCTGGAGGTCCACTCCAAACCCTGTTTGCCTGGGTATCAGTGGTGGTGGCTGCAGAACAGCGGATATTGGTGAACCACAAATGCTGCTGCCTGATCATTCCTCTGGAAGTTTTGTCTCAGAGGAGTACCCGGCTGTGTGAGGTGTCATTCCACCCCTACTGGGGGGTGCCTCCCAGCTAGGCTACTCGTGGGTCAGGGACCCACTTGAGGAGGCAGTCTGCCTGTTCTCAGATCTCAAGCTGCGTGCTGGGAGAACCACTACTCTCTTCAAAGCTGTCAGACAGGGACATTTAAATCTGCAGAGGTTATTGTTGTGTTTTGTTTGTCTATGCCCTGCCCCCAGAGGTCAACATTAGCTGTTATTGCCACTGAAGTGACCTCCCTGAAGTTGCACAGCTGCTGGGTAAAAGAATGGCGGGAATCCTCAGGTCCTTTTCTGCCAAACATCTCTTTCCATCATGCCCTGATTCCAAGATGCAAAAACGTCAGGGAAGTCTTTATACTGTGGTAAAGGTCTTCCCAAAACTTTTATTAGTCTGATTGTAGAGATGAGAAATATCAGCCTCCTCTTAGAAGTTATCAGTACTGTAAACAAGGGTACCAATATTTGTTTACCATATGCCCACCTGTTAAATCATGTTTCTATTTTTTTTTCCTGTATCTTTCCTGATATGAAGGAGTGCTCTAGACATTCAGACTTCTAGGGGAAGGGATTTGAGGCCTTCTGGCGTTTTTTGTTTCAGTGACTCAACAGGCTGTACTCTTTGGTCAATAATTCAGATGATGATCAGTACAAACCCCTTATATAGAGAAAGTAGATGCAAACATAACCAGATGGTGCAAAATTTGTTTCTCTATGTTTCTCCAATTGCTTTTCTCACAGGATTAGGTCTCCCATATCCATATTCATGGAAGAATTTATAGTTGAAGCTCTGCCCCCACTCAAATATTTCAAGTAGGTGTCAGGCTAAACATTGCAGGATTGTTCTTGCCTCTTTTATGACATTTCAGTAGGGAAAAATCAATTTTAACCCTATTTATTTATCAAGAATGAATTTTGTAGTAAAAGTCTGATTTTAATATTTCTCACAGGAATTTCAATACTCTTTCATTCCAGTGTACTCTGGCAATGCCCAGCATGTATCATGACATATTTTGTTTCATTTGTTTACATTTTCATCTACCTCATTTTACTTTGAGCCCCTTGAGGGCTGAGACCCAATCTTTTTTGTTTTAATTTTTTTTTTTTTGTAACCTCAGCATCAACAATGCTCAGTCTGGGTCTGGCACTTATTTATTCAATGAAGGCATCACAAAGTTTGCACAAATGGAGCTGCAAAATTCACCTTATTAAAGCTTACTATATTGTTGCTCAGGTGAAGCTGGATATGCAGCATTAGATACCTCAAGACTATGTTAGGAGAAATCTTCAATAATGCCACCAAGGAAGGATCATAGTCTTGTGTTTTCAAATGTTTGAGGGAAATTCTCCAACTCTTTCTCAGCTTGGAAACTATTTGGCTTTCATTAAATATTGGTGAGACATTACAACCATTTCCAATATCCCAGGAACAATAAATAAATAAAAAAAAGCAGAACATGGAGTGGAGGTATATGGCATTAAGAGAGAGGAGATTTATGGGGTAAGAAATAGCCAACTTTTTTTTCCTCCACTCTTGCTGTTTCTTCCTTGCAGAAAACTTGCATCAAAGACAAAAAAAAATTGAAATAAGCTATCATAACATCACCAAAATAACTCAACTTTGAACAATTAAGTTTTTTTGTAGAAAAAAAGAGAGTTCAGCTGGGTGCAGTGGCTCACACCTACAGTCCCAGCATGTTGGGAGGCAGAGGTGGGCAGATCACCTGAGGTGGGGAGTTCGAGACCAGCCTGAACAACATAGAGAAACCCCATCTCTACTAAAAATACAAAATTAGGCATGGCGGCACATGCCTGTAATCCCAGCTACTGGGGAGGCTGAGGCAGTAGAATTGCTTGAACCTGAGAGGGGGAGGTTGCAGTGAGCTGAGACCATGCCACTGCACTCCAGCCTGGGCAATAAGAGTGAAACTCTGTCTGAAAACAAAACAAAAACAAAAGCTCAGTCTTGTTTAATGAATATTTATTGGAACTTTTTCTGTGCTAGGTACTGCACAATGAGTATAGTAGCCAACAAAGAAGACATAGTCTTTTAATATAATAACATATACATTGTGTTTATTTTGGAATCAAGGTATATAAGATATGAATGTTCCATGCTCTCAGTACAATCAAGAGTAAAGCAGATTGCTACATCAAAATGAGATTGGCAAAAACTATGCTAAAAGAATTAATTTTTAGGTACTGCAGATAGAAAGACTTATGACTTATCTGTAATTGGTATGCGAGAACTTAGAAAATAAAGAAACTATCTCAAAACCGAAGTGATGAGACATGGAACATTTCAGCAACACAGCAAATGGAGCAGAACCAACATGACCCCCAAACAAACAGCCATGTTTGTATTGACACTTCTAGCTATAGCTTAAGTGAGGAGTAATCTGAACCCAATTCTACAAACGCAATTTATGTTATTGGTATATTATCTTTTTAAATTAAAGGCTTAGTATATATATATATTTCATTTGGAGATATAGCCCAAATCATTCTCAATTAATATAATTAAATTAATAACCAGACACAAGCCAAGCAGGTATTATTAAATGTTAATATCTCTTGTAGGTTAACTTCAAAATTCTGCTGCCTAGAGTAAGCAGATTAGGTAAACAGGACTCTCTACAAAAGGATAAAATGGTTGTCAACAATAGTTGCACATCAAAGTTACCTGAAGAATTTTTAAGAAGAGAAAGAAATAAGTGCCTGGGTACCAGTCCTAAAGATTTCTGAAATTCTAAATCATTGGCCTAGGATGTGCCCTCCCTTTTTTTTAATTTTTTTTGATGGAGTCTCACTCTGTCGCCCAGGCTGGAGTGCAGCGGCACGATCTCGGCTCACTACAACCTCTGCCTCCCAGGTTCACGCCATTCTCCTGCCTCAGCCTCCCGAGTAGCTGGGACTACGGGTGCCCTCCACCACGCCCGGCTAATTTTTTGTATTTTTAGTAAGAGATGGGGTTTCACCATGTTAGCCAGGATGGTCTCGATCTCCTGACCTCGTGATCCGCCTGCCTCGGCCTCCCAAACTGCTGGGATTACAGGCGTGAGCCACCACACCCGGCCTTTTCAAAAGCCTCTCTAAGTGATACAGATGCACACCTAAGTCTGAAAGCCTCCGCAATATGCTCTCCCTAGCAAGGTTTATTCTATGTTAATGTCACATGTTACCCTTTCTATTGAAAAACACAAATTTAGGTGACTCAGTTCTAACTGCTTAGGTGAACAAGCTATCTTCAGGGGAGAAATTTTAAGTAAATATTGCTACTTGTAAATATATCATATACTTTATTTATTTATTTATTTATTTATTTATTTATTTATTTTGAGATGGATTCTCGCTCTGCAGCAGGCTAGAGTACGGTGAGCTGAGATTGGTGTTTCACCATACTGGCCAGGATGGTCTTGATCTCTTGACCTCGTGATCCGCCCACCTCAGCCTCCCAAAGTGCTGGGATTACAGGCGCAAGCTACCACGCCCGGCCCAAATACTGTATTTCTTAAAGCAAGCACATTATAATTCCTTCTAAAATACTTTATTAGACTTGCCTTCAAATCACTATATGCACAAAAATTATGAACACTTATTTATTTTAAGATATTTGGGATGCCTTTGCAACCAAGTTCACCCTAGTTTTCCATTTTGTATTCTGGCAGTGGTGTCAAGTATATTTCACCTGACTGTCCAGAAGACTTTTACTACCCTTTTGACATCCTAGTGATGCTTTACAAATATTTTCTAGTATATTCAAGTATTAGCTGTATTGCTGGGGGGTGGGGTTTAATATATCATAGTCCTCAGCTTTTCTACAAAAAATAGAAGGCATCCTTCTTTCTTCTTAGACCAGCTCCAACATTCTGCAGGTAGCACAGCAAAGAATAGGAACAGGTATCAAATGATGTGGAGGAGGCAGCTCTTATTGACCCAGAATTTTTCAATGTTGCCATCAGCAATAATGATTCCAAAAAGAAATAATACTTATAAACATATACTCATTATTGCAGACTTCACTAATTAAGACTGAGAAGTTAAAATCTCTGAGGTTTTACTCTAATTGACATGGTTCAGCAGTGGCAATTAAAATCAGCCATTCCAAAGAAACTAGACTGACCGAAGTTCAATTAAACTTTAAAGAAAGGAAACTCTGGGTGTTTAGCTAGTTCTGACGCGGTTCTCTACTATGATGAATAAAATAGTGCCTCATAGTCACTTCAAATAAAATTGATAAGAACTAAGCGTTAAAGTTTCACCCCAAAAGTAAGTCTTCAATATATTTTTGCCCTAAGTGTGATAGAATAAGCCAATTTGTATTTGATGAGGGGATACCAAGAATAGTTAAAGAAAAAAAAATAGGTCATAATTCTACCCTGTTAAAGATACAGTGTTAGAATAGCTCCTAATTAGCCCATGACATTTTCTTAAAGGCAAGTGATGAATCTAGGCATACAAGTGTCCAATTGTACCACATGACTTTGAAGTGTATTTTGGGACAAGCTACTCTTCTCATTAACAAAGCATCTAAAACACCTTTTTACTAGGTAAAGGCCACAGGTTTTAAGTGGGACTTGCTTTTACCCTGACCTCATTCCCTTCAAAAACTTCTTCCATAATCATTTTGTCTTTCTTTCCTCTTTTCTAGGATTTTTGTCTCTCTTAAAATGTATCTTTTGATCATTACATAATTAATTATAGTTAAAATGTAAAGGCTCTCATATTGTTAAATGAAGAAAGATTATTGTTAAAATATAAATTGTACTTCAGTTAATTGATCATCAAAGTAACAGCCATCAAAAATTGACTACAGTAAGCCACATCTGGGAATATATGGCTAGTCCTTATCTTCTTACTAAAAAGAGACACTTGGAATGTTACCAGGTATAGCGTAAACCATTTGACTTACGTTGGAACTTTGATTTTATTTAAGCTAAAGAAAGCAGACTCTAAATTATTAAGAAAAAGTTTATTATGATACCCCACAGAAGACCATGTCACTCTGGAATAAATATAAGAGGACTGCCTTTTCAGGATGCCAAACACCACAGCATCTGTTTAATTCAAGGAAAAACTATATTCCATTAGAATTATAAATAAATATTTTTTCTGTTTTTTTTTTTTTTTTTTTTTTTGAGACAGAGTCTCGCTCTGTGGCCCAGGCTGGAGTGCAGTGGCGCAATCTCGGCTCACTGCAAGCTCCGCCTCCCGGGTTCACGCCATTCTCCTGCCTCAGCCTCTCTGAGTAGCTGGGACTACAGGTGCCCGCCACCACGCCCGGCTAATTTTTTTGTATTTTTAGTAGAGACGGGGTTTCACCGTGGTCTCGATCTCCTGACCTCGTGATCCGCCCGCCTCGGCCTCCCAAAGTGCTGGGATTACAAGCGTGAGCCACTGCGCCCGGCCTAATAAATATTTTTTCAGAGAGAAGAGTTAACAGATGGCTGGAAATGATTGTCTATACTAACAAGTTAGCAATGGTAAAAAAAAGATTTATATAAAAAATAGCATTTTTGCCACTTCTCTCTTCTTCCTATTGTACTTAAGGAAAGGTTTAATAATACAAGCATTAATATGTAACATGAAAAACTATGAACTCAATAAATTAAATCTTTTCTTAGCTCTTTTTTTATATTGATAATATCAAAATAAGTTAGCATGTCAGAGCCTATTTAAGGAGGCCTCAGTTATGTTCTGCCATTGTACAGAATAATTGTCACTGCACTGAAGACGAACTAATAAAGTAACAATAACCTCATTTATTGTGAACCTTCTGTGCATCTGGGACGAAGCTGGGCAACAGTATATTATCTAATAAAACTAGCAATTCTACAAAGAAATGTTATCATCCCTATTGTAAAAATAGAAAATCCAAATGACTTAACCCCAAGCAATTAATAAGTAATATGCAGAGCTGGGATAAGAACACAGGTCTCTCTTGTTCCCAAGTGACAACTTTGTCCCATGCATTCATTTTATTGGTCTTTGTTTCCAAGACTTCATTTGCATGTTAGAATTATATTGTGATATTGCTTCCACATAAGATCATGAACTCTCAAGTAAAGGCAAAACTGAATGAATTCTTTATTGCTAGAACAAAATCAGGTTTTCATTTAGACTCAATGTTTAAGCTCAATAGGAGACCTTGATCATTCCACAGGAGAATTGTGAGTCCCTATATTTCAGTTTCCTCTAGGGCTCAGGATACAGTGTTTTTTTTTTTTCTTTTGTTTGTTTTGATTATTTTTATGCAGGAGCTGAGTGCTTAATTGACATTTTGGTTCCACATTTATTCCATATCTCTTCCTTATCTGCTCTACTACAGAGATAAAGTGAAGCACTCTTCCTGCTGGAGGATCAATTACACCTTCCCAAGGCCCACCAAGTTTCTCTAGCATCTCTGAAAGGAAGGGACCTGGCATATTAGAAAAGAGATTAGTGTGACCTATCCCATTAGCTCCACATGGACTTCTGACATTCCTAAAGTTGGATGTTACAGACCTCAGGCACCCACTGTGCAAGAATAGCTCATGGAGAAGTAGAGAAGTATTTCTTGTCATTTGTTGTTGGAAAATAATGTAGGGCTTGTTTTTCAAATCCTTGTGCAGTATAATGATGGTAGCTAACATTATTGAAAGTGTACTGTGTACCAGGTACTTCACTATGTAATATATGTGTGTATGTATACATATACATATTTATGTATACTTAATGACATTTCTATAAGGGGTTATTATTACCATGCCCGTTTTATAAGATGAGGAAGCTAAGGCCCATGGGGGTTAAGTGACATGACCACATGACACAACAAGTAGTAGAGGAGCTGGTTGGGATTAAGACCCAATTTATCTAACTCCAGGGTTCTGGAGTCTGCATTGCCTTGAAATTTGCTGTCAATTTGGCAGTGTTCCCCAGCAGCCTCACAAGACCACACTTCCCTACTTTACAGCTGACATGCTGATGGTATTTAAAAGAAAATGAAAATTATATGTAAGAACATCATTCTTGACAGAATGACCTACCAGTCTCTTTTGTTTCCTGGTAACATTTGCAGTTGTTAACTGCTGTCTAGGAAAATTACTATTCCACTAATTCAGAACAATTAACTTAACTTTGAATAGAAGATTGATTGGTGACCTTGAAACAAAATTTTGACAGATAAAAATATTCAAAGAGTATATAGTCTGTATTTTTAATGAAGTACAGTGAAGTTCATTACGTGATCAGTGGGTACAAAGAAATAAGACTTTATGTGCATAAATTACATCTCATTCCTAAAATGTTTCATTTCTCCTTAGTTTCAAGAACTAAGTGCACAAAATAAATATGATATCTTTTATTTAACTAAGAAAATGATTGTATAAACAATTGTATTAGAGGTAAATTTACCTAATGTAATGCATACATTAACTGCCTCAGAGGTTTTGCGTCAGACACAGCTTGGTATAGAGTGAGGAGCAAATAATTTCAAATAAAGTAACAGATTAAAGTTCTCAAACTAGTGCAATAATTTGTCAGTTATTTGGTGTAAGACAATTCATCTAAATTTCTATACCACCATTTGTTTATCTCTAAATGAGGACTCTATATATGTATATATATACATATATATTGAGAATATATATATATATTCTCAAGACTAACTCATGATATATATATATATATATATATACTCGAGATTAACTCTCTCTCTGTCTATATATATATATATGTGTAAAACTATTCCACTAATTCAGAACAATTAACTTTGAATAGAAGATTGATTGGTGACCTTAAAACAAAATTCATATATATATGAAACTATATATATATATATATATATACATCATGAGTTAATCTTGAGAACTACACAAATTATAAACCACTTAGTATTGATTTAGTAATAGTTCCAAAATTCTGTAGTGCTTATACATTTCTCAGAAACTCTACTATCAAAATATGTTATTTCATTAATAACATAGTATTTTGTTAACTAATCAACTTTAAGTAATGTTTTTTTCTAAATATTCGAAACCTAGATATGTCATTTTGTCATTTCAGTAATGCTCAGTAGTATCTTTTTCCTTGCATTTAAGTAACCTCCCACATCCTGTGCACATTTTAATGTACATTGTGATGAGGAAAGACGAGGTATATTAACCCTGAAACCCATCACAGTATGCATAACACGCTCAGGTGGCATTGGGACTAACACACATATTACTCATTGTTTTTATCCACAAAGAGCTTATTATCAAGTGGGAAAAACATTCATGAAAAATTAATAAAGAATAGAGTACACAGTAAAATTTTAATTGCATGGGAAAATTAAGAAATATAGCTATATATAATAATTTAATAATTAAATTTTATTTATATTACATTCAGCATAAGGTAAAAATTGGTGAAATATTTGAATTATCTGATATTTCACTTAAAATCTTCAGCAAATTCTAAAGTATCAAGAGACATGGCTATGGTAAGTGAGTCTTTCTGATGGCTTCACTGGCATTAAATTGATGATGGGTAGTAAAAATGAATGAATTTACCTAGCCGTATTTTCCTGAAACGGGTAGTGATATAGGGTTACAACAACCATTGTCATAATAATAACTGAAACTAGCAAGAAATATATACCCTTTATATATTATTTATAAGGATCCTAAGTACTTGATTTTCCTTAAAATACTTTGTTTGCAAAATAAATTTATGGGTGGATTGGAAGTTGGGCCAATCACTTGCCCATTTGCTCTCAGATTTGTTTCCCTTTCTCTGTTCTCTCACCCAGCTGCTTCCTATTAGTTTTCTCTAATATAAGCACCAGCAGGAGGCCGTGATTAGGACGCTAGGAGAAGCCAAAGCATTTCTAATTCTCTCTCTCTGCTTTAAGCAGTGTCTGCTTCTCTTTCGTCATTTCAGCACTTGCTGAGTGTCCCCTTATCTGTCCTTCCAGCTCCTCCAGGATGGCCTCAGCACTAGTTTCTGGTAGGAATAGTCTCTCTTTGTCCTCACAACTGTAGAGTTTAGGACAATTTCTATAGTTGCTTATACTTTCATTGCCCTCCTCCTCTTTCCCAGTGTTTAGCTTTTTCCACACTTCTCTATCTATTTCCCCATATTGAATTATTTTATGTAATTACCTGGGTTCTGTTTTCCTGGATGGGCCTTGAACACCACAGGGGTACAGGGGAGCTTTTTTCTGATGGAGTCATTAGCGTAGGGGGACTACATTTTCACATCCATTACACATTCCAGGTAATGGGCGGGCTACCACATTCATCTCTCATTGCTCAGCAGAGCTTCCTGTACTCATCTGACACTACAGACAGTACACTCTGCCTCTGTTCATGCTCCATATGTGTCTCTCTTGCAGCTACAGATTTGGTGAACTTGCCTGATAGAAGAAGATTTTTAAAATTATTTTGGAAAATTATTAGCTGAATGGCCTCAGGTGGAACTTCAAACAGGCTCTCAATTTCTTTGCTAACTTCAAACACATCACCAGACCCTGAAAACGCAGTGGGAAAAATGGCACACAAAATTAGGAGTCAAACTGAATTTGATTGGAGCTTTATTTCCACCACGAATCAGCTGTTTGGCCCACGGTAATGGCAACAGAGACAGGTAAAGCTTGTGGGGAATTAAATGGATATAAAATGGATATAAAGATTATTCATGAATATGACGCAGAGACAGAAAAGGAAAACAAAATGTTGTGTGCATTATTAGAAAGACGAATGTATACAAAATTTTTCTTTTTACTTCCTAAACTATTTTTAATGTTGCCATGTGACTTGTCTTAGGAATTTTAATTTATTTTAAAGGATTTTATTCTTTTCAGGTGTAGCTAGCTAAAGGAAAGCTTTATGGGGTGGGGAACAGGAAATGGAAAAGGAGAACTTCTAGAACTGTAAGTTTCTAGAAAAGGCAGGAAGGATTTTGTGTTGTGAGATAAGAAGCCGAATTGTTATTTCCAATGGGATGATAAAGAGGCATCATGAGGCCCAGACATGATGAGGTACAAGCTAAAGCTATTTTGCTCTTGGTTTCTCCTTCAAATGCCTAGTCAATTCCTTGGTGTGTCAGAAATCAACAGCAGCAACATTATTAATTATTTCTGTAAATAAAATAGATCTTGGTATAATTGTAATGCATTGATGGAGTGTCTGACAGCCTAGTGAAAAGTGTAATGCTCAGTAAATCTAGGCAGAGAGCTTTATAATTGTATTCTGTGCTGGAAACAGAAATATTTGAACCCAGGAGTCAAAGAGTTACTCTTTGAAGAAGCAAGAGTTGTAGAACATGAAGTAGATTTAATAGGGCTTTACTTTTTTAGTGCTGCTGAGTTACTATTATCCAAAATACACAAAAGCTGTTTTCACTTTGTTCAGAGTTTCTCCTAATGGCTTTTGCCAGATAAAACTATTTTCTATGTGTGATTATTCAGGTCAGAGCATTGTTTCAATGCAATTGTTTTGTTGCCTTTTATGCCTTTTAGAAAATGGCATAAGAAAATTATATAGTTCACTAGAAACGTTGCATTTTATTTTTTGGCTAAATAAATCATATGCAGGTATGTGGGCAGGTTGACAACATGTGTGAGTGTTCCAACAAATGAATTTTTATTTGGATTGTAACATTGTTGATAATACCTACCTCTAAAACATTATTTGCGATTTGAAGGACATTGACCCTACTATTGCAACCAAGAATTGCAATTTTTGTGTTTTTGCAGTGTGACTGGTATCAATTGGTTAGTTTCTTGTTTTTTGTTTTCTTACAAACGCCACTCAAACACATCACTTTTCTCTGAATGCCAATTAGGAACTAACACTGTGGTCCATATGACTTCACATTAAAATCACCTTTGTAACTTTCCCCAAATTCTGCTGCCCAGTCCTCAGCTGCTGGTAATTATGATTCAGTACTTAGGCATGGAGCCCTAGCATTAGTATGTTTTCATGTACAGCTTGCTTGTGAATTTTTGTTGTAGAAAGAACAAAACAAAATGAAAAGTAAGGTATAATTTCTCTCCTAGGACGAGTTTGTAATCTTGGTAAGTACTTAAGACTTTGAATGGTTAAGTCCTCTTGGAAATTGGAATGGAGGGAGACACGTGAGGAGAGAGCGCTGGTGATAGGACAGCTTGGGTAGTTTAGACAATAGAAAGGGAGGGGAAGGCTGAGTGGAGGGTTAGATAAGGGGTGAAATTGTGTCCGGAATTAGTGGGTTCTTGGTCTCACTGACTTCAAGAATGAAGCTGCGGACCCTTGCGGTGAGTGTTACAGTTTTAAAGGCGGCGTGTCCGGAGTTTGTTCCTTCTGATGTTCGGATGTGTTCGGAGTTTCTTCCTTCTGGTGGGTTCGTGGTCTCGCTGGCTCAGGAGTGAAGCTGCAGACCTTTGCAGTGAGTGTTACAGCTCTTAAGGCGGCACGTCTGGAGTTGTTCGTTCCTCCCGGTGGGCTCGTGGTCTCGCTGGCTTGAGGAGTGAAGCTGCAGACCTTTGCGGTGAGTGTTACAGCTCATAAAAGCAGTGTGGACCCAAAGAGTGAGCAGTAGCAAGATTTATTGCAAAGAGCGAAAGAACAAACCTTCCACAGTGTGGAAGGGGACCCGACCGGGTTGCCACTGCTGGCTCGGGCAGCCTGCTTTATTCTATTATCTGGCCCCACTCACATCCTGCTGATTGGTAGAGCCGAGTGGTCTGTTTTGACAGGGTGCTGATTGGTGCATTTACAATCCTTGAGCTAGACATAAAGGTTCTCCAAGGCCCCACCAGAGTAGCTAGATGCAGAGTGTCAATTGGTGCATTCACAAACCTCGAGCTAGACACAGGGTGCTGACTGATGTGTTTACAAACCCCGAGCTAGATACAGAGTGCCAATTGGTGTATTTACAATCCCAGAGCTAGACATAAAGGTTCTCCAAGGCCCCACCAGAGTAGCTAGATGCAGAGTGTCAATTGGTGCATTCACAGACCCTTAGCTAGATAGAGGGTGCTGATTGGTGTATTTACAATCCCTGAGCTAGACATAAATGTTCTCCACATCTCCACCAGACTCAGGCGCCCAGCTGGCTTCACCCAGTGGATCCCACACTGGGGCTGCAGGTGGAGCTGCCTGCCAGTCCTGCGCCGTGCGCTCACACTCCTCAGCCCTTGGGTGGTCGATGGGACTGGGCGCCGTGGAGCAAGGGGTGGCGCTCGTCGGGGAGGCTCCGGCCACACAGGAGCCCATGGAGGGGGTGGGAGGCTCAGGTATGGTGGGCTGCAGGTCCCAAGCCCTGCCCTGTGGGAAGGCAGCTAAGGCCCGGTGAGAAATCGAGTGCAGCGCCGGTGGGCTGGCACTGCTGGGGGACACAGTACACCCTCCGCAGCCGCTGGCCCGGGTGCCAAGCCCCTCATTGCCCGGGCCGGCAGGGCCGGCCGGCTGCTCCGAGTGCGGGGCCCGCCAAGCCCACGCCCACCCAGAACTCCAGCTGGCCTGCAAGTGCCAGGCGCAGCCCTGGTTCCCACTGGCGCCTCTCCCTCCACACCTCCCCGCAAGCCGAGGGAGCCGGCTCCCACCTTGGCCAGCCCAGAAAGGGGCTCCCACAGTGCAGCGGTGGGCTGAAGGGCTCCTCAAGTGCCGCCAAAGTGGGAGCCCAGGCAGAGGAGGTGCCGAGGGCGAGCGAGGTCTGTGAGGACTGCCAGCATGCTGTCACCTCTCAAAATTTCACCTGGTAAAATTAATTGTAAGTGAGTACTGAATCACAGAATTACTTATATGTCTAAAACATGCTGGTATCTTTCACAATTCTATTTTATTTACATGTGTGGTACAAATAGCCAACTGGGTTAATTCACATCAAGATATAATTATTTTAGTATATTATGCAAATATAAGTACTGTTCCAGCTCCTATAAACACTTGCAGGTCCTTGAGCTCAGCATTTTGTAATGAACTATCAACTTGCTTATGGCTTTATTTTCTAGTCTAAACCTCTGGTCTCACACTTCTCACACTGGCAATCTCAAGCAGTCATCTTCCCCAAGTCCCCTGACTCAACTGTCTCTCAATCCTCAGAAAACCTCACCTCATACCTTCATATATATGTGTGACTTCATATATATGTGACACCCCAACTCCTTCTCCAACAGTTGACCAGCCTCCACCCACAGGCTTCCCTTCTTCCCTTTTCTCACTCAGTGAGTACAAGTATCATTCCTCCTACCATCTTCACATTTGCTCTGGATCTGCACTCCTGTCTGCCTTCTTGTATATAGAAGAAATTCCTTCTTCAAATAATTATGTTTACCTTTCAAAGCCTTGTTGAAACTTCATTTTATAAAGGATGCTTCCTATGACTTACATTCTTCTCTTTCTGTGTGGGAGAAAGGGAGGAGGAGGGGGCTAAAGTCCCTTATAGCATCTAGTTCCTATGTCTAACATGTGATTGTTGATTCAATTGTTTGTCTTCCCCACTATATTCTATACCCCTTCAAAGAAGCCACCTTGGGGCATGCGTGGTGGCTCATGCCTGTAATCCCAGCACTTTGGGATGCCAAGGTGGGAGGATCACCTGAGGTCAAGAGTTCAAGAGCAGCCTGGCAAACATGGTGAAACCCTGTCTCTACTAAAAATACAAAAATTAGCTCAGCATGGTGGCAGGTGCCTGTAATCCCAGCTACTCGGGAGGCTGAGGCAGGAGAATCACTTGAACCCAGGAGGCAGAGGTTGCAGGGAACCAAGATCACAGCATTGCACTCCAGCCTGGGTGACAAAAGTGAGACTACATCTCACAATAAAAAAAAACAAAAAAAAAACAAAGCCACCTTCCCTTATTCAACTTTCATTTACCAGTATCTGGTATGGAACAGAGTATAGAAAAACTCTTCCATCCTAATGGAAAAAACAGAATATAATTTATTTTGAAATAAGTGATGGAACATATCGTACATAGTTTATTTATGAGTTGAAAATATTAAGGAGAACCTAGAGACCAGCTAAAATCTCCGTATCATCCAGAATTGTCAGTGATTGTTATAGGCATTTAAAGGTGATAGCATAATGAGACATCAAGGAGACCTACTTGCAAAGCTTTGTATGAATTTATAACAAATGGCCAAATGCTGTGAGCTCAACTCTGCAATGAACAATAAGTCACAGCCAGGTTGAGAGTCAGCATCAATTATAAGCTCACTCTGATGACATGCTACAAGGAGAACAGAAGATAACGTCTAAGTATGTCCCAGAGTTTTCTGGTAAGAAAACAAAATGAAATCAGGAGAAATACATATGTGTATATAAATATGTGTATATATACATATATGAAATTAGGAAAAACATAGACACATACATGTGTATATATACGTATATATACACACACATACATATATGTGTACTTCATGTATGTGTATAAATATGTATATATACACACATGTGTATAAATATATATATACACATGTGTATATATTTTTCCTGATTCCATTTTGTTTTTTGTTTATTACCAACTGAAATTTTATATATATATATATATGAGTTTCTTTAAATTTCAATTGGCTACAAACAAAAGAAAGAAGAATAAGTCACATATTGGAGGGAATGTTTCAGGCTCTGAAGAGACATTGTATGAAATTATCCATGAATAACTTTGCCACCTTTGTGAGATGATTTGAATGTTGGTGCTACATAAGATGGAGTTATTGTAGGAGATTTTTCTGAAATTTGGTAATTTTGGGTTCTAGTTTATATTAGCTGTTTTTGATGTGAAATGTGACCCACACTGCCTTAATTAAGGTTGTTTTTATTGCTGTGTCAACAAAATCATTTAGAGGATTTTGGAGAATACAGAACAATTAAATTAAAATTTATGAGTTTTGGGCTGGGCACAGTGGCTCACACCTGTAGTCTCAGCACTTTGAGAGGCCAAAGTAGATGGATTACTTGAGGCCAGAATTTCGAGACCAGCCTGGCCAACATGTTGAAACCCCATCTCTACTAAAAATGCAAAAATTAGCTGGGCATGGTAGTGTGCTCTGCAGTCCCAGCTACTCGGGAGGCTGAAGCATGAGAATCTCTTGAACCCGGGAGGCGGAGGTTATAGTGAGCAGAGATTGGGCCACTGCACTCTAGCCTGGGTGACTGTGTGAGACTCTGTCTCAAAAAAAATTTTTTTTGAGGCAAAGCATGGTGGCTTACATCTGTAATCCCAGCACTTTAGGAGGCTGAGGTGGGTGGATCAAGTCAGGAGTTCAAGACCAGCCTGGCCAACATGGTGAAACCATGTCACCACTAAAAATACAAAAATTAGCTGGGCTTGGTGGTGTGTGCTTGTGGTCCCAGGTATTCAGGAGGCTGAGGCACAAGAATCGCTTGAACCTAGTAGGCAGAGGTTACAGGGAGCAAAGATTGCACCACCTCACTCCAGCCTGGGCGACAGAGTGAGACCCTGTTTCAAAAAAAAAAAAAAAAAAAAAAGATTTTTGAAATTATGGAATATTGGCAAAGAAGACAGCTAAGCATGGTGGCTCATGCCTGTCACCTCAGCACTTTAGAAGGCCAAGGTAGCTCAAGAACAGCCTGGGCAACATAGTGATAGCCTGCCTCTACAAAAGTAAAGTCAAATAAATTTGCCAGGGGTGGTGGTGCCTGCCTGTAGTCCCATGTATTGGGGAGGCTGAGGTGGGAGGATCACTTGAGCTTTGGAGGTAGAGGCTGCAGTGGGCCGAGTTCCTGCCACTGCACTCCAGCCTGGGTGAAAGAGTGAGACCTTGTCTCAAAAAGAAAAAGAGGCACAATCTTTAGCAAATGATTATTTATGATGTCTGAAGTTGATATATAATGTGCTCATTCAGCAATCATAATATAATGGGTACATTCTCCTCATGATAGTCATGATTTTTCAAATAACCTAAACCTGCTCAAAAACTTCGTGGATTTCCATTAGAATCAGAATAACATCCAGATCGTGAATGTGCTGTAAGTCTAAAGGCCCTGGATTGTCCTTCCTCTCTGACCTCTCTTCACTCCACTTTCCCTCTTCCTCTTTGTGCTCTGGCCTCTGTACCTCTCCTGGACCCTTGCACAGGCCACATACATCTGCTTCAGAGAGTCTTTATGTGTTGTGTGTCATTACTTTTTCCTGGAATGACATCCTCTCAGATCTTAGCAGTGCCAGCTCCTCTCATTGTTCCTATCTGAAAGACACCATGTCCTCAGGCCATCTATGAAATCTAATTGAAGAAAACCCCAATCATTACCTCCCAGTCCTCTGCATTCCATTACCCAACATTATTTTCTTCCATGGTACATTCCAATATCTGATATCATCCTATTTTCTTGGTTTCTGATTTGTTTTCTTTCTTTCTCCCTTGACTATAATCTCCATGAAAACAAAACAAAACTAAAAACAAAACTGTATGTATCATGTTCACTGGGGCATCCCCCAAATCTAAGATAAGTGGTACTCAAATATCTTCATATAAATACATCATTGAGTGTTGCACTACATGTGTATGTTGCCTTCTTCCAGGGCTGGAAAATGTTCATACCCTTCCAACGGATAAGTAATCACCCTTATGATTTCCAAAAATAAGGAGTTATAAATCTTTCAAATTAATTCTGTAACTCTATAATACCAACAGCCTTATACTTTCACTTAGTAATACTTCCACATTAGATCATAGTGGAAAAATTATCACCCTTTTTCTGGATGATGCTGATTTTATATCTGATGGGTTTACTTACTACATTCTTACGTGAGTTGAGAGTGGGTGGGTTGGTATACTATGTCAATTGATAGATTAATTTATCCAGCAGGTATTTATCGAGCCCTTCCTATCTGCTTAGTGCTATGCTTGGTGTAGGACATAAGTTGAAGTGGCTGCAACCTTCATGGAGTTTGCAGTTTAATATATACGGACCACACAATCAAACTTTTTAACAGTGAATCACAGAAAGTGTTATGATTTGGGAATGGCAGAATGTCATGGCATACAAAGCTGGAATGCTTGACTCAAGATAGCATGATAGGGAAGACTTCCTGAAGAAGCAGCATCAAACCTGAGACTGGAAGGGTACATAGGCATTAGTCAGGAGAAGTTAAGTATCCACCTGGCCTAATTCCCCAACTAGAATAGTTTCTGGAACCCAGCCTTTAAAATGCTTCATTCTATTTGATGCAGTGTTAAAAAGTTGGTTTGCTTCCAAATGTAGTCCATCTAGTTGCTGCCATCATCATCGTTATAACCATCATCATCATTGTTATCATCATCAGTATTTATTCAGTGAAGAGTTACCTCTAAAAATGTTACATGATTTAGTCAAGAAATTTTCATAACAACCTTAGCAGTAAGCACTAAGCTTATATTTTCTTTACACATAAGGAAGTGAAGCTCACAGTATTTCACCCTGGCTCACCCAGCTACTCAGTACTATGTGCTTCTGTTCTCTGCTGCTCCCTGTGATGTTTGCAGTAGACTCAGTTTGCTTGGGAGATGCAATCTTTGGTTCATAACATGGGTAACATGTCAATGTAGACAAAGGGTGACCTATGCTGCATGGTTTAATGCCCAGGTCTCCTGGCCTGACACTGACATTGTGGATCCTAGATCATTTCAGATAACGGCAAAAGACACTAAACAATGCAGCATCAGTTCAGGTCTAGGGTTGCTATAGCGACTTACTCTGTGACCTAAAAGAAGGAAAATGAACTTTACCTCAGACTGCTAGACTGAAATCCACAACACTGCCTTGAGTTTTAATTCTTCTATGGATATCTCGTGGAAGAGTATGTTTCTTTAACTTAACCTTGCAATAGAACATTTTGAACAAAAAGTTTCTTGACACAGCGGTGTTAACATGCACTGGCTGTACCTAAAGTATTCATCTCCTCTGAAGAATATCCATTGCCTCTGAACAAAACTTCCGCAGTTGACTCTTTTCTATACACTCTCCAGAGCTTACAGGCTTTGTCATTAAGGTAAACTAATAGTTGTATTTGCTAAACCCACATTCTGATGATCAGAAACACACACTTGTGGCTGTCTGTCTGGCTTGGCTCAGTCTTGAGTTTTTACCTTCACAGTAGCAGTGGGTTCCTGGATCCTTATCTTTAAGATGGGCCCTACTGCCAAATTCCAACACCAATCTTGACCTAAGGCAGTCAGTAGTAAACAAGCCCAGTGACTACTGGGATTCAGTTTCAAGTTGTATGTGCTGCTCTTCCAAAAGTGATCATGTGACCCAGTTCCTGAAATCCTTTTCTTTCATTAATTACCATCCCCTGTCCATCTCCAGGAGTCAAGGTTGTATAACTTAGGGTTTGTTTGGACGCTTGTTTTTGCTGTTTAGGGACCTGTCCATTCCTTTTCTGATAATGGAGACCTGTTTTTGTCTTGTCTGCCTCTCTCTGGGGACCTCATAGGAAATTGGGTAAAAAAGTAAATGTTCAAAGTTCTCACTCCTAAGGAACTCAGTTAGGGACTGCATATATATACATATACATATGTATATGTGTGTGTGTGTATGTGTGTGTATGTATATATAAATATATATATATATATTTTTACTCATCTGTAAGAACCTGTTGCTACTTGAAGATCTTTTGCAAAATTATCAAATTCACATAATTATCAAGACCAGTAGGTAGTCTAAACGTGTGAAACCAGCCAGGTGGGGAATACAGTCACCTGAGGGCCTTCCAAAGCACTCAAAGCTACTCCTTTAGGTTTCACTCTGGCTGTGTTTGAACGTGATCCTCCTGTTCCCATACATTCTACTTTTCCTTAGAAGATGAAAATTTGCTTTTTAGGCAAAGTCTCCAATTTTGAAGAACTGGTAACTAACCCAGAAATAATAAAAACCAATACTGAGAAGATAAAATATAAAATGAAACAAACAAATAAAAATGATAACTATAACAGCTTCCTGGAACTGGCCTAAGACCTTTAGCTTGTACAAAAAGCTGACATAACTCCAGTAATATTCATCTAGTATAGCACAGTGAGTTACAAAGCTTGGATAACTTCTTGTGTTAACAGCACCCTGGTATGTGGATCTCAAGTTAGGCCTCAGCCTTCTTAGGCTCGACTTTCTGGAAAAAAATTTATCCAAATTCTAATGTAAAATGGCAATCTAGTTTGGTTGATCACTTCCAAAGAGGTAACTGAAAGCTGTGGACATTTATAGACATATACATTAAAGTATGTAGTATTACTTATAGGAGCATTGATGGTGCTGCTACTTCTAATAATAATTGGTAGTAATATTATATATTAGAAGTTTTTTCAGACTTAGAAATGTCAGGGCCATGAACTCTGGATTGATGTGTCTGGGCTTTTTCCTATTTCAGCTAATCTGATTAAGTTCCATATAAAGATAGTATAATCATCAGCAGAAATGGTGATTTTAAAGCATACCTAGGGAAAAATGAAACATCCAGAACTCCCAAAGAGATTTGATAAGTTTACACAAATCACTTTTGCCAATATCTGGGGCCACTTTTATTTCTAATGCTCTTTTACTGTTACTGATAACATTCCTGGTATCCTCTCACCTGACAGCAGCTGTCATTATAAACATTGCCGAGCCAATTCAGAGAGCACCTGCATAATGCTGGGGACTTAAACTTTTAACAACCTTCAAGAAAGCCTAGACTCATTACCACCTCTTGTCAGCTTGTACATGATCTCATCTTTTAGTTGCAAAAGTTGGCAGATTAGAAGATTATATATGACAGATCTGAAATAGCATCGATGACATCCTTCCCCGTAGTGTCTGTGAAAAGAAGCATTATGAAAAATCATATTTAGAAATTTGATAAGCACTCTACAAATTGAAGGAGGTTAGGTTCATGGCTATTTATAATCTATTTCGTTTGTCATTAAGAAAAATCCTAGCAAGCTGTGATTTTTAAATATTATAAGGATGTCAGAAATGCTATGGAATGTTACTCCTTGGCACATATTGATTTTTTGCTCTTATGACTTTTTAAAATTTATTTCCCTAGGTATATTGAAAGAACACTAACCTTTTCTTTTGAGTATAGTCTTTTCTACTTGACAAGCTATCTCTTCTTTCTCTGCATTCTGTTTCTGAAGTTGGATTATGCTCTCTTATATAGACACCTCTCTGTCACAGCTTCTGAAAATGTTTTATCAACCAAACTATTGTTTTTAAGTAATAATTATTTCCTTTTCCAAAAATTCAATGAATTAGTTATATATGAAACAGAAATAGAGCTGAATTTCCAGAGATTAACATCATATAACCAAAGTTAGCATATGGGATTTAACTAATTCTAGGCAAAAGCAAGGAGATATAACAGTTTGCTTCTCTTGGGTACTCCTATAGTACATTACTCCCATTTTTGTTTCTGCAGTTATAAAATATACTTTGCAGACTCCTCTTACTGTGTGGCTAACCTCTAAGAATCCAGATTATCAACCACCAGATAAGACTTCCATTTAAAGGTTTTTAATTTCTTTCTTTTCATTTACTATATTATTGTTCATACTTTGAATATTTCCTGTTTTTTAACTCATTGATTCTAAGTCATGAAAGTGTAAAGGAGAATCCTCCTGAAATCATTGTTTTGATGAAAGGCAAAGGTGTTGTATATTTACACCATAACTGGCTTACGTACACTCGCCTTGTCCGATTTAGAAGGGACTTTGCTGCAGGTTTTCTATTCTAGGCACACAGATGATTTTGGCTAGTGGGTGGGCATGAGTAGGCAGTTGTGGCAAGTGGAGTTCAAAATCCCAAACTCATATTTTGCAAGTGGTAAGTCATAAATAACTTAGGATTCTATCCAGCTCTCCTTTACTGGTTTAATGAGGTAAAGGAGAACAGTCATCATATTCAATTATGTCAGTTTTTCTGGGAACAGGTGACAGAAAAAATCATTTCAAACTCCCTCATTCTACATTCTAAGAATCCACTGAGGACCATAACTGCTGACCTTTGTAGCAGTGAGCTGTAGCTTGCGAAAAAAATAATGAGTGAATATTATATTTTACTGAACATTTTTACCCTAGCCAAAGTGATTCTTACCAACACTCACCCCTATAAAATATTTCTCTGAGAACATGCATATTGTCCATTAAAAAGAGCTTCCCAATATAGACATTCTTATTTTTCATAGACATTTTAGAATGTTAATTGCTTTGTTCAGAACTGAATTGAGGAAGAGTTTATATTTGACATATGTATGCATATATATGCATAACAATTATGCATCTCCATATATATGCACACATATATAAATGTATTTAAATGTTTTTGTCAACTGATGTCTATATCAGGCTACAGAAAAATTAAACTTTTGATTTGAAAGTTACATTAGTAAGAGAGCTAACATTTTATTATGTTTCTTTCAAGTTTCTGGGACATTCACGCTAAACTCACTACTTTTAAATTTCATGTTTCCTTAGATCTCAAATCAGCATTTGTTATTTGCTAAAGAATATTTCAGGGACCATTAATCACAAGAGATGCTTAATAAAAGAAATAGGGGTTCCATGGCCAAGTATGTTGAGAAACGCTGTTATTCCTTCTAAAAGAAATGTATGGTTCTATTTTTATAGTAAAGGTTCTAAAACACATGTTTAACTTTGTTTAATCTAGTATTCCCCACACGTTTGATTTACAAAATTTAAGATTCTGTGTCTAGGTAATTCTTAGCAACTTTTGTTAAAACAAAAGTTAGCAAAAGTTTTGAACTTTTTATGGAAATGTATTATGTATTTATATTTGGTTGCTTCAAATGCCTTTGATTTCTAACTTTCTCTTGGTTATGGCATGTGACACTTCCATTTATCTTGGGCATGGCATTCTTGAAACAGATTTATGTTTACTAGTAATTAATTATAACAAATAAGCCTTCTTTTTAAACAGCATGCTATAATTGTTCCTTGTCTTTGAAGTGTACTAACATGACAGCATAGAATGTTAATGATAAAATTTTTGTCACTTCAGTTAGCTGTATCTGAACAGACACTATGAAGATTCTTGTATCCAAATGTTGGCAATTTAAAACAGTTTTCCTAATATGACTTATAGACTACCGGAATGGAAAGTGAGATCTGGAGATCATTTGGTCTAAATACGTTTTTTTCCTCTTGTATATAAAGGAAACAAAACAAAATAAAACAGAGAAAAATGACAAATCCAAAATTAGAACCTTTAAGGGAATATAGAATCTACCAATAAGAGGGCATTATAGCAAAATGGTTAAGTTCACAGACTCTGGAGCCAATATATCTAAGATCAATTCCTGATTTTACTAGTTATGAGCCATTTGATTTGGGGCAAATTCTTGACCCTTTGTAGTTTTAATTCCCTCATGTGTAAATGAGTTTAGGGTGGTTTGGGCCAAGTAAGTTAAATTATGCAAAACTTGATTACATGGTGCATACTAAGAGTTGGTTCCTTTTTCTTTTTTTAATACTGTTATTAAGATTGAAGTCTGTGTTTTAGCTAAATGTGTTCAGAGAACAATTTATTTAATGTCCCTATAGAGATTACTTGTATTTAATGAATTAGCATTCAATAAGTATTATCAGAAAAACACCGGAAAGTTTGTGATCAAGGCTCCAAAGTGCCAAAACAGAGCTACAGACACCAAGGACACAGAGGAATTCAGAAGTTGGAAATGTCACTCTGTGGTAGGATCCAAAGACTCAAGGGGTAACAGGGCCACTGGAGTCCTTGATCCTGCAGCATTTACAGTCTGCGGAAGGAGGTGGTCACAAGTAATAAGAAAATAATATATGCAGGAAACATGATGAGCACTAAGAATGTAGTAGTTAGGATGGCTAGTGAGAGATTGCTCTGGCTCTGTTTGCCTAAGTAGGCAAGGAGGACTACATTAGCAGAAGGCTCTGTAGAGGAGGTAAATTTGTCCTGGAGGTGAAGAGTGAAGGCCAGCTAGCAGCTTGGAAAATGTCAGTGATTGAAAGCAAGTAGTTAAGTTCACTGATTTTTATAGCTATATTATTCTTAAAAGCAAGTCTGGTTTATAAATTCTGTACCAAATATATCTAGGTTTTTCATGCTCTCTAAACTTTCATTCCTTTATCTCCAAATAGAAAATGTTCAACTTAAATTGATTGAATCACAATTAATCCTAATTTTAACAGTCTTTCTGGTGATAAGAGAAGGGTTAGAATCAAACAGCTTGACTACATTGTACTTAAAATGATTAGAGGCTAACATATTTATGATTTCTGAGCCAATAACATTGTCTAATGTGAAATCTTAGAATGCTTCCCAATGTCTAGATCTTCTCCCTTTGACACAATGAGAAAGGACAGAACTCCTAGCCCTACTGTGATGATCTGGGGCTCTGTTCTGGCCAGTAAGTGGTGGAAGGTATGACATGTGTCACGGCCAGGTCAGAGCACTGGATCATTTGCAGGATTCTTCAGAGGCCCCTTCCCACTGAGGCAGTGAATAGGAGGCTATAAAGATGAAGACTCAGTTGCCCAAGGTCTTGTAAAACATGCAGTGATCAAAGCAGCCCTCAGTGCAGAAGTTGCATGAAGAAGAATACAAGTTTGTTGTTTAAACTACTGAGGTTTTGAGAGTTTTACTATACTGCAACATGACCTAGTCTAGCCTAACTGATATTCATATTTAGCAACATAAAATCGTGCATGTGTGTGTGTATGTGCGTGTGTTTATTTCTTTGTCTCTTAAGCAGGAAAAAGAAAACTAAAATGAAAATATAATTCAAAACAGTTTTTCCCCTGGTTGATATAATACATGCAAAGAGACAAAAATGGAACCTTCTCTATGCCTTTGCAAGGAATCAAGTTTTCAATAAGTCAAAGAAAATATATTAATCTTAGGTCAGTCTGTCACTCTTTATCATAATGATAAATTAGGCAAATGAGTGAGGAGAGTAGGGTATGGCATAAGATATCCTCACTATATAGATAGAATGACCAAAGGTCAGCTAAAAGGGCTTAATTTCTCAAGGTTGCAAAATCATAAAATATGCCTCCCAACTCATTTACACTTTCAATATGTGAATTATAATACAAAACTTTACAGAATAGTATTTTAGGTGTATAATAAATTGACCTCAATTCTTTCAAACAATAACTTATTATGTTAGTTATATTAACTTTTTAGAATAGAAAGTTGTGAAATGTATTTTTTCTTTGTCTAATAATCTCTAAAATCAGCAATCTGAAATAATAGTAAGAGATGCTGCTCCTCATTTCAAATAATACAGATATACGGGAAAATAATGGCAATTTTACTATCATATTTTACTTTTTTTATGTGTAGATTATAAGGCTAATTTTCTAATAAAGTAAGTTCACTAATATATCTTACTATGTTAACCTTCATATTTCCTGCATGTCCTCAATATTCACAAAAATAATTTCCCAAGAGCACACTTATTTTGGGATGCCTTAATTTATTCATAGTACATTTAATTAATTAGTTGATGATTTATTACTTAATCTATCCCCAATATAAAGATTAAGATTAGGAAAGAGGCAAGAATGCCTACTATTTGTATGACTACTCAACAATGTACGAATCTATAAATTTAAGATGTAATTTAAAATAGACGAGTCTATTGAAATCAATGGAGAAAAAAACATCTACTTTCCTAACAGATTTAGTCATGAAACTCACAGAGCCAACAGAAGAAGACCAAGAAAGTTATAGGATTAGAAAAAGAAATTGGTAAGCATTTAAGACTGGAATAAAATTAAAAAAAAATAACATGGTGGCCGGGCACGGTGGCTCACGCTTGTAATCCCAGCACTTTGGGAGGCCGAGGCGGGCAGATCACGAGGTCAGGAGATCGAGACCACGGTGAAACCCCGTCTTTACTAAAACTACAAAAAATTAGCCGGGCGTGGTGGTAGGCGCCTGTAGTCCCAGCTACTCGGAGAGGCTGAGGCAGGAGAATGGCATGAACCCGGGAGGCGGAGCTTGCAGTGAGCCGAGATTACGCCACTGCACTCCAGTCTGGGTGACAGAGCTAGACTCTGTCTCAAAAAAAAAAAAAAAAAAAAAAAAAAAAAAAAAAAAAATAACGTGGTGCTAGAGCTATTTCTTAGGCCATCCTGACATTTCAACAAATTATTTTTAAAATGGTGTATTCCCCCTACTTATATTGTTCTTGGTACTAAACACAATTATTTCCTTTTAAATTTAATAGATCTTAGATTCAACTTAAAGTTTATTTTATTTAATTTATTATTTGAGAAAGGATCTCACTGTGTCATCCAAACTGGATTGCAGTGGCACGTTCTCAGCTCACTTTAACCTCCACCTCCTGGGTTCAAAGGATTCTCCTGCCTCAGCCTACTAAGTAGCTGGGACTACAGGTGCCTGCTACCATACCCGGCTAATTTTTGTATTTTTAGTAAAGGTGAGGTTTTGCCATATTGGCCAGGAGGGTCTTGAACTCCTGACCTTAAGTGATCTGCTGCCCTCCACCTCCCACAGTGCTGGGATTACATGGGATTACAGGCATGAGCCATGGTGACCCGCCTAAAGTTATTAAATAGTAGTTTTTTCTTTTGTTTACTTCTAGGTCCTATTTTGATGTCCTATGATGCTCAATGTTCTCATAGTGCCCTTTAATTTCTGAGTCATTTCAAATAACTAGGAGGATACTGAATGCACTTAACATGAATAAATGATAAATGTTTAAGAATAGATAGATATGCCTATTACCCTGATCTTATCACTAAACTATATCTTGCAGCATCACTCTGCATTCCATGAATTTGTGCAATTATTGTGCCAAATTAAGAAAGTAAACTCAAAAAGGAAAAAACAAATTTCTCTTCACTTCCACCATCTTATTAAATGACAATAGCCAAACAAATACACCATTATTTCTAATGTACTAATAAATGTTAAACATCTTCATCTTCCAAGGTAATATATTTGGGTTTTAATTGGATCATTGGAGGGCAATAATGAGAAGAATTAGTTTCTTCTTGTCGTGAAAGATTAATGGCTTACTTACACATACGGACCTTTCTCTGTATAGATTCAATCTTCAAGATCCATTTTAAATACTACCTCTTCTATGAAGCCTTTTCCTTCTGTACAGTGACCACACACCCTTGTTTGAACCTTGGGACTCATCATAATTAATAGCACCCCCTATCCTCTCAAAACAGAATTTCACATTCTATTTGAATGACTAATTTTGTGGTCATACTCCTACCCTAGAAATTAGAAAATTAGAATCACAGATAATCTTATTTTTTGTATTACCACTCTACATTATTAATGCTTATATTTTAGAATTTGTTTAGTTTGCAATTTGACTGCCATGGTTTCATTATTTTATATATCTTCATAATAAGTCTTTATCATGTTAGCTTAAAGACAATATTTACCATTATATATATTTACAACTTTACTTGCATACAGATACAGTGCAGTAAAGGTATTTGATAAATTTTGAATAAACTAGTGACTTTAGTTTCAGAGATAGTTATTTGTAGTAGTTGATAAGTTTTCTTACTTGTGAAAGTTTATTAAATATGTGTGTAATGGTCTTGTTTATTCAAGCTATAAATGCTTAGCTTTTAAAATTCTCTATAAATCATCCCTCCAGAAATAACTTGTTGCATATTTCTATGAAACAGTGTCAAAGAAAAATCTATAAGTATTTATAATGTTAATAATTTATTAAGATTTTTAAATTATGAGTCAATCTAAATATATTTTAGTGGCATGTCATTATAACAAACACAATGGGAGAAAATTTTTTTTTTTTTTGAGACGGAGTCTTGCTGTGTCACCAAGGCTGGAGTGCAGTGGTAATTCTCCTCACCAATAAACCTCTTAAATTATATAGATATGTTTATTTTAAATAATTCAAAAAAATGGATTCTTATATAGTAAATACATGAAACCAAAGGGATATTATTGAATTCAGTGTTCTAAATCCTCTGTTTTAAAATTAATGATATGTCAAGGAATCTTTTGCATCAGAGACTATCAAACATTTTAATAACTTCAGCATCTTAAAGAAAACACCATGAATATTTCAATATTTTTATCTTATAACTATAATTGACATTCTTACAAAATAAATTTCCTTGTTTTTTTCTTTAATGTAAATGCATCTAGTGCTGTGATGTGAGTACCTTTAGCTGTAAGTGAAAGAAAACCCAAATATGATATTGGGTTATTGTCTGTGGTTGACTTGGTGTTATCACAGCCCCCATCTTCCCTCTTTTCTGTAGATACAGAAGAGCAGGATCCTGTTCATGTTACCCAGGTCCTGTTACCCGTAGGTTAAGGGTCAGAGTCTGCTAATAAAAGGCGTTTTGCAAGATTTATAAGGCTTAAGAGAAAGACATCTTTTTTTTTTTCCTCTGGAGGCAGTTGTAGCCAGATGAGACAGGAGATTCACAGTGACTTACCAGCAAGCTCTTAAGAACATCATGATTTTCTGCTGATGTTTGAGTACTTGATGGAAACTTCTAGAGATTTTTGAGAATTGTAGCATCTTCCATGTGAATCCCAGGAAACTCCCACTTCAGCTTTACAAGTTGAGATGTTCAGTGGTGGCTTTCTGGATCTCCGTTCTTTCACATGTCGAAATGTTCATAATTCCCATATTAAATGCTTCATACCTGAAATACATAGAGTGGTATTGTCATCAAATCCTGCGAGTTATCATTTTACTGACGAGCCCACTGAAATTAAAGAGTTTTAGTAACTTTCCTAAAGTCACACCTTTGCCAAATGACTGAACAGTAATTCAAACTAGGCCTGTTTGACCTTAGTTTTCGTGAATTTAAATATGGCATGACACTACAAACCATTTGTCCTGACTAATTCTCACGGGATAGGGTAGGTTTAAAAGATGCATGTGGCTTATGGGCAACTAACTACTCTTGAATAAGCAACAATCTTTCTTGTAATTTAAAGTTTGATTCTTGTTTATACTTTAGTTTGACATATCCATCTTAACCATGAACCCTGACCCTCATAATTATTCCAAATATGCACACAGCCCTTGCTTGCTGTGTGACCTTGGTCACTTAACTTCCTTAGTTTTCTGCTATATAGGTAAAGTAAAATATAAATTATACTCTTGCAGTTGTGTGAGAAGGGAGTGATATATAAGTAAATGCCTTTGTAGCCATTTACTTCTAGATCCAATAGAGTGATAAATGCATGCATCTGGTGGATGGAGACCAAAATATGACCTTTATCACTGATAGAGCTGTTTTGAAAATCACCTTTGATCTATGGCCAAGTGGGATTGCTAACATTTCATCCCAAGAACAACACTGGACAGCTGTAGATTTTCTCTACCAGGAGCAGCACCCTTATCACAAGATAGACAGCAGACCAGAACATGTGGAATTGAGTACAGGGTATCTTCTAAGCTTGCTGCAGCTGAGCTGAACATGCTTAGTTTCTTCTCCAAAGATTACTAAATAGATAATACATATCTCTTCCCACTGTAGAAAATGAGTGAATGGCAGGGTGAGTGATGGTGATGGGTAAAGGCCAGAAGTATTAATTTTGGTCCATGATTTTCATTCCTGGCTGTACAACATGTCGATATGATATTATACAATATGTAGAGACCTCAGCAAAGAGTTTCTTTAATTACTTTGGTCTGTGGCTCAGGCACTAGCAATTCTTCCTCATGAAAATAAAGAACATGGGGAATAAACGTTTCTCCAAATCAACACTATCTTATTTTCAAAATATATTGTAAGAAGTAAAAATACAGTTTTAATAGCATAGGAGCAAATATTTGAACATTCTTTCTGATTAAAATAACTTTCCACTTTTATATAAAGAGCTATAAATTTAACATTTATGTAGAAATCAGTTTTTCTGAATTGTGCTTGTTTTATTTATGGCTGGGAGGGATCAGAGGCGAATAGAGTGATATGGCAAGATGACCCAGAACCAATCTAAGGACAAACTTTTAAGTGGAACTCCTTTGGGAAAGGCTTTATGTAGAATCCTTATTATTTGAACATTATTGTTGGCATTGCCAGTGACATTTGCAGAGCAGGGCAGGAACAATAATTCCACTTCTTTTGAATATTTTAAAATCAAGTACTCAATGATATTCTCATTTCAATACCATTTTTTATAGAGGATCAGTACTCAGTTTTCAATTAGCTGTTTCTGTGGGTATTTTGTGGGAGGTAAGGAATGGGCATGAGCCTAGTTGCTGCCACTTCCTTCCCTGTGAGACTTATAAATATCCAAGAAAAATATTGAAACCTTTGGGCATTAATATTTAATATAATTTTAGTATTTCATTAGACTGTAGTTGTAGAAGTGATTTTACCTTATTTTGGTATAGAACTCCTTTTAATATGTTTTCATATATTTCATTAAAAATATTGTTGAAATATTTTATACTTTAGTTATACTTTTTCTGAAATTTACTAGATAGATTCTATTTTTTCTATATGGACTTTTATTATTATCTTTATTATACTTTAAGTTTTAGGGTACATGTGCACAATGTGCAGGTTTGTTATATATGTATACATGTGCCATGTTGGTGTGCTGCACCCATTAAGTCATCATTTAGCATTAGGTATATCTCCTAATGCTGTCGTTCCCCCCTCTCCCCACCCCACGACAGTCCCCAGTGTGTGATGTTCCCCTTCCTGTGTCCATGTGTTCTCATTGTTCAATTCCCACCTATGAGTGAGAACATATGGTGTTTGGTTTTTTGTCCTTGTGATAGTTTGCTGAGAATGATGGTTTCCAGCTTCATCCATGTCCCTACAAAGGACATGAACTCATCATTTTTTATGGCTGCATAGTATTCCATGGTGTATATGTGCCACATTTTCTTAATCCAATCTATCATTGTTGGACATTTGGTTTGGTTCCAAGTCTTTTCTATTGTGAATAGTGCTGCAATAAACATACGTGTGCATGTGTCTTTATAGCAGCATAATTTATAGTCCTTTGGGTATATACCCAGTAATGGGATGGCTGGGTCAAATGGTGATTCTAGTTCTAGATCCCTGAGGAATTGCCACACTGACTTCCACATGGTTGAACTAATTTACGGTCCCACCAACAGTGTAAAAGTGTTCCTATTTCTCCACGTCCTCTCCAGCACCTGTTGTTTCCTGACTTTTTAATGATTGCCTTTCTAACTGGTGTGAGATGGTATCTCATTGTGGTTTTGATTTGCATTTCTCTGATGGCCAGTGATGATGAGCATTTTTTCATGTGTCTTTTGGCTGCATAAATGTCTTCTTTTGAGAAGTGTCTGTTCATATCCTTCACCCACTTTTTGATGGGGTTGTTTTTTTCTTGTAAATTTGTTTGAGTTCATTGTAGATTCTGGATATTAGCCCTTTGTCAGATGAGTAGATTGCAAAATTTTCTCCCATTCTGTAGGTTGCCTGTTCACTCTGATGGTAGTTTCTTTTGCTGCACAGAAGCTCTTTAGTTTAATTAGATCCCATTTGTCAATTTTGGCTTTTATTGCCATTGCTTTTGGTGTTTTAGTCATGAAGTCCTTGCCCATGCCTATGTCCTGAATGGTATTGCCTAGCTTTTCTTCTAGGGGTTTTTATGGTTTTAAGTCTAACATGTAAGTCTTTAATCCATCTTGAATTAATTTTTGTATAAGGTGTAAGGAAGGGATCCAGTTTCAGCTTTCTACATAAGGCTAGCCAGTTTTCCCACCACCATTTATTAAATAGGGAATCCTTTCCCCATTGCTTGTTTTTGTCGGGTTTGTCACAGCCAATATCATACTGAATGGGCAAAAACTGGAAGCATTCCCTTTGAAAACTGGCACAAGACAGGGATGCCCTCTCTTACCACTCCTATTCAACATAGTGTTGGAAGTTCTGGCCAGGGCAGTCAGACAGGAGAATTCAATTAGAAAAAGAGGAAGTCAAATTCTCCCTGTTTGCAGATGACATGATTGTATATCTAGAAAACCCCATCGTCTCAGCCCAAAATCTCCTTAAGCTATTATCTTTTTTTAAATTTTACTTTAAGTTCCAGGATACATGTGCAGAATGTGCAGGTTTGTTACAGAGGTATATGTGTGCCATGGTGGTTTGCTGCACCTATCAATCCATCATCTAGATTCTCTCCTCTCGCCCCCAGCTTCCAACAGGCCCCGGTGTGTGTTGTTCCCCTTCCCGTGTCCATGTGTTCTCATTTTTCAACTCCCACTTATGAGTGTTGAAAACACGTGGTGTTTGGTTTTCTGTTCCTGTCTTAGTTTGCTGAGGATGATGGCTTCCAGCTTTATCCATGTCCCTGTAAAGGACACAATCTCATTCCTTTTTATGGCTGCATAGTATTCCATGGTGTATATATACCACGTTTTCTTTATCCAGTTTATTGTTGATGGGCATTTAGGTTGATTCCATGTCTTTGCTTTTGTGAACAGTGCTGCAATAAATATATGTGTGCATGTATCTTTATTGTAGAATGGTTTATATTCCTTTGGGTATATACCCAGTAATGGGATTGCTGGGTCAAATGGCATTTCTGGTTCTAGTTCCTTGAGGAATTGCCACACTGTCGTCCACAACTGTTGAACTAATTTACATTGCCACCAACAGTGTAAAAGCATTCGTATTTCTCCACAGCCTCACCAGCATCTATTGTTTCTTGACTTTTTAATAATCACCATTTCTACTGGCATGAGATGGTATCTCATTGTGGTTTTGATTTGCCTTTCTCTAGTGATCAGTGAGGTTGAGCTTTTTTTCATTCTATGTGTACTTTGAAATAATTTTGTTAAATTGTCTTTCCTCCCCTCCTAAACATCTACTGCTTTTTATTGCATCATAAATTTATTAGTTAAGATAGGGAGAATTAACAGCTTCCTACTTAATAATACTAACAAGTTATCAATCTGTTCTTATTCAATTTTATTTGCTTGTGTTTAAATTACTACTTCATTTTTGAAAACTGTATGGTTGGGTAACTTTATCTTTTTGTTGTTGTTTATTTTTATAATTTTACTTTTATACCTAAAATCTCGTATTCCTTTTTTGTTGAATTGGCAGGATGGCACTTATTTCCTAAGGATACCAGTGTCCTTCCTTTGAATCAGTTCTAAGACATTTGTTGCTTTTTGCTCCACCAACCATTCAGTCAAATGCAAATCCTTAGACCTGGGATGGGAATGCTCTGTGTAGCTTCTGGTACCTGGACCACTTCTCTAAGTCTTTAGTGATACTGAGATTTGCTCAACTCTCCTTCATTCTCCTTTCCCTCATGTACTTCACCCTCAGACATGAAACTGGTATTCCAAAATAGAATTGTCCATGGGTCTTTTGGACACCATTTTTGTTATATCCGTGTGGTATTTTCCTTCAAGCAGCAAGTCATAGACCCTGACCTCACCCCAGTCTTAACTGTAGTATTGTTTACAGATACTTCTCAAAACATTTGTCTAGTTTATGTCATCCTTTGCTAGAATCAATTTCTACTTATTATTATATTTCTTTGGTAAAGTCATTTGTAATTATGGACTCAAACCATAGTTTCCATTTATAATGTGTATTTATGTTTCTAAGTCTTTTAAAGAAAAAAGATTAGAAAGCTTTATTAGAGTGAAATATACTTCTAAGGGTAGAATTTATATAATATATGTAAATATACTGAAAGATTGTATAATTCAATGTTTATTATTCATGCCTTATCCTGAGAGTATGCATACAATGTCTGAAGAGATTGGTACACATGTTCTGTAACTTTCTAGATTCACGATTTCTTCTTTCAAATGTTTTTGTGGTATCTGTTTCACATAGCTCTTATGACAAGTAGTTATCATCAATTCACAGTATAGTGGCATAGATGAGACAATTAGAATTTCTTTTCAAATACAAATGGAAATGAAATTGGCATATAATCAACATGATGATATTAAAAAGTAATTTTCATGATTTTACACAAACTCTCTAAGGAAAGGAAATGATAATGAAAGTTATATTTTATTGGTGTGAATGTTTTACATGAATTTCTCAACAGGTCTATGATATAGGAAGAACCAAATCTCTATTTTATTATTGCAGTAATTAAGGCAAAGAGAAGGACTTATACAGGTCACAAAAATAATTAGTGGCAGAGCCGGGATTTAAACACAGGTCATTAGAGTGCACAGTTGTATAACTGTACTCTTTAAAGTATACAAAATATAGATAGGAGAGAGAGGCTGGGGAGAGAGAAATATTAGACAGACCAGCAGGGATGTCATAAGGGTTAGTTTGCTATGTACTAGTATTCCCTGTTTTTGAAAGATAGGCTGTCTTGCAAGAAAACTGTACTGGGACTCAGGGACTCAGAATATCTCTGTTGCTGTCAAAGTTGTAATTGCTGTTGTTTGAAAGAGACTATAGTAGTCCATCAGGATTCCCAGAAAACTCTTTTTACATTACAGCAAAATATTTACATTGCCTGTGACCAGTTTTCTGATTCTAACTTCTTATACATTGCTATCCAACACAAGATCAAATCTTATAAGCAGTTCTAATAAACTGGCTTTTTGTTTTGCCCTCCACTTTCTAATAATTTTTATTCAGCTCTGGAATTAAGCCACCTTGAGTTCTTTAAAAGAAAAACGTTGAATTCTATTTGAACTTTATACAATATACTTATGTATTTCTGATTAACAATGTTGTTTCTTGGTGAATTTTTACTTTTGTTTTTCTAAAAGTCAGAGAAATTTGTGATTTAAAGAATTCATTTTCTAGTCTATGGTCACGATGCTTTTCAATTTTGACTATATTAAGACCTGCATCCTGGATGTAAGGTGATTATGCTGATAAGAAATCAGTCTTGTCTTAGTAATAAAACAAGTTGGCTCTTATTCTCATTTTTTTTCCTCCAGCTGAAGCCCGAATCATCCTTATTAGGACAGTTTTATGGTCTAATTTTTTTAATAGAGTAAAACCTGACATAAATCAATGGAAAATCGAACATTAAACCCCTAAACCTTAAGTGACTTACTCTCAACTTAACCACACAGTCTTCTTGAAATACTGATGAACGACAAGTAATTACTTACTCAATGTAATGCTTGTCAATCAACTGAACAAACAATTACTAAACCTCACATAATATCATTCAGCAAAAGCCCAAGCAACACACAAGGGAAAAAGTTAAATATTTCAAGAACCTCTGACTCAGGACATCTGTAAGTACATTTATTCTGACTTTGTTCATTGACCCTTTTTACTTACTGTTAGGTACAATGCCAAATTAGATTTCTGAAAATGGAGTGATCCTAGCTGCTACCATCATATTTCAGGGAATTTGCTTGCTGACATGTTAATTCTGCTTATAAAATAGTAAGAGTTTTAGGCTCGGCATTCAAAGATCTAAGTTTTGCTTGTTTACCACTTATTGACTGGGACATCCATGGATTTCCTGTAGCACTTTTGTGCCTTAGTGATGCATGTCCTACCTCCATAACTGAGTTTTAAAAACATTTTGAATTATGCAAAAATGCTCTTAGAAAGGTTTTTTAAAATACAGATTATAGAAGCTAAAATACAATGATTTGACTAATATTGAATCAATAGATATTATCTACATATGTGTATGTATATTGATATCTACATTCATTTATTAATATTTGAGAGGCTATAAAAATGTTCACACTACTGGTTTGAATGTAAATTGGCCACACCTTTTTTGAGAGCAATTTGACAATATGAATCACATTTTAAAATTATTCCTTTTGGTGCAAAGATTTTTCTCTAGCATTTGATATTAGGGAAATTACTAAGACTTTGCTGTAAAGTTTAGGTAAAAAAAAGTCAATGCCAAAATGTGTTTGCAATAATAAAACATTAGGAACAATTGATTGATAATACCATTTTATAGCTACATAAGAAAAGTTTTTACACACATTAAAAGAATATATGAAATAGAGAAACAGTAAAAAAAAGTATTATTTGTTGTTGTTGTTGTTTGTTTGTTTTTGAGACAGAGTCTCACTCTGTTGCCCAGGCTGGAGTGCAGTGGTGTGATCTTGACTCACTGCAACCTCCACCTCCTGTGTTCAAGCGATTATCCTGCCTCAGCCTCCCAAGTAGCTAGGAATACAGGCACGCATCACCACGCCTGGCTAATTTTTGTATTTTTAGTAGAGACGGGGTTTCACCATGTTGGCCAGGCTGGTCTCGAACTCCTGACCTCGTGATCTGCCCACCTTGGCTTCCTAAAGTGCTGGGATTACAGGCATGAGCCACTGCACCCAGCAGAAATAAAGTTTTAAATGTATACCCAGAATAATTTCAAATTTATACATATTGTTCACCAAAATATTGAAAATAGTTATCTCTGAGCAGAATAATTCCAGGTAATTTTTGTATTTTCCTACATGCAATTTCTACATTTTATATTCAGATTAACAAATAAGAAAATATTTATTCATTACAATATAGTCTGAAGATACAGCAGTTAATAATAGCTGACATCTTTTGAGCACTTGCTATATGTCAGGCACTCTTCTAAGCATTGAAGAAGAGTATGAAGGAGGTCATTGTTGACATAGTAATAATACAAGCACAAATAAGCATATAAAGAATATCTCTCCTTTGGATCTCTCACTGTAATAAAAGTTCCCCAAAAGGAATTGTGTTGCTTAAAACTGACAGCAGATCTTCTCATGAGTTTTGGAGACATCTGACCGGAAGGGAACCATAAAGAAGGTCTGGGGAAAGGCCTGGTAGCATCAGCTGAGTCAACTGCCTTCCAGTATGAAAAGGGGATGTACTCACAAGTGTTGCAGCTAATTTAGCTGAAAAGAATCAAGTCCTTAAGAAATCACCCAGTCATGATGTCACCTGGAGCCTGTGGTGCTTATTTGAAAGTGTAGATTCCAATCATGAAAATTATTTAGTCAGTGGAGATCATAAGAAAGCATTCTGACTTGGCAGTTTTCTCTTAGAGAACCACCGCTTCATGAGTATGAGTAGACTGAAGAATGAAAATGCTTTTGTAGAAGACATAGGTTTCTGTACCTTGATAATTTTTAAGAGACTGGAGAAAACTTTGAAGCTTTCTGAATATGGAAGACACCTCGGGATGGAGCATGGTGGGAAGCTGCGGCAGTTTGTGAAACATATCCATGGATTCCCTCCTCACATTTTGGATACAGAGAATGATTTTTCTAAACATGGTCCTAAGACACATTCTAAGAGACATGAAAAATAATTTGCTACTGTCTATTTGTTCATCATGAATCTAGTGCAGATAACTGTGGCTTGGAAGTGTCACAGGGTGAACCCCAAAACTGGGGTTCAGCCCAGGAGACCGTGTGGGTTCTTGGCTTTGCATAGGAAGGAATTCAAGAGCAGTGAACAGTTAAGTGAAAACAAGTTTATTAAGAAAGTAAAAGAATAAAAATGTGGCTACTCCATAGGTAGAGCAGCCCCTAGGGCTGCTGGTTGGCTATTTTTGTGGTTATTTCTTGATCATATGCTAAATGGTGAATTATTAATATGTATGAGTTTCCTAGGAAAGGGGTGAGGAATTCCTGGAATTGAGAGTTGTTCCCTTTTTCAGACCATATATGGTAATTTCTGGAAGCTGCCATGGGACTGGTGGGAGTTTCTTTATTATTTTAATGTGTTATAATTAGCATATAACGACCAGTGAGCACAGGCAGATGTCACTTTTATGGCCATCTTTGTTTTAGAATGTTTTGACTGGCTTCTTCACCTCATCCTGTTTCACCAGTGGGGTCTTTGCGATTGGTTTCTGGTAAAACAAGTCCTGCCAAATTCCTATCTCAGGAGCAACAGAATGCCTAAAATATAAAACCAACATGTAAAATCAGTTTCCTAAATTCCTAAATTTGTCACATAGTAGATAAAAGAGTTTACTATTTTTTATCATCTTGATCCTGACAATCCAACTGCAAAACGACCTAAATGATGTAAATCGTTTGTTCCTCACGCCATCACCCTCCTACTGCCTGATTATTGATTTGATCATTAGCATCATTTCCAGAGGAATTGTCAGGAAAAAAAAGAAAGAGATTGAAACTGCATCTAGAAGATTTTGTTTCCTTGTGATGGTTGAGAACCACTAGAGCAATGCCTACATTATAAGGTGATGAGCTTGTCCCGGTTTGCACAGGACTGGCTTAGTTTTAGACTGTAAGTCATATACAATGGGAGCCTTCTAAGTCTCAAGCAAACTGAAATCATTGGTCATCCTAATTTGACAATCTGTATAAATCCTTAACGGAGGTCAGAAATTGCATCCAAAGTGATGGGTGACCAGTGTGAAGAGGCATTGATAAACCGAACAGTAGTCTCACATTTCTGGAAACATTAACCTGATTGCTGACTTTATATTTATTTATATCAAATCACATAAGGCTGCTTTGATCTCATCAAATAACTTTATTCACAGAAACATCTCTAATTTACAAAGTCTCAAACATTCGTACACATTAAGGGGATCTCTGGTGTTCGAAAGAACTTAAATATAATGAATTATATCAACCCAAGTAACCAAATAGAAACTTGTTCACATGTAGGCCCTACATTACCAGCTTCTGTGCAAAATTAAAAAAAAAAAAAAGAAAGACGGGAGTGGTGGGTGTAGTGGCTCATGGCTGTAATCCCAGCACTTTGAGAGACTGAGGCAGGCAGATCACTTGAGGTTAGGAGTTCGAGACCAGCCTGGCCAACATGGTAAAACCTATCTCTACTAAATATACAAAATTAGCCAGGTGTGGTTGTTGAGGTGATCAGATCCAACATCAGGTGTGGGGGTGACAAAGTCTGGCGGAGTCAAAGGATTGAGAAAAAGACAGTTTAAGAAGTAAAGTAGGACCAAGGGGCCATCATGATTGTGCAGGCTGCGAAGGCCCCGAACTCTGGGAGCCCACGGTATTTATTGGTAATCCAACAAAGAAACAGGTGGTGAGAATGTGGAGGTCAAAAGGTCGCGTTGCATCAAGCACATGATTTACAGCTGTGATGGTTTAGCATTTGCTCTGCTACTTGAGATAATGGAGAGCAGGTTCTTTTAACTCAAGATACAATCGATCCTAGTAGAGCAAGGAGCCAGCAAGTCTAGACACATTCCAGAGCCACGAGCCCTGGATTCTATCCAAGCCAGGAGGGATTTTATGCCCTGGGCTTAGATTATGGTGTGTCAGGGTAGCCTTCCACCCTTTAGCACAGAGCTTGGAGTTCCAAAGGCCACGAGGAGTTTTAGACCTTGGACCCTGGAAATGTTCCAAGACTCTTTTACATTGTGTCAGACATGCAAGCCCTGCCTCAGCTTCTCCCAAGACTCAGCTTTTCCCAACAGTGGTGGTACACACCTGTAATCCTAGCTATTCTGGAGGCTGAGGCATGAGAATCGCTTGAACCCGGGAGGTGGAGGTTGCAGTGAGTAGAGATAGGGTCACTGTACTCCAGCCTGTGTGAGGGAGTGTGACTGTGTCAAAAAAAAAAAAAAAAAAAAAAAAAAAGAAAGAAAGAAAGAAAAGAAAAAGAAAAAAGAAATAAAGAAAAATAGATTTCTTAGCTAGTATTTGAAACTAACTTTGTGCTTCGCTTAAAACTGCCCTCACATTCACGTCTGTTCCACATAAATGTTTAAGTAGTTATTGAAATGTACTTCCCTGCTCTAATGAGAAGAAGCCCTGGGCACAAAAGATTTCTTTAAATGCCTCCTATGGCCTCTCCTAAAAGGTAGGAATTGAACAATGAGAACACATGGACAAGGAAGGGGAACATCACACACCAGGGCATGTTGTGGGGTGGGGGGAGGGGGGAGGGATAGCATTAGGAGGTATACCTAATGTTAAATGACAAGTTAATGGGTGCAGCACACCAACATGGCACATGTATATATATGGAACAAACCTGCACGTTGTACACATGTACCCTAAAACTTAAAGTATAAAAAAAAAACAGGCAGCCTCTCTCCTTATTCCCTCTGCAATCTTAAAGGGCCCTCCAGCAGGCAATGGTAGGAGAAAAATTTCTTGGTGATGACTGCATATGCTAACATTGGCATTCTATGTAACAACTACCGGTTACCCTTTGAGGGCATTTCTCCACACAGAGACCCCCGCTACACTCAAAGCCTTGGTAGAACAGGAGCAGAGATACACCTGTGCTGTCTCAAAGCCTATGCTACAGCCTAGTATGACAGAATGGCAGAGCCAACATCTCTGTACTTCTGCCTCCAAAACCCAGTGGCCTGAAAAGCTGAATAATGTCCGTGTGGCTCTTTTAACGTTGCCAGCCCTGAGAAGATGCTCAGCGTCTATGTCTATTTGGGGGCTACCACACAGGCCTAGGAGGGAAACAAATCAAGGGGAGGGATAATCTGAGCCTTACCTAGAATAAGAACCACCAGTGTCCTAGATGTGGGAGAAGGAGGGGTGCACGGGCAGGGTTGATAGCGGGAGGTGCATTTGGTGGGCAGGGCTGGATGAGGTGATATGGAGCCAGGCAAGGGCAGAGTTAGGGTCCCTCCTTAGGGGATGGCAGCGCAACTCCTGCTTTTTTAAGCTTCCAAAAGATACTCCAAGGGTAAAACCCAGACATCCATCCTATTAAGATATGTCTTCTAAGTAGGTAAATAGCCAACAGCTTAAAAGTAGGTAAACAGCCAACAGCTTAAAAAGAAAGAAGATTCTGTCAATGCCAGCTCTTTTACTTCTTTTAGAAAAAGGTTCAAGCAAAGATAATAATCTTATTGCTCCAAACACTGGTTTTCTAGGATAGGAAACAACTGATATATGAAGATGCTGAGGATCTTGGGGTAAGGGGCTGATGGAGCGGGGGAATGTGTGGGGCGTGGAGGCTGTGAGAAGGTGCCTGTAGTCCCACTTACTCAGGAGGCTGAGGCAGGAGGATTGTTGGAGCCCAGGAGTTTGAGGCTGCAGTGAGCTATTATTGCTGACTTTAAACATCTGAGAAAGTTTTATATCACAGAAGAAGGTGGCAATATGTCACTACAGGACAGTATACAGTGGAAGGAGAGTGGCATAGATTTTTGGTTTAATTTAATAAAGACCATTCAAATCACCCTGTCAACCACCCATGACTCCCAATCTTCAGGTCTCAGGTAGGTAACTTCCGTTTTTAAAGTGAGATCCCTAAGCAGAGACTAAATATATGTCAGGAAAATTACAGAAGATGTTAGAAATGAGAGTCAGATTCTATGATCCCTTCTAAACAGACATTCTATAATTCTATGAGGAGATCAAAAATAAAAGAGTAAATGGAAGCCTTCTTTCTCCAAGTTTAAACTGACTGAACTCTCGAGATGGTATTTTACTGATTTTTTATTCACTCAACAATATTAATTTGTAATCGTTATGATCTGACCAAAGAAAATGAAATCATGGCCGAATTCAATTTCAGATTCTGTAAGGTCAATTAGGATTCTGCCTACTGATCCCTGGGTTTATTTACATTTGTTTTTATGATAAACTTTTCACTCATATTAATCAAGATTGTATCTTCCTTTTGCTGTATCATCCTTTATTAAACAACTTGTCCATCATGCCCATCATTGGCAGCTGATCATTGCATCCCTTGCTTTACAGAGACATTGAGAATATCTACAAGGGAATCCCATGTTTGTTGTCCTTTTAATCTGAACATACTTATCTTTTAATTTTATCTTCTCAGCCTTTATTTCTGTTCAGAAGCATAAAAATGTTGCATGACATGGAAATAAACCTTTTTTATGTTATGCCACGATATTTGGGGGTTTTTACTAAGCTGTAACCCTACTTATCCTCAGTGATACATCACAGGGGGATTATGACTAAGGTAGAATAGAAATAATATCACACAGATATTTGTCACGCAGAGATCATTTCTGAGAATTTCCGTCTATCCATTTTTTTGGGAGAGAGTAAGCATATTTTCATTGTGTGATGATAATTAGGTAAAAGAATGCTATTGTTTCTATGTTGTAGTTTAGTCCTTTATTTATTTATTTATTTATTTATTTATTTATTTTTTGAGACGGAGACTCGCTCTGTCGCCCTGGCTGGAGTGCAGTGGCATGACTTGGCTCACTGCAACCTCCGCCTCCGGGATTCAAGCAATTTTCCTGCCTCAGCCTCTGGAGTAGCTGTGATTACAGGCATGAGCCACCACATCTGGCTAATTTTGTATTTTTAGTAGAGACGGGGCTTCACCATATTGTCAAGGCTAGTCTCGAACTCCTGATCTCATGATCCACCCGCCTCAGCCTCCCAAAGTGCTGCGATTACAGGCCTGAGCCACCACACCTGGCCAGGTTAGCTCTCTAAATGAAGGTAGTAGCATATATATGGATTCTGAGTAAACAAAGGGGTACATTGTGGTGAATTACATATTCCCAACATTTCATCAGTAGTACTCTATTCTGCAACCTCTTCTGGAATTCTCAAACTACATTTTTCAGAATCTCTTATATTTATGGCTTATTTTAGATTTTTATAAGTGAAGAATATTTCTTAAAATTTAAAAGTATAAGAGAAGGAAATTGCGAATAGTGCCACTATAAACATACGTGTGCGTGTGTCTTTATAGCAGCATGATTTATAATCCTTTGGGTATATACCCAGTAATGAGACGGCTGGGTCAAATGGTATTTCTAGTTCTAGATCCCTGAGGAATTGCCACACTGACTTCCACAATGGTTGAACTAGTTTACAGTCCCACCAACAGTGTAAAAGTGTTCCTATCTCTCTACATCCTCTCCAGCACCTGTTGTTTCCTGACTTTTTAATGATCGCCATTCTAACTGGTGTGAGACAGTGTCTCATTGTGGTTTTGATTTGCATTTCTCTGATGGCCAGTGATGATGAGCATTTTTTCACGTGTCTGTTGGCTGCATAAATGTCTTCTTTTGAGAAGTGTCTGTTCATATCCTTTGCCCACTTTTTGATGGCGTTGTTTTTTTTTCTTGTAAATTTCTTTGAGTTATTGTAGATTCTGGATATTAGCCCTTTGTCAGATGGGTAGATTGCAAAAATTTTTTCTCATTCTGTAGATTACCTGTTCACTCTGATGGTAGTTTCTTTTGCTGTGTAGAAGCTCTTTAGTTTAATTAGATCCCGTTTGTCAATTTTGGCTTTTGTTGCCATTGATTTTGGTGTTTTGCCATAAAAAATGATGAGTTCACGTCCTTTGTAGGGACATGGATGAAACTGGAAACCATCATTCTCAGCAAACTATTGCAAGGACAAAAAACCAAACACCGCATGTTCTCACTCATAGGTGGGAATTGAACAATGAGAACACATGGACACAGGAAGGCGAACATCACACCCCGGGGACTGTTGTGGGGTGGGGGGAGGGGGGAGGGATAGCATTAGGAGATATACCTAATGCTAAACGATGAGTTAATGGGTGCAGCACACCAACATGGCACATGTATACATACATAACAAACCTGCACGTTGTGCACATGTACCCTAAAACTTAAAGTATAATAACAATAAAATTTAAAAAAAAGAGAAGGAAATTGTAAGTAAGTTACAGGCAGATATCTAGGATAACATCAAATTTTGAAAATTGATAGCTGAAGTTGATCGCAGTGGCACTATGTGAGATTTCAAATTTCATTTGGCTACTATGTGAGTACATATGATTCATTCATGTATAACTGTGACTCCTCTGAATTGTACAGCCCTTACGAAGTTTGTGCAAACCTGTGATTTGCTGTATGAAAATCTTCCCCTTTGGAATATCTAGAGTGGCCTTTGTTTTGCTGACATAATCTTAATTATATGAAGATCAATGCCTTTCATGACTTTTTCTTTTCTTTTATAAAAAAATTTATAAACCATTTAAAAATTACAGTTGCCTTGAAATACTAACTTAGACAATTCTCTTCATTTAAAGGTAATAAATATGAACATTTTTTAGTTTGTATATATTTTAATTTAAAATATAAATAAAAATATTTCTGATCATATAAATATATGATCTATATCATATATTTATATGCATAGTTAAGCTCTTAAAAACATAAACCAGGCCGGGCGCAATGACTCACACCTGTAATCCCAGCTCTTTGGGAGGCTGAGGTGGGTGGATCACTTGAGGTCAGGAGTTCAAGACCAGCCAGGCCAACATGGCGAAACCCCGTCTCTCCTAAAAATACAAAGATAAGCCTGGTGTGGTGGCGGGCCCCTGTAATCCCAGCTACTTGGGAGGCTGAGGCAGGAGAATTGCTTGATCCCAGGAGGTGGAGGTTGCAGTGAGCTGAGATTGCACCACTTCACTCCTGCCTAGGCATCAGAGGTAGACTCCATCTCAAAAACAAACAAGCAAACAAACAACAACAGAAAAAGAAAACATAAAGCAAATTGTCAGATTGTCATGATTCTAGAGAAGTAAACTAGCATGCTAAATCTAGTTGCTTTCCAAGGGAAACCAAGCATTGATTTGCACAAAAATTATCTCCCAAACTTAATTCCTCATTAAGCTGGTACTGTCAAAAGATAGCAACATTAGTGAGTAAGGTTTACATATATATTATATGTATGTGTAGGTATACTAAAGTATACACATATATGTATATATTAGCTATGTGTATAATATATATACATATATAAAGCTAATATATATGTGTACTTTAGTATACACACATATAATACATATAATACATAAATATAGCTTTATATATGTATGTACATAACATACCTACATATATAATATATGGGTATATGAAGTTTTATACACTTAAAGTATATATATATAAAGTTTTATACAAACGTACACACATACCCTTTTTTTCCAGCTTTGAATGACATAGAAAAAACAAAGAAACAAATTCCTATGATCATTTATAAATATAGTGATAAAACATTTGGTTTAGGAACTGATTCACATTACCTGCTTGGGTCCAAAACCATGTGCAAAGACAGAAGTTTAAAGATGCTTTTCTGCCAAATATCTGCCAGAAATAACTTTAAACTCTCTTTGGAAAAATGACCATGTATTAGTTTTCTGTGACTACAAAAACAAGTTACTACAAACATACCTTCTTAAAACAATACAACACATATTTATTATCTAAGATCTCCGTTGGTGAGAAGTCTGACCCAGGTTTCTCTAGACTACAATCAAGGTGTCACCAGCGTTGTGTTACTTTCTGGGGACTCTATGGGAAAATCTATTTTGTGATCATTGATGTTACTGGCAGAATCTAGTTCCTTATGGTTGTAGGATTTTGATCTGCATTTTCTTGCTGACTTTTACATAAAGTTTATTTCCAGCTTCTAGATGTTGCTGCATTCTTCAGGTCATATCCCCTTTCTTCCATCTTCAAAGCTAGAAAGGTTAGGTTGAGTTTTTCTCATATACATCTCTTTAATCTACTCTTCTGCCTTCCTCTTCCACTCTTTTTTTTTTTTTTTTTTTTGAGACGGAGTCTCGCTCTGTCGCCCAGGCTGGAGTGCAGTGGCACGATCTCGGCTCACTGCAAGCTCCGCCTCCCGGGTTCACGCCGTTCTCCTGCCTCAGCCTCTCTGAGTAGCTGGGACTACAGGCGCCCGCCACCACGCCTGGCTAATTTTTTTGTATTTTTAGTAGAGACGGGGTTTCACCGTGGTCTCGATCTCCTGACCTCATGATCCGCCTGCCTCGGCCTCCCAAAGTGCTGGGATTACAAGCGTGAGCCACCACGCCCGGCCTCCTCTTCCGCTCTTAAGGATTCACATGATTAGACTGGACCCACCTATATAATATAGGATCATATCTCATCTCTAACACCCTAACCCTAATCACAACTGTGAAGTCCCTTTTATCACAGAGGGTAGCATATTCGCAGGTTCCAAAGATTAGGACCCCAACATCTTAGAGGACTATTATTTGGTTGAACACATGCCCCATTGCCATATAAAACTCAATGAATTCACACGGATAATTTTCTAGAAGTTCAAAGTTGCAAACAGACGTAACAAATATGTAACCATGAGTGACAGCAGCAACAACACACAGCAAACTTAGACCTAAAAAAACTTTACACAAATTGAAGAAAAGGATTAAAATGCTGAAAGAAACATAAAAAGTATGGGAAATGTCTTAGTCTATTTTGTGTTACTATAACAGATTACTACAGACTGGGTAATTTTTAATGAACAGAAACTTACGTGGCTTACAGTTTTGGAGGATGGACGTCCAGGGACATGGCACTGGCACCTGGCAAGGGTTTACATGCTGATGTATTATTTTATAGCATAAGGAAAAAGGGCAAGCAAGTATGCAAGAGAGAAAGAGAACGGGGGTCAAATTTCATTGTTTTCTCAAGAACCCACTTCTACAATAATTAACCCAGTCTCAGGAGAGGAGCATTAACCCATTCGTGAAAGCAGTCCTCATGGCCTAATCACTTCTTAACAGCCCCACCTCTTCATACCATCACAATGTCAATTAAATTTCAACATAAATTTTGGAGGGGACATTCAAACCATAGCAGGAAGTATGTCTAAGGAGAAAAAGACTGTGAAAATAATCCACCAAAAATTTTAAATGAACAAAATTGAATTTCTAAAAAAAAATCAAAAATAGAAATGTTCAGTCATTAAGATTTTCTATATATATAATTATGTTCGCAAAAACTGACAATTTGACTTCCTCTTTTCTAATTTGGATGCCTTTCATTTATTTCCCTTGCCTGATTGCTCTGGCTAGGACTGCCAGTACTATATTAAATAAGAATGGTGAAAGTAGGCATCCTTGTCTTTTCCCAGTTCTTATAGGAAAGGCTTTCAGCTTTTCCCCATTTAATGTTTTAGCTGCGGGTTTGTCATACATGACCTTGATTATGCTGAAGTATATTTCTTCTATGCCTAATTTTTTCAGAGTTTTTATCATAAAAGGTTATTGAATTTTATCAAATGCTTTTCTGGATATGTTAAAATGATTATACGGTTTTTGTCCTTCATTATGTTGATAGGATGTATCATATATATTAACTTGCATATGTTAAACCATCCTTATATCCCTGGGATAAATTTCACTTGATTATGATGGCGTATTATCTTTTGCAGAAACATGGATAGAAGTGAAGTTCATTATGTTAAGTGAAATAAGCCAAGAACAGAATGACAAATATCATGTGTTCTCTCTCATAAGTGGGGACTGAAAAGTTTACCACATGGAGTTAGAGAGTAGAATGATGCTTATCAAAAGGTGAGAAGGATGAATGAGAGTGAAGAGAGGTTGGTTAATGAGTACAAACATACAGTTAGAAGTAATAAGTTCTTAAATTTGATAGAAAAGTAGAATGACTATAATTAACAATCATTTCTCATATATTTCAAAATATCTAAAAGATTTGAAATATGTTTCCTAACACAAAGAAAGGAAAACATTTTTGAGGTGATGGACATCCTAAAGATCCTGATTCAATCATTACACGTTGTACATATGTATCAAATATCACCTACACCCCATAAATATGTACAATTATTATGTATAAATAAGAAAGAAAATAGCTAACAAAAAACTAGAAATGTAAAAGAGATAATAAGTAGCAGAGGATTCATAGAAAAGGAGAGACATGGCACACCGGAAAATATAGCTAAAAAATTACCCTATATATAGGTAAAAATATTTTCTAAAGTATGTTAGAAAAATAAAGATACATAGAGAATGGAAGGAAAAATATGACATTTGTATACTTTGAGTTCTAGAAAAAAAGAGAAGGAATAATACACGAAATCTTTTTATAAATTACAGAACATATGAATGCTCAAGTTGAGAGAGATCACTGGATTCCAATTAGAAGTAAAGCACATACACACATATATACACACATGCACACGAACAACCAAAGTAAGGGTGTTGCAAAAACTAATAAATATAAATTTATCTTAAATTCAGCCAAAGAGGAAAAAACAGATTCCCTATAATAAAACAATAATTTTACTGGTAGAAGAACTCTTTTTTATTATTATACTTTAAGTTCTAGGATACATGTGCACAACATGCGTGTATGTTACATATGTATACATGTGCCATGTTGGTGTGCTGCACCCATTAACTTGTCATTTCCATTAGGTATATCTCCTAATGCTATCCCTCCCACCTTCCCCCACCCCATGACAGGCCCTGGTGTGTGATGTTACCCATGCTGTGTCCAAATGTTCTCATTGTTTAACTCTCACCTATGAGTGAGAACATGTGGTGTTTGGTTTTTTGTCCTTGCAATAGTTTGCTGAAAATGACAGTTTCCAGCTTCATCCATGTCCCTACAAATGACATGAAGTCATCATTTTTTTATGGCTGCATAATATTCCATGGTGTATATGTATCACATTTTCTTAATCCAATCTATCATTGATGGATATTTGGGTTGGTTCCAAGCCTTTGCTATTGTGAATAGTGCCGCAATAAATATATGTGCGCATGTGTCTTTATAGCAGCATGATTTATAATCCTTTGGGTATATACCCAGTAATGGGATGGCTGGGTAAAGTGGCATTTCTAGTTCTAGATCCTTGAAGAATCGTCACACTGTCTTCCACAATGGTTGAACTAGTTTAAAGTCCCACCAACGGTGTAAAATTGTTCCCATTTCTCCATATCATCCAGCACCTGTTGTTTCCTGACTTTTTAATGATCACCATTCTAACTGATGTGAGATGGTATCTCATTGTGGTTTTGATTTGCGTTTCTCTGATGGCCAGTGATGATGAGCATTTTTTCATGTGTCTATTGGCTGCAGCATAAATGTCTTCTTTTGAGAAGGGTCTGTTCATATCCTTTGCCCACTTGTTGATGGGGTTGTTTGATTTTTTCTTGTAAATTTGTTTAAGTTTTTTGTAGGTTCTTGATATTAGCCCTTCGTCAGATGGGTAGATTGTAAAAATTTTCTCTCATTCTGTAGGTTGCCTGTTCACTCTGATGGTAGTTTCTTTTGCTCTGCAGAAGCTCTTTAGTTTAATTGGATCCCATTTGTCAATTTTGGCTTTTGTTGCCATTGCTTTTGGTGTTTTAGTCACGAAGTCCTTGACCATGCCTATGTCCTGAATGGTATTGCCTAGGTTTTCTTCTAGGGTTTTTATGGTTTTAGGACTAACATGTAAGGCTTTAGTCCATCTTGAATTAATCTTTGTATAAGGTGTAAGGAAGGGATCCAGTTTCAGCTTTCTACATATGGCTAGCCAGTTTTCCCAGCACCATTTATTAAATAGGGAATCCTTTCCCCATTTCTTGTTTTTGTCAGGTTTGTCAAAGATCAGATGGTTGTAGATGTGTGATATTATTTCTGAGGGCTCTATTCTGTTCCATTGGTCTATATCTCTGTTTTGGTACCAGTACCATGCTGTTTTGGTTACTGTAGCCTTGTATTATAGTTTGAAGTCAGGTAGCATAATGCCTCCAGCTTTGTTCTTTTGGCTTAGTATTGTCTTGGCAATGCGGGCTCTTTTTTGGTTCCATATGAACTTTAAATAGTTTTTTCCAACTCTGTGAAGAAAGTCATTGGTAGCTTGATGGGGATGACATTGAATCTATAAATTACCTTGGACATTATGGACATTTGCACAATATTGATTCTTCCTATCCATGAACATGGAATGTTCTTCCATTTGTTTGTGTCCTCTTTTATTTCATTGAGCAGTGGTTTGTAGTTCTCCTTGAAGAGGTCCTTCACATCCCTTGTAAGTTGAATTCCTAGGTATTTTATTCTCTTTGAAGCAATTGAGAATTGGAGTTCATTCATGATTTGGCTCTCTGTTTGTCTGTTATTGGTGTATAGGAATGCTTGCGATTTTTGCACATTGATTTTGTATCCTGAGACTTTGCGGAAGTTGCTTATCAGCTTAAGATTTTGGGCTGAGATGATGGAGTTTTCTAAATATACAATCATGTCATCTGCAAACATGGACAATTTGGCTTCCTGTTTTCCTAATTGAATACCCTTTATTTCTTTCTCCTGCCTGATTGCCTTGTCCAGAACTTCCAACACTATGTTGAATAGGAGTGGTGAGAGAGGGCATCCCTGTCTTGTGCCAGTTTTCAAAGGGAATGCTTCTAGTTTTTGTCCATTCAGTATGATATTGGCTGTGGGTTTGTCATAAATAACTCTTATTATTTTGAGATAACGTCCCATCAATACCTAGTTCGTTGAGAGGTTTTAGCACGAAGGGCTGTTGAATTTTGTGGAAGGCCTTTTCTGCATCTATTGAGATAATCAGGTGGTTTTTGTCTTTGGTTCTGTTTATATGCTGGATTACATTTATTGATTTGCATATGTTGAACCAGCCTTGCATCCCAGGGATGAAGCCCACTTGATCATGGTGGATAAGCTTTTTGATGTGCTGCTGGATTCAGTTTGCCTGTATTTTACTGAGGATTTTTGCATGAATGTTCATTAGGGATATTGGTCTAAAATTCTATTTTTTTTTTGGTGTGTCTGTGCCAGGCTTTGGTATCAGGATGAATCTGCCTCAGAAAATGAGTTAGGAAGGATTCCCTCTTTTTCCACTGATTGGAATAGTTTCAGAATGAATGGTACCAGCTCCTCTTTGTACCTCTGGTAGAATTTTGCTGTGAATCTGTCTGGTCCTGGATTTTTTTTAGTTGGTAGGCTATTAATTATTGTCTCAATTTCAGAGCCTGTTATTGGTCTATTCAGGGATTCAACTTCTTCCTGGTTTAGTCTTGGGAGGGTGTGTTTGTCGAGGAATTTATCCATTTCTTCTAGATTTTCTGGTTTATTTGCACAGAGGTGTTTATAGTATTCTCCGATGGTAGTTTGTATTTCTGTAGGCTCGGTGGTGGTATCCCCTTTATCATTTTTTATTGCATCCATTTGATTCTTCTCTCTTTTCTTCTTTATTTGTCTTGCTAATGGTCTATCAATTTTGTTGATCTTTTCAAAAAACCAGCTCCTGGATTCATTGATTTTTTGAAGGGTTTTTTGTGTCTCTGTCTCCTTCAGTTCTGCTCTAATCTTAGTTATTTCTTGCCTTCTGCTAGCTTTTGAATGTGTTTGCTCTTGCTTCTCTAGTTCTTTTAATTGTGATGTTAGGGTGTCAATTTTAGATATTTCCTGCTTTTTCTTGTGGGCATTTGGTGCTATAAATTTCCTTCTACACACTGCTTTAAATGTGTCCCAGAGATTCTGGCATGTTGTGTTTTTGTTCTCACTGGTTTCAAAGAACATCTTTATTTCTGCCTGCATTTCGTTATTTAACCAGTAGTCATTCAGGAGCAGGTTGTTCAGTTTCCATGTAGTTGAGCAGTTTTGAGCGGGTTTCTTAATCCTGAGTTCTAGTTTGATTGCACTGTGGTCTGAGAGACAGTTTGTTATAATTTCTATTCTTTTTCATTTGCTGAGGAGTGCTTTCTTTACTTCCAACTATGTGGTCAGTTTTGGAATAAGTGTGGTGTGGTGCTGAGAATAATGTATATTCTGTTGATTTGGGGTGGAGAGTTTTGTAGATGTCTATTAGGTCTGCTTGGTACAGAGCTGAATTCAATTCCTGGGTATGCTTGTTAACTTTCTGTCTTGTTGATCTGGCTAATGTTGACAGTGGGGTGTTAAAGTCTCCCATTATTATTGTGTGGGAGTCTATGTCCTTTGTAAGTCTCTAAGGATTTGCTTTATGAATCTGGGTGCTCCTGTATTGGGTGCATATTTGTTTAGGATAGTTAGCTCTTCTTGTTGAATTGATCCCTTTACCATTCTGTAATGGCCTTCTTTGTCTCTTTTGATCTTTGTTGGTTTAAAGTCTGTTTTATCAGAGACTAAGACTGCAACCTCTGCTTTTTTTTTATTTTCCATTTGCTTAGTAGATCTTCCTCCATCCCTTTATTTTTAGCCTGTGTGTGTATCTGCACGTGAGATGGGTCTCCTGAATACAGCACACTGATGGGTCTTGACTGCTTATCCAATTTGCCAGTCTGTGCCTTTTGATTGGAGCATTTAGCCCATTTACATTTAAGGTTAATATTGTTATGTGTGAATTTGATCCTATCATTATGATGTTAACTGATTATTTTGCTCGTTAGTTGATGCAGTTTCTTCCTAGCCTTGATGTTCTTTACAATTTGGCATGTTTTTGCAGTGGCTGGTACCGATTGTTCCTTTCCATGTTTAGTGCTTTCTTCAGGAGCTCTTGTAAGGCAGGCCTGGTGGTGACAAAATCTCTCAGCATTTGGTTGTCTGTAAAGTATTTTATTTCTCCTTCACTTATGAAGCTTAGTTTGGCTTGATATGAAATTCTGGGTTGAAAATTCCTTTTTTTAAGAATGTTGAATATTGGCCCCTACTCTCTTCTGTAACAGATCTGCTGTTAGTCTGATGAGCTTCCTTTTGTGAGTACCCTAACATTTTTCTCTGGCTGCCCTTAACATTTTTTCCTTCATTTCAACTTTGGTGAATCTGACAATTATGTGTCTTGGAGTTGCTCTTCTCCAGGAGTGTCTTTGTGGAGTACTGTATATTTCCTGAATTTGAATTTTGGCCTGCCTTGCTAGGTTGGGAAGTTTTCCTGGATAATATCCTGCAGAGTGTTTTCCAAGTTGGTTCCATTATCCATGTCACTTTCAGGTACACCAATCAAATGTAGATTTGTTCTTTTCACATAGTCCCATATTTCTTGGAGGCTTTGTTCATTTCTTTTTACTCTTTTTTCTCTAAACTTCTCCTCTCACTTCATTTTATTCCTTCAATCTTTAATCACTGATTCCCTTTCTTCCACTTGATCGAATCAGCTACCAAAGCTTGTGCATGCGTCACATAGTTCTCGTGCCATGGTTTTCAGCTCTGTCAGGTTATTTAAGGTCTTCTCTATGCTGTTTATTCTAGTTAGCCATTAGTCTAATCTTTTTTCAAGGGTTTTAGCTTCTTTGTGATGGGTTCCAACATCCTCCTTTAGCTCGGAGAAGTTTGTTATTACCTATCATCTGAAGCCTTCTTCTCTCAACTCATCAAAGTCACTCTCTTTCTAGCTTTGTTCCATTGCTGGTAAGGAGCTGCATTCCTTTGGAGGAGAAGAGGCGCTCTGATTTTTAGAATTTTCAGGTTTTCTGCTCTGGTTTCTCCCATCTTTGTGGTTTAATCTACCTTTGGTCTTTCATGATGGTAACGTACAGATAGGATTTTGGTGTGGATGTCCTTTCTGTTTGTTAGTTTTACTTCTAACAGTCATGATCCTCAGCTGCAGGTCTGTTGGAGTTTCCTGGAAGTGCACTCCAGACCCTGTTTGCCTGGGTATCACCAGTGGAGGCTGCAGAACAGCAAATATTGCAGAACGGCAAATGTTGCTGCCTGATCCTTCATCTGGAAGCTTCATCCTGGAGGGGCACCAGGCCATATGAGGTGTCAGTCGGTCCCTACTGGGAGGTGCCTCCTAGTTGGGCTACTCGGGAGTCAGGGACCCACTTGAGGACCCACTTGACGCAGTCTGTACGTTTTCAGATCTCACACTCCATGCTGGGAGAACCATTACTCTCTTCAAAGCTGTCAGACAGGGACATTTAAGTCTGCAGAAGTTCTGCTGCCCTTTGTTCAGCTATGCCCTGCCCCCAGAGGTGGAGTCTACAGAGGTAGGCAGCCCTCCTTGAGCTGCGTTGGGCTCCACCCAATTCGAGTTTCCTGGCTGCTTTGTACCTACTCAAGCCTCAGCAATGGCGGACGCCCCTCCCCCAGCCTCGCTGCCACCTTGCAGTTTGATCTCAGACTGCTGTTCTAGCAGTGAGCAAGGCTCTGTGGGTGTGGGACCCTCTGAGCCAGGCATGGGATATAATCTCTTGGGGTGCCATTTGCTAAGACCGTTAGAAAAGCACAGTATTAGGGTGGTAGTGTCCGGATTTTCCAGGTACCATCTGTCACGGCTTCCCTTGTCTAGGAGAGGGAATTCCCCGACCCCTTGCACTTCCCGGGTGAGGCAGTGCCCCGCCCTGCTTCAGCTCTCGATCTGTGGGCTACACCCACTGTCTGACAAGCCTCAGTGAGATGAACCTGGTACCTCAATTGCAAATGCAGAAATCATTTGTCTTCTGTGTTGCTCAGGCTGGGAGCTGTAGACTGGAGCTATTCCTATTCGGCCATCTTGGAGCCTCCACAAAGAACTCTTAATTGGTCAACAAATTGCACTAGACAATTAATTGACCTCAAAATACTGAGAGTATTAATCATTTGCATTGGAACTCAGTGAAATAATATTTTACCAAAGAAGAAAATAAATAAGGCATTTTCATAGAAAAAAAAAATAAGAGTTTACCTACAGACCCTCTCTAAAATACTGCAAAAAATTTCACAGTTGACCACTGAACAACATGGGTTTGAACTGCGGGTATCCACTTATATGTGGATGTTTTTTCAATATATTGGAAATTTTTTTTTGGAGATTGGCAACAATTTGAAAAACCTCACAGACAAAATGCCTAGAACATGTATTATTAAGGAAGAAAAGCTGTTACCACCTGACCAGGTTTTTGTCTGCTGCCAAGATAGAGCCGAACACTGAGACAACAGGTATCACTATAAAGAAGAGTTTAATTATCACAGGGCAACTGAGCCAGGAGGATGGGAGATACTGCTCAAAGCCACCTTGCTGAGGCACCAGAAGCTGGGTTTTAAAAGAATGATTTGACTGGCAGGGGCATAGGGAATGGATGCTGTGTTAGGGCTGAATCAGTTCCTGAGGAAGGAGGTGAGTCACAATACCAGTCAAGTCAGTTCCGTTGGATCACTGGTTGGGTTGGCATCAGTCCACTTGCAGACAAAGGCAGAAAACTATCTCAAAGACCAGTCTTAGATTTCACAATAGCATTTGTGACTGCTGGTTACTATGGCAAGCAAGAAGGGAAACAATCCTGGGTTATCGTTTAACTATGCCTATAGCTTAGCAGAAAAGTTTGTGGAAGGTGAGGTCCCTCGTTGTCATAGCTGCCTGGCGCCCTGTTGGCCATCCAACTTCAGGAAGCCATCAAGGGGGTCTGCATGATCTAAGGATCATTGTTCTTTAAAAGTAAAAAAAATTCCTTAATCTTTCATGCAGCCTGCCAAGGAACTGGGACAGGAAGATAATCAATTATTAGTGACTATCATTTGTCACATATCATATAATGACTACGTGCAAGCAATCATGCATGGATAAGGAAAAAAGAGAGAAAGGAAAATATCTTATCAAAATTCAGGCCTCTACCATAATTGTAATCTTTGTGGCCTCTTTTAATTTTATGAAGGCAGTTTCAAAGCAAGCACCAAGATTTAAGGCAGGGAAGAGTAGGCCAACTCCACTGTTTTTTGCAAGTGTAGACCGGTCTATGATCAAGACTGCTCTCATTTTTAAGCCTTAAAGGGAATAAATAAAGGACAAGCTGCCAGTCTTCATTACAACAAAAAGGCTTGGACAATGAGACCCTTTTATCTGGATTGCTTCCATCCATGCTTTGTCCCTGAAGTCAGGAAATCTCTTGTCAATAAAGGACTGCCTTTTAAAGTTTTTTTTTTTAATATTAAACAGTGCTCTTTGGCTATTTGGAATCTATAAGTTCAACACTAAAATATTGAAGTGATTTACACACCCCCAAACACAGCATCTCTAATTTAGCCTCTAGATCAGAAGATCATAAGGACCTTTACAGCTCACTACTCACAAAATTGCATGGAAAGGGTTGTCAATGCTCTGGAAGAGAGCCCCAGCAGAGAGAACATCATGAAAGTCTGGAATGATTACAACATTGAAAATGCCATGATTGTTATATAAAAGTCTATGAAAGCCATCAAGCCAGAAATGAAAACTTTCTGTTGGAGAAAACTGTGTCCAGATGTTGTGCAGAACTTCACAGGATTTTCAACACAGCCAATCAAGGAATTCATTGAAGAGATTGTGGACATGGCAAAAAAAGGTGAGGGCTGAAACGTTTGGAGATATGCATCTTGGAGAAATTCAAGAGTGAATAGATACCATACCAGAGTGATTAATGGAAGATGACTTGATGAAGATAAGTGCTTCCAACCAGTGTAAGATAGGGGAAGAAGACATAGAAGCAGTGCCAGAAAACAATTGACATTACACAATCTGAATTGTGTTAGATTGATTCTGTCACAACCAGGCAGATTGATTCTGTCTTGCATGATATGGGCACTAAAACTAAAGCAAATGGTGGAAGAAGGATTGTTACCATACAGAAACATTTTTAGAGAAATTTTAAAAAGCAAAACGTCATACAGAAATCATGACGTATTTCCATAGAGTTACGCTAAGTGTGCCTGCTTCTCTTGCCTCCTCTTCCACCTTTTCTACCTCTTCCCCCTCTGCCCACCATGAGACTGCAAGACCAACCCCTCCTATTTCTCCTCCTCCTCAGCCTACTCAATGTAAAAATGACAAGAATGAAGACCTTTGTGATGATCCCCTTTCATTTAATGAACAGTAAATATATATGCTCTTCCTTATGATTTCCTTTTTTTATTATACTTTAAGTTCTAGGGTACATGTGCACAATGTGCAGGTTTGTTACATATGTATACGTGTGCCATGTTGGTGTGCTGCACCCATTAACTCATCATTTACATTAGGTATATCTCCTAATGCTATCCCTCCTCCCTCCCCCCAACCAACGATTTTCTTAATAACACTTTCTTTTTTATAGCTTACTGTGTTGTAAAAATGCAGTATGTAATACATACACAAAATGATCATCAATTGACTGTTTATCTCAGTAAGATTTCTGGTCAACAGGTGGCTATTAGTGGTTATGTTTTTTGGAAGTCAAAATTTATTCATGGATTTTTGACTACATTGGAGTTAGCACTGCTAAATCACCTGTTGGTGAAGTGTCAACTGTTCTTCCAAATAAGATAGTTTATTCCACAAGAAAATATCTGCAAAGATGAACTGTTCATGTAGAAAAATAATAAAATGTCATAAAATTTAGCAGCTGTTTAAATCAAAACAGTGATATAAAGTCTGTTTTAGTGGTTAAAATATAAAGCTATATTATGGGGAAATATAACAAGCATATGAATCAAGAACATTCACGGAGTGAAAGCGTTCTGAGATACCTATATTTTGCAGAAGACAGGTGATTATTATATCATATGTAATTAATTATAAAGTTAAATATCTATGTTAATTTTTATTATTATACCTATTATAAAATAGAAATATAATGTATAATTCTGCACTTAATAGAAAAAAATATGAAAAAAGAACTTAGATAACTAAAAGAGAAGCAGGGAGAAAAATTTACGACAAGTTTCTACTTTTGCATTTTCTAGTACAAAATAAGATAGAAAAAAATCCAAATATATGTAAAACAACAAAATATAAATAGACAAACTGCTTGTCTTAATAGCAAAATTTATCAAACTATATGAAAAATAAAGTCCAGCTACATTTGATTTGTAAGATAAATGTAAAACATAAGAAAACAGAATATTGCCAAAAAAAAGGCAAAAAAGTAAGCAATGCCCATGAAATACATAACAAAACACAAGTGCTGTCACTGTTTGATACAAAACAGGATTTGAAATGTAACTGGCAACATTCCAAATATATTGATGAAGTGTTTATTTCACCAAAAAGATAAAATAATTTCAAACAAATATGCATCCAACAACATAGTTTTTAACCACATACATAAAATTTGATACCTCTGTGATGAGAAATTGAGAAATCCACACTCCTAGTCGGAAATATAAAATTAAATCTCTATATGTTTTGACATTTTTATTGTAAAATAAGACAAAAGGAAAGCACACAGAACAAACATACAACTTAGTGAATTATTATAAAGCAAACACCCTTGCAGCCACCACACAGTTCGAGAGGGAAGTTTGCCAGAAGCCTCTCTCCATACCTCCTCCCTCCCTCTCCATAAGTAACCACTATTCTGACATTTACAACAATACTTCCCCTGTGTTTCTTTATTGTTTTTTCACCAAGAACACATTCCTAGACACAATCATTTAGTCAGACCCATTTTTGTTAACTTGACGCCTTTTGAATATTTTTTAATTCAGAAGTTGTCTCCCACCCATCCCTTTCTTTTTGTTGTTAATTTCTCTATTGAAGAACTCACTCGAGCTGTTTGACCTGTAGTTTCGCAGTCTGGAGTCTGCTGATGGCATGCTCATAGGAGAGCTCATGTTCCTCTGTCCCAAATAGCCCATTGCATCTAGAGTCCTGATCACACTCAGGTTCAATCCTTTCAGCAAGACCTCGAGTGGTGGGGGTTTTCTTCCATAAAGATCACAAACATAAATATCTAATAATGAAAAGAAGATGTAGATAAAAATTCCATAGGAAGATAGGAATTTTACATTAGAGGTTTATTTCTAGTCAAATGCAGAATATTACTCCTTTCTCTGACCACAAGTATATCAAATTAAATATCAGTATAAAAAATAACTATACTCATACATTTAGGAAAAGGTTATCTTTTATAAAAGTATCAAATATCATAAGCAATAAAGAAACAGAAATACTAAAGTCAGAAACAAGAAAAACAAGTCTGTAATCAAGATTTCTATACAACATCGAATTTATGTGTATTTATATTTTTACTTTTAAAATGTTATCTTCTTGGCCTTTAATGTCCATATTCTACTGAGTTCATTCTAACTAGTACAATTCTTTGCCCCGTTTTTGACATCTTACTGATACGATGATTCCCCTCCTCATAATTACCTTCGTTCTTCACTTTCTTCCTTCCCCATTTATAAAAACTGTACTACAGTTTACATCTTGTTATGCAGCAGTGAACAAGGCAAAAACCTTTGCTTTTAGCCAACATCTGATCATTTCTCTTTTAATGCACTAATATGATGACTCTGTGTTACTAGAATTTCTAATGTTAAATGATGCCTCCTTGGATATATCTTTCAGTTTATGAATTAAACTAAATTAAAATGTTAAGGGTTTGTTTAATAACTTGTATATTTAATAACAATTGTTATTACTGTTTAATAACAAATATTAAATGTTAGTTTCATAACAAAGGTTATTATGAAATATTTCAAAAGTAAAAAATGTTAAAAAGCAAAAGGCCCACTAAACACCTTGAGAAAAAAAAAAAAAGCTTTAGTAAGAAGTTGAGCCAGGCACTATAGCTCACATCTATAGTGCCGTCACTTTGGGAGGCGGAGGTGGCAGAATTGCTTGGGCTAGGGAGGCCAGCTTGCAATGAGTCATCATTATGCCACTGCACTCTAGCCTGGGTGACAGGGTAAGACCTTGTCTCAAAAAAAAAAAAAAAAAAGTTGAAGGCTCATCGTATCTTTCTTTAAATCCCATTTTTCTACCTCACCCTGAATTTCATGTTCAAATGCATTTGTTGGCACTGATATTGTCCATGTATTTCTAAATTATATATGGTGTTGTTTTGGATGTTTTTAATCTTATGTTATTGGCATCATTCTGAATATATCATTCTTTATTATTCTTTTTTTTAAAACTTAATGTCCCTTTTACTACATAAAGCTCTGATTGATTCATTTTTCATTTTCATCCAAATTCCCGTGCTTGAATATACTATAATTTATTGGATCATTTTCCTGTGGATGAATCTTAATTTCAAATACTTCATATTTCATTTTATTTCTAGAAATTCTCTTTTTCAAATGTGACTATTTTCTCTTTTTTGTATTGCCTTTTACTTATGTTTGTTGTTTTTACATATATTTCTTTAATTTTAAATTCTTATAGCTTTTATTCTGTTATTTCATAGTTGTGCTTCTATTTGCTAAATAGTAAATATACTCTCTCTTAGAGTTTTCATGATATTTATAAATTATAATTCTTTTTAACTAAATGCTCCTGTTTAATGCAGCCTTCCCTGTTTTTACATAAATGCACCTTTCAGAGTACTGTATGTACTAACGAGGGAGTCTGGGGTTCTCTTTCTCTTTTAATTTTTTTAAATAAATTAAATTGACGCATTTAAATTGTACGTATTTATGGGGTACAATCTGATGTTTCAGCACATATCTATGTTGAAAATTGATTCAGTCAGGTTAGTTAATATATCTATTACCTCAGGCATTTATCATTTACCTGTGGTGAGAAACTTAAAAGGCTCCCTGTTAGCTGTTATGTGATAGATATTTTTTACTGTTAACCACAGTCACTCTACTCTGCAATACAATAGAACAACTAAATGTATTTCTGTTATTAAACTGTAACTTTGGACCATTTAACCAAACTCTTCCCATCCTCCCCCTCCTGTAACCTTCCAGAGTCACTGGTAACCCGCATTCTCTGCTTGGTTTCAGGTCCCACTTTGGTGCTCTCTTTGATATCTTTCTTCATTCCTGTCAACTAGGAAGGTCTTTCTCCCCTACACCCTGCTCCTGATTAGTTATGTATTATGAGTTATGTATTAAAAGATAGATATATATAATATTATTCAAAGTTTCTATGTGTTTATAACAGAATTTGCAATCTTGATTTATCTCAACCTTTGTATTTTCTGAAAATGTTTAAAGTATTTTATCATTTGTTTGATTCTATCCCTGGCGATGTCTCATATGATATAAATGCAGACTGGATTAGGAAATATATGCTTTATATTTCAGTCATTTCAGTGTCATTAGGTATAATTAAAAATTCTATTTTTTCTTTATAATCCAATGACTATCAGTATTTTACTTTACCTTTGGCTTATATATAATTTAGTAAAGAAAAAAATCCTTCATTTTTATAAAAAATTAACAATTATCTGTGAATATCATATAAAAGCTAGAAAATAAAAATTAAATAATTTATATGCAGGCTTTTTATTCTCTTTCACTATATTTAAAATCAACATGTACTTTGTGTATTACATTGCTGCCATGCAACTGTTTATTTTTTTAAACTTAGCAGGTAGTTAAGAATTACCTCTGATGTGAATTGACATAGCTTTGCATGATCACTATTAATAGATTCCTAGGAGTGCCTATTATGTGGATTTATACTAAAATTGACAGTTAATAGTGCAAGGGCCAGTACAAATCATATCTTCTTTAATTCTAATGAAAACCTTCTGATAAAGAGACTGTTGTTAATTCCACTTTAAAGGGTCAGAAACAGAGTCTGAGTGCTTAAGCAATTTATACAAGAAAATAATACTAGAAAGTTTCAGAGTCATGAAATGAATCAGGCTCTTTGACTCATAAAGCCCATGCATGCCCTAACTGTACAGAGACCCATCAACATTCACGTAACTAATCTCCTATTCTTTATTTATGTTTTCATATTTTGTATTTTCTTTTTGCTATAATAAAGAACTTTATGCTAAATATTCTTAAGTATAAATGTAAATTACCTTTGTCAATGTACCTACCATCTCAGTGTAAATTCTGAGAAGTTAGATTATTAGATTAAATGATTTTTTATTGCTTTTTATTCATTTTGGAAAATTACTATCCATAAATACTTTACTAATATATATACGTGCTTCAGCAGTTTTAGAAAGTGCCCATTTTCATATGTCTATGCCAATACTAGTTATAATGAGCCTTTTTCTTCTTTGCCAATTGTCAGTGGAAATGCTAAAATCTATAAATCATTAAACACATAGTGATTTGCATTATTTGATTCCTGGTGAGGTGGACCATGTCTTCTATTATTCAGCTGCATTTTATAAAACTCTTCACTTTATTGAGGAATCAAATGCACAGAAAGTTGGCAGGGAGAGAAAAAACTCTGAACAGTTTGCCTCTAAGATGGACTACAGAGCATATTTAGCTGAAGTCTATAATTGTTAGACATGGAAACTAGAAAGAGAAGGAGCTAAATGGATTCACCAATGTCACAACTTCCATTGGAGTACCAGGAAAGAAATTCAGTCATCCACAAAGCCAATTAAGAACACTTTGCACTGTCCCACAACTTCTCTTCTTTTGGTATTGATGGACGTTGATCAGACTTTTAGAAATTGAAATGTGTGTAATTGAAAAATACTAAGAGCAGTACTCAGTTATCCTAAACACCTGTGAAATAATTCTGAAAATTCTAAAATATGTCTTATATATAATATCTTACAACATATTTGATGTGATAAAATAAATTAGATGTCAACTGTGGACCAGTATAAGCTTTTAATAATTAAAAGCTTCTTTTGTCACTAGGGACAAAAATTACACTCTTTAAATCGAGAGGATAATTATTTTTCCTGACAAGGCTTCACAGTACTTGATTGAGATTTTCAGATGTATATATATGAGTTGACAGTTTGCATTTGCTATGTTTTCCCTTAGGTAAAAATCTAAAAGCATTCATAACTTTTAGTGTTAATGAGAGCAGAACCTATTAGCCCTAAAAATGCCCTTTTTGCTCTAAGGAATATTTTACCTGAAAAGTGATACAAAAACATATCTCATCATGAAATAAAATCTCAGCTTTTCAAATAAGGCATGTGGCCCTTTAAGTTGAGGCATAATAAAAGAAAGCAATTCTGCATTTCTTTTCATGGTAATAACTGTATTTATCTTGGTTTTTAAAGAGGGAGAAAAATGACTCACTTTATTTTTTGCATTAAATTTACATGTGTTAGTATTTCTTAGATTTTTAAACTTGGGAGCTTTGCAAAATACTCAGAGAGCTAACTTCACTGAAGATTGTGTATCTAGGAAGAAAGGCAGCTTTGCCTTTGAGTATGTGACAAAGTATTACAGAAAACGTGGGCAGGAAAGCATTCTCCTCACATCTACATACAACATAGTTGCAGCACACAGATGACTGTTAAGTACATAGCACTAATCTGACACACCTCAGTACCTCTTTAGGAGGCTCAGTATTGGTTTTAATAGGGAAGAGGTCCTATGTGAGCATTAAAGGTGCTAAATAGTCACCGTGGTGCAGACTGGAAAGCAGAGGAAATCTTACGATAAGTATCTGTAAGTAAGGTGGAGATGAAGGATATAATATCTCAGAAGGAATATGCTTTCTTTTTCTTTTTAGAGTTCTATTGCACAGCATGGTGAATATAGTTAATTATAGAATATTACATTTCAAAATTAGTAAGAGAGTTAATTTCAAATGTTCTCACTGCAAAAAATCTTAAGAATTTGAAGTGATGGATATGTTAACTAGCTTGATTTAAATATTCCACATTGTACTTAAAATTATAACATCTCTGTACCTCACACATTTATATAACTGTAAATTGTCAATTTACAATAAAAAGGGTGGGGGTTAAATAGAAGAAAAATGATGAATAGTTAGCACCTATTGTGTTGTTACTCAATTATTATTATACATGCTTCTCAGGTATTCGCTTATTTAGTTCACATAGAAAACCCTTGAAGTATAATTATTATCTCTATTTAGTGAATGAATAAGATACAAAAAAGTGGCCGAGCACAGTGGCTGACACCTGTAATCCCAGCACTTTGGGAGGCCAAGGCGGGCGGATCACGAGGTCAGGAGATAGAGACCATCGTGGCTAACACGGTGAAACCCTGTCTCTACTAAAAACACAAAAAATTAGCCCGGCGTGGTGGCACGCGCCTATAGTCCCAGCTACTTGGGAGGCTGAGGCAGCAGAATCGCTTGAACTCAGGAGGCAGAGGTTGCAGTGAGCCGAGATTGCACCATGACACTTCAGCCTGGGTGACAGAGCGAGACTCCAGCCTGGGTGACAGAGCAAGACTCCATCTAAAAAAAAAAAAAGATACAAAAAAGTGAAGATATGTGTTCAAACTCCCACATCAAGTGGGTAGTGCACCTTGAAAATGTAACTCCAACACAAGTGCTCTTAATGCCATTCTCTCTGCCCTCTCTTGGGGTCAAATGGCAGGCCCCACACAATGTCCATGAAACAGTGGTTCACATCCTTTGTAGGCCTTAATCACACAACTTTTGTGAATTCCTTTTATAATTACCAGGAAGCGTTAGGTGGTGAAGATGGCATAAAGCCAGTCATCAATTTAAAAAATTAATCAGAGAAACCTGAGCTACATCTAACTTTTAATATTCTTCTTTGCATTTTTTTTGTGTTGGTTAAATTTTTCATCCTTCTTGCCTACATGTGTATTTCCTTGAGATACTCAATTTGGTAAAATTCCTTTAAAAGCAAGGAAATTATGCTGTAAATTTCTTCATGTTTAGAAACATTAAGATAGATATGTACTAATGGACATGAAAATAAGAAAGTAGTAAGTGAGAAAAATTTTTTTTCAAAAAAGTTTGATCTGCAATATAGTCAACAACAACAACAACAAAAAACAAGATCTTTCTGTTCCCTAAACTTACACACAATGCCTAGGTCTATTCCAATCTCCTATTCCCTAAAGAATGTTTTAAAAAGTACAGGAAATGCAATCTTTGTTTTTCTGTGACTGACTTACTTGATTTAGTTTAATGTTCTCTGTGTTCATCCATGCTGTCGCAAACAGCAGGATTTTCCTCTTTAAGGCTGAATAATATTCCACTGTATGTTTATACCACGTTTTCTTTATCCATTCAACTGTTCATGAACACTTGGGTGGTTCCACATCTTGGCTATTCTGAATAATGCTACAGTGAACCTCTTTGAGAACCTGATTCCAGTATTTTTCGAAATATAACCAAAAGTGGATTTGTTAGATAATATTGCGTTATTCCAATTATATGAGGCATCTATCATGGCCAAACTTATAGAATTAGTGAATACAATAGGGGTTGCCAGGGGATTGAGATTGAGGGGGAATGGGGAGCTATTGTTCAAGGAGTATAAAGTTTCAACAATGCTAGATGAATAAATTCGAGGACTCTACTGTACAACATAGTACTTGTCATTAACAATATGGTATTGTGTACTCCAGAATTTAATAGGGTAGATCTCATGTTAAGTATTCTTACTACACATACACACATATACATATACACATACACACACACACACACACACACGCACACGCACGTAGTCTAGTCTATTACCTTGATTGTGGTGATGATTTCACAGGTATTTGCACATGTCCAAACTTATCAAATCATACACGGTAAATATGCTAACAGTTTTTTGTATACCAATTATATCTCAGTAAAACTTAAAAAACTGCATGAATGTGTTCAACCTGTTGAATAAATGGAAGGTGAGAAGAAAACTAATTTTAAATTAATGATGGAGAAATACGCCAACAAATAAAGACTATGGCAAGGGAAGAAAACAGAGCAGTTGAGAATTGATAATTGTAGGGATAGTATGACAGTAATTGGGCATTAAAAATATTATTTTATTTGTAATAATATAAACAATGGTACATAATGTGCAAAGGAAAATAATATCCAACCACCTCTGCTCCTGAGCCACCCAGGCTGTTCTTTTAACAGACAACAATTGTGCTTAGTTTTTTGCATATTCTTCCTCAATTATTTATGGAGAATATTATATATGTGTGAATATATATCATATCTGTCTTATATATTGGTTTTGTAAATGCAAAATGTAGTACCTTTGATAATAGGCATAGTTCACTAAAAATGAGATCTTGAAATGAATGAGGGCTTCTGGACCATTCTCATAAATGTAGTCAGTCAATCGATGTCTCTCTTCTTAGTTGAACTCCCATTCTGAAATAGGCTAACAGTATAGCAGATACAGTATTTCATTCAAAGGATTATGGAATCTTCATTTTCTTTGCAAATAATTCTCCTTGTTAAAAAGAAAAAAGAGAGAAAAGAGAGAAAGGATAAAACAGTATAGAGTTTGCTTGGTGACATTGTAGCCTGGCATTTTTGTATTCTATTTTAAGAACAGAAAAATGCAAAGTGAAAAGCAAATTCTATTTATTTAATAGTCCTTTAATTATAATCTTAGTATCCTATTTTTAGCCTAATAAACTCCTATCTGATTTTTTTTTTCAGTTTTGCACAGCCTAACCTAACAACCGACCTCTGCTTCTTTATTTAAGGTTCAAATTCTGTATCAAAGTATTTGCTCTTCTATTCTTTACTAAATAGATAACTTCCAAGAGGCAGCTAGAAACAGTAGTCATGTACAAATTAATGAGGAATAAATATACATTTTCAGCCTTGCCTAGAGAAACAAACATCCCAAGAGGACCGCACTGATGGTCTTTATTAAGTCAGTAATGTATGTAAGTGAGCTACGTGGGCTCCTGGGCAAAACCAAGGAGAGAGCTCTATCAGAGCAGGAGAGAGAGTGAGGCAGAGAATGATTGGAGTGGCCACCAGGGAGTCTGAGTTCAGTGAGGTGTGAGATGCTGACAGGTAGACACTCAGTGTTCACCAGTGAGGCACGCAGCCCCTAATGAATGTGTGTCTCTGCCAAGGCACATTCAGAACTTCTCACATGCATCTTCCTTCATACCAACAATTTTCCCTCAGTCTCAGAAAAGCCTGATATGTCAGAAACCAATCTCCTTAATAAAAACTCAATCAGCTTTTTTATGCTTGACAAAGTGTTTTCCACATTTTTCACAGATCAGATACATTAGCAAGTATTGTTTTAGCATCCACAATAGGACACGCTTCTTGAATAAATAAGTTCTTAACATAAAGAGAACCTCAGGAGCCTTTGCTTCTTCTTCTGTAATAGACCAAGGAATCTGTGAAATTAATGAAGCTTTAGATGAATGCTGTCCAATAGAAGTATAATGGGAGGGAGACATAAATATGAGCCACATGTGGAATTTTAGGTTTTCAGTAGCAACAACACACAAATTAAAAAAAAAAAACTGATAAAATAAAATTTAATATTTTATTTAGCTCAATATATCTAAAATATTGTATTTTAGTATGCAATCAGTAAAAAAGGTCATTGAGATATTTTATTTTTTATATTACATTTTTAAAATCCAGTGGTGTTGTTTTGTTTTGTTTTGTTTTTTAACTTGTAGGACATCTCAATTCAGCTACAGATCAAATGCTCAATAGCCATGTGCGTCTAGTGGTCACAGTACTTACTAATACAGGTCTTGATTCTTGGCATAGAAAATCATGGTGTGAATATAGACAAAGATAGTTTCACGTAAAATTCTAGGGAGTTTTTGGACCCCAGATTAAGATTTTCTATTTACATAATTAAGGGTTATTTTTAGGAGGATTTTATGTGAGGAAACGAAGTATCTTTAAAGGGGCATAGAGTAAAAATCTTGCCACATTTAGGCAGCCATATGAGAATTAAAGGCAGAGAGTTTTAAGGATTTCTGCTGTGAGGCTCTTATTCTTTACTTCCTAACTTTTGTTGCCTCATTGAATTATAAATGTAGACAATCCTTGATAGGAGTTCACCAACAGCTTTTGAACTGCTGTAACTACTCAAATAAAACTGCTTCCTGAGCACTGAAAACTGCTTTCTACAATCAATTGTAAGGGCTTTCTATTCCCTTTTTAAAAATTATTTCCATTTTCAAATTTACCTTTCCCTCCTGTTCTCTGGCATACTTTTTCATTCTTTGTTTGCCTAACTCCTATGTTACAGAAGATGCAACACGTTAAGGTTTAGCTTCATTTATAATGTTCAAATGCAACAAAGTACCATATATAAAAGTAAATTGGCTAATGTAGGGTTTGTGTTTGGGGCAATGCCAACTAGTTGTATATCTAGTTATTGGGGAAAAAAATGATGAAATTTGGAGAGGTTAAATTTCTCGCATTCTTAGTATAGCAGTTAAATGAAAGTCCCCAACTCAGTTGAGTTCTCATACCAGTTCCCATTTTAGCTCTCTATTCATTTCCCTTAAGCATTTTAAGATATGCCAAATCATTCCCCTTTTGCAAGACACCCAAGGCATTCTCAGAGTGCATTTGCCAAGCTGAAATCAACAGCAATCCAAGGAAAAGCTAATTACCTATGTTCATGAAGTAAAAGTTAGAAAGGAAGGTAGACACTATAAAGTAAGTGGCTGCAGGCCAAGAGAGGAGCCAAAGCATGTTAGCATGTAGTAAAAATGCCCAAAGAACATCACTGTTATTGAGTGCTTTGATTATGTAAATTAGGGGAAAATATTCCATAGTAGTAAGATTTGCAAATGTTTTCCATTATGAATAGTAAATTGAATAATTTTTACATCTCCAATTGCTGCATGAAATAAGCTTCATTTGACTAAACATCCATAAACCCTCAATGCTTAAAAAATAAGACACAAAAAGGTCAAAAACATATTGTATCCATAATGTAGATTAGTCTTTTTCATGTTATTTACATATTTGTCATAATCTCTAGTAAATGCCTCCTTAACAATTAGTCCAATTCATATCAATGATCTTTTTATTTATATTTTTGAATTTCTCAGTTTACATTTTTGAATGTTCTCAATCCAAGAGGGAGTTTTAAATGAAGCCATTAATGCTTGCAAATGACTTTTCTTTTAATAATGTTTGCAGCAGTATGACAGAGTCACTGGACAGAATTTGGAAAAAAATAACAAAGAGCTTCACTGGTGTTTGGGGAAGTATAGAAGAGAAAAACTTGTGTGGATGAAAATGCAAACCCAAGTTAAGGGTGTCTTGGTAATAGGACAGAAACGTGATGGCATAATGTACATGACAGAACTTTTCTAATCACTTGAAAATCAACCCCTTGGAGTCCACAGAGAAACACTGTGCCATTAATTCTGCTCTGCTCTGTTGCACACTAACAGTTACTGTCCTAATTAAATGTGCTCCTGGAACATATGTTTTATTATCTGAGCTGAGTCATTACATTTGATACACTCATGAGTCCTGTCACCTAGGGATGAGAAATCCCTCTTGGAGGTTTATATCTGCATCAATGTCTTCCTTAAGCAAAGAGCACTTGAGTGTTGTACTGTGTTAGCAATGAACTGCAGGTCTAAATATAAGAACTAACAACATTAAAACCATTCTTTTAAGCTTGGTATGCTTAGAGATTCAGTGGAAAAGAAATATACAAGTAGAAAAAAATTAACTTAAGTCTACCTACCCTGATTTTTATGCAGCATTCCTAATTGTCTCTGGGAAAGATGTATATTTTAAAATGAAAAATTTTATGATTTTTATAAAATCAGATTTGCCAGTTAATTATGAGTACATTCATTATTAAATTAATTTGAATTGCTTTGTCAGATAAACTAGCTCCCTCTAAATTCTTTTTCTGTTTCAAATAAGGCATAACTCAAGTAATTTTTGATAAGAAAGAAGAATGAGGGAAAGAGAAGAGATCCTTAATTCTTCCCACTGTCTGCATAAGTTGTTTCACTGTGTAAATGAAATTATTTAAGATTAATTTAACTGCTTGTAGATTTGAATTTTTTACCATCACTCTAAAATAGAATGTGTCCATTAAAGTGAAATAGCAAAATGTTAATGAAACATATGTTTAATTTTCTGGAATATCTGCATTTCACCTCATATAAATCTATGACTTTTAATGGAAATAAAAGAGAATTTGGCAACAATGAAAAAAGAAAATTTTAATTCTAGTTATTCCTGGCTTAAAATTTCAGAGCTTTTTATTGTTTGATAATTTTCAAAGACTCAGTTGAAACAAGACCTTTAGTTTCATAGATTTCTTTGTAGTGCAATGTTTCAGCTTGGTTTAACTTTTTAGCTGTAAAAGTTAAAACAGAATGAACCTAGTATCATATTTCTAGTGTCTCTGTTCTCCACAGAACTAAAGATAAGCAAAGTAATGAATCTTGAAAAAATTTGAGAGCAGGAGTTGAAATTAAGATTGTTGGAAATACAGCGTTAGAAAAGAATTTTTGTAAATAGCCTTGTTAAAATGAGACATAAAACCTGTCATGACTATAATTCTGTTCCCTGTCTTTACATTCTCAATTGTTACAGAATAATATGGAGAAAAGGACCTTATATCCCTAGGAACAAAACTGTTCAATGTTACAGTGCTTAAACATTAATTCTAAAAGTTGGGTTTAAGAGAAACAAAAGAATAAATACACACTGAAAGAAGAGGTAAAATATAGATCATCAACAAAGAGGGTCTGAATATGGATTTTAAGAGGCCAAATTTTTAACATTGTTTACTCAATCTGAAGCAGATGGAGGTCTATGGATGAAAGGTGGCATACTGAATGAGCTGTTACAGTGATGGAATTTGAAAAATTTTGATCTTAAATTTTTTCGAAAGAATGATAATCTTTGAAACATGCTCAGAATGTATTTTTAAAAAAGCTCTCAAGCTATTATTGCCTTCTGTCACTTAAGCATCCATACAACTTTTTTTTTTTTTTTTTTTTGAGACGGAGTCTCCTTTTGTCACCCAGGCTGGAGTGCAGTGGCGCTATCTCGGCTCACTGCAAGCTCTGCCTCCCGTGTTCACGCCATTCTCTTGCCTCAGCTTCCCGAGTAGCTGGGACTACAGGCGCCCGCCACCATGCCTGGCTAATTTTTTTTTTTTTTTGTATTTTTAGTAGAGACGGGGTTTCACCATGTTAGCCAGGATGGTCTCAATCTTCTGACCTCATGATCCGCCCGCCTTGGCCTCCCAAAGTGCTGGGATTACAGGCACGAGCCACCGTGCCCGGCCACATACAACTTTTAAGAGAAAAACTACAATGACTAAAAGATTTTAATTCGTTCAAATATTGTTTCTGTATTTCATTCACTGCTTTTGTTATAATCATATATATAATCAAAGTTATAAAATATATATGATGAAAAAATAAAAGGGCTTTCTTGTGTTTAATTTTTTCAATTTTTCTATTTTATATATTTTATATACTTTTACTATTTCATCTATCTATATGTGTGTATGTATATCTATACACATATAGATATATATATCTATTATATATATATACACATACAGATATATATATCTATGAGATATATATACACATACACACACACACATACATATCTGTCAAATGCTCTACCCTTTACTTTTGGAGTTTTTCCTTGTATAAATGTGGTATCTATTTTAGCTTGCTACTCTATGTCTTTTATCTATGTATCTTCCTATTCATGTTGTCATTCTTTCATACTGAATTTAATACATTTGAACTTGCCTTTCAATTCCGTAAATTGGTTTCTTATGTTTAATGTGCTGTCCATGACTTGCATTATTTCATTTTTTAAAATTTCTCCAACTGTGTTTTTATCCAAGCATACATTTCTAATTACCCCCTTTCCCCAGTTCATAAATCCAGTGTCCCCTCAATTCTTGAGAGTAATAATTTTCTAGTGGTCCTTACAACAGTTCTGTTGCATTGCAATATATTTGCTCTTGTTGTTCAGAGATGTCTTGTTTTAAAAAATTGCTGAATCTCTTTATTTGGCTAGCGCTTTTTTTCTCTTTGATCAACCTTACATATGATAGTCTATAGGCTATCATACAGCTCAGGAGCTAGGTGGAATTCTATCACATTTATGACTCTCTTTTCTAATATTTTATATTGGCATAAATAGGGAAGAGAAAAGGTTAGACCTTCTGAGGTTTTATTTTTCTAGTGCAGAAGTCCTATAGCCTCCGTTTCCAGAGTAGAGTTGAGCTACAAATTGAGGCAGCTGTGGCAGATAGCTTTGTCTGTGGGCCAGTGTGTTTTTCTTCCATGTAATTCATAGCTGGTTCTGTTTCCTTCTCTCATGAATGTGTATTCTCAGCAGAAAATGTTTTTATTTTTGACCCCACTTTTTTTTTTTTTTGACCCCATACAGCAGCCTTGTTATGCCCTGAGTCAGTGTGTTAAGCACTGTGATGTGCTTCCCAGGTTTCCATTCAAGAAAAGGTCTGTGGCCTTGGTCATGAAGAGTGTGGTTAGCAAGCAGTTTTCAGGTATTAGTTCCTCCAGAAATTGCCTTAATTACACAGAGTGGCTGTTCTCAAGGCCACAGCACTTCCCAAGAAGATCCATATTCAGTGACTGACTGGTGTAAGATCATAAAGGCCTGGCCATCTTGGCTCCCTTTAGGACAACTCAGAAATAGCATTCTAGCTCCAGAGCTTCCCATTGGGTTGGCTAAAGTTATAATTGGGCCTTCATCACAGCTCAACTTCTCCTGCATAATTTGCTTTCCTTCTCATCGCCTCCACGGATAATGTCCTCAAGAGACATTTCCTAATAAATATTCTAAATATTAATCTCTGTCTCTCAATCTGCTTCCAGGGAAAACCTGTCCCCCAAAAATAAGTTATATGTGATGACTACAGTGTATTTTTGTCTGTGTGTAAACTCATTAACTTTGTGAATTACAGAAGACACAGGCAGTATCAGGACTTGGCCCCAAATGATTGTCCAAAGTCTACCTGCAACTGCTAGACATAATCTTACAGTTGGCAATAAAAATCCTCTAGTGATTTTGCCCATTTATTTTACTACTGGGCTCTTACTTTGCATATTATGAATAATGAGTTGATTGGTGTTTCTCTCAATCTAGGCTCTTCATATGCATATGTTGCAGAAATTCTGAAATGCTTTTGGCTTGCAGATGATACAGTTTTTCTAGTTTTTCACACTTTTATTGTTTGTTTCTCTATTTTTGTTTACCATTATTTTCACTGAAATTTTGGAGAGACAAAGTAATTTATTAGCATAAGCACAGATCACAGTATTGAAGCAGATTCCCTAATATATTCTTGATATCATCTTTTACCACTACCAAGAAAGAAAATAAAATGGAGCACTGAAATTTATTAAAACAAAAATGATCAACTCTTGCAGTACTTTTTCTGTATGCACTAATGATATTTGAATGTCAAATTAAGATAAAATTATCTTAAAGTCACCTTGATTATAAAGATCTACTACTTCAAATAAAGAATAACTGCCCAAAATTTTCTAATTGTGTTTGCTTTACTCAAAATAATTACAATCAAAATTAAGAGCTTAGATTTAAAAGTTATCCAATCTGGATTTGAATTCTGCATCTTTTGCATACTAACTTCAAGACGTCCAACTGTAAAATGGAGATAAGAATAGCCTCATAGGATAATGGTAATAATTATGAGAAATAATGTATATAAGACTTGTAATCCAGTCCATAATACAGATAAGCATTTGATAAATGGCTTGTGTTGCCATTTTGTGATTATTGGGGGTGTTCATCTTTGTGTTTCATTTTGTTTAAATGGGAGGACAGAGAATTCAAATACAGGAAGAATGCAATCCTTTGACGAAGCACAACTCCCTGAACTAAAAACTTGGATTCATACATGGCTTTTTCACAAGAGGAGTAACCTTGATAAATTTTTTTTACGTCACTGTTACTCAGGTTTCTTATCTATAAGTGCAAATTACAAAAAAGCAAACCCTTGCATTACAATCTTTAGAGATTTTGTGTTATGAGAATCAGATTGGAGAATATATTTGACACTGTCTTGAAAACATGTTAGTATTGTAAACATATAGAGTATCATCTTCAGCATTCTAATGTGTTTTCCTGATTTTTGTAAAAGTTCTCATCATATGATTCTGAGGTCAATCATGGTCTTGTTATTATATTAATACTGATTTGTCTTGCATTTTTATGGGGGATAAGCATATAGAATGTGATAGTTACTAATATTTGAATTCAATAATTATTAATATATTTGGGATGTTACATTTAAAAATCATATACCTCCAATCAATAGAACTATCAAGTTTTTCTTTAGTGAACCTTTGAGATAAGTGTGTGTGTGTGCGTGTGTGTGTGTGTGTGGTAACAAGCGGCAACGAAAAGGTGAATGGCTCATTAGGTTTTCGATCTAGTCTAGTCCTTGCACTAAACATCCCAGGAAACCATGGAAACAAGAACAAGAATTCAGTCACATGCTTCAACAACACAGAGGATTTTCAGCCTTCTAAAAAATCTTCTGAAATATTTGTGGTGAACAAGGTGAAAACCAATTTGATGTTGTAAATGTTCTAATACATTCAAGGGAGTTAATTGCACCTTGTTCTTCTGATCACCAAGGAAGACTTTTAGAAACCATTTTCCAGAATGTCAAGCTTGTGGCTAAACTATAAAACCTACGGCCTTTAGTGAGGAGGACACTTATTACTTGTGCTCTGTCCATACTGACGAGCAATCTGTTGGTAACTAAAGATTTTTCAGTCTATTTCAGCACTGAGTCTAGCACTGCTCATAAATGTGAATTCTAGTCATGAATGCAACAGGCCAGAAAGAACAGAATCAAGATGAAGACTTGGGTGTTGAAGTCCTTGGCTCATATTGTCTCTCTATTATCTGCTTGTGATGTAATTTCTGTGAGTGTCTGCTTTCTTAACTGTTGGTTGGTGATACTTACATCCTTACAGCTGTCATGCCATAATATAAACCATTGGGCGATATATATAGTGGTCAAAAAATAAAAGTTTATAATGACAATACCAAAATTGGGAGCCAGTAACAAATGTTGTGGTTTAGCAACTCATTTCAGAAAACAAACACTTAGGATTCCTCTACCTACATTGAATGTCTAGCTCATAGTTTGGAATGATAGAGTTAAACCATTTCTTTTTAATACTTTAATTTCTAGGGTACATCTGCACAACGTGCAGGTTTGTTACATATGTATACATGCGCCGTGTTGGTGTGCTGCACCCATTAAGTCGTCATTTACATTAGGTATATCTCCTAATGCTATCCCTCCACCCTCCCCCCACCCCATGACAGGCCCTGGTGTGTGATGTTCACCTTCCTGTGTCCAGGTGTTCTCATTGTTCAATTCCCACCTATGAGTGAGAACACGCAGTGTTTGGTTTTTTGTCCTTGTGATAGTTTGCTGAGAATGATGGTTTCCAGCTTCATCCATGTCCCTACAAAGGACATGAGCTCATCCTTTTTTATGGCTGCATAGTGTTCCATGGTGTATATATGCCACATATTCTTAATCCAGCCTATCACTGATGGACATTTGGGTTGGTTCCAAGTATTTGTTATTGTGAATAGTGCCGCAATAAACATACGTGTTCATGTGTCTTTATAGCAGCATAATTTATAATCCTTTCAGTATATACCCAGTAATGGGATGGCGGGTCAAATGGTATTTCTAGTTCTAGATCCTTGAGGAATCGCCACACTGACTTCCACAATGGTTGAACTAGTTTACAGTCCCACCAACAGTGTAAAAGTGTTTCTATTTCTCCACATCCTCTCCAGCCCCTGTTGTTTCCTGACTTTTTAATGATCACCATTCTAACTGGTGTGAGATGGTATCTCATTGTGGTTTTGATTTGCATTTCTCTGATGGCCAGTGATGATGAGCATTTTTTCACGTGTCTGTTGGCTGCATAAATGTCTTCTTTTGAGAAGGGTCTGTTCATATCCTTCACCCACTTTTTGATAGGTTTGTTTGTTTTTTTCTTGTAAATTTGTTTGAGTTCTTTGGAGATTCTGGATATTAGCCCTTTGTCAGATGAATAGATTGCAAAAATTTTCTCCCATTATGTAGGTTGCCTGTTCACTCTGATGGTGGTTTCTTTTGCTGTGCAGAAGCTCTTTAGTTTAATTAGATCCCATTTGTCAATTTTGGCTTTTGCTGCCATTGCTTTGGTGTTTTAGTAATGAAGCCCTTGCCCATGCCTATGTCCTGAATGGTATTGCCTAGGTTTTCTTCTAGGGATTTTATGGTTTTAGGTCTAACATGTAAGTCTTTAATCCCTCTTGAATTAATTTTTGTATAAGGTGTAAGGAAGGGATCCAGTTTCAGCTTTCTACATATGGCTAGCCAGTTTTCCCAGCACCATTTATTAAATAGGGAATCCTTTCCCCATTCCTTGTTTTTGTCAGGTTTGTCAAAGATCAGGTGGTTGTAGATGTGTGATATTATTTCTGAAGGCTCTGTTCTGTTCCATTGGTCTATATCTCTGTTTTGGTACCAGTACCATGCTGTTTTGCTTACTATAGCCTTTTAGCATAGTTTGAAGTCAGGTAGCATGATGCCTCCAGGTTTGTTCTTATGGCTTAGGATTGTCTTTTTTGGTTCCATATGAACCTTAAAGTACTTTTTTCCGATTCTGTGAAGAAAGTAATTGGTAGCTTGATGGGGATGGCATGGAATCTATAAATTACCTTGGGCAGTATGGCCAGTTTCACGATACTGATTCTTCCTATCCATAAGCATGGAATGTTCTTCCATTTGTGTCCTCTTTTATTTCATTGAGAAGTGGTTTGTAGTTCTCCTTGAAGAGGTCTTACACATCCCTTGTAAGTTGGATTCCTAGGTATTTTATTCTCTTTCAAGCAATTGTGAATGAGAGTTCACTCATGATTTAGCTCTCTGTTTGTCTGTTATTGGTGTATAGGAATGCTTGTGATTTTTGCACATTGATTTTTTATCCTGAGACTTTGCTGATGTTGCTTATCAGCTTAAGGAGATTTGGGGCTGAGATGATGGGGTTTTCTAAATATATAATCATGTCATCTATAAACAGGGACAATTTGATTTCCTCTTTTCCTAACTGAATACCCTTTATTTATTTCTCCTGCTTGATTGCCCTGGCCAAGACTTCCAACACTATGTTGAATACGAGTAGTGAGAGAGGTCATCCATATCTTGTGCCAGTTTTCAATGGAAATGCTTCCAGTTTTTGCCCATTCAGTATGATATTGGCTGTGGGTTTGTCATAAGTAGCTCTTATTATTTTGAGATACATCCCATCAATACCTAATTTGTTGAAAGTTTTTAGCATGAAGGCTGTTGAATTTTTTCAAAGTCCTTTTCTGCATCTATTGAGATAATCATGTGGTTTTTGTCTTTGGTTCTGTTTATATGCTGGATTACATTTATTGATTTGCGTATGTTGAACCAGCCTTGCATCCCAGGGATGAAGCCCACTTGATCATGGTGGATAAGCTTTTTGATGTGCTGCTGGATTCAGTTTGCCAGTATTTTATTGAGGATTTTTGCATCAATGTTCATCAGGGGTATTGGTCTAAAATTCTCTTTTTTTGTTGTGTCTCTTTCAGGCTTTGGTATCAGGATGATGCTGGCCTCATAAATTGTGTTAGGGAGGATTCCTTCTTTTTCTATTGATTGGAATAATTTCAGAAGAAATGGTACCAGCTCCTCCTTGTCCCTCTTTTAGAATTCGGCTGTGAATCCTTCTGGTCCTGGACTTTTTTTGGTTGGTAGACTATTAATTATTGCCTCAATTTCAGAGCCTGTTACTGGTCTATTCAGGGATTCAACTTCTTCCTGGTTTAGTCTTGGGAGTGTATATGTGTCCAGGAATTTATCCATTTCTTCTAGATTTTCTAGTTTATTTGCATAGAGCTGTATATAGTATTCTGTAATGGTAGTTTATATTTCTGTGGGCTCGGTGGTGATATCCCCTTTATCATTTTTTATTGCATCTATTCTTTTCTCTTTTCTTTATTAGTCTTGCTAGCGGTCTATCAATTTTGTTGATCTTTTCAAAAAATGAGCTCCTCGACTCATTGATTTTTTTGAAGGGTTTTTTGTATCTCTATCTCCTTCAGTTCTGCTCTGATCTTAGTTATTTCTTGCCTTCTGCTAGCTTTTGAATGTGCTTGCTCTTGCTTCTCTAGTTCTGTTAATTGTGATGTTAGGGTGTCAATTTTAGATCTTTCCTGCTTTCTCTTGTGGGCATTTGGTGCTATAAATTTCCCTCTATACACTGCTTTAAATGTGTCCCAGAGATTCTGGTATGTTTTGTCTTTGTTCTCATTGGTTTAAAAGAACATCTTTATTTCTGCCTTCGTTTTACTATGTACTCAGTAGTCATTCAGGAGCAGGTTGTTCAGTTTCCGTGTAGTGAGCAGTTTTGAGTGGGTTTCTTAATCCTGAGTTCTAGTTTGATTGCACTGTGGTCTGAGAGAGTTTGTTATAATTTCTGTTCTTTTACATTTGCTGAGGAGTGCTTCCGACTATGTGGTCAATTTTGGAATAAGTGCGATGTGGTGTTGAGGAGAATGTATATTCTGTTGATTTGGGGTAGAGAGTTCTGTAGATGTCTATTAGGTCCCCTTGATGCAGAGCTGAATTCAATTCCTGGATATCCTTGTTAACTTTCTGTCTTGTTGATCTGTCTAATGTTGACAGTGGGGTGTTAAAGCCTCTCATTATTATTGTGTGGGAGTCTAAGTCTCTTTGTAGGTCTCTAAGGACTTGCTTTATGAATCTGGGTGCTCCTGTATTGGGTGCATATATATTTAGGATAGTTAGCTCTTCTTGTTGAATTGATCCGCTTACCATTATGTAACGGCCTTCTTTGTCTCTTTTGATCTTTGTTGGTTTAAATTCTGTTTTATCAGAGACTAGGATTGCAAACCCTGCTTTTGTTTTCCATTTGCTTGGTAGATCTTCCTCCATCCGTTTATTTTTAGCCTATGTGTGTCCCTGCATGTGACATGGGTCTCCTGAATACAGCACACTGATGGGTCTTGACTCTTTTTCCAATTTGCCAGTGTGTGTCTTTTGATTGGAGCATTTAGCCCATTTACATTTAAGGTTAATATTGTTATGTGTGAATTTGATCCTGTCATTATGATGTTAGCTGGGTATTTTGCTCATTAGTTTCTTCCTAGCATCGACGGTCTTTACAATTTGGCATGTTTTTGCAGGGGCTGGTACCGGTTGTTTCTTTCCATGTTTAGCGCTTCCTTCAGGTGCTCCTGTAGGGCAGGCCTGGTGGTGACAAAATCTCTCAGCATTTGCTTGTCTGTAAAGTATTTTATTTCTCCTTCACTTATGAAGCTTAGTTTGGCTGGATATGAAATTCTGGGTTCTGGCTTGTAGTGTTTCTGCCAAGAGATCTGCTCTTAGTCTGATGGGCTTCCCTTTGTGGGTAACCCGACCTTTCTCTCTGGCTGCCCTTAACATTTTTTCCTTCATTTCAGCTTTGGTGAATCGACAATTATGTGTCTTGGAGTTGCTCTTCTCGAGGAGTATCTTTGTGGTGCTCTGTGTATTTCCTAAATTTGAATGTTGACCTGCCTTGGAAGGTTGGGGAATTTCTCCTGTATAATATCCTGCAGAGTGTTTTCCACCTTGGTCCCATTCTCTCTGTCACTTTCAGGCACACCAATCAGATGTAGATTTGGTCTTTTCACATAGTCCCATATTTCTTGGAGGCTTTGTTCGTTTCTTTTTACTCTTTTTTCTCTAAACTTCTCACTTCATTTCATTCATTTGATCTTCAATCACTGATACCCTTTCTTCCAGTTGATCAAATCGGCTACTGAAGCTTGTGCATTCATCACGTAGTTCTCGTGCCATTGTTTTCAGCTCCATCAGGTCATTTAAGGACTTCTCTACACTGGTTATTCTAGTTAGCCGTTCTTCTAATCTTTTTTCAAGATTTTTAGCTTCTTTGCCATGGTTTCGAACTTCCTTTTTTAGCTCAGAAAAATTTGATCCTCTGAAGACTTCTTCTCTCAACACATCAAAGTCATTCTCCATCCAGCTTTGTTCCGTTGCTGGCAAGGAGCTGCATTCCTTTGGAGGGGGAGAGGTGCTCTGATTTTTAGAATTTTCAGCTTTTCTGATCTGTTTTTTCCCCATCTATTTGGTTTTACTGCCTTTGGTCTTTGATGATGGTGACATACCAATGGAGTTTTGGTGTGGATGTCCTTTCTGTTTCTTAGTTTTCCTTCTAACAGTCATGACCCTCAGCTGCAGGTCTGTTGGAGTTTGCTGGAGGTCCACTCCAGACCCTGTTTGCCTGGGTATCAGCAGCAGAGGCTGCAGAACAGCAAATATTGTTGAACAGCAAATGTTGCTGCCTGATCATTCTTCTGGAAGCTTTGTCTCAGAGGGGTACCCAGCTCTGTAAGGTGTCAATCTGCCCCTACTGGAGGGTGCCTCCCAGTTAGGCTACTTGGGGGTCAGGGACCCACTTGAGGAGGCAGTCTGTCCGTCCTTAGATCTCAAACTCTGTGCTGGGAGAACCACTACTCTCTTCAAAGCTCAGTTGGAAATGCAGAAATCACCCCATCTTCTGCATCGCTCAGGCTGGGAGCTGTAGACTGGCGCTGTTCCTATTCGGCCATCTTGGAACTGCCACCGTGTTAAACCTTTTAATACACTTTGTTTTTCCTAAATTGGGTATTTAGGTACTAATGTTTGATAGTAATATGAAAACAATTTATAAAGTAATGTTTTGAATGCTGTTAATTATATTTGAGACTGTAAAAAGGAAAGTAAAAATTTATTTATTCATTTTGCTTATTACATTCATCTTGCATTGAATTGCTATATATTTCCTTGTGGTTTTCACATTTGTAGTAGTTAGTTTCAGGGGTCTAGCTTTCAAATTATTTTTTAAGCCTTCAAAGTCAATGTTTCAAAATAAATTCAAGAACATTCACAACAGTAGACTTCCTTATACTCAATTTTTCTTTGAGAACTTTCAGAAGTTCTCCATAGCTTTCTGGTTCCTGGCACATTCATGAGAAGTTTGTAAAATGAAATGAAGTAAAGAAATTAGAATGAGTCGTTGTAATAAGTAAATATTGCATTTACTTTCTAGATCAAATCCTCCTATATTTTATTGTATACATAGCACTGTCACTGATAACATTGATATTTAACCCAAACATTGCTGGGAAGTTTAGGATCCAAGATGACCCTAAGTAATTCTGTAAAGAGTTTGTTCTCATTAGGGTAGAGAACTCCTCACTGATAACTCTGTACCAGTACCCTGGTTATAATGAAAACAGAAGGGGGCATGGGCATGTGCCGATATGCCATTTAACATAATGAATGTCCCTCAGTGGAGGAGTTCCTCAGCTCTCTGAGAAGGAACATGTGAGTCTGCCTCATGCAGAGAACCCTCTGGAGTCATTTAACACTATTCAACCTATGAGTAGTGATATAAGCCTCACATCTTGGCCAGTTCCTGTGAAGGAACTGATTCTGTGGAGTTGGAAGGATGCTGATCTGATCCTAGGTTTTCAGAATTTTGGACTGAATGTTTTCATCCGTCCATATGTAGTTGCTGCTGTTGTTGTTTTACCTGTAATTTTATTCAGAGTCAATTCATGATTTCTATTTGTAGTTCCCTTCTGACAAATTTTACTGATGCCTCAGAAGGTATTGGGTGTTCTTTAGGATTTTATCCTCTTTCTAAATAACTAAAATTACCATTTACTATTAGCTGATTTTGTCTGCAAATGAGCACATTCCATCTTTTCATTGGAAGCTGAGCATAAATGTGACAAATAAAAGATTTATTTATGTCTTTTTAATTTACTTTGTGATTGGCTACTTAAATGATGAAAAAAGATATCCCCCCTTTTTTTGCACATGAAAGACCTATAGCATTTGGAATATTATCCAGGTTCTGTTCCAGTAAGATTTCAGGATATGGTGTTTTTAGTCATGATATTTTCAAGTCTACAGAAACAATAGACAGGAAAGTAAGAACTAAAATAGTAAAAAATATTAAAGTTTGAAAATAAAATGAAAGCTCACTGTATTTTTTCGTTATAAGAAATTAATATAGTCATGTGAAAACTGAAGCATTAAGTCCAGTTCTTCAGTGTTTCTTAATAGAAAAACTAAATCCATAAATAGAGAAAATGCATTTAACATATTTTTAAAATAATTATCTCTAGAATCCTGAACTTCTTGTAGCTAATATAAAGTTAATAAAACAGTTTTCATAATGGAAAAAAATGTATAAAAATGTTGGACAGAGTCATCAACCTCAAAACAATCACCCCAGGCTAGGCAATGTGTCTTAGTCTAAAAGCAACCTTCTAGGCTACTTTTAGGATATCCTTGTTATTAACAAGTCACGACACTAGAAGACCTAAGTTTTATGCAAATTTAATCTGGCCAATTTCAAAGACCTAGCACCTTTCTTTAGAACAAAAATGTGTTAGTTTCCATCTTTATTAAAGTCAGCTCTTGATTATAGAAATTTTTGGATTTGCATTAAGAAATGTATACATATATATCATATATGTATTGATAAAATACAGATAAATAGATATGGATATGTTTTGTGTTATTTATATGTAATAGAATCTTTTCAAGTGCTTTTTAATCCTTGCTAATTTTCAGTGTTAGTTACCAAGGAAGAGTGTACCTACATTAATTTTTGGATTTGACAGAACTAACTTTTAAAATTTCTTATTTTTTCAAACAATGAATGGTTTATAATTTCTCCAGTATGCATATGGAAAACAAAATAGAACAAACTTTTGTTCAATCACAAATTTTGTTTAGTTACATACATTTATTCCAACTGACTGTGGAAACTCATGCCTGAAGAGTCAAGGTGACATTCAATGGCGTCATAGCAACACATACAGTGAGGAGGCAGCTATTTTTGTGCTACTTTTTTCATGAAACTCTCAGAACCAGGTTATATGTACATCCATGCAGATAAGTTATTTATTTCATCCAACATCTAAATATAATTTAGTATGCCACAACTACACAGCTGATTTTTTAAGCCTGTGATATTGAAAACAAAAACACCTTCTATCATTAACCTAGTAGTGGATGAAGCCCAAATGGTATCTTATTCAATTATCACTTATTAAAAATCAATCCACCTTAACATGAAACTGACCCTTGAAGTAACTCATTCTTATTTTTTAAAAAAGTTAATTGGACAAATTTTTGTCATATATTTCTTTGGCAAGTGTAATCCATTATCTGCAGATATGACTAGCAGATTTAGGCACAGACAGCAAAACTTAAATAATTTTCCAGGAAAAAAAAAGAGTGAATAAAAATATAGTAAATTGAGAAAAATAATGAAGAGGTGCATCAGTTGTGTCATGTCAGACTACGTGTTCTCAATATTTACCTCAGTTACTGCTGAGCTAGCATGTCTCTGTCTTAGATAATTGAAAAGTTGACAACACTAGCATAGCTCCATTTCTAAACAAATAAAACTCAACAAAGGCATAATTTAAACTCAAAATGCTTCTTATGACCATTGGCTATGTTCAAAAACTTGAAGTGAATTTTCTGGGCAGCTGCCACATTCACTCCAGGACTGGTTCAGTTCTGATAGATATTTACTGGGAAATAGATTTACCTGGGCAGATATTAATATCTATAATAGAAATGTCAGGTAGTAGTAGTGTAATGTCTATACCAACCTGCATTTTATCTATCTTCTTCCTCCTCCACTTCCCTCCCAATGTTCTACACCTACTCCTTCTTCCCTTTTCCTTTCTGTCTCTTATTTTCCTTAAAATTATGCTTCTGAGTCTGTGTTGGTCTGAATGTCCCCCATAATTCATGTGTTAAAAGTTAAGAGCCAAATTACTAAGAGGAGGAGCCTTTAGGAGCTAATTCATTGATGAAGGCTTTGCCCTCGTGAATGGGTTTTAAGCTCTTTGTAAAACACACTTCACATAGCATTCTGCCCTTTTTGCTCTTCTGCTCTTTCACCATGTGAGGACACAGCATGTGTCCCCTCTGGAGGATGCAACATTCAAGGTGCCATTCCAGGAGCAGAGACTGGGTCCTCGCCAAACACTGAACCTGCTAGCTTTTTGGTCTTGGCTTTCCCAGCCTCCAGATCTCTGAGAAATAAAATTTTATTCTCTATAAATTACAAATTTTGATACCTGCACTACCGTGCTAACTACAGCACTTGACACAATGGCAAAAATATGGAACCAACCTAAGTGTCCATCAATAGATGAATGGATAAAAATATGTGGTATATATACACACAGTGAAGTACTATTTAATCATAAAAAAGAATAAAATTAAGTCATTTGCAGCAACATGAATGGAAATGAAACTCAGTATGCTAAGTGAAATAAGCCAGGCACAGAAAGACAGATATCACATGTTCTAACTCATAAGTGGCAGTTAAAAAAGTTGATTTTATGAAGGTAGAGAGTAGAATGATAGTTACCAGAGGCTAAAAAGACTGTATGGGTTGAGGAATGAATAAAGAGTTCATGGGTACAAATGTACAGTTAGATAGAATAAGTTCTAATTTTTGATAACAGAGCAAGATGAGTATAATTAACAATAATGTAACACATATTTCAAAATAGCTGGAAGACTAAATATTCCCAACACAGAGAAATGATAAATACTTGAGGTTATGGATACCCTAAATACTCTGACTTCATCATTATACATTCTAATCACGTAACAAAATACCACATGTACCCTATAAATATGTACAAGTATTATGTGTCGTTAAAAATAAATTTTAAAAATTCCCAAACTGTGATATTTTGTTACAGCAGCTCAAACAGAATAAGACACAGTCCTTCAGGAATGCTTCCTCCTAAGTATTTACTAGTCAGGTATATTCACATGAAGTTTATTGAAAAGGGGAGGCTTTAGATCTTACCTTTACAGACAGCATTCTAAATTCTTCCCCATTGTCCTGAGCCATAATTTCCCCCATAGTGTAAAGCCCCAGAGTAGCCTTATCTTTGACAAAATGAAATAATAGAGAAATTTGGGTGTGGCTTTTTCCCACCTTCCTATGCAATATATTACTCTTGTAATTGTGTTCTAATAACACACACCATACGAACATTAGAACCACAGTTTTGGTTCAGGTAAGATCCCAAACACATGTGTTTATATTACACAGCAAAAGACAGGCTAACTCCATCAATTCTGTTTTATGAATTTAACACAACAGATTATCAGAGCCACTTAGTCAGTGATGGAAACACTCGTGCTTAAAAGAGTTGGAATTTCAGGAGAGCTGATATTTCTTTCTAGCTTTCACATTTAGAAGGGAAGGGACTTTGTTTGTTTAGTCTCTCGTCTCAAATGGGAATAACACTAATACCTACCCCATAAGTTTCTGTTATGATTAAATGCCTATAAATCATTTACTTGCGGCTTTGTTTAGCACACATTCAGATATCAGGCTTCCCCTATTGTGTTATACATATGAAAACAAAATAATAATAAAAATAAAACCAATAATTGGCCGGGCGCGGTGGCTCACACCTGTAATCCCAGCACTTTGGGAGGCCGAGGCGGGCGGATCATGAGGTCAGGAGATTGAGACCATCCTGGCTAACACGGTGAAACCCCGTCTCTACTAAAAACACAAAAAAATTAGCCGGGCGTGGTGGCAGGCTGCTATAGTCCCAGCTACTCTGGAGGCTGAGGCAGGAGAATGGTGTGAACCCGGGAGGTGGAACTTGCAGTGAGCCGAGATTGTGCCACTGCACTCCAGCCTGAGTGACAGTGAGAATCCATCTCAAAAAAAAAAAATAATAATAATAATAATTATATATTATAGTATATGTCTGACAAACAAAAATAATAACATTAGTTTTACTATGGAAATTTCTTCAAAAATATTCCATATTGTACAAATAATAAGTAAAGAAAATAAAGCTGTCTGCCACACTCTTAAACAATCCAAATAATGACATGGAAAACTAATAATGTTCCACCATTCCAATCCAGAACAATTGAATAATGCCTACTTGTTAATAAAGTTGCGTTTTTGTGGAGTGAATAATACATTCAATTATACTTATACTTTTTATGTGAAGTTCAATGTTTTTTCTCTAACTTCCCTAGTAATAAATTTATTACAAAACACTGGGATGCATTAAAAATGTTATGACAAATAACTCATATTCTTTGCCCTGAGCCACACTTCAAACATCTTTGTGCTTTTCCTTAGTCTTTGGATAGTAAACATAGATTAAGCCTAGTATGTCACAAGACTAAAAGCTGTATTAATAATTATTTTCAGAAACAGATTAACAGTTACTCAAGAAAAAAAAAAATGCTTGTTTTTATTCGTATTTTTAGGCACGTCACTCTCTCACACACACTCCTGAATATGAAGAACTAGTGAGCCCTCTATTATGTTTTTCCTAACATTACAGTTATGTGCTATACTCCCAAAGTTATACCTTATATGATAGAGAGTCAGATTAAGTAATAATGAGGTAGACAAATTTGGGGAAACAGATTGTCTTAAGGAGAATTTAATAGTGAACACACCATCTGGGTCTGAAACAGGATGAATGAAAAGGCTTCTGAATGTTTGTTCTAGAACACTCATGATTGAAGACTTATAGATAAAGCATCTGAGACCTGTTTCTCATTTACATCATTCTCATTTGTAAAGTAGAGGCAAGTATCTTAATGAAACTAGAAAATGGGATGCATTTACTGATATAAACAATATGTGATGCTTAAAGCCACTGATGAGGATGAAATGAAGCATATTTTTAGAGTTTCTGATAGCTCCCTTTTCTGAAGACAAAATGATTAGTAGATTCAAATAATTTGTGTAAAGATCATACAGCAAGACATACTCTAATGAATATGAACCTGCAAAGTGCAATATTAGAACTTTTTGGAGGAAGACTCTATGACAGATGATACCATAACTGTAACTGCTTAGGCTGTGGCAGTTTGAATTCTAATATTTAACATTTCAAAAAGTTTGAAATCATTGATTTTACCACTCTGGGTTGCTAATAGTCACTTTCATTAGGCAATGCCTTACACCAAAGAAAAAAACTAACGGGTCTCACTTCATAGCAGACAGTAACAATACTGATGTAGTCAGTCACTTACTTGACATATACATGAGTTCATGGTGCTACCATGTTCATATAAAGATTTGCCTGGAAGATTTGTGTAAGAGACTCCAAAAAACAAAGGAGATTCAAAGAGAAAAATATGTGTTCTTTGATTGGAAATACCTGTTTGCAAGGACGTGGTGGAAAATAAAACATGACATGAATAAAAATATGAGAAACATAAATTTAAGTACAATTTTCAAATATAAAAATATCAGCATAGATGGGGCATGGTAGCTCATGCCTGTAATTCCAGCATTTTGGGAGGCCAAGGCAGGCAGATCACCTGAGGTCAGGAGTTTGAGACCAGCCTGAGCAACATGGTGAAACTCCGTCTCTGCTAAAAATACAAAAATTAGCTGGGCATGGTGGCGGGCGCCTGTAATCCCAGCTACTTGGGAGGCTGAGGCAGGAGAATCACTTGAACCTGGGAGGCAGAGGTAGCAGCAAGCTGAGATCACACCATTGCACTCCAGTCTCCAGCCTGGGGGACAAGAGTGAGACTTCATCTCAAAAAAAAAAAAAAAAAAGTCAGCACAATTCTTCTTTCTTATTATAATGCACAATGAAAACTTTCTTTTGATGATAAGAGGAAAAATAGGGTTGGAAAGATTTTTTATAGTTTTACTAGATGGGACTGACTGTTGGGTATACTGAGGTAGCATTGCTTATTGTGTCAGAGTCTGACTGTCACAAATATATAGGCCCAGGTACATCAATGGAAAAAGTTTTAGTTTTAAATTTGATGGGACATTATCTATCTATCTATCTATCTATCTATCTATCTATCTATCTATCTTTTACAGAATTTCAAAATTTTGGCCCTATCATTGTTATCTTATGCTTCTAAATCCAGTTATCAAAGTCCACATAAAGAAAACAGCCAAATCATATCAACTGCTCTAAAATGACATTTATGACATGACATTTTATGTCATGAACTTTTTAATTTCCATTTTTCCCTTACATCATCTGTATTATCCCAAAATTTAGAGCTTGAAACAACACTTATTTTATTTGTTCCTGAGGCTTAAAAACATTTGTTTTGTTTTATTTTATTTTATTTTTTTAAGACAGAGTCTCGCTCTGTCACCCAGGCTGGAGTGCAGTGGCGCGATATTGGCTCACTGCAACGTGCACCTCCCGGGTTAAAGTAATTCTCCTGCCTCAGTCTCCTGAGCAGCTGGGATTACAGGTGCGTGCCACTACACCTGGCTAATTTTTGTATTTTTAGTAGAGACAGGGTTTCGCCATGTTGCTCAGGCAGGTCTCGAACTCCTGACCTCATGATCCACCCGCCTTGGCCTCCCAAAGTGCTGGGATTACAGGCGTGAGCCACCGCACCTGGCCGGCTTAAAAAACATTTGTTTCTGAGGCTTAAGAATCTAAGGGCTATTTAGCTATGTGATTGGAGCTGTCTAACTCTCCCTCAGGGATACTGCTGTCTTTGAGCACTTAACTGGGGTTGCAGAATTGACTCCAAGACCATGCATGTGTTTTTTTCAGGAGACTTGTTCTTGTCACACCCCAAGCCATTGATAAGATTGCTTATAATATTACTTTCAAAACAGTAAGTGATGACAGAGTGTGGTGAGAGGGACAGAGGGAGAGAGAGAGAGAAGATTACCAAGATGGAAGCTGCAGTCATTTCTAATCTCAAATGTGACATATCACCATTTTTATAATATTCTATTGGTCATGTAGACTGATTTTGGTACAGTGTGGAAGGAACCTACAGACAGTGTGAATATCAAAAGCCAAGGATCATTGAGAGCTATCTTGGAAATTAGCTATCAGATCATTTACTAGTTTATTGATTCATGTGATTTATGCAATTAAATCTAAATGAGTATTTTTAATTAACTTTTTCACTGAATGTCTGTTAAGTGCATACCAGGAGCCATATGAAAATTACAAGACAGCCATGTAACAAAGTATTTAAAAGTATGTGAGAAAAGCTACAGCTGGTTTGGGCTCAAAATCCTATGAAAGCACTAATGCTTGGGGGACCAGAAAAGACAAACATCTGAGAAAAACAAACATTTGAGTAAGTGACATCTAAACTGAGGAAGAATAAATAAAATAAAAATTTTAGAAATAAAAACAAGAAACTATGACATATGACATAAGTGTTTTCAGTATATTTAGAAGATAAAAAAATATTAAGCATGCGAATGGGAGGGAGAAGTATTTGTGCATGAAGAAAAAGCCAGAAAAAGAATTAAAAATAAATTCCAGGACCTTTCACAAATCCTTGGCTTTGCATAATATAATTCTCAGCTGCTCTCTGAAAAGTAAAAAAAAATAATGGTGGGTAAATATCTTTGAACCCAAAGGAATACAACCCTCTCCTGAAAAAAAGCCAGTGATGTGCACATCTTGCAGGGATTAAATGCTTGATTTTCCTTTGATCTTCCTGAAAACTTTCATATACTTTGCTCCTCCACTTCCAGGTTTTTCTAAATCAACCCCCTAGGACTCCATTAATACCATCAAACCTTTCCAGGAATGACCTGACAAGACCCCTATGTCATTTCCCATTTCTCTTTACAACGCATATTTCACTTGTAGGATGAGAGAAATCCATATAAAGTGAGTTTAAAGAATTGATTTGCTGTGAAGGGAACCTATCTTTCTTACTTAAATAGTCTCTGTTGTAATGGAATCACCATTATACGTAGCTTTGGGATGCTGGATGCAGAACTTTTTTCCTCTCATTGCACAGGGTGAAATATATCACACTAGAGGCAAAGAGAAGATACAATAAATAATACAGAAACCTAGAACACCTTCCAAAGCTTTTCTCTACTTCTCCTTGTTTTATACCCCATAACCTCAACATGAAATTCCTGTATATATTTCTTTATTAATTTGTCATATTTAGTGATGCTTAAATATAAATGTATAACTTTCTCCAACGTTTGGTCTCTTAGAATATTATTTATAATATATTCCTTTATTAGACTATGTCATCAAGTTTTAAATAAACAATAATCAAGGCAAGTTAGTTTTACAACATAGAGGTGCAGAGTGCTTTGAAAAAAAATAATTGAGTGGGGGCAAACAAATAACAATTTCAAAAATTAATTTGCTTGAGACTATATCTTAGTTATTTTAATATCTTATTGCAGAAAATGCATTTATTTCACTTCTACCCTATATATATAAAATGCACATATGTACATGACCCAGAACTTATATGTATATGTATGATCAATCTGGTATATGTCTGTATATACACACATACATGCATATATATACACAAATAGTATATATATAAATATTCAATGCATATATATTTACACATATATGCACCCACATTTATGTGTGTGTGTAATATGCAATCCCTTACTTATTACTAAATTAGGGCTCTGTTACTAACTTCAAATGAAATTTTTATTATGCACAACAATTTTTCAAATTCAATAAATTAGGAATGATATCTAAATTTTCTAGTGGTGAGGTTAAATTTGTTTATATTTTGATATCTTTCTCAAATCCCATGCACACACTAAGGACATAAGAGAATGCATGCACTTTGGTTTTAATTGTGGAGACAAAAAGCACAATTAGATAACAAAGACCATGCTGGGAAGCATCTTAAAAATGGTAAACTTATTAGCACAGAACAAGATGGTCCTGGTTTACTTTTATTGCCTTAGTGTAATTATCCTAATGATAAAGGAGGTTTGACTTGAGCATTTAGGATGGAGAAAGGTAGGAGACTAACAACAAAGCGTGGTCTATCAAATGCATGCCGGTCTTCACAGGCTCCAATGACAAAAGTCAGAAAGTTGGCGCTCGTTAGGACTGTACTCATGTGCACCTCTATCTGTGATGGAAACCTTTCTAGAATATCTTTTTCATCAGATGTCATATACAATTATAGAAAGAGTGTTTACAAAATCTTTAAACATCATCTAAGAACCAAGGACAACTATTTCACAGATGACATCCTAAATATGGATTTCTTTTGTGAAGACAGAAGCTTGTGATCCACTAAGACAGCTAGAACTCCGGCAGATGTGTGTGGCCAAAAATTTTAGAAGAACATTTTACTACAGTCTATCCATGTTGGCACTGGAAATCATTTTGGATCTTTTTCAATCAGTTTTCCATCTCAATTAAAAATAGTAATTTATTTTTATGACTTTTATGGAACTATGATTCAAAAATAGAGAAAGAAGCAACTGACACACTTGATGCTTTTTCAAAACATGTCCTGCTTAACTAGGCTCAGAATGCTATGAAAGCTACACGTCTCTGTGTGCTTATTCCTGTTTCCCGAAGACATACCTGCAGTGCACGTGCGACCACAGACATGGTTTTGAAAAGTCAGCACAATGTTAAGTATTGACCAGAAGAAAATGGATATCATGGACTACATCACAGCCCCAAACACCATATTCTACAGAATATCTTGCTGCCGTGCTCCATTGTCTGGAAAACATGTGAAGCACATCTGTGCTGATGGCTAGAGGAATACAAAACTGAATCAAAAATATTATCATTCCCTTCAAGGAGTGGAAATATTGAGAATGACTCCAATATTGCCAATTTAATCAAAGGTTGATAAGATGTTACAGAAGTAGCATGAATCATCTGGTGAGATTATGTGACTTTGATACCAAGAGACATCCACCTTACCTTGTTGAAAACTTTCATTTAGCACAAAAATTGGCTCACTGACAATAAGTTTTCTCTAAAACTTCTGTACTCTTGCTGCTCTGTGCCAAAATTTACAACCAATTTTGTCTCGAAGTTGGTGGGAGGGGGGCTAAAACACTGCTTTGTCTGTGTCTTCAATGTCACAGCCTAGAGAAAGTCATGTCAATGTGATTCTGTGTTGACATTGTCCTGAGTGTATTTAACTTGGTTCCTGTTCTTGTTGCTCTGTATAAGCCCCAGGCCACTTCCACATTCTATCAGTCTCTTTGCTCCTTTCTTCATCTTTGTCCTAGTGTTTTTGGATCTCTTTGTTTTTTGCCCCAGTTGCTCCAGATATAGGACTTTGAGCTTGCCTATTCCTCCTATGATTAAATTTTTTTCCTTTTCTAATTTCTATGGCTTTATTTTCCTTGACGTTAGACATCCCCAAGGCTATGACTAGAAAAATGAGTAGCTCACTACTTCACTCACAAATACACATTACTGATCCTTAGCTTCTTACACTGTCTGCATTAGCCAATAGTGGAAACATTTCCTTGGCTCACCAACTTCTGCATTTTCCTTATTTCCACTGTCTTACCATCCTTGCAATGGCATGTAAAGTGTGATATTTTCTTATATCCTCCCAACATCCCAGGAAGATGAGCTAGGAGTTCTGTCACTTACTGTCAAGGCCGAGGATAATGGGAGAAGCCTTATGTTTGTGTAGTTATGCCTTTTGAGTTTAAATGGAATACTAGTGTATATGTCATGGAAATCATTTGTAGTGCCATCCAATATGCATTAGTATAACAAATATTAACTTCTGATGTGAAAACAAAATTTAAAAACTGTAGTTTGTGTTAAGCAGAAAATGATTTCCAAAATCATACCTTTAGAAAGCAAAGAAATAAAATGATATAAATTAAGAATTTTTAAAAGAGAAACAACTTCCTTTTTATTAAAATGTCACTCAAAAAAGCGATTTTTTTCCTTCTTTCTCTCTGTGTTAAAAATGATAGTTAAGGCCAAGATTATACATTGGTTTTACGAATCTATGCTATTTTAGGTTCTTAATATCACTGTTATTTGCAAAGGCATAGTCCCACAAAAATACAGTTGAATACATAAATATGGGGGAAATATAGCAACATTGTCATTTAGTTTTTACGTAGTTCAGTTGGGGTTTCTTCTGTTTATATGTAATTAGGGCTGTAATCCAGAAAAGAGGAAGAAATATTATTTAATTAAATGGAGTTCAATAGGAAAGTTAATATACTTTAGTGTAAAGATATAAAAAGCATGCCAAACTCAAGTTAAAAGACTGAATTATGAATTAAATTTCTCTCTCTCTCTCTCTGTGAGACTGAAGTTGAACACAAAGGAACTTTTTTTTTGGCTTGTTCATTTGCTTATGTAATTTTCTTGCCTCAACTGATCTATTTCCTTTCATGATTGCTTCCCACTATGGAAATTAATTTAGGCATTCAGTGTTAGAAAAAAAATAAAACTTTTTTTGCATATTTGAATTGATCCTAATCATTTTTCTTTGTTCTTAACACATTGAGCTATACTAGTAATTTTTATTATAGAATCTCATCATTATTTTCTGACTCTTGGAGGAGATATGTGTAAAACTTGACATGTCCTAAATAAATAAAAGCCTTGAGGAAATCAGAGCCTGCTGAATCACTTGCAGAGATAAAATAACACATACAATATTTTCAAGCTTCATTATTTCTCACTCATTATAGATTATGGAATTTCTTAGTTTTGCCTCTCCTTGAGTTAATTGTCCCATATTTTTTGGGAGAAGCTTTTTATTTGCATGATGTTCTGTAATTTATTTTTTAACTTGGTGAGCAGGCAGTCCCATGAGGAAAACACATTTATGGTGAGTAGCAGAGCTTTAGAATATTAACATCCAATTACCTAATATCAGACTTTCTGAGCCACACATATGCAGATTGCAGAAATGGTGTGCATGCCCAAAATATATCATTTCAAAGATTATATGTATCTGTGTATGTGTGTATATAGTGTATACATATATATGCGTGTGTATATATATTGCATATATATTGTATATATGTGTGTATATATATGATTATGTGTGTATAGATATACATATTATATGTATGTTTGTGTATATATATACATATTATGTATGTATAATATGTATATATTATGTATAATATGTATATATTATATATGTATAATATGTATATATTGTATATGTATAATATATATATATTGTATATGTATAATATGTATATATTGTACATGTATAATATGTATATATTGTATATGTATAATATGTATATATTGTATATGTATAATATGTATATATTATATATGTATAATATGTATATATTATATATGTATAATATGTATATATTATATATACATAATATGTATATATTATATATACACATACATGTGTGTGTATATATACACGTACATATATAATATGTATATATATACACACACACATATATGTTTACATCTGTTGAATTCTGCAACATGAAGGTTTTCTTGAAGTAAGATAATTAAAAATAACAAAAGACAAAAATGTAGCATCATGTAACATTAGAACTAATTATATTTAATTTTATGCTATACAAATATTTTTAATGTACTTGATGTTGCACTGAGGTCATAATCTGACTTACATATAGTATTAGATTTAAACAGTACACATTGAACTCAATTTAATAATTTTACTCAGGAAATGTTTGCATGGTTGCCATTTATGAAACTTGATTGTTTAATATATCTAGCTGTTAGTATAAATGTTGTTAAAACAAGTTTTCTAATATTTAATCATTCATAAAGTAATACATACTGGGTAGAATAATATTTATACATAAACACATAAACATTGTTCATGTCTATATCTTCTAAAACAACAATAGCAGTGGCAACCTATAAAGTAATTGCTAATAATGATATTACAAATTTCTGCAAAATTACAAAATAATATTCAGAATAATTTCCACACATTAATTTAAATCAGATTTATGATAAGTTATTACACTTGAAGATCCCACATTGCAATGAGAGGTCACCACACAGTGGTCTAAATCGTTGCTTATCTTTCTCAAAAAGACAGTAACCTTAAATATCATCTCACTCCTTTGTTTTTACCAGATGGTAGAAAAGCAATTGGCTAATGTCATCTGCCTAGGGAAATAGGACTACAATCAAACTTCAAATTAAGAAAGTACAGTTAGCCATTCTGAATCCCTGGTTGTACAATAACATTTATGCTGCTTTATTTGTGATAATTTATTTGCACCAAAGCCATTTCTTATTTTCTGAACTATTTCAGTTTTATATATTTCATGGCATAAAAATCATCTATGTGTGTAAATAATTCCTATCTACATTATAAATTCAAACTTTGTGGTATTCCAGAGCAGTCAAATTTTAGATACATGTTTTTAAATGTGAAGCATAACAATTAATATGTCTTATCTTAATACTTTGTTATTGCCTTAAAATGAGAAGTGCAACACTATTTATCCTTTGTTTGAGAAGAGGTAATTTACTGTGCTATGTTCTTGTCTAAGTGCAGTTCAGATTCATTGAAAAGATATTCGTACTGATGTCATTTTTATAACAATGAAAAGCTGATGATAAAAATCATTAAGTGTAGTTTTGTCTTTAAAATCCAGATATTTACTCTCATGTAAAACAAAATTTAGGGTAATAGAGTCGCTGGAAGCATTAAATGAAATGTTGCATTCCTAATTTGCCTTTCACATTTGTTTTTTCCCCTATTCCCCCAAAAACTAATTCTTTTATCTAGACATGAGAGTTTGTTGTTAAAACTCCATTTCTTGTCTTATTCATCTCTCTCGTCATTATCTTTCAAACAGTACCTCTGCACACACATAACCCGTACACAGATACATAGATCTACTGTGTTTCTTTTTTCAAGATTTGCTTTAAAATCATTCCAAACACTCGAGGTTCTGCACTGAATGACTGTAGACTGCTGTAAAAAGCCAAATTAAATTATATGTTCTCAGATTGTCAGAGAACAAGAAATGTTGGTAGAAAAAGGCTCTCCTCCACTGACACAAATACCATGCATCAGTGAAGTGAATGCAATATTTGGCTCTATCAGAGATGTCAAAGATATTCTTTCGATGTGCAGATTTTGTTTTTCTACCGAGAAAAATATTGTCCTTTATAAAAATATATGTATTTTCAGCACTGTCAAGATATTTCTCAGTGGACTTGAGTCTGAGAAAGTGAGTTTACAAAAGAAAGATCCTTCAGTCTGATTAAGAAGCATGCATCAGAAGCACGAAATTACTTTAGCGACCTAGGAAATTAGTAAAGTATTTGAAAACCTTATGTAGCTTATTTCTGAATTCTTTAAAATGACTATTATAATACTTCCCTTTATATTATTGAGCTAATCATTGGGATGAGCTCTGACTTAAATGGCTTCAATAACTTATTTTTTCAAATTGATTTCCTCAATCTTGAATAAAGCAAATCTTTTGAAATTCTCACCATCACCCTTCATCTCAATTTTTGCCCAAGTTCCAGACTGAATTTAACTGTAGTATGTCTCCCATTAGCAATCTATGTGATAATTTTCTAAATCATTTACAAAGTCATTTGAGAAACTTGAAGAATCATGTGGATGGTAGACTTTCTGTTGGTTGAGTATCTAGGTGGTTCCCCATGTATTCCTGCCCTCTAGAAACTACTGATGAGTTCTAAGCACAAGAGATGTGAAATCAGTCTGGACTGAAGCTTCCAAAAAAAACCCATTTTCCAATCTTATAGCTCCTACCTTCCTTTTGAATGATGATTGTGAAGGCCAGAATAGTGATGGTATTTTCACAAGACAGAAATATCCTGGATCACTGAGTCACTACATGAAAGCTATCCTATGAGCAAAACATAGGTATTTATGTGCTAGGGCATTGAGACTCAGAGGATTATGTGTTACCTCAGCATACATGTAGGTTATCCTTATTAATATACACTCTTCAGATACAATACATCCTAGACCAATTAACCCAGAATATCTTCACATTTCAGTTCCAGTCAGATCTAAAGAGTAGAAACGAAGCATGGAAGAGAGAAGTAAGTTACCCAGAATAGTGATATTTAAAATTCTATGTATGTAAGCCACATTTCATTTGAAAATTCTGCACAGAAGCAGACTTATATCATTGGCTAGCTCTTTTTTAAGGTTCTCTAAATGATTTTGTTATTATTTGAGTTTGTTTTTAGGAAGTAAGCTCCAAGGGGCAGAAATCTCTCTTCATTGCTCTATCTTCAGTATCTGCCTTAGTGTTTGTAGTACAGTAGGCACAACAAACATGACTTTTCTCTTAGGCTATTTGATAGCTGTGCCTAAGAGAAAAGTTCCCGGGACAGTGGTTGGGTTGAATTTTGATCTTAATTGCTCTTAGATACCTTCAGTGAAGATTCTTAACACCCAAGGAAGAAATTTTTGCTCCCAAACTGCAATGTGAGGAAACGTACTCAACTGGGAAAAAATTGCACCTTAACAAATTCTTAGAGAAAGATCAACACTCTTTTTAAACTAATAAATCAACGTCAATGAAGCAGTGTCTGTGGATGACAAATTTAGAAGCAAAAGGAAAAGGAAGAAAGTAGACTCAAGAAATTCAAGAAAAGAGAGGATGGAAGTTACAGTAGTGATGGGGGTGGTAGGCATACCATTAACAAAGAGAGCATACATTGTGTAGATAACTGGATGAGTTGGATTCGTTGAAATTGTGGATTCTTCATAATATTTTTTTAAAGTGATGAACCTTCAAATACAAATGAAAATAATGCTAATCTTTTCTTACATTAACACTCTCTAGGTTATGAGTACTATGCCAGGCATGTTTTGCATAGAGTAATCCCATGCCTGGCTAGCTTTGGACATCTTGGTTTACATATGTTATCCCAGCATAATTATTAATTGTTCCCTTTCACAAAGTATCCTGATTAGACCATATACATGGTCTACTCAGCCGTATAAGGTCTACTCAGCCATATATCGTCTACTCAGCTGTATAAGATTTTTTCACTTGATCTTTAAATAATCTCCATACCATTATTATTCCTATTTTTTGAAAGGTTAAAAATGGATGCCTAAAAATTTGAAAAACTTGTCTCAGCCTCTCAGATGATTAATGAATAACAAATCAAGTAGCATGTCTCCATAATGCTTGTTCTTAATCTCTAAGCCTTTCTGCTTTCCTCTTCCCAGAAACATGTCTATTGCATTCAGGGATGAACATTCATTCACCTTGATAGACTCAATTTTAGTAGATTCGGCAATTATGCTTTAGCAAAATAATCTCAGAAATAACTTTGTGTAATGATACCTCAGCACTGTTGCATGCTCCATCCATCATTGGAAGATCTTGGGCGAAACTATGTGTCCCTGTCAACCCTTAAATCTCAGCAAATAATAAAAAATGGATTAGTGGCATATCAGCTGCACTGATGCTAATAATGAGTATATCATTTTCCTTTGTGAAAAAAGTAGATACTTTTGAGTTTTGGCGTTGTCTTTTTTTTTCTTGATATTATGTCAGTATTAGCACTCAATGTTTCTAAGCCCAAAGTAAAATGTATTAAGGTTTGGAAGTTTGGCTTTTTTTCCCAACCAACATGGCATGAAATGAGCCTTACTCTCAGTGGTGATGTCTCTACAAAAAAAATCTACCAATTTCTAGTAGTGAAAGCATTTGACAAAAGCTCTGGCCTTATAGAAATAAATGAGGTCAGTGTGATGAAGAGGCAGATTTCCTGAAGACAACAAATTTACTTCTTGTTATAGCATAAATTTCTAAATTTAGTGTACTTGGGAAATAGTTATTTACTTGTGAAATAAGCTATATATTTTGATAGTAATTTGCTGTGCACATTCACTGTGATGCTTGAATTTTGCAGATGGAGACCAAGTTATTCTATAATACAGGAATTCCATCTCCTCAAACAGCAGGAGGACAAATAAAGCCAATGAACTATTGAAATCTTAAAGCAGAAATAAGCTCCAGCACCTAGAGTAGGTCCAGGGCCCATAAATGTTTTTAGGATGTCTGAGTAAATGAAGCCTCTTATGAGATTAAAAATAACCCATAAAAAAGCTGTTTGTATTTATTTGTGTGTATACAATTTGTGAATTTCTTATACAATTAAACCTTAAAAAATTAAATCAGCTGATTTTATTTTTTGCACGAATTTCAGTGCATAAATAAATGTTTATTTGACAATCTTATTTATTTATTGGTCATTGCTAACACAGAGGAACAAAAAGTTTTTAGATACTTGCCATGCCCATATGGAGCAGATAGTTTTTGGGGGGAAAAAAAAAAAGTAAGAAACAAGGATGGCACTTGAGTAAAGGTTAACCCGGTGGGAAAATAATCACTGGATATTAGATATAATAAATAATGGATTTCTTCAATTTTCTTAAGTAAAAATGGAGGTATATGCCATATATTCATAAAACATGTAAGAGATAATATTTAAATACCTGTTCTAACTTTTACAGCAAAAATCATTGGACTTTTTGCTATCTATTTATTCTAAAATTTTACATTTCAAAAACTATTTTCTATTTTCCTTTTTGTTGATTAAAATTATAGATATTTGAAAACATATGTCAAAATAGCCAAAAATAAATCTAATGTCCATCAACTAGTGAATGATTGATAAACTATATAAAAGAATACTTCAGCAATTAAAAGGAACAAACTTATGAAAACATGCTGTAAAATGGATAAACTTCATAACCGTCATGCTCAGTGAAAGTTACTCAAAATACGAATCATATATTATTGATACCATTTATATGACATGTCCAGAAAAGGCAAATCTACGAAGACAGGAAGCAGTTGGCCTGGGGCAGGGATGTGCGCGCGCGCGTGTGTGTGTGTATGTATTAACAGTTTATATGCATGTCAAGAATATGCTTAAAGTGATTTATAGTGATTGTTGCACAACTTGGTAAATTTACTACAACATCATTGAGTTGTACACTTCTTACTTGAAATGGACAAATTATGTATGTAAAAATATTGATTGCTTTTGAAAACAGAAAGGAAGATTGTTTGAGTCTATGGGGGAGCAGAAAGAAACTATTTGGGATGAAATGGAAAAAAGATAAAAGAGTTCTTACAATATGGAAAAATAAAGAGTGCTGAATCTTGTCAGGCTCATGATGACTGTTTTTAGTCACTGGATTTCTCCCTATAATGTGAACAAATGCTAGCTTGTCGGGCTACACACAAGCAAAATGATATGAAGCATAGTTGATTATGTTCCTTGTGGTTAGAAAATGAGAAATCTAAAATATTAGTTTGCTAAAAATAACCAGTAAGCGTTTATGACTAACCCTTCTTAAACTGCAATGATTTTATTACTGCAGTAATTATATATTCAATAAATCATTGAGTTTTTAATTCTTATATGTTTCTCTACATACAGTGTTTAAATGTTCAATTTGAGTGAGTTCTTATATTTCTGTTAAACATAGTAGAGGATAAATTTAGTGTTACAGGTTGACTATGTTATGTAAGTTCTTTTTGAATTTTTTTTTTTCAAACTCAAATACCATGATTTATTGCATTTAATTACACCACCTTTGGCTGTTCATTCAGAATTCAGTATATTAAATTCCAAACAAAGAGAAATAATCCCTACTTAAGTGAAAGGTATAAGGCTCCTAAACATTGACACTACAAATCAACCAAGGCAAGACTCTTAAATTGAGTTATCCAAATGCAAGTGCCTAAACCCATTTTGCTCGAGTCCTGTGTATCTCTGCTTTCAGTCAAGGGAGCACTGGTTTTCGGGGAGGACAGACCTAGTCTAAAAGAACACTCCCCAAGCAGACAAGGTTCAGGAAGTACAACACTGAAGAAGATCTGGATGGAAAGCTAGACTGAAGCAGATAAACTGGGAGAATAGGAAAAACAGATGATTGTTACATAGAGATCTCTAGTATGGAAAGCACAAATGTTGAATTTAGGTCTAGGTGGAAAGCAAAATCCATCTGTCCTTCATTTGTAAAGTGTTAAGGGAGTCTGTAGATATCAAAAATTTGAGGTAAGCTATAATATTTTATGTTGAAGAATTTCTCACATAATTATCAATCTATATACTTTGTCCTACATGATTCAACAGGTGAAATTTTCCAATCAGTCTAAAAAATCATCTTGCTACTAAGTTCCACTTTGTTATACTTAGGACTTGTGTTTTGCTTTCTGTTGAGGGAAGTCAGGGACCCTGAATGGAGGGACCAGCTGGAGGCGAGGCAGACGAACATAAATTGTGAAGATTTCATGAACGTTTATCAGTTCCCCAAATTAATACTTTTATAATTTCTTAGGCCTGCCTTTACTGCAATCTCTGAACATAAATTGTGAAGATTTCATGTACATTTATCACTTCTCCAGTCAATACTCTTATGATTTCTTATGCCTGTCTTTACTTTAGTCTCTTAATCCTGTTATCTTCGTAAGCTGAGAATGTAGGTCACCTCAGGACCACTATTGCACAAATTGATTGTAGAACATGTGTGTTTGAACAATATGAAATCAGTGCACCCTGAAAAAGAACAGAATAACAGCGATTTTCAGGGAACAAGGGAAGATAACCATAAGGTCTGACTGCCTGCGGGGTCGAGCAGAATAGAGCCGTATTTTTCTTCTTGCAGGGAGCCTATAAATGGATATGCAAGTATGAGAAATATCACTGAATTCTTTTCCCAGCAAGGAGTATTAATAATTGAGACCCTGCAGAAGGAATGCATTCCTGGGGTTAGGTCTATAGACGGCTGCTCTGGGAGTGTCTGTCTTATGCAGTTGAGATAAGTACTGAAATACGCCCTGGTCTCCTGCAGTACCCTCAGGCTTACTAGGATTGGGAAATTCCAGCCTGGTAAATTCTAGTCACACTGGTTGCCTGCTCTTGAACCCTGTTTCCTGTTAAGATGTTTAGCAAGACAATGTGTGCACAGCGGGACATAGACCCTCATCAGTAATTCTAATTTTGCCTTGCCTTGTGATCTTTATTGCCGTTTGGAGCATGTGATCTTTGTGACTTACTCGCTGTTTGTACACTCCCTCCCCTTTTAAAATTCCTAACAAAAACTTGCTGGTTTTGCAGCTCGGGGTCACCATCACGGTCCTACCAATATGTGAGGACACCCCCGGAGGCCCAGCTGTAAAATTTCTCTATTTGTACTCTTTATTTCTCAGACCGGCCAACACTTAGGGAAAATAGAAAGAACCTACGTTGAAATATTGGGGCTGGTTCCCCCGGTATCTGGCGCGCCAACATGGTTTTTCTTTTTCCTAAGTGCATGTGGGAACCCGATTCCCTTTGGTAGGTGCAGAGAAACGTTCATCTGTTCAGTCCACAGAAATGCTTGTTTGACTCCCTGACAACTGGTGAGTAGTCTGTGTACTGTCCAGGTTAACTACGGGTCACACGGAGTCTAAACATCATGCTTATCTCTGCTATATTAAACTCCTGTTAAAACAAGGAAGTGTTCGGTGCCGACGGAAAATCTGGTTACCTTATTCAGGGCAGTGGAAGAACACTGTCCTTGGTTTCCTGAAAAAGGAACCTTAGGTGTAGAACTATGGGATAGTGTTGGTGCAACATTCCCAGAACTGGTCCCGACAGAGAATTATGTTCCCGTCACTGTGTGGGGTGATTGGGCCTTGGTACGTGCCATCCTAATGACATACCAATCCCATGACCCCCTGCAGTTACTACAATTTTCTGAATCTGGAGACCCTCTACCACTTCCTCAGCTTTCGTCTCCCACGCGGCCTTCGTTATCTGATCAGCCTCTCCCTTCGCCTACTCCTCCCCCACCTGATGATGTTGAGAATTCAATATCTAATTCTGGTGACTTTGGCTTAACATCACCCCCTGGTGATCTTATTTATTTTCACGAAGAGCTGGTACTTGCAGCTTCCGCGGCCCCGACTCAGACAGCCCTGGACCATATATATGCTAATTCTTCTCTCTTCAAACCTTTGCAGCATTTGCCTCCAGAGTCAGCTAATGGCTCCCGGACCAAACTACAATTTACCTATAATTCTGCAGGCCCTCCCCCATCCACTGCAGCCCCTCGCCCTCCTGTCGTTTCAGTTCCTCAACTGGTCACTTTGCCATTCACTCAGCATGCTTGTCTGTACCCTTCTTCACAGATGGATACCAGTAATCACCAGTGTACTTCTGGCTCTTCTGCTCCCCCAATGCCCCTTTCTCACACTCTCATACTGGTCCGACCTCCTCAACCTCAGTTTCCCTTATTTACACATGCTTTTCCTGTCACTTCTATGCCGACTCTATCTCAGGTGCCTACTCTTGAAACTTCAATGCAACGCTCATTATGCCAAAACAACGAGACAAGTGGATTAGAGGTGTGGGCTTATCCAGTCACGCTAGAACCTCTTAATGCTCAAGGCGTACAAATGTGTCGCTATGCGCTGCTCAATCTTACCTTTTTAAAGAATTCAAGGATGCTTGTACTCAGTATGGTCCTACTTCTCATGTTAAAATGGTATTACAGACTTTTTGTACTGAGGTCATTTTGCTTCCTTTAGACTGGGACCTTTTGGCAAAAGCTGTTCTAACCCCATCTCAGCATTTACAATTCCGTACCTGGTGGTCAGAGGAGGCCCGTCTGCAGGCTCAGCTAAATCGGGCTGATGGCATTCTAATTACTCAGGCTCAGCTCACAGACTCCGATAATTTCTCTGATACTTATGCCCAATTAGACTTTGATGCTCTTACCATGGAACAAGTAACAAAGGTGTGTATGAGAGCTTGGGATAAATTACGCACCCCAGGCCAAGCTCCTGTTTCTTTTACTACTGTTAAACAAGGTCACAATGAATTATACCCTGATTTTTTAGCTAAATTACAAGATGCTGTTGAAAAATCTATCTTGGATGAGCGCGCTGAAGGTATCCTCCTTCGTATGTTAGCTTTTGAGAATGCGAACCATGAGTGTAAATGGCCATGCGTTCCATCCAACGACAAAATTTACCTGATCAAGAGGTGTTGCATGCATATATTAAAGCTTGTGAAGACATTGAATCAGAGACCCACAAAGCCATTTTGTGGGCACAGGCCATGAAGGACAGCAATCGAACTGGCTCCACTGATCCTTTCTTTCAAGGTACTTTGGTAGGATGATTGTGGTCGTCTGAGTTCTCTGATTCATGTATGATTTATCTCTATCTAGTAGAAATTACCTCAAAAAAAAAGCTTCTTATACTCCATTTCTGTAAAAAATATCCCTGCTTGTTTAAACCTTTCATAAGTGATTCTCACCTGAAAAATCAATAAAATGTTTGGGATAATATTGAAAACCTATTACAGATTTATTAATTGCAGAAACAATATAAAAGATAAAAATACTGTTACTTTCAAGAATTTTCAGTATAATGCCCATGCCTAGAGATGTATTAAAATGGTCATTTTAAAGAAATAGGGTAATAAGAGACTACATATTTTGTCACCTTAGACTCCACTTATAGTCTCAGTAGAAACTGGTGGCTTAAATTCTTTCTTGGTCATTCAAGAAAATAAAGAACCAGTTTAAATTCCACTTGAAAGAAAAACATAAACAAATAGAGGTAAACAGTGGTAATCACTAAAGTTAACATTCACTGAAAGTCAGTTTTCATATGATTACATTGCAGACCTCTGGATATCTAATCACATCTTGAGGTTAGTCAGAAGGCTCCCAGTTGCCTTAGAAATAGCCCCAGATTTCCCAGGGTACTTTTCACCTGCTCTATTATCCATCCTCTTGCCTCACACATTTTCTAAATTTCACATGTAAGATTAGAGGTTCAATGTAGAAAATCTCTCAGTGCAGTAGTCCCTCCTTACACATGCAGGCTGCTTTTCACAACCCCAGTCGATGCCTGAAACTATGAGGCATTACTAAATTCTATGTATACTATGCACACATTTCTTTTTCTTTCTTCATTATTTCACAGATAGAAAGTTTGTTCTTACCATAGATTTTAGCAACTTCAGCATACAATTTTTTTTTTCTTCTGCAGTCAAAAACGTTCACTTTTTATGTAAAGAAAGTAATTTCCAGCTTTACTTCAGCATGTCAAATTGCCAGCATCACTACTCTTACACTCTAGTGCCATTAGTAATTTAAAATAAGGGTTACTTGACCACAAGCACTGCAATGAGACAGCTACTAAGCAACTAAGGGCAGGTAGCATAGACACCATGGAGACCCTGGACACAGGAAATCTTAAGGACCAAGTAGGATGGGGTAGCACAGCACAGGAGTGAGAGAGATTTTGTCACCCTACTCACAACAGTGTGCAATTTAAAACTAATGAATTGTTTATTTCTGGAATTTTTTATTTAATATTTTCGGACTTTGACCTGGGTAACTGAAACCTTGGAAAGTGAACCTGTGATAAGAGGGAATTACTGGCCAGGTGCGGTGGCTCACACTTGTAATACCAGCGCTTTGGGAGGCCAAGGCGGGCGGATCACGAGGTCAGGAAATGGAGACCATCCTGGCCAACAATTGAAACCCTGTTTCTAATAAAATACAAAAAAAAAAAAAAAATGCTGGACACGGTGGCACGTGCCTGTAGTCCCAGCTACTCGGCAGGCTGAGGCAGGGAAATCACTTGAACCCTTGAACCCGGGAGACAGAGGTGGCACTGAGCCGAGACCGTGCCACTGCTCTCTAGCCTGGTCGACAGAGCAAGACTCTGTCTCAAAACAAAACAAAAGACAGGGAATTACTGTACTTCCTTTCACTCATGAGCTAATCCGCGTAGCCACTTCTTGCTTCTCAATTGTTTGTTTAAATTTTGTATCTTCTAACTTAAACACTGAGACCATGTTTATATCAAAAGACAGTCTTTATTTTTAATAATTTTATTCTAAGTAGAAAAGCAAAAGCTTAGTATAGAAACAATTTTAAAATATTGCCAAGTACAGAAGGCAAATTAAAAGTATTCACAAATCACTGCCAGAGATAACAATCTTAAGGCTATGTTTTTACTAATATTTCAACAAAATTATATTCAAACTGTATATAACAGTGTGGGCTGTTTTTGAAACATCAATGTACCTTAGGCACCTATCTATGCTTTTATACAGATGTATTTTTATAGTAAGATTATTAATAATTGCATACTACTTCAATATTTCATGGTATATTTCACAAGTACATTCTTGTTGAGGGTCAGACATATTTCTGATTTCAATATGAACAAATAAAATTTTTTTGTCAAAAAACATTTGCACGTAACTTCAACAAAATTATATATACATAAGAAATTCTTGATGCAAAAGACAAAGTAAAAATACATTTTTAAAGTGTTAATGTGTAATACCCAAATTTTGTTTGCATAAATTTCAAATCCCATTAACAGTCCTTACTAATGGATTCAATTTTATTCTCCCTAAATAATATCTTGCAGGAGATACTTTAGCAAGGTTCTGTTAGTGGGTTTTGATTTTTACCTGGCTGAAGATGTTATTTTATTTTATTTGGTTCTGTAATGGTTTATATACAGTAGTTTTGCTGAATTATAATTCTAGGTTGCCAACTAGTTTCAGCCAGTATTTTAAATAGTCCAGTTGTCTGTTTTCAGATAAGTGATTTGTTTCCACCTATTAATATCACTCATTATTTTGATGTTCTGAAGGTTCACTCCAATGTGTTAGGTTTAGATTTCACTCTTTTATCCTGCTTACGTCTTCCTGTGATGTCTGTGTCTAAGGATTCATGCCTTTCAACAATTTTGAGAAACGTGAAGCTATATCTTTTTGCATTTTTCTCTTCCTTGTATTCTCTTTTTTTCTTGAATTATAATAAGATTTGTATGTTCTTTCTCTGTCTTTTATATTTTTTTAATCTCTTCAGCTGCTTGTGCTGCACTGTGGGCAATTTATTCACATCTGTCTTTCAATTTATTAATTTGTCATCTGTTCTTTAAGACATTTGTCTATAATTTTAGTTATTATATTTTTCAGTTCTAAACGTTCTCTTATTTTATTTTTCCAATTGTGCCGGACTTTTTTGTGCTCTTATGTTTTGAGCCTTCTTCCTATCTTAAAAATTTTATGCATGTTTAGATTGTATTTTAATCTGTTTATCTAATTTTTTTTTAATTCTATGTTACTGTTTTTGGTCCTACTGTCTTGTATTTACAATGATCATTTTTCTCATGTGCTTTGATATTTTTTATTTTAAGTTGATGCTTGGCCCAATTATTTGTTAGAATGGTCTCCCACAAAAGAAAAAAGTTAAATATACTGGGATATTTTAACCTGGAACTGCTTTGTTCTTTGTAGGGATGGGGATACTAAGACCATGTGGGTTGCATAAATTCAATCTCCAAATCAATATGCCAACAGATCTAAGATTGTTAGCTCTTCAGAGAAACTTTTTATTTCTACCCAGAATCTAGAAGAAGGCAAATAACTCTTTCTACTTAAATTATCTTTTAGCCTTCCAATTTTCTAATTGAAACTTCATTTTTTCACATTCCAACTATTTACAAGTTTTACAGTGTTCAAGCTCATGTAACTCAAAATCTTATTCCTTAACCTGGTAGTTCCAAGACATTATTCCTGAATTTGGTAGTCATTAAAATCCAAACAACTTTGAAGTCCTTTGGCTATCATGATGGCTACAGCAAAACAAAACAAACGAAAAAACCAACATGGCCAATAAAGTGTCAATGTGTATTTAAAGTATAGTTTCACTTTCTGTTACCTTGAGGAATTCATTTCCTTTATTGTACACTTCAGCACTAGACTTAATAGAATATCTGTTTTATTTATTTTAATGTACATGTTTTGGAGAAATCATTTTACTTTATCTGGTCTGCTATGTTAACAGAAATTAAAGTTTTAAAGAATTTTACTTTAGGTCTTTTCTAGAATTATTAAAATTAGTGGAGAAGTTTTTATTCTTTAATGTTTTTGGTTTACGGATAAAGAATGTTTGTGTTCTTTAAAAAATTAAATAATTATTTCTTAAAATAGACCACAATAATACAACTTAAGTTATTTAAGAGATTAAAATATATATATTCTATAGTTTTTGCAGTTTATTTTTAAATTTGAAAATTTAAATTATTATAAAACACTGTCCATATTACTGACATTTTTGCATTATCATAAAATTGTAAGAACTTTCTTATACAATGTTCTTTATAAGACTGATAATATAATGACTTCTTCTTGTTCTCATTCTCCTTCTACTTCTTCTCCTTCTCCTTTTCTTCCTCCCCCATTGCCTTCTCTTTTTCTTTTTAGGTACTACTTCTGCATACAGTGAATTATCATTTGCTTTTTTAGTTTGCCAATGATGGTATATTTTGTGGCCTTTGCAATGTCTGAGCTCTTGCGTTTAGTAATTCCTATTCATTTTCTTTTTCTCCCTAATTTAAATATTTTTCCAAGTCTTTCTTCCACTTGATTTCTCTGGGTTCACTTACAGGTTGTCTTTTCACAGAGTTTAATATGCAATAAATTCAGTTTTATTTATTAATTTTGAAATGTAAATACTTCCACAGCCATGAACATTGTTCTGAGCAAAACTTCATCATATCTAATATTTAGTACGTAGTGTTACCTTGTTATTTTCTAAACAATTTATAATTGCAAGTTATTTTGATTCTAAACCAAGAGCTGTACAGAATACCTTTAAATCTTGTTATTTATTTTTATTTATTTATTTATTTTGAGATGGATTTTCACTCTTGTTGCCCAGGCTGGAGTGCAACGGCACGATTTTGGCTCACTGAAACCTCTGCCTCCCTGGTTCAAGCAATTCTCTTGCCTCAGCCTCCCAAGTAGCTAGGATTACAGGCATGCACCAACACGCCCGGCTAATTTTGTATTTTTAGTAGAGATGGGATTTCTCCATGTTGGTTAGGCTGGTCTCGAACTCCCAACCTCAAGTGATCCGCCCACCTCGGCCTCCCAAAGTGCTGAGATTACAGGTGTGAGCCAACATGGCAGGCCTAGTTATTTTTAATCACTTGCTATTTATGTCCAATATGGTCACAGAATAGGCTATTTCTCTCCTATATTTTAAAACCTATTGTGGTTTCATTTTTCCAAGAAAGAAAAAAGTATATGTGTGTATATATTTCAAAAAGATAATCTTTTGTTACCATATAAAAGATTCTCTGACATTCTCCCTAAATATTTATTTTTAACACCTGTACATGATTTAATCAAGCATATTTTTGTAATATATAAAAGTAATATAGTTCATTGTTTATTGTGCCAAAGCTAAGAGTTATTAAATGTGGTTTCTTTTAAATGTTTCTATGTTATATGTTAATATCCACATTAATAGTCCTTAAAAGTTAGAAATTCAGCATCCAAAGACTTTTCTGTTATCTTTTTTAACTTCCAGTTGTTGATGAAATATTACAGACACGTATATCTAGATTAACATGTTTTAAAATGTTTTACTTATCTCTCAAGATGTGATGCAGTACTTCATGAATATATTTCAAAAATTGCTGAGAAAAATATACATTATGTGGCTTATATTTCTCAAAAATATTAATTTTCTTACATACAGTTTCGTTTTTTTATCAGATAGATGTATATGCAGGTTTCTATTTCTGAATCTCTGCATGTCTAAGAATCTGTTTCTTTCCTTGACTAACATCACTGGATTTAGAATTCTAGAGAAAAAATTCATTTCCTTATAATTCTTTACCTATTGTCTGTCCACTGATCCTCTGTTATTATTATTGTCATTATTATTGGCAACTTAGAAGCTTAATGACAGCCTCTTGGAATTCCCTTCTTTATAGATATGTATTTTGTTATATATTTTGTTTGTGTTTTGCTAAATAAGAAAACATTTTAAGCTAGAATTTTTCTATCCTTGTAATTCTAACATATCAATGATTTTACCTGTCATTTGGGTTTCTATCTCACTACAAGTGTTTATATCTTTTTTTAGCCTTATAAATATTTTTTCTCTTCATTAAGTTTTTTTTTTTAATATGTGTTACGTAATCCCAGTATTTCTATCCCTCAAAGATATATCAGCCAAATGCCCACAGGAGAAAAAATAAGTGCAGAGGTAATGCTTACAGCAGAGAAGGTAAAATTCATGACAACATGTGATACAAATGAAAATATGGTTTTGATTTAATTAAATAAGTGCCACAAGGACTATGTGTGAAATGCTAATCTAAATTCTGCAGATACAACATAAACAGGACACACTAATCTCTGCTCTCCAGGAGGTTATATGTTACTATCACGAAAAAGACAAGGAACTAATACCTACATTTTAAAGAGATTGTTTTATATCATAGTGAAGTTGTCATGAAAATCATTTAGAGTGTCATGATGAGAAAACTTGCAAAATTAGTTTAAATTAAGAGGTCAGGGAGGGCCTCTTTAAAAAGTGATATTTAATCTGAGATATTAATCATCAAAAGAAGGTAGCCTGCTGAGAGTGGGAGAAAATCACTCTGAGAAAAATAGAAAGCTAGTGCAAAGGCCCCAGGATAGAATCGAGATGAGGAATAGGAATAAGGTGAGTGTAGTTGGAGATGGGGAATTTCACGGAGAAAGTTGTTTTAAAGTATGACAGGAACTAATTTAGTAAGAAATTATAAATAGAAGATTAATTTTCAGTTTGTTATATTTAAAAAATAATTTATCTTCTAAGATTTCAAGCATATTCAAAGACAGGATAGTACAATGAAACCTCGTGTATCATTATTTTCAAGAATTTTCAAAACATAGGCAAACTTATTTCATCTATGCTCCCATTCAATCCCTCTTTTTATTTTGTAGGAAATCACAGATATTTTGTCATTATTTCTGTAAATATTTTAGTATGTTTTCTTATATAGTATAGACTCTTTTTTAAATAACCAAAATAACGGTATTATATACACAAAATACATTTTTTTAAAATCCACAGATCTCCAGATGTTGCTGTTTTCTATTGCGTCATAACTTTTTAAGTTGTTGGTGGATTTCTTTTGTTGTTATAGTCAGCATCCAAATAATATTCACATATTGTGACTTATTGGCATATTTCCAAATGTTCTCAATCTAAATGGTCTCCCCTTTGCTTTTCTCCTCACCATATTTTTTCTTTTATTTTCACTTTATTAGTTAGCTCATTGAAAAATTCTCAAACGTTACTGGGGTAGGGTAGGTCAGAGTGGCTTTTCTTGAACTCTCTTGCCATTTTTTGAAATGTTTAGCAATCTTGTAGTTTCAGACAGTCTGGCTCCCTCCCCATCTTATCTGATTTTCCTCCTGGGTTTCTTCTATACATGTCTGGATTCTGTATCCTGCAGTTTCTGCTCGGTATGGGGCCTTGCCCTGAAGTGAACAATGAGTGGTTGAAACTTTCACTTTGGTACCCTGGCACTCACCTCTGAATTGGACTGCACTAAATAAACCCTGCTCGATTTCAGCGGGTGTCCTCAAATTGGCCCCACCAAGTGTTCCAGTGGGGACGTCTTAACTGTTTGAGGAGGTTTCTCTATTCAGGTCTGTCAGATCTTGTGCTTCCTTCTGCACAAATGCTTATCTATCTGGGTCTTTAGCACTTAGTATTTTTTCACCATCTGATCATATTTTGAGGTTTGTGGCGAGTTTTATTGTAGCTATTTTGTATGAGGGTTTGAGGTTTTTCTCTCCTAGTTGTCCTAAAGGAATGCCTACAAAAATTAAAATCTGTATCACCACTGCCTTCAAATTTCTGCCTTGTATTCTTACAAAGGGAAGCCATTTTGGGATTCTGGTGGGAAAGTGGCATGAGCTAACTTAAAAAGGTCACTCTGACCACCACGTGGAGAGTGAATTGACGAGGGACAGAAACAGAAGCAGGAAGGCCTGCAAGGAAGTGTTCACATCAGTTCATGTGAGAGAAAATGACTGGGCTATTGAAGCAGAGGTGGAGGAAGAGACTGAAGATGACACAGACTCAAAGATAAAGGTAGGCAGGGTGGGGTGATGAATTATTGATAGGATTGAAGAGACAAGATAAATGACTTGTAGATTTTGGCCTTGAGCAACTGAAGGAAGGTGGTGTGAACTAAGATGAGAAAGTCTATAGGAGGAGAAGGTTTGAAAAATAGAAATAAAGAATTTTGCTTTGATCTTGTTAGTAATGTCTATTAGATATTCAAGTAAAATGACCAAATAGTCAGTTGAATGATTGAGTTTGAAATTTAGGGACAGATCAGAACTGAGATCCAACTGATTTATTATTTCTCTTTGTCTTCATTGGATTGTTTTTATTTAAATTCTAGGAGAATAGCCTTTCTTCTTGGTGAGAATGCCTGGGATTAATTGAGTTTCCTGCAGTTTGTGATCTGCCATTTACTGTACTGGCTCCACTGTATTTATAAACAGGGCAACCTTTCCCTTTGAATCAATTTTTCCTGTCTTCAAATATTGCTTTACTTAACTACCTAATCTTTTATTTTATGTATGCCTATGTATATATACATATATGTGATATATATATATATACACTCATGTATATAATACTCTCCTGAATTACATTGAAAATGCCAACTAAAAACAATATGTAATTTTAGCTTTTCACATTGCAAATTTATTTCTAAGAGGATATTGGTATAGAGTTCAAAACTTGATCCCCTTTTTTCATCTGCCAAATCTACTAACATGCTCAGTGAACAAGTGCTTTCTTATTCTTACAGATGGCTGGCTATTTTTCACACTATGGGGAATTCTTTTGGAGATTGCATTGAGTTGTTTTGATCTTTTATGACAAAAGAGATAGAAAAATTTGGATTTGTTTGGCAGTTTAAATCTTCAGTTGTCTGTGTAATCTCTCTCATATCTGTTGTATCTCTTGAGGCCAAAATGTTTCTTCTGTTTTCTGCAGTAAACATATTTTTATTGGTATTTTCCGTCTCCAAATGTTATAGCCTCCCTTGTTAGCAGCTTTTTATGGCAGTGCCTTCTACCTCTGAACCATGGTCTGCTGCTGCCTCTGCCCCCAAATGAAACCTGGAATGAATGCTATGATACAATGCCTTATCTGTAAGAATTCTTGCACCTGAGGTAATATGTGAAATCAATATTGGGGCCCAACTTTGTTCAATATAAATGGGGTCATATTTGCCCTTCAATCTAGTGTCTACCATTTTGGCAAACTTCAGCTATTAAAGTCCCAAAGAGTATATTTATGGTAGGCTTTCCATGTCACATGGTCTCTGACACAGAGACTCACCTCAATCTTTATATTAATAGTACAAAAGCAGCCATAAACAATATATAGATGAATGAGTGTGACTATATTTAAATAAGACTTTATTAGCAAAAGCAGACACCAGACTGGTTTGTCTCACCAGTCAGCTTGTTGACCCCTATTATGTGATAATATGGAGGTTCACGAGAAAGCATTTTCTTTGCATTGAGAATTTCATGAGTCAGCCCAATAACTCCAGAGTTTCTTATTGTTGATAGCCCTTTCTTCAGTCTTTTTCCTGCACTTAAAATCTTACAGAAGAATTTCTTGGCTTGAAGCTAACTGTAATTGTCACCTACCCTATGATGGTATTATATATCTTTGATCAATTGAAAAAGTTTTATAAAACAGGAGATTTAAATACGTGTGAATATTCCCCCATTTGAAACATATTTGACTCAGTTCTAGTCAGGTAGATGGGCTAAATATTTTCTTTTCTTTTAAAAAAAAACAGTGAAGAAACACTTTTAATTTCTAGAGCAGAGATAACTATAGTTGGTGTATAAACTTACACACAGTCTTTGTATGTATATGGAGAGACAGGTCATGAAGGTCATTCTGTATCAATGAATGTCAATGACCAAACTAAATCTTTTTTTTTGTTGTTGTTGTTGTTGAGTATATGTATCTTTATTATTATTATTATTATTATACTTTAAGTTTTAGGGTACATGTGCACAATGTGCAGGTTTGTTACATATGTATCCATGTGCCATGTTGGTGTGCTGCACCCATTAACTCGTCATTTAGCATTAGGTATATATCCTAATGCTGTCCCTCCCCACTTCCCCTGCCCCACAACAGTCCCCGGAGTGTGATGTTCCCCTTCCTGTGTCCATGTGACTGGATTAAGAAAATGTGGCACATATACACCAAGGAATACTATGCAGCCATAAAAAATGGTGAGTTCATGTCCTTTGTAGGGACATGGATGAAACTGGAAACCATCATTCTCAGTAAAGTGTCGCAAGGACTAAAAACCAAACACTGCATGTTCTCACTCATAGATGGGAATTGAACAATGAGAACACGTGGATACAGGGCTAAATATTTTCAACAAAGGAATCTGTTTTCCTTAATGGTGGAAGTTTGAAAGAGCAGAAAAAGAACTCTGAAGTAACCTAGACATTCATCACAGCAGGAAGCAGCAGAAATGAGAATAGGCGGAATTAACAAACCTAAGAGCAGTAAGGTGGGAATCCACTAGTACAGTGCTTGGATGTGGAAGCAGAGGAATGGGGAAGCAACAAGTAAGAGGTGCTTAGACTTCTGTGGAAAGAGCAAGGCCTGAATGGTACCTAGAACCACATGAGGGTGCAGGGTTGTGGTGGAGAAACATCTCAGTGGGTGGGAGTCTGCAGTCTGGTTAGTATTCTAATTCTCAGAAAGATATAAGAAACCTGGGATTTTAGTATAGAAAGAAGCTGCAGGCTGGAGTCAGTTGCCCAATGTTGCTGAAACAGCACACATAGATAGTAACTGGGAAACAGGAAGAAAGTCCCTTTGTTTGTCCTGCAATATCCACTTAGTTCCTGCAATTATCTTAATGGAACAGAATGCCAATGGACTAAGCAAATGTGGGAAACGTTTTTTTGAAGACTCATGTAACAAGGATGTTCTAACGTAAAGACAGGCTTATGAAAAACTGGGAATAGAACGGCAAAATCTTAGCAGCAACGTGATTAAACAAATTGAAAATATTAATGTACAAACAAGATTATTAAAAACAATGGTGATGAAATTGATTTTATTTCACCTTGGATCTTTATAGTTAGCACACTCAGTTTCCAAATTAGTCTAGATGACTGGCTGATAACATTATCTGAATCCATATGTGGAAATTTTCTTTTGAGTAAATCAGAATTCCTATGTGAAAGTTAAAAAATACATAAATGAAGATGGGCTTTGGACTGCAAGGCAATAGGTAAATAAAAAGCATAACTAGATTTAGAAATGTTTCCTTAAAATTTTATTAGGCTAACTATGATGTTCAGGTGTCAGGTGGAGGTGCAGGAAATGCCATATTTGGATATATTGCTTGGCATAATATATACAGAAATCTAAAAACTTTACTCCTAAGCTAACAGCATTATTCAGTTTTGGTGGTAGTTGCTTAATCTTCATCCCTCTCATTTTGTATGTATCTACTCTATTTTTGATAAACCCAACTTTCATATAAGAAGGACTTCTGGTATAGAGAATATAATTATTCCTCAGATTTTAAGGAGATATATATGCATGTGTTTTGTTTTAAAACAAATGCTTTATTTACCAACCCTCCAAATTATTTTTCCCATTTATTCATGTAATATTTCCAGTGTCTTCTATGAATATGACATTGTGCAAGATCCTAAGAGGATCTAAAATATTTTTATATATAGTCTATAGATGATAAGATTAACTAAAAAAGTTAGAACTACATCCCAGCACTTTGGGAGGCCAAGGTGGGCGGATCACGAGGTCAGGAGATCAAGCCCATCCTGGCCAACATGGTGAAACTGCGTCTCTACTAAAAAATACAAAAATTAGCTGGGCATGATGGTGGGTGCCTGTAATCCCAGCTACTTGGGAGGCTGAGACAGGAGAATTGCTTGAACTCAGGAAGCGGAGGTTGCAGTGAGCCAAGATCGCACCACTGCACTCCAGCCTGGGCAACAGAGCGAGACTCTGTCTCAAAAAACCAAAAACAAAAAAAAGTATCAGAGCTACTTTAATAGACGCTTACATTGAACATACTTCTATCTGATCTCTTAGTGATTAAAAAGGCTTTTGATGACTACCATACCATTATTATATTTAACAAAGTAAAACAAAAATATTTTAATATCACCTAATACCCAGTCCATATTCTCTTTTTTCCTGATTGCCTCAATGATTTTTCCCAATATTTAGTTTATTTTAAACCAATTTAAATATGGCTGCCCATTGCTTTCATTGTTCTACTTGTGAAGAGGCTTTTAAGAAACCCCACCTTTTATTTTTTAAAGAATCCAGGTTATGTGTCCTGTAGAATGTGCCACATTGTCGATTTGGCTAATTGCTTCCTTGTGGTGAAGTTTAACCCAACCTTCTATCCTTGGTGTTTCCTGTAAGCTAGTATTAGAGCTAAAGGTATGATTCAGCTCGGAGGCAATGCACTCCATCGTTGAAGTAAGAACACTTCATCAGTGATGCTATTTCCTTTTATGTTGTATGAAACTTTTACATTATTAGTTGCTGAGGCTAGAAAAATAGCATGAAGTCTAGTTTCTGGAGAAGTATGTCAAGGTATTATGAGTGTTATCTGATGAAGTGCTTAATGACGTAAAATAAATTTCTCAACCCAAGTTGGCTTAAATTCCTGAAAAAATGATGGATACTCTCTCTTCTATCACAGTCAACATTATTAATGCAAATGTGACAAAACAGTGGAATGAGGCTGACACAGAGGTTAATGTGTAAATGATGCAGAAATGACAGAAAATTCATTTCATGTTACTCAAAGGATCAAGAGGACACCAAAAGATGAGAAAAATCAATCAGTAGCTTACAGAAAGGAAAGAACAATTTGTAGAAAAGGATAATTCTGCTATTAAAAAAATTGTTATTAATAGTTTGTTTTCGACTCCAGAAAGTTATACACCTGCACTTTCACACTCCACATTCACAAAAAATACGTGACAGTGAATAATATATTATTATTTTATTTTATTTTAAAAATTATGTTCAAGAATGTTTAGGTAATTCTTATTATATTCAAATACTTTGAAGATTAATATGCAATTTCCATAGCTTCCAGTTAGTAATCATTATCAACCCAAACAATTGTTTCTTCAGGTTCTCCACATAAACATTCACACGTGTTGATCTGATTGTTCTCCCTATTACTTAACATTCAGTATAAATTGTTTCTCATCCACAAAAATGATAAATAACAACATTCATGTACCAAATATACACCTAATAAAATAAAGCATTGTAAGCTCTACTGAAGTGTCCTAGATACCACTGCCAACTGCATCCCATTCTCTTTTTTCTGAGTGTAAGTATTTTCTGGAATTTGCCTAAGATTATTAACATATCTTATATATGTTAATATAAACACACACACACCCAAATATATATAGTCTCTTTAAACCATGTATAGTATTGATATGCAAATTTTAATATACACAAAGATAAAATCAGAATATATGCATTGTATTGCAACTTTTGGGTCTAATCACGTTTTTGTGAGATGTATTTATTTTGACATTCATAGGTCTAATTCATTCATTTTCAATGCTATAAAATAGACAATCATGAAAACATAGTACAGTTAATTTTTTCATTATTCTATAGAGAAATAGTATTTTATATATGATAATACTATTTTAGATGTAATATGTATGAGAATTAATACCGTTGTGAACATTCTTGTATCAATCTCCTTGAGCAAAATTTCTAGAGGTAAAAGGATAGTGTCTATAGCTAGGATATACTAGATAATGCTAAATTATTCCCTAAAGTGTTTTTAATGAATTTAAATTACCATCAAAATGTATAATTTTCCTTGGTTCCGCCTACTCGCCATCATTTGACACTTTCAGACTTTTATATTATTGCCAACTTAATAGATGTGAAATGGAGTCTCATCATGGTTTTAATGTTAATTTCTCTATTAGTGGACTTAAATATTTTTTCTTCTTTATTGACTTTTATAATTTCCCCTTTATGAATTGTCTTTTCATATCTTTTGATAATTTCTCATCGATTTGTCTTTTATTGATTTGTAGTCTTGACATATTCTGGAAACTAATCTTTTGTGAGTAATATGTGTTACATAGATTATATCTCTTAGTCAGGGATTTGTATAGTCATTTTGTTGTAGAATTATTTGAGTCACAGAAGTCTTTAAATATGATCAATTTTATCAGTCTTTTAAATTAGTGGTTTGGATTCTTTATGTCTTATAGAAGCAATATTTCCTTAGCAAGAGGCCCTGTGAATAAGCTCTAATATTTATTCCTACCAATTTTAAAGTTGAATTTTTATATTTAGGTCTTTAAACTACAACTATAAATTTTTATCTCTCATAGGAGGCAGATATCTAATTTATTTTTTCTTAGGACAATTGCCTTTTCCCAGGAATCATCCTTGAAGAGCCCATCTTGTCCCAAAGACTCCAGTGTCTTCTGTGATACATATTAAGGCCTCATACCGGTTTATCTATTTTTATAGACTCCCAATTACCTTGCCTTGGACTATTTGTCCATATTTATGTCAATACCACATGTATGATTACCACACTGGTGTAATGATGAGACAGGATAAGCTCTCCCAAGTTTATTTTTAAAGTTAACTTGACTAATTGTGGCCCCCTTCTTCCACAAAATTAAAAAAAAAATGGCATCAAGTTCTAGGTTTAGAATGAAGTTTTCTATCTTTTAGGGATTTCTATTTATTTGCAAGTGTGAATAATAAGTGTTATTTTTATGTAAAAATGTATCTTTCTGAGTCTTCAAATTTATAGTCACAATGTTGATCATATTTCCCAATTAAGTTTTAAATCTTTATTGGGTCTATAATTTTATCACCTTATTTTCCTTATCTTTTTTTTTTTTTTTTTTTTTTTTTTTGAGACGGAGTCTCGCTCTGTCGCCCAGGCTGGAGTGTGGTGGCGCAATCTAGGCTCACTGCAAGCTCCGCCTCCCGGGTTCACGCCATTCTCCTGCCTCAGCCTCTCCGAGTAGCTGGTACTACAGGCGCCCGCCACCACGCCCGGCTAATTTTTTGTATTTTTTAGTAGAGACGGGGTTTCACCGTGGTCTCGATCTCCTGACCTCGTGATCCGCCTGCCTCGGCCTCCCAAAGTGCTGGGATTACAAGAGTGAGCCACCGCGCCTGGCCTCCTTATCATTTTTATTTTTTTCTTCTCATATAATCATAAATACTCTCTCCACAGCTTGTAGATTTTAATAATCTATTTAAACAATAACCGTTGTCTTTAATGATCCTCCCTATTGTGCCTTGTTTTCTATGTCATTAATTACCACTCCTATCTTTATTTTATTTTACATTTTTGTGTCACATTGTTCCTTTTAATTCCTTAACTCAAATGCTTGGATAATTGGTTTTCACACTTGTTTTTCCCCACAACAATGAACATCAGATTTTAACAATTTAGTTTTAGTACCAATTAACTTAAATCATGAATTTGTATGTTACATTTATTATTATTTGAGTTTTATTTTCTAATTTCCAATATGACTTCTCTTTTAATTCATGAGTAATTTAGAAACATATTTTTAACTGTCATAATATTTTAGTCATTTTTATTTGTTTCTATTTATTATATCTTGTTCAGTGACTGTGATCTGTAAAACATGAAATCTTGAAATTTGTTAAACATGATTTTATGGATTGGCACAAGCTTAATTTCATTGGAGTAGAAGAAGAATGTGTATTTTCAAACAACTAAATGCAAAGTTTTGTAAATATCACCAAGTAAGTTGTGATAGTGACATATTCAAAATGTTATCAATCTCACAATTATTTCATTAACATTAAAGATCTGTATTGAAATTCCAAAATAATGGGGGATGGGTCAGTAGCTTTTATCTGAATTATAATTATTAATAATTTGAGTATTATGCCAGTATCATAACTAAGCACATGAAACATAAGAATTACAATATCTTCCAGGTGTCATTTTTATCATTATATAAAAATTCTCTTCATATCTATTATATTATTAACCCTGGGGTAAATTTTAATCTGATATTACTATTGTCCTACCAGCTTGTCATTGATTAGTACTAAATTGGCATGTATTTTTCCTCTGCTTTCAAATGTTCTATAACCTTACACTTTTGTGGTGCTCATTATAAATAAAAGAATATGTATATATGTTGGCATACGGATTTTTTTCATTTTGAATGAAGCTTGAAAAATCACAATTCTTTAACTGAAGAGTTTCATCCAATTACCTTAAGTTGATAGCTGATATATTTGAAAGTATTTCTTCCATTTAATATGGACATTCTATTTCTCCTGATTTTTTAAGCTTTATTTTTGTATTTTATAATTATTCTTCATTTTGAATTGATTACAAATTTATTCATTTTTCCCAGTAATAAAAGCTATGTTGTCCATGTATAGTATTTTTAGTTACTATTAACATGCTAATATTCATACTGATTTCACAATACCTTTATCTATTCTCTATACTTTACTCTCAAATCAATTCAGAAAATGTACAGTATTCTAGATTTTATCACTTTTTACTTTTATATCATGTAATCAGACATTATTTAACTGTCATTTTGTCTTTTATTCTCGACTTTTAATATAGACATTTTATTGTTTTGTACTTTTGACATTTGTTTATATTTATTGATGTTTTAATTAATTTGTTTACTCACTATTCTTTTCTTACATTTCAAACTTCTAAGATTTTTCTTTACTCCTGAAAAGCCACCTTTTAGAGATCCTTTACTGAAAATTTATTAGTAGTAAGCTCCTTTTGTTTGAATATATCCTTATTTTACCCTCATAACTGAATGATACATGAACATATTTAAATTATTGGTTGAGAGCTTTTCCAAAATTTTGAAGGCATTATTCCACAATTTTTTTTTCAGTATGTTGAAATTTATTGACACAAACTGTTAATCCACAAACTGTTAATCATTGCAGCAGTAGAAGTAGCGCCAAACTATTTTAAGGAAGAGTCTCCAAAAAGTTCTTGCCCTGAAGTGGGTCTGCAAAATCAAAATGAATTCTTTTTTTTTTTTTAATTATTATCATCATACTTTAAGTTTTAGGGTACATGTGCACAATGTGCAGGTTTGTTACATATGTATACATGTGCCATGTTGGTGTGCTGAACCCATTAACTTGTCATTTAGCATTAGGTATATCTCCTAATGCTGTCCCTCCCCCCTCCCCCTACCCCACAGCAGTCCCCGGAGTGTGATGTTCCCCTTCCTGTGTCCATGTGTTCTCATTGTTCAATTCCCACCTATGAGTGAGAACATGCGCTGTTTGGTTTTTTGTCCTTGCAATAGTTTACTGAGAATGATGTTTTCCAGTTTCATCCATGTCCCTACAAAGGACACGAACTCATCATTTTTTATGGCTGCATAGTATTCCATGGTGTATATGTGCCACATTTTCTTAATCCAGTCTATCGTTGTTGGACATTTGGGTTGGTTCCAAGTCTTTGCTATTGTGAATAGTGCCGCAATAAACATACGTGTGCATGTGTCTTTATAGCAGCATGATTTATAGTCCTTTGGGTATATACCCAGTAATGGGATGGCTGGGTCAAATGGTATTTCTAGTTCTAGATCCCTGAGGAATCCCCACACTGACTTCCACAATGGTTGAACTAGTTTACAGTCCCACCAACAGTGTAAAAGTGTTCGTATTTCTCCACATCCTCTCCAGCACCTGTTGTATCCTGACTTTTTAATGATGGCCATTCTAACTGGTGTGAGATGGTATCTCATTGTGGTTTTGATTTGCTCTGATGGCCAGTGATGATGAGCATTTTTTCATGTGTTTTTTTGCTGCATAAATGTCTTCTTTTGAGAAGTGTCTGTTCATGTCCTTCGCCCACTTTTTGATGAGGTTGTTTTTTTTTTCTTGTAAATTTGTTTGAGTTCATTGTAGATTCTGGATATTAGCCCTTTGTGAGATGAGTAGGTTGCGAAAATTTTCTCCCATTCTGTAGGTTGCCTGTTCACTCTGATGGTAGTTTCTTTTGCTGTACAGAAGTTCTTTAGTTTAATTAGATCCCATTTGTCAAGTTTGGCTTTTATTGCCATTGCTTTTATTCTATTATTGCTTTGAGAAATCTGATTTTCAATTTTGCAGTTCTTGATTTTTAGTCACTGTCTTTAAAAATTAATTAATTTTTAATTGAAAAACAATGATTATATTTATGGGGTATAATATGATTGGATATATGCATACATTATAAAAAGATTCAGTTAAGCCAATTAACATATCCATCTCCTCTGCCACTTATTTCATTTTTGTCATGAGAACATTAAAACCTCTTTTTTTTTAAGCAATTTTGAAGTATAGAATACATTATTATTAAGTCTGGTCACCATGCAGTCAAATAGATTAATAAAACTTATTCCTATAGTCCAAGACTTTGTACCATCTGATAAACATCTCTTTCTCCATCACTCCCTTTCTCACAGCCAGTTGCATTCATTTTGTCACAAATGAAGGAATCTCTTTTTAAGGCTGTATAGAGGCCAGACACAGTGGCTTACACCTATAATCCCAGCACTTTGGTAGGCCAAGGCGGGTGGATAACCTGGAGGTCAGGAGTTCGAGACCAGCCTGGCCAAAATGGAAAAACCCTCTCTCTACTAAAAAATACAAAGATTAGCCAGGCATGGTGGCTAACTGAGCCTGTAGTCTCAGTTACTCCGGAGGCTGAGGCACGAGAATCGTTTGAACCTGGGAGGGGGAGGTTGCAGTGAGCCAAGATCGTGCCACTGCCCTCCAGCCTGGGAGACAGAGCGAGACTGTCCAAAAAAAAAAAAAAAAAAAAAAAAAAAAATTTGTCTATGGTATTTCATATTTTGGTTATTATGAATAACGTTACCATGAACATGGGAGTGCAGACATCTCTTTGACATATTAATTTCACTTCCTTTGGATATATACTAAAAGTGGGATTGCTGAATCATATGGTAATTTGATTTTTAGTGTTTTGAGAAGCCTCCATACCATATTCCACAATGGCTGTACTAATTTACATTCTCAACGAGAAGATACAAAGGTTCCTCCACATCCATGCCAAAACTTGCTATCATTTGTCTTTTTGATAATAGACATTCTAACTTTATCACTAATGAGGTGATATGTCACTGTGGTTTTAATTTCCTGATCATTACTTTTCATGTATCTGTTGGATATTTGTATCTCTTCTTTTGAGAAATGTCTGTTCAGATCATTTGCTCACTTTTAAATTAGGTTATTTTATTTAATTGTTTGAGTTCCTTACATATTTTGAATATTAGCCTCTTATTAGTTTTATGATTTGCAAATATTTTTTCCAATCCATGGTTGTCTCTTCACTCTGTTGTTTTCTTTGCTTTACAGAAGCTTTTAGGTTGATACAATCTAGTTTGTCTATTTTTGCTTTTGTTGTTGGTGCTTTTGGGGTCGTATTTAAATAATTGTTGTCCAGACCAATGTCATGGAGCTTTTCCCCTCTTTTCTTCTAGCGGCTTTGCAATTTGGGGGTCTTATATGTAAGTCTTTTATCCCATGTTGAGTTGATTTTTGTATATGATGCGACCGAAGTATCCAATTTCATTCTTCTGTTTATGGATATCCAGTTTTTCTAATACCATTTATTAAAGAGACTAACCTTGATCCAGTGTGTGTTTGGGAGAACACTGTTAAAAATCAATTGACCACAAATACTTGGGTTTGTTTATTTCTGGGCTTTCTGTCCTGTTCCACTGGTAGATGTGTCTATATTTATGCCTGTATCATACTGTTTTGATTACAATAGCATTATAATATATTTTAAAATCAGGGAGTGTTATACTCTCTGCTTTGTTATTTTTGCTCAATATTGCTTTGGCTACGTGGGGTCTTTTCTGGTTCCATACAAATTTCAGGATTTTTTTTCTATTTCTCTAAAAAAATACTAGTATTTTGATAGAAATTGCATTGAATCTGTAGATCTCTTCTGAAATTATAGACATTTTAACAATATAAACTTTTAAAATCCAAAAATGTGAGATAGCTTTCCATTTATTTATGTCTTCTTTAATTTACTCTGTCAGTGTTTTATAGTTCTGATTGTACAGCTCTTTCAGCTCCTTGCTTAAATTTACTCCTATGTATTTTATATTTTGTGTTGCTATTATACACGGAATCTTTTAAAATTGCTTTTTTTGTTGGTGGTGTATAAAATCCTACTGATTTCTGTATCTTTACCAAAATTATTAGTTCTCATAGTTTTCTGTGAAGTCGTTAAGGTTTTCTACCTGTAAGATTTTGTCATCAGCAAACAAACAATTTAGCCTTCCTTTCCTGTATGCATACTACATTGACCCCACAGTGTCTGATACCTCAGAGGCAACCAGAAGTCCTGGAGAAAAGGGAAGAAGCATATGTTGCAGGCATGAAGTTAGTAAGTTAGTACTGTAGGATGAATCACTTAGCGGCAATAGGGCCTAAAAGCAGTAGCCTCAGCAGACTCCACAGCCTATAGTGATGGTGGTTAGAGTGGTCTAAAGACTCAAAACCAGGCTGATCTATGTGATATCCATTTATGTGCCACCTGAAAGTATATGGGGTTAACCACTTTGGCAGTAAACTTTGACAAATAGCAGAAGAAATTTAGTAATCAAGATAAATTATCTTCTCTTTTCTCCTATTTGTTCAGGCAAGACCAATCATTTAACTCGACATGAAGCTGTAGCTATCTCAGTGACACATTCAGCACACTTACTTGTATTTTTTGTCCCTGCTTCCCTGCTTTATTTCTCTTTTCATTCACTTATGCATCTCTGGGGTTGCACTCACCAATAAAGTGTTAGCATATGATCTTTTGCCTCTGGAAAAAGGGAAACTTGGCAAAGACATATATTTTCATATTTACATATTTTTACTGCTTTATTTTCTACACGTCTATCAGTTTATTAATTATCTCTTTTTAGTTATTTAGCACATTTTTAAGAGCTTTTCTTAAGTAAATAATTATATTTTTCTTTAGTACATATTTTATTTGCTTATTTTACATATATTCTCATTCTGTTTTGATAATGCTATGTACCTTTGTATCATTTTCAATTATATCTGTAAACACACTAATTTTATATGCATCCAATAAATTTGATTATTTTTATCCTATGCTATTGGGCTTCAGTTATGTTTCTTATTGTTCCTGATAATTCTCACTGATGGTGGTTTGTATTCATGTATTTGATAACTTTAAGTGGTGAGCTCAAGTTTCTCAAGATGTAATTTGCAAAATTTCTGTAAACATTGGTTGAATGTCTGTACCTCAAGTACATTTGGGCTTTCAGCCAGGTGTTCTGGGTTACTACCAACCTGGGAAATTTTAAAGTGAATTTATTAACTGGCGTTTATTCCTGATCCACACAAAAATCATAAAATCAAATTCTTAACTGCTGAGAGCAGCCTGTGATTGTAGATTGTTATGGGTGAGATTTTTTTGTTTCTACCAGATTCTAGGACAAGATAGGTAAAATCTCTCGTAGTTTTGTATTTGTCAACAGGAAAAATGTTTCTAGTTCATCAATTCACTTAGGAAATAGGCCTTTCAGAATTCAGCTTGATCGTGTGTATTTGTGTATGTATGCCCACTCTCTTGATGCTGTGAGCTTGTTTCCTGTCTACAGAGCCATTATTAAAACTCAAGATGCATAACAAACAAGCCTCTTGCTTCGTAAGATCAGCAACTATACACTGGTTGCTTTAGTTTTGGTATGAACTTAACATTCTGATTTTCAATTCTATCTTCTTTTGTGTTTCTGATAATTGCAATACTATGCTGGGAGCTCAGCTACAAGGTTTAAAAGGTTGTAGTTTTATATTAAATCCAGAATGCCTTGGTGTGCTTTGTCAGTTGTTTTTTCAGGTTATTTAGATAACATTACTGCCAGAAACAGGAGTCTGTTTTCTGACATTGAACTGTGGTGTTAATTTACCGTGTTTGGGCTTAACAGGCTTTTACCAAGCAGGTTTTAAAATTATTACATATAGGCTGGGCTTAGTGGCTCACACCTGTAATCTCCGCACTTTGGGAGGCTGAGGCAGCCGGATTACCTGAAGTCAGGAATTCACGACCAGCCTGGCCAGTGTGGTGAAACCCCATCTCTACTAAAAATAACAAACAAACAAACAAAAGTCAGGCGTGGTGCTGGGCCGCCTATAATACTAGCTACTCGGTAGGCTAGGCGGCAGAATCGCTTGAGTCCAGAAGGCAGAGGTTGCGGTGAGCCAAGATCATGCCATTGCGCTCCAGCCTGGGCAAAAAGAGTGAAACCACGTTTCAAAAAAAAAATTACTATATGTAGCCTGCAATCATGAGTTCCTAAAAGAAAAACACACACACACACACGTTAAAAATGTTTAAAAAGTAAAAAATAAGCAAAATTTATGAGACAACAAATTATGTTGGTGAAGAGCATAAACTTTGGCGGCAGACAAACTAAACTTGCCTCTGGCTTCATTATGTCAGTGATGTTAGACCTGAATCAGTTGTGTTCCTCCTTGACTCACTTCTCTTATTTACAAAATAAACATAACAGTTTCTACCTCCTTGGATGGCTGTCATGATTAAGTGAATTAGTACAAGTGTGTAGAACAGTGGTTGGCACATTAAAATGTTCTATGATTATTTTCAATTATTATTAATGTTTTTTACAGTCCAGCTTAAGTGAAATTCTGAATTACTTAACAAATATAATCAAGGCAGTCTTTCATAGGATATTTTTTAAATTGAATTTAACTCACGTACTTTCTCCCTTTCTCAAAAAGTGGACTGATACTGCATTTCAGTCCATTGTGGAGTGACAATAGCATAAAGAAATTTATTCCTTTTGGCTCCTCATTACCCACATAAGTTTTGTGAGGCTAGAAATAGTCATGCCAACAGGAAATCTTTAAAAGATTTAGGAACTGAGAATACTTAGAAATCATTTTAGCTCTATATATTTTACATTGGCTAAAAAGCCATATAAAGCCAACAGAAAATCATTAGATGATGTCCACAATACTGAAAAGAGACATAGAATATGATACCACTTTTGAAAGAGACAATGATTTGATCTGTTTAGTCAGACACATTTTTCTTGCTAAAAATTAAAGGAATTGTGTCAAGCGGAAAATGGTATTTCATATATATTTTCTGAAAATGAACAAATGGCATATTGGCAATATTTTTCCCTAGAATACAAAGCCACACTGCTCTTCTTAATACATGATTTTGTGTTTCAAAGAGAATAGGAAATTATATAATATATAAATCTTCAATAATTTAAATAATTTTAGTATAAGTTATGTCTTTTATTTAGAAAGAGATAGCATCAGATTCAAAAGTATACAAATAACATCCTTAAAACAGGCAAAAAAAAAAAAAGTGGGGGATTGCCAGTTGAATGTATTTTCTTTCAACTCTTCAAACAATTATTCTTAAGTTATTGTTAGTGGATCACACTTGTAGGTAAGAAATGTCCAAAAATAAAAGGCTGACTATGAAATTACTTTAATGTATCACTCAAAAAGTTTATATAATTTATCATATATATAAAGTAAAATAAAATGTATTAAAGACCAGTAGTAGCCTAAAATATGTCTTCATAAGTTTAGTTGTATCTAAAATTCTAAAACTAGCCCATTTAACACATAAAAATATTTCTTTTCCAGCAATAGAAAGGATTTCTTTTAAAATTATCCTACTAAAATCAAAATAGCTTTAGTTGAAATGTGGACATCCATCATTGCACTATAAGCATTGCAAACTTTTTCACATAAGAAAAGTAACAGCTTTGAATTTACAATAGATTTTTGAAATTTAACATTTCTTATATATACATACATATGCATAAAATTATCACTACCATTATTAAATATTAAACTCTGGCCTACATTCATTGTCTAGTACTTGTCCTACACTTATAATTGTTACCACTTATAAATGTTAGTACCTCATGTATATCTTCAACTTTGCAGAGCCCTGTGTACAGTCTGTAAATGGTTTCTTATGATATTATCAAATAGTAGGTACCATTATTATAACTGTCTCATGATGACATCAGCTGATGCTTAGAGAGGTTAAATAACTTGAAAATATAACACATCTAGTCAATGGCAGACCAAAATCAGTCAAGCTACAGAGCTATACTCTTAACCATTACATGTAGATATACAACAGGGGATGTAGACAATTGTTAAAACACGTATAAACTAGGCAACTTACCATAAATAATGTAAGGGTAAATATGGAAATATTAAGTACGATACATAGTTATGTCTGGCTGTGAGAAAGAACACAACATGGTAAACATAGCTAAACAAGAGGGGGACTTGTTTCTCAAATAAAATTCTGAAGGCTCCTATAAAATCTCTGTTCACAAAGTCCTCAGGACGTAGGCTGATTGCATCTCATTACCCTTCAGTGCCAGCTATGGTCTTCATCTTCAGGGCTCAAGATGGTTGCAACTAGCCTAGCCATCACATCCCATATTACAAGTGTCAGAATCTAAGACTACTTGAAGATGAGCGAAGGACAAGGTCAATTTTCTTTGAATTAATGTTCATTGAAAGTTTCCCCAAGTTTTCTTTCTGTTCATGTATTATTATTTTTTAAAAAAATGATGTGTCCAGGGCCGCACGTGGTGGCTCACACCTGTGATCCCAGCACTTTGGGAGGCAGAGGCGGGTGGATCACAAGGTCAGGAGATGGGGATCAACCTTGCGAACACGGTGAAACCCCGTCTCTACTAAAAACACAGAAAAATTAGCCATGCGTAGTGGCGGGCGCCTGTAGTCCCAGCTACTCGGGAGGCTGAGGCAGGAGAATGGCGTGAACCTGGGAGGCAGAGCTTGCAATGAGCCGAGATCTCACCACAGCACTCCAGCCTGGGCGACAGAGCGAGACTGTCTGAAAAAAAAAAAAAAAAAAAGTGTCCAGTTAAAAATTGAGTTTTATTACTATGAAAGAAAGGAATCATTACTGAAGAATAATGAACACTCTTTACCAGATTGAGTGAAAGGAGCATTAGAATAATTGATGTTTACTAACTGTTCATCATGAAGTAGAAAACTACAGTATGTGAATATCTAGTATTTCCAGGACTAGCTACAGTATTTGACTATCTAATATTTAGATACAGTATTTGACTATCTAATATTTTCAGGACTAGCTTTCCCTGCTGTGTAGCTAATTTGGTCATGTTTTTGGTCAGCTTACTGGTTTCCACTGTTAAAATCAATGGTTGGTGAAATATGTGGTAGATTTTTTATTGACTGCAAGTTTTGACTTCAGTCTATGGCACATCTTATGTTGTTTTGGTGCCTATGTTGGCAAACCTTTAAGAATCCCTGAGAATTTGGAATATTAAAGAATCATCAGCACTCCTCAGGACCCCTACTATGGAGCTCAACCCAAAGCTTTTACTTAATGAGATCCTTTGCCCCATAGAATAGCTGATCAGAAAACTGAAGACATTAGCAATATCTCTACTGCATTTTGTAGCCTTTGTCCTTTGTGGAATTCTACCATGCTGAAATTGTTTTATGGAAAATTAAAGGGATTGAAATTTTCCAGATTTGCTCATAAAAATAATAATGAATGAATCTGAATATATTTACTAAAAACACAAACATAAGAATACAGTTTTCAATATAGATCAGAAGTGTATACTGATATATTTAAAAGTTATAAATTGATAAAACAAAACTGAAAATAACAAATTATTTAGTTATTTTTCTTTTTGGGAGGTATCTAAGGACATGAAATTATTTTAAATATAAGATGCACAACAAGTTGTTCTCCTAAAGTAATGTGTTATAAAAATGATTAAATAATAAAATATTACTTTTATTACGTATATAATATTTAAAACAAGGCAGATGTGTCTTTTTTTAAAAGAGCAAATGCATTACATATCATAGAAATACTTGTAAGAGAAGAACAAACATGTTCAAAATAGAAAGACTTTTTTTCTCTGACATTAATTTCAGAACAAATAGATAGGAGTATATTTCTATTTATCTACTTTATGTTAATATTTTTTAACTAGCGAGAGAAATTCAAATATGTTCATGTATATGTGTTGACGCACTGGCTTATCTTTACTGTTTTTCAGTTTATTAAGCTAACAGCAATTTTCTGCATTGACCTATATACTATATAAGAATGGTACCTTTTAAAATAAATTCTATAGGTAAAGGCTTTAAATGATGTTGAAAATTTGAATTTGTTGAAAATTTAAATTTGTTGAAAATTCAACAGCAGAAGCTGTACAATTTTACCATAAAGGTTGTTTTTAAATTTATTTAAAATTAATATTTGTTTCTATGACACAACTTATGAGAAGAACAAAATGCAGCATAATAGTAAGGTATTTGAATTTTGGGTCCCTCTTGCATAGAGTTCAATATGAGACACATCATAAGTGTTCAAGAAATACAATAAGAGTAAAAAAATTGTTTGTGAATTAATACAAGCAACTGGGAAAAGCAAAAATAAGCTGTGCCTCAGAATCAAAATCCAAAAGGGCACATCAATATTCCTGGAATTTTACATGAAGAATAAAGATATTAAGAAATTAGGACAGAAAAGTAGTTCAGAAAAGTTCTTCAAGAGATGAAGTATTCTTCTTGGATCTACTTGTTTTCTTGAAAGATAGAAAAAGTTAAATAAGCAACTAATACAAAACAAAGGTATAACATATAGCTACTAAACTAGGTAATGCTAAATCTGTCAAATAATATGGATGGATTGTAAGGCAGTAATCTCTTTGTGATAAAATTTAGATAGAAGTTTTCATTTATTTGACTGTTTAAAAATAAAACCCAAAAAGCTGATGAAATGTGTCTTGGTAGATTCTCTAATAGATTTTGTGACTGTCACTACTGGAGTATTGCTTCCAGGAATGATCTGATTGGTCTAAAAGGATATTTAATTGACTCAGCAATACCCCATGGCAAGAAAGTTAAACAGTTTTTCAGTGTGCAGCATTATCAGAAAATTAGGTCTAGAACAATTTTTTAAAAGCCTATCCAGAATACGTTTCCTAACTGATAAACTGCTAATGAAATAAGATTTGAGAAAAATATATAGAACCCCAAACTTGACAATATACTTGCCATTTGTTGGGAAGAAAGTCACCTATGTACAATAAAATTTGTGAAAGTGATAAAAGCCTGACTTCTTCTGGAGTGAGTGGCAGATAGATATGTTTACCTCTATGTGCACATATATATGTATTAATTTCTCACACATTTATTTAAATATATATATATATCAGTGATTTTTATTTCTATTTTCTATTCATTAACTTTCTTCTCTATGTTCCAATTTTTAAATGATTTGTATAATGTGAACACCTTTTACATTCAATTTACTTTTAAATGTACATTTTCTAATAGAACTATATTTTAAAATGCACTTTTAAAGGTTAAACATTTTGCTCTTATCCAACAAATTTGTGTGTGTGTGTGTGTGTGTGTGTTGCTGTCAGGTATTTTTCGGTGCTGGGAATACTTTAGGGAACAAAAACAATTACTGTCTTCTTGGGGCTTAGCTTCTATCAGAGGGACAGGTAAAAAGTATACATGATCAAAAAGCAAATTATAGGCTATCACAGAAAACAAAAGGCAATGAGAACTGGAAAGACTAGAGAAAGGTGATCAATTATATAAGCAGCATGGGAGGCATTGAGAAGTTTCAATTAAAGCAAGAAAATAATTGAGGGAGTTACCAAGTGCATAGCTGGGTTGTGGGAATTGATTGGAAAGTGGGGATGTGGACAGAGGAAAGAGCAAGCACAAAAGCCCTGAAGCTGGAGAGTATTTCCTGTCATGGTAGGGCTTTGCAGAGGTGGTGAAACAGGAGCAAAGTAATAGTAAAGGAGAAATAACTGGGCGCTAAGCACAGAAGGCTTTATAGGCATTGTAAGTATCTTGAGGGCAAGAGATGATGATGGCTCAGACTAGGGTATTAACTGCATTCCTAATAAAAGCTGTGAGTCTTAAGTTCTAGACATAAAATAAAGGTGGAGCTATCATAATTTTTAAAGTGTTAAATAATTTGTTAAAATGAGAAAGAGGTCAAGAATGACTTTAAAGTGTTTAGCTTGAACCACTGGAGAAAGAATTTCCATTAATTTAGATAAAGTGAATTCTAGAAAGGTCAATTTGGGGTAGAATTGTGGTGAAGAGTTCAATTGTAGACAGGTCAAATTTGATACACCTGTTAGATTATCAAGGGTAGATGTCAAGAAGGTAGTAAGTATATTTCTGCATTCCAGAATAACGTAAGGATATGCATTTCAGAGTTGTGAACTTATAAAAGAGACTTAAGTCGGATATGGGATGTGTACAGTGAGAGTGTATAGACTGAGAAAGGTGATCAAGGACAGTGCTCAAAGGAAACTGACAATTAACACGAGGCTGAGGAGAAGAATAAAGGTCAAAAAAAGGAGATTGAAAACAACCAACCAGTTATGTAAGGGGGAAACCAGATGTACATAGAATTCTAGAAGCCAGGTACATAAAGAATTTCAAGGGAGTTATTAAGTTTTTCAAATGCTGCTAATAGGTCAAGAAAAGAAGCAAGAAACAAACATTGAATTTAGCAGTGTATGATCATTGAAGGGTTTAATGGGATTAAAGTGCTGTTGAGATAAAATCCAAATGAGAATAAATTTAGAGAGAATGAGAACAAAAGAATTGCAGACAGTGAATATAAATAACTCTGGAGAGTTTTGTTGGAAAAGAACAAAACAGTTTAATCTGAAAAGGTACATTTAAAAATATATTTCTATCATAAAATGTATACATAAAATTAAAATGTTTTAATTGTAGAAATCATTTAGAAACTGGAATATACAGAAAACTAAAAAAAGTAAAAGAATAGAAATTAGAAATAAAAATCACCATCATTCTATTATTTAATAAATAGCACTTACATATTTAATAAGTAGCACTTACCTAACTTTTAACTAATAATTATCAAGCTTCATAGAAACAGGAAGATCAGGAATCAGAATACCTTTTTTTTTTTTTTGTGACAAAAATACTTTTTTTTTAATTTTATTTATTTATTTATTTATTTATTTTTATTATTATACTTTAGGTTTTAGGGTACATGTGCACAATGTGCAGGTTTGTTACATATGTATCCATGTGCCGTGTTGGTTGGCTGCACCCATTAACTCGTCATTTAGCATTAGGTATATCTCCTAATGCTGTCCCTCCCCCCTCCCCCTACCCCACAACAGTCCCCGGAGTGTGATGTTCCCCTTCCTGTGTCCATGAGTTCTCATTGTTCAATTCCCACCTATGAGTGAGAACATGCAGTGTTTGGTTTTTTTGTCCTTGTGATAGTTTGCTCCTAATGACGGTTTCCAGTTTCATCCATGTCCCTACAAAGGACATGAACTCATCATTTTTTATGGCTGCATAGTATTCCATGGTGTATATGTGCCACATTTTCTTAATCCAGTCTATCGTTGTTGGACATTTGGGTTGGTTCCAAGTCTTTGCTATTGTGAATAGTGCCGCAATAAACACACGTGTGCATGTGTCTTTATAGCAGCATGATTTATAGTCCTTTGGGTATATACCCAGTAATGGGATGGCTGGGTCAAATGGTATTCTAGTTCTAGATCCCTGAGGAATCCCATGCTGACTTCCACAATGGTTGAACTAGTTTACAGTCCCACCAACAGTGTAAAAGTGTTCCTATTTCTCCACATCCTCTCCAGCACCTGTTGTTTCCTGACTTTTTAAATGATGGCCATTCTAACTGGTGTGAGATGGTATCTCATTGTGGTTTTGATTTGCATTTCTCTGATGGCCAGTGATGATGAGCATTTTTTTCATGTGTTTTTTGGCTGCATAAATGTCTTCTTTTGAGAAGTATCTGTTCATGTCCTTTGCCCACTTTTTGATGGGGTTGTTTGTTTTTTTCTTGTAAATTTGTTTGAGTTCATTGTAGATTCTGGATATTAGCCCTTTGTCAGATGAGTAGGTTGCAAAAGTTTTCTCCCATTCTGTAGGTTGCCTGTTCACTCTGATGGTAGTTTCTTTTGCTGTGCAGAAGCTCTTTAGTTTAATTAGATTCCATTTGTCAATTTTGGCTTTTGTTGCCATTGCTTTTGGTGTTTTAGACATGAAGTCCTTGCCCATGCCTATGTCCTGAATGGTATTGCCTAGGTTTTCTTGTAGGATTTTAATGGTTTTAGGTCTAACATGTAAGTCTTTAATCCATCTTGAATTAATTTTTGTATAAGGTGTAAGGAAGGGATCCAGTTTCAGCTTTCTACATATGGCTAGCCAGTTTTCCCAGCACCATCAGAAATAATGCCGCATATCTACAACTATCTGATCTTTGACAAACCTGACAAAAACAAGAAATGGGGAAAGGATTCCCTATTTAATAAGTGGTGCTGAGAATACCTTTTCAATAAAGGAGCACACAGTAAATATTTGAGACGTGCAGGTCATTCAACAGGAGTATCCAATCTTTTGGTTTCATTGGGCCAAATGGAAGAAGAAGAATGGTCTTGGGCCACACATAAAATACACTAACACTAGCAATAGCTGATGAGCTTTAAAAAAATTGCAAAAAATCTCATGTTTTAAGAAAGTTTATACATTTGTGTTGTGCTGCATTCAAAGTGTCCTTGGCCACAAGCCTATATAAGGTTTCTGTCCTAACTACTCAACTCTGCAATTGTATGATGCAAGCATCCACAGACAATATGTAAATCAATAGGCACAGATGTGTTTCAATAAAATTGTATTTACAAAAATAGTCAGTGGTTCATATTTGGCTTGCAAACCATGGTTTGCCAATTCCCACGCAGGACTACATTGCATTTAAAATTCTAGCCCTTAGCTTTAACTCCATAAAAAAAGTTGAAATGTTAAATAGTCATAAAGTCCAAATCTATTACTGGCAGAAAACAGTTTCCCTTATGTCAATGTGTTTCTTTTTACTTGTAGTGTCTTTGCTATGGTCTCAGTATTTGTATCCCCCAAAATTCATATGTTAAAATCCTGACCCTCAATGTGATGGTATTAAAAAGTAGAGCTTTGGGGGAAGTATTAGATCATGAGGCCTGAGTCCTTATATGAATGCATTTGATACTCTTATAAAATAGGCTCAAGGGAGCCCCTTCTTCCGAGGGACAGCCACCCATGAGCCAGGGAGACAGTCTTCACCAGAAACAGAATCTGCCAGTGTCTGGATCTTGGACTTCCCAGCTACCAGAACTGTGTGAAATACATTTATATTGTTAATCAGCTACTCAGTCTATAGTATTTTGTTACAGCATCTGGAATGAAGTAAGATGGTATTTCAATGTATCTCCCTAATGAAAAGGCAATTTTATCAGAAGTTTGTACATATTTTCTATAGCCTTTTGCTTGTTGGACAAGGTTTGTCACTGTACTATACTATATGTGTATCAGATGATGACAGATTTTTGTCAATGAATCAAAAGGTGGCATCTCCCCAACATAATGGCAATTGTTCTACCATAAATCATGACAGCTTATCCATACAAAAGGCTTTCTGACTTGCTAAGTTACTAAAATATTGATTATAAAAATATATATAGTTTGTAATGAAGAACAAGTTCAGCTCAGGCAACTTGGTTACGTTTTGTCAATTTGTTGCTAATTCCTCTGTTATTTTCGGGATCACAGAGCAGTGCACCAGAAGGTGTGTGTGTGTGGGGGGGGCGGGGTGTGTAATAGACAAACATTTTTTTCAATAAAATTCTCTTTCCTAGATTTGTTGTTGGTTTAGAAGAAATTAGGTATGAGAAGAAAATAGCAACAAGAGAAACTAACACTTAGAACAAATTCAAGATGCCAGTTATTATTAAAATTAGGTTATGGCAGATATAAATGACAGAATTTTCAATGAAATGTCAGATGGCTTATGGAGGTATTTTTATTTAAGTTAATGACAATGCTGCTTATTGCTTTAAAGCAAAAGGTAAAAATGCAAAACACAAAGAAATTCTTGCTTGTAGACACTAGAAAGAGTAGATCAACTGTGTCAGAAAGGAAGTGAAGTCTGGAGTTCACTGCCTGTAAGTTGTGAAAAACTGGGATTAGAACACCTGATGAAAACAGAAGGGAACACAAATTACTTCTTTGTGTCTCTCTTTCTTCACTTAAAAATGCAATGCTCCCTTTGTTAATGAGGCTATGAAGATTAATTATTTGACACATGCTAAGTACCATGAATGTGTTCTATATAGCTTATTAATCAAAATGCAAACTCCTTCAATATGTGTCAACTTACTGTTTTTAGAAGTTGTTGGATACATTCTACACATATAAAGACAGACTGAGAAGCATTTTGGGGGATTTATTTCCCAAAAACAAACTCTATATTTTAGAGCTAGTTATTTCCATTCTCCATAATTTCCCAGGAGCCATATTGACAATGCTAGATGTCTTTGTGGATCTTGGGCACTGGAATTATCTAGGTTCCCAGATCACTGAGCTATACTTGGAGAATATGAGTAAGAAAAATCTTCTACAGCTCCAACGTACTGGGTTTTCCACTATGCTCTACAGGCAGTTCTAATGACTTTTAAATGTCTAAAGGAGATACGTTCATACTAAAATTTCCCAACATTTCTGACTTAATTCCAAATGTTTCCTGGAAGAACTTGAAAATATCTCTAATATGTCTGACTTGTGCTATCTATTAGGACATAATAAAACTTACCATGTTCCTAGACTGGGAATAAGCTAGCCTTACTATAGGACCAAGTTGCCCCCTTCTCACATCTTCAGATTGATTATAGTTATTTAGGAAATGTATGGATAAGTCACTCAGTGATATCTATGGCACAATTTACTGATACTTCTGTTATCAGTGATAAAATGATTTGCTACATGAAAAGAAGTGTTAATATCAAACTCATTAATCAATATAGTTATCCCTTATTCTACCTCTATAGAATTTTTCATATGGTGTGATACCCTACGTACATTCTAATACGCAGGAAAATAAATTTTGCTTGTCAGACACCATCTAGGTACTAATCAACAAATAAGCTGTTGGGGAAGGGAATGGATTACAATAGTTGAAATGCATTTTTGTTGTTGTTGATGTTATTGTTTACCTCACTGCTAGGGGAAATACAAGGGAGAGAAAAGGATGCTTCTTAACAAAGGGATAACTGATGTAAATTTTAGTACTTGTAATCTGGCATAGCCCTAGTAATAAAGTAGCACTCACAGTTTCTGTTTTCTCAAAGGCTGCTTTTTAAATCAAATGACATTCATTGATAATTTGGACAATGAAATGTTATCTCAAAATCACACAACTTAAAAACTAAAGAATGTGGAGTACATAAACATTCTACTCATTTGCATGACTTTTATTCTATCATTTCTATTAATGCAACATTTTAGAGTCATTTAGTCATACATTTAGTGACATTAACCATGCTTCATTTCAATGTAGCAAAAATAATTAATACTATTCCCCAAAGAAGCATAACAAGATATTCATGCTCATTTGTTATAACTAAGCAAAAACAGTACAGTGTATCCTCATTATCATGACAGTTGTTACTGTAATATCTGTTTTTTATGCACTGCTTGTTTCATTCTCCGACTATATTTCAAGCATTAGGGGAGTAACAGGGGCTGAAACTGTTATCCTATTTTTTAACTTGTGAACTAAATTACATTCCATTAGGGATTCATTTGATGATATATTCCTTAAAGTATTTAAAATATGCAAATACATTGCAGCCTGTGAAAAATATGTATTGCTACAAATTAGAGTAGTTAACTTCTCAAGTTAAACCAAGCACTGAAGGAATTTTTCTATCTTCCAAGGACAGTGTAAGTTCCGCTAAGTATGGTAACTTGGTGACAAGCCATTTATGTTAGATGTGCTTTTAATTAATGTTTTCCCTAGCTGCAGCATCTTTCTCTTCAAAGAATGGCTCCAAGAGAATGAAAATGCCTTTTTGATTTATGTAAATGTCAAAAGTCTCACTGATCAACATAGTGTTAGGAGAAAGTATTGAAATAAATGGAAATAGTTTTTGGAAAGGATTCTGCATCAGACTTCAGAATGAATGACCTTATCAGAAACCAGCTTAATTCTTCATCCCACTTTTAAAACAAAATTGAAAATTAGTTTTAAATTTTGATTTTTATCATCATATTTGCATACGATTTGAGTGTATGAGAGAAAAATGTAGACCTTATTTTTATGCCAAGTTTACAAAAGGGATCCTAAGTAGTAGTAGTATTAGTATTGCTGCCACCTCGGCTATATCCTCTTAGTTACTGTGACACAAGACACAAACTTCTGTGAAATGTAAGCCTACATGTAAAGCCAAGGTTTTATTTAGTCTGAAGAAATTTTTTAAAAATTAACCTCTGATTTTCTTATCGAGACAAATAGACTGACACAGACTCCGAATTAATTTGTGGTTAAGCCTAACATTTACAAGTTGTAGAAATAATAGTCAAATAATTAGTGCTTATTAAAAACAAAACCATTCCTTCCAAAATCAATTTCTGTATAAGTTTTGAAAGGGTGTAACGTCTATACTTGACATTGATCTGTTTCAACTTCAAAGTTACCAGGTATTAGCAGAAACAGCTCACATATTATCTACTATGTAGGAAAGCATTATTGATGACAATAAAATAAAATAAATCTTAAATTTTGAAGCAAGAATATTGATCTGGTTTCTGTGTCTCAGAGACAGTTTGGTTTTAAATTAGCAACAAGTTAGGAGTCTGGATATGGTGGTAAATACGTTTCCATGGAAATGCTAACAAAAACATAGAAAAAATATTATCTTGAAAAAAAGTGAAACTTAAGTCAAACCTCTGCCAATGTAACTGGTTTTCCTTTAAAACATAATTTAAGAGAATTTTATTTGATTAATTCAAATTCTGGCACAACTTTGCAGTGCCAACCAACAATTAGAAGAAAATCTATTCTTATCTTTGTCCACTTCTTGATTTAGAAAGTCCGGATTTGCAACAATTGACCTTTTTTCATGCTAATGTTTTGCGACTAATTTCTAAATAGTTCTCCTTCTCTCTATCCAAAATCAGTACTTCTTTTTCTCCTTGTAGTAGACTATAATTCACAGTGACAAAAAATATATCCAGCCAGGTATATACACATATGTAAAAATGGGTAAGGCAAATTCAGGGCTGTGAAAACTTGGAAATTCCGTCACCAGAAACAGAGTACCATACGCTTAATAACGGGGGTGTTGAATATTCAGCCTTCAGTTTTTTATAATTCCAAGCAGTAGGGGACACAAACGATATGATCCTACTACTACTAATTCCCAAATGATAAAGTCAATGTCAACAGAAAAAAGTGTTCAAGGGATTGTGGACAATAATTCACTTCCAAGCTGCAAATTTCAAGATGATCAGCCAGGCCCAAGAAGACAGGATGTACAAATGCAACCTCACACTCACACTGTTAGCAAAGGCTGGTTAGGTTAGATCGTTTATGTTATAACAAGTATAAATGCAGATATGATAAAACAAAATTATAAAATTAAATGAGAAATAGATGCAGATGAACTTGGAGCCAGTTAAAATATCCATTAAGACATTTAAAATTGCATTCAAGAAAACAAAACATAAAGTATCACTGCGATATTGAAAACTTATATGAAGAGTGAACTTTTAAAGAATGTAGAAGAAAAATATAAATGTGCACAATGATATGTTATTTATAAGAAGAACTGTGTAGAACTAATGAAGAGTGCATTTCTCATAAAGATAAATGGTAAAATTATATTTATTAAATAAAATGCCCTCAGCTGAAAAACAGAATGACTAGCGTAAAAATCAAGAAGCTTCACCAGATTCCCAGAAAAAAAGTACTTTGCTGAAGGTCACATATTTAGCCATAGTGAATTTTTAAAACTATTGTAAAGTGAAATATATATTTGTATCTATAGAGAGAGACAGAAAAAATTTATAAAGGAAGGGAAATCAGAGTTCTCTGCAACATGAAACTTGAATCCATCTTATATTCACATTCACTCATTATACCCATATTTTTCAATGTATTTGAAGATTATGGAAAAAATGAAAATTCAGAAATCAATAATATTTTTTGGTGTAGAAAGACTGTTACACATTCTCTAAGATTCACCCTTAGGTTCATAATAAAAAATGCTAATGATTTGTGTGGGTCACATTGAAAACATGTTCATAGGAGGAATTATAACATAGAAAAAATATATAATGGAAAGGAAAATGTCTATACTGGGAATACTGTATAATTCCTCATCCTACGTATAATAGATAATAATATTTAATTAATGTATTTATCTGATTGAAATAATATAGACCAAAATTTTACACTAAGAAGAATTGGATAGTATTCAATTTCTGGCCTATTTTACTAATTTTTTCCAATAAGTATCTGTGACAATAGAATTATAAAGTAATATTTTAAAATGTTAATGACATAAGAAAATACTTATAGTATTGTCAAGTTCTATGAATGTATAAACTATAACATACTGGGGAAAAAAACACTGAAGTACCAACCAACATTTAATAGTGTTTACCTCAGTATCAGAAACATAGCAGGTGTATGAATCACCTGGAGATCTTGTTCAAATGCAGATTTTGATCCCACTGGTCTGGGATACAGATTGATATTCTGCATGCTGAAAGGTCTCCCAAATGATGTCAATGAGGCTACTGATATTAACATCACATTTTAGGAAGCAACGAGCTATATAGTGTGCTTAAGAATAATATTTATGTGCTTCTTCTGTCTTAACAAACCATCATCTTCCAAAGTCTTCTACGGTAATCTGACAGACACAAGAGGCTGAATAACTGAGAAAATCACATAAACCTTGGAGACTGTAAGGCTGATAATTCTTAAGTTCTAGACATAAAATAAAGGTGGATTTTCTGTATTTTTAGTACAGACGGGACTTCGCCATGTTGGCCAGGCTGGTCTTGAACTTCTGACTTCAGGTGATCTGCCCACCTCAGTCTCCCTAAGTGCTGGGATTACAGGCATGAGCCACCATGTCTGGCCTGTAAGGCAGTCTTGGGTGACCCAGGATTGTATGTTGGAATCTCAATTAATTATATGTTCTAAATCTTTGGATTCACCTATTTTGAGAGAAAATATATTTATGTGTTTAGACCATCAGTTTTTTTCACAGAAATAATGTTTCAATTGCAATGAAAACATGTTAAATGTATAAGTTTATAACTATGCTGACATGAGTCAGCCAGATATTCAGCTAAAGCCCACTCATTTAAAAGAGATTAACCTATACTTTTTAAATAGAGTCAGAACTGTAATTAGTTGATTTAATTTTTCCCCATTTTTATGGTGCCAACTGGAGTCATTATTCTAAATCTGGTGTTCTTAAATTAACACCATAGACTTCAACATTTGAAAATGTAGTAACATTCTTTTTTTTTTTTTTTTGCTGAGTATCATTGTATTTTACTCCAACCAATGCCTCTCCAGAACTCAGAGTAGCTTTATCATAAATAACAATTATTGGCAAAGGTATAGTGTAACTTTACATGAAAGCTATTTTTTTCGAAGTACATACATCATGATCAAAATTTAATATTTAATGTAAATATTTAAATATCTTAGGAGCAATTATTTGATTCTCTCCCCTTTTCATATGAAATAAAAACAAATGTATGGCATTGTGTTCATGACAGTATTTACTGCTTAGCAAAGAAAAAAAGTATTGAGGCAATTATTTGAATAATTATTTGAAAAATTATCTAATTAAGGAGGGAAAAATGTAAACGGTTAGCTCTAGGACACACCAGAAAATAGTTCATAGCACTTTACTGTTAGAGGCAGGGAGGTTTCAAAAAATCTTTAAGATTTATCATGGCAAGCTTTCTTCTCTTGGTTCTTGAGCTATGAAGTAGTCTTTTTCTACTCAGAGCTAAATCTTTAAAAGTAATACCCCATAATCCAAAAGTTAGGAATTCCTGAGTTTAGCTCTCACAAAAAATAATGTGCCATCTTTGCAAAGCATACTGTGAAAGGAGGTCTTTTCAAATGTCTTGTCTCAAATGGGAAAAAAAACCTGCTCTGAATCCTGCAGTTTTTTTTTTATGAGGGCAAGAGTAGGGAAATCTTGCAGATAAGTCTCCTAGCTCAGACCTGGCCAAGTGCTCAGTAATGGGCAGGAGGGTAGGCAGATATCAGAGAAAGCTGCCTGTGTTCCTAACTGCAGGAGGATGGAGAAGAATCTCTGCAATTCCTCAAAAACTTTCTAAAATGTAAGGTGGACAGGTCATTTTTAAATATTGTTGCTGTTCAAGAATTGAGCCATAATGGTCCCTGGCCTCTTTTTTATAACTAATCATACTTTTAAAGGACTATTTTTTCCAAATTTGTATTGCAATTAATGTGTGCCCAAACTATAAGACATTTTCTATCCTCCTAATTCTGAAAGCAGCCTATGTCATCCAATAGTTTATGCAGAGATTTAAGATTCCAACACGCAGTTGCAAAGATCTGAAGGAAATATACAAACTGTAACACACACAAAGCAACATACACAAAACAGCAAGCACAAATATCAGTCACTGCCAACAGTTCACCATCCTAAGCAAAACATAGTTTGCACTTCTATAGAAGCTACTGGCCCTTTAGAAAGAGCATGAGTACCAGCAGTCATATTTAGCATCTATGGTGTATTAACATATAAAGAAAATAGCAGTCGTTAAAGACAACCCAGCTTTTAAAATACATATAAGTCCTTGTCCAGCAGTTAGCCAATCAGAAAGCAGGTCACATCTTGTTAGCTCTGTGCAAGACTGCAGTCTCTTGTTCATCTCATAGATTCGGTACTCTGGCTGTACCATGTATGGTGTATGCCTCCTATAAAATGGGCCGAAAGGAGAAGAATAGAAGGGGTCATGTGGTGTGCTGGACATCTTGCCTGCTTTTCGAAAATCAAGCTAAACAGAGTATCAGTAACGTCCATGCAGAGCACATGGGCTGTGTTCTTCCCAGTACAAAGTAGACGCACGCACACACGCTCACACACACACACAGAGGCAGGCAGGCAGGCAGGCAGGCTGAACACGCTGGCTGGGAACTGCTGTCGGAGCCCTCTATAGCAGGAGAGGAGAGGGAGAGGAAAGGAGGGAGGCAATAACATTCTTATGACTCTGAGTTTTGCAGATAAATTTTATTTTAATGTATATAAATATGTATTAATAAGGTATATTTTCAAATTAGTCAAAAACAAGTCAGAATTTTTGAGGGACAGAAGATGTAGTAAAACAGTTGCATAATTCAATGATCCAAACTAAAATAAGAGACTCTTACCAAGTCAAAAAATATTATTAGTTCTCATACTTTGTACCACCCACTAGCGTGATGTGGCCTGAGCTGTAGTGGACGTGGTACGTGGATGAAGCCTGGACACTAGTGTCCTCAACTTTCCTTCACAAATGCTGGGTTTTCGATCCTGTTTGAAGATTTTTCTTTATCAACAACAGATACCGTATATTCTTGAATTTTGCTACTTGTAAAACTCTACAGCATACATCCTCATGAATGGGAACAAATTCTTTAGTTGGTTGTTATTAAACAAGAAAACAATTTAGATTTGTTTTTACATAGTCATAATTTTTATGTGATTAGAACTTCAGGTTTTTAACAGTCCTATTCAGACTTAGATAATGTTACAGGAATAAATCTCCGTTTCTCTTTTCTTTCTATTATAGGCATAATTATAATGTATTGCTATTGTTAGTCTTCCTTTAGAAGAATTCAGGAGCAAGATTCTAGTTTAGTAAACTTCAATACACTTAAAATATTGAGAGTTTGGGCATATTTTAATGAATATTTGAAATACCAGAGATGTATCTTTATATCACTAATAAATTTTCAATTTTCATTGTATTTGTTATAATAATGCATATTTGAAATTTGATAAGCATGTGTAGGTCTCTGGATTACCATAACAAAATATGCATATATCAAAAAGTGTATAGGTTTGGAAAATTTTTGTTGTTGGAGCATTCTGAAGCACAAACAAATCAAAGTTCAAGTTATGTAATTGTATAGTATCTAAAGTGGACAGTGAGATTCTATGTATCATTTTTACATCCTTTGTGAAGATTTTGATGGTTTGTTTTTGGCATTGAAGGTGTGTATTTCAAAGTTTTCTGTGAAATACTCTTTATCCTCTTGTGTTTACCTACGTGTACTAATCCCAAACGATGTGTGATCTCTGAGGTAAAAAACAAAAAGGAGAATAAAATATTAGTCCCAGCTACTTGGGAGGCTGAGGCAGGAGAATGGCGTGAACCTGGGAGGCGGAGCTTGCAGTGAGCCGAGATTGCGCCACTGCACTCCAGCCTGGGCGACAGAGTGAGACTCCGTCTCAAAAAAAAAAAAAAAAAAAAAAAAAAAATATTGGACATGCACAGGTAGTAATCCCAAGGGTAACTTGGGATTCAAATGTCAATATACTGAAAGAAACAGCCATTTAATTTTAAAATTGTTATTTCAAAAAAATACTTTTGGCCAGGCATGGCGGCTCACACCTGTAATCCCAGCATTTTGGGAGGATCAACTGAGGTCAGGAGTTCGAGACCAGCCTGGCCAACATGGTGAAACCCTGTCTCTACTAATAATACAAAAATTGGCTGGGCGCGGTGGTGCGTGCCTGTAGTCCCAGTTACTCAGGAGGCTGAGGCAGGAGAATCGCTTGAACCTGGGAGAAGGAAGAAGCAGTGAGCGGAGAGCACACCATTGCCCTCTGGCCTGGGCAACAAGAGCAAAACTTGGTCTCAAAACAACAAAGAAACAAACAAACAAAAAATCAACTTTATAACCTAATGTTATAAAAAAAGATACAATATTTTTAGTAGAAATTTTTGAAGGGAAAATAGAAAAATGAGTAAAAACCATTTGCCTAATTTTTAGTGATAAATTAAACAGTAATATTTTGGTTTGCTTTTCTTTTTTTTTGAGACAGAGTCCCGCTCAGTTGCCCAGGCTGCAGTGCAATGGCACGATCTCGGCTCACTGCAAGCTCCGCCTCCCGGGTTCATGCCATTCTCTTGCCTCAGCCTCCTGAGTGGCTGGGACTACAGGCACCCGCCACCACGCCAGGCTAATTTTTTGTATTTTTAGTAGAGACGGGGTTTCACCCTTAGCCAGGATGGTCTTGATCTCCTGACCTCGTGATCCGCCCGCCTCAGCCTCCCAAAGTGCTGGGATTACAGGCGTGAGCCACCGCGCCCGGCCCTGCTTTTCTGCATGATAGAAAGATTGAATATTTTTAGGATGTTGTTTGGTCATTTATATTTTATCTTTAAAATATATATAGAGAGAGTGACATCTATGAAAATGGCAGAGAAAGGACTTCTGAAAATTTGTCTCTCAATAAAGTCAACTCAAAAACTGGCAAAAGTTTGTCAGAAGTAACATTTTCATCACTGTTGAAACTAACCAAAGTCATGCAGCAACCTGTGGAGCATTTATTTTGTTTTATTTTTTAAAAAAATGACTGAGCCTCTGTAAGAAGCATGAATTTGGTGGCATTTTTATCTTCTCATAGTCCCATTCCCTGATTTCAAACTCAGATTTATTTTTGCCAAAAATAAAATAGGCTGCATTCTGGAAAAAGCAGAAGCACGCGATAGCTCATTCATAGCCTCATTTCCAAATATATGATCTGATCTGTGCGGTAGTTGCCTGTAAGTTTTAATTCAAAAGACTTGTTTTCATTTGACCCAACTGGAGTTTGCCAGGCCTAAGAGCTTTCTCTTAGAGGGCATTTCTGAAATATGTTTTACAGGCAAGTGTTTTCAACTTTGCAGCTGCCTGAGGCAACAGAAAGAAAAGACAAGCCAAAAGTTGGGCAAAGAATAACTAAAATGCTAAAATGATAAGGCTAAAGAATGTGATATCTGTAAGATCTTTGTAAAACTACTATATATTCCAGAGAATCTAGAAAGCCATCCACATATACAGAGTTGTGAACGTGCTCAGGAAAGACGTTAGAAGGCCCTATGCTCTCATGGCTGGCTGACTGTGAAGCTCTACATAACTAGGAAGGAAAGGCTAAGGCAAAGTTGAAAATAGACAAATCTCTTGAAACACACAAGCTACCAACATTACCCCCATGAAGTAATAGGACACCAGAATATACCTATAACAAGTAAAACGATTGAATTAGTTCTACAAAATTAAAAGTCCAGAACCAGATGGCTTCACTGGGGAATTCTACCAAATGTTTAAAAACAGAATTGCCACAAATCCTTCTTGAACTCTTCCAACACACACACACACACACACACACGCACACACACACACAGTGAAACACAGAGTTCTATATGACCCAGTACTTCTAGGTATATATCCAGGAAAATCTAAAAAACATACCCACATGAAAGCCTGTCCGTGTATGTTAATAGCATTATTATATTCATAATATAGATCTTATTCATAACAGCCAAAATTAGAAACACCTCTGCCAAGACCAGCTCAGTCAGGGAGACCCTAACCCAGCGGCGCTAGAGGAATTAAAAACACACACACACAGAAATATAGAGGTGTAAAATGGGAAATCCAGAGTCTCACAGCCTTCAGAGCTGAGAGCCCCGAACAGAGATTTACCCATGTATTTATTAACAGCAAGCCAGTCATTAGCATTGTTTCTATAAATATTAGATTAACTAAAAGTATCCCTTATGGGAAAGGAAGGGATGGACGGAAATAAAGGGCTGGGTCTGGCTAGATCTCTGCAGCAGGATCATGCGCTTAAGGCACAGATCGCTCATACTATTGTTTGTGGTTTAAGAATGCCTTTAAGCGGTTTTCAGCCCTGGGAGGGCCAGGTGTTCTTTGCCCTCATTCCAGTAAACCCACAACCTTCCAGCGTGGGCATTATGGCCATCATGAACATGTTACAGTGCTGCAGGGATTTTGTTTATGGCCAGTTTTGGGGCCAGTTTATGGCCAGATTTTGGGGGGCCTGTTCCCAACACACCTCAAATGTCAATCAACTGAATAACAGCTTTCAAAATGTAGTGTATCCACACATTGGAATATTATCTAACCATATCAGAAAATGAAGTACTGGTATGTGCTATAACATAGAAGAACCTTGAAAACATATACAATTAAAGGAAGCCAGACAGAAAATGTCATGTATTGTATAAATTCAGTTACATGAAATGTTCAGAATAGGCAAATCTAGGAAGATAGAAAGGAGATTCATGGTTGTCAGGGGTTCCCATTGAGGGAGCATGAGAAATTAATGCTAGCAGTTTCTGGGTTTCATTTTAGAGTGTAGGAAATGGTCCAAAATTAGACAGTGGTGATAGTACAACTCTGTGAATAGACTGAAAACCACTTAGTTTTATGCTTTACAAAGGTGACTTTTATGGTATATGATGTGTATCTCTATTTAAAAAAAAAATAAACAGGAAGCATTAAGAACCAAGTGAAACAACTTACAAGTTTCTAGCTGGCAGATGTTCTCCCTTTTCAATAGGCAGATTTTTTTTAGGAAGCAGAAAGTAGTATTTTAAACAATTTGAAATTTATGGTCTTATTTCCATAATAGATTATACACAAATAAACCAGTCTCTATATTTGTGAAAAATGAAAGTGTCTATATCTCTTGTCCATATATCACCTCTAGTATTTATATCATTTTATTGGTAAAAATGTATTAATTTATGACTTTTAATATATTCCTTTATCCTCCATATAGATTGATAGTATGCATGGCAATAGCTCATTTTACTTTCAATTTATTTTATGATACTTTAAGAAATGTCATGAAAATATATCACTTTCCCTTTTTTTGATGCTCATCAAGATTAGTTTTATATTTACAATTGTTTGTATTATATATTTTTTTCATTAATTTTGACTACATCCACTAAGAGACTTTCTGATGTGAGGCTACCTTTGGGCTCAGAGATTAGTATACATTGGATTGTTGTTGCTCCTATGATTTCCGTTTTCTTCATTTTTCCTGAAATACGTGTGTGTGTGTGTGTGTGTGTGTGTGTGTACGTATCTTTGAAAACCAATCACCGTAATCCTTCTTTTATGTTTTTCATAATATGTATCTTCTCATTTTTTTTTTCCTGAGTTCTGGAAAGATTCTTGTTCTTACTTTCTAAATCATTGATCTGTTTTCTACAGTATTCCATCTGATACTTAAAAAGATTCTTTAAAATTTGTTAGTTGTATCTACATTTGAACTCATTATCTCATACCCAGCCCCACACCCACACTGCCTGAGTGGAGGCTCTCCTTTTTTTGTAGGTGCCCAATGATCCTAATTAGAAGTTGTTGCTGACCAGCTTAGTGCCAGGTCTTATTATCTAGGGGTACTTTTCTCTAATTTGCAATACACAATGAGGCCCTCCACCATTTTTATCTCACCTGTAATTTATCTTTTAGAAATTCCTTTAGTTTTCAGGATTTTCCCTGAAGTTTTAAAAGTGCTTTACATGTTGTCCATTCTTTTCTTTCTTCAGTCATTTTAATAAAAATTAGAAAAAAAAGTGATGTTAAGTTCGGATTGTCTCCTGCCAGATACTCACTTTGCTTATTTTCCAACATCATGCTGCAACAGGCAGTGTAAAGCAACCAGAAGTAGACTTATCTCCAGTTCTATTAACTGGGAATGTGCTATACTTTAATTCCAATGGAGTGTCAGAATCCCTTCCTCTTTGGCCAATACCTTGTCATGAAGTAAATTTGGAGTTTGGCGCTTCCCCCATGGAGAATCCAAGCAAAGATCATAAGTTTGTGATCACTTCACGGCCAGGGATTCAGCCCCGCTCTCTCTGCCAGCCATGCATGGGTACTGGACATACATGCACAACATTACCAGCCATACGGTTTGAGTAAATTAGTCATTCTTCCGAATTCAACCAAATGACACATCTTCTTTCATTTCTGTTTTATAAAATGTCAATCTTTAGTAGCTCCTATTATTTTAATACTTCACACATACCTTTCCTATGTAAAAATATACAGATACGTATCTGATCTGTGTGGTAGTTGCCTGTAAGTTTTAATTCAAACGGCTTGTTTTCATTTGACCCAACTGGAGCTCACCAGGCCTAAGAGCTTTCTCTTAGAGGGTATTTCTGAAATACATTTTACAGGCAAGTGTTTTCAACTTTGCAGCTGCCTGAGGCAACAGATAGAAAAGACAAGCCAAAAGTTGGACAAAGAATAACTAAAATGCTAAAATGATAAAGCTAAAGAATGTGATGTCCATAAGATCTTTGTAAAACTACTATGTATTCCAGAGAATCTAGAAAGCCACCCACATATACAGAGTTGTGAAAGTGCTCAAGAAAGACTTTAGAAGGACCTATGCTCTCGTGGCTGGCCTTATACATATACATATGCATGTACATGCCTACATATCTCTATACAATTTGTATACCTCTCTACGTAGTAAGCTCCTCTGTGACAATGAGGGCCTTTGATCTTTTTTCTTCTTGTTGGTATTTTATTATAGTAGATGCTCTCCAATAAAAGGAAACTGTTGAACTTTCACATTAAGCTTCTCAAATCTCATTCATTAATACGTGGGTTTTTGTGTGTCTTAGTGGCTCTTTGCCAAAGCTTGAACTTTAAAAATAAATTAACTTAGATAACTTGAACTTCACAGCATGAATCAATGACCACAGGTAGCTGTACCTGCAAAGATGATGCTATTTGTCTTTTTGTTTTTACAATGTTTACTACATGGCAGTGTTGTCCTAAGTCCCTTTTTTTTGTTTTATCCACTTAATACAACAGACTCAGTAGTTCTAGTTCTATGATTAGCCCAGTTTTATAGATGAGGAACTGAGACACATAAAAGCCTATGTACTGTATTGAAGGTCACAAAAATAAAAATAGAACCAGGAATTTATAAAAAGCAATCTAGCCCGGTATCTGAGCTCCTCAACAGTATGCTGTTCTGCTTCATACTAGAGTGAGTTCTTAGTATTTGCATTGTAAAATCCAAAGAAAAAGTTATAGTACACCATTTTTATTCTTCTCTGAGAAGCTGTAGCTTCTATTGCACCATCCTGGATTTGCTCTATAGAGATTCCATACTGTATAGATCTATTAGATCTCATTTTACATTAAACAAGCATTTGTTAAGCATTATCTGTGTGCTTGGGGCTGTAGCAAGTATTCCACATGTACGATCTCATTTCATGTGAGATACATAAGGCTAGCATCATTCTCCTTTTTACCAATATAAAAATGGAGTCTCAGAGTTTAAGTTAACCAGGCAAATGATAGGCAGGTGAATTGGAAATTAACTCCATACTGTTAACTAATGGGGGGAGACTCAAATAAGATTAACAAAGGCTCCTGGCTTGGACCAGGAACTCACGGAGCTTTAGCAAAATGTCTTGTTCCTGTGTTAACACTCTGTTTCCCGATACTGGGGTATATTTCTCCTGAATCACAGCCCCAGGCATTTCTCAGTATTACATGAAATTTCATTTCATATAATCCAGCGTGTTATTCTGTTAGACTATGTTGTTACAAAATGTAATTTAGTAGCATATAGTAGTAATAGTGGTATTTATTTACTCACTGAACAAACATGTATTTAGCATCCTCTACAGGAATGTTGAGATGCTGTGGATAATAAGACCTAATAAAAAAGGTCAATAAAGAGCAGGACATGCATTAATTTTGCATTGCACTTTAAATGTAATTTGCATAATTAATTGCCATTATTATAATGTGAGTTCTCTGAGGGCAACAACTGTATTTTTATCTTTATAACTTCTGAGCTTATCAATGGGAATTAATATAGAGATGAGAAAAGTGCATGGCTCAAGAGTCCAGCAAATCTGGGTGGAAAAGGAGTTTTGCCTCCTAATTAGCAGCAGGCGAATTAGTTAAGTTTCCTGTTGAATGGGAATAGTGATACTTGAAAGGATTTTGATGAGCATTAAATGAAATAATGCTTCTGAATTGCCCATCATAATACTTGACACATGCTTGTTTTTCAATAAAACATTATTATTATTAATTATTATTCCAGGTGTTGAATCGATATGCTAAATGAACCACAGTCGAGTTCAATAGGTGCTATAATCAACATTAATTAAAAAGTCTTATCAGAGTCATATAATATCTAAGGGCTAGTTGTATGGGAATGGGCAGGCTCCAGAATGTAGGGGATGTCTTCTGTAGGTTGCTAAGGGTAGGTTAAGTCAAGGGTAGGTTAAGTCTGTAAATCAGAAAAGGCAGAGAAAGCAGGGTATCAAAAAAGCACAGCCCAGATAGCATATTCAAAAGTCCCCCCAATCTGTGACAAATATTTTCCCCCAAGGAGGTGGATAATTTTATGGAAATAAATTTCTTATATAATATGAAGTAAAGGCATCAAGCAAATCTAAGATACCATTCATCTTGTGGGTCAAAGGTGATGATTGATGATACACTCCCGAACTTAATGCTGGAGTGGAAACTTGCCTGATGATAAACTGGGCCCTTCTGAGATATGCACATACTTCTCTAGCCTGAAGAAGATAGCTGATAACTGTGATGTGAAATTATTTTTGGCAGGTGACTTTCAAAAGCATTTGTACATGTGTCATCTGTCACAATTTCCCTGAAACTCTCAAAGAGGAAGAAAATGCCAACTTTGAAATCTACTTTTAAATTAAGTTATTAAGATACCATTTCTTAGCTTCCTCTGTAGCTTTCCATGCTTTATTTTATCTCTACTATATATATACCACAGTAAATGAGGTAATTATCAGGTTACCCACTGAAGGCCTATTTTAAATGATATATAATCATACTGTTGCAACACATCATTTTACAGTTATCACTTCTTTAAGCTTATGCAATATTATCTAGGGTGGAAGTACTTATTGGATAAAATTAGAATTCCCCAATCCTTTTTGTTAAACCAAAGCTGAATCAGTTTTGAGATGAAAATGTTAACTTTTACCCCCAATAAATTTCTTTTAAATTATGTTTACACATTGCATAGGTACATTTTATTAAAAAAATAAGGAACAACTTATAAGAATTTCTTGCTCCTTAAGAGTCAAACTGTAAGTATCATTATTCCAGGTGTTGAATCGATATGTTAAATGAACCACAGTCGAGTTCAATAGGTGCTATAATCAACATTAATTAAAAAGTCTTATCAGAGTCCTATGATATCTAAGGACTAGTTGTATGGGAATGGTCAGGCTCACACTAACGTGCACACACTAACAGTAAACTTAATATCTTTTCCCACTTTTCCTTTTGAATCTATTTTTCCAAATAGCCTTAGTCTCCTTCCAAAAAAAAATCTAGGCCATTAGTAATTTTTATTTTAGTGAAATATTCTCAATGTCCAAGAACAGTAGCCTGCTGAATTAATGGGATGGAGGAAGAACACAAAGAGAAGCAATTAAACATTTTTATTATACATTCAAAAATTTTAGTTTATTATAATAAACATTTGGCAGGGTGGGTAATGTTTGAAACTGAATGTTTCCAACCTCTGCTCAATTTAATTTTGACCAAAAATAATGGCCAATTTTTAATGTTATTGAATTTTGGGAGTTATAAAGAGTTGATCTGGTTTTTAACTTGAAAAACATTTTCCTCTTATGTGCAATAACATATTTTAAAGACTTCTGGATAAAAATGCTAATTTGGAAGAGACTACACATGTATCTTCTGTTGGTAGAACAATTGATATCATTTAAAAAAGCTCTGTTTTTCTACTTCATGTATTTTCTTCCCAAAACTTTAACTGTACAGGTAATTTGGTAGAAACAGAGGCCTATGAAATAATGGCCGCATGTTTAGCAAATACACAGGCTAAGAAGGCAGTGTTACACTATTCAAAATAGAATTAACCCAAGCGATATAAAACAAGTCTTTGGAGATCTTACTATGATATAAAACCTGGACACAATGATGACAATTAGGTTAAGCTACCAGAAAAAGAATAAGGGGAGGCCGGGCGCAGTGGCTGACGCCTATAATCCCAGCACTTTGGGAGGCCGAGGTGGGCGGATCACGAGGTCAGGAGTTCGAGACCAGCCTGGCCAATATGGTGAAACCCTGTCTCTACTAAAAAAAAATACAAAAATTAGCTGGGCATGGTGGCATGTGCCTGTAGTCCCAGCTACTCAGGAGGCTGAGACAGAAGCATCACTTGAACCCAGGAGGCGGAGGTTGCAGTGAGCAGAGATTGTGCCACTGCACTCCAGCCTGGGCAATAGAGCAGGACTCTGTCTCAAAAAAAAATGATAATAATAATAATTTTAAAAAAGAACAAGAGGAATTGAACACAGAAGAAAAATCTTAGAATATTGTTTGAATCCTACAATTAGCACTGACAACAATGAAGGCCTACTTCTACTATCCTCCATCTGTATTGCAGAATATTGTATCTTGTGCCAACATCACAGAACACTTAAAAGTGATTAAACTTTGGAGATACATAAGCCACCTGCTTATTCCTGGAGGCAACAATAAGATACATTGAAAATTAAAGAATATGTTCTGTTGGGAAGAGATAGAGATAGAGACAGAGAAAAAAAAGGAACCTGAGTTACCATCTAAGTCCTGCCTCTCCTCCTCTATTCTTGGGTTTTAAAGTATCAGCATAATCACTATGCATATTGAAAGTAGGCAGAAGTACGAGGTCATTTTCCAGATAAGGGTTTGTGGAGTTGGAAAATCTGCAATAATTACCAGATCAGATTACTCATCAGTTTAAACACTGATTAAAATTATTATTAACTTTAAATTGATTGCCTTAAATTGCAAGTGTTAGTTACTCTCCCCAACTCTCGAGTTTTATCATTTTCCTGCAGGGACTCAAATTCTGTTATGTAGGACACTAACATTTTTAAAGGATAACATTCTTAACTGCTTTTCTCCCTGACATATGCTTTTTGATTAATTTAGTTTAGAAGCTAAAATAAACTGCAAATAATGGTGTTTCTATTCTGATAGATTTTAGAGTTATTGTGTAATAATATAAGTGGATATTGTCAGTTTGGAGGAGTGTCCAATAATGTAAATATGCAGAAAGTTATGCCTGCCACCCCCCCAAAAAAGAAAAAGTGGATCTTTCGCAAGGGTTAATTCAATCCATCACTGACCAGTGACGAACATATTTCAGTCACTCCTCTCACCTCTCTATGCCCCTGACACATTTGTCACAAGCATATTCTGGAACATTAGCTATTTTCATTGTACTATACTTCATAAGGTCACTTGTGGTTTATACATTCTCAAGAAGCCTACATTAAATATTGTGTTTAATTGGCTCATTAACAGCTATCAACTATTAGATACTATGTAGATGACTTTGAAAGTCAACTTGGGTTCAATTTATTCATCAGGCAGTGATGATAATCCAGAGTGATTGGTTTGTATATGTATAAAAAGTGCAGAAAAGTTTGTTCAATTAACTCATGATTGTTCACATTAATGAATCATAGTTTCATAGAATTTAATGGATGGGCATTGTGTGGTAGGTCTTTCAATATGGAGGATAATGGAAAACTGTATTTGAGAGTTGGTTTGATACATATATATGTATATATGAACATGATGTTTTCTACTAATATGAAAATTAGCAATGCTGCAAACAAAAAGCACTGTTTAATCATGCTAATCTGGCCCCCACACTGAACGCTCTTTCTGGAGAGAGTTGAATGTTTGTCATGATCCCTAAGATTGATGCCATAGAACAGGCTAAAGCAGCGCTGATCTCACTTTGAAAGCTTCTGTATCACATTGAATGGAGAAATAATGTGTTGACTCTCAGCATCTCAGCAGGTTTATTATTTCTATTTTGAAGGTCACTTTTTTTTTCAGATTTTGGTGGACTAGATAGAATAAATTAAGGAACTGTTGAGAGCAGCCTTAAAACCCTAGACTTACAATTTGAAATACTGACATTAGCAATATAAACTTATTTTCAAGATTGGCCAAGTATAAACACAATAATTAAAATTGGTGCTACTATTTACTCTATAGGATATTCAGTTATCTAATTTGCTTCTCACATTACGTTGTGATATAAGAAGGACTACTAAAATCAACTCATTTTATAGATTTAAAGAAACTGGGCTTAAAAAAAAATCTAATGGCTTGTCCAGAATTATAAATAAGTCAAGGAAGTGGAAAAACTAGGACTGGAATTGATATTTTTTACTCCAAATGATATGCTTTCCATGGTATTCTAGTAAACTGTTGTGTTTTTTACTGATATAACTTTATAATTTGCTATTGTTTTTATTCTGTGCTTAAATTGGAAAATAAAGTCAGATGCATAGAATAAATTTATATAAATTGTGGTTAAGTCATAAACATTTATGTGACAGGAATTGTGCTCAAATGTTTCTATGAATTTTTCTATCTTGCCCTCAAAACACTCCTATTAAGAAAATACCATATTTTCCTCATTTTGAAAAAAAATAGACATAGGATGCATCTTTTTATTATTATTATTATTATACTTTAAGTTTTAGGGTACATGTGCACAATGTGCAGGTTTGTGACATATGTATCCATGTGCCATGTTGGCGCGCTGCACCCATTAACTTGTCATTCAGCATTAGGTATATCTCCCAGTGCTGTCCCTCCCCCCTCCCCCTACCCCACAACAGTCCCCGGAGTGTGATGTTCCCCTTCCTGTGTCCATGTGTTCTCATTGTTCAATTCCCACCTATGAGTGAGAACATGCGGTGTTTGGTTTTCTGTCCTTGCGATAGTTTACTGAGAATGATGGTTTCCAGTTTCATCCATGTCCCTACAAAGGACATGAACTCATCATTTTTTATGGCTGCATAGTATTCCACGGTGTATATTAATTTAAGATAAATTACATTTACCCAAGGTAAGAACTGTTAATGGCAGAAGCCATATTTTAATCATAAACTCCATATCTAGAGCTATTCAGCATTACACAATACTGTGTATACCATATATAGATATTCCCTTAATATTGGACGCTCCATATTTTATCATGAATTAAAAATAATTGTTAAATTATCTATTATCCTGTGTTTTTATGCTGGATTTTCTCAAAATATTTGAGTCATTTTAATACAAATAAGAAAATATACAGCTATATTTTCTTAGATTAATATTTTTTAAATTCCAAAACATATTTACCTAAATCTCTTTTTACAAAGATACTAAAAAGTGCTAATCTATTTTTTTCTGAGGACATTTAATCTGAACTCTCTTAATTTACTATACAATAAAGCCAATAGCATCTTTATATTCCAAAATAATTGCATGTTTAGCACAAAAACTTGAAAATGCCACACCCCCAAAAAAATCACCAGTAAATTTTTCATCAGTAACTATCTATTATTAAGGTTTAGGCATATATTTACAGGCTTTTTTCTAAGTATATATGTTATAAATTAAGGCATAGGGAGATCACAAAATTAATCCAACATCCAACAGTCAAACAAAGGTAGAATCCAGACAAACTGACCCCAGTTGTTCTCTACCATGAAATAGTTTGCAAATGTTTATGAAAAACACTCTTAGTTCATGGGTGACACACAACTAGACAGGTGGCCAGACTGGCCTGCAAGACAAAGTTTGCTAACTCCTGCTCTTAACTGCTACTCTATCCTGCCTCCAAAAACAAAACAGATACAAAATACAAAGAACATTGTTTTGATTCCTATTTCTTAAGATTCCTGATTTGACAAGCAATTAGGGATAAATAAGCCTGCTGCTCTTGAGAGAAGTTGGAAATATTATTTCAGATATAATAGACTTCACAAGGCCAAGAAAAATATATTTAATATAAAAAGCGACTTTAAGATGTGGGTAAAATGCATTTTGCTTTACTTTTCACTCCTCCCAGAAGTGGTCAAGTAATGATCATTGGGCAAACATTTATTGCCCTTTCAGCTTTCCTATTGTACTGTCATTGTATGTCAGTTAATTACTTGGTACAGAACATGCCCATAACAGAATAGTGTTGTTCAGGTTTAAGGAATCCCATGTAACTCATTTGAAAAGAAAACAAAATTATTGAGTCTCTTGCCAGTGACTTGATTTTAAACAAATTATGCTGGTCAGGCACATGGAATGTGTTCCAAATGATGATTGAGGAGGATCTGGCACCTCACTCACAGAGCTTGTGTTGATTCTAGGCCAAATATAGGCCATTACATTTAGTTTCTTGTTAGTTTGTTCTAATATCCAAGTGCTGAAGCTACCCAAGTGAAAAAGGAAATAAAAGAAAGAAAGAAAAAGTGACTTTGGAATATTAAGACAACTCTACTGAAAGAATTATCCACTGTGACAAGGTAACGGTTTGTTACTGAAAGGCAAATGACCTTCCAAACTCAATATATTTGTCAGGAAATAAAAAAAAACTTGAGACAAACACATTATGTTTATTTTGAAGTGTATTATTTCAGGTTGATAGTATAGTTCCTTTGATTCAAGTATGCTAAATAACCATGTATAAAAGAATAAATTTAGCTACAGATCTTGAAAACCATTGCCAAGTTTAGCAGGATAACAAAGGAGACTGACAAAGTTTAGTGAAGGAAGAAGACTTTGTTTTCAAAATGACAAACTTTTTGACTGGCCCAAGTAATGAACAAATTTGTAAAAGTCACTTAGAAATTGGTTATTTCAATACTCACTCAATAAAAATCTTTAATTTCTAAGTATATTTATAGAAACTCAATTTAAAAATCAAGCAATTAAAACCAAGACTTACTGTCTTAAGATTAAAAGGAACTAAGTATTCAATATTACCTATATAAGATGGATATAAGCAGTGTATTTAAAATAATCATCTAAATAAATAAGATTGTTTGAATCATATGCCAAATATAGAAAACAAGAAAACATAATTCTAGCTTTGTTTGACATCTTATACTATTTCTCTTTGTAGTGTGTTTTAACTATTTAAAATTTATTGTAATATATGTTCTGGTTTTAATCAAGCAAATGAATATTCTAATTACCCTTGAAATATATTGGGAATACAATGATGATTATGAGATTGGTATTAAGGGGACAAAGGAATAAATAGATGAAGAGATGAAAATAGGAAAAAGAAAATACTGAGTGCGGAAGAAAGAAAGAAGGAAAGAGATGAAAGAAAGAAAAAGAGGCTAGAAGGACATTAGGCTACAGTTGGATTCCTAGGATTTATTTTATATTGACTGTGTAACAGCTGCCCTTTCCTCACCTTTGCCTAAGTACTCGCCAATTCGCCAGTAGACTTGGCTTTCACGGTCAGTAGCTCCAGCTGATACACACTGATCTCAGGCTGGTTCTGGCTCTTTTTAGTTCGTCCATTCAAACAGAAGCACTTTTTGCATGACCAAAAGCAACTTAAAAAAATGCCCACTAACTAAGGACCTCTGATTTGTGACCTACGAAATGACATCAAATATGAACAACCTCAAACAGACTGACTTTCCTTGAAACTTTTTGTTGGTTTGTTTGAATTAGAAAACTGAAGGAACTAGGGCTAGAAAAAATAGACATTGCCATGAAATGTTCCCATAAGGTGGGATTGACAGCAGAGGCCCATGAAAAATCCAGAATATTGACAAAATATTGACAAAAATTCATGGAGGAACAGAAATCTGCAGAATCCGGGTGGTAGTAACAAATGGAAAAGCTGATACAGAAAATGGAAATGAAATACATTTACGTGCATACAAACTCTTAGGATAACTTTTCTCACCTCTAAGTTTCATGACTCTCTGGCCATGATGAATCTTATTCTTCATGAAAGTTACCTCCACACTTTATAGCTATCCTTAATAGAGGTGTCATTTATGTTGGTACATATATATGTATTTTAATAACTCAGTTCTTCTTGACTCTAGGTGCATATCTGAAGCATATGAAAGCTTTTAAAAAAGTACTAAGAGGTCCTGATTTAATGTATTAGGGGAAGGGCACTCATATTTTGCTTGAAACCACCTGAGGTGGTTCTAATGTGCAGCTGGGATTTTAAATCACTGGACTAGATGAGTTGGTTCTTAATTTCTTGAAATCAAAAGAGCCATACTAAAATTCATGTTATTAATAGTAAGGAAAAGTAAAATTAACCACTGCTGCACTATGATTTAGCAACTAAATTGCATGTTACTATTTGTGAACTAGTTATTCCTCTAATTAATGATCTTCTTGTGGCTAATGATAATCCAATTAAATAGTTTAGCTTGTTCCAGGTTTCAAAGCATTTTCACATGCATATCACAATTGCTTTCAATGATAAGTACCTATTATACTGTTAGCCTACTCTTTTCCAGTTTTTTTTAACATATGCGTATGTTTTATGGTAACTTATCACAATTATCTGAACTTTATCCCATATTTTATGGGATTCTCCCTCAAATTTAATTTACATTATATCTTTATTGAAAGCATAAATGTCTGGTAATCTTTCTGAACCATGGTATATCTTTTGAATCAGGGATCAGCAAATTTTGTATCACAGGTCAGTAGAGATTTTCTGTTAAAAGCCAGATGCCAAATATTTAAGGCTTTGTAGACCATACAGTACTCTGTCATTGTAGTGTGAAAGCAGCAATAACAACATGCAAAAGAATGGTTATGGCTATGTTACAATAAAACTTTATTTACCACAAGTGGTAGGCCTGATTTTGCACACAGGTTGAGTTTGCCAAATCCTTTATTATATGAACTATAGTTTGTCTGTATGAAAAAATCTTGGGCTATAATCATTATCTTTCAAAATTTTGCAGAAGTTTTACCTTGCCTTTAGATATTTAGGGTGTGAAGGGAAATTAGATAACAAGCAGAATTTTCCCACCAAACTGGAAACCATTTTTTGAGGACGGAAAAAAGATGCTTTGAATTTCTTTTTTCTCCACATCATTAAGATTCAATAACTTAGCCAAGAATATACCCAGGTACATATAATTTCTTTCTGATACACAATAATCTGAAACCTTCAATATTTATTCAGGGAATGAGTTTTACATCTTTTACTGTACTATTACTTTATGTGTGTTTTTATGACAGTCTTTTCATATATTTTAATACTTTTTTCAATCACTTTCATTTCTTTATCCTTTTTTATTTATTTTAAGCCTTGATTTAAATCATTTATTCTGTTTTCTGTTATGGCCAATCTGCTCCTAGTTGCCTACTTTGTATTTTAGATATATGTTGATCTTAGTCTTGTAGTTGCCCTTGATCTCACATTATGATTATTTCATTTGTACAAGTTCTTGATGTATAGAGGTGCTATACTTTTGAGTCTAGTGGAAAATACAAATTTAATTTTTAATAAAATCTTATTCTTGAAGCAAGTTTATTTCATAGAAGGGCATCTTCTCCAATGCATTTATTGGTTGTCTTCTCTCTAAACTGCCTTATTTTTTCATATATCACATAATTATTCTCATGTTAGCTTTTTAAATAAGAAGAGATGGATGTGTGCCCAGAAAGAGCAAGGCTGATTTCTGCTAGAGGTTGGGCACGTTCTTTTGTGAGAATCAAAGACCCAGTCACAGAGAAGAGGATGTTTCTGTGGTGTCTTTTTATTTTGCTTTGTCAGGTATCCAGCAGCCCAAGGAGGTGGATGGAGAAAGCCGCACAGCAGGCTGTCATGGCAGAGGGAAGCACTGCTGTGCTGGACAGCTCCTTTTCTGTGTGGGTTGTGGTAACTCTTAAGTAGCTGAGTCAGTATCCTCCTCTGCTGGCACTGTTACCTCCTTGGGAGCCAGCTATCACAGGGTTCCCCTGCTCTTGGCTCAGCCTTACCAGCTATCACACGGGTCCCCCTGCTCTTGGCTCAGCCTTGCCGTTGGAGCAGGAATAAATGCAGCTGCTGAATCTCTGCCCTGAGAGAAGCAAGTGATCTGGTTGCTAATAAGTTGTTTGGGGAAAAGGTTGCAAATGCGTAAGTCAAAAACAAATTTGTTGAAATGATAAATTGGTCAAAAATGAATATTTCCAGCCACTGATTTTGCAATTTTTCCGGTCACTGATGCCTGCTTTACTTTTAAAAACAGCAATTACTCAAACTAAAGAAATAGCAGCCTGATTGTTTCTACTTTTAAAAACAGAGGTCAGCCTGTGGTACCATTCCTACTTTTATAAACCATGATTCTTGAAACTAAGCAGGTAGCTCTTACTAATTGTAAATGGGAGTCATTAAGCCAAAGGCCATAATAATGTCTGTACTTATTGGGAGTGTCAAATTAATGAGAAATAATCTAGTTTGGGAATTTTTCTCTGGCTTGTACCTATCCTAGCTATTTAGCTGTGTTTACTCCATTTACCCTGCACAGTATTTCCGTTACTTATTTAATTAAATAGCTTTGATAAAGTCTCTCACAAAATGCCAAGTGAAGCAAATAAGTGCATACTTTTTTATTGTGGAGAAGAATTTGTCTAGCATCTTCCCTCTTGTTATTTGGAAACAAGAGTGGCTGCTGCTGGAAAAAAGTTTTAAAGTTAGCAATTGGACATATTTACATTTTATTCATTTGTAGTTTTGAACAATGTACAATGTAATTTTCAACCAATTTGTTTTTGAAGAGTTTGCTGGAAACCATTACTTGTGGCTCCTAAACATTTGCATATTTGGCTAGAAGCTTGCACAGTCTCTACAGGCATCCTCTCCCAAGGCACCATCTCTCTGGCTTGCCCCGTTATTGACTCCTCGGAACAGCTCCTTGAGATTGCTGCTATGGTTTCCCCATGTCTCAGACGAAAAATCTGAAAGAATGTCTCAGAACTAGAGACTATTCAAAGCCAGATTTCATTTTAGGCATGCTGACTTGAGTCAGGACTCTAAAACTTATCATACAATACTTTTCACTGAAAGTTTTTTTTTTTAGGTCACTAAGTACATTTCTAACTCAAAATCACATAGGTTTGAATTATCTACCACTCACATCAACACAGGTTCTTTGAAGATTCTCTAGGCAGTTCATTTGATTTCCTTTAGCCATTGTCTTAGTAAGATACCTGTATTTCACAAACACATTAAATGGGAAGATATTTTATATAAATCTCTTTTAGCTCAAAATTTCAATTTAATTTTCCCTTACTTTTTTTTCAGTTTCATATTGTGACCTAATTGTGTACCCAATGTTCCTTTTATGTTTGGCAAAGAGACTCATTAATTCTATTACCTCTAGCAGATAAAAGGGGACTTTTGAAATGGCTAGCAACTACAGATCAATACCCTAACTCAATAGAGATAATTATTGAAATCACTAGGAGACTAGCAAGCTGTCAGCTGTAAGCAATCATTTTAGGCCTGGAATAAATCTTCAGAAAACACAAAGCAAACTTTTATGTAGTCTTTTAAAATTGAGAGTCCTAGGCCTACAATTGTCTTTCTATTATCCATTTCCACAGATCTGTTATTATTAGTTCCTGATAATATATATTGATTTTTAAATACTTTGTTCTACTATGCTTCATATTGAACCTTAATTCCTCCACTTTTTTTCCTATCCACCATCCCTGCGTTGTTGTCTTATTAAACTATTAAATTTTGTTTACTTAGTATTTAAAAGTATGAATATCTTACTTGGATTTAAGTATTTGCAGTGATCAGTCATGGAGATGTAAGAGAAAGTTGTCATATCTACAAATGAAAGTAAAATTTCCTGTAACAGCATTTCTCCTGTATCTGAATTCTGCCTTAGTGATACATTTGCATTTTGTCTATTAGTTATGGTTTCTTTAAACCAGTGAGGTTGTAGTTATCACCAAGGACTCACTTCTTTATCGCTCTCAAATTTCACACAGCTGCTTTCCATTTTACCTAAACTATGTTAGTAAAATATCCCTTTCTTTTCATTTGATAGTGTTTTTTTTTTTAACCTTTTTCCTAGGATTCCTAGCTCCTTTTCAAGAATTATTGAATGGGCCTAACACCTTATTATATTCGTGAATTCAAATGGAAAGCTATTCCATTGTATATGCCCTGAAGAAAATCAGTGAGGCTGAGTTTTACATCAAACACATTTTTCACTTTTTTTTTTTTAAATTCTGTGTCAGCGTCTTTTGTATTGTAAGAAAATAATTAAAATGAAAATTAATAGAAACTTTCACGAGGATACTTGCACACACACACACACCCCTACACACACACAGTCACACACACACACACACACGTTCTTGTAATAGAGAAGAAAAGCAATGCTTATAAAATGTTATCATAAAACCTGTCATATATAGATTCTAACCTATTAGTATAAAATATGGTATGGTATGACTTCTTCCTTCAGATCAGTAAAAAAATACCAGGTGAAAGATGGGAGGAGACTTTAACTTATTAGATGACTAACATGGCCCTTAATGGTCACTTTTACATATTTGATTATCTCTTTTATGAAAAGGGAGATGTAGGCTGGGCATGGTGGCTCACACCTGTAATCCCAGCACTTTGGGAGGCCAAGGCGGGTGGATCGCCTGAAGTCAGGAGATCGAGACCAGCCTGGTCAAAATGAGAAACCCATCTCTACTAAAAATACAAAAAGCTAGCCAGGCGTGGTGGCAGATGCCTGTAATCCCAGCTACCCGGGAGGTTAAGGCAGGAGAATTGCTTGAATCTGGGAGCCGGAGGTTGCAGTGAGCTGAGATCATGCCACTGCACTGTACTCCAGCCTGAACAACAAGAGCAAAGAGCAAAACTCTGTCTCAAAAAAAAAAAAAAAAAAAAAAAAAGGAAATGTAACTGTATTTATTTTTGCATTCCTTTTCCCAGGAATCCTTTTGTGTTCCTTTGTTTTTTCCTTCACTGATCCTTTTCGTGGTCAAAGGTCAAAATGTCTTCAGACACAATCTACGTCTCATTTATAAATAAAATAAAATTTTAAAGGTACGTATAATATAAATTACTGCTGGATCTCAAGGATAAAATGGAAATGAAAGCATTTAAGACCCAAGAAACAATTACATGTCTAAAGATAGTAGCATAGTAGAATGAAATGGATGGTTGATTTACATAGATGCTTCCACTACCATGAAAATCATCCACTGTTTTCAGTTTCCTATTTGACAAGGTGAAATAGAATGAAAAAAAGTCTTTATTCAGGTGCTCAAATTGCAAATTTGATCATTAATTTTGTCTTTATGTAAGTAGTTAATGCTAACAGATGACAGCCCTACACAAAACCTGGTTTTACAGATGTCTAGGGACTTTTAAAAGTTTGCTGTACTATCTATCCCAGAGAAAAAGAACAGAAAATAATTTCAGACCATGACATTACATGTATTAATTTTAGGAGCACACTCACACACATGGCTAGTGATTCACTTGTGGAATTCATTTATTTTGTCTTCAGTCACTCAGTCTTAGGCATTAAGATGATGGATTTTTTCTTGATTCTAAAAGCTTTCTTTTGAAGGTCAAACTTCTGTGGACCAGAGAAGAACACTTAATTCATTTGACACTGAGAACTTCTTTAGGAAGTGCATAGTGCAAATGGTAACAATTCTTTCACTCTTACTTGGCATCTCCCTAAACAGATCCTGCTTTTATGATGATCTTTTATCCCACTCTCCTAACAGTAATTCTTTAGTTTCTCATGGTAAATATCTCTAGTGCAGGGTTTCTGAAACTTGCACTACCAACATTTTGAACTAGATAATTCTTTGTTGTGTGAGGCTGTTTTCTGTGCACCATAGGATGTTTAGCAGCACCCCTGATCTTTGCCCACTAGATGACGATAGCAGCCCCTCCATATCCTAACTATCAAAAATGTCTGCAGACATTACCAAATATCCCATGGAGAGCAAAACTGCCCAGAATGAAGAATCATTGCTCTAAGGCTTAGTGTTATCTATTTTTTTTAAACGTTTTAAGTATCTGGTTTACCTAGATACACAAAAGTTAATTACCCTTTTTTTAAATCATCTGAGAATATAAGACATTGTCATGATTACTTAGAGAGTATGTGACTGAATTATCAAAATATTTGTAATAAGAGTACTGATGAATAATATTTGAGAAGTTCTCACTCTGGCTGATAATTGCAAGAAGTTAAAGTGTATTTACTTATATAATACTCAATCCTATGAAATAAATAAAATTACTTTTCCATTTTACAGAAGTAGAAAGAGTGGTTTGGAGAGGTTAAGTAATGCCAAGATCACACAGCTAGCAAAAAGAAGCAGGTAAAATATGTATTTTGCAATATTCAAGATACATGTTTAGATCAGAAACCTAGTTTGTTTCTAAGAGTTCCAAGCAGTTACTGGCAATAACTTCTGTAAAATGCTTGAATGCACAGACCGTTGCAGGTTCAGATTCTTGGTCTTCATAACGCTATCCTATCTTTATTGTCCTCATTCCTTATAGAAGTATTCTGACACCTGGATCTTTAAAGTTAGATTCCATAGACGCAAGCTTCAAGTCCAGATGGTAAACTGATATGCTATTTATAGGGTAATACAGTTGAGGGGATTGGGCAAAATTAAAACAAACAAGACCCCATACAATTATAAACAGCATCTGGCATTAGGCCTTAAGTAGAGAATTGGCAATGTTGGGGCCAGTGGCCCATCCAAAAGTGGTAGCAGCCTATTACCTCCAGCTCATGGTTGCCGTGCAGGAATATGAGGTTAAGGATCCCAGATCTGCTGATTTCACAAGAAATGCCAGAATCCCAGATTTTTACATAAAATTCCTTATTGTATTGCTTAGAATGAATTAAAATCAAAGCAAAAAAAAAAAAAAAAAAGAGTTGGTTCTAACAAAACATATCTACAGACTAGAAGCCTATTGGGTACTCTTTTTGACCTCTGCTCCAAAGGATAAGTGTTCATAAGTTAGAATATATTATGGAGATCATTCTTTATTGCAGAAAAAGGAATATTGCCTTTCTAGCTATTGAATTTCTCAACTTTGGTCATTTCACTGCTTTTTAAATCATCTCTAAAAGAAGCAGAATTTTACCAAGCAAAATATATACAGAGAGAGGAAACACTAAAGAACATTGGTCTGGGCAAAGATTTCATGAACAAGATATCAAAAAGCACAGGCAACAAAAACAAAAATAGACAAGTGGGATTATATCAAACTGAACAGCTTCTGCACAGCAAAGAAAACAATAAACAGAGTAAAGTGACAACTTGCAGAATGAGAGAAAGTGTTTGCGTACTATTCATCCTACAAGGGGTGAACATTAATAATAAGTAAGAAACTCAAGCAACTCAACAACAAAAAAATTAAATAATTTAATTTAAAATGGGCAAATAAGATGAGAGGACATTTCCTAATAGAAGACATACAAACGGCCAACAGGTATCTCAAAAACACTCAATATCAATAATCATCAGAGAATACCAATCAAAATCAGAATGAGATACCATCTCACTCTAGCTAGAATGGCTACTATTAAAAAGACAAAAAATAACAAATGCTAGCAAGGCTCAGAAGAACACTTACACACTGTTGGTGGGAATGTAAATTGGCACAGCCATTATAGAAAGAGTATGGAGGTTCCTCAAACAATTACAAATGATCCAACAATCTCACCACTGGATATATATCAAAAAGTAAAGAAAAAGCAAAAGAAATCAATATGTCAAATAGATATATGCATTCCCATGTTTATTGTAGCATTATTCACAATAGCAGAGATAAGGAATGAACCTAAGTTGCCTATCAATAGGTGAATGGATAAAGAAAATGTGGTATATATACATATATGTGTATATATACATATGGAATGACATATCATTTAGTCAAAAAAAAAAAACTGTCATTCACAGCAACACGGATGAGCTCAGATATATTAAATGAAATAAGCCAGGCACAGAAAGATGAATATTGTATTTTCTCACTAGTACGTGGAAACTAAAAAGCTGTTTTTCTAGTAATAGAGAGTAGAGTGCTGGTTATTAAAGGGTGGATAGGAGAGTGGGGAGATGGGGATAGCCAGAGGTTGGTTAAAGGATACTAAATTACAGCTGTATTGGAAGGACAAGTTCTAGTGTTCCATAGCACTATAGGATGTTTAGGATAAACAGTTTATTGTACATTTTCAAATAGCTAGAAGAATAGACTTTGAATATTCTCAACACAAAGAAAACATAAATGTTTGAGATGATAGATATGCTATTACCCTGAATTGATAATTACATATGGTATGCATGTATCAAAATATCACACTATGCCCATAAAAAACATATAATTATCATGTATGTATTAAAAATAATAAGAAGAAAAACTCAAGCTGGAGAATAAAGGTTTCAAAAGTAAATGTATACAAAATAGGGATTTTTAAAAATTCAAGTCAATAGAATTTTTATTTAGAACTCTTTTCCAGCATGGTTTTAATCATATGCATACGGAAATTCTCCAGTTGAATTTTCAAGATTAAGAAAGTTATATTAAGAAGCTGTAACATAAATTGACTTTGATCTATGATGGCAGTTCGTGTACTTTTTAATGCCAAATAATTCATGCTAAAACTTCATTATAACACCTAAATGCATGTATGGATCCACTTCCCTTGACTCATTTAGCATAAAAACAATTTTTCACGCCAATACTTCAGCTGACCATTCTGAATGTACCATTACACACACATGCACACACATTCATACATACATATATATGTTATTATAAAATCATGATTATTTTGTGTATAAGCAGAAGCACATGCTGCTTCATTTTTTCCCAAACATAATATCTTCCATTGTCTGCATTTGACTTTATTTTCATGACATAGCAAAATAAAAATGCAGAGAAATATAAGATGAGAAAATCGAGAGATATGTTTTGTATCAAAATGTCTTTGCATCTGGATATAAAAATAATCACCTTATTTAACAAAAACACAAATGAGCATTATTTGAAAAAGTTAACTCTTCACTGCTATTGCTCTGGAAATAAGAATTAGCTTGTATTTTTGTTTGTTTGTTTCTGTGGCTATATAGAAATAACTTGAAAGCTATCTAATCATTCTTTGTTTCTCAATTAGTGATAGCTTGCCTTCCAGGGAACATTTGGCAAAGTCTGGAGCCATTTTTGAACTGTCATGACTGGGGGTGGGAGTGCTGCTGGCATCTTGTAGGCAGAGGAAAGGGATGCTGCTAAACATCCTACAATGCACAAGACAGCCTGGACCTCAACCCCAAACATGACAAAGAATAAGTATGCCCAAAATGTCAATAATGCTGAAGTTCATAAACCCTAATAGTTTATTTTCCAAGTACGATTGGTTTACTTTGTGTTATGAGTTGAAATTTGTCCCTCTAAAATTCAGATGATAAAATCCTAATCCCCAGTCCCTCAGAATGTGAATTGATTTGGAAATAGAGTCATTGCCGATGTAATATGTTAAGATAAAGTGAAGTGACACTGGACTGGGTAGACCATTAATCCAATATGACTGGTGTCTTTATAAAATGGGAAGATTAGGAACAGAAACACACACATAGGGAGAACATCATGTGAAGATGAAGGCAAAGATTGGGGTGATGTTTCTATAACCCGATGAATGCCAAAGATTGCTAGCTAGCAAACCACCGGAAGTGCAGGGAGAGGCATAGAACAGCTTCTTCCTCACAGCTCTCAGAAGGAAACAACACTCCAGAAACCTAGATCTTGGAGTTTTAGCCTTCACAAGTCTAGAACAATAAATATCTGTTATTTAAGCCACTCAGCCCGCAGCCCTGGCAAACTAATATATTGCACTTTTAACTCCTCTGCCAGCACTTACCTTCCTTAAGGATTCTGCTGAGGAACAGCTATGAAAAAAAGAGAAATAATAACAATATCCACAACAATAAGCTGTGCCTGAAATGACTGAGTAAGGCTCAGTTCATTTAGTAATGCAATCACCTAATTTAAATCAATGTTATGTTTGAAACCAAAGCAAAAACAAACGCTTTGCTAAAGATGTCTCAGGATGTAGTAGGGGTGCCCAGAACAATAATTTCTGGTAAAGATTTCTCCCAAACTGAAATGTAACATGTTTCTGAACCAGTAAATGCATTATAACTACCAAATTATAGCAGAATGTATCTTTATTCTTGGACATTTGCTCCCAGAGAGAAGCAGGATATCCTCATGCAGAACAGGTTAGCAATCAAAATAGTTGCATTTCTAAGTATCAGGCTTCTGCTTCCCTTTCTCTTATCCAGCCAAAGTCACTTCATTTGCTTTGACGATAAATGCATTGTGAATACTTCAAACTCTTCAAAGTCATTCTTTTTCTGGATGACAAAAATTGTGTGTGTGTGTGTATGTATGTCTGTGTGTGTAAGTGTTAGAGATGGGCATAGATATATATGCATGTGTGACTATACTATGGGACAGACCTCCTTCTGCCTTTTTCTCTATGCTTTTTAAAATTTTGAATTTTATTTTTCTACTATTTCTCATAGGGTGAATGAGGCAATTGCTTCCTCTGAGTAAAATGAATTTCTGCACTGCAACATTGAGGGTGCATGTGTCAGACACATAAATGTTTCCTTGCTGAATGGTATATACTCTAGTCATTCTGCCAAAGGCTCCTCCAGGGACATCATCATTGAGACTGTCTGCCAAGATTCTGTAGCAATTGGCTATCAGGTTATTTTCAAATGTACAATTCAGTGGAGTGATAGAGCATAGTGGCTGACACTAAACTTCCAGTTCCCAAAGATGTGTAACTATTTTTCTAGAAAAAAAGTCTGCCTATTGCACATTTTGCACTTTGGTTGGCTGTGTGTTAAAAATTGTCCCCAGAGATGGAGTTCACAGACTAGTGTGAATGAGTGAAATCTGCCTGGAAGGAAACAGCCTGCACTTTAAAATTAAGTACCCATTCTTTTAGGCATCTAGAGCTGGCTCTATTGCAGCGTAAAACACATAGGATCACCTATGAAGTGTTTTTGCATAAATAGTTGAACTGCAATCGAAACAAGATGTGAGTTTTAGCTCCCAGTACAGGTAATACAAGAGAAGAACCACTTAAATGATACTAAAAAGAATCAAACGTACAAATCCAGAATGTGGAATGTTCTTTAAGACAATGAATTTGGTTTATCTAGCAAGTTAATATAATTAAAAGAAAAAGGAAGGAAATTGTTCTATATTAAATGTACTTCTTAAGAGATATAACAATCAAATGTAATGTATGGATTGGATCTTTGTTCAAACCAAGTGTAAAAAACTATTTCTCTCAGGAAACTATCAGAAAAAATTGATTATGGGCTGGGTATCAGATGATAGCAACAAAAAAATGCCGTGTTTGCCCATTTTCACGCTGCTGATAAACACTTACCCAAGATTGGGCAATTTACAAAAGAAAGAAATTTAGTTGGACTTACAGTTCCATGTGGCTGGAGGAGCCTCACAATCATGATGGAAGGCAAGGAGGAGCAAGGCACATCTTACATGGATGGCAGCAAACAAAGAGAGAGCTTGTGCAGGAAAACTCCTCCTTATAATAACCATCAGATCTTGTGAGACTTACTCACTATTACGAGAACAGCACAGGTAACACCTGCCCTCACGATTCAATTACCTCCCACTGGGTCCCTCCCACAACACATGAGAATTCAAGATGAGATTTGGGTGGGGACACAGCCAAAACGAATTAAAGCCAATTTTATTTTAGGCATAAAATATCTCCAGATTTGTTTTAAAAGGTGAATAATGATGGAATTTGTAGGGCAAATGACATGATACCTGGAATCAGTTTCATAATACTTCAGCTGATAAATAGAATAAAAATAAATAATAGATAAAAGGAATGAGGAAAAGTCTTGACAACTGTTGAAACTGAGTGATAGGCACATGGGAATTTGTTGTGAGATTTTTCTCTACTTTTTTTGTGAGATTTGAAAAGTTTTGTAACAAACGTTTAAAAAGTAAGAATGCTGACTTTAGATTCACACATTTCTGTGTTCAATCCCTACCTCTCCACGTAGAGTTACTAGATTTGTGCTGGGTAAACATTTCTCACTTCATTTGTATATTCTGTTAAGAATACCATATTACCTCTTTATGTAAAGAAAATTTATTTTCACATATTTAAAAGGCAGGTACTTCACAGAGTAAGTAATTGGTAACCAATCATTATCATAACTACAGTATTCTCACTACCCAGATATATGTCTCATTTGTGCCACATACACACACACATATACACACACACACACTTATCTACATACACATATGTATGTATATGTATACATTTGTCTGTGTATGTTTATATAGGTCTCATTTGTGCCACTTACATACATATATATTCACACACACATTCACATATATTTATACACCTGTATCTATACATATGTATATGTAGATAATTATATATGTCTGTCTATATGTAGGTGGCACAAATGAGACATATAAATAAATGCATTTTATATATATATTTTAATATGTATGTATATGTGTATGTGTGTTTGTATATGTTTGTGTGTATATATATCAGCATATATGTGTGTGTATATATATATATAGCCAAAAAAATCAAATAAACTAGTTTTCACTCCCACTAAATCCTCCCTTTTGTGCACACACACACACACACACACACACAGACACACACACCCTTGACTAATATCTGCATGTTTAGAAAAATACATTATTATAAGAAACATTTTGAATGTCAACTTTCAGAGCTATATGGATTTCCTCTTTTAGTATATCTCTCTTTTCAGAGAGAATAGGATAGAAGTTAGCATTTTTGAGCTTCCGTAGAAGGTAACGTTTGGACTGTTTGATGTAATTGGCAGAGTGTTGAAGAAATATTCCAAGCACCATATTTTACAGATAATCTTTAGTTGACCTATTTTAAGTAGTGTATGTTTAATTTTATTAAAATAATATTACCTTTAAAATTGTATATACTTTATATTCTAAAGTGTTCAGCATACTCAGGTATGAAGGACAGTATGTCCTCTGCAATGTATTCTTGTATTGGGAGGACTATGTAACATATTCTAATACCGAGAGCAGTCATTTAAATAATTCCAGGTCCTTCCTCAGAATATCTAAGGCATTATAACTTTTATCTTTATTTATTTTTATTTGGGAGAAAATGAGGAAGAAAACAAACAGAAATGAAGGAGGAAATGAGGAAATCCTCCCTATGGCAGCATTGCACACCCTGGAATAAGTAAACCAGCATTTCATTACTTGGGATGTATGCTATTCTAGTATGTGGGTCAAAAAAAAATGTTTTTACCTGTTTGTGGGCTGCAAAAATGACCATTTTGCTATTTTAATTGTAAGACATTATAATTGATTTTTTTTACCTGACATATAAAGCTTTATATTCATTAGTTATTATTCCAGTAGAAATCCTTCATTGCTTTAAGATGAAGGATATTTGCAAGAGGAATTCTGCCAGATTATAGGATCATTAGACTAGTCCTGATTCATCATCCTTCATAAAGTTTGGCTATAATCTGCACATTTATGTGATAATTTTCTAGTATGATTTAATGTTCGATATTATACCTTTCGAATAAGACAGCACTTGCTTAACTCTTTCTCTCTCCTCTCTCTTGCAATGTCATTGTTAATTATAACTTAAATTCAATTTCATTAGACTACATAAATTGAACACAATGACATTCGTTTAGGCATGTTTAGGCATGTTTGTGCAAGCATTACAGGAAGTCCCTTCAGGGAACCAGAAATTTCTCAGAAGTGCTCTTTGTTGCGATATTTTATGTTGTGTTATAGTTGGAGAACAATACTGTTGCAAAGACAGTGCCCAAATCCTCTTTTTCTATTCTCCTATGGACAACACTTCTGAACTGTAGTGGAGAAAATTTAAGCACGCTGAAGAAAGTCAGTTGTTAGTTGGAACATTAACTCCAAACTTGAATGGATGGACTAGAGGCAACTTCTGACCTGCAATCAAAATAGATAAAGTAGCCTGTTTTCCCCACAGAACCACATCCACTTATACATCAGTAACAATGAAAGATACGTACAAAAGACAAAACAGGAAAGAATGAGAAAATCAGTAGATTAAGGCTTACTTCCTAAGTCCAAGGGCTGGGTAGGCCTAACGAAACCATGGAGAAGGTTTCCTAGGCCTGAGTAAATCTCACGAGTCCCAGCGTATATTGAGAAACAGAGACAGAGCCTAAGAAACCCCCACCATCTGCCCACCCCCATCTCTTCACCCTGATAACTCTAGACTTAGCTTTAATCCTTTTGCGTGGCACAGAAAAAGCCTTATCCTTGACCACTATGGCCCATTCCAGAGATTTTGTCGAAGAAGAGTGGGAGAGGTCAGAAAGTTGGTTGGGGAGGTTAAAAGGAGCCTTAGGTCCTTGTAGTTACAAGTGCTTTTATTACACCATCACAGTTCTAGCATTGGAAATGCTCTTGATGAATATAGGTTTAGAAACACTTCATTAGTAACGTTAAATTATACAATGTTCACATAAATAATTTACTTATCATCATAAGAATGGCATGAAATTAATTTTACTTTATATAAAGATTTTCTTTACAGTAAAAACGAACTTATATTTTATACCTGTACAAAAATAGACCCCATATTTTATTTTAGACTGTGTTATACACAAATTACAATCTTGTTATAATTCCAGTTTGGTTGAGTACCTATAATATTCAATACTAAGTAGATACTATGTTTCATACATCAAAGTAAATTTTATAATAGAGATAATCTCATTAATAACTTTTTAAAAAATAACTTTATTTACATTATTTGTACAGATGTACAGAAAAGTGTAACATTGAACACAGAACTTCCATAAATCCTTCACTGTAGTTTTCCAGTGTTAATATTTTATCATACTGCTGTGTTGATTTCTTTCTATTTTTTCTTAACTATTTGAGAGTAGCTTGTAAAAATAATGTCCACTTACCCCTAAATATGTCAGTATATATTTCTTAAAAAACAAGGACATTCTTATATATATTCATAGTGTAATTCTCAAAAATTGAGAAATTAAGAGTGATATAATACTATTATCTAAAACTATAGGCCTTATTCAGAATTTGTCAGTCATTCAAGTAATACTCTTCCTCACATATTAAAAAATGTTAAAAATATTGAATTACACATTGCATTTGGTTGTTATGTTTATTTGTTCCTTCTTGTTTTTTAAATTTGGAACATCTCCTTAGTCTCAATATGAGTATAAAGAAGGTGGATTCAGATGATTGTCTCGTTACTCCATTCAGTGTCTTTTGTGTTTCCATACAAATTATAGAATTGTTTCAATATCCAGAATATATTAGATCAGTGCAAAAGTCATTGGGGTTTTGCCATTACTTTCAAAAGCAAAAACCGCAATGATTTGTGCACCTACCTAATATTAAAAACTCAAACAATTCACTAGCAAAAAGAAAACTGATTTAAAAATGGATAAAAGATGTAAATAGATACTTCTCAAAAAAAGACATAGAAATGGCCAACAGGTGTATGAAAAAGTGATCAACATCACTAATCATCAGAGAAATGTAAATCAAATGAGATAGCATCTCACTCTAGCTAGAATGGCTAAAAAAATAAAAAAAAATAACAAATGTTCATGAGGATGTGGAGAAGGGCAAATTCTTATACATTGTTGGTGGGAATGCAAATTAGTACAGCCACTATGGAAAACAATATAGAGGTTCCTTAAAATTTCAAAGCTACCCTATGATCTGGCAGTCTCACTAGTAGGTATATGTCCAAAGGAAAGGAAATCAAGATGTTGAAGAGATACCTGTACTCCCATGTCTATTGCAACACTATTCACTTATGAAATCAACCTAAGTGTCTATCAATCAACGAATGAATGGATTTTACAAGTGTGGTATATATATACAATAAAATACTATTTGGCCATAAGAAAGAATGAAATCCTGTCATTTACAACAACATGGATGAATCCAAAGAATATTATATTAATGAAGCAAGGCAAGCACAGAATGACAAATAGTGCTTGATCTCACTCATAGGTGGAATCTAAAGTTGATCTAACAGAAGTAGAAAGTAGGAGATTGGTTACTAGAAGCTGGAAAGTATAAGGAGGAAGGGTGTGGGGAGGGGTTGGTTGATGAGTACAAAGATACAGTTAGATAGGAGAAAGAAGTTCTGGTGTTCTCTGCACCATAGGATGACTATAATCATAATAATGTATATTTCAAAATAGCTGCAATAGAGAATTTTAAATGTCCTCATGAAGAAATGACAAATGTTTGAGGTTATATACTATTTATCCTAATTTGATAATTACACAATGTATACATACATTAAAACAATACACTTTACCCCATCAATATGTGTAATGTGTATCAATGAAAAATAAAATAAAATAAAATAAAATGGAAAAAAATGGACTAACAGTTTATCTCCTCCAGAGCTATAAACATTAGTGGACTGGTTAGTTTCCAAATCTCTTTTCATTTGCTCCCCTAAACCCATTATCAGCCCAATATATATGCCACTTTTTCTGCCTTGTATATTGGAAAATGTATATGGCTCTGTGTTTGAGTAAATAAGCCTTTGCAACTGCCATATGCAAAGGCTCCACAGTATTTTGCTCTACTGAGAAGCCTACTGTTCGCTAGCACTTCTCAGTAGGGCTATCAAAACACAAGCTTGATGATCTCGTTTCTCTCTCTCTCTTTACTAAATTTACTGAGACTTCGTTGAAATTTATCAATTTGACAATCTCTTTCAGCTTCATGTGATATGACCTTATTCAAGCTTCATTTTGTTTCAGTAGACTAAACAAGAGCTGTTTAATTTTAGTTATTACATGTGCACCATTTGTCAAAATCTCTGCAAGCATTTAGCAAATGATGAGCTGTAATTTGCATACATCATGATTTTATATATATATATGTTATAGAACATAAGGAGGTTCAATATATGTGTCTTGTTAAGGGAAGAACAATTATATTTTAATTAGTATTTAAATGAAAAAACATGGAAAATCTCTATAGTTTTATATGGATTCATGGATTTGGACTACAATGAAATCCATGGTAGCATTAATCAGATGACAGTTTTTATTATACTTTGCTGCCTACCCACCTGTCTTATAATGCTACAACATACATCAGGATAATTTGATTTAGCCAATATGTAACAAATACATCCTCATACTTTTGATTATAAAGACAGTTTATTGTAATTTTAAATAATTAACAGCTAAGAAAATAATTATTTTAAAAATATTTTATTAATATTAACTAATGAGAAAATTACTAAGTTGAGCTTTGTTCCTTTTGCAATATTATTCTGTTAAAATAGTTTAAAGATAATCTCCATTGTGAGTGCAATGTTGTCCTAATTATTTTGTTAATCATTTTTGGTTTTATATAAAGACAAAGACAAAAATTTAAAGAATCAAATAATATTTCTTGAAAATGACTAACATGAAAAAATGTTACATTAGAATCCTAACATTATAATGTAAGGATCTAATCTGTGTATACAAATAAACACAAGATGGTATTACGCTATTAATATTTGATATGGTATAAAAATTATACTTTTTTCATCATTGTAAAATAAGATAATTTCCTAACAAATGGAAGATAGATTGGGGAGGTGTTTGCTTTACATAAATCCAAACATCATTTAACTTTAAAATTGCTTCTTACTGCTAGTCCTAAATGTGTCCTCTAAAATTGAACAAAATATTCATGATGACAGATTAGTAAGAGATACCTATATCATTGACTCTGAGGGAACTGACACTAACTTTTTTAAACAGAGCTTGATTAAAACAAATATACCTGTATCTCTGTTCATATTATCATCTGATTTGCCTTCATTGAAAAAAAAAAGACTTACAATTTTAAAAACATTTGAAAGACGTTTTGGACTCATTTCACCATATGTCCCCGACTCAGACTTACAGCTTGTATCTAAGAGAAAATTGAGCTGCCCCTACTTTTTTATCCTTAGAAGCTATTCTGTGATCCCCTTTTTATAAGATGACAGATCTGTTAAAACGTAGGTATGTAATATCTTATTTCTTCTTATCATTTTATAAATTAATTACTTCCCTTGATCAATTTATTTTTTAAATTAATTCCACTCTTTTATATTGTAAATATGGTTAGCCTTGTTCCATTTTCTTATGAACTGAAGGGGGTTTTAGAGGTCTGTTGACTTTTACTGGACCTTTAATATTGCAATTTCTGTCTGGCTTATTTTATATATTTTTAAAAACCCACTATATAATAAGAGCAATGCCACAAGTGTAATTTGGTCTCTAAACTCATACATTTTTTGTCTGAGAGTCAAGTGTGCAAAGAAATAAAATGCAACTTTAGATGGTTAGATCTATGAGCAGTAGTGTAAGAAAGAAGAAACTCTCCAACTGATTCCCCTATCAATATTGTATTGCAGGATAACTTGAGTAAGCACAAAACCTCTTAATTGAACTTCTAGGATAATTTCTTGAAATCTGGCTTTGCAAAATGGCAGAAGGAGACTAAAACTAGGGGACAAGAAGTTGTTACGCTAGCTGTTTAGTTCTATCCATATATAGTTTAAATCTTATAATGTCATACAGGTGCTAGGGAGACTAATAGAATAAATTCACCTGAAGGGGATGCAGGATTTTGTATCTAGTCAGTATTGGTCATGTGACATAAACAATGCTAAAATATTACTTTATAGACTCTGAACAGTACTTTATAATTTTTCTAAAATAAATTTAGTCATTAAAAGGTAATGCTAACTTATGAAAAACAAAACAAATCGAAACAAAGCAGATTCTATTTTAGGACTGCAGTTAGCTTAACATGCCTAAGGTCAAGTGAATTCTAATAGCAAAGCTGTGCCTGACTGTGCACGGCAAATAATAATCTATTAGGCAAATCTCAAATGCTGAATTTTTAATGCAATATGGTGATTAAACCATGGCCTTGACTCTTTTTAAAGGATTTGTGAAGAATAATTGAAAACCATAGTAAGGATATTGAATTAGTCCTTACAATTTTTCTACTCAAAAGCCTGTAAAGATTTTCCTTGGAAATATAGTAGATATTCTTCAATAAATATTTAGGAAGAAAAGTGGTCTACAAAAGAAACAGATGGGCACATCATTGGGGAGAAAGTCTGCTTACTATAATTATATAGGTTATTCAAGGAACACAAGGCTCTGTGTAACTTCAGCAAAGAATGTGAGCTTGTGCTCCCTAAGAGTTTTACTGGTCACTGGACTCCTCCAGAAACACTTCACTCCTAGAATCCTCAAGCGAGAAAACCAGAGATAAATGTGTACTTCCTACCAAGTGCATTAATATAAAACCAATTTAAATTGTGAAATTAACACAGAGAGCACTTGCAATCTATAATCATTTGCATGCAAAGATAAACTCTAGTGATAGATGTTCCAAGCTGAAAACAAACAACCAACCAAACAAATAAAATGTGTCTAATGGGGAGTATGTAGAGCTATCCAAATTCCCTCTTTAAGACACATTTTAAATATTTCTTCTTATATTAAGTCTACATTTTTAATGGATATTTGTGCAGCCTATTTGCATGAGACACAATGTGTTAAATGAAATGTGAGGCTTTTCTTTAGTAATAAAACAGCAACAAAGGAAGTACCTGGACATATGCATTTTTTTATGTTTGCAAGTAATATTTCAAGAATTTAGAGACAAAACATGTAAGAGCTGTATAATGCTTGCAATTATGTGCATGGCAGGATTAAGCAATGGTTATAGAGAGAAATATAATGACCCACAGAGATTGTGGTGACTGAGTGCCTTATAAATTTAAGACTCACCAAAAGATAATAGGAGGCCATACTGTTTGATCACAAGTGTGAACTTTGCATTTAACATGGTTTGTAAAAGTTATTTTAACTCCCTTTTAATTGGATGATGGTCTTTGTTGGAAAACCAGGATCTGTGAAGCCCCTATTCTCTCTATATACATAGACATATATAATGGATAAAATATGAGTGCATTTATACTTCTGGTGAACTAAATGATTATAGTTTAGCAGTGGAACCCCGTCCAGTTGCCTGCATGGCATAATTTGGGCGAGAGGGAAATCAAAGAATTGATTCCACAGTTCCATCCCTTTGAGGGAACAGCTAGCGAATTGCTAAACTGTTGGTAGACGAATCCCTAGAATGCTAGGCATCTGAGTCATCTCCAATTTCTATGGAATTAAGTAGGGGTCATTCACTTCCTTTCAGAGAATTCCCTCACAACCTTAGGTTAATAAATAATCTTTATGTCTTGCTTGATCAGCAGATTGATTTAAGAAATCCCTAAGTTGGGTTGGGAGGCTTATGTATGAAAAATGTCTCACCACATTTTTGCTTCAGTTACTGCTATTGAGTAAACTGGAAAAGACTCTTCTTTCTCTCAGATATTCAGCAATATCCAGCTTACTAGCCAAGAGCCAAGCTAACTAAGGCCAAAATAGCTACTCTTTGAAAGTCTCTATATTGAGTGCTTAGGAGACTACAAAGAAATAGCATCAGTATTCCACAGAATACATAATATTTTAAGAGATTTGACATGTTCACGCAAAAAGAAAAACTGGAACATTTAGAGAATGTCAAGAAGTAAATGATTAAGGATTGTAGGAAGCCTATGGGTTGATAGAAATCCTCTTTTACTGGGCTGGTCAACAATAGTTCTGTAAAGGATGAGATATCTGAGCAAGATCCTTAAAGTAGAATTTCTAAGAGAACCTTGTTTGCCAGAAAAATTAATAATGTTCTAGGGTTTGAAGACAAGCCTGAGGGGGAAGAAATACCCTAAACTAGGATATTTTATTATAATTATATTTTAATAAATTATATTTTATTTAAATATATTTTAAATAAATATATTTAAATATAATTTATAATATAAATTATATTTAATAAAATTATATTTTATTATAATTATAATACTCTAGTCTATGAAATTGTAAAATATCTATGTAGAAATGTAGATAAAGCTGGAAATGCTATATCCAATTAAATAAAATTTATTTTGCAATTATTTTATTTATCTTCTCCCATCATGACAATATTATCTTCAATATTTTTTCTCACTTTTGTCCCTCATTCCAACATAATGCTTTCCTCTGGTGTTTCTGTTTTGTGGTCTACATTATGTCTGTAAGCAGGTAAACCATTGCTACTCCTGCAATGAATAAGTTATCAATTTGTATTCTTTAGCTTTTATGTGGTAACATCCACATCACTATGGGAATAATACATCTCAATTAATTAAAGATCCAAACAAATTCTTGGAGAGTAAGACACTGTAACACTCTAGAGAGGTATGGTTGAAGTCTGGAATCAAAACCATTAGGCTGCTCCTCAGAGCTTAATAAAATCGAATTCTAAGGGGACAAAGTTTCAAAAAGCCCCTGATGGTTGTTAGATGCCATTGTAGTACGTATTTAGTAGCTAGGGAACATTTTAAAAAATAAAAATCAACTCACATGCTCTCCAACAGGTAAATTACTAAACAAATTGTGGTACATTCATAACCTAAAGTGTACTTAGAAATAAAAGGGACTACTGATGCATGCAACAGCCTAGATGTCTAGAGAATTATGCTGAATGAAAAAAGTCAATTCTAAAAAGTTACTGATTGTATAATTTGATATTTATAAAATTATTGAAATAACAAAATTATAACAGCTTACATCATTTTTATTTCTTGGGTTTATGTTAAAAGAAAAGCAAAATTCTATTTAATTTAAAAAATGAAATAACAAAATTATAGAAATGATAAACTGTTAGTGTTGCCTGAGGTTATGAATGTGTGGGGAATGTGAGAAAAGTAACTGTGGCTGTAAAAGGGAGGACGGACCTTCGTAGTGATGGACATGCTGTTTCTTGACTATACCAATGTCAATAGCCAGGTTATAATGTTATCTGTAGTTTTGCAAGATATTATCATTGGGGGAACTTGAGTAAATATATACGGGATTTTTCTGTTTTTTTTTGTTTGTTTGTTTTTTGTTTTTCTTAGAACTATGTGTGAATCTGGACATCACACACCAGGGTGGGGGGTGGGGGGAGGGATAGCATTAGGAGATATATCTAAAGTAAATGACAAGTTAATGGGTGCAGCACACCAACATGGCACACGTATACATATGTAATAAACCTGCACATTGTGCACATGTACCCTAGAACTTAAAGTGTAATAATAAACAATAATTAAAAAAAGAAAAAATAATAAAAATAAAAGATTATTTTTTAAAAGCCTAGGTAATCACATATGGAGAATGAGAGGAAACCAATTCATTTTCTTGAGAACTAGTAAATAATGTGAAAATATCTTGCCTTTATCCTGGGTTTTATATATTAACTGTAACACTGGGTAAACTAATAGTAGATAAATGAAAGCTTCTCTTTATAGAATAATTTCTAAGAATAAGTGAAAAGAATATTAGAATTAGAATGTCATAATTTTGCAACCCTCAAAAGATTACTGAATACAGGCACTAAATTTCAGTGATTGCAAAAATCACCAAAAGATAAACAGGCAAACGTGATACACTTCCTGCAGAAAGAAAACATCTACAGCCCGACCAAAGTGATCAGACCTCAATCTAAACAAGCCTCTGGATTTAGATACCTATTTTCAGGAAATACAGGAGACAAAGGAATATGTAACACTGCACCATGATTATGAAATCAATAAACTCCAGACTGTGAGAAATCCAGATTTCCCCCAGCTTCCACCCGTAAATAGTAAGAAAATAGAAGACGGAGAGAAAATCTGCAGATTGAACAGAAACTTAAAAGGCATAGTGTTTTTAAAAATTGAGCAAGATTAAACTATGCCTAGGAATGTACATATTGATATTAAAACTAGAAAAACATAGAAGAAAAGGATTGCAATAAATGTCAAAAGAGCAATTTAATCTTGCAGAGAAGGAAGAAGTTGTGATTATATTGAGACACTTGGGCAAGACTTCTAGAAAGCTGGCAAAATTCTGTTTCACAGCTTGGGTTGTGGTGACAAGGATGTTTACCTTATAATGTTTCACTAAGTTCTGCATATCTTTTCTGTAGTTTATTAAAATTAAACAATTTAAAATGGATTCCATAATGAAAATTTTCCAAATTTTGAAAATGCTTTGAAATCTTTAAAAATCTTATTATATGCTATTTTAAGATAAAAATATTAATATAATTATTTGCCCTAACAGAACCTTTGTGGTTTTTTCCAGTATTTAATTATCAATAATAAGGATATAGTAAGCATACATTTATATTAAAAAATCTTGAAATCTTGATTGTATTACAGTTTCAGCCTCAGATATTCTGGTCCTTTGCTTACAGCTCCCAAAGTAAGGAAAATATAAAACTATTATGATCTGAACATCTACAGTGTTAAGTCTTTATTTAACATTTAAGTAATCCATCTCTTCCTTTATAAGTTAATTATTTTTATTAGTACATTTAATAAGACATTATTTTATTTTAAGAGACAAACAAGAAGCCAGATATATAGTATAAAACAAAACAGCCCTATTGGTATTAGAAATTAACTGAAGTATAAATGAAAATTACAAATCTTAGCTCTGTGTTGACTTTTGCATAGCATAGATTATTATCACCCTTCACTACAAATATGGAGAATTATAATCTAAACTAAGAGCCCCAAGGAGAGACGTTTGAAGATTTGTGGTGGAAGAATTTTTAAAATATTGTTTTAGAAATATCTCCTCCTTCAATAAAATTGATATTCAGTACACAGGGAATGGTGATTTAATTTGTCAATATTATTTACAGCTCCATGGCCAATATCATACAATATTAACATATTAAGAGTAAAAAGAACTAATTTTGCATTTATTGCTTACGTAATTATGAGCTAATTATACTACTAATGGAAAATGTCTTTCATTGCTGTTAGACTTCGATAAAGATTTTTTTAATAATCTTTACTTGGCATTTAGTGTGCTATAAATGTCTTCATAAATACAAATTCAATGCTTTGTTGAGAGAGCCCATTCAAAATAATAAATGCATGTGACCATGATCTTGTTTAGAAAATATGAGTTTTAAATACTGAATAGATTACAATCTATATTGGCTCCTTGGAATTACTGTTCTCTCTTTGTAGCTGAAGTTTGAAGCCATTCCTCCCAAGAGACATTATTTCTGCTGCAGTTTTTCAGCTATTTTTCAACTTTAAAACATCGCTGATTACCATTGATTGTGATTGTCCGAAAAGATATTTCTTTCTTATTACCTGTGTGTTGTTCTATTGGGAGTTAAGACACAGTTATAAAATATAAAATGTGTCATGGACAGATCACTCTTACTTAGTACAATTAGTAGAACCATGTTGTATGGTGTAATAGGCAATTAGAATCCAGCAAGAAAGAAAGCTCGCATATCACAAACTCCCATGAAATCATGGCACAACTGATGGTAAAACGAATCAGCATTTCCAAACATATCATTATTGAAACATAATTACTATAAATGCTGTTCATAAATCAGAAAAAGTTTAAAAGAATTAAACACGTAAGTCTTAAAGAAGATCCTAATGCAGTCTTTTAGCACATATTGAGCAATAACACTGGGGTCTATGACTATAAAACATACATTAGTGATCCTTCTTTGCAAAAACTGAACACCTTTTAGGAAAAACTGGATTAAATTTGAATAAAACAGATCTTAATCAGATTTTTTTCATCTATTCAATTATTTATTTATTCAATTATTTATTTATTCAAAAAATATATTGAACTTCTGCTTTGTGCCAATTTCTGCTCTAACAGATGGCAATGTGAACAAAACTAACTTGGTGTTGTCATGAACCTCATAATCTAGTGGAAGGAGAAAGATAATAGGTAATAAAATAGATATGTAATAGTCCAGTGGCAAATGCTGTGAAGAAAACAAAAAATTAACAGGGAAATAGAATAGGCTTGGAGTTGTTATTTTATTTGAGATGATTAGATTAACCTCTCTGATACAATGAAAATTGAGCAAAGATTTGAAGTAAAAGAGTTACCTACCTAACAACTTGAGGGAATTGCTTCAGAAGAAGGGAATGGTAAGTATGAAGGCCCTGCAGTTTTTAAAGTTTCACTGTGCTTCCTGTACGAGAAAGTTACTTCAGAGCCGGCTGGAAAGCACAAGGATAGAAGTAGAGAGGCTGATTAGAAGCAGAGTACAAAATTCTAGGCCCAAGTTAATGGTGGTTTGCACCAGGACAGTTGCTATAGAGGAGGTGAACAGAGATCAGATTCTTAATATCTTTAAAAAGTGTTTTGATTTGCTAAGAAATGAGATGCGAGGCATAGAAGAAAGAGGAGTTGACAATCATGTTAGGGTTAGGGGCCTGAAAGATTTGAGATGCTGAACTTCCATGGACAAGAAGGGAGAGAAGATAGATATTCAGGAAGATATGTCAAGTAGGCAGATAAGCATATCTCTAAATTTACTTTTTGTAAGTATAATTCACTATATTAATTTACATGCACATAGTGCACTCTCTCTCTCTCTCTCACACACACACAGACACACAAAGACAGAGTTAGAGATCACATGGTGTTCATTATTGACTGGAGACATTCATTTGGGTGTCATCAGACATAGGCGACATTTAAAACCATGTGATTGCATGTGATCACTGACACAGAGAAGCCCTGAAAAGCGATCCTAGGACTAAATAAACCTTGGGACTCTCTAATATATCCCACTCCCCGAGTAACCCATCATCTACAATCTTTCATAATTGTTCCAGTGATTTCACTAGAACAATGTGTATTTTTAGCCATGTGGAAAAATTAGGGAATAACTAATAAACAGCCCTAGGATAATCATGATCTACTTAGAAAAGAAAGTTAAATTCCACCTCAGATGTTATAGTAAAATAAACCTTGTGTAGATTAAATAATGAAATAAAGACATAAAGCCACAGGACAGCTAAGGGAAAATATTTATTTGATCTAAAATTTGTGAAAGCATTTGGAAGTCCATTCTTAATGAAAAAAGAAACGATAAATTAATGCATAGTACACGTAGCTACACAAAATTATTTTAAAAACACAAATATTTGGCATGTAAACAAACAATATAATAGTTAAATGGCAAATGTAGAAATATATATTTTGCTATATAAATAACAGAAAAATAATATCTGTAAATGTATGTTCTACATAGGATATTAAAATTGTACTTACAAACCTGAGTAAATTCTCCATTTAAAGTATAGGAAAATAATATTTACAGTTTATTCACAAAGAAAAAAATAAATCCCACTGTCCAGTGAATCTCTTAAAATATTTACGTCAATACCTATTAACACGTTGCAAATTAAGAGAGACACTCGCAAGTAACAATATTAGAACCTGAATAGTGTTTGAGCTTTGATGGGGTAGAAAGAACAGTTACTTCAAAATATTGCCAAAAGAAATACATGTTGATACAAATTTTGTGACAGATTATTTGGCATTACTTATTAAAACTTCAAAGATTGCCAATAGTCTTTAGCAAGCAATCATCTTTTGGGACGTTACTGGAAGGAAATAATGCGTCTTTTTTTTATGGTGGTATTTGACTCATCTAAGTTCATTTTCATAAAGAATTAAATTGTTCTTAAGAGTCTTTTTTTGGTTGTTATCCTTGTGAAAAATTGTTTTAAAGGGTAGATTCAGATTATTTTCCTTTTTCATCCTCTATAAATTCTGGAAGTATAAATTCTGTTGGAAGTATTTATATTCACTATCTTTAAGGTTTTACAAACTTAGATTTAAATTCTAAACATTGTAATAGAAAACACACCTCCTTACTGTCAATAAATATTTACTTGCTTAGTTTTTGAGATGGAGCCTCACTCTGTCACCTAGGCTGGAGTGCAGTGGCATGATCTCAGCTCATTGCAACCTCCACCTCACCGTTCAAGAGATTATCCTGCCTCAGCCTCCCGAGTAGGTGGGACTACAGTCACATACCACCACGCGCAGCTAATTTTTTTGCAGTTTTAGTAGAGACAGGGTTTCACTGTGTTAGCCAGGTTGGTCTCGATCTCCTGACCTGGTGATCTGCCTGCCTCAGACTCCCAAAGTGCTGGGATTACAGGTGTGAGCCACCATGCCCGGCCTATTTACATTTTTATCACTTCATTTTTGTTGTTAAATCCGTGATAATTGGACCTTGTGTAAAAGCTTTTATTGTTTCACATTAAATGTTTTAATGAGACAAAATTTTTAAAAGAAGTTTAAATCATAATTGTGTTTTGCACATTCTATGGGCTGACTACTAGACCTTTTACACTATAACACTATAGCTCTTCAATTATTAGTTTTAATACTCTTATTTTATTTAATGTGTTTTAATTTCGCCCTGAGTCCCTAGGATTTTGGTCACCACTGAAACCTGTCAGACTGTAAGGACTCTGCTTCATTGTCATTGATGTCCTTTTCTGAAGTGTCAAGGTACATGATGATTCCTTTTTTACAAAACAAATCTTTGTTCTGCTCAAGAATGTTCCTTGTTACTACATCTTTGTTTATTGCTTAGCATTTATTCCCTCTCTTCAGAAATTCGAATCACCATATATTAGATTTCTGTTTTCTATGTTATCAAATCATCTCTTTTAGAGTATTCATTTCTGACATTCACCTCTGTGATGGCTAATATTTGAGTGTCAACCAAGTATTGTTCCTGAGTGTGTCTCTGAGGGTGTTGCCAGTGTGGCTAGAATAAAGCAGGCAGAAGAAAGTGGAATGTGGAGACTTAACTGAATTTTCTGGCCTTCGTCTTTCTCCCATGCTGGATGCTTCCTGCTCTCCAACATCAGACTCCAAGTTCTTCAGCCTTTGGACTCTTGGACTTAAACCAGTGGTTTGCCAGGGGCTCTTGGGCCTTCAGCCACAGACTGAAGGCTGCACTGTCTGCATCCCTATTTTTGAGGTTTTGGGACTCGGACTGGCTCCCTTGCTCCACAGCTTGCAGACAGCCTGTTGTGGGGCTTCACCTTGTGATCGTGTGAGTCAATACTCCTAATAAACTCCCATTCATGTATACATCCATCCTATTATTTCTGTCCCTTTAGACAACCTTGACTAATACAACCTCTAAATACTGGCGTTATCAAACTTGTCTACTAACGCATAGATTCTACTGTCTGCAAAGGTGACTCATTTTATTGCTAATGAGTATATGTATATATATATATATATATATTTTTTTTTTTTGAGTTGGACTCTCGCTTTGTCACCCAGGCTAGGGTGCAGTGGTGCAATCTCGGCTCACTGCAAGCTCCGCCTCTCAGGTTCACACCATTATCCTGCCTCAGCCTCCCAAGTAGCTGGGACTACAGGCGCCCACCACCACGCTGGGCTAATTTTTTTGTATTTTTAGTAGAGACGTGGTTTCACCGTGTTAGCCAGGATGGTCTCGATCTCCTGACCTCATGATCTACCCGCCTAGGCCTCCCGAAGCGCTGGGATTACAGGCGTGAGTCACCACGCCCGGCCTGCTAATGAATATTTTAATTCTATGGTTTTCGTCCTGCATTTTAAACTTTTCCTATATCATCATCCTATTTTGTGTTTATTTCTGTCTGCCTTCTTTTAGTCAACATCAGAATCATTTTTGTTCCATCTTTGATATTTTTCCTTCTTTTCAGAATCGATATTTACCTTATTCTTGTTGAAATTACAGATATAATTATTGACAGTATAGTTGCTTCTATACTCTTCCAAACTCATCCCACATAATCCAGTTTTCAAGCGAAATTTTTGAAGTTTAGTCATGAATAGTCCCTTTTTATATCTTTATACTCTCTTGGGATTTTCCTGAAGTGTGTTAATGAAGTGAGGAAGGTTAGAAAGTTGATCTCAACTCAACATTTTTCCTGGAAATCCTCTGATTAATGTTTTTAAGTGGTTTCTGACACTTGATTTCCATTCAGGCTTTTGGCTTCTGATGTTCTATTTCTGTATCGTTGAACACTAGCCAACTTTCCTAATCTATATACCTTTCATTACTCAATGAGTCATACGCTACGTTCTGCTACATCTTCCTACTTCAGAACTTGCTTTGGACTTTAGATTTGAGTGTTTGCATTTACTTTTTCCAACTGAATTTTTGTCCATATAGAGCCTAACAGAGATAGTGCAATAAATAATTACTTATATATTTTTAAGTTGAGCAAAGCCTCATCAAAGCTGACATGTCTGTAGAGTGAAAAATCATGAGTTAGTTTTTCATATTTTTAAATTATTGCAAGCTTGTAGGTATTTTTTTAATTTGTAAACAAATACTAGATAAGAGAGAAAGTTAGAAGTTTCACCATTAATTCTGATGATAATTTTCATTCTGGTTTTCAGCAGTATTGCTGTTTCTCAAATGGGACTGTAGTGAACATATTCTTTTGGATATTGAATATATAATATGTTAAAATCAACCTGCTATAAACTGTACAAACATGCTACAATTAATGTAATGCTCATAGTAATTCAAATGTCTTGATATTTTCTTTTTTTTCGAATTTAATTTGAGTAATTATTTTATTATTATACATTAAGTTTTAGGGTACATGTGCACAATGTGCAGGTTTGTTACATATGTATACATGTGCCATGTTGGTGTGCTGCACCCATTAACTTGTCATTTAGCATTAGGTATATCTCCTAATGCTGTCCCTCCCCCCTCCCCCCACCCCACAACAGTCCCCAGTGTGTGATGTTCCCCTTCCTGTGTCCATGTGTTCTCATTGTTCAATTCCCACCTATGAGTGAGAACATGCGGTGTTTGGTTTTTTGTCCTTGCCATAGTTTACTGAGAATGATGATTTGCAGTTTCATCCATGTCCCTACAAAGGACATGAACTCATCATTTTTTATGGCTGCATAGTATTCCATGGTGTATATGTGCCACATTTTCTTAATCCAGTCTATCGTTGTTGGACATTTGGGTTGGTTCCAAATCTTTGCTATTGTGAATAGTGCCGCAATAAACATATGTGTGCATGTGTCTTTATAGCAGCATGATTTATAGTCCTTTGGGTATATACCCAGTAATGGGATGGCTGGGTCAAATGGTATTTCTAGTTCTAGATCCCTGAGGAATCGCCACACTGACTTCCACAATGGTTGAACTAGTTTACAGTCCCACCAACAGTGTAAAAGTGTTCCTATTTCTCCACATCCTCTTCAGCACCTGTTGTATCCTAACTTTTTAATGATCGCCATTCTAACTGGAGTGAGATGGTATCTCATTGTGGTTTTGATTTTCATTTCTCTGATGGCCAGTGATGATGAGCATTTTCTCATGTGTTTTTTGGCTGCATAAATGTCTTCTTATGAGAAGTGTCTGTTCATGTCCTTCGCCCACTTTTTGATGGGGTTGTTTGTTTTTTTCTTGTAAATGTGTTTGAGTTCATTGTAGATTCTGGATATTAGCCCTTTGTCAGATGAGTAGGTTGTGAAAATTTTCTCCCATTTTGTAGGTTGCCTGTTCACTCTGTTGGTGGTTTCTTTTGCTGTGCAGAAGCTCTTTAGTTTAATTGTATCCCGTTTGTCAATTTTGGCTTTTGTTGCCATTGCTTTTGGTGTTTTAGACATGAAGTCCTTGCCCATGCCTATGTCCTGAATGGTATTGCCTAGGTTTTCTTCTAAGGTTTTTATGGTTTTAGGTCTAACATGTAAGTCTTTAATCCATCTTGAATTAATTTTTGTATAAGGTGTAAGGAAGGGATCCAGTTTCAGCTTTCTACATATGGCTAGCCAGTTTCCCCAGCACTATTTATTAAATAGGGAATCCTTTCCCCATTGCTTTTTTTTGCTAGGTTTGTCAAAGATCAGATAGTTGTAGATATGCAGTGTTATTTCTGAGGGCTCTGATCTGTTCCATTGATCTATATCTCTGTTTTGGTACCAGTACCATGCTGTTTTGGTTACTGTAGTCTTGTAGGATAGTTTGAAGTCAGGTAGCTTGGTGCCTCCAGCTTTGTTCTTTTGGCTTAGGATTGACTGGTGATGTGGGCTCTTTTTTGGTTCTGTATGAACTTTAATGTAGTTTTTTCCAATTCTGTGAAGAAAGTCATTGGTAGCTTGATGGGGATGGCATTGAATCTATGAATTACCTTGGGCAGTCTGGCCATTTTCACGATATTGATTCTTCTAACCCATGAGCATGGAATGTTCTTCCATTTGTTTGTGTCCTCTTTTATTTCATTGAGCAGTGGTTTGTAGTTCTCCTTGAAGAGGTCCTTCACATCCCTTGTAAGTTGAATTCCTAGGTATTTTATTCTCTTTGAATCAGTTGTGAATGGGAGTTCACTCATGATTTGGCTCTCTGTTTGTCTGTTATTGGTGTATAAGAGTGCTTGTGATTTTTGTACATTGATTTTGTATCCTGAGACTTTGCTGAAGTTGTTTATCAGCTTAAGGAGATTTTGGGCTGAGACAATGGGGTTTTCTAGATATACAATCATGTCATCTGCAAACAGGGACAATTTGACTTCCTCTTTTCCTAATGGAATACCCTTTATTTCCTTCTCTTGCCTAATTGCCCTGGCCAGAACTTCCAACACTATGTTGAATAGGAGTGGTGAGAGAGGGCATCCCTTTCTTGTGCCAGTTTTCGAAGGGAATGCTTCCACTTTTTGTGCATTCAGTATGATATTGGCTGTGGGTTTGTCATAGATAGCTTTTATTATTTTGAGATACGTCCCATCAATACCTAATTTATTGAGAGTTTTTAGCATGAAGGGTTGTTGAATTTTGTCAAAGGCCTTTTCTGCATCTACTGAGATAATCATGTGGTTTAATATTTCCCTTGCATGTTATTTAAAACCAAACAGTCAATAAAAGATTAACTAGATGAAATGATCCTTTCAGCAATTCACTACTAACTACAGTTGTTTAGAAGGCTCTTAGTGATTCAGAAGGCACATTATGCATTTAGAGCTGATAGTACACTGATAGGATTGGTATAGTCATGCCATTTGTTAAGATATTAAAATGCTTCTATACTGATTGGTAAATAGTTTCCACCATAAGACCCATGAGTGTCTACTCACTCATTCTCTTGCAGCCACCTGGCTATTGAGATTAGGAGAATTTTAATGCTTCTAAAACCTTTTAATCACTGAAGCATGCACATACTGAAAATTAATTTTGGCATGCTGTGACTATTCACTCTACTACATAGGCTATTCTAAAAAGCATTTATGACATCTTTTTTTATTTAATTCATCTCCTCTACCTTTATAACCTTTAAAAAATAATCCTCAGATTAAAGCATCTATTTCCCCATTAAAAATTGAATCTTGCTCTTACATAGCCCTTCCTCTGGTATGAAGAGGCATGTGAATAAAAAGTAGTAATCTAATATTGTGTCAGAAAAGGAGAGTTACATCTAATGGTGGAAATAGTCCATAAATCGTGTAAAAGAGAAGGCAAGGAAAGAGGGGCACTGGGGAGGTGTGGGTTGTGGGCACTATAGGGATTATTGTAATCTCAGTGGGTTCTTTTAATATAGCAGATGTCAAAAGGCCAATGTAGTGGAAGCAGGAACTCAAATTCTACTCCAGATTTCTAATGAGAAAGGGTGATTTTCTTTGCTTGGCTTTAAGTTGTACCGTGTATTTTCCTTCAAAATAACATATCCTGGAACATCTTACTAAATATTCATAGACACATTTAATACTTGTTTGCATTATGTTTATCAATATTGCAGTCTTCTTTTGAATACATGCATATTCCTACAGTCTAACATTGTGGGTTCCCCAAATATGCAGTTTTATTTTAGACAATTTTTAAAACAAATTTTATGTGAATATATGTTTGTATATGTGTATAATAGGCAAACAGAAGTGCAAATAATACTCATTCAGAATTTTACTTTTTCTATGACAATAAACTGCTTTTTAGGTTTTATAGAAGGATTTACATATATAATAATTAAATATGGTATTAAATTAAAATGGAGTCTGATACCACAATTTTAGAAATCGGCTATTCACTTACTATTACTTTTGTTGTAAATATGCAATACAATTTAAAATGTTAATAAAACTCACTTATTGTGATAATTTAGATTTTTTTGTTAGTGCATATGTTAGACAACCACTCCCATGATCATTGCATGGGTTAAAAACCAAGCATTTAGGATCTGGCAGCATGTATTTGATTCTGAGCTCTACCTTCCAAGTTGCACAAGGATTTTAAATTTTCTGAGCCTCATTTCTTTTATCTGTTGAGTTAGGAAAATAAAATATCTACCTTCTGGGGTTTTCGTGAGGATTGATTGAGATGATGCATGTAAAGTGTTTCAAATGGCCCCTGAAACATAAATGCTAGCTATTATTTTCCTCACTGTAATAAATCAAAAATTTTTTTCTTGTAATGCTAATTACTACAAAGCATTCCAAAGAATGTGCTCTGGTGTCATTTAGTCCCTAGTAAAATTACTTACCCAAGGCAAAGAGAATAACATTTTGTTTTAGTCAATGTTTATAATGCGTGGCTTTATTTTAGAGCTATGAATTCGTTCTTCCCCCATTGCACATGCTTTATTTTGATTCAAGTAGGAAACGTGCAATCATGCCCCATGACCTGTTTAGCAAAATAATTTATCAATATTTTTGAGGAGTGGTCATTGACTTCAATCTCTTTGAAATACTGACTTAACTAGGATCTCCTGCTGAGTATATGTGGAAATAACTGTTGATAAAATGGCATTTAAAATGAGGAATAAAAGGATAAAAAAAAAATCATACAACTTCTGTAGTCAGTAGGCTGGAGTGGAGGTGGCTAAAGACTCGTAACAGTGCTTCTCTTTAAGCCAACCGTCTTCTTGAGGCTCCAGAGATATTCTACATTTTTTTTTTTTTTTTGTCGTCACTGCTTCTACCAGCCTGGTCCTTTTTCTTTAGTGACTTACTAAGCTATTGTACAACTGAGAGGAGAGAACAGAATATTGACGTTATTTATTCATATTATGATTATTGAAAGGAAAGGAACACAGGTCAAGACTATTAATAAGAGAAAGAAGACTGAAGAGGAATAAGAATCTTGGCCGTTTCTTAGAACTGTGTTGCACGAAACCAGAAGAGGTTAATGCCCACCTGCCAGGGAGCGGGGACAAGAATTCTCTTCCATCTCAGCATACACAAGACCTACTCCAAGAGTTTTCTTGTGCTCATTAGGAGTAGAAGGACCTAGTGCTATTCAAGTAGGAAAGATCAGATATTGTGATAAACAGCAAAAGAGGGTATCTAGATTTTGGAGTCGTAAATCAACCTTTTTCAAAGAGATTATTTGAAAGGATTATCAACAGCCTGTATTTGAAAGAGCTCACCATATTTTTCCAGCTAATATTTGTGATCTCTTGACATGTCATGGATTTTACCTGGAAACTAAATCATTATGGATCCTATTATGTTATGATTCTTAACTTTTAGAATGAGTGATATAAATTCCCACTAGTTATGAAGGTACTGATTTTTATCACAATTCAAAGTATGAAAATATAAATGCTTTGACTTGTTGAAAGTTTTAAAATTAAAAAAAATAGATCAAGAATCTTTTTCACTGTATTTGAAACAAAATAATAATTTCTCAAATTGTTGACTATTGGAAATATTTTGAAAATATTATCCACCTACATTATCAAGAAGTGTACTACATTTTTAACAAGATATAATCCTTATTGGTTTTCCAGACATCCTTACAGTGTACTAGATTCAGTGTTTAAAGTGTGTTTCCAAAAATATAATTTCTACTATATACTTTTACAAGCTTATTAAAGTTGGAAGTGTTTTATATTTTCAGAGTGGTTCATACATGTAATTTCATTCCATTCTGAAGCTGGAAAAGTGTGAAGTGAGTAAAATAAGTTTTATTATCCCTAAGGAAAAAATACTATAAAAACAAAAAGAGAAGAGATATAAGGCTTACTTGTGGTTTTCCAATTCATTAGTAACAAAAAAAATGTGATTTTTCCCTTTTCCTCTCTGTTTTCTTTTTCTTTTTCTTTAGAACTTGCATTTTCCTATTTTTTTTTTTTTAATTCTAGACCCTTTGCAACCAATGACATGCGTGTGTGAGGTAGGATGCTGGAATATTATTCAGCCATAATACAGAATGAAATTCTGCCGTTTGTGACAACATTGATGAATTTGGAGGATATCATGCTAAGGGAAATAAGCCAGACACAGAAGGACAAATATTGTATAATCTCACTTACATGTGGAATCTAAAAAGTCAAACTTATAGAAACAGAGAGTAGAACAGTGGTTACCATGGTGATATGGTTTGGCTCTGTGTCCCCACCCAAATCTCATTTGGAATTGTATTCCCATAATTACCATGTGTTGTGGGAGGGACCAGTGGAATAATTTGAATCACAGGGGTGGTTTCCCCAATACTGTTCTCGTGGTAGTGAATAAGTCTCATGAGATCTGATGGTTTCATCAGGGGTTTCCCCTTTTGCTTTTCCCTCATTTTCTCTTGCCACTGCCATGTAAAAAGCACTTTTGCCTCTCATCATGATTCTGAGGCCCCCCCTGCCATGTGGAACTGTAAGTCCAATTAACCTTTTTTTTTCCTTCCCAGTCTTGGGTACGTCTTTATCAGCAGCATGAAAACAGACTAATATAGTAAATTGGCACCAGTAGAGTGGGGCATTGCTGAAAAGATACCTGAAAATGTGGAAGTGAGTTTGGAACTGGATAACAGGCAGAGGTTGGAAAAGTTTGGAGGGCCCAAAAGAAGACAGGACGATGTGGGAAAGTTTGGAACTCCCTAGAGACTTGTTGAGTGGCTTTGACCAAAATGCTGGTTGAGGTGGCCTCAAAAGGAGATGAGAAACTTGTTGGGACATGAAGCAAAGGTGATTCTTGTTATGTTTTACCAAAGAAGCTGGCAGCGTTGTGCCCCTGACTAGAGATTCGTGGAACTTTGAATTTGAGACAGATGATTCAGGTAACTGGCAGAAGAAATTTCTAAGCAGCAAAGCATTCGAGAGGTTACTTGGGTGCTGTTAAAAACATTCGGTATTAAAAGGGAAGCAGAGCATAAAGATTGAGAAAATTTGCAGCCTGACAATGTGGTAGAAAAGAAAATTCCATTTTCTGAGGAAAAATTCAAGCCGGCTGCAGGTATTTACATAAGTGACACAGTGCTGAATGTTAATCCCCAAGGCAATGGGAAAAATGTCTCCAGGGCATCAAGATACCTTTGTGGCAGCCTCTCCCATCATAGGCAGAGAGGTCTAGAAGGAAAAACTGGTTTCATGGGCAGGGGCCAGGGTCCCTATGCTGTGTGCAGTCTAGGGACATGGTGCTCTGCATCTCAGCCACTCCAGCATTGGCTGAAAGGGGCCAACATAGAGCTTGGGCTGTGGCTTCAAAGGGTGTAAACCCCAAGCCCTGGCAGCTCCCACATGGTGTTGAGCCTGCAGGTACACAGAAGTCAAGAATTGGGGTTTGGGAACCTCCACCTAGATTTCAGAAGTTGTATGGAAATGCCTGGAGGCCCAGGCAGAAGTTTGCTGCAGGAGCGGGGCTCTCATGCAGAACTTTTGCTAGGGCAGTGCAGAAGGGAAATGCAGGGTTGCAGCCCTCACACAGAGTCCCTACTGGGGCACTGCCTAGTGGAGCTGTGAGAAGAGAGCCACCAACCTCCAGACCCCAGAATGGTAGATCCAACTACAGCTTACAACGTGAGCCTTGAAAAGCCACAGACACTCAATGCCAGCCTGTAAAAGCAGCCAGGAGGGAGACTGTACCCTGCAAAGCCACAGGGGCACAGCTGCCCAAGACCATGGGAACCCATGTCTTACATCAGCATGACCTGGATGTGAAACCTGCAAAGGAGATCATTTTGGAGCTTTAATATTTGATTGCCCTGCTGGATTTCAAACTTGCATGGTGCCTGTAGCCCCTTTGTTTTGGACAATTTCTACCATTTGGAATGGCTGTATTTACCTAATACCTGTACCTCCATTGTATCTAGGAAGTAATTAGCTTCCTTTCGATTTTACAGGCTCATAGGTGGAAGGGACTTGCCTTGTCTCAGATGAAACTTACAACTGTGGACTTTTGGGTTAATGCTGAAATGAGTTAAGACTTTGGGGGACTGATGGGAAGGCATTATTGGTTTGGAAATGCGAGGACATGGGATTTGGAGGGGCAGGGGGAAGAATGATATGGTTTGGCTCTGTGTCCCCACCCAAATCTCATTTTGATTTATACTCACATAATTCCCACATGTTGTAGGAGGGACCTGGTGGGAGATAATTTGAATCATGGAGGAGATTTTCCTCATACTGTTCCCATGGTAGTGAATAAGACTCAAGAGATCTGATGGTTTTATCAGGGGTTTTCGCTTTTACATCTTCCTCATTTCCTCTTGCTGCCACCATGTAAGAAGTACTTTCACCTCTGGCCATGATTCTGAGGCCTCCCCAGCCATGTGGAACTTTAAGTCCAATTAAACCTCTTTTTCTTCCCAGTCTCGGGTATGTCTTTATCAGCAGCATGAAATGGACTAATACAGGTGGTCTTGGAGGTGGAGGAAAAGGGGATATGTTGATCAAAGGGCGCAAACTTTCAGTTATAAGATGAACAAATTCTAGGGATCTAAGATACAGCATGAGTGGTGATAGATACCATAATTAATTTGGGTGTGGCAATCATTAAACAATGTATGTGTATATGAAATCATCATGTTGTACACCTTGAATACATATTAAAAATTTATGGCATTAGTAATTGCATTATCTATTGCTAAATAACCACTTTCAAAATTTAGAGGCTCCAAAAGCATATGTTTTTCTTGATGTTATGGATTGAAACTTTCTTTTGCTAACCTCACCAAGGTATACTCATGCAGTTGCATTCAGCTGGCAGTCTGGTTAAAGATGGGACCTGGTTGGGATAACTGGAGATCTTTCTCTATGTGATCTTCCACATATAGTACAAATAGTGTGAACTTTTCTTCACAAAATGCCAACTGACAAGCCTAGACGTATAATCACTTATCACATTTTTGCTTGCATCATGTGTATTGGTGTCCCTTTGACCAAAATATGTCACATGGGCAAGTCCAGAGTCAATTTGAAAAGGCATTATCTTGATGTCTTAATGTGTAGATGACAGAAGTGAGTCATTGCAGCCCATTAATGTAACACTTAATCCTGGTGTGTTCTCTGACTCCAATGATGCATGTCCCTCCTCTGTCTGTAAAATATGGTCATGCTCTCTCTGCACCCCCAACATCTTACAAGTTCCTAGCATTCGTCTTGAAGTTCATGGTCTTGTTATCTGTATCAGTTCTCACTGATATGTATATATCAGTGAGATATATATCAGTGATGATGTATATATCAGTGATGTATGTACGTATCAGTGATGTATATATCAGTGATATATATATCAGTGATGTATATATCAGTGATGTATATATCAGTGATATATACATATATGGCTATATATATGGCTATATATATAGATAAGGCGATAGATAGATAAGGATGGATAGATAGATAGATAGATAGATAGATGATAGATAGATAGATAGACAGATGATAGATATAGATAAGGTTTCTTGCCTGCAGTTCCTTTAGTGGCTTCTTATTGTTCCAGGGACCCACAAACTGAAAAACTGAGTTATATGCCTTCATGCTCCAAGCATATAATGGTGAGACACATACAGGATAACTGTAATAGAAGCTCCCATTCAAAAATTCAAAACTTGGAAGTCAATCACCAGTCCATAACAATTCTGAAAATAGTTTGGTATATTTTCTCAGTACTCCCCAGTCCATGGACAGAAAATGATCCTTGGTTAGAGTCTGTTTCTGTTCCTTGGACATGCAATTCTCAGGATCTTTGTTGTTGTTGACTTCACTCATGGCTCTACGCTGAGAGATACCATTTCTTTTCTATAAGAAATGACCAGTGTTTGAGCAGAGTTTATCTACTTGACCTTCTCAGGCTGCCTCACTGTCATAGAAAATTGCATGCATAGAGATATTTTTTCATTTTGAACTACCTCTGGCTTTTTGTTCGATATGTTACTACTCCCTTAAAAACATTGAGAGTGGGTAATTTGTGTTTATATCATGCCCCAAATGTCAGATCTATGATTTTTTAAAAATAGATTATTCTGTTGAATTTTGGTAGAGGGTTAGAGGAACAACACATTTACGATTCTTAGAAACCTTTTTGTGTAGCTGATGGGATCTGCTAGGTACCTCTATAAATCTTTCTAAAGTATTAGGTTGGTGCAAAAGTTACTGTGGTTTTTGAAAATACTTTTAATGTCAAAAACCACAATTACTTTTGCACCAACCTAATATTAACAGAGGATCATACAACTACACTAGATTTAATTCTTATTGTGAGGCCATTTCTTGCTTTGAGAATCTTTTGCTAGCTGGAGACACTAGAGAATATTAAGGTTTTATTTTTTTTCCAAACCAAAAGAGTTCTGTGCCTTCTATATTTTTTTATTAATACTACTTATATGCTGAAAATTTCTACCTTTCTTCATCTTTCTCTTCCCGTACCTTATTACATACAGCAAAAAGAAGTACATTTATCATATCTATCCTAGACATGTCCTTAGATTCATAAGATCATTAAGTATATTTTGTGCTTTCCAAGTAACCTAGGAGATAAATTTTCCAACTATTTTGCTGTCAAAAAACACAGGTCACCATTTTTTTCAGCCTCCAATAATAATTTATTTGCTTCCTTTTGAGCCTCCACTAACATTTTGTTTGACATTCTTTCAACCTTCACCCACAGCCTCTTTGCCATTTTTCTAACCTTTTCCCACTACCCAGTACTAAAGCCGGTGCTACATGTTTTAAAGTTTTTATTATATTGGAGCCTCACTTTTGATAAAAAATTTTCTGGTTCAGTTATCTATTGCTACATAATAAGTATCATTAATGTAATAATATGTTATTATAACCAAGTTTAGTCTCTCTTAAAATGGATTTGGATGTATCTGAAACAAGAAATTGGCTTTATCTGCAACTGATTTAATTTTTATCACTTGGTTAGCAGTGTTAATAATATAAGCTAACCATTTTAAGCAATTACTATGTGCCAGGTATTGTGCTAAGGATTTCAATTTATCTCCTCATTGTATCTTCACAACAGCTCCTTCAATGAGATTTATAGTATTATTTCACTGGTGTAGTCACTGAGGCTTAGAAAAGGTTTATAACCTTCCTGAGGTCACATAGAAAGTTAGAAATTTGTGATTAATACCTCATGATTCTGACTGAAGGGATAGGACTCTTAGATACTACACAATGTTGCATACCTGGCATTAAGGCCTTCCAGGGCTTAACAATGGCAAAGGATATCAGTAAGCAGGGTCAATATACTCTGTCTTCTTCTTCTATTTTTTTTTTTTTTTTTTTTTGTAGAGCAGTGACAAGCTTAGTATCCAATAGTATGTTCCTGAATAAATCCCATTTTGTAAAACTTAGTACTATCCGTTTGTTATTGTAGCTATATTCTGACTCTCTATAACAAGTCTAAAAATTGAGTTTCCATATTTCATTCAAGAAGTTTTTCACATAGCACTGTGAAATGTACAGCAGATTGGGGCCTTCCAATGTGTGAGATTTGAGACTAGAGATTCAATTTCACTACATTTCTGTTACAAGATATTTCATTTTTTTTCTTTAGAAACTGAGGTAGTGGGCTAAATGAAAATAATCAGAATTTAAATTATTTAGTGAAATTATGCATTACCACATTCAAACACAAATCCATTGTAAAATTAGACTAAAATATTCCTGTACCTTAAAGTCCGTTAGAACTTGCTTTCATGAAAGAAAAATAATAATGTGACATACCAATTGTTTATGTGCAAGTTATACTTTTTGAACTTCATCAAAGGACTTAAACTTTTTAAAGGGCTTTAAACTTTAACAATTATATTTTCCTCTTTAGTTAGAAAGTTTTCTGAGTTGTGGTAAACCTTCAGCTGTACTTCTGAACTATTAGTAATTCAAAATTTAACTTCAGGAAAGTATGATGTTTATATTTCTTATCATAATGATAATCTAATGATTCTCAAAATTGGCCTGGTTGCTGTTGTTATCACCAGAAATGCAAAAGGTTGGTTTCTGCCTTCTGCTCAGAGGAATGCTGTAGAAGTCTGAGTCAATAGCCATCATGCGTTAATCCATCCATACACAGCAGTCTAGTGCAAAAGGTTATCCAGACACAGATGTGATATGGCAGCTATGTGGTTTCTTCCCTGTAAGGATGTAAATGAGAAAATCCCAGCCATTAGCAAACAAAAGAACCCTTAGGAGTCCTTCTGGTATCAAAGAGGTCTTTATTCCCTGACTGTTCTCTTTTCACCAGCTCACAGTCAGATAAAGAACAAAGACAAAAAAAAACCAAAAAACAAAAAACAAAAAAAAAGCGATCAAGAGCTCAGAACTACATGGTTAAGTGAAATGTAATTTTGAAAAAAAACAAAAAAACAAAAAAACATTTTTCTTTGGGGGACCTATTTTTCATCACACAACAGAAATTAAATATTTGAAATTGAAACTAGATTTCAAAAACATCAAAAGGAAAAATAGTACTTTCAATTCTTTCTTACATTAAACAATTTGTATACCATATCTCTAAAAAGAAGTCAAGTATATATTGATCTAAACATGCACATAGATGGACCAGAAATTTAAATTTACCTTATTTATATATAAAGTATATTTAAGTATTATGTCATTATGATTATTTGTTCACATCTTATCTCATTTGAGCTAACACTTCCTGTTTTAAAGAAAGACTAATATATAATTTTTGGGTGATTATGCAAACTTGCTAAATATACGTAGATTGGGTTCTCATTGTCTAGAAATTTATAAAAAAGCTAAATTAATCAAATAAAGTTAGGAGACAATTCACATAGTCGTTCCTAAAATTGTTTTTATTCCCCTCTCCTATTTGTTTTTCTTTTAGATGTTGTAATGACTACCCCAGGTTGTGAGTATAGGAGGAGAGGAGTTATGTATATAGAAAGTGTATTTGGTTTAAGTACTCCATGTCTAGGAGTGATCAAACTGTCCTTACTACTAGGAAACTTCGCTGTAGATGGTACACAAACACGTGAGAGATGTGGCCACTACTTTCATTTAGCTCCAGCAAATGTGCCTTTTACTTATATTTACCAGACCTTAGGAGGTGCAGCTAATGGAGGGGATATCTGAGGCAGGAAAGATTCTTTTATATTTTCCTTAAAATTAAAAAGTAAAGATAAATGGAAAAGGAGATGTATAAGGCTGATAAGGATGGCATTTGTTCTATAAAAGGAGTTTTCAGGATATAATTATTTTACAGATTATTTACAAGCTTATTTAGTAAAATGGGCTTTAGTTTAAATGTGACTCTTAGAGAATATATGCATTACTTAAAGTGATAAGATGGTAGAACAAAAGGAGGTCAGGCCTTAGTTAAAATGTCATTGCCACCTTGGATATGACACTTTATCTCTGTGGCCTTGATGTCCTCATCTATGTTGATGTTTATCCTGGAGAATTCTTTCTGATGACACTTAAGGGTTATCAATGAGCAAAGTGCCTGCAACCAGGTGTTGCTTTTTTTTCCCTCAATCCTTTAAAATGAATAACACCCAATAAATTTTAGCTGAGTATAATTGAAAGGGAAGCACGGAGTATTCACAGCTTGCTACTATGAAATAAAGAAAACAAGATATGACCCTAACTACAGGCAAATAGAGTGCTGCTACACATTTCTCTGCTGGCTATCTCCCTTATTTAAAAATAAAGTCAATAAAGTATCATTTCAAATATCCAATTGGCCTTGCTTCCTAATCAGTTTCTGCAGCCAGAGGCGGCAAATGTTGAACAAGGCAATAGGTGAGAATGCAAAGTTCCCAGAAATAGAAAGTGTAATTCTAATATGTAATTCACTAGAGGAAACACTTCAAGGCCTCCATTTATCATTTCTGAGTGGGGGCCTCTACCGGCGGAAGTTTATTTGCATTTTCAGGGGCAAAATGTTCTGCCTTGTTTCAGAAATAGGTACCTAGCGTGAGAAGAGAGAGGCAATTCAAGTGGTGCACCTGCAAATGGATGTGGAAAGCTTTTGAGCTGATATAAGGCATCATGATTGTAATACATTATAGGCTTACAGACCATATGGAAAATCTCAGCTCTTAGTTACCCTGGCCCGTTAAATCTGAAATATTCATTTCTATTCAGCAATCAGAACTTGTTTCTTTTCCCCATCTTCCTCACTCTTTTTTTTTGTGTGTGTGTGTGTGTGGAGTTCTCCCTCTGTCACCAGGCTGGAGGGCAGTGGCACGATCTGGGCTCACTGCAACCTCTGCCTCCCAGGTTCAAGCAATTCTTCTGCCTCAGTCTCCCAAGTAGCTGGGACTACAGGCGCCTGCCACCACACCCAGATAATTTTTGCATTTTTAGTAGAGTCAGGATGTCACGATGTTGGCCAGGATGGTCTTGAACTCTTGGCCTGTTGATCCGCCCTCCTTGGCCTCCCAAAGTGCTGGGATTATAGGCGTGAGCCACTGCGCCCAGCTTTTTGTTTGTTTTTTGTTTTTGAGACAGAATCTCATTCTGTCACCCAGGCTGGAGTGCAGTGGCGCGATCTCGGCTCACTGCAACCTCTGCTTCTCAGTTCAAGCGATTCTCCTGCCTCAGCCTCCTGAGTAGATTACAGATTATTTAGTAGAAACAGGGTTTCACTCTGTTGGCCAGGCTGGTGTTGAGCTCCTGACCTCAAGTAATCCACTCGTCTCAGCCTCTCAAGTGCTGGGATTATAGGTGTGAGCCACCGCACCTGGCTGTTCTCTTATCCTCCAGAAATGTTCTCTTATCCTCCTTGGTAAGCATGGTGGCAAGTCCTCAGTATTTCTGTTTCTCTGACATTTCCAGGTTTTGGTCCCCCTTTTTTCTATCCACTTCATGCATTCGCAAGGCCGATGAGTGTCTCTTGGTCATTTATTTCCTACTTCAAAATACATCCAGTGGCAATGTTGTTTCTATAAAGTAAAACTTCTGCCGGGCGTGGTGGCTCACACCTGTAATCCCAGCACTTTGGGAGGCCGAGGTGGGTGGATCACGAAGTCAAGAGTTCGAGACCAGCCTGACCAACATGATGAAATCCTGTATCTACTGAAAATACAAAAATTAGCTGGGCATGGTGGTGCATGCCTGTGATCCCAGGTACTCAGGAGGCTGAGGCAGGAGAATTGCTTGATCCCGGAGGCGGAGGTTGCAGTGAGCTGAGATCGCACCACTGCACTCTAGCCTGAGTGACAGAGCAAGACTCTGTCTCAAAAAAGTAAACAAATAAATAAATAAATAAATAAATAAAGTACAACTTCCTCCATGTATCAGGGAAGCAGAACCAATGGGAAATATATACCAAGGGATTTAATGCAAGGAGTTGGCTTATGCGATTTAGGGACAAGCCAGGCAAGTCTGAAATCTCTAGGGTAGGCCATCCAGAAGGGTTGACTGGAACTGTGGATATGAGCAAAGCTGCTATGCACAGGGAGAAAATCTTTTCATCAGGCAATCCTCATCCCTGTTTTGAGGCCTTTAAACTGATCTAATCAGACTCATCCTGATTATCCAGGCTACTCTCCCCATCAACTGACTATGGAGTTTAATCACATCAACAAGATACCTTCATAAAAACATTAAAAGTAGTGTTTATCCAATTACTAAAGACAGTAGGCTAGCCAAGTTGACACATCAAAAAATCATCACTCTTCAAATAAAAAATCTCTTTGAAAAAAATGAAAAGTCAATTACGGTAAAACTGCCTTATGAGATATTGTGTAATCCTTATGTTTTGTCACTAAAAGTAATAGTTATAATTTTTTTTCTTTGAGACAGAATCTCACTCTGTCCCCCACGCTGCAGTACAGTGGCTCAATCTCCGCTCACTGCAACCTCCACCTCCCAGGTTCAAACGATTCTCCTGCTTCAGCCTCCCATTTAGCTGGGATTACAGGCACCCACCACCACATCCGGCTAATTTTTGTATTTTTAGTAAAGACGGGGTTTCACCATGTTGGCCAGGCTTGTCTCAAACTCCTGACCTCAGGCGATCCACCTGCCTCAGCCTCCCAAAGTGCTGGGATTACAGGCATGAGCCACTGCACTTGGCCTATAAAACCTTTTTTTTAATATATATGTATGAAAGGGCACAAATACTTCTTCTGCAATGCTTTTTATGAGAATAGTCAATCATATAAACCATGGGACAAGAGGGACAAGAGGTGATTTATATTGTAGGATGAGTTTGCCTTATTTGTGTTCTGTACATTTGAAATATTTCAGTGAGTAGCTATTCTTTTTATAATAAATTAATATTTAATTTACAATGTGAATAGAATATGCACTCAGTGCTATATTCTAATATGTATGTGCTCACAACTGTCCTATTCCTTTCGCCATCTGCCTTTGCCTACTTCCCATTACTTCTTTTGAATTTGGCCTTCTCAGCCTTGTTTGCCTTTGTATACTCCTCTTGATCCACCCTCTCTACTCAGCCCTGCTAATCCACAGCCTACAAGAGGATCAAACAAAAAAACTGTGCACGTTCATACTCGTCATGCAAATTTGATCATATTAATCATACTCTCTCATCATACTCAAAACACACAGTGGAGAATTTATTCACTTTAGTTCCCATATGGTGAAAGAATAAAAGGAACTTTATTTTCCATAAGGAACCCACCTAATCTTATTGTCAAACTCCCTTAAATATGGATACAATGATCTTAATTTTACCTACAGGAAACTGAAGCACTGAGAAATTAGGTAACCTGTCCAGTTGAAAGACCAGAGCCTCCCGGTTTAAAACAGCCTCTTTATAGTTAACATTATTTTATTGGGGTAAATATATAACTCTTAAAAATTTTGATTTTTGATCTGAGTTGTTTCTCCCTTTACACAGGATTTTGCTTCCAGTTCTTCTGTCCAAGAGATTGTGTAAATTTACTGGGGAGATTGTTATCATTGTTTTCTTTAGGAGCGGGCATTGATTTCTGCCCTTGTTGTCCCCACTGAAGACAAGCCAAAGACTATTGTAACTCCTGTCCTGTTCTCTCAGCCTAGGCTGTCAAGTCAGTTGTTTTGGAAGATCTAGGCTATCTCCCCATTGATACAGATAGCACTACTCGCTTCACTTTTTTTAACAGTGTTTCAGACTCTCTCAGACCTGGTTGCAACTTCCATTTGACTTCCAGTTTTCCCTCCAATGCTCATTACCAGGCGATTTTCCCCCACAGTGGTAATCTCAGGGGTAAAGTTGCTCCACAGGAATATCCATTCTGTATTGCCTGCGAGCTGAGGGAGAATGGCAGTCACTTTCTCCGTCCCTGCCTTTGCCAAAACATATCACAGCACCACATCTGCTCTATGCAGCCAACCCACAGCAGCAGAAAAACCAACTGGCATCAAGGCACACACCTTCTCCTGCTCTCTGCTTCTGCCTTAAGTGCTTCAATGGTTCTACCTTTTCCCCTTGATTCAGCCCAAAGCTGGGTGAGTGAAGATCTTTGTGTAATGATGTATCTCAATGGGAAAGCTGAAGGAAAAAAAGAAAAATGAGAATAAAGGAAAATGGAGAGAAGGTTATCCATTCATTCATGCTATTATGCATGCACTCATCCTGTTGTTCATGCTATGTTATATATAATTGTGTCACAAATAAAAGTATACCTCTTGAACATCTGTATTTTCCTTGGTAGAATGTGCCATAAGCTTACAGTCACTTAATATGTCATTTGTCCATTTTACAGGTATGTTATTAATAGTATTTTAGGCAGTAATTACAAATTGGTATTATATATCCATGGTGGCTTAGGCTTAACCAGCAAAGCAATCCTTGTTTGCGTTGGTAATCTTGTCTGCTTTTCTTACCTTATTTCAGTTATATTGTGTGTTAATTGAACACCAGAGGCCTAGTTTTGCTGAATTGCTGCATAATCACAGAGTTTGGGGGTCACTCAATTCATGCTTCTGGGTCCCAGTTCCATATCTAGAGGTTCAACCTGATAATTCGAAAAGGGATTTCTAGTTCTAAAAGCCTGTGATACTTTTACTTTAACAAGTAACATTAGAACTTTAACTTGCAATGAGATCAGCACTCATCAATCCTGCCCAGGCTCTGCAGGTGATTCTCTGTAATCTTCAGTATTCTGCAGTTAAATGACTTTATGTTTGTGTCTTTAGTTTTGAGTTAAAGAAACAGGAGAAAATGAAAAGAGGAAGGGAGGAGTATACAAATACACGCTTGTTAGGCATTAATTTCTCATTGTCAAAGCTGGTTATGCACTACAAGAGGTTTTACAAGAAAATCCATTTCAAACCTCTGTGTTATAACACTGATTTCCAAAAAAAAATGATTATTCTTGGAAATAATAATGTTATTTGAAAATAATAATTATTTCTAAAGAATTATTCCAGTTTTGACAGGACTTGGAAATACTTGAGTAAGCTTCCCTGCTTGCCTATGGTGCATTTATATTCTCTCAATTTAATTAAAATTAAACTACATTTTTCCGAATTCATTCCCTGTATGGTTTCAGGTTTGCATTGGCCACAGACAACATTTTGCATGAGATTTGAAAGGTAGAAGTAAACGAATATGCCATATTTTTATGCTCTAAAGTTTGACGCAGGCTTCAAACGCTGGCATCTGGCACATGCTGTCACTGATCTGTTAACTTACCTTGTAAATGTGGGGTGGTATCTTCCTTACCTTACACCAGTTCTCTTCCTTTGGCAGCTCTGAGGTCTCAACCACATGAATGGTTAGGTCCATGGCGAAGGGTACTGACCTCTCCTGCAAGTTATGGCTTCTAGGCTGGCTATGCTAGAAATCACATGTATGTTTCAGTTGTTCTCATGTATTTCACATTTTCTTCATTCTACACACATACATACACACACACACACACACACAAACACACACACACACACATGCTTCTTCCCAGTTGCCAGTCTGGTGGCTGACCTTCAGAGACATCAAGCTCAACAATAAGCATGCAGTTAAAATCTTGCATAGTTTTCTCCACCAGTTCCAATAATGGTGTAAAATCTAATCCCAATAATAAGTCCCTATCCCAGCTGTATTCTATCCAATGTGATAGCCACTCGTGCGTGTAGCTATTGAGTACTTAAATGTAACTAGTCTGAATTAAGATATGCTGTGAGTACAAATACACTCTAATTTTTAGAAATTTAGTGTGAAAACAAGAATGTAAATGATCTCATTGATAATATTGTATGTGATTACATGTTGAAATTACATTTTTGAAAATATTGGGCTAAACTGTATTAAAATTATTTTCATCTTTTTTTTACTAAGACATGATTACTGAAAAATTTAAATTATACATGTGCCTCATATTTGGGACTCGCGTTATATTCTTTCTAGATATGGCTCTTGTGAGCTACTCATAGTACTTCTGACTGTCTGATCAAAAATTGATCATTACCTTTAATATCTCCTGTCCCCTGTATGGATGAATAATGTTAGAGAAAGTCCCCAAAATCATACTGATGTCCAGTTTATTTGAATGTTGCCTTTCATATGGCTATGCTGTAAGAATGGTGAAGTAAAATCACCTTCCATGGCCCCTAACCACAATCAGTCTCAACTCAGAACATTGTCTGTGGATAAGACTTTAGTTGACTAATCTCATTCTCAACAGTGGATTCATTATTTATTTATTCATTTAACAAATATTCTCCAGGCCAGGTGCGGTGGCTCACGCTCGTAATCCCAGCACTTTGGGAGGCCGAGGCGGGCGGATCACGAGGTCAGGAGATCGAGACCACGGTGAAACCCCGTCTCTACCAAAAAATACAAAAAATTTAGCCGGGCGTGATGGCAGGCGCCTGTAGTCCCAGCTACTCGGGAGGCTGAGGCTGGAGAATGGCGTGAACCCGGGAGGCGGAGCTTGTAGTGAGCCGAGATCACGCCACTGCACTCCAGCCTGGGCGACAGAGCAGGACTCCGTCTCAAAAAAAAAAAAAAAAAAAAAAAATATTCTCCAAGTATCATCTAAGTATCAGCCACTCTTTTTACATCCTGGGCAGAGAAAAGAAGGCAGATACAGTTTTGAACATGATACAAAAGAGTTCTGTTTTATGTGAAATCAGAATGTCAAAGAGATATCTTCATTCCCATGTTCGTTGCAGCATTGTTCACAATAGCAAGGGAATGGAATCAACTGTCTATCAACAGATGAATGGATAAAGAGAGTGTGTGTGTGTGTGTGTGTGTAAACAATACAATTCTATTCTGCCTTAAAAAAGAAGGAAATTCTGTCATATGAAAAAACATGGATCAAATGGATCAACCAGGAGGACATTATGCTAAGTGAAAGAAGCCAGGCACAGAAAAACAAATATTGCATAATCTCATTTACACGTGGAATGTAAAAAAATCAAACTCATAGAAACAAAAAGTAAAATAGTAGTCATTAAAGGCTAGGGGATGGAAGGAATGGGAGGATATTAATCAAACAACACAAATATTCAGTTACACACAATAAATACATTCCAAAAAACGATTGCACATCTTGCTGACTACAGTTAATGACAATATATTGTATATTTGAGAATTGCTTAGAGAGTAAATTTTAAGTGTTCTCACCACAAAAGTAGATACTTCTATGAGATAATGCACGTGTTAAATAGCTTGAATTAACAATTCCAAAACGTATACATATATCAAAATATCACGCTGTATACTATAAATATATTCAATTATTTCTTATGAACTTAAAAATAAAGTTAAATCAACTATTTTTTTAAAGGGTCCTGCCCTGATGAAATTTTAAGTTTAATGATGGAAGACAGTCGGTAGACTGTCTTGAGCAAAATAAAAGTGAGTAATATGATAGTGACTTAAAGAGGTCTTCTTTAGATGGTTTGGAAAATGACCATTTATTCTTCAAATTACTAAGAGATGGAAACTTACATTGTAATAAGAGGCATGAATTTATTGGTAGAAAAAGTGTACTTAGCACAACAAATAATTTGAAGCAACAAAGGGGAAATTATGGAGGCGAAGGTGACTGCTGTTAAGAATCAAGATGTGGCTACTGCAGTGGCAGAACTGGTGTGTTCAAGTTTAATGCTAAAAATGCGAGGCTTACCACAGTCTTAGCTTTATTTTGAATCATACACAGAAATTAGAGGATCAATTACAGTCTTATTAGCAAGTGTGAAGGAACCATACTTTCTGGCACTTTAAAATGTGTTTACTAATATTTAATGTGTCCGTAAGACGCTTTGAAGGATATAGTTTATACAATTAGAACATTTGAGAGGGATGAGTCGTATTGCATGAATCAGGCTTGTAATTGCTTTTGAAATTCAAAATCACTAGCAGGCTTTGAAAATGTGTGTTCAACTTCTAAGGAAAATGGGAGAAGACAAACCTCCCATGGTAAACAAAATAATGCTACAGAAAAAACTTCAGAGGAAAATAGTATTTCTTATAGACGCCAATGTTGAAATCATACAGTAATTGCAAGAAAAGAAATTCACTGGATCTGACATTTTTTCCTTTGTGTTGGTCCATGAGTTGTCTATGAATGATGTCAGCTTTCCATTTATGTTGAAAACATTCAGTGGTTTAGTGCCAGAGTGATTTTGACAAACTTTTTCATTGGTGCCAATTCTCATGATGGTGTGCTCTCAGCATTTGCCTTTGAATTTCAAATGATTGTAAAACTCCAGGGGTTCACACTCTGTGAATGAAAAGAGACAAGAAGATGTCAGTCAGTAAAACTGTTTAGCTGCATTTCATCTTTTTTTTTCTTTTTTTTTTTTCTTGTTGGCTTCAATGTGGCTTGAGACCTAGCATACTGTATGATACAGTAAAGTGTTAGACAGAAAGTGCTAACCCAGTCAGAAACAGTGAATCCTACAAGGAAAAAGTAATAAGCTACTAGAAAGGCATTGCCGACGCCTCGTCATGCCTTCAGGCCTAGAAAACAATTATAAAAATGGTACATTTGGAAATCACTGTGTCCCAGGCAGAAGCTACAAATTCACTGAGTTGATGTACATGATTTGACTACTGATAAAAGGATGAGCTATATGGCAAACACACCTCAACAAGAAAGACAAGAGTATAGTCTGCTTTCCAGATGTTACTCAGTTATACAGCTGTCAGGAATTGCATTGACAACATTTAGTGAATTTAATCCTGTCGGGCCCTACATTATTTCTTCTGTGGTGACAATACAAGTAACCTTATTCAAAAAACTTGATCAATATCATATCAGTGGTGAAATCAGACTGTCCACAGTTATGCTAGCTTTTGAATGAAACTAAATTATTTTAAACATGTTGAAGAATCTGAACCATATATTCTGTGATTATCTCCATGATTCTGCTTTTAGGAATTTGGCTTGAATTTATAAAAAAAATTATAATACAGATTACAATTATCAGAGAAACAAAGGTTAGAGGTTTTACATATCAGCTTTCACTTAAGATGTAAACCTAAATGTGTATACCACCAGTTCAAGTAATTTTCCTTTAGTTATTGGGACTTAAAGGTAAAGATTGCCATTTGGGATGAGATTAATGTACGCTAATACCACACAACATTTGAGGTTTTTACTTACTCTCTTTTATCATTGTCTCTTTCATTGATGCCTCTGGCCAAACATGATAAGCGATTGGTTAAACAACAGGATGCTACAATTGTTCACTTTGGTGTGGTTTACATTTTCCTTCTGTATTTCAGTTTGGTGCAGTGGAGATTAATACCTTAGATAATAAATCTGGGATACAGTAAAAGTGTGCATTTTCAGTGAATGACTCAATTCATTGAAGGAACAATGAAGCTCTATGAAAGCTATCTTGGATATAGGACAAAATCACTTAACCTTTGCCATGTCTTTTGTTGGATGGTGTAGGTTATGGAGTTGTACTCAGCAGCTGATTCCAGGAGAGTAATTAGGAAAAGAGCCAATTTTCTATTCACGGAACTCTCTCTCTAAAGCCGAATGGAAGACATGTAGCCTTTTCTTTTCCACCGACCCATTGCAAGAAGACTATAAATACCTTCCTTTATTCTGTCCCTTTACAGAGACTTCAATGGTGAGATTTACTTGCAAAATTATTCAATAATATGTCAGCCAACTGTACAAGTTAGTAACAAACCTATGTTGCCATGTTTATAGACAGTGAAAGGACTATGGCAGATTAACACTTTCTCAGACCTTGTAATTAATTTTTCCTTGGTCCTCCAATGAATGGAAATGGTTATTTCTGTGTATAGAGTTTCATTGCTTTCTAAATATATTCTTTCACATGGGAATGAAATTTGGTCATATAGCCAATATATCTCAGCAAATTTTATATGCGTGACTCTCTTCATATTGATCTTTTTAAATTGCTATAATATTTGGGAGGCCGAGGCGGGCGGATCACGAGGTCAGGAGATCAAGACCACGGTGAAACCCCGTCTCTACTAAAAAAATAAAAAATAAAAAAAATTAGCCGGGCGTGGTGGCGGGCACCTGTAGTCCCAGCTACTCGGAGAGGCTGAGGCAGGAGAATGGCGTGAACCCGGGAGGTGGAGCTTGCAGTGAGCCGAGATTGCGTCACTGCACTCCAGCCTGGGCGACAGAGCGAGACTTCGTCTCAAAAAAAAAAAAATTAATAAATTGCTATAATATTTTGCACTGTGTCTAAAGTTACTCAGCGTTTCCTTTAATATAATATAAAAGGAAGCCTTGATGATTGCTTCCTCTTTTTACTCACAATCCTCTGTGCTTCTTAGTCTTACTTCTCTTAGATAACAGAATTGCAAATGTGCCCACACTTCATCTTGTGTGTGCATATATATATGTGTGTGTGTGTGTGTGTGTGTATATATATTCCTCTTTATTTATTACAGGACAATCTAGAATTCTCTTGAGTTTCCATTATTGTCAGCTTGCCCAAGTTAAAATTTAATCTTTTTTTAACTCAAACTCTTCATACTGTAAAGAACAAAAACAAAAAACAAAACCAACATTCCCATCATATTAGGTATTCCTCTTCCTATAAAGTTCGTCTTTTGTCCTCCTTGAATCTGGATGCCAAAGGATGTCTGTGTCAATGTGGTTGGCTAGAGACACATTTGGTACAACTGCTGTCCTCTGGACTTTATGGGTCTCCACAGGATTAAGGTCTGCTCTGACCTCCTCTCTTGGTGTTCAACTTTGGTTTCCGCTGAAGCTTAGCTGGTCTTGCCTGTTTCTTGTGAGCGGCTTGTTCCCACCTGCCATAGACAAGCATCAAAAGGTCCAATTTTGCAATCCCTCTATTGTGATTCCAGACCTTTCTAGTCTCCCGGTTGTCTTCAAATTTTCCATGATCCCCAGAAGTCTAGAATCTCTCCGCTTATTTTTGTGCATCATGGTGATGTCTGCAGGTTCTGGGGGCTACTCTCCAGCTCAGCAACTTATACATCTTCCTTAGCTCTTACCTCCCTATACCTCAGAATGCTGCATTGAATACAGGACTTTGCAGTTGGCATTGGCCCTAATGTTATGACTTCCTTCTCGTTCCTCTAATCCTCATCTACCAAAATAAAATTTTCTGGAAGCTTTACTTTTGGAAGGATAATATTCCTAGGTCATATTTCTCAACCAATTTCCACCATAGCACAGGGAACATCTCTTTGGTATGTGATTTAGTAAAAAATGAGCTTGAGAATTTAGAAAAAAATCTTATTTCTTAAAGGCTTAGGTTTGAAATTATTGTAATTCCTTAGATTCCCAAAGTGTTAGGGTCCAGATTAAAGAATGGACCCTAGCCCATTCTAAGGTCCATTTTATTCTAAGCCATATTTTTACCCCTTAAGAAACGAATGTCCTTTGGTCAAAAGATAAAAATTCTCAGAAGAGCATGGTCGAAAAGGAAAATATTGAATCATATGTGAGAAAATATTTTAAATATATATCATTTTGGGGTTTTGATTTATGTATTCATTTAAGAGTTTGTATTCTGGATTCCAGATTACCCAGATTTGAGTTTAAATCCTGACTCTTCTATTTGCTCTGTGATTATGAACCTTAACTATCCTCCTTGTGCCTCAGTTTCTCTGTATGTAAAATAAGGACAATAATAGTATCTATGCACTAACACAAGAGGATGTTAATAAATAAGCTAATATTTGTGAAGTGTTTAGAATACTTCTGTATTAGTCTGTTCTCACACTGCTAATAAACACATACCTGAGAGTGAGTAATTTATAAAGGAAAGAGGTTTAATTGACTCACAGTTCCACATGGCTGGAGAGGCCTCACAATCACTGCGGAAGGTGAATGAGCAGCAAAGTCATGTCTTACATGGTACCAGGCAAGAGGGCATGTGCAGGGGAACTCCCTTTATAAAACCATCAGATCTTATGAGACAAATTCATTATCATGAGAAAAGCACAAGAAAAATCTGCTCCCATGATTCAATTACCTCCCACCAGGTCCCTTCCATGACATGTGGGGATTATTACAATTCAAGGTGAAATTTGAGTGGGGAAATGCAGCCAAACCGTATCATTGCACCCCTGGCCCCTCCTAAATTTCATGTCCTTACATATTAAAACACAATCAGCCAGGCACGGTGTCTCACGCCTGTAATCCCAGCACTTTGGGAGGCCAAGGCAGGTGGATTACAAGGTCAAGAGTTCAAGACCAGCCCCACCAAGATGGTGAAACCCTGTTTCTACTAAAATTACAAAAATTAGCTGGGCGTGGTGGCAGGCACGTATAATCCCAGCTACTTGGGAGGCTGAGGCAGGCGAATCCCTTTAACCCGGGCAGCAGAGGTTGCAGTGAGCTGAGATCATGCCACTGCACTCCAGCCTAGGTGACAGAGTGAGACTCTGTCTCAAAGAAACAAAACAAAACAAAAACGATCATGCCTTCCAACAGTCCCCCAAAGTTTTAACTAACTCCAGCATTAACTCAAAAGTCCAAGTCCAAAATATCATTGGAGACAAGGCAAGTCCCTTCCATCTAGGAGTCTGTAAAATCAAATGCAAGTTAATTACTTTTTAGATACAACTGGGGTACAGGCATTGGGAAAATTTACCCATTCCAAATCAGATAAGTTGACCAAAACAAAGGGTTACAGGCCTGATGCAAGTCAGAAATCCAGCGGAGCAGTCAAATCTTAAAACTTTGAAATAATCTTTAACTCCATGTTTCACATCTAGGTCATGCTGATGCAAGATGTGGATTTTCACGACCTTGGGCAGCTTCGCTCCTGTGCAGTTGCAGGATTCAGCCACCCTCCTGGCTGCTTTCATGTGCTGGCAGTGAGTGTCTGTGGCTTTTCCAGGTGCATGGCAAAAGTTGTCAGTGGATCTACCATTCTAGGGTCTGGAGGATGGTGGTCCTCTTCTCGCAGCTCCAATAGACAGTGCCCCAGTGGGGACTCTGTGTGGGGACTCTGACCCTACATTTCTCCCCTGCACTGCTCTAGCAGAGGTTCTCCATGAGGGCACCACCACTGCAGCACACTTCTGCCTGAGCATCCAGGTGTTTTCATACATCCTCTGAAATCTAGGCAAAGGTTCACAAACCTCAGTTCTTGACTTCTGTGTACCCACAAGCTCAACACCATGTGGAAGCTGCTGAGGCTTGGAGCTTGCACCCTCTCAAGCCATGTCCCAAGATATACTTTGGTCTCTTTTAGCCATGACTAGAGCAGTTGGGATGTAGGGCACCAAGTGCGTAGGCTGCACACAGCAGGGGTCCCTGGACCCAGCCCAGGAAACCATTTTTCCCTCCTAGGCCTCTGGGCTTATAATGGGGGTTGGGGGCTGTCATCTTGGCAATTAACATTTGGCTCCTGGTTTCTTATGCAAATGTCTGCTGAAGGCTTGAATTTCTCCCCAGAAAATGGAGTTTTCTTTTTTACTGCATTTCAGGCTGCAAATTTTTCAAACTTTTATGCTCTACTTCCTCTTGAACACTTTGCTGCTTAGAAATTTCTTCCAATGGATACCCTAAGTTATTTCTCTCAAGTTCAAAGTTCCACAGATCTTTAGGACAGTGGCAAAATGCTGCCAGTTTCTTTGCATAGGAAGAGTGATCTTTGCTCCAGCTCCCAACAAGTTCTTCATGTCCCTATAAGACCATCTCAGCCTGGATTTTATTGTTCATAACACTATTAGCTTTTTGGTCAAAACCATTCAACAAGTCTCCAAGAAGTTCCAAACTTTTCCACGTTTCTGTCTTCTGAGCCTTTCAATCTGTTCCAACCTCTGCCTGTTGCCCAGTTCCAAAGTTGCTTCTACATTTTCAGGTGTCTTTACAGCAGCGCCCCACTACCCAGTACCAATTTACTGTATTAGTCTGTTCTCACACTACTAATAAAGACATACCTGAGACTGGGTAATTTATAAAGGAAAGAGATTTAATTAACTCATAATTCTACATGGCAAGAAAGGCCTCACAATCATGGTAGAAGGCAAATGAGGACCAAAGTCACATCTTACATGGCGGCAGGCAAAGGTGATATACAGGGAAACTTCCCTTTACAAAACCATCAGATCTCTTGAGACTTATTCACTATCACAAGAAAAGCATGAGAAAAAACCCATCTGCATGATTCAGTTACCTCCCACCAGGTCCCTCGTACAACAAGTGGGGATTATTACAATTCAAGGTGAGATTTCGGTGGGGGCACAGAGCCAATACATATCAACTTCCTAGTATATTATAAGCTCTACATAAGTAGTTAATATTTATTATAATAATAATGAAAATAAGCAAATAAAAGTAAAATAGAATCTATAATTATAAAAAAAGCTTAAATTATTTTATAAGAAACACAAACATGGACAAAATTCTATCAACAGGAAGAAAATAACATAAATAAGAACATAAAAAGCTGAAGTTACAGGATAAGGGAGTTTCAGAGAAGAGAAATTCCATATATTCTTACTGCAAAGTAAAAACTACACATAAAAATGTTAAAAATAAACAGAAGTTATACTCAGTACCCACTATATGGCTATATGTCAAGTCTATTTTTCATATTGAAGTTACCACTGTTGACAAGACAAATAAGTTCCTTGCTCTGTGTAGCATAAATTATTGGTGTGGTCCAGAAAACTAACAAACAAGTAAAAATGAATAGAATAAATTAAAATATTATTAAGTACTCCAAAACATAAGCTCAATAAATAGAACAAGATAATGTGATGAAGAGTATTAATGGAAGAGGTAGAGCTTAGATTCTGTGTTCTAAGAAGCATCTCTTAAAAAGAGACTTTTTAAGCAGAGACCTAAATGATGAGAAAAAGACAATCTTGGGAGGAGGTGAGAACAAGGACACCAAGAAAGCAACAAGGGCAAGGAGAGAACAAGGTGTTTTCAGAAATCAAAAAGGGCACTGTGAAGTCTTGGGAGTTTAAGCAGAAGAGTGACACATTCTGCTTATGTTTTTAAAAGAATGCTCTGGCTTCTATGAACAGAATAGATTGTTTGGGGCTAGTATGGACATAGGGATAGCACTTAGAAGGAAATAGTTGTATTTCCAGTTAGCAATGGTGTCAGATTAGGTAGTCAGCAATGGTGGTTATGGGGAAAAAGACCCATATACTATTTATTTGAAAATGTATTGTAGTATTTGCTGAGGATCTGCATACAGGAAAAATGACTTCCTCTAGCCAAGAATTGGGCATCTACTGCACGACTCTCATTAACACATGATTTTTCCAGCTACTCTTTTAGAAATCTGGTTAGGACACCAAATTTCACTCCTTCTGAAATTACTTTGCAGTCCCCAATTTTAGAGCGTCTGGTACTGGCCAGCAAATGAACTCTAAAAGGCTTTTTTAAAAGGAAGCTAACATGTATGTTTGAAAAGAGGCCAAGTATACATTTGAAAACAGGAGACTCACAATATTACTTGAGAATAATACAGAGTGTCACATTGAAGATTTGCAAAGTCATCATGATGTTGATTCTAAGAGAGTAAAATGTTATGCATGTATTTTATAAATTGTGTGGAAGAAAATCAATCAAGCCCTATTAACATAAGCTTTTATTGAAAATGCCAGGCATGAGAAGGCTCCAAATGAACATTCATACTTGGAGCAGGAGGGCAGAGTGTTTTAAGGAGGTTTAACAGGAGGGGTGAGCTGAAGTTCATGTTTGTCAGATATTTCTCGAAAAGAAAGGGATTGTTTGTGCAGATCCGTTATTGTTTAGGCAATATGACTTTTGTCAACAGTGTTGGACTAAAGCAGTTAGGAGTTGAGATTATGTACAAGGGCATGGGAGAAAGGTGCAGGAAGCACTGTGGAAAATTCTTTGTCCTTCAGTGTCTCTCGCAATTGGGTTTTAATTTTTGGAATACCTTACATGGCCTCTATTGGATATTGAAGGGCTGATTTTGTAGTGAATGTAGATACAGAAAAGTGGCTATAAGGATAAAGGAAAGACAGAACTCTAGGGTGGTGCCTTGATTTTGGGCTGTTTATTGATTCTACTCTTGCCTCCTATCCGTAAAGAAGTATTAATGAGAAATTCTCATGCAGAGAAAGGCAATGTTTGTTCCACTAAACTCCTATCACATGCACATACTTGCCTTAGGAATGTTGTATTGCATTCTGATATGGTTGGCTTGTTGAGGTAGCAGGTAGATCACCTTCCTGGGAATTGGGACCCAGGCTCTCCATGAAATATATTCATCATTTCAGATCCCCTGTCAATTATTCAAGAAAAAAGTGTAATCCTAAAACAATAATCAGAATTCACAAGGTAAGCCTAGGACACACTGGAGAGTAAGTGTCTTCTCTCTTTGGGCCTTACTTTTTTGAGTGTAGATTTTAAGGAGGGCTGGTATAGGTTTCTCTGCAGCAGCTGCTGAGATGACGGCTACTACAGCCCTAAAAGTCAGCACTTCAATGGGTTGAGCCTAAAGCTTCAGAAAACAAGGCAGGATAACTTTAGTTAGTTAGTTTAAATATACTGAACACATTTTTGTATCCTTTGGGCTTAGGAAGAATATTTTATTCGTGTGTCTTAAGTTCTGTTGTTGCTGTTATTTCAATGTCTCAAATCGTTCTCCCCTGAGGTATTATAAGGTAGCTTCTTTTGACATAAAATACTAAGGAGGCACAGTGCCTTTCCAAGGGCAAGGAGATTCCCAGTGTACAAGAATCAAGGTGGTGCTATGTGAAAAGTCCCTCCACAGCCACCATGGAGGCCAATGGATTGATTTCAGGAAAAGAAGAAAAAAAAAAGGAATCCTCCTGATCAGAGAGCAGAATCTAAATAATAGTTATGAAGAAAAAACAAGATGTAGGAATGACCAAAATAATTTTAGTCATTCTACTACTCTTGAGTTCTGTAAGTTTCCAGAACAAACCAAAACATGAATCTCCCTTTTGCTTCCTGTTCCACAAAGAACAAACTGAAAGGACAATAAAGAGATACCTTCTACTTCATCTTACTTAGGGCATCCTCTTCTACCAATGGGCAATACTGTGCCTTTGCAGTATGCAGTCCCTGAGCACACTTCATGTTAAAAGTTAGAAGTTGCTTAGCAACCCCTTTACTACTTACATGTTGTAGATACAACTGACAAGACCAAGGGCATAAGCAATGCTCTACCTTTCTACTAACAGGTTTGCATACACTCTCCCAAGCTCTCATTTATTGTAACCCTTTGAATTTGAAATATCAGCATCTTTGTAATGGAGAAGACCACACAATTACTAACCCTTTATTTTTTCTAGAAATCCCTTAAGGCTGAGAAGGAGATAGACTGTATGTTCAGTCCAAAAGAAGAAATTGCTCACTAATGAGGGCAAAAGATTCTCCTGTGCTCAGCTGCCCCCACAGGCTCATTCACAGTTTTGATTCAGGGTCATGCTTTTCCATCTATGGACACACTTTCCCAGTCTTTCTCCACATCAGCCATTGTCTGGGGCTTTTGTCAATTCATCAAGTCCAGTGAAGCTAAGAAACCAAAAAAATCACGTAGGTGATATTTTTCAGTCTACCTTCAGTAATGTCTAAAGAAGAGCAGTCGATTGTACAGCTTTCTAGCTGAAAGAAGCTATTATCATTGTCTATTTCATTCTTTCCATAGTATATAGGGCTGTCACTCTGCCCTTGTGCACTTTTAAACTGTAGCAACTTAGTTTTAAGGTAGAATAAAAACCACTTAAAAATGGCATCTTGAAGCAGTTTTGTAAAAGTTTGGAATCTACATTATATAATTGTCCAAAATGATTTTTTAGTTGAGATCCCGAGACAAATGGAAAATAGGTACAGACAGGGAAATTCTAAACTGTGTGCTGTGAAAGACAAAATTGAATTAAGTATTATCTGGGTGAAGAAAATTCAGTATGCCAGATATATGCAGATTGTTTCTACTGTATTAACAGCTTAAGTGATTCAACTTTTAAAATCTGAAAGGTAGAAAAGCTGGAGAAATTTCACATGCCCTTCTATTCCTGTCATAATTCAAAATGGATTATCTCTGTTTTGGCCCACCTAGGCTCAATATATGTTGATTTTTAAAAATTGAGAGAAACTGTTTATGTACCTCACATGATCATTTGCAAACTCCTCACCAACCCTTTTTTTTTGTTTCCTTTTGTGTTTTCCTTCCTGGATTTAAGCTGTTTTTGCAGCTCTATGATTGGCCCCTAGAGAGTCTTAAGTCACAGCCACCATTACTGTGTACCAGTTGCTCAAGTACATCTTGAGATTCTATCAAGATATTTTCTGAAACTGTTCACTTGAGAATTGTATCTATTCCCGGGATAGGAAATAGAAACAAACACATGTTAGGGCAAGTAGTTACAGTTCTTACACTGTTGAGTAATATTCTTTATGATAGTGGTTTAATTATGTTGATTTATTGATTTTGCTGCAGTTCAGTTTGAAAGTGTTTGGGATGAGTCATAACCACAAAGGGACTATAAGTCAGGACTGACTAAAAGAAACCTCAATGTACACCTGATGTTGAGAAAAAAACAAAAACAAAAACGAAAACAAAAACAAAACGAAACAAAAAAATATAGAGGAAAAACTGAGGGAAGGGTAACTAGGGATTGTGACAATGACTGTTTTTGTCAATTGTGTTTTTGGTTTTTTTTTGTTTTTTTTTTTTCTCTCCAGCGAGATACACATAAATTTTATAGCAGTGGATGTCAGACTTCAATGTGTACAAAAATCGCCTGGGTTTTCTTGTTAAACGTGCAGATTCCTGGGTCTCATCCTGAAGTTTTTGACTTCATAGTTGGTTGTTGATATTATTGTTGTTACTGTTGTTCTGTGTGTGTTGGGGAGGGGTAGTGTGTGTGCCTCATGGATCTGTTTGTTTAAGCAGCACACAAATTGATTATAATGTAGATAGTAGAAGGGCCACACATTAACATTAACCCCAGCTGTGGGTGCCCTGGGAAGATACTGTAGGGCAGCTGTGAGTATGATCCAAATCCCTCAGCTCTCTAGTTAGACTGGTGATGTAACCCTCTAAACCTATGTAGGAAATAGGAAGGATTAAACAGAATAAGCTCAATGGGGTAGCAGGCAGTGTATTGTATGTAACAGATACTCCATAGATCAGCAGTCCCCAACCATTTCTGGCACCAGGGACTGGTTTCATGGACGACATTTATCCACAGACATGGGGAGCGGGGTGGGATGGTTTTATGATGATTCGAGCATATTACATGTATTGTGCAATTTATTTCTATTATTATTATATTGTAATATATAATGAAATAATTATACAACTTACCATAATGTATAATCAGTGGAAGCCCTGAACTTGTTTTTCTGTAACTAGACAATCCCATCTTGGGGTAATGGGTGACAGCAACAGATCATCAGGTATTAGATTCTTATAAGGAGGGTGCAACCTAGATCCCTCACATGCGCAGTTCACAATAGGGTTCACGCTTCTGTGAGAATCTGATGATGCCACTGATCTGATTTGAGGTGGAACTCAGGCAGTGATGCAAACTATGGGGAGCAGCTGTAGATACAGATGAAGCTTCACTTGCTGGCCGGTGCTCACCTGCTGCTGTGCGGCCCAATTCCTAACAGGCCATGGACTGGTACCGCTCTGTGACCTGGGAGTTGGGGACCCCTGCCATAGAATGTTAGTTCAATTTTCTCTAGCTCTGTCACCAACCACATATTCTTAAATGTGACTTCATGGGTTCTTCTTTGTAAACAGTGATGGTATAAATTAGTAGACTGAATCAGCAAGTGGGAGCAGTATGGTATCAAGGAAAACTGGTTTGAGCTTTGGTGGATCTCATGAGACAGTAACTCAAGTTTTCACATCATTTTAGGGTTTCAGATTCATATTTCATCAGTGTTTATGCGTGATGAGGCCTGAGCTGGAGGACCGAATCATGCTAAATAAAACATCTCAACAAACTAAGGCAAATAAGAGATATTTAAATCATCAAACTTCCAGTGAGAAATAAAGCATTTATACTGGTAGGTACACCAACATATTTACAATCAATAAGCTCTACTGCCGTATTTGAACTGCATGGGAATCAGGAAAAAAAATCAGGACTGAAAGTAAAAATTCACTTCCAGAAATCAGTGTCAAAGAGATATAAATATTTGAAGCCCATTTGATTGAGCTTCATAAATTGATAGTTGCTTGGGGAACATGAAATCAGAACAGGGGAAATTAGGTTAATTAAAATTTTACTGACTTTGAAATAAGACATTCTGAGAAAGCTATCTAAAAAAATCTAGCTCTGCATAAATACTCAAAATCACTTGACAACACCCTGTCCTTTAGCTCTGGCTCCTTCTCCCTTGATGAGGACCAGAATTTCTTTCTCAGTATAGGTATTTGCCAGGCTTGATATGCGCTGTTTATCATTTCCTGTACGTATAGAAACATTGACAAGTTCCAGCCCAACATCTGCAGGAGTGAGCCTCTAAGAAATAGATTGCAATAGGTATGACTCTCGGGCCAATAACTCAGTTATGTCAATTATATAATTTTGTTTTTTATAACTATACTTAATTTCATTTTAACATTTTTTTCTCAGCAGATTGTGAGGAAACTTTTCATCAATCATTACTAACAGTGCACATTTGCTCCCAAAGATTACTACCAGAGGTATTTTCCTCCCAACATCCTACTGTGGTCATAAACGCTTATGACATTTTTCATATTTCCAGGCAAGAGAATATTTGTATTAAGTTTGCACTTAAGAATTAGTGCAGCTTTATAGTCATTTTTTGATTTTTCCTGTGAGTTTTTACTATTATATGCTATTAAGCAAAATTTTACTTGATCTTATACAATTATTAAGAGTTGTCTTTTCTTCATAATTTTCAAAGAAGTAACCTCGCTTAATTTTATTTTACCTCTGAAATAAGTCTTTGTTCAGGTAAACTGAAAAGAACACTTTATAGGACTCTAAGCAAAATTATGCAGATGGACACAATTTTCATTAGTAGGACACAGAATCTCTCATGATTAATGTTATTTATTTAATAATTTCCCAACAGAGGTTTTGTTTAAATTCATGAGCTTTTGATATCATATTTCTCTAAATCAACAAAATTGATCTAAGTTACATTATCTAACAGTTCAATAATTTTCTGTGTTCTATGGCCCCTCTAAAATATATTACGTCTATTGCTTGTTTATGATAACATGTTTAATTTTTAGAATTTCTAATTGGTACTTTTTTTTTTTTTTTTTTTTTTTTTTTTTTTTTTTTTTTGAGACGGAGTCTCGCTCTGTCTCCCAGGCTGGAGTGCAGTGGCGCGATCTCAGCTCACTGCAAGCTCTGCCTCCCGGGTTCACGCCATTCTCCTGCCTCAGCCTCTCCAAGTAGCTGGGACTACAGGCACCCGCCACCACGCCTGGCTAATTTTTTCTATTTTTAGTAGAGACGGGGTTTCACCATGTTGGCCAGGATGGTCTCAATCTCCTGACCTCGAGATCCGCCCGCCTCGGCCTCCCAAAGTGCTGGGATTACAGGCGTGAGCCACCGCGCCCGGCCCTAATTGGTACTTTTGCATGTCAACTCATTCCTGATTTATATATGCCTATGTTTTGTTCCGTAGTTTCCTGTTGGTGATTTACGATCTTACTTCTTATTTTATCTCTCTGAATATTTTAGGTAGATTCATTTTATAATCATTTAAAAAAATATACTACATTATCTGCATACCTTCATAAGTTAATTATTTCTCCCTGAGTTTTTTAAATACTATTCTTAAGTTACTAGTTTTTTTCTTTGTGCTTTAAACCTTGATATGCCAATTCGTCTTGAATAGGTGTTTGTGTATCCATGGGCACATATTTACTTTGTATTTCCCATGTGCACCCATCTGTGTCTAGTTGTTTCCAATCTGCAAATTGGGATCTTATATTTATATTGGAGTTGAAGAGTTCTCATCTTGTAGAGATGCCAGAGTTATAGTTCCTGAATCTATATGGCTTACCTTGGTCCCAGTTGTGTGGACATCTCTATTCCCTCCAGCTTTCCTAGGTAGCAACACTAGGCAATGACTGTGACTTTTTTATATCTACTTTTGTGGGTGTTTCAGCTGTGACTAGCAGGGGAATTTATTAATTTTTACTTTGATAGAGCCAATTCCCCATTTGCCTCCCCCAGAATTTGATCTAGAAACTTCATAGAATTATCATTCAGGCTTCATTTATTGCTGTGGGTTTCAGTTCAACATTTGTTTATTGAGATAGCTATGTGGTGTAAAAGTACTTCAAGTATCATGCTAAGCATTTAGAACCAAGGTGGAGAGGAATTCCATATATAGTTACAGCAATATCTTGACCAGAATTCACAAGCATAAACATTGTGCATCCATATTTCTCTTGAACATGAATTCAAAGGCAGAAAAGTAGTTCAATAATTGCTCTTGACTATGCTACTTTTAAAATATGTGTAAACTTAATTCATAGGAAATATGAAAATAAGGAATTATCTAGGTAGCTCTTTCCATTCATAATTATTCCTTACCTTTCTTTCTGTCTCTTATATGCATTTTCTAAACTCTGTAGTTCTACAGAGCACACTTCAAAATTTAAAAGTTCAGTTTCTCGGGTCAAATTTCTCCTACCAATCTCAAGTCTTATAATAAGACAGACTTGTCAGTTATCAGATTCAACTCTGAGGTCTACCCTTGGAACTTTCCTCTTGATTTAGATAAAAACGTCAGGAAGGGGTTTGAGCAAAGATTTCATTTTCCTAGTTAGGTCAGATAATAATTTAGCTTAGATAGAATGCCATAAAATAGAGTTCCCTAGCTTTTTTTTTTTTAAATAAAACTTTGTGTGCATTATTGTTGATAGTAGGGTGAATCAATTTCACACATTCATCAAAACAGCAGATAATACACTTTTATGTAATTATTTGCTGGATTACGTTTACTATAAATACCATGTTCATAAAATCATGAGATAAATCTTCAGTGTATCAATCACAAATTACTCATCTTATTCTGTTAATTTTGATATTTCTTGAAAAGCTAATATTTCATAATATTTCTTATAGTTATACTATGTCAAGAATGATGCAGGATTTGAAATTTTATCCTACTTACAAGCAAATAGGTTAGCCTGCCACAATCTCAATAATGGTAGCAGAAGTCATGAGACTCCTGGATCAGAGACATGGGATTTTATTGCTCATGGCATCAACAGTAGCCAAAGCTTCACACTGATTTACATCAGTTCTCTATGCTCTCCAGTCCTGCTAAGGAAATGCAAAGGGCCCATCTTGGATGCTTGCACATGAAATTGGTTGTATGTTGCAGGATAGAAACACAGCTTGGGGGATTCACCATCATTGTATTTATTATTTTATTTTATTTTCTTCTCAATTGTTTATTTTTGTAATTTTTAAAATAATTTCAACTTCTATTTTAGATTCAAGGGGATACATGTGCAGGTTTATTACATGTGTGTATTGTATGATACTGAAGTTTGGGATACAACTAATCCCGTCACTCAAGCAGTGAACATAGTACTCAATAGGTAGTTTTTCAGTTATTTCCCACTGCTTCATTCCACCTCTAATTGTCTGCAGTGTCTATTGTTGCCATCTTTATGTCCACGAGTACCCAATGTTTAGCTGCCACTTATAAGTGATAACATGTGGTGTTTGGTTTCCTGTTCCTGCATTAATTTGCTTAGGATAGTGGCCTCTAGCTGCATCTATGTTGCGGAAGAAAAAATATGTTTTCATTTTATGTTATGTCTGCATAGTATGCCATGGTGTATATGTACCATATTTTTCTTTATCAAATCCACGAATGGTGGACACCTAGGTTGATTTCATATCTTTGCTATTGTGAATGGTGCTTCAATAAACTTACAAGGGCATGTGTCTTTTTGGTAGAACAATTTATTTTCCTTTAGATGCATACCCATTGTTGGGATTGCTGGGTGGAATAGTAATTCTATTTTTACTTCTTTGAGAAATCTCCAAACTGCTTTCCACAGTGGCTAAACAAATTTACATTCCATGAAGAGCGTATAAACATTCCTTTTTCTCTGTAGACGCATCAACATTTGTTGCTTTTCTATTTTTAATAACAGCCATTCTGCTTATGTGAGATAATATGTCACTGTGGTTTTGATTCACATTTCTCTGATTATTAGTAATGTTGGAATTTATTCATATGTTTGTAAGCCAAATGTATGTTTTCTTTTGAGAAGTATCTGTTCATTTTCATTGCCAGTTTTTTAATGGGGTTGGTTTTTGCTTGATGAGATATTTAAGTTTCTTATAGATTCTAGATGTTAGATCTTTGTCGGATACATAGTTTGCAAGTATTTTCTTCCATTCTGTCGATTGTTTACTGATAGCTTTCTTCATCCTGTGCAAAAGCTCCTTTAATTTGTTCCTACTTCTCAATTTTTGTTTTTGTTGCAATTGTTTTTGAGGACTTAGTAACAAATTATTTGCAAAAGCTGATGTCTTGAATGGTATTTCCTAGGTTTTCTTCTAGGATTTTTACAGTTTGAGGTCTTACCTTTAAATCTTTAGACCATCTTGAATTATTTTTTATATACAGGGAAAGGTAAGGGTCCAGTTTTATTCTTTCAGATAGATTAGCCAGGTATCCAAGCACCAGTTATTGATGAGGAAGTCCTTTCCCCATTGCTTATTTCTGTTGAATTCATCAAAGATCAGATGGTTGTAGGTGTGGGTTTTATTTCTGGGTTTTCTAATGTGCTCCATTGGTTTAAGTGTCTCTTATTGTACCAGTACCATGCTGTTTTGGTTACTTAAGCCTTATAGTATAGTTTGAAGTCAAGTAATGTGATACCCCCAGCTTTTCTTTTTTTTTCCTCAGGATTTCTTTGGCTATCTTGGCTCATTTTTATTCCATATGAATTTTAGAATACTTTTTTCTAATTCTGTAAAAAATGACACTGATATTTTGATAAGAATAGCATTGAATCTACAGATTGTTTGGGGCAGTATAGCCATTTTAATGATATTGGTTCTTCCAATCCATGAACATGGATTGTTTTTCCATTTGTTTGTGTTGTCTTTGATTTCTTTCAGCAGTGTTTTGCAGTTCTCGTTGTGCAGATCTTTTAGCTGCTTGGCTAGCCATATTCCTAGATATTTCATTTTCTTTGTGGCTATTGAAAAACGTTCTTGATTTTAATTTCAGTCCGAACATTATTTGGGTTTAGCTACAACACTGATTTTTTACATTAATTTTGTATCCTCAAACTTTAATAAAATTGTTTATCAATTTTAGTGGCTTTAGGCAAAGTCTTTAGGGTTTTCTAGGTATAGAATCGTATCATCAGCAAAACAGATAATTTGATTGCTTTTTCTATTTGGATGCCTTTCATTTCTTTCTCTTGCCTGGTTGCTTTGGCTAGCACTTCCAGTACTATATTGAATAGGAGTGGTGAAAGTGGGCATCCTTGTCTTGTTTCAATTCTTAAGGATAATGCTTCCAGCATTTGCCCACCCATTATGATGTTGGCTGTTGGTTTTTCATAGATAGCTCTTATTATTTTGAGTCATGTTTCTTCACTGCCTAGTGTGCTGAGAATTTTTATCATGCACGGATGTTAAATTGTATTAAAGGGGTTTTCCATGTCTATTGAGATGAGCATATGGTTTTTAAATTTGATTTTGTTTATGTGGCGAACCACATTTAATGACTTGTATATGTTTAATCAATCTTAAATCCCAAGAATAAAGCCTAGTTTATTGTGGTGAATTAACTTTTTGATGTTCTGTTGGATTCCAGTTGCTAATATTTTGTTGATGATTTTTGCATCTATGATCATCAGGGATATTGGCTTTGAGTTTTCTTTTTTTGTTGTGTTTGTGCCTGGTTTTATTATCAAGGTAATGCTGGATTCATAGAATGATTTAGGGAGGAGCCCTCCTCTTTGGTATTTTTGGAATAGTTTCAGTAGAATTGGTGCCAGCTCTTCTCTGTACATCTGGTCGAATTTGGCTCTGAGCCCATCTGGTCAAGCTCTCTTTTTTGTTGGTAGATTTCTTATGATTGATGCAATTTCAGAACTTAATATTAGTCAGCTAAGGGCTTAATTTCTTCCCATATCAATCTTTGGAAGTGGTGCATTTCAAGGAATTTATTATAAATTTCTGCTAGATTTTGTACTTTGTGTGCATCGGTATGTTCATAACAGTGTTGGAGAATCTTTTGTATTTCTGTCACATAAGTTGTAATGTCACCTTTGTTGTTTCTACTTGGGCATACTTGAATCTTCTCTCTTTTTTCCTTTGTTAGTCTAGCTAGTGGTCTATTGATCTTGTTTATCCTTTAAAACAATAAATTTTGGTTTTGTGATCTTTCATATGAATTTTTGAGTCTCAATTTCATTCGGTTACACTCTCATTGTAGTTATTTCTTTTCTTCTGTTAGCTTTGGGGTTAATTTATTCTTGCTTTTCTAGTTCCTCTAGGTGTAATGTTAGATCATTAATTTGAGATCTTTTTAACTTCTTGATGTAGGCATCTGTGACTAAAAATTTTGCTCTTAACACTGCCTATGCTGCATCCCAGAGATTTTGGTATGTTTGTCTCTGTTTTCATTTATTTCAAAAAATGTTTTATTTCTGCTTTAATTTTCTTTTTTACCCAAAAGTCATTCATGATCAAGTTGTTTAATTTCATGTAACTGTGTGGTTTTCAGAGATCTTCTTGTTATTGATTTCTGTTTTGTTTCACATTGGTTCAAGAGTGTGGTTGGTATGATTTTGATTTTTTTAAATTTATTGAGACATGCTTTATAGCCAAACATGTGGTCAATCTTATAGTATGCTTCAGGTGCAGAAGAGAATAATGTATATTCTGCGATTGATGGGTGGAATAGTCTGTAAGTGTCTATTAGGTCCAATTGGTCAAGTATCAAATTTAAATCCAGAATTTCTTTGTTAGTTTTCTGCCTCAATGATCTGTCTAACACACTATCAGTGGTTGTTGATGTCCCTCACTATTATTGTGTGGTTGTCTAAGTCTTTTTGTAGGTCTAGATCTATTTGTTTTATGAATCTGTGTGCTCCAATGTTCAGTGCATATGTACTAAGGATGGTTAAGTCTTCTTGTTAAATTGAACCCTTTGTCATTATCTAATGCCCATTCTTTTCCTTTTTTACTATTGTTGGTTTAAAGTCTGTTTTATCTGATAGAAGGTAGTGACCCCTGCTCTTTCTTCCATTTGCCTGACACATCTTTTTCCAACTCTTTCAGCCTAGGTGTGTTACTACATAGGAGATGAGTCTCTTAAAGACAGCAGACAGATGGGTCTTGCTATTTTATTCAGCTTACTCTGTACCTTTTTTTTTTTTTGTAGTCAGCTATTTAATTAGGTTCTTAAGATATTTAGAACACCAATTTGTGAGGATAAATTCCGTTTGTCAGGGCAAACACAGATCACAGGTAGCCCTGGAGCTGAGGAATAGCTTTGATTTTTGGTAAAATTTGTGAGTCCACAGCTTTCTGATCAATCTTGCGCTGCTCTGTAATCTCGTATTTCTCTTTTTCTGTGTCGAAGATCTCACCTTCCTGGTGTCTGGGCTTCCGCAGCTTCTTCTTCTTGGAGTAAGCATCAGTAAGATGTTTTGGGATTTTTACATTGCTGATATCGATTTTGGTTGAGGTGGCAATGACAAATTTCTGGTGTGTTCTTCGTAGAGGAACTCGATTGAGGACCAGAGGTCCAGTTACAAGTAACAAGCCACTAGCCAGCTGCTTCAGGAAAACCACCCTCTTGCCCCTGTGGCGTCCAGTGAGGATGATCAGAATGGTCCCAGGCGTAATGCTGGCTCGCAGTTTTCTCACGTGCTGACTGAAGGGTTTTTTGCCGTGGCTCAACAGCTTTCCAGGCACATCTTCAGTAGGATAATATCTAGGCATTTTGCGAAGTTTAACCACCCGGGTACCACCGTTCTTGTCACCACCAAATGGTTTTGTAACAGTTGCAAGAACCTTCTCCTTCTTTTTCTTTTCAACCTTGGATTTAGCAGCTGAGTACTTCCTCTTGTGCATGGCCTTTCTGGAATTCATGGCAGATCGGGAATGCCTGCCAATTCCTCTGACAAGGACAGGGTTGCGGCTGCAATGGGGCTTCCCCTTCTTGGGCTTTTTAGCCTTGAGGTTACCCTTTTTCACCTTGCCACCAGCATCAGCCTTCTTGGCTTCGGGTTTCTTCTCTTTAGTATCTGGCTTCTCAACTTTTTCACCCGCCATCTTGCAAGATGGGAAAGAGGACTCTGTACCTTTTAAGTGAGGTGTGTAGACTATTTACATTCAAAGTTAATATTGATGTATTAGGTTTGGACCTAATCATGAAGTTGTTAGCTGGTCATTTTGTAGTTTTTATTGTGTGGTTTCTCACCATATTTTTAGAAAGCAAAGGAAGTCTACTTTTTCATAGGTGGAAATGAAATTAAGATTGGATTAGAGGTGTTACTTATTCTTTCACAATTGCCCTGCAAGAACAACCCTGAGAAATTTTCCTGGTAAAGAGTGATTAAGGCATTGCCTTCTAGATTTACCCAGAAAGAACTTTTATGGATGCTCAAACTTTATGGGGTATTACCTCTCCCTAAACCAAATAATGAAGCATAATTTTATGAAAACTGCTAGATATTTAAACATAATATGATTAACAATATAAGTAAATAGCCAACAGTTACTCACCATTGTGCTATGTACTTTATCTGTTTTATCACAATTAGCTTCTATCATTTCTTCCCTTGAACTTTTAGTCACTTCTTTTTGAGATAAGTAAACCAAATCTCAAATACTTTAAGACAGAAAAAAAGAAGTTTAGAAACATTATAGAAATACTTTTTATAAAATAATGATAATGACCACTACAATCAGAATAATAGTAATAATAAGCTTTAATATGACTAGTATAGATTTTTTAAATCTAACCCTCACAATAACACACTGAGATCCATTATTGCCATTTCTAGCGCAGGATACTCAGAATAGGGAGATTAAGCAACCTTGGACAGGCTAACTATTCACTGCAAAGACAGGGAAAGATTGCTCCAGAATGTGCATTTTCAACTAATTTGCTGTATTCTCTCTCAACAAGTAATTATGATTTCATACTAACAAAAGTATCCTTTTTCGTACTATACTCAACATATGCAATCTTTGTTTATGCTATTTTATACAGTTGCAGATTCAAAATTTTTATTAATTTTTCTATATTGAAACACAAATGAAGTAATTTGCTTCAAACCCTTAGATCATGAATAAGAAAATCTTTGTTGTGGGTTCCCTTACAGACCACTAATGCATGTTTTTGTGGAAAACTAGTAGTAATTTGGGAAGTATGAAAGCTGAACAGACCATTGTAGATACCGTATTAAATAGATTGTTAAATTTTCAGTCTACCGGCTACTCAGTCACTTTCTTCAGGGACAGGGGTATCTATGATCAAGACTTATCAATTGCAAAAACGATTGGGAAATAATGGATAAATCAAAATGAAAACTGAACAATACATGTAATAATATGTAGAAATTGTATTTTTAATTGATTATTTCTCAGAGGTGGTTTTTCTAAACACTACAGTAAGATATATTTTACCAATCTGAGTTCTGTAGCTTCAGTTCCCTCATACCACTGCCTCCCAGAAAAGAATTAATAGTTTTCTGGTGGCAATTCTAGTAAAAAGGTGATAGGAGATGTCAAGTCCAGGTAATGTGTGGGGAAGAAAGAATGGGGTGGTGGTGGTGGGGGGGACCACCTGCTATGGAAATGACAAGAGCGCTTGGAGAACAGAAATATTTAATAAGAATTTTTTAGGTGTTTCACTATAATATGTGCAATGTAATGGCTAAATTTATATCCTCTACCAAATATTTAGTAGAAAATTTGAGGCTTTTAAAAGGTTTTATTGTTTCTTTTTAAGGAATTCGAAGGGGTGACTTTTGAAATACACGATTTCAGTAATTGCAGCATAGTATAAGTTGATGTCCATAGCATAAGGGAAAAAAGAAAACTCTTGTGTAGATTGGAACATTCCATCACCACGGCAACTTTATGGAGAACAAATTTATCTGAATTAGCAGCTGGGTCAAGGATATTATCATCATCGACCACCTCAATGCCCCTGATTTAGATTTTAGTGGAACACATACCATGTTTTGGTAGATTGCTGGCCTACCATGGACATGTAAAGGGTTCATTCTACTCTTTTTTCGCCTTGTGCTTAAGGAGACTTGCTATGAAATTATCGAGTTGAACTTTTACCTGTTAAAGTTATCAATATCAATGACAAAAAAAATGGGAAGAGGAAGCATTTGGAGAAATTAGGTTGGCTGCAGACTGGAAAACACAAGAAAACCCATAGTAATGATTAGAACTAATTATAGAGGCAAATGAAAGTTGACAGAAGAAAAAAGAACCCAGAGCTAGAGTATCGAGAAAGTAAGAGTGACTTCGTAGTCTCTAAATATTCTTTTATCACACATAATACTAGTAAGGTTTTTAAAGCATTTACCCTGCATATTTAGCATTTGAAATTTATTCATATAATAAATATACTCCATAGCAATCATTATTAGTACTCACCAATATTCAGCTCTTCTTTCTTTTTTGGGCCTATGGGCGACTGTATTTCCTGGTCCTTTTGGTCAGTGGAGTAGTGAAATGTCCTGCAGAATTTTCACAGTGTTTCTTTTTCAGGCCTCCAAATTGGAGGACACCATGTGCTCATGTTAGTGCATCTACAGGATAATGGAGACTCTGTCGTACTGTTTGTTTGAGAAACTGTGTGGAGCAAAGCCCCAGGCAACCTACTGTGGCTTAAAAACTCTAAAATGCATTTATCTCTCATTTTTTTTTACCATGAGAGATGAATATATTTTACAATATTAAGCCATTGAAATTTTGAAATTGTTACCACATCATTACTTAGATTATTGTAAACAACATACACACACAGGTGAAACTTAAAATTACTAATACAAAAATATATATAGAAACTTACATATCTTCTTTCTGTACCCTACTGCGTATTTCTGAGCATTCCCTTGGATCCTTTTGCTCCCATTTGGAAATCACTGCTCTAGATATCACCTAATATTACCAAGAGTATATACAGACATATAAGGTCAATTGTGATACTTCTTTAGAGTTTTATTTTTAAAAGAATAAATTATTTAATCCTGAAAAGTGTGCACTTTGTCACCAGGTGAAGTTTGGGTACTTTCCTTGCATGTTATAAGTGCTGGCATTCTGGCTACGATCAGATGTTAGACAACCTTTGGTTATAAAAAGAAACACTTCTTAACAAGAAAATATAAAAATTAATAATGAATACTGTAAAAGACAATTCTTATATAGAATTTACAAAAAAATGTGAGGATTAAATAAATAAGAATTGTTATTCCTAACCCATATCATTCTTCCAAAATACTCCAGATTTTATTTTTTCATTGCTTTCTAAAAAATAAATAAAAGAATACTTTATTGAAGCCAGTATCTTCCCACTATTGGCTACCGACTGTCAGATAAATATGGTGTCATAATAGTTTATGCTACCTAGTTATTTGAAATGTTTTCTATCAGTTACCATGCAAATTAAAGATGAGGTAATGTATTTGCCATGTTTATTTTAGTTGCGTGCAATAGAAAGTAAAATCAAATTAGCTAAAGCAAAAGAAGAAATGTATTGGCCTATATAGCTGCAAAGTCCAAGGAGTAAACTTGCTTTAGGCATGGCTGAATCCAAGAGTACAAACAATATCATTAGAGATCTATCTCATTTTCTCTCTCTCTGCTCAGGTTTTCTCCCTGTTGATTTTATTTTCAAACAAACTTATTCTATGTGCCAGGATAGCTGTGCCAGTTAGTTCTGGGCTTTCATTATGTTCAACTTCTGAGATTTCAGTAGCAAGATAAATCTTTGTAATTACTATGCCCCCAAAATGTTCAGATTAGCCACATTAGTTACATGTCTTCTGTAATGTAAAAGCACGAACAACTATTGGTTTCTTTGCAGAAGAGAAGACCTCCAAAAAGGAAAAGACCTAAGTAACTTAGAAATGGAAAAATCTGACCTATGCAGGGAGGGCTTCTGATTTAGCTCTTGCAGACATCATATCTTGAAAAGAAATCTCTCTAGTATATTTTTGGTTAAAGACTATGAAATAAAATCTCCTACAGTGCTAAATCTCCTGCAGCCAAATCGTTTTTAGTAATCAATAGCAGAAGAAAGGATAATAATGCTTTCCTTTACAACTAAAAGAACAGAATTTTAAATGCACGCTCTTCAGAAGTTCAAGTCAAACAATGAAAATTCAAGTAGATATTCAGAAGGAATATCTCAAAAAAAAGTAGCACTGCTAGGCCGGGCGCGGTGGCTCACGCTTGTAATCCCAGCACTTTGGGAGGCCGAGGCGGGCGGATCACGAGGTCAGGAGATCGAGACCACAGTGAAACCCCATCTCTACTAAAAAAAAAAATTACAAAAAATTAGCCGGGCGTGGTGGCGGGCACCTGTAGTCCCAGCTACTCGGAGAGGCTGAGGCAGGAGAATGGCGTGAACCCGGGAGGCGGAGCTTGCAGTGAGCTGAGATTGCGCCACTGCACTCCAGCCTGGGTGACAGAGCGAGACTCCGTCTCAAAAAAAAAAAAAAAAAAAAGTATCACTGCTAAAATGCAAAAGTCCAATGAAAATCTAGAGTTAACATTATTTAAAATCTAACTAGATTAATCACTCATATCTCTAGATTGCAAAGCAGATGATGAAATTAAAAGTTACAATGCAAATGGAAGGTCAAGAACTCTACCTTTTACTAGAAGCAGCCAAGTGAAAGATTGTGAATTGCGATCTCAGTGGTTCAGAGGGTGAATTATTTGTTTTCAGGTCTTTGAAATCTCTGAGTAAGAATGTTAGTGGAGTGGAGTGGGGCAAATTCATTCTTCCTGCTCAGTCATTAATGACTCATATTGTCTTTCAATATTCTCTTTTATGATTAAAAATGATGTGTGTGTAGTACATTAACAGAGCCACTATAATATGCAAACACAATGCCATTCAAAAAGCCAGTGTTTTGCTTAAAAAAAAATTTTTTTTAAAGCATTAGATTTTATCTCCTTTTTGATTGCCTCTCACATTAGTCAGAAGCCTCTAACTTCCTAGATTCTTTAATAAAAACTTCAAATCATGCGGCAAGTCATTTGACATAACAGATTTTTCACTAACATCCTTTCAGCAGCTAGCAACTTTAGTCTCAGGAGGAGATCCTTCACCCTGTTCTGGGTTATTAAAGCTAATTAAAGTGATGACCCTTGTTTGCCATACTGTCACTCAAGTTCTTCAGAAAGGACATCCTATCCCTTCTTATTCCTCTGTTCCTTTTCTGTGGTGTTAGCAGAAGAAAGGAAAGAAATGCTATCCCACTGGGGCTCTAAGCTGAAAGCAAACTCTGTGAATCGTTCTTTTTACAGAAGCAGCAATCTCTCAATTTACTTTTAAGGAAACATTATCCCCCACCATTTAATTCACAGGTGGGGAACTGTTTAAATATAAACAACTTTTACATATTTCCAATACAAACTCTTTCACCAAATTTTCTAAATTAGGAATGCATCTTTTTTACAAAATAATCTCAAATAAAATTTTAAAAGCTCTTCTAAAGTGTGCCAAAATGTTGATAGAAGATAAAGAATTCCTTTTGGGGGAATTGTATAAGAGAAACTACTTGAATTTACGGGATTTTGAAAGACCCAGTCATACAAAGAAAATTAATACTTTAGAAAAACTTCATTTTGAATGTCTAGAATGCTGTCGTAGTGAAACTTCTATCCTCTGATTTTCCCCAAATTTCAGAAAAAAATAATTATTTTGCTTTGAAATGAATTAATAATGCTTTCTTTTTCAAATTCCCCTTTATTATCTACTTGTGCAAATGTAAGTACATTATGTCTACATCAATTTTTTAATCATGTTAACTTGAGTGTGAGCAGCAGTATAGTTAGGAATGCTTTGCGCTGCAGTAAATACACTTAACATGACCTTAAACAAGTAGGAGTTTAGGCCTGGCGCGGTGGCTCACGCCTCTAATCCCAGCACTTTGGGAGGCCGAGGTGGGTGGATCACGAGGTCAGGAGATCGAGACCATCCTGGCTAACATGGTGAAACCCTGTCTCTATAAAAAATACAAAAAATTAGCTGGGCATGGTGGCGGGCACCTGTAGTCCCAGCTACACAGGAGGCTGAGGCAGGAGAATGGCGTGAACCCAGGAGGCGGAGCTTGCAGTGAGCAGAGATAGCGCCACTGCACTCCAGCCTGGGCGACAGAGCGAGACTCCATCTCAAAAAAAAAAAAAAAAAAAAAGAAAACAGAAAAAAAAAAACAAGTAGGAGTTTGTTCTCCCAGATAAAGAATCTTGAAAATAGCGGTTTAGTGGTAATTCAGTGACTCCATCATATCTCCAGTGTTTCAGGCTTCTGCTGTTTTTCTGATCTTCCAGTCTTAATGTGTCAGTCCTTGACCTCAAGTTGCCAGAAGCCTTCTCCACCTCCAGCACCGTATCACAGTTTAGAGTAGGAGGAACAGGATGCTGCGGAGAGCCTGCTAGCTGAGTGTGTGTCATCCAACAGGCTTTTCCTTAAGTCCCATAGGCCAAATGTTACATGGCCACACATACATATCGGTAAGCTCAGAAACAGGGAATTTTGGATGTAGAACAACTAAAATATGCAACAGTATCTGCTGTTTTTGTTGTTCATTCTCTTTTACATAAATATGTGATAATGATCAGATGCTACAATTCTACAAAAAAAATTCACATTTAAAAAATATTGAAATATTTCTAAATTTGAGGACAAATTTCAATTAATGTGTACTAATATAAAATATATTTTATATAAAAAAGCAATTGCTATTAAATCAACAGTACATCATAAAGCTGTGAAAAGCTGTCTTATGTGTATCACAGTATCTTAATTCTCAGTCAGATGATTTTCTTCTGTTTTGTGTGTCTATTTTTTTAAATGCAATTACTAACATTTTAACATACAAGTTTCATTAAAGGTATAAATAATTCATAATTGTTTAGGTAACCATGTGGTGAATCTTCATTCAGATGATGATTACAAACAGAAAGTACTCAGGTAGTCACACTGGAAATTGTTCTGCCTGTTTGTAATGAATGTTTGTTAAATTTTTGATAATCCAGTTTTAAAAAAGTATGTGAAAAATAGGTGCATGTCATCTAGAAACACAACTTTCTTGTGGCCCAATATCGCCGATTTTATTAGCTGTTTGTCTCTAAACTTTGTCATTGTGAAGACAAATGAATTTTAAAATATTTGATGGCCTTATTTTTTAATCTTACTGAAAAGATTTACAAAGTTGAATTACGTGAAGATGATTGGAAACGATCTACATCATTTCCTTCTGCGTATGATTGCTCTATCTCATGTATGATTTTGAAAACAGGAGTCAAATTAAAAAATACTGTAATTACTGTATTAGTCTATTCTCATGCTACTAATAAAGACATACCTGAGACTCTGTAATTTAAACAGGGAAGAGGTTTAATGGACTCACAGTTCCACATGGCTGGGGAGGCCTCACAATCATGATGGAAAGTGAAGGGGCAGCAAAGGCATGTCTTACATGGTGACAGGCAAGAGAGCTCGTGCAGGGAACTCCCATTTATAAAACCATCAAATCTCCTGAGACTTATTCACTACCATGAGAACAGTATAGGGGAAACCGCCCAGATGATTCAATTAGCTGTGGCTGGCCCCACCCTTGATACATGGAAATTATTACAATTCAAGGAGAGATTTGGGTGGGGACACTGCCGAACTGTATCACTACTGTTTAGTAATGTGTGACTTAGGGTCTATAAAATGGATTAGAAATTTAAGGCCAATTGACCTTTCTGCCTCATTCTAACCATACCATTACCTTGAATATTTAGGTTTATTATAACATTACTGAATTATGCAGTAACTTTCTCTACACTGGCAAAAATGAGTGGTCTTTACCATTTTACCATTATGCTGGGATTAAGTGAACTATTATTTAAAATCTGTTTGAATGTAAAGAACACAATATTTATAGTGAGAGTATTTAATAAGTGTCTTTATTTAATTTGATATATGACCTTGAGTTAATCACATAACTATCAGATCTTCAATTTACTTACCTGCAACTTAAAGTAAAACAAAAAAGAAGTTTAAAAAATGCTTTTATGCTATTGCAAAAGAGCAATGTCTGTAAGAATTTTTTTTTAATAAAAGTTGTAACTTTCTGCCCCTCACTTCACTTATTTGCAAGTGTTTCCTGTATTTTACAAGTGTGTCCTGTTTTTTGCAAGTCTATTTAAACTTAATTGGCAAGTGTGTTCTATTTTTTGCAAATCTATTTAAACATTATCTTTTATTAATTATCGTGGTATTTGGTTTATACCTGCCTCTTTTATCTCTTAGACTTTCAGACTTCCCTTGTACAGCTCTGGCATGGATACCTGTCTCTCCATTTCTCTGAATTTACTCTTGGTTCCTCACACACTGCAGCAGCATGACTACGTCATATTCTACCACCCAGTACGGTAACTCTTCTAGACACAAGCTCCTTCACGCAGTGTCCACCCTGTCTCACTGATAGGGAGGCATGATGCTTAAAAAAATTGCAAAGAATTATGAGAATTTATTTTTCTTATCATTATTAAAATGAGGCAATACACTTCAAATACTTTTTTCCTTTCCATTTACTTTATGAGCAAAGAAAGAGCCTGATTGCCCAAAAGTAAAATTTTTACGTGGTCACATTTTTTTTGTCCCTTTTGCATCACTGGGATTGTCATCGTGAAATATGTAGTTGTTTTGATATGACGTAGAGACTTTCTAGAAATTTATGTTAGTTTGGTGATTTTTCTACTGAGGGTTTCTTTTTCTGTATTCAAATACAAGAAGACTCTGAGTGAGTAAATAGAAGTTGAAGCTGATTTTCTCTTCAAGTGAAATGACTACAGAAGTAGAGGAAATAGGGCAAATGGTAGATCATAACAATATCCATGGACGCATAGTAGAGTACGGCCTAGGGTTAAGAACTTAATATAAGAAAATAGAAATTCACTGAGCACAATACTTTTGTTAGCAAATATGCTTTTAAGTTGTTATAAGCCCCCTTGCATCAAAGGGCAAGTAAACCTTCTCCAAGGCAGTTTAATTTTCAGTGTCCTAAATTGATCAATTCCAGAAAATGAGACTTCTCAAACCACACAATATTTATATATACTCTTTATCTAATGTTTAAAACAAAACTCATATTGTATGTTCCATTGCTCTATATAGAAGCCTAGACTTTTTTTTTTTTTTTTTTTTTTTTTTGAGACAGAGTCTTGCTCTGTCGCCCAGGCTGGAGTGCAGTGGCGCGATCTCGGCTCACTGCAAGCTCCGCCTCCCGGGTTCACACCATTCTCCTGCCTCGGCCTCTCCGAGGAGCTGGGACTACAGGCGCCCGCCACCACGCCCGGCTAATTTTTTGTATTTTTAGTAGAGACGGGGTTTCACCGTGGGCTCGATCTCCTGACCTCGTGATCCGCCCGCCTCGGCCTCTCAAAGTGCTGGGATTACAAGCGTGAGCCACCGTGCCCGGCCGACTATTTTTTAATAGGTTAAAAAAAATGCTGGCCTGGTGCTGTGGCTCCCACCTGTAACTCAAGCATTTTGGGAGGCTGAGGCGGGAAGATCACTTGGGTCCAGGAGTCTGAGAAGAGCCCTGGCAAAATAACGAGACTCCTTCTCTGCAAAAAATTTAGAAACTAGCCAGGCATGATGGCATGCCCCTGTAGTTACAGGCTTCAGGAGATTGAGGCAGGAGGATGCCTTGAGCCCAGGAGTTTGAGGCTGTAGTGAACTATGATGCCACCACTGCACTTCAGTCTAGGCGACAGAGCAAGATCCTATCCAAAAAAAAAAAAAAAAAAAAAGAAAGCTTAGATTATATTTCCAAATAGAGTTGGGTTGATGTTAAATTTCTATAACTGAAATAGATTTTGATTTGCAAAGCCCAGCTGTCTCTGCCATGGCAGATGTATGCAGTTGGAATAGATGCCTTGAGGTAAATGGAGATGTCTGATGTACCCAGTTGCTGTTCCCAACTGTGAATTTCTGAGTGAGAGATAGTTAAGAAATAATTTCCTTTCTATGTTTTATTATCTTCTGAATATCTATTTTAGAGCAGAGACTCTGAATTTTATAGTCACATGTCCGTATTTCCCACATATAACCAGTGTTGGCTAAAACAAAGTCAATGAATATTGAATAGTGAATGAATGAACACTATCACTTTTTAGTGTAACAACAAGGTAAATGATTATATTCTTCATTAAATGTAAGTATTTTTGTAGCATGTACTGTGATGGCAAGCACTTGTAACTGAGTTAAGCAGCATCTGATAACTACATTAATCAGGTCATTAAAACTTTGCCCCAAGGAAATTAAAGGCCAGTGTTAAGGAATAAGACATTGTGTTAACCAGGTAGATAAGATCACTTAAATATCAGTAGGTAATCATAGGAGATGTAATCCTCCAATTTTCATTAACTTTTTAAAGATCTATCTAAAATATAATGTAACACAGAAATGTAAATCAAAAGCACCTTCACTCCTCCTAATCCCTTAATTATACTTTCTATCCAATCAGTACATCCGGCATTTCTTGACATCTAAGTTTCAAACACTAGAAATCTTTTCTCGTGGTTATCAAATGCTGGCTGGGCTCACTTCAGGAGGCATTACTCTCAAATTTAAAATTCCACCCCACCCCACCCCACTGCTGACTTAAAAAGTTCCTCCTGCTTTTCACTTGCTTGCCAACATACCAGGCTAGAGTGTATCTGTCTTAATCATGCTGATGCCAAGAACTTGTCTTCTGTGAGAGTGGCTTCTTTCCATAGCGATCTGTCTTCTCTTTTCCTGAATTTTTCTGCAAGTGACACATAAGGTAGTAGGACTATTCCATCTGTTTTCTCTGCCACCTTTAATTTTCTTTTAAAAATTAATATATTTGAAAATTTTAAAACAGATACATTGCTCAGGAGCATTGTTTTTCTTTTATACATATAAGACACTACACTTTTACTAGCTTGAACAAAAGTATAACTTGTTACAATGCTACAGGGATGTTCATAGAAACTAGAGACAGTGGTATCTGGAACTCAGCAGAAGCTTCCCCCAGGGACTCAACTGTCATCAGACTACTTTCTCCATTTCTCATTGTTGCTTTTCTCTGGGCCTCTATTACATTTTTCTGTCTTGCCGAATACTGGCTTTATATAATCCTCCATCTGCGCAGAAGAACATGGATACTTGTAATATTTTAGTTTATGTATTATAATTTTAGTTATGTAGAGATAGTCTGATCTCACTATTCATTATATAAAATCCAAAGAAGGGTAGGATTGGCTGAACTTGGGTCTAGAGCTACCCCTTCAGCCCTGCCAGCAACAAATCATCTGTGGCTAGGGGCTCTGAAGTTAACCATTTGGATGCAGTGTGGGGTAATTTGAATCAGAGAGTTTATTTCCAGCAGAAGGGGTGAGCAGAAAAAAAGTTATTATAATAAGTGGAATAATGGGCAGGAAACCAGATAGGAATCTAGACAGCTTCATTACTCCACTATTTTAATATATAGCCATGTTGGTGTGAGCTGAAATATCTTCAAATATTCACATCTTTAAGTATTTCAAATGTATGTATGTATGTATGTATGTATGCATCCATCTATCTGTCTGTCTATCTATCTATCTATCTATCTATCTATCTATCTATCTATCTATGGCTTATGCTATAATTGAAACCTATGATTCAAACACAACTAAGCTCTTGCAAATTCATGAATATACCATAAAATGTCCTGCTATTTCCCTTGTTGTAGTGCCTTTTTAATGCTTCCTCTCTCTATATATAGAGAGAGGAAGAGCATATATATATATGCTCTTTCGAAACTCAGTTTTCCAGTCTGAATTAGATATGCATTGTCTGTGCTGTCACGTATCTCTGCTCTCTGACATATCACAACACATCTCAAAGTACATTGTACTCACTTTTCTATTTGTCTAGCATATGAGCACCTTGGTCTCATGTAATGAAGGTACTTTTTTCTCTGTTTACTATGTAAAACCTAAATTACCCCTTGAAAGTGAGATCTGCTTTTCCTAGGCTTCAACAATCTGCAGGCAGAAGTGAGGTGAAATTATCAGTAGTAATAAACACCCTACTTGTTCTTTGTGTGCACTTACTGATGCAGAATTCCAGTGACCTGAAATTACCCTCGAAGCACTTCTGGGAGTCCCCAAGAAATGCCTGATATGTGATCCTATGCATGTCTGATGATGCTAGAATCTTTATATTACTCAGTTAAGCAACTGCTCAGCACTAAATGTAGGCAAGGTATCCTCATTGACCACTTAGCATCCTGGTTTCTCTGGTACTTTTCTGATGGTGGAAAATAGCAAAGTCCTTTTCCTCCACTCTGTATCATGTTTTATTCTCTGGAGATGCGAGAATTTCAGGGACTTTAAGGTTGTGTCCTGGTGTCATATATTACGCTACATGAAAACAGCTTCTGCACTTTCCCTTCATTTCTGTAACCTCAGACCTCAGACCCAATTCATGCTTCAGGGAAAGGTAAGACACTGCATTGTTCTGCATCACCCCTATCCTAGTCTCAATCTGTAGGTGGCAGCATCCCCAGATTTCCCATTTAACCTTTTGCTAAAACAAGTTTTCTTGCAAGCCATCTCCTTGAGAATATGTTCAGCAGCTCACTATGCATACTCAGGCACGTCTGAATCTTAATGTAGTACTGTTGAAAGTGCTACATCTTGTAGGTAGAACCTCTGTAAATAAGTGTTGATTGAATAAATGACAGAATGAACAAAGGAATGATTAAGTGCACTGTGGTATCTCAGCAGTTTCATTTTTATTTCATGTCTCTCTATCTCATCCATTTCTTAAAATGCAGTAGCCTTAAGCTAGAGGTTATATAGTGAGCATTTGAATTGCAGAAAATAAATGTGCAAGGAGAACATTGTAAAAAATATATTTTCATGTTATATAAGAAAAAATGACTACAGCCATTACCATTCATCATCACTAACATAACTAAGCAATAAAATCCGTCAACTTAAGCCAAGCATGTGCTTTGATTCTGTTTATCTGTATCTAAATTTCAAACAGCTAATGGAATCTGGGGGAAATGCCTTAGTAAGGTATTACTTTTCAGTAGTACAAGGAAAGAAACTTGCCCTCTAAGTCAATAATGCTGAACTGTCCTGGTGGAGGAGGCAATCTGTTTGTAGGCGGAGGCGGAGAATAGTTTGGGAAGGCTCATAAAAGAAAGAAAACTATGAGAGGGCTAATGTTTTCCATCAGAATATAATTTGTGTGAGCAGAGCCAGATAACATATTAACCTTCCCCATAGACTCCTTAGCCATGGGTTTGACCATATGGAAGCTCACATTCACACTGAGTGAATGTAAATAAAGGATTTCAACTCCAGTGCTATCAAAGCCATTTATGGTTCTGGCTCAGCAAGCCTTTCAATTCTTTCTTAGACATATTTAGCATAAAAGGACATCCCACTGTTTTGACTACATTTGGAAGTAAAAAAAAGTTTATGCCCTAATCCGTATTTGTTTTCTTCTAATAGCTTTTTGAACAACAACAACAATGAAAAATCTACATTCCCTATGCTTTAGATTTTTCCTTTATGACTGAAATATAATAATCATCTATTGACAACCATTATAACAAAGAGAATGAAATGTCACATTTTCCTCGTATAAACGTCATCAATATTTTAAAAGAACTAAAACTTTACAGTGAGTTATGACTGTGTGGACCTAGGAATCCAATAACAGTTAGTGATGGTTATTGCATTTATGCCTTGGGCATTGAGAGGTAGCTTTAGATATCTTGGAAATCAACAGGCTTCTGGTTCATGTGTGAATGACTGCAGTGAGTTAATGCTTACTTGCCTTCAGAAATTTTAGTTTCATATTGAGAACAAATCAACATTTGCAATTTTTCAGAGTTAGCTTACGATAAAATGTTTTCATGCTGTGTATACTCTATGAAAGAAATGTGATTTCCAACAGGTTGGTAAGTTTTTGGGTGTTTGTATTTATATTGATCAAAAACTAAGGATCACATATTATTCCCAAAAGAAGACCTTAGCAAAATATTTCAAATATGAAAAAAAAATTAGGGGGAAGTGTACAGAAAATCAGTATAATATCCAGGTGTTTTGTTAAAAAAGGATAGTTGCTGATGTCATTAAGATTGGCAAGGGATGTAGAATCTAGAGTTTTATTTAGGGTTTATTAATATTCAAGTAGGAGTAAGAAAAACCCAAGGGAAGAGACCAAGTTGCTAGCTCAAAGGAAAGAGTTTCTCTGAAAGTGCGAAAAATCTATGTACACATACACATACACTGACACATGTAAACACACACAAACACACACAATTAGCCTATTAATGCTTTTTTTCTGTTTAATTTTAGTTGACACATAATGTACATATCTATGGGATGTAGAGTGATACTTCGACACATGTATGCAATGTGTAATGATCAAATTAGGGTCATTAGCATAGCTATCACATAAAACATTTATTGTTTCTTTGTGTTATGAGCATTCAAGATCCTCTCTCCTGGATTTTTGAAAATATACGCCAAATTACTGTTAATCATATTTACCCTACAGTGCTACAGAACACTAGAAATTAATCCTCCCATCCAGCTGTCACTTTGCATCTGTTAACCAACCTTTTTCCATGGATATCCCAGCCCCTAATACCCACAATTCTACTTTGAATGCCATAGAAATGGATGAAATCAGATAAATGGTGTGGGTGAGTAGAGAAATGAATTAGGCTGAGCCTAGTCCACACCAATAGTTAGAGGATTAGTAGAGAAGCAAAACATTGTAAGGAGATCTAAACAGAGAGACTAATGAGGTATATAGGAACCAAGAGACTAAATGGCTACTGATAAAAAGGTAACATTTTGTCTCATAATTAATATTGGCTAATATTATTATTCATGTGGTTTTGGTTGTTTAGTGAAATGTTTTCATTAAATAAAGCTTTCATCATTTAATTATATATGAGTTTCTTCATTCAAAGCCCAATATGTTTTGCTTTCCACAGATGCTGGCTCTAAATAGAATATATTTTGATTTTATTTGCCCTCTTGATATTATTATTTTAGATGCACTTTTATACAAATATATTGTGTTATTATTGAAGGCTCTTTGAATGGTTAATGACACGATAAGCAAGCAAAGGGAAAAGTTTGGTAACAACATTGCTTATACATTTAAAGGAAAGGATTACAGAGCATGTCTAAAAATAGATTAAAATTTGTGTAAAGGTTTAAAACCCATAAAATGCACACAAACCAGTTTTCAATAGGACCATATTCATCGTAAGGAAGGTTATAATTCAATAGAAGGAAACATCATTTCCCCGAAGAATTAGAAGCAAGAAATGAAGAAAATCTAAGTCCAGAGTGTGATTGGCCAAGAAAGAATGCAATCTATTTATTTCATTAGGAAAACACAGAAACAGGAAGTACCTCTTCTCAAATGTTGTTATGACTTATTTGCTTGTTTCTAAATTACTTAATTATTTGATTAGTTACAAAATAAATAAATAAGAGAGTATAAGACACTGATTTGACTTGTTTCCTGTAAATGTGGCCAGTTGTGGTGTCATCAGAAGGCTGCTTCAAGGAATGTTATAAGGTACTCTGCCAAAATGGTCCAATAGTAAATATTCTTTATGTCTCCTCAATGTTTTCTACCTAGTAGAGTAGTTCCACAGTTAAATTCTAACCTTGGCTTCATGACCATCTTTTGGCTGTTGGAGGTTTGATGATTTTCTTTTATTTTGAACATACAGAGCCACAGTAATGTTAGATAAAATACCCCAAATCATAAGGAATATTAGAGGTGATAATATTTTGCCAGAACATGGTATTATCTATACAGTTGTTTATCTTTTCTGTAAACAGATTTTCTCAATTCTCAGATTTTCCTTAAAATAATAAAGACATAAATAAATAAATAAAAAGTCCCTTATGATTAGGTCAGAAGGATGAATTTCATTTATTCCTGTAAGATTTTGTTTTCAAATCCATAGTCAGCAAGTGAAGCTGAATCCTTCTTGCCTAAACTAGCTATGATAGCTATTAGGAAGTAAGATGCCCTGTTTCTCATCACATGCATGGCAAAAACAGGGCACTATCTAGTAAACCACTCTGAGAAAAAAAGAAACTCAGTCAGCAAAAACAAATTATGAGTTTTCCTAGCCTGTGATATGCTCTTTACTCATAAATAGACCCAGTGGTAATGAACCAGTGTAAGCAATTAGGGCTTTTTGTTGGTTTGTTTGTTTCTGTTAACCACTGACCAGCATATCACTGTACATAGCTCATAGGATATTTATAAATAGCTAATCACTCTCCAAAGTGCCACTTAATTGATGAGTTTTTAGTACCAAGAAATAGAACATAGATATAAAAAAGAGAAAAAAATAATATTATTATTAAAATACATGCCAAGATGATTATTGTTGTGCATAATTATTTCTCCATGTGATTTCCTCAAATTAAAAAAAAGAGCAAAATGGTTTGAAAAGACAAAAAGTGTGCAAAATTAACAACTTTTGTAGTACATTATTGACTATACTCCAGAAATATTCTTGGAAAATTAAATTTATAATAGCAGTATGTCAGAATATTTATTTGAATTAATTCTCTCAAATTTCACAATTTTTCTCCCAAGTTCTAGCACAACTTACTGAAAAATATATCCTTTGTAGTGATATGAAATTCCACTTTTATTAGAAATGAAAGTGGATATATACTTGGATAGTTATTTGGCTTTTGCTTGATTTCCATTATAAATGTGTATGTGACACATATACACTATACGTATGTGTGTATCACAATGGTACTGTTTTATTACAAGTTTGTATAGATAGTAGGAGTTTGGCTAATATTATAAAATGTTCCCTATGTTGTAATAATAATAATAATACAATCAGTGCATAGTTTCAAACCTTCTAGTGTTCTCAAGTTAAACATTACTAGCTCAAAAACCATTTATTTTTTAATTGCAGGAGTGATAAACCCAAAATACACTTAAATTCTGTTAAACCACTGGTAATACTCTGGTATGTCAAAATAATCCACATATATATATATGCAAATGTGTTAATAATTATATAATTCAGCTTTAGAAACTGCATTTTTTTAAACGGATAGTAAAACCTTTCTCTAAGCAACTGGAAATTACCCTCTTAAGTGCCATGTTCCTAGTGGGACAAAAAGCACTGGAGAGTACATTAGGCTCCATCTTGAAAATGTGAAAATGACAGGCATTTTTTTCTGAATGTATGTTTCATAGATCCTTTATTTAAGAAAAGCTGGACAGTAACTTTCCATTACATTTATCCCATGACCCATAATTTCAACTGTGAGAATTAGTAACAGAATAAATGACAAATGATAGAGCAAGATTGACAGATGCTAGTAATTGTGTGTGCTACTTTGGTTATTCTATTGTATCCAGACTTCTAGATTTCATTTTGTCATCCTTTATACATTAGACTTACTCATCCATCTTGTAGAAAGATGGAAAATTACATAAATGGGTTATTCACCTGTATTAGCACTGATAGAATAAAAATGAGCATACCGTCAAAAGTATATATTAGAGCTCATCAGAAGTAATATGGTTTGCAATACCTCTTGTCTCCCAGGAAAATCAGTATTTTCTTGGGCAGAGTGTTCCAAATACTGAAGAAGAGTTCTTTTCATCTGAAAACTTTAGACAATGGGAAAAGTTAATAGCATGTCTACATTCAGGAAAGTGTACATGTTGAATATAACACATATTTTCTAAATTATGCAATGGATAGCTGACATTTCTGAGAAAATATTTCCCCCATTTAAGAATATTTTTTAAAAATAGGCAAAAAGCTATTCAATCTAATTGGAAACTGGGACAACTAGTACTCTCCTACTTTATAAATATAATAAAATAGAAAATTGCCTGTAGCAAGACCTGGAATTCTGTGTAATTACTGCTTTCAAGACATTTAGAGATCACAGAAGTCATATTCTAATCATTGTAATTCAGTGTCACTGATCTTCCATCTCTTTGTCAGAGTCTCCTTGCAACTACCATTAAGTATACCACTTATTATGAAAAAAATTAATTTATATCTTACCTGATGATATTTCTCATTTTCCTCAAAAAGTCAAAACCTGATTTCATTGTTTTAGTGCCATGGAAAGCATTCCCATATTTATTTGGTTAAATGGTAAAGTCTTTTTAAATATTGATAACAATACTATAGACTGCTTTTTAAAGGAAATGCAGGAAAAGGAAACACAGAATTATGACTTAACAACCCCTTTTGTATTATGCTTATTCAATTATATTATTTGGTGAAATTCTTAGTGAAAGGTGACATAATAAATCAGACACAAAACATGCCATCCAGGATTTCAAATGCCATGAGTTTAGGGACAACAGTTTTATTTATGGATGTGCTTACACTACCACGCTGCACACAGAAAGAGGGTATAAAAGGTGTTCAGTCTGGGCGTGGTGGATCATACCTGTAATCTCAGCACTTTGGGAGGCCGAGGTGGGCACATCACGAGGTCAGGAGTTCGAGACCAGTCTGATCAATATGGTGAAAACCATCTCTACTAAAAATACAAGAAAACTAGCCAGGTGTGGTGGCGCGCAACTGTAGTCCCAGCTACTCAGGAGGCTTAGGCAGAAGAATCGCTTGAACCCAGGAGGCAGAGTTTGCAGTGAGCTGAAATTGCACCACTGCACTCCATCCTGGGCAATAGAGGGAAACTCCATCTCAAAAAAAACAAAAAAAAAACAAAAAAAGGTGTTCAATGAATAAATGAATGGACTACCCATGATATACACAAGGCAGAGAGTGACAGATGACTTCCAAGTACTTTTATTAAGGAGCTTGCATATATGAAGAGATTTTGTTCTCTGCTGAGGGGTTCACAAGAATGATGGCTATATTGACATGCCCAGCTACTTCCTCTCATCTGATCCTCCTCAGTCCTCTCTCACTTAATTGGATGCATAGATTTGACTAGAGTTTCTCAGAGAAGTACTATTGGGTTTCTCCTTTTCGCTAAGACAAACTATTATGTGGAGATGTCGGTTAAGAATGACTGAGTTAGTATAGAACTGACTGACTTCTAGAAAAACGCTAAAACAACCAGGTTCTAGTACTACATTTTAAATGGAAGCCATAAAAGAATGATGTAGCCCCACAACAAAGGCTTCTGCTCCCCTGTAAGTAAATGAAATAGCATGATCTGTGCAATGAAATATAGCACTATCACCATGATCAACAGTCCTCATTTTATAGAGAAGTAAATAACCATTAAAAAGTTTTCATTACAATTTAAATCTTATAGATGCTGTTGTTCTATGTTTTGTCCGTATATTTTGTGGGCCTGATGTAGGGTGGGAGGATGTTTTCTGTTATTTTCTCATATCATGCATTGGTGGAACTTTGAAAAAAATTATCACTGAATTTTTGCAAATATTTGTAAATACTTTTAAATACGATTAATACAGGTAAATGCTGACTCTTAAGTTCTCAATTCCAAGCTTACTTCTTATTCTCTTTTTACCACCCATGCTTGCTCCAATATTGCTCCAACAAGACACCACGCAGATATATATTTCTTCCTTGGGATTGGAGCTCTACCCAAACTTGAGTCTGGAGCCCTGCCATTATCCTGTGAGACAGACACCCCTGATGCCAGTTACCTGTCTGGATCTCTCCCAGGTTCCCTGATGCAGTGGTTGGCCTTCCCAGTGAAACTCAACAGATATTCCTTATGGGATTTAGCCCCTGTTAATCATCTACTTGCCTCTCACCAATTGCCTGTCACCAAACTCTAGAAATCAGTGGTTGTCAAACTTCAGTGTACATCAGAATTGCCTGGGGAGCTTGTCAGAGGTATGCATTCTAGGGATCCAACACACTCTGATTTAGGTAGATGGGGCTAAGGAAAGCACATTTTTAACAAACTGCAGATGAGCCGATGCAGATACAGATGATCCTCAGAACAGACTTTAAAAACATCTCCTATTAAGAGTCTGTTTTATCTGTTTGGGAAGACTCTGCTTATGGCAACTGTCCCTTCCACTAGCATCAGCCCCAGCACAGTCAGTATTGCCCAAGTCTCTGTCTCAGGACTCTTGGCATGTTTGGACCATCACATTACCTACACACCTCACATGCTGCTTTGAATGTTATTTTCTGTCCTATAGGTTCTGGAGATGCTTTGAGTAGAGGGGTACATTCTAAACAGCAAATAATACTATGATCCCATGACTCAAGTAGGCCTCATTTACATTTCAATTGTAACTCCACACTGCTCTTGTCTCAGTCATTCCCTGAAACTGCAATTAATTATAATTCAACTTCTCCAGCCTGGAACCATCACAGTTTGGCATGCTAAGCAAAACATACTGGTCACTAAACACCTTCCAATCCAATCAGCATTTTTATTTGTAGAAAAGAAATCTAATTACATTGCTACAGCTCTAGGCTGTGAGGTTCAGCTTTTTATAACTTTTGGCAGAACATATGTGAAGATGGTGTGAAATTGCTTCAGGATATTTTCCTTTTGTGAGAAATCACAAGTCTCATAATGCAAGCCAATTATTTCTCAGGGGTTATTATGGTAAAAGCAATAGTTATTCTATAATATTTTTAATAGTCATATGATATGCCACAAATGTTGCTGAATTTATAAAACTTTTTATTTATATAACTTATTCAATAGCATGCTTACAGAGTAAGGACACAAATCAATATGCTTATCACTTTAATAGGAAAGAAACCAAAAGGAGGTATCCTGAGAATGATTTTTTCACTATTCACAGTACTATTAGTTGTCATGGATGCCAGGGGAAGAAAAGACTGTTTCAAAATTGATCAATATGAAATACATCACTTTTGTCTATGAACAAAATAGGCAGCATGATGTACTTTGTTATATGTATATATTGGACTCTTAGAGATTTTAAATATTCTATCCCTTTTACCCTGTACACTCATGCAAAATTATCAAATTATGAATCCCATTTTTGGAACCATTTTACATATCATGGAAGGAAAATTGTACTGTGTGTCTGGGGATTAAATTTTTAGGTCTGCTTTGAGACTCACCTGTTGAGTGACGATGAACAAGTTACTTAACTCTGTGGGTTTCAATTTCATCTTCCTAAAATAAGTGAGTGGGGCCGTGTGATCTCAAAAATTGTTTCTGATTTGAAGTTACATGAAAGTTGTCAGAAGTCCCAGCAGAACAGATATATTCTGAAGAAGACATAGACCAGGAGGGATAGATTTGAGACTTTGTGTCAATTACTAATTGTCTCTAATCCGCCATTTCTTATATATTTATTTTCTCCCTAAGAAAATGGAGATAGCATTGCCAACTCTTGTGTTGGTTGTGAGGTTTAATGAAGATAACATTGGTAAAATAAGAGGCAAATAGTACGTGATATATTTTGAGAATTAAGCAAGCACTCAAATATTATTACCAATATCTTAATCATCGTCATCATCATCACCATCGTTGTTATTACTGGTAAATGTATTATTTTGTTGTTATGGCATTTTTTTGTTGCTAGAAAATCATTATGGAAAATGCAAAGCTTGGCTCAGCATGCATTAGATTGATGCAACAGTTACTGCAGTTTTGCCATTTGAAAGTAATAGATTCCAGTAATAGATTTTTAGCCATCTGGATGTCCACCTGAATGGCCTAAAATTTCTCTAAAGTTAGATCTGCTCTTACAACTTTTCCAGAGTTGTGTTTCTTGGAGGAATTTTTAAATATTTGCCTCTGGAGGGAATTACTAGCACTGTTCATACTTCCTGCATTTTTCCATCTCCATGTCCGTCACCAGCTAGTAACAGAAAGAACAGAAAATAAAAAATGAGATAGATAAAAAAGTTACTAGAACTTATACAACATAGAATAAAGTTTAATTTCCAGAATGACTAGGACAGAAGCAAGGTCTGTGCTATTACTCCTTGGGCAACCTGACCAATCTGCCCAAGAGACTAATTAGCTGTGTGGTAGAGATTGCTAACGACAAGGGTGTCTTTAAGGAGGACAAAAAGCTTTAAACATGTTTCTGAGTTCTAAAAAATTGCATTTCTTCAACTTTAAAAAGTGAAATAGACAGTAATACAACCTTGAATGTAGTATGTAGAGGAGAGGAAAGCCTTTTGGGAGGCCAATAAGGGCAGCGGTCTCTTTATTTTGCAATTAGCAAAGGCTAAATGACTGCAAGGTAATTGACAAATCCCTAGGCACTGATGGAGGAGCTAGGTTTTATTTAATACATTGACAACAAAGCTCTGGGATTGTGAAATCTTTAAAAGGAAGCCACAAATCAATGAGAAAGGCGAATCCACTTTAAATGCTTTGCTGAACAGGAGAAGTCTTTGAACTCTGAAAGACTGGACAAGAGCCCGGACTAAGAGAAGGGTAGTTTCGGAGAGTGAGGATCCTTACCAGAGAGTGTGGATTTACTAGACATCATGTGCTCATCAATTATCTTTTCTTCACCTGTCCTCTCTTCCTTCCACCATACATTTCCCTCTTCTCTTCTGCCTAATCCCAAACAGAATAGTTAGCTAAAAAGCAAAATGAGCAGTGGATTAAAGAAAAGCTATTGAGAACAACTAGCCTAGCTGTTGAAGAGATATTTTTTTCAGTATACATACAGTGTGAGAATACAAATAGTTAGATGGATAGATACATAGATATAGAGGCAGCAGAGAGAGAAAAGGGAATGCAAAAAAAAGAAAATGGGATTTTACTACATATATTTATGTATGTATGTGTGTGTGTGTATATGTATATATATATATATATATATATATATATACGCTTTTGTATTTACATTTTACCAACCCTATATATTGTGAGATTTTTAGACTCATTGCCAGATTTGTTTTTTTAAAAGAATTTCCAATGTTGTTTTAATTTACACTAATTTGATTATCATTACTGAATTAAACAGATTTTATGAATGTCTTGTAAGCTACTTTGTTTTTCCTGGGTAGACTTTGCATAAGTGAATGCTTGCATATGCACCAAAATGTTAATCACAGATAGATCTGTGTGATATAATTGAATAATGAGTTATTTCATTTTGCTTACTTATACCTTTAATCTTTTTATCATCCATTTTTGCCTTTTTAATCAAATGAGGAGATGAACAATAATGTTCATTTGTCTTTATATTTGTCAACCAACTGTAATGCATTGGAAACTGAGCTAGCAGCTGGAAACAGAGGCACAAGTAAGACATAGTGTCTGTTCACTTCAAGCCCATTAGCCAGAGGGAGAATGGAATGAGTATTATAGCATGAGTATTTACAAGTTGTGATTAAAAAAAAGAAGCAAAGCAAAACAATAATTAAATACCTAATGGGAATAACTGCTTCTCAAAGAAAAATAAATGAAATCTGAGCTGCAAAGAAAGTGTAAGAATTTGACAAAACTATATACATAGCTGAAGAAAAAGGGCATTTCAAGAAGAGGAATCCTCATGCGTGAGAGCACACGTTTTTATATATATGGCAAGGCTGATGAATTACAAATTTATTTTATGTGATGGCAAATAGAATAATTGATGGGAAGTTTATTTTAGAAGACTTAAAACAGGGAGGTATGCAGCAGGTCAAAAAAGCCCCAAGCCCACATTTCAACAATACTAAGGAGATTAAACTTGCTCTGTAGGCCCTGGGAGGAAGATCACTGAGTGACCTTATGTTAAAAGTGACATGATCAAAATTGCAATATAGAAAAATCTACTCCAATGTTATGCAGGATAGATTGGTGAGTGGAACTGTATATAGTGTTATTAGTATCTCAACTGGTAATGACTGTGCAGCTAGAGAAGATTAGATCAGAGAACTATTTTGATACAATTTCGAGCACTTTCTGACTGATTGAATTTGAGCACAAAACTCAGGGAGGTGTCTGGAATAAATCCACAGTTACTCATTTAGTTGAATAGGTAAATGGTAGTGCCTCTCCTAAGAATAAAAAAAAAAAAAAAAGCAAGGGAATGCACTCATTCTGAAAGGAGAAACACAGTAAGGCATAACAGGTAGAAACAGCTACAAGACAGTAAACATGTGATGTTATGTGATGGAAATAGTGACTTAGGAGCCAGTTGATTAAGTACAAATTTATTTATTTGATAGGTGATTTGGCAGTTTTAAAAGCTAAAAATATAGTAATACTATTATTATACAAGAGAATATATGAGAATAAAAATTGAGAGTGCTCAGTGGGTACCTTAAGAAAATATTTAAGGATCCAGATGAACAATGAAGGCAATACAAGCAATCTGAAAAGTCGTCAGAGAGGTAGAAGCAAAATCCACAGAGAATGTTATTAAGAATCCCCAAAGAGGATTAATTGGCAGTGTCAACCACTGTACAATGTTGTATAAGAATTGCAAAAAATCATGTTGGAATTGATAATTAGATTGTCATTAAAAGCATGACACTAGTATTTTTGGGAGAGCAAATTTGATTAAACAAGATTCTAATAAGATGAAGAAGGGAACAGAAGACAAGAAGATGATAATTTTTTCAAGAAATTACTTACAAAGGATGGAGAGAATTAAGTCACAATGGGAAATGGAGAATTGAGGGATTTTCTTGTTGCTTGTGTTTGTTTGCTTGCTTGGTTATTTTTTAGAAGTGAAAGAGCCTTATGCATGTTTGAAATTTTCTGAAAAGGATTCAATATTTTTTTCTTTCATTACTAAGTAAACTGTAAATATGAGGTCAGAGTCTAGAGCAAAAACATACAACAGACAAAAAAATACATGTAATTACTCCTAACCCCCTTCTTGCTGTCTCTTTTTTCTTTCTCTCCCACTTCCTCCTTTGCTCCCTGCTCCTCCTTTTCCCCATTCTTCTCCTCTCCTCCTTCTCCTATTTCACCTGATACTAGAATTCTTCCTTTCTCCTCCCCTCCACTTCTTTTCTTCCTCTTTCACTTTTCTTTTTGTTTGCAATTCAATGTTATATTCCAGTGTTCAAAGTATTTATTGCCATTTACTATAAAACCTGTTAGGGAAGTTAGTTTGGGAATTATAGCCTATGCTTTAAAATCCTTTGTCTATCCTAGTATAGATTTCATCTTTCCTAAAATTGTTGTCATATGATAGGAACAATTTGTAGCCAACTCTTGCCATGGGAGTAGATGTTGGGAAATCTCTTTGCAATTTGTTTTTGAAGCTGGACAGGGAGTACCTGGCTCCAATCAACCCCTACAGTTATTATGAGGGTGTACAAAGGCAAATTTAGATACTCAGTTTTCACTTTATTGATATACCTATAGGGATGATAATTAGTACTTTCATTTGCATAGTTTTTAATTGTCCTAAATGACCACAAATAACTTATGTAATTGTGACATTTTATGAAATGGTTTCATTTACATAAATTTGTTTTCAAGTACTGTGTATTTTACAGTTAGAACATGTTACAGTGTTTATTTGAAATGCCTAGTGAAAAGTGTAAGTAGTAGAACCAAGAATTACTCAATGTGAATTCAGCTAAAATCAAGCTAAGTCAGTTTTGAATACTGTTTTTTTAAACCTGTAAACAATAATAATTGTAAGAGTTAAATATGCAAGTGTGTATTTACTTCAGGTCCCAAAACAATAAAATAGTTTCTGTTATATCACCCCAAGTTAAACGTTTAGAAATTAGAGATGTTTCTGCTCATCAAATATATCAACTAATATAATCATATGATTCTTTTTTACCCTGTTGATATGGCGTATAACATAAATTGATTTTCATATTTTGAATCAACTTTGCCTAGCTGAAATAAATCCTACTTGATGATGGTGTACAATTCTTTCTACACACTGTTGAACTCAATTTGCTAATCTTTTGTTGAGGATTGTTTGCATCTATGTTCATGAGAGATATTGGTCTGTAGTTTACATTCACTCTTCTATAATATCTTAATTTGTTTTTGCTGGTAGGGTAATGCTGACCTCATAGAATGTGCTAGGAAGTTTGTCCTCTGTGTCTATTTTCTGAAACAGATCCTGGAAAATTGGTATCATTTCATACTTAAATGTTTGGTAGAATTCACCAATGAAAGTATCTGGACCTGATGCTTCATTTATTCAATTTCATTAATAGATATGGGCTTAATCAGATTATCTATTTTTCTTTGTTTGAATTTTGGGCATCTATATCTTTCAAGGAATTGTATTAATTTTACCTAAATTATTAAATTTGTGGGTATAGAGTTGTTTGTTGTACTCTTTTTTTATTATTTTAATGTCCATGGGAAAAATAAAAAGGGCCTATTTTTTATATCTGGTATTGATAATTTTGTCTTCTCTCTCTATTATTATAAATTGTTTTTTATTTCATTGATTTTCTCTATTTTCCCATTTTCAAATTTATTGATTGCTGTTCCAGTTTTAATTATTTCTGTTCTTCTGCTTGATTTAAGCTTAAATTGCTCTTATTTTTTTAATTTCCTAAAGTAAGGAAGCTTAGGTTATTAATTTTAGATCTTTCATGTTTTATAATATGTGCATTACTCAATTCTAAAAGCATAATTTTATTTCAGTTTTCAATATGTCAAACAATTTGAATATATGACAGGGAGTACAGACCCCTGTAGAATTATCGAGCTTTACTTAGGAACAGGAAAAAAACAATTGGTAAATTTCAACCCTTTTGTTGGAGGATGATGCAGAAGAATCAGAGGACATTTCAGCTGCTCTGACTTTTGATAGTATACGAATACTCTGTATGGTAGACCTGAATTTATCTGTAAAATTATTTCCTTTACATATTCCATGTTACATTCAATGAAACAGACACTAGTTACACTCAACGAAACAGACACTATAGACAACTAATAAAGTCTTGAATATCTGAAGAGTTGATTTTTTTATTGCTTAAAATGTTAACAATATTCTCCAAACAACACATAACATTATCCCCTGTCTACCTCCAACTAAAGTGAATTGCTATTAGGGTCACAGCTACAAACATTCATTTTGTTTGGCTCATAGGGGTTTAGGGTCATTTTTATTTTAAAATTCCAAATGAATTCTGACTACTTCTATGAAGATTTATTTGATGTCTATCACTGAAAGTTATTTATCTTATTAAAATTTGATAATATATTTCTGATTGTATATACATTTACTGAAAATCATAATTTGTAATACAGTAGGCAATAAAGATATTCATTATTAAAATATTAATGACATGTTTTGTATAATATACTTTCAGAAATTTAAATATTAATATAAAAATGAGATTTTTAAAGTTATATAATTACGGTAATATTCTCTTACTAAAAATACTTCCTTAAATGTTTATCTGCCATTAACCTATGTTACAAACTTCTTACTATTATTAGATATTTACATCGTTTATATCTTTCACTATTATAAACAATATGTCAAGGGACCAATATTCATGAGAATGTCCCTGTAATATATCTGAAATATGGAAAAGCAGTATGAAACAGTATGAAAATCCTATGGCTTTGAAAACATAAAGCTAAATTTCCCCCATCCCCAATTAAAAAAAAGATACTTTTACTAGAAATACAAGAGTTTTTATTTTATAGCTTAGATGATACTTATAAGAATCTTTAAATGTGTTTTCATTCTCTAGGAAGAAATAAATTTCATTGTTTATTAATTTGAATTTCTTAAATTATTTCTGAATCAAATTTTTTTCAAAGGTTTCTTGGCCATATGTGTTTATATTACATATTGCCTGATTATGTGGTTTGCCCATTTTCTGATGAGAAATCTGTTTTAATTAATCACTCGATCATTACATTTTTTCAGTTTTTCCTTTACTTTTTTCTAGGGAGATAGTTCCAGAGCAATGATAACTAATAGTAATCACTTCTTAAGTAAAATCACCATTTACTTAAGAATACAGTATTTAGGATTTTATCACAATTTAATGTTGACCCTTGGTTTGTAGTATATAAAATTGTTATATTAATTTTACTTTTACTTTTTTAGTAATCATTGCTTTTCCATATTTCAGACATATTACAGGGACATTCTCATGAATATTGGTCCCTTGACATATTGTTTATAATAGTGAAAGATATAAATAAGAATAAGAATTAAATTTTTACAATACATTTTTTACATTGAGTAAGGTCATTAAGTTGAAAATTTTCATTTATTGATCAATTAAATAATATTTACATTGAATTATTTTTGAATTCTTAGATGAAAGCTAAATTTATTATGCATAATTTATCTTAATATACAAGTTTAATATTGTCAGAGTTCTACCTCTTGTTCATTGATAACCATGATTGAGATTTATTGTGATTGATCTGACGGTGCACGTTTGTGGGTATAAGTATGCTATTTTTAAATTTTCTAAATCAACTTTTGGCTTCTGAGTCATGGTGGCATTTAAAAATTTAAAGTTTAGCATCTTTTTAATGCTCTGGAAATGTGCAAATAGCATTACAATTATCTGTGTCTTAATGAGTTGAATGAGGTAACCTGTAATACCCTTTGAAATTTCTTTCGTAATAGTTGTTTTAATTCCTAAGATATTCTGTCTATTTTTGAAACAGTATTTTATTTAATATTAAAATTTATTTCACCAAAACTTGCAATTATATTACTGAGTTTGTTTATAAATTTATTTCATTTATTTTTGTTTTAAAAATAAATACATATGTGGGTTTAAAATGGTGAAATAGTAAAAGTCACTTCACAAAATTCAGCTGTTTATATTGTTTCTCTCCCTAGACAAAAAAAATACACTTTCATTATTTATTAGCATAATAGTAAATAATCATATACCTCTCTCTCTTCTCCATCTCTGGTTCATTTATCTAGACAGTATATTGTTATGCAAACAACAAAAATTAAGGCATGAGAAAGGGGAGGTGGAAGGTAATATAATTACATAAGATTGTGAGTTTACCACATTTGTAACCACTGCTACACATTTATCCACCAATATGTATTACTTTGTATTGAAATTTTTGTATGTGTCTAATCTCGTACATGCTGTTTTGTACAAAACTGTCTTCTCAGAAATTTTTATTTGATTATCTTTCAAATTACTAAGTAGTTATTTGTAGTGATGTTTAAATCATATTTGACCTACCATTTAAATTATGTCATTTCTTAAATGTATAGTTTACCACTCCAAGCCTTAGTTCTATCATCTTTAAACAGTTACAGTAGAGACTCCATAAGGGCTTAGATTCAACATGTATACATGCATGAAGCATGCTCTGGTTATCTCCAATGTATATGACCTACATTGAGGAAGAAACCCTCAGAAAACCAGAAATACTATATTCATAAATTAAAGGGGCTATATTGAATAAATTCATAATTGCAAAGATCACCCAAGTTCAAGTGAGAGCTATCAATGTCTTATTTCTCAACTTTAAGGTTTAATGAATGCTTTAAAGATTGACAAAGCAAAATTTTATAGTACATTATTGAATTAAAATTTGTTGAAAATAAGATTCATATGTATAGTATTTATCACCTAGAGCCTGGGAAATAGAATACATTTTTGTCCTAATTTGGTTATAACCCTTCATTTTAGAAATTCCACTCGGGAGGCTGAGGCAGGAGAATGGTGTGAACCCGGGAGGTGGAGCTTGCAGTGAGCTGAGATGGCGCCACTGCACTCCAGCCTGGGCAACAGAGCGAGACTCTGTCTCGGAAAAAAAAAAAAAAAAAAAAAAGAAATTCAAAAGCTGAGGCTCAGGAATCTGAAGTGACTCCCTAATGTAAAAGTATTCAATAATAGTAGCCCTGGGAATCTAACGCCTTTCTTACTCTTGGTTCAACATCCATTCCACTTTATATAGGTCTCTCTGTTTAAGTGCTTAGGTTGCCCAGGATGCTTCTTTTCTCACCATTGAAGGCTCATGGTTCAATGTAGAAAATATATAACGAGATTCTGAAAGGTTGTTTAAGGTAGCCATTCCTCACGTTAGCAGAAACAAAAGTCAGGAATGATGATAGGTTTTTTTTTCTTTGATGTATAAAAATGTTGGCAAGCTAACAGATCTGTGATATTCCATCTCTAATATTTCGCTAAGCCTTATTATAACAGTTGAGAATTATAAGACTCAGAAAATGATGATATGGACAAATCATTCATGTTTTGACAGCATCTCCTCTCAGTGCCCAAGATTTCCATTTATATTAGATATTTATTTACATATGACACCTGATAAACAGCACTTTTTACAGTGTTAATTAGGAAAGCCTGTATATTATACCATCCAATAAGGGGAAATGATTTAAACTGTTGTAATAAATAAAAATGAAAGTAGATAATGAGTTAATATATTTACACTATAAGTGCAGATAGAAAAATTAAAAATAAAACTTCACATTCTCTAATCTTTCACAAGTATTAATTACAAAAATTATATTGAAAAATAAATTATTTTGTAGTATTACTTTAAGATCCACACATTGGTAGCACAATGTATTATACATAGTCGTTATTTAACAAAAATAGTGAGCATTTATTGTTTAAAATGTGCCAAAAATTCCACAAAGCTCTTTAAATATATTTCTCATTTTAAATTTTATAAGAATGGTATGATTTAAGTCCAGATATTTAAGCAACTATATAAAAAGGCTTACAGTTTTTATTTAGGGAAAACAAAATATATAGTGTTACATAACAAATGACAATCAGGTTCAAAACTTAACATCATGATACTAGAGTCCCTTTAACTTTTATACCATCTTAATCTTCGGGAAATTATTGTTGAATAACTGTGATATTGAAAATAATATGTGTGTGTGCATGCACATGCATGTGTTTGCTAAAATGAGTATTGGAGTTGAAAATACCACATACGCTGGATAATAAGGTCTCACAGTTTCTGTTTTTTCAAATAATTACTGAGAAGAGAAATAATAAAGAGATGGTACAAGTCCACATTGCTATAATGTTCCTTTATATAGAAAAACTTTAAAGATTTTGATGTTTGTGTCTTTTTAGTAATAATTATAATGCTTATTTTTATAAAGTTAAAAAATAGAAAATCATAACATAAAAAATTTAAAAATGCATGTAATTCCACTGTTCATGTTTTATGTTTTCTGTGCAAATATGTATACTGTTATCTCTCTCGTAGCATTTTTATAACTAACTGATATACTTGAAACATTTTTTCCACAAGATGGCTGTTCTATAAAATTATAATGTGGAATAATATTTTTTTTCGAATATGGTAGAATGCGATCAGTTCTGTACTGTTTGGTAATTAGGATGATGGAGAGAAAGATGTGGTGTAGGCAGTCCTACTGGGAGACCTTGAGTTTGGTGTCCATTCTTCCTTCAGTTTGGTGAAGTCATTTTGCCCTTAGGCCCTTTTAAACAGGTAGTTTTTTTTTGTTTGGCCAAGTTTCCATTTTTAATACAGAATAAAGCAGTGGCTATGAAGGCAATGGTATTGGTAGTAATATCACTAATCATGACCAGCATACTTGTAGAGATTTTAAAATAATAATAAAACCAAATAAGGGTTGGAGTTTTTAAATCACCGTTCACTAGAATTTAATGTCAATGACATAATACTCTTCTCTGCTGAGATGTGGACCACTCACACCCACTCTTTGCAACTCACTGTTGTAATCACACCCCACAGCCTATCAAGTTAGAGGAAGAGCTGCATCACACACTTCTTTAAATTCCGTAGCCAATACCACATGCTTAAGTTAGCTTGTTTTGCATGTTGTTTGCACATATTTCATGAACATTTTCCAATAGCAGTAAGTCTTATCTGTTTTAGATACTGCCTTCTTCTTTATACCTTTACTTTTGAAATTAAGGAGTATATGCCTGTTTATCCTAGCTTTCTTACAGGAACTTCTAATGGAATAAACCCCATTTTTAAAGATGAGTAATTTCCCCTTTGTTTTATTTCTGTCTTATTTTTTTTCCCAGAAATGTTTTGATGTTTCTGATTTTAGTTATTAGATAGCAGCCTTATCACCCACCTCTAATACTGATGTGGTATTTTTCTATATTTATGTGACTTTCTTCATTTCAGTCATTTTCTAGGAAGGGCATGCTAGGTCCGTCTATTCAAAATGCTGTCCTCTCCACGATGACATTTGCTTTAAAATTGATATCATGACTAAAACATAATATAGTTTTAAAATTTGACATCTTACCAAGACTATCTTAAAGAATATTTTAATATTGAAAGTGAAGATTACGAAAAAATTTGAAATTTAAAATTTCAGCACTAAGTAACAGAAATCATAACTAGCCAAAGGGATGCCCCAGGCTTAGAGGCCTGATTATGCTCATGATGCAGAAAGTGGCCAAAAAAGCAGTTCAGCTTTCTAGGTAGGAGGCCCTTTTCCGAAAAACAATGACCATGTGGCTGCTTCCCTTTTCAGCACCAAGGACAGTCCCTTTTGGGCTTTAAACAAGCGTTTTCCAAGTAACAAGCCTGGAAAACTAGTCCAGGAAGATACTTGGGTGGTGGTGTTTGAGGTTGTGAGGAGGTGAATGGCAAGGGGGTATATTTCAAAATTAAAAATCGGAAAAATACTGCAGATATTACAGTAATTTTGTTCTACACAGTTTACGGTAATTCTAATGCCACTAAAATGGTACTCCATGTATCAAGATACATACTCTATGTATCAGTTTAGTGGGACACCTTGATCTTATAATCAGTGAAACATGAAAGTTACCCAAGAGCTATTTTCTTGATTCAAATGAAACAAAGAACATGAGTGAAATTCAAGAGTTATGAAGACTCTCGAATCTGCCCATGAGAGATAGTGTGAGGCTTCAGGGCCTCACTGTGAACCTAGAGGATCTTGTATGGAAATGGATGTTGTTTACTTGTTAAAGTGTATTTTAACAACTATGAAACCAGCTGTACCACCAATTTAAAAGAGTTCTATCTGGAACATTCAGCAGTCTCAGTGTAGGTGTTTCTCCTCTGCATAGGGGCGGGTGAATAACAAGGGCAGCTCTTTCAGGTGACTGTGGAGCTCAGTTATCTATCTTTGAGTTGGAAAATCCATCAGCACACAATGCCAGAAAACCATAGAGTCAAACTCAAAACTTTCAGCAATCAAGAGTTTCTGTCATAGTTTTTTATTGTTCGTATTCTGGATTCCTGGGAACAGATTATGACAGTAAATTTGGCATTATGATGATGACATGGCCCTCTGCCCATCCACTGTGTGCAGGTGGTTAGCTATTCTATAAATATTTGATGTCAAACTAAGGGAAAGCCAGGAAGAAATGTTGTACTCCATGGAATTTTGTAGTAAATGAAACCTCCTTTTTCCCACCTTGTGATTCATGTCAAGTGTTAAAGCTTATCTTATTGCCTCAAAGATACTTAAGGCCTACAGCTGATAATAACTAAAATTGGAACAAATAACAATAAAAGACTTGATGTTGATTAAAATTATATATAAGTATATATACACACACATATATATATACACACACACATATATATGTATATATATAATCTTGAGGGAAAGCTAGGCTATCTGGCAGAATTATTAAAATCATATCATAAGCATATATGTTTTGAGAAGTGAGCATGTCAAAACCATATGAGTGTGTGCCATTATGAGAAACTTCGATTATTCTTCTTATATTCAAGGTTTTACACCCTGTTAATAGTGCATCAAATTTATAGCAATTTATTAGATCACTTTCTAATAATGGTTCCTGAGGTACTATTAAATCCATTTAACACTATCATAAAAGGATAGTCAAATATGATAATCCAAGTTTGATGAAGATTGAAAAATAATTCTGGAATAGAAAACAGGGATTCTTCTTGAAATTGTTAAAGTTGGATTTAAAATTTAAATAGAATCTCCAGTAAATCTAAAATATTTTTTCCTGTTACTTTAGAAAGATTTTAAAATCAAGTAAAGCAGGGTTCTTTTACCTTGAAATTATTTGTGAGATATCTAACTTTTTATCACTGTGGCAAAACCATATAATATGACAGTCACCTTTTCAACATAAGTGTACAGTAAAATATTGTTAACTATATGCACTTTGTTGTAGAGCACATCTTTAGAAGCTTTTCATTTTGCATAAGTGAAACTCTACCCATTGAACAATGACTTTCCATTTTCCCCTCTTTCAGACCCTGGTAACCAGCATTCTACTTTCTGGTTCTAAGAGTTTGCCTACTTTAATACCTCCCATAAGGAAAATCATGCATTTTTTGTCCTTCTATGACTGGTATATTTTGCTTAACAGAATGTCTTTAAAGTGTATCCATATTGTAGCATATAACAATATTTTCTCTTTTCGAGCCAAATAATATTTCATTATATGTATATATCACATTTTTTAATCCATTTATCCATTGATGGACACAATTTGTTTCTAACTCTTGTTTGCTGTTAGTAATGCTGTGATGAACATGAACTTTTCTTTTTTGGAAAGTTTTTGATCACTTATTCAACTTTGTTACCAGTTATAAACCTGTTAAGAATTTTCTTTATAATTCAGTCTTGATAGTTTGTAGGTTTCTAGAAATTTATCCATTTCTTTTAGGTTATTCAAATTTTTAACAAAATTTTTCATCGTAATCTCTTGACATCCTTTCTATTTTGTGGCATTATTTGTAATGTCTCCTGTTTTCATTCTGATTTTATTTATTTTGAATCTTCTCTTTTTTTCTTAGTTTCCTAAAGGTTTGTCAACTGATTGATTTTTCAAAAAATCTCCTTAATTTTGTTAATATTTTACTTTTTCTATTCTGTATTTTTTCTTACCAAGTATTTATTATTTCCATTTTCTGCTAACTTTAGGTTTAGATTATTCTTATTTTTCTAGTTCTTTGAGGTATAAAGTTAGATAGTTTATTTGAGATTTTTCTTCTTTTATAATGTAGGCATATGCTGCTATAAACTTCCTTTTTACTACTGTCTTTGCTGCATCCCATAGGTTTCAGTCTGTGGTGCTTTATTTTTGTTTCTGTTAGGATATTTTCTAATTTCCCTTTTGACAAATTGTTCCCCTTACCTTTCCCTTCTTTACATATTAGTTGTCCGAATGTGTTTTTCTTTTATTTTTTATTTTTTCAGTTTTTATTCTGCTATTGATTTCTAGTTTCTTTCCACTGTGGTCAGAGAAGACACTTGACATTATTCTAATCTTCTTAAATTTGTTAAACCTTGCTTTATGACCTAACAAGTATCTGTCCTGGAGGCACCTCTGTTCTTCTTTGGTTATCATTTGTATGGGATATCTTTTTTCATTCTTTCACTTTTGGCCAATGTGTGTTGTTAAATCTAAAATGAGTCTCTTCTAGACAGCCTACAGTTGAATATTATTCTTTGAATCCATTCAACCTGTCTAGGCTTTTTTTTTTTTTAAAGTGGGAGTTTAATCCATTTACATTTAGAGTAATTACTGATAGTAATGATTTACTTTTGCCATTTTATTCAATGTTTTCTTGCTGTCCATCTTTGTCAGTTTGGGCTGCTATCATAATTTACCATAGAGTGGGAGACTTAACTAACAAATATTTATTTTTCATAGTTAGGAGGCTGGGATGTCTAAAATCAAGGTACTGGTAAATTTAGTGTCTGGTGAGGGCCCACTCTTGGTTGCAGAGGGCCATCCACTCCTTGTACCCTTCCCAAGTGGAGAGTGGAAAGTGAGATCCTGCATCTTCTTCTGTTTTTAGGTGGTCATTAATTCCATTCAAGAGAGCTCCACCCTCATGACCTAATTACCCTCCAAGGGCCCCTCCTCTATATAGCATCGTATTGGGAATTTAGACCTCAACATATGAATTTAAGAAGAACATAAACAGTTCATACCGCTGTCTTGTAGCTTTTTTACCCTCTCCTCTTGCTTCTTTCTTTTCTGTTTTATTGAATTCTTAGTAGTGACATACTTTGATTCCTTTCTCATTTTATTTTTCATATCACATCTATATTTTCTTATGGTTACCATGGGGATTACATAAAACACCTTATCATGGTAACAATCTGTTTTAAGTAGGTAACAACTTAACTTGAATCACATACAAAAACACTACATCTTTTTTCTCCCAACTGACTTTTTTACACTAATGTCACAAGTCACATCTTTTTATATTGTGTGTCAATTAACCTATTTTAATAGTTGTAGTTATTTTTATACTTTTTTGTTAATTCCTATTTCAGAATTAAAAGTTATTTACATATCACCATTACAGAATTACCATATTTTTATTTATCTATAAATTTACCCCTATCAGTGAGCTTCGTACTTTTATATGCTTTCATGTTGCTATCTTGTCCTTTTATTTTAACATGAAGAGTTCCCTTTAGTATTTCCTGGAAGGCAGGTCTAGTGGTGATGTACTCCTGCAGCTTCTGTTTTCCTGGAAAAGTCTTTGTTTCTCCTTCGTTTCTGAAGGATATTGTTGTTGGTTATGGTATTTATGTTATGGCTGGCGGCTTTTTGTTTTTGTTTTTGTTTTGTCCCCAGCACTTTTACTATATCATACCAAGTCTTTCTGGCCCACAAGGTTTCTGCTGATAAATCACTGATAGTCTTATGAATGTGTATGTGATGTGGTGAGTTGTATGTGATGAGTTGCCTTTCTCATATTGCTTAGAAATTCTTTTCGTTATTTAATTTTGATAATTTTATTATTGTGTATATCAGCGTGGGCTTCTTTATGTTTATTTCAGTTCTAATTCACTGGGTTTTTCAAATCTGGACGTCCATTTCTTTCCCCAGATTTCGGACCATGTTAGCCAATATTTGTCCAAGTAAGCTTTCTGGCCCTTTCTCTCTTCTTCTTCGTCTGGAACTCCCATATTTGTTCATTTGATGATGTACTTTAGATCCTTTGGCTTTCATCACTCTTTTCCATTCTTTTTTTTCTTTTTATTTCTCAGGCTGGATAATTTCAAATGACCTACCTTCAAGTTTGTTGATTTTTTTTCTTTGGATTGATCTAGAAACTGTAGTGAATTTTTCAATTCGGTCATTGTGTTCTTCATATCCAAAATTTTTTTGTTGTTGTTGGTTGCTTTGTTATTAATTTCTATCTTGCTGATATTCTCGTTTTGTTCATGCATTGTTTTCTGAGCTTATTGGTCATCTTTTTGACGGTTATTTTGAATTATTTGTTATGTAATTTATATACATCTATTTCCCTAGAGTTTGTTTCTAAAAATTTATTTTGTTTCTTTGGTTAGGCCTTATTTCCATTTCTTTGTATGCCGTGTAACATTCCGTGGGGATCCATACACTTTGAAAAAAGCTACCCCTCTGAGTCTTTATGGACTGGCTTCATTCAGAGAAAGACCACCCCCAATCTGCCTGGCTAGAGACTCTGAGGGCTTCTCAAATCTTTTATATATATATATATGGTCTTTTCTCTAGGCTTGTGCACGTAGTTTCTCTATTGCAGAGGCTTGTCAGTTTCTTTCTCAGGAGCTTGTAGTCTCTTGCTCTCTCTGGTGTCTGTGTGTGGTATTGCAGGTTCTCCGGTACTGTCGTAAGCTACTGACCTCTCTTGCGCTCTGTAACCTCCAAGCATACAAATTATGCCAGCTCCCCATCAGGACTCTGAGTCAGATAAGACAGTAATCAGTACCTCAAACAGTCCCAGAAAAGCTGAATATCAGATGCACATTCTACTCTCCTTTTTCCCTGCCAAGAGAGAAGCCACAAACCGGGCACTTAATCCCAATTGTGGTGAATTGTGCTGGTTTTTGTGTGGTATGATGTGTAGTCCAGGGCTTCAATAAGCTGCTGAACTCTCTTTTGATCTCTGTGGACCCCAGACATTCAAGGTTATACCAGTTAACTCTCAGTGCTCCTAGTCAGTCCCTTGGGCAGCTTTCCAAAAATGCCGAAATGTATGATGTATGTTCTACTCTTCTCTTTCACAAGAGAACATAATGTGCGTGTGTTTTTTTTCCTATCAATTGTGAGCAATGCTGCGTTAGGAAAGGTGCTCTCCTGTTTGAAATAAAATAGCATTTTTGCCTGTTTCAAAGCAGCTATTCTTGGCTTTGAGCTTGCATGGAGTACTGCCACTTCCTGACTGATTTCTGAAGTTCTCATAGAGGCTTTTTGGTCCATATATTGTTGTTAGATCAGTGTTCCTATGGGGGAAAAGGTCTGGAATATTCTATTGTGTTATCATGGTGGCATCCATAAACTCTTCTTATTTGAAATTTTTCTGTTTTTCCTGGTATATGTTTTTTTACTTTATTTTTTAAATTTGATTTTAGATACAATGGGTACATATGAAGGTTTGTTACACTAGTATACTGTATCCAGGTAGTGAGCATAGTAGCCAATAAGTAGTTTCTTGAACCATTCGCCCATTCTTTTCTTTCTTGTCTAGTAGTCTCTAATGTCTATTGCTCCCATATTTATGTCCTTGGATGCTAAATGTTCAGCTCCCACTTATAAGGGAGAACAGGCAGTAGTTTTCTTTTCCTGCATTAATATATTCAGGATTATGGTCTCCAGCTCCATTTATGTTGCTGCAAAGTACATGATATCATTCTTTTTATGACTGTGTAGTATTCCATAGTATATGTGTACCATACCCAGTCCCCCACTGATGGACGTCGAGATTGGTACCATGTTTTTGCTATTGTGAATAATACAGTGATGAACGTACAAGTGCATGTGTCTTTTTTGTTGAATGATCTATTTTCCTTTGGATATATATTCGGTAATGGGATTGTTGGGTCAAATGGTAGCTCTGTTTTCTAAGTTCTTTGAGAAATCTCCAAATTGTTTTCCACAGTGCTGAACTAATTTACATTTCCACAAACAGTCTATAAGTGTTCCCCTTTTTGTGCAAATTTGCCAGTATTTCTGCTTTTTTGACTTTTTATTAATAGCCATTCTGACTGATGTGAGATGGTATCTTATTGTGGTTATGACTTGCCTTTCTCTGATGATTAGAGATAGTGAGCATTTTTTCATATTTGTTGGCTACTCGTATGCCTTCTTTTGAGAAATGTCTGTTCATGCCCATTTTTAAATGAAGTTATTTGTTGTTTTCTTGTTGATTTGTTTAAGTTCCTCATGGGTTCTGGATATTATAGCTTTGTTGGAGGAATAGTTTGCAAATATTTTCTCCAAATCTGTAGGCCATCTGATTATTCTACAAGAGAAAGAAATACATGTCATTCAAACAGGAAAATAAGTCAAACTATCTCACTTCCCTGTCAATATGATCCTATACCTAGAAAACCCTAAGACTTTGCCAAAAGCCTACTATAGCTAATATCTACTACAAAGACACATGCACACCTATGTTTATTGCTGCACTATTGACAATAGCAAAGACTTGGAACCAACCCAAATGCCCATCAGTGATAGACTGGATAAAGAAAATGTGGCACATATACACCACGGAATACTATGAAGCCATAAAAAATGATCTCATGTCCTTTGTAAAGACATGGATGAAGCTGGAAGATATCATTATCAGCAAACTAACACAGGAAAAGAAAACTAAACACTGCATGTTCTCACTCATAAATGGGAGTTGAACAATGACAACACATGGACACAGGGAGGGGAACATCACACACTGGGGCCTGTCGGGGGGAGGGGAGCAAGGGGAAGGAGAGCATTAGGACAAATACCTAATGCATGCGGGGCTTAAAACTAGGTGATGGGCTGATAGGTGCAGCAAACCACCATGGCGCATGTATACCTATGTAACAAACCTGCATGTTCTGCACATGTATCCCAGAAGTTAAAGAAAAAAATTATTATCTGAAGGTTTGAGCAGCAATTTCTTATAGTCAAACAAACCTTGAAATTTTTAAGGTTCACCTCTCTTACTGTGATAATAAAGGCTAGGTAAATATTATTTGGAACAAACAAACAAAAAAAAGATGTGGTCCAGTCACCTGTTTTTCTTTAATTGAGAAAGACATTTTGTCATTATGAAGAGTAAAGTTGAAACTCTAGGTTAACAGTACTTACCTTTTAAAAGAAATAAATTGTTTTTTTTATAGACTCCGATACCTAGAAAAAAGTGACTGAAAGAGAAGCCATCCTTAAGAATAGCAGTTCATGCTCTCCTAATCATTATGCTTCTTTCATATTTACCATTAAATTTCATACATGTTGACAGTTAAATCACAGGACAGATATTTTTATGCTGCTAATCACTTCAGCTTTATTGTTACTTGATGCTTCTAAGTTTACTTTTAAAATTTAGAACAAGCAGAAATTATTTTATTATATGCATTTTCACTTATAATTTTTTCCAACTATTATTCAGAGCAGCCAATCTATCATTTGACTTTTGTATAAACCTTCTGTGAATAACATCATCATTGAATTACATGTGCTACACTTATTGTATTTATTTCCTCCTTATGATAGAAAATATTAATACGCAGCTCTATTCTTAAATCGCATTGACGTATTCCTCCTCCAAAGCGTTGAAAGCACGTGAATGCATCTGTCTGGTTTATTTGAAGACACATTGTCAGGAAAACAGTGAGGTTTTTCTGACATCTCGGAAACTCTAGTTCATTTTAGCTTCATTAATGATGTACAGTTAGATATTGGGCAAACCAGCTCCTGAATAACTCAATTACACTATGTATAAATGGTGATAACAAAGTTCTTTCCAGGAAGGCAAGAGAATATGTCACTATTACCTTAGTAATAGCCTGAGTTTGAACAGTTTCCATTCAAATACACGAATGTACTCCCAGATAGCATCTCATTAATTCCTCATCAAGAAGCCATTAACAACGCAGAGGACATTGTTATTAGATAATCCAAATCTTATACTTTGAGGACACATTTATTGCTTGTCCTTATGGTAAACTTTATATAATTGTCCAGAAATAAAAGAGCTAACCTGTATCCTGAGTATACCAGCAAATATGTAAATGTATGTCTCAATCAGTTAGGAAATATTTCTCATTTTCCTTTTAAATATAAACATAAAACTCTGGAAGTAATAAATGAACATATTACAGTTTCCAATGGTGTGGAACTGTTATTATTTTACCACCAAAGGTCTACTTTATGAGAGACCACAGCATCTGGACACTTAAAATATTTGTCTCAGTATAAAGACAACTGACTCTCAGGCCCCAGTTGTGGTCAAATTTAGGAATATAATAAAAAGTTTTATCAGTATTTTTAAAAGGAAGAGTAATTATTAGAAATTTATGTGAAATAGTTGCATACTTTTTCTGAAGCTTAATTTAAGATGCCTGATCATTATCATAAAATGTTGTCTATACTTCTACTAATTGAGCAAACATATTTATTAGCAATGAGCAAATGAACAAAATAAATTTCCTGATTGTATATGATTTAGAATCTAGTCTTAATATGGCTAAGCCCTTTCTAAAAAGTACCTACAACTGCTCTTGAGTATCCGTTTTATTTTTGTAAGTATTAGATCGGATTTTATTATTTCCTCTTTTTAACATTAAAAATACTTTCATAGGGCCCTAATTTAGCCAAATGCAGAATGTAGTGTTTGTTTACAACTGTTCGTAAAATCTATTATCTGAAGTTTGGAGCAGCAAATTCTTATAGTAAAAAAAATCCATATTAAGCAGATGAGTGAGTATTCATTTTGATTCATCAGAGGACACATTTTTTCCTAACCTTTTCAATTCAGATACAATATTCATGTTTCCTGTTTTGAAGGTTAATAACATTTTGTTAAATAACTCCCTTTACTTTGCATTAGACAAAGTTTGGAAAGTACCGGCAGGGATGATTTTCTGACATATGCTTTGTTAAGTTGAGAGGCATAAGTGTGAGGGAGGTTATAGTGTATTTGTGGCTGACTCCATCCCAATACCTGAAGTGCCCTAGTAAATACACCTTCCAGGATATGTGAGCTAAAATGCAACATTACCATAGAGACCTTTCAGGTGACTTTTACTATATGTATTTAGACTACTTTTCAGGACTAGTGGTTGCTCTTCTTTTCTGGCAGAGCTATTTAAGGATTACTGGGTTCCCAGTGAAATGCTCTGAAGTGTTTGGGAGGGCTTGCTTAACTATTTTTCCTATGTATCACCATTACCACTACTGTTTTCATAATTTGTGAATTCATTTCCCTTTGTTTGAATCATGGCCTCTACTCTCACTCATTCATGTACAAGCTTATGCATCTTACTGTTGTCTTATTACTTTTCACCAGTTTTATATATTTTGTCTTCTATCTTATCTTTTACTTTTCCTACATTTTGCTTTTCTCATGGCTCTTAATTTTGGCTATAATGGGACTTAGCCTATGACCTTGACCAGTCAGTTATAATGCTGCTTACCTCTTCTGTGTTGAAATAATCATTGCATTTTCTGTGTTTTCTTAATGTCATCATCAAAATATTTTTACACCAAAATCAGTAATAAGGTGATTTAAACTATCTTGATGTGTTTGGTGATGCAAAATCTGTTAGGTGGGAGTAAATTATAATTACAGAGAAGTAACACATTTTACAGATACATTAATTGAAACACAGAGGAACTGGATACCACAGAAGAATCTGAGATCTTCCCACTGTATCCTGTGGGCCCTGAGCATCACCATTTCTCTGCTAGTATTTTTGGCACGTTTTTCATGCCACCTTCAACAGCTGAAATTTCTCTCATCTATCAAGTCTGGCTGAAAATGTTATCTCTTCTATGAAGTGTTCTGTGAACTATTCAAGCAGAATAAATTGTTCTCTCCTTGGGGTACTTTATTCCATTCCCTAGTCGAACAGGTTTTACCTTGCATTATATTGAGCTCTGTATTGCTCTGCATCTCCTTATTGGGAATTCCATGAGAGTGGATTCCCAACAAAGCAGCCTGACTTCTTCATACTTCTTCATATACTTCATCCTCACATACCCAATGTGAAAGAGCCAGAAACTTTATAACTATTCATTTATTCGAACTCATTTTCTGATTGTACCCAGGTTCAGTGTCGAGGATTTCTCCAATAACTGAAGAGAAATAGATGTAAGCTAATTCTGAAACCGAGATTCTGTAATGTAAGCAAGAGAGGATTGGATGTTTCTGTATTTTTATTAGCTAAAGCACTCTTTATTTTCCCTAAAGCACTCTATTTCTCTTAATTGTAAGAAGAGATTGGATTTTGGTGAAAATATGGAATATTCACTAGGGAATTACATCTATCAGTCATTTAAAACAAATATGGCTTTTGTAAAGACATACTCACTATAGGATCCAAATCTCACACATATAGCTTTATCAAAATCAGTAAAATATTTAAATGAAATCCACCAAATATGTATTCCTTCTCATAAAATGTACAGAATCTAGTTATGATTAATAGCATTATTATGAGTTCCAAATCTCATTATTGAGTATTGCTGAATTTACTTGCAGTTCAATGTTTAAATGTAGTAAGATTAAAACTATTCAATGAGTCCTTATAACTTGTGGCAAATCATTATTACTTCCTCCAATTGCTATTGTAATATTATTAATCATAATGAATTCTTTTGAAATTCAGTGGAGCAGCAATATATTATTCCATATGCATTTCTACTCGAAATTATCTCTGGTGGTTTAGATGTATAAGAGCTATTAGTAAGTTACCATATAACACCTGCAGAATCATAATCAGCCCAAGGAATTGATTCCAAATGAAATTACTCTTACCAATTCTACTGGAAATGGATATCAAAAAAAAAATGAAAAGAGATGAGACATCCTAAAATAAACTGTTTCTAAATAGTGTAAGACTATTACATTTTCTTTGCAAATAGGCCCAACACATTTCAATGAAAAAAAAAAAAAAAAAACGCTAAAAGGCAAGACATTTGTCTTCACCTGACAAAACCCACATGAGTTCTGTCATGTTGGTTACACACCTCTCCATTCTAATTAAACATTGAAGAGGATTTATGGGGACAAGATTGTGGCATCAAGGTAAATTTGTCATCACTTCTATCTACAAAGTTTTCTGCTCACAATAACAAGTAATGTGGGAGAAAGAAACAAAAGACAGTCCTACTTTTTTTGTCATTGAATAGACTTTCCACTTTGTGATGTGAATTACTTGCTGTTGTCGTGAAACTTGTAGATATGATACTATTTGGGAATCTCTCTCGACTCAAAGCTTCTTTCTTCTCCATCCTGTTACGAAAAAAATAGTTTGAGGATCTGCAAAAAGAGAAAAATGTAAAAGCTCAGCTCAGAGCATGCAATTAAGAAAGATGCTTCAGTCCAGAGTAGAAGGGAAGAAAATCAGGATATTTGGGCAGCTTCTAATTTCTTTTTGATTTGGGTAGTCACCTTGCAATTTCTTTCTTTTGCTTGGTCTCTGATAAGAATCTGCTGTAAATGTGCCTATTCCCTCAAACCAAAAAATAAAACACACATTTTCAACGTCAAGTATAAATGATTTTATGGTTAGTGGGTGTATTGTATTAACCATACTGCTATTCCTTTCTAATGAACAGCTGCCATCTAAAGTAGGTTATGAAAAGTAGAATGCTGTTCATATGTGTGGATATGTGTGATCATACTTCTATGCATGGGTGTATACAAATGTCTATCCATTTGTATGTATGTTAACAAGTTTTTTTTTATTTTAGTCTATACGTTGATTCCTACAAAAAAGGGTTAGATAAGATGGAGTTTAACATACATTATGAGTGAACACTAAGTAACACAAATATTTTATATGATGTTAATAAAACAGAGCTTCACAGAACAATTCATTATTCCCACATTATTGTATTTAGTGTATAATGACTACTCCTCATAAGAACCTGGCTTCAAATTCTTTCATGTCCACTTTACTGTCTTTGTTTTTCTAGAGAAATTATGCAGCCTATCAAATCTAGCTTTTAACTATCTCATCTTAAAACGAAGAGAGTGTTAATAACAGGGCTACAATGAGACTTAAATGAGAGAAGGCACAGGACATCTCAGTGTAGTCTCAGCATCAAGTGCATTTAAGTAAACATTAGTTCTACTTCTACTACTACTTATTATTATCAGCTTATTACTCCGTTATTCCTTCTGTTGATGTTCAGTTGACAAGGGTACTTAACATTTTAAGAGCTCCATTTTTTTCCCATTCAAATCTAAATACTTCCTTGAAATTTCAAGAACAGGAACTGAGAGTTTAAAATCCTTCCCTCTACATCTTTATTTATTGGTTCTATAATTGTTCTCTTCACTCAGGCCTTCCTGGTTACATGGAACGTTTTCAAAGAAAGGAACTTGGCCTTTCTTCCTTCTGTCCAGCTGTGTATGACAATTGTACCTCATTTGGTAGACGAGATATATTTCAAATAATGGTGCATAAATAATTTCTTCTATATTGAATGATGCTTCAAATGATATGTTAATAATTCAATAAAATTGTACAGGAATAAAAACTTCCACTTTTTATGTTGTATAATTTAGAAGATTACAGACCAAATTCTTACTCTAAGTATGAGTTATGATGGTATGTAACATCTGTTACATGTCTACAATGTTGTGGAAAGTGGCTAGGCTTTATGTTTTCAGTTTTACTTATTCCTTCAATTGAAGCTGGCAATGCAGAAATTATTATCCCGATTTTAACCATGACAAAATTGAGTTGCCTATTGTGCATGACCTTTAAGTCTATATTTGCCACTTCACTCTAAATTGTCTTTAAACACCAAAAGCCTGACCTTTGATATTATATCTAGTCTATAGCATCATTTCCAAGCACAAGCTGGAGTACTGGACATCTTTCTAAGAAAGCAAGAAAAATGTTTATATTTATTATATATTAGTTCTTGTTTGAATGTGCCACTATAGTTATAAAAATTGTGCAAATGGGGATGTCAGCAAAATGGCAGAATACGAGGCTCCTGACTTTTCCTCTGCACATGTACACACTGAACTAACACTGACAATGCCTCAATTCCCTCTAGAGATCATGCAAAATTTTATAAAAATATGTTGAGTCATAAATGCATATTTATATTATGTCCATTTAGAATGATTAGGACTGTGATTTCCTTGAAATACTTACTCTGCAGAAGGATTTCTACCTTCTTTCAGGAAAACATTTAAGTCTAGGGAGAATATTGACTTTTAAGGCATTATTATCCATAGAGACAAGATATAATGTGCCTATGTGTATGAAACTTGGCAAAATGCTATACTTTAATGATATTGCATTGAGATTTCAAGAAGCTTGAAAGGTGAAAATATCATGATTATTTTAAGAGAAACTCTTATTGTTTAAAGAGAATTCAGTGAAGAACAAGAATGAGAAGGGATATACAGATTAGATTTCTTTCTACAATTTCTCAATTGTGGACAAAATTATTTTTGCATACTTGAGTGACTTTTAAGTCATAAACCAGTTTTGTTGTTACGATTACAAAAGTCTACTTTTCTGTAATGATGTTTTGAAATAAATACATACACATACACACACACACACATTCTACACACTCAAAATCTGATTGCTTGACATATTTCATATTTTTACTCCAAATTGTTTTTGTCTTAGACTAATGTTTCACTGTTTTATTTTTTTCTCTTTGTTCTTGAATTTTATTGCAAAACTTTGAAAAGGGGTTACAGTATATATATGCAGGACTTTTTCAGTCTCTAATATGTATTTAGGTTAAAAAGACTGTAATCAAATGCTGCTGCTTTTTCTGTGGAAAGCTATTTAATATTCTGCATTGCATCATAAATCCTCTTTCTGCCAACAACTCCACTGCACATTTGCCATGATAGTTCACTCTTCATTTTCACCAATATTGCCCCATGCCTTATAGGGCCATTTTCAATCTGCCAAAATAAAGCATGATACATTTTATGGTGGTGGCATTTTCACAACAATGTAAAAGTTGTTACTCTGAGACCAATAAATATACACTGAAGCAAATCCTATGCTCCTTAGGAAAATACGAAGAGTATCATTTAGGCATACTAGTTGCTTTATTTTGTGAACAATTTCTATAGAGTTGAGGTTACTTGTTTATTCTGTCTTATTTTTACAGAGATAAAAGGAAAACTATTAAATAATTACACTTGGTAAGATTCCCTTTACATACTTATATTTTGTGTGTAATATGCTGATTTTTACTTTATCTGTGACCTTGGCCAAAAAACACGCACCTGTCCTAAAGCTGAATTAAAGTTTTTGAATCCTCAGATTCAGGTCCCAAATCCACGGGATGATTTCCACATTCTTCAAACTGTGTAGTTTCTTAAAGCAGCCCTGGACTCCTAAAAACTTCCCAAGGAAGCTCTGTCATCTTCCTTCTCCTACCTGTGGTGTAGAACACTGGTAAATATTCCTGAGTAATATAGATTTAACCTTTGCAAATAGATTATTCTGATTGTTTTCTAAATCACTCTGAGACTCTTTTTACTTGCCATTTGTAAATTTCCTTCCCATTAATCTAAAATGAACTTTGGGAACTTGAGAAGGACACTTCTCAATTTCCCAACTGAATTTCCCTACAACCCTAATTTTCAGTAGATAAATATGACCATACTTTTAGGGAAAAAATTGAAGACAGTAGACTTGAGTTTTAAATTTTTCTTTTGCCTTCTGCCCCTCCCCAGTAATTTCTCTCTGTGGATGAACCTCCTTATACCTCCTTCACGATAAGGTGTCATCTCCTTTCATGTTCAGAAACAATACATTCAGTTCTACTCATTCATTCACCAAAAATTTGTTGGGTAACTAATACTTATCAGGTACTAGAGAAATCACTGGAAGCACAGCTGAGAACAAGATCAACATGTTTTACTGGAAAGCTTTCAATATTTTTGAGTAAATAAGTAAGTAGATGGAGAATTCAGTGTGTTTTTTGGTGCTGTGATAAGGGAAGTACAGTACCATGAGAGCCCCTAAGAAAAAAATTTATACAGATTTGAGTATCAGAGAAGGCTGACTGAAGGAGATGACATAAGAAGATGAGTCAGGAGCATACAAGAGAGGAATTAGGAAAGTATGATTCCAGGAGTAGGGACAGCATGCTCAAAGAAGAAAGAACATGCAGAAAACAGAATGAAAGTTAGTGTGACTCGAATATCCAGAGTAGAGCAAGAAGAGATGTGAGAGGCAAGCAAGGGGCAATTATGAAGGACATCACAGGTCATATTAATATGTTAGGTCAGAGAGTAGGGCGATCATATGTTTTTGGATGGCTCAATATAGAAATTGGATTGATGGTGGGCAAGACTGAAATCTAGGAGACCAATGAAAAAACTTTAAAAATAGTCCAAACAAGAGGATAATGGCACTAGGATAATGGCCCCAAGTGTGAAAAGATACGGCCAGACACACAAGATGAGTAAGAGAATATGTGGAACATTTGGTGTGGAATTGGGTGCAAACAAAGAAGATAAGCACGACATTAAGGCTGATGCTTATATTTATGGCTCAAACACATGAGTGGATTACATGCTAATAATTCAAATGCATAATAGAGGAGTAGTAGATTTGAGACAAAGGTACTAAATTCAGTGTGTGTTGTTTTGAGGTTTAGATTCCTACAGGGTATATAACTGATGTCATTCAAAAGGCAATAGGCTATAGGAGTCTGAAGCTCACAAATGTGGTAGGGTAAGGTCAAATTGTCATGGAGAGAGGAAAAAATTGTAATGAGACCGTATACAGCATAAATGTAGACAACTCTTCACGGCACAACAACTGTTTTCAGTGAGTCTTTTAAGTGATGCTCAAACATGTCTGCATATTAATCATGCAGGCAGTTTAATTTAATTTAATTAATTAATTTATTTTTTTGTTTTGAGACGGAGTCTTGCTTTGTCGCCAGGCGGGGGTGCAGTGGCGCGATCTCTGCCCACTGCAAGCTCCGCCTCCCGGGTTGACGCCATTCTCCTGCCTCAGCCTCACGAGTAGCTGGGACTACAGGCGCCCGCCACCAAGCCCGGCTAATTTTTTGTGTTTTTAGTAGAGACGAGGTTTCACCGGGTTAGCCAGTCATCCAGGCAGCTTTTAAAAATATTGGTGTTCTGAACCCATCACAGAAAGAGTAAATCGGAATTTGAGGATTTGGAGATTTCAGGCTCCAGGGATTGGTATTTTCTAACAGCTTTTCTGGAATTCTAGTGTGAAGGCTAAAAACTATGATGTAGAGTTGATGTACAGATGACTATTTTATGGTATTTCATAATGTCCGTGATTTATTTATGATTCTCAAAATCATGTTGCTCTTGTTCTTTTGTATAGAAAGGGAAAAGGACTAGGAAATGTAGTTTGAGACTAAATGATAAATAATCTAGAATTACTTATCACAACATGCCAGCCTTAATTATTGGCAGTATCAATTACCTACCTTTACAAAAGATCATATCATTTTACGGATACATTCATTTTGGAATTAGAAGCCATAAGATAGAAATTAATACATATTTAATACCTAGTATTCCCCACACTCTTATTAAGAATGTTATGTAAATTATATCATACACTAAAAACTTAAAAATATATATCTACTTTGTACAGATTTAAACACAGACACACACACACACACACACACTGAATCCTAGAGGTTGGTTAGTTGACCAAGGTTCCATTGTAAATATAGTAAAAGATAGACCCAGTATTCATAAATGTTGGGGTTGAAGCTTTTTGACAGATCATTTTTGTAATAAAAATTTATACATTTTCTATTTTATCTGGCTGAAACTCTGAGAATTTTTTTTATCGCAAAAAAAAAGTTAGCACAGAAGTTTAAGCATCAGAAATACCTATTCTGTTAGCTGTTCCCTTCAAGGGGCAAAGCACCAATGATCTTTAAATCTTAATACCCCGTCAGTTGACACATACTATGCTTTTAAAATGTGTTTAACCAAAATCAATTGCAACAAAAGCCAAAATTGACAAATGGGATCTAATTAAACTAAAGAGCTTCTGCACAGCAAAAGAAACTATCATCAAAGTAAATAGACAACCTACAGAATGGGAGAAATTTTTTGCCATCTATCCATGTGACAAGGGGCTAATATCCAGAATCTACAAGGAACTTAAACAAATTTACAAGAAAAAAACAACCCCATCAAAAAGTGGGCAAAGGATATGAACAGACACTTCTCAAAAGAAGATATTTATGTGGCCAACAAACAGATGAAACAAAGCTCATCATCACTGGTCGTTAGAGAAATGCAAATCAAAACCACAATGTGTTATCATCTCTCGCCAGTTAGAATGGTGATCATTAAAAAGTCAGGAAACAACAGATGCTGGAGAGGATGTGGAAAAATAGTAATGATTTTACACTGTTGGTGGGAGTATAAATTAGTTCAACCATTATGGAAGACAGTGTGATGATTCCTCAAGGATCTAGAACTAGAAATACCATTTGACCCAGCAATCCCATTACTGGGTATATACCCAAAGGATTATAAATCGTTCTACTCTAAAGACACATGCACACGTGTGTTTATTGCAGCATTATTCACAATAGCAAAGACTTGGAACCAACCCAAATGTCCATCAATGTTAGACTGGATAAAGAAAATGTGGCACATATACACCATGGAATACTATGCAGCCATAAAAAGGATGAGTTCATGTCTTTTGCAGAGACGTATGAAGCTGGAAACCATTATTTTTAACAAACTAAAACAGGAACAGAAAACCAAAAATCGCATGTTCTCACTCATAAGTGGGAGTTGAACAGTGAGAACATATGAGCACAGGGAGGGGAACATAACATACTGGGGACAAGCCTGCATGTTCTGCACGTGTATCCCAGAACTTAAAGTATAATTTAAAAATATATAAAATAAAATGTGTTTTACACAAACAGCAACTTTTTGCCTGGGAATTAATCAAATATGACTCAATATATAAAATATAATGTGTGCATCCTGCCAGTGAAGACTGCTGATGATATGGCTTTATCTCCTTTCCTTTTTGTTTTTGATTTTTGTTTGATCTTACTTCTGAAATAATATTTTAAATGTATTTTACTTTACCTTCTTCTTTATTGTGTCTCACCTTCATTTTCATTGCCTTCTCATATTCCATTGAAAGACAAATCAAGTTCAAGCCACAAATTTAAAAACAACAATAATCACCAAACACTTGAGCTGCTTTTACTGTGAAAATTAATCTAAATTCTGAAGATAACAAAAGTGGTAAGAAGTCAATAGGTGCTGAAATTGTCAGCAAATGTTGACTTACTAGCCTTGTAGTCAACAAAAGAAAGAAAAGAGAGAGAAGAAAAAGAATCCTGAGAGAGTGATTTTTTTGCAAGGACTAGGGTATCAGGTTTAAATTCTGGGCTTATGGCACATGTATACATATGTAACAAACCTGCACATTGTGCACATGTACCCTCAAACTTAAAGTATAATAATAATAATAAAATTTAAAAAAAGAAGGGAGTTTAGGTGAGCACAGTGTAGTGAGGGGAAGTGGAGACCTCATCCACACACTTTCAGAACCTCTTTCTGAGATACATAGCACATACAGTCTAGAATTGTTACATCCAAGAAACAGAACAACAACAGCAAATATTTGTTTTTAAGTTTTAAGTTCAGGGGTACATTTGCAGGTTTGTTCTATAGGTAAACTCGTGTCATGGGGGTTTGTTGTACAGATTATTTTGTCACCCATGTATTAAGCCTAGTACCCATTCGTTATTTTTCCTGATCCCCTCCCTCTTCTCACCCTACATCCCCGGGTAGACCCGAGTTCTATTGTTCCCCTCTATGTGTCCATGTGTTCTTATCATTTAGCACCCACTTATAAGTGAGAATATGTGGTATCTGGTTTTCTGTTCCTGCGTCAGTTTGCTAAGTATAATGGCCTCTAGCTCCATCCATGTTCCCGCAAATGACATGATCTCATTCTTTTTTATGGCTGCATGTTCCTTGGTGTACATGTACCACATTTTCTTCATCCCGCCTACCACTGATGGACCTCTAGGTTGATTCCATATCTTTGCTATTGCAATTAGTGCTGCTGTGAACATACATATGTGTGTGTTTTTTGATAGAATTACTTATATAGCTTTAGGTATATACCCAGTAGTGGGGTTGCTGGGTTGAACATTAGTTCTGTTTTCAGCTCTTTGAGGAGTAGACACACTGTTTTCCACAAAGGTTGGACTGATTTACACCCCCACCAAGAGCGTATAAGCATTTCTTTTTCTCTACAAACTTCGGCATCTGTTATTTTTTGAATAAAAGGAAAGAATATTTGAACCAACCCCTTGGATTGAAATAATCAATAATTGTCAGTACTGTATTCATTTGATCACAGGACTAAGTGGTATCAAGCAAGAATAATCTGAGAAAATTCTCCGAGATTTTCATTTTTCAAAATTACTGAGAAATGAAAAGATTTATGAATGATCTATGTATGGCCAATTAGATGCCCATAAATGTTAATATTGCCAAAAGGATATCAGTTAAAAATTAGAGCATGTAGGACTAACATAAATACCTGTAATAATTTTGGAAAATATTTGTTCTGCTAATTTGGGGTCAGATGAAAATTATTTATTTAGCATAGTCATTAGAGAAGCATGGGCATTTTTCATAGCAAGTAAAATATTGGTTCTATTCCTTCAGTACTAACATGGGCCACTAGACAGCAACTAAAAATCTGTTTTATCTTCCATAATATAAATGTATCACTGCGCGGGAGCTTTCCAACCAAGAATTGCATTCTCAGTCTTCCCTTTAATTCTGGCCAGACGATTTTTCACCAATGGAATGTGGACAAAAAAATTTGTGTAATTTTTCAATTCTTAAAGAGGAGACATGCTTTTTTTTTTTTTTTTTTTTTGAGACAGAGTCTCGCTCTGTCGCCCGGGCTGGAGTGCAGTGGCGCAATCTCGGCTCACTGCAAGCTCCGCCTCCCGGGTTCACGCCATTCTCCTGCCTCAGCCTCTGAGTAGCTGGGACTACAGGCGCCCACCACCGCGCCCGGCTAATATTTTGTATTTTTTAGTAGAGACGGGGTTTCACCGTGGTCTCGATCTCCTGACCTCGTGATCCGCCCGCCTCGGCTTCCCAAAGTGCTGGGATTACAAGCGTGAGCCACCGCGCCCGGCTAAAGAGGAGACATGCTTTTACTACTTTTTTGCCCATTTACTGTTGAGTTTGGTGGATTCCAAGGCCTTCAGGAGTAGTGGAGTAACAAAGTGAAAGAAAGGTGGCTTATGACACTTCATGCAAAGCAAAGACTCCCAGAAAATTTGCACTGAAACGTTATCTGAGCAAGAAACAAATTCTATTGTGTTAAGCCACTTAAAATCTAAGGTTTATTTGTTATAGCTACAAACATCAACCTAAAAATACAATCACCATTTTTTTTTTCAGTAACAGGTTACCAGTAAAAGAAAATTCCTAAAAAGTATTATTCCCACCTCTAGTAAATAAGAAAGTTGTTGGAGTCTGAATATTTTTCTGGAAAGTGGAATATGTGGGGAGTTTTCTAGATTCCCCTAATTTATGCACAATCTGCTACTCACAAACCTCAGAAATAATTCTTCATAGAATTATGATGAAAAAAATTATCAGAGAATGTCACAAACCTATAATCTTTGAAATCTCATGTTATAAGACTAGTTTACCACTATATATACAGAACTTAAATGTAAAAGAAACACCTGCTAGAAATAAAAACTTTTACATAAGACATGAATAATTTGAGATATTTTGCTATTTGCTTTTCCTATTAAATATACTTTTTCAGTGATATAAAAGATAATTTTTACAATAAGCTTCCATAATAGTGTTTTTGCTTGATCGAACAATTACAGAAGTGTATTCTAAGACCTCCTCCTGAGAAAAACAGTTGGTTAGTTTTATATCTAAACTTTTTCAAGCGATTTGCTAAAAATGAGGAAAAGAAAATTACTTGAAATGTAGTATCTCATTTTGTTCATGAAGCTTATTATAATTCAGCTCATTAATTCATATATGCAAACATAACAGGAGTCAAATCACATTTCCCAAAACATAACTGCAAACAATAAAAAGCAATTATGAAGAAGTCCTTTCTAATGAAATTATGCAATTCATCATCAGTAAAATCACTCTAAAAGAATCATTACAATTTGATTTAAAATTTTAACAATTTATATTCTTTTGTATTCAAAATGAAAATACATCATAATATTTTTATCACTAGTATCTAAAATACCAGCAGAATGATACTATTAGCCAGATGCTTCAGTTGCCAGACAGTTAGGACCAAATGATGCATTTTTGATTAACTCAAAATATCGAGACTAATCTCTGGAGTCTCTCTGTACTTGCCAGTAGATGGATTGAGAACAGATAAATGTAAAGAGAAAAATAAAAGCTTTTAAAATAAACTGATAATGTGCAACTACCAATCAGTAGAATTTTTTTCATCAGAAATTATTTTATAAAATAATATCAGAAGAGAGGAAAAGCAAATTATTTGATAATTCTTAAAATACTGGGGAAGGAAAAAAGCAGGATATTTAAAAGGAAAATCAGTAAATGAAAACTCCCAAAACTTTAAACAAAATTATATTCCCCTTAGGTCCTCCATTTCTCATAAGTTATACTTTGATCTAAGGATGCTATGCAATTGTTATTAAGGTTACGTTTTTAAATATATATATATATATAAAGATGGCCGGGCACAGTGGCTCATTCCTGTAATCCCAGCACTTTGGGAGGCCGAGGTGGGTGGGTCACGAGATCACGAGATTGAGACCATCCTGGCCAACATGGTGAAACCCTGTCTCTACTAAAATACAAAAAAATTGGTCCGGTGTGGTGGCACACCTGTAATCCCAGCTACTCAGGAGACTGAGGCAGGGGAATCGCTTGAACATGGGAGGCGGAGGTTGCAGGGAGCCGGGATCGCACCACTGCACTCCAGCCTGGGTGACAGAGCAAGACTCATTTCACACACACACACACACACACACACACACACACACACACACACACACAAAAGAAACATTTTGTGAAGATAATTAAAATCTACCTGTCAACTTGCCTAATGCCTACATTAAAATAGCAAAATAATTTGATGCATTAGCTCAATCAAGTTTTAAAAAGATGGGCACGTTCTACTCAAAGATTAGAAGTGAAGGATGACCAGACTGATTCTGGTGCCAATTTCCCATCACATCACTGTCAGGAAAAGGGTTGTCAAAGTGCTGCCTTCCAGTAGAACTTCCTAGAAACCCCCATTTTTCCTCTATATCTGATTATGGCTAAACATTGAGATTTTGGTTTGCATCAGTTAATAAACTTCATGAATATTTTTGCCATATGCCTCCTACTTATGGCTAAAGCTTTTGGGGTTAAATTTCGGTCCATAAGCAAGGAGTACCATTCTCATTATATGCTGTGTAACTTTTTCTCTTTAGAGTTGGGTAATAAAATTACCATCACCAAGACTGTAGTTTTTTCTATCTCTGTATAACTTTCACCCTCAGACGATGCTTATTAAAGGCCTTCTGTGGCTTCCCGTTGTTATTGTCACCATGAATCTACTGATAAGATGATATGTTTTCACATATACTTATGTGCTCTTTTTTTTTTTGAGATGGAGTCTTGCTCTGTCGCCCAGGCTGGATGCAATGATGCCATCTCGGCTCGCTGCAACCTCCGCCTCCTGGGTTCAAGCAATTCTCCCTGCCTCAGCCTCCTGAGTAGCTGGGATTACAGTTGCCCGCCACCACGCCCAGCTAATTTTTGTATTTTTAGTAGAAACGGGGATTCACCATTTGGTCAGACTGGTCTCCAACTCCTGACCTCAGGTGATCCACCTGCCTTGGCCTCTCAAAGTGCTGGGATTAGAGGCGTGAGTCACCGTGCCTGGCCAGGTGGATCTTTCAATGAGTTTGCTAGTAAAGAGTGAGTATCACTGCAAAGCTTTTTCTTTTTCTTTCTTTTTTTTTTTTAATTATACTTTAAGTTCTGGGATACATGTGCAGAACATGCAGGTTTGTTACATAGGCATACACGTGCCATGGTGGTTTGCTGCAACCATCAACCCGTCATCTACATTAGATATTTCTCCTAATGCTATCCCTCCCCTAGCCCCCCACCCAGGCCCCAGTGTGTGATGTTCCCCTCCCTCTGTGCATGTGTTCTCGTTGTTCAACTCTCACTTATGAGTGAGAACATGTGTTGTTTGGTTTTCTGTTTTGTGATAGTTTGCTGAGAATGATGGTTTCCAGCTTCATCCATGTCCCTGAAAAGGCCATGAACTTGTCCTTTTTTATGGCTGCATAGTAGTCCATGGTGTATATGCACCACATTTTCTTTATCCAGTCTATCATTGATGGGCATTTGGGTTGGTTTCACGTCTTTGCTATTGTGAACAGTGCCACAATAAACATACATGTGCATGTTTCCTTATAGAAGAATGATTTATAATCCTTTGGGTATATACCCAGTAATGGGATTGCTGGGTCAAATGGTATTTCTAGTTCTAGATCCTTGAGGAATCACCACATTGTCTTCCATAATGGTTGAACTAATTTACACTTCCACCAACAGTGTAAACTCATAGCCAATATCACACTGTATCAGCAAAAACTGGAAGCATTCCTTTGAAAACTGGCACAAGAAAAGAATGCCCTCTCTCCCCACTCCTATTCAACATAATATTGGAATTTCTAGCCAGCACAATCAGGCAAGAGAAAGAAATAAAGGGTATTCGATGAGGGAAAGAGGAAGTCAAATTATCTCTGTTTGTAGAAGACAAGATTGTATATTTAGAAAACCCCATCGTCTCAGCCCAAAATCTCCTTAAGCTGATAAGCAACTTCAGCAAAGTCTCAGGATACAAAATCCATGTGCAAAAATCACAAACATTCCTATACACCAATAACAGACAGAGAGCCAAATCATGAGTGAACTCTCATTGACAACTGCTACTAAGAGAATAAAATACATAGGAATACAACTTACAAGGGATGTGAAGGACCTTTTCAAGGAGAACTACAAACCACAGCTCAAGGAAATAAGAGAGGACACAAACAAATGGAAAAATTTTCCATGCTCATGGATAGGAAGACTCAATATTGTGAAAATGGCCATACTGCCCAAGGTAATTTATAGATTCAATGCCATTCCCATCAAACTACCATTGACTTTCTTCACAGAATTGGAAAAAACTACTTTAAATTTCATATGGAACCAAAAAAGAGCCCGCATCACCAAGTCAATCCTAAGCAAAAATAACAAAGCTGGACACATCATGCTACCTGACTTCACACTATACTACAAGGCTAGAGTAGCAAAACTTTTTCATATGTAATATACAATTTGGCCTGAAAGAATATGTGTCCCATTACTTAGGTTTGGGATACTGTGTCCCATTGCTTAGGCTACGCAATGTCATTTTAAATATTTTGTCTGTCTTGCTCTTGAATCTAATAGGCATGTACTGAGACCATTGCATTGATTGTGTTATTACTATTCTTTTCTCTTTTTGGTGAATTGATATTGAACTCAGAAAGTTTGATAATCAGCATATTTAATTAAAATTCCTATTTAAGTCATCTTTTTTTTTCTCCAAAGAATATGGAATTGGGAAAGAAAATCCTCTGAGTACTTTCCAAAGTTTTACTTTAATCATAAACTAGATTTACAGAATTGTTAGATTAAGCTGCTACACTGCTGAATACCTTCTGTTTTTCCTTTCTGAGTAAATGTCCACAGGATTTCTTCATACACACATTCATTCAGCAAAGATTTAGTGAGCATCTGCTTTTTGTGAGACATACTACAGGGTATTGTCATCTATGTTTTCCAATGGGAGTAGTGGTGAGCTGTATCCAGCTCATGCCAGTTTATGAAACCTGATTCTGCACATATCTTCCCAACACCATGTTCAGGGACATCGTATTGATACCTTGAAATTGGCCACAGTGGGAATATTTACTCACTGCATACTGACAACTGCTATAGATAGGGCTTTTTTAATTTTTTGCTTGGAGAAATGGTTGTTACACATTTACTAGCACACCATTAAATTGAAATCTTGCAACAACTGTGTGAGAAGGGCACAGTGACCTGAATCTTACAATGGAGAAATCTAAATGGCAAAATTTTAGTTGTTATGTGCCTAGTCACATTACTGTCATATATACGACCGGATCTAAATGCTGGTATTCAGACTACCTTAATCATTTTTAACATCCTTTAACACAGTTACTCCATGTCACTAAACAATTGCCTTTCAATATAGTTTAACTATCTGATAAAGTTATACATATGTGTGTAAGTGGGTATTTATATAATGCTCTATTAATTATCATATTCAACATAATTACATTATAGTGATATTCCTGAAGAAATTTTGTGAGTGACAGAGAGACCCATTTATTTAAATTCTCATGAGATTTTTCTGCAGAGTAAGGTTCTTTATTTCCATTTAATACAGAGTCCTGCTTTGAGAGCTGGAGTACTGATGCAAAGTGAACACTGATAAATCAATGTGAATGTTATCGACATCTTAGCCACTGACTTGAAGATGTTATTTCTCAGCATGGGTGTATCTGAATAGGACAGACTATTACCAAAATATTTTAAATCTCTACTTTTAATATTGAAGTAAAATGGGGAAGGAAAGCATGTAAATTTGGGGTAAAGGGTTAAATTATCAACTTTTCCAGAAATGTCATGGCTGACTCTAAAGCTGGTGTTTCCAGGGCTAATGAATAATACCCAGCAAGGATAATTAATTGATTCTGATACTAATTCTGTGCTCAGAAGTTTCTCCCTTTTTGTTTATTTAAATCATCAGTCTCTGATCCAGTCAACACCTTGTAACTGAGAATAGCGTTATCTGGCAGCTTTCAGTCAATATAATGGAAATTGCTAGTATACCAGTGGATCAAAACCTGTTATGTTATTTTTTCAAAACATGATATTCTAAATGCAATAATTAATTATAAAATGCAATTTTTAATACCTGAGGATAACTTTAGTAAACAATTCTAAAAAATTAATAAGTACTTCTCTCTTTTTACATACCCCAATTCTGTTTACCTTTTTAAAATTACTCTTGGAAGATAACTATATAAATTTAATCCGTACAGCAATGCTAAAAAAAATGTACCTCTGCAGGCAAGCAGGTATTTGTATGACAGTGTGAGAATAAAAACATGCCTATTTTTGCACATAGAAACACAGTTTGAAGATGTAGTGATTGGCAAGTTATACCATAGTAGAAAGGAGTAGCATATAACTTTATTGTTTTAGAAATAGAAACAATTTTATTGATTGTTTAGAAACAATTTTCATTGATTACTCATTTATTTTATGATATGAAATTCAGATGAAGGCAATTGACGGCATTTCACATATTTTTAAAAATGTACTATTTAGATATATTTATTGTTATCCTAACTTGACTTACTGTTGTGTTCAATATTATCCATCTTAATGGTGAATGCTTATGCATAAAAAATAGGATGTGAGGAAATGAATATTAAGATTTCTCAAATGATTTTTCTATGTGAACTTCAACCAACTGTGTGAAAGTTTATCATTTCATACCTAATGTAGATGACGGGTTGATGGGTGCAGCAAACCACCATGGCATGTGTATACCTATGTAACAAACCTGCATGTTCTGCATATTACCCCAGAACTTAAAGTATAATAAAATTTAAAAAGTTAAATATCAAAAAAAGAACATTTATCACTTCAAATTAATTTCTTTAGAGTAAGTAATTTCCTCTCTTTTGTATGTATACACACGTGTATATATGTATATATAGAGAGAACACATGTGTCTATGAATATATAACACATTCATGTATATAACATTTATATATACAAATATATAGAAAATACTTAGAAAATATTTTAGAAATATCTAGAAATATTTAGAAAATACATAGAAAATATTTTTCTATTTACAAGAATAAAACATAGGTTCAGAGTACGGAAGAGACCAAATTCCAAACTGGATACAGACTAAGGGTGTGCCGTCTTCTTCCCGTAATGATATTTTTTTGCACTCACACTCCTAACATTCACTTTACTCCACTGGCTAAACACTCCTATGATGAAGATAGGGGAATGCCTTTATTATAGCTACCTGTGTACATATCATACTGTATACATGTCGGAGATTATGCTACTAGGGGAAAGAAGGAGACAAGGAGTTATTGGTGGAAGACAATATCTATCTCTCCATACTTGGTGCTTTGATCACTCAAATAATGGTAGAACCTTTTTTTGGTACACATAAGCAAATTTTACCCCTCCCTAGTAACTAAACTCAGGGTTCAGTCATTTCAGGTTTTCAGCTTAAAGTCTAGCTACTAGGGAGGTGATCACATCTGGATATGATGCTCCATGGCTCAAGATACTTTTTCCTGCCTCATCCAATAAACAGTACAAAGAAGGAACAGGATGAACACAATAAAATTCACATTGAAAAGGAAGAACATGGGAGAAACACAGTAGTTACTGATTGAAGTCATCAATTCTCCGGATAAAGTAACTGGAGCCAAATATCTTGTGGAAATACATTTTTTATTTAGTCTTAAAACACTCTTTTTACTTAGTAACCTCCCTGTTCTGCCCATCCTCCTTTCCCTCGACTTAATGCACTCTATCATAATATTGAAATTATTAGCAGGAATTTTTAGGGTTCTAATTAATCACAACTCCCTTCTTGAATGGTTTTGGATCACTTGAAAGGTAAAACTAGGGTATGGTTGGTAGCAAAATATCAGCTTTATGCTGGTAAACCTGCACAGTAAAAAGTGCGTTGGAACTGTGGGCCAAATGGATTTTTATACTTTTCTTCTTTAAATCAAGACCTTGTAATCCATCTATAAAGGCAGTTAGATCCGTAGAGAACACGTGTACCCAGCCAGCCAATTGGATTTCATCCCTCCAACTTTGAGGGCAAGGAAGAATTGTCCTTATCAGTAGGAGGACAACTAGGAGACATTGAGTGATGAAAGTGGTGGAGAGAAAGAGAGTGTATCCAGGCACATTATGGACACAGCAGGGAAACCTTGTCCCACACTCAGGATTAAAGGAAGGCATTGTGAGAAAGGTCAAGGAAGACAGTACAACCAAAGGCCAAAGCAGGAATGAGAAAAGAATAAGGAAATGGCTTCTCCTTCCCTATTTTACTTTATCTTATTATAGAAGGTGATTTTCACATAATGTTGATAGCCATGAGTACTTTTGCTAATATGCATTAATATATGCTCACATTTCTCCTAAAAACTGTCCAGAATATAAATAACCACTTCTGTTTAATAACTTTCTTGTTTATTTGATGGAAATCGGATATATCAACATATTAGCATCAATTTTGACTTGATAAAAAAGTAAATATGTTTTCTATTCTCTTTCAATTATTTTTTTCTATCTTTCTTTCTCATTGCTTTTGTTCCATAATCCCATAGCCTTTTGCTTGCATAGGTAAGATAACTGCTATAAAACAAATTTCAAACAAATGTAAAATACCTCAAAAATTGTACAAGGTCTATGAGCCACAAGCAATGCTGATGCAGTTTTATAAACATCACTAGGATTGGAGTGAAATATTCTTTTTGGATGATAGAAAATGATTTGGCTACCATCTAGAAAATTATAAAAAATGTAAATCATTATAATTTATTTGTAAACAGTGCTTCATAATTTTTTGAGCATTTCTAATGTTTTCTCATTTATTCATCATTGTACCTCCTAGGCAATTTTAATAATCATTTATCGTTATTTTACAGATTAGGAGGTTAACGTCAGGAAGGACAAATGACTATCTAGTGAGGAAACTAATCCAGGCTTCTAACTCTGGCCCTCTGATTCCACATCCATTGCTCCTTCCACTACAGCATGCTGAAGTCAATAGTGAAAAAGCACTCCATATGTCACACAACATGCTGTAAGACTGTCCAACTATTTTGAAGAAAATCTCCCAGAGAAATCAATGACCAAGAGAGAATTGCAGAAAGCAGATGGTGCCATCAGCACACTTCTGCTGTGGCATCTGCGGTTACTTCTGTGCCTCTAGGTTGGATTATACTTACATCAAAAGAGCCAATATGTGCAAAAAGGAAGAAAATAATAAAATAAGAACAAAACCCACAGCACAGACACGTTTACTAAATACAGAACTGCTGATGGATATTAACCGTATCGCGTGTGTGTGTGCACGCATGCGTGCACACGCACCTAAGCATCATGAGACTTAGCTAATGCTCAGTGAATGCTGTAAAGCTTGGAGGCCCAGAGGCCAAAGGGCCCCCAAGAGACTTACCTAGAAATCACAGTAATAGAGTTGCAGTGGAAACCCCCTACCTAATTACAGATGGTGCTCAAGGCAAAATCCCATTAAGACAAGTTTTATGGCTTTGTTGTGGATTGGCTGTTGGAAATTACACCATTAGTACACAGAGCCTGAAATGGATACAGTACTGATCTCCAATCTTTCTGCAGAGAAATATAAAAAATAAAAATAACCACCAGAGATAGTTTTTCAACTCAAACTGGATTTCATTCTAAGAAAGTATTCTATAAATTAAATTTAAAACCCACACACACACACAAACTCTAATTGCAGTTATCACATTTTGAGAATTTTAGTACAAAACATATTCACCTACTTTTTAAAATATTTATATTCTAAAAACATGCTACAAAGATAGGATAGATGAGGTCACTTTGATTTTTCTCTTTGAAACAGTATTTGTTAATCAGATCACTGATGCTAGGATATGTGGTTTGGTGGAGGCAATGCCAGGTAAATGCTCACTTTATTATACAGGAAGGGCTTTGTCATAATTCTGTAAAGTCTGCAGCCCTGGGGAATTATGCTGGACTTCGCTTCTTTAACTTAAAGAAACATATCTACTCTCTCACTTTTTCTAAAGTCTGTGGTAGGATATTTAGACTTTCTCACCGTAAGTGCAAAGGAAGTTTCAGAGGGAAACCGAAGTTAAAAAAAGCTAACAGCAACAGCAGAGCAGGTCTAAAATTATCAGTTCACACTCCTTCTTGAACCCAACTCTGATGGGTGAACAAATATTCTCTTCAAATATCCAGATAGAATTGTCGGCCATAAGACCTCTGTTGAAACTTCTCAATTTTGCCATCGTAGCATGAAAGCAGCCATGGACACTGGGGAGGTAAATGGGCACAAATGTATTTGTTGTACAGTAGGCTGGATGTGGCTCATGGGCGTTAGTTTGTGAAACACCTAGGTGTTTAATGTCACCCCAAAAAGAAACGAAACAAAGCAAACAAAACCTCTTCTTTCCTTCCAGTGGTATCTCTGGCCCTAAACTCTGTGACCTTATTTAATTTTATTTCCTTGAAGCACTCCAGAGCTCCTCCTAAGAGGCTGAGCTTGCGTGCTTGAGCTTGAGGTTAAAATATGTAGTCAACATTATCATAGTAATGCTGTAGTAAGATAACTACAGTAGTAGTAAGTTAAACTTATGTTTTAGTCATCTGCTCACCTTTGTAACAGGAATGCTCACAAAATCCTATTTAAGTCACTCTGAAAGTCAGAACATACTATATTACATAGAACTTTTTAATGTTCATTAAAATCAAATAGAGTAACATAGAAGCAATCACAGGAAATATATTTAATATGATTTTATATTAAAGTTGACTACATCACATTCTTTTTGTATTCTTTGCTTAATTTTTTTTCACAGTGCAAATCAATAAAGGAAATTCTCACAAATTATGTAGCAAACTTGACAAGCATTTTTTAATATCACGAACTGATTAAAAGTCATTCTGTCAGCTTGAAAACATTGAGAACTCAGTATTCTGGGCTACAGTTTTATTTTCCTATTCATGTAAAGAGAAGGTGAGTTGGTTTCCCTGAATGCCCATCTCACCAGCACCAGCAACTTTATTCTATGTCCTGAAATTATTTAAGGCACGACCGCCTTTAAAATGCATGAACCCATATTTGCCCTCAATGTTCAAGCCTTTGATCTTTCTCCACTGATTGTTCTATACCATCAAAAATCCTCAAAGCTCCTCCGTGGATAGCGGTCAGGCCCATAGGCACACTGCAGAATTTGATCTTGCAACCACAAAATTGAAAGTCTTTACATCTCAGCCTCTAGTCCTGCACTTGTTTAAACATATTCATAACACTTTGGAATGGCTTTCGCTGTTATTCAGTAAATTATACATGATACCACTTTTAATGTTTTAAATGAGAGAACTGACAGTCAAAATAGAGAACTCCAATTAACACTGAATTTTTATTTTATCAATATTTTAAAGGATTTTAAACATCAGATATGAGATGTGATTCTAAAGTGTGACTTTTGTTGCAAACCTAAATTTCCACATCCACATGGCTCCTGTCCTTCTGTTAAATTCAACAAACATTTATTATGCGACTATTATATGTCTCATGTAAAGCCATATAAAAATTAGAAGGGCACATTCTCTGCCTTACAGGAGCATGAAATTTAGAAAGGCAATTGGGACATGTATTTTACAAAATTATTCAGCTTATTTGAATCATTTCAGTGTAATTGCGCTTTAAGAACAAGGCTTCTGAAGTAATAAGTTACATGAAAAAATAAATCGTATTGCATCCTAGTCAGAAAAGGGCTTGATTTAACCCTTGACTTGACATCATTTTTACCTCTTTTTACCTGCTTAACCTCATTGTCTGTTGTCTCAATGTTGAGAGCCTTACACAGAGACCTACACAGAGATAACAGTACTTTTAAATGGAAAGTTTCTTAAGAAGAATATCAAACCTCAGATTGAATTTTTAAACTGAGGACATAATACACAATCAAGGATACTAAATGATATATATTCATTTATTTGCTACCTCTTAGTTTGTTAATTAGGATTCCATTGGCTGCAAGAGACAGAAACCCAAGTAAAGTAGTGGCTTTTTAAATACATGACCTTTGGAAAACCAAACAATAGGAAAGGCAGTAGCTCCGAGCCTTTCCAATTCCGTCTTTTGTCTCTGTTTATGTATGGCATCTGCTTTATTTATTTATTTATTTTTAATTATTATTATACTTTAGGTTTTAGGGTACATGTGCACAATGTGCAGGTTTGTTACATATGTATCCATGTGCCATGTTGTTTTGCTGCACCCATTAACTCGTCATTTAGCATTAGGTATATCTCCTAATGCTGTCCCTCCCCACTACCCCCACCCCACAACACTGCCCGGAGTGTGATGTTCCCCTTCCTGTGTCCATGAGTTCTCATTGTTCAGTTCCCACCTATGAGTGAGAACATGCGGTGTTTGGTTTTTTGTCCTTGTGATAGTTTACTGAGAATGATGTTTTCCAGTTTCATCCATGCCCCTACAAAGGACATGAACTCATCATTTTTTATGGCTGCATAGTATTCCATGGTGTATATGTGCCACATTTTCTTAATCCAGTCTATCGTTGTTGGACATTTGGGTTGGTTCCAACTCTTTGCTATTGTGAATAGTGCCGCAATAAACATACGTGTGCATGTGTCTTTATAGCAGCATGATTTATAGTCCTTTGGGTATATACCCAGTAATGGGATGGCTGGGTCAAATGGTATTTCTAGTTCTAGATCCCTGAGGAATCGCCACACTGACTTCCACAATGGTTGAACTAGTTTACAGTCCCACCAAGAGTGTAAAAGTGTTCCTATTTCTCCACATCCTCTCCAGCACCTGTTGTTTCCTGACTTTTTAATGATCTCCATTCTAACTGGTGTGAGATGGTATCTCATTGTGGTTTTGATTTGCATTTCTCTGATGGCCAGTGATGATAAGCATTTTTTCATATGTTTTTTGGCTGCATAAATGTCTTCTTTTGAGAAGTGTCTGTTCATGTCCTTTGCCCACTTTTTGATGGGGTTGTTTGTTTTTATCTTGTAAATTTATTTGAGTTCATTGTAGATCCTGGATATTAGCCCTTTGTCAGATGAGTAGGTTGTGAAAATTTTCTCCCATTCTGAAGGTTGTCTGTTCACTCTGATGGTAGTTTCTTTTGCTGTGCAGAAGCTCTTTAGTTTAATTAGATCCCATTTGTCAATTTTGGCTTTTGTTGCCATTGCTTTGGTGTTTTAGACATGAAGTCCTTGCCCACGCCTATATCCTGAATGGTATCGCCTAGGTTTTCTTGTAGGATTTTAATGGTTTTAGGTCTAACATTTAAGTCTTTAATCCATCTTGAATTAATTTTTGTATAAGGTGTAAGGAAGGGATCCAGTTTCAGCTTTCTACATATGGCTAGCCAGTTTTCCCAGCACCATTTATTAAATAGGGAATCCTTTCCCCATTGCTTGTTTTTGTCAGGTTTGTCAAAGATCAGATAGTTGTAGATATACGGCATTATTTCTGAGGGCTCTGTTCTGTTCCATTGATCTATGTCTCTGTTGTGGTACCAGTACCATGCTGTTTTAGTTACTGTAGCCTTGTAGTATAGTTTGAAGTCAGGTAGCGTGATGCCTCCAGCTTTGTTCTTTTGGCTTAGGATTGACTTGTCAATGTGGGCTCTTTTTTGGTTCCATATGAACTTTAAAGTAGTTTTTTCCAATTCTGTGAAGAAAGTCAGTGGTAGCTTGATGGGGATGGCATTGAATCTATAAATTACCTTGGGCAGTATGGCCAACCCATGAGCCATGGAATGTTCTTCCATTTGTTTGTATCCTCTTTTATTTCATTGAGCAGTGGTTTGTAGTTCTCCTTGAAGAGGTCCTTCACATCCCTTGTAAGTTGGATTCCTAGGTATTTTATTCTCTTTGAAGCAATTGTGAATGGGAGTTCACTCATGATTTGGCTCTCTGTTTGTCTGTGATTGGTGTACAAGAATGCTTGTGATTTTTGTACATTGATTTTGTATCCTGAGACTTTGCTGAAGTTGCTTATCAGCTTGAGGATATTTTGGGCTGAGACAATGGGGTTTTCTAGATATACAATCATGTCATCTGCAAACAGGGACAATTTGACTTCCTCTTTTCCTAATTGAATACCCTAATTTATTGAGAGTTTTTAGCATGAAGGGTTGTTGAATTTTGTCAAAGGCCTTTTCTGCATCTATTGAGATAATCATGTGGTTTTTGTCTTTGTTTCTCTTTATATGCTGGATTACATTTATTGATTTGCGTATGTTGAACCAGCCTTGCATCCCAGGGATGAAGCCCACTTGATCATGGTGTATAAGCTTTTTGATGTGCTGCCAGATTCGGTTTGCCAGTATTTTATTGAGGATTTTTGCATCAATGTTCATCAAGGATATTGGTCTGAAATTCTCTTTTTTGGTTATGTCTCTGCCAGGCTTTGGTATCAGGACGAATGCTGGCCTCATAGAATGAATTAGGGAGGATTCCCTCTTTTTCTATTGATTGGAATAGTTTCAGAAGGAATGGTACCAGTTCCTCCTTGTACCTCTGGTAGAATTAGGCTGTGAATCCATCAGGTCCTGGACTCTTTTTGGTTGGTAAGCTATTGATTATTGCCACAATTTCAGAGCCTGTTATTGGTCTATTCAGAGATTCAACTTCTTCCTGGTTTAGTCTTGGGAGGGTGTATTTGTCGAGGAATTTGTCCATTTCTTCTAGATTTTCTAGTTTATTTGCATAGAGGTGTTTGTAGTATTCTCTGATGGTAGATTGTATTTCTGTGGGATCAGTGGTGATATCCCCTTTTTCATTTTTTATTGCATCTATTTGATTCTTCTCTCTTTTCCTCTTTATTATTCTTGCTAGCAGTCTATCAGTTTTGTTGATCTTTTCAAAAAACCAGCTCCTGGATTCATTAATTTTTGAAGGGCTTTTTGTGTCTCTATTTGCTTCAGTTCTGCTCTGATTTTAGTTATTTCTAGCCTGCTAGCTTTTGAATGTGTTTGCTCTTGCTTTTCTAGTTCTTTTAATTGTGATGTTAGGGTGTCAATTTTGGATCTTTCCTGCTTTCTCTTGTGGGCATTTAGTGCTATAAATTTCCCTCTACACACTGCTTTGAATGTGTCCCAGAGATTCTGGTATGTTGTGTCTTTGTTCTCGTTGGTTTCAAAGAACATCTTTATTTCTGCCTTCATTTCGTTATGTACCCAATAGTCATTCAGGAGCAGGTTGTTCAGTTTCCATGTAGTTGAGCGGTTTTGAGTGAGTTTCTTAATCCTGAGTTCTAGTTGGATTGCATTGTGGTCTGAGAGACAGTTTGTTATAATTTCTGTTCTTTTACATTTGCTGAGGAGTGCTTTACTTCCAACTATGTGGTCAATTTTGGAATAGGTGTGGTGTGGTGCTGAAAAAAATGCATATTCTGTTGATTTGGGGTGGAGAGTTCTGTAGTGTCTATTAGGTCCACTTTGTGCAGAGCTGAGTTCAACTCCTGGATATCCTTGTTAACTTTCTGTCTTGTTGATCTATCTAATGTTGACAGTGGGGTGTTAAAATCTCCCATTATTATTGTGTGGGAGTTTAAGTCCCTTTGTAGGTCACCCAGGACTTGCTTTATGAATCTGGGTGCTCCTGTGTTGGGTGCATATATATTTAGGATAGTTAGCTCTTCTTGTTGAATTGATCCCTTTAGCATTATGTAATGGCCTTCTTTGTCTCTTTTGATCTTTGTTGTTTTAAAGTCCATTTTATCAGAGACTAGGATTGCAACCCCTGCCTTTTTTTGTTTTCCATTTGCTTGATAGATCTTCCTCCATCCCTTTATTTTGAGTCTATGTGTGTCTCTGCATGTGAGATGGGCTTCCTGAATACAGCAGACAGATGGGTCTTGACTCCTTATCCAGTTTGCCAGTCTGTGTCTTTTAATTGGAGCAGTTAGCCCATTTACATTTAAAGTTAATATTGTTATGTGTGAATTTGATCCTGTCATTATGATTTTAGCTGGTTCTTTTGCTCGTTAGTTGATGCAGTTTCTTCCTAGCCTCCATGGTCTTTACAATTTGGCATGTTTTTGCAGGGGCTGGTACCAGTATTTCCTTTCCATGTTTAGTGCTTCCTTCAAGAGCTCTTTTAGGGCAGGCCTGGTGGTGACAAAATCACTCAGCATTTGCTTGTCTGTAAAGTATTTTATTTCTCCTTCACTTATGAAGCTTAGTTTGGCTGGATATGAAATTCTGGGTTGAAAATTCTTTTCTTTAAGAATGTTGAATATCAGCCCCCGCTCTCTTCTGGCTTGTAGAGTTTCTGCCGAGAGATCAGCTGTTAGTCTGATGGGCTTCCCTTTGTGGGTAACCCGACCTTTCTCTCTGGCTGCCCTTAACATTTTTTCCTTTATTTCAACTTTGGCGAATCTGACAATTATGTGTCTTGGAGTTGCTCTTCTCGAGGAGTATCTTTATGGCGTTCTCTGTATTCCCTGAATCTGAATGTTGACCTGCCTTGCTAGATTGGGGAAGTTCTCCTGGATAATATCTTGCAGAGTGTTTTCCAACTTGGTTCCATTCTCCCCATCATTTTCAGGTACACCGATCAGACATAGGTTTGGTCTTTTCACGTAGTCCCAAATTTCTTGGAGGCTTTGTTCGTTTCTTTTTATTCTTTTTTCTCTAAACTTCCCTTCTCGCTTCATTTCATTCATTTCATCTTCCATCGCTGATACCCTTGCTTCCAGTTGATCGCATCAGCTACCGAGGCTTCTGCAATCTTCGCGTAGTTCTTGATACTTGGCTTTCAGCTCCATCAGCTCCTTTAAGCCCTTCTCTCCATTGGTTATTCTAGTTATCCATTCGTCTAATTTTTTTTCAAAGTTTTTAACTTCTTTGCTGTTGTTTTGAATTTCCTCCCGTAGCTTGGAGTAGTTTGATCGTCTGAAGCCTTCTTCTCTCAACTCGTCAAAGTCATTCTCCATCCAGCTTTGTTCTGTTGCTGGTGAGGAACTGCGTTCCTTTGGAGGAGGAGAGGTGCTCTGCTTTTTAGAGTTTCCAGTTTTTCTGCTCTGTTTTTTCCCCATCTTTGTGGTTTTATCTACTTTTCGTCTTTGATGATGGTGATGTACAGATGGGTTTTTGGTGTGGGTGTCCTTTCTGTTTGTTAGTTTTCCTTCTACCAGACAGGACCCTCAGCTGCAGGTCTGTTGGAGTTTGCTAGAGGTCCACTCCAGATGCTGTTTGGCTGGGTGTCAGCAGCGGTGGCTGCAGAACAGTGGATTTTCATGAGACCACAAATTCAGCTGTCTGATAGTTCCTCTGGAAGTTTTGTCTCAGAGGAGTACCCGGCCGAGTGAGGTGTCAGTCTGTCCCTACTAGGGGGTGCCTCCCAGTTAGGCTGCTCGCGGGTCAGGGACCCACTTTAGGAGGCACTCTGTTCTCAGATCTCCAGCTGTGTGCTGGGAGAACCACTACTCTCTTCAAAGCTGTCAGTCAGACAGGGACATTTAAGTCTGCAGAGGTTCCTGCTGAATTTTTGTTTGTCTGTGCCCTGCCCCCAGAGGTGGAGCCTACAGAGGCAGGCAGGCCTCCTTGAGCTGTGGTTGGCTCCACCCAGTTCGAGCTTCCTGGCTGCTTTGTTTACCTAAGCAAACCTGGGCAATGGTGGGCGCCCCTCCCCCAGCCTCGCTGCCGCCTTGCAGTTTGATCTCAGACTGCTGTGCTAGCAATCAGCGAGACTCCGTGGGCATAGGACCCTCCCAGCCAGGTGCGGGACACAATCTCCTGGTGTGCCGTTTTCCAGGCCCATTGGAAAAGCGCAGTATTAGGGTGGGACTGACCCGATTTTCCAGGTGCTGTCTGTTACCCCTTTCTTTGACTAGGAAAGGGAACTCCCTGACACTTTGCACTTCACGAGTGAGGAAATGCCTCGCCCTGCTTTGGCTCCCACACAGTGTGCTGCACTGGCTGTCCTGCACCCACTGTTTGGCACTCCTAGTGAGATGAACCCGGTACCTTAAACGGAGATGCAGAAATCACCCGTCTTCTGTGTGGCTCAGGCTGGGAGCTGTAGACCGGAGCTGTTCCTATTCAGCCTTCTTGGCTCCACCCCTCGGCATCTGCTTTATTATCTCTCACACTTGACCTGTAAGAATCATGGTTATCAGGAAGAACAAAAGTTTACATCTAGAACTGTTATACAGCAAGGCCTTTACAGACTTCTTAATTCCCTCAAGGTCTAAAACTCATAAGGAAGGAACTAAATTGGATCATTTTGGGAAAAGTTTTCATCTCAATCCAAATCAACAATGTGCATACATATGGTAATTCCTAGGGTGGTCATGTAAAAATATGGTAACTCCTAAGATGTTACTATGTAGGTCTAGCAAAGGGAGGGTTCCCAGGGAATATGTTAGATAATCACTTATAAAGATCTCTATAGAGATCCACACCAAACGCATGAACATAAGTATTGCAAATGGCTAATAACCAAAAATCCAAATGTCATAAGCAAAATCACAATAAATAATTGCCTATTTGCAATTTGTATGCAAAAATAAATTAAGCAGATGTAAAATATTATGTCCTCATTCACCATCTTGACACATTTTCACACATCTTTGCTTTGGTCCTAGTGAAACCAGGAGGATGTTTCGTGTTTTCATGACCTTTTCTGACAGGTTTTAGAGAACTTTAGGGTAAGGTATAGTACGTACATGCAGACAGTCTTAGTTCGTTTTGTGCTCTATAACAGAATACCACAGACTGGGTAATTTATAATGAATAAAATTTTACTTGCTTACAGTTCTGGAGGCTGGAAAGTCCAAGAAAGAGTGGCTGGCGTCCGGTAGTGTCATCTCATGGCAGAAGGACAGAGGGCAAGAGAGAGCAAGAAGGGGTCAAACTCATACTTTGATAAGGAAACCACTAACACCATAACAAACCATTCCTGCAGTATCAGCTTTAATTTATGAGGACAGAGCCCTCCTGGCCTAATCACCACTTATAAAGCCCCCAGCTCCAAACACTGTTGAATTAGGAATTAAGTTTCCAGTATGTGCTTTTCGGTAGACACATTCAAACCACAGCATTTGACCTCAGGCCCAAAATGTATCTCCTTGTCATATACAAAATAGACAATGATAGACTTTCATTAGAGGATGAGACCTAGAGAATCCATCTATTATGGAATAAAATTTACTGGATCTAATATAGAGTGATTTGGTACCATCATTGTTTGGCAGTGGTGTATTCTTGTTGAAACTGTTTTTCTTTGTAAGACAATTTGTTGTAGTCTTATTTTCTCTATATTTAAAAAGTAAATGTTTTAAAGTTCTTTGTTAATCATTTATAAAAGTACTCCTTGACACATTCCACATTTCATCAATCCCTTTAAATATTGAATGAAAAACATTACAACCCAAAAGAAGGAAACAATTTTATTTATCAGTTTATGAAAAGTAGAATTTTGAACAAATTCACTTAGAGTAACAAACTCCTAAATGAATTGTCAAGCTGACCATGTGTCATTTATAAGCATAGTGGTTGGAAAGAAAAGTCTTGTAACAACCTGGTTTTATCCTTAAAGAACTTATATGCTGAATATTACTTTTAAAAGAGGAAAGGGAGAGCAACTTTAACAACTATATTGAATACCATTTTTAAAATGTTTTACTCTTTTTAGGATGCTTGCATTATAAATACTGTGTGAGGCTTTCTCCCCAAATATTGGGAGTACAGCTAGTTCTAACATATTATGACATAGGTATTCCTAAAAAACCACTTTGCTGTGCAAAATTGCCCAGTAAAAACCACAAGGCTTATGGAGTAATTGAGATTGGGTCATAACACTAAAAAATTGTGTTAGTGAGACATTTAAGAAAAGATAGGAACCTAATAAAATGGGTAGCACACTTTTACACAGAGTGAATGGTTAAGAAATGCATGAATATGACAAAAATGGAAATTTATCTTGAAAATGGCCTGAAGCTTGTTTGTGGATATGGGCATCAGAAGATCTATTAGTTTTCTGTTCCTGCTTAACAAACAACCACAAGCTTAATGGGCTAAATCAACACTAATTTTTCATCTTGAAGTTCTATAGGTCAGAAAGCCAGACGGAGTTTCAAATGGATCCTCTGCTAAGAGCCTCAGAGGCTGAAATCAAGGGGACAGCTGAGGCTGTGATTTTTGTGAAAGCCTTGGACCTCTTTCAGGCTCATGCAGGTTGTTGGCAGAACAGACTTTGAAGGTTGAAGGATTGAGACTGTCATCTGCTGGAAGCCAACCCGCTGCCTGGGCAGTTCACAATACAGCACTTGCTTCTTCATTAAGAGTAGGAAAGCATTTCTAACTTATTCTTCCATTTTTTCTACCCTCTTTTAAAGGGTTCACCTGGTTGGGTAAAGCCCACTCAGAATAATCTACCTATTAACATAAAGCCAGCTGGTAAAGGAACTCAATTACATCTTTCCATTTTTTCTTACATTTGACATACAATGTATTATAATCATGGGAGAGACAGCCCATCGCCTCTCCACGTTTTATGTTTAGATGTAAGTTACAAGTCTCTCTCACCCAAGAACAGGGGATAAGACAAAGGCATGTGTCAATAGAGGTCATCCTGGAACAGTGCTTAAGTCAGAAGAGTTCCAACTTTAAAGTTACTATGAAGAGGTAGAAGGAATTCAATATGAAATTGGATTGAAAGTTTTAACACAATGTATGAATCCATGGGGTTTATAACACATGTGGTGAACTAAGGCAAGTGTAGATATTTGAGGGGTGTGTGTGTGTGTGTCTTATTATTCATACGTGGTGGCTCAGTTCAGCTGGGTGCAATTTTCTGCATTCAGCTAGTGTTTCTCACAGATGAAATCATGCATAAGCTAATGCAAAATTTGTATTATGCTCAAATTGTTTCATAATATATCAGTAGTGTTGAGACTAATGTGCATTTTTAAAAGAAGCATTATACCAGAGTGAACTATATGCATTTATTCTTCTACTACTTTCAGTATTTTGAATGTTGCCATACGTGGAAGTTTAGTAATATCTTTTAAATAAAATAGAATTGAATCAGACTGTGGAATTGAGATTAAAAACATGGATGGGGCTTTAGCTACATCTATCAAGTTCTTCCTAAATTGTACTCCTGGCTCTAATGAGCCAAAGAAAAAGAGAAATGGGATGAATATATGGTTTATCTACATAATCACATAGAACTCATAAAGAAGAAAAAGAGAAGAGTTGAGGAAAATAGTTTATAAAGGCAGGTTGGTGCAATTTCAGTACCTTAGTTCCAGTTTAAAGATTATGATTATGAGATCTATTATATATATTTTTTGCTTTAGTTTTAAAATATGTGTTTAGGATAAGTGAATTTCTGAAAGGAGATGAGTTTTTATAATATAACTTTTCAGAAAGACATAAATAAGTTTGTCTTCATTTCACACCTTAACTAGTTGTGAAATGCTGGCCAGGTAATTAAGGAGCCAGTATATTTAAGAAATGTCAGCACATATTCCCAATAGAGCTTCCTCAAGAAAGAAATCTAAATGAAAACACCGTTGAAAAAAGCCCTATAAGAAACACTCCACACCTATGCCACAGTAATATTGAGAATGCTTCATATACAGAGCCATTTGAGCTACTATTTCAGGAATGTAAAAAAAGACAATAAGATATTCTCTTTGAAGATAATGATTTGTGACCCTATACTTAATTCAAGTTTTACCACCCAAATTACCACTAAAATAGCTAAAGAAATGTAAAATACAAATATTCCTATTTGCCTTTGTGAAACACAGTAAGGAAATAGCATCAAAGAAAACAAAATCTGAGATTTTTTTGCAAAATACTAGTATAGTGGGATTTGACTAAAGGAAGTGGCAAACAAAATATAATTTTAGAAAATGCACAGGGAGAGCTTTCCTAGAATATATGGGATATGTGTGGAGGTAAGAAACAAAACTTCGTGATAAATGGAAAAATAATGTAGAAAAAGAAAATAAACTCCATGGCAAAGGAATATAATAGTAAACATGAAAATAAGATCTTGATTAACAGTTATTATAATAAAGGTAAATTTTTAAAAAAATATCACAGTGGAAGTCAGTAAATTCCAAACTGGTTGAAAAAGAAATAAAAATGAAATGTTGTTTGCAAAAAATATATCTAAGAGCAAATACCATTAAAAGATAACAAAGAAATGGATAAAGTTGCCATCAGCAAATATAATCAGAAAAAAATAATGCCAGTGAGAATAATAAATAGTTTAGGAAAAGCACAATTCTGATAAAAATATTTATGATTTATTCAACAAATATATAATGTCTACTGGAACAGTGTTAAGTGTCTAATCTACCAGGTGCAGACAAAATACTTTCTGGTTTTACCAGTCCTTCAGCCAGGTCTTACCTAGGGTTTTGTTAGTTGAAGTTTATCATTTCTGTATTTTCTTAAAAAATTCTAGGTATATTTCTGCCATATTAGCCACGAAGTTATACCACAAGCTCTCTAGAAGAAGTGACCATAATTATGGAGACATGTAATATGTGGATCTAAAAATTACAAGTTATTATTATTTTTTTTTTTTGACCATCGCTAGGGAAGTGAACTCATGGCTATAGAGCTTAAGCAACTGACTGGCAGTATAATACTCTATCGACTCATACCTAAGGCTGCTGTGAAAAACCTGGATTTTTAAAAGACACTTAGGAAGTATATTAGGGTTCTCTAGAGGGACAGAACCAATGGAATAGATGTATATACAAAAGGGAGTTTATTAAGTATCAACTCACATGATCACAGGGTCCCACAATAGGCCATCTATAGGCTGAAGAGCAAGGAGAGCCAGTCCAAGTTCCAAAACTGAAGAACTTGGAGTCTGATATTCAAAGGCAGGAAACACCCAGGACAGGAGAAAGATGTAGGCTGGGAGGCTAGGCCAGTCTCTCTTTTCACATTTTTCTGCCTACTAATCTTCTAGCTGTACTGGCAGCTGATTAGATTGTGTCTACCCAGAATGATCAAGGGCGCATCTGCCTTCCCCAACCCACTGACTCAAATGTTAATCTCCTTTGGCAACACCCACAGACAAACCCAGGATCAATACTTTGTATCCTTCAATCCAATTAAGTTGACGGTATTAACCATCACAGGAAGGGAAAAAAACAACTCTAAAAATATGAGACAATCAAAATTATTTTGAAGCCCACTGGTGTTTGGACGCTTTTACAGAATTAATTTTTTCAAGTTTGATAGTGGCATCATAGTTATGTAAAAATAAATATATTTTTGGAGCCTGTAGATACAGTGAAACTGGCACAAGGGGGGCCTGTGGAAGACAAGGGTAGAGGAGTAGATGAAACAAGATTTTCTTGTGTTGATAATTGTTAAAATTGAGTGAATCATTTTGGATGATTCAATAATTATTCTTTTTTTATACATTTGAAATTTTCTGTGACAAAAACGAAAAAGGACCCAGTAGTAATGAGCATATTTAACACCCTTTCTTTTTTTTTGCTCAGTTTTGAGTATTTATTACCTTCATTTATTAATATAACTTATTTGTTAATTTATGTAATTTTATTTTTAATAATGGCTCTGTTTAACAACCAGCTCACCAACTTTCTACAAATTTAACAACTGGATCATCCAAGCTGATAGAAACCAGCTCCAGCATACTACTGGTTGCAAGAGGTTTCATGAACTTGAGACAAATGTTTAACATAAAAGATAAAACAATCAAAACTAAAGACTTAGAAATGGAAATATAGTTAGAACCTATCTCTTTTTAATTTCATTAATAATAAAGTATACAAAGACATACAAAGACATTGACAGTTTAGTTCATTAAAAGTCAATATGTACATTTTTCTGAATATATCAGATCATACTTAGTACTTTTGTGATTCTTCCCAATAAGACATAATGCTTAATACATAACTCTATTGTGTTTGCCCCCAAATAAGCTAATTTATAGTAAATTAGTAGTATCAAGTAATTTTTATATTAACATTTTCCAAGATTTATCATTTTAGTTTCCATGATACTTCCATTTTGTTTAGCAATTTTCTCCGTCTAGGAGATGAAGATCAATCTAGCCTTGTCTCTGCTTTTTTTTCCTGCTGGCTTCCTGTATAGTTACGTCATGGCTGCAGTATATGTTGGTTACCATTTGCATGTGTGGTGAGACTACTTAAGGTTCACTTTCTTGAGCAAACTTTAAGTATACCTTATTATTAGTTGTAGCACCAATGCTGTACATTAGGCCTCCAGAACTTATTTATCTTATAACTAAAAGTTTACACTTTGACCAACATCTCTTTACTTGCTTTACCTCCCAGCTCTTGGCACCTACCAATCTACTCTCTGCTTCTATGAATTCAAATTTTTAGGGTCCACAATGATATGGTTTGGCTCTGTGCCCCCACCCAAATCTCATCTTGAATTATAATTTCCATGTGTCAGGGGAAGAGCCTGGTGGGGGGGATGATTGAATCATGGAGGCTTGCTATTCTGACAGTAAGTGAGTTCTCATAAGATCTGGTTGTTTGAAAGTGTGTGGCACTTCCCACTTTGTGCACGCTCTCTCTCTCCTGCTCTGCCAGGGTAAGATGTGCTTGCTTCCCTTTCTGCTTCTGCCATGATTGTAAGTTTCCTGAGGACTCTCAGTAATGCTTCCTGTTAAGCCTGAAGAACTGTGAGTCAGTTATACCTATTTTCTTCATAAATAACCCAGTCTCAGGTAGTTCTTTATAACAGTGTGAAAACAGACTAATATACATGTATAGGTGAGATCATACATTATTTGACTTTTTGCATCTAGCTTATTTCACATAGAAAAATATCTTCTAGGTTCACCTACATTGTTGCAGATAGCAAGATTTCTTTTTTAAGGCTGAATGATATTGCATTTATGTGTATGTCATATTTCTTTTTTAATTCATCTGTCAACAGATAGCAAGATTATTTCCACAACTTGTTTATTGTGAATAATGCTGCAATGAACATGAAAATGCAAATATCTCTTCAGATAGTGATTTTATTTCCTTGGATATACACACAGAACCCCAGATCTTAGTTTCTTAGGCCATTCTAAATAAAAGGACTCAGGGCTCCATAAAAAATGGCTGATTCTAATGCTTGTTCAGGGAATACACAAAATGACCCTAGAACATCTTATAGTTCCAGAAAGTAAGAACATCCACAAAAATCAAAACAATGGGTATATATGAAAGGGATATAGGAGCCAAAATAAAAGATACCTAACTGCCAAACTGAAACAATTTGAGCAGCAAAATAAAAAATGATGCCTATGGTATAATGTCCTCAATGATATAAAAACATTGGATAAATAAATGAGAGATAGAAACAAATATTCCATACAGAAGAATTTTAAATAATTTATATAGGTACTACCTGCTATATTAGGTTAGGCTTAGTTCCTCAAATCTTGAGTGTGGACTGTGCTTAATTATTTGCTTTCAAAGAATAGAGCATGAAAAAAGGGGGAAAGGTAAGTTCACAGTAGAGAAATCTGTCAAACATTACCTCTACCAGGTGATCAAACTATTAACACCATTGGCAATTAGTCATCTTAATAGCATGTACATTTCATATGATAGCTGAGAAGGGAACTTCTGGTCTTCCTACTAAAAACACAACCCCAGCCTAATCATCAGAAAAACATTAGAAAAATCCAAAATAAGCAACAGTCTATGAAATACTTGACCAGTGCTCCTTAAAATTGTTGAGTCATCAAAAACAAGCAAAGTCTGAGAAACTGTCATAGCCAAGAAGCACCTAAGAATGCTGGATAACTAAATGTATGATTGTATCCTGGATAGAATCCGCAAAAAGAAGCAGGACATTAGGTGAAAACTAGTGAAATGAATAAAGTGTGAAGTTAAGTTCATAATAATGTACCAAGGCTGGCTTTTTAGTTTTGACAAGTGAACCATTCCAATGAATGATAATAAAAATGGGAGAAACAGGGTGAGGGGTACATGGAAACTCGGTATAATCTTTGCAAATTTCTGTTAATCTAAGACTGTTCTAAATTTTTTAAGTGTATTTAAATTGAAGAAAACAGAGACAGAGAGATGCTAGGAAAAATAGTTTCAGTAAATTATTTAATTAAAATACAGTAGAGATAGGACCTATAATAATGGTGCTTTAGCGAATGAAGTGGAAGGCAAAGAACATTTGTTGATAATCTACCATGCGCTACAAGTTGTTCTGGGTGCTTTGTTTTATACACTACATTTTATTTATTGCTGTAGCATTATTCTATATTTAGACACACAGGAAAACACCTCTAAACCAACAAACCAGCTCCACATATCTATTAGACGAGTCTCCCAAATTACAAATAAATCAAGTTGACAACCTTTGAATGTCATTAAGCCCTACATATCACCTAGTGTGACAGGTATGAAAATGAAGTCTTCTCCAGGTTCCAAAATAAATCACTAAGACCTCAATGTCAGTCTTTCACAAAAGTGAAAATCCTTCAGAATTCTATAGGAAATTACACCTTTCTTTCAAAACCAAACATTCAAGCCTGGAGATTATAAAAGTTATCTAATAATCTAAAACTGTGCTGAAGGATTCAAGGTATTATGGAAGGAACTACTGGAAAGCTAGGATTTAAAGTAGCTTATCTGAGGCTAACCGAGGTTTACATCAATGTTTATACTTTTTGGTGAAAATATTTTTATTTCTATAGAAAAAGAAAAGCAAAATAGAAAAATATGGAAAGGCTACAGATTAACTATTTCCATTAAGATTACAATGTCATAAATACCTTCTTCAAAGTGATTTTTATCACCTGTAGATGCCAAACAAGGATCTCATATTATGTTTTGAAAGAATTATATGGCAAAATCTCATTGGAAAATATCTGAAATTCAGATAGAACATTCAATACATTTATTGAAAGTTTATTATGTAAAACACTGGGCTAGCTTAATGGAAGTAAATAACATTTAAAAAAAAAATGAGTAAAAGATTATGAGAATGTCTTTGAATTGTTAAAAGTAGCAACAGGAATATTGCACCTGTTGCATCTGTTTAAAGTTGGAGAAAGGACCAGAAAATGACACAAGAAGAAGACAGACCTGTCACATGTAAGACTTAATTCTGTCAGAATATATAATTTTTAACCTTCAATGTTTATTTATATGCCATGATATGCATTGGATGCTGTGTCAGTTAAGATTTCTTTCTTTTTTTTTTTTTTTTTGAGACGGAGTCTTGCTCTGTCGCCCAGGCTGGAGTGCGGTGGTGCAATCTCGGCTCACTGCAAGCTCTGCCTCCCGGGTTCACACCATTCTCCTGCCTCAGCCTCTCCAAGTAGCTGGGACTACAGGCGCCCGCCACCATGCCCTGCTAATTTTTTTTTTTTTTTTTTGTATTTTTAGTAGAGACGGGGTTTCTCCATGGTCTCGATCTCCTGACTTCGTGATCCGCCCGCCTCGGCCTCCCAAAGTGCTGGGATTACAAGCGTGAGCCACCGTGCCTGGCCAAGATTTCTTTAACTGAATAAAAGGATAGCCAAGTAAAATGGCTGTAAAAATAGAATTTATTAATATATTTCACATAAAGGCATTCATGGAAAGTTGGTTCAGAAGTGGTAATTATAAATTCAAAAATGTCAGGGCTTGTATCAGCTTTCACAATTTTCCCAACTTTCCTGATAGTCACAGGATGAGGGCTGCAGCTTCAAACATCATATCCTCACATAGTCACGTTCAAAGTTTGCAGGAAAGGTTTAACCAGAAGGGCTGGATTGCTCAAACCTCATACATTCTCAAGAAAGTTTTGTCTTCAGTACTGGTCCTTGGCTACCTCCTGGAAGATGAACTCTGAGCCCTTGGAATATTCTGCCTCATTTTTCTTTTAATTTTGTTGTTTTGTTTCACATTTCTGAGGCCTTGGGCCATGAGGTACCAGTTTGATCACTTAGTTTATACTAAAAACAAATATCTGTTTTTGCTATGGGGAATTGAAGTCTTAAGAGCTGAGTTTACTCACAAAGGTGTTAGGTGCATACATGATTGAACTCCCACTGCCAACCTCCCCCCACCAAAAATGTCCTTGCACATTAAGGCCCTGGTGAATTTCCCTGGTTGGCAACACTTTGCTTGTATGCCATACATATTCTCTGGAAGAATTAAGTATGTCTGTGTGACTCTCCTAGGAAAGATTACCTAGAATCTGGCACCCAGTTTCTCCTGAGTTTTGTCCTTTGCACCCTTTCTCTGCTGATTTTAATCTATATCCTTTTGCTGTAATAAACCGTAACCAGGAGCATATCAGTTTTTCTGACTCCTGTGAGTTTTTCTAGTAAATGGTTGAGCCAAAGGGTCGTCTTGAGCGAAGTTAGTGTGAAATGTGGAATACATCGTGGATGACATTCTTATTCATGCTCTTCACAGAGGGAAATCTTTCTCAGGATTTCTTCTGAAGACTTCTTAAGTTCCATTGACCAGACCCTGGGCCACGCTTAGCTGCAACTGAGGCTAAATTGAGAATGTGGCAGTTTTAGCTTCTATCATGTGAGGTAGGCTGTTATTAAGAAAAAAAGGGAAAGAAAATGGCTGTTAACTAGGCCACCAAGAGTGATGACACAGATGCATCCGGGTTCCTCTGTATTTTTAAATTTTCCCCCTCTCATTTATGTGAAATGCTGCTTTTTTAAAACATTTTTGCATGGGGACAAGTCTCATGTTCCTCATTAATATGGCCTATGTGATGAGCCAGATATATTCCTAGACAAAAGTTAAAACTATTGGACAAATGTATCTCAATGGTGAAATTCTGCATTTTATCAAAGAATTTAATCCAAGTGGATACACAGCTGTACATATGAGATTTGATCTAAACCTGAGTTGACAGAAAGTAAATTAATATTATTGTTTGATTACACCTCAAGTAAAAACTTAAACATTAAATAAAATTCCTAAACTTGATATTTATTTGCTACAAGTTTGTTGCTATTCTGTGATTTTAATCCTTTTTTAGCAACTAAAGAATTTTCATAAATGGATTAAGAAAGCAGACATTTTTCATGAAAGTATATTTCTCATGTATTGGTGTATTATTACAGTTTTTGGTATTTTATTTTGTTAATATAATTGTCATTGTTTTATGAAAAGATAATATGTGAATTATTAATACTGGAAAAGCAACTACTACCTTGAAATATCAAATGGTGTCTTCAGCCCTTTTCCCTGCCCCAATAGGGGAAGGGTGACATATTTTTGCCTGTTATAGTCAAGATTGCAGGAAAAGTTCCAGAGAGAAGACATTTGGAAGCATGTTTCTCTTCCTAGCATACCCATACCACTATAAAAAGGAGAGGGATGGGAAACACTAGTTAACATAATGAAGACAGAGTAAAAAATAGAGGAAAACCAAGAAATTAGAAGTGAGGTATAACTTCTACCCTGTCCCACAAGGGACACGAGTTTCCTACTTGTATCAGGGACAAAAGAGCGGGGAGAAGAGTTAGGGGCAAGACTGTCCTTTGTGGGACATATTGCTTCTCATTTCTTCTTTTTCCTCTACTTTTTACTGTACTTCCGTTATCTTAATTAGGGCTTCCTAGCTCCTTCATGTGTGCAGTAGTATGGGAAGAGTGAATTTGGAGCTTAATTTTATCATCTTGATTTATAGTACTCGGTGACCTTGCAGGGATGAGAAAATGTTGATATACACACAATAAGAAACCCCAAACGCCTCCCTGAGTTTTCTATATAGGTAAATGGCCTGGAAGAAGTTTCAACAGTTTGGTGTGAGTCTGAGCGAAACATAGATTTTAATAGAGGGAGTTAACTGCTCCAGTGGAGATGCACAATACATGTACTTTTGTTTGTGAGCACATGGGACTGTTTTTGAGAATGACCGTGCTAGAAACCCAGTATTTAAAAAAGTATTAAAGGATTTTAGAGAGAGTTCTGTGAACTTTCTCTATCAGAGATCATGAAACTACAGCCCACAAGCCCAGTCAAATCTGCCTCCTGGTTTTGTAAACCAAGGTTTAAAACAACGTAGCCATGTTTATTCATTTGCATATCATTTATGACCACTTTCGTGCTAGAATGGTAGAGTTGGGTTGTTGCAACAAAGACTATACAGTTCACAATGTCTAAAACACTTCCTGGCCCTTTGCAGGAAAAGGTAGCCAACCCCTGGTCACCACCAAAAAGGATATGTTAACAAAGAGCGCCTACAAAATGGCACATCCTCCCCGAAAATAATATGGACACAAATCCTCGGATGCTATAAATTTCTTACTGTAGAGTTAAACTTAAGGAAGAGAGAAAAAGAACTCAAATATGAAGCTGTTATTTGCAATGTGATGGTTTTATAAATATCTTAGCTGGAATTAGCTGGACTTAAATTAGCTGGAAATAACTAGATGAATTTGCCTGCTAAGAAGCAAGCTGGGGTTCCAAGTGAGATATTAAAGATAGTTCTAAAAATATAATTATATTTTTGCACATCTGAGTTTTGTGGCTCTAAAATTTTAGGTCACAATATTTTTACCTCAAAACACCATGGCTTTGAAATTAGTAAGGACACAGTCACTTCTAACTTCCATTTGTTTGTTTGAGGCTTGAATTTGTGATTTTTTTCCCTCCATTCTTCTTTTCTAACTTGGGTCACAAAAAAAAAAAAAAAAAGGAAATAATGAATATTTTTAATTGCAAATTGCTTATTTGATTTATTTTCCCTTGACACCAGTGACTTTCAAATATTTTGGGGATTCCAACTTTAAAAAATTATATAACTTAAAAAGCATGGACATGATCAGATGCTGGTAGTTTTACAATTTCTCCTGACCATACTTTTTTTTTTTTTTTTTTTTTTTTTGAGACGAAGTCTCGCTCTGTGGCCCAGGCTGGAGTGCAGTGGCGCAATCTCGACTCACTGCAAGCTCCACCTCCCGGGTTCATGCCATTCTGCATTAGCCTCCTGAGTAGCTGGGATTACAGGCGACTGCCACCATGCCCGGCTAATCTTTTGGACCATACATATTTTTTAAACTTGTGTTCATGTTATTCTACCACTACTTTGGTTAAAGTATTATAATCTCTCTCTTAATTTTTTTCTTTCCTCTGGAATTTATAATCTATGTATATTTTATCTCCTGCATCTGTTCTATGTGTCATTTTTTGTTCTTCCGTCTCATCATTTCTATTTTTGTTCTTAATCTCTGATTATTGAGAAAATTTCTCTGTTTATCTTCAAATGTGCTGATAGAGCTTTTCCAGTAACTAATCTATGGCTCACTAACAAATTGCCTTTTAAAAGGCAAAGATTACCTTTTTGTTCACCAATAAATATTTCCTCACAAAGTTTATTACTCATTATTTAATAATTGTTCTACTTTTATAGAAGTAGAATGCTATGGAATCTTGATAAGGATATTAAAAAGGTATTTTATAATTTTCTTCGCTTTCTTATAATTATTTAAGCATAAATTCTCAAAATGTTTCTTTATTTGAAATTTCTTTCATATTTTAATTTTTTTACTTATTTTCTCAAAGAGAATACCTTCCTTATCTAGTATGTCCTAGAAAAGTTGAGATGGTGAAGATAGTTTCCATCAGCTATGACATGAGGTAACTGGGTGACTCTTTTGTGTCTTGGTAAAAGAATAATAAAAAAATAAAACATTCAGATTTACTTAAGTGACAAAGGTAGAACCAAAAACATCGGGTAGAACCAAGAACATTCAATTTAACCATTAATTCTAGTAATATGTCAGAAACCTTAGCTTTGGTGGCAAACGAGGTCACTGTAACCTGAGATGGATGAAGAAAACAATCTTTGCCTATTAACTAAAAGTAAATCTTGCATATGTGACAGAGGCAGTGTCACCACACTGCCACAACTTTACCCAGAATGACCCTCAAGGCATGCATCTGTTGAGATTGGTAGGACTCAATCCCGTTTTGATATTATTTTCACTTACCTGATGAACTTTCCAGAATGATTTTTGTGATACATACTCTCCCACAGACTCCAACCCGTTAGCCCACCTGTTCATCCTTCTCACTACTCTCACTCCAATCAAGAGGATTTTATCCAGCTTGCTCCCAGGGTTCACTCTTATTCCCAAAGCAAATATTTTCTTGCATATAGCAAGTAACCTATTGATTGTTTCTTCCTTTTTGTCTTATTTTAAATGTTTTCAAAGATTTCTAAAATTTTCTGATGTTTGAATGGCATCAGAAAATTCTTCCTGATCCGGCATCAGTTCATATTGCTTTCTGTGTACCTCAGTGGATTTCAACAACAAAGAAAAAGAGTACCATTTAATTTTAATTTCAAATGCATAAGATAACTGACATTTTCTTTCTGCTCTTAGTAAACTCAAGTTATTCTGTGATCTATAGCCTTTGCTCTTTATTAATAATTTAACTGTAGCCAGACCATAATAGAGAAGTAAATATGATGGTTAGAAACAAAGTTAGGTAAACCTGAAAATTAATCTAAGACTTGTGATCAAACAAAAGTTTAGGTCAAATAAATTTGAGAAATAGAATTATACAAAAGGAAACACCAATTTAAATATTCAATTTAAGATCATTTTAAAAACAAATAGAAGTTTTTTGAGTCAGATAAGAGGAAAAATGCATTTACACGTGCAATTCTCTACCTTTTACTAACACACTGCTCAGCTTTTTAAGTTGACACAATATGACAATATCTTTAATAATATATTTATAATCCTGATTTAATAAACATAATTTTATTTTATTACATAAACAAAATATGCATTCATTCAAATCATCTTTGACACTTTACAAAAAATATAATCCAGATCAGGAAGTGAAAATGAACCCCAAATATAAAGAAAGAGTGGAGGGAATGCAGTTTATATAATTTATTGACAATGCAAATCAGAAAAAAAGTAGAATTTTAAAGAAACAGAAATAAGTCAAGCCTCTTGCAAATGAAGTAAATTTAAAAATGACATAGCCATAGTTATAAAATATATTAAAGTAATTAACTATTCATGTATGGTTCTTCATTAATAATATAAAGTTATTGATATGATGGATGGAGCTTTAGGGGAATATCAATTAAATTTAACAAGAACAACAAAAAGCCGGAAAACATGAATAGACTACAAAAATCAATTTAAAAGTTTAAAGTTCTCTAAGACTAATCCCAGTAAAAGATAGTTATATAAATAATACTTTCAAACTTTGCTGTGTAAAATATTATTTTATATCATTATACTTTTAAATTTTATACTTTTAATCGTACATTATACTTTTTAAATATTAAAGAGATATGTGTTTCTAAACAATATTCAAACTTAGTGCAAAAGTCTAGCATATGCTCTAAAAAAGGGAAGTTTCCTATCACTATGATTATTTTATACATTTTCTAATACTTCTAATAAATATAAAGAATAATTGAAATAGCAGCTGGGCATGGTGGTTCACGCTGGTAATCCCAGCACTTTGGGAGGCCAAGATGGATGGATCACTTGAGGCCAGGAATTTGAGACCAGCCAGACCAACATGGCGAAACCCTATCACTAATGAAAATACAAAAATTAGCTGGTGTGGTGGTGCGCGCCGTAGTCCCAGCTACTCGGGGGACTGAGGTACAAGAATCACTTTATCCCTGCAGGCAGAGGTTGCAGTGAGCCAAGATCGTGCAATTGCACTGCAGCTTGGGCAATGGAGCAAGACTCTGTCTCAAAAAAAAAAAAAAAAATTGAAATAGAATCTCTAAATATTTGGAAGCAGGTGACAAAGTGTATCCCTATTTGCGGATGTTAAAAATATCCACGTGAAGAAAAACATTTTCAATGTAAAGATTTCCAATGAACAAGAAGACTCAGTCATATATTTAATTAAATGGATGAACAGATATCAATCATCCTATATCAGCAATAATCAGAGAAACACAATCGTAAGAAAAATATATCACTCACTTTAGAAAAAAAATACCCAGTAATAAGCTTAACATGAAACATACAAGACATAGGAAAAATATATTGCTAAATTTTCATGTTTCTAACATGTAATATCTATATCTCTTACAAATCAATAAATATAACAATATTTCAAACAAATGGGTCAAGATTATGGACAAGCAAAGCAGGAAAGACATACATGTAAAGATATATTCAATATGAATAGCAATAATGTTAACAAAGTGAATTATAAGATTTTTAATTTGCAAAGATTAAATCATACAATGATAACTAGTGTTGTCTAAGGTAGGAAAATGGGCCCCTATATCAGTCCATTCTCACTCTGCTATAAAGAAATCCTTGGGACTGGGTAATTTATGAATGAAAGCGGTTAATTGGCTCATAGTTCTGCAGGCTGTACAGGAAGAATAGTGGCTTCTGCTTCTAAAGAGACCTCAGGAAGCTTCCAAACACGGTGGAAGGCAAAGAGTGAGCTAGGCACCTCACATGGCCAGGGCAGGAGGATGAGAGTGGGGGAGGTGCCACACACTTTTAAATCACCAGATCTCACAATAACTCACTATCCTGAGGACAGCACTAAGGGGAGATGGTGTTAAACCATAGGAAACCACCCTCATGATCCAATAACCTCCCACCAGTCCCCACCTCCAACAATGGGGATTACAATTCTTCATGACATTTGGGTGAGGACACAGATCCAAACCATATCAGGCCCTACGATATCAATTTTTTTGGTTGCATATAAATTAACATGAGCTTTGTAAATGACATTGTCTCTAATTGTTTTCATAATCTTGGAATTCGACATTACCAATTGCTTGTGACTTTGCTTCTAAGAATTTATTCTAAGAAAGTAATTAAAGTGGATCAAATTTTATGACGAGACTTATCCAAGCACTATTTCTAACAGCTAAATATTTGTAAGAAATCTAGCTGAAAATAGTACTGAAGTGAGACATACCCTAAAATGGAATATTATATCATTTTTACAGGAGTACATTTATTAACATGAAATGAGTCTTGGTAAAGAAAACAGGTTATAAAATTTGTATATAATATGTTATTTTATTATATTCATACATCTAATTTAAAAAGCACATACTGGCCGGGTGCGGTGGCTCATGCCTGTAATCCTAGCACTTTGGGAGGCCAAGGTGGGAGGATCACAAGGTCAGGAGATCCAGACCATCCTGGCTAACATGGTGAAACCTTGTCTCTACTACAAATACAAAAATTAGCCGGCCTGGTGGCGGGCAACTGTAGTTCCAGCTACTCGGGGAGGCTGAGGCAGGAGAATGGTGTGAACCCAGAAGGCTGAGCTTGCAGTAAGCTGAAATCGGCCACTGCACTCCCACCTGGGAGACAGGGCAAGACTCTGTCCCCCCAAAAAAAGGCACATACCACAACTCACTCTTTCTAGTTCATGTTAGCAGGGTTGTGGAGAATTTCAAGCTACACACATACACACACACACACACACACAAATATACACACACACAGGCACACACACAAATCACTATGTTTTCATTGTTCTTTCTGCTCTTCCTTGAGTGTGTATATTACATGTCATCAGAAAAAAGTGATTGGCCTATTCCATTTCTACTGACATTTCTACCTATCTCTCCCTTTCTCTTCCTCTCCATCCTTCCCTCTCTTTCTTTCTGTCTCATGACCTCTTCTCTCTTTGGCTCTTTCTTTTCTCTCTCTCTGCCATATTTGATTTCTCCTCTTAGAATGAACATATCAGAGTCCCACAATGATCCATTCAAGGACACAGCAATTCACATCCCACTGCCATTATCTTGACCCTTACAGAAAAAGCTGTAATTCTGGTATACTGGATTTAAAATTTATGAAATTCTTGATAAGAATACAAAAACAAAGAGATTTATACCAGATTGATGTAATTATTTTGGGGAAGCATTAGGTTCTGTCACAGTAACTGTTCTTGGCTGTCCAGGAAACATTTTCACTTTTATTTTTAAGAAATCTTTAGTGAACTTAAACAAATAATTGTGAAAGTCCTAATAACAATGATTGCGTTAACAAATGATGTGATGAGGTTAGCATCTTTTTACTCTACTGGCTTCACAGCACATCTATCTGTAATAATTCTTATCAAAGGTTTCCTTTTCAAACTCACTACCTGCCTGACCCTTATTCCATGCTTTCAAGAAAAGCAGTTATTTCCAAATGATTAATTGTTAAACCAAAAAACATGTTTTAAAGATATTTCTGGTTCATATTATTACCTAAGTAAAATGTGTAAATATTATGAATCAAAATGGAATTCCTTGTATTCAGCAAAGTTGGCCACTTTAGATGGTTTCACTGCATTAGTGTTCAGCAATCCACATCTTCTCAGTAAAGACATTTTATGTAAATGAATGTATTTCTCAGTACCATTAAGCACATCAGCATCTTTTCTACTGCTATTTAGTACAGACTCAGAATGCACAAGAATGGTCAGAAAAGACAGATAGGCTCTAATGACATAATCAAGATATATTCCTATGTTGAAAGAAAAATAAGATAAACTGGAAGAGAAAGTGATATGAGATCAATGAACATTTCACACCATGGTTGTTTTTACATGACAGAGTGTTTCTGAATGAGTGACCATCTAGCATCTTTGTGACTATTTTATTGCAATAACTCTTCAAAGTCACAAAGTTATTATTTATAGTGGTAAATAAATTTAATACTAGCTCTATTTTTGGATACATACATTCTTTATGGGAAAGATTCCATCAATCCCTGACATAATGAGAAACAAATATTTGTTCATAATAATGGTGCTATAAGAATGATGCCTTTTTAAAGCACTTTTGACAAGTGAATAGCTCATGTTATTTTCACCATAATACCTCATGGTAGTAGGTATTCTTATATATTATACCTCCCCTTTCATTTTTTACATATGTTACGTTTGATGTTTCCCTGGCATACAAAACTTGACAGTGGTGTATGGAGTTTGAGTGTGAGTTTGCTGACTTCAAAGCCAATGTTCTTTCCAATGTGCCAACACCCTTCTAAAACATTGATGCAGATTCCTCACTGCTCAGTTATATAAAAATGGCTTCTTTTAGAGTTCTAAAGATCTTCTATACTCCCACTAAGATTTAGATTAACACTGACAGAGATATAAAATGTTTCAGTCAGTCACATTTCTCAAGCTCTCTAAGAAGGGGAACAAAATGTTTTCATTACAAAGATATTCCTATAATAATACATGGAATTGTAAAGCATAAAGTCAGTATATAGGACATGCGTAAGCCCCAGCAAGTCGGAAGGATTTCCTGTCCACTCTATCTGTGATTGTTTCTTCCTCAAATAACAATCTCTGAATCAAATCTGGTGTGGTCAGTAAAGGTTGTTCTTTTTATACTCTTTAAAAAACGTGGTTACTCAAAGAATCAACTGTTATTCTTCTCATACAAGAGACATCCTATGAGGTTGTCACATGCTACTTTGTTCCAGGACAATTGTAATAGAGCAGAACAAGCACTGAATTTAAAGAGTTGTGTCTGAGTCTCAATTATACTATGCTTCATGAACCTTGAGAAGTAACTTCTCTCCTCCATTTCAGTTGTTCTAAGTAGGTGGGAATCAGAGCTATCAGCAGTGTTGCTGCAAATATTAAATGACTTTGAATGTAAAGCACTGGGCTTTCAACATTTTCACTAAATTGGATTCCTATAGTTGAAGAATAGTCACTATCTTGATGCTTATTCATTTGAAGTGTTTTCTTTAATTTCTAAAACACTAAAGTTGTTAGTGAATAATCTATCCATCAAGGGTTTCCATCATAGTAAAAAATATACATAATTGAGAAAAGAAGCATACCACCTTTTCTGGATGCAACCTTTCTATGATCAGCTTATTAGCAACTGGATCTATCAATATTATTTGTAATCCAGAAAAAGGTGCCATTTCCATGATTTATTTGTAATAAAAGTGCTTTATAGATGTTTCTCCTTTTGATTTATCCCAGTTACAAGAATATCATCTCATTGACTACTGCTCAAAGTCCTAATTTCTCTAGATAATAATGTCACCAACAAACACTATCAAGCTTAGATAAAATATGCTTTTGTAGGTTTTTTTTTTTGTTTTTGTTGTTGTTGTTGTTTTGTTTTGAGACAGAGTCTTGCTCTGTGGCCCAGGCTGGAGTGCAGTAGTATGATCTTGGATCACTGCACACTCAGCCTCCCAAGTTCACACCTGTCTCCTGCCTCAGCCTCCCGAGTAACTGGGACTACAGGTGCCCGCCACCACACCCAGCTAAATTTTTGTATTTTTAGTAGAGATGGGGTTTCACCATATTGGCCAGGCTGGTCTTGATCTCCTGACCTCGTGATCCACCCGCCTCAGCCTCCCAAAGTGCTGGGATTACAGGCGTCTGCCACCACACCAGGCTAATGTTTTGTATTTTTTTTTTTTTTCAGTAGAGACGGGGTTTCACCATGTTAGCCAGGATGATCTCGATCTCCTGACCTCTTGATCCACCCACCTTGACCTCCCAAAGTGCTGGGATTACAGGCACAAGCCACCGCGCCCAGCCGGTTTTTGTAGTTTTAATGAAATCTGGTTCAAAGATAAGTGAACAGTTCAACATATATTAATGAATTGAGAAATTGTGGAATTTGATTGACAGTTTAAAATTACATTAACCTTGACCCACCCAATTTATTAGTTTATTATATAAAAAGATACTCAGAGTGCCTGGAAATAGAACTAATTAAGACACAGCAAGAAATGGTAAGAACTCAAATGAACATGATAACATTTTCAAAAACTTCAGTCAAATGCACCGGGGAAATCTATCAATTTGGGGCTATCTAATGTACAACTCAATAGAATATTTTAAAACTAGGGCAGTTTGATTCTAGACAAGTGCTCAGTGAAAAATAAAATGGTGATGCATCGCAGAACTTAGAGAGCAAGTCCAGGTAAAATTTAAAATAGGCAAAATTTACCAATGGACACAGTGCCTCATCCAGGAACAGTCTCTTTATGTTGTCTTTAGGGTCCCCCCCATTACAGCCTCTGGTCTTATAAGGCTCCCATTTCTGGCTACCATCTTCTAGTTCTACCCTAAATTTCTATCTTTCCAGATTCAGATCCATCATTAAGGTCATCAAAATCCACATGACTCACGTTCTTTTCTTCAGGAATCTCTGGTCATTGTAAGGTGGCCTGACACACAAAATTTTGCTAAAGTATAAATGAAGGTAATTGCTGAAAGTATGTTATAATGTTTCAAGTATAATTGGATAGGGGCTGGCTAATTATTTTTTTTAAATCATAGTTATTTACTTTTAAAAAAAGATTGATAAAAAAGGGAAGAACACAAATGACTTCTGACCTGTTCAGCTTTTCTCTATTCCTTAGCCAGAGGAAGTTAGAAATCTAAACATCTCTTGCATTCTGAGAAAACTTTCTTGTTCTTTTTCATAGGAAGGGTAATGATACCCTAAAGAGGCACATATGTTAATTTCTGGAACCCGTGAACACTTAGGCCACAGAGCAAAGGAATTAACATTATATATGGAATTTAGGTTGCTAATCATCAGAAGTTAAAACGATACTCTTCAAATGCACACGGCATACCTACTTATTCTATGTAAATGGTGCCCATTTCTATCAGCTAAGTTACTGCCAGATCCAGTGTGCATGTAACAATGAGTGAATTTTGGTGACCTTGGAACACCCACTCAACAAGGAGAAGAGATAGTAAAAGAGTACTCAAACAGGATCAAAGGAGTTGTTTTCTGGTCTCAGACACATATCTACAGACAGTGACCTGTCATTCTGGGCTTTGATATCTTTTTCTAGATCTCAACTAAACAGAAAAGTCTTTAAAAAATTTTTTTACAGTGCTTAGAGATACCTTAAAAGTATTAAGAGGTTTTCTCTGAGCCTTCCATGATCAGCAAAATGGGCAGGAATGAAGAAACTGGACTTAACACTGCTCTCCCTTTTTTCTGTCTAAGTCACAATGGCTCCATTTTAAATGATAGACTAGATAAAGAAAATGTGGTACATATAGGCCTTGAAATACTATGCAGACATAGTAAGAAATGAGATAATGTCCTTTGCAGGGACATGGATGGAACTGGAAGCCGTCATCCTAAGCAAACTAACGCAGGAACAGAAAACCAAGCACTGCATGTTCTCACTTGTAAGTTGGAGCTGAACAATGAGATCACATGGACACAGGAAGGGGAACAACACACACTGGGGCCTGTAGGGGTTTGGGATGGGGGAGGGAGAGCATTAGCAAACATACCTAATGCATGCCGGGCTTAGTACCTAGGTGATGGGTTGATAGGCGCAGCAAACCACTATGGCATATGTTTACCAATGTAACAAACCCGTGCATCCTGCACGCGTTACTCTGGAACTTTAAATAAAAATAAAAATTAGAAAAACGATTTTTCTCACTGGGCTTCTGCTTAAAATGTCCTTGAATAGGAGAATTTACTTACTCAAAAAAAAGAGAAAGAAATGTTAGAAAATGCATGCAGTGATGTATTTTTAGGTCTTTCAAAATTCTAAATTTTGGTACTTCTAATCAACATTATTCGATTCAACGAGTGTTAATTAAATGTCAGAGGACTCAGAATTGCACTGTTTTTACTTAGCATACTGTGAACATTTTCCCATAATATTAAATGTTCTTTGCGAAGATTAATTCCAGTGATATTCCATTAAATAGATACACCACCTTTTTTAACTATTATCTCGAGTTTTATGAAAGTAAAGTGTCCCATTTTTTTCAGTTACTTTAAATGATGTTTAAATGGGCATACTTTTACATAAATCTTTAACTGCATTTCATATTTCAATTGAATTATTTGGTAGAGGGCAATTATTCATTTATTTAATTAAGAAATCTTTATAGAAAGCCGTAATATACCAGGAACTATTTTATGCTTTGGCACACAAGAAAGACTAAAACAAACCCATTGCCCTATTAGATATATTCTAAGAAAATAAATATATAAGTTAATGTGAGCAATGACTATTGCTTTGAAAATAAACAAGATAAAGTAATAGAGATAAGAATGAAATAACAGGAAGTTTTGAAACCTTTGATACATATTGCAAACTATTTAAAGAAATTCATTTTTTATCTACAAAAAACTATATATATCATAGAGTATATATAGAGTATATATCCCACACTCTATACTTCTACTAGCATATTTTTGTTTGTTTGTTTTTGTTTTTTTGTTTTTCTTTTTTTTTCTTATTATTATACTTTAAGTATTAGGGTACATGTGCACAATGTGCAGGTTTGTTACATATGTATCCATGTGCCATGTTGGTGTGCTGCACCCATTAACTCATTATTTAGCATTAGGTATATCTCCTAATGCTGTCCCTCCCCCCTCCCCCCACCCCACAACAGTCCCCAGAGTGTGATGTTCCCCTTCCTGTGTCCATGTGTTCTCATTGTTCAATTCCCACCTATGAGTGAGAACATGCAGTGTTTGGTTTTTTGTCCTTGTGATAGTTTGCTGAGAATGATGGTTTCCAGCTTCATCCATGTCCCTACAAAGGACATGAACTCATCATTTTTTATAGCTGCATAGTATTCCATGGTGTATATGTGCCACATATTGGACCCAGCCATCCCATTACTGGGTGTATACCCAAAGGACTATAAATCATGCTGCTATAAAGGCATGCACACGTATGTTTATTGCGGCACTATTCACAATAGCAAAGACTTGGAACCAACCCAAATGTCCAACAACGATAGACTGGATTAAGAAAATGTGGCACATATACACCATGTTTTTTTGTTTTTCGATTATTTTTTGAGACAGAGTCTTGCTCTGTCACCTAGGCTGGAGTGCAGTGGTGTGATCTTGGCTCACTGCAATCTGTGCTTCCCAGATTCAAGCCAACCTCCCACCTCAGCCTCTCAAGCAGCTGGGACTAGAGGCATGAGCCATCCATCATGCCTGACTAATTTTTGTATTTTTAGTAGAGACTGGGTTTCACCATATTGGTCAGGCTGGTCTCAAACTCCTATCCTCAAGTGATCCACCCGCTTTGGCCTCCCAAAGTGCTGAGATTACAGGTGTGAGCTACCACACCTGGTGTCTACTAGCATATATTAAGTTATTAAACAATATTCAAGATTGATATAAGTATTGATGTCATGCAAAAGGCAATGTTGTATGCTTTGGGGATTCCATAATGAACAAAGAACTTGTTCTAGCTCTCATGGATCTAACTATCTAGTGAATTACTTTTTGTTATAATTGTTACCAATATTTCACCTGTTTTTGCCTTTTAATTTACCTTTGTATTTAATGTTCAGAAGTTGTAAATGCATATGTAACAAAATCTATCAATATTCCTAGTAATTCCATCCATAGTTTCAATAATTTTTCTATTACTTTTCCCTTCCTTTCCTCCCTTTCAGCTACACTAACTCCCTTACTCCTTCCACGTGTCAGACATGAATTCACGTTAGGTCCTTCGCATTAGCTATTGCCTTCATGTAGAATGTCTTCTCCCAGGCATCCACAGGTTTTATTTGTCATCTCTTTCTATTCCTTGTTCAAATATCACCTTCTCCATAAAGCTTAACATGGGTAGTCAGCCCTAAAATCATTCACCTCCTACAATTTTTGCCCTACCTCTCAATAGTATTTATGTACTATTATAAAATATAGTGTATATATATATATATACTAAATATAAAATATATATACTATATATGAAATATAGTATACGTATAATAAATATACTATATATAAAATATAGTATACGTATAATATATACTATATATAAAATATAGTATACGTATAATATATACTATATATAAAATATAGTATACGTATAATATATACTATATATAAAATATAGTATACGTATAATATACTATATATAAAATATAGTATACGTATAATATACTATATATAAAATATAGTATACGTATAATATACTATATATAAAATATAGTATACGTATTATATACTATATATAAAATATAGTACACGTATTATATACTATATATAAAATATAGTACACGTATTATATACTATATATAAAATATAGTACACGTATTATATATACTATATATAAAATATAGTATACGTATAATATATATACTATATATAAAATATAGTATATGTATTTTATATATATATATATATATATATAATATGTGGTTTATTAGTCTTTATCTCTCTCCAATAGAATTTAAGCTTCATGAGGGCTGGTGTTTGTGCAGTTTTGTTCACTTCTGTGTCCCAGCATCTCTCTCTCTATATATTTGTTGAATAAATTGTTAAAGTTTTTTCTTATCTTGAGGTATATACATACTCATATATATTTCATCTCAATTTTTAGTTTGATCTTTTAATCAATTATTCATTTTGATGTAAGGAGTTACATCAGAGTCTCATATTTCTTCAACTGTGTAGTTTACCAATTTTACAACACGCTTTGCTCATAAACCTTCCTGTCCCTACTGATTTGTGAATGCAAATTAATCAAAGAGAACATTCTTGTATAAACTAGGTTCTGTTTCTGGGAAAATTAACCTTTCAAAATACGTGAACTGCTAAATAAAAAAGCAGAAATTAACAAATGGTCTGCAATGTATGTAAAAATTAAGAGTACAACTATATATATAGTTTTATATTTTATACAGTCAGTATATATAAAATACAAAATACATATTATATATAATATATAGTGACTATATTTTATATATCTTCTATACTTTTTCTAACACATCCTAGAGCTTTTTAGATATAGTAAATATTTTCCATAAAATTTAATATGTCCAGATGCTCAGGAAACTCTATGTAGCTGTGAAAAATAAAAACATTACTGCATATTTGAATAGAGGACATTAATTATTTTGTATTACCACCCTTTACTGTACTAACTCTTTTTTTTTCTTTTTTTTTTTTTTTTTTTTTTTTTTGAGATGGAGTTTTGCTCTTGTTGCCCTGGCTGGAGTGCAATGGTGCAATCTCTGCTCACTACATCCTGCACCTCCTGGGTTCAAGCGATTCTCCTGCCTCAGCCTTCCGACTATACTAATTTTTATGAATGTTTTGAGATTACTCTTTTCTCCAGGTGTGAAATTTTTATTGAAGCATGCAAAAGAAATTATTTCAATGGCTGTTTTTTACCTTTCAAATAAGCTATGTAATCTGCTGATTTCCAAGAATTTGATAAGATAAATTGGATAGCAAAATGCCATTTAAATTTGCTGTTAAGATATTAAGAGAAAAGAAGTAATTTGTCAAAGCATTCTCATGAATTTAAAAGTAAATACAGTCTCTAGACAATGAACATGTATTTTATTTTTATACAGAGTTTAAAAGCAGAAAAAAACAAGGATATAACAAGATATGTATAACTCGGTAGATGGTTTACCATTCACTTATGCTCTCAGCCTCTTCAATTCTAAAGAGAAACTCTAATAGGAAACTGAACAAAGGAGCAAATCTGGGCCATTCTGTTAGGGACTGCAGTTTACATTTGGAAAAATAAAAAGATTAAATTATTTTTCATGTAAAGCCTTTCCTATTTAGATTGTCTTCCCTTTGATAGCTTAATTCTACCAGTATGGAAAATGTCTTATGCTTCTGCCCCCTATGGAATGAGTGGTACTGCTGTTATTAATTGGCCAGGCAGGAATGGAGATGGGGATCAAGGAAAGGAGACTACAGAGCCAGTAACAATCCTAACTCTGTGGAATGGGAATTAACCTGCCTCCAAGTTCTGGTCGCTGAAGGAAATTGCATTTGGAACGTCATAGCCCAGCCAGTGATTAAAAAATAGTATTTGCTTAAGTGTATTACCTTTCAGTTGTATTAATTGGAATTGCAAATTGATATAGGTATGACAACAGCTATAATGGCTACCTTTAACAAAGACCTAAGGATTTGAGACTCCTTCTTACTCCTTTTCTCTTTTCATTCATGACATCTAATATTACGCCTGTTTACCAGAGATTAATAATAGGCACATTTGTCATAACATTATACACTTTATAGCGCATACCATACTTAAACTATGCATGAGAAAATTAGAAAATTGAAGTTGATTCATTTTTGTTTTATTTATGCCAAATAGAGTTGGTAATAAAAATAACTATCCCTTACACACAAGCTCTTACTTTTATTTTAGACATGAAGACAAAATTTGAGATGTCACAGGTGTATATGACCGTATTTTTTTCCTCTATCCACTCAAGAGTTTAATTTCCAGAGAGCTAAGTTTTCTCTACATGCAGCATGGAAGGTGACTGAGTTATTGACACTGCCTACTCTGCACGGGGTAAACAAGCAAAATTCAGCGGAAAACTTGCCTTGTCATCACAAGTTCTCAGAGAACGTGTACTGCTTTCAAACTCATTGGAGCAGTGACAGCAGAATTGTCTAAACAATCATCTCCTTTCTGAAATTTAAATAAGCTATGAGTGTCCATCTTACAAAGTATGTTGGGCTTCCTCATCGGAATATTCTCATTCCCAAATTTAGAACAATTCAAGGTAGAGATTCCAGATTTCTTCTAATTTCCCTGTTTCAAACATTCATAACTCACATTTCTTGCATAATTTTGATTAGTTTGATAGAAGCTGTGTTACATGATTATTTAACTCTATCTTTTAGATGTATCTAGTATTGCTAAACAATGTGTTCCTGGTACAAGGAAACATCATATACATCTCATGAAGACCTCACTGCCCTTAAGACTGTGCAATCAGAATGTGTCCAATAAACTCTTTCTTATTTGAAACAAAAAGATTTAAAAATAAGACTGACTCTTAAATATTTAATTAGATAACACTTTCATTAACTAAGTGAAAATGTAAAAAGACCACAATTTTAAATAAAGTAATTTCTTCTGAAAAAACTCTCTAAACAATTGACAAGTAGCCTGTAACTTTGAACCGTATAAACTTTTGTCAATTCTAGCATATTTAATTTTTGGAATCTTTGCAATATCATGAAAAGTTGCTTCTGACATAAGCCACATGTATTGTTTAAGCTTGATGATTTTTTTTCATAGAATAGAACAAAATTTGCAGTACTCTACATCAAGGTCAAGTAGAAATTAAAATATGTCTATATCTGATGAAAACTGTCATTTTTGTACTCAAGCTGAAGCACTTTTTCACCTTATTTTACTTTTTGGCCCTGATTGCACAGTTTGAGTGTTTATTATCTAAATTATTTTTGAAGTGATCATTTGGACAATATGTGGGAAACATAACCAAGAGACTAAATTGTGAGTCTCTGTGTGTGTGTGTGTGTGCACAGGAGATGGAGAAAAACTCTAACCAGTGTAAGACACTTTAAATACTTTCGTTAATTTTATGAAATTTTCCCATAAGGAATATTTTGTAGGGTTCATCTATGTAATAAATAATGATCTTTAATATTTATGGTATAAAACCAAAGTGTTTTTCCAAGGACATAGACTTTACTTGGCACAAATTTGCCCTGTGTTCATACACACAGTAGCACACAAACCTGCTGAGTGCTTTTATTCACCATATAAACCTGACAGATGTGATCCCAGTGAGGTTCCACCATCTTCCACAGCTGAGTGGAAGCCCATATGTTATTGAAAATAGAAAAAGAAAAGAAGATTAATTCAGTTGTCAAGTAATCGGGGTTGTGTTACCACCCTCCACAGACTGCATGGAAGTTAGCCATTTTCTTAATTTTTTGTAAAAAAACAGAATTGGGATCATCATCACCAATGTATTTTTCACAGTATGTTTATCACTGTGGCTCATCACATTCCATTCTGGTGGCATGATGAAGGCACAGATTGTTGTCTTAGTTGCGCAACCTGAAGAGTTTGCTGGATTTATGGGTAGAAAATGGACAGATCTAGAGTTCAAGGTAAAAGTAGAGTAATATTTAAATCTCTGGCAGTCTGGCTATTTCCTTTTGCGAGAAGCCACAACTGGGAGAGATGAGCAATTCTGAGGCTGTATTTGCAGTTCTATGCCTATTGGCGTAGAGGATGAGTGATTTTAGCTTGATGTATCACATAAGCCTACCTTTGTTCTGACAACATTTGTGAGCTTGATTTACAAATTTTACAGGCTACACAGATACGGATGAGGCATCATTTTTATTATTACTACATTTTCGTTCTCATGGATAAAGGGTACAGCAACTGGAGAGTACACTCACTAGTAAAGAACTTAGAGGTAATCTATTTATGAAGCTTATTTGAATATGAAGCACTTTTATTCATGGTAAATCGTCTTCCAGAAGTTTTGTATAAATAGAATTAGAAATTAACACAGGATGCTATAAATACTAGATAAGTTACAAATAGAAATGCAAATGAAGTGTCAAAATTCTTTAAGAAGAATACCTACTTGGGATTATTCTATCAAGATTGTCTTTTAAATTTTAAACCATTGAAATGTTTGCTGAAGTATTTTCCTTTGTTTCATTTTAAAATACAATATAATTTCTAATATTTAGTAAATAAATTTTCTAAGAAAGTGAAAGCTGCTATATTATACTTTATTGTTAAGATATAATATAATGCATAAATTATTAATGAGTTGTATCTAGTATAGCTATGCGCAGGTATGTGACTGTACATTGTAAATAACAATGTGTGCATGTGTATATATGTATTGCAACAGATGAATTTTATATATATATACTGTAATTATTGAAACTGTATATTTATATACAAATTATATGTGATAAATATACAAATACAGATATTTGGTGAGCAAATTTACAATCAAGTCAGTTTTCCGGGGTTGAATAGCCAGGTCACAAAAGAAAGAGTCACTTCAGTTACTCTCAAAAGATTTCTAATAGTGGCTTTATTTATAATACCATCATCAGATATAATTCAGAGCCTTTGCCCATCCTAAAAATAGAAACATTAACATGACTTTTCAGAGTATTGCCATGTGATTAAAAGAATCATATGGATAATCAGCTGACCTGTTGTTTTTGGCTATTGTAGCAACCTAACAGTGTGAAAGTTTCAAGTGATTACAAATAAATTTATGAAATAGTTTAGACATATCCTCAAACCTGGTCAATTTAGAAGCCATAAGTAGAAAATACTTTTTAGCTAGATATAGTGGATTATATGAGTCAGTATTTTTGCAAACAGCATGCTGGCATCTCTGGTCCAAGGGGACCTACTATGCTATGCTGTCAAATTATGTGTTAGCTCTTGAATTCTCATGAGCGCATAAGTATCATAAGGTTTTCTAGCATGTGCATGACTGCCTTAAGTAATGGACTGTCAACTGCTTTCTGAGGGAACCTACTTCATTTTAAAAGAGATTTAATTTTAGAGAATAAAAATTTTGAATACCAAAGTATTTCTTTCTGTGAATTCCTTCCAATGGTACTCTGTATATTTTTAACATCGTATAGTGGTAAACATCATGACTACATACAATTAATTAACTGATATTTTTCAGTACTAATATGCACATTTGACTTTAATTGGGAATGTTATCGACTGTTGCCTTAACTCTGTCAGACTTATCCTCATGTGATATATCTGTTTATATTTGTGAGGAAGAACTTGTATGCTATGAAAAGTGACTTTCTCCTAATGTTAAACATATGAGACATGTTACAAATAAAATGCATCCAAAAATGTATAGAATTTTTTTGTTTTTCAGATCTGATTTAGAGCTTTTTTTTATCCTTGGGACACATAGATGAGTCTCTGATTTTTGTAAAATAGTAAGAAGGGCAGGATGCAATGAGAAAGCTGAAATCTGTTCTACCTCTGACCTTGAGATTTTATTATTGGGTCAAGCTTGCCAGGCAATATTCTCATCTTCTTAGGATGAGTTCTCTTGAAGGAAGTTCCCAAGTGTTTTCATTAGATTCTTGGAGGACGCATGTCTTAACTGTAGGAGAGGATTCAATTTAGACTTACACAATTATTTAGAAACCACAAGTAGAAAAAACCTTTTAGCTAGAACTATCTGTATTTTAGCTAGAATTATCTGTACCAGAAATAATCTCTATTTAGAGCCATTTGGTTGTTATTTATTATTTATTATTTATTTAGTTATTTTTAACTTTTAAAATCAATGTTATCAGAAGTTATCAGAGATTATTAGGTGATTAGAAATGTGCCCACTTCTACTAAAATTAATAATGGCTTTTTACAAAACACCTCTTTCTTGGAAAGTTACCATTTTTATTTGGATATAACTTTTGAAAATTATAATTCCTTGTATGTCTTGTGAGCAACACATACTAAATTTCTTTTAAAGATCAAGTGTGAGCATCTTTTTCCTTTAATACAAAATGTAACTAATGGATGTTTTGTGATGAAATAAGAGAATAATTTTACTTCTTTAATATCATTTGATGGTTGATTTATGAATTCAAATTACATAGTCAGCTTTCCTTTAACTTTTGTATATTGATTTTTTTTTTTTTTGCTTGTTTTCTGCTGACAATGATTATGCTTGTTTCTGTAAGGTTCAAATTAAGTAATACTCCTCAAATTGTGATTTCCATCTTTTCACACTTTGGGATTTTGACTCCATTAGTAGGAAAGACTTAAAAATCCCCAAAACATTAGATGGAGTGCTGTTTCAATGTTTCCTACCACATTTTCATCTAAGTCAATATTTCCCAAATAAATTTTTGAGGAGCACTAGTCCTTGAAAAGTGGCTCAGGGAATAAATGTGTTTGGGAAATGATACATACTTCATTTCCCTTTTGGAGTGTCATGATGAATATTAAAATTGCAGTGACTTTCTGAATTTAAAATACACATTAATCACCCAAATTTTCCTAAGTGCATTTTATTTTGAATCTCTCTTTCCCCCACTGATTATTATTTTCCTGAAAATTAAACCTATTAACATTCATTCTATGGCTCCTTGGATCATGTTTTGGGAATTCCTGATACATATTACTGTCTTTGGGTTTGCCAAAAAAAAAAAATTGCAATTTACACTTAAATAAGTTTTCAGAAAGCATAAATTAGGAGAAACTATGCCTTATGGGCCTATTAGTTCTTCCCAAAATCTGTTCCAGAAGCAATAAATACATGGAAAGCATATAAAACGGTGCAGGGTACATATTTCTAAAATAATAGTAATTATTTATGTTGTTCATATTATTACCAGTATTATGAGAGTTTAAACATATATAAGTTCTCTTTCAAATAACCAAATAGCCAAATATCTTGTAAAATATTTTCTAATAGATGCAGCTTCTTACTATTGGAAATTGACCAACGAGACATGTGAGTTGTAATTTAACTGTCCTAGGAAAGTTTTAAACCATTTCTATTTTGAGAGATGAATGAATTCTTCATATAATAAGTATATGAATTCTTCATCTAATTCTTCATAAAATAACTAAGACTGGACTAAAATTTATTTTATTTTTTGTATTTTAAATTCAGTTTTAGTAATATAACAACAATATTAAAATTACTCATTTTCTACACAGTATACCAGATACAGGCTCTTCTGTAATTTCTTTATTTTTAATTTGCTAATCTCATATTTTAGCTTGTTATGTATTAGATAAATTATTTTTTCACCTGTGACATATACAGCAATTTTTTCTTCTCGATTGTATTTTGACCTTATCCATTTTTTGTGGTTGAAATGTTTTGTCAAATTAATGAATCTTATCTTTTTTGCATCTGACTTGAGTTGTAATTAGAAAGGCTTCATCTATTATCATTTATAAATCAATTCATCTATGTTTTCTTCTAGTACTTATATGGATTTGTTTGTTATGTTTAGATATCTTTTTCATTTAGAGTTTATTCTAATGTGAGCTATGAATCCAATTTCATGTTTTTCCACATGAATGTCTGATCGTCTAACACCTTTTAGGTAAAAAGTCTGTATTTTCCCCAGTGATTTGAAATGTTACTTTTATCATGCTAAATTTTCATTACTATTTGGATTTTTTTTTGTATAAATTTTAAACTATTTTATCAAGTATTTTTCCTTTTTCTATGTTATTACACATTTGGCTTACTTTTCCAATATTCTAACTGGATCTTATCCAGGGGTAGTTCTGTGACAATTTTCTCAATTCCAACATCCAATTGCTAAAATACTTAATTTTTTCCTTCCAATATGCTTTTAAGGATGTTGCCTAGTCCTTTATTTGCTTTGCAATTCCCTATATTATTTCAGACCAGCAATAACAACAGGTAATTCTTTTTAGGAGGAGCGGGTGATTGAGTTGGTCAGCTACATTTCCTTGAGAACCTCTCCTCTTATTATATTTAACTAAAGATTTTTTTGTTTTGTTTTTTGTTGGGCAAACATCTTGGGAGGAAGAATGTTGGGAAGAGTTTGATATGTCTTTTTACTTTGTGTTTCTCTTTAGTTTGTGTAGATTCTTCAATTTTCTTCTTTTCTCCTCCCTTCACTTCGTTCTTCCTCTTTTTCTGAAGTGGGACCTTAAACTGGCTATTTTCATTCCAGCGAAATGTGAAGACCTTCTGTTGCCATGTAATCATTCCTCTGACCCACCAATCTCAGATCTTCTCTAATTTCCCCCATTAGACTGTGCTTCTCTCTTTCTGGGTGTGATTTTCCCCCAATTTCTGCAACTGCTAGGCCTCTGTACCCTTGTTTTATTCCTAAACCATCTCTGTCTAACCCTCTATTCTGGCATACAAGTCACCATTGGCTCTGCTGGTTTGAAGTTATATTCTCCTAGTTCTATATGAATTAAACTTTGGTAGCATTCTCTTTCCACCAATTATGTTTTGGGTGTAGATGTTGTCAGTTATGTTCGTTATTTTCTGTTGATATGTATACTTTTTGGAAAGTTTAGTTGGCTGCTATTATTTTAGAAAAACATGAGTATTTACTGTTTATGCAGTTTACTGTAATACAGTTGACATATATAAAAGCCACTTGCTATCTTTTTCTTATTAGATGTTTATTTTGTTAAGGTATAAATTTCAATGTGCACAAACATATTAAAATGTTAACTGAGTCTAAGACGATATGAACATTAAACAGTCTTAGGAAATGTAATCAACATTGGCAAGATCCTACATCCTCTTTTGGCCTTTGAAGCAACTTGTGATAATTACATAAATCATTCTTACCCATGCTTATAGAACTTGTAGAGTAGATTATTAAGATGGTAAGGACATAATGTCATTTGTTCTCAGCTTTGGCACATCCCTCTTTGCATTTTTTATTTGTAGGAGTAATAGCCTATGGACTAAAAATATTCTTGAATCTGGAATCACGAGACCTGGATTCTAATTTACACTCAGTGCTAGACCACTAGCTGTGTGGCATTTCATGATCATTAATCTTTGCATTCTCAGCATAAAATTATTGTGTTGCTATGCAGGGGTGATGAAATCCAACTCCAAAAATCTCAGATTCCATCTTGCTTTTGATAGTGTGTGTGCTACAGTTATTTCTTTTCATTGATCTTGGATGGGACATTCATCTGCAAATGATCTCAAATCTTTTTTTCTAGTTATAGAATGACAGAACTCTATGTATATCCCTGCACTGCACTCATACATCTACAAGTAGGTCACAGAACAGAAAGTCCTGAGTGAACAGTGTTTCAATACCTGTGGCCGTAGCTTGCAGTTCTTGATTGCTTGCTTTTGCAATCATTCTACCTCAATCTCGCCTCTCTCTCTCTCTCTCTCTCTTTCTCTCTTTCTTATTTCTCTCTACTCTGTTATTTGCCTCTTTTCCTCTCCTATATGAGAAAACTACAAAAGAAGAGAAAAGCAAGTAAAATTTTACTGCTATATTATTTAAGCATCTACTAAAAAATTGGCAGGGCCACTGCTCAGGTTAAAGTACAGTCATTTTGTCCTCCTACTTCTTGCTAATTGGATCATCAGTTAACTTGATCTTCCCTTTGCTTTAATCAGTATCCTTGGATCTTTAAAGCCAAATTATTTTTATGTATCTGTTGCCAGGTTTCCACTCTATCATCATCATCTTCATTTTTCAAACTCATATAAATCAAATACTGAACAGTAGTAGTCTTGAAGAGTTGTGAAAATATTGAAGGAAGTGATACTTTATTTTTCACTTTAATCCCATTGAAAATGAAAGACATATTTCAAGAAAGAACTCTTCTCATTTGTTTTCTTTAAGACTATATGGACAAAAAGGAATATTTTGAAGTCTATATAAAAATATGTGTAACTCACAATCAATATCTGGCTTCTCAATCTAAGCTGCCTCTAGTTTAGAGGTTTGCAGTAAAGCATTTTCAAAACTAAAATAAAAACCTTAGTGTATCAGATGAGTAAAATGGCGATTAAGATAACACCATTAATCTTATATTAATTACAGTTAATCTAATCAAGTGCAAAATCAAATCTTTTTATGTTTCCTCCATGAAAAAATACAAAAATAAATGAAATGAAGTAGTATATTTCAAACTCAATTTTGATAAGATTTTTAGTCTTTGTGATGTTGTCATTCTAATTCAGTGTTTAAATGAAAATATTGCCATGAGATGTTTAAGTACATAGGCTACCTTAAGCTAAAAGTTATTTGTTGAAATATGTCTGTTTTATATAGAAACTTTAGATTCATAACATGTCTTAATTGAATAATTTAGTCTCACAGCTTTCTCTTAAAAAGGCAAAAGCTAGGCACCAAATATTTTATAACTACTAACTTGGCTTAATTAACAGTTCAAAAAAAATTGTTCTTCTGGACAGGGCAACCAGGTGCTAGATGCAAAAAATTGAGCATTATGTCTACATAGGAGCAAAAGTGCAGAACAAAATACATATTACTAAAAGAAAAACAAAAAAGGCAAGGAATGCAGGGGTCCAAACTAAAACCTAGAAAAAAAACTAATGAATAATTAAATTTTGAATATAATTTGAAACTGGGTAATTCTCATTGATAAGGTTATTTGCAAAGTATCTTTATCTATTAATTTTTTTACTTGAAGTAAGTTTAGCTACTTTTTAGCTTTAAGTGTATTTTTATTAATACTGAGAGATGTGTATACATATTGTATTTTAAAAAGGAAAACTTATGAGTACATATAAAAAATAAGTTACCATCAATAGAGAATAACTGTTAAGCTTTTGAATATGACTTTTCAGATGTCTATGTATGTGTTCGAGAAAGAATACAATATGTATTCTCTATATACGTACAATTATTCCATGTCATTAAAATATAAATATACTTCTACAACTAAATCTTAATAACATATTAGTATACCGTTATAGAAATTATCATTATCTAGTCCCTGTTATTGAACTTCAGGGCTATTTTCTACATTTCACTGTTATTCCAAGAATACATTCACAGCTAAAGTGTTTCTTCTTTAAAATCATATCTACCCACAAATATGTATATGTAATACATACACACACACATATGTATATATATACAAACACACATATATGTATATATATGTATATGTATATACAAACACACATATATGTATATATATGTATGTATATACAAACACACATATATGTATATATATACACACACAGTGTGTGCATACAGAGATGGACACATCATTTACAGAAACTAAGAGGATATATAAATATATACAGAGAGAAACATATAAAATATTCAGTTCAAAGTGCATATACTTTTACCATTCACAAAAATAGTAGGACTTTCACTTGATAATTTAGGCATTCTCTTTTATCTTTATTGGTCTTGACAATTTGACATCCAGTAAGTAGTAAATTATTATTTTAGGTCAAATTCCATTGGCTAGTAGAAAATTAAAGGATTTTATTTTCTTAAGTTTTTCTCAGCAATTTGGATTTTTAAACTTTTAATATATACTCATTTAAAAATTTTTATCTCCCATTGAATCCCATTTTGACATATGTGCACATATATGTATATATATACAAACATATAATATATACACACTGTATATATCATATATGTGTATCATATATCATATATGTGTGTATATATTATATCTGTTTGCATATATACATATGTGCACATATGTCAAAATGGGATTCAATGGGAGATAAAAATTCACATATATGATATATATGTGTATATATAAATATAAAATAAAGGTATTAAATGTTACAAGTTTTGTCAATCTATTGCTGATATTGATTGGTGGTGCTGTTTGTCATATATTTACATCTATCGTGGTTTAGTTTTGGTATTGGCTTTGGTGCAGGGTTTAGAAAAAAATTATACACACTTAGGAAAGTCAAATAAAATTAAAGGTTGCTTTACAAATTTTGAATACTTTATAGGTTAACTTTCTCATGATAATGCTATACCCTCTTGAATCTACTTTGACATACGATACTACATAATTTTTTGCTGTTTAATGAGTTAAACAGTTCATTCAAAATATTTTTGAATAATTTGTACTTCTCTATGGTAAGGTATTTGCTCACCTATATCTGTGTTTTTTTCATTTACACTTTATTTTGTAGATCTTTCTGTGCATTCTCGTATTAGCCTCACAGTTTTAAAAAGTAATGATTATGAAGCAATAATAATAGCAATGCACATTTTTAAATTTTCATTCTCCAAAATATTGTGGGCTACACATTTAAACTCATAGACAAATATGAAAATCAATGTATTATGTTCAAAAACGTTCATTAAACTATGGATTAGTTTTGGTTGAATCAATAGTCTTCTTGTGCTCCATATTTCATTTAGAGACATACTCTCTCAAAATAAAATATGAGATTTTCATTTATTTCATTCTTTTAAATCTATCAGGAATAAGTCTTGGTTGCATTGTAAAGGTCCTACACATAAATTGTTAAAAATTTTATGAAGCATTTAATATTTTTCTTCGTTAATTTTTTTCAGCCACTTCACTTTCTAAGTGGTTATTCTTAAAAATATGTAGGAGAGTTACTATTTGCATTTTTGTAACCAGCCATTTTAACAAATGTTCTTATTAAGTCTACTGATTTCTCAATTTCTTCCCTTGGATTTTCCAGGTAATAAAATATGTCATCTTTAAGTAAATATATATCTCTTTTTTCTTCCATATTAACTCATATTATCTTATTTATTGGTTGTATTACATTGGATAGAACAGTTTTATAAAGGTCCTAATCACAGAAATGTTCACTTATTCTTGACTCTCAAGGGAACATCCTAAAGCAGAGAAACTTAACTAAAGATTGATGAGTGTTTAAGGAAATTTATGCACCATCAGATATCACATAGACATGTTGCATGTATGTGCAAGTTTAAGGTTGTCTAATTATGATTAATGAGAAATTCTCAAAAATGTTTTAGACCCAAATGATCAATGACTATTGCTCATTGTTAAATAAAACACTGCATTTATTTGAGATAGGTACCCTTTATTATATGAAGAGAAAAATGTTACACACCTTTTAAATTTTGTAATGCTTTTAGCCCCTCAATTTTGTCAATTTTTGCTTTTCTTTACCTTGCTTTGATTTTCTATTCAGGATGATGATTTTCGCAAATACCTTTCAGCTTAACACTTGCTGTGATAAAATGTTGAACAATTTTTTAAATTTTAGAAATGAGTTATATTTGTTATAGTGTACCATTCTATGTCTAGTTTTTCTGGAGGTATGCTATTTGTGTCAGATTTATTCTTCCAAGCCATTTATCAAAAGATATGCAATGGATATATATGGATTTAATGAAAGACCACTTTCACCAATCAGGAGGCTAGTAAGGAGATTCACAGCACATTTCTGACACAAAAATACAGTTGGTAAAACTTGCAACCATTTACAATTAGAATTCCATAAAAAGTTCAGTGTTAGAATAGGATAGAGTATATAAATCAAATATTATAATACTTTAAAGAGGAATAGGAAAAAAGTTTAACAATGTATGCTGGAACAAAAATGAGAGAGAAAATGGGGAAAAAACTGTTATATAACAGGAAGAGTTTGGTACTTTTTTTCATCTTAGCTAACAGAAACTAAAGAAGCTCTATTTTACTTTTCATGGTGGTTATTAGAAAAAAAGAAGTAGTTTAGTTTTTTTCCTAAAAAGTATCACAAGGAGAATTTAAAGCAGACTGTTAAGATTACCAAAACAATCACATTAACATAAATTCAGTATCTGTGAGGAAAAACTGGAAACATAAAGCACAAGAGATTGCAAAAACACATTTAAAAGCAAAAAAAAAGTCTTTAGCAAGCCTCTCACCTCAAAAAAGTCTTATTCTTAGATAATAGCAGAAATTTCACACATATATTATCATTATGAATGTAAATGAAAAAAATACCGCTTTAAAAAGAAAAGATAAAAGAAAACCTTGATAGGCCATGTATGAATAGTAAATTCTGTGAATTGTTGAATGTCTAAAATCATTTCATTTTGCCCTCAAACTTGATTGCTCGTTAGGCTGTACAGAATTCTGTATTTGAGCTGATACTTTTAAAAATTTGACACATGATAACTATACATATTTATGAAGTGATGTTTCCATATACACAATTTATAGTGATCTGATCAGATAAATTAGCATATCCATAATCTCAAACATTTATTATTTCTTTGTGTTGGGAACGTTCTTTCTTGCTGTTTGAAATTGTATGATAAACCACTGTCAACTATAGCCATCCTACAGTACTATAGAACACTAGAATTTAATCCTCCTATCTAACTGTAATTTGATTACCTTCTAACAAACTCTCCCTATCCCAGACTCTTGTATCTTCGACTCTACTTTTAAAGCTGAGTATTTTAAGGATTGTAAAGATGTTCTCCATGTCTTCATGGTCACTAATGAAAAATCAAATACCAATTGGATTCTTGTTTGCTTATTAATAAGCCATTGCTGATATAGTTGTAGTTGTAACTGTGTTTGCCCACTCTGAAAAGTTCGTTTAATTACCTCTCTAGTCATAAGCTTGTTTTTGTGTACCAGACTCCAGGGCCTAGGGATAGAATCAATTTGAAACACCTGACTTCCTCTGGCCCCACAGAGGTTTTTTGTGTTTTGTTTTTTTTTCTTCCGATACTGTTTTGCATACCTTGGAGTACTGTGGGTTGGGTTCCAAATCATCTCAATAAAGTTAATAACATAATAAAGCAAGTCACATGATTTTTTTTGTTTGTTTCCTAGTTTATGTAAAGGTTATGTTAAACTCTAGTGTACCAAGTATATAATAGTAGTATGTCTAAAAAGGTGAAAATATGTTAAATAAAAATATTTTACGGCTAAAAATTTCTAAGGATAATCTGAGCCTTCAGTGATTCATAATCTTTTAGCTGGTGAAGGGTCTTGACTCAATGTCCATGGCTGCTGACTAATTAGAGTGGTGGTTGCTGAAGTTGGAGGTGGCTGGCAACTTTTAAAAATAGACAATAAAGTTTCCCCTGGTGTTTGATTCTTCCTTTCACCAAAGATCTTTCTGTGGCATGTGATGCTGTACCCACATTTTACCCACAGTAGAATTTCTTTCAAAACTGGGGTCAACCATCTCAAACCCTATCCCTACTTTATCAACAAAATTCATGTGATATTCCATGTCCTTTGTGTCATTTCAATAATTATAAAAGCATCTTCACCAAGAGTAGTTTCCATCTCAAGATTCTACTTTCTTAGCTCCATTAGGAGCAACTCCTCATTCATTGAAATTTTATTATGAGATTGCAGTAATGCATTCACATTTTCAGATTCCACTTTTAACTCTAGTTCTTATGCTGTTTCCACCACATTTGCAGTTACTTCCTCCACTGAAATGATGAACCCCTCAAAGTCACCCATTAGGATTGAAATCAACTTCTTCCAGACTCCTATTAATGTTGATATTTTGACTGCCTTTCATAAATCAAGAATGTTCTTAACAGCATTTAGAATGATGATTCCTTCCCAGAAGGTTTTCAATTTACTTTGCCCAGATCTATTAGAGAAATTACTATGGCAGCTATAGTCTTACAAAATATATTTCTTAAGCAGTATGATCTCAAATCAAAATTACTTTGATCCATGGGCTGAAGAAAGGATACTGAGTTAACAGGCATGAAAACAATGTTAATTTTCTTGCATATCTCCATCAGAGCTCATGGGTGACTAGTTCATGGCCAATGAGCAGTAATATTTTGAAAGCAATGCTTTATTACCAAGCAGTAAGTCTCATCAGTGGCCTTAAAATATTCAGGAAACCATGTTGGAAACAGATGTTCTGTCTTCTAGGCTGTGTTGTTCAATTTACAGAGAATAGGCAGAGTAGTTTTAGTATAATTCTTAATGGCCCTAAAATTTTAGGAATGGTAAATGAGCATTGGCTCCAACTTAAAGTCATCAGCTGCATCAGCCCCTAACAAGAGAGTCATCTTGTCCGGTGAAGCTTTGAAGCCAGGCATTGACTTCTCCTCTCTAGCTATGAAAGTCCTAGATGGCATCTTTTTCCAATAGAAGACTGTGTCGTCTACACTGAAAACCTATTGTTTAATGTTAGCCAGTTTCACTAATGATCTTAGCTAGATCTTATGTGTAACTTTCTGCAGAGTTACACAACGGCGCTTGTTGGTTCACCTTGCACTTTTATGGAAATGGCTTTCCCTTTAGCCTTTTGAACCAGCCTCTGCTAGCTTCAAACTTTATTTCTGCAGCTTCCTTACCTCCCTGAAACCTTGAAAGAATTGAAGAGATTTAGGGACTTGCTGGGACTGTTCTGACTGGTTTGGTGTTCTATCCAGACCACTAAAATTTCTTCATATCAGCAGTAAGGCTGTTTCACTTTTTTTTTTTTTTTTTTAGATTGAGTCTTGCTCTTTCATCCAGGCTGGAGTGCAGTGGTGCCATCTTGGCTCACCACAAGTTCTGCCTCCTTGGTTCAAGAGATTCTCCTGCCTCAGCTTCCCAAGTAGCTGGAATTCCAAGCACCCACCACCATGCCTGGTTAATTCTTGTATTTTTAGTAGAGACGGGGTGGGGGGGGGTTTCACCATGTTGATCTGGCTGATCTTGAACACCTGACCTCAGGTGATCCACATGCCTGGGACTACCAAAGTGCTGGGCTGGGATTGCAGGCATGAGCCACTGCGCCTGGCAAGTTTCACTTTCGTATCATTCATGTCTTCACTGGACTAGACATCTAACTTTCTTTAAGAACTTTTTTTTTTTTTTTTTCCATTTGCAACTTGGATATGTGGCACAAGAGGCCTACCTTTTGGCCTGTCCTGGCTTTTAATATGCCTTTCTCACCAACCTTAATCATTTTGTTTTAAAGTTAGACATATTGAACTCTTCCTTTCACTTGCAAACTTAGAGGACATTATAGGGTTATTAATCTGTCTAATTTCAATATGGTTGCCTCTCAGGGAATAGAGAGACCCAAGGCGAGGGAGAGAAATAGAGGAGTGGCTGGTCAGTGGAACAGTCAGAACATATATATATATATAACATTTATCAATTAAGTTTGCCATGTTTTATATGGGTGCTGTTTGCAGTGCCCAAAACAATTACAACAGTAACATCTAAGGTCACTGATCACAGATCACTGTAACAGATATAATAACAATGAAAAATTGAAATATTGCAAGAATCACCAAAATGTGACACAGAGACAGGAGGTGAACACACGCTGTTGGAAAAATGGGTTGCTCAATGCAGGGTTACCACCGATCTTCAATTTATTAAAAACAAAATATCTGGGAACCACAATAAAGTGAAGCACAATAAGATGAGGTATGCATCTGTGACCTTTTTTCCTTCTTCTTTCTTATTTTTTCATTCTCTGTTTCTGGAATACCTGTTATACAGATTAGGGGTTTGCTTCACTGATACACTATGTCTTTTAAATGTTTTTCCTCTGACTTTTCCATCCCTGTAGCTTTTTACTCCATATTCTGGAAAGTTAAGCTACTTCAATGCTCGAGCCTCAGTTGTTTCCTTTTTATTACTTAGACTTCATATTGAATTTATATCTAGGTGTCACTGATAAAGTTTTTATCATAAGAAAATAGAATTTCTAGAATTAATAAATGAATAGTCAATTTTCTGGTTATATATTCCTGAAATAAACCGAAATAATTAAATTCTAGTTTAATGTTAGAATGTAAAACATTGAGGTAAGACATTTTTATTTTTAACCATCGTACCTTGATTTAAAATTCCAATAATCATAGGCATTATTTTATACTTCACCCTAAGTACACTAAATACCATGCAGTTGTGAAGTGCTGATCCATTAGCTGATTAACCATTGTTCATAAAAGCAAAATAGTCATTAATGCCTGAAAAGAAAAATATCTCAGAAAGAAAGTGGACTAACTGTTTTTAAAATGTATATACTTTTGTTTTTAAATTCCCAAGAAGTTGCACAAAAATTATGGAAATGTTAACTAATAAAGTAACATTTTCAACCAACTTTTCATTGGACTATTCACTTCAAACTGAAGAAAATGAATGAAACAATTGAAAGAACTTGCTGAAGAAACAGCAGAGACTGCTCAAAATAAGATGAAATCTACTTTTCGCTGTTACAAAAAGTTTTAAGAGCTAGCATTTATAGGACCCATCTATATTTGTCAAAAACCCTAATAAATTCTAGATGAGAAAAGATGCCCACATTCATAAAATCATCTAAGCTCGAAGTATACTCTCTAGTGTGCAAACTGTGAGACGCTAATATTTTAATATTTGGAAAACCAGAGATTTGAAACCTTTATTTTAACCAATTTAACAGTGTGACTCTCACTTCATCATCATCTCCTTTTGATTGCATGGCTTATCAAGTTATTAATGTTTACCAAGTTGCGGAGTGATTTCTCTTTTTCTAAGCAAAATAAAAAATTGCCAGAGATAAAGTACAAATATATAATACGAGTATTATATACTGTTGTTAGTGGTACATATAAGCTGTTGATATATTAAAAAAATGGACCAGATATATCTAAAAGTCATGATAATAGTGTCTGTAATTTACAAAGAAAGTAGGATGGGAAGAAGCAAGAAAGCAGTAGAGCATAAAGAATTATGCTCAACTTTCTATAAACATCTGTTAACAAAAAAGACCCAAGGCATACATGAAAACTCATAGACATCATATGCTAACTTTGTGTATCAAATACAAAGCTATTCATTATGCTATCCTTTTTTTATGTTTTTATCCAAGGAGAAAGAAAATTAAATTTGTTTTATAGTGTCATGCCTTAATAGAGATACTTCAGTAAAAACAACATTCATTCCAACACATTTGCCAGGTTTTAAAACTAGCAAAAATTATATAACAATTTTCTAATCTTCATGCAATAATGCAAGGTTGTAGGCAATTTTATGCTTCTGAAATTCAGCATTATGCGTCATACTTTTTTATCCTATTATGAGTGTCTTTTAAATTGAGATATTGTAAAAGAACATTATTTAAAGTAAATTATAGATAGATCAGTATTTAATAGAAATTAATCCAAATCTTATTCGTTGCTCTAAAAAAACTTCTCTTTTTCCCTAAAATCGTTAGGCATACTATGTTCTTTACTGTGTGTATGTAATTCTTACCTCAAGGGAAAACACCAATTAGACTTGATTAGAGAGTGGATTCCTTGGAGACAATTAGAGAAACCCTCATTAAATTCAATGATTATAAAGATGGCAACAAGTTAAAAGATGGTTTCTCCCATAACTGGTATTCCAAGTCAGTAAATGCTCTGGCTCAGTAGGTGTTCCCATATTGGTGCTTCTCTATGAAAGACACATTTTTATAGGAAAACTCAGCTGAAGTTGAGTCTGCCTGTGGCAGTTGCTCCCAGTCCCCACATTGATGCCTTTGCAAGAATAGTTTTCATTGAGGATATGAACTGACTAGCAAGATCTGGCAAACCATGGGTGGAAACCAATCTCAACATAGATACACACCTCAAGCTTTTCTATATTAAGAATGACTCCTCAATGGCAGTGGGTAATTAGGTATTAAGATAGTTCTAGAAAATATATAGAAACAGGCAAAGGCCAGAGACTTTTTTTTTTTTTTTTTTTTTTTTTTTTTGCTAATGTTTGCCAGTCATCAAAATGCAACTTGCTATTCCCTTATATCCCCACTCCCTGCAATGGCAAAATGGATAGACATGCATCTTAATTGCTTAACTGATGTAGTTCATTCACTCATTCACTCAATTCATTCATTTTTCCAACAACTTTATGTCACATATGAGCTATATATAAAACTGTAAAGGTGACCTCCTGGGAATGTAGAGGGCTAAAAAATCAGTCTATAGTATAAAAGCAATATGATGAGTCGCATACAGAGTTTATGTAAACCATATAGAAGTATTAAGGAAGGAGAAATTATGGAGAAGTTTAAAGAGGGAAATCAGGATGTGGTAGAAATTAGCTGGTAAGTACAACAGACACATCTTTTACTGTCTGTTAAATCTTACCACAGAAATGATTATTTACCTTATCTAAGGCAAATACAGACTCTTCCTATGTGCATTATTAAAAAGTAAGATAAAATATTTGTTCTTTAGTGAACCTGTGGCTATTTGATCTATGTGCTGCTTGGCCTCATACAGAAGCTTTCATTTTCTGTCATTGTGAAGTAGAATCTATAGACATTAAAATGACTTCAAAAACTAAATGCCACTCCCATAGTAAAACAGATGAGAGATATTAGCAGGCATATAAGCTGGAGGCAAGAAATGCAAATACTTATAACAAATGAAGAAATTTAAATTACTATAGTAAATATCTGATGAATACATGAACAGAATATTCAAATTTTATAACTGTAACATGAGAGCTGAGGCTACTCATCAACTTCAAATAAGCAAAGTTTAAGAAATAAACAACTCCCACTGTTAACAACATAGATCACTAATCTCTCCAAAAAACTAGCCAGGTTCTAGTATCAAGAGCCTGAAAGCTATTCTATTTCTAGGAATTTATTCTGAAGAAGTCATCAAAAACAGTGATTAGGACTGTGTTGCAAGTTGACTACTGAATCACTATCTAAAATAGCAAAACATTAGAAATAACATCAATGATCAATGCCTAAAAAAAAACTTTCGAAATAAACAATGGTCCCTTCATGTGATAGGACTTGACACAGCTATTCAAAATTATATTTTCAATATTTAATCAGCATAAAATATACTCATAATTTCATTAAAGCATATAAAATCAGACCACTCATTCACCCGTTATTTAATTACTGAATATTTATTTCTGTTTTATTACATGGCTAGCTCTGTGTCTGTTGTAGGAATACAGTGGTAAGACATTTGCCTTGCCCTCAAGGTGATTACAGTATAGCCATAGAAGTAAACAAAGAAAAGATTCAGACAAATTAAATGTGTTGAGTGTGTCTAGTGAAAGCAAGGTGCTGGGAGAACAAATATAAAGTTTCACAAGACTATGCTTGTAGAGTCAAAGTCAGACTTCCTTGACTGTTTTCTGAGATGAGACATGAAGAATGAACAGGATTTAGGCAGACACAGAGTGACTGGAGGAATGCTCCAGCCAGAAGAAAAATTTAACGCAAATGTTCTGAGGAAAAAAAAAAAAAAAAAGCAGACATTGCCTTTACCGTATGATCTGAATTTTCTGTAAAGTATACCAGCATACTAAGAATGAAGCTCTGGGGGAGGTAAATGTTTGATTGCTATCAAGAACTTTTTTTGGACTCTAAAAATTTTATTAAATCTGGTTTATAATAAATATGATTTGATATTAAGGTAGGAAAAATTAACTTTATAAAATTTCAAGAGATTCAAATAATCAGAGGAGACTGACCTTCAAAAGAAATAATCAATAGTTAAATGTATTTCCTATATCATTCATAGTTTTCCTGTGTTTAAGTACATTAGCATCAGGATTGGGATGTCAATCTATCAACCTGTTTCACGTGCTTAACCTATTAAAATTTCTGACTTCAAGCAGTAGAAGTTGATGCTTAACAATAAGGTCATATTGGGAAAATGTTACCCAGAAGCACATCTCACACATGTCAGGGTTACAAGGCTATTATAGAATTTAAAGATGGGGCAAAGTATTAATCTGATTACCTGCATAAATGGCAAAAAAAATCAATAATTGCTCAGAGGATCTAGCATATCTTTTTCCAAAGTTGATTTTACAACTAGGCTGTATATGTGTGTATGTATATATATATATATATATACACACACACACATATATATACACACACACATATACACACACACACACTTATATATATATACACACACAGACTATATATAATGTGTATATGTATACATATACACACATTATATACATATACAGACTATATATTTATATAATGTGTGTATATACAGATGACTGACTATGTGGTTGGAAATGAAGTTGTACCAAGGAGGGCTCTGGGCATGAAAATGCTAGCCACACTACTTAATTTTCTGCCACTATATTGCAAATGGGTTTCCTCTTGTCTTTAAAATTTTTGATAATTCAATTTCCTTCTTAAATAGAAGGGACACACGTTATTTCTACTGTCAACATCAGCACTGTCTACAAAGACAGATTTTTGTATACCATTTATGTCATAAATTACTGTATAGTATGCTGGCAGTAGAGTGTCTTAGTTCATTTGTGTTGTTATAAAGAAATGCCTTAGACTGAGTAATTTATAAAGGTAAGAGGTTTATCTGGCTCATCATTCTACAGGCTGTACAAGAAGCATGGCATCAATATCTGCTTCTGCTGGGGGCCTCAAAAGTTTCCAATCACAGTGGAAGGTGAGGAGGAGCCAGTGAATGCAGATCATTTGGCAAGAGAGGGAGCAAGGGCGAGTGGGAAGGTTCCAGACTGCTTTTAATAACCAGTTCTCAGAGGAACTCTCTCAGGAGCTAGGAGAGCAAGAACTCATTATTACTGCCAGGACAGCACCAAGCTATTCGGGAGGGTTCTGGCACCATGACCCAAACACCTCCTGTTCGGTCTCACCTCCAACATTAGGAACCAAATTTAAATATGAGGTTTGGAGGGTCAAATATCCAAACTATAGCATAGAGAGAGATAAAGGGTATTGTACATGCTCTCAGGAAGTTAGCAACCATACTTAGGAAACAAGATATGTCTGTGACCTCACCAGCAGTATTAATAAGGTATATTAAATGCTATGTAAGTGACAAAAACAGCAAGCCATCTCTATCTAACCTGCAGAACCCACGTATGGTTTTGTGATGAGGACAAAGCCATACATGGGTTCTGGAGGTCAGAGATGGCTTCCTGGAGGTATTATCTAAGCACTTCAAAAAGAGAGCAATATAGGCAAGTAGGGAGTAGCACTCAAAGAACCATTACGTTGTGTGCAAAGATATTTTGCAATGCAATTGTAATTTTCTTTTCTTATTCACTCCATTTGATTATTGTTCTTACTGGTTCAATGTTGCAATATTGTTTTATTGTAATCCTAATATGGATTTCATGATTCTGATTTTAATGTATCCTTAAGATGTGAAAAATTTTAATGTTCCTATATGGAAATTATATTTGCTTGATTTATGTCTTTTAAACATTATGCACTGCTGTTTTAATCAGAAGCATATTGTATTTGTTATCTATCGGTGCATAACAAATTATCACAAATTTAGCAGCTTAAAATAGCACATACTCATTACCCCACCGTTGCTGTGGGTTAGAAGACCAGACATGGCTTAGCTAGGTCTTCTGCCTCAGCTTCCCCACAAGGCTTCAATCCAGTTGCTGACTTGTGCTAATATGTTATCTGAAGATCTGGCTGTGAAAGAATCCTATTTCAAGCTCACTTAAGTTGTTGAAAGGATTCACTTCCTTGCAGGCCATGTGACTTGGGGGCTAAATTTTTTGCTGGCTGTCAGAGGTAGTCTTCAGTTCCTTGCCATGTGGGCTCTTCCATAGGGCAGTTGGCTTCACAAAAGCCAGTAAAGGAGATAGTCTATCAGAAAAAACAAAAGTCACAATAGTATGGAATACACAATTGTATGTAATACAGCAACACAGAAGGGAAAGGGACATCCCATCATTCTGTATTCTATTAGTTAGAAGAAAGTGACAGTTCCTGCCTATTCATGGGGAGAGGGTTACCCAGAAGTCTGAATGCCAAAAGGAAGATATCATAGGAGATCATTTCAGAGCCTGTCTACCATACAAATTTACAGGTTTTATATGCTTGGGATGCATAGGTTATGGCAGAAAAACAAGATTTTCAATTCATACAGGCCATTCCCAGTGATGGTCTTGACTAGAAAATGTGGTAAGGCTATTTAGATTGCTATACTAGTTACTAGTTGAATGCAGGCTGTGGTCTATACTTTAGATTCCCTGCTAACTACTAGGCAATGATGGTCAAATCTTCAACCCCATTTATGCTCATTTCCATTATCTGTAAGATCAGAAGATTGAGCTAGAAATCTTCTAATACTAATATTTTATTAATATACATCAGACACAGTAGTTTGAAGCTTTAAGTTTGGTAAAAGGCTTTTATATTTCTTTTAAATAGAAGTTCATTTCTTTTCTATTTTAGCATCTCTATATGTATGGAAATTTGGACAATGTTTGTTCTCCACGGTAAAGAATATGCCATTTTAAAATATGAGTGACCATACTGATGCTGTATTGATATTGATTTTTTCCCAAAGATTTTATAGCAGGCATGATACCGCTTTGCAACCTAATTGTATTGTCTGTAAGATGTAGCTCTGTAAGCATAGTCAGGAGTAGTGGACTTATTCTGAATTCATTCAGAGAGCAAAGCTTAGTACAAAGATAGGGTGATTAAAGTGTGGATTATTGGGGATTGGCTGAGTTGAAGAATTTCTATGTGTGTTTTTCTAATATCTCACCATTTAACTGTTCCCATTCATGTGAGCCTTGTGTATAGTGATTGCATTTATATGATAAACGTAGGGTTGTACCACAAGTATGCACTTTCTATGGCATTACAAATAATACTGACTCACCCTTCCTCCTGTGAATTTTTGTGACTTTTTCTACTGAAGAAAATCACTTGGGAAGGAGAAATGTTTAACTTTTCATGAACTTGACATGTGCAGGAGAAGAGAAAAATGAAAGCTGTAGAGAGATTAGGAAAGGTATAGGCCTGATGCTCTGTGTAGCAATAGAATCAAGACACTACACAGAGGTGGCTGGAAAAAAAGTTCCTTGGCCTGCCATATACCTAAGCTTGCCATATTGCTTCATTTCCCAAAAATTTCCTTTGAAAAAATGTTTTTTTTGTCTTTTTTTCCCCAAATATTTCAGCTCATTCTTTTGGGAAACTTTCAAGGTGGAATTGGCATTTGGGGTGTTACGACTATGCCCACATAATTGTTACTCAACTGTACAAGAATTGGTGAGAGATGCCAGGGAGGGTTGTAGTGTTTATTATATACAGCACACAACCCTTTACAAAAAGACCGTGTCAGACTACTCAGCAACTTCACAGATCCAAATGCAAACTATTTATTCTTCCAGGAGAAGGCAGTAAAAGGCACTGGTATGCAAAAATGCTGAGCAAGCAGGAAACAGTGGAGGGCTTTAGTAGGATAAAAGATCATCTGTCTTTCTGGTGAGAAATAAAAGAAGAATCCTGGCTATTGGTAAGCATTAAAGATCTCAGGATACTCCTCAAAGGACAAGACTGTTAATCTATATATTTTGGCAATATTCCAATTTGGGTAATTATTTTGTGCCTCCCTAAATCTCTCTTTCCTTTATATTTATGTTGTAGTGTCTCACTTACTGTCCTAAATGACTTACACTATCATTCACATAGAAGGGCATATTTCAAGAAAGCAAATGTAATTTTATTGTTAAAAATTAAGATAATATTCAAGTTCGTAACACTATTATTGTCACTATTATTTTAAATTTATATGTTGTTATCTCCTACAATATTTTCTTGTCATTGGGTATTATTTTCTTCTGTGCCTTTCTTTAAAGTTCCCTTAAAATCTTATAATACAAACTCTGAATCCTATTTTCGAGGTGAAGTAAATGTATTTTGCCTCCAGTTATATTGTATTTTTATTTTAATAGCATAAGTTAACGTACATCACACATAATAACAGCCATGTTTTTAAGTATATATCTGGAGTTGGCAGACATTTTTTAAAGTTCCCCCTAAAGGTTTGACCTTTTTAAAAAAATCAATCATCTACCCTTTCCCACCTCCCATTCATTTTTCAAATCAGCCTCAAAATAAGCCAAAAAATGTCCCATAAGATTTCTTAGCTTTGCCAGTCTGAATTTATAAGTTTAAGACAAGCCTAATGGAAGAAATATACAAAACTGGTGACTATTCCTGTTGTACAATCTGAAAGACAAAGAAAAGGCTCAGTCTCTTCAACCTGTCACTGGAAATTGTCTGCCTTATCTTACATTTTTTTTTTTCTTTGAGATGAAGTCTTGCTCTGTCGCCAGGCTGGAGTGCAGTGGCGTGATCTCGGTTCACTGCAACCTCCGCCTCCTGGGTTCAAGCGACTCTCCTGTCTCAGCCTCCCAAGTAGCTGGGACTAAAGGCGCGTGCCACCATGTCCAGCTAATTTTTGTATTTTTAGTAGAGACGGGGTTTCACCATTTTGGCCAGGATGGTCTCGATCTCCTGACGTCGTGATCTGCCCGCCTCAGCCTCCCAAAGTGCTGGGATTACAGGCGTGAGCCACCGTGCCTGGCCACCTTACATTCTTACTAGCTTTTAAAACACAAAACCCCAGATAAGTAAAATAAAGCTGTTAACAATTGGACATGCTATCGTGTTAAGTAAATTCCCTATCTTTCCTGAAAGCAATTTTAATAGGGTGGCCAGGAAAGGTATAATAATACAGATACTTGAAAAGAGGAAGAGACAAAGGGTGATTTTATTGTGGTAAAAAAAAGACTGCTCAGAAAAGTTCTCAGAATGATCACAGATCTACTTCATGCTCTTTCATCTGGGTCTGACTCAGTTTAAGTGTTTTTATGCTTCTCTTTATTTAAATGACCAGGCTTCCTCCTGCATGTCACCTATTGCAAATCCACTGAATATTTTTTATTATATTCTTAGCGATATTTTCACATAGAACTAGACACTATAAAAATAGCTTGAACTTCCTTAAGTTGAGGGAAAGCTACACAAGCCTTTTTTATTCTGCTAAATCCTGTCTCTAATATAATCCTAAAATAGCTCTGTTAAATTGCTGATAGATCCGTGGGAGTTTAATATGTGTATTCAAGGGAAAAATTAACCATGAACAGTGTACAGGGAACATTCTGATTGAAAGCTGCTAAATAAATGAGAGATATTTTTTCCTATTTTGTTCACACTAAAAAAAATTTTGTTGAAAACCCACCGTAACATATGTCTAAAGAGAGATGTTATTAAAATTTTAATAAATGTGATTCAGACCTCATAGGATAGAGACTGGGTCCTGTGTCTGATACTTTCATAAACTATTAATTTTACCAAACAAGAAAAATTAATATTAAAAATTCTATCTTTGTTTTGAGATTTTTGGATGGAAATCATATTCTAAAATCTTACTATGGTCTGGCAAAGTTCAGTTGAAAGAACATTTTCTTAATACCATCAGATGACTTTACATTCCTGATTCAGTTTATGACACTCACATTAGCCAGGATCCTAATATCCTGTGTAGGATGGAACATCTGAGTCAACAGGAAATGTCTCTACAGCTGACTTGATTCAATAGGGCTTTCTTGGTTAACTTGGCAGTAAGAATCAATAAGAAGTTCTCACAAAGTTGATCTCTCTAGAACATTCCAAAGGCTACTTAAACCAGCAAAACCTCAGTACTACGCTTCCTGGGACTTAGGTAGACTTTCTTTTCCTAACTAAAATGAGAAGGAAATATAAATATACGTGTAGGCATGGGTGTATTAAAGGGAAAGGGTGTATCTGATAGAAAATATATTCTATTCCAGACAACTTATAACTCAGTGTGCTAAACACCATCAATAAACAATAAAAAACCCTATTTTACCAGGTTAAGTTACTGATTCTATATTAAGATGGCATCATCAAATAAGGGAAATGTATTCACAGTGATGGAGTATATTGCTATTGGATTTAGGATCACTGTAGCATCAGTTCCACATTAAGCTAATGGCAAGTATCTCTTCAACTGAAAAGCCCCTGAAAGATTTATTATAGCAGCTAACTTCTAACATTCATAAAAAGAAACTAACAAAAAATTAAAACACACATACTTAGCATCCACACTAAATATGTCCAGAAGAAATAAACAGCAAAGATATTTCCATGGTTTTGAAAGAACATTTTCTTAATACCATCAGATGACTTTACATTCCTGATTCAGTTTATGACACTCACATTAGCCAGGATCCTAATATCCTGTGTAGGATATATTTTGATAGAATATGAGGTCTGAATCACATTTATTAAAATTTTAATAACATCTCTCTTTAGACATATGTTACGGTGGGTTTTCAACAAAATTTTTTTTAGTGTGAACAAAATAGGAAAAATATATTCTGATAGAATATATTTTCTATCAGATACACCCTTTCCCTTTAATACACCCATGCCTACACGTATATTTATATTTCCTTCTCATTTTAGTTAGGAAAAGAAAGTCTACCTAAGTCCCAGGAAGCGTAGTACTGAGGTTTTGCTGGTTTAAGTAGCCTTTGGAATGTTCTAGAGAGATCAACTCTGTGAGAACTTCTTATTGATTCTTACTGCCAAGTTAACCAAGAAAGCCCTATTGAATCAATTCAGCTGTAGAGACATTTCCTGCCACAACCGAGGTATTTTATCTTTTTTTTTTTATATATACTTTAAGTTTTAGGGTACATGTGCACAATGTGCAGGTTTGTTACATATGTATCCATGTGCCATGTTGTTTTGCTGCACCCATTAACTCGTCATTTAGCATTAGGTATACCTCCTAATGCTATCCCTCCCCCCTCCCCCCACCCCACAACAGTCCCTGGTGTGTGATGTTCCCCTTCCTGTGTCCATGTGTTCTCATTGTTCAATTCCCACCTATGAGTGAACACATGCGGTGTTTGGTTTTTTGTCCTTGCGATAGTTTGCTGAGAATGATGGTTTTCAGCTTCATCCATGTCCCTACAAAGGACATGAACTCATCATTTTTTATGGCTGCATAGTATTCCATGGTGTAAATGTGCCACATTTTCTTAATCCAGTCTATCGTTGTTGGACATTTGGTTTGGTTCCAAGTCTTTGTTATTGTGAATAGTGCCGCAATAAACATACGTGTGCATGTGTCTTTATAGCAGCATGATTTATAATCCTTTGGGTATATACCCAGTAATGAGATTGCTGGGTCAAATGGTATTTCTAGTTCTAGATCCCGGAGGAATCGCCAAACTGACTTCCACAATGGTTGAACTAGTTTACAGTCCCACCAACGGTGTAAAAGTGTTCCTATTTCTCCACATCCTCTCCAGCACCTGTTGTTTCCTGACTTTTTAATGATCACCATTCTAACTGGTGTGAGATGGTATCTCATTGTGGTTTTGATTTTCATTTCTCTGATGGCCAGTGATGATGAGCATTTTTTCATGTGTTTTTTGGCTGCATAAATGTCTTCTTTTGAGAAGTGTCTGTTCATATCCTTCGCCCACTTTTTGATGGGATTGTTTGTTTTTTTCTTGTAAATTTGTTTGAGTTCATTGTAGATTCTAGATATTAGCCCTTTGTCAGGTGAGGAGGTTGCAAAAATTTTCTCCCATTCTGTAGGTTGCCTGTTCACTCTGATGGTAGTTTCTTTTGCTGTGCAGAAGCTCTTTAGTTTGATTAGATCCCATTTGTCAATTTTGGCTTTTGTTGCCACTACTTTTGGTGTTTTAGACATGAAGTCCTTGCCTATGCCTATGTCCTGAATGGTATTGCCTAGGTTTTCTTCTAGGGTTTTTATGGTTTTAGGTCTAACATGTAAGTCTTTTATCCATCTTGAATTAATTTTTGTATAAGGTGTAAGGAAGGGATCCAGTTTCAGCTTTCTACATATGGCTAGCCAGTTTTCCAAGCACCATTTATTAAATAGGGAATCCTTTCCCCATTGCTTGTTTTTGTCAGGTTTGTCAAAGATCAGATAGTTGTAGATATGCGGCATTATTTCTGAGGGCTCTGTTCTGTTCCATTGGTCTATATCTCTGTTTTGGTACCACTACCATGCTGTTTTGGTTACTGTAGCCTTGTAGTATAGTTTGAAGTCAGGTAGCGTGATGCCTCCAGCTTTGTTCTTTTGGCTTACGATTGACTTGGCAATGCAAGCTCTTTTTTGGTTCCATATGAACTTTAAAGTAGTTTTTTCCAATTCTGTGAAGAAAGTCATTGGTAGCTTGATGGGAATGGCATTGAATCTGTAAATTACCTTGGGCAGTATGGCCATTTTCACAATATTGGTTTTTCCTATCCATGAGCATGGAATGTTTTTCCATTTGTTTGTGTCCTCTTTTATTTCCTTGAGCAGTGGTTTGTAGTTCTCCTTGAAGAGGTCCTTCACATCCCTTTAAGTTGGATTCCTAGGTATTTTATTCTCTTTGAAGCAATTGTGAATGGGATTTCACTCATGATTTGGCTCTCTGTCTGTTATTGGTGTATAAGAATGCTTGTGATTTTTGCACATTGATTTTGTATCCTGAGACTTTGTTGAAGTTGCTTATCAGCTTAAGGAGATTTTGGGCTGAGATGATGGGGATTTCTAGATATACAATCATGGTATCTTATCTTTAAATCTTTTATACCTGAACTCATTTGTGTCCAATTTCATTTACAAACATGATCTAGAACCTTTATATTTGTATTTGTAGCAGAGTTTGTTGTAAAGCCTCAAAGAAACCTGTCTAACTAGCACCACAGCACATCCTAATGCTTCTTTTAAAATTTAATTTAATTTATTTTATTATTTTGTTTTATTTTACTTTAAGTTCTGAGATATATGTGCTGAACGTGCAGCTTTGTTATGTAAGTATATATGTGCCATGGTGGTTTGCTGCACCTATCAACCCGTCATCTAGGTTTTAACCCCCACATGCATTAGGTATTTGTCCTAATGCTCTCCCTCCCCTTGCCCCACCACCCCTCAACAGGCGTTGTGTGATGTTCCCCTCCCTGTATCCGTGTGTTCTCATTGTTCAACTCTCATTTACGAGTGAGAACACGCAGTGTTTGGTGTTCTGTTCCTGTGTTACTCTGCTGAGGATGATGGTTTCCAGCTTCATCCACGTCCCTGCAATGGACGTGACCTCATTCTTTTTTATGGCTGCTTGACCCAGCAATCCCATTACTGGGTATATACCCAAAGGATTATAAATCATTTTACTATAAAGACACATGCACTTGTTTGTTTATTGCAGCATTATTTACAATAGCAAAGACTTGGAACCAACCCAAATGCCCATGAATGATAGACTGGGTAAAGAAAATGTGACACATATACATCATGGAATCCTAATGCTTCTTTTTCAGTTCAGTCCATCATTCTCACTTGTTTGCTGATTTGTATAATGCAAGGAGACGGAGTTACCTAAAGTGATGTGACACAACATCACACATCAATCAAAGATTGTTTGAAAAAGGATACAGTTCAGAGTTTTAAAAGTTTTACCTTTTGTAAGGAAAAGATTTTAAATCAGTCTTAGGAAAAAAAAATGAAGAGCCAATCCAAAACTGAAAGAAGAAAAAAATACAGTATTGATCCAAATGCTCCTTGCTGAGTCATAAGGAAATTGAAATTGCTCTAAGAAAGGTAACCAGCAGAGCTGATGAAAACCCTGAGGAAAATTTTCAAGATGAGATCACTGCATCATAATTGTTTCATGTAGGCGAGCTCTTCAAGGCTTCAAAGAGAAGGATGGTGGAAACTGAGATCGTTCCCCAGTGAAAGTGCATATAGATAGGTTTAAATTTACTTCTGAAATGTTTCGTGACTCTCAAAGGGATTCAGTTATTTAACTTAGGATGGATCTGGCAGGGAGGTAGGTAATTGGTGTTTTTCTGTGGGAAGAGAATCATCCTAACCTGGAAGGAATAGTAGCAAGTTACTCTGTTTTGTTTACATTCAGAGATGGGGAAAGGAATAGTACATAGACCCATCCCCACCAGCTCCTTTCATGCTGGCTACTAAGTAAATCTTATGTGGGGTTTTGACTAATCACCCTAATGTAACATGTGTTTTCTTAAAAATAATTTAGATTATTTCAACAAAATAATTTTGATAGTCAAAACATTTTTCATAAAGTGATCTTCAGAGGTCTAGAGATAAGTGTGCTTTAGTTTCTCACTTGAAACATGCAAAGTGGCAGTCATAATACATCTTTCATTTCTATATTAAATAGGGCCATCAGATGATAACAATCCTCTCTTATTTAAATGTGTAGTCATCACCTTTTATTTAGTCAATATCTATATTATAAGTAAGTATACTTCTCTCTGATTTATTCCTTTGAAGTAGGCAAGAATCTTAGAGATTCCTTTGATTCTAAAATATCATTATATCTTAGGAATTATAGGAAGGAGCTCAAATTATGTGAGTTCATATGTTCATTGAGAACTTATGTGAAAATCTAGAAAAACAAATGTCTCCAAATTAGGGATCAGCATTTGATGAAAGTCTAATAATTTTTCTGATAAAATGATGAGGCTAGACAAAACCTAGATAAGGAATGTAAATTGTTTCTTTGGATAGGACTTTCTCTAATTTTATAAACCTATTCAAAATAGCCATTGAGCTAGGTGGGCCATGTAAATCCAATGGTGTCATTGGTATCAATTCCATGTTGACTCTTTTTCACTACCCGAGAGCATCCAAACATGACTTCTGAAAAGGGAATCCTAGTATGTCATTAGTCACGAATAAATATTTTTTGACTAAATAAATCATATTATATGTGAAGTGAGTATCAGGAGGGACATGATCTCTGCCTGTGGAGCCCACAGGGAGCAAACAGAAAGAAAGGCAAACACACAATGATAAATTACTTCTTAAAACAAGGTGTATGCGAAGTGCTACATAAGTGTTTATTGTGCTATCAGACAATCAACCCAGACAGAAATGAGGGTGGGGAATGTTTTCAGGACCACAGTAATGGTTTTCTCCTTCAATAATGGAAAGAATATAGTTAAGTAAGAATCAAGATTTGGGAGGCTGAGGCAGAAGAATCGCTTGAGTCAGAAGTTTGAGACCAGCCTGGGCAACATAGTGGTACCCTGTCTCTATAAAAAAATTAAAAAAAAAAAAAAAAAAAGCTGAAGTGGTGGCATTCACCTGTAGTCCCAGCTACTCGAGAGGCTGAGATGGGAGAATCACTTGAGCCCAGGAGGTTGAAGCTGCAGTGAGCCTTGATTGCCCCACTGCACTCCAGCCTGGGCAACAGAAAAACAGAGAGAGACCTTGTCTCAAAAAAGAAAGAAAAAAAATTGAATGGGATTCTAAGAACCATCTGATGCTAAAATCACTTCACTTATTTTTTTTTTTTTTTTTTGAGATGGAGTTTCACTCTTGTTGCCCAGGCTGGAGTGCAATGGCACAATCTCGGCTCACTGCAACCTCTGCCACCTCCTGGGTTCAAGCAATTCTTCTGCCTCAGCCTCCCGAGTAGCTGGGATTACAGGCATGTGCCACCATGCCCAGCTAATTTTGTATTTTTAGTAGAGATGGGGTTTCTCCATTAGTCAGGCTTCTCTCGAACTCCTGACCTCAGGTGATCCACCCACCTCGGCCTCTCAAGTTGCTGGGATTACAGGCATGAGCCACCACGCCCAGCCCACTTCACTTCTTTAAAATTCCCAACAAATGGTTTTTAAATGTTTTCATAACCAATCTCAGAGGTGTGGAAATTTCTACCTCCTGGGTATTTCATTCCATCTTTGGATAGCTTGGTTTCATATTGGGAGGAAAGTGCTCTTTTCCATGTTCTGCCTTTTGATCTGAATCCCACCACTTTAAAAACAAACAGAGTTAGTTTAATTCTTGTTCCATATGGTCACATTAAAATACTGGAGAAAGGCTTTCATATTTTCCCCAAGACTTTTCTTCTCTTAGCAAATATCTCTAGTTTCTTTGATGGAATATTCCCAATTTATTTAGTAACACTGATCATTGTCCTCCAAGTGGGATGTATTTTGTTTGATTTTCCTCTGTTAAAATGTGGTGAACTATTTATAGTCTGAATCTTTTTAGGTCTCATAGATCTTTTTAAACCAGTGTGTGTAAGATTAACATTTATTCTTATTAAATGAGATGAAAGCTTTTTGAATCTCATGCAGCCACCACTGTATTTCAGGTCCATGAGTGTTAATGATATGAGATAATATAATTACTTTGCCCTCTATATCATGAGAAGAATTGTTAAAAATCAAACTGGTAATAAACATGTAAAAAACAATTACTTTCTCTTCCTCTCCATTTTCTATTAATATGGAGGTGTGTGTTTTTTGTGTATAAGTAGCATCTATTGAATATTATTATTTGAAAAACTCCACACTTAGCTTTAGACAAGGAAAGGGGAGAATAGAAGATAAATAAATATGAAACTCTTCTACTTGCAAATTATAGTGAAAATCATGTCACATTTAATGTCAGAGAGTTCAGGATTTGTATCTTATACCTACTGCACTAGCTGTGTGACATTGAGGACATTACTAACCTCTGAATTTAGATTTTCTGATGTGGAAACACACATATACACCAGCCTAAGCTTCTTTACTGAAATACTCATCCCATGCTCTAGTTTGGAATTATAAACACTAAAAGGCTGTATTACTATTGATGTGTCTGGGTCATTACATTATATTAAGAATCCAAAAAATTAAAAAAGTGAGGAGATACTTTTCTCAAATAAGCAAGTGAGTATTCTTTCAGCCTGTCGAATTTCAAAACAGTTATAAGTACCTTACTTATTAGGACATCCTCATGAGGACTGAATTGTTGTATGCACGTACCTGGCTCTTGGTAGCTAGATTTTTTTCTCTTCGTAAAATTTTACAATAGCCTGGGGGAAATGGACAAGTCCACAAATAATAGAAGAGTTTGAATGAAATCTGTGGGTAGGTGGGAGGAAAATGTCTTCAATGTCAGATGTGTTTAAGTTGCCAGCTAAATGCTTCCAATTTTGAATTCTGGTGTGGTGACATATGCTTTTAAATTCCATCCTGGCAAAAGTAGATAATTGGAGGGTAGAAACATAATCTGGAAATAAGATCTGCTTTGGGTTACAAGACAATATACGTATGATGCTACCCTTAACAAAGAGATTTTCTGCAAAAATAAGAATACATCGTCACTGAGGTATCTTCATTTATTAAAGTTACATTTCTCTCTTTTAGCTCCAATTCTTCAAAGTCAACAAATATATGTGAATAAGATACTCATTTTCAGCTCTTAGATTGTTCAAATGTGATTCAACAAAATTCAGTTTAACAGAGAAATTGCATTTACAGAGCATCCTCTGCTCTTATCAATGCCTTATTTTATGCATATCACTGTGTGTGTGTGTGAGATATTTTCCCTCCCTCTCCTCAAAGCGCAACCTTCCTTTTCTTTCGGTCAGGAAGGTCTTGCTGCTACTATCTATTGTTATTGTATCTAGTCCAGAGCAATGACCTTCAGGGTGATCTTTTCAAGACAATACTGTTTCTCAGCATTTGATTCTCACCTCAGAAGTGACAGCTGGCTTTAACACTCTTTCCATGCACCTTCTCTGAGTAAAGAACAAAGTTCACAGCAATCGTAGGTAAAATTAGCAAATAAAAAGTGATTGCTAGGTCTTGAAGATAGCATTTTCCGAGTGATGCTGTGAATTGCCATTTAATTCAAGCCTTCCTCACCCTAGAACAGGCTCTCACCTGAGAGGAACTATGCACCAAGAGTACCAACAACCACTACCAGCAGGCCATGAAAGCACAGAAATCAAATGATATCAAACACTGTGGAAATTAGAGATGATAGTTCTGTTCTCCTGAATTTAAATGTAGTTGAAATAATGGAACAAGTGTCATTAGTTATTGCAATGTGAAAATAAAACACTTGCTTTATTTAAAAAAAAAAAAAAGCCTAAATTAGCAAGGCCCAACAACCTGAAAATCTCCGCAAAGAATAGTCCAGGCAATGAATGCCTTATTTGGTACAACATTGATTTAACTGCTTTGGGCCCTACCAAGACCACAAAACCGCAGGGTGTATTGATGTATTTCCTGTTTCCATATATGCCTGTGTTACTTCAGATAAGTGTCATTCTATGTTTAAGAGTAAAGCAGACATTCCTTTATGTCATGGGAAATTCAATGCTTCTTTACTCAAATACTCATGCCATGCTCCAGTTTGGAGTTATAACCACTAAAAGGCTTTCTTCTTAGTGATGAGTCTGGATTATTGCATTATATTAAGATTCCTAAAAAGAAAAAGGTGAGACCATACTTTTATCAAATCAGCAAGTGAGTATTCTATCAGCTTGGCATATTTCAATGCCTATGTCAAGATTAAGGGCAGCAAAGACCAAGGCAAAATTTTCAGGAAAGGACAGAGATTATGGCTGTTGAAAAGACTGCATTTATACTTGAGCTCAGAAAGCAAAGTACTGCCCACAATAGACCTCTGCAAGAAATTTAAACTGTGAATTAACCGGATGACTTTGATGGAGAAGTGGAACAATTCGATTCCTCTTGGAGGTTAAGTGACATGTGGTTAGATATGGGAAGAAAAATCAAATCAATTGGTGATGTGCAGAAAGATTCTTAGTGACTCAATTTTAAAAAACTAAAAATAATGCAGTCTTTTAGCCTGATATTTCATGTGTTTTATAGTCTTCTGCATTCCTGGAATTTTAGGGTACAAGAATGAATATAAGGAATATAAATTAGATCAAAACATTGAATTATTAAGATTGGTAGGGTTGAAATAACTTCACTCTCTAAGTAATACAACTCATCTGAATTTAAACATAACTAAATCAAAACCTAAAGAGGCAAAATGTTTTATCAAAAAACACTTACCAGTAAATAATAAGTAAGATCTTCCTATTTTGATTCTAAAAAGGGAAAAAATAAAACAGAAAAACTGTCACCTCTAGAAAAACTGGATTAACCACTGTCTTAGTCAACTGCCTTGATTTGTTTTTCTTTTATATATTATTAGTATTTCAATACTATGAGTTATTAACACCAGGCCTTTCCTCTGATACTATGCTTTCTTTTTTTTAATTTTACAATATATTTTTACAAATCTTTTACTTGATGTGGATTCATTACCAGCTCAATATCTCTTTCCTTCTGTTCTCTAGTTCTCTTTAATCACAATATTCTAAATCTGGGGAAGTGTATTTATGTTTCCGGAGTTTGTAGAAAGAGATGTTGTATTGAAGTCACTATTTAAATCTCCCTTTTATCAATTTACAGTCTGGTTTCTCTTTTACAGAATTAAGAAGTGCAAACAGAACAGTCTTAAAATCCAAAAACTATAGTTAAGTTCCATTCTTATAGGGGTTTCCTAAGTGAGCCTATAGCAATACACACACACGCACACACACATGCACACACACACCAGAATTCTTTAAGTGAAGGACAAACCTTCATCTAACCTATGGCACAAGGGGTGGAATATCATAGTGTGCACAGCTAGCCAAGAAGGATATTTTCTAAGATAATCTGCACACAGTTTCATAGTAATATCTGGTTTTTGTATCCAACTATGTGGATCTGCTCCACATGTAAACACACTAATTTGTCATCATTTTTGACTCTCAGACATCATCAAATATCAGATTAATAACATGGACTGTTCTGACTGCTTTTTGTTGCCCAACTAAACTCTAAATATCTTCCAAGAGCTAGCCAAAGTAACATATCTTTGCAATCTTCTCCAAATCATGAGATCCATAGTAATGTAATAGTTTAGGCTATTTGAAGACTGAGAACAGTATATTGTTGTGATATCATTAGAATATATTGTATGTTTGGCATATACTATTCAACTCTTGTACATACTGCTATTTTCTGTGTGTGCTTTCTTAAGATGTTTTGTCAAAATTAATTCCCAGGCCTTTCTGTATTGGGTGGGAAAGACCCCCATGGATGGGAAGTGATATCCCATAATGAAAAGAAATGGTACTTTTGATGCAACATATTATGCATTCTAGGGGCTATAATTCTGTTACAGAGTTAGTTAAAACTAAACAACTTCATCTGGTAAATTTACAGATGAGAAACCATATATTTATTTATATTCAAAGGTAAACTGTACACAAGATTGGAATATTTATGTCCACTGAGACCGAAGAAGTTCAGGTCAAAACCAGAGGATACATTTTAGATTATCTGATTTTTCAAATACATAACAAAAGATTTCTATCTAGTAAACAGCTTATGGAGCTAGGAAACTTCAATTAAAATTTAGAATTATCATTGGTTTTCCAAGGTAGAATACATGGAGTATACGATTGTCCATATCATGCAAACTTTTATGTAACTTTTTATTATCTATATATTTTGCACTTAATCACATACTGTCATAGGTTAGGGAAATATTGTAGGTTAGGGATACAGGAATTAAAACAAAGTGACTTCTAAATTCAACTATGCCATTAACCAGCTCTTGGCTTTTTTCACATCATTTTAACTTCTCTGTGTATCATTTTTCCATTCAAAAGCAATACTATTAATATAAATAACAATTTTCATTTATTGAATATATAATACATCTGGGAATTATCCAATGTGTTTAACAGGTATAATATACTGTATTTCTCAAAACAAACTTAGGAGTAGGTGGTACCATTTTTTCTATTTTATAAATGGAGAACTGAGGAAAAAAACATATATAACTTACAGAAAGAAACAGTAAATGACAAAGCTGGGATTCACACTCAGTCTTTCCTACTCCAACACCCTTGCACTCAAACCAGTATCCTTCACCCCCTCCTAAGTTAAATATAATAGTTTTCAGTCCTTTCTGCTTTATGGTATTTTTATGAAGTGCAAATAAAATGATAATATGGAAAACTGATTTGGAAAATATAGCTATGTTTTAAATGTGAATTCAATATCAGTTACTCTTCTGCGTGTTGGGTTTGAAGAAGCCCCACAGTGTAGTCTTTCCCCTGAGAAAAGCTGCAAATGGCCCACTGCAGAAGAGCTGCAAACTGCCCATCCAGACACCTGGATGGAGATATTTTCTTGATGAATGTACCAGAGTCTTGAAGTTCCAAAGTTCTGAACTATTCAGTGTGCCATAGGGATTTGTGAATGTTGACTCAGATCTAAGTTAAATTAGAAAGAAACTCAGATCAAAATAATACAAGAAATATTTATGAAATTGCAACAATAAAATATTAAGGTGATAGAGATCCATATTCTCTGGCTAGTACAATCTTCCTATAATTCAGAATTGCCAGAGAATACCAGTTTGCAATTACAGAGCAGTTTCCATAGTAAAATGTCGATTTATTTATTTTTTTTAGCATCTTTGTCTTTTATTATTATTATTATTATTATACTTTAAGTTTTAGGGTACATGTGCACAATGTGCAGGTTTGTTACAATGTGCAGGTTGTTGGACATTTGGGTTGGTTCCAAGATTTTGCTATTGTGAATAGTGCCGCAATAAACATACGTGTGCATGTGTCTTTATAGCAGCATGATTTATAGTCCTTTGGGTATATACCCAGTAATGGGATGGCTGGGTCAAATGGTATTTCTAGTTCTAGATCCCTGAGGAATCGCCACACCGACTTCCACAATGGTTGAACTAGTTTACAGTCCCACCAACAGTGTAAAAGTGTTCCTATTTCTCCACATCCTCTCCAGCACCTGTTATTTCCTGACTTTTTAATGATTGCCATTCTAACTGGTGTGAGATGGTATCTCATTGTGGTTTTGATTTTCATTTCTCTGATGGCCAGTGATGATGAGCATTTCTTCATGTGTTTTTTGGCTGCATAAATGTCTTCTTTTGAGAAGTGTCTGTTCATGTCCTTTGCCCACTTTTTGATGGGGTTGTTTGTTTTTTTCTTGTAAATTTGTTTGAGTTCATTGTAGATTCTGGATATTAGCCTTTTGTCAGATGAGTAGGTTGCAAAAATTTCCTCCCATTCTGTAGGTTGCCTGTTCACTCTGATGGTAGTTTCTTTTGCTGTGCAGAAACTTTTTAGTTTAATTAGATCCCATTTGTCAATTTTGGCTTTTGTTGCCATTGTTTTTGGTGTTTTAGACATGAAGTCCTTGCCCATGCCTATGTCCTGAATGGTTTTGCCTAGGTTTTCTTCTAGGGTTTTTATGGTTTTAGGTCTAACATGTAAGTCTTTAATCCATCTTGAATTAATTAATTTTTATTAAAAATCATCAGTCTTTGTACATCCTTTTGGTAGTTTCATTAAATAGAATGAGGAAGACAAAGAAAGAGATTGGGATAAGTGAAGTCTATTTTGTTCAGCACTAATCTATTCCCAGAATGTTTTGTATTTTGTTTTTAATAGACATTTTATGAAGTGTTTGAGATGAATCTATTATTTATCAAATAAGGCAAAATGTAGACTGTATGCTTTCTTTTATAACAAAGTGAAAATTTATAAAATTTTTAATAACTCAGGTTCTGGATTTCATGTTGAAGGATTATCAGTAAGGCAGGGCATTCATAATTATCCATCTTTGTCCTAGATAGGAATCAGTAACTTTTCTTCAGTTATTTCAGCAATAATATTCACTGCTTTAACAACTGATGGCTTACACGGGCCCCATGATCTTGTGCCAGTTACCTTTCCTCATTTTTCTTGCTAACGTTGCTCCTGATGGCTCTGCAAGCAGGCTCCTGAGCAACAGCTTTTGCTCTTGCAGTCCCCTCTGCCTGGAATGCTCCACTCCCAGATATCCAATTATTGAAACATTTCTTCTCTTTCAAAATTTTGGTCAAATGTCACTGACTCAATGCGTCCTATCTGGACCTTCTTATTTATTACTACAATTTGCCTCTTCTGGCCACTAGATTCTTATTCTCTTCCTTACTCTGCTCTACCGTTTCTTTCTTTGTTTAACGACACTATCAACTTCTAAAATATTACATAATGTACTTATGTGTTATGTTGATTGTTGATGGACTTTCTCGCCCTTATAGAATTTTAGCTCTGTGAAAAAAAAAAAAAAAAAGGATTTTCTTTTTTATACTTCATTCAGTGATGTATCCCAAATGCCTTGGAGAGCTCCTGACATATAGTAGATGTTTAGTAACTATTTTTAAAAATAAGTAAATAGCGACATCTAAGTTAGATAGTCTAGAGCAAGCCCTGTAGCTCATTTATGTCATGAGAGACCCAAGCAGTGGTGTGCTGGATGTTCTGTGATTGGTAAATTCAACTATAGTTAGATTATTTACACATTAAAATTGGAAAATGCTACAAATCAGGATTTTTGTTTATTTGTTTGTTTTTTGCCCTCAGAGAGTAATTTATGTTCACACCTCAGAACTCAGGTTTTTTTAATTCCATTTGTTCCGCTATCCTCATAGTTTTGTATTTTGGTCATTGTGCATGTTACTTCTGATTGAAAGATGACTACCACCTCAGTGGGTATCATGACTCTATTTAATGTTTTATACGTTTATTGAGGGGAAAGTAAAAGCAGATTCTCAGCATACTATCTGTGTTATCAGACAGTCAAAATCTTTCCAGAAGTCTTTTAAAATAATAATACTAACCTCTCATTTGCCCATACTTATCATATGACTATATGTTATTTGCACAGAAGACTACAAAAATAAATTTCTAACAGTGGATGATGTTCTACCACTACTGCATTACAGTAATCATAGTTCATCTTCTGGTAACGTAATTGCATTTCTGAACAAAAATCAAGAATTAGTTGCCAGGAAAGAAGGGGAGTATAAAGTCTGTAAGATTGCCAATTCAGAGTGACTGCTACTGAAGGAAGAGACCATGATAAATGATTTCTTAAGTATTAAAAACCTTTTAAAGAACAGAAAAATGAGCATCTGAAATTTTGAGACGAGGCAGAGGCATATGAATTTTAAACAATATCCACAACTGGGAGGAAAGGGCGACAAACATTTTGGCATTGAGAGAACAAATTTCCTTAGACGTCACATACGGTAGATTAGGATGTAGGATCTACTGTAGTACGGGAAATGCATTTGTTCTTACAGAAAAATACAATTCTATATGTGTTGTTTCTTTGCCCTCTGGAAAATGACAATCTGGAATTTACCTTAACACCTTTTGTGATATATTGTATGCTAATATACACTGTGAAAGAGAGTTTCAAATACAACTTTCAAGATCTTTCTTCTTTGAGATTGGTACATTTTTTTTCTATCCACAGATTTGCCATTTAGCCTATTTTAAGTAGTACCATAGGGAGGTAACTTTTAAATACATATATGGGCATCATTTTCTTGACAAATCTTCCACAACTAAGCAGTGTTCTCATCCAAAGATAACTCTAATATCTAAAGGGCAAGGACAAGAGTTTGATTTGTTCTTAAAAAAGAAGTCAGCAAGAAAGCAATTGACTTCTATTTAGATGGTGGCAGGTGCTCTCAACGATTTAGATCTTGAAATAAGGGCAGACTTGTATTTAAAAAGAAAAAGGAAAAACAATCTAGAGGGACCAAGAGCCCATTTCAGTTCAATTCAGTTCTGTTGATTATATTTCTTGAACATCTCTTGAATCAATTTTTACCTCACTTTCTTCACCACAGCTATGATAGCGACAATAGCCCCTCCCCAATTTATTCTCCACACTGTACCCCGCGTTATCTATCTAACACCAAATGAGATTGCATCAAACCTCTGGTAACCAAAAAACAAAACTGAAAAATCATGTCTCCCAATATCAAGTCCAAACTTTTCAGCATAGCATAAAACTTTTGACAGGTACCAAGTTATAAAGTCAGTCTCATCTCTCTATATTCTACCTGCTCTAGTACACAGAATCACGCCCTTTTCCCAGAATAACCCATACTTGTGCCTGTTTGAATATACTGTTTTTTTCTAATATAACAAATCTTCCCTGTCTGAAAGAAAGGTCACTTTTCAATTAATTTCTAGCCTCTGCATTGATGTGTCCTCTAAACCTACCATCCTAATCACAAGCTCTTTTCCACACCTGTTCTTATAATAATATTTAATTCAAGTTTAGTCCTGAATTAGACTTTGTAATATTTAAGTGTATTTGTTTTGGGTGTTTATATATCTCACTTCACACTTTGAGTTCTGAAAGAGTTAAGAATGCCTTATCATATTTGCATATTTCAGGACCAGGAAAGTTGAAATTCTTTTTGTATGAACAGATTAATAAATAATTATTATGAATGTATTACATAGCCAGAAAAATCTTTTTATAAAAAGGAATGTATAGGCAAAGGCTAATTTAATAAATAATAACATAAGATAATAGCAAAATGCATCCAAGGGTGATACAGACAAAATTCACCAAACTATTCAGAAAAGTAAGTAGATGAAATCTGTTATAATTTTTACTCACAGTTACTGATGGGGATTGGGACTTTATTTGGATTTTCACATAAGCCTACATTTTGCATAGTCAGAAAAGAATTACAGAATGTCTAGGAGGAAAGTAAGACAATATCAAGAAGCAGAGATGGCTTCAAGGATGGTACGAAGCTGTGATTTTGGTGGGAGTGTAAGCTGAATGACACCTTCAGTTTATGCTTGCTGGTAATGAGAGGCATGATTCCATAGAATAGAAGTTGTGGAAGACTGCTAGGTCAAAGTTAGAAGTTTGGAGTTGGAATCCCACTCCTGCTTTCTTATTGTGCAATTTTCAATATGGTTGTTGTGATAATCACATTCAATAATGCAGGTGAAATTCCCCAGCACATTGAGTAGCAATAGTAAGAGCTCAAAAATCATTAGCTATATCTGAATAGGATTAGAAAAAAAGTGAGGCTTCCTCGAGTCTTTAATGCACATGCAATGTGATTCAACGTCATGTAAAAGTGAGCTATATTAAAACTCAAGAATCATAAAAGTAGTGCTTTTCCTTCTTCCCATTTGCTCATAATTGTTTCCTACGTGATTAGCAAATAGGGTCAAAATTTTAGCATAATTCAGGATCAAAAACCTGTGTTTAGTTTACCTCATCTCTGGAAGAGAGTGCCACTTTGGCAACAGATTCTTAGAGGTGCATAAACAGAATGTTAAACAAACCAAATATAAGTTAAAAATCTAAGCATGCAAGTTTCCTTAGAAGAAAAAATTTCTGGTCTTTAAGAAATATGAAGATCATCTACTCCCACTCTGTCAAATTATTGATAAGAAAATTGAGCCCTGGGGAGATCAAGCAATTATCTAAAGCAACAGTTAGTCTAGCAGATGGCTTCTAGAGGAACAGTCTCCATGATTTCTAAGCCTGTGCTTCCTTCTCATTGGGTCTAGGTGGGCATCTGTCAGCAACGGTAAGGTCAAGCCAGGGTCTTTATCTTTAGATCTTTTAGGTAACTCACTTGTGCTCAATACAAACCCAATTTTAAGGAATGAAGAGATGCCCAGACAAAAACCCAAAATTACATTTGCAGCAAAACCCCTGCTATTTCAGTACATTAGCTACAGATTCAATAAAGGTAAAGTGGTTGTTAAGCTTTTCAGCTTGAATGGCATCTTTTTTTATTGCACTTGGAAGAAAAATGTGGTGGCACCCACCCAAAATCATAAAACCAGAGCATCTAACAAAAGATGCTGTGAGCCTTGAGCTCCCACTCTGTAAATCACCTGAAATTTACAGCTGCACCTGCAAGCCCAAGCACGAGGCTGAACTCTTAGATAAATAGAATCGCTCACAGTGTTCCCTGAATGTGCACTGTTAGCAAAACTGGGCCCTTAGCCCAAGTGGGGCTTCAGACTTACCCAAACTGGCTGCTCCTACTTAGCCAAAATCAATCGGAGCTTTGGGGATTAAATATATGTAGACTTAGTGTCAATCTTTTAGATGTTCTAAAGGAGTCTACAATAAGACATGTGGAGAAACACATGAATATGCCACAAATCATAGGATATTTGATCCATTTCTAACTTTCTCTAGTTTTTCTGTTTTCCTTCTTATTTTTAAAAATTAACAAATCTTATTTTGAGAATCAGTCAAACATTAGCAGGATATTTATAGAGAAAATTCTGTATATTATATTGGATCAGGTGCTAGGAAGCACATGTGTGAACACACACATACATATCAGATGGCATGGTGACATGGTCCCTTCAGATGAACAGAGGTGGGGAAAGGACAGTGACACTTTCTAAGTTCCTACTGTGTGCAAAGTACCTAACAGATTGTGGAGACATATGCATAATAACTTCCATTTCTCAATCGCTCTTACATCCCTTGCTTAAACATATCATTTAATCTCTGCAGTAACAGGGGATAATGTACTAGTTATTTGCATCCCCAATTATCAACTGGCAAAATTGAGGATCAGAACTAATCATTTCTTTGTTCAACATCACTGAATTGTTGACGGAACCAAGATTTGAATCCAATTTTTACAGTTCTAATGCAGTGTTCCCACGCTGCCAGGTTCTGATATGTCTTCCACACAATTGCTTCCCTTTTTACTGGGCTTCCAGAATATCATCTCTTTATGGAGAATATTGAACTTCAGGTAGGTCTCGAAAGACCAAAAAAATGTTAATAATTGAGAAGGGGAAAAAGACATAGCATGAAAGTGCAGATGGGCAGAAAGCGTATGGACGGCAGAAAAAACAAACCAAAAATCTAGTTTGGAGAAACTAGTGGGTTTAACTTGAAGAATTCTGAGACACAAAATGGAAAAACTGAAGTTCATTTGAGAAAGGTCTAAAATGGTAGAGGGTTCAAAATTCAAAGACAAATAATTATCTATCAGTACCAAATGATGAGCCCCTTATATACATGAGGACATATTTCTCTTCACCATCAGTACCTATGCCCTAGAAATTAACTCCTTTCACTTCACTCCACCAATCAACTACCAATCACCTTCCTTTTCATGTGGAAAACAAGGAGTAATAGAATTATACATCAGTTCATTGTATGAAAGGAATGTATCATTAGCACTTACTTTTTTAAAAAAAATTGTCTTCAACTTCTAAGAGATTGCTTACTATTATATTAAATACTATGAGAAACCTTTAATTATAAAATACAGATTCAAATACAAAAAAAACTATAAACTTTTTGCAAGCATTTTTTTTAAAGGAATTTTGACTTGGTATGAAAATTATGAATTTTGGAATTTATTTGTTAGGAAGAATTTGACAGAGATGGTTGATAAGCAGAGTTTTTTTTATTAAGCAAACTAGATTGTTTTAAGTCGCCTTTTACAGAAGTACAATTAGCAGTACATTTATTTGATGAAGTCTTTTTCCCATCATTCTTCTTATAGTTATTTAATATCTAAAATTTATTTTTGACAATTTGTTCTGTGCGAGTATATTTTATATAATTTCCCCCCCCACAATACATCTGGGAAATATTCCAGCTCTGTATTTTCAGCCTTCCTTCATTTGCACAAAGATGTTACATGGCAGCAGATAAATTTCATTTTTCAAGAAGTGAGATTATGCTGTCCCAAGAAAAGGTGGAGGAGGATCACACTGACAATGCTGAATTTCTTGAGCACCAAAACAGAAAGCCTTAGAGAAGAGAAATTACCCTCTAGATGATTGCCTTTCCTTGGCTCAACCTACTTTTCTTTTCTCTTCTCTGCACTATCACCCCCCACATTACTCTCAAAGCACAGCAACTATCAGCTATTATTAATACTGTGTGCTCTCATTTAACCCAGAAAAAAAAATCTTATTTCCATGATACTTCAGGGGACACTTAATATAAGAAGAGTACCTGAAGGAAGGATAGGGGGAGAGAAAGAAAACGAGAGAGGAGAGAGAAATCTGGTATAATAGAGAATATAGAGATGGCCTGTGTGACCTGTCACCAGTGGATATTTGGTAATCAGGATTCCTCAAAGTGTTTGGTGTAGTGTATGCCCATCAATGAGAGTTCTTTCATGAAATAAGTTTCCAGAATCTTCCATAAACCCAAAATAATAAAAAGCATCTATTAACATGTAAATTCTTGTTCCAAATATTCTTCAGAAAATAAATTTTATACTTGGATTAAGCACAGGTTTCCCAAATATTTGTTAATCAGAGAAACGTTTTTTCTTTTTCTGTAACTTCTTAACATTCACACATTACAACAGTTTAGAAATCCTTGTTATAAATTATATACAGATAATATCCATTTGTTTCAAGTAGAATAAAATGATAATAGCAATAAATTCTAAAATAATAATGAACTGGAGATTTTGCTTAAAAATTATAACAAATGTTTGCATTTTTTTAATTAATTTTTGAATTGATTCAAAATAAAATTAAAAACCTGAACAGAAAATGAACCAAGTATGAATTTGAAAAATGTCAAAATATCCCCCAAAAGGCAGTTGCTTTAGAAAGTTTTGTGGATGAATGACTTAAAATTTGAGGGAAGTATATAATTTTGGAGTCTTTAATTAATGCAAAAAAATAAGAGGCGAAAGTTGAACTATTTGCAGATGGTAGATAAAGCTATTGTTTTCAAATATTATGCTTATCTTTATAACTCAAAGGAATCAATTGGGAAAATTATTAGAATGAATTACAGTGTTTAGTATGTTGGCAAATTCCAAGATTAAATGCATGAATAACTATTGCTCACATATAACATCAATACACAGTAATAAGGAGGCAAATACATTGGGGAAAGAAGTTGTTTTCTACCCCCTCACTCCGCAACGCTAACACACACAAAGAATCTAAGGGAAAAAAAACTTTGAGAAAAAAGGAAAGAACAAAGAATGAGCTCTCTGGATGGAAAAATGCCAACATGGAATTTCTTCTAAACTCCATTAAGATTCCACCCTGCATTGATTCTTGCTACCTCTTTATTATTGGCTAATAGATCTTCCATTTCTTACTAGAGTGCCCCATAGGGAACATTCAAAAATGTTTATTGAATGATAGGCAAATCTCACTTGTATATGCAAGGAAGAAGATTTAGCATGTCACTTTCTTATGTAAATTAATTTAAATGTTTATAAAATTTTATTAAACATTCAAATGTGATCTAATTTGAAACTTTACAAATGGTTAATACACATAATCAAAAATTTCTTATAAAGTAGTTAATAAAGGTAAATAAAATGAGCATCTGTGGAATGTTTACAAATAAGTAATGGAGTATCATTAAAAATGAAAATGTTCACTCAAAATCAAACAAATGACATTTCCTTTCTTCATGTACAAATAGAACTTCTTTTAATTATAAAAATAATTCAAAAGATAAGAAAAACCAAACTAAGTGTTTAAAGAAACCTAGACCGTCCTGCTGGCCATATGTCTTTGATTGAGACCGAAATTAATTTTCGTAAACTAATAGGAGAAAACCTATATAGAAAAGGGGTTGGAGGAAGAAGAGATGATGACAAATAGGAAAGTCATTGGCTCATGCAAAAAATTGTAAACTGAAAAGAGAATTATTTTGGAATTTTCAAAATTCTATTCAAAATCTTTTAAATACTATAATCATAATTATTGTTACAGAAACCATCTTTTCTATCGGAAATTATGTTACAAATACAACATTAAGTCTAGCAGAATTTTCAGGCTAACCTGTGTGTGTTAGGAGTGGGTTGCAAATATGTTGAGAGTGGGAACAAAAGAGTGATGAATGACCAAAAGATATAATTTCACAAAACTTACGAGCTTTCCCTGAAACAGTTGTAAAAATAATTACTTTTCTGTATTTTTTGAAGGACTCCACTTAAAATAGACTGCTCTTGTTGGTTCTTGATATCTAATCTATCTGGAGAGCACTGGTCTAATAAATACATACCTGTTGTCTTCCAAAATCTATCTCAAATATTATTCTCCTCATAAGATCTTCTCTGAACCTCTCAGCTGGAAGAATTTGTTTTTAGTTACTCTCAGCTCTATTACAAACTATTCATCTGTATTTATCATATGACCTTTTTACTTTCTAACATCATTTATAATTAATTATGCACACTTGATCTTTCTCTTACCAGATAATGGGCTATATCCATGAAAATTTCTAGGAAACCCACACTTGCCATTCCTAAATACAAAGATGTTCTTAGTATGTAGCTGGGAAAAGAAATGTGAGTTTATTAACATTTGTATGTAAAGCAGGCAAACCAACCAGATGTTCTAACTATTCAGATATGTTTTTAATTAAATGAGTAAAACAGGCAAACCAACCAGATATTCTAACTATCCATATATATTTTTGATTAAATGAGTGTTTCTCTTTATTTCTGTGATGAACTGATAACATTATTAGATAGCATTTCTGGTAGAAAAAAGATAGATGGCTAGATGACAGATGATACTTAGGTAGATATTGAAAGATTCTAACAGTTGTTAGAATGTACACATACATGTTAAATGATATCAATGGAATAAAATCTGAATTTTGATCTATTTTAATAATATGTTTGTGATTATTCAGAATACTAGCATTAGTTCTGAGCAAATTATCCTAAGTGAAGTTTCTTTATGGCACCTGGACCAGGGCAACTTGAAGAAAGTGAGGACACCTGGGGCACCTTCTAAGGAGGTTATTCTCAGGTGCAAGTGCAGGGCAGCCCTTGGGAGTGAGTCCAGCCTTAAATGTTGCACCGTAGGTGTCTCACTTACATCACTCTGGTCTCTGCAACTCCCCGTTTTGGAATTACAGTCATCCCTTGGTATTAGGGATCCCATAGGAATTGTAAGCCATTAGTTCCAGTATCCCCCACATAACACTCCAATCTGCACATACTTAAGTCCCGCACTTGGCCCAACTGAATGCGCATATATGAAAAGCAGGCCCTCCAATTACATGGGTTTTATATCCTGCAAATACTGTATTTTCCATCTGCATTGGGTTGAAAAAAAATCCGTGTATAAGTAGACCTATGCAGTTCAAATCTGTTTTGTTCAAAGATCCATCGTATTCCCTGTTTTATCAGCTTTGTTCCAGATTTTCAGAGCTTTCCCACCACCCCTAGCTTCTGAAACTTCCCCTCTCCTTAGGGCGCTGAACTAGAGTTGTGTTTAGGAGCCACCCTCTCCCTATTCCTTATCAAAGCCCTACTCATTTCTGCAGCATTCATATGAAGAACACTGTCACACTGGAGACACGTTTATAAATAGCCATTTTATTTTTGAGTTAAAAAAGACTAAAAAATATTTCATGTTAGCTCCCCTGGTGGCACTTGCATTTAATAGAAAAATGCCTTACTACAGAAGAATATATTTTTAGTGTTCTCCGTGCTCCCCTCTACCTGGGAGCTCACAGGACCAGGTCCCATCCCTCTCCAGCCTCCAGGTCAGGCCTGCCTCTCTCCCTGGGGAATTCTGCCCACAGAGCCACCACTCACGTTACTGCACCTTGTTTCCAGCCAATAATGAGCTCTCCTCTCACTTCAACCTCGGCCTCCTAGATTCAACTGATTCTTGTGCCTCAGCCTCCCAAGTAGCTGGGACTACAGGTGAGCCCCACCATGCCTGGCTAATTTTTGTATTTTTTAGTAGAGACAGGGTTTCACCATGTTGGCCAGGCTGGTCTCCAACTCCTGGGCTCAAGTGATCCTCCTCCCTTAGCCTCCCAAAGTGTTGGAATTACAGACAGATGTGAGCCACCGCACCCGGCCACATTTTTACTTTCTTATTTATTGTTACATTTTGCAGTTGTGTCATATGCATTGGTATTATTATTCTGATTGTCTTTCAGTTTGTTTACAGTCAGGTTCTACCTTTAGACTTTTTTTAAATCACAAAACGCCCATTCTCCAGCATTAAAGTAAACTGAAATAAGATAAAGGAAGCTTTAGGTTTTTGTGGCAGGGATTTGCTTTCATCACTAAAATGAATTCATATTTGCAATCCTGCCATGCTTGTACAGGCCCTATGAGTATGCTTTTCAGACTGTCGCGTTACCGCCTTTTGATTGGTAAATAATCCTTTTTTCATTTCGCAAAATGAAGAGAATATATTGTTTTTAAAAAAGACTAATCAATCTCTAAGCTGAAATCCAGCTACACAATATGTATGAGTTTGGTAATATTATACCAACACTCCTCATTAAAAACCTCTAAGCAACATCCATCCATCATTAAGTAAGATGTTTAATGATTTCAGAAGAGGGGATTAACAGACATAATTGTCAATAGAAAGTATGGTCACATGCTTTTAGAATGAGACTCAGTAATTTTAAATTACATTATTGGAAATGGTACATTATTTGCTTCTTGGCTTGTTTGATAAACTTCAGTAAAAAACTACATTATAGAGTAGTAAAAATAATAGTTTCATTTAACTTTTGCTGATACAGATAGGGAAATTGAAAAACAGAAAAGATGACTCAGTCTCTTAAGAACAGAAATGGTGGCTCTTTTCCAAGTATATTAATAAAGCAATTATTGGGGCCGGGCACGGTGGCTCACACCTGTAATCCCAGCACTTTAGGAGGCTGAGGTGGGTGGTTCACAAGGTCAGGAGATTGAGACCATCCTGGCCAACATGGTGAAACCTCATCTCTACCAAAAATACAAAAAAATTAGCCGGGCGTGGTGGCATGTGTCTGTAGTCCCAGCTACTCAGGAGGCTGAGGCAGGAGAATAGCTTGAACCCAAGAGGTGGAGGCTGCAGTGAGCTGAGATCATGCCACGGCACTCCAGCCTGGACAACAGAGTGAGAGTCTGTCTCGAGGCGGGTGGATCACAAGGTCAGGAGATCGAGACCATCCTGGCTAACATGGTGAAACCCCATTTCTATTAACAATACAAAAAATTAGCCGGGCTTGCTGGCGGGCGCCTGTAGTCCCAGCTGCTCGGGAGGCTGAGGCAGGAGAATGGTGTGAACCTGGGAGACAGAGCTTGCAGTAAGCCGAGATCACGCCACTGCACTCCAGTCTGGGCGACAGAGCGAGACTCCATCTCAAAAAAAAAAAAAAAAAGAAAAAGAAAAAAGAAAGAAATTATCATTAATCATTAATGTTTTAAAGCATGGGCTTTGGAGACAAAAAGGCCTAGTATTGATGTTGTTTTAACTTTTCATAATGAGAAATTTTGAAGATACGTATAAGTAGTATTGTAGAATAAACTTCCTTATTGCCTGGACTCAGCTACCATCAACCCTGGCCAGACCTGGCCCATCCTCAACCTTCCCCAACTCCCTTCCTCCAAATTATTTTGAACATATCCCAGAAATAGTATTATTTTGTCTGTTTATTGTCCATCATGTAATTCTAAAAATGGGAATTAATTTTATTAACATGGTCACACTATTACCAGATGTACAAAAATAATTTATTGTTATTATGAAATACTCAGCATTGAAATGTCCAATTGTTCATGAATGAGAACTGGGATTTAGGCCCTACTTTTCCATGGAAGCAACTGACCTTTTGCTCCTCTGTTAAATGAGCTTGAAAAGCCACCTGAAATACTTGTGAGAATTAAATTAGATATATATCATCTAACAGAGAGTCTAGGATTATAATTGAAGTTTTTTTTTTAAAAAAGGATATCTTTAGAAGTCAATTTTAAATATTTTTGGGATATACATTTAATATAAGCCTTCAAAGTTTTTAGGCTTAAGTACAAAAGAATAGACCCTGGACAAACTTTAAACCATACTCTGACCATCTTCCGATTCCTCCCTTGTTTCATCTCTCTTCTCTGGCCTGCGTAGATTGTTTCTCTACTTCTCCTCACTCAAATTTACCTAACCATGCACAAAAGAGGATGGCTATCAACTGTTTGTCACTTGGAAATGTAAGCAAGCAAAACTACATTCTAATGTTGAAGGTATTGATTTACAAAAAGAGCCGAAATGTGTAAACCTTACCATTTATTTCAAAGCATCACTTTGACCATTTCTTTCAAGAAACATAAATTTTTCTTTGCCTCTGAACCCATAGAAGGGACAGTTGACTCCAACTATATATTTACAAAAAGTAGATATTCTCTCCTAATATAGGTGGATCTCAGAAATATATAACCTAGTAACTTGCCACTCATAAGAAAATTGGAGGTTATAGACAATGGTTTGACAGGTGCAGCAAACCACTATGGCACATGTAACAAACCTGCACATTCTGCGCACGTATCCCAGAACTTAAAGTTAAAAACAGACAAACAAAAAAAAACCTTTTATAAAGTTAACAAAATTGGAGGTTAATTCTCTCCTCTACATACCCATGCAACAATTCTGTTTTTCACTTTGAGTGCAGTATTCAACAAATTATGTGAGTGAGTCAACACTTTATCTTAATATATAGGCTTTCTATTAGATGACTCTGCCTAACAGTAGGCTAATGTTCTGAGTATGTTTAAAGTAGGCTAGCCCAAGCTATGCTGCTCCATAGGTTAGGTGTGCTAAATGCATTTTCGACTTATGGTATTTTCAATATACAATGGAAATCAAAGAGCATCATATGTATGTTTATATATGTGTGTGTGACATACATATATATTAAAAAATGTATTATAAGCTATTGACTTACATGATTATAGAGGCTAATTTCCACCATCTGTCATCTGCCAGCTGAAGTCAGGAAAGCCAGCGGTGTAGTATGAAGGCCTGAGAGCCAGAGAGCCAGTGGATTCTAATCCAAGTCTGAAAAGCAGAGAACCAGAAGCATCGAGGCCTGGAGAAGATTGATAAACCACCAGCCCAAGCAATCGGGCAGAGTTAATTCAACCTTTTGTTCTCTTCAGGCCCTCAGCTGACTGGATGTTGCCCACCCATAATGGGAAGGGCCATCTGCTTCACTCAGTTCACCATATTCAAATGTCAGTCACTCCTGGAAACACCCACATAGACACACCCAGAAATCATGTTTAACCAGCTCTCTGGACATCCAGTAGCCCAGTCTAGTGATACATGAAATCAATCATCACAAGAAATGTCCAAATTTTGCCTTCTATGAGCAGCGCATGTGTGAGCCCATTGTCCCATAGCCTCACTAACATCTTCCTCTTTAATTTTTTCAGATTTGATATGTGAAAGTAATACCTCCTTTTAAAAAGTCTTTAGTTCTTCAGTTTCTAGTACAGTTGAATATTTGATCATTTATTGGTTATTTATTTTGCCTTCTTTCATTTTATATACTTTTTTACATTTTTCTAATGGAGTTTTTGTCTATTTTATCTTGAATTCTTTTATATATATACACGGTAAAGCTTCTTTTTTTTTTCCTCCAGGTTACCAAATTGATTCTGAACCTCCTATATCTTTAACTGGAATTGTGGGTCTTGAATACTAATAACCAGTGAAATTATATTGCATTTAAATTTAAGGATTTAGAAGTATTTTATAGTAATCAATTTCCTTCCCATCCCAGTTTAACAAAGGACTTTTAAAGACAGTAAATTGAAAGTGACATTTTCCTGGATGTATGGTCAGAGAAATGATACTCTTTTTTAATTTTATTATTATTATACGTTAAGTTTTAGTGTACATGTGCACAACCTGCAGGCTTGTTACATATGTTTACATGTGCCATGTTGGTGTGCTGCACCCATTAACTCATCATTTAACATTACGTATATCTCCTAATGCTATCCCTCCCCCTCCCCCCACCCCACAACAGGACCCAGAGTGTGATGTTCCCCTTCCTGTGTCCATGTGTTCTCATCGTTCAATTCCCACCTATGAGTGAGAACATGCGGTGTTTGGCTTTTTGTCCTTGCGATTGTTTGCTGAGAATGATGGTTTCCAGCTTCATCCACGTCCCTACAAAGGACATGAACTCATCATTTTTTATGGCTGCGTAGTATTCCATGGTGTATATGTGCCACATTTTCTTAATCCAGTCTATCATTGTTGGACATTTGGGTTGGTTCCAAGTCTTTGCTGTTGTGAATAGTGCCGCAATAAACATACGTGTGCATGTGTCTTTATAGCAGCATGATTTGTAATCCTTTGGGTATATACCCAGTAATGAGATTGCTGGGTCAAATGGTATTTCTAGTTCTAGATCCCTGAGGAATCGCCACACTGACTTCCACAATGGTTGAACTAGTTTAGAGTCCCACCAACAGTGTAAAAGTGTTCCTATTTCTCCACATCCTCTCCAGCACCTGTTGTTTCCTGTAAATTTATAAACAAGAATTCAGATATTAATGCTAATTCTATTCTCTCTCTCTCTCTCTCTCTTTTGTTTTCTTACCTATGTTCATACAAAGTGGAGAAATGATTGCATATGTAGTCGGGGCAGCTGTGAAACTCAAGCAGTTGGTTTTTCCTTTTTTTTTTTTTTAAGTCATTTTGACTTTGTTTGTTCCTTTAATGATTCCATCTTTTGCATGTGAAGATTAAACTTTTACATTTACTGCACGTAAAGATTAACCTTTTCTATTTACTGGCATTTTGCTCCATGACATTGTCAGATGATTGCTGACTTTCCATCAAGGATACTTAAACACCTGTTGGGTGCCAAGGAGCATGTTCTCAGAAATATAGGAGAAGGGAAAGAACAGCTCTGTTATTGCACTTGAAAGGCTGGGTTAGTAGAAGACAGCTCATGGGAGGATGCTTTTACCCAAACAATTGTGGAGATATATTTGAAACTTCCTTCAGAACCTGTTTGCATTTTCATTGTATTTTATTTAAACTATAGTTTTGCAAAAATAAATAAATAAATAAATCCAAGTTGATCATTATGCATTTCACTAAAATGAATTTAAAATTAAGCCCCTCCCCCTGTCTCCACATTATGCTTCTTCACAAGAAAATTCATTTTTCAAAGGGAAAACAATGATATTCAAAAGCATGCTGTGATTGGGGTCCACAAAACGAAGCTAAAGGAGGCTTTTCTTGGAGTAGAACAGTATTTAGGCAGCAGGTGGGTCTGCCTTATTAATCATTGTGTCCTCAGGGCCAGATTGAGTGTGTGACACGTAGAAGACACCCAATAATTCTCACTAAGTGAACAAAAGAAGAATTCCAGAATCATTTGATATAACAAGAATTTCCCAATAAGACACTGGCTTTTATATTCTTCCTCACACCCAAGGAACAAATACTTTCTTTTTATGCATTTTTACAAGATTTACCATTAAAAAAATAAAATTGTATTTAGATGTTACCTAAATTCTTTAAAAATATAATCATAAACAAACTATTATTTGATAAGGAAATCTATTTATTATGATATATAAAACTACATGCTTTCAAATAAGATGATTTATTTCACTATGTGGGAAAAGTTATATTTGAATAATTATATTTTCATGACACTTTTTCTGAATAACCATCTCCAGCATACAAGAATGATAGATTAGAAATGACAGGATCAAAATGAGCTAGCAGGTTGGCTTGATATGCAACTGAGGCTTAATAGATTTGAAAATATTATTAAATATTTAACTATAAAGAAAATATATTGCTTGTAAATTTTCAAATTACTACATAGCAAAAGTAATGCATTGATTTCTTGTTACTTTAAGATCACCATTAGAGAACTTAAGGGCAGTAAAATGTTTTCAGTTATAAAACAATTGATCATTTTCTCCTTTCTACTGTGAGTCTTGCCCCTCTGACACCTGAGTAGAATTGTGAATGCAATCTTGTGTTGGTGCTTTCAGAGCTTCCCTTTCAGAAATTGTCATTTGAGGATAAAATGCCTGTATCTCTCTACCTCATTGACTCCCCATCTGTTGTCAACAATCACTGGAGAGCACTTCTTATTTTTCTCACGTTGTCCCTTAATTTCTTTGTCTCTTTTTAACAGTTTCATAATTAACACTACATTGTGGTAAATATCCTTGGGAGAAATGCTACGAAAATATTTCAGTGCAGAATAGTTACATTACAGAGGTCTTGAGGTAATCTGGCTCCTATAATGGTACCCACATTCCCTTTCTTTTCATTGAGAAATAAACACATGTATTTCATTGCCAGTATTGTTAGTAAATACAAAATTATTATGTAAACTGAAACAAATTGGAAGGATAGGTTTATTTTGTGAATAAAAACAGTGTCCTTAAATAGCGAATTATGTAATGTATAATAAATGTCTGAAATTTTCCAAGATCAAATTCAGAATTTTATCTAGCTCTTTGAGTCCATCCATGAGCTGTTATCAACATGTCCCATGTTCATTGTCAAAATCAAGAGCATCATTTCATCCAAATAACACCAATTTCTTAAAAATGCATTTTTACATGTTTCTGGATGTTACTCCAGGAGAGATTCAGAAAAGAAACTGGCTGTACCATTTCAGAACACAGTAAGTGTTAATAGCAACTTCAAGTAGAGAATGGCATTTTGGCTTCTTTAGGTATTAAATAGAGGTGGGATGGGGGAATAGAAAATAAATTCCAAATGTAAATTACAAAGACATTTGAGATAACAAAATCAGAATATGTTTCCGCAAGTTGAAATTCTTTTACACTATCATTAACAATAGTATGCTAGAGCCTGCATTATTTACATTATTTATCCCTACTCAACAATTTCTAGTTCTTGATTTAGGGCTACACATTAAACTTCTTGCAAGAAGCCTTCTTATATTAACTAATTATAGTTTTAAAAGTAGGAAAAAAACTATCAAAAATATTTCACAGAGTAAATTAGTTGAAAACGTGCTTCAGTATAAGTCAGCCAAAATTATTTCTTATGGTGATGTAAATTGAATGATAAATGTGATTAGCCACCTCTTTTAATTTCTTGACTTTAATGAGACTTTTGAGACCTGTTTATATAAATAGTACTAATAGCTTGAACATACCCCAATTTTTTCTTCTTCTTCCATTCTTATAATTACCTAACTTCTGAAGAATCCAAAGGTAACAGAATGATTCCAACTTAATATTTGAGTAACTTACAACATGAGGATTTCAGGATATCATAAATTATTTTGATTAACTGTAGTAACTAAATTTTTGTGAAAATATTCTTGTAACATAAGGGAAAAGACAAACCAATTTCTCTTAGACCAGCCTAAAAAACTCACAGCCAAACATATGCCCTAGCCCCAAGTTACATTCTTCTCTTTGCCTTTTTAGGCTTTAAGAAATATATTCTGTTCTGTATTGGCTATATTTTCGGTTCTGAAAATGTGAACAGAAATCCCAGCTGTGCTACTTACTAGCTGTGTGCATTTGGAAAAACTAATTAACACCTCTGAACCTTTATTCCCTCATAGATCTTATTATTGGAAAATGTTATTAGAATTAAGTGATGTTTACATAAAGCATGTAGCACAGTCTTTGTTGTATAACTGTTCATTCACTGTTAATTATCATCAGTATTATTATTATTATTGCCTTTACAACTAAAAATGGAGGGGGCGGGGTGGGGAAGGACAAGAGAAGAGAGATATATGAAAGAAAACGAAGGTGAGAAATAACACAGGAAAGTGTGAAAAAATGACCGGGGTGGGAATTTGCAAATGTTGGCATAGCCACGATCAAAATAAAACAAGAAAGAAGGAAGATAATATGTATTCAGCAAATACAATATGACAATAAATAACTTGTCTCAAGCTTAAAAAACTTGATTAGGTCTTGCCTTTCTGTTTATGATGAAATCGAGGCTCAGAAAAAAATATTCTACTGACAACAAGGAATTAATATTCAGGTATTTTCCTTCACTTAATTGTTTTTTACCACATACTATAATATCTCGAGACTGGAAAATTATCTTCAAATACACCTTAGAAAACGTGGGCAAGGGAGAGAGTCATTGGTATTCTGATTATTTTGACTTCTCTCAACTTCTTCCCAACATTGTGACATATAGTCTCCTACTTAGTACCAAGGGAAAAAAGAAATATCCCCTGGGATTTCAGAGGTTCTACTATCATTTAGAAATTCAAGAACATTGCTAAACTACAATATTAAATCAAAATAGTCCTGTGGATTTCACATGATTATTCACTCCAAAATATTTTGAACAATTTTCTCACTCATATTCATAATCTATTTTCTGATAGGTCTTAGTGAAACTTATTTTTCTTGTATGTAAGGTTATACATAGTTTTAAATAGGATGCTGGTCCACTGAGGTAACCTTCCTCAAGTGACCTTACTGCGACAAGTGGATGTATAAAGAAATATATACCTAAATAAATGTGCAAATTGTCAAGTTACCGGACACATTTGCTATTGCTTTTCTCATTGAGCTCTCTTTCGAGAAAACACTCCCATAATTTGCGACCAATTCTGACAGAGGTTTTACTTATGATCGGAGCATTTATTTTGCTTCAAATGATCAAAGCTGAATATATTATTACAACTCAAAAATAACATAAATGACATTTCTTTGTCAGAAAGTTATCTTCCTTTCTCTATATGCAAGAATAAATTAGAAATCTTCACAAATAAGTCACACGTATTACTCTTACTATTTACCACTGATTTTAGAATTTAAGATAAAGTTGCATTTGTTTTTCTTTTTTAAACAGAAACATGATGTTTCTCACTTATAAATCTATGCATATGTTAGGAGACAGACACATTAGTTTTCGTTTAGCGTTTTTTTTTTCTCTCAGGGCTATATATTTTTTCAACTTTATTGGGTATAATTAAGGGATACATACTTAACCTGTACAATTTAATAAGGTTTATTCATTATACTTTAAGGAATTTAGGTGACTTGCCCAATACACATCAAGTTCTGAATTTGAGGATGTATTATCATGCACAAAGGATAAATTAGAAACAAAAGAATGATTCTTTCAAATGTTCGGATGCTATTGGTTTTATATCTTCCTTATGATATTACCATGGGGATGATCTGTCTTGATGGAACATATCTTGGAAACAAGAGTCAGGCTGCAAGGATTTTGATACGTCTTCTTATTATTAACTTTTGTAGAGCTAAAGGGAAGATCAGACTTTTCTGGTCTTCTGAAAAACTCTTCTTGGTCATGGTCTACAAAATTTCACTTTGCATTTATTCAAGTACTGTTGCATAACATAATATGCACTGGTATTTCTTCTATTTTCTTCGAGTGAATTTTATGTAGGAATAATCTTTCCAAAGAGATCTATACATTTTGTATATGTATCATTTCTTCAAAAAAAAAAGTATAAGCTAACAAATTAGATACTTTTATATTCTTACAAATCTTAGTTCAGAGATAAAGAGTAATCATCTTCAAATAAGAGTTTGAGCCAAGGATCTGAGAAAGCATTTGTATCCCAAATGGCATATTATCCAAATGACATTGAAAACACGATTATAATTAGAAAATATAAATACGTTGTCAAACGAAGCAAGCAGAAATGGGATGGAGACACTTTTAGTTGTACTTAGATCTTAAACATACTTAATTACAAATATAAAGGAGCTGTTCTCATTGAAGAATAATTTAGAGTAACAGATATTTAGAGTAACAGATAATTAAATCTCCTCTTTAGAGTAACAGATATTTTGAAATCTCCTCTAAGTACAAAAATAAGGGCTTGCTCTGGCCGGGCGCAGTGGCTCACACCTATAATCCCAGTACTTTGGGAGGACGAGGAAGGCAGATCACCTAAGGTCAGGAGTTCCAGACCAGCCTGGCCAATATAGTGAAACCCTGTCTCTACTAAAAATACAAAAAAAAAAAAAAAAAATTAGCTTGGCGTGGTGGTGGGCACCCGTAATCCCAGCTACTAGGGAGACTGAGGCAGGAGAATTACTTGAACCCGAGAGGGAGAGGTTGCAGTGAGCCAAGATGGCGCCACTGCACTCCAGCCAAGGCCACAGTGCAAGATTCTATCTCAAAATAAATAAATAAATAAGTGAAAAATAAGGGCTTGCCCCACTAAGTCCTGGTTATCTATTCAATAGGACAATATGCATCCTTTTAAAAAATTGCTTATACGAAGGATATTTAATGGCATTGGGGAAAAGGGAGAAGATAGAAAATACATAAATTGTCTTCATTATTTGTAATTAAATAGCACAGTATATAAGGTACATGCATATTAAAATATTATTTTGCTGTTTTCTCTAAGAAAAAATATTTTAAGTTTTATTAATTTAAAATTTTCTCTATTTTCACGTTTTACATTGAGCATGTAAAATATTTTACAATTATGAGATTTCTTTAGGAAGTCATAATGAAGTAAAATAACTTCAAAGAATAACAATTTAGAATTTTACAAATATGTATTTATTAATGTCATATCTTACAATATTTATTAAATTATTTACTGGTAATATATCGTATTATGAATATAAATTTATAAGTGGATATTCCGATACATAGTTAAACCGGGAAAATGAACCATCAATTTTCTACTGGTTTTTAAAACCCAGCCATTATGCATTTGAAAACTGTTGTATGTCAGGACGGCTTATGTATTTTTAATTTCTTTATATCTAGTTTCTCTAGAGCTGAGATAAAATATGTTTAGTGTAGATAAATTTATGGATTCAGCTACTCTGACCCTCTCAGAACATCCATACAAAGTTGGAGGACAAACGGCATATTTACAATCACAGAGTTCACAGCATGGATATGGATGGATAAGTCACGGAGGATTCTTTTAAAGGAAAATAGGAGCTTTAAAATAAAACTCTTCACCCTTTATGATCACTCCCTTGCAGAGTTCATTTACTTTCATGGTTTCAACCATTATTTTATGTCAAACAACTCCCAAATCTGTATTTCCAACCATAATCGCTCACCCAAGTTCCAGATTTGTATTTCACACACAGTTCCATGTAAATAGCTGATAGTCACTGCAAGCTTTAAACAACTCACCATCACTTTTCCCGCCAAAGTAGCATGTTCTACTTTCTAACTTTCCAACTTTGCTAATAGTGCAAAAGTGTGTCTAGTGTGCCATACTCTCCTTCTCAACATGGACAATTTGGTAGCATAATTCCTCTGGGTCCTGTAGTTCCTGGGTTACGTGAGTCAGCATGTTCCATTCATTGACTCTTTTCCTAGTCCCCCGAAGCTTTCCTCTGCAAATCTTGCACCCTAATCTAGTTGTCATCATTCATATCTATAAACTTGTAGTTGTCTTTGTTTTAGAAGTTTTTAGGTACATTAGAAATGTCATCGCTGGCTTTTAATTAGTGTTACTGCCTTGACCCACAAGCCATAGTTAACATGACAAGATATGGAAATTAGAATGTTATTTAGATTCAATCTCTAGGTATGGAGATAAGCTCATTTTAACAATCTTTGCTTTAATAAATTGGATATGTGTTGAGAAAATGCAAACTCTAATAGGAAAGATAAAAATACCCATTCATCCTCAATAAATATTTACCCAGGACCTAAAGAATATTAGTCATCTCTATCCTATTAAGCAGTGTAGACAAAAAAAAAAAAAAAAAAGCCCTTTGAGGATGCACTGAAACTGTGTGTTAGAAAATAGACTTCAGGAAATCACAGCATGTGCAATCCACTTGGTGGTCAGAGAAGTAATTATGTTTATGTGTCTGTGTGTATGTGATCTTTTTTTTTTGTTTTTGTTTTTGAGACAGAGTCTCGCTCTGTCGCCCAGGCTGGAGTGCAGTGGCGCGATCTCGGCTCACTGCAAGCTCCGCCTCCCAGGTTCACGCCATTCTCCTGCCTCAGCCTCCTGAGTAGCTGGGACTACAGGCGCCCGCCACTGCGCCCGGCTAATTTTTTTGTATTTTTAGTAGAGACGGGGTTTCACCGTGGTCTCGATCTCCTGACCTCGTGATCCTCCCGCCTCGGCCTCCCAAAGTGCTGGGATTACAGGCTTGAGCCACCGCGCCCGGCCATATGTGATCTTTTAATCAATCTGAATACATGTGAAAGGCACCTGCTTTATATTCATCATATTCTAGGCTCACTAAGGATACAAAGAAGTCTATGACAAACTTCCAAATTGCTTAGAATCAAATTGATGATAGGAAACTCAGACATGCTAAACAAGGCAAATAAGATAAAATAAAATACAGACATCTCTAAGTATCAAAACTAATTTGTCCCTGCCAGTGTATTATAGAGTGAATGTTCAGAAAGTAGGAGCCTACATTAAATTATTTTACATGGAAAAAACTCATGGGTTTCCAGTGTATCCAGCATCTTCATACAAATTGGTAAAATATTTTTAACAATCACTATAACAATGTATTGATGATTTCTGGAGAAGATATTGCTTTTAGGACTCCAATTATCACATTATTTAACATTTAGTAACTCCAAAAGGGTATGTGGGAATGCAGAACACAAAAATACTACATTGTGTCAAATATAGATTATATTTCCTTTCTGCACAAAAAATATAAACTAACATATAATTTTTTTTTAAAAAAAAGCTAAATTCTCATTAAGGTTGGGAAAGAGGTTAGTCACAACAGTGGTATCCCATAAGAGGGGTTGATCTGAGATATTAGCATTCTAATATTCTTTCTCCCTGATACCAACATTTTCATTGGTGTGTGAACATATTCATTACACCATGGTTTCAATTTAGTTTATGGATTTGGAGTAAACCATTTCAAGTCATTACAGCAAATGTTGAAATATTGAATTGAATAATCATATATCTAGGGATACGTCTTTTTATAGGCTGATGGTTGGGTGTTTGGAATTATATGCACTATAGAATTAAACGGAGAATCAACCCAAAGCTAGAGTAATCAGGAAACATTAGGGAGAAACGATTTAAGTGAGTATCAAAATTAGATAAAGAACCAAAGCAATACCAGGTGGTGTAGAACAGAGAGTCAACAATATGATGTCCATTGAGACAGGTTATTTTCAAAAAATAAATGGGAGCATGTGCACACGCACACACACCAGTGAAGCTACAGAGGCAGAAATATCAAATTTACAAATAGTATCCTGTACTTGCAAAGTCTATATGTATTTATTATATTCACTATACATGTTTGTGTCTTTGTTCATTTCATACACACACATGCACACATACATTCACATATACAGATACACACAGAATTCATTATATTGTTAGCCATGACTTAGTATTTCAAAATTACAAATAAAATTTAAAAAAGGCAATCTCTACTAGCAGCATCACCTTAAAACAAGACAGGAGGTAAATCATCATTAACTTTGTAAGAGCAAATACAAATATTCTTAACAGTAAGTAATTGATTAGTAATTCAAATCCAATTATGCTAAGTTGTAACCACAGAAAACCTTTATAATTTTGAAAGATGACCATAATTTGAAGTATGGCATTGTGTATATTTTCATATTTTCTTTATCATGTCAGAGATGAATAATAACAGCTATTTTTGGATCTGAAAGACAAGCTGGAATTAACATTGTGGGCATTTTACCAATGTCTCACCTGCCCTACTTTAAATATAAATTGTTTAATATAGAAATTTTTACCTTTTTGAAATAAGCACAATCTCCCCATTTCTTGTTTTTCCAATGTTAATTTATAATTATTGTTTTAAAGACATTTTGATGATAATTAATGATAATTTAAAATTTTGAGACAAAGATTTTAATTTTAATATAAACATAAAATCCTAAAACAAAATTTCAGAATCTAAAAGATGCAAATATTCTACTTCCATTCCATTGTTATGCTCCCTGGGTCACTAGTACAGAAACACACACACACACACCCACACACACACAAGCACACACTGCCACACGTAGACACCTTATTTTACACAGCAAAAATGTAGGCAAGGATAAAATGTCTTTCTAGTTTCATTCTTCTACTACTTTACAGGGATTAAAAAATAAAATATCAGAAGGTAAAAAAGGTTTAAAAGTGTTTCATTGGTGCTAATAACCAGAATAAAAAAGTGTAGATATTTAAAGAAAAGGTATATAGCTATTAAGGATAAAAGTAGGGTACAAATAGCTGGCTTAAAGATAAGATTTTATAGTTTTATAGAACTGTGAATACTTTGATGATGGTAAGGAAAATGTGACATCTTACACTATAGATATGGAAGAATCTGGAGTTGCTAAGATTCTCCTGTGAAAAAATAGTAGCCCTGGTAATCAGATTACTGTTACTTCTGACACCTAAAATGATGAGTTGTTTTTTTTTCTGTCGGGGAAGGTTCGTATTATAAATCAGTCATGTTAAAGATGCTCAGAGTTCTGTAATACACTCTGTTGGTAGTCTAAGGTTAATTGGATGGACAATTAGTCTTTGATCATGTGTCAAAGATGTGGTGGAATCCTGCCAAAGAAAAAGGTGGATTAAACTAAATGTCCATGCATGTTTCTTCACTCTCCATAATTCTATTATTTTGAGAATAAATTTCGTCAAAAGGTCTAAGTGACAGTTATGAATTCCACAACCCTGATGAATTAAAATGCAAGGCAGAGGTCTCATACTTTAGGGGAGAGAAGAGCAAGAAGCTGCTAAAACACCAGAATACATTGCTTGTACATTCTGAAGGCACATAAATAATATCAATAACCCAAAGAAATTTGAAGAGGGAAGCATATTAATTTAAATATAAGCCTTGTCCTCCACATACATTTATTTAACAAAAATGCACTGAGTAATTTATGCACAGCAATGTATTAAGCAGTAAAAATAAATCCATTTTACATGTTATTACAGAGGGTGAGAGGAAGCCCTAACCAATCCAAGAGCAATTACATGACGTATATAATTAGAGATTAGATGTGGTGCAGACTATAAGAGCTCTGGGGTCGTAAGTGAGCAGGTTCTCTATGAAATAAAATGATCAATAAAGATAGCTAACAGTAGGATTAAACTGAATCCTTAGGCAAGGGAGCCCTTTGTATTTGTGGGTTAGAACAAGAGTACAAATTGATACACTTACCTTGCATCTCCTCCCCTTTTTTTCCTACTTCTAGTTCTTCCTGCACTCAACGAGCCTTATACACATGTGTATGGACACCCTCAACTAAGATTAAATTCTGCCTATAATATGGTCCTTAGATTAAATCTGAGCTGCATTCACAAGAAACAGTGTAGCATGTTGTGCTTTGGTTTAAATGGGGACTCACGCTTCATAACCATGAATTCATATTTACTGAATAACATATTAAACAACTATTGGGAAATTTGTCAGCAAAGGCCCCTGGCATTTGACCCTTCTCTTTAAAGACCCCAAATCTTTCTTTCATTACCTAGCCAATAGTTGCTCTTGGGTTATGTCTTAAGTCTGTGTGGCCAACCTCCAGCGTGGCCAGCCTCCAGTGGAAGCAGACTTTGGGATCATTTGAGCAGAAAATGCAAATCCTGATGTCTAAGACTGTGGACTTGAAGGACACCACAGGTTTTGAGTAGGGACATTCCCTTGGTTCCATACCCCTGGTCACATGGGATGGGTCACAGCTAGAATAATGCAGAGCTAGGCTACTCAAAGCAGACGATTTAGGGAAGAATATAAGATATTTCATGGTATGAAATTACAGAAGGATGTCAAGGCTAATTTCTGATTAGTTATTAGGGATTAGAGATTAAAGAAAAATTTACAGCCAGGATTAAAGATGGGAATGGCTAAGGAAGACTGTAAAGGCGGATTGGGGTAATTAATGAGTTTGGCGCTAAGCATGTGTTCCACTTTTCCACAGCCACTGAGTGAAAATAAGCTGGGAGACAGAAGATGAATCTGTTTTTAGCTACTGTGAGGAGGCACACTGTGCTCATATGAGCTCACATTAATTAAAGTGCCTTTTCAAGTAAAGAAACAAAGGTCTGTTTCTAAAAACACAAAGAAAAATTTAGTTGTACCTAGCATTCATGTCACCCACAACTTAATAGCTGTGGTAAGAAATTGTTAACTTTCTAATGGACCTATACACATTTCTCTTATCCTTTCTCAAAGGGCAGCATTACACTAACACTTGAAAAGGGATTTTTTGCTTTCTTTACAAGTGTCATCATTTCATTCTCTGAACGCTTCAAAGCACATGAAGTCAAGAGAATTAGCACAGAGTCTCTTTGAAATGTGCATTACAATGATATTGCTTCCACTTCATATTATTGCTTCATTTTTAGACACTACACATATAGGATTCCGGCCCAAATAAGATGCAATTATGGAGGAAGCCTTTTCCTCTTGAAGTTTTAAGAGCTTTCCTACTTTACTGCAATTTTGGAGGAAGCAGGAACTCTTTAGAGAACTCAGTAGTGCCCTAAATGGCATGCTCAGGCAATCAGGCAATCACTTACCCTCACATCATTCAATGTTAAAGTGAAATTCACAGGAGATAATTCTATTTCAAAAATTGATAGTAATAAAGAAGTGACCAAATAAATGATTCTTTCTTTCATTAAATGCATAATCAGTGTGTAAACACTTAAGCTAAGCAAGACTTTTTCAACATAGGCAATACATCTTTTATTCCATCACTACTTCCCAAGAGTAAAAGCAAATGACTTTTCTTGTGTACTTTGAAAATTATTATTGCATTTCTCCTATTGTCTTCCCAAACCAGACAATTATTTTTAGAAACAATAACTGTGGAAAATTAAAATTCTGATTCCTAGCAATAATATTATTATAACCATCTAGTTCCTAGAAGAAACAGCTTTAAAGTCAGACATGATGGGAAAGAGGAAAACAACCATAAGCATGTAGTATCTTGATAGGTACTGGCATTGCCTCAAACTAAAGCAATGTATTTGTAATCTTATCAGTACTCAATATATTGACCTTAAACACAATTTAAGAAATAAAATAAGTTGACTGTTTTTATTATCCTCATGTACATCTTTACTACATGAACCTGGAGTTTGGTCAATTTAAATTGCACATTCTCCGAATCAAATAAGAAATGTCTCAATGCTATGAAATACATGTGAATTCATTAAGATAGAGTCATCATGATGTGTAGTTTCCAGCATCAATATGGTCCTTAGATTAAATCTGAGCTGCATTCCTAGGAAACAGTGTAGCATGTTGTGCTTTGGTTTTAATGGGGACTCACGCTTCATAACCATCAATGCATATCTACTGAATAACATATTAAACAACTATTAGGAAATTTGTCAGCAAAGGCCCCTGGCATTTGACCCTTCTCTTTAAAGACCCCAAATCTTTCTCTTTATGTGCTCAGAAATACTTAGGTCCTGAGAGACTAACCTTGCTATCTAAAATGTCCACAGAGCTGTACCATACACCAACTTTCTGTTCATTATTTTACAATGGCAAATAATGTCATAGAGACTGGAAATACTTAACTTCAGTGTGGCCAGCACATTATCTCCTCTGCAGTCTCACACTGTGAGAAGAAGCCAAGTCAAAATCAGAAACCACTTTATTGATTTACCATGAGAACTAATGGTCTCAGGAGAGAGAAATACTCAAAAGTCCATTACATCAGCACATTCTCTTCATGAGAAGGACGTGCACAAGGGTGGCTTGGTGAGCTTGGAAACGAAACAAGAGAACTGTCTGAATCAAAGCTTAATGTGCCTGTCTGAGATGGCTGGAAGCCACTCTCATGATTGTGATGAGTTTCCCTCCACGAATGGAAATCTCCATCCCTTTGGCTACAGAACTTTACAGTTATTTTTATTCCAGAGATGGGCTTTCCTTAGGAGATGGAGATATTTTGAGAGGATGGTTAATGTACACTCTGCTGTATAGTACTTGAATCAGTGTGATGCCTATATTCCCTGGTGACTTTCCTTTTATTTTTGCTTTTATGGCTGACGAAACCTTTCTTCTGAATGGCACAAAGTGTTTTTTATTATTTTTTTCTTAAGTAGTTTAATGTCGTTCATTTAAAGTACTCCTAAATCCTTCTGGCTTTTTAGCTATCCTGTCACTTACAGATAAATTTCAAAATCTACTCTTTGCATGTATATGTATTTTTTCTATGTAGCAATTTATATTTCAAAGACAATTGATTCTCCTACTTTCCAAATCCTTAAATCCTTAGGGAGTACCTGAGTGTTGCCCTTAATAGTGTCAAGCTTTATTATTTTTTTCCTTTTATGCAAAACTAGATCATATATAAGAGTTTACATAACTTATTTAAGATTACACAACTGGTATGCCATGATGCCTAGCTTCAAAACCAGCTGTTTCTCATTCCTAGCCCTAAATTCTTTCCTACCGTATTAAGCTACTTCTTGGCTTTCCTGTAATCCTTACCTTTAGCTTTGTTAAATTCTTTGTCTCATTAACAATTGTATTTGATAATGTTCTGATATATTCATTATTAAGAAAAAATGTTTCTGCACAGTTACCGTGACATTTCTGTGGTACTTTTTGTAGCAAATCTTACGGAAAATACTTGCTCATATGCAATCTCGCCTTCCTTATTTTTCATTGTCTCCTGAAGTATTATTCTATGTGTAATTCTATTCATTCAATTCCAAGAAACTTTTATCAAGGTCATCAGTTACTTCGTGTTAGCAAACCCAATGTTCAGGCTTTTGTGGTTTGTAAAAACATATTCAGAAAAATTAAATACGTCTTTTGTAAAATAATTTCTGCTCTTAGAGACTGCAACTCCATAATCTCTTGGTTTTCCTCCTGTCTTAATGCTTGTTCCTTCTCATTTTTCTTTTCCAGCACTTTCCCTTTGACTAACCTCTTAGTGATTTAGTGCTCCAGGCTCAGTTCCAGACCTTCTGCAGCTCGACCTTTGCACTCTCTCCCTAAGTGACCTCATTCGGTCTCATGAATTTAAACACAATGTATATGTCCCCATTTACATTTTTAGCTCTGCCTTTTTCTCAGCACTCTAGTATATTCAGTAGTCTACTTGACATCTCTATTTAGTTTTCTATCCATCATCTTACCCTTAATGGATACAAAATGGACTTTTTTACTTGCTTCCATAGCTATCACCCCCAGATATCCTCACTTCCGCATCTGCTTAATCATTTCCATTTCAGTAAATGGCAACTCCATCCCCACAATTGCTTGAGTCAAGTGGTTAGAAGTCATTTGTAATACTTTTCTTTCTCCATTACATCCAAGTCATCAGTATATCAATTCCCTGTCTATTCAGAATATATCCTGAATCACACCACTTCCCTGCACTCTGACTACTGTCAGAATATTTCAACCAGCCACTATCTCTAGCTTAGGCTATTGGAATAGCCTCTTAACTGTCCTCTCTGCTTTAACTTGTACCCTTGGCAGCCCAATTCTCCACCCAGCATATAGAAGACTATTTTAGAAATGTAAAGCAGATTATTTTTCTTTCCTTTTTAATCCTCTTTATTTCCTTCCATTCTAACTTTAATCACATTTAGCATTAAATGCAAATATTTTACCCCTTATCTATCTTACTAGAGCATGAACTATGAGAGCTGAGCTCTAGCTCTTTACGTTCTGTCGCCATATCCCAGCACCTGAAAAAGTTGCCCAGAACATTATAAATGCTTAGTAAAATTTAAAAATAAAGTAAATAAATAATAAATAAGCAGTACCCCAATTGGAAGAATTTGGTACATTTGAAGTGTCATTTGATGGTCACTAGATGTATGCTGTGAAATCTGTCCTGATTACTTTTGTTTCCATTGCTTCCCTAATTGAAAAGCACTCCATCCTGTGCTTTCACTCAAACTCTATTCATTCTTGATGGACTGTCAAATTCACTCCCAATTACAGTCCTACCATTAGATATTTCCTATGACCAATCATCTTTATCTGCCTCTAAAATCCTATGAAAGAGTGCTAACACTCCTTTGCGGTGTTTTCAGGCAGCCTTAACTGGTTGCTTATTATGCAAATATCCACAAACTGCCAAATATGTACAAATAATACATACAAAACATATAGTTAAGGCCCTATTGAGATTCTCTCTTCCTCTAGGACAGATAGCATGCCTTGCTCTTGTCTGTCTACTCTTTCTTTAGTGTTATACACACAAGCAATATTCAAAATAAAGTAGCCTGCTAATTCATTTAATAAATTGAGTGTGTATGTGCTACTCAAAATAAGAATTTATTAAATGGCTATAATTCATTGGTTGAACATGAAAACACCTGAAGGAGAACATATTTATATGCATTCTGTGACAATTATGCAGATATAAACACAAGTTAAAAATTGTATTCCATTCATGCATTTATGAGTGAACCAAGCAAATTATACAACCAGTAGAAAGAGAATGCAAAACACACACACATTTATAGATCAGGAATATCGAAAGATTATACAAACGGAGGCAAACACGCTTTCCATTGGAGATATGAATAGATCGTTGAAAAAAAGTCTATTGAACCTCTACCAGACAAGACACGATTTGCATGTTTATAGATAGGAATTATTTTTGTGTTACTCTGAGATAACTATAACTCAAGCAGTTTTAAAATATCTCACAGACAATGAAAGATAAGAATCAGATAACCCAGGTGGATGTCCTGTGGACAGTACACATTTGAGCACAAATTTCTCTCTGTCATTGAAGTCAGCCTTTCTGTATAGGTTAAATGAAGTTGGATGCTTTATAATGTATTTATTAAAACAGTAAGACATGTATCGTGTATTATAGGAAGTAAAACATGCATGTTCTTACGTTTTCTTTTTTTTTTTTTTTTTTTTTTTTTTTTTTTTTGAGGCGGAGTCTCGCTCTGCCGCCCAGGCTGGAGTGCAGTGGCGCGATCTCGGCTCACTGCAAGCTCCGGCAGGAGAATGGCGTGAACGTTTTCTTTTTAAGTGCTATTTTATATAAATTTAACAATATTTGTAACATATACATGGCAAACATTCTCCAACATTTTCTCTGCTCTTTGACTTTTATTTTTTGATATTTAGAAGACTTAATGTGTATATCATTAAAACAATCAGTAAATCCCCTTTCTTATGCTTTTATTTTGCTTATTGTTGTTGAAGAACTTGACTCTCGTTCTCAATGAACGGAAGAACACTTACAAATATTTATTGTGATTTGTTAAATTTTTTATTCTATTACATATAATGCTGTGATTCACATGGAAATTATTTTGATAAAGAAATTATCAGAATTGAACTGCATATTTTCTTGATAATTAACTAAATGCTCTCCAACAAATGACTTATCTCATCCTTACTGCACTAATAAAAATGTAATTTTGCTTATATACTCAGAGGAATAACTCACTGTTTTAATGTGTTTGTGTGTGTGTGTTAGGTATAAATAATGAGAAACAAAGGTTTGTCTCATTGTATGTTTCATGATTTCTACATGATTATGTATTCATGGCTGATTGCTTTTTATGCAAATTCATTTTTACTAATTATTGAAAGTAGATGGGATATAAGGTAATCTTTATTGCTAATTTTATTCTTTGTAATAGAAAGTAACCTATTTTTATTCAAAATATTAGTTGAATTTGACAGGATACTCAGTTGATGTCAACATATTTCTATATGTAATCATGGCATCAAGATTAATATGTGATCTTTTCATTCTGTTCAATGTAAAATGATGAAATTAACCCTTTTTATTTTGTCTAATATCTGCTTCTCTCACTTTCTGTGTTATTAGTTTTACCTGTAGTGATTTTTGACATAATGCATTATTTTTAAATACTACCTTAAAGTATATTATTTTTTCAACATTTTAGAAAGGTTTTGTGCACATTGTTTTTTATTGCTTCATAAATAACTGAAATAATTTTATTATTTTTATATGGATAAAGTCTTGACTGGAGAAACAGTTCAACAATATTGACCATCTTTTTTCAAATCCCCTTAGGCCAATGGGCAGGTATGTAATAATAAATAAATAAACTCAACCTCTGAAGTTAGTCAGACTTAGAGGTACAACCTCCTTTCACCACATAGTTTGTCTCTCACTTCTGAGTGGCTTGATCTTATTTATATTTTCTGCAAAGTATTAACTAATTTCTCCTTTATCCTTGATTTCTACATTTGCTAAGCCAGTTCTGGTTAGCGTATTTTATTTTTTGTTCCTCAGAGTGGCAGTGTTTTTTTATATGTTGGTTTAGCTCACTTGGAATATAATGAGCTTTTTGCCTCTGAAAGTTCAGGGTTTTCTTCATCTAAATAAAGTTCATCTTGTTTGTTTTCTATTATTTCTTTTATTGTGATTCATTAACATTACTAGTTTTTTCTTTAGGAAACACAATTTTTCTCTTTTTACTCTCTTGTCCTCTTTTTGACGGCTAATAAATTCTTAGTTGGATTTTCTGTTATGTTTATTTCTATTTTCACTAGAATATTTTCATTTACTTGTCTTCCTTTATTATAATATCTAGCTGTCTTTGCATTTCTGCTTTTTTCTTAGTCAACACACTTTCCCCATCATTTCAGGCCTTAGTATCTCTTGTTTTTAGCTCTAATTTTATTAAGTTCATAATTTATGTGACTGATTTTGAGAGCACAAGGCATATGCTGTTTAAAAAAGAAATGGATTTTCTTGAGTAAATTTTTTCCAGAGATATGATCTCTGTTCGACTCTGGAATATCATATTTTTTCTATAAAATTTTACTAAATATTTTCATGGGCCCAGTTTGGTTTGTTTTATTTTTATTGATTCAATAAACATTTATTCAGTTCTACTATTTTCCAAAACGAACATAGATTAACTTTCTTGGTATCCCCCTAAAGAAGTCATTGGACTCTGTTCCAACATATGTCAGGTACTATATGATGCAATGAGGATGCCCCAAGAGGAACAGGGAGAGAGAGGTGTCTCACTGGTGAGTTTCTCTTTGCCTTCCAGTTTGGCAAGACTGTTGTATTTTCCTTATGGCTCACCTTAATAAGGTGTGAATGTTGACATTTTGGGAAAAAAACACAATTTTTTCATTCCCCCTGCTGGGATAAGCATTTGCTGAGTGTATTAATGCATTATTTTCTACTGTACAGTTAATACCAAAGCATTTAATAACAAGAAGCCAGAGAAGTCAAAGGAAATGCTCCATGCCAGGCATTGCCAGCAGTGTTGATATTGGTTATTTTTATTTTATCCTGTTTCCTGATTTTCCTTGAAATGAATTTGGTCTCTGGGGTCTTCATTCAAGCTGGTTCTGTACATTTTACACCTAGGAGTGTGCCTTTAAATTTCTTGTGATGTTTTAGAAATGATGGCTTTTCTCTTTTAAAAATATAGTAATTATATTAGAACTCAGGAGGAAAATAAACTAGCCATCTATCCTCAAGTGTACATAATACCCAGGGATGCACTCAGTCTTTCTTCTATTTTAATTTAATTCCAACTGGAGTGGAGGGAGCCAGACATAGGCATTTTTAAATCACTTTTTATGATTTTTTTCTCAAGTTGTTGAAGCTAGGTTTTGGGATACATTTAAATAAAGCATTATCATCTCTTCTTAGGTATGTACATCCATAAAAGTTTTGGCTTTGTTTTGCTATATCACACATTATATGCCACATTTTGCTGCAGGAGTAACTCTCTTTTTCTTAACCTAGTCACAGACTGCTCAAAAGCGCTCTCCCCCTTATTGTGTTGTGTTCATTAGTATCTCCTATTTATGTTTTGTACTTATAGGGTCAGTGGAATATAGACCCTTGCACAGCATGCTGAAATAACTCCATAATTTTACATCAAAACATATAATCAATCAGTTTAATTTCAATGCAAAAAAAGAATTTCAGATACATTAGGTGATGTCCTACCAGTTTGCCCTAATTTTCACAGCCTCCAGAGAACTGGTGAAATGAAATAATGGAGAATTCAGATGCTGTAACTGCTTCTAGCTACTTTTGTGCCTCAATGATTTTGGATTTTATTAGTGCAATAACACCATTCACAGTTTTATATACTATGAAAATATAAATGCATATTATCAGTATTACCAGCTTGATGCTTAAGCATACTTTTCTATTATTTTTAATGGGAAGAGAGTTTCGGCCTCTTAATTAATTTTTATGATGATTGATGATGTGTTGTAAGTAATTCTCTATAGGCAAAACCCACTAAAACAATTATACGTAGTTGGTTAGTGCTATCTGTCTAATTCCTTTAAGATTAACAACATATCTAAAACTGAATCCATTGCTTTTTTATCACAAATTTCTTCTAGTGATACAGCCTCTCGGAAATTATGACCAAAAGGAAAACAGTGATTTATCCTAGATGCTTGTTTTGCCTTCATTCCTACTTCCATAGTGTCCTGGAACAATTTTTAAACACTCCATTCTTCTCTAATCCTACTAACATTGCTTTAGTCCAGGACCTAATCCAGCCTTGAGTCTTATTCTTCTAATTTGATGATGTAGTGAAAGTTAGAAAGCCTAGGAACAGAATGTAAAATGAGAAGAAAGTAAGTCCCAAGGTGGAGACCTGAGGAATGGCACTATAAAGCAGCCAAATGGACAAAGTAGATTATCCAACAAAGATTGAGAGAGTGGCCATGCAACATGAGAACTTAGAAAATACCAACTGCATTTAATGATAACAATTTCATCATAGTTGCATGACCAAAAGCTTGGATTAAACAGAATGGGAGTTGAAGAATTAGACTACATGTAGTTTCCTTTTTAAATTTTATTTAAGAAATTTTATTAAAGGAAAAGAGAACTGGGGGTGGATATCTGTAAGAACATGTGGGATCCAGCAAGGTTTCTTGTAGCTGCCATTGTTGCTATGACGGGCATTATTAGAACATGGCAGCATGCCAAGGAGGTACAGTGGCTGAAGACTCAGATCACACAGTGGCTGTACAGATGGGCTGGGATTCCTGAAAAAGCAAAAAGTAGGTGGTTTCACCTTTCACAATAGGGCTATTAAAACTTGAGAAAGGAAGGATGAGTGTACATGAAAATAGAATTTTCGATCTACTGCTGAAATGTGAGCAAATCCCCTGTGGCATTATCTATTTTCTCACTGAAAGATCTAATTGCACTGGTAGGCTGAGAGTAACAATCTAGAAGATGAATCATAGTTTTAAGAAGAGTGGAGAAAGTAAGCAAGTATTACTGTTGTGTGTGGCAAAGTCTTTGATTTCCAATTTTATGCAAAATTTTCTTGAAATAGATATTTTCAAAAATATTATGAAGTGAGAAATCTGTCAATATATTAAGTACTTCACCTATCAACAGCATGTTAAGATATGGTTTGTTAGTCTATATTCCAGACCCAAGTGATCAGTCTTTAATTATAGACTGTTCCCTTGCTCTTTCTTAGTTTCTTGGTTTCTTTTACTATGTTTTGCTATTTTGACCACATTTTACTTCCTACTTATGTCTTCTGATTTGGGAAGTATGCGTACTATTTTTATTACTGTAGACAAATAAATAATGTCACTTCTCCATGATTCAGTTTCCTCATCTGTATAATGAGAAAAATATTAACAAACATCTGCCTCATATATTTTTAAAATGATTCTATGATATATATAAGGCACATAACAACATGGCAATAAATACTGGCTACTATTATGATTGTTTACCTTTACCTTATTCCTAATTATAGAAGGATAGATTTAGCTTTATTTTAGTTATTTTATTTTAATCAAACCTCATTTGTTGGGAAAATAATATGGCGTTTTAGACACAGAATATTACTTGCTGCAATATTCTTATTTCAATAATTGTTCTGCTCTTTTCTTTGTTCCATACCATGTCGACAATTATTTAGGATAACATATAAACTAGTAAAACTAGTATAACTTTACTAGTAAAACTAATAAAACTGACTTTACTAGTAAAACTAATCAAACTGGTTTTACTAGTATTTAATATACCTCAACTTTTAACCTTTAAAGTTTAGGTAGTTTATGTGATTATTTCAGTTTATGACTTTAATAATTTTATTTTTAAGATTAACCGGTTTTTTTGAATAATGTTAGCAGGAAACATGTATTGCTGCTTTTATGTTTGTGTGTATGTATCTGCATGTGTGGGTGGGGTGATATATGAGTGAGCTTGATCATGTCATGATCAAGACATGACCTTAAATATTAATTGGATTGGATAAACAATTGGTCAATTAATATTGACCTTAAATATTAATTAGACATAGAGTGAGAATTTGCAAAGCATCAGTACTCTATTTGTGAGGAATTGAAAAAGAGAAGGCTGGTAACCACAGTTCTTTCAATGTGTAATACTTTTTATACAAGCATTTGCTCACTCCAGGAGGGATCTTAGGAGTCTGAGAGACCATTTTAGTTGAGACATTGAGTTTAGTAACGTGTTCAGCCCTGGTTGTGGGAAGAGCATAGCTTTCATGCATTTTATTTTTTTTTTCTGCTTGCAGCTCTATTGAATAGAAATTTGTTATTATGAGAGATTATGTCCTATTAGGTAAATTCCACCATATTATTCATCCACTAAGGGAACACAGCAAATCGATAAAACACCATGTTTTCAGAATAAGTATAAAGAAAACATTTAAGTTAAACAATAGTCAATTTACTCTGTCTTATTATTTTTTAGATAATAATTATCTTTAAGGGAGAACAAATATGTCACCAGCTTAAATGTATATTACAATGACTAATTCACTGTAGCTTTTGTTTTTCTTTTTCTTTACTAAAAGCTACAAACTACAACTGCCATGCTTCTACTGCCATCTGTATCCTCATTAGCTTTTTAAAGAACTTGAACTGGGCCGGGCGCGGTGGCTCACGCCTGTAATCCCAGCACTTTGGGAGGCCGAGGGGGGCGGATCACGAGGTCAGGAGACGGAGACCATCCTGGCTAACACAGTGAAACCCCGTCTCTACTAAAAATACAAAAAATTAGCCGGGTGAGGTGGCGGGCGCCTGTAGTGCCAGCTACTCGGGAGGCTGAGGCAGGAGAATGGCGTGAACCCCGGGGGGCAGAGCCTGCAGTGAGCCGAGATCGTGCCACTGCACTCCAGCCTGGCGACAGCGAGACTCTGTCTCAAAAAAAAGAACTTGAACTGGATTTTTATTCATTCAGAGTTTAAGAGAGCACGAAAGCCCTTAGTGTTATGTCCAACATGATTATGTTATATGAATTATGATATGCTTTATGCTAAATAACACAATTCCTCTTCCCTGGAGAAGAAAACCAATCTTTTCACACGAAAGGTACTAACATGGCATATCTTAAGCAAGAAGACGTTACTCTGCAGCCCAGATTCATTAACGCAAATTTGATAGGATCGTTAAAAATACCTCTTGTTCGAAGACCATTTAAGCATATTTTAAAGCACTTTTCATTTTAAAATGATACTAAAGGAAGTTTTCCAAGGCAGTTTCAGGGAACCTTAGTAGTGATATATGGGCATAGCCTCATTCTCTGGCTGCCAAATGGAATTACAGAATGCAATCTCACCAATTTACTAGCTGTGTGACCTTGAATAAGTTTCCTAACTTTTCTGAAGCCATTATTTCATTTAAAAATAACTAGTATTTTTGTGAGGACTAAGTGAGGTACTACTCATTCATTTTCCAGCCTCATAACTCAAAAATGTTAATTGCTGTATCTCCTACATGCTCACCCCAACTTCACTTCGCACAGGTTTCATTGTTTTGTCTTTTACTTCCTTAATAATCATACCAACTTGAATATACCAGTGAAACCTCCAACTTAGCAACAACCTAAATCAAATTTATAATCTTTCATATTAACCATGACATATCACTTCCTGCCATATACTAAAAGTAATTATCAAGCATGCAATTTCTTGATTCATTGATACTAGAAACAATTGCATGCACTCCTGGCACTCCTCATGGTTTTCAGGCTGTTCTCTCCATGTGGAATTATCTTTCTTTCTCCCTCCTCTCAGATTGAATCCATGCATTCTTCAGAGAGTAAGGACAACTTCATTCTTTAGATTTCTTTTGACCTTGCAAATGCATCTGTTGTTAATATCAAAATTTTAAGATTCAATAGAACAATTTGGCTTAACCTGAACACACAGGCCACAATGACAGGACTGTATCTTTGACTCTATAGACGGCAATCCTCTGCATGTACACTTCCCCCAAACATGAAAAGCCATTTATTTTTCTTATTTGGCTTTTATGTGAGAAAGCATGTTCTTAAGCAGCAATAAAAACTCTTTACCTCTAAGTAAAAGCAGTGTTCAGGTAATCCACTTGCACGTCATGAGAAAGGAGAAGGAAGAGGAAACAAGGTGGGCTTGAGGAGCTTTCTGATCGGTGTCATCAGCTGAAATTTATAAGATTCAATAACGTTGATCCAGCTTATGAAACATCTGGAAACTAATTATTAAGAAAACATGTAATTAATAGTGGCTGATTATTAGAGTTACAATGGAGTCTTTTTTAAAAATACAGATTCCATGTTCCACTTCTATAGATTATGATTCCATCATAAATGATTGGTGCGAATATCTGCTTTACTGGACTGCATGTAAAGCATAGCTTTCATGACTATTATTTTTTTCTACTTTCAGTTCTATTGAGTAGATATTTGGATACTTGTGATGAGCAGCCAGCTCAAGATCATTGTGTTAGGACAGGGGTCAATAATTACACTTCAGATGTTGGTGAGATGCATAGTCAAAGCAGCCAGTGGGCACTAGGGGACCCTAGTTCTGAAAGTTTCCTGCACCCTGTGAGACAGGGTCTTCTAATGGTCTATGCTAAAACACTTCTTGTCTCTAAGTCCTTTAACCCCTTTGCATACAAACAATCTTTCTGTATCAGATTCTTTCTGATACCAGCAAGGTCACCTTCTCCAGGTAAACACAGGAAAGCAGGGAGGATACAGTACAGACTTGTGAATTTGATCTCCCCCAGGTTGTATCTGCTAATCTGCAAGGATTAAATAGAGACATGAGTCTAAGGAATTCCAATACCTCCCCATCTCAAAATTAATAATAGTAATAACTGAGAAACAAAATAAAATTTAAAAGTGTATTTTTTTAGAAAAAAAGGGGAAGATAATAAAATCAATTTCAGAAAGTTTTAGAAGAGCCCACCCCCCAGTTATTGGTGGAAGCTAACATATTCAAAATATACAAATTCATTTCTCTATATTTGTATTCCTTTATGTTTCATTTTACATTATTCCATGTTATTCGATTCATCTCTGATACATATTTACTTTATGTTACCTGCAAAATCAGTTTTTTTCTGCTACGTTTAATGCTTGCCTTCAGAAAGCAGTCTGATACTGCCCAATCTCAATCTTTTTGTGGGATTCAAACTTTTTGCAGTCTTCAAAACAATCCAATCACACAAATCAGCTAATAATAAAAGTTTGTATTATTATTACTACAACTATGACTTTGCCTTTGATTGATTGCTAACTTTGCATAGTACTATTTGTCAGATCCTGCCTTAAGCCATTCCAGGTACTCAATCATTCAAATTGATAGATATTAATTAATTTCATCATCTCTTTCAGCTGTTATCAGCCATACTTCCAGCCGGGCAGACTTTCATAGAGCAGCACAGTGGAGAGACAAATGCAGGACATTCTCATTAAACTTGAATATCTCGCTTCTGGCAGGCTTGGAGCCAGGCCGCTCCCTATCACATGAGCAACACAGTCACCGTTAACCAAACTAAACTCTTTCTTTGAGTTAGTTTTCTGACACTGGCAAGCAAGAAACATCTACCTAATTCACGGATTTAGTCTGAGTTTAAGTTTCAGTGGGCACATCAGCTATAATATTTGTGTGAAGAGTCACTGACTCATTCAAATAATATTTTTCACAAATTTTATTTCTTTTCTTATTTTTAATAGATAAAATTGTCCTGTGTTTTGAAAGGCAGAACATTTTTAGAACAAGCACAGTAAAGCTCTCTCACACATGCCTCCTCTTCCCCTCATCTGTACACTACACTTCCCCACCAGCAGGGACCTTTGTTACTAGTTTCTTATGTGTCCTTCCAACTACATACAAATGTAAATGCATATATTTTTTATTTATTTTATTTTTAGTTCAGTTTATTGCAGTTAATAATTATTACAGTTAATAACTTTACATATTTATGGGGTATGCTTTTGTGTGTGTGTGTGTGTGTATCTTGAAGCCTTTTTAGTATTGCTATTGTTATTACAGTCATCGCTTTGTATCTGTGGGGGATTGGCTCCAAGACCCCTGAGGATACCAAAATTCAGGGATACTCAAGTCCCTTGTATAAAATGGGGTAGTATTTACATATAACCTACACCCGTCCTCTCATAAACATCAAATAATCTCCAATTACTATAATAAATACCTAATACAACGTGAATTCTATGTAAATATTTGTCATATTGTATTTTTTGCTCTTGATATTTTTTATTCTTGTCTTGTTTTTTTCATTAATTTATTTTTTAAAATATTTTTGATCCATGGTTGTTTGAATCAGCAGATGCAGAACCATGGATAAGGAGAGTCAAGTGTACATTATTACAAAATAGATACTCATGTTAAAGAATACAAACAGCCAGGATGTTTTTTCTTCAATAATAAATTAACCTTAGCTTATTACAATTCTTTTAATTTATAAACTTCTTTAAGTGTTTTAACTCTTGTTGTAACACTTGGCTTAAAACACAAACACATTTCACAGCTGTAAAAAGTTATTCTTTCTTTATATCTTATTCTGTAAGCTTTTTTCTATTTTTAAAATTTAAAATAAAAAAATGGAAATAGTAAATAGATTGGATGAAAATGGTATTTTACCAAAAACTGAAACCTCAGTATAGTCATGAGAAAAAGATCAGAAAAATCCCAATTGAGGGCATGCTGCAAAATACTTGACCAGTACTCCTCAAAATGCTCAAAGTCATCAAAATTAAGGAAAGTCTGAGACACGGAGCCCAGAGGGGGATAAGGAGATATAAAAGACTAAACGTAATGTGGGATCCAGGAACAGGAAATAATATTAGATAAAGACTAAGAAAATATAAAAAAACTTTACTTAATAATAATTGCCAATTTGGTTCATAGTTGTGGCAACGTAGTACCAGTGCATTAGTAATGTAAGATGGTAAGAATACTTGAAGTTGGGTGTGTAATATGGGAACTCTATGTGCTATCTTCACAATCTTTGTGTGAATCTGAAACTATTCTTAAAAAGGTTTATTGAAACAATAACATCCTTTGACTCTCCCTCATCCTACCTCTGTAGAGATAATAAAACCTAAAGCCTATAAATCAGTCCTAACACAAAACTCAAAAGAAAAAAAATGTGCCAAAAGTTAACTTGGCCTACTTCATCATTTTGTACTGTCTGAGATTATTTTTTTTACTGTTCACATAAATTTAGTTTGCACCTAAAATACATAAATTATATATTTTTAAAAAATGAAATAGAAACAGAAAGAATATGACATAAGAAGTAGCAATAAATATTTTTGTATTCTGTGTCTTGGGATCTCTTGTCATGAAATTGTCTTCAGACTTGGGCTTTTGTATTTCTCTGACATTAGACAAAGTCAAGCAAGTGCAGGGCTGATAAAAGACATGAGACATTTGATGAAAGATTATCCTTGTCTGACAGAAAGAAGATTAAACCACTCCTGATGATTTACGTGAAGAAAAATCATTCCTATAAACAATTCCCCAGTGGGGTGATTTCCTGGGTATACCTTTCCAAATGAAATATATACACATATACACGTATTCCTCCTTTAGTGGAGCTGAGGAATTTTTATTTTTTTGAGACAGAGTTTCGCTCTTTTTGCCTAGGGTAGAGTGCAATGGGGTGATCTTGGCTCACTGGAACCTCCACCTCCCGGGTTCAAGCGATTCTCCTGCCTCAGTCTCCCAAGTAGCTGGGATTACAGGTGCCCACCACCATGCCAGCTAATTGTTTGTATTTTTAGTAGAGACAGGGTTTCACCATGTTGGTTGAGGAATTTTTTTTAGAGAAAATGGGCAAACTTTCTCACAATCTGACTTGACTTGGAAAAATCCTATTTCAATGTATAAATTCAGTGTGGCCACTAATGATAATTAAATATTAATATCATCTTTACTAAGGCACATAAAAGCTGCCTTAATGCAAGCAGGAGAAGAAGGAGGAGGAGGAGGAAGGAGAGGAGGAGGAGGAAGGAGAGGAGGAGGAGGAAGGAGAGGAGGAGGAGGGGGAGGAGGAGGGGGAGGAGGAAGGGGAGGAGGAGTGGGAGGAGGAGGGGGAGGAGGAGGAGGAGGAGGAGGGAGAGGAGGAGGAGGGAGAGGAGGAGGAGGAGAAAAATAAAGAGAAAGAAAAGAAAGAAAAGAAAGGAAGGAAGAAAGAAAGAGAAAGAAAGAAAAGAAAGAAAGAAAGAAAGAGCGAGCTTATTTGTAACAGTCTCCTTCATAGGAAAGTGTTGGGGCTGGAAGCAACCCGTCTATAACCTAAAGCCAATAATTATACTGAATTAAGTGTCTCTTGGTAATACAGGCTCTTATCAAACCCATGCTGAGCCTATTAAATCTCATTTCAATCTTAGCAAGTATTCCCAGTCAATTTAAACCACAGTTTAGCAAGCTGCCACTCTCAGGCCTTCCCAACAGTCTCTTAAGAATGGAGAATTTACTGCCAGGGCCATTACACCTACCAGCATTTGTTAACCACTATTCCTTCTCAGAGAGCATTTCATTGGTTAGCAGCCAGGAAAACACTCAATGAAGTTTTCATTCTGTCAGTTCTTCTATAGTACCAGGCATATACATAATATAATTAAATGTCAAAGAAGTTTATGTGGTGTTTAAGAGACTAGAATGGATCCTAGATCTGAAAATTGGATTAGATATATGGGGTAGGAGGAAGCATACATTGTTTCACTCCTCCTTCCAGATCTCAAAGGCTTCCACTAGCTGTGTTTATTATTCAGTTACCCTATAAATTTTTCTTAGTGCTTTATGACGTTCAAATAACTATCTATCAAAAGGAGTATAAGTTATTTTAATGTTTTATTGCTCCAGGAAAAAAACTCAGTGTTTGAAATACAATTCTTAGGAAACATATTTAGTATAATGGGAGTATGGAAAAGGGGCTTAATATAAGAAAAGTAAAGGAGTAAAGCTATTATATAACAAAAGCAATGAGTAAGACCTAGGAAAGAAATTCAGTTTTACATGTTTTCCTATCCTTCATCCCTGCAAATTTCTAATCTTCCTACTCAAATGAAGGCTTGCTTTCAGCTCTTGAGAATTTGGATTCTAATTGGCTGCCTCCTGTTGTTCAAGACAGGTAAAATAAAAATGAGATGACTTTGTTCAAAAATTATTTCATAGAGCAAACATGGGACCCTTCTAAAGATGGGTGCACAGGTCATACATACATGAAGTCAGTCCTTTTGGTGTTTACAACTCTCTTATGCTAACCCTTGCATTTTACATGAACACACTCACCTGCTAGACACGTACATGGCAGAAACAAGGTAGACCTCCTGACTGAAATGAGAGCCAAAGGGAATAGGTTTTTCCATCAGATGAATGGCCTTAGCTAAGCTTGCAATGTAGAGTAGAGGCGATGGTCTGGCTGCCACCTCTGAATTCTCAGACAGCTTGCTTTCCTCCCAAGAGTCCCCAGCCAGTGTTGTTTTGTCCTTGCTCACGTTTTCCTCTTCAAAATGCCTATTCATCCATCTTGGGCCTTCAAGCTGCTTTGTAGCAACTACAAAATTGGATAAAACACAAAGACGAAAGAACTACAGGGTGCTAATGTTTATTTTTTCTCTGCCAAGATTAATTAATTCATGCACTCTTGAAAATATATTCATTGGGTGCCTATGTCAGGAACTCTATATTTAAGCATGTTAGTAATAACCTTTTGCAGCAAAGCCTTAACAGAAAGAAGTTAACTATGGAAATTCCAGGGTTCATGGCTGGTAAAAGGTAAGGAGGAGACTAAAGTGCAGTGCTGGACAGGGTGGGGTGGGGGTGCTTGGTTAGAATAAGGACTTTTCATTTTCCTTTCTGTATTTCAATTAGTCACATCCAAACATCTGATTTGTTTTCAGTGAATCTAGTTATTAACTTTTTTTTTAACCAGTGGTTACAATATTACCAGGTGTGCTATTGAACAGTATGGTATTTCTCAGAATAACCCACAGTATGTGTCAATGGTAAGAGAGAGTGTGTAATGTTGTGTAATAACTAGAACTAAACCTCTTAAATTTTCATTCCTTGAGAAAGCACATTCAAAGGTAATCTCCATGCTTTTATTGTTTAGCCAATGATTTCAAAGCACCTTTTACATTAAGAGGCCAATAATCCTACTGAAGCAGGAACTTTAATATTTTAGTAAAACAAATAGAAACTAAGTAAGGAAGTTAAGTTAAAGCAGGTTAAAAACCATAGACTTTTATATTTGGAATATAATTTCTACAGATTTTAAGACTTCTTGGCAAAAGAAACATATTTAGACATTTTTTGTTTATTCATTAACCTGTATTAATACCTCACTATGTAGCAGGCTGTTTACAAAAATGATCTCAAAACTATTTTATCAATAATAGCTAATATGCTAAAACAAGCACCTATTCTTACAAGCAAATCAAAAATATAAGAGCAAAAATAATAAAACTCAGTGTGATAAGATTATAAGAAAACAGTTATTCTATTTTATATCCTTTTGGTGAAATTAGGTTATATTCTTTTGGTGGAAGCATAAATTAGAAAAATCTGTTATTGAGGATAATCTTACAAAATGTTCAAATTTTAAAAATAATTTGCTTTTTAGAATTTGCCCTTAAGACGTAATCAAGAATTGGAATTGTCACTTACAAGAAAAAACAAAAACTGTTCAATTAAAGGAGAATTGTTCATCAGTTAGTGAGTGAGTGTAGTATGCCACTCATTTTCAAGATATTGGGAATATAGTTAACAAAAACTGACAATATCTCTGTCTTCATTTCATTTACATTCTAGTAGGGGATGTAGAAAATAAAATGAGTAAATCAATATGGAACATAATATCAGCTGGTGATACAAGCTATGAAGAAATGTAAAGCAGAATGGAGAACAAGTCACAGCTGATGAATTTTTTATAGGTTGGTCAGGGCAGGAGTCTATGAGGTTTGAATAGGAACTGTATAAAGTGCGAAAAGGTACCATGAAGCTATCTTGGGAAAGGTCTAACATCCAGAAAAAACAGAAAGTCCAAAGACACTCAGAAGCAAGCTCAGCATGTCCAAGGATTATTAAGCAAGTAACTGTGGCTGGATCCACATGAGAAAGCAGAGAAGAAAAATACATCAGGAAGGCAGCAAAGGCCACTCGTCCAGGTTCTTGTAGGCCAAGGCTTGTATTTGGTTTTTATTTTCAGGGTGATAGTATGGCATGGCAGACACTAAGCAGAGGAGTGCGTGGTCTGACTTACATTTAACCAAAGGTAGGGGAGGCAAGAATGGAAGAAGAGAAATTGCTCTCATAGACAAGACAAGAATTAGTGATTGCCTGGCTGAGGGATTAGCAGGGGAAGGGTAGGAAGTATGTAGGTTACAATTTTCTCCCCCTGGTAAAGTTACTAGGATTTTCTGAGAATTGGATGTAGTTTGTGAAAATTAAGAGTCATGGAAGAGTCCATGGTTTTAGTCCTGAGCACTTAAAAGAAGGAGCTGACATAACTGATAAGGGAACACTGGGGAGGGGGCGAGTGGGAGTGAGGGACTGCAAACATCAAAGTCCACACTTAGAAAAATACTGAATAAAAATGGAAACCATTAAAGCTATTTTATAAGGTGTAAAGCTTACAAAACAAAATGTACAATAGGATCGCATGTATGTGTATGTATAGGAGACTGACCACTGATAAAAGGATGCTAATGTTATTTATCACTGGTTGGTGTCATTATAGCTGACTCTGATTTTCTTCATCATTTTCTTCTCTATTTTCTAAATTTTTTTTATACTATAAACATGTGTATTGAATCAGGGGAAAAATCATTTGAAATAGCTTTGAAGATCATGGAGAAAGATAATTGGGGTAAAATATGGTTGAGAAAACCCAGCTGTTTTGAAAATCACTCTAAGCATCTGACAAACACAAAACACAGCTGGTGTGGAGGACAGAGATATTATATAATTTGAATTCTTTACTGTCTGCTAAAATGGAAAAGAAATGGAGGAAAACATCTTTTTAAAATGGGAAGATTGCCATCTGTTTTCTGAGTTGAACTGAAAAAAAAAGTTCAGCAGAAAATGCTCAGCAATTCCTATTGTTTCTGAGTTTCCTGATGGAATGTGTTGCAGGAAAGTGGCCTGGCCAGACAACATTCCACCTTACTTGGGCAAGTAATGGCATATTCCAGAATCATCCTACACCAGTTCTAGGAATTTGGAAGCGGACTTCGGAATACTGGTTTTTACCTTTAAGAAAATAAAAGTGTGCTAAAAGATAAAAAATGTTAACAGTAGTTTTGCATATTTGAAAATAGGATAAATTATATATTTGCATCAGTAAATAAAACGCAACCCCCAAAATTGTGATTGTGTTTCTTTCAGCATGATTGGATTTCAGGTAGTTCCTGTCTCTCCTTTATAAGTGTATGCTTTTTTTTTCCCCAAAATCAATGTATATATATTTTCAATGTAGTAGGAAAACATTTTTATTGTGAAAAAGCAATGAATGAACATTACAGGTAACTTTTAAATGAAGGTAAAAGAAAATACATGAATAAGTAAGAAACAATGAAAATAGGCTAGTTGCGGTGGCTCACTCCAGCACTTTGGGAGGTCAAGGCAGGCAGATCATGAAGTCAGGAGTTCGAAACCAGCCTGACCAACATGATGAAATCCTGTCTCTTCTAAAAATACAAAATTAGCCTGGTGTCGTGGTGGGTGCCTGTAATCCCTGCTACTCAGTAAGGCTGAGGCAGGAGAATCGCTTGAACCCAGGAGGTGGAGGTTGCAGTGAGTCGAGATCGTGCCACTTGCACTCCAGCCTGGGCAACAAGAGTGAAAGAAGAGAAGAGAAGAGAGAAGAGAGAAAAGAAAAAGGAAGGAAGGAGAGAGAAAAGAGAGAAAGAAAGAAGGAAAGAAAAGAAAGAAAGAAAGAAGAAAGAAAGAGAAAGAAAGAGGAAAGAAAAGAAAAGAAAGAAAAGTAAAGAAGAAAAGAAAATAGGCCGGATGTGGTGGCTTACACCTGTAATCCCAGCACTTTGGGAGGCTGAGGCCTCATACCTGTAATCCCAGCACTTTGGGAGGCTGAAGCAGGCAGATCACGAGGTCAGGAGTTCGAGACCAACATGGTGAAATCCTGCCTCTACTAAAAATATAAAAGTTAGTCAGGTATGGTGGCACATGCCTGTAATCCCAACTACTTGGGAGGCTGAGGCAGAAGAATCTCTTGAACCTGGGAGGCGGAGGTGGCGGTGAGCCGAGATCACGCCATTGCACTCCAGCCTGGGCAACAGAGTGAGACTTAGCCTCAAAAAATAATAATAAAATAAAGAAATAATGAAAATAAAAATAGAAAATCATGATTATGGCAAACAGAAATCCCCAAAGTTGATTTAATTGTATAACTTTGCATATATATATGTTTATAATACATATTCTGGGAACATATTTACTTATAACTGTCTGTTTCTTCACTTTAAAATATTCAATATTTGCGCCATGTTAAACAATGAGGGCATACCACAATTCATTTAACTTGTCCTTGCAGTTGAAAATTTGTCGTACTTTATTTCAGTGACCATTCCCATAGTCAAACAGTGTTCATTATTTTCTTTGAATCAATTCCGTGAATTGGATTTGTTAAATGACTAAGTAGGGTATTTAGCTCCATATTGAGGTAGGTTCGTAGCAGTTAACACACACCCGTGAATGTAGAAGCAGCCTATTTTATTTGATCACACTTCACCTACGGTGCATTTTATAAAAATGTTTTTAAATTTTCTTCACTGATAATTTGTTGATGTCTCATTAATTTTTAATGGATATTTATCTGTTTGCCAGTGAATTTTTGTATGGCCATAAGTTTATAAGTCATTGGTTTTTTTTATTTATGAAATTCATTTTCAGGTTCCTTGTGCATTTTTCTATGAAGATGTTTATCTTTTCTAAGTACCAATATATATTAAAAATCCTAATCTGCTATATGTCATTATAATATATATATGCTGGTAGATTGATAAATTGTCATTTTCTTTTGAATTTTTACAATATCTTATCACCATTCTAAAATGTAGATTTTAAATTTTACACACATTTTTTAACTTCTCTTTTTAGTATTACTTTGTAATGTATTTATTTCAAGTTTATAAAAATGTTCAACTATGTTATTCATTTATAAATATGTTTATTTTCTTTTCTTTTTAAAAAAATGTTTTGAGACGGAGTTTTCCTCTTGTTGTCCAGGCTGGAGTGCAATGACGTGATCTCGGCTCATTGCAACCTCCGCCTCCTGGGTTCAAGAAATTCTCCTTCATCAGCCTTCCAAGTAGCTGGGATTACGGGCGTATGCTACCACGCCCTGCTAATTTTGTATTTTTAGTAGAGACAGGGTTTCACCACATTGGTTAGGCTGGTCTCAAACTCCTGACCTTAAGTGATCCACCCTCCTCGGCCTCCCAAAGTGCGGAGATTACAGGTGTGAGCCACGGCACAGGCTGGTTTTAATTTTCATACATGCATCTGGTTTAAGATGTTCAAAATGAGTTCTTCTAATTTTACAGTTTAAGGTAGGTTCTACTTTTCCTTTTTCCGAGTGCCTAGTTATTTGTTCAATAAAGCCCTTTCCCACTCATTTGAAATATCAACCTCATTGAAAACTGAATTTTTATTGTGCTTAAATATGTTTCTAAGTTTTGTATTTTGCTTTCAATATTTTGCCTTCTTCTGTACGTGCATCTTAGTTTCGTTGATTGTAGCTGTAATAGGCTGAATACTGGCCCCCAACAATATCAGGTCCCAACCCCTGGAGCTGTAAGCCTAGGGTTCTTGTGGTCCTTCGAGATAGAAATCAGGTGAGACCACAATAACAGAGATAGAAAAAGATTTATTAAAACTTGTGCCTAAGGGAAAACAGCACCTCTAAGGGAAAGTCGAAGGCTACTCCCCAAAGTCAGGGTGTGAGGTGTTTTTTTTTTTTTTTTTTTTTTTTATGGAGGTCTGCAGTAAGGGGAAGTACCTTCAAGGCACTTAGAAGTGGGTTTTTTTTTTTTTTTTTTTCTGGCGGATGCGTGATGGTTTAACATACTGCTTCATACATGGTATGTGTCATTAGCATCTTAAATCTCAACTCTGGTTTAGTATAAACTAAAGAAAAGATCACTATGAATTGCCCTAAAAGCATTAATTTAAATGAACACCCAATTAAGTATATGCTTCCTTGTTCTCACTGGTAGAAGGAGAACTTAATATATTTTCAGTAAGTTTGATCTGCATGATTTATGTCCTAAATTTCTGATTTTACTAACTCTTTCTGTCACTTGGAGCAAATCTTCAATATGTTTAAATATATGTTACTTGAGCCCCTGAATATTTTAGAACCTCTTTTGTCACCTTCATATAAAACAACAGTTTATTTAAGTAGTTTTTTCTTTCAGAAGTCAATGATTTATCCCATCATCCCTTGCTTTTCACTGGCTGTGGCAGACAAATTGATGCCAACACAATTTTGGTTCCATCATAAGTAAATGTAACTTTCCCCTGTCCATCTCCATATGGATGTTTGTACACATTTTTTAGGGCTTTTTCCCACAAGTGGAATTTCATTAGGATATTCTCCACTCACTAAAATTATAGAATATCCAACCTCTAAACAAAGAGGTTAAGGACCTTGATTCCTGTCTCCATGAGGCTTCAATCTTCATTAAAAGTTTAAGTAGCTTTTCAAGAGGTTTTGAGAAGAACAGGCTTTGTCAGGCCAAAAAATAAAATAAAAAATAAAACACAGGTCATAGTCAATCTCCCGCTTTATTACAATGGGTGCCTATTCATTTTTATCATAAATGACTGACAGGCAACTCAAATATTTAGAAAATGGTCAAACTTCTGCTATTTAGTGATACGATTTTCTACATTCACCTAAATTATCTTGTGGCAGGCTTTAACAAAAACTATTGACAAATCAAACTTTGAGCAGTTTGAGAAGTGCTTGTCTAATTTTTTATAAAACAATGATATATATATATTATATCACATTAATATAACAATGATATATAGTATATACTATGTATATATGTATATATACATGTATACTATGTATATATGTATATATACATATATACTATGTATATATGTATATATACATGTATACTATATATATCATTGTTATATTAATGTGATATAATATTTATAGTATATTATACTATATATACATATAGTATATATATACATATATATACTATATATACATATATACTATATATGCATATATATGTATATAGTATAATATACTATATATAGTATATATATAGTATACTATATAATATATAGTATACTATATATAGTATATATGTATATATAGTATAATATACTATAAATATAGTATATATAGTATATTTACTATATATACATATATACTATATATAGTATATATACTATATATACTATATAGTATATATATTTATAGTATATATACTATATATACTATATATAGTATATATAGTATATATAGTATATATACTATATATAGTATAAATAAGTATATATATAGTATATATAGTATATATAACTATACACTATGTATATAGTATACGTAACTATATATAGTGTATAGTTATATATACTATATATATAGTATATATATGTTTACCTTTTGATAATTGTGTTGCTTGAAATTTTATTTGAAAACATGAGAACACACATACAAACACAGCTTCTCAATGTTATTCATAAATACAAAACAGTGGAGATTATTCACCAAAGAGGACTGGATAAATAAGTTATCATACATCTAAGTATCAGCCATATTCTGTGTTAATTTGTGGTGTGTATATTTTAACTGGCCAATGCCCTTTTCCATGCCCTGTTAAAATATTTGATCATTTCCACTGGGTACATCTGTACAAGATACTATGCATACTATATATATATATATATATATACACTATATATGCATACTATATATATGCATACTATATATATGCATACTATATATAGTATTCACAGTATCTTGTACATATATATACTATATATAGTATATATATTTATATATATACTATATATACACTATATACTATATATACACTATATACTATATATACTATATATAGTATATATAGTACATATAACTATATATTATATATAATATATACTATATATACTATATTATATAGTATATATACTATAATATATACTATATATATTATAATATAATTATATATAGTATAGTATATATACTATATATAGTATATATACTATACTATATATAATTATTATATAGTATATAGTATATATATACTATATATTTATATATATATATATTTATATATATAGTATATTTATACATACTATATATTTATATATAAATATATAGTATATATAGTATCTATTAATATTTATATTTTATATTTATATAAATATTAATATTTTTAATATATATTAAACTTATATATTTATATTTATATACATACTAATATATTTTAATATATATTTATATAAATATTAATAAATATTAATATAGTATATATACTATATATTTATATTAATATATAGTATATATATTTATATGTACTATATATACACTATATATACTATATATAGTGTGTATATAGTACATATAACTAGAATATATAATATATACTATTTACTATATATACTATATATAGTATATATAGTATATATATACTATACTATATATTTTATACTATTTACTATATATACTATATATTAATAATATATATAGTATATACTATAATATATATAGTATATATACTATATATACTATATACACTATATAGTATATATGTACTATATATATACTATATACACTATATGGTATATATGTACTATATATATACTATATACAGTATATATATAGTATATATACCATATAGTGTATATAGTATATATATAGTGTATATATAGTATATATATAGTGTATATATAGTAGATATATAAATATATACACTATATATATAGTATATATATGTACAAGATACTATGAATATTATATATAGTATGCATATATAGTATATATATATAGTATGCATAGTATCTTGTACAGATGATGCATATTATATATAGTATGCATAGTCTCTTGTACAGATGTACCCAGTGGAAATGATCAAATATTTTAACAGGGCATGGAAAAGAGCATCGGCCAGTTAAAATATACACACCACAAATTAGCACAGAATATGGCTGATACTTAGATGTGTCATAACTTATTTATCCAGTCCTCTTTGGTGAATAATCTCCAGTGTTTTGTATTTATGAATAACATTGAGAAGCTGTGTGTGTATTTTTCAAATAGAATTTCAAGCAACGCAATTTTCAAATCAAAAGGTAGACATATAACAAGTTTTGATACATAGTCCCAAAGGATTCTCAAGAAATAACAAATTAAAAAATCTCAAAATACAATAGAATGCCTGTTTCTACATAACATCATCAACAAAGGTATTATCACTCTGTGTCAGGGGTGCCCAAGATCATCTCCAGGGTTTAGTAGGAAGACTTGGAGGACTCAGCATGTAGTCACACTCACAGGTCCAATTTATTGCAGCAAAATGGCACAAAGCAAAGAAAAACAGCACTTGGAGTAACATTGTAGGAAACCAGGTGCAAACTATCAAGAGCCCTCTCCCAGAGTAACACAGAAAGCACTTAATTCCTCAAGCAATGAGTTGTGACAACACATGGGAAATGTCTACAAGAAAAGCTCACTAGAGACTCAGTCTTCAAGTTTTTGTTGCGGGCTAGTCATGTAGGTACCCTCTATCCAGCACATACTCAAATTTCAGACTTCCAGAGGAAAATCAGGTTTTTGGCATAGCATAAAACATACTGTTTGTACAGATATTTCAGGGACTGTGAAGCACTGTTATTAGTTATGATGAAGGAAACCGTCACAATATCCAAGTTCCCAGATGCCAGCCAAGTGTTAACCCTTATAATTTGTAAGCAGGATCTTATGAGGATAGCATCTTTAGACCTGCCACGTTAACTCTTTTCTTCAAATACTCTTTAAAAAATTACTCTTTAGAAAGCTTTTCACTGATTTTATTTCCTTTGGATATGTACCCAGGAGTGATACTGCTGAATCATCTGTTAGTTTTATATTTAATTTTTTGAGAAACCTCTATATCCTTTTACACATTGGCTATACTGATTTACATTCCCATCAACAGTGTACAAGGGTTCGTTTTTTTCCACAACCTCGCCAACATGTACTTTTTTGTCTGTCTTATGATAGCCATTTGAACAGGTGTAAAGTAGTATCTCATTTTGGTTTAAATTTGCATTTCCCTGATGATCAGTAATGTTGAGCATTTTTGCATATATTAATTGGCTATTTGTTTGTCTTATTTTGAGAAATGTCTATTCAGATTCTTTGCCCATTTTTAAAATCAGGTCATTTGTTTTTTGCTATTGAGTGGTTTGAGTTCCTTATATATTTTGGATATTAACCCTTGATGATATAGTTTGCAAATACTTTCTTTTATCCTGGAGATTGTCCCTTCACTCTGTCCCTGGCTATGCAGAAGTTTTTTAGATTGATATAATACCATTTGTCTGTCTATTTCTGCTTTAGTTACCCATACTTTTTGGTTCATGTGCAAAAAATAAAAATAAATCTTTGCCCAGACCAATCTCATGGAGCTTATCCCCTGTTTTCTACTAGTAGTTTTATAGTATCAGGTCCTACATTTAAGTTAAGTTTTCAATCAATTTTGAGTTCATTTTTGGGTATGGTATAAGATAAGAATCTAATTTCATTTTTCTGCAAATGAATATCCAGTAGTCCCAATACCATTTATTGATGAGGGTGTCCTTTCTCCATCATGAATTCTTGGCATCTTTGTCAAAAACCAATTGACTGTAAATGTGTGGATGTATTTCCGGGTTCTCTGTTCTGTTCCGCTTGCCTATGTGTCTGTTTTTAATACCAGTATTGTGCTGTTTTGATTAGTGTAGTTTTGTAGTATACTTTGAAGGAAGTCAAGTAGTATACCTCCAGCTTTGTTCTTTTGGATCAAGATTTTTTGGCTCTTTGGGATCTTTTAGGGTTCCATATAAATTGTATAATTCTGTTTCCTATTATGTGAAAAATGACATTGGAATTTTGATAGGGATTACATTGAATTATTTTTAGTAGTATAGACATTTTCCCAGTTTCAATTCTTCCAATCCATGAACACAGGATATGTTTCCATTAATCTGTGCCCCTTTCCATTTATCAATTTTTTTGTTTTCAGTATATAGATCTTTTACCTCATTGGTTAAATTTATTCCTAAGAATATTTTAATTGTATAGTTTGTTGTTTGTTAGTATATATAAATACTAGAGATTTGTGTATGTTGCTTTTATATCCTACAACTTTATTTATTCTAACTGTTTTTTGGTGGAGTCTTTAGGATTTTTTATATATAAGATCATGGCATCTGACAATAGGGACAGTTTAATTTATTCCTCTCCAGTCTAGATGCCTTTTATTCTTTTCCCTTGCCTAATTGCTCTGGCTAGGACTTCCAATACTATATTGAATAAAAGTGGCAATAGTGGGCATCCTTGTCTTGTTCCTGGTTTTAGAGTAAAAGCTTTCAGCTTTTCACCCTTGAATATGATGTTAGCGATGGGGTTGCCATATACCACCTTTATTCTGTTTAGTTACATTCCTTCTATATCTAATTTCTTGAGTCTTTATAATGAAAAGATGTTGAATTTTGTCCAATGCATTTCTGCATCTATTGAGATGATCTTATGGTGTTTGTCCTTCATTGTGTTAATGTGGCGTATCACATTTATAGATTTTGCTATGTTGACACATCATTGCTTCCCAGGCATAAATCTCACTTGATCGTGGTGAATGATTCTTTTAATGTACTATTGAATTTAGTTTGCTGATATTTTGCTGAGGATTTTTCATACGTGTTCACCAGGGATGTTAACCTGTACTTTTCTTATAGTGCCCTGATCTGGCTTTGGTGTCAGGGTAATGTTGGCCTCATAAAATGGGTATCCAAAGAAAATGACATCAGTATGTAGAAGATATGTTTACATTCCCATCATGTTCATTGAAACGTTATTCATAATAGCCGAGAGGTGGAGTCAACCTGTGTCCATCAATGGATGGATACAGAAAATGTAGTGTGTGTGTATGCATATATACATATATGTATATGTGTGTATATATATGCATATATATGTATATGTGTATATGCATATACACGTATATGCATATGGTATATATGTGGTCCTCTCAAACACCAGATTATTCTTAACACTTACGCAATGTAAATTCTGTGTATATAGTCATTACAATGTTTTACTTAGGAAATAATGACAGTAAAAAATCTGTACATGTTCAGTATGGACTTGTTAATTTTCATATATACAGTTGGTTAAATTCATGGATATAAATTCATGGATATAGAACTCACAGACATGAAAGATGAACTGCATATATATTTCAAAACAAGACATTGTACACAATAAATATATGAAATTTGTATTTGGCAATTAAAAATGATTTTTAAAGTACAAAACACACTTTTCATTAATTTAATTTCTTTGATTATTTGTGGATTTGGGCAGCTTTTTCTATGTTTGCTGATCATTGCCTATTCATATATTTTGTCCACTTTAGTATTATTGTTAGTAAATCTCTGGGTATTGAGCATGTCATCACTATATTGCCGTATGTGTTAAAGCTATTTTTACTTCTTTAGCTTACTATCTGCCATATAGAAGTATCTTTATTTGCATAAAATCTGGTAATATTTTTCTTTATAGCTTTTAGTGAAGTCACACCCACCCTTAGATTAAGATATTCTTCTATCAATCAGTGTCTACACACTACTGTTTAAATTTAGCATTTAAATCTTAATTTTTCTAAAACTGTGGTTCTTAATCAGAAAAATTTTGGCCCTCTAGAGAGAACTTTGGCAATATCTAGTGTCAGTTTCGTTGTCTGACTTGGGGGATTGATGCTACTGGCTCTGGTGGGTACAGTTTGTGAAGCTGCTACACATCCCACAAAGGTATAAGACAGCACACCATAGCAAAGAATTAGCCAGTCAAAAATGTCACTAATGTCAAGTTTGAAAAACCCTGCTCTGGAATAAGAAGAAAATAAACAAACAAAAAAATGTAAATATTAGGAAAACAGATAAAATTACTGCTTTTTGAAAATGGTATAGGTGCCTGGTTAGTAAAATCAATAAAAATCATATAGAATTCATAAAGCAATTCAATTAAGTCTACATAGAATATAGAGGAGGTGCAAATGTTTGCCTATACCAGTAATAACTGAAATTTTGAAAGAAAGAAAAAACTATTGTTCACAACTATAACAAAATAGCTGGAATATCTGGTAAAACCGATTAGTCATATGGCAGTATTTAGTGATTGTAGTGGTATACCCAATCCTTTGTTTTTCCTAAGGTTCACTTTCTTTCGTCTCTGACACATAACTTTCTTTCATACTAATGTAGGTATTTGTTATCTCTGATCTAAGGATACAGCTCCTTCTCTCTTCCGAGTATAAGAAACAATCAAGTAATCTAACAAGGTCTGATTCAATAAGCTATAAGCTTACGTAGTAATTTCTGGTTACTCTGAAGTAAACTCACCTCTGGCCTACATATGAACTGCTCATCAATCATTCCATAAAATCAAATCTTCACTCCATGTGGGATGTGGCTCAGGAGACTGACAACAGATTTTACCACTCTTAGTTCCTGGTTGGACTTCCCTAGACCAGTTTTGGCTTATGCAGATTACTATTAGAGACATACAGAAAAATATTCTCCAAAATGTAAGTGGGACATTGTTGCACTTGTATTTTGAAGTCTTAGAAATCTTTTCTGTGTCCCATAGAAGCAATTACTATCCCACTAATACTGTATTCCCTAGATCATACGAATTGTATTGTGACCTTCTTACAGGCTTACAGCAACACAGGTCTTTCTCAGAGGTCTGAGTTTTATCTGAAATCAGCACTTTGCCTCCTGGATCTCAATTCACTGTTTATAAGTTCATACTGGTGAGCAAAATGTGCCCAATTATGATGAAATGGAAGACACTTTCCAAAGGCTGGCAACCTGTGAATCACTACCATATCCTGTGTTCCCTCTTTTGCGCTTTACCCTGGTAGCCCTCAAAACTTACTGAGAGCACAGTGAAGAGGAGAAAGTTCTACATTATTACTAGGGGGCTTCTCATATAAAAATACAATGTAGCTCTTTGATGCCTAGATATTGTCCACAAATAATTCATCAAAATCCAACTTATCTTAAAGTAGATAGAACAAAGGCAGTCTGAAAAAAAATACTTGATTCTTTTGGTTTGGAGGTTGATAAACTATTTCAGTAATTGGCCAAAGAGTGAATATTTTAGGATTTGTGGCCAAGAAAATCTATGTCCCATCTACTCAACTCTGTCATTGAATAGCCAGAGGCATTTGTTTGCTAACCCATGACCCACACCCTTGGTATCTAAATACTCTGATACTGGGAAACGTCAAGGAACAATGAACAATATTGACAACACCAAGAGGTGAGTGTTTTCTCTAAAACCTAGAGTATAAATAGGTTACACGATTCACCTCATTCAAGGTACCCATGGGTGTACTTGCCTAAAGACTTGAGTGAAAATATTAACCCATAATTCCAAGTTCTGTGTGACTTTCAGGAAGTTATTTAATATTGCTAAAGCCTTGATTTTCTCACTGGCAAATGAGTAATATTTTCAGAGTAGTAGTAGAAAAGAATCAGTGAAGACTTCCACTTTCCATCAAGACAAAGTAACAGAGACAGGATTCACCCTCCACCCATAACAACCAAAAACCCAGGCAAAATATATGAAACGATGGTTTTCAGGACAGTGGACATTAAGCAATGCAAGAGTGATCTTGCTCCAGTTTACTGCTTTGAATGTGCTTCCAAGCCACAGTGCAGGAAGTAACCAGATACAAGCTAATTCTCTAAGTTGAGGAGAGAAGGAGTTGAAAGTCCTTAGCGCCTGGCATTTACAGGAAAAATGTACTAAAGGAGGGAGAGTGGAACGAAGAATTCTAGAAGTCTACCAGAGGGTCTTCATCTAGTAATCAACAGAGAATTGACCATTAGCAGGAGCAACATTACTACCCATAAAGCAGCTTCTCTTGCATCACACACTTTATTCTCTGATTGTTACTAGAAGAATTAATATACCTTACCTTGTGCCATCGGTATATGATTGAATGTGATACACACACATACACACACACGCCTTTCCTAATATACTACAAACTCTTGAGGGATTGATGTATGTCCTTCTATCTTTGGATCACCATAGTTCCCAGCAGAGGGTTTTGCATGAAAGATGTGTCAGGTAAATGATTCCTAGAGTGGAACATTAGCTTTCTATAACCACTTTACTCCATTTTATTATATTCCTGGTCTCTGGGGGTTGGTATTTAACTTAATGTGTAAAGTGGCAGCCTATGACTTTCATCTTAAACAGTGAAGGATTTTTTTATGGTTATTTTGTTGTTTTTAAGCCAACTTAATTAACATTTTTAAAATTCTGAAACATAATGATACTACAAGTAAAGTATTGTGCCAAAATCCATGTATATGATCACCTTTTCTTACTCTGCAAGCTCTCTTTTTTAGGACTAGAAAAACTCTATTTCTCTAACTATGGGCATTTATATTTTAAGTATTCTGCCTGCCTCCAGGTTTGTATGCTTAGATAAATAAGAGCTGACTTTCTTTCTGAAATGGAACAATATAATGGAGAAAACTGGAAAGTAATGAAATTTATGACCCAGATCTGATACAAAAACATGAGTGGATGATAGGCTAAGCTAGTTAAGAATTTTTTGTGTGGTTTTTCATTTTGCTTTTCCTCAAAAATTCTCTGGGGTTTGAAAGTCTATTTCATATTAGAAACTAGCTTATTACAATGTTTTGACTTGATTTCCTGTGACAAATACTGTTGGCAAAATAAGTAAGTATACCTCTGAAACCTGCAGCCTGTCTGCTGTGTATCTGTAGAATGTAGTTCTACATGTCTGATTCTGTCACCAGTTTGCACTATGGCATTTCTCCATATGAGGTTATAATAAGTACTGAAATTGTCTTTAACTGGTTCTCACAGCTTAAGAAAGTTTTGTGTATAATTCTGAAGCATTTACTGTGTTTTCCCTTGTCCTATATATGGAGTAGGATGAGATTTATTGCTCTCCGAATATTTATGCTAAAGTAGAGGTGTGCCATTTCTTTCCCAAATACTTGAGTCCCTTGTCTTCCTTGTTGTTTCTCAGTATCCAAGTGATGTTCTTGGATTTTTTCCTCTAAATTCTCTGATAAATCATCTGATAATTATGTGTGAAACTTACATTCTAATTTTATAGTCAAAATGCCTTTCACTGAGTTTCAAATCTACAAATCTATATGGGAATGTTTGAGCAAGTGTCTTCAGATAAATGATGCTTCCCAGTATTATTGATATAATCTCAGTAGAGGATGGTAAGGTGCTCTGTGAAGCCCTTTCCACCTGTCTCTGAGTCATGTTTGTTAGGGTTTTGGCAAGCCACATCCCCAGATCACTTCCAACTCTAATAGCCTGCGGTTCTATCATTTTCTGTTTTTAGTTTTCACTTAAGAAGAAGAAGGCTTATGTCACAGCAAGATTCAAGAGAGTGTCCATTCTGGATCCTGTGAAGTCATCAAAGTAACAGCCAGTGTTATATCCCCAGTAAATTATCTCTTTATCATTGTAAACATCATCCTAGCTTATCATGTAACTGGAAACATACCTTCTGTGGACCACGTTTTCCATGCTTAAAGTGAAATATGGAAACACATTCTTCCACTATAACAGCTTAGTATTCAGTGACGAATACAACCTGCTGTGGGATCCAGTCAGACAGCATCATTGCCTACATCATGTTTTCTAGTAGAGAAACATGCCAAGTCTGATATTAGACTGTTTCTATGGCAGAAACAGTCAAATTATATCAAATTTGATCAAAGAGTAGATTTATATCAACTGGAAGATATTGACACTTTGCCTGTTAAATTTCACTGAGGTGGGGGGGGGTCTATCCAATTAAGTAACACTACAAGATTCTGTTCCCCAAATTCAGATGCTCTAATGCTATCCATGAGAAATAGCAATGGGAATTATTTTATTAATAGCTAATGCTTATTGAGTGCTACTATGTGTCCAACACTATTAGGATTTTACATGTTTTTCTTATTTAAACCCCAAAGTACTTTCTGAAATAGTTTCCATTTTCCTCTTTTTAAAGAGGAAGAAACTGAGGCTGGCCCAAGATCATGCTGCTAGAAAGGTAAGAAGCTGAGATTCCAACCTAGGCAGTAGGAGTCCAGAGAGAATTAGTTCCTAATCAAGATCTTTCCAATTGAAAATTTAGAACTCCTAATATGTTTCTTTCTTTATTCAGAGCCAAAAACACATCCCTCAGAAATGGAGGCAATCCATGATGATCCTGCACCATATCCCCATACCACCGTACTGACAAAGCAGATCCAATGACTCTTATTATTAGTTTGAACTTTAACTCATAGTCCTAGAACAGAAGTGTAGTGGACTAGGCTTAATCTTGTGGTATCCTCTTCATTAAGTCTGGGAAAAACTGCTTTGGTACTTCTAAAAGTAAACCAAAATCTCTGATGCTAGCAAAGATCTCAGACAATGGTGAAAAGATGAAGGGAATCTAAGAGAAGGAATGAACAAGAGGGAACATTTATCTAATTCCCACAGTAGAACTGTCCTGTAAGGACACACACCTCAGGCAACTCTTCCAAACAAGCAGCTCTTGGTCCTGGGGACTGCAAGACAGGACCAACCCATCTAAAAGTGAAATAGAAGAAGAGCTAGAGATAAAAAAGAAGAGTGCTGATAATTTCCCTAAAGTAAAAAAGACTCAGTTATCTCCCAACCAGGAAACATGGAAAAAAGAATAAAATGAGAAGACACCATGCCTTTGTTCTCCGTGACTTCCATCTCTTTGAAACCTTTATCTAGAAGCTTGAAAACCTAGAATTTGATTATTCCAGATTAATACTCCTCCCTCATGATAGTCTTTCCATGATTGTGAATCAGACTCAAGAATAAATGGGGAGCGGGAACCATGGAGTAGGTTTGACCTGAAGAAATATGTTCACACTAAGTAAACAAACAAACAAATACAACCTATTATAAAAAGGTATGTGGCTGGTGTCACAGGACCTTAGAAACAAACCCTCATTATGTTTTTGAATTTTCCTCTTAATTCATGTATTTATCAAGCTAGAAGCCCTCCAAAGAAGTCCTGTCATACAACTCGTGGTGTTTGAGTTACTCTTTGAAATTGATTGTTTTGGGAAAAGAGAGAGGTCACTAGAGCAGAGGTGGGTGGTGAGGTCAAGAGGGTGTGAGTGACAGCAGTGGTCTGAAACATGGAAGTGGAGAATTCTGAAGGTAAATATCACCTACTTGGCCATTTTTTCCTGTGTTCTCCCTGCTGTTCGTATTCCCTTTCATCACTGCCACTGCTAGCACATACAGTGCCTTGGTGTGAAGAAAACAAAGCGAGCATCCTTTCCAGGTGGTGGCAACTCCACTCAAGAGTGCTCCCTTTGAGGTAGGGAGTGTGAGTGCAGCGTGGGCTGGAACCTAGCGTCTCTAAAGTATAAGGTTCCTTTTTTTTTTTTTTTACTAAGAATCATTTTGTAATAGAAAAAGCACAGCATGCACAACCAAAGAAGCAGGGTGCCAAGAATTAGCTGTTTAACTCAGTGTAAGAAGCTTTATGTCTCTAAGACTCAGCTTTGTCATCTGTACAATGTGGAAAATAAAACCTTTTTCCACCAGTGGTTAGGGAATTAAAGGAAACACTGTATCCAGAAATCATTTTGGAAACTATAAACCCCATAGACACAAAAACATTTATCATTATTATCACAGATTTTAATATAAAAACTTCTCTATGTTTGAGTCCTTAACTATAAAATAGTGTTACTGCTTTCTCCCCCCTAAAAATTCACAGGGTCTTCTTTCTGAAATTACATTGATTGATAGAATAGATATAAAAGGACACTGAACAAAGACACACAGTGCTACAAGATTGTGCTATTACTTTTCTCTTAAGATTATCTTTAAAAAGTCACCATTAAATTTTGATCTAAGCTTAACCTTGCATTATAAACTTCCTTGCACTTATTTTGAAATTATCTCTCTTATTTTTCCTTGGCTATCATTAATCTCAGCCTCTGCTAAGTCTACACAGGTTAAATAGAGAGTATTACACTCTGTATCTTTGCTGACTTCCTAGTACGAGTAAATGTGACCTTGTGTTCAAGCTTATTTTGTTCTGATTGAGTAAAAGAAAGCTTATTCACTCACTGCCTTTGTCTTGATTCTGCTCATAATATTACAGTTTCTGATAATAGTTATTCAAGACGGATATCTAAGGCAAACAATGTGACTGTGTGACTCCTTTTCTTGTCTAACTCTCAGATGTTGTCCCCTCTCAACCGTTTTTCTCTTGACGCTAAGGCATAGTCAATTGCTGTTCTATTTATGTTTCTATTAGACCTTGTACTTACCTCAATTACATATGTTAACACATTCTGCTGGAATTATTTATTTACTTGATTCTCCTACTACAGACTGACCTTCTTCAGTTTAATCATGATTGTATCAGAGCACTAAGAATCAAGAATACTGTCTCCTAACAACAGTAACATTCATTCATCTTTTCCTACCAGAGAAGGTTCTAATTGTTTTTACATATATTAACTTTGTTAAATAAAATATTTCAAAGTAAAAAATCATTAATATCATACAGACATAAAGCAATTCATGTTAAAGATTTTACTTAATTCATAATGAGGGTGCCAGGCAGATATTCTAATTGGCTCAGAGAAGTCAAAGAAGCGCAAATTTCTCTAAAGGACTGGTGAGATGAACTGACAGAAACTGGCTTTTTCCTTGGACAGAAAAGAAAATCAACTGAACCTCTATCTGTCAGAATATCTATATTGTTTTTAGGTAAGAATTTCTTTTCATAGTTGCAAAATAAGTCCCATGGGATAAGAATCAAATAACCCGAATAAGTGTGCTGTAGTCAATGCAAAACTCTCCACTGAACCACAAAGTTTTCCCTATAATCCTCACAAAATAGAAAATACTTTTTCAATTTAACCAAAACACTAAATTTTCCTAACTTTATACAAACTTCCTTTCTTTTTTCCTTTGCCTGTTTTTAACCTCCACTCTCCATTTTGAGCTGAACACCCAGTTATTAAATATTTTGTATTGACCTTAGTAGACAATGGGCTGGCCATCTGATAATGTTGACATCTGGAAATGTATAAAGTATTATAACACAATGTATGAGATTATGCAGAGCAGGCTCTATATATCAATAAAAAGAAAAGAGATGAAAATAATTATGAGCAGGAAGTTGCCAGTAATAGCAGGGTATATATTTATAATGCAAATCCCAATCTCCTTATGCCAATTGTGCATTCTAAATTATTTCTGGAGTAATCTTTTCCCACACAATCAACATGTTTCCCAGATCATTTTTATTTTCCACGTCCTTTCTCTTTTTTCCATTAGAGATGTATTTTCTGTCTAACAAACAGATTACTCTTTCCTTTATGACATGAACACAGTCCTTTCATTTCCCTTGCCACATGTATTGTCTTTCTCCAGATATTAATAACAAAGTGGGAATTTTCCTTAGGGCATCCTTATGTACTTCCCTTAGATATCCCTCATGTTTCACAAGTCACCTGACCATTGCTGGAAATTGAAAAAAAAAAAAAAGTAGGTAAATTTTGTGCCTAACAGCTTTTCATTGTGTTCAGCCACAATGAGTGTCAAAAACTTGCTGACTAGGGGGGCTTTATTTTTGATGCTATTAGCACGAAGAAAAGACACAGCAAGGAAAGCAATATGAAATTCCAGTTCCTTCTGTATTCTTTAAATGAACTATTTTTGGTTTGTCAACCAAGAAAATGATGCATTTTTTTTTTGCTGCAATCTTATAACTTGTTGACACAATATAAAGAAATTGAAAGGGAACCACTTAGAAAGCAGGAATCAAAGAAATGGAGGAAGTTGTCTGAATGCATCTGTACCTCCCACAGATATATTTAAAACCAAATTACCTCTCTGCACTTAGCTTTGTTTTTGTTTTCTTCCTCTGTTCGTTAATGTAGGTAAAAGGTAGCAGAAAATTGAATCAGACAACTCCTTCAAGGATACAAAGAGCTTCATGGCATATATTATATTCATAATTCTTATTAATTCAATTATAACTACTGTTTTTTTAGAGTTCTGTGACAATGGAAGAATTGAAAAGATACAAATACTGTTAAACAAAGGTTAAGAGTCTTGGTGGACCAATTTACCTATTCATCATTTGTGGGTTTTTTTTTTCTTTGTTCTATCTGTTATAAATATTCTTAAGCAATACAATCTCTGCCATTTTCATACGTATAATTTAAAGAAAATTGATCACTTGGAAAATATTGCTGTAAGTGTGACTTATTTTTAATGGTTCATGGTTCATTTGGGAAGATAGGCTAGAGACTTTCTTTATAAATTGCTCTGTGAATAGAAAAGAATTTGTACTTCTTTTCCTATCAATTATGGCAATGTTCCCAGATGATGCTGAATTTGAGGTGAGGGTTGAAAATGTAGTTTGCCAAGATACTCATGTAACTTATGTCTTCTGAATTCACAAGCTATTAAAAAGATAGGAGCAGCTAGGTATCATTGAGTTAAATTGCATATTGTTCAGAAGTCAGTCAAGTGCAATTGATTACCTTTTGCTGCAGATGTTTCTACTCATGGCTCATTTTGTTTGTGGTCAGACTACAGGCAAGGCATTTTCTTCCTTGGGCAACTCTGCAGGTCTGGCTGATCTTTGTCTTTTAAAACACCCATCTTTATAAATAAAGCCAAGAACATGATGGCTTAAAGCCATGCTATCAGTTTAAATATGGGTTGTTAAGCTTCTCATACATCAAAATCAATTTTATTTTCCACTAAATATTGACAACATATTAATTATACAAATATGAGAAGGGTGAAAAAAGTATTATTTTAATATCTTAACATATACTATCTAGCTACTTACCCTACTTATGGCCTTTTATGAAGAAAGGTATTACAAACGTATGTTCAGGTTAAATTACTGGGAGAAAATCTAAACAGTAGAAACACCTTCTAAGTTAAATTTAAGATCCTTCCTGGATTACCACTAAAATGTTGATTAGAGACTGACGTACGCAAATGATCTAACATATGATCTGCTTTTCTATCTCAACTAAAATTCACTCTCATTAAATGTGCCTTTACTGGAAGTGCTCCTGAGCGAGTTTAATAAATACACGTATAAGATTATAAAGTACAATATTATAAGTTGATGCTCTATTTTGCTTAATCCTTCTTATTATTAATTTTATCAGAACTTGTTTCGTGGGCTTTTACTTGAGGAGCAGAATTGTAGTCCCACGTTTGAGAAAATTACTTTCTCAATACAAATACTGCAAATCAATTATTAAAGTCTTCATTCCTAAATTTTATGCAGACTATTCAATTGCAAATGCCAATATAAACACAGTAGCAGCATTTTAAATTAATTGTACTTCCTTCTTCAAGATCAGTGTAGCAAGATATCTTTGGAGGACTGACATCTAAATAGTTTATTTCTACTGCAGACTAGATTGAATGTTCCTACAGTCATATTATAAGAGTGACAACAACAGAAAGTTGTCCATATGAAATTTGGATAAAATAGAATAAAATGAAGGTCCTAAATTGGTATGATACATTCTAAAGTGCAATCTGCCACTCAGTTTATTGTGAATCTCTATTCGAACTGAATTAATTTTGTGTAAAATAATTGATTCTACGATCAAAGCATTCACTACATGCTGGGCTGAACAGTTAGTTTCCATTAAGGCATATTTACTTAACTTAGTATTTCATTTTTGTGAAAACAAATAAATAAAAAACCATCAAAAAGAATTCAATCTTGACAACATTACTGGCCAGCATAGTTACGGTATTTTATAAAGGTGTTCAGATGTGTAAAAATGATATTAATAAAATCTTAGGAAGCTATTCATGCATGAAATAAAGAGAACATTACATTGATCATTTCAAAATCAGTGGTGCCCATAGTAAATACAACTTAAATAAGTGAAATTACATAGGATACTTTAGTTTGAAAATATTGCATTTATTTACTTTATGTGGTAACGAAAGAGAAATCTAAATATCAGCTTAATCTTATCACCCAGTGAGAAAAACACAGCATTCATATATCTATGTATATGCAGACAGGTACTTGTGTGTGTTTGAATTATTTTAATGGTAGCATAGTAATTAGAGTCCATATGTATGCCTTTCTTATAGCAATCTTGCACCCATTTGACTATATATATGAACATTTTCTCATGACATTAAGTATGCTTTTCCATAATAATTTTCAAAGTATGCATAGGATTATAAAGCATCGATTAATGTACTATAATTTATTTATCTGAATAATGTATTTAATAATAAAGAAATTGGATTATTTCTCAAAAACATTAATCTAGTGGTACCTATGCTTCCTTTTTGTGTGTGTAATACAATTACAGCCATGACTGAATGTTAAAACAGATAAATATTAATATATCATGAATTTTGGGATTGTTTTAGCTCAAAATACAACATTTTTTTAAAAAATAATTTTCCAAAATAATTATTTATGTTTTCTCACTTTCATAATAAAACATAGAAAATTCAAGTAGCAACTCTGTTTAACATTCAAACATTTTCTTAACCCTCCAATTCTACATTTTTACTAATGAATAATCTGGATATTACCAAGCAGTTTTATTATGAGTATTTTATACTGTCAAGTCATACACATTCTTCTCCCATCTTATTCTGAAATGTGCAGAATTAAACATTGCAATTAAAATATACAGCACTGTTGAATTTCTTTTCTACTTGTCTGATCTCAGATAAGCAAAGTACTTGCAAGAAATATCCAAGTGGAGCAAAAGGTTTGTACAGGAAATAGGGTTGCCAAATGGTATTGTGAAATTCGTAAATTCGGTAACCTGAGTTTTACCCTGAATTAGTTTTAGTTCAGGATTAAATCAATTAATTTCCTTGTTTAGTTTAGAGAAACTTTTCACATTAGCATGTTAATTCAAAATTTACACTAAATAGGCGTTTGCCATGGGCCAGGGAGGGAGAATATGGGGAGTTATGCCTTAATAGGTACAGAGTTTCAGTTTGAGATGAAGAGTTGTGGAGGTAGATGGTCATGATGTGGCACAACAATGTAAATATATTTCATGCCACAAAACTGTACACTTAAACACGATTAAAATGGTACATTTTATGTTATGTATATTTTACCATTAAAAAAAGTTTTTAAAAATATACTAAATAAAACACAAATGACTTTTCCAACCATTATTTGCGCTTAATTTAATTATGTTTAAAATTGGCATTGTTTTCATGTATAGAAAGGTGGATTCCCAGATATCACCAACATAACCTGATGAAAATGCAACATTTAGCTTACTGCTTACTATGGGATAGAAGTCATGGTAGTGAGGAAAATAATGTGATATATTTATTCATTCAATGTTGGTGGAATATGAATTCTTCCCAATATTAATTAACTCTGATCATTTTGTAACTAATGCTTGTCTGAATATTCTTGTACTGTAACACTTTCTGCACCTAAGCATGTATATCTCTAAGGTGTGTGTGTTCAGCTTTATATATATATATATATATATGTGGCTGAACAAGTATAAAGATTAAAAGGAATTTTTAAGAAATCTACAATCTTTGAATAAAAAAGCTTCAACAATTTGCTATATGGTCTTTGATTAATTCTAAGAAACACTATAATTTAAATTACTTCCCCAACAGCGATTTAAATTTTCTGAAATAAGTAACTAATTTAAAATCAATGTAATGTACTTGTATGTGTTAAACAGTTGACCCTTAAACACCACAGGTTTAACTGTGTGGATCCACTTATATGTGGATTTCTTCAATAAATATGTTGAAAAATTGGAGATTTGTGACGATTTGAAAATGCAAACTGTAAAATATAGAAATATCAGAAAAAGTTAAAAGGTATCAAAATGTAAGCAAAAAAGCACAGACTGTGCAGGGCATCATTTGCAGTTTAAAAAATGTAAACAAATGTAAAGATGCAGTATTAAATCATAACTGCATAAAATTACCAATAGTAATTTATTACTGTACTGCTGTAATAATTTCATAGTCACCTCCTGTTGCTATTGCAGTGAGCTCAAGTGTTGTGAATATTTGCTTAAAGCATGTTTAGTGCAATATCGTAAACCTTAAATAACATCATGGGACCCAAAGAAAGCACCACTATTAATACTGGAACTTCTCCCAAATAAAGAAAAGTCATAAAATTACAGGAAAAAGCTGAATTGCTTGATATGTGCTGTAGATTTAGATCTGTAGCTGTAGTTGCCTGACATTTCAAGATAAATGAATCCAGTGTAAGGACCACTGTAAAAAAAAGGAAAGGAAATTTGTGAAGCCATCACTGCAGCAACATCAGCAGGCCCATAAATCTTACACGTGTTGCAAAATACCATTTTATCTTTTATTTAAAGTGGAGCTTTTATGCGGGTACAAGATTACTATAAGAAAGGCATACATATGGACTCTAATATAATTTGAGGACAAAATGAAGTCATTCTATGACAACTTAAAGCAAAAGGAAGGTGAAAGATCTAAAGCTTGAGTATTTAATGTCAGCAAAGGATGGTTTGATAATTTTAGTAAGAGGTTTGGCTTTAAAAAAATGTCAAGATATTCTAACAGCAGAAGCAGCTTCTGATGATCAAGAGGCAGCAGATGAGTTTTCAGATACAATTTCTGAAAACCATTGAGGAGAAAAAATATTTACCTGAATAGATTTTTAATGCAGATAAAAAAGTTCCCTCTTCAGGAAAAAAATAGAAATGTCACAAAGGAAATTTATCAATAAGGAAGAGAAATGAGCACCAAGATTTAACATAGGAAGGGATAGGCTAACTCTACTGTTTCATGCAAATGTAGTCAGATTTATGACCAGGACTGCACTTATCTATAAAGCTGCTAACTCCTGAGCCTTGAAGGTAAAAGATAAACACCAGCTGCCAGTCTTTGGTTTGTAAAACAGGAAGGTCTGTTTTACAACAAACAAGAACTCTTTTTTCTAAATTGATTCTATTGGTGATTTGTCCCTATTGTCAAAAAATACCTTGCCAGTAAAGAATTGCCCTTTAGAGTTCTTTTGATATTGAACAATGCCCCTGGCTGCCCAGAACCTCATGAGTTCAGCACCAAAGGCCTCTACATGGTCTACTTGCCCTCAAATGCGTTTCTGATTCTATCTCTAGATCAGGGGATCTTAAGGACCTTTCAGACTCATTACACATGGTACTATATAGAAAGGATTGCCAATGTTGTGGAAGATAACCATGATAGAACATTATGAAAGTCTGGAAGGATTACACCATTGAAAATGTCATGCTACTTACAGAGAAATCTGCAAAAGCCATCAAGCCCAAAACAATAAATACCTGCTGGAAGAAACAATGTCTAAATGTTGTGAATGAATTCATAAGATTTATGATAGAGCCAATCAAAGAAATCATGAAGAGATTGTGGATATGCAGAAAGTCAGGGGAGGGTTTCAAGATATGGATCTTGGAGAAATTCGAGAGCTAATAGACACCACACTAGAGGAATTAAAAGAAGACAACTTTATGGAGATGAGTGCTTTTGAACTAGTACCTGCTACGGAAGAAGACATAGAAGAAGCAATGCCAGAAAACAAATTTACATTAGACAATGTGGCAAAAGGATTTCAATTATTTAAGACTAACTTTGACTTTGTTTACTACATGAACACTCCTATGATACAAGTACTGAAACTTATGCAAACAGTGGCAAAAATATTAGTACTCCATAGAAATGTTTTTAGAGAAATTAGAAAGCAAAAATGTCAGATAGAAATTATGATGTGTTTCCATAAAGTTACATGGAATATGCCTGACTCTCCTGCCTCTCCTTCCACCTCCTCTACCTTTTCTGCCTCTGCCACCCAAGACAGCAAGACCAACCCTTCCTCATGTTCCTCCTCCTCAGCCTACTCAATGTGAAGATAATAAGGATGAAGCCCTTTATCATAATCCATTTTCACTTAATGAATACTAAATATATTTTGTCTTTTTTAAATTTTCTTAATAATGTTCTCTTTTATTGGCTGGGCATGGTGGCTCACGCCTGTAATTCCAGCACTTTGGGAGGCGAAGGCAGGCGGATCACCAGGTCAGGAGATCGAGACCACACTGGCCAACATAGTGCAACCCCTTCGCTACTAAAAATACAGAAATTATCTGGGTGTGGTGACACGTGCCTGTAATCCCAGCTACTAGGGAGGCTGAGGCAGGAGAATCGCTTGAACCAGGGAGTCAGAAGTTGCAGTGAGCCAAGATTGCAACACTGCACTCCAGCCTGGCCACAGAGCAAGACTCCGTCTAAAAACTAAAACTAAAAAAAAAAGTTCTCTTTTCTTTAGCTTACTTAATTGTAAGAATACAGCATATAATATACAAAATATATATTGACTATGTTCTTGGTAAAACCTCCAGTCAAAAGTATGCTATTAGTAGCTAAGTTTTCGGGTAGTCAAAAGATATATATGGATTTTGACTGTGGTGTCTTTCATCCCCCATTGTTCAAAGATCGGCTATATATTTTTTCTCAAACAACTATAATTATCTCAAATTGAAGATGTATTTATCATTAATGGAATTTAAGAATTCTGGAAATATGTTATACCAGGTAAATAAAATTTATCGATTCCAGGATCAAACCTCTGCTACCATTATTCATAATTTTGTCCACATGGTCAAAAAAAAATGCCAATAATTGAGGAATTGTTCAATTTCTCTTTAGATTTCTATTTGTTTACTTCTTCCTAAAATCTTTTTGGTTTTATATATTTTATTAATGTGTTTTTCTGTGTAAAGATTACATCTTAGGAAATTTTAAATTTATTTTTAAATTAATTTAAGGGGAATTTTAATAATTTATTATTTTTTATTTTTAGTTGTTCCTTTGCTTTGAATCACTTTATCTAAAATTAACATTTTTCTTTAAATTCAACTTCTAGAATGATAAATGATATCACTGTACTGTATGAAATCATAATGAAAAATGTGTGATTTTACTTTTTCACATATATACTGCATAATATACTAGCTTTCACTGAAATGTTATGAGTTTTGTCAAAGAAGAATTGCACTGAATAAAGTTAAATGGCAAGAAAGAGTTTATTTAAGACTACTGCAATAAGAGAGAAAAATTAAATAGAACTTTGCTGGAAGCAAAGGCAGAAAAGTGTGTAAGCCCTGGACTGAGCTAGTGAAAAACTACTGGAGGCCATTATGGTGGAGAATGATAAATGTGATTAGGCCATCTGGGTTTGCCACTTGGGGCTTATGGAAATTAGGCTCCTATCATTCCCCAGAGACTGGAAGATAGAGGCACTATTATTCCTGATGATTACATTTCAAAGAGATGTCTCCCAGGTCCTTGAGAAAGATATTCCTGGTTTGTAAAATTGGCAAGAGTTAGGGAAAAGGCACACAGTAGTCCTCCTTATCCTTGGGGGATACATTCCAAGACCTTCAATGGGTGACTGAAACCATGGATAGATAGTATCAGACTCCCATCCAAGTACTAAACAGGCCCTACCCTGCTTAGCTTTTGAGATCAGATGAGATCAGGTGCATACAGGGTGATATGGTCGTAGACCCAAACTATATACAGTATGTTTTTCCTATATATTTCATACCTATGATAAAGTTTAATTTATAAATTAGTCACAGTAAGAGATTAACAACAATTACTAATAAAATAAAGCAACTATAACAACAGACCGTAATAAAAGTTATACAACTGCAGTCTCTTTCTCAAAATGTCTTATTGTACTCTACTGAGAGTAACTGAATCCCTAGAAAGCAAAAATGTGAATAAGTGGGCACTCTTGTATCTCAAAGGAGTGGAGAAAGAAATTCAAATTGTAAGTTTTCTAAGTTAATGCCCCTTTAAATGAAGTCACGGGCTTATAGGCCGAAAAAAATATCTGTCCAAAGGTTGGTCAAATTGAGACTGTCATGTTCAGTTTTATAACTAGGTTATGATTTTTAAAACATACTCATCTCTTTCAACATTTATTTTCTATTATTTTAGTACTAGACTACCAACTTTTATTTAGACATTGCTCAGTTTCCTATTCTCTTTGCCTATCACTACTTCTTTCCCATTTAATTTTTCTTAGTCAGTTCAGTCTGCTATAACAAAAAATACCCTAGACTGGGTGGCTTTAATAAAAAAAAAAATATTTCTCACTTTTCTGGAGACTGGGAAGTTCAAGATCGAAATGGTGGCTGATCTGATGTCCTCCTCTTGGTTCATAAATGGCTGTCTTCTCAATGTGTCTGCACTTGGTGGGAAAGAGTAGAGTGAGAGAGCTCTCTGGGTTTCTTTGAGAAGGGCACTGGTCCCATAATGAGAGCTCCACCCTTATGACCTAATTACCTCCCAAAGGTCTTACTTCTTAATACCATGGAATTGGGTGTTATGATCTCAACATAGAAATTTGGGGGGATACAACATTTGGTCCATAACACCATTCTTACATAATTCCCTTAAATCTTGGCATTTGTGTCATACCTACTCCCTATGCTTTGATGTTTATTTTGGTTTATTATCCCTCTCTTTTTGATAAAAGAAAGGCTGGACTGCAACTTTCCTCAAAAATCACCTGGGTAGGTGTCCCTGTCCCTCAAACTCCTCATGGTCACATAGAGTCCTCCAGGATGTCAGGTTGTTGAAGAGGCTGTTGAATCAAGAATTCTACAGCATCAGAGGCAAAGAAGGGACCAGTCCCTTGGGTATGTGAGGAGAAAGATCTTCTGCCTGCAGTTTAGGTTCACCTCTGCCTTTGATGTGCCTTCCAGGCCAGACTTAAACTGATGTTCTTCTTCTTCTTCTTCTTCTTTTTTTTTTTTTTTTTTTTTCTGTTCACCTGGCAAGAATTTGAGGTACAGCATGCAGCCTTCTTGCTGCTTCAGGCAAGTGTTCTAGCCAAAGCTGTCCAAAGCAAAGGCAGTGCTGAGCCTCAGCTCCTCCAGGCAGCTACTTAAAAAAGCTATGGGAGCTCAGTGGTTAAAGGGATTCCTCCTGGAGCCATTGCTACTGTCCCACCTCACCTCCATTCCTCATTCTTACAAACAAGGTCATTTTCATTGGATTTTGCTTCAATCTTATCTAAATCGGACTGAGTAATTCTGAGTCAGCCATTGTTTTCTTTCTTCTCTCTCGTTCCTACTGCATTAAATCACACCGAAATCCTCTAAGGTCATGGGACATGAATGGAACTTGATACTGTTTCCGAAGAGCTGATACAGCGATTCCAACTCCTGTGGCTCTCCCCTCATCTTTTTCTTCCTTTAATCATTTCTTTGAATTGAAAGTGAGGAATCAGTGATAGTGTCACTGTATTTTCAACAATTTGTTACCTTTTAAAAAGTTTTTTTTCAGGATTAAATCTGGATTAGAAACTAAAGTACAAGAAGAGGCGAATATTAAATGTTAAGGAGCTAGGAATAACATCATTAAACAGACATCTACAGCTGTAAGGGCCTGCATTTGACAGTCAAATAATCAAATTATTCTTAGGATCTTTTCTAACGATTGTATAAATGAGGAGCATGTGCTAGCATTCTGTTTTTTTGAGGATTACAGAGAAAAGGCTAACTTGAACTCTTGGAACATGTAGCACAGTGTGAGTACTTAGTTGACCTAGAAAAGCTCTCCAAGGGATCGAGAAACAATTAGAAATTTAAATGCATGAAAATGGAGACATATTTTATGTTATGTCAGATGTTTCAATTGTACTACTGGGGGGTAAAAGACCTTCTGTGACTTTGTTGGTGGTTTTTAAAAAATGCTGAATATGTAAAAGGAGATGTATTTTACGTAGCTTTTACTTTTAATCAAGAGATCTCAATATATTTTACAGGTAGTTACTCATATTTTAAAAAGAATTAAAATGACCTCCAAACCAGAAAGAAACAAGCAAAAATACTGGCCTTTTCATCCCGAAATTAAAACATTAACAAACATTTAAATAGAGAACACACATTTGATATCAACTGTGTTGCAGATATAGGTGGCTGGGGGTTACATAAGTACAGGACGCAAACCTTACCCTCCAGAACATTACACTACTCCAGAAAGCAGTTCCTCTGTGGTCCCTGGTAACAATTATTGGAAAGTAAAAATCACCACATGGTCAATACGGATGATGGAGATGGGAGTTCAGAACAGCAAAAAGTTACTGTTATTAAGAAATGAGTTTACTGAAGGAGCTAATATTTTGTATGAGTTTTGAAAGACAAGGATTTATGACATTGGAGAAAATATAGCAACCATAGTCTATTTCACATGTATTATATTATTAATCCTTTAAAACTTATCACTGTTCATGAAAAAAGTCCATTTTCCATCTAAGCCCCTTTTTGAAACTTACATTTCCCTTTTATTTGGTAACTAGTCAATTGACTTTCAGAGTGATTGACTGTAACTGGTGAGTCTTCATCTCCCACTCTAAAAGCAACAGTATGCATTAGAATAATGTCAGGCCTGCTCAAACAGATTCCTGGGCCCAAGCCCAGAGGTTTGATCGAGTAGGTCTGGAATGGGGATAAATGATTTATATTTCTAAGAAGTTTATAGTCGATGCTATTGCTGCTGATGTGGAAGAACCACTTCTCAGCATTCTGAAAAAAAGGTATTATTTTTTGTTCTAATGCACCTTTTTATCTAGGCATGGCAGAAACATAGGGCTTCTATTTTTCCTATGAAAAATACAATTTCCATTCTGGTAGATAATTACTGTGAAACAACTGATCTGTAAAGCAGTGCTTCACAAACTTTAATATAAATACAAGTCATCTGGGGGGTCCTGTTAAAATGACTATACGAATTCAGTATGTTGGGGTCAGACATGAGTTTGCATTTCTAATAAAATCCTAGGTCAGGTGAATTACAGTAGGTGGACCAATGTGATAAACAACATTGGACACACTGAGCATAGGATTTTAGCAACCATATTATTGTTTTTGTTATTATTTTTGTTTTTTTCAGTCGCAAATGAGCTTTTATTTAGAGACGTCTCAAATCCGAAATCATCTAATTATTTTCACAGCTTAGCTTATATTATCATTGTCAACTACTCCCAATAGAGAAGTTAGTGTTCACAGAAAACACAGACTAAGGCAAAAGCAGGCCTTAAATATCTTCCAAATTAATTTCTTCACTTTATCAGGACATTTTTCTAGTCCTACATGCGATTGGGAATAAGAACATAGTGAAATCACTAGAGATCACTTTTCTATGTGTTTTTCAGGGTAGACTTGGTCTAAGTAAATAGGAGTTCCTTAAATAGTGGTGGCAGTTTATGAAACCAAGGGAGCAGAACATTCCGTCTAGTCCTATGAAGATGTTAATGATCTTCACCTGCCTCTTTTTATGGTCATGAAATGAAATACATTCTTTATAGCCCCACTGTTCCTAAAACTATTTAGTGATTATGAGGAAGCCCTGAAAGAAAGATGAGTCATTTCTTAAACTGTGCCGCAAGATGTTTCATTTGATATCTTTGTTCAAACCTCTTCATAACACTAACTAGAGTGATGTGTACATCAAGATAAGACATTTCTTTGTGTCAGTTTTATGTGAATTTCAATATAGCATGTCCCCAGCACATTCTATACCCTACAAATAATGAAAAAGGCAATTAATCTCTCCGAATCCTTCAGAAATCTTTATGGGTTTCATGCAGGAGGAATCAGATCCTAATTTCAGTGAAGTCTCTGCAATGCCTAGTGAGAATATCCTTGTTCTCGCACTGCATGAAAGATATTTGGAGAAAGTTGCCATAAATAATAAGGGATTTTTTATTTTCCTAATTTTTGAGGATATATTTGTACCTATAAGAGGGAAAAATAGAAGAGCTCTTTGATTTTACAATCATAAACTTCCAGTCCTAACTCTTTCCATATATAAATTTAGGACATTTATGTTGTGCTTTCTCTCAATTAGCCATAGAAATTGGGGAAAAAATTGTTTTCCCCAAGCATGGATAATTTGTATATCTCTAGAAAGAGTATTTAAACCTCTTTGAAGAAACCATCACTTCCTAGGTAGTTCTTTTGCATGCTTTAAACTCTGAATTGACCTAATGAAAAGCCAATATTTATTCTAAGGAAAAAATCTAATTTCAGTCATCCACCAATGCATCAATTTATCATAGTGTTGACCGGACTAAGCTTTCGATATTAAGTGTTGTATTTGTTGTGAAAAATAGGTAGAAGAAGTTACCATTCTTAGAATTGTTGCATGTAAAGAAACCAATATACTTTTCCTCTATTGTCATAATTTCTTAGACAAAAGAAGCTATTACTTTCAAATAGCAACATTTTATATTTTCAAACCAAAGGCCTTACATAAATTATATCACTTTGTCTTTTTAAAAAGATTCTATCTCTATATAATATGCACATAAATTAAAACCTGCTTTTTCTGTTTCCTTAGTCTTTAAGAATCAATCAATTATGTCACAAATTTCTTACGAAAGTGGCTGATATTGTCATTTCAAGAGACTGGCACTTAGAAAATTAATGTTTAAATGATTTTATGCCTAACATTTCTTTAAATCCCAAGAATAGGCTTAATTAATATTTTATAGATTCTTTCTGCTGATGATGGTTTGCGTGTCATTCTGACTCAAAAGATGGAACTCAGTCCATTTTAACATTTAGGTGCCAGAGACAAACCTACATTTTGCAAAAATAGGCAAGAGTAGATGTGAAGGGGCATGTAAAAATAAAAGAAGAACAAAGGAAGAGAAAAAGGGAAGCAGGACAGGAGGAAAGAAGTTAAGGAAAAGAAGTAAAAGAAAGAGAAAATGAAATGCTATGCAGAGTGGGAGCATGGATTGCCATCAAAACTTGCCTTGAATGCCACCCTGAAAATCTGTTCGTGATGCATACTTGGATGATAAATTAGAGCCAACTGTAGCTTTAGATATTATAGAGTGGTTTATTTCTAAAGGCAGAGTATCTACATGAGATAGTAGTTGAGCACAAGTCTTAAGAACCACTTTCAGTATGTGATCTTGGGCAAGTCATTTCACACCTGTGCCTCAATTTTACCATTTTTTAAATGGGAATCATATTACCACCCAAATTATAGCATTGCTGTGAACACTAAATGAGTTTTCAGTTCACACAAAGCACTCATAAAGATTAGTGGCACAGAGACATCACTCAAAAAATGTTAGCAATTAGTACAGATGAAAGAAGTTTGTCATTCCACCTCTAATGTAATACACAAATTAAGATGATGTTAAACGTCCACATAAATTGCTGCATGTGCACCTAAACTATATGTCAGTCAGAATCCCAGAAAGAAATACTGAACACTCAAAAGTTTGAATAAAAAGGGAATTTAATAGAGGGAATTTTGTAGAAATAGGAGCAGTGTTAAGGGGAGGATCTGCAAAGGGTGGTGAACAATTCGAACAGAAACAACAGGAATCTCTTAACCACTCCACTTGGCGTGAAGAGATAAAGTGAAGATGCAGGGTTATCAGATCTAGGTAGGAGCTGTAGCTGTGAAGGAGGGCTTGTCTACAGGGCTCATCTAACAAGAACTATATTTATAGCCTAGGGTTTCTCAGCAGCTGCACTTCTGACATTTTAGATCAGATAGTTCTTTTTTCCTTGGGGATACAGGGTATTCCGCACATTATACCATGTTTAGAAACGCCCCTTGCTTCTACCCACTAGATGCCAGTAGACCTCAATCTCCACAACCAAAAATGTCTCCAGACACTGCTAAAAGCTCCCTAGGAGGAAAACTGCCACAGGTTGACAACTACTGCTGTAGCAGAAACTAGTTACTTCAGAACTGTAGCAAGGCAGAAATGATTAGCAAGAAATAAATACTATCTCTCCTATTGGCACTGGGTGCCTCTTACTTACAGAAATGAATCAGTCAGACAGCAAGGGAACTTGATGAAGGAATCTAGTCATAGAACAAGCCTCCTTGGGCACAATGCAGGGCAGAGAAGGGCGGTTAAAGAACTGAAGGGGCCAAAGGAGGTTAGCCAATATGCAATCCAAAGACATGGATTAATTTAGAGTTGCCTGGACTCCATTTCAGTAGTCATGGTCCTTTGGGATAACATAGAAAGACAAGGAGAACTGCACCTTAGAAGATCTTAGGAAAATGTATTAATGCCATGGTCCCCAGTTGGATGCCATGAGAAATCGAGCCTAAATATATATAAATGTCTCCAGCTTGCATTTCAATTGGATGTTAAATGTAAGGCACAAGAAAGGAACAATTCCCCACATGTATAACCCCCTCCCAGTTCCAGCCTCATTTAAATGCTATAAAGATCTGTACTATGTAATGGAGAAAGAAGGAAGATGTTCAAGAAAGGATAAATGATCATGCTCCTGTAGGCTTTTCCCTAAATTCAGAGGTACTTTCTCTGGAGAAAGATCACAGTATCTGGAGGCAGCCAATATAATGATCCTTGCAGTCTTCTTCTCAGTCCAGAATCTACAAATTAGGTAAGTGCCACCAAAGCCACCACTCAATTATTAAATTGCAGAATTTGACTTATCTCTCTTTCAAGAAATGTTTTTGGACACCTGCAGAAGAACTAACAATACTTTCTCACAAAATGCTTCATCAGCTGCAGCTACATTCCCTCCATCATTGTGACATCATCCACGTTTCTTCATACAAAGCCTTACCAGGCTATGGTGACAGTGCCTATGTTAGCAGGCTCGGGCTCTCAGAATGAAATACCACAGATGGGTTGGCTTAAACAACAGAGGCTTATTTCACAGTCCTGGAGGCCAGAAGTCCAAGCTTAAGGTGATAGCAACCAAGGCTTCATTCTGAGGCCCCTTCTTTTGGCTAGTAGACAGTAGTGATCTCAAGTGTGCTCACATGACCTCTCCTTTGTACACATGGGGAAAGAGAAAAAGGGAGAAAAAGAACTCTCTAGCATTTCATCTTCTTAAGGGCACTCATTCTATTGGATCAGTTTTCCAACTTTATGACCTCATTTAGCCTTAGTTACTACCTTAGAGGCCCTATCTCCAAATATAGCCATACTGAGGGTTAGGACACATAATATTCTGCTCCTCTTCCCCAAAACTTTATGTTCTGTTTGCATGCAAAACAAATTTATTTCATCCAAGCATCTCCCAACTCCTTAACTTTTTCCTGTATAAACTCTTAACTCTCAAATAATATCACTTAAATCAGATATAGGTGAGAATGGAAGTATATAGTTCATCCTGAGGCAAAATTTCTCTCTAGCTGTGAACTGAGAAACTAGACAAATTATGTGCTTCCAAAGTATCATGCTGTGACATGCATAGAATAGACGATCTATTCTAAAAGAGAGAAATGAAAGAAAGGAAGTTGTGATGGGTCCCAAAAAATTCCACTACAAGGCAAACTCCTTTAGATATTAAGGCTCAAAAATAATCTTTTTTGGCTCAATTCCCGACTCTCCAGGCCTACATGGGTGGTGGTCCATTTTCTGGACCAACTTGGGTAGTGACTCCACATCCATGACTTTAGGCAGCAGCTCCACTTCCACAATTTTCCAGGCTGGGGTCCTGCCCCCCAGGCTGAAACAGCCTGGCTTGTTGAAACCAAGGAGGAATCAGCCTTTTCCCCTGGCCCTATGGTGGGAGGGGCAGCCCAGATGATCTCTGAAGAGCCTTTGGGTCATCCTTCCTTTTTCTTCCCTTCTCTAGAAGGAAAACTTACATTGGCAGCTGGATAGCTCTATAGTCCTCGCCTGGTGGGATCCCAGAAGTTCAGCAGTCTTTCTTCATTCTTTCCCACTTTCTCTGTATCCCTTAGTTCAAACTGGCAGTGTTTCAGTTTATATAATTGTTTGTTTGTTTGTTTTTTTGTTTTGAGACTGAGTCTAGCTCTGTCGCCCAGGCTGGAGTGTAGTAGTTCTATCTCGACTCACTGCAAGCTCTGCCTCCCGGGTTCATGCCATTCTCCTGCCTCAGCCTCTGGAGTAGCTGGGACCATAGGCGCCCGCCACCATGCCCAGCTAATTTTTTGCATTTTTGGTAGAGACGAGGTTTCACCGTGTAAGCCAGGATGGTCTCGATCTCCTGACCACGTGCTCTGCCCGCCTCAGCCTCCCAAAGTACTGGGATTACAGGCGTGAGCCACCGTGCCCAACCTCAGTTTATATAATTCTATAATCACTTTATCAAGTAATGGTCCAGTCACAGCCTTATTGTTCTCTTTAGAACATGCTTTCTCATTTTTTTTTTTTCAATATGCATGGGCTGAGAATTCTCCAAATCTTTAAGTTCTGGTTTCTTTCTGATTAATAATTTCTTCTGGCTGGGCGCGGTGGCTCAAGCCTGTAATCCCAGCACTTTGGGAGGCTGAGGCGGGTGGATCACGAGGTCAGGAGATCGAGACCATCCAGGCTAACACGGTGAAACCCTGTCTCTACTAAAAATACAAAAAATTAGCCGGGCGTGTTGGCGGGCGCCTGTAGTCCCAGCTACTCGGGAGGCTGAGGCAGGAGAATGGCTTGAACCCGGGAGGCGGAGCTTGCAGTGAGCCGAGATCGCGCCACTGCACTTCACCCTGGGGGACAGAGCAAGACTCCGTCTCAAAAAAAAATAAATAAAAAAAAATAAAAATAAAAAATTTCTTCTTCAATTCATCTCTTGTATCTCATTGTTTTACTATAGGCAGTCAGGAGAATCCAGGATTCACTTGCAATATTTTGCTTAGAAATCTCCTTAGCTAAATATCCAGTATCATTAGTAACAATTTTTTCTTCCTCTAAACACTGCAACACATTCAGGTGAGTTCTTTTTACAAAGACTCCAGTGACCAATCATCTGTTCCTAACTTCCATCTGAGACCTGACCAGAATGACCTTTATCATCCATACCTCTACCAACATTCTGTTTATGATTGTTTATATATTCTCTAAAAAGAATATACATCTAGTGGGTAGAGGCAAGGGGTGTTTCTAAACATGCTACAGTGTGCAGAATACCCTCTAACCCTCTTCTTTATTTGTGATTCCTCACCAGAATTAACTTTAACTTCTTCCATATTTCTACCAACAAACTCTTCATGACAACCTAGTATTTTTCTAGCATGTACCTTTAAACTCTTCTGGCCTCTACCCATGACCCAGATCCAAAACCATGCCTACATTTTTAGCTATTTCTTGGAGCAGCACTCCACTCCACAGTACCAAATCTCTGTTCATATGTTTGGATCGTCCTAACTCGTCTGCATAGGCGAGCTGGCTTAAACAGCATACATTTGCTTCTTACAGTTCTGGAAGCTGGAAGTCCAAGATTAAGGTGCTATTAAGGTAGGTTTCACTCTGAGGACTCTTCTCTTAGGTTGTGGGTGGCCACAGACTGTGTGCTCACATGACTGTTTTTGTGCAAGTACAGAGAGAGAGCTGTTATTTCTTTTCATAAAGACACTAATTCTAGCAGATCAGGAACCCACCTTGTGACCTCATTTAACTTTAATTACTTCCTTAGAGGCCCCATTGCCAAATACAACCACATTTGAGATGAAGGCTCTAAAAAACAAATTTTGGAGAAACACAAGTATTCAGTCCACAGTGCAAAGAGTGTTAATGCCACTAGCTAGACAAAGAGTATGAGAGCACTGTGTTTTTTCCCCGAATAGGGAAGAATAAACTCCCTAGGAAATATATGCCACCTTTTATGTTCAGTGTGTCACAAAATCTTTTGTAAACCTTTTCATCACTTCCTACCTCCTCAATCCTAGGCGATAGACAGGAAGAGAATGCCATTCTATCATTTGTTTTCTTCTCCTCAATCTTCTGAGACTCTACTTGCACAATGAGTGAGTTCTCTCTTTTTCATCAGTCATATTACATAAACTCTACCCATCAAGGGAACAGAAGTGAAAAGACACTAGTAGCTTGTTGATGTTATGTTATTTAAACACAAACTTCCTGTTTCACATAACATAAACTCTATTTTTTAAAATGCTATGTAATTTATGGCTTTCATTAAAGAGTTATACCGTGGTGTGTAGAGCCATGTTCCCACCATGTTACCCAGGCTGGTCTCAAATTCCTGGCCTCAAACAATCCTCCCACCTGGGCCTCCCAAAGTGCTAGCACTTCAGGCATGAGCCACCACACCTGGCCTACTTAATTAGTCTAAATCAATGAGTTTTGCTGCATGATGAGTTAAAATAATCATGGACCTGTTCATGTTTTCAGAACAATAAATACAAATTATCTGCTGTCCTTACAAATGGCACTTTGAGTTTCCATATAGAAGCCACATAAAATTAAATCATAATACACAGCAGAGAAAGCTACACACATTCATTGAAGTAGTTTGGGGTGAAGGGTAGTTAGTAATGAAATCAGAGTTTGAGAGGTGAGGGTAGAATTTTTGATACGAAAAGCAGAAAAAGATTAGGGCAGAGAAAAACAAAAATAATATTATAGAAATGGTGTGGAGGTCTAGATGCCCAGAAGAGCTTATATTCTGGGTGATGGCCAGGAAAAATAACGAAGTACAGCGTGGTGAATTTATCTAACTCCCCTGGAGTATGTCAAACAATCTGGATATTCAATTTAGCTTCATTCTGAAATACGAGCTAATGGAGGTAGTCTGTAAAGGTAATGCTCTGTAGCGATGAGGAAGTGCAAGCATGTGACCATGAGGGTACATGCCAGAGCATGGTGTAACAGTTAGAGCCAAGTAAATAAGCCCTGTGATCTTTGGCATGGGTAGCGGATGTAGCTGGGGGTGAGTGAGTGGACAATTTGAGAACAGCTTTTGCAAGCTATTCTCTGTAGTCTCACACATACAGATCATCTCCTCCTATGATTTACTGACACAAATGGTGAATTTCATGAATTATGTGGCAATGCTTATTATTTCCAGTGTCAGAGGACATCCTTTTGCAGTCCCCCTACATATTAATATTTGAGCATCAGGTTGCTTTAAAGCAGAGATAAATTTAATGATCCTCCCCTAAGTTTCTCCTTGTCATTATTGCTTATTTGCTAACACTTTGGGGTTTTAATTCTTTTCCTTTTCCTTTAAATTTATCGCTTGATGGAAATAATTGGGAGGTTTGAATATTTTTCAACAGTGAGAGTCCTTATTAGCTTTTAAGTAGATAAAAATATCCTTTCTTCCCTATAGTGCAAAGTGGAATGGGCTATTACTACCATCTCAGTAAATTAAATTACTTAAAAAAAGAAAAGAAATAGATTGTGAAAGTGTTTAGCCAAAGGAGTTCTCCAGCTGGCTGAACATTTATGGGCACTTCGCCATCAATGCAAGGTAAATTCACCTACAAGTAGCTATTTAGAAAACATGTGTATAATGATGGCTGTTAAACTTACCCAACTGAATTACACCTAACTTTAGACAAAAGAATAGAATTTATACATAACCAAATTGATGGTAACTAAGAGGATGGCAGTTTAATCACCAACAAGGATATAAATAAGGCCAAATGAAGAGGCTCAAATTGGTGATACAGAATAATTAGTGGTAATGAACTTAAGAAAAAAGAAAGTTTAGTTGGAGGCTCAAAAAACACAGGTATACACCGCATTTGGTGGTTTTGATTGGGAAGCAGCCTGCTTTGTTTTGAGTCAAGCAATCTCCAGGCAGGCATAGGGAATTAGTTAAATCATACTGTGTACTCCCTGCTGGGCCTACATCTTTAGGCAAAAGCAACCTAAATTTAACATTAAGCGGTGTTGTCAACCTAGGTTGCACATTTGAATCACCAGGGATGCTTTCTAAACATAGTGTGGCCTGGGCCATACCCTAGAAATTTTGATTTAATTGATCTGGGATAGGGACCAGACATAAGTATTTTTAAAATCACTGCAGATTTATCAAAGTTGCAGCCAGGACTGAGAAACACTGCTCTAAAGGCACTTTGCATGGCTGAAGAAATCTCAAATGGCTCCTCTTGGCTTCTGAATCAGGGGTGGCAGGGGTTGTTTTGTTTTTCAGCAGCAGCTGAGAAAGCAGCCAAATTCATGACCTGTCCTTACACATCCCAGGCCTATGGTTAGTTTTCACTGCTCATAAGAAGGTAAAGATGATTTTTTTGCAAAATGCTAAGTCAGTGTTGGGCTGGGAGGTGAGGATAATGGCTAAAGTGATCAAGGGTGTTCCATTCTATACAAGGGCAAGTTGTGGGTGAGTTGGATACACCGAGATTTGACAATGAGTAGCTTTTTGATATGTACAACCTGGGTAGCAGGCTGTTTATCGTACATATGTGGCCAGCTACCAGGGTAGCAATAGCAGACATGCTGTCTGTATATGGAAGCTACACATATCAGCAGTCTATCTCTTGCTGACTTCATAAGCACCCATTCTTTGGCTCAGAAACCACCTGATAAGTCATCTCCCTCCCTCTTCTACCCTTCCTTGCCACTTTTCACACATCTCCAATATGGCATTTCACCACAAGTGAAATTTCATTACAAAAATCTGCTTACATTTGTATTCCATATTAGACTACAGGTTCCTTAAGGTTATGGCCAGCTTTAGTCATTCTAATATCTTTAGCTTTCATCACAATGCCAGGCATGCAAATATTTGTAGACTGAAAATGGTGGCCTGTGATTCTAGATCTCCTGTTTTAATTTGAAAGTAAGAATGGGTGGGAGATAGTACAGAAAGGAAAAGGAAAGGGAGACGCTCACAGCTTTAGAGGCAAACTTCTTCCAAATACAACTCAATTCTCTAATAAATATCTCTCAAATTCATACATTCTTATAGCACATATTTATTGAAGCATTCTACACACAGCAGCAAACTTGTCATAAAAGTTTTCTGACATCGTGAAGCTTACTTTGGGGTAAACTATTAGCAAAGGAGAAACATGAGCATCATTAAGAATATTTAACATTTTTAAAAAATGCTATGAAGAAAATAAACAAGGAATTGAAAAAGGAAATGGTTTACATATGTGAATCAGGGTGGGGTGACATTTTAAACAGGTGGTTAGAGAAGGCCCCTCTAGAAGCATGACATTTACGCTGAAACTCAAGCCCATTGCAGAAAAATCGGGTTGAGGTGGGGAAGAAGGAGATCCCAGGCAAAGAGAATAGTGAATACAAAAGTCCAAGTACAGGAGGAAAAGGCTTGGTGAAATTGAGAAATAAAAGTCTTATTTTTAACTTCTACACACACACACACACACACACACAATAGGTGGGAAAAAAAACATTGTTTATGATTAGATAACTTGTGAACCTGACCCCTTTTACAAAATCACCAAAGTTCTCCCAGGCCTTGAGTTATAAACCATCATACACCCAGGGGCAGGTCTGCTGGCTTAAGAGTGTCCCTGTAAGATCGTCTCTAAAAGGTCAGTGGGCTTTTATCCTGCCAGATCATGTTTGATCTAAATGACCTGAATAGTGACTTCAGCACTCCCACCTGAAGGTTCAAGTCTGACTTCCAAGTACCAAGGTTATGTGAGTCCAGCTCATTGTCTGGGATGCACTGAGAGCTTTATTCTAGAGAAGACCTGGATCTTCACAGTGAAATCTGCAGTGCCTGCCAGCTGGGAGTGCTTTTCTACCTCGGCTTTACTGGTTTGTATTATGCAGTCTAAACCACAGGGAAGTGGAATTAGGTTTGTCTCATTCCGTCAGTTCTTAATAAACTCCTTGAGTACAGCACCCTTACTTTATTCTTCTTTATATACCCAGCTCCTAGCACAAGGCCTAACTCTCAGAAAATTGGCCCACAACCTAAATGATTTTAGATTTTTTAATGGTTAGAAACAAAAAAATCAAATGAAAATCAATATTTTTTAACACATGAACATTAAATGAAATCCCAAGTCAGTGTTTGTAAAGTTTTATGGAAACAGTCATGTTCATTCATTTATGTTTTGTCCAAGCCTATTCTCTCACGATAAAGGCAGACTTGAGTGCTTGTTACAGACTGCAGTAGTTATGATAGAGACTGTATAGGTCACATGTCTAAAATGTTTACTATTGACCCTTTATAAAAAAAGTTTGCCAACTTCTGTGATAAATATTTACCATGTGAATAATGAAATGAACACATAAATAAATGAGCTATTATGGCAAATTCACTTTCATATAATTACTCCTTAATAGTATACACTCTATGGCAGGGATCCAGGTATTAACCTAGACCTTTACACATTTTATTCAAAATATGAGACCAGTATTATTTGTGAATCATTCTGCCATGTTGTTCCAAAATATATTCAATCAGAATAAAAATTTTAATTGCATTTTCTAAATGGGCTTCTCCCCCTTTTATAATTAAAAATACATCTCAATGCCTCTTTTCATGAGGACCAGCCAGTCTTCCAAGAAGTTATATTTGTAATCTATTAGACTCACGGTAATCATTTCACTGTATCAAGCATGTGTACGTCCTCTGCAGTTTTATTACTTCTGTGTCAGTCTGTAGGTTCTAAACTTTTACCATGGGATATGCAATTCTGCTTTACACAGGTACATGATAGAAAGAAATTCAATCACCTCCCTTACATGTGAATTTCATTTCACTTTTACATTTGTTAACTAATTTCTTGGGTTTTACTGAATGCCCACTGCACTGTCAGATTGGAGGCATTGGGAGGGTCATGAAGTGAATATATGTTCAAAATCTGCAAAAGGCAAGCAAATCAGTTGCATTCTGCTCAGGCAAGATGCATGTTCTTACGTAAAACAAGTTAAGGGCACTAGAAACGGTTTAATATAGATCCAAATTGAAGACTACACAAATTCATATGGAAACTGAAATAGGCTATTCTAAATATTTGGAGAAACTGCAAATGAACTTGGATGGGAAACTCTGTAATGCCGATTACACCTTCTTAGTACTGGCATTCCTGCTTTCATTTCCATTTTCAAATTGCTGAGAAGGGATTAAAACAAACATATCTTAAATTGATCCTGTTGTATACACTGATAGGATTTGTTTCTGTTTGTTTACTTTTGTATGGGTTTAATTTTCCTGGAGGGAACTTGGGCCCAAGTAATAATCACTGTTTTCCGTTTTAGGAGAAACTTGTCTTCTGTATATTATTAAAACTTCTACAATTATTTTTTTCACAAAGGAGAAAGTTATGTGATTGGAAATTCTATCATCTCTATTTTGTAGTAAGTACTTTGGAGGGAAATTTATGTAGATTCACTTAAATAGGTTGTTTGCTTACAATGCACTATTGGGGAGACTTTACTCGTTCTAATTTAGGGGCCGGAGCTACAGAAGGAAAGCCTTTAGAAATTAATACCAGCTAATTAATCCAGCTCATTAGCCTAAAACCTCACTGAATGCTGCGAGTGCTGCTAATGTAATAAGCTTCCCAGTTAATGGAGTCAAAGCTAACTTCAAAGATGGCTTGTACCTCATTCATTAACTTAATCAACTCTCTGGGCACCTCACAGACAACAAATCCTGGTAGGACAGCAATAAAGATGGAAATGGATGTTTTGTTCTCTTATCCCCTGACTGACTTAAAATTTGGATAACTGTTGAGTACACAAATAGTACATGTTCCCACCTCTAAATAACAACAGGACAAGACAAACAAATGCTATAGAGAAATTTTTGTCAAAATGAAAGTTTAAAATTGTCCCAATAGTCCAATCAGTGTAAAAAGACAACATCTAGTGTGTTGAGTGTCGTACATTTTACATGCTCAATCTACTATACACATTTTAGCCCATAAGAAAAGAAACGGAAATGAGGCATCAATTTGCACCATTGTCTTCTTGTTTTCCTTTTTTTCTAAAATAAATGTTAATAAATTTAATGAATTATTCCATAAATTAGATTATTTTTTAGATTTATTATTTATTCCATCTTCAAAACAAAATAAAGGGTATGATTATTGTTCTTTCATTCAACAAATATGTGACTAGATACTAAGTATCTGAGCAATGTTTTAGATAAGGGAGTTCAATGAGAATACATTTTAAATTGTTTCTATTTTCATTCATTTTTAGTAAATCTTGCCTTCCTCATCTTCTTTCGAATTCTTGAATTTTTCTTATTTCTGGAGATTTTTTTCTATTATAGCTTCTCTTTAGGGAGGGAGGTTTTTGTGTATATCAAATATTAGGAGCTCAGAGATTGCATGGGCCTCTATTCAAAGAGAGGTTTGGTTTGATTAATGAAAGAAAAAACTGCTACTGGTGAAGGTAGATGAACAACAAGAAATAAAACAGTAGGGAGAGAGATTTTGTTTTAGGAAGTCACTTGAAGAATTACCTTCTTTAAATATGATGATAGAGCAAATCGAACTCTTTTAAATTGTTCAAAGAGGTTTATTCTAATTCAATATGAGAGAGCACAGCCTGGAGAAAAGATAAACCCAAGAAGCCTTGAGTAAGTGGTCGCTAGGCAGTCAGAATGTAACTCTGTTTTATACAATTTAAGGAAGGAAAGGTTACAGGCAAACTCATGAATCAATACATGGAGGTCATTCATTGGTTTGGCCCAAAAAGGCAGAATATACGGACGCCAGGGCTTACAGGTCCTAAGTGGGTTCAGAGATTCTCTAATTTGCAATTGATTAAAGGAACAAAGCTATGTCTAACAACTTGAAGTTCATAAAAAGGAGTGTTTAAATTAAGATAAAGAAGTCTACCAATTTATCATGTGATACTGTGCCAGAGTCAGGCTGTGAGAGCAAACCACAGCATACTGGGTCAAAATGATCTGTAAGGGTGCATGACTTAATCCTTGCCTGGCATGCCCTTAGGTCTTCCCTATAATTTGGTATCTTATTGCCACAAAGCATCTGTTCTTTCAGTCTTATGATAGCTTTTTCAACATTAATGTTGGTCAATTGTGTTTAAACTTCCCCAGGGAGTGGGTATAATGAGGCATGTCTGACCTCCTGTTTTGCCATGGCCAGGAACTCAGTTTTTTTCTATGTCCCCTGGGCCAAAAGAGGGTCTGTTCAGTCAGTTTGGAGGGCTTAGTTTAATTTTAGTTTACAAATAGAATGTGAGTTTCCGGGTTCAGATATGCCCTTGCTTTCCTTAGTATTCTGTAACGTGAACCCTGTGAGTAAGGCTGAGGCTCCTTTTCTTCCTGTAACTCCAGTGCTCTCTCTCATTTTACACAGGTTCAGGGAACTGCTCAAAACTCTGCATTTTTCTCCTTCTTTACCAGCCGTGGATACACCATGCTAGTGAGAGATTCATAGTTTTGCAAATAATTTTTCTCCAGTTTTTTCTATAGCTGCATCGAACGATATGCTAGAACATTTTTTGTTAGTATATTGTCCTCTTTGTCTTGCAGAAGTTTCTAAGAGTTTTGGACTGGTGATGAAAAAAGAAACACGAAAAAACTAAAAGCACTTCATTTTACAAAACTAATTGGAATGGGAAATTGGAGTTAGTAATCACAGATCAGGACTCAAATTTCCATCTTAATACAGAACAGTTAACTTTTGAGCTTAAGGTACTTTCTCAAAATAGTGTTGTAAAATAAGTTATCTAGTCATCAGAATAATCAATTTTTAGTTGTCTGGGAGCTGTCTTATCTTTGCAAAACTTCCTCCCCATGACCAGAACTGAGAAGTTGATTAAACTTTATCTATATAAATATTGAACATTGTAAGTATAGTAAAATGGCTCAGGGGTAGACTACTAAGATAAAATAATCAAGATCTTTTCATATATATTTATGAACGTGGTACCAGGGACCACATAATATAGTCCCTTTTGGTAATGGAAGCTGCTCTATTGATTTTACTGTATAACAAATCACACCAAAACTGATTGGCTTACAACAGAAAACATATATTTGAGTCTGTGGAGGTTGGCAATATGAGCTAGGCTTAGCTGAGCAATTCTGCATATCTAGGGTCTTTTGCAGACTTTGCTGTTGTGCACTTGTGCTTGATGAGCTCCCGTGAGTGCTGCGGGGACTGGCTGGTCTAAGATGCCAGTCATTCCACACAGCCTCCATCCTCTGGCAAAATAATCCAAGCGTGTTCACAGGGTAATGGCTAGATAGGTTAGGCTCCTGGAACTCATATAGTGTCACTGTCACTGTGTTATAGTGGTCAAGAGAAGTTACAAGGCCAGCCTGTATTCTAGGCAAAGGAAAGTAGACACCTCACCTATTGGTGAGGGGTGGTAGAAATAACTGTAGCCATAATGTAATCTACCATGACTGGAATACATAAAACTTGGGAGCTTTCACACTTACATGTCTGTCAGGTGCAGGAAGCCATTCAGCAGCCAGGATATGAAGATAACATGCTGAAACTATCAGGCACATTTGATTGACAGGACCCTGACAGGACCCTGATGACATTGTGTTCCTAGGTTCAGTTGTTCCTAATACTCAGTGCTATCTTTGCTCATCCTTTAGTTTAGCCATTATATCCTTTCCTGTATTCTATGAGCCAATGAAATTCCTCTTTTGTTTAAGTTAAATGAGTTGAGGTTCTATCAGTTTAATAAAAGTTCTTGAAAAAAAACCAGTACCCAAACTTGTTTACACGTACTTATTCCTTGTCCATTCTTGTCACATACTAATATAGCCAGTAGAATAACGGCTAAGTTGTATATTCATTTAGCTATGGACATTCATTTTAAAATTAATTTTACTTTCAATAAGTGAAGTGTCTATCTTCATTAAGCAATTCAACTGCATTGAATTCTTCATCTGGATTTATATAGTGGTACTTTTTAAATGCCCTGAGTAGTTAGACACTATCCTTTAATTCTGAAAATTAGAGACGAAATGTCATTTAGAAAATTGAAAATCAACTTTTTATGACTTTAGTTGAAAGAACTCATGCTGAAATGTGAACAATGTTCATGAAAAGTTAATAAATAAGACTAATGATAGTCCATGGTAATTTTAAAATGATCCGACTCTTAAACGACTTACAACTAATGCTAATACCTTTGAGAAAAGAGGGTCACAATATTGGAATTTCATGCTCATAACAAAACCGAACTTCAAAAGCCTTTCACGATCATATATATCAAGAGTCCATTTCACATTGCTCTCACATTTACTATACAGACACGTTCATTTCTCACTTTAAATATAATTATGATAGATGTAGAATTATGGGATCTGAATCAATTTTCAGATTGTGAAACTCCACATAATCCTCTATAATTACCCTTCCTCCCAACATTGAAAAATATGCTCTCTCCCTAACTTCTCTTTTTGAATCACTAACACTATGAACCCCTATAATTGAAAAAAAAAGTGTCACTTTTAACTTTCTTCATTGTATTTGAAGAAAAAAATACTCTAGCTGAACAATAAATGATGTTTTTAGAAAACCAGAACATACACAAAAGTTTCTTAGCTTCTTAGCACAGAAAATAGGACTGAAGGGCTTGTTAATGAGCCAGTCTATGAGCCATCATGTGCTAGCATCTCTCTAAATGGAAACTGTCAGACAAAAGACATGTCACCTTTCAAGAAAGACACTGTCAGTGTTGAGTAAAACCAGAGTGTGACTATGTCCCTTCAGTGTATTCCTTCTTTGTTCAGTATCAGGGAATACTTTCAGCGTCTTCTGAAATTTATAGAGGTCGATGAGTTGTCATTATTATCCCTATTTTGAGAGGAGTTACTTGAAACTCAAGAGGATTAAAGTGACTTATAATTAGTCATAATGGTTCCTCCCTTTCACAACCTACTTCAAATTTAAACTATCCCCGAATGAAAGAAAAATTTAATGTGATTTATGTTAAAGTGCTCATATAATTCAGAGTAGCAAACAGCAGAATTTCAGAATAGTAGAATATATTTCTCTATGTGATTTTTAAATTCTATGCTCCACATCCATTATCTGTAAATAAAGTGCAGCTTCCAATGCAGTCAATGAGCAGTCAAGTGTGCTAACGAGGACATCTTTAAATAGTGTTGTTCTGCTGTGCTATAGAGTGGAGCTCATCAGAGAGCTGATGGAACACAGAACCATTTGGAGAGGCTCTGAGAACCCATTTACAAAAATACCAAATCTGAATTAAGCAAAACTTAAGAATACTTTGTTTTGACTACTGGAAAGGAAACAATGACACACACAGGGACCCAGGTGGTTAATGTACTGTACAATATTACCGTAAAGTACAAGACCTCAGCCTCTAAGCTCCTCAGAAACCACGAATTCAGTTGATACATAGTGCCCTATAGAATAGACTTGAAGAGTAAAAGAGCAAACATTTTAGATACTCTTTCAAAGCTTGCCAATGCACTTGGCTTTTGAATTCTTGCTATTGGTCTGCTGTGCAGGAGGGAACTTTACAATGGTTTTTACTCTCCAAGAGGTTTTAAGCCTGTCTCAATTACAATAGAGAAAATGAAATGAGCCCTTTTTTTAGTGCTATAAAAAAATAAACTACAATTGTAATAGCAAAACGAATTTTCTCACTTCAGAAATGGTGTAATATGTAAACCTAAAGCTTTGCAGTTAATGCAGGTCCCTTGACTTTTGAGTCAACTCAATTTGAAGACAAATACCATGATTTCTTAGTTATGAAATTGTTCTCTCCCACTATAGTTTAAATTAAAAGGCTTTAAGTAAACATTGCAAATTCAACAATGTTCACTTATGATCTACTTATTTTCATCTGTAGATTCATCTGGTTGTGCAAAAAGATCCCTGAGGCCCTGATTTCATCTCACATTCACTGTTCTATACATGTTTGTGAATTCAAGTATCTCTTCTTTGTGAAGACCATTGACAGTGCCACAAGACGGTGAACAAAACTACAATCCATGTTTAATGTTCATGTTGATGTCTTTTAGTAATTTGGCTAATTTGTAGAAAATTAGTCGTTTATTTAAGTCAAAGTGTAGAATAAATATTCTATAATCAGTGAATATTGTTTCCATTTGGAAATAATTTGCTGAATTCTTATGTGATTTTCAAGTTATGTTACTTCACCAGTTAACAAGAGACTACTAACGGGCTGTATTACTCTTAGGAAGTCCCTTTTCAAAACATTCTCCCTGCTGAAATGTCAGCACAAAGTGTCTTCCTACATTTCAATGCTTTCTTGGAGTTTAAGTGACCCATGACACCAATCACACATATCTCCAGGAATTTGACACCCTGAAAAAAATCCTGTGAGGTTTCCTAAAATAGATCCCGCTGGCAAACATTTTACGTCTGAATCTGTACTGACTGAAAGAGGTCTCATTGAATAAGAAATAATAAAAACAAAACAAAACAATAGATTTGGGGTGAGGTAGATTAGAGGTAACTTGTATTTAGTATCTAGTAATTCGGCCATGTCACTTTACAGTCTGTTCCTAGCTCTGTCAGCACAGAAATTAAGGTCCAATTTTTAAAACATCACTTTATCAATCACAACTCTGACCTAGTATGTATTTTTTGCAATTCTCCTTTTTACAGAATAGAATGGCTATTCAAGATTTTATCAATAACTTGTTTGATGAGAAATACTCGTTACTATTTCATAAAAGACTTCCTGAAAATAGTTTTTACCTTCCTTTAGAAGTAAAACAACAACAAATCAGAAACAAAGCATTACATATTGATTTAATCTTCCAACTCATTGTGAAAAACAGTGAACTATACAAGTTAATAGAAGTGAATAGTAAAAACAGAATGGGAATTTATCTAGGCTATTGCCAGTCACTGTAAAATAACTGTAATCTGAATATGTGCTTTGATCAAGTATTTTTTCAAAAACATGTTTTACCATGATTCCCAATTTTCAAAATTCAAAATATGACCCAGTACACACATTGATATGCACATACATAAATTTAAAACAAAACTCTTATGAACAACTTATCCTTACTCTATACTCTGATACTTTCTATTCTAGCTAATTTAATTTTTTAAATGCTTATTTGGATTCACAAAATTGATTTCGTAACCTACTAATGAGTTGCATTCGCCCATAGAAAACATTGCTTTAATCTAAGTCTTAAAAACTGTGAGGAGGTGACTTTCCCCTTAATAAGCAGAGAGGTGTTAAAAATATAATTCTCATACAAATAGAGTGAATTTCTGTCAAATCTGTTGTATTAATCACGTTAATAAAAATACCAGCAAGAAAATACTAGAGCTAGTTTTAAGAGCATTTGAGGAACCTGAATAGTAAACAGACGAATGATTTCTAAAAATAAGTTTGCTGAATTATATTTAAGACTGGTTAACTACCTGCAGTATAGGGAGCCATAAGACCTCTGGTAGTTAACTCTAGTAAATTATAAAATCAAAACAACTTAATTTCTGCACTTTTAGATACAGAAGGATTCAAACACAGTCCAGTTGGGAGACTGACAAAATATCAGTTATTTCAAGAAAGAAATTTTAGAAAGAATGCTAACTGGATATAGAGTTATTAACCAAGTTTATGCAAAGGCTAAGATATTGCCGTTTTATCACAGTAACAGCAATGTTAGGAAGTAGCTACCACCCTTACCACTTACAGGGCTGAGGGAATGAAAGGAAGATCATTAAGGTTTAAAAGCTTGGAGGAGAAGCTTTGTGGTGATGAACCTCAAATCTCTCTGGTGCTAGCGCTGGTGTCTCTGAGGAGGGCTTGATGAGATCAAATGTTGGATATACCGCAAATGTTGGAAATACTACAAAGAGGCAGCACCTGCTGCTATGGGAATAAATTGATATAGCCAGAATGAAGACGTGCCATTAGGATAAATTCCTGGAGCAGGAAGAAACAAAACAGGACACCAACAATGGGAGCAATTCCCTCTCCCTGCCAAGTCTTGCCATCTCCCTCCACTGGCAAAGCCTAACAGGAAGCCACAAATAAAACAGATATGTGGTTTGCAAAGTCCAAACCTCAGCATCCTAAAAGCAACCACAGAAGGGAACTTAGAGCTGAGAGTCAATAGTTTAAAACCTGCCACAACGTCTAACCTTACAGGGCAATGGAGCCTTTGCACTTTTCTCATCTGCAGATTGTTCATCAAGAGTGTCAAATTGTAACTCACAAGTATGAGAAATATTCTAGCATGAGAACAACAAGTAAGCAAGTATCATTTGCTTTTTTCTAAATTTGGAATATATTTATCTTTATCAGAAATGTATGGCTTAATTAAAAGCTCCACGAAAATTCAAAATTATTATAACTGATATTTTCTGCTTTTTATATTAAATGAATTTCTGCAGACCTATTCAGGTCTATTATGCTAACATAAGACACATATTTGGCTTGTTACCTTGAAAACTAATAATAACATTACATATTATGAACATAAAGATGTGCCTTCTCCCATGATTCCAGAGTTCTTTGGTCCAGTATTGATATGTGATAGAGTGTTATAATTAATCTATGGGAAATTGTGATTATTTTTTAAAACTAAATAAAAGTTACACATGATGATAGTAAAGATTTCAATTGTGTATAGATATCAAATAAAAAGTTACATATGTTTATATATAAATAAAAGTGTAAATATATTTATTTACACAAAACAGATCATACCATACATTCTTTTGCACCTTTTCTACTTAGTACCATATCTTGCCATATTACAACAGATAGATCCTCCCCTATATTGTTAAGATCTACATTCAAATGTAGGATCTACATAATCAATTTTAAAATTCCTTGGGCATTTAGGTTGTTTCTAACTTTCTGTTATTGCAATGGCTAGCTAGCTAGCTAGCTAGAGCAATAAAAAGTTGAAAGATACTGTTTTATGTACAAAGTCTATACACATAATATGCTGACAAAACAATATTGAGTTAAATAGTAATCATGATTTTGTTAATGTTTATTTGTAGTTGAATTTGTAGTTGATGACTTGAAACAGCATGAAAGAGAACAAAAACACAATCTGATGAGTGCTGTCCTATCTTTCCAAAGCAATTTTATAATCAACCAATCTTTCTATTTCTCATATCCAGATGCCACACCACATGAAGCCCTTGCCATATTACAGCTATGACCAGCCTGTGATCGGGTACTGCCAGGCCCACCAGCCACTCCATGTCACCAAGGGCTACGAGACAGTGTCTCCAGAGCAGGACGAAAGCCCCGGCCTGGAGCTGGGGCGAGACCACAGTTTCATCGCCACCATCGCCAGGTCGGCAGCACCGGCCATCTACCTTGAGAGAATTGCAAACTAACGCTGAAGCCAACTCCTCACTGGGGAGCTCCATGGGGGGAGGGAGGGCCTTCATCTTAAAGGAGAATGGGTGTCCACAATCGCGCAATCGAGCAAGCTCATCGTTCCTGTTAAAACATTTATGGCATAGAGAAAAGAGAAAGAAAAAAAAAAAAAACTGCTTGAAGAGGGCAGCGAATGCACCTGCAGCATTACCGGGAGGACTGCAGAACTTTCTTTGCTTTAAAACGTAAAACAAACAAACAAAAATACTCCCGGATGTAAATAGTAAGAGTGTCAAGTTCTTATAAAAATAGATTTCACCCTAGCTACATATAGGTTTGTTTGTATATTTGATTTTTCTACACTGCATGGTTCCTGGGCTGGAGAACCACAGGGGAGCAAATAAACAGGGGTGGGTGGGAAGCTACGGAAACAACAGTTTTCCTCTTTAGGTGTGTGTAACTCTCACAGATTTTATTTAAATTGCTTTCATTTATTTTTTCTTTAAAAATGTTGTTTGTTCTTATTTTAATTTTTTTCTTTCCTGGTCAAGTTTCTAATACAAAACATGAGCATTAAAGCTTATGTTGTACCAAAAGAAAATGTGCTTTACCATGGACCACAGAGAAAGTTGACCACAAAGTTTGACAAAACTACTGGAAAACCCAGTAAGTCCGGGTGAATGACCCTTCATGACAAATGCCATATATGGTACATGATAGAAGGAATTTTGTTTTGTCCCATTGGCAGCCCTCACTGTGTAGGATGTCTGAGAGAGCCATGAAGATCTCCGAATGAGAAGACCAGCATAATCATTCTCATGTGGACTAAGTCTATAAGAGAGACCTGACCATGGGCTCAGTGAATGAAACTGCCAAGCTGACAAATTTCTAGAAACAAGATAATGTGTAACATTGCTTTTTAAATTAATTATCAATTAGCTTTTGTGTAGTTTTTATCAATAAAAGAAAAAATATTGAAAAATAAATATATTATTTTGTGGTTGGTATACCACAGCCCACCTAATGCTGAGTGCTTTATCTGTATATTGTGGAATGCTTCTAGTCTATATCAGGGTACTTCAATAAGAATCAGTTGGTATCTATCAAGTGTTTTCTGTGTGTTCCATGGTCAGATATGAAGGCCCTGTGAAGTGTAGAAAAGGAATATGAGATGTGGTTTATGCCTGATATGGTTTGTCTGTGTCCTCACCCAAATCTAATCTTTAGTTGTAGTTCCCATAATCCCCACATGTTGTGGGAGGGACCCAGTGGGAGGTAACTGAATCATGGGGGTGGTTACCCCTGTGCTGTTCTGGTGATAGTAAGTTCTCACAAGGTCTGATGGTTTTATAAGGGGCTTCCCCCTTAGCTCGGTTCTCATACTTTTGCTCCAGCCATGTGAAGAAGGCCGTGTTTGCTTCCCTTTCTGCCATGATTGCAAGTTTCCTGAGGCCTCCCCAGCCATGCTGAACTGTGAGTCAATTAAAATTCTTTTCTTTATAAATTACACAGTCTTGGGTATGCCTTTATTAGCAGCATGAGAATGGACTAATACATGCCCCAAAACATTTCACAATTATTTTCAGAGCTATGTGACCTTACTCTAATAAAATTCTATAACAATATGAGAAAAAGTAAGTATCCATGGAAGGGTTAGAGGTTGTCAGACCTTATAGAAGTGAAAGAACTGTGTGGAAATTGGTTACTAACTAGGAAGATGGATAGCATCACCCATTTTTTTTTTTAACAAAGGAGATCACAGCGTGCACATCAGTTGAGACATTTTCTCTCAACTTCTTTTGTGTTGTAATGCTACATCTTAGCAATTCTCTAACAGTGGACATTCTCCTGATGTGTCCACTGGTGTAATTTTCCTAGTTTTATTTTTAAAACTAAATTATACTACAAAATTGATGTCACCCTTTATTTGGACAAGTTTCATATTTTAAGGCATGCTCACTTATAGTGGCCCTGCTGAGTGTTCCAGAACCAAGTTAATAGCTGCCATCCATTTAATTCCAAATTCTGCTGAACTAATAACAAAAGAGCCTTGTAAATACCATCACATCACAGCAAACTAACTGAACATGTTTTGTTTCTTCTCCCTCAAAGAAGTTCTGTTTTACTACCACTTTAAACAAGGCTTGAAGTTAAATTCTATCCCAAATGATTCAAATAGTATGTCACATTAAAAGAAAATTCAATTGAGGGAAGTTTTTTTCATGTTGGAACACAGGGCTATTGCTGTTGAATTCTGTTATCTTTCCTCTTAATTTATATTCTGGGTTACATGTGTTTTCTTTTTTTTTTTTTTTGAGATGGAGTCTCGCTCTGTTGCCCAGGCTGGAGTGCAGTGGCGCAATCTCGGCTCATTGCAAGCTCCACCTCCCTGGGTTCACGCCATTCTCCTGCCTCAGCCTCCCGAGTAGCCGGGACTACAGGCGCCCGCCACCATGCCCAGCTAATTTTTTGTATTTTTAGTAGAGACGGGGTTTCACCGTGTTAGCCAGGATGGTCTCGATCTGCTGACCTTGTGATCCGCCTGCCTCGGCCTCCCAAAGTGCTGAGATTACAGGCTTGAGTCACCGCACCTGGCTACATGTGTTTTCTTAACCATTTAAGTAGAATCAATTTACTGTAAGTTTAAAAATTCAAGATAATTCTTTGGCACTGTGATTTTGTTTTCAGAAACTGTTCAATTCATTTGGAATATGTCTTCCCAAATTACAAGGATTTTTTGGTGGGGGTCTTTCTGAACTACAAGGATTCTCTTAATCCTTCTCATCTCTATCTATCCAATGTCCTCCCATATACCATATCCACCACACCACCCCTTCCAGAATTGATTTATGAGAGGTCACACATGAAAAATCTCAATCAAATTTGGCTGATGTCAGCTCTAGTTTTAATTCTGTTTCTTATAATCAAAAAAGTCATAAATACATAAGACTCTTCATGTTATTTAAAACTGCCATATTTGGCCAACAGTTGCGTCAAGGTTAATATGAAATAAGTGAACTACTAGCAAAACAGATAGTATAAAAATGTTGTGTCCTATTTATATGAAAACTTTCAAAGAACTTATTTAAAATGTAATTTATGTATGCCAGAACAGTTTACACTGAGCTCCAGAAATCTATGATTAAAACAAACAAACAAACAAAAACTCAAACCAAATTTACTTCAGTAGGCTTGGAAAAGTCCGCAGTTGAAAAATTCAGGCTTTATACTATATGAAGGGTCAAGCAAGTTTTCAGATAAAACAGTATGTGTGTATATAAATATGCGTGTATATATTTATATACACATACACATACACAAATAAATAGTATATATATTTATTATATATACAAATACATGTATATAGTGATATTTCAACAAAGGGGTTAAGAAGAAAATAGGATTATTCATCACTTAAGCCCAAAAGTCAATTATTTTTATGCTGCGACCCTGGTGTAACAAAGGAGGATGAAAGGCTTCTGTTAGTCAACACTCAGGATAAATTATCTTCTGGGCCTAAAAATGATAGGGAACAAACTTGTCTATGGAGGGCACTTTCATCCCTTTTTTTGTTAATTATCATGCTTTGCTATGCAAACTGATTGCCCCAGAGTCCTTCTTCCTTAACATGGAAGAGTGTAATTGTGAATTGTGACCCTAGGTAATGTATAGATTTTTTCACTTTCTTCTAGAAGTCAGGAATTATGTTGATTGTACTTATTTTTTTATGTCGAAATGTTAAAGAGCCCTCTCAAAGAAAGTTATGCTTTATTTCAAGACTATCCTAATTAGTAATTTGATTTTACACTGTAATGTTTATTGAACTTCTGAAGGCTATGCAGGTTGTAATTTCAAAGTTGAGGAGTCTCGTGGAGTATTTATAGAGCAAGGGCATTAAAACCATGCCTAAAAGCAATTGTGAATGTGACAGAATACAGATTGGAACAATCAACTCTCCAAACATTCTGATTAACTTTTTTCATAAATATTCTTTGTAACGCTGAGTTTGCTTTACTTATTGCAAAATGCAATAAAGAAATAGCTTAGAACAGAGGACTGATTGGTATACGTTTAGGTGTAACTGCGGTTTAACTTCACATCTTATTGTACATCCACTCACAGATTGGCCGGCCTAACCCCAGCATGTCTGATCCAGGTCTGATATGGGGTCTGAGAGTATCTTTCTAAGTCCCCAGGTGATGCTGAGGCTGCTGTGTGTGGACTACATTTTAAGAACCACTGCCGTAGAGTGTAGATACTTATATCTCTTTAGGTTGATGATTCTGTATGAAGACTCAAAATTTGCATTTAATATTTACTTAGAATTTAATATTAATCTTTAAAATAAGAATTTAAAACAAGTAGTAGTTTTATAAGTTCATGCAATATGAAAGGCTCGTATCTTTACATAGAGAGCATTTTCTAAAATATGCTGTGTGACACTAACAGACGATGCTCTCTGTGAAAGCAAAGAAGCGAAAAATAATCATTAGCAGTAACAACAACAAAAGAGGTTTATATGATCAAATTAAATTCAGAAAATATTGCATATGATATGCTCCCTTTGGAAACTCACAAGGCAATTTAACATTTAAACAATATCAGACATACTGCAGTCAAGAAACCCATTTAACTTTGTTTAACCTGGAGTTTTCTAAACATATTAAACTACAATATCCTTCCTTAATTTCATATCTAAAAAAAATCCTGCAGAACTAATTTTCTATAGAACTCATTTGGGAAATGTTAATTTAAGGAATGTTCTTTCTTTGACCATCAAGAAAAGCATGTACCTTTGCAGATAACTATTTCTACACTTACAAATGACACAGTGTACACCTATTTCTGAGATGCATGTGGATTTTTTAAAATCAAAGACAATATATTTTAATCTCTCTAACAATAAAGCAACGTCAAATACACCTGGATTAAATGAAAATGAATAATTAAAATGATGAAAATTTGATATCATGAATGAGAAGTAGATCTCTCCATAGACAACATTCCTATTCCATTGGGGATTAGACTCATTGTTTCTAAAGTGTAAGGCATTTTAAAATCAAAATAAATCACCAAAAAGTGCATGAAAATGTGGAGAGCCTTTATTATCTGAGTTAACAAGTTCCTGGTAAGTCACTGGGCTTGGGTGATGTCAATCATTCATCTGTTTTCTGGGCCAGAGGTGCCCCTCAGACAGGTGATAGTAATGCTTGCTGGAAGGGAACAAAGAAAGACCAACACAAACCTTGGCTCATCCTATCAAAGTTATTTCCTTATAGAAGCCAGGAAATTGATTATGGTGTTAGAATAAATTTTAGACTTACTGTACTCATTATTGTTTCCTTTTCAAAATGATATAAGAATAAAAATGAGGTCAGACATGAGCTCAGATTTTCTACTAGTTAAGAAAGCTATTCTACTGAAAATAATGGAAGAACTATGTAACAACAAATCTCTGGAATCAAAACATCCAAATTCTTGAGTTTGGATATAACTCTTTTGGGGGATATTCACTTGATTTTAGTTAATGGAGGAAGTACAACTGAGGATAACTGATGTCAGGATTAATTAGGTAGTTATATCAGTCTACTCTGACTTTCATAACAAAATGCCATAATCTTAAACAATAGAAATATATTTAGAAATATATTTTCTTTACAGTTTGGAGGCTGTAAAGTTCAAGATCAAGCTCCCAGGAGGCTTCATGTATCTGAAAGGGCCTCTTCTTCCTTGTTTGCAGACAGCTCCCCTTTCTCTGTGTCCTTACAAGGTAGAGAGAGAGCGCAAGCCCTTTGATATCTCCACTTACAAGGAAATTAATCCCATCAAATCAATTCTTCACTCTTATGACTTCATTTAACTGCGATTGCCCCCTTCTAGACCCTATATCCAAATACAGTCACTCTGGAAGTGAGGATCTTTAACACATGAATTTTAGGGAGACAATTCTGTCTATAGCAGGCAGGAATGCATAAACACACACACAAACAAACAGCTGCAACACATCTATGAGAGTGAGCCAACTGATTTTAAGAAGAAAAAGTACATAATAAAAATAGCCAAGTTATTCTAGCAAATGAATGCTTGAAGGAAAGATTAGCTGGAATTATGAGTAGGTCTGAACTCCAAATGTGTTTATAAGGAAAGACTATATGGTTTGCTTTTCTGTTTTAGACACATTGAGTATTAAAATATTTCCTACTAAGGTCATAGAATATTTTAATTAACTAAATTTCATAAAAAATTTCAATGTTTTCAAGTAGATCTATTGCTTAGAAAAAGCATTTCCCAAGCTGGTTTTGCACTAGTCCCAAAATGTACTTTGCACAAAAAGGGATCTAAGGTCAAGTCAAGCTAAGGCGAAAGCTTCACATTTTATCCACCAGCTCAGATATTCTCAGTACTCATTAATATATTGAAAGCTTTGTGAATTTCTGTAGTAAAGACGCTATTTTAATTCAGCATTTCCCAATTTTATTGGATTGTGGAATATTCTTCATTTAAATGAATGCTATTGGGAACCTGCAGAGTTAGTTTTCCCCAAAATACATTTAGGAACACGTTGTGTATCTGATGAAGGGTCACCTAAGAAAGATAAATGGGAACTTTTAGTGTCCGTGTAAAGTTCTAACATTTACCAATGCAAGTTTCTGGAAGCGTTCAGAGCTTGTGACCAGAGTATGTTATGTAAATAAGGCATAGAACACCAATTCCTATATAAACAGAGGATCAGAATGCTCAGTATTTTATCATGGTTTGACTAAGATTGGGACACAGTGTTTGCTAGCTGTGAAATTTACCGAGTTTGTTGAGTAGTAGGATATTAAGATGTTGGAAGTCATAACAGAATTGGTGGATAAACTGGAAAATTTTAGACAAAATAAAAGATTCAGTTAGGGCAAAACATTTCTGTCTTCAAAGACTGAGGTGACTAAAACATAGATAGTGAGAGTATGCTTTTTCCCTTTTCCAAATGCAAAAAAAAATTGGCTGGCAGCTTTTAGTTAAAATGTATTCATTCATTAAGCTAGTGTTTACTAAGCATTACCATGTACCAGCCACTCAACTTTGTCCTATTAGAGATTACAGTATCTCCTGGGATATTTTACAGACTAAAAAATTATCAATTATACTGCATGCCAAAGATGCTACAATAAGGAAGAGCTGGGTAAAATTGAAACATACTAGAGTAGCATAACTGGAAAGAGTGGAAGTACTGCATGAAGGGTTGATATGGTAGAAAGAGTATTCCAGGAAGGGCAATAGTCAACCCAGAGATAAGAAAGAACATGAATGATTCTAAGAACTGGAATACAGTAAGAAAGGGAAGAGGTGGTCCAAAATGAAGTGGAAAAGGTAATTAGAGGTTAGATAATACAACACAGGGGCAACTATATTAAGGAGGTTGGACTTGAACTTTAGGAGTCTAGAATTTATACTACTAGCAACCACGGGGGGTTGGGGCGGGGTCATAGTGGTTCTTACTGATTCCATAAACCTATTTTGACTTTTGTATGAGGACTGGATGGAAGGAGCCAGACCAGAACTTTGAATACCAGTAACTTTTAGAGAAGTTATTGTAAGATAGCACTTGAGAAAGGATGAAGATATTATCTAGAAAAATTCCAATGGGAATTGACAGAAGAACAAAATTAAAAGGATAATTAAGATTCATAAAGTGCTTATCATCTACCATGCACTGTTCCAAGAATTTGATTTTAATAACCCACAAAAACCATTTTAAATTAAGTATGTTTCATGGGCCCCATTTTACAATGAGGTTGCAGCCAAGGAGAGGTTAAGGTAGTAAGTGATAGAACCATGATTCAAAGCCAGGAAGTCTCCTCAAGAGATAAGAACTCTTAGCACCTATACACTATGGCTTCTTAACACCTCATGTGAGAGTTATTTATAAAGTAGAAATGGTAGGTCTTGGCTGTTGGAAGCAGGCAATGATTGAGAAAATGGGCAGGAGTTACTAAGGAAAGCGCCCATATATCTGCCTTGACCTGTTGATATTATTCTCTGAGAAAGCAGCTACAGACAGGACAACCTTGTATGTGGTATAACACAACAAATGCCTTTTTTGAAATATTGAGTTTTAAAGGCTTAAAAACTTTCAAATGGTACCATTCAGTGGCCAGGGAGATATGTAGATCTGAAACTCATAAAAAAAAAATGATGGTTCTGTGCATGTTAGAATTTGAAGCTGAATCCTAAGAATCAAAGAAATGAATTATGGAGGATGTGTAGATTAAGAAGGGAAGGAGGACCATATCATAACCTTCGATAACTGTAAAAGTACTGTGAAAGGAAAATATCTTGGGCCCTCAGAATCGCTAAACTAAAAGGAAAATTCAAGCTGGAAACTGCTCGGAGCAAACCTGCCTTCTATTCTATTCAAAGCCATCCTTCTGCTCACTGAGATAGATGCATATTCTGATTCAGAATATCAAAAGAATCTCAAAAGAATGCAACCATTTGTCTCTTACCTACCTATGACCTGGAAGCTCCCTCCCTGCTTTAAGTTGTCCCCGCCTTTCTGGAAAGAACCAATGTACTTGTTACATATATTGATTAATGTCTCATGTCTCTCTAAAATGTATAAAACCAAGCTGTGCCCCGAACATCTTGGGCACATGTCACCAGTACTTTCTGAGGCTGTGTTAACCTTGGCAAAATAAACTTTCTAAATTAAGTGAGACCTGTTTCTAATTTTCTGGGTTTACAGTACCATCAAAGAAGAATCAGAAAGATATCCAGAGAAATAGCTTCATAATAAGAATGATAGATTCCATTGAAGCTAAGGAAAGAGAAAATTTTTCTACTTTGACAAGTAACAAAATGCTTGCAAGTAGTGAAAACTTGTTACTGGAAATATTAATGTTGGATATCTGATGACCAACTGCAGGGATAGTGTACAAAGTGTTTTGCGTTAGTTAGAATTTGAATGAAATGACACTTTGATTCCTTTTTCTTTTTTTCCTTTTCTGAGATGGAGTCTCACTATGTGGCCCAGGTTGGAGTAAAGTGATATTGCAGGCCTGACTATAGCTACTACAGCCTTGAACTCCTGAGCTCAATCGATCTTCCTGCCTCAGCCTCCCCAGTAGCTGGGATTACAGGTGCATACCACTGTGCCTAGCTGATTCATTGCAACTATAAGAGCTTATGAATCTGAACGTTTTTTCCATTCTGTGGGAGATAACACATATCCCCTGAGCCCCAAACTGTGATGACTTTTAGTACTTGAGATGAAAAGCACATCCTGGAGTTCATTTTCTCCTTATCAATTGTCTGCCAATTTCTAATTTGTTATGCAGGTATGGCAGACAGGAGAGGTAAAATGAAATACATATTATTTCTCAAATTTTCCAGTCCCTAAATTAAACATTGAATGACTGGAGAGGTTACGCTGTTCTTGTTTTAAATTGCCTATCAACTACTTAAGAGCTTTCCAACTTGCCAAGACTCTGGAGCCTGACATACATTAGGTGTCCAATAAGAAGAATAAAATTGTGGTTTCCAGCGGCTGAGGGAAGGGAGAGTGGAGAATTGTTAATCAGCAGTTATAAAATTTCACCTATGCAAGATGAATAATTTTTAAAAGTGTGCTATATTGTGCCTATATATAACAATACTGTATTGTGCACTTAGAAATCTAAGAGCGTCTACTTATAGCCTCATATTGTGTTCTTATAATGCAATTTTTTAAATAGAAAATGAGGCTGGGCACAGTGGCTCATGCCTATAATCTCAGCACTTTGGGAGGCCGAGGCAGGTGGATCACCTGAGGTCGGGAGTTCAGGAGTTCAAGACCAGCCTGATCAACATGGTGAAACCCCATCCCTACTAAAAATACAAAATTACCTGGGTGTAGTGGCGCATGCCTGTAATCTCAGCTACTCTGGAGGTTGAGGCAGGAGAATCGCGTGAACACAGGAAGTGTAGGTTGCAGTGAGCCGAGATCACATCATTACACTCCAGCCTGGGCAACAAGAGCAAAACTCTGTCTCAAAAAAAAGAAAAAAAAAAGAAATGAATAAAAAAATTCCATGTTATGATTTTCATGTTTAAAATTACTGTCAGGGCCGGAGGCAGTGGCTCAGGCCTGTAACCCCAACACTTTGGAAGGCCAAAGTGGGTGGATCACTTGAGGTCAGAAGTTCCAGCCAACATGGTGAAACCCCGTGTCTGCTAAAAATACACAAATTAGCTGGGCATAGTGGTGCATGCTTGTAATCCCAGCTACTTGGGAGGTTGAGGCAGGAGAATTGCTTGAACCCAGAAGGCAGAGGTTGCAGTGAGTCCAGATCGTGCTACTGCACTCCAGCCTGGGCAACAGAGCAAAACTCGGTCTCAAAAAATAAATAAATAAAAATAAAAATAAAAATAAATAAAATTACTGTGAGGATACCATTTTTGAATAGCATTTTTTAGTTTTTTAACTTCAGCATATATTCCAACTTTTACTCCATGGAGATTTCTTACACCAAGGATGGTCAAGGACTTTGCCTGACAGTAAGAGAATGATGATTTGAGTAGTGCATGATTTTTACTTTTTTGATATTAAATATCTATGTGTGTAACAAATCTCAAAGCTTGTGTAAAGAATCTTCTTAGATCTTGAAAGTTAAATTGTCCAATTTCTTATTAATATTCACAATCCCCCCATTCACACATAACTTTCTTTGAAAAATAGGATTAACTGTGTTGTTTACATAATGAGACTGAAACAAACTGGATCAGATCGAGAAAAACTGTCATAAACTCTGACTCCATTTTGATGTCTGGCATCTGACATCTTTCATGCTGCACTCCTCGCCACTCCCCTTCTGCCCAATGTCTGGGTAAGTTGATAGGAAAGCCTAAGTGCTCTCTTTTTTGGTGTCAATGGGAAGTTCAAACCATGCAAGCCTCAGGCTGTACATAGGAACCTACACTCCAGCCCCACCATAAATCCCAGGCCTTTTTCCTCGCTCTCTCAAGACCATTTTTAGACCAGCTTGGGAGCCTGCCCTATTCTCCACAGAAAGATTCTTCATGTTAATAAGAAACCTTTTTATATCCTCTTGGTGCATATGAGGCATCATTAAACTCAGCATCCAAACCAAAAAACAAACAAAAATACCCACACAGAATAAACATTGCTTGCAGGTTCTAAGAATTCTGGTCCCCTCTTTGGGCCCAACAATTATCTGACAAATATTTAATATCAAGTCTATGCCAAGAACACTTCATAATGGCCATTTTTTAATGGTCTATTACACAATCAATATTTTTCTCCTTCCAGAAGAATGATTTTCATCTGCTTCCCCCTTTATTCTCACATGTCACAATTTATAATTGAGGTCTTCTTTCTCCTAATAAGTAGAACAAATGAATGAACATATGCATGGCCCATGGAAGCCTTCTTTTACAAATTTGTAAAGCTTTATCAACTAAATTTATAAAAATACACACACACACACACACACACACACAACTTAATCTTATTCTCTATATAGAAATTTGGAAAGTGTTGACTAGCTGCTGCTTGGATGACATAGTTTTCCTTTTCAAATACAGATATTTTAAAAGCCTTTGATAATTCATTTTACTGTTCATATGTGCCCGAGAGTAAGTGGTAGAAACTATGCCATGCCTTCACCAGATCATTTTCTTTCCCTGTATAACACAGGAAAACTACCATTCTCAGTATCCCTGATGGTTAGATTTGAGCCACGTGATTGGGTTCTGGGGAGTATAAAAATCAGTGGAAGTGATTTGTTATTTGTAGCCTGTGGCAGTTAAGAATAGGTAGGTGGGAATTCTCCATTCTCTTTTTTTCTTGTCCACGTAGCTGGTGAAAAGACCCTGGCTCCCTGAGTTATTATTAAATAAAAGGTTCCAGATAGAGTCACCTAAATACATTCAACAATCCTGGAAATTAGAATATTGTGCAAAAACAGATTTCAGGGATTTTGTTACTGCTACAAAGCATAGCTTACTATGACTAATACCAATACCAAAATATCCACCCAAACCAATTAATTTATGAAGTAAATACAAGGATGTCTCTATGACCTTGAAATGTCATTAAGCAGTTACTTTAATATCCAGTGAGAAACATCTTACATATTTGCATAGTGAAAAAATTATTCAAGTAAGCATAACAAAGAGGACTTTTATTCATGACCATCAAGATAGGCATAGGGACCAAGGCAATGGGATTTTGCAGTGGGGGAAACAGATTGGGTTGAACTCTGAGTGTAGCATAAGCAAGTGGAAATTTGTAGCCAAACAGCAGGTCTGGGGCCAGTGGATGGAAAATTACCAAGAGGAAACATCAGAGGTAAAGGAGATTCTGGCTAAACCAACCTACCAAGATTCTTGTTGAAGACAGGCCAGGGTGATTAGACAACACCTGGGGGACGGTGGAGGATGAGAAACCTGATCAGCTATCTCAGATACTGGGGGATCAGATATTGAGAATAGGAGGTTCTTGCTAAACTGACTTAGCAGGGTTCCTTGCTAATACTGCATTTTACAAGGAAGTATACATATGGGCCTAGGATAAAGTTTAGAGCCTAACTAAAGTGTGGTCAAGCAGAAAATCTTTTGCAACATCCACTGATATGGTATTTTTAATCACTCTTTTTTTTTTTTTTTTTACAACAATTCTTTTTTTAATTTTCTACCCTCAAAATCTCTTGATTGTTCTTACTCATCCCACAGTCACGTTTATTTTTCAGAATTTTATTGCCCGGTTCTTTTCAAGCCCTTTGTCGTATTTCTCTATTTTCAATGTTACCTTTTCAAAGACTATCTTAGTCTTTTGGAATCTATCTTCTTAAAATGAGTATATCAAAAAGGGCAGGACAGAGGTACCCTTGCTTAGCACTAGAAATTATCCCCAGAGCAATCACAGAAGTCGTTTAATAATGTATCATCAAAAGTAAGATAAATTACTTTGTCTGGAGTATGTCTTTAATTTGTATATGTCTGTTCTCAAGGTCCTATTTCTTATTTCAAAGAGCAAGGTAAATTGCCTGCATGTATGCTAATGAACTAGCTATCTGAAATCATTACTTCTTTACAATTAGTGCTGTTGGATCCCCAAGGATCCAGCTCTTGCTGGCTAAATGTAGTTTTATCCTACTCTGTGTAGAAATATGGAAAATGTTGTCTAGCTACTGTGTGGATAAAGTAATTTTCCTTTTCAAGTGTATTTTCTTTGTGAAAATATATTGTCAGGCTTTTATAATGCTTAAATTTCCATCTTTTTTGTTTTAACAGAGAACAGTAAAAATACATCAAAAATTTTGAAACATCAACCCAAATATTAATTTGATTTCTTCAAGGTGTCAAAAAGCAAATAATGAAATATAATGCTCTGAGTTTTACATGGCAAATGCTGAAATTGGCTTTAATTTAGTATCAAATAGTTACCCTTTGAAGCTAGAATTATGAATGGTTTGTAAATATCTTTTGCAAGAAATTGTGGTGGTGGTGATGAGACAGATACATTTGGATATTACAAATCTGGAAACATTTCCTAGGGACATGACTTCTCCCACAACTTTTTAGATTGAATCACAAATCAGCAATAGTCTTTTCTGTTCCTTTATTTAAATTGAGATTCTGGGTATGAAAACAGAGTCACACTGAATGTAATTTTCTTCCAAACTGCTGTGATTTATTTGTTTTGATTTGGAAGTTAATCAGATACCAACTCATCAATATCTTTTATTATTGTCTTACATTTTTATTGATTCTATATTATTATTTAGCATTATTTCTTTGTAAGTCTTGGTTCTCCACCTAAACTGTAAAGCATTGAAGAGCTTTATGCATAAAGCTTGTTGCATAGTAAAATGTCCCTAAAAATTGCCTTCTAAAATATATGGCAAGTAACTCCCCACAATTTTATATAGTTCTGCAAACCTATAGGGAACTCCAAAAATGTATATACCCACATGCCCATATCCATGTTGATCACAATTAGGTTGTGATCCCAAAAATATTATATAAAATCTTAGAGTGTACTAGACTAACACAGCCAGTGATGGCAGCATTTCAACTACTCAACTACTCCCTCTTATAATTATGCAAACAATATCTAAGTATTTAAGCATCAACTCATTGAATGAGTTTAAAGAGTTTTTCTAGGCGAAGACAGGCCAAAATGACGAAGACACAGAAATTATTGTAGAAACTCCCGGCCACAGTGAGGACCAGACTGTTTCACTGGACATTTTTGGTTCACAGAGACAAAAAAGAGGGAATTCAATGATTGTAGTAACCCATAATGATCTAGCAACTGTTGGTTGGTGAAATGGTACATGTCTTAATAAGAGAAAAATGATTTTCCATGGTATCCATGACAAATTGTGCTTGCTGTGCTGAACATTTCATGGTGATTGACTGGTAGATTAGCATTCAGGAAGGACAGCTTTACAAATGTTTACATTTGAGATTGAAATACATTTTATTGATTGACTTCCAAGTAACAGAAAATGTTTTGAAATTCCTTTTTTCACTTACTAAAATCTTTCTTGTTTTCTCTCTAGAAATGACTGGAAATTTATCTTTCACCAAATACTGAACAGATTTTAACTGTGGATGTGGTATAATAAAAAAAAATGAACTATATATTTGGTCTTTGCCTTGATTTCTAGCACAGAACTTCAGAAAAGTTTGGATTTTTCTGGGTGATTTTGTTATGTGAATGAGGCAACTCTTGGCAAGGCCCCTAGACTGCTTCAGAATAGAGGCTAGTTGCCAGAAAATAACACCACTTGCAGCCCCACTCCCCTGTTGATCTCTGAGGTGGGGAGAAAGTCTGGAAGTTGGCGTTAATCACCAATAAACAATGGTTATTGTTGCTCAACAATACTCTTGAATAAGATTTGAGAAGCTTCCCAGTTGGGGAACACATCAACTTACCAGCAAGTTGAAAGGGTGCTGCACCCAGAGAGGGCATGGAAGCTCTGTGTGCCAACCCTCTTTCCCCAATACCTTGACCTATGCACCTCTTTCATCTGGCTTTCCCTGCATTGTATCCTTGATAATAAAAATATAAGCATAAGCATAGTGCTTTCCTGAGTTATATGAATGGTTCTAGTGAATTACTGAACCTGAATAGAGGTGTGGAAACTCCAAAATTTGAAGCCAAGTCAGACAGAAGTGTGGGCTGCCTGAGTTCCCTACTTAAATCTGGCATCTGAAGTGGGGGCAGTCCTGTGGAACTAAACCTTTAACCTGTATGGTATGGTCTGCACTAACTCCAGGTAGTTAGTGCCAGAATTTGACTGACCTATAGGACACTCAGAGATCTGGTGTTGGAAAAACAGTGGCATAGCAAGTAAGCAGTGGATGGCCCATATTTCTCATATTTTTTCTCCTACAGTGCGCCATAATTACCAGTCTCATCCACATTAACTTTCAAGATCCCTCAGAAACAGTTAAGTAAGATATTGGGGAGCAAATATAGTAGAAATTTTTTTAGAAGTACTTTTCTCCCTTATCATGAGATTATTATTAATGAAATGTAGAACATGTGTAAAAAATAGGGTAATATAAAAAAAATTTTATAATCACAATAGTCCAGGAAAAAAAAACAAAACAAAAAAACAGCTAGTAAATACTTTCAAGACTCGGATATATAGTATATAAAATATACAAAAAGTTTATAGAAGTTTTATAATTGCTTACATACTGACTTTGGCTTGCTTCTCATATATTATTACAATATTTTATTTTTCCACGTCAAAAATAGTCTTCTGACTCTATTGGTTCTCCAAGCCATCACAGGGAGATTCCTTACTTCACTGCCCTAAGCACTATTTCAGAGACTCCATGTTGAGGTTTTCGTAAGCCCCACAGATACTCACAACAAAGCTGCTAAGTTATTTTGTGTGTGTATATTTGTGTAGTTTTTGTTTGTTTGTTTGTTTTTCAATCGGTATTCAGAAGGAATTGGATTTAGCCCAAAAAAGAAATACGGGGGTATTTTCATTTTTGTTAATATTTAATTCTTATGCATCAATTTGATTTATTTTTATGTGTATCTAAGTACTTTAATCACATTCACATAAATGCATCTGTTTATTAGTGTTTCATTTGCTGATGCCTAAAAATGTATCCAGAATTCATTTGGGTTGATAACCACCTAGTTAAGAACTCTGGATCAGCAGTCAGACAGAACTCAGGAATCTGATGATGTTCTTAGCCTCTACAAATCTTGGATTTCTCATCTGCAAAGTGGAGATGATTATATGACTCGCCTCTTCAGATTACTGTGAGACATAAATGAGATATTGAAAGTATTGGGTTTAACACAAGCCTAGTAAACACTCAATAAATGTTAGCTCAGTATATATTTTTTCTTCAAAGTGTTAATTAATCATCTCAGGACCAGCTATGAAATAATTTTTTCTCACTGATTAAAAATACCATATTTACTATGCAATGAACAATTATGTAACATCATAGTGTGAAGTACTAAGATCCGTTCTTTTACTGGGAGTTTACAAAATATGATAGGAATCACCCTGGAGAAAATCAGCCCATTCAAAATAGAATTATCAAATTATCCAGGGCCATGTTCAAAGTATGTCTGGTTCCTGCCAAGTGACTCTCAATACACGGCAGACACAAAAGAAGGGACCTTGAGAAAAGTCAAAAGAAATACATTGAGAGAAGGGGACAGGACCAGGAAGAACATCTTGCGGGCATAGAAGTTTTGTATTGAGCGTTACTTTTTTATCCTCGAACCCTCACTGTCCCAGGCCAGAGTGATGAACCTCTATGCTGATAGATGTCCATTGAACGTTTGCTAAATTTAAACTTGGCAGTTAGTGTACCGTTCTTTTCTGAATATTTCAGAAGGCTTGAAGCTCTATGGACTGGCTCCCAGGAGCCACACCCTCATAAGGACAAAATTGCTACATTTTCCAAAATTATTTTGTAAGATTCTTTCCAAAATGTAAGTACTACTGTTACTTAATGGGAAGATAAGGATCATATCTTCACTTGGAACCTAAGAAAGCATCAAAGAAAATAAATAACCTGGTATCATATGAGAAAACACAGAGCCTGTGAAAACTGTTCCTGCAGGTGTAGTGGGGCCAGATACAGAGTGGCACAAAAAGAAGCATAAATGAAGAGCAGCGAATTGGTCCTGACGGTGCCCTGAGTCCTGCAAGGGGCCACAAATGCCAGCTATATGGCTTAGAATTAAATTCCCCATCAATAATCACCACTGAGGGGCCTTCCACCAACACTCAAAACATAATTCTTTATAAATAACCATCTTGCTCAGGAAGCTTGTCAACACAGATATGCAAATACTTACATAACAGTCATTAGCAAATGAGAAGGGCCCTTTGACACTCCAGCAGTCACAAGAAGAAGCATTCCACTTCCACCCTGTCAAACTTGTGAGAAGCTGGCAAAGAAAGCAGGTTGCTGATGGGGAGATGACATACTCCTACCCTAGCTTCCCCTCCACAAGTTTGGCCTGAAGTTGGGGATGAGAGAGTTGTAGGGGAGAGGGGAAACTGAATTATTCAAGTAGGCTGGTTCTCTGGTACCATCAATGATATAATTTAATGAATTTAGTCAATTGACTAATTGACAATTTAATGAAATTGACTAATTCCATTAAATTATATCATCAATGGTACCAGAGAAACAGCCTACTTGAATCATTGTGGTTTTTGGTTTTTTTGCATGATAAAATATACACATTCTTACTATCATTAATATTCTTTTGAAAGGTATTTTAGACCAATGATCTTCAAAGTGTGGTTTCCATCTCACCAGCAGTAACATTGCCTGGAAGTGTGTTAGAAATGCAAATTCTTGGGCATCACCCCGAACCTGCTGAATCAGAAATTCTGGGAGTAAAAGCCAGCAAGCTATGTTTTGACCAACCCTCCAGGTGATTTTGACGCACATTCAGGTATGAGAACCACTGTTGGAGGCTACTGTTTACTTGTTTTCTTTTTTTTTTTTTTTTTTTTTTTTTTTTGCTTTTTATCTACTTGTTTATCTATTCACTCTCATGTTAATGATAAAACCATCAGTTTAGAAGAGGCTAGGTGTGATACAGAATCCAATAATTCTCAAATCTCAGTGGTTTAAAATAACATAGGTTAATATCTTGTTCATGCTACATGTTGACTGTGTGCTGGTAGGGTGCTCTGCTAGTCAGTATTAAGGGGCTCAAAATGATGGGGCAGTCACCATCTCAGGCATTGTTGCTTTTCTTGCCAGAGCTAAAAACCAAAGCATTCAGTAACTCCCCCAAATGAAAGAAGATCAAGAAAGTAATGAACATGAAGAAGCAGCTCTACATTTGTGTAGAGCTCTCAGAGCAAATAAGGTGCCTGCCTTTCTACTTGGAGTACAGCTCAAAGCTACCTTATGTTCAACGTATATAACTGCCCACAGAAACCCAATATGGTTTTATACTTCCAAGTCTTGTTTATCACACATTCATCAGTGTGGCATCATGAGTCTCAAAAAGAAGTGTTATGACAGATTTATTGCTTTTGGCCCTGAAAATCACATTTAACCATATATTCAATTTGCAGCATGTACATTTATAGACATGCTACTACAGAGGAATTAGTTACTTGTGGGCTTTAGATCATTCTTGCAAATATAAAATGGCCAAGATCTGGCTATGCAATGAATCTTAGGCAGCCTCAGATCCATTTCTCATCAGCTTGTCATATGATGTAAAATTCTCTAACCAAGATAAAAGTATGTAGTAAGCATTATATACAACATTTTGAATCTTATCTGCTAATTCCTTCCAGTGGTTAAGTAATTCAAATACACAACAAACGTAGACACAGACATATTCACACCTGCTTCAAATATTTCAGTGTAGTATCCTATCCAAGTTCATCAATTGTCATGCACAGTTTCACCATCATGTTTTGAGTCTCCTGTCTGAATAAACTATTAATATTAAATAAATTAAACCCAAGACTGGGTTAAGGTAAGAGAAATTATGATGAGAACTTGAAGAAAATAAATACCTACAAGTGTAATGGGGGGGGAAATAGAGGAAATAATAGAAAAAAATTGAAATTATTATCAGTTTTTTTGATTCTGTATCTTGGACCTGAATCTGGAATCTTTTTCTCTTTATTTCCAAAAGTTTTAAATTCAATGGGACATTTCATGAAAGACTGAGATACAGAGACATCCTCAATACTCTTTCAATGTATTCAAAAATAAGGCAGAAAAGATGGGTAACACATTCTTTCCAAGTTATATGGGAGAAAAGGCAACCAAGGATTCACTGGGGAAATATACTTAGTTCATCTCATTTATTCTTGAGTAAAGGATTTCAGACTTAATGTGAAGTTAGCTATTAACTGGCAGGTTTTGTCTGATAGAAGTGTGAGTAACCCCAACAGGTAATTTATGGCATGTTGGGTACAAAAGAGTTTTCTATCTAACTCAATAACTTTATTCTAACACTCCTTTGTCAAATTGACTATAAATGCTAATTAAAATTTTTTTAACCAGCCATGTCATCTTCTAGCTTCCTCATTAATACATAAAGTGAAATATTTTAATATATTTATTCTGTTTCCCTTAGTAGAGTCCTAATTTACTTTTTTGAGAAAATATACCTAACAATATGATTAAACTGAAAACAAATAAAATTTTTGTTTGCTTCTTTTTGGAGACAGAATCTCACTTTGTGGTTCCCAGGCTGGAGTGCAGTGGCATGAACTCAGCTCACTACAACCTCCACTTTCCAGGTTCAAGTGATTCTCACACCTCAGCCTCCTGAGTAGCTGGGACTACAAGTGTGCACCACCATGCCCAGATAACCTTTGCATCTTTAGTAAAGACGGGGTTTCACCTTGTTGAACAGATTGGTGTTGAACTCCTGACCTCAAGTGATCCACCAGCCTTGGCCTCCCAAAGTGTTGGGATTATAGGCATGAGCCGCCGGGCGCAGCTACAAATGAAATTCTTAATGCTTGAGGATAGTCCTCTGATTTGGAAGGCTCAGAAAGAAAAAGACTTTAAAATAGAAATGTATTCTCCTCAAACACAGGAGCGAAAAAGAACATTCAGTTCAGATGGCAAGAGACACATTTTTTGAGGTGAAGGCAGTGTGAACATGGCCTAGGGAAGGAGAATAGGTCAAAGACACAGAGCGACAAACATGTTGCTGGAAAACATTTAGTTGGAAAATATTCCAGCTAAACCATGACTCTGTTTTTCACTAAGGTTAGAAAAATTAACTTTGATCCAGGAGATTGACCCTAATTCAAATAGAAGCATAGAAAAGATGGAGGATAGGGATAATGGAATTGACCTCATTTAATATTGCCCATATTCTTTAAATAACTATACCCACTGAGAGCAAAGTCTTAAGTGAAGTATGAGTAGAATGCACTGAGTTAATTACTCCCATGGCCCAAATCAAGAATTATGCTAAAATGGCAACTTCATGTATAGCTGGATGATAGTGGAAGAACTGAGTCTCTGTCTTGTGGGAATTCTCTTCTGTAGAGAGACTGATACTTTGAAAGCAGAGATGTCTGGAAATCAATCTGTTAAAAATCAAATTATAGGTCCTCAATTCTTCAGAAGAATTATGGGAGGATGGCTAAATACATGAACTCTGCAGCCACACTGCTTGCTTTCAAATGTTGGCTCCATCCCTTAATAGACCTCTGTGACCCTTAGCAGGACAATTAAGCGCCCTCTGCCTTTCCACACCATGGCATTATTATCTAAGGTACTTACAGCAGCACCTGGTACATAATAACTGAATATTATTTATTTTTCTCTTCCACTTTAGAATTACAGGGCCAAAGTTCATGCCTGTTTGGAAACATCCAATCTGATTATGGCAATTAGAATGGGGCTGTTTGGAAACATCCAAACTGATCATGGCAATTAGAATGGGGCTACAGTATTTCGAAAGAGCAGTAAGAAGTGAAGAATGTCGACCTGCAGAGGCCCTCAAGCACTTTCTGTTGGTTCTACCCACTTGCTGGGAAGAGTGATGGTCTGATCCTTTTTACTGTGACTCAATCATTAGAACTTTACTGCCTCATAAGCAAGGTGGCAATATGTGAAGATGACTAGGGGATAAAATAGTGCTGCTGAGACTCCCAATGTCCTGTTACTCTCCAGGTTCTGGGAACAGGACAATAAATAAAATATTCATGAGATGGGAAGATCCTTGCCCCAATCCTTACTAAATTATTGATGTCCCAAAAGTAAAGTTGTTGTGGAATGCCTACAGTTTTCAAGATGAGTATACCAACAGGTATAGTGAATCTGAGATACTGGTATTGCCTTTAAAATTTTTTTCATTAACACATTCTACTTGTATATATTTATGTTCTAAGGCACAGTAGGCTGAGAATGGTTAACAGTAAGGTATTGAATATTATAAAATAGCTAGAAGAGAGGCTCTTGAATGTTCTTGCCACAAAGAAATGATAGATGCATGGAGGGATGGTCACACTAAATACCCTGACTTGATCACTATACAACATATGTATGTAGTGAAGCATCAAACTGTACACCATCAATATGTACAATTTTAATGAGTCAACTGATACTGCCTTTTAAGTAAGATGAACACAAATGCTGGTGCATCTTGGTCAGTCCCAGCTTACACAATCTGGATGCCTTACCTCGTTAAACATTAATTCAAATAAAAATGGCTAGATATGGATGGTAAATTACATTTTTATGTCCTGGCATCCTCAACAGTGAAATCAATAGGTAACCCACTACATTTATAATGGAGTTGTATATAATATCAAAACTTGCTTCCTGGATAAACAGGCTTCATTTGACATTAGTTGGAAGAGAACTGCTATGGCTGTCCCTTAAGAGAACTCCTAAAACCCCTCTCAAGGTGACGCTAAAAGAAAATAGAGAAGAGAAATTATCTCCGGGTCAGAACTTGGCTGACAAGAACTTCCTCCCAATTAACGTGTTCAATTGCTAAGGAAATCGGTCAAAGTAATGCATATGATATTCCCTATTGTCATCATACATATTTTTGACATTCCCAATTGATGGGCCTTGCAGCATCTGATGGTGGACACACACTGCAAGAACTGGGAATTCTTCAGAATTCAGTGGGAACAGGAGTTCAATAGCTAGAGTTGCCCTGGAACTTCCTCCCTTTTTATCTTTTTCAGCTATTATACTTTGGATTTATGGTTAGTACTTAAAAGGTATTATTTATCTCCCAAGCTAAAATTAGTAATTTCTATTAAAAACTATGAGTAAATAAAGGTAAGGAGAGAACAGTTACTGCAGGTAAGAAGAGGAAGTGGGAGAGAGAGGAATGAGAAGAACAGATTTTAAGTTCTCATGAATCCCAGCTTTGCCTTACTTTAATGTGAATTCTACCCTTACAGTGAAACTCTACTTCTACCCTTTTCTTAGCATAGCATATTGGGAGACTTCTCTTAAAAATAAAGAGAGTTGATTAGATCTGATTTTATATGCTATTTCTGTTGAAAAATTCCCTGATTCAATAGGATTGCCTGAGATTAAAGTGAGGTTGTACATGGAAACAATACACTAATAGATGCTTCTCTGGGGTAGAATTTCATTTACACTAATGAAATAAGTGTAAAAAATTGTATTTATAGTTTACCCCCAATCTTGTTTGTATATCTGTATATAAAAGTCTATGAGGATTTTTCTTTTAAAATTTTGGTTTGGAATTATCTCATCTTCAGAACAAAAAAGGGGGGGAGCGGGGTGGGGGGGAATTTGATTGCTATCTTCTTTTTCCACAGCTAAAATTTTATTTCTGTGAAGGTAAAGACCAGCTTGTTCATCCTTATATCACCAGCATTCAGCATGTTGTAAAATGAATGAATGAAAGAAAGAAAGAAAGAAAGAAAGAAAGAAAGAAAGAAAGAAAGAAAGAAAGAGAAAGAAAGGAAAGAGTATGAAACATGTAATTATATTTTATGTATTTTTCTTTAAAAAGCAAATTTAAACACCATTTGACAATAATTTCTAATCTAAAATCTGCTGCTTTTGAAAATATTTTCTCCTCTACAAAAGGTATTTAAAGATAATAAATCAATAGACAAAGAGTTGTCATTTTTTATTACAAAAGAAAGTACAAAAAAATGACAAAGCAGTGTTCCTCAGGTGAGCAGCAGCATGAGATCCACATGTGTCCCCACTTCACTTCATGGTGCAGAGGCATTGGTGGTCATATCGTTCCCTGGTTCTGGAAAGCTGAGCAAAAGAAGGGAGAGCAGTGGTGGGATCACAGGCTGACCTTCTATATGAGCTCCCTTTGAATTTTATTTTTGGTTTCCTTGTAAGTTTCTCTTGTTTAAATGCCTGAACATATGGAGCTGTGGTTCTCAACTTGGAATGATTTAACTCCGCCCTACTCTACACTCCAGGAAACATATGTATAATGTCTGGGAACATTTTTAATGGTCGTAAATGGTATGTGGGGTCTTACCAGCATCTAGTGAGTAGAGGTCAAGCATACTGTTGACCACCTTACAATGGACAGGAAAGCCCTCTGCAACAAAGAATTATTCATCCCAAAATGTGGAGAAGCTTTGATATAGAGTGTTCTGATGTGATCAAACACCTATGAATTAGCGAGGTTGCTACATAAATGATTAAAACTGAAACAAATGCAGGAAGCTCTGCTGTAGGCAGAGATTGACTCACTGGTAGTTCTGCGCATTGTGGCCACAGAGAGGTCTGGAGACTCCTGTAGCAAATAAACTGAAAAAAGCCACGAGGTCCCAGAAATAACTGCATTAATTGTTAGGGATCTGTTATCGATCTGGCAATAAAGGACCCTCCTAAATATTTTTCAAACTGCAGATTGTATTCCATTACCTACAATCCACTAAACATAGGAATTTGATGAATCACTGGTCACATAAAAAAATGAAATAGAAGAAGTGAGAAAGAGAATAGAAAATATTAAAATGTATGTCATTATTATGAAAATTATTTTATTAGACTTTAAAAGATATATGTGCATAATTGCTTACAATGAAAAATGTATTTCCTAATATTTATTGCAGCTAAAATGTTAAAACAAAAACATGCCCCATGATTTACCAGTTTCCTCAGAAGCATTCCCAGTTTATGAATCAACATTTGTCCTCATTCAAGGACCTATCTTTATAGCCTACAAGTAAAAATAAAATTGGGTGTCATCTGCAAATATGTGTGATAATATATAGTTATCAAACAACTAAAATGACTAAAAAATGGAAGATATCTACCCCAATGATAGTAATACACATTTTTGATGATACTTAACATTTGCCTATTTCAGTTTTTCTGTACTGTACAAAAGCTCTATTGTTAATTTACGTTACTTTTCTAATCAGTACATATAGACATACATAAATCTTATTATTATGGAAAGCTATATCTGATTGGGAACAGAAGTTTCAGTGTGTTCGAGAGGGAATGATATGATAAGGAAGCAAGTGTTTAAAAGTGAAGGGAATAGCGTATGAAGAAGAAACCAGAACACTTTTGGTCTTGCTTTTAAATAAACTCTGTACATTTATGGGCTAAATCCAGTAAAAGTTCACGTTTACGAAGAAGACAACTCCAAGAGAAAATTTCTGAAATTATTTTTAAGATAGGAATATTTCTTCTTAATGTATGTAGGTCTCCAAAAATATTACTTGGGGAATTGATGTTCATTTAATGTTATGAAGTATTAATTATTAAAAATTAGCAAACTCACCATTAATAATCACCTCATTTAAATAACTAAAAACATAAATACATACAGAGCTGCTAAAATGAAAACGAAAAACAAAGCCCCACAATGCCTTGTTGCTATTTTTGCCAGCCACAGCAAACTACGATAGATTACTCTGGAGCTCAGTAGCTTTAAATGAATTTCCAGGAATTCAAATACTTATGGTAAATAGCCGATCATAAGAATGCGGTAATATATAAATCACAAATTATTTATGTGTTATTACATGAGATAAATTGTTCGCAAATATTTACAAACTATTTACCAGGCATACTAACCTTTTGAAATGATTTATCATGTAACAGAATACATACCATTATGATGAATAACAAATCCTTTGTAAAATATTTACAATGTATCAGTTGCACTAATATTAATTGGTATACTCATTATTCCAAGTAATTGGTAAGTGATTTACAAGTTAGCTGTCAGCGAGGCAGATGAGGCTTTACGGCTGGATACAAATACATTCTAAGAGAGCATTAGGTGATCCACTTTTTAGATCTTCTCCCTTAGTTTTTCTGTTGAAAACTGAATGCAACTATTATATATTTGGGCAACAGAAGAATCACTATTTGTGGGAATTAGTCAGCTGGCTACAATCTGGTAAATAGATCAAGATTAAGAAGTTGCAAGATTTCCAGTAAAGGTAGAGAGCGGCCCCAAGTCACAGTAACTTAAAACAACACACGTTAATTTCCAGCTTCTGCTATAGGGTCAGTGCAGCTTGGTGGGATTCCGCTTCCTTTGCGAGACAATTCTCCATGCTTCACTCACATTTATGCACAACGTGTGAGCAGAAGCATGGTATGACTTTACTCTGGACTATCTTCGCAGAAATGTTTGTATAATGAGCTGCCTTGGAAAATAGAGATAGTGTCTCCCTCTGAAGTAAAGAATAGGCTAGTTTACTATCTAGTAAAATAATTTCTCCTTTCTGGGACAAAGTCATTTAGGTTTGTTTAATCCATTATGGAAGCACTGAGTTCTCTAATTCAGAGTTCCCACACTTGTCTTCCTCAACTTGAGCTCCTTCATCTCATTCCCATGGGACTTGGGGAGCTAGGAAGTTAAACTGTCATGAAACATAACACTCATTCTGCTTACCTGTCCAATGAGTCATAATATTTTACACATTATTAAGTAAGTAATAAAGGGGGCATCATTAGCTTGCAAATGGGATAAATCCCTGGCCCCTCACAGTTCTTGGTAGTTCCATGTTGTTTTACTCTAGAAACCAGGCTGGTAGAGTAGCCCCTCTCTGGGACATTATCAGATAAGTAATGACTAATGAAATTACTGTCAAATTTCTTGCCTGGAAAGAGAAACATTGTTTCTTTTCACATTTTATTGCCTGAAGCGGGGTTTCTCCACCTTGGCACTGTTGACATTTGGGGCTAGATAATTATTGGTTACAAAGGGTTGTCCTGTACACTGCAGAATGTTTAAGCAGCATCCTTGTCCTCCCTACCCACTAAGAGCAAGTAACAACAGTTCCTTCTAGTTATGACAACCAACATGTCATATTGACAAATACTGACAGATATTGACAAATGTCCCTTTGCTGGCAAGATTGCCCTTGCTTGAGAGCCACTGGCCAAAAGCGAGTCCCACGGTCAGAGGTAATTTCTACTGAATAAAGATACATAATCTTCCCCTTGGGAAGGGCACTGCATGGAGAGGCACCAATTATGGAGAGGCACCAAACTGGTTGACCACAGGGGAACATTGATGTCAATTGTGTAAGTTAGTAGATGATGATTGGAACTATTTAGCATTGGCTAACTCAACAAGTATGTAAAAGCTTTACAGTGGAAAAAATATTCCTTGTCTTGACAGTCTTCACCTCATTGTGGATACTCCTTATTTTCTCACTGGTGAAATACAATCGCAAAGATTCTGCACCGTTCTCATGTTTCTTATTCTGAATTAAAGAGAACAGAAATTAACTGACACATATTCTGGTTCATCTTGACTTCCACTATGGGCATATACATTCTTCAGTGAGGACGATTAAACAAAATATGATGTTTCAAAGAAATGGAAAAATTTGAGGAAGTAAAGCCATCGTCCTAATATGAAAGATGAAAATACAGAGTTTAAATATAAGACTTAGGGAGAAAAGTTTCTGAAAATTGAATGTAGATATATATAGTGCACCAGCTGATTTACCATGAAGGTAAATGGAGATGCATTTATCAAAAAGCTAAATGGACTGTAAGCTTCAGGATTCCATATTTTTATGGTTGTCTTCTAAGGAGTATTGTAAGCGTGTGCCCACATGTTCACTGATTTCTATAAAATTTGCAAAAGTAATTCAGATTATTATATTGCTGACTACCCCTTCCTTACCCTTCTTCTTCTATTGGTATTGGAGTGGCCATTGGCAGTTGGATGTATAGGATTCAATGGATGGAAATTAGGGCATATATAGTAAGTTTTTGGGTGAAATGAACATCTCTATATTAAATGACTTAGAATATTTTTTTACTTATGAATGGTGTCAGCAAGTCAAAGTAAATAAGCAATACCTGTGATTATTTTTTTACTAATAGACACGAAAAATATTTAATATCATCACAGAGTTATAATAGCTATCTCATAATATCAATTGTTTTTTACAGCAGTAAAATCACAGGAATTATGTTTTGTTACTTAATCTAATAACAAATACACACACATATATTAATATATTATAAGTGTATTATTTCAATATCTGCATTTCTATAAAATTCATTTATTTTATTATTTTATGCATGTATTATTCTGAGATGATCACAGGCTTCAGAGTGCCAAAGAGGTTCACGACACCAAAAAGATTAGGTTTCCTTAGGCAAAGAGGAAATTTTGTAGTGAATGTACATAGTTTAGGTGTAGAGGAATATATTTATATGTTTTACAGTCAATTCTGTGCATAATTGTTATGCCTTCCTGCCCCAAAGTAAAAACGGCTTTTAGGAAGAATCCTACCACCCACTTTGCTGACTCTCTCACACTTGAAGGTGTAGAGCCAGCAGTCAAATCACAAAATGACATGGCTTATGACACCAGGCATTAAAATATGTGGATGGTGGAGAGGAAGAAGTAACTTCTGAAATGTACAGAGCCAGATGCTAATCTCTGCAAAATTCTTCTAATCATCAGATTTATAAAACTGTATGCAGAGGATTCAGGTCTCATCAGGCCTAATTAAAACAGAAATTTGCTTCTGTCAGAATATAATTTTAAATGTGATACATTTTATTTATTTTGTAGGAGAATTGATGAAAATAAAAGTGACATTAATTATTACAGTTGTAAAACACAATTCTATAAGAGTAACACAGGCCGGGCGTGGTGGCTTACCCCTGTAATCCCAGCACTTTGGGAGGCCAAGGCGGGTGGATTACCTGAGCTCAGGAGTTTGAGACCAGCCTAGGCAACACGGTGAAACCCAGTCTCTACTAAAATACAAAAATTAGCCGGGTTTGGCGGTGGGTGCCTTTAGTCCCAGCTACTTGGGAGGCTGAGGCAGGAGAATCGCTTGAACCCGGGAGGCGGAAGTAGCAGTGAGCCAAGATCGTGCCACTGCACTCCAGCCTGGTGATAGAGCGAGACTCGTCTCCAAAAAAATAAATAAAAATAAATAAATAGTAACACAAAGAGTATATCTGAGTGTAAAGATGCATGTATTTGTACCTAAGTGGTAATAGATTACACTTCTCATGTATCTTGACCCAATCAATGCTGTGGTTCCACCTGTGCGGCAAAAGAACCTAAAGAAACAAATGTTCCTGTAATAAATCTCCAGACGCATTCATCAATAAGTCAATATAGTCAATGGAGAGAGTGTAAGAGTAATCTGATTACATGGTTATGTAGCTCAGTAGAAGTGCTGATTTAAAATGCATTTCCATTTTTCCTATGCATGTGTTAGTTTTAGACTAATTTTAATTATCTTCAAAGTTATTAATTACACCAAAATTCATATGCAATGAAAAAGAAGAATCTTAATGGGAGCTGAATACATGAAGTGGAAGAAAGAAAACTGATGGACATTATGATACAGGAAAACAGTGGCATATTTTGCATTCACTGAAAATAATTGTGTAGTTGTATATGAACAGATAGTATAAAAATATGCTGTAATCTGGGGAAAAAACACATGTTCATGAATGTATGTAAATACTGGAACATTCATGATATACAAAACACATGTGCACAAATGTATGTAAATACGTGGATCATCTCGTACATGATATACAGTTATGAAGTAGTAGTGTTATCTCTAAGAACACGAAATGGGTACCTGGGAGAAAAGGGAGAGAGAGAGATTTTTTTTTCACATATACTGTTGTGTATCTTTTGAATTTTACAACATTCCAAAAGAATTAGCTACTTAAGAAATACATGTATAAGTAACTTTTTATTAACATATAATTTTTAAAGAGAGGGTCAAAACACAAAATGCATCTATATGGTAATTATGAGGCAATCCATACAAAAATAATCATAAAGGGATTAGCACAACCATATCAGAAAAACCATATTACCAAACCAATATTAATGGGCAAGATAGTAATCCAGGTTAAAGAAATAAGATTAAAAGGATTATATCATTTACATTAAAATTTTACTCTAGAGTGAAAATATTTTGTCATAAGCATTTATCCAATTAGATATAACATCCAAATGCAAGAAGCCATTACCCAAACCCCAATTTTAGTAGAAAATTTTGATTTAGCTTTGTTAGACTTGAAAAATTAAAAAGAAACAAACTGAATATGGAAAAACCAGAGTTGGAATATTATGATTAAAATAATGTTGTTTTAAAAGTTCCATATTAAATACCGTACCCTACAGAGAACATATACTGTTTTTAAATGTCTGAGAATGTTTTTAAACAGTGAGGTTAATAAAAATACCTTGTGGAGATCATATTATCAGCCTTCCACTAGATGATTCCAAAAATTAATTAAAAAAACACTAAAATAATCAAGCTAGTTGGAAACCAAAAGCACTATCCTTAATAACTTTGGGTCAAAGAGAAATCAAAACTGCAATTATAGGCTTTATAGAAAAAATGAAAATGACAAGAGTATGTATCAGAGCATTCGGGATGCAACTAAAGGTAAAATGAGATGAAAAATAGTAGCAACAAATACTTTCATTATGAAACAAGAAAGAATAATAACAAATGAAGTCAGCATTCAATTAAGTAAGTAAGAAGAAAGGACAATATGATCTGTATTTCTAAAGACTATAAAAATATGGGGGAAAAGATTTAAAATAAAAGGAATAATATAAATAAATCAGTGAATTGGGAACTATAATAACTTAAGATTTGATGAAGAAATTCTGGCATCAGTTATTTAAAAAGATTAGTATAATAAATAGCCTTCTCAGTAAGCTATTCAGAAATTACTGATTCAAAGGATGAATAATTAGAAATGTTATATAACCACAGAGAATTGCAACTTGAGATGACAGGTGAAAATTGGATTTTTTTTAAGATGGGAAAAGCTTGAGTGTTTCTAAACTTGAGGGTAAGAGGCGAGTTGATAGAAACGTGTTGAAGAAAGACAAGAGGGAAATCAATAGGGCAAGGTCTCCAAGAGCACAAGAGCGCAGATTGAGAAACAAGCTATGAAAGGAGGAATAGCTTTTCTATTATTACAAGGAGAAAACAAGTGGGTGGGTGCAGACTCAGGTAAACTGCTAGGGGATGTGGTGGAAAGTTAAGGGAGTTCAGAGTATAATACAGCTGCTCTTGTCTTTTGAAGTAGGCTACAGGGCAGCTGCTGTAGTAAGAGGAGAAATCTGAGTTTTGAAAATAGAGGTGGACGTTATAAATAGCCATTGTAAAGAGTATAGATGGAGAGCTCTCTAGGGAAACAGCATCTAATTGCTGAGTAGTAACAAGAGAAGCAGGAGACAGCATCCCCATGTGTTGGAGCCAGACTCCCCACTGAGCCATTGCCTTTGCCAGGTTGCCACTGGTAAGGCTTCCCTGAGGACCAGAAGTTCTGCAAAGGCAGAGAGCAAGTCAGACTTGCTGAGTTTCTCCAATGCCTGCTGTGTGGAGAATTCTGTCTAATCCCCACCCAGCCTGACTGGAAAACATTCCCAGTCAGATTTGGTTTGGTGCAACTGACTAGGGGCCTTTAGAATGGCATTACTTGGCAGGAGACTATTAGGGTGAAGTGAAGGCATGTAACTTATAAAATACCTAGGAATTTACCTAACAATAGATGCGCAAACCTTGTACGAAAACTAGTCCACACATATCTTCCAAGACAAGAAACTTGAATAAAAGGAGAAGCATTGAAAGTTACCAAGTGAGAAATAATACTGTATTGATGCTGATTTTCTCTGAAATGTTATGAATTTAATATTGTTATATTTATAATCTCAATGATAGTTTTATGTTTTTGAAAACCAGATGAGGAATCAAACATGTGTAAGATTAGGAATAAGAAATTGAAAAAGAAGGAGGTGGAGCCAAGATGGTCGAATAGGAACAGCTCCGGTCTACAGCTCCCAGCGTGAGCGACGCAGAAGACGGGTGTTTTCTACATTTCCATCTGAGCTTTGAAGAGAGTAGTGGTTCTACCAGCACGCTGCTCGAGATCTGAGAATGGGCAGACTGCCTCCTAAAGTGGGACCCAGACCCCCAAGCAGCCTAATTGGGAGGCACCCCCCAGTAGGGACAGACTGACACCTCACTCGGCCGGGTACTCCTCTGAGACAAAACTTCCAGAGGAACGATCAGACAGCTGAATTTGCAGTTCACGAAAATCCACTTTTCTGCAGCCACCGCTGCTGACACCCAGCCAAACAGGTTCTGGAGTGGACCTCTAGTAAGCTCCAACAGACCTGCAGCTGAGGGTCCTGTCTGGTAGAAGGAAAACTAACAAACAGAAAGGACACCCACACCAAAAACCCAGCTGTACATCACCATCATCAAAGACCAAAAGTAGAAAAAACTACAAAGATGGGGAGAAAACAGAGCAGAAAAACTGGAAACTCTAAAAAGCAGAGCACCTCTCCTCCTCCAAAGGAACACAGTTCCTCACCAGCAACGGAACAAAGCTGGACAGAGAAGGACTTTGACGAGTTGAGAGAAGAAGGCTTCAGACGATCAAACTACTCTGAGCTACAGGAGGAAATTCAAACCAATGGCAAAGAAGTTAAAAACTTTGAAAAAAAATTAGATGAATGTTTGACTAAAATAATCAATGCAGAGAAGTGCTTAAAGGAGCTGATGGAGCTGAAAGCCAAGTTTCGAGAACTACGTGAAGACTGCAGAAGCCTCAGTGGCCGATGCGATCAACTGGAAGAAAGGGTATCAGTGATGGAAGATGAAATGAATGAAATGAAGCGAGAAGGGAAGTCTAGAGAAAAAAGAATAAAAAGAAACGAACAAAGCCTCCAAGAAATATGGGACTACGTGAAAAGACCAAATCTACATGTGACTGATGTACCTGAAAGTGACAGGGAGAATGGAACCAAGTTGGAAAACACTCTGCAAGATATTACCCAGGAAAACTTCCCCAAACTAGCAAGGCAGGCCAACATTCAGATTCAGGAAATACAGAGAACGCCACAAAGATACTCCTCGAGAAGAGCAACTCCAAGACACATAATTGTCAGATTCACCAAAGTTGAAATGAAGGAAAAAATGTTAAGGGCAGCCAGAGAGAAAGGTCTGGTTACCCACAAAGGGAAGCCCATCAGACTAACAGCTGATCTCTCAGCAGAAACTCTACAAGCCAGAAGAGAGTGGGGGCCGATATTCAACATTCTAAAAGAAAAGAATTTTCAACCCAGAATTTCCTATCCCGCCAAACTAAGCTTCATAAGTGAAGGAGAAATAAAATACTTTACAGACAAGCAAATGCTGAGTGATTTTGTCACCACCAGACCTGCCCTAAAAGAGCTCCTGAAGGAAGCACTAAACATGGAAAGGAACAATGAGTATCAGCCACTGCAAAAGCATGCCAAATGTAAAGACCATCGAGGCTAGAAAGAAACTGCATTAACTAACGAGCAAAATAACCAGCTAACATCATAATGACAGGATCAAATTAACACATAACAATATTAACTTTAAATGTCAATGGACTAAATGCTCCAATTAAAAGACACAGACTAGCAAATTAGATAAGGAGTCAAGACCCATCAGTGTGCTGTATTCAGGAAACCCATCTCACGTGCAGAGACACACATAGACTCAAAATAAAGGGATGGAGGAAGATCTATCAAGCAAATGGAAAACAAAAAAAGGCAGGGGTTGCAATCCTAGTCTCTGATAAAATGGACTTTAAACCAACAAAGATCAAAAGAGACAAAGAAGGCCATTACCTAATGGTGAAGGGATCAATTCAACAAGAAGAGCTAACTATCCCAAATATATATGCACCCAATACAGGAGCACCCAGATTCATAAAGCAAGTCCTGAGTGACCTACAAAGAGACTTAGACTCCCACACAATAATAATGGGAGATTTTAACACCCCGCTGTCAACATTAGACAGGTCAACGAGACAGAAAATTAACAAGGATACCCAGGAATTGAACTCAGCTCTGCACAAAGTGGACCTAATAGACATCTGCAGAACTCTCCACCACAAATCAACAGAATATACATTCTTTTCAGCACCACACCACACCTATTCCAAAATTGACCACATAGTTGGAAGTAAAGCACTCCTCAGCAAATGTAAAAGAACAGAAATTAAAACAAACTGTCTCTCAGACCACAGTGCAATCAAACTAGAACTCAGGATTAACAAACTCACTCAAAACTGCTCAACTACATGGAAACTGAACAACCTGCTCCTGAATGACTACTGGGTACATAACGAAATGAAGGCAGAAATAAAGATGTTCTTTGAAACCGACGAGAACAAAGACACAACATACCAGAATCTCTGGGACACATTCAAAGCAGTGTGTAGAGGGAAATTTATAGCACTAAACGCCCACAAGAGAAAGGAGGAAAGATCCAAAATTGACACCCTAACATCACAATTAAAAGAACTAGAAAAGCAAGAGCAAACACATTCAAAAGCTAGCAGAAGGCAAGAAATAACTAAAATGAGAGCAGAACTGAAGGAAATGGAGACACAAAAAACCCTTCAAAAAATTAATGAATCCAGGAGCTGGTTTTTTGAAAAGATCAACAAAATTGATAGACAGCTAGCAAGACTAATAAAGAAGAAAAGAGAAAAATCAAATAGACGCAATAAAAAATGATAAAGGGGATATCACCACTGATCCCACAGAAATACAATCTACCATCAGAGAATACTATAAACAGCTCTATGCAAATAAACTAGAAAATCTAGAAGAAATGGATAAATTCCTTGACAAATACACCCTCCCAAGACTAAACCAGGAAGAAGTTGAATCTCTGAATAGACCAATAACAGGCTCTGAAATTGTGGCAATAATCAATAGCTTACCAACCAAAAAGAGTCCAGGACCTGATGGATTCACAGCCGAATTCTATCAGAGCTATAAGGAGGAGCTGGTACCATTCCTTCTGAAACTATTCTAATCAATAGAAAAAGAGGGAATCCTCCCTAACACATTTTATGAGGCCAGCATCATCCTGATACCAAAGCCTGGCAGAGACACAACCAAAAAAGAGAATTTCAGACCAATATCCTTGATGAACATTGATGCAAAAATCCTCAATAAAATACTGGCAAACCGAATCCAGCAGCACATCAAAAAGCTTATCCATCATGATCAAGTGGGCTTCATCCCTGGGATGCAAGGCTGGTTCATCATACTCAAATCAATAATGTAATCCAGCATATAAACAGAACCAAAGACAAAAACCACATGATTATCTCAATAGATGCAGAAAAGGCCTTCGACGAAATTCAACAACCCTTCATGATAAAAACTCTCAATAAATTAGGTATTGATGGGACATATCTCAAAATAATAAGAGCTATCTATGACAAACCCACAGCCAATATCATACTGAATGGGCAAAAACTGGAAGCATTCCCTTTGAAAACTGGCAGAAGACAGGGATGCCCTCTCTCACCACTCCTATTCAACATAGTGCTGGAAGTTCTGGCCAGGGCAATCAGGCAGCAGAAGGAAATAAAGGGTATTCAATTAGGAAAAGAGGAAGTCAAATTGTCCCTGTTTGCAGATGACATGATTGTATATCTAGAAAACCCCATTGTCTCAGCCCAAAATATCCTCAAGCTGATAAGCAACTTCAGCAAAGTCTCAGGATACAAAATCAATGTACAAAAATCACAAGCATTCTTGTACACCAATCACAGACAAACAGAGAGCCAAATCATGAGTGAACTCCCATTCACAATTGCTTCAAAGAGAATAAAATACCTAGGAATCCAACTTACAAGGGATGTGAAGGACCTCTTCAAGGAGGACTACAAACCACTGCTCAATGAAATAAGAGGATACAAACAAATGGAAGAACATTCCATGCTCATGGGTTGGAAGAATCAATATCATGAAAATGGCCATACCGTCCAAGGTAATTTATAGATTCAATGCTATCCCCATCAAGCTACCAATGACTTTCTTCACAGAATTGGAAAAAACTACTTTAAAGTTCATATGGAACCAAAAAAGAGCCCGCATCGCCAAGTCAATCCTAAGCCAAAAGAACAAAGCTGGAGGCATCATGCTACCTGACTTCAGACTATACTGCAAGGCCACAGTAACCAAAACAGCATGGTACTGGTACCAAAAGAGACATAGATCAATGGAACAGAACAGAGCCCTCAGAAATAATGCCACATATCTACGACTATCTGATCTTTGACAAACCTGACAAAAACAAGCAATGGGGATAGGATTCCCTATTTAATAAATGGTGCTGGGAAAACTGGCTAGCCATATGTACAAAGGTGAAACTGGATCCCTTCCTTACACCTTATACAAAAATTAATTCAAGATGGATTAAAGACTTACATGTTAGACCTAAAACCATAAAAACCCTAGAAGAAAACCTAGGCAATACCATTCAGGACATAGGCATGAGCAAGGACTTCATGTCTAAAACATCAAAAGCAATGGCAACAAAAGCCAAAATTGACAAATGGAATCTAATTAAACTAAAGAGCTTCTGCACAGCAAAAGAAACTACCATCAGAGTGAACAGGCAACCTACAAAATGGGAGAAAATTTTTGCAACCTACTCATCTGACAAAGGGCTGATATCCAGAATCTACAATGAACTCAAACAAATTTACAAGAGAAAAACGAACAACCCCATCAAAAAGTGGGCAAAGGACATGAACAGACACTTCTCAAAAGAAGACATTTATGCAGCCAAAAAACACATGAAAAAATGCCCATCATCACTGGCCATCAGAGAAATGCAAATCAAAACCACAATGAGATACCATCTCACACCAATTAGAATGGCCATCATTAAAAAATCAGGAAACAACAGGTGCTGGAGAGGATGTGGAGAAATAGGGACACTTTTACACTGTTAGTGGGACTTTAAACTAGTTCAACCATTGTGGAAGTCAGTTTGGCGATTCCTTAGGGATCTAGAACTAGAAATACCATTTGACCCAGCCATCCCATTACTGGGTATACACCCAAAGGATTATAAATCATGCTGCTATAAAGACACATGCACACGTATGTTTATTGCGGCACTATTCACAATAACAAAGACTTGGAACCAAACCAAATGTCCAACAATGATAGACTGGATTAAGAAAACGTGGCACATATACACCATGGAATACTATGCAGCCATAAAAAATGATGAGTTCATGTCCTTTGTAGGGACATGGATGAAACTGGAAACCATCATTCTCAGTAAACTATCGCAAGGACAAAAAACCAAACACCGCATGTTCTCACTCATAGCTGGGAATTGAACAATGAGAACACATGGACACAGGAAGGGGAACATCACACTCTGGGGACTGTTGTGGGGCGGGGGTAGGGGGGAGGGACAGCATTAGGAGATATACCTAATGCTAAATGACGAGTTAATCGGTGCAGCACAACAACATGGCACATGGATACATATGTAACAAACCTGCACATGGTGCACATGTACCCTAAAACTTAAAGTATAATAATAAAAAAAAATAAAATAAAAAAGAAATTCAAAAAGAAGCAAGATAAAGGGAAAATTTCGTCTTAAGAAATTAAAAATACAATTAAGTTACAATAGCAGAAGAAGGCTACACAGTTTCCAGAATAGAAAAATGATTCACATAAAACCTAAAAATCTCAGAAATAGGCTCAACATAAGATTATAAGTGTGTAGAAGTATGTATGTATATGTATGCAGGTATGTATGTAATTTACCATTCCATAAAGTTGTCTTTTTCAAATTCTAGAATAATTTATATCACCTACCTACTTATACTGGGAAGATGATAGTAGTTTGTATCTAGCAGTTACTACAACAAAATAAAGCTTCTATTTCCAACATGTAGCAAAATAAAACCAAAGTGAAAAAGTTCAAATGTGAAATTTTAAATAAGCTAACAAATGTAAAAATATTCGCATAAATTGCATAAGAATATTAAAGAGTATATGGAAAATGCTAAAGGCAGAAATCATAAGATAATATTTTTAATAAAAATAAACTTCTATAAAAGAATTATCTCAAAATTAAAAGTCAACTGGTCTTTCAAAATATTTTCCAACAAAAAGACCAAAGCTGAAGGCATCAAACTACCCAACTTAAAACTAGACTACAGGACTACAATAACCAAAACGGCATGGTACTGGTAAGAAAACAGGCACATAGATCAATGGAACAGAATAGAGAGTCCAGAAATAAGGCCACAAACCTACAACTATATGATCTTTGACAAAGCTGACAAAAACAAGCAATGGTTTGAAAAGGACTCCCTATTTAATAAATGGTGCTGGGGTAACTGGCTAGCCATATGCAAAAGGTTGAAATCAGACCCCTTCTTTACGCCATATACAAAAAACTCAGGATAAATTAAAGTAAATCTCAAATACTATTCTGGACATAAAATTAGGTAAAGATTTTGTGACAAAGATGCTAAAAGCAATTGCAATCAAAACAAAAATTGACAAATGGGATCTAATTAAACTAAAAAGTTTCCACACAGCAGAAGAAACTGTCACCAGAGTAAACAGACAACCAACAGAATGGGAGAAAATTTTTGCAAGCTTTGCATCTGACAGAATTCTAATATCCAGCATGCTATGGTTTGGCTGTGTCCCCATCCAAATCTCATCTTTAATTCCCACGTGTTAAGGGAGGAGCCCAGTAGGAGGTAATTGAATCATGGGGGCAAGTCTTTCCCATGCTGTTCTCATAGTAGTGAGTAGTAAGTCTCACGAGATATGATGGTTATGGGAACAGGAAGTTTCCCTGTGCAGGCTCTCTTCTCATTTCTGCCACCATGTGAGATGTGCCTTTCACCTTCCTCCATGATTGTGAGGCCTCCCCAGCCACGTGGAACTATAAGTTGATTAAACCTCTTTCTTTGGTCAATTCCCCTGTCTTGGGTATGTTTTTATCAGCAGCATGAAAATGGACTAATACATAGCATCTATAAGGAACTTAATACAAGAAAAAAACAAACAACCCTCTTAAAAAGTGGACAAAGGACATGAACAGACACTTCTCTAAAGAAGGCATACATGAGACCAACAAGCACATACGAAAAAACTTTCAATATCACTGCTCATTAGAGAAATGCAAATCAAAACCACCATGAAATATCATCTCACAGCAGTCAGAATAGCTACTATTAATAAGTCAAAAAAAAAAAGATGCTCAGGTGGTTTCAGAGAACAAGGAATAATTATACACTATTAGAGGGAATGTAAATTAGTTCAACCATTGTTGAAAAATCTGTGGCAATTTCTGAAAGAGCTAAAAACACAAGTACCATTCTACCCAGCAATCCCATTACTGGGTGTATACCCAAAGCAATATAAATCATTATATTACAAAGATACATGCATGTGTATGTTCGTTGAAGCACTATTCACAATAGCAAAGACATGGAATTAACTTAAATGCCCACCAGTGGTACACTGGATAAACAAAATGTGATGCCTGGGTGCAGTGGCTCATGCCTGTGATCCCAGCACTTCAGGAGCCCGAGGTGGGTGAATCACCTGACGTCAGGAGTTTGAGACCTGGCCAACATAGTGAAACCCTGTCTCTACTAAAAATACAAAAAATTAGCTGGGCTTGGTGGCAGGCACCTGTAATCCCAGCTACTTGAGAGGCTGAGGCAGGAGAATAGCTTGAACCCAGGAGGTGGAGGTTGCAGTGAGCTGAGATCATGAAACATATATATCATGGAATGCTATGCAGCCATAAAAAAGAATGACATCATGTCCTTTGCAGGGCCATGGATGGAGCTGGAGGCCATTATTTTTAGCAAGCTAGCACAAGAACTGAAAACCAAATACAGTACATTCTCACTTATAAGTGGGAGCAAAATGATGAGAACACATAGGCACATAGAGAGGAACAGCACACACTGGGGCCTATCAGAGGGTGGAGGATGGGAGGTAGGAGAGGATCAGGAAAGATATCTAATGAGTACTAGGCTTAATACCTGGGTGGGGAAATAATCAGTAAAGCAAACCCCAATGATACAAGTTTATCTATATAACAAACCTGCACATGTACTCCTGAACTTAAAAGTTAAAACAATTGCAACATAAACAATTCCAAATGTGTAATATATCTCATATATGAAGACTTCTAAAAAGATAAATTGGTGAGTCCATTTTTGTAACATTATTGAAATGGCAAAATTAAACAGATGGAGAAGAGATAAATGGTGTCTAGTGGTTAGGTATGGTGAGGAGAGAAGGGTGGCTGTGACTATAAAGGGTTACCACAAGTGAAATTTCAGTTCTGTATCCTGAATATACTGTGGTTATAAAAAATAATAAAAATGAACAGGCTGGGCGTGGTGGCTCACGCTTGTAATCCCAGCACTTTGGGAGGCCGAGGCGGGTGGATCATGAGGTCAGGAGATCGAGACCATCCTGGCCAACATGGTGAAACCCCGTCTCTACTAAAAATACAAAAAATTAGCCGGGCGTGGTGGCGGGCGCCTGTAGTCCCAGCTACATGGAGAGGCTGAGGCAGGAGAATGGTGTGAACCTGGGAGGCGGAGCTTGCAGTGAGCAGAGATCACGCCACTGCACTCCAGCCTGGGCGACAGAGCAAGACTCCATCTCAAAAAAAAATAAATAAATAAATAAAATAAAATAAAATAAAATACATAATAAAAATGATGTGGAACTATACACACACTATACCAACTTCCTAATTTTGATATCGTTTCATATTTAGGCAAGATATAAATATTGTGGAAAACTAGATGAAGGTTATATGGGAACTTTGACCTGTTTCTGCAATGTTCCAGGAATCTATAGTTTTCTCAAAATAAAAAGTTGAAAAAGTAAATAACATAGAAAATCATGAGAAAAGTGGTCAAGGTTTTATAAACAAAAATTGTATATACACATTTACACACAAATACAAAATAAATAAAAATACCCAATAATCATGTTTTATTCCTCAGTAATCAAATCATTCTAATGAAAACGGTAAAGATAATCTTGTTCTTTCTTAATTTATTAAATTGGCAAAAAAAATTCTTGGGTGTGAGAAAGTGGAAATTCTTACACTCTACTGCCAGTTTAAGCTCTGAGAAACTATGTATCAGATATAAAAAGACTAAAATTGCACATTCTTAATCCCAGCAATTCTTTTGTGTTGTTTATCATAAGAAAATGATAAAGGAAGTCTTTATACATGTAATCTTAAGGTTATATATTAAAGTATAATTTATAAAAGCTAAAAATTTCAAAAGCCCAAATATGGAACAAATGAAACCTGGTGATTATCAAAAATTTATTAGAGTAATTTGCAAAGGTCAATGATCCATATATTTTGTTATCGAGTAATTGCCAGAGATGTAGAAAAAAGAAATACTTCTGTGCATATGTGTGTGTTGAAAACACATATATCTAAAATAATTTTGCGATGGAATTATCAGTAATATGTATTTTGTATTATATCAATTCTCATCTTTGTTCTACTTTCTTAAATGACGTGTATTTTCTTAATTAGAAAAATGTTATTTATCTTAGTTTAAAATGTATTTAAAGAAAGAGCCTATCCTATCCACATCAAGTGGTTATAAAATTCTATTTTGAAAATGTATTCATGGCTCTCTGTTTCACAAGCTAAAATGACTTACCTCCTGTATGGCAACATAAAATGTTATTAGCAATTTTATACTAATGCATGAATACGACATTGGACATTATCGGTTATTTTAAGATTTGTTGGCTTTTTACTTGTATAATTTAGCCAGACTATGGTGTCTTCAGGAAGAAAGCCCACACCTTTTCTTTTCCTATTCTTGTCTAAAACAACATCGTCAATCTAGTTAACAGTGAATAAGAATATTAGAGACATGTGTGACAATTGATGTGGAAAAATTAGGTTCCTGCTGGCAATTACCCATCAAGAGCAGATTGACTGATTGCCAGAGTTGAAACACATGCAAACTGTCAGCCATCACAATAGGGCAAATATCCCAGAACTTTGGTGCAACGTCAGGTAGAAATTTTGTTTTCACTGCTGGGAACCTGCCCTCGATGCTACACATTCATAATCTTCTGCCATCAAGCCAGGTCTACCCATTCGGATATGTCCATCATTCCAGCAGCCAAATATATGTCCTGTCAAATACATTCAATGGCTCTCATGATAAGTTGGACAAGAAGTGACATGCTCCACATGATTGAGTAGAAGGACATATCATACACAATTCCTGCTGTCATACTTTGTCATTCTATTTCTATATCTAGGTGAGGGACTTAACCTTGACATTTCCTAAGTTCAGATATTATGGCCAAATAATAGAAAAGATAAATGTAAAAACTATTTTAATAAATTGCATATAAAATACAAGTATGATGATGAACTAAGTCAAATAATGAAATTAGTTTACTTTCTTTTGTAATGCATAAGTGAAGTTTGCTGATTTTTTTTTTTTTTTTTTGAAACAGGGTCTCACTCTGTTGCCCAGGATGGAGTACAGTGGTGTGAATCTCGGCTCACTGCAACCTCCGCCTCCTGTGTTCAAGTGATATGCCTGCCTCAGCCTCCCGAGTAGCTAGGATTACAGACATCCACCACCACACCCAGCTAACTTTTGTATTTTTAGTAGAGGTGGGGTTTCACCATGTTGGCCGGGCTGGTCTCAAACTCCTGACCTCAGGTGATCCACCTGCCTCACCCTCCCAAAAATGCTGGGATCACAGGTGTGAGCCACTGCACCCAGCCAAGTTTGCTGATTTTTAATTTTGAAAACAAGCGTACCAAGATTCAGTGATAAGAAAATCAAAATGGAATGCAGGTGAAATTCAACTTCAAATTTTGCCTAAATTGCCAAAGGCATCCTAAGATTGAGCAACCTGCTGATATGTTTGTAGGTATTATCTCCTTTAATATGAAAATGTGTTTCTCATTACACAAATGAAATATCTGTAAATCAACATGGTCACTGTATTCAAAGGGCATTAATCAAAATTCTGGGCAGGGGAAAACATCTATCCGTGGCAGATAATACATTCTTAGCCATGAGAAGTAGCTGTGTGAGTATTTCCTTCATCTCAGATTTTTTTGAAGTCTCTACGGACAGAACTGGGTTGGTGTGGTCTCACCAACTTTTCCAGCTAAAACTTCTTTTACTCTCTATCTCAGTGACATGAGAAAGGTGAAAACACTTCTGGTTCCCTCTGAAGCTTCTCTGTAATTGTTTTATAATATTTCATTGAAAGACAGAGAGAGAGTAAAAAGGAAGGGGGGAGAAAGAGAGAGCAAGAGACAAAAAAAGAAAACCAACTTCCTCCTTTTTGATACCATTCAGTTATTATTCTGGGGGCTGTTACAAAATTTTACATGGGCAATCACCTTCAAGATTATATCTGTTACTTAAGCCTACCTATTTTGACCCATCCAACATACTGGAATCACAGATTTTTGACCCTTCTCTCAGAAAACTTTATACTGTCCTCCCTGTAACACCCACACCTGTCATTTTTGTCATCTTACACTTTTCTCTGCGTTTCTAAAATCTTCTATTTTAACATAATTCTGAATACTCATCCCCATCTTACTGTATCTCCCTCACTCCCATTAGTCCTGTGCTTTGAGACTTACAAAGAAAACTTTTTTGTTTTTTCTTTTTCTTTGATCTTAAGGTTTTTAGAAACTTGGATCACTCTAATTAACACAACCAATTTTTCCCATGTCTTCATACTAATACTTGTCAACATGGTTTTTAAAATTGACTCACTTTCCTTCCTAAAATACATTCTTGTGAGAGAAACTAGTGAAGAGGGAAAAAATGTGCACGAGTGTAGAAAAGACGATGGTGCTTGATATAAAAAGTGGTACCCAGATTTAGAGAGAAGAGCTTGAAAATGCTTAGCAGAGCTGAGGTGAGTGGATGAGATTCCAAGAGAGTGAGTCAAAAAGGAAAAACAGACAGACTTGGAAGAAAGTAACTTCAGCCTTCATTTATTTGTTCATTAAGTATTTATCAAATATCTACTAGGATGCAGACAAAATCTAGACACTTGGATATTAACAGTGGACCAACCAAAAGCTCTGCCCTCATGTACTTCACATTCTGGTGCAGTCAGAAAACAGTAGACATAATAAGCATGCAAATTATACAGTGTGTTAAAAGGTTAAATCTGTTTTTTTTTAAAAAAAGAAGAAAACAAATGTAGAGCAGAGTAAAGGGCTATGGAGCAACAGATAAATTCATCTGGGTTGCCTGGGCAAAAGGGCAGTTTGGGCACTGTACCTGAGTCCAGCTCCTCAATGGTGTTCTTTCCCCTGGTAGTGAGAGGTGACAGCATGCTGGCAGCTCCTGGGCCTTGGCGCCCACTCTGGCCACGCTTGAGAAGCCCTTCAGCCCGCCGCTGCGCTGTAAGAACCCCTTTCTGGGCTGGCCAAGGCCGGAGCCGGCTCCCTCAGCTTGCAGGGAGGTGTGGAGGAAGAGGCGCGGGCGGAAACCAGGGCTGCGCGTGCCGCTTGTGGGCCAGCGCAAGTTCCAGGTGGGTGTGGGCTCGGCGGGCCCCGCCCTCCGAGCAGCCGGCCAAGCCGGCCCCGGGCGGTGAGGGGCTTAGCACCTGGGCCAGCAGCTACTGTGCTCGATTTCTCGCCCGGCCTTAGCTGCTTCCCCGGGGGGCAGGGCTCCAGACTGGCAGCCCGCCATGCCTGAGCCTCCCCACAACCCCCGTGCCCCACCCGTGGGCTCCTGTGCGCCCGAAGCCTCCCCGATGAGCCCAGTCCCGTCCACCGCCCGAGGGCTGAGGAGTACCGGCGCACGGCGCAGGACTCAGGACTCGCAGGCAGCTCCACCTGCGGCCCCCGTGCAAAATGCACTGGGTGAAGCCAGCTGGGCTTCTGAGTCTAGTGGGGACTTGGAGAACCTTTATGTCTAGCTCAGGGATTGTAAACGCACCAATCAGCACCCTGTCAAAACGGACTAATCACCTGTCTGTAAAACAGACCAATCGGCTCTCTGTAAAATGGACCAATCAGCAGGATGTGGGTGGGGCCAGATAAGGGCATAAAAGCAGGCTGCCAGAGCCAGCAGTGGCAACCTGCTGGGGTCCCCTTGCAGGGTGTGGAGAGTTTGTTCTTTTCCTCTTTGCAATAGCGCTTGAGGCTGCTCACCGTTTGGGTCCACACTGTCTTTATGAGCTGTAACGTTCACCACGAAGGTCTGCAGCTTCACTCTTGAAGCCAGCGAGACCATGAACCCACGAATCCACCGGGAGGAACGAACAACTCCAGACGCGCTACGTTAAGAGCTGTAACACTCACCGCGAAGGTCTGCAGCTTCACTCCTGAGCCAGCGAGACCACGAACCCACCAGAAGGAAGAAACTCCGAGCACATCCGGACATCAGAAGGAACAAACTCCGGACACGCCGCCTTTAAGAACTGTAACACTCACTGCGAGGCTCCGCGGCTTCATTCTTGAAGTGAGACCAAGAACCCACCAATTCCGGAAACAGTAGGAGGGTGGACAAATTCCCAAGAGTTCCAGAGTCTCAAGGTGCTGCAAAGCTGGCTTTCTCAGACAATCTTTATAGAACAGTTTCTAGGCATGTCTGCCTGACATTCCAGTAATTTGTGTTGCCCCCATTGACTCAGGTGTTTTCATGATGGTCCTTAAAAAGAAAGAGAAACATTGATGTGGAGATCTGCCCTGGATTGCAAGCTCATAATGCATATCCCACAGAATGTCCAGGCCTTAATCATGCTTCTCTCTGGAGAAAATGCTTGCTTCGTGAAACTCGTGCTTTCTTGTCTTTTTGTTGATCCCAGGTTTATAAGATTTCTGAACAATGCATGCTTATTAATCCAAGTAATATGATCTTGCAGAACACGTTCTAAGCCCTGATGCACATGAGATGGCAACTACAGAAGGACTTTTCTTGCTTAACAAACCTTTATCTCTTCCCCTTATACAGTTTTGAGATTTAATGTACATAGTCTTTTTCATTTGATTTATAATATAAAATTATTATGAAGTGCCTTTTACATATTTTTTAAGTATTCAAAATTGGCAAAGTTTTTAATTTAGATGTAGTCTAGTTTATTTTTTATTATAATTGTTATCTGTGCTTTTGTTGTAATACACAAAATCATTGCCAAATCCAATGTCATAAAACTTCCCCTTATATTTCTGCCTTAAGAGTTTTATAGTTTTAGGACTTAAGTTTAGACTTTGGTCCATTTTGAGTTGGTTTTTGTATATGGTGTTATGTGAGAGTTCAACTTCCTTTTGTCTATGTTCTTGAGTCTTTTCCCGGACTTTCTCACCCTTTCTATGACTGTCTTTCTATTCCAGTACCATTTCCATGTTGTCTTCGTTAGAGTGGCTGACCACACACATATACAGACACATCTGTTTCTATATACGGAAGTATAACGCCTCTGATACACTTCTTTACTCTTAATATATTAGATAATCTAAATCATACTGAATATGTATTGGAACGAATTGAATATATACCAGAATCCCCTGAAGGGCTTATTAATCCTGTGAATATGAGGCTTCAACGACATAATTTCTGATTCAGAAAGTCTGGTGTAAGCACTGAGAACTTATATTTCTAACAAGTTCCAAGTGATGCTGATATTGCTGTTTTGGGGAATCACCCTTTGAGAACCACGAGACTATGACACTTATTTTTCAGAATAAACTTTGTAATCATCTTTGCCATGTTGCAAGAAAAGCTAGTCATATTTTTTATCTGAACCACACTAATTCTTAAATTATTTTGAAGACATTGCCCTCATGAGCTTCTCTCGTGATTTTATCCTACAGACAAGATCAGTGTTTTGTTATTTGTCTCACCGACTGGATTTATTATAGGAAATCTCAGTTGACATGCACAACTAAATATTCAAATACTGCAAACACATTTATAGCTCATTATATGTACTCACTGAAAACAGATCAAATATTTTTTCTACCTGCTACCTAATTTTCTTATATCCTAAACAAATTTAGTTTATTAACAATCATAGTACTACGATGCATAGCTAAAGGATATGCATTTTTATTTCTATCCAGTCTACTGTACTGTTATCTTGTAGACCAAACATTGGTTTTATTTTATATATATATCTATATATATATATCCTTTTTCATATATATGATATATATACATACATACTCAACCCTGGTCATGTCCAACCCAGTATTTTCTCTTTAATATTCCTCCTGGTTTGTGGGTAGTTGAGGGAAAGCAAGATTAAGGTCCTAGACACATAGGACTAATACTCTGATCTATTCATTACAAAATATCTGGGCAAAAGAATTAAAAACAAAACAGGCTGGGCACAGTGGTTCACATTTATAATGCCAGCACTTTGGGAGGCCAAGGTTTAGAGGATTTATTGGGCCCAGGAGTTTGAGACCAGCCTGGGCAACATAGATCCTGTCACTACCAATAATAATAATAATAAATTAGCTAGGTGTGGTGACGTGTTTGTGGTCCCAGCTACTTGGGAGGCTGAAGTGTGAAGATCGCTTGAGCCCAGGAGGTTGACTCTGCAGTGAGCAGTGATTATGCCACCGCATCCAGTCTGGGCAACAGAGTGAGAGCCTGTCTTACAAAAAAAAAAAAAAAAAAAAAAGGAAAAAAAGAAAATGAAAAATAATGTAAAAACGAAACAGAATGGCAGCTGCCTATTTTTTGAGATGACACAAACCCTGTATTTGTTAGACTGAGGGAAGATGGTCAGGAGAGTAACAAATGATGCCCCCTACCTTGTTTCATGAAAAGATTCAGAACATGTCTTTCTGGTTATTACCACCCTGATACAAATTTATCAGTTTTATCTTGACTGCCACTTCTTTCTTCTTGGAAGTTGAAATTGGGATGCCTGCTGCTCTTACTTCATAGTGTTGTTGTAGCCCCTTCTCCCATATCTATGGCTAACTTAATTAGAAGCTAGAAAGGGGGCTGTGAGATACCATTTAAGCTTATTCCAAGTCTGGCTCTTTTATAATATAAGCCAATTTAATTCCAACTTGCTAAACAAATATTAGAAACCACCAAAAACTGGATAAAAAGTTGTTAATCAGAGTCATATGAATCAATTAATTTGTGCATATGTATAAGTCACTGAGAGACACAGAAATAAATTATTCTTATTAATACTTTTGATTTACTTAATCTTTTTCAAAATTCTAATCTTTTCTCAAACAGTCTTTAAAACAGCAAATAATTCAGAGTTTTTTCAGTACAACCAGAAACTTAAAATTAAGAAAACAAATTATATCTGTTTCACCCATACGAAGGAACATTAGGACATTAGTCTTTCAAAACAAACTGGTTGAAAAGCAGTCCCATATTTAGTGTTAATAATAAAATGCTTAGTACAGTCATTTACACCAAATGATAATTAATAATGTTTCTTTTAAATATTGTACTTCCTTATCTTCAACAAGTAATGCAAAATTGAGAAAGGAGAAATAAGTTTTTATAATGTAAGCATTTTAGCCTAAACATAATAAATGACTCTTTTTAAGGCTTTTCTAATGAATAAATCATGATTTCATAAATGGTGACAAGAAAAAATTACTGGAAATTTACTTACGAAATGAGTGTACTTGGCTTGCTTTTCTTTTTTAAATGTAGGATATTTTAATAATATCTACTTCTTTACTATGACTCACTTATTCCAACAGAAATTCTCATTAAGATTTAAAAAAACTTTCTCATAGGGCAGGGCACAATGAAAGCTCAGAAAGCAAATAATTTTTTGAAACTTGAAGGCAGGTTTTGATCATTGCATAGTTGGATTTTTTCTTCTGTTTTCAGAGTGAACATAGGATCCCAGAGAGGCAGCAAAGGAAACAGCTAGTCTCTGCAAGATGGCGACACTTTCTGTTTAGAAGAGTGTGAGGGCCTCCTTTAATGACCTAATACTGATCTTTAAAAGTCATTCTTTTATTTTAATATCTCTAAAGTTTTATTTTTAAGTTTACCTCTTATAAATGACAGGTTTGAGTTTTTGTTTTTTACCTAATTTTAGTGTTTGTTTAGCATATAAGAATAACTCTCCATCAGCTAAAGTAAAAAAAGGTTACCCACTAGGATCAAGGAAAAAGCAAATACATTCTTTCTCATCACTCCTATTCAACAGTGTTCCAGGAGTCTTAAATAGTACAATAAGACAAGAAAAAAAAAAAAACAGAAATTATACAGATAGGGAAGGAAGAATTATCACCATCTTTATTCACAGATCATTTGATTGCTATAAAGAAAATCTCAAAGAATCGAATCAATAGCAACAAAAACTACTAGAACTAATAGGTGAATACAGCAAACTTTCAAGACACAAGGTTAATGTACCAAAATTAATTGCTTCCTTATATACCAGCAACGAACAATTGGAATTTGAAATTTAAAACAATACAGTTTACATTTTTACACACAAATGGTATATCTTTTGAATATATATATATATATATATAGAAAGTTAAACAACCTAAATAGCCAGCAAAATGCTGAAAAAGAACAAAGTTGGAATATCCAGACTACTCAATTTCAAGACTTACTAGAAAACTACAATAATTAGTACAGAGTGATATTGGCAAAATAATGTGCATATTGATTAGAATCATGGGACAGAATAGAGAGTTCAAAAATAGACCCATGCAAATATAGTCAAACTATTTTCAAAAAGGAAAAAAAGAAAATAGAGAAAGAATACTGTTTTTAACAAAAGATTCTGGAAAAATTCAATGTCCATATGCAAAAAAAAAAAAAAAAGAGACAAAGAATCTAGAAGCTGATTTGATACATTTTACAAAAATTAACTCCAAGTTGAACATAGATCTAAATGTCACATGCAAAACTGTAAAATTTCTAGGAGAAATTATAGAAGAAAATCTAGATGAGCTTGGGTTTGGTGATAAATTTTAAACAAAACACCAAATGTGATCCACAAAAAATAAATGGTTGATTGGATTTCATTAAAATTGTCTGTTCTACAAAAGACACTGCTAAGAGAGTGAAAAGAGAAGTCACATACTGGTAGAAAATAGCTGCAAAACATTTATCTGATAAATAACTTATATTCATAATATCCAAAGAACTTTAAAAACTTTAAAAAGAGCCCTTAAAAGTTAAATCAGAAAACCAACAACCAAACTAAAAATTGGGAGAAAATCTCCACAGACACCCCACTAAAGAACATAGGCAGCAAATAAAAATATGAAGATATGTTTAATATTGTATTAGGCATATTAAATATGCTTTTTTATACATATATATGGGAATTGGCAATTAAAACAACGATATGCCACTACACACTGGTTGGAATAATTAAAATCCGAAAACCTTATCATTCTAATTGCTGATGAGGATACAGACGAACTGTCATTCATTGCTGCTGGGAAAGAAAAAGGCTACAGCTTCTCTGGAAATCCTTTTGGCTGTTTTTCACAAAACTAAATATAGTCTTATCATACAGTCAAGCCAATGTGCTCCTAAGTACCAACCAACTGATCTGAAAATTTGTCTCTTCATGAAAATCTGTATGTGAATGTTTATAGCAACTTCATTATCACCAATCAACTAAGATGGCCTTTAACAGGTGAATGAGTAAACAAACCAGGATATATCCATGCAATGGAACGTTATTCAATGATAAAAAGAAATAAGTGATGCAGCTATGAAAAAGACACACGAATCTTAAAACTTATATCGCTTAGTGAAAAAATACATTATTAAGAGATAATGTATTATATGACACTTGTACATACACAATGTGTACATTCCAAAAAAGACAAAACCATGGTGATAGTATAAAGATTTATAGTTGCCAGGGGTTTGTGGATAGGGTCGAGATAGTTAAATAGGTGAAGAATAGGGAATTTTTTAGGCCTGTGAAACTCTTGCACTTGCATACAAGTGCACTTATTTGTCAAAACCCATAGCACAAAAAATGAGTCCTAAAGTATGCAAATTAAAAAAAATCATTTAGGTGTTTAATAAGCCTGCGAGGTAAAGGCTCTTACTTTCTGCATTTTCAGATAAAATTGTGTTGTAGAGAGGATTAGCATCTCTCCATCTCTCAAAGTCAGAAAGTTAACAAATGGCCAGCAGAACTGAGAATGGAGATGAAGATTTCAAGTCAGTGACTGCAAAGCGACTTAGAAGTTGGTAAATAAATGACAGTTTTCTTAAGGAGACTGAATGCTTCAGGGTCCCGAACCTTAGAAAGTGACTATTTTAGAAATCTTAGAAAGTAGTGGCATCATAGATCACACACAAGATGTAGATACAGTTTTTTGTTTAAACTACCTGTAGTGGAATATTATCTCCCACACTGAATGAATGTGCAAAAAAAATAGTCAATTTGTGATAAATCTCAAAAATCACTTTCCTTCAAATATAAGTTCATTCTTAAGAATACTATTTCACTGGCTAAATTTATAGTTAATTCACACTGGCCATTGAATTACCAGTTTCTATCCACCTCTGGGAAGGGGGAGGATTGGAAAGAATAAAGATTGTTTGTGTTTGTTTAATTGATTTTGCAGGTGTTTGTGCTTGTGTGTATGCCTTTCAAAGCCCACAACCGGACAAGTAAAATAAAAATCAACACTCTGACTCAAAACATGTAGAAATGTTAAAATAAGAATGACAGCGTAATAAATTAAGAAGACAAAGAAAAATTAAGAAAAGAAAAGAGAAAGATGCAACAAGGAAGAAAGAAAGGGATAATTCCGGGCTAGAGAAAGTAACAGCAGAGATTGAGTGAATAAAAAATAAGTGTGAATGCATTACATAGAGGAAAAATAATCCAGGATGGAATAAATCAGCAAATGGAAAATTGGGATAACATGTTTTATTTGTTCAAATTAAAATTTCCAAACAAGTTCATAGGTAAAGACTTAACAAAAAATACTCTACAGGCCCGGTTGTGGTGGCTCATGCCTGTAATCCCAGAACTTTGGGAGGCCGAGGTGGGCGGATCACGAGGTCAAGAGATCGAGACTATCCTGGCCAACATAGTGAAACCCCGTGTGTACTAAAAATATAAAAATTAGCTGGGTGTGGTGGCGCGCGCCTGTAGTCCCAGCTACTTAGGAGGCTGAGGCACGAGAATCGTTTGAACCTTGGAGGCAGAGGTTGAAGTGAGCCAAGATCACGCCACTGCACTCCAGCCTGGTCACACACACACACACACACACACACAAAAGAGGCAATTAATATTGCTATATTAATTTTTTCTTTTAAATATTATTTTGATAGCATCAAACAAGAAATTAAATAGATTCTTCAAGCGCCTGGATCAAGATGCTGTGATATTCAGGTTGTCTGACTTTGCTAAAGCAGTTATCCCAAAAGATGCAAAAAAAAAAAAGAAAAAGAAAAAGGAAAACACACATTCAAAAACCAAAGATAAGGCTGGTATTCAGAATCCATGCTGCCTAATTCCTATATTAAAATAATGCTGAAAACAGTATTATTTTAATTAAAAGGTACATACTGGCCTATAATACGCTCTACTCTCTGGTTTTGCTATACTGATGTTAGCAAATAATGTTTAACAGTTGTTGTCTCAGCCCATTAACTTCTCCATCTGGTTATCTTATTATAGTGGCTCAGTAAATTAGTCAATGTTCTTATAACCTCCAGGAAACCCAGAACAGGTCATGTCTTTTGCTAGATTGACTGGAAATTGCTATCATTAGGTGGCGTGTCTGTATTCTCTCCAAGAGTTAATGGGCACAGCTGTAGAATGCGTCTAGGCCTGCAGCCTGGTTGTTTTTCTATCTCTCTGTGTAGACCCTGGAGCAAAGCAAAGATGAATGACCCAGGCATTTGCAGGTTTATTCCTGAAAATACTCCATTAGCCTCAACAGGTCTAGCTTTATCTTAACACTGAATTGCACTTGTCCATGAATATAATACCTTGAGTGGCTTGGTTCTGGGATGCTGTGTGATGTGTAAATGCCTAGCAGAGATATTTTAAGTCTTTATCATTACTATAGCTGCCATGTGACTGTAGATGACGTCATTGGGGATCAGATCCCTAACAGCCTTTATAATATTCTGTGACTTTTCTTTTTCATTTCTGAATGAGCATCTATTATATTAAATGGTTGCCAATAATTGAGATAACTGTGATTTTCTATAAACATTTTTCTTTTACTTGTAATATCCCACCCTATGTGCTAACCATATAAAAGTAGAAAGCTCGAACATTGTCAGTATGTTTTATAAATTGTTAACTATAAGAGAGAGACATTATAGTACATACAAAACTTTGGACAAATCTGAGGCAAAATTTAAGATTATAATGTCTACCATGTAAAACTTTGTATTATGATAATCTATATAAAATACCTAGCTCACTGGTTGAAATATACAGTGACACACTAAGATAAAGAGACCGCAAACGGGGATTAGTGAGAGGAGTAGACATGGCTGGACGTGGCTAAGGAATTTGCAATGATTACTTTAATTTCGGGAGGTAGCAAGATCAAATCAGTGCCTTGGGGAAGAATGAGCTGGCAATCTAGAGAAAATAAGCTTGTTTTTGGAATTCCGAAATATAGCATCACATTTGCTACATGGAACAGTGAAAAAAGGAACTACATACGTTTAACACATAATGCGACTTGCAAACAAATTATAAAAGTACTGAAGATGGTGTCCTTACATAAGTATCAATCCCATTTGAAATTACAATGTGGCTTTTATTTCTCAAATTGGAGTATATTTACAAAATGAGGAACTCCTAGAATGGAACAAGAATATACTGTCTAAACTCTCTTCTAATGTACCATTTTCCTCCATAATATTTCTGTCTTCGCCTGCTGTGATGAAAATCTTACCATTTAACAAAACAGCAAATTTTAGTGTGGACACAGCTATTTGGGGAGGAAAAAACCCTTCTTGCTTGTGTTTGAAATGTTAAACATCCACCTACTAATCCTATTTTTTTTCCCATGCAAAAGAACTTGCATCTGTTTGACTGTATTCTGTAATAGGGATGCTTTCCTGTGTTTAAATGCATATAAATGTATATTTTTATTGATATGAATTTATTTATGTCACTGTTTGTGAGTGATATATACATATGTCTTTTACAATATGGCTAGAGAGAGTATGAAAGAAGATACATAATTGAATGGACCAGCTTGTGTTAAACCTGCCTGGTTTCATGTCCTGAAACATTGAGAAAGGGAGCAGTTTGCTTTGTTTTATCAAATTGTGTCAAGTAGTTTTACTTCTCAAAGGCTGCTACCTCTGGTGTGTAGGAGACAGTAGCAGCAGGCTAATGCACCAAAACAGCATGGAATAAGTGCAGGGTCAGCCAAACCTGATAACAATGCCAGCAGGGAAAAAAAAAATCACCTCAACTCAAGGAGAATTCATTTAGCTGCAGCTATAGCTGTGCTTTAGGTTGTGATTTCTGAATCTGTTGCATTGGGACATTTCCTTTGAGTTTTATTTCTTATTTCTGTGGGTTTTTTTTTTTTTTTTTTTTGTCTTCAGTTCTGATTAGAACTGTTGTGGTAATATCTAATTCAGTTTACCTTGCCACTGTGCTGCAGAGCCCCTGAGGAAGGCCTGGTGGAACAGAGAACTCCAGTGAGGAACTGACTGTCAGGTGAAAACACTCTTCCATAAGTCCACCGGATCCTGAAGATGGGTGCAGAGGAAAAGCTGGGTCACTGAGGACAAATTGAGGCTCTTGGCAATATGATGGTCTTCCTGCACTCTCTATTTGTGCTCTTTAGACCCTGTGCATATACTCATTGTGTACTCCAATCTTTTCTGCTTTTAAAATCTACGAATTCGGTCTAACAGCGTTCATTGAACAATGGAAGGATAACACTGAGTGAGGCCACTCCTGGTCTCAGAATGCACCTCCATTCTTTTCAGAAAGTCCATGATCGCTCATCTGTGGTCAGAAATAAACACATATGTGTAGACAGTATGGATTTTTTTTTGCTGGTTAATTAACTTTCCTTCTGCTACAACAAATTAATAGTTATAATAATAATAGCCACCAATACTGAGTATCTCATATGTGACAAATACCATCCTCAAACCTTTACATTCATTTCTCATTTGATCCAAAAAAAGATAAATATTTTATTTAAAATATTTAAATATTAAGAATGTTTTATAAAAACATTCCATACATTTACTTATATTGATAGATGATAGATACATAGAAAGTATGTATTATATATAGATATACAGAGATAGAGATATATTGTATATGTATCTATTAAATATACATTCATATCGGAATATACTTAGAAATTATTTATCCTTTTCATGGTTTGCTCCAATTTTCTACTTCCTTTTTGTCTGTGCCGGCCTCTGAGTTTCATGTTAGAGGTTGTCCTCTTAGGCTTGCAAATACTTGGTTGTTTTGTTTCTGTTTAGAAAGCTCATTGCAGCTTTATAGATATGGGTTGGGCTGTGAGTTTCTTTGAATGATCATCTCTTTCGGCTGTTTAATTAAGGCCTCTCTGATATCAATTTCCTTGGGTCTTTCTTCTGGAGCCAGTCAGATTCCACAGAGAGGACATTTTCAATATCCCACCAGGAGGGTGTAGATCTGGCTCAGAACATCACGGAAGTGGGAGTAGAAGAGGGCTGGTTGTCTCACCATGAGGCATATGCTCATTTAATTCCCTGCTTTGATGTACATATACCTGTATCAATTGTACTTTCTAAATCCTTCTCTAGTTTGCTCTGCCTGGGATAGGAAGGGACAGTCCCCAGATGCACAAAGTTGGGGTAAGAATTTTTTCTTGTCAGAGTACTCCATACTTATAATACCCAATTTCCATTACCTGCCTTCATATCTTGTTCCAGTTTTGCTCTAGATGGGAACCCTTCTGTTTTTAGCCTCATCTTTACCCTGACTTCTTGAAGACCTGCTGCTGATAATTTCAGAGGTGTTCTATAATTTCTCAGCTTTTTCAACTTTGGTTCTATATGATAAGTCAGTTACAACTCACCTCTTTACTTTTAGATTTAAAATGTTACTGTTAATTCTCTTCCTTCTTTTTTCTTTATGAGATTATGCCTTTAAAAAATAATCCTTTACTGATGTTATCTTGGGTTTCAGGAGGGACTAAAAGTTGATCTGAGAGTTTCATCTATCATTTTTACCAAAAAATATCAAAAATTCTTCTTATTCCACAATACTTTTCCAAGATGCCCTGATTCCACAGTTTGACATTAACAGTATTAAAGTATAACATCATAGTATTATAATTAATTATATTTTCTGCTTCAGTTGTAATAAAATGTGGTCTTCATGGCTCAGCTTGTAATAAAATGTGGTCTTCCTGGCTCAGCAGATCAAGAATATAGGCAACGGACTGGGAAACGGGGGGCTAAGCTCCACCTGAACAAGTGGCAGTAACATTTCAATCTGCTGATATGGCATTTCCCTTGGGAGGTATCCTACAGGTTCCTAAAAGGGCCTTGCTTTGATGAAAATGAGATTTAAGGTTGAGAAAGGTTTTCTTAGAATTGAAACTCTTATTGCAACCAACTGCATTTCTTACTGATACAGTCTCATAAGGAACAGAATAAATTAGAAGATAGAACCTTGTCTAGGCAGGAAGAGGATTTAATTTTAGGATAGGGTCTCAACCTGCAATGAAGCTGATCCCATACAAGCAGAATCCTATATGGAAAGAAAAGCTTTGATGGAGGAAGGGCTTTCTTTCTAGGAATGGAGTCACATTACCTGCAGAATTTCAGTGGAAGGATTTGACTTGGAGAGTGCTATGGTCTGAAGATGTTTGTTCCTCCCAAAATTGATATGCTGAAATTCTGACCCCCAAGCTGATGGTATTAGAAGTGGAACATTTTGGAAAGTGATTAAGTCATGAGGTTGGAGCCTCATACAGGAATAGTGGGCTTCTAAAAGAGATACTAGAGAGCTTCCTCACTGCTTCTCCCCTGTGAGGTTAGAGTGAGAATACAGCTGTCTGTGAGGAAGCAGTCCTTCACCTAACACTGAATCTGTTGGCGTCTTGATCTTGGGCTTTCCTGTCTCAAGAACTGTGAAAAATAAATATCTGTTGTTTATGAGCTACTCAGGATACAATATTGTGTTAGAGCAGCCTGAATGGGCTAAGACCGAGGGTCTAGACACCAGTGTGTGGCACTGTGTGTGGAATTCAAAGTCCTCTTTTCCTTTTAGGGTGAGTGATTTGCCATGTGAACCCAGAAAAAGTAGAGGCATACGCTAAAATAGAAAAATAACATCAGAATAATATGCTTGCACTGACTTTGGAGTAGCAAATTCCCAAAGCCCCGGATAGGCATAGTTTTCAGAAAAGCACTTGATTAAAGGTCACAGCTTCAGGAAGGCCAATCAGAAATAGCACTGGGACACTAAAGCGTTGGTATCTTTTCTGAGCAAGAATATTGAGTCAGGGATGTTGTCTATTCAAATTAAGGAGGAATCGCTGACAATAAAGGAATTAGGAATGTACCCCTTAGACAGGAGCTCACACTAAATCCAGCACTGAAATACCAGAAAGAAAGAAGTCAAAGGGGGATATGAGGACTTTTAAATAAGAAAAATGATCAGAATAATGAATACTATATCCTCAAGAGAGCAGTTTTGAAATGAACTCTTCGATTTGGTTTCTAGAATCATATTCTAGAATTCCTTCAAGCACAGGGCTAACACTCTGATATTTACATATGATGTGTGTCTTGTTGATTCACTGGAAACTCAGAAATGAGGGAGACACGTGATTTGGTGTTAGAATGATCACTTGTTACTGGAGGAGCAACAATGGTTCGATTAGATACAGTGCCAACAAGACTGATTACGGGCCCTCTGCATGGAAGTTGGCAGTATAAGAAAAAATACGTGTAAAGAGTTATTTGAACATATGTTACAACTTTAATTTGCCTGTGGAAATAAAAGTTTTTCTGACATATTGAAGGCCAATTTGGAGCATTTTCTAGTAAGTTTGTTATAATATTTGGGATATATTGTCATCTGTTTCGTATTGGCTAATGAGCTTAGATAATTCAGACGAGCATCTTTTTTGACATGAGACAGAAGAGGTGTGATTTCTTGTCTTTGAATATCATTCTTATATATTAAGTTATACTAATTGAAGACAATAGCATGGTGGTTATGCATATATATGGCAAACAGTAAAACTTTAGCTTGAATGTCAGCTCTGGGGCATTCAAGTGATTTAAAATATTCTTGCCTCAATTTTCTCATGTATAAAACAGGAATAACAATTTTATTTATCTTATAGGGTTTTTTTGAAGGTTAATGGAGATATTACAGTTTAAAATATTAACTCATTTATTTGCATGCCCACTAGTGTTCTACCATGTGTGTGCACCAGAGTTATCTCAGTAATTTTCTTTTCAACATTTTCGAATGAACCAAGTAACTTTCATGAGGAGTTTTTCAGGCCACACTGATCCAGGTCCTTACTTTCTGCTAATAAACAAGGCTTGAAAGGGAATTTATCAACGCCTTTTACATTGACATGTTAGGCCATTTCTACATTGCTATAAAGAAATACCTTCAGAACAAGGATCTCTGAGAAAAAAAAATTAAAAAAATAAATACCTGAAGCTGGGTAATTTAGAAAGAAAAGAGGTTTAATTGGCTTATGGTCCTGCAGGCTGTACAAGCATGGCTCCAGCATCTGCTCCTGGTGAGGACCTCAGGAATCTTCCAATCATGGCAGAAGGTGAAGGGGGAGCAGGTGCATCACATGGCAAGAGGGGAGCAAGAGAGAGAGAGGAGGAGGAAGTGCCCCCTCTTTTAAATAACCAGATTGCATGTGAACTCACCATGAGAACTCACTTATCACTAAGGGGATGGTGCTAAATCATTCATGAGGGATCTGTTCCCATGATCCAATCACCTCCCACCAGGTCCCACCTAGGACAATGACAATCACATTTCACCATGCAATTTGAAGAGGATAAACCTCCAAATCATATCAATTGGTTAGAAGGAAAAAGCCTAAAGAGAATTCCTCTCATCTAGGGTTGTTGGTTTTAGCAAAAAGCAAAACAAAAAGAAACAAAAATAGGATGCCCAATGAAATTTGAACTTCAGGAAAACAATAAACACGTGTGTTTTGTGCAACATGTGAGATAAATGGGGGATCACTAAAACATTATTCATTGTTTAGCTGGGTGATTGGGTACATTCGAGAAAGAGGGTCTGATGTGTCCACTTGAGTTAATTGGCTACCTCTGTCTCCACTCAATATCTTATGAAGTGAGAGAGATTTAATTAAAACATGGCTGAAACCAAGCCTCAATACTAATCCTGACCCTAAATAGAGTAACCCAGCCACAGTTATAGAGGTTTCTACAAATGACCTCAACGAAGGCCAGGTTGCATTGCACAGGAGAACAGCCATATGAGTGAAGGCTTTGGTTGGTTGGTGGTTATTCCACAGTATCTTAATTAACACACCTCTGCCTAAGATAAGTGATGCTTGACATAAACATTACATCTTCGATGTTCTCTGACTCTTCAGTTTAAAAACTTCACCCACACTTTGCAAGAAATAATTGTTTTCTGAGGGTTGTTTTCTGAATTTTTATATTGCTTGGGAAGTGTGTACAATTGTTTCTTCCTTGTGCTAGAGCAGTCTGCCTCTTCTGCCCCCTAGCACTTTAACCTCGTGCCAGCCAAGAGAATGCTAATAAAACTAACTGCTTGATAGCTAAAACATATGCCAGACACTCTCTATGACAAGTTCTATCAGAAAGATTTTACAGACATTGCCCCATTGTCCCATTTGAGCTTACAAAAAATTAATAGATAAGAAAATTGAGCCTTGGAAATGTTAAATAATTTCTCCCATGAGTATGCAGCCATTGCGTGTCAGAGTCTGAATGTAATCTCAGGTTGTCTGAATCTGGAAGTCATAATGTTTACTATCATAATATATTTCCCTGCAATGACAATATAAGACTATTTTCTTTAGCTGCTGCATTGGTCCTCTAAGGACATTCTACAAACATTTAATGAACATTTACAAATGTCGGTCTGGGTGTTAGGCTCTGCCGTCGCAGATGAATAAGACATGATGGTGTCTGCCCTCTATGACTAGCACAAAGCTGCCATGTATTAGGTGCTCATGAAATATTGGTAGAATGAACAAGTAAATGCATCTCAATAACTTAATATTTAATGGATTTGACATTATTAAAACAGTGTATTAGGTTTATAAAATGCATGCATATGATAATCTATACCACATCATTGAAGATTTTACTTTAACGAAATTTGCAGAGAAGCTCATTTAAAGCTTTATTTTTCTTTTATGGTGGTGTCTGACCTTGTAATATCATTGTAAATAGCTGGGTGATCAGTCTCCAGGACCCACAAAATATCTGGGATGAAAGAGACAGGTATGATAAAACTGTTCTGTTAGCTGTACTACTGGGTTAGAAGAAGCAAAGAAATCTTAAATGATGAAAGAACTATGCAGCAATCAGGCTGCGGAGAAAGGCACCTGGAAGTAGAGAATAACGCTGAAAAAAAAAAAAATGATGGGAGACAGTCTCCTAATAACTTACGTATGTGCCAAGGGGAAAAATCAGGCAATTTCCACTGAGGTGGAGAGGGGGCTGTGAAGAGTTTTCTCTTTGAAAATCTGAAGGGCAATAGCACATGTACAGTGCATTTTTTTTTTAGCAGAATTGTAAAGGGATGAAGGAAAGAACACTTACTGGAACATCTGCTGTGCAAACCACTTCAAGGAAAATAAGCAGGCGGCAGAATAAGCACATCTGCCTGATATTCAGCACGTGCAGCGAGGTTATGGGAAGAGAGTAGCAAGACATGGCAAAATAAGGAAAAGCTTTGAGGGCTCATGCGTCCTTCAGATTTCCCCTGAGCTTTGGAGGGAGGAAATGAAGAAGGGTTAATCATCCAGAGGCTGTTTAAGATAGGGAGACACTCCTCTCAATCTGGCTACCAAATGGAAAGCTGCCTGTTAAGGAAATGTAATCACAGCAGCCAAAATGTAAGAACAGATCAGAGTCAGTTGATCATCATATGTGTGAAAATCACTGTATCAAACAGCTGGGGCAGGGGGTGGTGATGAAGCTCCAATAACTTCTTTTGTCTAAGGGGGCAAGTCTTTCTGGAGAACCATGACACGTTCAACCCCAGCAGTGTCCATACAACATGACTGAACTCTTATGTTTTGTGACAGAATACACACTTACATAGGACTCTAAATCCCCCCAGCCTTTTTTTTCCAAACCGAGCTCTGTGCCATTTTACATAAATGGGACTCTGTCAATAAATTGTGGGGACCCTGTCAAAGAGCAGAATTAACTACAAAATTACTCTGGAATATTACTATGGATTTCATTGGCAACATGTTGTCCGCAATCAAAGACTTCACCTCCTCCTGTCTGGATAGACTGTAATATCCCATAATTCCAGTTAAAACTTGGCTCAGAAAATGATGTGAATTTCATTCATACTAAGATTTAAATGACAAATTTATCAAAATACTTTAGAGATTTTTCTTTGACAATTATTTGTACAATTTTGTGCTTCTCAACATCCTAATTTCTGGAACCTGCGAATATGTTACTTTACATGACAAAAAGTTTTTGCAGATATAATTTAGTTAAAGACCAAATATTTAAGAAAGAAATTATACTAATTCTCCACAGTCTCCTTCAGTAGAAAGAAGCAGAGGGAATACCCCCTAAATAAGTCTATAATACCATTACCCTACTGCCAAAAATAGACAAAGAAAACTACAAGACTACAGATCAATATTTTTCATGAAATTAGATGCAAAAACTTTCAAGAAAATATTAGCAAATAAAATTCAACGATGTGTGAAGATAATTATACACCAAGACAAGTGAGATTTATTCCAAGTATGCAAGGCTAGTTCAACATTGAAAATTAATTAATGTAATAACATCAACAGACTAAAGAAAAAAATTATAGGATTATAATATGGAAAAATATGTTTGACAAAATCCAATATATGTTCATGTTCGTGACAAAACACTCAGTAAACTAGGAATAGTAAACAACCTTAACTTGACAAAGAATATCTTCAAAATACCTATATCTAATATCATATCTAATGGTGATTAACTTGAAGCTTTACCACTAAGACCAGGAACCAGGGAAGATGTCCTCTCTCACCATTGTATCCAACATCATACTGGAAGTCTTAACAAGTACAATAACACACAAAAAAGATACGGTATCAGATTGGGAAGCAAGGAGTAAGACTATTCACAGATGACATGATTTGTGTAGTTAATCCGAAAGAATTATCAAAAAAAAAAAAAAAACTCCTGAAACTAATAAGTGATTATTACAAGGTTGCCTGATACAAGGTTAATATACAAAAGTCAATCCCCTTGCTATTTACACCAGCAATGCACACATGGAACTTGCAATTACAAACACAATACCATTCACATTAATTTTCTCCTGAATGAAATACTTAGGTGTACACCTAATAAAATATATACAAGATATATACGAGTAATAATACAAAACTGATAAGAGAAACCAAATAACTAAATAAATGGAGATATATTTCATATTCACAGATAAGAGGACATAATACTGTTAAGATGCCAATACTTTCCATCTGAATCTATAGATTCAATGCAATGTCAGTAAAGATCCCAACAAGTTATTTTGTGGATACTGACAAACTAATTCAAATGTTCATGTGGAGAGGCAGAGATCATAAACTGCCAGGATGACAGGCATATTCATGAAGCATTCCATATACTTTTCCCATGTAAATAAAAATAAATAAATAATAATAAAAGACAGAAATAAGTAAAAATTAAAAACATTTTCCTATTTCTAGAACAGTCATATACTAAAGTAACTGGAGATATCAGGAGACCATCCAAAAGAGAAAGATTAATGAAATATAATTTACTCCGTTAAAATTTACAACTAAAACAGTTTTGGTACTTATGCGAAGAATATATCCACAATTGGCCACTAAATAATAAACAAATAAACAAATTATGAAAACAAATTTAGTCTTCATAAATAATAAAATCACGAATAAAAGTATCAGGATTGTGTAACTTTTTTTATTTAATTCATAAATTTAATGCAGTTGAACTTAAAATTCCCCAAAGGATTTGTTATAGGATTTGTCAAAGTGATTCTTGAGTTCATCTCAAAGAATATTGAGGTAAACTTTGAAAAGGAATGACTTAAATTGCTCTATACTGCCCACTATTTTAATGCATTCTACAGCAACAGAAATCTAAACCATGCAGCACTTGTGATAGCACAGACAGGCAGGCAATGAAACTTAACAGAAATCTTAAAATATCAAAAAGGATTATGATCAAGTTAGGCTTTAAAGAATTAATTATTCAACATTCTGTGCTATGTATTTAGCTGCTTATATTGGAAACATATATTAAACAGAATTTTTACTCTCACAGTGTATGCCAAACAAATTTCAAATAATTTAATATATGTAATAAAAAAGAATAATAATAAAATATCGGAAATATTTTTGTTAATAACCTTTATAGAGAAAGCCATTCCAAAGGTAATGCCAAAGATAAACTATAAAGGAAAAGTAGTTATTCAAAAAATATTCTAGGCCAGACCTAGTGGCTCATGCCTGTAATCCCAGCACTTTGGGAGGCCGAGATGGGCAGATCACTTGAAGCCAGGAGTTTGAGACTGGCCCAGCCAACATGGCAAAACCTCATTTCTACAAAACATATTTTAAAAATTGGATGGGCATGGTGGTGCGCACCTGTAGTCGATGTCCAGGGCACATGCTATTCACGTATGTGTTGGAACTTGAGCTACACTGGGACAGTAGCTTTCCTGACTCCCCAGTTTTCAAATTGTTTCACCAGCCTCCCTGGTGAGCCAGCTTTGCAGTGTGGTTCTCAGGGTCATTGTGTTCTGTCAGGATTCCTAAAAGCAAAGCTGGATGAGGATTTGGGCGATTGGTTGAAGGAATGTTCTTAAGAAAAGACTACTTAAGGAAGGAGAATGGGAGAAGGAGGAGTCTAAGCACGGATGTAACCTGTGCTGAAGGTGACTTTTGTCTTTCCCGGAAGTTCTGGAGCCTCAATTACACCACCTTGAGGCAAGGAGTCTGGCTTTTTGTGTCTCGTGTCAGTTGGTTATTGGCTGTTAACTCTGGGAAGAAGGATGGTCTAACTTCCAGGATGAGGTTGTTATCCAGCCAAAGAAAATTCTAGGGAGACAGGCAGCTGTGAGCTTACAACTCACAGCAACTGGGACGTGGTGTACCGTCTGGTAAAGGAAATGTGGCATTTGACCAATAGCATCCACTATATTATACATGTCCAGTTTCCAGTCCATTTTACTAGGTCTTCTACTCATTTTATAAGCATGTAATGTCCTATAGATATGTATATACACACACATATAATTCCTTATATATTGCTTAAAAGAGCTTTAGTAATTTCTGCTTTGCACGACTAAATTCTAAGAAAATCATGAACAATGATTCATGATATAAGAAGTAGAAATTTCCAATAATATTATTAATGTTGTTTAGGCTTACTAGTAACCAAAGAGTGTAAATTAGAAGAAAATTTATGAATGACATTTTTCCTATGTAAATAAGAGAAGTTAAAAAATATAAAGTTCAGCTTTAGAAAGGTAAAGAGAATTGGGCATTCTAATAATTGCTGTTGATAGCTTAAATTGGTACCTTTTCTGGAAGAAAACTTGGTTAAAATATGTCAAAAAATTAAAAACTGAATCTTCGACCAACCAAATCTACTTTTAAAAATCGTAAGAAAGCAATTTTAACTATTCAAGAAATTTATTTTTAAAATAAATGTAAATTTATATATACAACAATTTCATCCCGGCAGTATTTATAATAACAAAACATTTTATCCCAGCAATATTTATAATAACAAAACAAAAATTTAAGTTAAATGCCTAATACTGTCTGGAATGTAGTAAGAACTACATATTACGTGTGTGTGCATATATATGTATATGTATGTGTATATATAATATTCAATGAACTATCTATAGTTGTATATATGTGGGAACTATTTTATATATATACTACATCATATATGCATATAAAAATATAAAGCCATTAATATTATAGAATTCTATTACTCTGAATGTTGTTAAGTAATGTATGTGAAAAAACAGCCTTAAATTAGTATGTTAAAAATGGTATTTTTGCAAATATAGTCATGTGTGTATAAAAAATATTAGGAAGAACCAGTACCAAAATGTTTACAGTCCTGAACTCTAGGTAGTAGAATTATTAACATAAACAATTTTATTTTATCTTTCGCTTATTTTTACTTTCTAATTTCTTCTACAATGAGCCTGTATTACAAGTGTAATTTTAAAAAAAAATTACTGTATTATGTTTAAAAATCAAAGACCACCTGCTTATTAGAACTATCCTGTTAGTTGCAGGACTCAGGTGGCTGCGTTGCTAATTCATCCAAAAATTTTATGTGGGCTTTGAAATCTTTTTTTCTTTCCTTTTCCGTGGTTTTCTGAATTTGATACAAAAGACAGAAGGAACAAATGACTTGTCAATATTATTTGTCATGCTTTTCCAGATAGATTGTTCACACCTAAATCTGTGGTGTTTACCTACCCAGTGGATCCGAAGAAACACTGTCAGGAAAATACAGTGTTGCGAAAGGGTGTGATGATTCAGGAAATGGAATTTATCATCTATCAACAGACTGCAGTTCAGAGAGCCAGGTAGCCGTAGCTTTCAGATTGTAATAGGAATTTGAGCTGTGAGTTTCAGCCCTGTATTCTGTTTTACTTGCTCTTTTGGAATTAATGAAACAAAAGTTGAGAATTAACTGCCCCTCCCCCAGCCCCTGCTCCATATTGTTATTTTAACCTTGTTCACTGCCTCAGCTATTTCCTGTGGTTGATTCAAAGTGGGAGCAAACTGTGGATTCATACTACATAAATTCATCGTCTCCAAACTTATGTAGCTATTCTGGAACATTCTGCAGGGTTGTCTTTTATTATGACCTGCTATAAAACCTGATGGTGTGTGTACTGTAAACATAGAAAGGTCTAGCTGACAAATGGGGCTCTAGTAGTTTTTAAAAACCCATTCTTACTTTAGATATTTTACTTGTGTGTTGGAGCATGCACTTTATTTAGAAGTTCCTTTATTATTATTTTTAGGGTTTTAAAATTATTTTCCTCTCAAATGCCACAGAATGTCTTACCACCCATCTGCTCAAGAGGCATAATTATGAAACTGACAGTCTTTTTTGACACTTCCCTGAAGTGGGAGGAATGAACACATTTTCATTCAGTTTGGGAGACCAAATTTTTGGTTTTCTTCTTTTATTGGATTGAGTCTTTTGAAAAGGTTCCATATTACGTAAGTATTTGCAAGATGTGTACAAAAACAAGGACTCTTTGGAAGACAGTAGCCTTGTTGACATTCTCAACCATTTATTCCACTAATGGAATGGGTAAGTCATTTCAGCCAACAGCTGGCTACTGCCAGCCAAACATTTAAGTAAGTTTCATACAACAGAGTTGCCTACAAATGTGCCTTTTCAGAGCAATGTAGCCAATACAGGACACTGCAATAGTTTAAGTTCCAACAATGAATAATAACTACAGTATTTATGAATAACCTTACAAGACAATACAGTAAAAAATGGGAAATGATATCTGCTTAAAAATACTGAACGTTTATTGTTTCTAATCTATTTTTAAGAAACACTACAACATTTTCTCTACTGAAAGCATTGTGCTTCTATGGATCTTCATCTCATGTATTTTTAAAACAATCTTTATTAGGACACTTGAGATGGGTCAGCTACTTCAAAGATTATGTTGGGACAGCCTGATATATGTTCATGATAAGCTGAATCCATTCAGTATGGCATATGGTCACTTCTAACAAGGTAATAATTCTACAGATGACTTTCAGTATCAGTAAATCAGAATCTTTGTGACTAAGCAACCCTTCAGAAATAGCTACTTTTGTAACACTGGACAGATTTCAATTCTGGTAGCAAAAGCTCTGAGTAACAAGTTGTGTATTTGTAACAAAATAACAGTTTTATCTTAAGAATGCACGGAAAAACAAAACAAAATCAATAAAAACAGAGAGGCAGAGATAAGGGCATAAGAAGTTATTTGGGAACTTAAGAGTATTACAGGTACTCAAGAAAATGACTTATTGTAAAATAGTAAATGTGAGACTAGATCAATCAAAACATTTTTAAAGATACCAACAGTGTGATATACAACAAAGCACAGAACATAAGCCTTGGCACCCTGGCAAAAGCCGGAGTCCCAGCTAATAACGTAATTAGGAAAACAAAAATATGTGAAAAATGTTAGAATTACATAAGAGTTCAAGATTATGAATGTTTGAAAGAGAAAAGGTGATCAATAGCGTATCTCATTAGTGAAGGCTTAAAACTGGCTTGATGGTATCATAGGAGGTTATGGAGAAAACCTAATATTACATGTTCATGTAGGGCACCTTGCTCTTTCTATCTAAAGGCCCCTTATATGATATTCTCTCTATCTAAATATCTTCTGCCCCAGTAAGAAACATTAGCAGGTCATTACCATACACCAGTATGAAGTAACAAGAGCCAGAATGAGAATGATGACAGCAATCAGAAAGATCATGGTTCCTTTGATGAAATACGGTGACGATGCAGAGACTGTGTAAGTATTAGAGATGATTTAAAAGTAAGAAAAACATACGACTATAAATAAAAAATGGTAATATTACTTTCAGTGTCAATTTTCATTTTTAGCAAGACTTTGGATTTAGATTTGGGGTAGACGATTGTTTTACAGTGGAGCCTCTAAGCACATATATGCATTGAGCAGTTAAAATGTGGGTTTGTATTTATGAGAGTATGTGTTTCATACCCTTAATATAGTTCTTTACACTAATAGAAACCTAAAAATAGTTTTAAACTGATCTAATTGAGTTTTAGAATAAGCCACCTTCTTCTGCCACTGAGATATTTTTAATTCCAAAATGGTTTGTCGTGTTTTCATCTCCGTGTGTGTAAAAAGGAGATAAAAGAGAATATATGACATAGCTTAAATCATTTTATAAATGTAGTTTAATATCAAGGACATAGTATGAGTCAGGATTCAGTTGCATATGGAAAACAAGTTCTCTTAAACATGAAGATATTTAATCCTGAGAATTAGAGGTTCACACAAATCACTGGAAGGGTAGCTGAGATTCATGGAAGGATCTGACACAGAAACTCCATAGAACTGGCCCACCAAAAGAAAGGATGATTCTGCTAAAATCCAGAATCTTGAAAATGGGGGTAGCCTCTGACCCAGCTGCTGGGGTCCAGATCTGGGGATAGGCAGCTACTGTCCAAACTGTTGGCCCCAGGGCTCTATTATAACTGCTTCATATGCAGCAGCAAAATGTTTTATGGGCTACTGCCTGTCTCCCTACTTAGCTTAATTACAGATTCAATGCCCATCAAGTGCATCTAAATGATGGGCCCTAAATTACATCTGGAACCCCAGGTGCAAGGGTGTCTGGGAAATGTAATATTTCACCGTCAGCCCCTGCAAGGAAGGAAGATCCCTGTAAAGAAGTTTGAAACAAACGGTAAACAAGGCGACACAGCATATCTGCTACAACAGACAAGCATAATACACCAGAGAATTTCTCTAATGCATGTTACCGAAGTAGAAGGGAGAAACTAGTGGACAATTGCCAGCCAGTGTCAGGTATATGATCATTGAGGAAAGCAATGATTACTGAGTTCGGCGCAGCCTTGGAAAGCATTAGCATAATGACAAAGACATGGAAATTGGGGAATTTCATAAATCCTATAGTATAAACTTGGAGACTTCATTCTCATCTTTTCCAAGATTCCTTTAGTAAGGTGATTTAATGCCAGAATTAAAACCATTTCAGACCAAGGCCAGGGCTTTTCTGGACCATACTCTTTTCTCCATTGCATGAGTAAAGAAGGTGAAGAACTCCATTAAAGAGATTGAATGGATTGATCCTAGAACCATGGTGATGTAGTTCATTTCAACTGATCTTTCCAAATCCAATTGTGCTGTATGTTCTCAATGCACTTGGAAAATGATCATTCCATATGATAAATTCATATTGCAAATCCTTGTAATGTGCCAAATGAGCTTTTATGTGACATAGTAACTTTTAAAGCTTGCCAAAACTCTGAAATGTTGGAAAAGGTGTTGCTAGCTTTCAACATGTGCTAATTGGGTTTGCCTACCCAGATGGCATAGAAGAAGAAGAAGAAGAAGAAAAAAAAAGAAATGAAAAAAAAAAGGTTACTGTGTCTAAACTGTTCTAATCAGGAAAAAGAATAGGGATAAACTATACAAAAACAAATCATTTAATCTCATTCTGTATATTGGTGAATATAAAAGGGGGGTTTGTATTTATGTTTTGAGGAATTTGTGTGTGCTGTTACTATTTAGGAAAAAAAAAATAAAACCACAACAGCATAATATGAATAACTAAGCTCCTCTAAGTTTCTGGGCTTAGTTTTCAGAATCTCTAACTTAAAGTGAACCATTCAAATTTTACAATTATATAAATGGATCTGGTGTAGCTGCTTAAACAGAGTTGTGTCTTTGTGTGAAAATTGGTAGGATTTCTTGTTTCTCTATAAGATTTTTGTACAGAGTTTTATACCAATAATAACTTCATCCTTTTCTGTCTTTTGTTTTGTTTTGTTTTTAGGCTGGAGTTTATACTGTGCTTGAAATCTACCAAACTGAAATACAGCTAATTTATCATGGATAAGTGACTAAAAATCAGCTATCTGAAGACAGCATGTCAGTTTCTGTTTTGAAGAGCTGTGCTTTTTAATGTTCTTATTGACCCATGATCATGCATTTCACTATTTTGTGTAAACAGTTTACATATTGCCAGATATTTTAAAATAATTTATAGCATCCAAATTTTTAACAACAATTTTCTGCCAAATCAGTCACCAAACCAATTAAACGATGTCATATTTCATTGGTCCTTCTTTCTCACATTATCTGATACTTGATTTTGTGAGAAGGCCTATCAATTTGACTAAGAATTTATAACCAAGAGGTCTGACATTCTTGAAAATTAGTTAATGATTGATTTGGAAAACAAACAAGATCATTGATTGAAGTCAATGACAATTATAATGAAAGTTTAACTTTGAAAATTAAGTGAAATTTTTGTGAAATTGTCATTTTGATGAGAAATCATAAGTACATTAGAAGCTATGTTTTTATGTATGTCAGAATATTGAAATATTTTTAACAGGACTCCCACCAACTTTCCCTCTGTGAAAGAAATGTGGCATTGCAGGAGTCTAGTAGAGAAGATTATTACAAAGTCACAGTAATGCTCAGTCATTTGAAAAGTCAAGGACTAACGATTATACCATGCCCTGGTACAGAAAATGATTATTACTACCCTGGATTTAGGTTTAGGGGCATTTGTGTGCAGTGGCTTAGGGCAAATGTTACCAGAAAGAAGGCCTTCATCATAATACAAGTCTTCTCCGTTGCAGTCAGAAGAACAAAAATGTATTCTATTTAAAAATATTTTACATGAATGCAATAAGTACTGTACATATACAATAAACTTTTAAAAAAGGAAAGAAAAAAAGCATGACTATTAAAATATAAGCCATCATTTATTTTAATCCCTGACAGTCAAGTTTTTATTTTTATTCTAATCACACAAGGTAATGCAGGGCACTAAAATAAAATCACAGATACATAGAGATTTAGAAAAATAGATAAGCACGGCTGGGCGCGGTGGCTCACGCCTGTAATCCTAACACTTTGGAAGGTGGAGGCGGGTGGATCAGGAGGTTAGGAGTTTGAGACCAGCCTGGCCAACATAGTGAAACCCCATCTCTACTAAAAATACAAAAATTAGCCAGGCATGGTGGCCACGCTTATAGTCCCAGCTACTCGGGAGGCTGAGGCAGGAGAATTGCTTGAACCCAGGAGGCAGAGGTTGTGGTGAGCTGAGATCACGCCACTGCACTCTAGCCTGGGCAACTGAGTGAGACTATGTCTCAAAAAAAAAAAAAGAAAGAAAGAAAGAAAAATAGATAAGCATATCAATGGATAGGACCATATTAAATACCTGTTAGTAAAAAATCTTCAAAAATTAAGTAATCTCCAAAGATTAATTAAAAGCAGTACATTTTTGAAGAAAAATGTTAACATACTTAATAAAAAAGAACACTTCAGAATCAATTAGAAATGTACCTAATTGTTTCTATAACATAAAAAGTTATTTAGAATTTCTGATCCTTTATTCTATCAGTTTTAGAAGAGAGTAATAAAATGACTTTCCTTTTCCTGTATGTGTTAGATAAGTTAAGGCATGCAAAACTTGTTTCAGTATTGCCTGGCATATGCCAACTATTTGATAATAGTTATTTTAAAAGATTGTTTTATTACCTGGTTGATTGTAAGCTCTTTATTGTGATCCATAAAGTCCTGTATGAGCCAGCCCCTCCCTATCTTATAACACTCCACGTTTTGGGGACTTTGCACCAGCCACGTTTTGTTGCTCAGAGCTTTCCTCCCTGATGTCCCTATATTACTGGCTCCTGCCCATCATTCAAATCTTAGCTCAGTGGTTACCTTTCCAGAGAGGTCTTTCCTGGTCACTGCATCTAAGTAGGCCTACTAATCCATCCCTGGTCACTATCTATTATGGAATTTGAAATTCAAACCTTTGTTTTTCTCCTAGTGTTTTATTGCTGTGTAGTCAACTGACTTGTGTCTTCACCCCCAGAAAAAAAGATATGTTCTGGTTCTAAGCCCCAGTATGAACCGTACTTGACTGAAAATAAGGTATTTGCAGGTATAATCAAGTTAAAATGAGGTAGCACTATACTAGGGTAGGCCCTAAATCCAGTGACAGGTGTCTTCATAAGAAAAAGAAGAGAGATATTTAGACACAGAGACATGCAGGATACAAACAGAGACATAAAGACAGAGATTAGAGTCATGAGGCCACAGCCTAGCAATGCCTGGGACCACTAGACGCAGGAATAGGCGAGGAAAGATTCTCCCCTAGAGCCAGCAAAGAGAGCATAGTCCTGCTAACACCTTGATTTCAGACTTCTGACCATCAGAACCGTGACAGAATAAATTTCTGTTGTTTTGAGCCACCCAGTTTGTGGTAATTTGTTATGGAAGCCCCAGGAACTAATACACATGGCTTGAAACTAACTTGTTTATTTTTGATGTTCTGTTTATTATCTGCCTGACTTTAGGAGTATGTTTATCTTGTGCAAGCAGAAGTCAACTGTCTTCTTCACCACTTTAATTCCAGGGACTGGAATGATGCTGCCTAGAACACAATAGGTATATATTAAATGAATGAATATGTGAATGAATAAGTGGACATGATAAAAAAGTAAAAGATCACTTATGTACAGATGACCAATGACTATATTGGAAAAGTTTCCACTTAATAATCAAAGACCTGCAGTTAAATAAAATTGAGATAAATTATTTAATCTATTAAAATGGTAAGTGTTTAAAAGTCTTCGCAATAGCCGCTCTCAGCAACAGTAGAGACATAAACAATTTTCTCTAACAGCTAGAATGTATTAGACTGTTAAAACTGTTTTAGAAAAAAAAATTAATAATACATATTCTTTGAGACTTTTCATTAATTTATTCTTAGAAAACCATCACAAGGGTTGATATCATTCTTTTTCTGTAAATATATTCTTCCTGGGATTGTTTATAATAGTTTAAAGACTAGAAACGAAATGATACTACTAGAGTATTGACTAAATAAATATTGGTACATAGTTAATTTTATGTTTCTAAAGATAATTTTATATAAAATAGTTTAATAACGCAGATATCTGCTTCCAGCTTACTGTTAAGTGAAAAATTATCAGGTTATTAACAAGTAATATACTATTATCCCAGTTTTGTAAACATATCATTATAGTTGCATCTGTGCAAATATATGTTTAAAGACTGTATACATTAATAGAAATTATTCTAGGTTGTGGGATTCAAGAAATTTTTATATTCTTCTGTGTGGTTTCCTATATCTTCCTACATTTTCTACAATAAATAGTTTATATATTTATAGTCAGAAAACAACTATAAATTGAGAAGAATTGAGAAAATTTCTTTCTTGGCTTACTGATAGCATATCTTTGCATAATGCCAGTGTGCTTTTTATAAATAATAGGCTTGAATTTTTCTGTTAATAATACATTAAAATCTAAAGACTTTCTAAAGCTAATGATGTAGCACAAGAAATAATTAGCCAATTTACAAGTCAGAGTTCATTTACACTTCTCTTGGGAAGCCTAATAATTTGTTACCTTAACCTGTATCTTGATTATGGCGTAGTTAGATAAAGTGTGGAACAGCAGACAATGCAGCTATAAATACAGCAGTGGGAAGCTCAAACATTTTCTATTTCATAGAATAGTAATGGCTTCAATGAAGCCTGAAAAGTTGAGCTTAAATTATTTTCTTTGAAGGAAAAATGCCATAATTAATAAATTAATTTTTAAGTATTTTTTATACTGTAGCCATTATTTTTGTAAACTATGGGGAAAAAGAGGAAAAGAAAGATGATTGTGCTTAAGAACTCAAGGCTTCCTAATGAAATTTGATATTTCTGGCCCCATATAAAAATGCCATGAGAGGTTTGTGAAGATTGAAATTAAAGAATACAGTTAGCAAAGTCTATGCTCTGAAATAATGGGGAAAATGATGCCTTTGTCATTCACCCCTCGCTTGGTAGAAGGGAACTGCGGGCTTAGAGAGCCCCAGCAAATGGGGCATCTGATACCTGCATGCCAATTCTGCCTCTGCCAGGTGCTAGCTCTGCATTCTTGGGTTATTTACGTAACTTCTGAGAATCATTTCCTTATTCTTAAAATAACATAGTAATATACGCATTATCTGAAAAATTGTTTTGGTGCCTAGTAAATACTTCGAACATTGTAGTAATTTTATTTTCCTATGGGAAAAGGGAGCATATTTTCATTTGATATCCCTGAAATTCATTGTTCTTGCTTAGAAATATACCCATCACTTTTGGAGTACTTTACTTAATTCTAATCCATTTACTGGGCAGTTCAGTTCCTTTCTGTTGCTCTGTCAAAGCCAAGAGACAGCCTGACTTCTCTGCTGACATCTAAGTCTTCAGAAGAATGAACTGGCACCTCGTTGACCTATTTCTGATGTAATTACCATCTAAGAAATGCATACCTCCCAAGTTACAGCATACAAAGTCAAAGAAAGGACAAGCCTTTTCCTATCATGAGTGTGAGTGTCATTCTCAGTGCTTCTGCTACAGCCGGATTTCTTGCTCCCCTGTGTTTCTGCAGTCTCTTGGGCATGAGCCATGGGTTGAAGCAGCCAACTCTGTGATTATTCAACTCTTTAACTTAAAACATTGGCACTTAGTGAGTTAGTGAGTGATGGTCCTGCACTAACACAAAATTGAAAAACAAAGCACTGATAAGTTATAATTATGTTATTCTTTTCTTTGTGCCATATTCCTATATCTTATTTGTGTTTAATTACATTGTACATCTACTTAGTAGATTAGGATAATATACTATTTTTTCAGTTGAAACCATGATTTTTATGTTTCACTGGAAATGTTTAGAAAATTATGAGCCTCTGAACTTCATTGAACTGTAAGTTTTATCCTTCCGTTTGTTTTCTTTGACCCATTTGTTTTGGCAAGGCAAACATTTATTATAATTGAAAAAGCTTCCTTCATCATGGTTCAAACATGAGGCTCAGGTTTTTTGAACCATGTAAGAACGGTGCATACCAGAAACTGCATCTGAGTACTTGGTACATATTTGCTAGTGGGTTGCTATTTGTTGATTAAATAAATAAATGAAGGAAATATTGAGAGTCTGTGACAACTGTATCTTAAACTTTGCATCAGATATAACCAGACAACACCAAAATTATTACAGTGATTACGGAAGTAGAATCTGACCTCCGTCTAGTTCAGGACGCCTTTGCAGCTGTTAAAGAAAAGACAAAGCATCTGCTTCAGGACTCTTTTCCAGGCTTTGGAGAAAGGACTCCAATGAGGTTAAGAGCTGATTTAGAATTACAATAGTGTATCCATCAATACAGTGCTCCAGTCCCACAGGACACTCAGAAAACATTTTTACTGATTGTTTCTAACCTTTACTTTCTGTCTCTTAGGCATTTCAAAATGAACAACAAAGAAAAAAGTCTTACACTTACAATCTTCATTTGGCAGTAAGTTTTACTAGCTTTGTATATCACCCAGACCTATTTCCCCTAATGATTTTACACATTAGAGTTCATCCACATACATCTCCAAGGTTACTTAAGTTTGAATAGCCTTCAGTTTGGGGGCAGTGTTTTTATAAGGACAATAATAAACAAATTTTAAAAGCTACACTGAATTAATTGTTATAAGACTCAAAGTCACCATAAAACAGATGGTAGTGACCCAGTATCATTTTTTGTTTGCTTCTGTTGAATAATAATCATTTTATAAAAAGCATTTTATTTTCTATTGAGCTAAAGAATGCTCAGCTCATTTTCTCCTGTTGGTTTGTTTCTATTTTATATAAATCAAATCAAATAAAGTGATTTTGTGATTTTTAATTTGAGAAATCTCTCATTTGAAGAGATTTCAGTGCTTAGTGAGTTAACACCAGGCAGGGTGACACCAGTTGTGGTGGAAATACTAGTAAAATGTGATGTGATATTATTAATTGCAATGGCATGAGAGCAGCATTAAAACAGTATTTTAAATATATGCACTGTGCATAGTACTTTTTTAGGAAAATATAATGATGCATCACATCCAGTGAAGGATATATTGCTACTTCCTATTCTATATCTTGAACTTTAATTACCTTTCAAAGGCCAGGGCATCCTCCTTTCAGATGTTTGCAGTCATTTTAGCTGCTGAATTATACTGTTCAGAATTAAAGGATGAATTAAATTGCCTTCTGAACTGTGGGAAGTTATTATTCTCTCCATCATCACTGTTAACAGGAACATGCCTTGGCTCTTTTACAAATTAAAGTGAAATTTCACAATAATGGCAATTCGTTTCATTAGACGAACAAGTGAGAGGTACTGCTGCAAATGCTCTTGTATGTACAGGCACAAAACACATTACATGATTGCAATATTCTTTCATGTAGAAAATATTTTATTTATACTCAGTGTACATGGAAACACTTAGGAATGTGGCAAAGTGTGAAAAGGAAGGCTATTAAAAGATCAGCTCAATATCTTCTTGCTGAAAACTCACTGCTGTGTTGGCCTTGACATGACCTATAGAATTTTATGGCAGGAAACCAACTTTGAAATTTGTTCTGTAGCAAATCATCATGGCAATATACTTCCAGGAATTAAATCCTTTACATCGCGTGGCAGTGTTGCCAGAGAGCGTGTAGGGTCTCTTCTGATAGGAACCATGGAGGAGTCTTTGGCCAGAAATCCAAAGCCATATGTTAGTCCTGTCAAAAATGATATGGATCTGCTTACAAAAACCTTGCTCGGTGGCTCTGCCAGGAACCCCGTGGCTGTGTCCTGCCGGAAAGCCACTGCATGTGTTATCACTGCCAGAAATTGATGCTGCCCTGGGATAATCTAACAGCACTAAAAACTGAACCTCTGGGTTTCTACTGCCAGACTTTAACTATTAACAGAGCCTGTGAGTGTATTACAGGGAAATAAGGCCTCTATGACTTCTCTAGGGTGAGGGTGGGCAATCTTGTTGGCTTCCAGTACTTGGAGCTTATTAGCTCTTTGGAAAGGATTCTGGCTGGAATTGTATTAGTTATTTGTTTTCTAATGTATATGAACTCTAGCTAACATTTTCCCCAAAATGGACTTGAATGATAGCTTTATTTATAGAAGGGAAACAGATCAAAGTAAATGTCAAGGCATTTTGTTTATGGGAGAGTAGTTAGTATAATATAAAATATATCACCTTGGTATTTGTTATACAAAACCTCAACGTTCCCTGAGATTTTGTGGCACAAAACCAATTGATGACCAATAATTCCTGTATTCTGCAGTTTACTTAGTATTACACATAAAGTCTTTATTTTGATAAAGTACATACCATAGTATAAAACATTCCAAGTAAACCCATGTATATATATGGCATGTTTTGGCTTAGATTTTTTAAAGGCCATATTAATTTTGAATTAATGAATGCGCTTGCTAAGGTTTTATATATCTATTCTACAAAAGGTATTGTCTGTGGCCTGGTACCAGTTTCTGAACTACTATTTGTAATTGGTCCACAAACAGTAAGTACAGAAAATGGGAATAATTGCTTAGGTAAGCTATGGCAATTTGATATTGTTGAAAACATTTCTTATGTTTTATAAAATGTCAATCTGAAATATATTGGCTGTTGGAAAAAACAATCATTACACCACAGATACTTTGAAGCATTTACTTCAGAAATGGCCAACTCATCACCATTCCCCAAGCTTCTGCTCATGTGGATGTTAATAATCAATCACACACTGATTTAACCAATTCTTTAGACAGTTCGTCTAGACTTTGTCCATTACTTTTCTATTAAAAGTAGCTCAGTTGTTAATCTTTGTGCATTAATGTTTGGGTAGCTCTAAATTTCTACAGATAAATGTTGGTGAGTCAGCCAGTGAATCCAGTGAGCTCCTTCTCCTTCTTACCCAGTTCCATCCTACAGAACTAGGAGAAAAAGGTTATTTTGCCAAAAATATATAGAGTTCTTGTCTGTAACTTCCCTTACCTGCATGCTTTGTCCTCAGTTGAAGAAGCAATATATAATTCCTCTGTATTAGAGATGTATACAATTTCACAAAACCGACTTTGGCCCTTAGTTTCATAAAAGGTGTGACTATGTTAGGTCCACGGTCACATGGCTTAATGATAATCATTTCCTATAATTTATTTATTATCCACTATTGTTACCACTCAGGTTCTTAACAAATATGAATTTCAAATTCTGCCACTGCCCGTCATGGGCTATATAAGGTCTCTATTTTTTTTCCTAATTAGATACTGTAAAGTAACTAGTGTACCTCTACCTTTTACCCACCAGCTATTTTGGAGACCCCAACATAAGCTGGGCCCTGAGATTACATCAAGAAATGTCTTGGATGCCATTTCTGATGTCAGAGAACTCACTACCAGGCAAGGGAGAAAAACTGTTAACAATCAGTCACACATACTATTATACAAATGCTAACAGAGGGAAAGGGAACAATTAAGTGAAGTTTTGTTTAAGCCATGAGATGGAATAATATGTAGTTATTTAACACAATGACATAAACCTCTCTACTTTTTAAAATTAAAATATTTACAGAAAATATTGTTTGGAAAAAACAGGTTATCAGAATAGCATACATAAAAAGTACAATTATATCCTAGCAATTTTATGTATATCAGTGCAGAGAATCTAATTTGGAGGAAAATTCATCAAAATGCTAACTCTGTAATAATCTGTGTGGAAGAGTTTGGGAATCATTTTTCTTTTATTCTCTGCACTTTTCTGAATAGCTTTAATATCTTACAATAAGACTGGTGAGTTCTACAAAAAGAATAAAGGTTAAATTTGAATGGCATATGTTTTGTTCTAATTCTTTATTTGTTGTGTTTTTGATGATGGAATATTTTAACTTATCAACATTTTTATTTATAATTTCTTCCTGTGGTGTCATTTATAAAAAGCCTTCTCCAGATCAAAATTTTATATTAATATTTACATTATAGTTATATTTTTGCTTCGTGCTTTACTATTATTTAATGATTTCAGAATTTATTTTGATGTATCAAGCGAGATAAGCATCTTCTTCCCCATCTCTAAAGAATTGATCAATTATTCTTGTTTTCTACCTTTTATAGAGTAACTTGTGTATTTACTACTAACTTAAAATGGCATCTTATTCATAAACTAAGTATGCTCTGGTATATTTTTAGGTTTTCTGTTCAATTTACTTGTCTAATCAGTGGCCAATATCATATTATTTAAGTTAGGTTGACTATATAAGTAATTTTTATATTATTTAATATTAGTCTCTATGTATTCTTTATATTTCTCTTCCATTTATTCAAATAATTTTCCCTAGAAAAAAATTTGGTAAAAATTATTTGAGTGAAAATTATTATACATTTTATATTGCAGCTGAAGGAATTTTAGAATAATTTTATAAAATTTTATCAAGAAATGCATAATTAAGATTTTGACTTGAGTTGAATTAAACCTCAACTGATTTTGAAATTATTTCGTGTTTGTACTATTCAGTATTTCTATTCAACAGTATGATTAACCAGTATCTTTCAATTTATTGAAATCAATAAAGTATTATTTCTATTTAGTTGCACATACTTATTATTGTGATATGCCTATATATTTTATATTTCTTGTTATTGTGCCCAGGATATTTTTCTATCCATTATCTATTATGCAAATATTTGTTGTTTTCATGTGCACAGTCTTAAAATTATCCATCAGGATTGGATAAAAATTACATGCTAGGTAATTATTGAAATGGGTGGAATTTTCATATTGTTCTACTCTCTGGAAAAGTTCATACAGGAAAATCCTTTCTCCTCCTTGTCGTTCTTTTATCTTTCTCTAATATGAACATTTCTTCCCTTAAAAGTTTGTGTCTAGCTATCTTCTGTTCTTTTCCTCTTGCTTTATATGTGTGGTTTCACATTTGATCTATTGTTCTTTCATCCCTAGAGCCCTTTCATATCTTCACAAAGAGTGAGAAGGGGAAAAATCTATTTCTCTTTTGAGCACCAATTTTAAAAACTAAATAAACTGTTATTAACAAAACCTCACAGCATGGGACTGGATAGGGTAGATGAGTACAAATTAGTTCAAGGCCTTATAACAAGTCTCCAAAATGTTTAAAAAATTAAGATGCATAAATGAGGCTTAAGTTTTATTGTTTTCATAAAAGCCTCATCTACTACTGAGATGTGGTAGTGTAGTCAAATAACTCACATGAAATAGACTTTCATACCATGCCAAAGGACAGCTGTTTGCTTGTTCCTTAAGTACATGATGTGTGTCATGACAGCTTCTCTAAAATGCAGTTCAACCTTCTAGCTATTTCAAAACTGATATGCTGTAATTGAGAATCAAGTGATTTAGTCTTGTTTTGTGTTACTGCTTTTACTATATACATATTTTTGAGATTTTACTATGTGCCAAGAACTGTTCTTATAACTAAGGATGTGGTGGTGACTATGCCAGAATCTTGACTTAATAGAGCTTATACTGATAGGATGGACCGTAAGTATATTAATACATGAATATTTTTAGATAATAGTATGTGTCTCTAAAATTTGTAAAAAGGCAGTGAGTTAGAAAATGTAAGTTGTTGTTACTTTAAGCTAAGATTCTTACATGAGGCCTCTTTGAAAAGGTAGCCTTTAGGATAAATGTTGCAAAGAAGACAGTCATGGAAAGAGTGTTTCAGAGAGTGGACAGAGTAAATGCAAAGAAGCTAGAGCAAGTCTAAGCTTGGCCAGTTCCGGGGATTGGGGAAGAGACTTGTCTTCCTTGAACATAGTGAACAGGGAGGAATTGACAGGAGATGAGCTCCGAAAGCTAGGCAGGGCCGTATTCATCATGCAGCATAACATTGAGCTTGAATGTTGGTCTCCCTCACAAATACCACACCCTATCAATCATTGTATCCTATTGTCTACCTCAGCACCAGATAAGTGCTCAATAAATAGGACTTGAAAGTAATTAGAGTCTCTATAAAGGAGAGCACATCTTTAATTATAGCTATTATCTTAAAACATAAATATACAAAAACTAAAACTGAAAGTTGCTTGTATTATTTTCTTCTGTGGAGCAAAACATATGACTCAGAAGTTGACTTTTTCCTTCCTTACTATAAATTCTAGAAAATGAAATATAATTAACTTTCAATAAGAGTTTTCCATTTGGTTAGAAGAAAACATTCACAAACAAAATTAAATTTCCCTTGAAAACTAATTGTTTCATAAAAGCATGCCCAAACATTATGGAGTGTTCCTATTTCCAAGAATAATGAGTCATTTTTTTTATTCTGTTAAAAGGTATTGAATAACTGTAGCGCTTTGAAATTTCAAGGACATCATTTGCATTCAGTTTACAGCCTTCATCTTTTTTACTCTATACCCATTATGGGTGGAGTATTTTTTTCTTAAATTCTCTTACTATGAGTCTTTTAATGTTTTGGATGATTTGTCTCTTTTTGTTTATCCTTACTAAGGGTCTGTATTACTGTCACAACTACTATCACCACCCTTATCACTCCCATCCATATTACTTTTTTCTATGATGGGCTGGTAATCAGCTATTACACACTAGCTCTCCCAATTGTTATACCACTGAAGGACTCCTACATGGTTTGGTAAAACCTGGCTTCCTTGTAGTTCCTCACACGGCCCCAAATACAGCAGTATTCATCCTCATAAGAGCCAATGCCAAGCCCTCAAGGCCTTACTTGAGCATTAAGACCTGAATCTGCTCTGATTGGTGACTATGATGTGCTGGTTGCAAAATATTTTAAATATTTCTTCAGCTTCAATGACTCAAGCACTCATATTCTTAGTGTGCTAAGCACTTTGACCAGATGTCATATTAAAAGAAAAAAAGAATACAATATCCCTGAATAATTGGTGCTATCTCCCTTATAAACAAGGGGAAAACTGAAGTTCAAAGGGTATGAAGTGACTTGCTCAAGATCACAGTGCCAGGAACTGGCTTGGCTAGAATTAATCTAGAACTGTCTGACTCTAACATCTATGGTGTTAACTAGGGTTTCATGTTTCATGAATTGGAAATTATGAGGTTACTTTTGATGAATGTATCCATCCTTTTAAAAATCTTCTAAAATAAGGTAAAAGGAAAGCCAAATTATAATATTTTTACCAGTCGGAAATCATTAGGTTAGGGAGGGACTTTCCAGGGAAGGCTGATATTTACAGAGTGGAATATTTCAAGTTTCTGGGGTGGCAGCAGGTGCTCTCATGATTATCCCACTGGGTCAACTGGCAAAATATTTGCTTCCCATTCTGAACTCTGTTTAGAGATTTTAAAACTTAAGGGAGAACTATTTCTGCTAGGGACACAACAATATTTACTCTGAATTGGAAGCTGAATAAGACTGCCACCAGGCCATTTTCTGATGCTTATGAAGTCTCTAGATAAATAGGCTCAGAAAAAGTGTTATGGTGTCATCTAGGTAATAGCTCTTGAATGTTGAGAATTAATTACAGAATGTTGTGCTGCTACATTGTGGAGTCAAGGGGGGACACAGATGGCACCTGTGGGATTCCCTAAGGTGCCCGTTATTACTACCAGGTTCACAAATAACAAGAAATATAAGACTGTGTCAACCCTACACAGACAGAACCACTAAAAGTTTAGATCTGTTAGGACTGAAGATTTGGGCCACCGCCCTGTGGACAGATCATTGACTAGCTGAAGTTCTGGATGAAGAGAAAAGGAACTTTTAGTTGGTACTGGAGAAGGGGAATCTAAATCCATCTCTGGCTACTAGTTACACAATTATAAACTATAATATATACAATTGTTTTCTTTCCTCCCATGTGTGCATGTGTGTGTTGGGAGAGACAGAGAATACTTTTTAATTTGTTTTTCTAACTTTACTCATTGAATATAATGGATACTTTTATGATTTTGTCAGGGAGAAGTAAATAAATATGTCTGGGCACAATGGTTTATGCCTGGAATCCTAGCATTTTGGGAGACCAAGGCGGGCAGAATGCTGGAGTTCTAGACCAGCCTGAATTCAAGATGACAAGACTCTGTTTCTAAAAAAAAAAAAAAAAAAAAAAAAAAAAAAGGTAGTGGTGCATGCCTGTAGTCCTTGCTATTTGGGAGATTGAGGTGAGAGGGTTGCTTGAGCCCAGGAGGTTGAAGCTGTAGTGAGCTGTGATTGCACCACTGCACTCCAGCCTGGGTGTCAGAGTGAGACCCTATCTCAAAAAAACGGAAACATAAAAATTTGTAAGTCATGGTGAAACTGTATAGGGCATGACTTTGCATGTCTTCTTTTGGTGACAAGGTGAGATGTTTTGCTTGCAATTTAGGATAGCTGCATTATGATAGACAAGAGCATTATTTTGAAGTATGAGAAACATATAAATGATGACAAACTGCCCAAGTTTTAGATTGTAAGTATTTTTAATCATTTATGCTCATCCATCATTTGAATACTCTTCTCATTTGGGGAATGTTTTCTATTTTTAAGTCTTCATAGAAACCAGGACCTGCTGCTTACTATAGAAACTGAGAAGCCAGCCTCTCTTGCAGTAAAGGAGCAGGCAAAGGATATAATCTTTAAAACACAGACACACTGATTTTAAAATGGGAGTTAGTAATACACAGAAGCTGAAACACTATAGGCTCAATTTTGGCAGTGGTAGTGGTGGCAGGAAAATCAATTTTCTGGATACAACAGTGCACACAGTGGTATCCTGAGTTCCGTACATCAGCATCAATGGGGTGAGCTAGAACATTTAGCACCCATTGACAGCATCAGTAGAGAGATCTCATAGTTCACGGCTGTGCTTGATGCCACCTGTTGTCCAAGTATGATATCAAGGACCCCTGGTGATTCTGTTAACATTTTAACAAATTAATATGCTTTAAATAAATTTCAGCTTTTAAAAGTCATTTTCCTCAATGATAAAATGTTGTTTGTTCCTATTCTGTTTGTATGGTCATTTTAGCACAGATGTGGCAAAATAATGTCATATTAAATACACAGATTTGGGTTTTCATAATGGACAGGGAGCTCCTGTTATTTTCTCACATTGAATTTTTAATTGGAACTCCAAATGCATCATTAATAAATGCTCAAGAGAAATATGTCAGCCTCCAGCTAAAGTTTAAAAGTCAATTTTGATAAAATGAAATCAGTTCAGACTGTTGCTTTTTAAATTTTTTTCCAAGTGAGCATGACTGATTAAGGCTATTTTACCCTTAATTTAAATTCTCTAGTTTGGTCTCAAACAATATTCTGGTAAAAACCATTTTTTACATGATATAGTTGAGGCCTCCAGTTATAATGAAGCTGATTTTCAGCGTGTGCAGTGGAAGTTTCCAATTAATAAAGTTAAAAAATCTGAGCATTCACCTCTTTCTCTTAACTATATCTCACAATGATTCTTAAAGGTTAACTCATCACTGCTTCAGATATCCATGTTTCAGATCTATTGTGCTTTCATTATTGTAGATTTTAGTATATCTACACTCATTATGGGTTCCAAAATACTATGCCTTCTTCAGCTCTTTCTCTAACATCTAGGGTGTTCTAATTGTTCATTAAACAGTCAGTTCTGAAACAATTGTGTTTTATGAGGCAGCCCATTATTCTCCTGCATGAGGCTGTGAAATATTTTATGCTATTTTTATTGACCTTGCTTCTTCTGTTGTATATTTTTAGCAATTTGCACCCACAATTATGACATGGTCATCAAATTCTAAATTATTGTTTTGATAACTGAGATCTCTTTAAAATAAAATATTTTCTTCTCATCACCTGGCATTTTTATTGTTCTAAAAAGAAATGTCTGGACATCGATTTCTGGTTCAGGATATGAGGAGCTTGGAAGTCATCACTCAGTTATAACCAGTAAAGGGATGAACAAACTGAAAAATCAACAAATCTTAGAACCATAAGGAGAGTCAGGACACAAGGCAAAGCACTGCTTCCAAAATTAGAGAGACAGACAGGTAGATGCAGAGAATCACAACTTACTAGAGCAGAAACCCATAAGCAGAAACCTTTGTAATAAGAATGAGTGCCAGGGTAGTAAAACCTAAAGTTTAGTTCACAAATTATTGAAGGCTCAGTATACACAAGTATGAGAGTCAAAAACTCAGGGGGACCCAGCTATCCAGGGAGCAATCCCCAAAATTTTTGTGAGTTTTTCCTCTGGGAGCTTGACAAGCTCTCACAGCAAATATTGGAGAAAAAAATATCTGATTCTTTCAGGAGGCAGAGAGAAAAAAGAGCCATTTTGAAAGACACTAGATCATTCTGTTCTTAACAAAGTCTGCCAAAGATACTAATTAATCAGAGCCTAAGATGCTGGAGTTTTATCAGAATGCAACCGACCTGGGGGAAAATAAATATCCTACTCTAACTAGTGCTAAGCTACCATATGAAGGAAGAGAAATACCTAGCACAAGCTCATCCAGCTTACCTAAAGGTTGGTGGAGAGAGGCTGAAAAGCACTTGTGAATTCACAGTCCAGAGACAACACATGTTGTTCACAAAGAGACTGAGACATAGTATAAGACAATAAAATGCTTCTCCTCCTCCTACAATGTACTAACACATTACTAAAGATTTATACAGAGCAAGTCTTTTTTATTCAGGACACCATATTCATGTATTAAAAAAATTCAAAGACAAAAACAATATAGTTTGTAGAAACAACAAGTATCAGAACTGGACTGGAATATTCAGGGATCCAGAGCAGAATTTTAAAACAACTATTAATATGCCAAGGGCTCTGATGGATAAACAGCATATAAGGATAAATGGGCAGTATGAGCAGAGAGATGGAAAATCTAAGAATCACAAAGAAATGCTAGAGTTCAAAAACACAAAATGAAGAACGCCTTTGAAGAGTTCATTTGTATATGGGACATGGCTGAGGAAAAAGTATCTTAACTTGAAGATATCTCAGTAGAAACTTCCAGAACTGAAAAGAAAATACAAAAAAAAAGACTAACTAAAAAACAAAAATGGAATATCCAAGAACTGTGTGAAAGAATAGAACAACCAATAACTGGGACAACTACAAAGTGTGTAACATTAATGTAATGAGAATACCAAAAGAAGGAGAAAAAAAGAAACAGAAGAAATATTTGAAGCAATAATTAATGTCAGATACCAACCTACAGATCCAGGAATCTCAGGAAACAGAAATGTAAAAACAAACACAGAAAACTAAACCCTAGAAGTAGGCATTATCAATAATCAACTTGCAGAAAATCAAAGAGAAAAAAAATTTTGAAGGAAGCCAGAGAGAAAAAAGATTTTACCTCTAGAGGAGCAAAGATAAAAACTATACCCAACTTCTCAGAAACCATCCAATCAAGAAGAAAGCTGACTGAAATACTTAAAGTGTTGAAAGAAAAAGTCCAAGAACCTATCATTTCATAGCCTGAAAAATTATTCTTCAAGAGTGAGAGTTAAAGACTTCTCAGACAAGACAAAAATTGAAAAAAGTTTTGCCAGTAAACCTGCCTTGCAAGAAATGTCAAAAGAAATGTTATAGAGAGAAGAAAAATGAAATAGGCCAGAAATTCAGATGCACTTAAAGAATGGAAGTGCATTATGGAAGGAATAAGTGAGGATAAAATTTAAAAAAAAATTATATTTCTTGTTTTTAATTGATCTAACAGATAACAGATTGTTGAAAAGAATAATAGCAATGATGTATTTCATTATGTCCATATATAATGTGTATGCTCACTCATGCTTATGTATAAGTTATATATGCATGTAAAATAAATTGTTTTATGTATGTAAAATAAATGACAGTAATAGTACAAGAGATAGGAAGGAGGAATTAGGATTATTTTGTTATGATAAGATACTTGCCTTACCTGTGAATTGGTACAGTGTTATTGGAAAGTGGACTTAGATTAGTTGAAATACTACAAACTTGAGGGTAACCACTAAAAAAAGTTAAAAAAAGAAGGTATAACTAATATGCTAAGAAAGAAGAGAAAATTCTCAATTAAAACCACAAAAGGCAGAAAAAAAGAAGATAATAGGAACAAAGATGAAGGGCAACAAATATAATATAGTAACAAATACTGAAGATATATATCCATCTATAGCAATAATCAGTATAAATGTCAATGGTCTAAATACACCAATTAAAAAGCAGAGATTGTAAGAATTGATCAAAAATAAGACCCAGTTATCTGTTGGCTATAAGAAACTCACTTAAAAATATAAAGATACATCTAAATTAAAAGGTTAAATGGGTGGAGAATGATATGCCATTCTAACACAAATCCAAACAAAGTAGAAGTAGCTGTATTAATTTTAGATAGAACTTCACAGCAAGATAAGTTATTAGGAACAAAAAGGGGCCCTACATAACAATAAAGGTTTTAATTCTCCAAAAAGACATAACAATTCTCATCATGTCTGTGCCTAAAAACAGAGCATCAGAATACACAAGGCAAAAATAAACAAATGAAAAAGCATGAGGAAAAACTGATAGAACTTCGAAGAGAAATGGATGAATTCATGATTATAGTTGGAGGATGTAATACTCCTATACTAAAAATGAACAAATCCATCATGTAGAAAATCAGCAAGGATATAGTTGAACTCAAAACTCTCAATCAACTGGATATAGTTGCCATTTACAAACTACTTCATTCAGTAACACTAGAATAAACATTCTTCTCACACTCAAATAAGTCATTCACCTAAATAGACCATGTTCTAAGCCATAAACATGTTCTTACAAATTAAAAAAAAATCATATAATGTCTGCTTTCAGAGCATGATGGAACCAAAATTATACTAGCAGAAAGATGGTTTGAAAATCCCAAAATATCTCCTGATTAAATGATTCACTTCTAAATAACACATGGGTCAAAGAAGAAATTTCAAGAGAATTAAAACAACATTTTTGAACTAAGTGAAAATGAAAACAAAAGAATGTGTTGAATGCAGCAAAAGCAGTGTTTAGAGAGAAATTCATAATACTGAATGTTCATATTAGAAAAGAGAAAATATGTCAAATGAATAATATAAGCTCTTACCTTAAAAATTCTAGAAAAACTAAGTTAAATACAAAATAAGTAGAATAAAATAAATAATAAAAAATAGAGCAAATATCAATAAAAATTATAACAGGAAATCAATATAAATATTAATGAAACTAAAACCTGGATTTTAGTAAAGATCAAAAAAAATTGACAAGCCAGGCAAGCTAAGAAAAAGAGAGGTTCTTAATGGCTCATAGCAGATAATGAAAAAAGAAAATATCATTGCAGATACCCTGGGCACTAAAAGGATAATAAAAATTTCATACCCACAAATTTGATAACCCAGATAAAGCAGATCAATTCCTTTAATGACATAATCTGTCAAAACTCACTTAAGAACAAGTAGACAACCTGAATAGGCTGTATCTAGCAAAAGTTAAATCGATAGATAATAACCTTTCAAAATAGTAACCTTCTATAAGTTCACTGGTGAATTCTCCCAGACATTTGGGAAATAAGTTATACTAATTCTATAAAATCTCTTTCAGAAGATAAAAGCAGAGTGGATACTTCCTAACTTATTCTATAAGGCCTCCATTACTCTAGTATCAAAATAAGATAAGGACATAATAAGAAAACCACAAACATTTCTCATGAATATAATGCAAAACCCTAAATGAAATATTAGCATATTGACTCATAATGTATAAAAAGAACATACACCACAACAAAGTGGGATTTAGCTCAAGTATGCAAGTCTGGCTCAACATTCAAAAATCAATTAATGTAATTTATCACATCAACAGGCTAAAGAAAAACACAGAATCATAGCAACAGATGCAGAAAAACATTTGACAAAATCCAGTGAGTGAACTATAAACAGAGTGGAACTTTTTTTAACATGATAAAGAATATTTACAAAAAATCTACAGTTAACAGCATACTTAATAGTGAAAAAGAAGATGCTTCCCCATTAAGATCAGGAGCAAGGCAAGTATAGCCCCTCTCGCCACACTTTTTCAACACCATATTGGAAGTCCTAACTAATGCGGTAAGACATGGAAAGGAAATAAAAGGTATCATATTGGAAAGAAAGTCACAAAACTCTTTGTGTTTGCAGATGTCTTATTGGCTATATTAAAAATCTAAAATGTTAACAAAAAACTCCAAAATCTAAGAAATAATTACAGTAAGTTTGCACCACAAAAAATTAATATACAAAAGTCAATTGCTTTTGTATATAGCAGCAATGAATAATGCATTTGAAATTAAAATCACAATGCTCAGATATAAATATACCATGTACATATAAGATCTATATAAGGAATACTACAGAACTCTGATTTAAAAAATCAAAAATTAAATAAATAAATTGATTCTATGTTCATGGATTAAAAGAGTCAATATTATTAAGATGTCAGTTCTTCCCATCTTGATTTATATATTTAATTTAATCCCAATCAAAGTTTTAACAAGTTATTTGTGGTTAGCAACATACTTATCTAATGTTTATCTAGAAAGGCAAAATACCGAGAATAACACAATATTATATGAGAAGAACAAAGTTGGAGGACTCACAGTACTCAACTTCAAGATTTATGATAACACTACAGTAAACAAGGAAGTATGACACTGGTGAAGTAATGGAGAGACAGATAAATGGAACAGAATAGAAAGTCTAGAAATAAACCACCACCTATTTAGTTAACCGATCTTTGGGAAAGGAAACAAAGTTTACACCCTTCACAAAAATTTACTCAAAATGGACTGTAAACCTAAATGTAAAAAACAAAACTTTAAAACTCCTAAAAGTTAACTTAGGAAAAAATAAAAATGACCTTGGGTTTGGTAACAACTTTTTACATCAGAAACACAATCCATGAAAAAAAAAAAAAAAAGATGGATGAACTGGCCTTCATTAAAATAAAAAACTGCTCTGCAAAAGACATTGTCAAGAGAATAAAAAGATGACAAAGACTTGGAGAAAATATTTGCAAGACATATGGGATAAATTCAAAATATACAAAGAATTCTTAAAACTCAACAAGAAAACCAACAATCTGATTTTAAAATTGGCCAAAGATCTTAACACACACTAAATCAAAGCAGATATACAGATGGCCAATAAATATACATAAAGATGTTCCACATTATATGTCATCAGAGAGACGGTCATTAAAACAGCAGTGAGATACCACTATAAATCTATTAAAATGGCCAAAACCTAGAACACTGACACCACCAAGTCGTGATGAGAATGTGGAGCAACAGTAATTCTCACTCATTGCAGGTAGTGATGCAAAATAGTACAGCAACTCTGGAAGACAGTTTGGTAGTTTCTTACAAAATTACACATACTCTTATCATAAGACCTAAGAAGTGTATTCTTTGGCATTTATGCAAAGCAGTTGGAAACTTATATCCACACAAAAACTTGCACAAAAATGTGTATGGCAGCTTTATTTATAACTGCCAAACCTTGGAAGCAACAAAGATGTCCTTCAGTAGTTGAATGGATAAATAAACTGATATATCCAGACAACTGAATATTATTCGGTGCTAAAAACAAATATACTATAAAATCATGAAAAGACATGGAAAAAACTTGGATACACACTAGTAAGTGAAAGAAACCAATCTGAAAAGGCTATGTACTGTATGATTCCAACTATGTTACATTCTGGAAAAGACATAAAAGACAGTAAAATGATCACTGGTTGCTAGGGGCTGAAGAAGAGGCAGGGATGAGTAGATTGAGCAAAGTACATTCTACAAGTGTAGAGCAGTGAAACTATTCTGTATGACACCATAATGGTGGATACATGTCATCATACATTTTTTCAAACTCATAGAATGTACAACAGAGACACCCTCATGTAAACTATAAACTTTGAGTGATAATGATGTGTCGATTTAGGTTAATAATTGAAGAGGACATTTCAAGCAATATTCTAACAAAATCATTTTCAATGGCTTTCCCTGGAATTAAGTGGCTGTCTTGCATTGTGCTCTGAAAAAATGGTGACCTGGAAAATGATACTTTTTTTTTTTTTAATTGAAACGGGAAGGTGGTCAGTTCTGGGGAACCCAATTTCAAAGTCTTCTTATTCCTTTTTAAACACGTTTGCTGCAGTTAAAATTTCATTACAAAATCATAAATATTTATTTAAAAGAACTAAAAGTTAGGAAAGTATAAATAATCAAATATAAGAAAATTAAAATCATCCATAACCCTCTGAGTGAAAGCAAGAAGGCAAGAGGTAATACTTTGGTGTTGGCCCATGGAGTACGTCTCTTAATCCTCCATCTATTCATAGATGTATTCAGTAATTCAAAAAAAGTGTTTTGAATGCATAGTAATGCCAGGTACAGGTCCTGGGAATACAGTAGCGAACAAAACAGATTAAAACAAAACCAAACCTCTGATCTTATATGGATCTAATTGGGACATCCACACACAAATATACCCACACACATATGTACACAGAACATCTTAATACATATTCTGTTAATAATATGTATGTTCAGCATTTTTCATGTCATAAAATACGTAAAATACTGTATTTTTAAAAATTTAAAATCATACCTAAGAATCTACTGTTAAATCTAAGGACTTGAAGATTTATCTCTATATTTTCTTCTAAGAATTGTATAGATTCAGCTCATATATTTAGGTATTTCATGTATTTTGAAATATATGGGGTCCATAGATTTGGTAGGGGCCCATCTTTGTTCTTGTTCATCTCAAAAATATTATAATCCCCTTTATATTTGAAGAAGAACATTGCTTCTTTCTAATAATATTTTTTGTGGTACTTGTACATAATAACACACATTATTGCTTCATTTATTTTAATGATCAAAAATATTCTATTGTGAATATATACCACATTTTGTGCATCCATTCAATAGTTGATGAACATTTGGGTTATTTCCACCTTTTTTGCTACGGTGAGTCATGCTGCTATAAATATTTATTAACAAGTAGCTGAGTACCTGTTTTCAATTCTTTGGGGTATATACCTAGGAATAAAACTTCTGGATTATACGATAATTATATATTTTGAGCAACTATCAAACTGCTCTTTTAGCAACTGCACCATTTTACATTGCCATTAGCAATGTACAAATGTTCTAATTTATCTATATTCCCACTAACACTTATTTCCCTTTTTGTTGTTTTGTTTGGTTTTGTTGTAGTCATCAAAGTGGGTGTGAAGTGGTAACTCATAGTGTTTTTTTTTCTTTCACCTGATGACTAATAATGTTTAGAATATTTTCATATGGTTAATGGCATTTGTGTATCTTCTCTTTCTGAACTTTTACTTTAGGTTCATGGGTTTGCACAAAAGTTAATTATGTAGGTAAACTCAGTATTAGGCCTAGTACTCAGTAGTTATTTTTTCTGCTCCTCTCCCGCTTCCCACCCTTCACCTTCAAGTAGATATCAGTATCTGTTGTTCCCTTCTTTGTGTTCATGAGTTCTCATCATTTAGTTCCCACTTATAAGTGAGAATATGTGGTATTTAGTTTTCTGTTCCTGTGTTAGTTTTCTAAGGATAATAGCTTCCAGCTCCATTCATCTTCCAGCTCCATTCATGTTCCTGCAAAAATCATGATCTCATTCTTTTTATGGCTGCATAGTATTCTGTGGTGTATATGTATCATATTTTCTTTATGCAATCTATCATTAATGGGCATTTAAGTTGATTTCATGTCTTTGCTATTGTGAATAGTGCCTCAATAAACATTTGTGTGCATATGTCTTTATGGTAGAACGTTTTCTATCCTTCTGGGTATAGACACAGTAATGGAATTGCTGGGAGGAATACATACATGCCGTCAATAAGCAAATGAAAAAGAAAAAAACATTGTGGAAAGCAGTGTGGTGATTCCTCAAAAAGTATAGCTTTTCTGTGGAGAAACGTCTATGTCTTTTTCACATTTAAAAATTGGATTGTCTGTTTTGTTATTGAATTGTAAGAATTTTGCATATATTCTGGGTACTAGACCCTTATCCAATATATCATTTGCAAATATTTTCTCCCATTCTGTATGTTGTTTTTTTCCCATGTTCTTTGTAATGTCCTTTGCTGCAAAAAAATTTTAATTTTGATGTAATGTCCTTTGCTGCAAAAAAATTTTAATTTTGATGAAGTCCAAATCATCTATTTTTTCTTTTGTTGTTTATGCTTCTGGTATCATACCTAACAATCTATTACTAAATCCAAGAACATGAAGATTTATTCCAATGTTTTCTTTTAGGGATTGTATACTTTTAGCTTATATACTTAGGTATTTCATATATTTTGAAATATATGGGGTCTGTATATTTGGTGGGGGTCAAACTTTGTTCTTGTTCTTCTAAAAAAATCTTACTATTCCCTTCATAGTGAAGGAGAGTATTGTTAGTATAGAAATCTTTCATGGCAGTGTTTTTCTTTTAGCAATTTAAAAATGTTAACTCACTCTATTCTAGCCTCCATGGTTCATAATGAGAACTCAGCTGTTAATCTTATTAAATATGCCTTATGCATGAGTCACCTCTCTCTTGCTTTTCCAAGATAATCTCTTTGCCTTTGTCTTTTAAAAGCAAATTGATCATAATGTGTCTCAATGTGGATCTTCTTGAGTTTATCCTTATTTGATTTTATTGTGCTTCTGAGATGTGTAGAGTTATAAATTTTTATCAGATTTCAGGAGATTTCAGCCATTATTTCTTCAAGTATTTTTTTTTTTTTTTTTTGAGGCAGTCTTGCTCTGTCGCCCATGCTGGAGTGCAGTGGCGCGATCTGGGCTCACTGCAACCTCCACCTCCCGGGTTCAAGCTGTTCTCTGCCTCAGCCTCCCAAGTAGCTGGAATTACAAGCACCCACCACCATGCCCGGTTAATTTTTGTATTTTTAGTAGAGACAGGATTTCACAGTGTTCACCAGGGTGATCTCGATCTCCTGACCTCGTGATCCACCCCCCTTAGCCTCCCAAAGTGCTGGGATTACAGGCATGAGCCACCACGCCCAGCCTTCTTCAGGTACTCTTTCTGCCCCTTTCTCTCTTTCCTCTCATTTGAGATTCCCATTACATATACATTGTACAATGATGCTGTCCTTCAGATCTCTTAGGCACTGCTCATTTTCTTCATTCTTTTTTATTCTGCTCTTCAGACTGAATAATTTCAATTAATCTCCCTTCAAGCTCACTGATTCTTTTCTTCTACCTGCTATGAAAACCCTCTACTGAGTTTTTCATTTCATTTATTATACTTTTCAGCTTAGAATTTCTGTCTGATTACTTTTTAATAACTTTCATCTCTTTACTGATATCTTGTATTTGCTTACTCGTTGTTCCACTGTTTCCCACTAGATCTTTGTCTATAGTTTTCTTTAGTTCTTTAAGTATATTTAATATAATTAACTTAAAGTCTTTGCCTAGTAAATTCAAAGCCTGTACTTTCTCAAGGATAGTTTCTGTAATGTTTTTCTGTGAATGGGTTATACTTTCTTATTTTTTGCATGTTTCATAATTTTTTGTTAAAAACTGTAAATTTGAATTATATAATTTGATAACTCTGGAAAAAATATTTTGTTCCATCTTCAGGCTCTGTTTTGTTATTTGCTGTGGGCTATAGCTATTTGTTTACTAAGTAATGTTTCTACGCCATTTTTGTAAAGTCCATGCTTAGACTGAGAATGTCCTAGATAGGGACTCCACTGTAAGCCCAAATGCTGTAGTAAGATAACAAGAAAAAGAGTCAGAGTCAACTTATGATAGACATAAAATTTAAGTTAGAAACACACTTTTTTTGTTGTTGTGAGATATTGAGATTTTAGTGTTGTTTGTTATAGCATTAAAATAGCCTCAACTGGCAGATAGTTTGTCCACTCAGGGAATGGCTTACCCCATGCTCAGATAGTAAAAATAGATTTGTGTATTAACACTTATTTGATAATTACTTAATTTATTTGGTTTTGTCTCCTTCTCACTTGATACCTCATTACTCTTGACCAGAGTAATTTCAATTATCTCACTTTCATTCTTAATATATGCATAGCTAAATATAATTTGCCTTACCAATTAATGATTCATGATCTACAGCTCTAAACTGGGTATAGTTTCTAAAGATTGGTTCCCTGTCTGGATTGCATGATCTACACATAGGAAAAGTTGGACAAAGATATCTTGATTTCCCTAAGAAACCATAGGAACTATCTCTGATGATTCCATTCATATCAGGGATTTTAGTTCAGCCTAGATGCCCAGGATAAAAGTCTGGGAAAAAACTTTCATTTTAGACTTCTTAAATTGGAGACAGTAAAGAAAAATCTTTGAGTTACAATTGCAGAGGTGAATATACCATGGGACAGAATCATGAGAATAAATACCTTGAATGGGTTATTAAAATTTGGAGGCAGATGGACAGAATATCAATTTCAAAATATAATCATTATCTGTGGGCATTTATTTAAAATGCTATCCAGAGGTAAAAATTTATATGACATTATCTTAAGAGGCAGGTATTATACATATAAACAGTGAGGCTGGACATCTCTACTCTATCCTCTCTTATATAGGCATTCTTATAGAGTGAAATAAACCATTCCCACAAAAAAAAGCCTATAATAGTCGATTGAATGTTTGAAGATCTGAGTACAGGATGAATTCCACAAACGGAAAGTCAGAAAGTCAATACAAATGATTTCAAAGTGTTTTCTTAATATTAAATTATCCTCCACAAGCTACCAGAAGATGCCTGGCAATATTCTATTGGAAATTAAAAACTTGAAAACTTTGATGAGATTTTACGGAAAGAACAGTATATTGGAAATTAGATAATCTAAGCTCCAAACCTGGGTCTGTCACACTTAACCTTTGTGTATTTTAGTTTTATTCTTTATAAAATGAAGTTACTTGACTGAATACTTTTGCATGCGGATCTATCTAGCAAATTTGTCTCCTCCCTGAAAATTCCAATGTTTGGTTTAATTCCTAAATTAGTGTTACTTTCGAAAGGGAAAAGTCTCAAAGGATCACCTAATCTAATATCCTAATTTGAGAGATGAGATCAGGCCTTGGTCTAAGAGATTGCAAATGTGGTAACAGAGAAATTTCCTTAGCTCAACTCTGGAGTAGTGAACGCTTACCACCACTACTGATATATCTCTTTTCTTATTAGTTAATTTCTAATAAAGCTGGAACACTGATATTTTCTCCTTTTATATTCTCATTACTGTCTGCAAGACCAGGCTTCTTTCATGAAATATAATGCCTTCTTGGAAAAAGAATTGTGTAAGAAAGACTTGTGAAACAGCAAAAGACACTGGCAACATCAACTCAGCTGGCAACTGAAGGAAGAAGGGGGCTGGGAAACCTGTCAGAGTTCACAGCTCTAGTGAATGATACTGAGCATATGCAAGCCTTGCACCACTTCTTATCACTGAGATGAGAGCTGGTGGATTCAAGTAAACTCAAGCTGTCTCTTTCAGGTAGAGGGGGAGGATATTTATATAACAAACAGAAGTGCTGGGTGCATTTCTCAAGGTTTGGAGTATGGTGTAGGGATCACTCCAAATATATCATTTTTGACTAAACTGGAAAACTGGAGTGAAAATTATAAGGCCAAGTTTGTCCATGCTCTTAGTTCTTGAGAGATTTTAGTTGTTGTCCATATCAATACAGTAATGTAGGAGGGTAAAAATTATAAGAGAGAGAAAGTGAGAGAGATAAAGGACAATTAAATACATTTTTTTAGAGCTTGATTGGATGGTTTAAAATCTATATGACCTGCTTTGAAAGAAAGTTCTATCAATGATAACAAATTATGTCTTAGCCAAGTATTTCTGTTAATAATGAATTGTCAGACAAATATCTCAGAATTCTTCTGGAAACATGCAGCACAGAGCCAAATCTCTCCTTCTCACCAGAGATTTTTATTGGAAATCTTAAGACTCATATATCTTAGAGGCCATCTGATGTGGTATTTTTCTGAAAATACATAATAGTTTTAGCTATGACTAACAAAGTAAATATTTCTAACAGTATCTCATAAGGACAGGTTTATACATGAATTCTTTCTAACTGCATAGATTTCTTGTGATACAAATAATTTCATATTTTTATAAATAGGTAAGTAATTTCTCAGGAGAAAATTAATTCAGTAAACATTTTCAGAGCACCATCTTTGCACCAAGTCTTGTGCCAGGTTTATCTTTTCATACGTTATGACCAGGACTAGAATAGACAAAAACAGCTAATAAAAACTATAGGTAGAAATATTGAACACTTACTGTAGGCCAGGCCTCTTTCTGTTTATTTATACATTTTGTAGGTATTACCTCATTTGCTATCCTCAACATCCTAATAAAATAAGCATTATTATGATCCCCCATTTTACTCATAAGGAGACATAGGTATAGATAATTAAAGTATCTTTCTTAGGATCACTCAATAAGTAAATGCCAGAGAGACTCAAACCAGGACTCAAGTCAACACCTACATTGTAAAATAATTAGAGTATGTGGTATGACTCATTTAGACAATTACATCATTTGTTTCTCAGCATACTGGAATATATTTAGCCATTCTACCCACTGGCAGTGAGGGGGTGACTGAAACTCAGAGGCCTGGGCATGCACAATTGTGTCCAAGAGTACAGCGCTATTGCTGGCACACCAGTCCTTGGATTCTATCCATCTGAAGCTGGCCAAGCTCACTCAATTGTTTCTTTGTCCTTCTCCACCTGGTCTCTTTCTCGTCTTGGATCACTCGACTAGCCAGACAAACAAACTTCTCACAACTTTATCCTTTCTACATGTCTCTTTTGAGGGGGCAGAAATAAGGCTTGGAAGTAAGGGTAAACTCTGGGGAGTTTAATCCTGGAAGTAGGTGCAGATACATTACTGAGATTTAAAAAATTGTTAAAAACGACAATAGTATTAGATGTAAAGTGTAATATCCATTTATTCTTTATTAAAGGCCAAATGAATTATTTCTGAGAACCAATTCTAAAGCTTAGGACCCAATATGTAAGGAATCTTATTTTAATTGTTTAAAATATTTCAACAGAAACATTTAAAACTACATAAAACTTATTAAAATGTAAATAAAGAGTACAAATGACACATCTTTTAATATATGCCATGCAACATAATTTAAAACCCCAGGGAGAATTGTAATGAGGTACTTCACAGTATGAGTTCTGGAGTTGTCTGATTTTTAAATTCTAGTTTTATCTTTTGTTATCTGTATAACTATGAACAAGGTGCATCTATTGACACTGGAGTTCATTTTATTCGTAAATGAAAATGGAGCCAGGTTAGTGTATTTCTCAGATCAGTACTGTGAAGGGTTTCAACTATTGCAGGTAAATTGTTCTACACAGTGCCTTGAAGAGAATAATAGATAAAGAGGAAAACTAAGAGAATCTACCAAAAATGATGGATGAAATCACTATCATAAATGATCATGGATATGTTGTAGGCAAGGGGGGTGAAGCCCTGCAAGTTATTGATATTTTTAGCACCCACTTGCCAGTTGTTTGTGAGCATTTTATACCCTAATTAGACCTTAATGCTGTGCCTCTCCTGAGAAAATTTCCACACCTTGAGCCAAAAAGCCAGCCGACTTTCAACTCTTTACGTTTTTTACAGAGTATGTTATCAAAACCCTAGTGCAAGTGAAAAGCTTTAAACATTAGTGTTGTCATGGGTCTACCTGAAAGGAACAGTTGACTTTCAAATAATATTTCTATAGCACTTTACAACGTCAAGATGCTCTTATTATTTGATACAATAACTCACTTGCTCTTCATAGTTCCAGAAGTCCTGAAAGTGTCCATTTTTATCCACATTTTAGAGATGACATGTCAGAGAAGCTCAGCCCAACTCAAATACCTATCATTCCATTCCAACGTCTTTGATTCTTAAACTTCACCTACTCTATATGAGAAATATGTTTTAAATTTGTATCGTTTCAAATAAGTGATTTAGCTAATATGATAAAAAAGAATACACAGAACGATCTGAAAGCCCAGATTCTGTGTCCATCCCAAAACTATTTTGAGCCTTCATCTGCATTCAAAATAATCCTATTGGATTTGCCTAATGTGTACACTCGACTTGCTTATTTCATTGCTGTTTCCCCCTTCATAAGTAGCCTGTTGAGGGCAATTTGGGTATAGTAGTGGTTTCGTCCTGCCAACAGAGTGGAGAAATACTGAGAGATCATGCACAATCAATCATGCAAATATAACATATGTCCATATGCCCGGGGACCAGGAGAAATCACACCACACCTTGAGCATGCCACACACTCTCACTAAATATTTATTCTTGATTGATGAATTGCTTAAAATATGACCAGGTCACTGGGAAATCAGGCAATGAGCCAGTAAGAATTTTAATGAGCTTGGCATCCTGCCCACTCTTATCATAATTTGTGCCCTTCTTTCCCCACTAATATTTAAGGGTGTGAAGCACAAGCTGTCATCAATTCTCCATTTGACTTTCTTTTTCTTTTTTGCATATACTTAATTTGTAAATAAATTCAGTTATATTGGCTGTCACAGGTAGCTTTTAAACTATAGTGTGCATAAAGGTCACCTTGGGGAGCTTATTAAAAATGCAAATTTCCTGCTTGATCGCGCCTCAGAGATCTGGTGTGAGACAAAGCAATGTGCACTTATACTTCACGTGTATTGCAAGGGCCACGTTACATGAAGAGATGTCATAGAGGAACCTTTAGATTTAGTTTTGGGTAGAAACAGAGGGTACTAACAACACATTGTTTGTAATGTTTGTTCTAATAAAATGTATAATCCTTTTTAATAACAACTTTAATACAAATCTTACCATTAATCAAAATAGATCTTTGATGACAAAGAACATTATTGGATGATTTGATTCAATTATGGCACTACCACTCTAATGATTTGACCTACAAAATAGTTGCCAAGTTTATGTTAATGATAATAATCAGCCTTGGTCATTATTAACATGAAGTGAATATTGAGCTCTTTAACAGAAGGAAATATGTAATATAATAATACTGCATACATATTAACTTATCATACTATTTTTATAAATGTTATGCACATCTTTTCCATGAATCACAAATAAAAGAAAGAAAAAAGGGCAGAGTATGGGAGAAGTAAAAACAAATTCTGTAATTTATTATGATAAGTATTACAGAAGTTGATTTTAAATAAAATTTAATGAGAATTCAGTTATCTAGTGATAATACTGAGATTCATTGTTTGACTCTCAAAGTAGAATATAGCACCCATTAGTGAGTCTCAATATTATCATCTAATGAAATTTGAATTTGAATTTGGCTATCAAATTTGAATGTAATACTGCTATACCTTTGATGATGTTAGTGATGGTTGATTGAATTGTATTCTCTGTAATTTTTCTTGATATTTTAAATTATGGGTTAATACACATTTGTATTCTTCTATAGTACAGATATTAATAGATATATTTCCTATCCTACCAAAGTTGATTGCATCCACATTTTTTTTTATTTCAGAAATATATTAAGGTCCCATCCATAAAAAGTTCTTTGTTGTATATGTGGTCATCTACAGCATGTTGTATTTAATTCTTGTCCAGGAACTATTCATCACCCTTACAGGGTAACTACATATGCAGAGTATCTTACACAAAAAAAGCTGGGTTATCTTTTATTCCTCTTTTATCTCACATCCAACTGTTAATGGCAAATTCTTTGACCCTTTCTTCAAAATGTATTCAGAGTGAGATCTGTTTTCACCATCTTTACCACTAGTTTTCTGATCCAAATTCCCACCACCTCTCATCTAGGTTATTGCAATAGTCTCTTCTGTCTTTGACCCTCTACAGTGTACTCTCATAAAAGCAGCAGAGAAATTCTTTAAAAATTTAAAATCCTGTGATTCCACTGTTCAAAATTCTGTGACATCTCACCAATTCATTCATATTAAATGTCTAAATAATGTCAATTGCCTACGAAATGGTCTCTCAAACTTGCAAATCGAAATCTCTATCTAATACACGCCAGTATTCCAATAGCCTAATCTTAACCTTGTAAGTGTTGGTTTTCACTGACTTTCACTGTTTATAGTTACTTTAGGCAAGTCTTCAAACCCATCTAAATCTCATTTTACTTATCTATAAATGGGAGTAATGTCTGCTCTTCTACTTTCATGGTATCCTTGTAAGGATCAATATCAGAACAATATGCAGAAGTGCTACACTAAACTATTATCATGATAAAGTAACACAGGTTTTGTACTTTGGTATTCAAATAATAGAAAAATGAGTATGGTATCTAAACAATTCTTCTTTCGGAGTGAAGAAAGAATATGAATTCAATGTTACTCTTTATTGAACTATTGAAATCTCTTAAAACTTCAATATATACATGAATTTGAGTGAATTTCCAAGAGAAGTTTACAGTAGAGGATGGAGTAGAACTATAGCAACACATATAGAAACTGTTGTGTGCAACCTGAGTGCCAATTTGTTAATATAATATGAAAAAATATTGAAATATACAAATAAGCGTATTATTTTCCATAGACAAAGTGAAAGAAAATGTAATGAGAAGATAAAGGTGATATAATCTGAAGGGAGCTTTCTTTCTCTATTTAGAAATAAAATATGTAGTAAGTCAATGTACAAATTCTAATATACTCTGTAAGTTATTTCGCAGATATCTGAATTTAGGGCACCAATAAACTATAATTCTGTCTGTGCTGCTGTTTTGATTCAATAAGAACTATTCCATGGTGTCACATAATGATTGCAAATATTATAGAGCAATACAATAAGAGATTTTTAAAAAATATGATTGTTTGACATAGTTGGCAAATTTTTATTTGCCTAGTAAGGTTATTTGAAAAAAATACTAGCATGCAATTTTATAAAATAAATTAGGCACTAATATAAAATATGTTAATGACTACTTTCGGCTTTACAAAAATTACTACATTTACCAGTTTAACATACCTTTCCATTTCATAACTTTATGCATCTCCATTTGGGAATCATCAGTTTGTATTGAACCATTATGATTGACATTCAATAATTCCTCCCCAGTGCCCCAATCCCATTGTAAGGAAACGGGATTCTTTTGTGTCTCTTCTCCTTCAGTAACTTAAAGAATCTTCCTTTTCCAATCAGCTAAAAGCAAATAATCAGGCTTTTAGAAAGTGAGCATTTGTAAAAGGTATTTTCTGTTTAGAAAAGAAGTTGAGGATAGGTCCTGCAACACAGCTGAGCTCATCCTTGCTGAACATGATGAGCTCACATTGTCCCCTCTTCATGTCCTTATAGAGAACAGACTGACTCAAAAGTGCTGAAACTAGTCATTATAACCCAACCAAAGAAGGCCTGAAGGACAACAGACATTGCTGGCCTTGAAAGGGTCCTGGATGACTAAGGAGAGTCTTCTGATGTAACACAGGGGAGAGGCTGCCTTCATACATGTGGCATCCTTATTCTCAATCCACAGAAGCCTTTATTTCTTCATTCCAATTTGAGAGATTAGCTTTTTCAGCCTTGCCATAGACTGAATGTTAATATCACCCCCAAACTCCTCTATTGAAACCTAATCCCCAGTTGTGATGGTATTTGGAGGTGGGGCCTTTGGAGGGTAATTAGGTCATGAGAGTGTGGCTCCCATGAATGGGACTGGTGCCCGTATAAAAGAGGCCTGAGAGAGATCCTTCACCATTTCTGCCACGTGAGGTTACAGCAAAAAGACAGCTTGCTAGGAAGCAGACATCTAATTTGCCAGCACCTTGATCTTGGACTTCCCAGCCACCATAACTGTAAAAAATAAACTACTATTGTTTTTAGGCCACCTACATTTTGTTATAGCAGCCTGAACATACTAAGATAAGCTTCCACTTGCTACATCAACATGAATTATTAAGGGGAAATAGTCAAGTGAAAGTGACTGATTGGAAATAAGTACATATGAAGAACATAGGGATAAGAGTCTTAAGATGTAGTCGGATGGTGAAAAACCAGCCACATAACATAAGAAATATTAGGCTTTGTCCTGGAAGTAACAGGCAGAAACTGAAAGTTTCAAGCCATATTTCATATTTACATAAACAATACCCTGGTGGGCGTAGAGGATAAACCAGTCTGTGAGAGGATGATAGAGGAAATAGGGAACCCAGTGAGAAAACTGCAGCACCAATTCATGTTGGAGACAATATGGCTCCGAAATAGGGCAAGAGAGTGAGTATTTGAGAAGAGGGGAAAGAAATGAGTAGTATTTCACTAGATTTCATGATGTGAGAGGTTGGAAAGAAAGAAATTGTTGTTGTATTAAATAATGGAGTTTAGAAACTTTCTTGCTCTAGGGCTAAAACACCAAAACCTAATTAGTGTTCTCCCTTTGGCATTTTGGAACTAATTTAGAAAATGTTTTCCTATATCTAACAGTTCCTCTTCATTCTCTCACACATACTCCCCTGATTACAGTGGTGTCAAGGTGGGGAAACTCTTTTGCAGAATTACTATCTACTCTCTAGGGATAGTAAGCCTGGTCAACCAGCTATCTGGATTAGTACCATCCCTACTTCCAGCTCGATCTCAGTGTTGTACACTTGCCATTGACTTTCCTTATCTTGCATAAACTGATGATCTTGTTTAATTACCTGTGCTGCATCAGACCTAAAAAAAACTCCTAGTTTTGTTCCCTGACCAAACTGAGCTGCAATTTCTCGTGGCCCAATAACGAGATGCAGATGAACCGGGGAGGAAGAGAGTTTTTGTTTCTGTAACCAGTTACAGGGAGAAGGCCTGGAAATTATCGCCAGGCCAACTCAAAATAACAACATTTTCCAGAGCTTATATATCTTCTAAGTTATATGTCTACGTGTAAGTGTGCACTTATCTAAAGACATAAGTGATTAACTTATTTTATTTTATTTTATTTTTATTTTAATCTGTAGTGAAGGTCTGAGTCTTGAAGACCTTCCTCTGGAGCCCCAGTAAATTTACGTAATCTAAATGGGTCCAGGTGTTGGGGTGATTACCCTTATCTGGTCTCCTGCTGAATCACGGAGGTCTGGGGAGTTCCTTCAGACTCCCAATAAACTTGTTTGTGGAGGCCTGGGGAGTTTCTTCAGAGCCTCAATAAGACTTGTTTCATCATGCTTTAAGGTTCAGGAAATGTCTAGGCAAAACTTTTGGTGGATTTTTGTTACATTCCAGCCTTTGTGTAAGGGCACTGGCTTTTAATATTTAACTTAACCACTCAGTCAGTATGGAAACAGTTGTTATGGAGGCCTGCCTTAGTGAGACCTGGCCTGCCACAGTTTCAACACTCTGAAATGTATCCTAATCCTAGTTCTTCAGGTCAGAATATCTCTAGGGTATTTACAATGTCTAGAATTGCCTTAGATTTTTCCATAACACTTTTCTTACTTAACTTTTGATTATGGCTATTTGTTCCCACCTTTGCCCTGGGCAGTTGCTTTAATTCTTCCTAGGTTTAGTTATGCTTTTGAGGTATGCCAGATGACTTGGGAACGCTGGTGGATACTAGTGTCCTGTTGTACAATAATAATGTCAAGTTAGGATGTAGAAAAGACTTGTAGGAGGGGTTCTCAATGCTGATTATGTATCAGAAATTCTTGTAAAATTAAAAAAGCTAAGCAAAAAAAAATAGGAATAAAGGATCAGAAACAATAAATGCATGAATGAATGAATTCCTGGGTGGATATTCTGTTCCAGTTATTCTAGACAGGACCTAAATATCCTTAGTTTTTTCAAAAGATCACTAAATGTTTTTGATGAGCTTCCAAGATTGAGAATTTTTTAAAACAGGTGATATAGCTTAACTTCTTATAAAAAGGGAACATGGGACGCAACTACAGAAAGAGACAAAAGTAAAGCACAGAACTCCTCTTTCAGACTAATGTGTTTTATATCACTAAATCCCTTGTCTTATTTACTGGATTCAAATAATTTAGTAATAATTGATAAGTATCTTCTTGTAAAACCTAACCCATAAGTTCTTTCAGTATGGTGGTTCAGCATTGAAACCATATGCTACCACCTATTGCTCAGCCAGACCTTATCACTATAATATTTAATAAATCCTTATTAACATCAAATCTGGTTATAGTCAGAATAGTGGCAACTATTTATGTAATCAACCAAATGTGCACAGCTAAAGCTTTCTGGAGCAGCCCAATAAATATCATAACATGGACTCAAGTGTGCAACTGCCATTCTTGCTGATAATTCCTTTTGTTTTTCAGTGTTTAGAAGTTTGGACTGCTAACGAATGTCTGTTAAGCATTATTCCAACCTGTTTGAAAAGATGTCACAGCATTCATGATTATGGAACTGTGTTCACACCAGATGACAAGAATCTGTTAGCAACCTGTTATGTAGTTTTGAGCCTCTTAGGGTATAATGGGTATAAATAATATAAGGGGTATAAATAATAAAAGCAATTGCATAATTACCTACAGAGTCTGTGTGAGTCTTCCTTTACTCTGGCCTTTATTATTCTTGTTTGACCATAATTATTACCATCACATCCAAAGCAAACATTATCTTTTCTTCCTTTACATGCAAGGTTTTTATTTAAACTAGTTGGGTCTGTGTAGTACTTTCTCCTTGTATGGTGAGGTAGAACAACTCACCTGAAAAATTATGCCCCTATGACAGCATTTTTCACGATCATTTATATCATATAGGTGAGCCATATTGTGCTGTTGACAAGTGCCCTTAGATGATTCAATGAATAAATCTGTTTGACAATCTCTTTTTTTCCTACATCTTGGCAGAGGTATTATGATTCAAATGTGTTTTAATCTATGATTTTCTCTATTTAAGGCATGGTCCAACTGGACCAGGCTGTCCTCTAGTAAATGCTGTGAAATTGAGAGCTTCTGTTCTGCATGATTAATTCTATCAGGGTATTCTGGGGACTTGCTGTTTGCTGCTTTACTCTGTGGAAAGACCTGAAGACACATAGAAAACATGCTTACTTGAGAATAACTGCTTACCCTCTCTACATACCCCATTTTCCATTATTTAACTAAAATTTATAGAAATATGTGTCTGTATATATGTGTGTATATATGTATGTTCCCATGTGTATATATGCATATAGGCATTTACATATGCATAAAACTGAAAATGAAAGATGATGCACAAAACTGAAAGAAAGATGATGTTTGACTTACAAATACCTAATCAAGACATATGTGCACGGTTATATTAAAAATTGGATGAAATCCTGGAAGAATACCACTCATACACTATAATTTGAAGTGTTGCCCAAGGAGAAACAAAAGGAGCACCCAGCTTAACATAACATTGGCTGAGAGTAAACATTATTCAGAAGCAGCTAATCTAGAATGTTCAGACATGTAAAAGAACACCAAAAAGTAAAAATGATTCCCGTGGGTGTGTGTGAGGGGTTGGTCCTAACATAGTGGTTAACACCTTGGGATGAATTTGAATATAGCATGTTGTGAATCTTGAGGGTACCTTCACTAAATCCAAAGGAGTGAAAATGTGTGAGTGAGGTTTTGTTCCTGAGACTATTCATGCCCAATTCCTCTTTGCTTGATTACCAAGAAATATTACTTTGTATAAACCACCTTTTGAATTTTGGTTTTTGGTACAGAACGTAAGCAGCTTGAAAGTCATCACTACCATTTATACAAGAAGAAAGCTCAATAAACTGAATATCAACAACTCTTCATAGACCCATAAGATATTTGAGGCCACAGAGCAAACCTATGCCCCCAAAATTAAAGAAAAAGGCAAACACAGATAATCGCAACTTAGCAGAGCAAAAAGTTATGGGCAGAAATCTCCATGGAAACTAGTTCCAAAATAATAAAACCTACAGTGCAATTGGTGAATTGCTGGAGGCTGAGTGTAGACAAGTTTGAGAACTGAAAACATTAGGTAGGTCCAGTCTTAGAGGACCACTCACACTTTTGTGAGTTTTACCTACAGGAGCTATACCAGATTCTTGCAGTGAAGACTGGAGAAAAAAACCCTCTTACTTCTGGAATGGGGAGGGGAATAGTAGCTACTTTAAAATACACCAGAGCATTCTATTCTTCTTAACAAGGCCTGCCTTCAGGAGAAACTATTTTATCAGAGCCTAACTGGCTTAAAGGAAGGAAAATGCCAAACTCTGGCCCCCTTTAGCCTTATTTCCTTGACAAAGGGGAGGGGTTAGGAGAGCTGATAAGCACTTATGAAGACTCATTAAAATATTAAAACCTAATCACAAGGCTTCTCATCCCCTGTACTTTACCATACCAACAGGGCTCATGTATAATCATAGGAGAATACAACCAAAAGAACTGAACAAATTGTATTTTATTTAAGATGTCTATAAGAAATGACAACTACAACAGAGAGATATAAACAAGAACACTGGTGGAAATTTTAGCCTCTGAAACATACAAATACAGCCAACAGTAAATATAGCCTACCTCAAAATAACCTAAAAACTCACACTAAAGGCCTATATACCTCTGTCCCTTTTATCCAGTATATTATCTATGGTTTTCAACAAACAACTACAAAACATACTAAGCAACAAAAATCACTGTTTAAAGAGAGAAAGAAAGTATCAGAATCACATTCAGATATGGCAGAGGAGTTGAAATTATAAGACGCATAATTTAAAACAACTATGATTAATATGTTTAGAGTTCTAAAGGAAACAATGTACAGCATGAAAGATCAGATGTGCAATGTAAGCAGAAAGATGAAAACTAAGAAAAGATCAAAAGCAAAAGCTAGAAATCAAAATCACTTTAACAGAAATAAAGAATGTCTTTAATTGGTTCATCAATAGCCTAGGTGTATCCAAGGGAAAAAAAACAGCAAGCTTGAAATATCAATAAAAACTTTTAAATCTGAAATGCAAAGAGGAAAATAAATGAAAAAGACAAGAGAATACTCAACAACCATGATACAATTGCCTAAGGTTTAACATACATGTAATGGAAATACCAAAAGGAAAATAAAATGAAAAGGGAACAAAAGAAATAACTTGAAGCAATAATATCAAGAATTTACAAAAACTAATGACAGACATCAAACCACAGATCCAGAAAACTCATAAAGCACCAATTATATAAATACCAAAAAATCTACACCTAGGCACATCATATTTTAACTGCAGAAAATAAAATACAAAAACAAAAATAAAATTTTGAAAGATGCCAGAGGATGCAAAGATACTTTACCTATAGGACAATAACAAAGAAAATTAAATTGCAAATGCCAAAAAAGAGAAAAAGGTATATGTATATATTTTTAAAATAAATAAATAGATGAAGGGTTCAAGATGAGTGACTAGAGACATCAGACATCTGGCCTCTCCAGAATGAAGAACTCATAATATGAATAGGCCAAACTCTAGAATCCAATGGAAAACTCACAGGAAACACTTGAAGCACAGAAGAAGAATGAAGTTGCCAGCTGGGCCAGGATTGGCTGGGAACCCATAGGGGTTTGGAATTGCAGGGAAAGAATAAGTGAAAGAGCTTGGGGAGTCCACATCCCTGCCACAGACTGCTGCAACCCAAACCACAGGAGAGCTCCACTACACACATGAACTCTGACACTACTGTGGGCAGTAGTGTGAGAGAACTGCAGCAGATAGAGAACTTGTGCTGGGTTACTCACCCCTCTCTGAGAACTGAATGACTGCAGCAGGGCAGCATTTTCTGAGTGCAGCTGTACAAGACTGCATTCGGCCCTGGGAATGACAGTTCCCATATCTTCACATCCCAGAAACTCCTGCTGGCATTCCCCAATGTCCACTCAGAGGGGTGCAGCAGCACAGCACAGGCTATACTCAAAGGTGCTGCAAGGTCCCCAGTACTCTAGTCCACAGGGAGTACTACTCCCTGGGGAAAGGATGGTGCAGTTCACCAAAAGGCATCCCCCGGAACAAAAGAAACAAAAGTGTGCACCCTCTGGAGCCTGAGCACTCATTGTATGGAACCGTGAGAAGTGATGCTACCCTGAGCAACAGCACAAACTTAGTGCGTAGCTTGACAAGTGAAAAGTAAAGTCCCCTGATAGGTGGAGTGATCTCTGTGCTTGAGCTCTTACATAGAGAACAGGACTCCTCATTCCCCTCCATGCCCCCAATTCTTCTATCACCAGGGGCTGAGGTGGGCAAACCAGAGGGCTACCTGTCCAGTGGTGAGTAATGACTGTGACCACACTGGTTGGATATGGTGTGGCCTTCAAATCCAGACTTGCATATGAAGATGATGTCCCTCCTCACTGGTTCTGCAACAGCATTGCTGCCACAGACAGCAAGAGAGCCTGAGAGTAGCATATTTAGGGCTGTTGGAGGTGACTCCATACAGCAGCCACTGCCACCAGCAGTTCACACCAACTGGGACCCAGAGGGTGGTAACATCACTGTTAGTGCCATTGCCCACACCACACTGGCTTCCCAGAGAGCTAAGAATTCACTTATTCTCTTGCTACTACTGGAATTTGAGCAAGCCCCCTGGAGGCCCAAGAATCAGCCTGCCAGTAAACACCAGCACAGGTGCCAGAATATATTGCTAAGTGACACAAAAACAGGCATGCTCAGCCTACCACTTCCACCACTGGAGTCTAAGGACTGGCCCACCTGGCTTCCCAGTTCCCAGCACAAATTCACATAACTTCCACTATGAAAATCACAGAAAACACTAATGCTGTTTATGGCCAAGGAAACCAAACAGAGGCTACACTATTGTGCACACCAGGAATCATTGCCAAAGTACCCTACCCAGCCAATATTACAGACACATCTTCACTAACATGTTCTCTGCTATAAAATGAGTTCAAAAATAGGAAGCAGTGACTGTTACACCAGATGCATAGATATAAACACAGAAAATATAAAAAAATTATAAATATGAAACTTGCAGAGAGAGAAGAGAAAATGAAAGGATATAAAAATCTATTTAACAAAATAATAGATAAAATTCTAAAATCTAGCAAAAACCGTAGATATTCAGATATCAGAGGCAGAATGATTCCCAGTTACAATGCAAGAGGGTCTTTTCTCTAAAGTCAAACAGTGAACGTTAAAAAACAGAAAGAGAAAAGACTCTAGTCACCTTTAAAGGAAAACCCATTAGATTAAGTGGATTTTTCAGCATAACTCTTACAGGCCAAAAGAGAATGAGATTAAATATTCAAAGGGCTGAAAAAATTATCTGTGAGCAAAGAATACTACATCCAGCAAAATTATTCTTCATAAATAAACAAGAACAAAAGTCTTTTCCAGGCCAGCAAATGCCAAGAAAATTTGTTTCCAATAGACCTTCCTTAATGAAAAGCATAAGGGTGTCCTAAACTTGGAACTAAAATGATGACATTTGCCATCATTAAAACACATGAAAATATAAAACGCATTGGTAAAGCAATCACACAAAAAGGAAGAGAAAGTACTCAAGCAGTTACACTGCAGAAATCCACTAGACCACAATGACAAACACTAAGAGTAAAAGAAAGAAAAAAAGAATATGTACAACAACCAGAAGCAATAATACAATATGACAAGAACAAAGCCTCACATATTAATAATAACCTTGAATATTAACAGATTAAACTCTCCACTTAAAAATTAAAGAATCAGTGAATAGATTATAAAAAAGAAAACATGATGTAACTATATGCTACTTACAGGAAAATCGCCTTATCATTAAAGGCACATATAGACTGAAAGTGAAAGGATGAAAAAGATAATCCGTGAAAACAGAAATCAAAGTGAGCAGAAGTTGACATACTTACATCAGATAAAATAGATGTTAAGTCAAGAACAGTTATAAAAGGTAAGAAAGTTTATTACATAATAGATCAATCCAGCAAGATGATATAATAATTCCAAACATACATGCACCTAACACTAAGGGTCCAAGATTCATAATGCAAATATTACCAGATCAAAAGAGAGAGAGAGAGGCTGCAATACTATAATAGTAGGGAACTTAAACACCCCACTCTCAGTATTAGACAGATTATATGCAGAAAACCTATTTAAAACAGACTTTACACCAAATGGAGCTAACACACATGTACAGAACATTTTATATAACAACTCTGGAGTATACATTTTTTTCTGTCAGGACATGGAACATTGTCCAAGATAGACTTACATGTTAGGACACAAAGTGAGCCTCGACATGTTTTAAAAACTAGAAATAGTGGATTATAAATCATGCTGCTATAAAGACACATGCACATGTATGTTTATTGTGGCACTATTCACAATAGCAAAGACTTGGAACCAAGCCAAATGTCCAACCATGTTAGACTGGATTAAGAAAATGTGGCACATATACACCGTGGAATACTATGCAGCCATAAAAATGATGAGTTCATGTCCTTTGTAGAGACATGGATGAAGCTGGAAACCATTATTCTCAGCAAACTATTGCAAGAACAAAAAAACAAACACCGCACGTTCTCACTCATAGGTGGGAATTGAACAATGAGAACACATGGACACAGGAAGGGGAACATCACACACCGGGGCATGTTGTGGGGTGGGGGGATAGGGGAGGGATAGCATTAGGAGATACACCTAATGTTAAATAACAAGTTAATGGGTGCAGCACACCAACATGGCACATGTATATGTATGTAACAAACCTGCACATTGTGCACATGTACCCTAAAACTTAAAGTATAATTAAAAAAAAGTAGAAATATCTAGTATGTTCTTAGATCACAGTGGAATAAAAGTAGAAACCAATACTAAGAAGAATGTTGGAAACTATACAAACTCATGGAAATTAAACAAGATGATGCTGAATGACCACTGAGTGAACAAAGAAATTAAGATGGAAATCAAACATTTTCTTGAAACAAATGAAAATGAAAATACAATATACTAAAACCTGTGGATATAGCAAAAAGAAGCTCATAGCAATAAATGTCTACTTCAAAATAGTAGAAAGATTACAAATTAACAAACTAACAGTGTATCTTAAGGAAATAGAAATGCAAAAACAAACCAAACCCAAAATAAGCAGTAGGAAAGAAATAATAAAGATCAGGGCAGAATTACCAAAACAGTGGCAAAAATTTAAAAAAACCCACAAAAGATTAATGAAACAAAAAGTTCTGCAAAGAGATAAACAAAATTGATAAACCACTAGGCAGGCTAACCTAGAGAGAAGATCCAAGTAAACAAAATCAAGATGAAAAAGGAGACATTACAACTGATACCACAGAAATACAAAAGGTCATCAGAGACTATTCTGAAAAACTATATGGTGACAAACTGGGAAACCTAGAGAAAATGGATAAATTTCTGGACACATACAACCTATCAAGATTGAGTCAAGAAGAAATGAAAAACACGAACAGATGAAAAATGAGTAGTAAGTTTGAATCAATAATAAAATATCTCCCCAAAAAGAGAAGCTCAGAATTAGATGGTTTCACGGCCAAATCTACCACACTTACAAAGAAGAGCTAATATCATTTCTCCTGAAAACTTTTTAAAAATGTAACTGGAGGAAATTATCTGTAATTCATTGTATTAGGCTAGCATCACCCTGATAGTAAAACCAAACAAAGACTCAACCACAACCACAACAAAAACCCTGAAAACTATGGGCCAAAATCCTCGATGAACATAGATGCAAACATTCCCCACAAAATACTAGTAAACTAACTCCAACAGCACATCAAAAAGATATTACACCAGGATCAAGTGGAATTTTTTTAAAAATTTAAAAATCAACAAAAACCATATGATCTTTTCAATAAAGACAAAGTATTTGGTAAAATTCAGCATACCTTCATAATAAAAACTCTCAACAAACTAGGCATAGAAGAAACATACCTCAAAATAATAAAGGACATATACAACACACCCATGACTAGCATCATGCTGAATGGAGAAAAGCTGAGACCCTTTTCTCTAAAAACCCGAACAGGATTTCCCAATCTCACCACTCCTATTCAACATAGGAAGTCCTAGCCAGAGCAATCAGGAAAGAGAAAGAAATAAAAGGCTTCCAAATTCGAAAAGAGGAAGTAAAATTGTCCCTATTTGTTGATGATGTGTTCTTATATCTAGAAAAACCTCAAGACTACACCAAAAAACTTTTTATAAATAAATGTAGTAAAGTTGCAGGATATAAAATAAACATACAAAAATCAGTAGCAGTTTTATAAACCAATAATGATGTAGCTAAGAAAGAAATCAAGAAGGCAATCCCATTATGGTAGTCATAACAATAAAATAAGATAAAATAAAATAAAATACCTAGGAATAAATTTATCCAACAAGGTGAAAGATCTCTACAAGCAAAACTACAAAACACTGATAAAAGAAATTGAAGAGGACACAAATAGAAAAACATCATATGGTCATGAATTGGAAGAAAATCATTAAAATGGCTGTATTGCTCAAAGCAATGTGTAGATTCAACACAATCTCTATCAAAATACCAATGTTATTCTTCAAAGAATTAAAAGAAAAAAGTCCTAAAATGTACATGAACCCAAAAAAGAGCCTGAATAGCCAAAGCAATCTTAAGCAAAAAGCGTAAGTCTGGAGGCGGCACATCACCTGACTTCAAAATGTATCACAAGAGTAGGGGAAAAGATAACCAACTTGATGCAACCAAGAAGTGCTGCTCCCAATGAGAGGGACTAGGATTTTGATTAAACCAACATAATTTGAACACATCTTCAGAGAGAAAATGCCAAATTCGTATGGAGAGAAGCTGCAAATGCTGAAACTGAAGAGTGACAAAGCTGAAAACCCCATGCAGGGTGGTCAAATGCTAGGGCTGGCTCTCAGTCTCAAATAGCTCCTTGGGAATGAGTGAGCAAAGAGACTGGAAGACTGCCCACACCTACTGGGACCTCTGGAATCCTAGTTGCAGGAGACCCCAAACCCACCATGGATGTTTCAGCTGGCAAGGGGATCTTCCTGGAGATTTGACAGAGATGGAGCTTCAACAGGTGTGGACCTGGGGACCTTTGTTTATGGCACAGCTGTGGTAAAGGCTAGCCATAGGGACTCAATCCCCAGGGCCCCCCAGTTCTCTCTGAGAGGCTCTGGCCATTGATAACCACTGGACCAGGAGAATCAGGGACAATTTCCCAATGGGTCTGGGGAATGCCTGTCCTGTGGGCCCATCTACCCACCAGCCCCTCCCAGGGCTCCTGCTGGGCTACCCCAATAGCAGTGTGTACTCAGTGCAGCCTCTGCTGCTCAGCCAGGGTGCTGTGCGACACTTGAGTGCATTCCAGCAGCCTGGGAAACAATTCAGATCCCCTAGGGCACAGGGAACCCATGGTCCAGAGGAAGGAAGCATGAGCAGGTGTTGGTACCCCAGGACTTGGAAATGCTAAGCCAGGATATATGCCTGGCACATGAGCTGAGGAGGAGCCCACACTCTCAGAAAACTGAGATAGGTGAGTCACAGACGTTCACAGGCTGTTGGGAGAGCTAGACGTGCCTTGCTACACAAGGCTAGTCTGGTAAACATGGGGCCTATGTCACTTCCAGACCTCTGCTGAAGGGAGCCCTGCAGCCTAAAACACCTAACAACAACAAAATCATGGACACAATACCAATGATTGGAAGTGACTTCCCCAAGGCCCAGGAGTGAACCTATTGAGGACTCACTACTTTCCCACTGGCACTACAGAGCACAGCTGCAAATAAATGCAAGGATTCACAAAAGAGCTATGTTTTGAGCCATGTTTTGAGTAAGAGCTTATTTACCACCCATTGCTCTTAAGCACCATCTATTGGACCACATCCTAAACAACAATACCAAAAAAAAAAAAAAAAAAACAGACAAACAATAAAACATTGTTAGTCTCTCTCCTGTAAGGCCAGGGGCAAAAATTCTACAACAAATACCCTGTACAGAGCCTAAGTCCTCTGAAAACTTTCAGAAATGAAAACAACTGACTATATTCAATTTAAACCACAGTTAAAGGAACATTGACACTAGCAGATGAGAAACAAAATAGTGCAAGAACTCTATCAATTCAAAAAGCAAGAGATTATCGTTACCTCCAAACAAGAACACTAGTCCTCTAGCAATAGTTGTTAACCAATCTGAAATGACCGACATGACAGACATGGAATTTAGAATCGGATGGCAAGGAAGCTCATTGAGATCCATGAGAAAGTAGAAATTCAATCCAAGAAAGGCAAGCAATCCAGTAAAACAACTCAAGAGCTGAAAGGTGAAATAGCCATTTTAAGAAAGACTCAAACTGATCTCATCGAGTTGAATAATTCATAAAATAATTTCATAATACTATCAGAAAGATTAACAGCAGAATAGACCAAGCTGAGGAAATAAACCCAGAGCTCAAAGACTGGTTCTCAGAATCCACTCTTTGAGAGAAAAATAAAGAAAACAGAACTAAAAAAATGAACAAAACTTCTGAGAAATACTGGATTATGTAAAGAGATGAAATCTACAACTCATTGGGATTCTTAAGACAGGAGAGAGAATAAGCAACTTGAAAAATATATTTGAGGATATAGTCCATGAAAAGTTCTCTAATTTTGCTAGAGAGATTGACATGCAAGTTCAAGTAATACAGAGAACCCCAGCTATATACTATACAAGATGACCATTCCCAAAGCACATAGTTATTAAACTCGCTAAGATTAATGCAACAGAAAAAGTCTTAAAGGCAGCTAAAGAGAAAGGTCAGGTTACATACAGAGGGACCCCCACCAGTCTGGCAGCAGAATTCTCAGCAGAAACCTTACAAGCCAGAAGAGATTGAGAGTTGATTTTCTGTGTCCTTAAAGGAAACAAATTCTAACCAAGAATTTCATACCCCACCAAATTAAGCTCCACAACGGAAGGAGAAATGAAATTCTCTCAGACAAGCAAAAGCTCAGGAAAAACCTGAATTAACTAGATCTGTCTTACAACAGGTCCTTAAGAGAGTGCTAAATATGGAATTGAAAGAACATCTGTTACCACAAATACGCACATAGCCTACAGACACTAAAAAGCAATTACACAACCAAGTTTACATTACAATCAACTAAAAACACAATGGCAGGACTAAAATCTCACATATCAATACTAATCCTGAATGTAAGTGGGCTAAATACACCACTTAAAAGACATAGAATGGAAAGCTACATAAAAGACAAGACTCAACTCTCTGCTGTCTTCAACAGACCATCTCGTACATAATGACACCCAAAGGCTGAAAGTAATGAGTTGGAGAAAGTTCTACCATGCAAATGGAAAACAAAAAACGAAGAAGTTGCTATTCTTATATTGCACAAAATAGACATTAAACCTTTAACAATTAAGGAGGACAAAAAAGGGCATTGCATAATGATAAAGGGTACAATACAACAAGAAGATATAATTATCCTAAATATATATGTACCCAACATTGGAGCATTCAGATTCATAAAACAAATCCTTCTTAACCTATAAAAATACTTAGTCACACAAATAATAGTGGGAGACATAAACATCCCCACTGACAGCATTAGACAAATCATCAAGGCAGAAAACTAACAAAGAAACTCAGGACTTAAACTCAATATTTGGTCAAATGAACCTAGGAGACATCTACAGAACACTGTATCTGACGATGAGAGAATAGAAATTCTTCTCACCTACACACAGAAAATATTCCAAGATCAACCATATACTAGGTCATAAAGCAAGTCTCAGTAAGTTCAAAATAATCAAAATTATACCAAGCACACTCTCAGACCACAGTGCAATAAAGATAGAAACTAATATCAAGAATATCTCTGAAAACTACATAAATACATAGAAATTAAACAACTTACTCTTGAATAATTCTTGGTAAAGATTGAAACTAAGACAAAAATCAAAAAATTCTTTGAAATTAATGAAAACAGGGATACAAATTACCAAAATCATTGTATACAGCAAAAGCTGTGTTAAGATGAAAGTTTGTAGCTCTAAATACCTTCATCAAGAAGTTAGAAAGATCTCAAATTAGCACTTCAACTTTGCACCTAAAAGAACTAGAAAGAAAAAGAACGAACCACCCCAAAGCTAGCAGAAGGAAAGAGATAGCTAAAATTAGAGAACTGAATAGAACTGAAATGCAAAAACCCATACAACAAAAGCAATAAATCACAAAAGTTGGTTATTTAAAATAATAAATTGATAACCCCTAGCTAGATTAACAAAGGAAAAGAAAGAGAAGACTCAAAAAAGCACAATCAGAAATAATAAAATCAATCTTACAACTGATCCCACTGAAATATGAAAGATCCTCAGAAACTATTATGAAGAATGCTTTCCACACAGATTAGAAAATCTAGATAAAATAGATAAATTTCTGGAAGCACACAGTATCCGAAGATAGAATCAGGGAGAGATTAAAACCCTAAATACAACAATATCAACACCTAAAATTGAATCAGTAATAAGGAATCTACCAACCAAAAAATGCCCTGGAGCAGATGGATTCACAGCCAAATTCTACTAGACCTACAAAGAACTGATACCAATCCTACTGAAGGTATTCCAAAACACTGAGGTGGAAGGACTCCTCCCTAAAGCATTTTATGAAGCTAACTTCCATCTGATACCAAAATCTGGCAGAGACACAACGAAAAGAGAAAATTTTAGGCCAATATCCTTAGCAAATATAGACAACAAAATTATCAACAAAATATTAGCAACCCAAATCCAGCACCACATCAAAAAGTTAATATATCACAATCAAATCAGCTTTATTCCAGGGATGCAAGGTTGGTTCAACAGATGCGATTCAATTAATGTAATTCAGCACATAAACAGATTCAAAAACAAAAATCATATGATTATCTCAATAGATGCAGAAAAGTGTTCAACAAAATCCGACATCTCTTTGTGATAAAAACTCTCAGTAGACTAGTCATTGAAGAAACATAACTCAAAATAGTAAGAGCCATCTATGATAAACCTACAGCCAACATTATGCTGAATAGACCAAAGCTTGGACCACTCCTCTTGAGAACTGGAACAAGACAAGGAGATGCCCCCTGTCAACATTCCTATTCATGATAGTAATGAAAGTCCTAGCAGGGGCAATCAGGCAAGAGAAAGAAATAGCATCCAAATAGGAAAAGAAGAAGCCAAAGTATCTGTCTTTACTGATGATATGATTCTATACCTAGAAAATACTAAAGACTCTGTCAAAAGGTTCATAGAACTGATAAATGACCTGTTTCAAAATACAAAACCAATGTACAAAAATCAGTAATATTCCCATACACCAATTATATCTAGACTGAGAGGCAAATTAAGGACACAATCCCACTTTCAATTGCCACAAACAAAATGAAGTACCTAGAAATACAGCAAAGAAGAAGGTGAAACTAAAAAACGCTGTTGAAAAAAGTCAGAGATAACACAAATAATTTGAAAAACATTCCATGCTCTTGAATTAGAAGTATTAATATCATAAAATGACCATACTACACAAAATGGATTAGACTTACACATAAGATCTGAAACCATAACAATAATAGAAGAAAACCTAAGGAAAATTCTCCTGGAAATGGGTATAGGCAAGTAACTTATGACTAACACCCCTAAAGCACAGGCAACAAAAAGAGAAATAGACAAATGGGAATTTAAAAAAAAAAAGCTTCCACACCGGAAAATAAATAAATAATCAACAGATTGAAGAAACAACTTGTTGAATGGGAGAAAATATTTGCCCACTATGCATCCAAGAGTGAACAAATATCCAAAATATACAAGGAACGTAAACACAACAGGAAAGAAAAAAGCAAATAACCCCATTAAAAAGTGGGCAAAGGACAGAATATGAACAGGAAGTTCTCTAAAGACATACAAATGAGCAACAAAAATATGAAAAATGCTTAACATGACTAATCATCTGAGAAATGCAAATAAAAACCACAACATGATATCATCTTACCCAATTCAGAATGGCTATTATTAAAAGGATAAAAAATTATTGATGTTGCCAAGAATGCATAGAAAAGGGAATTATTATACACTGTTTTTGGAAATGTAAACTAGTACTGCCACTATAAAAAAGTATAATGATTTCCAAAAAAAAAAAAAAAAACCTAAAGATAGAATAACCATTTGATCTAGGATTCCCACTACCAGCTATCTACCCAAAGGAAAAGGAAAATGAATCACTATATCAAAGAGGTATATGCACTTACATGTTTATTGCAGTACTATTCACAATCACCAAGATATTGAATCCACATAATTGTCCATTAATGGATGAATGGACAAAGAAAATGTGGTACATATAAACGATGGAATACTATTTATCAATAAAAATAATGAAATTATGTCATTTGCAGTACATGGGTGGAACTAGAGAACATTATCTTTTTTCTTTTTTGAGACAGAGTCTTGCTCTGTCACCCAGACTGGAGTGCAGTTGTGCGATCACAGCTCACTGCAGGCTTGACCTCCTGAGCTCAACTGATGCTCCTACCTCAGCCTCCTGAGTAGCTGGGACTACAGGCACATGATATCACATCTGGCTAATTTTTGAATTTCTTTTGTAGAGATGAGGTTTTGCCATGTTGCCCAGGTTGATCACAAACTCTTGGGCTCAACTGATCTGCCCACTTTGGCCTCCCAAATAGCTGTGATTTACAGGTGTGAGCCACTGTGCCCAGCTGAGATAATTATCTTAAGTGAAATAATCTAGGCACAAGAAGACAAATATTGCACGTCCTCTCTTATATATGTGAGTTAAAAACTTGGATCACATGGAGGTAGAGTGTGGAAAAACGTAACAGAGATGGGAAGGGTGAGTGAGTATGAGAGGGGAAGGTGAAGAGAAATGGGTTAAAAGGTATAAGCATACATTAAGATAGAAAGAATAAATTCAATGTTTGAAAGCAGAGAAGGGCGATTAATAAAAATTTATTGTACTTGGGAAATGGGTACCCTAAATACCTCACTTGATCACTATGCATTATATATGTAACAAAATTCCACATGGTCCTCATACATGTGTAGAAATCAAAATAAGTAAATAAATAAATATATATGTATGAGAGAGAAAATCATAAAAATAAATGTAAGTATTTGTATTTACAAGTATTAAAACTCAACTAAATGGCACATGTTCAGATAGAAAACATAATGAGAATTCAAGTCTCTCACAGCTATCTAGCACAGTACATTGCAATAGAATATAATAATGATATAACAAGGTCTTGAGAAGTGCTTATAGCCTGTTCCATGTTTTGACTTTGGCAGTGGGAATCACCCACCATGCCGCTGTTGATTGGCTCTCCTTTTTGTTTGGTTTTCATGGCGCTCCTTAATTTCTACCTTTTTTTAAGAAATTTTTCTTGATATATTAACTCTTTAATCTGAATTTCTAAAATTTTGTCTTTTACTACTTTTAGTCCTAGTTTCTAGCATTTATTAATTGTATGAGGTTTTTGTTTTTTTGTTTTTTGTTTTCCTCTTCCTTAATTCGGACTCACTGAGATCAGGGCTATGTCTTATACCTTCTCTTAATCATCAACAATTGTGAGCAACAATTTTGAAATGAGCCTGAAAATTAAATGATTTGATTCCTTATTAGGATTGCAAAGTTTGTGACAAAGTTGCTATTTTGGATGTAAAGGGAAAATAGACAAATGCCAACATCCTTTTTCTGCATTATCTGCTCTAATAACACTTTGCAAGGTAATCATTGAGTCTTTCTTAGGTCTAGGGCACAATTAAGTCAGGACCTTTTGACATAATCATGTTTCTTATCTCATAAGATGTCACACAGTGTGAAAATCCAAAATAGACTTAGTTTCATGCATGAGTCAAAATTTGAGATTAATTTTGCAGGCCTCTAGTACATCTAAAATATATATTTAGTACACAAATAACCTTGGAAACTGGATTAAAGATCCTAAGTTAGTAAAACAAGATTAACCTATTTTCACTTTATCAGATGTTTGGTAAGCTATCCAATAGTTATTTTTAATTTAATGTAGCTATTAGGCAATTGAATGTGTCACAGAAATCCTACAAACTTGCAAGTTTGTCCCAAATCTTACCAAGCAGAGCTTGATAAATAGAAAAAGACTGAGAAGGGCCAGGTGCGGTGGCTCACGCCTGTAATCCCAGCACTTTGGGAGGCCAAGGCTGGCGGATCACGAGGCCAGGAGATCGAGACCATCCTGCCTAACACGATGAAACCCCATCTCTACTAAAAATACAAAAAATTAGCCGGGCATAGTGGCGGGCGCCTGTAGTCCCAGCTACTTGGGAGGCTGAGGCAGGAGAATTGAGAGGTGACAGCGTGTTGGCAGTCCTCACAGCCCTCGCTCACTCTTGACGCCTCCTCTGCCTGGGCTCCCACTTTGGCGGCACTTGAGGAGCCCTTCAGCCCACCGCTGCACTTGGGAGCCCCTTTCTGGGCTGGCCAAGATGGGATCCGGCTCCCTCGGCTTGCTGGGAGGTGTGGAGGGAGAGGCGCCAGCGGGAACGGGGGCTGCGCACGGCACTTGCCGGCCAGCTGGAGTTCCGGGTGGGCGTGGGCTTGGCGGCCCCGCACTCAGAGCAGCCGGCCAGCCCTGCTGGCCCGGGCAATGAGGGGCTTGGCACCCGGGCCAGCGGCTGCGGAGGGTGTACTGGGTCCCCCAGCAGTGCCAGCCCACCAGCGCTGTGCTCGATTTCTCACCGGGCCTTAGCTGCCTTCCCACGGGGCAGGGCTCGGGACCTGCAGCCCACCATACCTGAGCCTCCCACCCCCTCCATGGGCTCCTGTGTGGCCTGAGCGTCCCGACAAGCGCCAACCCCTGCTCCACGGCACCCAGTCCCATCGACCACCCAAGGGCTGAGGAGTGCGAGCTCATGGCGCGTGACTGGCAGGCAGCTCCACCAGCAGCCCTGGTGCAGGATCCACTGGGTGAAGCCAGCTGGGCTCCTGAGTCTGGTGGAGATGTGGAGAACCTTTATGTCTAGCTCAAGGATTGTAAACACACCAGTCAGCACCCTGTGTCTAGCTCAGGGTCTGTGAATGCACCAATCGACACTCTGTATCTAGCTACCCTGGTGGGGCCTTGGAGAACCTTTATGTCTAGCTCAAGGATTGTAAACACACCAATCTGCACTCTGTATCTAGCTCAAGGTTTGCAAACACACCAGTCAGCACCCTGTGTCTAGCTCAGGGTTTGTGAGTGCACCAATTGACACTCTGTATCTAGCTGCTCTGGTGGAGCCTTGGAGAACCTTTGTGTCCATACTCTGTATCTAACTGATCTGATGGGGACGTGGAGAACCTTTGTGTCTAGCTCAGGGATTGTAAACGCACCAATCTGCGCCCTGTCAAAACAGACCACTGGGCTCTACCAAGCAGCAGGACGTGGGTGGGGCCAGATAAGAGAATAAAAGCAGGCTGCCGGAGCCAGCAGTGGCAACCCGCTTGGGTCCCTTTCCACACTGTGGAAGCTTTGTTCTTTCGCTCTTTGCAATAAGTCTTGCTACTGCTCACTCTTTGGGTCCATGCTGCTTTTATGAGCTGTAACACTCACCACGAAGGTCTGCAGCTTCACTCCTGAAGCCAGCGAGACCACGAACCCACCAGAAGGAAGGAACTCCGAACACATCCAAACATCAAAAGGAACAAACAACTACAGATGCGCTGCCTTAAGAGCTGTAACACTCACCGCGAAGGTCTGCAGCTTCACTTCTGAGGCCAGCGAGACCACGAGCCCACCAGAAGGAAGGAACTCCGAACACATCCAAACATCAAAAGGAACAAACAACTCCAGAGGCGCCACCTTAAGAGCTGTAACACTCACCGCGGAGGTCCACCGCTTCATTCTTGAAGTCGGTGAGACCAAGAACCCACCAATTCCGGACACAGAATGGCGTGAACCTGGGAGGCGGAGCTTGCAGTGAGCCGAGATTGCGCCACTGCACTCCAGCCTGGGCAACAGAGAGAGACTTGGTCTCAAAAAAAAAAAGAGAAAAAGACTGAGGAGTTGGCTAGTAAAAATCCCTATAGTTTAAAATGAGTAGCTGACAAGAAATCCAAGCAGCAATGGCAATAACTATGTGAAATAGTTTTTCTGGCTCTGCTTTAAATGCTGTAGTTCACTATTAAAATGAAAGTCTTTTTCTGGAGACTAGTTCAAGGAAAAAAGAAACTTGTGCTAAGGGGAGCATTTAGTATTAGGATGAATGGTGTGCCTTATGTTAGCAATTTATATCTGCAAGTCTTCTAAAAGAAATAAAACAGTTCAAACTAGGATGTTCTGAAAGGTAGAAGAGTAGTTCAGTGGTAGTTCAAGCTCTTTTGACCTCACTGGAGACATCCCAGAATCTGACAGTAAACTTAGTGGCTTCGAAGGGAAGTGATCTGGAGGTAGTAATGAATGGTAATGAATGATAAAATTTAAGAAATTCCTCTGTATGTAGATTTTAATCTTCATGTATGTTTTGCATCTGGTGCTAATTTTCATTTACTAAAAACATGAAACTTACTACATATGGTAATATTAACATATAGTGATATACAAGTAACTAGAAAGTAATGGAGAGATAATTTCTAGAAACTACATTTAGACTTAGAGTTCTTAATTATAGTAGTCATCAAGAGGGTGTTTTGTTGTTGTTGTTTTGGTATTTTTGTTGTTGTTGTTGTTGGAGACAGGACCTCACTCCCATTGCCCAGGGTGGAGTGCAGCGGCGTGATCACAGCTCACTGCAGTCTTGACTTCCTAGGTTCAGGTCACTTCCTCACCTCAGCCTCCCAGGTACCTGGAACTACAGGGGTGCACCATGATGCCTGGCTAAGTTTTTCAGTTTTTAGTAGAGATGAGGTTTCTCTGTGTTTCCCAGGCTGATCTGGAACTCCTGGGCTCAAGCAATCCACCCGCCTGGGCCTCCCAAAGTGCTGGGACTACAAGTGTGAGCCACTGCTCCCAGCCTCAAGGGATTTGTTTAATGAAATTAATATGTACCTTAATATATAAATCATATATAGATGGATTTAGTATATTATAAAACATATTAAAAATAATTTAAAAGTTAATTTTATTATATAAACTAAACTAAAAGTTAATTTTTATAGAATATCTTTTTTCTCATAGACTTTTAAAATATACAGGTAGTTTCCAAAATAGAATTGAGGAATTTGGGTTGTACTGAGTTAAAACTGGGAGAGATGATCTATAAGCTGTCTATTATTTTACAATGGAAAATCATGTCTGACGCTAATAAAATAATCTATTTAGGATTCTCTGTACAGTCTTTCCCTGTCTCCACGTTTGTTGTAATTTGAAATATTGAAAGCTGAGAGTAAAAATTGAAGGAGGTTTGCTAATATCAGTATGTGGCAACAACAAGCAGATTATGGGCCCAGTTAGTAATTCTGAAAGTAGAGTTTTGAATGCTCTTCAAGTTTGATTACCCAGCAGTTAGTGGGAGATGCCATAAATTGGGCATAGAAAACAGCTGAGAATAGGAAACGGGAAGATTAGGACCTGGGGAATCAGCCAAGCTGGCCATAGATAAAAAAAAGTGAAGCTGATCTTATTGATTTGGCTGAACAGCATTACTCTCCCCAAACATATTGGAATATCCATCATTTATCTTTTAACAAACATGTATTTGTGCTTTTTCTTCCATCTCAGCTTAAATCATAAAAAGAGAATGGCAACTTATAAACCCAGGGCTGGTGTGTAATGACATTTATTTAGTGAGCGTGGATGTGAAGAATATTTTACTGGGTCTGCAGTATCCGAGGTTTAACTAGAAAGCAAGGGGGCTCTTGGGAGCAATGAATGAGCCTGACATTCATACTAGGAAATTTAAATTCCCATCTGGTCAAAGGGCAGATTTTTTAAGCTCTCTTGCATGTGGTTTTCTGCTGGCCGCTTGAGTAAAGGTTTACTTAGAGACTGAGGTGGTCATAAGTTTGGATGAAAAACATCAGTGGATCCAGCTGCGCAAAGGTAAGAAGAAGGAACTGACAATAATTTTGCCGCTGTTATCAACCTCAATAAATCACTACAGGGTATAAGCGTTCGTTATTTTTAGATAGATAACTAGGAACAACCAGAAATAATAAGGAGGTAGCAATAGAACGGAGTTCCTGAAATAGAAGGTAGAAAATAATAATAAAAAAAAGGTATAGATGCTAATGTGGCCCTATTTAAAATGCTGTGCTACTGGGGAAAAAATAAGTAGGGCTTACACAGTCAAAGAATCTCAAGAGAGTTTGGACTCCAGGAAAAAGAAATACCTAACTTCATCTAGGTAAGTAAAGGAGTTTTACTAGGGATAACATTTGAAGTACTAAATAGTTGAGAAATGGAAAGAGACTCCCAAACAGAAAAATAGCAAGTGAAAATAAAAATATGTGGAGACATAAGAGAGCATGGCCAATTCTGAAATTGGAAGATTCAATACAGGTTAGAGTTTAGAAGCGTAGGTATGATGTTCATGGAAGGAAAATGGAATGGAAAAGATTGGATCATGGAGGACTTTGAATGTCATGGTAAGGCACATAGAACTAATTTTGTAAAGAAGGGCTATGTATAGGATTGTTTTAGTAGATATATCAACTAATTATATTTGCATGTGGTGATAAGGGTGGTGCTAAACCTGGAGCCCAATTAGGGAGTAATTATAAAAATTCAGGTGGGAAATAATAAGGATTTGAGCTAAGATATTAATAGTTAAGATTAATCTGAGTGACTACTTAATGACTTAATATAAAATAAATGACGATGACAAACTAAGGCAATGATTGTAAAAATTTAAAGGAAGAAAGACAATGAATTAGATAAGGTGATCCATTGGGTGGAGCTGAGGAAGGTGTCTAACATTCATCCACTTTAATGGCTTGAGTAAATGTTGATGCAAATAACCAGATTTTTGGGTACAAAAAGATATTTAATTTGTTTTCTTTTAATATATGAGTTTGGATTTTTAAAATAGATCTTATTTGGAAAAACATATTTGAGGTTCAATAACATATAACTGAGTAAAAGGTTTAAAAAGACATTTTTGACATTTTTCATATTTTATTTTTTAGGTTCTAAGTATAAACTCTTTATATTGTGTGTGTGTGTGTGTGTGTTTATAATTAGTGCTTACCTAAGATTTAATTTTTTGAGTGTTGGAGAAAGAATCATGTAAAAAAAGAGATTTATTTATAAGGTTGGTATTCCCTCCGGAATGAGAGAAGACATGTTTTCCATTTCTTCAAGGACTTGATATTACTAGGGATAATGGTAGTTGTGAAATCTCCAAGGGAGAGATGAGATTCTGAAAATCAAATACATTACTTTCAATCTGCATTATTCCCATGTGGGGATCCCTACAGTGCCTGATGCAAAGGAGTATGGTAAGAACTTGCAGCTGGTTTTAGAAATCTACCAGCAGGAAGCCCTCAGCAGCTGTTTGTAGGCAACTGTCTGCAATGCTTTAAATCTCTACCACCTCCTTAGGAAAGCATTCCCAAAAACTCAAGAGAAGCTGGGCTTCCCCCAACCTCCTGAAGCACTCCTTATATTCTCCCGTCAGTAATTATCTCAATTGGACCCAGTTTTCTGATTGTATGTCTAGTCTCTGTCCTCTGTCTGGCTCAGAGCTCTTCCTTGTTGGGGACACTCTTATTGCCTTCACCATTTCTAGCTTCCAGTAGAGTGTCTAGCAAATATATTAGGTTCTTCTTAAAATTGTGTTTGATTGGTGAATGGAGAGTGAAACTCCGTGAAAGAATAGCCAGAATCCCATCTACTTTTGAGGAGAGAAATAACACTTCTCAGAGGGTCAGACTGGCTTTAATTTCCAGCATTGCCAGAAACACTCCAGCCCTCTTCAAACTTCACTTTTCTCACCTATTAAAGGTAAAATAACCTGCTTTTCTAAAAAACAAACCAAAAAACACACTTACTTTGATGTTTAATTAAACCCATGTATGCAGCACATGTGGTTGTGAAAGTTGTTAGAATCAAAATGGAGTCACTTGTGTCAAACCCTGACAAGTAGAGCCAAGGAAAGTTATGATGGGAGGGTTTTCATGCATGTATGCCTGATAAGAACTATCACAAAAGACTATGCAAAAACCACAATCTTGCACAAAGGCCACTGCAACCTTACACAGAAAATACTTCTGCAAGGATGCCTGTCTAGCAACTGACAGTCCTATCTTGGACTGAGGCCACCCTTGCTATTGATTCTGGTAGCCAAGGATAATTGATTCAAAACAACTTATGTAATCTTCCTCATGTGGCCTTTAAAAGCTTTCAATTGCCTCAACCTCTTTGAACATAGACATAATTTACTATGGAACATGTATTCCCATTGCAATGCTACTCCCAAATAAATTTCATTTTAAGACAGTCTCCTGTCTGTTATTTAGTTCGATATGGGAAATAGTAACAATGCAACAAAATCTAATTCCTTTTTGTTTTCCTATTCTGCTCTTTTCCAGAATCTCAACTTCAATTCCACACATGAGTTCATAGTACCCCAAAGACATGTGTTTCTAGGTATGGTACGTGGGATAATATGGTACTTGAAAATTTGTTTTTACACCTTTTAGTACTTTGTCCTTGTTGACATATGCAAAATCTCTAACCAGAATAAAAATAATAAAAATAAGTTGGAATGAACTCTAACATGATGACTTCTATAAGTGGCTCATGTGACAATGAATCTGACATTGTATATAAATTGATAAATTATAAGAGATAAAAATGATGAGAAATTCATTAAATGCAATATTTATATGTTAACTATGGCATGCTCTAAAACCTTTCAAGGCTGTAATATTATTATACTGTTACATGAATCTTTGTTAAATGCCTACCAGAAACCCACATTATCACTTTATTATATTTTTTGTTTGCCTTGATTTCTTAAATGACAATTAGTCAAAATCTAATGTATTAAAGGGGTGACACGAACTTGCAGCCTTAGAATATTCCCTTATTACCAAGCAGCCTCTGAAGGCCAATTACTTCGTTCTTATGTTAGCCTTCTACTTCCTCACTGTGAATCCTTGGGCACTTAACCTAGCTTCAATTTTCCCAGACGTTAAATATATAACATAATTCTTTATAGAGTCTGTGTTACAAGTAACTAAGATAATACACATAAAGGGTGCCTGGCACATAGACAATGCCTAATAGTTAATACACTTCTATCATCTCAAATATAATATTGAATTCTACATATACTTAGTGCCTTGCTTTTTTATAAGTTTATGTATTATGAATGTGTCTTCATGTTAATATTGTTCTACAATATAATTCTAAATTCTGCATGTTATTTAACACTACACACCATAATTTAACTAACCAATATCCTGCTATTGATCATTTAGTTTTTTCCATTTTATGAGTCATATCTACCTATCTATACAAAGCACTTTCATGAACATCTTTTTACAGGCATTTTTGCACATATCCCTCATAATTTGCTTACAATAAATGTTTAGAATATGATTTAATAGGGAAAAGGTATAAATATTGTCAGGATATTTGCTGTCTCAACAGGAGTTTCTTTTTCCTTATTTTTTTCTGTAAAGCACCAGATATCCTTGAGCATATGCTGCTACTATTTTGAATTAGATTAAATCACACTCATTTTTAGTTGATTATTGCTGCATATTGAACATCTGTTGCATTCATGTTTTATCCAGACACCTTATTGACCTCCGTTATTATTACTGTTACAAAATGTAATAAATGGTCACTCATTTTGACAATGTGACAAACATAACCTGAATATCCTTCAGACATAAACACTTAGAAATGCTGTACGAGATTTTTTTTAAGTTAACGCATAGGAGAACAACTTGCAAAAAACAAAGAAAAATTCTCAGGTACCAGAAATAAAGAACTCAAAATGACTGCAATTGCATTAGAATAGAGTTTGAGGGGATTCTTGATCCTGGCAATGTAGGCCTGAGTTTTAATATCCAGGCAGGTAAAATAATATTAATAATAATAATAATACCTTCAAACTGAGTGAATTGTGGAGTTGGAATTAAGGCCCTCATATTTGTTTGGGACTATCAGAAAGCCTGCATACATCTTATTTCAACAAATGATATTGAAAATTTTTACTTACCTACACTTGGAGACTGTGTTATTGTAGAGAAAATATTTTGATGTCTGCATGGTTAAGGCCTTCTGAACAGAGAAACCTAAAACATGGTTAAAGGGCAGGCCTTGGAATTTAAAACATGATTTCCATCTCTCTGGAGGAGAAAGTTTTCTCCCCGGAGGTATTATTGCCAAGGAGAATGATACCTGGAGCTATCATTTAAATTCCAAAGGATTTACTTACAATAGACAAAAGAGGGTCCCCCCCCCGGCTTTTCTTGGAGAGGATGAAGAAGTTCTATGACATGTGTCTTATATAAACTCCCAAATTTATATTTCAAGATTCCTCAACCCTACTGCATAACTCAAGAAAAAGGAAGAATTGAAACTGATGCAGCTATTTCTCTAATAAAGATAATCTGTTTTAAGAAAGTTTGTTCAATCTCAGATACAAATATAAATATTAAAAAATTATCAGAGATGACAAAAATGTTGCATATCTTTGCTTGAGCTCTTGATGTAGAAAAGTCTTCCATGAGAATTTAAAACCTCTAGCATACAACTTACCTAAATTTGGTCTTCCAATTCATGCGACCTGAGTAGACCTGGAACTTTTAATCTGAGAAATTGATATAGATAGTGATATTAAAGCAAACCAATCATGTAAGCATTGATTTGCAGAAAGCAATAAAAATCACTCTAGAGAGATCATCCTGAGGCACAAGGAATTCTAAAACAAAGAAATAAAAGCCCTATAAATGTGAATTTATCATCAGAATTTACACAGTACACAAGAAAGTAATAAACTGGTATAGGAAGCAAATCTTAAACAGCAATAATTGAAAGGATCAATATCAGGTAATGGAAAAATAATCTCAAATATAATAAAAATATCTTTTTACAATGGTTAAGAAACTAAGTTTTGGAATCATGTTTTCTTTTAATAAAAGAGTGGTTAGATTTTTAAAAGAGCTAAACAATATCTACATATTTTAAAGATTATAAAGAAATCCAAAAGGCCAGTAGATGAGTTCTATAGTAGACTGGACATTTACATGGATAGAACTCATCAAATCCAAGTTAGATATGAAGAAATTGTAAAGAATGAAGCAGTAAAAATGCTACAAAATAAAAGACAAAGTGAAAAGATCCTACCTGTGAATAATAGGATTTAGAGAAATAGATAAAGAAATTGGGGAAAAGAAGCAATAGAATTTGTACTTGCTGAGAATTTTCCTAAATTGGTGAAAAGTTTTTTTAAAAATCTTAAGCAAAATAATTAAAAATAAATCTCAACTTAGATACATAACAATGAACCTGAATGACCAAGCCCAATCTTAAAAGCAACCAGAAAATTACTTACAAACCATAAAAACTTGTTGGATGTAAATCTACATACAGTGAAAGAAACCCTGGTGCTGGGAGGAGGAAAACCAGTCAATGAACGGGACACGGAGACCTTTATAGGGTGATGGAAATTCCTATACCTTGATTATCAAAACCCATTAAACAGTATGTATAGTATTTACATTAATAAATTGACTCCTGATAACAACACGAAACACGAATGAATCTCAAAATGTAATGTATAAATGACTCTACCTAAAAAACCAGCAAATCTAGTTAAGTTATAAAAAATGCAAACCATATTATCTATTGTTGATAAGATACACATATATGTTGGAAAATACAAAAACCATGGATAAGAAATACTCAAATCAATTTCAAGATAGTAATACTAACTTGGAAGTAGGAGAAGGGAAAGGGTCCACATAATTTAGGGGTGGAGCTTTAGTTTTACCTGTAATTTTTCATTCATATTTTTATAGATAAGAAATAAGATGACTACATGGCAAAATCTTATAACTATTACATTTTGGTAGTCCATATAATGGAGTTGAATTACCATCAATGTATTTTGAATATTTTGTAATTAAAATTTTAAAAACAAAATAATATTATCTGCAAATAGTGTCACTTTTGACTCCTTTAGAATATTCAGAGTTTGTAATTACTGTCTCAATGCAAACTCCAAAACAGTCCTAAATAAAGTTGCGTTTTCATGTACTGTTTTCTAGTTTTAATGAGAATGCTTCTGGTGTTTCCTAGTCAATATGATAGCTCAGTATATTTCTGGCTATTATAATTATTACATGCACATTTATTTTTATTTTGTTATTAAGAAAAATTATCCTTATAGTATATTAATCAATGAGATTTGTTAAAGTTTTTTTAGTAATAAATACTGAATCCTATCAATTGCTCTCCTGTCATGTAAACGTCATAAACAATATAGTGCAGTTTCTAGATCAGAGGCAGACTTTCCTCACTGAGCTTCATTCAGCTTCACCACACGACTGAACAATTTACTTGCTCTATGCCTCAGTTTTCTTACGTACTTTTTCTACCCACTTCACAGGTAGATGTGGGAATTAACTAGATTAAGCATCTAGTACAGTGCCTGATAAATAGTAAGCAATTAATGAAATGCTAGCTATTGTTACTTTACATGCATTTTTCCTCCACTTACTGATGATAAAGAGTCATTCAGATAATGTTTACTGAGCAATTGATATAAAATACATAGTGTTATAGTCACTGGGGATGAAATAATATACAAAGGAAAAATCTCTCTTATATAGTATAATTTACATAATAAATTCTGTTGGCGTATTTCATATTATTAGACTCTTTTCCACTCCCAGAATGAATGTCACTAGTTTATACGTCAGCTTTTTTGGCTAACGTTGTTAGAATTTTTGACTCTGTATGCAAAACCAACATTAATTTCCTTGTTTGTCTATGTTCTTTCTCAGGTTATACAAGTTTTGTAAAATGATTTTAAAGACTCTCAAGATTTTTTAAATCCCTAAGCAGTTAAAATAGAACATAAATGAATCTTCCTAAAACCTACTATTAAAACTATTTGCATGAGATTACTCTTTTCTGCTTAGTTCTTTGACAACGCTTTCAGTTTCTTGCATTATTATTCAGCTATTACTATTGTACTTAAATTATCCTAACTGTTCCTGAACAATATTTTAAAATTGTAAGTTCCTTCAAAATAGTATAGTTTATTATGGTTTTCAAATTAGCACATTAGAATTATGTTTTAAAAATCACATCCCTATCAGTGTTAATATATTCTTTTTTCATACATAATATTTTAAAATTTTGTCTGCCTTCTTGGTGGTGAGTGAACGTATCTGAGTTTGTCTATTTTATTATTTTTTAAATAAAATTAAGTCTTCCCTTTATCACTTCTCCTTTTTCTATAATTGAATAAACTACATGCTAATTTTATCTTTATCATCATTAATTACGTCCTCCAACATTTATTCCATTTAGCTTATTATACTTTCTTCTAATTACATTTTCTTGTTAAATTTTAAAAAGCCTATTAGTTGACATTACACCTTTGCTAATGTGAGGTAACTTTTAGTAAATATTATTATTATTAATAATAGTTTGTAATTACTTTGAAATGGTAATTTGCAGTTTTGATTAATTCTTTGCTATAAAAAGACATATTTTACTAACTTCAAAATGATTAGAATCTCTAACTTAGTTATTATTGATTCAAAATTCTACTAGTTTCTGAGTAAATCCAAGCCCAGAAGATAATATATACTCAATAAATAATTTTTGCAGTTAAATTATACCTCTACTAATTGAAGTCGGAGAATATGGTTGATAGAATTTCTAAATTGTGAATGTACTGTAACTTTTCTGGTGCCTAAAATATTATCAAAGCTTATTTTTATTCCAAGGATATATGTAAACCAAAAACATATTCATTAAAGTACAAATGTTTGATGTAAAATAGGTTTATATATGCTATAGTGTATCTATAGGCATATGTGTATATTAGATACAAATATAATTAAATGTTTTTATTATCTTGAACAACGTTTTCATTGAACAATCATCTATGTCTCGATATAGCTATCATCAATGTATGTGTGTGTGTGTGTGTGTGTATGTGTGTGTGTGTGTGTTTATGTTTGTCTGTTTAGGTAGTCAAAGCCTTAAACACTCATGTGACACTCTGATGTCATGGTGTGTCAAACGGTCTTTCATATTGCAGCAATTTTTTATTTATTTCAATTCACTTCTGAAGGTATATATATTCAAGACATTTATAACTTTATTGTTAATTTTATATTTTATAAATGGAACTATATAAAATATTTGTTTACATGTTTAATATGTAAGAGGAATATGTATTTATAAATATATAACTATAAATATCCTTTTAACTTAGTTATAGATTCTTTATCTTAAAGTATATTAGGCCCTTCTTGTATTGTTATAAAGAAATATCAGAAACTGAGTACTTTCTAAAGAAAAGAGGTTTAATTGGCTCACAGTGCTACAGGCTATATAAACATGGCACTGACATCACTCTGCTACTGGGGAAGCCTCAGAAAGCTTTTACTTATGGCATAAGGTGAAGTGGGAGTAGGTACAGCACATATTGAAAGCAGGGGCCAGAGAGCGGGTACAAGGAGTAGGTGCCACACTTTTAAATGAATAGATCTCCGGAGAACTCACTATATCTAAGATAGCACCAAGCCATGAGGGAAACTGCCCCATGTCCCAAACACTTCCCCTCAGGCCCCACTTCCAACATTGAGGATTACAATTCGACATGAAGTTTGAGCAAATATCCAAACTACATCAAGTATATTTTGTCTAATATTATCATTATTCTTTCCATATTTCCTGTTAATTTCCTTATTTCCTATTAATTTCTATTAATTTCTATATTTCCTATTAATTTCCCATTATTTTTTATTAATTTGCTTATATATGTAATGTGCCTTCATATTTACTTTTTAGAACATTTCTCTACATTATTCTTTCTCTGTGTGATTCTTGATTTTTTTAACAAATATTTCTTTTTATCTTTATGAATTTTTATTTTGCAATTTTTTTTCTATTGAGCTAGAATCTTTCTGAGGAGGATAGAAAATGTAGTAAATCTTCAATTTTTCTCAACAATACTGAATTCGAAATCTACTGAAATGATCTGTGATTTCAGATCCAGTTTATTAATTGTTTCATACAGCTTGATATGTTTCTCTTTCAAGAATTTCTTAGCATAATTTATTATGTAGGCCGGGCGTGGTGGCTCACGCCTGTAATCCCAGCACTGTAGGAGGCTGAGGTGGGCAAATCACTTGAGGTTAGGAGTTCGTGACCAGCCTGAGAAACATGGCAAAATGCCATCTTTAATAAAAATACAAAAATTAGCTGGGCATGGTGGCACATGCCTGTAATCCCAGCTACTCAAGAGGCTGCGACAGGAGAATCACTTGAGCCTAGGAGGTGGAGGTTGCAATGAGCAAGATCATGCCACTGCACTCCAGCCTGGGTGACAGAGTGAGACTCTGTCTCAGAAAATATATATATATATATTATTTAGTAAAAAGTTAACATTAATTCTTTAAATGTAAACGTTAATTGTATTTTTTCATCAATATTAGCTTTTAATTTAATATATCTTCCTTATTTTTGGTTTGTGTTTGATTCTTTTAATTTTCTTGATTGGTTGGACTATTTATTTAAGAATTTACTTTCCAGAAAAGGTAGTATGTTATGTGGTTTTTTTGTTTCAACAAATAGCCCATAATATCTTTCTATAAAATTTACATATTAACTATAATTTGACTGAGTGTAAATTTATGCCAAACTATGAAAATATTGAAAATGTTATCTTTCAATATTTAGTATTTGGGAAAGCAAGGCAGAATTAAATGTGTAATTTTTATATTTGTAAGCTATATATTTTTATATTTGTAAGCTATATATTTTTTATAAAATTCCCATGCACAAGCTCTCTCTCTTTGCCTGCTGCCATTCATGTAAGATGTGACTTGCTCCTCCTTGCCTTCTGCATGATTGTGAGGCCTCTCCAGCCACGTGGAACTGTAAGTCCATTAAACCCCTTTCTTCCCAGTCTCAGGTATGCCTTATCAGCAGTGTAAAAATGGACTAATATAGTAAATTGGTACTGGGAGTGGGGCACTGCTGTAAAGATACCTGCAAACGTGGAAGCAACTTTGGAAGTGGGTAACAGGCAGAAGTTGGAACAGTTTGGAGGGCTCAGAAGCAGACAGGAAGATGTGGGAAAGTTCAGAACTCCATAGAAACTTGTTGAATGGCTTTGACCAAAATGCCGATAATGATATGGACAATGAAATCCAGGCTAAGGTGGTCTCAAATGCAGATGAGGAACTTGTTGGGAACTGGAGTAAAACTGACTCTTGTTAGATTTTAGCAAAGAGGCTGGGGGTCTTTTGCCCTGTCCTAGAGATTTGTGGAACTTTGAACTTGAGAGAGATGATTTAGTGTATCTGGCAGAAGAAATTTCTAAGCAGCAAAGCATTCAAGAGTTGACTTGGGTGCTGTTAAAGGAATTCAGTTTTACAAGGGAAGCAGGGCGTAAAACTTTAGAAAATTTGCAGCCTGACAATGTGATAGAAAATAAAATCCCATTCTCTGAGTAGAAATTCAAGCTGGCTACAGAAATTTGCATAAGTATCAAGGAGCCAAATATTAATCCCCAAGACAATAGGGAAAATGTCTCCAGGGCATTTTCCTATCAGAGGTCTTCACAGCAGCCCCTCCCAACACAGGCCTGGAGGCCTAGGAGGAAAAAGTGGTTTCATGGGCCTGGCCCAGGGTCCCCATGCTGCGTGCAGCCTAAGGACTTGGTGCCCTTCATCCCTGCTGGACCAGCCATGTCTGAAAGGGGCAAATGTAGAGCTTGAGCCATGGCTTCAAAGAGTCCAAGCCTCAAGCCTTGGCAGCTTTCACATGGTTTTGGGCCTGCAGGTGCAAGAAGTCAAGAATTGAAGTTTGAGAACCTCTGCCTGGATTTTGGTGGATGTATGGAAATGCTGGAATGTCCAGGCAGAAGTTTGCTTCAGGGGTGGGGCTCTCATGGAGAACCTCTGCTATAGCAGTGCTGAATGGAAATGTAGGGTCAGAGCCCCCACACAGACTCCCTACTGGGGCACTGCATAGTGGAGCTGTGAGAAGATGGTCACCATCCTCCAGACCCCGGAATGATAGATCCACTGACAACTTCCACCATATGCCTGGTAAAGACACAGACACTCAACACCAGCCAGTGAAACAGCTGGAGGGAGGTTGGAGGTTGTACCCTGCAGAGCCACAGGGACGGAGCTGCCCAAGACCATGGGAACCCACCTCTTGCATCAGCATGACCTAGACGTGAGACATGGAGTCAAAGGAGATCATTTTGGAGCTTTAAGATTTGACTGCCCCACTGGATTTCAGACCTGCATGAGCCCTGTAGCCCCTTTGTGTTGACCAATTTCTTCCATTTGGAACAGCTGTATTTACCCAATGCCTGTACCCCATTGTATGTAAGAAGTAACTAACTTGCTTTTGATTTTACAGGCTCATAAGAGGAAAAGATTTGCCTTGTTTCAGGTGAGACTTTGGACTGTGGACTTTTGAGTTTATGATTAAATGAATTAAGAATTTGGGGGACTGTTTGGAAGGCATGGTTGGTTTTGAAATTTGAAGACATGAGATTTGGGAGGGGCCAGGGGTGGAATTATATGGTTTGGCTCTGTGTCCCCACCTAAATCTCATCTTGTAGCTCCCGTAATTCCCATGTGTTGTGGGAGAAACCCCATGGGAGATAACTGAATCATGGGGGTGGGTCTTTCCCATGCTGTTCTCGTTATAGTGAATGAGTCTCACAAGATCTGATGGTTTTAAAAACAGGAGTTCCCCTGCACAAGCTCTCTCTCTTTGCCTGCTGCCACCCATGTAAGAGGTGACTTGTCCCTCCTTGCCTTCTGCCATGATTGTGAGGCCTCCTCAGCCATGTGGAATTGTAAGTCCATTAAACCTCCTTTTTTTATCCCAGTCTTGGGTATATCTTTATCGGGAGCATAAAAACAGACTGATACACTGTCTTAAAGCAATTCTCAGACTCCTTATTGAAGGCTCAGTCCCTTTGAGAAAGAAATTTGCATTAATTGTCAAAAGTACCCACCACAAATCTTCCTCTAAATCTTTGCTCAAAATAACTATTATGTAAGATAACTATAACAAGGTAAAATGTAAAAATGGTATAAAGTAAAAGGTAAAAAAGGTAAAAGGTTAAAATGTCTATAAAAAATAAAAAGAGAAATGTCTGCACTTTCCAGGGGTTTACCAAACTCTGGCTCTGAATTCATGTTCATGCCCATGGATCCAAAAGGTCAGTAATCCAATAAAGTCTGGTGAAGAAGTATGTGCATGAAATTCTCAGAATGGACACACACTGTGAAGATGTCTGTGTCCCATGTGAGTGCCCAGGAAATGGCATCCACTACATGGGAGATTCTTACTAATCAGGGGGACAAAGGGGCATATATTCTCTGTGGTTATCTATCAGCCTCATTTTCTAGTCACTCCATTGCTGGATCAAATGGACCTATGTACAAAGTAGCCACAAGGGCAAGACTGGAAGCTACCTACTGAGCTCAACAACATAGTCTTTCCTCACCAAAGCTGATCTGGATAACACTACTGCTAAATGCCTAATCTATTGACAGCAGAGATCTGCAGTTCCTGATAATCACACCACTTCCTGGGGGAAAACAGAAAGCTATCTGGTAGCAAGTTGGTTACACAGGAATATTTAACTTGACTGAAATAGACTTGCATTCTGAAAACTGATTTGTCTTTAATGCCCCTAATACTTCTGCCAGCACAACCATCCATGGATGCGCAGGCTATTCCCCATCCCACTGCTTCTAGTCAAAGAATTAACTTTACAACAGAGGAAGTCCGGCAGTGGGTTCATACTCATAGAATTAACTGGTTTACCACATTCCTTATCACCGTGAAGCAGTTAGACTAATGAAAGGTGAAATGGCTTAACCACAGACTCAGTTACAGCTTCAATACAAAGACAATACCAGGAAAAGATGGGCTTCTCACTTACATATATAAGTTTTGGAATATATAAGTTTTGAATTAGAAACATTATATGGTTGTTTGCTTTCCATAGCCAGAATACATGAATTCAGAAGTCACTGAATGATAGAAGTGGAAGTATTTATTTCCCTAATATACTCAGTAACCAATTCATAGAATATTTGCCCTCATTCCTGCTTTTAAGCTCTGCTGATTTGGATTTCTTAGCTCTCAAAGGCAGAATACTTTGGCTCTGCTATCAAAATGTATCCAGAATCCAATAAGCTCTCACTATCTCCATTAATATTACTTTGGCCCAAACCACAATAATTTCTTGGCTGGACTATCTCACTAACCAACCCTATCTCCCTATCTCCCTTTAGTCAATTCATATGGTAGACAGTGATATACATGTATGTGTGTGTGTGCATATATATATATATATATATACACACACACACACTGTGCATATATATATATATACACACACACATACATGTATACACATACACATATATATATATACACACCACACACACACACACATATATATATATATATATATATTTTTTTTTTTTTGATGGAGTCTCTCTCTGTTGCCAGGCTGGAGTGCAGTGGCGTGATCTCAGCTCACTGCAATCTCTGTCTCCCAGGTTCAAGCAATTCTCCTGTCTCAGCCTCCTGAGTAGCTGGGACTACAGGTGCGCACCACCACACCCAGCTAGTTTTTGTATTTTTAGTAGAGACAGGGTTTCACCATGTTGGCCAGGATGATCTCGATCTCCTGACCTTGTGATCCGCCCACCTCAGCCTCCCAATGTGCTGGGATTATAGGCATGAACCACTGCACCCGGCTGGCAGACAGTGATTTTTTAAAATACAATTCAGATCATATCCCTTCTCTGTTTAATATCCTCCAATGCATTTTTCTCTCAGCCAGAGTATGAGACCCAAATTTTTGTCATGCTTAACAAGGCACTACACAACTTGAAACCATTTATCTCTTGACCTCATTTGCTACCAATCACTTGTTCACTGTAATCTTAGCACGCTTATGTTCTTGCTCTTCTTGGAACACACTAAGCATATTTTTTTGTTTGTTCTACTTATATTCTGCCCAGTGGACTCTTTTTACAGAAAACCATATTTCTTACTCCTCATGTCATGTGTGTTTGCTTAGATGACTACGTATTTCAGACAACCTCCTATTTCCACCCTATAAAAATGGCACCCCTTACTTATACTCTCTAATCATTTTGAAGAGTTGTTTTGCTTCCATTTTACATATTTGTTTGCTACTTAAACAAATAGAGAAAAGCTCCATAAAAGCAGCAACTTGGTTTCATAAACCACTGAATTCCTAGTATCTACATTAAAGTTTCTACACCTCAGCACTAGTGACATTTGAGGATGGATAATTTTTTGATGTGAGAGGATGTCTTGTTATTGTAGGATGTTCTGTACTATTCCTGGCCTCTACACACTAGATATCAGTAGTATTCCTACTCCAAGTTATGACAACCAAAAACTTATCCAGACATTTGCAAATGTCCTCTGAAGGCAAAGGTGCCCTTGTTGAAAGCTGCTGATCTAGATTGAACAGAGCTAGCTCTTAATAATGAATGAATTAATTAATTAAAAATATGGGATTAATTAATCAAATTAATTAAAGATTGGGATATATATACTGATCTGTTAGTTGTGGGCCATTAATCGTGCATGTGTGCTTTTTGAATTTTGTAAATTTACCTCAGGATTGTTTTACAACTTTCACAGAAAAAATAAAGCCAATTAAATCTTGGAAAATCCCGCTTTGGGCTTCCGTTCTCAGTTCCTCCAGTCTATGTTTAACTCCTCTCTGCCATTAAGGATACTTGGGCTGAAAATTTTGTTTTTGAACTGATGTAGACAATAGGACCTTCTTCCTTTGCTTTCAAAAAGTTCTTCTCATCCCATATGATAGTTTTTCTCAGTTAATTTTATTCTTATTCCCCAGGAGAAGGTTACAGAAAACTCTGTCTGAAATGTATATGACCATTGTTTTTACTGTTAATGGTTATTAAAAGCTAAAGGTAACTTGGCAAAAATAATTTATTTTTTATTTTTATTTTTATTTTTTTTTTTGAGACGGAGTCTCGCTCTGTCGCCCAGGCTGGAGTGCAGTGGTGCAATCTCGGCTCACTGCAAGCTCCGCCTCCCGGGTTCACGCCATTCTCCTGCTTCAGCCTCTCCGAGTAGCTGGGACTACAGGCGCCCGCCACCACGCCCGGCTAATTTTTTGTAGTTTTAGTAGAGACGGGGTTTCACCGTGGTTTCGATCTCCTGACCTCGTGATCCGCCTGCCTCGGCCTCCCAAAGTGCTGGGATTACAAGCGTGAGCCACCATGCCGGGCCCAAAGATAATTTAACAAGCCAACCTAGTCATTAATGTTCACAGAACTGGAGTCCTTTGGCCTTCTTAATGTGAAATCTCAATCATGTAAAATGCAGAATACAGCAATGAGGTGATTAACCTGAACATTATCCGAAGCTAAAATAGATAATGGATAAAACTGAAAGTGGTATCAGTCAGTCTTCACTTTCCTTTAGAAATATGAGTTGGTCATGAAGGCCATAAAGTGAGTGCCTTGGTCAGAGGTAATGCTGTGTGGTATACCATGACGGTGAATAAGGCATTATGTGAGTTCATGGATGGTAGTCTTGGGAGAAGCATTGCATGCAGGACAGGCAAACCCATATCCAGAGTAAGTGCCTATTCCAGTGAGGGCAAACCTCTGCCCTTTCCTTGATGGAAGAGGTCCAATATAATCAGCCTGCCACCAGGTAGCTGGCTGATTGCCCTGAGGAATGGTGCCATATCGAAGGCTCATTGTTGGTCTCCGCTGCTGGTGAATTGGGCACACAGCAGTACCTGTAGCCAGGTCAGCCTTAGTGAGTGGAAGTCCCTGTTGCTGAGCCCAGATATAACCTGAATCCCTGCCGTGATGGCCACTTTGTTCATGGGCTGACTGGGCAATGACGGGGTGGTTGGGGAAAGAGGCTGAGTGGTGTCCACAGAATGGGTCATTCTATCCACTTGTTTATTAAAATCCTCCTGCCACTGACACCACAAGCACCATTGCATCTGCTGGGTCATATGGCCCAAGTTGCAGAGCAGCTTGAACAGCAGTCTGGACCTGTTGCAGAGCCTTCTCCTGTTCTGGATCACATTAGAAACTGGCAGCCTTTTGGGTCACCAGATAAACGGGCCGGAGTAACACACCCAAATGAGGAATGTGTTGCCTCCAAAATCCAAACAGGGCCACTAGGTGCTTCTTTCTTGGTTGTAGGAGGGACGAAATGCAGCAACTTATCCTTCACCTTAAAAGGAATATCTTGACAAACCCCACACCACTGGACCCCTAGAAATTTTACTAAGGTAGAAGCTCCCTGAATTTTAGTCTGATTAATTTCCTATCCTCTGGCACATAAATGTCTCACCAATAAGTCCAGTGTGTCTGCTACTTCTTGCTCACTGGATCCAATCAGCATAATGTCACCAATGTAACCAACCAGTGTGATATCTGGTGGAAGCAAAAAGTGATCAATTTCTCTCCAAATAAGATTATGACACAAAGCCAGAGAGTTGATATACCCCTGAGGTAGGAAAGCAAAGATATATTGCTGGTCTTGCCAACTGAAGGCAAATTGCTTCTGGTGGGCCTTATGGACAGCAATGGAGAAAAAGGCATTTGCCAAGTCAATGGCTAGATACCAGGTATCAGGAGATGTGTCAATTTGCTCATGCAATGAAACCACATCTGGTACAGCAGCTGCAATAGGAATCACTACATGGTTAAGTTTATGATAACCCACTGTCATTCTCCAAGATCCATCTGTCTTCTGCACAGGCTAAATGGGAGAGTTGAATGGGGATGTGGTGGGAATCACCACCCCTGCATCCTTCAAGTCGTTGATGGTGGCACTAATCTCTGCAATCCCTCCGATGATACTACATTGTTTTATTTTATTATATATGTATAAAATATATATATTTTAAATAGATTTACTATTTACTATGGCTTCCATTTGGCCTTTCCCACCATAATGATCCTTACCCTACCAGTCAGGGAGCCAGCGTGGGGGTTCTTTCAGCTGCTCAGTATGTCCATGCTAATTATGCATTCCGGCCCTGGGGAAATGACAGGATGAGTCTGGGGACCCACTGGACCCAACGTAAGCTGGACCTGAGCTAAAACTGCATTAATTACCTGCCTTCCATAATCCTCTACTTTAACTGGAGGACCACAATGACGTTTTGGGTCCCCTGGAATCAACGTCAGCTCAGAGCCAGGGTCCAGTAGTCCCCGAAATTTCTGATCATTTCCCTTTCCTCAATGCACAGTTACTCTGGTAAAAGGCCACAGGTGAAATTGCTGAATCATGATAGTTCTATTTTTAATTTTTTGAGGAATGTCCATGCTGTTTACCATAATGGGTGTACCAATTTATATTCCCACTAACAGTGTACTGGAGTTCCCTTTTATCCACATCCTCTCCAACACTTATCTTTCCTTCTTCTTTTTTTTTTTTTCTTGCAATAGCCATTCTAACAGGTGTGAGGTGATATCTCATTGTGATTTTAATTTGTATTTTTCTAATTATTAGTTATATTGAACATTTTTTCCTATACCTGTTGGCCATTTATATGTCTTCTTGTGAGAAATATCTATTTAGATCATTTGCTGATTTCTAATTGTGTTTTTTCTTACTTTTGAGTTGTTTGAGTTTTTTATATATTTTGGATATTAACCCCTTATCAAATGTACAGTTTAGAAAGATTTTCTCCTATTCCATATTTTGCCTCTTCACTCTGTTGATGGTTTTCTTTGCTGTGCAGAAGGTTTTCTTGTTGCTGTAATTCCATTTGTCTATTTTTGCCTTTGCTGTTTGGGCTTTCAGATTCATATTCAAAAAATCATTGCCCAGACCAATGTCAAGGAGATTTTCTCCTATATTTTCTTCTAGTACTTTTACAGTTTAGGTCTTATGTTTAAGTCTTTAATCATTTTGAGTTGCGTTTTGTATGTGGCATGAGATAAGGGTTTAATTTCACTCTTCTGGATGTGGATATCCAGTTGTTTTAACACCATTTGTTGAAGAGATTGTTTTTTCCCCCATTGTGCACTCCTGGCAACTTTGTCAAAAATTAGTTGAACATAAATGTGTGAATGTATTTCTGGTTTCTCAGTTCTTTTCCGTTGACCTATGTGTCTTAGGCCAGTACCATGCTCTTTTGGTTACTCTAGCTTTATATCATATTTTGCAGTTAGGAATTTTGATTCCTCCAGCTTTGTTGTTTTTGCTCACGATTGCTTCATCTATTTGAGGTCTCTTTTGGTTGCCTTCTTCCTTCCTCACAAATCCATGTGCATCCCTCCCCAGACTGTGCAGTCAGTTGAAGAAGACAATCTTCTCTGATAGAATTGTTCTTCAGTCAAAGGTACATGTGTAGCTGTGCTCACTTTCTAGAACCTCTAAACAAGCCCTTAGAGCCCATTTACCTCTTTTATCTTTCATCTGCTGACCAGAGGCAGAAGTCTCTGGAATGGTAGGACCAAAAATTGATGGATCCAAAGTCTCTAAATTATCACAGAAGGAAAGCCTCTTGCTGACCAGTAACACTTGTATGAGCCCTAAATAGAAATTCACTTACTTTGGGCTAAGATATTTTATTAGTCACGGTTCTCTAAAGGGACAGAATTAATGGGATAGATGAATATATGAAGGGGAGTTTATTAGGAGAATTGACTCACACAATCACAAGGTGAAGTCCCACAATAGGCCGTCTGTAAGCTGAAGAGCCAGGAAACCAGTCCCAGTCCCAAAACCCCAAAAGTAGGGAAGCTGATAATACAGACTTCAGTCTGTGGCCGAAGGCCTGAGTGCCCTTGGCAAATCACTGCTGTAAGTCCAAGAGTCCAAAAGCTGAAGAACTTGGAGTCTGATGTTCGAAGGTAAGAAACATCCATCATGGGAGAAAGATGAAGTCCAGAAGACTCAGCAAGTCTGCTCTTTCCATGCCTGCTTTTATGCTAGCAGCTGATTTTAGATGGTGCCTACCCAGATTGAGGGTCTGTATCTTTCAGTCCACTGATTCAAATGTTAATCTCCTTTGGCAGCACCCTCACAGACACACCCAGGAACAATACTTTGCCTCCTTCAATCCAATCAAGTGGACATGCAATGTTAACCATCACAGAAATGAACAATATTTAGTTTACTTGTTATATCAGCTAGCTATTTCACCCCAGGTATTTCTCAAAGCATAGGAAACTTTCAACATGGCTAGGTACAGCTACAATAATTATAAATGTAATGATAATGTTACAGTGATCTTTTGATAATTTCTGCTTTGCCTGCTGGGGAATGATTCTTAGAATATTGTTGAAAAAGCAAATACACAAATAACAGAAATGCAACACTCAAAGTAAGCTGAATGACATATATTTTTTGCTAAAAGTTCTTGGGGAGATGAAAGAAGGATCATGTTTTATTTTATGTCAGGGCACTTCTATGCTATTCCCAGTATCTAATTTTTGTTGTTGTTGTTGTTGTAATGATCTTACCTCTGCTCTCTCATACCTTTTTTTGACTACTTTGCTCCCTTCCTTTCCTTAAGCATGGGTTCCTTTTCATTTCTATAAATCTGTAAGCAACAATTTCCCAAGCTCAACACTATTGACACTTTAGACTGGCTAATTCATTGTTGTGAGAGCTATTCTGTGAGTTATAGGAGGCTTAGTAGCATCCCGGGCTTCAATCTACTAGATGCCAGTGGCTTCCCTCCAGTTTTGACAATCAAAATATCCTTAGATATTGCCAAAACTTTTTTGGGCACAAAATATCCCCTCCTCATTATTGTGTAGAGGGCTGCAGATCTTATTCCCTCTCTCTTCTCCCTTTCTCACCATTCTTCAGTTTGCATTTCCAGTCATCAGCAAGGGTTCTCCTTTTTTCAGAACATGTCTGTAATCTGTACGTGAAAGGAGCAAAAGCTCACACAATCTGAAAGTCAGCTCAGTTTTCATAATTCCAAAATCCTTTATATATGACTATATATGTGATGTATATATGATATATATCATAATATATAGAAAATATAAAATGAAAGCAAACAAGCAAAAATTGCTTGATATATAAAATTATATATCAAGTTAGATGAGGTCAGTTGGGAAAATGAAGTAGAAATATTCCCTTACAAATAAGATTTCTTCAAAGAAACCAGTGAAAATCTAGAAAGCCTCCAGTTTATAGCACTAAAAATATTTATCTATGACCTAGAGCCAGGATTCACAAATGAAAAATGGATTGCTTCAAGATAAAAGGCAGGAAAAAATATGCCATGGAAAAATTAAGCAACAATTTGAAAATGTAGCTATTATATGATCAGCTCAGTATTATTTTCCTGGAATTAAAAAAATGAATAAGGATAACAAAATGGTTCTCTTAGTATGAGAAACGTGGAAGACTAACATATGAAATCCAGCATTCATGTAATAGGAATCTCAGAACATAGTAAGGCAGGTAGAAGAGAAACAGTAATCAAAGAAATGAAAAAAATAAAATTGTATTCAGCTAAATGAGGTTATTATATTGAATATTCTAATCTTACACAAAATTTTCATGGAGATACAGTAACATATAAGTTTGTAAAAGTTTGAGCTTTTACTGTGAAAAAATTATCCAACAATTACATAGGCAGAAAGATAAGTGAACTTCATAATAAAAAGTAAAAACTTTTGGCATGCACAAATCATTAAAATTTTTAAACTAGAAGAACAGGAACAAAGTCAAAAAATAAATTTAATATGCAAGAAACCTTGGTGAAAAAGGTATCTTTTAAATTAGGTATGAATTATTGATAATTTAAATATTAAAGTTATATTTTGGCTCAATATTTCCCTACTATCTGTGGTAGGGGGTAACTTTTAATTTTTTTGTATTATTTCAGATGAAATGAAACTGGTTTTCTTTAAATTTTCAGGAAAGCACATGATAAAATCTTGGAAGAAAAGATGGATGTATTTCAAGAAAATTAAGGCATAAAAAAATTAGATGTGAATAATATAAAATTCGCAAAAAAAGTGAAGAAAAAATTAAAAGAATCAATAAAAATATAATAAGTAGGGGCCAAGCTTGGTGACTCACGCCTCTAATCCCAGCACTTTGGGAGGCCAACGGGGGCGGATCATGAGGTCAGGAGATCAATACCATCCTGGCTAACAGGGTGAAACCCCGTCTCTACTAAAAAGACAAAAAATTAGCTGAGCATGGTGGCGGGCACCTGTAGTCCCAGCTACTCGGGAGGCTGAGGCAAGAGAATGGCGTGAACCCGGGAGGCGGAGCTTGCAGTGAGCCGATCGCGCCACTGCCCTCCAGCCTGGGTGACAGAGCAAGACTCTGTCTCAAAAAAAAAAAAAAAAAGAAAGAAAGAAAAAAAAATATATATATATATATATAATAAGTAGGAAAGTAAAATAACATTATTAAGTCAAAATATCCATAATTAAAATGTGTGTATATGATCTTTATTGAAGACTATCAAATTCTCTAAAAAAATTTAGCTATACGGTGTTAACCATTAAACGTAAAACGAATTGGCACTAAGTGGTTTAAAACAAAGAATGAGTACATATAGGTCAGACAACACTGTAAAAATAAAGACAAAATAGAATTCAAGGAACAAAACAAAACATGAATGGTACTGATGAGCTTGGCGGTGATGGAGAATGTCTCTGGAGCTGTCTGTGTAGGTTTGAGTTCAGGGCAGCTCCCTGGGTGTCTTCCTTGCTTGCTAGCTAAAAGTAACACTATGTGTTCATTCTTTACACCTGGTCTCTTTTCTGTGAAATGGCAATAATAATAACAACAACAAAAATATTATGGACCTAATAGTGATACAGAGAATTTTAACACTGTCTGCAATATTGGAAGCCAAAGTAGATGTCAGATGTTATGTAGAATTTACCAAAGTTTTACTTTATCAGCACGTATAGTAATGACAATTCTTTCTGGGCCTAATATGATATTGTTGCAATACATTAAATTAAAAACAAATAACAAAAAACTTGAAATTACACAAGGGGAATTGACAAATCCACCGTTATAATGGGATCTTTTAAATTCACTTATCTCTGAAACTAAAAGAAAATGTATTTTAAAACAAATTATAGAAGAATTGTAATAAAGCAATTAACCAACATGTAGTCATAGATAGATATTATAAACATAATTTGTATCAAGAAATACAGAAATAAGTTTGTATTCAAACAAATCTAGACCATTTGATAAATCAGATTACATAGTGAGCATGAAAGTAACATTCAATAATTTTCCCAATGCAAAAAACATGTAGGCTATGTTTCTGACAATTATAGAATAAATTCAAACTTTGCAACAAAGAATGTGACTCCACCCCACACACACGCACGCACACACACACACACACACACCCCCTTACGCATGTGAAAACAGACATGCTACTATATTTTTCTTGGTTGACCCAAGAAAAATTCCCTCTTGATTAAGCAAGAAGAAATGATATGAAAATTAGAAAGTACTTGAAAATGAATGGCAATGAGATTACTACATATTTATACCTGGCAGAGTCCAGAATGTCACTCAGAGAAAAGGTACAGCCTTAAACATGTATAATATAAAATGAATATTAAAAATATATCAACTGGATTTCAATTTATGAACTTAGAAAACAACAAAATAAATTTTAAATAGAAATAACAATTATAAAAGTAAGAAACAATATAATACCAAAAATATAGACTTGGTTAATATAAACACAGTTATTTCATAAGATCTATTGAATATACAAGCCTTGAGGAAATCTGATCAAGAAACATCAAAGACCACACTAAACAAACAAACCACAAAATTGGAAATGAGAAGAAATATATAACTATAAAGAGAGAATAGTTATAAAAATAAAATGCTACAGGCAAATTTATGCCATTAAATTTGAAATTTAAATGAAACTAATATATTAAAACAATATACGTGAACAAAATTTGTCCAAGGAAAATTAAAATACCTAAATAAACTAATACCTATAGAATTTGAAAAAAAATCAAAAAGTGAAGTACTTCTAAAATAGATGTCAGTTCTAGACAGTTTGCAGATGAGTTTTTTCCAAAACTTGAAGAAAGCGATAGTACCTATGTTAGAAATGCAATTAAGAAAAACCAAAATGAAAGAAAAAAATTGCTCAACTTATTCCTCAAGGCTAAAGCAAATCTGAAATCAAATCTAAACAAGTGGTGCACATAAAGAAAAATCCATAGAGTAATCTAATTTACAAATACAGAACAAAACTTTTAAATATGATATTTATAAATAGTATCAGGTAGGCTTTATCTTAAGAATGAAATAATAGTTTAACATGAGCCATTATGCTCAAGATTAAATTTTTGAAAAGATGATTATCTTAATAGATGTTTAAAAAATGATCACTTTAATACCCGTTGATTTAAGAGAAAATAAATTTCAAAAGATTTAGTAAGCTAAATATAGAAGGACAATTATTGGACCATGTGTAAGATGTTTGTAAGACCCAGAACAACTCATATATATCATTTTCTGTTAAACTCAGGAGAAAGAAGACACTGATGTCCACTTTGATTACTTACATTCAGAATCTCATAGATAAAAATCTGTTAAAGTGATAAAATATATTAATCTTAGAAAGAAAAAGGCAAAATTTTCAACTTAAATACCCAAACTCTATGGAGCTTCCCTTCTTTTAAGCATATGGTAGACAAAATGTTGTGAGGTGAGGGTCCTGATGTATCATTGCATGATTGTTATGATCCAGATGCCGGAGTGGAGGGAGACAGAAAAGGAAAATGAGATACAAGACAGAGGCAAATAGGAGATATACATCTGTGTACATCATTACATAGAATGTCAGATAATCTATGTTTAGAAATCTATACATCTATACACAGAAATTGCTGAGCTACAGAGGTGGGGAAGAAGAAGATAAGAAATACAAAGAAACAAATAGTCAAAAAGAGAAACAGAAAAACAGAGATGGGAGAGGTATGAACAGAAGGAGATGACCATTATTTTGACATATTTTAAGAATATATGTAGTAACCAAAACATTTTCCTCTCTGCAAGCTTGTGAAAAAAGCACTTGAGTTCCAATCCCACTCCATCATCCTCTTCCCCACTAAGATAAGTTTAAACTGAGAATTTGTTGTCTTAAATTTTCTAGTTCTTTTTCTTCCATTTTACAGTTGTGTAACTGGGGCTAAATTCTGGTAGTGAGACCATTATAGTTCTTTCAGATTAAAAGAATATACATCTGCCTCATCAGTCTCTTGTTTTGCATCCATAAGTAGACACCGATTCCTTGCATTTGCTTGATTTTGCTGGCTTGGCTTACTACTAGCATTCTTGGTATTAGTGCCTGCTTATCCTTGCATTTGAGATGTCTCAGGCTTTGTGATTTTCTTTGTACTATCTACCTGACTTTCATTCTTGGCTGAATGATTTTGAAAATGTCAGAGAGCCTTCCTCAGCTCTGGTTTCCTCATCCATAAAATGAGAATTATAATAAGGCTTGTTTTACAGTTTTGTTTAATCAGTCACTTAAGATAATGCTTTGTAAAATGCTAAACAAATATTAGTTATTTTTAGCATGTCAGGACGTCTTAGTATACTCTGCTCTGCTACCAGGCACAATCACTGAGCTACTATCCGTAATTTACCGCCAACAATTCAATACAGCTTTCAAGTTTTAGCTGAATAGATTCTAAATTATAAAATAGAATTATAAAAAAAAGGAGAAAAATAAAACAACTGACTGATATCACACAATTACTCAACTTTCAACACAAGTCTGGATCTCATTTAAAAACAAATATGTTGTCACTTCAACTCTAGAGCTCTAGTCGACATTAATATATGTGCAGGTTGCTAGGAAGTGAATATGACACATTGCCGAATGTTATCTATATACTCCATGAACATAATTTCTGCATTTCTAAATAAAATAGGAAAAAAGATCATGGTTTCATTTAAACTGCTAATGAATCTAACCTTGGATATACCACAGAAGCTAGAAAGAGATTGATGGAACCCAGAACATAAGTCACAACTCTGACAGACCTTTGAGGAGCACGAAGTTAGTAGCATCCTCTTAAGAGAAGAAAATGGGGACGCAAGGTGGAACAAGGCCAAGACCCAAATGAGAGAATAGGTTGCAGAAGAGGTTTCTGATATGCTCATATCTTTCCTCCAATGCAGTTTGGGTATATCCCTGCTTTCTTGGGTCCTGTCTGGCAGGAAAACACCAATGCCAACTGAAAAAAAAACAAAAAAAGAATTGACAGCATAAACTAGTGCTGTCTGAGGGAGAACAAGGCAGACTGCTTGTAAGTGATCTTTCCTTCCCTTAGCCCAACCCCAGAGGCCTAAAAATGCTGTCATAAAAGGAGCACTTGGAAAATAGGAGAGCCTAGAGTGCAAGCAATACTGTTCCCTAATAAACAAATCCATCTGATGGGAATGAAGCTGAGGCCATGTGGGAGCACCAGAGATTTTTGGCCCTGATGTCTTGCCCCAAAGACCCTCTAAACTTAACTTGCCAGGCATAGTGCAGACCATAGCTTTTGCTATTTCTGTATGTACACGATAAAGCTAAAAAAAAAAAAAAAAAAAATCACTGATATCCCAAGGGAATAAGAAACAACAGGAAGATATAACAAAGCATGTGGAAACTTGAGATCCATGACAGAAAATGAGAGAATGAACAACCTGTCAGAAAAAAACTAACGGTGGATCACATGAAGTTTGAACTTACACCAAGCACAGTAATATATTCTCACAGATACGGGATAGACTTGGTAGCAGACATACAAGCTGTATAAAGAAGAACCAATTAGAGACACTAGTGTGACCAATATAAAATATTAAATAAAGAACTAAAATATAATAAAGAAAAAAATTAGGCCACAAAGCAAGGCTTTACAAATTTAAAATAAGCCAGGTGTGGTGGCTCACGCCTGTAACTCCAACACTTTGGGAGGCCAAGGTGGGTGGATCACCTGAGGTCAGGAGTTTGAGACCAGCCTGGCCAACATGGTGAAACCCCGTCTCTACTAAAAATACAAAAAAAAATAGCCAGGTGACAGGCCACTGTAATCCCAGCTACTTGGGAGGCTGAGGCAGGAGAATCACTTGTACCTGGGAGATGGAGGTTGCAGTGAGCCAAGATCTCACCACTGCACTCCAGCCTGGGTGACAGAGTGAGACTCTGTCTCAAGAAATAAATAAATAGGCTGGGTGTGGTGGCTCACACCTGTAATCCCAGCACTTTGGGAGGCCGAGGTGGGCAGATCACAAGGTCAAGAGATCGAGACAATCCTGGCCAACGTGGTCAAACCTCATCTCTACTAAAAAGACAAAATTAGCTGGGTGTGGTGGCACATGCCTATAGTCCCAGCTACTCAGGTTGATGCAGGAGAATCACTTGAACCCGCGAGGTGGAGGTTGCAGTGAGCCAAGATCACGCCACTGGACCCCAGCCTGGTGACAGAGTGAGACTCTGTCTCAAAACAAAATTAATAAATAAATTAAAATAAGATTGAAGTAATATCAAGTAACCTTCCTGACCACAATGATAAGAAACTAGAAATCAGTAACAGGAGAAAAACTGAAAAATTTACAAGTATGTGGAAATTAGCACGCTCTTGAGCAAACAACAGATAAATAAAGAAAACAAAGGGAAATGTTAAGATATATTGAGAAAATGAAAACGAAAGAACATGCAGCATACCAACACCTGTGGGATGCAGCACAAGCAGTTCAAAGACAGAAGTTTATAATGGTAAATGCCTACATATAGAAAAAGAATCTCAAATAAACAATCTAACTTGATACCTCAAGGAACTAGAAAAATAAGAACAAAACTGAGCCCAAAGTTAGCAGAAGGAAGCAAATAACAACGATTACACAGAAATAAAGAAAGACTAGATGGACAAATACAAAAAAATTAGCCGGGCATGGTGGCGGGCGCCTTTAGTCCCAGCTACTCCGAGAGGCTGAGGCAGGAGAATGGCGTGAACCCGAGAGGCGGAGCTTGCAGTGAGCCGAGATTGCGCCACTGCACTCCAGCCTGGGCGACAGAGCCAGAATCCATCTCAAAAAAAAAAAAAAAAAAAAAAAAAAAAAAAAAAAAAAAAAAAAAAAAGAAAAGATCAATGAAACTAAGGTTTCTTTTGAAAAAATGAACAAAAGCAATCAAGTTTTATCTAGGCTAACCAAGAGAAAAACAGAGAGGAGTCATTGCCATTTCTCCATGTATACAATAAAGCTAAAAATCAATGTTATCCCAAGGATATAATTTTATCACTGATATCCCAAGGATATAATTTTATTTATAAAATTATAAATAAAAGTGGAGTCATTACAACTGATAACACAGAAATACAATGAAAGGATGGTAAGAGACTACTGTGAACAACTGTATGCCAATAAATCACATAACCTAGAAGAAAATGTACAAAATTCTAGAAATATACAACCGGACAAGATATAAAACTATGCATATACAAGGCTGACTCATGAAGACAGAAAATCTGAACAAACCAATAATGAATAAGGAGACTGAAACAGTAATCAAAAATCTCTTAACAAAGAAAAGCCCAGGATCAGATGGCTTTGCAGGTGAATTCTACCAAATATTTAAAGAAGAATTAACACCAATATTTTTTCAAACTGTTCCAAAAAAAAAAATGGAAGAAGAGGAAGAGAACAATTCCAAACTCCTTTTATGAGGGCAATAAGCCAGACAAGAACACTACAAGAAAAGACAACTACAGGCCAATAGCCCTGTTGAACAAAGATGCAAAAATCCAAAAATCCTCAGCAAAATAGTAGCAAAACAAATTCAACAGCTTATTAAAGGGATCATTCACAACGATCAAGTGGGATTTATTCCTGGAATACAAGGATGTGTCAACATACCCAAATCTATAAATGTGATACCAAATTAAGAGAATAAAGGACAAAACACATATGATCATCTCAGTAGATGCAGAAAAAACATTTGACAAAATTCAACATGCTTTCATGAATAATTCTCAACGAATTAGGGAATGCACCTCAACATAATAAAGACCATACATGAAAAGCCCACAGTAACATTATCCTCAATTTTGAAAAATTGAAAGCTATGCCTCTAAGATCTGGAAAAGGCGATGGTTCCCACTCTCACCACTTTTATTCAACATAGGACTGAAAGTTCTATACAGAGATTGGAATAATTAATATTGTACAAATGTCCACAGTGCACAAAACCATCTATAGTTTCAATGACAATTCTATCAAAATTCCAATGATAATTTTTACAGAAATAGAGAAAACAATCCTAACATGTGTATGGAATGACAAAAGAGACAAGCTTAAGAAATACGAACAAACTAGAGGCATTACACATCCTGATTTAAAAGTATATTACAAAGCTATAGTAATCAAAACCCTATGGTATTGCCATAAAAACAGACACATTAAGCCAATGCAACAGAATATCGAGTCTAGAAATAAACCTACACATGTACAGCCAACTAATTTTTGGCAAGGGTGACAAGAATACACTGTGAGGAAAAGATAGTCTCTTTAATAAATGGTGTTGGAGAAACTGAATATCCATATGCAGGAGAATGAAAGTGTGCCCTTATCTTAAACCATACACAAAAATTAACTCAACATGGATAAAAGACTTAAAGATAAGGCCTGAAACAAACAAACAAAAATCGTGAAAGAAAACATAGGAGAAAATCTCCTTGATATGGGTCTTGGTAGTGATTATGTTGGATATAACACCAAAATCACAGGCAAAAATAACACAAAAAAGCAAAACAAAACAAACAAAGACACAAAAAACAAGTGAGGTGACATCAAACTAAAAAGCTTTTACACAGAAAAAAAAAAAGTCAATAAAATGGAAAGGCTATCTACAAAATGGGAGAAAATATTTGCAAAGCATGTATCTGTTAAAAGGTTAAATCCAAAATATATAGGCATCTCATAAAACTCAATAGCACACAAAACCAAGTAACCCAAATAAAAAGTAGCAAAGAATCTCATGAGATATTTTTCCATCGAAGACTTAAAAATGGCCAACAGGTATACTAAAGGGTATTCAATATCACTAATCATCACGGAAATGCAAATCAAAACCACAAGATATCACCTCACACCTGTTAGTATGGCTATATCAAAAAGACCAGAGATAACAAGTTTTGGTCAAAGTGTAGAGAAAAAACAAACCATTATGGAAAACAGTAGGCAGTTTTCTTAAAAAAGTGAAAATTGAACCATGTGGTACAACAATCCTACTAAGTAGTATAAATCCAAAGAAGTGAAATGAATATCTCAAAGGTATATCTGTACTCCCATGATCATTTTGCCATTTATTTACAATACCCAAGATATGGAAACTATGTTAAGTGTTTTTTGACAGATTAACAGATAAGGAAATACTTGAAACAATATCTAAATAATGTTTTCATTTAAAAAATATGAAAAATGTCTATATAATATTAAACAGAAAGGTAAGAGAACACATTTGTATACACTATTATAATATTTGAGATCATTCAATACAGAGACCATCTTAAAAGCTGCAAGAAAGAATAGTGTAGACAGCCTTAGAAACTACAACTATTAGATTAAAAATTAGGTTTCTCAACAGCTACACTGCATACCAGACGGCAATGCAATAATATTTATGTGTTGACAGAAGAGAAATTTGAACACGCTTTTAATCCAATAAAACTATAATTTAAATATGAGGGCAAAATATTATTCTCAGGCATATGAGACTTTATAAAATTTACTATGCAAACTTTTCTTTGAAAACACTCTTGGAGGAAGTACTCAAACAGAAATAGAAACCAGATCCAGGAAGAAACAAGATATAGACGATCACACTGAATAAATAAGTCTACAAATCTTTTAGTGGTTTAAATAAACAATGTCCCCGAACTAGGAAAAGAGCAGAAAAAAATAGTTTTGGTGAGGTTGGGATTTCAGTATGTAGAGAAAAAGGTGAGAAATAAATGGATATTGATGAAAGAAATGGATATTGTGTATATATGTGTGTGTACATATATACATATGTGTATGTATGTGTGTATGTGTATATATATACATACATATGTATATACACACACAGTTAACCCTTAAACAACACAAGGGTTGGGGTGTTGATCCCCCACACAGTTGAAAATCTACATATAAATTTGACTCCTCTAAAACTTAACTATTAATAGCTTACTGTTGAATGGAGGCCTCACCAGTAACATAAACGCCCAAGTAACACATAAATAGACTAAGATCTACATAAATTTTAATGGATTAATGACATATCTTTTTCTTATTTTTTGATATTTTAGGCAATACAGCACATCTATGAGTTTTTTCAAATTTTCATAAATCTCCATAAATTTTTCCAATATATTTATTGAAAACATCTGCATATAAGTGGACCTATGCAGTTTGAAACTGTGTTGTTTAATGGTCAATTGTAGACTAAAGAAAAATAAAGATATTTACCATAATGCAGTGATATTAGAAGCCAACAAATTAAAAGACAAATATTTTATAGCTAAAAAGTTCCACATGTTAAAAAATATATATTAAATAATTCTTCATTGAAGAGGAAATATTTAGTGAAATAATCCATAAAATGAAAGTAATTTAATTTAAGAAGTTTGATATACAGCTGAAACTCTGAGAAAAATATTTGTGCAACTTAAGCTGTAAGATGAGCAAAAAAGTAAGTGCAAAGTAGCAAGAAAGAATTTACTACAACAGATTAAATATTTAATGAATATACAGATTAGAAGAAAATATAATTATTATATAATTATGATAATAAGTATAGTATATAGGATATTATATGATATGATAATCTTGATATATCATGGTAACATAAAGATACTATAAACATCAATGAATTTGAAACCTTAGAAGAGATGCATTATTGGAAAAATATAAAATGCTAAAATTGATAAAAGAAAAACATAAAAAAATTAAATCAATATTGAACAAATAAAAATAATCAAAGACAGTCTTCCTTACTTCACTCCCTACCATTTCAGAGCCAGACAGTTCTATAGATAAATTCTATTTTAACATGCCCTTTCAAGGAACATATAATATAAATTGTTAAAGATAGTAAAAAAATGAAAGTTAGCTGCTCCTTTCATTTGTCAAGTTAATAGACTGGTATTACAGTAGCAGAAAATAAAATTACATGCTTTGCTATTTATAGGTGAATGTGAAACCTGGAAAGCTAGAAATGTGAAGGGGGTTCCTTGACCAGTGCTGGAACCAAGACTAGCTACATAACTTACAGGGCTGAGTGCAAAATGAAAATGCGTGAGCCCTTGTTCAAAATCATTAAGAATTTCAAGATGGCGATAGCAGAGCATTAAGCAAGCATGGGGCCCTTTTATGCATGAGGCTCTGTGCAACTATGACTTCACAGGTCTCCAGCCCATGAAGCTGGCCCTGGCTGAGCCACTGGGGGTGGGGTGTGGGATATTTAGGGGGAGCTCATACTTTGGAAGGGGGACTGCCTAGCAGGCACTGGTGTCACAGTTAAAGACTCTGTTGAAAGAGAGACCAGAGGAGAATCACCTGGCTTTTTCCTCTCCTCCTTTCTTCCATTCTCCCATCAGTGCCTCCTATCTACCCAGCCTAACTGGATGCCAAAGAGTATTACAGCATGGGAATTTCATTCATGGAAGGTCAGTTCCCTGTATTAAAAAACAGACCAGGGGAAGGGGAGGAGGAAAAGCAGACCAGTTGGATATTAGAGCTGAGTGAAATACAGTCTCTACAACAGAGAGGAGCAAAGCAGATAGGGGATAGAGGCAGAAATAATAAATAATAAAATGAGGGATAAACCTTATCCTTATCCAGACTGTGGCTACCAGAGCACCATGTGACTTCATGTATCTGAGATAAATTATAATAAAGCAATAATAATAAAAATAATGAAATAGAAACTCATAAAATAAAATTTTCCAAATTAACCAATTTGTTGTAATGCATGATTAATTATTTTAAATGTGATCTGTGGGTGATCAGAGAAGCAATTTCTCTGCATTTCAATAAATCTACAGCATATCCATGATATCACATTATTTCTGTTGACCAAAGACGAGACCCAAGTTAAATGCAAAATTTCAGTGACTTGGTTTATATAATTAGCTTGACATTTTGAAATTTTGAAATTATTAATCATTTCTCTGAGCAAAGAAGTGCTCAGAATCCCAATTGTTGAATTAGCTAAAGAGAGAAAGGGAATGATGGAATATAAACACATAACCAGTGCTCAGCATGTATCAGGCCCACTTTCATGTGTTAATTCATTTAGTCTTTCCAACAACCCTATGAGGGAAGAATGAGTGGTAGCCGTAATTTATAGATGAAGAAACTGATGGCCAGAATCATTAAAAGTTTGCCCATGTCGCACTGCTAGTAAGTGCTAGATCCAGGATTTGAAGTTGCTCATCCTCTAGCGAAAAATGAATTAGGAAGCTAAGAAACTAAACAATTGATGGGTGACTTTTGCCCTCTAAATTCGATCTCATATTTTATCTAAGTAAATAGGCTTAATCACATACAAGGGAAGTTGAGAAAGATTCTTCTCTCTTGGCTTAAAGTGGATTCAAGGCACATGGGCAGACTCTGATCTCTGTCAGTCTCCATCCTGGGTCCTGTGTGATTTTCCAAAGGAAGGGATGCTTCAACCCACAATGGAAGGTTGCTTCAAATATGTCCTACCACAGTCTACAGCCAATAATGAGGGTCAAGATAAATCTGAGAACACAGGTTGTTTACTTCATGTTTGTAAATAAATCCTCTAATTCCTTTGACTGAAAACATTACATTCCACCTACATCTATCTTGATAGCTCGGGATTCTTTTTTATGGTTTATGTTCATGAGATGGCCTCTTCCATTAAAACATGTTGAAGGTGGGCATGAATTTCCTGAGATGTGCATATAAAGCTATTAAAATGTTAAAATTTTCATTATTGTATATATATTTGAATTGAAAAGACAATCACTAATAAGGTTAAAGTCAATTTAAAAAAAAAAATGAAAACATTCCACCTTCTGGTCATTGTCCATTAGTACACAGTTGTCTACATTCATTACACACAAAATTTTTAGAAAACTTATATTCATTTTGAGGTAAATGTGTTTTCTTGATTGACTTGCTCAGTGATTATAGGCTGACCTTTCCAGTAGATCTGAAATCTACTTGCTTCTGCTTTGATTATTCTGAATGGGAAGGAAACAGCTCTGAACAGCAAGAATCATTCTGGAATGAAACAATGGCTTTACTTCTACATCAATTCTTCAGGAAAAGAACTTGCTTTGTTCACCTCTGTTATTTCAGGATCTGCTTCTCTTACTTTGCTAAATGGCAGTAATTCAGACTTAGAATTTCTTGAGGAAAATAAAGTTTAAATGTCAGAATCAAGACCAGCGACTAAAAAGAGGAGAGGCCAAGGTGAAGAGTCCTTAATCCTCTAAAACAAATCTCTATAAAATCAAAAAGTAACTGAGAATTCTGAAAGGATTGTGCTCTTTGGGGAGGTTTAAATTTGTCAAGAAGATATAAAATAGGAAAAATGCAGTAATTTTCTCCAGTCCCTTTGCTTGTCAGTAACATGTATCACAGCTGAAATGGCAGAGGTGACATTTGCAGAGAGATACACGGTGTGAACCAGCTCCTCATGTGCGCAGTCAGAACAACAGGTGGCAACCTAGCTGGGCACACATGGTGCTATGGTCTGAATGTTTGCTCTCCCAAAATTGGTATTTTAAAATCTTAATTCCCATGGTGAGAGTATTAGGGGGTGTGGATCCTGTGGGAAGTGGTGAGATCATGAGGATGGAGACCTCGTGAATGGAATTAGTGCCCTTATAAGGGGCTGAAGAGAGCAGAGTTGTCCCTTTCTGCTAGGTGAGGACATAGTGAGAAAGAGCCACCTGTGAAACAGGAAAAAGCCCTCACCAGATGCTGAATCTGCTAGTGCCTTGATCTTAGATGTGCCAACTTCCAGAACTATAAGAAATAAATTTCTGTTTATAAGCTAACTAGTTGATGGTATTTTGTTATAGCAACCCAAATGTACTAAGACACATAGTTAAGGAACAAAGGCAGCATAGAGCCCAGGAAGATATGAGGAGGGAGTAAAGAAGAGGTTCATCCCTAACAGTCATAATCCCACTTCTTATCTCAATGAATGTTTTCTTTTCTTAGGTCCCCACACACATACTATTTGTGGTATCAATTCATTCACATTGGGTTTACTAAATTATTGTTTGAAGCATGATAGATATATTTTCAAAAAAGAAAAGGACAAGCTAAAAGCCCAGCAAAGTAGCAAACTTAAGCTTCACAGAGTGAGAGGTAACAATGAACTTTCCTTTCTATCTCTGGGAATTCTTTTTCTTTCCCCTGCCCAATCTGTGCTGAGAGTAGTAACGAGTGCCCCAGAGCTGGCTCTGACAGACCCTCCCCCTTTGCCCAGACAGCATATCTTTAAAGTTATTTTAGTTACTTGTATAATAATATATTTAATATTATAATAGTTATGCATGCTCATTGAGAATTTGTCAAATTTTGTAGAATTACATTTTTTGTAATCTATTTGTCCATAATAGCTAATTTACACATTAGATACTCTTTTGTAAGTTGGCATACACACACACTCCATAAATTGGCACCTCACTCAATATAAAATGTGCTCCTCTACATTCTTGACCTCAAGCACTACAAATATTTTCTCTCACTGTTAAATATTTCTTCAAAACACCGTTTACAGCTACTACTTAATATATCATCATGCAGATACACTATAGCCTCTTTAGCTATTGCCCAATACCAGACATGTTCATTTCTTACGAAGGTCACTTATGCCTACTTTGTAATTTAAAATGGCAAGGAGCTTTTCTCTATTATATACTTTTCTCCCTAATATGGGTGAGTTATTTTCCAATTTTACATCCTAAAAGCAACTGAGGAGTCCAGCTGTAGGCAAAATCCTTTGTGTGATTTTTTATGCCTGTCCCTTAGCAATTATAAGCCTTTGCCTGGCAAATCTTACAGGAGAAACCTTGCCCTTCCCACACCAGACATGGTACACAGCCAGTGCATTAGCAAGTTCTGGAGGGAGTTGCAGTTAAGGACTCAGGCCCCTCCCTGGTGAACACTGCTGTTATGCAGATCTGCATTCTTAGCCCAAGTGTCTCCACTGAGACCTCCATAAAGAGTTCTTGGCTTTCAGCCACTCTCACTCAGTGTTCCTCTGCTCCTACGTCTTCCCTTCCCTGTCCCTCTTCCTCACTCTGGCATCCTGGGTCCTTAAAACAACAGGAGCCTTTTGTTTAGTGTTCCTGGGCAGTGGGAAGACTTCTCTCACCTGCACTGCACGCCACCACAATCCTGAGGATTGTGTCCCATCCTGTCCCATGAGGAAAATTAACACTAGGGAGCTGGTGCTTATTTTTGCCGTTGATTACATCATCACAGCCGGTGAACGAAGTCTCGATCGTTAGTTTCATTTCGGCTCATTGTCCTAATGGACCACCTTGACACCTGGCAGCTCCACACTAGCAGGGGTTTTCTTCCACCTTAAAGATTATAATTGAGAGGCTTAGTGCTGTCTCACTCATACTTTTCAGTTTCCTGAGGAAAGGGGAAAAATAAGTAAATTAAAAAATGAAAAAGGGTGAAATTATGAGGTTAACATTGACAGGACAATTTTTCTTATTGAAGAACTGATTCAAGCATTTTTCATCTGCATATCACATTCAATTAACAAGTATTTTCTCAAATAGCCTTCACAAATGCCTTATAAGGGGGGTATATATTTACCCATTTCACAGACGGAAAAATTTAGATGTCAAATCAAAATAACGATGTCTTGAAAATATTCTGCTTTTGGTCTGCAGCAATAAATACACACAAATTTCCTCTTGATGGACAGTGGAATATTTTAGAATAAGGAGAATCTGTATTTCTCATTATATTTAAAAACATTATGTGCAAACAAATACTGAAGATCAACATATATCTGCTCTGAGTTCATAGGGCCAAGTAAAATATCATTCTTCTTGATGTTTCCTCAGAATTATGTTTTTGCCCTTGAGGAGACAAGATTTCCAAAGGAAGCAAAAGTAAAAATCCTGACATTTATTCTCATACAGTGTTTCCTTCTCTGGTTGCAGGTGCTTGTCAAGAGAACTTTATTCCTCAAAGGAAATAAAGCATATTTAATTCCTATCAAGTTGAACACAAAAGCTTGGGCATATGGAAAGAGCACTGCAGAATAATGTAAGAAATGCACCTGCTTCTTGGTCTCACTTGCTTTACCATTTTCAATGACTCACCCAGGGGAAAATAAAATGCCAATAATAAGATGTAACTTTATTATGCAAGAGAAAATAATGCAAAATAAGGCATGATCTCCCTCGTTTAAAAGATATCTATAAAAGGCAAAACAAAAATGTAGAATATGGGTTTTGGAGATGCCAGGGAGATAAAATATAAAATAGATGCATTAATTATGAGCAGGCATGTTTACTAGCCTGCCGCTCTAACAAATGTTCACCTGCATGCTACGTCTTTATGTCCATTCTTCTATTTTAGAAATTTATATTTGAAGGAATCTCAGAAAAATGACCAATAAAATGATTTTTATAGCTATTGATGAAAGGAAATTGCTGGTGGTACATAAATTAGGCCTGTGCCCCATATTTCATTAATTAATTTCATAAGTTTGTCAGTGATGGTTTGAGTGTGCCTTATTCAAGTATGAGTTAAACTTTTCAGGATCTTGCTGAACTAATTTATTTAGTCTTCATATATTTTTGAGAGTCAATATTAGCTGTGTACTGAGTTAGCTCCTAGGTTCATGAGATTCTTCCACCTCAGCCTCCCAAGTAGCTGGGACTATAAGTGTGCACCACCAAGCCCGGCTATTTTTTGTATTTTTTTGGTAGAGGCAGGGTTTCATTATGTTTCCCAGGCTGGTTTCCCAGCTAGATTCTAGGATAATGAATAAGAAAAAAGCAAAACAAACCAGACCTCAAGCCAATAATATAAAATCAGATATTAGAGAAAATAGCTAGAATATAAGAAATTGAAGCCACACTGTTTTATAAAGTGCTGTGGAAACATAAGGGAAAAAGGCTGAAACCCCACAAGACAAATCAGGTTTTTCTACCTTCCTGAGTATCCCGTTGTGGGTTAAAATGTGGCAAAATCAAGAGTGTTCAGATAAGAAAAGTAAAATTGTATGAAATAAGAAAAGCTGTCAGAACACTTTTTCAGCATATAAACACTTAAAGGGCATTCAACATAAAGTCTGTGTTTGATAGCCAAAGTTAAAATGTTACTTTATATTTTCAACAAATAATATCAAACCATTTATAATTGTGATATCAAGGTTAATTATGTTGTGCTTCACAGGAAGGACAGCTGTTCAATCAAAATGATGTATGTTGATATTTATAACTGATAACTCCTGAATGTGATCTTGATTACAGAATGGCTTCTAGGTGAGTTTAGTTTACAAACACTAGCCCCATAGTTCAATCTAATTACTTTTTGGAATATTAGGCATTTGATAGGAAGTATGAAAGAAAAAAACAATAACATACGTGGCACTTTACTTCTAGTCAGACCCACAGAAAGTCCCAAGGTAAAAGATTGTCATAAGTTGATGTTCTTTCTCAGACACAATAGCTGTGATAACGTCTAGGTGCCTTGGCTCTGCTGATCTTCCCTTGTTTGTTACTTGGATCATTTACATGCAGAAAATGCCAAAGATTCCTAGTGGCTCTTAAACCATCCTTAACAAAGGCAGGTGTACTCTACAGCGGGGGTCCCCAACCCCTGGTTAGGAAGCAGGCAGCACAGCAGGAGGTAGCCGCAGGCAAGCCAGATAAGCTTCACCTGTATTCCTTTTCTTTTCTTTTTCTTTTTCTCTCTTTCTCTCTTTCTTTCTTCCTTTCTTTCTTTTTTTTTTTTTTTTTGAGGAAGGGTCTCAAACTGTTGCCCAGGCTGGAGTGCAGTGGCAGGATCTCAGCTCACTGCAACCTCTGCCTCCTGGGTTCAAGAGATTCTTCCACCTCAGCCTCCCAAGTAGCTGGGACTACAGGTGTGCACCACCATACCTGGCTATTTTTTGTATTTTTTGGTAAAGACAGGGTTTCACCGTGTTTCCCAGGCTAGTCTTGAACTCCTGGGCTCAAGCAATCCACCCACCTCAGCCTCCCAAAGTGCTGGGATTACAGGAATGGGTTACAGGGCCTGGCCAAAGTTTCATCTATGTTTACAGTGGCTCCCCATTGCTTGCATTACTGCCTGAGCTCTGCCTCCTGTCAGACCAGCAGAGACTTTAGATTCTTATAGGAGCACAAACCCTGTTGTGAACTGCACATGTGAAGAATCTAGGTTGTGTGCTCCCTATGAGAATCTAATTCCTGATGATCTGTCACTGTCTTCCATCGCGTCCAGATGGGACTGTCTGGTTGCAGGAAAACAATTCAGGGCTCCTACTCATTCTGCATTATGATGAGTTGTATAATTATTTCATTACATTTACAGTGTAGTAGTAATAGAAATAAAGTGCATAATAAATGTAATGTGCTTGAATCATCCTGAAACCATCCTCCCACCCCAGTCCATGGAAAAATTGTCTTCCATGAAACCAATCTCTGGATCCAAAAAGGTTGGGAACCACTGCTTTACAGCATCAACATCCCTTGACTGACAGTGGCTTTTCTAAGGAATCTTGTGATTCAGAGTAGGGCTAGCTCACCATGTGACTTTGACTCAGAGCCATCACAATAAAGATGGAATTTCTTAATAACTTACTTCTTCCTAATATCTAATTACAGCAGAGAGGGGCATGGCTCCATGACTTAAATTTAAGAAAAAATATTTTCAGCCAGGCGCGGTGGCTCACGCTTGTAATCCCAGCACTTTGGGAGGCCGAGGCGGGCGGATCACGAGGTCAGGAGATCGAGACCACGGTGAAACCCCGTCTCTACTAAAAAATACAAAAAATTAGCCGGGCGCGGTGGCGGGCGCCTGTAGTCCCAGCTACTCGGAGGCTGAGGCAGGAGAATGGCGTGAACCCGGGAGGCGGAGCTTGCAGTGAGCCGAGATTGCGCCACTGCACTCCAGCCCGGGCGACAGAGCGAGACTCTGTCTCAAAAAAAAAAAAAAAAAAAAAAAATATTTTCATAATACTAGAAATTTAAAGGTTTCAATATTTAAATTATTCTGCCAGTACAATATTACCTTACACAAGAGTGTATGTTATACTATTTTAACATCTTAATGTCATTATGTTATTTCACTATGCTTTAAAAGGCAAAATAGTCATATTTGTTGAGAAAATATTTAAAAAGTAGGCTTTAAGATTGTCAACTGAAAGTTAGATCATCACAATGAAAACTTTAACAATATTCACAAACTTATTTGATATGGATTAATATTTAGTTATAAGCTGTTTCTAAAATGTGTGTGATTTTTTTTCATTTTAGGAATGAATAATAAGTGTTAACATTTAATAAAACAAACAGTGGCTGCTACTGGATGGCCAGTTAAGTAGCATAATTTTTACAAAGGTAGTTTCAGAAAAGGACATTAATAGGACTAATAGCAGAAATGCAGAACTCCAAAAGCTTTAAAGGCATCAAAAATACTAAAATTTTCCAAGAAGAGCAGTTAAGAAAATTTGTAACCTAGTACTACTATTAATGTTAGATGCCTTTATATACCTAAGATGTTTTGATATTTTAAATATACAAAATACAATGTGATTTACTTGATTTACTGTTGATATTATTATCATGTTGTGTGTGTTTAAGATAAGAGATATTAGAAAAATATATAAGTGATTTTTTTCTTTCAGGTGTAAACTAAAAATATCATTGGGTGTGGTGTGTGCATGTGATTGTGTCTTTATCTTCCCTTTGTGTATGAATTTTGTTTCGACTTTGCCTCTTCCTTTGGCTTCTGCATCTCTAACTAGAAAAAAATTTCTTAGATTATGACATAAATTATTATGAGACTTCTTATTTGGTCTTTAATTTTTTAATTATTGTTATAGTTTGAACTCCTGCAGCTCATTTGCTTGGTGAGGTTTTTGCAAAGATGAGCATCATCACACTTGGTAAAAATCACAATTATTAAAAGTTGATGTGTTCCAAAAGCAATAGAAATATATGTTACTTGTCTTTGTTATTATTGATGTTGCTAAAATTGGAATTGAGAGGTATAACAATTGTTCAAAGAGATGCCACTTCTGTGTGGATAAAATTTGTCTTGCAAAAGCATTGCTCTAAGATAAAATAATTCTAAACTATGCAAAAATGTGTCTTCCAGAATCTTCTATATTTCATTACTTTTATTACTTTTATTCATTTCTAAAATGAAGATCAGCTATGTGTTTTATTTTTATGATGCTTTAGTTTATCAAGCATAATATAAATTCCAAATGTTTACTAATAATATTAATATGGACCTTGCAAAGATGAAGATAGTTTAGATCATATATTGCTGTAACACTATCAGTCACTTTTATGTTGCAGTGAAATGATCTTTCTGGTATGTTGCCTGGGAAGTGAACTCTCTTTTAAATCATCTCAATTTAGATTTCCACCCCCCACCTCTTTGAAATGCATTTTATATCAGCAACAAATAAATAGCAATGATCTGTGCTTTTGTTGTACATGCAAATTTTATATGTGACACAGAGAAGAAAGAATTCTAATGATTCCTCACAATATATTCATAGAGATACAAATACCAACAACATTTTTTAGCCTGTAGTAGTGACTCACAGAGAAAGCACTGGGAGAGTAAAGGTTAGCTCGAAAAAGCAAACAAACAAAAAAAAGAAAGCTGAACTGTAATGGAGCAAATAACTTTACACTAGTGGTAGGAAGAAAAAGGGAAAAGAATACTTGCTGTGCATTTATTGTGTGACAGACAGATTCACAAATATCAATGCTAAGAGGTCTGAAATGGAGGAAAGAGGAAGTCTGGTGAAAGATAATCATTTAGGTGACAAATTAAAGCCCTATAACTGTGGAAAATACAGTTACAGCACTTTAAAAGTGTAAAAAATAATAAACATATAAAATCAGAATTTTGGAGGAAGGGAAGTAAAAGAAAGTATCAATACACATGTTGTCTGTTCTTTTATAGCAGGAAGTTAATATTGGAATTATTGGAAATAGTGATAATACTGGAAATGTTGGAAACATTTGGTGAAAAGATAAACTACAATGATTCCTTCGAATCTTTGAGATATTTCATGACCCTATCTACTCTCATTATTTTCTTATTTTATTTTTATTTATTTATTTATTTATTTTGAGAGTCTCGCTCTGTTGCCCAGACTGGAGTCTTGGCTCACTGCAGCCTCTGCCTCTTAGGTTCCAGCAATTCTCCTGCCTCAGCCTCCCAAGTAGCTGACATTACAGGCACATGCCACCACGCCTGGCTAATTTTTGTATTTTTAGTAAAGACAGGGTTTAGCCATGTAGGCCAGGCTGTTCTCGAACTCCTGACCTCAGGAGTCCGCCCACCTCAGCCTCCCAAAGTGCCGGGATTACAGACATGAGCCACCACACTTGGCCTCTACCCTCATTACTGATGGTAGCAGTGGGCGGTCTGGAGTGGGCAACACAGCAGCTGCAGTGGAGAAGTGGGGAAGTGTAGCCAGTGGTGGCAGGAGTGGCTGCAGGAGGAGCAGTGGCAGCCGCGGGACCCCATGTGCCCTGCATCCTCTGTGCCCCATGTCCCCGAGGCAGCCAGCTGTGCCACCCTCATCCTGACATGGCGGGGCTATAGGTCCTGTGGACTGGAGTGGAAGCTGGTGGTGCTTTTTCTGGGCCAGTCCGTTGCTGCGAATGGACCAATCGGCACACACTTCCTTCCCTCTGAGGCCCATGAAAGCACTGGACTCAGCAAAAGTCGAAGAAGGGACAGTATGACCACCGCAGTCCACAGGACCTATAGCCGTGCCATGTTCAGGATGAGGATGGGGGAGGGTGGGGGAGGTAGTGGGGTGGGGGAGAGAGAGAGAGAGAGGGTGAGGGAGGGAGGGAGGGAAGGAGGGAGGGAGGGAGAGAGAGAGAAAAAGAAAGAAAAGAAAGGAAGGAAGGAAGGAAGGAAGGAAGGAAGGAAGGAAGGAAGGAAGGAAGGAAGGAAGGAAAGAAAGAAAGAAAGAAAGAAAGAAAGAAGAGCTGTGGCTCTTCAGGGAGCCCAGACCTGGGAGATCCCTGAACCAAGGCTGTGACGCCCTCTTTAGGGCTCAGCAGTTCCTGGCATCTCCAAGATTCTGGGCACCACCGGATTCCCTGGTGTCAGCTGTGGCAGCTGCTTATGGTATGCCTGGCCCAGCGGCAGCCCCACGAGGAGCCCGCACTCTAGCCAGCATGCCAGACCGCATGCCAGCTCACACACCCCTCACCACTCCACGCCTGGCTCGCCCATGGCAGGCATGGGATCCAGGCCAGTGACGCAAGCCAAGTGCAGCCTTCCAGGCCAAGTGGGTGGAACGAAATCAGCGGGCAGAGCAAAACTTGAGCAAAGGCCCAACTGGCCACAGAGATTTTCGGCTGGGGAAATGACACCCCAAGGATCCCGTAACATGATTAGCTCAGAGCAATTACTGTCAAAGAATTATTATGTCTTAAAGAACTATTGACTTTAAGTTCTGCAATATTTTATCTTCCATTTTAGGTTCATTTTCTCCTCTTACATTCATGTAAAACTTGATATTAACTAAAACTATCATAAAATACTTAAATATGTTTTATTTATCTACCAATCTTTGTACATCTATCTGTCCATTGATAAAAATATCTGGAATGCTGTTGAACAAATGTTAATAATTTCTATGGTTTATATTTCTCCTTCACATTTTTAAAGTAATATTATTACTATCAACAATGAATCCATTGCCCTATTTATTTATTATTATTATTATTTACTACATTTACATCTTATTGAATGCCATACTGACAACACTAAGGTAAAGTTTAAAATAAGGTGAGATTAAATTTAGTATTAGGTTAATTAGATTCCAATGGCCTCAAACACTTTACATTTCAAAGCAAATTTAATTTCTCATTTATCACTAAGGAATCCAGGATAATAAAGCATATGATTGCTTAAAATTTCAATCATTCAAATAAACATAATTAATAAACTCATGAAAATTAACAAAGGCAAGAAATCAAGCTGAAATACAAATACTGTAGTTTTAAAATTCAGAAAAATTAATAGAATAAATATTACCATTTATTGTTTTCTTTCTCCAAAGATGTACCAACCGGTGTCACTTTCTGAAGCATCATTCTCGTGTGTGTGTGTGTGTGTGTGTGTGTGTGTGTGTGTTAGAAAATAATTATTCTAAGCTGCTTTCATAGTGATAGTGACAAGATAAAATTTTAGAAAATGTATATTTTTATTTTTATTACCTGCTACCACTTTAACCACAAATAGTTCATTGACCCCAAGGAATACGACATGTTTTCTTCTGTGGTTAATATTTTATGGCACAAAATGTAACATACAATAATAAAACCATTTTTTGATGTGTTTTCAATGTGCCTAACTCCTTTGGCTAGGTGTAATGAGACTACCTCTGCACTTTCTCCAGTAGCTACTTTCAGCATCCTGATACAAGAAAAGATCTCAATAAACAGTCAACTGAGAGCGTACAAGGGCTTTAAATGCTTGGAGCAGGATGTTTTTTGTTGCTTAGCACCCCTCTCTGCTTCTTCAACTTGATGTCATTCTGAGCATTTTCAGACTACTAGAAAGTTTCAACATGCTGTGGTAGAAAGTGGATTTCAGAGGCCTTAAGGGAAATCACAAGAGATGATCCCTGAAAATGTAGTTTAAGTATTAAAGCATTGTAGGATAATATTTAAGAACTATTGATAGCTGAATGAGAAAACATACACCAAGCTAGGAAAGAAGGGTAGGAAAGACTATATGACTAAACAAACATTAGAAAAATGCTTTGTCCTAATAATATAAAAAAATGAAAAAATTACGCTAAGATACAATGAGAACAAAGAAACAAGAAATGAGAGAAACTTTCTAGCAATATGCTTGAGTACTTAATGTATATTCAACGAATATTTCTCCAAACACTTTTAACTTACATTATTTCACTTAATTTAATACTTTTTTTTTTTTTTTTTTTTTTTTTTGAGACGGAGTCTTGCTCTGTCGCCCAGGCTGGAGTGCAGAGGCACAATCTCGGCTCACTGCAAGCTCCGCCTCCCGGGTTCACGCCATTCTCCTGCCTCAGCCCCTCCGAGTAGCTGGGGACTACAGGCGCCCGCCACAATGCCCGGCTAATTTTTTGTATTTTTTTTTTTTTTAGTAGAGACGGGGTTTCACCGTGGTCTCGATCTCCTGACCTCGTGATCCGCCTGCCTCGGCCTCCCAAAGTGCTGGGATTACAAGCGTGAGCCACTGCGCCCGGCCCTTAATTTAATACTTTTTAGGTGCTTCCAAATTGGGAGAAGTTCAGCAAAAAGTACTGACTGACTGATAGGATGAAGCCTACAGAGTAGATTCACAAGGAGTTATCTAGAAATGACTTGGAAACTGGATCTTGCCTGTGTGATTCTGAAAGAGAGCAAGAATGACGGCAGAACCTTTTGATACCTCCCTGTTCATCTTCATAATCTTGCCCCCACATCCCTACTCACTACTTTTTCTGAGACACAATAGCTCTTCTTTATTCTGTTCTCTGGTTTTTTCGAACGTTTAAATATTATTTACTATTATCTTAGATAATTTTTTTCTTCTCATAAGTGCTTGGCCTATGAGCTTTTGGCATCCAGAGGCCTGACATATATAAGTGGAATATAAGTGATATCCAGAAAGTGGCTGCATGGAAAGGTATATACACTGTTGACCAAGTGGCTACAATCTGATCATTTAATGGACAATAGGGACAGGGAATTACTAGGAAGGCCGTAAGTGCCACGGGCCTACCCTAAGGAGCAATATTCTTTTATTTATTCAGGTTTTTTTAATGAGAAAGATTTAAAATGATTGCAAGAATTTTATACTTGTTCTACTTCTTAGAAAAGTAGATGTCCTTATTTCTGTCTGTAAGAGAAGAAATGAGGAGTGTGGGCTGTCAGAGGGAACTTTTTCAAGGTAATAAAAATTTCAAGTGTGAAAGTCCTGCTTTCTATCAAGGTTTTCAGACCTACCCTAATTTGATGACCTAATGCTATTTCATTATATCTTAACCTATCCTTTAACTACTTGCTTTATTTTGACTAATAATATTACAAGCTCATTTCAAGCAAAGATAATGCCTTACACATCTTGCTTCTATTACACTGCCTATGGGGCAAAGAAAACAAGGTGGATTTTCAAAGAAAATCCATAAAGATTGTTTTAATGAATTGGCAAAACTGAAGGATCTACACATAACCAAAGCACTCCAAAAGCAAACTTGTAATCAGTTATTTTTGTCTTCTGTTTTATTTTAAAACCTCCCTTATAGTAACAATAAAAAAGAAAAAAGACAAAAGAAAAAGAACGCTACATTTGAGCCAGACTGGAGGAAGTAAAATTGAATGAGTTAAAAATTAGAACTGAATTTTATATGTTCAAATCTTTTTATCCTAGTAACCAATAGCCTCTGATAAAGATGACGTTAGATGAGGATATATGTTATTTTTGAAATATTAAGCTTAGAGAATCAAGAAATTCACTATGAAGAATTATTGATAAAGTTAATCAGCACAATTGTTTATATTTAAATCATTTCCTCAACTCACCATAAGGTTCAGAAAGTAGTGACACATTTTAGCTAAATTTCAATGCAAGATAAAAAAAAAGAAGAGAGAATTTATCATCAAAAATCAATTGGCAACAGCTAGATGAACACTAGCAATCCCGTATTGGGAAGTAATAAACAAGGCTGTATAAAAAAATGAATCATGTCAGATTAATCTAATTTCTTTATATGTCATAGTGACTTAGGAGATGAAGGCGAAGCAATGGATTAAATATATCTTGATGTTAACAAGATTTTCAATGCTGTTCCATTTAACACCATCAATCACTAACAAATAAGGAAAAATGTGGCCAAGTCTGTATTTATTAGATGGGTAGGCAGATATTTGAAAAGCCTTCGATATAATGTCAATGGTAGTAGTGGTGGAACATGGGGTCATACCAGTCCCTACCCCATTCTGTGATGGTTTAACATGAAGCAGCAGTCACTTATGTAAATCAGTTGATTTGTCGATAGATCACGTTTTCCTTATTGTTGACAGAAGACACCAGACATTTTTGCTTCGATATGGCCTTAGGAATTTAAGAAAAACAGATTTTTTCCTTAATTTCCTCAGCTATAAAATGAGGATATTACTAGAACCTACTCAAATAATTGTAATAATTAAATGACAATCTAGAATGCTTGTCACAATGTTTGGCATATAGTAAAACTGCAATCAGTGATACAATTTACAATTAATATTACTATCATTTGCAGGAGTATATAGCTTGGATGTTTTGAAACATGCAAATTATTTTTTAGATATTGTGTGGCGTATTCTCACACTTCATTCACTGGCCACCTGATGTGAGAGCGGTTGATTTTATATAGTCTGACAAATTCAGAGAGTGGAAAAACATCAGCATAAATATATTACAAATAATAGCTCAGATTAAACTTATGAATTTAAAATAAATTATCCTTGCATATTTAAGCCAAATTAAAATGTAGCAAAGAATCACTGAGAATTACAATTTTAAAAACAATTACTAAGAAAATTATGTATAGCTACTGGTTCCCATTTCTGAGAAGGTTGAACAGTTCTACCTCTTCCTCTATCAAAATTATTCCACAAATTTTTGTTTCTAGATATTCACGCATCCTATCAATATTTAGTTTAATTTCCTTTAGGTAACCTGATAATTTACTAGCCCACACTCAAGGAATATTTTTCCAGCTTAAGCTCAGTTTCAACTCTAATATTCCTTTGCAGATTCCCATAATACAATGAAATTATTCACAGGAATAAAAATATTTAATATAGATTTATTTTTGTGGACATAATGTCCATTTTATTTGTTTTCCTATATAGATTCAAGTCAAAATGGATATAAGTTTAAATTTGTTTATAGATTCAGGAAAATAGAATATACAAAATTACTTTCCAAATTCTCTCCAATGAATTTGTGTCTTAATTTGGGCTGCCATAACAAAGTACTGTAGACTTGGTGGCTTATAAATAATAGAAATTTATTTCTCACAGTTGTGGAGGCTGGATGTTCAAGATCAAGGTGCCAGCAGATTTCATGTTCATCGAGGTCCTCTTTCTCATAAATAGCCATCTTCTCACTCTAAATTCACATGGCAGAAGGGCTGAGGAGTCTTTCTTGGATCACTTTTATTAGGGCACTAATCTGATTTGGAGGGCTACACTCCCATGACCTTATCATCTCCCAAAGGCTCCATCTCCTAATACAATCACCTCAGGGGTTAGGATTTCAACAAATGAAATTTTGGCGGGACACAAACATTCAGACCTTAGCATTTTCTAAGCCAGTTCTTTCCACTGAAGTTCTTTAAGTAATGCATCCCTGTTTCTGCAAAGAAATCCCTAATCAAGGATAAGAAACCAAGGATTTATCTCTATATATGGGTATGGGTTCAGCTGCCTTATAATTTGAGACCCTACATAAGTCTACTCCAACTCCTAAAATGAAATCCTCTTCCTGGCTAGACCAAATTCTATCTTCAAATTTCTTCCACTCTTTATGAGACTCTGTCAGCAAGAAATGCAGTTACTTGCAATAACAGCTTGAATTCTCAGAAACTTTCTCAACCTCAAAGCAAATATCTTACCTTCATGAAAGCAAGGCCCACATAGTGGCATGAAGGATATTTAGAGGTATAAAGGGTAAGAAAATGCTATGTCAGCAGATGTAAATGTTATTGCCACTTGTTCAAGTAGGGCTTAATTCCCAGTCCATTGCATATATTCTTGGTCTGCTGAGCCATGACGGACTATATTTGGCTTTGGAGAGAATATTAATGCAAGTGAAGATGAAAATACAATGAATGATAATATTATGACTTATTATATTTTAATATTATTAATATTCCATTATGGAATCAAAGCAGTTTGAAAAGTTATTAAAGAATTATAAACAAGAATTTTTGATACGTGGTAAAAATCTCTTACCAACAAAAATCAGTCATCACATTGATTGAAAAAAGCAAGTCATCTAGTCACCTTTTTTTATCACATTGATTAAAAAAAGCAAGTAAAAAGGCATGTGATTTCACCATGAGGACATAGCAAGGATGTTGATGCAAAATTTCCAAACAAGAGAGTGAAGAATTGACACCAATAATTCAACTTCCTACATAAGATTTGGTGACACCAAAGCTAACCAAAAGGTAAAAAAAAGGCATTGAAAGATTCCACTTGACATCATCTATAGGGTTCTAGAATCACTTCCTCACCAGCATTCTTGCTGGTTATCCATATCTGCTCTTCCTTAATGAGACTCCAGCTGTAAGCCTCCTGCCTACCACAGATGTTTTATAGTTGGATTAGTAAACTGCATAAATTAATTCTTACTCAAGTGTTAAGCACCTACTGAAACTTATAATGGCTTGCTTAAGGATATTTGCATTTTACCCTACATACCGAATTGTTTACACTAAGTGAGCTGAAAACAATTTTGGACTATTTACTTATAGTTTTGAAAAGTAATTAGTACCAGAGTACGTTTCTAGTTATCTTCTATTCAGGATAAATTTAATGAATTTCATTAACATCGACAATGGGTCATGTATTTACTTACAATTCCTGGTCAGCCACCTGTGTCTTCATCTTATGCTTTCCCATTGATATGAATTTGTTACAGTAACCAAGTTACAGTCAATACCAGGGATTTTGCCAGCCCCAACATAATGATGTTGCCAAAAATGGCAGTCACTAAAATATAAGCTTCAATACTAGATAGGTTGATTTATTTTTTTCAGAAGATAATCCAGAGAAAAAGATGTAATTTTTGAACATACTGTTTTATGACTATGAATAATATAAAATAACTGGATTTTAATGCTAGAAATGACTTTAGAAATCAGTAGTTCCAAATCTCTTATTATTCAGATGAATAAAAATAGTAAAGTTACTTGCCCAAACCTTTTTATAAATGGCAGAGGTAGGCTTGACTCCAAATCATGTCCTCTTTCCATTAAGCCATGCTTATTACTCATGGGTATGTCGGATAATCAGTAAAAGGTAATTCATTTATGGATAATTGCTATCTTTAAATTCTTATAATTATTGCGAAAAGAGAGCTCTCTGAAATAACTCTGGAATTGTAGCAATTTAAAGGAACAAAGTGGGAAACAAGCATTAAGTGTTTCTCCAATGAAGAGCATGGTCAATGAATTGACTGTGGATCTAGTAACTTTATGTTTTAATCTCAGCCCAACTCCTGCCATGGATGATCAACCTGGGTAATTTTCAGGCAGATATTCTCCATCCTGACTCCCCAGTGCAGCACCTGGTGGATAGTAATCCACCTCACAATTCTCACACAGCTGTAACCAATCTTGTATTCCCAGGGGATCTTTAATATTTCGACCTACTAAGTACAATCCTTTAGCTAGTCATTCCATAGCTACACTAAGGATGAAGCATTTGTACTGGACGTAAGCAGTTTTTCCATTCTGTAAGAAAAGTACTTACTGCATATTTATATTATGTTTGTTTGTTACTTGTCAAAATTCTAAGGGAATTTCGTCTTTAGGTTGAATAGTTGCTATTTAACTTGAAAAATAAATACTCACTATTGCATTTTGAAAACAAGCAGAATGAGCATTCACAAAAATGGATATTTATTCAACTGTCCAGGGAGCTATTCATAGAAATGGAAAGCATAATGCAAGGTTTGATGCTCTAGGTATATTTCAGCCAGCAGAGTTTTATTACAATAAAATCTTTTTCAAAAATCAGAATATGGTAGGAGAAATGAACTATAAATGATTGGTATCATCCCCAAAGCACTATCCATAGTGGCCCTACTCTGTTATTTTGTAAGGCCAAAAGAAGCAGCTTAGAATTATATATATTTTTGTTCACCTTTAACCCCTTTTAGTAGGAGCTGTGCCAGGTCTGCTGGCTGAAACATTAGCCAAATGAACCTATTGGCAGTTTGTCTATTTCTTCTCATTACACTAATATGGAAAATTAACTAGGAAGCATGCCTTCTCTCCCGTTAGACTAGCGGCACATTTATAAGGACATAATCGGGACTGTTCCTTTTATTCTGTTCCCAGATTCTCTTCTAGGTAGTTGCAGCTCTCTAACCACTTGTAATTTCTCTTCATTATCCTGCAATATGAGGCTATGGAGAGTCTTTTGTTGCAAGTGGCTATAGACGTGGCTGTCATTTTGTCCATTATTAGGTCAGTGGTGTGAGTTTTGAGAACAAAGGTAATGAACATAATAGTAGTTGGTATTAGAGATTAAAGTCACTAAATTATCACAAAGAATCCAGAGAGAGGAGAGATCATTGCCCTTGTTTTCACAGATACATGAACAGATACTGAATGACTTTTGCAAGGTCAGGAAAATCGGCAGTATGTAGAGAGATTAAAGTCCTTACAGCAGCAAAGTTTGTAAGGATAAAAGTTGCAAGTCCTGTTCTTTTTCCTTTTTCCTTTACAAATCCCCCCAGGAAGAATGTGAACTGATTTATCTCCCCCTTTAACTTAAAGTTACAGTTTTAATATTGACCACCTTATTTCCTCTTTATAGGCTGATAATTTTTTTTTAAAAAATGAGAAAATATGCTTTTCCTTGAGCAACTTTCCTAGAAAGAGAAGATTTTACCTCCCACCACTGTTTTAAAAATCTGCTAGAAAAAAAGTGACCTAGACTTAAACAATACTTTTTTTTCTATTTCCTTTGTTCTGGAATAAATGCATTTAATCTTTAACAGAAAGTATTTCATATGTTCTCCATGAGCTTGGACCACATATGTGGATGACAGGAAAGATGGGAGAGACTTCAAGCCTCTGCACCTCATCCTTGTTCATGATTTCCATGATATTTCTATGGGTACAGTATGCAGTGATGATAGTAATGAACCTTCAAATCACCAATTGACTTTGCCAGCCTGGATGCCAAACCCACTTCATAGGGCCTTGCTTCAGCTGTCTGGCACACTCTCCACATACCCACTGGCTTGGCTCACTCACTCATCACCTTCAAGTCTTTTCTCATTCCTCACCTGCTGGATGAGGTTTGTCCTGACTGCCTTATTTAACACTGCAGTGCCACCCTGCCTTCCCCCTACCAGGCCTCTTTACCCCACTACCCCATCATCATGCCCTAAAATTTATGACGTTCTAACATGGTGTATTATTTGCTTATTTCTCTGTCCTGCTTATATTTTATCCTCATTTCCTGTTGCTGGAATTTAGTTCTATGAGGGTCAAGTTCCTTGTTTTGTTTGCTTATACATCCAAAAAACCTGGCCAGTTTCTAGAACATAGCTGGTTCTCAATGAATATTTGCTAAAGGAAGAATGAATTTGGGTCTGACTCTGTCACTATTCTGTGATTTTCAGTGTGATTTTTAACCTTTCTGGTTTGAAATCTCCTCAGATGTAAAATGTAATTACCTACCTAAGACTGCTATTACATAAGACAATCTGCAAAATAGTGCTTAAATTTTATGTATTTATTTTTGTCATTCATAATTGAATATATAAGATTTAAATAGCTCAGGAACAAAAAGATGTGCAGTGGAAATTTTTTCTTCCACTTGTATGAGAGACATACAAACACATTTTTATCTCTTACTTCTAGAACTAGTTTAATAGATGAGGAAATATACCCATATAATATTTTTGTACATGTAAAACTGAGCATTTTATACACCCAGGCTTGAGCTTCTTGATGTTGTTTATTTTTTAGTTTTGCACTTAACAATATATCTTAGAGATGACTTCTTAAGGCTTTTTAAAGAGCACCTTTATTTATTATGAAATAATACATAAAAAATAATATAACATAAATAAAACATTAAGATTAATAAAACATATACCTAAGACTTACCACACAGAGTAAGAAATGGAATATTATTGATATAATTAAAATCCTCTGAGTATCTTTCTTTGAATGCAAATCTCACCAGGCATTCCTCCCTCTCCTCCAGGAGGGGAAATCAAAGACTCGCCTAAATTTTATGTTTCTATTTCCCTGCTTTTTTTTGCATAGTTCTATTATGTTTGTATAATCCTTAAAACTATGTTGATGTTTTTGAACTTTATGTGAAATTATATAGGATATACACTCATCTTTGATTTGCTTTTTTAATGCATCATTTTATTTCTGAGGTTCATTAAAGTTTATGAATGTGGTGTTATTTCATTCATTGGTCTGCTGCATGATATTCCATTGTGAAACCTAATTTGTTTATCTGTTCTCCTGGTTGATGGATGCTTAGATTGTTTCCAGAATTCTGCTGCTCAAGCATAGCTGCAGTTTTCCCTCATGTGAATCCTTCTTAGTGCACAGATTACAGACTTTTCTCTGGACTACATACCTAAGAAGAGAAGTGCTGGGATTTTGGGATATGCATGGCTATGGTTTTACTAGGCAATGCCTGTTTTTCAACGGTGTTATAAAAATTTACATATTCGGGAGTAGTAGCCAGGAATTCTAGATTAGTGCATGATCTCCCAAAACACGGTGATCTTTTCATTTTTGCCAGCGTGGTTTTATTAAATGGAATGTCGGTGTCGTGTTAGTATGGATTTCCTGAATCCTAATAATGTTTTATGCATTTTCATTTTCATTGGTCAGTTCTGTGACCTCTTTTGTGAAATACCTACTCATGTATTTTGCTCATTCTCTACTGAGCTGCGTCTTTCTGTAAAAATAGAGGAGATTTTCCTTTTATTTTTAAACATATTCTATAAGAATTCACTCTTTTTTCAGTTGTTTGGATCTTATATTTCCTATCCCAGCTTGTGACTTTTATTTTCCATTTTTTGAGATACCTCTGGCATTTAGGATAATTTTGTTTATTTGAAATTAGCCCTTTTTGTTTCAGAGTGTGTATGCCTTGTTTAAAAATTCTGTATGGACCCAAACTTATAATTGTATCATATTTTTGGGGTAACCTCTTGCTCCTCCTTGGAATTATTATAGTTTATGTTAGAAGCATTCTAGTTTGTTCTCAGTGTCATGTATCACTGAATCTATTACGTATCACACTTTCGAATATACATAGGTATTTATATATTATATGATACATATTTATATAAAATAATTTATTTCACCTCTGGGCTCTCAAGTGTATTCCTCTTCTCTAAAAAGGACTTTATTTCCTCCATAAAACTTCATATATGTTTTGCTTATCAATATAAATTTAGAAGTAGCAAAAAAACGGAGTTTTGATAGAAATTACATTGACTAAATATACCAGTTTGGAGGAAACCAATACACTTTTTGCATAGATGACATCTTTTTCTTTACCATTTTATAACTTTATTTTTAAAAGTCTTACCACATAAAGTGGTGAGTTAATAACTATTAGATCTCCAGTAGAAACTAAGATAATTGCATGCTTGTCTTCCCTCTGATTTTAAAGATAATGCTTCTAACATTTTCATCAAATATTGTTTTGCCACAGGTCTTGATAAATATTTTTCAGACAAAGGTAGTGCTGTTCTATTCTTAGTTGCTGCTATATTTTTATCGAGAATTAGTGTTAAGTTTTATCAAAAAATATTTTTTACATCATTAATATTAATACTTTGGTTTTTTTGGCTATAAGCATTCACTAGAATGGTCATGGTCATATATATTGTATTTCTGATTCATTGACGTATTTGATTTTATCCATATTGTCATTTAAAAAATCAGAGATTCTTAGGACAGGGCATGGGGGCTCACACCTGTAATCCCAGCACTTTGGGAGACCGAGGCCGATGGATCATTTGAGGTGAGGAGTTCAAAACCAGCCTACAACCCTCTATGTACTAAAATACAAAAATGAGCTGGGCGTGGTGGCACAGGCCTGTAATCCCAGCTACTCTGGAGACAGGCGGGAGAATCGCATGAACCCAGGAGACGGAGATTGCAGTGAGAGGAGATCGTGTCACTGCACTCCAGCCTGGGCAACAGAGGGAGACTCTGTCTCAGAAAAATAATAATAATTATTATAAGAGATTCTTGTAAACTCTATTTATTTATTTATTTATTTAATTTTTGAGACAGAGTCTGGCTCTGTAGCCTAGACTGGAGTGCAGTAGCGTTATCTCAGCTCACTTCAACCTCTGCCTCCAGGGTTCAAGCAATTCTCCTGCCTCAGTCTCCCAAGTAGCTGGATTACAGGCGCCTGCCTTCACGCCTGGCTACTTTCTGTGTTTTTAGTAGAGATGGGGTTTCACCATGTTGGCCAGGCTGGTCTCGAACTCCTGATCTCAGATGATACACCCACTTTGGCCTCCCAAAGTGCTAGGATTACAGGCGTGAGACACTGTGCCAGGCCTCTTGTAAACTTTAATGTATTTAAAGCAACATATCTTTTCCAGATCAATATTGGTGTGCTATTATGATTTTGAAAAATTAAACATATTTTCTTAATTATTAATTTGAATGTAGTATGTATACTTGTGCATAAATGTGAATGAATGTGAATAGGCCTGTATAATACTATGACTAGATACCAGAAATATCTTTAGCAGTATTTAGTTCTATTAATTTAGACAATAATTGTTGATGATTATGTTTCAGGAAGCAGCATGGGTTTTAAAAGCAATACCAAAGTTTTACGTTCAGAATTAGATATCCATGAGTTTAAATACATTTGTGATAAATATTTTTCAGGAAGTTACTCAACCTCTTGATATGTCTTTTGTTAAATGGAGTTGGTGATTCCTTTATGAAATGAGTATCTTGAGGGTTAAATGATATATTTGAATTTAATAAATAGTGTTATCTTTTGGAGTATCCTTAATTTCATCTGCGAGAGCAATAACAGGCATAAATAACTTTAAAATCTTGGCAGCAATTATGACTTGCATATGCAAATACTAAATTAATACAGACCAGCCCCACGGAGACATGTTTCAATTTAAAGTAGTTGGAGTTAAATTAGAGTAAAATTAGAGAGCTTCTAGATTATAAATTTTAAAAAGCAAACCCTTTACCCATCTCTTATATCAGAATTAATTCTTTTGAAAGTTCACTCAGGTCAAGTTTAATCAGATGCAATCTGGGATGCTTATAACAGAAAGCAACCTTGTGATTTCAATATTCATGAAATTGCACCAATAGGGTATCCTAGTTCCAGGGTTGATATACCGAGTTGTGACTTTTTTCCTCTGTGTTACTGTGGTACATTGTATATAACCCTAAACATGGCACTTTGGTTGTGTTGTAATTATTTGCTTATATCTCTCATTCCCTCTCTCATCCATAAACTTCTTTGGCTGGGACTGTGTCTTATGTCTTTGCTTCGTGGTCTTTTGTGAAGTTCCCAAAGCTTATTGAATAATAATAGTAATAATAATAATAATAATATCTAATGCTTATATAGCATTTTGTCTGTGCCAAGTACTCTTTCAGAACATCACATTATTGATTCATTGAAAAGTGACAACATCCCTATGATGTAGGTGTTATAAATGTCCTACTTTAGAGATGAATAACAAATGAGTGAATGAATAACGTTCTTTTAATTTATTGTACCTTCCATTAGCACGAATATGTAACTGTACAGCATCTTAAAAGATACATATGGCATCCATGTGGTTCTCTTGCCTGGGTGTTTAATAACTATTTATTGAAAATAACAGTAGCAACACCTATGATTTTTTAACATGTGATGTGCTCCCAACCGTGGCTGTTTATGTTGTTTTAGCTCATTTAAACGCCCTCTTCATGCATATGCAAAGACCACCTATGTGTTCATAAAGAGCTAATGGGGGCCCTTGTCAGTTTCTCAAAAATTTATTCCCATCTACAGCTTACTGGCTTGTTGTAACTCTTTGATACCCTAACCCTCCCAAGTCCACTACCATCCCAAGCAAATCTACCCCACTCCATTCTTATGTGCCTAACATCCTTCTTACATACTAATCAAATTGCCTTCGATTTTATCAACCCCTAACTGTGTACTCTTTGGCTTTATGGAAACTCCATTCTCTATTATAATCCTTTAGGTCCTGCACAGAACAGACCCATATCCAGGATTCGCCTCATGTGAAAGGGAGGCAAAATACATACTTGACAACAACCAGCGCCTGGGGTTCAACCTGTCACTTACCCATGATGGGAAATGTGGTGGCATCAGCTGACACAGAAGTTCCATCTATGTCCTGACTTGTATACTTTGTTTTATTGTACATGTACTGAGAGCTGGAACAGATCTTGGAATGACTAACTCTGTGATTTTGAATAACTAACTCCTGCCATTTTCTTTGTTGTACTTCCACTGTAGTCATTCTTATCCCTGAAGAATGTTCTGCATAGGCTTGAAAATTGCACTATGTTCTTTTTAAATTTGTCTGTGAGATACTGAATATACAAACGAACGACGGTCGGATCATATATGATACGATATATGATAATAGAACCCCACCCACAACCTCTGCAGCAATAAGCCGTAAACAGTCAAAACTTGGTCAATGAGTGCTAGATTCCTCATTTTTTTTTTGGTCCTGTTTCCAACTTGGGACAAGCCAGAGAAAGACAATTATATTCCCCGAACCAATCATATAAAATGTAACTTCTAGATAGCTTGTCTCCACCTTCCCTATGACAACAATTTCCAATCAGAGCATAACTGATGCCTTCCTTCTCCTAACTATAAAGCTTTCCCACTCCTCTGCCTGCCTTTGAGTCTCCACCAGATGTAAATAACGGTGGCTGATGCCCTTGCAACAGCAAACTCTGAATAAATAGACTCTGTGTGTTCCCTTTTAGGTGGGCTTTATTTATTTCCACATCTTCATAAACAACCATTAAGCTGCATGTCTGTAGGTAAATTGGTGAGTTTTATTACTTGCTTTCAACTGAGAGAAAGTTATGGAAAACTGGATGTCTCATTATTTGAAGACTGCGCAGTCTTCCTTATGGCTCTGAGACATATAATTGCTAACCCTACTTGCCCTCAAGTACCCATTAGCATTACTCACAGACTTCTGAATTCGCCATAGTTGAAATTCCATTATTTCACTTATCTTTGCATCTTCATTCAGAGGCAAGGATTAAATGAACAGCCTCCATTTTCTGATAATGAACCCCTTAAAAAGATGAAGAAGATAAATTTATTTCTTCCTGCAGATGAAGATCTTTTAATGTTCTAAACCCATCCTTGCTAGTCTAACAAATTCTTCTGTCACTGGGAAATTTCAGCTCTAGTGTCTCCTGTCTCCAATTGTGGACATTTACAAAGCATTTACAGTGAGCTGAGAGGTAGTATTAATGAGGTGAGATCCACTAGTTAAAAGCCCAGACTGTGCAGCTATGCCACCTATGTATAAAACCCATCCTTTGGCCAGGGGCAATGGTTCACACCTTTAATTCCAGCACTTTAGGAGGCCAAGGCAGGATGATTCGCTTGAGCCTAGGAGTTCGAGACCAGCCTTAGCAACATGGCGAGACCCTATTTCTATAAAAAATTAGCCAGGTGTGATTGTGTGCACCTGTGGTCTCAGCTACTTGGGATGCTGATGCTGAAGTGGGAGGGGCCTGAGGGGGTCGAGGCTGCCGTGAGCCATGATAGCATCACTGTACTCCAGCTTGGGTGACAGAGTGAGATCCTACCTCAAAATAAATAAATAAATAAATAAACAGACAAATAAATTAAACCCATCCTTGCTAGTTACTAGTTATTTCATATTTGAGAAATACATGAGTAAATCACTTATATTGTCTCTGCAGCCTCATCTTCAAACATTATAATAATAATCGTACCTAAAGAACAGGTTTATTATGAGAATTAAAAGAATAAATTTATATGAAGATTCCAGAAGACAGCCTGCCAAAATAAGCTCTATATAAATGCTTATTACAACAGTAGTGATTTTTTTTTCTTGGCCGGTGTCAATTATACTAAATGGAACAAATGTCATCAAGCATCACAGTAGTTATGCAGGTACTATTTTGAAGTATCTGTCATCCCAGCTAGCATTGTCTGACTGCTATTCTCTACAAAATTTGAGGCAAAAGAAGCATATTATCTTTGTGCGTTTGACCTCAATATTTATTATATGTGACTCCAAATGTTTATGTCTTGTAAGTGTTATTGGGCTGCAAAATATTTTTTTTAAATGCCAGCACCCTGTTACATGCATGGAAATAGCTGCCTGTGGCTCATACAGCATCATCATTTGCTAGGGGCATTGTCCTGCTGAGAGGTGACAGCGTGCTGGCAGTCCTCACAGCCCTCGCTTGCTCTCGGCGCCTCCTCTGCCTGGGCTCCCACTTTGGCAGCACTTGAGGAGCCCTTCAGCCCACCGCTGCACTGTGGGAACCCCTTTTGGGGCTGGCCAAGGCCAGAGCCGGCTCCCTCAGCTTGCAGGGAGGTGTGGAGGGAGAGGCGCCAGCGGGAACCGGGGCTGCGCGTGGCGCTTGTGGGCCAGCTGGAGTTCCGGGTGGGCGTGGGCTTGGCGGGCCCCGCACTCGGAGCAGCCGGCCGGCCCTGCTGGCCCCGGGCAATGAGGGGCTTAACACCCAGGCCAGTGGCTGTGGAGGCTGTACCGGGTCCCCCAGCAGTGCCAGCCCGCTGGCGCTGCGCTCGATTTCTCACCGGGCCTTAGCTGCCTTCCCATGGGACAGGGCTCGGGACCTGCAGCCCGCCATGCCTGAGCCTCCCATCCCCTCCATGGGCTTCTGTGCTGCCCGAGCCTCCCCGACGAGCGCCACCCCCTGCTCCACCGCACCCAGTCCCATCGACCTGAGGAGTGTGAGCGCACGGTACAGGACTGGCAGGCAGCTCCACCTACAGCCCCAGTGCAGGATCCACTGGGTGAAGCCAGCTGGGCTCCTGAGTCTGGTGGGGACGTGGAGAACCTTTATGTCTAGCTCAGGGATTGTAAATACACCAATCGGCACTCTGTATCTAGCTCAAGGTTTGTAAACACACCAATCAGCACCCTGTGTCTAGCTCAGGGTTTGTGAATGCACCAATCGACACCATCTAGCTGCTCTGGTGGGGCCTTGGAGAACCTTTGTGTCCATACTCTTTATCTAACTAATCTGATGGGGACGTGGAGAACCTTTATGTCTAGCTCAGGGATTGTAAACACACCAATCAGTGCCCTGTCAAAACAGACCACTGGACTCTACCAATCAGCAGGACGTGGGTGGGGTCAGATAAGAGAATAAAAGCAGGCTACCCTAGCCAGCAGTGGCAACCTGCTCCAGTCCCCTTCGACACTGTGGAAACTTTGTTCTTTCGCTCTTTGCAATAAATCTTGCTACTGCTCACTCTTTGGGTCCACACTGCTTTTATGAGCTGTAACACTCACCGCAAAAGTCAGCAGCTTCACTCCTGAAGCCAGCGAGACCACGAGCCCACCGGGAGGAACGAACAACTCCAGACACGCCGCCTTAAGAGCTGTAACACTCACCACGAGGGTTTACAGCTTCACTCCTGAGCCAGCGAGACCACGAACCCACCAGAAGGAAGAAACTCCGAACACATCCAAACATCAGAAGGAACCAACTCCAGACGCACCACCTTAAGAGCTGTAACACTCACTGCCAGGGTCCGCGGCTTCATTCTTGAAGTCCGTGAGACCAAGAACCCACCAATTCTGGACACACTGCTGTGTAGAGTTAAGAAGGATCAATTTCCAGTGGTGAATACCACACTTCTATTTCGATGTAATTAATGTTGACACTGGCAAAGGAATCCAGTTGCCTCTATATTCCATATTAGTTCAAAGACCAATAAGATCATGTGATCAGTTAAAATTTGTTAGCCTTAACAGATAGATCTGCATTTAATTAGGTTAATCATTTTTAAACGTGTAATAATGGATAGATAAAGAGAGGACAATCATATGTAGCACCATGCAGAATAGCAGTTGTACCTGCCATACCAACATGCCCAATTTCCTTTTGGGTCATGTTTTGATGTAGATCTTAGTTACACGTTTTGTACAGAATTAACTTTAATGTGTACTGGAATTGCATTTTTGGAAATTCTACAATATATTGATTTTAAAATCTGTAATATTTTGAGGGACTATTAATAGGTTAATCTCACAGGTTCACCATGATTCCTCATCTTTGCCCCATTTTATTTTCTTAGGATGGTTCATTTGAACCAGAACTGCAAAATCAGTTCTTCTTTTCGGCTTTAACACAAAACCTTTTTTTGTTTGTTGTTTGCTTTGCCACACAATCATTCTGCTCACATTTTGGTTTGCTTCACCTATTATTCTCCTTATCAATTTCATTCACTTTTATAGTTTAAAAACTAACATATATAAAAATCTTTAAAAATACAATATGTATCTTCAATCCTGATCTTCAAACTTGAATATACAGCTACCTGCTGGACATGTCTAATTGAGTGACCATGTCTAGTCATTTAAATAGATATCAAACTCAACCTGTTCAACGTTCAGTGCATTTTCTCTGTCCTACCTGTAACTGCTCCTGTCTTCACACTCCCTTTATTGTGCCCCCATCCAGGCAGCACTCATGCCAGAAATTCAAGACCCACCCCAGATACCTTTCCAGTAGGCACTAGGTAAAATCCGGAACTTATTTTTGAAAATATTTTTAAAGCCTGCCCCAGTCTTATCTCTTCCACTTTTCCTTCCATTTCAGACACTCACAATCTTTGATCTGAACAGTTCCTAACTGCTTTCACTGCTTTAAGTCTAACCCTTGTTTTATCATTCTCTACTTTACAGTCAGAGCAACCTTTTTTTTTTCCTTGAACAAATGATCTGTTCAGGTATTTTCTGACTATCAAAAGGCCCATGTGACTCCCAAACTTCAAATCCTTTGTCTATTCCCTTTGTCGTTTCCCTAGAGGATAACATCCACTGCTCTACTGTGTTTAAAAAGTACTCTGTTATTTGGGCCTGCATGTGTTACTCCACTGAGAGCATGTACTGGAGATGCCCCATTACATGAATCCCATATTAATGTACATGCCACAAATGCCACACTGAACACGATCCTCACCACTCTAGTACATGACTTGATGCTATCCCATCTATGACTTCTCTTTCTGTATCTACTTGTTAAACCTGCTAGACAGAGTTGAGGCATTTTTTTCTCAAAGATTTTCCTCTTTCCCAGAATGGACACAGTGTTCCTCAGTAGAACACCTGCAATACTTTGGAGAAAAAAATACTAGTAATTTATAATTATAAGATTATTAATTATTTTATTAATTATTATTATAAGATTATTATAATAAAATTACTATTTAAAATTATAATAATTACTATATAACTTGTCTTAGACCAGGGATTTGTAAACTACAGCCCTTAGGCCAAATACATCTTATGGCCTGTTTTTATATAGGCTGTGATTTTTACATTTTGAAAGGGTTGCAAATATACACACACAAAATATGGAACAGAGACCATATGTAGTTCATCTAGCCAAAAAATATTTACTGTCTGACCTTTACAGTAAAACTTTGTGGATCCTACCTGAGAACGCAAAGCTTGTAAGAGGTTGTCCTGGGCTTTGAATGCAGGTCATTTTGACTACAAAACCGTGTCCTTGATGTAATGTTTATCTTTGCTATTATTGTACTGGTATCGTGTACATATTCCGCCTTTCCCTTCACTTATAAAGTTCTTAGAGTCCAGCAACCCAAAAATTTATTAAATTAAACTCTGGTTGAAAAATTCGGTGATTTAGCATCACATTATGTTTCCTACTAGTCATATGACTTTAGGTTAGGATTCTTTCCTGTGACGAGTGTATCTTGTTTTGGCACATATCCCTATATTATCAACTGTAAAGCATGCACAATTGACAATCCTTTCAAGTTTAGCATAATCAGAGATTTTGAAGAAGGGTCTTTATTTCAGAATAACTGTCTCATCCAGTTGGCCTATGTGTAATACTGTCCCTGTGTTTTGCATCCCTGTTGGGATTTGCTTTACTTGATTGTTTAATGTAAATGTAATTTGGGTTCCTTGAATTTGTCCCACTGCACATTGATATCTGTTTCTCTCACAGCCTTGATTGCCTATTAGCTTGGGGCATAAATACCTTCCAGGTGAAATAGGCTGCCATTTGTAATGAGATACAGATCACTTAAATGGGTTACTTAAGGTTACTTACACAAGAAACAATCGTTTACATTCTAAAACATTAATGTCCATTTGTATTGAGACCAGCCCTTTCACTTTTTAAATAAGTATTTAAAGTAATTAAACTCTGTAAAGTTACTATTTGAAGTTAATGGGTTACATATAGTGTCCCTTACATACTTACCAAAGAGCAATAGGCTGCAGGATCCGGTAACATCAATCATTAGAAAAGAATGTCTGCTCTACCTGTATAAACCAGGGCACTCACATCTACCTGTTACTGATAGCGTGCTCCTATCACTAAAGAGTAGCCTTCCTACTAAGCTTGCTGCAAGATTTATTACCGCAGAATCCTCTTATCTGCTTGAATTCTCCATTAAAAAAGAATTGTGATACAACAAGAACAAAGCAAAGAAAGAAAGAAAAAGCAGTACTTTCTGGGAAATAACTATTATCACAAATGTTGTGGAGGTAAAACACAAAACATTAAAAAAAATCATGATAGTTTTGGAAACGTGTGAGACAACCTCTTTTCTCTCTCTTTCTTTTTCTTTCTCTTATTCTCTCTCTCCCCCATCCTCCCCTATTTGAATAGAACCATTTCATGATTCTAGTCTAATCATGAAGCTAATTGCAGTGGCTATGGATTTTTTAAGTTTATTTTGTCCTATATTAGTCATTACTGACTGTATAATTTTCAAATATTGGGCCAGTAGTTGGCTAGGATTGCATGAAATTTTAGTAGGCCTGTATACTGTATTCATAAATTGTCAAGCAGCCACCTATTGCTATAACAGATTCAAAGCAAGATATATTAAAAAATCAATTCACTCTGTTTACTACTACAGAGCAATGTTTCTCAATCTGTTTTTCTATCACATTCCTCAAGAAGCTTTTTTTTTCCTTAATGACACTTCCATTAAATTTCTTACCACAGAGATGCTACTGCATATCTGTTTATGTAGTATACGTATAACTGTATTTTATATATAAAATAAGTAGAATTTTTTCTACCCCCAAAGAATCAATTTTTGTTCCTTGAAGGTGCTATGATGCCCCACTGGGAATGCATGTTATAGTCACAAAATTGTTTTCTGGTGGTTTAGGCTGGACTGTACAGATCTAGACTAAGACCAGAATGAGTGGCCTGACCAACACCTTTTCCAATGATTATCCTGTAAATATGGCCCTCTAGGTTAGTTTTTTTATTGTTTATATTTAAGGTGTATGGCATGATGTTTGAATATACATAAACAGTGAAATGATTGCTTCAGTCAAGCAAATTAACCTATCCATCACCTGCCATGGTTACCTTGTGTGACTGTGTGTGTGTCTGTGCGAAGAGCACCTAAAATCTCCTGGGCATTTTTGTATGGATCTATTTCTGGGTTCTCTATTCTATTCTGTTGTTCTATGTGTCTGTCTGTCCTCCAGGACCACATAGTCTTGATTACTGTAGCTGCATAATGTCTTGAATTTGAATAGACTGATGCTTCCCACCTTATCCTTCTTTTCATATTTGTTTAGCTATTGTAGTTAATTTGCCTTAACATATAAATTTTAGAATAATCTTGTATATATCTGCAAATAAAATTACTTGTCATGTAATAGGAATTACAGAAAACCTGAGTATTAATCTTGAAAGAATTGACATCTTTACTATGTTGGGTCTTCCAATACATGAATATGGTATGTCTCTCCATTTATATAGATTTTCTTGAAATTCTTTCATCAATGTTTTGTAGTCTTCAGTATGTATATTATTCCCTGTAGATGTTTTGATAGACTTACACCCAAGTATTTCCTTTTTATTGAATGATTGTATTTTTAATTTTACTACTCACATGTTCATTACTAGTACATATAAATGTCTTTTTTTGTATATTTATATTCTATCTAGTGATGTTGCTGAACTTATTAGTTCTGAGAGTTTTTGTATAGATTACTTGAGATTTTCTATTTTGGCAATTATATCATCTACAAATAGTGGTGATTTTCTCTCTCTCTTTACAATCTGTATCTCTTTTTTAAAAAAACTGTTTTTGTTGCCTTATTGCACAGGCTAGAACTTCAAACACTATGTTAAATGAGAGTGGTTGAGAGTGGATATCTTTATATTATTTCCAGTCTTAGGGGGAAAGCATTTGGTCTTTCACCACTAAGTATAATGTTACCTGTAGGCTTCTTAGAGTCTTTAATAAATTGAAGAAGTTCCTTTCTAGTACTATTTTTCCAACAATTTTTATTATGAATAGGTGGTGAATTTTGTCTAATCATTTCTCTGTAGTAATATGATAATATTTTTCTTCTGTAGCCTCTTAATATGGTTGGATTACAAAGATTGACTTTTAAATATTGTAGCAAGCTTGCATCCATGGTATTAATTCCGCTTGGTCATTTGTGTGTGTGTGTGTGTGTGTGCGTGTGTGTGTGAAATTATTTATCCTTTTAAAAATAATTTCAACTTTTATTTTAGATACAGAGGGCATACGTGCAGGTTTGTTACATGGGCATATTGTGTGATGCTGAGGTTTAGGGTATGGATCCTGTCACCCAGGTAGTGAACATAGTACCAAATAGGTAGTTTTTCAACCCACAGCTCCCCTTTCTCTCCCTTTTCTAGTAAGCCACAGTGTCTATTGTTCCCATCTTTATGTTCATGTGTACGCAGTGTTTAGCTCCCACTTATAAGTGAGAATATGTGGTATTTGGTTTTCTGTTCCTGTATTAATTTACTTAGAGTTATGACCTTCAGCTGTATACATGTTGCTGCATAAGACATAATTGTATTCATTTTTATGCCTGCATGATATTCCATAGTGTATTTGTACCATATTTTCTTTATGCAGTCCACATTTGATGAGGAGCTAGGTTGATTCCATGTCTTTGCTATTGTGGATACTGTTGTGATGAACATATGAGTGCATGTGTCTTCCTGGTTGAACAATTTGTTTTCTTTGGGGATCTACTCAGTAATGAGATTGGTGGGATGAATGCTAGCTCTCTTTTAAGCTCTTGAGAAATCTCCAAACTTCTTTCCACAGTTGCTGAACTAATTTACCTTCCTATCAACAGTATATAAGTATTCTCTTTTCTCTACAGGCTTCTCAGCATCTTTTATTTTTTTGAATTTTTAGTAATAGTCATTCTGACTAGTATGAGATGGTATCTTATTGTGGCTTTGTTGTGCACTTCTCTGATGTTTAGTAATGATGAGTATTTTTTCATGTTTGTTGACAAACTGTATGTCTTCTTTTGAGAAGTGCATGTTCATGTCCTTTGTCCATTTTTCAGTTTCTTGTTCGTTGCTTGTTGATTTATGTAACTTCCTTATGGATTCTCGACATTAGACTTTCGTTCAATGCATAGTTTGCAAATATTTTCTTCCATTATGAGGTTCCATGTTTATTCTGCTGATAGTTTCTTTTGCTGTGCAGAAGCTCTTTATTTTAATTAGGTCCCACTTGTCTATTTTTATTTTTGTTGTCATTGCTTTTGGGGACTTAACCAAAACTTCTTTGCCGATGCCAATGTTGAGAAGGGTATTTCCTAGGTTTTCTTCTAGTATTTGTATAGTTTGAGGTCTTATATTTAAATCTTTACTCCACTTTGAGTTAATTGTTATTATTTTGTGAAAGGTAGGAGTCCAGTTTCATTCTTCTACATATGGCTAACCAGCTATCCCAGCACCATTTATTGAATAGGGAATTCTTTCACCATTGCTTGTTTTTGTTGGCTTTGTCAAATATCAGATGGGTTATTTTTTTCTTTAGATGTTTTACAGAATTGTCCAGTGAATACATCTGAGCCTCATAATTTCTGACTTGGGAATTTTTTAAATTACATATTTTCTTCAAATTATATATTTTATATTAGATGTGTTGTGGTAGTTTATGGTTTTCAAGGAATTGTCCATTCCACCTACACTGTCAAATCTCTGTGCCTACAGTTGTTTATACTATTCCCTTATAAGTTTTTTGATAACTTCAGGGTCTGTGGTGATTATCCCCTGTTTTATTCCTGATGTTAGTAATTTATGACCTCTCTTATTTTTCTGCAGTCTTACTAGAATTTTGTGTATTTTATTGTTCTTTTCAAAGAGAAAGCTCTTTGTTTATGCGATTTTTCTCTATAACTTTATCATTGTTTTCAAATTCATTGGTTTCTGATCTTTATTTTCTTTCTTCTGCTTGCTTTGGGTATATTTTTCTCTTTTTTATATTCTTGATGTAGGAACTCAGATTACTTGAGATCTTCTTCTTTTATAACATATACCTTTAGTGCTATAAATTACCCTTTTAGCACTGCTTTAACTGTATCCTAAAAATTAAGATATGTTGTGTTTTTATTTTTATCCAGTTTAATGTATATACTTTTGATTTCCCTTGACATTTCAATTTTGACTCATGGATCATTTAGAAGTGTGCCTTGTTTAGTTTCCAAGTATTTGTAATTTCCCTGTTGTCTCTGTTATTTAATTCAATTCTTTTAAATTTGTTGACATTTCTTTTTAAGTTCCAGGATGTAGTCTCTCTTAGTATGTTCAAAGGACTCTTGAAAATAATGAGCATTCTCTGTTTTTGGGTAGAGCATTTTAGAAATGTCGATAAAACTCTGTTGGTTGATGATATTATTGACTTATTGTATACTCTTGCCAATTTTCTATCTAGTCATTCTATCAATTGTTGAGAGAGGAGTATTGAAGTCTACAACTATAATTATGTATTTGTCTGTTTCTCCTTTTGGTTCAATCAGTTTTTGCCTCACAAGTTTTGTAGCTTGTTGTTTTGTGTAGATCCATATACGCTGGCTATGTGTTCTTGGTAGACTGACCCTGTTATCATTAAATAATGTTAATCTCTGTGTCTGGTAATTTTCTTTGCTCTTACATCTACTTTGTTGATATTAACATAGCCATTTCTATGTACTATAGATTGACGTGTGTTATTGATTATGAATTACTGTTTATATTTGTTGTTTAGTATTTTTACTTTCAACCTGACTCTATAATTATATTTAAAATAACTTTCTTGTAGAGAGCATATCACTGTGTCAAGTTTTTTAATGCACTCTGTCAATATTTTTTTTAAAAGGCCGAGCGCAGTGGCTCACGCCTGTAATCCCAGCACTTTGGGAGACCGAGGTGGGCAGATCACCTGAGGTCAGGAGTCAAAGACCAGGCTGACCAACACGATGAAACCCCGTCTCTACTAAAAATACAAAATTAGCTGGGCATGGTGATTCCAGTTGCTCGGGAAGCTGAGGCAGGAGAATCGCCTGAACCCGGGAGGTGGAGGTTATGGTGAGCCGAGATTGTGCCATTGAACTCCAGTCTGGGCAACAAGAGCGAAACTCCGTCTCAAAAAATAATAATAATAATAATAATATTTTTTAATTTACATACTTAGACCATTTATATTACTGTAATTATATGTATATTAGGGTTTAAGTATTTATTTCATATTTTGCTTTGTATTTGTTCTCTGTATTTATATTTTTCTTTTTGTCTTCTCACACATTAGAATTTTTTAAATTTCATTTTGATTTATTTATAGTGTTTTTGAGTGTTTTAACATCTACTTGAAGTGTTTGCTATAGTTGTAACATTATATGCAAATAACTTATCACAGTCTGCTGGGGTTGCTATTTACCAATTTAATTGAAGTATAGAAAACTTGCCTCCCTTTACATTTTTTTACCTTTCTTGTTCAAATATAATTGTCTTAAATTTTTCCTCTACAATTACTTAGAACCACATCAGACCATGTCCTACACTTTTTCCTCAAGCATCAAACATAATTTAGAAAACACATAGAAGAATGTCTATTATATTCATTCATATTTTTGCATATTATTTTATATCTTCCTAACATTTCGGTATGTTTTCTTTTATATATCTGTTCTGTTTAGAGAAATTCCTTTAGCTATTCTTTCAGTATAGGTCTGCTGGTTATAAATTCCTTTAGATTTTCATTATTAAAAGTGTTTTTCATTATCCTTCATTCCTGAATGATATTTTTGCTATGCATAGGATTCCAGGTTGACAGTTATTTTCTTTCAACATATAAAATATGTTGTGATTTCCTTCCTTCTGATGATAAATCCACTGTAACTTAACTTGCTTTTGCCATATAGGTAATATGTCATTTATTTCTCTGTGCTTTCAAAACTTATTCTTTGCCTTTTAGAGATTTCATTATAATATGTCTTGGTATCTTAGTACACTCAAGTTGCTATAACAAATTACCTCAGACTCACTAGCTTATAAACAACAAAAATGTTTTTTTCACAATTCTTGAGGAAGAATCTTGAGTCTAAGATCAGGGCATTGGGCACTGGCATGCTCAGTATCTGGTGAGGGCCCATTTTCTGTTACGTAGATGATGCCTTTTTGCTGTGTTCTCACATGGGAGAAGAAACAAGACAGCTCTCATGCCTCTTTCATAAGGGCACCAATCCCTTTTATGAGGGCTTTGCCCTCATGATCTAATCACCTTCCAGAAGCCCAACCTCTGAATACTATCCCATTGGTGATTCGATTTCAAAATATGAATTCTGTGGAGACACAAACATTCAGAACATAGCCCTTGACATGAATTTCTTCAGATTTATTGTGTTTTGGGTTTACTCAGATTTTTGAATTTTTATGTTTATGTCTCTTGCAAAATTAGGGAATTTTTCAGTCATTATTTCTTAGATTATTTTTCTAAATTCTGCTTTCATCTCTCCTTCTGGAGCATCAGTGACACAATATATTGTTATAATCCCGCATATCTCTAAGATACTATTTTTTTTCCTTTTTAAAATATTTTATCTGTATGGTTCAGATTAATTTCTGTTGTTCTGTCTTCCAGTTTACTGATTTTTTACCTTGTTTTCTTCCTTTCATTCTACTTTTAAGTTCATCTATTGATCTTTTAATTTCAGTTTTCAGTTCTAAAATTTCCATTTGATTCTTCTTTATATTTTCATCTTCTTTGCTGAAACTTTCTATTTCATTGTTAAGACTATTTTTTATTTGTTTCAATTATGTTTGTAATTGCTCCTTGAGGCATTTTTATCGTGGGTTCTTTAAAATCATCAGAAACGTCTAACATCTCCTACTCTTAACATCTATTCATTGTTCTTTTTCCATTCAGTTTGAGATTTTGCTATTTCTTGGTATGATAAATGATAATTTCTATTGAAATCTGAATATTTTTATATTATAAGACTCTGGATCTTAAGCCTTCTGTTTCTGTTGGCTTTTATAGTATTCTGGCAAGGGGAAGGGGGTAACTTACTATTTCAAGGTGGAGGTAGATGTCCAGCTTCCCTACTTGGCATCCTTTGACACCTAAGATGGAGCGATTTCTCATTACTGCTGGACAGGGGTGCATTGCAGTTGGGTGAGGATGAGAGTCCCAGCTCCCATGTGGTCTCCATTGACACCCATGTAACACCATAACAGATGTGGCCTTCTTACACCTCGGCAATGGTACTCTTGACATTCCACTAGGTCTCCTCTGATACCACATCAGCAGAGAGAAGGGTATCTTATTACTATGGTATGGGGTGGAAGTCTAATATCCCCAAATGATCTTCATTGACACCATAAAGGTGAGGAGCCTCCTTAATAGCTGGCAGGATAGAAAATCCTCGCTCCCTACTTGGCCTTCTCTGACACTACTCCAGCAAATGTATTGAGGTGGTTTCTTACAGCCCTTGTGAGGGTAGACATTTAGGTTCCCCATGAAGCCTTTTCTGGTTTGGATGGTTGCGGTGCACAGTTTTTTCTGTAGTGTTTGGTTAGAGTACAGTCATTACCATCTAAGTGTTTTTGTCTTACTGGGATACCTCTTTCTGGAATTTTTGCTAGAGATAACAGGTTTTTGGTGGGATGGCTTTTTTGTCCCAATTCGTAGGCATTTTTGGGTTGCCAGCTTCTTCAACCACAAGTCTGAGATATGTGGAAGAAAAAGAGAATCAATTTACCCCGTGCCATTTCTTAGGTCCTGAGGTCCCTTTTCTTCCCATCTTTCAAATGTTTCTTATGTTTGTTTAATAAATATTTTCTAAGAATTTTAGTTTTCCTTAGCAGGAGGAATAGGGAAATACATGTCCACATTTGTGTCTTCTATTTTCATCTGTTAAATCTAGCAACTCTATTGTGCAAAGTCAATCAAAACTGTTCATCCTAGACCACACCTCTCACATAAGAAACAACTATGGACATATTTCACTACACTACCTGCCTAGAAGAATAGAGAAAAATAAGCAAAAGGGAATGAATACTACATTTTGTCCAAATACATATCCTCATTATCAATTCAGGCTTATGTTTGTGAGTTATGGACAAGGTAGAGAAACACTGAACTTTCTTTGGAACAAAAGTAATGGAAGTACAGGCTATATTAGTCAGTGGTGTGGCTCTTCCTATTATGGGAAAAACTTAGCAAAATATATTTTTAAAGTACTGTTCAATCTTTCAACTGCTCTGAGAGCTTAGGAAAATGGATATGAACCCTCAGATCTTCAAGGCTTTTTATGAATGTATTTTTTTGCCCTGAAATCATGTAAAATCTATCAAAATAGGTTATTAAATTTCCCCAAAAGCATATACTCTTGTTGAATCTCTCCTGTCCAAATTTTAACAATTTCCGCTGCCAAATAGAGTTCTCCAGATAGGGTTATCCAAGTGCATCAATTGAGAGTATGAGTCTCGAAAATAAAGCTCTGAAAATATGCAATGCCTTGAGTTTTTCTGCACCCTATAAAATTCTAATATGTCACCTCTCCCATCAATAAGCCCACTCAGTTCCTACTTATAAATTAAACCTAAAATAAAATTAATTTTGTTCTTCTTTCTCCCTAGAGATGAATTTAGAAACAAAATATTGACAAGGCATCCCATCTCCCTCATATTCTAATTAGATTTAGTCCGAATTAGAGGAATCTCCCTGGGATCACAGAGGGTATGTGAATTGTTCTCCAGGGTTGTACTATTCAGCAACAGATTTTATATCTATAAAAACGGCTTCAATTTTCTAAAGTTTCTGAGTAATAACAGGTGACATTCCAAGCTTCCAGGTTTTAAACATCATTTCCCTAACCAAATTCATGCTCCCAAGATCCAATCCTGTAAGATGTACAAGTACAGTAAGATTACCAGAGTAGACAAGAGATTAGTATTATTTGGGACAAAAGTGGTAGACAGAGAAAAAATGAGAAAAGAAAAATAGTGTTAGTTTGTTTTTAGCTTGACCAACGAACAGTAAACTAATCCATACTGCTTTAGCAAAGATCAATCAATACCTCTAAATGTAACACTTAATGGGAGAAATTTACCAAAAGATGAATTTGACACTATGCTTTCAAAATCCTAAGATTAAAAACAGCACTACTTAGACTGTCTTTTCTCTCTAAGGAAGTAGGTCAAATACACTTGTTATTCTGTGTATGTATAATATACAGAAATTGACATGGCTTTATTGTTCATCCCCTAAATCTGTATGGAGATCACTTCCTCCTTTCAATGTCTGTAGACACCATTTAAAACCTCCATTTCCTATATAAACTTTCAGTTGACCCCCTGTGTTTCTTGTACCTTCATGATGAGTAACAAGCCTTGGCTACAGAGACAACATCCCATCTCTATGCATATGGAGATTTTCATGCAAATTACAGGCAATTCTCCAAGCAAATGTCATGATATTAAATGTCCCGCAATCCCTGTTTACTGTCCTTGTTGTTTTTTCATCCCAGAAATATCCTAAGGCTTTCTGAGCTCTGTGCCGTCATGTTTCTCCCTTGGAGGCTTCTATGTCTGCCTCCTACTGTGGAATTGCTTCGATCTGGGGATTCTGTCTTTAGGCTGATTGTCTCCTAGTCTCCAAGTTGTTCCTGCTAGAAAATCCTTGTCAAAAGATAGCCAGCTGGGATCTGCTAAGTACTACTGGAGATTGTATCCTTGAAGAGCTAATAAGAAACATTGCATCATGTGGCATGTGGTTCTTTCCTGAACTCTATGTTTTGCCAGCTTTTGAAATCTTAAGACCAGGAAAGTCCTTATTTTTCAACTCTTCATTTCTTTAGAGCCAATTTCCATTTCTCTTTAATGCTCCCCAGTTTCCTTCAAACTAATTGCAAGCGGGTCTCCTTCCTCTTTTACCATATGAAGATATTCATTTTGTTCAGTTTAAATGTGTTCCTCTTTTGCTTCTTATTTCTCATAAATTTTAAATTTTAGCATCAGAGTCCATTTTAATCTAATCCTATTTCTCTCTGAGTTTTGGATGTCCAAAGCCCAAGCAACTATTGTGATAACATACATAATTGTGAAGCCTTTCTTACTTCTCATTGTATTTTTTTTCTTATGCTTCTTATAAAGTGTTCTCAAATGTCTAAAACCTGGATGCTTCCAGACTTCTAAAAGCCACCATTATTTTTCATTTAGCCTTGGATTCCCTCATGTCCACTGAGATATTTTTTCCCAAGCAATCTAAGAAGAGAAAACATCATCCACCTGCTGCCACCACCCTCTCTCGATACCACATAGGGAAATAAATGGTCTTATTTCTTTTTATCTTTCTTTCTCACAAAGCCACTGGAATTGAGAGAATATTATAAGTTACCAAAATTGACAACTGTTATAAATGTGCAGTTCCTTGCCAATCTTTCAGTCTTATAAACAATTCAGGGTAAATAAAATGAATTCATGCCCAGAGTGCGAATACTCAAAAGATTGGCACCGTATTTGCAGTGATGGACACCCACTCTAGCTCTAGAAGTGAATGCTTGTACCCTTGCATAAGGCACTGAACTGGGGCTGGGAGTGGGGTTACACCCTAACACTTGGATGCTGGTCTATGAAAATTTGCTGACTAACCCGCAGTTTGTGGTTGCCTATGAAGTATTCCCTGGCCACATACATAAATGAGGCTAAATTCAGGAGGCACTGTAGACCTACAGGCTAGTGAACAACAAGACTTCAATTAAAAGTTTAGAGTAAGGAATTGGGTCTTTTGGAAAATGGATAATAAGAAAACAGGCCTTAGGCTGAATTCCAAAAAAAAAAACAAAAAACAAATTGGTAGCAGATTGCTTGGAGGGAATAAGATGGAGAATTCTTTTTCATAATGTTACAGTAAATGTAGCCTGATGAATGGAGCTAAAAGCAAGTTTTACAGTTAGCCTACAAAGTCAGGGCCACAGTAGCTTAGCTTGGATTACCCCAAAATGAGAAGCTAAAACAAAGACATGTATTCAGTTTCTTTAATTGAAAGTAGTTCAAGGAAATAGGTATGTAGGACATATGAGAGTAAGAGAAGGAGAAAAATTTAATATAAAGTATATTTTAAAGGTTTAAGGGCAAACTGAGGTGTGATCCCTACTGGGACATTTTGAGGAATATACAGTGACCCCCTCAAAATTGTCTTCCCAAGAATAGTTTAGGAAAATTATTCTGTACCTTGAATCCATCCTTTGTTGTTTGAGAATTGATCCCCTTACCAAGGACTTCCACTGCAAAAGTCCCACACTCAATGTTTCCATGTTTGCTTGACAGAAATTCGTTTCTATAGACGGGAGAAGCCCGGGGGCAAAAACAAAACAAAACAAAACAAAAAAGTGAGCCCAGAACATGTCAGCATTGTTGAGCAGAGAGTTAAAGCCCACATGAAAGTGCCTACTTGGCTCGGGCTGAAATCAGAACCAAGCTGAAAGAATGTGAGCCTGGCACCAGAAGAGTCCTATACCTATGTGATTCTAAAAAATGGCTTAAAATGAAATGCAGAATTCTAAAACGTTGGCATAAATCTCCTTAAATCTCTGCTGACAAATATCACTTCTACATATAGCAGCGGAGATTAGTAGTATGGAGATGAGAGTTACTTCTCAAAATCAAGAAAAAGGAGTCACCCTTTGTTAATATATGGTCATGTTTTAGAGCCTGTTGAGATGTCTGAAGCTCCACAGCTGCCCTCATTTTACGGAGAACTCATTTTATACTTTCTTCCATTTCTCTATCTGGTCACATCATTGATCTAGATGATGTCAGAGAATAAATGGCACTGAGAACCACTGGCCTGACACATACAATACACTGAGAGATAGAATTTGTTTTAGAGCTCAATGAAATAGTTATATTCATGTAGTTAGTCTATTCCACTCATGCAATAGGCTAGCAGATGCAAACAGAGAGGAGTAAACAGGTTAGTTCAAGGTCTTTTAGTAATTTGGTACCAGGCTAGTGTTTAGGGAACCATACTGCCCGTTTCTTCTGAATTAAGAAATCTTAGAATACACATATTTTTAATATATTTAGTATATGTTTTTAATCTCATGACTAAATGGGAAAAAAGTATTTGCTGGAAAACCACCTAGCATTTTGTATTTGTTTCATGGAAACAACACAGGCTTGGCATCAACATACCTAAATTTAAATCTCTTCCCTAGCATTCCTGAGTTATATAACCCCTAATATTTTGTATTTATTTTATGTATTTATTTATTGAAACAGAGTATCACTCTGTCAACCAGGCTGGAGTACAGTGGTGTGATCACTGCTCACTGCAGACTTGACCACCCAGGCTCAAGCCATCCCCCCACCTCAGCCTCCCGTGTAGCTGAGACATGCGCCTCCACACCTGGCTAATTTTTATAATTTTCTGTAGAGATAGGGTCTACCTATGTTGCCCAGGTTGATTTCAAACTCCTGGACTCAAGCAATCCTCCTACTTTGGCCTCCCAAAGTGCTGAGATTATAGGCATAAGCCACTGCACCTAGCCAGATTTAATGTTTATACACTTATATTCTTATTTTATTGTAAATAGAGATAATTAGACTATTATTCCTAACCCCTTTCCCAGATTGTTGCAAAGTCAAATCCTATAATGCATGTAGAAGGGCTTTGTGAACTATGACATAAAAATAACCACATTGAAGGGCATTTTGGTGTGTTATCTCATGTGGTAACATAGGCAGTGAAGTGTGTGTTGTATGATTCTGCCTCAATTTAACTTTCCTTTAATAATATATAGTTACTGTCACATATAATTTGACAAGCAGAACACTATGAAAGGGAGAGCCAGCAAGACAGTTGCCTGAACAGGCTTTCTATACGACATTTTGAAATGTGTTCAAGGAATTGAAATGTCACCAGAAATGTGATCAGCAGCAAAATACAAACTCCAAAATGGACACCTTGGTGGATGAACACAGCACAAGTTTGAAAGGCGCTCTTGATGGGTGTTTAGGAGGATGATGCCCAGTCATCTAATGTCACTTTATATACTTCATTTTAATGCCTGTTTTGGAGCATCATTATAGCTTTTCAGAAGTTTAAATTGTTCACTCCTGTTTTCAATAATATGTTGCTAAAATTGTCAGAGCAGGGCTATGGGGCTGCTCCATATCTGATCCTTTGTTCTTTCCTCATTGCCTCCAAACATCTTGCGAGTATTCTTACTTCTGGAATCATCATAATATTCCAAGAACACTCTGACATTCCTGGTGCAGGGAGATAGAGTGATCCACTCTCCACGGAGAAAAGTGTATCAGAGACCAGTACCTAGGGCCCGGGGAACCCATCAGAGCTCTCGCTGAGCCAGCTTCCGCTAGCCTACTTTGGTGACAGATCTGGAAAATATATTTCTTTTTGGAAGCTGTATTAGTCAGGGTTCTCTAGAGGGACAGGACTAATAGGATACATGTATATATGAAGAAGAGTTTATTAAGGAGTATTGACTCACGTGATCATGAAGTGAAGTCTCGTAATAGGCCACCTGCAAGCTGAAGAGCTAGGAAGCCAGTCCGAGTCTCAAAACCTCAAAAGTAGGGAAGCCAACAGTGCAGCCTTCAATCTGTGGCCAAAGGCCCGACAGCCTTTGGCAAACCACTGGTGTAGGTCCAGGGGTCCAAAAGCTGAAGAACTTGGAGTCCAATGTTCAAGGGCAGGAAGCATCCTCACAGATACACCCAGGAACAAAACTTGGCATACTTCAATTCAATCAAGTTGCCACTCAATATTAACCATCACAGAAGTATAATTTTACTTTTTAATATTTCTATGATTTCTTTCTTTCTAATTCAAATAACCAAGTTATCATACCCTACTTTTCTTAGAATAAGAGGTTCTGGTATCTGCTAAAATGCTCTACTATTCTGCCAAATAAGAAGTAGATATTATTTTTTGCCTACCAAGTCCATAAAACCCATCTTTAGTAATGGATTATTCTGTGATCTTCACAACTAAAAATTGAGTTATCCGACTATGATGTGACTAAGATTTCTCTTTAATTATAACAAAAATTATTTTACTGTACTAACATAATTTTGTGAGTGATCTATAAGGGAGTACGAAAGAATGCAGTATTTACCTTAGAAAGGTAATTTGAAGATATATGCAAATTAAAACCAGCCAAGATAGAAAATGAGATATAAATGAGTGAACTAATTGCCAACATCCTAATTAAAAACCAACTTTGTTTGCAATTTTAACATACTTCTTTGATTTCAAAGATGAAATAAGTCCTAAAAAGGGAGAGTAGCTGAAAGAAGATGCACCCACGTATATTTAAGAGAATTCCTTGTTTAGAACAATTAAGAACAAATGCAAAAAAGATTTCAGAGTTAATGAGAATTGTTTAAATGCTATTTAATTTGGAGGCTGCTCCTTACAGAAGTTTTTTAAATTTTTCTTTGCTCATCTTTTATTACTAGGAAGATTTGCATGGAAATAGAATCTTTGATGCTTGAGGTTTTTGTTTTATTATAATGACTTGATAAAAATAAAAGTTATAATAGGTACAACATTATCTGATTCACCACAGAAAGCAATGCTGTTTTAAAATAGTACAATAGGAGATGAAATGATCTTTTTTCTTTAAGCAAATCACCTTGTTTCACCTTGCCTGGAAGCCTAATCTGATAAATCCCTATTGTGTGCAATATACCGTTTTGTTTGTTGAGGATAACACTTCATCTGGTTCCCCAGCAGTGGGATACCTACAGCTCATTATTTCAATTGCATCATTTACATTCTGATTTGGCTGTGAAAAGGAAATAATTAACGATAAATAAAAGTATGATTTACTTTAGCTTAGAGACATAAACCCATATACAAATAAGATTACTTATATTTATTTGTCTTATGTTTCATTGTCTTCTGATAATGCTCAGCTTTGAAGTACATGTTTCATGTGCATTTTTATCTCAACACATTGCTAATAATTTCATTACTTTATTTTTTTTCTGAATTTGTTTGGGACAAACGCTTGGTGCAGGAGTGGTCCAGGTAGTGTGACCTGCTTACTCCATTTTTGTGCTTGTGTGTGAAGGGAGCACCTCCCTAAAAAATACAAATACGTGAATATGAAATGAGGTACCTAAATGCTTACTGATTTCAAATGAGGAAAAAGAAGCATAAACTTAAAAAAATCTGAAAAACACCATCAAATTCCACACAAAAATGATTATTTTATTTTTACCTTTAAAGTTTATTTCTATATTTTTGGCAGCTTACTCTGTTATCAGCTATTCATATGGCAATAATTTTATATTCTTATAAAGAAAATAGACAAACTGATCTTTCTCTAATTTGATTGGTCAAACATTTTATAGTATAAAAATGCTTATTTTAGTTTCACACTCTTTATGTAATGTTCTGTAAACTTTAGGATCGTTATCACATTTATGAAAACCTCTATCAATTTTTTTTGGGCAGTGACTAAACTTAGACACTTTTTTTTAATTGACTATACTTATTATCAGTTTTTCATTGCTATCCTCAAGTCAAAGGTTGGGGAAGAGTTAGTCCTTGGGGTAGTAGGAGTATTCCTGGAAGCCATTTATGTACCAAGACAGTGATTGACAATTAAATTGAATAAAGAAGTATCAAAAACCATATAAACAGGTCCCAATAAACCCATAGTAAACTGCCTTACTAGCCATGTATCCCCAAGTCAATTTCCCATTAGCCAAATCCCAAAATTGCCCACAGCCACTCCAAAACTATATGTCAGGGAAGGTGTGTTATGTAGGAGAAATCCAGGTGGAAAGACATAGTGGTCTTAGTAATTTACAATTAAAATATCTTACTTTGGAATGACCATCTAAACAGATTTTAGTTTCCTCAGTAAGGACCCCAGCGGGGGCCCAGGTAAGTGAGGAGCCTCAAAACTTAAGCTTCATTAGCTTCAGCGTAAATCTTTTTCTTTCATTTTTTCTTTTTTTTTTGCCTCTGGTTTGAGGTTTGAGGAGTATATATATTATAAAGGCAAGGGGATATTTTGGTTCAAACTTGAGTTTGGTAAGTTACCTTAAATGCAGTCTTAACCATAAATGCAGACACACAAAAAAGATTTAAAAACTAGGATTATCAGACATCTATAATTACACGACCTGTGACAACTGGAGCACTGCACAGAACTCTTTGTTTGAACTTCCATTATAACTCTATAAACTTAGGAAAAAGTATTCCCATCTGAAGTCTCCTATTCTCTGGGTGTATGGGTGGATGCATGCATAGACAGGCACACACATGCATGCAAGCTCTTGACTGAGCCCATGCTGATTTTATCAAGATGGTGTATGGTAGGAGTAAAATGTAGTAGGTTTCCTAGATAGAGAAAAGAATCCTAATAGCAGCACATGCTAAAAAGTATATTTATGTCCTACATTGGTTCATGGCTCCAGACAACAGCTAGATAATGAGGAAATGAGTCAATTGCACCTTTCAGTTTTGAAAATATAATAGGTACTGGAAATGGGAGTGGAAGCTATGTGCATTAGCAGCCCTTCAGCTATAGATTGGAACAGGAGGGCCTTCTACTCAACAAAGAGAAACAAAGTGAACTTGAAGATAATCTAGTCACACTGTTGTTATCAAATTTCAGTGCCAATAGATCTCATCTTGTTTTAAAATTAGCTAAAAGCATGAAAGCAAGCCAGGTGCAGTGAGTCCTGTCAGTAATCCCAGCACTTTGGGAGGCCAAGGCAGGAGGATCACTTGAGCCCAGGAGTTCCAGACCAGCCTGGGTTTGAGATGGCTAAACTCCATCTTTTACAAAAATAAATAAATAAATAAAAAGAAAAGAAAAAGCCACTGTGGTAGCATGTGTCTGTAGTCCCAACTACTCAGGAGGCCAAGGTGGGAGAATCACCTGAGGCAGGGAAGTGCAGGCTGCAATTAGCCCTGATTGCACCACTGCACTCCATCCTGGATGATGGACTGAGATCTTGCCTCAAACAAAAAAAAAAGAGAGAGAAAGAAAGAGGGAGAGAGAGAGAAAAGGAATGAAGGAAGGAAGGGAGAGAGAGAAAGAAAGGAAAGAAAGAAAGAAGAAAGAAAGAAAGAAAGAAAGAAAGAAAGAAAGAAAGAAAGAAAGAAAGAAAGAAAGAAAGATCCAGAAAGAAAGAGAGAGAGAGAGGAAGGAAGGAAGGAAGGAAGGAAGGAAGGAAGGAAGGAAGGAAGGAAGGGAAGGAAGGAAAATGAAAGCAATGCAAAGTCCATACAAAAAAACCTTTAAAGTAAGTGAAAGGGAAAACATATTGTAAAGAATCAGAAGAAAAGTGTAACACTGAAAATAATGCAGAATCTAGAAGAAAATGTCAGGAAGTTCTATGAAATCCCATATACCATGTGAAAAGACATAGCTTCAACGGGGGGCGCGGGGGAGGGGGAAGAAAAAAGCAGAACTCCAAATAGAAAACAGATTGAGATGAAAAAGAAACAAACTAAAAATTTTTAAATGCCTGATATAAAAAGAAAAATGATGGTGATACGAAGGCTGGAAATTTTAAAATGCAATGATAATCTAGATGAGACTCAAAAACATAACATGTGATATGAATAATTGAATATAGATGGTTCTATATAAGAAAATCTCTTGAGCTTCAAATATAGGCACAAGAAGACTTGAATAATGAAGAAAATGACAGTATACAGCATAAAAATCAGTCAAAATAAAAATTATTAGTGTTCCTTGAAGAAGAACAAAACATAAAAGCAAAAATAGAACATGAAAGAGAGGAAAACTTTTGCTAACTCTATATACACAGGTAAAAAATAAATCACTTCATTTCAGAAAAAATATATAAATAATAAAATGGATACCAAGGTATGTTTGCTTAAAAAAATGATTAACAACAAGCATGAGAAAAAATAAAACTAGCCTACAAATAGCTGTTAAAAAAATGAACTGATTACAATGAATAAAAATTAAATTGGCCCTTAACTTTTCTTCTAAACCTCAAATATCAAACAAAATTAAAGTAATGCACTGCAGCATTTAAAAAGAACATGATACTAATCCAGTTTCTCTGTATTCAGTCAAGGTGTCTTTCATTTACAGAGATATGCTTATATATGCAAGAGTTCATGAAAAATAGCACCTATGCAGTATTTCTGAAAAATAATCTCTTAAACATTAAAATTGGTTAAATTAGAGATAATTGTAAATACTAGCATCAAGTGATACCAAATAAGCAATAAAGTACTAATATAATTAAATGGTGTATTTTGTTTTAAACACAGTCATAAATATTGTTTTAATATAATAAACCCAGCAATTCAACTGCTGAGAAATCAGCATTCAATTGTTTATAATTTAAATACAAGTTTCATTAGGTATGTGAAATCGATTTTTTGACAGATGTGAAGATTCACAACAAATCAGTTTAATATTACACTTAATAAAATTTCTGAAGAAAATTCAAAATAACTAATGAAATAAATGAATAGAAAATAATGATTCACTTAATAATTATATGCTACTTTGCAGCATAAACATTTATAAACATACATAGATATCATGAATACAGCACAGGAGACTTTCAAGCTTTTTAGTTGGACTTACCACATGAAAACTCAAGCCAGCCAAATTAAAAAAAAAAAAAAAGGAAAAATTTTAATTTAAAAAATTTAAGAAATTCTTAAAGAAAAACAATATGCTCAAATAATTGATACAGATCCATTAGATACAACTTGGTCACAGGGCCTCCAGAAAATCTCTATATGGCCCTCTCCCTGTTCTGGATGAGGAAGGCTGGGCATGTAGAAAGCTTCAACAGGTCTCTCTGGGTCACTCGCTGGCTGGGAAGGTCAGTTAAGGTGTCCAGTTTATTTCATGTGGGTTTTTTTTGGCTCAGACTCCCTATAAAGGCTAGGCTATTTAAAATTGAGTCAAACTGACTAGAGAGGGAGAGGGACGATTCCCTTGGCCAATGGAACTACCAGCTCCTTCTCTGAGCACCATTTGTGCCTCTTGAGAGGCTTACTGAAGTTTTGTCCTAAATTTAGGAAAGAGGACCAAAGACAGTAATGGTCTAAGGTAAAGAAAGGGTCCCTTCTTAACACTCAGATTCCAGTCACCCTAGCAATGTCTTTTACACTCAGACCCTTAAGGAAGCTGAACCCGGCCAGGCGCAGTGGCTCACGCCTGTAATCCCAGCACTTTGGGAGTCCAAGGCGGGTGGATCACCTGAGATCAGGAGTTCAAGACTAGCCTGACCAACGTGGTAAAACCCTGTCTCTACTAAAAATACAAAAATTAGCTGGGTGTGGTGGTGGGCTCCTGTAATCCCAGGTACTTGGGAGGCTAAGGTAGGAGAATCGTTTGAACCTGGCAGGTGGAGGTTGCAGTGAGCTGAGATGTACCCATTGCACTCCAGCCTAGGCGACAGGGCAAGACTCGGTCTCAAAAAAAAAAAAAAAAAATGCTGAACCCAGCCTGGAGGAATAAACCTTCCTTGAGTTGGCTGTTCTTCATTCAGTCAAGAATAGGAGACGCAGAAGGGGCTCGCTATTAAGTTACCATCCCCATACAGCTGACTTTAAGGACTCTCCTGCCCCTTTTCTTCCATGAACTTCTTAGCCCAACAGTTAAGTGGTTCCCAGAGTCTGTCTTTTCCTGCTTCATTCTTGACGTAGAGAGAATCTTTATGGGATAGCACAGACAACAGTGTGGAGTTCCAAACTCAAACAGCTCAGAGTCTATATTTCCTTATCTGCTTAAGTGGAGGTAACAGTATATTTTAATGACAACAATTAAATGAGTTTGTAATTAGTTTTCTATTCTTTTAATACCCAGGGGAAGTTCCTTTTCTTTAAGGCACACACACACACACACACACACGCACACACACATTTTTAAGCCAGAAGCACAGAGGCCCATATTGCTATTTCAATCAAATCATGTCACAAATGGAATAGGATGAAAGGGATGCATGGCTATGGTGATGAATTTTGCTTATCAGTGGAAAATGGGGCTTCTAGTATTCGATGGGCATTTGGAAGAGCATATATAGGCACAGGCACCAGCATGCCTGATCAACTTCATGGAAGACCACCACAACACTGTATAGGCAGGAAACCTTCATGTTAAATACAGATTGAGGGATTTGATTACTGAATCAATTACAAAACCTTCTATTGTAAATAATAGGAAATCAATCAATTAGGAAAATTATTGGAGAGATAACAGGAGCTAACAGATTTGAAGGAAGGCTGAAGGCAAGAATGGAAAATAGGCATGAATCAATGAAGCTTCTGAAGGCCAACAAAGAAGTTCATCTGTTCTATACCATTGCTCTCTTGATTGACAATAAGGAACTTCATCCTTAGTGAACTTCTGATTGGCCATGTGACTAGAAGAGTGACAGCTTCATTCGTGCTAGGTGAAGCTCTGCTTCTCATTCTAACCATAACAGGTTGGAAATCATCCAGAATTAGAAATTATGCAATAAATGTAGGGACCCTTCAAAATGACAAATGTCTACTAGAGTCACTTTATCAGGTAAGGAACAGCAGTTAGCCAAGGAGCTCCCTCAAGAGGAACACTGGGAGTGGAGTGTGGAGATGGAGCATCATCAGTACTTATATGAGGACTTGCATAAGTCAGTATTTTTGCATTGTCTCATTTTCTAGACTATTTTTAATTACTTTTTTCTAAAATACAGTAACTAAAGATGTAAAAAAATCCTTTTTAAAAAATAGAAATTATCTATTATTTTAATGAGTTTGATCATCTGATTATCCTTACTGAGTTTGACTTGCTACTGAGGGCAGGATGTTGTTGGCTTACTTCTGATCTTCACTCAGGTTGGTGAACCAGTGTTAACCTGAGTGTCTTCCATGAGGTTTCCAGTCAACTAGCACCAAATCAGAGTCAACAATAAGACTGTGGTTTACCTGTCAGCCCATGTTCTTCCTGCTACCAGGTTAGAGTTACATAGAAGTAATTAGCTTTTATTTTGTGTAGGTTATAGCTGGTAGGCTCTGGAATCCAGTTGCCTGAGTTCAAATCCCCTCTCTGAATTCAAAACCTGTTATTTGTTACATAACTGGACAACCATTTTCTGACTTTGGCCAGAAAATGGATTACATTATCTGTGAAATAAAGGTCATGATGATACCCACTTAAACAGTAGGTTTGACACTTGAGCTGGTCTTTACGTGAAGACCTTTGAACTATGTTCAGCACAAAGTGCCCACTCAGTATTATCCACGTTTACTATAAAGACTTGGCTGCAGCTTTTGCTACCTCAGTTTACTATTTATTATGTTCTATTGTGATTTAATTACAATTAGTAGAGCCCATCAGAGGCTCCATTTTCCTGGAGACATGCAATTGAGCTATGGGATTCAAATCTATTTTGGGGACCCTTTGTTAATTTATCTCTGCAAAACGATATGGTCTTTTCTTCTACTTTGTAACTACTGATTATTTCCTCTTGCTTTTGGTACAGTTTTTCTATTTTCTATACCTATTTGGCATACTCAAAATTCTCTTTACCTTCACCCTATACTTACACCCAGAAGAAATATGTGTACATACAATTCATAGACATAATGTATAACGAAGAGAGGCTGTTTAACACTTTTAAATAATGATGGGAAAATGTATATTCGAACTTCTTGGATTATAATTAATACAGAAAAGGCAAGATTATATATACCCAAGCATTTTGGTGGTGTTCCTAGTGACTGACATCAATAAAACGCACTTGATTTGTGCTGTGATTTGTTGAGGCTGACAATCACTAGATTGTAATGGTGTCACCAGACTTTGTATAAGAATCTTAAAAATGAAAGAGCTCAGCCACAAAGGTGTGTCGCTTTATAGATATGATCGTTACCAACAGGTATCAAGCCAACCTGAACAGAAGCATCCTGGCACATACATGCTAGTCTTTGAGAAGTGTATATCCAGGCTGTAACAGGTGGAGAATTTTACTCAGCTCAGGTTCTGATAGGTGACATTCACTGGCATTCTGGTCTACTGGAAAACTTTATTTGTACCTCTGAGTTAGGAAATGTAGGACTTGGCCACTGATGAAGGGAACCTCCAATAATCTCACCTTCCTTTGTATAATAAAGTTTATACATAAACAAATTGTATGACTAGACACCCTTATCAATAAGGCAAACTAATATTAACAAATTTGCTCAAATTCTTTTGAAGTATATCGAGTTTTAAATTTGTTATTAAGCACTTAGAACTAATGAAGAATTCGGAGAAGACAATGTAACCATACTATTTGTATCATTAAAATATTTTCTATTCTATTTTACCATTATTTCTTCTGCTGAAAGGTACGCATTGACGACAGCCAAAAGAAAATTGTTTTCACCTCAGATGAGTGTGTAAAATACAGTATTGAGTCTTTCTTTAAGATTTGAATGCACTGTTGGGATGCAACAGTTTGAGATTCAATGTTCTTATAGACGTGGAAAAACACTAACTATCTCTTGAATATTTGGTAAACCTGATTCTTAAAAAATTGTTTAATATCTGCATGATACAATGTCTGCCATAGATTTATTTTTGAGAGGCTCTCTCACTATTCAGTTCAGGCAGGCACCCCCTCCTCACTTTGCTAAAATTAGATCCCTTCTCTGCAGTACTGTTCAAAACATAGACTTTTTTGTTAAGCATGGGAATAATAAAGAGAATTTAAATGCTGGTTCACAAATATGCACACACATACACACTCCAAATCCATGTTCACTGCACTTCTCATTATCCACTTCACCAGGCTAGAACTATTTGGTAATTACACTCCTCCTACAACTCCTTTGATAGTGCTAACTGACAAATAGGAGTGGCTGCTACAGTAGAACTCGTCTATGAAATGTTCAATAAAGAAAATGATACTGATATAATAAAAAGAGGGAGGAAAGCTTCTTTTGAAGCATATCTAACCACTCCCTCTTTGAAGTTGGTTTAAGAATACATTGACTGTAAGATGTGGTATGCTTTCTTCTTCATTTGTATCTGATAAGAGGACTGACAGAACAGTTCAATGAAAGTAAACAATTCAAGAAGAGTGGACCAAGTGTTTTGAAAGTAATGAGAGTCAGGCCTGGTTCAAAATAGTATTTGATTAGCAACTCTTCATGAAATGCTTAATTAAAACAGTCCACAAACTGTGCAGGACTTTTTTTTGTTTTGCTTGTTTGTTCACCTAAAACTTTACCTAATTTCAAACATCCATTCTTAGGGAATGACAAAGACTTCATTTCACTTAGTTTGGTTCCTAGCTCCCATTTTCCCTCTGCATTGTGTCCGATTCCCAAGGGGCCTTACATAGTACCCACAAATTAGAGGGTGGGATAAGGGCAAGATATTAGAGGAGGATATCCAATTGTTGCCAATTTTTGGTAACTGTTGATATAGTTACTGCCCCACCTGCTATTTCATTTGGACCTACCCAGGTGAATGATGGATTTTCCCGTATTCTGGCAAATAATAGCCCTTTAGGTTCAATGACTATAAATTCTATGCCACTGTTAGGCACACAAAATATCATTCTTCTATTCCTATACTGTGCAATATTAAAGGAAACGTGATGCTCTCCAAGCCCTGCTCTTCTATAAATACTTCTATAAATTATTCTATAAATACTATTCATTTCCTGGGTACTTTCTTTTTAGGGGTTAACCTGAGATAGAAGCCCAGATTCCCTGTGTTCCATTCTCATAAACTTATGCTTGTCATCTCCACAGGGAATGACCAAGGAAGGAGAGTTTAGAGGTCCCTTTGAAGGACCCAAACTCTCCTCATATATTTGATGTCTCCTTTCTCCATAGCCTTGACAGTCGTTTCTATTTTGATGGGAATCAAAGATGGTTGATGATGGCATCATTGCTTTCACTCATCCCGAATGTAGTCTGCCTTGAGTTCTTTCCATTCTACTCCGTGTTGCGGCCTCTAAAACTCAAAAAGCAAGAAAATGCTTCTTTTTCTATTATTTTTTACACTTATATTCCTTTCCTGAGATATTGTCCATTTTCTGTATGATGGAATACTAGGCTCAGATACAGATAAAAGAAAAAATAGTTGGAGAGATATATAGCTATACCTATAATATAGATATAGTAAAGGTGTATAGAAAGACACGTTTGAATATATATATGTATGTGTGTGATTTCTCATTTAAATCTATATTAATCTGTAAATTTGTATTATTTTGATTGTATCGATGAGGAAACTGTGACTGACTGAAGTGGAACATCTGTAAAACTTAGAGTAAGACTGAAGTTAAATTGTTAGACTTCAAAACCCACATCTATATGACTCCAAATCCCATGTTTCTAACTTCTAAGTGTATAATCCCAGAGACATTTTGACATTAGGTTTGTGTGTGTGTGTGTGTGCATGTGTATGTGTATATACATGTGTCTCAGAATAATTTATAGTAATGTATGTATTAGAATATCTATATTAGGTGACTCTTTAGATTAATATTTTCATGTAATGAACTTATAATATCAAGCATTACATCTATTATCTATGTACACTTGGATCTGGAATCTAATGAACTCTAATACATTCCAAATAATTCTGTAAATTAACTGGGAGATAAATATCAACACTTTTTGGATAAGCCCAGTGCATCTTCCTGGCTACCTTGAATGGAGCTGTGAAAGGTAGGTACACACTTGGCCTTTTTAATAGGCCTCCAGGACTGTTCCTGATAATCAGTTGTTAGTTTCAAAACATTGCTCTCACTCCATTGACTAAGCTTCCTTATTTCAACTGACAAAAATGTTTGCTTCATCTTTCAAATAACAAAACTACAAAGTATTATCAACTATTTATGAATTACACTTTTAGTTTATAAAGCTGGACACAGCCACAGAGTCTGAATAGGAATGTTTTACCCATAGGTAACTCGAGATGGAAATAAACATTTTTTCTGCTTGTTGATTAAAACGCATTTATGATTTGTTTTCAATATAATCGAGCATTTTTAACAAAGCAGATTACTTAGATCAGCATTTTGCTTTCTTCTTGTTAGACACAGAATTTTAAATTAGTACATTAATTCATAACAATAAATTAGTTAATATCTTTAAAAGAAACAATAGCCTAAAAATATATTTTGGTGAATTTCCCACTAAACTTTAATTTTATTAAAGCAACTCGAATCTTAGTCTGACGTTAAATATTCCTGCTGAGAATTTCTCTGCACGGTTTTGCCTTTTTCATCTTCAAAGTAAGGTTATAGTTTTGTGACCAGCAGGATATGTCCCACAGTCATTGGTGCTATGAGTAAGTAATACGGTATTTTAATTTAACAAAATAACTTTATGAGAAAACATAAATGGAAATCTGATTAGTTTGTGTTTAAAATTAAGGCCCTCTGGACTCCGTGTTTATTTGCTAATGATTTTCTTCATACACAAAAAATGTGACCTGGAATGCACAATTTCTATAGAAGGATAATATCCACATGCCAGTAAACTAGAGAAATTATCACGTGTGTCTTTGTCCTGCACACAGTCCTTAGCAAAGCAGAATGGCATAATCCAGCATAGAAAAGGAATCAGAGAGAGAAGGTGATTTCAAAATCAGATTGTTTTAAGTCTTCCTGGATGCTTTTCTCATCAATTTGCTTTAGGTTTCTGAGTCACTGAGCGTGCATCAAACACACGGTTTAAGATCCAACGGTTCTAATAACATCAGAGTAGAAAGTGTAGCATCACCTAAGAGATGTAATATCTAAAGTTTTGGAGACAGAGTGTGAAAAAGATAATTAATGACTCAAAGATAGAAAACATGCACATACACAAGATTTATGGCAAAGATAAATAAACATAACTCTCAGGAGGTAGAGTAAGAGCACAATTTTGAGAACAAATTATTGAAGGAAGCAAATATATTTTAGATTCCATCTGTTTTAATTCCATATAGAAATCAAAACTAAGGCTAAAAATGATTTTAAATATTTTCACAAATCAATCTGCATATTTATTATTTGAAATATTAAATATATAAGACATTGAATCACATAGAAACAGAAAAATAAAATCTGAATATTATAAAAAATTAGACCAACAAAATCTATAAATTTTAAAATAAAAGATGTGGAAAAATTAAATTGAGTGCATTTCTTTATCTTAAATATAAACAGGTCAATGAATACTATTTTGTAAGCAATTAATAATTTCAGAAATATAAGATCAATTCACTTTTTTATGTAGAATTTTCAACCATGACTTTACTAGAATAAAAATAATAATTAAAAAATCTGTATCTTCCAAAGTTGAATAAAAAGAAAATGTAAGAAACATAAAATGAGATAACAATAAAATAGCATATAAAAGTTCCATTCTGATATTCAGCTAGTACTCAAGATACAATAAATGTCTTGAGATCACTCTGAGGTGTTGCTATCTGTGTCACAGAGGTTGTTAAATATTTTAAATAGTATCTCAGGTACTACAGTTAGTGAAATGAACTAAAAATTTCCAAAATAAATAAAAATGAAAACAAAACAAAAATGAAACAAAACAAAAACAGCAAACATTAAAACAAAACAAGGACTCAGTATTTCCAATTAAATAAACAGAAGAAAAAACATACATCAAAGCAAATTCCCAAACCAGGAACTTTTCCAGATATAAGTACAAAAGAAAATGAAGAAAGAAAGATAGAAGAAAGAGAACTTGAGAAATTCAGATAACAGTCCTGGCTGATTATTAACTGATTAATAGTTGTTTCAAAGGGAGAGAACAAAGAAGACTGGGGGAAAAATTAAAAAAAAAACAAAAAAACTGCCAGATATTTTGCCAGAATTGAAGAGCACGAATCCTTCTAGATTGCAAGGCCCTCCTGTGACCTACATTGAATTAAAAAAAAAAAAAGACTCTACATAATAAACACAGTAAACATACTATAAAATTTTTATAACAGCAGAAATAGAAACTAAAGTTTTCTAAAGAAAGAAAAGCAATAACATCATGGGATGGATTTAGCAAGATGTCAATAGAAGAACCCCTTCAGATTTTGAGGAAAAAAAATTTCCTACCCAGATGTCTGTACAAACTCAAATAATAATGACATACATGTAGAACTAAGTGACTCTTCAACATACAAGATTTCATCCCATATTGACCTTTTCTCTGGAAACTGCTAAGGTCATAAATTAGAAAACAAAAACATGGCATCCACAACAGAGAAGATTCACACAGAAAAGAATTAAAGAAAATATTTAGACGCTAGTTAAAGAAAGATGTAATACTATAGCTGGGCAACAGACTTAGAAATTTCCCTGAATTAGTCAAACATGAAGTTAATGGCACAGTCATCCAGACTGCCAAGTCGGCCCGACTTCTGCCACCAACTGCAATGAGTTTGGCTAAAGTGCAAAGTCTGAGGGAACAGTCCCCACAAGACTGTCTTCACTTCAAATACCAGCTACAAATTCACTGGTCTTCAGACCTTCTCTCACTTCTGACCAACTGGATATAAATTTGGGGGTCTTTATGGGCCTCTGTAGTTTCAATAATTTGCTAGAAGGACATACAATTCAGGGAAGTGCTATCTTACTAATATTTTCTAACTACTAATTAATATTGTGATTAACTACTAATTAATATTAATACTACTGATAAATATTACTTACTAATATTACTTACATTACTTTTAATGGCAAAAACCACAATTACTTTGGCACCAACCTAATAGTTTATTACAGCAAAAGGATATAAAGTAGAACAAGGCAAAGGAAGAGATATATAGAGCAGAGTCTGAGAAGGTTCTAAATGTGAAACTTCCAACAACCTCAGGAGTATGTTACCCTCTCAGCCTCAATATATGGCAACGTTCAGAGTATCGCCAGTCAGAGAAATTGTCCTGAGCTTCTTATCCAGAGGTTTTATTGGGATCTCATTACTTAGGCATGACTGAGTCATTAACCATATGGTTGGACTTAACTTATAGTGCCTTTCCATTCTTAGAGGTTAGGTTGCTATCATGTGGGTCTTTCCTCAAACCTCTAATGACATATTTGGTCTTTCTAGCATGGTTACCCTTTAACCTTAGAACTACCAGTGTGTCTGGCCTCATCCTGAGTTATCTTGTTAGGATAAACTAACAGGGCCTACCATAATTAACAAAGACATTCCTATCACTTAGAAAATACCAGGGGTTTAGAGGTTACCCTCTGTCCCCAGAAGCCTGGACAAAAGCAGAGCTCTCTTTAGATAAAGCCAAATTTCTACTAGACAGATGTTAATTATTTTGAAGTGGAAGTAAGGAGGTTCTAGGAAGGATGTCTTTGGGCGTATGGAGTGAGGGATTAATAGGAAGGACTACCTGCTGCCTTTAGCCACTATCGAATATTTTTATTGGTTTTTGTTTTCTTTTGCCTTTTTTGTTGTTATTTTGGAAAGTTGTGGGCTGAACTAATGATAATTGCATAGAAACTAGGGCAAAAAGCAAACAAAAAGTTAAGGTGTTTATCAACTCTAGGGGCAGAAGAAAGAAACTGTACAAGAAAAGCAGTGTATGCATAGCACCCTTAGTGACTCAGTTATACTTATATAGTCATAATAATAGTTATGTGTTCATAATAATATAAGCATCAAATACTAATTTGCCAAATTGCATTATGAATGAACACACCAAAGGAGCAGAAGAGTGTTTAGTGATGAGCACGGAGAGAGCTCAAGGCAGGGTAGGTTGGTGTAAGAAACGTAGTAGAGGGCCAGGCACGGTGGCCTACACCTGTAATCCCAGCACTTTGGGAGGCTGAGGTGGGCGGATCACGAGGTCAGGAGATCAAGACCATCCTGGCTAACACGGTGAAACCCTGTCACTACTAAAAATACAAAAAATTAGCCAGGTGTGGTGGCGGGCGCCTGTAGTCCCAGCTACTCCAGAGCTGAGGCAAGAGAATGGCATGAACCCAGGAGGCGGAGCTTGCAGTGAGCCAAGATCGCACCACTGCACTCCAGCCTGGGCGACAGAGCAAGACTCCATCTCAAAAAAAAAAAAAAAAAAAAAGAAAGGTAGTAGAATGGCAGTATAAAATCTATAATCTATAACACTGAAGAACAAGCAGAAATAGTTGTAAAGCTCAATATAGAAATCTGGAAATATAAAAAAGAGTATCTACGAGTATTAAAAGAAGTTGCCTCTAATGTGAAGATTTGAGTGGGGCTGGTTCAGGGATATTTTTTTTCCTTATGTCTTTGTATTTTTTATTTTTAGTACTACATGTTTATAACCTTAATCAAAATTTTTAAAATGAAAAAATATAAAAATACACCTAAGAAGAAGGATCATAAGTAAAGGCAAATTTTTAAAAATATACATAATTTACCCAGGGAGAAAAAAAAGTTAAAATAATGTGTTCTTTATTCTCTTAGAGATATTACAAAAACATGATTTCCTGACACAAACAAAATTTGTAAAACAATTCACAAAATAGAGCACAGTTCAAAGGAGAGATTTTGGCAAAAAAAAGGAAATAAAAATAAAAGCAAGTTGGCAAAGTTCAATAAATGAAAGAGAAAAATCAACACCACAGAGAAGAACATCACTTTCAAAGCAACATTAACAACCAAATACAAAAAAAAAATGCTTAGACTCAATAGCCAAGATTAAATAATTGAAATTAAAAAGAGAAAGAAAGCAAAGATTAAAAAAAAGATTGTAGTTAATGGTTGATGTAAGACACAAGGAATACTAGCTTTAAATTAGTTTGCAAATAAACCTAGCATAGAAATACATTTAAAAATTAGAAAATAATTGAAAGAACATAGCAATGGGAGACTTTAGTGGACATTTAGCTTATTTGTCATGGCAAAGTGTGAAAAATAAATATGGATGTATGGATTTTTAATAATGAAATTAATAGGCCAAGTGTGCCTGTTATACAGGTAGAGAAAATTGTTTTATTCTTGTCCAATAACTTTGTGACAACAACAAATTGTGTGTGTATATACATATATATATAAAAACCATATTTACAGCAATCCTAGGAAACATATATATATGTTATATATATGTTTATGTGTATATATAGGTTATATGTTTCCTAGGATTGCTGTAAAAAATGGTTGCCTTAAAACAACAAAAATGTATTTTCTCACAGTTCTGAAGGCTAGAAGAAAACTGTATTTTCTCACAGTTCTGAAGGCTAGAAGTCTGAAATCAAGGTGTCAGCAAAGCTGTTTCCTTCCAGGTCTCTCCTGGAAGTTATCAGCAATCCTTGACATCCCTTGGCTTTTGGCAGCATAATTCCAACATCTGCCTCAGTCTTTGTACACTCTTCTCCTCTCTATACCCTTCAACCCAAACTGGAAGTGTTTCTGATGTATCGTTAATTGGATCAGTAAGGAACACACCGAATTTTCCAGCAATAGGTCGTCCAGCCACACACTTGCACTTCTCTTCAGAGCATGCTATCTGGATCAACCATGGATTTTTCAAATCATCAAGTGCTGGTTTCTTTTTGCTTGGCAGTTTCTTCCTAAATGTATTTCCTCCTCTTACATTTTACCATAAGCAGCAAGGAGAAATCAGAAAGCATCTTCTGTACTTTCTTTGGAATCTCTTCAGATGAATATATATCACTGGCTTACAGATCCTACTTTCCATCCTACAGCAGAATAATTCAGCCAAATCCTCCTAACACTTTATAGCAAGGATGATGTTTCCTCCAGTATCCATAACGTGTTCCTCCTTTCTCCCTGAGACCTCATCTTAACAAAGACCCTATTTTTAAATAAGGTTCTATTCACAGGCACCAGGGTATTCTGGTCAACACCTATATATCCTGTTGTTGAATAACACCCTGAATAATACAAGATGGCCGACACACAACAATCTCCACTGGACAGGTAAGATGGGCAGCAGTTTATTAGTGACACTCACAATCTCAGTGAGAGAAACACTGCATACCATTCAGGGCCACATGGGGGTTGCATTTGGGAGCAGAGCAAACCAGTAAGAGTTGTGGGAGGAAGGCTTTATAGTAACCAGGGAGTGGGGTGCCTGTGTTTCCCATAAGACCACGTGATTGGTTTCTTTAAATAATTTTACAGTCTGGCAGGCAGCTGAAGACTGTTAGGTTGATAGCCAAGTGGAGCACATGTAGACCAGCTGATGGGCACTAGCAGAGTAGGGAGTCCCTCTCACTAAGTAGGGGGTATATCTGGTGAGAGCAGGGGAGCTCATGGTTAGACCTTTGGGGCCCCATGAGGCTCAAAGATGTCAAGGCAGCACATGAATTTTTAGGTATACAAGAAGTTAGGACTTTAACATATCTTTTTGAATGACACAATTCAACCCATAATATAAGCCATAAAATGAATCTCGAGGAACTACTTTTAAAAATTATTGTCTGAGCTAAATTAGAGCACAAAAAGATTAATTTGCAAGAAATTTATAAATTATCACACTTAAAAAATAAAGTATAATATACTCTCTTATATAACTGAGTAACCAAAACAGTATGGTATTAATGAAAGAACAAATATATCAACATAAAACAGAAAAGAGAAAACAGAAAGGGATCCAAAAATACAAACAGATACAATGTCAACAGATCTTTGACAAAGGAGAATGGCAATTCAATGGAAAAAGGATTGTCTTTTCAACAAAGAGTGCTGGAATAACTGGATATTTACAAACACAAAAATGAATGTAGACATCGACCTTACATATTTCACAAAAACTAATTAAAAATGGACCATTGACCTATATGTTAAATGTAAAATTATAAAACTTCCAGAAGATAACGTAGGAGAAAATACAGATGATCTTGGGTTTGGCGATGAGGTTTTAGATACAACACCAAAAGCGTGATCCATGAAAGAATAAATGGATGAGTTAGGCTTATTAAAATTTTAAAAAACAATAACAACAACAGAAAACTGCTCCATGAAAGACACTATTAAGAGAAAGCCACAGACTGGGGACAAATATTTGCAAAAACACATATTTGATAAAGACTTTGTATTTAAAACATAGAACTCTTGAAACTCAACAATAAGAAAGCAATTAAAAATATGAAAAGGTCTGAACAGACACCCTACCAAAGAAGATATACAGAACCTCCAGATTATGAGACTGACGCGCTGCCTACTGCGCTAAGGAGGCAGACGAAGATATACAGATGACAAACATAAGTAAAGATGTTCAACATCAGATGGCATTAGAAAATTGCTAATTGAAACCACATTAAGAGAGCCTTATACACCAATTAGAACAGCTAAAATCAAAAGCATTAACGATATTAACTGCTGGCAAAAATGGGCAGCGATGGGAACTTTCATTCATTGCTGGTGGAAATGCAAAATGACACAACCACTTTATAAAACAGTTGAGCAATTTCTTACAAAGCTAAATATAGTCTCACTGTAAGATCTAGCAGTTATGCTTCTAGGTATTTACTCAAATGAATGGGAAACTTATGTCCCCAGAAAAATTTGCACATGAATAGTTACAGTAGCCTTATTCATAATTGTTAAAAACTTGAAGCAACCAGGGTATCCTTTAATAGGTAAACGGATAAGCAAACTGTGGTCCATCCATATACTAGAATATTATTCCATGATAAAAACAAATGAGCTACCAAACCACAAAAAGACACAAAGATATTTTAAATGCCTATTACCAAGTGAAAGAAGCCCCGTCTGACAAAGCTACATAATGAATGATTTCAATTATATAACATTCTGGAAAAGGCAAAACTATAGAGATAGTAAAAAGATCAGTGGTTGCCAGGGGAGAGGGAAGCAGGAGGAAGGATGAACAGATGGGATACAGGGGGTTTTTAGGACAGTGAAACTATTCTGTATGATATTCTGTATGTATGTCAAGAGTAGATATATGACATTATGCATTTGTTAAAATGCATATAACTGCATAATATAATGAGCAAACCCTAAAATAAACTATGGGCTTTAGCTATTAAAATTGTATCAATATTGATTCCTCAATTGTAACAAATATTCCATACTAATGCAATATGTTAGTAATCTTGGAGAAAAATGAACTCTGTACTATCTTATTCATTTTTCTGCAAACTTAAAACTGCTCTAGAAAATAAATATTAATTTTTATAAAGAAGACATTGTATCAGATTATTATAACTTTGGAGTCAAGAAAAAAGCAAAGCTTAATCTTTATTCTCTAATAGGCAAGTTCATAGACTTTGCTCTTATTAAAGAATAAATGAATAAGTATCCAACTTAAAAAGATCCATGACAACAAACCAAAAACAAAGTAGGATAAATATATTAATATATGAAAATTTTATTAATATAGACAAAAACAAACTGGTGAACTAAAAATGAAAAAAACTCATAATAAATTCAAGAAGTTTTTCTTTCAAAAATTAGATAAAAAAGGGAATTACTAGACTATCTAATCAAGTATAAAGAATAAGAGGGTTAATAAATACATAGTAGGAATGATAAATGTGATTAAATCACAGATACAGAGATGAGAAAATTATGAGATATGTTACTATGCACAATGAAATAGTAAATTGATAATCAGTCCTCTTAGATGCTTGTCAAAATAAAAAACCAAAATCTCTGAAGCTAAACTTAATCTGTTGGAGTTTTTAGAATAAAAAGATGAAGCAGAAATTTCAGGAAACCAACAGACAAAAAACAATCCAAGGTAATTTTGCTGTCTATCCTTTGCTATATTCTTTTTTTAAATTGACAAATAATAATTGTCTATATTTATAATGAACAACATGATGTTTTGATAGATGTATACATTGTAGAATGATTAAGTCAAGCTAGTTAAAATATCCATTACCTCACCTATTTCTCTTTGTTGATGAGAGCATTCAAAATCTACTCTCAGCAATTTTCACAATATGATACATTATTATTAACCGCAGTCACAATGTTTTTCAATAGATCTCCAGAATTTATTCCACCTGCAGAACTGCAATTTTGTATTTCTTGGCAAACATTTCCCCAGTCCCCACCTACTCTTGAGACTGTGTTAACCATCATTTTTTTCTCTGTTCCAATGAGTTCACCTTTTTTCTTTCCCACATGTAAGTGAGACTGTGCAGTATTTGCCTTTCAGTGACTGAATTATTTAACTTAACTAACGTCCTCCAGGTTCATCCATGTTGTCGCAAATGATAGGATTTCCTTCTTTTTAAGACTGCATACTATTTCGTTGTGTATATATACATGTTATTTATCAATTCATCTGTTGATAGACACTTAGGTTCTTCTGATATATTGATTATTGTAAACAATGCCACAATAAGTTTGGGAGTCCAGATATCTCTTGAACAGACTGATTTCATTTCATTTGGATATATACCCAGTAGTGAGATTGCTGGATCAAATCGTAGGCCTATTTTTAATTTTTAAAGAAAACTTCCATAGAGTTTTCCATTACTGTTGTAACAATTTACATTCCCACCAACAATGTAAAATTGTTTCCATTTCTCTACACCTTTACCAACCCTTGATATTTCTTATTTTTGTGATAACAGCCACTCTAATAGGTGTGAGGTGATAGCTCATTGTGGTTTTAATTTGCATTTCCTTGATGATTAGTGATGTTGAATATATCTGTTGGCTATTTGTGTGTATTCTTTTCAGATTCCTTGCCCAATTTTTAAAGTTAGGCTATTTGCTTTCGAGCTATTGAGCTGTTTGAATTCCTTACATGTTTTGAATAGTAACACCCTATCAGATGTAAAGTTTGCAACTATTTTCTCCTATTTTGTAGGTTGTCTCCTCACTCTGTTGTTTCCTTTGCTGTACAGAAGCTTTTTAGTTTGATGAAGTCCTATTTGTCTAATTTTGCTTTTGTTTCCTATGCTTTTGGGTAATAACGAAAAAATCCTTGTCCAGGCCAATGTCAAGAAGCTTTTCTCCTATGTTTTCTTCTAGTAGTAGTATAATTTCAGGCCTTACTTTTAAGTATTTCATTCATTTGTCACTATATTCTTTATTTAAAAATCATTCTACTTATTATTGCTATATAACAAATTATCCCAAAACTTAGTCACTTGAAATAACCATTTTACTTTAATCATGACATTGGAGTCATAGCAGGAATTTGAAGAGTGCTTGGTAGGACAATCTTTATTTACAACCTTTTGTAAAGTTGCTGTCAGATGTCCACTGGGCTACAATCATCAGCGAGCTTTGTGGAATGGGCATCCAAGGTAGCTCCCTTGCAAGACTGGCAGGTACTGTTGGTTTCCCTCCTGGAGCTCAGCTTGGGATTCTACCAGATCCCCTGTTTGAGACATGAAGTCCTCTTGGTAGTTACACTTCTTACATAGCAATTGGATACTCCAGAGGTAACATGCCCAGGGAACCAGTCAGAAGCTGCTTGATGTTTTCTGAACCATCATCAGAAGTAATGCATTATCTCACCTGCTACATGCTATTCCCTGTGAACCAGTCACAAAGATTAGTACAGATTCAAGGGGAGGAGATACAGACAGCAGCCAGAATATTACAAAACATTCAGAGACATCCTCAGAAGCTTGGACTTCACCTGTGAAATTAGTTCTGCTTTAATATTCTGAGCAAATAATACACACACACACAATGCTTGGACCCAGAGACTTTTGCCTGCAAGTGGGCCTCTCTTTTTCAAAATAGGAAAGTTGCTCTGGATGATTTATATCCTCTCCTGAGGAATAAAACAGGCCATGCTAACATCAGTCACAACACTATTACCTCTGTGAAGGCAGATTTGATGGGCAGGCATCAAATTTATTAGCAATAATAACAGCCAGCTGGCACAATTTTTGGATGAAAGAAATATATAGGAATTCTTGCATTATGAATTCAATTTTTTGCAATAATCTGGGATGTATCTTTCTGAGAAATACAGACAAAGATTTATTTGGAAAAAAAAGTTTAACAGTCACAATTTGTTGTATATATCTATCTTTCATTGAAGAAAAGAAAAAAAAAAGTGGCAAGCAATCAAATATTTTAAAAGAGGTTTGGACCATATAAAGCCTGAAGAATTTGAACAAAGATCAGATAATGCACTTAATTTTTTTAAGGGAAAATAAATTACTGCATTGACTAAAATGGAGTTAAAATACTAAAATCAAAGAAGGTATTGGAAAGCTATTTCTGAAAAGATAATAATAAAGAGCATTTTGTGAGTTATTTCCTTTGACTTTCCAGAAAGAGATACTAGCATGTTACACTCCAGAGATTAAAAAAGGTTGAAAGTCTGGAATTGAGCTATAACACAACCTTTATACCAAAAGTTGAAAAACAGCTATCAAAAAAATTACAAATATAATTCAAAATTCTGAAATAAAGTCATATAAAGGCAAGATAAAATCTCAACCTCCACTATTTATGTTTGATTCCTAGCTCCAACCAAGACTTATTCTCTGTGTGAACATGGACAAGTCATTTAATCACTCTGTGCCCCAATTCTCCCATCTTGAAAATGAGAATACTAACAAAACCTATCAGATGCATTAACTGAATAATACATGTAAAATACTTTTGATATTCTGCTACCTATTCACATAAGAATACATAGTAAATAGTTTTCCTTGTCAGTTTAGCTTTTAGTTAAATAGACTATTCCATCTTTTTGAATAGATAATTCCATTTTTTGATGTATTCTCATTCATCTAACCAATTCCTTAATAATGGACATTTAAATTAACTTTGATTTTTTATTTTCTTAAGTCACTGATACCAAAAATTGCCTTCATCTTGCTCATTATGTACTCCTGTATATAAACCAATAAAGGAATCATTTAGAAAAAGGGAATGTAAGCTTCTCAGTTATTGCTAGATATTTCTCAATTATTGATTTGTATGTTTTGATATATCTCTGATTCCTATCCAACAATTAATGTTTTCATTTTCTTTTTTGTTACAAATCTCTGTTGATTTGATCAGATATCAAGATATATCATTGCTGCATCAATTTTCACTTTTTAGAGTGAGGCTAAATAATTTTTAAATGATCATGAATATTTAATCTTTTGTCATTTATTTATGTGCTATTTCATTTTCTAATGAAATGTTTGACTTTTTCTTTTAGGTATGAGAGAGCTCATCAAATATAAAATAAAATCTTCATTGTCTTGTGTATTGCAAATAATTTTTCCACTTATTTAATATTTTCAGTGTTTAAGATTTATTTTTAATAGATATCTTTTGACTTGTACCCCATTTATATCTATCAATTTTGACTTTAGCCTCATGTTTAGGAAAACTTCACAATTGAAAAATTATATAAAATACAATTTGTATTTCCTATAAAATTTAATTTGTTTGTTTTATATCAGTATAGTTAATTTATATAACGCATTTTGGTATATGATGTGAGGTAAAGAGTTTCTATTATTTTTTCCAAAACAATAATACCTATTTCTTACTGATTTGGGGTTTTACCTTTATTAAATGCATATTTATCTATTTAGGTATGTTTCCAGATTTATTAGTCTGGTCCATTTACTCAGTTGTTTGTTCTGTGCCTGGAACACAATAGCACTTATTATTTTGTACTACCTAATTGAATAAAAGCTTCATTTCTGCCATTCTCATAAAATGTTCTTGTGTCATTTTTATTTTATAAAAATGTATCATTTCTATTTTTCTTAGTGACCTGTAGCATCATTATCTTGGTTTGTACTTTTATAGAATTGTACTGTAAAATGTTAGAATTTTAAATTTGTAAAGCAACAATTAAAATTGTTGCAGTATTATTTTTTCTGTCTATGAACTACATTATCTCTCTTCATTTAGTCTAGTCCTTGTTTTTGTCTCACAGAAAAGGCTTAACTTCTCTTTTTCTAGGTGCTCACTCATTTCTCTTTTCATTTGTTCCTATGTGATTTATGATTTTGTTCATTTTGGGAGTGGGATCATTGTTTTGTTCCCCATTTTTTTCTTTTGCCTATCACTAAATAAAATACCTATTGCCCCTTAATGTTTTCCTTGAGACTAGTCACCTCCTTGGACTGTCTATTTAAGTTCAAAAGAATTTTTCATTGATTCTCTTAAGTTTTCCCTGTTAGACAGTATATCATCAGGTTCCAATCAGAGACATGATAAAACATATACACATAGAGGGATTTAACCTTACACAGTTGGAGCTGGTTAAGGAATCTCTGTGAAGCTTTTGTCCTCGGGTTTTATGCTGGAGCTTGATATCCACAGGGCAGGCACATGGGAAGGGAAAATGGATGTAAAGTGGGATAGAGCAAAAAGAAGCTGAACCCCACAAATGAGCTAAGGCCTGCAACCACAGAAAGAAATCTTTGTCAGTTCTTGTTGCGTCTAACACTGCTGATATGGTATCCTGCAGAAGCCAAAACTCTTCTTGATTGCTTCTGGCCCATGTATCCTAGAAGCTAATATAGTGTTCAGGGGACGGTAGAGCAAGCAATTACAGATCCAACAAGATGAGTCAGCAGACAAACAGTGACGTGTGTGGGTAACAAAATGTCTGATGTTTTATTTCTGCCCTCTAAAGCTGTCACAGACATTTCTCTGGTGGATCCCTCTACCTCCAAACCTATAGGCAAGGGAATTCTGGGAAATGTAATCTGGCCTGACCAAGATGACATATTAAAATATCACTATAGACAGACATATTAACCATTAAAAACGTTAACATAGTATCTTTTTGCTGTTTTTTTTTTCTTACATTTCTCTTCTTTTTCTACTCTTATTTCCTTGTCTAGAAAGTATTCAAAAATAATACTGGATTATTTTATCCTTTCTTAAGTTGAATGCCTACTTATTATCAGAATTCCATCTGATAATAGCACGTGTTGGTTTAACATAGATATGGCTAAATCATAGTATTATTAATCCTATTCCTCTCTTTTCAAAAAGGTTGCAGAATTTTATGATTTTCAGTGTTTCTTGTGCTGACGTTTTCATTAATGCCTTTATTTGTTACTTTGATTAATGATTAATTTCATTGATGAAGTTTTAGATTTCTAGTCATCCCTTTCTTTCTGTAATAGCCCTGCTTGTTAACTTTTTTTTAAGATTGAGGTTAAATTCCTTTCACTGTTATTTTATTTTATTTTTCACACAGTGAGAACTGAATGGATTTATACTTTTCTTTTTGTGCTCTATTTTTTCCAGATTTTGACATCAAGGTTATTCTAGAGTTAACAAATGAATTAACAATTAATATGAAATAGGTTAAATAGCATGGGGCTTACTTTTAAAATAACAATTAGCTAAATCTAAGTTTTAAAAATGTACCAGCAAATTTTCACTAGTAGTTTTGTTTAAACTTCATTCTTATTCTTTTTAACAAAAGATCTCTTTTTTTTAGACATAAAAAATTTCTCTGAGCAAATATATTCTCCTGGCGTTTTGCACTCTCAAGATTTACCAATGAATTGAATAATAATAGAGTGTTCACATAATTATATATTTAGAAGTAGAAGGGCCTAAAAATCATCACAAATGACATTATAATGCTTCTAGAGAAGACAAGTAAAATTGTTCCACATTTTGAACATGAGCTCAAAATGATCAAGGATGAAAGGTTTCACCCAAGGTTGTAGAGAAACTTCAAGGAGGTAGAAACTTATAACCCTGCCACCTTGTTTCTCTGGGCAATCCTCATTTTACCAGACCATGGTGAAGCTCTGATCTGCAGGGCTGGCAGGCAGTTGATTGCTATGGTCAGGAGTATGGATTCTGGAGTCCACCTGCCTCATTTAGAACACTAATGAGATAACACTTCCCTCTGTACTCCACTTTCCTCATTTGTAAAATAATTTACGCTTCTTTGGGAACTGTGAAAATTAAATGAAATTTTTACGTGTAGCAAACTTAGAACAGCACCTGACACATCAGAAGCCCTAAACACATCTTTGTCATTATTTGATGGGTTGAAAGGAAAAAAACCCTGAATGGACTCATTTCTTTTTAATTTTCCTCTAAAAAAGGTAATGGGGACTTTCTGAAACATGACTTTTCTAGTTCATTCCTCTTCCAGTTTATACTGGTATTTAGAGGTCACAAGGTCATTGATTACCTCAATAAAAAATTAAGACCTTATTGCCAATCTAAAGCTCACTAGATGTCAAATAACACCAGACATAAGAAAATTGGCAACAAAATAGCCTTTAAGCAGTTATACATAAATTAATCCTCCCTGGAAGATCTTGGAGAAATGATAAAATGGCTATTAAACTAAATAATAGTCTATGCTGTTTCTGCATTACATAGAGAAGAATTGCAATGAATTTTAATTGTAGATATTATCCAAATGATTATAATAATTTGAATATATTGAAGAAAATATGATTTTTTCATTTTTATTCTACATATGATTGTGTTAATATTTATATTCTTACTAGCATTACTTCTATCCAATTTTAAAATTAATAATTACATATGACAGAAAAATTACAAATTTAGGAAAAGTATATAAAAAAATAAAGTCACTCACAATTTCACATCCAATGATTAAATCAACATTTTTAGGGTGCTTTGTAGTGAGTGTGTGGATGCATGCATACACACATATATATATATATTTCTCCATATACATTAATGGATACATACACAGTCACATATATTTATACATATACATAAATTACATATATGTTACTGATTGACATAAATTTTTGTGTCAGATTCTGCTCTAGGCACTGAGGATACAAAATTTAAAAAGCACACACAGGAGAACCCATTGTCACATAGCTTTCATTCTAGTACACATGAAAATATAGCCTTGGCCGGGTGTGCTGGCTCATGCCTGTAATCCCAGCACTTTGGGAGGCTGAGGTGGGTGGATCACCTAAGGTCAGGAGTTCGAGACCAGCCTGGCCAACATGGCGAAACATGTCTGTTTCTACGAAAAAGACAAAAATCAGCGGGCCGTGTTGGTGGACACCTGTAATCCCTGCTACTCAGGAGGCTGAGGCAGGAGAATTGTTTGAACCTGGGAGGCAGAGGTTGCAGTGATCCAAAATTGTGCCACTGCATTCCAGCCTGGGTGATAGAGTGAGACTCCACCTAAAAAAAAAAAAAAAAAAAAAAAAAAAAAGAAAAGAAAAAAAGAAAATATAGCCATACGATTTTAACAAGTTTGCATCATACTTTCAGGATTTGCTTTTTCACACCCATATGTGAATCACTAACCCAGTTTATATACTGATACTTTTAACTACTGTCCAATTTTAGATTCGGCTTTTTACAAATGTAAAGCCGTGTATATCTTTTCGGAGTAATCCATGCATATGAACACAATTAGCATTTTATAGCTGCAACTATTTAACTAAAAATGTGTTTCTATCCAACAGCTCTAAGAATGTGATAGCTTTACCAGAGTAGCAGAGGAAAAAAAAATGGACACTATTCTATTGGAAGTATATTGGATCATTTAAACTTAAAGTATAATGGAATATTTTCAGTTAGCATTTATAGATGATTTAATTACTGAGATATTTGCAAATATGTTCAGAGTTATGTAATTTTCAATACATCTAATGGGGTTTTGTAGAGCAGATTAAGTTATTTAAGTTGACACAAAATCCAGATGTATAATTGTATTATTTTATTCCCAAATCAATATATTGTGAGTCATTTTCCCTCAAACAACTCTTTGTCTAAATACAGTATCAGATGAGAAAGAACATTTTAATGTATATTCTGTATCAGTATCTCTATAAAAGAACCAAATACAGTAACACATTTAGATGCTTGTTCCTAGGAATTATGTGCTGCGCACTGAAAGGAAAGGAGTTGGTGTTGTCAAAGTCCTCTTCTGGCTGCCCATCAAAATTTTAGATTACTCATCTTTACTCTAGTATGTGAAAATTTTAAAGACATAACTTCTCACTTTCTTCTTGCTTCTTCTTCCTCCTACCCCTTAAATCCAAGTGATTCTTCTGTAATATTGTTTTCTGAGACTACTCCCATTTTCTTTATTGCTACCACCAACTAACAATGTCAGCCCACTTTGAGAACTTCCCAAGTGGCAAGCAGCACTCTCCTTTTCATTCAACTTTTACTAAACCTTCTGGAAGATAACTTTCACCACGTATTGAAACAAAACAAGAATTCTCAATATTTGGCTTGTAGGTCATATAAAATTTTTATGCAGGAATCTAATGTTATTAATTTAAATGTAGAAGCCTCTTTAAATTAAAACATCTAAGAGTGATAGGTTTTAATGTATTTTCTTCTTTCATGAATGTGGAAAGAATAATTACTATTGATTCTCAGTTGGCTTCGGGAAGAAAATCCAGAGTAGGAGATGATATCTCAGGCTTCTGAATGGATGAATACCATTGCCAAGAACCACCATGAGTATTTCTTACCAGAGGGTACTCGTCTCACTGGAACTGCCTCAATGTCTACAAAGCTGAGTACTTGGGTAAGAGAAACTTGCGATATTTGGGGAGAGAATGGGAAAGGCCTAAAATGGGGAGAGTTTAAGTTGTTCCCAGTCCCGTCTCCCGAGGGTCCTGATCAAATGCCACAATACTCTTGCCTGACAGGCTCCGGATGGACAGGTCGGAAGGTGGGGTTGCCTAGCCCCTCTCTCTGGCAGGTCAGCAACAAATGTCTTCAGAAACTTTTCCCCCCAAAACTAGGCTTCTCCCTGGCTGCACCAGAGGCTGTAGGTCCAATAAAATGGAAAACAGAAACACCAACTTAAAGTATATTGTGGGCACATCATGAATATTTAATACTTTCAAACCAGAATTTTAAATCTTTTGGAAAATTTCCAAAAGACCTGGTAACATTCTCTGAAATCTGAGTATGTAGACACCTCTTTAAGATATAACGGTTGTAAGAAAGGTGTTATGACACAAAATATGATCTGCAGTTTTAAGGAGAGAAAATATTCTCCTGAGCTTATTACTTTCTTAATCAAGTAGTTTGAAGAACCTTTGGTTTTTAAGGCTAAGTACTAGAATTATAAAAGTCAAGTCAGAACTGAGAGATAAAAGTAGGCTTGAAAAGGGCAAATTTATAATATGAAATTATCATAAAATTATTAACAAATGTAATATAAGAAAAGCTATATTTGATAAATAGAAAGTTTCCTTTTTCTGACCCCAACCTGTATATTAAGTATGATTTTCATTATTCTTTAGAGGTTGACGAATACTAGGTGTCCAATAACAACAAAGAAGTTGAATAAATGGATGAATCCTTAATTGTAATCACATTAATCTGCTCACTGTTCTCTCCACACAAGTCATGAACTTTCCCACATTCATGCCTTTGCTTCGGTCATTTCACCCATAATTTTACAAGACCTATATTGCATTCTACCCATTTTATCAGTCTTCAATTACGATTTTGTCTTTTGGATTGTCTACCCACTCTCTGAACTACTGTGTCTCATGTGACTCATTTATGCTATTCTAACTCAATTGCCTGCTAACCTGACACCCCCTGGCCCTTTCTCCTATTGTAAAACAAATATTCCACTACCCAAATAATGAGCCTGGAACTATTTGTTTAATCTTGCTCTGTATAATTTGTCTTACCCATAAAATAAGGCTAAGAATAATATTAATTTTATAGATGATGGATAAAATATTAAAAGCAAAGTGATTAAAATAGGGTCAGGTACATAGCAAACATGCAGTCAATTTTAGTTATTAAATCACATACACACACACACACAACACAACATGAAGCATGTTTCCTTTTTTTTCTTTCATCTCTTATGGCTGCCACTGTGAAATAGCACGAAGAATCCTTACTACTCAAATGTTCATTATTGGAAGAATGGTATGTGCTCCAAGGATGCTGCCTGTAGATGCCTCGATCGGGTCCACATGATAGGCTGTGAAAGTGAAGCTGGATTCTGTGCACTGGGTAGACTGTGACCAGAGCTTGGAATGGAAGGAGACATGGGAGTTTGTTTACTACACCTATCATTCCTCTCATTCTCTTGACCCATTTCTTAACTTTCCCATAACATTATCTACTGTCCAAATTATGAAACCAACCCTCTTATGTATATTTGTGATTTCATTGTAAGCTAATCTTGCTATGGATACATGTGTGATATAAGTCTGTGTGTGGGATGGGTGGGGATATTTTATTCATGAGCAGTTTTCAGCTTCATCTCAGTCAATAAAAATACATGTCTATTTTATCTCTTAAGTTATACAGTCATATTTATACCTATATTTTACTCCAACTATAACAGGGTAAACTCTCTTTCACATTGGAAAATCAAAAATGTATCTCCCAGAGTTCTTAGAACAAAAACTTTCACACCAAAAAGACTGATGGGAGACAATTTTCCATGGGTCTCTCACAAGTCTGCATGTCTTGTATCAGCTTTTGTTCCAGAATATTTTTTCAAGGATGTTTGTATAGCAAATAACCTTGAAAGACAGAGATAGTGTTTTTCTCCAGGTAGAAAGCAGATTTGTTTCCTTATGAGGATATTAAAGAATTAAAGAGAACGTCTTTCTTCAGGGAAAATGTTGGGCCAGTTTCCTTGCAACCCATAAAAATATCGGGATTTCCTAAGAAACCTGGTATTTTCCACTGTGATGCAAACCCACTGCATAAGTCTACCCAGACCATTCTGCATAACCACAGGAGTAAGGAAGCAAGAAAAATTGATGCAAACATGAAGTTTCTGCTGCTTGCTGTGCCATAAGTAATAAAGTTCCTTGTTTCTGACCCAGGAATCTTGTGACTTTTGCCATTATCCACAACTGCTGCCTGTATCCATGAAACAAGTTACCTTGCAAATATGATAAAATCTTAGACCCTTGATAGTTCCTGACAAAGACTCAAAAATCCTAAGTAGATTGACTTATTTTTCTAGCCCACAGGATACAAAGAACCAGTTTGAAAGTATTAAATGCTTAAATTTGTGTTATACATATATCGTATTAGTTTTCACATATAGATGTGCAAGTTTCCTTGTTTTGTATCCCAATCACTTAGCAATAGTTTAGAGTAACCCAGTAGTTTAGGGAAGATGTGTTCTGCTACAGCATCTGACTTCACTCCAGAAAGCTAAAGAACATTATGTACTTCTGCTCTATCTGTTAACAATTCAGGAAAATGAGGCTATATGTAATTGCCTCTATAGCTCATCCTTCCCTCTCCCACTGATGAATAAATACAATGTATATTCAACAATTATTGCAAGTTTAATTATGTGATGAAGGACAACGGAGGTTATTCATTAGAAATCATTGTTCTAGTAGAAGATGACTCATGTGATATGGTTGCTTTAACAAATTAAAACTGGTGGCCTATGGATTTTACCCAAAGAAATAAAAATCCTCCAGGAATATATTCAAAAGCATCAGATTTACCCTATATGTTGCCCAAATAATGTCTATGATTTGATACATGAGTGAGGAGAAGGCCAGAAATATGCACATGGAGTGAATAATTATTATTAAAACCTTAACACAAGAAATTAAGGCTTTAATTAACTGAACCCTTCACTGCAACAGAAACGTGCACAGTCTTAAACCAAGAATCATTCTTGTAATGACAGGCCTCCAAACAAATATTGAGCTTTTCTTTCCTTCAAAGGAGATTTTGAAAGGTAGGTTGCAAATTACTCAAAAAATTTCCAATACGAGGGATATAATCTGTGTGTAGAGGTGGCTGATGTGCGGTTTTGTCTCTTGAATTAGCCTAATGCTGTTTTCATTATTAGAAATGATTTTATCACTGAATATTACATGGATACTACAGATCTTTGTCCACACAGATTGACTATAAATACAAATAATGATATGGTGAAATGTTAACATTGTCAATAATGCATAGTCTTGTAGGAGTATGCTGCATATACTTTCTTCCACAGAAAAAAATACAAATCTACTGAGCAATTATTATTGGTCCATGCATTCTGAGCATAGCCTAATAGGGGCTGGATAGATTTTTACTCATTCATCTCTATACCTTGCTTTCTATGCCTGTGGCCATTGGTCTTTATGATTCACCTACTTTGAGATATCTTGATATCATTAGCATGGTGATCTACTAGGTTGAATTTAAAGTACATGCTATTTACAAAAAGAATAAGACTAGACCTCATTATCAGTTTCTTTTTTCTTTGTTTGACCTTTTTTTGGCTTTAGAGAAAGAAAATAACAATCTTAGCACACGGCTGTTTTAGAGATGTTGTTTGGTTAGTTCTGCATATGTGGCTTGTGTTTACGACCTCTGAAATCAGCCTGCCCTTTGGATAGACACCTGCCACCCTACCTGAAGCGAAGATGCATATGTGATCTCTCGCCATCATCTCAGCCAAATGCATGCTGAGCCACTAGCTGAGTGTCAGACTAGATCCTTGCTCAGAGGTACCTGCTACAAAAATGCTAATTATTAATTTTCAGTTCTTTGTGCCTAAAAGCAAAGAGTTAGGTTTTAGTTTAAAGGGAAATTGGAAGCAATATCTCATCAGGAAAGAATTGGAATTGAAATCCAATGATGAGAATATAATATGATGGTGAAGGTAGATTTGTCAATTTTTTAAAAAAATCTTGATATGGAGAAGGGAAACAGTGAGTCAATTGTCTGCTTTCTAATTTTGGACCCCAGAAGTCACAGTGGCCTTTGAAGTGCTTCTGTGTGCAGACAACCTGGCTACTGTCCAGTTCTTCCACTCATGATGCAGACGGGGATCTGGGGTACTTAGACTTTAAGGCAGTGCAGAGAAGACTGGAATAAAAATTTCTTTTCTCAAATTCCATAGCTATGGCTGAAATTTTATCTTCGTTGCTCAAATGCCTGAATTCATTCTGTATCTTGCTGCCCAGATCTGTTTCCTCATCCTTCAGACCACAGCCCCAAAGCCCAAGCCTGAATTCCAAAGTCAGTACTTGCCTACCACCCATTCCAGAATACAGGACTCTGGACCCAGACAGTTGGTCTGAATCTATGGAACCTTCTTTAGCTTAATTTTCAGCATTGCTCCATGCCTGGATAGACACACAGAACTCGCCCATGGCTTCCCAATTTCGTCTGTCTGATACATGACAACTGCCTAGTAACTCATGACTAGTTTCTAATAAAACACTTTGTTAAATAAATGTGGCTTGGCAACACAGTCTTAATAATTCAACAAATCGAAAGCAGATGCCCACCATAATTAGAAATGTTGTGATTAAAACTCAGTTAGGGCTTACTTCTAGTCAGACATGTTTCTTGTTTTCCTAGGGAATTCTTTGTTTGATTACAATAGCAATAACTTTAGAAATTGTGATGTTAGAAAAAGATGATGTGATAAATATTTGATAAGATATTTAAGTCCTAGATTATAAGACCTTTATTTTTCAAACTGAATGAATTTTATCTTTTATACACATACCTGATGGTTGTATTTTAATAGGTAAAGAGGGTCACCATTACTATATGTTAGAAATAGACAGTTCATTTATCAGCAATGGTCAAAGCAAAACTAGTGTGCCTGGCGCTATGCTGGGTCCTAGGAAAATAGCTGTGGGCATAATTTGCTACCCTTCAAGAGCTTATAACCTAATCAAGAAGTGCTGTATTGAACAAAAATAATTGCTTTCTTCTAGAGAGTAGTAAATATGCCACGTATATTTATATCCTCCTCGTTTACTACCTGCAGCAGCATGCTTACATGTGCCAGGCTCATTACACAATTTTACTTAGCCTACAATCAAGAAACAGACTGATTTTTAAAAATCATGAAAGAAAAATGACCTATTTTTTATATTCTAATAATGAGACTACCTTCTCAATAAAACCTGTAAACAATGTAATGATTCACTGAGCAAATACTACACATATTTCCAGTATTGTACAAAAGTAAAATATGTAAATCATTCCCAGTAAGTATATAATATCACTGGACAAAAGCCAAGTCATAGTCATTAAAGCTATAGAAATGCTAGAAAAGTTTCACATAGTAAAAGATAACATCAAGTTGGCCAATGACAATCAGAAAATGCAAAATGAGGTAGCTGGCAGTTGAGATTTTTAAGTGCAATTGGCATTATATGCAGATATTTCAGGGAGTGGAAAGAGGATACATAAATCACAATGATGGGCAAATAATCTAATATTTGCAAACCAATCAATTTTGGTTTGGAAGGCTGTAGGGTTCAGTGAATGATACAGTTGAGTAAAGTATTTTATGAAGAACTTTAAAGCTACTGGGAAAATATTTTATTTAAAATGATATCCAGTGGGAAGCCATTGATATATTTAAAACTAAATAAGTTTGAAGAGAAACATACAGTGGGGGTTTTGAGAGGATGGAGGCAGAAGGGTGGAGAGAGAAGATTAAAGGAGATTTGGAAAAGGTGAGTTTGTAGGCCTACTTATTATGATAAAGGATCTAATTATTGCAGCCTAAAAGAAGGTGATAATGAAAAAGATCGAATCAAGAAATGTAAGGGAAACAAAATCCACAGGATGAGGTAATTGGCTGTATTTAAATCCATGGAGATGGTTTCTTCTTTCCCTTCTCTTAGAATGAGCCCTAAAATACCGAATTGGAAGTAGTCTTTCTTGATAATTAATATCAATAATAATTATGTGATAGAGGAAAGACTGGCCTCCTTCACTTGGTATATTCTTCTTCCTTGACCGCTCCATCATCTCTAGAGGTAACAAGAAAAATTAGAAGGCATTCTTATCCCTTTGGTACTAGAACAAGGATGAAATTATCTCAATTTACTGCATTTGAAATTATGGTAGAAAAAGCAAAATATATGCACAGGTGGGATTAAGTAAATGAGCTAAGCAAAGTGTGAGATTCAATATGTCATAACCTTAAAACACCCAATATTTGCCCACAAGCAGAGTATTATGCTTTATATGTTGAGTATCAACCCATTTGTCTTACATTTTAAGGTAAGTATTCAGGCATATTTTTAAAAGATTGATCCATTGGATAATGGCAATTTATAGTAGGTGCTTTATCTCATTTAAATAATTTTTTTCTCAGAATTCTGTGGTTTAAATATCATCTCCTGTATTTTAGGTTGAGCAATCGATAAAGCAGCAGCAGTAAATTGCTTCTCTGAGTGGAGACCTGGCTTCATTTGAATTGCCTATTCTCCTTTATGACATGTTCCATATGGACGCTCAATAACAGCCAGAGCTCTACTTCCCCAGCTCTGCTGGCAAACAGCAAGGCCTCTGATGAATAGTGCTTATCTATTGAGATTCTTTGGAGATTCTCACTGGATATTTAATAAAGGGGATCATATTACCTGTGTCTTCCACACTCCAACAAAAGGTTTTTTTTTTTTTTTTTTTTTTTTTTTTTTTTTTTTTTCACAGAGTATCTGCTCAGAAATGTCTACAGGGAACAAAGTACTGTATTGTCCATGTTAAGAAAAGACCTACATGGAAATTAGGAGTGAAATAATAATTACATGATCTTTCTAATTTATAATTCAAATATCCCATTAAACATGCAACAGAAAACTATCCAAACGAAAATTTGTTGAATCAAATATTGTTTGACTTAAGTGTCACTAAGTTCATTATATGCAGAATATTGTATGTGTCAGTTTTAATGTAATCTGATTTCTGCTGTTTTATTATGTAAATCAAAGCTTTTATAATAGTGGCCTATAATGGAAAATGGAAAGGAAACTCTTTTCAGAGGGTATAAGTGAGCCCCTTACATGCTTTATATGGGCACATATTACAGAGCCTGTGAAAATCATTTTATCTCTCTTTCTAGCTCCTCAGCGAATGTCAGAACTCAGAAAGAGTCTATAAAGTGACCTATTATGAGAAAGATGAAGGAAATTATTCTTGGGATGGAAGTCAGGTATCTAGTATGCACACTTTTGATATTTTTTCATGTATAAACACTTTATTCATTTTATTTGTTTAATTCCTTCATGTTACACATAATATACAATGGAACCTTCTTTGGTGACAACTTTGTCAGATTTTAAAAATATTATAGATGACCAATAGCAGCCTAAAATGATTTCATATTACCTTCTCTTTTTAAGGCTTGATATTTATAAATGTATTTCTATTCATCCAAAACTCTGTATGTTACTAAGTCGTCTCTAAGTGGACTGTAAAACCTTTACAAACAGAGATTGTGGTCTACTCACACTTGTAGCCCTATTGCATTAGAACAATGCCTGACAAATAGACAATAGGTGCTCAATACATGCAGAAGGAATAGATAAATTGGCATTCAATTCCTATTGAAAGCAACAGGAGCCAAAGTGTTAACACTAGCTACAATACTACATTGGCTGTGAAGCTATCTAAAAACAGCATATTGGATTTTCCCACCAACTGGACAGATATAGCAATTAACAAGTGATAAAAATGTACCTAATCTTAGCAGTTACTTGATGATGACCTTGTTTGTTCTGATGTCGACTCTCAGCTCATATTTTAATGCTGCAGCTTACAGCTGTGGCTTTGTGACATGTTGGGCATAATTTGGAGTTCAAAATTGTTTATCAACTTTATAAAGAAATGTGTGGCAATGAATATGAAGCATGGAAGTGTGTGAGAACATTCTCATTTAAAATAATTGGAACAATGAAATAGTGCTCAAAGTTTCAACAAATGGCAGAGAGTTTTGGTTGATGTGACAAATAAGCCATTTTAAGGGTACAGAAGTCAGTGAAAATAATAAAGACCTCTAGGGATTTTAATCTTATTTGTCAAGAATAGTATCACAGATGTTTTACTAAATCTGGAGAAGATAATCAGTGGCTGTAGTAAATAGAAAATGGATTAAATATTAGAGTGTTGTCTGAGATAGCATAACCTAGCATGCCAGAACACTTTGGCTTTTGAGGTGGCAGAACACTCAATGACATGATGAGATGTAATCTAAATGACGTTTCACATGAGCATGTTTCTGCATCTGGATACTTCCTAATCACTCGGGCACAGGAACCTCGTGAAGAATTTAATCGTAACTTTATTAGTCTATGTGGTATTTCTGTGGACAACCTAGAGATCTGGTACAAGTTCTTGCCATTGTTTTTACTATATTAAATAGTTAAGCTCCTTTTGACTTTTAAAAATGTGACCAACTGTACTGTTTCTTATGATGCTTCTTGAATTGCTGTTTTCATTTGATGGAAGATTATGTATTTTCCGAGAGTGATCTAAAAGTCTCAGAGATATCTAATAGGATGTCTAAAAGGATGGAAGATAATTACCAAAATCTTCCCCGGAAGGAGTCCTTGTCTATATATCTTATTATGTGGCTATTTACAATGAAGAAACTCTCAAAATACTTATTTTGACTTTCAATTTTCTTCAAAAAGCCTTCCCAGAAATTTCAAAAACAGGGAATAAATGCTATTTTTTCTCAAATTCTCTACAATATGTCTATCATTCTGTCTTTCATTTACATTGTGGCAATGCTGAGGTACATAATGTGTGTGTTTGGGTGTTTTCCTCTAAAACCATTACACTTCTGCAATGAATTATTTCAGAATATAACATGTTGTTTATCATAACATGTTAAATAGCAAGTGAAATATTTTCTACACCCTGCTGTGCAGCACAAGAAATACCAGTTAAAAAGGATCCTAAAGTAGCAGGGAAACATCTCCCAGGCCTGGAGATGTTTCAGATTCCCAAAGTTGCCAGAAATGTATTTGTCTGAAAGAGCACAGAGAGAACGTTCTATAACAACCACTGCAGTATGCAATAGAAGATAACCGTATTCTTAGACATCCTTAAATTTGTATTCATATGTTTGTTAACTATTGGAAACAAAAATAGTGATAAACATAAGTATGCCATTGATAAATATTCCACATTCCAAAACGTGGACTTTCAGCAATTAAAACAGAGTAAGTGAAATTAGTTTTAATCATATACCAACCTTAATTTAAGGAAGTAAAAAGTCTGATTTTAGTTAATAACGTAGAAACCTCCATGAAATAAGGGAGTGGCTGCATTGCTACAACTTAGGGATGCATTGAACTAACAAAACCTGAAGAATGAACGAGAAGCAAGGACAGATAGATTTCTCTTACCCTTTCCTGTCTCCATGATAAGTTTGTGTGGAGAAATTGATAGTTAACATCTGGACTACGCAATAATTAGACCCATATGTTATCAGTAAATTGTTGCAAATTTTCCCTAGGGTTAATTGTTTTTATAAATTGTATATAGTTGATTACGTGGTGTTACTTCCTTTTCAATTCGTCATTTTCTGACCGTTATAAAGCCTTTGAATAAATGAGCCTCTTCAAGTACTGTTAAACAGAGGTATCTGAAATCAGAAGACTAATGTTTATAGTGTTGTATCTAAGTTGCAGGCAATCCTGTTGTGAGAGACCACTAAATGATCCCTAATAACCACTCACCCTACTTCCTTTTGGTAGCAAAACCCCCAATTTTAGCTGGGCATATGGCTTCCCAGGTAAAGGCAACATTTATAAGCCTTCCTTGTAGTTAGGTATGGTGTTGTGATTGAATTTTGACCAAAGGACTGAAACAACGTGTTCAACTTCTAGGCCACATCCTTAAATGGAAGCAATGTGCCCTTTAGTTTTATTTTCTCTCTCCCCATGGTCTGGAATGCTGATGGGATGCTAGTGAGCCAGATTCATCCATGTGGTCAAGGAGAATACCCTCAGAACAGACAGAACAATAAGAGAGAAGAAATCTGGGTGTCTAAGTGTCTTGATTGAGAAGAATTAGCCTGAACAATCAATGATCTTAGCCTTTTAATTAATCATGTAAACCCCAAATAATTTTTTATCTTGTTTAAGCTACTGTCATTTGATTTCTGTTAAAACAGACAAGCAGGCTGGGCACGGTGGCTCACGCTGGTAACCCCAGCACTTTGGGAGGCTGAGGCGGGTTGATTACTTGAGGCTAAGAGTTCTAGACCAGCACGGCCAACATGGTAAAACCCTGTCTCTACTAAAAATGCAAAAATTAGCCAGGCATTGTGGCATGTGCCTGTAATCCCAGCTACCCGGGAGGCTGAGGCAAGAGAATTGCTTGAGCCTGGGAGGCAGAGGTTGGCAGTGAGCTGAGATCATGACACTGCACTCCAGCCTGGGCAACACAGCAAGACTCTCTCAAAAGGAAAGGAAAGGAAAGAAGGAAAGGAAAGGGGAAAGGGGAAAGGGGAAAGGGGAAAGGGGAAAGGGGAAAGGAAAGGAAAGGAAAGGAAAGGAAAGGAAAGGAAAGGAAAGGAAAGGAAAGGAAAGGAAAGGAAAGGAAAGGAAAGGAAAGAAAGGAAAGGAAAGGGGTGGAGTGGAGACTGACATCTTGTACTAACCTGTAGAAATTGCCTGAAAAATGCAAAAATGTTATAAAAAGTAGGAAGGATAGTGTTCATTAAGCAATTTTTACACACCCATGAACAGACAGGTACTTTATGGTGCCCAGAAATGTACAGGTAGTGCATGCTTTATGATGGGGAAGAGATATATAAATTCAAGCTAAAAATTTTAATGCGAGTAAGTATCAATTAAATGCTGGCAGTCTCTTCTCTTAAGACATACACAAAATGGCTGTGGAGATATGACTAATTCAAATGAAAACTTGGAGTAATAAAAATTGCATAATCTCAAATGCTCACGAACATCCGATGGAGGGTGATGTCCTTGACTGAAAGAAGATGTAAAGGAGGAAGTGGTCAGTGACACTGATGCAATCAGAGAACCTCAGTGTGACAAAGAAAATAACACATTTTGAATGACTTTTAGAATTGTCACTGAAACACAATCCTAAATGTAGTCAGGGAGCAATTAGTTTATTGCAGAGAAGCATAGCTTGGCAACTATTCTGTTTTCATGGGGGCAAGGCACTATTGTTTGGTCACAAAGTCAAAGCCTGTATAGATATATTCTCAAACTTTCCAAGTTCTTGCACAGGCTGCCTTTGGCATGGATTTCTGATGCAGCATCAATAAATTTTCTATTAGCAAGATCTGCAAAGAAGCAACATCCTTGTCTTAATTAGGCAAAACATATTAAATCTGCCACTGATGATCCTAATATATAGTCAGTCACTGCATAGAAATTGGTGAAGATATTTTGTCTCATTCTGCTACATAATTAAAAATTTTCTTTGATATAAATAAAACTTATGACCATTAGTGCATAAGCTAAAAGTTTTAAAATTCTACCCTACTTTATATGGATTCAATATAAAGTTAGAGCATTTTGGACTCCAAAGAGGTAGTTTGGGAAATATAAAAAAAAATTGTTTAAACTACCTACTAATTCTGCCACTTGCCTCTTGCCCCTTGGGAATATAATATCTGGGGAAAATGTATTTATTTCAAACAAGGAGGGAAAATAAAATGCATTATGTTTATAATTTACCTGCTACTTTTCCAAGTGCCTTCTTAGTTAGCAAATCAATTGATTGATCTTTTGAAAACAGTGGTGGTTATGTAACAAGAGTGACATAGTTATGGCAGTTGGTGGAAGTATTTCAAGTAGGACTTACAGAAATGTTATCTTCCTTATATATTTAATATATAATCACGTAATATATTTTGACTAAGACTAATTAATTAAGACAAGGATTTTGCTTCTTTGCAGATCTTGCTAATAGAAAATTTATTGATGCTGCATCAGATATCTATGCCAAAGGTAGCCTGTGCAAGAACTCGGAAAGTTCAAGAATATATCTACAGGCTTTGACTTTGTGACCAAACAGTAATCAGAGAAGAATGATCCTGCATGTGATCTTCACCTTGGCTCTTATTATTATTTCTGCCTGGGACACAGTCTTAATACATGGAATTAAAGTGGCGATCTTTAGACCAAAAAACAATAGAGCCATGTTAAGGACAGCAGTGCAGGACATTAGAAAGAGCCCTGATACTCTTCCTTAGCTGCTGCATTAACTTGCAGTTGTCTGCTTCCGGACTTTGTGTTACCATAAGCAATAAACCCATTCCTGGTTCAAGCTACTAGCGTCAAGTTTACATTAATTTTACTTACAGCTGAAGGTCAAAACATATTTATATCAGGGAAATTATATTCCAAAATTATTTTCATTATTTCTTCTCCTCCTTTCTTCTGGAAATATTCATTCAAGAAAACATTAAAGTATATTTTGAACACCTAGTACATATCAGGCATAGTCCTTCATAATCAAGATGCAACTATGAACAAATTTCTTCCCTTCATCAAACTTACTTTCTAATAGAAAAAATAGACTATAAATGAGTGAAAAATGATAATGTGATTTCAAATCATGTTAAAAACTGTGAAGAGAATACACAAGGGCAAAGTGTCCAAGAATGACGGTGGAGGGGTGGTAGACAAGGAAGTCATATTCAGATAGAAGGGCATCTCTTATGGGGGATATTTGAGCAAAATCCCGACCAATAAAAAATAATAAACCTTTATTTAAAGAGGAGCTAAAGCACAAAGAACAGCAAGTGTAAAAGCCTAAGGCATAGCTAAACTGGACATATTTAAAGAATAAAAAAACTCCGTTGTTAGATATTATAAGGAAAAACATGGTAGAAGATGAGGATAAGAGATTTTGCTAGTCTTCTCTTAAGCCCTGCTTTATATCCTCTTAGTTGTGCAGAAAAATGAAGCAGAAAAAGAATGACTCAGTGACTTCCATAGGGGGTAAGTTTTGAGCAGGTAGTCAGAGAAGTCTCATGGAGATGACATTTTAACAGAGATTTCAATGAGGCAAGAGATCAAATCATTTGGATATCTGAGAGAAGTGTGTCCCAAGAAGGAACAGCAAAGGCAAAACCCTGAGTCAGAAGTTTTCTTGAAGAATTCAAGAAACCAAAAGGATGTTGGTCCAGTTGAAGTGAAATAAGGGTCAAGGAGATGTAGGAGAAGAGAGAAGAGTCAGAGAGGCATCAGGGGTCCAGAGGCTGTTGAAAGGACTTCAAGTTTTACACTGAGGGACACAGAAATCTGTTGGAGATTTTGAACACAAGAGTAAAATAAACATCAGTTTTAAAGAACCATTCTGAATGCTGGGCTGAAAATAGACTCTAGAGGGTCAAGTAGCAACAGGAAATCAGTCAAAAAACCATTGCAATCAACCAGGATATTACAATTCTATTGGTATTGTATTCAATTTTATTATCTTTACATTTATACACCGTATTTATTTGTACTCTGATTTATGGATGTCTTTTTTATTTCAAATTGATCAACTCAATATGTTTTGAAATACCCAACCTGCTAGATATGGCTTCTATTAAAAATCCAAGCCGGGGACAGTGGCTCACACCTGTAATCCCAACACTTTGGGAGGCCAACGTGAGTGGATCACAAGGTCAGTAGATCAAGACCATCCTGGCTAACATGGTGAAACTTCTGTCTCTACTAAAAATACAAAAAATTGGCTGAGTGCAGTGGCTCAGGTATGTAATCCCAGCACTTTGGGAGGTGGTGGCGGGCAGATCATGTGGTCAAGAGATCGAGACCATCCTGGCCAACATGGTGAAACCCTGTCTCTACTAAAAATACAAAAATTAGCCAGGCATGGTAGTGTTTGCCTTTAGTCCCAGCTACTCAGGAGGCTGAGGCAGAAGAATCACTTGAATGTGGGAGGCAGATGTTGCAGTGAGCCAAGACTACGTCGTTGCACTCTAGCCTGGAGACAGAGCAAGACTCCATCTCAAAATAAATAAATAAATAAATAAAGTAAATAATTAGCATTATCCGGGCATGGCAGTGCACCTTTAGTCCTAGCTACTCAGGAGGCTAAGACAGGATAATTGCTTGAACCAGGGAGGCAGAGGCTGCAGTGAGCTGAGATAGCGCCACTGCACTGCACTGCACTGCACTGCAGCCTGGGTGACAGAGCAAGATTCCGTCTCAAAAAAAAAAAAAAAAAAAAAAAAAAAAAAAAAAAAAAAAATCCACTTTCATAAAGTTCCATGAAATACATTCTTAAACTCTTCATTGCTTTTTATTACCCACTTCTGTTTATTAAATATTATATCATTTAGCTGGAAATGATTTTGCTACAAGTAATTTGGTAAAAATCAAGATAGTCAACAATAGCATTTATCAAAGTGATTTTTACACGGATAATTTTGATAAACTCTGGGATAATTTTCTTGTCTTTTTTAGTGTTTAAGGGATTTGTATTTATTTTCTAGAATATTCCAGGTTTCAATACATTTTTTGGAATTTTTTTAGGTAGCACCTGATTCAGACAACCTTTCTGAAGTGATCAGAGTGGAAAGACTGCTATTAAAAAAATTAAAGATAAAATATTGCTATTTTTAAATCATTTTGTGGTGAAAACAACAAATATTTGAAAATGTTCCTACTTATAAGAACTTCCAGAGATGAATTTATTTATGTGACAAGAGAATCCTGTAGAAGGTATTTTTAATTCACATTTTACTGTTACCGCTTTTATTGCAATATGTGCTTGAATTGGTTCGTAGGCGTATCAGCCCATTGCCTATCGGGCTAGGCATTGATTGTAGTATCACATCACTGAACTGCAGGTAGATAAACCCAAGCAGCTGAAACCTCATCTTTTTTTGGATCTTGCTCAGACTCAACAGCAGATGTCACACGGAAGAAAATTAAAAAAAAGATCTGCAGGGGGAAATCAAAAGACAATACACAGCCAACAAGGTGAGCTTGCTCTCTAATGAAGCCATGGCCACAGTAACCTTCCATTGCTCTTAACAAGGTGGAAGAAAGTCTGCTTAACACTTCACCATACAGCTTTGATTTTTTCCCCCTCAGCAGGCTCATTTCTTTACGGTACAGAGAAAATAGACTTTTCACTCTCAAGTATGCCCTGGACTAGAGAGATGGCAAAGTGTATACATTTGAGGGAAAATGTGATATATAACCTTTTGAAACAATCTAAGAGAAAAATACCTTTCAATCTATGATTTTTTTGAATTCAAATTCAAATATTTAATGCAGGGAGATTACTGTAATAGTACTAACAAAACTCTTACTCTCTATAATACTCCTAACAAAGTTGTCACTGATATATATTATGGTGGAACAGTATAATTGTAAAGATGAATATCAGTTTTATATAATTGTACCAAATGCAACAGTCTTTGCTAGTCATCACCTTGTATGTCTTCCCAGAGAAATAAAATGCCTTTGGAACAGTGTTACACCCTTTCATTCCCTCACCAGTCTGTCAGAGAATCAGTGTACGTGAATTTTCTCCTGATCAGCATATTATCAATATTCAATGATGAAAATATTTTAAATTAACAGGCTCTCCAGTTATGAAATAAAAATTAAAAACTGTGACAATGCCTCAGACTTTTCTTGCTTTTCATGATCTTCATAGCTTTAAAGTGTACTGGTCATGTTGTATAGAATGTCCTTTGATTTGAGTTTGTCTGATTTTTTGTCATGATTACACTGGGGTTATATAAATGGTGGGGAAGAATACAACAGTCATAAAGCCTTCTCATCACACTATGTCAGCAGGTACATGATATCCACATGAATGACCAGTGCTGATGTCAAAGTCGAGCACTTGGGTAAGGTAGTGATTTCCAGTTTCTCCACTGTGCATTACTGGTTTTCTCTTTCTGTAATCCATTCTTAGAAAGTGAGTCACTAAATGTAACCCCCAGTCCTGCACTCAAGGAAGGTGGTGGTCATGGTGATATCTCTCTATATATTATTTGGAATTCTAAAAGGAAGATTTTTATTTTTCTCAGACTGAGCATTTTTAATGGGAAGCTCACTTTGCTTCCCTGTCTCCATGAAATTGACTCAGTTTTCATAATTCCTGCCCTTTTGAATCCATAGAAACCTCAGTATCTCTCTTACACATCAGAAAGGTGCCCTCAATACAATGTCTCTGAAGATGCCTAGAGGTAGATCTGAAAAATTTTTCTTCTAACTACTGTTTCTGAGGTTTCAGACCTTCACTGAACTATTTGGAGGTTTACAGAGATAGAGTCAGATTAACACAGTCCCCGGTTTGATTAATTTTGACCTGCTGATTTTATTCTCCCTCTCTAAACTCAGTATTCTTGTCTACAGAAGACATTAATTTTCTGAACACCCATCATATCCACAACACTGTCCTGAGACTATTTCAGTAAAAAATACAGTCAACACTGTTGCACTGTATTTAAGCAGTTGATGAAGAAAACAATCTGTAAAGCAAATAAATAAAAGTAAAAGAAGAGCAAAATCTATACAACTTGTCCTTTGGGCCATGAGCTACAAAGAATAGTACCAAGCACGGTGCTTTGCACATTGTGGATAGTCAATAGACGTTTGAATGTTGAATAGAGCATTTGAGGGACATAGGCACATGTGAATAAACAGATTTTAATAATAACAAAAATACAACAACATTAAAATCATCCTGCAATGCATAATTGACAAGTAAATAGACAAATACATGAGCATTCATATTTGTATTTAAAAAAACGTATTTGCACATATTTTATCAGATAGCTTACCACATGCACAATTTGCCAATATGCTTGGATAGCTTCACCATTCTGAGTTAGACTTAAAGGGTATATTTCAATGTGAGAATAATCCACCCCTCCCAAAAACAGGATATCTGTGGCTTTGGAGCATATTGAGAGCTCTCATCAGGCAGATGAAAACAAACTCAGTGGGACCTAGGGAGAATCAGTCAAGGCAACGATGCTGGACCAGGTACAAAAAAGGATAAACCTATATTTGATCCATAGTAATGTACAGTGGTGAGGCAAAACAATCAGGTCTGATAGGAGGGAGTAGGGTGTCAAAACAAACAAAAAAGGTTGAAGATTCAAAGGATGTCTGGTCATCAATCTGGGATTGATAAAGCAGGAAAGAGGCTGAAAAAAACTAGATGAAGGGATCAGTCTCCCAATCAAATGCCTGGTTTTCAAATACAGTCTAAAAATAAAACTGGAGGAGGAACAGACCAAAGAATGCGTTAAGTCTGACAGATTCTTACAACAGAGGATCTAAGGGAATTCTGCTGCCTTTGCACTACCAGGTGTGGCCCAGGGCCACCAGAGATTACAGCAACCCTGAGGCTCATTGAGCGTAAACAGGTGACAGTAGGAAGCTATGTACCTCCATGTAATACTGTCATTGGCTTATTAAAGGTATAATCTGGAGAAGTTCATCCCCATGGACAATTTGCTGAGGCACATGCTGACAACCAAAGGATTAACTGTGTTACTGTATTTCTATTTATTTAAACATATATGAGGCTATCATATTTATTTGTTCAGCAAATATTTGTGGACCTATTTTGTAATCAAGACTTCGCTATCTGTAAAATTCCATTAATAGAACACTCTACATTCTGCCCTCTGTGGTAGAACATGTATTCACATTTTAGCAAAATGCTGAGCTATGTACATAGTACCCATGTGAGAATTAGATGTATGGTGGACATGAGCCCATGGCCAGCCTGAGGCAAAACAATCACAACAAAAATGGGAAAAAAAGCTATGAGGGAGATTTGAATGAGTTTGTTTTTATAATCCTGAAGTGAGTTGTGTGGCTTTTGTATATGAATATATTGTTAGACAAATATATTCTAATGTGACTGAAACAGTCCATCTTGGCATGGGACAAGATTGTTGATAAAAAGATAAATACCACCTTTCTGGCTAACAAGATGGGCAAAAAAGAAACCTTTATTGAGTGTCTATATTGGACAAGATACTATGTGACATGGTTCACATATGGTGTCTCTTAATTTTCACAACCATCATATGAGATAGGGATTCAGTCTCATGTCATTAATCCACAACTAGAAGATCTAACCACTTGTAGAAAGTCCATCTTATATTTTGTGATATGTTGTGATTCAGGTATACTTTGAGGGTAGCATCCATAGTATAATGATTTCTTCCATTAGAGAGTTTGGCAGGTTGATGACAGCACTGGCATCTCAGCCTGCACCCTGCTGCCCTGTCCTCTTCATGTGAGCTCTATAAAGTAATAACAAACCCAAATGAAGGAAACAAAACGGAAACATTATTTTATGGTTTTGAAAAAAATTGAATAGGACATTGGTCATTTATGTATAGAAACATTAAGATAAGAAAGTAAACATATTTAGATATTTTTATGCCATTTTATATTAGAGAGTATATACTATAGTGGTCTATCAGAATTTTAAAATTCAAGAAAGCTCTATGACTGTCAGAGCTATGCTGCATGATTGTTCCCATTTTTTTAGATGAATAAACAGAAGCTCAGGGCAAACAGAATGTGTTAGCCATAGGCCAGCAAGTAGAAGTAAGAAATATGTTTGCCTCCATAGTCCGTAGCCTTTTTCCACAGCTGCCATGAACTTAAGCTGCGTTGGAGACGGCTAAAACAATCTTTCTTCCCATGAGTCTCTTATATGATGTCTATTTTTTTCTTAAATCGGAAAAGAGATTTACTTTATGACAAATTGTCAAATACGAGCAGAAAGACAATCCCAATTTGGAAATGGATTAATGAAGACCTAAGGGAAAATTTAGAATGTAAAGGAATGTCATGGAACCTTTAAAACCAGAGGTACTTCCCTGTCTTGGGAACATTAAAGGTCTCATCTATAAATGCCATGTACAATAAATTGAACCACACTCAGATCATTCACCTAGGGAGAATGAGGCAAGCAATATGTGAACTTCAAGCTGTCATTTTTGAAAATCGTGAGACCGACCTAAGACTTTTGAGAAAGTTAAAAAATTAAATGAAATAGCTAGATGTTGCTCTAAGTTGAATTGATGTCTAGTTTAAATTTCTGCTGGTGGAAGAATATAGAGAAAAAAAAAAAAGCACTGACTTAAACTAGATATTAAATACAGGTTTGATAAGTTACAACCTATCCATGAAAAAAAAAATGCCAACACTATTAAGGAATCTGGACTGTATCTTATAGGTTAAATTTGGGGTAGGACATCATTTAGAATTTAAATAGGGAGCAACGCTCCCAAGAATAGGTCTTACTCCACTCCTGTGTTTCCACATCATCCCTAAACTTTCCTTCACGTTATTGACTTTTCCATTTTAATGACACACTCCTCTGAATAGCCACTAGAGTGTTAGCCTTTTGAGGACGGGACCTGGGCCTTGTTCATTTTTTATACCAGCTCGTGGGGTGGTGCATGCCACAGTGTCTCAATAAATGTTAAAAGTGTTTGTGTTCTAATTTCAGAAAACTATCATGGCAGCTTGTAATCTAAATTGAAATGGGGAGAAATTAGAAGCAAGAAGAACATTGAAATTATTACTGTTAAGGAGGGGAGAGGTAATGCTGACCTGATTTAAGCCAGGGGCAGTGAAGTTGGAAAGAAGGCAACAGGTTATAGTGTTTTTGTAAGTAGAATCAAAATTGCTTGGAGACTAGACAAAAAAAAAAATGTCGGAAAGGGAGAGAAGAAAATTGAAGTTTACGCATGTTTCTGTCTAGTGACTATGTGAGTGGGAATGTAGTGATTCAATATCAGGAATAGAAAGGAAGAAGCAAGTTTGGAGAATAATGACTTTTAGCACTTAATAGTTTTATATCTGCTTTCCCAGAGTCACCTCACCACACACTGCAGCATATCACCAACCAAACTTGAGTCATTTTTGCAATAACTTCTTTTCCTTACTTCTTTTCAAAGTCATTCTTTCATAATCAAGTACTTCATTATTCTTTTAGGATGAGCGATTTTCCTTGCCAAATATATTTTCCTAGAGCAAGTTCTTCTGAGTTATTTATCTAAAATGCGTTTAACTTTGTTGTCGTGGCTGAAAACAACTTTTGTTCCTAACCTTCTTAGCAGTTTCTAAGATAAAACATACAGCTAAATTCCAGAGAGAGCACAAGTCAATTATCTTTGGTGAGTCTTGATTTATTGGCTGAGGTTCTAAGCAGAGTCATTACTGCTATCTTCTGAGTGTCCTATTTCTGGTGCTGTGGTACAAAGGAAATGGTAGAGATTTGGGAGAGAGACACGTTTATGTTTAAACTCAGCCTTGCAATATTCACTGAATCTCTATGAGCCTCAGTTTCTCTATTCATAATAAATGCCTAGCTCATCATGTTGCTAAAAAGAAGAAATAAAACAATGTAAGAGGAAGTTTCATTCACAGATTTTCATTACAGTGTACCTGCTTACACATTGGTTCAATTACTGCTTATGTTTGTGTTCAAACTTTTTTTCTTATATAAATGGCATATAGAATCCATGACTAATTGTGAAGAGCAAACAGACAGCGACTAAAATAATGATATAGAAAACTTTATGGTATTATTTTTTAATGTGTAAGTAACATTAAGACTATAAATTGTCAAATACATTTTATAAAAGTGTCAGAATTTAAAATTATTTCTACAGGCTGAAATAGTGAATTGGAATAAAACATTTAATAGAGTAAAAAGTGGAGTTGACAGGTGTTATAAGAAGCCTAAGGACTATGAGTTGACTCCCCACCTAATTGAACAACAATATGGGTGCCTAAAAAGGAAATTTAGTTTTAATCTGTATTAATAGAGGTAAAGGGTCCAGAACAACGTGGCAACAGCCTACTGTTGTACTTGTCATTCATCAAACATCATCCATGCAGAGGAAGATAATGAGCACAGAAAATGATTTAGCAACCAAATCTTAAGAGAAATGTCAATTTCATCTTCTGTAAAATGAGATGAGGGAACAAGATATACCCCATTCTCCTGTTCCAGTTACCTATTGCAGCATAACAAGCCACCCCAAAACTTGGTTGAGTAGACAACTATTATGCTCCTGGATTCTGTGGGTCAGGATTCAGAAAATGCACATCAAAGGTGGTCCTTTTCCATGTCATCTTGGATGACTGGAATAGCTCAGGGTGCCTCAAATGGCTGGGTGATAGAATAACTGGGCTAGCCGGGCTATTTCCAAGAAAGTTTCTTTCCTAAGAAGTCTTGTACCTGGGCTGGGAAGGCAATAGGACAGTCTCAGTTGTGTTCTCAAGCATGGGGGCTGTATGTGGCCCCTCCAGCATGGTGGTTTCAGGGTAGCCAGGCTTCTAATATGGCAGCTCTGGGCTTCAATAGTGAGCACTCCAGTGACAAAGGCAGAAGTTTCACGGCCTTCATGAACAGCTTTGAAAGTCAGAATGCCAATTCTGCATACTCTATTGTTTGAAGCTATCAGAGAGCCCGCCCAGATTCAAGAGACAGAAGCATTGTTCTCACTGTGTTTTCAAACCATGGTATGTCTTTCCTAAAGACAAAAAAAAATCATTACTTTCTGTCTCATAGGTGGGTAAAAATGAGATAGATTTTGGCTCAAAGTAAAAAATAATACTGCTTACTTTATATATACATGATAGCTGAAAAGTGGAATGGTGTGACCTATGAGAAAATTGTTAAGGATGTTGAAGAGGTATGGGATTTAGGAGTATATAAAGAAAATGATCTCATTATTCTGTGAATCTCAAGAGAGACAAAAAGTTTCAAACTTCAGTTACTACTGCTACTTGGTAGCACTATTCAAAACAGAAAAATCACATGAGGTTGTCTTTAAAGTACTTGCCAAAGAATAAACAAGACGCCAAGTGAGAATGGGTCAGTATTCACCGTTGGGTCATCGTCTCATAGAATAGTAGGAAATCACTCAACAAGCTCACGTGTTGTAACCAAATTAAGTATGTTCTGGACTATTGCCTATGTCCAAGAGAGTATTCATGAAAGGGAACTCTGTGTAATTCTTTGTAAATATTTCTGAGCAATCTGTGAATTTATGGAACCAGCCCTTTAGGATGGGATCATACCTAAGAGAGAAAGAGAATGCTAAGAGTTAAGGGTGAAAAGCAGAATCAGGTCTAGATGAGTTTTCAATTCAATGAAGGCCTGAGCTATGTATTGAGTTGACACGTAAGATCAGAGGGTCAGAACACCTGGAAAAAATGAAACAAAAATACTAGGTGGTAACTGAATACAGTGGCTAAACACATGCCCAAGGATAGACATTTAGATATTCCATGCATGTATTCAAAAGCTTAAGTGGCAGATAGACCCCATGGAAATAGGATATGATAGAAATGAATCTTATGACTATCCACAGTAAAGAAGGAAACGGGAGTGGGAGCATGGTAATGTGCTCCCCTCTTCCCCCACCATCAGCAGAGATAACTGAACACACTGATTTTGTACAGAAGGAACTTAGGCAGGAGGGAGACAAATAACACTTATCAGCAAATCCAGGTCATGTGCCACTTACTGGTAGTCAAATATCAGACAAAGGCAATTATGAATAAAATGGTTTCTAAACCAAATCTTAATGAGAAGGACAGCTACTGATATTTCAAGCTGGCTTTGTAAGTGGATCCAGGACAGGGTATCAAGAGACTCTATCATCTGTGGGTAAAAGGAACAGCCACGGCTGGGATGGAGCAGGTGAAGACGTGGTTGTCCGACAATTTAGAGCCAAGAAACACATTCTTTGCCTGCCTCATATGTCTCAGGGAAATTTGATAGGAGTTTTACATGTTATTACATGGAGCTGTTATGAGAACAAAACAAGTCTACATTTTCAAAGTAAATAAAAAAGGGTATATGAAACACAGGGCTTCACAGAGGATGAATTGAATAAAAAAAACATTCCAAAGTTGTTTCCTGTTTGCTTTCTTTTTTTCTTTTTTTCCAGCCATGTGTCCTTCATTACATGGGCTACTTGCATCTGGTTTTTTATTCTCGTTGCTATATTTAGATATTTTAATTGACTCCTCTCTCTAGACAAGGTGTGTGACTCAATCATTACTCCCGATTAGCATATTGTTCATTGTAATTTGCTCTTCAGGGTTTAGTGACTTTGATTGGTTGGTTAAGTTTGCCTAACACAGACAAGCCTATACTTTCAAAATATGAACTCCGTAAGAAGAAAAGCAAATGTATAATTTCTGTTTGTAAGAGTCTGGATTAGCGAACAAGTAAAATCTGTTTAATTCAAATAATATAAGTAAATTATGAGTTTAAACCCAATAAAATTGGTGTTTTTTGTGGCTTTGCAAAATGTCTTTTTTCGTCTCTGAGGTTTATTTATTTTTATTTTTTGCTTGTATTTGCATTACTTATGAAAATACCTTAATTTATGAAGGTTAATCAATTTGTTATTATAAATAGTTTAAATTGGTTTTTAACTTATTCTTTAATGAAGTTAAATTCTTTGAAAGAGGAGAAAATCTATGGATTTTGATGCTTTAATTTTTTGTTTTTTTCTGAGACAGGGTCTCACTGTCACACAGGCTGGAGTGCAGTGGCATGATCTCAGCTCACTGCAACCTCCAACCCTGAGCTCAAGTGATCCTCCCACCTCAGTCTCCTGAGTAGCTGGGACCACAGGCACGTACCACCACACCAGGCTATTTTTTTGTATTTCTAGTAGAGATGGGGGGGTCTCACTCTGTTGCCCAAGCTGGTCTTGAACCCCTGAGCTCAAGTGAGCTGCCTGCCTCAGCCTCCCAAAGTACTGGGACTGCAGGCATGAGCTACTGCACCAGGCCCAATTTTTTTCCTTATCACCACAGATACAAACTAGTAAGACTAAATTGCTATTCTCTTTGTATTTTCATTTTACATAAGTACATATTAGATGAAAAATTTTAGAAAATAGAGATGTGTCCAGAAGAAAATTAAAATTACCTATAATTGTTTTTATATAAAATAAATTTGATGTACTTTCCTTCAGATTCTATGATTAAATGCATGTGTGTATATGTAAATATATATGCCACATGTACAACTGTATATTATTTTTTAAACAAGATTTTAATATAATTTAAAAAGTCATGTTACATACATGAATAAATAACTCATATTTGAATTCTTATGATCTTTTTTAGTTTGCATGAAGCATAACACTGTCTTGTACTTTGGATACATTCTTATAATAAACTTGTAGTTAAAACATATTGAGTCGATACTTTTCAATAATGCTCTCCTAAATTTTCCACTGAACTGGTAAAGGATGGTTATAATGAAGAAAAACCTACATTATCACTGAAATCTGGTAATAGGTACCATCTATGTGCCAGAAAAGATACGAACATTCTATAAAATACAGAAAAAAAAATCAACCATCAACCACAGACTGCAAGCAGAGAAAACAATTCACCAGTGATGGAAGGCCCAGATCTGAAGGTGACAACCTGTCTACTCTCAGTCCATTAGTGAGAAGTTGGGCACATGCATATGCCTAGTTGCAAGGAAGGCCAGGAAATGTATTTTCTAGCTGCTCTGACCAGTCCTGTGATCAGCCACAACTCTATTACTACAGAAGAAGGCAAAATGGATTTTAGCAATCAATCAGCACTGCTGCCACACTATATAATTATTACTGACTGCCGAAAAAGTTGTTTTAATGAATACATTTTTGTTCTCTATAATTTAATTGCCCCCTTTCTCTGTATCATATCAAGTGTCTACAAAAGGCAAGTCTTGGAGACCAGGTACCTGTAAAAGGTAAAATGTAGAAGACTATAGCTGTTGCAGAGTAAAAATATAGAGTAAATGGACTGTGGTTTGGGCTGGCAACTTTTGGCTAGAGTGGAGACTTGAAGTTTAAAACGGCAAGCCAGGGCTACACAATTTGAGCTCGAGTCATAGAGAGAATGAAATACTTCCACGATAGCTGGAAACAAATCCCTTATTGGTCTTGGGACTGACTTTGGGAAAATCAAATCTAAAGCACCTTTTCTATTTTTTTTAAGAGGGTATTTCTTTTTTCTCAACTCTTCCTTTTTAATTCATCCTGATATTGTTAAATTTGTTAAATATCTTTTTTACTTTTTCTGAAAACACTATCTAGAGGTTTTTTACATTTTTTTCTGTCCCTTCAATTACCATACTGAGAAAAGAAAAACTTCAGCTGAATTAAATTTAAAGGAGTTTAATTGGGCAATGAGTGATTCATGAATCGGGCAGCCCCCAGAATCACAGCAAATTCACAGAGACTCCAGGGGAACCTCATGGTCAGAACAAATTTATAGAAAAAAAATGTAAAGTGACGTACAGGAATCTGAAGTGAGGTACAGAAACAGTAAGATTGGTTACAGCTCAGCATTTCCCTTATTTGAACACAGTTTGAACGTTCAGCAGTCTATGAGTGGTTGAAGGATGGGCAATGGGATTGGCCAACACTCAGCCATTGTTACAGGTGCATACTATTAAGTTAGGTTTTCAATTTTTTCTGACTACTAAGCTAGGTTACAGTTCATCCACAAGGACTCAAATATAGAAGTACGGGGTCCTTCTCAGGCCATATTTAGTTTGCTTTAACAATTCCCTCCTTTTGGTCATTTTCTCAATTTTGAGAGATTGACCAAAACCTTAGGCATGGATGTTACTATCGCTATCGCAAATGTACTTATATGGTTTTGAAACCTACTGAGAAACAGCAGAACAGTGGGTTTTGCAAGGAGGAAATAAGGACTAAGTAGAGGGTACCTCCTTATGATGGAACATCCTGTTTACAGGAGAAAAACAGAACTTGGTCTGTTCTAGGATCTATGTGTTTTCTTAAAGACTTAGCTTGATTACTTCACATTTAGCACGAGTGACTCCATTTTAGTTTGGTTTGGTTTGTTGGAGTCTATTGCATGAGCTCAGTCCAAAATAACTGGCCTCCCATAATTATGTTTTTTAAATAAATTCCCCCTTTTTGGCCAGGTTCTCACTTAGGTAAGAGTGTGACCAAAACTTAGAGCCTTATCACCACTCTCAGTTACGATCATTATGGGTTTCCGGTCTCCATGTATTATTCATAGCTTACAGTGTCCTCATGGTCACACATTTCTTTCTGCTTTTGTCATTCCAGCTGAAGAGAGGACATTTGACATTCTAGAGATGGCTGTATGCTCCTTACCCAGGGTCCCCATAAACCAAATCACATAAAATTAAATAGATTAAATAACGAGCTAGATGAAGAGTCTACTCAGGTGGCTTTTCATTAATGTGTGTTTTCATTAATCCCCTACAAATGAATTTTTATAATCTACATTTAATGTATTTCTCTATAGGCCGCAAGTGTCAGCAGCTGTATAGGCACTTTTCTGTTTAGCCAATTCTATTATTTAAGCATAACTTTCACAAGAGAATTTAAAGTCTGTTGTATGACGATAGCCTTTAAAGTAGAATTTGCTGTAGAGCCTATTATGAGGATGACATTTCTAGTTATTTCCTCTCTTATTCTAAATCATGGACAAAGGACCTAATAATTGATGTCCTTTTAGAAGAATGAAGACCTCCTGGCAATGTTCTCTTTAGTCCATGATGTGGGTTAAGAGTTTTGACTGATTATGAGGCAACATATGTACCACCAAAGTTTCTCACCTACATTGGGCCTTCATCTTTTATCTATTAAAGTATAAGGTTATTCATGTATAAGGCTGGCTGCAAAATCCTTCACAAGTAAAAGTATACCCTGTAAGTGCACATAATAGACCTCATTTACTTTTCTATTGTTCATAGAGGCATAAACAAGCAAAAAATATTCAAAGGTAAGAATCTTGTAATAGTGTAAGTCTTGATCCATGATCTTGGAAAAAGCTGTTCACATCAAGGATGCCATTTTCTTCTGGGGAGAAACTTTCCTGGTTAGCTTTACTTTAAGGGTTCTAATGTGTGTACAGTTCCAAGAGTGTGGAGGGACCCTTCTCACTTCTGAGATGATGAACCAAACGTTCAAGGCTCCAAAGTTTGGCTGTAGTGTGGATGGCAAGGACAGTCTTTCTCTGATGTTCTCAGAAGATCCAATCTTCGGGCTCTAGATTATGAAAGGATTATCCTCAGTGAACAATAAAAAGCTTTCTTTACCTGGTGAAAATACACTGTAGCATAATAATCTACTGTTATAACATCAGCCCTCTTGCATGGGAAAGCTTTTATACAACCAGAAAACATGCACTGAAAATGACAACTGAATGAAATCCCTTTATAAATGTTTCAATGGCCCATCAGGTAGCCAAATGTACCTGAAGCTTTGATTGTCTTCCAGGAATTTAGAACCAAACATTGGTTTTAAACTATTTCTGCAATTTGTAAGTCACCACATAAATATATTCAATTTGGATTATTTTATCTTCTACATGGTGAGTCATGGAATGCAGAAACTTTAATAACAAAAGCTTTAAAAACTCAGAAAGGACAAGGCAGCCGTCCTGTTTCTTCATGAATCCATGCTTAAAGGACTTATGTCCTCTTGGATACCAATTGTTTCTCCAATTTAAGTGCATGGCACTGATAACTAATGTTTTATCATAGGTAATTTGACTTAGACCATGGAGTTCATTCAAATTGTATTTTTAAACAATTTTAGTATTGACTGATTTAGCATGATAATCTAAAGCTTGATTTTGAAAGGTTAAATACCAAGGGTTTAAAACATTAGATATTACAAAATAGAATCTTAGGTTACCGTAAGTAGTTCATTTACGCAAAATGATGACTCAAAATTTTTTAAAAGAAAAAAAAAACCCTTCTCATAGAGAGGAGACTCAGCTTTCCAAACAAGACCCACTAAGTCTGTCTCCTTTCTTTCCTTTTTCCCCTTTTTCTTGTGTAGCTTACTTCAAAGGTAAATAAAAACCTTTCATTATCTCTTAATATTACATAAAAATCCTTCTTAAAAGAGAAAAACAAATTTTATGTTTACATTAGTGTGTTTTTAATGTTAAAGCTAGTTTTTAAATAACGTTTTATAAATCTATTCAGTTTTAATTAGTTTGGCCATAAGGTGAGGTTTTTATAATCCTTTATAATTTTTTTCTCAGAACAGAACAATGTTCTAAGAAAACTCTGTTGTGCTTTTATTCCAATGTCCAATTTATGGAAAAAAATAAATAATGCCATTTTAACTTCAGCCAATATGTTCACACATAGAATCTACTACAATTTTTTAATAAACCTTCCACAACTTGTTCAAATCTTTAGCTTTATTTAATTTAAAACAATCCTTAAACCTTTTAACCTAGGCAAAAATTTGCATTCCCATACCTTCTTATAATCTCTTACCAAAACACATCTTATTCTCCTTACACACCTTGTATGTAAACTTATTTTTTCAGTAGATTCAATTACATATTACAATGTTAACTCTTAGTGACTTTTACTTTGGGTGAAATTTTTGGTAAGTAAGGGATTTTAATTATGTACTAGGTCTGGAGCCTAGAACCCAAACGGAAATGAAGATAAGGTCTGACTCTTTCCAGTGTCTAACTCCATGTGTCCCAGGCCTTACCTAGCTGTAAAGCAGGCAAACTGTACAGTTAAGAATTACAATGGTGGCCAGGTGCGGTGGCTCACGCCTGTAATCCCAGCACTTTGGGAGGCCAAGGTGGGAAGATCACGAGGTCAGGAGATCAAGAAAGACCATCTTGGCTAACGTGGTGAAACCCCGTCTCTGTTAAAAATACAAAAAATTAGCTGGGCGTGGTGGCGGATGCCTGTAGTCCCAGCTACTCAGGAGGCTGAGAAAGGAGAATGTCGTGAACCTGGGAAGTGGAGCTTGCAGTGAGCCGAAATTGGGCCACTGTACTCCAGCCTGGGCGACAGAGCGAGACTCTGTCTCAAAAAAAAAGAAAAAAGAAAAAGAAAAAAAAAAGAAAAGAAAGAAGAATCACAGTGGCATTTTATGAAGCATGTAGGAGACCTAATCACCTTTAAATCATACAACATTTCTGGCATACATTTCTTTTCATAAGTTATTTCATGACTTACACAGACCATGTAAGACATTTTTAGACTTTCTGACTTGCCCTAAACATCCCTCTTTTTAAACAACCAATCATTTTACTTTAAAACAAGAATTTAGCATACAACATCCTTTCTTATATAAAATCTCTTTTCTGGCCAGGTGCAGTGGCTCACGCCTGTAATGCCAGCACTTTGGGAGGCCGAGGCAGGCGGATCACAAGGACAAGAGATTGAGACCATCCTGGCTAACACGGTGAAACCCCGTCTCTACTAAAAATACAAAAAATTAGCTGGGCGTGGTGGCGGGCGCCTGTAGTCCCAGCTACTTGGGATGCTGAGGCAGGAGAATTTTTTGAACCTGGGAGGCAGAGGTTGCAGTGAGCCGAGATGGTGTCACTGCACTCTAGCCTGGCGAAAAGAGTGAGACTCCGTCTAAAAAAAAAAAAAAGAAAAAAAACTCTTTTCCTTATAACCTTCTTTGCATAGCTAGAGGGCACGGCTAATTCCATATATCCCCAGGTCTTATTTAGAATTTAATGTTCCCAAAATAAATTGAACAATTTTTAAAAGTCAAAGCAGTTTATGACCTTAAAGAATTTAGCAAACCTAATATTTGACCTGCATAATTTACACAAAGTGTCTTAATTTTATCAATATTCTTTAAGGCTGTTTTTATTTCCCAAAGATTACTAAAGTCACATGAACTAAAAGGCATTACAGTTTTTATTTTGCTTTCAAAATATTTAAGTGCTTGTTTTTGTTTAAGCCCAATTAATTAGTGCTCTTTTACATAAACATCACACAAAAAACATATATAATTACACAGACAGACAGACAGAAGATTACTACAGGAGTTGTAAGATTTTTCATTTGCCAGTTTTTAAGTTTCTTAATTGGTTATTGGTTTTAGGGTGGAGCCCTTGGAAGAACAGGGCCAGGAAAGGGGTTTCTGTTGCCTTCTGTTTTTCCCAAGGCATCCAGGCTATTAGAGCTTGAAAATCTGCTTTTAATTAAGCTGACTAATAAAGTCCTTTTAAAATTTTTTATTATCCGATTTTAGCCAGACCAAACAGCCAATACTTCTGGCTTTTGAACTTTTCCAGTGGTAATCTCCCAGGTGCTCAGAGAAAGGAAAATGTAAGAGAGTTTGTGGAGGAGAAGAGACTAGACAAAGTCATGCAGATATTAAATCAAAAAGGACTTACTTCCTAAGCAGAGAATCAAACCCAGTGTGCCAGTGTAAATGGACAAAAACCTTAGCCACTGAGCTACAGCACTGGGCAGCCTCCATTGCTCTACCCAGCAGGAATCTGGAGTAATTAATTTTGAGCTTGCAAAGGCTTTTAACTACTCAAGACAATTTTCAGAGCTAACTATGACATAAACCCTAAAATTCCTGTTGCCTGGAAGGCAGAGACCAAGAGAAAGTACTGCCACATGGTTACAAGGTCAGGCTCCCAAGGACAAAAAACAAGATGGAAATAAACAGTGACTTTTAAAATTCATCTAACCATTTGCACGTAGAGAGAGATGCCAGAAATCTGACTGGTAAGAAATTCTTATCCTTTTGCCAGCATGCCAGGCTCCTGGGTTTCCTTTCCCTAAGCGGCCCTAGTGACTCAGCTTGCTGCACCATCGTGCTGGGGCCAAGTCGCATCATAAAGGAAAACTACCTTTTTTCATTCGGGCCAGAATAAAGTATGTGTGACAAAACATAGAAGTTAGCTACTCTGCTTAGCACCCAATATCAAACTGGCAAGGCTCAAACTTGCACCTGGTTGGGCCCCATCATTGTAAATCCAACCTGTGACCAGAAGTTTCAACACGTGGTCTCTGGGCAAGATGGTCACCCTGAGTAATAGAAAAGATAAGGGAAAAGAAAGAGAAAAAAGCATTGCCTGTGGCAGGGTGGGGAAGGTGAAATACTCATGGAGGACAGAGAAATGCCCACCCATTGCAGCGACACTGCAGCTGCTTCTCGATAGCAAAGAGATCTTTTCCAGAAGTCTCATCAGCTCTCAAATTTCCCCTTTTAGGGAGGAAAAAGCTCCCCATTTCCCACAGTCTTGTACATGCCTGATCCTGTCACCCACAGCTGTTCAGCAAACAGTGCAAGGCATATTATTCCAAAGAGAATAGCAGTTGACATCCTGTAGCGCCAAACCCATTCTTAGCCCAAAGGAACATTACCAAGAGCCCGCATTTTTAAATGTACTACAGTGCATGTTTGTTCATTCGGAAGGTACCACTGTAAGTGATCTTCAGTAAGATTTTGCCATTTCTGTAAGACTCCGCTGCCTCCCAGGCCTAAAGTATAATAAGCCAGACAACTCATTTTTCCAGAAATAAGGATCCCATTTTTACCTGAAATATTGGCTTTACTCTCAGGTTCTCTTGATTAACTTAGCCAATGATTTTTCCTACCTAAACACACAGAAAAAATGAAACAAACGGGTAGAACACAAAAATCCCTGTGAATTTTCAAAAGCCAAATTCTACAACCCCTCCAATATTACTGCTTACTATCAGTTTCTTTCTGACCCAGCCAGATGTAAGAGGCCTCTAACTGCATCCAAGCCAGTTAATTCCTGGATCACTCATTCCTGGACCCAGTCCAGGTTCTGTCATAACTCCAAACCCAGTTTGGATCAGAAATTTCCTCAAAGAAACTTGGAGAGCTCAAAATCTGTGAAGCTCTGAAATCCAAGAGAGAGCTTACCCATGATCCCCAGCTGCTCTGAGAAATCAATGCACGCAAGTGGGTCCTGCAAGTATCTTGCGTGTTCACTCAGCACTCCTGGGGGTCAGTAGAAGCTCCAGTTTGAATCCCACTTCTGACACCATCTGATAAAGAAAAACTTCAGCCCAAATAAACTTAAAGGGATTTAATTGAGCAATGAATGATTCACAAATTGGGCAGCCCCCAGAATCACAGCAGATTCAGTGACTCCAGGGATGCCTCATGGTCAGAACAAATTTATAGACAGAAAAGGTAAAGTGACATATAGGAATCAGAAGTGAGGTACAGAAACAGTGAGATTGACTTCAGCTCAGTGTTTGCCTTATTTGAACACAGTTTGAACGTTCAGCAGTCAATGAGTGGTTGAAGTATGGCCACTGGGATTGGCCAACATTCAGCCATTGCTACAGGTGCATACTATTAAGTTAGGTTTTCAATTTCGTCTATTAAGCTAGGTCACAGTTCATCCACAAGGACTCAAATACAGAAGTATGGAGTCCTTCTCAGGCCATATTTGGTTTGCTTTAACATTACACATTCAATAATCTTTATATTTGTATCCCCTCATTTTTTTCCTTTGTTGAGACAGGGTCTGACCCAGGCTGGGGTGCAGTAGCATTATCTTGGCTCACTGTAGCCTTGACTTTCCGGGCTCAAGTGATCTTCCCACCTCAGCCCCTACTGAGTAGCTGGGACTATGTAGGCATGCACCATCATGCCTGGGTAAATTTTTTGTATTTTTTTGAGAGACAGGGTTTCACCATGTTGCCCAGTCTGGCCTCTAACTCTTGAGCTCAAGTGATTTGCTCGCCTCAGCCTCTCAACGTGCTAGGATTGCAGGCTTGAGACACTGTGCCCAGTGCCCCCCATCTTTTTTTACTGAAAGTTCTGTCTAATGTCTAATTATTCCTGCTTTTCTTATGGTTATTTTCCCATTTGATTTTAAAAATGAGATGATAGAAAATTGACAAAAGCAGCACTTTAGAGAGATTGATGCCTGATGGTTTTCTGGAATGGTGGAGACCTGAGCATCATGCCTGGCATTCCTCAAAGTCAGCAGAAACAGCAGTTTACTGTTGGCTGCCAAAACAAACCCTGAACTATTTACTCCATTTTTCCAGCAGAAATTACGAACTTTTACATGGCAGAAAATGCCTTTGAGCCAGTGAGTCTCAATGGCTCATAGGGAGACGGGAGGAACATGGAAGGTTGCTCATACCATATGTAGACCTCTTATTACTTTTATGGTAAATTCTATTTCTTATTCCAAATCTCTTTTTGACCTGCTTCTCCTAGTTCTTGGCTTCCTATTCTAAGCCATTCAATCTCTCCTTCATGACAGCTACACCCAAGTTTATGATATGCTTTATGTTTCTACACCTTGCTTCCTCAGTGCCTTCTTTTATCTGCTTTTCTTGTTACAATAATGTATTTCACATTTTTCATTGCTGAATCCTATCTTTTCATTCTTTATTGAAATTTCAAGGGGCTTTAAGAGAGTGCAGTGATTAGTTCATGGACTAATTCTTCCATCTTGATTTAACTACATACTTGTATATATACAGCATAATAGTGTACATACTGTTTTGAAATGTTTCTTTTTAGTTAAACATCAAAAATATGTTTCCACTCAGTATGTATTTCCACTTAACCATATTTTAATAATTATATAAAATGTTTTATGGACACACAGAAATTCACATACTTATTTGGGATAAATTATTTTCTCATTTTTCTCCATTTTTAAATAGTGTCCAACTAATATTCTTTCATTTGTCCCTGACAATAATTACACTCTTATGAGAAATGCCTAGAAGCTAAATTACTGAATGAATACATACAGAGATTCAAAAATTGATGAATTGCCAAATTGTCTCATAAAAAGCTGTGACAATTTATATTTCCACCATAGTGGAAAAGAATAAAAAAACTCATTCCCTGGATTTTATTATTTTTAAGCTGGGATGATGTATGGTAATTAAGTTGAACATATCATCATTTAATTTGCCTTTCATTGATGGTTACACAGATTGAAAACATTTTTATATGCTTAATAATCATTGGCAACTTTGATGGTGAACTTTGTCCACACTTTGCCCATATTTCTGTTGACTTTTTCTCATTCTTTAACATTGTTTTCAAATATATGTGTCTGTATTGAATATATCAACATTTATTTTGTAACTGTTCTTCATATGTTCCCAAATTTTTATTTGCTTTTAATATTTTTGTTGGCTTTGATTTACTGATCTAAAAGTCATGTTGTAGAGAAAAAACTTATCAAATTGTTCTCATGTTTTACCTTAATTAGGATCACGTATAAAAGTGCAGGTATGTCTCAAATTATATATTTATTTCCTTATAGTATTTTTATTTGTTAATATTCAAATATCTCATTTTGAAGATATTTTCATATCATATGTGAGCAATTATTTAACTTAAATTTTTTCCAAATATTTAGCCAAATGGCCTACAAGCTATTTATGAAATAATTTTTACGTACTGACTTGGACGGTCCACTATATTATATACATAACTTTAGAGTTGGGGGAGTCGGCAGTTACGCTTTTCTGTTCCATTTCAATTGTACCTTAAGGGGGTGTGTGTGTGTGTGTGTGTGTGTGTTTCTTCATTCTAGAACGAGGCAACATCTGGGCATGCTCACTTGTTTTGTTTTTTTAACATATCAGAAGCGAGGGCCCTTGGTGTAGTCCACACTACCCTCATGAGGTGACTGGATACTCTTCTCAGATATAGAAAAGGAGAACATTCATACCACCTGCCCAATTTTAGGATCTAAAGGCTTCATTTAGGCATCTTTAATCCTAACTTCCTGATTTTCTCATATTTTGAAAACATGGATTTTTTGAAAACCGAAATGTCTAGGATATGTTGTTCTCACAGTTATCCTTGGATTCTTAAGAAAAAAGAACTCTTAAGTTTCCTTCACAGGGTGCTGCCAAGAGGCTGCATAGTGGTCACTATTAGTTTTCAAGTTAATTTCCTCTGGGTCCATGAGTCAGGGAAAAGAAGAAGGGAATGATAAAGGAAATTGCTACATTCTTTTCTCAATCCCCTATTTCCTGAAATCTGTTTGGACTTTGATATGATTTGGAACACAGATTGTACTATTTATTACTTCCTAGCCCAAGTCTCCTTATTCATGTTACTTCCTCCCAGACACCATTATCAAATAATCAGACTTAGTTTATTAGACTTTGCTTTAGTTTCAGTTTTCTTCACTTTTTATGATCTACTCCTATAACTTCTTTTGATGTTTTAATGGGAATTCGAATGAAATCGCATCAAAGTCTGTTAACCTTTTTGTGATTTTTGAACCAGTATGCTATTCCTTCTTGATTCAGTTGCTGAGAATTGGTTAACATTAACTACACAATGAAATACTGATTGATATGTTATACATATTTGATTGTACGCACTTTCAATGTTTAACAAATCTGTCTTTAGAAAGGAAAAAGAACTCTGCATTAATAAGTTTATGTACAATACACCAAAAAAAAAAAAAAATACTATTATAGCTCCTTTGTTCAAGTTGAAGGCTTAGGAGTTGGACAAGTCTGGATCCAAATCCTATCTTGATCCCTTATTCTTGATCTCACTTTGAGAAAGTCTCTTAATCCTTGTTGGTTGTAGCTTCCTTACCTGTGAGGTTTTGTTTTTTGTTTTTATTTTTTTCTTTTTTTGAGATGGAGTCTCGCTCTGTTGCCCAGGCTGGAGTGCAGTGGTGTGACCGTGGCTCACTGCAAACGCTGCCTCCCGGGTTCACACCATTCTCCTGCCTCAGCCTCCCGAGTAGCTGGGACTACAGGTGCCCGCCACTTCGCCCAGCTAATTTTTTGTATTTTTAGTAGAGAAGGGGTTTCACCGTGTTAGCCAGGATGGTCTCAATCTCCTGACTTTGTGATCTGTCTGCCTCGGCCTCCCAAAGTGCTGGGATTACAGGCGTGAGCCACTGCGCCCAGCCACCTGTGAGGTTTTAATGAGATCCGGCCCAAACACTGAGTACCCAAAAAGTGGGAGCTATTGTTTTTATCATCACTATTATCTTGCCTTCAAATGTACCTTTATTTATAGCAATGCTACTCAAAGTGTGTTTTCTGAACCAGCAGCAACATCAACTTGGAATTTGTTACAAATGGAAATTTGCCAGCCTCAGCTTGAACCACAAAATCAGAAACTATAGCAGTGGAGCCCAGCAATCCATGATTTAATAAACCTCCTAAGTGTTTGTGATACATGCTCAAGTTAGAGATCCACTGATTTACCTCATACCATCGCTAGTAGGCAATTTTCAATAAATTATTTTAGCAGACACAAATAAAATACAACGAAATATTATCATGGCAGCCACACATGACATTCTTAATTTTCGTATGGCTTAAATGGATATGTTAGTAATACTTACCAGGAAAAGCTAATGATTGGCAAGCATTATTCTAAACATTAAAATGCTAATCATCAGCACTGGAATCATGGCCCCAGCAACACTTAACTGCTTTACATAAATAAATAAGGCCTGGCCTACTTGGTTTTTTTTCTAACTGTATTTCAGATATAGGCCAACAGTTTGGAATTTTTCCATGTCACTCTCCGTCCAATCTTTTTTCTTTCAAAAGAGATACATTTATCAATAATTTTGTTGACTACGAGTCAGAAAATATCTGCTGGACTACACCCACAAGTAGTTATGCACGTACAGAGAGAGTTGAGATTACTCTGACCCATAACACTTAGCTTAGGAAACTGCCTTCCCATAAATTTAATGTATGAATTGTGTGGTTTCCATTTTCTTGCATTATAGATGTCAGCTCAAGCTGGCAACTGCAGTCTTTGAGGTCAGCAGACGGTATTAGTAGGCATACAGTTAGTGTCGCACCTGTGTTAATGTACAGTTTTAACCCACTGGTTCGCAAACGAATGGCAAAATGTATGTGAAACTTTCTGTAGCTCCTCACAGTGTGAACTCCTATTCAGGTTTTCAAAACTGACTTCCTTCTCCTCCTCAACCCCACCCCTATTCCCACTGGGTTTTTTAATTCATGTTTTCTAAAATCGCAAGAATTTTATTGTTAAACTTTTATAAAAATTTCTCTGACTTTAAAAAAAGACTTTCAAGTTGTGGTGCCTTTTGAAATATCATCAGATACAGAGTTCCCTTTGGGGGACCATAAAATTTAAAAAATTTTACTTTATTTTCCCTAGGGTAATACAGTGGTTTATCATTCACTCTAAATTCCTTAATTTTGTTCCCACGGGGCAACCATTTTATATGTGCATTGTCAAATATCTGATGAGAACCTACTTATTTTAGAGCTGTTAAAGTAGTTCTCAGTATTCCTAAGGGTTTCAGTTTTGAAGGATTTTTTTTTTTTTTTTTAGTGACTGTTTCAAAATTTTGTGTTTCTTTTTTGGATACAGAGATAGCAATTGTCAATGGAATGTGCTTGAGATTTTATTAGTGATTAGTTTTAAACCTCCAAGCCATCTCCATCTAGCTTTTAAAGAAAATCTGATATTTTGGGGAAAAAAACAATAAATGAAGAATATGTTTCAATAAGAAACATACTTTTATCTTTTTAAATTAAAATGAATTTTTAAATTGAAATGACTGTTTCACCGTGTGCTGGCTGCATATCCTTGAGCATGTCACCAAACTTCTGTGTCTTGTATCCTAACTGCAAAGAACAGATGTAACACCTATTTTATATAGTTAATTGAAAATGATATTCAAATACGATAATATATGCAAAGCACTTAGTGCAATGCTTGGCACATATGATGATCTCAACAAATGTATTTTCATTCCCTTTTCCCCAGCAAAACGCTTATCAATCATGGAGACACATTAGAATCACCTAGTGAACTTTTGTAAATATGGATTCTCTTAGCCCTCCTGCCCAAACTTCTGATTAAATTCCTCTGGGCTAGATCCTAGGTGTCTGTAGTTTGTAAAGCTCCCCAGGCGATTCTAATAAGCGACCAAGGTTGAAAATCTGTAAAAAAGCATTAGTCATCAAGCTTTCATGAGCTTCAGAAATACCTGTGGAGATTTTTCAAATTTTAAATGCCTGGTCTTTAACCTTGGAAGACTCTCTGATTCAATAGAATGGGAGAGATTACATTAGGAGTTTCAGGAAGATATTTTAGTATCACTAACTGTTTTGCAGTATCTAAAAGCTTAGAGCTATTCACATCACCTTACTTCTGCCTCAGTTTCATAATGGCTCCTGAATGACTCTCACATTTTCTCATTTGATGACAATTCTGTGGAGTAGATATGGCAAAAATTGTCGCTTTTGCTTGATGAACCAAAACAGTTGAGTTTAGAAAAATGAAATAGCATTAGTTAGTTAACAGTAAGTGACAAAGATAAGACTCCCATTTGGGTTGAATAATAATAATAATTTACCAAGAGCATACTATTGCTAGGCAATGTGCTAAGAGGTTTGCATTATTTTTTAGTCCCTACTGAGTTAAACAGCTACTATTAATTTGCCCCCTCTTTATTTATAAGATAACTAAAGCTTCGCAGTGGAGAGTAACACGTTTGAGGCCACACAGCTGCTAAATGCCAAAACTCAGATTCACACCAATTCTCTCTGGTCTCAGAAACCTTGGACCAAGACACCCATGCTTCACTTTCTCCTTCTGAAGTGCCAGTGCCCTCTCTGTCCTGTCATGCTGCTCTGGAAGCCTCAATGTTGTCATCAGACACCCTCTGTAGAGTGTTTCCCAGTACTCTAATTCACAAGAAATGCAATAGAAAAAAAATATGATTGTCATTACGTTTTCCTGAAGTATCTGACCCTGACCTTAGGCTTTGGTACTTAAAGGCTCCAGTAAACTCTATTCAAATCAATTAGGGCCTTTGGGTTGCTACTAACACTCCAACCAAAATTTTTGTTTCAGGAACTAGGCTTTTGGAAGTTTTTGGTTTATGTAAATTTGGAAAAAGACAAACTTAGGGCTGCTTGTAGGTTTTGCTTAATGTAGTAAGAAACGAAACAGTGTCACTAGGACATGGTTTTGTCCGACTCTTACTATATTGACTTCATTCTCAGAGAGATGAGCCACTTATTATTGTACAATGCTTATGCTCTACATTAAAGAGAGCAAAGAAGAAAATCTGCTCCCCACAGCTCCAACAATTATTTATAAACTCATTCTCATTACTCATGATGGTTCAGATGCCCATCCTTGGAACAATCATTACTGCTAAGGCAATGTGACACTGTTCCGGAGTCACACACTTTCTCAGACGCTGGGTTTGGAGTCTGTTTCATGGGAATTGTAGGAATCAAGACTAGAAAGAGATCTATTTTCAAAATCAAAATTGAGTGGTTGATGGAAGAGGGTGGGGTTTTCCTGCATGTCCTAAAATGCCACCAGTTGTTTATGTTTATTGCAATATCTTATATTTAAATAAATCTTTATATTTCCCAAAATGTATTTTATATACATTAACTCATTTCTGCTATTCTTAAATTTATTACTAACAAAATTTATAACCCATATGTTTCTTGTCTTTTGAGGTTGTTCCTTGCTGATGTGTACCAATATTCCGAATGAACTCATCAAGGATTTAAAAGTTGGATGGACAAGGATCACTGACCATCAAGGGGTTTATAGATTTGGTTGCCTGGCAGGGAAATTATGTTAAACTTTTCTTTGTACACTCAGTAAACTGGTTTTGCCATAATCACCTAAATGTATGTGTCACAACCAGAAGGCACACATGCTGGCCTGTAGTGATTATTAATTTGGCCTGGAGACTTCAACATTCGCAGCACAGCCGCAGTCAACTCCAGAGGTCAGAGTCTTGTCATTCAAATGTGGTGATAAGCCAAACTAAGCCTATATGGAAGACGAAAATTATACTGTAAAATTTCTGCCATTTTCTTCCTGATTAGAAAGGACTCACTCCTATAAGTGGCCCTTACAGGAAAGGTGATGAGACTTTGAATGAGTGTCTGTGTCAAGAATACTTTTCATACCCACTGAAGAGCATTCACTTCACCTGAATCAAAGCCAACCCAATATGCCTTTTTATTCAAGATAGAAGAGCATTGTTTGATAGAACTATGACTAAAATTTGTGATGATATCTTAATTTTTAAAATATTCAGAAAACATTTTTAAAATATTAAAAAATATTAATAATATTTATGAAGATAAAAGATCAAACATTTGGAAAATCTCAAAATTTATTTACTTTCACAATTATGGTTCTATATGTGATGTCTGCTTGTTTAAAACTTCAAATAATGAATATAATTACAGAAAGCACAGAAAAATGTGTTGAAAACAAAATGATCCTCTAGAAAACTGTTCACACACTGAGACACTATTTTATAGTTTTATATATTTTTCCAAGCTGAAGGGAAACAAGTTTATCTTAAACATAGTACTTTTATAAATATTCAGAGCATTTTCAGTCTCCTCTAATACAGTAATTATAAAAACAGTTGGTTCCTATTCATATTAAGCTTTCAATGATTTGTTTTGTCTTATGTATAAGCTTCTTTAGCTAGATAATCAGACTGAAAACTTTACCTTTTCAAGATTCCTCAAAGGTTATTCCTAGTCTACTTAGAATTTTCCCTCTACTCTGATCCTCTCCTTGCCTTTTTCAAAGCCTCTGTTTATACCTAGAATAGTATAAAATTAAAATTAGCCAGGAGTAAAATGGAGAAAGTAGCTAAAAATTATTTTATGACATTTCTATAGAATTATGAGATTCAAGGAAAAGTGATTTTATGCATTTTTACTAAATATTTCTTTTGTTTAAGGGAAAATGATGAGACTATTATTTCACTAATTTCTCTTTTATAGATGCTAACCCTATGCTACCTGACATGATGACAATTTCTGCCAAGCTGGACTTCTGTAGGTGTGCTAGATCTGTTTATCTCATTTTGATGCATTTATTACAAACCTTTACTTTCAACAATATGGGTCACATTTTTTAAGATTCTGTTGTGCAGAAGAAAGATATAGTTATTTACCTTTTCTCTAGTTTCTGGTTATGAAATAACTTCTGCCTGACTGAGGATTAATTATTCCATGAGATAAAAACATTGGTATGATTATAGAATTTTAAATGTTAAAGAACACTAAGTAACATTTATACCAATCACTTTCTTTCAAAATTGGATTAATTGTAATTCAAAGGGATGAACTATTGCTCAAATATGGAAAGCCATGTCATGGTTCAAAGGTAGCAAAAGCTAAGGGCAGCATTCTCTTCTACAGGACTGATCCATGATCTATCAGTTACTGTATTTCATTTGATGCATAAAGCCCTTGAACAATGAAGGTAAGTAAAATACAATATGTACTCCAGGGAGGTTGGTGTTTTAATCATGTGAGATAATGTCTGTATGTATAAGTGTTTAAAACATGGTACGTGTTTACAGAAGTATTTTTAAATTAGGACAAAAGACAAAAAAGTGAAGTTCAGATTGACAGGTTAAGGAAGAATTTCTAGGGAAAGTGGTGCTTGATCTGTATCTTGAATGATTTGAAGTTTAAATAAGTATCTACTCAAGGTAAAGGAAATATCTTATTCAAAGTTATGACTCTATAGAGAACTAAGTAGCAATTTTCTGACTGGATTCTTAGTTATATAAGGAGCAGGAGAGCAACAGGAGATGAGGATAAAGACAATCAGACATGAGAGACTGTGTATCATGCAAAACGGATTGGCGGGAGGATTCCTTTATCTTACACAATTGGGAGTACAAATGATCAGATGAGAAATTTTACTCCATATTTTTTCTTTTGACATTATATTCTCTGAACCGTTCATGCTCAACTACATGAGGATGGCTATAGGTTTTTACATTTAACCAGGGCCTCTTTTGAATGCCATGCTTGTTAGAAATTTTCAAATTGATTTAATAGCTACAGACAGATTAAATATTAAAAATACTGTGTTTATTATTCTTAGCTCCCAACTTTCTTCTAATGAGAAATGTTACATGGCAATGACAATAGCAGTAACCTGGAAAGCCACTGTATTTTTTCATCTCTCTCGATCCAGAAGGCATTTGGGATGCAATAAAAGAGACAGGATTTCTTCTTTATTCCCTCCTGATCTGCCTAGAAATGTGGGACTGGTCCTTTGCTCATATTTATCTTTATAAATAAAAACCCTGTTAGAGATGTTGTTGAAATAGCATGCATGTGATGTTCCGTGTAGTAAAATCAGTGGGGTGTTTTCTTCGACGATATTGTTTTATCCAGTTTCTATAGGCAATGAGAACTCTTCATTGTAAAAGCAAGCAACAGAAAAGATTTGTGCACGTTCCTTATCCCAAGATCCCAGGTAATTATATTTGTTAAATGAATTAGAGTCCTGTGTATCATTTACTTGGTCAAATTTGTGGACACAGGGCCCCGTTACTACAGTAAATGTGAACAGATGAATTATGAAAATTAAATCCAATGTCCTCACAAATATTATTTGGAGAAAGTAGTATCTGAAAAGTAACAATCTGGTTAACGAAAGCACAAAGAAATAAAACCTTAATCTGGGTTACAAATGTTCAGCATATTATAATCACAGAGTGGGAGAAGATAAAGTTTAAATACAAGGGCTGAATATGTTAAGAAAATGCTTTTCTAGACAGGTGTGTTGGCTCACGTCTGTAATCTCGGTATTTTGAAAGGGCGAGGTGGGAGGATTCCTTGAGCCCAAAAGTTCAAGACAAGCCTAGGCAACACAGTGAGACTATACATCCATACAAAAAAAAAAAAAATAGAAAATTAGCTGGGTGTAGTGGCACATAGCTGTAGTCCCAGCTACTCCAGAGACTGAGGTGGGAGGATCACTTGAGCCCAGGAGTTCAAGGCTGCAGTGAGCTATGATGGAACCATTGTACTCCAGCCTGAGCAACATATCAAGACTCCATCTCTAAAAAAAGAAAAGAAAAAAAAAGAAAACCCTTTTCTGATTAGAACAAGGTTTACCTTCAGTTGAATCTCAGCTCTGGTACTCATAAATATTTACTTTTTTTTCTAATCTATTAGGTAATAATTTAAAAATTATCTCATAGGTTTTATGAGGATTGAATGCATTTACACATTTAAAATATTCAACACATTTCATTACATGTGCCCAAGAAAGTTTAATTCACCCTTCCCTTCAATACTTTGTTGTGAGTTTCTGAAACAATACCGATTAAATATAATTGAGTTAAAGGAATTGAAAATATCTTCTAAGCTCTATTAAGAGACACAAAGAATAGTTTAAAAGAACTGCACAGCGACATTTCCCACCGGAGTGATAATGTAAAGATGACTCTCAAAAAATTGCTCTTTTAAATTATTATTTTTCCTGAATAATTTGTAAATGATAGTTTTGTGTTCATGTGTATGTGTATAGCTGTATTTTGAAAAGACAAAAGAATGTTTATTCTTTATTCTATAATAAAAGTGGCCTATACTCATATTTATGCAAACATAATAAGCCTGTTGATCTTCTCATAATATGAATTTAAACATACTGAAATTCCAAATGTTATGAATACTAATTATTTTATAAATTTGTCACAGTTAAAAAAAACATGTCAAATTTATTGACTTAGATTCATGTTTTAGAAAACAAAATATATAAAACAAATACGTAATAAAAACTAATGCATTCCATTTGATGCAGAAATATACTAACCAAAGTCAGAGTGACAATGATTTATCAGATAGATAAATAGGTAATTTGTACATATGCTATATATGTGTATGTGCATATATACATATATAATGTAAATATATTAGCCAAATTATAGGACATCATTCCAATATTTTTATCTAAGAGAGAGAGCGTTTCCCATAATTTTGCTCTTACGTTTATTGACTTCCTATTACTTGCCATGAATATATTTGAGGAAACAGGGATGGACATTGATACACTTGTACATGTAACACAGCTGTCCCTTTTGCAAAGTAGAAAAACCATCCCCTCAAGTGATGCTGTGGAACAGATTCTCCCTTTGAAGCCAATTCAGAATTTGTCTAGTAATCTTCTGGATGTGGGAGAGGACATTTAGGAATGAAATGTATCCCAAAGAGAAAATAAGAATAAAATTCACTATTTCAAGCAAACTGATTCCTTCATGCATTTGTGATATAGAAATATATTTTGTTGGCACTAATAAATATACATTAAGAACTACACTATTCTATTTCCAGTACACTGTTACATAAATGAATTTTGTACAATGTATGCAAATTGCTATAAATTCAGCTGAACCATTTAGTCACTTTATTTCAAAATATCTATCCAATTGAACTAATGAAGTTGTAGAACATTGTCAAATAATAACAGGCTACAGAGACAGCTGTCAGTATCATTCCACTCTGATTCGTTTCTTACTTATTAGCATTCTCATTGATATGTAGGTGACTGGAAACAATGGCAGAGTAATTTTGCACAACATCTGAATTCAGGAAATAAGTGTAGAAAAGCAAATGATAATTCTGAGCAAAATCTCCCTGGAGTTAAAACATATGATAGTTTTCTAATTCATCATTTCTCTCTTTCCGTGCCCTCTTCCATGCTGAGCAAAACCAGCTTCTATTCCTCGTTCCTGTATTCTCTTAACAATCTACCACTCTCCCCTTCCCCTAACTTTGAAGCTTAGTGATATCATCAACCCTCTTTTTGCTTCACGTCCCATGAAAAACAGCGCCCGTTTTTGTCAGTGCTTTTTCAATCTTCCACAAACATCCTTCCTCCCTACTCCTATTTGCCAGAATATTTCAAATGTAAATTCATATGTGGATACGTAGACTATCGTAATATTACCAATCACTTCCCTACCACCAGCTTCTCATCATTCCATAAGCATAGTCTAGCTGTTGCAATCACTAGTTTCTGAAGATATTATCATACCTTTGTTCTTGCCATATCTTCTTTTAAGAATATCCTTCCTAAAGCCTTACCTATGAAAAGCCTCCTTATAAGACCCTTTCCTCAAGCAATCTTTTAGAATTTCTTAGTTTTATTGCAGTCCAGCATTTAGCTTAGCTTTTTTATATTCCACTAATTATATATGTTGTGTTTTGTCACTCTGAGGGCAATGTATAAAATGTACATATATATATACATATGTATACATGCACACACACATCTCCATACACATACACACACACACACACACACACCCCTCTAATCATTACTTGTGTTTACTATCCAGACTTATGAGAACCTTGGTCTAAAGGCAGAAATCCTATAATGTTCATCTTGTTAGAATATGAAATCCCTCATTAACTCAGAGTATTAAATGAAACAGTTGAGTTAGTAACCAAATCGACAAAGAACCAGTTGAATATATGTACAATTAGGGACTTTGTCATTTTGTTCTTAGATTAATTATATGGTTCATTATACTGGAATGTGTGCTTAATTTCAAAACTAGTGTTTTTTTTCCTTTATATTTTTGTTTTTTCCATCTGGTTTGTATGCCTTCCATTAAAAAAAAAAGAACTGTGTTTTACATGTCTGATATGCAGCAAAAATAAATAAATGAATAACTGGTAGAAATAAAAGAATGAAGAACTTTGCCTCAATAAAGAGAGCCAATTTTAAAACAAAAATGACAGACACAATATACCAGTGGCTTCACTAAATGAGAATGTGCTGAGGGTATTTTGCAGCACCACTGTGCAAAGCTGTCAGTTATCATATTCTGTCCAAACTACTAAGGTCGCCATAAAGACAGCGAAACCCTTTTTCTGTAATTTTTATATTGTTATGAGAAGACAACTACTCCATGAGCGAAGACCTCAAGATAATTAACAAGTAATTGAAGTACACATATATAAATTAGCCTTGGTCACTTTGAATGGCTCTCCAACACTAAATTCCCTATTTAAGTTAATAATTTGAGTTCATTTGTTTAAATATACTTCCTCTCAATTTTTCAATTAAATTTATTAAGGACTTTAGTGACAGGGATAATTGTAACAACATCAGAAATCAGAGAAAGCTGGAATCACCAAGTTGAGGATTTTCTGTAAGAAGCTTTATGAAGCCATATTGACGGCAATAATCGCTATAAAAGTAAAGAAAGTAAAGAGTTTCAGGGAAGATTAGTTGGTGGGGATCCAGCAAGACCCCCTTAAGCTATGGGAAAGGTCAGGTTAAGGCAGTAAGGTGGTTGGGCATAGGAAACCTGGATCTCAATTGTGTGCACAAATTGGAGCAACAAAAGCAACCAAAGAAAAGTAATCATTGCCCTTCTTAGGTATGTGTGGTGTTACTGGAATATGGTTGTGCAGGACTAGACACATCTCTCTGCTTGAATTCTACCTGACAGTCTGAACACAAAGAGCTTCCCTTACCTGGGCTGAGTGCTCTCCAGGTCTACTGTTCAGCTATCATCCTTCATTACTCTCCTCTGTGGTGGCTGCCATGCTTCTGGAATTACAACTATTTTTCTTATTTTTCTCCTTTGTTTTACTATTGCACAGGCTTAAGAAACTTCCTATGGGGTACTTACAAGGCATTTTTCCTCTTTTCTTACTTGCCTGAATGCCATTACAATTTATTGGCCCAGTATGAAATTGTATGTAGAAATAACTTTCTCTTAAGGGTTGAAAGCTTTATTCTAATTCTTCTAGTGCACATTGTGCTGCTGGTAAGAAAATAATAATCCCTGTCTGATTCTAGTCTCTTGTGGCACACTGCTTTATTTTCCCCACACTTCTTTCAAAAATTCTCTTTTAGAATTTTTTTTATCTCTAACGTTCACAGTGATGTGTCCAGCTGTTTATATTTTTCATTCATTATGCTAAACACTCAGTGGCACCTCTGAAAATTAAGACTAGGTCTTCCACCCCAGGACATTTCTTGTATTTTAGCTTTTATAACTTCCCTCCTTATTGTTAACTCTTCAATTCTTTTTGTAACTCATTCATGTCAAGTTAGACCTGGATTGATTTTTACTTTATCTCTTTTTCTGTCTTATTCCCCTTACTTTTTGCTATACTACATACATAATTTCTTTAGTTTCATCTTCTGAACATTCTGTTGAATATTTATTTTACAATTATATTTTAATTTCCAGGAGCTCTTCTTTGTTCTTTCACTGTTCAACATCTTTTTGGTCCTCTGAGGAAACTGATTAAAGAGTATTAATGTTTCTTTTTAATTTTTTTCAATTTCCTGATTTTGTTTCTGCATTCTCTGAGGTTTATGTTTTGTCCTTTTATAATTTTATTTTTAGTTCCAAGTTTTCTTAAAATATTCGGTGATTCTTGGATATTTACTAATGTTTAATATTTGGCACACATTTTAAATATTTGAAAACTTTGATTATATAGCTGAAACCTGTCACCTGGAAAACTTTAGGGTGGTATATTGGTCAGGGTTCCACCACAGAAACCAAACCTGAGATAGAGAAATAGAGAGAGAGAAAGGGGGAGACAGAGAGAGAGAGAGATTGAAGAAAGATTGCAAAGAATTGGCTTACACAGTTGTTGAGGCTGGCTATGCAAGTCTGAAATTTGTAAGAGAGATCATCCAGAAGTATAAGCTAGAAATACTCATACAGGAGAAGAAGCTTCATTCCGTTGATAGAATTTTCCCTTCTTCAGGGGAACCTCAGTTCTGCTTTTAATTTTTTTAAACTGATTGAACCGGGCCCACGTAGTTTATCAAAGATAATTCCCTTTCCCCAAAATCAACTGATTGTGTATGTTAATCACATCTACAAAATATCTTCACAGCAATCCCTAGACGTATGGTTGGCTGAATAACTGGGGACTATAGCCTAACCAAATTGACATATAAAACTATCTCAGGTGATCAACCAAGATGTCACCTTTTTTGCTGCAAGAGGACAGAGTGGATAGAGACACAAATATTGCAGTGGTTAAGAACATGAACTCTAGAGTCAGACTACCCGGGTTTAAATTCTAGTTCTTCGGAGTATTGGTAACAATACGTAACTTCTCTGTGCTTCGGTTTCCTGAACTGTAGGAATACTTCATAATATCTACCTTAGAAGTATATGTGAAGATAAAATTTAACATATATAAAGCGTTGAAATGTAACCTGTCATGTTCTAATGTCACGTCAGCAATACATGACAGTTTACTGCTGTCATTGATGTTGCTATTCCTACTGGCTCCTCAGGATTCTATGGATGGTATGGAGAAGAGTGAAAAAAGGGATCAACTGTTCCATATATAAATTCTCAAATAACATTCAGATAAACACGAATGTTTTCACAGCGCAAGTCACCCTGACATCTTGGATGTAAAACTAACCTCCTTTGCTGTAACTCATCCCACAGGTATCACGTGTGTCAGAATCTCCAGTTATTTCTCCACTCCCCTATAAGTTTTCTGTCTTTCAGAAATGTGCTTCTATTCCTCATCTGAAGATAGCTCATCTCATTCACTTTGTTATTATCGGTTTATCTATATCTTAGAAATGGGAAAAGCCGACCAAAGTGTTTTTCTACTCACACTCACTTATCATACAACACACTTCTGACACCAGACTTATGAAGGTTTTTACCCAAACACCAAGGAATTCGCCTGTGGACACCAACTGGGTGCCCTGTGATCCAATTCAATTCTGATAGTATGCACCTGGAGATCGCATCAGATCCCACAGGTTAGGCACTCAGTCCTACCAGACTGCCCCCACTTCAGCTGGCAATCACAAGCCCCAGCTTATGACCTGTGCTTCTGATCAATCCCCTATGAACTGGGGTTCTTGAGATCCCCTCCTTGGGTTCAATTAATTTGACTAAGACAGCTCACAGAAATCCAGACAACACTTATGTTTACTGATTTATTATGAAGAATATTACAAAGTATACAGATTAACAGCCAGATGGAAGAGATGCATAAGGCCTGGTCAGAGAAGGGGTGCCAGAGCCTCATACCTCCTCCAGGTGCACCACCCTCTAGGAACCACCACATGTTCAGCTATCAGGAAGCTCCCTGAACTCTGTCCTTTTAGGTTTTTATGGAGGCTTTATTACATAGGCATGATTGATTCCTATTATTCGTCATCAGTGATTAATTCAAACTTCAGGCCCTCTACTCTCGTTGGAGGTTGGAGATGGGACTGAAAGTTCTAACCATCTATTCACATGGTTGGTTCCCCTGATAAGCAACCTCTATCCTGAGGCCATCTAGGAGTCTCCAGCTACCAAGTATCTCACTATCATAAAAAAGTATTAAATCACTTAACAGATTTCAAAAGTTTTAGAAGCTGGGTTCCAGGAAATGGGGACAAGACCAAATATTAAAAAAAAAAAAGATTCTCCTAGCATCCCTATCTATAAGGATATTAGGAGCTCTGCCTCAGGAACCAGGGACTAAGAACAAACATATATTTCAGAATATCACACACTATGTTTTATTCCTTTTATATTATTTTAATAAAATCACAGGGTGAGCTACCACAAAGGATAAAACTGTCACATCAGATTCACAGGAATCAGACTTTACCCAGTATCAATCTTTACCATTAATTTAGGATGTAGGATATCCAGAGGCAGACAAAGCAGCCAGAGAATTTCACAAGGGCTCCCAAATTCTCTGTTGTCACATCAGACACATGCTCTCTGTCTCAGACTAAAACATTAGGTTTTATTGCGTTCCTCATATCCAGGTGTTACTAGCGGAAGTTATCCGAGTTACCCTGAGTTACCGGCAGCTTATCTGTACGTGCCTGCAGCAACTTTAATTCTTGCCTCCTCAGAAGAAAGAATTGAAGTTGCTGCAGAATCATACAGGGGCATAAGGCAGAAGAATAGACTGAAACAAGTCTCAGGGCAGGAGTGGAAGTTTATTTTAAAAGGCTTTAGTAAATAAAAGAAAGGAAAATTCACTTGCAAGAGACCCAAGTGGGCACCTGAAGGTCAAATGCCTGAAGGTCAAGTGCCCTGATTAACCCTGATCCAAAGGCTTTATAGGCTCGCCTCTTTCCCATGATTCTTCCTTTAGGGTGGGCTTCCCGCATGCACACAATCCTCCTTACCCTTGGGAAATAAGCATGCTGCAGTGTGTTTAGGAAGTTAGAGGTATGCCCATCTGAGGCTTTCTTCTGTTCTGGTAGAGTGTTCCCCGAAGGTCATATCTCGCCAACTTGTCTCTTAACCCTGCATGCCCAGGAAGTCTCTTCTCCCTGGCATCTGCGTTTAATTAACATTTGAATATTAATAGCTGTGGATCATAAGGAGATTGTCTTTCCATGGCTTTAGAGAGGTAGTGTGATAATTGTCAAACCTTCACCTGACATTCCTAGTGGGTGGAGAGAAGAGCCCTCTCCTGCCCTGCACATGCCTATCTAACTACCTGTAACACAAAGAGCATTTAAGTGATAAAATATCTCCATTTTATACCCCAGATATTATATAGTTAATGCGACATTCACAAGGGAAACATGCTTCACAGACCCTCTACTTATTTACTATAGGTAATCTTTTTTGCCAAAGAATTCCTGTTAAGGGCCCTCTGTGGATAAGGTGTGTTTCTCTCAGCAAATATAGTTAATTTAGTTACTTGGAGATCCAGTTGACAAGAAAATTAGATTGAATAACTGGTCTGCTTTTCTTCCCCTAAGTAAAGTGTTGGTAAATAATATCAAAATACATGATAGCAAAGAATATGTAGCATTATGACGTGAACAAATATAATTTATTATAACATCTCCTCAGAGTAGAAAACCTTTCAGTTCAATTGGATAAATTTTAAGAGGAAGACAATACAAAATAATTTCCAAAAATATCTTCTTAGAAAACAGTGATAGAATGGTATTTATTTAATATGACAAAAAAGAACTATTTTATGTTAGCCAGTAAACATCACCATTAACATCAAAATAACACTCCCATTAAAATTAGCCATAATAGAAAACTATTTTTTTATAAATATTTGTTACTGCTGCAAAAATATATGCCAAAGTAATTTCTGATCCTGTAATAGCATTATTTGGGATTTGAAATATACCACAATAATTTGTATATGGCCTGCCAAATTCATTTAAAAACAAGAAGGTATATTTTTGTTGATATATTTTGTAAAAACTTTTAAAGGCTAGTGCACTGATATAAACATACTTAGATTGCTCACAACTAAGTCTTACTGGTTTGTCCCAAGTCTTTTTTATTTATTTTTTCTTTATTGTATTTTATGTACTTTTAAAATTTCCATAAGGAGAAATGCACTCTTTTTATTGTCGTATTCTCTGAATTTAGACAAATGTGTGTAATCAGGTAACTATTACCACAATTAATATAAAGAAAAGTCCCATCATTTTCCCCAATTCCCTAGTTTTGACTCTATATAGTTAACCCCTCCCATCATTTCAATATCTGTTAACTACTCATTTGTTTTTGATACTCTAATTTTTGTCTTGGTGGAATGTCATGTAAATAAAATTATAAATATGTAGTGTTTTGAGTCTGACTTCTTTCGCTTAGTATAATAATGCATTTAGTATTTATCAGTGCTGTAGCTTTCATCAGTATACTCCATTTCATTGCTGAATGGTATTCTATTATATGGATGTATCACAGTTTTCTTATCTTTTCCTAAGTTGAAAGATATTTGGAATTTGTTTTTACTTTTTGACATTACAAACAAAGCCACTACTAATATTTGCATAAAGATTTTTGTGTGACTGTAACTTCTCATTTCTTTTCAGTAATTACTTAGGTGCGGAATGGCTGGCTAAGTCATAGAGCAAGTGTATATTTAACTTTATAAGACACAGCCAATGGTTTTCCCAAGTGGCTATACCATTTTGCATTCCCACCAATAACACATGAGGATTGCAAATGCTCTACATCCTCAACAGCACTTGGTATTGTCAGTTTGTTGTTTTGTTCTGTTTTGTTCAGCTGTTCCAATGGGTATGCAGTGATGTCTCATTGTAATTTTTAACTTGCATTTTCCTACTATTTGAGCGTCTTTTCATGTGCTAGTTTGCCATCTGTATATCTTCTTTGGTGAGGTGTCTGTTCAAACCATTGGTCCATTTGCCAATCAGCTGTTTGTTTTTTAATTATTTAGCTTGATAGAATTTGCATATATATTCTCTTTGTAGCTTGGTTTTTCTTCTCTTAGCAGCATCTTTCAAAAAGAAGTTTTCTTAATTTTGAAGACCTTATAATTTTCAATATTTTGTTTTAGGGGTCATACTTAATTGTTTGATTATATGGAATGTGTTTTGGGTGTCATATCTATGAAAACTTTGCCTAACACAATGACTCACAGATTTTCTTCTATGTTTTTATCCAATAGTTTTATAATTTTAAATCTTACATTTAGATTTATGATGCAATTTGAGTTGATTATTGTTTAATGTTTGAAGTTAAAGGGCAAAGTTCAACTTTTCTTTTAATGTTCTAGCACCATTTGTTTGACTATCCTTTATCTTTGCAATTTTGCCACATATTATCTGATACAATGCATATGGGTCTTACTCTGTGCTTACTGTTCTCTTTTATTAATCTGTGTGACTATTTCTTCAAAAATACCAGTTTTGATTGCTGTAGTTTTACAGTAAGATTTGAAATTACATATTGTTAGCCTTCCAGTCTTGTTCTTCTTGTCCAAAAGTATTTCAGTTCTTTTGTCTTTTTATATAGATTTTAAAATCAGCTTGTCATTATCTATAAAATAGTTTTCTGTGATTTTGATTGGATTCTGTTAACTTTATAGATTAATATGGAAAGAACTGAAATTTTAGCAATATTAAGTGTTCCAATTAATAAACAGTATATTTTTCCATTTATAAAATCTGTATTTCATTTTTTCATCAGTGTTTTATAATTTTCAGCATGCACATGCTGCTCATATGATGATAGACTTAAAAGTATTGGCCTTATTCTATTGATACTGTTTTTCTATTTCAATATCCAATTAGGCATTGTTTGTACAGAGAAATATGCTTGATTTTTTATTGTTGGCCTTATGTATTGTGACATAGCTAGACTCACTTTTTAGTTCCAGGAGCTTTTGTGAGATTCCTTGGGGTTTTCTATGTAGACGATCATGTCCATGAATGGGTGTTTTACTCCTTCTTTTACAGTCAGTATCCACTTATTTATTTACTTATTTTGCCTTCTTATACTGGCCAAGAGCTTAGTAAAGGTGTCCAGTAGGAGGATAAGCGAGGAACTCATTTCTCTTTTCCATTCTTATTGTAAAATAATTTAGTCTTTCAGCATTCAGTGTGACGGTAGCTGTAGGGTTTTCATACATGCCCTTATCAGATTGAGGAAGTAGCCTTCTATTCTTAGTTCACTGAGGATTTTTATCATAAATAGATATTGAATTTTGTTGAAGGCTCTTTCCCTATCTCTTCAGATGATCATACAGCTTCCTTTTTTTTGGTCTGTTGAGATGATGAAATACACTGAGTGGTTTTTCAATGTTATACTAGCTTTGCATTCCTGGGATAAATTTCACATTTTAGTGATATATTATCCTTTTTATATCTTGTTAGATGGTATTAGCCGATATTTTGTTGAAATTTTTTCATTTAGGTTTAAGCGAGCTCATCCTGTGGATTTAATTGCTTAAATGTCTTTGACTGAATTAGGTATTACAGTAAATCTGGCCTCACGATATAAACTAAGAAGCCTTCCCATTTCTTCTATTTTTTGAAGAAATATCTATTGAATTGATATTAATTCCTCCTTAAATATTCATAAAATTAAACAGTAAAGCCATCCAGCCCTAGAGTGTTCTTTCTTGGAGGCAGTGGGTGGGGGAGGGGCATCCAGTCAGGTTTGAATCAACCTAATTGTGCTAACTTTGACCAAAAACTAAAAAGTTTCAAAATGACTCAGTGGCCAATTAAATGCTTTCAAATTCGCGGTTTATTGCCAGGCTTTCACATACTGATAACCATGCAAATACATTCAACACACACACACACACACACACACACACACACACACACACACACACACACAGGGTAAGAGAAAAGAAGAAAGAAACATGGTGAGTAACTCGGGACACCAAGCAGTTTTAGATTTCTCTGGAAAACACAGCCTATATTAAAAGGAGGCCTCAGAGTTTTCAGGGGCAGAGCTCCTACAGGTGTCTCGCCATGGTCAGTTTCTTTGCTGTTTTTATGTCCCTTCACAGGAGTGTCCATGGTGTACCTCAGCCACCTTTTGGCTTCACTTTCTGTGGTGGGTCATGGGAGTACCTGGCCATAGTAGGTATTATCACCTCAGTCCCTTATACATACGTTTATCACTTTGAGATGTAAGCAGTTTCACTGTGGACTGAGTCAGTTGTCATAAGTGACTCTCACTTTGAGATATTTAGGATTACAAAAAATTACATATGATGGTTTTCAACGAAAATTCAATTTAGGAAGATAAGTAGATGCGTGGATAGATACATAGAGATTGATAGGTTAAGGAAGATATATTTCTTCTGCTTTCTTCATTTTCTTTTTTTGCTTATATTTCAATAATAAGAATGTATTGCTTTTCAAAAATAAAAGTAATGTTTAATCGTAATGCAGGTAAGGGAACCTAATTAAATTCAAGTGTTCATCTGGACCAACAAAGGAATGAGAATAGTAAAAATCAAGAAATGTTTGAAAAAAATAATGAGAAATACTTTTATGAGCTACACTACAAAAATAATTAAAATGAGGTAGTACTTCTACAGGAATCAACAGATCAGTTAAGTAAAAGAAAGGTAAGAAATAGATGAATGCATGAGAAAGAGAAAATTTAGTTATGCTAGAAAAGTTAATGATTTAGATGGATTTTATAACAGTAAAGAAATTCGGGTTGTTCAGCTACAGATACTGGGACAAAACAAAAGTAACTTCTTAACTAAGGCACTGCAAAAAAGAATCAATCCCCAGGTAGATTAAATATTGAAATTTAAGATACTGAAGCCAAAACTACCATTAGAATATACAGATGGATATATGTGTGCTTTGGATTGAATCATATAGAAGCCCTAACCCTGATGTGATGTATTTGGAGGTAGGGCCTTTAAAGCCTTAGCTTTACTTAAGGTTAAATGAGGTCATATGGGTGGACCTTAATCTGGTGTCTTCGTAAGAAAAGGAAGAAACACCAGAGATCCTTCTCTCTGTGTACACAGAGGAAAGACCATATGATATCACGGCAAGGAGGCTGTCTCTACAAACCATGAAGAGCAGTCTCACCAGAAACCAGCCCTACTGGTACCTCAGTGTGGAACTATCATCCTCCGCAACTGTGGGAATATAAACTTCTGCTGCTTAATCCATCCAGTTGGTGGCATTTTGTTATGGGAGCCCAAGCGGACTAGTACAATGTGCAAGCGAAAGATGGAGGAAGCTGCCTGAACCTATGCCCAAGCTGGGGATCAGATGGGAAAGGGAAATCCCAAACTAAACAACCAGACTTGACATTAAAAAAAAAAAAAAAACTACCAAAGCATCAAAGGCAGGCAACATGCCACAAAATATTTGCAACACATTCCTTAAGTAGAACAAACTAAAAACCAAAACCAAATTATCTAGAGATTGAGTAGACTATTTCTGAAAGACCGAAAAATGCCCAGCAAGCATGTATAAAACTTCCATCTCAAAAATAATCACATAAAAATTACGATAAGGAAATTTCATTAGAAAATGTGAAAAAGAATGATAAACACTGTTTATCAAAGTGAGGGAGGATGGCACCACATAACATACATGTGGGAGAATAAATTCAGACATTCAAAGTCAGTTTGTTGACATTTATCCAAATCATGCTCCTTGACCCCATATTACACTCCTAGAAATTTATTCCCAAAGATAAATACTGTTTTTTTAAGAGCTAGCATTTTAACTCCAGAAATAAGCTAAAAGTGAATATTTTTTATTAACAAAGAAACAGATAACACATTATGGATAGAAGTATATGAGAAAAGTGGGAAGGTCACAAGAAGAGGAGGCAAGGGGAGTTGTGGATCATTTTCTCACCACACTGGGCAGATCTTGGATCAATTTAATGGCACACAACAGTTTGCAGAATTGTTCAACAGTCTCTAGTTCAGCAAGGAAAATGTATCTTTCCCAGTAATCACGTTTGAAATAGGTAGTAATATGCCTATCATACTCTTAAATACTACACTAAATGTAGTAGCTAAATTTCAAGTTGCTATTTATAAGCTGTACAGCTTTATAGCTAATACCTACTAATCTCAACTGCTTTAGGAAACAGTATGGACATACACATTAGGCCTCATGAAAGGATGCCAAGGGTGAGTCAAAATTTCAGCTACATGCAATTCACAGCAGCATTATTCATAACAGCAATAACATCTAAGAGAAACTGGATGAAGAAATTTTATGTTCATAAGTAGAATATATAACTATTAAAAGTATGCTATAGGAGAGAAAAATTTAATGAAATGAAATTAGGCAGTAAAAAGTTTGCTTCAAATGGTATGGACATTATGATTCCATCGGGAAGGATATAAACAAATATTTTTTAAAAGATATTTATTGAGCCCCTATTACATATCTGACACTCTTCAAGGAGCAAGATATCAAAAGAAAATTATTTCAGTGACTTGAATAGAGGTTAACAGCATTGAGGAACTGTGGCATATCAAGGGGAATCCAGGTAACATCCAGATTAACACGAGGTCATTGTTTTTATGGACTAGAGGATGGTCAATTATGTGTTTTTGTTGTTTTAGCTCAAGAAGTTATTGTTGTCTGTGACCCAAATGTGCCCCAATTCCTCTCTTCTCGAAACTTGCTTGTGATCATCGGTATAAAAAAAGAAAGGACAGAGGGGAGGGAAAACAGTAGGGTAGAAGAGGCGACAGGGAAACTGAGGATCCTTTATCATGTTGCTTTTAGCCATCTCAAAAAGCAGTGAACCGAATGTAGCATCTACCCTCCAGGTGTTAACATGCTGGTAGGAGGAAAGTAACAGTATATAAAACAAATAAAATGTACAAGGCCAGAGGATACGTGTTGCAAAGAAAATTAAGGCAATTTAAGGAAGACAGAGGGAAGCAGGGCTCAGTGAATTGGTCCTGGTGGGGTAGGGGCGATGTGAGAAGGGTGATCAGGAAAGTCTCTCTGATGAAGGAAAGAAACGGGGAGTGAGCCACACGAGAATCTGGGACAAAGTTCCCAAGCACAGGAAATGTTAATGTGTTTTGTTTAGCCTTTTCAAGACTCAGCCAGGAGGCTTCAGTAATGACAATAATAGATTGGAGAGACAGGGAGAAAATAGGATCTGAATTAAAAGAGATGGAGGGAGGGGAAGGTAGACTACACTCTTGTACAAGGTCATCAATACTTTGTTTTTGCACTGCAGTAAAATAGCTATCTTATCAGATGGACATATTAATGATTAATTGGCAGTTTTAGGGGGTAGTTTAAATTAAAACAAACTTAGTAACTTTTTTACTGCAAATGTAGCAGGCGCTACCAAAAAACAAATTATTCTCAAATTCAAAAGTAAAATTATGTGGCTAAAACATTAAGAATTTTTGAGAAGGATAAAACAAGTTTAGGTTAAGGGAATCTAGACAAGAATCAAATAAAAATGAGCATGAGGAACAGAAAACTAAAGGCAATGCCATTTCACTGTACATTTCTTGGGAAGCACATGGTATTTTTATAGATTTCTATAAAGTTTTTCTGAAGAACTTAGTATTCTACTTCCTTAAATGCACAATTTTATAATATTATGTTTTATGTACCAGAAAAACAATGTATAATGACTTTCAAAATAATTTTATTAAAAAGTAGTTTTACCTAGCCGATTACTAGGCAAATAATTCTCAATAAGTTAAATATTTTTAATATTAAAAATCATAGTGTAGTTCTTAAGGAGGGTGCTTCTCCGAACATTTAAGCTATTTTACTTTGGACAAATGGAAAAATTCAGAAAGCAGATGATTTTGACAGAAACAAAATTTACCTTTATGGGTCTCAACAAAGAGTGTTATTTCTCCTTTAACTATTAAACAAAATTCTGCTTTTTATTCCATATGAAGTTTATTTAGTTATTTTTTCTTTTTCTGGCCGGTTTGCTTGCTATGTGAAAAGAAGAAAGTGAAATAAAAAGAACTAACACATAACTTCTCTCTTTCGCAGTTTTGCATCTCCTGATACTTAAAAAAAACAAAACACTTGACTTCACTACCTTTCCTAGAACACAAAATTACAAGTTAAATGGGAAGCAGAATTAATGAGAAGAAAATGAATATATTTCAAATAGTTCTTTCACTGAAAAATATCACCTTGAGCATAAGTGTTTTCTGTTGTCAAAAGCAATTATTGCAAATAAGTCTTTTGAACCTAATTTTTCATGCATATTTCTGCTTCTTTTTCCTTTGTCATAACTGTTATTAAAAATTTACCTTTTAAACCCTAAAATAAACTGTATTAAACTGATAACAATTTTATATCACATTAAAACATCAAGTTATAAAATTATAACCTCTGTTCGAAATCCACTCCCTTCACATGCTTTAGAGGGACCACTTTGCAGCCAAATGTTCTACCCTTGTGTACCCTCAAGGTACCACTTTGGATTATTCTTGTTATAATTGTCTTGAGGCTTACTTTTCCTTTTACAATATGATTTTGCACATATAGCTTGATTTCTTATAAGTAAACAATCTCTATTGACACCATGCTGTGAATAATAGAAAATCTGTCCTATACACGACCTTCTACCTTTCTAAAATTTTAGATAGATGATGATGATAATATTGATGCAGGACAGGCAAGCCCCAAAATTGAGGCTTAGCTCGGGAGAGTTCTTGGATTCATCTAGGAAAGAATTGGAGGGCGAGCTGGTGGTGTTAAACAGCAACTTCTATTGAAGCGGCAATGCACAGCAGTAGCAGAGGAGCACAGGTGCTGCTCCTTGTGAGCAGGGATCCCTCATAGGCAACGTGCCCAGAATAGAAGCTTAGAGGCAGTTCTGCACTCATATTTATACTCACTTAAAATTACACGCAAAGTAAGGAGTGGTTTATGCAGAAATGTCTAGGATGAGGATGATAACTTCCAGGTCATCGGGTCGTTGCCATGGAAAGAGGAAGAAACTTCCAGATGTTGCCAAGGAAATGGTAAACTGACACGGCACACTAGTAGGCATGTCTTATGGAAAGCTATTTCCACTCCAGAACTATTTTAGCTAGTCCTCAATTTGGTCTGGTGTCCCAGTCCTGCCTCTTACCTCAATATTACAGATACAGATTTAGATATGGATAAATAGTTTTAATAAATTAACAAAACATTTATGTCTTGATCCAACAATTTTAGACATTATCTCCCCCTGCTCAATAAGGTAGCAACCCTATAATTTCCTCCATTCCTTTCTTCTCTTGATCTTTCTCTCTCAAAATCTCTCAAATAGGTTTGCTTTTTTTATTGCGAAAGTTATATTTGCTTTTGTATGTAACTATGATTTTTCTATGCTCTTCTTGGTTCTAAAACTGAAAACCAGTAAGTGACATTTGCAGTCTTACAACAATAAAAATACTTCCACAAAGCGAATTACGGTTGAATCCATACAGAAGATGCTATCATCTAAAGTCACCAACCTTCTAACAATAAAAAGATAATATTCCAAGGATCAAGATCAAATACAATCCATAAAATTATCTGAGTCAAACTACATTTTCCTTGCCTTCTATTTAGACTACGAACTTTCTCTCGTTTATTCATCAGAGAAATACACTTGTCCTTTCTCATTCACACGTTTGTGCTACCTGTTGAACAATTTAGTGTGTGGAGACCTCTTCATAAGTCTTGGTGCTTATGAAGAAATCCAAGTACCTCTTGGATTTGTTATCTTTTATTTATTTATTTATTTATTATTTATTTATTTATTTGAGACGGAGTCTCACCTTGTTGCCCAGGCTGGAGTGCAGTGGCACAATCTTGGCTCACTGCAACCTCCACCTCCCGGGTTCAAGCAATTCTCCTGCCTCAGCCTCCTGAGCAGATGGGACTACCAGCACATGCCAACACACTCAACTAATTTTGTATTTTTAGTGAAGACTGGGTTTCACCATGTTGGCCAGGCTGGTCTCAAACTCATCAACTCAAGTGATCCACCCACCTCCCAAAGTGCTGGAATTACAGGCATGAGCCTGGCCCAGATGTCTTTGCTATCTTGGAGTAAACGCCATTATATTTCTGACCTCTTCCCTGGTAGATTGCATTTTAGTTTTTTTGTGATCCAAGATCATACAGTTTTTTTTTCCCCAGTAAGCCTGCTAGGAGGTAAAATTTCTATAATTCTGTATCTAAAAATTTGAATTTTGCCCTTACAATTTCAGTAGGTAAAAGATTACAGGCCGGGTGCAATGGCTCGCACCTATAATTCCAGCACTTTAGGAGGCGAGGCAAGCGGCTCGCTTGAAGTCAGCAGTTCAAGACCAGCCTGGCCAACATGGTGAAACCTTGTCTCTACTAAAAGTACAAAAATCAGCCAGGCGTGGTGGCTCACGCCTGTAATCCCAGCTACTCAGGAGGCTGAGGTGCAAGAATTGCTTGAACCCTGGAGGCTGAGGTTGCAGTGAACTAAGATCAGGCCACTGCACTCCAGCCTGAGTGACAAAGGGAGACTGTCTACACACACACACACACACACACACACACACACACACACAAAGGCCAGGTGGTGGCTCATGCCTGTAATCCCAGCACTTTGGGAGGATGAGGCAGGCCGATCATCTGAGGTCAGGAGTTTAAGACCAGGTTGGCCAACATGGTAAAATCCTGTTTCTACTAAAAATACAAAAATTAGCCAAGCATGATGGCAGGCACCTGTAATCCCAGGTACTCAGGAGGCTGAGGCAGGAGAATCACTTGAACCTGGGAGGCAGAGGTTGCAGTGAGCCGAGATCGTGCCATTGCACTCCAGCCTGGGTGACAAGAGTGAAACAACATCTCAAAAAAACAAGGCTGGTTCAACATATGCAAATCAATAAACGTAATCCAGCATATAAACAGAACCAAAGACAAAGACCACATGATTATCTCAATAGATGCAGAAAAGGCCTTTGACAAAATTCAACAACGCTTCATGATAAAAACTCTCAATAAATTAGCTATTGATGGGACGTATCTCAAAATAATAAGAGCTATCTATGACAGACCCACAGCCAATATCATACTGAATGGGCAAAAACTGGAAGCATTCCCTTTGAAAACTGGCACAAGACAGGGATGCTCTCTCTCACCACTCCTATTCAACATAGTGTTGGAAGTTCTGGCCAGGGCAATTAGGCAAGAGAAGGAAATAAATGGTATTCAATTAGGAAAAGAGGAAGTCAAATTGTCCCTGTTTGCAGATGACATGATTGCTTATCTAGAAAACCCCATCGTCTCAGCCCAAAATCTCCTTAAGCTGATAAGCAACTTCAGCAAAGTCTCAGGATACAAAATCAATGTACAAAAATCATAAGCATTCTTATACACCAATAACAGACAGAGAGCCAAATCATGAGTGAACTCGCATTCACAACTGCTTCAAAGAGAATAAAATATCTAGGAATCCAACTTGCAAGGGATGTGAAGGACCTCTTCAAGAACTAGAAACCACTGCTCAGTGAAATAAAAGAGGATACAAACAAATGGAAGAACATTCCATGCTCATGGGTAGGAAGAATCAATATCATGAAAACAGCCATACTGCCCAAGGTAATTTATAGATTCAATGCCATCCCCATCAAGCTACCAATGACCTTCTTCACAGAATTGGAAAAAACTATTTTAAAGTTCATGTGGAACCAAAATAGAGCCCACATTGCCAAGTCAATCCTAAGCCAAAAGAACAAAGCTGGAGGCATCATGCTACCTGACTTCAAACGATACTACAAGGCTACAGTAACCAAAATAGCATGGTACTGGTACCAAAACAGAGATATAGACCAATGGAACAGAACAGAGCCCTCAGAAATAATGCCACATATCTACAACTATCTGATCTTTGACAAACCTGACAAAAACAAGAAATGGGGAAAGGATTCCCTATTTCATAAATGGTGCTGGGAAAACTGGCTAGCCATATGTAGAAAGCAGAAACTGGATCCCTTCCTTACACCTTATACAAAAATTAATTCAAGATGGATTAAAGACTTACATGTTAGACCTAAAACCATAAAAACCCTAGAAGAAAACCTAGGCAATACCCTTCGGGACATAGGCATGGGCAAGGACTTCATGTCTAAAACACCAAAAGCAACGGCAACAAAAGCCAAAATTGACAAATGGGATCTAATTAAACTAAAGAGCTTCTGCACAGCAAAAGAAACTATCATCAGAGTGAACAGGCAACCTACAGAGTGGGAGAAAATTTTTGCGATCTACTTATCTGACAAATGGCTAATATCCAGAATCCACAATGAACTCAAACAAATTTACAAGAAAAAAACAAACAACCCCATCAAAAAGTGGGCAAAGGATATTAACAGACACTTTTCAAAAGAAGACTGTTGTGGGGTGGGGGGAGGGGAGAGGGATAGCATTAGGAGATACACGTAATGTTAAACGACGAGCTAATGGGTACAGCACACCAACATGGCACATGTATACATATGTAACAAACCTGCACGTTGTGCACATGTACCCTAAAACTTAAAGTATAATAAAAAAATAGATAAATAAATAAATCTAGTCTTTTAAATTTAGCTGTAAGTTCTTGAAGGCAGAAACCATATCGTACCTTTCTGGTATGCACAATATATTTTAGCATGTTAATGGAAGCATGTCGAAATTTTGTAAATACCATTCAAATGTTTACAAAGAGAATGAGTGAATTTATTGCACATTTAAAAACAAAAGTACTAAAAAAAACCAAAAACAAACAAACAAAAAATTTCTAGGTGCAACACTTTCAAAAACTGGAAGTCTTTGCTTCATCGACTTTTAGGTTTCAGAATCCCTGTCCAATGTCAATCTGATCCTGTTTCTTTGTAAATTTTTCATGACGTATTTGGACGTGTTTCTTTAAATTCATTATTATTAGCATGTAGTCTTTCCTCAGTTCTGGAAAATTTTATTTCTTTTTTCTTCAATTCATCTAATTTTCTTCTAAAATTTATTTTCAAAAATAAATTTATTTGAGTATTTCTGTCTTAACGGTTTTCCTACTAGTATGTATCAGTATTTTCTTTTCCTTTTTTTTTTTTTAGACAAGTCTTGCTCTGTCATCCAGGCTAGAGTGTAGTGGTGCCATCACAGCTCACTGCAACTCAAGTGATCCTCCCACCTTGGTCTCCCCCGTAGTTAGGACTACAGGCATGCGTCACCATGCCCAGCTAAGTTTTATACTTTTTACAGAGACAGAGTCTTGCCATGTTGCCCAGGCTGGCCTTGAAGTCCTGAGCTCAAGCAATCCATCTGCCTCGGCCTCTCAAAGTGCTTGGATTACAGGTATGAGCCACTGTGGCCAGCTCACATTTTTTTAAGTGTGGCAAAATATACATAACAAAATTTACCACTTTACATTAAGTACATTTACATTTTGTACGGTAATTACCATCACCCATCTCCAGAACTGTTTAATCTTTCCAAACTGAAACTTTATATCCACTAAACAGTAACGCCCTATTCCCCCTATCCTGCCAGGCCCTGACAACTACCATTCTACTTTCTGTTTTTATGATTTTGACTACTCAAGTATCTCATATAAGTGAAATCATAAAATAGTTGTCCTTTTGTGATAGCTTATTTCACTTACCATAATGCTTTCAGAGGTCATGCACATTAAGTATGTGTCAGAATGTCCTTCCTTTTTAAGGCTGAACACTATTGCATTGTATATAGATACTACATTTTGTTTATCTATTCATCTATCCATAGACACTTGATTTGCTTCCATTTTTGGCTATTATGAGTAATGCTACTATGAACATGGTTATATAAGTGCAGATTCATTCCCTGATTTCAATTCTTTTGGGTAAAAACCTAGAAGGAGAATTGCTGGATCTCTATCAGTTTATTGCCATATGTTCTGAAAAAAACTCTTCAACAATTATTCCAGCCATCTACTGAAAATAGTTATTTTAGCAATTATATTGAGTTTTTAAATGTCTGATAACTATCACAATCTATCTTATCATGAATAGATTTAAAACAAAAATGAAAGTAAGGCATTGTAGCAAAACCAAAGCTGAAAGAAATCAGAAGACAGTATTAAAGGTCACAATCAGAAAGTCCTTCAGGCTAAAGGAAAATGACCTCATATGAATCCGTTGTGATTTTTAACAGATGAAAGAAAAGAAAGGGTAATAAAAAGTTTGAATATATAGGGTAATTATAAGTGGATACACACTATACAAAAACAGTCATACTAATGCCTTGTGGGTTTAAACATACAGGGTATAAAAACACTCAGCAAAAAAATAGCACAAAAGTCAAGATTTGAGTAATTGGTGTTAATGGAATTAAGGGCCCTTTAATTGTTTGTGAAATGACATCCTAATTTATACTGGACTTTGAAAAGACACAGATCCATTATATAATCTCTGGTAAAACTACTAAAAGAACATAACTAATCAGTAAAAGGAAAACAGAATGTTTAATGTTAAAAATTCTTAAACAATAAAAGTAAAATAAAACAAAATAAACATAGAATGGGTGAGAATATATAAACTAGAATAGTTCAGTAATCATAGTACATAACAATAAAGTCAATATCTCAAATAGAAAACAAAGGTTGTCATATCAGATTAAAGAAATAATTTCTACTATATTCTGTTTACAACAGACATACCTGAAGTGTAAGAATTTAGAGGGCTAGGCGCAGTGGTTCACACCTGTAATCATGGCACTTTGGGAGGCAGAGGCAGGAGGATCACCTGAGGTCAGGATTTCAAGACCAGCCGGGCCAACATGGTGAAACCCTGTCTTACTAAAAATACAAGAATTAGCTGGGCATGATGGCGGGCGCCTGTAATCCCAGGTACTCAGGAGGCTGAGGCAGGAGAACTGCTTGAACCCAGGAGACGGAGGTTGCAGTGAGCTGAGATCGTGCCATTGCACTCCAGCATGGGTGACAAGAGCCAAACTCCGTCCAAAAAAAAAAGAATTTAAAAAAGTAAAAAAGATGTACAATACAAACAATAACATAAAAAGTTTATTTTATCTAAAGTAGACATTACAAAATAAAGCATTAATGAAGATTACCTTTTTTGATGATGAAAAGGTCAATCTTCCAGGAAGTTTTTCTTTTAGTAAATGTGAATTTATCTAACAACATGGCCATAAAATATTGATGCAATCCTTATTTTGCATTGCTTTAATATGAACAAATTTCAGTTACTATGGTTTAGTTAAGTAATGCCATTCTCCCAACATGACAGTTCAAATTTCATTTACCATAATATATTAACTGTGAGTAATTACATAAAGTACAAACTTTGCCACTATAGCTCTTTAGCCCACAAATCACTGCTTAAATAGCTGCACATCATAATCAGTGCAAAACACATCACTTCTTTGAAGGCCTGTTGACAACTGGTCATTGTGTATCTAATTTTCAGTTTATGCACACAAAGCAGTGTGCAGTTGCATCATCTCCTTGTCCTCCAGTGATAAACCTATGTGACATTTTATAAAAATAGATAACTGAAGGAAAGAATTGGCCCACAAAGATGAAGGTACAGCAAAGAAATAAGAAGTGATAAGACTGGAAGTAAAATTTGAACAGACAGTAAATGGAGTTATAGAAGAAATGACCAACTGTGGGAATGTTGGCACTGCTTCTGTTTGAGTCTAGATATTCAGCGACAGCAACTTAGTGAATGCCAACTTACGAATACAGTGAGGAAAGTGGTCATGATGAAAGGAATGAAGATATCCCCAAGAAGTAATATTGACAACAAAAATTCACATTAATGGAACCCTCAGAAATATTTCACAGAATTTATGATGAAGGTGGCATAGTAGCAACATACATTGGGTTGTTTTTCAACTTACATTGGGTGGTAAAATTCAATAAATGGTTCTGGGTGATTTGGATCGTCATATGGGAAAATAATTTTGAATCCTACCTCAACTGTACCCCAAAATGAATTCCAAATAGGACATACATTTAAATATGAAGAGTAAAAATAAAGTTTATAGAAGATAAAATGGGAGGATACCTTTCTATATTTAACATAGGCAAAACCTTTTTAAATAACAACTTTTAAGCTTGTACATAACCACACTAACCTTAAAGAAAAGATTATAAGGTACATTCCCCTGAAATTGGAAATGGTGCTCTCCAAAAGCACCATTAAAGACAATGAAAACACATGCCACAGGATGAAAGAAAACATTTGTAATATGTATAATCAAAAATTGGCTTATTCAAAATATAAAAAAACAAAAAGCCACCAATTTTTAAGAAAATGACACCACCATAGAAAGATGGGTAAAATATTTTAACAGGAGCCTCACACAAGAATATATCCAAATAGAGAAGTCAAATGAAAAGATGTTCAGCTTCATTAGTCTTTAAAGAAATGCAAATTAAAATTATACTAAGATACCATTAAGCGCAGCTTGGGCTAGATAAAATGAAAAATATTTAACAATACTAATGTTAACAAAGATATGTGCTAACTAGAAATCTCAAATCCTCCTGGTAGGAGGATAAATTTTAAAAGCATTTTGGAAACTTGTTTGGTAGTTTATACTAAGTTGAAGGTATTCAGACCCTATAACCTAACAATCCTAGTACAATGACCCAAAAGATATGCATGCATCCATGCACAAAAACATATTTACAGTAATACGAATAGTAGCATTGTTTATAATAGCTGATTACTGAAAACTGTAAAAATCCGTTACTGGAAACAATTGAAATGCCTGCCAACAGTAGGATAGATAAATAAATTGCTATATATCAATCTCTAGACTATTACACAGCAAGAAAAATGAACAAAGTCTTACTACATATAACAACATGATGAGGAAAAAATTACACCCTAATAAAAAAAATCACATTGTGTGATTTTCTTCAAGTTCGAAATCAGGGGAAGTCGAAAGAAGGAGTTAGGGTTTGTTACTGAAAGGCAGCACAAGAGCTATTTCTAGGGTATTGCAATTATTATTACTATTATTTTACCTGGGTGGTGATTACATGAATATATTTACTTTGTGATAATTTTGAGTTATATACTTATGATCAGTGTACTCTTCTGTGTTTGTGTTACATTCAAGATAGTATTAACTGGCAGGTTTCTCTTTAAGTCTCCAATCTACTGGAATGAAGTTTCACGAGAAAATTATAAAACTCATAAGGATAGTAAAAATTTAAAAAACTTTTTAAACAAATTTTAAATTTATGTTAAAGACAAGTTTAATATAAATCAGCATTAGATGCATAGGCTTATATAACCTATATTATTCTGTTGTCTACTTATATTACCTCTTCTATTAGCACTGCTTTTATAAATATTTTTTTTCCTTTCTTTACTTGAGAAATTCTTATTAAAAGTGGAAGGTAAATATGAGTTTACTTCCATCTAAAACATGACTTAGAACTCAAGTTCTCTTCTAGTTCTCTATGTTATTCACGTTAAGAATACATCGATTTGCCTGTAATCCCAGCCCTTTGGGAGGTCGAGGCGGGTGCATCACGAGATCAGGATATCGAGACCATCCTGGCTAACACGGTGAAACCCCGTCTCCACTAAAAAATACAAAAAAAATAGCCGGGCGTGGTGGCGGGAGCTTGAAGTCCCAGCTACTTCGAAGGCTGAGGCAGGAGAATGGCGTGAACCCAGGAGGCGGTGAGCGGAGATCACGCCACTGCACTCCAGCCTGGGCGACAAAGGGAGACTGTCACCAAAAAAAAAAAAGAATACATCGATTTGAGTTGTTTCCTAGTACTTACCAAATGTGGTCTTGTCATTTAAACTAGATTATAATAGCAACACTGTTTTTTATTTTCCTACTTCTGAACATTTGCAGAGTTCCTTTCTGTTCAGGACCTTCACCCTAAACATGCACTCTCCTCTGCCTGGAATGTTCCCTTCTCCCTCTCTGCCTAGCTGGGTGCTCATCAGCTTGCAGGTATCAATTTTTGCTGTCTGCTCCTCTGTAATACTCCTATGTACTTGTATAAATATTTATAAAATTAGAAATAAGTTCTATTAATAATCATAACAAATATAGAAGCAAGCAAATTGCCTTGCTCCTAGTAGATGCTGAAATATTTATTGAATACATGAATGTTAAGGAAGGTTATCAATTAGGACAGTGTTTACATATAAGTAATAAAAATGAATTGTGGCTTAAACAGTTTACTCTTATCGCATAAAAATGTCTGAGGTTAGGCATCTGTACATGGTTTGGTGGTGAAGTAGGGCTCTCAAGGTGTAGGTTTCCACCATTTCGCCTCTCTGCCATCCTTAGCCTTATAGACTTTATTCCTCATGTGTCTCCCTTCACATAATTTTTCAAGATATTTTCCAGAAACTCACACATCGTGCTATTTCCAAGCATGGATGATGACTGTATATAACCAGAAAAAAATATTTTTCTAGAAACTTCCAGAAAATTTTGTACCGCTGGGTACAAAAGAAAAAGAAATGAGAAAGTCAGTATCTCACTCTTCCATACTGTATATTGTGGGAGATGGACAAGAAAAATTAAAAGTGGGAATGCCTTTTGGGTAAACCCACAATCCTGATCTTCTACAAAGCCCAAAATGTAGATTTCCGTGTATCAATGTCGATGAATAGTAGAGTTCAGTGAGTACATATCAATGAGTTGATGGATTTTCAGCACTTCTCTTAACATATATTCAAAACAACATCAAACCTACTAACATTCCTTAAAGACAAGCTCACCATTGGACACATTCCAACCCATTTCATGTCATTACATGACTATGTCTGAAATGGTGAACTGTGAAGAAGGGATAACAATTCTCCATGAAAATAAAAGTTAAAAAAAATAAGGAATAAAGCAGAGTATAGCAAACATATCCCATGATTTCTGCCTGACACTCATCAACTTTGATAATTCCTTTTCTCTCTGACATAGATATCATTCTTTGTTTAATTTAGCATAGGCAAACTGAGCCATCAGATATTAGATAACTACTGTAATTTTAAATAATCTCATAGTTCACAACTTCAAAAGGTAATATTATGACAGAATCAAATTAATCTCTAGTTTTTTAAATAATGAACCAGTTCATTTTTATGTATGTCTATTGCTGCACACATACTACTCTTTAATTCTGATAATATTCAGATTTCAAAAGTGTAGTCTTAAATAGTTATGTCCATCACTCTGGAATTCAAGGTTAGACAAATTATTAAATAATTTGAGAGATTTCTGCATATTATGCCACAGGAATCCAATATGATTTTCTTGACATTGAAAGACCTCTACTTAGAATCACTGTGAGTACTAATGCATTAGTTTAATAATTCAAAGTTACGCTACTGAATGACTCACTAATTTCAGCCTTGTCATCATCGCTCTTCCATAAAAATGAAGTATCAGAAAAAATCAAGGATTTATATGGAATAAATTTGCTGCCTAGATAGTTCTAGATTGTTAATGAGTAGTGACCCTGCCTACCTTAATAGATATCATTAGTTTTTCAAAACACAAACAGTAAATTTAAAAATGAAGAAGATACGTTTTCCAACTTTGGCTATTTATTACACATTTATTAAGAAAAAAAGCAACAGACTATACAGTTAATGAACAAACAAATCCATAATTCCACCAAGTGGTAGGCCATATGCCAGATAGGTTTTTGTCACAATCCTACAGCAATGTGGTTTTCCAGAGCTATTTTCTAGTTCTGAAACTGGGTATGTATGTGTGTCAGGGTCATACTGTATACTAAATTGCTTTTTCTAGCTATATGAATACATATCATAATATATTTCTAAAAGTTATTTAATGAATGTATTATATAGTTGTTATATAATTTATTTTATTTCCTACGATTCATTTTCAAAATCAAATGACTTTAAACTATGTTGAATAACATTACCAGATAGCGGGCCAAGAAGTCTTTACCAAAATATGCTCCCACTGAGTGGCAACCATTTTATGGGCTGTTCCTTTTTGTTCCCAAATTCCATTTGAAAAAAATAGGCATATAATTGATGATATAATTTTGATATAATGGAATTTAGGTATGGCTAAAGATTTACACCTATGGTTAGTGACTTTTAACAAACTTTCTTAAGTCAGGGAACCTGAGTGTATACCACTACGCATTTCACGATCTAAATAGTGCAAAGCAGGTAGTGAACATTTAATACATATTTACTGAATAATTAAATGGATAAATGTTTTTCTTCTAATTGCTTATTTATATTCTAAGCCCACTTTGCTCTTTTGAGATATTTACCATTGCTTTTTCTTTTGAAATAAAATACATTGTTATATATTTTCAATCTATCCCCTTTTTATATATGTTATAAATATTATTCACAGACTAATTGAGTTTTACATTGTTCACTTAATTCGAAGTTAGCATAAAATTTTCTAAGATTAAAAGTAACAATATAATCACATACACAAAAACACATTTGTTAGCATTTGTATAACCTTAGTTTAGTAAAGTGCTACCCAAAGACAGAAACAATAAAATGACATATTACTTGTTGTGACTATATAAAAACAATGGGCAAAAAAACTCCACCACAAACATGAGAAAACGTTTCAAAAGCAATGGCAAACAGAAAAATATATTTTGAATACACATGAAGAAGATAATGTTCGCAGTTTTCATATACATGTATTTCTTGATTTTCTTTTTTTTTTTTTAAAGAATAACCAGGCCACGTGCGGTGGCTCACACCTTTAATCCCAGCACTTTGGGAGGCCGAGGCAGGCGGATCATGAGGTCAGGACATCGAGACCATCCTGGCTAACATGGTGAAACCCCGTTTCTACTAAAAATACAAAAAATTGGCTGGGTGTGGTGGCAGGCGCCTGTAGTCCCAGCTACTTGGGAGGCTGAGTCAGGAGAATGGCGTGAACCCAGGAGGCAAAGTTTGCGGTGAGCCGAGATGGCGCACTCCAGCCTGGGCGACAGAGCGAGACTCTGCCTCAAAAAAATAAATAAATAAAAAAATAAATAACCAACCACTTAAAAAAAACAGCATAGGATGAAAGAAGGACTTAGCAAAAGATTTAATGGCCAATGAATTAGAAGGTTTACTAATAAGTTAATGGGTGCAAGTAAAATAGAGGTGCGTTAAGTTCACTCCCAACAATGTTTCTCATTGCCAAAGTCTAAAAGTGTTTCAAAATTACTATGGGTGTGGAGAAATAAAATGAACACAATCATTCCCTATTTTGGAAGAAAAAGGCAGTAAGACCAAAGTTGCTGATCAACTTATTTTAAATATGTAGCCCAGAGGTGGCAGTAATTGTGATATGTAGATGAATAATTTGCCTTCACAACAACCTCACACAAAGCTAGAGAAGTGCACGTCTTGCATGAGAGTGAGGGGAAACGAAAGAACAAACATGAAACATATAATTCACACATAAGGACAGATGAGAAAACTTTTGAGTTCTTCCTACAGGTATGAATCAGAGATATGAATTGGGTTTCTTCTACTAAGCATCCGGCTTTTAACTATTAGATCATTAACACAGTTCCTAAGGACAAATAATAATTCTCAAAAGAAAGTACAGTCATCCCACAGATGAAAGAAAACATTTTCCTAATTAGGCAGTGGTTTGTAAGGCCATTCTGCTCACAGGAGAGAGAGCACTATACTACTTACTACACACAGAGCTCTAGTTTCTACTCCCCTGAGAAAATAGGAAACTGTTGTTTCTCTTGATAACTGCTCCCTTAGATATCCAAACTGTAGAAGCTTGGAAATTACAATTTGCATGGGACTAATTAGCTTTAAATACATCATGATCTGTGTCTGGAGCAGTGGATCTGAGTTTTAGCTGCACATTAGAATTCACCTGGGCAGCTTTTGAAAACTAGAATGTCTAGGACCCTTCTCAGACAATTGTATCAGAATCTCTGGGAGATGGAAGAGGGAGACATACAAGTTTTGTTTGTTTTTTTGTTTGTTTAGCTCAGCAGGTAATAATGATGCAAGATAGATGTAAAAAATATTTCTATACAGGAAAGGGAACTTGTAATGTTCTTAAAGATTATCTACCAAAAAAACAAACAACCCCATCAAAAAGTGGGCAAAGGACAGGAACAGACACTTCTCAAAAGAAGACATTTATGCAGCCAAAAAACACATGAAGAAATGCTCATCATCACTGGCCATCAAAGAAATGCAAATCAAAACCACAGTGAGATACCATCTCACACCAGTTAGAATGGCCACCATTAAAAAATCTGGAAACAACAGGTGCTGGAGAGGATGTGGAGAAATAGGAACACTTTACACTGTTGGTGGGACTGTAAACTAGTTCAACCATTGTGGAAGTCAGTGTGGCGATTCCTCAGGGATCTCGAACTAGAAATACCATTTGACCCAGCCATCCCATTACTGGGTATATACCCAAAGGACTATAAATCATGCTGCTATAAAGACACATGCACACGTATGTTTATTGCGGCACTGTTCACAATAGCAAAGAGTTGGAACCAACCCAAATGTCCAACAACGATAGGCTGGATTAAGAAAATGTGGCACATATACACCATGGAATACTATGCAGCCATAAAAAAGGATGAGTTCATATCCTTTGTAGGGACATGGATGAAACTGGAAAACATCATTCTCAGTAAACTATCGCAAGGACAAAAAACCAAACACAGCATGTTCTCACTCATAGGTGGGAATTGAACAATGAGAACTCATGGACACAGGAAGGGGAACATCACACTCCGGGGAACTGTTGTGGGGTTGGGGGAGGGGGGAGGGACAGCATTAGGAGATATACCTAATGCTAAATGACGAGTTAATGGGTGCAGGAAATCAACGTGGCACATGGATACATATGTAACAAACCTGCACATTGTGCACATGTATCCTAAAACCTAAAGTATAAAAAAAAAAAAGATTATCTACCAATTTATCTACCTATATTTATCTATCATCAATTTCTTTTTACTATCTAAACAATAGCAAAGCATACTCATCACTTTTATAAGACTGCAGTTGCCTTTCATTTCTTTTAATTCTCTCTCCTATTTCAATCAGGATCCTGTTGATGCTGTCTAGCCAAAAACCACCTGTATTTGAACAAAGTTAATTTATGGATTCTTTGAAATAGGAAAATATACCATGAGAAGCTATGAAGCATCTCAATAAGAAGGTATTAGAAAGGACTTATTACAGGATATTGTCTTGCATCAGGATTTTGAAGAGTTTTTTAAGGAAGCATGGCATTGTTCTAGGTCAGACGCTATTAGCAAGTCAGGGTTGGTTCTACAATAGAGCAGCTGAATGAATCTTATCAAGGAGGCAGGAGCAACAAGGCAACACAAAGCTGTAATGAGCAGAGAAGCAACATATTGTCCAGGAAACAGGGATGTGGGCCATTTTTTTGTTAACCGGACAGTATTCTTTTTATGATATTTGATCAGACATAATTATGGATGGTCTTGTTTCTGTCTAGCTTCACTTATGGTTACAGAGTGGCCTTGTTTGATGTTCGTTCTCTGTGAAATTGTTTATGTTCAACAGAAGGACACTACAGCCTAGTGGTAAGGTCCAGGCCAGCTCCCACCTTCAGGGGAGCTCCCACTGATGATCTCATCTTTCCTCACTCCCTCAATATCAGTATTCCAGTAATACTGACACACTTACTGGCCATGGAAAGTATTTTTTTCTCTCATGGCCTCTGACCTTGTTACCTCTCCTGCGTGGGACATTACTCCATCATACCTTTACATTACTACCTACTCCCCAATTGATTGCAAGTCGACTATCCCTTCTTTGGAGACACCTTTTCTGACTATCTTAATAAAAGCAGCCCGAACCCCAGCCATCTCTATCTCAATTACTCAGTCTATCTTCTGCAGTGCTCTTAATTCAGACTGCAGCTTTGACAACTGTCCATAAGTATTGATGTATAATAGGAAATTATCATTGTTTCTCAATTATCTTAATATAATAGATTTCCTCTAATTCAAGAGTTATTTCAGATAGTCTTAGCAAGAATTACCAACATTAGCCCCATTGAATCTTCTTGACTCTGACCACTTGCCCATTGTGCAACCAGAGATGATACAATATTCTGATGAGTTTAAGCCTGGACCACAAGGACTTTAAAGCCCACCTTCACTCATGCACCTTACTCCCCCTGGTTGAGGAGATAGTAATTCTACTGAACTATATGAAGGAAGAATGGTAAAATGATGGAGATACAAAACAATTATTAGAGAATGACTGGTGGAATATTTTTAGTCAAAAGTATTAAGATTTGTTGAGTTTTTACATTTACAAAACACGCTTTTAAAATATGACACAAATTAAATATAAGTGATGTTTTTACATTGGCAAGATGACTGACATAAAGCTGGCACTATGATTCATTAGTTAACTGTTATGCAGGTATACTTTTACACAGTCAATGAGATTCGATCTATGCAAGTTTAGGCACTGTTTTTCTGCCCGTTTTGCAAACTCTCACACTCATTCTATTTACACACTGCTGTAGACCTTTGTACATCTGATTGCCATTTGCCATTACCTCCTTTCCTCTATGCCTGAAAATAAGCCCTGGATATAAATAAAATCATACATCATAGATTCTCATTTGTTTTCCTAGTATGAGCCTCTCAGCAATGTAAAATTCTAAATTCTAAATAAGTGGGCATTTTTAGGTCAGGACAAAAGAATTCACACACACACACACTCTCTCTCTCTCTCTCTCCCCCTTCATAAGGTATCAGGGTATTTCTGCATTTTCACAAGCAAAAACACATGCATAGTCTCTTTATGAGCTTGTTTGATGTTTTGTTAGTAAATAATCCTAGACACAGAAAATCTAACCTGATCAAGTCTGACATTTACTTTATTAGTCTCAAGATGATATCTCTTTCCCGATCTTTTTTACATGCCCAAATATGCCAAAACCCATCTTTTTTGTTTCCTAAACTCTTGCTGATATTCATCATGCATTATTAAACAGAAGAATCCTATTTTTGTAACAGAAAAAATATCCTTCCTGAGGTTGGAAAGAACAGAAGAGAAGCTAATCATCCCCCATAATTGATGTATTCACTGGATGCCTTGATGTTGATAGTATGGAGTCAAAACAACAAGGAGATATTGGTACATAGGTGTGACTGCCTCTATAGAGAAAGTACAGATTAATGGGAAATGGCTAAAAGCCCAGGTTCTAGGACCAGATGCCAATGTTTGAACCCAGTCCCCACCATTAACAAATTATGTTCTCTGATCTGTAAAACTGCAATGAAAACATTACCTATTGCATAGGGTTAACATATGGATTAGATAAATGTATATGTATACAAACATTTTGAATTTTTACTCAATATATCTTGGCCATATTATCACCAGTTGTTGGTCATTGTGGCAAAAGGATGTGTGGAGTATTATACATTTTCACATATTTAATGCTGGGATCTGCCCTTATTTGAAATGAGCTGTGAATTGGCCCCATACTGGGCAGCTATCAAGCAAATGCTTAGCTTCTGAATTTTAGAATTTCAGTCCAAATGTAATACAGAAAAACTTTGTTTCTTTCATATAACTTAATCACATTCTAGGTAAATAGACCTGTGGAGCTTTTCTTCTGATATAGGCTAAAAACTTGTGTGAAGGGCAATTGAGCATAGACATTAATTTCAGAGAGTATAAACTCTTCCACTCTATCCCACTCCCACTTAAATATCTGGGGAGAGAAGTGTAACCCAAGAGAGCTTGGAGATCCCACACCTATGGACTGCAGCTCAGGGAGCATCCAGCATGGCCACTCACAGTCTAAGCACGGCTGCGTAAGGTATCCAGGCGAAGTGATCTGAGGGCATCCCCTCTACCTCAGGATCCCCCAAAGAGGCATGCATTTTAAATGAATGAGAGAATGTCAACAGACCTTTGTCGTTTCAAGAGTCGAAAAACAGAACACCAGGAAATAGAATTTGACATCGAATTTGACCTTGAAATAGAATGAAGAGATGGTCACATTTTAATGAACACCATCAGGGTGTTCATTTAATGAACACATCGGGGGGGAGAAACTACTCTAGAATGAAAATGATGATTTCTCTAAAAATTGCTGCAGGATGACCATGCCTCAAGATAAAACGGGATGAGTCACATTTCAACAAAAGGCAGAGTAATTAACTTTGAAGAAGAAAGATTTATTCAAAGTAATCCCAGACAGGAAATAACTTATATGTCCACCACTGCTGAAAGGATAAACAAATTGTGGTTTATCTAAACAAGGAAGTATTACTCAGCAATAAAAAGGAAAGAACAATTGTGCATACAACATGTGAATGCATCTCTCCAGTGGCCATATAAGCCTGGGTATCTCCATATCTTACAACACAGAGATGTCTATAAGTCTCCAGGCCTTATTTTTCTTTGAAATGTCAGCACATAGCTCCAGAGTTAGGTAAATTCCTCTGGTGCTCTCACACTATGTATACAGCTAAATATTAACTTCCCAAGCCTTTCTTCTAGCCAAGGATTCCATGTTTTTAGAAAAATTTACTAAGTACAATTTTTGCATAAATAAATGTTCTCTAGACTCCACAAAACTCTAGCCCATTAGTCCACATGAACATAGATGCAAAAATCTTTGCGAAAATATTTAAAACTAAAACCTAGCAATATATAAAAAGGATAACAGACAATGACCAAGAAAGGTTTATCTGAGGAATGCAAGGCTGGTTGAATATACAAAAACCAATCAATGTAATCCACTATATTACTACATTAAAGAGGAAAAACTACATGATTATCTCAATTATTTCAGAAAAAGCAGTTGACAGTATTCAACATCCATTCATGATTAAAACTCTGAGCAGATTAGGAATAGAAAGTATCTTCCTCAACACGATAAGGAGTATCTCTAACAAATCTACAGCTGCTATCACATTTAATAGTGAAAGAGTTAATGCTTTACTCCTAAAATTGAGAATAAGGGAAGGGTGTCTCACTACGAGTACTGAACACAATATTGAAAGCCTTAGCCAGCACAATAAGGCAATGAAAACAAAGCCATTAAAAAGTACACAGATTAGAAAAGAAGAGATAAAATCATCCCTATTCGCAGATGACATGATTTTGGACATAGGCAATCCAAAGAAATATATAAAAACAACTATACTTAATAAATAAATTTTGTAACAGCATAGACTATAAGGTCAACTCTCAAAAATATATATACTAACAATGAACAGTTAGAAAGTGAAATTTAAAACAAAACAAGTACAGTAGCTCCTACCCAAAAATAAGTATGTAGGTATAAACCAAACAAAATCTGTAGTTTCTATCTGCTCAAGACTACAGAATGCTTATTAAAGAAATCTAGGTATACCTTAAAAAATAAGAGACATACCCTACTTAAAGTAAGAGTCAGTAAGTAGAGATGTAAATTCTCCTTAAATTTGTCTATACACTTGATGCAATCCCCGTCAAAATTCCAGCAGAAGTTTTGTAGATACTGACAAGCTGATCTGACAATTTACATAGAAAGGCAAAGGACCTAGAAGGGACAAAATCATTTTGAAAAAGAAAAATAAAAGTTGGAGTAAGCACACACTATCTGATTTTAAGACTTACAAAAAAGTTGCAATAATCAAAGATGTATGGAAGTGTCAAAAAATATAGATGCAAAGATCAATGATACAGTATATAGAGTGATATGGTTAGGCTTTGGGTCCCCATCAAAATTTCATCTTGAGTTGTAATCCCATAATCCCCATAATCACCATGTGTCTTGGGAGAGACCTGGTGGAGGTAATTGAGTCATGGGGACGGTTTCCCCCATTCTGTTCTCATGACAGTGAGTTCTCATGAGATCTGATTTTTTTTTTTTTTAGACGAAGTCTCGCTCTGTCGCCCAGGGTGGAGTGCAGTGGGGCGATAGCTCACTGCAACTTCCACCTCCCTAGTTCAAGCAATTTTCCTGCCTCAGCCTCCCAAGTAGCTGGGATTACAGGTGCACATCGACACGCCTGGTTGCTTTTTTATATTTTTAGTAGAGATGGGGTTTCACCATGTTGGCCAGACTGGTCTTGAACTCCTGACCTCAGGCAATCCGCCTGCCTGGGACTCCCAAAGTGCTGGGATTACAGGCGTGAGCCACCACGCCCGGCCAAGATCTGATGGTTTTAATGAAGGGCTCTTACTCATTTGCTCTGCACTTCTCCTTCCTGTCACCTTGTGAAGAAGATGCCTTGTTTCCTCACCTTCTGCCATGACTGTAAGTTTCCTCAGGTCTTCCTAGCCACAATCAACTGTGAATCAATTAAACCACTTTCCTTCATAAATTACCCAGTCTTGGGCAGTTCTTTACAGCAGTATGAAAATGGACTAATACATAAAGTCTGAAGTAGAAGCACATAAAAATTTCAGTTTATTTTGGACAAGATCAAAGGCAATTCAATGGAGAAAGTCCCTAATCTTCTCAATAAAGATTGATAAGATAATTGAACATTCATATGCCAAAAAAAAGTATTTTGAACTAAATCTAATACCTCGTATACAATTTAATTAAAAATGAATCCCAGATCTAAATGTAAAATGTCGACTACAAAACTTTTAGAATAAAGCACATGAGAAAATATGCATTACCTGAGTTTAAACAAAAATTATTAGATATAGCACTAAGAGCATAATCCATAGAATAAAAACAAGTTAATTGGACATTGCTGAAATATAAGCTTTAGCTCTGCAAAAGACACTGTTAAGAAACTGAAAAGATAAGACAATAATTGACAGAAAACATTTGCAAGTTGCACATCTGCCAGAGAATTTGTATCCAGGACATATTAAGAACTCTATACATAATTGCTTAAAACAAGATGTAATCCAAATGTCCGTCAGTAGATATATGCCTAAACAAACTGTGATACATCCATACAATGACATACTACTCAGTATCTAAAAGGAACTAACTACTGACACACAACTTGGATCTCAAATGTGTTGATCTGAGCATAAGAAGCCAGTCTTGAAAAGTCATACACTATATGATTCCACTTAAATAAGGTTCTAAAAAGCATAAAACTATAGTTATTGAATACAGATTATTAGTTTTTAAAGTTAGGGATGGTAGAAGGATGTGAATACAGAAGGATATCTTGAGAGATGGTTTTTCTAGGGTGATGTAACTGTTCTGTTTCCTGATTGTAATGTTGCTTACACAAATCTATTCATGTACATTTTTATGCATTTAGCACAGTCAAAAAAAACAGTTCATTTAAAATATTCTTACTCTTAAGACAGTTCTCAAGACATTACTGACTCATGCCTTTAATGTCAATGCCTTGTGATTTCCCTCGTATTTCTGCCCCTTTAAACCTATTTTCAGTGTATCCGTCTATTCATAACATTATTAAATATTCATTTTGTGACAAGCACTTTTCTAGATTCTTGGTGATATTAACAAAGTAATGATATCTTTGGCATGCTTTTTCCTGTTGGTAATTTAGAAGATCATCTTTATCACTTTGGCCTCTGGCAGCAATTCAAAACTCTTAGCTGTTTTTCTCCCTCTTTGACATTTTTTCTTCAAGACATTTACCCAGTTGACTGACATACTGGCAACAAATAAATTTGTATGCGCCTTTCTTCCATGCACTCCATATTTCCCAAGTAATTTGTGACTCCCTCTAACTTTATCTAATTCATCTCAGTAGTTATTGGCAACCACTGGTTTCAGGAACTAACTGGGTTTAAAATATTTCCACACTGTTGGGAAGTGAATAAACATTAACCCATGAAATGGAAAAGTCACAACTATATAATCAAAGGTCAAGTTTTTGTTATTATGAGTATCTATTATTGAAACAGAGATATAAATTTTAAAAGGTCATGGAAGAGGAAATCTTTTCTTCTTTCTTTTTTGAGACAGGGTCTCATTCTGTCACACAGGCTGGAGTGCAATGGCATGATCATGATCATAACTCACTGAAGCCTCAACTTTCCAAGCTCAACTGATCCAGCTCAACCTCCCCAGTAGCTGGGACTACAGGAGCAAACCACCATGCCTGGCTAATTTTTTGATTTTATGTAGAGATGAGGTCTCACTGTGTTACTCAGGCTGGTCTGAAACTCCTGGGATCAAGCGATCCTCACGTCTTGGCCTCCCAAACTGCTGGTATTACAGACATGAGCCACTGTGCCCAGACTAACCCTTGTTTCTAAATGTCCATGGGCTCTACTTAAGAATAGGATCTCCTTCTTTGGTTTCTGACCATATTAACTAATATTTTATGACATTTAAACAATTAATGTTCATTTATTTAGGTGGGTCAATAGTATTGTGAGTTTTTAAAAATGTTTTATCACTAAGATATACTACTAAAATCTTTACGGATGAAATACAGTAATATTTTAAATTTGCTTCAAAATGATTTGTGAAGAGGAGAGAAGTTGCAAGGAGTATAGATCAAACAGGAGTGGGAATGAGTTGATCATTTAATCTTGGGAGATGGCATGTAAGATTCATAATACCACTGGAATTCATAATACCCACTTTTGTATACAGTTTGTATTATCTATAATAAAAATATGTTTTAAAAAGAAATAAAGGAAAAAGTTAAAACTTTTCTTCTGTAAGAAAGCTTCTCTCACACCGTATCAGAGTTACATTCAGCTTGCCAAAATAGACCCAAATTTAATTCAGCTCAACAAATACTTAATGTATGGTGTTTTGCAGCCACTAAAGAGTTCTTGCTATGAGGAAGGAGACACAAATAGCCTAGATCTCAGAATCGTATTTCATCTAGAGTTAATCAACAGTTTAGACACATAGTATTTGAAGTGAAGTGTGTCTTTACTGCTACCATCCCTAAATCAAGTATGTACAAAGGCTGGTCTACTATTTGGTCCTTCTCATACCAAAGTCAACTCATAGGGAGAAAAGAGATTTCCTCACCCACCAAGTGTCAGAAGGTACTGACCTGCTAGTGGACATAGGTCTCTAGACAGACTATTGTTCCCAGAACGACTGCTGGTCCTCATAGCATGGCTTAATCTTCACAGAGTATGTCTCTACAGTATCCAGCTAAGTCATAGGTACATGGTCACAAGGAGTCTCCAAAAGTGTAAGAATAAGGTGATGTAACAGGAGAGAAACACACAAAAATTTTTGAGCTATGACTGCTTGATTTGAGTTCTAGGGGTAAATAAAAAATCACAGTCACTTGGGTTTCTTTAGATAACCTATGGAACCTCCCTATAAAGTACTTCACAGTATAGCATTTGGTAAACGACTTCTACAAGACAAATCTTGAACCACTTCTTTTAAGCCTTAGCATACATGCAATAGCATTCCCTCCCTCAGTGTTCTTCCACTTAGCTGCAGCTTTAGCATTAATTGAAGGATGTTCTGCCTGATATTTAAACATAAAATTATTTAATTCATATAAAAAGTAAATAAAACAAGCACAAAGTCACTTCTGATGTTTTCATCTTTAGCTTTATATTTTGAGCCCAAAGTTTCTGATTTCTGTATCTGAAGACATTTTGCTGGCATAATTCCTTCTGAAATGGAAGTCTGTGTCTTCCTAATTCCTTAAGTATTTATTGGGCAGTTCCTTTGTGTCAGGATCTGTTTTACATCTTGTAAACAAAGCAGATGAGCCTCTGCCCTCATAGAGCATATATCATAATTTAAATAATTGCAGACCAGCATAAGTAGGAGAGAAGCAGAGTGATGTGACAGAGAAAAGCAGGGTGTGTGTGTGTATACAAGAAGGGAGAATACCAACCTTTTAAAAAGGGCTTTGAGGGAAACCCTCTCCGAAAGATGATGCTTTACCAAGACCTGAAGTGTGAGAAGCCAGCCATAAGCAGCACTAGGGGACAAGCCCTCTAGAGAAAACAGCATGCTCCAATGTCCTAAGACAGTAAAGAGCTGCATTGTTCAAGAATCAGAAATAAAGGCTTGTGTGGAAGGAGCTTAGTGACAATGGGGGACAGTCACAACAGGCCAGATCACAATGGCCGTGTTGGCTATAGCAGTGAATATGGATTTTATCTTTTGTGCTAAGGGGAGCTCTCAAAGGTCTTTAAGCAGGGCTGTGAGATCATATAGTTAAGGTTATATAAGATCACTCTGGCAGTGTCATGCAGAAGGCATTACAGAGGGGCCACAGTGGATGCAGCAACTCCAGTATGAAGCTATCCAAGAAGAAAGAGGAGAGGGGCTTTGATTAGGTGGGCACCAGACACAACAGAAAGGTTGGAACTTAAAGATATACTTTAGATAGGGACAAGATTGCTGATTAACTGAATATGAGGAACGAAGAACTGGGAGGAATCAAAGATAAATTTTAGGTTTCTGAATATGGCAGATAGTAATGCCATTACTAAAATGATAAGGGCATGGCAAGGTTTCAGGGAAAGGGACATCAAGGCTTACTAATCCTATAAAGATATGCAACTGGATATACTAATGGGATAGTTGTATATATACTTACATGTTATGAGGTGAATCCAGGTGTAAAAATACAAAATAGTTGATCTTTAGCACTCAAACAATTTTAAGAGTTATAGAAATGAGTGCTGTCACTTCAAGAAATAGTAGAGCTAGAAAAAACAATTATACAGAGAAAATTAGTACAGGAAGAAGACTCAGGAAACAGACTGAGAAGGTGACACCAAAGAGGTGGGAGGAAAGTGATGTGAAAACCAAAAGGAAAGGGGTTCAGTTCAGGTCCAGAGAGTCACGTATTGCTTTATTTTTACTTGACCAACAATGTCCTTATACATAGTTCACACAGAGTGACATGAATTTTTGTCTTAGTCACTCTTCTAAATCTCATTAAAAAGATTTTTATTTGACCTAGAAATACATTTTATGTCCATTGTCATTCTCCTTAACTCCATGCTATTGGAATTCTCTGCTAGTTTGAGCTGGCCTCACCATCTTCCTTTACACTCCATAATTCCACAGCTTTTTCTTCCTCTTTTGGAGACAGGGTATCATTCTGTCACCTATGCTGGAGTGCAGTGGTGCAGTCATACCTCACTGCAACCCCAAATTCCTGTGCTCAAGCAATTCTCCTGCCTCAGCCTCCTGAAAAAAAAAATGGACTACAGACATGCACCACCAACCATAGCTATTTTTTTAATTTATTACTTTTTTTTTTTTTTGTAGAGATGGAGTCTCAATGTGTTGCCCAGGCTAGCTTTTTCTTATTTTTGTTCTTCTACTTGAAATTTCACTTCTACAACTTTTTAAACTTGGTTACATCTCTTCACCCTTTAATAAATATTCATTGACAAATTAGGACCCTTGGCTTTAAAAAAAAAGACTGCTCAAAGTATTTTTAAAAAGAGTAAATATCTCCAGTGAGCTTGTATCTCATGGCCCTCTGACTTTGTGTAATTTGGACACTGTCATTAAGGTAGCAGCATTGCAGAGGCAGAGCTCCTGTGCTGGGAGTGCATACAGATCAGCATCCACATCTCTGTATTTCTCTCCAATACACCAGGGCATCTTTCATTAACTACCAATCCCATTACATTAGTAATTAACAGCCCAACAGCCTAACCTTGAATACTCCTCTCAATACTGAACCCCACCTATATCCCTCCCTCTCGTACCCAGATGATTACTAGTCACACTACTAGTCACATACGCTATCAGTGTCACATCCAGATCTTGTTCTTACCCACGAAGAGCGTGTTCTTCCACTCTCTCAAAATTTGCCTCCTGCACTCTGTTTCCTTGCCTATGAACAGAGGCATTGGGCTGGATGATTTCTGAGGTCCCTTCCAGCTCTGACATTCTGTGTGTAATTAGATCACTGCACTGTGACCTGTCTATAAATACAGCAGGAGTTCAGAGAGGGTTAGAGTAATTGAAGAAAGTTTCCTAGAGGAAATGTGGAGATTGAATAGGGTCTTGAGTAATGGGAAGAATTTAAACTGGCAAAAAGATTGTCCCATGTTGGAGAAACTGCATGACTCAAAGCAAGAAGGGGGCAAGAAAAGATGTGTGCAGAGTGACTGATGAGAGATAAACTCGACTGCCATAGCATTGTGTGGATTGCTGGATAGTGAAAAATGAACCTGAATCAAAAGCAAATAATAATAAATAGAAAATAAACAAGCACCTGAAGGTGACTGAAATGAAATCTGAGTTCAATAATGGCAACAATATTCTGCCCTATGCTTTAAAAAAAGTGTTTGGAGGCAAAGGAAAGTCCAAATTGGGGAATTTAAAATGAATTTGTAACTCTACTATAAACTCATTTTATGGCAGTAAAGAATCACTTTAGTGGGTTTCAATATACCTAACTATGAAGTATAGATAAAACAATTTATATGATTTGTTTTGGGGGCTTGACCCAAACCTAGGGGATGATCCTTAGCTGGTGGTGTTATGCCAGCAAAAATACAAAAGTGGCACTATCTTTCAATCATCATTGTTCTTATGCTAAAGAACTTGGAAACGAGGAGTTTCCCTTGCTGAAATCTTCCTTGTTTAAATCAGTTTAAATCTTTATCTAGACCTGTTAATACGTAGGAAGAAACAGAGGAAGGAAGGAGAAAGGGAAAGAGAGAGGGAAGTCAGAAGCCAGGAAAGAGAAATGAGGAAAAGGAAGGGACAGGAAAGAAAGGGAGGGGAAAAGGAGGGGAGGAAAAGAAAAAGGAAAAATCTTTCGTAGTCATGCCATACCCCTAAATCCTAACCATTTATATCACAGAAATGTGACATGTTTCTCAGTGCAAAACAGGCCATATGTACTATTCATACGATCATTTTCTCACAATTTGAAACTTTAAGTAGAGAAAAATAAGACACTTTTAACCTAGATATCATCACCACATGAAATATCTGAATAAAGTTGAAGAATGTGTATGCTTTCTTTAGCTTGAAGAATGGAGATAAGTAATATCTAATGTGAACTATATGCACGTCACAGATATTAGATATAAGTAATATCTAATGTGAACTATATGCATGATCTGGGTATGAGAGGGAGAGATGTAGGTGTGGGTTCAGTACTGAGAGGAGTATTCAAGGTTAGGCTGTTGATTACTAATGTGATGGGATTGGTAGTTAACGAAAGATGCCCTGGTGTATTAGGGAGAAATAGAGATGTGGATGCTGATCTGCATACACTCCCAGCACAGGAGCTCTGCAATTCTGGTACCTTAATGACAGTGTCCAAATTATACAAAGTCAGAGGGCCATGAGATACAAGCTCACTCGAGATATTTACTCTTTTTAAAAATATTTTGAGCAGTTTTTTTTTTTTTTTAAAGCCAAGCGTCCTAATTTGTCAATGTGTCTAACATCATACCTTTAGAACAACAAACCTCAGGAATAGATATAATTCTCATAAATAAGGAAAGTGACGTTCAAAGAGCTTAAGTGACTTCCCAATGTATCACCAATTGAAAACGGCTGATCTGGGATATGAATTCCGTGAGTACAATACTCTCTACCCTTCATGGCCATCACACACACATGCACCCTCTACCCCTTAACAGGCCAAGATAACTTGTTTACAGCAAAGCTGGGCTCTTAAAGTATGGTCAGAAAACTACCTGCATCCAAATCACCTGGGAAGCTTCTTAAAACTAAGATCCCAGACCCTTCCTCAGACATACATCATTGTAACACGCTCTCCAAGTGATTCTGGTGTGCACTAAAAATTTGAAGCAATGCAAAAACCAAACTGCTTTCCATAAATCACATAATACAAATTCTGCATAAACTTTTAAAACGAATTCTTCCAAACCACATCTCTGATACTCAAGTCTCTATTTTCATCAAAATCTAATATCTCAGAATTTAAACTGAAGCCATTTGGCCACTATAGTTGACTTTCCAAAATGAGGCTTTTAAAGGCAAGCCAGAATAATATCTGTGAACTGAAAGAGTGAAGAGTGGTCAATAACTGAAGAAGCAAATAAATCAAAATTTTAAGAATGGAAAAGTTTTTAATTTTGTGGGAGACTATTATGACATGACTAAGAAAAAGGGTGACTGAAGACTAAGACTAGTGAAGAAAGGACTTTGGGAACCCAAGCCAGGTACATATTAATATTTTTAAAGATCAAATTCATTGAGGTATAATTTATATAGAAATAAAACAAATGCATATAAATGTAGAGTTTAATCATTTTTGTCAAATGTATGCAATATGCAATCCCAAATATAAACACTATATAGAATATTTCCACCACCCCACAAGATTCTCTTATGCCTCTCTGCAGGCAATACCCCTCACCCCTGGCTCCAAGCAACCACCAGTCTTTTTAATTACGCCACTTCTAAAATGTCATATGATATCAAACAGTATGTGAAATCTCTGAGTCCAGCTTTTTTCTTAAGGATTATTTTTGAGACACATTCATGATGTTACATATTTCAGTAGTGTGATCCTTTTCGTTGATGAACGTTTTGGGGCTTTTTTTAGGTGATAGTTCAGTGTCCAGAAGCGGGGCACAGGGAAAACATTCTTATACTCACAGGTCCTAGAGGGAGAGTCACTGCATGTCAAGTGGGGGCCACATGAGAGGGAGCAGCAAAGGAGCAGGCTCAACCCAGCAGATGGGGAGTGGAGAGAGAACAGGCAGCCATGGGCAAATGCCTCTATTGGAGGTGAGGGTGGAGCACGCCAGCAACATGTGTGAGGGGATTTGACTGGTGACTTTAAATATTACCAGATGTCAGTCAGGGGAAGGCAAGTCGGAGAACCTATGGTATGCTCTGACCCCATCATACTTGCACACCTGGTTACCTGGGAGGGGCGCTGCTCACAGCTTGTTTGTGGAGATGTCGAGGCAGCAAGAAAACACGAAGTTTTAAAATGTGTAATACAAACAGTAGTATTCCCTTGGAAGATACACCATAATTTAGTCATCAGTTCAACTCTCGATGACTGAGTTTTTTTCAGTTTGAGGATATTATTAATAGAGCTTATATGAGCATTTTAGTGAAAGTCTTTGTATGGACATATATTTTCATTTCTCTTGGGCAAAATCATGGAATTGTTTTATGATAGGTGTATTTTAACTATATAAAAAACTCAAACTGCTTTCCATAAATTGTACAACAAATGGTTGTACAATTTAACAATCCTATCAGAAATGTACGAGAATTCCAGTTGCTACAAATCCTCACCAACACTTGGTGTTGTCAGCATTTAATTGTTCTAGTGATTGTGTAGCGATATCTCAAAGTATTTTAAATGTATTTCTTTGATGATTAATGATATTGAGCATTTCTATGTGCTTATTGGCCATTTATAAATTTCTTTTTTAGAAGTATCTGTTCAAAAATGTTCACCATTTAAAAAACTGTCTTCTAATTATTGAGTCTTTAAACTAAAAAATGTATATACTTTCCTTATCAAGTTTATGTGTTGTAAATTTTTTTCTAGTCTATCACTTATCTTTTCATTTTCTTAATAGTTTCTTTCAAAGAGCTAAGGTTTTGATTTTGATAACTTATTAATTTTTTATGGTTTATGTTTTTTGCATCCTACGTAGGTAATTTTTGCTTATGCTAATTGGTGAAGATTTTCTCCTGCTTTTCTCTAAAAAATTTGTTACCAGGGATTCCGCATTGGGATGGATCCTTTAATCGAGGAGATAACACAGCTAGAGCTCTGTACCAGCAATCTTGGTTTTTTTAATAGGGAGCGAAGAATTGCAAACTAACACCCAAATGCAAGCTTAAAGGCAATTTTGTTGAAGCTCAGTAATAGACTGTCAGAAAGAGAGTGGGCTGATTTCACTACATTTCACTTCTGCTTTAGAGCTCAGGGTGTTTTTATGGGGTTTGTGGGAGGAGTTGAGGCTTGGGCTGTTTGAGTGACAGAATGATGTCATTTGACTGGCAGTTTATGGTTATATAACTGAAGTTAAACTGTGCATGTTTTACCCATAATTCGTTAAGAAAAGCCCTCTAGACTGCTGGGGGGGTGGAGGACAAAACCACATCTAAATTATAATTGCTGTATAAGCAGGATGGGGTTCCCCACCCCACCCCACCCCCCACCCCCCGGCAAAAAAAAAAAAAAAAGTAATAACCACGTGGCTGGTAGAAGGTGTCCAAGGGGCCGGGCGCGGTGGCTCACGCTTGTAATCCCAGCACTTTGGGAGGCCGAGGCGGGCGGATCACGAGGTCAGGAGATTGAGACCACGGTGAAACCCCGTCTCTACTAAAAATACAAAAAAAATAGCCGGGTGTAGTGGCGGGCGCCTGTAGTCCCAGCTACTGGGAGAGGCGGAGGCAGGAGAATGGCGTGAACCCGGGAGGCGGAGCTTGCAGTGAGCCGAGATTGCGCCACTGCACTCCAGCCTGGGCGACAGAGCGAGACTCCGTCTCAAAAAAAAAAAAAAAAAAAAGAAGGTGTCCGAGGTACTGGCAGTGAATTTCTATGGGTCTGCAGCAACCTCAATTCTTGCCTCCTCAGAAGAAAGAATTCAGCTGAGGGGCATAAGGCAGAAAAAGAGAGGCAAGTTTCAGAGAAGGAGTGGAAGTTTATTTTAAAAGCCTTTAGAACAGGAAAGAAAATAAAGTATGCTTGGAAGAGACCCAAGCAGGAAACTTATAGAACAAGTGCGATGTTTAACCTTGATCCTTGGACTTTATAGGCTGGCCTCTTTCCCATGATTCTTCCCTTAGTGTGGGCTGCCATAGTGTGGACTTACTTTTTTTTGAGGAGTCTTGCTCTGTCGCCAGGCTGGAGTGCACGTTCTCGGCTCACTGCAACCTCCGCCTCCCGGGTGCAATGTGCAGTGCCCTCCTTACCCTTGGGAAGTGAGCACGGCAGTAATTTTAGGAAGTCATAGGCATACTTATCCGAGCCTTTCTTCTCTTTTCCCGTGGAGTGCCCCAAGAAGAGCATACGCCACCATTTTGCCTTTTAATGCGCATGCCCGGGCTTACCCGCCCAATACTTGAGATTGGAAGCCCATTTTTGCTTCTCCCTGGCACTTGCATTCAATTAAAACTTCAATGCAACAGGTGTGGACCATCAGGAAATGGCCTCTACCTGGTGCCAGCTGCCAATTTATCACTTTTAGAGAGTCAATGTGATAATTGACCAACCATCAGCCAACATTTGTAGTGGGTGGGGGAGAGCCCTCTCAGGCCCCCCTCATGCCTGTCTAACTACCAGCAACAAATTCTTATCTCAGGACCAACTGGTTGAAATCCAGGTCACATCTCCTATGCATACCAAGTCTGTATATTAAATGAAAAACAGAAGAAAATTGATTTTTGTAGTACATACATATATATTCTGGAGAAAGGGACAGCTGCCTCTCTTTCCCTTACAAAAAAAAAAAAAAAAAAAAAGGAGAACTTTTGCTTCCTGAAGATGCAATAGATCCTAGGTTCTCACTCTAACCTTTTGAAATGTAAATACATCTTTCCAAGGGCCATAATAAGCCCCACCTCATCCCCAACTTGCTGTGTTATTGGTTTTTATGACCTAGAAGGTGTTTTAAGGTCCTAAGCTTCATTTTTTTCTTCAAATGTAATCACACATCTCCAGAGTTAATCTATCTACACAATTGTATCACTATATATATTCAGGTGTAAATTAACTACCTAAGGGTTGCTTTTAGCCCAGGATCCCAATTTACAGAAAAAATTTGTTCATTAAGCCCTAACTCTGTAGAAACACACCAAAAAAAAAAAAAAAATTCTCTACAGTCCACAAGTTTTACAAATGTTCATCTGGTTTTTATATAAAGGTAATACTAGCCTTGGGAAATGTTTTTAGGACTATTCAATGCTAGGCTGGGTGCAGTGGCTCACGCCTGTAATACTAGCACTTTGGAGGCCTAGGCAAGGAGATCACTTGAGGCCAGGAGTGTGACACCAGCCTGGCCAACATGGTGAAACCCCATCTCTACTAAAAATACAAAAATTAGCCGGACATGGTGACACATGCCTGTAATCCCAGCTACTCGGAAAGCTGAGGCACGAGAATCACTTGAACCCAGAAGGTGGAGGTTGCAGTGAGCCGAGATCATGCCACTACACTCCAGCCTGAGTGACAAAGTGAGATTCTGTCTCAAAAGAAACAAACAGACAAACAAACAAAACTATTCGATCCTTCTCCATTTGCCAAAAGAGATTGTGAAAAAGTGGTCTTATTCTTGAAATACTTGGTTGGATTTTTGAGTGAAAATATCTGGGCCTGGAGATATCGTTTCTGGAAAAGTTTTTAACGATGATTTAATGTTATTAAAGAAAAATAATTATCCAAACACTTGGTAAATATGGCAAGTCAGACTTTATTAAGGGGGGCCACGATGATAGATATAGGGACCACTGCAATGCATTCTCACGGTGAGTGAGAGACATTGGAACCCACTTTGACTCCAAGAAAGACAAGTGGGGATTTATAACCAAGGACTAGAGAGGGGGGCAGTAGAAAGAAAATTACTAAGAGAAAACATCATCAGAGCTTCCTGGCTAGAACTTAATAGGATTATTGCTGAAGGCAGGCCAGGTGATAAGATAAGGGTGGTCAAATGTCAAGCATGGGAGATCCACTCTAAGCTGATTTAACAGAATTCTAACTCAAACTGTATTCTACACAGAGATGGAAGTCCAAGTTCACACACAGTTAAACAGAGGACTCAGAGGAGGCTTACTAAAGTTCTGGTGAAAGGAGAGAGTCTTTGTCAATATTTTCACTAGTTTTAGCACTCTTGAGAATATCTATTTCATCTTGTGTGAGTTTTGCTTGAGAAATTGATCCATTTTGAGTAAATTTTCAAATTTATATGTGAAGAGATTTTATAGTATTCTCTTATCTTTTGGGTCCATAGCATTATCTCCTATTTCAATCCTAATATTGATAATTTGTATCTTCTCTAGTTTTATTCATCACCTAAAAAAATAAGCTTTTAGTTTCATTAATTTTCTCTGTGGTTTTCCTATTTTAATTTTCTTGAGCTCTGTGTTTATTATTTCTTCCCTTCTGCTTGCATTTGGTTTTTCTTTTTTTATGGTTTCTTAAGTTGGAACTTTAAGTTATTGGTTTGATACCTTAATTCTTTTTTAATATTAGCATTTAATGATATAAAGCTTCCTCTAGCACTGTTTCAGCTGCTTTCAACAAATGACTGTTGTATTTTCATTCAGTTCAAAATATTTTCCAATTTCCCTTGAGACTATCTCCTTAATCCAAGTATTTTCTAGAAGTGTGTTACTTGAATTCCAAGTGTTTGCAGATTTTCCTTTTATCTTTCTCTTATTGATTTCTACTTTTTAATTCCTTTAGGATTATGCATGAATTCAAATCTTTAAATGAGTCTGTATTATTACCCAGAATATGGTGTGTCTTGGTGTCTCTTCCATGTACACTTGAAATGAATATGCATTCTGCTGATGTTGAATGGTGTATTCTATAAACGCCAATTAGACCAAGTTGGTTAATGTTCTAGCTAACTTCTGCTATATCCTTGCTAATTTTACGCCTATCGATTGCTGAAATCAGAGTCTTGAAATCTCTAATTATAATCATGGATCTATCTATTTCTCCTGTAAATTCTGTTTTTGCTTCATATATTTTGAGGCTCTCGCAGTGGGTACATACACCTTTAGTACTGTCAACTCCCCCTGCTGAATTTACCCTTTCTTTATTATGTAATAGCCCTCTTTATTTCTGAAAAATTTTAAGTCTTTTATATTTATTAGTTTAACCATTCCAACTTTCATTTGATGTATGTTTTCTCATTGTATCTTTTTGTTTGAGACAGGGTTTTGCTGTCACCCAGGCTGGAGTGCAGTGGTGTGATCATGGCTCACTAGAACCTCCACCTCCCAGGCTTAAGCGATCCTCCTACCTCAGCCTCCTGAGTAGCTGGGACTACAGGTGTGTGCCACTGCACCTAATTTTTTTGTAGAGAGAAGATCTCTCCATGTATGTCTTTTTGTCACTGAAACAGAAAGGGTTCAGTCTAGGTCTTGCTGCTCACCACAGGGAAAGCCAGTCATTGAGGCAAAGATTGCCAGGGAAGAAAGCTTTAATCAAGGGCTGCAGCCAAAGAAACAAAAAATTCAGTCTCAAATCCATCTCCCTGGCTGACTAAAATTAGGGGTTTATATAGCAGGAAAGAAATGTAACCACGTGTAGGAAAACAGGAACTCAGGAGGGGTAAGAAGGCAATGATGATGAATAAGGGACCTGATGTCTCATTGTCTGGATGATATGATCTGGTGTGTTTCAGTTCCTTGATACTTTCTGAGAGGGGTAGGGGCTCTTAGGAAGAAACTCAGCTTGATGGGGATGGCATTGAATCTATAAATTACCTTGGGCAGTATGGCCATTTTCACGATATTGATTCTTCCAACCCATGAGCATGGAATGTTCTTCCATTTGTTTGTATCCTCTTTTATTTCATTGAGCAGTGGTTTCTAGTTCTCCTTGAAGAGGTCCTTCACGTCCCTTGTAAGTTGGATTCCTAGGTATTTTATTCTCTTTGAAGCAATTGTGAATGGGAGTTCACTCATGATTTGGCTCTCTGTTTGTCTGTTATTGGTGTACAAGAATGCTTGTGATTTTTGTACATTGATTTTGTAACCTGATTACCAATGACTTTCTTCACAGAATTGGAAAAAACTACTTTAAAGTTCATATGGAACCAAAAAAGAGCCCGCATCGCCAAGTCAATCCTCAGCCAAAAGAACAAAGCTGGAGGCATCACACTACCTGACTTCAAACTATACTACAAGGCTACAGTAACAAAAACAGCATGGTACTGGTACCAAAACAGAGATATAGACCAATGGAACAGAACAGAGCCCTCAGAAATAATGACACATATCTACAACTATCTGATCTTTGACAAACCTGACAAAAACAAGCAATGGGATAAGGATTCCCTATTTAATAAATGATGCTGGGAAAACTGGCTAGCCATATGTAGAAAGCAGAAACTGGATCCCTTCCTTACACCTTATACAAAAATTAATTCAAGATGGATTAAAGACTTACATGTTAGACCTAAAACCATAAAAACCCTAGAATAAAACCTAGGCAATACCATTCAGGACATAGGCATGGGCAAGGACTTCATGTCTAAAACACCAAAAGCAATGGCAACAAAAGCCAAAATTGACAAATGGGATCTAATTAAACTAAAGAGCTTCTGCACAGCAAAAGAAACTACCATCAGAGTGAACAGGCAACCTACAAAATGGGAGAAAATTTTTGCAATCTACTCATCTGACAAAGGGCTGATATCCAGAATCTACAATGAACTCAAACAAATTTACAAGAAAAAAACAAACAACCCTATCAAAAAGTGGGCAAAGGACATGAAGAGACACTTCTCAAAAGAAGATATTTATGCAGCCAAAAAACACATGAAAAAATGCTCATCATCACTGGCCATCAGAGAAATGCAAATCAAAACCACAATGAGATACCATCTCACACCAGTTAGAATGGCAATCAATAAAAGTCAGGAAACAACAGACTTTTATTGGAGAGAATGTGGAGAAATAGAAACACTTTTACACTGTTGGTGGGACTGTAAACTAGTTCAACCATTGTGGAAGTCAGTGTGGCGATTCCTCAGGGATCTCGAACTAGAAATACCATTTGACCCAGCCATCCCATTACTGGGTATATACCCAAAGGACTATAAATCATGCTGCTATAAAGACACATGCACACGTACATTTATTGTGGCACTATTCACAATAGCAAAGACTTGGAACCAACCCAAATGTCCAACAGCGATAGACTGGATTAGGAAAATGTGGCATATATACACCATGGAATACTATGCAGCCATAAAAAATGATGAGTTCATGTCCTTTGTAGGGACATGGATGAAGCTGGAAACCATCATTCTCAGTAAACTATCGCAAGGACGAAAAATCAGACACCGCATGTTCTCACTCCTAGGTGGGAATTGAACAATGAGAACATATGGACACAGGAAGGGGAACATCACACTCCGGGGACTGTTGTGGGGTGGGGGGATGGGGGAGGGGCAGCTTTAGGAGATAGACCTAATGTTAAATGAGGAGCTAATGGGTGCAGCACACCAACATGGCACATGGATACATATGTAACAAACCTGCACATTGTGCACATGTACCCTAAAACTTAAAGTATAATAATAATAATAATAATAAAGAAACTCAGATAAAACAAATGTAAGTTTCAAACTTTAAGACCAGAAAGGTAAATTTCTATGTTTATCCCCCCAAAAAGCTGTCTATGGACTATTGAGTCAGTTTCAGTCCCCCCTTTCTATATATCAACTCCTCAATCATGGGGAATGTAGTTGTCAATGTTTCTGGCTGCTTCAAGCTGAGGAGGGACATAGTGGACAGCTCTGTACCATGGGTGACTCTGTGGCCATCCAGGAATCAAAAGTTAATCTAACCCTATGGTTTTCTTCTGAAACACAATCATTCTCCCTCCAGTCTCTCACTTCCACCAAAGACAAATCACAGCAGGAATAATCTACCAGCAAAATAAGCTTCAGTCCCACACACTTCACCTGATAACCTGCACAAAGTGCAGCAAGAATCATTGTCCACATAGGCTCTCTTAAACTGCCCTTACTGGAACCTGTCACAAGGCAATTTCAATCAAAGCCCTGGGACAATAATCAGTTCCTCCAACTGCGTCCCATTATAAATGAAAACAAATTCTTATTGAACTTATGCAAACAAACACATTGCCATGAATTAAACATTCATAAATAGTTTACAAATTCTTGAGAAATTAGGCAGAGAGAAAGAAATATGCCTCAAATTCTGTTTACAAAAGTATATTATATTCGTTATACTTAAAGCATACTTAAGAGCTATAAATAGCTCAAAAGAAAAAAAAATCTCCAGACTATAAAACAAAAAGAATCAATATTTCAAACCAACAAAAAGAGCCATAAAAATTATTTCAGTCCTTGGTTAGTCAGTCTATGCAATCAACTACTGCTCTGCTTCATATGAGGTTAGCAATCTTTATGAAAATATCAGCCTTTCAATTACTGACCTGCAAGCTTTCTTTCTAATCCAATAGCACTATCTCCAAAATTATCAGAAACCTGCATTCAAGAGTCTTTTTCATGACGTCCCTCAAAGAAACAAGTCCTGGATTGTAACTGACTATAAGTCACTTTTTGAGATGAAAGCAAAACAATTGTGGATGACAAAATTCTTAACACAGACATAGCTAAAGACACAGTTGACAAGGAAATTTGGTTATTTTTGTGGCATACAACAAGCTACCATAATAATCATAATTATTACTGACAACATATATTAAGACATATCAGAATTTTAGGAATCTCATACAATCCTGGAACACTTGTTAACAACACAACTATATAAAAATAAATATAACTGGAAAGAAGCTGTATTAGTCCGTTTTCATGCTGATAATAAAGACATACCCCACACTGGACAATTTACAAAAGAAGAAGTTTACTGGAATTACAGTTTCACATGGCTAGGGAGGCCTCACAATCATGGCTCAAGGTGAAAGGCATGTCTCACATGGTGGCAGAGAAAAGAAGAGAGCTTGTGCAGGGAAACTCCCATTTTTAAAACCATCAGATTTTGTGAGACTCATTCACTACCATGAGAACATCACAGGAAAGACCCATCCCCATAATTCAATCACTTCACACCAGCTTCCTCCCACAACATGTGGGAATTGTGGGAGCTACAATTCAAGATGATATATGCCTGGGGACACAGCCAAACCATATCATTCTGCCCCTAGCCTCTCCCAAATCTCATGTCCTCACATTTCAAAATCAATCCTGCCTTCCCAACAGTCCCCCAAAGTCTTAACTCATTTCAGCATTAACTCAAAAGTCCACAGTCCAACATCTTATCTGACACAAGGCAAGTCCCTTCTGAGAGGTGAAGCCAGCTGGACTTTCTGGGTCGAGTGGGGACTTGGAGAACTTTTCTGTCTTACAAGAGGATTGTAAAACGCACCAATCAGCACTCTGTAGCTAGGATTGTAAAACACACCAATCAGCACTCTGTAGCTAGCAAGGGGATTGTAAAACGCACCAATCAGCACTCTGCAAAAATGCACCAATCGACACTCTGTAGCTAGCAAGAGACTGTAAAATGCACTAATCGGCACTCTGTAAAACTCACCAATCAGCGCTCTGTAAAATGCACCAATCAGTGCTCTGTAAAACACACCAGTCAGTGCTCTGTAAAACACACCAATCAGCAGGATCCTAAAGGTAGCCAATTGCAGGGAGGATTGAAAAAAGGGCACTCTGATAGGACAGAAATGGAAAATGGGAGGGGCCAATAAGGGAATAAAAGCTGGCCACCCCAGCCAGAAGCAGCAATCCACTGGGGTCCCCTTTCACCCTGTGGAAGCTTTGTTCTTTCACTCTTCACAATATATCTTGATGCTGCTCACTCTTTGGGTCCATGCCACCTTTAAGAGCTGTAATACTCACCACAAAGGTCAGCGGCGTCATTCTTGAAGTCAGCAAGACCACAAACCCACTGGCAGGAACCAACTCTGGACATACTTCCACCTTTGAGCCTGTAAAATCCAAAGCAAATTGGTTACTTCCTAGATACAATGGGGATACAGGCATTGGGTAAATACAGCCATTCCAAATAGAAGAAATTGGCCAAAACCAAGGGGCTACAGGCCCCATGCAAGTCCAAAATCCAGCAAGGCAGTCAAATCTTAAAGCTCGAAAATGATCTCCTTTGACTCCATGTCTTGCATCCAGGTCATGCTGATGCAAGAGGTGGGTTCCCATGGTCTTGGGCAGCTCCACTCCTGTGGCTCTGCAGGGTAGAGCCTCCCACCAAGCTGCTTTCATGGGCTTTTGTTGAGGGTCTGCAGCTTTTCCAGGCACAAGGTGCAAGTTGTCAGTGGATCTACAATTCTGAGGTCTGAAGGACAGTAAACTTCTTCCCACAGCTCCACTGGGCATTTCCCCAGTAGGGACTCTGTGTTGGGGCTCTGACCCTACATTTCCCTTCTTTACTGCCCTAGCAGAGGTTCTCCATGAGAGCCCCATCCCTGCAGCAAACTCACTCCTGGACATCCAGGCGTTTCCATACATTCTGTGAAATCTAGGTGGAGGTTCCCAAACCTCAATTCTTGACTTCTGTGCACTTGCAGGCTCAATACTATGTGGAAGCTGCCAAGGTTTGGGGTTTGCACCCTCTGAAGCCATGGCCTGAGCTCTATGTTGGTCTTTTTCAGCCACGACTGAAGTGGCTGAGACACAGGGCACCAAGTCCCTAGGCTGCACACAGCACGGGGACCCTGGGCCTGGCCCACAAAACCACTTTTTCTTCCTAGATCTCCAGGCCTATGATGGGAGGGGCTGTGATGAAGACCTCTGACATGCCTTGTAGACATATTTCCCATTGTCTTGGGGATTAACATTTGGCTCCTCATTACTAATGCTATTTTCTGCAGCTGGCTTGAATTTCACCTCAGAAAATGGGATTTTCTTTTCCACTACATCATCAGGCTGCAAATTTTCCAAACTTCTATGCTCTGTTTCCCTTTTAAAACTGAATGCCTTTAACAGCACCCAAATCACCTCTTGAATGCTTTGCTGCTTAGAAATTACTTCTGCCAGATACCCTAAATCATCTCTCTCAAGTTCAAAATTCCACAAATTTCAGGGGAGGGGCAAAATGCTGCCAGTCTCTTTGCTAAAACATAACGAGTCATCTTTGCCCCAGTTCCCAACAAGTTCCTCATCTCTATCTGAGGAGATCCTCAGCATGGACCTTATTGTTCATTTCAGTATCAGCATTTTTGTCAAAGCCATTCAACAAGTTTCTAGGAAGTTCCAAACTTTTCGACATTTTCCTGTCTTCCTGTGAGCCCTCCAGACTGTTCCAACCTCTGCCTGTCACCTAGTTCCAAAGTTGCTTCCGTATTTTCAGATATCTTTTCACCAATGCCTCACTGTACTGGTACCAATTTAGTGTTTTAGTCCATTTTCATGCTGCTGATAAAGACACACCTGAGACTGGGCAATTTACAAAAAAAAAAAAACAAACAAAAAAAGCGGTTATTGGACTTACAGTTCCCGTGGCTGAGAAGGCCTCACAATCATGGTGGAAGGTGAAAGGCATGTCTCACATGGCAGCAGATAAGAGAAGAGAGTTTGTGCAGGGAAACTCCCCTTATTAAAACCATCAGTGCATTCACTATCGTGAGAACAGCACAGGAAAGACACGCCCCATAGTTAAATCACCTCCCACCAATTTCCTCTGACAACATGTGGAATTTATGATTCAAGATGAGATTTGGATGGAGACACAGCCAAACCATATCAGAACTTAAACACCACCTCAGATTTGAAAATACTGTCTGCAAAATTATAACAAATAAGCCTAGTAAGCCTAATATGTTTCTCAGACTTCAGGGAAACTAACATCCATAAAAGTTAGTTTGAGGTCAAAAAGACTGAATATAGAATTTCAGTCTTGGAATTTTGCTTTTGGAAAGTCCATCAAATATCAAAGGTTTAAGACACTTGATATCATAAAATAGCACCACAAGTTACTATAAAATAGTTATTCATTTAGCCAAAATAAATATACCAAAATGTTTACCCTTTGATAGTGAGAACACTCAGCTTCTCAAACGGTTAAGTCCTAATAAAGATAATATGAAGCCAACGAAATCTGTCTTTCCCCCCCACCGACATTTTTTTCTTCTGTAGTTTTAAACAGAAATCTCTTGTTATCTCTTACATAAAAAATTTGTTCAAAACAGTAAACCAAATCTTACCATCTTACCTTTACATGATATAGTATTAATGTTAAAGGCAATTTTAACAAAACCTTATAAACTAATTTATTTAGTTGTAATCAATTTGATCGTAAAATTTTCATAAACATTTTTTAACCTTTTATAATTTTCTATTAAAGAACAGATAATTCTCCAAGAAAACTCTGTTATTCTGACACATGGGCCCAGATGCGAGACTTGCATTAGTGTGCTTTTGGCATTAATGTTTAATTTATAGAAAACTCTGAACTAATCTTATCCCTCAAAATTGGTTCTTACAATCTCATGCTCCCACCTCTTCTGTAATAGTCCCTGTTTGACCAGATCCTTCAATTGTTGCTTCACCAGCTGGAAACTTCTGTGGCCAGCAGCACCTCTGCTGGAGTTTTACTCATGCCCACTGTGCTCATTCCACCCACTCAGGCTGGCAGGCTGTGCTTGGCTCGTGCTACTGGTCTGGGTCCCACAGCCATGAAGCGTAGGCCAGGTGCAGAGCGGCGAGGGGTGTATAGGCACGCAAGTGTGAGGTTCGGCCTCTGCACAGACAGGCATACTGGCTGTGGCAGGGGAGGCAGCTCGTGGTGCTGGCACAGGCACCGGCTCCATGCAAGGCTGCAGCTGGACCAGGCATATCCCAAGCGGCTTCCACTGAGGGTGCTGGTGTCTGGATGAGGGGAACATGATGGTGCCTGGAAATTTGGAGACACTAGCAACCACGGAGCCCCAAGGCAGGGGGCATGCTCTCTCATTCCCACCACCTGCAGCTCAGTGAATAGGGAGGAGTGTGTTTAATCTTTTTAAGTTACACCACCTGCCTTTGTCCCATGGCTCCCAGGCTGGGCTAGCACTGCAGCTGCTTCCCATCACATGAGAATGCTGGCATTCCCAATGCTGGCAGAGGGTGGGATAGCTATAATGTCACAGCTCTGGCTGGGGGAATCCCAAGGTCTGGGTTCCCAGAGGATTGCTGCTCTTCATTCCCACAGCCTGGTGAATGGGAGCATGTCACAGCCTGGTGAGCTGGCCAGGAATGTGTTACAGCTCCTTTTGCTCCCACTCATAGCTCAAAGAGCTGGCCAGGAATGTGTAATAGCACTTTTTATGCCTGCCATTCAACAGGTCCTGAGTTCTTATCCAGTCTCCAGGAAGAATGAGGTTACATGGACAACAGGAGGGTGAGCAAGGTGGAGAAAGTTTTATTGAGTTTTAATCAGCTCTTATTGGAGAGGAGACCTGAAGTGGGTAGCTCCTACCTGCAGGCAGGTAGTCCTGACATGTGGCTGAGCCCAAGGTTTTAATGGGCTCAAAATGGAGAAAGTGCATGCTAATTGGTCCATGGGCAGACCTGGAAAAAGCACCATTTGACTGGCTGAAAGTCATCAAGGAGGTTTGCACTCCGGGTCGTGGCTTCTACCTGGAACTGGCAGCTTGGTTTTCAGGCTTCAGGCTGTCCCTGGTTTGAAGGTCAGGTTTCACCGGGGACCTGCCTCTATCTGTCTAGGAATTTGTCTACCTCCTGCCACTATCACCTGGGCCTAGAGGGATTCTGTAGTTTTAATTTCTGGTCCTGTGTCTCACAAAACAGTTCATTTTGACTATCACCATCTCCAGAGTCTGAAGATGAGGCTTTGACTGGTGTCAATGCTCAAGATTTAGCAGGAGTTGGTGCCTTCTGCAGACCCAGGAGTCAAAGCACTGTAACTTAACAGCACAAAGATTGTTAATGAGATACTTATAATGCAGAAAGTTCTATCATTCTCTCTAACATGTCACAAATTAAAACATTGTGATTTGGTGGAGTTACTTCCTGCATCACTTCAAACCACTGTATTAAAGTAGTAAGGTGACTCATTACAAATGTCTAATTACTAGCATTCTAGGGACAAAATTGTGACCAAAAGCACCAAAAATGTGATAGATACTGTGCCAAACTTATCAAAATAAAAACTAATGTTTCTCTCCATTACTAAAAATAAGGGAAAATGCAGTATCAGTTTTGGAAATTCAGTATGAGAACAACTTAAATACTATGCAACAGAACAAAAGCAAAGTAAGAACAAGCACACAATAATTTCTTCCAGCTTTTTAAAAAAGCATCGTTACACATTTCCAAGATTGGTTTGTAGATATAGTACTGCTAGCTGATTAGATAACTTTTACTAATAAAATCTTCAAACCAGTGCAATACTTGTACATATTTTGTTTTCAAGTACATACATAAAGGCTAATCAGTAATAAATGGCTTGGGATAAAAAAATCACTATAAAGTCTCACATACTGTTTTTAAAAAATAATTTTTCCTACTTAATTCAACTGAATGTCACTTAATGTTAATAATAGTAAACACAACTAAAGTAGTTTGAGATAAATTCCAAACAATAATCAATATAATTCCCTTAAAGATGAGGCCAATCTTTCCTGAACATTAAAACTCTATTCCCATATCATAGTTTTTCCTCATTAAATGAAAAGATCTGAAATTAACTCAAATTATTGATTTAATTGAATCACCTTGAAAATAAAACACCATTTAAACATTTCTACTGTCATCTACTTTCCCAAATAACAGAGTATTAATATACACTGTACTGTTTCTGTTCAGAACTTATAAAAATAAGCCTTTTAGTAATTTATTTTTGCCAAGAAACTTAAGGCTATCATAGCTCTCCAGATCATCAGAGTAAGCAAAACTAAAAAAATTTTAAATAGCCAGTGTCCTCTATCAATTTTGGAAGCTTGATAAAGTTAGCTTAGGAAATTTAAATAAATAGAGCAAATGGAAACCAGCCCCGAATTTTTCTCCTACTCATTTTACCTTGGAAGCTACAGTGTTACTCAGAGCCTAAAGAAAAATCATATAATGAATATTTTGTTCCTGATACACAATGTAGTGTCTTTAAGTCCACCAATATCACTACACATTCATCTCAATTAAAAAATTCCACGTTAGGTATGTGACCAATAAGTTCTTTAGTGCTAGTACTGTCTATTCAGAATAGCAAATCTAGTGTGAATCAATGCAAGTATGTATGTGAAAATTTGGCTCCATGCTAAACTTGGCTTCACCCTTAAATAGATTTTAAAAATTGCCAAACTTCCAACATATTTCTTTATAATATTTTATTTTAACGTCATCAAAACTAACAGCTTTAACTATGAGCAATGTCAACTGGTCAAATTTATCTAATTTTCTATTAGGTTTTAAAGAATATTTTATTACATAAACTTTTTAAACTTCCTATTTTCTCTGTATGTGTATAAAAAATAGACACAGAGAAAGAAGAAAAACTATATATGACACACACAGACATCTATGACACGCTTGGATTTTGTGATTTTTTTTCAAGACGGAGTCTCGCTCTGTCTCCCAGGCTGGAGTGCAGTGGCGCCATCTAGGCTCACTGCAAGCTCCGCCTCCTGGGTTCACACCGTTCTCCTGCCTCAGCCTCCCGAGTAGCTGGGACTACAGGTGTCAGCCACCGTGCCCAGCTAATATTTAATATTTTTAGTACAGACAGGGTTTCCCCGTGGTCTCGATCTCCTGACCTCGTGATCCACCCACCTCAGCCTCCCAAAGTGCTGGGATTACAGGCATGAGCCACCACGCCTGGCCCTTTTCTTCTTTTTAATAACTAGTCAGTCATTTTACTTGAGGACAAAAATTCACCATACGAATCCTTTCTCATACAAAATTATTCAAACAAGCCCGCAAGGGTGTCCATTCTGAAACAGAGTGCTTCCCTCTCTCAGTCTGTTGGGCTTGTTCAATCTGCATATGGAAAAATTCCTTAAAAATTTCCCCAGTTGAGAGGAGCAGATCTTGCTGTCAGGGTCCACAAAGGTTACTCACCTATACGGAAGCAGATGTCTAATTTCAAAGGCAGTTATTCTGAGGTGATCAGGAGCATCATTGGGGCTGGCAGCAGCGGGGCCAGAAACAGATAGAAACTGACCTGCAGCCAATATTTGGAAGGCAGCTCCTTAGCAGGACTTCTGAAACTCCAGGCCCACAGCAGTCAAGCCACGAGCAAAGTGTTCCTTGTCACGGAACTAAAATCTGTTACCTAAATATTTGGGGTTTTGTCTAAGTTCTGCTGCTTGCTGCACAGAAAGCCAATGACTGAGATGACAAGTACTGCCAAGGAAGAAGGTTTTAATGGGGTGCAGCAGCCAAGGAGATGGGAGATCACTCTCACATCCATCTCCCTGACCAACTAAAACTAGGAGTTTATATAGCAGGGAAGAAGTGTAACTATGTGTAGGAAAATAAGAACTTGGGAGGGGTAAGAAAGCAATCATGATGAATGTGAGACCCAGCATCTCATTGTTGGGTGTGATGATCTGGTGCGTTTCAGTTACATGATACTTTTTGAGAGGCCTGGGGCTCCAGTTCCTGAGGAAGGAACTCAGATAAAACAAATGTAAGTTTCAAGTTTTAAGACCAGAAGGGTGAATTTCTATGTTTATCCAAAAAAAAAGAAAGAAAGAAAGAAAGAAGAAAGAAAGAAAGAAAGAAGAAAGAAAGAAAGAAAGAAGAAAGAAAGAAAGAAAGAAAGAAAGAAAAGAAAAGAAAGAAAGAAAGAAAGAAAGAAAGAAAGAGAAAGAAAGAAAGAAAGAAAGAAAGAAAGAAAGAAAGAAAGAAAGAAAGAAAGAAAAAGAAAGAAAAAGAAAGAAAAAGAAAGAAAGAAAGAAAGAAAGAAAAAGAAAGAAATATCTCTGGGACTATTGGGTCCATTTCATTTGTTATTCTTTGACTTTTCACCTATCTATTGTTAATTTAAAGTGAGTTTCTTAAGCATTTAGTTAGGTCATATTAGTTTATCCACTCCAGCAATCCCCATTTATTAATACATGTGTTTTGACCAGTATTATTTAATATACTTACTGTTGGGATATAAGTTTATCATTTTATTATGTCTTTTCTGTTTATTTGCTTTATGTTTTAATTTCTATGCTTTATTTTCCTGCCTTCTTTTAGGTATTTTGCACTTCTTTTTACTATTATATCAATTGTGTTGTTATTGAATCTTATTCTTTTTGTAGTGTTTTTAAGTCAGTGGTCCCCAACTTTTTGCTACAAGGGACCAGTTTTGTGGAAGAAAATTTTTCTACAGGTGGCGGCAGGGTATGGTTTTTGGATGAAACTGTTCCACCTCAGATCATCAGGCATTAGACTGTCATAAGAAGTGTGCAACCTAGATGCCTTGCATTCCTATGGGAATCCAATGCTGCTGATGATCTGATAGGAGGTGGAGCTCATGTGGTAATGCTGGCTCACCCTCCACTCATCTCCTGTTGTGCAGCCCAGTTCCTAACAAGCCATGGACTGGTATCAGGGGTTGGACACCCCTTGTTTAAGTGGTTGCTTTCAAAATTACAATATAATACTTAACTTTTAGCAGTCTACTTATTTTATTTTATTCTATTTAACTACTTCAAGTATAATGTAGAAACTTTACCACCAGATAGCTCTCTTTCCCTGTTATACTTATTTGTTTTATGTAATATATCTATATGCACTGAAAATCTATTAGGTAATTTAAAACAATTTTGTTTCAATTCTCAAACATGTTTAAAGAACTCAAAAAAAGATTAATAGTCTATTTTGTTACATCAATATTTATTTTTTATCTTGCTCTTCTTTCATCTTAATGTTTCAAGTTTCCTTTTGGTATCATTTTATTTCTGTCAAAATAATGTTTTTTGGAATATTTTTAAAGTAGCTGTGCTGGCCATAGATTCTTTATTTGAGAAGTCTTTATACTTTCATCACTTTTGAAGGACATTTTAACTGGATATAGATGTTTGGGTTGACAGTAGTTGTCTTCTAGCACCTTACAAATGTTAAGCCACTTCTTCCTAGACTCAATTGTTTCTGATGAGAAACTTGTCATTCAAATAATTTCCTTATAAATAATACATTATTTCGCTATAGCTGCTTTCAAGATGTTTTTCTTTGTTTTTAAAATTTAGTACTTTGATTATCATGTGACTAGGCATGAATTTCTTTCTTCATGTTCTTTTCTTTGCAGTTCACTGAGATTACTCAATATGAGAGTTTATGGCTTTAGTCAAACTTGCAATGTTTGTGTATACATACACAAAATATATTTGTATGTATATACATATACACACACATATATACATGTATATCTGTATATATATACACATATATATAAATACATACACATATACTTCTGCACTATACTTCTTTTTCTTTTTTCCTTGTATAATTCCAATGACGCAAATGTTTTACCTTTTAGTAGCCTCCCACAGGTCCTTGAGCATTGTTTTGTTTTGTTTATCTTTCCTCTGTTTGTTGTTCAGCTTGGATAATTTCTACTGATCCATCTTTAAGATTGCTAATTCCTCCCTGTCATCTCCATTCTGATTTTAAGCTAATTAAGATATTGAGTTCAACAAATAATTTTTAATTGTTTTTGTAATGAACATATGCCAAAAGTTTTATTTAATTCATTAATTAAGATAAAAACAAAAAGATGTTTAGACCAATGCAACAAGATTGAAGAGTAACTAATATCTTCCAGTTCACTAAATCGTAAACTTTGTTGTTATCTTTCTTTCTGCCAGACAGACTGTTTTTGTGTTTTTACCAAACAAACAAAAATCCAACCACTTACATGTAACTTCTTTAAGTTCAGGAATTCTGAAGAAGAGTAAACAATGAGTAGAAGAAAGTGCATTATCTTAGACAATCCTTAAGTGGGCTTTTTTCCCCATATGACATTGAAAAGACATGCCACTTACTTAATTGCCTTATTTCTTATTGCCAAGCTTTGGTAACTTTTCTTAACTTTGGAAGAAAGGTGACTATTTTACTGGCTGATTAAGAAACATTTAAGAAATTCTGCATAATCACATACAAGAAAGTTCAGAGTCTACAAAATTTTGAGACCATAAAGTGTTAGTATTTTCTATTTATGCTGCGCAGCCATGGTAATGGCTTGAATACACATCAGCTGTAGCCATGGAGACCTTAAGAGTCAGGGAAGAATGGATTCAATTTTTTACAAATATTGGAAAGCCCAAGGCCTTTTATGAGATTTCTGAGAACTCTAAACGAACTAGTATTATCACATCCTTCTCTGACTTGGAGCTCTTGCTTTTGCTGAATTAGTTCAATTTAGGAATTCTCTCATTTTCTTGCTGTTATTGTCACTGGCAGAAAATATGTCCCCCTTTTTAATTTGTACAACACAAAAATAAGATAAAACCCATAGGCATTTATGTGGCTCACTGGAAAGTTTAGGAAGATGGAAAAATTTACATTTCAAATTCAAACAACGTAGGCATTGGCAATTCCTGTTCCCAAAATGATGCCTCTCCTTCTGTTCTCTTATCAGATTTTTCCTCCTCTATTATTTTTTATTTCTGACTGAACAACCTGTTTGTCTTTTTAAGAAAATATCATGGTTACTAATAATGTAGATATTCAGAGTTTTATCTTCACATTAAGTGGTTTATTTAAAAAAAGTGGTCTTCAGTAAAATTTAATCCCTCCTTTCAGAAAATGTCTAATGCCAGCCAATAAAGGAAAAATTTCATATATTTTTATAAGAAAGAATTAAATTTTTCCCCTTCTCTCACTCAAAACATTGTTCATTCTGTCCATGCTCTCATTTCCAAATGATTTAACCTGTTTCTCATCATGGTCAGGAGCCTCTTGCTGTTTCCATAAGTCTCTACTTAGAAGATGCAGTACTCAGGGTCAGGAACAGGTTAAGACAAAAGATGCACTTTTTCTGAGCTCTAAAATCCAATGGGTCACCAAAAAATTCATCGATCAAAAGAACATTTACATGCACCATTTATTTGCAACATTTAATGCACTAAATTGATGCCAAAAAGGAGAAAAATCCATGAGGAACAAACCATCCAAATTCCAAATAAAAATAAGGCAAATATTATTGATTATCATTATTTTTCCTCAGTTTTTAATATTGATTCACAAAGCACTGTTAATTGATTTTTACTTTTGTTTAACTGTTTTCTATTTTATCATCATGTTTTGCAATTAATTTTTATTTCAAAAATTGTTCTTCTAAATAGTATTAATCACTGAACATTACAATATGCTCCCGAATTCCACACCCCAGACAAGCTCTCCACCCATTCCACCTCAGCCCTCTAATCAAGGTGAAAAATAAGGTTGGGGATCTTTCTGAGAAATAAATACACATGTCATAAAAAGAGCCAAACTCTGTAAAATATTTAAAGAGGTTTAAATATTTTCAGAAGCCAAATATGAGTGACCAATGCCTGTGACACAGCCCCAGGAGGTCCTGAGAACATGTGCCAAAGATGGTTGGGTTACAGCTAGATTTTATACATTTTAGGGTATCAGAGGTTACAAGCAGCCATCAATCAATACATGTAAGGTATACATTGGTTCGGTCTGGAAAAGCAGGACAACTCAAAATGGGGGTTTCCAGATCACAAGTGGATTCAAAGATTTTCTGACTGGCAATTGGTTGAAAGAGTTAAATTATTATTGAAGAACCTGTAATCAATAGAAAGGAGTATCTGGTTTGAGATAAGGAGTTGTGGAGATCAAAGTTCTTATTATGCATCCCCAATGGCTTGCAGAGGAAGCCTCCAGGTAGTAGCCTTCAGAAAGAATAGATAGTAAATGTCTCTAATCAGATCCAAAAATGTGTCAGTCTCTTATTTAATCTCTCCTGGATCAAGGAAAAACTTGTAAAGGGAAAATGATTCTCTATAGAATGTGCATTTTCCCCACAAGAGGTATCTTAGCAGGGTATTTCAAAATATGTCAAAGAAATATATCTTAGGGTAAAATATTTTCATTTCTTTCAAGGCCTGCTATCTGTCATGTGATGCTATACTATAGTCAGGTGGGAACTTGATATCTTATTGTTACAAAGTGTTTTGTCAGTCTTAAGATATCTGTCTTAATCTTAATGCTGGTCAGTTGTGCCTGAATTCCAAAGGGAGGAAGGTATAATGAGACATGTCCGATTCCCCCTTCCCATCATGAACTGCACTTGTTTTTCAGGTTTACTTTGGAATGCCGCTGGCCAAAAGGGGGATCCATTCAGTCAGTTGGGGGGTCTTAGAATTTTATTTCTGGTTTACACACAAATATAAGAGAAGTTTCTGAGAAATAGAAGAAGATAGAAAGTTGGTGTGGGACACAGGAATTAGATTTAAAGTTGGGTTATCACTCTGGTAAGCCCAGAAAACAAGTGATAGTAAATAGTATTCACAATCTAGGTGGCAGAGAAAGCTGATGCAGTAAAAACCTGTTGGGCTTCAGTCTTCTCTTCTGAAAACTAAGTGGGCTGCACTTGATTAACTATCCTTGCCCCTGGCTGGTGGTGAGAATGTGTTATGGAAGTGAACAGGGGTCCACTTACTTGGTGCAGTAAGACCAGATATCCACGCTGACCTTTGCAGCAGGAAAAAGGAGAGCATATATTTGCAGGGCACCAAGCAAGGAGAATCAGGCAGCTTACACTTATGTCCCAACCTCCCCAGTGGCTGGCAGATAAGGGGTAAAGTCAGGGGTAGATTTCAGGAAAGCAGAAGTTACAAGAAAAACTTAAAATCAATACATGGAGGTTACACTGTGGTGCTGGCCTAAAAGTGTGGGATGTCTTGAAGAGGGGCCTTATAGGTCATAGGTAGATTAAAAGATTTTCTGATATACAAAAGGTTAAGGAAGAAAAGCTTGGTTTAAAAATTTGGAGTCTGCAAAGAAGAATGTTAGCTCTGGCTTGTGGGGGTGAGTTTCTCCAGGCCTGGCAGGAAGAAATTTATAACAAGGAGTGCTGGTCAGAGGTCGGTCTGCAGTTCCTCCTTGTCTGAGGCCTACCTGCTGTGTTGGCAGATCCTCTTGGTGGGGATCTGTCTCTGAAAAATAACTCAGAAACATATGCTAAGATGTTATCTTTAATTTCTATAGGAAAACCAAACAACCTGTGATTGTAGCTTCCTTGGCTATTGTATTAGGCTACTATTATCTTGCTGCTTTACAGGTTGCTTATTTACTTGTTAGGGATAGCTAGGAACCTAGAATTTCCCTTAAAATAACTCAAGATTTTCCTTTATTTCTATGCTTGGCAGGGGATGGCAGGCACAGGCCCCTAGGAGAGGGTCTCTGCTCTGTCTCAAATGGTCTGAGTCGATTTTCTAAAACATTGATTCCCCTAGTCCTACCCGCAGATCATTAAATTATAACCTCCAAGCTTGCAGCCAAGACATCAGCCTTTTCAACAGTGCACCCACCTCCTTGGAAACTGCCCATTTGATATCCATACAATTCATTTTCAAGGACCTGCAGCTCCTTCTACATCCTCAAGAAGCCATATATTGACCCTAAATTAAAAATACCTGATCTATTCCATGAGATTTTGCTTTTGCTGTTACTTTATTGCTCAGTTCTAAAATTTATATTTGGATCTTCTTCACTTTGGATCATATTCTACTTTGTTTCTGATATTTCCTATCATTCTATTTATTTCAATTATGTCTCTTTGGGAGGCCGAGGTGGGCAGATCACGAGGTCAGGAGATCGAGACCATCCTGGCTAACACAGTGAAACCACGTCTCTACTAAAAAAAAAAAAATACAAAAAAAATTAGCCAGGCGTGGTGGCAGGCTCCTGTAGTCCCAGCTACTTGGAGGCTGAGGCAGGAGAATGGCGTGAACCCGGGAGGCAGAGCTTGCAGTGAGCTGAAATCGTGCCACTGCACTCCAGCCTGGGTGACAGAGCGAGACTCCGTCTCAAAAAAAAAAAAGATTATGTCTGTGATTGCTTGCTGAAGCATTTTATAATAGCTGATTTAAATTCTTTATCATAGAATTCCAACATCTGTAAGATCTTGGCCTTGTTATCTGTTCAATGCCTTTTATGCTGCACGTGGATATTTTCTTAATTCTTTATATGCTGAGTAATTTGGGCTTGTATCCTAGACATTTTGAATATTATGCAATGAGACTCTGTCTTGTTTAAATGATACTTGATATTGATATTTTTGTTTTAGCAGATAATCAGCATAGTTGGGTGCACAAAACAAATTTCAACCAGTTTTTTGTTTATTGTGGTTTTAATTCATTTCTATTGCCACTGCCTTTATAATTCAGATCTGTCCCATGTGTACACCAGCCAGTGGCCAGTCGGGACCTCGGCAGTAGTCTGTCTCTTAGTGTAGTTTTCAAAAAATATGGTATGTTGTTTAGGTTAGGATCCATACCTGATCAGGTCAAGGGTGAGCCCATGACATCATACACAGCTTTACAAATTCACAGTTCTGAGTTCTTCCCTATCTGGGATTATCCTGATACTTTTCAGTTTTCTGATCCTTTAACTTTTTGATCCTTTAACTAGAAAGCTGAAGCTTTATTTGTCCTGCTGTGCCACACACTTCCTGTGAGTGTGACCACTTCTGGGATTGGTCACACTCACAGGAAGCAGGGTGAGGACAAATAGGGACCAAAATAGTGACATTTTATCCCACCTTCTTAGGACCACAGCTGCCTGAACTGGAAAGGAAAGCTTGCTCACTCTGAGTTTTAGGTGCCTGCAGGCTGCCTTGCTTCCACTGTGGCCATCACTCCAATCTCTGCAAGTGGATCTGCCTGGGAACTGGATGGAATGAGAGGTAATTTTAAGTAGGAAGACAAAAAGAAGTAGAAGGAGAAGAAAACCGGGATTTCTCCTACCATCTCTGAATGTTAGGAAACCACATTTCCATTCCTCTAGTCAGAACTGGTGGGCCCCTCCTGGAGTGTTTTCTGTCTACCAAAATATACACATCCAGATTTTAGGCAACCTCAAGGCCAGGAAGGTGAAAAAGGGGAAAAGTGTATAATTACCACAGTGTGGTAGAACTTGAAATTCTGGCCTTTCCGGCCGGGTGCGGTGGCTCACGCTTGTAATCCCAGCACTTTGGGAGGCCGAGGCGGGCGGATCACGAGGTCAGGAGATCGAGACCACGGTGAAACCCCGTCTCTACTAAAAATACAAAAAATTAGCCGGGCGTGGTGGCGGGCGCCTGTAGTCCCAGCTACTCGGAGAGGCTGAGGCAGGAGAATGGCATGAACCCGGGAGGCGGAGCTTGCAGTGAGCCGAGATTGCGCCACTGCACTCCAGCCTGGGTGACAGAGCGAGACTCCGTCTCAAAAAAAAAAAAAAAAAAAAAAAAAATTCTGGCCTTTCCAAATCTGCCTACCACAAACTACTTGTCTGTGTCCATATAGAGCTTTTCCATGCATTCTCTTCAGGTTGTATAGGTGTACTCAGTAAGAAAGATAAAGTACACTTTATCTTATCCAGAACCAGAGTCTGTTTAGGAAGTTTAAAAGCTTTTGAATAGCAATTGCTTAAATGGTTCTGCTTAAATATTTTTCAAATGGTTATTTTTGTCAAAATAAATTTTATTAGAATCTAATATCATCACTACTTTATTACGAGTATGCTTGATTTTCTCATCAAGATGGCTTTATATATTTTACAGCATATCTCCTGCCCTTTAGTTATAAAAATATCTAAAATTGAATTGCATATATATTGAATCTTTACTCTGAGATACATAATTTTAAAGCACTTTACATGTATTAACTCATTAGTCTACAAAATAAGCTTATGAAATAATTATTGCTCTTGTTCAAAATTAACAGAGGCACAATAAAATTTTAAAGAGATTATTTGAGCAAACAGCAATTCACAAGTCAGGCATGTCCAAACCAGGTATGGTTTTGAGGCTCCGCCTGAGGAACTGGAGGGCAAGGTTTTTGTAGGATTAACACAGAATTAAAGCAAATAAAATATTTGATTGGTGACATTTATAAAATTGTCTTATTTGTCTATCCTGCTGTAGAGTGTTTAGTTATATAAATTGGTTGGCAGCTTCTGATAAATTAGTCTTAAGTCTGATTTTCTTTAATATGTGCGTTGTTAAGAAATAAGCTAAATTTTGTTTATGTTTGCAAATCAAACAAGTTGAAGGTCATTTATGAGGCCTACCTGTCTTTGTCTGCTCAGAAATTCTCCGGGTCTGGCCCCCATTTTAATTTACTTTAACACCCCAAATTTGTAGATGTGGACTCTCAAGCATAGAATGGTTAAAGATTATAAAAACAAAACAAAACAAAAAAAACTTGCTGAGAGTAACTCAGCTAGAAAGTAGAATCAGATCGAAGATTCAGATATTGGCAGGTGGATTTCACAGCCTTTTCTCAACCAATACATTATGCTGCCTTTCATATATACAGTAAGTAATAGGTGCTATGAACTGAATTTTGTCTCCCTAAAATTTGTATATTGAAGCCTTATCCCCCAGTACCTCAGAATTTAATTGCATTTGGAGATAGGGTCTTTATAGAGTTAATTAAAGTTGCAATGAGGTCATTAGGGTAAGCTGTGATCCAATGTGAATGATGTCCTCATAAAAAGAAGAAATTTGGACACCAGACATGGACAAAAGGAAGACAATGTGAAGATGCAGGGGGAAGATGGCCAAGTGCAAAGACAGAAACCTGGAATATATTCTTTCCTTAGAGCCCTTGGAAGAAACCAACCCTGCTCGTATCTTAATCTCTAACATCTAGCTTCCAGAAATGTGAGAAAATAAAATTCTGTTGTTTAAGCCAACCAGTCTATGGTACTTTACTGTGAAAGCCCTAGCAAAGTAATACAGTGGTAGAAACTTCATTCTCAAAGCACCTAAATGTACTTTAAATATTAAAGATACTGAATAAATATGTGTTTATCCATGAAGATTTGACTTGTTTAAATAAATTGAGATCATCAAATAGTTAACTCACTTTGTAGCTCCGGAAATAGCAGTTTTAAAATATGGCAAATTACATTTGCCAATGTAATTTTTGGATCTCTAGTTTGAGCTAGTTTTCTAGCTTACAGAAACTAAGATATCTAGATCTCAGTTTAGAGCTCATTTTTAGAGAGAACTACATAAGAGGAAAACATTTGAAGAGAACAGATCCTACCAGAATACGAAAAGAGACACAAGCTAAAGAGATAAAGGAACTGCAGAGACAGATTCTCAACATTTAAATTTGGTATAGAGCCATCATTTTTTTCTCTGGCATTTAAACCATTTGTGCTGAAAATCCAAGTGCTTGTTACAATATATTGATTTTTTCTTTTTTTTCCCCACAATCTAAACACACTGACATTTCACTAGCACTTTTTAAATAGTTTGAGATCTACTGCATTTGTCATTTAAAATTTAACTGATGTCTATGAAACTAAATGCTTCTAGTAACACTTTGGTGTGGTTGATCACTCCTAAAAGACATGGCTAGGAGAAATGGGACATAAGATTGGGAATTTTATAATAAATCTTTGAATATATTATATATTGACTTCTTTCAATGAGTAACTAAAGCTCAAGGAGAACACTGGCTACAAGATTAAGATTAGATCTGGCTCCTTGCTTCAATGTGATGAAAATAAACAAATCTTACAAGCTTTGTATCTTTTTTCTTTTATATTCCTGTGAGAGGTAGCAATTATTCAGGGAGACAATAAAAATAAAAAGACAAGGAAGCTTTGTAAAAGACAAAAACTTGAGCCTAAGCACCCCCATCACTATCATAGATGCTGACTGAAATCAACAAAGGAACATAAACAAAGAGGGAACATGTGTAACAAACACAGAGACTAGGAAATGGTGCCATCAAATATGTCAAAGAGTTGTTATTGGATATGGTATATATGAAGACATATTAGAAGAAAATCCTAATAATAAATATCAAAAGAGAAGGAAACTTTGCTTTCTTGAGGAAAAAAAAAGCAGTATGATTGAAGGAATAAAAGTAAGTATATAGACTATCTATTTTGTAATCTTAACATTGAAAAGAATTGTCTTTATGAAATAAGATTCAGATGAATAGATAAGACTACAAATACAATAGACAATCGTGTAAGACAGAAAATGTAAATCAATTTATAATGCATTATTCAAAAATATTACAATACAAGCAGCAAAAGAACTGACAAAAGTTTAATTAAACTATGATCAGAAACGTTGTGAACATTGAACAGAGACCTAAAATATGGACAATGGATCTTACTAAAGAAATTTCCAGGGAGATGAAACAAATGACAAAAATATTATGAAGCCAATAAACCTGAGCTGAAGAATGGCCTAAAGATGAAGCTCAGGGGAATAACATAAACTAGAAAAAAAGGAGGACAAAAGTCATTTAACTTTTTACCTAGTAATTTTTATTTTTAAAAAAAGAATTAAGAATTCACGACAAACCCCAAAATAAGAGGCTGAAGCATAATTCTAACGTTAAATTTGCCTATAAACAGACAATTAAGTGTCTTGTCTTCTAACATTTATTTGATGGTTCATTCAACACAGAGGATACTTTGCTGAGGAAGATAGATAATACAGGCAAGAGAGCCAGGTACAGAAGAGGGCACATAATTTAGGTGGGTATGACAAACACAGAGAACAAAATAAACAAGAAGTCTCATCATGATCTAGCAATTAATTTCCCTGAACTTATTACCATTCATTCCTTTCTATTATTCACTAAGAATGTTGACTCTTGCATATAGGAAGCAGTACAAGCAATCCAGCAGTGGCTGGAAAAACCTGCATGCTGGGGAACAGCTGATGGAAAGTAAATTAAAGAACTTAGGGAGCCACACTAGGACCCTTCAATTAGAGAAGTAGCCTCTGGATTCAGCCCAACTCTGAACGTGGCAGAATTATTGTAGTGGCAGTGCTCATCTTAGAAGCTGGCAGTCTTCCAGTTTCTTTGAAGCGGTCCCTTGCTTGGCATCTGCTCCTTGTCTTTGAACTCCAGAGATAAGTTTGCCTATTGACAAAACCAAAACCATTTTATTCTCATGGGAGTGTCTTTTCTATGTGCCCCTATGTTAACTTTTAATGCTCAGAATAAGGGAGGGAAATAAAGTTTCCATGAAAAAATAGAATGATGCTCTGGGTAACTGCTATACAGTATGCACCACTAGTGATTTTTAAGAATTTTGATGCTAGAGGTGTCTGGAGTTGAGTCAGTTGAATGCCAGTATTCTCTGAAGAAGAAACATACATTCACTTTCACTACTGACGAAGCCAGAGATACCCAAGGATCCTGAAATATTATATCTTTGACTTCAGGAGCTCATCCAATGGCATTGCATAAGTCCTTCTTTATATAAATCAGTCAGCATCACCTCCTGTGGCTTCCAATCAAACCAATCTTGAATGTCCTGAGTAAAAGATACTGGTAACAGGTGTATAAGTGCAGGTGCTTGGGTTAGGCACTAGTGAATTACATTATTGACTGTGTCGATTTGTGACTATTGAGACAAAGAGGAAGGTTTGCAGAAACGTCTAATTGTAGAACTATTAAAATATTTTTCTCTGATTTTTCGTAGTATTGATTTGCAGTTCTCTGCCATTCCATCTGAACAGGTAAAATTGGCTCTTTCTTACTCTGATTCTGCATTTCGGATTCCAGATTACTTAAAATTTGAATCTTGGTGTTAGTGATTAAGGGACAATGAGGATAGAAAATAGAATTGTTCATATTCTTTGCAGCAATAATAGATAAAATAAGATGTGACAAAGTCACACCTAAAAATTATCAGCTGTACATGAAGAAAAATCTCAGAATTCACATGACACAGCTGAATAAGCCATTTTGCTCAGTACAACTGTTGGGTTAAGACTGGAAAAATTGAATTCTCTAGGATTCTTATAGGGACATTGGGGCATTATAAGGAAAGATTTGGATCCTTAAAAAAAAAAAAACAGCAATAACATAGATAAGCCAGAAAATTTCAAGAATCACATCCCCCTAATAACGGTTTTAAAATATGGCGTGTAAATCTTTTTATTTTCTTTCTTTTTTTTTTTTTGAGACAGAATTTTGCTTTATTTGCCCAGGCTGGAGTGCAATGGACTGATCTCAGCTCACTGCAAACTCCGCCTCCCAGGTTCAAATGATTCTCCTGCCTCAGCCACCCGAGTAGCTGGGATTACAGGCACTCACCACCACGCCTGGCTAATTTTGTATTTTTAGTAGAGACAGGGTTTCACCATGTTGGTCAGGCTGGTCTCAAACTCCTGACCTCAGGTGATCTGCTCGCCTCGGCCTCCCAAAGTGCTGGGATTATAGGAGTGAGCCACTGTGCCCAGGCTCCTTTGACATTTCTACCATTGAGACATAGGAAACATACTCCTTTCCACCAATCAGGACCCCAAAAATACCTGACTTGAATATGGCAGAAGTTACGCTATGCCAATTTCAAGGCTTCAGCCTCAAGAAAATTGCAGCTTCTGTTTCCCCCCTCCCCAAACTTTCCTTGGGATACTGAGGAACCCAACTACCACACCATAAGGAAGCCCAAACTAGCCCAAGTAAGAGATCACATGGAATGGCCTTGTGTAGGTGTTCTGGCCCTAAGCTATCAACTTCCAGACAAACAAGTGAAGATGCATCCATGTGATTCCAGTTCCCAAATGTTGAATTATTTCCAGCCTTCACTTTACCCTGCTAAGACCTCAGAGACCATAAAGCAGAGATGATGCATCCTCACTATGACCCTTCCAATTTTCTAACTCACAGCATCTGTGAGTATAATCAAGTGGTGTTTTTTATAACACAAAACTTTTTAGTGGTATGTTATTCAGCTAAAACTTTTTAGTAGTATGTTAACTGGCACATACCTACAAACATTTTGATGTGGTATCCCCCTGCAATCTTATAATGAACTTTTTGGCCATAAGTAAATAACAATCCATAAGAAAATGTATATATTTTTTCATAGGTTATGACAACTCTCAAGACAATCTGAAAGTGTTTAATCAATAACAGCAAATTAGAAATTTGGAGCAGATAGGCTGGGCGTGGTGGCTCTCGCCTGTAATCCCAGCACTTTGGGAGGCTGAAGCGGGCAGATCACGAGGTCAGGAGATCAAGACCATCCTGGTTAACACAGTGAAACCTCATCTCTACTAAAAATACAAAAAAATTAGCCAGGTGTGGTGGTGGGCCCCTGTAGTCCCAGCTACTTGGGAGGCTGAGGCAGGAGAATGGCGTGAACCTAGGAGGCAGAGGTTGCAGTGAGCCAAGATGGAGCCACTGCACTCCAGCCTGGGCAACAGAGTGAGACTCCATCTCCAGAAAAAAAAAAAAAGAAAGAAAGAAAGAAAAAAAGGAATTTGGAGCAGATAGAATTTATTGCAATAGCTCACCTGAAATATTGTAATTTGTATGATAGCTCAACAACCAGCTACAGGTCTATGCAGAATTAACTATACAAACCTGAACCAGTAATGGCCAAGGCTAGCTTACAATTAAAGGTCTAAGAATTCCCTAGTCATTATGCAGAAGAAGGGATTTAAAAACACTAGGAGACATGAATTTTATGAATTCTATGCTACACATATATTTTGCCTATCTACTGCTTCATTCTTGTATGCTGTTAAAATCCACTAGACTCTTCCTTTTTCCACATCAAGGGAATATGTTGGAATCTTTCAAAAGTGCTTTACCCTTTTTATGTCTTCATCAGCAAATTTTGAATTTCTAATTTAGCTTGAAAGAAAGACTGATGGAGCTAAGGGAACAATTTATATTATCATAAATATAATTGGAGACTGGCCTTAATTGTGACTATTGCTCCACTTATGAGCCTTGGTACTTGATGCACAGTACTTGACCTAGCAAACATATTGCTCTCCCTTCTAGAACAGGGGGACATCCAAAGCCAACCTCTCTCATCTGGTATGGGAACTCTATACCAATTAGGCTCTGATACTTTATTCCTGCCACAATTTAAACTGTAGATCAAGCTTGCCCAACCCACAGCCTGCAGGCTGCATGTAGCCCAGGATGGCTTTGAATGCAACCCAACACAAATTCATAAACTCTCTTAAAATATCTGTTATGAGATATTTTCCAATTTTTTTTAGCTTATTAGCTATCATTAGTGTTACTGTATTTTATGTGTGGGCAAAGACAATTCTTCTTCTTCCAATGTGGTCCAGGGAAGCCAAAAGATTGGACACCCCTGCTCTAGAGTCTTTGATCCCTTGGAGCCTAACAAGTCAACAGATTGGTTTATTACATTAATGATGAAATTCTGACAGGATCTAGTAAGCACAAGTAATAAGTTCCCTACAAACTTGCAAAAATATGTGGATGATGGTGTGCATGAGATAAATCTCACAACAAATACAGAATACTAGTACCTCAGTGAAGTTGTTGAGAATATATTGGCCTGGGCTGATTTGAGACATGCACTCCAAAGTGAAGATACAGCCTACAACTTACTTAACTAAAGATATTTAATAACTGTTGTGCTTAGTTCAATTTTACAGGTGACATATACCATGTTTAAACACCCTTCTTCCGTTAATTAGATGGACAAAGTGTTTTATGCTTAGAGTGGAGGCCTTCCATGATAGCTTCTAAGATGGCTGTCAGTGATTTCCTACCTCCTTGTATTCAAGTCCATTTTAATTCCATTCCCTTGAGTATGAACTGGACCTACTAGTATTCAGCAAATAGAATATGGTTAAATTAAAGAGATTTCACTTCTACAATCAAGTTAAAATACAACACTTTGGCTTCCTTTATCCTTTCTCAACTGTTCACTCTGATGAGGCCAACCATAATGTTATGAACTGTGGCATGAAAATGTTCACATGTCAAAGAAGTAAGGGAGGTCCCTGGCTAACATTGAGAAAAAGAACTGAGACCCTCAGTCCAGTAGCCTTCAAGGAACTGAATGTTCCCAACAGCCACATGAATGAGCTTGGAAGCAGATTCCACCTCTCCTCCCCATTCAAGCCTTCAAATAAGACGTCAGCCTTGGCCAACATTTCAGTTCAGCCCTATGGAAGAAATTGAACCAGAGGACTCAGTTAAGCTGTGCCCAGATTCCTGATCCACAAAACCTGTAAAATAATAAATATTTGTTTCAAATCGCTAAGTTTTCAGGGTAATTTTTCTTTAATACAGAAACAGGTAACTAATACAACATTTAAGATGGGCTAACAATCTGGTGCTTCCACCCCAAAGCCCTTATTAAGAAGTTCATGTTCAATATATCTGCAGCAGACTGAAGTGATATGTGGTGCCTGATGCAACCACGTGTAAGAGTAGTGGAACAGAGGACTGTTAGGTCAGGATCCATTTAGAGTGAAACCATTGTTTTTTTAAGAGTTCCCGATCATAGCGAAGCATATAGCCACTGGACTTTAATGGCAGTGTGGACCAGAAGTTTTCCAATATTTCTAGCTAAGCACATCCAACAGCATTTCATCAGAAACTAGTTCCAAACAGAACTTGAAGTCATAAATAGTTACACATATACAGCTATGGTGCATCTTCACTCATTATATAATGACTTTATAGTATAATGACCAGTTGATGAAGATGAAAACCTGGAGCCTGATTTAAAGATGCCATCACACAACATAGTAGAGCCAGCCAGATCCGTATTGCAGCAGTGTTAAAACTTTTCTCAGGGATTATCAGGTAACAAAGAAAAGAAATCTTTTCATTGGCAGATGTTCAAAAACTATACCTTTTTTTTCACTTTGCCTCAGAGGAGTAGATGGCCTCGGGTCAAGATATATACTGATTCTCAGTGACCAATAGTCTGGTCATATGTCTAATAAAGGAATAGTAATATGAGAGGGCTTTGTGGCAAAAAGTTTTGGTGAAAGAATATGTGGCTCAAGAGCTAAGAATGGACTTAGAGCAATTCTAGAAAATTGTTGGTTTGTGACAGATTAGATATTTAAACAAACAGAAAACCCCGCAAATCTTTCACAACAGATGTCTTCAAAACTGCTGGCTTAAAGTCTGAAAATATGTGTGTCCTACATGAATATGCACCAGAAGGCCACCATTGCAAAACAGCCTCTCCATAATCAGGACACAGTGAGCCTCTGTGGATGTCCGTTAGCCTCCTTTCCCCTCCAAGCCAGGGTTCATACAATGAGCTCAAGAAACAAAGTAGTTAAAGGGAAGACATGGGACAGATTCATGCATTTAACCATATGAAGATTTCCCGTACCAGGTTTGGCCTCACTATTCCTCTTGCTGAGACCAACTCCAAATCCATTATATGACACCATGCATTAGTGAACCAGCCAGCTCTCTGGTAGTAGGTTGATTACATGTGACCCCTTCTATCATGAAGGGGGAAAAGATTTGTCCACACCAAATAGACCCTTAATCTAGATTTGAAGTTACTTTCCCTGCTGCTGTCAATATCATTCATCCATGAAATTACTCAATGCTTTGTACTCTGCATCCAACCAAGAAACCAATTGAAAGTAAAAGAAGTAAACAGGGGGCTGTTTGTGAAATTCACTGGTCTTATTTTCTATCAATCAGCTGTAAGTGACTGTTTCCCTAAACAATAGCAAAGTCCATTGAAAGCTGGGGGGACAGCCCAGGTCAATGGTAAGATGCTGTTTCTCCCATAGAGATAATCTGTCACTATTCCATACAAATAAACCCAGTGCCATGAACAAAGGAGTAATGGTAGAGGAGTTAAACATGTCTGTCAGGATTATAGCTAATAGGCCACTTTGAAAATTTTGACTTCTCTTGGTTGTATAGAGGGCTTATTGCAAGGGAATAGGCCCCTAATCATGGTTTCATTAAACTGTAAGCTAAAAACAACCTGGCTTTATGAAACTCTTTTTTTTCTTTTTTTTTTTTTTTTTTGAGACAGAGTCTTGCTGTCGCCCAGGCTGGAGTGCAGTGGCGCGATCCCGGCTCACTGCAGGCTCCGCCCCCTGGGGTTCACGCCATTCTCCTGCCTTAGCCTCCCGAGTAGCTGGGACTACAGGCGCCCGCCACCTTGCCTGGCTAATTTTTTGTATTTTTAGTAGAGACGGGGTTTCACCATGTTAGCCAGGATGGTCTCAATCTCCTTACCTCGCGATCCGCCCGCCTCAGCCTCCCAAAGTGCTGGGATCGCAGGTGTGAGCCACCAAGCCCGGCCAGGAATTTTTTTAAATTATTGGATTTGACCTTCCAGAGCAAATATGATGGGTATTTAGGAATATTCAGGAAAAAGAAATGGTTCTTGTTGGCTGCCTTTTATTCTGCCATCACAATGGTCAAGGCTTTCTTTTATTAAGATTAAGTATTGTCTTTGCTCCTCCATGTGAGTAAAGGTGCATAGTGAATTCAGTTAGCATATAGAAGGGGTAGGTGAAGTAGTAATTTATGACTATATTCCAGTTGCAAATCCAAGGGCACTCACTGGTCTCTCTATAATTTCATAGCTGCCATACTAAATGTATTATGTGTTTTAATATACATGTTTCTTTCACCCCTCTAACATGCATAGGATGTATTTATAACGGGAAAACTACTATTTTTCTCTAATGAATATAGAAAACAGATATGATCAACACATATAGAGAGGAAGATTAAGCATCACCAAGATATTTTGAGTTAGAAATTAGAGAAGAAATTAGAGTCCTTTGGGCTGCAAGTAAAATCAAACTAAACTCAAACTATTTTTAGTCAGTCACACACCTGAAAGTTCAGAAGTAGAACAGGCTTTCCTTCATTTTCCTCAGATTTTTTCTCATTTCTTCTCTCTACATCTGCTTGCTACTCGGGTGGAAGCCAATGCCCTGGGCAGAATAGACAATGAAGCTGGGCACAAAACATTCACAGTAAAAGAGACAATTACTTCCTATCTCTCTGAAAAGCCAGAATTTTTTCCCAAGAAATCTCCAAAGTTGTTTCTCTCAAAACTCACTAGTCAGAATTAAGGTATAGGATTTATTCTAAACAATATCTGACAAGGGAGATGTTATCGCACATAAACATTTGAAGCTGTGATGGTCATTTGTGAAGTATATGTGTTTGTGAAGAAAGAGTTAAAAATACAAGAATGAAAATTGGGGTGATGTTTAAAAGGATGAAAGGGAGGCAAATACTAAGTAGACCATCAACAATGTACACGACAACACAGACCATGTAACATAAAATTGGAATTCAGGAACTGGTAATAAAAAATGTGTTGTCCCCTCTTGGACAGAATGTGAGTGACTTTATGACAGTATTATGAAAATAGAAGGATCATACCAGAATCATATTAGTTCAGGCATCTTTGGGTGTAGAGAATAATAGTTTCTTTGCATTTGCACAGGGGTGGATCTCCAAAGGCTATATCTGTGCTACATGATTCTGTACCCTTGATCACAGCTGTATCACATAATGGTAGACTTTTGACTCACTGGAACCCACGTAGATTCTTTCTCTAGAATTTTGTGTCTGAATAGAGTAAACCAAAGACCAAAGATCCCTGAGGCTGTCATCCTCTTTGCAGTGACAGGGAAAAAAATATCTGCAAACTCCAGCTAGTAAGAATTTCAGAGCTTCCCTTATCCATGCCTCTCCTGCAGTTTGGTTGTGTAGCTTCCACTAATGCTGTGATCAAATCGAATCACCTAGTAAAACCTATTTTTTTGCTAAAGTTATCTGATTTCTGTTACTCACAACCTTATATACCATTAAACAATACAGGTATGCTGTCAGGTTGGAAATCACTGATATAGTTCAAACTTTTAACAATGAAGAAAATGAATTCTAGAAGGTGTAAGTTGCTTTATACAAGGACATTCAGTTTCTTAGAAGTTAAACAGTAATTAGAACCCACACCCCCTAATTCTGCCCAATGATATTTAGGGATAGATATAAAAATTCTGACAACACAGCCACAGCTCTAATTTAGGACTTTTTTTAAAAGAAAGTTTCTACCAGTGTTTTGTAGGCACCCTGGGAGATTGCTGACCTTACTGCAAGTGCTATGACCCACTTCCTGACATTTTCCGGGATTTAGTAGCCTTCTCTTCTTCTACTAGACACATTTTATTTTGAGACCTCCACCCTTCTGCCATCAAAAGCTTTTCCCATTTTAACCTTAAGACATATGAGGAATAAAAAAAAAAAAAAAGTTACTGATTGTAAACCACATAAGTGCACCTCCTTTATGGTATAGTCTTGCAATGTGTTATAGGAATAACTGTTTTTTCAGATATAGTGATGAAAGAAGCTTGAAAATACCCTTAAATGTAGGCATAACACAACAAAAAGGGAAATGAAGAGTATAGCATGGGCATACATTTTTTAAATTGTTTAGTAAAATAATGCGACCTATTAAGGTCTTAAAATGTATGTTCAGTCCTGAATTATTAATAGTTTGGATTCTGATGGCATGTTGAACTTCAATCAGTTTGTTTTATTTCCTTGAAATAACAGTATCTGATCTTTGTCAGGTCTCATTCAATTCTGTTCACCTTGGCCTAAAACTATGTCAAACTCTTAAGAAATGTAGTAAGAATGTTGATGTCTGTTGTTCTTTTAAAGAACCTGAAGAAAAGTTGATGCTCTTAATCTATGATCCCATTTCCCACCAAGGATACACACTTAAAAACATAAGTTGGCTGGGCACAGTGGCTCATGCCTGTAATCCCAGCACTTTGGGAGGCCAATGTGGGTGGATCAGCTGATGTCAGGAGTTCGAGACCAGCCTGACCAACGTGGAGAAACCCCGTCTCTATTAAAAAAAAAATACAAAGAAAAATTAGCCGGGCATGGTGACACATGCCTGTAATCCCAGCTACTCGGGAGGCTGAGGCAGGAGAATTGCTTGAACCCAGGAGGTAGAGGTTGCGGTGAACCGAGATCACGCCATTACACTCCAGCCTGGGCAACAAGAGTGAAACTCTGTCTCAAAAAAAAAAAAAAACAAAAAAAAACCATAATTAAACTGTCTCAAAAGTACCTATATGATGTATATTTCATAGGTCAATCATATATTTTGTAGGTCAACAATATTTCCATTATTTGGAAAATGAAAATAAAAGGGAAATACAATAAAATATACTAATAAAGCTGTAAGAGTTGTGGAGAAAACAGTTGATCTATAAAACATTTTAAGGATTTCAAGTAGTATTTAACTTCATCTAATAGATATGAGTGAGACAAGGGGATTGATATTCATGTGATCAGTAACTGCCATCTAGATTACAAAGGGTCTGTGTCATATCCAGGCATGAGTAGGTACCAATTTGTCTTCAGCTGGTATTTCTCTTATGTTTTAAGCACCCACCTTTCACCTCTCCGTGCCCTAGAGGTCACTTCTAAATACCTGACTATTCAGGGCTACTGTTCTACTATATCCCAATTTTAAGCAATTTTCTTCATATATCTCTGATTATTGGTATTTCCTCTTGTCAATACTAAGAGTTGGATTGAAAATAAGCTGGCAGAGAACTTCATGCCAATGTGTTAACTGACAAAGGTAAATTTCTGCATCACCCGCTTCTAGTGGAATGCCAATTTTTACAGGTAGTTCCTAGCGTAGTGCTTCAAGTCAAATAGTTTTTGAGATAATGGAAGGTTTTGGCCCTCAGAAGGCTCAAAAGTGGGCCCACAGTTCTTGACTTTCCTCTGGTCACATATTGTGCTTCTGAGAAGCTTTGTGTGATTTATGAGAATGAATGAGGGGTAGCTCAATCAGAGCCTGACATATAGGGTGAAACCTACATTGAATGATGTTTAGTTCAGTCCATGTGTATACCACATTATCAATACCCCTGCGTCTTCATCTTTATACAAAATAGGCAACAGATTAATTGAATCTTTGAGGAAGCACTAGCCTTTTCTTAGATTCTTAATTTGTGGCAGCAAAAAGGGCAAACACTTGTCTGCCTCCTATGATTCAGCAAAGAATTTATTTGTGATTCCTGAGCAATAAGCAGAGCACATTTCCTACAAGGATTTGGTAGGGGGAATAAAACGTGTTTTATTAATGTGGTTGAACACTGATTGAGCTTGATCAACAACACAGAACAATCTGCTTTCTAGGTAATGGTAGGAGAAAATGGCTCCAGGCTCTGTGCCTGTCTTCTTAGTACATCCTCTGGAGCAGATCATGGTCTCAGTCAAGGGAATTTAAAGAGTCATATTCAATAACTCTGACAACTCACAATAAATCTCTCTGATTTGTACCACTGCTCAGGCAATTAGGACCATGTGCCCTTTTAACGAATCCCTGTTTTAAATTCCAGTTCTCATGACTGAATGCCTGTCCTAGTTTCCCTGTTTCTGTCTTAATTCCCTGGATTTTCATTGCAGTAGATTTAGTAGACTGGGGTGATAAACCCCAATCCAGAGACAAAATCTAGACCATCACTTGTTTTTGTAAAGAAAATTTTATTAAACAGTCATGTTCATTTGTTTATGGAGTGTCTGTGACTACTATTATCTTACAATGGTGGTATTGAGTATTTATAGTGACTACGTGGCCTGCAAACCTAAAAACACTCACTGGCCCTTTACAGAAAATGTTTCCTAATCCCTGACCAAAACCCTGTTTGAGTTTTTGCCAGTTCCCCTGGCATCCATCCCAAAGTTCTTATCTTTATTCTATGACTTCATCTCTTTGATATCTGCCTGAATATCTTCCCTAATTTCTTTGCGTTATTTCTACTTCATATAATTTTTAATAAACTTATTAGATTAGAATAATTTTAGATTTACAGAAAAGTTACAAGAATAGTATAGCATTCTTATATACCTGTACTCAATTTCTTTTCATACCTTTATTACAACTGTTAAAGAAATATTGATACATCATTATTAAGTAATGCTCATACTTTATTCATATTGTCTTAGTTTTTGGCTAACATCCTTTTTCTGTTCCAGAATTTCTTTGAGGACACTATGTAGCATTTGGTCTTCATGTCTTTTTAGGTTCCTTTAGATTGTAATTGTTTCTAAGAATTTATGTGGTTTTAATAATTCTTACTTTGTGATGACCTTGGAAGTTTGGAGGAATATTGTTCATGTATGTTTAGAATATTTTAAAATTTGGGTTGTCTGATGTTGTTCTCATGGTTATACAAGGGTTAAGAGGAAGGCCACTGCTCTGTTTTAAATGTGTCCCTGCCAAAATTCACGTATTAACATTTAATGGCTGATAGTATTAAAAGGTGAGGCCTTTAAGAGTTGATTAGGCCATGATGGTTCCTCCCTTCATAAATGGAATTAAGGCCCTTATAAAAGAGGCTTCATCTAGATTTAGCCCTTTTTCAACCTTTCTGTACCTTCTGTCATGTGAAGAAACTGTTCTTCCCCTCTGGAGGATCATCAAGGTACCAATTTGGAAGCAGAAGCCCTCAGCAGACAACTGAACCTGCCAATGCCTTGAACTTAGACTTCCCTGGCTCCAGAAAAAAAATTAATTTCTGTTCTTTGTAAATTACTCAATCTATGGTATTTTTCCATAGCAGCACAAATGGATGAATACAACCACGTGCCATTCTCATCAAATCACATCAATTGTATGTGCAATCAACATGACTTATCCCTCTTGATGTTGACCTTCATTACTTGGATGAGCTAGTGTTTGCCACTTTCTTCACTGTAAAATTATGCTCCCCCATTTCATGCTGTACTCTTTAGAAGGAAATCACTATGCACCATCCTTTGCATTTTTCTCAGCTTCTCTGTAGCCTCATACTATTTTTATACTTTGTCACTTCCAAAACCCTAGCTGGTTTTTTGCTAATGCCTGCATAAGTTTGAGTTTATTTTCTAACACCATACACTGGATACCATACACTACCATCACACAGGACTTCTGGCTCACTGCTAAGTACCTGTGTCTGCATGGCTTTCCCATGCTGCTGGACCTCTCCACTTTACATATGCTATTTTTCTCTGCTTTAAATTATGATCTTGCCAATCAAAGTTAATTATAGCAAAATGGATTGAGGTATGAAAGTTGAAAGATAGAAAGAATATGTATGAATTATTACCACTAACACTTATGACATGAAGAAATCTGACAGTAATTCCAAATATGTTGAGTTGGTGGAGATAGAAGGACATTAAAATTACTCTATTTAGCAAGCACATGAAAGCATATGACTGAAAGCTGATGAGAAAACCAGATTTGTACAATTCTTGGGAAAAGATAGGTTCTTGGGTAAGATAATGGATATTAACAGTGTATAATTACATACAAAATATAGCACAGGCATATAATTATCTAATTTCAGAAAAGGTAAAAATTTAACAAAGCTTACAGCACATTGGGACAAGAGATACCATAAGGACCCATAAAGAGGAGCATCAGGGAATATCTCACAAAAACATGCATTTTAACCAATTGAAAATTGCAAATTTATTGTAAAAAATAAAAATAAAAGTAAAGACAAGTGAGGAATCTACTCAAATAAGAAAACTACTTGGTTCTGGACTTGTTAGAATATAAGGTAAGCTTCATGAAAATCATGCTGGGGGTCAAGTAACTGCTTTTAAGAACTGGAGATCATAACAATCCAGGAAAGCATTTTAGCTGCTACTGAGCTGAAGGTTGGAAGTAAAAGTACACCCTGCCCTTGGATGTGTTCACAGAAATGGTAATGTTTATTAGTATGTGAGAGTCAGCCATTAGGTGTTACTACCTTAATCTGTATCAAAATGCATAAGAAATAATTGAATTAGGTATTAAATAGCTTTTCAAGTTAAAAAAAAATTTTTCCTAATTTAATCTCCAACCAATTTGAGATTCGCTAACAATTTCTTTTTTGGTAGCTCAAGTCCATTAACTCAAACTTCTAGCATACAAAGCATCTCAATTTTAATGACTACGTTTTTTTTTCTCAAGGGTGTTTGTTAGTTTTGTGTGAATTTCTATTTAGAAAAACAGCAAATTATGTTGACAAATACTGCAGTTAAGTGTGTTGAGGATTCCAGCTGTGTGTTTTCTCATCTATGAAGAGGTTTGGGAGGGAAAGTTAACCTTGTTCTTTCTGTTTCTTGTAAAGTGAAGCTCTCGCCTTTGGGATAGGTGATAATTAAAACGAAGAGTAGGGCAATTAACCAAAACATTTGACTACATAATTAGACTTAGTTTTATTCAGATTGCACAAAGAATGCTTCAGGCTTCCTGATAGCAGTGGGCAGACTCCTCAAGCTTCCCTTGGAGAAGTTCTTAGGTAGGAACCTTGCCTGAGAAAGGACTGCAGAGTGGGCTTCACTGATGCTCGTGGCATCAGGGGTCATGCAATGCCTGTGAAGGAAGGATGTGGCTTGCCTTTCTGTCAGATTTTGTTTTCATCTTCTGGCTTTGTCTCTGAATACATCTAGATTTCTTTTTTCTTCCATGAAACACACTGTTTTCAAAAAGAACTCAGAGTGAAAATCTAAGGCTATAATTTGCTTTAGTGAAATATACAAGATGAATGTCTAAAGTGTTTCCTCAGAGGCAAGTCTGAATTCTACTGCCTAAAATATTAGAAATGATGATTGGTACACATTATTTACCCATCGGACTTAACGTTCTTCAAAAAGGCACATTGATACATATATTTAAATATTTTATATTGACTGAATATCCACAATCTATGCTTATAGTTTTATTAACATAATTTATCTTTCACTGGCCTTTTAATTCTTGACTTCCACCGCCTTTAACTTCTGTATTATTGGCACATTTTATAGCTCTAGCTTTAGGGTCATGGTGTTCTCATAATTATCTAGGTCATCAATTCTTTATTGATTGAGAAATAAGAGTATTGAACTACTGGTCATCCTTGTAAACACCATGTTTCTTGGATTAATTTCAACTGATTTTTCATCAGACTATAAAAAGTATACTAGATTGAAATGAGTATAATTTTCAAGCAAAATCATTCATTTATCATCATCTGTTTAAGAATTTGAAATACAAATCATGAGGATACAAAGACACCTACTTTATCTTAGTCTAAAAACCTTAGCTATGTTTTCATTTGCATATGTTTTATTCCACCCACCTCTCCTCCCTCTACATCTCCTCCCCACCAATAGATTAATGATGCCATAATATGTATGCCTATATTTAGAATAGTGTTGCTGTGATGGATGGACACAGACATGTACTGCACAGATTCTGACTTGAAAGAATTGCTTGTTACCTAAACTACTGGAAGCTTTGTCAGCCCCTCTAGGGATTGCCATAGCTGTGGAAAATATGATCACCTTGCCCAAGGGTGAGCCACATCTAATGGCCAATTAAGGCCAGGTTATAAAGGCCTGATCATTTTGGCCTAGTGTAGCATAACACTGATGAGTTGTTTTTGCTCCAGCAGTTCCCAGCTGACTACGGAGAAAGCCAAGATGCACTGTGTCCTGTATCACAGCTCTACTACTCCCACTTAATATTTCCTCTCCTTTTCCTCTCCTTCCTACCACTAAACTCCATCTGAGTCTGCTTTCAGAATCTACAAGCACCTTGCTGGTGTCCAGCAAGGTAATAAATAGACCTTTCCAAACAAGCAGTCCAGTGCTAGCTGCTAGATGCTCTACATAGAGATCTTACATAGTACACTCCATGCAGCTAGAACTACATATATCTTATGCACGTTAAAGAATAGTAACAATTCTAATATTCCCTTAAGATTTGTAGCACTTAAAAGATGACAACAAAGACAAAAGGTGTGGCAAAGTTGTATAGTGGCAGAGCAATAATTCATAATTCTTAACAAAAGAAGGAAGTCAAAACTAGAATTATTTTATTCCTTTGCTATGATAAAAATAATGTTGCAAATATTGGCATAAAACAAAAGGTGCCTAAGTACCACAGAATAGTGAGAAGGTATATGTGGTCATTGAGGGCTTCTCTGTACAGGTGATGATTTAAGAAGGTGAAATAAAAACGATGTAAGACTATCAAGCAGTAGGAAACAGCTACTTATTTCATCACTGTTGAAGAGTCAACACACTAATCTTATAAAGACCTGGGGAAGGGGTCTCTTGTTTATGTTAGCATCACCTGAAGTTTGAAACCAACAGCTAACGGACTTCTTGAATTAAACTAGGCCAGGGATTCCTTTAGAGTTAAAATGGGAGGAAAAAATTTTCTAGGTACAACTGTTTCAAATTCCCTTCTAATGAGAAGATTAAAGTGAAATTCACTACCAAAGTAGGAGAATGAAGAGATGTGTGACAAGAAATAACCTGGCCATTCCAAATACATCCTCTGAGGCTTGGTTGGCCCACAAGGGCAATGATTGCAGAATACAGAGGGGACTAAAAAGTTACAGGAAGGAGGACAGAATTTCAAACTTTCACCAGGAAACGATTTTATTAAAAACATGGGCGTGAACCCGGGAGGCGGAGCTTGCAGTGAGCCGAGACTGCGCCACTGCACTCCAGCCTGGGTGACAGAGCGAGACTCCGTCTCAAAAAAAAAAAAAAAAAAAAAAAAAAAAAAAAACATGAAAATTATATTTATGATTGTTCAATGAATATTAATGAAGAACATTTGTAGGGCTGTGAATTATAGAGATATACAATTGTAACAATAATAAACCACTTATTCTAAACCTGAGAATGACAATTTATGTGAAAGTATAAATTTAATGAAAAACAAAATGTTACTTAGCACCAACACAACAACTATATTAATTGCATGGTGAGCGAAACTGCTGGAAACATTATCATTTTTATTAGTAGTAGTATGAAAAGGTCTCTTTGTCTTTGGTATACATCAGTTTTACATGCAGTAATAAATATTATAATTAGGTATATATAAATACACATTTGTATGTGTATACATTGATTTCTGAATCAATATTTCATAAGTAATGTAGGCACAATCATACTTCTGGTTAATCTCAAAAAAAGAAATGTTGTTTTCAGACATTCATTATAAGAAATCTAGTCAAGAGTGATGATTTATTTTATTATCTAATATTGTATGGAAAGCCATCAATTTACCACTGGCTTTTGTAGTTGCTAAAGCATGAGGGACCTTGGATTATTTAGGAATTCAATGTCATATTCCACATTCTCTTCAGAAAAAGTAATCTCAGATGATCAGCTATCAAGCTTCTGTCCAAAACTCATAGGAAAGAGGAAATATTTATGGAAACTTGACAGATTTTCACTCTATTCATTTTATCTTTAAATGAAGCCGAGCTCCTTGAGGGAAACATTCAAGTATCTTATGATTTGATTTCCTTGTCTAGTTACAATGGCCTTTCATAGCAAGGATAATATTTAAAAAGTAGTAATGTAAGGTATTCTATTATTCTATTATGTCTTTTTCTTTTTTTTTCTCTCATTTTTAAACATTTGGTCTTGGATCAAAGTGGTTACAGAATATGATTAGAGCTATAAACCTGCTTCCCAGAAAAGAAAAAAAACTCTATAAAAATGTGTAAATGTGCACACTTCCTTTTACATTTGCTTTAACTATACACAGACCCCCCTGATAATCATTCATGGACTTTAAGGGCAGAGATAGCAAGTCGAAACCTTCTATAGTAGTTCACACTAATTCTAGTGTTTTTTCTTTAAGTCTCCTGCTGGCTATTGGTCTCAGCTAATATTTTACTGTGAGTTTATTAGGAGTTTTGTACAGGATATTGAATTTCCTCACAGGACATTTTACAAATTACTCAGATAATTTTCTCATTATATCTATTAATATAGTGTTTTTAAAAAACATATTTTTTCTCATACGAGAACATTTTTGTATCCTCAAACTAAATCTATTCGGTCTACTTTTATTTACTGCTGGATTTTAAGGGTTCTCTAATACAATCACTCTCCCAGAAGAAGGCCTCTCACTGCCTCCAGTTTTAAATATTATTCTAAAAGTGTAGCAATACAGTAATATTTCGATAACAAAAACAAAACATATAAATTTGTAGAATACATTTTGGTAAGACAGATATTAAAAAAATTCACTGCTGCTAAAGATATTATAGTTTCTCCAGAGAATAATCTAAAGAACAATTTAAATAAAAAATTTTAGTAAAGTGGCCAATTATAAACAAAGTTTACAAAACCAGTGTGATATGGTTTGGTTGTGCCTTCATTCAAATCTCAACTTGAATTGTATCTCCCAGAATTCCCACATCTTGTTGGAGGGACCCAGCAGGAGGCAGTTGAATCATGGGAGCCGGTCTTCCTCATGCTATTCTCGTAATAGTGAATAAGCCTCATGAGATCTGATGGGTTTATCAGGGGTTACTGCTTTTGCTTCTTCCTCATTTTCTCTTGCTGCCACGATGTAAGAAGTGTCTTTGCCTCCCATCATGATTCTGAGACCTCCCCAGCCATGTGAAACTGTAAGTTCAATTAAACCTCTTTTTCTTCCCAGTCTTGGGTATGTCTTTATCAGCAGTGTGAAAACGGACTAATACATAGTATTTCCTACATGTTAACAAAAATTACTTGACAATATAATGAAGTGAAGTTTCTATTCACAAAAATAAATAACTTCTATTTTTAATAAGAAGTAGAAAAAAATAGATGGCATTTTAAGAGTTGCATAAGTGCAAGGAACATATTTTTGTATAGTAGACTCCAGATTATTCTAACTAAGATGAATTTAGTGACTACATAAAAGAGATTGTGCTGGAACTTGATACAATAATTTATCAGAGTAAATTATAAAGGTAGTAATATAATAGGATTTGTTTTATTAGATGTTAAAATGTTTCAGAAAGTTAGAGTGTAAGAAATATAGAATTTTTATAAAATAAACAAATAAAATAGAATAGAAAGTCCATAAGCAGATCCATATATTATAACATACTCATTAGTAAGATGAAAATTTAATTGTTTGTCAAGGCTATAATTTAACAAATAATGTAAAATACACAAATTTAGATTTTCATATCACATATTACCCAAAAATAAGTTCTATATGAATAAAGATGTAAATAAAATAACAGAAAGGCAAAACACTAAAAAAACTAATATTTGTTCTCTTTTTCTGGGTAGATAACGTCTTTGCAATAATAAATGTAAAGGTAGAAACAAACAAAAGTATTACTGGATTTTACTACCTAAAATTATAAAACATTTATATATCCAAATTACCTTAAAACAAACTGGGAAAATTGGCAGCATTTACTACAAGCATCTAATATAATTATGTAAAAAATTATTTAAAAACAAGTTGAAAGACAAAATGACTTTAATAAAAGAAATAATCTAAGCACACAAAGATAATTCACAAATAAAGAAAACAGCAAGGACAATTAAAAATGTTTCAAATGTTTACTAAAAGTAGCAATTGGGGGATGGAGCCAAGATGGCCGAATAGGAAGAGCCCTGGTCTACAGCTCCGGTCTACAGCTCCCAGCATGAGCAACCCAGCAGATGGGTGATTTCTGCACTTGCATCTGAGGTACCAGGTTCATCTCACTAGGGAGTGCCAGACAGTGGGCGCAGGACAGTGGGTGCAGCACACTGTGCACGAGCCAAAGCAGGGCGAGGCATTGCCTCACTCGGGAAGCGCAAGGGGTCAGGGAGTTCCCTTTCCTAGTCAAAGAAAGGGGTGACAGATGGCACCTGGAGAATCGGGTCACTCCCACCCTAATACTGCGCTTTTCTGACAGGCTTAAAAAACGGCACACCAGGAGATTATATCCCGCACCTGGCTCGGAGGGTCCTATGCCCACGGAGTCTCAGTGATTGCTAGCACAGCAGTCTGACGTCAAATTGCAAGGCAGCAGTGAGGCTGGGGGAGGGGTGACCACCACTGCCCAGGCTTGCTTAGGTAAACAGAGCAGCCAGGAAGGGTGAACTGGGTGGAGCCTACCACAGCTCAAGGAGGCCTGCCTGCCTCTGTAGGCTCCACCTCTGGGGGCAGGGCACAGACAAACAAAAAGACAGCAGTAACCTCTGCAGACTTAAATGTTCCTGTCTGACAGCTTTGAAGAGAGTAGTGGTTCTCCCAGCACGCAGCTGGAGATCTGAGAATGGGCAGACTGCCTCTTCAAGTGGGTCCCTGACCCCCGAGCAGCCTAACTGGGAGGCATCCCCCAGTAGGGGCAGGCTGACACCTCACACCGTTGGGTACTCCTCTGAGACAAAATTTCCAGAGGAATGATCAGGCAGCAGCATTCACGGTTCACAAAAATCTGCTTTTCTGCACCCACTGCTGCTGATACCCAGGCAAACGGGGTCTGGAGCCGACCTCTAGCAAACTCCAACAGACCTGCAGCTGAGGGTCCTTTCTGTTAGAAGGAAAACTAACAAACAGAAAGGACATCCACACCAAAAACCCATCTGTACATCACCATCATCAAAGACCAAAATTAGATAAAACCACAAAGATGGGGAAAAAACAGAGTAGAAAAACTGGAAACTCTAAAAAGCAGAGTGCCTCTCCTCCTCCAAAAGAACACAGTTCCTCACCAGCAACGGAACAAAGCTGGATGGAGAATGACGTTGACGAGTTGAGAGAAGAAAGCTTCAGATGATTAAACTACTCCGAGCTACAGGAGGAAATTCAAACCAACGGCAAAGAAGTTAAAAACTTTGAAAAAAAATTAGACGAATGTATAACTAGAATAACCAATACAGAGAAGTGCTTAAAGGAGCTGATGGAGCTGAAAGCCAAGGCTTCAGAACTAAGTGAAGAATGCAGAAGCCTCAGGAGCCAATACGATCAACTGGAAGAAAGAGTATCAGTGATGGAAGATGAAATGAATGAAATGAAGTGAGCAGGGAAGTTTAGAGAAAAAAGAATAAAAAGAAATCAACAAAGCCTCCAAGAAATATGGGACTATGTGAAAAGACCAAATCTATGTCTGATTGGTGTACCTGAAAGTGATGGGGAGAATGGAACCAAGTTGGAAAACACTCTGCAGGATATTATCCAGGAGGACTTCCCCAATCTAGCAAGACAGGCCAACATTCAGATTCAGGAAATACAGAGAACTCCACAAAGATACTCCTCCAGAAGAGCAGCTCCAAGACACATAATTGTCAGATTCACCAAAGTTGAAATGAAGGAAAAAATGTTAACGGCAGCCAGAGAGAAAGGTCGGGTTACCCACAAAGGGAAGCCCATCAGACTAACAGCTGATCTCTTGGCAGAAACTCTACAAGCCAGAAGAGAGTGGGGGCCGATATTCAACATTCAACATTCTTAAAGAAAAGAAATTTCAACCCAGAATTTCATATCCAGCCAAACTAAGCCTCATAAGTGAAGGAGAAATAAAATACTTTACAGACAAGCAAATGCTGAGAGATTTTGTCACCACCAGGCCTGCCCTAAAAGAGCTCCTGAAGGAAGCACTAAACATGGAAAGGAACAACTGATACCAGCCACTGCAAAATCATGCCAAATTATAAAGACCATCGAGGCTAGGAAGAAACTGCATCAACTAACGAGCAAAATAACCAGCTAACATCATAATAACAGGATCAAATTCACACATAACGATATTAGCTTCAAATGTAAATGGACTAAATGCTCCAATTAAAAGACACAGACTGGCAAATTGGATAAAGAGTCAAGACCCATCAGTGTGCTGTATTCAGGAAACCAATCTCACATGCAGAGACACACATAGGCTCAAAATAAAGGGATGGAGGAAGATCTACCAAGGAAATGGAAAACAAAAAAAGGCAGGGGTTGCAATCCTAGTCTCTGATAAAATAGACTTTAAACCAACAAAGATCAAAACAGACAAAGAAGGCCATTACATAATGGTAAAGGGATCAATCCAACAAGAAGAGCTAACTATCCTAAATATATATGCACCCAATACAGGAGCACCCACGTTCATAAAGCAAGTCCTGAGTGACCTACAAAGAGACTTGGACTCCCACACAATAATAATGGGAGACTTTAACACCCCACTGTCAACATTAGACAGATCAACGAGACAGAAAGTTAACAAGGATATCCAGGAATTGAACTCCACTCTGCACCAAGCAGACCTAATAGACATCTACAGAACTCTCCACCCCAAATCAACAGAATATACATTTTTTTCAGCACCACACCACACCTATTCCAAAATTGACCACATAGTTGGAAGTAAAGCTCTCTGCAGCAAATGTAAAAGGACAGAAATTATAACAAACTGTCTCTCAGACCAGAGTGCAATCAAACTAGAACTCAGGATTAAGAAACTCATTCAAAACCACTCAACTACGTGGAAACTGAACAACCTGCTCCTGAATGACTACTGGGTACATAACGAAATGAAGGCAGAAATAAAGATGTTCTTTGAAACCAATGAGAACAAAGCACAACATACCAGAATCTCTGGGACACATTCAAAGAAGTGTGTAGAGGGAAATTTATAGCACTAAATGCCCACAAGAGAAAGCAGGAAAGATCCAAAATTGACACCCTAACATCACAATTAAAAGAACTAGAAAAGCAAGAGCAAACACATTCAAAAGCTGGCAGAAGGCAAGAAATAACTAACATCAGAGCAGAATTGAAGGAAATAGAGATACAAAAAACGGTTCAAAAAATTAATGAATCCAGGAGCTGGTTTTTTGAAAAGATCAACAAAATCGATAGACTGCTAGCAAGACTAAAAAAGAAGAAAAGGGAGAAGAATCAAATAGACACAATAAAAAATGATAAAGGGGTATCACCACCAATCCCACAGAAATACAAACTACCATCAGAGAATACTACAAACAACTCTATGCAAATAAACTAGAAAATCTAGAAGAAATGGATAAATTCCTCAACACATACACCCTCCCAAGACTAAAGGAGGAAGAAGTTGAATCTCTGAATACACCAATAACAGGCTCTGAAATTGTTGCAATAATCAATAGCTTACCAACCAAAAAGAGTCCAAGACCAGATGGATTCACAGCCGAATTCTACCAGAGGTACAAGGAGGAACTGGTCCCATTCCTTCTGAAACTATTCCAATCGATAGAAAAAGAGGGAATCCTCCCTAACTCATTTTATGAGGCCAGCATCATCCTGATACCAAAGCCGGGCAGAGACACAACCAAAAAAGAGAATTTTAGGCCAATATCCTTGATGAACATTGATGCAAAAATCCTCAATAAATACTGGCAAACCGAATCCAGCAGCACATCAAAAAGCTTATCCGCCATGATCAAGTGTGCTTCATCCCTGGGATTCAAGGCTGGTTCAATATATGCAAATCAATAAATGTAATCCAGCATATAAACAGAACCAAAGACAAAAACCACATGATTATCTCAACAAACACAGAAAAGGCCTTTGACAAAATTCAACAACCCTTCATGATAAAAACTTTCAATAAATTAGGTATTGATGGGACGTATCTCAAAATAATAAGAGCTATCTATGACAAACCCACAGCCAATATCATACTGAATGGGCAAAACCTGGAAGCATTCCCTTTGAAAACTGGCAGGAGACAGGGGTGCCCTCTCTCACCACTCCTATTCAACATAGTTTTGGAAGTTCTGGCCAGGGCAATTAGGCAGGAGAAGGAAATAAATGGTATTCAATTAGGAAAAGAGGAAGTCAAATTGTTCCTGTTTGCAGATGACATGATTGTATATCTAGAAAACCCTATTGTCTCAGCCCCAAATCTCCTTAAGCTGATAAGCAACTTCAGCAAAGTCTCAGGATACAAAATCAATGTACAAAAATCACAAGCATTCTTATACACCAATAACAGAAAAACAGAGAGCCAAATCATGAGTGAACTCCCATTCACGATTGCTTCAAAGAGAATAAAATACCTAGGAATCCAACTTACACAGGAGATGAAGGAGCTCCTCAAGGAGAACTACAAACCACTGCTCAATGAAATAAAAGAGGATACAAACAAATGGAAGAACATTCCATGCTCATGGGTTGGAAGAATCAATATCATGAAAATGGCCATCCTGTCCAAGGTAATTTGTAGATTCAATGCCATCCCCATCAAGCTACCAATGACTTTCTTCACAGAATTGGAAAAAACTACTTTAAAGTTCATATGGAACCAAAAAAGAGCCCACATCGCCAAGTCAATCCTAAGCCAAAAGAACAAAGCTGGAGGCATCACGCTACCTGACTTCAAACTATACTACAAGACTACAGTAACCAAAACAGCATGGTACCGGTACCAAAACAGAGATATAGATCAATGGAACAGAACAGAGCCCTCAGAAATAACGCCACATATCTACAACTATCTGATCTTTGACAAACCTGACAAAAACAAGAAATGGGGAAAGGATTCCCTATTTAGCAAATGATGCTGGGAAAACTGGCTAGCCATATGTAGAAAGCTGAAACTGGATCCCTTCCTTATGCCTTATACAAAAATTAATTCAAGATGGATTAAAGACTTACATGTTAGGCCTAAAACCATAAAAACCCTAGAAGAAAACCTATGCATTACCATTCAGGACATAGGCATGGGCAAGGACTTCATGTCTAAAACACCAAAAGCAATGGCAACCAAAGCCAAAATTGACAAATGGGATCTAATTAAACTAAAGAGCTTCTGCACAGCAAAAGAAACAACCATCAGAGTGAACAGGAAACATACAAAATGGGAGAAAATTTTCACAACCTACTTATCTGACAAAGGGCTAATATCCAGAATCTACAATGAACTCAAACAAATTTACAAGAAAAAACAAACAACCCCATCAAAAAGTGGGCGAAGGACATGAACAGACACTTCTCAAAAGAAGACATTTATGCAGCCAAAAGACACTTGAAAAAATGCTCATCATCACTGGCCATCAGAGAAATGCAAATCAAAACCACAATGAGATACCATCTCACACCAGTTAGAATGGCCATCATTAAAAAGTCAGGAAACAACAGGTGCCGGAGAGGATGTGCAGAAATAGGAACACTTTTACACTGTTGGTGGGACTGTAAACTAGTTCAACCATTGTGAAAGTCAGTGTGGCGATTCCTCAGGGATCTAGAACTAGAAATACCATTTGACCCAGCCATCCCATTATTTGGTATATACCCAAAGGAGTATAAATCATGCTGCTATAAAGACACATGCACACGTATGTTTATTGCGGCACTATTCACAATAGCAAAGACTTGGAACCAACCCAAATGTCCAACAACGATAGACTGGATTAGGAAAATGTGGCACATATACACCACGGAATACTATGCAGCCATAAAAAATGATGAGTTCGTGTCCTTTGTAGGGACATGGATGAAACTGGAAACCATCATTCTCAGTAAACAATCGCAAGGACAAAAAACCAAACACCGCATGTTCTCACTCATAGGTGGGAATTGAACAATGAGAACACATGGACACAGGAAGGTGAACATCACACTCTGGGGACTGTTGTGGGGTTGGGGGAGTGGGGAGGGATAGCATTAGGAGATATCCCTAATGCTAAATGACGGGTTAATGGGTGCAGCACACCAATATGGCACACGGATACATATGTCACAAACCTGCACATTGTGCACATGTACCCTAAAACTTAATGTATAATAATAATAAAATTAAAAAAGTAGCAATCATAAAAATATACATTTTAAAAATAAGATGATATTCTTATCTTCTATCATTAGCTAATAAAGAAAAGAATGGTGAAATCTAGCATCAGGGATAAAATGGATTATTATTCACTCTAGACAACTGCCAAGAGAATAATTTAAATATATACAGTCGCTTATTTATATCTATCCAAAATTACCTTTAATGAGTAGGTTAATGTTTCAGTATTAATATCTCAGCCATTTGTAACCAAGTTCAAAATCTTGAGCTTAACTGTATTTTTAAATTTTTTCTTCAATAAATATTTTGGTAGTGTAACAGAAAGAAAAATTAATATTAGCTTGGACAACATGGTGAAACCCCATCTCTGCAATAAATGCAAAAATTAGCCAGGCATGGTGGCAGGTTCCTGTAGTTCCAGCTACTCAGGAGGCTGTGGGTGAAAGAATCAGCTGAGACCGGGAGGTTGAGGCTGAAGTGAGCTGTGTTTATGCTATTGCACTCCAGCCTGGGTGACAGAGCAAGACCCTGTCTCAAAAAAAAAAAAAAATTAAAAAAAATTAAAAGGTATCCATCCCCTCCCATCAAAGTATCAAATTGAAACTGAGGTTTAATACTTCTTTGCATTTGAATTAATGGATTGTCAAGGTAGTAGGCAGACGCCTCAGAACTTATTTCCAAGTTTTAAAATCACACCACTGTTAGCAAGCTTCCTTCATCTCCAAGATGGCTAGTCAGGTTATTGCTAAGAATTGTGCCATGATCCCCACTGAATAGAGGGAAATGAAACATATAAAGGACTTTGTTTGCAGAGGAAACACCTGAACCAACAAAAGTAGTCCTGCTTCTAAGAATCTAGAATTAAAATAAGCACACTGGTAAATAAAATGTGCTTTAGTTCTTTTGGCAATGAGAAGCGAATGAACCACTCACTGTCTGACAAATACATACGTAATTATAGTGATAGGAGGCAGACAAATTCTTAGGCAGATAGGAATGGGTCCTCCGTGAAACTCAACCTTCCAGCCAAGGACATCCTAAAGCCTGAAAACTAAGCTACAAATTCAGGATAAATTCATGGACCAGATTGAGAACTTACATTCCTATTTGGTACACTCTCTCCTGATCCATCCTTATTCTTCACATCTTACATATACCTACCTTCCCCCAGTTGGCTTTTTACACTATCATCCTGAATAGGGCTTACATTGTCTTTCTGAATGGTGCTTTTTCCAGGCCTACCCAAACCAATCAGCATGCACTTCCTCATGCCAAGCCCATAAAAGCCCCTGGACTCAACCTCATTGACAGCAACCCACTTTCAGGTCCCCTCTTACTGCCAAGAGCTTTTCTGACACTCAATAAGTTCTACTCTGCCTTACCCACTCTCTGGTGTCTGCATATCTCATTTCTCTTAGTTGTGGGACAAGAACTCGGAACTCACTGAACTACAAGAGTAAAACAACTTAACATTTCTACTCACCAAACTACAAGAGTAAAAAAGCTGTGACAGTAGCTGGTCATGTCCAGTTGTTTGTCAATCTATGAGAGGAGATACTGTAGTTAATAAACCAGCAGAAAGATAATGCATATTGGGCCAGAATTTTCAAGAACAGATTAGGTCTCTTTTGGTTGGAACTGTTCATTCATGGATCCACTAGAAACAAAGAAATTGTACTTTCCCTGCAGGGTAGATCATGGAAGGGTATTATTTTTATTCATGTATTGATATATTGGTTTATTTAATACGTAGTGAGGATTATCTAAATACCTAACACTGGACCAGCAACTACAAAAAATTATATATATATATATATATGTATATTAGAAATTACTTCTAGAAACTAAAAGCATTACTCAATATTAATGTATCAAATTTCATTCCTGATCATTGTATTAATGGCTCCCTTCTCTAAAAGATTCAATTAACACATGAGATTCATATTATGTTTCTCTGATACAAGGCAGTGCAAATGTATATTCAGATGGATCCATTAAATTCAGCCTCAGGCAAGAAAGACACCTTTTGTTCAAACAGCCCTTCTGATTGCTCCCTTGTTCCTCCCACTGCCTTATGATATGATATTCCCGCAAGTGTCTCTGGCTCCAGGTTACGGCTTTACATCCTCCATCCTTGGTTCCTCAAGTAAACAAACACCATCCTCCTAAGCTACGTTCTTAACTAGTTCTGTTAAGTTCTATGCTGTTGAGTTTAACAAATGTCTCCCTAAGAGGAAATTGCAGTTGAAAAACATAATAAATCTAGTTTTTCTTAAAATCAAGTTAACACATTCCAACAATTGAGTAGATCCAATCAATTATGTCACTTAGGCTGACAAAAATCTCAGGATCAACTGATTCAGTGGCTCATATATTAATGTCAGAATGAACTGTCATTCCTTATGTATGACTTTTCTATTGACAAGTCATTCAATTGTTATGTATTACAGTCAAAAAATATATCACATTATAAAAAAGTATTTTTCTGAAGTGAGGGGAGAATAAAATTTGACAAAGATACTTGTGAAAAATCCGACACAACCATACAAGTAATTATTCTTGTTACTTTTTGTTTTCATTAATTTACCCTATACCTTTTTCTTTGACTTTTGGCAATTAAGATGTATTTCTCATATTTTTTTAAATAAGAAAGTAGATAGAGACGTGTGTGTGTTATGTGTGTATTTTAGCATCTGAGGTTTTAATATACATACAAGCTGTGTTTTTCAATAATGTTTTAAAATTAAGTGTTGGACTATAAAATATATGGGAAAATTATTTATTATGAGGGACAACACTTATTTCCTACTTCTCCATGTTTCCAAATAGATCTAAGATGATCTGTATCTCTTATACACTTCTTACACCTCCTCACAGAAAACAGTGAATAAGCAAACACTTAAAGTCTGCCTGTCTGCTTTCATTTCTCTGTCATTTGGCTCCAAACTTGGGCAAAAAATTAGACACAATATCTATCGATGTCTTATCACCTCAACAATGTTAATAAACTATTTGTTGTCTGATAAATAAGTAAATAATTAACTATAAATAACAGCTTATAAATAAATAATTAACTATTTGTTGACTACTAATAAACCATTTGTTGACGACCCATTCCCTGACCAACTGGAGCTAATGATCTCTAGTTTTATACAGGGACAGCTCTGTCAAACTTCAGAACTACAAAGATCCATCCAGAGAGGACACAAAATATCTGATATTCTGTTGAATAATATTCTTATTGACTATTTTCAATTAGTGCCTTCCCCACACCATTAACTCACAGCATACTGTATAATTTTTTCTTTATTTTTCTGCAAAGGTATCCAGGAACAACAAAATGAGTCTTAGCTTTAAACATATATTTTGATTGCATTTCAAAAATTTCAATGGGATAATATTAACATATGACTCCTTCATAAACCCAAGTTTATTTCCGTCTAGGGTCCAGTTTTTTCTTCAGTTAGAACAGTTACCTGGTTTTGTCCATGATACAAATATAGAAAATAAAGCATATGGAAATGCTTAGCATTTTTATTCGACACCAATATTACTGAGTGACACTATCTATGACGTTGTTCAGCATGGAAAAATATAAAACATTTCATAACGGCTAAAGTAAGTTTTTACTCTACAATGACTGTTTTGCTATTTAGAGCACATCCTAAGAGAAGCATTTTTCTCTGTCATTCTGTTTCTGTTTGCCACTCTTTATTTTAAATTAGAATCAAATCTTTTATGAACATGAAACTTGTTCAAGTGTAGGACAATTGAGCTCAAAAAGTTCTGTCAATTGCAGTCCTCAAACTTATTTTCCTGACAAAAAGAAACCAATTTATATCTAAAAGAAATATCAATTTCCTCTCACAAACAAACTATGCAAGGTTAACCCTGCTGAATAAAGACGGAAAATACCAGATGAATCAGCTATTTGGGCTTAAAGAGTTATCAACAGCAGTGCAGGAAGTTTAGCAAATAGGAAAGGTAGTAAAAGTTTTTTTTAAGGAGGAATGTAATAATTTTTTTTTGTAAAACTGCTTAGTTTTTTTAAGTTCTAGCACAATTCATAAGCCACAACTGTTAAAATTGGTGAACAATATATCTGATATTCTATTGATAGATAGCTGATAAGTCTGTCACAAATTAAAGGATAGATAGATGCTCAGAGATAGATAAGTAGGTAGAGATATTTTATTGGTATTTCTCTATACATGTTATTTTTAATAGAGTATTTAGTTGTATTTAACAGAAGAAAAACTTGCAGTGAATCTCAAGTAAAATTGAATGATTTACTAATTCATTTTTCAAATGTCTTTTTCTCAAAACATAATATTTCTTTAAAAATTGGGAAGATGTTGCCAGGCGCGGTGGCTCACGCTTGTAATCCCAGCACTTTGGGAGGCCGAGGCGGGCGGATCACAAGGTCAGGAGATCGAGACCATGGTGAAACCCCGTCTCTACTAAAAATACAAAAAATTAGCCGGGCGTGGTGGCGAGTGCCTGTAGTCCCAGCTATTCGGAGAGCCTGAGGCAGGAGAATGGAGTGAACCCGGGAGGCGGAGCTTGCAGTGAGCCGAGATTGCGCCACTGCACTCCAGCCTGGGGGACAGAGCGAGACTCCGTCTCAAAAAAAAAAAAAAAAAAAAAAATTGGGAAGATGTTTTTAAAACATTAGGAGAGTGAAGTTACTTTTTTCTAACAGTACATTAGACATTTACAAAGAAAATCGGTTTCTCATAGAAGCCTTCTCAAACACTCCAATTTATCTCTTACTTCCCATGTTTGTTGCTATCTCATTATCCTGATTTAATTCCTTTAAGGCATTTATCACTAAAAGGATTATTTATTTACATCTTCATAGTGCTTTCTGTCTTTATTCACTGGAGTGTAATACTCCTGAAGACATTCCCTACCTCTCAAAAATAGGGTCCTGAAGACAGCAACTTTATAGTACCATTTTTAGATGCAAGTATTTGTTGACTAAGTACCACGAAAGATGAGATAATTGGTACTCACATAACTTCCTCTCACCTCTCCTCCCCTCCTGCCAAAAATTATTATTACATTACTATTTTTACATTGTCAAGATATAATACAATTATATTTTGTTCCATAATCTTAATTCCCACATGTGCTTAGTCTTAAGTCTGTGTGTAAATTAGTTAGGTGCTCACCATCATTCTCCTTGCTGCCATTCCCATTTTCAGGTCTCAGCATTCTGATTCAACACTGAATCAGCTGCATTTGGCCACTGGGAAGATTTTCCAAGATGAGTGACCGAATGTTACTTCCCTGAGTTCTGACGTTTGAGGCTGTCTCTCCATTGCCCTCATACTTGAAACTCATATCGACTGGATGTATTATTATTGAGTCACATTTATTTTCTGCACAATTGTACATGCATCATTTTTTTCTCTTTGGGACTTTATCTCGCAGTAGAGAAATCTGTATCAGTCAAAACCCTTCACCCTTACAGATTATGTGTCTTTGTACCTGAACATGTGATTGCTCTAGAAATTTATTAATTTGCCATGTATTAATGTTGATCATTCCAGATTATTTTTTTTCAAGCACTCAATACTCTTTTCTTCTTCAGATTAATATTTTTGCTTTATTTCAAAAGAGCTTTTCTTCATGACAACTTCGAATTCATTTTTTTCTCTCCCATTAGTTGGCTTCTTCTCTACTTCAAGAAAACACACTACAGTTACATCTGCTCCATTCACCTCTCTTCACATTAAATTTCTGTCACTTTGTTTCCAGCTACTTGTCATCTATGATTTTTCAAGCTTTTTCCATAGGTTATATGGGAGAGAGTCATTAAACAACACACAAATAAATATGAAATTACAACTTTTACTTATCAAATTGCAAATTTGATAAGTGCTGTAAAGGAAAAAAATTCAACGTCTTGATGGAATTACAGGGGCCCCCAATTTATAACAGGTAGTCAAGAAAGAGTTATCAGAAGTGACATTTAAGCTGTGACACAAAGGCTGAGTCAGAGTTCATCAGATGAAGAATTAGGAGAGAATCATTTCATTCAGCAAGAATGGCATGTGTAAACTCTCCCCCTACACTGAGAAAGTGCATGACATGCTTGAAGAACTAAAAGCCATGATATCTGAAGTGCAATGAATGCCAGGAATAAGTAAAATGACTCGAAATGATTTTTGAGAGATAGGGAATGTCATGTAGGGCACAGCAAAGGCTTCTAATTTTAATCTATATCTGATTATAATCCAATCAAGGGGTTTGTTTTAAAGGAAGGATATGAGGAATGTGTAATAATAAAACATCACTTTGGCAATTGTATGAAATTTGAGGAGTAGGACAGAAGAGTGAATGAATAGACTAATACTGATTATATTCTGGTTAAGAATTGGTGATGTTTGCATGATGGTGAGAGCAATGGACATTAAAAGAAATGGATACATTTAAGATACCTTTTACAGTTAGAATTGACAAGATTTTCTAATGAGTTAAGTGTTGTGTATGTGAAAAAAAAGGATGGCAAGAAAAATGTCTTTGTGTTTCTGACTTATAAAAGGATGGGTAGAGACATCATTTACCAAGTCAGCAAAAATGAATAATGCTGTTTGTTTAGCACTGGAACTTGGAACATTAAAGTTTTTCTGTATATATGTTAAATTTGTAGTGTTCATTGGACAGCAAAGTGAAATGTGAAGTAGGCAGCTGTATATGTGGGTTTACTGCTTAGTAGAGTGATCACAACTGATAGACATAAGGCTGAAAATCATCTTAAGTATGACTTAAAAATGGTAATTACATGGCATGATTACATGACATAATCATGGTGTAATTATATCCTATCATTCAGGGAATGTACAAAGAAAAGAGAAAAGTAGTAAAATATTTGCCAAATACGTATTATAAGCCAGGCATTTTTAAAGCACTTTACTTGTGTTAATTCTTCCAACAACCCTGTGGAGTGGGCTACTCGTATCATTTCAGTTTTATTGATGAGCATTCTGAGACAAAGAGAAGTAACATGTTCAAAGTATAACTAATTACATTTCTGGAATAAAGAATATTAAAGGAAATAGCAGAGAAGAGGAGAGGTGAGAAGAGGGGAAGAAGAGGAGAATAATACTTGAACCAGGGACACCCTCAACATGTAAAGGTGATGAAGTAGCAGAAAAGACATAAAAAAAAAATCCAGAAAGTAAGCGGAAAATAAAGAGCATTTCCAAAAGAGGACATTTAATAGAATTAACTCTCTCTCACACACACATCCCCCACGTGACGTTCAACTCTGTTAAATGCTGCAAGCTCTTTAAAGAAAATAAAGTCAAATAAATTTTCCTTGGTTTGGCAACATGAAGGTAATTGGAGACACTGATAAAAATAGGTGGAGTATAGGCTAGGTGTGGCAGCTCATGCCCATAATTCCAGCACTTTCACTTCAGCCCATGAATTTGACATCAGCCTGGGCAACATAGTGCAGCCCTGTCTTGATAGATAGATAGATAGATGATAGATAGATAGATGATAGATAGATAGATAGATAGATAGATAGATAGATAGATGATAGACAGACAGACATGGTGTCATGTGTCTGTGGTCCCAAGTACTTGGGAGGTGGCTGAGTTGGGAGAATCACTTGAGCCCAGGAGGTAGAGGCTGCAGTGAACCATAATCAGGCCAGTGCATTCCAACCTGGGCAACAGAGTGAGACCTTGAAAAAAAAGGAAAGAAAAAGAAAGAAAAAGAAAGAAAGAAAGAAAGAAAGAAAGAAAGAAAGAAAGAAAGAAAGAAAGAAAGAAAAAGAAAGAAAGAAAGGAAGGAAGGAAGGAAGGAGGAAAAGAGAGAGGAAGGAAGGAAGGAAGGAAGGAAGGAAGGAAGGAAGGAAGGAAGACAGACAAAAACAAAAAAATGTATTTGGAGTGGTGTGGCAGTTATGGAAGCATAGCTGGACTAATTTGAAAAGTGAATATGGCACTCCTATTTGTTGTATAGAAGTCTGAATGTGTAGAGACTAACCTAAACCAACATTTTATCCTATATATGATACATGATACACCAAACATATTTTAATCCATTTAAGGCGTGTAAAGATGTGAAGAAAGCTTTACCTCACCAAATGGACAGATCAAATGGGAATGATAAGTGGCAAGCACACTTGAAATTTGAGGTTGTCTTGGGGACAAATGTGGATACTAGGATGGAAAAATGGGAACCAAAGATTTAGTCATGTGCTTGTTAAGTTAGAGCACCAAATCTGAGTGTCTCAGAAAACTTGGACCCTCAAAAGGAGTTCAAGTAGTCTCAGAATAATAGCATAGCTCTGGAAGAATAGATAGATGCATATCACTCCAGTATATATATATTTGCTGCAGAAAAATTTAAAAGAAATCTACATCTAGACTCATGATCCAGAAACTGTAGCAAACCAAAGACAAAGAGAACAATCTTAAAAGTCGTCAGAAAATTACAGCAGAGTTCCTTCAAAAAAAAAAAGAAACAAAAAAAACAATAGTTAAATTGACCCATGACTTATCCAGAGCAATAAAGTCAGGAACACAGAGAAAAAGGTGGCCAATGTGCTGAAAGAGAACTGTGAAACTAATATTTATATGAAGCAAATTGTCCTTTAATAATGATAGGCAGTGAAGATGTTCAGAGAAACACTTGCATGTGGACATTCTGTAGCTATATTAATAGTATACCTGATAGATATTAAAGCAAGAAGTCTTAGTATAAATCACATGACAATGATAAAAGGATAAATTCACCAAGAAGATACAGAAATCCTGAATCTGTAAGTATGTAATTATGTGGCCTCAAAATATAAAGCAATAACTGACAGATCTACAGAGGAATTGTCAAATTCACAACCACAGTGAGACATAACACACCTCTCTTATTAGTTGATAGCACATACAGACAAAAATAATCAGTAAGGAGATAAAACGTTTGAACATCTCTAGTGGAAAATTAAACTCTGAGATACATATAGAATCCTGCTTTAAATTTCTGTAGGATGCATATTCTTTCTAAGTTTGCACTAACATTTATTTTTAAAAATAAATATAGGACTATTTTCCTATATAGGAAACCATTAAGCAGAAATGCATTATTGTAATGAAGTATTTAGTCCAGCAAGGTGTTGAGAGGTGACTAGAAGCTATGAGATGACAGAAGATGCCTTCATATATATTTTTCTACAAAGTGTGGTATCAAAAATCACCAGGGGAAAGTGATAGATTTCCAACGATAGCGAATTTTCAATTTGCAGTCATGTATTTAAAACATAACTAGCTGTGTGGTTTTTCTCCTTCAAACTCCAGCTTCTCTCCTGTAGGTTCAGAAAAGACAGATAGTTTGGATAAACTATATTGAGATTTGTCCAAGAAGTAAGACAGAAATATATAATACCAATTATTTTAAATAATAATGGAATTGAAACTGATAAACAGGAAAAAAGAGGATTGTAGGGAATGATGTATGTTTCACTGGTGTTTAACGTGTGCATGTGTGTGTATGTTACACACACACACACAGAGCTAGGCCTTGAAGAGGAGAGAAAGAAACAAATATTTTTGTCTAAGGACCCTTTCCATGTTTTATGATTTTCTGATTCATCCCATGTAATCTCTTACTGTATTAGGGCTCTCTAGAGGGACAGAACTAACAGGATATATGTATATACGAAAGGGAGTTTATTAAGGAGGATTGACTCACACGATCACAAAATAAAGTCCCACAATAGACTGTGTGCAAGTTGAAGAGCAAGGAGGCCAGTGGTAGATCAGTCTGAATCGCAAAACCTCAAAAGTAGGGAAGCCGACAGTGCAGCCTTTAGTCTGTGGCCAAAGGCCCGGGAGTCCCAGGCAAAGCACTCATGTAACTCCAAGAGTCAGGTGAAGAACTTGGAATATGATGTTTGAGGGCAGGAAGTATCCAGCACGAGAGAAAGACGGAGGCCGGAAGTCTCAGTAAGTCTGCTCTTCCATCTTCTCTTCCCTGCTTTATTCTAGCTGCACTGGTAGCTAATTAGATTGAGGCTGGGTCTGCCTCTCCCAGGCCACTGACTCAAATGTTAATTTCCTTTGGCAACACCCTCACAGACACACCAAGGAGCAATATTTTGCATCCTTTAGTCCAGTGAATTTGACACTCAATATTAACCATCACACCTACATTCACCAACACATACTTATTGTTCTCTGGGAAACACAAGGAAGGCTTGAAAAAAATACAAGTGGAGCAATCTGGGTCATCTAAAACATGGAAAAAGATTTAATAAAAGAATTAGAGGAAAGGAGAAAAGAAACTTTTTTGTCCTTTTTATTTCAACCACTTAAAGCAGCTTCTGTTTATCCTTCTAGCTTTCACATGATTAAATTTAAATTTGTCAAAGTATAATTTCTTTATAGTATACACATTGAGCATTTGAAATAAAATGATGGGGAGAGGATACATTTTTCATCTTTCCATGGTTGCTCTAAAGAGTCAATGTAGTCAGAAACAAAGGATTTTGTATAATATTGAACTCAACAGAATATACACTTTAATGTGAAGAAAATAATTATTTTGTATATTGAATGCACATAATTTCCTTTCCACGTTCCAAGAGAACCATTGATTCCAATAACCTAGATGCTTTCCACTTGGTACCTGTATCCAGATTTCCTATTTCCTTTGTATTTTCTCTCCTTAGAGACTATTTTTTCATGAAGCTATTCCATAGCATCAACTTTAAACCAGCTACTTCTAGATTTACTATTTTCCCTCAACTCTTTTTCTGACTTTCATCACATGGTTTTAATAAACATCAAAGAATAAACGACACATATGTCAACCAAAAGACTTGTGTTCAGAGTCCTTAAAGGAACATTACAAATCAATGTTAAGAAAACGAAGAACTCATCAAAAACAAGCAAATGATTTGAGAATACGTTTTATAAAAGTATAAAAATGATCAATAAGCACTTGAGAAGATACTGAACATTAGAAATAATTAGGAAAATGCAAATTAAAACTGCATGATATACACCCATTGGAATGAAAAAGTTGACATAGTGTTGGCAACATTGTGGAGTAACTGGAATGCACTTACATTGCTGGTAGAAAGACAAAATTGTACAGCCACTTTTGCTATGTTGGTTTCATAATAAGCTAAACATACATACTCTATACCACCCATCCATTACACTTCTAGTTGCTTACTCAAGATAAATATATATATATATGTATATAAATAAATACATATATATATTTCCACAAAAAGATTTGTACAAGAATGGCCATAGCAATTTGGCTACATTTTGGGAAACAACTCAAATGTCTTTCGATGGATGCATAATTAACAAATTATGGTATATCCACAATGGACTTACTATTTAATTACTACTTAGCTACAAAAAGGAACACAGTATTGATACATACAATGGCATAAATAAGTCTCAAAATCATGCGGAGTGAAAGAGTGCACACTGTATGATGTCATTTATATAAAATTTTGAAGAATGCAACTAACCCATGTTGACAGTGAGCCAATCAGTGATTGTCTAGGAGTGGGGTGAGGAGGAAAAGACAGATTGCCAAGGGGCACAAGGACACTTTGGTGGTAATGGAAGTTTTATTATCTTGAATGTGGTGACATAAATATATCAGAACTTACCAGATTGAAGATCAAAATATATGCAACTAATTGTTTTTCAATTACATCTCTTTCTGTGGAAAAAAGTCAAAGAATGCTCTTTCTTGCCTTATTTGTATGTGTGAAAACTATTACCTCTATGAAGCCCCATCCCTAAATGTTCCAGATACTTGTTTTTTTACTCTCTTTTCTGCAATTGCATAAGTCTGCATTCATGTCTATCATAGACATCATCACAGAGGAAAAACAGCTTTCTAACAATGTTTAAAGTTCTTGCACGGATATTTAAATTTATTACCTATTTAAATTTACTACTTAATTTATCTACTTAAATTTACTACCTATTCCTGATTCAATATTTGTAATTATATTAACATATCTGTTGCTCATCACCCACCAGGTTGTGAAGTTCTTGAGAAAAATTATCTTTGACTTGTCAGCTGTTTCAGCACCTAGCATACTGATAGTCACACAGTAGGGTTGTAATCAGCACTTGCAGGCTGACTCGATAATGCTTGTAACATTTGTAAGGCATTTTGGTGGTTTTCTGATATGAGTTTAGGCTCTTGACTTTCCTATACCACTGAGATTGCTTTATAATTGAGGCGTTGGTTTCAACAATTTTCATGACCCATAAACTTTGCAATTCCCTGGAAACATTTGGAAGAAATAATATCAGGGAATTATTTCAATCAGCACCTTCAGTGTTTACATGATAGGTTTTATCCACTGTGATCCCCATCTTCCATAAAAATAATCATTTCTTATGCAAATCAAAACCACAGTGAGATACCATCTCACACCAGTTAGAATGGCCATCATTAAAAAATCAAGAAACAACATGTGCTGGAGAGGATGTGGAGAAATAGGAACACTTTTACACTGTTGGTGGGACTGTAAACTAGTTCAACCATTGTGGAAGTCAGTGTGGCGATTCCTCAGGGATCTCGAACTAGAAATACCATTTGACCCAGCCATCCCATTACTGGGTATATACCCAAAGGACTATAAATCATGCTGCTATAAAGACACATGCACACGTATGTTTATTGCAGCACTATTCACAATAGCAAAGAGTTGGAACTAACCCAAATGTCCAACAACGATAGACTAGATTAAGAAAATGTGGCACATATACACCATGGAATACTATGCAGCCATAAAAAATGATGAGTTCATGTCCTTTGTAGGGACATGGATGAAACTGGAAAACATCATTCTCAGTAAACTATCGCAAGGACAAAAAACCAAACACTGCATGTTCTCACTCATAGGTGGGAATTGAACAATGAGAACTCATGGACACAGGAAGGGGAACATCACACTCCGGGGACTGTTGTGGGGTTGGGGGAGGGGGGAGGGACAGCATTAGGAGATATACCTAATGCTAAATGACGAGTTAATGGGTGCAGGAAATCAACATGGCACATGGATACATATGTAACAAACCTGCACATTGTGCACATGTACCCTAAAACCTAAAGTATAATAAAAAAAATTTAAAAAAATAATCATTTCTTGTTAAGTTTTCTGTTTGTTTGCAAAATCATCTTACTTCTGTTGTCCCCAATTGCAGTTATTTCTGATTCTGCCATCTGAACTGCAGTATTTGCACACATAATCTCTATTCAAAAGAATATAGCACACTTTTTAAGCCATTATCTTCTACTGGAGGTGTGTTTGTTATTGCTTTCTGTGCCTCTATTGTCTCCTCAACTAGGAATCTATAACACAATATCCTGCAAAGCTTTTGTCAGAAATGTCATAAAGGAATGTGTTACTATAGAAGACATGAAAATTCCATTTGGACTAATTTACCAATTGAGAGAGATATTCAAGGTAGGGACAATATTATCAGCAAAGACTACACTGCAAATAGTAATAGGGATTTTTTTTTAGCTTTTTCTTCAAAAAGAGAGAAATCTAATAGAAAACATTTTTGCAAGATAACTGCATAAATATAGCCAGTTTTGTGCTAGGTTTTCCACTCCTACTACAATGTTGCCCATTAAGTATGTTTCTGGAGTACTCAATGACAAGAAAATAGTTTGATGGACATATCCCACATAATGAGATTTTTCTGAAATTGTAGTTTTACTTCAAGTACAAGTCTGGAAATATCTAAAACAATATTTCTATATGAAAGGAGTGAATCTAAGGGAATTAATGGAGACTCACTTAACCTTTAACGTCCCAAGAAGTAACAGCATTTTGGAGGAAAAAAGAAGAAAAAAATTAATCCCAAACTAATGGCCATTATTATTTAGAAATATACATATATAGAATTTTGGCAAATAGAGCTTCCAAAATGTTATTATGCTACCTGGATAAAACATCTAAAATTTCTTCATTTATGGTAAATTTAAGTGAAGGCCTGAACATTATCTATCTATCATCTATCTATCTATCTATCTATCTATCTATCTATCTATCTATCTCCTAAATCCTAAGTGAAATGACCAAAATATATATAAAAATAGAAGAAATCTGTATCACACATTCAGTCAACTCCAGTCTAAATCTGCTTCTATATCTCAAATGAAATTGAGCCTGTCAACGTCACAAAGCTCTTCCATGATTCTAGACTCAAGGTCTGGAATCTTTCTTTTCTAGTTCATCTATTCTGCAGTTTTAGATACAAAGGACTCCTCTCCTTCTTGCTTGCTTACTTGCCATGTTCTTTTCAGTCTTCTTTGCAGCTACTTCTCTTCTTTAAATCTTCAATGTCAAAGTATCACTGGACTTAGTTCCTCCTTATTCACTTCTTCATGGACACACATTTCTGATATGATTTTATCCGATCCCTTGGCTTTACCTAAAATCTATTTACTGATGAATTCCAAATCCACAAATCTAAACCTGACACCTTCCTTAAGCCCAAAGCTTGTCTTTTCAACCACCTACATAACATATCCACTTAGACATTGTATTTTTTGACTTAGGCTAAGTTATGGTACAGTAACTAACAACTCCCAAATCTTAACACATTATACCAAAGGCTTATTTATGCCCTCATGATATATTGGCTCTTTGTGAGCTGAAGATTCCTGATCCATGTGTCTTTTTCACCCTTGAATCCAGATTGAAGGTTTCATGGCAGAGGGAAAAGAAGAATGTGAAGACTACACAATGACTCTTAAAACTTTTACCAGGGGTGGCATGTGTCACTTCTACTCACATTTCATCAGGCCAGGAAAATCATGTGGTCAAGCCTGATATCAGTGTGACAGGAGAACATAATCTTCCACAGAGAGTGCCAGCAAATAATTGAGAATAATAATATAATTTGGCACAAATGTTTGCTAACAATCTCAAAGTTAACATGTCCAAATTTTAAATATTTATTTTTCTTCAGAAGACATCCTCCTTTCTAATCCTTCTTATTGCTCCAAATTATATCTCCATCCATTGACTTGGCACAGCAAGAGATCTTATAAGAAAGAGTAATTTTTTTTTCTTTGCCCATCATCCAATCCACTGTTAAATCTTAGTACTTCGACAGATGTGTCGAAAATCCAATTCTTTCCCTCACCAGTACTATCGTATCTGTCTAAACCACCATCTCTTCTCTCCCAGGACTACAACTGTAGATACCTAAACATGATAAACTATAACCTATTTACCATAAAACGTCTAGTGTTAACTCTTTGAAATATAAATTGAATGACATCACATCAATATTTTAAATCCTGCAATGACTTCTCATCACACTGATAATAGCATCTAACTTCTTAAAGGTGACTACAGGGCCCTGTGGACTTGATTCATCCATCTCCTTACTGCAGGTGGATCCATTTTCTGTTTGTTCACTGGACTGAATTTATACCAGCCTTGGCTTCTACAGCATGCCTAACTCTTTCTCTCCTCGACAATCTACAAGTGTTGATAATCTACTTTTGCAATCTGGACTACTCTTCTGACATACAGTTCTCAAATGAAACCTTACCTCTTTAAGAGGCTTTCTCTGACCACCTAATCTCAATTAAAAAACCCAATCCTTTACCCTAGTAGCAATCTATCATGTATCATACCAATATTACTCATACAATTAGTAAATCTTGTTTGTATACTTGTTAACCAGTTTATTATACTGTAGCATAAGTCTCATGAGGACAAAACCATATTTTGTCATTGCGGCTGTCATTGTTCTCTCATACCAGCTATATAGTAGATACACTAAATATTTGTTAAATAAATGACATGATTTTTCAAAAATCTTTGCAGGATTTCTGCAAATAAAACCAAGGTGAAGGAAGAAACCAAAGACCAAGGAAGGTAAAGGAAGAAACCAAAAAATATCTTTGTGGTAAAAAAAGTGTTTTCTTAAGAAGTGGAGAATTCCAGCAGAAACTCAATAATACCATTAAGAGATCCTGGTTGAAGATAAGAGATAGACATAGAAGGAAACAGGAAAACTATACATAAATTACCTCTTTTACCTCTACATTATGATCATTCAGAAATAAATATATCCAGGAATTGAGAGGGTAAGTAAAGCCATGGAGAGTACTCTGTGTATTATACTGTTAATAACAAAAATACGATAAGGTATTAGTTAACATTTTAGGAGAACTTCCTATTCTAAGCACTTAAATATATTAACTCAGTCCTAAAAACAACATTGTGTTTTTCCTATTTTAGATTAAAAATCAAAAGTAGAAATGAATGCTAATATTTAATCTAGAATGGGAGAGAAATAGCTCAGTTGGTTAGAGCATGGTGCTAATAAAATGAAATAAACACAATGTTTTTAAGATCACATACATCTAGCAAGTAGCAGCACCAGAATTTGAAATGACATTTTCTGAACCAGCATCTTGAATACTATTCTTTTCTCTACCATGTGTGTCCTTCAACATTGTCCTGTCTTGGGTGTGATCTCAAGCTGGATCTGTTTAGTAACCTGGAAGAACATATGTGGAGTGCGGGTGGAAAGAGCTTTTCTTTCTGCACCACCAGTGTATCCAATCATCTCCTACTGGGTTCCTCCCTCAACATGGGGGGATTACAATTCAAGATGAAATTTGGGTGAGGACACAGAGCCAAACCATATCATTCTGCCCCTGGCCCCTCCCATGTCTCATGCCCTTTTCACATTTTAAAACCAATCATGCCTTCCCAATAGTCCCACAAAGTCTTGTCATTCCAGCATTAACTCAAAAGTCCAAGTCTAATGTCTCATCTGAGACAAGGCAAGTCCCTTCATCCTATGAGCCTGTAAAATTAAAAAACAAGTTAGTTACCTCTAAAATACAATGGAGGTACAGCATTTGGTAGATGTTAACATTCCAAATGGGAGAAACTGCCCAAAACCAAGGGGCCACAGACCTCATGCAAGTCAGAAAACTTATTGTCAGGGAACTTATTAAATCTTCAAGCTCCAAAATAATCTCCTTTGACTCCATGTCTCAATTCCAGGACACGCTGATGCAAAGAGTGAGCTCCCAAGGCATTGGGCAGCTCTGCCGCTATGCATGGTATGGCCCATGTGGCTGCTTTCATGGGTTGGCATTGAGTGCCTGTGGCCTTTCTAGGCACACATGCAAGCTGTCAGTGGATCTACCATTCTGGGGTCTGGAGAAGGATGGCCCTCTACTCACAGCTCCACTAGGTGGTGCCCCAGTGGAGACTCTGTGTGGGGACTTCAACCTTACATTTCTCCTTTGCACTGCCCTAGGAGAGGTTCTCCATGAGGGCTCTGTCCCTGCAGCAGACTTCTGCCTGGACATCCATGTGTTTCTATACATCCTCTGAAATCTAGGTGGAGGTTCCCAAACCTCAACTCTTGTCTTCTGCACACCCACAGGCCCAACACCATGTGGAAACCACCAAGGCTTGGGGCTTACACCCTCTGAAGCAATGGCCTGAGGTGTACCTTGGCCCTTTTTAGCCACAACTGGAGCTGGAGCAGCTGGGATGCAGGGTGCCATGTCCCAGGGCTGCACAGAGCTGCAGGGCCCTGGGCCTGGCCCATTTTTCCCTCCTAGGCCTCCAGGCCTGTGATGGGAGGGGTTGCCAGGAAGGTCTCTGACAGGACCTGGAGACATTTTCCCTATTGTCTTGGCTATTAACATTCTTCTTCTTGTTACTTATGCAAATTTCTGCAGCCAGCTTGAATTCCTCAAACAGAAATTGGTTTTTTTCTTTTCCACCACATGGTTAGGCTGCAAATTTTCCACATTTTTATGTTCTGCTTCCCTTTTAAACATAAGTTCTAATTTCAAACCATCTCTTTTGTGAATGCATATGGCTGAACACTCTCAGAATCATCCAGTTTATCTCTTGAATGCTTTGCTGCTTAAAGTTTCTTCTGCCAGATACCCTAAATCATCTCTCTCAAGTTCAAAGTTCATGTATCTCTAGGGCAGGGGCAAAATGCTCCAGTCTCTTTGCTAAAGCATAGCATGAGTGACCTTTACTCCCATTCCCAATAAGTTCCTCATCTCCATCTGAAACCACCTCAGCCTGGACTTCATTGTCAATATCAGTATCAGCATTTTGGTCAAAACCATTCAAAAAGTCTCTGGGAATTCCAAACTTTCTCTCATCTTCCTGTGTTCTGAGTTCTCCAACTTGTTCCCTGCTGGTTACCCAGTTCCAAAGTCATATCCACGTTTTCAGGTTATCTTTATAGTAGTACCCCACTCCTGGAACCAATTTCCTGTATTAGTCTGTTTTCATACTGCTGTAAAGATACTACATGAGACTGGGTAATTTATAAACAAAAGAGGTTTACTTGACTCACAGTTCCACATGGCTGGGGAGGCCTCAGGAAACTTACAATCATGATGGAAGGGGAAGCAAGTCACATCTTACATGGTGGCAGGAGAGAGACAGAGAGAGAGAGAGGGAGAGAGAGAGAGAGCACGCACACAGGGAAAACTTCCACTTTTAAACCATCGGATCTTGTGAGAACTCTCTCACTATCGTAAGAACAGCACAGGGAAAACTGCCCATGATCCAATCACCTCCCACCAGGTCTCTCCCTCAACAAGTGGGGATTACAATTTGAGATGAGATTTAGGTGAGGACACAGAGCAAAACCATATCAACCATCAACCCTCTAAGTTGGCTTAGGAGGCTCATTAACATCCTAAGTCACTGAGATATTGCTTGTCCACAAGACTCCAGCAATATGTCAATGCTGTGGACAGTCAGTAGGTAATATGGTGGCTGTTGTGGATGGGACGTCTTTATTCAATGTCAATGAGCAGAGGACAAACAAGGCTTCATATCCTTAGTGATATAGGTTGCTCTTTCAAATAGAGACTAAAAGAAACACAGATGCAGGCTTAAGCCCTTGGTGCAGACTACCACCACTTATCTCACACAAACAGACACACACAGAAAGAGAGGAAGACAGAGATGAGAAAGGAGAGACAGACACACAAAGGCAGAAAGACACAATGACTACCTTTCCTTTACTTGCCAATCAGTTTTACATAAAGGATCATAATAGCTTTAAGATGTTGAACACATTTTCTCAAGAGAGGTATTAGGGAATTGTCCATTTTTCAAGTATTCTTTTTATTTCAATTCCTCTTTTACAATTAAAAACCTAAGATTCATTTGGAAAAACTGCATTTATTTACAACATTAAGACTGACATCTATTCTCACATGTTTATGCATTATTTTTCAGAGTTTGGTATCAAGATTATGTTACTTTTGTAACATAACTTGGAAATCCTTCCATTGCTTTCAAAACTCTGTAGCCATATATAAAGGAAGGAAAGTTAGTGTTTCCTGAAAGTTTATGAAAAAAGAGACCCTAAAATCTTCTCAGTCCAATTCTTTTTATTGAGTCAATGATTTTAAAATAATTTTCCCTTTATAGTTTTTTATGCTTTTATATCCTTTGAGAACTTATATATCCCTAAAATGTTACACTTTACCTCTAGATTTTTATAGTAAATAATTGACATTAGTTTTCTATTATATTTAAAAATCTAATCTCCAATAATCCAACAAAGATATATTGAGGCCTATTATCTCCCAAGACTGAACTGAGGTCTGGATATATAGTAGCAAATGAAATAAAAATTCTCACAGTCATGGAGCACACATTTCAACATAATTTTTTTTTTTTTTTTTTTTTTTTTTTGAGACGGAGTCTCGCTCTGTCACCCAGGCTGGAGTGCAGTGGCGCGATCTCGGCTCACTGCAAGCTCCGCCTCCTGGGTTCACGCCATTCTCCTGCCTCAGCCTCTCCGAGTAGCTGGGACTACAGGTGCCCGCCACCACGCCCCGCTAATTTTTTTTGTATTTTTAGTAGAGATGGGGTTTCACCGTGGTCTCGATCTCCTGACCTCGTGATTCGCCCGCCTTGGCCTCCCAAAGTGCTGGGATTACAAGCGTGAGCCACTGCACCAGGCCCATTTCAACATAATTTAAGTCTTATTTCTAATATTCATGATTTAGGTATTTTATTTTTGATTAGCTTCAATCGAGATGTATCAATTTTTATTAACATATTGATATGCTGAACCTTGTAATGTATATAACTTATAGAGCCTGTCTATCTATGTTTCTAATTCATCAAGGTGTAATTGTTATTGATAATTGAGTGACAGGACTAGCTGGATTTCCTAGGCTGACTAAGAATTCCTAAGCCTAGCTGGGAAAGATAATAACACATTTGTCTGTATACTTGAGCTTGTTTCATTGTTTCTTGTTTTCTGAGCTGAGACAAAAGGCCAGTCTTTCCTTCCACCTTTCTCTTTTTCTATTTTTCCTCTCTCTCTGTCTGCATTCCTTGCTTTCTTCTTGCTATATTTGTAGGTAAAAGCATACTAATGGCCTTCTTATTATCCTTTCAAATAAAAAAATTCTTAAAGATTTAAATAGGAAAAACTTGAAAGATTCTTTTTAAATAAGAAAAATTTAAACAGAAAATAAGAAGGCCATCAGAATGCTTTTACATGCAAATATAGCTCTATTACAAATATTTTAACCTGGAGTTGTATGCATTAAGTTGATATTTTAGACAGTTTATAATTCACAATTTGTTTTCCCCCTTCCCCCAAAATTTTGTTATGATTTACCTTGTTTTTATGGGGGAAATATTTACAATTTTCTGAATAATTAGATTTTTAAATTGCTGTTCTAGCAGGGTTGTTCTTTTTACATTTTATTGGCATTTTTCCAAGAAGACATAATCTGTACTATTTTGACTCTGAGAACGTACTAAAGGTTTTTATTATGAAGAAACCATAAATATATGAAAAGACTTTTATAAATTAAGAGTTTTCTATTATTTTTAAAAACTAAATCCATATTTTTTTCCTTGGATATTTTTAACATTAAGGATTCAGTGTAAAATTTGGGGATTTTCTTGTATCTCTATTAAGTTTTCTTTCCATTTATATGCATTTTGTTTTGAAAAAATAGCAAATATGTATTATAGATTATATCTCAATACTTCAATCTCTGCCATCATTATTAATTAATAGATGTTCATCTTTGTCACTTTTGCTGCAAGCCTTTTATAAAGAAACAAAACATTTCAGTTAAATGGTTTTTTTTTTTCACATGAGGTAAATCCCCTCAGGCACCTACCTGCACCTTCACCTTCTCTCCACCTGCAAGGTCTCTTCTGCTGCTCTCTAAGTCAGTCAATCACTACTAACATTTTGGTTGGTATTCTTGTGGTCCATCTTTTTGCATGTGCCTTGCAGGCATATTTATATAAACTTGGATTAATATTTTAAATTTACATAAGTGCTGTGATACTCTGCAATCATTCTTCACCTTGCTTTATTCACTTAATTTTATAATTTTTGAGTTTTATTTTTCTTTATACACACACACGTCTCACTATTTTAACTTTCTCTAACATTTTCCACCTTTTTTCACTTTCCCACTGTCATATTCAATTACCTCATACCACGTTTTTTTAAACACCCAATGCTTTTTCTCTTTTTATTTACCGAAAATTGAAATGAGAAAAGACTCCCTATAAGTTCTCACCACAATTACCACTCTATTGGTCCCTGAAACCTGTTAAAAGAAAATCCTTAACCAAATTAAATTTAACACACTCTAATTCAGCAAAGGATTTGTAAATCAGGCAGCCTCCCAAGACAGACTAGGCTCAGAAAGACCAGCACAGCCACGTGGTAGAAAAAGATTTATGGACAGAAAAAGGAAAGTGACTTAAACAAAATGGAAGTGAGGTACAGAAGAAACAGCCGGATTTGTTACAGCTTTGGCACTTGCCTTAAGGGAACATGGTTTGAACAGTTGACTCCCTGTGATTGGCCAAAACTTGGTGATTGGCACAAGAGTAAATTACAGTTGGTATACATTACCACTTAGATTATAGTTCACTTTGTGCAGAGAAAACCTTAGGCCCAACTTAAAATACATAAGGAGGGAGCTTTAGGCTAAAGTTGATTTTTAGCAAGCCCTACTCTCAGATTTCCCCCATGTACAATGAATAAACTTCCAATAAGCCTATCGAAGTCCAGATTCTCCACATATACAGTAGATTGCAGTAGATTGTATCCTTTTTTCCCTTGTCAAAAACATTTTTTTTCCCACTATTTCCCTTTCTCTCTTGCATCACATTTTTATCCTTTACCAGTGGATCGTTTGCATGAGCCTTCTTTTTGTTTGTTTGTTTGTTTTTTAGGTCTCGTTGTGTCGCCTAGCCTGGAGTGCAGTGGCGCGATCTCGGCTCACTGCAAGCTCCGCCTCACGGGTTCACGCCATTTTCCTGCCTCAGCCTCCTGAGTAGCTGGGACTACACAGGCGCCCGCCACCACGCCCGGCTAATTTTTTTTGTATTTTTAATAGAGACGGGGTTTCACCCTGTTAACCAGGATGGTCTCGATCTCCTGACCTCGTGATTTGCCTGCCTCGGCCTCCCAAAGTGCTGGGATTACAGGCATGAGCCACTGTGCTCGGCTGCATGAGTCTTCTCTTGATCCCATTTTACCTCCTGCTACCACTCCATTTGTCTAATCCCCTTTCTGGTAGAATTCTTAAAAATAGTTATGGACATTTTTGTATCCATTCACTAGTGAGGAGCCCTTTAGTTTATTCTTGCCTCTCTTGCAATGTATCTTGCATCTATCTTCCTTTCCCACAATTCTGGCACACCAGCGGTATACTTCTATAGTTGCTTTCCAGGAAGAAAGTTTCCTGTTATTTCTAGATTTATTTGGGTCATTTTTCAATGCTTAATTAATCATTAACAAGAAGTCAAATGTTATTTTGAAGAACGCAAGGTGTATAAATGAAACAAGGAAGCTAATAACCTTGAAAAATTGAAATGGAAATGTTTTCTACTGTGTGATGTTAATGCTTAGAATTTAGTGGCAAAGTCAAAATATCAGTAGCAATTAATATAATGTGTTCGATGAAAGAGATATTTGGCTAAAGGAAATGAATATTATTTATGATGACTACCCACTCATTATAAGCCAGAGATAAACAAATGTTCTATTCAGTTTTCTTTCGTCTCAGCTATTTGCTAGTGTTCAAATCTCTAGAATAATTTGCCCAAGGCATAGTTTTCATGAAGCACTGCTCTAGCTAGGAAGACTACCGGTAGTATAGAAAAATTACTTATGAAGTTAAATTGGATTTGCAAAACTTTAAATACTATAAATTCTCTTTTTTTTCTCTCTTTTTCTGTCTGACCACCTAGGAAACCTCTATCACAAGGGTCTTATAACTTGGAATGTTGGTTTCTGAGGCCCCATAGTGTCCAAATTTATAAGAAACTGTTGGTCAAAAAGAGAGATGAGAAAAGGCTACTAACTGAAAGAGAAACAGGCTTTTGTGCATTCAAAAATAAGACCTTCACTTGGAGGACAGAATTGTTGATATTTGGCAATCTACTAACAAAATCCTTTACCCTACTTCTGCTAACAGTATTCAGTTTACTTTCTCTCTTTTACAAACATCACCATTTCCCCATTTCATTTTTGTTTTACAATTTTCTTTGGAATATAATCTTTAAAACACATTTCACCAGAAACTACAAAGTAAAGACGACTTTTCTAACTATCCAACATGTTCTTAATTCTATTAATAGTCGTCTCTTTCAATTTAATTCAAATTGATTAATCTATTACCATTAAACTGGATGGCTGCTTGGTAACAGGCACTGGGATCTGGAATACACATGAGCTTTTCCTCATGGAGTTTATGTTCCAGCATGAAAGAAATAATTTAAAAATATGGTGAGGGTAATGAAAGGTCATATAATATGAAAGTGTACAGTAAGGAGATCAACGAATAATCTCCTTGGGAAGTAAAATTTAAGCTGAGATTTGAAGAATATTTAAGAATTAGCCAAGCAGGGAGACTCAGGCATATCTGCCACATAATCTGAAATGGAACTGAACTAAAGCAGCGTATCTGGCCAGAGTATAAAAATACAAGAAGAAGGCATTTTTTACAAATCTAAAAAGGGAGGCAAGGCAATATTACAAATTCTCTTTTCAACAATGTGTAAAGAGGTGAATAATATACTACCTGATATGGTTTGGCTCTGTGTTCCCACCCAAATTTCATGTTGAATTGTGATCCCAAGTGTTGGGGTTGGGTGCGAGGGGCTGGTGGGAGGTGACGGGATCTTGGGGGTGGTTTCTAATGGTTTAGCACCATCTCCCTAGTACTGTCTTTTGAGTGAGTTCTCACGAGATCTGGTTGTTTAAAAGTATGTAGCACTTCTCCCTTAGCTCTTTCTCTCCTACCGCCATGGGAAGACATGTTTGCTTCCCCTTTGCCTTCCACCATGATTGCAAGTATACTGAGGCCTCACAGCCATGCCTCCTGTACAACCTGCAGAAATGTGAGTCAACTAAACCCCCTTTCTTCATAAACTACCCTGTCTCAGTTGTTCTTTAGAGCAGAGTCAGAATGGACTGATACACTACCTCACCAGTACCAAAGTGTCTTCTGGAGAAAAAGAAAACACTATATTTGTTCAGAGAAGACCCTTGATTAGCCACTTAGTATATAAACAGAGTCGCTGAAGGCAGAGGTGTTCGCAGTTCTGTTCCGCCTGAGACAGGGAGAAAGTTGGGTAATTTTTCTTCTTTCTCTTTTCTGTCTGGCCTCAAAGGTAAGAGAGGAGAAGGAAAGGTGTGGAGAAGTAGTAAGGGACAAAGAGTGTCTTAATTTGCATTTCCCAAAAGCATAGCTCTTTTTTTTTTTTTTTTTGCTCTCAGAGGTTTTGACATGCTTTTAGACACAGGTGTTTTTCTGGGAGATGATCTCAGGAAGCAGAGTGGGGGAGTTAGGAGGGAGAAACAGAAAAGGAAGAAAAGCCAATAAAGGGAGGGTTGTTGACCTAGTAGCTGTGATGGGTAATTATGTTCCATCCTGCTGGGGACCTCTGAGAAACCTGGAAGACTCTGCCTCAGACTGTCACTTTTATAGCTTCCCTCAGCCAAGCTTTTGCCTGCTTCTGCACACAGGCTTGGCAGTCTCCTAAGGTGCTGGAGACAGTCCTAAGGAAGAAAAGGTAACCACATGAAATCAAGTGCCAAGATAAAATGTGACATCGGATACAAAGAATCAACCAAATGATAAAATGCTGGGTACTATAGGAGAACAAGGTCATGAGAACCCTCAAGTGTAAAGTGGAGAGACAACTTTTGGTAATTCAGAAGCCTAATATACAATTTTCATCAGTTTGATTTGCTGCAATATAAACCTTGATCCACATCACACATCTCATATTTATTCATGAAAATCTTCATCTCGCTCTTGCTCCCTCTCTTTCAAACACACATACATGTGTACATACATCTTACACTCAACCTCATGTCCTATAATGGGGAAATAGGATGCTTGGTAGAAATTAATTAAAGGCTTAATCTTTATATGTTGGTGACCTGAAGTAAAGAAGATGACAGTCCTTGCCAGAGCTAGAACCTAGAGCCCACTTGACTCTGACAGCATACACACATCCTGCAAATTGGGACTTTTCAATAATCATAAAATTTTTGGATTCTCAGGGGGTATAGAATTGTGATATGATCTCCAGATTCATCGGGGCAGGAGACTTCAAGTGTTATCTAGTTTTTATATGTTAAAAATTTGAACTCACATGTTCTTGATGAATTTTGAGGACAAATTCATAGGATTCAACCTGAATTTCTGGTTACAGGGCAGAGATTGAATTAGAATGGGGGTAAGAGTAGACATAGGGAGAAAAATTAGCAAGTATGTTGCCATTGTCCCACCAAGAGACAAAATCATTAAGGCCTGGCTATTGAAAGATAAGGGGACGAATGAGTGAAAATGGTAAGCATTTGAAGAAATAGGAAATTAAGGTGCAATTTCATAAAATTGGAAATACTGATGAATGAAAAGGTTTTAGGGAGAAGATATATTTAATTTGGAGCATGTTTGAATACTCTGTGAGGGGAAATAAATGAATCTATACATATTGGGTGAGATTTACATATTTGAAATTCAAAAAAGAGATTGGGTTAGAGATAATAATGTGGAATAAGAATCACCTTCATAAACTTATCTAAAACTATGGGAATGGGTTACATCTTCTAAGATTAGACTGAGCTATGGAGAGAGAGAGAGACAGAGAGAGAGAGAAATAGAGACAGAAAGTAAGGGGGAAAACACTCTAAAATCATAAATCTATAAGGGCAGGGAGAGGAGACCTTAAAGAAGACTAAGAAGGCATATCCAGATATGTATAAAAAAAGCAAGATAATAAGCTCACAAAATTCAAGAGGAAAGAGTCTTTCGAAGGAGATTCTGAATGCTGTAGAGTGTTCAAATACAGTAAAGATTGAAATATGTCCATTTATTCTAACAATCTGGAGGGCAGTGTGACTCTGGTGAAGAGTGTTTTAGAAAGCTTAAATATAATAAAGACTGAAATATATCCATTGACTTTCAACCTGGAGAGCTGGATGACCTGGGTAGGGAGAATTTCAGTGTAGTGATGGAGTGAGACATATTGGAGTGAGTGAGAAATGAAGAAATGTAGACATCAAGGGGCAGAGACTGGTTAAAGAAGTTTGGCTGAAGGGCTTTAGTTTGCCCAAAAATCAAAGGAAGTAGGTATTATTCCTACCATCTTAGGGTTGGGCAAACTGAGTTTTATAGAGGTTATATTGTCAAAAGCCACATAGTAAATACCAGAGCAAGAATTCAAAGATCTGCTGCCTTCAAAGATCCAAAATCTATGCTAAATTTACTTAATCCATTATACCACATCATCACGTATCACATCAGCTTATAAGTGTATATTGAAAACAGCATATACTGAAGATGAAGCCATTTTATCATATGTAAATGATTTCTCAATGAAAATTAAACATTAATAATATATAGAAATAAACATGCAAAAAAATTAGCCCCACTAGTATCAAAGAAAAGCTAACCAAAAACATTAAGTAAAATGTATTTTTTTTACATATTACTTTGACATAGATGTAAAAAGACGTACATTGGTCTAGACATTATGAAGAACAGTATGGAGGTTTCCAAAGAAATTAAAAATAGTACTACCTTATGACCCAGCAATTCCTCTTCTGGTCAATCCCAAAGGAAATGAAATTACCATTTTAGAAAAATATCTGCCCTCTTGTGTTCTGATGTAGAAATAACCAAAGTGTCTGTTGATGGAATAATGAATAAAGAAACTGTGAGATAGATATTAGTGGATATACATAGATATATATATGTATATGTAAGTGCATATATATATAGTTGACCCTTGAACAACATGGGTTTGAACTGTGAGGGTCCACTTATACACAGACTTTTTTTTCAATAAAAGATACACTGAGTGTGCCTTCCTCTCCTGCCTCCCCTTCCACTTCCTCCACCTTTTTGGCTCTGCCATCCCTCCTTCTCAGGTCCTCAATGTGAAAATGATTATAATGAAAACGTTGATGATGACCCACTTCCTTTTAATGAAGAGTAAATATGTTTTCTCCTCCTTATAATCTTCTGATAACATTTCCTTTTCTCTAGTTTACTTTATTGTGAGAATACAGTATATAATAGATATACAAAATATGTGTTATCAACTATTTATTTTATTGGTAAAGCAGTCAACAGTACTGTATTATTAGTTCAGTTTTTAGGGAGTCAAAAGCTAGAAGTGGATTTTTGACTGTAAGAGGAATCAGTGCCCCTAATCCCCCCTTTGCTCAAGGGTCAACTGTATGTATATACGTATATATCTATACGTATATATATACACGTATATATCTATACGTATATATCTATATGTATATATGTATATACGTATATATACATATATATACACAAATATATGTATATATGTATATATACATATATATACACACACTTACACACACACACACACACACTCACACACACATACGTATAGGAATATCATTCAACCTTGACAAAGAAGGAGATCCTGCCACAACATGAATGAACCTGGAGGATATTATATTCAGTTAAATAAGCTGGACACACAAGGAGGAATATTGCATAATCTCACTTATATGTGAAATATTAGAAGAAAAATCAAAAAGTGAAATATACAGATGTAGAGAATAAATCAGTAGTCATTAGGGGTTGTGGGGGAGGGGAGTAGCAGCTACCTAAGATGAACAAGTCTAGAGATATAATGTACAACATAAAGACTATAGGTCATAAAATTGTATTATATTTGGGATTCCTGTTAAATGAGTAGATTTCAGCTGCTCTTGCCACAAAAACAAAAATGAATAACTATGTGAGATGATGGATATGCTAATTTGCTTCACTATGGCAACCATTTCACTGTCTCTATATATCCCATAACATCATGTTGTATACCTTAAACACGCACAATAAATTTTTTAAAATATGAACGGGTTAGAAAGGAGTTGTGAAGCATGTAATTTCTAATGCGCTTCTGGGAAAGCAATTGATATTCTCTCATGAGACTGTAAGCTCCTTTAGGGCAGTTTTCATGTCTTAATCATCTTTGTTTTTCTGCTTCCTTCTACAATTTCTGAAACAATATTCCCTTATGAAATATTTATTGTATTTTATTGAGTTGCACTGAATCAAATAAATAAGAATGTGAATTCTAGTTCTAAGATATGAATAATTGTAAAGTTATTTAAGTATACCTTGTGTATCATTCTGATTGCATGTGATTTACTTCTGAATTATTTCACTTCCGAGAAGCATATTTCTGTGAATAAAAAACTTATGTGTAATGTGTGTCTGCGGGTTTATGAGTATGTATTATATGTGTTTTTGATTAATAGATCCAGTTAATTGAAAGCCAGTCAATTTTTCCTACTCCTCTGTAAATACTGTTTGATTATTAATAGCTCTTCAAGGAAAATTTTGCTTGTTATTTCGCCATTAAAGTTGGCTGGTTATAAACTGAGAAGTCAAAAGGTACTCTACAGCTTTCATTAGAGTGCCTGCTAAGTTGCTGCAACAAAGGAACACAAAAATCTGGGGGCTCAAGCAAAATAGAATTTGTCTCTCACGTAAGAGTGGGCAGTCTGTGGAGGAGAGGTGGCTCTGCTGTATAACATACAAAATATGTGTTATCTCTGCTTCATAAAGTCGTCTAGAGACTCAGGGGCCTTCTACCTTGCTGCTCTGTTAATCCCTAAAGAAGTAATTCTCAAACTTTACATGCAACAGAATCTTCTGAAGAGCATGTCAAAACAGATTGCTGAATCTACCCCTGGCGTTTCTGACTCAGTTGGCCTGGAATGGGGCCTGAAAACTCGCATTCTTAACAAACTTCCATGTGTCAGTGGGAATCGGCTGATGCTACTCGGGACTACATTTTATAAACCACTGTCCTAAAATGTTAGCTTGCTCTGCCTGGTCCAAGCTAATTACCAGCATGATCCTTCAGATTCAGTTTATGAAAAGGGGTAAAAAGAAAGAGAAATCTGCCCAGTTATTTTAGTGGAATGGCTTAGAAAAAAATATATGTTTTTTTCTCATATTTCTTATTTGAGAACTTAGTCACAAAGCAGGAAAAAAATGGCAATTGAACTTAATTGCTGAGAAAATAGTAAATGTAGTCTCTAGCTGGGCAAATATATGTCCAAATAAAACTCAAAGGGTTCTATTACCAAAATAGGAAAAAAAAAAAAAAGAAAATATCAATACTAGGAGTACTTTAGCAGGATTTGCTATAATGCCATAGATAAGCACGGTATAGAATTGTTAAGACCAAAAAGAAAAGTATCTATAGAACGACATGAGAATAACAATAGCAATAATAATTATAGCCAAGATTTCAGTGTTTATTTTATTCAAGCTCTGTGCCAAACACTGTACATATGATATGTTCCTTATTTTTCATGAGTATTCTATGAGGAGATCATACAATGTCCTTTTTAAAAATGTATTCACATCCATCATGGCAGACAGAAGCCTGGAGTAGACTGCAGCTCTGAGTCAGACGGACAGAGCAGCATGTGGAAGCCCACATCATGAATTTTAGCTCCAGAACAACTGCAGTAATAAATCAGGAAAGCCAAGATGAACCATAGACTCTCTGAAGAAAGCGGATTGTTCCTGCAGGACCCAGGAGATACCTCAAATACTCTGAGTGCCCAAATTGCAGAAGTGGGAAAGGGAGATAATCTGCCCCTGAACACACACCCCCACTGGGGAAACTGAAGGTCTAGTTTGTGGGAGAAGATTCCGACCTTACCCAGAGCTGAGTCAATTTAGAGAGCCAAACAAAATACAGGGGTAGAGGAAGCAGCGGAAAAGGCCCTGAGAGCTTGCATGGGTCCCCAAGCAGTCCATTCCTGCCTGGCATCACAGGGATCATCTGGGAGGGTGGCCAGCAGCATGGGGCAAATGCCACAGGGAGTAGGAAGTCTCCAGCTGAACTTTTTCACAATTCTAATGGGTCAAGAAGCCTCTGGCCAGAACTCGGGGAAGGTGTGAATCCTATGTCCAGACTCCACAGACGAGGGAAGAACTAAAGCGCTACTTTCTTATGCAGCTGGGAGGCGGGTAACCTGGGGCAAGTTCTCAGCTCTGCTTGCCCACTCCTGGAAACAGACTTGGTGTGTTAGTGGGGAGGGACATGGTAGGAGTGAGACCTGCCCTTCAGATTGCGTGGAAGCTAGGTGTGAGGCCTATGACTGCCAGGTTTCCCCCACTTCCCTGCATGAAAACCTGCGTGACTCAGCAGAGGCAGCCATAATCCTCCTAGGTACATAACTCCACTGACCTGGGAACCTCACCACCATCCCCCACAGCAGCCACAGCAAGACCCATCCAAGGAGAGTCTGAGCTCAGACAAACCTAGCCCTGCCCCCACCTGATGGTCCTTCCCTACCCACCCTGGTAGCTGAACACAAAGGGCGTATACTCTTGGGAGTTCTAGGGGCCTGCCCACTGCTGGTTCCTCTCCAGACTACCACAGCTGATGCTTTCTGGAAAGTGCCACCTCTTGGCAGGAGGCCAACCAGCACAAAAATAGTGCAGTAAACCACCAAAGCTAAGAATCCTCACAGAGTCCATTTTAGCCCCCCTGCCATCTCTACCAGAACTGGTGTGGGTACCCACGGCTGAGAGACCCACAGATGGTTCACATCCCAGGACTCTGTGCAGACAACCACCAGTACCAACCCAGAGCCTGGTAGACTTGCTAGGTCTCTAGACCCAGGAGAGAGAGAACAATCATTACAGTTCGACTCTCAGGAAGCCACATCCATAGGAAAAGGGAACACCCCATGGGGAAAAAAAAATATGAACAACAGCCTTTAGCCCTAGACCTTCCCTCTGACAGAGGCTACCCAAATGAGAAGGAACGAGTAAACCAACTCTGGTAATATGACAAAACAACACTCTTTAACACTCCCCCAAAACCATACTGGCTCATCAGCAATAGATCCAAGCCAAGAAGAAATCTCCAATTTACCTGAAAAAGAATTTGGGAAGTTAGTTATTAAGCTAATCAGGGAGGCACCAGAGAAAGGTGAAGCCCAATGCAAGGAAAACCAAAAAATGACACAAGAAGGGAAGGGAGAAATATTCAATTAAATAGATAGCATAAATAAAAAACAATCACTTCAGGAAACACTGGACACACTTACAGACATGCAAAATTCTCTGGAAAGCCTCAGCAATAGAATTGAACAAGTAAAAGAAAGAAATACAGAGCTTGAAGACAAGTTCTTTGAATTAATTCAATCCAACAAAGACAAAGAAAAAGAGTAAGAAAATAAGAATGAAGGCTCTAAGAAGTCTGGGATTATGTTAACGATCAAACCTTAGAATAATCAGCATTCCTGAGGAAGAAGAGAAATCCAAAAGTTTGGAAAACATATTTGGGGGAATAACTGAGAAAAACTTCCCTGGCCTTGCTAGAGACCTAGACATGCAAATACAAGAAGCACAAAGAACACCTGGGAGATTCACCACAAAAAGATTCTTGCCTAGGCACATTGTTATCGGGTTATCTAAAGTTAAGATGTAGGAAGAAATCTTAAGAGCTGTGAGACAAAAGCACCAGATAACCTATAAAGAAAACCTATCAGATTAACAGCAGATTTCTCAACAGAAAACCTGCAAGCTAGAAGGGTTTGGGGTCCTATTTTCAGCCTCCTCTAACAAAACAATTACCAGCCAAGAATTTTGTATCCAGTGACATTAAGCATCAATATGAAGGAAAGATACAGTCTTTTTCAGACAAACAAATGCTGAGAGAATTCGCCACTACCAGGCCACCACTAAAAGAACTGTTAAAAGGAGCTCTAAGTCTTGAAACAAATCCTGGAAATACATGAAAACAGAATCTCTTTAAAGCATAAATCTCACAGGACTTAAAAATACAATTTAAAAAACAAAAACAAAAAACCAAGGTACACAGGCAACAAATAGCATGATGAATGGAATGTTATGTCACATCTCAATAATAACATTAAAAGCAAATGGCCTAAATGCTCCACTTAAAAGATACAGAACCTCAGAATGGATGAGAATTCACCAACCATCTGCTGCCTTTGAGAGACTCACCTAACAAATAAGGACTCACATAAACTTAAAGTAAAGGGTGGAAAAAGGCATTTCATGCAAATGGACACCAAAAGCGAGCAGGACTAGCTAGTCTTACATCAGACAAAACAAACTTTAAAGCAACAACAGTTAAAAAGGATAAAGAGGGACATTATATAATGGTAAAAGGCCTTGTTCAACAGAAAAATACCACAATCCTAAACATATATGCACCTAACACTGGAGCTCTCAAACTAATAGAACATTAACTAGTAGACCCAAGAAATGAGATAGACATCAACACATCGTAGTAGGGGACTTCAATACTCCACTGACAGCAAAGGCAGGTCATCAAAACAAAAAGTCAACAAAGAAACAACGGATTTAAACTATACCTTGGAACAAATGGACTTAGATAGATACAGAACATTCCATCCAACAACCACAGAATACACATTCTATTTAACAGTGCATGGAAATTTCTCCAGATAGACCATATGATAGGCCATAAAACAAGCCTCAATAAATTTAAGAAAATTGAAATTATATCAAGTACTCTCAGACCACAGTGGAATAAAACTGGAAATCAACTCCAAAAGGAACCTTCAAAACCATGCAAATACATGGAAATTAAATAACCTGTTTCTGAATGACCATTGGGTCAAAAATGAAATCAAGATGGGAATTCAAAAATTCTTCTAATTGAACAATAGTGACCCAACCTTTCAAAACCTCTGGGATACAGCAAAGGTGGTGCTAAGAGGAAAGTTCATAGCCCTACATGCCTACATCAAAAAGACTGAAAGAGCACAAACTGACAATCTAAGGTCACATCTCAAGGAACTAGAGAAACAAGAACAAACCAAACCCAAACCCAGCAGAGGAAAGGAAATAACCAAGATCAGAGTGGAACTAAATGAAATTAAAACAAAAAAATATGAAAGATAAATGAAACAAAAAGCCGGTTCTTTGAAAAGATAAATGAAATTGATAGACCATTAGCAAGATTAACCAAGAAAAGATGAGAGAAAATCCAAATAATCTCAATAAAAAATGAAATGGGAGACATTACAACTGACACCACTGAAATACAAATGATCATTCATGGCTACTATGAACATCTTTACTCACATAAACTAGAAAACCTAGAAGAGATAGATAAATTCCTGGAAAGATACAACCCTCCTAGTTTAAATCATGAAGAATTAGATACCCTGAACAGACTGATAATAAGCAGTGAGATTAAAATGTTAATTAAAAAATTACCAACAGAAAAAGTCCAGGACCAGACAGATTCACAATAGAATTCTACGAGACATTTAAAGAAGAATTGGTACCAATACTATTGACGCTATTCCACAACATGGAGAAAGAGAGAACCCTCCCTAATTCATTCTATGAAGCCAGCATTACTCTAATACCAAAACCAAGAAAGGACATAACCAAAAAAGAAAACTACAGATCAATATCCCTGAAGACCATAGATGCAAAAATCCTTAACAAAATACTAGCTAACCAAATCCAACAACATGTCAAAAAGATAATCCACCATGATCAAGTGGGTTTCATACCAGGGATGTAGGGATGGTTTAACATACGCCAAGTCAATAAATGTGATACACCACATAAACAGAATTAAAAACAAAAATTACATGATCATCTCAATACAGACAATTGCAAAATTGTGGAACCAACCCAAATGCCCATCAATCAATGATTGGATAAAGAAACTGTGGTGTACATATACGATGAAATACTACTCAGCCATAGAAAAGTATGAATGAACGGCATTTGCAGTGACCTGGATGAGACTAGATTGGAGGGTATTATTCCAAGTAAAGGAACTCAGGAATGAAAAACCAAACATTGTATGTTCTCACTGATACGTGGAAGCTAAGCTATGAGGTTATGAAGGCATAAGAATGATACAATGTACTTTGGAGACTTGACGGGAAGGGTGGGAGTGGGGCAAAGAATAAAAGACTACAAATAGAGTGCCGTGTATACTGCTTGGGTGATGGGTGCACCAAAATCTCAGAAATTGCCACTGAAGAACTTACTCATGTAACCAAATATCACCTTTACCCCAATAACCTATGGAAATTTTTTTTTTTTTTTTTTTTTTTTTTTTTGAGACAGAGTCTCGCTCTGTCGCCCAGGCGGGAGTGCAGTGGCGCGATCTCGGCTCACTGCAAGCTCCGCCTCCCGGGTTCACGCCATTCTCCTGCCTCAACCTCCAGCATAGCGGAATTTTTTTTTTTTTTAAAGTATTATCCTATAAATTTGTGGTACTGTTGGCAAACCGTATTATCAGGTAGGCACTCTAATTATCTTCATTTATTCAATGAGATAACTTTGAACAAACCTATTCAAAGTCCCAGAGCTCACAGAAGCTGTTCTGTGCTCTTAACCACTATGAAACTAATCTGTAAGTTATTATTGTATTATAAAGAGTAATAAAATAATATTAAGATGCTGTAACTAGACAGTGAAGAAATGTTGCATGAGTTTTCCATCATATACAATATATATAAAACATATTTTTCACTTTGGTAAAATTTCCATGAAATGCATATTTTGAGACACATTACTAGGGAGTCATAATGGAGCTCAATGGAATTAAAATGGGTCTCCAAATGAGTAGACAGTATCCATCTGGTCTGTTACCATTTCTAAAATGTATGTGCTTTTGTTGCACATTAGCATAAGCCCACTAAAATCATTCGCACTTTAGTCATTGAAGTTTTAATGAAAGAACACATGGAACTCAAAAGCGTTGTCTATATTCCCTGTTTCAATTCCTTGCCTTTCATTCTCTTTCTTTCTCTCTCTCATTGACATTTTAATGAAAGAACACACATGGAACTCCAAAAGCGTTGTCTGTATTCTCTGTTTCAATTCCTTTCCTTTCATTCTCTCTCTCTCTCTCTCTTTCTCATTGAAGTTTTAATGAAGAACACATGGAACTCAAAAGCATTGTCTATATATTCTCTGTTTCATTCCCTCTCTCTCTCTCTCTCTCTGTCCCCCCGCCACCCCACTTTGAGAGACAGTCACCCAGGCTAGAATGTAGTGGCAGGATCTCAGCTCACTTTAACCTCAGTCTCCTGGGTTCAAGTGATTGATTCTCATGCCTTAGCCTCCTGAGTAGCTGGGATTAACAGGCATGTACCACCCACACATGGGTAATTTTTGTATTTTTAGCAGAGATGGGGTTTCATCATGCTGCCCAGGCTGTTAAATTCCTAGCCTCAAATGAGCCTCCTGCCTCAGCCTCCCAAAGTGCTGGGATTACAGGTGTGAGCCACCATGCCTGGCCTCTCATTCTCTCTTGATCTCACTCATTCCAGTAAGGCTTTTATTTTGTTTTGTTTAACAAGGAATAGCATTTAATAAAGAGACTGGACATACTAGGATTTGAGTTTATACTCAGTTATTCCAGAGCTATATGATTTTAACAGGTGAACCTATTGAAATGTCAATTCCTTTATCTGATAAATAATAATAGTCAAAATATAAATAGTACCTGTTATGAAATATGCATTGTCCTCAGCAATTAACAGAAATTAATCCAAATTCTCACAACAAACATATGGAGTAGGTTTGTTATAAACACAAAGGGGTTAAATAAACTGATTGAGGTCCCATAGTAAGTAAAAAGCAGAGCATGGACTTGAATCCAGGTGTTCTGCCCCAAGGGTCCTTTATCATTTTTTAAAAAATCATAGATTGACAGGACATTGCAATGTTTGTACAAAGAGGTCCATTCACCCAGCTTCCTCCATGGTCACAGGTTATGTAAGTATAATAAATATCTAAACCAGGAAATTGATCCTCATATATATTTAAAATATGTATGTGTGTGTGTGTGTGTATATATATATATATATATATTTTTTTTTTTTTTTGAGACAGAGTCTCGCTCTGTTGCCCAGGCTAGAGTGCAGTGGCAAGATCCGGCCTCATTGCAACCTCTGCTTCCCAGGTTCAAGCAATTCTCCTGCCTCAACTTCCCGAGTAGATGGGATTACAGGCGAGCGCCACTACGCCCAGCTAATTTTTCGTATTTTTAGTAGAGGAAGGGTTTCACTGTGTTAGCCAGGATGGTCTCGATCTCCTGACCTCGTGATCCACCAGCCTTGGCCTCCCAAAGTGCTGGGATTACAGGCATGAGCCACTGCGCCTGGCCTAAAATATATATTTATATGTTTAAATATATATGTATATAATGCATATATGTCATTTTTATTACACACTTTTTTATGTTGTCATCACTAATAAAGATAAATATTCCATCACCAGAAAAATCATTTTTGCCATTCCTGTGTACTCAAACTGCACCATCTCTAGCCCCTTCCATTCGGGCTTTTGCTTCACAGCACTGAGACTGTTCTTGTCAAGGTTACTCATAAATCCATTAGTCAAGTCCCCATGTTATTCAGGCAGCCATCAGCACTGGACATGGTGAATCACTTCCTCCACTGAAGCCATTTTTTCTCTTGTCTTCTGGCTCACCATTCTCTTGGTTCTCCCCCAACCTCATATACTCTCAGTGTCTTTTGCTGGTTTCTCTTCCTGTCTTCTGAATCCTGACACCTTTATATTAACTCATTTCTCAGACCTCTATTCTTTTCTTCCTCTATCTTTTTGCTTTACACTTACTCCCAAGATCTTAAATACAATATGATTTCTAATGTGTATCACTAATTTGGGGTTCTTCCAAAGACTTTATTCATTTACCCAATTGTTCACTAGACAACTCACTCGAATCTAACATTCCATTATCAAGTTAACATTTCCAGAAACAAACTCCTGATTTATCCTTCCCAAATCTACTTTTTATGACATTTTACTCATTTTAATGAATACTCTATTCTTCCAGTGGTTTAACTCCAAAACATGTGCTTTTAATCACCTTCTACTGCAATGTTCATAGATCTCCTCCACAAAAACAAGTAAGTATATAAGTAAATAAACAAATAGTGAGAGAATTACATTAGTTTAAATGTACCTTGATCTCTTTCTACTCCAAAAACTGACAATAAAGAAATATATTCTGGCCAGGCACGGTGGCTCACGCCTGTAACCCCAGCACTTTGAGAGGCCAAGGTGGGCGGATTGCCTGAAGTCAGGAGTTTGAGACCAGCTTGGACAACATGGTGAAACCCCCGTCTCTACTAAATATGCAAAAAAATGAGCCAGGCAAGGTGGCAGGCACCTGTAATCTCAGCTACTTGGGAGGCTCAAGCACAAGAATAGCTTGAACCTGGGAGGTGGAGGTTGCAGTGAACCGAGATAGCACCAATGCACTCCAGCCTGGGTGACAGAGCGAGACTTTGGCTCCAAAAAAAAGAAAAAGAAAAAAATATGTATTTTCTGGTTAAATTAAAATCTTCTATCTACCCAAACCATTTCAAAATAATCTCAATGTGCCAGTTAAACTTATGATTCAAAAACAATATTTTTGTGTCAAAAGGCAAGCAGAACATGTAATCAGTTGTTTCAGGTTGACATTTCACATTTCAATCTATTTCTATAACAATGCAAGTTACTTGAAAGCAGAGACTGTGTTTTCCTCATATACAGATTCCCAGCAGCTAGTAAAGTGCCTCACGCATGACAGGCACACAAAAAATATTGATCAAATAAATAAAAAATAATTACAACTAAAAGAAGATAGATTTGAGTGTAAAAAAAAGCAGTGGTTAATGCCATATGCTGCATAAATACATTAATAAATTCCATCTTACAAAATTGATATGCAGATAATATTTTAATAATATAAGAGTAATCAGCTTGCAATTTCTTCATTCCTTAAATAAATTTATTAATAAATTAAATGTATTAATTTCCAGTATCTACTATACCACTGCACAAATAATGGGATTATAATAGTGCTACCACAAAATCTAACGACTTTAATGGAATGTTTTAGTGATAATTCAATTGTGAACTATTGGTCATAACCAAGTACATGCCACAACTCAAACATCCACACGTATAAATTGATACCTGTTAATATACATACACAGCTGCTTTCTATGAGCTGATGGGAATTACTTTGGATTTAGTTGTTTTTGTAGTTAAGAGTATAGGCTTAAGGATAGAGCATCAGTTGCTTTACAGCTTTTGTTTTTCTCTTCACTGTCAATGGCACACTTTGGCACAGTCAATGTCAGGCTTCGGAATATTTCTCTGACTTTTCTCACTGCCATATGTGGCATAAATAAAGTGCCCCACTTACATGAGAGTTTTCCCCACTCAGCATCATGTTGAGATTTGTTGTGCTCAAAATGATTAAGGGTGCATGCAAGTGAGCTGTAGATAAGAGGAGGAATAATGTGGCTTCCACGCAGTCATTGGCACTGGCATATGTTGAATACATAGGAGCATCTTCATTAAAAAAATGATGCTACTTGCTGAGTGTTTCGGTTGATTTACACAGACAGTACAATGTAGTGTCTTTGATGTCCAGTAGCATGAAAACTATATGTATAAGTCTGAGTATATCGACTTGTCTGTTAAATTCTATATATAACATATTTGCATTTTATTCAGGATCATCAAACGGGGAAATCAAAGTACAATCACCTTGTTCTTTCCTGTAGGTTGAAAGCACTACAAATTAAATGACTCTGCCAAGTTCCCAACAGGAGGAGAGAAAAAAAATCAGCTTTGCTGTTTGTTGTTAAATGTCAGCAAAAGTCACATTTTAAAAATGTTTTTTAAGAAATTTTAGCTCTAAGGTCAATGATCTCTTGTATTAATAAAGGATTTCATCCAGAGGAAAAGAGCAAAGATGAAATGTGCATGTGGATTCATAATCAACTTGAAACACTAAGGAGGCAACTCAATCCCAATTAAATAAAAAATATTTGCCCAAAGCTTTCTTGAAGTTTTCCCAAATCCTTCTTAGTACAAGTTGTTCCTATTAAAAGTACTTCAAATTGGATTCTCAATAATAAACCATAGACTAATGAAAGAAACTAATTTAACTGTTGCCTAATTCATTTTGTTTTTGCTGTTGTTTGGTTGGTTGGTTGTTTTTTTGTTTTTTTGGTTTGTTTGTTTCATTAAGAAACATTTAGGTCCCAAACATTTTCACTTCGCTAGCTTTGAAAAGTTCTCTCAGAGTCTCATGGCATTTTCCTGATAATAAAAAAGATAGACTGTGATGTCAAAAATAAAAACCAAGCCTGAATGGAGCTTGTATCTATATATAAGTTCTCAGAAAGGGGTGTGATTTGGTGAATTCACACTGACGCTTTTTTGGGTTCATGCTGCATTTTGAAAGCTTTCTTAAAGCCACAAACCTTCCATAAAAGAGTACATCTAATATTTAGGGTGAAGTGTATGGAATTCTAGCTGGATCTTTTACCTCTTTCATGTGCCAATCCCCTTTGTCTGGCTTATTGTAGTTAATTAAAAATCAGTTACTTTTTATGTCTCTTAAAATTTGTGATGAAAGACTAAAGAAGGGAGATCTCATTAATGTTTTTATTTTGTTTTTTCCACAATGTACTTATCATCATTCCATATCTATGAGCGATTTGTTACAGTGAGTTAATATCAGAACTCAAATTTAACTTACAACTAGTACCAAGACAACTGAGCATCGTTGCCTTCCTGTATTTTTCAGATGACCTTAAATTGGATACACATCTCTCCCTTTTTCAGCACTTGGAAATAATAGACAAGGATAATATCAAGCAGGGTATCTTCTGTGAAAGCTAGAAAATCCAAGCATTCCTCTTGCAGCCTCTGCATCCTTCCTTGTCCCAGATAACTTCTCACGGCCAGCTTGCTGGGGCTTATACTGATATCAGTGTCCCAGTGGCCTCAAACTTTGTCCTACACCTTCCAAGAAGTGTTCAAATATATTCATGCCTCTAACTCTTCAACAAACATTATTTTCCATTTGTCTTATTTTCTCAGCGACAAATTTGTGGATCAATTTCTTGATTTCAAAGAATATTTAGCTTCACGTGAATTTAGCAGCACCCATACAAAGTATAAGAATCAGTCTTTTGAAGATACTAAGACAAAACAAAACAAAACAAAAGCAACAAAAAAGAACCCAACTATTGGCCACCTGTAGCACTAAAAGACATCAAGACAAAATTAAACACTTTAAAATTTGGGGGATTTTTATTTTTGAATAATTTTTTTTAATTCTAAAAAGAACAATCTAATAACTACCCATATTTTACCATCCAAAATTAATAGGTTAGGTTTTTGGCAAATTTACTAAACTACATTTTGCATATTGCTACATTTTAAAATATCTATATAATATATAAATGTGCTACCTTTCTATTTGGCTAGTTAGTTATAAAATGTGAATATAACAGGCAAAATTTTCCTGAAAACACTGTAACAAATTTATGACAATTATTGTTTCTTATATAGATCAATCATAAGTATTGGTCACACTCATTAAAAATTAAAAATGTGTCATTAGAATGAAGAAAAGAAATATTAAATGAGTCAGACTACTTTATGTATATGAGTTATTAACTCAATAACCTCCATATTAAGGGCTTACTATGTGTCAGATATTATAGATAGGTATGTTTGTATATTTGAGATATATATATATATATATATCTCATTCCCACATTCACCCTGGCTGAAGGCTATTTAATTCCTATTTTTTATTTGAGAAAGCAGAAGCACGTAAGGTTAAATGACTCCACCAAAGGCTCACAAGTGAAGACGTGATTTGATCTTTAATCTGCCTGATGTTTAAACCTGTGCTGCTGACTAAGCCACATTGTTTATTCTGTCACCAAATGTGAGTGAAAATTTGACACTCTTCTGTATTAGTCAGGGTTCTCTTAGAGGGACAGAAATAATAGGGTATATCATTACTACATTAGTCAGGGTACTCTTAGAGGGACATAACTAATAGGATATATATATTTATATATATGAATATAAAATAGGACTAATAGGATATATATTAAGATATATATATATGGGGAATTTATTAAGTATTAACTTACATGATCACAAGGTCCCACAATAAGCTGTCTGCAAGCTGAGGAGCAAAGCGAGCCATTCTGAGTCCCAAAACTGAAGAACTTGGAGTCTGATGTTCGAGGGCAGGAAGCATCCAGCACAGGAGAAAGATGTAGGCTGGGAGGCTAGGCCCATCTCTCACTTTTCACATTTTTTCTGCCTGCTTTATATTTGCTGGCAGCTGATTAGATTGTGCCCACCAGCTGACTCAAATGTTAATCTCCTTTACAACAGCCTCACAGACACACCCAGGATCAATACTTTGTATCCTTCAATCCAATCAACTTGACACTCAGTATCAAACATCACACTTCCTACCATGTTACCATGCAGATATTTTCCACAATTACTATGCCAGGTAGTAATCATTATAAAAATAGCGGTTTTTGTGGCATTATTTACTTTAAGAGAAAGTTTATATTTGACTAATTTTATTGAATAAGCTACAAATTAAATTTGAGACAGTTGGTGTATTTTAACATTTGAATTATAGTTTAAAATTTGACTGATACACAAGCTGAGATGGCATTTGGCTGATCAATGTGAAAAGGGAATTTTTTGTAAATCAAAATGATTGCTTTAGCCAGATTCATTTTCATAAATATTAAAACCAATATTTACTGGCATGGGTTGCTTCTCTCATAGGGCATATCTAAGTTAAAATATTAATTTTGGCAAGGGATTAGCTCATAACATGGCCTAATTGCCGTTTGGCACTTTCAAGAAATTCGAAATATTGAAGTGCATGTTTTTTTTTCTTTTTCTAAAAGACAATAAATGCCTTTAGCACCTGCATAGTAACTGTTGCTTAAAAAACATTGCAGGCTAATTTTATTCAGCTAGGGTCCAAAGGAGCTTATGTTGCAGTCGTCCACTGGTAAAATTTCCCATTGACTTGGAGTTCCCAAACCTAATCAGTCAATATCATTTTTCTATGAAACCAGTTGATATCTAATGGTTTATATGTATACCATCAATTATACATATAAAACCATGTAAACAACTAGCTGCAGGTAATTTTTCTCCTCTTTATTTGCCAAAATATTTATTGGCATAAATGATATTGTAAGAAGAATCCATAACCAACCTAATAGAAGCAACCCACCTAACATACTTTTTGTGTATCCATTTACAGATAAACAACTACATAATTTAATAAAACATATATTCCTTAATAATTCGCCTTAAATGATATAATTGTCTTTGGTTAATGTATGTAAAACAAATACACATTTTTTAAAACAATCCTTTACGTATCTCTCTATGCTTCAGCGAAACGAAAAATGTAGGTTGCTTAAATGTTATTACTTCATTTATATTATAGTTGTTGTATAATAAGTGACATAAAAAACCGTGTCTAAAAACTGCAGATTTCTAGTTCATCTGTACCTTCAAAATCCAACTAAATAGCTCAAGACCACTCCACATGTGTTTGGGAAGTTTGACACATTTCTTCAGATATCTGAGGATGGCTTCCCGGGTGGGTAATGTGAAGGCTTACATTCTCCTGGTCATTTGTGCCTTTAGGTTCAGTTGCCTCTTCTCAGGTTGACTCTTGGTGCCCGCTCCACTTCACGACCTTTGCAGAGGCACTGGCCCTCTCCCTTAATTTTTTAAGCAAAGCATCAATAATGCAGTTGCAGCATTTAGTGAACTTTTGCTTAGGTTTCAGGAATAAACTAGAGGCCTACTTTGCTGCTCAAAACAGAAAAATAATCTTAAAATAAAATATTAGACTCCACATTTTTTAAGTAATTTGGACACCCTTCCACCAGAAATTTACACTGCTCATTTTTCTCCTTTCAGCTGAGCCTGAACTACTTCTTGGGGTCTTTTTTCTCAGGATCACCCACCCAGCTTTCCTATTCTCTTCTGACTAGGTCCATCCACACTATCTCTCCTGCAGATTGCTCTTGATTTCTCATATAGGACATCATATTGTTCTTACTTTAAACTTTTCTTATGTTTAGGTGAGTTTCTTAAATACTTTCATAATCAAAGGTTAATTCACAGAGTTTTCTAATTTTTTAAGTTATCTAACTTAATTATCTTAGCAAATATAAAGACAAAATAGATTATTTTCATTTTCCATTTGCCTGAGTTTAGTCAATTTTTTTATTGAATTCTACTTATAACTTTTTTTAGTAATCCATTTGAAATCATTTTGGAAGAATGTGTTATATAAACTATACTATATAAATTATTGATACATAGACAGACATAAACACACATACAATATTTTACCTTCATTTATTTTCCTATTGTGTGATGCATCACATGTAAAAAGTCTGCCGAAAATCTAGATCACATAGATCACATAAACAACTTGATTCAGAACAATAGTTTTTTTTGTTTTATTGGGATAAGTTAAAGATTTATAAATTAGCTTTTGAATGTTTTAGAAATTATAATCCATTATTAAGCTATGTAAGTGCAATGCCCTTTTCCAAGTGAATTTTCCTTGGAAAAATAGCAAAATTTACTTGCAACCTCTTTTTCTTTTTCAGTGCCAATAGTGCACCCAATGCTGAAGCTAGTGATTGTGAAGTTAGCTGAAGCTAGCACATGCAAAGCATAGTTCTTGCCCCAGAACTTTCACTGTATGAATAGCTAAAAGAAATATGCAATTATTCTGCATTTGTTTCTAATTGTTCTAATTACCTCACTTATCTAGAACAATTATTCATCCCTCAGCTTTGAATTTAGTTGCCTTACAGAGCATTCTATTTATTTTTTTCCACCCTCACCATAAATGTATGATTCTTTGGGGAGGGAGGAGGGACTTCCCATAAAGATTACTTTTAAAGTCATCAAATATGTGACATTTATGGAATCAAAATAGGAAAGAAGGATTGTGCAGTAGGGTAATGACAGTACTTGTTGCTTTCCATAAAGCACTTTCCATGATGAATTGATTAAAAAGGCCAGGAGCAGAGTTAAACAGATTTCCATGGATCTCATCCAGATAACATTTTTACCAGCCTGTCTCAGGCAGTGCCAGGAAAACTGCAGATAAGTTACTGATCCTTTCTTAGAGCAGATACTCCCAGAAAGCTCACTGTTTTTTAGCTTATAAGATAAAATATTTGTGTTTCATCACCATCATTATCATCAGCATCATCTAATGATCTCCCGCTAAATTCCAGATAAAGCTTGATGCTGAGGGTTTTACAAACATTACCTGGATTACTCACACCAATATTGACGGTCAAATAATAGTATCTTCATTTAACAGATGAGAACATGAAAATTCAGCATGTTGGCAACTCGTTAGAGTCATGTTTATTTGCTTCTAAGACCGGTAGTAGTTTTTCTTATACTGAGTGCTTCCCACAATATAACATCACTTTCATAAACCACATATGATAAATTCTGCAATTTTAAAATTACTACACAACACAGAGATGATCAAGTAGAACTGTTATAAACTGCAACATGCCTATAATATGTGCATTATATCATAGGAAGTAATTAAGCATCATATTTTTCCATATGATCACTCTTTTTTAAATATGTGGGGCCCACTTTTCTCTTCTATATATTCTTTTCTCTTTGACACCCTCTTCCACTAATGGTTTTATTCTTGAAGGGCATTGAAAAATATTCTTGACTTTTTTTTTTCATGATCACAGTCTTGGGCTGTGATCCTGGAGAAAAAAGAAACACACGAAGTGAGCCCCAAGATTGCTCTACCATTCTGCCTGGGTCATTTTGCTACCACTGACCCAGCAAAGGGCCAGGGTGTCTCCCAGAGCTAAGGCAGTAGAGAAAGAAGTTCTTAGATGTGGAAGGGGCTGTAATTTGCAAGACAGGACACTGAAGAAGAGAAGCTATGCAGAGTGGGAGTGGGAACAGAAGTGTACAGGGATAGTCACTGCAGGTACTTAGCTGGGACTGAATTGGGCACTTGAAAGGTAGAACTGCATGAGGCATTGCAAAGATGCCTGCTAAGGAGCTGAGAGCTAGAGGGTGAGGATGAAGGCTGTGTAGTTCTGGAGAATGTTGGAATTAAAAAAAATAGTGAAACCATATGATCATTTCAAGAAATTATAAAAGCTCTCAGCAAGATAAAAATGAAAGAAAATTTTCTTACCATTGTAAGTGTACAAATGAAAAGCCTACTGCTAGAATTATATTTCATAGTGACTGAACACTCTTCTACTAGCATTTGAAAGACATGGGTCATATCCACTCTAACCATTTCTGTTAAACATTTTACTAAAAGTCCTAGCCTGTACAATGAAATGGCCAAAAAACAAAAGGTAAAAGGCATACAGTATGAAAGAGAAGTAAAACAATTATTATTTGAAAATAACATGTTTGTTTACATGGAAAGCCTTAAGGAATCTACAGAAAATAATATGTGGATTTACTAAGATCACAGGACACAAAATCAATATATAAAATCAATTATGTTTCTAAGAACTAGCAACAAACAATAAGAAATACATTTTAGAAAAAAATTTCTTTACATCAAAAATATCATTTTTAGAAATTAATAAAATACGTCCAAAATATCTACATGGAAAACTAAAAAACATGACTGAAAGAAAAATTTAAAAAGAATTAAAACAGCGTTGAAAGACTCAGTACTGCTAAGATATCTATTGTCTTTAAATTGATATATAGATTCAATGCAATCACTCTCAAAACTCCAGGAGGCTCTCTTGAAGAAAAGACACACTGATTCTATAATTTATGTAAAAATTCACGAATATAGGATAGTCAAATAATCTTTAAAAAGAGAAACAAATTTGGAGGACTCCCACTGTCTACATTCAAGATTTACTATAAAGCTATCATAATCAAGACTGTGTGGTGTTGACATTAGAATAGACAATTGTAAGAATAGAAGAAAGAGTCTAGAAATAGACCTCCTGTTCAAATGATTTTCAGCAAAGGCACCAAGTAAATTCAATAAGGAAAGGAAAGTCTTTTAAACAAATGGTGATTTGACATCTGAGTAAATATATAAGGTAAAAAAAAAAACAAGTCTCAATTCCTACTCTCAGCATACACAGAAAATAATTTGAGATATAATATCCACATAAACAGGAAACTCAGACCATAAAGTTGTTAGAAGAAAACATAGTAGAACGTCTTTCTGACCTTGGAGTAGATAGCTTACCTAAAGAGGACATGAAACATACTGTCCATAAAATTTGGACTTCATAAAACATTAAAATACTCTGCTCATCAGAATGTATTGTTAAGTAAATTAACACACAAACTACAATGAGAGACAACATTTGCACTACATGTATACATATGCACTACATATGAGACAACATTTGCACTACATGTATACATATGGCCCTGAAAAAGGCAAAAAAAAAAAAAGTAAAAAATTAAGTGAAAGAATTGAGTAGACAGTTTTTTAAAAAGAAGGTATGTGAATTACCAACAAGCTCATGAAAAGATACTAAACACCACTAGTCATTAGGGAAATACAAAGTAAAACTTCAATGAGATACAACTTCACAATCCCTAAAACACCTATGATTTTTTTTAAGACTCATAATACCAAATGTTTGCTAGCCTTTGGAGTGACTAGAATTCCTACACATTGCTGCAAAGAGCATAAAATGGTATAACCACATTGGAAAACTCTTTGGCAAGTTCTTCTAAAGTTAACCATACATCTAGTCTCTGACTCAGCAATTCCAGTCTTAGGTATATATGCAAGAGATATGAAAACTGACTTCTACGAGAAAGACATTGTATAAGAAGATTTATGGTTCTTTTACTCATTATAGCCAAAACATTGGAAGCAGCCTAAATGACCATTAAGAGAGAATGGATAAACAAATTTGATATATATTCAACAATGAACAAACAATAGACTATTGCCTTTGAGTGGTGGAGATTGACTAGACAGAGGATAGGAGGGAGCTTTTGGCAGCCATTGAAATGTTCTGTATCTTGATTGGGATATTGGTTACATACGTGCACGTATTTGTCAAAATCTACCATATCGTATATCTAACGTGAAGATTTCATTGTATATAAGCTTTACTGCGACAAAAAATATGAGGAAAAATCTGTATGAGAAAACTACAGTTAGTTCTTAGCACAGAAGGAGGAAGGCTACTGATAATTAGAAAATGTGACCATAAAAATGCTAATAAATTAATCTCCCCTGGGAAATCCAACATGGCCAAAGATAGCACCGGAAATATTGGTGAGTGATACGCTCTACAGCAAGATAATACAATACAATGTTTTTTCTTATTGATGTCTCAGATGATTGAATCTGTTTATTTTATTGTTGCTCTAAAATGAAAAAGACATTAAATTTTTAATTTAATTAGTTTTATACCTCTTAAAGTATAAATCTTGGCAACAAATACACTACTTTTCAAATTTTATTTTATTCAATAAAATCGAAAGGCCACGAGGGCAGAGAGAATGGAGAATTTGAATCAAAGTAACAATATGATCTTAATTATAATGATGAGATTAAATTACCATGTGGAATGTTTTTGATAAACATAACTCATCTGATTACTACTTCAATTAGCCAAAATTCCCTGAATTGGTATTTAGCATTTATAATATTTAACAAAACAATTTACAATTGAAAAAATAGTATTTCACATCCAGAAAGGTAGAAAGGGAGTAAATTGGTTTCTTTAGAGATAGCATAAAGATACTCTCATTTGTAACCAAAACCTTAAAATAAGAATAAACATTAATTACTATTCAACAAATGGTTATTGAGGATCTGCCATATTCTGGGAACAGTGTAATGTCTGGAAATATCAAGGTGATAGTAAGAAAGTCACAATCTAGGCCACAGCTTTGAATGGAAATGTTCATTATAAATAATATAAGTACTTTAATAAATCTGTGTTTGAAGATTTATTAAATTGCTTTTTTTAATTTAGAAAGGTTTGTAGAAAAACATTCAAAAGAAAGCAATTAAAAATGGCCAATAAATATTCATGAATATAGTTATATTCTAGTATCTACTGAGAAATTGAAGACAAAATGTTCAAATATAGTGACTGGTTAAATGAGTCTTGATACAGCTATACCATGGAATAAACAATACATAGTTTACAAACATTCCTGACTTGGACTTCGGGCAAGACGTTTTTGTCTTTTTCTACATCTCAGTTTTCCCATTCAAAAAAAAGCACAAAATATCTTCCTCACCTGTATTGCAGGATTATTAGAACAGTTAAAAACTACAGAGTAAACATAAGCACCTAAAAAAGTGAAATATTAAAAAAAAAACCCACTATTTGAATAAAATGAGAAATTAGTAAGTGAATGTCACTTCCTCTTTATCACAAATATCTACATTCCTAGACCTAACAATAAACCTATTCCTTTTATGAATAGGAAACTGGTTAAAACAATATAGGAAAAGAGCCAATTCTAATCCTGTGGGTTTCTCCTATGCTGACTGAAGTTTCAAACTGAAAAGGTTTTCATAAGCATTTTCAGTTCACCACCATGTAGATGCATGAAGTGGGGAGATATGTTATCCGTTGCTCTCGTTTATACATAATAATCCTACATTTTTCTCATGAGGAGACTTCAGATTCCATTTTCATTATCACACCCTTCATAATTCTTGTTTGAGTTCATATTATGAAAACGGTGAATATACAAATCTATTTCAACCTTACTTTAGTTTATGGGAAAAAGCATCCAAAGAAGCATAAATGCATAATATACAATACTTCAATACTTCTCTCCCCACAACTCTGGTTACTTCTTAATAAAATGGCAGAAGTGGGATTTATTCAGTCTTCAGAATGAAAAGAATATTCTTAAGTAGAAGTGAGTTCTCCACTGCAGTCAGAATGGCCATTTCATTAGACAAGTCTTTGTTTCCCAAATCTTCTTCTTTAAACCTTTGCCATCATTGCTAGTATTATGCCATGCTGCTGCATGGAACAGGGGTCTCCCTTTTCCAGGTGATTATCAAATGTCTTAGACTGTTTTGTGCTGCTGTAACAGAATATCACAAACTGGGTAATTTTCTGAGCAAACAGAAATGTATTGGCTCACAGTTCAAGGGGCCACCATCTGGCAAGGGCCACTCTTGCTGCATCATTACATGACACAAGGAATCACATAGTGGAAGGTCAGAGAGCCGGAAAGAGCAAAAGGGGGACAAACTCATTATTTTATAAAGGCACCATTCCCAACCATGAGTGGAGCCCTCATGATGGAAACACCTTTTAAATGTCCCACATTTTAATACTGTTACAATGGCGATTAAGTTTCAAAATGATGATGAAGGGACAACCATTCAACCACAAGAGGAGATTACTTCTATCAGTCAATCAGTGAAATGTTCTCAACTATAAAAGACAAACCTAAGTAAAGAAAAAAATATGTCCAGTAAGGTCTACTTAGTATTCCTTAAAATAATGTTATGATATGTTATCATACCCAGTCAGTGAGTCCAGACATTCATCTAAGAAGAGTGCACCTTCCACCCCCACCTTAGATGAGGCTGACAGAGAAGTTTGTCTCCAATCAAGCTCTCCAAATTCAGCCAGGTTCACTGCTGCTTTTGCTCTTTTATACCCAGATGATTGATAGAAATGGCATCCAATGACTGCTTTTTCCTTCCTTTCTGGGAGTCTAAAAGATGGACTTTTACTATTTTCTTTTTCTTTCTTTTTTTATTTTTTTATTTTTATTTTTTATTTTTGAGGAGGAATCTTGCTCTGTCACCCAGGCTGAAGTACAGTGGTGCAATCTCAGCTCACCCATTAGATTCACATGACCTACAGTTATGACAGCATGTTCTGTCACCCAAAGAGAAATTACAGATACTTCAGGCTCAGTGCTGTAATCTAGAAGATTGAATGTGAATACTTTCAAAACTCTGCCACCTTCAATTAAATAGTAGCATCTACCTGTTTTTCTGCAAAGGCCATGGTCTTGGAAATGCTCAATTTCTTTCTCTTCCTCAGCCCACAAGTCCAATTAATCACCAGGTTCTTTAGCTTTTTTATTATGAACATATTTTAAATCCATCTACTCCTCAGGTGCTGCCTCTGCCGTTATCCTTGTTCAGGCTCTGATTACTACCCTGGCTGTTGAGATAAAGGATCCTTTGTCTAACCGCAATATCCTCTAACCACTCTCCAGGAAATCACCAAGGTAAGCTGCCAGCCAGAGACTTACCATAAACACTGGAAACCTACCAATGTCTCCAGATTTCTCTCAGAACAAGGTCCATGTGCCTCATCACGGTATAACAAAACCACCTGCGAAGCACAGGCGGGAATCTGGGGTCACAGAGATTGCATTCTACTTTCAGTTCTGCTACTCACTTGGGGAAGATACTTTTCTCTCCCAGGCCCAGGTAGAGTAGGCAATCTCTGTCTCATAGGCTTGATATGAAGGTTTAGTTGAATACTGAATTCATGGCATTTTTCCACAGTAGCCAAATACAGAGTAAACTTTCTAGAAATCTTCATTATTACTTTTATTGTTATTAATAATTGGATAAAATAATTCATGTGCTATTGCTGTAATTCTTTACTTATCAGTAATTTTTTCATTGCTTTCTCTCCCTATTCAAGGAACTTGCACTCTATTTTTTCTTCCTAGCCTGCACCAGGCATCCCTTAGGGTCATAGCTCCATGTCTACTCCCTCTAGGCAGGTAAGGTGATCAAAAAAGAACTATCTGGCCAGTCTCTCTGACATAGCTCTGTGGCTTCAAGAAAATGTATGTGAACGAAGCTCCAACAAACATGGAAGAGTGTCCCCGATAGTCTTTTCTTTTTTTTTTTTTTTTTTAAGCCGGAGTCTCGCTGTCACTCAGGCTACAGTGCAGTGGCACAATCTCGGCTCACTGCAAGCTCTGCCCCTGGATTCACGCCATTCTCCTGCCTCAGCCTCCCAAGTAGCTGGGACGACAGGCGTCCGCCACCATGCCCAGCTAATATTTGTATTTTTAGTAGAGATGGGGTTTCACCGTGTTAGCCAGGATGGTCTCGATCTCCTGACCTCGTGATCCGCCCGCCTCGGCCTCCCAAAGTGCTGGGATTACAGGCGTGAGACATCGCGCCCGGCCGATAGTCTTAAACTAAATTCCGTGTGAGCTAGTCGAGGCAAAGCCAGAAGAAAAAGATTTTGCAGGGTTTATGGGGCAGGAAGAAGCTCACTCTGCTTTCTGTCTGCATCCTAAAATGCCAGCAACACCTAACACTTGGTAAACAGTTGCCCACCCCATGGAGGGAAATAAGTGTTTATTGTATGTGGTCAACAGTTATTGACTGTAATATAACTGACAAGAGTTATTTGCAGCCGGTGGTATTTAAAATAGTCATAGAACTGGACCCTGGCCCTGAGACAATTTCCTAGAGATCTGATACGGTTTGGCTGTGTCCTCACCCAAATCTCATCTTGAATTGTAGTTCCCATAATCCCCACATGTCATGGGAGGGACCCAGTGAGAGGTAATTTAATCATGGGGGCAGCTACCCCCATGCTGCTGTCCTTGTGATAGTGAGTGAGTTCTCAAGAGATCTGATGGTTTTATAAGGGGATTTTTCCCCCTTTTGCTCAGCACTTCTCCTTCCTGCCACCATGTGAAGGAGGACATGTTTGCTTCCCTTTCTGCCATGATTGTAAGTTTCCTGAAGTCTCCCCAGCCATGCAGAACTTTGAGTCAATTAAATCTCTTTCCTTTATAAAATAGCCAGTCTGGGACAGTCCTTTATAGCAGCGTGAGAATAGACTAATACAAGGCCCGTATCTTTAATTCTTATTAATCGTTTAATTAGATATTTCACTCTTAGTGTCCATATCTTTCTCTGGAGCTCAGTCATCATAGATAATAGAACATTGAGGTAAAAACTGCCACCGGGGAACAGGTGCTCCCATATTCCTAAATCACACTTACTTGGGACAAGATGAGCTTCCAAAAAAAGACTGCTATTTTAATGACGCTCATCACAGTCATGACTGGCTCAGGGCTTTCAAATCTCCTCCCTCAACTGCAGCAAATTTAGAAAGCCTGCATTTTTTAAAGCATTCTAAAAGATTCAACAGTTTTCTCCATGTAATCAGAGACACTAATTATCAAGCTTATTTCAGATAAAGTAGTAGTTAATGCCAATTTATCAAGACGGGAAATGAATCTGATTTTATTTCTATTGCAACTGCCCAAAGGCAGGTGGCTTAAGGCAAGTATATTTAGTTTAATGAGACTCTAGGGGATAAACAGTCTAAGTTTGAGCACCCTCATTATGCATCAGCAAATACAGTGACCTGCCTGCTGCAGGAATTCAATTTATATTTACATAAAACACGGCTGTAGCTAGTCCACTGATAGAAGCATAAGATATTAGACTTCCCTTCCCTCTGATGGAATTTGTGCATTCCTTCTCCAATACTTGGATCTTAAACTTATTTGGGAAGTAATTTCTTATAGTCTAAATGCTTTTCTCTTTACCCCTTTTAAGCCTATTCCCAAAGCTTTTACTTTCTAACTTTCAGGTACAGTAAAGAATCTAAAACAAATTTTTGTCTTTTATTCATTAACATGTTCTCACTGTAAAACTATCAAGGATTTACCATCATGCAGATTCATGGTTGCTCAATTCAGAGCTCCAAGTTTCCTAGGACAGGTGCACACAAAGAAAACAATAACCCATAATTCTAGTGTCCAGAAGTAAACATTGGTAATATTTTAATGGGTTGGTCATCTATAGTTCTTTGGACTTAAACCATTAGACTGAGATTAATCAAGGAGAAAAGACGACAATTAATAAAGACACATAAGACACATTGTTGAGGTTGTGTCTAGAAGGAGAGATGTGGCTGGGCATGGTGGCTCATGCCTGTAATCCCAGCACTTTGGAAGGCTGAGATGTATGGATCATTTGAGGTCAAGAGTTCGAGACCAGCCTGGCCAACATGATGAAACCCCGTCTCTACTAAAAAACAATACAAAACTTAGCCAGGAGTAGTGGTGTGCACCTGCAGTCCCAGCTACTCAGAAGGCTGAGGCCGGAAAATTGCTTGAACCTGGGAGGCAGAGGCTGCAGTGAGCCAAGATCGCACTACTACACTCCAGCCTGGGTGACAGAGCCAGACTCCATCTCAAAATAACAATAATAATAATAATAAATAAAAGGAGAGATGTCATGACTAGTTTCCTGGAACTGAATTTGGGGCCAAAGTCCTGCATGCTTAGTACCTCCCTTTGCCATACCTACCCCGATTTCTGACATACCACAATGGTTCAGCAGAACACGGACGGGAAAACACTACAAGAAAACATTCAGTCAAAATATTATACGTAGATAAATGATATACAGGCCAAAGGTGGAGTGAGGTGGCAAGAGAAAAAGAAATACAAGGGGAATGAATTGTAGAATCGTAGTTCTATTCTCAGGCATATGGATTTATTTCACATCCTCATCCCCTTGAAGTTAAGTACAGCCATGCAATTTCCTTTGACCAGTGAAGTGATGGGTAGTTATTTTTCTTTGCACTTGTCTGGGTAAGTTTAAGGGTGAGTGTGAATATGCCATGCACCTCTTTTCTCCTGGCTGTAAATACTCCCAGTGTGAGTTGCCCACCACCCTGGCTGCAGCGGTAAAGACAGTGCAAAGGCGAATGAATCCCCAACTGACCTGTGATGGGTATGTGGTATGAGCGAGAAACAAACCTTTTCTAATGTAGACTGTTAAGGCTGTTTATTACCACAGCATAACCTCATCTATCTTTACTGATATCAAAAGTGGGGTACAACTCAACCAAAGGCTCTTACATTTGGGTCATTGCATTACAGCTCAGGGATTTATAGTAAGAAAACTAACACTGGAGGCTGAGAATATGATTGACCAGGATACCACAGGGATGGAACATTTGATAAACTGTCTCCTGTAGCTTCTTGGAAGGCAGAGCATGTTCCTGACAAACTTGTATCTTTAGAAGAAAAGGATAGAAAATGTTGGTAGTTTGTGTGCCAGTTAGGGCAGGCTTTATGTGGAAAGATAACATACGCAAAAGATAATTTCAGAAAACAATTTATCAGTTTGTAAGAAGAGAATTAATGACAACTTAGAGTTTACTAATTTAGAGATCTATGACGTTCAAAGAGGCAAGTACTTCTCAACCCAAAACTGACTGGGGTAGGGGGAGGCTGAGAATGTTTTTGAGGCAGAAATCCTATTAAAACTCAGGATCAAGTCAAGGTTGTGGCCACTACACCTCATTCTTATCTCCCAACTTATTAAATTCACCCAATGTAACAGTCTAACAAAGAATGTGACATCAGTAAATCTTCTGGATTTGGCAAAATTGTTAAGAGAGGAGTGATTATGAGAAGCGTACTTTCTGAAGCATAACAAACTCAGTGTACCTACAATTAAGTCATAAAACAGACAGCTAATTGAAAGTGAGAATGCAAAGATGCATTGCAAATTTATAAGATGGGTGTCTGAAAAATGCTGTGGATATATCAGTGGGGTTTCTAGATCAAAAGGAACCAACCACTTTCAGACATGAGAAACAGACTATCCACTTTACTCAGAGATCCTAAACTTTGTGCTAAATAGTGTGAAGGGATAGAACTTTTGAGTTCTGCCTTTTTGGGAGAAAACTGATACACAGCAGAGCAGAAACCCCAGATGACCTCACACGGATATATAGTGATGCATGAAATCAGCTCTAGTGATTTTAAAACCCTGAGGCTTGACGTCAGTGCCTGACGTCTATTAACTCATTAATCCCAAGAACTCTATGTGATAAGTTGTCACTATTAATCCCAAGAACTCTGTGTGGTAAGTTGTCACTAGTATCGTTCCTGTTTCATATATAAGAAAATGGAGAAACCAGAGAGGCTAAATAAATTATCCAAAATCACGTAGCCAGAAAGCGAAAAATGAAAACTGACTCCAGGCTCTACAATCTTAACTACTATGATGTCTAAATTGTCATTCAAGATCATTTAAGTTAATGATTCATTAAGATAATATTCACTTGAAAATAATGTCCTATTTTAAAAATTATTTGAGAATACTATTCTATAACATTTTGCTTTTATTTACTATTTTAGTAAGGAAAATAGAAAAATGAATATGATGATAATAATGAAAGGAAGCATATGAACTTAATACACTTGAGAAAAATATGGGAATCATTAGGTACAGCAAATTGTTAAATCCAAATCCTCAACTGGAGGCAAATTGGACTGTTGAATTTAAGCCAACCATCTGTGTGTTCAAGTATAAAGAAAAACAACAGAATGAAAGAACATCGCGAAAATGCAAGAAACATTTTATTGTTGGTTGGATCTCAAAAGAGAGATGTTAAAACTTCTGGAAAGATGGCAGAGGACATATGAATTCACATTATTCCTTCTCTGGAACATGCAAAATTAACAAAAGGATTCAAAAGAAGGAAAGGATGAATAAAACTAAGGAATGGCTACAACATATATAAACTTGGAAGAATCTATGTAGAACTTAACTTTATCTGTGTCTGGCAAAACCTCTGACTGAAGTGTCCGACCTCCCAGATTGCTATCTGATGGCCAATTGTGTGGCAGACCCTCTGCTTATTGTAGCCTTGTATGTCCTTGATTACCAACTCTCCTCTCCCTCTCACACACACAGTTCTCTGGTTCTACCTGGCCTCCTACATGCTACTGTCTGGTACAGACATATCTGCTATGGTTTGAACACCCTTCCAATTCAGCCACAGCTCCCCTAATTTTTTTTTTTTTTTTTTTTTTTTTTTTTTTTTTTTGAGATGGAGTCTCGCTCTATCGCCCAGGCTGGAGTGCAGTGGCACGATCTCGGCTCATTGCAAGCTCCGCCTCCCGGGTTCACGCCATTCTTCCGCCTCAGCCTCCCGAGTAGCTGGGACTACAGGCGCCCGCCACCAAGACCCGCTAATTTTGTTTTTGTATTTTTAGTAGAGACGGGGTTTCAGCGTGTTAGCCAGGATGGTCTCAATCTCCTGACTTCGAGATCCGCCCGCCTCAGCCTCCCAAAGTGCTGGGATTACAGGCGTGAGCCGCTGCGCCCGGCCAGCTGCTCCTAATTTATGTAGCTGCCCGTGTCCTGAGTTTTTCAGCACACACTCCATTCAGTTCCTCCTCTATCCCTTCCGGGTATGACTTTCTGCTCTGCTAGAAGAAATACTTGTTACAGTGCAGAGATCTCTCCAGAAACATCAGCCACTGTCAGAGATAACATTCTCCATTTTGTCTACTTGTCCACCATTGCACCCTGTGAACTACAGCTTGTGTATACAATGCAGAATCTTACTTCCCAGATGCCAAACTCCTTTCTTGGCAGGTGAGTTAATAATAATAATAACAATAGCAACAGTTTTAATCGAGGTAATATTGACCCTGGACTCCATTAATTAGGAATAGATGCATACTGGGCCCCAGACCCTCTGAATCATGTATCCACAATGTTACTGTCCCTATTGGTTAACAGGACCATGTGCAGCATATCAGGAAGAAATTACTCAAGTGTTTTTTATTTGTATAACAGCCTCCTCAGATTCCAGAAATGATACAAACTCTTCCCTATTTCCAATATTTCCTACACGAGAATTGAGGCAGGGAGAGCGGTAGAGAGAAGGAAAGACTCTAGTACTCAGCTATCTTATTTACTGGAAGATTTCACTATGCTTTGTTGATTTTAATGCCAAATATACATTTTTTTCTTAGCTCTATCTAGATACAAATAAATCAAGAGCTACATATACTCTAACAATCATTCCAATGGTATCTACTTTTCTCAGACATCAGTCTTCTACTTGTAACATTTCTAAAATTTGTCACTTCTGTAAGAATAAATTGCTTTCCAAAGGCCAAATAAACCAGAAAAAGGACTCCTCAAAGCTGTTGGCCCTTCAACATTAAATTCGTTAAGCTTGGGTGTCAGAGGTTTTTGGAGGTTTTTTTTAATAACATTATTGAATTTAAAATATTCCTTGAGTACATTCATGTTAATTATAGGAAACACGGGGTAGGAAAAAATGCCATATTAAGGATCTGCAAAATATTTACATTATAATAGACGGATGTGAATGAATATTTAAATAATACCTGAGCTTTTCAAATCTCTTTGATACTGGGGACATAGTGAGGTTGCAAAGACAGCTGCCACTTAATTTTCTACTGTGGTCAGTTTTTCTGTGTGACAAAAAAATTCTTTGTCATTTTTTTCTGTGCCCCGTAAAGTGTTTAACAAATTCTGATTTGTCATGTTGAGGTAATCACATTAAAAAAAATGATATTAGAATTTTCTCTTAGGATTCACATTTAATGTATACTGTACTATTTCCTCTTTACAAAGCCTACATTTCTATTCCTTCTCCCCATTTCTATTAATTAGCTACTATTTGGCATAGAGCTGTTAAAACACAAATAAGTATAGAAAACACTGTTTTTTTTGAGATGGAGTCTAGCTCTGTTGCCAGGCTGGAGTGCAGTGACACGATCTCGGCTCCCTGCAACCTCCGCCTCCCAGGTTCAAGTGATTCTCCTGCCTCAGCCTCCCAAGTAGCTAGGATTACAGGCACATACTGCCACGCCCAGCTAACTTTTGTAATTTTAGTAGAGACGGGGTTACACCATGTTGGCCAGGATGGTCTTGATCTCCTGACCTCATGATCTGCCTGCCTCGGCCTCCCAAAGTGCTGGGATTACAGGTGTGAGCCACCGCGCCCGGCCTAGAAATCACTTCTAAATGTGTTTTTTTTCAGTGAACATGTTGCCAAACATTCCTCTGAACACCTGTTCCGGTAAACTGCTAGACACAAATGGGAATCAGGTTATCGTTTCCTCATTTCATTAGGTGTGGTTAGTGCTTATGCAGAAGGGTACTGGTGATTTCAGAGAGTTCAAAGGTGAAATCTGTGTGGTAGCAAATAAATGATTGGTCCCAGTTGTGACATTTACTATTAGGATTATCTACTTCAAAATGTGTGCCTAGCATATTAAAAATGCAGAAAATTAGTAAGATATAGAAGTTCTCTGTTTTGCACACAAAATAGCCATTAATATCTTTTGGGAACATTAGCATAGACCTTGGTGTTTTTCAGTCTTTTTCAAATAATAATGTGTTGAGAGTTCTTTGAAATCCTCAGGAGGTAAGGCAGCATATAAATTGAAGTTGTTATTATCAAAGGCCCATTTTCATTTCAGACCAGTTTGTCAGGGACCATTGTTCTAATTTACATATGGCCAAAAGCTGCAGATCTAGGCAGTGCTGTCTGTTGTTGCTCCCTCTGTGGTTAGTTTTACAGTGAGAAAATTTCTATGGTTGGATTTATCACTGAAGTTGAGAGGCTAATGATATTGACCCAATGAGATAAAAGGAATTTCATCTGATGCATGATAACAAAAATGAGTTCCGGCCAGGCTCGGTGGCTCACTCTTGTAATCCCAGCACTTTGGGAGGCCGAGGCGGCCGGATCACGAGGTCAGGAGATCGAGACCACGGTGAAACCCCGTCTCTACTAAAAATACAAAAAATTAGCCGGGCGTGGTGGCGGGCGCCTGTAGTCCCAGCTATCCGGAGAGGCTGAGGCAGGAGAATGGCGTGAACCCGGGAGGCGGAGCTTGCAGTGAGCCGAGATTGCGCCACCGCACTCCAGCCTGGGTGACAGAGCGAGACTCCGTCTCAAAAAAAAAAAAAAAAAAAATGAGTTCCTATCTTATCTAATACTTTGTTGGAAATAAGAAATTTACATGTAAAATAATTACTTTAAAAGAAGCAGAGAGAAAAAGAAAGAATACAGATTTAGTGTGGGTTCCAGATATTTCCCTCTTTGAAGGATTACAATTTGTGTATTTGACTTTATTAAAAAAATAAAATGTCAAAATATCAAAGCTTATTATAAATAAATTCTACTATTTTATTAAGGTCATACTAGTTCTGTTCAAAAATTGCAATAATTATTTTCAATTCTTCTAAAGAGGTCATCTTACTAATTTATTGAGGAAACGGGTATGACTGACAGATTTTTAAACTTTTAAAATATTTTTAGAGGAAGTAAAGGTAAGATTAATATATAAACCTTAACGTTTATATTTTTAATCACCCTTTGGAGTTCTCTGAACCCCTTCATTCCAAATATATTTGCATGCAGTAAATATTCACAGAAAGCCTCTTTTCTGGGTAGACTTCTCTGCCTATGAGTAGTACATAAATTGCCCCAGAAGGAATTGAAGTAGGATGTGGAAATATAAAACAGATGCCTACCCAATCAAAACAGTTGTGAAAAGACAGAATGACTATAGACCCTCAGGATACATCTGTAACCACATCAACTGACAAGTGGCATTCAGAATGCAGCCTGGTAGATACAGACACATTCCAAACACCTTTGGTCTTCTTTTGCTGTCTTATGCTTTTTATATTTTGGGTTTCTTTGTTTATTACTCTTCTCTGTTCTTATTTATTGCTCTAAATTTCCTTGAACTGAATACATGCACACACAAACAAAGCAGAATAGAAAATACAACATCTTTTCCATAAACACAGATATATACTCATTTATCCTATTATGGTCTACACCCAATTTTTAAATACTGAAAATTTTGAAGACACTTTTTCCACTTATAATTATTAAAATAGTAAAAGAAGTATTTTAGAGAAAAGGAAACTTATGTAGGTCAGAAATTTGAATCTATGTATAAATCTGGAGGAGGACAGTACACTAAGTGAAATAAGCAAATTACAGAAGAATAAATACTGCATGATTCCACTTATATGAGGTAAATAAAATAGTCAAACTGATAGAAACAGAAAGTAGAATGGTGGTTGCCAGGGGCTGGGGGCACGGGGAAATGGAGAATTTCTGTTCAACAGATAGAAAATTTCAGTTACGGATGATGAATACATTCCAGAAATATGTGGTAACACATTGTGCCTAGAGTTAATAATACTGTACTGTACACTGAAAAAGTTGTTAAGGGGGTTTATATTTCATGTTAAGTGTTTTTACCACAATAAAAAAGAGAAGAAACTTGGATGTGCATAAAGAATGTTAGAAAAAGCATAAATAAAGGTAAAACAGTCTCTTTTATTTCTTATTCTTAATTTTTCTAACGGATAACAGTTTGTTCAAAACAGTAATAGCAACAGTGTATTTGGTGATTATAATTTATGGATAAGGAATGACAGCAGTGTTACAAGCAATGGAAGAGAGGAATTGGGGATACCCTGTTCTAAGGTAACTTCACTTCCTACGAAGTGGTGTGGCATTATTTGAAAGTGGACTTAGATTAGTTGTAAACGTATATTGCAAAGTCTAGGACAACTACCAAAAAATTACAAAATTATAGTTGATATGCTAAGAGAGGGGAGTAAATGGAAGTATATAAAATGCTCAATGGAAACCAGAGAAGGAAGAAAAAGAGTGGGAGACAAAATAAAAAACAAAGAACAAAGACAAAAAATAGAAATGAGTTGCAAATATGTGTAGCCTGAGTCCAGTGTATTCGAAAGATCACAAGGAGACAACTTGAGAGGCAGCCGTACAGCAGAAAAATTCACCTTTCTGTACACTGCCCCTCCCACTCAACTCTGTATGAGTATCTGGAATTCACCAGAGCAGCTTCCCCACATTATATTTTATTGAATTACAGCCCTGAGTGTCACAGACAGCCACTAGGTGCAGAATAAAGAGGTAGCTCTGGAATCTATGTGATCAATCACCTCACCTGCCTTGCCACACACTCACAGTGAGAAGATATGTTCTACCTGCATTTTTTCATTTAGAAATTAATAATAAGTTCTTCATCTTATTAAAAAGTCAATTTTCAGTTTTCCTCATTTCTTCATTACTGTGTTGCTTGTATTTGGACAATCTGATATAAATATAAATAAAGCTCCTGCACTGCATTGCTTGCTTTGCCTCTCAAGTGTCTTCTAATCTATAAGCTTCCCCTCTCTTTTGTTTCCTAGCAATTTATTTGCTGAGAAAGCCAGGTTCATATGTCCTTATCAATATTTTCATATGCTGGATTTTGTTGCTCACAACTTCATGTTATTTTAAAATATTTTCCTCTGTGATATGGCTTAGCTCTGTGTTCCCAATCGAATCTCACCTTGAATTGTAATAATCCCCATATGTCAACAGCGAGGCCAGGTGGAGATAATTGTATCATGGGGGCAGTTTCTCCCATGCCATTCATGCTGTTTGTGATAGTGAGTTCTCACGAGAGCTGATGATTTTATAAGGGGCTTCCCCCTTCACTCAGCTCTCATTCTTCTCCTTCCTGCTGCCATGTGAAGAAGGATGTGTTTGCTTCCCCTTCCACCATGATTGTGAGTTTCCTGAGGCCTCAAGTTGAACCTGAGGGTTCAACTACAAATGTTCACCTTTCATCTCTAAAGCACATGAGGCCCTCCAACGAGCTAGCCTCTTTTCTGCTCAGAGGACTAACTCCTCAGAAAGACTTGGCTTGAATCTGCTCCTTCCTCAGGAACACTGCCTCTCAGAAACCAGGACATGATCAACCAACAATGTTCCTGAATCCACACAGTCTTCCTCTGGCCCTTCCAGATTCAGCTTAGCTGTGCAGCAAAAGAAGGAGAAGATGAGTTACCTTAGTGAGGCAGCTAAGTATCAGATGCAGTCTACTCTTCAAGATTATAATAAATAAAAGAAACCCTGGGTCTCCTATTAGAGTTCCTAATAAGGACCCTAAGATGCAAGTGGGTGCCTTTTCTGCTACTTCATGATGAGTAGACATTGAACATTTTTCTTAGAGCTCTATCTCTCTCTTGATCTATCCTCCTCTCTCTGGTAAGCACACTGTTCTCCTCCATCAAGCTTCCTGATCAGTGAGGACTGAGCTCTAAAGAAGAAAACACAGTCCTAAGAGATCCGTCTAACTCTGGAAGAGCCACCCACATCATCTGAGCCACCACTGCCACTACTGCTACCCCATAGATTTTTACCATCCCTTCTTAGGATGAAGGCCTCTTAAAGTATGTCCCTGGGGTTTCATAACAGCCTTTTGATGATCCAGGACAAGAAGAAATCCACCCTGAACCAATCCTGACAAAAGCAAATCTGTTCTGTGTATGCACCCTGCATGGGGTAAAAATGGTCTGGCCTGGCTAGAAGAATCTGTTCATTCCAATCTAGTTTATTAGTCTCCAGAGCCCTTGAGCCTTAATAAATGATTGGAAATTAAATGATGTTCTGGTAATCCATAAGATAGTGAACACAAAGTATACTCTGATATCTCAAGAGGCTGCCATGAGGCAATGGTTAGTGATATTTATAAAAACAAAGGAAGATAAACATACATCTCTAGAAAGAAATCAAAGTAAAGCATTTAAAAATGCAGAAGTCATGGCTTAAAAGTGGTAGTAGTGACTGTCGCAGTGGTTCACGCCTGTAATCCCAGCACTTTGGGAGGCTGAAGCAGGAGGTTTGCTTGAGGCCAGGAGTTCAAGACCATCCTGGCTAACAACGTGAAACCCCGTCTCCACTAAAAATACAAAAAATTAGCCGGACGTGGTGGCACACAGCTGTAGTCATAGCTACCTATGAGGCTGAGGCAGGAGAACCGCTTGAATCTGGGAGGCGGAGCTTGCAGTGAGTCGAGATCACACCACTGCACTCCAGCCTGGGCGACAGAGCTAGACTGTTTCAAAAAAAAAAAAAAAAAAAAAAAAAAGTGGTAGTAGTAAGTAATCTAGTAAACTTAATAGTTCAGTCAACTTAACTATTTTAATAAGGCTGCAAAAGTAAATTAAGAGATAAAATATCATAGAAAAGTGTATGAATAAGGACCAGTATGGAGAATTTTTTAAAATTAGAATATAGTCCTGTTGAAGGTTGGGCTTTTGATGCTGAGATGGAGATGAGCACATAGGAACATCATGAAGGAGTGCTCTTGGGATCAATAACCATGGAAGAGAAAGGAAAAAAGCAAGATTTGACAGAGAAAGATGTGGAGCTCTAATGCAGTCAGCATGAAAGCCCCCGATGCCCCTACAGGGTGTTCTGAAGCAGGGACAGGCTCCCAGATTTCTTGATCATTGCGGGGAGAGCACTGGGCCTTCACTCCCTTTCCACATTGATGGGGCACTGGACATACTCACCCTAGGGAGGGGCATGTCTGTGGGTGAAGCAGCTCTTCTTAGCCAAGGCCAAGAGGGCTGAGAGCTGAGCACTGCTGCTGGCCGTACCCTCAGTCCCTCCCGCCTGAAGGGTGATCAGGGCAGCTTGTCACAGCATTTACCAAAGCACTCTTTACAACTCTACAAATAAATTTACCATTTCAGAGCTAATTTTTAAAAAATATATAAAATTACCAAAATTCACTTAATAAAACATGGAAAACCTAAAATATATTGTACCCCTGTTAAGCATTTTAATAAAAAGTTGACAAACTCCCCCAAACCATGCAATGAACTGAGATTTTAGTGGCGAGTTGTGTTGAGACTGCGAGAAATAAACAATAAAATTATAAACCAAACTTATTTATAAATACAGTTGCCAAAATGTAAATAAAACATTGACTAATATAACCGAGCCCTGTGGTATAATGACATCATGCCCAAATATGGTTTATTTACTATATAGGGTATATAACACAATAGGATATATGATTATCTTGATAGATGTCCCTAAAAGGGCATTTAATTTGTGTGTGTGTGTGTGTGTGTGTGTGTATGATTGATTTCTCATTTAAAAAAAATGTGTTTAGTAAGCTATTATCCAAAGGACATTTTTTAAAACATGCTAAGGCTTATTAATCTCAACAGAGTAGTTGGCATCATACTTTAAAAATGTGAGCTGCTTTAGGATATTCCTAATTAAGGGGAAAAAAAGAAAGAGAGATGCCTGTTTTCTCTGCAGTTAGTCAACATTGTTTGCTAAGTGCCAGCTAATGCAAATAGCTTTCATCAACTGGCTCCCAACTCAGGCTTCCAGACCAGTTCTTAATCTGACACAATCGACAGAAAATAGAGTTCCTATCTCAATACTCTGTGATATGACAACAAACAACATTCATACTAATATTTTTGCTCTGAATTGAGTCTCACTTCTGTGGCCTGGTATTTTGTCTTTATTTCATTGCCTTTATCTATATTTCTTACTTGTATCTTTACCTGTTTTCTGTTTTCTAGAGTTAGTTTCTTTCTAGAACAGTTTAGTTCCAAAGATATTTGACCCATCCCTTGTGAAGATATTTGTTCAGGTGACAGGAGCTACTTTACTTAGCCTGGTTACTGTTTTTGTAAAATTGAAAATGAAATCAATTAGAAGGTTCAGTCTAGGAAAACCAAAGACTTATCTGGCTTGTTCACTGCAGTATTCCCAGTGCTTAATAAGGAAACAAACAGAAGACACCTCATAAATATTTGTTGAATGAATAATAGTCAAATCTCAATTTTAAATCAGTATGTGGTCATGTTTAAAATAATACTAATATGAGTGCTGTCAAGTTTAGACATGCTAGGCAAAACAATAAAAACAGGGAGAGCAAGAAGAATTGCTGTTGGCAGTGCTATCAAAGGGCTCAGTGAACTCATGTGAGTTCTGATATCATCAGGCTTTGGGTATATAATATAAAGGTATCTGGAAGACATTGGTGGTATGCAAGACAGAGCAAACGGGACAAAGAAACTTGGTATATGGGTAATTAAAATATGTGGTGGTATTTGGTATTTAAAAAAAAAACCTTCTTTTTCCACGGATAACTCCACGAAGTTTTTGAAAAGCTGTTGTTTTTCAAGAGTCTTGGATTTAAGTCCTAGCACATCATTAAAAATTGACATCATTCAAGTTACTATGCCCTCTTCCAACTTGAGATGTTTCTCATTTTTAAAATCAGGGTGCCATCCTCAATGTGACTGGGATCTCTGTGAGCTCTGGTGTTTACTTACTCTGTAACACTGTAAGGAGTAGAGGCTTTATTTTCAATAACAAGGGTAATGCTCCTCAGGCACAAGAAATACCCTGGGATGTCTATCCTGGTTAATGGAACATCAAAATATATGGGGTAATTCTGGCCACTATTGATGGCTCAATCTGGCCCACGGTGTCATCTGCCAGGCAGAGCAGTTATTGAAGATTTCTGCTGGGCAAATAATGCTTAGAAACAGCTGAACTTGACCTGAAAGTGGCACGAATATGTCTGGAATGCAGAGTCAGGGGACATCCAAGCCACTTAAGTATTTATTTGTATTGACCAGATTAAATAGAATTCAGGTCCCTCTTGGAGACAAAGACACAAATCCTGTCCACTATTGGAGGTTCAGTTCTAAAGGATGGGGACAGGAAGGTGTGATGGAGGCCAGAACGCAAAACGGAAAAATAGAGCCTTCCAGATAATCTGTAATCAAAGTGAAAAGACCAGAATAAAAAAATAACAAATGAAAAACAACCAAAAAAACTAGGCTTAGTTAGACCAAGGTATTCAGGAGCCTGGAGCTTCTGAATAAGCTTTGTTGTGATCTTGGGAATACAGTTCCACAGATGACCTATTAGTCCCTAGGGAGAAGGGAAAAAAAACTGTATTTCTAAGGAGTTCTAAATCCTGATAGTATAACAGTTCAAGTTATCTGGCCCTGGGGACTCTCCCATACTGCCCATTTAATAAAGATATAAAGAAGGAAGTTTTCTTTATAGTTTAATAAGTAAGTGCTTGGGTGTCAAAGCCATAGTGTCCACACACCATGCCGCTGGTTACACAGAAATTGTCCAAAGAAGCTTGCCAAAAATGCAGATTTCTAGGTTCTTAGTCCCAGAAATACTAATTCAATAGGAACAGAGGCACAAAAGTCTACAGTAAAAAACAAACAAAAAAAACAAAAACAAATAAACATCTGTGGTGATTAAATGCCGAGCAGTACAAAGACCACATTTTGAGAAACAGTGCTCTGATACCTTGACATTCACTGTGTGGTCCATGGACTGGCAGCATCACATTGAGAGGTTATTAAGAGGGAAAAATCTCAAGCCCCACCCCAAACCAGCTGAATCAGAATCTATGTTTAGCAGAATCCCTGTATGAGACACATGCAGATTAAAGTTTCAGGCTCATTCTAAAATTTCAGAAGTTGTGCTTAATTTCAGGAAGCAGTAACTCTGAGGTGTACAATGCAGCTACAATGTACACCTTAACAGCTAGTACTGAGCCTCCAGTAATAGCAGCAAAAGTCTTCAGCAACTAGCATGCTTAACTTATGCAGACAGGGATGATAGAACTGATGCACCTGCTTACAAAGATTTTGGGGATTATAAACAAGTAACTTGGGGATAGGAACAGGACTCTATCTTCAAAAAGATGGAAGCTTAGAATTTTTGAAAACAACAATTTTTGAATACAAAATACATTTTTGTATTCACAGGCTGTTTAAGGCCAGAACATTTACATTATAGTATATAAAGATTAAAACTGGGATTAGAAATTTAGGGGTTCCTATATGTGATGACTTTTCTCTTTCTGTTCCTTAAATTTGAAAACGAATACATGATATAAAAGGTTTCTTTAAACTAAAAAAATAAAAAATCAGTATTTTATTTCCTAAATACTAAGGATGATTGTCCTCTGTATGCCTGACTTCAGTGGAAAAAATCTGGCATATTTACTGATGTGGGCCCTTATTACCACCAAATCATGACCAGCTGTCCTCCATTTACTTATTTCAACACTGTCTCTTGTTTGTGGCTGGTGAGGTTATTTACAGAGTCTGTCATTTTCTGTGACTTTTCATTATCTGCCTAATTCTTTTTTTTACAAAAAAAGAAGTGCTGCCAGGAATTGAGTCATGCCAGATGCATCCATCTATCTCTCATGTTTCAGAGTAGCCAAGACTCTGGGCTATATTTTATCCATCTATCTATTCATCCATCTATCCATCCATCCATCCATCCATCCATCCATCCATCCATCCATCCATCTATCCAAGCTTCCTCTTTTTTGTTATTTTTCTTTCTTCATTTTCCCTTTCCATATCTCTATTTCAATTCATTTAAATCCCTCTTTTCTCTTCCTCTAGTATTGGCTTTTTAATGTGTCATTTATGTATTTTAGCAAGCCACACAAATCAGTTCAATTGGAATCAATTAAAAGTTATTATCTTCTGTGCCAAATGGCAAAAAATAGCACCTGGCAAATACGGGCATTTTACAAATGTTGGGCATTCACCAAATATTTTTAACAGATGATCACATGGATTGGATGTTGCTATGGAAAGTGTAGGATATAAACTATAATGCAGAGATTTTGTTCATAATTGAGTTAGGGAGAATGACAAAGAAGCTGCCTAAGCTGAGAACGGCTAAGTGGTTTGGAGGAATGCAAACTGTGGCTTGTTCACCAAGGTGATTCCCTTTGTATGTTTGGCCTTGAATGGGCCCATCAGGGCACAGTACTCTTATTCAGACAAGAACAAGTTCACTTGTCATTTGTTTCCAGAACCAGCTACATAATTTGCTGGGCTCAATGCCAGTTGATAACATAAAATTCTTTTAAAAATTATTAAGAATACCAAGATGGTGACAGCAGAGTGGGATCCTCCTGAGTGTGGGCACCAGTCACACACCCATAAAGCCATGGCAATCACGGTACCCTCAGCCAAAAGTTATTTCGGATTGTTTGGCTCTGCTGCTAGTTTGAAAACAAAACCTTTAGCAAATACATATTCTATTTTCTTTTTGTTAACATAGAACCATCCCTTAGAGTGTATCCATTATTTACCTCTGGTAGAACAAAGATAATACATGAAAAGGGAAATAGTAGAATGGCAGAACTTAAGTATCACAAAAGAATGATCCTGACCACTAAATAATATTAACTGAAAAATTTTTTATAATTACTTGTAATCTAGGTCCACTCACCACCAGTACAGGCACATATAAAAAACTGCAGCACTTTTTTCCCCTCTCTCACAACCCCTGGAATTCAGAGAATAACAGGATACATTTTCTGGCTGAAAAATATGGAACAATGAGCTGTTAATACTGACTGAAATATGGAGTAGCTTCTTGGCATAATTTGAAAACCAATCCTTTAACTTTCACTACATGGCTACAAAGAATCCTCTGATAATTCTTGTTCACATATACTTTCATAACACCCAGCACTCTGACCCTGTTCACACAGTATTGTGGTTGTTTACCTATCTGTATCCATCACTAGACTCTAAGACCCTTCACAGATGGTCTGCTGTCTGTTTTTTACATGGCATGAGAATTTAAGATGGCTTTTACTTTTATAAATAATGGAAAAAATCAAAAAGAATACTTGATGACATATGAAAATTACATAAAATTCAAATTTCAGAGTTGGAACACTGCCACACCCATTCCTTTATAGGCATACCTCTTTTAATGTAGTTTACTTACTATGCATTGCAGATACTGTATTTTTTTTATAAATCAAAGATTTATAGCAACCCTGTGTCAAGCAAGTCCATCAGTGCCATTTTTCCCACACCATGTTGCTCACTTTGTGTCTCTGTCATATATTGGTAATTCTCACAGTATCTCAAACTTTTACTTATTGTTACATCTCTTATAGGGTCTGGCTCTATGGCCAGGCTGCAGTGCACTAGCACGATTTACAGAGTGTGTCATTTTCTGCAACTTCTGTCTCCTGGGCTGAAGTGATTATCCCACCTCAGCCTCCTGAGTAGCTGGGACTCCAGGCACACACGACCACACGTGGCTAATTTTTGAAGTTTTTGCAGAGACAGGATCTCACTGTGTTGTCTAGGCTGGTTTCAGACTCCTGAGCTCAAGCCACCCATCTGCCTCAGCCTCCCAAAGTGCTGGGATTACAGGAGTGAGGCACCGCGCCAGCCTTTCAACGTTACTATTGTAATTGTTTGTGGCATCAAGAATCATGCCCGTGTAAGACAGCAAACTTGATAGATAAATGTGTGTGTTCTGACTGCTCCAGCCACCAGCTGCTCTCCTATCTCTCTTGCTTGCCTCAGGCCTCCCTATTTCCTAAGTCACAACAATATTGAAATTAGGCCAATTAATAACTCTACAATGGCTTCTAAGTGTTCAAGTAAAAAGAATAGCCACACATCTCTCACTTTAAATCAAAAGCTAGAAATGATTAAACCTAGTGAGAAAGGCATGTCAAAAACTGAGATAGGCCAAAAGCGAGACCTCTTGTGCCAAATCATTTACTTTTATAAATGATTTTTTTAAATAAAAAATAATATTTGATGACATAAAATTATGAGTAAAATTTATGTGTAAGAATTGTGAGTAAAATTGTTAGTAACATTGTGAATGCAAAAAACCAGTTATTGAGGGAAATTAAAGGTGCTACTCCACTGAACACACAAATGATAAGAAAGTTAAATAGCCATGTTGCTGATAGGGAGAAAGTTGTAGTGGTCTGGATAGAAGACAAAACTAACCACAACATTCCCTTAAGCCAAAGCCTAATCCAGATCAAAGCCCTAAATATAATCAGTCCTATGAAGGCTGAGAGATGTAAGGAAGCTGCAGGGGAAAAGTTTAAAACTAGCAGAGGTTAGTTTATGAGGTTTAAGGAAGGAAGCTATCTCTGTAACACAAGAGTGCAAGGAGAAGCAAGTTCTGATGTGGAAGCTGCAACTCATTATCCAGAAGATTTAGCTGAAATCATTGATAAAGGTAGCTACACTAAAGAGCAGATTTTCAATCTAGACAAAGTAGCCTTCTATTAGAAGAAGTTGCCATCTAGGACTTCCATAGCTAGAGAAAAGAAGTCAATGCCTGGCTTCAAAGCTTCACAGGAAAGGTTGACTCTCTGTTCAGGAGCTAATGAAGCTGGTGGCTTTAAGTTGAAATCAAAGCTCATTTGCTATTTTCAAAAATCCTAGGATTTTTAAAAATAAAGAATCCACTCTTTGCAATAACAAAGCCTGGATGACAACACATCTGTTTATGGTATAGTATAATTAATATTTTAAGCCCACTCTTGAGACCTACTGCTCAGAAAAGATTATTTTTTTTTACAAAATATTAACACTCATTGACAATGCACCTTGTCACCCAAGAGGTTTGATGAAGATATACAAGGAGATTAATGTTGTTTTCATGTTTTCTAACAAAATGTTAATTCTACAGTCCATGGATCAGAGTTATTTTGACTTTTAAATCTTATTATTTAAGAAACACATTTTATATGGATTCTTTTCATGGATATGGGCAAAGTAAATTAAAAGCCTTCTGGAAAAGATTTACCATTTTAGATGCCATTAAGAACATTCATGATTCTGGGAGAAGGTCAAAATATCAACACTGATAGGAGTTTGGAAAAAGTTGATTTCAACTCTCATGTATGACTTTGAGGGCTTCAATACTTCAGTGGAGAAAGTAACTACAGGTGTGCTGGAAATAGTAAGAGAACTAAAATTAGAAGTGGAGCCTGAAAATGTGACTGAATTGCTGCAATCTCATCATCAGTATTGAATGGATGAGGCAAAGAAAGTGGTTTATTGAGATAAAATCTACTCCTGGTAAAGATACTATAAAAGTTGTTGAAATGATAACAAAGGATTTAGAATATACATAAACTTAGCTAATAAAGCCATGGCAGGATTTGAGGGAATTGACTCCAATTTTGAAAGAAGTTCTATTGAGGGTAAATTCCTATTTAAACACTATTGCATGCTACAGAGAAATCTTTTGTGAAAGGATGAGTTAATGAATGCCTCAAACTTCCTTTTTGTATTTTGTTAAGAAATTGCCACAGCCACTGCAAATTTCAACCTTCAGGAATTACCACTCTGATCAATTAGCAGCCATCAACATTGAGGCAAAAGAGAAAGAGATTATGAAAAAAAAGATTATGACCCACTGAAGGCTCAGATGATCATTGGCATTTTTTACCAATAAAACCTTTTAAATTTAGATATGTATGTTGTTTTCTTAGACATAATGTTATTGCACACTTAATGAACTATGATATAGTGTGGGCAAAACTTCTGTATGCACTGAGAAACCAGAAAAATTGTGTGACTCACTTTATTCTGATATTCACTTTATTGTGATAATTGCTATATTGTGGTGGTCAGGAACTGAACCCACAATCTGTCCAAGGTATGTCTGTATATATCATCTGTGACCGTTTTGGCACAGCAGAGTTTAGTAGTTGGGACAGAGACCATATAGATCATGAAGCCTAAAATATTTCCAATCTGGACCTTTATAGAAAAGTTTGCTGACCCCTGCTTCAGTTTGAGACCTGTGTCTTCTTCATCAATGTGTTACCTGAGCCTAGCACAGTACACCTTGTAGTATACGTTCCCTATGTTGACAACAGCAGGAATAAAGAGGGGAAGAAATAAGAGAGGAGAGTCACCTCCTTTTTATGTGACATTCTTCTGGAGGCCCCTCCATCTCCCTGGGCTCTCTCCTGAATAAGCTCTAGTCTAGTTCATCTATATGGCTTTTAAATTATGATTTGCCTTTCTGGGTAAGACACGAGAGCACATCTTGTATTCTAGATTGTATTATACATAATTCTGTTAATGAAGGAAGTCTTAGTGCTATGATGTTGATGGTCATATCACAGTGTTGATGAAGATCCCTGAGGAAGTTTAATATTGGCTGCTGATATCCAAGTTAGCAGTAATTGTAATTGTATAGAAATTACCATCAGTAATTGTATAGAAAAAGAATAGTTATAGAAATTTACTCCTTATTCACCTACATTAATTCCTGTTACTTGTTGAATCTCACATGGCTGTGGAATTTTCACATTTAGGAAGATAATTCTAATGGACTCCAACTGCTATTTTTTTGGTTTTTCGTATCTTCATGGTCCTGCAGGAAATAAACATTTTATTCAATAGTGTCCTTTGCAACCACAAACTTTACCAAATTGCCTATGATAAAAAGCATTGACTTTTAAAAAGATCAGTTTTTAATTGTTTATTTTAATGGTCACTATCTCTACAAAACATATGCAAAAGTAAACTTTTTATGTTCTAAACTAGGTGGTTTTATGATGTTAATTTAATCAGGCCTCTTGACCTACATGATAGTGTGTTTTTTCATTCCTGAGATTAAAAAATTACCATAAAATTTCCTCTCATACTTTTTAAGGTAAAGAATAGATAGTGGTATATAATAATACAATATGTTTAAAGCCTTAGAGAAATATTGTGCATTTTACAAATGTAATTTTTTTTTAATGTAGAGGATATATTGGCTGGTTACCCTGTCTCAATTAGGGCTCTTAAAGGCAAACAGGAGAAATGAAACACTTCTATTGACATTAACCAGAAATGGAAATGGAAAGACTATAAAACCAGGCATAGAACGTAAGTGGAGACTAAGAGAAGCAGAGCACTGATGAGGACACTGCTCCTGTGCCGTCTTCTTTAAACATCTCTGTGTTCCTTCAAAATTCACAAAATTCACTCACAAAAGTCCTAACCTTCATAGCTCAGAATTTGACCTTCTTTGGAAATAGGGTCGTTGCAGATGTAATAAGCTAAAATTAGGCCATAATGGAGTAGGGTGGATCCTTCATCTAGTGTGACTGATGTCCTTATAAAGTGAAATATTTAGACTCAGAGACACATACAGGGAAAATATCATGTGAAGATGAAGGCAGAATTTGGGATGATCTTTCAATGAGCAGAAGATGCCAAAGATTACCAGCAAACCGCCAGAAGCTTGGGAGAGGCATGGAACAGATTCTTCCTCAAACAGCCTTCAGAAGGAACCAATCCTGGCTGACACCTTGCTCTCAGCCTTCTAGCCTCCAAGACAGTAAGTTTCTGTTGCTTAACATACCCATCATGTGGTACTTCACTTCGGCAGCCCCAGGAAGTTCGTGCTATTGCTGACTCTACCCTGCCACACCATCAACAGTCTCTAATGGTTGCAGTGTCTTTGCTCAGCTCTTGAAATTCAAAGTCCCAGGAGGAATCGTTCAATTCAGCAAGCCCTGTCACACAAGCAAGCTGGTTGCAGGGAGTTGGTGAAGGAGTATTTTACTCCATTCAACTCCTTTCAAGGCCCTATCTCCTCCCAAGAGGGATCATTGGTGACTCCACAAATAGGAAAGTGTTGGGGTGCTATGTTGCCAAAGGTTACTACTAATGGCTGTGGTGTGGGGTTAGCATCATAGAATCTCCAAGTTGCCTGAGAAATCTACTGCATCCTATAATGGTTTGGAATCATTTTGCTGCCAGTGATTTCTTTCTCATGTTAATCCCAGGCTAGGCACAGTAGCTCACACCTTTAATCCCAGCACTTTGGGAGGCCAAGGCAGGAGGAACACTTGAGCCCAGGAGTTTGAGACCAACCTGGGTAACAGAGTGAGATCCCATGTCTACAAAAAACTTAAAAACTCACCAGGTGTGTTGGTGTGCACCTGTAGTCCCAGCTACTCAGAAGGCTGCAGCAGGGGCAATGGGAGGTCATCAGTGGTGGAAGCTCAGGGTTACTTGAGCCCAAAAAGTCGAGGCTGCAGTGAGCCTTGATCATGCCACCGTACTCCAGCCTGGGTAACAGAGTGAGAACCTGTCTCAAAAAAACAAAAAGAAAAAGAAAAATCCAGCCCTTTGGGAGGCTGAGGCAGGAGGATCACTTAGGGTCAGGAGTTTGAGAACAGTCTGGGCAACACAGTGAGAGACAACTCTGTCTCTACAAATAATAGTAATAATAAAATTGTGAGAGCTCCCATATGTGAGTGACTTGTTACTTAGAGTATACATAATAAAAAAATCTAATAAATCACAACTACTTCTATAAATAAATTTATATTTATTAACCAAAGTTGAATAAATATACATTGAGAGAAGATTTTACCTATCTGGGTAAGACGTTATTTATTGCATCAAGAGACCATGTTTATTTGACATATTGCTTGGCAGACCCCTTGTAATAACTTGCAGTAACCTCAGGTCTCCCTTGCTTATCCCCAGGGTTCCACAATTCACAGGCTTGGAGCTGTTGTTTTCTCATGAAACTGATTTATTGGAAAAGCTCATTTCTATGAGAGCATAAACATGAAAAGCCTTTTTTTTTCCTCCAGTCCTTACTTTCACTCGTTTTGTTGAATCATTCTTTTCCATCATTTAACAACTTGGAAAAACCCTATAATTTCATAGGTTTTTTCAGTTACAACTAGTTCATGTTAATTTCCAACTTCAATCACAAATTAATTTAAATCCCATCGTTTCCCCTTCCCCCAGCAAAGTCTCAGAGCCTGGCTCTGAGGAGCCTTCTCCCACTCCTCTGCAAGGGCTAGCTTTCCTGGTGCCTTGTGACAGGGAAGGGGAAGAGGAAACAGGACAAATGTTTCCATTTGTAAATGGCCTGTCTCCAATGGCTGTCCCTGTGTCTGGGCAGCACTGACTGAGACAGCATTTGTCTCACTCAGTCTCACTCATTTGACTGAGGCAAGTGCTGTCTCACTCACAGTGTGTGTGTGTGTGTGCGTGTGTGTCTTTCAGAGTCCCTGTAGGAGCTTCTTGCTTCACAGTTCCTTGACTGAGACACTCAGCTGCAGTCTAACCTCTCCTCTGAGCTTCCACCATTGATGACCTCCCCATTGACCCTGCTGCTGAATTTCCTTGACTAGAAGACAGCCCCCATGAATGAGGTTCAGCAAGACTATTCAATTTTACCACCTAAATGTTATTAGCATTAGTATCTTTGCATACCAAGTGGTGTAGTACCTATCTCCACACGGGCATCTCTTGCCAATTGTCTCCTGCTCAAGCCAAGTCAGGAAGTTTGCTGTTTAATAATACCTAGGAAGTATTTCTTTACAGAAGTTTGGGTTTAACAGGGATGTACATTGGTCAAAGCAAATTGAAGTGTGCAATTAACATCTACATATTTCACTATGTGTAAGTTAAACGTCAATTTAAAAGGAAGAATGCCTAAGAATGAAAAATGAATAATTAAGAATTCTAAGGAATAAAAATAAATGCGTATTTTTTTTTTTCTGGAAAGCACCCTCAGTTTCTTTGACTAAAGTTCATGGAGCCTTTTCTTTCTTGGCTTGGCTTTGGATGGAAGTACTTTTTGCCCCTGCAAGAGAGGAGAAAAATCTCACTACCATGAATACTGTGTTGCCTATAAATCCAAGAATCAAATTACTGTGACTCTTCCTTTCTCTTTTGACTCACCTCTCCTGGATATTGACTGGGAAAGGTTCAGAAGGTTTGGCGTGGTAACTGGTGTTATGTAAGGGCCAGATCTGCTGCCTCTTGGTAAGCTCTTAGGGAAGTATCTGGCCCAGGTATTAGCAAAAGTGACTTGATTAAAGTCTCTTAATTTTAACTGGGTCTTAGTGATGAATTTCTTGGCAACTTGCATCATCAACCTCTTACTAATAAATAAATACAACACACATAAAGATGTATATAAAAAGGAAAGTTTTAGGGAAAACAATGTCATGGGAATCAGGAAACTTTTAGCCCAGCCCTGATTATGCCAGTCATTTATTTTATAAATAACTATTGAGCATTTACCACATGCCAGGATCTTGGTAGGCACCAAGGATTTGATGAAGAACAATTAAGATCAACATACAAAGTTTTACAGATGGGGAAATATACAACTGTGGATGCATACAAAGTAGTTCTATAGGAATGCAGAGGAGAGATGCTGAACCAAGATCTGGGAGGATCAGAGAAGAATTTCTTGAAAACATACATTTGAGCAAAGGCCCAGTTTTAGTAGAGTTAGCCAAAATGGAAAGGACGCCTGACATCCTAGGAGGGAGAATGGAGTGTCACTGTATTTGTTTCTTTAGGCTGCCACAACAAATTGCCACAAACCAAGTAACTTAAAACAAGATAAATTGATGCTGTCTCATTTATGGAGATCAGATGTCTCAAATCAAAGTGTTGACAAAGTTGGTTCCTTCTGGAGGCTCTGAAGAGAATCTGTCTCGTCCTTTCCTCCTAGCTTCTGGTGGTCACTGACAAATCTTGGCATTCCCTTGTATGCAGATGCATCCAATCTCTGCATCCATCACCACCCTATATCCCTGCCTGTGTGCCCTCTACTCTCCTCTCCTCTCCTTATAAGGGCATCAGTCATTGGATTTAGGGCCCAACCTAATCCAGGATGGGTTCATTCCAACTTAACTAATGACATCTTTGAAGACTAGATTTCCAGACAAGGTCATATTCTGAGGTTCCAGGTGGACACAAATTTTTGGAGGACACCATTCAACGCACTATAGTCATTAAATGTCTGTGTGATATATAGCAACTTATTGCCACGTTGCTTTCATAGTAAAATCTCTTACATCTTCAACTTTTCATATTTTATTGTAATTAATGAATTGAGAGTCCGTTATCCCTCATAAGCATGTTAGTTCCTTATAGAAGAGGATTGAGTCAACCTCAGCATCTGCCCCAGAACCTAGACAACCAACATATGTCCCTTGAAAACTGATAATGTTTTGAGGCTTAAGTTCCTCATTTAAAATTACGTAGTGGTCTTTCTACATAAAATATGATCTTTCTTTATCCAGGGGCTGTAAGCCAGAGTGTGTCTTGGTCTAGAATACAGCAATACACACAGGTCAAGTACAAGAGAAGGTGGTTTTAAAATGTGCTTTTGGGCTGTGTTCCTTCTACTACAACTCATTGCCACTGTTAAATTTGTGATAACCGTAATTATGATAATGCTTGGGTGACTGAGAAGGGATAATGATAGTTTATAGACATTGTAGCCGCATATTTTGCTTTCCAGCACACTTGTGAAAAATCTCTTGAAAAACTAATTTCAGATATTTAGTAATATTTTGTTTGCAAACCTTGACAAGGTTTCTATTAAATCAGAAAGTTCTTCATTACTTTCATGCTAGAAATCTGAAAAATTAAGTAAAGGCATATAAAAACAGAAAAATTATAAAAGATATGCATTGCCTTCCAATAACATGTTTTTCTATGTAACTTTGTCATTTTTAATGTGGTTTAGCATATATCATCTCTTTGATCCTCACAAATGTCTCATGTGGTAGAGCATGTTATCTGAGGTCCAGTTTCCTAAAATCATAAGATGGGAATTTTGTGCAAGTGACTTATTGAGGTAGGGCTCTGAGGAGAAACATAGAGCAAGTGAAGGAATCAAGACATCCTAAGGGAAGAAGCCAAATGAAGATGTGGTTTTGGCTGAAGTTTGCTTCAGCCTAATCCCACAGGAAGCTCTAGAGTGTGAATAGCATCACAGAGTTGTCCTACATCTAGAAAAAGGGACCAGGCTTTTGTGCCTCTACATTAGTCAGTTATTGGCTGTGTGTCTGTCACTGGGAGCCACAGATGTGACCTTTCAGGCATTTTGGGTGAGCTGGCTCTTGTGTGTCAGGCCATTATCTAAAGAAAGAATGGTTGTGGACCCTTAGTGTCCAACCCTTACAGGTGGCAGGGGCAGATCCAGGTAAAAGGTATCTGGACATGGTAGCAATAGCATCTATGCCAGTGAGTGTCATAAATAAGCACATTTTACAAAAGTAACAAGTAAGGCTTAAAGAAGTTAAGTCATTTTCCGAGGCTACTCAGCCAATAAATGGCAGAATTAGAAAATAAATTCAGCTCTTGCTTCATAGTCTATGTTCTTCCTGCAGCCTCTGGAGAAGCTCCCTTCTGATGAATGTCTCACAACCACTTCTTTGATAAATTCTCTCTGCTGTTATGAGTGATTCCTCTGGGCAAAAATAAGAGGGCTCATTCTAGAAATTACTAAATGGTATTTTCTTCCTTGGAGCAAATTATGATAGTGATGGTTGCAGATTACACATGTGTAGATGGACCAAACTATGCTTTTATCAACAATACCTTATGGTCTCTAATTTTTCTTATACACAAATCTTACTTTTCTCATTTTATTTTTCTTTCGATGAAAGATCTTGCTCACTATCGCCTAAAGACTGTTAAAAGTTAAAAAGTTGACTTCAAATGAGCTCAAGGGCAAGCATTAAAATATTTTGCAAGCTACTACTAAGAATAATCAGAAAATTAGAATTTTACCAAATCACCACAGGCACAGTGCATTCTATCCTCATACTCCTTATCTCAGGAAGAGGAAAACATATTTGAATATCTGGCACTTTTACTAGAGCACCCGCAATAATATCGAGCCATGAGACATCATTAGACCAAATCTAAATAGAGCAAGCCTGAGAAAAAGCATTATTTCTTAAAAACACCATAAAAAAACCCATTTCATGCAATATTCTTTTCCAGAGTAGCATGCAGACTCATTCTGGCACTTTAGAAATGAATCACTTGCTCTGATCGTCTCATCCGGGAACTTGAGTAAATCATCCTGCCTCAGAGATGTTGCTAAAATACTGGAAAGAAAATTAACTTGCCAACATACTTATTCAAATGCCTATATGGTACCTGCTTTGGATTAGATTAGATTAGGGATTTTATTTCCGTAGTCAATTTTGTGAATTACATTCCATTCTTGAAGGTAGCTAAGCGCATGTGTGTTACAAAGTCATCTCAGGGTCTTGCACAGCATCCATTATTTTAGTTGTAAGCTATACTCACTTCTTCATTAGGTTATGAATATTCAAGCTATGATAGTCCTTAACATTAAATTTTCCATCATCTGACAAAAATGCATATTTAAAGATGATTTATCATAGTATTGGTTTGTACACAGTCCTTTCCCCACACCCAAATTACGAAAGTGATAGAAAATTTCTGGTGTATCTGACCTGGCTAAGTCTTTGGTACTAATGTCCCCTATAAATTTTATTAGGACATTGAATAAAATGCCAAGAAGTTGCTATCTTAAAGTAATCTAATTAAAATGACACATAAACTGTGTCTAAGAGGAAAGATGTGATTTAACTAAACAAATTTATGCAGAAAATTTACACTTAAAAATCTACTTGAGATATAGGCAATTTTGAATTAATTTGGTACCTTAAAAGTGAACTGCTTAAAAAGAACAATTTAATTTTATGCTAAAGAGATAACGTGCCAATAAAGTAAGAAATTACACATATATGTGTATTTTAAATGAATATTGATGTCTATAGTTAAAAGAAAAGTGCCAATAAAATCTGGAGACAGTTAATTTTTGTCTGCAAGAGAACGGGAATGTAGTAATCCTTACCTATATAGACTTGGTTAATTAATGTTTGCAAAGTGCTTTGAGTTCTTGCATAATCTCCATAGCAGGATGAAACAGACTATTACGAAAACCTGAGTAAGCCACTTGGAAAAGCTGTCATAAAAACTCAGGCTTCAACCACTGAGAAGAAAATGATACATTAGTGTGTGTTACCATCAGAGGAGACTTTTGACCTATCACTCCCAAAGAAAAAATAAATGAAATAAAAGAAATATTCATTTCAGCACCATCTCATGCCCTCCTACAGCACAAGTTGCTACCTTAGCCATTTAGTTTTCGATCCATTCCAGGGAGGTCTTGAATTGAGAGAGGTGCTATATGATTAATATTATCTGTTACCGTTAGCTGGTTAATATTCATGTGTAATCTTTTCCCATAGGTGTCTGAGTTTAATAAGAGGGCTATTGGGATGCATATAAAACATTCTTCAATACTCCTTTATTGAAAAACCTACTGATCTCTAATGCGATTATTTTCATCAAATAGATAGTTTTGCCTTATTATCACTACTGATTATTATGATTCTTGGATAAGATAGTTACTGATGTAATGACAGGCTAGGAAGATGGAGGATTTACTGATCTTTGACTATCATCTACATAATAAGAGGATATTTTTCAAGCCAAAGTCTCTTATCTCATGTCATTACACTAACTTCAACTTTTTTCCTAAAACAGATTCTTTCTATATGGAGAAACTATTTTGAAAAAGACAACACGTAGTGTGTAGGATTTAATAACAAGCAACTGCCTAGGGGCAGAGCCTTTTCTGACTATGTTTCAGATCTAGCCAAAATCACCAATTATTGGACGCTCTGGGGACCAGACCTTACAATGAGTTTTCTGACCCCATGAGGATTTAGATAAGCTCTGGATAAGTTCTGTTCTGTGACACGAGCACTGAGTTGCTTAGCAGTAAAAATCTTTCTCCTCTCAAAGACCTCAGTCAACAATATTTCCCCAGAATTTATGAAGATGCAATAGGAGGAGGATGCTGGGAGTCTCCATGTGAGGGCAGTTTTTGCCAATCTCACATCAGGTTTAAGATACTAAGGGCATTTTCAACCCTTTCTGAACCCTTTTCTAGGTTCAAGGATGGAAGGAACCCTGCAAGTGGTTCTGCTCTTCCCTCCCTTCATTGATACAGACAAAATCAGCCAGATAGGGCTTAGGAGAGGTAAGAGTTCTGAGAACCTAGAGGTGTTTGTCAGCTACATCTCCATAATGGGGATATAGCATCTAAGGGAAAGAAACAATATTACATCTTTAGGGGCCAGTTTATGCACCAAATGTTCGGGGAGAGGCAACGTGGTTGTCAAAACAATGGTCTCCGAAGTGGGCCTGCCTAGGTTTAGGTCTCAGCTCTGTCCTTTCTGGTAACCACTGGAGAAATCTGCTCCCCATTTATGATAAGGGATGATTTTTGCAGAAGGTATCTAATAAGATATTGTGATGAGCAAACAGGAGAGCAGTTAAGAATCCTAGAAGAGGGGCTGACACATTGTAGACCCACAATAAATCTTAGCAAGCATGCAAATTAAAAAGGTATTGTTACTCCCATTTTATAGTTGAAGAAACTGGGGCTCAGAAAGGTTAAAAATGCGATAACCAGGAACACACAAGTAGGTAATAAATGGAAGAGTTGGAATTGAGTCCAGAAATGGCCCCTTGCAAAGCCCTTTCCCCCATTCCCTCAGCTCCAGGCCACGCTAATATTGTCAGTAGATTTCATCACCCATTACGGGGTAGAATCCAAGGGGTTCCAGAAATGTCATAGTGCCCAGAAAGCCACAATTAGAGGTTCATATTCTCGAGGACAGAATTGTGTTTCCCCTCAGTCCTTTTCTACAAAGAAAGTTTTCCTGGAAGGAGTGTCACAATTAAGAGAAAGACGAGGGAATTGGTATCAGGCTGAGCAGGTGCCACCTGCTGGGGACTGGGCTAGGAACTTTATATGCACCACTCATCTACCTCGCACAACAACATTCAGTGTTGGTGTTATTATCCTCATTTTACAGATGAGGAAATGGAAGCTCAGACAGATAAAGCATCTGTCCCAAGGTTAAGAGCTATTAATTGATGAAGCTGAAGCTCTCCCACAGCCAGCACTGTCTGTTTTCCACTCTAAGCTTGCTTTCTGGCAGTACACTACTTAAATGTACCAATTTCTTAATGGACCTTAGATCAAATTGCTTTATCAACCATCTGGCAGTCACAATTCTAGCCAGACCTTGGGCTGCAGGCACCTTAATAGGGGACAGGCACAAATGGACTGTGGAAATGCAGGGAAGGGGATGAGAAGCTTGAGACACAGGAAGCTACCAGCCCTTATCCTTACCCAGCAGGCAATCAGAATGCCAAAGGCCACTTGCCATACTGGATACTAAAGTGGATTCAGAGTAACAAGCAGTTAAAAATGGATTTTGCCATTAATGCATTTCTGATTAATGCCCTTCACTCTGTTCAGAAGTAAAGCAAGTTCATTTTCTTTGCAGAAGACCCATACCTTGGAGATTTTATAAATATTGCTCTTAATCTAACTTTTGTGAAGGAATGGCAACATCCCTTTGAGTGAAATTACTACCTTTTAGAGGCACTATCTCCCCTGGTTGCTGCTGCTTCCCTGAGCACTCATTAGCCTTCCCGTGGATAGGAAATAGTTTTGTACAAGGCCCTGAAATGCTAAACGTCCTTAGGTTGAAGGGCATTTGTTCCCCAAGCCCGTCTGACTCAGCAGTGATATATGTGCAGAGGAAATCTTTCTTTGCCTGTCTTAGCTTTGCTCTTGTTCCTCTTTCAGTTGAAGAAATGTGATTTTTCTTTTTCTACTCAAGTTCTATTCAGAAGGCAAAGGAAGTGCATAATTGTTTGGTTGTCCTTTGCATCCTTCTGCAGCATATTTCACAGGAAATCTCATTGCTAAAATAAGAATATTATTCCTAATTTATTAAAATAGATGTGGGTTGGTCAAAAGCCATGGTGGTGGATGGTGGAATAAAAACTGCCTCTTACAGCAAAAAGGTCCACTTTACTGAGCTACAGCAAGTAACATTTTGTCAATTGAATGATGATCAGACCGATAAATTCTGGACAGTCTTGAAAGTGTTTCTTATCGCTCTTGGTTTGAAAGGCTTTCCTGGTGTTCCAGAGTTTTTTCTGGTTGCCTTAAACTATTAAAGGAAATATCTAACAATGTTGGGTAGCAGATGCCAGATCCTTCCTCTGAGACCTCCCCAGTGGAGGCCTGATGGGCCCTGTCCCAGAAGCTGTCAGGTTGTGAAATGTCACTACCACATAGCAAAGGTGCCTGGCACTGCACAACTTCTTTTCCCCAGCCTTTGCAAAAGGAGGAGAAATCAAGGACTCTTGCAGCATCACACTATTCACACAGTACGACCCCAAAAGATCCAACTAAATGTGGGCTGAAAAAGCCACTGGCCTTCTTTGCAGATCTTGTACCCAAATAATTAAATCCATCATCAATCTCCATCTGTCTGGGCTCTGACCTAAAAGTGACAGTTGAATAACAATCAATGCCAGTCCCTCAATTACTCAGTGTCACAATATCACAAAATAATTTTGATTATAAAGACTTTGATTTTCCATAGGGAGGTGAAGAATCCTAACAGTTATGACTGTGGAAGCCAGGAACAGTCATTCATAGATGAGACGTGGTTTTGTCTCCAGATACTGCTGAAAGGGATTTACCTGATTTAAAACAAAATAGAACCAAACAAACAAATTACCTCCCCAATGTAAGAGAAGGCTCACTGGTCACTAGCTGTGCCACTGGGGGTAAATTGTTCGACTTTGCGCTGTCTTGGTTTTCTTATTGTGAAGTAGGTATTAGAATATATCTACATAATAGAACAGCTATGAGAATTAAATAGGTACTTAGAACAGTACCTGGAATATAGCTAATATTTATTTGTTACCTATTTTTATTAATTTTTCATATAAAGGATGTCAGTTTCTGACTACAGATGCACACATGAATGGCAGCCCAAGAGTTCATATTCATACCTAACTCTCCAAGTCCCTTACCAACATTGTTGTATGAATCCAAGCTTGACTTCCCCCACCGCTAAGTAAGATTGGCCACACAATTCTCTATACACAGGGATGTGATACAAACGACTTCATTGACTGGCACAAGGCTTCGATGCTCCCTGGAGTGACCGATGTGAAAATGAGTTTGCTAGATTAAAAACCCAACGTGACATATATGCTGACTATAGCTCTTTCTGAAAATATTAAAGTTGGAACATGAAGGGAATATCATTTTCAATATCATATTTTCATTGAGCTGTGGGTTCATGGATTTAAAAAATAATAATAAGTAAAAAGCCTGACCATAACAGGTCAGATTTTTTTTGTTGTTACTTTCTATTTTTGTTCCTTAAAAGTTTCTCTTTCTGAGGATTTTTCTGGCTTCAGGCTAAATAAATGTTAGCTTAGCCCCCATGTGCTGTTGCCTATCGAGGGATCCTCTGAATGGCTTAGTGCCTCCAGCACAATGAAAATAATAATAATATGAGTTTTCCGGGGATCTACTGTAGCCAAATAAGGCCATACATCAGAGGGCCCTATTGGAAGCTATATTAACCAACTAAAGAATAATGCTAGCAGGGAAGAAATTGACAAAGGATACCGATAGGAAAGGTGTGTGCCTGGATGGGCAGGCAGCAGAAGGTCAACACATCGGGTCAGGCAGAGGAAAAAAATGTTCACCCTAATGATACTTTTCTTTGTGCTAAATCACACCTCTGGAGATGGAATGAAAGATGAGCCAGGGGAAGCAAATCCAGCTGCAGGTACTTGTCAGCAGTACTGGTACTAAGGGCCAAAGGGACTTAACATTCATTCAGAAAAGATTCACTCCAGACAGTCATGGTGTTTGCCAAATGTTACTGGAATTTCACAGCAAGTATGTTGATAAATTCCAAAATACCCTCAGAATACCTGGAAAGTTGTTCTCTTCTAGTTTAAAAATAGATAATACCAAGTTACAGATTATTAAACTATAGATACCTATTATTTATTTATTTATTTATTTTTCTATCTGAAGAATTGTTTTTTTATATATATATATTTTTATTATACTTTAAGTTCTAGGGTACATGTGCACAATGCGCAGGTTTGTTACATATGTATACATACGCCATGTTGGTGTGCTGCACCCATTAACTTGTCATTTACATTAGGTATTTCTCCTAATGCTATCCTCCCCCCTCCCCCCACCCCACAACAGACCCCGGTGTGTGATGTTCCCCTTCCTGTGTACAAGTGTCCTCATTGTTCAATTCCCACCTATGAGTGAGAACATGTGGTGTTTGGTTTTCTGTCCTTGCGATAGTTTGCTGAGAATGATGGTTTCCAGCTTCATCCATGTCCCTACAAAGGACATGAACTCATCATTCTTTATGGCTGCATAGTATTCCATAGTGTATATGCGCCACATTTTCTTAATCCAGTCTATCATCGTTGGACATTTGATGTTGGATAAGCTTTTTGATGTGCTCCTGGATTCGGTTTGCCAGTATTTTACTGAGGATTTTTGCATCGACGTTCTATATACCTATTATTTATATGTTAGTCATATAGCCTTACTAAGTGCCATGTCCTTCATCTTTAGTGATCATGACTCTTGTTGCATGAGACTTAAGGAACAATGTTTAACCTCGCATACATACTTACATTATAGAAGTACAAATAACACCCTGATGCTGCTAAAGCTAAGGGCTTTGCACTCAGGCACTGCAATAAACGCAATTTGATGAAGGAATTATTGCATAGACTTGTCCTTCCTTTCCGCTTTTCTCTCTCATTTTCATTTAATGAGAAGTGCCTTAACCTAGACATGTAATGGCAATTGTGTTTGTGCGGTGGGATGGGGAAGGCTGATTGAGCAAGACCAGGCCTGGGGAAAATTACGATGCTCATTGATTGTATTTATCTTTGCTGCCCTTTGTCTCCTTGTTCTCTAGAGCTCTTTGCTTACCATTTCGCTGCCACACAATGCCCTTGTCCTCACACCAATTTCCCCTTATCAAAACTTACTCTCAAAAAATAATCTGATACTCATCATATTAGAAATGAATAAAAGAAAAAGAAAACTCTACCTGTGAGTCATCCTGTGAGGAATCAACGTTTTGACAGACATCAAAGCTTTAATATAAAGAGGAAAGGTCTAAGGTAAGAACAAATTTTGTGAAATTCATTATTTCAGCAGCCAATGCCTTCGATGTGTTCAAATTCATTCTATATGTTAATGGAAACAGAATAACATGGAGCTTGCCCTGGCAGTATTTACAGCCTAACAATAGACATGAATACAAGCACACCGCCACACTGAGGTGTGAAAAATGATACAAGAGAAGTATAGAAACATGCAGAAGAGTCAGTAACTCACTCTCCCTAGAGAAGTTGGAGACTGTCAGATTGTTGGTCTTAAAGGAAATATAGGTACTTTGCCAAGAGAAGGAAGATAAATGTTTATCCTGCTGAGGAAAGAGAATGTGAAAAGGGGTTATGGCATGAAAAACATGCCATGCTGCAGACCTGGCCAGAAGAATTCCACAAGACCTAATAATCACACATTGTAGGTGACTCTGTATGAGACCAGGCCTGTGAATGTGAATATCTCTTGCAGGCAAGCAATTATATATTTTTTTAAAGAAACACTGTGGACCCCTTGCTCATCATCTGTTTACAGAAGTACCATCCCAGTGAGAACAGTTGAACATGTTTTTATGATATTCAAGGATAAGAGTCAACTGCATTCCCGGTTGGTGAATTCCAGTATCTCACAAACCTTACTCTGAAGTGCTGAGGAGACTTGAAAAGGGGCACACAGATGTAAAAATTAGACAAGCAGTAGGCATTCACCCATGGCAGAAATAGAAACCTGCCCTCCCAGTCTGACATATTATAGATGCTATCTGCCGTTAATTTTGTCTCATTTGTTTCCCAGTATTTATTACTTGGGTTCCACTAATTTTAGTTTTTTTTCTAAACACTGTGTTTTCACTTTGATGCTGCTAGAATTCTCCACTCAGAATTTAAGTGTTAAGAAGTTTGATAAAAGTTTTAATTACCAACACATTTAGTTGGCAACTGGGGGAATGGGAGGGATCCGTGCCATGATAAGTTGTATTTTACTCTGAATTTGGTAAAGTGTCAGTTTCAGAGATCAGAGTTCCAGTTATTATCCTGGTTCCTCTGCCTCTTCCTCTTCTTCCTCTTTTTCTTCTTTTTCTTATTCTAATCTGGTGTCCAATTTAGCCTGGCCTCCTCTAGAAAGAGACAAAGTCATCTTAGTAAAACAAATGCACTGCTCACTTTCTTACTATAGTTTCATGTTTGCTTTTCAGGTTATCCGGTGGGGACATTTCTGAAAGCTACCAATTTGCAGTTGCAAAGGGGTACTACGTGTAATGTGCCCTGCATTATTTCTATGTGGCCAGCACCACTCATATCCCTCTGATCAGTTTAGTTACCATCGTAGGCATGGGCTGCAACGTATTTGTGCTCTAGGGTTGCTGTTGCTGCCAGACAGGATGTTGCCTGCCCCACCACTATTACAGGGACAAATTTAAATGTGCAAACTCAGGAAATGTTAGGTGTAAATGCAAGAATTAAGAGAGTTCCAGTAGAGTGACATCTATTTTTAAGACATGCAACAAGTGGGTGATGAAGAAATTCCAGGAAGAATCAAGGACTAAAACAAGCACTAGGGAGAATAGAAGATAGTAAAGTATGGGTATACAGCAGTGTGGTCCAACAGCACTGACATCATAATTTAGAGCAAAGACCATGAATTTTTATAGACCCAGGTCAGGATGTAAAAATTGAGAAGGCTGCCAAAGCTATGTCTTTTTTTTTTTTTAAGTGAAAGATCATAGGTATTAAGGGTGTTTGTAAGAGCTTGGATTGAATTGATGGAACAGATAATCTAAGACTAAGAAGAAAGGAAGTGAATCCTGAAATTTATTGACAATTGGGGAAAGTAAATGAGTCAATGTTCCCCAAATGTCAAAGCACCAATGAATAAGAAATAATTGAACAAGTTATCCAGTTAGGGAGTAGGGTGATTGAATCTAACATATCAAAGGTAAAGCTTCTCTGAATGACAAAATATGCTGGATATGGTCATGAAAGGTTGTGGCTTTGGTGGTTTAAACAGAGACAAACTCTTTGGAGTAAAGGTCAAGAAACACATGTGTAATCAGGTAGCCATTAAAGTCAGCAAAATAATGTTAGACCTTGCGTGGTAAGGAAGAAAAAGAGCCAGAGAGCAAAGAAAGCGTGAACAATAGGGTGATTTGCAGTTTGAGAATGTAGAAGAAAAATGTAAAGGTTACTCTAAAATGCCTCTTTTTACTCTGTAGAAAATGAATTATATTTAGATAAATATAAAGTGTCTCATCTTCCCATGACACACCCAGCAGGATCCCTTTATGGTGTCAAATGTCATGGCAAGTTCTGAGCTCATACTGGCAAATTCTTAATGGGAGTTCTTGGAAAGGGGATACAATGAAGTAGATTTAAAGAAGCTAAATGTTACTTTGAAGTCACTTCACCCTTTTCACTGAAGTTGAGAGTCGTCTAGCTCTTTATTAATCCAATAGTTTAGTGTTGTCATTAGCTCCAAGAAATAAAGGTTATCCCTGCTTGGAATCCTCCATCTATTCTTTTCAAACATAATCAAGATGGCAATTAGAAGAAATCACTTAGTTTTTGGAATTCAATTTGACTTCAAGTATTTTATAAAACATAATTCTCAACGAACTCTATTAGTATTCAGAAAACAAATGTATCCATTTTTTTTTTCTCAGCATACATTTATTCCCTCAAAGTGAAGTGAATGGTAATCGGGCTAAAAAATTAATTTAAAAGCATATATTTGTTTCCTTCAAAATAGGATGCACAAAAGCTAGAGATATAACCACTGTGGTCCCAATCTTGGTAGCTAGAGAAGCTGTCAATGTTTACATATCTAGTTGAAAAAGAGAGAGCAAATGAATGAAATTAGATTTCAGGCACTGCGCTAAGTCTGAACTCTAAGCTACTTGAGATGGTTAGCCTTTCCCATAAAATGAAGACATAAAACAGTGTTCTTTGCAGAAAACTTTTTCATTCTCATTCATAGGAAGGTGGCAAGAGAATCAATGTGACATTTGGGAGTGGAGTGGCATTTGGGCCAGAGAGCAGTTGCACACCAGGATGAACACTTGAGAAATTTGGCATTAGTACATTAGCATCTGTCTTGGAAGCCCAGCGAAGTGCCAGATGTTGTTTGTGAAATAATCATTTTTACATGCCTGGCATTTGTTTCGCATACTATACAACGGAACCTCATGAACATTCACTGGCATAAGAACAGTGCCTGCCATTAAGAAATATATGAGAGGAAAAAAGGAGGAGCCCCAGAAAATTATTTTATTATTGTAATTTACAACTCTTTTTTGAATAGTTCCTTCTTCTTTAATATGCCATGATAGACTCTAAAAGTTTCATTAGAGCAATATTTTATTTATGTAATTAATAAGATGTCTTATGAGATAGCAGTTAGGTACAATTGCAAAAATTTATTCTTATAATAATACTTATTATCTACATACCCTTTTGAATTCTGCAGCCATTTTGCATTTATTAATTCACCACATCTAACAAGCATTGCTGTGCATGTAAGACATGCAGTGATTTTGACTCATAGGATCCAGAGAGGTCATAAGAGATCAGGAGACAAGGGATAACAGAGGTGACAAGGCATTCTCTGAGTCACCTAGGTAAATTCATGCCCTGCCAATAATACAACAGTTGTATGTGAACCCAGTTCATCCTCGCCCTAACTTCAAAAGTTACAAAGTTACCTAATGTGTAATGCCAAACGTTGAGACAAGAATTTCTTTTTCACTGATTATTGTAACCAAATGAAATGACAAATAGTTTTCCAATTAAAAAGAGGAATATGAACCCAGCGAATCACACACACATCATAAAATGTGGTAAAGCATGCAATACTGGCTCAGAAAAGTTCTTTCTGGCTCCTTTGTGCATTTGGCATCCCACATACTCTATCACAAAAATAATTATTTTGGAAACTCTCAGAGCCTGTGGTCAGTGCTTGCTCCTATGGAGAGCCCTGGCATCACCCTGCAAGTTAGCCAATGCACATTTTGGAAAGCTCCAACTGAGTGCTCAGTAGTGAGTTCAGTTTTAAAAGAAATATAGTATAAATCGAAAATATGGCCTTAAGGGCTCACAAACTAGTTGTGGAAAGAAGATTAACCCTGATGGAAAGGGGAAATATTAAAATGATATTTGATGAGAAGACCCAGGAACACTCAAATCCTATCCTCAGGTTGAGATGACTCATTACTGTGTAACAAACTATTCTAAATGAGTGGAGAAAAACAACACCATTTTATAATTCTCACACACTTTGTTAGGAAGTTAGATAGGGCACTGGGTGGACGGCTTGCCTATGCTCTATAATGCCAGGAGCCTGAGCACTGAATGCTGGAGATGACTTAAATTGCTGGGAACTGGAATGATCTAAAGGTTTCTTTCTTCATGTATGTGACCTATTTGGTTGGGATGACTCAAATGCTGGGCTCACCTGAGCTCAACAGTTGACCTGGCACCCACATACATCTACACTCATACAATTGTGCTGAGCAGGCCATCCCTGCGTCTACACACAATGCCTATTCCAGCTTACTCTCAGATAAAGTAACGCCCAAATCACATTAGCAAAAAGGAAGGTAATTTTTCAGGTTTCTTCCCCAATAAAGAGGGAGAAACACATTGGAAACTGTAGAAAAGACAGAAAAAAAATTGTGTCAGTAAAAGTTTAGTCCAGAGAACAGAGATCACTCTAGGAAAGGATTCAACACAGAGAATTTGGAGTCTTTGACAACCTTTGTGAGGGATGGCGGAAGAAATATCAGGGAGGCCACTGCTGGCTTTCAGGAAATCAAAAATATAGGAATTTTAAGGATGCCACCATCAAAGATTTCAGCTCCCTATAGCACGAAATTAGGTGATTCTCAAAAGGATCTCTTTTGAAAACATCAAACAAAACCTCATGCGTGCCATCTGCCATCACCCACACACCTGGAAATAATGACTTCTCTTTTCTTACCAAATATCAAAGAGTATCTTTCCCTGGCAGAATTTAACATGTAATCTGCTGGTGATAGATTCTAGAAAATGCAGTTTCCAAGCTTTTCCCCCAAAATATAGAGACGAGTGTGGCATGGGACACAGACAAGGTTGAGTGGGTGACAGACAATCAAGCAGAGTGCAATTGTATATTTCATTCAATCTAAGGAACCGTCAATGGTAAGACAAACTGATTTGCAAGATATCAATTGCATAAAAAATGGCCAATGGTGTATGCAACATGCTCTCCAATTTTAGAGATATCAAAATGTGAAAAACATACATATGGTAAAATTGATAAAATGCAGTACATTTAGAAATGTGTGCTGATAGACAATGTTGGTTGCCTGTTTAACTAAGCCCTCTTTCATCCTTGTTAGTTAATGGGAGACTCTAGTTTTATTTGGGTATTAATGTTTTAAGCCTCAGCATTGAACCAGAATTTGTTTAATCAGCCTTGCTGACTCCATTTCTTATTGCCAGTGATTAATCTGGGGGTGGGCATTTGTTCTGTTCTTTTATGTGATGGTCAGTCAGGTAAGGCCAAGGAGACATGGGAGAGGCATAAGAAAGCAAAGTTTATTATACTCACAGGTCCTAGAGAGGAGGTTGCCACGTGCCACTGGGGCCATATGGGAAGTGCCAGGTTTTGGTCAGGTGGCAGAAGACAGGAGCTAGGAAAGAACTTAGGCCAAGGTCTTTAAAGGGAAAAGCAAGACAAGGCAAAGTAAATCATGTAGGATTGGCTAGTTTGAATAAGTTCTGTTGGCTCTAAGCTAGAAAAGTGGTCTAGTTGCCTGAAACCTGGCCCTGGGATGATTAAGGCAGAAGAATATTGTCTCTTGGGTGTATTTCTGAGGTATATGGGCCCAACAGAGGCGATATGACTCTGGATTGGTTAGTTTGCACATTAAAGACATGTCCTCAGCAGAGCCCTTCAGCATCTCCAAGAATCCTCTAGACCCAGGAGGGGCAGTCTCTTCAGCCAGAAAGGTTTTTAAGATTTTAAAACATAATAATATACAAAAAATTACACACACACACACACACACACACACCAGCATTTAACTTGGTTCTACCCAGAAGAATATAGAAGGACATGAGAGAAATATTTTCCTTGCCGACCAAAAAATAAACAAATGGTAAGGAACAGCAAGATGAGGAAGCCCCTTTGCTCACAGCTCCTTTTTCCTTGCTTGGAGTGCTGCACTCTGAGAGTAGGATGCTTGGGGCAATGGTGGTCATCTTACACTTGGGAGGGGAGACAGCCTCCACATGATGAAGATGGAGAAACAAAGGGACTATGAGAATCTGGGTGCAGATGACACTGTTGAGCTGGTATATCAATCCTCTAATGTTTTCTCCTTATATTTATTATTATGTCAGATGAATTCACCCTTACTTTTAATTAAGTATTCTGATATTTACAGCTGAGCATATCCAAACTGAAACATACAAATGTCAAAAGATTTCTGTAATAGCAGCAACCAATTTTTGGTTGGATTCATAGATCAAGAAGTTGTATATACAGAGGAAAGCAACCTTCTCTGACTTTAGAAAGCTTAGTACCACTATTTTGTGTTATGGCCATTTTATATCCTATTCCTATCAATATATTTAGCAACAGCCACTTGAATATGAGAAATCCAAGATCCAGGTTACAATGTCTGTAAAGTTAGGTAGATGCATCCTATTCTGCTCTTCAATGTTATTCAACCTACAAAGAAAAACGAAAAGAAAAACTGGTTTTCTTTATTGTTCAGCCTATGTGGTATAAAATATGAATACCCTGGTATGATGACCTGAATGTTTGTTACCCCAAAATTCATGTTGAAATCCTAATGCCTAATGTGATGATATTAAGAAACAGGGCCTTTGGGAAGTAATTAGGTCATGAGCTTGAGCCCTCACAAATTTAATTAGTGCTCCAATTATTAAGGCACACAAAATAACTCTCTTGTCCTCTTTCCATCATGTGAGAATTACAACAAGAAGATGGCAGTTTGTAACCTAGAAGAGGGTCCTCACCAGAACCAATCATGGAACCAATCATGCTAGCATCCTGATCTCAGACTTACAGCTTATAGGCCACTTGCAAATATATTTCTGTTGTTCATAAACTACCCAGTCCATGATATCTTTTTATGGCAGCTTGAATGAACTAAAACACCCTTGGTTTTTATTTTGCCATTCCAGTCACCCACCTAAAGACTGAGTTCTCAGATTTCTTGGCATTTCCTCATCTTGAATCTAAATTCCTGCAGAAGGTCCACTGTTTGGTTGGACATCCTCTGTTAACAGTCTGACTGGGAGGGAGCAGAACGTCAGTAACAAAAGACAGAAAATGGAGAGGGAAGGGTGAGCAGCAACTGATAAGATCTGCCATTAAGGGGAGCTCTTGGAGTTAGGCCAAAGATCACCTGGTAAGGGAGCACTGTGGTTGGTCACCACAGGTAATAAGAAGAAGCAAACATAAGCATGACTCATTCTTTATGCAGTGCAATTCCAGAACAAGTGTCTTAGTCCATATCTGTGTTACTGTAAAGGAATACCTGAGGCTGGGTAATTTATAAAGAAAGGAGGTTTATTTGCCTTATGGTTCTACAGCCTACACAAGAAGAATAGTGCCAGCATCTGCTTCTGGTGAGGTCATCAACCTGCTTGCACTCATAGTGGGAGGTGAACAGGAGCCAGCATGCACAGAGATCACATGGTGGAGGAGGAAGCAAGAGAGAGGGGAGAGAGGTGCTGTGCCCTTTATAACAAGCAGCTCTCATGGGAACTCAGAGTGAGAACTTACCCCCTTCAAGGGAGGTCATTAATCTATTCATGAGGGATTTGCTCCCATGATCCAAACAACTCCCATGAAGCCCTACCTTCAAACTTGCGGACCAAATTTCAAATGGTATTTGGAAGGGACAAACATTCAAACTATAGCAAGAAGATACATACTGTGGCATCAAAGGTACCAATACAAGAAAAGTTAGGAAAATAAGAATGCTCCCTGGAACACCCAGGACAAAGCTGAAGACTCTGTGCTCTCCTCTCTAGCAGTGTTTGGAATCTTGAACACATCTACTTGGAGCATGGATATTTCAATTACGGTAATATTGTATGATTTAGGATACCTTGATGTTCTCTGACAAATTGTCCCTCTGCCCTCTAGCAGACATTATATTTCTTCAGCTTAAATCTTTATTCTCAGATTTAAACTCACTAGACAGCAAGTACTTTATACAAGTATAAAACCATGCATATAGCTGCATAACTTGCTTTCACAAATTAAAGTCTCTGGGCCTCACCTCTTGATTCAGCAGGTGAGGATGAGTTGAGGTACAGAAATCCAGCTGAATCTAATGCAAGTGGTCCAAGGACTACAGTGTAAGAAATATGGCTTTATATCCTTTAGTGTGAATGCAAGTACCAAGGGCAAGTCTACTTAAGAAAGTCCTCTTAAGTTATGTAGTTCTGGAGAGTGAGATATAGAAGGGAGGGGGTGGGGTGAGAAGGGGTAAATAGCATAAAAAGAGGTTGAGTTGCCAGGTATAGTTCATACGGCTAAATCCCAACACAGATTTTCCCAGATGAGTCAGGAAGGGTAGGATATAATGTCCAGAGAAATGTTATAAGTGGATTTGATCACTGGGAGTTGAATGAAGACCTGTCTTTATTAATTATTCAATATTTGATATCCTCAGTCACCTCTGCTATGAATTGAATTAAGAGAGGGGCAGAAGCTCCACCATAGCCCTTTGTCTTATACCCAGCCCCAAGGAATGCTTTCAAGCAAAAACTGAAGGGAAAAAAAAAAAAAAAAAACTCAAAGAGGAGATGGAGACCAGCTGCGATTTATTTCGGTGTGTCAGCTTGACACAAACATGGGTGAAGGCCAGATATGGATTGGTGACTCATCCACATTTAGATGCAGCCTGTGTAAAATGTTTTCATTTCCGCATCATGGAAGCAAATCTGAAAGCTTTCACTCAAACCGTGGAATTTAATTTCTTGCAACAAAAAATGACCTACCTCCTAGAACAGCTTTTAAAAGTCCCTCTTTGACTTCTGCTTAGTTTCCAAATCTTACTTAATTACGTTTTGTCCAATTTCAACATAGAAACGACCAAAATCATGACCATTTTGCCTCAAGGTAATCCTCTGCTTCTGCATGCATTGTTTTTAAATAAGTATGAATTAAAGTTTGGCTAATCATTAGTACCACATAATCCTTTCAAAAGAGACTTTAAATACTGCATATTCTTTTGAAAGGCACTGAAATTACAGCCAAAATGCCTGCATTGTGGGCGTCAAAAGAGGTCAGGAGAATCTGTTAGCCTGTGTCTGTGGCCATTCACTCCTTGAATATTCATTTTGAAGAGGAGTATTACCATTTCTGGCAAGCTTTCAGAAAAAAGCAAGAATTCTAATATTAAGACTTTATCTTCTGCCTTCAGACTTTTTTGTCCAACATGGCTTTTTAATGTTCATGATAAAACCAGTCAAAAAAATTCTCCCTGACTGCAGTTGTAATGTGGACATTCCTGCGCATCTTACCCATCATACCAAAGGAGGTCATCACATGCACAGACATGACACTCCAGGGATTCCTGATCCTCATCACAGCATCTGGATGACAGGAGATGTGAATTTTGGTGGCAGATAGTTCAAAATTATTTATTGAGTAATTTCTATGTGCCAGGCTTGAGATATACCTGTGAGACCAAAATCCACCCCATGACTTCTAGTAATTCATATCCCTTTTTAATCCCCAGCTTTCCCATTAAGAAAGATGGAGAGAATTGAACTGGATCTCATATAAGGTATAGCTTAGCTCTATAATTCAGTAGATTTAAAGAGCTTGCAATCCTTGTGAACTGTCAGCAAGGGCATGTTAGTGGGTACTGGTAATAAGAACATTTAATGAATGAAGGATTTCAAAGGGTCTTCAGCATTTTTATCATTCTCTACAGTTACAGATGATTATCTTTTTAATCTAGTTAATTAAAAAGGACACCCAGCCAATCCTAGTGACAAATGTTGTTTTATTTTCTCGCATTGTTTTGTCAGGAATAAATGAAAAAATTACTGTCATTAAAAAAAAAATGTTTCCCGGGAGGACAGAGAAAAAATTCTTTTGCAAGTAAGCACAGGATCCCTAATGTCCCCAAACTTGGCAGTGACGAGGAATAGTCCCTGAGAAAATAAAGTCCTGTTTTATTTTTCTTTATTTATTTAGATACAGACTTTCACTGTCACCCAGGCTGGAGTGCACTGGTGCAAGATAGCTCACTGCAGCCTCAGTCTCCTCAAACAACCCTTCTACCTCAGCCTCTTGAGTAGCTGAGACTATAGCCCACCCTACCTGGCTAAAAAAATTTTTTTGTTTGTTTGTTTACATAGAGAGAAAATCTCACTATATGTCCCAGGACGGTTTAGAACTTCTGGGCTCAAGTGATCCTCCTGCCTTGGTCTGCCAAAGTGCTGAGATTATGAGTGTGAGATGCCATGTCTGGACCAAAAATATCATTTTAATTTTTTGAGGAGATCAAAATGCTGAAATCCTAAGCTGACATTATCAATCAACAATATGATTTTAGCCACCCCAAATTAAAGAAGTAATCAAGACAGGCTTTAAGACTTTGATGGCAATTTTAAAAGGAAAGGACAGAATTATATAGTGTTTTTACCAATCTTCAATGTTAAGGGAAAAAATATCTTCAGGAATCTCATTGATTGATTATAGAAAATTTTTATTTTATACTAAATTATGTTTTAATTATTTTCAAAGTTGCTTCTAGTTTATTTAAATACAAACAAGCTATAATGGATGAAAGGATAAATGACTGATTGATTGATGGACTGATAGATAAGTAGAAATTTAGGTAAAATCCTGGAAAGAAATATTTATTTATAAATGTGAAAATGAAAAATATCCCTTTGGGTTTCTGGCCATAGTATAAAACTAAAACTATTTTCTAAATAGTCACTATATTTTCCCTCAAGTTTTAAGAATGTTTGTTTCTAGAAGTAGTATAAATTAAATTAAACTTTTTAAAAATTGAGGAAGCAAAATGGAGATAAAATTGCTCTCTGGAGAAATCTGACTTATGAAGTATTAGGAAACAAATGTTCCTACATTCTCCATTTCCCTCAATTCTCCAAACCTACTTGCTCCTGTCTCTTCTTACCTTGTCAGATTACTCTGCTCATTCTTCATAAAATGGATAGAAATCACAGATGGGAGCTCCCTTAAATTCCCTCCACCACATCTACAAAGCTGCATCTACCCTCTACTCCATCTTTTCTTGTGCATAAGAAGTTTCTTTCCTCCCACCGAAGGCCAGTGCTCTCTATCACCCCCTCAGGGACCTCACTCAGCTATTATTCCTTCTATCTCCCACCACCAACTCTTGAATCCTTCCAGTTAGATATCAAATATGCTCTCCATCTCTCATGTTAAAAATGCTTTCCTTGAATCCTATAACCGCCTCCAGCTATCTCTTAATATCGTGACTCTATTTCAGCGTGAATCATACCTCAAAGAATTTCTGTGTAATATGGTTTGGCTGCGTCCCCACCCAAATCTCATCTTGAATTGCAGTTCCCATAATCCCCTGTGTTGTGGGAGGTACCAGGTGGACATAATTGAATCATGGGGGTAGTATCCCCAGTCCTGTTCTCATGATAGTGAGTAAGTTCTCACGAGATCTGATGGTTTCTTAAGGGGCTTCCCCCTTCGCTTGGCTCTCATTCTCCTTTCTGCTGCCAAGTAAGAAGGAAGTGTTTGCTTCCCCTCCTGTCATAATTGTAAGTTTCCTGAGGCCTCCCCAGCCCTGCAGAACTGTGAGTCAATTAAACCTCTTTCCTTTATAAATTAGCCAGTCTTGAGTATTTCTTCACAACAGCGTGAGAATGGACTAATACACCATGTATGCTTGTCTCCACTTCCTACCAATCATATTCACCTATTTTGAACTTGCTAAGGCTGTTTTATTATAACTATCAATAACTTTCACAGTACCAAAGAGAATGGGCTCTGGATAGTCTCCATCTTGTTAACTCAGTTGATCACAGCATTCTTGAGAAATTTGTTCTTTTTCAACTGGTCATTACACACTCTCCTGATTTCCTCTTACCTCTGGCCATGCCTATCTCAGGACTCTGTGCTCAGGCCTAGGATGTTCTCATTCTAGTCCTGTTCTCATTCTGTACTTCCTCTGTCTACAATCTCTCATAATTAAGCTCATTTCTCTCACTCACCACAAGCCACTTATGCACCTCATCTCTGATGGTTAACCTTTATAATTACATACACTTCCTATCTTAATATCTCCACTCAGATGTCTCTAAAGCTTCTCAAACCAATTATGTTCAAAACTAAGCCCTCTTAAAATTATTCTTCCACATTAGCATTTTCCACATTAGAAGCTGATGCCATTATCTGTCTCCTCATATCAGAACCACATGGAGGGAGGGACTCTTGATATGCCCCATTCATCTCCCAAGTCAGTTATCTCTCACCAAGTGAAAATGTTGATTCTATCTACCTCCAAACTATATCTAAAATCTATCAGCTTCTCTTCCTCTCTATTCCCAACACCTGAGTATAAGCCATCATATTCTCCTTCTGATGTGTCAGCTCTGTTCCTACTAATTAGTCTTTTCTCCTCTCCATTCAGTCTATTCTCACAGCTATCACCTTCATGTTTTAAAATATATCACTACAAAATGCTTCTGCTTAAAGTGTACATCAGAAGCTTCATTTGCTCATAAAAGTCTGAAATCTTTAGCAGTCATAGACTCCATGTGTCTGGCCCCTGGCTGCCTCTGCGGCTTCACTGAATGCCCAGCTCTCCTCACTCTATTTACTGCAGCCAGCTTGAGCCTCTTTTAGTTCCTTTTTGCCCACGATCTCCTCATGCATTATTCCCTCTGCCTGGAATCCATCCCTCACCAGTCCACCTCTATCCATCTTTCAGGCTGCCTCAGCTAAAGAGTCACTCCCTCATGGGAGCCTTCTTTGATCTTCCTCCACAAGTTCAGATCCCATTTATGTGCTTTTAGAATATCTCATGCTTATTATTGTCTTCTTCTAGCACCGCATATTGCCAGGAACATAATAGGCACTCTAAGCATATTTATTAAATAAAGAAAATTGAGGGAAGAAAATTTTTCAAAAATGATTTTCTAAAAGGTCAACATTTAAAGGACATAAATATTGAATAAGAAGGTCTTGGGCTCCTAATCGAGATTTTAAACAATGCTTAATCCACAAGTGATTTCCACAGTTGGTGCCCTCCATGTACGTTTCTATAAAATTTGTCACTGGCAGAAGCTAGAACATCCCAGAAACAATGTGGCTAAGTTAGTTCAATTGTTGCTTATATCATGTAAATAGTTTGACCATGAAACACTTTTGGAGCAATGCTAGCAGCCTAGAAAGGATTGGCGCACCAAAGCTAAGCAGCTGGGGGCCCAGGCTTGGAATCTGGCACTGCTTGTGATCTTTAACCCTGAGGTTAATAAATGAAATCTATGAAACCTCCTGTACCACTTGTAGAATGTATTTGAAAAAGAAACACTGATTATATTATATATTGTTTTCTTCATGAGAGCCTGAGTATGTATGTGTATGTATTTGTGTGTTGGGGAGAAGGATGTTGATCTCTCATTTTGGTAATATTTGTGCAGCTCTTGAATAAGTCCTTTGTTTATGAGCCTTATAAATGTAGTAATTTATGATAGTTTTGTCTTCATGATGCCTACCAGAATATAAAATCTCAAATTATTTACCCATTTCTAGGACATGTGAATTCAGCCTATGTTTTTATAATGATCTTATTCCTAGTTTCATCTTTTTTCCTACTATTATTTTCATTTGGCTCACTTAACTTACTTATTGTAAACTTATTTATTATTATTCATGTGCATACTATATGTATTATATATATCTTTTTTACATTCACAATCCAAAATTATTTTTAAATGTAAGTATGATTGATGAGATTGCAAAAGATCAAGAATATAGATTTTGTATGTTGAAGATAAGCCAGCAATAAAATAAAGTAAAATTAAAGTCTCAAGGGACAACAGAATGAAATAATCAACAGGATTTATCTTGGTAGAGCCACAGGAAATAAAGAACTGATATCAGAGATGAAAAATACTAAAGACTTTTAAATTTTTAAGTGTAAACAAAATAAGCAAAGGGTCTTTCACCTCTCAAATCGGCAATGGTGTTTTTAAATTCTAAGACCTAATAAGAGGCAGAGAAACACTCTCATATACTGGTCACAAGAGAGTGAGGTAATGCAGAAATCACATGGAACAATTTCTAAAGCAAATCAATAACCTTAAAAAAATCTCACACTTTTTTACCTAGAAATTTCCTTTCTGAGAATTTATTCTGAAGTAATATGCATAAAGGTTTACAAAGATTTAGTTTTAAGAATAGTCATTAAATAATTGTTTATGATATTAAAAATATATAAAACATCCTAGATATCTAAGGAATTAACAAGGCATCATATCTAAATACTATGGAATACTAAATAACCATGAAAATTATTATTATAACATAATATTAGCATCAAAGAATGAAAATAATTAGATATTAAGTGAAAATCAAGTTACAAAATAACAGATGCTAGCCCCTTTATGTTAAATATATTACTCAATATACATTTCAGATACATTTATATATATATATATGTTTGTGTGTATATACACACATATGTGTATATACACACATGTGTATTAAAATTATCTCTGGATTTTGGTATAAGATTTTTATTTTTCACTTTCTGTATCAATACTAAAGATAAACATTTTTAAGCAGTTGAAGAAGCTATAACATAAGATTCCTGAAATTGAATATGTTCAAGGATAACTTATCCCACAGCCATTTCATAGAACTCCTAGACACTATTTTAGGCATTGTCCTCTTCTTAGGAACCTATATCCTAGGGTAAGTCCATTACATGTAACATCTAATTTAGTGTACATTCTTTTCAATATTAAATGTTCTCTTAATCAAAATCAACCTCAGCTGAATTAGTAACAAATTAAAATGTTTTGGGGTACAATGTGGGGCCACACAGATGAGAACAGTAGAGCTGTCTGGGTAGCAGCTAAAGCCAACCTAGCTAGCCTCTCCTACTGCCTCAGTGAAGATGTGTCCAGCCTTAGGGGGCACCATGTCCAGGCCTCTGAGCCCCATCTGGCCAGCCCTGAGTGGAAGTCTGGGTATTCCATCTGTAGCCTGAGGCATACTTCCCATCCCCAGGCTGAACACATTTTTCTGACTTCTGTCTCTCCAGTTGGGTCTTCTCATTAATAGTTTTAAAAACTAGAACCAGATCAGGGAGAGATCAGGTCTAAATCTCAGGAGCACCTGCCCACCTCCCACCTCACCTGTGGATATGCTGCTGCCCCCCTGAATGAGCTTGAACAGATCCAGCTATCAGTAGAGCGGTCATTTGCATCCAAAAGGTGTGGCCTGGGGCGGAGGCAGCCTGATGCCAAGGAGTTGGAGGCTTCATCAAGAGCCACTCTCATTACAGTTCAGCACAACTCTCCCACCCTTCAATGCTTCCCTGCACCCCACCCCACCCTGCTCAACATGTTTACAAAATTCTCTATGTTCCAAGGATCTTTCCCAGTGAGTCCATCCCATGAAAAGATGGCCACACACCACATTCTGCTTTATGCGTCCTTGAAAGTGGGGAAACATGAGCTTCTGGAATGCTATGCTATGGGTCTGTATCAGTCAGAGCCCAGTCAAAAGACAAAAGCCACTTAGCTATTTAACAAAGAGAGTTTAATAGGTAACTATAGGAATCAGCTTCCATCCATAGGGAACAATTGCTTTCCCTAGGGAGAACAACAGGAAGAAGTGGGAATTATTAAAACTTGGAACTTTGAAGCTGAGGTCCTGTGGGTCTGGGACTCAGATCTCTGAAAGGTAAGTGTTTCTTGTAGATGATTGTGTCTCTGAAGTGGACACAATGAGGCTGGTTCTATAAACTGATGGAGAAATTGCAAAGTGGAATCAACTGCTATTACAGAAATGAGCTGCTGCTGCAGGGGTGAAGAAGCATTGCTAAGTGATACTCAAAGAAACAGGAATCAGATAGGAGAGCGCAAGTCCTTCTTTGGGCTTTGAAGTCTCCCTTCAATGCCTTTTATTGGCAGATCCTAATAGAGAACAGGTGGAAAAGCAGCAATATAGTTGTCACATCATAAAGGAGGGTAGAAAAGACTGGGTTGGGAGCGGAGAGAAAATATCTCAATAAGTGGCACAGAGTCTGAGCAGCCCTTGGCTTCCTCTGAACTTCTTATCTGCAGAGATTGCTAGCAGGATATACCTGGGAGAGGCTGAAACCAAGGGCTCAATAAAGCTTTCAGCTCATGATTATTGCTCTGTGGCTTCCTAACTCTGGTAATGCTGTGAATCTTACTTGTTCCAAGCTGTCTTCCAGAATTGTGTCCCTTCTTCTCTAGAAAAAGCTGGCAAAATGCTTACATCTTCAAAGCTCTTACTGGAAAGCTACATCTGGAAATCAACCAGTGAGACTACCAAATTCTTGAGATCCAGTCCTATCTAAAGCACCAGTGAGGGGATTTTGCTAAGCCTGTGATAAGTCATAATTAATTGAGCCAACATTAATCTGGAATGCAATGACATCAGGAATGTGACTCTATCAGTGCACCCATTGCAAAGTTGTCTCTATTGCCAAGCCTATGGGTATTCCCCCATAACCTTTGAGGGATCTTTTCTGGCCTATCCCTGCCCATCTCTAAGAAAATATTTACTTGGGGAAGGTTTTTATGTGGGATTTTTTCATCCTTTTTTTTTTTCAAGAAAAAAGAGCTAGATGCAGAGAATGCTCTAATGTGTGACTGATATCAATAAAAGTCATGAAGTTTCAAAAACTTGATGTGACAAAGATTGCTTTAAATCCTCATGCTCTAGTGCATCAGTTTTCTGGAGCTCCACTGAGAAGACTTCAGAAAGTGTATACTTTCTACTGCAAAAACAAGTCTATGGGCCTTCGCTAACAACAAAGCTAAATAAAGCCTGTTGAACCAGCTTTCCAGCCACTAGGGCGGTGTTCACTACAGCCATTGCATAGCTCTGTGCTGGCGCTAGATAGACTGGCACGCCTACAATTCTTTTGTCTTCTCGTTCAGAAAAAATCAGATGCCTTCAGATGGTATATATGATGTTTTATCAACTGATAGAAGAATGACTCATGTGCCTGTGACACTACCAGCAAGTCCTGGCCACTGCGAAACTCTTGGAATGCCTTTACACCCCAAACTCCCAAGCAGATGTTTATGTTTGTGCCTTTTTGAGTAAGGATAGGGTAGAGAGACAGCATATTTTAAAAGTACCTTTCCACTGAAAAACCTTTTGTTTTTCACCCTTGTTAATGTCTTGTTCCTGTAAAATCAAGTCTAACAATACTTCCCACTCTTTGTAAATAAGCATTTGACTACATGCATTTTAAGAAGACAATATTAAAAATAAAAAAAAATTGACTATGGTGACTGTTACTAGTGCTTGAATTTATTTGGAAAAGATAGACTATTTGCTCTTTTTTGCTACCTTCCTGCATTACATTTAGGAATGAAAAATATGTTATGTTTCTAAATGCAATAATATCATAGATAATCCAGTATGAAAGTGTCCAATTACTGATTTTTCTGGTTTATCAACATAGTCTGTTTTTAAAAGGCTTAGTTTTTAGACTTCAGTGGATTGAATTATTCTATTTTTAAATGACAGATTAGAGCTCTTAATTTTATTATTCTCAAAACTCCATCACAGAGAGAGCAGTTTTTAAAAAGCACTTGCATAGAGAAAGTTCCTTTCGTATTATGGCCTAGAAAAGGATGGCTTTTTCTATTTTTTATTTCTTGGTTTTACTACCCATATCAGTGACACTTTACTCGTGGACGGTGTCTCCCAAAAAGGTACCATCGCTAGGCGTTTTTACAACCCCCAAGCACACAATCAGACACGTACCTACACAGGCATCCACATACACACGGGGCAAGTTCTTTTCCACTACTGTAAAGCTTTAACTAGCTGAAATTTGAGCAGGGGGTGAAGCATAAAGAAAATGAGAGCTAGAGGAGAAGGCACAGCTTCCTAACTGCCTGAGGCGAAGATGGGCAAATGAATGTCTAGAGTTCTGACTGGTACAGGCTCGGGATCTTTGAGGCAGGAACAGATAGAAAGCGAGGCATAAAACCTCTATAGAAGTTTTAATATTTATATTGTCAATTCCATCAAGCCTCCTACATCTTTTCAGAAGGTGTCTATTTCTTGACTCAAAGTCAGAGAATATCATATGCCAAGCCTTTAAAGGTGTTCCTCATTACTGTTCCATCTACCTTATAATTAGTGACAATTCCTCCCAGATTCTGGCATCAGGCTGTCGGTCTTTGTTCCCATGTTGCTATGAGTTTTTGCCCCTTCCTGTTACTTCAGGCATATTTTAATGAGAATTTAAGAACAGCCATATCGGTGGAGTCTATCAAATTCTATTTTGGATTAGCAATTTAATGGAAAACAATTCCAATCAAGAGAGCATTAATCGCCTTTTAAATTCTGGTTAACACATAATTATAAATAACAAAACAAGAAATAAGAGAGAGGAGATAAGCAAAATGTTACTAAGGGGATTTAAATGAAGAGATAAACCACGCTCCTTGATAAGAAAACTTTATATTGTTAAAAGTCTACTTTCTCCCAAATATTTGATAAATTGTTTCCAATCAAATTTTTGAGAATTTTTTTTGGGACTTGACACAATGAGTCTACAGTCATCTAGACATATGATTCAAAATAGTTTTTTTTCAAAAAGAAAAATAGCTAAGTGAAATTTACACTAAGAATATTAAGAGTTATACAGTTACACAATTCTTAAAGTATAATAAAGGTAGATTAATAGGCAGAACAATGTCTTAGAACATAGAGTTCAGACTAACTGTACCGACCAGACCCAGTGACCACAGGTCAGCTCAGGTCACCACAGGTCTGCTCAGCAGATCGGAGCAGAGAAGAGCAGGTTCATTGAGAGGGTGTCAGCTGGAACATGGAGAATGGATACACATATAAAGATTACCAGAGCAACTGCAGAGCGGCTTCTGTTTCACACCAAGCACTGAACACAAGTGACAGTGATCTGTGGGTCTGAATTAGGAGATCTGACTGACAAATTAATTCAGGCCCAAATCTTTAACAACAGTGAGATGCTCAACTTTCTCCAAAGTACAGTGCCAGGTCATGCTGGTCGACTGGTGTTTGGGTTCCTGAATGGCACAGCGTGTGTGATGATGCAAGGAAGGTTCTACTTGTATGATGGGCACCTGCTCTGGAACATGACATTTTTGCATGAGGTTTTCCAGCTTCTGGGCGGGAACATCTTGCTGGCCACCGATGCAGCTGGAGGGCTCAACCCCAAGTCTGAGGTTGGAAGGATCATGCTTCTCTGTGATCACACCAAGCTACTTGGTTTCTGTGATCAGAACTCTCCCAAAGGGCCCAATGATGAAAGGTTTGGAGTTCATTTTCCTGCCACATCTGATGCCTACAACTGGACAATGAGGCAAAAGGCGCTCAATTCGTAGAACCAAATGGGGAAGCAGCAAGAGGTACAGAAAGACACCTGTGTGATGGCAGTAAACCACAACTTTGAGACTGGCAGGGACTCATCTGATGCAGAAGCGGGGGATGGATGCTGTTTGGCATGAGCACAGCATCAGAGTTGCATGGCACTGTGGACTTTGAGTCTTTGCTTCCCACTCATCACTAACAAAGTCATCATGGATTATGAAAGCCTGAAGGCCAATCATGAGTAAGTATGAGAGGCTGTGAAACAAGCTGCACAGAAATTGGAACAGTTTGTCTCCATTCTTAAGGCTGGCATTCCACTACCTGACAATGCCAGTTGATCAGCCCTGGAGTGGTCTGATGTCTCCCACATCGGATCCAATTACCTGCTAATTACTTTTGCCCGTTGCTGGAATCGCATGCCTCTGCTCTTAAGTGGTAGCAGAACAAAGAGGAAGATTCCTGTTCTTCACCTTCCCCACTTTCTCCTACCAGACCCTCCTGCTTTTGCTTAGTTGTCAGTTTCTCTTTTGCTTAGTTGTCTTATCAAACCAGTTTCTATCCCTGTTTTTTTTCAAGAGCAGAAGTCCATGGCTACCACACATCCATGGATATGCCCAGGATTTGACTTGGTCTTTCAAATTTTGCACAGTAGCTGATACTAGCTTTTTGAGGTAATACTCTCACATTCCTGGGGGCTCAGTTCTGCCTCACCTACCACACTAGAGACCAAACAAAGACTATCTCAATACTCTCTGGACTTAATTAAACCATAATGTTTTGAGAATAAAGAGAAATATGAAATTAAAACAGAACATAGAGTTCAGAAAGAATTTATAATTTGATAAATATAAAACTTCAATCCAATAGAAAAAATGTTGGCTTATTTCAAAATGTGTGAACTACAGAAAATTGTGAACCACAGGAAATCAAATAATAATATATTTGGTCATTAAGCCATACACTAACAGAAATTCAAAATTAATTGAAAGTTTAATGGATTGCAGAAAACAAAAGTGCTAAAATAAAACATACATATTTATATAGTTTTCAAGTGGAAAAGCCCTTTTTAAACATACAAACAAAACCACATTCAGTGAAAAACTTAATTATACAGAAATAACATTGTTGTGCAGCATGAAACACGATGAACAAATACAGAATAAATAAAAGAGAAAACAAAGGGAATTTTTATTAAAAATATTACAGAATAATTCTCCAGGTGGCCTTGGACTGGCCCAATTCCTACCCTTTTCTGAGTTGTAATTCTCAAGAACAACTGCAGAATACTTTGGGAATGTAACATTCCGAGACAAGGCGGAAGAGCCCAGAACTGCCTTGGCTCTTTTCCTGCCCCTCTTAGAACAGGATATTCTATAGCACTTTAGCCCAGAATGTTATAGTGCCCCTGGGGTACAAAACCCAGGATGGACTGCTTTCTGGAGCTTCTCAGTGGCAGTACAATGAGGGCATGTGCAAACAAGATTCTATTTGCCCTGTGCAACTTTCTTGAGCCTTGGGCAAACAACTTGCCGTGAATCATAGACTTCTACTGTCCCTCTCTGCCTGTTTGTAAGTAGTCAAGTTGCTTAACTTAACTTGTTATATGCAAGTGTTCTGTCTCATTGGACTTGTGCAAATGATAGAAACTGTAACCTAAGATGCAGTGGGCTGAGTATTTAGACTCCCATTCCTTGTGGTTGGCATAGTGATGTTCTTTGCTATTCTCCACGCAGTGGGAGTCCACCCCTAGGATTAGCAACCAGTGTACAATGAGCCAGCTTCACACATATGACAAACAAATGGCTCATAACGTTTTGGATGACAGATCACAAAAAAAGTTAATTAAAAATGAATATTCTATTGCCAAAAAGAGTAAAAGACATAAATTTAAACATTATTATATAATAAATAAAATGTGTCAAAAATTAGAGAAAAGCTATTCAATTCTAATTATGAGAGAAACCGTGACAATTTAAAAAAATAAAATGTCATGTTTTAAATAAAATATAAGAACAAAGTAATACTAATTCAGAATGCTTGTCAAAACAGGGATTTCCTTAGTCTTGCTATAGATTATAAACCGACAATATAATTGGAGTTAAAATATATGTTAAAATAATTTAAACTAGGCATATTCTTTCAGTTTATCTTTTTTATTATGTGTTTCAAAGAAATTATGGTAAGAATATTTACAAATAAGGATGTTCTGCATTGTAAATGTTATAAAGATTAAAAAATATATAGTTTGAAAGTTCAACAATAAAAACAGTGTTTAAACAAGTATGGCACCCTTAATCTGTGGTTCTGAAACGAGCATGTTTAAGAACTACACGGGAAGGCGTGCTAAAATGCAAACCATAACCACATGGCATTCCCTTTGTTTCAGTCAAGACTCAGATTCCAATTTACCTATATCTATATTGGCATTTTTAACAAAAAAAAAATTTAGTAAACATAGGTAATTGTGTGTAGCCTTCGTTTTAAGAATTAGTGATATATTTCAGGAGTAGTATTTAATCATTAAATTGGTGTTGCAGGTGAATGCTTATTGATCATAAATGATGCTAATAGATTTTCAACTTTTAGCAAGATGGTAGACTGAGCTAACATTAATTATCTTCTAATTCAAATAGCGGTAGTTCACATGCTAAGTAAAGTATAATACACAAAGAAAATAAGTTTATAATGAATTTCAAAGTTAAAAAGTAAACTCACTAGACAAAAAAAAACCACCAGAGTTCAAAGCCAATATAGCAAGCACAAGGTGAATGATACCCTGTCTCTGGGTTATCTGATGCCAGGTAGACCTTGGGCATGAAGGGACGATGTTCTCACACCCACACAGATGGTACAGGGGAGACGTGGTCTTATTAACACTTAGGGCAGGCATGAGAACTAAGATCTTACCTTAAGTCTGGACTCTCAAAGGTATGTTTCTTTTATATAAACAGTGTTAGAAAAAGTTCATCCTTAGCCAAAAAAGTAGTAAGAAAACTGCCTTAGCTCAGAACTTGGGTAGAGAAGGACGGTGGGGTATTTCCCATGAGAAATCGAAATTCTAAGCCAGTCAAGCATGAGCTCAGGCTTGGAAATTATACCATGGGAATGCCATAAATCCCGTGACAGGATGTTAATGTTAAAAACTGGCCTAAAGATGAGCAAGATGCCTTAACCTAAGCAGAAACAAAAGCAAAACTGCTCTGGAGGGATACTTCCAAAACTGGGTGAAAAGTACTACTCTGGCTCAACAGGAAACAAAAACAACTAAATTTACATTAAAAAAGACAAACCACACAAATAAATGATCCATTATGAAAGTGTAACATGATACCAATACAAAAAAAAAGAATTAGCACACCTAGAATAGATAATATGAAAATCTAGACAATAAATGTTATATTTCCATAATTTAATGGATTAAAAAATAGAAAACACCAAAAAGTAATAGGTCATTATGAAATAAGAACAGACATTTGGAAAGAGACAACCTCCCAGAATAAATACTATCATTAATCATAAGCCCTCAGTGGACAGTTTAGACCATGCATTAGACACAATTAATAATGTAGTGTTCAGAAAATAAATCTAAAGAGTTTGCTAGGAAGCACTACAAATTGATAATGAAATGAGAAGTAGGAAAGTAAGTTTGAGAGATATAGAATTTAAAACAAATATTTAACATATATTTGATATTATTATCATCATCAGATGAGAACAGAAAGCAAGTGAAAGAAGGAATGTTTAGAAGATAATGCTAGAAGTTTCTGGAATTTATAAAAGACACCAGACCTCCTAACCTATCTGAATCTGAGCAGGGTAAATAAACAAAACCAATATCTAGATACATCATACCAAAATTTCTGAATATGAAAACCAAAGATAACATCTCTCCTAAACAATTACAGAAAGACTCAGATTTCCTACAGAGGAGGAATAATTAGACTGAAGGCATACTTCTCTTAAACATCAAGAGGACAAAGGAATACAGAATAATATCTTTAAAGTGTTGAAGAAAAATCAGCTGTCAACCTAGGCAGTTTAAAGAACTTGAAGGAAAAAGAAAAATGTCATTTTCAGACAGCCCAAGTTTGCCAGGCAGGATGAAAGGAATTCAACAAGAAATATTTTAATAAGAAGATGGGACTTAGAAACAAAGTATGAAACAGAAGAAGAAAATATGAGCAAAGTGATTTTTGTTCAATTTAAGTAAGTATTAACTTTAAAACAATACTTCTTTCAGCTTTATTGAGGTATATTTGACAAATAAAAACTGCATATAATTAAGGTGCGCGATGTGATGTTTTGATATATGTATACATTGTAAAATGGTTTCTACAGTCAAGCTAATTAACCTATCCATTACTTCACAACTGCCTTTGTAAGTACGTGTGAGTGTGGTGAGAATACTTATAATCAACTCTCTTAGCAAATTTTAAACATATGTTATTTTTAATGTACATTAGGATTACAGAACTTATTCACCTTATAACTGCAAGTTTGTACTCACTGGCCAACATCTCCCATTTGCCCCATGCCCCAACCCCTGGTAACCACCCTTCTACTTTCTATTTCTATAAGTTCAACTTTTAAAAATACTTCATATATAAGTGAAATCATGTAGTATTTGTCTTTCTATGTTGGATTTATTTGGCTTAGCATAATGTCCTCCAGATCCACAAATGTCACAAATACAGGACTTCATTCTTTCATTCTTTTTAAAGTACAATAATATTCACCTGTGTGTGTGTGTGTGTGTGTGTGTGTGTGTGTTCATATATGCCACATTTTATTTTCTTTAGTACTTTGTTGATGGACTTGTAGATCATCCTCATATTTTGGCAACTGGGAATAATGCTGTAATGAACATGACAGCAAGTGCAGGTATCTCTTTGGCATATTGATTTCATTTCCTTTTGGCATTCAGTAAGTCCTCACTTAATATTGTTGATAGGTTCTTGGAAACAGTGACTTTAAGCAAATTGAGGTACAGCAGTTCCTTGAATAATGTTTTGTTGAACATTGTTTCATTATCACACTGATGAGAAGAAAATATTGGTTTCATTATACTTCTCTTTGCTGAAAGTCAGTTTCCAAGAAGCTATCAATGACATTGAGGACTTGCTGTATACCTAGAAGTGAGATTACTAAATCATATGGTAGTTCCATTAATAATTTCTTGAGGAACCCTCGTACTCTTTTCCATAATGGCTATGTCAATTTACATTTCCACCAACAAAGCATAAGGGTTCCCTTTGTGCAACATTCTCATTAATACTTGTTACCTTGACTTTTTAATAAAAGCCATCCTAACAAGTAGGAAGTGATATTTCACTGTGGTTTTGATTTGCATTTTTCTGTTGGATTACTTAATGGTTAAAGCTGCCAGTGTTCTCGGCAGAAGCAACTGCTGGGGTTTGTGTGGATGAACACTAAAGGGACTTCCTTTGAAAAAAGCTGCAGGAAGTCTCGGCTGCCTCAGTGGCTGTTGAGGTCCTCACCAGGATTCTCTGTACAGCAGGACACTGGGGACCCTGGTGGCAGCTGCTGTGTGGCTAGTATGTTTCAGGTATGCTGATCTCCCCAGTAATCTTTTCTGTGTTGTTATTATTTTCTCTTCACTGTGTTGCTGTAGGTTCTTAATTGTGTACGTGAACCCTCCCCAGACTATTTGTGTCTGTGGATGTTAATAGCTGCCTACTTGTTTTTAGGAAAAATGAAAGCTGATATCTCCTACTCCACCGCGCTATTGACATCCTTAAAATATTTACAAAATGGGGAAGGTAAATATACAAGTTGACATGAATATATTTAACACTAATCACTTGACCATCGGGGAAGGCAACGTGAATAGAACTTTTTAACGTTCTTTGTGTTGTGCAGAAGAAAGATGTTAGTTAACTTTGAATGCTGTTAGGTCAAAATGCGCCTTTTAACTTCTAAAATAATGGAACTATAATGTATAACTTCCAAATAAGCACGGGTAAAGAGAGTATAAAAAAACCTTAATATAAGTAGCCAAGATAGAAACACATGAATGGAAAGGATATAAAAAGCTGAGAAAATATAAAACCACTGAACACAAAGTTTCATCTCAGTGTAGGAGAGCTCCAACTCTGTTGATTGTGGAAAAGACGTTGGGTAGGAAGTGGGGAAAAGACTGTAAAATCTGCCTGAAGCATTCTGTGTCCTGAAATCATGACGTAAATGTGACAAAAATATTAACAGTTGTTTAATCTCAGTGATAAACACATGGATTTCAAACATTTTATTTTCTGGAATATCTTATTTGATAGATCATAATAAAAACAGAATAAAAGGGAATATATCTCTAAAATATTGGTAATTTCAAAAATATTAATTATAACACATTATAATCTCATCATTGAAAATAATGAATTTATATTTATGTGTATTTATGTGTGCATTCTATTAACCATTCCGCAACAGTTATTAAGGACATCCATATCCTAAAGATAAAATTAAGAAACAGTAGCCACTGTTTCCTTTCCTGGATAACAAAATCAAGTAATTTATCTTTACCAGTTCTCTGAAAAAGTTCTACTGGTATTATTTATGAACACCTAGCAAAGCAGGCACACAAAAAATACAAAATAAAAATGCATTGAATATAGAAGTATAGTAAACTTCTTCCAGTAAAATGTTTTATGCAGTTATTTGAGGCCTTGAACATACAATATGTCATTGTTGAGAGTTTTTAAAAATGTCAATCATTAATTTTGCTGTCTGCTCAAGGCCACATGCTTAGTGTGGTGGTTAATTTTATGTATTAACTTGACTGGACCACAGGGTGGCACAGATTAAATATTAATTATAGGTGTGTCTGTGACAGTATTCCAGATGAGATTAACATTCGAATAGGTGAACTCAGTAAAGCAGATTGATGCCTTCTCAAAGAGGGTAGGCATCATCCAATTTGTTGAGGGCCTGAATAGAACAAAAGGTGAAGGAAGGAGAAATTCACCCCTTTTCTCTGTCTTGTGCTTGAACTGGGATGTCTCATCTAATCTCATCTTCTCTTGCCCTTGGACTGAAAGTTACACCATCAGCTCCTCTGGTTCTCAGGCCTTTGGACTCAAGCTGAATTATACCACCAGCTTTCCTTGGTCTATAGCTTGCAGACAACAAATCTTAGGACTTCTCAGCCTCCATAATTTCATGAGCCAATTGGCTCACATGTTTATGGAGGCCGAGAAAAGTCCCATGATATATAGAAATATGTAATATCTAGTTAGTTGCAGAATTGAGATTATTATTAACTATATCTCTAATCTCAATTACCTTTCTTTTTATTCTATGTTCATAAATTAAGATAGTTTAATATTACTAAAGACAAAAGCAAGACAAGTAAAGAGATTAATTTTATTCAAGATATTGAACATCTCAGATCCAAAGATCAGAGTATCAGGCAGAGTGACTTTCCCTTAGATATTTATAGTGGGGAGTTACAGGTAGAAGGATTCAGAGCTAGGATTGTTTTACAATCACAAAAGGTCTCAATCAGTTAGCTGAACAGGAAATGCTTATCTCTGTCTAGCTAGTTTCAGAGGAAAACAATCCCAATCTTAGCTATTCACTCATGAGGCAAAGAACTGGAAGTTAGATAGGGCTGAAAGTGAAAGAGTCTGTGTCTGGCCTTGTCAGGAGGTTCAGGCAAGAGGAGAAAGGACTTTATTTGGCTTTGCTTGTATAAAGGCATATGTCAAATACACATTTTACTTACACTGTAGCAAAACAAGTATAGACAATCTTGGACTTATGACGTTTTGACTTAACGATTTTTCAACTTTATGATGGGTTTATCTGGATGTAACTTCATCATAAATCAAGGAATATTTGGACTTATGATGGTTTGACATAATTTTTCAAGTTTATGATGGATTTGCAGTATATAAAATGCACTTTAACTTATAATGTTTTTGACTTACATTAGATCTACCAAGATGTAACACCATCATAAGTCAAGAAGCATCTGTATAGCATTGTGGCTAAACATGCAGGCTTAAGATCTCAATTTCTTGGGTTAAATTCTCCATTCTATTGATTATATGACCTCTGACAAGTTACTTAACCTCCATAAGCCTCACTATAGCCACCTGTAGAAGCAGAATAATCATACTACTTATTGCTTCTTGTGATAATAAAATAAAGTAAAACACAAAGTATTCAATGAATCTTAAAAATAAATTTAAAAACAAAATTTATATCTCATGATGAGAGAAATATTGAGTGCATAATCAAAGTCTTTCAATGGGAGTAAAGTTGTCATTATATATTTTCATTCCAGGCTATCCTTGTCAGTCAACAAATATATACTAAGCTTTTTATGTATTTATTTATTTATTTACATATTTTTTGAGATGGAGTCTTGCTCTTTTGCTCAGGATGTAGTGCAGTGGCAACCTCTGCCTCCCAGGTTCATGCGATTCTCCTGCCTCAGCCTCCCTAGTAGCTGGGATTACAGACACCACGTCTGGCTAATTTTGTGTGTGTGTGTGTGTGTGTGTGTGGAGATGGGGTTTCACCATGCTGGACTGGCTGGTCTCAAACTCCTGACCTCTGGTGATCGCCTGCCTTGGCCTCCCAAAGTGCTGGGATTACAGGCATGAGCCCCGTGCCTGGCCAACTAAGCATTTAAAAGTGTCTATGTTTCCTGTCTTCTACTCTTTCTAACATTTTACTATGAAAATATCTAAACCTACAGAAAAATTGAAATAACTGTAAAGTGAACACCCATCTACCCACCCTAGATTCTGCAATTAATATATCACTAAATGTGATTTATCACATGTCTATTTAACTATCTATCCACCAATGCACATTATTTATTAAGTGCATTTCAAAGTATGTTTCAGACATCAGTACATTCGACCCTTAAATACTTCCACACGCATATCATTAACTAGACTTTGTTATTTGTTTCCAAATCTTTTTCCATCTTCTACTTTTAACATATAAGGCTTCTCCTGTTTTTCTGAAAGATTTACAAATATAGGCGCATCATGAATGTGTGTTTATTTTTCACGTATTTGATAATATTTAAATATCTTGCTAGCATCAACATTCAATTATATTCCGAAATGACAATAAGTTACACATGTAAACCACTGCTGTCTTCCTATCAGCCCTGTCGGAAAGAGAGAGAACATAATTTTTCATCAAAAGATCATCAAGAGAATTGAGTAACACACCTCAAGCAAATGTATACCCAAATCCCAGCTTGGTTCTATTCAAATTAATTAAGTTTTGTTTGTGGTTGATTGAGAACTTTTTCCTTGGGGCATCTTAAAAAAAGTCAGATTCTAGAGCTTTTCAGCTGCTGAAGTATAAGATAACACAGTTGTATTGTAATTGGATTTTTTTGCACATAGGTTGAAGAATGCATTTATTTTTAACAATTTAGTGTTACTGAAATTGGTAAATTTTTTTGCTTTTAACATTTTTTCTTAGTCAAATAATAGATGTTCACTGTGAAACAAATTGAAAATACACGTAAGTACCCATAATCCAACTGTCCTGAAAATTAACATTAACATTTTTATATTTTTGCAGACTTGATATAGATACACAATAAAATTTATTTTTGTCTATTTGCCTATTATCACATCAAATAAAAAATGTCATGTGGACTGTCATCGAATTTGAAGGATGTTAGAGAGGGCCAGACTGAATATACAGCCTATATATATGGCATGCTTAAACTTTACTTCAAGTACCTTAAGAAATATCTGAAAGAAACATGGAAAGCTAGTTTCAAAGCCTATAAAATAGAAGCACACCAAGCGACCCTTGAGACTACAGCACAGACAAAGCATAATGTGCATATTAAGATACTATGGACAGAGGAAACTGACCTTGGCTTCATATTTGAGCCCCAAGTAGAAAATCTACTTGTAGACAATTGATTTTAAATTTTTTCACAATGACTACCCTTTATATCCTGTTTCAGTAAGTAGCAGCAGGGACCTACTTGGCTAGCTATATTTGATAATGTTTTGGAATATTATCTATGAAGCCTAATAATGGGTGTGTATATGAGTTTTAATATGCTTATTATAAAATTGTTTTATAAAGAAAAATATATACGTAATGGTTTTATGAAAATTATATATACATATATATGTGTGTGTATATATATATATATACGTATATATATATATATACGTATATATATATATATTTTGAGACAGAGTCTTGCTCTGTTGTCCAGGCTGGAGCACAGTGGCACAATCTCAGCTCACTGCAACCTCCTCCTCCTGGGTTCAAGCAATTTTCCTGCCTCAGCCTCCCTAGTAGCTAGTTGGGATTACGGGTATACACCACTATGCTCGGCTACATTTTTTTTGTTTTTTAAGTAGATAGGGTTTTACCATACTGGCCAGGCTGGTCTTGAACTCCTGACCTCAGGTGATCCACCTACCTTGGCCTCCCAAAGTGCTGGGATTACAGGCATGAGCCATGGGGCCTGGTATGAAGATTATAATTGTTAATATATGTTGTAGCTGTATGCCAAAGAAAAATCAAATTAACATTGACAAAATTTACAATATTTTATTCTGTCAAGCAAATAACCTCAAGTCTATGATGTGTTATACAGTGGCTGCAATAGCTCCACCTATCACATCAGGATTCAAGCTAATAGAGAGAAAAAGAAGGGATAAGAGGTCAGTCCCTTTATTTAAAAATGATTCACCAAAGAATTGACTAACTTTCCAGTCAGCAAGATGGCTGACTAGAGATACCTGGCACTCATCTCTCTCACAAAAGAAGTACCAAGGCAATAAATAAACAACTAAAATTCAACTAAAGTGTTTGAGAAATAGTGCTGCAACAAGGGAGTGGTAAGGTCCTTATAGAGCATGGAGGTCTGAGGATGGAAGCATAAAGAGGAAAGGAAAGCACCCTGCCTCTGCCAACCCATTTCTCCCATTTGGATCAGCTCAGAGCCAAAAGTAACTTCCCTTTGTGGGAAAAGATAAGCAAAAGACTGCCACCATCCCCCATTGCCACCTCAGACAGCTGCAGTTCGTACTACAGTCGAATCACACAGTCCTCATAATCCCCAAGCCCAGTTTGGGAGGCTGCCTGGAATTTACACAGCTGCATTGCTCAGAATTAGGAGCACAGGATGTGCTCTCTAAATCCTCCCATGACTCAAACTGCTGCAGCACAGCACTATCTTAAAACCAGAACCACAGCTGAAGTGTGCCCTGAGCTGGAGGCCAGTTGCTACTGTGCCTCAGCAGCCTTGGGGCTCCAACCCTACATGGATGACTGCAATGCCACGACCCTGGCATTTCAGAGCCAGGGCCCAAGAACGGTCATGATCCTGCAAAACAGGGAAGCCAATGCCATGCCAACTAAAGCACTGGGGAGCTATGTTTTGGCCAAAAAAATAGTCTGGCAGACACACCCCCAATAGACATGCCCCTAAGCTAACCAAGCAGCCATGTGCTCATGCCACTGATGCCATAAACTTCTACAACCTAGGCCATTGAGGCACTTGCAAACATCACTAACGTAAATTACAACTAAATAAACTACACACAAAAACAAAGTCAATGCACTCTACCAAACTGACACCCCAGGACCCATCTATAGGAATAAGTATTTCCCAATGAAAGCTGCTCCATTATTTGGAAGAGGCAGCTGTTTAACCACATGTGCAGAAATTAATGTAGAGACACAAGAAATATAGAAAGCAAGGAAACATGACCCCTTCAAAAAAAAAAAACAATAATTGTTAAGTAAGAGACCACAAAGAAAACAAAATATATAAAATGTCAGAAAAGAAATTCAACATAATGGTTATAAGAAAACTCATTGAGATGCAAAAAATACAGATGGACAATTCAATAATATCAGCTATGATTACACTACTGCTCTCTATCCTGGGAGACAGAATGAGACTCCATTTCTTAAAGAAAGAGAGAAATAAATCAATTCAGCAAGAGAATATAACAATTGTAAATATATATGCACCCAATACCCAAATATCTAAAGTAAATATTATTAGAGCTAGAGAAACAGATATCAATATAAAACTATTTGGGGACTTCAATACCGCAATCTCAGCATTGAACTGATTATCTAAACAAGAAACAATGAAGAAACATGGGATGTAAATGGTACCATAGGCCAAATTGACCTAAAGGACATTTGCAAAATATTTCACCCAACTGCTGCAGAATACTCATTCTTTGAATACCACATGGAAAATTATCCAGGATTGAAAGTACGTTAAGCCATAAAACAAATCTGAAGTTTTTAAAAATGGAAAATTTTTGTGTGTGACAATGAAATAAAACTAGAAATTAATAACAAAATAAACTATATAAATTCAGAAGTGCACAAATACATGGAAATTAAACCACATGCTCCTGAATAAACAATGAGTTATTTAAAAATTTTAATTTAAGAAAAAAATTAAAAATTATTTGAAACAAATGAGAATAGAAACACAACATATCCAAACCTGTAACAAACAACAAAAGCAGTATAAAGAGGCCCATTTGCAGCTGTAATTACCTACATTAAAAAATATAAAATTTCAACTAAACAAATCAATAATATAATTCAAGAAACTAGAAAATAAGAACAAGTTAAGCCCCTAAAAAATAGAAGGAAATAAATAATAAAGATCAGAGCACAAACAAAATTGAGGCTAATAATTTAAAAGATCAACAAAAAGAAAATTTTGTTTTTTCAGAAGATAAAGTTGACAAACCCACTAGATAATCTACATAAGGAAAAAGGAGAGAAGATCCAATATGTAAAATCAGCAACAACAAAAAAACAGACATCACAACTGATACTACAGAAATATAAAGAATCATTACTGACTGTTATGAACAACTATTTGCCAACAAGTTTGAAAACCTAAAGAAAACGGATAAATTCCTGGATACATAAACTTATCAAGACTGAACCAAGGAGAAATAGAAAATCTGAACATACCAATAATGATTGAAGAGATTGAACCACTACTAAAAATAAAAGCCCAGGAACACACAGCTTCACTGCTGAACTCTATGAAACTTTAAAAGAACAACTAACACCATTTCTTTTCAAACAATTTCAAAAACTTTAAGGTGAGGTAATGTTTTCCCCACAAATTTAATGAGACCAGCATAACCCTGATACTAAAAACAGATGAGGGTACAACAACAACAGCAAACTATAGGCCAATTTTTCTGACAAACAAAAATAAAAAATTCCTCAACAACCTGGTAGCATACTGAATCCAACAAGCACATCAAAAAAATTATACACAATGATGAAGTGAAATTTATTCCAGAGATACAAGGATAGTTAAACATATGCAAATCAATAAATGTGATTAATCACATCATAAGAATGAAGAAAAAAACAACCCGTATGATCATCTCTATAAGTATAAAAAATTATTTAATAAAATCCAAGATCCTGTCATAATAAAAACTCTCCATAAATTAGGTATGGACAAAGTATACCTCAATACAATGAAGGCAGTATATGACAAACCCATAGCAAACATCACACTGAATCAGGAAAAGCTAAAAGTTTTTTTCTCTAAGAATTGAACCACTTTTACCACTCTTACTCAATATAGTACTGGAAATTCTACCAGAGCAGTTAGGCAAAAAATAAAAAAAATAAAAAGGTAAAGAGCATCTAGGTTGGGAAGGAGAAAGTCAAATTTTCCCTATTTGCAGATGCCATGATCTTATTCTATAGAAAAATCAAAAGTCCACCAAAAAACTCTTAGAAGTAAGAAATAAATAAGTCAAGTTTCAGGATACTAAATCAACCTACAGAAATAAGGAATGTTTCTGTAAACTCATAATAAATGAGCTGAAATGAAGAAAGGAAAAATCCCATTTATAATAGGTACAAAAAGTAGAATATCTACCAATAAATTTAACCAAAAAGGTAAAATACCTGTACAACAACAACAAAAAAAAAACTACAAAATAACATGGAAAGAAAATGAAGAAGACACAAACAAATGGAACGATATTCCATGGTCATGAATTGGAAGAATTAATATTGTTAAAATGACCATACTACTTAAAGCAATATAAAGATTCAATGTAATGCCTATCAAAATACCAATGACACTCTTCACAGAAATAAAAAAAATCTTAAAATTTGCATGGAATCACAAAATATTTCAAATAGTCAAAGTAATTCTTGGCACAAACAACAAAGTTCGGGGCACCATACTAGCACATTCAAAATATACTATAAAGCTATAATAACTAAAACAGCATGGTACTAAGCTAAAAAGAAACACAACGACCAATGGAGCAGAATAGATAACCCAGAAATAAATTCACAGTTTTATAGCTAACTCATGTTTGACAAGGTTGCCAAGAACATTCATTGGTAAAAAGACAGTGTTTTTAATAAATAGTATGGAGAAAGCTGGATATTCATATGCAGAAGAATAAAACCAGGCTCCTATCTCTCATCTCATACAAAAATCAACCCAAAATTGATTAAATACTTAAATGTAAGGCCAAAAACCATAAAACAACCAGATAAAAACATGGGGGAAATGCTTTAGGACATTGGTCTAGGCAAAGATTTTTATGACTAAGGTGTCAAAATCATAGGCAAAATAACTAAAAATATATAAATGTGTCTACATTAAACTAAAAAGCAAAGGAAGCAATCAAGACAGTAAATAGAAAACCTGTACAATGGGACAAAATATTTGCAAACTATTCATCTGATAAGATAATAATATCCAGAATATATGAGAAATAAAACAACTCAATAATAAAAAAATTCTGGTGAAAACATGGACAAAGGGTCTGAATAGACACTTCTCAAAAAAAGACATACAAATTGTCAACAAATACATGAAAGAATGCTTAACATCACTAATCATAAGGGAAATGCAACTCAAAACAACAAAGAGATATCATCTTACCACAGTTAGAATAGTTATTATCAAAAATATCCAATGTTGATGAGGATGTAAAGAAAAAAGAACTCTTATGTACTGTTTGTGGGAATGTAAATTTGTGCATCCATTTTAGAGAACAGTACAGAGATTCCTCAAGAAAATACAAATGGAACTACCATACTGAGTATTTATCCAAAGGAAAGGAAATCAGTATATCAAAAAAACCCTGCACCCCCATTTTATACAGCACTATTCACATAGCAAATATATGGAATCAACCTAAATGTTTATCAACGGATAAAGAAAATGTGGTACATATGCACAATAGAATACTATTCAGCCATTTAAAAGAGTGAAATCTTGTCATTTGCATCAACATGTATAAGCCTAGAGAACATTATGTTAAGCAAAATGTGAAGAAAGATAAATACTGCATGTTCTCACTCATATGTGGGAGCTAAAAATATTAAAGTTCACGGAAGTAGAGAGCAGAATTTTATCAGAGACTGGCAAGAGTATGCGATGGGGGGATGGGGAGAGATTGGTTAACAGATACAAAATTACAGCTAGATAAAAGAAACGAGTTCTGATATTCTGCAGCACTGTAGAATGAATACGGCTAATTATAATTTATTGTATACTCTCAAAAAACTAGGAGAGAGAATTTTGAATGCTCACAATAGAAATAATATGTGTTTGATTATGGTCATGGATATGCTAATTACTCTGATTTAATCACTACATATTATAAACACATATCAAAATATCACTCTGTATCCAATAAATGTGTATAATGATTACATGTTAACTAAAAATAAAAGAAAAAATTTTAGTCTTAAGATAAAGGCAGAAATTAAGATAATTATCTATAATATATGAATGCTTTTGGCTGGGCCTGTTGGATCCCTGAGCTTCTTTTAGGGTATTTGAAAAGTAAAAAGTATTTTTATAATTATAGGAAGACATTATTTGACTTTTTACCCTCATCATCTCACAAATGTACAAGGTAAAAAAGTTACACTGGTATGATTTCAGACTCCACATTGCAACTAACCTTAAAAAACTACTACTTAAGTATCAAAGTAAAATGCCCACAGTTATTGAAAACACTATAAAAATGTTTCTCTACTTTCCAAATACATATATGTGTGAAGCCAAATATACATCACACACCTCAACCAAAACAACACAGGGCAACAGACTGAAGGTGCACTCAGATAAGAAAATTTAGATGGATGGCGACAGATTATCACAGGTTCCTCAAAAGCCAACCTAATTCTCTACCTCACTAATAGATGGCAGAATAAATTCTAACTTTTTCAGACTTGTTTTCTACTGTGTGACTAACTTATAGACAGTGAACTGTGAGAAGTGGTGTGCAAGTATTTTTTTCATTGAACATAATAATTGTACATATTTATGGGGTATACGGTGATATTTTGATACATATGATGTGTAGTGATTAAGACCGGGGCCTGTGAGGATCACGGGGGCCCTTCTCTGGCTAGGATTTCAAGTGTCCGAGGTAAAATGTATGCTGCTGAGAGTCCCCTGTTTACCTTTTTCCTGCAATGGGGAATCTCTCCTAGCTCCATGCCAGCCCTTTCCAGGCTGGCTGTTTGTTCCACTCACCATCAGTGCCTCAGAGGCTCCTTGTTACATCCTCGCTCAATTCCAGTGTTATCTCTTAGATCCTGTATTTGACACGTGGTTATCTACTTGCGGACTTGATCCTCCAGTCAGCTACCTTGATTAAGGCTGAGTTTTAATCAATCTTTATCACTTAAAGAAGACTGTAGTTGTATTTCTTACTGTATAGAATATATAATCCTTTGGTATTTTCAATATTAAAAGTTTTCAACTTTCTAGAAATCTTTGTTCCCTCTCATTTCTTCTTGTAAAACTGCCAGTTGCATGCTAAGCTCGTATCTTTCTTGTAACATACTGTTAAATATTGCCAGTACTAACCAGCACATACTACAGTTTAAAGCCTCTTTTGCTACAGGTGCAAATATAATAAACACACACTACACTTCTTAACCTAGCACACTTAAAAGTTTTACTAAAAGTTTTAGTGGCAAAACATGTTTTGCCAACATTCCAGCCTTTATATAATTTTTATTTCCGCCTGCCTTCTAACCACTAAGCAAAAGCCGTATCTTTTAGGCCCTGCCCTTCCTAGGACCAACAGCTGGATCAATTGCAGTATCGATAGTTAGAATAGGATAAATTATGCTGCAATACAAAAGAAAATCAATATCTTACTGGCTTACAAAGATATTACATGTCAAACTTAAGTCATCAAGGTCCTCTATCAGGTATAGTCACTCAAAGACTAGGCCAATAGAATCTCCATTCTTTGATGCTGTTATCTCAGCATCAAAGCATCAAATGGCTTAGTGATTTTGCATATGCTGCAGCAATGGAAAAGAGCAGTAGAGTGTCTCACACTGGCAATTAAAACCTTCAGCCTGGAAGGGACACCATTAGCCAGAGTTGATCACACGCCCCCGACCAACCACTAGGATATTCTGAAATATAATCATGCCTTGTGTCTGGAATTAAGAAATCAAACATTTTACAGTTATAATTACATAGTTAGTCTTACTCTAATAGGTCTAATTCTCTTTAACAAAACAAAAATTAGTTTTCTGATCATAATTTAAAAATATTAGAAAACAATTATAAATAATTCTAAATCTCTGCGGTAAAAGATGTTAATTCTTTAAGGATACACTTATCTCACCTCAGATCATTTGAAACCATCTTTCAAACATTTTCGTTTTTGTCTCTCAGCTTGAAGAAGTGTTTTAATTAACTGAAATACCTACAAGTAACCAGTCAGATTCTCATCTGTCATACTGATACAATGCACTGGGTCCTGTTTGTAATCTGTCAGTGACTCTAGAACAAAAACTTGGTAGTGATCACCTAGCCTATATTAAAGGATTTGAGCCATAAGTTAATTTTCATATAAGATTAGAATCTCTGGGTAGAATATCACCTAGGTATCTACAATACTTGATTAAATGCAACTTAGAGTTATACTAATTTGGTCTGTTTTGAAATTTTCACTCCTCACAATTAGTGAAAATTAAAGGTAAATTACATTTTACTGGGTTATGTAAATGGCAAAACTGTTAGCTCGATGTTCACACTCCTGAGATTTGACAGCATGTAGGTAATACCATAGCTATCAAATGCATGAGACAAAAATTAACAGAATTGCAAGGAAAATTTGACCAACCACCCCAAAATTAAAAATTATTAGTAAGCCTCTAATAATAATCAATAGATAAGGCAAAGTACTAACAAAAATATATTATATTGAAAATTGCTAGTTGATCTAGTGACTATATTTAAAAGCAGGGACAAGCATTTAGAAAACACAGATTCCTCTTAAGTATGTGTGCAATATGGAGAAAACTAGGTACTAGGCTGTAAAAGAATGAAGAATTTTTAAAGGAATAGTATCATCATAAAGATCTATTCTCTAATCATAATGTGTTTGACATAGAAATTGAAAACAAATACTAAGTTTAAAATAAAATGTACATTTCAAAAGAAATACACGTACACAAACATAAACACACATTCTCAGACACTTTCCAGTAGCTCAATGGTTAATAAATAAATCATGAATGGAAATAGAAAGTATGTAGAATTGCATAATTATTTGTTTATTGCAGCTCAAGCAGTACTTGATGGGAAATTTATATGCTTAAATGTTCACATAAGAAATGGAGGTCTAAAAACTAATGAGCTAATCACCGATTTAAGAAGTTAAAAAAGAACAAATGAATGTATTATAATAAAAGTAAAATAGCAGAAAATAATACAATAAGAACAAATAGAAAAGATTAACCATGCCAAAAGCACATTTTTGAAGAAAAAAAAAAAATTGAAAATACCGGGACAAAGCAAGCCAGAAGAAGAAAGGGAGAAGCCACGAATACACAGTATTAAAAATGTTAAGCGCATAAAACTATCAATAAAGCACAGCTTGTGACTCTTAAAGAGAGTATAATAAAAACTTTATGACAAATTTAGAAAAATCAGAGGAAATGAACTTTTTTCTAGAAAAATACTGCAGTTGCTTAAAGATAAATAGCTTTAAAAAATCCTATAGATATAAGAAATTTAACTAGTAGATGGGAAGAAAAGAGTAAGATGGCAGAGTAGGACTTTCCAGCAATTGTCCCCCTGCAGAAACACCAATCTGAACAACTATCCATGCTCAAAAATACCTTCACATCAGTGAAAGAAACCAGGTGGGAGGCTACAGGGCCTGATTATAGCTTAATAATAAGAAAAGCACATTGAAGAGGGTAAGAAGGACAGTTTTACATTATTCACATTACCCTTCCCAAACTTCAGGTAGTACAGGGCTGGTTTACTGTCCATTTTGGAGATAAAAAGGAAAATAAACATAGAACTTTGTCTTAAAACCCGGTATTGAAGCCACCACAGTAAAACACAGCACCAAACAGACCTCCGTGGTTCCTGACTACAGGCTGCTTCCCATGAACTGAGCCTCTAAACTTACTCCAGCACCAGGTAGGTACCCCCAGCCACAGCAAAATAGACTCAAGTTCTGGCTTACATCACTGCCAATGAACTATGGCAGCTATGGGCTCAAATCAATCTACAAGGACAGGTAAACCTCAGCAACCAGTGACTCTAATTTCAGCTCAACATGATGCCAGCCTCTGCAGCAGATAGATTCCAGCCTGGTGCAATGTCTGTTGCAGCAATCCTGGGCTTAGGGTTCTTCTAGCACTGCAGCAGCTGTAGCAGTTATGGGTTTAGAGACCACAACAGAAGACTTGCTAGAATTTATCATGAAAGGATGTCCTATAATAAAGTCATGTAAAGGCTGGAATAAATATCTACTTCTTCAGTGTGCACAAGACCACATCACCACAAGAATTTAAAATAATCAGGGAAACATGATATCAACAAACAGGTAAAACAAGGTGCCAGTGACTGACCATAAAGAGAGAGAGATCCATGAACTATCTGACAAACAATTTGAAATTGCTGTTTTAAGGAAGCTCAGAGAACTTCAGGACTATAAAGAAAAACCATCCCAGTATAAGAAAGTCAAAAGTCACCAATGAGATTCAATCCAAACAAGACTACCACAAAACATATTATAATCAAACCATCAAAGAGCAAAGACAAATAAAAGAATCCTGAAATCAGCAAGAGAAAACATGCAAATAAGATATAAGAGAGTTTCAATATGACTAGAAGCTAACTTTTCAGTGGAAACCTTACAGGACAGGAGGAAATGAGGTGATGTTATGTTGGTGCAAAAGCAATTGCTGTTTTGCCATTAAAAGTAATATATTGGCTGGGTGTGCTGGCTCACACCTGTAATCCCTGCACTTTGGTTGGCTGGGCAAGTGGATCACCTGAGGTCAGGAGTTCGAGACCAGCCTGACCAACATAGTGAAACCCCATCTCTACTAAAAATGCAAAAATTAGCTGACTGTGGTGGTGCATGCCTGTAATCCCAGCTACTCAGGAGGCTGAGGCAGGAGAATCACCTGAACCTGGGAGGCAGAGGTTGGAGTAAGCCAAGATCGTGCCATGGTACTTCAGCCTGGGCAACAAGAGCAAAACTCTGTCTTGAAAAAAAAAAAGAAAAGAAAGAAAATAATATATTAATATATTCAAAGTGCTACAGGAAAAAACTGCCAAGAATACTGTACCTGGCAAAGCTGTCTTTCAAAAATGAAGGAGAGATAAAGACTTTCCCAGATACACAAATCAGAGAGTTCATCATCATCAGACCAGTATTACAAAGAAATTTCTTCAAACTCAAAGAACAAATATCAATGGGTAACACAAAAACATCTGAAAGTATAAATTTCACTATTAAATGAAAGTATACAGTAAAATTCATAATATTTTAATAGGATATGGTGGATATAGTGGTATAAAGGTTGAATGACAAAACTACTAAACATAATAATTACAATAATTTGTTTAGGGTTATACAGCATAGAAAGTGCAAATTATGACATCAAAAATTCAAAATGTAGGAGGGGATGGAGCTTAAGGATACAGTGTCTGTGTGTGTGTGTGTGTATAATCAAATTTAAGTTGCTATCAGCTTAAAATAAGCTGTTATTACTATGAGATTTTTTGGTAAGCCTCATGGTAACCACAATGCAAAACACTATAATGGACACACTAAAAATAAAGAGCAAGAAATCAAAACATAATAATAGAGAAAATCACTTAAGAACAAAGAATGATAGGAAGAGACATAAAAATCTACAAATTAACTAGAAACATTTAAGAAAAAGCTAGAGCAAGATATTACCTATCAATAATTACTTTGAATATAAATGGATTAAATACTCCAATTAAAAACTGAATGGCTGAATGGAATAAAAACAAGACCCAACTATATGCTGCCTACGAGAGATTCACTTTACCTGTGAGGACTTAAATAGACTGAAAGCAAAGAGATGGTAAAAGATATTCCATGCTAATGGAAACCAAAAGAGAGCAGGACTAGCTATATTTATATCAGATAAAGTAGTCTTTCGATTAAAAACTACAAAAAGAGACAAAAAAGGTAATTACACAGTTATAAAGAGGCCAACTCAACAAAAGGATAGAGCAATTGTAAAAATATAGGCATCGAACATTGGACAACTTAAATATATAAAGCAGATATTAATCGAGCTAAAGAGATAGACTACAATACAATATCAGTAATGGGCTTGAACACCTCACTTGCACCAATGAATGGATCACCCAGCCAGGAAATTAGCAAAGAAACTGCACTCTAGACCAAATGGACCTAACATTTACAGAACATTTGATCTAACAATCACAAAATATGTATTCTCTTCAACTGCACATGAAATATATTTCAAGATAGATAATATGTTAATCTACAAAACAAGCCTTAACAAATTTAAGAAGATTGAAATTATATAAAGTATCTTTTTTAACCACAATAGTATAAAACCAAAAATTAACTATTCAACCATAATGGGAACACTGGAATCTTTTTAAATACATGGAAATTAAACAACATGCCCCTGAATAATTAATAAATCTCTGAAGAAAATAATAGGAAAACTTTAAAATTTTTTGACAAAAACAAAAATGTAAACACAACATACTAAAATCTGTGGTATACAAGAAAAGGAGTTCTAAGAGAGAAGCTTATAAAAATAAAAGTGTTCATCAAAAAAGATTTCAACTGCACAACCTAACACTATATCTCAAGGAAGTCACAAAACAAGAACAAACAAAACCACAAATCAGTAGAAGGAAGACTATAACAAACATTAGAGCAGAAGTAAATAAAATATAGACTAGAAAAACAATACAAAATATTAACAAAGTAAAGAGTTGTTTTTTTTCCCCAAATATGAACAACTTGACAAAATTTAAACTATCCAAGAAAAAAGAGAGATGACCCAAATAAATTAAATCAGCAGTGAAAAACAGACATTACAACTGATACCACAGAAATACAAAGGATTGGCCGGGTGCAGCTCATGCCTGTGATCCCAGTGCTTTGGGGGGCCAAGGCAGGCAAATCACTTGAGGTCAGGAGTTTGAGACCAGCCTGGCCAGCATGGTGAAACCCCATCACTATTAAAAATACAAAAATTAGTTGGGTATGGTGGCACACACCTGTAACCCCAGCTACTTGGGAGGCTGAGGCAGAAGAATAACTTGAACCCAGGAGGCGGAGTTTGCGGTGAGCCGAGATTATGCCACTGCACTCCAGCCTGGACAACAGAGTGAGACTCTGTGTCAAGACAAAAAAAAGAAAGAAATACAAAGGATCATAAAACACTGTTATGAACAACTAAATGTTAACAAATTAGATAGCTGAAGGAGAAATGAATAAATTCCTGGACACATGCAACCTAGCCAGATTGAAATATAAACAGAATATTAGAATAAACCAATAATAAATACAAAATTTCATCAGTAATAAAAGGTATCCCTTCAAAAAAGAAAATCCAGGACCTGATGGCTCACTGCTGAATCCTATCGAACAGATAAAGAAAAACTGATACATAAATTCTTTTCAAACTAGTCCAAAGAATTGAAAAAGAAGGACTACTTCAAACATATTGTACAAGGTTCACATTACCCTGACATCAAAACCATACAAGAACACAGTAAAAAAAGGAAAACTGAAGGTCAGTGGCTTTAGTGAACACACATGGAAAAATCTTCAAAACATTAGTAGCAAAGTAAGTTCAACAGCACATTAAAAATATCATTTACTGGCCAGGCATGGTGGCTCACACCTGTAATCCCAGCACTTTGGGAGGCTGAGATGGGCGGATCACGAGATCAGGAGATCGAGACCATCCTGGCCAACATGGTGAAATCCTGTCTCTACTAAAAATACAAAAATTAGCTGGGCATGGTGGCATGTGCCTGTAGTTCCAGCTACCTGGGAGGCTGAGGCAGGAGAATTGCTTGAATCTGGGAGGTGGAGATTGCAGTGAGCCGAGATCATGCCACTGCACTCCAGCCTGGAGACAGAAGGAGACTCCATCTCAAAAAAATACATATATCATTTACCAAGTTCAAGTAGAACTAATCCCGGGATTGCAAGGATGGTTCAACATATGTAAATATATTTGATACATCACATTAACAAAATAAAGGACAAAATCCATATGATCATTTCAACAGATACAAAACTAAACACTTGGCTAAATTTTTATTTCTTTATTTTTTTGAGACAAAGTCTCACTCTGTTGCCCAAGCTGGAGTGCAGTGGCGCAATCTCAGCTCACTACAACCTCCACCTCCCGGGTTCGAGCCATTCTCCTGCCTCAGCCTGCTGAGTAGCTGGAACTACAGGCACACACCACCATGCCTGGCTAATTTTCTTTTTTTTAGTAGAGACAAGGTTTCACTATGTTGGCCAGGCTTATCTTGAATTCCTGACCTCGTGATCTGCCCACCTTGGCCTCCCAAAGTGCTGGGATTACAGGTGACACTTGACTAAATTTAACATTCCTTTATGATAAAAATTCTCCACAAATTAGGTATAGAAGGAACATACATCAATACAACAAAGGCCGTATATGACAAATCCACAACTAACATCATACTGAATGGAGAAAAATTGAAAGTGCTTCCTCTAAGATCTAGAATAAATCCAGAGTACCCACTTTTACCATTTTATTCAACAAAGTACTGGAAGTCCTAGCCAGAACAATCAGGCAAAGAAAGAAATAAAAGTTATCCAAATAGGAAAGAAAGAATTTAAATTACTCCTGCTTGTAGATGACATATTATATACATACACGTCTATATATAATATTATATATATGATAAACACGTCTATATATAATATTATATATGATAAACACATTACTAAAACACACTTACAACTAAAAAATTAGTAGAATTTTTATACATGAATATGCAACTATCTGAAAAGGAAAATAATACTATTTACAATAGCTACAAAAAATAAAATAAAATAAAATGCCTAGGAATAAATTTAGCTAAGGTGATGAGAAATCTCTACCACTAAAAAGTATAAAATGCTGAAGAAGAAAGTGAAGAAGACACAAATAAGTGAAAATATTTCCCATGTTCATGGACTGGAGGAGTAAGAATTGTTAAATCATCCATTTACCCAAAGTGATGTACAGATTCAACAAAATTCCTATCAAAATGCCAATGAAATTTTTTTTCAGAAGAAACACCCTTAAGATTTGTATGTAATCACAAACGACCCCAAGGAACCAAAACAATGTTGAGCAAAAAGGAGAAAGCTAAAGGCATCACACTACTTGATGTCAAAGTGTACTAAAGGTGATAGTAATCAAAACAGCATAATACTGGCATAAAAAAACAGCCACACAGACCAACGAAACACAATGGAGATCCCAGAAAGAAGTCCATGTATTTACAGTCAATTGATTTTTGATAAAGGTGCCAAGAGCAAACAAAAGAGAAAGGAAAATTTGTTCCACAAATAGTAATGTAACTATATATCCATATGCAGAAGAATAAAATTAGACTCTTCTTTCTCACCATATACAAAATCAACTCAAAAAAGTTTAAGACTTAAATGTATTATCCAAAATTATAAACTTGTAGAAGAAAATATAAAGGAAATGTTTTATGACATTGGTTTGGGCAATAATGTTTTATTTGGCCTCAAAATAAAGTCAACAGAAGCAAAAATAGACAAATGAGATCATATCAAACTAAAAAGCTTCCACACAGCAAAGGAAAATAACAGAGTGAAGAGACAACATACTGAAAGGGAGAAAGGTATTTGCAAACCATACTCCTGAGAAGGAGTTGACTTCAAAATTTATAAGGAACATAAACAACTCAATATCAAGAAAACAAATAACCCTACAAAAAATGGGCAAAAGACCTAAATAGGCATTTCTCAAAAGAAGACATACAATTGAGCAGCAGGTATATGAAAATATACTAAACATCACTAATCATGAGGGAAATGCAACTCAAACCACATTGGGATATCACCTCACACCTGTTAAAAAGGCTATTATCAAAATAACAAAAAATAGTAAGTGTTGGTGATGATGTAGAGAGAAGGGAACCCTATACACTGCTGGTGGAAATGTAAATCAGTAAAGTTATTATGGAAAATAATATGGAGGTTCCTCAAACGATTAAAAAAGAACTACCATATGATCCAGCAATTCTACTACTGGGTATATATCCAAAGGAATTCAAATTGAGATGTTGAAAAGGTGTCTATACGTCCATGTTTATTGTAGCCATGATATGGAATCAACCTAAGTGTCTACCAATAGATGAATGGGTAAATAGAATGTGGTATATGTACACAATAGGATGCTATTTAGCTAGAAAAATGAACAAAGTTTTATCTTTTGCAACAATGTGGATGAACCTGAAGAACATTGTGTTGAGTGAAATAAGCTAGGTATAGGAAAATAAATATAATAGCTCACTCATATGTAGAATTAAAAAAAATGATCTTATAAAATAGAATAGTGGTTACCAGAGGCTTGGGTAGTTGTGGGGAAGGGGCAAAGGGGAGATTTTGGTCAAAGGATATAGAATTATAGTTAGAGATAGAAGGGATATTTTAAAAATGTTCAGAATAGGCAAATATGTAGAGACTGAAAGTGAGTAACTGATAGCCTTGGGCCAGGGACCTGGGGAGAGACAGTAGTGGGACAGGGAGAGAAATGGAAAATGACTATTAATGGTTATGGAGTTACTTTTTTTGGTGATAAAAATGTTCCAAAATTGATTGTGGTGATGGTTGCATCACTCTGTGAACAAACTAAAAACCTCTGGATTGTACTTTTTAAATGGGAGAATTGCATGATATGTGAATTATATCTCAACAAAGTTGTTTTTTTAAGAGCATTAACCAATAAACAAATTTCAATCTCCATTCTATAAATAGTAGATCCATTAAGTTTATAACTGAGTTATACAAAATATTCAAAGGAAAAATCATTTCAATTTTTTTTTAAAAAGAAAAAAAATTTCTTCTATGAGAATAGGAAAGAGGGAACACGCCTCTCCTCCCTCCTTGTTTTAGGAGCCCAGGTTAAACTTGACATTAAAACCAGAAAAGACTAGAATAAGTAAAGAAATGTATAGGTTAATCTTAATCATTAATTTAGATGTAAAATACCAAATAAAATATTATAAAACCAAATATATCAATGTATAAAATACAACAATTTATGACCAAATTTGGGGTTATCCTAGAAGTTCAAGGATGCTTTAACATTATAAAATCTAATAATGTAAATTACCACATAAGCAGATTTAATGCAAAAGAACATAAATGATCACCTCTACAGGTACAACATATTTAAAATAAAGTGTAAAACATTTTAATTTGAGAAAACCTTTATTAAGTAGAATAGAAAAATATGTGATAGCCTGATAAAGAGTATCTTTTACAAAAACTACAGCAAGCTGTACAAATGGTAAAACAGTAAAAACATTTTCTTTAAAATCAGGAAAAATATGAGAATTTTTTTTCTGTTATTACGTCTGTTCAACACTGTGCTGTAAGTGTTATTCAGCACAGGGGCACAATTAAAAGAAATGAGAGGTTTAAGGAATGTAAAGAAATTAAAGTGTTCATTGCAGGCAACATTATTATCTATATTGGGCAACCAAAAGCCACAAATTATTAAAAGTAACAAGTTTAGCAAGATTGTAGACATAAAATCAAATCTAAAATTCAGTTGAATTTTGAACCAAAATTCAGTTGAGTTTTATATTTGATTCTATATATATATATATATATATATAGCCTTATACCTACAGTCAAGAGATGGACACATATGTAGTTTCAAAAATATGCCACTCAAAACATCAGTAGACATACTTGTAATAGGTAGCATAATAGATGCAAACCTTTACAGGAAAACTTAAAAGAACTTACAAAACTTTACTGAAGAATATGAATGAATGCCTAAACAAATAGAAAGAGTTGCTGCATTCATGTTTAGTGATACCAAATTGTAAAGACCAATCACAATTAACCATGCAGTCAATACATTCTCAATAAAACCCATATCAAATTTTTTTATTTGAATTTAGCATGCTGATCCTGAAATTTAAATTTCAGCACAGCTGAGAAAATCAACATAAGATTTGCCTTATCAGAGATCAATATTTATTAAAGATTTAATAATTAGCACAATATTTTATTGGCACAGGGCTAGCTAAATAAAATAATAAAAACAAAAATAAAATATATGTAGACAATATATAAAGGAAATGTTACAGCAGCCTCTTTCAGTAAAGACAGAATATTCAATAAGTGTGTTCTAATCTGGAAGGTTGTCCATATAGGAAAAAAAAAATTGACGTTCTGTCTCTACCTTACAACACCTAAAAAATCAATTCTATATAAATAAAAACCATAAATGTAAAAGACATAATTGTAAAACATGGGAGGGAAATAAAATATCTTTATGAATTTCAATTAAGGGGATAACTGGGCCTTGTGCCTTTCATCATCCAGCAAACTTGTGCAGATTTGTTCCAGGGTGGTATCAGTTTTTGACATCACCAAGAGAAACCAAGTCCCAATGTTCCATCATTTTGCAAATCTGTCTGTGGCATTTTCTGATGAGCAATTGACCAAAGCAAGTCACATGGATTAGACCAGAATCAGTGCAGGAGGGGATTTTCCAATAGTGTGAATTCAGGACGGCATGAACTAATGGGGTGAGGACTCCCACAACAAATACTCTACAATACATACATATTTTATAAAACTAAAATCCAAAACAGCAAGGAAAATAAAAACATAAAACACAAGTTACTGGATATCCTTTGCTCTGGGAATACAAAGTAAGAGTCATAATTGAGGAAAAATACACAAAGACACAAAGCTTTAGAATATTTTATTTCTTAAGCTAAATTGTAGGTATAAGAATGTTCACTACATAATTCTCTGTATGTGTGCTCCAATATTACTTGTGTTATTAAATAGTTCATAATGTATTTTTAACTAAATTATCCAAGAAAACAAAAAAGCAAGTTAGTCATAATTTGTTCTTCTGTAACATAAAAGTCAAGAGACAAAAAAGCAAGTCTATAGAATTCTGAGTAAAAAATGTATGATTCAAAACTTTTATACAGAGTCAAAATAGCAACAATAAGAAAACTCAATGTGTTATTTACAATCATAGCGCTACTCTTAAAATGATTTTTTAAAGTACAAGTAAAAGTTACATAAAATTAACTTTGAGTGTGTGTGATATAAAATTAGGAGTGCAAGAGTAGAAAACATTACAATCAACTAAAATAGAAATATCTAAAATTTTAAATATATTGGTTGAAAAGGTAATACGGTCTGGCTGTGACCCCACCCAAACCTCATCTTGAATTGTATCTCCCATAATTCCCACGTGTCATGGGAAGGACTCTGTGGGAGGTATTTGAATCATGGGTATGGGCCTTTCCTGTGCTGTTCTCATGACAGTGAATAAGTCTCACAAGATCTGATGGCTTTACAAATGGAAGTTTCCCTGCACAAGCCCTCTTGCCTGATGCCATGTAAGATGTGACTTTGCTCCTCATTCATTTACTGCCATGGTTGTGATGTCTCCCAAGCCATATGGAACTGTGAGTCAATTAAACCTCACTCCTTTATAAATTGCCCAGTCTTGGGTATGTCTTTACTAGCAGTGTGAGAGCAGACTAATACAATAGCTGATTATAAATGTTTAAAATATGCTAAACAATAGATCTTTAAAATTTTTTAATTAATGCAAGTGATGCAGGATAGGTGAGCCACCAGATTGGGGCCTAGGCTGGGAGAGATTTTTACTTTGGTCAGGAAATAACTTAAGAGAAAGTAAGCAGTAGAAGAAAGTAGTTTTATTAAGGTGGCAGTGTATAGCAGAGTAACTGCTCTTTGTGGAGCATGGCTAACCCATGGGCAGTGTACTCATAGTAGCAGTGCATGGCTAGCCATATTTATACCCATTTTTTAATTATATGTAAAATAAGGCACATTATTCCAAAATCTCTAGAAAAGGGGCAGTAAGTTTTGGGTGCTGCTGTGGCATTTGTAAACTGTTGTGGTGTTGGTGAATGCCATTGGTTTGTTCCAGCCATTTTTTTTTTGTCTTTGTTTTTATCTGTTTGTTGGATCATGGAAATAAGTCCTGCCAGTCTCCTATCTCGTAATGAGGCTATGTTATTCATATAGAAAACCCAGGATGATTAATAGGCATCATTAGAACTAAAAAGAAAAAGCCCAGCAAGAGGGAAAAGTATGAGATCAATATAAAAACTAGTAGGTGATTAGTAATAGCAAAATTATAGAATATTATAGACAATAAGACACTATTTATGGTAATAACCAAATATATGTATCTAGAGTGATCCATGTAAAAACTACAAAATTCTGCAAAAGCCTAATAGAGAAAACTTTAAAAGATCTGACAAAAATGTGTATATATATATATACACACACTAAGTTAATGGGTGGACCCCTAAATATTTAGTATAAACTCATTAATTGTCCTTGTTAATAAATTCCACCTAAAGTCATAGCAAAATTGTAAATGAAGATTGAAAAACTGCTTCTAAAATTTACTTCCAAGAATATTTCATGAGGAGCTAAATCAATTTGTAAAAATAGAGGATCTTCATTTCATCATATAAGACATATTACAAAGCCCAAATAAATAAAACTGATAATGGTGTGGAGAGATCAGGAACTAGTGTACATAAATTGGCATAGTATGTAATAAAGACGGCCACACAAGTCAGTGGATAAAGAATATATAATGGACTTATGTGTAAGGCACTAGATTGAACACGTCTAATTTCATTACCTCCTGAAATCTAACTAAAATATAAATACAGCAAATTATTTTAAATCAAACATATTCAGGAGAGATGAGAATCAGAGGAAAAAAATAGCAACAACATTTTGGAAGTTTGGAAGTGCATGAAAAGTGATCAATAACCTAGATCACCCAAGACAAGTAAATTCTAAGATAGCAATAGAGAAATGCAAAAAGTAAAATTAGCTAAAATAAAAAGGAGTGGTTAAATTTCATAATGCTATTTAACATGCTCTGCTCTCGGTTGCATGGAGACTGTCACTCCCACACTCTAGTAAAGGACCAAATTTTTATTCAATGTAGATGGTAAAAAATGCTCTTCGGACAAATGAGCACTAGATACAATTTGGAATGGGAATACTATATGGGGGATTAATGGGGAATGCTAATTAAGGCAGGGGTGATTGCTACATGTTTCACAAGAGGCTTTGTGGAAAAAAAAATTATAAACTTTGCCGATATAAAGGATGTGCAGCACAATTTAAAGATTATAATGAAATATGCAATACTCCAAATTCCACAAAATTAATTAATTCTCACAATTCTCATTGATTTTTATTTTTTGCCAAACTCTTATCTATAGTAAGTCTAAGGTTGCAATTGGAATAGTTCCAACATAAATGTGGGTTATTTTTGTTTACGTAAGGAAGAAGACAACAGTGAAATTATACAGTTTAAATAAACAAAGACTACTAGATTCTGAGATTCTCTAAAAAGCCTTGCCAGTTTGCTCACACAGAGCTAGTGCCAGTTTTTCACTTTCAGGTTGGGTCAGAGAATTCTTGCAAAATCTGACCAGTCTTATGAGAAAGACCTAAAATTACTGAATCAGAATTTCTCCTTCTAAATAACCCAGCCAGATAGATCCTCCCATGTGAAGCTCATAGTCAACAGGTGCCTTTTGCAGACTGATGCTTCCCATTTGCTTTTTATTCCCCTTAAATATAAGCAGACAACCAGGAATTAGCAGAACCCGACAAAAGCAACCCACATGAAACATCGAATAAGGAAAGGAAAGGAAAGAAAATGGGAGGAAACAACTCTATAGGATTAAGAAAATATCCATGTGTAGACACACGGAAAACTATATTTAGTATTTTTAGAAATAGGAGATGACATGATAACCATGAAACAAGATTACAGTATTCTAAGAAAGAAATATTGAGACAACAAAAAATAAGTCCTTGGAAATTCTACATATGGCACAAATTTAAACAAAAATTAGAAGGAATTTACTAGAGAAGAGAAAATTGAACAAAATGGCAGAGAGAGATAAAAGATGAAGAAAGGTATGAAAAGTAGACCAGTCTAGGGAATTCAATATGCAAATAAGACAAGTTCCCAAAAAAGTCATTAAAGAATAAACAAGAAATGGAATTAATCGAGGAAAATTTCCTGGAAATGAAATACCATGTACTTTAAATATAAAGATCCCAGGTGTCCCCAGCACAATAGATGAAAATTTACTTATACCATTGAACATGTTTATAAAATTTTAGAATTCTAAGGAAAATGGAAGTACCTACCAGCTTTCAGAGTGAAAAATAAAAAATATGTGTAATTTCAAAGGATTGCTTACTATACTAGTTTCAGACTTCTCAACAGAAACACTTAAAGCTGTATGACAATATAAAAGCATCTTTAAAATTCTGAAAAAATATAAAGAACAAAGATAGAGGCATCACACTACCTGACTTCAACCTATACTACAAGGCTACAGTAACCAAAACAGCATGGTACTGGTACCAAAACAGAGATATAAACCAATGGAACAGAACAGAGCCCTCAGAAATAATACCACACATCTACAACTATCTGATCTTTGACAAACCTGACAAAAACAAGAAATGGGGAAAGGATTCCCTATTTAATAAATGGTGCTGGGAAAACTGGCTAGCCATATGTAGAAAGCTGAAACTGGATCCCTTCCTTACACCTTATACAAAAATTAATTCAAGATGGATTAAAGACTTACATGTTAGACCTAAAACCATAAAAACCCTAGAATAAAACCTAGGCAATACCATTCAGGACATAGGCATGGGCTAGGACTTCATGTCTAAAACACCAAAAGCAATGGCAACAAAAGCCAAAATTGACAAATGGGATCTAATTAAACTAAAGAGCTTCTGCACAGCAAAAGAAATACCATCAGAGTGAACAGGCAACCTACAGAATGGGAGAAAATTTTTGCAATCTACTCATCTGACAAAGGGCTAATATCCAGAATCTACAAAGAACTCATACACATTTACAAGAAAAAAACAAACAACCCTATCAAAAAGTGGGCGAAGGACATGAACAGACACTTCTCAAAAGAAGACATTTATGCAGCCAAAAGACACATGAAAAAATGCTCATCATCACTGGCCATCAGAGAAATGCAAATCAAAACCACAATGAGATACCATCTCACACCAGTTAGAATGGCCATCATTAAAAAGTCAGGAAACAACAGGTGCTGGAGAGGATGTGGAGAAATAGGAACACTTTTACACTGTTGGTGGGACTGTAAACTAGTTTAACCATTGTGGAAGTCAGTGTGGTGATTCCTCAGGGATCTAGAACTAGAAATACCATTTGACCCAGCCATCCTATTACTGGGTATATACTAAAAGCAATATAAAGCATGCTGCTATAAAGACACATACACATGTATGTTTACTGTGGCACTACTCACAATGGCAAAGACCTGGAACCAACCCAAATGTCCAACAATGATAAGCTGGATTAAGAAAATGTGGCATATACACACCATGGAATACTATGCAGCCATAAAAAATGATGAGTTCATGTCCTTTGTAGGGACCTGGATGAAGCTGGAAACCATCATTCTCAACAAACTATCACAAGGACAAAAAACCAAGTACCGCATGTTCTCTCTCATAGGTGGGAATTGAACAATGAGAACACCTGGACACAGGAAGGGGACTATCACACACGGGGCCTGTTGTGGGGTTGGGGAAGGGGGAGGGATAGCATTAGGAGATACACCTAATGCTAAATGACGAGTTAATGGGTGCAGCACACCAACATGGCACACGTATACATATGTAACAAACCTGTGCGTTGTGCACATGTACCCTAGAACTTAAAGTATAATAAAAAATATATTTTAAAAATCTGAAAAAATATGTAAAACTCAAAATTCTTTACCCAATTAAATCTATTCATCCAATCTATCAATCAAATGTCATTTCATGTGTTTGAGTGTTTAAAATTTTCCCTTCCCATTTCTTTTTCCTGCCCTCAGGAAGCTAATGTTTGATTTGCCTCATAAACTTAAAAGAACAACAAGCAAAAGGACTCCATAGTGGAAACACGACATCTAGCACAGAGGAAAGGCAATGGGAATCCCCAGGATGAAGAAAGCCCCCAGAGTGACAGATGTGCAGCAGCAGAGCGGGCACCTACAGCAGACTATAGCAGATCACAAGGCCTGGGGGAGACTTTCAGAAAGATAAACTTAGTAGCATACCTGATTTGTCTGACCACCTAAAGGGAGACTTAGGCAACTGTTCAAGAGTTTGTGTTTGAATTAATAATAAGTATATAGAAAATCAAGCAAGTTAATAATATATATTTTTAAGGCTGCACAAAAAATAATTCACCCAAGGCTTAACTATGAGTATCATTTACATACTCATAAGAATGTAAATAGCAGTTATGAGTATTATCAAATTATAACTATATTAGGATAATAGAATTGGGAAGGATATACACTGATGTATATGGTAGATGGAGTCATAGAAAGAGTCTTCTTTTTTAATAGGAAGTGAAAGGATGATATTTAAAACTAAGTAATAAAGAAACAACAATGTTATTTAGCATGTTATTTAAAGCTACGGAGGTAAATAACAAAAACAATGAGCTGAAAAAATGAAAGTAGATTTTCCCAAGTTAATACATATGTTAATGCAATTGTAATTAAAATCTCAACAATTTTTTTCACAAGATGGTGGGAAGAGAAGCTTGAAAAAATGCTTTAAAGCTGTAAAACAGTACTTAGAATCATACAATTATTTGCAAATGAGGGTAATTATGTGTACTTGCATGCCAGATAGCACAACATATGCTCTATTTTCAGTAATTTAGACATTATGGTACTGTCTCAAAATTTTTCAGAACAGTGACACTGAATAAAATGATCAGATGTAGACATAAGACCTTAACAATCTGTAACAGGATAATTTTTTCTTTTCTTTTTTTTTTTTCCCCCGGAACAGAGTCTTGCTCTGTCACCCAGGATGGAGTGCAGTGGCATGATCTAGGCTCACTGCAACCTCTACCTCCCAGGTTCAAGTGATTCTCCTGCCTCAGCCTCCTGTGTAGCTGGGATGACAGACGTGAACCACCATGCCAGGCTAACTTTTGTATTTTTAGTAGAGACGGGGTTTCACTATGTTGGCCTGGCTGGTCTTGAACTCCTGACCTTGTAATCCGCCCTCCTCGGCCTCCCAATGTGCTGGGATTACAGGCATGAGCCACCGCACCTGGCCAGGATAATTTATTAGTGGTAAAACATAAAATCACATGATAAATAGTTCTGGGTTAGTTACCTGAAGAGTAAAAAGCAAGTGCAGAACAGGCGCAGTGGCTCACACCTGTAATCCCAGCACTTTGGGAGGCCAAGGCGGGCAGATCATGAGGTGAGGAGATCAAGACCAACCTAGCTAAATGGTGAAACCCCATCTCTACTAAAAATACAAAAAATTAGCCGGGCATGGTGGCGGGCGCCTGTAGTCCCAGCTACTCGGGAGGCTGAGGCAGGAGAATGGCATGAACCCGGGAGGGAGAGGTTGCAGTGAGCCAAGATTGTGCTACTGCACTCCAGCCTGGGCAACAGAGCGAGACTCCGTCTCAAAAAACAAACAAACAAAAAAAGTAGGTGCAATATATTATGTATACATATATGCTTTTATAAGTAATCAAAAATTAACATTTTTTTCTTCAGGTGGCAAAGGTATTTCTAAGCAAAAGATAAAGAAAAAACAAGGAAAAACTAATAGTTTTGATGAAATAAAAACTAAGAGGTTGTTGTATATCTAAAAATACCATGAATACAATAAATTTACCTCTACAAAATTGAAATTTTTCAATATTAAGAAATCATTAGTATGTAGTCAAAAATTATGTAGTATAAAAATGACTGTGCTTAGATTGTAAGAATTTCCCCAATATCTATTTAAGTTATTTTAATTCTAAGGTAACATCCTAAAGATTTAAAATATTTCATTCTGAATTTCATTCAGAGCTGTTATAACTTTATCTTAGATCAGTTCAGAACGACTATATCTAATAGGTATAAACAGTAACTAAATTTGCATCAATAAATATATTGTCTTTCTTACCCCTCGCTTTTTTTTTTTTTTTTTTTTTTTGAGACAGAGTCCTGCTGTGTAGCCCAGGCTGGAGTGCAGTGGCACAATCTTGGCTCACTGCAACCTCTGCCTCCTGGGTTCAAGTGATTCTCCTGCCTCAGCCTCCCAAGTAGCTGGGATTACAGGCATGAACCACCACGCCCAGCTAATTTTTTTATTTTTAGTAGAGACAGGGTTTCACCATGTTGGCCAGGCTGGTCTTGAACTCCTGACCTCAGACGATCCGACTGCCTCTGCCTCCCAAAGTGCTGGGATTACAGGCATGAGCCACCACGTCTAGCCTTACCCCTCATTTTTATTCCAAATATGAAAGCATTGTTTGTATGTAACTATCTAAAATCTTTTACTTTTTTGTATGTGGCATAATGTATACATAACACAAAATTAATCATCTCAACCATTTTTAAGTGTACAATTCAGCGGCGGTAATTATATCCACAATTGTACAACCATTATAGCTATCCACTCCCACAACCCTTTCACTGCCCTGTATAGAAATCTCATAATCATTAAAGAATCATAATCATTAAACAAACCCCTGATAGTCTCTAAACTACTTTCTGTTTTTATGAATTTTCAATTCTAGGTATTTTGTATAAGTGGAATCATTCAATATTTGTCTATTTGTGTTTGGTTTGTTTTACTTAGTATTATGTCTTTAAGTTTCATCCATGTTGTATTGTTTATCAGGATGGCATTTCTATTTAAGGCTATTGTATGTATTGTATGTATACAGTATTTATCTATTCATCTATTTAGAGACATGTGGGTTGTTTCCTCTTGAACACTGAATTTTAAAATGGTCTCTTAATCAATTTAGTTCCAGAGTTATTTTAATGTCATATTTGCAAGTTTTTGTATTTTATACCCAACTGCCACAGTAAGCATGAAAATACTAATTCTAAACCTCTTCAGTTTATTAGAAGTATAAATACTTTTATTAACCTCTATTGCAAAAAATAAAAAAGCATCAGAATTTTCTAAATATGAATATTATATTTAGAGAATTCTGTATGTGAACATGCAACTTCTAAAGTTTTAAGCAGCAAAAACTGTTTTGCCTTATATTACTATATTGTTCAGAATATGAACCTTAAAATAATTGATCACAATATTTTATTAAAATAAAGTATTATTCTTACAGATAGCAACATTTTGTGAACATATACACTGGTAATGAGCTAAATTATTCTCTTATTAAAGAATTACAACTACCAAAAAAATAATATTTTAAAAAATGCCAAGCTTAAATTTAATTTACTTCACATCATTAAGAATATGTGGACGGGCGTGGTGGCTCATGCCTGTAATCCCAGCACTTTGGGAGGCCGAGGCGGGCAGATCACAAGTTCAGGAGATCGAGACCATCTTGGCTAACACAGTGAAACCCCGTCTCTACTAAAAATACAAAAAATTAGCCGGGCGTGGTGGCAGGCACCTGTAATCCCAGCTACTCGGGAGGCTGAGGCAGAATGGTGTGAACCCGGGAGGCGGAGCTTGCAGTGAGCAGAGACAGCGCCACTGCACTCCAGCCTGGGCAAAAGAGCGAGACTCCTTCTCAAAAAAAAAAAAAAAAAAAAGAATATGTACATATGCGACAATTGGAGTCCTGATTTATTTCCTATTAAAAGATGTTTGCAATGATAGTGTTAAATATACCAAAAGACCAGAAAAGATTGTAAATATGCGATTTTAATTCAAATTAATGATGTAATTTAAATTGACACACGTTGATTATATGTGAAGCATTTTCTCTAGAAATGTCGGGTGGGAGCTGTAAAAGAGAGTTAAATTCTGTTGTTTGAAATTAGATTCTCGGTCGGTGTTTTTTCTAAATGCATTTATGAAACGTCCCTTGATATCTTACTAAAGAGTTTTCTTTTTATTTCTTGTTTTTATTTTATTAAAAATAAATGTCATTAGGCCTTTAGCTTTTAATAGTTTATTTATACAAATAGATTAACGCAAATGTTAAAAAGTATTTTGCTGAACAGAATTAAATTATACTTTTTATTTGACTTTCTCGGCACCTCCATTTCCTTGACTTGTCAAATTTCTTTGTATCTGTCAGCCCTTGCCTATCTTATTATCACCTCCTACAAAGTTTTGTGTATTAAGCTATTTCAGCGATTATCTTAATACTACCCTAGACTTTCTTACTCCATTGACCTTGTATCACAATTATCTGGAAAATTCTTTAGAGGAAAATTGTCAAAAAATTCTGGTAAATTCAAACAATAAAGTATAATGAAGTTATTTTTTAAAAAGCAATATCTATATATATATTGATAATTCTGTTTATTTTTCTGCCTGGATACTTTTTAAAATTGTTCTTTGTTAGAATTTATATACTCGAATATGATAGGTCTTATTGCGTGCCTCATTTTTTTGCTGCTCAGCTAATATTTTCAATCTGATCACACGAATTATTTTACTCAGCTCTAGAAGTTTCAGTTCTAATGTATTTCATTTTTTTCTTTATGTGATGTCCTTGCTTCAAGTATTTCTATTTTGTGATCTTAGGTCTTGTAATTGTTTTCATTTTGTATTATTACAAATTCTGCTGCTTGAATTGTTTGCCTCATCTTGTAATTCTGAGTTTGAGATAGTTTTTTAAACATTTATTTTTCTAATTCAGCATTTTGTTCCTTATCCAGTCTTCTACCTATTAACCTACTTTTTAAGTTGTATGATCATAGTTATCTGAGGAAAATCTTTCTAAATCTCAGGATTGTGTATTTTGTTTTGTATTTTCAATTTTCATTTTTGTCCATTGGCGTGTGTGTCCTACATATTTAACTCAATATAGCACTTAATACAGATTTTCCAAAACATCACTAGTTATTTGCAGGAGTATTTGTTCTCATGTCTTATATTAATTCTCTCTTTTTAATATGTTTATTCTCAGAATGTAGTGACTTTCTTCTATTTTGTCATCCTTACAAAATATCATGTCTTTTTTTTACAAAATGTGGAGTTAAACTGTGTTTTCTTTGAAGTCTTTATGTGCCCCTATTTAAGTGTTCAGGTCCAGATGAAAAGAGAAGAGGAATACAGCTCTACTTTTGCCCTGCTTAGTATTCCTCAAGGAGGCTGAGAGGAACCCACATTATCTTTGGGTGATCTCTGAAATCTGCTTTCCAGGAGAATAGGTAGCATCAGTATTTGTTTCCTACCAACATCCCCACATTCCACTCTTGCTACACACCAAAAGCATTTTAAAATCTAGTTTTAATCTTGCTATACTATATTCCCTCCTATAAATGCAAAATATGAACATCCAGCTTTATTTACACAAGTAATCAATGACTAGAGTCCCAAAGGGAGAAAAGAGGAATTCAGACATACATAGAAAGCTAAATATCTCCATATCCACTTCCTACCCATTCTTTCTTTAGAGAGGCTACTGCCATCACTTTATTCTAGATGATTCTAGACTTGTTCCTATTTTTTAATTCTTTTTCCAAGTAATTTCATCCAAACAGCTTTACATTCCATTTATATGCCATTGATGTCCAAATTTTATCCTCAGTTCTAACTTCTAAATCCTTTAATTGTGCATGCAAATAATATTCTAGAAAAATGCTTTGTACAAGATGGACACTCAATAAATATTTATTGAATGGGCTATACACACAGTATAATATGCAAAGTATATATATATATATATATATATACACACACACACATCTACACACAGAGAACACATACACATATAATAGTTTTGTTCTCTGAAGTGTGTTTATACAAATAATAGCATTCTATATGGATATTTTTCATTTTATTTTCCATTTAACAATAAATTTTGGAAATTATTCTGTGTTAGTATGTAATGATCTTATCTTGTTATTCTTACTTATGCATAGTATTGCATTTTATAATACTTCTTATTGCTAGACATTTGGTGGCTTTTTTTTTTTTTTTTTTTGGCCATTACAATCAATTCTGCAGTGGCCATCCTTGTACACATGGTCTTGCGCAATAAACTACTTATTGGCAGTTTACATGTTCTTGCACATGTATTTCTATAGGTTAGATACTAAGAAGTGTAATCCCTAAAAGAAAGAACATGTGCATGCATTTTCTGTAAGAAATTTCCATCTTATTATAAGTTTGTAATTTAAAAGTTATGTGATGCACACCTGGAATTCTGAGGGCACAAAACCTCTAGCCTAGTACACATGCAGCATATGTATTTATGCGGTCTTACAAAATATATTACCAAACTTTTCTTGAAATTGGGAAGTCTGTTCTTTCACAGCTAATAAAAATTTGTAATGAAAGGAAAATAGAAGAAGTGGGCCAAAGCCACCAGTAAGTTGATATGATGTATATTTTTATTGGACAAAACTTTTTTAAAAATTAGTCATGCTGAAATGTCAACAAGATAAAAAGGAAGAATATTTCATGAAGGTAAGAAAACAAACATAGGATGGTTCATCTTCTGCTTCAAAAATTTACTGCTGTTATCAGACAGACTGTTTGGGGATCATAAAGTTTCTTATAATTTATCACATAAAGAAGACAGAAGAAGATAATGGCAGTTTTATTCAAAATTTCAAAGTCCTGGATATGCTGCACATCTTTTATCCTGTAACTTATAGGTTAATAAGAGAAGTATTTTGAATAGTTGTCTTAAGTAAATAATACAGCCACATTTATGTATTATGTTACTAGTCATGAAAAATTATACTATTGTGTAAAGTTGACTTATTAAGGTAAGAAAATAAGGAATGCATTTAGAAAACTTTTTAGTAGAAATGGATGAGTAAGAATATATAATGTGCAATGCTCCAAAATCAATGATCCCATATTACTTTTTGTTTCTGAAAGTGGATAAAAGCAAGCTATAAATGCAGAGTAAATGCTGTCCTGGAAGTTATGGGACTGGATGTAGCTTGAACAAACCTTGGCGGGCAGTGGATAGCATAGGAGAGGAGGAGCACCTTGTGCCAGTATGAAGGCTGGACCCAGGGGGTCAGTGTACAAAAGAGGGTTGAAAATTTAAAAACATAGATTTTTAACTTGTTATCTGCTGATATCGAAGGGCAATAAAAATAGCAAATTTGCATTATAGAATTATAGTTTAAGAATTAGGGAAGTTAATTTAGGCAAAGTTACTAAGCAACATATGTTATTAAGTTGCTTAAAGTTATTAAGCCCATATGGTGATCTTTGTTAGCCCTAATTCAAATTAAAGTGTCCACACTTTGCCTTCTCTCTAAAGTTCCTCATTTGTTAAGTGAGGAGAGGGGCACTCTGATCTCTAAGTTATTGCCTAGTCTTTCATTCCATAACTCTATGTTCTTCAGAATCGAAAGGAGACTGATGCTCTACCAACTTTTTCTGCAGCCTGAATGCATTTAACGTTTTTTCCCTTGCCAAGAACAAATGCCTAAATGTGGCTGATTTGAGTATCTATAAATACAGTAAATTAGAGCAACTGCTAGGAAGGCAAGTGGAAAGAATATCAAACAACCCCTTTCACAATCATTCCAGGTAACCAAGAATGCTGTTGACATAGTTGATCTTATGCTATGCTCTAGCCTTTTTTCCCTTTCCAAGTATTCATTAAAAACTTAATCTCAATGAAATAGGTGGGATAAATCTTAAATGGTTAAAGCCAGTGGAATTTCGACTCCAGTCACAAATGCCCATACCTTATTGCTTGCTAAATTCCATTTTTATCTCTATAATATATCTGGTTTTCAGTATGTCAGGGAAAATGAACTTTTCCACCACTCTAGCAAACATTCTTTATGTTCATTGAATATATTTTCCTTACGAAATTCACAGTGCCTTGAAAATATATAGAGCCTATGACTTTTCCTGTCCCACAGGAGTTCAATGTACATCCCTTAACTCTGGACTCATACTTTCAGATTCTTTTTGTTGTTGTTGTTAACAATTTTCATATAACTGGGTCTATCAGACATACATTATACAATTTCCTTTATGAGTTAAATGATGAAAATGTGTATTTAAAAATATAGTTGTCATAGCATCTTCACTAATGATATCACAAATTACTGATTTTTAAAAGGTACATTTATTAATCCACTTTAAGTTTTGATAGCTTATAACGATCTCTAGAAGACTGCGCGCACATGCGTGTGTGTGTGTGTGTGTGTGTGTGTGTGTTAGACTGAAAGAATATATAAACTGGGATTCTGGAGCCAGTAAGCCTCATGACTTTTGTAAGAGAAAATAAAAATTAACATAAAAAATATGAGACTTAATTCTCCGTTACAAATAAGGGAGGAAACACCCCCAAACCCCCCTCCCTAGCTTTTCTTTTTAGAGTATTTACTTTAGAAAATGTTGTTAGTACTGTCTCCTGTTAATCCTCTTGAAAACTAGATAGGTTTTATTTCACCTTTATAGCCAAGAAAATCTTTCTGAAGAATATGGAAGCCATATTATTGAAATGTAAATACCAAAAGAGATACTACCCCTTTTCCCAGTTTCTCTGGGAAAGTAGGAGCCTAACTTCAGTAAGTTCCTTGTTCCAAGTTGCAAAATTACCTCATGTCATAAATATAGGAGTTTGCTTTTTGTATTTACCTCTGGATAGGGTCAGTGAACTAATATAGATGGTCACTCCAATCACCAGGTAAAGTGAGAATGGACTATGTGTATACAATGGTGGCATCAAGTACTCTTACTTGATGACTAGTTATTGTTTATCTTTTTATGGTAGCTATATTAATTTTATTTTATATTTTAATTTTTTATTTCCAAAGGTTTTTGGGGAACAGGTGGTGTTTGGTTACATGAATAAGTTCTTTAGTGGTGATTTCTGAGATTTTGGTTTACCTATCACCCAAGCAGTGTAAGCTGTACACAATATGTAGTCTTTTATCCCTCACTACCCCCTACCCTTTCCCTCAAGTCCCCAAAGTCTAATCTTGTGCCTTTGTGTCCTCATAGCTTAGCTCTAATATATGAGTGAGAACATACACTGTTTGGTTTTCCATTCCTGTGTTACTTTACTTAGAATAATAGCCTCTAATTCCATCCAGGTTGCTGTGAATGCCATTATTTCATTCCTTTTTATAGCTGAGTATATACCCACCCCCCACACACACTTTCTATATCCACTCATTGATTGATGGGCATTTGGGCTGGTTCTGTATTTTTGCAACTGCAAATTGTGCTACTATAAACATGCACGTGCAAGTATCATTTTCATATAATGACTTCTTTTCCCCTGAGTAGTGGGATTGCTGGATCAAATGGTAGATCTACTTTTAGTTCCTTAAGGAATTTCCACAGTTTTCCATAGTGATTGTACTAGTTTACAGTCCCACTAACGGTATAAAAGTGTTCCCTTTTCACCGCACCCATGACAACATCTATTATTTTTTTTTTTTATTATGACCATTCTTTCAGGAGTGAGGTGGTATCACATTATGGTTTTGATTTGCATTTACCTGATACTTAGTGGTGTTGAGGATTTTTCCATATGCTTATTGCCTATTTGTATATCTTCTTTTGAGAATTATCTATTCATGTCCTTAGCTAACTTTTTGATGGGATTGATTGTTTTTTCTTGATTTTTTTGAGCTTTTTGTAGAATCTGGATATTAGTCCTCTGTTGGATGTATAGATTGTGAAAATTTTCTCCCACTTTGTGGGTTGTCTGTTAACTCTGCTGATTATTTCTCTTGCTGTGTAGAAGCTTTTTAGTTTAATTAAGTCCTATTTATCTTTGTTTTTGTTGCATTTGCTTTTTAGATCTTGGTCATCAAGTCTTTGCCTAAGCCAATGTGTAGAAGAGTTTTTCTTCTAGAATCTTTACAATTTCAAGTCTTAGATTTAAGTCTTTGATCCATCTTGAGTTGATTTTTGTATAGGTGAGAGATGAGGATCCAGTTCCAAAAGCATTTTCTTCTACCTGGCTCCATGTGTAGGGCCAGCACCTGTGACTCTTTGTAGGCAGGTGGGCTCTGGCTGCCAGGAATACTTGGCCTACAGTCCCAAGAGCTAACTTTGAGAATGTAGATCCTCTCCAGGAGCAGCTATTAATCAATGACTGATGAAGGCAAAGGGTACACACATGCCAGCTTCCTGTACCTCTAATTAAAAATATTCTGAGGTACAAGCTCCACTATTTGTGGAGCTCCCTCACAGAATTAAGTCAGGGGAATTTTGTTCAATATGGCACCCTTGGTTGGCCTCTTACCTTTGGGCATTCCTGGTCCCAGTTCCCTGTGAGCATTTCCTGGGAACATTGCTATTGATAATGTTCACAGATTTTCATCTTAGAGTCTACTGAATTTAACCTAAGAAATGCTCTCTACTTTCATTTACTTTCACTTTCAGTTTCAGCAGGGAGACAGATTCCCTTTTGCCACACACAGTGCTACCGCTAATTGGAGGATTACCGCTCCATCTGGAAACCAGAAGAGAACTGTCATCCCAGGGCTCCGTTTCCATTTCAGGTATGTGCTTAAAAAGAGCATTGTTTTTCTAGAGATGTTAGAAGAAGATGACCTAAGTGGTTAGTGAGTATGAACTCTGACTGAAAAGTGATATTGGATGACCCTGAAATAGAAAAAGAACTTTAATAGAAAAATTGTGGAAATTCAGATAAATCCTGTAGTTTAGTTAACAATATTGTGCAACAGTTAATTTTCTGGTTCTGATCATTATACTGTGGTTATGTAAGATGGTGACGTTAGTGGATGTGATGTGAGGGATGTAAGGAAGCTCTTTGTACTAAAATTAGTTTAAAATTAAAAGTTTTAAAAATATATTTGAAATCTAGAAAGAAGCAGTAGGGAAAACATGTTTTAGAGCCATTTCATAGCTTTTAAAGGAGTGAAAACTTGAAAACAACTGTAGGGCAAACAGTGTTCAGAAAAACACATTCCTGATAGGCCTTTCAGTTATGCAAATGTAAGGCAGAGATTAGCATCAGAAAAGATGTTTGAATACTGTCTAGAAGAAGTGCAATTGCTCAGAGCAATGATCTAAATGGTTGTAGATGTTTTACCCAGAATTGCAACTCTGCAGACTATTTTTCCTTTAGAGAAGAGTTTCTTTTTAAACCACTGGTTGAGGCTGCACTGTGCTGGGAGACTGAGATTTCTTTTTTTTTTCTTTTTTTTTGAGACGGAGTCTCGCTCTGTCACCCAGGCTGGAGTGCAGTGGCGCAATCTCGGCTCACTGCAAGCTCCGCCTTCCAGGTTCACACCATTCTCCTGCCTCAGCCTCTCCAAGTAGCTGGGACTACAGGCGCCCGCCACCACGTCCAGCTAATTTTTTGTATTTTTAGTAGAGACGGGGTTTCACCGTGGTCTCGATCTCCTGACCTCGTGATCCGCCCGCCTCGGCCTCCCAAAGTGCTGGGATTACAAGCGTGAGCCACCGCGCCCGGCCGGAGATTTCTTTAGCTATAGGTCTGTATGTGTGGAAACATGCCCACATGCATGCATGTATATGTTTATGTGACCTAGTTTAACTAGTTCATTGCAGAAAAATAAAAGAGAGACTGAGAAGACTAAAGGAAAGACGTACACGCTTGTCTACACTTTCCTGGAGAAAAGGTTAAAACAAAAGGACTAGAACTGACAAAGTAAAATTAAACCAGGAATATTCCATGCATGGCACGAAGGCTAACTATTGCAGGCTTCGAGAAATGTGTTGAGGCTGGACTTCTTGGTTCTGATATCTCTATCTTGTTGGGCCTGGATTCAGAATAATAAAACATGCTGAAATCCTCAGTCTTTGATAGACGTAAACTATCCTGGATGACATGGAGACAAGTTGGCATTTGGGGGGAAAAGCCCTACGATGAGGAAAGAAAGCATATTATAGGTGCCAGAGTACCATCATGCAATTTGAGACTTAAAGAGGTGCTAATCACAGGTGTTCATTATTCCTTTTGTTTTTTATAACTATGTGTTATTTTGAATTTTCATTAAAGTCTCATCAAAGATTACAACCTTACCTCAAACTGTCTTGTAGGAATAGAGGCTACCTGGAGGGGAGATAAAAGCTACAGTCACCACATTCTGAGGAGAGAATACTGGTCATGGTGGTGGCTTACAAGAGGTTAATGGTCTCAAAAGAAAAGGAAGTGATGGGCAGAAGAACTACCAGTGCTCACAGGCAGGAGGAAATGGACAAATGGATGGTGAAAGAGGTCCAGGAAGTTACACAAGCTGACACCTGAATGTTTTTGACACAAAACTCTGAAAAATAAGGGATATTGGAAAGGCTGAAGCATTCTATTATAAAAGCTCCCTAGATCTTACTTTTGCATAAACTTATAAATGCTGAAGATATATGTGCACATCATTGACTTTTATTCAGGCTTCTTTGCATCTCTCCTGAGACTGCTATCACAGTGGAAAATTTTAGTGCTCATACTGATGACAGCAACTGTTAAAGAAAAGCTTATTCTGACTCTTGTAAGGGAGACTTTATTCAGGACTATTGCAATAGGTGTTGAAACTATTGCAACTGGGGAGAGAAATTGGGCTCAACTCCAAATACAGCAAAGACAGCAGGGGTTTATAGTCAGTAAACAGAATGGGGTTTCAGTTGACAGAAAATTTTCAGAAGGAGACATCAAGTGTAGGGGGATTCTGGCTAATCTGACTTCATAGGATTCTTGCTAACTGCAGGTCAGGGTGATCAGATACAAAGGGTGCGGCATAAGGAATTCAATTGGATATCGAGTGTGATAAGATAGCAAAAGTGAGAAATCCTCCCAAAACAGACTTACCAGGATTCTTGCAACAAGGTGACTATGCAGGCCCAGAAAGGACAGGGGCCAAGGTTGAAGCCTAGTGGAGAAACTCAAAGTAGCCTTACTAAAGTTTCGTCAAGGAGAGAGTCTTTGTCACCAAACATCTTAGCCCTGTAAAAATTGCCCAGCCTGTCTAAGCCACAGATCAGTTATCTGATACAGAATGCAGGTAATATTGTTTAGTTTATAAGATTATTTTTAGGATTCAACAACAGTGTATGTAAGAACTTCATAAGTGCTCAAATATTTTCCCCCTTTCCCTTTCAATGCAGTCCAAAACTGGACATACATAGTACTTTTCCTAAGCAACCATCCTTTCTTTTATTTTGATAAGGGCTGCATTGGAGAGGATACTCCTGACTTTGATTTGGAAAATTTGATGTTCATAGTAAACGACTGGATTTAGAATGCTAACCTGATAAGCATTTTTAATTAGTGTTAGACACATAGCAGACATGCAACAGATCCTTACTGAATTAAGTTAACAGTAGAATGCTAATTAAAAGCGGGAAGGCTGAGAAAGGTCAAGAGAAAAATCAAAATAAAAGAAGCTAACACCAGTGTCTCTTCGTCAGAGGACCACACTCAGGCTGTTGGACCCTACTTTAGCTGTGTGAATGGAAAGTCAGGAGTATCTCCTCCAATGCAGTCCTTAACCCATGACCGACAAGTGTGAGAAGGCATGACCTACCCTTTTTCCAGAGCTCCATTACAGGTCAACATTGAATTCACTCTCTACAAAAATTATCTAAATACTGCACCCCTGCTTGTTCTCCATCCCTTCCCAGTCTGTCTCACTCCCCTATTGACTTTACTTGGAGATGCTTCCTAAATATATATTTTTACAAAAATAGTTTGTCTTGGGGTCTATGTCTGAGAAACCAAATGTAATACAACTTCCTAGGAAGTAGTCCTAGGAAGCAGATCCCCAGAATGGGATTCTGATTTAGATCACTCTCCAGTCAGACACCAATAGGGACCCCATTTTGTTGGTAAGTAAAGATTGATGACTTGTGGCATGGATTACAATTGTTAAGACTTTTAACTTATGGTGAATTGGGATGAGATAGAGGTTGAAGGAGATGTTTAAGAGATATGAGAAAAAAAGTCATTATAAGGACTGTGCTGAAAAATTAAAATGGCAAGCTCTATAGATAAAAAGGCAAGAGTCACCAAGAGTGTTTTTTAGAAGATAAATAATGGAGTATGTATAAGAACTTAAGGCTATAGTAATCAAAACAGCATGGTACTGATACTAAACAAATATACAGACCAACAGAACAGAACAGAGACCTCAGAAATAACACCATACATCTACGACCGTCTGATCTTCAACAAACCTGACAAAAACAAGCATGGGGAAATATTCCCTGTTTAATAAATGGTGCTGGGAAAACTGGCTAGCCATATGCAGAAAACAGAAACTGGAACCCTTCCTCACAGCTTATACAAAAATTAACTCAGGATGGATTAAAGACTTAAATGTGGGCCGGGGTGATGGCTCATGCCTGTAATTCCAGCACTTTGGGAGGCTGAGGCAGGCAAATCACGAGGTCAAGAGATCAAGACTACCCTGACCAACATGATGAAACCGTCTCTACTAAAAATACAAAAATTAGCTGGGCGTGGTGGCACATGCCTGTAGTGCCAGCTACTAAGGAGGCTGAGGCAGGAGAGTCAGTTGAAACCGGGAGGCCAAGGTTGCAGTGAGTTGAGATCGCACCACTGCACTCCAGCCTGATGACAGAGTGAGACTCCATCTCAAAAACAAAACAAAACGAAACAAAAGACTTAAATGTAAAACTCAAAACCATAAAAACCCTAGACAAAAACTTAGGCAATACCATTCAGGACACAGGCATGGGCAAAGACTTCATGACTAAAACACCAAAAACAATTACATCAAAAGCCAAAATTGACAAATGGGATCTAATTAAACTAAAGAGCTTCTGCACAACAAAAGAAACTAGAATCAGAGTGAACCGACAACTACAGAATGGGAGAAAATTTTTGCAACCTACACATCTGACAAAGGTCTAATATCCAGAATTTACAAGGAACTTAAGTTTACAAGAAAAAAACAAACAACCCCATCAAAAAGTGGGCAAAGGATATGAACAGACACTTCCCGAAAGAAGACATTTATGCAGCAAACAAACATATGAAAAAAAAATCTCAACATCACTGGTCGTTAGACAAATGCAAATCAAAACCACAATGAGATACCATCTCATGCCAGTCAGAATGGCAATTATTAAAAAGTCAGGAAATAATAGATGCTGGTAAGGCTGTGGAGAAATAGGAACACTTTTACACTGTTGGTGGGAGTGTAAATTAGTTTAACCATTCAGGAAGACAGTGTGGCAATTCCTCAAGGATCTAGAACCAGAAATACCATTTGACCCAACAATCCCATTACTGGGTACATACCCAAAGGATTATAAATCATTCTACTATAAAGACACATGCACACATATGTTTAATGCAGCACTATTCACAATAGCAAAAATTTGGAACCAACCCAAATGCCCATCAGTGATAAATTGGATAAAAAAAATGTGGCACATATACTATGCAGCCATAAAAAAGGATGAGTTTATGTCCTTTGCAGGGACATTGATGTAGCTAGAAACCATCATTCTCAGAAAACTAACACATGATCAGAAAACCGAACACCACATGTTCTCACTCATAACTGGAAGTTGAACAATAAGAACACATGGACACAGGGAGGAGAATATCACACACTGGGGCCTGGGGAGTGGGGAGCAAGGGGAGGAAGAGCATTAGGACAAATACCTAATGCATGTGGGGCTTAAAACCTAGATGACAGGTTAATAGGTGCAGCAAACCACCATGGCCCATGTACACCTATGTGACAAACCTGCACATTCTGCAAATGTATCCTGGAACTTAAAATAAAAATAAAAAGTATGAGAACTTATTATCACAAGTACAAAAATAGCATGTTTCTGGTACCCAAATAGACAGATTAATTTTTTTTTTAGAAAACGATAAGTGTGTTACAATATCATTGCACTTGAGGATATTGACCAGTGTTGTATCGAATTCTGCCATTTTATTCTAGCATTCTTTGTTTTAATGACTCTTTATACTAATCACCTAGCCTCCTTTTAATCAGCTTTACCATTCTAATGGTTCCTTCAATAATGACTAAATAATAATTAGACTGTGCTCACTACATATTTGTATTGGAATCTTGTTTTTAACTTAGAAAACTGTATGTTGACTCTAGGTATATCTGAAGAACAATGAGGAGGGTAGTCTAGAGGGAGCTTAGAAATTAGGAAGTAGAAAATGAGGACAGAGAGTTATGGAGGGTGAGTAGGGAACAGACCATGAAAGGCTTTGCTGGCCTTTGAAAGGAATTACATTTTTACTCTGAGGGAGGTGGGAAGCATGAAAAAGTTTTGAGCAAAGGAATATTCATATCTGGCTTGGGTTTTATGGCATAGTCTGTATATGCAACAACCCAAACGCACAAACCATAAAAGAAAAAAAAATGTCATTTAACCTACATAAAAATTAAGATCTTTGGAAAAGCTAAAATGTTATGAATGATAGTTAAAAACTAATAAAAAAAAACCTTTGAGAAAATATTTGCATATATCTGACAAAAATTATCACCACTTCAGTAAAATAAAGAGCTAATTTTGTTAAAGTATTTGGGTCAGATCCCAAGATTCCAAACATTCAAATCTTATTCTGTCATCTTGTTTCCTTATTCATTTTCAATAATATTGAATTGAGTATTAGCAAACATGATGCAGCAGAGGGCTTAAATGTGCTTGCACAGTTTGGTTTACTCATCTGCTTTCCTGTGATCTTCATAAGAATAGCACTTCCAGGTCCCAGGTTCCAGAGTGATGAAACACATGGAGCAGATTTGAATCTGACTAGATTTCTGGGGACCAGCATAGCAGATTGACAGCTGATACACAGATCTGTAAATAAGGAAAATAAATATTTGCTATTTTAAGTATCTGAAATTTTGAAGCTGTTTGTTATACAGCTTAATTGTATCAAGACTCAAGTGTATCAGACACATTCTAGGAGCCTCAAAGTTATACACTTGTGTCTTCCAAAGCCCCCTCCTTAGTATCAGGAATCTGTCTCACTATTGCAACCATATGCATGAAAAGAAAGAAGCAACCTCAAAATCTTGGACCTCCTGGGGGGGAAAAAAGCTTTATTTTTATAATCCAACAAATGTCCTTTAATAATGACATTGGTTCACATCAATTTAGGACATACTATTTGCGAGGAGCTATTCTCAGCTGTTAACATACTATTTAAGAGAACAGACTCTAAAGCCATGCTATCTAGGATCAAATTTCAGCTCTGTCACTCATTAGTCCTACATTGTTGGCAAGATAGTTAACCTCTCTATACTTCACCTTTCTCATTGATAAATTGTGGATGATAGATTGTACTTTCAATCTCATGGGATTGTTGTGAATATTAAATGTGATAATATATAGAGGGTACCTAGAACAGTATCTAGCACATAGTGTCTATTATTATTATCATCACATTTATGAATTTGTTTAATAACTGAAACAACCTGAGGAGGTAGTTATGATTATGGTCATTGCATAAACCTTCTTTGAACAGAAACCCGTAAATGGGTTAAAAGCAACTCTTCAACCTCTATCACTTAAATTTGACACTGACATTTTGCAAAATGCTTAACTTCTTTGTGTCCAAGGTTTTTTAATCTATAAAATAAGTGTGACAATAATAATACCCCTCTTTAGGGACAAAACAAGGAGGGGTATTATACTTTTGGGTATTGGAAAGCAGTTTGGGCGAAGAAGCCCTAAATCCTTAATGTGTGTGTGTGTATACATACATATATATACACAGATATATACACACTATATACAGATACATATACAGATACATATACACACATACATACAGATATATATACATATGTATATATGTATATACATATACACACACATATATACAGATGTATATACATATGTGTATATGTATATATATGTATATATCTTGCAGATAAAATTTTAAATGATAAAACATACCAATAAAAAAACAGGCAAATGGCATGGGCTGATAGTTGATGAAAAAGAAAGAAAATGATTTGACCTGTAAACCCTTAAAAATTAAGCTCAATATTAAAAATGCAATTTGAAATGAGATGCCATTTGTTGATCATCAAATTGGAACATAATTTAAAAGTGATTCTGCCGGTGTAGGTGAGCTGTGATTGAAACATCTTCTCTAACATTGCTGGCAGGGAAGGAGGTAGGTGGGTTAGGGAGTACAAACTGAGACAATCCTTCAGCAAGGCAAGTTTGTAATATGGATCAATAGACTTAAATCATAATAGCCAAAAAAGCCCATCAGCAATTCAATGGATAGATACATTTTGGTATAGGCATACAAAAGAATAACATTCAACAGTAAAAACATTATCATATATATATACATATATAGCGTATATATGCGCACACACACACACACACACACACCGCTATATATCTCAACCCATATAAAGCTCAAAAACATGTTGAGTAAAAGAAGCCAGAAACAGTCATATATCTTGTATGATTCAATTTAAATGCTCAGTGCAGGCAAATAAAAGCTATGGTGACAAAAATGAAAACAGTATTTTTTTTTTCTGGCAGGTTTAGCAGGAAGAGGGAGAATTGGCTGGAAAAAAAGGAAATATTCTAGGGTGATGAAATATTCTATATTTTGGCATATGTACTATTAATGTCCCCATTTCACAAATGAGGAAACTAGTGGTGGTTGCATGGATATATTTCTCAAAACTTTTTTTATTGTACTCTTAATATTTTGGCATTTTATTGCATGTAAATTTAGCTCAAATTTAACAGAAGGGGGCAGGGATCTTGGATGCATACAGCTTGCCTTAGTAATTTCAATATGTACTAGGAGTATATCTAAGCTAAAAGATATATATATACACACACATACACACACCATACATACACACTAACAATTATTGAGTTAAATAAGCTGAGATTTCTGTCTTCATCTGTTTGGGTTGCTATAACAAGATATCATAACCTAGGTAGCTTATAACCAACAGAAATTTAATTTTTGCAGTTTGGGAGCCTAAGAAGTTCACAATCAAGGCACTGGCAGATTTGGTGCCTGGTGTGTGCCTGCTTCTAATAAATGGAAACTTCTCACTGTGTCCTTGCATGGTAGAAGGGGCAAGGTAGCTTTCTGAGGACTCATGTATAAGTAGACTAATCTCATTCATAATGGCTCTGCCTCCCAAAGGCCCCATCCCCTAAGATCATCACCTTGGTGACTAGATTTTCATATATGAATTGGGGATGGAGGCACAAACATTCAGATCATAGCAATTTCTAACAGCATATGACATGGTACTCACTCAAGCCAGGAAACGGGAATACCCGTTTCTCATTTCTACACGTTTCAAAATATCCTAAAACAGATTAGCTCACATGAAAAAATAATGGCTTAAAAATTTTTGGTTTGCTTCTCACTAATTGCTTTAGAATATATCTGACACTTCTCCAACAGTTTCTTTTTTCTTTTCTAAAGCACTGTAAAGCTCGTTGATAGAATGCAGACCTTCTAGAATATATAAATTCAAATAGCTTAGCATCTCCAAAAGTAAAATGCCCATTGAAACTACTCTATATGATACTATAATGGTTGATGTATGTTCTAAATTAGCCCATATCTAGACTTATGAGACTGGGCTAGAAATATGAATGACACAAGAGGTTATAAGTAAACTAAAAATTATCTCATGAATTTCAAGATCATCCCCTGGGTCCCAGAATTAACGATTAGAATACAGAGAATGCTTCTGAGAAAACTGAAAGTAACTAACTACTTCATTTTGTGACCTGCCTTCTGTATGCATCTGATAATTTTGGTTTCCAAAAAGATTGTTACTAAGTAGTATAGATCATGTACATTGGGCAGAATGTGTGCTGAGACACCATCTAGGCACCTGAGCTGCCAAGAGCTTATCAGACGTGGAGCTGCTTCCTGCTTGGATGTCACACCTGGAAGCTGTGGTAACAATGGCAGCCTATGGGTCAGTTCTACAGCTGATGAAAATATGAAGAGGTGATGGATATTTTTCTGGAAGAGTTTCTGGACTTCTCAGGCAGTCACTTCTGTATTGTCCAAGAACTTCCTCTGAAGGAATGGAATAAACTGGGTCTGATGGTTAATTTTAGGTGTCAACTTGACTGGATAAAGGAATACCTAGAGACTTGGTAAAGTACTACTTCTGGGTGTGTCTGTTAGGGTGTTCCTAGAGGAGATTGGTGTGTGAGTCAGTGAACTGAGTGGGTAAGATCCCGCTCTAAATGAGGGTGGACACCATCCAATCAGCTGAAGGCCCGGATAGAACCAAAAAAAAAACCAAAAAACAAAAACAAACAAACAAAAAAACACAAGAGAAAATAATTTCCTCCTCTCTCTTTCCTAGAGCTGGGACACTCTTCGGCCCTTGGACATCAGAACTTCAGGCTTTTTGGCCTTAGGATTCCAGGATTTACACCAGCAACTCCCTGGGTTCTCAGAGGTATTTGGCCTTGGCCTGAAAGTTACACATTAGCTTTCCTGGTTCCAAAGAGTTCGGACTTGGACTGAGCCATGCTTCCAGCATTCCAGGGTCTCCAGCTTAGAGATGGCCTACCATAGGACTTCTCCACTTCCACAATCATTGTGTGAGCCAATTCTCCTAACAAATTCCCTCTCATCCATCCATCTATCATCTATCTTATCTATGTATCTATCTATCCAACCATCCATCCATCCTATTGGTTCTATCTTTCTGGAGAACCCTAATATATTAGGTAAATTTGAAAAACATAAAAGATTTTACTGTCCAGTTGATTTAATATATTTTTTACTTTAGTCTTGTTACAATAAAACATGCTTAATTACATTATCCACCAGGTGAGAAGCTTTAAAGACCTTATTGTTGAAAAAATAAGATAAAAAGCATTAACAAACTAGCTTCACAAGAATATATAAATACAAATACATATATATGAGTTCATTTATTTTATACATATATTTTGTGTATTTATTAACCAAAAATAAGGCACCTCTTTCAAGTTCTTGTGTGGCTATTAATTTTGAAAATATGACGTGCTTAACAATATTAGTAATTTTTGTTGTTGTTGTTGTTGTTGTTTTTCTTTTTTTTTTTGAGATGGAGTCTCGCTCTGTCGCCCAGGCTGGAGTGCAGTGGCGCGATCTCGGCTCACTGCAAGCTCCGCCTCCCGGGTTCACGCCATTCTCCTCCTCAGCCTCTCTGAGTAGCTGGGACTACAGGCGCCCGCCACCACGCCCGGCTAATTTTCTGTATTTTTAGTAGAGACGGGGTTTCACCGTGGTCTCGGTCTCCTGACCTTGTGATCCGCCCGCCTCGGCCTCCCAAAGTACTGGGATTACAAGCGTGAGCCACCGCGCCCGGCCTAGTAATTTTCAATTTATATGTATAGAAGTATTTTCCAAAGGGAAGATACCAGCTTTGAATAGATAATAAAACTGTAAAAAAAAACTTGTATTAAAACATTTTAATCATGTCAATGTCTTTTAATGCTTAACTTTTAATGCTTTTCTTCACTGGTTTTCCCACCTTATAAAAAGTTAGTTTTATGTATTTTTTTAATTTGATCTTATTAGGAAAAAATCAAGCATATGCTAACGTATATGTATTTTATATATGTATGTACATAAAATATGTGTGTATGTGTATTATGTGTGTGTGTATATATATATATATATACACATATATATGTTATATTCTTAAAACTCAGAAGGCATTGGTTTAGTGCCTAAGATCTATTTTGACTTTAGAACTTGATTCCTCTTAATGATACTATATTAAGTATTACTAGTAAGATAGCAAAAATAATCCCAAACAAGTACGACTTAAATTTCCTCTATTATGCTCACAAATTATATTTACAGTCCTTGAATAGTTGGTTTATTTTAGAAAGTTTACTTTTAAAAATATAATGAAAATCCCTGTTTTTATCTTTTTAGGAGAAAATAATTCCCCTTTTCTCTACTGAATGAAAATTCATGCAGAACACTAAGCACACACAGATAAACACACATGAATATATAAAACCTGTAAAGTCATAGATAAGAATGTCTGTCTCCACTTGCTATCCTTTGATGGGGGCCCCTTCTCCTGGTAGCTCCTAAGATATTTCCACAGCCTCGTAGGGCTTTTACAGGACTGTTTGAAAACCACTCTCATAGATAGATATGGTTGTTCAGTTTTCATTCATTTCTAGTATCAGCAAATATAGATGGTCCTTATCAACTTACATTATTTAAAGCATATAACATACATTGAAATATACTTCCTGTTCTTTGCAATTAGTTACTTAGTAACACAAATGTCACTTGAATTCAGATTTGTGGCCAGAGAGAATAATAAACTTTTCAGAAATAATTTCTAAAACATTCAAAATCTTTAAGGATGTTGGTTTATTTCTATGAAAGACACCTGGAAATAAAATTCTATTGTTCTGTTTTGGCTTGCGTGGTGCCTACAGCTCCTCATGGCTCTGTGTGTTTTGGTGATTATGTGAAATAGCACAACACAGCATGAGTTCTGTAGTTATCACTTCTGCCAACCTCCTGCATTTACTTCATAGTTGCTCACCTCTCAGGATCAAGCTGACTGGTCACACCTTATACATCTGCAGTCTCAAAGGCAAATAGCGACCAATGAGCACGATCTGTGAGCCAGAAAAGTATGTGTCTTTTCAACAGAGCTGACACCGGCCCTTCCTTATTTGCCGTTTGGTGGATGGCCCAGCTAGAATCTTTTGAATGATCTCTCTAGTGACAAGATATCTGAATTCCTGCAATTCTGAAGAAAAGTTAAATTCGATTTTCCTCTGTTAGCTCAACAAATATAGCATGGAAATTTCCAATAGCATATTATTTTTGTAATTATCTTTTTACTGGTTTTCTAGAATAAAAATCTATAAAACTTTGTACTTTGTGGAGTCTACAAGTCTATTTTTCCTCTCATTTACCATTTTTAGGAAACCGTGAACACAGGGTCAGGGCCAACCTGTTGAGTCAATCCATAACAACACCCTGACCATCCACCATAGACCTTCTCAGAAGGGAGAAAGTTGATAAACAACTCTTGGCTGAAGATAACTGAAGAGGCTGACTAGCAATGGCCACCAGCCTACTTCTCTTGCATTCTTTATTGAAATGTCACTCTTCTATAACTAATGTTATAAGTTTTATCAGAAAAGGAGGTGAAATTATATCAAAACTATTTTGCCATCTATCAAGGTACGTTTCTGTCCTTTCAAGTATTAAGATGAAAATGTACGCCATACATTTCCAGTGACTGACTCATTCTTGAATTCCTAAAATAAACCCTTGTTAGTGACGTGTTTTACTTTTGTTATAGTCCTAGATTAGATTTCTTAAAACCTGATTTTGTACTCTTTAAGTATGCATACTCTGTTTCCCAGATTTTATTATTGGAATTATGCTAATTTGTACAGTTAATTGAAAAGGCTTCCTTGATTCTCTCTTTTCTAGAAAATTACATAGTGAAGGAATTATTGACACCTTGAAGTTTTCATTGGATTCCCCTGTAATTATGACCAAATTGGTTTGGGGGGTATATTCATTAGTTTGCCAATTTATATTCTAGATAGCAGTTAGCTGGGATTTCCAATTTTTCTTCAGGGAATTCATATCTATTTATTCTAGATTTTCAAATAGAAGAACAGAAAGTAGCAAAAACTAATATATCTGAGTGTTTCTCTCTTTTTAGTTCATAATGTATGGATTTCTCTTTTCTTTCTTTTTTCTTTCACTTCTTTAGACCTCCCTGGAATTTATCTATGTTATGAACCATAACATAGCACGAAATAACGGCCTTATCAAGATGCTGATTATGCTCTATTCTGTTTTGTAATTTCAGCTTTTATGTCTGTAGCTACCTCCTATTTTCCAAATATGGATTTTTTTCCTGTTTTCTGGTTTCTTGAAGTGAATTGTTAGGTTATTTGTTTCATATTGTTTTTATTTATCATTAAGTATTTGGAAATTTGAATTTATTTTAGTGGAGTTCAGTTCACTTTCAGTTTATGTATTTTCAAGCTCATTGCTTTCTAAGTAATTTATAACTATAATTTTGATTTCTTCAATGATTTTAGAATTTAGAAGAATCAATAGTCTAAGTCATTTATATTTTTATTTATTATTTTGTTTTTAAATTCCAGTTTTATTGCATTTTATCGGGGATGTAGAGATGAATGTGGAAAATCACTTCAGAAATATATATGAACGTAGATATGGAGTAGAAGCTACCATCTAAGTAAAATAATGTAAAGGGGATAAATGCTGAACAATTTTATTTGTAACAGTAAGATGAATTCTTCAGATGAATACATCAGATGAAGAAGAATTCATCTGATGAATTCATCAGATGTAATGACAGTTGATGAATTCATCAACTGTCATTACAAACTCAAACAACATATTGCAAGTATTTATTCTGTGATTTAATAGAAAAATGTTGACATGTTCTCATGGAAGAAAATAAAAACTTGCACAAAAGTAGTGTCATAGGACACTTGAAAAGGACAAATGAAAAGGACAAATAATGTCTGTTGATGTGCCAAGAATGATGATATAAACCCTATTACAAGGCAAAAGATGTGCTACTTAATATTATGTCCAACCTGCTATGATTTCACTATGCAGAACTTACTGAAATGTTACCTTTTCCGTCATGGGATCCATTGTTAAATTCAACAGTTGGCACTAACACCTTAAACGAGTGTAGCCAAAGGCCATCACTTAGTGCATCTGAGCATTTTAACGTAGAGAATCATGAAAAGAACTGAGGTTTTCAGGTTTCAGAATATATGCAACAATTTGACTGCATAGGCTAGTTCTAATTATATTCTAATGAGGCTAAATATAAGGATTAAGTTTTTATTATACTAAATGATTTACAGATTATATTTTTCCTTCATTATCTCTTAATTTAATTATGTTATCACAATTGTCAGTTCTAAAACAGCAAAAGGATATTTCTCATTAGAAGATGTATTGGTCAACTTGGTCAGAAATCCTTCACTCAATTTCACTTATAGATGTGATGTGTACATCTTCAGACCAATCCATTTGTCTGTCACAATACGGCACGGGAGCTAAAAAAAGGCTCTGGTTGGCTGATCAAATGCAACTTCCCATTTCAAGGGTTTATAATTTCATTATAAAAATTAACTTCTGGCTGACTCTAGCTAGAGGCTCTCAAAATTTGGAAGACATTATTTCTGGATAGCTCTAATTTTAAATATGCTAATTTTACAGAATTTCATACTGACCAACTTGAGCATAACAGTTCATATAATATAATTTTAAAGCTTGCTCCAATTAATATTCTTTCTGAATCATTTTGCATAAGCATCCTCCCAGTGATATGAAACAATGTTGCCCAGCTCAAATAGGCATTAAGGTTGAGGTAATGTAAAAGAAACAAGGATGGAGTCTGAGAAATTCTAAGGAAACAAGACAATTTTGTGATCTGGTAATGAAAAGAGCAAAGAGAAAAAGAGATCTTCAAGGAAGATAAGCAATACAAATTCACAGCTTATACTTACATAGACACCAGTATAATGTAGGTATGAATACCAGTTAAAATTTTTAATCACCAAATACTCAAATACTTTGGGCAGAGAGGTATTTATGTCCACTCTAAGCTGATTATGATAGTCCTGTTATTTTTGACTAGGGGTTGATTTAGTCATGCACATACGATAAAACTCTGACCAATGAGATGTGAGGCTATCTGTTGGAGAGATTCTGAGAGGGTTTTGCTCACTCTTTAAAGGAGAAATAAAGTACATTAGAATCATTTTTACTTGTAAGATTTCCACCTGCTGGTGACGACTGGAATTGCAGCATTAATGTCGAAACCCTGAAAGGAGCCTCTTAGCTAACATGCTAAGGACTGCAGAGAAGAAAATGGAAACAGACAAAAGAATCATGACATCCCTGAGCTATTGAGTGAAACATACCGAGACCCGCTGTCCTATGTGAACCTAGAAGGGTGGCTGTTACGTGAGATAAAAATTGTCCTTAAGCCAATTAGTTTTTTTTTTTTTTCCAACGTTTTTGTTTGTTTTGTTTTTCGGTAGAAGAATATGAGGTGGAATTATCACACATCGTTTCAGAGCCTCAGAACCTTGGGAGCTGTTTCGCTGGGTGTCAGCGTCCCTCATGAGGTTGCAGTCAAGCTGTCAGCGCTTCAGTCTCTAAAGACTTAAGTGGGTCTGGAGGTCCTGCTTCCACACTCACTCACATAGCTTTACTAGGAGGCTTCAGTTCCTCACCATTTGGATGTCTCCATAGACTGCTAGTGATGCGACCTCCCCCAGGCAAACGATCCAAGAGAGTGTGCCTGTGTTAGAGGGAGCATGCACTCAACATGGAAGATGCAGTCATTTTAGAAGATAATCTTGGAAGTGACATACCATCACTTTTGTTGTATTCTATTTGTTAGAAACCAGTTGCTAAATCTAGCATATACTCAAGGGGGAAAGAAATTAACCACCACTCTGAAGGGAAAAGTATTAAAAGATGTTGTGGACATATGTTTTAGAACCATCTGAGCTTTATTTTCAATATGAAGAGATTTGAAAATATTTAAATGCTTGTAGGAAGCACCCAACAGAGATAAAGTAGAGGACGTGTTTGTTATTGGCATCTATTTTCTCAACGTGTTAGGGAGTGAAATCATTTACGGAAGGTATTTTGATAGGTGGTAGGTTTAGAGGTGCAAGAAACTGGAAATATATAGCCATTTAGGGTATCAACTCTAGAGATGTAGATAAAAATGTGTTAAAAGCTATAAAAGAATTCTATATTATTTAGATAATGTAATGTAGCTCTATATAAATACCTTGGTGAAATGCTTATGTTTCTATGAAAATAAAGCTTACCATAGTTGTCTCTAGAGAAATTAGAAATCTTAATTTTAACTGGAACATATTAAGAGCAATGGAGATTCTTTTTTAAAGTTTTCCAGGAATAAATTTTCTCTCTCTCACACACACACACACACACACTCACACTCACACACACACATATACACACAGAGCACTGCATACAAATGGTTTGACTGAACAATTTTTCCCAACATTTATGAAACCATAAAATTTATATACAAATTATTTCAGAGCTTACAAAAATGAAAAAAATTAACTGATTTTATGCAATTATTTCCCTTTCACAAATAAAATAATTGAATTATTCAATAAATGGAAACAGATATTTAAACGTTGTGACTTCTCTGAGGCTTTCATTTGTTCATCTTCCCCAGGAAAGGGTTCCCAAGCTATGTGATGACAGGCCATTTTGTTTGGGAGGCATTGATTATTTCCTAGCATAGTGGGAGAAACATTGCTATTTCAGATGAGTCCTTAAGAGTATATAAGAGTATTCAAGTATACTATTAAAATAATACAGCTAACAGAAGTAATTATTTTCTAGAAAGGCAAAAATGGCTTAGTATTGGGAAATATATTAATATTATTTAACACACCAATTGATCAAAGATGGTAGTGGGAGAGTATTGGTGGTCTTGATAGATGTCAGAAAGCAGTGTGATATAATTCAACACCACCACTCTCAAGAACTGCCTTAGTATAACAAAATTAATTTCAAAGCAATAGCCTACTTTATAATTAATGGTTAAAAATAATTAGAAGACACATGAAAGTGAGAAGCAAAACAATTATAAATGGAGGAATAACCCATTTTTCCAATTACTGCCCCATTCTCAAAAGATCCATGTTTTAGAATCTGATCTGGCCCAAATTAAAGAAAATTTGTGATTTCACTCTTTTGACAGTACATTGCATTGCTAATAGTGGAAAAACTGGAAGATGATCCTTTAGTTAAATTAACTTCTTAGTGCATAGTTTTTGGTACACACAAAACTATGCAAGTAGCCCAACGTTTTTGACCAAGCAAACATGCATTTGAAGTCTTCCCCGCTTTGGAAGAGTGGCAATATATGTAGCAGTTCTGGGTACACATGAGTGAAGAGTAAAAAAGACTGTGGGACAAGCTCTTCATAAAGTAGATAAGAGGCACAGCACCTTGGTAGTAGACAGCAAGCTAAAGACAGCAAGACAACCTGGGAGATAACTCTATGTGAGCATTACAGAGCCAGATCCATGTTTACTCTAAATTCCCTCCCTTCTGGAATCAGTATCTAATACACCCCAGCATTGTAACATTACCAGTTTGGGATATAGAAGATGGAGGATAGTCACAAAAGCGAAGTCTATGATGATGTATTTAGATTATATCAGGTCTAATTTAGAGTGAGTAATTTAGAAATGAGATAAGATCCCCATGAGAATGTAGGATCCAGAATCCTCAGAAACACTGCAGGAGGAGCTGATATTCTCACATAATTTGGAATGGAAGCCTTAGTTATTTAATTTGGAAATTAAAGAAAAAGGTCACCTGAAGATGTAGGGTTTCACAAAGATACCCACTATCACTGAGATTATTTAACTTTGCTATTACATTTTTATTCAATGCAATCATACAAGGAAAATGAATACAACATGTGAATATTACAAGAGATATTGTAAAAATATTATTATTTACCAAAGATTGGATTCCATACCTGGAAAACTGAGAAAATCTGGTAAGATGGGTTGGCTAATATTTAAGATGTCAGTGTTTTCTTCTACTAGGAATAACCAGTTTTGAAATCTGATGATAAAAGGGCATCATTCACTATAGCAACCAGAATATGTTTGCTATATTTAGAAAATAAAAATCTGGGATATCCAGTTACATTTGAATTTCAGATACAAAATGAATAATGTGTTTAGTATAAGTATGCCCCATGTAATATTTGAGACATACTTATACTTTAAAATTATTCCTTGTGTATCTGAAAATCAAATATAATGGCATTCTGAATTTGATCTAGCCAGTCTAGATCAGAAACATCAAGTGTCATTTTAAAAAGCAGGCTGCAGGTTAGAGAGCTGATCATACCTCTCCTGCGTAGGTATATTCACTAGCTTCAACACTTAACATTGATTTTTATTATAGTCAGTATTTTAAACCTTTAAAGTCCTTTCAAAGTTGAAACTCAACTATGGAATGTACCTTTCAGTAATTAAAATGTTTTAATTGTATGTGAAAAAAATTGGCTCCCATATTTTTGGCCCAGTGAGGCCTTTTCACATCTGGTTAGATTTTCCAGGCTTCCTATTTCAAATGACCCGCAGTTATCTTCATCCCCAGGAATGGCCTCCTTCCTCCCCTATCTCAAACAAATGTCCACCTGCTTCATTCCCATAGCCTTGGCTGCCACGTGCCCACTCTTCAGCAAAGCTCATCTGCTGCTCACATCAGCAGCACATTCTGCTCTCCCATATGGACTTGGAGGGCCCTCGGGGGTGCTTAGGCCACACTTTGGAGAAATCCATTGCAGTGCATTAAACATTGACCACAGCACAGGAAAAGGAACCAGCTGTCACGCTGGAATATCCCAGAATCTGAGTTAGCAAAGTTTTTTTAAAAAAGGGCCGTTGTTAGTGGCTGATGAGCCACGTTTCCCTGAAGGGTGCAGTGTTCTTGGGAGGCAGCCATTCCAGGATTTCAAAGATTAAGTTATAACTGAACAATGTATGAGGATGTATAAAAAGTAATTTACCATTTTATAATTACTTTTAATTAACCATTTTATAATTACTTCCTCCATGGTAATGCCTCTGGGCCTGATTATGAAAACAATTACAGGCTGGTAATTTGCATACCAGTAATAAGCCTTAACATAAACACCATAAATGTAGCTATTTCTTGATACTTATTTGGCATATCATGAGATCACAGCTCTAACTATATATTATTCACCCCCGGCCTTCTTCCAAACTGGAAGGAAAAATAAAAAGAGAATAACTTTCTTTAAAAAAAGTTTGAAATAATTACAGATTATTTTATTCCATAGTCACTTACATGTCCCAACGTTATCTACTTATTAAAACAAAAAGTAAGATGTTTTCTTCTTGGCCTTCAAACTGTTCTCCATATCCCACACCTACTCAGTTACACCTGTCTCTCACCAATGTCAGTGAGATGTCATCACACACACACAAAATGACTACATTTAAAAAGCACAGTATGCTCTTTTGTTGTCTTTTGTAACTGATGATTAATAACACAATATTGTCAATTATATCCATTGCACTGCTTGAAATAAAAATAATGAATTTTTAAATGTCAGAACAGAGACCAGTAGAATTCCCCAAGTTTCACAATAAGCCATGTTTAAAGGAAAAAAAAAAGCAGAATGTCTTTTATTGCTTTGAATCTGGCTTTTTCTTTCTCATCAGCTTCAGCATGGATTATTATCCAAAACCTCCTTTCACACCTGAGTTAGGAAAATTAACTGAAGGGTGGGTGACCTTCGTCTGTATGTGCTGGCCACCAACTAGCACATTATGGTTTCTTGGAAGAGACTAATGGGAAAATTATTAATAACTAAAGGAAGTTTATTTTTCTCTATTAGCCAGACACTGATGTAGCAGCCCTGACCTAATGCCAAAATAAATATAACAGGAAACAGCCAGGTGCTTTGATCAAGCCAGCCCGTCCTTCAAGGTGTCCTCTCTAGTCTAATCTAGTCCTTACGCCATTACACTTTGCTCTTACCAAGTACGAATAAAGGAGGAATCACTGCATACAAAATGCCTGGATTCTTAAATCATTCTCAAAGCCATTACTCATATATTACTCAATGTTCTTATTATAAATTCCTCCAGGGCTGAAGGAAAGAAAAACTGTGACTCTCATTGTGACAGAAAAAGAATACTTCATCATTTGTGCTTTCCTTATTTTTCTTAGGTTCTAAGAAGCCCAGAGCTCAATGTTTTTCAGCAAGCAGAACCTTTTATTGGGTAGAAAGTCTGCCTCTCTTTTTTAACTTTGGATTTTGCCTTTTAGTTGTGTTCATAGGTGTTGGTCTCTCACCATATCTAAGTAATGGGTATCCCTTTTGGAATGAGTAGGTGAGATCACTTAAGTACAAACTTAAATATAATTATTTCATGTGATGTTTCATACCTTTCCAATCTCACTTGAGCTCCAGTAAGCCACTGGGATAACCCTCTGTTTGCTTGCCTGCCTTCTGATTTTCCTCATGGAAATCCTTCAGCATGCATGCCCTCAATCGTACCCTGCATTTATCCTTCCCGTAACCTTTGCAGCTCAGCACTTGTCTTTTCTTCAGCCATTGAGCTTTCTAGCCCCAACTGATTTTCTGAACACTAAAGCTCTTGGTACAGACACTACTAGGCTCTTTGATTATTTTTGCTTTTGAGTCAGTATTAGGCTTTGTCTCTTTAGAGTGACAGTAAGCTTTATGAGATCAATATCCAAGTTCTTGCATGTAAGTTGAGGCTTGAGAAATTTTTGTTGTTGACAAATGTTAGTCATTTTAAAAATGTAACTTTCTTTAGCTTGAGTATTACTAGTAACACATTATGACTAGGCTAACCATACAAAACTAATTCAAACTACATTTAGTGTGTTTTTATTTGTTTGTTTTAGATTCCATTAACCAGTTGTTTGACCAAAGCACCTAATTCTCCTTCTTGTATTTGTTTGACTTTAGGTCAAGTCTGCTTCCTGTGTTTCTAACAATTAGACAACAATGTTATTCTCATATTTATTGATAATCTCCTCAGCCTCTCCCAAGGACATGTAATGTGCTAGCCAGTGTACAAAATATAAAGATAAGATTCACACACTCTTCAGTTAATTTCTCGAATAAAGTTGAGAAAGTACCTGTCGTCTGCTAAGCCACAGTGAGGCTCATGAGCAAGGGAAATTTAAACTCAAAGCAATTAAAAGCATTCTGTGTTTCTTTATTCTTTTTCCCTTTTTAACTCTTCTTTTTTCATTGTGAATGCTTTAAATATTTTACTGGTATCTAATTTGACCCTTTTAAAAAATTCATTGTTTTTATTTCAAGCAGCACACTTGCTCTGGTTGATAATATTGTGATATTGCATCAACTGCTACAAAAGGATGTAAAACAGCACATCAAAAAAGTGGTACTCAAAATATACATATAGTAGCCACCACATAAATGCTTACGGATTATTAAGTAATCCTGAATTCTTAATGGTTGTAATGTAAATTGAAGTATTGTTAAATTCTGTGATCATCTGGGACAAATAGGTTAATATCAAAAAAACAGAAATAATTCTGTCAGAACTATTAGGTGGCTATCATAGATCAATAGTTGAAAAAGAAAAGATCTTCTGGGTTATTTGAAAAATAAACAAAAAAGCCACAAACAAAACAGAAGAAAGAAAAAGAAAAATTATGATGCGACAAAATAGCCTATTTGACTTGTCCCTAGGAGCTTCAAGAAAAAGTGAGAATTTGAAAACCAATTTTTCTTCAACTATAAGATGCATGGAAATGACTTGTAGATTATAATACGGGGTATGCAAATCAAATTCAAAGCTATAAATCAGTTAGCTGGGACTTGGAAAGTACTGAATAGTCAAGAAAGATGGAAATGCTAGAGGAGTGATCTCTCTATGCAAACTTGAGTGGTTGCAGTTTTCTACAAGTTAGGACACCCCTGTTCAAGATTAATTAGTATTGTATTTTCCATGCTGCAGGAAAGAAAGCAAAGCCCTTCTGGGAAGCACTTGCATTAGAGCAGTAGTGAAACTTACCAAAAATGTGAAAGTAAGAAGTATGTGATTCTGTCAAAGGACTGACATTATATAGAAAAAAACCCTGCAAAATATACATACAAACAATGCTTTTGTTTTGCAAATTGTCTATTTTGAAACTTCCGTTGTAATTGGTCTTTGTTTTACTATTATTTGCATGTAGATTTTTTCCTATTATAAAATATGCTCATTATATTAAAGAAACTATAAAAATATATAAACCTAGACTTTTAAAAATGTATAAAACCATTTATAATTTCATGTCTCAGAAAAATAATTATAATATTTTGTCATACAACCTCCACTAATTATTTTTCTATTCACAAAATAAACAGAGAATTTTTAAACTAAATTATTTTGTACATGATGTTTTGTTATTTCACATTTTCTCGTATGCTAAAATGTTGTTAATACCTTTAAATACTCGTTGTGGTAGGCAGAATCATGTTTCCTCTCCCCAGAACATTCCCATCCTACTCTCTGAAAACTTTGGATATGTTAGGTTACATGGTAAAAAGGAACTGAGGTTGCAAATGAGATTGAAGTTGCTTATCTTAAGTTGAGCTTGAGATGAGGAGATTATCCTGGGTTATGCATTTGGACCCCTTGTAATCATAGGGATCCTTAGAAGTAGAAGAAGACGGCAGGGCGCCGGGGCTCACGCCTGTAATCCCAGCACTTTGGGAGGCGGAGGCGGGAGGATCACGAGCTCAGGAGATAGAGACCATCCTGGCTAACACAGTGAAACCCCATCTCTACTAAAAATACAAAAAAAAAAAAAAAGTAGCCAGGCGTGGTGGCGGGCGCCTGTAGTCCCAGCTACTCGGGAGGCTGAGGAAGGAGAATGGCGTGAACCCAGGAGGTGGAGCTTGCAGTGAGCCGAGATCACGCCACTGCACTCAGTCTGGGCGACAGAGCGAGACTCCGTCTCAAAAAAAAAAAAAAAAAAAAAAGAAGAAGTAAAAGAAGACATAAGAGAAAAAAACCAGAGAGATGACAGCATGAGAAAGACTACACCAGCCCCTTCTAGTTTTGATGATAACAAGAAAAAGCCACATGTCAAGGAACGCAGACAGCCTCTAAAAGCTGGAAAAGGTAAGGACACAGATTGTCTCCCAGAGCCTCCAGAAGGAACACAGTACTGCCGACATACTGAGTTTTGCTCAGTGAGGCCTTTATTGGACTTCTGACCTCCAGAATTATCAGATAATAAATTTGTGTTATTTTAAGGGACTACATTTGTGGTAATTTTTTCATACGGCAATATTTTCATAGGAGCAATACAAAAGAAATATATCCATATATATGGATGCCCATTATTTTAACACCTCATACTATTTTATTTTTGGATGAATCATAATTTATATAACCAATCCAGCAGTTGACAGGCTTTTTCTTAAAAGGCCAGATAGTAAATATTTTTGGTTCTGCTTTATATGCCCTCTCCATTAACTACTCAACTCTACCATTTTAGTACAAAAGTAGCCATAGACAATATGTAAAGAAATGGAGTTTGCTGTGTTCCAATGAAATGTATTTATAAAAGAGGCTGAAATTTGCTGACCCTTGAAATAATCCCCTATTCATGGACATTTAATTGTTTCCAAGTACGTGATTTGCTTTTGTAATTTTCTGATCAATACATGTCAAAAGAAAAATAGCATAAATTGGCTTTTGTAACTCTGACATATTTTCTTAAACATTCTAATCCTTCAACTTTGTTTTTAAATTTTGAACCAATTAAAAACACCTATTTACCTTGTCCTCAAATGCAAAAGTTTGAATGTAAAATGTTCAATGTTGGATTTTACTTAACTAAGTATAGTTCCGTTCTTAAAGGAAAAAAATAAATGGATCTTTAATGCAAAAAAATAAATTTCCAGGCCTCAAGAGATGACAAAAATGGCATTGATCCATATAGTCCTTTTTATTTACGTGGGAATTTTAAAATGTTTATTATACCTGGTAATAGGCAGCTGAGGCAGACAAAAAAAAATACAGGGCATAAATTCCAAAACAAACTTCTCACTGTCCCCATCTCCCACAGTTTCCTAGGTCAGGTCATGCCTTAATGGTAAAGAGCAAGAAATAGAGAAAAATCTGAGATTTTGACTTTTCCGGTGAACAAAAGCATAGCTGTATTTCTGAGGATTTTCAGGATTACAAGTCCAAAAAAAGAGAATGATATTTCTAAATTAACCATAAGGATTCAGATAAGCTAAGATTTTTTTTCAGGGGGAAGTGGTAAATGTGGGCATAAATACAAATAAAACAAACAATCCTCTGATTACATGATTCACAAAGCCCACAGGAAGTGAAGAACTGCTGATCAGTGGGTTTGATAAATGTGTCTCATCCTCCTTCCAACGTGTATTGGCATCACAGAGACTAGCGGACGCTCCTCTCCTCTCCTGACTAATGTACTGACCCAAACTGAAGGAAAGACGCAGGTGGCAGAGAGAATCAGAGCAATGGATATTGTATTATTCACATCTGTGATTTCCCAAAGAAGAATTCAAGACTTGCTGTGTGCTTCAGAAGCAGATATTTCATTTTAACTGTTGCAAATTCATCACCCTACATTTTCATTGAAAGTTTTCTTGTTCCTGGTGCTGATTAAATCAGAGTGCATTATGTGCTTTTCTCTCATGCCTTCCTATGTTATATACAGACACTCTAATCTTATCTTCTCCTTCTACACTCTTTTCCAAATATTCTCTAAAATTTGATAACTGGACTCAGAGAAACAAACAACAAAAACTAAGATGTACTCTAGACCTTTTGGAGCTCCTAGATATGAAAACCGAGACATAGAGTAGAACCTACCAGACAAATGTTTTTACTTTAGTTATGTTTTACTAAGTGATTTCAGTGTATTTCAGTTAGCCTTAATACAAATGGGACTCAAAGAGAAAATAAAAATTTTGGCTTCTGGGTAAATACTGGCCACTCATGGGTATCATCCTCCTTCTCTAAATACACAGAAATTCTGGTGAAAATATGCATTTTAAGAAGAATAAATAGAAATAAAATGAGAAATCCACAGTGCTGAGAAGAACCTGAACTACCAGGTCACAAGGCAAGGGCAAGACCTGGATTTTAATGTCCATGCAGAGTAGGAGTCAGGACCCAGTCTGTGGCTCTGGCCAGACATTCTCACTAGGATCCTCAAGAAGCCAAGGTCTGGAAGCACCCTATTTGCTTGAAAAATGAAACCTGCATATCTCTCCTACCAGTCCTTGTTTCTTTTTCTTTTCTTTTTTAAATTAAATGTATGCTTATTTATTTTTTAGTTGATAAATAAAAAATCATATATATTTTTGCATATTATGTGATGTTTTGATGTATATATACATTATGGAATGATTCTGGTTCCTGTTTCTTGACAGATGCCTGCTCCTTTGCTCTGGGCTGCTGGTGGAAGCTGACTCAACAGTGGAAAATCAGAATTCATAGCCAGTGCTGTTGATGAATTCCTCCTTTCCATCCTATGAGTCAACTCCAAACCAAGGCACTCACATACAAACAGGCTCAGAGTTGGGAACTGTGTAGAAGATGGATTGACACAAGCACAGAATGGCCTCTATAGTGAGGCTTACACAGCCCAGGAAATGTGTCAATTAAAAATCTCATGAAAGTTAAATCCCATGTAAAATTAGCATGTGGACATTACACGTTAGCACATTACAGAGCATCTGAGGAGAATTCAGTGCCAAAAAAGTCAGTTTACAGAACACAAAACTGAGAGAATTCACATCAGAGGAATTAAATCTACTGATAAAATCTGAGCTGCATTATAATGTAAAATCATTTAAAATGTTCAGAGAAATTAAGGAAATAATAAACTCCATACAATCAAGAATGAGAGGATTACATATCATGAAAGTATATATGCATACTTACATACTTGCAAGTTTTTTTTGTATACAGAATGCTTAGTATTCTGACACTTTTCATCTCTTGTCTAGAGATGATGTTAAAGGTTTAAATTTCTATTATAAATACCTCATTTAGTTTTTGTTTTATTGTGTCATGTAAAACTTCCGGGTATAATTTGACTAATATGAATATTTATGAGGATACTTGTCTTTTTATCATTTTAATGAAAGGTTTTCAAGATTATAAAATTGAGTGTGATGCTGTACCCCGTATTTTGTATTTTTCAGAAGAATGTTCTTTGAAAAAAATTTTTTTATGTTGGAAAAGCATACTTATTTCTGATTTAACATGATATTCTTTAACAATATCAAATGCTCTTTTAAACAATAAATCTTCATTTTAATATTAAGAAATTCTAAATATTAAAGTACACTTATATTTCTAGTATAGTTCCTAATTAGTCATGTGTGTGTGTTTTATGATACTTGGAGATGTCTGAAGCCCTAGAAAGTTTTCTTCTATTATGTTATTAATAACTGCTCTTGTTTGTTTTGGTGCCTTCTTTAAAATTAGCAAATATTTATAAGCAAGTTTGTGTTCTCTTTTCTATACGATCTCCTGATTTCTAATAAGGTTTATGCGTTGTTTGTTCTGTATTCTGGGAGATAGTATTAAATTTTCCCTAGATGTCATGATTCCATGTTCCACAGCATCAACTTTTCTATTTAATTCTTTATATATGGATTTAAATTGTGCCATTGGTGTTTTATTTTTCTAGCAATATTTTCTTTTCTTACCATCTCTCATTTTATCTATTGTCTTCTTCTCTCAAACTATTGCCTTTTTATCTCAGGTGGTTCTCTTAATATGGCTTCTAGTTTCTATTTTAAAATGTGCTCTTTTCTTTTATTTTATTGACCTAACAGTGCCGGAAATGTTGCCCTGAAACTGTAATTGCTGTTTTTCAGAAGTGAATTCTTCCTCTAGTCTTGCAACTATTATTCCCTTTCCATGATTTTGTTCGTTTTTCTCAAGTCAGTTGTTTTCCTCTTTCTTATTTTTAAAACGATTATTTATCACCAATAAGGCAGGATCATCTGTTTGTCAACCAAAACAAATTTGAAACTTTCTTTACCTTAATGGCTGTTTCATTGTGTTAAGGCAATCTTATCCTCAGATTTAGTGCTAGACAGACTGATTCCTCTTCCATTTCTGAATGTTACCACAATCTAAGATATTTTTCTTTGTTGTTATGCTTTACCTTATCCTATCCTCACTTCCTGGCTAAAAGATTCTCTGTAGTGGTAAGTCACTGAAAATAATAATAATAACAGAATTGCATGGTTATGCTTCTTTCAAAGCTCTTCATTCCAACTGTAGAGCTTTCCATGTAGGTACTTTATCTTGAAGGAAGAAAACATAAGCCTTCAGAAGATAGGCTAGCATACAACCACAGGTGAACTAAAGCCAGTTATTCTATTATACAAAAAATATGTGACTAAAGGTATTTTGTGTATCAAACATGATAAAGGTTCTAGAAATTATGAAGTTGAGTAAAAAAATTGGGGGAACAATGGAACTGGCAGAGGATATCTGGAATCTCACATTATCCCTAAGGTTATACACAGCCTGAGAATAACAAATTGTGATACCACTCTATCAAAAAGCCATGAGATTGCTTTAGATTCTGAAAAATTATGAAAACAGAATAGGGGAACGGGTCTGTGAGAAATAGACCATGAGCATTTCCTGTTAGAAATTTAAGATATACTTCCCGTTAAGAGATGCATTTTCTTCTTAGATAGTACTCAAATAAATTTATGAATGGAACTAAGTGAATTATTGATAAAAAAAGATATCAAGGTGATAGATATGGATTAGACAGATGAACTATTGATGCTAAAGGATAAATGGGGTTTCAAGGAGGCATCTAGGCACTAGAGATGCCATTCATAATTATTTTATTTTATTTTCTCAGAGGAAAGACGCATTTAATATGCCAGATTTCTCTAACAGAAATTCATATGAATAAAACAGGAACATTTGAGACCCAACATATCTTCCCACAGCCTATGTAACTATGTGACTCTCCTTTCCCGCATGTGGCAGAAAACATGTTAACTCTGGAGAGGATGACCGGGGAAAAACTTGGAGTTAGCCAAGAGTGGAGATTAAACATCTTCCTGAAGAGAGGGGAATTAAGTAAATGTATACATACCAAAGATACAGAATCCCATCTCCTTTCTCTGGTCAGCTCACGAATTCTGTGGACCAAGGTCACGGCCCTCCAAGTTTGACTCTGGAGAATCACTCTATAAAAATCTGGTTAGCGTAGGAGAAAACACCTATACATACTGACATTTGGACGTGCTATAATGCAGCTCCCTGTCTTACGCACAGATCTCAAAGTCCGCAAGTCAATGATGCACACAGAGATTCTAATCAGCGTTTTGGTTTCTTGGTCTTAAATATGAAAGAAAATTGAGGGATCGTCAGATATTGAGGATAGCAATTACAGTGAAATTAAATACCCAAACAAATTAGAAAAAAAAAAATTGTCCTCAGAGAAAAAATATTGGGATCGGAAGAAGCTGTGCTTGTGCTTTGAAACACACCCAAACCCCCATGTACACAGATTGTGTTCTAAAAAAAGTTCAAGTGATTCTTTACTAGAGAACTAGGCAGTTCAGGTGCTAAATTTAGTCATGTGGATTATAGACAGACTACAGAAAAATGAAGCTTTATACCTTAGTCTACTTCAGTGGTTTTATTTTTGTTTTTTTGTTTTTTGGGGGTTTTTTTGTTTTTTTTTTTTTAGACAAAGTCTGGCTCTGTCACTGCAACCTCTGCCTCATGGGTTCAAGCAATTCTCTTGCCTCAGTCTCCTGAGTAGCTGGGACTAGAGGCACCCACCACCACGCCCAGCTAATTTTTGTATTTTTGGTAGAGACGGGGTTTCACCATGTTGGCCAGGATGGTCTCCATCTCTTGACCTCATGATCTGCCCGCCTTGGCCTCCCAAAGTGCTGGTATTATAGGCATGCGCCACTGCACCAGACCTACTTCAGTGGTTTTAAGCCAAAATCAAAATTCCCTGGTAGGCTTTTTAAAACACATATTTCTGGGTGCTACGCTAGTTTTTGACTCAATAGGTCTGGGATGAGTCAGAGAATTTGCCTTTCTAAAAAGCTCCTAGGTGATTTTGACCATAAGAGTCCAGGGAGCCACACATTGAGAATCTGTGGTCTACTTCTAGCATCTCTTTTCATCCAAATATTTCCAGAAAATTATCTTAAGGAAATAATTGGACAAGTGTTTGTGGGGAATTTTTTCAAACAACGAATATTAAGGGAAAAAACACTTTGCAAATATTGTATCTGAATTAAAAATTTATATATATATATATATATATATATATATATATATAATCTAGAACATTATACACCCAAATATTAGGATCAAATGATATAGATGTGTACTTTTGTTTATTTTTGATTTGGTGGCTTCAAAATGTCATACACTGAACGTGAATTACTTGTGTAACAATTTGAATACATCCTATTTTTAAAAGCTATGGCTCAACTTTTAACCTTATTCTAAACACATTTGGTAATGAAATGTCTAATTAAGTCCACCATATCCACATATCCTCAATAAATGAGTGCATGCATATAATCTTATGCATGTATACATACATGTATTCAAACACACTCTCTCATTCATACACATGTTAAAATTAGCTATGAACTTGGATACCAGTTGAAATGTAAAATACTCAGAGATTGGAAAGAAAGGGAGAAACCTCCAAAAAAGTACTTAGACAGTTCTTTTTGAAGAATTTTACATTGAATTTTAACATCATGATCAGTGCAGACTTCCATTCTAATTGAATGATGCCAGAAGGCTAAATTCTGGATCTTGCCTGCTTTATGCCTCATAATTTTAACTAACCACATGGTTCTCCACCAAGCTTTATAAAATAATACTCTTTTTTCTTTTTTTGCTCTGTGAAATAGATTTCTAAATATAGTGCATATAGCTTCCTATCTTTTTTTAACAAAAGCATCAAACACTCCAAAGCTTTGCTTTTGTTATTGAAGAGAGAGGAAGAGATATGTTGACTATAAATAAAATTTGACCTAGGGAACTCTGTTTGACTACCTTTGAGGAAAAGTAAACAATAACAATAAACAAAAGAAAAGTCAGATCCTGCCCTTTGTTTCCTTTCTACTCTAAGACTAGGGCAGCAATTATTGTACACACCCAATCACATCTTGAGCAGTTAGTCAATATGAGCCAAAGGCAAGACAGATAATATATATCAAATGTTTGCAGTGCAACATTATTTCAATGGGTTATTAGTTTTCTATTTCCATGTAAAGTTATGATAATGTTAACTGACGAGAGATTTATAGATGAACTTTACAATATTGTAGAATTGCCAGATTGTCATCTTCAACTTGTGGAACTCAGATACCTAGGAAGATTCAAAAATTCAAGTGTACTTAAGGTCTTGTCTATAGAATGAATAATGTCTTGTACAGACACACAACCACCCACCCACACACACACACACACACTTTTTTGTCAAATGAGTGTAGACATAATTGTGAGAAATAAAATACAATGTATTCTAAAAGTGAATTTGTAGTTGCTTTTTCCCATAATGTATTTCCACACTCACTGAATATTTAAAATTCAACAATTGATAAGTAATATGCTCGCCATTTTTTAACTTGAAGGGAGTTATTTTCACTCTTTAGAAAGTTAAAATACCATCAATTAAGTTTTAGACTTTGTTCAGTGAGAGATACAGTAAAGTGACAGGAAAGGATGGACACAGGAATACAGAAAATAAAGAGCATAGAAAAATGGGACAAGACTGCCTGAGCTTATATACAGATTTCATTTGCAAGCTGTCAGATATTGGGACTGTTACTCTCTGCTCTTCAATTTGCTCCTATGTAAAATATGTGAAAGTAATGTACAGTACCTACCTCTTGGGTTTGTTATGAGAATAAAATGAGTGCTTATGTGTAAAAAGCTTAGAGCAAGGTCTAATACCTAATTAAGCAGATTAGATTATTATTTAGCAAATGTTTCCTCTTTCCCTCAAACCATGCAAAGAATGTATATCTGCCCCATTGATGCTGATATTCGCTATGTGACTTGTTTTTGACCAATACAATGTGGGTGAGAGTAGCAGTGTGCCTGTTCTTAAGGACCACTGCCTATTTCCACTTGACCCGTTTGTACTTCTAGTTCACCCAGGCGAGAAAGAAATGCCATAAAGTATGGCCTTTTTTCCTGGCCCCAGAATGTGTTGCAGAGTTTCACTAGTCAAATCTGCCTTTTCATGCAAAGTTAATAATAGTCATTAGGCCTCTCCACAAATATTTTGTTCATGTTGCTTCTAAGCACATTGCAGGCTTACACTTTTTCTACCTAATATAATTCAGTCATAGCCTGGTAAGCTGCCTTTGGTCAACATGAACAAAATCAAGATATGTTATTTCCAAGTAGAAGCTTCAAGAATGTAACAGAACACTCTATTACATTCTTTTTTTCTTCTCCCATGGTGACCCACCATTGCTCCATACAGCATCTCTAAATTAATCTAGGTCTCAGAGTGAGGATAGCAATGAAACAGATCAGAAACTTCAGACAATGTATAATCAACATATAGCATGAGTTTAAGATAAATGTTTTCATAAGCCAAGGAGATTCTGGAGTTGTTTGTTACCCAAGTATAACAGCCTATAATGACTGCTAAAAGAAAATTGGCATAGGAATGATGTCAGCAGATGGTGAAATATAAAATCCCCCAGCACCACTATCTCCACAAAAATACTACTAGAAACTATTCAAAGATGACATTATCACCATAAATTCACCAGAAATTAGAGGAGAAGTGGAGAAACCTAGGCTTTCATAGTCAACAGAAACTGTGACCAGTAGGAACAATTATTTTAGACTGTGCCAGCCCCTTCCCAAAGCCAGCATAGTATCACTCACTGAGAATTTCCCTAGACACACAGCTTCCAAAATGGAAGGAAGAAATTGAAGGTAAACATTCAGTCTCCCCACTGGTCTAGGAATCTTCATGGGAAGCCCACTATTGTCCCATTTTATGTGAATGATTGGGTATGTCAGGAGCCCTGAAACACTTGGGGTGAATTGGGAACCAAGAGTGGAGGTGTTGATTGCAGGGAGTGGCACTCAGTTTATGGCAGCTACTCTGCACTCTGATCAGTGGGGATACTTTGCTAAGGAGACTGGCTGGCACCTTAGTACTGCAGGGAGGCATAATTTGTGGGAAGGCCTGAATCCCTGGCTATATTTCCCACAAAGCCCAGTTGTCCATGTCCAGCCTTTCCCTCAGCAGGTAACAATGAAAAGGTCAGTGATTCAGTTCCATTGCTTGCTTGAGTCTATCCCAGATTAGAAAACAATCACAGAGCAGTGACTTATTTCTGGTGCAGTGTTTTATTTTCAGTGGTCAATATAAGTCCTCCCTAGAATGAGAAGCAACAACAGACTGGCAATTAAGTTCTGATATTAGATAGTAAAAGTATAACACTACCTGCAAAGAACACCTGCAAAAGCTGGAAAAGGTGGCAGTGTTCTCAAATATGCAGCCATCAATGTAAAGACACAAAGATTGTGAAAACTTGGGGAAATATGACATCACCAAAAGAAAATAACAAGGCTATGGCAATGGTCCCAGAAGATTGAAGACCTATGAAATGCTTGACCAAGTATTCCAAATAATTCTCTTAAAGAAGTTCAGGAATCACAAGAAAATATGAATACTAAATTAAATAAAATTTGGAAAACAATACAGGAACAAAATGAGAAAATTGACAAAAAATAAAAACATTCTTAAAAAACCAAATAGAAATCCAAGAAATAAATAATACAATAACTGAACTGAAAGACTTATTAGAAAGCTTCAACAAGATTTGATCAAACAGAGGAAAGAACCAGCAAGCTTGAAGACAGAACATATGAAATTATCCAATCAGAGGAACAAAAAGAAAAAATAATAATAATTAAAAAGAGTGAAAAAGGCCTGAGAGAATTATGGGACACATCAAGTGAACTAACATTCACATGATAGAAATTCCTGAGAAAGATGAGAGGGAGAAAAAAATGCTTAGAAAGCATATTTAAGAAAATAATGATTAATTCTTTTTAATTTGGAGAAAGATGACAACATCCAGATATAGGAAGGTCAGAGCTGATCAATCAAATTCAACACAAATTAAATTTCCCTAAGTCACATAATAATTAAATTATCAAAAAGCAAAGGCAAAAAAAGAATTCAAAGCAACAAGAAAATAAAACATATTACAGTCAATGGACCCCTAATATAGCTTTCAGTGGATTTATCAGTAGAAACTCTACAGGTCAGTAGAGAGTAGAATGATATATTCAAAGCAAGGAAAGGAAAAACAATTGGAAGCCAAGGATACCATACTCGGAAAAACTATCCTTCAAACACAAAGGAGTGATAAAGACTCCCAGACAGACAAAAGCTGAGAGTATTGATCAATGCTGTACCTATCTCACAAGAAATGCTACAAGCAGTTCTTCAATCTGAAATAAAAGAACATTAGTGTGTAAGAAGAAAGCATTTGATAGTATGAAGCTCACTGGTAAAAGTAAGAATAGGTACAAATTCAGAATACTCTGATGCTGTAATTGTGGTATGTAAATGTGCTTTTATCTTAAGTATGAAGGCTAAAAGACAAAATACTAAAGACAGTAACTAGTTGAGGGATAGGCAATATAAAAAGTTGTAAATGAAAACATCAAAAAGTCAAAATGTGGTGGGAAAATGGTGTTAATGTGTAGAGTATAATGTTCTTATTTTCATTTTCTTTGCAATAAAAGTTAAGTTGTTATCAATTTAAATAACCTATTATAACAAGAAGGTTTTTCTGTAACCTTCATGGTAGATACCCTAAAAATAAATACCACAGAATTAAAACATACTGCTAGAGAAAATCATTTAACCACAAAGGAAGACAGGAAGAAGTAAGATAGTAAGAGAAAAGCAGGAAGAAAGGATCTACAAAACAACCGGAAAACAAAGATGGAGGCATCATACTACCTGACTTCAAATTATACTATAAAGCTATAATATCCAAAACAGCAGGGTACCGGCATCAAAGCAGATACATAGACCAGTGGAACAGAATAGAGAGCGCATAAATAAATCCACGCATTTACAGCTAACTGATTTTTGTCAAAGATGTTAAGAACATATATTTTGGAAAAGACAGTCTCTTCAATAATTGATGCTGGGAAAACTAGATATCCACATGAAGAAAAATGAAACTAGATCTTATCTCTCACATTATACAAAAAATCAACTCAAAATGAATAAGAGACTTAAATCTAAGACCCAAACTATAAAAGTGATAGAAGAAAGCAGAGAAGAAACACTTCATGATATTTGCTGAGGCAGGGAATTTTGGGGTAGTATCTCAAAAAAACAGGCAATAAAACAAAATATGGACAAATGAGATTGCATCAAACTAAACAGCTTTTATTCAACAAAGAAAACAATCAACAGAGTAAAAAGAATGGAAGAAAATATTTCTGAATTATGCATTCAACCTGGGGTTAATATTCAGAATATACAGAAAAATCAATACAATAGTATAAAAACAAAAAAAAAAATTTGAAAAGATGGGCAAAAAACCTGAATAGATATTTCTGTAAAGAAGACATACAAATGGCCTATAGGTATATAAAAACTGCTCAACATCACTAATAATCAGGAAAATTCACAATGAAGTAATACTTTACTCCAATTAGAATGGCTATAACAAAAAACACAAAAAAATAACAAATGCTGGCAAATGTGTGGAGAAAGGGGAACTTTTATACACTCTTGGTGGGAATGCAAATTAGTACAGCCATTATGGAAAACACTATAGAAATTACTCAAAAAAACTAAAAATAGAACTATCATATGATCCAACAATTCCACTACTACATATATATCCAAAGGAATTTAAATCAGTATATTGAAATGATATCTGTTGTTGCAGGAAGTCAGGGACCCCAAACGGAGGGACCCGCTAAAGTGATGGCAGAAGAACATAAATTGTGAAGATTTCATGGACATTTATTAGTTCCCAAATTAATACTTTTATAATTTCTTATACCTGTCTTTACTGCAATCTCTGAACATAAATTGTGAAGATTTAATGGACATTTATCACTTCCCCCAATCAATACTCTTGTGATTTCCTATGCCTGTCTACTTTAATCTCTTAATCCTGTCATCTTCGTAAGCTGAGGATGAATGTCGCCTCAGGACCCTGTGATGATTGTGTTAACTGCACAAATTGTTTGTAGAGCATGTATGTTTGAACAATATGATATCTGAGCACCTTGAGAAAAGAACAGGATAACAGCGATTTTCGGGGAACAAGGGAGATAACCTTAAAGTCTGGCTGCCTGTGGGCTGGGCGGAACAGAGCCATATTTCTCTTCTTGCAAAAGCAAATAGGAGAAATATCACTGAAATCTTTTTCTCAGCAATGAACATCACTGAGAAAGAGAATGCGTTCCTAAGCGGAGGCCTCTGAAATAGCCTCTTTGGGAATGTCTGTCTTTTATGACTGTAGATAAGGGACGAAATAAGCCCTCGTCTCCCACAGTGCTCCCAGGCTTATTAGGATGAGGAAATTCCCGCCTAATAAATTTTGGTCAGAACAGTTGTCTGCTCTCAAACCCTGTCTCCTGATAAGATGTTATCAATGACAATGCGTGCCCAAAACTTCATTAGCAATTTTAATTTTGCCACAGTCCTGTGATCTCGCCCTGCCTCCATTTGCCTTGTGATATTTTATTACCTTGCGAAACATGTGATCTCTGTGACCCACACCCTATTCATACACTCCCTCCCCTTTTGAAAATCAGTAATAAAAACTTGCTGGCTTTGGGGCTTGGGGGGTATCACGGAATCTGCCTACATGTGATGTCTCCCCCAGACACCCAGCTTTAAAATTTCTCTTTTGTACTCTTTCCCTTTATTTCTCAGACCGGCTGACACTTGGGGAAAATAGAAAAGGACCCACGTGAAATATTGGGGTCTGAATTTCCCCCAATAATCTGTGCTATCATGTCTATTGCAGCACCATTAACATTAGCCAAGTAATAGAATCAACCTAAATGTTCATCAACAGATAAATAGATGAAGAAAACGTGGTGTGTATATACACACACAGACACACTCACAGTGGAATACTATTCAGCTGTAAGCTATAAAAAAGAATAAAATCTTGTCACTTTAGCAACATGGATGAAACTGGGGATCATACTATGAAGTAAAATAAACCAGGCACAGAAAGATAAATACTGCATGATCTTTATAATATGTGGAATCTAAAAAAGTTGGTCTCATAGAAGTAGGAAGTAGAATAGTAGCTATCAGAATCTGGGAAGGGGCAGGGGGAGGGAAAAGTGGGGAGACATTTGTCAATGGGTACAAAGTCACAATTAGAGACGAAGAAAAAGTTCTAGCATTCCATTACATACTAAACTTACTATAGCTAATATCAATGTATTGTATATTTCAAGATATCTAGAAAAGAGAATCTTGAAAGTTATCAACACAAATAAATAATAAAAGTTTGAGGTGATGGACAAACTAACTACTTTAATTTGATCATTACACAATGTATACATGCATTGAAACATCACACTGTACCCCATAAATATGTACAATTATTATGTGTCAACTATAAAGAAAAAATAGATACAAACATGAGATTCTGCCACGTTTTAAAAATAATATCTTTGTTTATACATAATTCTCAAAACATGAAACTCACTATTTAAAAGTGCATATTTCAGTGGTTTTTAGCATATTCACAGTCATGCAACCACCACCAATATCTAATTTTAGAACAGTTTTATTACTGCAAAAAGAACCTTATAATTTTTAGCAATCACAGCCCATTTCCCCCTTCAACTCCTAGCAACCACTAATCCACATTTTGTCTCTATAAGTTTGCCCATTCTGGACATTTATAAATGGAATCATAAAACATGTGGTCTTTTATGATTGGTTTATTTCACTTAGCATAATGTTTTTAAGGTACATCAACGTTGTAGCATACATTAGTATTTCATTCCTTTTTGACAAATAGTATTTAATTGAATGGATTTGCTGATTTTGTTTATCCATTTATCAGTTGATGTATATTTTGGTTGTTTTCACCTTTTGTTTATTATTAATAACACTGCCATAAACATTTGTGCACAGATTTTACTGTGGATATATATTTTAAATTCGTTTAGATATATACCTAGGAGTGGAATTGCTGGGTCATATGGTGGCCCAATGTTTACATTTTTGAGGAACTGCCAAACTATATCCAGAGTTGCCATATTATTTTTCATTTTTACCATAAACATATGAGTTTCAATTTCTTCACATTCTTGCCAACATTTGTAATGCTATGTCTTTTTTATTCTAGTCATCTCAGTGGATAGGGAGTAGTATTACATTGTAGTTTTGAAGTTTTGATTGCATTTCTCGCTATAAATCTTGTATCATTTTCTTTTTTGCTGCATTTTGTTGAGAAGCATGGACCTCTTCCAGCACTGTAAGACCTTGTCTTAGGCTATTTGGAATGTTATGGCAAAATACCATAAGGTAGGTGGCTTAAACAATAATATTATTTCTGACAGTTTTAGAGGTTGTGAAGTCCCAGATCAAGATGCTCTCTTATTCCATTTCTTGTGAGGTTTCTCTTCTTGGCTTGTGGATGACTGCCTTCTCACTGTATCCTCACATGGCGAGAGAGAGAGAGCAAGCTTCCTGGTGTCTCTTCTTACAAGGGCGTTAATCCCCTCATGAGGACTTCTACCTCATGACCTCATTTAACCCTAATTATTTCCCAGAAGCCCCATCTCCAAATGCTATCATGAAAACCATGATGGTATGATGGAAATAGGCACTTTGCAGATGTCATCTGGTTAAGATGAAGTCATACTGGTTTAGGATAAAGCCTAATCCAAAGACTGATATCTTTATAAGAAGATAGAAATTTGGACACAGATGCAGAAACACCAGGGAGGATCCTATGTGAAAATGAAAGCAAACATTTGAGTAATTTGGGCCAGTAATATCAACGATTTCCAGCAATAACCAAAAACCAGGAGAGAGACACAGAACAGATTTTCTTTCTGAGCACTCAAAAAGGAACCAGCCCTGCCAACACCTTGGCTTTGGACTTCTGGCCTCCAGAACTGTAAAAGAATAAATGTCTGTTGTTTTATGCCACCGGGTCTGAGGTTGTTACAGTAACCCTAAGGAACTAATACAAAAGTTATACTGCCCAATATCCTCTAGCCTGGACTAAAAGAGACTGACTTTTCAAATGTTAAAATGACCCCTAGGCCTGCAAACTTTACAAGCAGGAAGAAGGCTAAGAAATGTCTTTGGCACTCCACAGGTCGTTTTCCCCAATGCCCTCTTCAAAGGCAGCCAAAATGAATAGGAGTAGGAAGGAACTCCTAAAAGGCTACAACAGTGTTAAGGAGGAAATTCATAGCACTAAATGCCCACATCAGAAAGCTAGAAAGGTCTCAAATTGATACTCTAACATCACAATACAAAAAGCTAAAGAGGCAAGAGCAAACTAATCCAAAAGCTAGCAGAAGACAAGAAATAACAAAGATCGGAGAAGAATTAACAGAGATAGAGACATGAAGAATCCTCCAAAAAAATCAATGAATCCAGGAGCTGGCTTTTTGAAAAAATTAACAAAATAGATAGAACACTAGCTAGAGTAATAAAGAAGAAGAGAAGAATCAAATAGACACAATAAAAAATGATAAAGGGGATATCACCACTGACCCTACTGAAATACAAACTACTTTCAAAGAATACTATAAACACCTCGATGCAAATAAACTAGCAAATCTAGAAGAAATTGATAAATTCCTGAACACATATACCCTACCAAGACTAAACCAGGGAGAAGTCAAATCCCTGAAGAGACCAATAACAAGTTCTGAAATTGAGGCAGCAATTAAAAGCCTACCAACCAAAAAAAGCACTGGACCAGATGGGTGCATTCTACCAGAAAGAGAAAGAGGATCTGGACAAGAGAGATGAATTCTACCAGAGATACAAAGAGGAGCTGGTACCATTTCTTCTGAAACTATTCCAAACAATTGAAAAGGAGGGACTCCTCTGCAACTCATTTTATGAAGCCAGCATCATCCTGGTATCAAAACTAGGAAGAGAAACAACAACAACAAAAATCTTCAGGCCAATATCCCCGATGAACACCGATGCGAAAATCCTCAATAAAATACTGGCAAACCGAATCCAGCAGCACATCGAAAAACTTATAAACCGCAATCAAGTCAGCTTCATCCCTGAGATGCAAGGCTGGTTCAACATATGCAAATCAATAAATGCAATCCATCACATAAACAGAACCAAAGACAAAAACCACGTGATTATCTCAATAGATGCAGAAAAAGCATTCCATAAAATTAAACATCCCTTCATGTTAAAACCTCTCAATAAAATAAGTATTGATGGAACGTATCTCTAAATAATAAGAGCTATTTATGACAAACCCACAGCCAATATCATGCTGAATGGGCAAAAGCACGCCCTTTAAAAACTGGTACAGGACAGGGATGCCCTCTTACCATTCCTATTCAACATAGCACTGGAAGTTCTTGCCAGGGCAATCGGGCAAGAGAAGGAAATAAAGCGTATTCAAATAGGAAGAGAGGAAGTCAAATAGTCTCTGTTTGCAGAAAACGAGACTTTATATTTAGAAAACCACATCATCTCAGCCCAAAAACTGTTTGAACTGATAAGCAACTTCAGCGAAGTCTCAGGATACAAAATCAATGTGCAAAAATCACAAGCATTCCTCTATACTAATAATAGGCAAGCAGGGAGCCAAATTGTGAATGAAATCCCATTCACAATTACTAAAAAGAGAATAAAATACCTAGGAATACAGCTGACAAGGAATGTGAAGGACTTTTTCAAGGAGAACTACAAAGCACTGATCAAGGAAATAAGAGAGGGCACAAATGAAAAAACTTTACATCCTCATAGATAGGAAGAATCAATATTGTGAAAATGGCCATACTGCCCAAAGTAATTTATAGATTCAATATTATTTCCATCAAACTACCATTGACATTCTTCACAGAACTAGAAAAACGATTCTAAATTTCATATGGAACCAAAGAAGACCCCCCTATAGCCAAGACAATCCTAAGCAAAAAGAACAAAGCTGGAGGCATCACACAACCTGACTTCAAAGTATACTGCAAGGCTACAGTAACCAAAACAGCATGGTACTAGTACCAAAGCATACATATAGACCAAAGGAGCAGAACAGAGACCTCATAAATAAAACCATACATCTACAACCATCAGATCTTCAACAAACCTGACAAAAACAAGCAATAAGGAAAGGATCTCCTATTCAGTAAATGGTGCCAGGAAAACTGGGTAGCCATATGCAGGAAACTGAAACTAGACCCCTTCCTTACGTCTTACACAAAAATTAACTCAAGATGGACTAAAGACTCAAATGTAAAACCCAAAACCATAAAAACCCTAGAAGAAAACCTAGGCAATACTATTCAGGACATAGGCATAGGCAAAGACTTCATGACAAAAATGCCAAAAGCAATTACAACAAAAGCCAAAACTGACAAATGGGATCTAACTAAACTAAAGAGCTTCCACAGAGCAAAAGAAACTATCTTCAGAGTGAACAGTCAGCCTACACAATGAAAGGAAATGTTTGCAGTCTACTGATGTGACAAAGGTCTAATATCCAGAATTTACAAGGAACTTAAACATACTTAAAAGAAGAAAAACAAACAATCCCATCAAAAAGTGGGCAAAGGTCATGAACAGACACTTCCCAAAAGAAGACATTTACACAGCCAACAAACATATGAAAAAAGCTCAAAATCACTGATCATCAGAGAAATGCAAATCAAAACAACAATGAGATAACATCTCCCACCATTCAGAATGGTGATTATTAAAATATCAGGAAACAATAGATGCTGGCAAGGCTGTGGAGAAATAGGAATGCTTTACGCTGTTGGTAGGAATGTGAATTAGTTCAACCATTGTGGAAGACAGTATGGCAATTCCTCAAGGATCTAGAACCAGAAATACTACTTGACCCAGCAATCCCATTACTGGGTATATAACTAAAGGAATATAAATTATTCTACTATAAGGACACATACACACATATGTTTATTGCAGCACTATTCCAATAGCAAAGACATGGAACCAACCCAAATGCTCATCAATGATAGACTGGATAAAGAATACATGGAATACAATGCAGCCATAAAAAAGAAATGAGATTGATCCTTTGCAGGGACATGGATGAAGCTGGAAGCCATCATCCTCAACAAACTAACACAGGAAAAGAAAACCAGACACTGTATGTTGTCACTCATAAGTGGGAGTTGAGCATTGAGAATACATGGACACAGAGAGGGAAACAGGACGCACTAGGGCCTGTTGGGGGGTGGGAGGTAAGGAGAGGCAACTTAGAGGATGGGTCAATAGGTGCAGAAAACCACCATGGCACACCTACACCTATGTAAAAAACCTGCATGTTCTGCACATGTATCCCTTGTTTTAGAAGAAATGAAGAAAAATATATAAAATAAAAAGTAAAATCAAGGGCTACTGAGAACAAACATCCAGGCAGCCACAGCTAGAGAAGAAATCATAGCCTCATTGAGGAATATTGCCCACTCCAGAGTAAGTAAAGTCAGGGCTGGCTTCATGGTTGTGTGATTTGTACAGCTATACACTGCCCCAGGTTCAGAAGGACCCCATACTTGGTTTAATGCTCTGCTAAAATTTTTTGAAAAGGGGGCCTTGCCTTTTTATTTTGCACTGAATTCTGCAGGAGCTGAGTAGAATCCCCTCATAATGTCTGCACAGTGAAATTTCAGAATTTGTTATAAACCAGTGACTACTTAATGGGAGTTTTATAGCTATTGTCTTGTCTCCATTCCTCCACTGAATATTGTCTGTGACAGGAAGATAACTTGTCTTTTTAATTCACTCTTCTCTTGAACAAAAGGAGCTACCTTCAGACCAGATGAGAAGAATGCCAGCCATCACTCAGAGAACCTGGATTTAGAGCTTGCTTCTGAGGTTAACACCCTAGGGAAGGGATAATAGTTCCTGTAGAAGGAATAACGCTTTTTCCATGTACAAAAGAGAGTGGAACAAATATTTGGTGACAAGTAGGGTGAGCTTTAGTAGTTGTTTGGCATCCACAATATCTGGTTGTCTGTAGCAGAATTATACTTCCCTACTCTGTGGAACTCAGACACAGGCTTGTGACTTGCTTTGTTTAAGGCAATTTGAGCAATAGTTAAGTGTTACACTTTCAACCAGGAGCATTAGTATGTATTTCCTCATATTTCTTGGTGAATTTGGCCACTATTTCAGATCATGGCTGCCCCAATAGTCAGGTCTTAGATCATGGACTACAGTGATGCAGACCAGAACATCCAGCTCATTCCCAGTGAACAATGGTTCTGGTGAGAAAGCCATTGACTTTTGATGCTACTGGCTTTAGGGTTGCTTATTATTACTGCATAATTTTCCTACATTGCTAGAGCAAGAGTAACCATCTGTAAATGTTCAGTCATCCCAAGAATAAAAATTAATACCCTTTGCAGAGACTACACATCAAACATGGATAGATAGCTGCCACAAAAATTTCATGGGCACAAACTTGCATGCATGTACATACACACTCATTTAGAATATAAATGAGTGTATTTTGGCTTAGTTATATAATACCCTTCTTAAAACAAGATTTGTTGCATGCTAACATGGTTCATTTGAGCATCATATTGTTTGGAATGCTGTAGCTATAACAAAATACTGTAGACTGAATAGCTTATAAACAACAGAAATTTATTTTTACAGTTGTGGAGCCTGTGATGTCTAAGAAGGAAGGTGCTGGCAGATTTGGTGTCTAATGAAGGCCTGTTTCTCAAAGATAACACTTTCTAGCTGTGTCCTCACATGGTGGAAAGGGCAAGGCAGCTATTTGGGGCCTCTTTTTAAAGGAGGCTAATCCCTCTATGAAGACTCTGCCCTCATGATCTATTCACCTCCCAAAGGCCCCACCTCTATATGCCATCAGCTTGGTGACTAGATTTCAATGTATGAATCTTGGGGGTTTGCAAACATTCAGACAATAGCACAGTAGCTATAGACACTCTAACTAGAGGACTATAAAAACATAATATACTCTCATCTGAATGGAATTATATAATTGTGCTTTAATCCTGCCTGAAATTCTTGGGTAAGATTTTGCAAAGAGAAGTGTTAGAGTCTGTTTACACCTTCCTACTATGAAGCTGTGACAGATTGGAGCTGTGACACACACACATATAGATACACACACATACATATAGATGCACACATGCGTAAAGAGAAGAGTTTGACAAAAATAGTTCTTGAAAATTAAAATGAGTAGGTCTAACGTTAAGAATGTTACCACCTTATATTTGGAAACATTACAACAAACGACCCTGGTTATATATACAAAGATGAGACAAATAGCTGCTCTCAACATTAAGCAGCTTATTTACTATATATCTCTCAGATTTTCCAAATGGCAGCTATGGTTATCTTACCATATTCTAACAGCTGTCAAAGATTGGCCCATGATGGTGTAAAATATAAACCATCTGCTCCCAGTGGGAAAACTGATTATTCAGGAAGCCTGGTGCTTTCACATTACTTATAGGCCCACATGGTATTTAGTTGTATAGGAACATGGATAAATGGGGCATTCCTTAGGAAAACAGGTGCCATCCAGAAGGGTTTGAAAGAAGCATAAAATTGATCCAAACTTCACACTTCTGGAGCATAAGGATATGCAATTTTTCTCCCTGTAGGAGTTGGTCCACCAGTGGAAACATGCTGAATGAATTATCCCCTGAGAAAAGCCTCAAGAATGACACAAAAAATTAAGATGCTCTTAATTAAAATGAATGTGTACCAGAATGATAATAATTAAATTTCATCAGTCTGTTTTAAGAGTCAATAATCTAAGTACCATAGATTTCCTGTAAGGTCTCGTTCAAGTGATTTAATCTTTCTGCCCTTCAGTTTCCTCATAATCCTAACTAGATTACAATATCTTTTCTACCAGACTCATTATATTTTTATAAAATGCATAGGACATAATATTAAACATTTTTAGAAAGATAAGACACAAAATGTCAAACGCAATTATTATTATGGATCCCGATCAACTGCTCAAACACCTTTACTTACGTGGGTTGAATCCATTCTTGGCAACAAGCACTGAACTGAATAAAATAATTTATAACATTTGTCCCATGAAGATGAAGAACATGGCAGAGATTGCTGGTTTCCTACACACATTCATTTTTCTTTCTTTCTTCAGAATAAAACACTGAGAAGCTGAGCAGAGAGCAGTAGCTGAGAGACTAAGAAGCCAAACAGATCTTTTGAGAACTCACAGAGAAGGAGAACAAAATAATTAAGTCCTGTGCTGCCAAAGAGCAGAGATTCTCACAAGTATTGGAGGACTTTACTGGGGATTTCTGACAAGGTATACTTTAAGAGTAATAGTAAACAAGATCATCCCTTCCAGACACTAAAGCCAGGTTAGAATCAGCACAATACCAGCACGGATTGAGGTGATCTCTCATTACACTTAATGCTCACAAAAAGCTAATGCCCTTCTAGAAGAACATAAACTCATTAAGAGGAAGATAACCTCATTACGAGTCTTAAACTATCTTTAAAAATATTAATATGTAATATCCAGGACTTCAATTAAAATAATCAAGTATGTGAAAAGAAAAGTGACCAAAAATAAAGAGAAACAACACATCATAAAAATAAGCTCACTGAAGCTGTAGATGTTGGAGTTATGAAACACTGACTTCAGAGTGTTTGTAATAAATATTTCCAATAAATTAGATAAAAGATGGTGAATTGTAGCAAAAACTGGAAACGATAAATAGACCTTCTAGAATGCAAAACATGACTGATACTAAAAACTCAATAGAAAGGCTGGAGAATAGAAAATTGATTCAACAAACTAAAAAAAAAGAAAATATTAACATAGAAGCAAAGATAAATAATGATAAAATATATGCGTATGTATACATATGTGTATATTATATGTATATATAATAGCTCCATATTTTATATATATGCATACATATATTATACATATGCATATGTATATGTTGTATATGCATATATATTTGCATATTATACATATATATTATATCATTATTACATAAATGAGTCTCCAGAAGGAAATATAGAAAGACTGTGGCAGAAGTAAAGTAGTAAATTGAGAGACAATAATCAAGAATTTTCCCAAATAGATAAAGGACCTGACGCCATAGACTCAAGAAGCACTGCAAAGCTCAAGCAGAATGAATATAAACAAAACCAGCATTGGGAAATGGCTGAAACACCAAAATCAAGAGAAAAAAAATCATAAAACCAGCCAGAAGAAAGGACACATTTCTTTTTAAGGAAATAATAATAATACTCTGACAACACAACTAATGAAAGATAAAAATAATAGAATGATATCTTCATAGTGCTGGAAAAACAAACAACAAAAACCACACACAAATAAAACCTGCCAAACTAGGATTCCATAATTACCAAAACAATATTCTACAATGAAGGAAAAAGAGAAACATTTTATTCAACAAAATCTAAGAACATTAATCATTAGCAGTTATTTACTAAAGGAACATAAATAAGTAGTTTTTTTTTTTTTTTTTTTTTTGAGAAGGAGTCTCGCTCTTTCACCCAGGCTGGAGCGCAGTGGCGAGATCTCGGCTCACTGCAGGCTCCGTCCCCCGGGGTTCACGCAAGTAGTTTTTAGGCAAAAGAAAAATTATACAAATTGGATGCCTAGAAATGAATACAAAATGAAGAAGAAAGGAAAGGAGGACTATAGCAGCAATATCTAAATACATTTTTACATCATGGAAAATTATTAATAATGTTGATATGGTTTAAAATATTGAGAAAATTAAAATTGAATACAACAGTAGAGCAAAAGACAGGGGGTTGGTAAATGGAATTGAAGTATTCTAAGTTTTTATATTATATGGGAAGAAGTAAACTGGCATACCTTATGTTAGACTCTAGTGAGTTAAGAATAAATATTGTAATCCATAGTTCAACTAATAAAAAAAGAACAAACTGAGAAAAGAAAATGGAGTAAAACACATTTACTTACTCTGAAAGTAGTCAAGAAAATTAAGAAGAAAAGGCATAGAACAGGTGAGAAAGTTGAAAATAAATTAGAAACATAAGGGAATTAGATTGGTAGTATGTCAGAAATTACATTGAATGTAAATTAAATAATCCAGGAAACAGCTAAGATTCTCCAACAGGAGTTAAATATATACACACACGGAAAGCAGATACTTTGTGTTAGTTTTCTATTAATGTGTAACAAATTATCATAAACTTTGTAGCTTAGAATAACACCCATTTAGTAGCTCACAGTCCTATGCCAGAAACCCGTGCAGACTAGGCAGGATTCTTTGATAGGATCTCAGAAGTCTGAAATCAAGGTGTCCATCCAACTTTCACTTGCATCCGGGGTTCTGAGAGAAAATGTGCTTCAATGCTTATTAAGATTATTAAGAGTCTGCAACCTCTTGCCACTGAAGAACTGAGGTCTCCATTTCTTACCAGATGTTGCCTTGGATGTCCTCTTAGCTCCTAGAGGATGCTTTTGAATCCTTTCCAGCTGGCCTCCTCTAACATCAGAGCTATTGATGAAATATTTATTTTGCTCTTATCTTTCTCATGCTTTGATTCTCTCTGACAGCCCCTCTACTACTCATCCGTAAATTTTTTAAAGGGATTATGTGGTTAGATTAGCCCACCTGGAAATCACTCTTTTGATTAACCCAAAGTCAACCAATAAATAACTCTAATTACATCTGTAAAATACCTTTTGCCACATAGCATAACATAATTATGAGAATGATATCACTTGATATTTGCATTTTCACTTTTATTCAAAGGGAGGAAATTATACAAAGGTGAAAGTCAGGTTATCATCTTAGAGTTTTGTTGACCATATTGCATGTAAGAGAAAATCTTTAAATACGTAACTATATAAAACTTGAAAGTAAAAGAGAGGAAAAAGTATAGTATGCAGGTCCTAATCAAGATACAAACTGTATATCTATATAAATATCAAACAAAAATGCATAATTAAGAAATATTAATAAAAATAAAGAGACACTTCTTAAGGACAAAAGGTTAATCTGCTAAGAAGGTATAGCAATGCTAAATTTCTAGACACTAAAGATTTAGCCATAAACTAAACAATAGAACTAAGAGGAGAAATCAGTAAATCCACAAAATGCGAGATCTTAACAGACTTTTCTCAATAACTAATAGAACAAGTTGGAGGAAATTAAGTACATATACACAAAATTGTAGCGACATTATTAACAGAATTGATCTAATTGATGTATCCAGAATATTGAACCAAATAACTACATAATACATATTTTTTAGGTGTATATGAAACATTGACCAAAACTGCCTATATGCTGGGTCTTTTTTTTTTTATTTTTGTTTTTTTGAGACGGAGTCTCGCTCTGTCACCCAGGCTGGAGTGCAATGGCGCGATCTCGGCTCACTGCAAGCTCCGACTCCCGGGTTCACGCCATTCTCGTGCCTCAGCCTCTCCGAGTAGCTGTGACTACGGGCGCCCACCACCATGCCCGGCTAATTTTTTTGTATTTTTAGTAGAGACGGGGTTTCACCGTGTTAGCCAGGATGGTCTCGATTTCCTGACCTCGTGATCCGCCCACCTCGGCCTCCCAAAGTGCTGGGATTAAGGGCATGAGCCACCACGCTCGGCCTATGCTGGGTCTTAAAGCAAGTCTGAACAAATGTCCAAGGACTAAAATAGCAACAAAAGTGATTTTTAACCACAGAATTAAGGTAAAAATTGATGATAAATATATGCCTTCCACACATAAAACTATAACTTATTATTGATAGAAATTAAGAGAACTAAATACATGAAGGTATATAAAATAATCATGGACTAGAAAAACTAATATTATAAAAATATCTATTTAAACATATCTGTAGATATTATATTAATGTAAATATTACTGTGTTTTTGGTACAAATTGATAAGTTGATTTTAAAATTTATATGGACATATAAAGGGGCAGGAATAGGCATGACAACTCTTGAGGAACAAAGTTGGGGGACTTAAGACAATAGAGGTCAGTAAGTTATTTATTCTGATAAAGTTTTTTATTCATAAAGTTATTTATTCTGATAATAAACTCACCTCATTGGCTCTAATTCTATTTTTTTCACTTTAAACATCTGATAGTTGTCTACCTAATGTTTCATTGATTTTATCTGAAAGAAATATTCTATGTCTTCTCAGTCAACTATGCATTACTATAGCTGATCCCACACTGATCCCACATTACTATAGCTGACGTACACACACCCACACATTCCAATATGTATATATTTAATTCAATATATATATATTGAATGTCAAGTGCTATGAAGTAAAGTGACAGGGACAGATAAATAAATCAAGATAGCGGAATAGTGAGTCATAAAGTAGATCATAGCATTCATTTATTGTCACTTCATTTGTAAGAAAGGTACTGTAGAACAGTGAAAGTAGGACAATCTTTTTATTAAATTGTGCTCCATCTGCTGGATTGGAAAAAAAAAGGAAAAAGGAAAAAAAGCTTGACTCTTTTCTCACACCATACATGTAATTCAGTTTCAGGTTGACTGGGATCAAATTGCAGAAGAAAACAGTATGTTTCTAGGAAATAAAAGGAAAATATATTTATACATTTTCGATTAACAAATATTTGTTAACAGCATTAACCACTAAGAAAAAGATTAATCAACTAGGATACATTAAAAATTAAGAGCCCATTAGGAAAATCAAAAGGCAAAACATCAAATGGAAGAAGATATTTGCAATACACATAGTTGACAAAAGCCTCAAACTAGAATTTATAAAGAACTCCTCTAAGTTAACAAGACCGAGAAAAATAACCCAATAGAAAAATATGGGCAAAGAGATTTTTATTAGCAATTTTACAAAAGAAGAAATCCAAAAGACTGTTGGAGTGGAAAAGAGTGCTCAACCTTATTAGTTATTTTGAAAATGCAGTACGAAAACAATCATGAGATATCACCACCTACTCAAAAGCTACAATTTAAAAATGACGTAATGCCAAGCTTTAGCTAGGTTTTAGGGCAACTAGAGCTTCTCATGCTGCTGATGGGAAGTTTAATGGTACAAGAACTGTGGAAAGCTGTTAATATATGCTTAAGTTCAACAAGCACATAACCTACAACCACGCAAACCCACTCCTAAGCATATGCTTAAAAAATGCATATTACACAAATCATCAGACGTACATAATAATGGCCATACCAGTACTATCTATAATAGCCAAAAATCAGAAAAAGTACAATTGTCTGTCAGTAGTCTAGTGGACAAATATTGCTTCACTCATGCAATACAACATGGCTATGAAATTTAACAAACTATTGCTACATACAACACAACAGCATCTCACAACATACACAACAAAACCTGTCACATGAATTTCAAACAATGCTGAATGACAGAAGCCTGACACAAAGGAATACAGACTTTATGGTTCCCATATAAACTTCATAAGTAGGCAAAAATAATTGATGGTATTAGTAGGTTAAGGGTTATACCTGGAGAGGAGTGTAAGTTTAGTGGCAGAAGGGGTGTCTCTAGGGTACTGATAAAACCATATTCTTAAAATCTGGGTGGTAGTTAAATATGTGCTCACTTTGTAATAATGCATCTAGCTATACTTATTATTTGTTGCACTGTTTGCATATTATATTTTATTATTAAACATACCAAACGAATTAAAAATAATGCTTGAGGGGTAATATTATTATATGCATATTAGATACTTTTATGAGTATTTTGGTATGGTTTCTGAATGAAGAATTCCTAGCCCCAGAGCATGCTATACTCTAAAACTCAACTGTTTTTGCCATTGTGCTGAATATGAATATAATCTAAAGAGAAAGGAAATATATTTTGTTCAATGCTGCTATTATGTATGTAAGCCTCACCCAACTTGGTGAGGTAGGTAGGTAGCTACTGATGAGAAAACTGAGTTGCTAAAAATTTAAACACTTCGCTTAAGATTGCATATCTAACATCTGCCAAAGCAGAAGTTCAAAATTGGGTCTGAGTCCAAAACATGTTTCTTTCTCCTTGACCAAAATATGCAAGAGATTGTGTCTAAAAAAAACAAAAAGAAAGAAAGAAAGAAAGAAAGAAAGAAAGAAAGAAAGAAAGAAAGAAAGGGAAAGAAAGAAAGAAATTGGCATAAGACTGTATCATTTTATGAGCAGTGAATTTACACACCTAAAATTCCAAGCCCCAGCTCCAGGAAATGGATCATTTGTACACATCATCTTTGTGGCAACACAAAAACTGAATGTTCTTATATAAATGGAGGAAACAAATAGAACTATTGGAAGAATAGAAGAATTCATAACCTATTCCCAAAGCTGACAGAGGAGGAGCAAACATCCCAAAAATGTTTTTACTAAATCTGGCTCCTAAGGATTTTCAGAGTTCATGAGTTTCCAATAATAAAGTTACCTCAGTGGGTCTGAACTTTTTTTTTTTTTTCTAGAGACAGACTGTTGCTCTGTCGCCCCGGCTGGAGCGCAATGGCACGATCTCGGCTCACTGCCACCTCCGCCTCCCGGGTTCAAATGATTCTCTCGCCTCAGCCTCCCCAGTAGCTGGGATTACAGGCGTGCACCGCCACCATGCCTGGCTAATTTTTTTGTGTGTATATTTTTAGTACAGATGGGGATTCACCATGTTGGCCAGGCTGGTCTCAAACTCCTGACCTCATGATCCGCCCACCTCGGCTTCCCGAAGTGCTGAGATTACAGGCCTGAGCCACTGTGCCCGGCAGTGACCCTGAATTTTATTTCCAGTCTAAATGCCTGACATTTGCACCTAATGTTTAATTAAAACAACCAGCAGTCCTCCCAGGTAGCTATGCATTGCTGCAACTGACATATATTTACTACTTCACTCAGCACAAATAGTTTGCTTGCCCATTGTGTGCCAGGTGCTATGCTAAGCCATGCACACAGAACAAAAGATAGGCTCTGTCTTCAAAAAAAACATTCTGACTAGAAGAGAGACGAAATAAGTCATCAGGCATTTACAGCCCAGAGTGAGCACTTCTATGAAAGCTGTAAGTATAGTATCCAATGCAAGAAAAAACGGAGTCGGAGAAGCTTAGAAAGAAATCTGAGTGTATCAGGAAGGGACTGTGAGTGGAGCCAGGCAAAGGCAGTTTAGGAGAGCTCTCAGAGAGCGATCCCTGGCAGAGAAAGGAGCATGGAATTAAGAAAGTAGAGTTTTCACAAATTTAAACCTAGTTTAGAAAAATATGTGTATTGAGTGTAAAAAGGATGTGTGTCAAGAGATGAGTCACAATAAATCAACAGAAGGCATATTACAAATGTCTTTGGGATTCATTGTAAGAAACAGACTCCTGATGAAGATAATGCAAAGTCATTGAAGAATTCTGAGGTTGGATTTTGACTCTTAAAACTATCACTGTGGGTACAATTGTAGTACAGACAGAAATTCGAGAAACTAGAGTCAGGAAGGGAAAACATGCAACAAGGCTTTTGCAGATAACCAGGCAAGACATGAAGGTGATCTGAATTCACATAGAATTAACATCACGGTGTAATGTATAGAATAGGAAGATATTAAAAAGAAACAATAGACAGAATTTGGTTTGGGATTAAGAAAAAAGGAGAAGTCAAGGGTGACACCCAGCTTTCTCACTGGGTGTGTGGTAGCACCCTCTAGTAACATGGGGACTAATGGGAGAGAAGCACATTTATAAGGAAGATGTTAGGATAAGTTTTGTATCTGTTGAATTGAAGGCACCAGTGGGGCAGTCACACTAATATTCTAGTAGGCAATTGAATACATAGGACTAGAACTCTAAAAAGAAATCTGGCTGGAAGCTGGAACGTGGGGGTCATCAGGTCATAGTGATTATTGAAGCCAATGGTGAGGACAAGATCACAGGAGAGGAGGGTGACTGTTAATAGGCCAATAGGCATCATTGGTCATTGGGATTTTGGAGAGAGAGGCAGTTCCTCTCTCCTATCCCTTCCACATTTTTTCTTCTCTCTTATGTTGGTGCCTATGCCAGAGTAGCCACCAATCAGTTTAAAAACCAACATAATAAGTAAAGAAGACCTGCTTGAGAGAACAAAGCCAAGACCATTTTACTGACACCTGGATCCCACTATTGCAATGAATGCTGCCAGGTAAGCTTAAGAATCACCAATGTTTTCTACTTTCATCTAGGAAAGCGAAAGAATGAATTCCTTGTGTGAATTTAGCCCTCTGTTGGAATCAAAAAGAATAGATTAAATTTGTTATGTCAGCAAAGATTCCCTTCTCACAGATTTTGCTATGAAAAAATTAGGTCTGCTTAATCATGTCTTATATTTACACAATAATTTATAGTTTTCAAAACACTTTCACATGTTGTTTTATTTGAGTCTCATGCAACTCCACAAGGTCTGCTATTATTCCCATTTCATTGATAAGGAAAGGAGAAACACGGATGTTTCCAGTTTATTACTTACTAATGCTTATAATCCAGTTTTTTTTGTTTTGTTTTGTTTTGTTTTTGTTTTTGTTTTTTTGAGACAGCCTCACTCTGTCACCCAGGCTGGAGTACAGTCGCATGTTCACAGCTCACTGCAGCCTTGACCTCCTGGGCTCAAGCAAATCCTTCTTCCTCAGCTTCCCAAAAGCTGCAAATACAGACTTGCACCGCCATGCCTGGCTACCTTCTGGAAATTTTTTGTAGAGATGGGAGTCTCATTATGTTGCCCAGGCTAGTCTTGAACTACTGGGCCCAAGTCATTCCCCTGCCTTGGCTTCCCAAAGTACTGGGATTACAAGCATGAACCACTGTGCCATGCCAAAATTCCGTTTTCTGATGCCAGTTATATAAAGTGAAAGTCAAATATCCTGGCTGGACTGATATAACCTAAAAGTTGCCACTTCCTACCATTCCTTGTTTGCTTTGGTCTGCATTCTCATCTTGTTAGAAGAGAGGCAGCAGTGTCATAGTCAAAACAACACTTGAGATTAGACCTGCATTCCAATTTCAGCTGCATCCAGTCCATTCATTTGTGTGTGCCCTAGCCTTCCAATTTATGAAATGAGAATAGCAGTACTTGTCTCACAGGACTGTCATTGTGTGGAGATGAATAAGACAGCACAGTGTCAAGTGTCAACTGCAACGCACCATGCACAGTGGACAGCAATGGTTTGTACACTTCCACATACATCAGTATTTTCCAAGGGAGCTTTTTAAAAATGCTAAAGTTAAAGTCACTCTGGGAGGCCGAGGCAGGTGGATCACCTGAAGTCAGAAGTTCGACACCAGCCTGGCCAACATGGTGAAACCCCATCTCTACTAAAAATACAGAAAATTAGCCGGGAATGGCGGCAAGTGCCTGTAATCCCAGCTACTTGGGAGGCTGAGGCAGAAGAATCGTTCAAACCCAGGAGGCTAAAGTTGCAGTGAGCTGAGATTGAGCCACTGCATTCCAGTCTGGGCGACAGAGTGAGAATCTGTCTCAAAAATAAATAAATAAATAAATAAATAAATAAATAAATAAAGCTAAAGTCTGGGTCCCCAAATTCCTGGGAGTGGGTTCAGTACATCTGTATTTCTAAAGATACAATTGAAAAACACTAGTTTAGGTGTCATGAACTTGACAATTGCAGTGAGGCAGCAAAGCAAGACTGCTATGAGTGTGCGCTCAGGACTCAGATGTCACTAAGCAAAACCTCAGCTTCACCACTCACTGGCTTTGTGATCTAAGCAAAGTGTTTCATCCTGTGATCCTTAGTTGCCATATATTTAAAATGAAATCACAGATCATTATACTAATTAAAGGCATATAAATCCTTTGCCACAGCACCTTATGCAGAAAAACCTTCAAAATAGTTGCTGTTGCAATAAATATTAATGCATGCCTTCATGTTTCATGAGCTGGGTGAGTCACTGAAGCCCTGATCATGTAGCTTCTGCCTTCAGCATCACAGTCCTGGCTCCTGTGAGGCAGTCAAGTTATTATCTCAGAGTGGAGACTGGAAGCAGTGAGAGCTCAGCCAGCACTAACTCTGAAACTTCCCTTGTTTCCACAAACCTCTTTCCAGGACCCCAGAAAACTGCAAAAAGAGTTTGACTATGAAGCTTAGAGAATTACTGGAGACAGATCTACTGACAATCATGAAAGACAACTTTGAAAAATGTGTTCTGAAATGTCCTGCAGAGAAAAAGCTTAAATCTTGACTTTTGTTTGCCTCTGCCTCCCTGTCCATTTAGGAGGCACAGGGCAAGTAATCTCGCACCTGAGATGAAGCCACTGGGTAGGAAGAGGTTCTCTCATAATTGTGACCAATTCATTCATGTGAATGTCTGCACTGACTCTTCATTCATACCCAACTGTGAGGTGGGGATAGGATCCCACTTAAAGAGGAGAAAATTTTACCCTGGAGAGTTAGAGACACTGAACCAGGCCAGCATATTTTAAGAAAATCACTCTCCTTAATGATTCTGTCAGTATGATTCAATGCCTCCCAGGGTTTTATTCTTTCATTTGAGGTAACAGCTCTATAGCATAGTTCCTCACTGCTCAAAGTGTGATGAGGTACTGTCATCAGTATCACCTAGGAGTTTGTTAGAAATGGGCATTGACTTCTCTGTCCAGCCAAATACTTACAGTAGTATCAATTTCACACCACTTCTATTACTTCTTCTAAAGTACTACATTTGAGGGAAAGTTCCTGGCAAACAAATTGGTCTTTAAGTCTTCTCAAAGGAAAAGAGAACCCCAAATCAGCCCAGCAAGAGCTCTGACATTAGTGCAGTGATTATGCATACAACACTAGGTAATCAACCTGAGAAGTTTATTGCCCACCCACTTGAGGGTTTAGTGTTATTAGCTAACTAAAGATAGGATCTGTCCTCTTTTATATATTGCACTTAATGAATTAGATAATCCCAGCATAGTTACCATGGTATACTATTTATAAAGACCTGCCATTTGGTTGTAATTTTTCAACTGATTAGAGCTTAATTTCTCTTGTAAATTGCCTACAAGTAACAAATATACCATAGCAGGGTGTCCAGGTTTATGGCAAAGTAAAATTTATCTGGATGGGTTTCTTTCCTTCTGAAGTAAAACACAGAACTGACGTTTTCATTTCCTTTATATCCAGATTCACGGGAACAAGAAAGACACAGATGAACTGACTGTAATAGAAATGAAAATACAAAACTGTAATGAAAGAGAAACAGTGGTTTTTCCTTTAAATATATTATGTTCTCTTGTTGCCTTATTTGCGTCTTTCTGGAATGACAAGAGATTTGTATAAAAATAAAGAGGAGACCTTCTACCTGAGCATATTTGAATCATTTATTTTTTCACTCAAAGCCTTTAAATAAACCAGTTCATATTATGTTCTCTCTCGCTCTGCCTCTACCACCCTCTGTCTCAAATGCATCCACCTCATTACAACAAGCGTCACTCATTTTTAGATTCCAATTTGCCACCATCCCACACAGACCTGCTGTTCCATCTCTTCATGTTAATTCCCATAAATAACTGATATCAAAATGCAGTCCTGGAGATACACTTCAGAAAACTTCTTGTGTTGAGAAACTAGAAACTAGAAGGCTATTCAAGGCATTGGAAGTTGCTAGAGATTTGTTTAATCCTTATCTGAGGTTGCAGCAACACATTAATAGCAGAAGGTTAGCACTGTCCACCGTAAAATTGAAGTAATATATACAGCATAGCAAATGTAGCTTTCAAAAATTTTCAAGAGCAACTTCCAAGTAACCCATATGTTCATAGGCTGCTTATATCGATGCAGGATAATTTATGTACCAAACACATATGTGATTCCTAGGACATATTTAGGAGTGTACAGTGTTTTAAAGGTTAAGTTGAGATCATCTATTTGTACATATGACTTGATCATGAGTGTCTATATTATGCACTTAAGTAATCCTGTTATCTAAAAGGAATACATTGCAGCTTAACTTTTCCAAAGTGTTCTGTAAACTTGATACCTAACTTCTAAAGTTCATGAAATGTGAATTTAAAAGCAATCTAAGCAATCGGTTTATTTTTTTTCTTAGGAGTGGCCTCTCAGAAAGAATTTGAAGATTCTAAGGTGAAATGGTGGATAGAACGAGTCAAGATTAATTGCCAGGGCTATGAAATCCTTATAGAATTGTCAGCTATATCCAAAAGATAGTGAGTTTTCACAACTGCATTTTCAGTGCAACTGAAAAGATCAAAGTATGTTCTTATTGTGAGAATTTGTATTTATTTTTCTAGGACTTTTCTTTAATATATTTTATGACACCATGTCTTGGCACCTCCTTCTAATGAGGACAGTTGGATGCTCTAGTAGCTAAATGCCATGAATAGCATCAAGAGCAACAAAATTTAACCTGGATTGTTTTCTTATAATTCAGTATTTTTAAAATTGTGTTCCTTAGAATCCCAGATTCTCTAAACAGTGAATGATAAACCACAAAGAAGAAAAGAGAAAGGAGCTGAACCCCTGGATCTTCTGTCTCTTGTCCCTCCTACAACAGAATCATCTCCATCTCATAAACTTTATGAGTAATGGGTTCTATACCAGATTTCATTTCACAAAAGGGCTTTGCTAAATATAATAGTGCTGAAAACTACTATTCTAATATATTAGAGTAATCAAAGGTGGCTACAGAGCTTAATAATTCTGAGAGATATGATATGACATATAGATCTGGTGACCAAATATCTCACTTTACAAATTACTGAAGTGCCAATTGTGTGGAAAAGATATATTTAACTGGATTTCTATCTACACCCTATTCCAAAGGTTGGTAAATTACCTCAGCTTACACCAGTTGTCCCAATGGTTCCATCCAAAAAAGTCTCAATTGAAATTATAAATTATATAGCCACTCCACATTTAGAGGCTCAACATTTAGAAAACAAAGAACGAGTAACTTAATATGCAATGAAATTCTGTACAAGGCAATTCTGAGTTCTAGGCTATGATTCCTCCACATAAACAAAAAGACAATCTTTTTTTTCAACAGGTCTGAGAAGACATCATGGGTGATAATATTGTCTTCCAAATAAGCTTCAGTTTTGTCTGACAATTTGGAAATATGTTCATTTATCCTACAATAGCCATGACTTTCCTAAAATCATCATCATTTAATAGAATAGATCATTTTACTTTTTCTGTAAAGTTCCAGACAGTAAATATTTTAGAGTGTGCAGGCTTTATCATCTTTGCCACAACTACTCAATTCTGTCATTATAGCAGAAAAGCAGCCACAGACAGTATGGAAATAAATGAATGTGATGATTTCAAGTAAAGCTTTATTTCTAAAAATAAGCAGTGAGCCAGATTTGGCATCTGGGCCACAGTTTGTCAGCCCCTGGAATAGAGTGTAAACAGTAATCCAGTTAAATATCTTTCCCCCATACAACTGATGCTTCAGTAATTCATCAAGTGAGGATATGAAAAATAATTCCCTCCATGTGAAGTGTTGTCAAGTCTTCCGCTGAGTTGTAATTAAGATGACTTATTAACAGTAGATTCGAAAGGACCTATTGTCCTAAGTATTCCAAATTCATATTATAGCCATTCAAATGAATTGCCTGCCTGCATGTATTTTGTCTTGAGCATGGAAAACCTTGACATAACAATCCAACCAGGGCTCTAATCAACCTAATTAAGCAATAACAGCATGGAAACAAGCACACCCTTAGTTAAATTAATATTTCTTTCATAAGAAGTCATGAAAAGAATATGAACAACAGCATCTGAACCGTGAAAAATACATTTATTTAATTGCTGAGTGGGAGAGAGTCACTGGGACCCTTCCGCAAAGTAAAATCTTTTCTATTTAAAAACTAGCTATGGAACACACCCACTCACAAGTAAGCATCCTGAATGCTTTCCAGAGGCATGCATGTCTGAACAGGGTCACACAGATCTATAAAAGCCATGGCTAGTTCTCCTTGAAGAGGTCCTTCACATCCCTTGTAAGTTGGATTCCTAGGTATTTTATTCTCTTTGAAGCAATTGTGAATGGGAGTTCACTCATGATTTGGCTCTCTGTTTGTCTGTTATTGGTGTACAAGAATGCTTGTGATTTTTGTACATTAATTTTGTATCCTGAGACTTTGCTGAAGTTGCTAATCAGCTTAAGGAGATTTTGGGCTGAGACAATGGGGTTTTCTAGATATACAATCATGTCATCTGCAAACAGGGACAATTTGACTTCCTCTTTTCCTAATTGAATACCCTTTATTTCCTTCTCCTGCCTGATTGCTCTGGCCAGAACTTCCAGCACTATGTTGAATAGGAGCGGTGAGAGAGGGCATCCCTGTCTTGTGCCAGTTTTCAGAGGGAATGCTTCCAGTTTTTGCCCATTCAGTATGATATTGGCTGTGGGTTTGTTGTAGATAGCTCTTATTATTTTCAGATACGTCACATCAATACCTAATTTATTGAGAGTTTTTAGCATGAAGGGTTGTTGAATTTTGTCAAAGGCCTTTTCTGCATCTATTGAGATAATCATGTGGTTTTTGTCTTTGGTTCTGTTTATATGCTGGATTACATTTATTGATTTGCGTATGTTGAAATAAAAGAGGATACAAACAAATGGAAGAACATTCCATGCTCATGGGTTGGAAGAATCAATATCGTGAAAATGGCCATACTGCCCAAGGTAATTTATAGATTCAATGCCATCCCCATCAAGCTACCAATGACTTTCTTCACAGAATTGGAAAAAACTACTTTAAAGTTCATATGGAACCAAAAAAGAGCCCGCATCGCCAAGTCAATCCTAAGCCAAAAGAACAAAGCTGGAGGCATCACGCTACCTGACTTCAAACTATACTACAAGGCTACAGTAACCAAAACAGCATGGTACTGGTACCACAACAGAGACATAGATCAATGGAACAGAACAGAGCCCTCAGAAATGATGCCACATAGCTACAACTATCTGATCTTTGACAAACCTGACAAAAACAAGAAATGGGGAAAGGATTCCCTATTTAATAAATGGTGCTGGGAAAACTGGCTAGCCATATGTAGAAAGCTGCAACTGGATCCCTTCCTTACACCTTATACAAAAATTAATTCAAGATGGATTAAAGACTTATATGTTAGACCTAAAACCATTAAAATCCTACAAGAAAACCTAGGCAATACCATTCAGGACATAGGCGTGGGCAAGGACTTCATGTCTAAAACACCAAAAGCAATGGCAACAAAAGCCAAAATCGACAAATGGGATCTCATTAAACTAAAGAGCTTCTGCACAGCAAAAGAAACTATCATCAGAGTGAACAGGCAACCTACACAATGGGAGAAAATTTTTGCAACCTACTCATCTGACAAAGGGCTAATATCCAGAATCTACAATGAACTCAAACAAATTTACAAGAAAAAAACAAACAACCCCATCAAAAAGTGGGCAGAGGACATGAACAGACACTTCTCAAAAGAAGACATTTATGCAGCCAAAAAACACATGAAGAAATGCTCCTCATCACTGGCCATCAGAGAAATGCAAATCAAAACCACAGTGAGATACCATCTCACACCAGTTAGAATGGCCATCATTAAAAAATCAGGAAACAACAGGTGCTGGAGAGGATGTGGAGAAATAGGAACACTTTGACACTGTTGGTGGGACTGTAAACTAGTTCAACCATTGTGGAAGTCAGTGTGGCGATTCCTCAGGGATCTAGAACTAGAAATACCATTTGACCCAGCCATCCCATTACTGGGTATATACCCAAAGGACTATAAATCATGCTGCTATAAAGACACATGCACACGTATGTTTATTGCGGCACTATTCACAATAGCAAAGAGTTGGAACCAACCCAAATGTCCAACAACGATAGACTGGATTAAGAAAATGTGGCACATATACACCATGGAATACTATGCAGCCATAAAAAATGATGAGTTCGTGTCCTTTGTAGGGACATGGATGAAACTGGAAAACATCATTCTCAGTAAACTATCGCAAGGACAAAAAACCAAACACCGCATGTTCTCACTCATAGGTGGGAATTGAACAATGAGAACTCATGGACACAGGAAGGGGAACATCACGCTCCGGGGACTGTTGTGGGGTGGGGGGAGGGGGGAGGGACAGCATTAGGAGATACACCTAATGCTAAATGACGAGTTAATGGGTGCAGGAAATCAACATGGCACATGGATACATATGTAACAAACCTGCACATTGTGCACATGTACCCTAAAACCCTAAAGTATAATAAAAAAAAAAAAAAAAAAAAAAAGCCATGGCTATAAAAATTAGTGATTTTCCTAAGGAGACAATGTGTCAGCAGGGCTCCAGTGTTTGAAAGACAATTACAAACTTCATAGTCATGAAATCTGGATGCAAATTCTGACTAGCCCCATTCATATGGCTTCGTTTTGAAAAGGTCACTTCACTCTCTGAGTCTTATGTTTCCTGTATGCAAAATGAGCATTCTGAATTAGATAACATGCCAAGCTTCACCCTACACAGAAGCCACTACAGCAGAGAAACAGGAGGCCTAGGTTCAATGCTTGTTCCACCAGTTTAGTGACCATCAACAAGTCACTTAATTTCTCAAAGCTTTTAAAGTGGAACTAAAAATAATGGTGACACTTCTGTAGGAATATTGTAGATAATAATAAGCTAGTGTGCAAAAAACTTAGCTTTATGTGCCTGGTATAAAGTAAATATTAATTGCTTTTGATATTTGGTAGATAGATATTCCAGTAATGAGGTTGAAAGTAACTACTCTTTAAATCCTGCAAAACCAAAAGCTGGATACGTAAACCTAGGGCCCAGTATAACAGTTCCTTAAAAAGATAGATAGGGTGGGCACGGTGGCTCATGCCTATAATCCCAGCACTTTGGGAGGCCGAGGTGGGCGGATCACAAGGTCAGGAGATCGAGACCATCCTGGCTAACACGGTAAAACCCCATATCTACTAAAAATACAAAAAATTAGCCAGGTGTGGTGGCTGGTGCCTGCAGTCCCAGCCACTCGGGAGCTTGAGGCAGGAGAATGGCATGAATCCTGGAGGTGGAGCTTGCAGTGAGCCAAGATCACACCACTGCACTCCAGTCTGGGCGATAGAGAGAGACTCCATCTCCAAAAAAAAAAAAAAAAAGTAGATAAATATATACTATAGATTATACTATAGATGATTAATAGATAAGCAGAAAGATGATAGATACATAGATAGCAATATGCGTTCCTCTCTTCTTTGTGGGTCTATGAATAAAATGTGTCAAATAACATTTAATTTAAAAATTCTTCCAGAAGGATAATGAGAAATTTCTAAAAAAAAAAAAAAAAATCCATCCACCCTAATAATGGGGAAGGAACCTGGTTGGATAGTCTCTTCTCATTTATCTTAAAGACAGTTGAATTTCCTAAAGAAGAAATTTGTTTAAAAATCAACCAAATAAAATATAAAAAATTACAAAATAAGGACAAGAGTCTTCAGACCAAAGAGCTTAATGAGTATCAACGCTGTAATGGAGAAGTTTGCAGCAGCCATGGGCAGGAGGAAGAGAGACAAAGAAGACAGGCCAAGGCTGAAGAAAGGCAACCTATGGACAGCTCATACTAAGGAATGACTTGTTATCAACCAGGAAGAAACACCATGGTCCACTTGACAGAAGTGGCCTAAACAAAGGGCCAGACGGTAAATATTTTAGCCTCTATGCACCATATGACCTCTGGTGCAAATACTCTCATATTTTTAGTGTGGAAGCAATCATTAATAGTAAATAAACTAATGGGTATGGCCGTTTTCCAATAAAACTTTATTTACAAATCAGACAGAAGCCATATTTAGCCCTTTGGCTGTAATTTGCAGCCCCTACTTTGTATCATATCTCAGTTCTTTGCTTTTATTAATTTCTTAGTAGGTTGGAAAATAGTTTTCAGTAATAGATTCAGGAAGGACATGCGGATGCTATTACTTGAGTCTTTGCCTATCTGAGAATATATTTCTGTGACCTTCACAAAAAGATCATAGCTTGGTTAAATATAGAATTATTAGAAGTCAGTTGGATTCTGTCATGCTGTTCCACTGTCTCTTCTAGAGTATAGAATGCCTATAGTTTCCTTCTTTTGAACTGTCTCAAGTCCAGATGATTTCCCACATTACATTTTAACTAGCACATAGTTTTTTAGCAAATGATTTTTCAAAGATGTTTCTTTTAAAAGTTACTGATTTTTTTTTAAAGGTAGGAAAAACTAATCAATACAAGACTGGAGAATCTTCAGCTGCATAACCCCAATGGGCATGTAGCAGTTGGATAATCAGTGCAGCCCTCCATTTTCTTTGCTTTTCTTACATCGCTTTCGATAGATGCATGGAGAGAGAATGAGAAAGAAGAAAGACTGAAGAGGTTTTAGGTACTTTTATTCCTCTGATAGTTTTATATTAGATATATCATCTTCTGGAATCTGAAAATTTGGAAAAGAAATTATCTAGAGTCTTGTGCTTTTCTTACAACCAGCCTATCTCACCTGAGGGCACTTCACAAATTAGTCACCTATTTAAATGATTGAATGATTTCACAATTTGGTCTGTTGGCTCAAATGACAGAGAACATTCTGATGGATTCTGATAGAAAATAGTCCCCTGAACACCACAATGAGAAGAAGTTTTTATATTTTATGTGGTGTATTTTGCCAGATTAAACTCCAGTTATTTGTGAGTGGCTGAAAACTTCAATCATAATACAGGGACATATCAAGGAATTTCCCTGCTCAACCGAAATGTACGTGCTAATTTTGTAGCAAACCAAAGGCAACTGGAGTTTTACCTCTGCCTGGCTGGCAGTGTTACCTTCATTAGGAGTCCATTGTGAAATACTCCCTCACGATGAGCACTTTTCCACCAAATGTAGCCTGGAATTTGAACTACAATTTCATGTTCTGTGTGTTAGTATACATTCCACTTCAGACCTTGATTGTGTTTTGGGGTGGTGAAGAGACCATTGGTACTCTGGGTCCAATTTCTCATTTTATGCAAGAGGTAGCATGAAATCGATCCTTTTTTCAGGTTATGTTATCTGCAACAGAACATGTATATTTCCCTTTTTTGTATTAATTAGGAATCTCCTTTAATTAGTTTATTTTTATGTAGGTTATTTCATAATAATTGTGACTCAATTTTATGGACACAGAAAATTATTTATAATGGAAGAGTAAGCCTTGTGATGACATTAGATCCCTTCCACCATGGAGGGAACAGTAATTTGTCCTGTGGGATGCTGATTTGCCTTTCCTGTTGGCAACGTTTCTGCCAAAACTACCACCTAAGATCTAATACAAAATTATCTTCACCTCTTACAATTCTGACAACATTGCCTCCAAATAACAACAACAAAAAACACTTATTTTATAATGAAAGAGAAGGTGTATCGGGCTTACCCCCACAGATGGTATTGGTTTTAGCGCATATTGCATCACCTAAAATAATTGGCCTTATAGAAGAGTGGATTGGCTCACTGAATGCCAATTTCTATAGCAATAATCAAGAGCTGCCGAACAAGTCACTCAGAAAATTTTAATTAAAACAACAACTAATTTTCTCATAATTCAGTACGTTGGATAGGCAGTTCTAATCATTTTGCTTGGGCTCATTTGACTGCAGTAGCTGAATGTCATGTTTAGGGTGGATGGTCCAATTTGACACCTTGCTAGTGTCTGAGGTCTCACCTGGGATTGATGGAATGGTTGGGAAGACTAGGCCTCTTTCTCATTCCAGCCTGTTTTACACAATGGCAGAAACATTCTGAGAGCAAGGCATGAAGGACAAGCAGTGGTCAAGACTCTTCTTGTGTCAATGCTACACATTGACAAAGTAGTCAGATGGCTAAACCCATACCCAATACAAGAAAGGGGGCATTAATATAATAATCTACCACAATTTACCACACTGAGCTTTTTGAGATTTTTCCATGCCAAATTCTGTTAAACATGCATATCAGGTGGTAGTTCCTTTAAGTGGTTGAACAGATGCCCCCCCAAAGAGGACAGGGAGATGAGGCAAACTGTGCCATGTTGAATGCTGGCTTTGTTTCCCAGTGAAAAATAAACTTTCAAATGTGGTATATAATAGATAACCTAATCTTTGCAGTCCTCTGAAATTGGATGTCAGGTCTTATTGATAGACTTACTAGTGAGATTGTATGGTAAATTGGTAATTTATAGTTTTTTGAAGTTCCTAAAATTTTAAAAATAATCTTAAGATTCATTTGAATCATGTAAATTTGTTTTTATCTTTATTTTGAAGATATTTTAAAGTGATTTTGTAAATTTCTTGTATTTACTGCATGATAGACACATAGAAATGCTATCTGAAAAGTTATCAAGGGATTTAACATGAATTTTCATAGTGAATCCTTAGAACGAGATGAAAATTATTGCTACAAGTGCTTTTTGATAAATGTAATCAATTATCCTGATAATAATTATAGATATAATTCACCATTTATTACCTGTCACCATTGAGCAACTAGCAAAGGAGGAATTAACCTTTGAGCAGAATTAAATGAACATGAAAAAGCTCAATGCTATAGGAGTGAAAATATTTATACAAATGCTAATTGAGTATTTGGCATTGAAGTTAAATGGCATAAAATAATGTTTTTCAGGCAAGGAGGAAAAAGTACCAATAAAACCATCCTTACAATCTTTATGTAGGCTAAACATTAAAGGGCTTGAATTTATAAAAGATTTTTTATTTTTTAATAAGGCTAGGGCTATAAATAAAGTTTATGTCTCGGGACCTGCGTTTATATGTGGCTATAGTTTAAAACTAATTTCATAATAATGGCTGTCAAAGAAACTCAATAGTATGTTCAGCCAAAATAATCAAATTTTTGCTTTTGAGGTATGTTTCAGTAATACCAAAACAACTCTGATTTATTTTTTGAAAATGCCAATCTGATCTATCAAATTAAAAAAATGTTAAAAATATTTTTTCTAGCCATTTCTACTGGCATTCTACAGAAACACTTAAAGTGAAAATGGTGCTAATGGGACCGATTGATTGGAAATATATAAACAAAATGTAAAAGCCCATATGTAAGCAAAGTAATGTTATTTCATTTTCCTAAATTCTCTTGATGTAGGTAATTGGCTTTATAAGAAATATGTTGAGATAGAAGTCAACACTGAAGTCAAAACTGCCATTTTTACCTATGACAATTATAGAAAAAGAATACTGGATAAATGCACCAGTGAGCTGTAAATAAATGTCATATGGAAAATGAATAGATCCCATTTTTTGAGGGCTGACCACATACTTGGAACTCTGTGTAATGCACCACAGACATCATCTCATTTGATCCTCAAATCTATTTCGGACAATGGTTAAAACTACTCCAGAGTTGAGAAACTAAAATCCACAGAAGTTAGGTTGGTTTCTCATGGTCACTGGAAGTAAGAAGCAGAATTCAGACATGGAGCTGGCTGCCTCCCAAACCTTTCTTCACTATGAGAATGTCAGATACCAAATTAGGAAATGAGATTGGATTGGAAGCCTGGAGCCAGATTATGGATAGCTTGAATTCAGGCCAGTGAATTCTTTTTTATTCTGACACAAATTGAAAATTGTTGGAAATGTTGAAGAATGTGACAAATATGAGGTCTTAGGAATATTATCTTGAGTGTTGTACAGAATGCAATGGAAGGTAAAGAAGGAGCAGAGAGGCCAATTCAACACTTGCCATTCTCTGGGAGTAAGTTGATTCCTAGACTAGAATTGTACCTCCAGAATTTGGAATATTGTCACAGAGGTAGGTACATTACAAAGAAAAACAGAGAGAAAAATTTGGAAGACACAGGTGTGTGCTGCAGTTCTACATGTCTCCCAGGTTTCAAGCCACAGTGTAGAGGCTGTAAAACAGCAGTCAGAATCTCATTCCCTGTCTTTGGTTTTCCACAGCCCCACATGCCTGTAGGTAGGCTCACACTTGCCCAAGTTGTAGACTTATCTATGCAGTGGAACAGGAGATGCATATACACCTGCAGACCACTGTCTGGTAGAGCTGAGTATTCCAGGTCTTAGAGCCCACACTTGCCCCAAAGTCCTATTTTTTTTTCCAGTCAGGACTAGAATGGGGTGCTTTGCTGGCAAGCACTATAAATCCATGGTAACTAAGTGAAGGTCTGAGTGGACTTCCACTTAGTTTTCTCTAATCCTTTCTTCTTCCTGTGAGTCCTTCCTATGGATGAAATTTTAATCCTAAAAATGTTACCATTGCACTGATAACTTACTTTATGAGAATCACTGGTCTTACCAATTTTGGCATACCAGCCACAGGGTCTTCTTGCTCCTAGGCTCCACTTACACTTTGGGGATCCCCATTTGGAGGCTCAGTTCCAATATCTAAACCTGTTTTGACTCTTGGACCTGGGGCTTCCCAAACAAATTACTTACTCAATTGCTTACTCAAATTCAGAGGGCTTAGATTAGGTCCTAAAATAGTATCTCTTTTGCCTGCCCTTACATACTTCATGACATAGCTCAGAGTGGTACCATATAATCATATAATTTATGAGTCATTGTTGAAGGTATTGGATTTTAGGTGTAGGTGAGTTAAAAACATCAAGCAGTCCTTTTGGAAGATGGAGATGAAGAATCTGAACTCTGCAAGAAGTAAAACCTGTAAGTTCAGACATGAGAGTCATGTTCATCTGAAGTTAGGCCACAGAAATTGTTGGCTAAAGTAAAGCGCTAGAAAAAAGAGACAGAAGGGAACAATTAAACTTATATGAAAACCTCCAAAGGTGTAAAATTAATTAATTATAAAACAGATAATATGAGTTGACATAAAATTAAGCTAAAATTGGACTCTGTCATGGAAATTGTGGTGCATGCTAGTTTTATAATTTTTAATTGATTTAAATATCAATAGGAACTGAAGAGATGAAGGAGAAAAGGGGCTGGTAAAGGCCAGTAATCTTCAGGAGTGGAGTCAACATAGAATAGTAGAAGAATAGATTATAAAGACTTAATAAAGGAACACATGAAAAGAACATGAAAGCAGAAGATATAGAAAATTCATAAAAATTAGAAAAATGGGAAGAACAATCTGGGGAAACTTCAGAGATTTTACCTATTTTTAGGTAAAATAAAGTTCTGGTTTTCAAGTAAGAGCATCTGTAGCAGTCTTGCCTCAAGAAAGTAAGTGTAGAAGATGCCTCCTCTGAATTTTTTACTTTCTTGAGTCATGTGCAAATACTGAATGTTAATTATATGCAATTAAGAGGGTGAATACATGATTCTCTGGTTGTAGATTCATCAAGCTATTGACTTTTTTTCTTGCTAGTTATCCAGTAGTTTCTCCATGTGAAATCATTTTTCTGTTTGGGTTTGTTTTATATGAGCATCTGGCCTCGAATAATTGTATGGTTTCTTTTTCTGCTAATCTGGTATGGACTACACAAGAGCCACACATATTTCTTTTACCACTCTTTCTGAACAGCTTTAATGAGATATAGTTCACATATTAGACAGTTTACTCATTTATAATTTATAATATATAATTTAATGCTTCCTCTTATATCCAGAGTTGCAACAAAAGCAGTTTTAGAAATATTTTTATTAGCCTGAAAAGAAACTCTACCTCATTTGAAGGTGACCCTCTAATCTTCTCTCTCCTCACTCCCAGATCTTGGTGGCCACCAATATGCTTTCTATCTCTATTGATTTTCCTACTCTGGGCTTTTAATATAAATTGAATCGTACAATATATGATCCCTTGAGATTGGTTCCTTCCATTTATCATAGTGTTCACAAGATTCATCAGTGTTGTAACATGTATCAGCACATTTCTTCTTATTGGCAAAAAATAGCACATCATATGGATGTAACATATTTGTTTTATCTATCAATGGATGGACATTTGTATTGCTTCTATGTTTTTGCTATTATAAATAATGACACTATAAACATTCACATGCAACTTTTGTGTGGATATATGTGTTTATTACTCTTAGGTATATATTTGGAGGGGAATTACTGTATCTTATGTCACTGCATAAACATTTGAGGAACAGCTAGACTGCTTTCTAAAGCATAGTAGAATAGATTATTAAAAATTAGTTAAGGAATGCATGAATAAAAAAATGGAAGCAGAAGATGTAGAACATTAATGAAAACTAGAAAAATGAGAAAAAACAATTTGGAGCAAGAATAGAGAGGAGAACTGGGTAAAATGAAGTTTTGGTTTTCAAGTAAGAGTGCACTCACTCTTAAAGTTTTGGTGGCTGCACTATTTTGCATTCCCACCATCAGTGTATAAGAATTCCAACTACTCTACATACTGTCAATACTTGTTTCTATCTGTCTTTTTTGTTATCACCATCCTCGTTGATGTGAAGTGATATATCTTTATGGTTTTGATTTGAATTATTCAGATGAGTAATGATGTTGAATATCTTTTCACATGTTTATTAGCCATTTGTATATCTTTAGAGACTGTCTATTCAGATCCTTTGCCCATTTTTCACTTGGTTAATCTTCTATTGAGTTATAGAGTTATTGAATTTTTTATATAGTCTTGATATGAGACCCTTACCAGATACATTATTTGCAAATATCTTCCTATGTTGTGAGTTGTCTTTTCACTTTCTTGAGGGTGCCATTTAAAGCTCAAAAGTTCTAAATTTTGATGATTTCCAGTTTTTTTATTTTTTCTTTTGTTGCTTGTGCTATAGGTGTCATATCTGAGAAAACTTTGCCTAATCCAATGTCATGCAGATTTACGTCTGTTTTCTTATAAGAGGTTTACAGTTTTAGCTCTTACATTTACTTATTTTATCCATTTGGAGTTAATTTTTGTTATGTGGAATATGGCAGAGATACAATTCATTCTTTTGCATGTGGATATCTAGTTGTCCCAGCATCATTCATTGAAAATACATTTCCCTATTGATGGATTTTGGTGTCTTTGTTAAAGATCAACATACTGTAATCTATAGGTGACTGCTGTAATTGTGAGGGTTTGATTTTAGACTCTCAATTTTATTCCACTAATCTATCCATCTAGGTTTATGCCAGTGCCACACCATTTTGTTTACTGTAGTTTTGTGATAAGTTTTGAAATCAGGAAATGAGTCTTTCAACTTTGTTCTTATTTATCAAGATTGTTCTGGCTCTTCTGGCTCCCTTGAATTTCCATTTGAATTTTGAAATCAAACTGACACTTTCTACAAAGAATTCAGCTTGGATTTGATAGGGGGCCGATTCCTAAGGCTGAAAAGTAGACCATTTTTAAACTTCCAATGTACTTATTCAAAAGATTGGCCATGTTAGAAACTTCTCTTCAGTAAGTACAGTATGTGAGTCCAGTCCAGGACCTGAGTAAATTAAACTAGTGGTTTATTTAGCCACACTGTACCTTGTTCAGTTATGTTGACAATCTTCCTATTTTACATTATAACAATACTTAACAAAATTTCCAAAGAGCAATTGTAACAACATATCCCTAATCATGTCAGAAGTGGAAAAGTCATCACAGCTGAAATACCAGTTTTAAACATCATGCTGACTGCAAGCTATTTCCTATTATTAGCACTTCCTTGCTAATTACCCTCATTGCTATAAAGCTTTGACCCCAAACTCTCAAAGTGTCCATTTCCTTCCTTAATGAATGACCTCACTTCATGCATTATGAATTAAATAACACAAGCACATTCTTCTCCTTCCTATACCTGTCTCTGTATTCATCTTCTTCATCTCTATTGCTGTAATGAAGGTGTTATTCCTCTGAACACAGGAAGAACTTCTGTGTTCTGCCTCCCTTCTCCACTTGCCTTCTAAAGATTTAAATTCTCAGTCACCATTTTTTCTCTCATCTGCCTTCTTTTGTCTCTCTTCTACATAATCATTTCCAAGGACACACAAACATACTCCAATTTCTTCCTGCCATATTTAAAAATATACCTCCCTTTGATACCACTTTCTCTTCCAGCTACCATTCCATGTCCCTACTTTATTTCCTACCCAAATTCCTAAGAGGAGCTGCTACATACTTCCTTATTTCCACTTCCTTATTTCCACCCCACTCTATTATGACTTCTCTTTCCATTACACTGACATTACTCTAAATAAAGATTAGTGATCATCCAGCTGAAAAATTCAATAGCCACACTTCTTTCTTCATCTTGTTTGATATATTGAAAGTATTCCATACAATCAACTACTTTCTTTTTTTTTTTGAAATGCTCTTTCCCTTTAGTTTCTAGAAGAACCCCTAATCAAGTTTCATCTGCCTCACTTGCTGCTTCTGTGAAGTCTCTTATGCTATTGCTTCTCTTCTATTATGCCTCTAAATGTTGTCATGTTTTTAGAGCTCACTCTTTTCCCTCTTTTCTCTTTATATTCTCTTCTTGAGTGATCCCATTTATCTCAATGGATGTACATTCCACACTGGTGCTGTTTCTCAAGAACATCTGTATTATTCTCAACTGCATCCTCCTTTGAGAAATATAATGCATTGAATACTTTCCTAGCTTTGAACCTTAATGCCATAATTTTTAGCTGGGAGAATTTTTTCATATTGACCAACTGTTCAGTGCCTCACTTTCTGCAATGATAAAATGGTAATAATAGAATTACCTCATAAGAGTACTATGAAAATTAAATGAGTGAAGTTATGAGAACCATACTGGTGGATAGAAAGCTGCCAAAAGAAACTAGTTATTGGCCAGGTGCTGTAGCTCATGCGTGTAATTCCATCACTTTTGAAGACTGAATTGAGCAGATCCCTTGAACCCAGGAGTTCAAGACCAGCCTGGGCAACATGGCACAATCCTGACCCTTCAAAAAATATAAAAAATTAGCTGGATGTGGTGGCATGCACCTACCATGTGGTGGCATTCTCAGCTACCCAGGAGGCTGAGATTGGAGGATTACCTGAGGCTAGGAGGTTGAGGCTGCAGTGAGCTGTGATAGTGCCACTGCACTCCAGCCTGAGTGACAGAGTGAGATCGTGTCTCAAAACAAATGAATAACATAAGAAGGTAGTTATTATTATAACTTTTTATTATATTATAGCCTTATTATCATTATCATTGCCACTCAATATAAACATACTTTAGCAGAGGAAATGTGAAATTCCAATACTGAGGTAATATTAGAGACAGAAGCTAAGGCAGTAAAGTGGGGAGGAATAGATGAGACTTTCTGAAAGACAGGCTGCCGGAGATGTTGCTGAGCTACTGGAGTTTCTGTTGAGAAAGGTGATGAAGGTCACTCCAGCTCTCCAGGCTTCCCAGCTGCTTAAAGGGTCTTCTGGGCTTCTTCACCTTCATAGATTTATATAGCCCCCTCACCTTAGATAACCTGAGTATGTCTCTTCCTTGCAATCTAAAAGAGCCTAACATTGCCTAGCTTTCTCAATAATTGTTAAATTATTTAGAGTACATTCCCAGGAGTATAATGACTGGGTCAAAAAGAATAAGCTTTTTTATGTTTCCTGACTGAATATTTATGTATACTTTCTATAAGTACTGAACCAATTCACATTGCTGTCAGCAAAATGTATGTATCTGCAACCTTACCCACACTGGGTATCAGCAAAGATAAAATAGTTATTATATGTTAATTTTGCCTTATAAGGAAGCTATAAACTATATTCTCTATTGAGGTTAACAGTGGCAGAGCAAAAGGGAAGTACCCTATCTCAGCCCTTAGGGTTGTCCTGCCAGAACCCTTTGTAGAGATTTTGATACCCTTTCATACAAATGATTTAGAAAATCAATTTAATGCAAAAGTCCTGAGTTTTAACAGTGTGAATAAACATGCATGGTTAAACGAGTATGTGTGCTAATATTTACTGGATAATTTACATATGTGACAACCTTTTGCTGAATTTACAAACTTACCCTGAAATGATACAAAGGGTTTTATTTTATATATGGTTTTATTAATAGAACTGAGTTACCAATGTTTTAGTAGAAAGAACATGTTCTTAACTTCAGACAGACTTCAAGTGAAGCTTCATTATTTTCCAGTAGTTTGACTTTGAACAGTTTTCTAACATTAAAAGTAGAATAATAATGGCTACTTCTACAATGTAATGCAGCAATTAAATAAAATAATGTATATACAACTGTTTGATAACATTCTTGTTCACTGATGGTTTTGGAGATTTTCTGCCTTGGTGAACTACCTCTTTTCAAAAAATCGCTTTAGTCATTTGCTCATATGCATATCCTGGCTTTGTCTCCAGGTAGGTGAGAAAATAAGGATCATAAACTTTTCTTATTTCAAGTTGGCAAAGTAAAACACTACTGTGCTTATATTTACATATAGAGGGTTGTCAGCTATGCAATTTGTCAGCAAACTTCCTGTGATCCAGTATCTTAGGTTCAATGTATTTATTCAACTGAAACAGATGTATAGACCATGAAAAATCCATCAATGATAATTTTTTTAGACAGAGGAAAATGCAAACGTGGGTGTCTTGGGAATAGTACTTTCAAAACAGCCTAAGTGGAAAATAGGAAAAGGGACTAGAAAATAATTAAATATGTCTTTTTCCCTCACTCCATTCAATACATTCCAATCCATTGCAGATCGTATTGACTTCAAAACATTTTTCCTGCCTTTTCAAGCCTAACGGTCTCTTTCTCCTTTGAACACTCCCATTCTTGTTATATGTATCATTCATGAAATTTTGATGAAAAGCTAATTTGGACCAGTTTTCTAAATCTATGCTTCATTTCTTCAAATTATGTTGCCTGGAGGAGAGGAATCACTCATTTTCATATTTTGAATTCCCTACAGCAACTACCATAGTGACCTATGTTCACAGTAAGAATGCAAGTTTTATTGATCACTATGATTACAACTCAAACCTAACATCTCATGAATATTTCTTACAACTGGACAATGCTATTCCTATAATTATTTTCAATTGTTAAACTTGCAGTCCAAGCAAAGACTAATATTGAAGAAATAGTAATCATGGGTTATTCATACACGCAAGATAATGCAGGTATTAAAAATTAGGTTTCTAAAATGTGTAATGACATGAGAAAGGCTTGCAACATAATGCTGAAATAGACAAATACATCAAAACTAATATTCATTATGCACCCCAATTAGTTTCAGGAAAAACACATAAAAATAAGTTAAGGACTTCTAATTCAGGCTATGACAAACTAACTTATAGCAGAACTTCCCACCAAAACAAACAAAAATCTAGTGTAAAAAGAAAAAAATCTATGTGAAGGCATTGGAGAGCTACCACGGCAGCCAAGATTTGAGGATCCAAGATGCTGAGGAGGAAAGAAAAAACACTTTGATGTGAGCCTGACCTTTCATGATGCTTTTTAGTTTAAAGTCTTTGCTTATTCTTAAGAATAGCAGGGTCAAGTATTCATAGTGCTGAGCCAAAGGCAGTAGTTAAGAGACAAAAAGGCAAACCAAAATTCATCAGTTGTTCACATCTGGAAAGACAAATAGAGCTCAGAGTTACCACAATAGCCAGACTGAGAGGGTCAACATCTGAGAAAGAAGAAAGTAGAATGAAAATATAACATTTTGTACCATTTTACAGCTTTGAGGTATTTGCTGAATTGTAAGCTGCACAAGTGCCCAAAATTAAATCAACAGAAAGTAGAAACTACCGAGTTAAAAATAAAAGAAAAGCTTTGGGAAGAGTCACAGTGATGTTGTGACAAAAATTGAAGTTTACCAGCACTTTGAGAGGCTGAGGTGGGTGGATCACCTGGGGTCCAGAGATTCTGACCAGCCTGGCCAACATGTTGGAACCCTGTCTCTACAAAAAATACAAAAATTAGCTGGGTGTGGTGGTGCCTACCTGTAGTCCCAGCTACTCAGGAGGCTGAGACAGGAGAATTGCTTGAGCCCGAGAGGCAGAGACTGCACTGAGCTGAGATCACGCCACTGCACTCCAGCCTGGGGGACAAAGGGAGGCTCAGTCTCAGGGACAGAGAGAAAAAAAAATGGAGATCAGGTTTGCCAATGAGGAGGAAAACTTGTTAAAACCCCAAGATCTCAGTTGAAACTGCAAAGGCATAAACTCAGTTTGAAAGAGTTCAGTCCCAGAAAGGATGAAAGTGATCTATCTTGACTTCCTAAACTGACCACCAAAACCAAAAATAAGTCAGCTTTGGAGGAGATATCCTCTGGATTCACAAAAGTTTGTTACAACGAAGTCCAACATTGAATTAAACACAAACACACACACAGGCAATCCAAGATAAAAAGAGAGAAAAAGATAACAGAAATAGATCAACAAGATATCCAGACATAAGAATTATTAGGCTCAGAACTTTAAAATTTTTGATTATCATCTCCAAAGTATAGTATCTATTTTTGATTACTTTTGTTCAAAAATATAGAAGAGAAAAATGGAGAATTTCTTCCACAGAAATGGAATCAAGGAAACATTTATATAAAAATTTTACAGAAATAAAACCCTCAAGTTAAAAACTTAATAATTATATTTAACCGCAAATAAGAGAAAGCAGAGAGAATTAGGAAACTGGGATCCAGGTAAGAAGAAATTCTGTAGGCTGAAGAATGGATACCAAAAATGATAGGTAATATATTTAAAAATAAGAGATATAGGAGGTATAGAAAAGTCTAACATATGTGTAATTAGAGTTCCAGAAGGAAAGAAGAGAGAAAAGAGGAGAAAAATATTACTTTCAAAACTTTGAAGTTTATATGCAAATGTACACTTTCATCAACAAGGTAGTAGAGTTATAATTGCTTCACACCCTTGTCAACACTTTATATTTGTCAGTGTTTCCCATTTTACCCATTCTGGTGGACATATAATGGTATCTTATTCTGGCTTAAATTTGCATGTGTAATACTGTTGAACATAATTTGATATAATTTAACTCCACTCCTGTCAAGAACTTCCTTAACATTATAAAGTAATCTCAAAGCAATAGCTTACATTATAATTAATGATTAAAAATCGCTAGAAAACACATGAAAGCCAGCTCTGGAAAATGCTAACATTTATAGGTTCAATAGAGGAGAAACTAAAGCAAAAGAGACTTCACAAAGCAGCATGTGAGGTAGAAGGAACTTGAGGGAGGGTTAGGGATTCTAGCATCTAAAAGAAAAGAGCATTTCAAGAAGTAGAAAACGGTCAACTGTTTTGAACGCTTCTGAGAGTTCAAATAAAATGAAGAAAAGAATGATCACTAGATTTTTCAACAGGTGCTCAAGGAATCTAGTATATTAGAGGGAGGGTATGCAGTGCAATGGAGAGAAGTCATACTAGTATTAAGTGGAGATAAGAAAATGAAAATAGTGTGTTCGGAATCTCTACCTAAAAATTTGTCTTAAGAAAAAGTGGGGCTGTGGCTGGCAAGATGGCCGAATAGGAACAGCTCTGGTCTGCAGCTCCCAGTGAGATCAACACAGAAGGTGGGTGATTTCTGCATTTCCAACTGAGGTATCTGGCTCATCTCATTGGGACTGGTTAGACGGTGAGTGCAGCCCATGGAGGGCAAGCTGAAGCAGGGTGGTGCGTCGCCTCACCTGGGAAGTGCAAGGGGTTGGGGATTCCCTCCCCAGCCAAGAGAAGCCATGAGGGATTGTGTTGTGAGGAACAGTGCATTCCGGCCCAGATACTACACTTTTCCCAGGGTGCTTGCAACCTGCAGACCAGGAGATTCCCTCAGGTGCCTATACCACCAGGGCCCTGGGTTTCAAGCAAAAAACTGGGTGGCCATTTGGGAAGACACTGAGCTAGCTGCTGTAGGTTTTTTGTTGTTGTTGTTTTGTTTTGTTTTTTCACACCCCAGTGGCACCTGGAAAGCAAGTTAGACAGAATCGTTCACTCCCCTGGAAAGGGGTCGGAAGCCAGGGAGCCAAGTGGTCTAGCTCAGTGGATCCTACTCCCATGGAGCCCAGCAAGCTAAGATCCACTAGCTTGAAATTCTCACTGCCAGCACAGCGGTCTGAAGTTGACCTGGGACACTCCAGCTGGGTGGGGGGAGGGGCATCCACCATTACTGAGGCTTGAGTAGGCTGTTTTCCCTTCACAGTGTAAACAAACCCTCAGGAAGTTCCAACTGGGCGGAGCCCGCCACAGGTCAGCAAAGCCTCTGTAGCCAGACTGCTTCCCTAGATTCTTCCTCTCTGGGCAGGGCATCTCTGAAAGAAAGGCAGCAGCCCCAGTCAGGGGCTTATAAATAAAACTCCCATCTCCCTGGGACAGAGCACCTGGGGCATGGGTGGCTGTGGGTGCAGCTTCAGCAGACTTAAATGTTCCTCCCTGCTGGCTCTGAAGAGAGCGGCGGATCTCCTAGCACAGCACTCGAGCTCTGCTAAGAGACAGACTGCCTCCTCAAGTGGGTCACTGACCTTCATGCCTCCTGACTGGGAGACACCTCCCAGCAGGGGTCGACAGACACCTCATACAGAAGAGCTCTGGCTGGCATCTGGTGGATGCCCTTCTGGGACGAAGCTTCTAGAGGGAGGAACAGGCAGCAATCTTTGCTGTTCTACAGCCCCCACTGGTGATACCCAAGCAAACAGGGTCTGGAGCAGACCTCCAGCAAACTCCAGCAGACCTGCAGCAGAGGAGCCTGACTGTTAGAAGAAAAACTAATGAACAGAAAGGAACAGGATCAACATCAACAAAAAGGACGTCCAAAAAAAAAAAAAAAAATTCTTAAGGTCACCAACATCAAAGACCAAAGGTAGATAAATCCACAAAGATAAGGAAAAACCAGCACAAAAAAGCTAAAAATTCCAAAAACCAGAATTCCTTTTCTCCTCCAAAGGATAACAACTCCTCAGCAGCAGGGAACAAAACTAGATGGAGAATCAGTTTGACGAATTGATGGAAGTAGGCTTCAGAAGTGGATAATAACAAACTCCTCCAAGGTAAAGGAGCATATTCTAACCCAAAGCGAGGAAGCTAAGAAACTTGAAAAAAGGTTAAACGGATTGCTAACTAGGATAGCCAGTTTAGAAAAGAACATAAATGACCTGATGGAGCTGAAAAACACAGCATGAGAACTTCGTGAAGCATAAACAGTATCAATAGCCAAATCAATCAAGCGGAAGAAAGGATATCAGAGATTGAAGATCAACGTAATGAAATAAAGCGTGAAGACAAGATTAGAGAAAGAAGAATGAAAAGGAATGAACAAAGCCTCCAAGAAATATGGAACTACATGAAAAGACCAAACCTACATTTGATTGGTATGCCTGAAACTGACAGGGAGAATGGAACCATGTTGGAAAACACTCTTCAGAATATTATCCAGGAGAACTTCCCCAACCTAGCAAGAGAGGCCAACATTCAAATTCAGGAAATACAGAGGACACCACAAAGATACTCCTTGAGAAGAGCAATCCCAAGACACATAATCTTCAGATTCACCAAGGTTGAAATGAAGGAAAAAATGTTAAGGGCAGCCGGAGAGAAAAACTGGGTTATCCACAAAGTGAAGCCTATCAGATTAACAGTGGATCACTCTGCAGAAACTCTGCAAGCCAGAAGAGAGTGGGGACCAATATTCAACATTTTTAAAGAAAACAATTTTCAACCCAGAATTTCATATCCAGCTAAACTAAGCTTCATAAGTGAAGGAGAAATAAAAACATTTACAGACATGCAAACGCTGAGAGATTTTGTCATCACGAGGCCTGCCTTACAAAAGCTCCCAAAGGAAACACTAAATATGGAAAAGAAAAACCAGTACCACCCACTACAAAAACATACCAAATTGTAACATAACACATAACAATATTAACCTTAAATGTAAATGGGCTAAATGCCCCATTTAAAAGACACACACTGGCAAATTGGATAGAGTCAAGACCCATTGGTGTGCTGTATTAAGGAGACCCATCTCACAAGCAAAGACACACACAGGCTCAAAATAAAGGGATGGAGGAATATTTACCAAGAAAATGTAAAGCAAACAAAAGCAGGGGTTACAATCCTAATCTCTGATAAAACAGACTTTAAACCAACAAAGATCCAAAAATACAAAGAAGGGCATTACATAATGGTAAAGGGATTAATGCACCAAGAAGAACTAACTACCCTAAATACAGGTGCACCCAATACAGGAGCACCCAGATTCATAAAGCAAGCTCTTAGAGACCTGCAAAGAGACTTAGACTCCCACACAATAATAGTGGGAAATTTTATCAACGCACTGTCAATATTAGATCAATGAGACAGAAAATTAACAAGGATATTCAGGACTTGAACTCAGCTCTGGACCAAGCAGACCTAATAGACATCTACAGGACTCTCCACACAAAATCAACAGAATATACATTCTTCTCAGCACCACATCGCCTACCAATCAAAAAAAAGTCCAGGATCAGATGGATTCACAGCCAAACTCTACCATAGGTACAAAGAGGAGCTGGTACCATTCATTCTGAAACTACTCCAAATAATAGAAGAAGAGAGAATCCTCCCTAACTCATTTTATGAGGCCAGCATCATCCTGATACCAAAACCTGGCAGAGACACAACAAAAAAAGAAAATTTCAGGCCAACATCCCTGCTGAATATCGATATGAATATCCTCAATAGAATACTGGCAAACCTAATCCAGCAGCGCATCAAAAAGCTTATCTACCATGATCAAGTCAGCTTCATCCCTGAGATGCAAGGCTGGTTCCACATATGCAAATCAATAAACATAATCCATCACATAAACAGAACCAATGACAAAAACCACGATTATTTCCATAGATGCAGAAAAAGCCTTTGATAAAATTCAACACAATATCAAGCTAAAAGCTCTCAATAAACTAGGTATTGATGGAACGTACCTCAAAAATAATAAGAGCTATTTATGACAAACCCACAGGCAATATCATAATGAATGGGCAAAGGCTGGAAGCATTCCCTTTGAAAACTGGCACAAGACAAGGATGCCCTCTCTCACCACTCCTTTTCGACATAGTATTGGAAGTTCTGGCTAGGGCAATCAGGCAAGAGAAATAAATAAAGGGTATTCAAATAGGAAGAGAGGAATTCAAATTGTCTCTGTTTGCAGATGACATGATTGTATATTTAGAAAGCCTCATTGTCTCAGCCCAAAATCTCCTTAAGCCGATAAGCTACTTCAGCAAACTCTAAGGATACAAAATTAACGTGCAAGAATCACAAGCATTCCTATACACCAATAACAGACAGAGAGCCAAATCATGAGTGAACTACCATTCACAATTGCTACAAAGAGAATAAAATACCTAGGAATACAACTTATGAGGGATGTGAAGGACCTCTTCAAAGAGAATTACAAATCATTAATCAAGGAAATAAGAGAAGACACAAACAAATGGAAAAACATTCCATGCTCATAGATAGTAAGACTCAATATCATGAAAATGGCCATACTGCCCAAAGTAATTTATAGATTCAATGCTATTCCCATCAAGCTACCATTGACTTTCTTCACAGAATTAGAAAAAAATGACTTTAAATTCCATATGGAATGAAAAAAGGACCTCATATAGCCAAGACAATCCTAAGGAAAAAGAATAAAGCTGGAGGCATGATGCGACCTGACTTCAAACTATACTACAAGGCTACAGTAACCAAAACAGCATGATACTGGTACCAAAACATACATATAGGCCAATGGAACAGAACAGAGGCCTCAGAAATAATGCCACACATCTACAAGCATCTGATCTTTGACAAACCTGAAAAAAACAAGCAATGGGAAAAGGATTCCTTATTTAATAAATGGTGTTGAGAAAACTGGCTAGCCATATGCAGAAAACTGAAACTGGACCCCTTCCTTACACGTTATACAAAAATTAACTCAAGATGGATTAAAGACTTAAATGTAAGACCTAAAACCATAAAAACCCTAGAAGACGACCTAGGAAATAGCATTCAGGACACAGGCATGGGCAAAGACTTCATGACTAAAACACCAAAAGCAATGGCAACAAAAGCCAAAATTGACAAATAGGATATAAGTATATTAAGAGCTTCTGCACAGGAAAAGAAACTGTTATCAGAGGAAACAGGTAACCTACAGAATGGGATAAAATTTTTGCAATCTATCCATCTGATAAAGGGCTAACATCCAGAATCTACAAGGAACTTAAATTTACAAGAAAAAAACAACCCCATCAAAAAGTGGGTGAAGGATATGAACAGACACTTCGCAAAAGAAGACATTTATGTGGCCAATGAGCATATGAAAAAAAGCTCATCATCACTGGTCATTAGAGAAATGCAAATCAAAACCACAATGTGATACCATCTCACACCTGTTAGAATGATGATCATTAAAATGTCAGGAAATAACAGATGCTGGAGAAGATGTGGAGAAATAGCAATGCTTTTACACTGTTGGTGGAAGTGTAAATTAGTTCAACCATTATGGAAGACAGTGTGGCAATTCCTCAAGGATCTAGAACCAGAAATGCCATTTGAACCAGCAATCCCATTACTCAGTATATACCCAAAGGATTATAATCATTCTACTATAAAGACACATGGACACATATGTTTATTGCAGCACTATTCACAATAGTAAAGACTTGGAACCAACCCAATTGCCCATCAATGATAGACTGGACAAAGAAAATGTGGCACATATACACCATGGAATACTATGCAGCAATAAAAAGGATGTGTTCAAGTCCGTTGCAGAGACATGGATGAAGCTGGAAACCATCATTCTCAGCAAACTAACACAGGAACAGAAAACCAAACACTGCATGCTCTCACTCATAAGTGGGAGTTGAACAACGAGAACAGGTGGACACAGGGAGGGGAACATCACACACCATGGCCTGTTGGTGGGTGGGTGTCTAGGGGAGGGATAGCATTAGGAGAAACACCTAATATAGATGACAATTGATGGGTGCAGCAAACCACCATGGCACATGTATAACTCTGTAACAAACCTGCACTTTCTGCATGTGTATCCCAGAATTTAAAGTATAATAATAAAAAAAAAGTGGGGACTTAGAATGTTAGCTGGATGACATGGCATCAAAGGAAGGTAATATTTTAAATATGAGAAGTATAAAGAGACAAAATTAGCTGCAACAATCTTAAAGAAGAAAAATAAAGTTGAAGGACTTATACTGCTAGGTAACAAGACTTATAAAGTTACAGTAACTAATAGAATGTAAAATTGGCTCAAAAATGACCAAAAAGTCCAAATTAATAGAATATATAAATTATAAGAAGAAATTAAATGTTTACTTTTGCATCACAGCAGACACAAAATTAATTTTCATTTAGATTTAAAAGTGAAATGAAAAAATAATAATGCTTCTGGAAGATAAAACAGAAAAATGTTTTTATTATCTGAGGAGGGTAGATATTTACAAAGGACACAAAAGACACTATAAATACGTGAAAAAATGAAATTAATTTCTAACATTAAGAATTTCTATTTGTCACTTTGTACCACTAAGAAATTAAAAGAGCAAGCCATAGAATGGAAGACAGTATTTGCCATACATATAGCCATTGAAGGATTTTTATTCAGCATATGAAGAATTCAGAGAAATCAATGATATAAAGACATCTATCATAGGTAGAAAACTGATCAAAACCCTGAAGAATACTTTACAAAAACAGAATATCCAAATGGACAAGAGACATATCAAAAACTGTTAGACAGTAGTAGACATGCAAATTAAAATACTACTATATATCCACCAGAATGTTTAAAATGGAAAACACTTATACACATTTTGGCAAGAATGTGGACTCTGAAACTCTGCTGCTCTGATAGTGGAAGTGTAAACTAGTGCACAACTTTAGAAAAGTGGCTATGGGTATCTACAAAGTTGAACATATACATACATTGTGGCCCAGAAAGTCCTCTTAGACATATACGCAACAGAAACATGTACACACATACCTATATTAAAAGAAATGTATAAGATAAATTATAACAGTATTATTCATAATAGCTAAAAAAAAATTAAAAAGTTTATCAATAATAGGACAAGTACATTATAGTATAGTCCTACAATGAAGAAAGTTGTCATCAAACTACTTCCATGCACAGCAAAATGGATAACCTCACAAATACAATGTTGAATAAAATACGTTGGACATCAAAGGGTACATTTATATAAAGATTGCATTTATAAAACTTGAAAACAGAAAAACAAATCTATATTATTAAAAGTCATGTTAATAGTCACTGTGGTACACAGAACTTTGCCTTCCTAAAGATGTCCCCATCCTAATCCTCAGAACTGTGAATAAGTTACCTTATATAGCAAAAAGAATGACAGATGTGATAAAGGTAAGGACATTGAGATGGGTAGACTATCCTGGTTCATCTGGGTGGGCCCAATATAATTATAAAAATCCTTGTAAGAGGAAAACAGGAGGAATAAAAGAAAAAGATGTTGAATGAAAATGAAATGACAATGTCGAATGTCATTTGAGTTAGAAGTTAAAAAAAATGTTAAGTGACAATGAAACCAGAAGTTGGTGTGATGAGTTTTGAAGATAGAAGAAGAGGACACAGGCCAAGGAATGCAGGTGGACTCTAGAAGCTATAAAATGTAAGGAAATAGATTTTCCCCTGAAGCCTCCAGAAGGAATAGAGCTCTAACAAACTTCTGAACCTAGAACTGTAAGAGAAAATAAATGAAACCACTAAGTCTGTGGTAATTTGTTACAGTAGCAATTGAAAAGTAGGAGAATGGGGCAGAGATTGGGAGAAGGAATAGAGAGATTTCTTGGTTGCCAGTACTGTTCAGTTGCTTGATCTGCGTAACCGTTACTTGAGGATAGTCTTTGTGGAAATTCATCAAGCTCTGCACTTTTGAATGATGCACTTCTCTTCAATATAAACAATTTTTAAAATATTAAAGTGATCATGGTAAAATGATAACTGTTGTTGACTGTCTGTGGGTTTCTAGTTTCTTGTTCCTTCAGGGTTGTCTACGATGAGCATCTATGTTCTTGGAAAGCTAGCAAAAAGTTCAAAACTTTAAATAAGTCCCAGTGTGAGACAGTTGTTTAGGTGCTGTCACAGGTTTGGTGGGAGAGTCACACAGATGAAAAACACAAACTTTGAATTTGTAAAACTACATGCTCTGCCAGAAGAATAGAGATGTAAACAAATTTGATTTTTAAAGATCAAAAAGGGAGTAAAGAAAAGGTAAAGCTTAACTAGGGATACTAGAATATATTTCTTGGAAGATGATGTTGATGAACAAGATGAGAGAAGATGGGTCCTTCAAGCCAGCATGGTGTTTTAAAATGTATGTCATTTAGTCTTTATAAAACCTTGTGAGTACTGGGTCTATATTCCAGCTGATTCAGAAAACATCACTAAATTAATGGCAGATATGAAACTCCAAATAATTAGCCTTTCAAATCCAAGACTCTTCCTGAGCAATTGGCTAAGCAGCTGATTAGCTTGGGGAACTTGGTAGCAAAAGCTGTTACTTATTCTAGGAAATATGTTGTGTTTTGCTCAGCTTTAGTTTTCACTGCTGCTATTTGCAATGGAGTCAATGTACTACTGAAAAGACTAAAACAATGGTCACGTAAAGAATTGCCTTCATTAAAGACGTAGCTGTTTAGCCTGACACAGTTCACAAAGTCACTTTCTTCACGTTGCTTTACATCCAACTTATACTCTACCAGCTTTATAGCCCATCCAATCAATCCCCCCTCACTGGGAGACATGACATTCTAGGAATAAGCCTTCCTACCAACGTGGGACTAAATTTCTGAACATAACAGGAGGCAAGAGGCTGGGTGTGGTGGCCCACGCCTATAATCCCAGCATTTTGGGAGGCTGAGGTGAGTGGATCACCTGAGGTCGGTCAGGAGTTGGAGATCCACCTGACCAACACAGTGAAACACCATCTCTACTAAAAATACAAAATTAGCTGGGCGTGCTGGTGCATGCCTGTAATCTCAGCTACTTGGGAGACTGAGGCAGGAGAATTGCTTGAACCCGGGAGGCGGAAGTTGCAGTGAGCAAAGATCACACCATTGCACTCCAGCCTGGGCAATAAGAGTGAAACTCCGTCTCAAAACCAAACAAAAAGAGGGAGGCAAAACTACTGAGTTTTTCTATGATGACTTCTTCAAAAAATCTTAATGACAAAGGGGAAATGTGAAAATAAACAAAATGTAAAAGCTGTTGAAACCTCAAAAAACATTTTAATCCTTGAGAGAGAGATGACCATGATGAGTCATGTAGCATAAAATTGAAACTTTTGCTTCTTAGATTATAGGTTGGCTCTCTTCCTCACTGTTATTGTTCTGTAAATGATTAGGAGAGATCAGAGACCAGGCCTCCTCCCCTTCTCTTTTTTGAGACAGAGTACTGGAGTCTTGCTGTGTCACCCAGGCTGGAGTGCAGCGGCATGCCTCCTCCCCTTTTAATCACTGACCTTTGTTGTAGATTAACCACATCTTTTATTGTGCTGTGTTTAGATCAGTTGGAGCAAAGATACCATGACTGTTAAATATTCAGTGTGGAGTGTTAAATATATTTTCCTAAACGAAAAAGGATAATTCAATTAGTCAGATTGTTGTAACAATGCAGTAAGCCTTGAATAGAAAGATGTTGAAATTCTGTTAAAGCTTACTCAAACCTTGTCTAATAAAATGAGTCCAAACTTCTACCCTTTGGAACACTGACTTCCATTCTTTGGAATTTTTGTTTCCCAGGCAGCTGTCTTCAAGTTTTGTGCTTGAATAGACTCTGTATTCAACCATTAAAACAAACAAACAAACAAACAAACAAAAACTATGAAATACATGCTCTTATCAGCCCAGATTTGACAATGAGTAAACTGAGCCTTTAAGAGGTTAAGCACAAGACCCTCTTGCACTAACTCATAAAAAATAAGCTATGGCTACTCAACCTAGAATCTAAGAGCAGCAGACCTCTGTGTTAACATGCATTTCTTATGAGCTTACATGAGTTAATAAACGAGAAACTATGAGAAATATGTTCAAGACAGATAAAACACTAAAAAGATCAATGTAAAAAAGTTTCGAAAAATTGTTTTTTTTCCTTTGTTTTCCTTTGCTTCCTTGTACATGACTCTTCCCCAGTCGATCAGAGAAATGCACGTGGCCTCAAGAATTTCAGAAAAGAAAAAAGAATAGTCAATATTGAGTGCTGTTATTTTTGTTTGATGTGTGGTTTTTTTTTTGATTTTTTTTTTCTTAGCATCCAAAATAGGCTCTTAATGCCCACAGTGAAGAAAACTTGTTTTAAAATTCTGAAATATTTTATTTCTAAAAGGCAGTTCTGTGGAATTTTCTTAAGAAGGGAATTTTTTTTAGAAAAATATTTAAAAATAAAAAGTCCTCAAGGAGGCATTGTGTGGTGTTTATTACCATGACAATTTATGTTACAGACTAGAAGGCTGTGTAGTGACCTGACCTGAGATTAGGGAAGGAGAGTGAGTGGAGTTTGACCTTTGGAAGGAATAGAACAGCACGACAAGAGGCTGCACTACAGGAGAACAGGATGAATGCCACTCAGGATTAAGAAAATATAAATGTTTTTTCTTGTAAATTTATTTGAGTTCTTTGTAGATTCTGGATATTAGCCCTTTGTCAGAAGAGTAAGTTGCAAAAATTTTCTCCCATTCTGTAGGTTGCCTGTTCACTCTGATGGTAGTTTCTTTTGCTGTGCAGAAGCTCTTTAGTTTAATTAGATCCCATTTGTCAATTTTGGCTTTTGTTGCCACTGCTTTTGGTGTTTTAGACATGAAGTCCTTGCCCATGCCTATGTCCTGAATGGTATTGCCTAGGTTTTCTTCTAGGGTTTTTATGGTTTTAGGTCTAACATATAAGTCTTTAATCCATCTTGAATCAATTTTTGTATAAGGTGTAAGGAAGGGATCCAGTTGCAGCTTTCTACATATGGCTAGCCAGTTTTCCCAGCACCATTTATTAAATAGGGAATCCTTTCCCCATTTCTTGTTTTTGTCAGGTTTGTCAAAGATCAGATAGTTGTAGATATGTGGCATTATTTCTGAGGGCTCTGTTCTGTTCTATAGGTCTATATCTCTGTTTTGGTACCAGTACCATGCTGTTTTGGTTACTGTAGCCTTGTAGTACAGTTTGAAGTCAGGTAGCATGATTCCTCCAGCTTTGTTCTTTTGGCTTAGGATTGACTGGGCAATGCGGGCTCTTTTTTGGTTCCATATGAACTTTAAAGTAGTTTTTTTCCAATTCTGTGAAGAAAGTCATTGGTAGCTTGATGGGGATGGCATTGAATCTGTAAATTACCTTGGGCAGTATGGCCATTTTCATGATATTGATTGTTCCTATCCATGAGCATGGAATGTTCTTCCATTTGTTTGTATCCTCTTTTATTTTGTCGAGCAGTGGTTTGTAGTTCTCCTTGAAGAGGTCCTTCACATCCCTTGTAAGTTGGATTCCTAGGTATCTTATTCTCTTTGAAGCAATTGTGAATGGGAGTTCACTCATGATTTGGCTCTCTGTTTGTAACCCCATCAAAAAGTGGGCAAAGGATATGAACAAACACTTCTTAAAAGGAGACATTTATGCAGCCAAAATACACATGAAAAAATGCTCATCATCACTGGCCATCAGAGAAATGCAAATCAAAACCACAATGAGATATCATCTCACACCAGTTAGAATGGTGATCATTAAAAAGTCAGGAAACAACAGGTGCTGGAGAGGTTGTGGAGAAATAGGAACAGTTTTTACACTGTTGGTGGGACTGTAAACTAGTTCAACCATTGTGGAAGTCAGTGTGGCTATTCCTCGAGGATCTAGAACTAGAAATACCATTTGACCCAGCCATCGTATTACTGGGTATATACCCAAAGGATTATAAATCATGCTGCTATTAAGACACATACACACGTATGTTTATTGTGGCACTATTCACAATAGCAAAGACTTGGAACCAAGCCAAATGTCTATCAATGATAGACTGGATTAAGAAAATGTGGCACATCTACACCATGGAATACTATGCAGCCATAAAAAATGATGAGTTCATGTCCTTTGTAGGGACATGGATGAAGCTGGAAACCATCATTCTCAGCAAACTATCGCAAGGACAAAAAACCTAACACCGCATGTTCTCACTCATAGGTGGGAATTGAACAGTAAGAACACTTGGACATAGGAAGTGGAACATCACACACCGGGACCTGTTGTGGGGTGGGGGGAGGGGGGAGGGATATCATTAGGAGATATACCTAATGTAAATGACGAGTTAATGGGTGCAGCACACCAACATGGCACATGTATATATATGTAACAAACCTGCATGTTGTGCACATGTACCCTAGAACTTAAAGTATAATAAAAAAAAAAAGAAAGAAAATATAAATGGAATCATTGTGTAGAGACAGCCAAGTATCCTGGTGGAGACTGTCACCAGCCAGGGAGCTTCTTCGATCTAGTGTCAAGACCAGTATGCCACTGCATTCCTTTAAGTGGAGGTTGCTTTTGACTGAATAGCCAGTGAGCAATCTTCATTGTTTTTGAGAGGGTCACCCATATACAGCTTCCTACATACCTACCTCTCATGAGTCTTCCAGCAGAGCTGATAGTCATCCATGCCCTGAGAGTAAATGAGCTGCATTAGAACTGCCCTTCGTGGGAACCTCACATACTTTTTGAGACTTGAGACACTCTAACAGGAAGTAGAATCCTTGAACTAGAATAGGATAGTGGTAAAAAAAAAAAAAAAAAAAAAAAAAAATAGCCGTAACTCCTATATGTGGGTGAAGCTCAACAGTTCTATTAAAACTAACATCATTTGAGAAGTATTGTTCAGCACAGCTGTAAAGATTATTTAAATAAAAATAAATGAATAGGATTAATTTACAGTAAACAGAATGTTTTTTTCTAAAGGCCAACAAATAAACTTCTAACAAAGCTAATGATAAGTAAAGAGAAAAAGCCTGAGTCTGCAATAAGAGTGAGCAAGGAAATATAACCCCAGATACAAGATTCTTTAAATTATTAGAATTTATGATGTCAACTCCAGTCTAAAATATACTAAAATATCAATGGAATGCATGATTTTCTAGGGGAAAAATACCAAAACAAAATGTCAAAAAGAAAAAATTACAAAGCTGCTCATAATAAAAACAATAATAACCTAGCTCTAAATAATGAAAGATGCCTTCAAAGAGAGTTATTTACAGCATTATAAAGAGAGATAGTTCCTACAACATTTAACTTGTCTCCAGACATAGAGAAAAAATATAATTTAAAAATTTTAATTATGAATTATGTTTTAAAACAGGCAAATACAGAAAAATGTTAAAACAGTCTATATTTACACACAGTAACAGATGTCGACATTTAGCCACATCCTTACCAACAATTAATATTCTCAGAATTTTATAATTTTTCCAGTTTGCTTAGTGTAAAATAGTATTTAACTATTCTCTGAAGTTGCAGGACTCTGATTTTTACTAAATTCGAGCAACTTCTTAAATGATTATTATGTTTAGGTTTCCTCTGTTCTGTTTGCCTCTATATATTATTTGTTCTTGGTTCTACTTATTATCTTCCTGTTGTTTGTAGAACACAAATTCTGAGCACTATCTTTTGACAAAGATATTTGTATTAATTATCTTCCCTATCTTTTGTCTTTAGACTTTACTTAGGGTATTTTTTAAAATAAAAGTTTTAATTTTCTTATAGTACAACCTCTCATTGTTTTCCTATATAAAATGTACTTTTTAGTACATTTTTTCCTATCATATATTAAAGTTTTGCTTCTTTATAGTTACATTTTTAAACCACATGAAATGTATTTCTAGGTGTGACTTGAGATAGAAATCTGATTTTCTTTTTTCTCTATGCCTAATAAATTTTTAGTACATTTTTTCCTATCATATATTAAAGTTTTGCTTCTTTATAGTTACATTTTTAAACCACATGAAATGTATTTCTAGGTGTGACTTGAGATAGAAATCTGATTTTCTTTTTTCTCTATGCCTAATAAATTATCACGGAAATATTTATTGAAGAGTTTAAACTTTCCCCTACTCATTCCTAGAATTACCTTTTTCCTTTATCAACTCTCTGCATATGACCAGGTCCTTTTCTGGGCTTTTATTTGTACTTGCTAATTATACTGTCCTAATAATTATAACTTTATAATGTCCTAATAATTGCAGGACAAATTTTTTCTTGTTTACCCTCTAAATCTCTAATCTCATGTCCTTCCATTCTTTTTATTTCTATGTTAAAATTTCTGAGTTGATTTAATTATTTTATCTCATTTCTTGTATTTTCTTTTTGTTCATTCTATTTGCTGGGGGACTTTATCAATTTTATTTTCTAAGGCCTCTATTACATTTATTTCTTCTGTTATAATTTTTAATATTTAAGAGTGTTCACTTGCTATGGGAATGTTCCTTGTGTAGCACCCTGTTCTTGTTTAGGAATCCAGGGAATTCTTTATTCATGATATTATTAAATTTTTTTAAGTGATTTCTTCTGTTTCTAGCTTACCACTAATTTTTCTTTTCTTTTTCTTTGATATGTTTGCTTCCTTTGACCTTTTATGTAGAAGGTTCTCCTCAAGTATCTGGCCTTATAAAGTCAATTCTATCTCAGTGCTCTGACAGAATGTGTTGACTGGTGGGTGCCAACTGTAGTGTGTCATGTGGTAAGCTGGCTTTTGAATGAGAAACCCTGCAATAGTACTAATCTGATGTCTGTAGTTTGGCTAGAATAAAATTCTAAGCTTGCAGTTTAAGGCTATTCCTTTAGGCATTTATTGCTGCCACTAAAATGTCTCTCCATATACTTCCTATTATTCTCCTGTGGGCAACATGTTTTGGGGGGTAGATTTAATATTTTCTTTTTATCCTTTTTATTTATAGTTCTACTTCTAGGTATTTAGTTGTAGATTTACCTTTATTTATTCTATGTATTATTCTGATGGCACTTTCAATAAGAGGGCTCATGCCTTTCTTCATTTAGAATCTCCATTTCTGAGTTCAAATTTCCCTGAGGAAAAAAACCAAATAGGTTCCTGACCAGCCACTCAATCTACTCCCTTGTGTCATGTGTTCATGGAAATTCAATTAGCTGGAAAAGAGGAGACAGCATTAAACATGCTTACCTAATCTTACCCTTTCAGAAAAGGCCATGAGTTGGAAACTTCCCAGAGATAGAGGTTTTGGGACTCAGAAACCACAGAAAATAAACACAAATAAACTAAAAAATAATTCACTGAGTTAGAAATTCATATTTTGAAATCCATGAAATCCTTTAGGCTTTAGAAAGGATCCACAAGCCCCCTGAAATTATATGCAGAATTTTCTATGCCTGGACATATTTAATTTCTGAAGTGGTTCATGACCCTCTGAAATGTAAGGAACCACTATTTTAGATTTATATTTTTATATATATGAAAAAATATTTATTAAACAATGTCAGCAAATAACAAAAGAGTATGTAGAGTTTCATCTATCTTGTGTATGTATAAAATATTGTGTATATTTTTAGATACTTCTAGGATTACAGGGAATTTTTTAATAAATCATTTTGCCATCAGCTTATACTAAACTTGTACAATAGTTCTGTGTCAAAAAGAAGTAAATAAAAAGGTAATGTGAAGGCAAATAATGATAAAAATAATTTTGTGCCTTTCAAAATAATGAGGGCAGATATTTAAGATATAGCCATACATTGTCTTCAAAATCTAACTCCATAAATCAGACCAATAAACAACCTTAAAGAGATACTGCATTAAATGGATTAATGCATTCAGTGTACTATCATCTTCCTTTGGCTCTAAAATAAGTCATGTACAACCATACATTTATTAAGGAGATCAGCGATGTCAACTAGATTTTAAAAGGGTCCATGCTAAGCTAGCAGAGCATTGTTGAAATAAAGCAGCTTTTCAGGATTCATTTTCATGAGCATAAAAGGGGTATCAGGTGTCACAATCCCCCTCTCCAGTGGCTTTGCTCCTTTCAAACCACAAACAAGCGATCTCCACAATTAAATTTATAAATACTTAACTATGCACTTGCCTAAGTGAGTACAAATAAAGGAGAAAATCTACTATGATGAAGCTACTCTCATTTCTTTTGTGGTCTAGCCAAGGGACTAACAGAATGGAACATAACATTCTCCCAGATGTACTTTGCTTTCCTTCTGATTGATTTTTCACTATTACTAACTTATCTCTTTATATGATTAGGACATGAACAATAGGCTGCTTAGAAGAACTCTTAATAGCACAAATTAACCTCACCTTTGTTAATTTATTTGATGAAACTTCTCTTCATTAAGGTGATTCCTTACACACAAGTTTTGAGATTTATTACGCTGTGGTGGGGTAGGGTATTAAACTCACCAGCTTCTATCTCTTTCCTACCCACTCCCTCTCCTACTTCATTCTTGAAGCACTTTAAAGAATGAAAGTACTTAGAGCACTTTCATTCTTTAAGACATAGAACAAAAAAGCCTCTTTTGTATTATAGTTGTCTTCACATCTTTAAAATACGAGTTACTCCCTCCAGTGGCTTCCCATACTTCACTATGTATTACATTATATTTTATTTTCGCATGTATATTATACTCACATGCTCCATAACATTCAGCCAATGACAGACAGCATATATAACTGCGATCATATAAGATTATAATAACATATTTTTAGTGCACCTTTTCTGTTTAGACATGTTTAGATACACAGACACTTACCATTGTGTTACAATCACCTGGAGTATTTAGTACAGTAATATGCTATAAAAGTTTGTAGCCTAGGAGCCATAAGATATACCACATAGCCTAGGGGTGTAGTAGACCATATCATCTATATGTATGTGAGAACATTCTGTGTTATTTACATAATGATGAAATTGCCCAACAATGCATTTCTTAGAAAGTATCTGTATTAAGTGACACATGACTTTTTTATATTTATTGATTTACAGTTCTATTTCCGGTGAATTTCTTGCAAGCAAGACCATGCAATTTTATTTGAGGTCCTGCTGGCTTCAAATAGCTCAATAGATGTTTATTAGTAAAATGAAGGAATAGGAAGTCGACATAAAATCCCAGAAGAACTAAACCTCAGAACTCTAAACCTATATCTTGGTTCTCTTTGCTTTTTAAGGTAGAATGTATATACCAAGACTTAAATAGTAGTCATAGTCTAGGAAGCTTTCTTGGGGAAGCAGTAAGAAATAGTTCACCTCATTGGGTGATAGTCCTAGTCAGCTGCAAAGTGAAGAGAATGGTATCCATATTCTCCTATAAGGATAGAATTCCTTCTCTTCCTTCTATTTCTGCATAGACATGAAGGGGGACAAATTTTCCTATCCTAATTGAGTATTAAATTTATTTTTAATTTTCTCATTTTATTCATCAATTTTTTGCCTTTTTCCCTTTTGCTTTCCTTTTTTCTCCTCTTTTTCTATTTTCTCTTCCATATTGCAACTTCTAGAGAAGAAAAGAAGAATGCTTTTCAAAGTGGGTGGGGAAAGACAGGGCCTAAAGTAGATAATTCATATTTCTTTTTTCATTACTCTATAGGCCTCACTCCAAAATTATGATAAATTTTCATCTTCAAAAGTATCATCTGGAAATGTAAAAAATATTGAAGACAAGAACGATATGGTTTGACTTCAAATTTGTCTGTTTTTGTCTTAAAGACAAGAAAAATATATAGTTTGACTTCAAATTTGTCTGTTTTTGTCTTGAAGACAAGAACGATAGTTTGACTTCAGATTTGTCTGTTGTAGAAAAAGAAAATTGACTATTTCATGCTTATTAGGAGAAATAGAGGTATACCAGTTCAACAATATAGATTTTTTAAAGATTTTTCTTTTACTAGTAATAGATTACCAAAAGCATTTATCCTGTAGACATTACAAGAAGACCACTAGTTGCTATTATGCTGAAGGCCCATCCTCTTCTCACCGTTCAAATCAGGGACGGTACTGGGGCTCTGTGCTAGGGTCCTGGTTGTAACACACCCTATAAAATCTCCTCCCTTTGAGCATACGTGTGTCTAAGATGGAAGAACACTTTTTGATTAGGTTGTATTATGTTAGACCCTATGTTAACCAACTAGACAGAGGCTCCCTGGCAGATTTTGACTAAATAAGCTGCCATAGTGTGAGTGGGCCATGAAACTAGGACCCAAGGGTGTCTTATAGGAGCTGGGAATAATCCCTGGCCAACAGCCAGCAAGAAAACACAGGTCTCAGTCCTACAACCAGTGTATTAGTCCGTTTTCACGCTGCTATGAAGAAATACCCGAGACTGGGTAATTAATAAAGAGGTTTAATTGACTCACATTTCCACATTGCTAGGGGGCCTCAGGAAACTTATAATCATGGAGGAAGGCAGAGGAGAAGCAGGCACCTTCTTCACATAACAGCAGGATGGAGTGCATGCTGAGTGAAAGGGGAAGCCCCTTCTGAAACCATCAGATCTCATGAGCGCTCACTTACTAGCAGGAGAACAGCATGAGGGAAACTGCCCCGTGATTCAATTATCTCCACTTGTTATACCCTCAACACATGGGGATTGTGGGCATTACAATTCAAGATAAGATTTGGGTGGGGACACGGATCCTAACCATATCAACCACAAATAACTGAATTCTTTCTACAACTTGAATGAGATTGGAAGGGGACGCCAAGCCTCAGATGAAATGGTAGACTAGCCAACACCTGGATTTCAACTTTATGAGATCCTGAACAAGAGACCTAGCTAACCCATGGCAAGACTTGTGATCTACAGAAATTTTGAGATACAGTACTAAATTTGTGCTTTTTGAAGTTACTCAGTCTGTGGTAATGTGTTAAGCAGCAATAGAAAAGTAATGCAAACCCAGCTGAGGTCCTCCCATCACTGTGGCTACACTTCTCTTTCTGAGTTGGCAGAGGCTGAGTCAGCCCTTGGTGTCCTGCAGTCTGGTGCCAACTGTCATATGTGCAGAACCACTTCTCCCAGGAATCTAGTTTGTGGAAGATGCACTTTCCTAGTTTCCAGTGATGTTGCAAGTCCTTCTGCTTCTCTTTTTTTTTTTTTCCATTTTATTTTTCTAAATGAGGATCTGAGAGATAGAGGCCTATGACCGAGCTTATGCTGTCATTTTACTTGAAGTCTTGAATTTGCTTTTGAAAAGAAATTACATTAGTTTTAAATTAGACAATGAGCTGACTTTCAAGAGGGGAAAGAAGCTTCTTTTAGAGAATATGCAACTGTCATATATTGCAAGTATCATAATTGAAGATAATAGTATAATGAACAATTTATCATTTAAACCATGATTCTTTTTATATGAAATAGGGAAGAATAAATTAAGACTGTCCTAGGAAAATCAGAATGTATGGTTTTCCCTGCTATTAGCCAATTGCAATCTTTTAAGAACTAAGATCATGATATTTTAAAATATTTTTAAAAGATAGTTGATTTTACTCATATTTTATCTATAAATATTTTAACTAAAGGAAGAGTATAAACACAAGAATAAAAAATATTAATAGAAGACATATAATGTAGAAAAGAATTTCCAAAAGTATGTTCCTGGAAACCCTGCTCATGCAGTTAGTTAAAATATGTTTATACACAAAACACAAAACAACATTATATAGTCAAATAAATTTGAGACATGTTGGCTTAAACAAAGTTAAAAAAAGTCTTCAGGATTTCTCAGAGCCTTGTTATACATTGAGAAATACTTGCGTTAAGAAATTTCTAGGAGATAGCATAAACAGCACTTCTCAAACTTACATATTCACAAAGCATGAGCTGAAACTAAACAAAAGCAGTTTCCAAGGCAGGTGGGAACGAATTTTAACCACGTTTCAATTAATGCCTATGCGAGATCATATTTAATGCCATTTTTGAGTAAAATAGGTGCTTGAAAGTTCTATCTTCCCATTCCTTTCCAGAAATTAATGAAATATTGAAAATAATTTTTAAATCATAGACAATTTTCAGATACCATCTCCCCAATGGGGCTTATATGCTAACCATGTCATATTTATAGAGTTTCATTGTGTTTTGTTTTTTTCTGTGTGTAACTTCTAATATCAGCCAAATAACATTTAACCTAAGGTATATTTAAATCCATGTAATAACTGAGGAATATAGAGTAAGGAAAGATATGACTTGAAAATTGAGTCTTTATAAAATTGATGACAAAACATAATACCCTCCAGTCTTTAAAAAACATTAACAAACAAATCAGAATTGTAATAGGCACCATTCCTTTTTAGTTTTAATTTTTAAAGGTATTATTTAATGTAAATCTACAAAGTACACAGATATGAATAACACAATTATATCAACAGTTATGACAGTATTGATTAGATGCTGAATATTGTTCTAAATTATTTATACCTACGACGACTCTAGAAGCAGTAACTCTTATGATACCTGTTTTTTTTAACTTTTATTTTAGGTTTATGGGTACATGTGAAGGTTTTTGTGTAGGTAAACTCATGTCATGAGGGCTTTTTGTATAGATTCTTTCGTCGCCCAGGTATTAAGCCTAGTACCCGATAATTTTCGCTCCTTTCCCTCCTCCCCTCTCTACCCTAAAGTAGACCCCAATGTCCATTGTTCTCTTTTTTTGTTTTCATGTGTTCTTATCATTCAGTTCTCACTTATGAGAACATACAATATTTGGTTTTCTGTTCCTGTGTTAGTTTGCTAAGGATAATAGCCTCCAGTTCCATCCATGTTCTTGCAAAAGACATGATCTCATTTTTTATGGCTGCATAGTATTCCATGGTGTGCATGTACCATATTTTCTTTATCCAATCTGTCGTTGATGGGCATTTAGGTTGATTTCATGTCTTTGCTATTGTGAATAGTGCTGCAATGAACATTTGTGTGCATGTGTCTTTACAGTAGAATAATTTATATTCCACTCAGTATATACCCGGTAATGATATTGCTGGGTCAAATAGTAGTTCTGCTTTTAGCTCTGTGAGGAATCAGCATACTGCTTTCCACAGTGGTTGAATTAATTTATACTCCCACCAACAGTGTATAAGTGTTCCCTTTTTCTCCACAACCTTGCCAGTATCTCTTATTTTTTGACATTTTTATAGTAGCCATTCTGGCTGGTGTGAGATGCTATTTCATTGTGTATTTGATTTGCATTTTTCTAACTATCAGTGGTATTGAGGTTTTTTTCATATGTTTGTTGGTTGCATGTATGTCTTCTTTTGAGAAATGTCTGTTCATGTCCTTTGCCCACTTTTAATGGGGTTGTTTTTCTCTTGTAAATTTGTTTGTTTCGTATAGATGCTGGATATTAGACCATTGTAAGATGCATCGTTTGCAAAAATTTTCTCCCATTCTGTAGGTTGTCTGTTTATTTTGTTGATAGTTTCTTTTGCTGTGCAGAAACCTATAAGTTTAATTAGATCCCATTTGTCAATTTTTGCTTTTGTTGCAATTGCTTTTGGTGTCTTTGTCATGAAATCTTTGCTCGTTCCTATCTCTAGGATGCTATTGCCTAGGTTGTCATCCAGGATTTTTATTGTTTTGGGTTTTACATTTAAGTATTTAATCCACCTTGAGTTGATTTTATATATAGTGTAAGGAAAGGGTCCAGCTTCGATCTTCTGCATATGGCTAGCCAGTTACCCAGCAGAACTTATCGAACAGGAGTCTTTTCTCCATGACTTGTTTTTGTAAGCTTTGTCAAAGATCACATGGCCATAGGTGTGCAGCCTTATTTTGGAGCACTCTATTCTGTTTCCTTGATCAATAAGGTACCATTTCTCTTGAAACTGTCTTCTGGTTTCTTGTGAATGTCATAGAGGTTTGGGAGACCATCCTATCCAAATTAGATCCTTTATCTCAAGTTTGCTTTACTTTTTCCTCAAGACAATTTTCTTTAAAACATTTGTTCACCTTGATTTGTAATTTATTTGTTATTTAATATGCCTTTAAGGTTCAGGAAGGCAAAAAACAGGTATATTTTCTTCACTGCAGAATTCCCATGGTCTGATATACCTTCAGGCACAAAATCATCATTAAATGTATTTTGAAGATTCAAATTAAGTAAATAGTTTATTAGAAAAGCATTGAGAATTAGCTTTAAATTTCATCCTAATCTAGTATAGGGTAGTAGATTCGCTTGTCACTAAGGGGCTATCCCTCTGCTAAAAACTAAACCAGAAACTCCATATTAAAAATAAAGACATACACACACACACACACACACACACACACAATCATGACATACAGCCTAACTTGAACCAAATAGAGCTAAATTTCTAGGCTTCCAAAATGAAATAAGGTGGCTAAGGAGAAACTGTCAATGTGGCAGCCTACAAAGATTTGGTTCTAGATTTCAACGCTGTAGATAAGGAGCTAGCATTCTTGCATCCGCATAGGCCAAAGAAATAATCGAAACCTACATAAAGCAGGAAAACTATTACCCCTTAAAGAGAGCTTCACTGAAATGTCCCCTCATTTATGTTAAATAGAAGAACTGTATCCATTATCTCCCGGAAGCAGCAAAAATGTTTGCCATCTCATTAGGGATGTTTGGATGAGAAAAAAGTCCGCACCAATAAATCAAAATTCCAAGTCCTCAAAACCTATAGATATGGATCCAAGTGTATAATACCAGCCTGGTACAGAAACTGCAAGCTGAGTACCTGACATGAAGACAATTTCAAGATTACTGACACAAGGAGACGCCCAACTAATGCAAATGCAGACCTGTTCTGTAGGGCCACTTTCACAAAGCTGCAGTCAGATGGGGATAGTGCCTCATTAATAGCTCCTTGTAAGAACTGGAAGAACTTTGTTGAGAACAGACTCTAGAAAGGTAAAAGTAGAAGCAGTGAAGCTAGGAGACTACGGCAGTAGACTAGAAAAGATTCATCACAACGGTGACTTCAACCAAATGGAAAAGGTGAAAACTGGTGGAATCTGTACAAATTGCAAAGTTTGATCATACAGGGTTTGCTGTTAAATAGAAGGTGGTATATGAAAGATGTCTGTGGGATGTCAGTGGTCAAAGCACAAGTTACCAAGAAGAAATAATAATCCTGAGATTGATCAGACCCAATAGCAACATATCCAACTATATAAAACAAAAAATGAGAAAACTACTAGGAAAGATTGACAAACTTACAATAATAATGGGTAATTTTAACACATGTATCTTAGGCATTAATATAATTAGCAGGAACAAATTATTAAGCCTAAAAAAATATGAAATTAGAATATATAAGCCTGACCTAGTAGGCATAAATTGAAGTCCACATCCAGCAAATATACAAAGCACTTTTTTTTAAGCACCCATGGAACATGAAAAAAATTGACATACCATAATGGTCGTTTCAATAGATGATGATACCTTCTTACCACAGTGCAATACATTTTTAAATCACTCACAAAAAACGTTAAAATGATAATGTACTCATATATCTGCTTTGTTTATCTGATCCTGAGAATAATAAATGCTAATTTAATTAATTAAATTTTTCAGACCGTCACTGTGGATTTTAGGCAACGTATCTTGTCATCGACTTGCTATTTCTCCAAGACACCTCAAATAAAAGATTGGTGCAAGTGCCAATTCCATGGTTCAAAAAAAAAATTCAAAAATAATGATATTCTGCAAGAAAAGCCAGTTCATAATATATCTAAAAACTCCATGTATACATTTGATCCTCTTCCTTACAGATGTTTAAACTGTTGTCTCTAATTATCAAATTCCAAAGTTACACTTCACCATAACAGCCCTCTTCCCTCAGAAACCTACACATAGTTCCTAACACAGTATAGCACTGAACCATTTATTGATCTGAGAAATTCAGAAGATAGTGGATGGTTTATATCTAGAATTTGTGAGAAGAGAGAACTTTCTGACACTTACTTTGAAAAAAAAAAGTGAAATATACTTTTTTAGATTCTGTTTTGATGGTAGAGACTTCATTCTTCAAAGTTCCCCCACAGTGATATATAGGACACAAGAGTCTTTGTGGAGACGTTAGGGTCCTATCATGTGTGGGCACATTTGACCTGAGCTATGGAGCCTTCTGACTTCTGATGCCCCTAGGCAGCACAGCAGATCTTTGTTATCCTCATCACCACTTTGGCCTCATTTAAAAAAATTTCTAGATAAGCTGTTCATATCTTCACGATATCTAAATAATTTTCCCCTCTTCTCACCTTACTTGTCTGAAATGGTCCATGAGAGACTAGTTAAAAATAATCTTTTTAGCAGTAAACAGACATTCTTCTTAAAATGGGAAGAAAATAATACTCATAGGAAAAAAAAAACACCTCATACTCAGAAACAAAAGATAAAAGCAGGAGGATTTGAAAACTCATGTTTTAAGAGACTTAAAAACTGATTTTGAAGTTTTAAAACATTTCTAATCATAATTATTTTGTTACTTCAGGAAATATTGGGAAAAACAGTAAACTTAGAGTAGTTTTTTACAATATAATTATGCTGAGAAATTTTGAAATTATTAAAGTTGCTCAAGATACTTGATGGAAAATAATATATTAATACAAACTAAATGACTGAGACATTTCTATTTTAGAAATCTATTATGTGGCATCATAACCCTAGTTCAATGTTTCACTGTCTTCAATACGACAATAGATTTGATACTAAAGGCTTCAAGGGTATCATTTTTTTGCTATTGTTTTGCCTCATTTGTAAAACTACTACAATGGTAGTACAATTAATGGTACAATGGTACAATGGTACAATAAAGAAGAGTTAAAAATTCAAAAATTCTAGTGATTTTTTAAAAATCCATAATGTTTAATTTGAGTAATTTCTCTACTTGCTATATAGTTACAGCCCAGGAAGAAAAAAAAGTCATACACTTCAAAGGATAATGAAAGATAATATCATGAAGAGGATATTTCTGAAGTATGGACAACTCCCCTGTTAATGAACTAACCCTAAGGAGTGATGAGGCACTACCTGAGGTTTAGCCACAGAATAGTGCTGTTACTGTCTCTAGGCCAGAAGTGAATGGTGTTATCAGAGACAGAAAGCTTCAGTCTTAAAAAAAGGGCTGCCCAGCCGGGCACTGTGGCTCACACCTGTAATCCCAGCACTTTGGGAGGCCAACGCAGGTGGATTACCTGAGGTCAGGAGTTCGAGACCAGCCTGGGCAACACGGTGAAACCCCATTTCTACTAAAAATACAAAAATTAGCTGGGCATGGTGGTGTGCCGCTCTAATCCCAGCTACTCAAGAGGCTGAGGCAGGAGAATTGCTTGAACCTGGGAGGTGGATGTTGCAGTGAGCCGAGATCGTGCCATTGTACTCTAGCCTGGGCAACAAGAGCAAAACTTCACCCAAAATGAAATAAGGTGGCTAAGGAGAAAGCCCCCCACCACCAAAAAAAGGGGAGGGGGCTGCCCTACGAACCTGCTATCATAAAGCACCGGACATCAAATAGATGTTTCTGAATCAGCACCACTGTCACGTGAAAACTAATTGGAAATGCAAATTCCTAAGCTCTACTCCACATCTACTGAGTCAGAAACTCTGGGAGTGGGACCAAGAAATCTGGGTTTTATCAGACCCTCCAGGTAAATCAGATGTGCACTTAAGTTTGAGAACCATTGTGTAAGAAGAACAACACAACCAGAACCATGGTGAAGCAGAAACGGAGAATAATACTCTAAAATATTTTTCCTCCACACATCCTCTCATCTGCTAGTGCCTCATCTTGGCAAAACTAACTGAAAGTCATAGGCAAGGGAGCCCAGGTGATGTCATTCAGATGCAGCTTCCCAGGGCACAGAGCAAGGCAGAGAGATGCAGAGTTTGAAAAGGGTGGGAGAGCGACTAGAGAATAATCAGTAGACCCATCACTCAAAGCAATGTGCCTTTAAAACTACATTATTTCTATTAGTCAAAATTAATGTTTTCATTAACACCCTAAAATTTTGAAATTCTGGGTGAGTGAATAAGAGGATTTAAGTTTTCTCAAGATTTCTCTGGCTGGGTGCAGTGGCTCAAGCTTGTAATCCCAGCACTTTGGGAGGCTGAGGTTGGTGAATCACCTGAGGTCTGTTGTTTGTGAACAGCTTGGTCAACATGGTGAAACCCCATCTCTACTAAAAATACAAAAATTAGTCAGGGATGGTGGCACACACCTGTAATCCCAGCTACTCTGGAGGCTGAGGCAGGAGAACCACTTGAACCTGGGAGGCGGAGCTTACAGTGAGCCAAAATTGCACCATTGCACCCCAGCCTGGAAGACAAGGGCAAAATTCCATCTCACCAAAAAAAAAAAAAAAAAAAAGATTTATTTAACACATAACAATTGTTGAGAGCCTAGTATATCATCTATACCTGGAGCTTTATTTATTGTTATTACATTTGAGTTAATAATTACAAGTGCTTTAAGTGTCCATTTTAGACATGAAAAAACTAAGATTCAGAGAGGTTAAATAACGCTTGAAGTTCCTTAGCTAGTAAGTGGCAGAAATTTAAAACCAGACCTTTTTTGTGTCAAAGCCCATGCTCCGTCTATGATAAAATAGTGCTACTTATATAAAAATAATCAAGCTATGCCATGCATAATCCACTGAAGTTCTTGTGATCAAGGACTAAATTGACTTTATGCCACATGTAAGGTGATCCCTGATTTTCCTAGCAGAGGCCTAATTTATGCATGTTGTCCTGCAATGTCCAGTGTTTGACAATAAACTATATGTTCACTCTCTCAATATGGTAAATAGATGTGGTGTCTTTTAAAAATGCAATTCTGGATGTGTAGAGAAAATCCAGTTGGATCTCTAGGAGGAGAGATGCTTCTCATTGCATTTGCCAATTCTAATAGAAGACACAAATTAGACTTCAGTCTTCAAAGGCATTGGCTTCCTAAAAAATGTTTTAGAGGGAGGAATTCTCCATGTTCTGGGGCCATATCTTGGTAAGGTTATGGAAATTTAAGGTGGAATTCACTAAAAAATAAAAATAAAAAAATAAAAAAGCCCTGTCATCATTACTTAGTATAGAACATTTATTACCATCCCCTAGTGCAGACAATCCATGTGGATGGTATACAGCACATATAATTAAAAGTCTCTGCTTGGAAGTGCTCCGTGATTAATGCCTCAGGTAGGCATTTTGATTCCTGTACTAATAGAGCCTGACTGGCTCTGAAACGCTGGTGTTGTTCAGGTATCTCAGGAGTAATAAAAGACTGCTTTTGGCTTATTGCACAATTCCTTGAGTCATTAATTATAGCTGCCCGAAGTGGAAAGTTTATAATTAAACATATAATTTACTCTTCTACTTTTGGATGAAGTAAATTAAGGCAATTAGATTTCTTTTGATTAAGCATATGGAGCCATTTACAAAGTGCACAGGTGTGTACAAGCAGAAGGTAGACTACAAAATCATCTATGTTTCAAGTGTATTTTGTCACTTTGTTGTCACTCTCTGGCTGAAGTAATTATGTTAATCCATTTGAAGTGGATTTCTTTAGTTTTTCTGGTATGCTGCTGCTCTGTTTATTCCTTGGCATCCTTAGCTACTTAAGTAACAGCAAGTAATGATCAGCTACAAGTGTCAGCTAATCACAAAGATAATTTTGGCTAGGAATATCCACACAATATTATTTTGGCGAATATTTTCTCTGTCATTCAACCTCCACATACATCCCATAGCGCATGTGCTATTTGAAAAACAACTATTGGGAAACAAGTTTTTTTCCTCAATTTTATTGCATCATTATTCTTTTTCAATGTCTGCCATCTTCCAGAAAATATATCTATATTCCCACTGTTTGTGTTATGTACATCACAGTTCAAACGCAAAGTGTTTTCTTTTCTCTTCAGAATGTGTTTTTCTGGGGAGGAATTTCACTGTGTCCCACTAGAGAAACAATTTGCATGTCAAAGAGAACTGAGTGTCGACAGAATTATGACAAAAGGCCTCTACAAAAGCTTAACTATTTCAACCATGATTTGTATAATTAGTAACTATGACTCTTACTGAATGTGCCTGTACCTTTCAAATATATGTACATACTAAGTAAAATAAGCATTATTTTATTTTAAAACTACTGAATTTGTAAGACTTTCTTTTTGCATTTTCTATATCAATAGCTAAGTACATAATTACTACTTACATGTAGTCTACATTTAAAAAAATTCATTTGTCAAATTGAATGAAAGTGACTTCATTTCTCTATGACGCTCACCTTTAGCTGTCTTCCTTTCATTATGTGTATCTGCCAGATACAACCAGTGACTATAAGCATTACATAAAAGGACAACTATTTGTGATGGAAACACTCCAAAGTGGCCCCCATGATCTCTATAACTTGATATTCACACTCTTATTTGATCCTTTTACCTTATGTGATCCTTTCTACTTGAATAAAGGCAAGCCCTATGAATTGCCTTTAATCGATAAAATATGGCAAAGATGATAAGATGTCATTTCTATAATTACATTACACAGGTCTGTGACTTCTCCTCTCTGAGAAGATTCTGTCCTTTACTGTCTTTGAAGAAGCAAGTGGCTGCGTTGGCATATACCTAAGAACTAGGGGTAGCCTCCAACAGACAGGGAGCCAGCAAGAAACTGAAACCCCCAACAACTGTAAGGAAGTGAATTCTGCTAAAACCACATAAGCCTGGAAATGGATCTTCCCAGTCAACCTTGAGATGAGACCCAAGCACTGGCCAACACCTTGATTGCAGTCTTGTGGGACCCGAAGCAGAGAACCAAGCTAAGTTGTGCCCAGACTTCTAACCCACAAAGACCCGTGAGATAATAAATGTGTGTTGTTTAAAGCCACTACATTTGTCGTAACATTGTTACATGGCCACAGGAAACCAACATACGACGTAAGAATGACAGAAAGAAAGCAATCAATGTTAGGGAAGCAGCAACCTCCCTACGAACCAACCCAGCCTAGTTGGAGAAAAGGAGACAACATGCTTTATTCGGAGCAAAACAATGTAAGGGCAGATAAATTCCTGTGAAAACCTGCTGGACTTTACAATCTGGATCCTCATCCCATTCCAGTCAAATGCTTCCTGATGATTCAAAGGCATCTGCATTAATGAAAGCATCCTGAGCAGCTAGAATCACTGTTTTAATAGGCTTTTGGTACTCTAGAAGATCATCAGAAAAGATCCTGTCTCAAAGTGCAAGGTAGAGATTGGGGAAGCAGCAAGCTCAGCTATGATTTTTCCACCTAGCACTACTGTAGGGGCAGAATGGGCTGCTCCAGAAGATGCAGTTTTTCCTGTGGCTCCTCCAGTGCATGAGACAATCATATTTTTGGCCTGAACTTTCCTTAGGGGATGTACTAATTAGAGAAGCCTTGATAAATCACAAGGGTAAGAATGAGGAGCTAAGAAAGTAAATTAATCCCCATGGTATGAATCGCGTTTACCAAAGAAATATTATAATAAATAAGATCTCACTACTAGAATATAATTTGCTAAAACATAAGTTGGTGACTCCCAGTTTCAGCTCTGATGAATAAAGAGCTTAGAAGTCAACACTCCTGTGCTTACAAGAATAATTTTCTTAGACCTAGCAGAGAATTGAGGCTGCAGGGTAAACTCACCCTGAAGTCTGTAGAGATTTATGAGTTAGAGTCACAGGAAACATCTGCTTACCTGAAGCATATGCCACTGGAGCCATGAGTTGGTAGCAGCACACAAATGGTAACTTTTGACAAATTTCTGGAGGTTGACTATGGACTAGCATAAGAGTAACAAATTCATAATGGCAAAAATTGTGTGGATTTTACATCTAGTAAAGCCACCAGGCTGTTAATGTGAAGAGCTAAGAAAGGTTATTTCCAGGTTTGGACTAGGAAAAAAGAAAAGTAACCACTAGCCCAGGTGCTGTGGCTCATGCCTATAATCCCAGCACTTTTGGAAGCTAAGGTAGAAGTATTGCTGGAGCCCAGGAGTTCAAGACCAACCTAGGCATAGTGAGACCCTATCTCTGTCTCCACAAAAAAAAATAAACAAATAAAATAAAAATTAGGGGGGTATGCTGGCATAACCCTGTAGTCCCAGCTACTCAGGAGACTGAGACAGGAAGATTGTTTGAGTCCAGCAGTTTGAGGCTGCTGCCATTAGCTGTGATCACGACACTGCACTCCAACCTGGGCAACAAAGCAAGATCCTGTCTTAAAAGAAAAGAAAAGAAAGAAAAAGGAGAAGTAACCATTGATAAATACTATTCCCAGAGTGTTCTCCATGGCAATATCTACACTCCAGGGAAAAAGATTTTACCATCGCCTTATCTCACCTTGGGGAAAGGCATTTACCCAACTAAAACCTCCCCTCGCTTTTTTATCTTACCAAATGGAGTGGAGTGAAGCTAAGAAACACTTGTAAAGCCTACAATCCAAGGACCCAGGCCCACTAAAAAGCTGAGGATTGGTCACATTACAGAATGCTTCCTTTCCACCAAACAGTACCAGTACTCCAACAGCCTCCAGTATAACAACAGTAGATAACAGCTAAAAGAGGTACAAAATCTATCTAACAAGTTCTTAGGGCAGCCAAATGCAACAGATAAAAACACAGACATCAGAAGAATTTAAGGCTTCTGGTATCTACATCTACAAGCAAACATTAAAACACAGCTTAACTCCTAGCCAGATTAACATAAAACCATACACTAATGGCCTTTTACCTCACAGTTTCTATTACCTATATCATGTGCAGCCTACAAAAAATTAAAAGGAAGGTAAAAGACAAGAAAAAAACACAGTCTAAAAAGATAAAGCAAGCATTAGAATCTGATTCAGATGGCACAGATTTTGAAATTATCAGTCAGGGAATTTAAAATGATTATAAGTAATATGTTAAAGGCTCTAATGGAAAAATGTAGACAATATGCAAAAACAGAGGAGTAATGTAAGCAAAGACAAAGAAACTCTAGGAAAACATAAAAGAAATAGCAGAACTCAAAAATACTGTTGCAGAATGATGAATGTCTTTGATGGGCTCATCATGGGCCACTGGACATGGTCATGGAAAGGCTCACTGAGCCTGAAGATATGTCAGTGGAAACTTATCAAGCTGAAATGCAAAGAAAAAAAAAGTGTGAACAAAACAGGACAAGAAATCCAAGGACAATTTCAAAAGGTATAACAGAGGTGTAATTGGAATATCGAAAAGAAAAGGAAGAGAGAATGGAGAAGATGAAATATTCAAACTAATAATGGCTAAGAATTTAACTAAACTCATGACAGACAGCAAACAACAGATCCAGAATGCACACAGAACTCTAAGAAGACTAAACATAAACAAAAAGCAAAACCTATATCTATGCATATCATATTCACATTGCAGAAAACAAATGCAAAATGGAAAATCTTGCAAGAAGGCACAGGAGATAAGAAAAAACTTACCTACAGAGAAACTGAAAAAATTTACATCAGAATTCTTAACATAAACCATTCAAACAAGAAAGAATGGAGTTAAATATTTAAAGTTTTGAATGAATGAAACCACCATTCCATAATTATATATTCAGTAAAGTAATCCCTCAAAAGTTATGAAGGAATAAAGGCTCCTCATAGAAACAAAAGCTAAAGGAATTTATTGCCAGTAGACCTGCCCACTTAGAAATTTGAAACGTTCTTTAGGGAGAAGGAAAATGATATAGGCCAAAAACTAAGATTACCCAAAGAAAAGAAAGTGTCAGCAAAGGAATGCATGAAGGTAAAATAAAATCTTATTTTTTCTTATTAATGTCTTATTAAGCTATTACTAATAGCTTAATTTCTAATTAATAATTGATCCAAAATAAAAAAGTTTGTTTAAAGTTATAACAGCAACAACATAGCAGATGATTACAGCATATGGATAAGTAGAATGAATGATAGCAGTGCCATAAGGAAAGGGAAAAGAGAATTGGAAATTCTCTATTGCAAAGCAGCTGGAGGCACACAGCAGGAGCAAACAGGGTCAGACTTAGGAATGGTGGCCTTCATGTTCTATAGCTGACAATTAGCTGCCGCTGTCCACAGCCATCAGTCCCAGACTAGACCATAGTACAGTCTATTGCCCAGGTTCTGGGAATTTCTGAACTGTTTAATAACCAATAACTCCAAGTACAGCAGCAACAGCAAAAGAATCTCTCACTACATGAATATATGAACATGAAATTGTTGCAAGAAGCTGGTGTCTCCCTTCCAAAGGATATGTGGCAAAGTCACCAGATGAAGCTGATGCAATTGTCAAAAAATTAGGTTCTAAAGATGTTGTGATAATGGCACAGAATTTTGCTTGCGGTAGAGAAAAAGGAACACTTGAAAGCAGTCCCAAAAGAGGAGTGAAGATAGTTTTATATCAAGAAGCAAAAGCTGTTTCCTCTCAAATTATTGGGAAAAAGTTGTTTACCAAGTAAACAGGAGAAAAGGACAAAATATGCAATCAAGTATTGATCTATGAGCAAAAATATCCCAGAGAGAATACTACTTTCCAGTAACAATGAAAAGGTCATTTCAAGGTCTAGTATAAATAGGAAGTTTGCAAGGTGGTGTCAACATTGAAGATGTTTCTGCTGAGACTCCTGATGTCATAAAGGAGCTATTGATGTCGTAGAAGGCATCAAAAAGGAACAAGCTCTCCAGCTTGCACAGAATATAAGATTTCCATCTACTATTGTGGATTCTGTGGCAGAAAACATGGTCAAGCTTTACAATCTTTTTCTGAACTACAACACAACCATGATAAAAATAAGCCCAACGGTATAAGATTCAGATGGAGATCTGCTATGTTTGGACACAAAGATCAATTTTGATTCTAATTCAGTCTATTGCCAGAAGATCTTTGATCTACAGGACTGGACTCAGGAAGATGAAAGGAACAAAGATGAAGCTAAGCCACATCTCAATAACATTGGCCTCAGTGGAAAAACAGGCTGTCTAGTAAATGGTGCTGGTTTGGCTATGACCACAATAGATATAAGAAAACTTCATAAACAGACTCCAACCAGCTTCCTTGTTGTTCATGGCAGTGCTATATTTCCATCAAGTAACAGAATCATTTATGCTTATCACTTCAGATAAAAAGAGGTACTGGCTATTCTGGTCAACATTTTTGGAGGAATCACTTGATGTTATGTTATTACATAGGGTATAGTTCTGGCTGTGAAAGATTTTGAAATTAAAATATCTGTTGTGGTACATTTACAAGATTCACTAGTTAATGATGCTAAGGCACTACTAGCAGAAAAGCTACTAGAATGGCTTCAAAGCTTTCTGAAATAGTGACCTTAGTCAAGCAAACCCTTGTATATATATAATGTAAGTTGCCAACATGATCTTAAAAAGCCAGTGAATGGCTGAAAATGTTAATTTTGCTATAATCATTGAAAATACTATGTTCTGTGTTATTGTTCTTTTTCTTTTCAGTGTGTGAAGATTGTAATTGTGATCTAGGCACACAAACTTTTAGAAGCATTTGGTGTGCATTTCATTCTGCTATTCAGGATGGACTATTTATATAAAGAACATATAATGCAGGTGTCTAGTTTTGTTTTGTTTTGTTTTATCAGTCAGTCTTTTTCACTTCTACAGAATATCACTTGCAATGTGCCTGTTTATATTGTTGGATACAAAGTTCTACATTGACAAGAGTCCTACAAACAAAATAAATATGAAGAAAAATAACAAAATTGTTGGACTACCCTTTAAAAAGAGGTAAAATTTATAGGTTAAGAGATAAAATAGAATAATAAAAAATGCTCAATTAAAATTAAAAAGGCAGAAGAGAAATAAAAAAAGTAAACAAAATAGTTAAAAACATGGTAGATATTAAGCCGACTATATCAATAATTACTTTAACTGTGAATGGTCTAAATACACCAATTAAAAGACAGACTGTCAGAGTAAATGAAATATACAAGATATACCTGTACATTCTACAGGAAACCCACTTTCAATACAAATACTCAGATAGGTTAAAGAGATGGAGAAAGATATACTATGCTAACACTAATCAAAAAAATAAAAAGAAAGAAAAGAGGAATAACTATTGTATTAGTCAGGATTCTTTAGAATAACAAAACTAATAAGATAGATGTATATATAAGGGCGAGTTTATTAAGGAGTATTAACTCACATGATCACAAGGTCCCACAACAGTTCATCTGCAAGCTGATGAGCAAGGAAGCCAGTCTAAGCCCCAAAGCTGAAGAACCTGGAGTCCACATTCAAAGGCAGGAAGCATCCAGCCAAGGAAAAAGATGTAGGCTGGGAGGCTAAGCCTGTCTAATCTCTCCACATCCTTCTGCTTGCTTTTTATTCTGGCAGCTGATTAGATGGTGCCCACCCAGATTGAGGGTGGGTCTGCCTCTCCCAGTCCACTGACTCAAATGTTAATCTCCTTTGCTAACACCCTCACAGACACACCCAGGATCAATACTTTGCATCCTTCTATCCAATCAAGCTGACACTCAGTATTAACCATCACAACTATGTTAATTTCAGACAAAGCAGACTACAGAACAAATAAAATTTTGGGGAACAAATAAGGGCATTGCATAAGAATAAAGTATTCAGCTCTACAAGAAGACAATCTAACTTGTATGCAATGAAGAAGAGATTATCAAAGTAAGTGAAGTAAAAAAATTGAAAGAACTACCATTAAACTACCATTGACACTCTTCACAGAATTAGAAAAAAACTACCTTAAAATTTATATGGAATCAAAAAAGAGCCCATATAGCCAAGACAATCCTAAGCAAAAAGAACAAAGCTGGAGGCATCACGCTACCAGACTTCAAACTATACTACAAGGCTACAGTAACCAAAACAGCATGGTACTGGTATAAAAACAGACACAGACTAATGAAACAGAATAGATAACTCAGAAATAAGACCACACATCTACAATCATCTGTTCTTCAACAAACCTCACAAAAATAAGCAACAGGGAAGTGATTCCACATTTAATAAATGGTGCTGGGAGAACTGGCTACCCATATGCAGAAAATTGAAACTGGACACCCTCATTAAACCTTATACAAAAATTAACTCAAGATGAATTAACAACTTAAATGTAAAACCTAAAACTATAAAAACTCTAGAAGAAAATCTAGGTAATACCATTCAGGACATAGGCACAGGCAAAGATTTGAGGGCAAAAGCATTAAAAGCAATTGCAACAAAAGCAAAAAATGACAAATGGGATCACATTAAACTAAAGAGTTCTGCACAGCAAAAGAAACTATCATCAGAGTGAACAAGCAACCTACAGGATGGGAGAAAATTTTTGCAATCTATCCATCTGACAAAGTTCTAATATCCAGAATCTACAAGGAACTTAAACGAATTTACAAGAAAAAAAATCATTAAAAAGAGGAAAAGACATATACAGACGCTTCTCAGAAGATGACATTTATATGCCCAACAAATATAGGAAAAAAAGCTCAACATCACTGATCATTAGAGAAGTGCAAATAAAAATCAAGATGAGATACAATCTCACACCAATCAGAATGGCGATTATTGAAAAGTCAAGAAACAACACATGCTGGTTAGGCTTTGGAGAAACAGAAACCCTTTTACACTGTTGGTGGGAATGTAAATTAGATTGTAAATTAGATTGACCATTGTCAAGCCCTAATAGATTTAAAAGAATAGAAACCATACAAAGTATGCTCTCAGGCCACAGTGGAAAAAAACTAGAAGTCAATAGCAGAAAAATAGCTGATATTTTTCAATCTCCAAATATTAAACAACAAAATTCTAAATAATACATGGATCTAAGAAGATAATTTAAAGCTATTTTGAACTAAAAGAAAATAAAAATACAACTTATCAAAAATTTTGGTATGCAGTGAAAACAGTGCCTATAGGGAAACTTATGGCAGTGAACACATATCTTAGAAAAGAAAAAAAATCTAAAATTAAAAGTCTAAATTTTCATCTTAAGAAATTAGAAAAAGAAGGGCAATATAAGCCTAAAGCAAGAAGAAAAGAAATAATAAAACTTAAAGCATATATCAGTGAAATCAAAAACTGGAAAAATAATAGAAAAAAATTTAAAAATGGAAATGTTTATTCTAAAATATCAGCAAAACTGGTAAGCCTCTAGCCTAATTATCATACACACACACCACACAAACACACACAGAGATAACGCAAATTACCAATATCAGAAATAAAAAAGTGGTCATTACTACCAATCTCATGAACATTAAAAGAAAAATAAATAAATATTATTAATAACTCTTGCCTCCAAATTTGATAATGGAGACAAAATGGACCAATACCACAAAAGACAAAAACTACCAACATTTACACAAAAAGAAATATGGAAATCTAAATAGGACTATATATATTAAGAAAATTGAATCCAAAATTAATAACTTTCTGAAGGGAAAAGCCACAAGCCAGATGGTTTCACTAGTAAACTCTACCAAACACTTGAGGCAGAAAGAAAACCACTTCTCTACAATCGACCCCAGAAAGAAATAGAAGCAGAGAAAAAAAATCTTCCTAATGTTTTCAGTAAGACCAGCATTATGTTAATACTAAAACTAGTTAAAGATATTACGATAAAGAAAAACTAGGAACCAATGTCTCTCATTACCATAAATGCAAACACTCTCAACAAAATATTAGCAAATCAAATTCAATAATATATAAAAGAATTAAACACCATGATAGAATGAGATTTATTTCAAGTATGCCAACTAGTTCAACATTCAAAATTCATTGAATTCATGACATCCACAGGCCAAAGAATAAAATTACATAATTATACCAATAGCTGTAGGAAAAGCATTTGACAAATACCAAGACCCACCCAAACATGACAATACACTCAGCTATCTAGGAAGGCAGGTGAACATCCTCAAATTGATGAAGAATATCTTCAAAAAACCTACAGCTAAAATTACACTTGATAGTGAAGAACTAGACACTTTCATTTTAAGATCATGATAAAGGCAAAATTTTGATTTTTTTTACCACTGCTATTCAACATCATATTGGGAGTCCTAGCTAATGCAATAAGGCAAGAAAGAGAAATAGAAGGTCTATGGATTGAGAAGGAAGTAACTAAACTGTCTTTGTTTTCAAATGACATGATTATTCATGTAGAAAATCCCAAAATCGATTTACACATACACAGATACAGACACTCAAATGCTGGACCTAATAAGAGAAAATAGCAAGTCTGCAAGATGAAAGGTTAATAAACAATAATGAATGCTTTCCTGTATACCTGCAGTGATCAATTAGAATTTGAAATTATAATGGCATTTATAAGAGTATGAAAAATTAAATATTTAGGTGTAAGTCTAACAAAATATGTACATAATCTATATGTGGAAAACAACAAAACCCTAATAAAAGAAATTAAAGATCTAAATAAAAAATATAGACCTTGTTTATGGATTGGAAGATGATTATGGAAAGATGTCAATTTTTCCAAATTTGATTTATAGATTTACTGTAATCCCAGTAAAAATCTCAGCAAACTACTGTATAAATAATGGTAAAATATTCTAAATATTTTATGGCATGACAAAAGACCTAGAAGAGTCAAAATATTATTGAAGACGAACTAAGTTGGGGGACCAACAGTACCTGATTTCAAGACTTAATATACAGGTGCAGTAATCAAGACAGTATAGTACTGATGAAAAATAAGCAAATAGATCAATAGAACAGACTAGAGAGAGCCCAGAAATAGATCCACACAAACATAGCCAATTAATCTTTGACAGGGGACAAAGACAATTAAATGCAGAACAAATAGTCTTTTCAACAAATGCTTTTTGAATAATTGGATATCCCTATATAAAGCAAAAACAAAAACAAAAAAAAAACACAAAACAAAAATGTAGAAATATACCATATGCAAAAATTAACTCAAAATGGATCATAAAAATAAATGTAAAACACAGAACTAAAAACCTCTAAAAAAAAAAAAAAAAACACAGGAGAAAATTTAAGTGACCTTGAGTTGTTGGACTATACATTGTCAGATACAACACCAAATCACAATTCTTGAAAGAAAAACGAATGACTGGTTGGACTTTATTAAAATTAAAAACTTTCCTATGCAACTGATACTGTTAAGAGCAACAAAAAACAAGCCATAGACTGAAGGAAAATATTGGTGAAACACATATCTGGGAAAATAAGCTTCCAGAATAGCAAAGAACTCTTAAACCTCAACAATAAGAAAACAAATGCCCTAATTTAAAAATGGGCAAAAAATCTAAATGGATATAGCATTATAAAAAATACATAGATGAAAATTAAGTATAGAAAAAGATTTGTAACATTATTTCTATTTAGGGAATTGATAACTGAAACAGACATAAGATTGTCTAAAATCTATAAAACTGACAGTACCAATTGCTGATGAGGATGGGGAGCAACAGGAACTCTCATTTATTGTTGGTGAAATGCAAAATTGTGCCTCCACTTTTTAAGACAGTTTAGGTATTTTTTACAAAGGTAAAAATAGTCTTACATAGAATTGATCAATGATGTTTCTAGATATTTACCCAACTGATTTAAAAACTTCTGTCACACAAAGTCTGCATAGAAATATTTATAGCAACTTTGTTTATAAGTGCCAAACTTTCAAGAAAACGAGATGTCCTTCAATCAGGGGGTGCAATAAATAAACTGTGGCATATATATTATCAAATTATATGATATTTTTAAAAAGGAAAATCTATAGAGACAGTAAAAATAGTTGTCACCAGGAGTTTGGGGGAGCTGAATAGTGATACAAAGGGGAATTTTTGGGGTTGTGAAACTACTTTTAGAGACTATAATTGTGAGTATATGATACTCTGCCTTCGTCAAAGTACCAAAATACTTATAACACAAAAAGTAAACTGTAATGGATACAAACTTAATTTCAAAATGTCATTTTGGTAGTCAAAGAAATCCCAAAACGGAATGCAAAATATGACAAAACAATCTAACTGAATTACAAATGCATGACATAATCTCACTTAATGGGCTGGGGGAAAAGGAGCTTATGTAAGTAACTTTATGCTCCTAAAGAGAAGAGCATAATTATCTTGTGTGTTTGGTTGATAATTTTACTTATTTTTCCAACTTTTATTTTAGATTCAGGGAGTATATATATGTACAGATTTGTTAGCTGAGTATGTTGTGTGATTTTGAGGTTTGGGATATGAATGATTCTGTTACCCAGGTACTGAGCATAGTCCCTAATAGTTAATTTTTCAGCTCTTATCCCCCTTTCCCCTCTAGTGTCCCCCATTTCCCCATTTTCTATTATTGTCTCCTTTATGTCTATGAGTACCCAATGTTTAGCTCCCATTTATAAGTGAGAATATGCAGTATTTCGCTTTAAGTTTCTGCACTAATTTGTTTTGATTAATGGTCTCCAGCTACATCTATGTTGCTGCAAAGGACATGATTTCATTCTTTTTTATGGCTGGATAGTATTCCACAGTGTACATATACCACATTTTCTTAATCTAATTCACCATTGATTGGCACCTGGGTTGATTCTATCTCTTTCCAATTGTGAATACTGCTTTGATGAACATGCAAGTGCATGTGTCTTTGTGGTAGAAAGATTTGGATATATATATGCACACACTCAGTAATGGGATTGATGGGTCAAATGGTAGTTCTTAGTTCTTTGAGAAACCTCCAAACTGCTTTTCATAGTGACTGAACTAATTTACATTCCCATCAACCGTTTATAAGCATTCCCTTTTCTTCACAGCCTTGCCAACATCTACTTGTCTGTTTGTTTGTTTGACTTTTTAATAATCACCTTTCTAACTTGTGTGAGATGGTATCTCATGTAGTTTTGATTTCTATTTCTCAGACGATTAGTGATGTGGAGGATTTTTCATGTTTCTTGACCACTTGCATGTCTTTTCTCTTTTGAGAAGTGTCTGTTCATGTCTTTTGCCCATTTTTAAAGGCAGTTATTAGTTTTTTACTTATTCAATTGCTTAAGTTCCTTATAGATTCTGTATATTAGACCTTTGTTAGATGCATAGTTTGAAAATATTTTCTCCCATTGTATAGATTATCTCTTTATGCTGTTGATAGTTTACTGAGCAGAAGCTCTTTCATTAGGCCTCACTTGTCAATTTTTGTTTTCTTACAATTGCTTTTGAGGATGTAGACATAAATTATTTCCCAAGGCCAATGTCCAGAGTGGTGTTTCCTACATTTTCTTCTAAGGCTCTTACAGTTTGAGGTCTTGCATTTAAATATTTAATTCCTCTTGAGTTATTTTTTGTATACGATGAAATGTAAGGGTCCAGTTTCATTCTTCTGCACATGGCTAGCCAGCTAAACCAGCACCATTTATTGAATAGAGCATCCTTTCTCCCTTGCTTATTTTTGTCAACTTTGTCAAAGATCAGGTAGTTATAAATGTGTGGCTTTATTTTAGGGTTCTCTATTCCCTTCCATTGGTCTATTTGTCTGTTTTTGTAACAGAACCATGCTGTTTTGGTTACTGTAGCCTTATAGTATAGCATAGTTTGAAGTCAAGTAATGGGATGCCTCTAATTTTGTTCTTTTTGCTTAGTATTGTTTTGGCCATTTGGGAACGTCTTTGGTTCCATAAGAATTTTAAAATTTTATAGTTTCTTGTATTTCTGTGAAAAATTATATTGTTAGGTTGATAGGAATGGTATTAAATCTGTAGTCTGCTTTGGGGACTATGGCCATTTTAACAATACTGATTTTTCCAATCCATGAGCATAGAATGTTTTTCCATTTGTTTGTGTCATTGTCATCTATGATGTCTTTTAGCATTATTTTGTAGTTCACATACAGTTCTCTCACTTCGTAGGTATTTTAATACCCAGGCATTCCTAGGTATTTTATTTTTTCATAGCTATAGTAAATAAAATTGTGTTATTAATTTGGCTGTCAGCTTGAATGTTATTGGTATACAGAAATGCTACCCATTTTTTACATTGATTTTATATCTTGAAACATTACTGAAATTTTTTCTCAGTTCCAGGAGCCTTTTGATGCAGTCTTTAGTGTTTTCTAAGTATAGGATCATATCATCCATGAAGAGAGATAGTTTGACTTCTTTTCCTAGCCAATTGTCTTTTCTTTCTCTTGTCTGATTGCTCCACCTAGGACTTTCAGTACTATGCTGAACACGAGTGGTGAGAGTGGGCATCCTTGTCTTGTTACAGTTCTCAAGGGGAAAGCTTCCAGTTTTTGCCCAATGAATGTTAGCCATGGGTTTGTCATAGATGGCTTTTATTATTTTGAGGTATGTCCCATCAATGCTTAGGTTCTTGAAGGTTTTTATAATGAAGGAGTATTAAATTTCATTAAAAGCTTTCTCTGTCTATTGAGATGGTCATGTAGTTTTTAATTTTATGTGGTGAATCACATTTATTGATTTGTGTATGTTGAACTAACCCTGCATTCCAGGAATAAAGCTTACTTCATCATGGTGACTTAATCTTTTGATGTGCTGTTGAATTCAGTTGGCTAGTACTTTTTGAAGATTTTTGCATCTATGTTCATTGGGAATATTGGCCTATAGTTTTTTTTTGTTCTGTCTTTTCCATGTTTTGGTATCAGGGTGATCCTGGCTTTGTAGAAAGCACTAGGGAGGAGTCTATTATCCCTGATTTTGGGGGGAATATGATATGGTTTGGCTGTGTCCCTAACCAAATCTGATCTTGAATTCCCACCTATTGTGGGAGGGACCTGGTGAGAGGTAACTGGATCATGGGGCATGTCTTATCCATGGTGTTCTTATGGTGGTGGGTAGGTCTCATGAGATCTGATTGTATTATAAGAGGGAGTTTCTCTGCACAAGCTCTTTTGTATTCTTTGACTCCTGCCATCCATGTAAAATGTGACTTGTTCCTCCTTGCCTTCCACCATGATTGTGAGGCTTCCCCAGCCACGTGAAACTGTAAGTCCATATTAAACCTCTTTTGTAAATTGCTCAGTCTCAGGTATGTCTTTATCAGCAGCATGAAAACGGACTAATACAGTAAATTGGTACCGGTAGAGTGAGCCACTGCTGAAAAGATAGCCAAATATGTGGAAGCAACTTTGGAACTGGGTAACAGGCAGAAGTTGAAACAGTTCAGAGGGCTCAGAAGAAGCCAGGAAGATGTGAGAAAGTTTGGAACTCCCTAGAGATTTGTTGAATGGCTTTCACCAAAATGCTGATAATGATATGGACAATGAAATCCAAGCTGAGGTGGTCTCAGATAGAGTCGAGGAACTTGTTGGGAACTGGAGCAAAGGTGACTCTTGTTATGTTTTAGCAAAGAGACTGGTGGCATTTTGCCCCACCCTAGAGATTCGTGGAATGTTACACTTGAAAGAGAGGATTTAGGGTATCTGGCAGAAGAAATTTCTAAGCAGCAAAGCATTCAAGAGGTGACTTGGGTGCTATTAAAGGCATTCAGTTTTATAAAGGATGCAGAGCATAGAAGTTCAGAAAATTTACAGCCTGAAAATGCAACAGAAAAGAAAATCCCATTTTCTGAGGAGAAATTCAAGCTGGCTGCATAAATTTGCATAAGTAACGAGGATCAAAATTTTAATCCCCAAGACAACAGGGAAAATGTCTTCAGAGCATGTCAGAGGCCTTCATGGCAGTTCCTCCCATCACAGGCCCAGAGGCCTAGGAATAAAAGTGGTTTCTAGGGCCGGGCCCTTGTGTTGTGTCCCTGTGCTGTGTGCAGCCTAGGGACCTGGTGCCCTGCATCCCAGCTGCTCCAGCCATGGCTGAAAGGGGTCAATATAGAGATCGAGCCATGGCTACAGAGGGTGCAAGTCCCAAGCCTTGGCAGCTTCCATGTGGTGTTGAACCTGTGAGTGAATAGAGGTCAAGAATTGGGGTTTGGGAATCTCTGCCTAAATTTCAGAAGACGTATGGAGATGCCTGGATTCCCAGGCAGAAGTTTTCTGTGGGGGCAGGGCTCTAATGGAGAACCTCTGTTAGGGCACCACAGAAGGGAAATGTTGGGTCAGAGCTCCCACACAGAGTCTCTACTGGGGTACTGCCTAGTGGAGCTGTGAGAACAGAGCCACAGTCCTCCAGACCCCAGAATGGTAGATCCACTGACAGATTGTACCGTGCACCTGGAAAAGCCACAGGCACTCAACACCAGCCCATGAAAGTAGCTGGGAGGGAGGCTGTGCCCTGCAAAGCCACAGAGGCAGAGTTGCCCAAGACCATGAGAACCCACCTCTTGCAACAGAATGACCTGGTTGTGAGGCATAGAGTCGAAGGATATCATTTTGGACCTTTAAGGTTTGACTGCCCCACTGGATTTTGGACCTGCATGGGGTCTCTAGCCCCTTTGTTTTGGCCAATTTCTCCCATTTAGAATGGGTGTATTTACCCAATGCCTGTACCCCCACTGTATCTAGGAAGTAACTAAACTGCTTTTGATTTTACAGGCTCATAGATGGAAAAGTCTTGCCTTGTCTCAGATGAGACTTTGGACTATGGACTTTTGAGTTAATGCTGGAATGAATTAAGACTTTGGGGGACAGTTGGGAAGGCATGATTGGTTTTGAAATGTGAGGACATGAGATTTGCGAGAGGCCAGGGGTGTAATGTGGTAATGTGTAATATGGTTTGGCTTTGTTCCCACCCAAATCTCATCTTGAATTCCCACATGTTGTGGGAGGGACCTGGTGGGAGGATCATGGGAGCAGTTCTTTCCCATAATGTTCTCATGGTAGTGGGGGGATCTCACATGAGATCTGATAGTATTTAAGGGGGAATTTCTCTGCACAAGCTCTTTTTTTTTCTTTGTCTGCTGCCATCCACTTAAGATGTGACTTGTTCCTCCTTGTCTTCCATCATGATTGTGAGGCTTCCCAAGCCACGTGAAACTGTAAATCCATATTAAACCTCTTGCCCAGTCTTGGGTATGTCTTTATCAGGGACATGAAAATGGACTAATACAAATAGCTTTAGTAGAACAATGACCTGTTCTTTCTCGAATGTCTGGTAGAATTTGGCAGAATCCATCTCGTCCACCACTTTTTTTGGAGTGGTAGGTATTTTATTACTGATTCAATTTTAAAACTCAATATTGGTCTGTTAAGTGTTCAAGTTTCCTCCTGATTCAATTTTGGAAAGTTATTTGTCTCCAGGAATTTATCCATTTCCTCTAGATTTCCTAATTTGTGTGCATAGACATGTTTATAATAGTGTCTGAGCATCTATGGTATGTCTTTGGAATTAGTAGTAACGTCACCCTTGTCATTTCTGATTGTGCTTATTTGGATCTTCCCTTTCTTTGTTAATACAGCTCGTGGTCTATTGATCTTGTTTCAACTTTCAAATAATCAACTTTTGTTTTCTTTGTGTGTGTGTGTGTGTGTATGGATTTTGGGATCAAATTTTATTCAGTTCAGCTCTGATTTTAGTTATTTCTTTTCTTCAGCTAGTAGTTTGTTCTTTTTTTTTCCTAATTCTTCTAGGTGTGATGTTAGATCATTAAGTTGAAACCTTTCTAGCATTTGAGGTAGGACTTTAGCACTACAGACTTTCCTCTCAACATTGCTTTTGCCATATTCCAGAGATTTTGATATGTTGTGTCTCTGTCTTCATTTATTTATAAGAATATTTTTATTTCTGCCTTAATTTTATTGTTTGCCTAAAAATCATTCAGGGGCAAATTGTTTAATTTTCATGTAGTTATGTGGTTTTGAGAGATTTTCTTGGCATTGATTTATATTTGTATTCCACTGTGGACTGATTATATGTTTGGTATGATTTTGATTTTTTTTTAATTTATTGATATTGAGTGTAATTCTCTACTCATAAGCATAGGTTGCACATAGTGCCTTCTTTCCAAAGAGTATGAGATGGAAAAGGGTAACTTTACAGTGGAGAAACCTGACAAGTACTATCTCAGCCTGTTGGTCAAGACCAAAACCCACAAATATGATGTGATGAAATGGCACTTCACCTTTGTGGTCTTCATCACCAAAATTCAATGAAGCAACATCTAATAAAGCTAAGTAAGGGACATTTGTGAAATACCTTGCCAGTATCCCTCAAAGTTGTCAAGGTCATCAAAAACAAGGGCAGTCTAAGAAACTACCAGAACCAAAAGGAACCAATTAATGCTCCATTAATTGTAACAAATATACCACACTAATGTAAGATGTTAATAATAGGGAAATCTGGGTATGAGTACATGGGAACTCTCTCTACTATTTTTGTAATAGTTATGTAAATTAAAAACTATTCTAATAAATAAATTTATTTTAAAAAATTAATCAGAATTGCTCCGTTCTTACAAAAGTAGCAACTTCATTTAACTCCAGAATCTTTGACAGTGCCTGAAAGTGGAAGTGTACTAGTATAGATTTGCCATAAAATGAAAGAAAGGCTTAAAGATTCTCTGGAATATTCTACATTTAAGATGGGAACAGAGGTCTATCCACTTTCTCATTATTCTAGTTTTGACCCCAGATTTTTCCAATGAAGAAAGGAGAAAAGAATGAGTCAGGGGAAGGCGGCTGCGGTAGCTCATGCCTGTAATCCCAGCACTTTGGGAGGCAAAGGCGGGTGGATCACCTGAGGTCGGGAGTTCGAGACCAGCCTGACCAACATGGAGAAACCCTGTCTCTACTAAAAATACAAAATTAGCTGGGCATGGTGGCCCATGCCTGTAATCCCAGCTACTTGGGAGGCTGAGGCAGGAGAATTGCTTGAACCCAAAAGGCAGAGATGTGGTGAACCAAAATCGTGCCATTGCACTCCAGCCTGGGCCACAAGAGTGAAACTCAGTCTCAAAAAAAAAAAAAGAATGAGTCAGGGGAAAGAATTGTAGCAAGAGAGATTCTGAAGTCATTTCTCTTTTTATTCTTTCTTTCTTCCTCCATACCAGAACTCTATATATTGCCATTTTGTATGGATTCTACATGAGAAAAAACTCCTGTGTATAAACTCACAACATGCCAGTTTCTTTACCTATGGACTGTACCTAGAAGTATCAAAACCAGATTTACAGCATCTGAACAAAGCGGCATCATCTTGAGCAGTATTAGAGACATAAATTTGCACTTTTGATAGAGACAGCTACCACTCAATATCTATTCCCTCTGCCTTTCTTTCTATAGGATCCTTATTTTATTCAGAGTGGCCATATGCCTAGACTAAACAATTTCTCAGCTTCCCTTAGCAGCTAGTGGTTGTCTTATAGCACTGTCATAGTTCTATTAAATGAGATGTAAACAATGGGAAAGCATTTAAAAAGAGGGTCTGACTGAGCTGGCATGGCCATTTCCACACCTTTTTCCCTTTCTCCTTTCTGAAACATGCTTATGGAGCCAGCCATAGGGCAGAAGAGTGGAGAGAAGAGTGGTAGTTTTTGTGACCATGAGACAGTAGCCATATACTACAGTGGCTGAAGGGAAGCAGAGCTCTGTGTCCTAATGACATTATGGAGTCACACAGCAGGCCAGGATTGCTAACTTCTTTGAACTTTTCACTACATAGAAAGATAAATTCTAATTTAAGTCATTATTTTAAGTCACATTTATCCACAGCTGAATGTAGTTGCTGATAGACTAAGTAACATCTTTTTTGCCCGTGGCTGGTGGAAGAGTTTTAAACCTCATGATGTCTGGAGAAGACAGATGCCTCCTCTATTCTCTTTCTCTTTCTTAAAGCACATTGTCTGGTGACTTTCAGCAAAACTGCATAGACATGGCTACAGCATTTAGCTATATTTGAGGTTGTTGTTCTATTTTCTGTTAATCTATTTTCTTTCTGAATGGATAGAAGAATCAGGATAAATATTGATTACTCAAGACAGTGCTAATGGCATTATTTCACCTCAGAATCAATCTTGGCAGATTAATAATAAAGCTTCTTTTCTTAATGAGCTTTCTAAGCTGCATCATTTTTTTTCTCCTACATCCATACTCTACTTCTCTTTATTTTTATAATATAAAAAATGCCAGCGACCAAAGGCTCACTGTAAGAATATCATAAAATCACATATATTGGTCTTCAAGACTATGCAAGTTGACTAATGTCAACTAACTATGTAGTGAGAAAGGATTCATGTTTGCTTATCCATCCCCTCAGATAAATAGCTGATAGTTTTTTATTCTTTATCTCAATTGGTCTTGAGCAGCGAATTAATGACAAAATGAGTGAAAGCATTAAGTGTAAGTCTTCCCACTTGGCTCTGACTTTCCTGTTCTCCACTTTTGGGAAACTGAATATCAAATCTGTGTTATTTGAGTGGAAGCAAGTCATTGGCCAGAACAGGAGGATGGCGTGGTTATTGCTTCATCATGGCCTAACAAAGAAAGATGAGAGTTGCTGGGAGGAATGGGTATTAATTCGGTCCATGATGATCTTACCAATTCTGAGTTAAAGATAATGTAAACAGTTCATTTATATACTCCCTAAAATATTAGATAATCTTCAGCTCATTTATCACACATTAAAATAGGTATCTTAACTGTATAACTAAATTAAAGTCTGACAAAATCTAACAAGCTATAAACCCTTCTAATATTCGCTCCACTCCTTTTGCCCTAAGGAAATGTTGTAGAATCACATTCTTAATGCTGGGATCAAGTTATAGTTAGTATCATATATTACACAGCTCACTGCACTCACAAAAAGCATAATTTGACCTATAGTATTATAATATCTGAGGCATACCTGATTTTCCTGGATAATAATCATAATCCCTAGAATTTGCCTGTAGTGTTTCTTTTTATTTTTGGAGATAAAAAGGGGTTTTAAATACTTTATTCTGTTTTCTCCACATAGTTCATAAGGATTGGCCAATTTATTTGTATACTTAATTGATGAGAATCAAAGGACAACCAGACAAACTAGATGGCAGGCTGGAGGCTGTCATGGGTATGAACAGGCATTTAGTCTCTTGTTACCCTGTTCAATGCATGGATCTCAGGAACCACCTTTTTGCCTTTTTATCTTTCACCATTAAGTATATTGACTGTTCTGCTAGTGAAAATGACTCTGGTTATATCTTCTGTTGATGACTTCTGAATCTATACCCTCATCATCATCGTGCATTCAAGTTACACTCCAATAGGTGCAGCATGCCGTTAGACATTTTTTGGAGTTAATCTGTCACCTCAGAATCAACACGTACATGTAAAAGATTGAGAGCCCCTAAACTGGCTTTTCTGTATATCACCCTGTGTCTGCCAAGGACACCATAATTTTCTGAGTTACCCAGGCTTGAAAACTTCAAGTTGCCTTTGAAGTAGATAAAGTGCAAGTATTCTACTTCTTTCAAATCTTGTATCCTATAAATCACAAAGCAGGTTTTTTTTTTGGGGGGGGGGTTGTTATCTAGCAATTCCTTCTTTACAATTCTTTTTCATATGGATTGCTTTCCTTTTCAACCCCACTGGCATCACTTTAAACTAAACCAGGAGCCAGCAAACTTTTTCTGTATCGCCTGAAAGTGAGTATTTGTATCTTTGGAGGTTATTTGGTCTCTGTTGCAACACTCAACTCTACATTGTAGTATTTAAAACAATCATAGACAATATGTAAATGAGTTCATATGGCTGTTTCCAAAATTTTATTTACAAAACTGGCAGAATTTGGCCCATGGGCTGGGCTGTAGTTTGCCAACCCCTTCACTGTCCTTGCTACCACCCAATTGAATCACCAGACATCTTCTGATTCCCCTGCCTAAACAAATGCTCTTCTTTGCACCTACCTATCTACAAAAAGATATTTATAGATTGGTATTTTTAAACCTTGTTTCCATTATATCATTCTTTTACTAAATTTTTCAAGTGGTTCTCAAACAGAAATTGGCATAACTGGGATAAGGAAGGCAGGGTAGGGACAATAATTTACCCAAAAAAGATAGTGTAAATTTATAGAGTGATATTTTAATGCAGGGATTTGGGGAAATTTAGTATTCTTACAACAAAACTAGTGCAGATATAAGGTAGAATGTAAATATGACATACAATTTTAATATAAAACAGGAAACTTTGTGGAAATTTTGGGCTTACCATTATCCTTCCATGTTTTCTCCTGGGACCACAAAAGCTGGCTACCTCCATCAGTCATTGGGAATGCTTCATGGAAAAAATTGAAGAACTACTATCATACCCATCAAATATAAATTCCTGATTTTTCAGGTCTTCCATTTCTTGTGACCTCCCTCACTTTACCAGCTCTACTATGAATTCCTCACAGATTTGGGAAGCATTAATGTTTCATTGTCCTATAAAAGTATCATCTCCTTTTAACCCACTTGTATTCTCTTTTTTTTGTGGGGGGGGCGGGGAATGCTTTCTTTCTTCCCAGTTCTACTCCATTTATTGCCCAGTTTGATACACATGTCTTCCATGAACATTTGTCTATCAAACTCATTCTTTGATACAGCGAACAGCTGATCATTAATATTATGCTAAGCATTGCACTATAGTCACAAAGAAGACAAAAACAAACAATAACAAAAAAAGTGGTCCAGTTCTTGACGTAAAACTCTATCAGTGACTTGCCCAAGTAGAAACATCATCTTAGTGTCAAGTTAAGATCAAGTTAGGCTTGAAGTCTGCTTCTTTTCTCTCATTCAAATGCTCCTTCAACTGTAATACATTCCCTAATCTACTTTTTCTTTAAATCCTCTAGCTTTAAGTTCTGTATTACAGAATACCACGTATGAATATACACTTTAACGTGTGTGTAAATATTTAAAATATTCTGATCTATTTTCCTATATATTAATAAGCATATATATTACTGTTTTGTGGGTTTGCTATTATATCATGTGTAGAAGTCTTACTCTTTCCTCTGAGAACTACGACCATCTGAATCCATACTGCTTAACTATCAGGACTTACAGCTGGGAACAGTTGTGTCCATGTAATTTTCCTATTTATTCCAAAAAAATTCTAGCCTGAGGAAAAAAGAGTCTAATGATAACTTCACTGTTGCAGGAAATTCTTAAAGACTATTGTGTCCAAGTAAAGAGTTGTCTCATTCAGGGAAATAGCCCTCGTCTGAAGTTTATAGATTGTTCACCTGGACAAGAAGCTGGCTTGCCAAGCAAAAATTTATCAAGATCTGTTTCCAGAGCCTTAACTTTCTATGCACCCCCAATATTAAGATATTAAGTTATGAATTTTGCCCAGTCTCAATCAGCCCCTGCCATGAAAAACATGCCTTAAACTACATGAGCCCAGACCTCAATACTTAATAAATTTTTTCCCAACATCTTCCTGTAATAAAGTTTTTCCTGTTCTTGTTGTTGTTGTTTTGTTTTTTAAAGGCTGTCTTCACTCAGTTTTCAATCCCTAACTTAAGTTCAGACAGTTCTCCTTCTTGAGCAGCTGGTTGTGTCCATACTCCAATCACTTCCTTATCGGGGCTTCATGCTTCATCCTCCTGGCCACTATGCACCTGTGTTAATCACCCGAGGGCCAGGTATCAGACAACTAGGGACAGTTCTTATGTCCTGGAACTTGGGAAATTATTCAAATTAGCCAATCCACAGGAAGCCCACAAAACCTAGCTAATCCTATCCTGTTTGCCATACTTAAACTGCATCTTACAGCCCTAGCTCGCTATTACCCCGTCCTGGGAAACTACCCACTAAGTAACCATGCCTGACAGTGATCTTTCTTTTGAGCTGTAGGTAACAAAAAGTTCTGCCTTTCATCTATCTGATTATTATTGTGATGTGGCCTGCCATCAAAAGAACCATTACATTTTATAAAACACTCCCAATCAGATACTACCAAGCCTGCCAAGGTTTACTACCCTAAACCTTAATAAACTTAGCTTTGCTGCTCAACAGGTTATTCTAATGCCTTTTTAGAAGTTGATAGCCAATACATCTGTCCTCCAGTTCACATTGCCCAAGACTGACTTTAATTGATGGTAGATTGTATTTTCTCTCAATTTCTTTGTTCTTCTGTTTTACCAGTGCAGTTGTTTCTCCCACACAATAGGCACATCCTGAATTTCCAAGCCACTAGATCACTAATTTAACTTACCACAAAATGTAAACCAATCATTACACACCTACTTCTTCTGAAAATATTGTTTTATTATATTTAAGGTATTATTAAAATGTTTCCAAATTTAGAAATCTAAAACACAAGCACTACTATACCAGGAAAGCATTTATTACCCAAATCTGTAACTGAAGAAAAGGAGAAAAAAGCTTCATATAGCACTTACAATTACCCAGGCTCTGTGCAACATATTTTCACGTGCTTTATTGATTTAATCCTCACTCCAACCCAAAGAATAAGGTCCTGTTACTGTATTTACAGATGAAGAAAATAAATCTCAGGGAAGAGTTTGTTGCTTCTTGCTTGTCTGAGCAGGTTTTCACTTTTCTCATTAACATTCAAAACCCTTTCTTTTTATAGAGTAGCTGCACTATATCAGCACTGTGATCACTGCTTTACACAACAATCGTGCAAGATAGATGTTATTATCTCCTGTTGACAGTGGAGAAAATAATTTTCAGATAGGTAAAGTGGTGAGGGGGAATCTTAAAAGCAACCTAATGGATTCTAAAGGCTTTCCTTGGTCTGCACCTCTGCCATACTTGGAATGACATTTAAAAGCACCTTTCAACCACATTCTGCCTGAATGGAAAAAGCAAAGCATCTCATACTGTATGACCATCTTCAGTCCAAGTGCTCAAGAAATTCTGCCTGTCTAGCAGCCATTTTCCAAATACAACTCAAGAGTTATTTTTGTTTTGTTTGCAGCCCTTACTTCTTTTCTATTAAAGAGCAAAATCTATTTTTTTTTCTTTTTTGAGGTTTGACTTCAAACCCTAGTTCTGCTTGTGCTACGTTTTCCCATGTGCCAAGTGGGAAGTAATGATGATGCATTAACTTAGAAAAATGATCATATTAATGCATAGCAAAAGAGCTTGCATTTTCAAAGCCTAGTATGTTTTGGATAATACGTCTTGCTTACTAGCAGAAGCAACAATTAAAAGAAAGGATACAAATGGAAAGCAAGTGACATCAGTTGCTTCAAAGCCTTTAGTCACTGACCATCTAAACACTCACCTTCATCTGTGATCATAATATAGGAAGAACGCTGAATTGGTGGCACCATCGGTAACTGAAATTCACCCATGTGTGATGATATGCTTTCAGAAGATTCGGGAGTTCTTGTACAAACATTGAATATGTCCCCATTAAAATGTGACTAATACTTACAAAGGAATGAGGTCATTTTTCAATGCCAATCAAGAAACATGGTTCAGTCAAAGGTGCCCATTTCCACACTAAAAGAACAATAAATACAAAAGCATAAATCAATAAAACATACTGACGTCTTCACATTAAAGAAAGGATAACATTTTCAGAAACTTTCATGTGAGAGAGCTTCTTCTCACTTCTAAACAAAGCATTGTTGATAAGTTACCTCTGTGCCTTTATCATCACCACATAACGCAAATTTTAAAGGTCTATTTAACTGAATTCATGAGGATGAAGCTGAGGGTAATTTAATACATTTTAATTGAACTTTACAAGAACAATTTAGACCACAGTGAGCTGTCTTCTCCCTTAAATCCACAGTTTTACTGTCTGCATAATTTATTTTCCTATCAACTATGCATTGGGAGATCTAATGTATCATTTTGCCTTTAAAAATTTTTTTCAGGGTGTTTGTTATTCTCTTAGCTGCCAACAGAAATTTTCTTGTATCATTGAGGGTAATTTTAATGCACAGAAAAGAAAAAGAATTTTTGCCCGTTATACATTTTAAAAATTTAGTTTATCCTTAATCTTTAAAGTACATTTTAAAAATCTTATTCCTTTCATAAATCTACTAAATTTTAAAAGTAACTTTTTATAGGGCTTTTAAAGTTAAATATGTTTCTTTAAATATTTTAAATTAGATTTAGACATGTAATCAACCCTTTTTAAGGTACTTTGTCTGCCTAACAAGCAAAATCTTTTTTTAATAATTAATTCTTATAAGTTTCACCAATTGTACTTACAAGTATAATGACTTTATTCCTCTTAGCATTTCAACATGATTTATATTAGTAAAAGTGACCTAGGGCTTTCAATTTAAAATCGCTAGTCTAAGTCCACTACTTAAGCATATATTTCAAATTGGTTTCACAATGTAAGTCTGGTTGATGGTCTAATATACCAAAATTTTCATAATGATTACATTTTAATCACTTGAATACATGCCAATTATACCTGAAGTCAAGAGAACATATTAATACTAAGGTTTTTTTTGTTACCTTTACTGTTTATGTTCTTAATTATAATGATCCCAAAGTCAAAAAAGAATTTACCCACTAATTCATCATACTGAGTAATCTGGGGTCACCTTCTCAACACTCAAAGCCTGCAGAACCTCAAAGACCATTTTTCCCAGGCTCTAGAGTGGACATGTCAGCTCTTTATGTGGTTGCTTCCACCACAAAGACCCCATGCAGCCCATGGGTTTACCCCAGTTTCCATTTAATCACTGATGTTTGAAATCTCCACTAAGATTAGAGCTAACTTATCTCAGTACTTTAATTTCACTTGTTTTTTTCTTAATATATTTTAAGCATCTCCCCTTCTGGCTCTAAACTCATTGTTACCAAATTCTACGCTTTATGCCATTACATAATTGTCTGTTAACATCTTTGAACTTGGCAGAATTCACATTCTTTTGACAATTTTTCTTCTCTGACAAAGATGATTATTACAGCTACTAACAGGAAATCCAATTGGCTTCCGTTTCTTTCTCAGGTCCTTGTCAGCCTCTGGAGTGCAGCTAATGGCAACTCAGGAGATTGGAAGCCCTTTGCATACAGGGCTGGGAGGTTTTCTTTTTTGCTTCCCCAAGTACTTTGCATATAAAGGGTCATGAATAGGACTTCACTAATTCCACTAGTAATTCTATTATAGGAGAAGGCTGTTGGAGTGTGATTTGGCCTAAATATTACCAAGCATTATTCTTCCAGATAAAATGATATAGGTCAAATTGGATGGGATGGCAGATAAGTGGTTTCCTAGGTCCTTTTAGGGGCTTTTTGCCTTTTTGTCACAAATTGGAACAAGTGTTTGTGGGGCTGGGAACTATAATTGTGAGTGAGTCTGGAAATGATTTTTTCCCCTTCAGTGGTAGCTTTGTGGACATTTAAAAAATAGTTTTTTTTTTTAATTTATACGAGTTTTCAACTAGGCCTGTAGCCACATTTGCAATCTGAGGTTCTGGGTATACCTGTCCTGGCTCTCAGAACAAATCCAAATTCTCACTAATATCAGATTTTATCTTCCACAGCCATAACCACAGTTTGGGAGCTTTGACATCTTTTAAGATTTTGAAGCACATAAGCCAGATGCACATAAGACAGATAAAGTGCTGAGTGACCTGGCTTTGACCATGAAAAGGAAACTTATCTTTGTTAATATCATATCCTGCTAAGTAGGTCCTGGTTTAGCAGTGCTACAGTTGCACTTGCAGTTGGAATATAACTGCTAGAGTCTTGTCCCATTACCTAAGACCTGCTCTCCCCATTCTTTTCCACTCCTGTGTGTGTGTGTGTGTGTGTTTGTGTGTGTTTTCAAATCTTGGGTGTGCCAATTATATCAAAAGTTGGCCCTTTCTCAAGTGTGGTGAGAAACAGCTGACCAGAACCCAAGTCTCTAAAATTCAAATCCCATCTAACCATATCAAACCTCTGCAAGTTTCCCAGTTCATCGTAAGAATTTATATGCAAGAAAACAGGGCCAGACTAATAAATACTTCATTACTGCTTCAAATGCTAATGTACTCTCCTAGATAGTATAATAATATATTCCAGTTTGCCTGGGGCTGCCTCTATCCTGGTGAATTAATAAATGTGAACTTCTTTAACTCTCAAAAGTGGCTAGTTTTCAATGACATATTCCATGGCCCCTTACTGTTTGTAGGTTATACCGGTCCATGTCAAGATGCAATGTCAATTTTGCCTGTGTATGAAAGCCTATGTATCAGACTTAAATACTCTAAGCTTTCTCCTTGGCCACTTTCTCTCTAGACCACACCCAAATCATTCTGTAGGTGAGCCAAGGTGAGCCCAAGGAAAAGTACTTTCACTTTGGTAGTGACGAGTTTAAAGATAGAGAAGACACTGAGATCTCTCTAGGCTAAAAGAGCATACTACCAATATTACTAATAAAATAATAACCTTCTTATTTAACATTTACTCAGCACATCTACTAACTGATCAACAAGATTTGTCAAGAAATTGACACAAAGCGAGAAAATGAACAAACCATTTACACGTTTTGCTTCTAAATTATATTCTAGTCTGTAATAACTTCTCTCTTCCCTCTGAATTAATCACAATATTCCTATTCATAAAAAATACATATGCACTAGAAATAAAGGTCTGTTGTTCTGCAGGCTTGGGCATATCCCAGAAGATACTCTCCTTGCGCACATCCCATAGGATATTGTCATGCTTTCCTTATAACTAACATCATAGCTTGCTTAGTCCGTGAGACTGCCTTGCCATTGCCCCCTTCAGGCAAGTGAGTTGCATGCTTAATAGGTAAGTGGCTGGCCCTGGACTGAGGACCCTTTAGGTATTCTTCTCTTGACTTCAAGTGGAATGGCATCCAAAGTTCTGTAGATGAAAATGCTTATAAATCAGAACTAAATTCCAGACAAATACTTCAGTAATACTATACATATCACAGGTACCAACACACAATTAAGCGAAAAGATAAGCAGCCAATCCCCAACATCTAGCAAATAATTTGTATTTTTCTGCAAAAAGTCCTCAATGTGATTATTATATTTTACCTTGATTTAAAATGACAACTTTTCCATTCTCTAAACATTAATTATGGATGGATTTTCCTCTTCTCTGTGATAGCAAATAGGTAATTAGATGATCAATTCCAGCATCCTGCCACTTATCTCACTGGGGGCATTTAAAACAATTAGCTCATCTATTTGTTCCCTTTAAAGAATACCAAGCATGGCTTCCTGTGTCTGTTTGGAGGAAATATCACTAAAAGTGCCAAATGTGGGAAATAAAGTGCAGTGTAGCACATAATGGGGTATAATTCACAGCCAACAAAATATTAGATCTGAGGGAATCCCCAAATGGTTCCAATGCTTCTGTCCAAAATTCCTCTCACAGGTGCAGGATTCAGGGAGACTGAAAAGATACAGAATAATAACTACATTTTTCTTTAGTAATTTGCCATTGGTATTATTTCTTTAGCATTTAAGACCAGAATGTGTTTCTATAGAGTCTTGGCAAGATAATGGAACATGAAAATGTATATTGGAAAAGCCAGGAACGTTTACAATTAAAACAGGAAGACTAAATATTTTTGAATTATAGAATCTGCCTCCATCCCATCCATATTTATTCCAAACAGATATCTGTAGATAATCTAACCATTCAGAAAGAAAAAAGCACTGATAATAAGGACAAATATTGTGGATATAGGTTTAAATAATTTTTAAATTGTGATTTTGTTTCTGTATCTTTATATAAACTTGACTGTTTACAAGGAGTTTGAAGGTGTGAGTTTCATGGGTGACAGATAGAGAGCAAGTAACTTCCATTTTAAAATTGGCTTTCTTTGACCATCCTATAATTTTTAAGGGACCTACATAGAAATTGTCTTGCTTGAAAAACCTTTTGTTTTCCTGATTTCATTGATGTAGAAGTTAAAAGCTTCTACCTCTTCTCCTGGGTCAGTACATCAACTGAAAATACCTTTAAAAAGGACATAGGCACACAGCAATTCATTTTTTAAAGTCACAGAGAGAATTTGCTCTGGGGAAAAAAGCACATACTCACAAAGTCTGATAGGGTTTTCAAGGGTGAAAAAAAGACGCCTTGTGTACAGCCTAAAAACTGAGCCAATGTTGGATTTACCTGCCTGATGGCCTCCCTGGTATGACTGAAGAAGTTCTGAAAAGACCTCTGTGTCTGAAAATATTTCTTCCCCAGAAGCCAAAACCTTGTAGAGTTTTGAATGATTTAGGACTTCAGGAATTTTGGAAAGTAAAACATATTGAGCTATTAACAACATAACATCCAGACTCTTGATTATGTACCAGCTTAATAGCTGCTGGAGACAGCAGTCCTTGGGGTAACTGAGACATAGGATTGGAGGGAAAAAAATAAGAACCTAAAAGGAAAAGTAAAAACCTAAAATAAATCTGTGCCACTTCACCATCTTGCCTTAGTTCTCCTCTAGGACAATACTGTTAAAACTCTTGAAAGTAGAAATTTGGTGGGGGGTTTTTTCCACTTTTACCCATTATTAGTCTTCTTGGTGGACCCAAATTAGAAGATGGGGAGTTACCTCATATTTGTTGTCAATCCTTCACATATCGTGGCTATGACAATGGAACAGGGTGAGGTAAACAGAACATATGCTTCAGTATGAAGTTGACTAAGTTTGAGTCTCCGCATTTCTGCATGACTCAGAACAGTCATGTAACCCCTCTTTTTAATTATTTAATTTGTAAATAATGATTGTGTGATTTGACAGCTGTATGCAAAGTATTTAACACACACAAAGTGATCAGAAAATAGTAGTTAATATTCAGAAACAGCAGAAAAGAGGTGGTTGGACAGAGGTGATTTTAGAAATTCTAGAAATGTACCTCTCCTTCAAATATGTGGGAGTAAAACTATATACCTATTATTCCTAAAGGTCAAAGTTAGTAGTCTCAATCTCAGGCTTAGAGTTACACTGAAGCAAGTAACAGTTGAATAAATTCCTTGAACTAAAGACACATTTAGAGATTTATCATACCCAGAATTTTTTTGTGAAACTATCATTTGAACAGAGAGTGGGGAAAAAATGTGCTTTGGAGTCATCACATGAATAGGATAATTGGAGATTTAAGTGTATGTTTCTACAAAGTTTAGGATGTCCCCTTATAACCGTATTCTTCAGGCTGTTGTGCTAATTTTAATTAGTAGACTCTATTAGCCTATTCTAGATTCAAGAGTTAATTTGTCTCCCAGTGTTTTATAATTTCCTCAGTTACTATCTTATCTCTTTTCATTACAGAGTGCACAGTGATAGATCTTACTTGATTTTACATCTTTCATTCTTTAAGTGAAATTAGGAAATAAATAAAATTCTTTAAATAAATTAGGAAAATTTTCTCAAAATTTTTCTCATTTACCAGCACCTGGTCTACTATTTTCTGGAAAGGAGATTGGTCACTTCTCTGCTAGAAATATCTTCCAGCAAGGTCCCTCTTCTGTGATCTGCAAATTTCATGTTCATGTCTCACTAACAATCCCAACATCCCCCAGGCAGGATTTTTCAGTTTTTGACTCTCTGCCATCCATTCCAACTAAGTTGATGACATTCTTTATCATAGTTAAGCACATAGTAAAAATCAGAATTTTCTTCCCTATCATGTCACTGAGTCTTCCTTCTCAGGCCTTCAGTGAACTCTCCTTGTACAAACCCCTTGATGCCATCTCTATTTTTACATCAATAAATAACAACTATTTTAATTATCTTTCCAAATAAATAAATAAACATATTTTATTTTCTTGTAGTTCTCATCCTTATTTTTTACCCTCTTTCCCTTGCTTCAGAGTAAGCATTCGTGAAATGGCACTGGTTTGTTATTAATAGCTAATATTTATATAAGAAGAATTGAATATTAGAACTACTATATATTTTGTTGCTTTCATTAACGTATGGAATTACTTTAGGCGAGTCAATTAGTTTTCCAGTGACCAAATAAATCCTTATAGTCATGAAGTAGAAATCTTGAAATTCTTTAGAATCATAGACTACAAATTTAGAAGATTTTTTAAAAAGTTCCCCAAAACGGTCTGGTAATGACTGGTTTGCAACTGAGTTCCTCTAAGAGACCCCAAGTTAGTTTCTGGCATTGTTTTATGCTGTGCCTTTGATTCCAAATTAAAGGAAGAGTTTTGCTATCCTTTAATTACAGAAAATATTCATTGACATTTACCAACAATTATGTCAGTTTCATCATTTGTAGGTAGATCTGATTTTTAGCAGGAAGAAGCAGGAGTGAGTTACATAGACCTGGGTCACTAATCACAGTTTGGGACATGTGGCCCACATAGGACCTTCAACCCATGACTAAACTGAAAATGTGACAGACAGAAGAGTGTTTTTTTAAATTACACTTCAGCCAAGAGACTCTCCACCCCCTTCCAACTCACTCTGTGGTATCTGACTGAATATTAAATTTGAAACATGTCTTTAAGAAACATGCTTAAGAATATCATATTCTGAGAGCTTCATCTCTTATGAGACAAGCTCCTCCTGGACAACTTTAATTTCAAATAACTATTTCTAAAATGAAATTCTAGGCAGAATCATTACATTAAGAAGGCCCTCAGATTTCATCTATTTAGATCCATTTTAAAAAATAAGAGGATACTGAGTCTCCCAGAACATAAGTGATATTTTTTCAAGGTCATAAGCCTAGTCAATGACAGATTTGTGACAAGAAACTTGGCTTTCTGACAATAGTGTTTATACCCCCTTCCTGCTCAAAATGGAATGATCTGCCTTTATTCTGTTGTTACTATATTACTAAAAGAACTTTTAGATCTTTGTTGACATTAAATGGGCTACTAACCAGTTATTTTAAAAGAATCTTTCCAAAAGTCATAAGTTTTTATTCTTATTTACAATTTTACTTGAAATTCTAACACTGAATGTTTTTAAATTATTATTATTATTTTCTTTGAGATGAAATCTCCCTCTGTCACCCAGACTGCAGTGCAGTGGTACGATCTTAGCTCACTGCAACCTCCACCTCCCAGGTTCAAGCGATTCTCCTGCCTCAGCCTCCCGAGTAGCTGGGATTACAGGCGATCGCCACCATGCCTGGCTAATGTTTTGTATTTTAATGGAGATGGGGTTTCACGTGTTGCACAGGCTGGTCTTGAATTCTTGAGCTCAGGCAATCCGCCTGTCTCAGCCTCCCAAAATGCTGGGATTACAGGCGTGAGCTACCGCGCCCAGCTTAAATTATTTTTTTCTATACATAATTCAGATAACTCAGAACTAAGCCCTGACCTCTCTACAGAAAACAGATTTTTTTTTCACGGTACTATGTGTGTGTTTTAGACAGGGATTTCCAACTAGTGATTAGAACATGCAGAAGATCAGGAACTGGTCCTATTCTTTTTATTTAGCCAATTACAACTCCACTCTCCCTTTGCTTATCATAATCATATACATAATGAGACACCACTTACACTAGTTTCAATATAATAATATACTGATGGCAGTCAAGCTGCTTGAAAACATGCTGGGCTGCTGTTCCCTCAGCCCCCATTACAGTTCATCTTTTCAGAATTCCTCCGAAACTCGAGTATTTTCATAGTCATAAAGAAATGATCTTAATAAGAATGAAACATTTCAACAAGTGCCTGTCCACCACATCCCAACTTGTAGATTAAACTGCTTAAACATCTTTGATTTCACCAACTTATTTTAGAATTGTACTTTGTCAATGTGTTATTGGCCACAAGTCTGAAAACAGCAGGGTTAATATAGCACATGGTAGAGTTAGCCCATCTGTTCAGGTTTCCATCCAACCATGTCATTTTATGAGCTCTCTCTAGGAGATTTTTGGTTATCCAATTTGTAGTACTCTCTAATATAAACAGCCTGGTATCACTTGAGAAGCTCAGTGAGCCAAGCCAAATGATGTGAAATTGCTAGCAGCAAGTACAGTTAAATTAGAAATGCTTTAAAATATATGTATTATGTACAATTTTCTCTTCCTTTTACATTTGGGACACAGGTAATCCATGTTTATTATAGAAAAAAATTTGGAAATAAAAGTAAACAAAAAGAAGAGAGACATAAAAATCACCCATAGTTCCACCTCCCAGAGAAAAGCATTGTTAACTTGTTGGTATATTATTTGCCCAGATTTTATCAATTCATATATAGGAATGTAGAAAAAATGATTTATAATAATGCTCTACATAAATTTTTTAAATAAATGTATTTTCACATCACAGTACAAGGTAAATATTTTCTCCCATAAATAACTATTTCTTCCTAAATGTTGAATATGTATATTTTTTATTTTAAACAAATTGAAATTACTGGGTACCTTTATTAATATGTGCAGGTACTACCACCTATTTCAGATGATTTTTTTTCCTAAGAAAACTTAAATGTATATAGCTTTTAACAACTTAAATGTAAATAGCTTCTGGATAGTCTCTAACACTGAGCACTAACATAGTTTTGGCTGAAGGTAGATTTAACTGAATTTAAAGATGATGGAATGGATTGACATGTAGATTGCTTAGCATGATTGACTAGGCCACTGATTATCTACCTTTCTTAATTTTAAATGTCTGTGTTGGCATACTATGAGGAGTGCGAGTATAACTACCAAAGGAGTAGTAGGTTTCAAATGTGGGAAAGTTAAAGGAAGCCCATGCTGAATAAGACAGATTGTGTGGGGGAAGTAAAAACAGACAAGTCATATTGCATTATAAGTACATAAGGCAGGCTCTGTCCTATAAATTACGGTTTATTAAAGGTCTTTTAACTTATAGTCACAAGATTCTAACTAAAAGTGCAACAAAACCCTAAGGACCATATTTCTCATTTCATCTCCAGCAAACCTCTTATGCCTAAGCCAGACAGTCATGAAATTAGTTCTAAAAAAGTAATAAAAGCTTTTTCTTCTGACAAGAAACATTTAATTAGAGCAGCACAGATATAATGCCTCTAGCGATCCTAGCTCTAATCTCAACAGTGGCCCATTTTTGATGGAAAATTTATGCTGATTTCATGATGACTTCCTGGAAGAAGTTGACATATTTCATGGTTATTTCATGGATTGGAAAACATGCATACAACAGTGATTTAATTATTATTTTATAATAAAATCTCAGTTTCCAAAAAAGCTATCTCTATGTGTCAAGACTGAGGTGGTCTCATCTGTTACATCACTGTAATTCCCATTTCCAGTAAACAGTTTCCAATACAAATACTTAGGACTGCTATCATTCACTCTTCAGAGACAGCATAAGCAATTGAAAATAATTAGAGAGACACTTCCAGGAACAATGTGGCAGAGGAAATGGTATTCACTGCCTTCTGCCATCCTGTTCCCATGACCCCATACCCAACAAAGGATATAAGAAGAAACACACAAAAAAATCGGGTGTAGAAAGTCCAGTGCCCTGAAACTAGAGCACATACTCACCCCACACATTTTAGGGAATCTTTGCCATACAGAGTGTAAATGGGACAGAACTGCAGACATAGCCATATGTCATGTCATACTCCACTTGTTGTGGAGAAAGCAGTGTGATATTTCCAAAAAGAATTAAAGAAAGTCATTTACTCTAACCAGATAGGACCAGCTAACCAGGAGTAGTTTTTCCAGATCAATAGTACTTCTGATGGCTCTGCCAAGGTTGGGAGGCCAAGTACAGGAACACCCAAAACAAAATTTGCAAGTGGCTGGAATTTTGCCCAACCTAGTTTCTCTCTAACACATTGGCCTGAAATACTGTGATTTCAGTATAAAACATATTGTGTTGAAATGAAGGGACATTCCTCTAATGAGGCAGGACACTTTTTGTACTCAGTGAGAAGTATCATTAGGGAAAAAACTCGGATGGGGCATCAAATGCCAGAGTGAAATATAGGCCAAAAAAGAAACCAGTCATAAAAAATTTTACCTCTGGTATATAATTTTCAGTGTGCACTAAGACCACTTGCAAAGAGGCAGCTTCCCTTGTTAAAACTTGTCATTGAGTAGTTCTCTGCTCTTAAAACTCAATCTGCTAAGTTTGTTCTTTTTCTAGTTCCTTGAGTTCCTTTTTCTAGATTGTTTGGAAATTTATCACTATAAATTGCCCTCTTACAACTGCTTTTGCTGCATCTCATAAGTTTTGGTATGTTGTGTTTCCATCTTTGTTTGTCTCAAGGTATTTGCTTAATTTCCTTTTTGATATCTCCTGTGACTCACTGGTTGTTTACAAGCATGTATCTTAATTTTCACATATTTTTGTATTTTCCATTATTTCTTCTGTTATTGATTTCTAGTTTTATGCCACTATAATCTGAAAAGATATTTAAAAGATGTGTATAATTTAAATCCTTTTAAGTTTGTTAAGATTTGTGATCTAATATAATTGTTCAAATCCTGGAGAATGTGTCATGTGCATTACAGAAGAATCTATATTCTGCTGCTATTGTATGGGATGTTCTGTATATATATGTTAGGTCCATTTGGTCTAAAGTGCAATTCATGTTCAGTATTTATTGATTTTTTCTTTGTCTAGATTATCTGACCATTGTTGAAACTGAGGTATTGGGGACTCCTACTATTATAATATTGCAGTCTATCTCTCCCTATAGGTCATTAATTGTTTTATATATTTAAGTGCTCCAATGTTGGGTGCGTATGTATTTATAATTATGTCTTATTGGTGAATTAACCCCTTTATCATTGTGTAATAAACTTCTCTCTTTTTATAGTTTTTAATTTAAAGTCTATTTTTTTCTGACTAGATACTTCTGCTCTCTTTCAATTTTCATTTTTACAGAATATCTTTTTGCATCCCTCTACTTTCAGTCTCTGTGTGCCCCTTCTAGTAAAATTAGACTCATGAAGGCAGTATACAAGGAACTTGAAGGAGAAGAAGAAACTAAGCCCAAAATTAGCATAGGGAAGAAAATAACAAAGTTCAGAGCAGAAATAAATAAGAGACTAGAAAAGCAATAGAAACATTAATGAAACTAAGAGTTGATTATTTGAAAAGAAAAATAAATATAATTGACAACATCTTAGGTTGATTAACTAGGAAAAAAGAGAGACTATTAAAATAAATAAGACCAGAAATGAATAAGGAGACATTACGACGTTAATATCATTGAAATACGAACTATAAGAAACTACTATGAACAATTACACACCAACAAATTGGATAACCTAGAAGAAATGAATAAATTCCTAGACAAGTAATACTTAACCAAGACAGAATCATGAAGAAAGAGAAAATCTGAACAGACCACTGATGAGTAAGGAGATTGAATCAATAATAAAAAGTCTCCAATTAAAGAAAAGCCTAGAACCTGTTGGTTTCATGGCTGAAAACCACCAAATATTATATATATTATATATAAATATACATATAAATATATATAATAACATATTATATATAATATATATAATTCTCAAATTCTTCCCCAAATAATCAAAGTAGAGGGAATAAATACTTCCAAACTAATTTTATGAAGCTGTCGTTACCCTCATACCAAAGCCTTAAAAAGACACTACAAGAAAATTATAGGCCAATGTCTCCAATAAACAGAGAAGCAAACTCCTCAACAAAATATTAGCAAACTGAATTCAAGAATGCATTAAAAGGATTATTTACCATGATCAAGTGGGATTTACCCCTGATAGGCAGGGATGGTCAAACATATGCAAATCAATAGATGTCACACACCACATTAACAAAATAAAAGATAAAAATCTTATCACCATCTCAATAACTATAGAAAGAAAGCATTTGACAAAATTCAACAGATTAGGAATATAGGAAATGTACCTCAACACAATGATGGCCATATATGATAGAACCATAGCTAACATTATTCTCAATGGTGAAAAATTGGTAACTTTTCCTCTAGGATCAGGGAAAAAACAAGGATGCCCATTCTCACCACTTCTTTTCAACATAGTACTTGAAGTCCTAGCCAAAGCAATTAGGCAAGAGAAAAAAAAGTAAAAGGAATCTGAATAGAAAAGAAAGAAGTGAAAATGTCTCTACTTGCAGATGATATGATATTGTACAAAAAATCCTAATGGCTCCACAAAAAAAGTGTTAAAGCTGATAAATAAATTCAGTAAAAATTAAATAAAAAACAAAGCACAATTGATTGGCACAATTCAACTAGGGAGATACACGTTGTTGTTGTTTTTTCTCATGGCAGTTCATTTTATTGCTACAGAATTAAACCACTGGAAAGTGGCTCTTTCTTCCAAGCTGAATCCAAAGCTATTTTTTACTTTTTCTTCTTTGTAATAAAAGCATTTCAGACTGACATTTTCCTCTGAGTACAGGTTTTACTGCAAGCCATCATAGCAGCCAGTAACAGAGTATGCACTTTTAACCATTATACATTCTGCCTTTTATAGGCTTGATATATACTTGTAATGATGTGTTTTGAAATTTCTGGAGAGCTGGAAAGTTATTTTTAATTAAAAATATAAAATACAGGGATTAAATTATAATAAACACCCAAAACACCCATACTCTTTTCGTTTTGTATTAATAACTGCTTTTGTCACAAATGCATTTACGTGTATACATACTAACACACGTGTGCATGCAAACCCACATATGTATTTTAAAACTAAAATTAAAGTCCCTTTTAATTATCCCTGCAGTTTATTTTTCTTTTCTCAAGATAAACATTATCATGAGTTTGATGTGCCCTTTATAAATCCATTTATTTTTATATTTTAACATTTATATAAATATCCATAAGCAACATATATAATTGTTTTAAAGTTATCATAAATCAGTATTATACATGATATATAGTTCTGCCTTTTTCTTATTTACTTACTATGCTTTTAATACCTATCCAATCTGACCAATATAAAATGAACCCATCCATTTTATCTGACATAAAGTGTCCCTCCTATGAATATTCAAAATTTTATAAATATATTACCCTAATGATGGGCATCTAGGCTGTTTAAAAGTCTTAGGATTAGAAACAGTGTTACAACTAGATTCTTTGGAGACACATACAAGAGACTTTCTCTGGGCAACATAACTAGAGATGGAATGGCTCCCTGAGGTTTGCTGTTATGTCACCCATGCTGTAGTGTATTTAACATACAGGTTACCTGCATCTTGCACCTGCATTAAGAAAACTTTGTTCTTTTGCCTGCGTTGATGGCCATCTTTAAAAAAAAAAAAAATTGGTTACCCATATGACAACACCATGTTTTTAAATCTTCCATTACTACTCTCTTTCCATCAATGTCTTATTATGTTCTAAACAGCTTTTACTCTAGATATTTTGATGCTTTGTCATCTGGTATGGCATCAGTATATGACAACTTGCTTTTTCACATAGAATGCATTTAACTTTGGATTTTCTGTACTTTGATTTCACCATTATAGTCATGCTTTCTTATCTGTTGGCATATCTTTCATCATTCTTTTATTTTAACCTTTCTAAGTCACTTTATAAAAGTGTCTTTTATTTATATCCATAAATCAATATTTTTTTGAAACATGCTTTCCCCATTCTCTCTTCTACTTCTTTTTCTTATGTATTTCATCTTTTTTGTGCTGCTGTGTCTCAGCCCACCATCCTTATGCTATTTCCACCCTTTTCTCTTCAATGCACCATATCCTTGTGTCTTCCTGCATTTTGAGACAATCATTATTCTGAACTCACCTTCACTTGTATTCCTCATGGCATCTCTAAGTTATTATTTATTTTTGATTCCATCATTTCACATATACTTACTGGAAATCTACTATGTTACAGACATTTTTGGACCCCTGAGATATGATAAACAATATAAATATATAAGTGCAAACCTCAGTGAGTGCTGTAGGAAAAATGATATAGGGTGTTTTGAAAGAACAAAAGCAGACCAGCTGATAAAAGTCTGGGAAGGAAACTTTAAATGACAGTTGGGATGATAGCTAAAGGATATGATGAATAAACAAAGAGATAGAGAAAAGGAAGAAGTAGTATGGCAGAAAAGGAAAACCTCAGGTGCAAGTACCCTGAGGTAGAAGTAAATATGGCAGAACTTTCGGGAAATCAAAAGTTCTATGTGGTTGAAATACAGCAAGCAAGGATGGACAAAGAACAAGATGAAGCTACGGAGGTACACCAGCATCAGGTCACACGTGGAATTCAAGGCAGTATTAAAGATTGTTTGCTTTTTTTTTTTTGAGAAGGAGTTTTGTTCTTGTTGCCCAGGCTGGAGTGAAATGTCACGATCTTGGCTCACCGCAACCTCCACCTCCCGGGTTCAAAGCGACTCTCCTGCCTCAGCCTTCCTGAGTAGCTGGGATTACAGGCATGCGCCACCACGCCCGGCTAATTTTGTATTTTTAGTAGAGACGGGGTTTCTCCATGTTGGTCAGGCTGGTCTCGAGCTCCTGACCTCAGGTGATCTGCTCGCCTCGGCCCCCCAAAGTTCTGGGATTACAGGCATGAGCCACCGCGCCTGGCCTGTTTGCTTATTTTAAGAGAAATAAGATTTTATGCAACAGTTTTAGTTAAGCAGATAGTTAACAAAATCAGATTTACATTTTTAAAATACCACTCTAGCTTCAAGATTGAAAACAGATTTGAGAGGACAAAAATGTATTCAGAGATTCACTGCAGTGGTACAGGTGAAAGAAGATGATAGCCTAAATACGTGCTATAGGGAGAATTAAAAGGGAGATTCAAAAAAATGTTTAGGCAGTAAAACTGACAAAACCGTCAATAATGACACCTAGCGCTTTGTGTTGCTGAGCTCTGCACATTCAGTTACAAAGTGATGTGCTCAATGAAGCAAGCCCAGTACTCCATTATCCCAGGCACAACTGTATCTGAGGGGAAACACTACATTTGCTCAAGTTTCTGTTAAGAGTGTCACAGATACTTCTTTTATGATTTAGCAAAAACTTGCAACAATAAAAAGCAGGAAAATAACTAATTCATGCCAATTGGTTGTTATGGCTTGTCATAGTCACAATGACTACTGATCTCCCAGTAAATGTTTATAAAATGCATGCCCTAAAAAGTCAAATTCTTCAGAATGCCTGCAAAAATGTTACCAGGAACACAACTGGGAAGAAAACTGTCACATACTTCTTGGAGGGCAATTGGACCACATGTATAAAAATGTTAAAAATTTGTATGCCTTTGATCCATTTAACTGTCTTCTAGGTGTGTTTGATTTTTTAAAAAGTAGGCATGCATGCCAAGAAATGTCACCTTCTTCAGAATGTTATAAATAATAGCAAAATTATGAGAGCAATTATTCCAAGTAAGCACTGATTCTAGGCAGCAGAAATGATCCTCACGCACTAGAAAAGAGGCATTTCTGCATTGAGCCAGGAATAAATTGAATCTCCTCTCTGAGATATCAATCCATCTTTCAGATCTTCATTTTTTATCTATATGGCTTTTAAAATGCCACTCGGGAGGGGTTTAACCGAAACCTACCAAAACTTTCAATGTACAACTATATAGCAAAGTTAGATATGGAAGTCCTTCCTAAAGTCTCGAATAATATTCCTTTGCTTTTTCTTTTTTTTTCTTTTTTTCTTTTCTTTTTTAGTTTTATGAAGGAATCCCCAAATGGCTTTTCCAATTTCTCACTCCGTTGGCAATCTTTCCAATCTTGGGTAAAATTTCACAGCCTTTTAAATTTGTACATAGTGGCTGCCAGAGGCCTATAACCATTGTTGTTCAAAAATAGAAAAGAATAGATAGGAGTAGTCTTTGACTTCCAGCATCCTCATCTTTTAACTCTTTTCTCCTCAGAGGAGATCAATGCTTAATAATCTATATTTCCACTATACAAACTGAAATCAGTAAAACATCAGAAACTTTCCTATTCACATCACAGTATATTAATCCTCCCAAGGAGCATGTATATTTTAACAAGGATCAAAGTCATAAGTTTAAGTGCTTAGACTAAAATTTTGAACATCAGTGGACTTACAGCTGGGAAAAGTGCCTACCTATTCAAAAGAGTAACCCATTTTTTCTAATAAATATTTCAGAGAGCCTTATGCATCAATTCATTTTTCAATGACCTTCTAGTGCTCTTCTGAGATAAAATATAAGCTTAATTTTAGGAGAGATTAACATTGTATAGGGTGTCTTGCAATATTCGGAATTGGAGTTGTACCAAGTCAAGGTAAAATATACAGAAGCATTGTCCAATGTTTTTCCTCATAGAACTTGTTTTGTTGCCCACTTATATCCAAAGCATGTCTAAATGTATTCATTTATTTATCTTATTTTCACATAAATTGGCTTCACACAAGTTAGGATTTAAGAGATAATTTTAGGAAAATTACAATATTAAATAAAAATAAATATATATTTATTTTAGCCATTCCTTAGGAATTCTTAATGAAGGTAATAGTAAAAGGTAATTAGAAGATGTTATCTTTCAGATAACTATGTAACAGTATTGATGCTTCATAAAATGATTCAATGTGCTTAACTATAGATGGGTATTTATATAGAGAGCTCATATTTGAAATGTCAAAGAAGATCTGCGTATGAAAAACCAAATGATGAAAAGAAATATTATACATAATGACAGCACAGCACTGCAGGAGAGTCAGTTTCCCAAAATTAAACAATGGATAAGATCAAGTAGTAAACTTTCCAAACAGCTGAAATAGATATCATAAATTCCATTTGCTTCTCTTTCTGTAATAAATCTGCTAGAAATCTTTTGATGTAAAGTGACAGAAAGCCTAAATCAGGCCTGATTCAGTAATAATCAAGGCAATGAGTAAAATTATACAACCAGGGCAAATGTTAGTTCTTGTTCTCTTTCCTAATGGTTTTCCAGGCGTTATCTGCCATAATTTGCCATACTTCGCCAAAGTTCCATATTTAGCAGCCTCTACCATAACTTTTTTAATGCCTATCCTCCTGAGGTTTCCTCTTAAAAAGGAGGAAATTTCTTTCCTAAAACCTCCTAGCAAAGCTTCCTTTGCATATCATTGACCTCACATGAATCAGAAATAAGAGTAACAAAAGAAGAGTTTTTTTATTGAATGGATAGAGTACTTCTTCAGAAGTAATCATAAGTATCTTACAGCATTAAAATAACTGACTTTTATAACAAAAAAAACTGCAGTCATTAAGATAGTATTAAAATATATAAAATGAGCCAGGCATGGTGGTGGTCCCCTCTATTCAGGAAGCTGAGGCAAGAGGATCACTTGAGCCTGGGAGTTTAAGGCTGCCGTGACTGCACTCCAGCCTGGGTGATGGAGTGAGACTCTGTCTTGTAAAAAAAAAAAAAAAAAAAGTATGAAACATATTTGTTTAAGAGGTTAAGAGGAAGGACAGGGTAGTAAGGATTAAGCTTTAGAAATGTTCCTGCCAAAAGTGACTAAAAATAATTTGCAACTTAAAGAGAAAGATTAGGGTATTTGGAAATAAATGTTTATGGAGAATATGGAATACTACAATTTCTGATCATGGCAGATAAATATAATGAAAGCTTAAACAACTGTAGATTTTTAAATACACCCGCCAAAAATAAATTACCAGAGATAATCTCAAATTACTGATACCTTTGATCACATTAGTAAAATGTATAACTAAGAAAATTTACGAATCAGATTGAGACGGAAGCTTTTAAAATTAAGAAATGACAGATGAGAGAGCTAAGAAAAATACACGTCAAAAAGTATTTTTTTGTGTGGAAAAAATGAAAACCAGATAAAACTCAAGGAAAATTTGGAAGCAGCAAAAAGTCTGCTCCAGGCTGAGAGAAAATGTTGGCATGTTGCTGTTGTTTCTGCTTTGTCTACCTTAGTTTTGTATTTCCCCAAAACTGTCAAAAATGATGTTTCTGTAAGTAAGAGAGAAAGAAAGAAAGAACTAAGTCTGGTCAAATTACGTATTTACAGAAAACAGCCTCTCTATGAATCTAAAATGAAAAAGAGTTTCCCTGAAAGGCATAGATACACAGGCAGAGGGTGACACTGATTACTTCTTTTGGATAAAATAATATGGCTGCCATTTATTGTGTTCTAAATTTGTGCCTGGAACTGCGATAAATGGTTTAAAGTGCATTATTTCTTTTAGCACTCATGCTAGCCAACAGTTACTCCCATCGTATAGATGGTAAATCTAAAGCTCAGAGAAGTTAAATAACTTTATCAATTTTGCAAAATAGCAAGCAATGAAGTCAGGATTGCAGCCAACGTCTACTTTACTCCAGGGCCTGCTTTTCTCTATTTCCTCATGCTGAAAAAGCATTGGCAAGAAGAAATTTTATCATGAATATTTACATTCCTAGTATTGTCTATAGAGTCTGAAATGAATTTTCTAAAACAAGAATTTTAAATATTATCATCAAGAGTACCCTAGAAGTCCCAAGCCTATAGAATATTGAGTTATGATGACAGAGAAGTGCCATAGGAAAAAAAACCCTGAAACACATTTGTTCTCTGGGAGGAATTCTTTTCCTGGGAAAAAATATGTCATCCAAAGAAGAGGAATCCAAATAATCTACTGGGCAGAGGCCTTTTGATCTCCAGAAATAAGTATTTTGAGATATCTTCTTCCTCTTTACATGCTGAGCATGGGCTCATTGTGGCCCAACTCTACAAAAATAGCACTTTGGGAGGCCAAGTTGGGTGGATTACTTGAGGTCAGGTACAATTTCTATAGAAATACAGAGGACTTAGCTGAGTCCCACATGGTACTGTCTTGGCTTAGGTTGACATAACGAAGTAACATTGACTGGGTGGTTTAAGCAATAGAAATTTACTTTTCACAGGTCTGGAGGCTGGAAAATTCAAGATCAAGGTGCCAGCAGGATAGGTTTCATTCTGAGGACACTTCTCTCGGAAGGTCTGGGGACCTCCTCGCTGAATGCTCACATGACCTCTTCTTTGTGCAGAGAGAGAAAGAGAGAGAGAGTGAGAGAGAGATCTTCCTCTAAGAAGAGAAAGGAGACATTAGAAGGCCTCTTCCTAACCGTATCAGATTAGGGCCCCACCCTTAGGACCACATTTAACTTTACTTATCCCCTAAAGGCCTCATGTCACAATACAGTCACCACACTGCGGATTAGAATTTCAACACACGAATTTTGGAGATACACAAGTTAGTCTATAGCAGTCCCAGATTTATGTATGTGGGTACATTGCTTTCTGTTAATGCGATCCTGAGAGTAGTAGAAGTACCAAGCAGGTAAGACCTGATAAAGAAATATTTTGAATAAAACTGACATTGTTAATTTAAGAAAAGTGTATAACCTGTGATAAAAGAGGCTTCTAAGTAAAATGGTTACTTGAGGAGGATGTCTAAAGCCCCCATTTGGTCTTTACAAGTGACAGAATAAAAACACAGCAGAATGAAGAAATAACTAGGGACACTTTATTTTTTAAAATTTAGAGGAAGTCAAGCATAGTACTAGTGGGAACAAAATGAAGAAAAACACATAGGACAAATTATCAACTCTATAATGAAAAAAAGTGTCAAAAGAAATACAGAGAAGAGTTATTGGCAAAAGTCATTATGAGCTTCTACTACAGGAAAGGCTAAAGAATGAGGCTGGCCCATGGGGAAATGAGACCACAACAGTATAACATGTAGATTTCCTTTCCTTGCCATGTAACTACACTATTCTGAAGTAACTGTGCTGGAAGATCAAATCATTTTTGCAATCTTTTCAAGTCAAATGGCAAGATAACTCTTTAAGGAATAATTTATCTCTCAAGCGGCAGGAGTAGTATCAGGAAAGAGTCTGGACACAGCCACAAAAGGCGCCTGGAGTAATGTCCAGGCCAAAGTAAAGAAAGAATCAAGATATACTGGATTAATTTCTTATTGCTACTGTAACAGATTTCCTCAAACTAAATGGCTTAAAATAATACACATTTCAGTCTTAACAGTTCTCTAGGTTAAAAATCTAACACAAGTCTCACTGGGCTAAAATTAAGGTGTTGCCGGCAAAGCAAATTTTCCTTGTGAAAGCTCTAGGGAAGAATCTGTTTCCTTGGTTTTCCTAGGTGAATTCCCAGCTCCTAACCCTCTTCCTCTATCTTCAAAGCCAATAATGGTCCATCAAATCTTTCTTACAGAATATCACCTTCACTGCCTCTCTTGCTTCTTTCTTCCACTTTAAAAACCCTTGTAATGAAAAATTAGCCGGGCGTGGTGGCGGGCGCCTGTAGTCCCAGCTACTCAGAGAGGCTGAGGCAGGAGAATGGCGTGAACCTGGGAGGCGGAGCTTGCAATGAGCCGAGATTGCACCATTGCACTCCAGCCTGGGTGACAGAGCGAGACTCCGTCTCAAAAAAAAAAAAACAAACAAACAAACAACAAAAAAAAACAAAAACAAAACAAAACCCTTGTAATGGCCAGGCATGGTGGCTCATGCCTGTAATCCCAGCATTTTGAGATGCTGAGGTGGATTACTTGAGATTGGGGATTCAAGACCGGCCTGGCCCACATGGTGAAACCCCGTCTCTGCTAAAAATACAAAAATTAGTTGGGCGTGGTGGCAGGTGTCTGTAATCCCAGCTACTTGGGAGAGGCTGAGGCAGGAGAATCGCTTGAACCTGGGAGTGGAGGTTGCAGTGAGCCAAGATCGCCACTGCACTCCAGCCTGGGTGACACAGCAGGACTCCATCAAAAAAAAAAAAAAAAAAAAAGACAAAAAAACAAAACAAAACAAAAAACAAGCAAACAAAACCACCTTGTAATTATAGTAGCTCTTTCCAGATAATCCAGGATAATCTATTTTAAGGTCAGCTGATTTACAACTTTAATTTCACCTGCAACCTTAATTACACATTTGCCAGGTAACAAATGTATTCACAGATGCAAGGATTAGGGTGTGAACATCATGCAGGGAGACATTATTTTGCCTACCACAGGAATTAAATTCAAATAGAGAATGTACAAAAATTTAAACACATATTTTAACTACTCTCAGTCACAGGTTTACACTCACTCCCCTGATAAAATAATGAAAGTTAAATGCAACATAACCCTGCTTGCAACTAAAAAGAAGAAATATAGTCGCACCCAGGTGAAAAATAAAGGAATTCAAGAAAAATTATAGACATTATATTGAACAAAAATGGGACCCAGACAGATGAGAAGCATATAAATAGCAACATACAAACCTTTGAAATATTAAAAAAATAAAAGATATATTAATCTAGTGTCAGTAGGACGAGGAAGAGTTAGAGGAAAGGAGATTTACTAGAGAAAACAAAAGTGCATTCTAAATAAGATCTACTTTTGCTCTCAATAAAATTTAAAATATAAAATAAGAGATGACAGATGAAATAAGAAAGCAAACTGAGATAAAAGGGAACTTGATGTAGGCAGGAATAAAAAAAGTAAGATGATTGAGATATAAAATGTTTTAAATAAGTTAAAAATGCCACCACAATATTATAAAAAGTACTAGCATCAGAACTGAAAAATGTTTCTACTATTTGAAAGAAAAGTCAGAACTTTTATTATAATGCAGATGAACAGAACAAAGTTCCCATTTTAGAATCTAATGAAAAGCATAAAACTCATCCATGAAAAGATCACAGCACTTACAATTTTGAATAAATTTCAAAGTTCATGGATTCCCCCCACCAAAAAAAAAAATAAATTGCAGACCTCAAAGGAAGAATCTCTGATCTAGTAAAAGAAAATGAGCTATAATTCAGGTCCAGAATTAAATAAGGTCTTTGTACATTAATCGCTGATTATATCTTATATCTAGAAAACCCCAAAGACTCAATCAAAAAACTCTTAGGCGATAAATAAATTCAGGAAAGTTTCAGAATATAAAATCAATGTAGAAAATTCAGTAGCATTTTTATACACCAGTAACTATCAAGCTGAGAACCAAATCAAGGAGACTATCTCATTTACAATAAATACAGAAAAAATAAATAAAATGCCTAGGAATATACTTAACCAAGGAAGTGAAAGATCCCTACAAACAAAACTATAAAAGACTAATGAAATCTACTGGGCAGAGGCCTTTTGATCTCCAGAAATAAGTATTTCTTATTACTTGGCACAAACAAACAGAAAAACATCCTATGCTCATGGATCAGAATAACTAATATTGTTAAAATGACCATACTATCCGAAGCAATCTATACATTCGATGTCAAAATACCAATGTCATTTTTCAAAGAATTAGGAAAAAAGTTAATTCATATGGAACCAAAGAAGTGCCAAAATAGTCAAAGAAATCCTAAGTAAAAGAAAAAAGCTAAAGGCATCACATTACCTGACCTCAAATTATACTATACAGCTATAATAACCAAAATAGCACAGCATGGTACTGATATAAAAATAGAAACATAAATTGATGAACAGAATGGAATACTCAGAAATAAAGCCACATATCTAACTGATCTTTGAGAAAGTTGACAAAAACATACACTGGAGAAAAGGAAAACCTTTTCAATAAAGATATGATAATAACTGGATTGCCATATGCTGAAGAATGAAATTAGACCCCTATCTCTCATCATATAAAAAAAGAACTCAAAATGGATTAAAGACTTAAGTGAAAGAGGTGAAATTATAAAAACACTAGAAGAAAACCTAGAGAAAATTCTCCTGGACATTGGTCTTGGCTAAGAATTTATCACTAAGACCTCAAAAGTACAAGCAACAGAAACAAAAATAGACAAATGGGACTTAATTAAACTAAAAAGCTTCTGCACAGCAAAAGAAAGAATCAGCAGAGTGAACAGACAACCAGCCTGCAAAATGGAAAAAAATATTTGCAAACTATGCAACCAACCAACAAGGAACTAATATGTAGAATTTATAAGGAACTCAAACAACTCAACAACAACAATGAAAAAAACACCCAAATAACCCACTAAAATGTGGGCAAAGGACAGAATAGACACTTTTTCTTTTGAGCCAGAAGGTCTGGCTCTAACTGCTGTAAAAACAGCAGTTTATACACATTTGTTTCCTTCCCATGGTTGTTTCCTTCCCAGAGCAGGCACAGAGCCCTTGAGAAGGGCAGCCTCTGAACAAGGGAGCCAGGAACGCAGGTCAGCATGTTCAGCCCTAGCAGAATGCAATCGTCAAGCTGGAATTCCACTGGGTATTTGAGAGGGACCAAGGTAGTGGGTAGAGAGGAAGTCTTCAACAGGACTCACATGTTGGTCCAGGCCTCCTCTCTCACTATCCAAGTCCATCCACGTTTTAGGACCCTGGGGAGCAACAATCAGGCCCACCCACTTCAACAGGGACAGATTCTTCAATCTGTGCCCAGTTCACACTCAACTGCTTCCTCTGGCCGCACAGTTAAAGAGAATTAGCCTTATGGTAAGAGACAGACCACTTTCTCTCTGCCCCTCGCTGGCACCTGTCTTCAGCATCTTTGCAGGAACCGCTGGGAAGATGGAGGCCTGCCTCCTCAGAATAGGTACTTTTAAAAGAAGACATAAAAAGGACCAACAAAATATCAAAAACAGTTCAACACCACTAATCATCAGAAAAATGCACATTAAAACTACAATGAGATATCTTACACTCATCAGAATGGCTATTATTAAAGTTAAAAACTAACAGATATTAGCAAGGATGCAAGCAAAAGAAAATGCTTTCATACTGTTGGTGAGAAGGTAGATTACTACAATCTCTATGGAAAACAGTATGGAGATTTCTCAAAGAAGTAAAAACAGAACTAGCATTCAATCTAGCAATCCCACTACCGGGTATCTACCCAAAGGAAATAAAATCATATCAAAAAGATACCTGCAATTGCAGCACTGTTCTCAACAGCTAAGACATAGAATCAACCTAAGTGTCCAACAATGGGGATAATTGGACTAAAAAATGTGGGATATGAAAATCCCAGGTTTGGACAAGGTCAGCCTAAAAGCTACCTCATGAAATAAGGCCCTGATATTTGGTGTCCTTTGGACAATCTAACCCACCAAACCATGGAGAGAAACGATTGAATCTCCCTGCCTCTCCTAGCTTCTTTTACTGTCTACCAGCCCTGAAGAAGCAGGCTCATGCAATAAATCTCTTCCTTTTCTTGACCAGTTAGAGCACCCCATATATACAACTCTATCTCCTAATCTACTGGGAGCTGTTAGGAGCTAAATTGTGTTCCTGTAAAATGTATATGTAAAGTCCTAACCTGCAGTACCTCAGAATGTGACTTTCTTTGGAACTAGGGTCTTTACAGAGGTAAACAAATTAAAATGAGATAATTAGGGTGAGCCCCTATTCAAAATGACTAGTGTCCTTATAAAAACAAAAAATTTGAACACAGAGACATGCGTAAAGGGAAAATAACATAAAGAAACACAGGGAAAAGACAGATACCTGTATGCCAAGAAGAAATACGTAGAACAAATCTATCCCTCAAAGCCCTCAGTAGGAACCAACTCTGTCAAAACCTTGATTTTGGACATCTAGCTTCCAGAACTGTGAAATGATAAATTTATATTATGTAAGCCACTCAGAATACCACAGAGTAGCTTCCCAATTCTTCATATTCTCTCATCTGCTGATTGGATAATGTAAAGTGAGCTTATGGCATACACACTTGTTAATTCCTTACAGTATGCCCTTCCTTTCAACCTTCCTTCTCTTCAGATCTAAGTAGAGAGTAAGTCCTGAGAGCCAAATCCCTGTGCTTGAGTTATTAAAGGCTGCAAGCTATGTCCTCAAATGAATACCTTCTTTTTCTATTTTGCTACACCTCTTGTCTTTAACTTCCAACCAGCCTTCTGAGAAAAACAATTCAATAAATATATATTATAGATATAAATATAAAACCTAAATTTTTAGAGTACCTTCATTCAAGAATCAGTCTAAGAGAAGATGCTATGGCATAGATAATTCTAATACACTATGATAAGGGCTAAAGTAGAGGTATGTATAAGTTCACCCAAAGAAGGTGATAATCAGCTCTGCTCAGAGCAGGGCTATGATGAAAGACATAGATATCCTTTAAAAAGTAAGTTCAGGAGGCCGGGTGTGGTGGTTCACGCCTGTAATCCCAGTACTTTGGGAGGCCGAGGCAGGTGGATTACGAAGTCAGGAGATCAAGACCATCCTGGCTAACACGGTGAAACCCTGTCTCTACTAAAAATACAAAAAATTAGCCAGGCGTGGTGGCGCGTGCCTGCATTCCCGGCTACTCTGGAGATTGAGGCAGGAGAATCGCTTGAACCCGGGAGGTGGAAGTTGCAGTGAGCCAAGATCGCGCCTCTCCACACTCCAGCCCGGGAGGCAGAGCGAGATTCCATCTTAAAAAAAAAAAAGTTAAGTTCAGGAATAGATGCCAAGACTGTAGACCTGCAGGCAAGTGGTCAGGTTGGAATGCAAAGAGGGGGTACAGGAAGGAGCAATGGGTGAAAGTTCAAGAAATAAGTGTGGGTGGGGAGGTGAAATGGCAAAGAGTGAAACGGAACAGAATTGTGATTCCTCATGTCTGTGAAATTCAAAGTGAAAACATGAGCACGTCAATGCCTAGCACTTGGTAAGCAAGCAGTAAATGTTAAGAAGTTCTCAATATTCATGATCTGTCCTGATGTGCACTCTTAAAACCCAGAGCACTCAAATATTGACATTCCATTACCATATTTAGCTAGTACTGTTAAAATTACTTTTCCTTTAAGGAAAGAAGAACCCCCCTAAAAACGAGACAGATATTTCTTAAAATTAATCTATGTATATGTCTCATAAATAATATTTAGTACTTTTTTCTCCAATTTTAACCTATATATACATATATAGTGTATATATATATATAATATACCATAGTGATATACTACTATACACTGTATAGTGTATACTATAGACATATAGCACTATAATGTAGAATATTTACTTGTATAAAATGTACATATATAATGTATGCAATATATACATGTATACAATATGTATATATAATATATAGTTTAGTATATTATATGACAAATTATATATAGTATAAGGTATATTAAATGTATTATAGTCAGATGATATATATAATATTCTACTGCACTATTCTTCTGCAGCTTGATTTTTTAAATAACATTAACATTATGCTTTTAAAATTTATTCTTGTTGATATCCGTGCTAAGATTCATTTATTTTTACTGCTTCTTCGAATTCTACTCTATGAATATACCGCAGTGGGGCTTCAACTATATCATTAATGTTTTACTCCTAAAACTGAGTTGGGCATATGCCGGTGTTAACTATATTATTCCTTAAGCTTCTTTGTAAGTAGTAAATATTTTCTGATAAAGCTAAGAGAAAAAAAGTAGGTTGTCCAATGTGTGGTTTTATTCAGTCTTCCATGCAGACAAAATCATGTACTGCTCAATTTTGTAGAGTCCACCTTGGACTTATCAGATTTATCTCGGGAGAGATTACTTTAGCTAACTGCCTTGTAGTAATCATTCTACAACATAAACATACATCAAATCATCACACCATATACCTTAAATATATGCAATTTTTTTTGTAAATTATACCTCAATGAGCCTGGAAAAATAAATGAAAGTTAAATAAAACATTATTGTGTGCTTCTGACATCATTGGAGCTAAGACGATGTGGAGCTTGATCTCAGTTGGCAGAGGCAGGGAAGGGAGTAAAGTAGGCAAAGTAAACTAAACTGAAAATAAAACGGATACTATCAAAGTCCTATAATAAATCATATATAAAACAGTGACTTTTCTCTAGCTAGTTATATTCTATTTTTCCTTCTTTTTCAATTTAAGTAAATTAGTTTCATATGTTTTTCTATAAAAATATTTAATGTTTTCAAATTGACATTTATCAAGAAATTCTTAAAAGGAATATAAAGAAAAGTAAATGTAATACCATGATACTAAAATTTAAATAATGTTCATAAGATTATAAAACACCACTTGGTTATAGAGAAGCTCTTTGTAAGATTAAATTCAACATGTCCAACAAATGTACTTGTGATATTTCAAGCCAAATAAGTTTAATAACAGGAGAGAAGGAAAGAAAAAGAACAAGGGTGATAAAGATAAGTGAGAGAGAATTTAACAATGCTCCCACCAAATTTGAAACTGTCTAGCTGATGTATTTATTTGCTTGCCTCTTGTTGAGGATATTATACAGTGCACGTGATTTTGGCCATTATTTGCCTGATTATTGTTTTGCTTTGCTTCCTCAATTTGCTTCACAATGAAGCATTTATTATCTTAATTTAATTTACATGATGATCTCTACCTTTCAGAATGAGTCTTGATTCTTACATTTCCGTTCACCTGTATTCACAACTAGTGGCATACCAAAAATCTCCACCCACAAAGAGAGACAGTTCTCCCTCTTGCTCCAGAATGCTAGCCAAAAATTAATTTCAAAGAACAAAAAAGGAATCATTCTCTTAGGGTTTTATCTTAATAGAATTTCATATCACAGTCACATCTTAGTGTGATGAGATTTTCTGTAAAGCCTTATGCTCCACATTTTTGAAATGCTCCTCTGAGAATGTTTTATGGATATTGAACTGCACCTACAAATTTAATGACTCTGTGTGTGTGTGTGCATGTGTGTGTGTAAAAGCTAAATGTTTATGCTTTCAAAACAAGTCCCAGTATATCATAGAATGAACTCCTAACAATTATAGGAAATTTATTTTAGTTGCTATAAGAAACAATCTCTTCCTTTCCTCCAGTGATGATGAGTGTGTTCCATGGAGCACTAACAATTTCCCAGCTTATCTTCAGCCTTGTTTATGTTCCAAGCTAATGTACGTGGCAATGCAGATATCTCTTTTCTTTGTTGGATTTACTAATTTACTCACAATATTTAATCAAAACTAGACACTACGTCAATGGATTTCATCGCAAACTGTGCTTGTCTTCCCATTAACTTCAACAGGCATTTTTTAAAGACAGGAGGAAATAGATGCAGCAGAAAAAAAACTGAGGACACTATCCTAAATCACAGAGCTTTGCCCAAAATTACAAGTCAAGAAATGATAAACACACAAAGATCGGAAGCCTGATTTTTGGCAATACCCATCAAAAAGTCTTAAAATGATGCATGTCCTTTCACCTAGCAATTCCACTCCTAGAAATTTATTTTAAGGATATAAACCTAGATATACAGAAATACAACTATGGGGGTATTCACTACAGCCCTCTTCATAGGAGTGAAAAATTTGAAATAACTAATGTCCAATGGAAGGGTCTTGGTTCAATAATAGTTTCTCTATAACTTATATAATGTAAAGCCAAACACGTGTGTTATAGAAAGACATTTAATGATAAGTAGAAATGGCATAGAAACTGCTAATTGTCAGATTTATGAGCCCTTATTCCCCTCTAAAAGAACCTTGACTTTACTTGGAATGGTAAAAAGGCCAGTTAAAAATAAAAAGACTAATCGTTTAACAATATCTAAGTGAATACTGTTTGATGAGCTTCCAGAAGAACTTTTTCAAAGGAGGCATATGCGGATTCCATCCTAATCTCCTTTTTTTTATTATTATACTTTAAGTTTTAGGGTACATGTGCACAAAGTGCAGGTTTGTTACATATGTATACGTGTGCCATATTGGTGTGCTGCACCTATTAACTCGTCATTTAACATTAGGTGTATCTCCTAATCTCCTTTTGCCCCATTGCTCTTTCAGCCTGGAAAGCCCACTTTATGGCTGGAGTTGTAGTAGCTCCTTTGCAACCTAGAGAATGGCAATCACATGTAAAAGGTGATGAGGTAAAATTATAAAGAAGGCCAGGTGCAGTGGCTCATGCCTGTAATCCCAGCATTTTGGGAGGCTGAGACAGGTGGGTCATTTGAGGCCAGGAGTTCAAAACCAGCCTGGGCAACATGGCAAAACCCCGTCTCTAATAAAAATACAATAAATTATCTAGCATGGTGGAGCATGCCTGTTGTTCCAGCTACTAGGGAGGCTGAGGTGGGAGGGTAGCTTGAACCCGGGAGGCGGAGGTTGCAGTGAGCTAAGATCACACTTGCAAGTCTGTGGAGCCATCATTTCAGGCATGAAATATCCACCTCTGGAATTCTTTATGTGAAAGAAAAAACTTCCTAATTCAAGCAACTATTATTACACCTCTGTTAATTGAATAAAATTGAATAAAATTTTGAACTGAAACAACAGACTACACGAAAAAGTAAAAATAGAATTCATTTTCTGTAAATAGTATATATGCATATATATGCATATATGTCTGTGTATATATTTAATATATATTTTATATATTCACTAAAAATAATAGGATTTGTATGAAAATGTTGATAGTGGTTAAAGAGACTATAAGTAACTTTTTATTTCATAATTTTTATTATATAGAAGATACCCTATAGTGAAAAGTCACTATACATAAAATATAAATAATATATTAAATATAATTTGAAAATAATAGGGGTTTTTATATCCTTATTGAGATTATCAAAGAAATCACTATCAGTAAATCAAAAGTCTGATTAGCCTGTTTGCATGTGTAAAAAAAGTTTGCATTAAAATTAATATAATACTAGAATAACTATCAGTTTAGGGATCAGGAAAACTAGAAAAGAGAATTTTTGCAAGGTGGGCTAAGGGTTGAATAGTAAACCACACTCCTACTAAATTCTGTAATAAATGCTCTGGATGGGAGGAATGCTAGGGAACAAGAATCCCAAGGCAGCACTGGTAACTGTATTTGTTTAGGGGGATGAGTTAAGTTACCTGCTCAGACAGAAGGGCATGTACTATGGTTTGAAGTTTTCTCTAGAATAGAACCGTGAGAAATAAATTCCTGTTGTTTATAAATTACCCAATCTCAGTTATTTTGTTATAGCAGCAATGAACAGACTAAGACAACATGCTAATAGTGAAGGATCATTGTTATCGCTGCCTTGGGACTGCCAACACAAAACATGGAAAATATTTTGGTTGACTGTAAAATATCTGTTATAAGTCTGCCTTCCCTTTCAGCTCCTTTTCAAACACACTACTGTAATATAAATGTCTATGATCAAACTTTGCAAGTTCTCATTTTCTTGGTGTGAATAATTTAAACAAAGAATTCACATGATCTGACTGAATCCATCTCTAGTATTAGAAATATACTAACATAGACCTATTTTATAAGACAGAGAAAAATGTAAAAGGTATTTTATGTTTAAAATAAAAAATTCATAAGCAGAGTTCTGGTTCCAAAATAGCAGCATGGAAGCAAGCTAGCTTCACAAAAATAAAAAATAAAAAAAAAAACAGATACGGCATTGAGATTATCACCAGCAATATCGAAGAACTCAAATATGAGTTCCCAGGGCCAGAGAGAAGTGAAAAAACTCAAAGCAGATGGTAAGACAATTGGACTTCCATATCTGCAACACCCATTCCCTCAATCTGCCCAGCACCAAGCACCCAAAAAATTTCTTTCTAACTCGTAATGTATACACTAGAAAAAGTGAGATAGAGGTAGACAATCAGCTTCCTCACCATCTTAGATTCCTATATTAGCCCATTCTCACACCGCTATAAAGAAATACCAGAGAGTGGTCAATTTATAAAGTAAAGAGGTTTAATTGGCTCACAGTTCCACAGGCTATAAAGGAAGCATGGCTAGGGAGACCTCAGGAAATGCACATAGTAGAAGGCAAAGAGGAAGTAAGCACATCTTACATGTCCAGTGCAAGAAGGAAGACAGAAAGGAGGAAGCTGCTACACACTTTTCAACAAGATTTTATGAAAACTCTATCATGAGAAGAGCACTAAGGGGATGGTGCTAAGCCATTAGAAACAGCCCCCATGATCCAATCACCTCCCACCAGGCCCCACTTCCAACTGGGGATTACAATTGAACATGAGATTTGGGTGGGGCACAGGTCCAAACCAGATCAGTTTCCTAGCAGGAGACCTGCTCCTGCCTCAACCCATGGGAAGCATCATGAGTGTCTGAAGGGAGACATATTTCTGAGGACAGGCAGAGAGAAAGGGGGGAAATGGAACTACCATCTGCAGCCCTGGAAACTCTGCTCTATAACCCAGCCAAAGGAGATGCCATATCAGAATGGTTGGCAACAAACTGTTAGGTATGTTCCACAGGTATCCTGATCATGAACCCATAGGCCAGCCATCCCACAATACCAAGATATCCCCTTAGGAATGTCCTCCGTTTGGGATGGAAAGGACTGGGATCATTTACTAGAGCCAAGGCAAATCTGGGATCAAACTGCCGTCTAGTGCCAAAGAGGAGGCAATGACCTAGCAGAAAATAAAAAAGAAAGAAATCAACAGATAAATTCAAAGAATCTCTAAGCAGACATATCCAGCTAAAAAAAAAAAAAAAAAAAAAAAGCCAGACAGAGAAGACTGAAATAAATAACTAATCCCTCAATGCAAAGACATGAAACATCAGCTAATAGGAAATTATGACCTTCTCAAATGGACAGAGCAAAGAACCAGTGACTTTCCCTGATGAGATAATGATATGAGAGCTCTCTAAGAAAGAATTCAAAATAGCAGTTTTAAGGATAGTCAGTGATCTCTAAGCCAACACAGAAAAGCAATTCAGAAACTTGTCAGAAAAACTTAATGAAACATATAAATACATTGCTGAACTAAAAATTTATTAGAGGCTATCAACAGTAGAATGCATCAAGCAGAGGAAAGAATTAGCAAACTTGAAGATCAGCTATTTGAAAATATACAATCAGAAGGGAAAATAAAAGAATAAAAAGAAATGAAGATTATCTACAAGATATAGAAAATTACCTAGAAAGATGAAGTCTAGGAATTATTGGTGTTCAAGAGAGAGCTGAACAAGAAAAAGGTATAGAGAGCTTATTCAAAGAAATAATAACAGAAAACTTTCCAAAATTTGAGAGAGATATAAACATTCATGTACAGGAAGTTTAAAGAACACCAAGCATATTCAACCCAAGTAAGGCTACCTCCAGGTGAATAATAAGCAAACTCTCCAAGGTCAAGGACAGAGAGAAGATGATAAAGTCAGCAAGAGAAAAAAAAAAGCAACTAACATATACAGGAGCTCCAATTTCATTTGGAAACTTCTCAAAAGAAATCATACACGCCAGGAGGGAATGGAACATATTTTAAAGTGCTGAGTGAAAAAAACTCCATCCAAGATTGCTGTTTCCAGTAAAGTTATCCTTCAAATATGAAAGAGAGATAAAGCATTTTCCAGACAAAAGCTGAGAGAATTCACCACCACCAGCGACATCTTACAAGAAATGATAACGGGAGTTCTTCAGTCTGAAAAAAAGACCAGAAAAATGCAAAAACAAAAAAAAGAAAGAAAATATTTGAAGGTATAAAACACACTGGTAAAATTAAGTTCTTATGAAGGTGTTTTTTCTGTGCAAATACTTGTTAATTTGGTGTCCTTGCAGGGGGTACAATCAGTGGAGCTTTCTATTCTGCCATCTTGCTCCTGAAAATCAGCAGAATTTAAAATTTTATTAGGAATTGGGCAAAAATTATGAATGGGTAGGAATAATTAATGAATAGAAAATAAATGGCAAAAAATGTTCAGCTTCACTATTAATCAGATAAATTCATATTAAATTAGCAGACATATGTCTTATAGTTCAAGTGATGAACATTAGAATAGTTAAAGTTAATGAGGACATGAAGAACTAAGTATTATCCAACACTGGAGATGAAAGTTTAAAGTAGCTCAGACTTTATAGGGGATAATTATGCCTTACGCATCAAAAATCATAATAGCATACAGATCTTTTAACCAAGAAGCCCAAATGTTACTTCTTATACTATTCTAAAAATATACTTTCATATTGAAATGGGAAAAATTTCCTTATTCCCCTCACAGGGCATGAGATGGGGGTGTGGCTCACTTCTTCAGTGCCCCACTGCTCGGACCTCTAGGGGGAACATCCAGAGGAGGAGTTGTGGGGCTCCGACCCCATGGCAGTGTCTAGGGGTGAATGCTTACAGCTCCTGAAGCCTCAGTGGGCTTGTGTAACAGGGTGCTCTTTTAGTTTAGCCGTCTGTAGGCGATTTGTATTAGTCAGCTCAGTTAGACCCCCTGCCTTATCTCAAGGACAGAGGGCTTTCTGTATTCCAGGGTTTCTTGCCTTGGTGTACTGGAAGAATCTGATCACACATGGGCTTGGAGAATGACTGAAAGGTTTTGAGTGGAAGTAGCTCTCAGCAGATGGAGGAGCCAGAAGGGAGGTCCAGAGGGAAAGTGGTTTTTCCCTGGAGTCAGGCTGCTCAGGGGCCCAGGCTCTCCTCTAACCATCCTGGCCAAACTCCTCATTTTCGGTGGGTCGATGGCCTGCGGGCCTGCCGGTGCCTGTCAGTGTGCTCATATGGTGGTGTGTTCTTCCCACGTCCAGCTGCCTATGTGTTCCTCCGCTGATGCACTCCTCTGATGTCCAGCTGCCTGTGTATGTGCCCGATAGGATCTTGAGGATTTTTATGGGCACAGGATGGGGGTGTGGCAGGCAAGGGTGGTCTTGGGAAATGGAACATTTGGGCAGGAAAACAGAAATGCTTGTCCCTCTCTGGATTAAGAAAATGTGGCACATATACACCATGGAATACTATGCAGCCATAAAAAATGATGAGTTCATGTCCTTTGTAGGGACATGGATGAAACTGGAAACCATCATTCTCAGCAAACTATCGCAAGGACAAAAAACCAAACACCACATGTTCTCACTCATAGGTAGGAATTGAACAATGAGAACACATGGACACAGGAAGGGGAACATCACACTCTGGGGACTGTTGTGGGGTGGGCGGAGGGGGGACAGACAGCATTAGGAGATATACCTAATGCTAAATGGTGAGTTAATGGGTGCAGCACACCAACATGGCACATGGATACATATGTAACAAACCTGCACATTGTGCACATGTACCCTAAAACTTAAAGTATAATAATAATAATAAACCACACACACAAAAAAAAAAAAGAAAAAAAAAGAAATGCTTGTCCTCACCTAGACCCATGGCACAGGCCCAGGGATAGAGCCCTAGCCACATCTTTCTCTTCCCAGCACTTAATTGCCCCCCTCCTATATCAATTATCATTTCTGGTATTTTGCTATAGGGTTAAAATACTTAAATTTAAATTTTAAAATAATCTGATTATATCAACAGTTGGAAGCCGCCATTTACTTAACCATGCAGCATTCACACAATAGAATAAGGGACAATTCTAAATGGTTGTATAAAAATTATTTAAAGAAATAGAAAATGAGTTAAAAATCAGTATATAGTATTACAATTCCATTTGGAATTTATAACAATTCAGATAATTAACTATGATTATTCTGATTACAGATGATTTTAATTTCCTGTGGCTTTTCTAGTCGTTAATACTTATCATTAAAATATGTTACCTTGAAAATAATTTTAAATAAAATAATATAGCAAGGAAAAAATATTAAATGGAAAGCAAAGCTTGTATCTCATTTCTCCCTTTTTAACATTTAATCTAGTTTATGGGAGTTAACAGTGTAATTTCCCAAGTTGGCATTAATGAATTTGCACTAAAAGTTATGGTAATTATTTACCTTAAATTTTGATGGCTGTCACCTTTTACCCTCAGTAATAAAAACACAACCAATCAAAAGTTATGATTTCAAGCTGCTTGTATAATATCCAGAAATATATGTATCCATTTTTCTTTGAAAAATCTTGCATTGCTTCTTCTAAGTCCTCAGGTATAAATCAGTGTCTTTCTCAAGTGAAACACAATGGAAAACAGAACACCTTGATGGATGTTATCTTACCCAGCTACATATTTTATTTTAGTCTTCATCTTTGCATCATTTCATTGCAAACCGTGTGCATATTTTTTTCATGTCTGTCATTACAGAGACATATAAGTTACTTTCACCTTCCATAATTTTGCTAGCATTTTAATTACCCATCGCCATCTGCCTACAAGTTTAGGAATGGTTTAAGACTAGAATATAGTGAAAGAGGCACTCAGTGTAATGCACACCTCCGCAATACATTTATTCTCACTTTTGACAAATCTATGGGGTTCTATAGGTATTGCACTTTGCTTACTTTTGACAGATTTACTGCATACATGTACCATGATTTTTGCTTATCGTTCTCTAAAGAAGTCTAACATACAAAAGTAAGGTTTTGCTGCAAAATTTCCCCTAAAGTTATGTGAAGCTGAGTAACCAAGGCTGCATTTCAATGCCTTGAATATAATGAATTCTCATTTTATTCATCAATTCAAATGATATGATGTAGCATCTTAGCAGAGTGCAGTTTTCTAACACTATCAAGCTATGTTCATTAAATGATACGGATAAAACGTATTGCAGACAGCTGGTCACAATTGCAAGAAGTAGGAGTAGAGGTAGTATTGGCATTGAGGAGAAAAAAATCTATGAGGTCAAGCAACATTTTCCAAATACAGATTACATATCTATGCCTTTGGTTCTCATTCATTTATCCTCCTTGTTCCCGTTCCTCCCAGTAAAGCATGTTAAGGTCCTCTAAACCATAAATCTCTTAATAACTTGCCCAGGGAAATGTTGATCTTTCTCTAATGCTGCCAAATTATAACTTGTTTGCAATGATCAGTAGCTCCCTTCTAAACTCTGGAGGGAAAGAATTGGAAAGTGAAGAGGATGTTTTTATTTCCTCTGATCTAAGCCAGGAGAGGCTAACCCCCAAATACACTTGATGTGTTTGCTTGGTCCACATGTGATTTATTTAATATTTAAATCGTTTCTAAAATAGAAAAATTAGGAGATTCACATAGATATTGAGATTTCTGGCTGCTATTAAAATATCAAAGAGCGAGACTCAATAAGCACAGCAACAGTGCTCTGAATTTGATTAGTTGTCTTTGGAAGGGGCAGTTTGCTACAGTCTCCACTGGGCTTCTATCACCATCTCTGTTATCTCCCTGGCCACATTATGAATTAAGGTTTTGCAACTCCTGATATAAGCCTTCAGGCACTCATAATAGTTTCTTAAATATATTTAGAACGATGTAATTGAACTGGGTGTTTATCTCAGGAAGTGTTAGTTGGTCAGCCAGGTGCGGTGGCTCACGCCTGTAATCCCAGCACTTTGGGAAGCCGAGGCGGATCACGAGGTCAGGAGATTGAGAATAGCCTGACCAACATGGTGAAACCCTGTCTCTACTAAAAATACAAAAATTAGCTGAGCGTGGCAGCGCGTGCCTATAATCCCAGCTACTCGGGAGGCTGAGGCAGGAGAATTGCTTGAACCCAGGAAGCGGAGGTTGCAGTGAGCTGAGATCGCACCACTGCACTCCAGCCTGGTGACAGAGCAAGTCTCCGTCTCAAAAAAAAAAAAAAAAAAAAAAAGAAAGAAGTGTGTTACTTGGTCACGTCAAAAACATTTAGCACTGGTTAGAAACATGGGAAGAAGAGAAATCTTATATAGGTGAGTACATTGTCTAAATACCACCAAAGAAAATTTGTTTTCTCCTTTTTATTATTTATTCTGAAATTAATTTTTTTATTTAAGGGGTACAAGTACAGTTGTCTGACAAGAATATATGCATAGTCGTGAAATATGGGCTTTTAGTGGACCCATCACCTGAGTAGTATACATTGTACCGAATAGGTGGTAGTTCATCCCTCAACCCTCCGACCCACTCCCACCATTTGGAATCTCCAGTGTCTATTATTCCACTCTGTATGACTATGTGCACCCATTGTTTAGCTCCTACTTAGAAGAACTTGAGGGTTTTGATTATCTGTCTCTTAATTTCACTAAGGATAAGGATACACACACACACCACATTTTTATCATCATTGATGGACACAGATTTTCCATGACTTTGCTATTTATGAATAGTGCTGCAATAAACATACAAGTACAGGTACCCTTTTAACGTAATGATTTATTTTCCCTTGGTAGATATCCAGTAGTGGAATTGCTAGACAGAAGAGTAGTTCCATTTTTTGTTCTCTGAGAAATCCCCATATTCTTTTCCATAGAGGTTATACTAATTTATATTTCCACAAACACTGTGTAAGAGTTTTCTCTTCTCAGCATCCACACCAGTATCTGTTTTTGTTTTTACTTTTTAAAAGTACCCATTTTGACTCTGGTAAAATAGCATCTCATTGTAGTTTTAATTTGCATTTCTCTGATGATTAGTGATGTTAAGCATTTTTTATGTTCGTTGGCTGTGTATCTTCTTTTGAAAAAATGTCTGTTCATGTCATTTGCTCATTTTTTAATGGGGTTTTCTCTTGTTGAGTTATATGAGTTCCTTATAAAATCTGGATATTAGTCCTTTGTTGGATGCATCGTTTTGCAAATACATTCTCCAATACTGTAGGTTGTTTACTCCATTAATTTTTTGCTCTGCATAATATTTTTAATTTAATTCTCATTTGTCTATTTTTGTTTTTATTGCATTTCCTTTTGAGGATTTAATTATAAATTCTTTGTCTAGGCTAGTGTCCTTCAGGGTTTTTTCATACATTTTCTTCTAGGACTTTTATGGTTTAAGGTCTTACATTTAAGTCTTTAATCCATCTACAGTTGATTTTTGTAGACAGTGAGAATAGAGGTCCAGTTTCATTCCTCTACATATGGGTCTTCAATTATACCAGCACCATTTATTGAACATGTTATCCTTTCCTCAGTGTATATTTTTATCAACTTTAAAGGTTATTTGGTTTTAGGCATGAGGCTTTATTTCTGGGTTCTCTATTCGGTTGTATTAATCTATGTGTCAATTTTCATACCAGTACCATGTTGTTTTGCTTATTATAGCCTTATAGTATAACAATTTGAAATCAGGTAATGCGAGACCTCCAGATTTATTCTTTTTTCTTAGGATTGCTTTGGCTATTTGGGCTCTTTTTAGGTTCCATATTATCTCTAGGGTTTTTTTTTTCCTAATTCTGTGAAGAATTATGTTGATAGTTAATAGAAATTGCATTGTATCTGTAGACAGCTTTGGGTAGTATGTTCATTTTAGTGATATTGATTCTCCCAATCCATGAGCATGGGATGTTTTTCCCATTTGTTTCATCAACGATTTCTTTCAGCAATGTTTTCTAGTTCTCCTTGTAGAATTCTTTCACCTCCTTGGTTAACTGTATTACTAAGTATTGTGTGTGTGTGTGTGTGCATGTAGTTATTATAAATAGAATTGAGTTCTTGATTTGGTTCTCAGATTAGTCACTATTTGTACATAGAAATGTTACTAATTTTATTTTGATTTTGTATTCTGAAACTTTACTGAAGCCATTTATCAAATCTAGAAGTGTTTTGAAGGAGTCTTTAGGGTTTTCTAGCTGTACATATCATCAGCAAACAGAGATAATTTGACTTCCTCTTTTCTAGTTTGAATGCCTTTTGTTTCTTTCTCTTTTCTTATTGTTCTAGCTAGGACCACAAGTACTATTTTGAATAGAAGTGGTAACAGTGGTCATACTTGTCTTCTTCCAGCTCTTAGGGAGAATGCTTTCAACTTTTTTCCATTCAGTATGATGTTGGCTGAGGGTTTCTCATATATGGCTTTTATTATTTTGAGGTATGTTCCCTCTATTCCCAGTGTGGTAGATTTTTATTATGAAGGGATGCTGGATTTTATTGAATGTTTTTTCTGCACCTATTGAGATGATCTTAATTTTTGTTTTTAATTCTGTCTAATTCATAACAAGGAATTTAAATTTTTTTGTGGTTTGCTATCATTTTTGCTATTTTTCACTCATCAGAATGGGATAATTTTATAGGCAATTTTATAACCCGCTTTTCTCAATATTTCATTGATTTTTATCAGTAAAGAACATATAATTAACACATATTCCAATATATGTAAACAATTATGCCTGTTTCATGCTTAGCATTTTCCATATTTTCTTATGATAAATCTTGCTGTAATTAACACACTTAGAAAAATATTTTATGTATCTGTACATTTTCTAAGATTAAAATTTAAAACAGAGTTGCTGTGATTTTTATTATTATTATACTTTAAGTTTTAGGGTACATGTGCACAACGTGCAGGTTTGTTACATATGTATACATGTGCCATGTTGGTGTACTGCACCCATTAACTCATCATTTAGCATTAGGTATATCTCCTAATGCTATCCCTCCCCTCTCCCCCCCACCCACAACAGGCCCCGGAGTGTGATGTTCCCCTTCCTATGCCCATGTGTTCTCATTGTTCAATTCCCACCTATGAGTGAGAAAATGCGGTGTTTGGTTTTTTGTCCTTGCGATAGTTTGCTGAGAATGATGGTTTCCAGCTTCATCCATGTCCCTACAAAGGACATGAATTCATCAATTTTTATGGCTGCATAGTATTCCATGGTGTATATGTGCCACATTTTCTTAATCCAGTCTATCGTTGTTGGACATTTGGGTTGGTTCCAAGTCTTTGCTATTGTGAGTAGTGCCGCAATAAATATACCTGTGCATGTGTCTTTATAGCCCCATGATTTATAATTCTTTGGGTATATACCCAGTAATGGGATGGCTGGGTCAAATGGTATTTCTAGTTCTAGATCCCTAAGGAATCGCCACACTGACTTCCACAATGGTTGAACTAGTTTACAGTCCCACCAACAGTGTAAAAGTGTTCCTATTTCTCCACATCCTCTCCAGCACCTGTCATTTCCTGACTTTTTAATGATGGCCATTCTAACTGACATGAGATGGTATCTCATTGTGGTTTTGATTTGCATTTCTCTGATGGCCAGTAATGATGAGCATTTTTTCATGTGATTTTTGGCTGCATAAATGTCTTCTTTTGAGAAGTGTCTGTTCATATCCTTTGCCCACTTTTTGATGGGATTGTTTTTCTCTTGTAAATTTGTTCGAGTTCATTGTAGATTCTGGATATTAGCCCTTTGTCAGATGAGTAGGTTGCAAAAATTTTCTCCCATTTTGTAGGTTGCCTGTTCACTCTGGTGGTAGTTTCTTTTGCTGTGCAGAAGCTCTTTAGTTTAATTAGATCCCATTTGTCAATTTTGGCTTTTGTTGCCATTGCTTTTGGTGTTTTAGACATGAAGTCCTTGCCCATGCCTATGTCCTGAATGGTATTGCCTAGGTTTTCTTCTAGGGTTTTTATGGTTTGAGGCCTAACGTGTAAGTCTTTAATCCATCTTGAATTAATTTTTGTATAAGGTGTAAGGCATGGATCCAGTTTCAGCTTTCTACATATGGCTAGCCAGTTTTCCCAGCACCATTTATTAAATAGGGAATCCTTTCCCCATTGCTTGTTTTTGTCAGGTTTGTCAAAGATCAGATGGTTGTAGATATGCGGTGTTATTTCTGAGGGCTCTGTTCTGTTCCATTGGTCTGTGTCTGTTTTGGTACCAGTACCATGCTGTTTTGGTTACTGTAGTCTTGAAGTATAGTTTGAAATCAGGTAGCATGATGCCTCCAGCTTTGTTCTTTTGGCTTAGGATTGACTTGGTGATGCGGGCTCTTTTTTGGTTCCATATGAACTTTAAAGTAGTTTTTTCCAATTCTGTGAAGAAAGTCATTGGTAGCTTGATGGGGATGGCATTGAATCTATAAATTACCTTGGGCAGTATGGCCATTTTCACAATATTGATTCTTCCTACCCATGAGCATTGAATGTTCTTCCATTTGTTTGTATCCTCTTTTATTTCATTGAGCAGTGGTTTGTAGTTCTCCTTGAAGAGGTCCTTCACATCCCTTGTAAGTTGGATTCCTAGGTATTTTATTCTCTTTGAAGCAGTTATGAATGGGAGTTCACTCATGATTTGGCTCTCTGTTTGTCTGTTATTGGTGTGTAAGAATGCTTGTGATTTTTGTACATTGATTTTGTATCCCGAGACTTTGCTGAAGTTGCTTATCAGCTTAAGCAGATTTTGGGCTGAGATGATGGGGTTTTCTAGATATACAATCATGTCATCTGCAAACAGGGACACTTTGACTTCCTCTTTTCCTAATTGAATACCCTTTATTTCCTTCTCCTGCCTATTGCCCTGGCCAGAACTTCCAACACTATGTTGAATAGGAGTGGTGAGATAGGGCATCCCGGTCATGTGCCAGTTTTCAAAGGGAATGTTTCCAGTTTTTGCCCATTCAGTATGATATTGGCTGTGGGTCTGTCATAGATAGCTCTTATTATTTTGAGATACGTCCTATGAATACCTAATTTATTGAGAGTTTTTAGCATGAAGGGTTGTTGAATTTTGTCAAAGGCCTTTTCTGCATCTATTGAGATAATCTTGTGGTTTTTGTCTTTGGTTCTGTTTATCTGCTGGATTACATTTATTGATTTGCGTATGTTGAACCAGCCTTGCATCCCAGGGATGAAGCCCACTTGATCATGGTGGATAAGCTTTTTGATGTGCTGCTGGATTCAATTTGCCAGTATTTTATTGAGGATTTTTGCATCAATGTTCATCAAGGATATTGGTCTAAAATTCTCTTTTTTGGTTGTGTCTCTGCCTGGCTTTGGTATCAGGATGATGCTGGCCTCATAAAACGAGTTAGGGAGGATTCCCTCTTTTTCTATTGATTGGAATAGTTTCAGAAGGAATGGCACCAGCTCCTCCTTGTACCTCTGGTAGAATTTGTTCTCGTTGGTTTCAAAGAACATCTTTATTTCTGCCTTCATTTCATTATGTACTCAATAGTCATTCAGGAGCAGGTTGTTCAGTTTCCATGTAGTTGAGCGGTTTTGAGTGAGTTTTGAGTGAGTTTCTTAATCCTGAGTTCTAGTTTGATTGCACTGTGGTCTGAGAGACAGTTTGTTATAATTTCTGTTCTTCTACATTTGCTGAGGAGAGCTTTACTTCCAACTATGTGGTCAATTTTGGAATAGGTGTGGTGTGGTGCTGAAAAAAATGTATATTCTGTTGACTTGGGGTGGAGAGTTCTGTAGATGTCTATTAGGTCCACTTTGTGCAGAGCTGAGTTCAATTCCTGGATATCCTTGTTAACTTTCTGTCTCGTTGATCTGTCTAATGTTGAGAGTGGGGTGTTAAAATCTCCCATTATTATTGTGTGGGAGTCTAAGTCTCTTTGTAGGTCACTGACTTGCTTTATGAATCTGGGTGCTCCTGTGTTGGATAGTTAGCTCTTCTTGTTGAATTGATCCCTTTACCATTATGTAATGGCCTCCTTTGTCTCTTTTGATCTTTGTTGGTTTAAAGTCTATTTTATCAGAGACTAGGATTGCAACCCCTGCCTTTTTTTGTTTTCCATTTGCTTGGCAGATCTTCCTGCATCCCTTTTCTTTGAGCCTATGTGTGTCTCTGCATGTGAGATGGGTTTCCTGAATACAGCACACTGATGGGTCTTGACTCTATCCAATTTGCTAGTCTGTGTCTTTTAATTGGAGCATTTAGCCCATTTACATTTAAAGTTAATATTGTTATGTGTGAATTTGATCCTGTCATTATGATGTTAGCTGGTTATTTTGCTCGTTAGTTGATGCAGTTTCTTCCTAGCCTTGATGGGCTTTACATTTTGGCATGTTTTTGCAGTGGCTGATACCAGCTGTTCCTTTCCATGTTTAGTGCTTCCTTCAGGAGCTCTTTTAGGGCAGGCCTGGTGGTGACAAAATCTCTCAGCATTTGCTTGTCTGTAAAGTATTTTATTTGTCCTTCACTTATAAAGCTTAGTTTGGCTGGATATGAAATTCTGGATTGAAAATTCTTTTAAGAATGTTGAATATTGGCCCCCCCTCTCTTCTGGCTTGTAGAGTTTCTGCCGAAAGATCTGCTGTTAGTCTGATGGGCTTCCCTTTGTGGGTAACCCGACCTTTCTCTCTGGCTGACCTTAACATTTTTTCCTTCATTTCAACTTTGGTGAATCTGACAATTATGTGTCTTGGAGTTGCTCTTCTCGAGGAGTATCTTTGTGGTGTTCTTGGTATTTCCTGAATCTGAATGTTGGCCTGCCTTGCTAGATTGGGGAAGTTCTGCTGGATAATATCCTGCAGAGTGTTTTCCAACTTGGTTCCATTTTCCCCGTCACTTTCAGGTACACCAATCAGATGTAGATTTGGTCTTTTCACATAGACTCATATTTCTTGGAGACTTTGTTTGTTTCTTTTTATTCTTTTTTCTCTAAACTCCCCTTCTCACTTCATTTCATTCATTTCGTCTTCCATCACTGATATCCTTTCTTCCAGTTGATCTCATTGGCTCCTGAGGCTTCTGCATTCTTCACTTAGTTCTTGAGCCTTGGCTTTCAGCTCCATCAGCTCCTTTAAGGACTTCTCTGCGTTGGTTATTCTGGTTATCCATTCGTCTACTTTTTTTTCACAGTTTTTAACTTCTTTGCCGTTGGTTTGAATTTCCTCCTGTAGCTCAGAGTAGTTTGATCGTCTGAAGCTCTCTTCTCTCAACTCATCAAAGTCATTCTCCGTCCAGCTTTGTTCCGTTTCTGGTAAGCAGCTGCGTTCCTTTGGAGAAGGAGAGGCACTCTGCTTTTTAGAGTTTCCAGTTTTTCTGCTTTGTTTTTTTCCCCATCTTTGTGGTTTTATCTACTTTTGCTCTGATGATGGTGACATACAGAAGGGTTTTTGGTGTGGATGCCCTTTCTTTTTTTTTTTCTTTTTTTTTTTTTGAGACAGAGTCTCGCTCTGTCGCCCGGGCTGGAGTGCAGTGGCGCAATCTCGGCTCACTGCAAGCTCCGCCTCCCGGGTTCACGCCATTCTCCTGCCTCAGCCTCCGAGTAGCTGGGACTACAGGCGCCCGCCACCGCGCCCGGCTAATTTTTTGTATTTTTTAGTAGAGACGGGGTTTCACCGTGGTCTTGATCTCCTGACCTCGTGATCCGCCCGCCTCGGCCTCCCAAAGTGCTGGGATTACAAGCGTGAGCCACCACGCCCGGCCGTGGATGCCCTTTCTGTTTGTTAGTTTTCCTTCTAACAGACAAGACCCTCAGCTGCAGGTCTGCTGGAGTTTGCTAGAGGTCCACTCCAGACCCTGTTTGCCTGGGTATCAGCAGCAGTGGTGCATAACAGCGGTAGCTGTAGAACAGCGGATCTTGGTGAACCGCAAACGCTGCTGGCCTGATCGTTCCTCTGGAAGTTTTGTCTCAGAGGAGTACCCGGCCGTGTGAGGTGTCAGTCTGCCCCTACTGGGGGGTGCCTCCCAGTTAGGCTGCTTGGGGGTCAGGGACGCACTTGAGGAGGCAGTCTGCCTGTTCTCAGATCTCCAGCTGCGTGCTGGGAGAACCACTACTCTCTTCAAAGCTGTCAGACAGGGACATTTAAGTCTGTAGAGGTTACTGCTGCCTTTTTGTTTGTCTGTGCCCTGCCCCCAGAGGTGGAGCCTACAGAGGTAGGCAGGCCTTCTTGAGCCATGGTGGGCTCCACCCAGTTGGAGCTTCCTGGCTGCTTTGTTTACCTAATCAAGCCTGGGCAATGGCAGGCGCCCCTCCCCCAGCCTTGCTGTAGCCTTGCAGTTTAATCTCAGACTGCTGTGCTAGCAATCAGTGAGACTCCGTGGGCATAGGACCCTCCGAGCCAGGTGCGGGATATAATCTCCTGGTTTGCCTTTTTTTAAGCCCTTTGGAAAAGCGCAGGATTAGGATGGGAGTGACCTGATTTTCCAGGTGCCCTCTGTCACCCCTTTCTTTGGCTAGGAAAGGGAACTCCCTGACCCCTTGCGCTTCCCGAGTGAGGCAATGCCTCACCCTGCTTCGGCTCACGCACGGTGCACTGCACCCACTGTCCTGCACCCACTGTCTGGCACTCCCTAGTGAGATGAACCTGGTACCTTAGATGGAAGTACAGAAATCACCTGTCTTCTATGTTGCTCACGCTGGGAGCTGTAGACCGGAGCTGTTCCTATTCAGCTCCACCCCTAGTTATATCTGCTGTGATTTTTTTAGTTGTTGTATGTTACCAAATTGCCTTTTAGAAAGGTTATAACCTTCATTCTCACAACATATTTCCATTTTCCCTCATATTTACTAACACTAAATACATCAGTCTTTGCTTACATGTGAAAAAGAACCCACTGTCTAAATCTACATTTTCTTTACAATCATGTTAAACATTTTTTCCTATGTTAATTATTTTTAATTTATTCATCTTGAATTGGATGTTCATATCCTTTGCCCTTTTTCCTATTCTGATATCTGTCTTTTTCTTACTGACTTATAAACCTTTTTTTTAAATCAACTCTTTACTGGACATGTACACTGTATATTCAACGTAACTTGGTTTATGGTTATTTTTGAGGCACAGAAGATTCAATTTGTGTAATAGACTAATAAATAAATCTTGCTCCTTATGGTTTCTGTTTTGGCATCAGGACGGCTCTTTATAACTTTCTTATGTATTTTTTTCAATATTTTCATGACTTTAGTGGTCATTTTGGGTAAATTTTTCTGAGAAAGAATGTATTTGGTCCAGTGGTAGAGTTTTATGGAAACATAAATATCTCTTCTTAATTTGGTAACTAATTGACCTATACTACCAGGAGACTGACAGATTGTCAAGTTATCAGATTTTTTATTAGGTAGAAACTGGATGGGTAATGCCTGTGGTTGAGGACACAATGAACTTTCTAATAATTCACCAGAGTTCAAATTAATCTTTCAGTGTTCAAAATTTTAAAATCCATAAAGACAGATGGTAGATTACTGGCTACCTATGGCAGAAAAAGACAGGGGCTATAGGTAAGAGCACCAGTTTTCTTTTTGGGGTGATAAAAATATTATAAAACCAAATAGTGTTGATGGTTGCACAATTCTGAATATACTAAAAACTATTGAATTTTATATTTTAAAAGGTTGAATTTTGTGGTATGTGAATTATATCTCAATACATACGTGATTTTGAAAAATTTATCTTTCAGGCCCAGACACAATTGAAGATCTCAGACATCCTATCACAGGTAAAACATTCACTGCTTTAAATGCAAACAGATCAGAAAGCACCCTATCTGCAAGCAGTCAGAAGAAAGAAAAAATGCCTAAGAAGAACCAAGTGTAGTATATTCATTTCTTTCTCCTAAACTTTCTGTTCAAAAATGTAACTTGCTCCAGAAGGAACAAGTAAAAAAAGTAAGAGATGCTGGAATATACTTCCATCTATAGCCTGGAATTCTCGTTTGAAATTTAGACTTGAGAAATGGGAAAGTTTTCCAACTAAAATCCCAGTTTCCAAATTGATGTAATAGAATACAACTAATCCCCTATTATTTTGATGCTTTTCAATTATACTCTGTATCAAAATCATTTTGGGAGCTTTCAGAGAGTGCCCATACCTAGAGTCCAGCCTCAAATATTCTGATTCAACCCAACAGCACATAGGGCCTGAATATCAGTTTTTGTGATTCAAATGGGCTATTAAGATTGAGAACCACTGAATTAATGTCTCCTTCCTCCGTGTCTGTGGTTATTTACGTAACAGGATTTTGTTTACTTTTCTTTTTTCTTTTTCCCTTCATTCATACTAGCTAGAGGTATCTCTATCTCAACACTTCACATGTTCTTGGCACAGCACAACCAGCTTCCTTGGAAAATTGTTAGAAATTCATTGCTTGGGGCCCACCCCAGATCTGCTAAATGATGAACTCTGGGAGTGAGTCAAATCATATGTGTATAGTCAGGCACTACATAACAGCATTTCAGTCCGCAGTGATTTACATATATGCCAGTGGTCCCATAAGTTTATAAAGAAGGTGAAAATTTCCTATTACCTAGTGATGTCATAGTAATGGTAATGTGGTAGCACAACATATTACCTTTTCTGTTTTTAGATATGTTTATATACACAAGTATTTACAACTGTGTTACAATTGCCTATGGCATTCAGTAATGTGTTGTACAGCTTTGCAGCTTAGGAATAATAGGCTATACCATATAGCCTAGGTGTGTAGTAGGCTCTATCATGTAGGTTTATGTAAGAACACTCTATCATGTCCATGTCCATAGAACAAAGAAATCACCCTAATGACACATTTGTCAGAATGTGTCCCCATCATTCAGCAACTCATGGCTTCAGATATTTAGATATAGATAGATATTTCATCTTAGTTTATCATTCTATGTTATACCTAAAGCTCTACGTTTCTCTCCATGTGTCTCTTAAAGCTCCCTTTGTTTTCTATATCTTGATATTTGGTTTCTATTTTACTTTATGTGTAGTTCAGGTGTTTCTTCTGATAATTTGGAAGGTTTTTTACCCATGTTTTGTTGTTCTGATGATGATTTTGATAACTTTTAGTAATACATCTAACCCTATTTCTCAATTTTCTGTCTTTATGCATTACCTAATGGTTTTCTGCAACAAACTATGAGCAAATTAACACTCATCCTTCCTCTCCACTTCCTCCATATCCTCCCGATTTTAGTTTGCTAAACTGTGATTTTTCATTTATTTTTATATTAATTGCAGGTTCAAAAAAGGCCTTTTCACTGTTTGGAATCTGTGGTTCATTTTTTCTATAGGAAATAGGAGTGTAAATGTTCAATGTGGTCTGAAAAAGAAGGTGTCATTTCTTTAGTGTACAAATTTTGAAATATATTGAACTAATGAGCCTTTCAATTATATTGCAGATATCTTCCACATATTCATTTTTTTCTAATGTTTCAAATATTGCAATACATGCTTTAAAACCCCCTGTTATTGCTATTTTCTATTTCTTCTTGACCTAAGTGTAGAAAGTACATTAGAATATTTTTAAAATTTGTGTGTTTTAATTTACTGAAAAAGACTTTCTGTGGTTTTTAATGCTTTTTGTGCCTTGATTTCACTGTCTACTTTAAGAATTTTTTACTTCTTCCTATTAGATTCATTTGCTTGATATTTTTTCCAAAATTTTTCAACTTCTTTAGTTACTTAGTTTTAAATTTTATGTAGTGGTTGAGTTAGAATTTTGTTTCTGGTTTCATTTGGGGCCCATATTTTAATCTTTACATTTGAATAGTTGAGCATTTATCCACGTTATGTATTTTTGTATCATTTCCCTCAGTAAACTCAAGAACCCTTTCCTCTCATTCCTCCCACCTCTCTAAAGCAAACAAGGAAAGTTAATATGAATTGGCAAAGTCCAGCTTAACAAAGGCTTTCATGAGGGTGGTTCCTTTTTGAGATTCCTCCCTCACTCTCTTCTCTCCCATGCAGTGCCTGTATTAAGATTAGCCTAGAGTCGCCTCCCACTAGAGAAATAGGGAAGGGGCTTTTTAGGCACCATTAGAATGAAAGACTCTGTGCCATACCTTGGAGAACATCTTTCCCTTGCTGTGATTTATCCATAGGTTATGTTTTAATCAAATTTTTAAAAACATGATAGAATGAAACAAATATACTGGAAATAGAGTGGAGGAGTTGGGTGAGAGGGAGATGATGTGTTTCTGGTTTAAATTTCAAACTCATCTGCCACTTTGGGAATGTCTCTTTTTTCTACATGCCATCCAGCTCAGCTTAGCATTAAGACTACATTGAAATTTGGAGCTCAGTCTCTTTTAGAAGAAGAATGACTTTTCTCTTTGCAAACATCTCATATAGACCTGGTATGGTGTTAGGCAACTGACAAAGAATTACTGGAAATGCCCTTTGCTATTTTTCCTATGTGTCTAGTACCCTTGGGTACTTCATGCTTTGAAGGTGTGATTGGCCAAGATTGAGAATTTTCTGGATTCTTTAGCTATCAAAATCTATCAAAAGTTTACTCAGGTAACCTCTCTAATATTGTATCAAACTAAAAAATACTAGTTTCACATCTGCCTTTCAAGTTTAGTGGCTTTTTGTGTTTTGAAATGCAGTGCAGGAATCTCTTTTTTCAGCATTACAGAAGCGAGAATAGTGTTCTGAAAATTTTTCGTTAATAAATTTCAGTTGAAAGTATAGCAAAACTCATGCTTTATTCATACAAATGCAATGTGAAAATTAAATAAAATTTTAATTCATTATCCTTTAATAAATTTAATTTTCATCAGAAACATTAAAATTTACTGTGTAATCCCATTTCACTTCTCTCAGATTTGATTTGAGAAAGAAAACAGAAATAATGAATTCTCTCTACATTGCTGTTCTTTTCTCTTTTATTTTCCTTCTAATTATTTTTGGAGAGGGCTGGAGATAGGGGTAAGGCAGGCCTAAACAGTATGATTAGTTTGTTATATCAGTTCTTCAGTACACAAGGAAAAAGGGATGCAGAGCATGAGTCCTGGTGACGGGCTCCTTGGTTTTGAATCTCACCCTCCATCTCATGCCATATATTCAAGGATAGGGACCCCATCAATGTAGAAAGATCACTTTGGCTAAAATGAGGAAATCAAGTGATATGGTTTGGTTCTGTGGCCCCACTCAAACCTCATTTCGAATTGTAATCCCTAGGTGTCGAGGGAGGGACCTGCTGGGAGGTGATTGGATCATGGGGTTGGTTTCCTCCATGCTGCTGTCATGATAATGAGTGAGTTCTCATGAGAGCTGATAGTTTTAAGTGTGGCACTTCCTCGCTCTTTTTCCATCTCTCTCTCTTGCTGCCATATTAAGACATCCCTTTCTTCCCCTTTTCCTTCTGCCATGATTGTAAGTTTCCTGAAGCCTCCGCAGCCACGCTGAACTGTGAGTCAATTAAACCTCTCTTATTTATAAATTACCCAGTCTCAGGTAGTGTCTTTACAGCCAGTGAAAACTAACACAGCAAGGCACGTCAAACAAGAGAGAATGTGGAAAGACCCATTGGAAAACAAAGTCCAACTGAGGTTTATGATAGGAAGGAAATAAGCATTTAAGATGTTTCAAATGTATTTATGAAAGAAGTTGGTAGTGCTTGGTGATTGATTGGATCTAGGTTGAAGAAGGAAGTTTTGATGGTGACTCTTTACACACAATAATTTCATTTTTAAAAATTTTAAATATAGAAGGAACAGTTTTGGAAAACAGACTTTAAGTTAGGCTAGAGACAACTCAGTAGGAATATCGGTTATCAGTGAGATATTTGGGTCTAGAATTCAGAGGAAAAGGTGAACCTAACCAAAGAAATTGGCACTCCAAGAACAGAGAGTAATCAACAGCATCAAATGCTGCTGAGAGCTCAAGTTAGATAAGAGTTCATTTAAATTTCTTTGGATTAAATGACATGAAAGTCACTGGGATCAGCAAAAGCTATTTTGAAATAGGGATGGCACAAAAGTTAGATTGGAAAGAGTTTAAATATAGAGGAGAAAAATTAAGTAAAAGAATATAAACAATATCAAAAATCCTGGATATGAGGTTGATATTAAAGATGGAGACATGGTATTTGTTTTCATTAGTTGTAAAATAAAGAGACATTATGTTAAGAAATTGAATAGTGTATATATTTTGAACCATGTAAGTATGTATTCTTCAATTTCTTAAAACTGTTTCATTAATACTTTTTAAAGAAGCATCAAACTTTTAACTAATTTTAAATGTGGGGAGCTAAGTACTTAGAGCAACCCTTAACAGACTTTGACATAAAAAGTAAATTCATTGTGGAGAAAAGGATGTGTTTTTAAAGAAGTAGTAAGAAACAAAGCAAATAATGTGCCTTTGCTCCTATATTTGAGAAGAATGAGTCCAAAGATATATGATTGTTGATTATAATAGGCACTGGATAATGTTAATAACTATCCTAGGTTATGTTCATAACTCTTCTAGGTTTTTTTCTCACCTTCTCTACTTTCCAGTAAAACTTCTTTACCATTCTGAAACATGTTTCAAGTGATGGCCAAAAAAAGAAGTATCATATATCAGAATTACCAATTGATTTAAATTGGCAAGATTTTCTGGATCATGAGTTCCCATCAAATATTATACAATCACTTAAGACAATTCCATGAGGTTTTCGAAGACTATATTAACAATTTCTTGAATGGATTTGACTTGTTATGTAAAATGTTATTGAACAATTAAGATGGCTGCTTATCATCTGATTGTTAATTACCCTCTTTATAGGAGAAAATAAATATAGTTTTTCCATTATTTGGTCTTGTTAGAATTATAATAGATGGATTTAGATTTATTGTCTCTTGTTAATAATTTTCAAAAACTTGTAAATCTGTTCATTTTCTCTGAGTTATAGGTGTATATTGTAGAAAATACCGAAAATAGAAATCTAATAAAGAACTTAAAATCATTTTATAATATATTCTTCAATTCTGCCAAAAGTAAATAAACCAAAATGTGAAAGATCTCCCTTTAGCTTACATTTTTGGACTGCTCTCAAAAAATACTCCATCAGTTCTCTATCTAATCACTTACATGTTTATGTGCCTGGCTTAAATAAATGAGATAAATCTACACAACTATTCTGTGACATTTTTGGTTAGTAATATGTTTTTAAAAAATTGATTTTTTTGGTCACATGTCATATTCTATAATATAAATTAACTATTTCATCATTCTCATTAATAAACTAAAAGTTACTGTTAGTTTTTTAATACTAAAAATGATGTAACAATTAACATGCCTGTGCATATATCTTTTCTTTTCTTATTTTGGAGACAGAGTCTCTCTTTGTCACCCAAGCTGCAGTGCAGTGTTGCAGTCTCGGCTCACTGCAACCTCGTTCTCCAGGGTGCCAGTGATTCTCTTGCCTTAGCCTCCTGAGTAGCTGGGACTACAGGCACACACCACCATGCTCAGCTAATTTTTGTATCTTTAGTAGAGACAGAGTTTCGCCATGTTGGCCAGGCTGTTTGAACTCCTGACCTCAAGTGATCCACCCACCTCAGTTTCCGTAACTGCTGGTATTACAGGCATGAGCCACTGCATCCGGCAAATCTTTCTTTTCATATGTGAGCATTTTCATAGTAAAGAATTGGAAATGTAGAGTATCCGGGTCAATGGGTATATGAATTACACATTGTGTGAGGTGTTTTTCTTCAAATTTTCCTCCAATAAAATCTAGAGTTTATTTGGGGGCCTATCATACTATTTGTGGAAGAGACAAAGTGTTATATATATCTATAATACTAAGATTATTACTTTATTATTCAAATTATTTATATTTATAGTTGAGTATACTTTATATATAAATTTCTTAACTAAACTTGTTAACCCCCCCACTATAATTATGAACTAAAGTTTCTACTAATTCTTCCATATTTTATCCATTTCCTAAAGAAAATGTGATCTCAACAAACTGGACAGAGAAGAAACATACCTCAACACAATGAAAATCATATATTATAGACCCACAGCTGACATATGCTGAATGGGAAAAAGTTGAATGCTTTCTCTCTAAGTTCCGTAACAAGACAAGAATACCTATTTTCACCACTTTTGTTCAACATAATACTGAAAATTTTAACAAGAGCAACTAGTCAAAATAAAAAAAATTAAGGGCATATAAATTGGAAAGGAGGAACTAAAATTGTCCCCATTTGCAAATGACATGATCATATATATAGAAAACTCTAAAGACGCCAGTAAAACGAACTATTAGAAATAATAAATGAATTCAGTAAAGCTGCAGAATACAAAATCAGCATACCAAAGTTAGTGGCATTTCTAAGCACTAATAGTGAACTATTTAAAAAAAAAATCATGAAGGTAACAATACGTACAAAAAAAGAATACCCAAAGAGGTGAAAGATCTTTAGAATGAAAACTATAAAACATTGATGAAAGAAACTGAAAACACCACAAGCAAATGGAAAGATATCCTGTGCTTATGGATTAGAAGAATTACTATTCCTGAAATTTCTATATCATCCAAAGTGATCTACAGATTCAATGCAATCCCTATCAAAATACCACAAACATTCTTCACATGATAGAAAAGAAAAGTCTTAAAATATATATGGAAACAAAAGGCCCAGATGGTAAAGCAATCTTGAGCAAAAAGAACAAGGCTGGCAATATCAAACTACTTGACTTCAAAATATACTACAAACCTACAGAAAACAAAACAGCATGGCATTGGTATAAAAACAGACAAATACACCAATGAAAAAGAACAGAGAACCCAACAGCCAATTGATTTTCAACAAATATGCCAAGCATGCACATTGGGAAAAGGATACTCTCCTCAGTAAATAGTGCTACGAAAATTGGATATCCACATGTAGAAGAATGAAACTAGATATCTTTTATCACCATATACAAAAATCAAAGCAAAATGAACTAAAGGTTTAAATCTATCTAAGACCCAAAACTACTAAATGATTAGAAGAAAATATTGGGGAAACATTTCATAAAATTGGATTGGATTTTTTTTAAAAATAAGACTTCAAAAGCACAGACAACAAAAGCAAAAATAGACAAATGGGATTACATCAAACTAAAAAGCTTCTACATAGCAAGGAAATTATCAATAAATAGACAACTTACAGAATGGGAGAAATTATTTGCAAGCTATTCATCTTTAAAGGAGTTAATATCCAGAACATATAAAGAACACCATTAATAGGAAAAAAATAACAAATAATTTAATTTTAAAACGGGCAAAAACCTGAATAGACATGTCTCAAAAGAAGACATACAAATGACCAATATATATGAAAAAAATTCAACAATCTTCAACAAAATATCACCTCACCCCAATTAAAACGACTATTATCAAAAATACAAAAAAATCCCACAAATGTTAGCAAGGATGTGAAGAAAAAAGAACTCTTGTGCACTATTGATGGAAATGTAAATTAGTATAGCCATTATAAAAAACAGTATGGAGTTTATTTTTAAAAATTAAAATAGAGCTACCATATGATCCAGCAATCCCATTACAGGGTATATATCCAAAGGAAATGAAATCAGCCTGTCAAAAAGATATCTGCATTACCATGTTTATTACAGCACTATTCATAATAGCCAGCATATGGCACCAATCTAAATGCTCATCTGCAGATGAATGAATAAAGAAAATGTGGTATCGATATACAATGGAATGCAATTCAGTAATCATACAGAATGAAATTCTGTCATTTGCAGCAACATGTATGAAGCTGGAGGATATTATGTTGAGTGAAATAGGCAAGACACAGAAAGACAAACACCGCATGATCTCATACATATGTGGAATGATCTCATGGCCGGGCACGGTGGCTCATGCCCGTAATCCCAGCACTTTGGGAGGCTGAGGCGGTGGATCATGAGGTCAGGAGTTCGAGACCAGCTTGGCCAAGATGGTGAAACCCCGTCTCTACTAAAAATACAAAAAAAAAAAAAAAATAGCTTGAAGTGGTGGTGAGCACCTGTAATCCCAGCTACTCAGGAGGCTGAGGCAGGAGAATTGCTCGAACCTGGGAGGTGGAGGTTTCAGTGAGCCGAGATTGCGCCACTGCACTCTAGCCTGGGTGACAGAGCAAGACTCCATCTCAAAAAAAAAATGATCTCATAGAAGTAGAGAGTAGAATAATGGTTACCAGAGGCTGGGGGAGGTGGTGGAGAGGAAGTAACTTAGAAAGGTTGGTCAACAGCTATGAAAATAACAGTTAGACAGCAAGAATAACTTCTGATTTACAGTTAGGGAGAATAAGTAAGGAAACAATAGCAAACAACAACACAGTGTATATTTCAAGATAGCTAAAAGATTTTGAATGCTATCACCAAAAAGAAATGATTAAAATAATATAATTACCCTAATTTAATCATTATACAATGTATACATGCATTGAAACATTACACTTACCTCCTAAACATGAACAATTATATGTGTCAGTTAGTTAAAAGTCAATTAAGTAAAAAAGAAATCACTTAACTAGATTTGTGCTTTTTTAATAGAAACATTAATTCATTCACTCTTACTATGATAAATTATTTTATTGTATTTACATTTCCACCTCATTTTATAAGTACTTATTACGGTTCATTTATTTTTGCTTTTCACTGAGTCAATTGAGCACATTTCCCCCCATTTTTCCCATCATCTGGTTTAAAAAGAGATAGATCTTCTCTCTATTCTTTAGTAATTATCTTTTATAAATTCATCTATTCAACAAATGTTTATTGAGCTTCAACTATGTGTCAGGCATTGTTCTTGCTTTCATGGATATACCATGAAAAAAATGACAAAATTCCTATCTGCATACAATTTATATTCTAGTGAGAGCAAAAACAGCACTGAGAAAGGCAATGGATATAAACAAATCATGTAGTATATTAGACAGTGACAGGTGCTATGAAGTGAAGTAAGTCAAGGGAAGTATGTGGAGAATGAGAGAAGCAACTTTAAACAGCATTCTCAAAGGAGGCCCAACACAGCTATCTAGGGGAGAACTTTCCAATAATAGGGAACAGGTTCAAATTCTCTGAGGTGGAAGCAGGCCTAGCATGTTCAAGGAATAGCGATGAGGCCAATGTGTCTAGAGAAAAGTGACACAGGGATGGTGACAGGAGATGAAGTCAGATAGGTAAAAAGACGCCAGAATGTTTAGGACTTTCTATTTCAATGAATTTGAAGTTGAATTTAAGAACTGAATCAATGTAAAATATTTTTCATTGAATACAAATTTACTGGCTTTTTTTTCAAGTTTTATTTTGGACTCAGGGTATACGCCTGAAGGTTTGTAACAAGAGTATGTTGCATGATGCTGACATTTGGGATATGGATGATCCTGTCACCCTGAGAGTAAGCAAAATAGCCACTAGGTAATTTTTCAGCCCACATACCCTCCCTCCTTACTCTAGTAGTCCCCTACTGCCCATTGTTCTCATCTTTGGGTCTAAGTGTACTCAATATTTAGCTCCTACTTGTAACAGAGAACATGTGGTATTTGGTTGTCTGTTCCTGTGTTAATTCACTCAGGATAATGGCCTCCAACTGCATCCATGTTCCGGCAAAGGACATGATTTCATTCTTTTTATGGCTGTATAGTATTCCATGGTGTATATGTACCATATTTTCATTATCCAACCCACTACTGATGGGCACCTAGATCGATTCAAAGTATGCTATTGTGAATAGTGCTGTGATAAACATGCAAGTAAATACATGTATATATTTGGTAGAAAGATCTGTTTTCTTTTAGGTATATACCCAATAATGGGATTGCTGGGTCAAATCGTGGTTCTGTTTTAAGTTACTTGAGAAATCTCCAAACTGCTTTGCACAGTAGTTGAACTAGCTTGCATTCTCACCAACAATGTATAATCATTCCCTTTTCTCTGCAGCCTTGCAAGCATCTGTTATTATTTTTTTTTACTTTTTAATAATCACCATTTTGAACGCTGTGAGATGGTATCTCACTGTGGTTTTGGTTTGTATTCCTCTAACGGTTAGTGATAATGAGCATTTTTAAATGTTTGTTGGCTGTATGTCTTCAAGAAGTGTTGGTTCATGTCTTTTGCCCACTTTTATATGGTGTTGTTTTTTGCTTATAGATTTAAATTCTTTAACGATTTCAGATATCAGACCTTTGTTGGATGCATAATTTGTAAATATTTTCTCCCATTGTGTAGGTTGTCTGTTTATTCTGTTGATAGTTTCTTTGCTGAGTGGTAGCTTTTTCGTTTAAATAGGTCCCACTTATCAATACTTTTTATTGTTGCAATTGCTTTTGGGGACTTAGCTGTGAATGCTTTGCCAAAAAAGATGTCAAGAAGGGTATTTCCTAGATTTTCTTCTAGGATTTTTATAGTTTTAGGTCTTACATTTAAACCTTTAGTTCATCTTGAGTTAATTTTTGTATATGGTAAAAGGTAGGGATCCAGTTTCATTCTTTTGCATATGGCTAGCCAGTTATACTGGCACCATTTATCAAATAGGGGGTCCTTTGCTTATTTTTGTCAACTTTGTCAAAGATCAGATAGTTGTAGGTGTGCAGGATTTTTTCAGGGTTCCCTGTTCTTTTCCATTGGCTTATGTGTCTGTTTTTGCATGAGCACCATGCTGTTTTGGTTACTATAGCCTTATAATATAGTTTGAAGTTGAATAACATGATGCCTCTGGCTTTGTTCTTTTTGCTTAGGATTGCTTGGGCTATTTGGACACTTTTTGGTTTCGCATGAATTTTAAAATAGTTTTTTTCTATTTCTGTGAAAAAATGGCATTGATATTTTCATAGGAATGGCACTGAATCTGGAAATTGCTTTGGGCAGTATGGTCATTTTAATGATATTGATTCTTCCACTCCATGAGCCTGTAGTATTTGTTCTATTTATTTGTTTTGTCTCTGATTTCTGTCAGAAGCATTTTGTAGTTCTCTCTGTAGTTTTTTCACCTCCTTGTTTAGGTGCATTCCTAGGTACTTCATTTTCCTGTGGCTATGATAAATGGGATTACGCTCTTGATTTGGCTGTCATCTAGAATGTTATTAAGTGTTTAGAAATGCTAGTGATTTTGTACATAGATTTTATATTCTGAAACTTTACTGAAGTCACTTATCAGTTCTAGGAGGTTTTGGTAGACTTTTTAGGGTTTCCTAGGTATAGAATGATATTCAGTGGACAGATAGTTCGAGTTCTTCTTTTTCAATTTGGATGCCTTTTATTTCTTTCTCTTGAACTGATTGCTCTTGATAGGACTTCTAGTACTGTGTTGAATAGGAGTTGTGAGAATGGGCATCATTGTCTTGTTCCAGTTCTCAAGGGGAATGCTTCCAGCTTTTGCCTGTTCAGTATGATGTTAGCTATGTCATAAGCTGGCTCTCAGTATTTGATGGTACATTCCTTTGATGCCTACTGTGTTGAGGGATTTTACAATGAAAAGATGCTGGATTTTATCAAAGGCTTCTACTACATCAGTTGAGATAATCATACAGTTTTTGTTTTATTATCTTTGTCTAGAGAATCACATGTATCATTTGTGTATGTTGAACCAATCTTGCATCCCAAGAATAAAGCTTACTTGATCATGGTGAATTAACTTCTTGATGTGCTGCTATATTCAGTTTGCTAGTATTCTGTTGAGGATTTTTGTGTCTATGTTTATCAGATATATTAACCTTTAGTTTACATTTTCATTGTGTCTACACCAGATTTTGGAATCAGGATGATGCTGATTTCATATAATGAGTTAGGGAGGAGCCTTTCCTCTTTGCTTTTTGTTGTTGTTGTCGTTGTTTGAATAATTTTGGTAAGAATTGTACCATTTCCTCTTTGTTATATCTGATTGAATTCAGCTGGGAATCCATGTGTTCCAGGGCTTTATTTGCTTCATGGGTTTTTATTACTGATTTAATTTGGAACTTGTTATTGGTCTGTTCAGGTTTTCACTTTCTTTTAGTTAATTTTTGAGAGGTTGTGTGTTTCCAGGAATTTATCCAATTCCTTTAGATTTTCTAATTCGTGGACAAAGAGGTGTTCATATTAGTCTTTGAGGATATTTTGCATTTCTGTGAGATTGGTTATCCTGCTATCTTTCACAACACCCACAGACTCAAAGTAAAGGAATGGAGAAAGATCTACCAAGCAAACCAAACACAAAAGAATAGAAGGAGTCGCTATTGTTATATTAGATAAAACAGACTTTAAACCAACAACAATCAGTAAGAACAAAGAAAGGCATTACATAATGATAAAGTGTTCAATTCAACAAGAAGACTTAACTATCCAAAATAGATACACACCTAACAGTGTAGCACCCAGATTCCTAAAACAAGTTTTTCTTGACCTATGAAAATATTTAGACAGCACACAATAATAGTGAGGGACTTTAATAATTGAGACAGAAAACTAACAAAGAAATTGTGAACTTAAACTTGTCAGTTGACAAATTGGACCTAATAGACATCTACATAATACTACACCTAACAACCACAGAGTATACAGACTTCTCATCTGCACATGGAACTTATTCTAAGATTGACCACATGCTCAGTCATAAAGCAAGTCTCAGTAAATTCAAAAAAATTGAAATCCTACCAAGAACACTCTCAGACCACAGTGCAATAAAAATGGAAATTAATACCAAGAAGGTCTCTGAAAACTACACGAAAACATGGAAATTAAATAACATGCTCCTGGCCAGGCACAGTGGCTCATACCTGTAATCTCAGCACTTTGGGAGGCTGAGGAGGGCGGATCATGAGATCAGAAGTTCAAGACCAGCCTGGCAAACATAGTGAAACCCCATCTCTACTAAAAATACAAAAATTAGCAGGGCATGGTGGCATGTACCTGTAGTCCCAGCTGCTCAGGAGGCTGAGGCAGGAGAATCACTTGAACCTGTGAGGTGGAGGCTGTGGTGAGCTGGGATCGTGTCACTGCACTCCAGTGTGGCAACAGAGAAAGACTCTGTCTCAAAAAAGAAAGAAAGAAAGAAAGAGAGAGAGAGAGAGAGGAAAGAAAGAAAGAAAGAAAGAAAGAAAGAAAGAAAGAAAGAAAGAAAGAAAGAAAGAGAAAGAAAGAAAGAAAGAAAGAAAGAAAGAAAGAAAGAAAGAAAGAAAGAAAGAGAAAGAAAGAAAGAAAGAAAGAAAGAAAGAGAAAGAAAGAAAGAAGAAAGAAAGAAAGAAAAAGAAAGAAAGAAAGAAAGAAAACAATCATGCTCCTGAAAACTCTTGGGTAAAAAATGAAATGAAGGCAGAAATCCAAAAATTCTTTGAAATTAATAAAATAGAGCTAAAACTTACCAAAATCTTAGGATGCAACTAAAGCAGTGTTAAGAGGACAGTTTATTGTGCAACTGTTTTCATCAAGAAGTCAGAAAATTTGCAATTTAACAATCTAACGTTGTACCTAGAGGAACAGGATGAAAAAGAACAACCAAACCAAAGCTAGCAGAAAAGAAATAACTAAAACCAGATAACTAAACAAAGTTGAGAGCAAATCTATACAGAAGACCAATAAAACCAAGAATTGTTTTTTTGAAAGAATAAGCAAGATTGACAGAACACTAGCTAGATTAACAGAGAAAAAAAAAGTGAAGATCCAAATAAGCACAAAATGAGAAATTACAAAATTTTACTGGTTTTTAGGACATTTCACTTAAGCCATTGCATAGTGCAAGATGTTGTATTGTTGTGTTTATGTCAAGCACATGCATTAACATACATATAACAATACATGTATAAACACACCACCAATCTAGTCTCTGTCAACAAATTGTTTGATTTGAATGATTTTTTTCTACATACTGATGTAAAATTGTACTTACTGAAATATTTTAGGCAGGCAGCATGACTTACTGTGATATCTATGTAAAATGTAACTGGCAATTAAAATGAAATACTTATTACTTACTTATTACTTAAGTTATAACATAATTAAACTATGTTTTGAGTTTAGAAAATGGATAAAGACAATTATGTTTTACATTAAAATATTTTAATAAAATATTTTAATATAATATTAGTGAAGAATTAGTGCAAAAGCTACTAGTACAACCAAACAGTAAAGGAAAAAAAGAGACTAGAAAAAAGCAAGGCCCAAATGTTACAATGAATGGCAATTGCCACTCACTGCAGCAGAACATAATAAATGTTTGTTTAGAAAACAGTTCAACATGTCTGAAACACTGTCATATGTGCATCTACTTTTGCAACTATGAATTTTATGAAATATAAATGAAAATCAACTCACTCCAATGAAAATTCAGTATCCAAATTGAGATGTCCTTCAGGTGTAAAATACACTGAACGTGATAGACTTTGTATGAATAAAACATATTAAAAACTGTATTATGAACAATTTTATATCAATTCCATGCCAAAATATTTTGGATATATTTGGTTACATAAAATGTATTGTTAAAATTAATTTTGCTTTTCTTTTTTAGTGTAGCTAGAAAAATTAAAATTGCGTATATGGCTTGCATTGTATTTCTGTTGGTGAGTACTGGTTTAGATCATTTAAGAAGAGAGGTCTTTTTGCATACAGCAGAGTTCAGAATGATCTTAGGACTTTTAACATAGAGGAAGATACATCCATTGCCATACACTAAACATATCTTAGGAGATAAATGGCTTTGGTTGACCCAGTTCCTTAATCAGTTATGCCAATAATCTTCCCATGGCCACTTGCTTGTGAATATTGGCTTCAAGCTTCAATTTTCTGGGATTTTGTCAGTTAAGATTTGCTCTTACTTCTCCTATGGCATTCCTCTCTATGCTGCATGTAATTCTTCCCTATGTTGCATGTTGCAGGTAATATTTATGCTAATTGTTTTTCTGCATCAGTTCAATTCTATCCACTTTTACATCATCAATAACGTTTTCAACAAGGGGAAGGGGCTCACGCCTGTAATCCTAGCACTTTGAGAGGCCAAGGTGGGAGGACTGGTTGAGGCCAGGAGTTTGAAACCAGCCTGGGCAATATAGCAAGACTCGGTCTCTATAAATCTAATTTAAAAAATATTCTAAAAATAATTTCTCAAAACTCTATCTCATATTCCTCCCTTTCTCACCAAGTCTTATTTTTGTGTTTGGTAACCTGAATGTCCTTTGGACAATCTAAATGATGTACCAGCTTATCAGAATGTAACTCCTATATCTTCTCTTCCCCACTTTTGCCTCCAACTTTTATGTTTACTCCTTAGATCTTGTTATGTCCTATAGACAGTCCTTCTAAATAATGAGTGACTCAAAGACCAATATATTGCTCTTTGATCTAAATTTCTTTTAATCCAGCATTCTCAATGAAAGCCCTGAGTTCTCCAGTACACTATATAATGTTATTTTATCAATATCAATTATTAAGTGTCAATTTTCTCCTAATCACTTCGTCTCCAACTTCATAATCACATGCCACACTATATCCATTAGCCTATGGGCCATGATTTACAACATATTGACATATATGCTTCCAGAAGTTAAAATTCTATAATATAGAGCTGGGCACAGCAGCTCACACCTGTAATCCCAGCACTTTGGGAGGCCAAGGTGGGCGGATCATGAGGTCAAGAGATAGAAACCATGCTGGCCAACATGGTGAAACTCCGTCTCTACTAAAAATACAAAAATTAGCTGGGCATGGTGGCATGCATCTATCATCCCAGCTACTCAGGAGGCTGAGGCAGGAGAATTGCTTGAACCTGGGAGGCAGAAGTTGCAGTGAGCCAAGATTACGCCACTGCACTCCGGCCTGGAGACAGAGCGAGACTCTGTCAAAAAAAAAAAAAAAAAAAAAATGCTATAAAATACATAATATAAAGAAGGTATCATATAAAAAATGTTAAAATATTGAGTTAGAAGTTGTCTTTTCCCATCACAATTCTGTATGTATTGCATAGACATCTTGCTTTCCATATTGTACGATTGAAAACCAAAGACATCTATTTTTATTTTTGGAAGAAATAAAGTTTTCTGCTTCAATTCTTATGAGATATCTCTTCTTTACCTTGAGAATCTAAATGTGTTTTCAATGAAGTATCTATGCCTGAGTTTCTTTTCATTGACTCTGCCTAGAATATACTGAGCTTCCTCAATCTGCATGTACAGATACAAGTCTTCGTAAATCATTAAATTTCTCTTTCATTTAAAGTCACTGAATTATGTGTACTGTTCTCATTTTCAAGCAGACCTCTTACTTATAGTTTAGGCCATCCAAATCTTCTCTGTCTTTTTTGGCTCTTTTCTCTTTGTCTCTTTCCTTTTAAATTACTGATGCTCTTCTCAAATTGCCCTCTACATTTCTAACTAATTTTTCTGCAGCATTAGTTCTCTTCTCTATTGCTGAAAATATGGATTTTAATTCTGTTATTGGGTTTTGATTTTCTCTGAGGCCATTTTTTTGTTTCATCACGACACCTTTTTCTAATTCTGCTGCTTTTTCATCTCTTCTTTCTCCTGATGAATGCTTACTTCTCTTTCAAAGAAACAATGTCTTTTTGTCTTCTGACGATGCCAAACACTTGTCTTAAAAATAACTTTTAGATCTTTCGTAGTTTACAAGAATAAGTGCTTTCTTTGAGGCTTCTGATGCTATTCCCTTTTCTCTGTTCTATGGTTGTTTTTTCCTCAAACATGTGGGGAGGTTTCTACTTACTTCCTTTGAATAAAGCAAAGCTCTACCTAGTGAACCTCCTATGTCTCCTCCCGGCATAGGTACTTGGAGGTCACAGGTGACTGGAAGACATATCATACTTTCTGAGGTCACAGGTGACTGGAAGCTTTATGTGCTTCACTCTCAACCCAATTTACAATTTCTAGCAGGATTTGGTCCAGCGAAATGTTGTAGGAGTTTCCACTACCTAGATCTCTGACAATGAGAACTCATAGAATGATTGAAACAAAACAAAAAGTTTAATCCGTAGCATAAACTGTGAACAGACCTTCTCTCCCTCTGCTCTTGCTCCTCCTCTACACAGAACATTTTGTATTTGGGAACTGAGAGGTGGGAGAGGAGGAGACTCTATCTCCCAAAATGAAACACACACCTCCACAATCTCCTCCAATTTCCTAATCTGTAGTTTACTTGCAGTTGCCATCTCTGAGTAAGCATTGAAAACTGCAAATTAAAGAGTTCCATAAATAAAGGTTGAGAAAAAATTAAAGGCTTCCTTAAAGGTGTGCATTTTGTGTGCATTTTCACTCATAGTAAGGCCATAGAAATTGTCGATAAACTCTGCACTCTAAAGGTTACCCTTAATCGACTTAAGAGGACTTTCCTAAAATATCTTAAAAGCCATCTACTTTTTTGCTCACAAAAAAAAGAGCTTCCCTTTCTTAATTTGAAAAGAATCTGTAGCATGTGCCAGAGGAGAAAAAAATGCAATAGTATCCATTCAATTTCAAATGTGACCCAAAATAGTTTGGTCTAAAATAATAAATAATAGAGATGAGCTTATTGCCCTTTCCTTATAACTTACCAACAGATGCATTTATAGAAAATTCTGGAATTTTGGACCTGAAAGGAAGTTTCCGTGTTATCTGGTTTAATATGCTAATTTTGCAAATGAGGAAACTGGGAAATAAGAAAAATTATTTGTATAAACTTAGATATCAATAGAACTGACAAGGAAACCCATTATCAGAGTGCCAGTTCAATTTATTTTCTGTGAAACCACTTTGGATTCTGTCTACCTATTACTATAGTGGGCAAAGCTTTCCTTACCTGGGAGGGAAACCTCAGCTGTCTTCAGAGAAACAGCCAGAACACTAAGCCTTGAGCAACAACTGGAAGAACAGTGCAGCTGTCATCAAGTCTGTCATTTCCTACTTCTTCAGATCATTACCGACTGCCTTGCCAGACAAAGACCTTTGTGCATGTGTACTTCCAAAAAAAAATACTTTCTCCATATGCATGAAGCAAAAACCTTAAATTGTTCAAGGAAAAGTTTTTTTTTCCTTCTTTTATTCCCAGCTCCATAATGGCCAACATTTGAAATGTGTAATATCTGAAAGATATTAGCCCCTCATTAGGGTCAAAGGTCAAAGGCATAAGCTAACAATATTTATGAATTGACGAGTATTGTATGTAAATGTCAATATTGTTAAATCAGTAATAATTCTAAATTTGAAAGACCAAAGATAAGTATTGACATTTAACAATAACAGACAGGGTTATATATAATGACATAGACTATTCTGAGAATAAAGAAGGGTATTAACTTTCTGTGATCTAAAGGATACATAGAAGCTTCTTGTATACGTGTCCAAAATACGTAAGTTTGTGTAAAGCAAATTTATTTGTGTAAAACACAATAAATTTGTTTGTGTAAAACACAAATTTGTTTGTGTAAAAAAAATCTCACTCAGTCTTTACATTCTGTAAAGTCTTTACATTCTTCTTATAACAAAGTAGAAAGAGTAAGGACGATGGAGCCAACTGATGTGAATTCAAACCCACATCTCATAGCTGTAGTACTTTCAACACATTACCATATCTCCAATTGGGGCTTCTTATCTATGGGAATAATAATCCTACCTCAGAGTTACTATGGTTGCTGCATATGTGAAATCAAAACAGATATTATATGCAAAGATTTTAGGTTCATCCTGTAACCTGAGCATTTAAGAAATATGAGTTCTTTACTTCTATATGGAAAATAATTCAAAAAACCAGTAAACTAGTAAACACATAATTATGCCCCTACTAAATTTTTTAATTGAATATGTACCTTCTTTCTTAATCACATACAGATTTATTTTATTTCATCTGGTACATTCATTCATTTAACACATATTTTTCAATCCCTAGAATGTGCCAGGACTGTTGTAGGCATGTTGGATGCATCAATGAACAAAACAGACAAAAAAAGTTTCTAATCTCATGAAGGTTACAATCTATGAGGGAGAGAGACAATAAATAATAAACATAATAAGCAGGTTTGTAACTGGCAAATGCTATGTGAAAAAACAGCACAGGTAAGGGATATTTGGACTGCATGGAGGAGGCATCTTTATATTTTAAATGCAAGAGATCAAGTCAAGCTCTTTTGAAGGAGGTAAGGAAGTGAGCTGTACAAATATCTGGGGAAAGAGTGTTCCAGGCAGAGGACAGAGCAAGTATAAAAACTCGTGGTGGGAGCAAGAAAAAAGACAGCCAGTGTGGCTGGATCCAAATAAGCAAGTGGTACAATAATACGTGAGGATAAGGGAAAGGGGATGGCAAGGTAGGTAGTCAGATTATGGGGCACTTACATTCTTTTTTATGGTTGTGGCATTTGAAACACTAAAGCAAGGCTACATTGATACCTCATGATTTAGTAGAAAGGATTTATGGGCTTAGCATTTGGTTCCCTCGTTACCTACTTAAATGAGTTAGGTCAAATCATGTGTCTCTATCTTAGCTCCCATAAGAATCTTAAACTAATAATAGATCAATAAGTCTAAATCAGCTCAAACTTTAAAAATCATAAAAATGATTTTTAAATCCCTAAAGAAGTGAATGAGAAAATAAGTGAATAGCCTCAAGTACATGGCTTGGAGCACTAAGCCAAAATCTTAAATGTCTATCTCTTTTCTCTTTATCAATCTTATTTTGTCACCCGAAAGTGTGAGTAAGAGATGCCAGGGCTTCATTGGTTTTAATTTAAAAGTCACATCTTTTTTGGAAAAGGCAATGCAATTGGCACTTTTGGTGTTTTCTTTATATTTATCACAACTTAAAGGCTATTGGAAAAGTTAGAAAAGTAGTGAAGGAAAGAAACATGTGACTTTAGTCACAATCTTTAGAATCGTGTATGCATTAAAAATGAAAAAAGAGAGAAAAAACAAATGTCTTTTTTAAAGTGTATTTTAAGAATGCTAGATTGCTCAAGAAAGAAGGGTAAGACGCTATTTTACACATACACTCTGAAAATCCATTTCTCAGACACCCATGGCCTCTGCCCAAGGCAATACTAATCACATAACTAACAAGGTTTAAAACTATTAAGCACTCATGGGTTGCTTCCTACTAGAAGTAACAAAAGAAGTTACTTTGAGTTTTCTTTTTTGTTATTTTACATCTTTCTTAACACTTTCAGAGAAAATACTGTTTTAATTTTGTATCAGTCAGAGTGAATTATGCACTAGCAAAAAATGACCCCATATCTGGGAGGTTTAAAACAGGGTTCAGTAAAACCTTTTCATTGCTTTCAGACCCCTGGTTTACAATAACAAGCTTATCTTTTGTTCATGCCAAATGTCCATCCCAGATCACCAGGGAACTCATCTCACAGAGGTCACTGGGCTATTTGAATGCCTCCCAAAAATACCAAGGCAGTAAAAGAGAATGTGTTGGATCATACTCTGACTCTTAAATCTCCCCTTGGAAATAGCACACATCATTTTACACATATCTCATTGGCCAAAGCAAGTCATATGGTCACATCTAATTTCCCACTATGGAAAAACAACTGAAAGACTATCTCCCAGTCTTTACCAAGACCAAAAAGAGTATTAATTGGTTTCCTCTCTGAACTGCTTGTTCTCAGTGTCCATTCTGGCATTCTGAATTTAAGTCATATAAACCCCAAATAGAGGTTGAATGGAACTAAATCAAAGAAAGTAGCAGGGAGCCCAGTGGCCCACAAGAGCCCAGAAACCTCTATACAAAAAAAAAATTATTGCCCAAATTAACTCAATGGCCTAAAATTCTACAGCAGTAAGAAAGTCGCTAAAGCTTATACACAATTCCCATCAGTCTTGTTCACCATTATATCACCTTTTACTCAAGGGTAAGCTGCTACTCTATGCCTTCAAATTGTTTGGGGAACTCTACTGTCAATTATCATTTACTCATAAAACTCAAGTGTCTAGAATAATGACACCAAAAAGCTTTTTAAAAGCTATCTAAAAAGTACAGTGGGTCATGAAAAATACTAACACTAAATTTAATCATAAAAGAAACAGTAATACCTTCACTCAGTGCCTAGTGGTTCTTTTTTCTGTCTCAGTTCTAGTAAATGTTTGTGAACTCTGATAGCGTGCGCATCTGTCAGTTCTCTCCTCACCATTCATAGCTAATTTCTCTAATAAGGGCATCCAAATTGTCTTTTGGGAAACTCCTGTTCCATATTCTCAGCCATATGGTTTCAATGAGATTCACCACAATTCCAGCTCCAAGGAGAATCCTAACTAAATAAAGCCAACCAGATTATTATCTCTTTTCTCTGGCCATAATGATTATTTTAGGAGGGCATGAATGACCATTTCCATTAATGATGCCACAGCAAACTCTTGATTGGGGCCTTTAGGAGAAATTTCCCCCTGGTTCTTACAAAAGCCATCATGAGAAATTGGATCCCCTAGACAGTTTGGAGAGAGAACAAGAGCAACAACTTCTATTATGTTGCTTCCATTAGTCATCTTGAATACAACCTTGAGAGGAGACAGGCAGGGTCTGAAGACTCAGAGAGCACACTTGGAGACCCTGCAACCTGTGAATCCCTAAATCTAATCCTCTGTTGGACATTTCCATTGTATGAATTAATCTGTTTTTCTGTTTCACCCCATTTTGTGCAGATCTTTGTCATTTGGAACCAAAATTTTGTTAACAGTGGCATTATCACACACAGAAGGAACAGCTAATAAAAAAGTAATCTTGTTAGTCATGGGAGAGGTGTTGAGAGGCGCAGTACTGAGACAGCTGAGAGCTTTGCTAGTAAAGAGAAGACAAACACAAAACTAGCCTGGGACCCAGGAGACCTTGGTTAGAGTCACAGATCTGTAAGGTCTCCTTATATAAATGAATTTAGTTTTGTAAACCTCATCATTTTAATCTGTAAAGGAAAGAAATTGCATTTGATAATTTCTTAGGTCCTGAACGGATTTTTAATTACATTATTTTATTAATATAAACAAGCGCAATAACTCAAAAGGGCCACTTAGGGTAATTGTAAATAGTCCCTGAGAGCCTGACTGTTTATCTATTTGCCTGCAGTGCAAAAATCAATATCCATAATCATGATATCAGGTCATCAAGTAAAGTTCAAATATTCAATAGGCTCTGTTTACGATGATAATATATTTTAGAAAGTTTGAACATAAATGATTAAAATAGAAAATGCAACCAGCAGCTCCACACACATATTCCCTACGAGTTTTGTGTATTGCCACTGTTGCACTGTTTGTAATAATTAAAAACACAGGAAAATGTAAAATGTAAAGAAAAGTGATAAAATAAACTTTATCACATCCTAACTATGAAAGAACACATGGCAAGGTATAATTGGTGGTGACCTCTAGATGAAGAAGAGGAGAAGAGGAAAAGAACAAGTTTGGGAAAGAAAGTATAGGGCCATACAGGTCCAGGTCCCAGAGGAGGGTCAGTTTATGCCAGCTTAATTACTAGCAGCCACCCTTTCACTTCCAAAATTGTTCTTGCTTGGAAGCTACATTACAGAGTCATCCTAAAATAAAAATAAAATAGGCACTTTCTTTAATCCACTGCAGAAATATATCAATATTTTGTAGTGAAAAGATACTAAAATATTACTTTTTAAATGGAAAAAAGAAACTTCATAAGAATTGTTTGCAACATGTAGAATAGTGGTTTTCAAGCATATGTAGGATCATGGGAACTGAGATTCAAATGATGGCTTACTGAGAAGGCCGGATATATAATATTGTTCTGTTAAAGCGATGGTGACATGATTCATGGACCCCCATCCCCTTGCCCTGATCTTTTCTCATTATGACATGGCCTGAAGGGATGCTTCACAGCCCCTCTAAAAACCACTGCTCCATGGGCTATTTCAGTTAACAAGAAAATGCATATAAGTAGACAGATGATTAGACTTCTTCTGTAGAGAGTTCTAAATATGAGGCTGCAGCTGAAGTCATTTTATATTCATATATACGAAAAAGGTAAACCACAGGCCAAGCTGCAAGGGAAGAAAGGGAGTGGGGAAAGAGAGAGATTGATTTAATTATTTGATTGATTGATTTGATTATTTGATTGATTGATTTGCTTCAGCGAAAATTCCTTAGAAAAATCTCTTGCCTGTCATTCCTCACTAGCTTTCTACAATCGGACATATTCTTATTCAACATAGTAAATATAGCATGAATAAAAATAAAAACACGTCCCCAAAAACACACATCACCATCCTCTACTGAGACATTGGAAAATGCTAGTTCCCACCCAAGAATGACTGACTCAGAATCTTTGGGAATGGGGCTCTAGAATTTGCTTGTTATTAAACTCTCTAGGTGAAATGAATGCTCCTTTGGTCCCCTAGAGGAATCTTTCCTCTCCAGGATTGTGCACCCTAGCAGCAAAGGAGAATTTTTTCAAGAAAGAATCACTGTAACAAACATTATATGAGCTGAACACAATGGGCTAGTATTGTACTACCTACGAGTAACACAAATTGGGTTTTAAAGATGAGTTGGTAGTCCCAGAGAAATAACCCATTGTAACAGAGCTTAGAAATACTACCAGTCAAATCATGTTTTCTAAAACATAAAATCCTGCTCTGATACATTTAGCCTGATACAAAGGAATAAATACCAGACACGACTGTTTTAAGAGAATCACACCAGATTTAACAGCTGAGCAGGCCATTTGTCATTTTTTAAAAGTGTGTCATTAATCTTACTATTCCAAAAAGCCAGGCCTCTCCTACCCTGATCCGCTTTAAATCTAACAACTATTTATTGACTGTCTTTCTCACGCTTGGCACTCTGCTGAGAGATATAGACTGCAGATGCATGGGATTCACATTTATTGGGTGCTTATTTTACATTAAACTACTGAGTCTTTACTCTAAATTGGGTTATGGTGCTTTTTGAGAACATTATTTGATCAAAAGACCCAGTGTTGGTACAGAAAATGCAAAATAAATTTTACAAAGGGTAAAGCATAACCAGGAAAATGCCCATGTTATTATTTTATGAGAGACAAACTCACCTACATTTAGAATTACATATTACATAGGAAAGTATACTGGAAGAAAGCATATCAAATGTTAATCATAATTGCCCCTTGACTGAAGGATTAGGAGGTTCATCAATCATCTATTTGACATTTCTTTTGTACTACTCAAATTGTGAACAATAATTTTTAAAACCTTACTGGCCATCAGAGAAATGCAAATCAAAACCACAATAAGATATCATCTCACACCAGTCAGAATGGCGATCATTAAAAAGTCAGGAAACAACAGGCGCTGGAGAGGATGTGGAGAAATAGGAACACTTTTACACTGTTTTTGGGAATGTAAACTAGTTCAACCATTGTGGAAGTCAGTGTGGCGATTCTTCAGGGATCTAGAACTAGAAATACCATTTGACCCAGCCATCCCATTACTGGGTATATAACCAAAGGACTATGAATCATGCTGCTATAAAGACACATGCACACGTATGTTTATTGCGGCACTATTCACAATAGCAAAGAGTTGGAACCAACCCAAATGTCCAACAACGATAGACTGGATTAAGAAAATGTGGCAGATATACACCATGGAATACTATGCAGCCATAAAAATGATGAGTTCATGTCCTTTGTAGGGACATGGATGAAGCTGGAAACCATCATTCTCAGCAAACTATCGCAAGGATAAAAAACCAAACACCGCATGTTCTCACTCATAGGTGGGAATTGAACAATGAGAACACATGGACACAGGAAGGGGAACATCACACTCCGGGGCCTGTTGTGGGGTGGGGGGAGGGGGGAGGGGGGAGGGATAACATTAGGAGATATACCTAATGTTAAATGACAAGTTAATGGGTGCAGCACACTAACATGACATATGTATATATATGTAACTAACCTATACGTTGTGCACATATACCCTAAAACTTAAAGTATAATAAAAAGAAAATATATATATACAAAAAAACTTAAATAATAATAAATATACATTCAGCCCTTTGTATCCATGAGTTCTGCATCCACGAATTCAACCAACAATGAAGTGAAAATACTAGGAAAACAGATGGTTGTGTCTGTACTGAACATGTACAGACTTGTTTTTCTTGTCATTATTTTCTAAACGATAGAGTTTAACAACTATTTACATTCCTTTACATTGTATTGGGTGTTGAAAGCAACCTAGAAATGACTTAAAGTATACAGGAGGATGTGCATAGTTTAGATGCAGACACTACACCATTTTATACCACGAGCTTGAGCATCCATGGATTTTGATATTCAGGAGATCCTGGAACCAATTCTTAGTGGATACTGAGGGACAACTGTTCTTAAGCAAAAATAATAATAATAATTAATACAAAGCACAACTAGCTTTAGGTAATCAGTGTGAAAGGGAAATAAATCTTGGGACCCCAAACTCATTAAGCCAAAGGGAAAAGTTAAGCTGGTAACTGGGTCACATAAACCTGCCTCCCCCTTTTGGTTCCTAAATAAGATGGCTACAAGATGAAAAGCTACATGCCTCCCCCATATTTTGTCCACAAGGAAATTCCTAGTGAGCTCCAAGATCTTTACCCTAAAGTGCTTCTGTTAAAATTTCACCATGGCAATGTAAATTGATAGCTTATCTGTACAGGTGCAGTCACCCCCCTGCCCACCTGACACAAATGCGTATCTGTATGTGTGTGTATATATATATATATACAGATTCACTGAGCCAAAGGCATGAATGACTATTTTTTCCTACCTTCCTCTTATATGAAAATTGTGTACTTCTCAATATCCAGCCCTTTCCCCTTTAAATTTGGACCCCTCAAAATCATCTTCGGAGGAAGTTATAGGCCTGTCTCCCAGGTGCTTAGCCTTAACTTTGGCAAATAAACCTAAAATGATTGAGACTTGTCGTTTTTCTCAATTGACATTAGCTAGTATGTGAAATTTTATTTTTATTTTTTTCCTCCAAAATTCTGGTCTTCTTGACACCTAATGAGGTTTATCAATTCTGTATCATACTTTTCTTTTTTAAAATATTTTTATTCATCATTTTGTAGTGACATTCTTTATTGTGTTGCTACATATAATCTATGCATATCAAAACCATGAGTTCCAAATGTACTGTCCAATCTAGTTGTATATTTAACTGCTCAACCTTTTCTAATCATGGCCCCTTAGACTCCCAGAATAATATACAAAACTCAGAAGCTTATCTAATTAACAGAATGTAGATTTTACTAACTTCATAATTCCTCCTCGACTTATAGAAGCAGAGTGTTTCTTGCCTTAATTTCTCACTTAAAAAGCTGATATTCATATGGAATTTCTATATGAGATCCAGTTTAGAGAATTTTCAGGAAAATTCTCCCTACAGCTATGAATTGCTGTTGGTGTCAGCCATGTTGGATTTGCCCTCTGTTGATATCAAAGGACTATTACTATATTTGTGATCCTTGTTCCCAAGTGTGATATGTCATATGTAGCTATACCCTTTCTTATAAAGATAGCTCCCTGTTTGTATAAGAATGAAGAATATAAACAAAACTCACACTCTCATTTAGGGATTCTGCTACCTACACCTGTGAAATGTATATCTCTCTAGCTTACGGAGAGAAAAATTTGTTGCTTTAAGATTTAGCAACACTGCCTGGCAAGAACCTCACCCTCCAATTATAATGAGGTTAAGCCCTGAAAAGAAGGAGATAAGATTTGAGCACCATCCCACTGTCTGCCCTGTCAGGCCCTGTGGTTCAGAGCCCCACAGCTCATGACAGCTCTATTCTTTTTCACTCCCAATTACCAAGAAACAAACTGCAGTTAGAACACAGGACCCTTAAACAGAATCAAAGTTCTCCACCCTCAGGTCTGAAAGTAATGTCAGTACTATCCACACGTCATTTGGGAATTGCATTTACTAGAGAATAAAAAAGGCATATGATAACCTCTGACCACTACCAGTTCTCTTGGGTTCTAAAATTTTGATTTTGATTAGATAACTAAAATACAGTCTCATCTGGAAGAAGCACTTAGCCCCGATTTGAGGCAATTCCTAAAACAACCCTACCTAATATAACCATACATTCTCCAATTTCTTCCCATTATTTTCCCTTCTATCTCAAGACTTGTGAGGGCCTTAAAAACACACCCTATGATCTACACCACCGGCATTCAGGCAATTTACAATTTCTTCAGCCATATAGTAGTTTGAGTCTTTTTATTTTTCTTCCACTGACCAGCAATATATACAAAAACCTACGAGTTACACGGATTTTTATATAACAGATAAACTAGCATTCTTTTCCTTCCCGTTATCTCTCATGGTAGTTGTAACCAGCCACAAGCAAAACTTTAATCATGAAGACTTTCTCTTAGTGATAAAGACAAATATAGAATGGGAGAAAACAGACACTATCGAATAAAAGCTTCTGACTGGTGAAACTAGGAGATTCATAATGCACACAAAGCTACTCAGCCTCAGAGAAAGGGCAACTCTTTATACTAATTCCTGATTAAGACACAAGAAAGAGGAAGTGGGAAAAGATTCCACTGTCTCATGCCCTTTAGCACAGCTCACTTTGATTCTGTTTAAATTAGGTCACTACGGCACTGAGCCACTGCTAATACTTATTAACAGTTAACAGGAAATTATTTTTAACTGTAGCTCCACTCAAGAACTTACCATTCATACTAGGTTTTACAAAATACAATTTCTTAGAAAGAATACTGATGCTGAAGGAAGGACAAATGTTAGCGAAAGGAATAAAGTGGATGATAAATTCTGAGCATTATTGGTTTGCTTTGCTTTTCAGAGAACCTAGAGAAATTCTTGCCACAGCAATTTTTGTGCAGAATCCAACTGCAAATACAAAAATAATTTATTAGGAACCATCTTATTGAAAAATTTTATTGAGTCTATTAATTAATCAGTAACCAAGGATTTGTGTAGGTGGTATTAAATAAAAACTGAGGTCCCCCTATAGATATATTCCAAGACCAACAGCACGTAGCCATGTAGTCAAAAGTTATCTTGAGTTCCCTGAAACACTAGCTGTAATCATAAAAGAAACACAAACTGTCAGCTTTACATCCTTGTTAGCATGATTCAGTGAAATTAAACTAATCAGCTATAGAAAAATCAGATTAAACAGCTTTGCTTGCCTTACAAAGAATATTAATGTATAATAAGTCAATCACAAGAAAAGTCAAAATACTTCCTTCTTTATGCTTCAAAAAATTGTGCTGTAACTGCTGTGAGTGGGGCTTACCACTTTTGGTAAGGCCTTGCGGTTGGTGAAATGTTCCTTTGTATGCATGATACACTTTTAAATTTCTTCCCATTCGATCTAATTTTGGTTTTGACAGTTTGAATAACAGATGCCTTACTGAAATAGGTAAATTATAATGATAATAGAGTGAGGCATAAATTATATGAATAATCCTGGAATGGTTGAAATATTAAACTTGAAATCAGTTCAGCAGATTGCTCTCTAGAATATTTCTTGGGGAAAATAACAAAATCAACCAATGAGTATCTATTGAGTATGTAATGTGAGTACAGCAATGTCCTAGGTACACTAAGGGAAAGAAAAATATCAGACAGCTAGACATAAATATAAACAGCATGCTAAAGTGGAAAGAAAAGCCTAGAGGTACAGCAGAAGTTTAGTAAATGTGTGAGTAGTCAAAAGGAAACTGAAAAAGCCATTGAAGTGGCATCATTGCCTGGGGTAAATACAAGAAGCTCGCTGTCTCATGCCAAGCAGATTAAGGACACGAACACACATAATAAATGAGTTTAGGAGTGGAGGCTTAGCAGGCAAAAGGAAAAAAGGAGAATAGCTCTCTCTTGCGAAAGAGAGGGGCACCTGAAAGAGAAATCCGGCCCATGGGTGAGTGCACCGGATTTTATAGACAAGCTTGAGGAGGCAGTATCTGATTTACTAGGGCCCACAGATTGGTTGGACCTGGTGTGACATTTACAGAGCAATGGGGAAGGCTGGCCGCCCCACCCTAATCTTGTTATGCAAATAGACTTTCCACTTGGCAGCCAGCAATGTCGTCTGCTCCTTACTGTACACGTGGCTGGAAAGAGAAGGGAACACAGAGCTACCATTTTGAATATGCCTAGTCCCAGGTAGCCTTTTCCTGTTGGCACAACTGCCACCATTCACCTCTGCAAGCTACCCGCTTGCTTGTCTATGTCTGCAGCTCAATTTTACAGGCTACTCTTCGTTGAAAAGAAAATGATTGGGAGGCTGCTTTTCACTAAAAGGAAAACCTTACCACGGACCTCCTTACCCTCACTGTCTGCCTAGATAATTTCTTCTTCACTCTTATATCACCATCATCATATGAGAAAACTATGACCTACAACTCTTGGCTTTTGACAAATTAAGAGAAATAAAAAAAGTTAGATGCCTGGAATAGTAACATAATGAATTAAATTTAATAGGCATAGCTACATTAAATTATATACCCTCTACATATCACATTTATACTCTATTCAAATGTCAATGAAATATTTACAAAAATAGTTCACATACTCAGCCATAAAGCAAAGTTCAGTACATTTTAAAGTATAGAAGTTGTACAGTTTATATTTACTGACCTCAATGCTATAAAACATAATGACAAAGAAATCAAAATCAAAGTAGCAAATAGAATACAGCATTCTGTTAAAGTACAATACACTTTGACCAAAGTGGTTTTGTTTCAGAAGTATGTATGGTTTAATATCATAAACATTATCAATATAATTCATTGCTTTTATAAGTCAAGAAGAAAAACTCAGCATTCCCTTTTGACTTTTTACAGCTTTAAGTAAGTCAAAGGATATATCTAAGATGTGCCAAATAATATTAATACCAAAAAAGCAACTAACATTATACTTAAAGTCAAAGGTAAAACCCAAGAGATTTTCACTGGAATAAGGAAGAAACAAAGAAACTGATCTAAACACAGCAGTATTATCTACTGTTGTCCTGAAATTTAAGAAATAGCAAGCACAAATATTGACAAAAAAGCATTATTATTTGCAAATATGACTGTCTATCTTGAACATTCGAGAATCACTGAACAAATACTGAAATCAATAAATGTATTTAGGATGGTGTCTATAAAATAATGATGCAAAAAACAGTAACGATGAGGTGCATATAAAATTACAGAATATTTTAGTCTCTAGTGCAGTCTCAATGAAATCACTAACCAACTCCAACATACTGGAGAGGAAAAAATACCCATTGTTTACAACTTCTCAGTATTTTCTGGTATGAAAAAAATTATGGAAGATGTGCTTTTATGTCTCTGGGATGTACAATGGGCAGATCAAAATGTAAACATGTCTGAAATGTATTTTAATGGCATCTCATAATATTTATAACTGATCCTATTTTGCCCTTGATACCTGACTCCTTATGATGACAGAAGAAATAGCTTAAACTTGGTAATTCAAAGAAATTCGTTCTCTTTTAGTTCATAAATTTCCTCTCTTAGTCACATTGGGAAACTATCTAATTCAAACTTTAATCTTCCTAACAGGGCTGTTTTTCTTGCTTTAGGAGGATTTCTTCACCCTTTGTCCTTCCCATGACATCTGGATTCATGGGAAAATTTATAGAGCATTGGTGTGTGAAGAGGAGCTTTGAAACCATTTGCTCACCTAGGGGTTTTGACTGGTTTGTATACAGTGATGTTTTTGTCTGGACCTTGAGAGTCTAACACCAGAACCTGTTAAGTGTAGCTGGTCCCTACTGATTTCCTATTACTTTTGTTTTCTTTCTGTGTCTCCTCCCCCTCTCACCAGTCATACATCTAAATCCATCTCCCTCATATTCCATAATTTTTTCCCACACATAGGGGATTTTCTTTTTAGTGTTAGAAACTAATACACCAAAAGCAACAGAAAAACTTCTAAACCAGGTCTTCACTGGACACTGCCACCATGAGAAAAAAATGTGTGCCTCAGTAGAGAGCTATGTATTATCTAGACTCCAGAATATCTCTCTGGGTTATCTGATTATGATTCTACAGAAGCTATTCGACAACTCTAAATTGAGAGTAACTGATAGCAATGCAAAATAATTCTTGTCTAAACACATGTAAATTCTGTCCTGCCCAGTAGAGGTTCAACTGACTCAATTGACACTGACTTAGAAGGTCATTCTTTTTTGATGCTAAATGTTTTCCACTGTCTGTTTTCTTCTATTTGTTCATCTTTGTAATCGTCCCTAATGGGAAACCCAGTTTTGCTTCAATTTTCACAGTCATATTAATATTTCCAATCTATGTATTTTTCTGTTCTTTGGATTCTCTTTTGACACAGTTTTAACATCTACTTGATTTCCTCATTAAGTATGAGTTTAATAAAATCTTTAATTTGTATTCCTTTTTATATCTATCTGAGAGTCATGATTTTACCCTTTACTGAAAATTATCTTTTCATAACATTGTTGTATTCCAGGACTCAATATTCTACCCTATTACCTCAGATACTGAGGCCCTAGCACTTTGGGGAACTGCACCTATGGGAATTTCAGAGAAGTGAAAGTATCCTGCAAGGAAATCTGTAAGAAAAAGAACATTCTCCTGTCCAATAGGAACTATCAGAATTTAATGGGAAAAAATCCTATGAAGTTTTGGATTAGCATTGATTATGGAGATGAAGACACAAAATGGTAATGCTTGATTTATTTGATTAGGCTTTATTCCTCAGTAGATTAATAAGTTTGTGGTGAGCAGAGCCTGTGAGGCAGGCCTCAAAGCAAATATATTGTCCAACTAGAGCTAGCTGACAGGAACCTCATTTCAGTGACAACATGATAGACTCGTATAATACAACCCAATGGTACACTGGTTTCTCAATCCTGAGGACAGTTAATATCCTTCAAGGCATTTCACCAATTCTATAGCACTACAACACATCACAAAGTAGCTAATTTCTTATTTCCCAGAGGAAGTTGATCCAAATTTATGTCCAACAGCATATCAAGAAAGCTTCCAATTCTGACAAAAGCTCTGGCATTTACTGACCAATAGACGTTGACATAGAGATTCTTAGATAAAAAATGAATCCTTTCTAATCAATTCAGAAAACTAAACTTACTGCATCCATTGGAGAAACAGATATTAAGGTGGATATTTGTCTTTTGTCAAAACCTCACCCATTACTTTGAGACGTAATTCCCTATACAAAGTGCTGAAAATAAGGGGTCCCAGAAACTGTGGTCTATGATGGGTTGAGGTTCTGGAGGTCAAAGAATAAATACATTGCATATCATGCAAACTATAGTGGTCACTACACTTGGACTAATCTTAAGACTCCAGGGACCCAAACATTGGCAACATTGAGAAAGATAAAAGACAGAAGTAGAAATTTTACTACTGTATATTTACTATTCAAAATATTTAGTAAATCTTCACTAAAACAATGTATTAAGTGGTTTGGAAGTGGCTTAGAACCCCACAAATCTTAGAGAGTTTTGGATGAGATTTTAAATGATATAGCTTAGACATATATTGTAGTAAAGTATGTTTACATGAATATCCTCCTAGACCTAGCGAAACAGAACCTGGGGATCAAGAAAAGGCCTTGTCTGATGACTACCTGATATGTAGTTGCTGGATGACAATAGTGGGAGGAATGATGTCCCACAGAATCTTTGTACACTATCGGTGAGAATGCAAACTAGTACAATCAGTGTGGAAAACAGTATGGAGATTCCTCAAAATATTAAAAATAGAATTACTGTATGACCCAGCAATCTCACTACTGGGTAAATCCAAAGGACATAAAATCTAGGTATCTGCACTCCTGTTTATTGCAGCATTAGTCACAATAGCCAAGATATAAGATCAATCTAAGTGTTCATCAAAGGATAAATGGATAAAGAAAGTATGGTACCTATACACAATGAAATACTATTCAGCCTTTAATAAAAAAGGAAATGCTGTCATTTTTGACAACATAGATGAACCTAGAGGACATCATGCTAAGTTAAAGAAACCAAGCACAGAAAGACAAATACTGCATGATCTCACTTACTTGTAGAATTTAAGAAAGTGTAACTCAAAAGCAGTGAGTAGAATGGTGGTTAACAGAGACTGGGAATAGGAAGATAGGGAGAATGTTGGTCAAAAGATGAAATTTCAGTTAGATGGAAGGAATAAGTTCAAAAGATCTACTGTAGGTCACAGTGACAATTAGTTAATAACAGTATATTGTATACTTGAAAATTGTTAAGAGAGTAGATTTCACGTGTTCTCACCACAAAAAAATTTTAAAAAGTGTGTGAGATAATATGTATGTTAGGGACTTGATTTAGCCATTCTATAATGTATACATACATCAAAACATCATGTTGTACACCATAAATATATACCATTTTAGCTGCCAATTTAAAAACATTAAAAATTAAAAAGAATGAAAAGAATCGTGTTCCACCAAAAGATATGTGAATGTGATCTTATTTGGAAATTAGATCCTTAAAAATGTAATTAAGATGAGGTCAACTAGATTAGGGTGGACTCATGTCTTTATAAAGAAAAAAACGGAAGGAAATAAGCTCACTCCAAGGGTAGTTTGTAGCGTCCAAGTAATCTTTCTGGATTTATCTTTCTTTATCTTGACAAGTCTCTCTGCTTTCATAGATATTAAGTTCTCTCAGAAGTCATTGGCAATGCAAATTCAGTATTTTCCATAGTTGCATGCATTTCTCATAAAAACTCTGCTTCATAGGAAGACAATGATTCAGATCACATTCTCCCTTAGATGCACAGGGAAAATGTCATGTGAAAATGCAGAGTACACACACAGAATGAGAACACCATGGGATGACAGAGGCAGAGATAAGTGATGTGTCCACAAGCGAAGGAATGCCAAGGATTGCCAACAACCACCAGAAACTAGGAAGAGGCAAGAAAGGATCCTCCCCTAGAGCATTCAGTAGGGGTGTGGCCCTGCTGACACCTGGATTTCAGACTTCTAGCCTCAAGAACTGTGAGAAAATTAATTTCTGTTGTTTTAAGCTACATCACTTGTGGTACTTTGTTGCCGCAGCTCTAGGAAACTAATATAATGGCATAGTTCTGTAGCGTGTGTATAATATGAATACTTTGTAAGAGGAGTTGAGTCAGACCTTCCCACTTGGCATCTGTGCCTGAGATACCAGTGGTGTTGGAAATGAGCTAAGTTTGTTATTCCCCATTTGAAGATGAGAGGTCTTCTTTGCACCAAATGAGGAGTTATAGTTAATCTAGATAGAGATGAATAAGGTGGCTTCTTCAGTAAATGCAGTGATTTGCCATTTAAGTATCTCACCCTCATTTCAAATTATTATCACAGCCTAGGTAAAAGGAAATAAGCTCACCCCAGGAGTATTTTGTACCATTCAAGTAATCTTTCTGGATTTCTCTCTCGACAGGTCTTTCTGCTTTCATAGATGCTAAGTTCTCTCAGCAGTCATTGGCAATGCAAATTCAATATTTTCCACAGTTGCATGCATTTCTCATAAAAACTCTGCTTTGTAGGAAGACACTGACTCAGATGGACATTTTTTTTTAACTGCTAAATTTTCTCCAGCTTCTGTTTTCCTCCATTTGTTCATCTTTACAGAATAAAGATTTTTGGTCCCATGGTGAATTGAGACAGTTTCCATCAGAGTTTGTCTGAGTGCACAGTAAATCATTTAGGTCCGGTAGAGGGGAGAAAAGATGAGTTTTGTTTAGTGTGGTTTCTAAACCTTGGCCAGTGCAGTGGGTTGATAGCTGATAAGCACTATGCAGGGAGCAACAGACAAAGGAAACCGAGGCAAGGAATTGCCTCTCTGTTGACAATTTCCTCTTCAAGTCTGTTGTGGGAGCACCCACATTAGCAGGGACAGTCCTCCATTTCTATCTAACGGGTGGCATGCCCTCACAGTGATGTTCGGCTTCCTCCCACTTGCTGTCATCACCAGTAAACTATGAGAAAGTCCTCTAGCAGGATCGCTGTCCCATGTGTTATTACTCATTTGCTCAACTGAATGTTTAGCAGAGTGCATTGTGGCAAGCATGTATCATAGGCATTCCCAGAGGCCGAAAGTCACTGATGTTGTATGTGCTAGAAAAAGTTAAATAACACAGACATGTCCAACAGTACAACTAAAGTATCCAGGTGGCCAGGGGATGCCAGAAGACAACAGGAGAGAAGCCACACCACTGGAAATGGAAGTGTTTTATAGGTTTGGTGTTGAATCCTGTCAATAGTGAGAAATTTTCTCTTCCCTACCCCATTCAGCCAATATCTGCTGTGGAAATTAAAAGGATTCAAGATGAGGACCAATAAAAAGGGAAAATAATTATCACAGCAAGAGATTGTGTGATAAAAATCACTTCATTGTATTAATCCATCCCTGCACCATAAAACTGGGTGTCTGGTGAAAGTACTTGGGGAAAATAGTCGATGAAGATACTAAACTGTATCATTAAAACAGAGATAAAATTGTCACAGCCTTAATTTTTACCTATTAAATGAAGCGAAAATGTCTCTTGAAAGGTTTTAGCAAAGTTTACAAGAGTATTAAGTACAAAGAAATAAGAACATAAAGAAATAAAGCAATAATCATTTATTCAAGATATATATCTACATCCTTTTGTCAGGAACTGGTATATGGTGATGAATAAGCCCAGACCCTACTCTCCCAAGGCTTACAGTCTAGTGAGGTAAAATAGACATGAAACAACCATTTCTACAAATGCATAGTTATGTAAACTAAGTTATATAATATAAAAGAAATAATAATGAAGTCTAAAACAGCAAGTATTTACATGTGCCAAGCACTGTTTTACGATCTTTGTCTGTGTGTGTGTGTACTCATTTAGACCCTTGTTTGAAAGAGTAGAAATTCCTAATCATCGTGGAAGTAGGTATTTTTATTTCTGTTTTATAAATAGGGAAACTGAAGTACAGAAAGTTTAAATAACTTGCCCAGAATCACAAAGCTAATGAATAATATATCCAGATTTTAAATCCATCCTTCCCCCAGAGGTCATGAGATTAACCAGGGGCTTACCAGAGAGTACAACATGGAGATCTAATTCAGAGGGGCTAAGAGGGTGCTGGGAGGGCTCACTGAGGTAGTGGGCTTTTGAAGCTGAGAACCAAAGGATGGCAGGACGCTGCTAAGTGCTGCAGGGAGGCAAGAGTGTTCCAGGCAGAGGGAGAGAATGGGCCAAGGCTGTAGAGCAGGCAGAAGTGTCTGGTGTAAAGGAACGTAAGGGGAAATCTGTGTGTCCAGAGCATAGTGAGATCATGAGACCACAGAAAGCCAAGAATGATGTAGGCTGGAGTTGGATTATACAGAACCTTCTGCAAAGCAAGAATTCTATATTTTACCCTAAGTGCAATGGGAAGACTTAAATAGTGAGAAGGAGAATTATATGTTCTCCTTTTTGTTTGAAGTTGCTTATTCTGGCTGTTGTGCAATCATTAGCTCAAAGAGGACAAGGCTAGACTATTCTGTTGGAAAACATTGAAATTGTTGTGACTATGAAAGTGCTATTAAAACCTCCATGACTTCCATAACTATAGAAGGAGGAATTTCTACCCTACCGAACAAGTATATTTTAGTAAAGCAAACTATAAGCATTGAAATAAGTTAAGTAGCAGAGAAAAACACTAGTCCCAGTTTGTTATTTCAGCTAATGCTTATCCAGACTTAATTATATCTTTATTTGAATTTTGAAAAGGAAGCCATATTTTCTCATTGCAATTACACTGAAATAATTTAAACATAAACCACAAAATAAAAATTGACATCCAACTTCCATAATGAAATTGTAAAAATAGAATTTATGTCTAATAGAAAAAATGCAAATTATTATAACTGACACATTTATTGATTTGAAACAGGGAATGATGAATAACTATGGAAGGAATTGAAAAAGTTGTCCAAAAATGTGTCAGTAGAGGACAGTTTAGAAAGCAGTTGTGAAGGAATAATTTCCCTCCAACCTTCAAAAACAGATAATTCCAGTATTAAACTGCATAAAACAATACTGAAAGGCCCCAACTCATGCTTTAGAGTAACCCTAAATATGATAGAAAGTCAAGATGAATACCACACACACACACACACGACATGACTCAGTTAATAAAGGTTTGAAAATCTACAGTAGATTATGAGAACATAACCAAAAGAGAATAGACAAAAGTACTCTTCATTTTAACAATTGGAAATCTATAAATATATCAGATTTATAAATAAGTGGTTAAGGGGAAACAAATACATAACTACATAGTTCCCAAAAAGTCAATAAACATTAACATCCCTTAAAAAAGAAAATAAAAGCTTCTGTACACTGTCAATAGAAACGTACTTATTGAGATGATAAAGGATATCTAAATTAAGTCAATATACAGCATTTTACTTAATGGTACAGCACACCCATGTGCGCGTGCACACACACACACACACACACACACAAATAATAAATAAATAAAAGAAAACAAAACAAAAGAGAAGGGGGAATAAAATACAAGGATTATTACCTTCAGCTTCCACAATGTATTATAATAAAAACCTGACCTAAATTAAACAGTGTGATACTGCCAGAGGAAGAATAACCAGATCCACGGAAAAGGATGGAAAATCCAAAGATGAACAGACATTTATATTAAGTGTTAAAAATGATATTTTTCAATCAGTATGGGAAAGGTGAATAATTAACCAACCATTGATGTTCATTGCCTCAATCCATAAATCACAAAATAATAAAATCCAGATTAAATATTTTAATGTAAAAAATAAAGTAAACTATGTAGTATAAAATAGGTAAATGTTTGGCTAGGTGTGGTCATTCATGCCTGTAATCCCAACACTTTGGGAGGCTGAGGTGGGGGGATCACGAGGTTAGGAGATCAATACCATCCTGGCCAACATGGTGAAACCCCATCTCTACTAAAAATACAAAAATTAGTTGAACATGGTGGTGTGTGCCTGTAATCCCAGCTACTTGGGAGGCTGAAGCAGGAGAATAGCTTGAACCAGGGAGTCGAAGGTTGCAGTGAGCCAAGATCACGCCCCTGCACTCCATATCTTGGCAACAGAGCGAGACTGCATCTCAAAAAAAAAAAAAAAAAAAAAAAGATAAATATTTTAGAGTGAAAGTTATTAATTTAGAAAGGCATAGAGAATGATATTGCCTAGGTTTTCCTAGGCAATACCATTCAGGACATAGGCATGGGCAAAGACTTCATGACTAAAACACCAAAAGCAATGGCAACAAAAGCCAAAATTGACAAATGAGACCTAATTAAACTAAAGAGCTTCTGCACAGCAAAGGATACTATCATCAGAGTGAACAGGCACCCTACAGAACAGAAGAAATTTTTTGCAATCTATCCATCTGACAAAGGGCTAATATCCAAAATCTACAAGGAACTTAAACAAATTTACAAGAAAAAAACAACCTCATCAAAAATTGGGCAAAGGATATGAACAGCCACTTCTCAAAAGAAGACATTTATGTGGCCAACAAACATATGAAAAAAAGCTCATCATCACTGGTCATTAGAGAAATGCAAATCAAAACCACAATGAGATACCATCTCACGCCAGTTAGAATGGCGATCATTAAAAAGTCAGGAAACAACAGATGCTTGAGAGGATGTGGAGAAATAGGAACGCTTTTACACTGTTGCTGGGAGTGTAAATTAGTTCAACCATTGTGGAAGACAGTGTGGTGATTCCTCAAGGATCTAGAACCAGAAATACCATTTGACCCAGCAATCCCATTACTGGATATATACCCAAAGGATTATAAATTATTCTACTACAAAGACGCACACACATATATTTTTATTGCAGCGCTATTAACAATAGCAAAGACTTGGAACCAACACAAATGCCCATCAATGATAGACTGGATAAAGAAAATGTGGCACACATACACCATTGAATATTATGCAGCCATAAAAAGGGATGAGTTCGTGTCCTTTGCAGGGACATCGATGAAGCTGGAAACCATCATTCTCAGCAAACTAACACAAGAACAGGAGACCAAACACCATATGTTCTCACTTATAAGTAGGAGTTGAACAATGAGAACACATGGACACAGGGAGGGGAACATCACACAACAGGGCCTGTCAGGTAGTGGGGGGCTAGGGGAGGGATAGCATTAGGAGAAATACCTAATGTAGATTACAAGTTGTTGGGTGCAGCAAACCACCATGGCATGTGTATACCTATGTAACAAAACTGCATGTTCTGCACATGTATCTCAAAACTTAAAGTATAATAATTTAAAAAAAGAAAGGCATGGAGAAAAAAATTGGTCAATTTGACCACATCAAAAACTTATACTAATAAAATCCTTTAAAAAATTAAAGGCAAGAAAATGTGGCACATATACACCATGGAATACTATGCAGCCATAAAAAATGATGAGTTCATGTCCTTTGTAGGGACATAGATGAAACTGGAAACCATCATTCTCAGTAAACTATCGCAAGGTCAAAAAACCAAACACCGCATGTTCTCACTCATAGGTGGGAATTGAACAATGAGAACACACGGACACAGGAAGGGGAACATCACACTCCGGTGACTGTTGTGGGGTGGGGGGAGGGGGGAGGGACAGCCTTAGGAGATATACCTAATGCTAAATGATGAGTTAATGGGTGCAGCACACCAACATGGCACATGGATACATATGTAACAAACCTGCACATTGTGCACATGAACCCTAAAACTTAAAGTATAATAATAAAAAAAAGCCAAAAAAAAAAATTAAAGGCAAACTATAGCCTAGAGGATTATTTGCAACATATATGATGAATTGAATTTAGTAAAATATAGATATACTTTAAAATTTAAAAAAATTGAAATAAGATAACTCATCAAAAATCGCCAAAGATCATGGAATAGAGAATGTTTTCTAAAAAATTTATAATCAATAAATTTATATAACATTCAGTTTTATTAATGAGGAATGTAATATGAATTAAACTACAATAGAAAAATATCAGAATAAAAACAGAGCAATTAAGTTTCTTGGTGATGGTGGAAGGGAAGTGCAAGAAAATACACTCAAACACTTTTTGCATAACACAAAGTAGAATTACCTTTCTGGAAAGTTTTATAATAATGCACTAAAGACATCAAAATTTTGAAACTGTTTAATTCTTTAATTTCTAAAATTTATTCTAAAAAGACAATCATGGATATGCAGAAAGATATAGGTATAAGAATGTTCATCTTAAACAGTAAACTACCAAGCTATTTAAAATATTGAAAAAGAATATTTAAGGAACTTCAAGGTGGCTGACTAGCATTTCATGCTTGCCTCCTCCATTGAGAAGAACCAAAATGGTATACAGACAATCACACTTCAAATACATCATCCAAGAGAACACTGGTATGCAACAGAAAAGTGACAGAAAGCACCAAATGCAAGAAAGGAGAAGGAAGAGAAGTAGCCTACTTAGCCAGGATCGGCTGGGAGCCGAGAATGACTTTCCAACACAGGGAAAGGGTAAGCAAGAGACTTCCAGCAGCCCACATTGCCATCCAATCCTGGCCATGAGAGGGCCCCTCGACCCTCCCAAGTCCTGAAATGAACACAGGAGCTGCTGGAAGACTGTGAGACAGAACTACTCCAGCGGGGAGCTCATGCTGGGTCCGACACCCTCTCTGAGACCTAAGTGGCTACAGCAAGATTCTATTTTTAATCCTAGCCTTTAACAGACACTATACAATCTTGGGCCCCAGTGTGTCAGGACTGAAGGATAAGGGAAACTCGGGTTGTCACTGGTGAGACTGGGTCACAAGCTAGGAATAGGCTACTACAGCCATGCCTGAGAAGCAAGTAAAGTGTGCACTTTAGCTGCCAGGGCTGGGAAGCAAGCACTGCCAGCCCTGAGACTGGGAAATGAGCAGAGCACATGTTGACTCTGGGAATTATTTGTGAGCTGGACAAGGACTCTTGCAGCTGGGGCTAAGGCAGGAGATAGGTGCAGGTTACCACTACCAGGGCTGAAAAGTTGTACCCACTAGCACTCGGGTGTGAGAGGACACATGTTCCCCACCCACTTGCCCAGGCTGTGGCCACTGAGGCTGGCTCCACTTTGTCAGTGGCAGGGCATCAGCACTGCTGCTACTGCCCTTTACCTAACCATTCTGCCTTGGGCCTGAGGATCACCCCACCCACACCCACCACAGGTAGTGTCTGCTGTCACCATGAGGGTGCCTGAGCACAAGACCACCTAGGCCAGCTTTGCCCTTCCCCCAAGAGAGAACACATAGACCAGGGCCCTGGGGATTGCCCAATCCAGTCCACTATGTTAAGCACCTGAGCACTCATGCTGGGGGCCTGAGGTTGGGCCTAAATTCCTGACTACTACCAACTCAGCTGACACCTATCTGTTGGCACCACCTGCAGGCATGGAGGGTGGCACTCCCAGCCCATTGCAGCCACCAACATGAATAAATTACACTATTTGGGTCCTAGAGAACTGTCCTTCCACTACTACTATCATTGCCCAAGCCACACCAGCTGCCAAGGAGCCTGAGAACCCATTCAGTTGTATAGTCTACTGCTGCTATCACTGGCATTCAAACAAACCAACTGGAGGCCCAGAAAGTTACCTGATGGTAACTGCCAACCCCAGAGCCAAGGTGTACTGCCCAGGGATCCAAGGATGGACATGTTTAGCTCACCACTACCACCACAGAAACCTGATGACTGGTCCACTTGGTATCCCAGTGCCCAGCATGACTTCAAGACAGCTACCACTAATAACCGCACGCTAACCCACTAAGGAAATCACAAATACCACTAATGCCGTTAACAGCCAAAGAATTCATATAGAGACAACACTATTGTGTGCACTCAAAATCAAAGCCAAAGTACCCTACCCAACGAACAGCACAGATATATTTTCAGGAAAAAGTCCTTTCCTATGAAAGTAAATTAAAAATAAGAACTAAAAAGGAAGAAGTAACTGTTATACCAAATGTACAAATATCAACTCAAAGACACAGGAAACATAAAAAGCAAGTAAATATGACACCTCCAAAGGAACATAATAGTACTAACAATAGATTTTAATTGAAAATAAATTCTTGAAATACCAGATAAAGAATTCAAAATATTGATTTTTTTAAATTTTACTTTAATTTCAGAGATCCATGTGTTGAACGTGCAGGTTTACTACACAGGTATAAATGTGCCATGGTGGTTTGCTGCACCTATCAACCCATCATCTGGGTTTTAAGCCCCAAATGCATTAGGTATTTGTCCTAATGCTCTCTAAAAATTGATTTTAAAGAAGTTAATTGAAATACAAGAGAATTCTGAAAAACAATACAAAGAAATCTGAAAACTTCAGATTCAGAATGTTTCATTCAGGACTTGAATGAAACATTTACCAGTGATTGACTTTTTTAAAGGACCACACAAAAATTCTGGAAATGAAAAATTCATTAAAAGAAATACAAAATACATTTGAAACTCTCAACAATAGGCTAGAACAAACAGAAGAATAAATCTCAAAACTTGAAGATGTGTCTTTTGAAATAATCCAATCAGGTAAAAGTAAAGAAAAAGAATAAAAGAGAATTAGCAAAGCCTTCATGATCTTTGGGACAATGTGTAGTGACTGAATATTTGAGTTATTGGTATCCCCAAGTGTAAAGAGAGAACAAAAGAATTAGAAAACCTCTTTAACAAAATAATAGATGAAAGCTTCCCAAATCTAACAAGAGATTTAAATATCCAGATACAGGAGGTCAGTGATCTCCAAGCAGATACAATGCAAAAAGATCTTACTCACTGCACATAATAGTCGGACTGTCTAAAATCAAAGATGAGGATTGAATCATACAAATAAGACAAAAGTGTCTAGTCACCTATAAGAAAAATCCCATCAGACTAAGACAGAAGTTTTCTTAGCACAAACCTTACAGGCTAGAAACTAAACAGGAGTTTTCTCAGCAGAAACCTTACAGGCTAGAACAAAGTGGGATTATATAGACAAAGTGTTGAAAGACAATAAAAACTGCCCAGTAAGAATAGTATATCCAGTAAAATTATCCTTCATAAATGAAAGAGAAATAAAGTCTTTCTCAAACAAGAAAATGCTGAGTAAATTAGTTACTACTAGACTGGTCTTACAAGAAATGCTCAAAGAAGTCCAAAGCCTGGAAGTAAAAGAATAACACTTACCATCATTAAAACACGAAAGTATAAAACTTCCAGCTGGCATGACATGCAATTTACCTATATAATAAACCTGTAATTGTAACCCTGAACTTAAAAGTTTTTAAAAAGTCAGTTAAATTAAAAGTAATGTTTAAAAAATGAATAAAACTTATTAGTAAGGCAATCATGCAAATAAGGATGAGAAAGGGCTTAACTGATACCACCAAAGAAATCCACCAAACCAAACAATGACAATAAAAGAAAGAGAAAGAACAAAAAATATATTAAACAACCACTAAATAATTAATAATATGACAGGGATAAAGCCTCATATATCAATAATACCTTTAATGTAAATAGATTACATTTTCCACTTAAAAGATATAAAATAGCTAAATGGATGATAAAAATAATGCAACTGTTTGCTGCTTACAAGAAACTAACCTTACTAGTGAAAGTGAAGGGATGGAAATGGATATTCCATGCAAGCAAAAACAAAATCAAGCAGGTATAGCTATAGTTGTATGAAATAAAACAGACTTTAAGTTAAAAACAGTTTTAAAAAAAAGACTAAGAAGGTTATTATATGATGATAAATGGAACAATGCAACAAGATAATATAACAATTTTAAATATACATGTACCCAACACTGTAGCACCCATATTCGTAAAGTAAATATTAATAGATATAGAGAGATAGACTTTAACATCCCACTTGAAGCATTAGACAAATTATCTAGCCAGGAAGTCAACAAAGAAGCATTGGACTTAAACAGTACATTAAACCAAATAGACCTAACAGTCATTTATAAAACATCCTATTCAACAATAGCAGAATATATATTCTTTTCAACAGCACATGGAATATTCTCCAGGATAGAACATATATTAGTACACAAAACTAGTCTCAACATATATTTTAACATTAAAATTATATCAAGTATCTTCTCAGACCACAATGGAACAACACTAAGAATCAATACCAAGAAGCAGTTTAAAAACTATACGAACACATGGAAATTAAACAACCTGCTCCTGAATTACAAGTGGATCAACAAAGAAATTAAGATGGAAATCAAAAAATTATTGAAACAAGTAAAAATGGAAATACCGCATACCAAAACTTATGGTATATAGCAAAGGCAGTGTTAAGATGGAAGTTTGTAACAATAAAAAACTCAACAGGAAAATAAATAATGTCATTAAAAATGTAGGCAAATAACATAGACATTTCTCAGAAGAAGATATACAAATGGCCAATAACTATATGAAAATATGCTGAACATCACTAATCATCAGAGAAATTCAAATCAAATCCAAAATAATAATCTTACCCCAGTCACAATGGCTATTACTAAAAAGACAAAATATAACAGATGTTGGTGAGAATGCAGAGAGAAAAGTAACTCATATACTTGACATGGTTTGGCTGTGTCACTACCCAAATCTCATCTTGAATTCTCACATATTGTGGGAGGGACCTGGTAGGAGGTAATTGAATTGTGGGGGCAAGTCTTTCCCATGCTGTTCTCATGATAGTTAATAAGTCTCATGATATCTGAGGGTTTTAAAAAGAAGAGTTCCCCTGCACAAGCTCTCTCTTTGCCTGTTGCCATTAATGTAAGACGTGACTTGCCTTCCACCATGATGGTGAGGTTTCCCCAGCCATGTGAAACTGTAAGTCCAAATAAAACTATTTCTTTTGTAAATTCCCAAGTCTTGGGTATGTCTTCATCAGCAGCATGGAAACAAACCAACACAGTAAATTGGTACCAGTAAAGTGGGGCACTGCTGAAAAGACACCTGATGTGGAAACAACTTTGGAACTGGGTAACAGGCAGAGGTTGGAACAATTTGGAGGGCTCAGAATAAGACAGAAAAATGTGGAAAAGTTTGGACTCCCTAGAGACTTGTTGAATGGCTTTGACCAAAATACTTATAATGATATGGACAATGAAATCCAGGCTGTGGTGGTCTCAGATGGAGATAAGGAACTTGTTGGGAACTGGAGCAAAGGTGACTTCTTGTATGTTTTAGCAAAGAGACTGGCGGCATTTTGCCTGTGCCCAAGAGATTTGTGGAACTTTGAACTTGAGAGAGATGATTTAGGGTGTCTGTTGGAAGAGATTTCCCAGCAGAAAAGCATTCAAGATGTGACTTAGGTGCTGTGAAAAGCATTCAGTTTTATAAGGGAATAAGAAAATAAAATTTCAGAAAATTTGCAGCCTGACAATGTGATAGAAAAGAAAATCCCATTTTCTGAGGAGAAATTCAAACTGGTTGCAGAAATTTGCATAAGTAATGAGAAACCAAAAGTTAATCCCCTAAGACAATGATGAAAATGTCTTTAGGGCATGTCAGAGGTCTTCACAACAGCCCCTCCCATCACAGGCCCAAAGACCTAGAAGGAAAAATTTGTTTCATGGGCCAGACTCAATGTTCCTGTGCTGTGTGTAGCCTAGGGACTTCGTGCCCTGTGTTGTAGCCACTGCAGCCATGGCTGAAAGGGGCCAACAGAGAGCTCAGGCAGTGGTTTCATGGGTTGTAAGCTCCAAGCCTTGGCAGCTTCCACATGGTATTGAATCTGCCAGTGCACAGAAGTCAAGAATTGAGGTTTGGGAACCTCCGCCTAGATTTCAGAAGATATACAGAAATGCTTGGATGTCTAGGCAGAAGTTTGCTTCAAGGGTAGGGCCCTCATAGAGAACCTCTGCTAGGGTAGTGCAGAAGAGAATTGTGGAGAGTCCCCACTGGGGCACTGCCTAGTGGAGCTGTGAGAAGAGGATCACAATCCTCCAGACTCCAGAATGATAGATCCACTGACAGCTTGCACTGCGCACCTGGAAAAGCTACAGACACTCAATGCCAGCCCATGAAAGCAGCTGAGAGGGAGGTTGTACCATGCAAAGCTAGAGGGGTGGAGCTGTCAAAGACCATGGGAACCCACCTCTTGCATCAGCATCACCTGGATGTGAGACATGGAGTTTAAGGAGATCATTTTGGAGTTTTAAGATTTCACTGCCCCCCTGGATTTTGGACTTGTGTGGGGCCTGTAGCCCATTTCTTTTGGCCAATTCCTCCTATTTGGAATGGCTGGATTCACCCTATGTTTGTACCCCTACTGTAACTAGGAACTAACTAACCTGCTTTTCTTTTTACAAGCTCATAGAGATTTGCCTTGTCTCTGAGGAGACTTTGGACTATGGACTTTTGAGTTAATGCTGAAATGAATTAAGACTCTGGGGCATTGTTGGTAAGGCATGATTGGTTTTGAAATGTGAGGATGTGAGATTTGGGAGAAGCCAGGGGTGGAATGATATGGTTTGGCTGTGCCCCCACCCAAATCTCATCTTGAATTACCACGCGTTTTGGGAGGGACGCAGCGGAGGTAATTGATATTAATATTAAATAAGTTTCACAAGATCTGGTGGCTTTAAAAATGAAAGTTCTCCTGCACAATCTCTCTCTCTTTGCCTGTTGCCATCCATGTAAGATGTGACTTGCTGCTCCTTGCCTTCCACCATGATTGTGAGGCTTCCCCAGCCACATGGAACTATAAGTCCAATTAAACCTCTTTTGTTTGTAAATTTCCCAGTCTCAGGTATGTCTTTATCAGCAGCGTGAAAGCAGACTAATACAATATTGTTGGCAAAGTCAAGATATCAAAGGGATACCTGCACTCACATGTTTATCACAGCACTATTCACAATAGCAAAGATATGGCATCAACCTAAGTGTCTACAAACAAATGAATAGATTTTTTTAAATGTGGTATATATACACAATGGTCTATTATTGATCCATAAAAAATGTCATTTTCAGTAAAATGCATGGAACTGGAAGTCACTCTCCTAAGTGAATAAGCAAGGCACAAAAAGACAAATATTCCATGTTCTGACACATATGTGAGAGAGAAAAAATTTCATCACATGCAGAAAGTGGAAAAGTAAATAAGATACTGGAAATGGTGAGTGAAGGAAGGATAAAAAGAATTAGGTTAAAGGGTAAAAACATACAGTTAGAATAAATATATTCAATATTTGATAGCAGAGTAGGGTGACTATAGTAAACAAAAATGTATTGTACTTGGGTGATGGATGCCCTAAATACCCTGACTTGATTACTATGCTGTAAGTATATCCACATAATGAAATTTCACACATCCTCTATAAAATTTATATAAATTTTAAAATGTAAAATAAAAGCAGCTTAAGAAAAAAAGGGAAAAATGACATGGGAAATGGCATTTATTATGGCTTTTAAAAACCTCACAAAACATACACAAAACTCATTTTATTTTGGTTTTTACTGTTTTTATAACATTATAAAAGGTTATGCTCAAAACAATATAAAGTTATACATTAATATAGAGGAAAAGCTAAGAGTATACGTAAAAATAATATTAGTAGTAGTTATGTTTGGATGATGTCTTCTCTCCCTGTTGCTCATTTAATTTCTAAGTTTCTTTCAATGAGCATATATTACTTTTATAATAAAAATGTATAAACTTTAACAGCACAGTGTATTCAAATATACTTAACTTACAAACAAAGAAAGGTTAGTTATTGAACTAACACTTTAAACATTTTGGTAAATGTCAGTTTATATTACAGCTTTAACTGAGAGTTAAATTATTACAGTTAAAGAATTAACGTCCCTTTTTTATTTCCTCTCTCTTTCACCCCACCTCCCCATCATGTGTGCTTACAGGCTGCTACGGTCTGAATATTTTTGTTCCCCCAGAATTTATATGTTGAAATCCTAAACTCCGAGGGCAGGGCATTAAAAGGTGATTGGGCACTGGGAAGTGATTATGTCATGAAGGTGGGACTCTTATGAATGGGATTAGTGCCTTTATAAAAGAGGCTCCAGAGACATCCCTTGCCCCTTCCACCTTGTGATATTACAGAGAAAAGGCCGTTGTCTATGAAATTTCTGTTGTTTATAAGCCATCCAGTCTATGGTATTTTGTTATAGAAGCCCAAAAGGACCAAGATAGAGGTGGTCGCTGATAATCTCAGTCATTTTCACTATATATACTTATTTCATAAGTTCTGCATGTGTTAACTATCTTACTGTTTAATTCACTGCCTGTCAAAGGCTGAAATTTCAAACAGGATGCTTTTGGATTTTTTAACATAGTTCAGCATTTTTTATATGTTTTCCTTATCTACTTTCTAGGCTGCTCAACTGAATATTCTTTGTCCAGAAATAGAATTCATTTAAGTAAAGCTTGCATAGAATAAAGTAAAACTAATTGTGTCTGCTCTGGTCTTTTTTTCTGATACCATAAGAAGTAACTTTTGATGACACATATTTTACTAACTGGATTATAGCAGTAAATGCTTATGGCTGGTCTGCTTTTTCCATTCCCATGTCAAAACACAATTCCAAAACCACATATTCTCCTCTGACTCTGAGGGCCCTCCGGCAGTGGTTAACAAAGCTGAGTTTATCCTTTATGTTGAGATGAATAATGCATGGCAGTAAAACACCAGTCTCCCTGCACTACCGTTGAAGGCAGACGACTGACAAGGTTTGACTGATGGGAGCCCTGTGAACCTAGGACATGTGAAGAGATCCCTTGTCAGGGCTCCTAACACCAGGTTCTCACTGCTTCTAAAACACAGGTCTGAAGTGTTTTTGCTGTTACGTTATTTTACCATGTCCTCATGCTGAAATGTAGCCTCCATGACTCCTTTACTGTGGAGAGCACAAAAGTTAATTTACTCACGCCTATCTATTTTTTTTTAGTATTAGAGATGTTTGAATAAGTAGGATAATCCCAAGTAACTAAGAGTTAGCATCATCCTACCCATAATAATAGATAATTTCTGGTAGTTGTTTAACTTCTTAATATCCAGCTGATTTTATACTTTCTACTTACCATTTTCTCTAACTGAAAGTCACATTCTATTTTCGTCTAATAAAACAATACATGTCCACCTAGTATTCTTCTTCTCCAAATGATACATTCAAAAATATGCAGATCTTACAGCAAAATCTTTATTCTAACCATACTCCAGTCAGGCTCAGAATCTTTGATGACTTTCTGAATTCTGTCAGATAGTCTCTTCAATTGTCTTATTTTCATTCCTTTCCATTTTTGCAGGATATGCACTCTAAGATAGCATATTTTTGCCACCACACTCTCAACATAAACCTCAATACAAAAGACATAGTTTAATGAAAGTAATACTAGAAAATATTGGTTGAATAATTTCCATGTGTTATACATATTGTTAAATTTTCAAAAAATTTCACGATAGATTCTAGTATTATCCACGTTTTACTAATAAGAAAACTGAGGTTTTAGCCTGTCTCATTTTCTCTCTTTTACTCTCTCAATTGCTCGTGCTGATGGACATCAGCTACTATGTTGTGAGCTGCAATATCACAGTGGCCCATGTAGCAAGGAACTAAGGGTTCCAGCCAACAGCTAGTAAGAAATCAAAACCCTCAGTTCAACAGCACATAAAGAACTAAATCCTACCAACAACCACATAAATAAATTTGGAAGGGAATTCTCCACTTGTTGAACATTCAGATGAGACTACAGCTCCTGCTCACAGCTTCACTGTAACCTTTTGACCTAAGCCACACCAGACTCCTGATCCACAGAAACTGTGAAATAATAAATATTGTCTTAAATCACAAGATTTTGGGGTTTTTACATATAAGTTACTAAGTAATATACCAAATATTATAGAAATATAAAAAAATGAAAATCTTTTTACACAGTCATTGGAAATATAATTTGTACAGTCATTCTGGAGGATAACGTAGCAATATTTAGTAAAGGTATGAATACCTACATGATATGATCCAGCAATTCCACTCCTGGGTATATGCCCTGAGAAACTGTCACAGACATCCAAAAAAGGCTATATGTAAAAATGCTACAGCATGCTGCTTGCTGCTTAGACAAGAAGTTGGGAGTGGTCTAGAAGCCCATCATTCAGGGAACAGATAAGTCAAATGTGATGGATGCATACTATATAGTACTATGTGGTACTCTGTAGTGGTTCTAAGCAATAATCCAGCAAGGTACAAGGTACATACATCTTTAAAACAGAATGTTGGCTGGGTGCAGTGGCTCACGCCTGTAATCGCAGCACCTTGGGAGGCCGAGGCGGGCGGATCATGAGATCAAGACATCGAGACCATCCTGGCCAGCACAGTGAAACCCTGTCTCTACTAAAAATACAAAAATTAGTGGGGTATGGTGATGTGCACTTATAGTCCCAGCTACTCAGGAGGCTGAAGCAGGAGAATCATTTGAACTTAGGAGGCAGAGGTTGCAGTGAGCTGAGATTGCACCACTGCACTCCAACCTGGTGACAGAGCGAGACTGTCTCAAAAATAAAATAAATAAAATAAAATAATAAACAGAATGTTGATGAAAATAGTAAAAAATAGCCCTAGCACAAAATTATAATACTACTTAGGGAAAATAAAAATATATGCTAAATAATACAACATATTTCTCAAGAATGTATATATGTCCTAGTACATGCATCAAATACATTAGACTAGGTGCCTATATACAGGAACAAGAGTGTGAATAAATAAGATACACTGAAAAGACAAATTGTAATAGTGTACTATCAAATATGAGATGTGACTAATTCAGCTCTGTTCTTAAAATATCACAAACAAGCAAAGAAAGTGTGTTACCTCCGTTTGTTTAGTTTTCATTTAAAATTCAGTTATGGAGTCCCTTCCAGTAGTATACCACATTATTAACCCCCTTCCAGTAAATTGCTGCAGAAATGGGGTTCATTGAGGAACAGAGGTACCTTTGCTTTAGAGGAACAGCTTCACCAACATCTCCCTTTAATCTGAAGTTTCATTTGAAGAAAATGAAGTTTTCCTAATGTCAGATTGCCAAAAGTACCAGATCTAAATCAGGGAGTTTTGCATGCCTACTGAGGAAATTTGGACAAAAGATAGAGATGGGAATAAATTGTGGCAAATTAGTGAAAAATGGTAGGATTGTTCACTTTCCAACATGCAGAAGTTTGGAAAATGACAGATTTATCAAGTGATACAACATATTCTTAATTGTTCTGCCCAATTCAGTATTTATTAAATAACCCAGTGTTTACAGTTTTTACCTCAGACACTTAAGGAAATATAATTGAGGTATGTAATAAATATGATATCTTCCCAAAAGTAACTTATTTTAATTTTTATGTTGAAAACCTAAGAGATATTGACCTAAATACAGCAACAGTATAAGAAACGGAATTAAATAGGTAATAAATAGTAAAACATTACCAAATGTGAAGACAAATTATTATCCCCATGCAAAAACACCCCCTGAGTATTGAAAAGAATTTACAAATAATAAGATCAGTAATCCTATTTCATGGTTTGGCAATACTTTTCAGATGTGATAAGTAAACTGAGAAGAGCAAGAGACATACAAAATCTCCGTATGACCAACTTACACCAGGAAATTCTAACTTAATTCCCAGGTTTAGCCGTTAGACAGAATTTCTTTTATCAACTGTACTTTCTCTAGAGCTTAATTTGTCAAAAGATAAGAAGTTCTTTGGCCAATAGGTGGTTTTGAATAGAGCAGAAGGAAATAATTCTGTGCAATCGCATCAGAAAAGACTGTCATTGTGTTGGGTAATAATATCCTGTTGGGAGATACATTCTTTTCAGAAAAAAGGTTTTAAAGACTCATCATTTATGTGTTTCTAATTATTTGCTTCTCCATTCACTCGCTTAGAAGAGTAAGTTATTTCTGACAAATAGCAATTATCAAGTATTCTATCAGTCCTGGGAATCTTTTCTTTAAAAAATAATTAAAAGAAAGAATGAGAAAAAAAGAATGAGTAGTATTACTTGAAAACATTAGAATAGTGATCAAAGGAATCTGGTTTTGAGGGAAATAATTTAGAAAAATACAAAATATTATTTTTATCCTATGCTATCATATAGAACATAGGCTAAATCTTGGAGAGATATTCTCTTTCAGTTAAAAGTAGATATGATATGACTTTTAGATTTAGGGTTTTTATTTTCTTTTCTCCCCTTTCCTCTTCTTATTGTATTGTTAAAATTGAAAATAAGAAAAACTTTCAAACTAAGGTTAATAAGGCTGGCTGTTCCAACCTTGAAAGTAGTAGAACCACACGGGCTGGCTCAGGGTCTGGCCGCTGTGGCCGTGACTATGAGGCAGATGAGACAAAGGAAATCTAAGGAACATGATATATTTCTGAAACAGGCTCTGCAAAGGGAGTAGAAATAATATCTGGGGTTAATACCAGATAAAATTGGATTAGCCAAGTTCCCAAATGTCTGATTCTCTTAAATGTTAGTACATTGAGAAAATGAACTAAAGATTTATTTAATAAATCTGATCTAATCTGATGATTCTCTGCACTAGCGGTACTATTTTACACTGTAGGGCACATTCCCTTCCTAAAGAACACACATAGATTATATTCATTGTGAGCAGAACAGTCTCATATATACTGGTTTCAGTTAAACGGGGCATTAAAGACTACTTGTCTCTGTCTGTACTAGAGAGTATCATTCTTTGACCATCACCCATGGTAATGATAGACTTATTTGTACTTAACCATATTTTTCACAGCTATATCACTGTTAAGAAAAAAAATCAGGATTACATTCATCTACAAAATATTATTTCTGTAAATTTGCATTTTCCTGGAGCAAATTTATGTTATTGAATCTTTAGTAAAATTGTGATCAATTGAAAAACAAACCAGCCACTGTTTCCATTTTGTATATACATGTTTATGTGACTGTGTATGTGTATGTGTGTGTATGTGTGTATGTGTGTGTGGTTTATTCACATCCATCTGGGACAATACTTTTTGATGAAGCCAACTATCTAAATTGAGTGCCTATATTTTCCCTGAAAGGAATGTTTATTGCTGCTATCGTTTCTTTTATGTTGGAGACAGCAAACTTGCAATTTACAAGGACACTCTCTGAGGTTGAGAGCACAGAAACAATCTTGAACATCCACTTAATAATTTGCTCTTAAATAAATAGCTATGACTTTAGCTGTGATCTTTTTATTTCTACTGGGCTGCTAATTACTATGATAGATTATTAATTCTAAGCTGAATGTTTCAGGGTGTCATGGCCTACCGGGGCAAAGCAGGCCCATCTAACAGGGGCATCAAGGTCATTAAAGGTTGCGTGTTGCCGACAAGAATGAACACGTAAATTAGTTCAGGGAATGACACTTACGAATAAGTGGGTCTGACGATTACATTGGGACTTATTTACATTTCCAGGCTATAAATGGGCTATATTCCAGAAGTTCATAGGCAGTTTAGTTACCAGTTGAAAACCCAAAATGCATAGAAACAATGCAATTTAATGAAACTTAAAGTCAGACTCGCCTACAAAACCTTTTTTTTATCAATAGTAACCTGACTATAGGTTTACATTTAAAATACATATAAAAGTAGTGTCGTAATCCTCAAAATTAAGCAAAATAGTGAACACAAGTGAACAGTGACTGTGTGCGTATATATGTAGGTCTATATGTATATGTATGTGTATATGTATATTTGTGTGTATATATATGCATATATATGTGTGTGTGTATATAGCATATGTGTGTGTTTGTGTGTGTACATATGTATACATATATATAAAAAATTATACATTATATATATATATATATATAAAATTCCAGAATGGAAAATCACTTTTTGGTTATTTGTAGGTTCTATCAATTTGAACACAAACTACTCTGATACTCTGCAGCAAGAGAGATCAAAGATAGTGTTCAGAGATATGTCTGCCACATAGTAGCAACTGATGCTATTGAAGAAGCCCTGAAGTGATGGCCTCCAGCAATTTCTCTATCTAGGACCCTGTTAGAGCTCTACTCGTCTCCCACTGAACCATGGGAGAATCTCTGACACAAGGTCCAACCAAACCCTTCTTCTACAAAAATCTAGAGAGAAGAAGTAATTCAGTGTGTGTGCACGTGCGTGTGTGTGTGTGTGTGTGTGTGTGCAGGTGTGGGGGATAATCTATTACTGTGGTCTCTTTATTCTGGAAGTCAAGAAAATCATTTACGAGATACCAGTTGCACTCTAAAGAAGTTCATATCCCAAAAAAAAAAAAAAAAAAAAAAAAAAAAGACTAAGCTCATGTCAAGGTATTTACTGTTCCTACTCATTCCTGTCCCATCATTTTTCCTCTCCAAGCCCCCACAATAATATCCTAGGACACAGTAGAATTCATGATTAGCTATTTCTCCATTTCACTCTCCCATATACCTCTGGAAGGAGAGTGGACCACAAGCAAGGTTTCTACTCCATCTGACACTTCAAATCTATTCTATAAAAGAATCCATATTCAAGTCTACAAATCAGTTTTACAATAAAATTAATCCCATATTTGTCCCTGATTTTAAATGTCACAGATATTAAAGCTTTATATAATATCATAACGTTAGCATAACTCCATAGAAATTAAAGATGCCTTAAAAATTGAAGACTATACTTAAACATATCTTCTACATTATCTTTTTCCTTCCAACTTGTCCTTTACTAGCTTCTAAGGCCCTTTTCCTCTTTGGGCTATGTCAGTAATAATAGTTGCCACAGTTGTTATTAAATGTCAGGTGAGAGAAAGGAATTTAAGCCACTAGCCAATGATCTATTCACTGACTTTACTGTAGGGGCAACTTCAAGGTAAAGAGAAAGGATAGACTAACCTACGTAGTTTCCATGTCAACTGAACTTATGGGTAATAAGACTACCAATATTTTCTAAGGAAAAGAAACCTACAGAATGCCCTTGGCAGGATATCCATGGCTAAAAGATTATTTACAATAAATAAACCCATTTGCTAACTATAAGTAAACGAGTCATGGCTCCCTGAAGAATGTCACACTTGCTATACAATAGCTGGGGTTTATATCTATAATGTTTCATAATTTAAACAGTCTCTATTGTGTAAAACCTCCACAAGATGTTACTTGAGACCTCGTCTATTATTCTGGTCAAAGAGAGTGTTTGATCTGAGAAAGGACTTGAGAAACCATCCTTGATGGCTTAGACTTCTCTTTGCTTGGTCTTTGCTTCTTGGTATCTATATACTTGAGGCTATTAGCAAAGTTTGACACAGGGATAGATCTCTGGTTCATGTGAGTATCATCTGATGATCTAATTTTGTGTGTTCCCTCATCAGGCTGTAAACTCGGCTCTGCAAGAATTAACTTCCTTAATTTATTTTACTCCCATCTCATTGGTTTGGAAAAAAAAAATCATCTCAGTCATTTCAGATCTCCTCTCTTCATTTATCTTTAAGGATATGTTTCTGAGATATTCTAAAACTATTAAGGTGCTAGAGGAAAGAAGTAAAGGACAAGAAATTAGCAACACCTTGTGACATTCCCTAGTCTTCTCTGCATGGTACCTTCAAGCCTGAAGCTTTTTACAGCTTCCAAGGCATTCTTCAGTTCCATCCTTGATCCTATATATCTAGACTTATTGTGCAGCTATTTCCCCTCATATTCTCACCATATTCTTCTCTCAGAGTCATGCCCTCTTTGTACTCATAGCCTCCATGTCTTCTCAAACTCTAGGGCTATTTTTCCAGGCTTGGGGTAATACCTCTTTTTCACTGTATCCCTCTCTATCACTTCATGAAAAGAAACAGAATTAGTTTTCTATAGTCGTTGCAATAAATTGCCACAAAGATAGTGGCTTAAAACACCCCAAATTTATTATACTTTAAGTTCTGGGGTACATGTGCAGAATGTGCAGGTTTGTTACATAGGTATACACGTGCCATGGTGGTTTGCTGCACCAATCAACCCGTCATCTACATTAGGTATTTCTCCTAATGCTATCCCTCCCCTAGCCTCCCACCCCCCAACAGGCCCTAGTGTGTGATGATCCCCTCCCTGTGTTCATGTGTTCTCATTGTTCAACTCCCACTTATGAGAACATGCAGTGTTTGGTTTTCTGTTCTTGTGTTAGTTTGCTGAGAATGATGGTTTTCAGCTTCATCCATGTCCCTGCAAAGGACATGAACTCATCCTTTTTTATGGCTGCCTAGTATTCCATGGTGGATATGTGCCACATTTTCTTTATCCAGTCTATCATTGATGAACAACCCAAATTTATTATCTTAAGGTTCTGTAGGTAAAAAATTCAAAACAGGCCAAAATTAAGTTGCTGGGGAGCCTCTTGTGGAGACTACAAGAGAGAATCTACCTGTTTGTTTTTATCAAGATCCTAAAGGCCATTCACGTTCTTTGGTTTTTTGGCCTCTTCCTCCACATTCAAAGGCAGAAATGTCTCTCTCTAAACATAATAGGAAAGTTTCTTCATTGTCAAGGGCCCTTGTGATTACATTAGGCCCACCCAGATAATCCAGGATTATCTCATCTCAAGGTCTTAACCTGAATCATATCACAAGTCTCTTGCCACATCAAGTAACATGGAATAGGATACGGACATTTTTGCAGGAGCACCATTCTACCTACCATAGGAAATTAGTAGGATATCCTTAATGGGCTTAAATTTTTTTAAAGCAAATCCAGAAAGGCTAACAGCATCCCTATATTTGAAAATATGATCTTTGAACATAGCGTTTCAAATATCTGTGTGAATGTGCTGTAATTTACTTAGCAATACACTCTTGTTATACTTATTTTAATATTTTTTTATTTTCATAGGTTTTTGTGGAGCAAGTGGTGTTTGGTTACATGAGTAAGTTACATGAGTAAGTTCTTTAGTGGTGATTCGCGAGATTTTGGTGCACCCATCACCCAAGCAGTATACACTGTCCCCAATTTGTAGTCTTTTACCTTTCACCCCCCTTCCATCCTTTTCCCCAAGTCCCAAAAATCTATTGTATCATTCTTATGCCTTTGCATCCTCATAGGTTAGTTCCCACTGTGAGAACACATGATGTTCGGTTTTCCATTTCTGAGTTACTTCACTTAAAGTAATGGTTTCCAATTCCATCCAAGTTGCTGTGAATGACATTATTTCATTCATTTTTATACTTGAATAGTATTCCATTGTTTATATATACCACATTTTCTTTATCCACTCATTGATGGGCATTTGGACTGGTTCCATATTTTTGCAATTGCAAATTGTGCTGTTACAAACATGCGTGTGCAAGTCTTTTTTTCACCTAATGACTTATTTTCCTTCTTTTCCTACTGGGTAGATACCCAGCAGTGGGACTGCTGGATCAAATGGTAGTTCTGCTTTTAGTTCTTTAAGGAATCGCCACACTGTTTTTCACAGTGAATATACTAGTTTATATTCCCACCAGTAGTGTAAAAGTGTTCCCTTTTCACCACATCCCCATCAACGTCTATTTTTTTTATTATGGCCATTCTTGCGGGAGTAAGGTGGTATCACATTGTCATTTTGATTTTCATTTCCCTGATCATTAGTGAAGTTCAACATTTTTTCAAATGTTTTTTGGCCATTTATATATTTTCTTTTGAGAATTGCATATTCATGTCCTTAGCCCATTTTTTGATGGGATTGTTTGTTTTTTCCTTGCCAATTTGTTTGAGTTCCTTATAGATTCTGGGTGTTAGTCCTTTGTCGGATGTATAGATTGGGAAGATTTTCTCCCACTCTGTGGGTTGTCTGTTTACTCTACTGATTGTTTCTTTCGCTGTGCAGAAACTTTTTAGTTTAATTAAGTCCCACCTATTTATCATTGTTTTGTTATGATAATGTACCTGAAGACCCTAAAGACTCATCCAAAATGCTCCTAGAACTGATAAATGAATTCAACAAAGTTTCAGGAAACAAAATTAAGGTACACAAATCAGTAGTTCTGCTATACATCAATAGCAACCAAGCTGAGAAACAAATCAAGAACACAACCCCTTTTACAATAGCTGCAAAAAAAAAAAAAAAAATACTTAGGAATATACCTAACCAAGGAGGTGAAGGACCTCTGCAAGGAAAACTACAAAACACTGCTGATAGAAATCATAGATGACAGAAACAAATGGAAACACATCTCATGCTCATGGTTGGGTAGAATCAATATAATAAAAATGACCATACTGCCAAAAGCACTCTACAAATTCAGTATAATTACCATCGAAATACCACCATCATTCTTCACAGAACTAGAAAAGACAATCCTAAAATTTATATGGAACTAAGAAAGAGCCCACATAGCCAAAGCAAGACTCAGCAAAAAGAACAAATCTGAAGGCATCACATTACCTGACTTCAAACTATACTGTAAGGCTATAGTCACCAAAACAGCATGATACTGGTATAAAAACTGGCACATAGACAAATGGAACAGAATAGAGAACCAGGAAATAAAGCCAAATATTTATAGCCAACTGATCTTTGGCAAAGCAAACAAAAACAAAAATTACAGAAAAAACACCCTATTCAACAAATGGTGCTGGGATAATTGGTAAGCCACATGTAGAAGAATGAAACTGGTTCTTCATCTCTCACCTTATACAAAAGTCAACTCCAGACGGATCAAGAATTTAAATCTAAGACCTTCAACCATAAAAATTCTAGAAGATAACATCAGAAAAGCCCTTCTAGACATTGGCTTAGGCAAAGATTTCTTATTATACTTTCAAGAAATGTCCCAGTTTTCACAATAAATCATTAAGTGATATATTTTCCTGCAAGTAAATCATTCTGTGAATTTTTAAGTCACTGGCTTACAATAATCTCTAGAAGTAAAATAACTGAATTATTAGTGACAAGTCTTTCCAAGACTGGTACTATTTGTGATTTTCTCTCATACATAGAGGATTCTGAAGGTCCTTGCTGTTTCATCTGCTCTGAGGAGCAAGAGTGCTGGGATGGCTCATGCTTGGTGGTGAGTCACTTGGGAAAATTTAAAACTGGGCCTTGAAAAAAATTGCTTACCTTTTCTGATAAAATTGTCCTTGAAATTGTCTTTTTGCCAGTTACATTTTCTAGAAATAACTTCTACAACTGCTTAAATAATATTTTCATTTAACTTTTAAATGTAAATTTATTAATTCCCCATAATTCCACCCAACACTGTAAATTTTTAATATATATTCTTTTACACACCATGTGTCTTATGTGTGTGCACATATATACATATAGATAAAGTATTACTTATGTTATTTTGTATATGTAGAAACAATTCTTCACAAACAATTCTTCAAAGAAAAGCTTTGTAGTGGAATTATTCCAAACATAAACTTAACTATTTTCTTAAGACAAATACCCAGAAGGTGACTTGCTAGAATAGGTATTTAAATTTTAAAAAAAAGAAGTATTGCCAGATGGATTGCACCAATTAACCCTCTCCCCAACAGATAAGAGAGCCCTCTTCCATCTGCTCATGATTATGCTATTACTTTTAAAAATTGCAAATTTTATAAATACAGTACCTCATTCAAATTTTGGCTTCTCTAATTTTTCAAAAACTTAAAAATAAAACCACTATATGACCCAGGAATCTCACTACTGGGTATATATCCAAAGGTAATGAAATCGCCACGTTGAAGAGATATTTGAACTCCTATGTTCATTGCAGCATTATTCACAATAGCCCAGATACAGAATCAACCTAAGTGTCCCTCAATGGATCAATGAATAAAGAAAATATGGTAGTTATACAAAATGGAATACTATGAAGCCTTTAAAAAGGGAAATCCTGCCATTTGCAACAACATCAGTAAATATGAAGAACATTATGTTAAGTGAAATAAAACAGGCATAGAGAAAAATGCCATATAATCTCACTTATATATGGAATTCAGAAAGGTCTAACTCACAGAAACAGAATAAAAGGTGGTTACCACAGAATGGGACCAGGAGAGGATTGTGGGTAGGTTGGTCAAAGAACACAAATTTCAGTTAGACAGGAGGAATAAGTTCAAGAGATCTATTTTATATCATGGTGACTATGGTTAATAAGACTGTATTGTATTCTTTCTGTTGACTTTTTTAAATTTTTATTTCAATAGTTTTGGGGAAACAGGTGGTGTTTGGATGCATAGAAAAGTTCCTTAGTGGTGATTTCTGAGATTGTGGTGCACCCAACACCCAAGCAGTATACACTGTACCCAATGTGGAATCTTACAGCCCTCACCCCCGCCCCATGCTTCCTCCCAAGTCTCCAAAGTGCATTATATAATTCTTATGCCTTTACATCCTCATAGCTTAGCCCTCCCTTATGAGTGAGAATATATGATGTATGGTTTTCCATTTCTGAGTTACTTCTCTCAGAATAATGGTCTCCAATTCCATCCAGGTTGCTGCATATGCCATTATTTCATTCCTTTTTATGGCTGAAGAGTATTCCATGGTGTATATATACCACATTTTCTAATCCACTCATTGGTTGATGGGCATTTAGGCTGGCTCCATATTTTTGCAATTACAAATTTTGCTGTTATAAACATATGTGTGCAAGTGTTTTTCATACAATGACTTCCTTTCCTCTGGATAGATACCCAGTAGTGGGACTGCTGGATCAAATGGCAGTTCTACTTTTATTTCTTTAAGGAATCTCGATACTGTTTTCCATAGTGGTTGTACTAGTTTACATTCCTATCAGCTGTGTAAAAGTGTTCCCTTTTCACCACATCCATGCCAACATCTATTTTTTTTATTATTTGATTGTGACAATTCTTGCAGGAGTAGGGTGGTATCTCATTGTGGTTTTAATTTTCATTTCCCTGATAATTAGTAAAATTGAGCATTTTTTCATATGTTCTTGGCCATTTGTATATCTTCTTTTGAGAATTGTCTATTCATGTCCTTTGCCCACTTTTTGATGAGATTATTTGCTTTTTTATTGATTATTTGTTTGAGTTCCTTGTGGATTCTGGGTATTAGTCCTTAGATGCATGCTTTTCAAATATTTTCTCCCACTCTGAATTGTGTGCTTATTCTGCTCATTAATTTTGTTGCTGTGCAGAAACTTTTTAATTAGGTCCCAACTATTTATGTTTGTTTTGTTGCATTTGCTTTTGGATTCTTAGTTATGAACTCTTAGACTAAGCCAATGTCTAGAAGAGTTTTTCCAATGTTATATTCTGTGATTTTTATGGTTTCGGGTCTTAGATTTAAGTTTTTGATCTTGAGTTGATTTTTGTGTACGGTGAGAGATGAGAATCCAGCTTCATTTGTATACATGTGGCTTGCCAATTATCCCAGCACCATTTGTTGATTAGGGTGTCCTTTCTGCAATTTATATTTTTGTTTGCTTTGTCAAATATCAGTTGGCTGTAAGTATTTGGCTTTATTTCTGGGTTCTTTATTCTGTTCCATTGATCTATGTGCCTATTTTTCATACCAGTACCATGCTGTTTTGGTAACTACAGCCTTGTAGTATAGTTTGAAGTCAGATAATGTGATGCCTCTATATTTGCTCTTTTTGCTTAGTCTTCCCTTGGTAATGCAAGCTCTTTTTTGGCTCCTTATGAATTTTAGGATTGTTTTTACAAGTTCTGTGAAGCATGATGATAGTATCTTGATGAGAATTGCATTGCTTTTGGGAGTATGGTCACTTTCACAATATTGATTCTACCCAACCATGAGCATGGGATGTGTTTCCATTTGTTTGTGTAATCTATGATTTCCTTCAGCAGTGTTTGGTAGTTTTCCTTGAAGATATGTTTCTTCTCCTTGGTTAGGCAATATCCTAAGTATTTTTTTTTTTTTTTGCAGCTGTTATAAAAAGGACTGAGTTCTTGATTTGTTTCTCAGCTTGGTCATTGTTGGCATATATCAGTGTTACAAATTTGTGTACATTAATTTTGTGTCCTGAAACTTTGCTGAATTCATTTATCAGTTCTAGGAGATTTTTGGGTGAGTGTTTTGAGTTATCTAGGTATATAATCATATCATTGGTGAACAGTGACAGTTTGACTTCCTCTTTACCAATTTGGATGCCCTTTATTTTTTTTCTCTTGTCTGATTGCTCTGACTGGGCTTTCCAGTAGTATGCTGAATAAAAGTGGTGAAAGTGGGCATCCTTGTCTTTTTCCAATTTTCAGATGAAATGCTTTCAACTTTTCCCCATTCAGTATAATGTTGGCTGTGGGTTTGTCATAGATGGCTTTTATTACCTGTAGATATGTACCTTCTATGCTGATTTTGGTGAGGGTTTTAATCATAAAGATATGCTGTATTTTGTCAAATGTTTTTCCTGAATCTATTGAGATAATCATATGATTTTTTGTTTTTAATTCTGTTTATGTGATGTGTCACATTGACTTGTGTCTGTGAAGCCATCCCTGCATCCCTGTTACGAAACCAACTGATCATGATGTATTATCTTCTTTATGTGCTATTGAATTAGGTTAGCTAATATTTTCTTGAGGATTTTTGCACCTAGGTTCATCAGGGATGTTGGTCTGCAGTTTTCTTTTTTTGTTGTCCTTTTCTGGTTTGGGTATTAGGGTGATACTGGCTTCATCAAGTGATTTAGAGAGGATTCCCTTTTCTCTTTTGGAATAGTTTCAGTAAGATTGATACCAATTCTTCTTGGAATACTTGATAGAATTCAGCTGTGAAGCCATCTGATCCTGGACTTTTTATTGTTGGCGATTTTTTAATTACTGTTTCAATCTTGCTACTTGTTATTGGTCTGTCTAGAGTTTCTATTTTTTCCTGATTTAACCTAGGAGGGTTATATATTTCAAGGAATTTATCCATCTCCTCTAGATTTTCTAGTTTGTGCACATAAAGATGTTCATAGTAGCCTTGAAAGACCATTTGTATTTCTATGGTATCAGCTGTATGTCTCCCATTTCATTTCTAATTGAGCTTATTTGGATCTTCTCTCTTTTCTTGGTTAACCTCACTAATGGTCTATCAATATTGTTTATCTTTTCAAAGACTCAGCTTTTTATTTCATTTATCTTTTTCGTTTGTTTGAATTCCATTTAGTTCTGCTCTGATCTTTGTTATTTCTTTCCTTCTGCTAAGTTTGGGTTTGATTTGTTCTTGTTTCTCTAGTTCCTTGAAGTGTGAGATTAGACTGTTTACTTGTTCTCTTTCAGAGTTTTTGATGTAGGCATTTAATGCTATAAACTTTTCTGTTACCACTGCTTTCTCTGTATTCCAGAGGCTTTGATAAGTTGTATCACTATTATCATTCACTTCAAAGAATGTTTAGTTTCCATCTTGATTTCGTTGTTGACCCAAAGATCATTCAGGAGTGGATTATTTAATTTCTATGTACTTTTATAGTTCTGAAAGTTCCTGTTGGAGTTAATTTCCAATTTTATTCTGCTGTGGTCTAAGAGGGTACTTGACATAATTTTGATTTTCTTAAATTTGTTGAGACTTGTGTTCTAGCCTATCATATGGTCTATCTCAGAGAATGTTCCATGTGCTGATAAAAAGAATGTATATTCTGCAGTTGTTGGGTAGAATGTTCTGTAAATACCTGTTAAGTCCATATGTTCTACGGTAGAGTTTAAGCCCATTGTTTCTTTGTTGACTTTCTGTCTTGATGACCTGTCTAATGCTGTCAACGAAGTATTGAAGTCCCCTACTATTATTGTTTTTCCATCTATCTCATTTCTTAGGTCAAGTGGTAATTGTTTTATAAATTTGGGACCTTCTACATTAGGTGCATATATATTTAGGATTATGATATTTTCCTGTGGACTGATCCTTTTATCATTATGTAATGTCCCTCTTTGTCTATTTTAAATGTTACTGCTTTAAAGTCTCTTTTGTCTGATATAAGAACAGCTACTTTTGCTTCCCTTTGGTTTCCATTTGCATGGAATATTTTTTCACCTCTTTACCTTAATGTTTATGTGAGTCCTTATAAGTTAGGTGAGTCTTTTGAAGACAGCAGATACTTGGTTGGTGAATGTATCCATTCTGCCATTCTGTGTCTTTTAATTGGAACATTTAGGCCATTTACATTCAACATTCGTATTGAGGTGTGAGGTGCTGTTTTATTAATTGTGCTAGTTGTTGCCTGAATAACTTGGTTTTTTTTTTTCTTTGTGTTATTGTTTCATAGGTTCTGTGAGATTTATGCTTGAAAGAGGTTCTATTTTGGTGTGTATTTTGAGGTTTTTTTCAAGATTTAGAGCTCCTTTTAGCAGTTCTTGTGGTGCTGGCTTGGTAGTGGCAAATTTTCTCAGCATTTGTTTGTCTGAAAAAGACTTAATCTCTCTTTCATTTATAAAGCTTAGTTTTGCCAGATACAAAATTGTTGGCTGGCAATTACTTTGTTTTAGGAGGTAAAGATAGGATTGCAATCCCTTCTGGCTTATAGGATTTATGCTGTGAAATCTGCTGTTAATCTGATAGGTTTTCCTTCATAGCGTTCTTTGAGCTTCTTGTATTTGGATGTCTAGATCTCTAGCGAGGCCAGGAAAATTTTCCTCAATCATTCCCTCAAATATGTTTTTCAAACTTTTAGATTTCTCTTCTTCCTCAGGAACACCAATTATTCTTAGGTTTGATCATTTAATGTAATCTCAAATTTCTTGGAGGCTTTGCTTTTTAAAATTATTTTTTGTCTTTGTCCAGTTGGGTTAAATTGAAAGCCTTGTCTTTGAGCTCTGAACTTATTTCTTCTACTTGTTCAATTCTATTATTGAAACTTTCAATTGCATTTTGTATTTCTCTGTGTCTTTCATTTCCAGAAGTCATGATTGTTTTCTCTTTCTGATATCTATTTACCTGGAACATTTTTCATCTATATCCTGTATTTTTTTTTTATTTCTTTAAGTTGGCTTTCACCTTTCTCTGGTATCTCCTTGATTAGCTTAAAAATCAACCTTTTGAATTATGTATGTGGCAATTCAGAGATTTCATCTCAGTTTGGATCCATTGCTGGAAGCTATTGTCTACTCAGGGTGTTATGAAACCTTGTTTTGTCATATTACCAGAATTACTTTTTCTGATTCCTTCTCATTTGGGTAGACTATTTCAGTGGAAAAATCTGGAACCTAAGGGCTAACGTTCAGATTCTTTTGTCTCATGAGGTGGTCCCTTGATGTGGTGTACTCTCCCTTGCCCTAGGAATGGGGCTTCCTGCAAGCCAGACTGCAGTGCTTATTGTTGCTCTCCTGGGTCTAGCCACCCAGTTGGGCTACCAGGCTCTGGGCTGGTGCTGGGGAATGTCTGCCAAGAGTCCTGTGATGTGATCCATCTTCAGGTCTCCCAGCCATGGTTACCAGCATCTGCTCTGGTAGAAGTGGCAAGAAAGTGAAGTAGGCTCTGTGACAGTCCTTGGTTATAAAGATGTTTAGTGTGCTGGCTTTCTTGAACACTGAGTATGCTACCAGTGAAGTTGTCATGTGGACAGACTCAGGACCACTGATTAGCCAGGATGTTGCAGGCAGTGGAATTAGCTGTTGCTTTCTCCTCCCTTGGGGCAGGTTGTTCTGTCATGAGTTGCTGTAATGTCCTGAGTTAATTGGCCTCTAGCCAGGAGGTGGCAGTTTCAAGAAAGCACCAGAGATTTTCACCTGTCTCGTGGAATTTGCAGTGGCCTGCTGCTTCTTTCAAAGGATCTGTGAATTCTTTTGACTTTCCTGGTATGTTCTTGTGGTGGTTCCTGAAGCAAAAGTCCATGGTGTGAGTCTCCACATGCTGTTTTGTCCATCCAAGTGGGAGCTGTATGTCAGCCCTGTATCCTATCCACCATCTTCCTTGTTTGTGTTCTTGAAACTTGCTAAGAATGTAGGTTTTATGAATTCTCATCACAACAAAATAAGAATGTGAGACAATGCATATGTTAATTAGCCTTATTTAGCTATTCTACAATGTATACATATTTCAAAACATGTTATACACAATATAGACAATTTGTATTCATCAATCAATAAATGTTTTAAAAAAGAGGTGTGCTGAAATAATTTAATGTTCTAAGACATTAAAGGTGGTTTGAATAAACTACCATATTACTGAAAAAAGACAAAATAAATCTATTTTAAAAATAAATTTAGACTTCTGTATATGGCTAACTAGGTGAAATATGTTTTCATGTGTGTGTTTATATTTTTATATTTCCTTCATGTTAATTATTTATACCATTTGAGTGATTTTTTTCTGGGTAGATTATTAAATTTTACACTTAAAAATATTGTGGGATAACTACAGAAAGGACATAAAATTTTCATTCATCTTTTCATTATATTACCCATATTTTACTAACAGAGACTCTAAGTTTTATGAACAAATTTAATAAGTTTTAATTTATTCTTTCTACTTTCATACTTGTGTTCTGGGAATTCAAGCAAGATACCTTCAAGTTACCCTGTCCTTTTCTCGGAAGCCTGAGAACCTCTGCATACCACAATCTCTCCCTGAAAGGATCCTTGGACACAATTCCGTTCACCAATCTCAGTAAGGTATGCCTTTCTACATAATTTGTGGCACTCAATGCAAAATAGAAATTGAACAAAGTTTCCTCATTCAAACGTTACGAAAAATTTTCATACAGGGAATTAAGAGCATTAACCCTAGTGTGAGACCCTTCTAAGCACTGAGCCATGTGTGACTGCATAGGTCACATACTCGTGGATCCAACCCTCCCCAGCTACAACTAACAGATCAGAAATATTTGAACTAAATGCCATGGATCCAGGCTGATCAGTCCCTATGACGTCTGGTGTAAAAGCTCTACTCAATAAAGTACCCTGCGCTAAGTAATAACCAGTGATATTAATCAGAATCACAGTTTTGAAGAGTTTATATTTCACAGAAAGAGGGAGATAAAAAGACGAAAGAGAGAGGAGAGAAAGAAAATATAGAAAAAAGAAAGGTAGAAGGAAGGACAGAGAGAGAGAAAGACAGAGGTAGTAAAAACCTGTACTTTTCTCCAAATATTTGACTACTTGATGTATCATCATCACTACAAAAATATTCTTCCAGATACTGACTTCTTACATATATATTTGGTTGTTTTCTTAGTTTTTAAGTTGTAATTAGTTTCATAAGAGTTCTTCACTGATTTGAATGACCTTTCATTTTTTGGTATCCTCATTTTTCCAAGACAAATTCTAGATTCTTGGATTGAGTCAGTAAATATGTGGTGATATATTCACTGGAGAGTAGAATGTTTGCAAAGGAACAAAAATCAAAGGTTCTATTTTGGTGATGTTATATTTGAGATATCCACTGGACCTGCAAGTAGGAGATGCTAAGTGGTCTGGGAGTCAAGGAGAGGTAAAGAATAAGATCATAAATTTGGGAACTGCATATGTACGATCACTGTTTATAGCTGTGACTGAATGAGCCAACCTAAAAACACTGAGGAGAGATGCCATAGGAGGAACCAGCACTGGTGTCTGGACACTCAGGATTAAGACTGCTGGGTAGCAGAATCCATCCCTACTTTCTTTTCTTGTTCGGTTTCTCTGTTTTCCACATTATTTTAAAACTATAAACAGGTATTATGCTTAAAGCTATTAAAAAGTAATTAAAAATTGAGGGCCATTTACCTAGCTTCCAAGTACTTTAGTTTTCTTAGTCTGTTTTCTGTTGCTTATAACAAAATTCCTGAAACTGGTAACTTACAAAGAAAAGAAATTTATTTCTTACAGTTATGAAGACCAGGAAGTCCAATCTTGAGGGATTGCATCTGGTTGCATCTTGCTAGTGGTAACTCCTTACAGAGTCCTGAGGTGGTACAGGGTATCACGTGGTGGGGAGGCTGAGCATGCAAATGTGCTAGTTTGGGTCTCTCTTCCTTGTCTTATAAAGTTACCAGTTCTCTTCCCATGATAACCCACTAATCTATTAACCCATCAATCCATTAATCCATGAATTCATTCATTTATAGATTAATCCATTCATGAGGGCAGAGCTTTTATGATCCAATCACATCTTAAAGATTCAACACCTCAATATTGCCACACTGGAGATTAAGTTTTAACATGAGTTATGGAGCGGACAAATATTTCAACCATAGTAGAATGCTGAACACTTAATACTAATATATTATATTGTATATAAAATATATTTCAATAAAAATGCAAATGTAAAAACACATAATTTGTAAGGATTGTTCTTGTACAGATATCATGGTTTCCATTGCTTTAAGAGCAGGACACATGCATTAAAAGTAAAAGCACTTTGTAACTAACATGCCAATAGGGCTTTAATTTTTTTCCCCCTTACCAAAAGAAAAATGCCTAAAAACAGGTTCTACTTCCCCTGAGCCTATTCTAAAAGAAAGCACATGGGAGAATACAAGCTTAAAACAAAAAGTTACTTCAAATGTATCATTGTAATAAGTTTAACTTGCTTAAGGAAACCAAGCTGTGCTCTTTTGTGGCAAATATAAAAATACATTCCCACATCACCAGTTTATGTTTTCAACAATAATAAATAAAACGGACATGTTCTTTGACCTCTTTGAGTTTAAAGTCTTGTGGGAAAGGCAGGTGTTAAACTGGGAACTGAGAAAAAATGAAAAGAGAAAGTTTGATGAAAGAGACAGCCTGAGGGAGCACATGTAGATTGCAGGGACAAGCTGTTTTCTCTGAGGGAGAAACACCAAAACTAAGACCTGGAGGATGAGTAGTATAGTAAACTGAATAATGACCCCCAAATGTAACCATGTTCTAATTCTGAACCTGGAAATGTTAACTTATATGGCATAAGAGACTTTTTGGATGTAATTAAGTTTAAAATGAAGATGGGAAGATCTTTCTGGATTATCCAGCTAAGCCCTACATGTAATTACAAGGCTTCTTATAAGAGGGACACAGGAGGAGTCAGGAGAGGAGGTCATGTGATGATGGAAGCAGAGATTAGAGTGATGTACATTGAAAACAGAAGAAGGATTCCCAAGCCAAAGAATACAGGTGGTCTGTAAAAGCTTAAAAAGTCAAGGAAACAGATCTTTCTCTCAGAACCTCCGTAAAGAACCCATCCTGCCAACCCTCACTTTAGTCTAGTGAAGTCGATTTTGGAATTCTTATCTCTGGAACTATAAGTGCTTTGGTTTGAATATTTGGACCCCCCTAAAACTTATGTCAAGATTTCATTGGTAGGTCATGAGCGTTCTTCCCTCAGGAATGGATTAATGCTTTTATTTGGAAGTGGTTTAGTTATCATGAGATTGGGATTGTTATAAAAACACGTTCAGCTGCCATTTTCTGTCTCATGTTTTCTCTCCATGTGATGCTTTCTGCCATGCCCTCAGTAGATGCCAGCACCATACCCTTGGACTTCCCAGCCTCCAGAACTGTTAGCCAAATAACTTGTTTTCTTTATCGCAAAAGAAAATTAACTAAGACAGAAAATTGGTAGGGAAAAGTCACGCTGTTGCTATAACAAATACCTGAAAATGTGGGAGTGGCTTTGAAACTGGGTAATGGGGAGAGGCTATAAGAATTTGAAGAAGAAGGTTAGTAAAAACCCAGCATTGTTGTAAATGAGGAATTAGGGTGATTCTCATGACAGTCCAGTAAAAGACAAAAGCCAGAGGGAAAGTCTTAATTTTCTTAGAGATTACTATAGAAATACAGAAAGCAAAGACCATTCTGATGAGGTCTCAAACAGATCAAAAACATAGTTTTGGACACTAGAGTAAAAGCCATCTTTATTATAAAGTACAAAGACCTCAGATGAATTGTGTCCACGCCTGAGGGCTTTATGGAATGCCTTAAGAGTTCATTACTTAAGAGTAATGAAGTGAAATATCTGTTGGAAGAAATATCTAAGCAACAAAGCATTCAGACTGCTAGGTGGTTACTTTTAACCACATACAGTGAGATGCAAGAGCAAGGAAATGACTTAAAGATGGAATTGATAATTTTTTAAGATGTAGAAAAATAGAAAGAAAAATTTGGAAAAATTCACAGCCTGGCCATGGAAAGAGTGAAAAAGCATGTTCAGGAGAAAAAAAAAAAAAAGAGTTTAGCCAAGCGACCACTTGTTAAAGAGATTAATATCTATATAGACGAAATCCAGGTTCTATTCATCAAGACAATGGGATAAAGACCCCAAAGGTATTTCAGAGATCTTTGAGGCTGCCCCTCTCATCACAGGCCCATAACTGTAGGGAGGCAGAAGAGTTTTGGGGGTAAGCCCAGGACACCTTCCACGGGCTTGGTACCCAGAGTCTCTGCTCCACACATTCCAGTGAAGCACCCCTCAACTACCCCAGCCATGGCTCAAGGAGTCTTAAGTGCAGTTTAAGAAGGCCCAGGTATAGCTTGATTCCCCACTCTGGAAGGCAGAAGCCATAAACTCTGGTGGCATCAAATGGTGCTAATTCTGCCAGTGCGCAGAATAGCAGAGCTGTGGAGGCATCTTTCTCCTGCTAGATTTTAAAGGATACTGCAGCCAGCCTGGAAGCCCAGTCAGAAACCTGCTGAATGGATTAATGCCTTTATAATGGAAATCTCTTTGTTACGTTCAGATTGGGTTTGTCATAAAAGAAAGATTGGCTGTCATTTTCTGTCTCACACACTGTCACCATCTGATGCCTTCTGCCATGCTGTTGGACTTCCCAGTCTCTAGAGGCATCAGCTAAATAAACTTTCATTTATGAATTAGTTTGTGGTATTTTGTTATAGCAATGAAAAAACAGACTCCGACCATAAGAGAATAAATTTTGGTTGTTTTAAGCCACCAAGATTGTGATAATTTGTTACAGTGGCCTTAGGAAACTAATTCAAGGAAGGATTATCTAGAAGAGATGGTGAGATACCTTCTAGGGAACTACACATGCCTAGCTCTTCAGGGGAAAATGATTTAAGCTGTTAACTACTTTATAACTAACATGTTTTACCTACTATCTGTCAGATGCAAGGTACTCTGGCAAGTTACCACCTCAGAGCTTTGTTCCTTAACAGATTTCATTGGCATGGCTCTAGAGTGGGCATCCAGTTTTTAGAAAATGTGCTCAGCGAAGGTCCAAGTTCATGCAGGTGTGGCAAAGCTATAGTTGTGTGATTTCATGTTACTTACTTCTTTATAGTTACTGTGCAATTAGTGTCACTTAATATATGTTACCAAAAGTAAGTATATCTATCCAAACTAGATGTAGTTTGGATAGGGTATAACTGGATTTCCTAATACTGATATTTGTCATACCTCTGGAAACATTCAGTGTGTTCAGGAAATAATAAATATAGGGGGAAAATCATGAGGAAACTGGGAGGAAAAGACAGCCCTAGATCATGACAGGCCTTGCAGGTCATGTAAGAATTTTTTGTCATAAAGGTAGTAGAAGAAACAAAGAATTTTAAAGAGGTGAATAATTTTTTTGAAGGTTACTGTGGTTCTTGCATGTAAACTAGATTGTAATCAGGGCAAAGAAAGATCAGTTTGAGGCAACTGGAGAAGAGGGGCTGTCAATTAGAAACAGAGTTAGAGGAAAGCTAAATAAAGTGGTAAGAACTGGGCTGCTTGGGAGTGGTACATAAGGACAGTGCTAATGCCAACCATCCATGAGATATATACTGAGGGGCTTTATTTGAATAATGACAAGAGTCTATATTTATTTTGTCTCATTTATCTTACTGTTCCCTTTTTAATAGATGCCCCTGTAGTTTAGGATGGCTTTCTGTGGCTTGGCTGCAGGAGAGAAATAATTTGGTTTACTTTAGAATCAAACTGACCACCTTTTATCAGGGGTCAGCAATTTAAGCATAAGACTTAAATTCATCCACTGCCTCTTTGATTTTTAGAGATTTCTTCTAATATAAGCATTCAATGCTTTTGCTACATCTCACACATTTTGAAAAATTATATTCATTTTCATTTAGTTCAAAATATTTTTAAATGGCCCTTGAGACCACTTTCTTGACCCATGTGTTATTTAGAAATGTGCTGTTTAATGTCCAAATATTTTAGCATTTTTCAGCTATGTTTTTGATTTCTAGTTTAATTTCATTGTGTTCTGAGTGTACTTTGTAGGATTTCTATTCTTGTAAACGTGTTGTGTTTTATGGCCCAGAATGTGGTTTATCTTGTTAAATGTTCCTTGTGAACTTGAGAAAAATGTGGATTCTGCTGTAAAATAATCTGGATAAAATAATCTATAAATGTCAATTAGATCAAGTTGATTGATGATACTGATCAGTTCAAATATGTCCTTACTGATTTTTCTGCCTGCTGAATCCATTAATTACTGGTAGACAGTGGATTTGTCTATTTCTCCTTGTAGTTCTGTAAGCTTTGCCTCACATATTTTGATGTTCTGTTGTTTGGCACATAAGCATTAAGGATCATTATGTATCCTTACAGAATTGACCTCTTTTTAATTATGTAATGACTTTCTTTATCCCTGATAATTTTCTTTGTTCTGAAGTCTGTTTGTTTTGCCTAGAATTAATAGGCTTCTCTCACTTCCTTTTGATTAGTGTTAGCATGGTATCTCACCATCCTTTTCATTTTTAATCTATTTGTGTGTTATTTAAATTATTTTTTGCATAGGCAACATATAGATGGGTTCTGATCATCTATTTTAACTGATATATTTCACTGCATGTTTTTGAAAACAAATTATTCTTGGAATACAACTACATATTAGGCTGTTTTTTGCATTGCTGTGAAGAAACACCTGAAACTGAGTAACTTATAATGAAAAGAGATTCCCTTAACTGGCCCACAGTTCTGCAGGCTATACAGGAAGCATAGCGCCATCATTCAGCTTCTGGGGAGGGCTCAGGGAGCTTTTACTCACAGGGGAAGGTGAAACAGGAGCTTTCACATCACAAAGCAAATGCAGAGTGTGTGAAAGGGGTAGGGGGTGCCACACACTTTTAAATGACCAGATTTCATGAGAACTCATTATCATGAATAACATTTGCCTTTGTGGCAAAAATATTTACTGTCTGGCCATGTATAAGAGAAAGTTTGCCAACCCACATAAAATCACAATCCTCTAAGACCTGGTTTTTATATTTCAAATGATTTCTGATAGTTTGGGTTTTGTTCTTTCTTGTCGCCAAATTAGAACCATTTACAAATCAGCTGATAAATACTGGAGATAATAGGAACAATTTACTTGGTATGGTAAAAAATAGTATCAACACAACACATGGCCTCTATCTAGCCATCAATAGGGGATGATGTACAATTACTCTGGATGGTATTAGTAAAATTCATTAGATATATATTTTTAAGGAGTCTCATAGTATATGAAAGAGTTTCTATCTAAATGCAATATATTAATTAAAAACTACTGAGTTCTGTATCATGTTTTCTTCTCACCTATTAGATATAAGCCTGCATGAGTCTGCATGCAGTCTTAAACCAGCTGACAAATTCTGGTGTTGCATTAATTATATGCTGGCAATGTAAATGTATGGACCTTTAAAAGAAATTCATGTTACTTTAGCAAGACAAATGATGAATATAATTTTGTGAATATAAAGCTGACATCAGCTTTCATGAAAGAGCTTATGCAGGCTTCCATGTTCCTCCTAACCACAGCCGTGACTTAACAGAGACCTAACATTGCTACCCGTTAATATATTATTGACCCATGAATATTGACGGTGACAGGACCACCCATTATGCCACAATTGAAATCTTCTTTCAAATGAGAAAAGAACAATCACACAAAATATAAATTTTAAAATGCAGCATTAAATATTTATGAGAAATGCCCCCAAGATGCTGAGTTTAGTGGCTGCATAATGAAAGTGCCACATATTTTAGAGAAGGATTATTCCCCACTGTTGCACAATCAAGGAATTTTTAAGTGACCTATGAGTAAAAGAAAATGGAGGGGGTAAGGGTGATTACAAATTAATAAAGCATGGAGTACCATTTGATTACCAGCTACTGCAGTGTGAAATGAGTTGGTTTAGTCCAGCTGTGCCTACTGATAGTGATCATCAACTTCCCTCTATGCGGGACTGATGAGTTGGCCCCAACAGGAGTGGTCTGTGAAAGAGGTGGAGGAGTAGATGAGGATAAAGCAGGTCAGAGCTCTGTGTGGGAGCAGATAGCAGTTTCCGTGGTCAGCCTGCCTTGTGGCCCTGAAAGACAGAGTCACTGCAGAGACTAGCTATCAAATTAGAAAAACTTTCCGAGAACAAAGTGTACTCTTAAAAAATAAAACTCCTCATTTTATAGAATCAAATGAAATGGAGTTACAAGTAGGCTTAGAAATCATCTAATGGAGTAAGTCTCTGTGCTGGCTGGTCATTAAGATGGTTAAGCAGCTACATATTTCTGAACTCAGTCACAGGCCTGCTGAATCAGAACCTTTCACAATGGGGCCCAGGAGTGTAATTTAAAAAAAAAAATTCCAAGTTTGATAGGTTAAGTGACCCTCTATCTGCTTTCTTGCCATGACTTCACTGTGCCACCCTTTGACTTTGAGACAGTCCATGTGACTTGCTTTGGACCATGACATATGGGCAGAAGTAACATTGTCATTGTGCCAATTTCAAACTTGGGCCTTTAAGAAGTTACCTGTAATTTTTTTTCCTCACACTCTTGTGCATCTACCTGGAAAGAGCTTCTATAACAGCTTCAGAGTATCCATAAAATGAATACCTGTGGAAGAGAGCCATCCCAGTAGTCCCATCTGATTCACACATATACAGCAGGAGGCAGAGCTTCCCCAACCCCTGTGACCCAGATCAGCAACCCCAACTGACTTGAAGACTCATGAGCCAGCCCATGTGCTCTCAGAGCAACAGGACCACCTGAGTGGAATCACAGGCACTTGATAAATAAATGCTTAGTGCTGTATGCAACTGAGATTTTCATTTGTGACTGCAGTAAATAGACTGTGGTGCCAGGAAATATATATTGATACACCCAAGAATTTCAACAATCACTAAAATTTGGAAACTATCTAGTATACAGATTAGTATACTACAGACCTGTGGGCCAAATCTAGCCAGCTGTGGGATTTTTGTAAACAAAATTTTATTGGAATACAGCCACACGCTTTCATTACCTATTATCTACAGCTGCTTTCTTGCTACAATGGCAGTGCTTGCTGAGTCCTGATCTAAAGTCTTCAATTTCACCGTAATAAAAAGTAGACTTAGAAAGAATAACTACATTTTCCAAAGTTACAGAGTAGAGATTCTGTTAGTACTCAGGCCCTTATATTCTTAATGCGATATTGTTTTCACAGTGACACAAATTTTTTAACAATATTTGAAAATTATTATTTAAAAAAAGAAGTCTCAGGAAATATTTTCATTTTCTTTCCCTATTTTCAAACATGCTCTAAACTAGTTTTCTGTTTGAGAAAAAATTAACCGATTTATGTCAAGGTTATAAATCAAAAAAAATTTTTTTTACTCTTTCTCCAAGCTTTATTTAGCCCCCTCCTTCCCTAAAATAAAAAACCTTGGTGTTTTACATGCCAATAGCTGGCCAGTGTTGAAAGAATGTGGCAATCTATTGCATGCAGGCAGGTATATGGCTGACTTTGGCCTTTGTGCCTCAAAGAGGAAGAATTGCAGCCAATAAATAATTTTAATGGAGTTAGAAGGTCCTCCAGCCCAGTTAAGCGAACTCCTCAATGGATAATCTTTCCATTCAAACACATTTCTTCTAGAAGAATATTTAATTCAACATAAGGCAGTTGCCTTTGTGTTTAAAGCTGCATGCTTATTAATTATAGGGCATCAGCACATACGCATGAGGTTATAACTTATGTATATGCTTGAGGTTATAACTAAGGTCAATATATCAATATGTATATTTTATAGTAGTTGATTATAAAATCAACTATTAAAAATTGCCTTAATGACTCCCAATTGAAAGAAAATGACCACGAGAAAATGACTACGAGATCAAAGGAAAATCAAAATTTGAGCAGGGAATTTAAAGGACAACATAGGTCAATCCAAGCAGCATGTATACAGTTGGAGGCTATTTGGTACTTTGTATTCCTAGGAGGAGGTCCTCATTTAAGTATTAATCAGTAATACCCATTAATCTCCCTTTAAAGACTTCAGGGGGCTAATTTATATCATAGACTGAGGGGGTAAATACAAATAAGGCTTACATTGCCCCCTAACTTTCTGGGACTCCCTCCACATTTCTTTTAGCTGCTGATCAAAAGGCAAGAATAAAAATATCAGTTAAACCAATGATGAGTTGACAAGCTGTTTTTTTTAAAATTTGTTTTAGTCCATTTGTGCTACTATAACAGAATACCACAAGCTGGGTAATTTATAAAAAACATACTTACTTCTCACAATTTTTGAGGCTGGGAAGTTGGAGATCAAGGGACCTATAGGTTTGATGTGTGGTAAGTGCTGCTCTCTGCTTCCAGGATGGTGCCTTATTGCTTTATCCTTTGGAGGAGAGTAACATTGCACCCCCATGAAGCAGAAGGTGAAAGGGCAAGGCAGTCGAATGCTGCCTGAGGCCTCTTTTATAAGGTTCTTAATCTCGTTGATGAGAGGAGCCCTCGTGGCCTAACCACTTTCTAAAGGCCCTACCTCTTAATACTATCTCATTGGCAACACTTGAATTTTGGAGCAGTCACATTCAAACCATAGCAAAACTCAAATTCTAAATCCAGTCTAATTTCTAAAATGTGTCTTCTGGCAGCTGGGTGTTCTTTTGTAATTATTCAAACCCAAGCAAAGAGTAGTCTTTTCTACTATTCTGACACAGCAATCAGATCATAATGTGTCTTAATGTCCTAGAGCCAAAGTCATGACTCAAGATTTTTATTCCTTTAAGAGATGACCTCTTGCATTTGCAATTTTATTATCCAAAATGTGACTAGTATCTTATTTAATTATCAAAAAAAAAAAAACAGAGATATACGCTAAGTGCTGAAACTAAGGCTCAGAGAGTAAATTTGCCTTACCCACGTGTATGTAATGATAGATGATAGCGTTATGCTACAGAAAACAAACGACTGAGGTCTGTGTTGTGAATGCAGAGCAGCTCAACTTCTCCTTCTGCTCAGTCTGCTTCTCTCGTCCCTCAGGACACTGTCACTAAAAGCACTCTCAATAAACAGAAGGCATGTAAATCTCTCCCCAGAGTCTGTGTCCTAGGGAACCTAACCTACAGTGGTCTAGTTCAAGTCTCAGAATAACAGAGTGTTGTGGAAACTAACAACCTAAAAATACTTACATTTGCTTTAAAAAATAACTGGTTTATAGAATCTAAGAATTTGAGAACTGCAAGTGACTTCAGAAATTAAATAGACAAGTGGTTCTCACAAAAAGAGATGAATAGACATTTATATTCTTTATATAAATTTTAAATCTTACAGTGATAGCCAGTCATTATCAACCATCTTAATTTATGAAACATTCATAATAGGAATATTAGTATATGTTTTACACTTATAAAAGACTTTTGGCCGGGTGCGGTGACTTGCTCCTGTAATCCCAGCACTTTGAGAGGCCAAGGTGGGTGGATCACATGAGGTCAGGTGTTCAAGACCAGCCTGACCAACATGGAGAAACCCCATCCCTACTAAAAATACAAAATTAGCCAGACGTGGTGGCGGGTGCCTGTAGTCCCAGCTACTCAGGAGGCTGAGGCAGTAGAATCGCTTGAACCCAGGAGGCGGATGTTGCAGTGAGCCAAGATCATGACATTGCACCCCAGCCAGGGCAACAAGAGCCAAAATCCGTCTAAAAAAAAAAAAGACTTTCATATTTGTCTTTTAATCTTCACAATCATTCTATGAGTAAAATAATTATTAAGCTATTTTACAGATAAAGCCACTGAGTTTGAAGGAGATGAAGTAATGTGCTTTAAGCCACACAGATAGAATAGAGAGGATAAGAAATAAAATTAAATTTTTCTAATTCTAATTTGTGTTCTCTTCCTCACAAGTCACAGTGGCCTTTGGAGAGTCAGAGGCCAGAATATGTGGATGTGCCTGAACTTGCAAAGAATTTGAACTCAAGCCCAGGTAAAAATGAAAGTTTTACAGGATAGAAGAAAAGCAGAGAAATAAGTCAATATTTTCGGTTGAGCGGAGCTGACATTCCATTTGTCAATATAATTTTTTACCTAATCTCAAAATGCCATTTTAGCTACTATTACTCAGTTGCCAAATGTACTTTTTAACATTATAAGTAAAGTCTTGAAGTTTCTTGAATTATTGGATAATTACCAGCCCTTAATCTCTGCAGAAATAATCTTTATGGTATTTCCCCCAAGAAAATTCATTCAGGACTTCCCAGCAACATCCATGTGAGTGTGGGTATCTAGCTCCCCCATCCCAAGATTCTATTGCAATCACCAGGAGAATATTACAACAGAGACAAGCCTGCATGTGATATAAAAGGGAAGGAAAAATGCAGCCCAAACAGAAAACTCTGGAGAATGCATGTTAAAGTACAAATATACCTGATTGACGAAAATCACTGAGGTACAATCTGCATTTACTCTTCCTGAGAAAGCTGTTCAGTGTAGCAGGAAGATATCAAGGAAAATGGAACCAAACCTTCCTAATTTGGAAGGCTATGTATTAAAAAGAGTGTTGGCTATAGTAGAGAAGGACATGGCTCAACTTGTAATTCAACTCAACACTGCATAAAGCATGTAAGTTACAGCTTATTAACAGCACTCAACAGATGCTCCAAGGCCCCAGGTTTGTAAAAACTGCTCCTGTCAGCTGAAAGACAGCAGGGATCCACAGAAAGAAGACCAAGAAGGCAGATAACTAGTACAGCCAAACACATGAATGCCAAGCTGGACAGAAAGAAAGAAAGAATGGTGGTCTCTTCTGCTGAGTTTCTGTAAAGAGAAAGATAACTACACTGAAAAATACACGTCATTCATACACTGGTAATGAGACAGATGCTAAGAAGTCAGGAGGAAATGATAGAAATTTCTACTTCATTCAATAAGAGAAAAATTAATACTATAAGGAATGACTGCTTGTTTTAGATGTGACAATAGTAATGTGATTATATCATTTTAAAGAGCCCTTATCTTTTACGGATTCCTAAAGGAATATTTGCAGATGAATAAGATGATGTCTAGGATTTGTCTCAAAATAAATGAAGGTAAAGTGGGTAGTGGTATAAATGAAACAGAATTGACCATAAATTTATAATTGTGAATCTGGATTGTAATGCACGTGAAGGTTCATTATACTATTCTCTACACTTTTATAATAAGAAGTTTAAGAAAAAATAATTCCAGAAGAATTAAAGGTTTAAATATAAACAACAACCCCATAAAATATTAGAAAAATGTTGGTAAACATATGTGTATATCTAATGCATTGTCATATAGACAGAATCCATCTGAAAATAATTAACATATTTGACTAAAGTGGAAATCTTCTATATCTACCTATAGCTATACATATAGATCGATAAAACAAATATGTATAGATTCAAAAATATTTAATAACAAGGGAAGTTGATTGTAATATGTTAAATTGTAAACAGATTATAAAACTAATAGAGCATAATTCAAAATTTTTTATATTTATATTTGTTCATTTTACTAAGAGCTGGGCCACTGCAACTAAACAACTCAGAGCCTATGCCTTAGATGGAGACAGATAATAATAAACAATTCATTACACCTAAAGTGCTTCTGAACTATGAATGAGAAGCATAGAAAGTTATCTAACAGGAAACCAGATCCAACTGGGCTAGGGAGGGGGCAATAAGGAAGAATGACTTGATTGTTTTAGCTGACAACTCTAAGGAGTGACCGGGAGTTAACTAAAAGAAAAATGAAGTAAAACTTAGATAAGAGTATATTTTTCTCATTCATGGGATGGCAGGAAATTTTTATTTTATTCAATATACTTTTCCATAGTTTCAAGCAGAATATTGAATTACTTTTATCACCTGAAAAAGTAGATGGTATAAAAATTAAAATATAAAAATGAACTGGAAATTATTTTTTTTCTTATTATAGCTTCTTTCTCAATAACACAAACGTATTTTGTTTGAAAATCCTTCAAACCTCAAATTAAAAGCTAATTATTTCTTAGGAGTTTATCTTGTAAGGTGCTGGTTTTATTAATAAATTGTAAAACAAGATTTTTGATGAAATTAAAAACATTATTTTTTATTTATCAAAACCTGGCAAAATGACTAAACATTATGCATATTGAAAGGAGGTGAGGGTAGTTGGCATGGGCAGAATTCACATTGAATATAGGTGGGTATTTCTAAGTGGCAAGCAAGAAGATTAGAAATATAATGCAGAGTGAGAGAGACAAAAAAGTGAATGGGAGGAAAGTAGAGAAGAGGGAAGGGGAGGGTGGAGGAAGGGAGGAAAGAAGGGAATAGGTATGTTGGTCCACAAGTTGTAGGCTCACATATGCCGGGTCATCTATAGTGCCAAGATTTACCAATTGCCAATGCTGCAAAATAATGGAACATTTCAAACCCTTCTACTTTGTTTTTTCTAACACTGCTCTTGTTCATCAACATAGGAAGAAAACCAATAAGCACTTGGGTTTGCCAGCATAACTCGAGGCACATGGAGTTTTTAAGCTTACAAATTCTTCTAAGAAATATAATTTTCTCATCATAATCTCCTAAACAAGAAGTGGTAAATATTTCATTTGCAAATAATCTTCTTTTGTTTTTGATGCAAAGGAAAATCTAATAATAATTCTTTTTTCATTTTTCTTTTAGAAATTAAGAACATTTACATTTTCTGTCACTTTAACCTAATAGGGTGAGATTTATGCCAATATTGGGCATCACCAAGGACCATAATTTCTGTACTTGCTATCATGGAAGGCTTAATGAGTAGGACGATAGGAAAGAAAAGGCATGATTTCAGAGTTAGACTAGTGTGGCGGTTTCTAATATTATGGAAAGTTACTTAGTCTTCCAGAGCTTTCATTTTCCCCTGTAAAATCAGCTATGTCAAAGTCATATGGGATATGTATGTAAAGTTTCAGTTTCTGGTATACAATAGATAAACCAATAAAAGAAAACCAGTTAATGTAGTGATAAACTCTTAGGTAAATATAAAAATTTTTAAACCAAACTTACTTTTGCTGTTTATTTCATCATCCTGCTTTTTGGTTAAAACTCTAGAAATGGCAAGATTTTTTTCTGTCTTTAAAGTTCTTATCTTTGTATTCTAAGGAGATTTTCACACTACCGTCTTTCATATGTTTTCATTTAAGATGACAATATTTCTATTCAGAATTGTGAAGAATAGTCTTTAAATGAAAACCTAATTCTATGTGTCTGTCATATTAAATAAATTGGACCTCAAAAAATGCCACTCTACCTAAAGCCAGGAAAACCTGTGAGTCCTCATGTTTGGTAGCTAATTTTCTTGCGATGAAATACCCTATGGTTGAATTACACGAAAGTCTGAATGGGGAAAAGCATTAATATTAACTGAAGGAGCCCAGGCTGCATTTTACTCATGAGACTTAAGCTTGAGCTGATTAAAGAGCACTTAATAAATTCACTCGGGCAAAGTTATGGCACTTGGGGGAGATTTGAAATAGGACTATAATTGTGAAAAGTTCATGGGATGCCAATTCATACCAGAAATGATAATAAAAGTGACCAGAAGTAACAGGTCTGGGACCGCGGTTCAGATAAATTTTCCAAGGTAAAACAGCACTAAAAAGGTGATATACACAAAGACAGAATTTTCTTTCATGATTCACAGCAGCAGAAGCTTTCAAGAGACAAAGAACCTAGCAACTGAATGGATAATAGTGTGTTTGCTACTGGAAAGCAGAGGAAATAAGGGGCTGAAGATGGGAGGCTTGGAATAAAGTAGAAAGGACTGAAATGCTATCTGCTTTAATATTCACTAAGAAAAATTAAAAATTTAGACTGTGTGTGGAGACCTTAGGACTACAGAGAAAGGGATTTTTCTTTCCACTTCACTTGTTGCATTATGTAGAGCAGAACAGCCTTCTGCTTAAATGGTTTGCTGCACATTCATCTATTTTGGGGCAGAATGTGAACATTCTAAGCTGGATAAATCTATCCTGTCTCAATGGCGTGTCTGATGTAATATTTATAACCCATTACATTAAAAGCAACTTCTGTATCCTTTATCTACAATTTGCAGGTGTTAGGCATCCTTAAACCAAAGGTCACTTGACTCTTATTAGAGCAGTTCTCTATATTTATGAATCACCTGGAAATCTGTTAAAAAGGAAGGTTCCTATTTCCCGACCTCCAGGAATTTTGATTCAGTAACTCCAAGGTAGGGCATAGTTAAGAAATACCCAACCTGAAGTGACTTCAAAACCAGATGGTCCACAGACTGAAGCCAAACCCTAGAGAATAGCAGACTCTGCTCATCCATTTTTTAAAGAGAAAAATTAAAAGTTCATTTGGATCCTAATTGTTCAACTTTTATTTTACCCCATAATTCTGCAATTAAATAATAAATTAAAAATAATAATGGATGTTAAAATCAATGGGTAAAAGTGTGATAAGGAAGAGTTTATTTTCACAATCTTGAATCATCTCTGTAGGAAATATAATAATAATAATTAATAATTTATAAGTAAGAAATAATTTTAATTGACTTTACAGTGAAGAATCTGGCAGACACCACTTTTAAACTTCTAAAATTTAACATTAACATTAGTGAGACAAATAACATCATATTAAATAGCATCTCAAGTCTGATATTTCTGCCAAAATTGCATAATGTGAATTGAATCATCAGGAAATATTTAACAAATAGGTAATAAAATTAACCGGCCTCCACACTTCAAAAATATTAAGTCATGAAAGACAAGGATAGATTGATAAATTGTTCTAGACCGAAGAGACTGAAGGAGGCTAAGAAGACTTGACAACTAAATCCTATGCATGATCCCAGATTGAATGTCGTACCAGAAAGGAAAGAGATAAAAAAGGAGGTTTTGTTTGATTGACTGATTTTTTTGTTTGCTTTGTTCAATAAATGACGTCATTAGGATAGTAGAAAAAATGTGAATGGAGTTTTAGGGTAAGGTGGTTGTATTTTACCAATGTTAATTTTCTGATTTTTATGGATATACTATGGTAATGTAGGAGAGTATCTTTTAGAAAAATATACACTGAGCAATTTAAAGATAATGAGACATCATATCAAATAACATTTTCAAATGGTACAAAAATATAGAAAAAGCTAGACAGACAGACTGATAGAGACACAGAGAATGTAAAGGAAATGTGGTCAAATATTAACACAGTGGAGCCTGAGTAGAAGTTATGTAGGTGTTATACTGTTGTACAACTTTTCCATGACTCAGAAATTACTTCAAAATAAAAAGTAGAGAGAGAATGAGAAAGAGAGAAAGCAATTTCAAATTCATCATTATAAAACGGCAACATGAATCCATGGTGGAAGCAACAGCACCAGGTTTTATATTTATTTAACCCTATGAAACATAAAAGAGATGCATCTAGTAAATACATGTATAAAGTCACAAACATTGAAAGTCAAAGATATTATCTGGCAAATACTAAGCAAAACAAACAAGCATAGGTATATTAATGACAAAGAAAGCATTAAATAAAAAGAATTGTAAGAAATAAGAGGAGTTACAATAGAATGATTGATTCCTCAGTTCTAAATATATATATGCACCTAATTCCGTAGCATAAAAGTATAAGATATAAAGCAAAAACTGCATAACCCCAGGTAGAAACAGGTAAGTTCACACTGAAAGAGATTTTAACATATCACTCTGAAACCAATAGGTCAAGCAAACAGGAGTCAGTAAGTACATGGAAATTTGTACAACACTGGCAAGTTTGATCTGTGAAGTTACATGAAATACTGTACTCCATACCTGTAGAATACACATCATTGTGAAGCACATATGGAACATTTATAAAAATGTCCTTAATATTATTATACCATACATATAACAAGTTTCATTACATTTTAAAGGATTGGTATCATCCAGACCACATTCTCTGACCAAACTGCAACTAAACAAAAAATCAATAACTATGTGATAACTAGATAAATTATATATACTTGGAATCCCCTTTATGTGAGAATTCCAGATCTAGTTTACTGCCGTCCCCATTAATCCCTATTGAGCCAGAACTGAAGGCAGAATGAAGTGGCTATTCATCATTATACCAGTAGTTCTATTGGTTTCTTAGAGTAAACAGTCTTTCTTGATAGCCATATCACTATTCTAAAATGGGGTGAAGAGGGACAAACCAAGGGGAATATGTGGTTTTAAAAAATGTGAATATAATATGCTCATTATGCAAAGAAGGTAACAGAAAAATATGACTAATGCATCATTATGAGATGACCCAAGGTAAGAACTATTATCAATATACAGAAATGATGAGTGATGAAAAATAAATCAACTTTAAAGGACTGAAATTTCTAAATATTTTTGGTGGATAAAATAAGCAATGCTATCGTGCAATGCCATTATGTATTAAGTGAATGTTTCCTGGGACTTAAAAACCTTTTGCAGGTGGTAAGCTTATTTTTATAAACTGTCTACAGAATGCATTAGAAATTATGTGCATCAAGCAGAAATAATCAATTGCAAAAACATGTCTAGCCAGAAATGCGGTAGTTCAATGTATTGTAGACTTAGCTAAGAACTTACAGGACACAATGCGTGAAAAAGTTAAATCTTTTGTGGCATATTCTATGGCAGCTGATGAAAGCACAGATATAAATAATACCACCCAATTAGCTATATTTATTCATGATGTCGAAGAGAATTTTGATGTGACCGAAGGACTTTTGGGCAGGATGCCCATGCTGGAAATAACATCAGGAAATGACTTGCTTTTGTGTGTTAGGAAAATGTCCATGTTGGACTACTCAAAATTAGTAGTCAAGACTACAGCCAGTGATCCTGTAATGGTCAGTGATATACAAGTTTAATTCAAGGTAACAACATGTTCCTAGATTATAGAACATAAGCTTGACCAATGCATCACTCACCGGGGAGATCTTTAAAGTTAAAAATGAAACTCATCGTCAAGGTAGCCATTACCATATGGACTGTCTGAATCACAAGCAATACGGTGATTGGCTTGATGAATTAGATGCTGCACTACTTGAAAACAGCTGGCTTAGTGGTGACATGAGGCTAAAGAGAAGTTTTTAACTATTCAAAGAAACTTGCCTGTGTTACTCAAGGAAAGCTTCCAGCCTCTGTTCCCCAGTCAAAACTGGATCAGACTTGATCCTCCTGGTTGATAATACAGCCAATCTAAATCCTAAATATTTCTTTGTATCAGTGTTCAAATATACTTTCCACAAAATGTATGACTCTATTCACTTATCTGCAGAAAAATTGTGGCTTTGGGAAGCTCTTAGCTAATGTATAATAATTATAAGTAGCCCACATTTCTGCCCTAAAATTGGTTTTCAGAAAGTATAGCCTCAACTACATTCTCAAAATTGTACAGTTAAGAACTGACTTTCAAAATATATTACCTGACTTTACATTTTATAAAAATTACCTAATATTTTGCAGTGAGCTTTCTTCTGTGAATGAAGACGCAAGTGAGAGATACTGAGCTGGAGTACAACAAAACTGAAAAACAAATATGATGATATTAAAAAAATCAGAAGTCTACAAGTGTATCAGATACAGTTGTGCTAAATGCAAAAACAACCATGCCAAAATACTATCCATATTCAGCATTCCCTATTTTAGTTGTTTTTAAATTATGAAAATGAATAAAACTGAACATTGCCCCATTTAAAAATATCACAGTTGAATGTTTTTTGTATATTGAAATTCAAAATGCAAGACTTACAGTCATATTCTTATTCCATAAAACAACACTGTAAGGGTGGTTCCAAGTCAACAAAATAAAAATTATGAAATATAATACATGAGTATGATGTTTATTTGCAATTTTTATTTTGGAATTTAAGAAAAATTATCTCAATTTTATATGTGTTTATGTTATGTGTTTTCATCTTGCATTATTTATGTTACCTATATGACGCCTTTAACCATACCAGTAGTCTCAGTCACTTTTTTACCTCCTCATCTACATTTTCAACTACCTATTAGACATCAATATTGTCAGATGTCTATGGCATATCAAACTCAACATCTCTAATACTGAACTTAGAAGACTTGCCTCAGTAATTCAAGTTCCTTAGATAGCACCTTTAACCAGACATTACATTCAAACTGATTCCAAATCTGCATTTCAACTAGAATATACTTACTTCTCTATCACTCAGTGCAGCTAACTTTCTTGATAATGGCTTGCACATCTATGTTCTCTTATCTGTTCACGTTGCCTTTGTTTAGTTACCAGACATTCTCAGATTAGGTTTTTGCAATGTCTTCTTTGAAAGACTTCCTGCCTTTAAATTCTCCAATCTCATTCCATCCTATACACTATTCCACAGTAAATTGTCTTCAGTGTACTGATGATCATGTCCCTATTCTGCTCACACACTGATATTGACCTTGCACTGTTTTTGACCACCTACTGTATAAAGGTTGTGCTTCATCCCCTACCAGAGTCACTGTGGTCAGCTCCCACCTGGTTCTCATGGTGCTGATGCCCACAGCTCCTCACCTTGCATATTTTTAAGTAGCTAGCTCATCATATGATGCAATGCAATGGTATTGTACCTTTTTCTCAAATTCTTATCTTAGCTCATGACTGGAATGCTGTTGGGCTCCATTTCTACGGTTCAAAATATTAGCCTCCTCTGAGATTCATCTCAAAATGCCTCATCTATGAAGTCTGCATTGACCCACCCAACTGAAATAGTTATCTACCTCTTAGATAATCCTATTATAACTTATCCATCAATTTAGCAATTACTACTCACTGTGTTATAATAACTTGTATCAATTTCCTCTTGTCCCTACCAGACCAAAAATTTATTATAAACAAAAATTGTTTCTGACTTAACTTTGAGTCTCAGTGATTCTCGCTTCAAAATTTTTCAGTGAATTTGCTGAATTGAGGTTGGATGTTAAAGTGGGGGAAGTGGACCTTTAAATGATCAATAGAGGCAGTTTTTGGTCAATAAACTGAAATAATTTCCAAAATTCTACTGGTATTTTCGGCATGTGAATAAAGAGGACATTTGCCATTATTTGGCTACTCTGCATCTTCCCCCTTCCTACCAGCACTTTGATTGTTTAGAGGAATCACCGAGCCTCCCATTATATGCAGTCTTCATAGTTGGGTAATTCAAGATTTTGGCTTCTCTGCTCCTCCTAGCAGTATCTGAGCAAGGGCAAATGAATGGCCTAATGTTAGGCTATTGGATGCTTACTCCTGGTGCTTAAATCTTGATTCAGTGATGAAAGAATGGAGAGGATTGGAAGTTATTCATTGTGTGGTTGTAGCAGAAGCAATGAAACAATGGTGATAATACTGGCATCCTGGCAAGAGTGCTCAGCCCCAAGGCCATTGCTATGTCCCCACTACCTTTCCTGGTTCTCCAGATTCCCCTAGGTTCATGCCTCCTTTTTCAAGTACCCAGGGCCTCTGTAAACCTGCCAATATCCTTCCAATAAATGTATTTGTTCTTATTACCTAGGGTTGGTGTTTATAGCTTACAACTAAGAATCTTTCCTAATATAACATGTATATTTATTTTCTGCAGATAAATGTGTAGCTACTATCCTGACTCTTACAAGAATATATGCTGCCTTCCAAATAATAACTATTATGTTAAAGTTTCCATGCTGTAGTTTGCCAAGGGAGGAACCAATGATGTCATGATTCCATGCACATCGCAGCTATTCACTGATTCTTTTTTTTTTTTTTTTTGAGACGGAGTCTCGCTCTGTCGCCCAGCCTGGAGTGCAGTGGCGCAATCTCGGCTCACTGCAAGCTCCGCCTCCCAGGTTCACGCCATTCTCCTGCCTCAGCCTCTCCGAGTAGCTGGGACTACAGGCGCCCGCCACCACGCCCGGCTAATTTTTTGTGTGTGTGTTTTTAGTAGAGACGGGGTTTCACCGTGGTCTCGATCGCCTGACCTCGTGATCCGCCCACCTCGGCCTCCCAAAGTGCTGGGATTACAAGCGTGATTCTTTTTTATCATATTCTGAGTACTCATTAAAGAAGCTTTATAGAAAGTTGTCAGTAACAGCCAAGAAAATGAAGATGATTTCAAATAAAATATCTCTATTTCTTAATTATTTTATAGACATAATTCTTTCCTTACAAAGTAAGTACAGACTGCTGCTAATTCTATCTGGTGACCTAGAACAGTAAAGACATGTAAGAGCACTATCTTTCCTTGATAGTTCCCTTTTCCCTCTGCCAATGACAACAAGGAGGAAGTGAAAGCAGAGCATGCAGGATTTTTAGGGCAGTGAAACTACTTTGTATGATACTATAAAGGTGCATACACCATTATATATTTGTCCAAACGCACAGAATGTACAACACCAAGAGTGGACCCTAATGCAAACTGTGGACTTTTGGTGACAACAATGTGTCAATGTAGGTTCATCAGTTGTAATAAATGTACCACACTGATAGGGGATTTTGACAATGGGGAGGCTGTGCATGTTGGAGGGCAGGAGAAATACGGGAAGCCAAATCTCTGTATCTTCTGCTCAGTTATGCTGTAAACAACTGCTCTAAAACATAAACCTTATTAAAAAATACACAAGAAGTGAAGCAAGTACTCTCAGAGACAGAACTCCTTGAGTTTCCCTTTGAAATTCTTATTTCTTTCTCCTCCTTTTCACACACCTTGTCATGCTGTAATATCATCTCCTGAATGGAAGTTGAAAACTGCTAGGATATTTAGGTGAATCTGCAAGATCCAGGTGAGCTTAAAATTTCACTTTTTTAACCTATTTTTATTTCAGACTCAGGAATATTATAATATTTAACTCATTTGGAGATTTTTCATACCTCTTTTGGCAGGAAAAAAATTGATTTAAAAAAGAGATTTTATGAACTGAACCTCACAGTTGTAAAACATGTTTGACAGACTCTTAATAATTTGGTTTCTTATCAGTTCCTTTTAAATATTGTTTTTTCTCACAATTGAAATGAACATTTTCATAAGACATGATTTCTCAGCACTTTGATATAGAGTCTAACAACTTTTTGCCAAAGTGTGACAAAACGTGGGGACTGAGTACTTGTAAGTAATCAGTATATGGCTGACTGATTAACTGATCGTCTTGTCATCTTGATTACGATATGAAAGTCATGCATGTCTGGCTTGAGGGAAGCCTTATATGGGACCTGAATACTTCCTCAGAATGGTGATGAAATGAGAGTATACCTGTATTCTTGCATATTTTAACCAAATTATTTTCATGCCCTTTGTTATACCTAAAACAGGGAACTGTAACCATTAGTCCATGGGCTAAAACTAGCCTGCCACCTGGTTTTGTAAATAAAGTTTTATTAGAACACAGTGACACTCCTTCATTTAGATATTGTCTTATGGCTGCTTTCACACTAAAATGGCAGGGTTAAGTAGTTGCAACAGGGACCATGTGACCCACAGAGCTGAAAATATTTTTCATCCAGCTCTTTAGAGAAAATTCTTGTTATACTCTGGCCTAGAGTATAGTCCCCCCATCAAGAATAGTATGTGGAAAACCTAGATTAGCACAATGCTTCCTGACAATTCATATAGAAGACCATTATTTCACCCAAAAAAAACCATGAATCAGGTTTCAGTGAAGTGTCACAGCCTGTGCTAGTCACTGAGTCCACACGGTAACAAAAACAAAACAAGTACTTGATTCTTGCCCTCATGGAGCTTATGGTCTAGGGTGGAATCACTGATATGGAGGCAGTGGTCAGCAAGAAGCTGTTCAGAGCACAATGGAGTTCTAAGGAAACATCTACAGGCAGCTTGTTCCTTCTAATGAAAATATTGGCCTGCAGTTAAGTCCTGCCATGCTGTCCTGAAGGTGAAAGGGGAGAGAAGGGTGGGACAACACAGCCAGCACCAATTCTCCTTTCCTGTGAATTAAGTTGGTGGGTTGGTGGCAGGTAGGAGACACAAGTAAAGTATTTTGTTCTAGAATGGCAGAGTTTAAATTCAGGCACTATCAGGAAGGTAGTTTTTCTAAAGTATTCCCATGGCTGCTTTCAGTAAAGTCCTCATTAGCCTTGATGTGGGTTTCTTCTGATGATGCCCTTTACCCTGACTTGGAGAGACTGCAGCTTTTAAAGAGGCAGTTCAGTCCCCACTGTGGCTCAGTCCTTGGCCTAATTTAGGTAGTACAATAATTCTCCCCAACTGTGAAGATGATGAGATAGTTTTTCTGTGATTTCTTGTTTGAGAATTGGTGTCCAAAACTTACAAGAAAACCACCCAGCCTGGAAGTCTTTTGGACTCTGCTGCAGCTAAGCTGGTGTCTTGTTGATATTACAATCTCATAAGGGGGCTAGTCCAGAAGCTAAACACTCCTGCTGCCCCCATACCTACCCATTTTGAAAAATTACAGAGTTTAGAATTTGAAAATTCTGATAAATAATCTGACTGAACCCTAATATTTGTTTTAAAAAAAATAGAAAAAATGAGACCCTAAAATGCTCAATAGTTTACATTTGACAAATGTCATTTAAGGGATGAAGAAATGGAATTTCAATGCAATATGATTTATTAATGAGTGAAACTTGTTTAAAAGTTGAGGACATGAAGTATACTGTTTTAAGGTATATGGAAGAGTACCTCCTGAGGTGTGTATAATCTTTCATGAACTTGATTCCATGTGGATCATGGCATTACAAACCACCTCAGAAATATCATTTTTACTCATACAGAAAGTTCTTTACCCATGGCCCTAGCAACCTGTCTGGGCTATCTCATTGAGAGTATACACTTGGAAAATTTTCACACTGAATATCATTATTGAAGAAATACTGAAAATATCCATCCTGATCTCAGATCTATACTGCAACCTTAACAACAGGATATTTGAGACTAAGCCATCCAAAGAATCATCTGTGCCCTTGAACATTAAGTATGCCTTTTACAAAGTCATGTAATGAGAATAGTGTATAGTCATTTGTACTTTTGTCCATTAAGAAATATTACTTTTGTGTATTCATGTCCTTAGCCCACTTTTTGATGGGATTGTTTGTTTTTTTCTTGCTAATTTGTTTGACTTCATTGTAGATTCTGGATATTAGTCCTTAATCAGATGCATAGATTGTGAAGATTTTCTCCCACTCCTGGATTGTCTGTTTACTCTTCTGACTGTCCTTTTGCCATGCAAAAGCTCTTTAGTTTAATTAAGTCCCACCTATTTGCCTTTGTTTTTATTGCATTTGCTTTTGGGTTCTTGGTCATGGAATTCTATGGCATTTGCAGCAACCTGGATGGGATTGGAGACTATTATTCAAAGTGAAGTAACTCAGAAATGGGAAACCAACATCATGTGTTCTCATTCATAAGTGGGAACTAAGCTATGAGGATGCAAAGCATAAGAATGACACAGTGGACTTTGAGGACCCGGGGGAAAAGGGAGGGAAAGGGGTGTGGAATAAGATACTAAAAATTTGGTTCAGTGTATACTGCTCAGGTGATAGGTGCACTAAAATCTCACAAATCACCACTAAAGAACTTACTCATGGCTGGGTGCGGTGGCTCAAGCCTGTAATTCCAGTACTTTGGGAGGCCAAGGCAGGCAGATCACCTGAGGTTGGGAGTTCAAGATCAGCCTGACTAATATGGCAAAACCCTGTCTCTGCTAAAAATACAATAAATTAGCTGGGTGTGGTGGTGCACACCTGTAATCCCAGCTACTTGGGACGCTGAGGTAGGAGAATCACTTGAACCTGGAAGGCGGAGGTTGCAGTGAATGGAGATCACGCTATTGCACTCCAGCTTGGACGACAAGAGCAAAACTCCATCTCAAAAAGAAAAGAACTTACTCATGTAACCAAATACTGCCTGTTTCCCAAAAACCTGTGGAAATAAAAAAACTTTCTTAGTTATTTGAAGATTATGTGTATTTGTCAGTTTTGAATGGTGAAGAAAAGACTTTATGGCTATGCCTCTTTGCAGAGGGATATGAGCAGCAGACAACAGTCCCTTCAGCCTATGAGCATGTAAAATAAAAAACAAGTTAGTTACTTCCAAGATACAATGGGGGCACAGGCATTGTGTAAAAAGTTCCTGTTACAAATGGGAGAAATCGACCAAAACAAAGTGGCCACAGACCCCATGAATATCTGAAACCCAGCCAAGCAGTCATGAAATCTTAAAGCTCCAATATCTTATTTGATCCCATGTCTCATATCCAAGTCATGCTAATGGAAAAGGTGGGCTCCCAAGGCCTTGGGCAGCTCCACCCCTGTGGCTCTGCTGGGTACAGACCCACAGCTGCTTTCATGGGCTGGCATTGAGTGCCTGCAGCCTTTCCGGGCACACAGTGCAAGCTGTCAGTGGATCTGAGGCCTGAAGGATGGTGGTCCTCTTCACACAGCTCCATTAGGCAGTGCCCAAGTGTGGACTGTGTGTGGGGGCTCCAACCTAACATTTCCCTTCCACATTGCCCTAACAGAGGTTCTCCATGAGGGCTCTGCCCCTGCAGCAGACTTACGCCTGTACATCCAGGCATTTCTATACATCCTCTGAAATCTAGGCAATGGTTCCCAAACCTCAATTCTTGCCTTCTGCACACCTGCAGGCCCAAGACCATGTGGAAGCTGCCAAAGCTTGAGACTTGCACACTCTGAAACAATGGCCCAAGCTTCAAGTTGGCCCCTTTTAGCTACAGCTGGAGCTAGAGCAGCTGGAACACAGGGCATCAACTCCTGAGGCTGCACAGAGCAGCAGAGCCCAGGACCTTACCCCCAAAACCATTTTTCTCTTTTAAGCCTCCAGGCCTGTGATGGGGGGGGCTGCCATGAAGGTCTATGACATGACATGCCCTGGAGATATTTTCCCCGTTATCTTGGCTATTAACATTCAGCATCTCTTAGGCAAATTTCTGCAGCCGGCTTGAATTCCTCCCCAGAAAATAGGTTTTTCTGTATTACCACATGGTCAGGCTGCAAATTTTCCAAACCTTTATGCTCTGCTTCTCTTGTATACATAAGTTCCGATTTCAAACCATGTCTTTGTGAATGCATATAACTGGACACTTACAGGAAAAGCCAGGTCGTCTCTTGAATGTTTTGCTGCTTACAAATTTCTTCTGCCACATACCCTAAATTATCTCTCTCAAGTTCAACGTTCCACAGGTTTCTACTGCAGGGGCAAAATGCTGCCAGTTTCTTTGCTAAAGCATAGCAAGAGTCACCATTGCTCCAATTTTCAATAAGTTCCTCATCTTCATCTGAGACCACCTCAGCCTGGTCTTCATTGTCCATATGAATCAGGATTTTGGTCAAAACCATTCAACAAGTCTCTAGGAAGCTCCAAACTTTCCCACATCTTCCTGTCTCGTTTTCAGTCCTCCTCCAAACTGTTTCAATCTCTGTCTGTTACCCAGTTCCAAAGTTGCTTCCACATTTTTAGGTTTTTTTGTTGTTTTTTTTTTTTGACAGAGCCTTGCTGTTCCCAGGCTGGAGTGCAGTGGTGCGACCTCGGCTCACTGCAAGCTCTGCCTCCCGGGTTCACGCCATTCTCCTGCCTCAGCCTCCTGAGTAGCTGGGACTACAGGCACCCGCCACCACACCCAGCTAATTTTTTGTATTTTTAGTACAGACGGGGTTTCACCATGTTAGCCAGGATGGTCTTGATCTCTCGATCTCGTGATCTGCCCACCTCGGCCTCCCAAAGTGCTGGGATTACTGGCGTAAGCCACCGCACCCAGCCTATTTTTAGGTATGTTTTATAGCAGTGCCCCACACTATCCCAGTACCAATTCTCTGTATTAGTCCATTTTCACACTATTATAAAGATACTACCTGAGGCTGGGTAATTTATAAGCAAAACGTGTTTAACTGACTCACAGTTCCACATGGCCAGGGATGCCTCAGAAAACTTACAATCATAGTGGAAGACAAAGGAGAAGCAAGACATGTCTTACATGGTGGCAGGAGAGAGGGGGAAGCACTAGACATTTATCAAACAACCAGATCTCGTGAGAACTCACTCACTATCATGAGAACAGCAAAAGGGAAATACACTCCCATGATCCAGTCACCTCCCACCAGGTCCCTCCCTTTACACGTGGCAATTCTAGATGAGTTTGGGTGTGACACAGAACTAAAGCATATCAGATAGATTGAAGGAGGAGAGTGGAGAGAAACTGAAAATGACTCCTAGGTTTAGAGCTTGAACAACTGGGTAGATGCTAGTGTCCTTCACTGAAATGCAGAAGCCTTGAGGAAAAAACAAGTTGGGTAGGAAGTGAAAGCAGAAGGGTTTTTTATTTTTAATTTGATAGCTTCATTTGTTGTATTTGTTGGTCATTATAAACATGAAACACTAAAGAGATATCCAATGAAAATAAAAACAGTTATATGAGTTGAAATTGGAGTCAAGAGAAGAAATATAAATTAGAGCACTGTCAACATCATAAAAATTATACTTAATGCTATGAGATTGGTGAATTTCACCTAATTTTTTGATAAATAAAGTAAACCATAAGTTGTTTTTATATTAGTGGCAGTAGATCTTTCATCCATATATTTTTATCCCATCTAAGGGTTTATTGAGGTAATTGGTCCATAATCATAAGACAACTTTCTGGGGTTAAAAGTGTAATTGAGGCCATATACCAGAGCAAAGGTTCTGGTGGATATTTGCATCAAACCTGTGATTTTGGCTTCATGAACATAACCCTCTAGCCAACCAACAGTGCTAAATGCAGACAAATTTCCTAAGGGAAGTGTTTGTCCTTTTTAGCTTTCAAATAACCAAAACCAACAGAAGAGCAATTATCATTAAATAGGGTTTTCAAATAAGCAAAAACAAGAAAGTATTGATTTCTGAATTTACAGAGGGACCCTGTTGCTTTTAAATAGAAGTGACATAATTTTTAATAAACTACAAATGCTCTTCAAATCTTGATCACAAGATCCAGACTTACTTTATTTTAATTCTTTGCTTATTGCTTTAAATTATAGATGACATTTCACTGAGAAAAAGCAACAGAATTGGACCACTGCAGATGAACCTGAACTAAAATGATTTGAGACTTTATAACAGGCAAAAATGAGTCATTTTTATTAGCAAAATTGTCACATTTTAACTCTGGCTGCCCTGAATTTTATTCATGAGCCTTTGACCATTAAAGCAATGCTTGTCAATCTCTCTTCACTGATGATATGACTCCATGAACAGAAAATCCTAAAGACTCCTTCAAAGGCTCCTGGAAGTGATAAATGATTTCAGTAAAGTTTCAGGATACAAAATCAATGTACAAAACTCAGTAGCATTTCTATACACCAATAACATTCAAGCTGAAGGCCACATCAAGAATGTAATCTCATTTACAGTAGCCACACCAAAAATAATAATAATAATAATAATACCTAGGAATATATCTAACCAAGGAGTTAAAAGGCCTCTACAAGGAGAACTACAAAACAACACTGAAAAAAATCATAGATGACATAAATGGAAAAATATTCCATGCTCATGGATTGGAAGAATCAATATTATTAAAATGGCCATACTGCCCAAAGTCATCTACAGATTCAACACTATTCCTATCAAACTACCAGCATCATTGTTCACAGAATTAGAAAAAAATATTCTAAAATTCCTTTGGAACCAAAAATGAGCCCAAATTGCCAAAGCAATCCTAAGCAAGAAAGAACAACGCCAGAGGCATACATTACCCACTTAAAACTATAGCATAAAGCTACAGTAACCAAAACAGCATGGTACTGATACAACAACAGATACACAGATGAAGGGAACAGGTTAGAGAACCCAGAAATAAACTGCACTTCTACAACCATCTGATCTTTGACAAAGTCAACAAAAATAAGCAATGGGGAAAAGACTTCCTATTCAGTAAGTGGTGCTGGGATAGCTGGCTAGCCACATGCAGAAATATGAAAGTGGACTCCTCCCTTTCACCATATATAAAAATTAATTCAAGATGGCTTAAAGATTTAAATGTAAGACCTCAAACTTTAAGAATCCTAGAAGAAAACCTAGGAAACACCATTCTGGACATTGGCCTTGGGAAAGAATTTATGACTAAGTCCTCAAAAGCAATTGACACAAAAACAAAAATTAACAAGTGAGACCTAATTAAGTGAAACAGCTTTTGCACAGCAAAAGAAACTATCAACAGACAACCTACAGAATAACAGAAAATATTCGTAACTTATGCATCTGACAATAGACTAATATCCGAGATCTATAAAGAACCCAAACTAACAAGCAAAAATCAAATAACCCCATTAAAAAATGAATTAAAGACATGAACAGATACATCTCAAAAGAAGACATACAAGCAGCCAACAAACATGAGAAACAAGCATGAAAAAGCAACATGAGAAAAGGTCATCATCACTACTCATCAGAAAAATGCAAATCAAAACCACAATGAGATACTATCTCATAACAGTCAGAATGGCTACTATTCTGACTAAATCTAAAATAAAGTTGAAATTATAAGAAATAAAATACAATAATTTCTGTGTCTCAAAGTAAAACTGAGCTTTATAGATTAGTCCTGAGATTTGAAAGGACATATAAGTGGCAATTGTCTTCTACTCCCAAATTTATAACCAACTGGAAGATAGAAACAGAAATGAGTAAATAACAGGTATATTGCTTTAAAAATTCCACCACACTTAAATGGCGGCGAGGGAAATGGTAGAGCTCCTTACAATGATAAGGAAAGTAGTGTGTACAGAGGGAGGGTGTAATCAAACCAAAATGTAATCAAGTATGTACTGAAAAGTTCAAAATTGTATTTAAGATTAAAGGTTGTGATGTAAGGTTAGAGATGTAATATGTTTAGAAACATAAAAATTAATATAGTCACCATATTTTGCCAACAAGACTGTGCACTGTGTACTTCAGAGAGTATAATTCACATAGAATAGGATGTGGGTGACAAACATAAATATGAGTATGGGTATGGATATTCTAAAGAATATCCTGAAGACATGACACCTCAAGAGAGTGGTGCCTAACTCTTTCTAGAGAGGTTAAATAACTCTTCATAGAGGATGTCAAATTTGTGCTGATTTTTGAAAAATGGATGGATGTTTTCTAGAGTAAAGAGACAAAAGGGTTAACAGCTTTCAGCGAAAAGCCATGAAATGAACGAAGTGGTAGAGAAATGAGAGAACATGAGGTTCATAGTCAGTAAACCATAAATTTTGCGAAGTCTCCAGAGTAGTTTGGAAAAGATGGGACAGAGATTAAAAAAAAATGAAAAGCTGAAGAGTTAAGATCTGGTTTACAGGGTACCTTGTGTGTGATATGCTAATGGTAAAAAAATGTATCCCACATGAAAGGCGAAAATGATGAAATGATTTTAACAAATACGTAAACTGAAGGATGCCACAAGCAGGATATGCTGGTTTAAGTTAACCTATGAAACAAGAAAGAAAAGGCTTCCGTTATTGAACATTTAAGCCTGTCTTGTGTCTAAGCCTGCAACCTACATAATCCTAAAAGAACAAAGATCACAGAGTGAATGGGGTCTTTAAGGTCATCAAGCTCAACACTAACCCAACCCCATGTCGCAACCTCGTGTACAGCACATTTGCACCGACATATATACACAAAGGAAAAAAAATCAACATTCATCCTTTAGAGTTAATTAAGGTTTTGGGGCTTTTTTCACATAATTTTTACTTTTCTTATCATGTAGACATAATTGGACATACGGGAAAGACAGTTGCTAGGCATAAATATGTGAGGGAGGTGAGAATTTTTTCCCAACCCACCTGGTCTGTGCAGGCTTCCTGCATGAGATAGAAAGAAGATTTATGAATGAGGGCAGAAAGGTGGCGTGGAAGATAGGAGGATGGAAATAGTCTTAGGTTTATCACACGCTAAAGAAAAAAATGGAAAAAAAAATGCCTTACTTTAACACCTTAATATTTTCCAAGGTGATTTGCCTATATAATTTTATTTGACCCTCACATTCACTTTATATAGGCCTCTTTCCTCATTTATTATTTAATTCATTCATTAACGAATATTTATAGAGTAACTAGTATATGCCTAGAAATGAGCCAGGCACCAAGGAAGAAACAGTAACAAGACAAACATGTTTCTGCCACAGGAAGCTTAGATACTAGAGGGGAAATGATATGCAAGACAGGTTAAGGGGCCAATAAATCACTATAGCCCAACCAATTTTGGCCGGGCACAGTGGCTCATGACTGTAATAACAGCACTTTGGGAGGCCGAGGTGGGCAGATCACCTGAGGCCAGGAGTTCGAGACCAGCCTGACCAACATGATGAAACCCCGTCTCTACTAAAAATACACAAATTAGCTGAGCCTGGTGGCATGCACTTGTCATCCCAGCTACTTGGGTGGCTGAGACAGGAGAATCACTGGAACCCAGGAGGCGGAAGTTGCAGCGAGCCGAGATAGTGCCACTGCACTCTGGCCTGAGCAGCAAGAGCAAAACTCCATCTCAAAAAAAAAAAAAGTTTTATCATTTTTCCATGAGGAAAAATAAATTGCTGAGACAGACAATAATGGAATTGGGATGAAAAGAACATTTTATTTCAGATATGGCAGCTAGAAACACCCTTCTGAGGAGATTTGCTTAAGCTGAAATCCAAAAGAAAAGGAAAAATGATTACAAAATAAGTGACAGAAGAAATTCCAAGCCAACAGAACATGACAAGGTCCTGAGGTAGGAAATAATTTAGCATGATCCAGGAAGTAAACACAGATCAGCATTCCTGGAGCATTACTGGATCTGGGAAGACAATGGTGTGACATTCAGTGGGAGAGCTAAATAATGTTGATCCACTAATTGACCATGTTAAATAGTTTGCGTGAATCTCAGTGCAATGGAAATTCTTCAGCAAAACAGTGACATGGATTTACTGAAGGCTTACATTCATATATATGGTCCCTAGGTTTTGATCTGAGCAACAGGGAAAACGATATTGCCATTTATTAAGAAGAGAAGTTACAAAGTTACAGCACTGTTAAAGATGAGAGACAAGGGTTTAGTTTTTCTGATTTACTTTTAGAGTTTAATGTTCCTGTTATATTAAGGATATCTCTAAGACATTCAAGTTGAGATGAAAAGCAGAAAGCTGACTCTGTAAACCTAAAATTTCTGCTGGTAATTTTGAATTTATCAACACAAATATGACAGATAAATGCAAGGAAGGGGGAAAATCACCTAGTGAGAAAATATCACTATAAGAAAAGGGACCAGGATGGAACTCCAAATCACTCCCACATCTGGAGATCAGTGGGAAAAGAGGAGCTAACAAAGGAGCCTGGAAAGAATAGTCAGTGAAATGGAAAGAAAAGCATAAGGCAGAGTCATAACCGCAGCTAAGAGAGGAGAGTGAATCCACGAGAATATGGTGAACTGTTGTGAATTTTAGAAAAGATGGAGCAAAGTGAGGAAAGAAACATGTCTGTTGAATTTAGCAATTAGAAAAAAAAAACATTAGAATGATCCCATAGAGAAAAGAGAAAGAATGGACTTTAAATAAGATAAGAGGGTAAAGAAAAGAAAAAAGTAATTTTATGAAGGTTTATAGGGTTTCTGGTGGGAAAATATGAGAGTTTGCTTCTTATGACTTCTACTTTCTCCATTAAGTTTGAGGCAAGGTCTCCAGTTGAATGTGAGAGTAGAAAAGAGCTTTTGACGGTTTTAGCAGATAGATATTCCCAAACTGAGAATTGAGATGATTAGAGTGAAGCCTTAACCATGTGATTTTTCCCCAGCAGTGTTTAACTTGCACAAGTGCTGACATGAAGAATATATGTAGAAAGAGTAATGTTTATCCAATGTTTGAGTTTTTCCCAAGAAATAAGAAGAAAAATAAGAAATAGAAGGAAAAGGATACAATAGAGCTATGATTAGTTGCAAGAGAATGATTCTAACAGTGGAATTTGATCTAAGCAAGGAGAAAAATGAATTCAGGAGAGTATGGATAGACAGTAGAAAATGGCTGAACTAAAGGATGAGAGATCTTGCAAACCACAAAGAGAGTAGAGGAGAGATTTAGGAGTGCAGAGTGGGGAGATGAGGGAAGGTAAAGAACAGCATAAGAATGAGGTTCAGAATGATGATGGATGACTGAAGTGGCCTGTGTCCTGGCAGTGAATGACCAAGGTAAGCACTGATGTGACACGTGGCAGAGTTAGTCTAATTTCTCCATAAGGACATATTGTTAGGGGTGGAATTCTTCTTTGGTGGTGTAGCAGACAATAAACAGCAATTCCCTGATGCGTGGTGAGAGCCAACAGGGCACGAGGGCAAATGAGGAAATCAAGTCTTAAAACAGTTCCGTGATGGTGTCAAGGTTGTGTGGCCAAGTAAATGAGAGAACCAATACTAATTTGAACATCATCTAATCCTAATCAGCTACTTTTTCCACCATCCTAAATTTTCCTGAGAAAAGTGCAGCCAGGCTTGAACATGAAAGAGAGATAAAGGAAGTAAAGTGTACACAGGTTTTCTTAATGAGAATGGCAATATATCTAGAACCTAAATGGGGAAGATTTTGTTCACTTTAATGTATCATTTTTCATTCTTGAAGTTTAACTGTCAACAATCCATTTTGCAAAAAGAGAAACTGAGGCATAGAACATAAAATAATGTGCAATCCATTGTTCAGCAAATTAATTTCAGAAGCAGGAATAATGATTGCTTCTTAGGCCTATATCATAAGTGCTTACTCCCAAATAAAGTGGGCTAAATAAAAGGCAAGGAAAATTAGTTTTGCTCTTTGTACCCTTGCCTGGTAATGAAATAGCCAATTAAAAGAAATTATGAGCCTTTAAGGATGATTGCTCTTGCACAAAGTGAACTGAAATGGAAATTCATAACCACAATCCCATATCCATCATATGAGACTATTAATTGGAACAATTTTCATAAAAGCTTATGTTGAACACTCTCATTAGGAAGGCATACCTTGTGAAGCAATACCTAGCTTCAAGTTTGGAAAATGTTCCAGGGCTCTCTGCCCTTTGAGCCACAGTATTCAGAATTGCTTTAGAGATGTCATTTATAGCAGTGCTTACTGCTGTAAACAGCTGAGAGCTTGTCCAGGACTTGTTATGTAACATTTCTGGGATTTTGCCTCATAAATAGAAAACTTGTTAAAGCCTTCAAGAAAGGAAATTAGGCGATGGTGCCCTTTATTTATGTACATGTAATTTTCTGTAGCACATATTATATATACATCATATGTATTCATATATATATATATATATATATGATGTCTGACACATCATTGGGGGTTAATAGATGTCCAATTTCAGTTATCTAAATTTTTGAAGTAAATTTCGAGCTTCTGACTCTCGAAGTCCTCTTATAGCATACCCACAAAATATTTCTGAATCAAGGCTTACTAACTAAACGTATTCACAAGTATGCCATGAAATTTCATTTGGCAGCTCTAATATTTGTCTTCAATTCAGTGAATATTTAATCTCTGTTTTTCTGTCAAATGCATAAGGAAATTCAGAGTAGGAGGGAGTCCTTAAACTCACTGAATACAAAGTGACATTTAATTTTTTCTCTCCTTTTCCTATGTACCTTTCCACACAGAAATATTGTTTAATAATTAATGATTTATCCGTCCCATTATGTTATTCTGCAGGATTTTAATGTATTCTCATACAGGCAGTTCTGACAAAGGGATAGAGTGCAAATTTGACTCTAAGTCTCTGTATACTTGATGGGTTTTGGCTCCCGTTAAGAAATATGTTTCAGTATTTGCATACCAAAAATAAAAATGAACAGCTACACGGAAGGATGAGAAAAATTAACCACCACATTTGGCACCAATTGGAGAATCTGATATAGCTCTAACAATAATAATAATAGTAGTAGTTAATATCTCTTGAGTTCCCATTATGTTTCAGGAGTTCTTAGCTCTTATACATATTAACTCCTTAAAAATAACCCCACACTCCCATAAGGATGCAGCATCTTTAGGGTATTCTTAGGCAACCTACAAACTCTAAAATAGTTTCTGGCACCCCTTAAGCCAATAGGCAAATCATTATAGAATTTGTTAGTTCTATATACTAACATTATTATAAGAGCATGAGTTTGTATGTTGAAATTGGCACTGTGCAGGCAACTGCTAACCCCAACATAGGGAACAGGAAAAATTACATTTTGCTCCAGATAGAATAGATTTAATTCAAGGAAATGCTCTACTAAGAAATTATGTAGCAGGCAATTTTAAAATGATCCACCACATTTGCTGGACCATTAATACACGGTTGAATAACAGGAGTCTTATGTAAACATCACGGAAGCTGCAGTCTTGAGGGCATCACCATGATAAATGTGGACTTAGGAATTGGGTGAGATGATTTCTGCTCTGGACTCTATTTATACACCTTTCTATTTTAATTATTACCAACTATACGAATAGTTGAGTCCAGTAGTCACTTCTGAGAACTAACAACCCGGCAACATGAAAAGGATAGAAGCATCCTAAAACCCCTCCCCGGAAAGAGTAATCCATGAGAAAGTAACTAAATTCAATCCATTTGACCTAGCATAGGCAAAAGAAGAACACAGAATGCAAATCTGGAAACAAAAATAGTGTTAGAAAAACACTTTGAAATGGCTCTGAGACTGAGTGATGTTTTTCCTTATCTCTTCATAGAAAAAAAAAAGGTTAAGTCCCAGCAAGGGCCCACAGGTGAGAGGCTCGGCGTGAGTGGAGGATCTTCATAGATGAAGGAATGAAGGAAATTGTATGAGCAAATTTTCTGAAGCCAAGTGTAACAAAATGATCCTCTGGCCATACTGGGTGAGATACAGTTCTCACAGTGGGAGCTTGTGGGTTGCCATAGAGACCTATTGCCTTGTGGAAGATGGTGATTTAACATAAGGGATTAACCGCAAAGAAATGGTGTCGTCAATTACTGTGAAATTGAACAACATCACATTAGAAAAGATATATGTATCCACTTTAGAGATTTGAACTTGACTCATAAAATTTACAAAATCAAGCAGCAAAAATATTATATATCTTTACTTCTTTGTAGAACACTAACTCTCCTTATGATTGCTTTAGGATTACCACTGAGTACCCCTCGCCAACCCAGCTTAGGAAGGAATGTGTCTCTGGACCTGAGGGAAGAAGAAAACTATAAAAAATTGTATACTACCCATGTAAAAAGCAAGCAAAGTAAAAGCTAAATTTTCATAGAATTGCTAATATCAGAGACTCTGCAAATATAAAATTTTCTGTAAATATTCATATAATTTAATTTTCGTCTTTAAATTGGGGTTAGAATATTAAGGATGAAGATTCTGTCCTTTGAAAAGAAGACTAGAAATGAAATTTTATGATTGTGTTTAGCCAAATACAAAAATATGTGTTTAGGAGTTACTTCGATGGCTTATTTGCTTACAAATTTAGATGTCTCCTTCAATAATAGAAGCAGTGATTGGGTAAAACAAGTAATGTCTGGTAGCGTTCACAACAAACTTTGGGGTTTGGGAGCTGGGGAGTCCTAACCAGGAATCTACATTATTTTAATTATTACAATAATATATTGCCTGTGGACAAAAAGGTTAAAGAAAACTGAGAATTTGTAAAAAAAAAAAAAAAAAAAAATTCCAGAAATTTTTATTGTGTATCTACACTGGCATTGGCATTAATGTCTTAAATATGTGCATTCCTACAACACACACACAAACATATACAAACATAAATATATACACACACTAATATATACACATGCAGTGTTAGATGAGCCCTTTTCTATGTGCTTTTCAAATACCATATGTTTTACTAAAGATCTAGCTAAAAAAGAAAACTTGGTGACTGAATATAAATTGCTATTAGAAGTTCAATATTCAGGAAAATACAGGTTTCTGGCTAGTAATCAGATATCTGAACAAATGACACAGGCACAAGGACTTTGGAAGATGATGACAACCATCTATCTTCCTTTGCCAACTTGGTTTATCAAATATTTTCAGATGTCTTTTTAAAATATTTTTTACATCTCTGAATTCAAACTTGCTAAAATGTGAATTTTTTCTTTTTTCTTCCAAAGTTTCCTAGCCTTATGTCAATAAGTCTAGTGAACCTGAGGGACCAGCTCTGTCCAAGAGTTTATTCTGTTTTTGTATTGCTGCCTCATCAGGTTGGTATTATACCAGTGAATCCCACAGTCTGATGACTTCAATGTCCTCCTGATGCAATGTCTAAGGCATGCCTCCAACTCTGGTCTAGGAACCAAAGAGAGAAAGAAGAGGTCATCCCCACTGCACCCTCTTCTACAGTTACCCCACATTGTGATGCTGGTTTCCCAATGCAACTGAACCTGCCTCTTCAATGTACCCATCATGGCAGATTAAAATAGCTACAACTTGTTTGCTACTTCTCTCATAGAGGCACAATCAAATTTTCCCTCTCCCCCTTAACTCTGGCTGGCCTTGGTTACTTGGTTGTCCAACAGAATGCTGCAAAAGTGATGTTCTGAGACTTCCAAAACAAGGTCATTAAAAGTCTTGCAGCTCCTGTTTGGGTTCTCTGGATGCTTTTGCTCTCAGAAGAGCCAATAGTTGCATAAAAGGTCCAGCCATTCTATGGCTGTCACACTGCAGGGAAGTCCAAGTAGCTACAAGGAGAAGGCATATTGGAGACAGAGTGATGTCAGCTATCCTAGAACAGGTGTTGGATACACGAGTGAGGATACCACCTTGGACATTCCAGTCCCATCAGTTATGAGGGAGAGAATTGGGGCCCACTCATATGGCCCTCATTGAGCTGTCTCAGCTACCTCCAGCTGTATGAGGTAGCTTAAGCTACCTCTAGCTACCCTCATCTAATTTTGGAACAGAGACAAGCCATCTCTCTTGTTAGCTGCCCAAATTTCTGATCCATAAATTAATGAGCATAATAAAATGACTTTTTTACGCCAGTAAGTTTTAAGGCTAGTTTGTTATCAGCAATAGATAACTGGAATGAATCCATATGCCCACACACAAATACACACACACACACACACACACACACACACGCACGCACACACACACACACACGCAGCGATTTCCCAAGGCATGCCCATAATTATCATTCAGAATATGCCTTGTTCTCCTATTAATTCTAACACACATTTCTCCCCCCAAACAATACAGTATCAGAAGACTTTTAAATGTCTATAATTTAATCTATAATTATCTTTTTGTATAAGTGCTATTTTTTCTTACCTACTCAAAAGGAAATAAACAGCCTTCTGACAAATGTCAAAAGATGAGAAGAATTTCTGACATAACTCCTTCAACCACAGTAACTTGAGGGCTGAGATGGATGAGTGCTATAGGATGGCTGGAACTTCTGCTAGCAGAGATCTAAATTGGGTGGGGGGATTGGGAATCTAAATTTTTCAAAGCCATAACTAAAGTAAATTGTCAAAGCATAATAGGTGGTTTGAGACCTAGCTATTTCCTGGTATTTTCTCTGAGCTTAGAGGAGAGCAAAAAAATAGCAATCTACTTTTTTTGACCTGTTTGCCCGTAAGTGGGTGTTTCTTCCCCAGCCAGTCAAGGCAGCAGTTAAACACTTTCAAAAAGTCACAGGGAGGATTATGCCCCTTTAAAGCACAGTAAAGCAGTATCGCATATTGGAAATTGAAGACTAATTATTACATACTTTTTCAGTGACTGTTTAAAATTGGCTCTGCTCTATGTTGTAGCAAAAAGTATAAAACAATAGAAGAAATAATGCAATTAAACTTGGAGTTTTGAATAGTGTAACATTTAAATAATTCCTCTTTTATGCTCTTTTAAGGGATTTCTTTGTTCATCTTCATTTACAAAGTAGAAAAATTTTTATTCTAAATATATGTTCTTAGAGGAAAGCATACAGGGGCCTTAAAATCTAAGGGTTGGAATTTCAGCATAGTATGCTACCTATATGACTATATGTACATAAACTGCAATGGATTTGATAAAGAAAGGCTAAATAACAGTCAGGTTGCAATTTTGGTGTTTCATTATGCTCGGCCAGTATATCTGAGATTATGTCATGCTTCACTAGGAATTCTTCACTGCAATTTTGGGTGACATCTAAATGTAACATGAGTGTAAACTTCGCCTATAGATATACTGGCTCGGCACACAATTTCCGGTCAAGATTGCAGCTGCACTTTGTGATCTTCTCTGAAGGACAAGCATTTCCAGTCTGGGTTTTAACTAAATTTTGTGTTTTGATCCTAAGTGATATGAGTGATAGCATTAAAAAAATGAGTTTCTACAAACTGTGAACTTATTCTGATTGGTTCAGTGCATTAAATATCTATGCATAATTTGTTTGTATTTTATTTGGTTACGGTTTCCATTTATTGTCTATAGGTAACCACCACAAACTTGTAGGGGCTTGAAACAACCATTTTGCTTTGGTCACAGTTTTGTGGCTAAGGAATTCAGGAGTGACTCTTCTGGGTAGATGGTGTCCAATTTATATGACATCCATTGAGGCAACTGGGGCTGGAGGATCCCCTTCCAGTCTAGCTTTTTCACTCATGTTTCTGGAACTTTGAACTCAGCCTCAGAAATTCCAGAATAGCCTTTCCATCATGTCTTATTAATCAAGCAAATCACAAAGTTTAGCCCAGATTCAAGGGAAAGACAAGTTGATTCCACTTCTTAATAGAAGCGTATGTAGCAAAGAATTTGCAGTCATCTTTAATGTACCAAAGTTATATTTTATATTTACCATTTTATCTTTCAAAATATTAATGAGTGCTAAACTGAGATAAGGGTATCTTTCCCAAAATCTGCTAAAAAAAACTGAAGTCATGTTAGAAATTTATCTATGAACATTCAATGTCCACAAACAATTCATCTATCATTGATCTGATGTGAACTGTTGTTTAATTCCAAAGAGGAACCATTTCAGGGAATCCCTTGTGTAGTCTCTGGCTGTTACCCTTTATGGCCCATTCTGCTTACTAAAATCTTCCACAGAGGAAAACTTGTCTGTGTGTTTCTAAGTATAGACTTTAACCTTTGCAGGATTCTTTTCTTCAAAGGACCAGAAATCTGGGAAAAGAAAGTAGTACTTAATCCCAAAACATAGGAAAAAATTACTATGTCCAGGAATAGACTAGGACTACTAAATGCAGTTTGTCTTTTAAAGAATAAAATGAAGAATGTTGAAAGACCCTGTAATAAGATTTCCAGAGGTGAAATGAGGATGTTCAGTAACAGAACATCCAATCACAGAGGGGTGGGAGATGCCACCTGTTAGATAAAGAAAAAAAGGTAGGATGCAAATGCAAGATTCCAATGATAAGGCTTGGTTTGTACAAGTCTTGACCTATCTGAAAGAAGAATGACAGCAGGATTTTGACAATTCCTCAAAGCTCATTTGTTCCTCCAGGATATTTTCAGTGTTCCTTGTGTTTTGGGAACATTCATGTTTCTTTGAGGAAAGGTTGAGTGTTTGGGTTTTTGGGACTGTTCGTGCTGCTATGTTTGCTGGATGCTGCATGAACACAAACACCAACTGAATCAGCCCTGAGACACTTTGCAAGGTTTATTAAAAATTAATTCATAATCTCCTGACAGCCCACCTCTGTTCAGGATATACCCTAGGATTCACTTATACATTAATTCTCATTGGAAACCACATTAGTCTTTTCTGAAGGCAACAATATATTGGGGAATCTAATGTGTTTATAATTTAATGGACTTTAATATAAAGAGAAATTGTCTGAAAGGTCGTAGCCAAATCAGAATGCATATTCCCAGAGAGAAGGAAGAAACACAAAATGAGAACAATGCTGATCCTAAATCCAACTCCTTAACCACTATACTGTGGTTGATAGGAAGTGAACTCACATAGAATGGAACTAACCCAAAGAAACATAAGGGTTCTGTGCCTGCACGTGTTTCTGCTAGATTTCTATTCAGAAGTATGTGATAGAATAAACATACCAAATTTAAAGATGGACACTTTATCTTCTGAGAGTATGTGAGGAAATCAATGACCATACTAGGCACCCATCTGAAAACATAATGAAAAGCAACACAAAGTAGAACACAGATCTGCTTCAACTCCATGACTCACAGCAACCATAAGAAACTACAATGACGTAGCCACATGCATGTTGGAGAAAGACACTTGTATCAGGTTTTGAGGGGATCCATGAACTTTACAACATAATAAATGAAATGATGAATTGTGATCAAATATTAAAAATTCCATATGTGTCTTGAGAGACAGGACCTTGGAAGATTTGAGCAAATAAAGGCGGACTTAGATTTGAAGCCTCAGAATTCCTCCTTCAGAATGGATTTGCAGCAGTATGGGCTCTTCTGTTAAAATAACTTTCTGTTTGAGCTTAGAACATTTGAATATGAAAAGAAATAAGTTATCCAGTGACTCCATTCCAGATTCCAGCATACATAATGCATTTCATATATTACAAAATTGCTAATTTGGTAGTCACAAATGAAAATGGATGTGAAAGACACATTTAGTTCCTCTGGCTAAAGATAATTATGTAAGCCTCTGAGTTTAATGTCCCTAAAGAAAGGGCATTTTTGAAAAAGAGGAATAGAAACAGAAAATAATCTGTATTATCCTTGGAATATAGAGAAAGGCCTATACATTCCCAAGAAACTTCAGAAAATTTCTGTAAAAATAAATAAACATAAAAAGGGACTAAAGTAAGAGAAGAAATAGTCAAACCACAATTCACTTCAAAAGAAGACACCAGCTTGGAAATCAAGCTCAAGTGACTTTCCATAAAGTAGTGAAAAGAGAAAATGTTTGCTGGCCTTTTCTAAGTGGTCAAACTCAATTACAGTTGACCCTTGAGCAACATAGCTTTGAACTATGTGGGTCCATTTATATATACATTTTCTTCTGCTTCTGCCATCACTGAGGTAGCAAAAACAACCCGTCCTCTTTCTCCTCTTCCTCTGCCTACTCAATGTGAAGACAATGAAGATAAAGACTATTATCTTCATAATAATCCACTTCTGCTGAATGAATAGTAATTTTTCTCTTCCTTATGATTTTCTTAATGACATTTCCTTTTCTCTAGCTTACTGTATCATAAGAATACAGGATATAACACATATAACATACAAAATATGCGTTAATCAACTATTTATTTTATTGGTAAGGCTTCCAGGCAACGGTGGGCTATTAATAGTTAAGTTTATGAAAAGTCAAAAGTTTTGCACAAATTTTTTACTGAGTGGGGAGTCAACATCGGTAACCCCCAATTGTTCAAGGATTAACTGTGTATCTAAATGCAATGTGGTATTATGAATTGGATCCTGGAAAAGAAAAAGGGCATCAGTAGAAATAACAATAAAATTCAAACAAAGTCTGAATCATACCAATGTCAATTTTTTGGCTGTGATGAATGTACCATGGTTAGGTATAATGTTAACATTAGGGGAAGCTATATGAAGAGTATACAAGAACTCCCTACTACTAGTCTTACAATTTTTGTAAACTTAACATTATTCAGAAATTAAAAGTATATTGATTGGGTGCAGTGGCTCATGCCTGTAATCCCAACACCTTGGGAGGCCGAGGTGGGTGGATTGCTTGAGCCCAGGAGTTTGAGACCAGCTTGGGCAACATGAGTGAAACCTCATCTCTACAAAAAATACAAAAATTATCTGGGTGTGGTGGGTGTGTTTGTAGTCCCAGCTACTCTGGAGGCTGAGGTGGGAGGATTACCAGAGTCCAGGAAGTCAAGGTTGCAGTGAGCCATGATCGCACCACTGCACTCTAGTCTGGGCAACAGAGTGAGACCCTGACTCAAAAAAAAAATTTTTTTAAGGAAAAGCATATATATTTTAAAAAACCTAAATCATATAAGCACATCTAGAAGGAGTTAGTTATAGATACCCAAAACAACATGAGGTCAGGATCCATCCTTGATACTCACTCCTGGCTATAATTGTCCCAAAAAGCAGAGGTAGAAAATGTAGAGGCACTGCTGATGCTGGCTCCTAAAAAGCATTTTCATTCCAGTTAGAAAATTGTGAGCACTCAACTAGCTAACTTACCTCAGACAGCCACAACAATCACAGAAATGTAATCACTGAACACAGAGGTGAAGCTCTTTGTCAGGGCAGCCACCATCTGTAGTCCAATCACCCTCTCCTCTCCTTCTGTTCAGGTAATCTGATCTAGCTAAGGATAACTGAACTACAGCTAAACATCATCTATCCTGCTTCATCTGGACTTGCAACATTCAAAGTGCAAACCGTACAATCATAGATGCAACCAAACTTAAAATCAAGTACTAAACTGTGCCAGAATGAGCAAAGAAAAAATAAAATTATTAGGGACATGATAAGATTCAACAGTTCCAAAGAAAAAGACCGATTTTAATAATGACAACATTTCTAATAAGCTCAGCTACTACAAATACAGAAGTAAATTTTGAAAAATGTTTAATTCATATTCTCATACACATTCTAAAAAAACTTTCTATTAATAGAACAAAAGCAAGAACTCATGGAGCAAGGAAAATTGGATATTGATTATTATTGCTACGAGATGAATAACATAAATGCAGAATTTAATATTTTAGGAGAGCTGGTAAGCAGAAGATTAAATATTACAGGAATTGACTTAGCAAATTAGAAGATAAATAAAAGATATTCAATAATTTGGAAGAAGTGTTGTTATGATATTTTAGAGATTAAAACCAGTAAAGGATATTACCAAATATCCAGAAGAGAATATATACATATATGTGTACACACACATACATAGACACACACACCCCCAAATATATATGCACACTTGTTTCTTTACATCCTTAAAAATAATAATTTTTGTTAATTTGCTCAGTAAAAAAAAATATAGTTTTGATCTTTGGTAACCTATTTTCTTTCACTTATGCATTCATAAAATTTTTCAAAATATTCTTTAAATTCAATGTTTATCAAAGTATATCTTTCTTTTAGTTTGGTCATTATTTTTCTTTTATTAGAGATAAAGTTAGAAATAGAGACACACAAAACAATAGGTGAAGAGATAAAAGTAAATGTACTGGAATAAAAGTGTATATGTGCATACATGTGTATATAAATTAATATATACACACAGATTACACACACATATACATATAAATATATCTAGTGTGTATATATCTATATATGCCTATGTAGTTATTACTTCAATTGACCTCATATATGCTAATACATATATGTGTGTATTTGTTTGTTTATATGTTAAGGGTTTCAAAAGAAGAGAATGAGAACAATAACAGGGATATATTCTGGTATAACTTTAAATATAAAATATAAATTTAAAATGTTACGAATATATAGGAAAAAATCAAGCAAGTCACCAGCAATTAGATATGAATTTTCACCCAGCAATTCACTTACAAGACTTTTTTTTTTTTTTTTTTTTGAGACAGAGTCTTGCTTTGTCCCCCAGGCTGGAGTGCAGTGGCGCATCTCGGCTCACGGCAAGCTCCGCCTCCCGGGTTCACGCCATTCTCCTGCCTCAGCCTCCCGAGTAGCTGGGACTACAGGCGCCCTACCAACACGCCCGGCTAATTTTTTGTATTTCTAGTAGAGACGGGGTTTCACCGTGTTAGCCAGGATGGTCTTGATCTCCTGCCCTGGTGATCCGCCCACCTTGGCCTCCCAAAGTGCTGGGATTACAGGCTTGAGCCACCGCGCCCGGCCTCACTAACAGGACTTTTCATAAGAAAATAATGGAATTTGTTGCAACATTATTAGCAACATCAAAAAATTTAGAAACCAATTAAACATCCAACAATACAATATTTCTCATGCATATTATGGTCCATTCATATGATGAAATACTATGCAACCATTAAAAATGATGAAGTAGCTGTAGGACATAAAAATGAGTATACAACATATTTTATTGAACAGATTGCAAAACAACATAAGCCGAATATTTTAATTTTATGGTATGTGTATGTATGTACTATGCATATTGTATGCACATAGAAAAAGTATTTAAAATATAGAAAAATTTTAACTATGATTATCTGAAAAGGTTAGACGTGTTTGTTTTTTCTTTATCTGTACTTTCTAATTTCACTGCAATTAATATATGTACTTAATTAAAAATATATGTGCATTTGTCAAAAGAAAATAAAGTATCAAAATGTATCACCCGCAGAAGGACAGAATCTCTTGAATCCTGCTGTGTTTGCTTATTATGTTTAAGTCCTAAGTTCCCTTACCTAAAGGATAAGAGAGAAGCTCTGGGAAAAAGTTGGGCATTTGCATGTCCTTTTCAAAGTGTAATTTTTGTTTTTGACACAGGTGTATTAGGTTGCTGTCTAAGAATAAGCAAATATTTTTGTTCTTACCATTTTATCCTTTCTTTCCACTTTGGGATTTATATAAACATTTAAGAGGTAGTGGGTGTTATGTGGTTCTTTTTCCCCCCAAGCTCGACTATTCAGATTATATCCAACAGCGCATCTCAAAAAAGCCTTATATAATTCAAAACTCTTATGTGAATAAAATGTCAACAGAGTTTCTCTATAAGCTCTCAGCAAACCAGTGTCAAACATGTTGGCACTGTCGGGTAGAGAGTAAATGATTTTTACACATTGTGCGCTTTTATTCTTTAACAAAGGCTAGGAGAGGAGACTGTTTTCTCCCCCTCCCCTTTTCCCTTCCCCGGGCATTTTTCTCTTTCTTCTGCCTCCAGTGCCCTTGAAGGCTGTATTGAATCTGACAAAGGATAAAGTAGCAGGGAGTGGGAGAAACTAAAGATACCAAGGGGCTCCAACTGCCTGTCTGAAAATCTGTTTATACAGCACCTGGGTCACTCTCCTCTCTGATAGGCTTTTCTCTATGTGTTATTGTGTTTATGTCAAGAAAAAAAAACTCCGGCATCCCTTGTTGTTGAGCGCTGCTCTATAGAATTCGCCGCCTTCATTTTCCACTTAACTACCTCATTTTGTTTGAAAGAGGCTGCCTTTCCAGCTTCATCTGTGATCACCAAGAACACACAATCTCCCCTTTGTTCACTGAGTGACCTTTATATTTGACTGAGGGTGAAACGTGCCTTGAAACCTAAACTAATTTTGGCAAAAAGGTCTTTTACAAAAATGTAACTGAGACTGCCATGCATAAAAATAAATGCTGCTGGTTTCATCGTTATTCACCTGGTGTTTCTCTGTGCATTTTGTTTGGGAATTTCAAAGTACAATGCCAGCATTCAGAAATGAATGCGACATCACAGACAGAAGCTTCCCTGGAGTCTGGTGAACTGGTGACAGCCCAAGCACAGTGGAGTTATTTTTATTTCTTGGAAGGGGAGTGGGTTGAGGGGGAGTCACACACTCCTGCCAAAATCAAGTGGCTTCAAGAATCAGGCAGCTGGACTGTTACCTGGGGAGGCAAAGATGGGGAGCAGTTTGGCACTGAGACCTGATACAGGGGATGATATGAAGCGTACATGCACATTCTATAACTAGTCCAGAAGCCCCAACAACCTCCCTTACCTTGGACGATCAAGCAGAATTGCCTTTTACACACGTACACTCTGCCTTGAAGGAGGGCATTTTAGAGGAGAACAAGTATCAAAACGAGGAGACAGGGCCTTCCTAAACAGTATAGGCTCTCCTTTCTTCCATGGCACTCCCCCTCTCCTACCCCCCATGTATTTGTATGCAGTAGAAATCAGGTAAAAACAAATACAAATTTGAGATGGATAAATGGTCAAAGAGGGGCACTTACAAGGTATTTGGGCTTAAGAAGTAAAGTGAAAGGACTGGCACAAACTCTGATTTACTCTTATTCCATGTTCCCCTCTGGAAAGATCTTGAACTTCACACTTTGCCAGAACCTAGCTGAAACAAGGATGCCCTTCTTCTTAGGAGTATACCAATGCAACCCAGTTGGTAACTGAAACATCAAAACAAAATATTAAACTACATAGATTAAAGCTGGTATTGAGATATCCTGTCAAAGGATAATAAATTAAGATGACTCTGTAAAATCATTCTAGTGCATAATAGGTGAATATTTTGAATAATGTCCAGGTAATGAATTATTAAATTTCCTTCATTTTTGCTCCATAAATTTTACCATAGGAGGAAAAGTGTACCTGAAAATACAGTTAGTTGCTTAAATTCTACCATGATGCATGAATAAATAGAACTGTGCAGTTTTAAAGAATGTGAAAAAAAATGTCCAGCTGATATAACAGATAAACTTCAAAATTTCACATGCAATAGAAGTCATAAGTAGTAATTGGAGGTGCCTCGTGTTGTCATTCAGAGCATGAGGATAATTTCAGCCATCATCAATGCATGGCTTCTAAAAGTACTCTGGCATCAACATCTAGCTGACAGATAGGGAGAATAATGTAGAGGGTCTCAGAGTGTTGGTTATGGGCCAGGCCTGGTAGTGGTGATCATCCCTCTCACCCACATGGCATGGCCCCACCTAGATGTAAAAGAAACTGAGCAAAGGAGTCTATGGCTGGCAGCTACATCCCTGCCACACTCTACATTATGGAAGAAGAACCCTAATCAGAGCTGCTGTCTCTGCCACTGGACTCAAGCGATCATCTCTTTCAGTGCTTTTCAAAATGAGTTTCTCATTGTCTTGAACCTATGCTCCCTATACTCTTTTTCAACTGGAGACGTTTTCCATCAGTTTTAGTTGCTTAAGTTTCTTGAAGATCGTTTCCATGGCTTTAAAAGTTTTGAAAGCTATTTTTTTTAGTGAAATTATGCCCCAAAGATGAGAGTTCACATCCAAAATGATACAAAGAATAAGTAAAAAACTCTAGATTTTCACCAACAACGATGCCAGTTTTTATGACTTTATCTCATTTTTTTATTACACAAATCCTACCTGCACATTGGAATGAAGGTACAATTTTCAGATTCACAAAAAGAATTAAGTAAAAATTAGCTATAATCTCATAGCCCTGTGGTAACCACAATTAGCACTATGCATATTTGCTCACATCTGCATGCAAATAATACCAGACAATGCACACTGCTTTGTAAAATTATTCTAATCATGTAACATTCCCTTTAAATCAATGTACTTATATCATCATTTTTGTTGGCTGAAAAGTATTATATCATATAAATGCACCATAATTTAACTAATTTTTTAATGTTGAACATGTAAATATATTCTAATTATTTACATTTATAAAGTATAGTGACTTCAGTCATTCATTTATTCATTCAACAAATATTTATTCTACATGCAAAAAATACTACAGTAAAAAAAGTTACAAAAGAGAGATAAAACCCCGCCTTGAAGTTCTTATGTCCCAGTGAAAGAGGCAGACTATTAAGATAAATTAATAAAATATATGGCATATTAGATAGCTAAGAAGAACAACAAAAAGGTAAGAAAGAAAGGGAGAAAATAAACGAGTATGAAAAGGAAAGTCAGAGAACGTCTCATTAAGAAAGTGACATTTGTAAAAGGCCTAAAGGAAACAAGGGGGCAATTTGTGAACAATTTTTAAAAAGAACATTCCAGAAAAAATAAACAGTAAATGCAAAGTTACTGAGGCAGAGCATCCCTGGCATGTTGAGAATGCAAGAGAAGCTGGCACAGAATGAATAAAAAGAAGAGTGGTAAAAGACGAGATCAGAGGAGTAACAGAGTAAAGGAGCAGTTTGCACTGATTTTTCTAAAATAATTATGGATAGTGCTCCACTTTTATTCCAAAACATACCCCAGTTGGAATGATAAATTATAGTTGCCTTTCTTATAGATCACATAAGGTCTTTGAATTTTTTGTTAAATAGAAAACCATCTGAGAAAAAGAATAACATCTTACTTATGTTTTTATGTGATCACTTTGTTGGATTGAGAATGATTGAGGAGAAAAGCAGGGACACCAGAAAATCCAATAGGTGGCTGACTGCATTAAGCCAGGCTAGAAATGATGATGATTTGGACTTAGGCAATGCATGTAGAGGGTATGAGAAAGGATCCAATTCTTGATATATTGGGACTGTATAGCCTATGATACTTGCTTACAAATTGGATACAGGATGAGAAAAAGATAAAGGAAGAGTCAAGAATGACTCCAACATTTTCAACCTAAAAACTGGAGTATCCTGAACTGGAGAACCGTGCAGGAAGAGCAGGTTGAGGGAAAGAGATGTTGGAAATACAGTCTGGACATGTTAGGTGTGAAGTGTCTATCAGATATGACACAGACATGTTGATTCAAATTCAGGAGAGAGAACTGGCTGGAGTTACTTATCTAGAAACTATCAACATAAGTGATATTGAAAGCCATGAGAAAGAATGACGTCAACAGGGAATAAACGAGAAACGCCCTTGGAAGGGAATACAAATAAAACGGGAAAATAAAAACAAAAACAAAAATCAAAAAACTTTGTCGACCCTTATTTCCTTGCAAGTCCTTGGAAGCTGAATGATTAGATCAAGTTTAAGGAATTTGATGCATCCTGCCTAATTGCTATTCAAACCAATTGCAAGGGAGCTGAACAAGATGGTGGAATAGAAGCCTACACTGTTCATCCCCCCCAGCAGGAACATCAAATTTTAATAACTATTCGCACACAGAAAAGCACCATCCCAAGAACCAAAAATCCAATAAGCAATCACAGTACCTGTTTTTAACTTCATATTGCTGTAGAAGGCATCGCAGAGGGTCGGAGAGACAGTCTGGAATCGCCTACACTGCCTCTTTCCCATCCCCAAGCAGAGGCCATGCAGCACAGAGAAACCACACTTGGGGCAGGGATAATACAGTGACTGGTAGACTCTACATTGAACTCAGGGCTGCCCTGTCATACAGAGAGCAAGGCCATGCTGAGTTCAGCCAGGGTCTGTGCATGGAGGGAGCATTTGAACCAGCCCTAGCCACAGGGGAATCACCCATCCCAGTGATCGGAAATTGAGTTTCTTGGCAAGTCTTGCCCCAGCAAGCCAAAGTGCTTTAGGGTCCTAGGTAAACTTGAAAAGCAGTCTAGGGCACAAGGACTACAATTCCTAGGCAACTCCTAATTCTGAGCTAGGCTTAGAGACAGAGGACTAAGGCAGCACATGACCTAGGGAGACATAAGCTGAGGCAGTTAAGGGAGTGGTTGTGCCACTCCTACCCCAATCCCAGGCTGTACAACTCCCAGCAAGGAAAGTGACTCCTTCCTTCTGCTTAAGGAGAGGAAAGTAAACAGTAAAGAGGACTTTGTCTTGCATCTTGAATACGAGCTTAGTCACAGTAGAGGGCACCAGGCAGAATCATCAGGCCCCACCCCAGGCCCTAGCTTATAGATGACATTTCTAGATACACCCTGGGCCAAAGGGGAGCCCACTATCCTGAATGGAAGGACCCAGTCCTGGCAGGATTCATTACTTGCTGGCTAAAGAGCTCTCAGGCCCTGAATAACTAGCAGTGATACCCACGTAGTATACCATGGACCCTGGGCTCTGAGACATGCTGACTTCAGATGGGACCCAATACATTCCCAGGTGTGGTGGCTACAGGCAAAAGATTCCTGTTTGAGGAAAGCAGAGGGAAAAATAAAGGGGACTTTATCTTGCACTTTTAGGTACCAGCTTGGCCACAGTGGGGTAGAGCCACAAGTAAGTTCTTGGAGTCCCCTAGTCTAGGCCTAGGCTCTTGGATGGCATTTCTGGACCTGCCCTAGGTCCAGAGAGGAGCCTACTGTCCTGAAGGGTGAGTTCCAGGCCTGGCAGCATTCAACACAAGCTGACTGAAGTGCCCTTGGACTTTAAGTGAACATCATCAGTGGTCTGGCAGAACCCCTCGTGCGCCAGTGGGTGTGGTGGCCACTGAGAGAGGCTCCTCTGCCTGAGGAAAGGGAAGGGAAGAGAGGACAGGACTTTGTGTTGTGGTTTGAGTACCAGCTTACCCACAGTAAAACAGAACATCAAGCAATTACCAAGGTTTTTAACTGTAATCCCTGGCTCCCAGACAACATCTCTTGACCTGCCTGGGGCCTAGGGAAACACACCATCCTGAAGGGAAGCACATGAACCTGGCTGGATTTGCCATCTGCTGATTATAGAGCCCTTGAATGAACATAGGGTCTTGAGTGAACATAGATGGTAGCCAGGTAGTGATTATAGAGGGCCTCAGGTGAGATCCAGTGCTGTGCTGCCTTCAGGTCTGAGCCAGCACGGCCCCAGTGGTGGTGGCCAGAAGGATATTTGCATCACCACACCCCCAGTTGCACAGAGAGAGAGTCTCCATCTGTTTGGGAGAAAGTAAGAAAAAAGAACATGAGTCTCTGCCTGATAATCCAGATAACTCTTTCGGATCTTATCCAAGACCGCCAAGTACTTCAACCGGTCTGCAAAAACCACAGTGTTATTAGGCTTGGGGCCCACATCCCTTCAAACACCTGGAAAGCCTCCTTAAGAAGGGTAAGCACAAACAGGCCCAGACTGTGAAGACTACAATAAATACCTAACTCTTCAATTCGCAGACACTGATAAACATCTGCAAGCATCAAAATCACCCAGGAAAACATGACCTCATGAAAATAACTAAGGCACCAGGGACCAATCCCAGAGGAACAGAGATATATGACCTTTCAGACGGATAATTTAAAAGAGCTATTTTGAAAAAACGCAAAGAAATTCAAGATAACATGGAAAATAAATTCAGAATTCTATCAGATAAATTTAACGAAAAGGTTGGAGTAGTTAAAAAGAATCAAGAAAAATTCCAGAGTTAAAAAATGGAATTGACATAATGAAGAATGTGTCATAATCTGTTAGTGGCAGAATTGATCAAGCAGAAGAAAGAATTAATGAACTTGAAGACAAGCTATTTGAAAACACACAGTCAGAGGAGACAAAAGAAAAAAATAAAAACTGAAGCATGCCTCCAAGATCTAGAAAATAGCCTCAAAAATGCAAATCTAAGAGGCATTGGCCTTAAAGAGGAGGTAGAGAAAGAGATAGCCATAGAAAGCTTATTCAAAGGGATAATAACAGAGAACTTCCCAAACCTAGAGAAAGATATCAAAGAAAGTACAAGGAGGCCATAGAACTCGAAGCAGATTTAACCCAAAGTAGGATACCTCAAGGCATCTTAAATCAAACTCCTAAAGGTCAAGGATAAAGAAATAATTCTAAAAGCCGCAAAAGAAACGAATAACATACATGACAGGAGAGTGTCATAATATATCTAAAGTGCTGATGGAAAAAAATTTTACTCTAGAATAGTATATCCTGTGAAAATATCTTTCAAACATGATGGGGAAATAAAGACCTTCCCAGACAAACAAAAGCTCAGGGATTTCATCAACACCAGGTCTGTCCTACAAGAAATGCTAAAGGGAGTTATTTCATCTGAAACAAAAGAATGTTAATGAGCAAGGCCAAGCCTATGAAAAAAATGGTCAATGTCACTAATCATCAGAGAAATGCAAATCAAAACCACAATGAGATACCATCTTACACCAATCAGAATGGTTATTACTAAAGCCAAAAAATAACAGGTGCTGGCGAGGTTGTGGAGAGAAAGGAACATTTACATATTGTCTGTGGGAGTATAACTTAGTTCAGTCTTTGTGAAAAACAGTGTAGTGATTCCTCAAAGATCTAAAAACAGAACTACCATTTGACCCAGTAATTCCATTGCTGAGTATATAGCCAAAAGGATATAAATTGTTTTATCACAAAGACACATGCACATTCATGTTTGTTACAGCATTATTCACAATAGCAAAGACATGGAATAAATCTAAATGCCCATTAATGGTGGACTGGATAAAGAAAATGTAGTACATTTACACTATGGAATACTATGCAGCCATAAATGAGATCATGTCCTTTGCAGGAACATAGATGGAGCTGGAGGCCATTATCCTTAGCAAACTAACACAGGAACAGAAAACCAAACACTGCATGTTCCACTTATAAGTGGGAGCTAAATGATGAGTACACATGGACCCGTAGAAGGGAACAACAGACACTGGGGCCTATCAGAGGGTGGAAGGTGGGAGGAGGGAGAGGATCAGAAAAATTTTATAATGGATACTAGGCTTGATCCCTGGTGGCAAAATAATCTGCACAACAAACCCCATGACACAAGTTTACCTATACAACAAACCTGCACAGGTACCCCTGAACTTAAAAGTTAAAAAAGAAAAAAAAATCATCTGAAGGTAGAAAACTTACTGCTAATAGGAAGCACACAGAATATTATAACACTGTAATTATGGTGTATAAACTACTCTTATTTCAAGTAGAAAGACTAAATAATGAACCAATCAAAAATAATAACTACAACTTTTCAAGACGAAGTACAATAAGAAATAGAGAAATAACAAAAAGTTGGAAAGGTAGGGGGATGAAATTAAAGTGTAGAGTTTGTATTGGTTTTCTTTTGCATGCTTGTTCATATGTTTATGCAATCAATGTTAAGCTGTCACCACTTTAAAATAATGGGTTATAAGATAGTATTTGCAAGCCTCATGGTGACCTCAAATAAAAAAACACACAATAGATACACAAAAAATAAAAAGCAAGAAATGGAATCATACCACCATTAAAAAATCACCTTCACTAAAAGAAAGACAGGAAGGAAGGAAAGAAGGAAGGGAAGACCAGAAAACTACCAGAAAACAAAAAATGCAAAAGTCCCTACTTACCAGTATAACATTCAATGCAAATTAACTAAACTGTCCCATCAAAAGACAGATTGGCTGAATAGGTGAAAAAAACAAGACTCAGTGATCTGTTCCATACAAGAAACACACTCACCTATAAAGATACACATGGACTGAAAATAAAGAGATCGAAAAAGATATTCTATGCCAATGGAAACCATGAAAAGAGCAGAAGTAGCTATACTTATATCAGACAAAAGAGATTTCAAGACAAAAACTGTAAGAAGAACCAAAGGAGGTTATTATATAATGATAAAGGGGTCAATCCAGCAACAGGATCTAATTATTGTAAATATATATGCAACCAACATTGGAGCACCTAGATTGTATGAAGCAAATATTATTAGAGCTAGAGAGACATAGACCTCAATACAATAATAGCTGGAGATTTCAACATCCCACTTTCAGCATTTCCAGGCAGAAAATCGACAACAACAACAACAAATTGGACTTAATCTGCAGTATAGAACTAATGGACTTAATAGATATTTACAGAACATTTCATGCAATGGCTGCAGAATACACATTCTTCTCCTCAGCACATGTATCATTCTCAGGTACAGACCATATGTTAGGTCACGAAACAAGTCTCAAAACATTCTTAATAATTGAAATAATATCAAGCATCTTCTGTGACCACAATATAATAAAACTAGAAATCAATGAGAGGAATTTTGGAAGCCATACAAATACATGAAAATTAAATAGTGTGTTCCAGGATGACCTGGCAGTCAATGAAGAAATTAAGAAGAAAATTGGAAAATTTTTTGAAACAAATGATACTGGAAACAAAACATACAAAACTATGGGATACAGTACTAAGAGGGAAGTTGATAGCTGTAAGTGCCTACATCAAAAAAAGAAGAAGAATTTCAAATAAATAACCTAATTATGCATCTTGAAGAAATAGAAAAGCAAGAGAAAACTGAACCCAAAATTAGTAGATAAAAAGAAATCATAAAGATCATAGCGGAAATAAAAGAATTTGAAATAATGAATACAATACAAAAAAATCATTGAAACAAAAAGATGGTTTTTTGAAAAAATAAACAAAATTGACAAACTTTTAGCCAGAATAACTAAGAAAAAAAGAGAGAAGACCCAAATGAATAAAATCAGAGATGAAAAAGGAGACATTATGACTGATACCACAGAAATTTAAAGCATAATTAGTGGCTGCTAGGAGCAACTATATGTAATAAATTGGAAAACCTAGAAAAAAATAGACAAATTTCTAGACACATACAATCTAACAAATTTGAACCATGAAGAAATCCAAAACGTTAATGTACCAATAACAAGTAACAAGATGGAAGTTGTAATAAAAAATTCCCAGCAAAGGAAAGTCTTGGACCTGATGGCATCTCTGCTGAATTTTACCAGACATTTAAAAAAGAACTAATACCAATCCTACTCAAATTTTTCTGAAAAATAGGAGAAGCAAATACTTCCAAATTCATTATATGGAGCCAGTGTTACCCTGATAACAAAACCAGACAAAGACACATCAAAAACAGAATAACTGCCAGCCAATATCTCTAATGTCATTGATGGAAAAATCCTCAACAAAATACTAGCAAACCAAATTCGATGATACATGAAAAAGATTATTCATCATGACCAAGTGGGATTTATCCCTGGGATGCAAAGATGGTTCAACCAATGCAAATCAATCAATATGATACATCATATCAACAGAATGAAGGACAAAAACCATATAATCATTTTAATTGATGCTGAAAAAGCATTTGATAAAATTCAGCATCCCTTCATGATAAAAACCTTCAAAAAACTGGGGATATAAGGACCATACCTCAACATAATAAAAGCCATATGCCATAGACCCACAACCAGTATTATCACGAATGAAGAAAATCTCATAGCTTTTTCTATAAGATCTGGAACACTACAAGGATTTACACTTCCACCACTGTTATTCAGCAGAGTACTGGAAGTTCTAGCTAGAGCAATCAGACAAGAGAAAGACATAAAGGGCATCCAAATTGGAAAGGAAAAATTCAAATTATCTTTCTTTGCAAATGATTTGATCTTGTATTTGTTAAAACCTCAGGACTCCAAAAATAAACTATTAGAACTGATAAATTCAGTAAAGTTGCAGGATACAAAATCAACATACAAAAATCAGTAGCATTTCTATATACCAACAGTGAACAATATGAACAAGAAATCAAAAACTAATCCCATTTACAATAACCACAAATAAAATTAAATACCTATAAATCAACTAAAGAAGTGAAAGCACTCTACAATGAAAACTATAAAAGCGATGACAGAAATTGAAAAAGACAAAAAAAAACACGGAAATGGAAAGATATTTCATGTTGGTGGATTGGAAGAATCAATAATGTTAAAATGACCATACTACCCAACACAATCTATAAATTCAATGCAATCCCTATCAAAATACCAATGACATTCTTCACAGAAATAGAAAAAACAATCCTGAAATCTTTATGTAACCACAAAAGACCCAGAAGAGCCAAAGCTGTACTGAGCAAAAAGAACAAAAGTGGAGGAATGACATTACCTGACTTCAAATGATACTACAGAGCTTTGGTAAACCAAAGCAGCATGGTACTGGCATAAAAACAGACACACAGACCAATGGAACAGAATTCAGAACCCAGAAACAAATCTACACACCTACAATGAACTCATTTTTGACAAAGGTGGCAAGAACACACACTGGAAAAAATACAGTCTCTTCAATAAATGCTGTTGGGAAAACTGCATATCCATTTGCGGAAGAATGAAACTAGACCCCTGTCTATCTACATATACAAAAATAAAATCAAAGTGGATTAACAACTTAATCTAAGACCTCAAATTATGAAACTACTACAAGAAAACATTGTAGAAACTCTCCAGGACATTGGTCTAAGCAAAAATTTCTTAAGTAATACCTGACAAGCACAGTCAACAAAAGCAAAAATGGACAAATGAGATCACATCAAGTTAAAAAGTCCTCTGCACAGAAAAGGAAAAAGTTCACAAAGTAAAGAGACAACCCATAGAATGGGAGAAAATATTTGCAAACTACACTTCTGACATGGAATTAATAACTAGAATATATAAGGAGTTCAAGCAACTCTATGAAAAAAATCTAATAATCTGATTTTTTAAAAATTGGCAAAAGATTTGAATAGATATTTCTCAAAAGAAGACATACAAATGACAAATAGGCATATGAAAAGATGCTCAACATCATTGATATTATAGAAATGCAAATCTAAACTACAATGAAATATCATCTCATCCCAGTTAAAATGGCTTTTATCCAAAAGACAGGCAATAACAAACGCTGGCAAGGATGTGGAGAAAAAGGGAACCTTCATACACTGTTGGTGGGAATGTAAATTAGTACAACCACTATGGAGGACAGTTTGGAGGTTCCTCAAAAAACTAAAAGTAGAGCTACCATATGATCTGGCAATCCCACTGCTAGGTATATACCCAAAGGCTAGGAAATCAGCATATCAAAGAGACACCTGCTCTACCATGTTTGTTGCAGTGCTATTCACAGTAGCCAAGATTTGGAAGCAACCCAAGTGTCCATCAACAGATGAATAGATAAAGAAAATATAATACTTATACACTATGGAGTACTATTCAGCCATAAACTAGAATGAGGCCCTGTCATTTGCAACAACATGGATGGAACTAGATAGAGGTCATTATGTTAAGTAAAATAAATTAGGCCAAAAAAAGACAAACATGGCATGTTCTCACTTATTTGTGGAATCTCCAAATTAAAACAATTGAACTCATGGACATGGAGAATAAAAGATGGTTAACAGAGGCTAGGAAGGGTAATAGGGAGTTGGGGAGAGGGGCGGATGGTTAACAAATACAAAAAAAAAAGTTAGAAAGACTGAATAAGATCTAATATTTTAAAATATCTACAAGAGTATAACTGGATTGTTTGTAACCAAAAGGATAAATGCTTGAGGGGATGGATGCCCATTTTCTATGGTGTGATTATTAGACATTGCATGCCTGTATCAAAATATCCCATGTACCTCATAAATATATATACCTACTATGTACCTGTGAAAATTAAAATTTTTTTTTATAAAAACCAATTGTATGTTTCAAATATTTTGCCAATAGTACACAATATTATTTTAGTTTTTTTCTCAGTTAACAGGCAAAAATAGGATCTTAGAATTGTTTTAATTTGAATATCTGATTCCAACAAGATTTAACATTTGTCTTTTTTCACATGGACCATTTTCATGTCATTTTAATTGAATTAATGGTACTAATCTTTATTTACCTTTCTATTGGTCAATTTGCATTTTTCTCATTGTTTTAGAAGACTTTTTATGTATCAATGCTAGCAATACTTTATTATGTGTATTGCAAATTTTTTTCAGAAAACATTTTCCTAATTGGCCATTATATTTTACCTCTAATTACCATTCATTTTCTAAATGTTTTATTTTTATTTATTTATTTATTTATTTATTTTGTCAGTTACATTTATACATAAATTCATTCAACCTTGCCTTTAGGGATTCTGCCTTGGATGTTAGATTTTAAAACAAACAATATTATAAATTCCATATTTATATAAATATATATATAGTTGTAGGCTGAAAAATGGCCCCTCAAAGATGCTCATGTCCTATCCCTTGAACCTGTAAATATATTTACTTGTATGTCAAAATAAAATTTTCAGATGTGATTAAGTTAGAAGTATGAGATCAGGAGATTATCCTGAATTATTCAAGTATCAGTCATGGTTCAGCTAGAGAACAGAGGCAGTAGGTAATATAAATTAAGAATACATTGCAAGAAATTGGCTTATGCTATGGTGGGAGCTGGCAAAGAGAGTAGGGAATCCATAGGGTAAGGGCAAGTTCAGACTAAAATTCTGAATGCAGGGTAAAGTTCCTCTCCAAAGGTGAAATTTCTCTTCATCAAGGAAGTCTCTGCTCTGCTTTCAAAGTCTTTCACCTGATAGAATAAAGCTCATCCAGATTATCTGGGCTAACATTCCTTATATAAAGTCAGCTGGTTATGGACCTTAATCACATCTCCAAAATGCCTTCAGAGCAACAGCTAGATTCATGTTTGATTAAAGCGGGAACTATAACCTAGCCAATACGCACATAAAACTAACCATCGCAATTCACCTGAGCCCAGTGTAATCACAAGTGTTCTTGTAAGAGGCAGGAAGAATTGTTAGGGTCAGAGAAGGAGATGTGGCAATGGAAGCAGAGGTCAGAGAAAGAGAGAAGTTTGAGGATGGTACTTCCTCAAAAATATGTATGTTTTTGAGGATGGTACTTCGTTGGCTTTGAAGATAAAGGAAGGAGCCATGAGCTAAGAAATGCAAGTAGTCTCTAAGAGGTGAAAGGCAGGGAAACAGATTCTCTCCTAGAGCCTTCCAAAGGAATGCAACCCCCGATCCATTTTAAAGTTCTTGCCTCCAGAACCAGAAGATAATAAATTTGTACTGTTTTCAGCAGAAAACGAATATAGGTGGGTATAGAGTGTGTGTGTGTATAGGATAGAGATAAGTGGTAGGAAGGAGGGGTAGAGAGGTGTGTTTGTGTGTGTTTATAATCTGTTTCTGAATTTCTTATTTAGTTCTACTAAGATTAACTTAACCCATCTGTTTCCATATCAATATGATGTTTTGTTAATTATTTTGATTTTAAGAAATATTGTAATATTCAATGGAGAAAGTGCCCTCTAATCATTTTTTGTCCAATTCCTTTGGCTTATTTGCATTTGTTCAATTTTAAGTTCTCATGTTGGAGTTCTCCTTTTGGAAGGCTTCCTCCAAAACACATATCATTGTTATTTTAATTTTGATCAAATAAATATATACATTAGGATAGTGAGAATTTTTAAAACATAATTTTTCTTTCCATCTATTCAAGTATTCAATAGGTTAAAAAAAGTGTAAAGCAAATATGTATGTTTTTATATCTATATACAGTCATGTGTTGCATAATGACATTTTGGCCAATGATGAAACTCATATACAACAGTGGTCCTATAAGATTACAATGGAGCTGAAAAAATCCTGTGGCCAGGGAAAGTCATGGCAAAACACATTACTCACATGTTTGTGGTGATACTGATGTAAGCAAACCTGCTGCATTTCCAGTGGTATAAAAGTATAGCACTTGCAATTATGTGCAGTCCAAATTTGAAAATAATAAATGACTATGTTACTGGCTTATGTATATATTATACTATACTTTTAATCATGATTTTAAGGTGAACTCTTTCTACTTATAAAAAATAAGTTAGCTGTAAAACAGCCTCAGGCAGTTTCTTCAGAAGATATTCTAGAAGAAGACATTGTTATCATAGGAGATGACAACTCCATGCATGTTAATTGCCCCTGAAGGCTTTCCAGGAGAAGATGTGGGCATGGAAGGCAACGACATTGATGATCCTGACCCTGTGTATGCCTAGAGTAATGTGTGTGTGTCTTAGTTTTTAACAAAAAAGTTGAAAAAGATAAAAAAAAGAAAACTTCAAAATAGAAAAAAATTACAGAATAAGGATATAAAGAAATAAAATAATTTTGTATAGCTGTGCCATGTGTTTGTGTTTTAAGCTAAGTATTATGACAAAATAGTCAAGAGTGTTTTTTAATTTAAAAGTTTATGAAGTAAAAAAGTTACAGTAAGCTAAGGTTAATTTAGTATTGAAGAAAGAAAAATTTATTTCATAAATTTAGTGTAGCCTAAGCGTACAGTGTTTTTTGTCCACAGTAGTGTACAGTAATGTTGTAGGCCTTCGTATTCACTCAACACTCACTGCCTTTACCGAGCGCAATTTCCAGTCCTGCAAGCTCCATTCATGGTAAGTGCCCTGTACAGGTGTAGCATTATCTTTTATACTGTATTTTTACTGTACCTTTTTATGTTTATATATGTTTAGGTACTGTATTAGTTGGGGTTCTCTGGCGGGAAAGAACTATAGGATTTATGTATATATGAAAAGGAGCTTATTAAAGAGAATTGACTCACATGATCACAAGGTGAAGTCCCAAGATGGGCCGTCTGCAAGTTAAGAAGCAAGGAAGCCAGTAGTGGCTCAGTCCAAGTCCGAAAACTTCAAAGGTAGGGAAGCTGGCAGTGCAGCCTTCAGTCTGTGGCTGAAGGCCCAAGATCCCCTGGCAAACCACTGGTGTAAGTAAGTCCAAGAGTCCAAAAGCCAAAGAACTTGGAGTCTGACGTTCGAGGGCAGGAAGCATCCAGCACCCAGCACGGGAGAAAGATGAAGGCTGGAATACTCAACAAGTCTTCCACCTTCTGCCTGCTTTTTATAGCCACACTAGCAGCCAATTGGATAGTGCCTACCCACATTGTGGGTGGGTCGTCCCCAGAATGGGTCTTCCTCTCCACGTCCATGAACTCAAATGTTAATCTCTTCTGGCAACACCCAGAAGCATCCAGACACACCCAGAAATAATACTTTGCATCCTTCAATCAAGTCGACATTTTATATTAACCATCACAGGTGCACAAATAGTCTGTTACAGTGGCCCCTAGTATTCAGAGCAGTAACATGCTGTATAGGTTTGCAGGCTGGGAGCAATAGGCTATACCATTACATTTGCATAAGTACACTCTATGATGTTCACAAATGATGAAATCATCTAAGGACACATATCTCAGAAGGTATTTCTGTCGTTAACTGATATGTAACTATATAGGTATATACATTTTAACAATGGGTATCTCTGAGCTATGGTATGTTCTGGATAGATTATATTTTCTTTAAAATTTTATGTATTTTCCAATTTTTACACAGGTTCGTGTAGTAGGTTGAATAATGGCTACCCAAAGATATTAAGTCCTAATCCCTGGAATTTGTAAATGTTGCTTATTTGAGAAAAGGATCTTTGCAAATACAAATTAGGTTAAGAATCTTGAGAGATTACCTTCAATTATCTAGGTGGGCCTTAAATACCATCATGAATGTCTTTATGAGAGAGAAAAAGAGAGACACATGGAGAAAGAAGAAAATGTGACCACAGAGGCAGAGATTGGAGTGATGAGACCACAAGCCAAAGAACACCTGGAGTCATTAGAAGCTGAAAGAGAGAGAAAAAAAAAATTCTCCTCTGTAGCTTTCAGAGGGAGTGTGGCTCTATGGACACTTTGATTTCAGACTTCAGGCCTCCAGAACTGTGAGGGAATACATTTATATTTCAAGCCATCTAAGCTCGCAGTAATTTGTCACAGCAGCCCTAAAAAAGTAAGAAAATATGGATCATCTTTATCTATTCCAGAATCCTTTTATGACTTCTGGAAAAAGGATGCTAAAGCCATGAAGTTAGAGAACTGCTGTTTTAAATACCCATTATTTGGATTTGTTTTTGTTGTCATTAAAACCAGACCCAGCCCTCCAGAAAAATTTGGTATAGCTCTCTAGATTATTCCTTCACATGTATTCTTCAGTTATTCTTAAATATTTTATTTTGCTGTTGTAAATTAATATATTTTTATTCTATATATGATAGCTTCTAACGAGTTATTGCTATAAAAAGTTATTAACTTTTGTATATTTTATGATAGATACTATTTTTAAAACTCTAATAGCTTTTTAATTTATTTTCATGTGTCTTCTAGGTAGACAACATATCATTTGCAAATAAAATAATTTGCTATCTTTCCAATGTTTATGCAATTTATGTCTTTTTTTGCCTATTGATTTGCTCAAAATGTCCAGAACAATAGAAATAATTATGGTTATTTTGCCTAATTTTAGGCACTTCTAGTGTGTAATATTTAAAGGTGATGTTGAGTGACTATTTTAGATGTGCCTGTCATGTCAATGAAATATTCTTTTTTCTGATATAATAAGATTTTCCTTTTAATAAATGATAGATGTTTAATTTTATCTAATGTTTAATAAAAAATGATTTTTTTTCATTTTTCATCATGTTCATTCTTCCTTGCTTCCTGGATGAAACTCAGCTTGGTCACTGTTTATCATTAGTCCGTAAATTGTATTGATTAGTATTTTATTTAGGACCCATCTCTAGATGAGATTATGTGCTGTTATCTATTTTGTATTATCATTTTCAAGTTTTTAACTGAGAGGTTACTTCCATAAAATGAGTTAGGATGTATTCCACCTTCTTCAATGCTCTAGAATATTTTCTATTCATTTCTCTTTTTCAAGTTATTTTTATCTTTATCAAATAATGCATATATATAATTCAAATATAGAAAAAAATAGTTAAAAGCCTTCTAATTAAATAAAGCAGCCCTCTGCCCAGTCATTTTGCTACAGACATTTCTATATAATTGTTTAAACTATTATTTCTTAATTTACCAAAGGTAGACATTATTTATAAACTTCTAGTTATGGAAAGTATTCTTTACAAAACTTTTCAACTTTCTCTTCCCTTAAACTGTCAACATAATTATAGGAAAACTAATTGGCTAAGTAAATAGATTATGGTTGTATATGGTTTATAGCTGTGATAGTGTTCTATGAGTACATTTATTTTCTAATGTAAGTTTTCCTGTTACCAATAATTGTGTTTTTATTACTGGTAACAGGGAAATCTTAGTCTTCTCTACACTTTCCACTATTTTTTAAATGTTCCCATTGACCTATCTATATTTTTTAAATCCTTAAATACAGATCCCTGACGTATGTCTTTGTAGGCCGGTTGTACAGTTGTCATCTGCAGATTTTTTTTCACTGCTCCTCTGTAATTAATACCGTTTTTTTAATTATTATTATTATTATACTTAAAGTTTTAGGGTACATGTGCACAATGTGCAGGTTTGTTACATATGTATCCATGTGCCATGTTGGTGTGCTGCACCCATTAACTCGTCATTTAGCATTAGGTGTATCTCCTAATGCTGTCCCTGTTTCTTATCTTGTGTTCTCCTCGGTTATATTTTCCCCCATCATTTTGCTAAAGAATAACTCAATAGCTTCGGAAAAGGAGTACAAGACATTAATCTTTTAAGTATTCTCATGTTTTAAGACTAGATTGGTAGTTGTCTGGTTACATAGTTATCTACTAAAAACAATTTTCACTCAAATGTGAAAGCTTTGCTTAATAGTCTTCTAGCATTTAATTATGTATTTTAAATGTCCAGTATTATCTGATTATCATTTATTTATAGGTGATTTTTTTCTCTTAAATAAGAGCCTGAGGTTTTTCTCTTTACCACTGTTGTTCCATAACATCATGATGATGTATGTTAGGGTGCTCTTTTTTTATTCATTGACTTAGATACATGGGTCCTTACTACTTGAAGACTCAGATCCTTCACTTCTGAGAATTTTTCTCCGCATTATTTTTCAACAGTTTTCTCAGTCGTCTCTTCTTAAACCACTTATTATTTAGATGTTGGACCTTATGCATTGATGCACAAATTTTCTTTCTCATCCTCTTGTCAATTTCTTTGTGTCCTAATTTCTATAAATAACACTTGATTTAGCTTTTAACTATGTAATTAATTTAGTGGGGTTTCTTTATTTGAAATTTCTAAGAGCTCCTATGTTCTAACGATCCCTTTAACATACTCCATTGGTTTATGAATGCAGTGTTTTCTCATACGTGTTTTTTTTCTGTCTCTCTGAGCATATTAATGACTATTATATATTTTGAGAGGGCAATATAGTTTTCTTCTGCTCCTTGAAATGTTTTTTATTTCTTCCAAGATTCTTTTCCTTATTCACTCTTTTTTTTGCATTGCTCTCTGTCCTTAATGTTATAAACACCCTCCACATATCTGGTATTTTTTGGCTATCTCTATCTATGAGCAAGTCTATTAAAAATTGATTGGAAGCTCTGTGGGCACAGGCAGGCTTATTGAGTGTTGGTCACTATAATGCAATGGAACAACATTCCAAATTTGTCACTGAGGGACTCTCAACTATAATACTCATAGACACTTTCTCTGGAGCCATTCAGCTTTTCCAAAAAGTAATCTTCCACTCTCCTGTGTGAGGAGTGGAGGGCAGGTTTGTACCTGTGTACATTCTGGCAGCTAGAGTTGGGGAGGGAAGGGCAGGGAGCTGAGCAAAGAAAAGGTGCAGAACTTACCAATGTACATCTGACCTATTTTATTTTACTCGTGTACATTTAAGGAGTTCAAGTGTAGTTTTGTTACATAGATATATTGCATAGTGATGAAGTCTGGGCTTTTAGTGTAACCATAACTCTAATAATGTACGTCGTACTCATTAAGTAATTTATCATTTCTCACCTCCCTCCCACCTTCCCACCCTTTGGTGTCCCCAGTTACTATTATTCCATACTCTATGTCTATGTGTACACCACATTATTTAGCTGCCACTTGTGAGCACATACAGCTTTCTGTTTTTCAGTTGTTTCACTTAAGATAATATCCTTCAGTTCCATCCACGTTGCTTCAAATGACATGATTTCATTACTTTTTATGGCTGAATAGTATACCATTGGTTGTGTGTGTATATATGTATACATATATGTACACCACATCTTCTACAGATACTGTATTAGTCTGTTTTCATGCTGCTGATAAAGACATACACAAGACTCGGCAATTTACAAAAGAAAGAGGTTTAATTGGACTTACAATTCCACGTGGCTGGGGAAGCCTCACAATCATGGTGGAAGGCAAGGAGGAGCAAGTGTCACATCTTACATGGATGGCAGCAGGCAAAGAGAGAACTTGTGCAGGGAGACTTCCATTTTTCAAAACCATGAGATCTCGTGAGACTTACTCACTGTCACAAGAACAGCACGGAAAGACCTGCCCCGTGATTAAATTACCTCCCACAGGGTCCTTTCCACAACACATGGGAATTCAAAATGAGATTTGGGTGGGAACACAGCCAAACCATAGCGAATACTTAGATTGATTTCATATCTTTGCTACTGAGAATAGTGCTAAGATAAACATACGAGTACAGGTATCTCTTTGACGAAATGATTTCCTTGGGGTAGATAGGATTGAAGGGTAATTCTAATTTTAGTTCTTTGGGAAATTTCCATATTGTTTTTCATAATGGTTGCACTAATTCACATCCCCACCAACAGCATATAAGCATTCCCCTTCTCCATATCCTCGCCAACATCTATCGTTTTGGTGTTTTTAATAATAGCCATTCTGACTGATGTAAAATGATATCTCACTATGGTTTAAATTTACATTTCTCTGATGATTAGTGATGGTGAGCAGTTTCTTATAAGCTTGTTGGTGATTTCTATGTCTTCTTTTGGAAAATGTCTATTCATGTTCTTTATCCACTTTTTAATGGAATTATTTGCTTTTTGTTGTTGTTGAGTTATTTGAATTTTTTATAAATTCTGGGTATTAGTTCCCTGTCAGATGCAGTTTGCAAATATTTTCTCCCATTCTGCAGGTTGTCTGTTTTCTCTGTTGATTATTCCTTAGGTTGTGCAGAAGCTAAGGAATAGTTTAAATAAACTAAAATGCTTTTTAGTTTAATTAAATCTCATTTGTTTTTTTTGTTGTTGTTGTTGTTGTTGTTGTTGCTTGTGCTTTTGAAGTCTTAGTCATAAATTCTTTGCTGAGGCCAATGTGCAGAAAAGTTTTTTGTAGGTTTTCTTCTAGTATTTTTACAGTGTCAGGTCTCACATTTAAGTCTTTAATACATCTCAAGTTGATTTTTTATATGGTGAGAGATAGGCATTCAGTTTCATTGTTCAACATATGGCAATTCAATTTTCCTGGTACCATTTATTAAATATTGACAGCCACCACTACTAGATCACCAAATCCCACCTGGCTTGATATGAACTAGGATTGAAAATGGCATCCTCCTATCGGATCAAGGTGCTCTCCCATGGCCTGAGTTGCACAGTTCCCTGGTGGAAAGTGGATCACAGAGACATATTCTCTCCTCCTCTCCCATACTGGGATTTCACTCAGAGTTCTCAGCAGAACACTGCCATGGGGGCTGCCTGTCCACCTTCTCTTCCCTGGGATCTGAAGTGTCCTTGGCTTCTCCAGTGAATTCTTATGTATCTTCCTGTATGAAAGATCACAATGTGAATCTCTACACACTATTTTCCTTTTTCCAAGTGGGTGGGATATGCTGGAAAAGCCTGTAAACAGCCATCTTGGTGGGAAAAAATTTTCCTGTTTTTCATACGGCATTGCTTCATCACCATTTCTAGTGTTCTTGAGTCCAGAGTGTTTCTGGTTCTATTTCTCCTTGCAAGATTTACTGTCTTGAGGTAGTAATGAGGTAGCAAGTAAGTAGTGATTAGATGCTGTATGAGCAAGAAACCACTGAAATTACTTTGTGGACTTCATCCAATCAGCAGGTATTCAGCACTAAATGCCTTCCAGGATGCTAAGCCTTTCCTGAATTCTTCAAGGCTACTCCCTGAGCATCTCTTCATTTTCCACCTTTCCCAGTCTTAAGATTTCAGCTTTCCTCTGCTCTGCCAATACAGTCTCTCTTCTTTAGCTGCACTGCATCTTCTAGATACAAGTTGACATTTTAAATTCGTTCCACTTTTGTCCTTTCTCCTCTTCTCTTATAATTATAGGTTTTTTCATCTTTCTATTATTAATGTTATTCCTTAATATCAGTGTGTTGCAAATTGGACTGGGAGTAAATGCATGTATTCAACTATTTCCTTTAATCTGAAATCTCCTGGAAATTTTTTTTTTTTTTTTTTTTTTTTTTTTGAGACAGAGTCTTCCTCTATTGCCCAGGCTGGAGTGCAGTGGCGCGATCTCGCCTCCTGGGTTCAAGCAATTCTCCTTCCTCAGCCTCCTGAGTAGCTGGGATTACGGGCACGTACCACCATGCCCAGCTAATTTTTTTTTTTTTTTTTTTTTTTTTTTTTTTTCAGTAGAGATGGGGTTTCACCATGTTGGCCAGGCTGGTCTCAAACTCCTGACCTCAAATGATCCACCCGCCTTGACCTCCCAAAGTACTGGGATTACACACATGAGGCACCACGCCTGGCCTGTTTTTAAGTATTATAAGAAATAAATTTTACTTGAATGTTTGCTAGAAATTAATCACTATATAATTTAGGCACAATGCTCATTTTATATCGTTGGCTATATTGACAGTTTTTTCACTTTATTTAGATTTTGGTTTTGATTCCATTTCTGTCATTACTATTTCCTTAGAAAATCTTCTATTTCTTCAACATTGTTGAACTTCTTATAGCATTATAGCCATAGTCCTACATGCTAGTATTCGAAATTCCACTGTTTTTTCATATTATATTTCTAGTGTACATTCATTCCCCATTTTTGATTAGCTATGTCACAGGCTAATATAATTATTGAATGTTTTAAATAACTAGGTCTTAGACTAAACGCATATAAACATTTACTTAGTTTTTTATTTTTATTTTCTCATTAGTTTAAATCATTGTTATTTTTCTTACATTTCCTAAGGTTATTTTATTGTCATTTTTATGACTTCTTTAGTAAAAATATCTGGCTTATTTATTTTCCTTCTCTCTTATTTAATAATAAAAGCATTTCAGGCTACATGGATTATGTGTCATTTATTTCTAAATAGTCTGTAAATGAAGTTTTGATTTTCTTTTTGACTGGAGAGCAATGAATGAACAGTTTTTTTATTTTAAATTTCAAAAGTGTTAAAATTTTTAGTTTGCATCACCTTAAGTACTTGTCATTGTTTTATATTATGGTCAGAGAATGTGTTTTTTATGACTTCTGATTTGGAACTCATTTTAAGACTTTATAACCCAAAAATTATTGTTGTTGTTGTTTTAAGTATTCAATAGTAACTCAAATACATGTCTTCTCTTTGTAGAGTCCATAATTAGATGTATTTATTAAGTTAACACTATTAGATTTCCCTGTCATTTTGCTGAAGCACATGTACTATAGCTTCCTGAGAATAAAAGCATGAAAAGAAAATGCATTGAGTGTTTGAGTATCTGAAAATGACCTTATTTACCACTTGACTGTTAGTTTGCCTGGGCAGACAATTATATATTAGAAATAATTTGAAAGCATTGTTCTATTGTGTTCTAGCATCCAAAGTTATTTATATACTCTCCATGCAGATTTATTTTTGTCTACTTCATTTGGCAATGACTCAGAGAGTGGTTTTAGAGTATCTCCAGTTATTGCATTTCTGTCAAATTATCATTGTATACCACATTTTTTCTTTCTCTGTTTCAATGTGATCTTATTTGCTGAATAAAAATTGATGGTGCTTCATTTATTATAAATGTTGCTGTTTATTATAAGTAATAGTCACTGTTCTGTTTAACACTTTTTCTGTAAACTTTATCTTATATGTTTGAGTAGTTTCCCTTGCATTTATTTACCTAATTTACTTTTGGCAAGCATTTATTGTAAACAGTTTGTGTTAAGTTTTGCTTTGTTTTAAATATATTCTCTTCTGTGAGGCAGACATAGTTATATTTTGCTTTTTAAGCAAAGAAACTTTATATTTTAGTAGATGGGCTTTTCCTACTTTTATTTATTATTATGTTATGTTATATATTTATTCATTTGGCCCCATCTCTGACATCTCTTTAAAGTGCTTTCATCCTGTTGCATTTTTAATACATCCTTGAGGTTGTGTATCTTTTATTCATTTAATTTTCTTTCATTTTCTCTACTGATTTAGAAGGTATATATCATATCCATCTTCAATTCTAATACTAAATTTGAATGCTGTTTACTTTTAAGGCTTTATTTAAATAGTTTTTTAACATATATTTATTTACTGAATTTTAAGTCAAAGCTAAAACTTTGCCATTGCTTTCTTATGTAGTTGTGCTTTCCTCCTTACAAATATTAGACAATAGTTTTCCTTAGGTACAGCTATAACCCCACAATTTAGGCACACCGTGCTTGATCACTGAGTACTTGTTAATGTGACAACTCTGAAAGAGTCTTTACCTTCTTTTCAATTCTAAAAGATTCACTCAATGAAAAGTTATTGGTTTTTTCCTCTTACTCCACCGAATAAAAGATGGAGAATAATGGCCATTTTTATAACAAAAATATTTGTGTATTTCTGCCTATTTAAAAGTCTTTATTGAGTGCCCTGATTCACTATGGATATTTTAATGGAAAAATTACTAATAATATTTATCCAGCAACATTTCATATCTTTTTCCATTGAAAAACTATTAATTTGTCTTTATCAAACATGTTTTAAAATAAGTAGATAGGGTATACTTTCAACAATGTAAAAACACCTGCAAAGCAAAAACAATGTAAGGATATATACAAACATGTTAACAGTAGATATTTCTGAGCAGTGGTGATCCATGAGCTATTTTCCTTCTTGAAAGGGTTGTATATTATCCAATTTTTACTTACGATCTATTACATTTATTATAAGAAATTTTCACATTGTGCCATATAGCAATTATGTTTAGTGAACAATAAATTCATATAGCACTCCAACTTTGAGGCAGAGAAACATAAAATTTCTTTATTTAGTCTAAATTCTACCTAGCAATTCTCTTATTTCCCCCCACAAATTCCAACCTATAGCTGGTAAATGAGAAAAATACAGAGAAAACACTGAATTGATTTCTGCTTCTGTCTATGATGGAGTTTCATGAGGCAAACCCATGTTCCTACTGAGAAAAGCTGTATAAAATTTTTTACTGTTAAAAAAAATCTGTTTCAAAATATCAGAAAGCTGTTAAGACAATCTGGACATAAGAAGCCAAAAATCACACACAAAAGGGAACCATAGAGATTGTATGGACATTATATAAACTGATTGTTGTTTTTGTTTCTATTTTTGTTTTTTCCTAACTTTGCAGATTCTTGGTAGCAAACAATTGAAGAACACAGGAATAGGGCTGTATCTACGGAGCATACAGAATTTTCCAGAACTTTTGTTAATTTCACACAACTGAAGAGCAAAAATCGGAGTCATGTCAGGACAGCCAAGACTTCAGAGACCAAGATTCTGATGAAAAGGAAATCATTAAGTAGTCAATGGGACACTTGGTGGTTTTCTCTTCCAACACTAGCAGAATTCTTAAAATTAACAGGGAAAGAAGCTAAGAAGAAAGTTCTTGAAGTGTAGAGAAAATGTTCAAACTCTCATCACAGATCTGAGGAGATAAAAACTGGAGATCAGAACACATCGGAGAGGAAATACCAAACTAGAATTCCTGGAGGGCTAGAGATTAAGACTAGAAGCAAACTGGAAATGAATGGAGATGTAGTTGCAGCTCAACCTTGAGTCAGCTCTTTACCTGACTGGATTGATACCTGCCCCCTCTCTATCTGCCTATGAGAAGAACTCTCTCAGGAGGAAGATATCATTCAGGACCTCTACAGTTTTTCATATGCAATGTCTGAAATTCGACCAAAAATTACAAGTACAGAAAAAAAAAATAGAGAATAGAAACAAATTCATTCAATTATCAGGATAAAAAATAGGTACTTAAAAGTAATTACAACTAATATGTTCAGTAATGGACAAGAGTTGACAAGATCAGAAATTTCAATTGAAAATAAAATTAAACTTTCATAAGTAAAAAATAAAATTGAAAATTTAATAGATGGGTATAATAGCAGATCAGACCCACCAGAGAAGATGAAAGATATGAATATGTGATAGTAATTAATTAATTTATAATTTATAGTAATTAATAAAGATTGTAAACAATTAATTTAATTATTAAATTACTATCATCTCTATCTGTCTCCCAGTGGTCATTAATTCACTCATCCTTTTTTAAATATATAATCACCAAGCTAAAGTGCAGAGACAAAAGTGCAGAAAAGAAGATAATAAATATATGGGACATAGTGGAAAGGTCTAACATACAAAACTGGAGTTTGAGAAAAGAGAAAATGAATAAGAAGCAATATGTGAATAGCTAATGATTTAGAATTTTCCAAGCCTGATGAAAAACACTAATCCACAGTGTGAAATTTCATTGTAACTCTCACTAGTTTATTGAAATCCTCCATATATTTCCAGGGATGCCTGGAGCCATGGTGGTAATCCTTGGCAAAACCACAATGGAATATACTACATAGGAATTAACGTAGTTTTTTGTGCTAATGTAGTTTTCCAAAAGACACCAAGCAGGAAGTCTGTAACATCTTTCCAATATTCCTTATAGAATGTGTACCAATGAGTGGTTTGCATCTGGGTGTCCGTTATGTTATCTTGGTTTCTGCTATTGAACATGGTCTCACAGCCTGGTTTTAGCTATGTGTACAGCTGAAAGACCCCTACTGAATGAGCTGTGGCTTCCCTTGCTGGCTCACTTGCTGGAGATAAAGCACAACCTTATGACTGAGAAAGGACTCTGGAATCTGTGTGTGGACAATGTGAACCTCCTTTCTTACCCCTGTTGCTTTGTATCTGTTGTCTGTAATAAATCTTGCATGAGTGTGTATGTGTGTGTGTGTGTGCACACATGTGTGCATGCATGTACAGGTCTAGGTTACACTGTATTTCTAAAATTATCTCTAATAAGCTTAGAACATTTGTACATTTTAATGGGAAAATAATGAAATAAATCAGTAATCCCCACCAGAGGAAAAAATATACTTTAATACATATGTTTCCTTTACTCTCTACTTCTCACTCCTCCCTCCAGACCCAACACACATTTGTGTTTTCATTAATATAACGTGGAATCAAGTCCAGTTTTGTAGTCATGAAATGTTCAGTATTTCAGATTTTACTCTTTCATTTCTTCTCCCCAAGATGGTTGCTGAATAAAAGAGGGAAATTCCAAAGTTCTCATGGCAGAGAGGAGGATGGTAGAAAGAAGAACTCACCAATGCACTTCGTATCCTGTTCCCTACCCGGGTCTCTGCTGCCAAGTTCAGGGGCTGACACTCCCTCTACTGGTAAACGCAGAGAGACAACTGACCCCGTCCGCTAATAAGGGCTTGAAGTCTGTAGCTCCAAACATTTGCCTCCAGTCTCAAAGAGAAGGGAAATCTATCAGAGAATGTCTGAAGGCAATGATGGGAACAAATATCTATTCCTGATTATTCCTCCCCTGACTTTAGCCTATACAATAAAATGGTAATATGCTGAGAGTCAAAACAAATGTATGTTTTGTTAATCTTGTAGACAAAGTTTTATGGCTGATTTCATTATTGAGTCATGATCGTTAAACACAATCACCATGAATTTATAGATTTCTGAGAGACCGATTTCTGTAGAAAATATTTTATTCCTGGCTTTTTCTCATTCTTGATTTATTAACTCTTTACATTTCCCTCTTCTGTGCCTTTTCAAATGGATTAAAAAATATCTCTGATACAGTATATGTTTTAATAAAATAATATTAATTTATTCTTAGTCATATTGATTAAGTTGGCTTGAAACAAGCAACACAGTTGGACAGTTGTGGCGGAAGGCAAACCCTTCTTAGACACTTGTCCCCAAATCTGCCAAGTATGAGAACCACTGGATTTGTTTAGGACAAACAAATAAGAAACAAACAAACAAACAAAAAACCTTGACATTCTGATTCACCAAGTCCGGATGGAATGTAGACTAAGAATCTGTAGTCTCAAAAATATCTCCAGATGTTTCTAATGTGCGGCCAGGTTTAACAACAACTACTCTAGAGTACTTCTGTTTTTTAACAATGACCTTGAGGTAGCAGGCCAAGAAAAGAAAAATAATGTTTTATTTACTGTGCTGATTCATTCTTGTTCACTCAGCTAAGACTTTTTGGTGCAGGTTCTATGTATGTTGTCACTTTGCTTGATGAAACTCTTAAGATATAAGACGATCAATAAAAATTAAATGCACTCTTCCTCCAGGGTTTTTCCCTCTCATTATTATTGGCAGCCTTTGTGGTAGAACGAACCAGCATGCAGGCAATCCTGAGCTAATATATAACAATTTCTGTTCATAAAAGGCAGTCTGCCCAAGCCTTTTAAAACATATTATAAAACAAAACATAGGCCGGGCGCGGTGGCTCACGCTTGTAATCCCAGCACTTTGGGAGGCCGAGGCGGGCGGATCACGAGGTCAGGAGATCGAGACCACGGTGAAACCCCGTCTCTACTAAAAAATACGAAAAATTAGCCGGGCATGGTGGCGGGCGCCTGTAGTCCCAGCTACTCGGAGAGGCTGAGGCAGGAGAATGGCGGGAACCCGGGAGGCGGAGCTTGCAGTGAGCCGAGATTGCGCCACTGCACTCCAGCCTGGGCGACAGCAAGAAGCAAGACTTGGTCTCAAAAAAAAAAAAAACATACACATTTTGCTGTTAGAGAGTAAAAATACCAATTTGTACAAAAATAAAACACATGAGAAAATTGCATGCTATACCCCACCTACCTCTGTCTTATAAAAGTCATCAAAACCTCTCACAATTCTGTGACTTTTCACCTGCCATCCTTTCTGCGTGTCTTCACTTTCCTTGTCCAAGAAACCATATATTACCCTTTAAGATCTGATTGAAATTTCACACTCTCTATGAGGCCTTTTATAACCCCTTATTATTAACCTATCTCCTAGTGTATTCACTCAGTCGTCCTTTTTAAAAAAATCATTTATCCCTTGTTTGATTGCTGTATCTGTCTGCGGAGTTAAATGTATGCTCCTGTGGAAATTATATTTTGTGACTGTACACAGAGAGTGCTTAACCACTGCTAAATAAATGCTCTTCTCTACACAATGACAGTTAAAATGCATATTTCTTATTGTACTTTTGAAATAATTTAATGGGGCTATATGGGATCCATTTATGCTTCCTGGAAGTTTTCTTAATAGATTGTTCTTTGCAAAGGGAAAAAATAGAATGAGAAACTAAGACTTTAGAAAATATTGGGTTAAGCTATGAGAAATCACCAATATTATACCCTTTTTGATCTACAAATATAGCAATTTCATGTACTTCAATGGATATATAAAGGTTTAAATGTACTAAAACATTTCTGGGGTTTTTTCATGTCTGACCATTTTTTGAGACAGTGACTAATATTTGACCAAAAAAACACTTGCTTTATAAATATTTTCAAGCTAATAAGCCCAAGGTCTACGTACTGAATCACTGATCAGAAATTGAGGGGAAACATCTGTGAAAATGGCAGAGTAAGGACCTTCAAAAACTCTCTTATCCATAAAAGCAACACGAAAACTAGCAAAAATCGTCAAGATCAACTTTTTTTCAGGACTCTGGAAATTAATCAAAGGCTTGCAGCAATCCACAGAGCATTTATTCAAGAAATACAGCTGAATCTTGGGAAGAACAGTCAATTTTCTGGCATTTTTACTTGTCCTAGTCTCATCCCCATTTCTCTAGTTCTAGAGCAGCCTTGAAAACATACAGCACCTGGCAGCTACTCTACAGTGTAGAATAAGGTTATTGCTCCCTCAAAGCCTCTTTCACAGAGAATTGGCATTATTTGACCTATCTGATGGTTCCCAAGAAAAGGCATCAATGTCTTTATTTGACTTGGCTCAGAGCTCACCCAGTGTGAAAAGTCTTTTCCCTGGTGGCATTTGTTGAAAAAAATTTCATTAACTGCTTAACTTTATGGCTGCCTGAGGTGGTGAATAACTGTTGGGGCAAATAGGCTAACTAAAATGTTCAAAAGGAAAAGCTAAGGAATGAGATTCCATAGTGGCTTTGAAAAGCTCTCAAAATCTACAGGGTCATACACATGAGTAGGACTGCACATATGCCCAGGGCTATGAGCATGGCAAAGAAAGATCTGAGAAAGTCATAAGGTCTTATCTTTGGGTGATGTTGAGGTTCATGCAAACAGAAAGTGAGGGCTAAGACAGAGATATCAATAGACTCAGTATTGAAGGCATCTCCTATCATGCACACAGAGCCCCCTGTCAAAGACTGAAACTTTATTGGTTTCAGGTATTTAAGGAGTCTCTATCTAATAATTTGCCAACCACTAAACAAAGCAGAGACTTCAGTGGTAGAACCTATCAAAGACTACAGACTGAAGAGACTTATTCCAGAAAAGTTACTAAACAAACAACAACAAACAGCCACATCGATAAGCCCTGGTTAAGGAGAAAAAGATTGGATTCCTAGAGTTGGCATGTAATATTATTTTAAACACTTATTTTCAACCAAGAAAAAAAGTATAAGGTATACAAAGAATAAAGAAAAATGGCCCATACACATGAAAAAAAGAGTAATCAATGGAAAATGTTTCTGAGGAAGCCCAGATCATGAACTTACTAGGCAAAGACTTTAAGTCAGTTATATTAAACATGTTCAAAGAACCAAAGGAAACCATGTCTAAAGAACTGAAGTAAGTATGAGAATGATATCTTCTAAGACATCATAGTAAGAATATCAATAAAGAGATACAAAGTTATTTTTAAGATCCAAATTAAAATTCTGGTGTTGAAAAGTACAATAAATGAAATGAAAAATTTACTAATGTTGTTCAACAGAAAATGTGAGCATACAAAATAAAAATTCAGCAATTTCAAAAATAGATCAACTAAGATTATTATTCTAATGAACAAAAAAATTAAGAAAAATGAATAGAACCTCATAGACCTGAGGGACACTATTAAACATACCAACATATGCGTAATAGGAGTTTCAGAAAGAAAAGGAGGAAAGGGCAGAAAGAATATTTAAAGAAATAATGACTAAAAATGTGTCAAATTTTATAAAAAATTTTAATCTACATCTAAGAAGCTCAGTGAAGTGATAGTAGGATAAACTCAATAAGAACCACACTTTGACATACTATACTCAAACTGTTGACAGCCAATGACAAAAAGAGAACCTTGAAAACAGCAAGAGACAAGTAATTCATCACATATTAAAGATCTTTAATAAGATTAACATGGGCAATTGATTTTCAACAAGGGTACCAAGAAATCTCATTGGAAAAAGACTAGTCTTTTTTAACAAATAGTCCTGGGACAACTGGAGACAGCAAGAGACAAGTAACTCATCACATATTAAAGATCTTTAATAAGATTAACATGGGCAATTGATTTTCAACAAGTGTACCAAGAAATCTCATTGGAAAAAGACTAGTCTTTTTTAACAAATAGTCCTGGGACAACTGGATATTCACGTGCAAAATAATAAAGTTGATCTATATATTACTATCTTCAAAAATTAATTCTAAATGGACTAAAGACCTAAACACAAGAGGTAGTCCCACAAAACTCTTAAAGAAAACATAAGTGTAAATCTTTGTGACCATGGATTAGGAAATGGCTTCTTAGATATGACAGCTAAAGCACAAGCAACCAAGGAAAAAAAAATTAAAAATTGGACTTCATCACAATTAAGACTTTTTGTGCTTCAAAGGGCACAATCAAGAAAGTGAAAAGATAGCCTGCAGAATAGGAGAAAACATTTGCAAATTACGGACTTGATAAGAATCTAGCATCCAGAATATGCAAAGAACTATTAGAACTCCACTAGAAAAAGATAAATAATCCCAATTTTTAAGTGACAAAAGATATGAATTGATATTTCGCTAAAGAAGATATAAAAATGACCAACGAGCATATTAAAAGAAGTTCAACATTCCCTTCATAATGAGAAATGCAAATCAAAACCACAATGAGTCACCACTTCACACTCACTAAGTCTATAGTCAAAAAGATGAAAAATAACAATGTTGGCAAGAATGTGGGGAAATGGAAACCCTCACATCATACTGGTGGGAATGTAAAATGGTATACTTGCTTTGGAAAACAATTCAGCAGTTCCTCAAAAAGTTTCACATAGAGTTAGCATATGACCCAATAATTTCACCCATACATATATGTGTGCATGTGTGTATTTATACCTTAATGTGTGCATACACACACTTACACATACATATTTATACACATATCCCCAAAGAATTTAAAAGAAATGTTCAAACAAAAACTTGTACATGCATGTTCAAACAACCCAGTGTCCATGAATTGATGGAGTTTTTAAAATAGATGAAACAAATATATATTCATACAATGAAATATTATTCAGCCATTAAAAGCCACTGAAACATGCTATATTATAGATTAACCTTGAAAACATTATACCAAGTGAGAGAAGCCAGACACTAAAGGACACATATTGTATGATTCCTTTTACATAAAATGTGCACAACAGGTAAAATCCATAAAGACAAAGAGTAAATTAGTGGTTCCTAGGGTTTAATGGGACTGGGGAGTAGATATGAAGTTTCTTTTTGGGGTGAAGAAAATGTTCTGGAATTAATTTTATGGCATACTAATTACATATTTGTTTAAAATAAAATAAAAATTAATTAAGTGTCCACAATGTTTTTCAGGTATGATGGTAGGCACTTAGGTTTCATTTGGAGTAATTTTTCTTTGATTTTTATATGTTTATTCGCTATGCCTGCAAGTTTGTTTTTAAGATGACGTGTGTGTCCTTATTCTAAATGTTGCTCACATGAGTTCCTGAGGAGTTCAGGAAGATATTTATTTATATAGTATTCAATTAACATTGGGAAGGGAAGGGAAATAAAGGAAGGCTGAACTGGTTTTGTCAGAGCTCAGCTGTACTAACCCCTTGAAGTCTCACATGGAATGCTACTTACATTTCAACAAGTTTCTTTTTTTAATCATGCAAAGGCAAAGAAAATGTAAGGGGAAAATCTTACCTTATTTCTTGCTGTGCCTCTTTTGAAAATGTGAATTACGGTGATTCTGCTGTAATTTTTCTGTTGAAATCACATAAAAGAACACTTCTACAAGTTGTTGGGGAAATGGTGGCATCTCCCCTCTCAGGCAGTGGGCATTCCTGTGTCAGTCACTTCAGGAAGAAACAAGACCCCAGACAGAAAGCCAGCATCTGCAGAGCAAGTCTGGGACAGAAGGACGTGGGCCTTCTATTCCTCCGTGTGACTGGCTGTTGCTGTCCTGGTGTGGTACTTCACGAAGCTTAGGCAGGTTTGAAGACACTCCAGAAGGTATGGCAAAAAGAGCTGCTTCTGAGCCACTAGGTAGGTCTGGGATGCATGTGGAGTGGTCCCTTCCAGCTAGTCAGTAAAACAGCCCTTTCACGGGTATGTTGAGTAAGAGTCAAGACCCAGATACACCAGACAACCAGAATTTTTTATTGCATGTTACTTTCTATGTTGGCTCTCTTGCTTAAGTTTGCCCTGACCTCAAGTAAAGACTTTATTAAACATTAAACCATGATCTTCTCAACTATTCAAAAAGAAATTAAGGAAAGTATGTCCACACTTTCCAGAATGGGGAAAAAGAAATTAGCATCCCCCTGAAACCAGTATCATGCAAAGAAAGTTCCCGAGAGAGTTAAGGATCCTCTGTAGAGTTACCTTTTCCCATGAGAAGATTCTCCCTTCATTACAAAAACTGGAGATTCACACTACTATTTTACTAAAGGAACCAGAAGGTTTCCCTACAGAATCCATGAAAAGCAAGAAATCCAAGAGTTTCAAGATAAATGCTAATGTGAGAAATTGAAAATTTCCCTTGGAAAAGATATCCTCTAATCCTGTTGATTTCACTTTTCCCCACCCCAAACATAGTTTAAAAACATGTAACAAGTTTAAGTCCTGGTCATTTTTTTTATTTTTTATTTTATTTTATTTTATTTTATCTTTATTATTATTATTTGAGACGGAGTCTAGCTCTGTCACCCAGGCTGGAGTGCAGTGGCGCGATCTCGGCTCACTGCAAGCTCCGCCTCCCGGGTTCACGCCATTCTCCTGCCTCAGCCTCCAGAGTAGCTGGGACTACAGGCGCCCACCACCACGCCCAGCTAATTTTTTGTATTTTTAGTAGAGACGGGGTTTCATCGTGTTAGCTAGGATCCTGACCTCGTGATCCACCCTCCTCAGCCTCCCAAAGTACTGGGATTACAGGCGTGAGCCACCGCGCCCAGCCAAGTCCTGGTCATTTTTTTATCATTGTTAATGAGGTCCGCATTCTATTGCATCTCTCCCCACCCCCATCACAATGTAGCCCACCATCCTCTTTTACTTTCTACATAAATCTGAATATCTGAATCTATCTTTCCTATTGACTTATTTACTACTTCCCCTCTAGAGAGTGTACAATTCTTGAGATAAGATCTGTAGTTCTTCTTCATTTCTGTACCTGCTGTACCTAGAGCATAGCAGGTACTCAATAAATGTGGACTAAATGAATGAATGAGTATCCTTTTTTCCTATATTTTTAGAGTGGCACTGACCTAAAGAATATGTTCTGTCCTACAAATCTGCAAGAACTGTGTTGTGTGTCGGACCACTTTATTGCTGGTAGAGTGTTATATATTGCAAACTATTGTTGTCTGCTGTTCCATCATCACTATTACTGCTGTTAAGGAATGAAAGTATCTACAACACTTTTATCCCCTTGTCACCAACGGCAAACATCAGAGGCAGCATATTGCAGTAGAAATGTCATTTCCTCTAATAAGCCTCCTATGATTTCCCCTAGGCAGGTACGTGTAGAATTTTTCTATCTTCAGTGTCTTTTGTATGAAACACCATTTTGGCAATTACTATACAGAATTGTTATTAGTTGTCTTCTCCCCACTTTTACCACAGACTGTATTTTTCTCTACATTTCTAATAGTTGATACATGGCAAGAAATCAAAAAATATTATTGTAATAACTGACTAAATGTATTAAAGTGGGAATAATACTTCCAGAAATATATTGTTTTTTCTTTGACATTTCCTGCTCTGGATCAGCCCCTTGTTATGCTACAGGTCCCAGAAAAGTTAGGATTATCGCCACAGGAATTGGGAAAAAGTGGGGTTCAATTTTTGACATGTAGAATAAGATTATTTTTGAACTCAGGATATGCAATAAGTATTTGCTGTATATAAAGGAGAGCTATCCCAGCCTTCTATACCAGGGAATTGTGGAAAGGAGAAATGGAAAAGGAAGGGCAATGTGTTCAAACTTTCATAGGGTGTATCCTTAAAAAGGTACAGAGACTTATATAAAAGCACTTAATAGGAGTGGGGAAATTAGGTATAGAGATCCGCTTCTCTGGGTGTAGCTAGGGAAAGTCTTCAAACCTCTGGAGGAAGCGCTGCATTCAGTTTGTTGCCAAATTCCATGGCATAGATAGAGGAATGTGGTCTACATAAATCATCTGAGATAATGCTGTGGTACCCATAGATTTTGAACAGTCTGCAAAGGATGCAGAAGTTCCAGGAGCCCCAGGGAGGGGACATAAAGGTGATGAGAGGCCAGTGCGAGTTGAAACAAAGATGTTTTGGTGACAAGAAGCAAATGGCCAAGAACCATGAGCTTAATAGTTGGTGCCCAAGTAATTCCCCTAAAGGCCAGATGGTTACTGTGGAACCCAGGCAGATTGCAGAAGAGGAGTAGGAACAGACCTGCCTTCTCTGAGCAGGTGGCAGCAAAACAGCTTCTACACATAACTCTGAGGCTCCCTGCCCTAGCTACCCTAGCTCATGAGAGTCCCTTCCCTGTTAAAATCCAGATGCTTTATTGGAGAAGGGCAGGGAGAGGGGGAAGAAATCTGAAAAGTTAAACATTTACCTGAAATGCATTGAAGCTATTTAAAGATTGAGATAATGGCATTTGGCAAATTTAAGTTTATTTTTTCCTTTACTCAACAAAGTTGAGTCATTTAAAGTGCAGTTTGTTCAATTATTAAAAATAAAACTTTAAAAAAAAATTATTGGAGTGGCAGTGTGCCACTTATCCTACTTCTCTCTAAATAAATGGACCAAAAACCAGGAGATCTGACTTCTATTCCTGAATCAGCCAGCACAGACTGCACCATCCTTGTCAAGGGAGGGCTAATACCTGAGGTCACTTAATGTTGACCTGTTATCTATAAAGTAAGCTAAAATGAAGAGGTAGGATAAGGGACTCTCTAAGGAGGTAATCCTTTTTAACATTCTGCAATTCTTGAGAACAATCAAGTTAGTGAAACGCCATCTTCACAAAAATGATTTGTAAGATAGGGGGTTGCTCATTTGTTTGTCAGAATGACAATCTTTGTGATTCCCAAATAGTTCGAACTCCAAGTATCAACTTTACTAATATGCTACCTAATGAAATTACGTGGTTACTTAAATTAAGAGGTTATTTACCATACTTCATCCATTAAAGAGATTCAACAGCATCTGATCTCTACAAGAGCCTCAATTCAATGACCATGGGACAAACAGCAAATCTTAGAATACATTTTGGGGAAAGCAGTATAAAATTCTGTTTAAATAATATGGTAATCATCCATATGCTATACAAGTGACATTAGTGAAATATTTTAATGTATGTCCTAGAAAGATGCTTTCTACATAATGAACAGTTTGGGATCAAAAAATGTGATTTTCCCTCATGTTAATAACCAAATTTTCCCTCAATGAAGGGAATGCTGTCCCTGCCCACCACAATATCTGAATGAGGAGAAGGAAATGAGAAGAGCTAGAGAGAGAGAAAGAGAGAGATAATAAGAGTATGAACTTATTCTAGGAGTCTTTGCCACAAATGAAACATTGAAACAAAATCCACCATTACAAGTTAAATGGAAATTCAGAGGCAAAAAAGAAAAACATCTATAAAAGAAGATGAAATTAGAGCGTACACCTTCCACAATCACACCGCTAACCATCTGTTTTTCTTTACAGTATGCCCTTTAGAACTTTTCTCCCTCAAAATCAAATGAACACCAGCGTGGAAAATAGAAAAGACTGTGGCAGCAGAGGAAAGAGGAGGGCACCCAGTAGACATCATCTGTTGTCAAAGAAGTCATTTGGAAAGTAATCAGACATGAAGCCCAATGGATGGAAGAGATGAGATATTATTGATTTAACTTGATTGTAATTTATTGTACATTATTGAGGAGATAGATTGTTGGTCTTACAATATGTTATATTGTAGATCAACCCAGTATGAAAGATTAAAATGTGTGTGTGTGTGTGTGTGTGTGTGTGTGTGTTGGAAGGGGGTGGGGGAGAAGGCAGAGATTATGTGGACAAGCAAAACTTTTGTAGCTGAACTCTCTGACCAGATATAAAATTAGTTGCCCACAATTTTACTTCTGGTTAATTCCAACAAAAAGGAAATTGTAACAGCTCTCCCAAATAACATATTTATCTGCATCTTTACTTAACATTTATCTTACATGTTTCTTCTGAAGAATTCAAGATAGAATTAGCAATATCTGGAAACTTACATAATTAGCCAAAGATCTTGCACTTTTGGTTTCAGCGTCTTTTAAGTCAAGCTTTTTTTTTTTCCCTTAAAATAAGTATTATTATGTTATGCACTCATTGCAAAAATAAACCACGTGTCTTAGTCTGCTTGGGCTGCCATAACAAAACTATAGACTGGGTGAATTAAACAACAGAAATTTCTTTTCTCACAGTACTGGAGGCCAGAAAGTCCAAGATCAGGTTCCTGTAGGGTTGGATTTCCGGTGAGGGCTGTCTTTCCGGCTGGCCTTCTCACTGTGTTCTTACATGACGGTGAGAGAGAAGCCAAGTATTTTCTTAGAAGGACACATCTTATTGGGCCAGGACCCCATCCTGATGACATTATTTGATCTTAATTACTACTTTAGAGGTCTTATCTCCAAATATAATCACTGGGGGTTAGGGGTTCAACATATAAATTTTAAGGCAGGTGTGCAGACCTTCAGTTCTTAGCACCATGTTCCTTGTAGGAGATTTAGAAAGTACCAATAAGCAAAAGGACACAAAAGCTAACAATAATCTCGGCAACTACTGATGACTACTATCAACATTCAAGTATGTTTACTTTCAGCTTTCTTTTTCACCTATACACATATACAATTATTTGTAATACTATTATTATATTGAAGGTAATGTTTTCTAAATGCTTCTTTTATTTAACAATATTAAGACATTGTAACTGGGGAAATTACTAGTAGAGATGTAGCCTTAAGTGAAGGTGGCAATGGAAGGAAAACAGCAGCTATTGCACAGATTTAAGCACATCATGTATCTCCAAGCTGAAATTATGAGGTGTCTTAGAAAACTCACCAATAACTGAAATTGCCTTCCTGATAACTCTGCCAATCTGTTTAAAGGAAATTGCCCTCCTTGATGACTTTCAGCCATTCATTTTACCCAGGGGGGAAAATAGTTTTGTCCCAGGGACAACCTGTTTCTAATTTTTGACAATAGTGCAAAAAGCAGTTTAATGAAAAAAAAAAAGGATAAGTACATAAACCCTAACCAGAGAAACAGAACCAGTAGGAAATCTATCTATCTAGAGATTTGTTACAAAGAATTATCTTATACAATTATGGAAGCTGGAAAAGAAAAGAAGTCCACAGGCTGGCAGGAAGGAAAGATTTCATGCAGTCTAGACCCCATAAGCATGAGTGGGAACTCTACAAAATTGGACTGAAACCAGTGTCTACTTTTGTTGTCCTTGATCTCAGTGATAAGACTATCCTGCAAAAACCAGAGCCCTTCATCTTGGAGCTGAGCACACACACCTGGCCCTGGGAGTCAGAGAAATTGGAGAAAGATTGAGGGGGAAGGTACTGCAATTGCAAGTCCAGTGCTGCTTAAGCATATCAAGCAAATCAGCAGATCAGCCCTAAAAGGTAAGAGTGGGAGGCTCAGAAGGTAGATCATAAGTTATCTTCTGCTCTACCTTGTGAAGTCCCTGAATCTCATGTGGAGGGCCTTAGTCCCTATTTAAAAGGCCCTCACTTGATTAAGTCAAGCCTACCCAAGATGTTCTATCTTTTGATTAACTTAAAACCCACTGATAAGGGATTTTAATTACATCACAAAATCCTTTTATAGTTGCACCAAGATTAGCCTTTGATTGAATAAGATGTGTGTATGCTCACGCTTTATACAAAAATTAACTCAAAATGGATCATAGGTCTAAAAATAAATAGAAAAGCTATAAAAGTTTAAGAAAACATAAGAAAATCTTTGTGATGTAGGGTTTAGCAGAGTTCTTATGTAATACAAAAAGCACAGTTCATAAAAGACAGAACTGATTAATTTGGACTCCATCAAAATTTAAAATGTCTATGCTTCAAAAGACCCTAATAAGAGGATAAAAATGCAAGATACAGACTGGAAGAAAATATTTGCAAATCATATATCTGACAAAGAACTGGCATCCAGAATATATAATTCTCAAAACCCACAATGCAAAAACAAACAAGTCAATTAAGAAATTGAAAAAGAACCTGGACATAAACTTTAACAAGGAGGAGATAAGAATAAACAAGGCCTGAAACCATGGCTTCTACCTGTAATCCTAGCACTTTGGAAGCCCAAAGTGGGAGGATTGCTTGAGGCCAGGAGTTTTAGACCAGCCAGGGCAATATAGCAAGACTGTCTCTACAAAAAACTAATTCCATTTTTAAAAATTAGCTGGGCATGATGGTGCACACTTGTAGTCCTAGCTACTTGGGAGGCTGAGGTGGGAGGATCTCTTGAGCCCTGGAATTTGAAGTTGCAATGAGCTATAATCATGCCACTGTACTCTAGCCTAGGCAACAGAACAAACCCTTGTCTCTAACAAAAAAAAAAAGAAGAAGAAGAAAATAAAAAACACATGAAAAAATATTCAACATTATTAGCCATCAGGGTGATGCAAATGAAAACCATGATAAGATAGCACAATACATCTATCAGAATGGCTAAACACCAAAAAATATTAACAATGCCAAATACTGGGAGTGAAAAAAAAAAAAAGATCAGTGGGAACTCTCATACAATGCTAGTGGAATGCAAAATAGTACAACCACTCTGGAAAACAATTTAGCAGTTTCTTATAAAGCATACATTTAACTTATGACTTGCCAATTCCATTCTTATTTACCCTGGAATAATGGAAACATACTGTGTTAGTTTGCAAGGTCTGTCATAACAAAGTATAACAGACTAGATGGCTTAAGAAAACTTATTTTCTCACCATTCGGGAGGCAGAAGTTAGAGATCATGGTATCAGTAGAGTTGGTTTCTTCTGAAGCTTCCTTCCTTAGCTTCTATGTGGCCATCTTCTCCTTGTATCTTCGCATGGTCTTCCATGCCTGTCTGTGTTCAAATTTCTTTTTATAAGGACACCAGTCATACTGGATTAGTGTCTATGGCCTCATTTTAACTGAGTTACTTCTTTAAAAACCCTATATCCAAATACAGTCACATTCTGAGTTACAGGGGGGTAAGGACTTCAACATATAAATTTTGGAAGAAACAAAATTCAGCCCATAACACTCCATCTTCTACCCTCTCCCACCCCAAAATAATTTATATTCTTTTCACATGCAAAATACATTCACCAGATCCCAACAGCCCTAAAAGTCTTAGCCCATTCTAGCATCAAGTCTAAGTCAAAAATCTCATCTAAATATCATCTAAACTAAATATAGGTCAGACTGGAGGTATGATTCATCGTGAGGCAAATTCCTTTTTAGCTGTGAACCCATGAGCCCAGGCAATGAGTGACCGTCTTTCAAAATACAATGGCAAGACAGGTATAGAATAGACATTCTCATTCCAAAAGGGAGAAATCAGAAAGAAGAAAGGGGTCATGAAACAAGTCCAAAATCTTCCGAATTCCTGTAGATTTAAAAGGCTTGAGGATAAAACTCTTATGCTCAATGCTGTGTCCTCAGGGCCAATCAGTGTGACCCTGCCTTCTGGGCCTACAAGTGTGGCAGCCTTGACCCCTCTGCCCTTGGCAGTGGCTGTCTGGTCTGCTAAAACAAGGAAATGGCCCACCCTTTGAAACCCAGGAGGCCATCCTACCCGTTGACTCCATGGTAGCAATGGCAGCCCTGCCAACCTCCTGGCCTCTCTTGGGGTTCCTTTTCTTAGAGTATAACACATTAGATGGCTGTACTGGCCCATCCTGTAGAATTCTGGAAGTCTGACAGTCTTCTTTTATTTCATCCTGTCTCCATGCCCTTCAGTTCAAGCTAGCAGTGTGTCCGCTGATATATAGTTTTCCAAAACCCATTTGCCTCCAGTGCAATCCCTGGAGGTCCAAGCCATCAGACAAGAGGATTTCCCACAGATCTTTCCTGGATAACTGCATCTTTATTCACGGTTTCTGCTGACATGGTTGATTGGATCCATGAGTCACATTTTTTTTTTTTTCCAGGAGACAGATTTTACAATATGGTTAGGCTAAGAATTTCCCAAATCTTTAAGTTCTGGTTCCTTTTTACTTAACAATTTCTTTTTCAATTTATCTCTCTGCTCTTGCATTTTCTCATAAGTAGCAAAGGAAAAACAGGCCATGTCTTCAACATGGCTTAGACACCTCCTCAGGTAAATATCCAAGTTCATCACTTACAAGTTCTACTTTCCCACAAAACATGAGAACACAATTTGGCCAAGTTCCTTGCCACTTTATAACAAGGATCACCTTTCCTCCACTTTCCAATAACATAAAAATCCATACATAAATTTTTATAGGAACGTTATTCATAATTACAAAAAAACTGAACACAATCTAAATGTCCTTCAGCAGGTGAATGAGTAAACTAACTGGTACATCCATACCATGTAATACTACTACTCAGCAATAAAAAAGAATGGACTATGAACTACCACGGCAACTTCAATGAATCTCAAAGACATTATTTCAGAAAATAATAAAAGGTTACATATTGTATGACTGTTTATATGACATTCTTTAAAAGACAAAACTACAGTGGTTGCCAAGGGTAGGGTGGAGCAAGGGTGTGACAATAAAGGGATGAGATGAGGGAGTTTTTTGGAGTGATGGAACTGTTCTGTATCCTGATTGTGGTATTGGCTACATGAATCTACACATATGTTGCATAAACTATAAACAACAAGAAGAAACAGCCAAATTTCCTGTATTTATCAGATAGTATCATACAGTATTTTAAAAATGAAACTGTCAAAATGTTTAAAAGAACGTAATCACTCGGCCGGGCGCGGTGGCTCACGCTTGTAATCCCAGCACTTTGGGAGGCCGAGGCGGGCGGATCACGAGGTCAGGAGATCGAGACCACGGTGAAACCCTGTCTCTACTAAAAATACAAAAAATTAACCGGGCGTGGTGGCAGGCGCCTGTAGTCCCAGCTACTGGGAGAGGCTGAGGCAGGAGAATGGCGGGAACCCGGGAGGCGGAGCTTGCAGTGAGCCCAGATCGCGCCACTGCACTCCAGCCTGGGTGACAGAGCAAGACTCCGTCTCAAAAAAAAAAAAAAAAAAAAACCATAATCACTCATAGCCTAAAGTTCTAACCCTATCTTAAAGAAAATGTGATTTATATCACAAAATTTCCTTAAACTCACCATATGTAATTATTACAGGGGAAAAAAAGCCTATGAGACTTAAATTGACACAATCTCTGACAGATTCTAACCTTTCAAGGTTCTAACCTTGCTGCATTCTAACCTTTCAAGGTTCTAACCTTGCTGCATTCTAACCTTTCAAGGTTCTAACAAAAATTAATATCACAGTCATATGCCCAAGGGGCATGCTACACGCCCAAGTATCTCCAGACATACCCCTTCATGATACTCAATAAGGGAGGGTATATTGAAAGAGAAATGAACAAAAACCTGCCTTAAAGGGACCATTTTAGGTACTTTTCACCACAAATCTTGCTCTTACACTCCAGGTCATACATAATGAATTCTTATTTCTTGTTGTAAACACTGCTCTAGATCCTATAACCTAGGTGTCTATTCCCTCTGGAAGTCAAACTCTAAGGCTCACTAAGAAGGCCAGAAGGAGAAATGGAGAGCTGCCACAGGAGTGAGTTGTAAGCAGCTTCTTCCAATGACTTTCAAATAAAAATGCATGCTTAGAACTAAGGACTTCAATTTTACTTGTTTTCTCCTCTTACTGCCAGCCTCTTTCCTTTAGTTTGGTTCAAGATAAGAGTGTTATGATTTCCCTCTCCCAGTTTTTTCTGTTGTTCTCTTGATTGTCTTTGCTCCTTAAATACTGTGAACTTCCGCCGGGCGTGGTGGCTCACGCTTGTAATCCCAGCACTTTGAGAGGCCGAGGCGGGCGGATCACGAGGTCAGGAGATCCAGACCACGGTGAAACCCCGTCGCTACTAAAAATACAAAAAAATTAGCCAGGCGTGGTGGCGGGCGCCTGTAGTCCCAGCTACTCGGAGAGGCTGAGGCAGGAGAATGGCGTGAACCCGGGAGGCGGAGCTTGCAGTGAGCCGAGATTGCGCCACTGCACTCCAGCCTGGGCGACAGAGCGAGACTCCGTCTCAAAAAAAAAAAAAAAAAATACTGTGAACTTCCTAATTCACTTTTTCCATCAGTGTTAGCTGCCGACTTTTACAACTGCTAGATTTGTTATTCAGCTTAAGATCTCCCTAGTAAGAATTGTATAGCCACATACAAAAGTCCAAATGGAACTATACTTCACCCCAAAACTAATAATCACATTCCCTTTTATACTCAGCATTAGGCTGTTATTAACCCTAACACACCTTAATTGGACCTTAGGCCCCTACCATTAACTGCTAATATCTCCCAGAGTCTCAGAAGAAGTTAAGAAACATCAGGTATAAGAATGGTTATAGTCCAGTTATTTTCTGAATCAGTAATAATCTATTTACGTCCATCTAAGGTGTTTGTCCTCCTTAATGAGACTAATTACATCCAGAGAGTAATTGGTACTGACCTGTTTTCATAAGCAATACATTTATGTCACCTCAATGTGTAACCCCAGGAATATTCTCATGTAATCAGATGTTCTTCTCATGTTTAGCACATACAATTTAAACCACCATCACCACTCACTCTTGGTGTTCATCTTTCATTAAAACTTAACATATTGGCCGGGCGCGGTGGCTCACACTTGTAATCCTAGCACTTTGGGATGCCGAGGTGGGCAGATTACGAGGTCAGGAGATCCAGACCACGGTGAAACCCCGTCTCTACTAAAAAATACAAAGAATTAGCTGGGCGTGGTGGCGGGCGCCTGTAGTCCCAGCTACTCGGAGAGGCTGAGGCAGGAGAATGGCGTGAACCCGGGAGGTGGAGCTTGCAGTGAGCCGAGATTGCGCCACTGCACTCCAGCCTGGGCGACAGAGCGAGACTCCATCTCAAAAAAAAAAAAAAAAAAAACTTAACATACTAATTCAACAGAAGGGGTCTGAGATTTTGGATTTCACCATATTATAAAAGGATGTCTACTGTGGGTAGGAATTCACAAACAAAAATGTATGATCTAAAGTGTATCTCTGATTACTACCCAGAGAGCAAATGAAATGGCTGAAGCTTTACAGACCCAACAGACCAGCATAAACTTATTGACTATAGAGATATACATGTACACAGTACATGCATAACAAATTTTATTCAACTATGCCCTAATGTAAAATTAGGCTACTTTCACTATTATAAAGCAATATTATGAGAAATGTTTTTTACAATTATAAGTTTTTCATGATTATTTCCTTTAAGATATCTTTTAAAGTGGACATACTTGATAAATGAGTATCCAAAAGGTGAAGAATTTGAAATAAATTACAATTTGTTTTCCAAAAGATTCTGCCAATTTCTTTCTTGCCAATAATATATAAGAACCTATTTTACTACTTGCTAGAACTAGAAATGTTGGCTTGCTTGTAAAAAAAATTTTAATGTTGGCTGCTTGTAAAAAAAAATAGTGCTGATTCTTTTTACTTAAATTTATATTTTATTGATGATTCTTTAGCTTGAAATTCCTTTCTAAATTGTGTATGACACTAGTCTTTTGATTTCTCATTGTTTAACTTGCCTGCTTTTTGTACTTTGCATGTTTCTCTTATTGATGATAACTTTGCACATATTAAGTATATTAAGTATACTAATTTAATAAAGTGAAATTTTACAAAATTATCTACTTATCTCACATATAATCTCAATCAAAATCACAATGGGAATTTTTATAGAACTTGATAACCTGATTATAAAACTAATCTGGAAAAATAAATATAAATATATGAGTTGAGTTAAAACATTTTTTATAAAAAGAATGCACTTTCTCTGTTGAATATATGTTATATAGCAGCACTTAAAACCAGAACAATTAATTATCCATAAGAGGAATTTAAAAAGTTTCTCTACCTCACATAATACAACAAAGTGATTCGAATGTAGACTTAAAATCTAAAACTAAAATAGTAACTATAAACAAGCTTAAAGACAAGATAAATTTTTTTTTAACTTTTTTTAAGTTCAGGGGTACATGTGAATGTTTGTTATATAGGTAAACTTGTATCATGGGGGTCTGTTGTACAAATTATTTCATCACCTAGGTATTAAGCCTTGTACATATTAGTTATTTTTCCTGATCCTCTTCCTCCTACCCCCTTCCACCTTCAATTTGTCACCAGTGTGTGTTCCCCCACCATGTGTCCACGTGTTCTCATTTAGCTCCCACTCATAAGTGAGAACATTTGGTATTTGGTTTTCTGATCCTGCATAAGTTTGCTAAGGATAAAGGCCTCCAGCTCCATCCACGTTCCTGCAATGGGCATGACCTCATTTTTCATGGCTGCATAGTATTGTGTGGTATATATGTACCACATTTTCTTTATCCAGTCTATCATCGATGGGCATGTAGGTTGAATCTATGTCTTTGCTATTGTGAATAGTGCTGCAATGAACATATGAATACATGTGTCTTCATAATGAAATGATTTATATTTATTTGGGTATATACCCAGAAATGGGATTGCTGGGTCAAATAGTATTTCTGATTTTAGATAAGAAAAGATAAATTTTTAAGTAAACCTTTTGTTACTGGGGGGTCCTTGTTCACAGAGCTTCCAAGATGGTGGCAAGCTGCTTCCAAGATGGTGGCAGGCCACTTCCAAGATGGTGGCAAGCCTCATGTCCTCTGACCTGGGGTTCTTGGCCTCACAGATTCCAAGGAATGGAATCTTGGGCTATGTGGTGAGTGTTATACCTCTATTAGAAGCCATGGGTCATGGAAGAGAACCATGGAACCCAGTGACTAGTGTTCAGCTGGATTAGAATGAATCCGGGCACTTAGCCGTGCAGGAACAATGGCAAGCCTTTAGCCTGATCAGGAGTGGCAATGGGCTCCTCACTGGATCAGGAGCACAGCGGACACCCTGCTGGATCTGGAGGGATAGAAGTCAGCAGTGGATCTGCCATGGCTGCAAACAGCAGTGATAGACGGCTAGCGAAAGCTCAGCTTGAGCTGTAACAAACATGGACCAGAAGAGTGCAGTTGCAAGATTTAATAGAGTGAAATAGAGTGAAAACAGAGCTCCCATACAAAGGGAGGGGACCAAAAGGGGGTCGCCGAATGCCTGGGTTTATATCCCGATCCTTGTCTCTCCCGCTGTGCTCTCAGGCAATAGATTGGCTATTTCTTTACCTCCTGTTTTTGCCTAATTAGCATTTTAGTGAGCTCTCTGATTGGTTGGGTGTGAGCTAAGTTATAAGCCCCATGTTTAAAGGTGGATGCGGTCACCTTCCCTGCTAGGCTTAGGGATTCTCAATCGGCCTAGGAAATACCAGCTAATCCTGTCTCTCAGTTCCCCCTCTCAACAGGAAAACCCAAGTGCCGTTGGGGAGGTTGGCCGACGACTGCTCTAACTGCTTCTTGCTGAATTGGGGCATAGTAGGGGTGGTGCAGTTGAGATTTCCTCAGGAGGGGTGCCTTCGATGTCATTGACATCGGAGCATGGGCTAGCAGGCCGGTCCAGGGGTCCACAGTAGATCTTAGTCATAGACTGCATCTGGGGCTCCATTTGAAGAATGATTGGTAGTTTTGCAGCTTTGATTCCAGAAGAGACAAACTTAACAAGGAGGTTAAAGATACAGGGATTGATATGTATGGCCTGCAGTGCAGGGGATTACTTCTTTGGCACACTTTACAGGCCCTGACTATCTGCTTGATAGTTTTGAAAAGGCCTGGTCCAGTAAATAATAATTTGGCCATCTGATGGGTGCTATCAATGCCTAAGTGGAAGGTTTGGTGACGGGCTTTAAGTAATTTCTATTGGTTCGCTGCAGGCAAAAATATTTTCCTTCTTCGGTGGCTAGCCATCTGGAGGGGAGGAAAGTATGTCCTTGTGAGGTTCCTTATTCTATTTTTCCTGCTGAGTACTGGGGCTTGGTTTCCCAGAGGGGATTACCCTCTACTAGGGGTCCTTCTATAAGCATTTCTAATGGAGCGTCCTGCCTTGTGGCTCTTTTGACTTTAATGGCCACTTGGCGGTTTTCTTCTATTTTCCTTTCCTTTCTGATGACCCTGGCAGTGTAAGACTGTCACCTCTTTAGGTTTCTGTACAGCCAATAATAATCCCCTAATGGATTCCTGATGTTTGATAAGTGTTCCCTCGGATGTTAGGAATTCCCTTTCTCTCTATATTGCTGCATGGGCATGGTGGACTAGGTAAGCATACTTAGAGGCTGTATATATATTTACCCTTTCTCCTTCTCCTAATTTTAGTGCCTGAGGGCTATTAGTTCTACCAGCTGAGCACTAGTTCCTGGAGTGAGGGGATTACTTTTAAGTATTCTATTATCACTGACCACTGCATGCCTTACTTTTTTAAGTCCTTTTTCTACAAAGGAACTTCCATCAGTATACAAGTTGAGGTTGGGATCAGTCAAGGGAAACTCTAAAAGGTCTCCTCTAGCTGCATAGGTTTGAGCAATTACTTGTTGACAGTTATGATCTATCTTTTCTTCATTGTCTGGAAGAAATGTAGCTGGATTAAGAGTTGCACAAGTGTGCAGTCGCAGCACTGGCCCTTGAAGTAATAGAGCCTGATATTTAAGTAAACGGTTGTCTGACAGCCACAAGTCTCCTTTAGCAGTGAGTATGCCATTCACATCACGAGATGTCCACACAGTAAGATCTCTTCCCTGTATTATTTTAACTGCTTCAGATACTAAGACTGCTACTGCCGCCACTACCCGTAAACAATGAGGCCAACCCTTTGCCACTACATCAATTTCCTTACTCAGGTATGCCACAGGTTGCAAGCTCATCCTTGGGACCTGTGTAAGGACTCCTAGAGCTATTCCTGTTTTTTCTGTGACATATAAAGAAAAGTCTTCCTGTTGGCAAGCTTAACACTGAGGCTTGGGTTAGGGCCTTCTTTAGGGCCTGGAAAGCCGCTTCTGCTTCAGGTGTCCATCTTACTAAATGGGTATTGGCTTTCTGAGTTTCTTTAATTAGTGTATATAATGGTCTGGCTATTTCGTCGTACCTGGGAATCCATATTCAGCAGAAACCTGTTATGCCAAGGATCCTTCTTAGTTGCTTTAGGGTTTTGGGATAAGGATAAGCCAGTATAGGTTGGATACGTTCCTCACAGAGGGCCCTGGTGCCTTTGGACAATTTTAGCCCTAAGTATTTAACCTGCTGTGAGCAGAGCTGAGTCTTTCGTGTGGAAACCTTGTAGCCACAGGGAGCAAGGAAATTTAAGAGCGCCTGGGTGACTTGATGGCACAAGGTTTCTGAACGGGTGGCTAAAATTAAATCAACCCCATACTGAAGGACAAGACTGTCCAGGTATGAGAATTGGCTCAAGTCTTGGGCTAATGCCTGGCCAGATAGATGGGGGTTATCCTTGAACCCTTGGGGTAAAACAGTCCAGGTGAATTGAGACGTTTGGTTCAAAGGATCTTCAAAGGCAAACAAGAATTGAGAGTCAGGATGTACAGGGATGCAGAAAAAGGCATCCTTAAGGTCCAGGACTGTAAACCACTCTGCTTCCTCTGGTATTTGGGAAAGCAGAGTGTAAGGGTTAGGTACAGCTGGGTATAGAGGAACAACAGCCTCATTGATAATCCTGAGATCTTGCACTGACCTCCACTGTCCATTGGGTTTCTGTACTCCTAAAATTGGAGTATTACAGGGGCTATTGCATGGTTTTACTAGGCTTTTAGGTCCTTAACAATCTTTTGGAGTCCTTGTTGGGCCTCAGATCTGAGTGGGTACTGCCTTTGGGAGGGAAAGGAGGTGGAATCCTTTAGTTTAACTTGAACAGGATGGGCATTTTTTGCTCATCTATACTGTCCTTCTGTTGCCTAGACTTTAGGATTAATTCCTTCCTCAAGCAGGGGACAATAAACAGGTGTTCCTTCTCCTATGTTCAGATGTATAATGGCCCCTGCTTTTGCTAGAATGTCTCTCCCTAACAAGAGAGTGGGGCTTTCAGGCATAATTAGAAAAGCATGTGAAAAGAGTAAAGTTCCCCAGTCACAACTTAGTGGCTGGGAGAAGTATCTAGTGACTGGCTGTCCTAGGACCCCTTGGATAGTGACAGATCTGGAGGACAGTTGTCCAGGACAGGAGAGTAAGACTGAGAAGGCCGTGCCAGTGTCCAGGACACAGTTAACCTCCTGGCCCTCAATGGTCAAGCATACCCGGGGCTCTATGAGGGTGATGGCATGGGCTGGCGCTTGCCCCGGGCACCCTCAGTCCTGCTGCTGGATCATCTGGTTAGTGGCTTCTGACTCAGAGGACCTTCGTCCCCTGGGGCAATGGGGCTTCCAGCGATTTCCTTGACATAAGGGGCATGGATGATGGGGCGGCTTATTTCTACTTGGACAATCTTTTTTAAAGTGTCCTTGTAGACCTCACTGGAAGCAAGCCCTATTAGGTTCGATTTGCCTAGCTTTTCCCCTTTCCAGGGCTTCCAAAGTCTGCTTGCCTGAGGGCCATGACTAAAGCAGTGGCATTTTTTTTTATCCCGTTTGTCCCATTCCGCCTGCTCCTCCTGATCTCTATTATAAAAAACCAAGGTTGCCAAGTTCAATAGGGTTTCTAAGTTTTGCTCTGGGCCTAAGGTGGACTTTTGAAGTTTTTTTCTAATGTCTGCAGCTGACTGAGTGATAAACTTATCCTTGAAGATTAGTTGGCCTTCAATAGAGTCAGGTGACAAAGAGGTATGCTTCCTCAATGCCTCCCTTGGTCTTTCCAGAAAGGCAGTAGGATTTTCTTCCTTTCCCTTTGTTACAGTGGACATCACTGAATAATTCATAGGCTTCTTCCTAGTTTTCCTTAGTCTTAGCACACAAGTTAGCAAATGTCTGTGGCACCAATCTCCATGTTCTGATTCTGTGTCCCAGTGAGGGTCTACACTGGGAACTGCCTGCTGGCCTGTGGGGAATTGTTCTCTTTCCTCTGTTGTCATCCTATCATTGACCTGACTGAGATACCAGAGATTGCCAAACTCTCGGGCTGCAGTTATGACACTCTCATTTGGGGTTAGTGTCTGATTTAGCAGTAACATTATATCTCTCCATGTCAGATCAAAAGATTGTCCTAACCCTTGTAAAACATCAATATAGCCATCAGGGTTAGCTGAGAATTTACCTAGGTCTTTTAATTTGCTTTAAGTCTGAGAAAGAAAAAGGTACACGCACCCTGGCTGTGCTGAATTCTCCTCCCACTGCTTGGAGGGGGCATAATCAGGGAATATTGGCACTGTTTGGTTCATTGTTTATCCCTTTGTCTATCTCCTTTGGACCATTTGGGTAAAAGGGGGGTCCTTGTTAGTTAGGGAAGGAGTCGGGGGGACACTGGGATAGGGAGGTAGACTCTGAGGGCTTCCTGTAGGGCACAAATCACACTTTTTACATAATTGCGAGTTGTCTCTTAATGAAAAGAAAGTTTGTACATATGGCACTTCACTCCATTTGCCCTCCTTCCTACAGAAGAGGTCTAGCTGTAAGATGGTGTTATAATTTATACTTCCCTCAGGAGGCCAGGTTTCTCCCCCTTGAAGAGGATATCATGGCCAGGCAGTACTGCAGAAGAATATAAGTCATTTCTTTCTTAGCGTCTGAGGGTCAAATTGGTCCTAATTCTCCAGAATACATCTTAGGGGCGTTTTTGCCTTGGGGTGGGGGGAACATTTCCCATCTGAAAAAAGAACATAGGGATGCCAACACCCCTAGTCATTTTCCGATGAGCATTAGTCCTAGAGCGTTCTCTAAGTGCCTAATGCTTATTCTTTTCCAGGGTGCGTAACCCCCCATGGACCTCTGATTATAGGATTAGTTATGCTCACTGATGTAGCAGTCCTGCACCTATTTTCCCGCCTCTCTTGACCACAAAGGGGTTCAGGCTGCTGGATTCTAGTGGTCCTTCACCAGCGTGCCCAACATTGCCTTTGTGCTCAGGGGTGAATCCTAGAGCTGGGCTGGGTTCCTGAGTATTTCATAACAACCCAGCTGCCCCATCAAGATGCATTCCCATAAACAATAGTTCTTATGCAAATTCACTTCAGAGAGGATGTAGCGAAGCTTTTGAGTCAGGATTGAAATAGTCTTTTGATTCTGTTAAGTACTTTAAGGCTTGGCTGAGTGCAAACAGCTCGCACATTTGAGGAGACCAATTATTAGGCAATTTTTCTAATTCTGCTTCCACAGGAGTCTCTGTATCAATTACTGAATACCCATTGTGGTTTTTTCCTCAATCACCTGGGAGGGACCATCTATCGTCCTGTCCTGAAGGGAGTTCCTCCTAGGTCTGGTCGGATCTTTGTATGGTAATTAAGATTTAAATCCCCTGTTAGAAAATCTGCTGGGTTAAAAGAATTATCAGTGGTTGGAGTTACATTACCCTTTTCTAATAGAATAGCCCTATACTTTAAGATTTTTGAGTTAGTAAGCTACCTTTTTGCTTTTTTTTTTTTTTTTTTTTGACTTAGAATAATTCTGAACTGGTGAGGTGTGCTAACAATGAGGTTTCCTCTAAAAGTTACTTTTCTACTTTTAGCAAAGCAGTTGCCGCTACCGACTGAATGCATTTGGCTCATCCGTGGGTTACTGGGTTAAGGATTTTTGATAGGAAAGCTACGGGTTGTCAGTGGTCTCAGTGCTTTTGGGCTACGCCCTTATTTACACTGACAACAAAGTGGCATTGGAGTGTTATAGGGTCACAGAGAAGACCTTCAATTATCAATTACAGGTTTTAAATTTACCCTGGCTTTTAAAGGAATAGGGCACACTTTTTTTCTACTATTTCTATCTTTTTCTTTTTTTTCTCTCTTTGACTCCCTCTTTGTCTCTTTCTCCATCTCTCTCTCTCTCTCCGTCTCTCTATTTCTTTGTCTCTCTCTCTCTCTCTCCATGTCTCTCTCTCTCTCTTTGTCTCTCTATTTCTTTGTCTCTCTCTCTCTCTCTCCATGTCTCTCTCTCTCTCTTTCTCTCTCTTAGCCATTACAAACTTGGGGCCCTGGCAAGGGTGGTGCAGAATGGGTCCTACATAACTGCCCATGTCAAGAGCTGTATACCTAAATCGAGAGGGACACCGCGTATAAGACTCCCTGGGTTATAGCCTAGGTGCCTAAGGACACAGCATAGAGCTTCCTTAGATCCCTTTGGAGATACAACTTGCTAGAGGAAATGAAAGTCTGAACCATTAGTACCTCGGAGGCAGGGATCTGAGGAAGTAGATTCAGAGGTAAGGAGAATTTTGGGGCTACACTTTCAAGGAAGTCATGGTTGGGACAGAGGTATGGGTCAGAAGGAAAGGTAGGGGCGCACGCATGGGTGACTGTTAAGTAGAGACTTCTGGCTGTGCCATGATCTTATCCAGCTACTGCCAGGAGTTCAGATGACAGCTTTCTGCCTCTAGTCGGCCCTCAGCTTCCCCAAGAAAATTGAAAGTGGAAGCTGGCTCCAGCCAGACCAACATCCCCAACCCAGATGGGTTGGGTGTTGTTAGAAAGCCCTTCCCCAGATAGCCTCACACCTGAGTCTTAAGTCTGGCGGCCACGCTAATCGTTTTTAACTGGCCGACAGGTGCCCGGTATTTTCCTCCAATTATAAGGAGAGATAGGACAGAATAGCAAGCGAAAGTGGTCCAACGTTACTCACCACTTTGGAGGTCCCTTCGTGGTCGCCAAAATGTTACCGGGGGTCCTTGTTCACAGAGCTTCCAAGATGGTGGCGAGCCGCTTCCAAGATGTTGGCAAGCCTCGTGTTCTCTGATCTGGGGTTCTTGCCTCATGGATTCCAAGGAATGGAATCTTGGGCCATGCTGTGAGTGTTATACCTCTATTAGAAGCCATGGGTCACAGAAGAGAACCATGGAACCCAGTGACTAGTGTTCAGCTCGATTAGGAAAAACCTAGGCACTTAGCCATGCAGGAACAATGGCAAGCCTTTAGCCCGATAGGGAGCAGCAGTGGGCGTCTCGCTGGATCAGGAGCACAGCGGACACCCTGCCGGATGCGGAGGGATAGAAGTCAGTGGCAGGTCCGCCAGGGCGGCAAACAGCAGTCGTGGACGGCAAGCGAAAGCTCAAGCCGTAACAATCATGGACCAGAAGAGTGCAGTTGCCAGATTTAATAGAGTGAAATAAAGTGAAAACAGAGCTCCTGTACAAAGGGAGGGGACCCAAAGGGGGTTGCCGTTGCCGGCTCGAACATCTGGGTTTATATCCCAATCCTTGTCCCTCCTGCTGTGCTCTCAGGCAATAGATTGACTATTTTTTTACGTCCTGTTTTTGCCTAATTAGCATTTTAGTGAGCTCTCTGATTGGTTGGGTGTGAGCTAAGTTGCAAGCCCCGTGTTTAAAGGTGGATGTGGTCACCTTCCCAGCTAGGCTTAGGGATTCTTAGTCGGCCTAGGAAATCCAGCTAGTCTTGTCTCTCATTTTATTTTAGAATAATTTTAGATTTACAGAAAGGTTGCAAATAAACCTCTCACCCTGTTTCCTCTACTGTTAACATCCTACATTACTATGGTACATGTCAAAACTAACTACCAAACACTGGTAGGTTGCATTAATTAATCATCAGCCTTCTTTCAGATTTCACCCATGTTTCCACTGCTGTTCTTTTTCTTTAGCATGATGAAAAATCTTACACTGTTGGAAAAATTTTCTAAGGAAGACATGAAACTCAGACACTATAAATGGAAAAAGTAATAGATTAAGGTACAGAAAAACTAATTTTTTCTTATGAAAAAACCCTTTGTGCACAGTGAAAAGCCAAATATATATTGAAAAATACCAAGATATATTTATTAGTTCTTTTCATTCATTTCAAAAATAAAATTTAGAGCTTACTCAGCCCTGGAAATTGAGGAGTAAGCAAAGAAGACAAAATATTGGGTATTCCTGACTACCTTCTAGTGAAACAGAGAAGACAAATAATAATAAGCTAGTCTATCAAGAGGTGATAAGTGCTATAAATAAAAATAGGGAGGGAGGGAATGGGGAGTTCCAGGTGGGTCTGGTGTGGCAGGGTGAATATATCACATTAAACAGTGTAGTTAAAGTAACTTTCAGTAAGAAAGTGGCATTTAAGAAAATAGAATTGAGAAGGAAGAAGACTGAACACATATCTAAGGGACACTGGTCCAGGCAAAGGCAACAGTCAGACCAAACCCCTGAGGTGGGCTCCCCTGCGGCTGGAGTGGGGAGACCGGAGAGAATCATTCCATTAGAGATCTGAGAGGTAACAAAGTCCAGACTAGGAGAAGCCTGGAAGGCCAGAGTTCAGATTATTTGGTTTTGTTTCTATTTTGTTTTATTTTGGTTTTACTGAGTATAGAAGTCTTGCTCTGTTGCCCAGGCTGGAGTGCAAACATAGCTCATTGCAGCCCCAAATTCCTGGTCTTAAGTGATACTCCTGTTTCAGCCTCCTATAAGTAGCTGGGACTACAGGCTTGCGCCACCACACCCAAATAACTTTTTATTTTTATTCTTTAGAGACAGGATCTTGCCATGTTACCCAAGCTATAAACTAAAACATAATATTCCTAATATATAAAGCACATGCAGACAACAAAGATCATATTATCAGCAACTGTACAGACAAATACAAATTAAAACTAAGAAGCTTAATTCTCCCTGTTGAATAAAAGGGAAGAAATTTTCCTCTCTTCCTTTTGTTTTACTTTAGAACACTTGTACTATAAAGGCACTTTCTCATCTCTTTGAAATGTATATAAACCTTTTGAAAACTAGATAGGCCTCTTGTCTGCATAATGTCCCAGGAATGGCTTTGTCAAGGACCTGGGAGCCATCTCTTTGAAAACGAATTATAAAGGAAGTTAGCGCCCCTATTTTCCCTTACTGTGGGAGGCTAGAAGCCTAATTTTGTCAGGCACCTTGCTCCAAGTTGCAAAACTGCCTCTTGTCAAAAAGCTATTAAAAGTTTGTTTTTCCTCTGGATAAAGCCAATGAGCTAACACAGATGGTCACCCCAAGTACCAGATGAATCTAAGATGAACTATGTTTAACAAATGGTGCTATCCAGTCTGCTTACTTGAAGACTAGTTATTGTTTATCTTGAAAACATTTTGGGATGGGTTTTATTCTCTTGGCTGTATAAAAGGGTGAGATTCGTTTTTATCTTCGCAATTTCTTAGTGGGTTGCCTGTGAGGTGCACCACATTCTGGTGTGATGCTTTTTCAATAATAAAACCATTTTCTTCCTCTATTGCCCTTGTGAAGATGTTCCTGGGTTGGGAGAAAATTCCGTTTTATTTCTTTGACACAACCCATATTGAGTTATTGCTATGTATTAGGCACTGTATTTATTAAGTGCTTAACATGTAGCATTAATTATATATTAGCTCACACAATCAATAAGAAATTTAAATATTTAAGAAAAGTGAAACAATTCAGTAGGAAATTATGAAAGGACGCTCACATGCCGCTAACAAAAGAAGAAAAATAAGTGGCAGATAAACAAGAAAAGATTCACAGTCTTTTCTAGTGGTAAGAAATGGAAACTAAAACAAATGAGACATATATTTCTTAAGTTAACAAAAAGTAAAAAAAAAAATGTATGTCCATTTTTTGGCAAGAGCATGAAAAAAAGCCACATTCATGTACTATCGAAGGGACTCTAAAGTACAAAATCCTTTTGAGATTAAATTAGCGAGAACTCTCAACATTTTAAATGCATAAAGTTGGGGATATACACACACATAGATATATAATTTTTAGTGTGCTTTTCTCTTTTGCCTTTCCAACTACAAGATTTTTGCCATTTTTCCTCCTTAAGCATCTATCTGCCTGGGAGAAACCCACATTTGTTCGGAAAAGAAAGACTAAGGAAATGTAATGCAGCTATCTTTCAAAATAGAAATATGTAACAGACAATAGTTTGGCATGTCTTGCTAAGTATTTCTCAAATTTCTTCATCTCCATCTTTAACATAAAAGCAATCAAAATAGGAGAAGTTTGTTCATAAAGTTCTTTTCTAGTCTAGAGGAGAACTATTTCACCACTGGTAAGGCTAAGCATGAGTCAGAAAGATGGAAGATATTATACATGGAAAATGAAAGAAACTTGCCCCCTCCCAGGAAGAACGTTTAAGCAAGAGAGAGAGAGAGAGAGTGGAAAAAGGGGGGATTGAGAAATAAAAAGAATAATACTTAGATGGGGGACCAGATTTGCCATTTCAGGGCTCTAGTTCAGTGAGGGGAAGGTATATCATGTCATCTGTAGTAATAGTGAAGCCAAAAGGGGAGTTATTGCCCCATGCCTATTTAGAAAACTGGAAACAACCTCTCAGGCTGCTTTCTAACCCTACCCAGGGTGTCACCACAGCAATCTGGTAGTGCAGCATTATCTAGAAGGAACCTTAGCCTTCTCAAACCACTTTTTTTCTTTTTTCTGTTTTCTTTTTTTTGTTTGTTTTTGAGACGGAGTCTCACTCTGTGGTGTGGAGTGCAGTGGCGCGATCTCGGCTCACTGCAACCTCCACCTCCTGGTTCAAGCGATTCTCTCATGCCTCAGCCCCCCGAGTAGCTGGGATCACAGGTGCCCACCACCACGCCCAGCTAATTTTTGTATTTTTAGTACAGACGGGGTTTCACCATGTTGGCCAGGCTGGTCTCGAATTCCTGACTTCAGGTGATCCGCCTGCCTCGGCCTCCCAAAGTGCTGAAATTGCAGGCATGAGCCACCGCGCCTGGCTTCAAACCACTTTTAAGTCAGGTTGTATAGACACTAAGCTAATAATCACCAGACTTGCCATGGAGGCTACCAGAGCAAGAAAAGGTGACCCTGAGAAATTTTAGTAGACTCCTAAAGGATACTGCATTCATACAGGAGCTTTTAGCCAATGGAATCTGAAGTAGGGCTGAGTTAGCCAGGGGCTCCACTGGGCCCCAACCAAGCCAAGAGGGGAAAATCTTGAATTATACCAGCTGCAGACTCCAGCCAACCATAAATACCAGCAGGGCAAGAGGCTGCCAAGAGAACCACTTAGAACACTTACCTCTGACCCTCCGAACTCCAGAGCTCAATTTTGCAATCCCTATATGCATGCCTTTACAAAAGAAATTCCACATCTGGAATAATCTAATCTATAGAAATTCTTCCACATGTGCATATAAGATTTCACCATAGAATTATTTATAATAGCCCAATATTAGGGAAAACGTGTAATTCCCACATAGAAGAAATAATTCAATATATTATAGAGCCGTCATACTATAGAATACTATTTGAAAGTTACAAATAATGTGTAACTTTATATATTGGCATGGGTAATGACTAAAATATATTATTTCATGTAAAAATCAAGTTCAAAACAATATGTATAAGATGACCTAATTGTCGGAAGCACAGCCCTGCGCCGCCAGCAGGAGGAGGGAGCGCGGCGGCTGCAGGCAGGGGAGGGAGAGGAAAGAACGGAGGGACGGTTCCCGGACAGAGCGGGAGGAATCGGGGAGCGGCCGGTCCGGGGGGAGCTGCTCCACTGCGCTGCGCTCCTTATTCACAGGACGCGGCGGCGCTTCCCGGGGCCGCTTCCCGGTCCCCTGGGTGCAGGCTGCCGTCTAAACCTGACTCCAGAGTTTAAGATGCAATGGCCAGAAGACATGAGCGTGTCACTAGAAGGATGTGTACGTGGGCTCCGGGGCTGTTGATGATGACGGTGGTCTTTTGGGGTCATCTGGGGAATGGACAAGGCCAAGCCAAAAGATTTAAGTTCAAGTTCTGGATTGATAGTTTATTACATCCGTGACTTTTAGCAAGTTATGTACTTTGCAGTCTAAAATTTCACATTTATAAAGTATGATATTAATATTAAAGAGTCTAGGGGGTGGAGCCAAGATGGCTGAATAGGAAGAGCTCCGGTCTCCAGCTCCCAGCCCCAGCGACACAGAAGATGGGTGATTTCTGCATTTCTGCTTGAGGTACCGGTTTCATCTCACTAGGGAGTGCCTAACAGTGGGTGCAGGACAGTCGGTGAAGCGCACTGTGCGCGAGCCAAAGCAGAGCGAGGCATTGCCTCACTCGGGAAGCGTAAGGGGTCAGGGAGTTCCCTTTCCTAGTCAAAGGGGAAACAGACCGCACCTGGAATATCGGGTCAGTCCCATCCTAATACTGCGCTTTTCCAACGGGCCTGGAAAACGGCACACTAGGAGATTGTGTCCCGCACCTGGCTCGGAGGGTCCTATGCCCATGGAGTCTCGCTGATTGCTAGCACAGCAGTCTGAGATCAAGCTGCAAGGCAGAAGCGAGGCTGGGGGAGGGGCGCCCGCCATTGCCCAGGCTTGCTTAGGTAAACAAAGCAGCCAGGAAGCTCGAAATGGGTGGAGCCCACCACAGCTCAAGGAGGCCTACCTGCCTCTGTAGGCCCCACCTCTGGGGGCAGGGCACAGACAAACAAAAACTCAGCAAGAACCTCCACAGACTTAAATGTCCTGGTCTGACTGACAGCTTTGAAGAGAGTAGTGGTTCTCCCAGCACGCAGCTGGAGATCTGAGAACGGACAGGCTGCCTCCTAAAGTGGGTCCCTCACCCCTGAGCAGCCTAACTGGGAGGCACCCCCCCAGTAGGGACAGACTGACACCTCATTCAACCGGGTACTCCTCTGAGACAAAACTTTCAGAGGAACTATCAGACAGCTGAATTTGTGGTCTCACAAAAATCCGCTGTTCTGCAGCCACCGCTGCTGACACCCAGCCAAACAGGGTCTGGAGTGGACCTCTAGTAAACTCCAACAGACCTGCAGCTGAGGGTCTTGTCTGGTAGAAGGAAAATTAACAAACAGAAAGGACATCCACACCAAAAACCCATCTGTACATCACCATCATCGAAGACAAAAAGTAGACAAAACCACAAAGATGGGGAAAAAACAGACCAAAAAAACTGGAAACTCTAAAAAACAGAGCACCTCTCCTCCTCCAAAGGAACGCAGTTCCTCACCAGCAACGGAACAAAGCTGGATGGAGGATGACTTTGATGAGTTGAGAGAAGAAGGCTTCAGACGATCAAACTACTCTGAGCTACGAGAGGAAATTCAAAACAATAGCAAAGAAGTTAAAAACTTTGAAAAAAAATTAGAAGAATGGATAACTAGAATAACCAATGGAGAGAAGGGCTTAAAGGAGATGATGGAGCTGAAAGCCAAGTTTCAAGAACTACGCGAAGAATGCAGAAGCCTCAGTAGCAGATGCGATCAACTGGAAGAAAGGGTATCGCTGATAGAAGATGAAATGAATGAAATGAAGAGAGAAGGGAAGTTTAGAGAAAAAAGAATAAAAAGAAATGAACAAAGCCTCCAAGAAATTTGGGACTATGTGAAAAGACCAAACCTACGTCTGATTGGTGTGCCTGAAAATGATGGGGAGAATGGAACCAAGTTGGAATACACTCTGCAAGATATTATCCAGGAGAACTTCCCCAATCTAGCAAGGCAGGCCAGCATTCAGATTCAGGAAATACAGAGAACGCCACAAAGATACTCCTCGAGAAGGGCAACTCCAAGACACATAATTGTCAGATTCACCAAAGTTGAAATGAAGGAAAAAATGTTAAGGGCAGCCAGAGAGAAAGGTCGGGTTACCCACAAAGGGAAGCCCATCAGACTAACAGCTGATCTCTCAGCAGAAACTCTACAAGCCAGAAGAGAGTGGGGGCCGATATTCAACATTCTTAAAGAAAAGAATTTTCAACCCAGAATTTCCTATCCCGCCAAACTAAGCTTCATAAGTGAAGGAGAAATAAAATACTCTACAGACAAGCAAACGCTGAGTGATTTTGTCACCACCAGGCCTGCCCTAAAAGAGCTCCTGAAGGAAGCACTAAACATGGAAAGGAACAACCGGTACCAGCCCCTGCAAAAACATGCCAAATTGTAAAGACCATCGAGGCTAGGAAGAAACTATAGCAACTAACAAGCAAAATAACCAACTAACATCATAATGACAGGATCAGATTCACACATAACAATATTCACGTTAAATGTAAATGGGCTAAATGCTCCAATCAAAAGACACAGACTGGCAAACTGGATAAGGAGTCAGGACCCATCAGTGTGCTGGATTCAGGAAACCCATCTCACGTGCAGAGACACACATAGACTCAAAATAAAGGGATGGAGGAAGATCTATCAAGCAACTGGAAAACAAAAAAAGGCAGGGGTTGCAATCCTAGTCTCTGATAAAATAGACTTTAAACCAACAAAGATCAAAAGAGACAAAGAAGGCCATTACATAATGGTGAAGGGATCAATTCAACAAGAAGAGCTAACTATCCTAAATATATATGCACCCAACACAGGAGCACCCAGATTCATAAAGCAAGTCCTCAGTGACCTACAAAGGGACTTAAACTCCCACACAATAATAATGGGAGATTTTAACACCCCACTGTCAGCATTAGACAGATCAACGAGACAGAAAGTTAACAAGGATATCCAGGAATTGAACTCAGCTCTACATAAAGTGGACCTAATAGACATCTACAGAACTCTCCACCCCAAATCAACAGAATATACATTTTTTTCAGCATCACACCACACCTATTCCAAAATTGACCACATAGTTGGAAGTAAAGCTCTTCTCAGCAAATGTAAAAGAACAGAGATTATAACAAACTGTCTCTCAGACCACAGTGCAATCAAACTAGAACTCAGGATTAAGAAACTCAGTCAAAACCGCTCAACTACATGGAAACTGAACAACCTGCTCCTGAATGACTATTGGGTACATAATGAAATGAAGGCAGAAATAAAGATGTTCTTTGAAACCAACGAGAACAAAGACACAACATACCAGAATCTCTGGGACACGTTCAAAGCAGTGTGTAGAGGGAAATTTATAGCACTAAATGCCCACAAGAGAAAGCAGGAAAGATCCAAAATTGACACCCTAACATCACAATTAAAAGAACTAGAAAAGCAAGAGCAAACACATTCAAAAGCTAGCAGAAGGCTAGAAATAACTAAAATCAGAGCAGAACTGAAGGAAATAGAGACACAAAAAACCCTTCAAAAAATTAATGAATCCAGGAGCTGGTTTTTTGAAAAGATCAACAAAATTGATGGACCGCTAGTAAGACTAATAAAGAAGAAAAGAGAGAAGAATCAAATAGATGCAATAAAAAACGAAAAAGGGGATATCACCACCGATCCCACAGAAATACAATCTACCATCAGAGAATACTACAAACACCTCTATGCAAATAAACTAGAAAATCTGGAAGAAATGGATAAATTCCTTGACAAATACACCCTCCCAAGACTAAACCAGGAAGAAGTTGAATCTCTGAATAGACCAATAACAGGTTCTGAAATTGTGGCAATAATCAATAGCTTACCAACCAAAAAGAGTCCAGGACCTGATGGATTCACAGCTGAATTCTACCAGAGGTACAAGGAGGAACTGGTACCATTCCTTCTGAAACTATTCCAATCGATAGAAAAAGAGGGAATCCTCCCTAACACATTTTACGAAGCCAGCATCGTCCTGATACCAAAACCTGGCAGAGACATAACCAAAAAAGAGAATTTCAGACCAATATCCTTGATGAACATTGATGCAAAAATCCTCAATAAAATACTGGCAAACCGAATCCAGCAGCACATCAAAAAGCTTATCCACCATGATCAAGTGGGCTTCATCCCTGGGATGCAAGGCTGGTTCAACATACGCAAATCAATAAATGTAATCCAGCAGATAAACAGAACCAAAGACAAAAACCACATGATTATCTCAATAGATGCAGAAAAGGCCTTTGACAAAATTCAACAACCCTTCATGCTAAAAACTCTCAATAAATTAGGTATTGATGGGACGTATCTCAAAATAATAAGAGCTATCTACAACAAACCCACAGCCAATATCATACTGAATGGGCAAAAACTGGAAGCATTCCCTCTGAAAACTGGCACAAGACAGGGATGCCCTCTCTCACCGCTACTATTCAACATAGTGCTGGAAGTTCTGGCCAGAGCAATCAGGCAGGAGAAGGAAATAAAGGGTATTCAATTAGGAAAAGAGGAAGTCAAATTGTCCCTGTTTGCAGATGACATGATTGTATATCTAGAAAACCCCATTGTCTCAGCCCAAAATCTCCTTAAGCTGATTAGCAACTTCAGCAAAGTCTCAGGATACAAAATTAATGTACAAAAATCACAAGCATTCTTGTACACCAATAACAGACAAACAGAGAGCCAAATCATGAGTGAACTCCCATTCACAATTGCTTCAAAGAGAATAAAATACCTAGGAATCCAACTTACAAGGGATGTGAAGGACCTCTTCAAGGAGAACTACAAACCACTGCTCAATGAAATAAAAGAGGATACAAACAAATGGAAGAACATTCCATGCTCATGGGTTGGAAGAATCAATATCATGAAAATGGCCATACTGCCCAAGGTAATTTATAGATTCAATGCCATCCCCATCAAGCTACCAATGACTTTCTTCACAGAATTGGAAAAAACTACTTTAAAGTTCATATGGAACCAAAAAAGAGCCCGCATCGCCAAGTCAATCCTAAGCCAAAAGAACAAAGCTGGAGGCATCACGCTACCTGACTTTAAACTATACTACAAGGCTACAGTAACCAAAAGAGCATGGTACTGGTACCACAACAGAGACATAGATCAATGGAACAGAACAGAGCCCTCAGAAATGATGCCGCATAGCTACAACTATCTGATCGTTGACAAACCTGACAAAAACAAGAAATGGGGAAAGGATTCCCTATTTAATAAATGGTGCTGGGAAAACTGGCTAGCCATATGTAGAAAGCTGCAACTGGATCCCTTCCTTACACCTTATACAAAAATTAATTCAAGATGGATTAAAGACTTATATGTTAGACCTAAAACCATTAAAATCCTACAAGAAAACCTAGGCAATACCATTCAGGACATAGGCGTGGGCAAGGACTTCATGTCTAAAACACCAAAAGCAAGGGCAACAAAAGCCAAAATCGACAAATGGGATCTCATTAAACTAAAGAGCTTCTGCACAGCAAAAGAAACTATCATCAGAGTGAACAGGCAACCTACACAATGGGAGAAAATTTTTGCAACCTACTCATCTGACAAAGGGCTAATATCCAGAATCTACAATGAACTCAAACAAATTTACAAGAAAAAAACAAACAACCCCATCAAAAAGTGGGCAGAGCACATGAACAGACACTTCTCAAAAGAAGACATTTATGCAGCCAAAAAACACATGAAGAAATGCTCCTCATCACTGGCCATCAGAGAAATGCAAATCAAAACCACAGTGAGATACCATCTCACACCAGTTAGAATGGCCATCATTAAAAAATCAGGAAACAACAGGTGCTGGAGAGGATGTGGAGAAATAGGAACACTTTTACACTGTTGGTGGGACTGTAAACTAGTTCAACCATTGTGGAAGTCAGTGTGGCGATTCCTCAGGGATCTAGAACTAGAAATACCATTTGACCCAGCCATCCCATTACTGGGTATATACCCAAAGGACTATAAATCATGCTGCTATAAAGACACATGCACACGTATGCTTATTGCGGCACTATTCACAATGGCAAAGAGTTGGAACCAACCCAAATGTCCAACAAAGATAGACTGGATTAAGAAAATGTGGCACATATACACCATGGAATACTATGCAGCCATAAAAAATGATGAGTTCGTGTCCTTTGTAGGGACATGGATAAAAGGAAAACATCATTCTCAGTAAACTATCACAAGGACAAAAAACCAAACACCGCATGTTCTCACTCATAGGTGGGAATTGAACAATGAGAACTCATGGACACAGGAAGGGGAACATCACGCTCCGGGGACTGTTGTGGGGTGGGGGGAGGGGGGAGGGACAGCATTAGGAGATACACCTAATGCTAAATGATGAGTTAATGGGTGCAGGAAATCAACATGGCACATGGATACATATGTAACAAACCTGCACATTGTGCACATGTACCCTAAAACCCTAAAGTATAATAAAAAAAAAAAAAAAGATGATCTAATTGTCATAAAAATATTATATGTTTTGATTATAGTTTGTCTCCTCAAGGATAATCCCATATACTGCTTTAAGCACAATTTTTCTTCCTCTCACACCACCTATATAGGTCAGAGTAAAGCTACTCTACTGTAGCAAAAAGTTCCAATGACACAGTGACTTAAGAAAGAAGTTCATTTCTCATTCACTTAACAGTCCATACGTGAATGGTCCGGATCAGCAGGACAGCTCCTTATTTAATCAGGGACCCAAGTTCCTCCCAAGACATCATCCCCCATCCACTTGGGCACTGTTGCCATCTCATACTTAAGGTTCAGTAAGACCTAGAAGTGGAAATCATCACTTCTGCTCTCATTTTATTTATAAGAAGTACTCATATAGCCACATATATTGGTGAGCACTAAGTATACAGTAGTCTAACTGGATTACCATTTATGAGAAGATAGTCACATGGCCATTATATCAGCAAGCACTAGGTGAGGCTAACTGAACAAAAACTATTGTCTAACTCAGCCTCAATTCTGTTTCTGGGGCAGGAGGGCAGAATGGATTTCTGTGAACAATGAACACCCTTTATCATACCACCCCATCTCCTAGCTTTTATGGGAATAATCTGGAATTTTTTTTACGATGCTATTTACTATTTCCCCCATTATATTTTTATTTTTTCAATAACTGTATAGTCATAACAATAATCATTCAGCTTTACCTCTGTGTTTTACTGGCTTAGTTTCTCTCTGCCATTTTTTTTCCATCTTTCTCATTCATAAGTTCATGTCAACGCATTTCTTAGTTGGTAACAAATACTTTATTGATTTATATTTTCAAGAACAGCACATTGGTAATTTGCTTTCTGATTTCTTTCATGCCTGAGAATGTCTTTCTACTGCTCTTGCACCTGAATAATCTTTAGCAAGATGTACAGCACTTGGGTGACAATGATTTTTGCTGCAAAACTCTAGCTGTTTCATTGTCTTCTATTATAGTATTGAATACTTCCTAGGAAAAGTATGATTGGCAGCCACAATAATTTTCTTCCTGGATACAGATATTTCAACAAGATTATCTAAGTATGGATCATTTTAATTAATTTTGTCCAGTTATATAACTGATATGGAGATTCAAATCCCTCTTGAGCTTGGGGAAATTTTGTAATTTTTTGGTTTATTGTTTCTTTGGTATCATCCTTCTCTCTCTCCTCCTCTGGAGTTCATTATATTCTATCTCCTAAATAAGTTCATCATGACTCTTCTTAAATTCATGGTAAATATCTCCACATCACTGTTAACTTCCTCTGCATTCTGAGGTCCATGTCTACCTTTCTTCTGTAGCATGCATTTGCCATATCTGCACAGTATTGTATGCTGTGAAAGGGAAGATTTTTATTTTGATTGTACTTAAAGTATAGAAAAGATTCATTGTGGTATTTTTATATTGTAAAGTTCAAGGCTATGGTTTTTTATTCTCTTATTTATCTTAAAGTGCTCCCTTTTCATAGATGCAACATACTTCTAAGTCTTCAAAAATATAAAACAAAGTTTCTGAAGTTACCTCTAGTTCTGTGTAATAAGTTGGATTCATTGGGAGATTTTTGATCTGGTTCTTTAAATCTCTTTCTGATGAAGGACTGATGCTTTTTCATATGTCTGTTGATTTTTCTCTCTTTGTTCGTTCTTAAAGTATAGGTGGTTGTTGGTGGTTGGCTGGGAGAAAAAGAACAATCTATTGTTCAGAATTAGGAAAGGAGACTTTTTAAAAAGATTGTCATGTTCCCTCTATTTCTTTGTACTCCATATAAGGAAAGACAGCTGCTTTCAACTTTGCTGGGGTCTGTTTCCACAGATCAGAGTCGGATTGTCTGTGAGGAGGCAAAGGTGGAGGTGGGCAGACGAGACCTCAGGTCAGGATCTCCACAGCTGTGGTGAAGAGTTGCTGTTCAAACTTTGCCCTTGAGTCTTAAAATAAACAAGACTATTGCCCTCCCTTTTCTAACTGACATGAGTTCTCTTATTAGAAACAAGTTGTGGGCAGGGCCATGGCTATACTTAGCTCACTCTTATTGGGGATCATCAGGAAAATGCCCCCAAAAGACACAAATTCCCATTGGTGCCATCCATAGAATGATTTTTCCACTTTATGAAAAAAATATTGTTTAAAATGTTTTCGTAAAATATTTTTAGGTTTAACGTAAAAACCATTGCTCCTAGACAAGATCTGATGTAGTTCCCATAAAATGCTGCACAGATGTACTGAAAAGGAATAAATAGGAAATACAAATCCCATGCATCTAGTGTTTTGAATAGGAAACTTGTAGATGTAGATAAATTCCTTATGGACTGAGAGAGAAGCTGGAATTTTGTCTAAATTAAATGGAATCCAACCAGGCAGGTTTAATATGTTTTTACCTGAAAAGAGTCCTTTGGGGGTACAGAGCTCTAGAAGACTATGAACAGATTTCAACATCAGCAAAGAAACTCTGCTCTCGGTGCTCCCTGTGCCCTGGGCAAAGGAGCTAAAGGTCAGGGCAATGCTCCCAACATGCTGGAAGAGAAGCCAAGCCCAACCCACTGAGACTGAAATATAAGGCCGGACACCCTCAGCTATTATTACCCCATCCCTCTTCTAGCACTGTGGGAACATACACTCCTGTGGTGAAGAACATTCAGACATGTAAAGATGCCCACCTTTAAGCTGAGGAAATATAGGAGAGGAAACAGAATTTGTAAGAGATACAAGTGTATGTGAAAACCATGAAACAGGCTCTGATTTTGAAACCCAGAAATTACACTCTGAACTCTATACAAGATCTTAGGTATATGGTCCAGCCCAGAGAGGAAAACATCCTGTACTGGCAGCCCCCTAAAGCTCATCCATTCATCAAATGCTAGGTGAGAATGCATGCAGATGCCTGCCACTATTTGTTGGCATCTGCACATCCCCAACAGTTTATGGAAGAACTGTGATTTACTCTCTGCCCTAACTTCTCAAAGGCTTGCTCCTGCCTTCACCTGACACCACTTCCAGTGCAGTGCTCCACTTGGGATTGCATCTGCTTACTTCCCAAGCCAGCTGTAGCTCCCACACAGCAACTCACAGGCTGGCCAGAGCCCTTTCTGGAACTTATTGTCACTTGCACTGTGTCTTACCTAGATCCCTCTGGCATGCAGGAGACAGGCTTATTTGTTTTGAAACTCAAACAGATTTTTCCATGTTTTTATATTCCTTTGGCCATGCCAGTGGAATTTAAGAAGGGAATAAGAATTGAAATTATAGGGTCAATTTGCCTTTTTGAAGCAAGGTCCAGATTATATACTGTAGCCTCTTGTCCTGCAAGTCCTGACAGCCCATTTACAGGGTGTTAAGTGCCACTGTTTGGCAGTCAGCATTTGTAGTATGGCCACTGAGCCTGATATACGGAAGATACTAGGAAGCTGAAATGAAGAGAAAATAAAAGCTGATGTTTCATAGAACTGGGAATTTAAAAGCCCTGAATTCTTGTCTTTGGCATGGTGTCAGGCCGTACCTCAAGGCCAATGTCTTCATCTCTGCATCTCAGATTCATCACTATAAGGTAAACAGAGGAATGCATAGTCCAGTTTCTGATGCCACTTGCAGAGAAACAGCTGTGAATGGGGAGAGGAGGGACTGGTCTGTGAATTGGCACTAGGGTCAGCAATGAATTGCTAGAACACAGGATACTAGACATTCATGAGTGCACCAGAGGTTGTCTGCCACCTGGCAGAAAGATGGATTGAAAAAGAAGTGAAAATTTACAAATGTTTATACATTTTCAAAGTTTCAATATAATTAATGCCTCAGTCTGATGAACACAATTTATTTTTATTTGTGTATTATTTTTCTATCTTCCTTTCTTCTTAGAAAGACCTTTAACAATACCCAACTATATAGAATGTACCCATGTAATTGATCACATACTTCAAATCACAAATGAACATTAAAGAGGGAAGTATAATTCTGAAACTAGAAGTCTGACTCTTTCTGGTTTGAGAGAAAACATTAAACACATATTCATACACAGTCAGTCCCTATTACACTAAGATCTGGATGAGTTATAAGAGGCTACAAGTAGAAATCGAACCCACATTTCTTCCCTGACAACATAGCATATTAGACTCTAATCACTCAGTGTTGTGTTATTTACTATGCTCCTGCCACCCACGTTCATGTATATTTATGTGAAGTCCAAAAATATCCGGCAGCACTTACTTCAGATGATTATCTATGTCCTAATCAGAAATACTAATCAGGAAACACATAACATACTCAAATTCTATTGTGTAAGACAAACAACATCCAGAATACAGAAAACTTCTGCTTTGATAAAAGTGCTCTTCAAAGTATCTTCCACTTTTTACAGCAATAAGAAGAGAAAATAATGACCATTTGCTGCTTATTTTTGAAGTTTGAAAGCAACAAAGTGTGAAAAATGGGTCTCCTGTAGGATCCACTAACTTGAGAAGAGCAGAGATCATGTGCTAATTTAAACACATGTTTTCTCCATGTTTTCAATCATAGGGAGTAGCAGGTAAATACAGAGGTTCTCAGATCCTTTCTTCTGTACATAAATCTCAGCTTCAAAATAATATCATAGAATTCAAAAGAATGATTCAGTCATTCTAAAGCATTTTACCACTGCTGACAAGAACTATGATAACCTAAGGATTTTCTTAATAAATCTGCTTCAAAAGGAAAAATATTTGAAAAGAGAATTATAGAATTTTATATATTGCAAAAGTTTAACCAACTGGGTTTTTTTTTTTTAGCTTTCAAAGCAATTCTGTATGTCCATTTAATGTTTCCCTTTCTTAGACTCAGTAATTTTTTCTCTGACAAATTGTTGCTTAGAAAAGCCTTTTATATGATTCACAGTCACCTCTTCAAAGTTTTTTCCGTGTTGACAAATGGTCACATTTGGCTTTCTTTCTTACAGCAACAGAAATGGAAACATCTGTATCAGAGAGTGTTAGCACCAGACCACGTACTCAGGTTTTGCAAAGCTCCCCTCCTCTGTCCACCGACTTTCCTCCTGCTCCGCTGAGACTACGACTTAGAATTCTTTTCTCTGTATTGTAAGTCAGCTATAAGAAGGTTTAAAAAAAAAAATGCGTGTTATGTGAATTCAAAGTGGTTACTGTTTGCACACCAAAATCTACAACAGATCTTCCAATGGTCTTATTATTCAGAGTACATGGTCATTTAGTTAACAATCCAGCTGAAGAAAAATGCTTTTGGAATGGTGCACTGTTCCTTCAGGATGGTATTTAAATAACATTGAGTTATATTTATCAGGAGTTAGGTTACAGGTGATCACATTTTAAGAGGAAATTGTTGCATTGTCAATCTGGCTATTTGGGGCTGACTGATCCTACAACTCTCAGCCAATCCAGTTGGTTTCCATGCAATTGCTCACTGATAAAATTGAAAAGCTGACCTTGACTGTTTCATAATAAATAATGGTCAAGCCAAAAAAAAAAAAAAACAGCCATAAAGTCTGTAGTAATTTATGGTGGACATGCTAAATTGAAAATAGGGTAAATTCAGCTCCATCCATACCAAGTCATTGTGTGACATTGAAAATAATGAGGGGAGTAGCTAAATCTCTCTTTGTTGCAATTTATCATCTTAAAAAATGGTTTTTATAATTTTATTTCTCCCATTGGTTGGGAGCTGTGTGAAGACATTAAGGTAAAGTCAACCATTTTAAAGGTGATATAGAAAGAAAAACATCTATCTAATGTTTGTGAGAATACAAGAATATACCTAATTCCCCAAGTACCTCTAGTAGTTATGAGCCTCTATTAAAGCTATTAGTGCCTCCAAATAGCTGTAAGTTATTTTAAATAAGCGATTTCATTATTTTATAATTCAAATAAATTTGGAGGATAAGTATATTAAGGCATTATTTAAAATGGCATATATCCAGTTCAACATGACATATAGTCAAGAAAGTAATGCTGAAGGAATAGGACACATGGCCTGTTTGCTTAGTTAGAAATAGAATATGTAAACATATTTAGAATATAGAGCCTCAGACAACATGAAGAGACTGAATTTCTTTGTACAGTTTTATGAAAGGAGAGGGGGAAATAGAATAGGTAACGAGAAGGACATTGACAAGAAATTTGTCCTATTTTATAGCTTTGTTTTAGAATGATTCTCCATGTAAGCCAAAGCGTTTTGTTTGGTTGGCTGGTTGGTTGGTTGGATGGTTGATATTTGTTTTTTTTTTTTCTCTATAGTCCAGGCCTATTTACTTATCTGTAGAAGAATTTGGATCATTGCAACTTAAAAAAAAAAATACCCCTAGTGTAATCTAAAACAAAAGAAAAGTTAAATTCTCAAAAACCATAGTTGTTTTTTAGCCTGAAATCTAATTACCTCAGTCCTTGGCCCTGGTATACCCCAGGACTAGGTAGTGACTTGGGAAATGTGAGATAATTACAGCTGAACCCAGGGAAACACTGTGATGACATTGAAAATGGATGGCACATATCAAGAGCATTCCAGGTTATAAAAATAGAAGTCTCCATGAAAAAACAGACATGCAGGCTGGGTACAGTGGCTCACGCCTGTAATCCCAGCACTTTGGGAGGCCAAGGCAGGTAGATCACCTGAGGTCAGGAGTTCGAGACCAGCTTGGCCAACATGGCAAAACCCTGTTTCTATGAAAAATACAAAAATTAGCCAGGCATGGTGGTGTGCACCTATAGTCCCAGCTACTCAGGAGTCTGAGGCAGGAGAATTGCTTGAACCTGGGAGGCAGCGGTTGCAGTGAGCCAAGATTGTGCCATTGCACTCCAGACAGAGCGAGACTCTGTCTCAAGAAAAAAAAAAAAAGAAATGCAAATGATATCTTCAGGATGCCAATCAGTAATGAATATATCTCAGTCCCCAAATACTTCTAGTAGTTATGAGCCTCTATCAAATACATAAATACATAGGCAGGCAAATATATAGTTAAGAGGTTGGTGAAACACAGTCCTCCAATAACTGTTACAAATGATTTGAAAGTAAATGTTGGTATTTGAATTGTATTTTTAGATACTTTAGTGTCTGATCCTTCAAATTAACTAACAAAATTACCCCAGTCTTGTTGGTTCATTACAGAAACATACTTGTAGTCATGATTGAAGACTGCCTGAAAATACAGTCTTCCATGTACTAATAAAAGTGTATTTTTCTTACTAGTATCTTCTGAGAAAGAGTGGCCAAAAAAGCAAAAAGCCTTTTAAAAATGCCACTGCAAAGGCTGTTATTAAAGTCAGTGATTTCTCCAGATAATAAGAGTTTTTTGGAACATTTATTAGAAATATTTGGGGTTTAAACAATTTTTCTTAAAGAGATTCTACCTAGTTACACCTTTAAATTTTTATTTGTTGAGAAGGTTGACTTAATGAAGATATTCCTTTTTGATATTACATTCAGCTGCTTTGTGAAATTGCTAAGAAACAAAAACTAAATATCTATTTGTAGACAGGAAACTTGAATAATAATGAACCATAGCCATATTTTACTTTTATGGCTGCTTTAAACTGCAAATAGCAGGAAACCCAACTTGCAGTAATTTAAACAAATAAGGGTTTCCTTTTCCCAGGTAACAAGAAGTTCGAAAGTAAATGATTACAAGATGTTAGCTGCTCGAAGATGCCATCAAAGACACAAGATCTTGTATTTTCCTCTCTTCTTCTATCCTTAGTATGTTGGCTTTTATCCTGTACTTATCACTCAATGATTACAAGACAGCTGCTTAAGCTTTGGATATCACATCTGCATTGAAAGCAGAAAGAATTAGGAGGGGCCGGGCGCGGTGGCTCACGCTTGTAATCCCAGCACTTTGGGAGGCCGAGGCGGGCGGATCACGAGGTCAGCAGATCGAGACCACGGTGAAACCCCGTCTCTACTAAAAATACAAACAAAAATTAGCCGGGTGTGGTGGTGGGCGCCTGTAGTCCCAGCTACTCGAAAAGGCTGAGGCAGGAGAACGGCGGGAACCCGGGAGGCAGAGCTTGCGCCACTGCACTCCAGCCTGGGAGACAGAGCAAGACTCCGTCTCAAAAAAAAAAAAAAAAAAAAAAGAATTAGGAGGGAAAGGGATAGCAACCAGCTCATTATCCTCTTTGTCAGTGTCTTTGTCTGCTCAGGCTGCTATTAATACAACAAAATGCCATAAACTGTGTGACTTAAACAAGAGAAATTTATTTATCTGGAGTCTGGGCAGTCCAAGTTCAAGGTTCTGAGTCCTGACATATCCGTGTCTGGTGAGGGACCACTTTCTAGACAGCCCTCTTCCTGCTAGGAGCTCTGATGGTCATTACTCTTTGAATGCTTATGGAAGAACGATCTTTCCCCCTGCCCTTAAAAGGGCATTAATCCCATCACAAGGGCCCCATCTTCAGGATCTAATGTAAACCTAACTACTTTCCAAAGATCCTACCTCGTAATACTGTCACGTCAGGAGCTAGGACTTTAACATATGAACTTTACTAGGGGACTGATATAGTTTGGATGTTTATTACCTCCAAATCTCATGCTGAAATGTGATCTCCAATGTTGGAGGTAGGGCCTAGTGGGTCGTTTGGGTCATGGGAGCAGATCCTTCATAAACGGCTTGGTACCCTCCCTGCAGTGATGAGTGAGTTCTAATTCTTTGACTTCACACCAGAGCTGGTTGTTTAAGAGAGCTTGTCTCCTCCTCCCTTTCTCTTGATCCCTCTCTCTTGTTCTTTCTCTTTCTATGAAACATGCCTGCTTCCTCTTCACCTTCCACAATGAGTAAAAGCTTTCTCAGGTCTCACTAGCAACTGACCAGATGCTGGCACCATACTTCTTATGTAGCCTGAAGAACCATGAGCCAAATAACACTCTTTTCTTTATAAATTGCCCAGACTCAGGGGTTCCTTTACAGCAATGCAAAACAAACTAATACAGGGACACATACATTCAGCCCATAACAGTAAGGAAGGCAGAAGCTGAGCCAGGAATGCTCAGCAGAATTCCACTTATTATTATTAACAACTGGTTCACATGGATGCCTAGTGCAAGAGTAGAGAAGGTAAATATTTAATGGAACCTATTTCTACCTTAAATAATATTAGGGATATCCTAGCAAGGAAACAGGGAAAAGGAAATAGATATTGCATAGCTAATCACCACTGTGTGCTATACTTGCCTAACCCAGCATAGTATGCAAAATTCCAGGACCTTCTTTAGCTCTGGTGAAAGTAATACTGATATGGTTTGGCTGTGTCTCCACGCAAATCTTATTTTGAATTGTAGCTCCCCTAATCCCTATGTGTTGTGAAAGAAAGCCAGTGGGAGATAATTGAATCATGGGGGCATGTTTTTCCCATGCTGTTCTTGTCATAGTGAATAAATCTCATGAGATCTGATGGTTTTATAAAGGGCAGTTCCCCTGCACATGCTTTCTTGCCTGTCACCATATAAGACGTGCCTTTGCTCCTCCTTCACCTTCCACCATGATTGTGAGGTCTTTCCGGCCATGTGAAACTGTGAGTCCATTATATCTCTTTTTCTCTATAAATTACACAGTCTTGGGTATTTCTTCACAGCAGTATGAAAATGGACTAATATGAACACTTTCCCCACAACTTTGCAATATTTAAAGAAAATAGCAGACAATATAATCTTGGAATAACTGAAACTACTCAATAACACGAAAAGTTTTTTCTCTCCAAATAAAAAAGTTTACCATTATCTTGACCTGCTGTGGTGATTCTAAATCTCATCATAGATATTGTAAACACCAGAGCTATATGTTGGCCTCCGGAATTATTAAGCAATTTTAATGACTTCAAATTTATATTAGTGTATTGAATTTATAAAGGTTATATCATGAGGCAGAGGGCAGCATTTAGTAAAAAATGCTGTGTCTGAAGGAAGCAATAAAAAATATTTCTTATTTATAATGAGGATAACAGTGATTAAATAAAACCTCTGCTAGCAGTAAGTCTTTCATACTCGTCCTTAAATCCTCTGTTGCAGAGAGCTTTGTAAAAATAATTCTAGAAAAATATTTTCTAATTCTAGAGTTGAGGATCAGTACTAACACTGGCCATCAGGACAGCTGTACTGGGCTTTTATTTCATGCAGTTGTCATGTTTCAGGGGCTAGAATTAGGCAGTGTTGTATCTCAATATATGTAATAAGAGCCTCCTTTATAATAGTGTTACATCTATATTTATTTTAAAGTAATTCCTTGAAAGAAATAAAAATATAGCTCAAAGGTGAAATAGGGAAATCAGATTTTATCACAGTTCCTAAAGCAAAGCAGAGTACATCATTGTGACACTGAGTGTCTTCCTTGAAACACATTTGAATTCACTCTTCTGGCCATGTGTTATCCACAGGAGAACTTGTTATGTAAGAAACTGGTTCTCATGAGCACATTTGGCTTCTGGCAACAACAAATTTCTTCATCACTTTCATTCATCCATCCATCCACCCATTTCTTCATTCAAAAAACACTTACTGTGTAACAACTATGTAATTAGCTCTGTTTTGGCACCTGAAGATACAGAAATAAATCAGAAATTACCAATCTTTAAGGAGCTCAAAATCTATGGGGCGGCAACAGACTCATAAACTATCCAAGCCAATAGTCCTGGTTATAATCACATTCCACAACCATTCTATTATATGGCCTCTTTATCTTATGCATAACTGTTCATGGATGAGAGAAACTTCCAGGAAGGGACACTTCCTCACCTTCCCTGGGAATGTTCTAATTTCAAATGAAGTTCATAATATTTTGCTAAATTACATTCAATACTCTTCAGGCAGCATTTGATAAAATATTACAATGTGCTAGCTACTTTCTCACATAATTTTATTTAATTTTCATAATGGCTCCATGAGATAGGTATTAGAAACCCCTTTTACTTTAGCCTCTGAATGAATACAAGCTCACTCTAACATAAACAGCAGAAAAGAAATCAAGGCCAAAGTCACCCAAAATCTAGAACTCTTCTTGTCTCCCTCACATATAACATTCTATTCAACTTGTATTTTTCTGTATTTCTCAAGTTTGAGAAATGTCATGTCTTCAACTCTTAATCTTTGTACATGGAATAGATGGTGTATTAGTCTGTTCTCATGCTGCTATGAAGAAATACCTGAGACTGTGTAATTTATAAAGAGAAGAGGTTTAATTGACTAATGGTACTGCATGGCTGAGGAGCCCTCAGGAAACTTACAATCATGGTGGAAGGCACCTCTTCACAGGGCAGCAGGAGAGAGAATGAGTGCAAGCAAGGGAAGTGCCAGACGCTTATAAAACCATCAGATCTCATAACACTCACTCATTATCACAAGAATATCATCAGAGAAACTGCCCCCATGATTCAATTACCTCCACCTGGTCCCACCCTTGACATGTGGGGATTATTACAATCCAAGGTGAGATTTGGGTGGGAACACAGAGCCAAACCATATTATTCCACCCCTGGCCTCTCTCAAATCTCATGTCCTCACATTTCAAAACACAATCATGCCTTCCAACAGTTCCCCAAGGTCTTAACTCATTCCAGCATTAACCTAACAGTCAAAGTCCAAAGTCTCATCTAAGACAAGACAAGTCCCTTCCACCTGTGAGCCTGTAAAACAAAAAGCAAGTTAGTTACTTCCCAGGTACAAAGGGGATACAGGCATTGGGTAAATACACCCATTCCAAATGGGTAAAATTGACCAAAACAAAGGGGCTAAAGGCCCCATGCAAGTCCAAAATCCAATAGGACAGTCATTAAACCTTAAAGTTTCAAAATGATATTCTCTGACTCCATGTCTCACATCCAGTTCACACTGGTGCAAGAAGTGGGTTCTCATGGCCTTGGGCAGCTCCACCCCTGTGGCTTTGCAGAGTACAGCCCCACTTCTGGCTACTTTCATGGGCTAGCATTGAGTGTCTGTGGCTTTTCTAAGTGCATGGTGCAAGCTGTCCGTGGATCTACCATTCTGGGGTCTCAAGGTTGGTGGCCCTCTTCTCACAGCTCCACCAGGCAGTGCCCCAGTGGGGACACTGTGTGGGCCCCCCCCCATTTCCCTTCCTCACTGTCCTCACAGAGTTTCTCCACGTGGGCTCTGCCCCTGCAGCAAACTTCTGCCTGGATATCCCGGCATTTCCATACATCCTCTGAAATCTACGCAGAGGTTCCCAATTATTGGGTTCCTTAATTATTGACTTCTGTGCACCTGCAGGCTCAACACCACATGGAAGTCTCCAAGGCTTGGGGCTTACACCCTCTGAAGCAATGGCCTGAGCTGTACCTTTCCTTGTACCTTTGTAACCATGGCTGGAATACAGGGCACCAAGTCCCAAGAGTACACAAAGCAAGGCCCAGGACTCAACCCATGACACCATTTTTTCCTCCTAGGCCTCTGGGCATATGACAAGAGGGACTACCATAAAGACCTCTGATATGCCATGGAAACATTTTCTCTATTGTCTTGGCAATTAACATTTGACTCCTTGTTACTTATGCAAATTTCTGCAGCTGGTTTTGATTTCTCCTCAGAATATGGGTTTTTCTTTTCCACTGCCTCATCAGGCTGCAAATTTTCTAAGCTTTTATGCTCTGCTTCCCTTGTAAACATTAGTTCCAATTCCAAACCATGTTTCTGAATGCATAAAACTGAATGCTTTTAAGAGCACCTAAGTTATATCTTGAATGCTTTGCTGCTTAGAAATTTCTCCTGCCAGATACCCTAAATCATCTTTCTCAAGTACAAATTTCCACAGATCTCTAGGACAGGGGCAAAATGTCACCAGTCTTTTTTCTAAAGCATAGCAAGAGTCACTTTTACTCCAGTTCCCAACAAGTTTCTCATCTCCATCTGAGACCACCTCAACTTGAAATTCACTGTCCATATCATTATCAGCATTTTGGTCAAAGCCATTCAATAAGTCTCTAGGAAGTTCCAAACGTTCCCGTATCTTCCTGTCTTCTTCTGAGCCCTCCAAACTGTTCCACTCTCTGCCTGTTACACAGTTCCAAAGTCACTTCCACATTTTTAGGTATTGTTATAGCAGCACCCCACTCTGCCAGTACCAATTTACTGTATTAGTCCATTCTCACACTGCTATGAAAAAATACCTCCTGCATGGCTGGGGAGGCCTCAGGAAACTTCCAATCATGACAGAAGGCACTTCTTCACAGGGCAGCAGGAGAGAGAATAAGCGCAAGCAGGGGAAATGCCACATGCTTATAAAACCATTAGATCTCATGAGACTCATTCATTATCACCAGAACAGCATGGGAAACTTGCCCCCATGATTCAGTTACCTCCACCTGGTCCTGCCCTTGACACTTGGGGGTTATTACTCTTCAAGGCGAGATTTGGGTAGGGACACAGAACCAAAACATATCAGATGGTCAAGGGAGTAAAAAAAGACACAAGTTTAGCAAGCGGGAATTGAAAGTAAATATTAAGAAAAAATTAGGTTATGGGTACTTTTTTCTAAAATATACCTAAGATAAACATGATAAAGTCTCAATTTGCTCCAGCTCACTTGTCCAGGGATCTCAATTTTACAGAATAAAGTTAAGACTACTGAGAGGAATAAAAAATGTCTGTGACCAGCTGAAATAATTATGTTCCAGTCCTTTCTGTTCAGATTCTCACCCTGATCTAAAAACACCACCACCTTTAGACATAATTCTAGTAGGCGTGGTTGTCTGGTTTGACAGTCATCAGGACATTAGACTGAAAATTAGAAATGGATAGAACTAGCTAACTTGAGAAAGGCAGTCCCAGAAAGAGAAATAAGAAGTGACAGTCAAAAGCCTGTTGATAAAAATAAAATCGAAAACTGATCAAAAATAGACATAAGAGCTCAAAAAAACCCCCTCCAGATGGGACCCCAAGACCAAGATCCCTCATACTTCAAAAGTGCCTGTGGGGCTATGATTCATATGCCAACACTGGATTATCAAGAACAACTTGAAAAATATTTAACATCCTTTGTTAAGGTAGAAGAGTTTATGACAATACTTAAAAATAGGGCCATGAAAATGCAAACTTTTAAAATTAAGAAGGGTTGCATAAGACAACGGAAGCAGGTTGGAGTTTGGGTCAAAATTCTGCCGTCTCCCCAGCTTGTGATCTTGGACAAGTTACATAACTTCTCAAAACTGTAGTTTCTTCTTTGTAAAATTTTAAAATAGCATAATACTTAGTCCTTACATCTATTGAAAGACTAAATAAATAAAAACTTATTAGGAATCTAACACCATGCCTGACAAGCCCTACATAATAATGTAGATTTTCCCCACTTCCCTTAACTGAGTCAGCTCTAGTTATCTGGGAATTGCATTCCTATGAAACAACCTATTCTACTAAAATGCCTCTTGGTGTTAGTAAAAAGATTTATATAAAATTGTCAATTAAGCCCAAAGTCCAAGAAAATGAGGTAATTTGCTTTCCTTTATCATGTTTGCCTGACCACACTGGGAAGTTAACTAAATGTGGATGACTACACAACTAATAACTTCTGCTTTACAAAAAAAAAAAAAAAACAACAACTCTTCTTGCAGTTTCCCTGGATATTGTGATTAGCTAAGTCCTGCATATATCATGCTATAGTATGAGGGCTCACTAATGAAAATTATCATCTATGCTTACTGTTATTTTATGGGAAGAGGAAAGTGAAGAGAAAGGGCAATTTGGGGGCAAAGCTGACCCATGTGGAGTCCTTTTGTAGGGGATTCTGGATGTCTTAAAGACCCTAAGTAATTGGGGAAGAGGGTTGGAAAACCACCTAAAAGGTGGAAGGAAATGTAAATAGAGTGGGAGTGAAAACATGAAAGTTACCACAAAAGGCAGGGAGGCTATTGGGTAAAGATCCCCTCCTGCCTCACTGAATGGAAAAAAAAAAGCACTTCCGCTAATTCCCTTAATTCCCTTTCATTGTAACTTGTTACTTGAGGTGTTTGTCTTCATTCAATTTTGTCCATATTCCCTGGACATAATTTGCTCAGGATTTGCTAAAGCTCTCTTGATTTGCTAAAGTTTTTGAGAGTTGCTAAAAGAAAGAAGATGTCCTGCCATTTGGGAAAGTCCCTTTATTTCCTGCCACAAAGTTACAACTGCACCAGTCAGAACACATCTGAATCTCCCTTTATATCTTCTCATTAATTTTCAACACACAGCAGCTACCTCATTACCATATGGGTATGGGTGTCAGTGTGTGCGTGTATGTATATGTGTGTGTGATTGAGAAACACAGCAAATGAATCAGAGATGGAGAGAAGGCTACATCAGCTTATCAATTAGCAGCATGAAAGTTGTGCAGTCCAATGTGATTTGTAAATGAGACTGCTGAGTTAAGCTAAGCCACCCCCTTCAAAGGCTTTTTTCTCAAGTCATTTTCTGGTAAATATGGTATTCATTATTTTATTAGTTTTGATCAAGCTCAGTATTCTCTAGATAACAAGTTGACAAACTATGATCTCCATTTCAAATCTGACCAAATGCCTGTTGTTGTAAATGAAATTTTATTGGGACATGGCCGCGGTCATTTACTTTTGTATTGTCTATAGGTGTTTTGGCATGACAGTGGCTGAGTTGAAGAGTTGCAACAAGACTATCTGGCTCACAAAGCTGAAAATATTTATTATCTGCCCCTTCACAGAAAAGATTTATTGACCCATGCTCTTGAAAGGGTGTCTCTCAAATTCAATGCAGGGGCTGAAGAGATGACCGGTGGAATGTGAAATAACATATTGGCAGTTCTGCTTCTACTTATCTCTTCTCCCTGAACAAACAAGAAATTGCACTTCGCAAGTATTTGATGCATGGATTGACCAGGATATTCCCTGCTTGTCTACAAATCAGAGGGTTGCATTGACCTACTCTGGATGAGATGTCCTAAGGAAAGAGTGAGGTTCCACATATGGGAGAGGTCGATCCAGCATTCTCCCTCCCTGGCTCATTTCCACTACATGGTGACAAGGTGCACTTTGTGTGTGACTAATTAAGAAAATTTAAGAGTATTATCTATTGAAATTAACTTTAATGGGCAAGTCACTAAAAGATTCCTACAACAAAACCACAAACAAAGTTCTAATCATGCAAGTAGAAGTGACTAATAGGAAATGGCAGAGCTGACACTAACTCCTTCTTTATGAACAAACTTTGTTTCAGTATACCACCACACAAAACAATGATAATATAAACAGATTTGACAAAAAGTCAGCTCACATCAGTCAAAAGTCTTAAGGAGGCTATTCAAAATACCAATTTACATCCTCAATCATTTATAATAAAAGTCACCCTATGTGTATATTATGCCATGAAAAAGTGGAAAATTATAATAGTCTGAAACCATCATGCTTACCAAAATATTTTAAAAATATATAGTTTAGTTCATCTTTCTCTCAATCTTTTTTATTTCTGTTTTAGGATACACTTTACAATGTGCATAATATGTAATATGGTGTATGCTAATGTACCATACAGAACATATAAATGCATACATTTACTCAAACAAGTAAAAGCTCAAATGTTCTTATTTTACTGCTGCAATACATGATCGAAAAGTTTTTGTGCCACCACTCTAGAAGGTAAAAGGATAGAGAAAGAGTCAGACTCTGGATAGACCTCTGTTATTAATCTTTCAAAAGCAAATAGAACTAAGGGAAGTTTACCCAACTACAAGACTGCTAAAGTCGAGAACACAGAATTACATATTCTGCTTCCCTTATTAAAATAAAATAACTGGAGTCTTTTTTTTAACTTTGTTTTAACCAAATTGGGGAAAAATGTTTTATTGATCTCAGATTTGATTATTTTATTATCTATGAAAGCGAATTCTACTTTGAAAGCCAAGAATATTTGACAAAGCTAAAAATCTATTGTTGTTAAACAAAGACTGATTTTAAGGAATTCTAAAGTATAATGCACTTACCTAAGTCTAAGATCAAAAAGAAAATTGATAACAAGGATATGGAAGAAACTAAATTATATTTGGAACATGAAATACCTCCTTAGCATAAGACTAATCTGAATTGCTATGTAAGTTGATAAGCAATTTTTTTCCTGCACAAACCTACTCTTAAGTGATAGATCATATTAAGGGAATAAGAACCTGAGGATATGCACATATGTTAAGCACCTTATGTGTGCCTAGAATCACGCAAATCATGCCAGTTTCCTGCTCATCACAAGTTGCATTTCATAGATTAAAAAACTGAAGATGAGTCAAAGCAACTTGATGAAGGTCACCCAACTAGTAAGTGGCAGAACTGAGATGTTAACTCACATCTGTCGGATACCAAAGACAGGGCTTTTTCTGCTAAAGGCTGCGGTCTCGCAGAAACAACACCAATGCTATGCTGAAGGCTTTTTTTCCAGCAATTCTGAAAAATAATAATACCTCAAAGCTGATTCAGTATTTCCAGTTATAACCTTGTTATGTGATTTTTTTTTTTTTAAGACGGAGTCTCACTCTTTCTTCCAGGCTGGGGTGCAGTGGCACGATCTCGGCTCACCAGCCACCTCCGCCTCCCAGGTTCAAGCAATTCTCCTGTCTCAGGCTCTCAAGTAGCTGGGACTACAGGCGCCCACCACCACACCTGGTTAATTTTAGGGGTTTTTGTTTGTTGGTTGGTTGGTTTTTTGAGACAGAGTCTCACTCTGTTGCCCAGGCAGGAGTGTGGTGGCCTAATCTCTGCTCACTACAAACTCCGCCTCCAGGGTTCAAGCAATTCTCCTTCCTCAGCCTCCTGAGTAGCTGGGATTGCAGGCACATGCCACAACTCCTGGCTAATTTCTGTGTTTTTAGTAGAGACGGGGTTTCACCATGTTGTCCAGGCTGGTCTCGAACTCCTGACCACAAGTGATCCTCCCGCCTCAGCCTCCCAAAGTGCTGCGATTACAGGCATAAGCCACCCCGCCCGGCCCTAAAGTTGTACATTGAGAACACATTGTTATGTATGGGTGAGTTCTTTGATCCACACAAATCCATTTAACCAGTTGTATACTTGAACAATAATAGCAAGTACTTTCTACCTGCCAGACATAAAACTAGTGTCTTTATATGCATTAAGTCATTTAATTCTCATGGTAACTTCTATATGCATATTACTTTTGTCAACATTTTGATTATTTTGTTTCAATTGGCAACAAAATGGAACAGTCCTGCTTTCCTTTAATATTTCCAATTGTCACTGAAACACTAATCTTCTGCTGTAAACTGGTCTACAGCAGAAGGTGGTCTCATCTTTGAAATCAAAGAAAGTTCAAAAATTCTCGACTTGACCAAGAACCTATATGACATACAGTAGTATTTACCCTTCCCTCCAACAAAGTAGGTATCACAAGCAAGGAGATTTCTTTTGTGGTGCATGGTGGAAACATGACTAAGAAATCTAACAGAAATGACAGCCCAAGTACATGTTTGATATGCTTCTCAGTGACTTACCTAGCATCACACAGGTGGCGTGTGCACCAATATTTTACAAAAGAAGCCAACCCCAGTCCCCCAAAATGGCAGAGTGTTATATACATTTCCTAAGAACCAAGAGCTAAACTTGTGTCTTGCTGATAAGGTTGACCTTAGCAAAGCTTTTTTGTGGCTCCCATTGACTAGAGATCTCTATGGGTTACCTGCTTTTCTCTTACTCCTTTTAACTGGTATTTGGGGTTTAATTAAATTCTTTCTTTCTTTTGTTTAGTTTACAACCTTTCATTTTTTTTTCTCTTTTTGAGATTTTTTTACTCTGATATTTTCAGCAAATTTATGTACTTTTCATTTCCTTTGATCTATACAAAATTTCCCAGTACCTCTGAAAAAAGCAAAATGAGGTAGAACAATAAATAGATTTATTTTTTTCTAAATGTCATCTTTTTTTTTCCTCCTTTCATCTTTAACAACAATCTCGTCATTTGGACAACTGATACTTTAGCATTTGCAATTATAGTCATGCTTTTAAAACTGACGGAGTGAGATTAAGTAAATCAGTGCACTTTGCAGGTGGAACAAACTGAGTAATTTTTTTGGCAATTTAATTCTTTCCTCTCTTTAACAGTAAGCCTTAATTCAACACATTCAGTATGGTATAAATATTTACCGCTAGTGGAAACCCTGTGAACTGATCATTAAACCCAAAAACCTTCCACAAATTGCTCAGTTAAAATCTTGTGTTTAATGGAAATTCACATTTAAATAAATAGATCAAAGAGAAAAGTGATGTTACCACGCTAGTTAAGATGAAAAGACTACATGAACTTTTGGTTTCTGAAGGCTTGACCTTTAAGACTTAAAAAACATTCTTCTGTAGAGTCACATGGAACATCAAGATGTGTTATAAAATTTTATTTTACTTTGTCCAATAAAAAGACAGCAATTTTTAGATTTGTGTTATCGTTTTGCTATTAGCAGGTTGTCAGTAGGCCTTTCCAGTGCAGTATTTAACTTTGTTAGTCAATTAAAATCACTCATGTACAAACTCTCTTTTTCTGCATTTCTTCTTCAATACCTTAAATAAAATAAAGCTAGTGAGCTTACAGTTCTTTTTGTCCTGAGATCCTCAAAAAAACATTCCAACTTCTGATAAAAATAACAAGGAACTGATCATTTCTCTTTATCCCAACTTTGAAATGAGATTTAAAAAGAAAAGCTCCAGAAGATGATATAATTAGATGTACTTTCTCTTCAATGATGAACCATTTATATTCCTCATTCTGGACATTTTTCCTTTACACATAGAATAAAGTAGCCAGAAAAATATGTTTGGGGTGTCTTGAAAGAAGTTCTGTCATTGTTTCACAGAACCCCTTGATAATTCTATTTCCCAAATTCTAGAGAGAATTTGTTACCATTGTTTTTAAAATTCAACAGAAAATGGCCCACATACTTGCATATACATAACCACACTCAAGTAATAAATACACACAATAAGCTCATACTGTATCCTCTACTGCTAAGCATCATGCAATCTACACACATACCCAGATATATTCAGCCCAAACCAAATGCATATGTGGGTGGGAAATCTTCTTGTAGTTTCCTACTCTTCTTAAGTCATAATTAGTTGACTGAATAATTGCTAAAGTTCCTAAAATTTCAGTTCACTTAAACTTTATTGTACATGACAATTACCTAGTGTGGTTGCCAAAAACAGATAAATTGCCAGGTAACACTGGGAAAATTCACATTTCTTTCATCTCCTCTGGGACATCCCAACACTGACACATGTGGTCTATGGACTGTAATGAATAAACTTCTTTTTAGACATTTCCCCCCTCCTTTCCAGAGGGTATTTATAACTTAGGAAAAGGTAAGACAGGTTTCTTCCCTAGGGCTTTCAGAAGACTCATGGCCCTCATGGTACCTTGATTTTAGACTTCTAACCTCCAGAATTGTGAGTGAATAGATTTTTGTTGTTTTAAGTCACCCTGTATGTGGTACTTCATAAAGCCAGCCCTAGGAAATTAATATAGTACCTTATTTACTATCATGGTATGAGACACAACATTGCTTCTCACTAGGGGATTTGTTTTATATCAGAAAAGTGCAGCACTGAACTCACATGTAGAAAGTCCACTATTTTTAGTATGGTGTTCTTGCATCCAGAAGTAGCATGGCTGAAACAATAGTAGTGTAGCCTACTGACAACTCAATTATATAACCTGCAAGTTTGAGGTGCTGTCCTGCAAGCTTTGGCATAGGCTTTGAACTGATAACTAATGTTTGAGGCTGTTTCTGCCACAACCAGAAAAGATAAGTCATGGAACTGAGTGGTGGAATTGGCAGGGGCTTCCCTATTACACCTAACAATCCACACACAGAATGTTTCCGAACCCCTATGAACTCAAGCTCTGCTGTGTTACAGGCCTTCGTTCTCAGGAGAGGAATGGTTCCACTAAAGGACACAACACTGGTTAAATCAAACAGAAAGTTGAGACCACCAGCAGATATTTCAAGCTTCTCATGTCACAAAATCAAATGACAAAAAAGGAAGCTAATTATCAAATGGAAATTGTGTTGCCATCCCACAGTAAGAACAAGTAGGACTGTGTTTAGAGCCCCTGGAATTTCCTAACACTGTTCTTATCATTTCCATTCCAGCAATGAAGCTTAAAAGAAGACAATAGCAACCCCAAAAAGGAAAAATGAATAGTGATTCAGACATTTCAGGAATGAAAGTTTGGAAATTTGGCCAGAAGAGAAACTGGCTGAGTGCCAAGAAAAAATGAAATGTGAAATGACAGGGGAAGAAGAAATTTGTGACAAGGTACAGAAATTACCACTACAGCAACCATAAATGATTTTCTTCCTTGTAGATGTATTTGTATACATTGACCAATTTCACCTCTCCCCTCTACCCCTGTTTTCCATTCAAAGAAGATTAGTAATGAGTACCTTAATAGTTTAGCTTATACATTATGTATTCAGCAAGAATTGCTCGTTGAATTAGATGAGGAAATAGCATCAGTGTTGATCAAGGAGACACACACTTTATATCAGACAGAAGCAAAATGTTGTATGAAAATAAATTATGGGTAAAACGATGAGAAAGGATGCTACATAGACAAAAGCATGGGCAATGTCCGTCATTTGTGCCTTTGCTCTCAACCCCTATCCTCACACTTCTTTGCTCAGCTAGGTATGATAGGAAGCTTGAAAATGGCAAGTTTTGTTTCTCTATCTCACTTACCAACTGAATTCCAATTAGATTCTGCCACTTGGAGACAACATGTGATAAAAGAAGAGAATGGGAAGAAGTGACTCTTTTCATCTTCATTTATTAGCAGCACCTTTGACAGCAAAAGCAGCATCTGCAGTACACAGTGATGACAACATTGGTGGAGGTGCCAGCTGTGGTTAAGAAAATCAAGATTTCTGGAAACCTTCAGCAAATCTGGAACCAATGGCTATAGAGTCTCTAATAGGGTAGTAATATATGTGGACACATGGACTCCAGCCAGTAACACTAGCTGCCTCTAATCTCTGAGCACCATCTTTGATTTGTGTTTTCTCTTCCAGTTCCTTTCTTTCCCTCTTTTGCACATCCAAGTAAACCGTTAGTTCCATAGCATAGTTCTCTATATTAAGTTCTCTCTCTTTGAAATGCTAATAGAGGCTTCTGTTTTCCTGACTAAACTCAGTCTGATATACCACTGTAGCTTCTGGAAACCTGACAGCCCTCCTGAGTATAACTTTACTAATTAAAAGTCAAAGGTTCACATTTTTCCCAGGTGACCTCACCTTGGCTTTGAAGGTTCTACACTTGTAGAAAAAGCAAAAGAGGGTGAGGCTGTTTCTCCTCCCAAGTCTTTTTCTGTGAGAAGTTATATTGTCTATTTCAACTGTGCCCAGAATTTCTTCTTCTGAACTTTCACTTCTTTATTTCCAAAAACCTCTCTCTCTCTTTTTTTACTATTTTTTTAAACTTACTTCATTTCCCACTAATATTTTTCTTAAATTCAAAAGTGATAACTATTAATTGTAGAAAACACACAAATGGTGGAAAAAAAGCACCCTCAATACCAATGATACTAAAAACTTTCATATAACTCATCCAGGTAGTCATCTATGTATCTTTCTATCTTGAGTGGGTCCATACTGGATATGGATAGGAGTGAGGATGCCAAACTCAGATCTCAGTTTGAACCCTAGCTCTATGGTCTTAGAGAAATTAACTTCTCTAAGACTCAATTTCTCTATCTGTATAAAGAGGCTAATAAACCTGCATATCTCATAAAGTTGTATCTAAAGAAGGTAATGAATGTAAAACAATTAACACAGTGCCTAGTAGGTGCCCTTAAATGTTCTTTAACATCATTTTTAATGGCTGCATAGTAGCCTCTCCCATTAATAGTACCAAGACCCCTATTGATGGCTATTTGGTTTGTTTACATATTTTTTTTAAATTAAATAAAACACAGTATGATAATTCTTATTGTTACATTTCTGCATATAAAAATTGACTGTCTCCCTAGGGTAAATATCTATTTTTTATAAATTATTATTCCTCCCAGAAGGTTGTAACTGCTATAGAGTTAATATATTAAAGTGCTTAGTGCCTTAAACATTACCAGGCACTATGGATTAGGACTTGTGCAATTTCCTCCATCTTTCAGTGAGACTAAATTTTTGACAAAGTTTTTTTCAAATGATTCATCAGTATTCTATTTTCTAAGCCTTTTGATGTCTGGAAATGATTTTCTTACAGCCTTTCCACATGAAAGACACACTGATTCATTAATAATTTTTTGGTTTACAACCATCCCCACTGCCTCAAAACTGTGTGGCTGTAAGTTTTGTTTTCAGTAATTTGAGTAATACTGAATGTTTTTAATCTGCCTGATATTTTTAGTCTCCTTTTCCTAATCTGCTGTTTTTCTGGTAGAAAAATGCTATAAGGACACAGACCATTTGCAAAACAAAACAAAAGAAATACAAAAGAAAATCCACATAAAGCAAATTATTGCAAATAAGGAAAAAAGTGCAAATTAAAACAGCATACCATTTTCTGTCTCTAACAAGTTGCCAAATATTAAAATAAAATTACATGGGTCGGGCGTTGTGGCTCACTCCTGTAACCCCAGCACTTTGGGAAGCTGAAGCAGGCAGATCACAAGGTCAGGAGATCGAGACCATCCTGGCTAACACGGTGAAACCCTGTCTCTACTAAAAAAATACAAAAAATAAGCTGGGCGTGGCGGCGGGTGCCTGTAGTCCCAGCTACTCAGGAGGCTGAGGCAGGAGAATCACGTGAACCTGGGAGGCACAGCTTGCAGTGAGCAGTGATGGTGCCACTGCACTCCAGCCTGGACAACAGAGCGAGACTCCGTCTCAAAAAATAAAATAAAATAAAATAAAATAAAATAAAATAAAATAAAATAAAATAAAATAAAATAAAATGAAATAACATGATTCTGTGGCAAATATTTGGAAAAGTTTATGTTCTTATTTCCCCTGGTGAAAACGCAAATTGGCATGGCCCATCCAGATTATGCTTTGGCAATTTTCTATACCATTTAGCCATAAAATTTATTTTTAGGAATTTATACTGGAGAAATAATTACGGATCTGTAAAAACATTTTAGGTATAATAATATTTACCATAGGGTTCATTGCAATCAAAAATTGAGAAACTACATAAACGTTGAATAAAATGAAATTTAATATATAAATGATAATACATCTATTCACTGGATCACTATGAAATCATTAAAATATAGTGGAAGTAGATATACCATTGCAGATAGATGTCTCCGTTGTATTGTGAAATGAAAAAAATCAATTACCACAGAGGAAATTGGATATTATCCCATGTTTGTGAAGAAAGGGGGACATCTTCATCTGGTAGAATAGATTCCAAAAAAGGTAAAAAGACCTAGCTCAGGGGTGTAGGAATGGGAAGCTGCTGTGTTCTGAATATGTCCCCATAAAATTCATATCTTGAAACTTGATCACCAGTGTGATAGTGCTGAGGTGCAGCCTCTAGGAGGTGATTAGGTGATGAGGGCAGAGCTCTCATCAATGCAATTAGTGACCTTAAAAAAGAGATGCTGGGGAGCTGTTAATCCCTTCTGCCATGTGAAGACCCAGCAACAAGGCACCATTTTGGAAGCAGAGACTGGGCTCTCACAAGACACTAAATCTGCTGGTGCCTTGATCCTGTGGACTTGTCAGCCTCCAAAACTTGTGAGAAATACTCTGTTATTTAGAAATTACCCAGTCTGAGGAATTTCATATAGCAGCAGGGACAGACTAAGACACAGGCTTTTGCTTGTTTTATTTTGTATGTTCTTATTTTTCTAAAGTTTACCTATTTATAGAATTAAAAACTTAAAATGACCATGATAGGGAGCTACATCTATTTATAATTAGCATGCAACTAAATTATTTTCCCTTTTATACATCTTTAGTTTACCTGTAAGACTTTATTTCTTTAGAAAAATATGTGCTTTTAAAATAAAACACAGAACTATAAATTATTTCAAACCTCAGAGCACTACATATTAGACAATTTATACATTGATACACTGTCTCCATAGAACTGAAATGTCTATAAATCTATGATGAGTGACATGGCTATAGAAAGAAACAAAGTTGCCCCATTCTGTTATCATGATGAATGTAACAGTAGCAATCATGGACATTATCTGAGTTGTGTTTACCATCCAATACCCTCATATCACAAATTAAAATCATTCTCTCAAGAAACAATCACAGGGTAGTTTTCATTGTATTTTCATGAAGACAATTTATTTAAATCATTTTTTGGAGAAAAAAATACTAAGATACACAAAACAATGGCAGAGGAAAGATAAAAGTGAAAAATTGCATTCAGCATGGAGAGAAACGAGGCAGAAGGAGACTTAAGTAAAGAAGTGTGGAACTTCACTTGGATGTTGGCCAAAAGTCAGTATTTGCTAAAACTCTGAGTATCTTCTGACAGTATCTAAATTATGTAAAGCATTGCTCTGGGTTAGAAGTCCAAATCAATTCATATTCCCACTGCTTATCAGACACTTTAAGGATCTGTATGCTAGTTTAGCTACTTTTAATAATGCAAGAATCCAGTGATCTATGCTGGGAGGGGAATTTTTTCATTCAAAGCCAACACTATTAACTTTTCAGTAGCCATTATTGCTCTAATGAGCCATTTCTTATCATGTTTAGATGCTCTAGATATGGGATTAACTTATGATAACAATTTAAATACTAAAAAAAGTCAACCAAAATGAAATATAATTTCTCATACTTTTGCTTCTTTCTTTTGTTCTGTTTGTTTTCTTCAATACATTACAATGTCTAGACGGAAAAAAAAAAAAAAAGCCTTGACCTAGGAAGTCATAAAGATCATTCAGCCTTCTAAATATATTATCAGATGCTGAACTTTCTAATTCCAACCCCTTCCTCCTATGGTGAAATCACACACGAAAATATTGAATTAAAAATGTTATGAACAATGGACTCCTCTTATGTATGCTTCAAAGGTTAAACATTTCTGCATAGCAAAGAATAATTTTAAGAAAAACCATTGTGGGGAGATGAAATCAAGATGGCTGAATAGGAACAGCTCCGGTCTCCAGCTCCCAGCCCCAGCGACACAGAAGACGGGTGATTTCTACATTTCTGCTTGAGGTACCGGTTTCATCCCACTAGGGAGTGCCTAACAGTGGGTGCAGGACAGTCGGTGAAGCGCACTGTGCGCGAGCCGAAGCAGAGCCAGGCATTGCCTCACTCGGGAAGCGCAAGGGGTCAGGGAGTTCCCTTTCCTAGTCAAAGGGGAAAGAGACCGCACCTGGAATATCGGGTCAGTCCCATCCTAATACTGCGCTTTTCCAACGGGCCTGGAAAACGGCACACTAGGAGATTGTGTCCCGCACCTGGCTCGCAGGGTCCTATGCCCACGGAGTCTCGCTGATTGCTAGCACAGCAGTCTGAGATCAAGCTGCAAGGCGGAAGCGAGGCTGGGGGAGGGGCGCCCGCCATTGTCCAGGCTTGCTTAGGTAAACAAAGCAGCCAGGAAGCTCGAACTGGGTGGAGCCCACCACAGCTCAAGGAGGCCTGCCTGCCTCTGTAGGCTCCACCTCTGGGGGCAGGGCACAGACAAACAAAAACTCAGCAAGAACCTCCACAGACTTAAATGTCCCTGTCTGACTGACAGCTTTGAAGAGAGTAGTGGTTCTCCCAGCACGCAGCTGGAGATCTGAGAACGGACAGACTGCCTCCTAAAGTGGGTCCCTCACCCCTGAGCAGCCTAACTGGGAGGCACCCCCCCAGTAGGGACAGACTGACACCTCATTCAACCGGGTACTCCTCTGAGACAAAACTTTCAGAGGAACTATCAGACAGCTGAATTTGCGGTCTCACGAAAATCCGCTGTTCTGCAGCCACCGCTGCTGACACCCAGCCAAACAGGGTCTGGAGTGGACCTCTAGTAAACTCCAACAGACCTGCAGCTGAGGGTCCTGCCTGGTAGAAGGAAAACTAACAAACAGAAAGGACATCCACACCAAAAACCCATCTGTACATCACCATCGCCAAAGACAAAAAGTAGATAAAACCACAAAGATGGGGAAAAAACAGGGCAAAAAAACTGGAAACTCTAAAAAACAGAGCACCTCTCCTCCTCCAAAGGAACTCAGTTCCTCACCAGTAACGGAACAAAGCTGGATGGAGGATGACTTTGATGAGTTGAGAGAAGAAGTCTTCAGACGATCAAACTACTCTGAGCTACGAGAGGAAATTCAAAACAATAGCAAAGAAGTTAAAAACTTTGAAAAAAAATTAGAAGAATGGATAACTAGAATAACCAATGGAGAGAAGGGCTTAAAGGAGCTGATGGAGCTGAAAGCCAAGTTTCGAGAACTACGCGAAGATTGCAGAACCCTCAGTAGCAGATGCGATCAACTGGAAGAAAGGGTATCGCTGATGGGAGATGAAATGAATGAAATGAAGAGAGAAGGGAAGTTTAGAGAAAAAAGAATAAAAAGAAATGAACAAAGCCTCCAAGAAATTTGGGACTATGTGAAAAGACCAAACCTATGTCTGATTGGTGTACCTGAAAATGATGGGGAGAATGGAACCAAGTTGGAAAACACTCTGCAAGATATTATCCAGGAGAACTTCCCCAATCTAGCAAGGCAGGCCAGCATTCAGACTCAGGAAATACAGAGAACGCCACAAAGATACTCCTCGAGAAGGGCAACTCCAAGACACATAATTGTCAGATTCACCAAAGTTGAAATGAAGGAAAAAATGTTAAGGGCAGCCAGAGAGAAAGGTCGGGTTACCCACAAAGGGAAGCCCATCAGACTAACAGCTGATCTCTCAGCAGAAACTCTACAAGCCAGAAGAGAGTGGGGGCCGATATTCACCATTCTTAAAGAAAAGAATTTTCAACCCAGAATTTCCTATCCCGCCAAACTAAGCTTCATAAGTGAAGGAGAAATAAAATACTTTACAGACAAGCAAACGCTGAGTGATTTTGTCACCACCAGGCCTGCCCTAAAAGAGCTCCTGAAGGAAGCACTAAACATGGAAAGGAACAACCGGTACCAGCCCCTGCAAAAACATGCCAAATTGTAAAGACCATCGAGGCTAGGAAGAAACTGTAGCAACTAACAAGCAAAATAACCAACTAACATCATAATGACAGTATCAGATTCACACATAACAATATTAATGTTAAATGTAAATGGGCTAAATGCTCCAATCAAAAGACACAGACTGGCAAACTGGATAAGGAGTCAGGACCCATCAGTGTGCTGTCTTCAGGAAACCCATCTCACGTGCAGAGACACACATAGACTCAAAACAAAGGGATGGAGGAAGATCTATCAAGCAACTGGAAAACTAAAAAAGGCAGGGGTTGCAATCCTAGTCTCTGATAAAATAGACTTTAAACCAACAAAGATCAAAAGAGACAAAGAAGGCCATTACATAATGGTGAAGGGATCAATTCAACAAGAAGAGCTAACTATCCTAAATATATATGCACCCAACACAGGAGCACCCAGATTCATAAAGCAAGTCCTCAGTGACCTACAAAGGGACTTAAACTCCCACACAATAATAATGGGAGATTTTAACACCCCACTGTCAGCATTAGACAGATCAACGAGACAGAAAATTAACAAGGATATCCAGGAATTGAACTCAGCTCTACATAAAGTGGACCTAATAGACATCTACAGAACTCTCCACCCCAAGTCAACAGAATATACATTTTTTTCAGCACCACACCACACCTATTCCAAAATTGACCACATAGTTGGAAGTAAAGCTCTTCTCAGCAAATGTAAAAGAACAGAAATTATAACAAACTGTCTCTCAGACCACAGTGCAATCAAACTAGAACTCAGGATTAAGAAACTCACTCAAAACCGCTCAACTACATGGAAACTGAACAACCTGCTCCTGAATGACTATTGGGTACATAATGAAATGAAGGCAGAAATAAAGATGTTCTTTGAAACCAACGAGAACAAAGACACAACATACCAGAATCTCTGGGACACATTCAAAGCAGTGTGTAGAGGGAAATTTATAGCACTAAATGCCCACAAGAGAAAGCAGGAAAGATCCAAAATTGACACCCTAACATCACAATTAAAAGAACTAGAAAAGCAAGAGCAAACACATTCAAAAGCTAGCAGAAGGCTAGAAATAACTAAAATCAGAGCAGAACTGAAGGAAATAGAGACACAAAAAACCCTTCAAAAAATTAATGAATCCAGGAGCTGGTTTTTTGAAAAGATCAACAAAATTGATGGACCGCTAGCAAGACTAATAAAGAAGAAAAGAGAGAAGAATCAAATAGATGCAATAAAAAACGAAAAAGGGGATATCACCACCGATCCCACAGAAATACAATCTACCATCAGAGAATACTACAAACACCTCTATGGAAATAAACTAGAAAATCTAGAAGAAATGGATGAATTCCTCGACAAATACACCCTCCCAAGACTAAACCAGGAAGAAGTTGAATCTCTGAATAGACCAATAACAGGTTCTGAAATTGTGGCAATAATCAATAGCTTACCAACCAAAAAGAGTCCAGGACCTGATGGATTCACAGCTGAATTCTACCAGAGGTACAAGGAGGAACTGGTACCATTCCTTCTGAAACTATTCCAATCGATAGAAAAAGAGGGAATCCTCCCTAACACATTTTATGAAGCCAGCATCGTCCTGATACCAAAACCTGGCAGAGACATAACCAAAAAAGAGAATTTCAGACCAAAATCCTTGATGAACATTGATGCAAAAATCCTCAATAAAATACTGGCAAACCAAATCCAGCAGCACATCAAAAAGCTTATCCACCATGATCAAGTGGGCTTCATCCCTGGGATGCAAGGCTGGTTCAACATACGCAAATCAATAAATGTAATCCAGCATATAAACAGAACCAAAGACAAAAACCACATGATTATCTCATTAGATGCAGAAACGGCCTTTGACAAAATTCAACAACCCTTCATGCTAAAAACTCTCAATAAATTAGGTATTGATGGGACGTATCTCAAAATAATAAGAGCTATCTACGACAAACCCACAGCCAATATCATACTGAATGGGCAAAAACTGGAAGCATTCCCTCTGAAAACTGGCACAAGACAGGGATGCCCTCTCTCACCGCTACTATTCAACATAGTGCTGGAAGTTCTGGCCAGAGCAATCAGGCAGGAGAAGGAAATAAAGGGTATTCAATTAGGAAAAGAGGAAGTCAAATTGTCCCTGTTTGCAGATGACATGATTGTATATCTAGAAAACCCCATTGTCTCAGCCCAAAATCTCCTTAAGCTGATTAGCAACTTCAGCAAAGTCTCAGGATACAAAATTAATGTACAAAAATCACAAGCATTCTTGTACACCAATAACAGACAAACAGAGAGCCAAATCATGAGTGAACTCCCATTCACAATTGCTTCAAAGAGAATAAAATACCTAGGAATCCAACTTACAAGGGATGTGAAGGACCTCTTCAAGGAGAACTACAAACCACTGCTCAATGAAATAAAAGAGGATACAAACAAACGGAAGAACATTCCACGCTCATGGGTTGGAAGAATCAATATCGTGAAAATGGCCATACTGCCCAAGATAATTTATAGATTCAATGCCATCCCCATCAAGCTACCAATGACTTTCTTCACAGAATTGGAAAAAACTACTTTAAAGTTCATCTGGTACCAAAAAAGATCCCGCATCGCCAAGTCAATCCTAAGCCAAAAGAACAAAGCTGGAGGCATCACGCTACCTGACTTTAAACTATACTACAAGGCTACAGTAACCAAAACAGCATGGTATTGGTACCACAACAGAGACATAGATCAATGGAACAGAACAGAGCCCTCAGAAATGATGCCGCATAGCTACAACTATCTGATCTTTGACAAACCTGACAAAAACAAGAAATGGGGAAAGGATTCCCTATTTAATAAATGGTGCTGGGAAAACTGGCTAGCCATATGTAGAAAGCTGCAACTGGATCCCTTCCTTACACCTTATACAAAAATTAATTCAAGATGGATTAAAGACTTATATGTTAGACCTAAAACCATTAAAATCCTACAAGAAAACCTAGGCAATACCATTCAGGACATAGGCGTGGGCAAGGACTTCATGTCTAAAACACCAAAAGCAATGGCAACAAAAGCCAAAATCGACAAATGGGATCTCATTAAACTAAAGAGCTTCTGCACAGCAAAAGAAACTATCATCAGAGTGAACAGGCAACCTACAGAATGGGTGAAAATTTTTGCAACCTACTCATCTGACAAAGGGCTAATATCCAGAATCTACAATGAACTCAAACAAATTTACAAGAAAAAAAACAAACAACCCCATCAAAAAGTGGGCAGAGGACATGAACAGACACTTCTCAAAAGAAGACATTTATGCAGCCAAAAAACACATGAAGAAATGCTCCTCATCACTGGCCATCAGAGAAATGCAAATCAAAACCACAATGAGATACCATCTCACACCAGTTAGAATGGCCATCATTAAAAAATCAGGAAACAACAGGTGCTGGAGAGGATGTGGAGAAATAGGAACACTTTTACACTGTTGGTGGGACTGTAAACTAGTTCAACCATTGTGGAAGTCAGTGTGGCGATTCCTCAGGGATCTAGAACTAGAAATACCATTTGACCCAGCCATCCCATTACTGGGTATATACCCAAAGGACTATAAATCATGCTGCTATAAAGACACATGCACACGTATGTTTATTGCGGCACTATTCACAATAGCAAAGAGTTGGAACCAACCCAAATGTCCAACAACGATAGACTGGATTAAGAAAATGTGGCACATATACACCATGGAATACTATGCAGCCATAAAAAATGATGAGTTCGTGTCCTTTGTAGGGACATGGATGAAACTGGAAAACATCATTCTCAGTAAACTATCGCAAGGACAAAAAACCAAACACCGCATGTTCTCACTCATAGGTGGGAATTGAACAATGAGAACTCATGGACACAGGAAGGGGAACATCACACTCCGGGGACTGTTGTGGGGTGGGGGGAGGGGGGAGGGACAGCATTAGGAGATACACCTAATGCTAAATGATGAGTTAATGGGTGCAGGAAATCAACATGGCACATGGATACATATGTAACAAACCTGCACATTGTGCACATGTACCCTAAAACCCTAAAGTATAATAAAAAAAAAAAAAAAAAAAGAAAAACCATTGTGAATTTCCGGGGAAAATGGTAATTTGATCATAGTGATTTGACCCTGATTTCTTCTAAGAAGCTCACTAAAATAGCAAGACACACATACACACACACACACACACACGTGCATGTATTTTTTTATTGGAAATATATTTAAATCATTGTTGTTATACAGGATTCAATTCAATCTAAGGTGAGAGCAACTCACACTGTCCCTTCTAAGGCAGCATACATGTTTTTCAGGGAGTAAGAAAAGATCCTAGCAGCACACTACCGCAAAGACCCTTAATTTGAACAATCAAACTTGGAGGCAAGAACAGGCTATGGGGCCAATGTGCAGCAATCCTCTTGAAGCTCACAAACACTCCTCCGAAACATTTGTAAATATAAAATTAAAAATAAAAGCCCATAACAGGAAAGAACATAAAACCAGCCTTCAGCATCTCTTCCCAACACGTATCTCCAGAAAATAATGCCACAAATTTTTTAGAAAACATTATTGTGTCCCAAGATGCTATATCTAGCCAATTTATCCTTTAAGTGATTGCTTCTCTTACCAATGTTACTTATTTTTGTTCTGAAGATTTCAGCTGATATGAAAAGATAGAGGGTATAGTTAGTGCTGGCTTTGCATTGCCATGCAGAACCATAAAAATGACCAGAGAAGCTAAAAATGTACAAAGTGGTCTTTGTTTTATTACCTTTCAAAATTTTTGTCAAGACATTAAACACTCATTTACTATCAGTAATAAATTTATATGGGAACACAAAATTAGTGAAGCCTAATTTTTTTGGTACAATATAACTTAAAACATTAAAAGCATTGAAAATTAAAGTGTTTTATTTCTTTGTAAAATAAAAGCTTACCAAGAGTAGTTTAAATAGTGCTTGCCTCCCTCTCATGATGTAACTTATTATAAGGAGCAAGCATCTTTACTATGCTTTGGTGAATTATGCTCCTTTCTAAATATGGTTTATCTTCCAACATTCTTTGTACTTTCAACATTGTGAAATAACTCTGAATGTTCCTTTAATGTGAAGTTTTTTCTCAGTATCACTTCTACTAGAACACATTTATTCTTTTCATACAACCACTTTCCTAATTTATATCACTAAGTTAGCTAAATTGCTCTGGCTGCTTAACTAGAATAATTAGAACAGTGACAGTGTCTATAGTCCCATGGCCAATTATTTCCTCTATAACTCCTTTTATGTTTGGTATATACTTTCCTTCCAGTGTTATCACTTTTTGTTTCTTTGCAGCACTTTTATCTTTGTTAGCTGATTCCTCTTTACAAGAATTATTTATTCTTGTAAAATGTCATGGATTTATACATAGAAGACAAGCAGCCAACACAACTCTATGCTTTGCTGTCTGTGGGTAAACTGAGTACCAGGTGCACAGTTACTGCACAAATCACTGCAGACTTTGAAAGAAGTGATGTGATTGGTCATTAATTATGATGTGCATCTGTTATTAGGTAGTGATTTTTAGAATTGACAGCTAGCAGAAAACTTCGTAGTTTATGCAAATACAGTTAATATTACATGGTAACTAAAATTTGAACTGTGTTGTTTGGGGACTGGTTTAATTTAAACCATGATAACTGAAATTCATGAATACTAAAGACATGCAAAGCAAGATCCGCTTTTTTAAATCTGTATTTATTTATTTAGATATATTTATCTGTATTTATTATTTATTTAGATCTGTATTTTTTTAAAAGTAGCACTATTTTCCAGTGTTTTGATTTGAAATCACAAGAGAACAAATTGAAAAATATACAAGAACTATTAAAATCTTTAGCAAGGTGCAATAGCACAAGATAATTTTACAAAAATTAATAGCAATCATATATTATAACAACCACCTCTAACGTTAAAGAGTAAATGATCATTTTCTTATTTTCTTAGTTTTTTCTTTTTTATTACTATTATTAAAGTTCTGAGATACATGTGCAGAACATACAGGTTTGTTACATAGGTATACATATGCCATGGTGGTTTGCTGCACCCATCAATCCGTCATCTACATTAGGTATTTCTCCTAATGCTATCCCTCCCCAGCCCCCTACCCACTAACAGGCCCCGGTGTGTGATGTTCCCCTCCCTGCGTCTATGTGTTCTCATTGTTCAACTCCCACTTATGAGTGAGAACATGTGGTGTTTGGTTTTCTATTCTTGTGTTAGCTTGCTGAGAATGATGGTTTCCAGCTTCATCTATGTCCCTGCAAAGGACATAAACTCATCCTTTTTATTGCTGCATAGTATTCCATGGTGTATATGTGCCACATTTTCTTTATCCAGTCTATCACTGATGGGCATTTGGGTTGGTTCCAAGTCTTTGCTATTGTGAACAGTGCTGCAATAAACATATGGGTGCATGTGTCTTTATAATAGAATGATTTATAATCCTGTGGGTATACATCCAGTAATGAGATTGCTGGGTCAAATGGTATTTCTGGTGCTAGATCTTTGAGGAATTGCCACACTGTCTTCCACAATGGTTGAACTAATTTACACTCCCACCAACAGTGTAAAAGTGTTTCTATTTCTTCACATCCTCTCCAGCATCTGTTGTTTCCTGACTTTTTAATGATCGCCATTCTAATTGGCATGAGATAGTATCTCAATGTGGTTTTGATTTGCATTTCTCTAATGACCAGTGATGATGAGCTTTTTTTCATATGTTTGTTGGCTGCATAAATGTCTTCTTTTGAGAAGTGTCTGTTCATATCCTTCACCCACTTTTTGATGGAGTTGTTTTATTTTTTCTTGTAAATTTGTTAAGTTCTTTGTAGATTCTGGATATTAGCCCTTTGTCAAATAGATAGATTGCAAAAATTTTCTCCCATTCTGTAGGTTGCCTGTTCACTCTGATGATAGTTTCTTTTGCTGTGCAGGAGCTCTTTAGTTTAATTAGGTCCCATTTGTCAATTTTGGCTTTTGTTGCCATTGCTATTGGTGTTTCAGTCATGAAGTCTTTGCCCAGGCCTATGTCCTGAATGGTATTGCCTAGGTTTTCTTCTAGGGTTTTTGTGGTTTTAGGTCTTATGTTTAAATCTTTAATCCATCTTGAGTTTTACATTTAAGTCTTTAATCTGTCTTGAGTTAATTGTATAATGTGTAAGGAAGGGGTCCAGTTTCAGTCTTCTGCATATGGCTAGCCAGTTTTCCCAACACCATTTATTAAATAGGGAATCCTTTCCCCATTGCTTGTTTTGGTCAGGTGTGTCAAAGATCAGATGGTTGTAGATGTGTGGTGTTATTTCTGAGGACTCTATTCTGTTCCCTTGGTCTATATATCTGTATTGGTACCAGTACCATGCTGTTTTGCTTATTATAGCCTTATAGTATAGTTTGAAGTCAGGTAGCGTGATGCCTCCAGCTTTGTTCTTTTTGCTTAAGATTGTCTTGGCTATATGGGCTCTTTTTTGGTTCTGTATAAAATTTAAAGTAGTTTTTTCCAATTCTATGAAGAAAATCAATGGTAGCTTGATGGGGATAGCATTGAATCTATAAATTACTTTGGGCAGTATGGCCATTTTCATGATATTGATTTTTCCTATCCATAAGCATGGAATGTTTTTCCATTTGTTTGTGTCCTCTCTTATTTCCTTGAGCAATGGTTTGTAGTTCTCCTTGAAGAGGTCCTTCACGTCCCTTCTAAGTTGTATTCCTAGGTATTTTATTCTCTTTGTAGCAATTGTGAATGGGAGTTCACTCATCATTTGGCTCTCTGTTTGTCTATTATTGGTGTATAGGAATGCTTGTGATTTTTGCACATTGCTTTTGTATACTGAGACTTTGCTCAAGTTGCTTATCAGCTTAAGGAGATCTTGGGCTGAGGCAATGGGGTTTTCTAAATATACAAACATGTCATATGCAAACAAAGACAATTTGACTTCCTCTCTTCCTATTTGAATACCCTTTATTTCTTTCTGTTGCCTGATTGCCCTGGTCAGAACTTCCAATACTATGTCAAAAAGGAGTGATGAGAGAGGGCATCCTTGTCTTGTGCTGCTTTTCAAAGGGAATGCCTCCAGTTTTTGCTCATTCAGTATGATGTTGGCTGTGGATTTGTCATAAACAGCTCTTATTACTTTGAGATATGTTCCATCAATACCTCGTTTATATTGACAGTTTTTAGCATGAAGGGTGTTGAATTTCATCAAAGGCCTTTTCTGTATCTATTGAGATAATCATGTGGTTTTTGTCATTGGTTCTGTTTATGTGCTGGATTACATTTATTGATTTGTGTATGTTGAACCAGCCTTGCATCCCAGGGATGAAGCCAATTTGATCGTGGTGGGTAAGCTTTTAGATTTGCTGCTGGATTCAGTTTGCCAGTATTTTATTGAGGATTTTTGCATCGATGTTCATCAGGGATATTGGCCTGAAATTTTCTTTTGTTGTTGTGTCTCTGCCAGGTTTTTGTTTCAGGAAGATGCTTGCCTCATAAAATGAGTTAGGGAGGATTCCCACTCTTTCTATTGTATGGAATACTTTCAGAAGGAATGGTACCAGCTTCTCTTTGTACCTCTGGTAGAATTTGACTGTGAATCTGTCTGGTCCTGGGCTTTTATTTGGTTGGTAGGCTATTAATTACTGCCTCAACTTCAGACCATGTTATTGGTCTATTCAGGAATTCGACTTCTTCCTGATTTAGTCTTGGCAGGGTGTATGATATCCAGGAATTTATCCATTTTTTCTAGATTTTTCCAGTTTATTTGCATAGAGGTGTTTATAGTGTTCTCTGATGGTAGTTTGTATTTCTGTGGTATCAGTGGTGATATCCCCTTTATCATTTTTTATTTTGTCTATTTGATTCATCTCTCTTTCCTTCTTTCTTGGTCTGGCTAGTGGTCTATCTATTTTGTTGATCTTTTCAAAACACCAGCTTCTGGATTCACTGATTTTTTTTTAAGGGTCTTTTCGTGTCTCTATCTCCTTTCATTCTGCTCTGATCTTAGTTTTTTCTTGTCTTCTGCTAGCTTTTGAGTTTGTTTGCTCTTGTTTCTCTAGTTCTTTTAATTATGATGTTAGGTTGTTGATTTTAGATCTTTCTTGGTTTCTCCTGTGGGCATTTAGTGCTATAAATTCCCCTCTGAACACTGCTCTGGCTGTGTCCCAGAGATTCTGGTACGTTTTGTCTTTGTTCTCACTGGTTTCAAAGAACTTATTTATTTCTGCCTTCATTTTGTTATTTACCCAGTAGTCATTCAGGAGCAGGTTATTCAGTTTCCATGTAGTTGTGCAGTTTTGAGTGAGTTTCTTAATCCTGAGTTCTAATTTGATTGCATTGTTGTCTGAGACTGTTTATTATGATTTCCATTCTTTTGCATTTGCTGAGGAGTGTTTTACTTCCAATTATGTGGTTAATTTTAGAATAAGTATGATGTGGTGCTGAGAAGAATGTATATTCTGTTGATTTGGGGTGGAAAGTTCTGTAGATGTCTATTAGGTCCACTTGGTCCAGAGCTGAGTTCAAGTCCTGGATAGCCTTGTTAATTTTCTGTCTCATTGATGTGTCTAATATTGACATTGGAGTGTTAAAATATTGTGTGGGAGTCTAAGTCTCTTTGTAGGTCTCTAAGAACTTGCTTTATGAATCTGGGGGCTCCTGTATGGGATGCATATATATATTTCGGATAGTTAGCTCCTCTTGTTGCATTGATCCCTTTACCATTATATAATGCCCTTCTTTGTCTTTTTTGATCTTTGTTGGTTTAAAGTCTGTTTTATCAGAGACTAGGATTGCAACCCCCTCTTTGTTTTGCTCTCCATTTGCTTGGTAAATATTCCTGCATCCCTTTATTTTGAGTCTATGTGTGTTTTTGCATGTGAGATGGGTCTCCCGAATACAGCACACTGATGGGTCTTGACTCTTTATCTAATTTGCCAGTCTGTGTCTTTTGATTGGCACATTTAGCCCATTTACATTTAAGGTTAATATAGTTATATGTGAATCTGATCTTGTCATTATGATGCTAGCTGGTTATTTTGCCCATTAGTTGATGCAGTTTCTTCATAGTGTCGATGGTCTTTACAATTTGATATGTTTTTGCAGTGGCTGGTACCAGTTTTTCCTTTGATGTTTAGTGCTTCCTTCAGGAGCTCTTGTAAGTCAGGCCTGGTGGTGACAAAATCTCTCATTTGTTTTTCTGTAAAGGATTTTATTTCTCCTTTGCTTATGAAGCTTAGTTTGGCTGGATATGAAATTCTGGGTTGAAAATTCTTTTCTTTAAGAATGTTGAATATTGGCCCCCACTCTCTTCTGGCTTGTAGGGTTTCTGCTGAGAGATCCACTGTTAATTTGATCTAGGTTACCCTTTGTGGGTAACCCAACGTTTCTCTCTGGCTGCCCTTAACATTTTTTCCTTCATTTCAACTGTGGTGAATCTGATGATTATGTATCTTGGGGTTGCTCTTCTCCAGGAATATCTTTGTGGTGTTCTCTGTATTTCCTGAATTTGAATATCGGCCTGTCTTGCTAGGTTGGGGAAATTCTCCTGGATAATATCCTGAAGTGTGTTTTCCAATTTGGTTCCCATCTCCCTATCACTTTCAGGTACACCAATCAAACATAGGTTTGGTCTTTTCACATAGTACCATATTTTTTGGAGGCTTTGTTCATTTCTTTTCATTTTGTTTTCTCTAATCTTGTCTTCATGCTTTATTTCATTAAGTTGATCTTCAATCTCTGATATCCTTTCTTCTACTTGATCGAGTTGGCTATTGATACTTGTATATGCTTTACAAAGTTCTCGTGCTGTGTTTTTCAGCTCCACTGGATCATTTATGTTCTTCTCTAAACTGGTTATTCTAGTTAGCAATTCGTCTAACCTTTTTTCAAGGTTCTTGGCTTTCTTGCATTGGGTCAGAACATGCTCCTTTAGCTCGGAGAAGTTTGTTATTATCCAACTTCTGAAGTCTACTTCTGTCAATTCATCAAACTCATTCTAAATCCAGTTTTGTTCCCTTGCTGGTGAAGAGTTGTGTTCCTTTGGATGAGAAGAAGTTTTCTGGTTTTTGGAATTTTCAGCCTTTTTGTGTTGGTTCTTCCTCATCTTTGCGGATTCATCTACCTTTGGCCTTTATGTTCGTGAGCTTCAGATGGAGTTTCTGTGTGGATGTCCTTTTGGCTGATGTTGATGCTACTCTTTTCTGTTAGTTTTCCCTGTAACAGTCAGGCCCCTCTGCTGCAGTTCTGCTGGAGTTTGCTGGAGGTCCACTCCAGATGCTGTTTGCTTGTATCACCAGCAGAGGCTGCAGAACAGCAAAGATTGCTGCCTATTCCTTCCTCTGGAAGCTTCAATCAAGAGGGGCACCCTCCAGATGCCAGCTAGAGCTCTCCTGTATGAGGTGTCTGTCGACTCCTGCTGGGAGGTGTCTCCCAGTCAGGAGGCACAGGGGTCAGGGACCCACTCAAGGAGGCATTCTGTCCCTTAGCAGAGCTCGAGTGCTGTGCTGGGAGATCCATTGCTTTCTTCAGAGCGGGCAGGCAGGAACGTTTAAGTCTGCTGAAGCTGCGCCCATAGCCAACCCTTCCCCCAGGTGCTCTGTACCACAGAGATGGGAGTGTTATCTATAAGCCCCTGATTGGGGCTGCTGCCTTTCTTTCAGAGATGCCTTGCCGGAGAGGAGGAATCCAGAGAGGCAGTCCAGCTACAGCAGCTTTCCCAAGCTGCGGTGAGCTCCAACCAGTTTGAACTTCCTGGCAGCTTTGTTCACACTGTGAGGGGAAAACCACCTACTCAAGCCACAGTAATGGTGGACGCCCCTCCCCTCAACAAGACTGAGCATCCCAAGTTGACTTCAGACTGCTGTGCTGGCAGTGAGAATTTCAAGCCAGTGGATCTTAGCTTGCTGGGCTCTGTGGGGCTGGGAGCCACTGAGCTAGACCACTTGGTTTCCTGGCTTCAGCCCCCTTTCCAGGGGAGTGAACAGTTCTGTCTTGCTGGCATTCCGGGCGCCACTGGGGTATGAAAAAAAAATTCCTGCAGCTAGCTTGGTGTCTGCCCAAGCAGCCACACAGTTTTGTGCTTGAAACCCAGGGCCCTGGTGGTCTAGGCACAGAGGGAATCTCCTGGTCTGCACGTTGCAAAGACCGTGGGAAAAGCATAGTATCTGGGCCGGAGTGCACCGTTCCTCACCAAACGATCATTTTCACAATAACAACAAAATATAAAATGCATAGAATCATGGATGTTGTAAGCTGGCTCATTCTGCACCTCTTTCTACTCTCTTCTAGTTTTCTTTCTTCTACTAGATAGGCCAATAGCCTTAAACTACTTGTTCCAGCCTCTGTTGAAGGTAAAGTTTGATATATTGCCTGGTTTCCACCAAGCAGAAGCACCAGCATGAAACTTAGGGAAAAAAATAAGCAGCTACAGGCAGGAAAGCCAGATCTTCTGGCAAGTTTCATGGCTGAGGAATTTTATTCCTCCAGGGCATGTGTGGCAGGGTTTCAGGCATCCAGAATGTGTCAGAGGTGCCGAGCAGTAACACATCAGCAGCTAGTTTTGCTAGAATAGTCTCATATGGTGGTTAGGCAGTTTCCCCCGGATGCTTTGTTTTTGGCTCTCTGGCATCTAAGCCTGGTTCTCCAACTTTCTTTCCCAAGGTTTCTGTGAGGTACTCAGCTTTTTTTGGGGCACGGGGGGTGCCTTCTTTCTGCTGGCACTAGCTAAAGGATTATTTGTCTGTAAATAAGAGCCCTGACCAATACACTCAGGAATACATTTACCAATGAACATGTTGGATCCATATGTAAAACTTTACTGAGGTTTACAACAGTGGAGAATTTAATAAATGAAAACTGTATTACATTTCTATTTCTGCATAGCAAATTACCACTAACTTAGTAGCTTAAAACAACATCCATTTACTAACTCACAGTTCTGTGAGTCAGAAGTCCAGGCATGACACGACTGGGTTCTTAGCTCAGGATCTCACAAGACCAAAATCAAAATCAAGGTGTTACAAGGATGTGCTCTCCTCTGGATCTCAGATCTGGTTCTCTTCCAAGATCATTTAGATTGAAGGCAGAATTCAGTTCCTTGCTGGCTGTCAGTTAGGGATTGCTCTCAGCTCCAACCAGCCACTCCCTGGTTCTTACTTGTATAGACCCTTCCCATCTTCAAAGTTATCAATGGAGAATCTCACTTGCATGAAATTCCCGTTACACTTTAAATCTCTTTTGCAATAAGGTCCAAGGCCCTTTTAAGGGCTCCCTTGGTTAGGTACAGCCCACTTGGAAAGTCTCACTTTTGATTAACTCAAAAATCAACTAATTAGTGACCTAATCATGGGAGTGATATCCCATAGTAGTCACAGCTCTTGCCCACACTCAGTGCACTACCTATCACAGAAGCCATATCATGGGAGCCTTCATAATCCTAAATTATTTCATAAGGGTAATATAATCCTACCAGAATGTTTATGTAGAACTTTAAAACATACTAATTTTCAAATTTAAAAAGTCACCAGGCAGAAGCAAGCGATCAATTTTGAAAAATAAAAAAAGTAATGGATTTTGCAAAATCAGATTCAGATTATATTTATATGTTTTATTTAAATTTTCAATTGCAAAGACATTATAATTGAGAGTTTTGCACTAAATTAAGAATAAAAAGAACAGATAATTGGAACAGGAATAGAACAATAGAAAGAATAGAAAGAGCAGAAACAGATTCAAATATTTATAGATGATTACATATGATGAAGGATTTATGTTGTTGGTAAATCTGCTCAAATATTTGTGTAAAAATAATTATATGCATACTTTATACTATACACTAAAGTAAATTCCAGCTGGATTATAAATATAATTCAAAAAAATACAACTAAAAACAGAAGCAACATAGATGAGTATCTCGTTTGTCAGTAAAAGAGAGAAAAAATATAGAAAAGTAAATATTTCCCAACAAATAAGACCTTTTCTGGCCCCCAAATCATCACTTAAAAAGCAAATGACAAAAGGAGAAGAAAGTCTCAAGTTTGATGCCTTACTAGTTCTTTAAAAGCAATAAGAGAAAAGCAAAACACCACAGTGGAAAATATAAACAATGGCCAAAAATAGGCAACTTGTTTTAGAAAACATTTAAATTGCCAACAAGCTTTTTAAAAATGCTCAGTGTATTAGTCCGTTTTCAAGCTGTTGATAAAGACATACCCAAGTCTGGGCCATTTACAAAAGGAAGAGGTTTAGCGGACTCACAGTTCCACATCGCTGGGGAAGCCTCACAATCATGCTGGAAGGCAAAAGGCTCATTTCACATGGCAGCAGACAAGAGAAGAGTGACAGCCAAGTGAAAGGGTTTTCCCCTTATAAAACCATCAGATCTCACGAGACTTGTGCACTACCACGAGAACAGTATGGGGGAAAATGCGTCATGATTCAATTATCTCTCACTGGGTCCCTCCCACAACATGAGGGAATTATGGGAGCTATAATTCATTCAAGATGAGATTAGTGTGGGGACACAGCCAATTTTTTTTTTTTTTTTTTTTTGCCTTGCAAAATGCAGCGCTTTTGATATATATTACCTCATGTTGGTAAAGAGGTCCAGAAACTAACCCTTTTGTTGACAGCCCATGAACACACAAGCTGGTGATATTTTGTGAAAAGAAATTTGGTATCACCAAAGGCTTTAAAATGTATGTACTCTCTATCTTAGAAATTCTGCTTATAATCATTTGTATTTTATGTTTATTTATTTAGCAAACATTTATATAATGTGTACTATATGAATTTCCTAGGCTGCCTTCTAAGAACTTAGCAAATATTTACTTATTCAATCCTCACAACATCCTGATGAGGTAGGTAGTATTGGTGTCATTATCCACATTTTACAAATAAGGTAATTAAGGCAAAGACAAAGTTAAGATACTCAACCAAGGTTTTTGCACAGCCACTAAGGGACAGAGCCCAGGCAGCCTGCTCCACAGCCCATGCTCCTAAACTCTGTGCTATTCAACCTCTCATGTAATTTATGGAGTTAATAATGAATGTTCCCAAAAGCTGTTCCACAAGAATTATCCCATCAGCACTCAAACTATCTTGATAAAGCCCTCTTCCCAATATCTTCCTTCAGCTACTACCAAATTTCTCTGCTCCCCCAAAGAACAACTTCTTGAAAAAGTTGTCTGCACACATTGTCTTCTCTTCTTACCTCCTACTTCAGCCAACTCTAATCTCACTTTCACACCCACTACGTTACTGACAAGGTCTTCAAAGTCACCAGTGACCTCCTGTTGCAAAACCCACTGGGCACTTTAAGGTCTACCATTTTTTGACATCTCAGCAACATTCTACAAAGTTGGCCCCTCCATCCTTTTTGCTATACTTTCCTTTCTGGCTTCCATGACAGCATATCCTCCTCATTTCCTTCCTACTATTCTGGAAACTTCCTTATCATGTTTCCTGGGAACTTCTCCTTTAACCCACCTTTCCCCCTGCACCCTCTCCCTTGACAGTTTGAACCAGTCTCTTGTTTTAAATGTCGTTTATGTGGTAACAACTTCCAAATTTATTCTTCCATCACAACCTCACCTCTGAGCTCCAGATTCATTTGTTCAGCTACGTGTTTGGCATCTCCACCTGGCTATGTCATAAGCCTATCAAAGCTAACTTGTCAAAAACCAAATTCCTGAATTTACTCTCCAACCAAACCCTGCCACTCATTCCCCCTTTAAATATCTTGTCTCCACTACTGAATGCACCACAATAAATGGCAGCAATACCTATCCAATTGTTTAAGGCAGAAGACTTGGAGTTAGTTCAATTCTCTACTCATACCCTCCATTCAGCCACAATATTCTGATCACTAATCTCCAAATCTTTATAAATCATTCATTCATTTTGCTTCATCTTCCCTGCCACCCCTCTAGCCCAAACCACCATCATATCTCTACTGGACTACTGAAATAACTTCTTATTTTCTCTGTTGCCACACTTAGCACCAATGACATAGTCTCTCCCTGACAACTGAAGTGATATTTTAAAAACAAGTCAGATAATGTCAATCCCTTGCCTAAAACATCACTGTCTTCCTCTTGCACAAAAAATCCAATGCAAACTTCTTAATATTGCCTACTATGCCCTGCAGGATCTAACTCTTGCCTACCTCAACAATTTTGTCTCTCATCTCAGTGCCCACTCCCACTCTCTCATAACCCTCCTCAGACATGACAAACTCTCTTTCATTTTGTGTTGGCTGTTCCCTTCACAGGCTCCTACCCCGGCTCTTTATCTGATTGGCTCCTTCTCACTCTTAACTTCTTAACTTGTATGTCACCTCTCAGAACAACCTTCCCAGAGCCCCCCAATTTAATAACTCAATAATTTTCTTCCAAGTTATTGTCTTCATGGCATTTCCTCAATTTCTAATTACCTGTTATGATAAACAGACTGACACCTTTTTTTTTTTTTTTGAGACAGAGTCTCGCTCTGTCACCCAGCCTGGAGTGCAATAGCACGATCTCTGCTCACTGCAAGCTCAGCCTCCCGGGTTCACGCCATTCTCCTGCCTCAGCCTCCCAAGTAGCTGGGACTACAGGCACCTGCCACCACGCCCGGCTAATTTTTTTTGTACTTTTAGTACAGACAGGGTTTCACCATGTTAGCCAGGATGGTCTCAATTTCCTGACCTCATGATCCGCCCGCCTCGGCCTCCCAAAGTGCTGGGATTACAGGTGTGAGCCACCGCGCCCGGCTGGCTGACACCTTTTTTGATGTAAAACTGTTGACAGCTTTTGAATCCCTGTTCCACTTTCCTGTCTGCCCCATCCTTGCTGCTAGCAGCAGTCCAAACCTCACAAGGCCCCACCCTACGGCCACTATAATGGCCCAGTTCACTTTTTCCACTTCGCTTAAGCCATCTGGATTAGTTTACACTGGCCCTGCTCTCTCAGGAGAGCTTCATGATGTGAGTAATAAACCTATTCATACCCTCTTGGTGCATGCAGCATCATTAGTCTCACCATCATGACTAATATAGGTAGGGGTTAATCCTGTTCTCCTTAGGGCAACCACAAAATACCTATGCCTGTTGATTTGCTTGTTTATAATTTGTATCCCCCACTACACTAACTTGTCTAAGGTTAGGAACCAAGTCTGCTTGTATTCAGCCATGTACGAGGCTTGACATATACTAAACACTCAGTAAATATTTGGAAATTGATCAAATGAGATGCATTAAACCACTGCTAATAATGATAAAAAGTAAAAAACCTGGGGAAAGGAGAGATAACTTATTAACAATAGGAGATTGATTAAATAAATTACTTAGATAAATTGAATGAGTATAAATTATATTGAAAAGAATACTTAATGGCTTTGAAAAACATTTTGCTGTGCGTTAGTGAAAAGAGCAGTTTACAGAAATAATAAGAATAGGGTAATCTTATTTTTCCAAAATGTGTGTGTATATTAATGGGCAGCAAAATTATTGAGAGAATATACTCTAAAATGCCAATAGGATTGTCTGTAGGCAGGTGATTTTATTCCATTTTTTAACTTTCATTTTAGGTTCAGGGGTATATGCACAGGTTTGTTACATAGGTAAACTGCATGTAATGGGGGTTTGGTGTACAGATAAGTTTGTTACCCAGGGAATAAGCATAGTATCTGATAGGTATTTTTTCTGCTTCTCTACTTCCTTTCACCCTCCACCCTCAAGTAGACCCCAGTGTCTGTTGTTCCCCTCCTAGTATCCATGTGTTCTTGCTGTTTAGCTCCCACTTATAAGTGAGAACATGCAGTATTTGGTTTTCTGTTCTTGTGTTAACTTAGGATAATGGTATCTAGCTCTATCCATGTTGCTGCAAAGGACATGATCTCATTCTTTTTATGGCTGATAGTACTCCATGGTGTATATGTACCACATTTTCTTTATCCAGTCTAACATTGATGGGCATTTAGGTTTATTCCATGTCTTTCTGATTGTGAATAGTGCTGCAGTGAACATATGCATGCATGTGTCTTTATGGCAGAATGATTCATATGGGCCATTGGGTATATACCCTGTAATGGGATTGCTGGGTCAAATGGTAATTCTGTTTTAAGTTCTTTGAGGAATCACCACACTGCTTTCCACAATGGCTGAACTAATTTATATTTCCATCAGCAGTGTATAAGTGTTCCTTTTTCTCTGCAATCTCTCCAGCATCTGATTTTTTGGTTTTGCTTTGTTTTGTTTTGTTTTTGTAAGAGCCCTGTGTGAGATTATATCTCATTGTGATTTTAATTTGCATTTCTCTAATGATCAGTGATGTTGAGGGGTTTTTTTCATATAATTGCGGCCGCATGTATGTCTTCTTTTGAAAATTGTCTGTTCCTGTTCTTTGTTCATTTTTTAGTGGGTTTTTCTTTTCTTGTAAATTTGTTGAAGTTCCTTATAGATGCTGTACACTAGACCTTTGTCAGATGCATAGTTTGCATGTATTTTCTCCTATTCTGTAGATTGTTTACTCTGTTGATAGTTTCTTTTGCTGTGCAGAAGCTCTTTAGTTTAATTAGGTCCCTATTGGTGAATTTTTGCTTTTGTTGAAACTGCTTTTGGTGACTTTATCATCAAATCTTTGCCAAGTCCTATGTCCAGAATGATATTTCCTGGGTTATCTTCCAGAATTTTTATAGTTTTAGAGCTTACATTTTTATAGCTTTAGAGCTTACATTTATATAGTTTTAGAGCTTACATTTTTATAGTTTTAGGGCATACATTTAAGTATTTGATCTATCTTGAGTTTATTTTTGTATGTGGTGTTAGGTAGGGGTCCAGTTTCAGTCTTCTGCCTATGGCTAGCCAGTTATCCCAGCACCATTTGTTGAATAAAGAGTCCTGTCTCCATTGTTTGTGTTTGTCAACTTTGTCAAATATGAGATGGTTGTAGGTGTGCAGCCTTCCTTCTGGGCTCTCTATTCTGTCCCACTGGTCTATGTTTCTGTTATTGTACCAGTACTATGCGTTTTTGTTTATTATAACCCTGTAGTATAGTTTGAATTAGGATAATGTGATGCCTCCAACTTTGTTCTTTTTGCTCAGGAGTGCCTTGGCTATTTGGGATCTTTCTAGTTTCATATGAATTTTAAAATTATATCTAATTATGTAAGGAATATCATTGGTAGTTTGATAGAAATAGTATTGAATCTATAAATTGCTTTGGTCAGTATAGTCACTTTAATGATACTCATTCTTCCAAACCATAAGCATAAAATGTTTTCTATTTGTTTGTGTCATCGCTGATTTCTTTGAGTAGTATTTTGTAATTCTCATTGTAGAGGTCTTTCAGATCCTTGGTGAGCTGTGTATCTAGGTATTTTATTCTTTTTTTAGCCAACTGTGAATGAAATTGCATTCCTGATTTGGCTCTTGGCTTGGATGTTGTTGGTATATAGGAATGCTACTGATTTTTGTACATTGATTTTGTATCCTGAAACTTTGCTAAACTTGTTATCAGATCAGGAACTTTTGGCCAAGGACTACAGGGTTTTCTAGAAACAGAATCATGTCATCAGAAAACAGGGATAAGTTGACTTCCTCTCTTCTTATTTGGATGTCTTTTATTTCTTTCTCTTGTCTGATTACTCTTTCCAGAACTTTCAGTACTATGTTAACTATGAATGGTGAAAGCAGGCATCCCTTTCTTGTGCCAGTTTTCAAGGGAAATTCTTCCAGCTTTTGCCCATTCAATCTGATGTTAGCTGTGTTTTTGTCATAAATGGCTCATTATTTTGACATATATTCCTTCAATGCCTAGTTTACCAAGGGTTTTTAACATACAGGGATATTGAATTTTATTAAAAGCCTTTTCTGCATCTATTGAGATAATAAAGTGGCTTTTATTTTTAGTATTGTTCATGTGATGAATCACATTTACTGGTTTGTGTATGTTAAACCAACCTTGCATTGCAAGGATAAAGCCTACTGGATCATGATGGATTAGCTTTTTGATGTCCTGCTGAATTCAGTTTGCTAGTATTTTGTTGAGGATATTTGCATCTATGTTTGTCAAGGGTATTGGCCTGAAGTTTTGGTTTGTTGTTTTGTTTCTGCCAGGTTTTGGAATCAGGATGATATTGGCCTCACAGAATGAGTTGGGAAGGAGTCATCTTTATACATCTGGTAAATTTCAACTGTGAACCCCTCTGGTCCTAGGCTTTTTGGGGGTTGTAGGCTTTTTATTACTTTTGGATCTTATTATTAGTCTGTTCAGGGATTCAATTTCTTCCTGGTTCAGTCTTGGGAGGTTGTATGCATCTAGGAATTTATTCATTTCTTCTAGAATTTCTAGTTTGTGAGCATACAGGTGTTCATAGTAGTCTCTGAGGTTTTCTGTATTTCTGCAGTGTCAGTGGTGATGTCCCCTTTGTCATTTCCAAATGTGTTTATTTGGATTGTCTCTCTTTTTTCTGTGTTAGCATAGCTAGTGATCTATCTATCTTATTGATTTTTTAAAATAACCAACTCTTGGATTCATTGAGCTTTTGTGACTCAATTTCCTTCAGTTAAGCTCTGATTTTGGTTATTTATTGTCTTTTGCTAGCTTTGGGGTTTCTTTGCTCTTGCTTCTCTAGTTCTTCTAGTTGTGATGTTAGATTGTTCATTTGAGATCTTCCTAACTTTTTGATGTGGGCTATAAGCTTGCCTCTTAACACTCCCTTAGGTATTTCCCAGAGATTCTAGTATGTTGTATCTTTATTTTCATTAGTTTTGAAGTATTTCTTGATTTCTGTCTTAATTTCATTGTTTACCCGAAAGTCATTCAGGAGCAGGTTATTTAATTTTCATGTAATTGTATGATTTTGAGTGATTTTCTTAGTCTTGATTTCTATTTTTATCGTGCTATGGTCCAAGAGTATGGTTGATATAATTTGTTTTCTTGAATTTGCTGAATGTTGTTTCATATCTGATTGTGTGTTTCATACTCTGATTGGAGTAGGGTCTATGTGGCAATAAGACAAATGTATATTCTGTTGTTTTGGGGTGGAGAGTGTCCATTTGGCTAAGTGTTGAGTTCAGGTCCTGAATATCCTTGTTAATTTTCTGCCTCCATGATCTGTGTAATACTGTCAATGGAATGTTGAAGGCTCCCACTATTTTTATGTGGGAGACTAAGTCTTTGTAGATCTCTAAAAGCATACTTTTTGAATCTGAGTGCGCCTATGTTGGCCGCATATATATTTAGGATAGTTAAGTCTTCTTATTGAATTGAACCCTTTACCATTATATAATGCTCTTCCTTATCTTATTTGATCTTTGTCAGCTTAAAGTCCATTTTGCCTGAAATCAGGATTGCAGCCTCTGCATTTTTCTGTTTTCCATTTGCTTGGTAGATTGTTCTCCATGTCTTTATTCTGAGCCTATGGATGTCATTGCACATGAGATGGGTCTCTTGAAGACAGCATACCATTAGGTCTTGCTTCTTTATCCAACTTGCCCCTCTGTGCCTTTTACTTGGGGTGTTCAAGCCCATTTACATTCAAGGTTAGTCTTGATGTGTGCAAATTTGATCCTATCATCATGTAGTTAGCTGGTTACTATGCTGACTTGTTCTTGTGGTTGCTTTATAGTATCGCTGATCTATATACTTAGATGTGTTATTGTAGTGGCTGGTAACGGTCTTTCCTTTCCTTACATAGTGCTTCTTTCAGGACCTCTTGTAAGGCAGGTCTGGTGGTAATGAATTCCCTCAGCATTTGCTTGTCTGAAAAGGATCTTATTTCTCCTTCACCTATGAAACTTAGTCTGGCTGGATGTGAAACTCTTGGTTGAATTTTTTTTTTTTTAGATGCTGAATATAGGCTCCCAATCTATTCTGGCTTGTAGGTTTTCTGCTGAAAGAGCCACTGTTAGCCTGACAGGGCTCCCTTTGTAGGTGATCTGCCCCTCTTCTCTAGCAGCCTTTAACATTTTCTTTCATTTCAACCTTGGAGAATCTGATTATTATGTTTCTTGGAAATGGTCTTCTTGTGAAATATCTTGCAGGGATTTTCTGCATTTCCTAGATTTGACTGTGGGCCTCTCTGGCTAGCTTGGGGAAATTTTCATGGATGATATCCTGAAATACGTTTTCCAGCTTGCTTGTTTTCTCCCTGTCCCTTTCAGGGATACCAGTGAGTCAAAGATTTAGTCTCTTTACATAATCCCATATTTCATGGAGGTTTTTTTCATTCTTTTTATATACATTTTTCTTTATTTTTTGTCTGATTGAGTTATTTCAGAGATCCAGTCTTTGAGCTCTGAGATTCTTTTCTCAGCTTGGTCTATTCTGCTGTTAATACTTGTGATTGCATTATGCAATTCTTTTTGTGTGTTTTTAGCTCTATCAAATCAGTATATATATACATATATATAACGGTTATTTTGTTCTGTCAGCTCCTGTGTTATTTTATTGTGATTCTAAGCTTCCTTGGATTGGGTTTCAACATTCTCCTGAATCTTGATGATTTTCATTCCTATCCATATTCTGAATACTAGTTCTGTCATTTCAGCCATTTCAGCCTGGTTAAGAACCCTTTCTTGGTAACAAGTGCAGTCATTTGGAGGGAAGAAGGCACTCTGGCTTTTTGCATTGCCAGAGTTCTTATGCTGATTCATTCCCATTTGTGTGGGCTCATGTTCCTTCAAAGCTCAAAGTTGCTGTCCTTTAGATGCAATTTTTCCTTTTTGCTTTTTTTTCTTTGGTGCCCTTGGGGGTTTGGTTATGGTATAAGGTCAATTCAATTAACTGGTTTTGATTCTAGTCCACTCCTGGGTCTTGGAGGAGCCCCCTCTGATTACTTCTCTGTCCCCATGGGTATTTTGTTGGGTATTCTGGTTCATGGGGCTCCCTTAAGCAGGGGCCATAGTTGGCAAACAAGTCATATCCTTGTTAGGTCCGGTGCTTCCTAGGGAAACACAGGGTTGTGCCTGCCTCAGAGTTTATGCAGAAACTGAACCAGTGGGTTGGAAGCTTTAGTGGGTGTGATCCATCTGGCTATGGGAGGTAGAGGTGGGTGGAGTTGCTTGCTCTGCCATCCAGGTCTTTCCAGAGCAACAGGAGGCTGTGCCTTTTAGCAAATTCTGGCAGAAGTAGTGCTGCTGAGCCAGAAGCTCTAACAGGTGTGGCTCACCTAGCTACCAGTGGTGGGAGTGGGTAGAGATGCCCACCCTGCCATCAAGTGCTTCCTGGGATGACAGGAGGCTGTGCCCACTGGCTGAGTTTCCACAGAAGCAGGACCTCTGGGCTAGAAGCTCTAGCAGGCATTGCTCTCCTGGCTATAAGTGGTGAGGGTGCAGGGGTGTCACATACCCTGCCATCTGGGTGTTTCCTGGGAAAACATGAAGCTACCTTCCAGCTGAGTTCCCATAGAAGCAGGGCCACTGGGCCAGAAGCTCTAGCAGTTGTTTCCCATCTGGCTATCAGTGACAGCAGTGGGTGGGATCTTTGTCTGTATGCTTCTTGGGAAAACATGAGGCTGTGCCCACTGGCTGAATTCACACAGAAGCAGAGCCACTGAGCCATTAGCTCTAGGAGGCGTTGCCCTTCTGGCTATCAGTGGTGGGGGTGGATAGGGTTATGCAACCTGCTGTTCACCTATTTCTAAGATATCATGAGGCTATGCCTTTCTGCTGAGGTTGCACAAAAGAAGGACCACTGGGTTGGAGGCTCCAATAAGTGTTGCCCACCTGGTTACCAGTGGCAGGGGTGAGTGGAATAGCCAGCCAAGTTTGGGCCAAAGCAGGACTATTGCATCACAAGCTGGTGCCAAGCCCCATCTGGCAAGAACGGGTAGAGCAATCTTATTGCTTCTAGGAACAGCAACTATGGCCTCTACTAGGGCTATGGTGCCACTGCTGATCTGTTCCAGGGCCCAAGGCTTATAGAGGTCTCCTTGGACTCAAGAGTTGCCCTCACAGAACATCTGGGTGGCTCTCTGCCACTAGAAGCATAGTGGGAAGAAGTTGGGGGGCCAGGGGTATGATCCCATTCCCAGTTTTGCACAGGTGCCTTTGGAGAACATGAATCCCTCGGGGGCTCTCACTCAACTCCCCTTTCCCATGTTGGAGAGATTCTCCTGGCTCCACAAGGGCCCAGCCTCACTCCTCTCTGCTCTTAGTGTTCCCCTGCTGCCTTGATGGATCCCAACAGGTTTTTCAGATGATCAGCCTGCAGAGTCAGTGTTCACCAGCCCTTTCATTTCCTCTTCATGAGCTGCTTCCAGTCTGCTGTTTTGATACTTCCCCTCCAGGTGATTTTATTTTTACTCTTTGTATTTCTCTGTATTTTAATATTTTTAATGAATACATATTTTACAAGTGGATAAGAAGACCATCTAAAATATTTTAAGGAGACAATGATACACTGCAGGAGTATTAAATCTTAATTTTTCAGGCTGTTAAATTTCAATTTCCTTATGTCTTTTCAAGGATTATAGTGAAGACACATTTTTTTAACCATTAAAAGCTATGACAAACAACTGTATAACATTTAATTTCATCAACCCCATCAGAATAAATACCAGATTCTGAACTTATGTCTGGTAAGAAAAGGGGTTCCTCTTCTATTCTACCAATATGCACTCTTTGCAAATAAAGTGGTTAAAACTCTCCTTCAAGTAATAACCCGAGTCTGTGACCAGTTCAAACTAAAATCATACCTCTCTAGATGCTTCACTGCACTTCCTTTAATTGCTCCTTTCTCGAGAATACTCCCTTTTCTTTTGAAAAAATGAATTGCCCTTTCTTTGTTTTGTCAGTTGTTCCTGAGGCCTATCCTAACCTGCTGGTTTTCTCGATTGAGGGCTTGCTTTACCAGAACTTGTGCCCTTACTACCTGTCTTTATGAGCCGGCCTGGTAACTGGGTGCCTCCCCATTCCACCATCAAAAACAAAAAACAGAAAACAAAACTCTTATCTTGTTATTCTTCCCACTGTAGCATCCAACCTCTATTTGGAAAAACTTCTTACCATTCCCAATCCAAGATTTCATATCCTGCCTTGCATATGAGTCTGCCATCTCTGTACTAAGGAGAACTGTGAGAGCTACAGCTTAGAAACCTGGACCTGAATAGAAAATCTCGCCCTACCCTTCCACAGCCATCCATGAAAGTGTCTCTGAAAAAGAGGTACACAGAGCTCCAGGCCACCCACAAGCTAAGGTAAGCCTCCTGGTGAGCTATGTGAGGCTGTATGGCTGATTCTACCTGCCTGGGCAAATGATTGGCCCATGGGATTGCTTTTCTCTTCCCCCTAAAACCCACAGCCTAAACTGAGCCCTCTAGATCTTAGTGTCCCATAGTGAGAAAAAGCAAATACAGAAAAGAAGAAAAAAAGAAGTGCCTATGTCAGGGTCCAGGTTTTCTTGGAGTGGGTGACTCTATCCAAGTATAAAGATATCAGCCTCAGCCAGGCACGGTGGCTCATGCCTGTAATCCCAGCACTTTGGGAGGCCAAGGCAGGCAGATCAGCTGAGGTAAGGAGTTTGAGACCAGCCTAACCAACATGGAGAAGCCCTCTACTAAAAATACAAAATTAGCCAGGCATGGTGGCACATGCCTGTAATCCCAGCTACTCAGGAGGCTGAGGCAGGAGAATCGCTTGAACCCAGAGGTTGCAGCGAGCCGAGATCATGTGCCATTGCACTCCAGCATGGGCAACAAGAGTGAAACTCCATCTCAAAGAAAAAAAAGATATATTAGCATCTCAGCCTCTTTTTAGTGTACTGGCCTGTGAAAAACCAAGACTCCCCAACACGTATACTCAATAAATGCTCCTGACATTCATACTTCCACATTACTTTGAAATAAGGTCTAGCTGTAGGGGAGGCATGCAAGAAGGCTAGAGACTCCAGTGAAAGCCAACGCTAAATTATTTGGAACATGTTTATGAATGAATGAATAGATGATGGATGGATAATTAGGTAAACAGCTACTAGTGGTTGATGTTAGATGCTGATATGGTTTGTCTCTGTGTCTCCACCCAAATCTCATCGTGAATTGTATTCCCATAATTCCCACATGTTGTGGGAGAAACCTGGTGGGAGATAATGTGAATCATGGGGGCAGTTTCCCCCATACTGTTCTCATGGTAGTGAATAAGTCTCATGAGATCTGATGGTTTTATCAGGGGTTTTCACTTTTGCATCTTCCTCATTTTCTCTTGCCGCTGCCATACCTTTCACTTCCCACATGATTCTGAGGCCTCCTCAGCCATGTGAAACTGTGAGTCCAATTAAACTTCTTTTTCTCCCTAGTCTCAGGTATGTGTTTATCAGTAGTGTGAAAATGAACTAATACAGTAAATTGGTACCAGTAGGGTGGGGTGTTGATGAAAAGATAACTGAAAATGTGGAAGCAACTTTGGAACTGGGTATCAGGCAGATGTTGGAACAGTTTGGAGGGCTCAGAAGAAGATGGGAAAATGTGGGAAAGTTTGAAACCTCCTAGAAACTTGCTCAGTGGCTTTGACAAAAATGCTGATAATGATATGAACAATAAGGTCCAGGCTGAAGCGGTCTCAGATGGAGATAAGGAACTTGTTGGGAACTGGAGCAAAGGTGACTCTTGTTACATTCTAGCAAGGAGACTGGTGGCGTTTTGCCCCTGTCCTAGAGATTTGTGGAACTTTGAACCTAAGAGAGATGATTTAGCTTATCTGGCAGAAGAAATTTCTAAGCAACAAAGTATTCAAAAGGTGACTTGGGTGCTGTTAAAAGCATTCTATTTTAAAAGCGAAATGTAGCATAAAAGTTCAGAAAATTTGCAGCTTGATGAAGCAGTAGAAAAGAAAAACCCATTTTTTGAGGAGAAATTCAAACTGGCTGCAGAAGTTTGCATAAGTAACAAAGAGCTGAATGTTTATCCCCAAGACAATGGGGAAAATGTCTCCAGGGCGTGTTTTTGGTCTTCATGGCAGTCCCTCCCATCACAGACCCCAGAGCCTAGGAAGGAAAAATGGTTTTGTGGGCCGGGCCCAGATTCCCCATGCTGTGTACAGCCTAGGGACTTGGTGCCCTGCATCCCAGCTGCTCCAGCCATTGCTAAAAGGGCCAAGGTACAGCTCAGCCCATGGTTTCAGAGGGTCCAAGCCCCAAACCTTGGTAGTTTACATGTGATGTTGAGCCTGCAGGTGCTCAGAAGTCAAGAATAGGGGTTTGGGGACCTCCACCTAGATTTCAGAAGATATATGGAAATGCCTGGGTGCCCAGGCCAAAGTTTGTTGCAGGGGCAGGGCCCTCATGGAGAACCTCTGCTAAGGCAGTGCAGAAGGGAAATGTGGGGTCAGAGCCCCACACAGAGTCCCTACTGGGGCACTGCCTAGTGGAGCTGTGAGAAGAGGGTCACTGTCCCCCAGACCCCAGAATGGTAGATCCACCAACATCTTGCACTGTGCGCCTGAAAAAACCACAGACACTCAATGCCAGCCTGTGAAAGCAGCCAGGAGTGGGGCCATACCCGGCAAAGCCACAGGGCAGAGCTCCCCAACACCATGGGAACCCCCCTCTTGCATCAGCATGACCTGGATGTGAGACATGGAGTCAAAGGAGATCATTTTAATTTTGACTTCTCTGCTGAATTTCAGACTTGCATGAACCCTTTAACCTCTTTGTTTTGGCCAAAGGTTATGGGCTGTATTTACCCCATAACCTTACCCCCATTGTGTCTAGGAAGTAACTAGCTTGCTTTTGATTTTACAGGCTCATAGGCCAAAGGGACTTGCCTTGTCTTAGATGACACTTTGGACTGTGGACTTTTGGGTTAATGCTGAAATGAGTTAAGACTTGTAGGGACTGTTGGGAAGGCATGATTGGTTTTGAAATGTGAGCACATGAGATTTGGAGGGGCCAGGGCAGAATGATATGGTTTATCTCTGTGTCCCCACCCAAATCTCATCTTGAATTGTACTCTCAAATACCCACATGTTGTGGCAGGGACCCAGTGGGAGATAATTTGAATCATATGGATGGTTCCCCCATACTGATGCCAATTGATAGTAGAGATGTGACCTTGGCCATCAAAATGACCCCAAATACAGCAGAGAGCAGTCTTATGAATTCATAAGGACTCTGCTATACCTGAGCCAATGCCCATGTTTTGTCTCTTATTTTCCTGGTTCTTGACTGTCTTAGTTCAGGCTGCTACAACAAAATGCTATAGACTGGATGGCTTACAAATAACAGAAATTTATTTCTCACAGTTTGGGAGGCTGGAGATCCAAAATCAGGGTGCCATCACAATGAGGTTCTGGTGAGAACTCTCCTCCAGGTTGCAGACTGCTGACCTCTCAATGCATCCTCACATGGAGAAAAGAGGGCGACAGTGTTCTCTAGGGTCCCTTTTATAAGGGGACTAATTCCATTCATGAGGGCACCACCCTCACAATCTAATCACTTCCCAAAGGCCCCATCTTGTAATAGCATCACACTGGGGGTTAGAATTTCAATATCTGACTTTGGAGGAAAGGTGGACACAAACATTCAATCCATGGCATTGACCCACTGTGATATTTTCTGCAATATCAGTATCACATGTGACTCTAACTTGCTTCTAGCTCCACTTTTGTCCCTCACACTAAAGGGAGACCTTTTTTTATGCTTGCCCCAGGATCCATCCTTTATCCTGCCCCAGTCTGGGGCTGAACATTGCCAGCCTTAATGACAAAACTCTATGGCCCTCCTGGCTATTTGAGAGAAATGGATAAATGGAAGGAGATGAAAGCAAACAAAGTTAAATCTAGTGTATTAGCCCTTTCTGCCCTTCTGGAAGGTTGGTCAGGGAGGTGGAATGGTAGAAGTGAGAGGAGCCACAGGCTGAAATAACCACACTGCCACCGTTGCCAGAGCCTAAACTGAAAGAAAATACATTTTCCCTTTCATTACAGAATGCAGAGTATGGCTTTTGTTTCATTAACACTGATACATTTTTTAACATATTCTTAAATATTATTGCTCTCTTTTAGCGCAACCTGCTTGAGTAGCAACCTGAAACTAATACTTGAATATTCATTTTGCAAACTATCATTTGCTATGTATTTCAAATTCATACTGTACAGGGTGGCCAGAGACTTGATTGACCATACTCCCAGACTGTGCTGTACTATCAGTCCCAAATAAGCACCATTTCTGCAGGGGATAATGCATGCTCAACCCCATTAACCATAATAGTGTGAACGACCATAAGCCATTAATTTTGATAAGATCAGATTCGTATCACCTCAAAAATTCAACAGAAGCCACAGGAGACATAGAAGTATTCCTACTTTGGTTTCTTTAATGAATAAAAATGTGAACGTAGTTACAGTCCATCTGTAACTAGGCACCTGTAACAGCTAGGCACCACAGGCTCAAGAAAAAGTTCACCCTGTCCGCAGCTGCAACAGAAAAGTGCCAAAGAATTATTGCATTAACTCAGCAAGAGTCTAATAGCCAAAAGATGGGGGTAAAAGGCACTGAACACACCAGGCAGAAATTACCCTGGAGTCCTGAAAAGGCTCTTTTTAGGGTGAGCAATTTTATTTCTTAGGAATTCAGCAATATGGAACAAATTTTTTGCTCAAGAGTCTGCAGTCATCCTGGAAAAATATATCAGGATCCCAGGGCTCACTTAACCACATTGTGGACAGCTATTTTCAAAATGAAGTAGAAAGAGGAAACTTACATGTTATTCTCATAACTCATAAGCACATTTCCAACAGGCAATTTTGTTTTCAGCTTTCATTACTCATTAATATTCAATTTAGGTTCCATCTTCTTTAGAGGTGTGTGACATTTGTGAGAATCTAGTATTTAATTTTGGGTGTCTGCATAAGCTTGCTTGAGTATAAGAGAGAGTTTCTGACCTGCCAAAAGGTAAGATTCACTGCTCCCTTCCCAAAGGAGCAGGGGAAGAAAGAAAGCAATGATTTTGCTTTTCTGACTTGCAAATATCTTTTAAAGGGAAAATCATAATTCATAGCCCCATATGTACAAAATGTTTCCAACGGGTTTCATTTTGGAAGTATAAGCAATGAATTTTCTGCTAAATGCAGCAAATCCAGTCACTATATTTATAAAACAAAATGCATTTAGATTCTGAATATAAAATGTAATCTCTGAGTGCAGCAAATTTCAAATCAGCATTAAAAAATATGTAAAAGCAGCAAAAGAAATGGTCTATAATTACTAATTATTATACTATTTTGGGTTGTACTATTTTGGATCCCATTTCTCTTCTAGTACATTCTGCTCTGATATCTTCTGTTAAAATTAGGTACTAGGATTGATTGACAAATAATATTCTTAATCATTGTCTCAAAAATCAGAGATTTAGTGTTGCTATTGTTTATATTACTATTGTAGTAGGCTGAGTAATAGCCTCTAAGAAAATTCAGTTCCTATTCCCTAGAACCTGTGGATGTTATCTTACATGGAAAAAAAAAATTGACTTTGCAGATGTGACTAAGTTAAGGACCTTAAGATGTGGAGATGATTCTGGGTTATCAAAGTGGGACCTAAATGTAATCTCAAATGTCTTTATAAGAGGAAGGCAGAGGGATATTTGATTATAGAAACAGAAGAGGAGACAGTGATATGACAAAGAAGAAGAGAGATTTGAAAATGTTACACTGCCAGCTTTAAAGAGGGAGGAAGGGGCCATGAGCCAAAGAATGCAAGAGATGATACTGTAAAAGCTGGAAAAGGCAAAAAAAAAAATAGGTTCTCCTCCATAACCTAACAAGTAAACCTCTGCCTGAAAACACCTTGAATGCTAATTTTAATCTCTGACCTCCAGAACTTGAGAGAATCAATATGCGTTGTTATAGTCCACCGAGTTGGAGATAATTTGTTGCAGCAAGCCATGGGAAGCTAATACAACTGGTTATCAAATTTTCTGGTTTTATATTGCTGGTGGGATACATGGCTTTGCTTGTCTGTTTTTGTCTTTACCTTTGAGAGCATTTATACAAAGAAAGTTAGCTTCCTAGGCATTTGACTACCTGATGACAAGGAAAAACCTACTTTTACCTACTTGTCACATGTTTTACAAGAAGAGATTTGTTTTTAAGTCTGTACTCTATTAAATTATAAGATAGATTAAATTCTGAAGAGTAGGTAAAGACAAAGGAAAAAAAGAAGGAGGAAAAGGAGGAGGGGAAGACAAGAAATTGACTAATATTGCTCACCAGCATTTCCATTTCACCCCCTTCCAGGCATAGGACAGCACTTTCCTGCCCCTTAGAGTTAGATGTGGCCATTTGACTAGTCTAGCAGTGGGTTGTGAGTGAAGGAGACATGCATTATTTCCATATCGGAGCCTTCCAGGGCAATATCCATCAGTACTCAGGTGGTGGAGCTTCCAACAACCTGGATCTGTGAGTGAGGACAACATGAACAGAGCCCTCCCCATCAAAAAATCTGAAGTTAACTTGATTTTAGCCAAAAAATAAACTTCTGCTGCTTAAATCCACTATGATACTAGAGTTATTGGTTACCACAGCATAATCTACCCAATACTAACTGTTACAGATGGATGGATGGATGGATGGATGGATGGATGGACGGATGGATGATAGATAAATAGATGACAGATGGCCGGGCGCGGTGGCTCATGCTTGTAATCCCAGCCCTTTGGGAGGCCGAGGTAGGGGGATCACGAGGTCAGGAGATCGAGACCACGGTGAAACCCCGTCTCTACTAAAAATACAAAAAAATTAGCCGGGCGTGGTGGCGGGTGCCTGTAGTCCCAGCTACTCGGAGAGGCTGAGGCAGGAGAATGGCATGAACCCGGGAGGCGGAGCTTGCAGTGAGCCGAGATTGCGCCACCGCACTCCAGCCTGGGCGACAGAGTGAGACTCCGTCTCAAAAAAAAAAAAAAATAGATGACAGGTGATGATGATAGATAAATAGATAATAGATTAGGTAGATAGATAGATAGATAGATAGATAGATAGATAGATAGATAGGGGCTGGACGCAGTGGCTTATGCCTGTAATCCCAGCACTTTGGGAGGCTGAGGCAGGTGGATCACCTAAGGTCAGGAGTTCGAGACCAGCATGACCAACATGGTGAAATCCCATCTCTACTAAAAATACAAAATTAGCCAGGCATGGTGGCGCATCAACCACTTTGTAAAATGTCTACTCCAGGGGAGAAGAGAAAAGTGATGTATCACAGAGCAGTGCTTTGGGCTGCAAGATAACAGAAACCCGTAAACAATTATGGATTGGGGGTTTTTTCACACAGTAAAAATATAGTCAACAATTTGATGCCCAAATCACCAAAATTCTGTTAGGTTTTTTTTTTTTTTTCTGATAGTCACAAGCTGGCTGCTGCAACTCTAGCCATCTTATCTATAATTCAGGTAGAAAAAAAGGAGAAAAGGTAAGCGATGGTGCCTGGAACAAGAAAGTATAAACTGGATATCCACATGCAAAATAATGAAGTTGGCCCCTTACTTCTGGCCGGGCGCGGTGGCTCACGCTTGTAATCCCAGCACTTTGGGAGGCCGAGGCGGGCGGATCACGAGGTCAGGAGATCGAGACCACGGTGAAACCCCGTCTCTACTAAAACTACAAAAAATTAGCCGGGCGTGGTGGCGGGCGCCTGTAGTCCCAGCTACTAGGAGAGGCTGACGGGAGAATGCCGTGAACCCGGGAGGCGGAGCTTGCAGTGAGCCGAGACTGCGCCACTGCACTCCAGCCTGGGCGACAGAGCGAGACTCCGTCTCAAAAAAAAAAAAAAAAAAAAACAATTCCCAGATAGAACAAAAGTCAAAATGTCAGAGCTAAAACTACAAAAATCTCAGCAGAAAACATAAATATAAATCTTTGTGACCTTGGATAAGGCAATTGTTTCTTAGATATGACATCTAAAGCATAAGCAACCAAAGGAAAAAAAGTGTTATATTTCATTAAAATTAATAATTTTTGTGCTTCCAATGATACTATACCATCAAGAAAGTTAGAAGACAACCCAAAGAATGGGAGAAAACATTTGATAAGGGTCTAGTGTCCAGAATATGTAAAGAAGTATTACAACTCAATAATGTAAAGAAAAATAAATTAAAAATTGGCAAAGGATCTGAATAGTCATTTCTCCAGGAAGGCATAAAAATGGCCAATAAGCACATGAAAAAAGCCCAACATTCCATTCTTAATGGGAAATGCAAATCAAAACCACAACAAAATGCTACTTTATACCCACTAGGATGCCTGTGGGTATAAAGACACACAATAACAAGTGTTGGCAAAGAATATGGAGAAATTAGAACTCTCATGCATTGCTGTTGGGTCTGCAAAATGGTGCTGTTGCTTTGGGAAGCAGTTTGGCAGTTCCTCAAAAATTGAACGTAGTGTTGGCATTAGAACCAGCAATCCTATGCCAGGTATATCCCCAAGAAAACAGGAAACAAATGTTCACACAAAAACTTGCACATGAATGTTCATAGCAGCATTATTCATCAGGGCAAACAACCCAAATGTACATCAACTGATACATGAATAAGCAAAATGTAGTACCCACAAAATGTAATATTATTCAGCCATTTTAAAAGTGTGAAGTACTGACACATGCTACAACATGGATGAACCCAGACAACATTGTGCTAAATGAAATGAGCCAGACCCATAAAGTCAATGTTACATGGTTCCACTTATATAACGTATCCAGAATCAGCACATCCACACAGATGGAAAGTAGACTAGTAGTTGTCGGGGTATCAGTGGAAGAAGGAATAGGGAGTGAATACTAATGGATAGGGTGGTTTCTTTTGTGTGGTGAAAATGTTCTAAAATTAAATGGGGTTGATGGTTGCACAACTCTGTGAAAATATTAATAGCTACTGAAATGTATATTTTGAATAGGTGAGTTATATGACATGTAAATTACATTTCAACAAATCTGTTTAGAGGAAGGGTGGGGAGGAGAGAAGGGGGGGAAAAGGGAGGGAGGAAGGAGAAAGAGAGAGAGAAAGAGAGAGAGAAAGAGAGAGAGAGAGTATAAGCTTCTCTAGGAACCCCAAAGCAGGTTTTTTGCTGAATCTCTTTTGCCTAATTTGTTTTACCTGTAGATAGAAGCAGCTTCTTGAGGTTGGGACTTGCCACTATGTCTCCTGCAAATTCCTGGGGTTATGACTTGCCATTGTCTCCTGCAAATGTTGCTCAAAACACCTCAGTATTACCTGTCACTGAAGAAATACAAAGACCCAGGCTTAGAAGTGAATTAAACTGGGTTTTAATTGCAGCTCTGCCACTTTGAAGAAACTCACATCCTCTCATTAGGCCTCTGAAAGACGCTGCTAGGGCTCTACTCATTTCTTCTCTCATCCCATTTCCATTTTTGTGCAGACTGGCTTATGTTTTTCTTTCTCAAAGGCCTGCACTCCATCTTTTTGTCAGAGGCTGCCTTCAGGCTGACAGAGAGCCTAAAGGGCTGAGGATGTGTGCAACTCTTTTTTTTTTTGAGACAGAGTCTCACTCTGTCTCCCAGGCTGGAGTGCAGTGGCCCAATCTCGGCTCACTACAGCCTCCGCCTCCCGGATTCAAGCGATTCTCCTGCCTCAGCCTCCCAAGGAGCTGGGACCACAGGCATCTGCCACCCTGTCTGGCTAATTTTTGTATTTTTAGTAGAGACAGTGTTTCACCATATTGGCCAGGCTGGTCTCGAACTCCTGAGCTTGTGCTGTGCCTGCCTCAGGCTCCCTAAGTGCTGGGATTACAGGCATGAGCCACCGTGCCCGGCCGTGTGCAACTCTTAGTCAGTGTCTGTCCTGTTGTGTACAGGATATAAATACCCCAATCACCTCGCCTTGCAAAGAGGACACCTTCCAGGTTAGACCCACAGTGATTATGAGGCTTTCATGGTTTTGAGCCAAAGCTGAATACCCTTGTGTGACCTTTTTCCCTTCCCAGTCCCGAATTCTTTGCTCCTACTAGGAACACATCCTAATAAATCCCCTCCACAGGAATCCTCATCTCAGAGTCTGCTTCTGGAGAACCCAACCTAAAGGAACCTTATTTATTTATCTGCAAAATAACAGTTAAGAATGGTAATGGGAAAAAAGATCTATGAAGGCAACAGAGCAGGTTCTAGAACATGTCTTGTCAGAACATTCTTTTCTTTCAGTAAGTTTCTATAGGCCATGAACGGAAGGACCCAGAGGGAACTAACGATATGGTACAATGAGTGACTGAATAAATGGGCAATGCAGGAAAACAGGAAGTCTTAGATGCAACACAGCATAGTAATTGAGAATGTGGACTCAGGGAAGCTGGCCTAAATTTGGATCTCAAGTACTCCAGCTACCTGGGCATGTGATTTATTTCTCTAAGTGTCCGTTTTCCCCTCTGTAAATGGAAATAATAGCAATACCTGCCTCATAAAGCTGTTGAGAGGTTTAAATGAGACCATGGATGTACCGCATCTGGCATAAGAAAGAGTTAGCTGTTACTGTGGTGGTGACGGCAGTGGTTATTTTTATTGTAGATGTGTGTAGCATTAGTAGTAGAAGTAATCTGAGGACACCAAATACAAACTTTACTGACTTCACAATTTCACCACTATTGAAGTTAGATCTAATCTGACAGCTGGGCTAAATTCCAAACACCTTACAGCAGAGGTAGGTTTAAATTTCATTCCAAAGAATGAAACTCAGTGCCCCATGTTGAGTGTTGGAAGTGTTTTGCCTGATGGCAGAAGGCACTAGGCTTCTGTTTCAGGCAGGTGACACAGGCAGGGATTTTAATCAGCCCTCAGGGGGTGTCTTCCTCACACCACCCAGGCTTCTGGTACTGGGAGAAGAACCATAGCTGTCAAACTGACACTTTGCTGAGAAGGAAAGCCTCATAAAATAACATGGGATATGTATAAATATATTTATTTATATATATTTATATATATATTTATTTATATATATTTATACATACACACACACACACATATACTTGCTTTAATTTTAAAAGGATGAAAAATGCATGACAATTAGACTTGCCCAGGCTTAAATTATACAGTATGGCATGTCAGTCAGCAAGCACAACAATGAGACTTAAGAAGTTTGAGGAATAGGTAAACAGCTGTCAAGGACTGCCTGGCACACAGCTCAGATATGGCACACTGAAGGGGCACACAGTGCTATGGGTCATACAACGCATCCCAGGAACGTTATATGCCTCACCCTAAGCTAAGCAAACTCCCCTAGGAAACCAGAGACAAGCTGTGGTTATACATACCCATGTAAGAGTAGGACTCCATGTGTTCTGACTCAGGTTCACTTCAACCAGTATTTCCGCTTCCCTCCTGCCCCTCCACAGTCTACTCTCTGCCAAGAGCCAGAGAGATCCTCTTATCACCTGCACTAGCTCATGTCATGCTTCTACACAAAACTCTACAATAGATTTCCATCACACAGGGAACAAAGACATTAATATAACCCCAACATCACCTGGCCTCTGCATCCATCTGTTGCCTCATTTCCTGCCCCTCTCTCCCTTACTCACTTTATTCTAGCCCACCGCTCTCCTTTCTCTTCTTCAAGTTTATCAAGCCCATGCCCACTCCAGGACATTTGACTCTGTCATTCCTTCTTCCGGGAATTCTCCTGCCTCCCACTCACTCCTGTATTTCTGTGGCTCATTTCTGCTCAAGTGTCACCTCCTCAAGGTAGACTGCTACCCAACGCATGAGGTAATTACTTGCGTATGCATTAATAGCCTTTCTCACCCTGTAAGTAATGAAGACAAAGACTTTGTCTGTTTTGTTCCCAGCTGTATCCACAGTGCCTAGAACTGTGCCTGCTATATATTAGATACTCAATATTTGTTTAATGAATAAATAGTTGAATGAATGAATTCCTTGAGTACATGAAACATACCCAGCAACTGGGGTCGACAAAAGAATTCAGTGAGAAAGAAAACTTGGGCCTTCACTTCAAGGACCTTAAACTCCAGGTCCACACTGTCTGAAAGAGTAGCTATTAGCCACAGGCAGCTGTGGAGCACCTGAAAAGGTAACTCTACAAACTGAGAGGTTCAGTAAGTGTACAATACATGCTGAATTCTAAGACTTAGTATGAAAAATGTAAAAGTCTCAATTTTTTATATTGACTAGATTTGAAATGGTATTTTAATATACTTGGTTAAATAAAATAATTACAATTAGTTCCACCTGCTTATTTTAAATTGCTTTAATGAGGCTACTAGAAAATTAAGAAGTATGTATTTAGTTTGCATTTTGGACATGCATTGTGTTTCTATTAGGCAGAGCTCATCAAGAGGGAGAGGCAGACAGTCAGTTCTTTCTAGATAGTATGGGTTAAGAAAGAAAATTTTAAATAATAATAATCAACATGGTGATATAGGGAGGTCAACTGAGGGATACTTTGTACAATCTGGAGATTCAAACCCTTCTGGGGGAACCGATGTATTAAGTGTATTTTAAAGCAATGCTTCTCAAAGTTTCATGGACCCGTGAATCACCTGGAGATACTGTTAACATGCAGATTCTGATTTATTGGTCTGGGGTGGGGCTGGAGAGTCTTACAACATCCCAGATGATGCCAATGTAGAGGCCTCCTAAACCACACTCCGAGTAGAAAGGATTCAAAGGTCTGTTTGGAGTTAAACAAGTGGAGGACAAGAAGGCATTGGACCATTAGAAGCTTTACTCAAGGCTGGTCCAACACCTCTCTGCCAACTGGCAGAAGATCTGGCTCCTTAGCTGCTAATGCTGCATTTTATTATTATTATTTTTTAATATACTTTAAGTTCTGGGGTACATGTGCAGAACATGCAGGTTTGTTACATAAGTATACACGTGCCATGGTGGTTTGCTGCACCCATCAACCCGTCATCTACATTAGGTATTTCTCCTAATGCTATCCCTCCCCTAGCCCCCCACCCACCGACAGGCCACGGTGTGTGATGTTCCCCTCCCTGTGTCCATGTGTTCTCATTGTTCAACTCCCACTTATGATGAGAACATGTGGTGTTTGATTTACTGTTCTTGTGTTAGTTTGCTGAGAATGATTGTTTCCAGCTTCATTCACGTCCCTGCAAAGGACATGAACTCATCCTTTTTTTATGGCTGCATAGTAGTCTATGGTGTATATGTGCCACATTTTCTTCATCAAGTCTATCATTGATGGGCATTTGGGTTGGTTCCAAGTCTTTGCTATTGTGAATAGTGTTGCAATAAACATACGTGTGCATGTGTCTTTCTAGTAGAATGATTTATAATCCTTTGGGTGTATACCCAGTAATGGGATGGCTGAGTCAAATGGTATTTCTGGTTCTAGATCCTTGAGGAATCACCACACTGTCTTCCACAATAATGGAATTAATTTACACTCCCAACATTGTAAAAGCGTTCCTATTTCCCCACATCCTCTCAAGCATCTGCTGTTTGCTGACTTTTTAATTCATTTTAAAGATTGCCCACTGGCTGGGCACAGTGGCTCACGCCTGTAATCCTAGCATTTTGGGAGGCCAAGGGGGGCAGATTGCCTGAGCTCAGGAGTTCGGGACCAGCCTGGGCAACACGGTGAAACACGTCTCTATTAAAATACAAAGGCCGGGCGAAGTGGCTCACTCCTGTAATCCCAGCACTTTGGGAGGCTGAGGCTGGTGGATCACGAGGTCAGGAGATTGAGATCATCCTGGCTAACACGGTGAAACCCCGTCTCTACTAAAAATACAAAAAATTAGCCGGGCATGGTGGCAGGCGCCTGTAGTCCCAGCTACTAGGGAGGCTAAGGCAGGAGAATGGCTTGAACCTGGGAGGTGGAGCTTGCAGTGAGCTGAGATGGCGCCACTGCACTCCAGCCTGGGCAACAGAGAGAGACTCCATCTCAAAACAAACAAACAAACAAAAACAAAAAAAAATTAGCCGGGTGTGGCAGCGTGCTCCTGTAGTCCCAGCTACTTGGGAGGATGAGGCAGGAGAATCACTTGAACCCAGGAGGCGGAGGTTGCAGTGAGCCTATATCGCACCACTGAACTCCAGTCTGGGCGACAGAGCCAGACTCCATTTCTTGAAAAAAAAAAAAGATTGCCTGCTGCCAGAGGTTGCTGCCCCTGCCTGGAGGCCTGGAGCAAATTAATCAGAGACAGTAGATTTGGGAATTCATATGATGTATTATTGACAAGCAGCTATGCAGGGTGAGAATCACTCAAGCTGAGCCTGAGACTTGGGCTGCTAGAACTTCAGTCCCAGCATCAGGGCCTCTACTCAGTGCATTCTGTTTCCTTTCCTTCGGACACACACTGGACTCTGGAGTGAAGGGGAAAAAATGTGGAATTTAGGGTCTAGTTAGCCAGTGGCTCAACCCAGGTGGTGTTCTTGCCACCAACCTTCTGCTTCCTCTTGTCAGTAAAGGGGTCTCAAAGCTTGGAGTGAAGGAACACCCAGGTAGTTTAGGGAATTTAAGCAGGCTTGTCTCTATGGAGAGTGTTCAGGGTCTCTGGCAGTTACTTATGTTTGCGTTATCACATACAACATATCTGGAACTCTGTACATCACAAGGCAAAGAAACATACTTGAGAGAAAGGATATGGGATGGAGATTAATGTGAGTGTGAGAGTGTGGATGCCAGGATTGGCTGCTGGGGCTGCAGCAAACACACAAGTGAAAACAGAAATTAATGTGGGGAAAGTGAACAAAAGGTAATTCCAAGGCACAGAGGTCACGTTAAGGACATGGACTTTATTCTGAGGGCAAAGGGGAGTTCCTGTAAAGTCATGGGTTACAAGGTAATGAGGGAAGAATTGATTTGAGAGGGACCACCCTGGCTGCGGTGTGAAGGAAGGATTTAAGGGCAGCAGTACTGGCCATAGGATGAGTTAGCATGCTCTTATATCATTCAGGCAACAGGTGAAAAAGGCCTGAACAAGGAGGACTTCAAGAAACTTTAAAGAGAATAAATTAACATCTTAGAGATTGAAAGCAGGGAATTGTAAAGACAGAGGAATACAGGCTTTTTCTCTGATTTTTGGCTCAGGTGAAGAGATGGTGCTATGAAAAGAGACTGAGTGCACACACACACACACACACACCACCACCACCACCACCACCACCAAAGTTAGTATTCTTGGGCTTGGAGAGGAACGTGAGTGTTCACTTTGTGGCGTGATAAGTTTTAAGTGCCCAGGGAATAATGAAGTATACTATGCAGCAGACTCTTGGATATATGAATCAGGAACTCAAGAGAAAATTCATGGCTGGAGACTTAGATTTGACTGTTGCTGCAACATAGGTGGATGTTAAAATCATGAGAGTAGATAATATTGCCTATGGATAGTGTACAAAAATAGGAAGGCTATGAGCCAAAGATAAATGCAGGGGAGAAGAAAAAGCACATGGGATGAAGTGAGGTACAAGCACAATCTAGAGAAACCACTGGAAGGAATGAAGAAGGGTTTCAAGAGCCAGCAGTGGGTCAACTGTGGGATTGATAAAATAAAAATGGCAAAAGTCCATTGGATCTGGTTATTAGGTCATCAGTGACTTGTTCATAAGCTATTTCCATGAAGTACTGGAGTCAGAAGTCAAGTTGAAGGAGATTGGAGAAGAAATGAAAAATGAAGAAAGTAGACAAAGTGAATTTAGTCACTTCAAAAAAGCATGGTGAGAGGGAGGGATAGGGGTAGAACAGTGGCTGGAGGAAGACTTCATTCATGAAAAGGCTTAGAGGATTTGGGGGTTTTGTTCTTTATTTTTGGTTATTTTAAAATGGGAGAAAATTTTCTATTTCAAAATGTAAAAATTTTGAGTTCAAAATAATTTGTAAATTATTTCTGGCATCCGGGAGAGAACTTTTGATCCATAATAACACACACACACACACACACACACACTTCAAAAAGTCATATCAGACAGTGATGCACACACATACACTCCAAAGTTACTCATGGTCTATAATCATAAAACCCTGGTATTTATCTCAGTTTTAAATTCTAATATAATATAATAGAAAGATTATTGATTAGAGGATTAAAGATCCCAGTTATAGTCCTAGGGTCTTCCAAATGATTGTGTGACCTTTAAGTTACTTTATCCTTCTGAGATTCAGTTAACTTTAAAAGGCTGAACTAGATTAGGAATGACATCTTAGATACCAGCCCTGATGCATTGATAGGGGCTGCTTGGCATGCTGTGTTAAAAAGGTTTCGGAGGCTGTGTCTACATTTAGCAAGAAAGACTACTGTAATAGATTAGCAATGTCTGCCACAGGCAGGAAAACAGTCATTTTGTTTGGTATTTCTGAATTCCTGAACTAGAGCATTTCATGATTCATTAAATGCATTGTCATCCTGTCATATATCATGACTTCGGCCTAGGAAAATGCTCTGTCACCATTTTTATTTCTTATTTAGCCCAAACCCCATTTTTTTTTTACTATGGAAATGGGATCTGACATGACTACTTCTGACTTCATCAAATCTCTACCTCTATTTATAAACTATACCTATTCTTTTCTGCTTATCTTTCTAATATGCTTCTATAATAGCAAGGCCATTAAGAAAAATATACCATTGGTTATAAAAAATGCCTTCAGATATTTGGAACTGTATTTTTTAACTGACTATATAGGGCTCCAAATAGCATCTACAACATTTTAGACTGTGATAGAATTTCTTTGCAAGACAGGTCTATTGGTCCTCTTTCACTGGCTTCAGATGCTATGTTTATAGTATTCCTAACCCCTCAAGTGAAAAGTCCTTTGCCCTGTGGACATAATCACAGAAGTGCATGACAACTAATTCTCTAAAACACAATAATGGAAGATCCTTTCTCTCAACCACCCCCAAACTCCCAAAAATGTTTCTTTTCTAAGTGGCTTCCATATATATATATATATCCACTTATGCCCTCAGATAGAGCAGGACCCTGCTCTTACCACTTCTATCTGTTTGCCTGTGACTTCCAATTATGCTATGTGCCCATAGCATTGTTGAGAGTTTCCAATGAAATATAAACAAAAGCATTGTGTAAAAGTCTTCGTCATTATATCTATAAATGATATTATTGCCATTGTTACTCTCCTCACAAGCATAGAGCCACTAAATAGGGAAAGATGGGGATATTCTATAACCACGTGTGGGACTGGTACAAGATGAAAGAACCAGAAAGGCAATTCATGGAGCTTTAGCAAAACACCTTCAAAATCAAAAGGGTTTTGATTTGGGTTAGTCTACAAACCCAGCCAACTTTCCCCTTAATATCCCTCATTTTGTGGTGAGCATTTTTCTTTTTAAGAAAGGCTTATTTAATACAAAATCTGAGGGTCCCCTACTCCTGCCATGTGGCTGTTCCCACAGGAAGCAGTCAGGCAATCTTGGGTTGTGTAAGAACGTTGCTTCTGTCCCACTGGTTCTTTTATTCCCTGGAGGAACTCCACTGACCTGGGTGCTTCCTTTCCATGGCCTCTTTAATATCTCCCTCTTCTCTGTAGTCATTTCCATCTCATTGCCTTTTTTCAACATTTGGAGAATCTCTCAAGCTAGTTCTCCATATTACTGATGCAATTATCTGCAGGGTCTACTGTACTTTTTACTTCTTCTAATACATTATAAGATTCTGCCAACTCATGTTTTATTGCAAAGTCATCATTCTAGTTTCTATCTGGCTTCTTTTTAATTTTTATCTTCCTGTAAGCAGATTTACTTTTGATATTTATTGTCTTATCTCATCTTTAATCTCATGTTTCATGGAATCCAGGCTTAATTCAATTTTATTCAAAGGACAAGCAGATGTTGCCTTAAATTACTTTTGTTTCCTACGGTAAATCTTCTTTCAAGTATGTCCTTCCTTTGCCTCCTGTGAGCTCTGTTCTTTTCTGTTTCAGAATCTTTTCATAGGGCCCAAATTGATGTGTGTGGGTTTTTCCTGCAATTTACTCATACTCAAAAATGAGAATTCTACACAGGCCTGAAATCTCCACCAGAAACAGGTGTGATAAGATGCTAAAATAATACTGATCTCAGTTTCAGCAAAAGCCCCAATTTAATAGGGGCAACCCAGGGCCAGCTACATAATTTGCTGGACTCAGTCCAAAGTGAAAATGCAGGGCTGCTTGTTCAAAAAGTATTAAGAAGTCCAAGACGGGAACAGGAGAGCATTAATCCAAGCACAGGCCCTTCTGAGGGAGGAGCCCTGTGTAACTACAAATGTCATATGTCCTTGAAGCCAGTCTTGGAGGAAATGACCCTTGCAATCCAAAGCAGGGTTCTGACCACCAAGTAGGACTTATAAGGTGTCTGTAAATCGGATTTTTGAATCTTAGCCCCTCATCCACCTAAAAGAAATTAAAGAATTGAACTTGAAGCAGCTAAAGAGTGAGTTGGAATTTGGAGGGTTTCTCTAGAGCTAAGTATCAATGTGCTGTGACAACCTTACTCCTCAATCTCAACGTGGCTCCAGGGAGATCCCTTGAAGAGTTTTACACAGAAAGAAATTGCAAGCAGGCAGGGAGGGAGCAGCCTCGCCTTCGTCTAGAGAGATGCAGTACAATGCTCCCAAGGGGAAGTCGCCGTAAAGGCATGAAAATGTCCTGGGAAAGAGAGTATTGGCTTTTAATGTTGGCCATGCCAGGAGAGCACCAGGTCATGACAATGCCAGTCAAGAATTCCTTTTCCTGTCCCAGCCTCTTGGTCTGGGAATGAGGCCGAAGGAGCCAGCAGAGCAGAGAGAAGAAAGAAGAAAAGCATTAGGTTGAGGTTTTGACTATTACCCACTATTGAAATGAGACTGCTTCATGACTCTCAGTGATCAGAGGAGTTTCTATTTTCCTAGAGTAACTGGACAAGGTAAATAGTCCACCGCACGCCAAAAGGAAAGAACAACATCCTGCGCTTGCACAGAGTTACGTTATAATTGGGCTTTATTACGTTCTGCTTGTTTAAATGCACAGAGTTTGGGCTCTTTTCAAGTTCTGCTTGTTTGCAGGATACAGACCTCTTGCTGATTGTTTAGATTGAGCACGAGTTGCCTTTTTCATTATTCAGCATTGCAAAGAGAGCAGGAGAAACAGAGGTCTTAGACAGCTTCACTCTATTTGGTGCAGGTGCAGCTGCAGCTCCAGGTACCAGGCCTGGAGAGAAATCCCCCTACTGCCTTAGGAGACCCTCCCAGCTCCCTACCACCACCTTAGCAGGCCCGACATTCCTCCCCACCCACCAGGCCCAATTTCCCAAAGAATCTGCTGATGTGAGAAGTTGTGCCTGCAATGCTTCCTCTAATTCTGTTCCCAAAAGCTGGAGGGGAGGGTGCTGCTGTCCACACTGAATGTTAGCAGCTGAGAATGCACACCAGTGGGGAATCCCCACTCAGGGTCACTTCTTTCAGCCCCCCTTGTGTACTTCCCTGACTGACAAACGTCTGCCATACCCTGCCCCTCAGTACACCCCTTTCTCCAGCCCCAACCCCAGCCCCAGCCCCAGCCCCATCTGCTCTGAGCTAGAGTCTCCCAGCAAACTTCAGTTAGGGCACTGGGTCTCCATCCTGGCTGCACATCAGAATCAGCTGAGGAACACTGTAAACACCAATGCCTGGCCCTCACTCCAGACCAGTTGCTGCAAGCGACTGGGGAGTGTGGCTCAGACATCTGGGCTTTGCGTTCCTCTCCAGGCAATTCTGATGTCAGCCAGGGCAACTCACAGGTTATTCTATTTTTTGCTCAATTCAGTGTCATCTTACAGAAATTCCTCATAGCCTGTGGCATATGGATGACAATGTTTCCTATTTTTCAGTGCTGACACAGATTTTTTTCATATTATTACATTGAGATCAATTTAGATTTGTCTGCAATACAAGGAAGACTCTCCTAACTGTCACTGTTAGGAAATAACTGTATAACATAAGGGAAAATTGAAATCTTTCTCTGCAGAGCTTGTAAAAACAAGCCAAAGTCATCTTATTTTCTGCAGCTATTTAGGTGGACAGTTACTAGGCCCAGGTCCTTTTTAATGCTGTAGATTTACACTGGAATCCTAATCAGTCATAGAAGTAACAGTCCCTCCATTATTAAGAACCCTTCATGGGCAATTCTTTCTTAGTGAAGAGACAGAAATTAAGGACTGGCCCTGTAAACAATAAGTAAATCAAATCCAAGCACCTGTATGATCCAAATCCCACATCTCTCCAGAACTGCAATTATTTTATTGATGTTTGAATTAGAAAACTATATTGTTTACTGTAAAAGAAAAACTCAAGAGGGCTAGAGAAGGTAGGACTTCTCCCAGGGGAATAAAATTGATCATGATGTCTGTTCCATGGAAATTTAATTATTAAAATGTAAAGATCACAAAATGTATTGGATTACATTCAGCCTCTAACTTGCCTTTGTTCATTGTCCTGAGCATCAGCGATTATTGTCACTCTGTGCCTTAATAAGCTCTCACATTTGACCACTCTTTAGGCAGCTAAGCGTGCATTTCCTTTAGGATTTTGTTCACCTTCATTTACCTTCAGAGCTTGTGATGGAAATCACACCATCTCAAATATCTGGCTTCCTCGTGCAGGTCTTCTCTATCCCAAGTACAGCAAACAGATTGCCTTGTTCTCTTGCCATCCTGAGCACTATCCAGGTGCTGAACACAAGAGGCCGTGAATAAATGATGAAACCAAGTTTTAGCTTAGAGCTTACTGTGTTCCATTTGCATACATATAATGTCAGATTCATTATTCATGAGCATATGCTACAATGGCCCTCCCCTTACAGCTCACTTCTCCACTGCTTCTGACTCTCAGATGTGCAAGATGAACCCCTCTCCTGCAGCTTGGAGCAATTTCTCCTTTCTGAGTTCATGGCAGAGTGATAGCCCTATTTTTAATGCAAGTGTGGCTCTTTAGATGCATAACATTTACAACCTACCATAAAATAAAACTGAATGTTTTGATTCTGAAAGCTGTAAGCATATTGGGTCAACAACAACAACAAAATTAAGAAGCAAGGATTCCCTTTAGAATTCTGGTGGAAGGACATGCTGGTCTATCTATAGATAGAAGAGGTAAGTTACAATGGCACATTGCAGAGGGCACGCTGGGAAGCCTTTACTAATTAAATGTCTCTCTTCCAGATAAGTGTGATGGTTAATTTTATGTGTCAGTTTAACTAGGGTAAGGGATGCCCAGAGATCTGGTAAAACATTATTTCTGGATATGTCTGTGAGGGTGTTTCCAGAAGAGATTAGCATTTGAATCAATGGACTGAGAAAGCAGATTGTCCTTACCAATGTGGGTAGGCATCCTCCCATCCCAAATAGAACAAAAAGGCAGAAGAAGGGCAAATTCAGTCTCCCTATTTAAGCTGAAACATCTGTCTTTTCCTGCCCTCAGACAACATGGCTCCTAGTTCTCAGGCCTTCAGACTCAGGCTGAATTATAACACCAATTCTCCTGGTTCTCCAGCTCACAGATGGCAGACCGTGGGACTTCTGGGCCTCCATAATTATGTGAGCCAATTCCTAAACTAAATCTATCTATATGCATATATACATATACATACATATATAGTGTATATATATACACACATATATACATACATATATAGTACACACACACACACACACACACACATCCTATTGGTTCTGTTTCTCTGGAGAACCCCGTCTATTACTATAGCAAGTTCCTCTCAAGACTAGGATTCTACTATGACAAATAAGGAAATACTGTCTCTTAGAAGGAAAAGCTCCTTGGGGAGAATGACATAGTGGACACTGTGATTTACTTTAACAGATCACTATCCTCTCTATAAATAAAACAAGCCCACTCTTACATGGTGCTTCCTATGTACCAAGCACTGTTATAAGTGCCTTCTACATACTAACTCATGTGATTCTTAAAATAGCCCTATAACATAGGTGCTATCATCATTATCATCATCATCATCATTGTCATCGCCATCATCACCATCTCCATTTTTCAGATGAGGAAATGGAAGCATGGAAAATTTGAGTAACTTGCCCAAAGTCATATGCAAGAGTCAAAATTTGAACCCATATAGCCAGTTTACAAAGTCTGAAATTAAGCATTGCACTGCGGGGTCTCTGGAGGGTGACACACGTATAAGGTGTCTGTGTCTGGATAACAGAAAGAATAGAAAATATTCTGAAAATAAACTCAAAGAAATGTTGGTGGAGAGGGGGTGTGTAGTAGAAGAGTACTAAGCTTGCTGTTGTATATGATCTGCCCTCCATCCCTATTACCTCCACCCTCATCTCCTACCCGTCTGCCCCCTGCCCCTTTCTCCCTCTACTCTGACCACTCTGGCCTCCCTGCAGTAACTTGAACACACCATGAATACTCCCACTTCAAAGTTTTTGCACTTAACTGTTCCCTCCTCTTGGAATGCTCAGAGATCCACAGCCTCTCTTCTTTTAACTCTTTCAATTGTCACCTCATTAAAGAAGCCTTGTCTTATAATCCAATATAAAATAGCACCACACCATCCCTCCAGTCCATTATTCCCAGTTCTCTTTCCCAGCTTCATTTTTGTTCACAGGGCTTATTATCTGATATATTATACGTTTACTCATTTGTTTATTCATTGCCCCCACAATCACCTGCCACTGAAATGTAAGCTCCATGTGAGAAGAACTTCTGTTTGTTTGTCATTGTTGTATTCCTAGCACCTAGACCCATGCCTGCCACCTTAGAAGTGCAATACACATTTGTTAAAATCAGTGGATGAATGACTATGAACTATATACTTTACAATTTTTCCAATGATGACCCCCAAATGGAATACAAAATTTGAGACATCTTTTAGGTCTACATATATATGCCTGAGGCTATAATTTAACAAGGTTCATGGACGAATTAAGTCACTGGATCTTTTTGGCAGTGATAAGGTTAGACTAGATATATTTTTAGATGGAGACAAATAAATATGACTGCAAAAGCAGAAGATTTTTGGCAGAGGTGTTGACATACTCGTCCACAGATCTGAGAATCACTAGGCATGCAATCTGTGGGAGATAAAAGTAAAAAGAGGGACTGGGTGTTGCAGAAAAGGTCAAGTCCTACAGTTAGGTCTACGTTCAAATCCTAGTTCTGTCATTAATTTTTACATGACCATGAGCAAGTTAATCTCATTGGGCTTCACTTTTCTCATCTGTAAAATGGGAATGGGTAGCAATATGGCAACATTAACTTTGAAGGGCTATTGGGAAGAATGAATCAGACAATATAGGTAAAAGTGTTTAACACATAATAGCTTTCCAACCTTTTTCCCTGAATCTTTATGCAAAAGTGGCACGATTTAGTGAGAGGTTGAGAATATAGAGCAATCAAGCAAGATTTCTTTGTTTAAAAAGGAAAAATTTAAAAACAAAATTTACAAAATCTCCAAGTATGATTGATCTCCTTTTCCCCAACAGCCCCCATAGTTCTACTTCATTATTTAATAAATTATTAACAAAATTAATTTACTGTGTACTCACTAAATGCCAGATATTATCACTTAGCAATTGTATCTTATTAGCTTTCCTTTATGATTAATGCTTCATTGGTAAAGGATACTTGTACTGCTCTTACCTCTCCAAGAATGCAAATGTAGAATGAAAGATATTGTTAAAACGTTAGATGCAATGGGATGAATAAGGAAAATGGGGATGCTGTCTGTTCTGACATAAACAACCAAGAATACCTTAAGAAAAGACTTGTGTTTTATTAGAATACTAATACATAGAATACATATATTATTATTATATTAGAATACATCTATGGATAGCTAAGAGTAGATGATGCACCTACATCATAGAGCAGAAATGAAATGATTAGTTTGGGCACAGAGTCATTTGTTCTTTTAGTTTATGTCTAGTCGTTGTCTACTCTCATGAGACCACTGACTTCCACATATGTGGCCTCAAGTCTAAGAAATCTTGCATGGAGTAAAGGCTTACTTTATTATTAATTAGGTCTCTGTAGGCTCATGGGATGTTCTGTGTCTTTCTGTTTCTACTGGGGAACAGCCTGGCTCAGGGCTGTGATTTGACAGCTCTTTATTGGCAGAACTACATGAACTGAGGACTCCTTTTTATTTCAAAGGGAGTTATTCCCACCAAATCAAGGAAAGGATTGCCAAAAGTCACAGCAGAGGCAATGAGAGATGTGATGCTTGCATTCCACAGCCCTCATTCACCTTCTAAGCTCTGTGAATAGTTTCTGACCTAGACAGAGTAAGACAAACCAGAACTATATCACCCCTAACCACCTCTAAGTTTGAGAGATATTGGGGAGGGTCTATGAAGTCAAATTCTCGTCCCAGGCCCTACTAATAATTGGTGTGAGAGTTAGAACTAGATTTCAACCCTTAAATCTTACCAATTGCTCTCTTTGCAATTTCCTTTCCTCTTTCACCCACACTCCTTGGTCCACATGCTGAGCCTTTTGTGATTTCTTTTCTATCAAAGGTGTAGTATTTTATAGGCCAGATTTCCTTGAGTGACACCTCTTTGAGGATAGTAAAATAGTGAAGACCATGTAGAAAAATTATTCCTGAAGGTGGCCGAATAGGAACAGCTCTGGTCTACAGCTCCCAGTGTGAGCAACGCAGAAGATGGGTGATTTCTGCATTTCCAACTGAGGTACCAGGTTCATCTCACTGGGAAGTGCCAGACAGTAGGTGCAGAACAGTAGGTGCAGTGCACCGTGCGCGACCTGAAGCAGGGCAAGGCATCGCCTTACCTGGGAAGCACAAGGGGTCAGGGATTTCCCTTTCCTAGTCAAAGAAAGGGGTGACAGACGACACCTGGAAAATTGGGTCACTACCACCCTAATACTGCGCTTTTCCAACAGGCTTAAAAAATGGCACACTAGGAGATTATACACTGCACCTGGCTTGGAGGGTCCTATGCCCATGGAGTCTCGCTCATTGCTAGCACAGCAGTCTGAGATCAAACTGCAAGGTGGCAGCGAGGCTGGGGGAGGTGCGCCCGCCATTGCCAAGTTAGTTGTTTGATTAGGTAAACAAAGCGGCCTGGAAGCTCGAACTGGGTGGAGACCACCACAGCTCAAGGAGGCCTGCCTGCCTCTGTAGGCTCCACCTCTGGGGGCAGGGCACAGGAAAACAAAAAGACAGCAGTAACCTCTACAGACTTAAATGTCCCTCTCTGACAGCTTTGAAGAGAGTAGTGGTTCTCCCAGCATGCAGCTTGAGATCTGAGAACAGGCAGACTGCCTTCTCAAGTGGGTCCCTGACCCCCAAGTGGCCTAACTGGGAGGCACCCCCCAGTAAGGGCAGACTGACACCTCACACAGCCGGGTACTCCTCTGAGACAAAACTTCCAGAGGAACGATCAGGCAGCAGCATTTGTGGTTCACCAATATCCGCTGTTCAGCAGCCACCACTGCTGAAACCCAGGCAAACAGGGTCTGGAGTGGACCTCTAGCAAACTCGAACAGATCTGCAGCTGAGGGTCCTGTCTGTTAGAAGGAAAACTAATAAACAGAAAGGACATCCACACCAAAAACCCATCTGTACGTCACCATCATCAAAGACCAAAGGTAGATAAAACAACAAAGATGGGAAAAAAACAGCAGAAAAACTGGAAACTCTAAAAATCAGAGTGCCTCTCCTCCTCCAAAGGAATGTAGCTCCTCACCAGCAATGGAACAAGCTGGACGGAGAATGATTTTGACAAGTTGAGAGAAGAAGGCTTCAGACGATCAAACTACTTAGAGCTACAGGAGGAAATTCGAACCAATGGCAAAGAAGTTAAAAGCTTTGAAAAAAAATTAGACGACTGGATAACTAGAATAACAAATGCAGAGAAGTCCTTAAAGGACCTGATGGAGCTGAAAACCAAGGCATGAGAGCTACGTGACGAATGCAGAAGCCTCAGTAGCTGACGTGATGAACTAGAAGAAAGGGTATCAGTGATAGAAAACGAAATGAATGAAATGAAGCAAGAAGTTTAGAGAAAAAAGAATAAAAAGAAACGAACAAAGCCTCCAAGAAATATGGGACTATGTGAAAAGACCAAATCTACGTCCGATTGGTGTATCTGAAAGTGATGGGGAGAATGGAACCGAGTTGGAAAACACTCTGCAGGAGTGTTCCAGGAGAACTTCCCCAATCTAGCAAGGCAGGCCAACATTCAAATTCAGGAAATGCAGAGAATGCCACAAAGATACTCCTCCAGAAGAGCAATTCCAAGACACATAATTGTCAGATTCACCAAAGTTGAAATGAAGGAAAAAATGTTAAGTTCAGCCAGAGAGAAAGGTCAGGTTACCCATAAAGGGAAGCCCATCAGACTAACAGCTGATCTCTCAGCAGAAACTCTACAAGCCAGAAGAGAGTGGGGGCCAATATTCAACATTCTTAAAGAAAATAATTTTCAACCCAGAATTTCATACCGAGTCAAACTAAGCTTCATAAGTAAAGGAGAAATAAAATACTTTACAGACAAGCGAATGCTGAAATTTTGTCACCACCAGGCCTGCCCTAAAAGAGCTCCTGAAGAAAGCACTAAACATGGAAAGGAACAACCAGTACCAGCCACTGCAAAAACATGCCAAATTGTAAAGAACATCAAGGCTAGGAAAAAACTGCATCAACTAACGAGCAAAATAACCAGCCAACATCATAATGACAGGATCAAATTCACACATAACAATATTAATTTTAAATGTAAATGGGCTAAATGCTCCAATTAAAAGACACGGACTTGCAAATTGGATAAAGAGTCAAGACCCATCAGTGTTCTGTATTCAGGAAACCCATCTCAAGTGCAGAAACACACATAGGCTCAAAATAAAGGGATGGAGGAAGATCTACCAAGCAAATGGAAAACAAAAAAAGGCAGGGGTTGCAATCCTAGTCTCTGATAACACAGACTTTAAATCAGCAAAGGTCAAAAGAGACAAAGAAGGCCATTACCTAATGGTAAAGGGATCAATTCAGCAAGAAGAGCTAACTATCCTAAATATATGCACCCAATACAGGAGCACCCAGATTCATAAAGCAAGTCCTGAGTGACCTACAAAGAGACTTAGACTCCCACACAATAATAATGGGAGACTTTAACACCCCACTGTCAACATTAGACAGATCAACGAGACAGAAAGTTAACAAGGATATCCAGGAATTGAACTCAGCTCTGCACCAAACGGACCTGATAGACATCTACAGAACTCTCCACCCAAAATCAACAGAATATACATTTTTTTCAGCACCACACCACACCTACTCCAAAATTGACCACATAGTTGGAAGTAAAGCACTCCTCAGCAAATGTAAAAGAACAGAAATTATAACAAACTGTCTCTCAGACCACAGTGCAATCAAACTAGAACTCAGGATTAAGAAACTCACTCAAAACCGCTCAACTACATGGAAACTGAATAACCTGCTCCTGAGTGACTACTGGGTAAATAATGAAATGAAGGCAGAAATAAAGATATTCTTTGAAACCAACGAGAACAAAGACACAACATACCAGAATCTCTGGGACACATTCAAAGCAGTGTGTAGAGGGAAATTTATAGCACTAAATGCCCACAAGAGAAAGCAGGAAAGATCTAAAATTGACACCCTAACATCACAATTAAAAGAACTAGAAAAGCAAGAGCAAACACATTCAAAAGCTAGCAGAAGGCAAGAAATAACTAAGATCGGAGCAGAACTGAAGGAAATAGAGACACAAAAAACCCTTCAAAAAATTAATGAATCCAGGAGCTGGTTTTTTGAAAAGATCAACAAAATTGATAGACCGCTAGCAAGACTAGTAAAGAAGAAAAGAGAGAAGAATAAAATAGACACAATAAAAAATGATAAAGGGGATATCACCACCAATCCCACAGAAATACAAACTACCATCAGAGAATACTATAAACACCTCTATGCAAATAAACTAGAAAATCTAGAAGAAATGGATAAATTCCTCAACACATACATCCTCCCAAGACTAAACCAGGAAGAAGTTGAATCTCTGAATAGACCAATAACAGGCTCTGAAATTGTGGCAATAATCAATAGCTTACCAACCAAAAAAAGTCCAGGACCAGATGGATTCACAGCCGAATTCTACCAGAGGTACAAAGAGGAGCTGGTACCATTCCTTCTGAAACTATTCCAATCAATAGAGAAAGAGGGAATTCTCCCTAACTCATTTTATGAGGCCAGCATCATCCTGATACCAAAGCTAGGCAGAGACACAACCAAAAAAGAGAATTTTAGACCAATATCCTTGATGAACAGTGATGCAAAAATCCTCAATAAAATACTGGCAAACCGAATCCAGCAGCACATCAAAAAGCGTGTCCACCATGATCAAGTGGGCTTCATCCCTGGGATGCAAGGCTGGTTCAACATACGCAAATCAATAAATGTAATCCAGCATATAAACAGAACCAAAGACAAAAACCACATGATTATCTCAATAGATGCAGAAAAGGCCTTTGACAAAATTCAACAACCCTTCATGCTAAAAACTCTCAATAAATTAGGTATTGATGGGACGTATCTCAAAATAATAAGAGCTATCTATGACAAACCCACAGCCAATATCATACAGAATGGGCAAAAACTGGAAGCATTTCCTTTGAAAACTGGCACAAGACAGGGATGCCCTATCTCACCACTCCTACTCAACCTAGTGTTGGAAGTTCTGGCCAGGGCAATCAGGCAGGAGAAGGAAATAAAGGGTATTCAATTAGGAAAAGAGGAAGTCAAATTGTCCCTGTTTGTAGATGACATGATTGTATATCTAGAAAACCCCATCGTCTCAGCCCAAAATCTTCTCAAGCTGATAAGCAACTTCAACAAAGTGTCAGGATACAAAATCAATGTACAAAAATCACAAGCATTCTTACACACTAATAACAGACAAACAGAGAGCCAAGTCATGAGTGAAATCCCATTCACAATTGCTTCAAAGACAATAAAATACCTAGGAATCCAACTTACAAGGGATGTGAAGGACCTCTTCAAGGAGAACTACAAACCACTGCTCAATGAAATAAAAGAGGATACAAACAAACAGAAGAACATTCCATGCTCATGGGTAGGAAGAATCAATATCTGAAAATGGCCATACTGCCCAAGGTAATTTATAGATTCAATGCCATCCCCATCAAGCTACCATAGATTTTCTTCACAGAATTGGAAAAAACTACTTTAAAGTTCATATGGAACCAAAAAAGAGCCCGCATCGCCAAGTCAATCCTAAGCCAAAAGAACAAAGCTGGAGGCATCATGCTACCTGACTGCAAACTATACTACAAGGCTACAGTAACCAAAACAGAGATATAGACCAATGGAACAGAACAGAGCCCTCAGAAATAATGCCACATATCTACAACTATCTGATCTTTGACAAACCTGACAAAAACAAGCAATGAGGAAAGGATTCCCTGTTTAATAAATGATGCTGGGAAAACTGGCCAGCCATATGTAGAAAGCTGAAACTGGATCCCTTCCTTACACCTTATACAAAAATTAATTCAAGATGGATTAAAGACTTACATGTTAGACCTAAAACCATAAAAACTCTAGAAGAAAACCTAGGCAATACCATTCAGGACATAGGCATGGGCAAGGATTTCATGTCTAAAACACCAAAAGCAATGGCAACAAAAGCCAAAATTGACAAATAGGATCTCATTAAACTAAAGAGCTTCTGCACAGCAAAAGAAACTACCATCAGAGTGAACAGGCAAGCTACAGCATGGGAGAAAATTTTTGCAATCTACTCATCTGACAAAGGGCTAATATCCAGAATCTACAATGAACTCAAACAAATTTACAACAAAAAAAACAAACAACCCCATCAACAAGTGGGCAAAGGATATGAACAGACACTTATCAAAAGAAGACATTTATGCAGCCAAAAAACACATGAAAAAATGCTCATCACCACTGGCCATCAGAGAAATGCAAATCAAAACCACAATGAGATACCATCTCACACCAGTTAGAATGGCCATCATTAAAAAGTCAGGAAACAACAGGTGCTGGAGAGGATGTGGAGAAATAGGAACACTTTTACACTGTTGGTGGGACTGTAAACTAGTTCAACCATTGTGGAAGTCAGCATGGGATTCCTCAGGGATCTAGAACTAGAAATACCATTTGACCCAGCCATCCCATTACTGGGTATATACCCAAAGGATTATAAATCATGCTGCCATAAAGACACATGCACACGTATGTTTATGGTGGCACTATTCACAATAGCAAAGACTTGGAACCAACCCAAATGTCCAACAACGATAGACTGGATTAAGAAAATGTGGCAGATATACACCATGGAATACTATGCAGCCACAAATAATGATGAGTTCATGTCCTTTGTAGGGACATGGGTGAAACTGGAAACCATCATTCTCAGCAAACTATCACAAGGACAAAAAACCAAACACCGCATGTTCTTACTCATAGGTGGGAATTGAACAATGAGAACACATGGACACAGGAAGGGGAACATCACATACCAGGGACTGTTTTGAGGTGGGGGCAGTGGGGAGGGATAGCATTAGGAGATATACCTAATGCTAAATGATGAGTTAATGGGTGCAGCACACCAGCACGGCACATGTATACATACGTAACAAACCTGCACGTTGTGCACATGTACCCTAAAACTTAAAGTATAATAATAATAAAATGAAAAAAAAATTATTCCTAAGAAAAGCCCTGAAGTACATAGGAATTATTCATTCTCACAACTATTATGGTTCCACAGGAAAAGCAAAACACTTTTAAGGAACTAGTGAAATGTTTTTGATAAACTAAGTGCAGCGTTCATGAATTATTGTGAAAGAGTTATCCATTAGTTCTAGCCAAAAAGCAATATTATTTCCTGAGTATGAACATATTTATTGAATAAACATTTTGAAGCTTTTATTATTAATAGGAGAGAGCAAGAATGAAAGCAGTCAGTTGCTTTGGTAGAAATAAATGCCTGATACATTCACAAAATCTCATGAAAACCAATAAAAAATAAAAAGAAAAAATACACCAAGATGTGTAAAGGACTTTAATTTTGTCGAATGAGCATTTTTTACTCTTTTCTGAAAATTTAAACAAAACATTTGCCTTCATATTAAGTTTATATACTTTTTCACTATGTATTAGAAATATAAACTATCTCAGAGAGATGACTGTGGTAAACAATTCTAATTTTTTAGGAATTTCATTTAGGAGAATGAATCTGAATTATCAGTAAACCTAAATACAACATAGTTTTAACTATTTCATTATTTCAAATACATAATGGACAAATTAGAACTAACTACCGACCATATCTTTCTGCATAGCTAGCTTAATGAGTAAATGAGTCATTTGTAATAAACAGCACTTCTCACCTTTAAAAACAATTTTGTTTAAAAAATTTTAAAGTTTTTTTAAGCAAACAGACCCCCTGACCATCACCCCTACTGTCACCATAAAAAGAGAGAACATCATGACACCCTATATTTTCTTAGAGATCCTCTGTTTCACAAATATTTCAGTATAAATTTTATTCCAACCCTTTTAGAATTACCTCAGAATCATACTGTTGGAGCTTAAATCAATAAGATCCAACAGTATATGAACTTAACTACATGAAGTTTCAGTTTTCAGGAAGTGAAATTTCTCAGACAATACGAACAGTCTTTAGCACATTTAGACCTAAGCATAGACCAATGACTTTCATTCACAAGAATCCAATCCAAGAGCTTCGCTAATTCTAAATTTTCATGTGGCATCTCACTTCCTTTACTCTTTAATTTATGCAAAACTTTTGGATTATGTCAAAGCTTCATCACTTTCTGAGACCTTTTATTTCCTCTTCATTTCCATCATCAGCACTAAAATTGCCTCCTGTTTTTTGACCACATGGAGTGACCCTGGCACATTTTGGAAAATACACAACTGGACCCCAAATCTGGAGATGCTGATTCAGTGAATGTTTGGTGTGACCCAGGAATATTTTTCTTGAGCTCCCAGATAATTCTAATAGACAGCCACATTTTAAAGATAATAGTATTTATGCAATATGCACAACTCAATAGAACCACATGGAGATGTCACAAGTGCCGATGATCTAGATAGAGACTTATTCTTACATAAGTATTATTGTGCATGATTTAAACTCAAGGAAAATTATAAATGACCATCTATTCTGAATCCTCATGAGTTTAGCAACTACTTTGCTTATTTGTATTCTGGTGCCACTGTTTTCCCCACTCCCTCCAGCTGCATGTGAGGAAAATGTTTCATCTGCAAAGTAGGATTCTCCAGTACCAGAGCCCTCTCCAGCATGGGTGGAGATGCCCTGAATCTGCATTCTAGCAGGAAACTCCCAATCATTATAGATTTCTTGGAGTAGCAGCCTTCCCCTAACCTATCCTTTCATTGCCTGGCCCTTATTATGGCAGATGGTATTTTCCAAAGAGGGCTTCAGCAACATCTCCCGTCCCACATGTTCTTCTGCCCCTCCTCCATTAAGAGACGAAGTCTATTTCGGAGCTGGGAGCGGTGGCTCATGCCTGTAATCCCAGCACTTTGGGAGGCCCAGGCGGGTGGATCACGAGGTCAGGAGATCGAGACCATCCTGGCTAACAAGGTGAAACCCTGTCTCTACTAAAAATACAAAAAATTAGCCGGGTGTGGAGGCGGGCACCTGTAGTCCCAGCTACTCGGGAGGCTGAGGCAGGAGAATGACGTGAACCTGGGAGGCGGAGCCCGCAGTGATCCGAGATCGCGCCACAGCACTCCAGCCTGGGTGACAGAGCAAGACTCCGTCTCAAAAAAAAAAAAAAAAAAAGAGATGAAGTCTATTTCACAACCTCCTTGAATCTGGGTGGACTTGGAACTGCTTAGAGCAATAGAATGCAGTGGAGGTTACCCAGAGGGACTTCTGAGGCTCGATCATAAGAGGCCTAGGAGCATCTATTCTGGCATCTTGGGATGCTCCCCCTGGGAACCCAGCTGTCATAGTGAGAGAAGCCCAAAGCACACGGAGAAGCCATCGGCAGTGTTTCAGTCAATAGCCTCACTAAGCACTGAGCTAAGTCCTCAGCCAACAGCCAACATCAACCACCAGCCACGTGAGTGAGCCATCACAGATAAGCCTTCAGGGCACTGCAGCCTCAGGCAACACCTGATGGCACCCACATGAGAGGCCCTAAGTGAGAACTATCCAGCTGAACCTAGTCAAGCAACAGGAAGAACGGTAATAAATGATAAGAAATTGTTTAAGCCACTAAGTTTTGGAGTGGTTTGTTGCACAGAAATAAGTCACTGCGAAAGTGCCTATGACTAGACTTTTACCCCAGGTATTCATTTACACCCTTTAGTTCCCTGCTGGATTTACAGGAGGTCTCTGAACCTGCTTATTTAAGGGCCAATTTGGTGATTCCTGACTAGTCCCATCTGCGTCCCTGTCCCATCATCCTCCTTCTTCCACAGCTGACGCACTGGGCACCCACCATAGTTCAACTTACCCCATATTCTGGAACCAAGTTATCTTTCTGGACCTATAAAATCCAAACTCCTTGTCTTGATGGCTCTCTAGCAACAAGTCTATCAGTGGTTCTCAACCTTGACTGCACATTGGAATCACTTGGGAAGTATTTTTTTAAAAATACTTGTTTACGGCCCAGTGCAGTGGCTCACGCCTGTAATCCCAACACTTTGGGAGGCCGAGGCGGATGAATTATGAGGTCAGGAGTTTGAGACCAGCCCTGGCCAATATGGTGAAACCCTGTCTCTACTAAAAATACAAAAATTAGCTGGGTGTGGTGGCACGCACCTGTAGTCCCAGCTGCTTGTGAGGCTGAGGCAGGAGAATCACTTGAACCCAGGAGGTGGAGGTTGCAGTGAGCCGAGATCCCGCTACTGCACTCCACCTGGGCGAAAGAGCAAGACTACGTCTCAAATTAAAAAAAAAAAAAAAAAAAAAAGCATAGTTACTGGTTCCCACATGGTTACTGGTTCCCACCCCCAGAGATTCTCATCTAATTGGTCTGGAAAACGGCTTCTCTGTGCTGCCACTACTGCCATTTTGGTCCAGATAATTTTTTATTGTGAGGGGCTGTCCACTGTATTGCAAGATGCTTGGCCATATCCTGGCCTGTACCCACTAGAAGTCAGTAGCACCCTTACAGTTGTGACAGTCAAAATTGTCCACAGATGTTGCCTAATGTCCCCTAGGGAGCAAAATCTTCCCCAGTTGAAAACCGCTAGTCTAGATTTTAGCCTGGGCATCAGGATATCTCAAAATTCCCCAAGTAATTCTAAAGTTCAGGCAAGGTTAAGAACTGCTGATCTAAAACAGCATTGCTTTTCAAATTTAAGCATGTATATGAATTACCTGGGGACCTTGTTAAGATGCAAATTCTGGTTCAGTAGGTTTGGGGCAGGCCCAAGATTCTGCACCTTTAACAAGCCCCCGTGTGCTGCTGTCATTGTTCTCAGTCCATTTTGAGTAGCAAGGAAGTTAGACGCTGCAATTTGCCTGCGGGGTGAACTTGCATTTAGCACCCTCACCTGGGCACCCCAAGGCCTTACCCTAATTGCCCCCAGAGAAAATTGGTTATTGGTGATTGTCAAAACAGACTATGTTCTCCACAGTTGGCAAAGATGTCTGAAAACATGGTATCGGCAAAATTACTTCAAGTAAATTATTCACTTCTTAGGGATCAGTGTGCTGCAAACTACATATTGCATTTCACCAGTGTAGAAGCTGCCAGCAGATTAGGGGAAAACTTCTCTACAGTTTGCTGCTTGCTGTTGCCAAGGTAGGAAGCCAAACAATGCCTTGAGCTGCCAGGCTTTTTCAATAATACACTTCACATTGCCAGTCGCGAGAAAGGCTGTGTGGGACCCAGAGATTTCCCCGCTGCTCCAGCCCCTCTCCAGCATTTTAAGTCCACAGCTTTAACATATGTCACAGGGGTTAAACAAATGAGTCAAGAGAGCAGATTTTAGTTTGAAGAGGGATTTCAGGAAGTCAATTCTTGCTCCTAGAGGACAGAGGTCAAGCTACAATCGAGTCAAGACAGACTAGCCTTCTGAAATTTACATAGAACTGTGGAAAGGTCACATCTCCCTCCACTCGTGACTCAGGAACACAGAGGTTTGTACGACTGTTCAGCTTTGGCTTTTGTCCAAGAGAAATGCTCTCTTTTCACTCCAGAGGTATTTATTTGCACTAGAATCACTTCAGAAGTATGTCCTGTTTCACCTGTAAATTTAGCCAGGAACTTGATAGTGGCTCAGAAGTCTTCCAGGCATATTATTTAAATCCTACTGATTCCAAAGAAGAAAAAAGGCATCTGGTTGTTTGGGGATCTACAATGGACTACAAAATGTATCTATAGACTATCTAGTTGGCTCAAAATGTGAAACACAGTATTTCTCTACTTAAGTCTTGTCACCTAAAAAAAGAAAGCAAACAAAAAACACCAGTAGGGGTGAGTAAATCTTGGCTGTCCAGAGAAACAATTCTAATTTATTTCAGAGAGTGCTTTGAGTATAGAAACTGTAAGAGAGATTCCCCTCTTTTACCTCACTTCTGTAAGAAACAATTCTAAACAAACTTTAAATACAATGTTACTACTTAATTCTAAATAGATGTTCTGCCCTGAAACCCAAGTCTACTTCCTTACTAAGGAGAAAGGGATTTACAATGACAAAGAAAGCTTAAGTTCCCGTTTACCCCTTTTTCTGAAAACTTTATATGCAATCAGACTTAAATGGCTCTTGATGGCCTCTCCTCTGGACTATACCCTGGATCCTCTCACTAGTTCTCAACTGGGGGTGATAAAGTCTCCAGGGACATTTCCGATGTCTGCAGACATTACTGGTTGTCACAACTCAGGGATTGCTGCTGGAGTCTTTAGAAGCCAGAGATGCTGCTAGATGTCCTACGAGAAACACAAAACAATTCCCCACAACAAAGAATTATCTGGTCCAAAATTTCAATCATGTTTACTGTCAGAAACCTTGTATTAGATTTTTAGAAGTTAAAAAAAGATCCTCAAGCAAAGCCTACTGAAGACTGCAGGCCTCATCTTGCCACCTACAATTCTAACCTGACATAGAAGACAGAAAGAGAGGAAGAGAAAGAAGAAGGACTCCTACAAGTAATTTCTTTACTCCTCTCCAAGGACAGAGATCACATTCTTGTTCCTTTCTGTTATGCCAGAGGGTAACAGTGACTGAATCATTGTGGATACTTGACAAATATTCGTTGAAGGAATGGATAAATCCCACCCCTCAGTTAAATGATGTCCTCATATGAGAAAGAAAAGGAAACACATCTTAGCTGTAAGATTAGCTCTCCTGTGGCCAGCAGCCTGGGGCTTGCTCAGACAGTATGGTACAGCCTGGTGCCGCTCAACTTTAATGTACATATGAATCACCTGGCAGTCATTAAAAATGTAGATTCTGAATCACAAGGTCCAGGGTGAGGCCTGAGAGGCTGCATTTCCTACAGATGTCCAAATGAAGCTGATACAGTCCAGGTCACACTGCGGGGCAGCAAGAATAGACGATGTCTAGACTTGAAGCCAGGACATTTACCAGCTTTCGCAGCCTCCATGTCCTGTTCTAGAAAACAGGGAGGATGATAAAATCTCTGCTATGCCCACATCAAAAAAATTGATAATTATGTCCTGATAGGATCTAAAAGCTTTACAAGGGATTTCAGAAATCATATAAGCTAAACTCTCTCATTTTTAAGTGAGGAAACAGAGGCCCAGAGATATGTTAGCATGTCCAAGGTCCCTCTGGTGATTTGCTATAGAGCCTGAACCAAATCCCTCACACAGATCCAGCCAGCGTTACTCCCTGTGTGTTCTGGCTGCACACACTGCCTGGTGCCTAGTACTGCAGGTCTGGCTGTTGTTTACTTGCCTGTGCTTTTTTCCTGATGGCGTTGCATAATGCCTTGGCTAAAAATGAACTCCTACCACTCCTCCAAGTGTACCTGCCACTTCATCCATATCCGATTGCCACATCCAGTGAGACTGGCCACCTGCTGCCATGTTCCTGAAATCAGTTCTTACACTCTGCTGCTCAATTTTGTGCATCACAATGTCCTTATACTGGATTTTTCTCCCCTGATGTATAAGAGGTGCACAAATCAAATTAACCACAGGTGAAAAAGAGCAGTTAGCCCAGTGCCAAACAACAGAGCAGACACCGAGCTGGGATTAAAGCCCCACATTTTGATTCCTGGTGCATACTCCAAACCTCTTCAGAGAGAACACAGCCCTTCACTGTTTACCAAACTCTCATTAGTCCAACAGCCTGTTGTCTTAGTGCTAAAAACCTGCTAATCAATAGCAATTTAGGTAAAGGGAAATTATGTTTAAAGAGAAACATTCTATCACTTATAGGTTCATTTTCAGAATCTTACCCTCCAATTGTCTCAGAATAATCTTGGGCCTGCTTTTCTTCCTTTCCTGCAAGTAGATAACACTGTTCTGAGAACTCAAGTCGTATTTCTGTCCTGTTTCTTTCCTTGCCCCTCATTTGAAGCATTCCTCCGAGTCTCGTGTATCTTAAGTGCCATCTAGTGGTAGATCTTCAGATGTTACTAATACAATGAAATTTAACAAGGATATTTGGGGAAATAGATGGTCTCCAGATGATGGAATAATCTCTCTACCTGAGAATCACTATATCTGCTATATGTGAATTACCAACATTCAGACTATTTAAGTACTTTTTTCAAATAATCCTGCATATTAATTTAAGCATTCTTTTGAAAAACTCTCTTGTAACTTCTCAATCAAAAAGCATTTGCAAGATCTTTAGAGATTTTCAATTACATGTTAGAAATAAATTAAAGCATTCTGCATAATTTTTTAATTTGAAAGACAGGTTTTTAAAACTTAAAGCTGCTTAACTCCTCTGCGTATCTTCCATCAGTGTTTTCTATTTGCTTTGATAACTCACTTCTTCTCTTACAGAGAAGAATAACAACTCACGATTTCCCTCTACAGAGAGAGAAAGAGTCTTTCCTTGCCTCCTCTTCCTTGGAGATGAGGGATATTGGAAAGACTGATCCTCCCTTCCCTTTCTCCACCCACTTAGCCCTTCAGTATCTACTCCTTTTTAGGGATTGAATCTGTCCGAATAGTCACATGATTTTGGTTCCTCTGTCCATTATCTGTGCAATGACAGACAAGCCAGGATGAGAAAAAATTAAGAAATCTTTCTACAGATTTCTCACCAAATCCTAACAGGTTTGGAGTTATTATTTGAATTTCCAGCTCCAGGCCTGATGCTGCTTCTTCAAGATCAAAGGGATTATGGCAGAAACACACTTAGAAAAGTAGACTCCAAGTACTTAGAGAAAATATGTACAAATGAAATACAGCCAGGACGATATTAAAACAGATGTTCTTCTACAGCACAAATGGCAGGTCCAAAAGAAATTTTCATTATAAATGATTAAATATACTCGAACAGCAGCTACTATTAAATGCTAGCTTACAGTTCATTTTGTTTTTTATAGCATTCATTTTTCTTAATATAAATTTATATAAATATAAATGAAAAATATAGACAAAAGTATAAAGTAGAATATAAGTTATCCTCATACATCCTGTAGACACAAGCCCTATTAAAATCCTTTGGGTATTTTTCTGGTACATGTCTAGGTATGAAGATTGGGATCATATATATGTAAGGTTTTGTTGTGATTTTTTTTCACCTAATAATATATTTCGAGCATCTTCCCAGGTCATTAAATTTACAGCAAATATAGTTGATGACATGGGAAGATGCACCATGTTTAATTTAACCAACACATTGATAGACATCAGATTGTTTCTAATTCTTACTCATATCTAAATAATTCTGAGATGAACTTCCTTGTATACAAATAAGGCAAATGTAAATATTTATTACAAATTGATTTCTAGAACTTGAACTACTGGGTCAAAGGATGTGAATGTGTTGAAGTTTTGTGATACACAACAACAAACTGGTGACTAGAATTGTAGCCATTAATTAACACTCTTAAAAGCACCTCATAAAGGTACAACCATGACATTTTCTTTAAAGAGGGAGGCTGCTGCCTACCCACTCTCTCCTCTTTAGGATGTCTCCCTGAACATACAATAGGCCTGATTTAAAGGCTCAGCCTTTTATTAATAATTTTACAGTGCAAATATGTGGGCTTTTTAACATCTAAAACTGGCTCCATAATTGGCTCAGGGGTCTCCCACAAGGGATACATAAGGCAATCACAAGTGCATCCTCTGGTCTCTCAAGAGAAGTGTTAATTGTTCTGTCTTCCACCTTCCTACATAAGTTCATATAAAATTCTGTCCAGGGGGTGGAGCCAAGATGGCCGAATAGGAACAGCTCCGGTCTCCAGCTCCCAGCCCCAGCGACACAGAAGACGGGTGATTTCTGCATTTCTGCTTGAGGTACCGGTTTCATCTCACTAGGGAGTGCCTAACAGTGGGTTCAGGACAGTCGGTGAAGCGCACTGTGCGCGAGCCGAAGCAGGGCGAGGCATTGCCTCACTCGGGAAGCGCAAGGGGTCAGGGAGTTCCCTTTCCTAGTCAAAGAAAGGGGAAACAGACGGCACCTGGAATATCCGGTCAGTCCCACCCTAATACTGCGCTTTTCCAACGGGCCTGGGAAGCGGCACACTAGGAGATTGTGTCCCGCACCTGGCTCGGAGGGTCCTATGCCCACAGAGTCTTGCTGATTGCTAGCACAGCAGTCTGGGATCACGCTGCAAGGCGGCAACGAGGCTGGGGGAGGGGCGCCCGCCATTGCCCAGGCTTGCTTAGGTAAACAAAGCAGCCAGGAAGCTCGAAATGGGTGGAGCCCACCACAGCTCAAGGAGGCCTGCCTGCCTCTGTAGGCTCCACCTCTGGGGGCAGGGCACAGACAACCAAAAACTCAGCGAGAACCTCCACAGCCTTAAATGTCCCTGTCTGACTGACAGCTTTGAAGAGAGTAGTGGTTCTCCCAGCACGCAGCTGGAGATCTGAGAACGGACAGACTGCCTCCTAAAGTGGGTCCCTCACCCCTGAGCAGCCTAACTGGGAGGCACCCCCCAAGTAGGGACAGACTGACACCTCATTCAACCGGGTACTCCTCTGAGACAAAACTTTCAGAGGAACTATCAGACAGCTGAATTTGTGGTCTCACAAAAATCCGCTGTTCTGCAGCCACCGCTGCTGACACCCAGCCAAACAGGGTCTGGAGTGGACCTCTAGTAAACTCCAACAGACCTGCAGCTGAGGGTCTTGTCTGGTAGAAGGAAAATTAACAAACAGAAAGGACATCCACACCAAAAACCCATCTGTACATCACCATCATCGAAGACAAAAAGTAGACAAAACCACAAAGATGGGGAAAAAACAGACCAAAAAAACTGGAAACTCTAAAAAACAGAGCACCTCTCCTCCTCCAAAGGAACGCAGTTCCTCACCAGCAATGGAACAAAGCTGGATGGAGGATGACTTTGATGAGTTGAGAGAAGAAGGCTTCAGACGATCAAACTACTCTGAGCTACGAGAGGAAATTCAAAACAATAGCAAAGAAGTTAAAAACTTTGAAAAAAAATTAGAAGAATGGATAACTAGAATAACCAATGGAGAGAAGGGCTTAAAGGAGGTGATGGAGCTGAAAGCCAAGTTTCCAGAACTACGCGAAGAATGCAGAAGCCTCAGTAGCAGATGTGATCAATTGGAAGAAAGGGTATCGCTGATAGAAGATGAAATGAATGAAATGAAGAGAGAAGGGAAGTTTAGAGAAAAAAGAATAAAAAGAAATGAACAAAGCCTCCAAGAAATTTGGGACTATGTGAAAAGACCAAACCTACGTCTGATTGGTGTACCTGAAAATGATGGGGAGAATGGAACCAAGTTGGAAAACACTCTGCAAGATATTATCCAGGAGAACTTCCCCAATCTAGCAAGGCAGGCCAGCATTCAGACTCAGGAAATACAGAGAACGCCACAAAGATATTCCTCGAGAAGGGCAACTCCAAGACACATAATTGTCAGATTCACCAAAGTTGAAATGAAGGAAAAAATGTTAAGGGCAGCCAGAGAGAAAGGTCGGGTTACCCACAAAGGGAAGCCCATCAGACTAACAGCTGATCTCTCAGCAGAAACTCTACAAGCCAGAAGAGAGTGGGGGCTGATATTCAACATTCTTAAAGAAAAGAATTTTCAACCCAGAATTTCCTATCCCGCCAAACTAAGCTTCATAAGTGAAGGAGAAATAAAATACTTTACAGACAAGCAAACGCTGAGTGATTTTGTCACCACCAGGCCTGCCCTAAAAGAGCTCCTGAAGGAAGCACTAAACATGGAAAGGAACAACCGGTACCAGCCCCTGCAAAAACATGCCAAATTGTAAAGACCATCGAGGCTAGGAAGAAACTGTAGCAACTAACGAGCAAGATAACCAACTAACATCATAATGACAGGATCAGATTCACACATAACAATATTCACGTTAAATGTAAATGGGCTAAATGCTCCAATCAAAAGACACAGACTGGCAAACTGGATAAGGAGTCAGGACCCATCAGTGTGCTGGATTCAGGAAACCCATCTCACGTGCAGAGACACACATAGACTCAAAATAAAGGGATGGAGGAAGATCTATCAAGCAACTGGAAAACAAAAAAAGGCAGGGGTTGCAATCCTAGTCTCTGATAAAATAGACTTTAAACCAACAAAGATCAAAAGAGACAAAGAAGGCCATTACATAATGGTGAAGGGATCAATTCAACAAGAAGAGCTAACTATCCTAAATATATATGCACCCAACACAGGAGCACCCAGATTCATAAAGCAAGTCCTCAGTGACCTACAAAGGGACTTAAACTCCCACACAATAATAATGGGAGATTTTAACACCCCACTGTCAGCATTAGACAGATCAACGAGACAGAAAGTTAACAAGGATATCCAGGAATTGAACTCAGCTCTACATAAAGTGGACCTAATAGACATCTACAGAACTCTCCACCCCAAATCAACAGAATATACATTTTTTTCAGCATCACACCACACCTATTCCAAAATTGACCACATAGTTGGAAGTAAAGCTCTTCTCAGCAAATGTAAAAGAACAGAGATTATAACAAACTGTCTCTCAGACCACAGTGCAATCAAACTAGAACTCAGGATTAAGAAACTCAGTCAAAACCGCTCAACTACATGGAAACTGAACAACCTGCTCCTGAATGACTATTGAGTACATAATGAAATGAAGGCAGAAATAAAGATGTTCTTTGAAACCAACGAGAACAAAGACACAACATACCAGAATCTCTGGGACACGTTCAAAGCAGTGTGTAGAGGGAAATTTATAGCACTAAATGCCCACAAGAGAAAGCAGGAAAGATCCAAAATTGACACCCTAACATCACAATTTAAAGAACTAGAAAAGCAAGAGCAAACACATTCAAAAGCTAGCAGAAGGCTAGGAATAACTAAAATCAGAGCAGAACTGAAGGAAATAGAGACACAAAAAACCCTTCAAAAAATTAATGAATCCAGGAGCTGGTTTTTTGAAAAGATCAACAAAATTGATGGACCGCTAGCAAGACTAATAAAGAAGAAAAGAGAGAAGAATCAAATAGATGCAATAAAAAACGAAAAAGGGGATATCACCACCAATCCCACAGAAATACAATCTACCATCAGAGAATACTACAAACACCTCTATGCAAATAAACTAGAAAATCTAGAAGAAATGGATAAATTCCTCGACAAATACACCCTCCCAAGACTAAACCAGGAAGAAGTTGAATCTCTGAATAGACCAATAACAGGTTCTGAAATTGTGGCAATAATCAATAGCTTACCAACCAAAAAGAGTCCAGGACCTGATGGATTCACAGCTGAATTCTACCAGAGGTACAAGGAGGAACTGGTACCATTCCTTCTGAAACTATTCCAATCGATAGAAAAAGAGGGAATCCTCCCTAACACATTTTACAAAGCCAGCATCATCCTGATACCAAAACCTGGCAGAGACATAACCAAAAAAGAGAATTTCAGACCAATATCCTTGATGAACATTGATGCAAAAATCCTCAATAAAATACTGGCAAACCAAATCCAGCAGCACATCAAAAAGCTTATCCACCATGATCAAGTGGGCTTCATCCCTGGGATGCAAGGCTGGTTCAACATACGCAAATCAATAAATGTAATCCAGCATATAAACAGAACCAAAGACAAAAACCACATGATTATCTCAATAGATGCAGAAAAGGCCTTTGACAAAATTCAACAACCCTTCATGCTAAAAACTCTCAATAAATTAGGTATTGATGGGACGTATCTCAAAATAATAAGAGCTATCTACAACAAACCCACAGCCAATATCATACTGAATGGGCAAAAACTGGAAGCATTCCCTCTGAAAACTGGCACAAGACAGGGGGGCCCTCTCTCACAGCTCCTATTCAACATAGTGCTGGAAGTTCTGGCCAGAGCAATCAGGCAGGAGAAGGAAATAAAGGGTATTCAATTAGGAAAAGAGGAAGTCAAATTGTCCCTGTTTGCAGATGACATGATTGTATATCTAGAAAACCCCATTGTCTCCGCCCAAAATCTCCTTAAGCTGATTAGCAACTTCAGCAAAGTCTCAGGATACAAAATTAATGTACAAAAATCACAAGCATTCTTGTACACCAATAACAGACAAACAGAGAGCCAAATCATGAGTGAACTCCCATTCACAATTGCTTCAAAGAGAATAAAATACCTAGGAATCCAACTTACAAGGGATGTGAAGGACCTCTTCAAGGAGAACTACAAACCACTGCTCAATGAAATAAAAGAGGATACAAACAAATGGAAGAACATTCCATGCTCATGGGTTGGAAGAATCAATATCGTGAAAATGGCCATACTACCCAAGGTAATTTATAGATTCAAAGCCATCCCCATCAAGCTACCAATGACTTAACTACTTTAAAGTTCATATGGAACCAAAAAAGAGCCCGCATCGCCAAGTCAATCCTAAGCCAAAAGAACAAAGCTGGAGGCATCACACTACCTGACTTTAAACTATACTACAAGGCTACAGTAACCAAAACAGCATGGTACTGGTACCACAACAGAGACATAGATCAATGGAACAGAACAGAGCCCTCAGAAATGATGCCGCATAGCTACAACTATCTGATCTTTGACAAACCTGACAAAAACAAGAAATGGGGAAAGGATTCCCTATTTAAAAAATGGTGCTGGGAAAACTGGCTAGCCATATGTAGAAAGCTGCAACTGGATCCCTTCCTTACACCTTATACAAAAATTAATTCAAGATGAATTAAAGACTTATATGTTAGACCTAAAACCATTAAAATCCTACAAGAAAACCTAGGCAATACCATTCAGGACATAGGCGTGGGCAAGGACTTCATGTCTAAAACACCAAAAGCAAGGGCAACAAAAGCCAAAATCGACAAATGGGATCTCATTAAACTAAAGAGCTTCTGCACAGCAAAAGAAACTATCATCAGAGTGAACAGGCAACCTACACAATGGGAGAAAATTTTTGCAACCTACTCATCTGACAAAGGGCTAATATCCAGAATCTACAATGAACTCAAACAAATTTACAAGAAAAAAACAAACAACCCCATCAAAAAGTGGGCAGAGGACATGAGCAGACACTTCTCAAAAGAAGACATTTATGCAGCCAAAAAACACATGAAGAAATGCTCCTCATCACTGGCCATCAGAGAAATGCAAATCAAAACCACAGTGAGATACCATCTCACACCAGTTAGAATGGCCATCATTAAAAAATCAGGAAACAACAGGTGCTGGAGAGGATGTGGAGAAATAGGAACACTTTTACACTGTTGGTGGGACTGTAAACTAGTTCAACCATTGTGGAAGTCAGTGTGGCGATTCCTCAGGGATCTAGAACTAGAAATACCATTTGACCCAGCCATCCCATTACTGGGTATATACCCAAAGGACTATAAATCATGCTGCTATAAAGACACATGCACACGTATGTTTATTGCGGCACTATTCACAATAGCAAAGAGTTGGAACCAACCCAAATGTCCAACAACGATAGACTGGATTAAGAAAATGTGGCACATATACACCATGGAATACTATGCAGCCATAAAAAATGATGAGTTCGTGTCCTTTGTAGGGACATGGATGAAACTGGAAAACATCATTCTCAGTAAACTATCGCAAGGACAAAAAACCAAACACCGCATGTTCTCACTCATAGGTGGGAATTGAACAATGAGAACTCATGGACACAGGAAGGGGAACATCACGCTCCGGGGACTGTTGTGGGGTGGGGGGAGGGGGGAGGGACAGCATTAGGAGATACACCTAATGCTAAATGACGAGTTAATGGGTGCAGGAAATCAACATGGCACATGGATACATATGTAACAAACCTGCACATTGTGCACATGTACCCTAAAACCCTAAAGTATAATAATAAAAAAAAAAAAAAAAAAAAAGAGGAAGGGTATATACAAAACCCTCTAAAATCCAAAAAAAAAAAAAAAAAAAAAAAAAAAAAAAAAAAAATTCTGTCCAGACTTTGTAATCACTTTAATGCTACCCTACATGCATGTAATTCTGATAAATACCCAATATTAAGATTATGTTCTCTCTCTCTTTCGTATGGGTACAAAAGGGCCTTTTGTTCCTGAGACTGTTTTACTTCTCTAACAACCTGGAGGAAATAACTATGTCCCACAAATTGGCATTTCCATGGACGTGGCTACCTGGTAACAATAATGGGAAAACAATGTAATTCTAGAACATTCTAGGTGAATTCACTCAATAGAGGGAAATATACTCTTTTTTTCTTTTTTTTTTTTTGACAGAGTGTTGCTCTGTCGCCCAGCCTGGAGAGTGCAGTGGCGCAATCTCAGCTCACTGCAACCCCCGCCTCCCAGGTTCAAGTGATTCTCCTGCCTCAGCCTCCTGAGTAGCTGAGACTACTATTATTGACAAATTTTCTAATCTCCCATCAGGTTTCTCAGGTTCTTACATTGTTATTTTCTGCATAACAATTAGAGTTTTTATTGTTTTTAATAAGAAAATAAAATATTTTAAAATACGTACCAAAAACAATTCCCAAATTGACAAGTTCCATTCTAAATTTAAGAAAAAGAAAAACTTTCATATCTGAAGTTTGCTTTTTCATTCCTGTTGAAGTTCCCTTCAATAACTAGGGGAAGCTCAATAACTTTGCCCTATTATTAAACCAGAACGGTAATCAGGAGCCTTGGCTGAAACTCCTAATTCTTCTTTACCCCAAAACTGTCAGAGGGGATTTTCGATTCTGAACTCAAACAAAACAACAGGATTGGTGAAGGATGACTAAATCCACCTCATATATGAAACTGCCCATATTTGACCATTTTTGGTTTAAAAAAAAGTGGCATTCATATGGTACAAGCTAATAGAACCATTTATCATTATCAAATCATAGAGAAATAGACAACTAGAAGCAAATATCTAGAAATACCGCTACTCACTGGTACTGGACACATCCCAGGCAGACCAAGAAGCAGCCACATGACCATTTATCCTCCACCTGCCATCCTCATTTCCTGTGGCTATTACCAAACGACTAGGACAGGACCCAAAAAAATCATCAGCGGTGAGAGCCGTCAATCTAGAGAGGAGAGCGTCAGCTTTTTCTCCTTATCCCATAGAATGGAATGAGGAGGATTCCCACCTGCCCCAAGCTACCAAGGAAGGCATGGAGATACTCACAGAGATGTAGAAGCCAACAGGAAGGGCAGACAGACATGTCATTATAAAATAGCTTTTGGATGGTAACAGCCCTTTCCCAAAGCAGACCTCCTTCTTGCCTGGAGACTAGACTGCCTTTGTAGGACTAATATTAGCCACAAAATTAGAAATGATGGTTTAGCAGTCATGCAGCTGGAGGCTGCAAGATTCTGACCCTCCCTAAACTGCTCCTAAGATCAGTGCTTGAGATATTTTGCATCCCCTGCACTTGATGGATCAGCTGGCACCACCCAGATCAATAAACTGGCTCATCTGATCTTGTGGCCCCCCACCCAGGAACTGACTCAGTGCAAGAAGACAGCCTCAATTCCCTATGATTTCATCTCTGACCAATCAGCACTCGTGGCTCACTGGCTTCCCCTCATCGACCAAATTATCCTTAAAATCTCTGCTTCCTGAATGCTCGAGAGACGGATGTGAATAATAATAAAACTCCGGTCTCCCACAAAAAAATAAAATAAAATAAAGTAGCTTTTGATTCAGACTTGCTCATAAGCCCTCCTGTGCCTATTTGAGCTAGAGGAGATCGGAGTTGGTGAGATGTGGCAGGACAAAACGGGAATGACAAGGGGAAGGCTTATAGTCTCACCTTTTGTCCTAGCAAAGCTGTGTCAGTTCCATTGGATCAGGTGGGTATATATGCAAGGTAGCTGTGCCTGAACTGCCTTAGTATTAGACAAGTAGAATCAGGAAACCAGAGACTGCAGGGTGACGGCTGAGAGGCAGGGACAGGGAAATGGGGTAGAAGAGGAGAAGCCAGAGGTCTCTAGTGGCAACTATGCAGTTTGGAGGCCTTCCTGCAAGGGCCTTGAAAGAACCATGCTTAAGTCCCTAGAGAGAAGAACACCTACATATTTACACAGAGAAGGGACTAACTGCCCATTGCTGGCTGGGGAAGCTGCAGTGTATAAGAAAGGATTACAATGGTGAATTAGTAAGTATAAAGGTCTCTGCCCCTTTCTCTGTTACCTCTGCATTGCCCCAACCTACAGTAGCTGGGAGAAGTGAAGGAGCTTCCCCATTACAAATCCACCCAGCCATAGATAAGGCATGTGACAGGAATTAGGGAGAAGATGAGATTAGAGTTGATTAGAGATTGAGTTTTAATATCTACTCATGCCCAAGAGCTAGTTAAGAAGAAAGGGAGATGCAACAGAGCATGATTAAAAGCAATGGATGGAAAAAAATTTTTCCTTATTGTGCATTGCCAAGTTCAGACTGTTTAATAGGCCAGTTACACTAGTATCTAGACTGATGAACTAATTGAAATTTCTGGGTCATCTCTGTGGCTTCATTTGCTAAAAGTTCTGCTCTTACAGTGTAATTGAATTCAAAGACAAGAAATCACCAGTGTCAATTGTAAAGAAGGAAGATGAACTTTTATTTGGAAAGAAACTGCATCAAATTAAATTAAATACAGTTTGTTGTTTTGTTTCAACTCACTTCTGTCACATATAATATCTAAGGAGTAGACACAACCCAGTCCAAATAGTATTATCAAGAGTACCCAAAAAAAATGCATTTGGTTTATTTCATTGATGGGGTGTGGAGAGAAGAATAAAGCCAGTGGTTCTTGTGTTCAAAAAATATATAGTTAGTTAAGGCCGGGCGCAGTGGCTCACGCCTGTAATCGCAGCACTTTGGGAGGCCAAGGCGGGTGGATCACGAGGTCAGGAGATCAAGACCATCCTGGCTAACACGGTGAAACCCCATCTCTACTAAAAAATACAAAAAATTAGCCGGGCGCGGTGGCAGGCGCCTGTAGTCCCAGCTACTCGGGAGGCTGAGGCAGGAGAATGGTGTGAACCCGAAAGGTGGAGCTTGCAGTGAGCCAGGATAGCGCCACTGCAGTCTGGCCTGGGGGAAAGAGCAAGACTTCATCTCAAAAAAAAAAATGTATATATATAGTTAGTTAAATGAATTTTTCACTTTTTAGTTGTCTCAAAAATTCTGTGATTCACAGATCACAATGATACGTTTATTCTAACATGGCTACTGATATCATTTGGCTGTGTCCCCACCCAAATCTCATCTTGACTTGTAGTTCCCATAATCCCCACATGTTGTGGGAGGGACCCAGTGGGCGGTAATTGAATAATGGGGGCAGTTACCCCCATGCTGCTATTCTCATGATAGTGAATTCTCACGAGATCTGATGGTTTTATAAGGGGTTTTCCCCCTTTTGCTCAGCACTTCTCTCTCCTGCTACCTTGTGAAGAAGGACGTGTTTGCTTCCCCTTCCACCATGATTATAAGTTTCCTGAGGCCTCCCCAGCCACACTGAACTTTGAGTCAATTAAACCTCTTTCCTTTATAAATTACCCAGTCTCAGGTATGTCTTTATTAGCAGCATGAGAACAGACTAATAGAGCTACCTTTTGAAATTTGGTTTCATAAAGTTTCAGAAATTGAAGCCACATAAAAAGAGGCTATTTCACAAAGAGCTTTTCCAAGTTTATAAAAGGTGTTAACTACTTTGCAAATCTTCACTATAGCTCAGCCCTGCCACAAGGTAAAAATCAAATGGACATTATTTACTCATTATGAGAGACATGTCTTTTGTTAGAATCATTAAACCCAAATATTATTCTCTCTAGGTCATTAATTTGGAAATTTTCTTATGAATGGTAATAATCTACTTAGCTTCCTGTGAGACCTTGTAACTATATTAGTTATTTTACTTTCTTTGCCTTGGACATTTAGGATCTTGGAGTTCAATATCTCTGGAAATTTACGAAGCTCGTCTGAAGAGATGGCCACAGTGGTTTAACTTATACATTAAATAGCAACTACATTACGATTAATTCCTCATCTGTCGAAAACTTTTTGAACTTCAAATTGTCATACTTCTATCCATTTTCTTAAGACAAATCTCTGTTCTCTGGACACTTGAGACAAGTATGTTTCTTCAAAGCAATTTTAAAGTTCAAATATCACACATTTATAACCATCTGCTCCTACAAAACTTCAATGAATATTTCAAACATTAGCAAGTATTTTGTCTCCTGTAGCTAGAAGCAATGTCTGCATGTCCTTTCCATAAGACACAGGTAAGACTTCTATTTATTCAGCAACATATAAGTAACAGATAGGTGAGATGGGCATGAAATTTACAAACTATACTGTTTATGGAATAAAATGTATAATTCTTTTCTTCATTTCCTCAATGTTATTATTGTATTTTATAATTTACTAAAACTCAATTTCACTTTTAAGTAGCAGAAAACATTTATGTGACTACCCTTTTGGTACAAATAGCCTTTCAGTGCTGTTACTGAACAGTACAAACCCAAAATTTTGAGTTCTTGACAGTACTCTGCCTGGAAATGGCATAGACTGCGCACTGAATTTGCCATTCATTATGCAAGCCTCAAGTTAATAAGATGGTGTTTTCTATGAATGATCTCTAATTATAGTCTTTCACTAATCTAATTCAAATTGGCTTCTCCTATAGTAAGTCAAAATAGCTGCATTTTACTCTCCCTGAAAAACAAAGTGAGATCCAATCTCTGTTGCAGAGCTAAGGTTGTAAGACTGAGCTGACATGAGAACACCTCAATGACTTGAGGTCTCAGGTTGTGAAACTTAGGACTATGTTCAGGTAAGTAGAGAGTGTCTCTGAGGGATCACTGAAAACAGGGCTGAGCAGAGAGTTGGGATCCAGCAGCAAGGCAACAAGGACACCAAACAAGGAAAAGAAATTACCCAGAGTGTTGTTGGAGGTGGAGCCTAGAGAAATCTCCCAGGCACTGGGTAGCACATATGGGTCCTTTGTATACAGCCCCCATGGCCCTAATAAAAAAAAAAAAAATTGGAAGCGTTACCAAGACGTGCTGACTTTTTTTCTTTTTAAGATGATGCTCAAAAGTTCAAAGTAAATCTCAGCCTAGATTTTCTGGAGATAGCTCTCACACTAAAATCTTTAGAGTTAACTTGTCTCATTTGGGAAGTGCCTCTGGTATTATAACCTAAATTATGTCCCTGGATGTTGAAGTTTTAAGCCCCAATGTGACTGTATTTTGGAGATAGGGCCTTTAAAGAGGTAATTAAGGTTAAATAAGATCATAAAGATGGAACCCTAATATGATAGGACTGGTATCTGTATAAGATCCTCATATCCTATAAGGTATCCTTCTAAGGAATCCTATCTTTTTTCTCACAGGAAAAAGACCATATGAGGACACAGAGTTATGGCAGTCATCTGCAAGCCAATGAGAGAGGCCTCAGAAGAAACAAAACCTGCTGGCACTTTGATCTTGGACTTGCAGCCTCCAGAACTGTGAGAAAATTAATTTCTGTTGTTTAATCCACCCAGTCTGTGGTATTCTGGCAGCCCTAGCAAAGTAAGACATCTGGGTTTACCATGTAGAAATTTTATCAGTGTTTATATATCTTAAAGGAGATACACTTAAAAATATGAGAGTATTTTTATCTACTGTTGCCACATCTCGGTTAACAAATACTAGTTCATTTTCAAGAAACTAGTGCTCATGGTTTTTTGTATATAGTAAAGAACTATATAAGCAAAAGGTATAATGATTATTTTTTGCTCTTTCTGCATCCTGTATGACTAATTATATTATTAGAAGATTCAGGTATCTGGCTATTAACATAATTTGTAGTGGTATACAAACTAACGAGTAGCACATCTTCATCTCTACCACTTCCACTTAAATCTACAAGCTTCCACTCCTGAGCCAGATGAGTGATATCCTCTTTGTGCCATTTTTAGTTTTACTACCAGTTTAAAACCTTTTCTTTTATTATCTTATTTTTTAATTCATTCTACTATGTACTGAATACCTATTAATGTGCCAGGTGTAGTATTAGACACAGGATATGCTTTTCCTGCTCACATAGAATATATAGCCTAGTGGGAGAGACAGAAGAAAAAAAATTATATAAACAAATATATAACATGTATCTACTATAAAGAAAATGTATAAGGTGTAATGATAGAAAATAAGGGAGCCTGCTTCAGAAACTGATGGGCCATACCTACCTACTTAGGGTTTAAGCAAGTTGAGTGTTTAGGGAAGGCCTCTGGTCTAGTATAAGGTAATGCTAGCATTTGCTGCAGAAGATAAACACCTAAATGTCAGTGGCTTACCACAACAGACTTTGGGTTCTCCCTCACATACAGTCCAATAAGTTGTTCAGTAGGCAGCCTTCCACATAGTGATTCAGAGACCCAGGTTTCTTCCACCTGTGCCTCTGTCATACCCTAGAACCTCAGAGTCTTTTGTTTTCAGTCAATGAACAGAAGCAGAGAGAGTAGAAAAGCCAAGGCCACTTTTTGTGTCTTCAACATTTATTTTAATTTCTGGGGTACATGTGCAGGACATGTGGATTTGTTACACAGGTAAACATGTGCCAGGGTGGTTTGCTGCACAGATCAACCCATCACCTAGGTATTAAGCCCGGTATCTGTTAGCTATACTTCCTGATGTTCTCTCTCTCCCCACTCCCCCTCAACAGGCCCCAGTGTGTGTTGTTCCCCACTATGTGTCCATGTGTTCTCATCATTCAGCTCCCACTTATAAGTTAAAACATTGGTGTTTGGTTTTCTGTTCTTGCATTAGTTTGCTGAGGATAACAGCTTACAGCTCCATCAATGTCCCTGCAAAGGACACATTCTTATTCCTTTCTATCGCTGCATAGTATTCCATGGTATATATGTACCACATTTTCTTTATCCAGTCTATTACCGATAGGCATTGGGGTTGATTCCATGTCTTTACTATTGTAAATAGTACTGCAGTGAACTTACACATCCATATATCTTTATAATAGACTGATTTCTGTTCCTTTGGGTGTATACCCAGTAATGGGATTGCAGGGTCAAATGGTATTTCTGCCTCTGGATCTTTGAGGAACCACCACACTGTCTTCCACAGTGGCTGAACTAATTTACACTCCCACCAACAGTGTAAAAGTATTCCTTTTTCTCCCAACCTTACCAACATGTGTTGTTTTTTCACTTTTTAATAATTGCCAGTCTGACTGTCATGAGGTGGCATCTAACTGTGGTTTTGATTTGCATTTCTCTAATGATCAGTGATGTTGAGATTTTTTTCATATGTCTGTTGGACATATGAATGTCTTCTTTTGAGAAGTGTCTATTCATGTCCTCTGCCGGCTTTTTAATGAGTTTATGTTTTCTTCTTGTAAGTTTGTTTAAGTTCCTTGTAGTCTCTGGAGAGTACACCTTTATCAGATGGATAGATTGCAAAAATATTCTCCCATTCTGTAGGTTGTCAGTTCACTCTGATAATAGTTTCTTTTTAATTATATTCCATTTGTCAATTTTTGCTTTTGTTGCAATTGCTTTTGGTGTTTTTGTCATGAAATCTTTGCCCGTGCCTGTGTCCTGAAGGGTATTGCCTCGATTTTTTTCTAGGGTTTTTATAGTTTCAGGTTTTACATTTAATTCTTTAATCCATCTTGAGTTAATTTTTGTATAAGGTGAAAGGAAGGGGTCTAGTTTCAATTGTCTGCATATAGCTAGCCACTTCTCCCAGCACTATTTATTAAATAGGGAATCCTTTCTCTATTGCTTGTTTTTGTCAGGTTTGTTGAAGATCAGATGGTTATAGATGTATGGTGTTAATTCTGAGGTCTGTGTTTTGCTCCATTGGTCTACATGTCTGTTTTGGTACCAGTACCATGCTGTTTTGATTACTGTAGCCTTGTAGTATAGTTTGAATTCAGGTAGCATGATGCCTCCAGTGTCAAGGCCACTTTTTAAGCCCTTTAGCACACAAATGATCACATCACTTGTGCACACATCTGTTGGCAAAAACTGATCACATAACTTCACTATATGCCAGAGGAACTGGGAAACATAGACCCTGACTGGATAGCCACTTCTCCAAAACACCTATACCTTATAGAATGAAAATACAAATGTTGGTGGAGATGTGGCCATCTCTGTCACTGCCCCTCTTTGAGGAAAAGGCACTGAAGAAGAGATTTGAAAGATAACAGAAAGTCAGACCATGTGTAGAGCTGTGAGAGGGTGAGCCCAGCCAGAAGGAACCAGACATGGGAAAGTCAGCCTCAAAATAGGAAAGGTCTGCCATGTTCAAAAGTTGGAAAGAAGAGACTGAAGTGTAGCAGACAAGGGAAAGGAGGCATTTAGTGATATTGGAGAAGTGGGAAGACAACTGATCTGTGGACTTTTGTAGGCCACACTGAGGAGTTTGGATATTTTTATTAAAGTATCAAGATGTTTTTAATAGCATAATAGTGTGGTCCAATTTATTTTTCAAAAATATTTATCTGGAAGTCATGAGAAGATTGGCAAGGAGTAAGAGATGAAGTGGAGAGATCAGAAATGAAACTCTTTTATTTCCTGAGACAAAGGCCATTGTGAATTGAGTTAAGTGTAATCACTGTGGAAATGGCAAAAACTGAACCTGGCAACCCTAAGAAGCAGTAGGTCATTTGCTTGGCCTAATATGCACACCTTGCTCATCTGATGGGAGGAAGATAGCACATGGATAGCTGCCAGACTTTGCATTTTGGCAATAGTAAGACAGGCCTAGAAGTCTGGGCTTCAGGTGGCTAGAAAGGGAGGCCCCAAAGTGATGTAAGAAGAGATATATTAAGATTGAAAGAGATATTGCCCTGGTGCTCACATTTAGGGAGAAATCCTACATGGTAGTGAGTTTAGAATGTTAATATTGACAAGCTGCAATGAATACATAGATGTTCAACTCTTTTTATGTCCATGAATATAAACACAGGCAAAAGAATAATAATGTGAGTTTCAGAGTAACCATATTAATTTTGTATTTATCAGGCTTAGGCAAAAGAATGCCTTCCCTTCATCTAAACTTTTAAAATACTGCTACAGATGAGAATTTAAAATGTCTTTGGTGAAGGGATATGCAGCCTTTATTTGATCTAAGACTTTGGTTTTGAAAAGTGAAAATGTTAGGGCTCCTTTCTCACATTGAAATACCACATGAGACAAATCTGAGTATCAAAGGATCTGAAAAAGAAGGTGAACGTAATTCCAAAATTCAAGGGATCAATGGAAAATGGTCACTTCACAGAATTCCGTGTGTAGGACTCCCAAGTTACCTGGAGGATTATCTACAAGCTTAGCTGCCTCTGATGAATTTTTTGAGAGAAGAAACCAACCCTCCAGCCTACTTCAGAAACCCATAGATAAGGAGTTCTTTAGTGCTCCAATGTATTTCTGGTGTGTGTTAAATAAGCCAGGATTCTACATGCTGTGTTCATGATGTTTTGCAAGAACACAAAAGACTCATTCCTGCCTTAAAGGGCTAAGATATAGATACAGGTGGTTTACTAAAAGGCCTGCTTGCTTGAGAAAGGGTTAGTGGAAATGGTATGAATGTGAAAGAGATAGCAGGGTTTTACCCAAGGCAGGCAGCTCTTCATCTGGCATAGATGCTATTTCATTCACAGCATTAGGTATAATAACAGCAAAAGAAGCCCAACAGGAAATTACAGTACTAAGGAAAGCAAAATAATTACAGTTTCGAAAAAAAAAATCCCCAGCTCACTGAAAAGTAAAGCTTTATAAGCCCTTTGTGGAAATTCTGGATGATTCTACTAGATTTCTTCACTTAAAAAGTATTAATGATAGGAGTACTTAATGAAATTCTTTGGCAATTTTTACTAGTGCTTTTGAAGAGGATCAAAGTCATCAGTGTGTGGACATGACCAGACTCTGTTTAAAAACGATGTTTCATTGGTTTTTTACTCAGCTTCTTGGTGGCAAGGACCTCAGTCATTTTGCAGGAACCTTTGTTAAGCGTTTTTGGGAACAAACTGACTTGCCAAGTACAATTAACAACTGTGAACGTTGTAAAACACAGACATTCCTCTCTGCAGGTTCCAAACTCTAACCATAAAGAAAAGATATATTAAAAATAAATGGAAAAACAACCCTTTTGCCTTCATTTGCAAAGATAGCTCTGTGTACTGGAGCTCTTACCCAGGAATCGGACAATCTAGACTGTCTTTTCAATACTGCCATTACTCAGCAAGCACGGTGTTTAACCCCTCCAAGCCACACTGTTCATTTTGACAAAATGAGGGAGTTGCAATAAATGACCTATAAATTAACTCATTTCTGTTCTAACACGGAACCTCTCAGACACAATAATGAATGGGAAAGCTTCACATTGAGTGGGCAAAGATAACAGAAAGCACCATTTAGGGAGGCCATTGAAGACACTGGCAGATTCAGAGGCTTTCTGTGTGTTTCACCAATGGAAGACCCATGTGCCAAGCATCTGAGTTGCAATGCTGAGCTTTCACCTGAAGATCTAAGCCAGTCACACACTCAGAGCTCTGACTAACATTAATGGTAACCTGTGTGTACATATCAATGCTGGAAGCAGTGACTGTGCTTCAGAAACCCCCAGGATGAAGCCAAAAGGAAAACTATGGCTGTAACATGTTTTGAGCAAACCAAATACGATTTTAAAAGGAAAAAAATGCCCAGTTTAATTGTCTCCCTGAGAATCCTTACACTATACTTATAAAGGAAAATAAAATTAGAAACCTTGGTTTTAGTAGACTAACTGTCAATCCTCTCAACAAACAAAGACTCTCCCATGGCGTCCCTTGTCTCTGTATTTACTGATGGCTTGTATCGTTCATCACACAATAGTAATCTGGATGTGATGCAGCAGAATAAAATGCACAACTGTTTTAAATAATCATTTTTGTTTGTTTTTACTAAGTAGAACTACAGAATTAGTAGCACCTTGGCACAGAGCTTTAAAAATCTCAGTCAAGAAATTTCAATTGCCTTTGCAGCTTTTGATAAAAATTAATTTGATGATCAGCCAGATACCATCAACATACAAGATGCTTGGTACACAGAATATAATATGAAAATCCAGGACAGAACATTACTAAGCATTTCGGAGCCTTCTGGAGTGAAATATAATTTTTCAGTAGGTAGTGGGAATTAGGGAATACATATCATGTACAATAAAGTCATGCTAAAAGATGTTCCTAGCTTATCTCAATCTCCAAAAGAGGCCATTTTCAATCTACTGCTTTTTAAATGTCCTAAATTTCTCCCTTTGAATGCAGAAATGCTAACATTTATTAAGCACTTCCCTGTTTTGGGTAATGTTTTAAATATTTCATTTGTTCAACAAATTTGTTATTGAGCACTGACTACTCGCCTGGCACTGCATCCAGTGTTAGACATAGGGTTGTAAAAACCCACACCACCTATACACTCATGGACTATATACACTAGAAGGGGAGGCAGAAATTGAATAAACAAACTTATTAAATATTATTACAAACTGTGAACAATGTGATGAAAACTCTGCAAGATATCATACCTGGAAAAGAGAAGGGAAACCCTTCCTGAGAAAGTGAGTTGAGACCTAAGAGGTTTCCTCCAGGGAGCTGGTGGGAGCTGCTGACAGACAGAAGAAGATGGGCAAGGCTTCTGGGGCTGGGTACTATCCCTACCCTCATACAACAAAAGGACAAACTGATATTTAGAGACATTAACTAACTTAGCCTAAGGCAATGCAGGTAGTGCCTGACAAGCGAGGAGTCAAATGTGGGTGTACTATCAGAGCTCCAATAATGAAGGGACCTATGGGAAAAACAGGAAATGCATCCTCAATTATTACACTTATGAGTTCATGACATCTTGTGTTTCAGATCAAATGATTGTCCTCTGAAGGTGTCAGAGGAAAAAAAAATAATCCTCTTGTCATGAACAGCATCTTGCAATGCCTGGGCCAATCATTATTGCCATTATTATTATTATTTGGCTCCCTCAGAAGCTGCAGGCATTGGAGCACTGCCAATAACAGGAGATACGAGGTTCACTGAGCCAGAAGAATCGTACCATAAATCCTGATGCCATTTTGAGAACATTAAAAAGCAAACAGCCCATAACATTATAGAGCAAGAAGATGAACAAATATCACCTTCCCCCTGAATATGAGAATAAAGTGCATTAGATAAATAAAAGGCTGACCATATCACATAAAGGACACTGAGAACTACTGATGAAAACAGATCAAAGAAATGTATTCCACTTTTTTGTCTGGGCAAACCAGGTTACACAGTAATGATGGGGCTCAGATCACACTACCCCAAAATATGGGACCTTGGTATGTTGGCTATTTTAAGCTGAAAGAATCTGACAAACATGTTTCCAGAGGGACTCTCTGACTTTCCTCTGCCCTTCTTCCCTGAAGCAGGTCATAAGGCTCTCATGTTCATGGTGCCTTCCTTATATCCGAAGAAAGGAAGCTCCTTATCTCCAAGACAAAGGATGTGAAGAAGAATCAAAACAAACAGGCTTTGCTGTTTTCTCCAGTTGATTACCCTTAGCTCATAATCTTTTCTTCTTTTTTTTTTTTTTTACCCCATCATATTTGTCATGACTCTTCATCAAACCTACCATTAAAACACTCAGGTTTAATTATTTCTTCAAGTCTGCATGTCCTTATGAAGGCTCTTGTGCCATGAAAAACATGGTAAATCAATTTGTATGCTTTTCTCTTGTTAATCTGTCTTTTGTTACCAGGGCCCCAGCCAATGAACCTAAGAAGAATAGAAGGACACGACATTGTTCCTCCCCTACAGTAGTTACCTGCGGAGCTGCCAGAAGCATCAGATAAGGCTCCACTCCTGATCAGTGTCCATTTCTACTATGTTCTAACTAGCACCTAAAATGTTAATCAGCTATTAAACTTAGAAATAGGAATGGAATTTGGAAATGCTGATGAGACTGGAACCGTGCCAGGTGTCAAAGGGTAATTTTTTAAATAGATAAAATCCTGACTTTTACACAAATATCAAACAAACACATGTGATAATTTGATTTAACTTATTACTCAGAAAGAGAACCAGTAAAATGAAACCTGGTTCAAAGGAGAAGCCAAAGAAAAGACATAGCTATAGATTAGGAATATTGAAATAAATTGAATTGCAAATGGAAGCAAAACTGGCCTCTTTCACAGTATACGACGAGTGTCAATTGAAGTTCCACTGGATAGGACAGAAGTTGCATGCCTATATACAAGAATTATCAGGCATTACTATCAATTATCTGCAACTTATAGAGTTGTAAAAATGTGCAAAGACAATGAAAGTTATAGTTAGATAGCTCTTAAGTACATGGCTTTCCACTGAAGCACACATTTTTTTTCCCACACACAGAGATGAAATATATCCATTATGCCAGAACTGGTGACTTCAAGCAGATCATTGCATAACGTAAGGACAAGTAGAAATTAAAAATAAGAGGCTTAATTTGTTCCTGATTAAAATGAGGAAAGAAATTCCCCTCTCCTCCTTGTTCTTAAAGCATTTATTTTAGAAAACTTAAAATAATAAGTACTCTCTTTTCTCTTTGAAATGTATATAAATTCTTTTGAAAACTAAATAGGACTTTTGTCAACTTTATGACCCAGGAATATTTTTTCTCAAGAAGCTGGGAGCCATCTTTTTGAAATACAAACATCAAAGGAGATAGCACTTCTCTTTCTGTGGGAGGGTTGGAGCCTTACTTCACTGGCGCTGGAAGCCTTGCTCCGAGTTGCAAAACTACCTTTTTTCTTTTTTGATTAGTATTATTTTTGATTGACAAATCGTGATTCTATGACATGTATGGAGTATAATGATATGTTTTTATCTACGCACACAATGTGCAATGATGAAATCAAGCTAATTAATATATCCTTCACCTTACTTACATAATATTTTTTGTGGTGATAGATTTTCTCTTAGTTATTTTGAAATATATAGTATATTATTATTGATTATATTCACCCTGCTGTGCAATAGATCACAAGACTTATTCCTCCTGTCTAGCTGAAACTTATACCCTTTGATCAGCAATTCTTCATTTCCTTGCTCCCTACTGTCACCCCCAGCCACCAGGAACATCATTCTACTCTCTACTTCTATGAGTTCAATGTTTTTAGATGTCACATATAAGAGAGATCATGTAGTATTTGTTTTTCTGTGTCTGACTTATTCACTTAGCATAATGTCCTCTAGGTTCATTTATGTTGTCCCAAATGACAGAATTTCATTCTCTTTTAAGACTGAATAGTATTCCCTTGTGTATATGTACCACATTTTCTTTATTCATTTATCCATTGATGGACACTTAGGTTAATTCCATATCTTGGCTATTGTTAATAATGCTGCAGTGAACATGAGAATGCAGACATCCTTTCAACATACTGATTCAATTTCTTTGGATCTATTCCCAGAAGTAGTATGGTAGTTCTATTTTTAGGTGTTTTTTGTTTTTGTTTTAAAATGGAGTCTCGCTCTGTTGCCCAGGCTGGAATGCAGTGGCATGATCTCAGCTCACTGCAATCTCCACCTCCCGGGTTCAAGTGATTCTCGTACCTCAGCCACCCATGTAGCTGGGACTATAGGCGCCTGCCACCACGCCTGGCTAATTTTTGTTTTTTGGTTTTTTTAGTAGAGACAGGGTTTCACCGTGTTGGCCAGGCTGGTCTGGAACTCCTGACCTCAAGTGATCCACCGGCTTTGGCCTTCCAAAGTGCTGGGATTACAGGCATGAGCCACAGCACCCGGCCAATTTTTAGGTGCTCTTTTGTTTTGTTTTTTTTAAGTTCCTCAAAACTACCTCTTGCCATAAAAATATGAGATTTTTGTTTTTCCTCTAGATAAAGCCAATAAGCTAACACGGATGGTCACCCCTCTTACCAGAAAGATTTAGGATGAATGAACTATGTGTGACAAATGTTGCTGTCAAGTTCTCTTACTTGAGGACTATTGTTTCTCTTGAAACATGTATGTAATAGGTTGTATCTCTTTGCCTATATCAGAAGATGAGATTCCTTTCTGTCTTTGCAATCTCTTCTTGAATTGCCTATGATGTGTATTGCATTCTGGTTTAAATCTTATTCAACAATAAAACTGGCTTCTTTCTCCACTACTTTTATAGAGAGAATTTTGCCTTTACTTTCATTTCCCCCGAAATAGTCAACCCATCCAAATGTATCAGAAATCCCAGAAGCACCCTGCCAGAATCAAGAACCCTGTGAACAAAACTGCTTGTTCCCTGGTCATTGTCTCCTTGCCTCCAGACACAGTATGATGCCTTTTGCAAAAACCAAAAAAGCAGTGAACAAAAGGCAGGCATTCTACTGTATTCCTAGCATACAGTAGATCCTAGGTACTATGTGTAGATTGATGTATGCAATTAGGAGGCCTCAGCAAACAAGGCAGCCTAGGGAAAGTTAAAATGCCCACAGCAAACATATTCCTTGATTGCTGTCACTGAGCATTGAAGGTTGGCTCCCCAAATATCACCAACACAACCTGCTGATAGACAAAGCTGACTTTATTGCCTACTGCAGTTAAGGGAGAAAACCACCTAGCAATGCTTTGGCAGTATCTGAGAAAGGGGGAAGATAAAGTCAGAATCTATGAGAATTGGATCTTGGATTGACCTAAGGCAAGCATTTTAAGAGGGATTGAAAGGAAATTTTGGATCTGGGATAGTATTGAGTAAAAATTATCACATAACAGTCCAGAAGTGGTGGAAATAATAAAGTGGTGATTTTGAGGAGAGGGATTTAAAAATGTTTAGGTTATAAACTGTTCATGTTTTCCAATAAAGAGTTGTTTGGTCTTTTGAGAAATTCCCGTAATGAATAGTCAAAGCATTTTTCTGAATAGTAAAGTCATGCTAATGAAGACAGAGGAATAGCACAAACTCATATTAATGTGGACGGTAAGGCATGGCTTTGATTCCCAGCATCCAGGCTGTGTGGGGGTAGAGGATTTTGACTTTTAGAAGCTCAGGCCAAAACTCAGATGTGCAGGAAATGTTCTTTTTCTTTTTCTCTAAGTCAGCTTATTTGCTATTTTGGATCCTGTAAGGTTTTTAATATCCATATTTATTAATATTATCTTGAATGCACACACAAGGTTTCTGGAGCAGAGATTATCCATGAACTCTGAGAAATAAAGAAAGATTTATTTTCCCACAGGCCCTGATTATGCTGGAAAATCATCTCAGCCCATTAGGGTTCATCATACCACTTTTTCCCTCTTGAGTCAGATTCAACTTGTAGCCCCAGCCTCCAAGTCCTTCTGTTTCCCCAGAGGTCTACTCAGGGAACATAGTTCAAGGCTCCTCTACATAGGGAAATACCTCAGACACCTCTGCTCTCATCTCTTTCCCTCTTTGCTTTAGCTTCCCCAACCCAGGGACTCTTAGAAGTTGGAGGAAGCCATTCCTGCCTCAAACCCCTAATTCTCACTCAGTCTGTGCACCTCTACTCCTCCATACCAGGGTTTCTCAACCTCAACATATTGATATTCTTGGCTAAATAATTTTTGTGGTGGGAGCTTGTTCTGTGGATTGTAAGAGATTTAGCAGCACCCTAAAAATACCCACTAGATACCCTCAAGTTGTGACAACTAAGAATTCCAAGTGTTCTCTGTGGGAAGAAAAATGGGCCCTGGTTGAGGACCATTACCCTAAAAGTTTAGATTTTGTGAAATAAAAACCAGGAGGAAACTTCCTGTGTATTTCCTTCTTGCTTGCCTCATTTCTTCTCTGAGGTACTGAACTTAGGATGGCCTCCCCAGACAAATGAGGGCAAGGCAAAAGAAAAGGAAATTTGGTGGAGGAAGAACATAGATGAATAATTCCTTATAGTATCCCTTCAGTTGACCACTCTATCTCAGTGCTAATTGAAGGTCACTTGGGGACTATTAAAAATGCAGAATCTCAGGCTCCACCCTGCTGAATTGGAAGTTGGGCACCGGACCCAGCAATCTGTATTTTAACAAGATCTCCAGATGATTCTTATGCCATGTAAAAATAAATGACCACCCAAATAAGAATAAGCAGAGGCTCTTCATTCAGAGCTTGCTATAGTAAGGGAGTCAGTCACCATCGCTTATATTTGGTAGGGACTCAAAGGGGGGAATGCTTTACTGACATGGGAAGCTAGATGAAGGCTATTAAAAGTGGAGCAGCCTATAGGATTGATTTGGGAGCATATTTCACTTTCTCTAGTTGATTCTGAGTTAGAAGTGGGGTCAAAAACTCATGAAGCTGGCATTTCTTGGCCAAGTTCCAACTGTTCTGGGCCAATTGCTACAGAGGTTATGGTTTGGCTTCCTGGGATGGTTGCTGCAAACATTAATTAGAGGTTGTGTTGTGTTGGATTGGGTTGTGTTGGGTTGGGTTAGGTTTCATTGTCATCTATACTCTGGCCATTGTCTGGTTGTATATTTCATCTCTCAGCTGCTAAAGCTTGAGAATCATTGCTGTTTTCAAAACAGCTGACTGAGCCAGGTGCTGCCGATTTGAAGAAGATACCCTCAGGGAGCTGACAGTTTAGCAGAGAAGGACACTAAAACTACCTGCCATGAAAATCACACTGATGCAGAGAGCCATAAAGGAAGCCAAAACAAGATTTCCTGAGAACGGAGAGGAGTGAGTAATTCCCTCTGACAGGGAGCTCAGGGAAGGTTTCCAGATGGTGCAGCATGTGTGTTGAATCTTGAAGGATTAGTGGAATTTGAAAACAAAAAAGAGAAATAAGATAAACCTACTACTTCTGGGTAGGAAAAAGGTCTGTAATCAAAAAGAGTTTACAGGGCTCAAAAAAAAAACATTGGTCTCTCTAGGCTCGAGGGAAGGGAATGGTCATACAATTCATGCCGCAGCCCACTTACTCCTCATCACTGTTTCTGTCTCTTTGTACCAGAAAGGACAAAAGATCAGAACCAGGTACATATTGATGCATGTTTAGAAGCAAACAGCTCTTGCCTTCTGGCAAGGGGCATCTCTACCAGTGGCAGCCCTTAAAGACTAAAGACGCTCAAATAGCAGCATGCACACCTGCAGGATGAAACCTGGGGAAACACCGAGTCCTGGAAATGGAAAGAAGATGAGTCTCATATGAATAACCTGTGCAGAGTGTAGAGCATGAACAAAGAGAAGGGATCAGAGGGGCAGGTATGGAAAAGGAGATGTAAAACAAGAAAGACTGAATGAAGAAGGGAGAGCCCAAGGAGGAGGAGCCTCCCTGGAGAGCTCATCATGTGCACGGGAGGGAGAAGGCAGTAAGGTCTTTAAGGGGAAAGAAAAGGGAAATCAATTATTTTATAGCCCTGGGATTACAGAAAAAAGAAGAATGGCATGCAATCATGTCTCCAGTGCTATCTCCCCTCATATGTAAAAAAGTCCTAATGTTCATGCCCTATTTACCCCCAACCTCATCCACAGCACAGAAGTGGGGAGTCCATGGGTAAGTCACAGAGTATGAGAGGAGGAAAAGAACAGCGGGAGCAGTCAGCACAGGGACCTGCCGACTGCTTTCTTCCCAGAGAACAAGGTGAATGTATCTGCCTTTCTCTGCCCTTCTTTTCTCAGAGCCAATAGTTCCTCCACCTTTCCACCCTTTCATTTCTGGATGTTCAACTTTTATCTTTATGATATGAGGAAAGCAAAGGGGGATAAAACAAATCTTCCAAGCTCTCCTGTCTCCTAAGGTACATCTTAAAAAACAGATGCCCTTTGACTACAATCAAAGTTCAAATATGGACTTTTCCTCAAATCCACATTTTTCCTTTCTTACCAGAAAACATTCTGATTCCAATTAATTTTCCCAGTGGATATCTTGAAACAATGAGTCAGTGCACATGGGTCAAGCAGGCGCTATCACTGAGAAATCCAGCACTTGGCAAAAGGATAAATTTGGTACAGTTAGTCTTTCTATGAGGGAAAGCCAAGGAAGAAAATTGCTAATTGATGGCAGCTATTATGTGCCAAGCACTGAGATAAATATCTTCATATGAATGCATACTTTATTTGAAAAATCACCATGGGAAGTCAGCACTGTGATCCATGATTGACAGCTAAAGCACTGAAGCTAAGTCTTAGTTAACAAACTAGCCACCTCATTAGAAAACAGTGGAACTGAAGCCTGAACTCTGCTAGGCTGAATCCTAATCTTTTGCTCCCTTTGTCTTCATGGCAACATATCTCTGCCCATGTAAGTGTGTTCATCCTTCACAATGACTCCCTGACCCCCCATATGGAACCTTGCTCTTTAGGAAGGATTCGTCGCCAGTCATTTTAACTTAGTATATTTTCCCACATACATATGTTCCAGAGAACACAGATAGCATGAACTATGGATTTCATAGGCAATTAAATATAGAAAGCACCAGGTTAAACAAATGTAAACAGATTTCTTTACTTACTTCTTAGATCCTTGATTATGGATATGTTCATTGTGAAATAAGAAGCTCCAATAGCAGCAGGATGAAGTGAGATAATGGGAAGGCACATCACAGTGCTCCAAAAGGGAAAATTGTAAGACAATACAATGTGGTGTTTAAGCTCTCAGTCTCTGGGACCAGACTTCTTAGGTTCAAATCCCAGATCTATCACTTATCACATCAGATCTAGACTTTTGGGCAAGTTACTTAACCTCTCTATGCCTTGAAGAAATGAAGATAGTAAAAGACTTCACCACTTTCACAGGTATGTCATAAAGATTAAATGAAGTGATAGAGACAAAGTACCTTTAGAATAGAGTCTGTTGACAGCCATGAAAATGCACATCTCAGATCTCCTGCTGCAAAGAGCAAAGTCGACTGACAGCCCCAGCTGCCGCACCTCTCTGGGTCCACCAGTGTGTTTGTGTTGAGGCCACATTTTCACAGGCATTGCACAGTGTGGGCACTAATACAAGCCTATCCCTAAAGGACTACTCTAATAGGTGTCTTCAGCTCCGGGGCCCCTTATCCTGGCTGAAACGTTCTTAGCATGCAATGTAATCTAAATTTCTTCCTACCCAATCCCACTCCTTTTCTGTCTCCACTTGATTCTTCCCCTGTATGCTTCAGATGTTTCCCCAATGAATCTCTTAGGTGTCTAATTTTATTTTAGCATTTGCTTCCTAGAAGACCCAAACTGACATGGCTAAGTACAGTCAGGCACAGCCCACAAAGTTAGTTGCCCATGGAGTTCCTTACTCAAAAGCATCTCATGATGCTTTTGAAATGCACTTGGGGAAATGAGTGAATATATCTGTTGTTAAGTTTACCTGTACGGAGAGGCATTTTTTAAGCATTTGTTATAAGGAAGTGAAGGTGAGAGCAGAAGGATCTTCAGGTTAATCTAAAATCAAATTACATACCAACTACCCAACTTAACACATATGACTGGGAGTACTTATCATAATAAATAGAATTGACTAGTATTTGGGAACATAAAGTAATCTGAAATTCTCTTCCTGCCATAGGACTCTGTGAATTTGAAACAGCTCCATGAGAACCCAAATTGCCTTACTGAGGCTAGGAATAAAATGAGGGGCTGGGAGTATATAGATTGTATGATACCAGTTCTCAGTCATCCAGTCATTTATTGACTCATTTACTCATTTAATTAATATTGAGCTCTCACTATGCACTGGTTCCATTCCTAGGTGCTAAGGGTGAAGTGACACAACAGTCAGATGCAGACATAACTTCAACAAAATGTGATAAAGGCTGTAAGACAGAATCAAGTGCTATGGGGACACAAAGGAGAGAAAGCCTCACTCTGCCTAACACTGAGAGGGAGTCTTTCAGGAAGTTAAAAGGTAAATGGAATTCCAAGTAAAACATTGTATACAATAAATTGGAAGTATGAAGGAAACAGCACAGAGTTGGCAGAAAGCAGATGCTGATTATAACATCCAGAATCAAAGTTCATGGTGGGAGGATATTGTAAAGATAGGCAGAGGTCAGATCCCAATGGGCTGGCACACTGAGGATAGTGTACTTCCCCATGCAGAAGATAGAAAGTCACATGGTTCTGCTTGGAACTGAGCCCCAACTACTAGATAGAGGAGTGCTGGAAACCTTCCTTAATTGGGTTGGGCTGAAATTGGTAGTCGTAAGGCCCTGTCAGTTGATGACATGGATGTAATAAAGCAGGAATGGAGCACATGAGAATTTGCACAGGAATACATGTGCATTATTGTTTTAGCCCCAGAAGAAAATAAACCTATTCTATTGAAAATCATCAGTGTACAATTGCTTTGAAGTACTTACAAGTAATAGAAATGCCCCTGTTTTTTGTTATTACAACAAAATAAATACTAACAAAATACGAGTTCAGAAAGAGTTGATATTTCAGAGAGGCCTCTGAATTTTCTTCCTAGCAAGTGCCAGGATAAACTGTATTCAACCATAAGAAAAGTTCTAATTCTGAAAAAAAATAAAAATAAAATAGTTTCAGGGTCTCGGTAACATCTGACTGTTCTTTGTGCCCTCATTTTACTCTGTGCTCAAATTTTTTGAATTTCTATTTTAAAAACCCATGCATATTTTATGAATTGAGCCTAAATGCCCCATCATCACAAATTCCTAAGACTGTTTCTGCTCAGGAGCTGATCATTAGTGAATTCATTTTGTATTCTAGTGGTTGTCAAAGGCCGTTCTGGAGGTGTTACATTGGATTTTGACATTAATTGATGAACACTTAAGCTCATCATAACTCTGCTGGGACTCAGAACAGCAGAAATTAGAAAGATGAATTTCAGGAGATGAAACCATTGAAAAGAAATGTAACTTCAGAGTCATTACTGTTGAATGCTTGGAGTTCCGTGACATCCACACAGAATGCAGTAAGGGTTCTTGCTGCAGTCAAGCATAGTGCCCTGGTGGGAAAAGAGGGTTATTCTGCATGTGTCAAGTAGAACTGGGCAAAATTAGCAATCCACCTTCACAGCCTTATGTCCTGGGCACACAGGAGAACTAGATTTACCTTATTCTGTTAGCTAGTTAAAGATGAACATCTCCAAAAGGAGAAAAATCTAGGTTAAAATCAAAAAGAGCTCCTATTTCTATTGCTTACCAAAGGATTTGTAGAAATGGAAAACATCACTCTTAGGCCAGCAGACAGGAATCAGGGCCTTGGAATCACATCAGCTTTGACAGTAAGTATTAAATAAAGATATTGAGCTAAGAAGAAAATAGAGCAGTTGTCTTTGGCAGCAGTGGGTACTTGCTCAGCTATGCTATTTGAATAACTCATTGGGAACTTGGTAAGGTTCAAGGTATTAGAGAGCTTTCTGAAAACAGGAAAAGATGGTGAAATGATTATTAGATAGGTTGAAAATCAATACATACATAAAATCCACAACTGCCATCTTAACTTCAGTCCAAACTTCTCTGGGGTCACATTCTTGAACTCAAAAAGCCAATCAACAAATACGTTGACTTTTCATTTACTCTTCAAAACTCCACAAGGGAATTTGTTTTGCTTTGTTTTTCACTTGTACTGCAAGCCTACAGGGTTTCAACTGGTCAGAAAAAGAGACTATATGTCAAAAGGTATGAAGGAACATAGAGGGTTTTGTGAAGAACTTATCTCAGTGAAAGCAAGAAAGTAATTAGTTTTTCAGAAACATTGAATTCATTAATATGATTAATAACAACACCTCCAGTGGGTCTGGCACAGTGCTAGCCTCTATAAACTTTCATTTCTCACAATTTGTGTGTGAGGAAAGGATACGATTGTCTCTAATTTACAAATAAATAACCTGTGGCTTGGAAATGTTCATTGAATTTTCAAAGTTATTTAGCTGGTAAGCTTTGTACCGAGGTTTGAATTCCAGGAACTTTAACCCAAGTGCCCAGTGAACCATTTTATCTCCCAACCTCTAACTCAGTTGACTTATTTATCAGGGTTGTGGGGTGAGCTCTTCCAGCTGAAGGCGGAAAATAATTGTTCTCACTAAGGCCAGTGTTCCATGCAGCCAAGTGACTGACTGAGGTCATGTATTTAAGGTATAATAGCAAGTCTGAGGACGAATTCATATTCTTATAGATTACAGTGGCATCACTGATGATCATTAGATTGATTTAGTCGTACAATTTTCAGAGCCTTTTTGTGAGTATTGTGTTCAATCTTCCCCCCAGAAACCATTTATAAATTTGGAAGCCAAACGAGTAGATTATATTTTCTCGAATCTAGCATGCACTTCATGTTCTTATGAGTTTATTGCCTGTTTTGTATTTCTTAAACATTTTTTTCTGGTAACAAAAGCAATATGAGCTAACACAAAGTATCAGATTGTCAAATCAGACACACAAGGAATCAGAGATCTTAACCAGTTTCAAGTCTTACCAATAACTACAAGAATTCAGGAAATCACAAGGCACAGACAGCGTGGAAAAGTTGCCCACACTGCACCCCAGGTATTTCTTGCCACATTAGGACATGCTCTGGTTGAGATTAAATATACAAGGTCTTTATGTGGGGGATGCAGGTAGCAATTATACAAAAGGGAGCTAATTTAGTCAGGAAACATCCCTATTTTATACTTTTAAACTACATAGCTTATCTGACACTTTCTAGTGAGCCATGCCCCAGAAACCCATAAATTCCAGGTTTACTTACTGTATATAAGCAAGTCTAGACACACCAGGTACCTCTTGCTAAAAACTATGTAGTAGATAAATAATCTATCACTATTAAATACCACTGGTCTGTATGCCAGACAGTCTATCATTAGCATATTTACAAAGGTACTTGACCAAGTCATCCCTCTTTCTTTCTCCAGGCTTTCCTCCAAAAAGTAAAAGAAAAAATGCACGGCTCCTGCTGACCCTTCCCTTTCCAAATAGCATACTCATTAGGGACATGTTTGAAAATATAGAAAAAAGTGGGTGAAAGATATAAAACACACTTATCAAAAGAAGACATTTATGTGGCCAACAAACACAAAAAAAAAGCTGATCATCACTGGTCATTAGAGAAATGCAAATCAAAACCACAATGAGATACATCTCACGCCAGTCAGAATGGCGATTATTAAAACGTCAGGAAACAATAGATGCTGGCAAGGCTGTGGAGAAATAGGAATACTTTTACACTTGGTGGGAGTGTAAATTAGTCCAACCATTGTGGAAGGCAATATGGTGATTCCTCAAGGATCTAGAACCAGAAATACCATTTGACCCAGCAATCCCGTCACTGGGTATATACCCAAAGGATTATAAATCATTCTGCTATAAAAACACATGCACACGTATGTTTATTGCAGCACTATTTACAACAGCAAAAACTTGGAACCAACCCAAATGCCCATCAATGATTGAGTGGATAAAGAAAATGTGGCACAGACGCACCATGGAATACTATGCAGCCATAAAAAGAATGAGATTGTGTCCTTTGCAGGGACATGGATGAAGCTGGAAGCCATCATTCTCAGCAAACTAAGACAGGAACAGAAAACCAAACACCACATGTTCTCACTCATAAGTGAGAGTTGAACAATGAGAACACACGGACACAGGGAGGGAAACATCACACACCAGGGCCTGTTGGAGGATCTGGGGCAGGGGGACAGAGAGCATTAGGACAAATACCTAATGTAGGCGGAACTTAAAACCTAAATGATGGGTTGATAGGTGCAGCAAACCACCATGGCACATGTATACCCATACAACAAACCTGCACATTCTGCACATTTACCCTGAACTTAAAGTAAAACAAAAAATTTTTTAAAAATGCAAGATGAAAATAGAAATCATCTGTAATTACTAAGCATTGCCAAACTAGAAATATTTACTATTAAAAATGCTTTGTGTCCTGGCACGGTGGCCACATAATTCCCCACATTTTGGGAGGTTGAGGTGGGAGGATCACTTGAACCCTGGAGTTCAAGACTAGTCTGGGCAACACAGTAAAACTCTATCTCTATTTAAAAATGCTCCAGTCTGGGAGACAGAGTGCGATCTTGCCTCAAATAATTAAGTAAATTTGTTAATGCTTTTCTCTTGCTCACCTGCAAAAAAAAAAAATGATAATAATAGTTAAAATTTTTTAATCAAAAATAAGTAAAAATACTTTGTGTTTTATTGTAATCATTTTTCTACGCAGATTATGTCTATGATATTAGTTACTAAGAATCATACCCTCATATATGTTGCATTACATAACTGCTTATAACTCGGTACAATACTACATTGAGACTATATTCTCATATTTCTAAATAATTTCATAAAATAGTTTTAGTGATTGTATACTATTATCACATTTGAACATACCATCCTTATTTAATAAATAGCCATTATTGTGTATTTAGGTTATTATATGCTGGTGGCTTTTTCCCCCCAGAAAATTTGCAACCTACGCTACACTCCCAATGAGCAATTCGAATAGCAGAATTAAGCTTTTTCTCTACACATCTTAATGCTAGATTTTAAAGCATTTGTTTTCATTTTATTAATCAGATAGGAATGTATGCCAATCTGGATCTTTGAGTGGCTGCAATTAGTAGAGATCTCTCATTGCTCCACATTGGCTGTATTACATGAACAAGAAGTAAACTGCTGTGTTAAGCCCTTGCTATTTTGTGGTTGTTACTTTAATAAAAGTTAGTCTATCCCTACTGATTGATAGATACATTTGCAAATATTTTTCCAGGTTTTCTTCTTTAATTTAAATATAGCTAATACGTTTTATTGCTGCATGTAATTTTTTATAATAGCAAATATCTCAAGTTTTGAAAATTGACAATTCCTTCTTTGCTTTTACGCATTGAAAGTTTTTTACTGCAGAGAGATAAGATAATTCTCCTATGTTTCCTTCTGGTTCCTTTACGGTTTTGATTTTTGCATTTAATTATTTTCTAAACAGCATTTACTATATATGTTTTCTAATCATGGTACTACCATTTTCCATATTCAAAGCAAAAAAAACTTTAAAAATATAATAATAAACAAATGAAATAGAGACAAAATCTTTTATTATGCCATCATCCGAAGATAACCAGTGCTAAACATTTAGTTATATGTATTGTCAGTAAATTATTTTCCTATACAGAGACATACATTTAAGTGAATAAATGGGATGATGCTTTATGTAATATTTTGAAACTCATGTTTCAGTTACATAAAACTTATATTTTCTAAAATAAATAAAAATAGTAGAATAATTTATTTTATTTTGGATATATACCTAGTAATGGGATTAGTGGGTTGAATGATAGTTCTCTTTTAAGTTCTTTGAGAAATCTCCAAACTGCTTTCTACAGTGGCTGAAATAATATGCATTCCCATCAACAGTGTATAAGCATTCCCTTTTCTCTGCAGCCTTGCCAGTATCTGTTTGTTTAACTTTTTGATAACAGCCGTTATGACTGGTATGAGATGATATCTCACTGTGCTTTTGATTTGCAATTCTCTGTTGACTAGTGATGTGGAACATTTTTTCATATGTTTCTTGGCCACTTGTATGTCTCCTTTTGAGAACTGTCTGTTCATGTCTTTTGCCCATTTTCAGTAGAGTTGTTTTTTGCCTTGTTCAATTGTTTAAGTTCCTAATAGATCTTGGATATTAGTCCTTTGCTGGATGCATACTTGGCAATATTTTCTCTCATTCTGTAGGTTGTCTGTTTATTCTGTTGATAGATTCTTTTGAGTGCAAAAGCTCTGTAGTTTAATTAGGTTCCACTTGTCAATTTCTGTTTCTGTTGCAATTACTTTTTTTATTTTTATTTTTTGAGACGGAGTCTCGCTCTGCTGCCCAGGCTGGAGTGCAGTGGCATGATCTCGGCTCCCTGCAAGCTCCGCCTCCTGGGTTCATGCCATTCTCCTGCCTCAGCCTCCCAAGTAGCTGGGACTGCAGGTGCCCGCCACCAAGCGTGGCTAATTTTTTTGTATTTTTAGTAGAGACAGGGTTTCACCATGTTAGCCAGGATGGTCTCGATGCAATTACTTTTAAGGGCTTAGTCAAAAATTCTTTTCCAAGTCTGAAGTCCAGAGTGATGTTTCCTAGATTTTCTTCTAGGATTCTTGTAGTTTGAGGTCTTACACTTAAATCTTTAATCCTCTTGGGTTAATTTTTGTATATGGTGAAAAATAGGGATCCAGTTTCATTCTCCCACATATGGCCAGCCAGTTATTCGTTTTTTTGAATAGGGAGTCCTATCCCCATTACTTATTTTTGTTAATTTTGTCAACAATCAAATGATTGTAGGTGGGAAGCTTCATTTTTGGGTTCTTTATTCTGTTCCATTGGTCTGTGTATCTGTTTTTGTTCCAATACCATGCTGTTTTGGTTACTGTAGCCTTAATAGTATAGTTTGAAGTCAGGTAATGTGATGCCTCTAGCTTTGTTCTTTTTGCTTAGAATTGCTGTATATATTCAAACTCTTTTTTGGTTCCATATGAATTTTAGAATCATTTTTTCTAATTTTGTGAAAAATTACATTGGTAGCTTAATAGGAATAACATTGAATCTGTAAATTGCTTTAGCCAGTATGGACATTTTAATGATATTGATTCTTCCAATCCATGAGCATTAAGTATTTTTCCATTAGCTTGTGTTATGTATTATTTCTTTCAGTGGTGTTTTGTAGTTCTTGTGGTAGAGATATTTCACCTCCTGGTTAGGTGGATTCCTAGGGTTTTTTTGTGGGTGTGACTATTGTAAATGGAATTGTATTATTGATTTGACTCTAAGCTGGAATGTTATTGGTGTATAGAAGTGCTACTGATTTTTGTACATTGATTTTGTATCCTGAAGCTTTACTGAAGTCATTTATGAGTTCCAGGAGGCTTTTGGTGGAATATTTAAGGTATTCTGGGTATAGAACCATATCATTAGCAAAGAGAGATAGTTTAATTTCTTCTTTTCCTGTTGAATGCCTTTTATTTCTTTCTCTTGCCTAATTGCTCTGGCTGGGATTTCTAGCACTATGTTGAATAGGAGTAGTGCGAGTGGGCATACTAGTCTTATTCCATTTCTCAAAGATAAGCCTTCTAGTTTTTGCTCATTCAGCATGATGTTAGCTATGAATTTGTCATAGATGGCTTTTATTACTTAAAGGTATGTTTCTTCAATGCCTTCCAACAACTTCAAATCAGAATGGTTCTTCTTTCTTCATGAATGCATTAGACCTTTTTTAAGTATATCAACTCTTTGTCTATCATATGTGTTGCAGGTAGCTTTCTCATTTTATCCTTTTCCTTTTTGTTTTACTTACACTTTTACCATGCAGAAATATTTACATAGTCTAATTCATCCCTCCTTTTTATGATTAATTTATTTTGTTCTATTCCCAGAAAGATTTTCTTTCCAACATTACATAAATAACTATCACACCTGAGCTCTTCTGATTTCTCCCCTTGCCTAAGCGAGAAGAAAAGCATCATGACAAACAATTTCAGTTTCCTCTAGCCTCTCCTAATGTCTGAAAAGCATCTTATACATTAGTCTTACCCTCCTTGTTCTAGAACCCCTACCCCTAATAATAAACAGTGACGTTTCTGCACCATAAAGGAACAAAAACTAAAATAAAGCATCTAAGTAGTCAACTCATGTTATAATTATAAAATTTAGAATCATGGTTGGAGTGGAGAAGATCCACCATTCTTTTGGTTCACTGAAAAATATGAAACTAACTTTGTCTAATCCTACATCAGGAAGATATAGGGGATTTACCTTTTGTGCTATCCTGAGGATTTTGGTGTTCAGGGTCCTACCATAAATTTCTAGGGAGGTTTATAAATGCCTTAGGCTATTAAACAGGTTCAATACAGGGTAGGTTGGATGGGTGCTAAGCAAGTATTGGACCACAGATTAGCATCAATCCTATCAAATGATCAGCAGATCAACTGATGCCCTGGTTGTGGTTGATTAATGGTCCTCACTAGATAGCAACAAGAACACAACTGAATCCTGGTATTGGCCATCAATGGTTTATTGTTCCTTTGAAGGCTCATCAAAGTCTCCAGATCTTATAATCTTCTGTCTTTGTATTCCTCCTCATCTTCCCTTTACCTACCTGAGGCATCTTTTACCTACACTGCATATAGAAAAAGCAGAGATTTAAATACTTTTTAATCTGAGGTAAATGACCCATAGCTCACTGTCTGGATTGAAAGGAATAGAAGGGATGCCTTCAAAAGTGCAGTTGAAGAATGCAATGGCCACAAAGGGAATAAAAGCTAATCATGAAATATCAGTCAGAGTTCTTCATTTCAAAACACAAAAGACAACTGGCTAATTTAAGTAGAAAATTAATTGATTAAAAGGATAGAACATGTTCAGTCTCTTGATTTAATTATTCTTCATTGTATTCTTGGATTATAACATCACTTTGTACCCCATAAATATATACATAACTCTAATTTGTCAATTTATAATAAAAATACATTTTTTAAATTTTTTATTTAAAAAGATGTAACATAGCTTACAGAATTATCAGGAGGGCCAAAAAAACTAGGTTTAAGAAACTCTACCAGCTTTTGTATGTTTACACAAAATTATGTGACAAAAATGGTCCTTTGCAGACATCATTGTTATTACTGCCAAACTCCAGACATTGTGACAAAGGAACATCACCAACTCTGGGCCCTGGACACTGCCTTCCACAACACAGCCACAGCTATCATAAAAACCAGACTTTCCTACAAGTGCCACCACCATAAGAGAATGTGCCTTCCAGTCTTCTTTTGCATCATGAGATCCCAGTTCAGAGTCTGGGAGATAAGTATCTTTTTAATGAAGCTAAGGTCATATGTCCCTACCCTGGGTGCAAGGGTTTCTGGGAAAGCTAGAAGCCATGCTTTTCAGCAGGTTGACTCTACCTACCACTGAGATTCATAAGGTGGAGAATTCCCCAATATAGGAACAAGTCTGGACATGAGTTGCAAAAATGTAATGACAAATGCCTTCTGAATTAATATTTTAAAATACTATCCTGACTCAATCATTTAAAACCATATATATATGTCTTTTTATCTCAATGATTTATGTATTTTGAATTCAATTGCTTGCTGCTTTCATAGATTGTTTATAAAGTGGAGGTATTCATTACAATTAGACTAAGCTGCAAGTAACAGAGAAACCAAAAATAACTGTGGTTTAGCAGGCTTTTTTTTTTTTCAAGTTTAAGAAGTACGAACATAGTCCAAGACAGGAATGTCATCTCATGATGACAGAGACCCATACTCCTTCAGTCTTGTTGCTCTGCTATGTATAACTTCCATTTCCAAGATACTTTGATGGCTCAATGTAGCTCCTAAATCTACAAACATTGTGTTCACATTTTATTCAGCTATAAGAAGTAAACAAAAAGGAGAGGCATATTCTATCTCTTTAAGGACATTTCCAAGAAGTTGAGCATACCACTTATATCAGTTTACATCCCACTGGGCAGAACTTAGCTACTTAGACATGTGGCCAATCTAGCTGCAAAGGAAGTTTAGAAGTAGAATCTTTATTCCAAGAGGTCACGTGCCCAGCTGAAAACTGAGGTTCTCTTTCTATGGGAAATGGAGGAAATGGATATAAGGGAAAAACTACCAGTCTTTGCCATGCTAAAATACCTTTATAACTGAGAATGTGAAATTATAGAAGTTAAGTTACCTGTCCAAGGTGTGGTGGCAGGCAAACGCGCTAATCTCCTAAGAACTAGACTTGTTTGACCTCCCAGATTATTACTGCAAACTTTTTGGGCATGGCCTACCCAAACTTCAAGCACCAGAGTATACGTCACTCTCTCCATGGCACCTTCTCTAATTAAATGAGCCTACCTGGGCTCTATAAACTGTATAGTACTCACTGTTTCTCTTACTACTGTGGTAGAAGAATTCTAAAACGGTCCCCAATATCCCTGCCCCTTGTTGTACCTGCTCTATAGAATTCTCTCTACAGGGGGTGAGAGGGAACTATTAATATGATAATCACCCTCATGATTGTTGTATTATATAAAACTTTATCTTAGCAGAAGAGAGAGAGAGATGATCCCAGTATCTTGAAGAAATGAGGTGTCACGTTGTGAGATGGCTATGTGGCAAGGAACTGGGAGTGACCTCTAGTAGCTGAGAGTAGTCTCACTGTTGAGAGCTAGCAAGAAGGAGAACTTTAATCCTACAACTGCAAGCACTGAATTCTGTCAACAGCCATAAGAGTTTGGAAAAGAACCCCAAGCTCCATAAAGGAACGGAGCCCAACTGACACATTGATTTGAAGCCTTGTGAGACCCTAAACAGAGAAACTAGCTAAACCATGCTCAGACTTCTGACCCATGGAAACTGTGAGGTAATAAATGGGTATTGTTTTTAGCAACTAAGGTGTAGTAATTTGTTATGCAGCAATAGAAAATTAATACCACTACAGTACTACTTTGTATTATTAAGACAAAGAAAAGTGGGGAGATAGAAATAGCAGTGAAGTCTTATTTTGCTGCAGGTATAATGTTAAGGGCTCTACATACACTATTGTATTTAATATCTAATCAACTAGCATATTGGAGGAAAATAGGGCTCAGATAAGTTAATGCAATTTGGCCAAAGTATAAAGCTAGAAGACAGCAGAATTGACCAACTGGACCAAGAACTGGACCACCCATTTCTAGTACTTTTCTAATAATTGCTTAAATAATTTTTTTTTTAAAAAGCAGTAAACTTACAAGCAGTATACTCTAAGCTTTGTTAGGAAGTTACTTCTATTACTAAAATGTTTGAGTACTTACCAGTATTTATTTATAATTACTAAATTATATGTTTATTTATAAATTAGAAATGTTCTTACTTGAAAGAGCATCTGATTTTGTTTGTGGGTTTCTTAATTTGTTTAGCCATTAGCTTGTTTAAAGGAAGAAGAAGGTGAGGGGAGGAGGAGAAAGTGAGAGATGGAAGAATGGAAGGAAAGGTAGTTGTGATCCAAGAGTTGAGGGTCATTGAGGAGGAGGAGCATAAAGAAGGAAGGGATTATGGGACAGAGGACTACATTTGAAAGCTAAAACAGCACAATAAATTTAAGCATTTCTTAAGTGTTTTCTATACTACATTTTATGGGCCAAATGCAACATAGTATCTTCAGGAGAATTTCTACAAACTTTCCCGGTAACTGTTGTGAGAACATTGAAAGTCAAATGTGGGCTGTTACAGCTTATCTTCAACTGATCCTTTCTCTGTTGTTTAGACTAAACCTTAAGTAGTGCTATTACAAGAGCTCCTGGTCATTGTAATAGAAATTGTAGTGCCCTTGCACAATTGGATTTTACAGTATGGTGATTAAACTTTTTGAGGTGCTGGTATTCTGGTTTCTATCCTCCTGATTGATTTTATTCTCTCTTTTGTCTTGTTTTTGATTTATTTCAGAAACATTATTGTGACTTGTGTTCATCATTTCAGAAGGCCTCGTCTTGTGTAAATTTTCAGTCTCCCAATCTTGTTCCCGTAACATATCTTATGTCTAATTAGTTTCAGATATTTCAATAGCAGATGACAGTCTGGCTCAGACTAATTACAGCTGTTAATGAAAGATAATGATATAGTGGTAATAAAAATACCGCATCTCTTTTCATATTTTGGAATTTACTCTAAGCTCCTCTGGAGCTCAAAGAGGATCATGTTTTCATTGCTCATCCCTGAGACTAAAAGAAATGTCAGAAATCACATTTCAGTACACAATTAATATTTCTTTGCCCAGCTGGCTGGGTGGGCTTTCAGATTGCAAATCTAATCTGCTTTGCAAGATTTTCTACCTAATTCTTGGCTTTATCCCCAGATTAAATACTGAATGCTGTTTTAGCTGCTAACTTCTTTAGACAGGCCATGAGTACTGCAAAATAGAGGCCACATTATTTTTTTTCTTAGCAGTCACTTCTCAAGTTACAGAAATAACTGGTATAGTTTGCACTAAATCAGCTAGGAAAATACATCAATTAATCTCCTGCTGTTTGTATATCTTTTAGAGGTTCAGAGACAGACGAGTAAAGTGAATAAATAATAAAGGGATTGACAGCTGCTTATAAGAAGAGACTAAAAAAGATTGGGAATACTTTTATATTTGTTTGTAATTTAAAAATGCAGAGGTAGACAAGATAATATAATTAAAACCTCTAAAATCAGAAACTCTGTGAATAAGTGGCCAAGAGTTGTTCAAGAAATTTTAGAATATCATCACATTCTGATCTGAGATAACTGAAGAAGAATGGGGGTAATTGATAATATCAGATTAATACTTGTCAAAGCACAGTACAAAATGGACTTAATATTGACTTAGCATTTTATAGATGATATGTAAATGTGTAAAAAGTGGAAGCTACCAAAAGTTTAAAATAGTCTCTTGTTATGGTTTCTTATGAGAAATGAAGACTGAGAAATTAGAACTGAACTTAGAAAACTGAAATTGGATGTTTACCAAGACCCAGTTTAGCAAGACCCAGTTCGCTTTGCCACAAACTGCTTTGAAAGATAAAAGAAAACACCCTAACACACTAAGTGTAACAATTGCTAAAAACCCTGCTCTATGCTCCCATGTCAATTAAAGTGACTTCAACTGGCCTGCTTTACCTAATCCCAAATTGTTAAGTCCCATCCCCAAACCACTCAAGCTCTAAACCTAATTACAATCCTAGGCTGATAAAAACCCAAAGAGTTTTTCAAGATACCATTAAGGCTTTACTCTTAGCAGCTCTCTCCCTTGTTGAGCAATAACATGAAACAGTTTGTTTGAGACAGGGTTTCTTAGTGCTCTTTAAGCAGTCTACAGCACTTATCAGCTTTCGTTCTTTTTGTTTTATTTTTCTTTTTTTGTATTCTTGTTGAGTTTCTTTCATTGTGGATTAAAATAAAATCAATACAACATCAGCTTACCACTGTGCAAACTATTCCCCTCATCTACTAAACACTCCAGCTACAGTCCTAGTGAGCAGCTGAATGTTCACCCTATGTGTCTTGTTAATCCTTTGTTCTGTGCCTTTGCTTCAAGCATCTGCCCAGGGCTGTGAAGCCATGGTTCCTATACAACATGTGCAAGCCACTCAAAATTTTCATCACCCTCCTTCTTAATGTCAGAGCCTTGCAAAGTTTTTCTTCTTTCACTCATAGTGTCCCCTTGTGCTAAAAATTAAAAAAAATTGTATAAATACTGTGAAAAAGTATAAGACAAGTTCTAGTTTAATGCAGACTTCATTTATCAACACCCCCATTTGGACAATTATACTTGTGGAGTGGAGAATAAACCAACGTGTGTTTGTGTATATATATATATATCTTATGAATCCAGGTCACATGTGCACAGGCTCAAAAAAGTACTACCAAACACACGCAAAAACACAAGGACAATTTCAAAATGACTCAGAGCCTTGTGTCTTGAAAACCAGAAAGAGATCTCAGTACCTAATCTACAGAAATGCTAACTTAAATCTTTACTTTCCTTATAAGTCACAGCTGCTACTGGGGCTCTGTCTGAAGCTTCTTCTACCTTTAGCCCACCTGATGTATCAGCCTTCTTCCTCTTCTCTTCTCTCAGTACAGTCCTTTTTTATGTAAAGTGTTTAATGTGCATCAGCATCACCTGGCGAGCCTGTTAAAACACAGATTGGTGGCTTCATGCCAGAGTTTCTGATTCTGGAGGTCTCTGACGGCACACAAAAATTTGCATTTCTAGCATGTGCCCAGGTGATACTGATGGTCCAGGGATCACTCTTTGAGTACCACTGATGTAGGTCATCTTAGTCTCTCTGGTTGAGTTCCTTTTTCCCTCCTGTATCTATAATTCTATCTTCCACTTTCCATTCTCCCAGTTCTCTGCCACAAAAATACCAAAAATACAAATCTTAAAGATATTTGTCAACTTGGGCTGCCATAACAAAATACCGTGAACTGGATAGCTTAAACCCCAGACATTTACTTCTCACAGATCTGGAGGCTGGAAAGCCCAAAATCAAGGTGCTGGCCTAATCGGTTCCCCAGTGAGGGCTTTCATCTAGGCTTGAAGATGGCCACCTTCTCACTGTGTCCTCACATGGAAGAGAGAGAGAAAGAGTTTGGGCCTCTCTTTCTCTTCTTACAAGAGCACTGATCCCGTCATCAGGGTGCTACCCTTATAACCTCATCTAATCCTAATTACCTTCCAAAGACCCCATCTCCAAATACCATCATATTGAGGGCTGGAGCCTCAACAAGTTCATTTGTGGGAGCAGGAAAGTTCTGTCCATGTGAATAATTAACTCTCCTGAGATGGCAAAGACTGAATTCCTCTTCACAGGCAGATAAATAAGGTGAAAATTCTGTAGTCTTGTTAATAATGATTGCACTTTAACTTGTATAAAATATACAACACCATGGGTGAATCTCCAAAATAAAAAAGAGGAAAGTCAAACACAAAAGATTATATATTATATGATTCCATTTACATGAAGTGCTAGAAATAACAAAAATATAGTGCCAGAAAACAGAATAATGGTTGCCTGACACTGGGGGCCTAAGGAGAAAATTTACTACAAAGGGGTGCAAGGAAACTTTTTGGAATGATAGAAATATTCTAAGCCTTGGTTGTGCTGGTGGTCACCCAGATATATGCAATTGCCAAAATACATTAAATTGTATACTTAAAATGAGTGAATTTTATCATATGTAAATTATGCCTCAGTAAATAAAGGAAACATATACATACTTTATATGTATATTATATATTAATATATATTACTTTATATATATAAAATGTTGAAATGTTTCCAAAAACAAAAAAAGATTTCATTTAAATTAAGCTGATGTGACAACCAAAATTGTCTGTGGAAAAATAAATAAATAAGCTGATAGATTCTCTTCTGATTTTAAGGGAATTTTCTTGTTTTGTTTTGTATTTTATCTTTCATCTCATGTCTAAAGTGCACCTGCCCAGGTTACAGGCTACATCACACACAATCAGTACCTCAATCAATGAAAGTAAGTGTGGCTCATTCTCCTCTTTCTGGGTGGGGTTCAAAGGATGTCTAAAGAATTGCATTTGTGAACTAAAGAATGCTACATTGCTTTAGTTAAACACAACTTACCTGATGAAGAAAGTACAATATAAGTTCAATGGTTTCGTTTAGGGCAGAATCTTTACTAATCTCTTACTGTGGCAATGCTTGGTGTGGTCTCTTCTTCTCCATCTCCCAGAGGAATAATTACACAAGTTTTGCTTTCTGCTCACCTGCCTCCTCATGTCAGATTTGGCATCTCTATTGCAAGATAATTGCTGCTTGGAATATTCAATTAGCTTTTAATTAAATATTGCTCATTACTATAACTGCAAGACAATAAAACATATGTCATTTGATTAGCCAAAAATTCAAATATAAATTACATTCATTTTTATGCCAACATGCCCTTTACCTAATGAGACATTTTTCAGCCTGCTATAAAAAGATTGTGTTGTGTGTGATCTTATTTTCTTTTAGAGATTTTTTTAATGCCTGCAAGAAAAGTTTTTAAATTATATGTGGCAACTCATATTCTATTTCTTATCTCTACATTAACTATTTAGAACAGAAAGTTATGTACAGTTAAGTACAATGAAACTTCTTTGTAATAGCAGGTGTTTGGATATTAACACTCAGTGTCATATGTCATTTTATGTATAAAAATTTGTTGTTTATAGTGATCATATATATATATATTAGAACACAAATAGCATTTTATTTAAAACATATTTTGTCTGGTTATAAAAGTAATATATAGTTATATAAGAAGCCTTTTTAAATATAGAAAGATAACCTATTAATACATTGATGTATTTTGTTCCTGTTCTATTCTGTTTTAAAAAAACTAAAATTATAGCATATATTATAATATGTAATCTGGCTTAAGATTATATTGTGATCATGTATCATGTCACTTTTTTAAAATTTAAAAATCTGAAAAGCTATGTGATATTTCATCATATAAACTGATTATAATTTTTAGACATCAGGGTTTGTTTTTCCCAATTTTTCACTATTATAGGTAAAAGTAAGGCAAACATATCTATTCATAAGTCTTGGCCATATCTCTGGTCAGGACTGATTCCTGAAAATAGAATTACTGGATTAGAAGAATTAAGGGAATACTTGTATTCTCAGCTTCTCATGTTTTTACAGGGTAGAGAGCAGCCTGATGCTAACACTTCTAGGCCCTGTATAACCCCTGAAACTGATCCTCCCCTAAGAAGCCAGGGTGATTAATATAGTTAGAGAATTGGAGAGAGTTGATACCTCTGGTCTCCTGTGATTTCTGTGAAGAATATCCCATGCTTTGACCTCTTGGCTTACTTAGCTCTTGATGTAAGACCACTAGGGCAAGGTGGTACCCACCAATAGCAACACCCCAGTGAGGAGTGACTGCTTTTTAAAGTTTCTCAACCTGTAAGTGGGTTGAGGTGGGGATGGGCATTAGGAGGTCAGAATTCTCAGGCCCCAATGTCCAACAATGGGAGAAGGGGAAAAGGCCCATCAAGTTCTCCAAGCAGTTTTATTTGATAATAAAATGTACTTTAGAACACTTTGCACTCCTTCACTTAGTTTGGGCTCTGCTTCATCTGCCAGAAGCCAGGTAGGAAATAATTGCCATGAGTAGGATTCAGGTACCAAACTTTTTACTTAATCTCCAACAAATGATATAATACAAGAGCTCAGAAGAGATAGAACGGTAAATTCACACTTTGAAATACTCCTTCTACTCCAAATACATAGTAGTAACAGTAAACAATGTGGAAAAAAAACAAACAACAACAAAATAATTTTTTAAACTGTGCTAAAAAAGAAATAAACAGTTTCATAGACCTGATATGGAAAAGAAATGAAAAATGGGAGCTGCGCTCTGGGTCAAGGGCAAAGAGGATTAATTAGGAGTTTGGTTCCTGCGGAATTATGGAGAATAATGATGATCCACTAGGCTGGAAAGGAAATCAGAGAAAGACCTGCTGACTAAGTCAGGGTTTGGTAAAGATGTTCAATTCATGAAAACAGGGTTAAGAAAATGACTACCAACTCTACTTAAGACCAGATTGTGAGCCGAGATTGTGCCACTGCACTCCAGCCTGGGTAACGAATGAGACTCCGTCTCAAAAAAAAAAAAAAAAAAAAATGACTGCAGATTATAGGAGCCATGAAAGGCCAAAATACAGAGATAATAGAATATTTCAAATGACGTGAAAATTACATAATGCTAAGAAAGCTGTTCAACAAACAACAATATGAGCTTGAATTCACTTCAATTGAATTTAACTGTACAGCACAGTCAGACCAAGGCTTTAAAATAAACATGTTAGTAGGCCCTGAAATAACAAAAATGAAGGAAATATAGCCTTACAAAGGACAATTATAAAATAAAAGCAGAAAATTTGTAAAGGACAGGTGGAAAGGAAGGAAATGAAAATAAAGAGGTCTTAAAAAATAAAAATATGATCATTAAAATTCAAAACAAGCCAATGAACAAGAAAAACCCTAGATAGGACATAATAGAAGAGAGAATTCATGAATCAGAAGGTAGTCAGGATTTGTCAAAGCACAGTAGTAAAAGCAAAAAAAGAATTATATTTATATGTAATATATGTATACACACGTACATATATACATGCATACATACATATATGATAGAGCAATAAGAGACATGGATAAAAATTAATAAATGACAGCATGAGTATAATAGGACTCTCCCTGACTACAGGGAAGAATAAAGCCACAAGTTAGTGAATGAAATTTTTTTAGAATTGAAGGAAGCATATGTCGTTAGAATACACATGAACTCCAGCTACTGAGCAGGATAATAAAAGTAAGTATATATTAAGCTATATCAGAGTGAAATTATACAGTGTCAAGGAAAGAAGAGAAAATCTTAAAATCTATCAGAGAGGAAAAAAAAAAAACATTTAGAAGAATCATTGAGGCCAGATGAGTGGCTCACGGCCTGTAATCCTAGCACTTTGGAAGACCAAGGTGGATGGATCACTTGAGGTCAGGAGTGAAAGACCAGCCTGGCCAACATGGTGAAACCCTGTCTCTACAGAAAAAAAAGAAAATACAGCCAGGCGTGGTGGCTGGCGCCTGTAGTCCTAGCTACTCAGGTGGCTGAGGCACTAGAATCACCTGAACCCGGGAGAAAGAGGTTGCAGTGAGCCAAGATCACACCACTGCACTCCAGCCTGGGTGACAGAGCAAGACTCCGTCTCAAAAAAAGAAAGAAAAACAGAAAAAAAAAAAACAAAACATTGAGATTAACAGACAGCAGATTTCTTTCTTGTAAAAGAAATTTCAGAAGATAATGGTGTAAAATCTTGAAAGTACTGAGGGGTAATAACTTTGTTTTGCCTTTTGTTATTGTTGTTTGTCTTGTTTTGTTCTTCACAATCTCTCCAATATCAAAATTTTGGAACATCCTAGGTTTTAATCCTTAAATATCTTTTCTTTTTCTCTTCTCACTCCCTCATAAGCTCATCCAGTCTCATAGTTTTACATGACATCTATATATTGATGAATTATCTCTGTTACCTTTTGCTACACAACAAACCTCCCTAAAATATGGTGAATTAAAACAACAATTTATTGTTACCTCTCACTGTTCTAAGGGTTGACAGGCTCAGCTGGGCAGATGTGGTTTGCGGCCCCTCATATGGTTACAGTCAGCAGTAGCTGAGGCTGTAGGCACAGGGAGGCTTACTCATTTACAACTTTGGTGCCTAGGTTTGGATGACTAGTATAGTTAGAGGCCAGTTAGGCATCTCTACCTCCATGAAGACTTTCACTCCATCACAGCATGATAGTCTCAGCATAGTAGATATTCTTTCATGTTGGCCGATTCCCAGAGTAAATATTCAAGAGCACCAGGCAAAAGTTGCAAGGTTCTTATTACCTAGTGTTGAAAGCCTTAGAACATACTTTTGCCACATTCTATAGGTTAAGCAAGTTGTTAAAGCTTAGAATCTATTTTCTTTCCTTTTCTTTTCTTTCTTCTTTTTGAGATGGAGTCTGGCTCCATCACCCAGGCTGGAGTGCAATGGCGTGATCTCGGCTCACTGCAACCTCTGCCTCCCGGGTCCAAGCAATTCTCCTGCCTCAGCCTCCCAAGTCACTGGGATTACAGGCACCTGCCACCACGCCAGGCTAATTTTTTGTATTTTTAGTAGAGACAAGGTTTCACCATGTTGGCCAAGCTGCTCTCAAACCCCTGACCTCTGGTGATCCGCCCACCTTAGCCTCCCAAAGTGCTGGGATTACAGGCATGAGCCACTGCGCCCGGCCTAGAATCTATTTTCAACACAATTTCTAGATTGATTATTTTTAAAACTATATTGAATCATGTTACTTCATTGCTCAAAACTCTCCAGTGGGCTTCCTTATCATTCAGAACAAAAATCAAAGTTCTTAACACTGAATGACATGAGCTTATATAAACTGACTTTTGTTCTTCTCTAACTTCATCTCAAACAATTCTTCCCCATCCCCCTTTCCAACCTTCATCTCATTCATGACACAATAGCCTCCTTGATGTTCCTTGAAAATATCAGATATCTGATGCTCACTCACCTCAAGGCTTTGTACTTGTATCTCCTACTCAGACAACTTTTCTACCAGATTTTTGTAGAGCATGATCCCTCAGAGCTTTGCTCAAACATCATCCCCCAGTGAATCTTCATTTACAAATCTACTCAACACCCCACATTTTGTTATCCCTTCCTGCACTTTATATTCTTGCCATAAACGTTATGACTGTAAGAAATACTATGTATTTTATTTATTTATCCAATCATTCATTTATTCATTTATTTACTGTCTCTGTCAATTAGAGTGTAAGTTCCACAGACAAGGATTTTTTTATTTTAATCTTTTTAATTGACAAATAATAATTGTACAGATTCATGGGGTACATACTGATGTTTACATACGTATAATACATAGTGATCAGATCAGGGTAATTAGTATACACATCTTCTCAAACATTTATCATTTCTTTGTGTGGGGAACATTCAATATTCTCCTTCTAGCTATTTGAAAGTATATAATATATTGTTGTTAATTGTACTCATCCTACAGTGATAGAGAACACTAGAACTTATTTATCCTATGTAGCTATAATTTTGTATCCTTTAACAAATCTCTACTTATCCCTCCCTTCTCTCTACCCTTGGCAGCCTCTAGTATTCTCTATTGTTCTACTTTTTACTCGTATGAATAAACTTTTCTCAGCTTCCACACATGAGTGGGAATATGTGGTGTTTAACTTTTTGTTCTTGACTTATTTCACTTAACATTATATCCTCCACTTCCATCCACATTACTACAAATAACAAGATTTTATCTTTTTGTGGCTAAATGGTATTCCATTATGTATATATTGCATTTTCTCTATTCAGTCATCTGTTGTTGGACACCTAGGTTGATTCCATAGCCTGGCTATTGTGAATAGTGCTGCAATAAACATGGGGGTGCAGATGTATCTTTGATACACTTATTTCCTTTCCTTTGGATAAATGCCCAGGTGTAGGATTGCTGGGTCATGTGATAATTCTAGTTGTAGTTTTTTTAGGAACCTCCATACTGTTATTCATAGTGGCTGTATGGGTTTACATTCCCACCAACAGGGTTTAAGAGTTCCCTTTTCTTCACATTTTCACCAGCATTTACTATTTTTTTGTCTTTTTGATAGTAGCCTTCCTAACTGAGGTGAGATGATACCTCATGGTGCATCTGAGTTGCATTTTCCCAGTAATGAGTGTTGTTGAGCATTTTTTCATATGTTTGTTTTCCATTTGTGTGACTTCTTTTGACAAATGTTTGTATGTTTGTTCAGACTTGCCCATTTTCCAATCAGATTTTTTTTTTTTTGCTGTCAAGATGTTTGAGTTCCTTGTATATGCTGTATATTAATCCCCTGTAGGATGAGTAGTTTGCAAATAGTTTCTTTCGTTCCGTAGGTTGTCTTTTCACTCTGTTGATTGTTTCCTTTGTTGTGCAGAAGCTTATAGTTTGATATAATCTCATTTGTTTGCTTTTGCTTTATTGCCTGTGCTTTTGAGGTGCTATTCATAAAATCTTCTCTCAGATCCATGTCCTGAACCATTTTCACTAGGTTTGCTTCTAACAGTTTTATAGTTTCATATCTTCTGTTTAGAGTTTTGATCCATTCTGAATTGATTTTTGTATAGGGTGTGATGTGGGGATCTACTTTCATTCTTCTGCATATGGATATCCACTTTTCCCAGCACCAACTATTGAAGAGATGTTTTTTCCCCAATTAGTGTCCTTTGCACCTTTGTCAAAAGTCAGGTGGTTGTAGATATGTGGATTCATTTCTGGGTTTGCTATTCTGTTCCATTGGTCCGTTTGTCTCTTTTTGCAACAGTACCATGTTGTTTTGATTACTATGGCTTTGTAGTATATTTTGAGATCTGGTAGTGTGATGCTTCCAGCTATTTTTGCTCAGAATTGCTTTGGCTATTTGGGGTCTTTTGGGATTCCATAGAAATTTCAGGATTTTTTTCCATTTCTGTGGAGAATGTAATTGATGATTTGATAGGAATTGCATTGGATCTGTAGACTGCTTTGAGTAGTATTGTAAATTTAGCAATATTTATTTTTCTGATCCATGAACATGGGATGTCTTTTCATTTGTTTGTAGTGTCTTCAATTTCTTTCATCAGTGTGTGTAGAGTTCTTTCACAAGGTTAAGTTTTTTACTAGGTATTTTTTGTTGCTATTATAAATGGGATTGCCTTCTTGATTTCTTTTTCAGCTAGCTTGTTTTTGGTGTATGGAAATGCTACTGATTTTTATTTATTACCTTTGTATCCTGCAATTTGACTCAATTAGTTTTTCAGTTCTAAGAGTTTTAGGTAGAATCCTTAGGTTTTTCTCTATATAATGTCATGTCATTTAAAAACAGGAGCAATTTGACTTCCTCCTTTCCATTCTGGATGTTCTTTATTTCTTTCTTTTGCCTAATTGCTCTAGCTATGACTTCTGGTACTATGTTGAAAAGAGCGGTGAGAATAGTTTTGTTCTTGTTGGTAGAGAAAAGGCATTCAGCTTTTCCCCATTTAGTAACATGTTAGCTGTGGGTTTGTCATACACGACCTTTATCATATTGAGATACTTCTCTTCTGTACTTAATTTATTGAGGGTTTTTATCATGGCACAATGTTAAATTTTATCAAATGCTTTGTCTGCATCTATTGAGATGATCACATATATTTGCTCTTTATTCTATTGATGTGATGTATGATATTTATTGATTTGTGTATGTTGAAACATTCTTGCATTCCTGAGATAAATCCTACTTCATCATGGTGTATTATCTGTTTGATGGTTTATTGGATTCAGTTTGCTAGGATTTTGTTGAGAATTTTTACATCTATGTTCATGAGGGATATTGGCCTGTAGTTTTCCTTTTGTTGTCTCCTTGTCTGGTTTTGATGTGAGAGTTATGCTGGCCTTGTGGAATTAGTTAGAAAGAATTTTCTCTGTTTTAATTTTTTGGAACAGTTTGAGAAGAATTGATATTAATTCTTCTTTAAAGGTTTGGTAGAACTCAGCTGTCAAGCCATCCAGTCCTGGACTTTTCTGTGTTGGGAGACGTTTTTATTACTGATTCAATCTCATTACTTATTATTGATCTGTTCAGGCTTTCTATTTCTCCTTAGTTCAATCTTAGCGGATTGTATGTATTCAGTAATTTATTTATTTCCTCTAGGTTTTCAAATTTATTGGCTTATTGTTATCATAGTAGTCTCTAATGATCCTTTGCATGTCTGTGGTATCCATTCTGATGTCTAATTTTTCATTTCTGATTTTATTTATTTTGGTCTTCTCTCTTTTTTTCTTAGTCTATCTGAAGGTTTGTCAATTTTGTTTGTCTTTTCAAAAAACCAACTTTTTGTTTTATTCACCTTTTGTATTTTTTAATGTCAATTTCATTTATTTCTGCTCCCATCTTTATTATTTATTTCTTTTTACTAATTTGGAGTTTGGTTTGTTCTTACTTTCCTCATTTTGGGGGGTGCATGATTAGGTTGCTTATTTGAAATCTTCCCTGTTTTTTGATATAAGCATTTATTGTTATAAACTTGCCTCAATACTATTTTTGCTGTGTCTCATAGGCTTTGAAACGTTGTGTTTCTATTTTCGTTAATTTCAAGAAATTTAACATTTTATTCTTAATTTTTTTCTTCACCCATTAGTCAGTCAGAAGCATGTCGTTTCATTTTCATGTATGTGTATAGTTTCAAATGTTCCTCTTGTCATTGCTTTCTAGTTTTATTCCATTTTGATTAGGTAAAACACTTTATATAATTTGATTTTTAAAAATTTGTTGAAACTTGTTTTGTGTCATAACATATGATCATCCTGGAAAATGTTCCATGTGCTGATGAAAAAAACAACTGTGTATTTTGCAGTTGTTGGGTGAAATGTTCTGTAAATGTTTGTTATGTCCATTTGATCTATGGCATAGTTTAAATTTGATGTTTCTTTGCTGATCTGTCCAATGCTGAGAGTAGGATGTTGATGTTTCAAACTATTACCATATTGGGGTCTATCTTTCCCTTTAGATCTAATAATATCTGCTGTATATAGGTGCTATGGTGTCGGTGTGTGTATGTGTGAGTGTGTGTGTGTGTGTATATATATATATATATACACATACATACGTACATAATTGTTATATTCTCATGCTGAATTTATCCATTTATTTATTTATTTACTGAGACAGAGTCTCACTCTCTCCAGCCTTGAGTACAGCAGCACAATCTCTGCTCACTGCAACCCCAACCTCTCAGGTTCAAGCAATTATCCCGCCTCAGCCTCCCGAGCAGCTGGGACCACAGGCACACACCACCACGCCCAGCTAATTTTTGTATTTTTAGTAGAGACAGGGTTTCACCATGCTAGCCAGAATGGTCTCGATCCCTTGACCTCGTGATCCACCCACCTCAGCCTCCCAAAGTGCTGGGACTACAGGCATGAGCCACTGCACCCGACCCCCTTTATTATTATATAGTGTCCTTTTTGCCTCTTTTTACAGTTTTTAACCTGAAGTTTACTTTTTCTGGTATACATATAGCTACTCCTGCCCAAGACCATGAACATACCTCTTGCGTCTGTGTGACCTAGGTGTGAGACATGGAGTCAAAGGAGATCATTTTGGAGCTTGATAGTGAATAAGTCTCACAAGAGCTGATCGTTTTATACAAAGAAGTCTCCCTGCACAAGCTCTCTTCTCTTTTCTGCCACCATGTTGAGACATGCCTTTCACCTTCTGCCATGATTGTGAGATTTGACTGCCCCACTGGACTTCAGACTTGCATGTGGCCTGTAACACCTTTATTTTGGCCAATTTTTTCCATTTGCAATGGTTTTATTTACCCAATGCCTGTACTCCCATTGTATCTAGGAAACTAACTTGTTTTGATTTTACAGGCTCATAGGCAGAAGGGACTTGCCTTGTCTCAGATGAGACTTTGGACTATGGACTTTTGAGTTAGTGCTGGAATTAGTTAAGACTTTGGGGGACTGATGGGAAGGCATGATTGGTTTTGAAATGTGAGGACATGAGATTTAGGAGGGGTTGGGGTGGAATGATATGGTTTGGCTGTGTCCCCACCCAAATATCATCTTGAATTCCCACAGTTGTGGGAGGGACCCAGTGAGACGTAATTGAATCATGGGGTGAGGTCTTTCCTGTGCTGTTCTCTTGATAGTGAATAAGTCTCACAAGAGCTGATGGTTTTATAAAAAGAAGTTTCCCTGCACAAGCTCTATTCTCTTATCTGCCACCGTGTTGAGACATGACTTTCATCTTCTGCCATGATTATGAGGCCTCCCCAGCCACATGGAACTGTGAGTCCATTAAACCTCTTTCTTTTGTAAATTGCCAAGTTTCAGGTATGTCTTTATTAGCAATGTGAAAACAGGCTAATACAGTTACCTCTTCCAATTTAATGGTGTAGGTTTCAACATACTCCACTGAACTGACACCCCAAGACCAACTTATTAGTATAATAAATTAGTATAAATAATTAGTATAAATGGGTCTTGGGGTGTCAGTTCAGTGGGGTGTGTTGGCCTTAGTTCTAGGTGGATGTAGTGTAGTCTCCATGAAGTTTCTTCAGCTGTAATTCACACTGGTAATGTGAGAGTTTCTCAGTGGGCTAGAATGAGAGAGTTTTTGGTGATGATGATGTTGCTTTGCCAGGGGTCAATGTATTAGGGTCTCTAGAGGAACAGAACTAATAGAATATATGTATATATGAAAGGGAGTTTATCAAGAGTTGACTCACACGATCACAAGGTAAAGTCACACAATAGGCCATCTGCAAGTTGAGGAGCAAGTTAGCCAGTGGTGGTTCAGTCCAAGTCCTAAAATCTCAAAACTTGGGAAGCCAACAGTGCAGCCTTCAGTCTGTGGCCAAAGGCCTGACAGCCCCTGGCAAACCGCTGGTATAAGTTCAAGAGTCCAAAAACTGAAGAACTTGGAGTCTGATGTTCCAGGGCAGGAAGCACCCAGCATGGGAGAAAGATGAAGGCTGGAAGACTCTGCAAATCTGCTCTTTCCAACTTCTTCCTTTCTAGCCACACTGGCAGCTGATTAGATGGTGCCCAGATTGAAGGTGGGTCTGCAGCCTCATCTCCCCCGCTCAAATCCGATCTGGCCAAATCAGATCAGAGGGTGGGTCTGCCTCTCCCAGTCCACTGATTCAAATGTTAATCTCCTTTGGCAACACCCTCACAGACACACCCAGGAACAATACTTTTCATCCTTCAATCCAATCAAGTTGACACTCAATATTAACCATCACAGTGGGCCCATGGAGCTATTTGTCAATCACAGTATGCAGGCACACAGCTGCTTAGCTGGTCTGGGGGTGTGTCTTCTAGGGGTGGGCCCCTAGGATATTTCTCAGGACCAGGATGCAGGCTCTGGCTGTTCCACCAACCTGGGAGCATGTCTGCTGGAGGTGGTCCATGGGGCTGTTTTACAGGTCAGATGCAGGTACAAGCCTGCTAGGCTGGCTCAGGAACATGCTCACTGAAGGTGACGCATAGGGCTTTTTATCAGGTCCCTTATACATATGGATGGCTGCTTAACTGGCCTGGGGCATGTCCACCAGGGTTGGCCCACAGAGCTATTTGTCAGGTTTTAGACTTGGGCTCCTGGCTGCTTTGCCTATCTTGGTGCATGCCTGCCAAGGGCAGCCTGTGGGACTATTTCTCAGGCCTTTATTGAAACAAGCTATTGAACAAGCCAGGAGCACGTCCACAGGGAATTAAGGGCACTGCAGGGCTGCTTCTCAGATCCTGAGCATGGATGCATAGCCACTTCTCTGGCCTGGGGCCTTACCAGCTCCTCAGAAGCTTGGGAGCTGCTTGAGTGGGAGAACACACAGTGGTTTGGCCAGCTCAAATTCAGGTTTGCTCTGGGTAGGATTGCCAGGCTGTTCCTCAGGCTGGAGCTGCAGTATTGGGAGTTGGTTTCCCTGCTTTTCAGGACCAGGGTCACAGCTGATTCTGAGACCAGGCTTCACAAGGCTGGGGTTGTGGCATTCAGCCACCTGTGTGGGTTTGGCATAATGAAGATAAAGCCCTAATGCTGGAGAGGTGCAGTGGCTATTGGTCCTCACGCTTCACAGTAGGGTACACTCCAGAGGTGGCTTTGTCCTCAAGATGGAATCATGCTACAGCAGCTTGGTTTGCAGTGGGTGGGTGGGAGGTGGGAAGTACAAACTTTGTGCTGCTAGTCTAGGACAATGCCCATCAGCTCTCCAAACTGGGCTTGCAAGGACTCTGGGATTCTTCTGTAACAAGAACTGTAGGTGTTTGTGATGGCAATGGGAAATGGTGTGTATCTTCTGCTTATCTTTCCCCTGCAATGAAAAGTCCCTTCTGACTTGAAGCAAATCTGATTTGGGCAGGGGAGATGAGGCTGCAGAAACTGGCTGCCTCCACAGTGTCCTTCTGGATTTCCAATTATTGCAGGCACATCTCCACTCTCCCACTGCACTCCAGAGCTCTCCCTTCAACACTCCAGTCAAATCTTAGCTGTTTATTTACTGCCTTGGTCCTGTCTTGTGGGCAGGACAAACACCAGGCATCTCTAGTCAGCCAGGTTGCTGACATGACTCTCAGGCAAGGATTCTTACCCACCTTCTTCCCTGATGTATTGTCACACCTAAAACAGTGCCTGGCATATTATAGGTACCTAATAAACAATGGTGTGCTGATAAATGTTTAAGGACAAGTTCGCATAAACAAAAGCAAAACAAAACCATGATTTATAGAATTTGCTGATCTCCATGGTATATGTAGTCCTATCGCAACCAATTTCAACTGACATGTCACTGAACATGGAATTGGTAAGCGATAAGCATAATTGGCTCTCATGACCCATTACAAGTCAGCTACAGCTGTAATGCTTGTTTAAAAAAATGAAAAAAAGGAAGGAAGGAAAATACATCTATACTGAATTTAAAATGGAGGAAAATAAAGACTTTCTCTAAACAAAGATCTTAGGAGTTCACAATCCACAAACTGTCATTGAAGGAACCAATTAAGAATGCTTTAGTAAAAAGAAGAGCATAACTACAGAGATTGCATAGAATACAAAAACAATGGTGGTGCTGAAATTATAAAATGTATTAATAAATGTAATTAACAAATATGTAAATGCTTAAAAATGTGACACGAACTCTAGACAACAAAAAGAAGAAGGGGTTCAATAATAAATAGACTATTGATAGAGCCACTGTCTTGCTTAGGAGTTGGATAGAGATATTGAACAACTGTATGTCAAATGTTTAAGAATACCACTAATAGCCTAAAAAATACAATCTGTAGCTTCCAAATTTCCAGAGTGAAAAGACAGGGAGTGAATATGGAAATCTTCATATCCCAATATACCAGGGGAAACAGAGCAATGAAAAAGGATGATAAAAAGAAAACATAAAATAAAATGGTAGAAATAATTCACAATACATATAAACAGATTAAATGCTCCTTTTAATTGGCCAAAGTATATTAATTTTTAATTCAACTTTAAATCCGAGACATATACCTAAATAAAGACAACACATAAATGTTGAAAATAAATGAATGGAAAGCTATACCAGACTTGCAGGTTAAGAATGACAAATAGAACACAAAAATTTACTTATGATTCATTTTGAAATCTCATTAAAATGGCAGCTAATGTTTTTAAGGCCTAAATCTATTTAAAAAAAAGACAATGGTAAAAGAAACGTCAGCTATAAAACATTGAAAGCTGTAAAGCAAGCGGATTCTTGGTAATTGACTTAGCAGGTAGTGAGGAAAGCAAGAAAGAACTATGATTTACACGGCAGACTCAAAAGGCTTAGGATTCGGTGGCACCAGGGATCTCTGGAATGGGGTAAAATAATAAAAATTATACTGCAAATAGACACATTGGCTGAAAGTGTTTAAGAAGCAGTTCCCCAGATCCCCTCATAGGGTTGCTTTGAGGATTTTATGAGTAATATATGTAAAGCACACAGAGAAGTGCCTGGCACAAAGTAAGTGTTCTATATGTGTTTGCTATTATTACTCCATAGTGGGAAGTTAATAGATAATTCTATAAAAGATGGAAAGGCAGCAATAGAAGCATACTGTAGAGATGGAGATTAATAATAAAAGAATTGTCTAAAAGAAGTTAAAATTGTTTCATCTAGGGGGAGAGGAATAGGGGTTACTAGTTTTTTATAACAAGCCTCATAAATAATAACAAGTACTTGACTATTACCATGATAAAAAATTAAAACTTAAAAGGAAATAGGGAATAAAAGGCAGGGAAGCTGGTAAGCACAGTAGCTAATACTAACCAGAAGAAGGCTAGTATAGCAATTCTGTGCTGTTTTGACTCACAACATTTCTAACACCAAATGTGTCAGTTTTTTTTTCCAAAAACCAACCACTTCTACAGCTCTCCAGACACCAACTTCATGTCCCACAATTCAATGTAATTCTGATTCTAACTACCCAGAGTCAGTGCAGACATCTCAGGTTAAGGGCTCAGTCTCACAATACCGCTCTAATTTCAGATGTCCATCACAAGTCTGTCACCCATACTTCTGACCAACCAGTTCCCACAACTCCCTCCTCAGGTTTGCAAATTTGCTATAATAGCTCACAGAATTCAAGAAAGCACTTAACTTACTATTACTGGTTTATTATAAAGACTACAACTGAGGAACAGCCAAATGGAGATCTATTTGTGCCTACCATATTGTACAATGCAGAACTAATTCCTATTTTAGGCAAAATGTTTCATATAATAGAAGAGGAAACGCTGTTCACATTAATGAATGAGGCTTTAAAATCCCTGATACCAAACCAGACAAGAATAGTGCAGGAAAAAAATTGCGTAGATCAATTTCACTCAAAACAAAAATGGAAACATTCTAAACAAAATACTACATGAAATTCATATGAAAAAGCTAAAGGTTAAGAATATCCAAGACAATTTGAAAACAAGATAAGAAGTTGCTCCACCAGATCTTGAGATTTATTTTAAAGCTCTAGTAATGAGACTGTGTGACATTGGTCCAAAGATAGACAAATAGGCCAAAGAAACAATATGGAGAACATGACAGACATAGTATTGCAAAGCAGAGGGCAAGAGTGTCCTGTTCAAGGAATAAGACACAGATAGATTAAATTACTATTTGTGATCTAGTTCTTGAGTTGGGTAATATTCATCATGTTATAAATAAACAAACAAAATTAAAAAATAAATAATGCCCCATTCAATCTATGGTGCTAGGACAACTGGATGTCCATAATTAAAAATAGCTGAATTAGATTCTTACTTTAAACCCTACACAAAATATACTTCAAATGGTTTAAAGAACTAAATATGAGAAATAAAACTTTAAAAAGAAAATATGACTTTTTGGTAGGGTTTCTTAAGCAAAAATTTTAAATAAGATTCCAAAAAGCACAAACCTGTTCATGTCAGGTAAACATTGATACATTTTACCAATGAAAATATAAACTTCTTATACATTTTACCAATGAAAATATAAACATTTTACCAATGAAAATATAAAACTTCTGATATAGTTTGGCTGTGTCCCCATTCAAATCTCAGCTTGAATTGTATCTCCTAGGATTCCCATGCATTGTGGGAGGGACCCAGGGGGAGGTAATTGAATCCTGGGGGCCAGTCTTTCCTGGGCTATTCTCATGATAGTGAATAAGTCTCCTGAGATTTGATGGGTTTATCAGGAGTTTCCACTTTTGCTTCCTCCTCATTTTTCTCTTGCTACTGTCATGTAAGAAGCGCCTTTTACCTCCCACCATGATTCTGAGGCCTCCCCAGCCATGTGGAACTGGAAGTCCAATTAAACCTCTTTTTCTTCCCAGTCTCGGGTATGTGTTTATCAGCAGCATGAAAACTGAATAATGCAGTAAATTGGTAGCAGTAGAGTGGGGCATTGCTGAAAAGATACCCAAAAGTGTGAAATCGACTTTGGAACTGTGTAACAAGCAGAGGTTGGAAGAGTTTGGGAGGCTCAGAAGAAGATAGAAAAATCTGGGAAAGTTTGGAACTCCCTAAATACTTGTTGAATGGCTTTGCCCAAAATGCTCATAGTGATATGGACAATAAGGTCCAGGCTGAGGTGGTCTCAGATGGAGATAAGGAACTTGTTGGGAACTGGAGCAAAGGTGACTCTTGTTAGGTTTTAGCAAAGAGACTGGCAGCATTTTGCCCTTGCCCTAGAGATTTCTGGAACTTCAAACTTGAGAAAGATGATTTAGAGTATCTGGCAGAAGAAATTTCTTAGCAGCAAAGCATTCAAGAAGTGACTTGGGTGCTGTTAACAGCATTCAGTTTTACAAGGGAAGCAGAGCATAAAAGTTTGGAAAATTTGTAGCCTGACTATGCAACAGAAAAGAAAAACACATTTTCTGGGAAGAAATTCGAGCCAGCTGCAGAAATTTGAGTAAGTAATGAGGACCCTAATGTTAATCCCAAGACCATGAAGAAAATATCTCCAGGCCATGTCAGAGACTTTCTTGGCAGCCCCTCCCATCACAGGCCCTGAAGCCCAGGAGTCCCTGTGCCGTGTGCAGCCTAGGGACTTGATGCCCTGTGTCCCAGCCACTCCAGCTGTGTCTGAAGGGGTCCAATGTACAGCTTGGGCCATGGCTTCAGAGGGTGGAAGCCCCAAGCCTTGGCATCTTCCACAAGCCTGGATGCCCAGGCAAAAGTTTGCTGCAGGGGCAGGGCCCTCATGGAGAACCTCTGCTAGGGCAGTGCAGAAGGGAAATGTGGGGTGGGAGCCCCCACACAGAGTCCCTACTGGGGCACTGCCTAGTGGAGCTGTGAGAAGAAGGCCACCGTCCCCCAGACCCCAGAATGGTAATTCCACCAACAGCTTGCACTGTGTGCCTGGGAAAGCCACAGACACTCAATGCCAGCCTATGAAAGCAGCCGGGAGGGAGGCTGTACCCTGTAAAGCCACAGGTGCGGGGCTGCCCAAGACTATAGGAACCCACCTCTTACATCAGCATCACCTGGATGGGAGACAGGGAGTCAAAGGAGATAATTTCAGAGCTTTAAAATTTGATTGCCCTGCTGGATTTTGAACTTGCATGAGCCCTATAACCTCTTTGTTTTGGCCAATTTCTCCCATTTGGAATGGCTGTATTTACCCAATATCTGTACCCCCACTGTATCTACGAAGCAGCCAACTTGCTTTTGATTTTATAGGCTCATAGGTGGAATGGACTTGCCTTGTCTCAGACAAAACTTTGGACTGCAGACGTTTGGGTTAATGCTGAAATGAGTTAAGACTTTGGGGGACAGTTGGAAAGGCATGATTGGTTTTGAAATGTGAGGACATGAGATTTGGAGTGGCCAATGTTGGAATTATATGGTTTGGCTGTGCCCCCACTCAAATCTCAACTTGCATTGTGTCTTTCAGAATTCCCATGTGTTGTGGGAGGGACCCAGGGGGAGGTAATTGAATCGTGGGGGCCAGTCTTTCCTGTTCTATTCTCGTGATAGTGAATAAGTCTCACGAGATCTGATGGGTTTATCAGGGGTTTCCACTTTTGCTTCCTCCTCATTTTTCTCTTGCCACCACCATGTAGGAACTGCCTTTCACCTCTCTCCATGATTCTGAGGCCTCCCCAGCCATGTGGAACTATAAGTCCAATTAAACCTCTTTTTCTTCCCAGTCTCAGATATGTTTTTATCAGCAGCATGAAAACAGACTAATACGACTTCCATAAAACAGGAAACAGCAAATAAAATATAATTCGCAGGCTTGAGAAAAGCTATTTGTCATAATAAAGCCAACAAATGAATAGATCTGAATACATAGGAATACCCAAAAATCAATTTTTAAAAAGATAGGAACATCCAACAGAAAAATGGACAAAGAATACGAGAGTAAAATATTACACCCCAAAAAAAGAAATGTAAATACTACTAAACATATGAGTAAGTGTTCAGCCTTACCAATGATCAGACAAATACAAATGAAAACAATAACAACATAAGATTGGTAACCGTTTAGAGTTTGATGATTCCAGGGATCAGTGACAACATGGAGCAACAGGAACTCTCAAAGGCTGCAGATGGGCATGTGAATTTGAACAACTACTTTGAAAGGCAATTTATTGGTATCTATAAAGTTGAAAAATGTGCAAGCCCCCTCAGGCATCAGTTACACTTCTAGATAATTCATCTTAACAAAATTTTCTGGTTTATTATGCAGACCAATTTCATTCTCTCATTTTGTCCTATGTTTACTCTTCTAGAATAGGTCCAGAGGAGGCTTCAATTCCTGAACTCCAAAACACATCATGGTATATCATCGTGGTTTTCTTATACCAACTATAAAAACAGCTTACCCAAGATTATACTATTGCCCAACAGTAGTTGTTGAAGTTAATTGCGTTTAAAATAGCATTCTTCATTTCCAACACAGATACAAATTCCATTGTAGTAAGAAAGTATTGTGAATAGAAATGATAACAATGGATATTACCTTTGAGTCCTACTGCATTTAGAATAAAATCCAAAACCCTTAACAGGACATGTAAGATCACCGATGTTCTCTCTGGCCTGCCTCTCCAGCATCACATCGTTTCACTCTCCCCCAGCTCTCTTCATTCCAGCCACAACAAGCATCACCTAACTTCTTGAACACACCATGCCTCTCCCACCAAAGGGCTCTTGCTGTCACCTCTGCCTGAAAGCTGTCTTCTCTGCCTCTTTGTCGTGCTAATTCATGATCTATTTTCAGGTAGCATTTCTTGACGAATAATAAATACTTGATGAATATGTTTTGCCTGACGTAGACTGGCTAAATACGCAAATGATTTGTCTTATTTGCTATTTGTCTTTAGGAGTTGAGTCCGGTACAGTGCCCTTCAAAATCAGGCCACAAATGAGAAGCTGCATTCAATCCCAAGGGGATTGGCAATGTGGGAGGGCAGATAGCGTGTTATCAGGATGCCAATGGGAATGGGTGCAGGATCAATAAAATGTGCACTTTTGAGGAAAATATTCTTCACTCCCAAAGCATGACACTAGTGGGAATGTGAAAAGGGATGTTCTGTAAGGCAAAAACCATCTCAAGGATTTTGTCCAAGGACACAGCAGTTCTTTTTGGTATAGGGGTCTTTTCTTTTTTCTGCTGCAAATATCAGAAATGGTGTTTTTCAAACTTGATCTGCAGAGCATAAAGCCAAGAGAACCCCTTTGGATCATTTTTGTGTGTGTGTGATATAGCTGTTCAGGTGATGTCACGGTGCAGTCAAAGTGCCTGGAGCAAGGGAACTTATAAGGTATAGATAGTCTGCCACCTCTGAGACTAGCCCACCTAATCATTTGGCCCTGACCAGTCTGGCAGCCCCTGGGCTCTGGTTCTCAGAACAGCACTGTTGTGTGTGTCTCCAAGCTTCAAAATTCTCAGGCTGGAGGGTTTTCTAGGGTTTCGCTCTCTACTTGGCCCTGTAATACTTTAGATTGCAAGATAGAACATGCCTGGCCAGCAGTTTAGGTGGACAGGTAAAGGAGAATAAGACATTCAAATAATATATTTCTAAAGCACTGTGAGTGTCTCGTCTCACCAGCTGGCTGCTCCAGGCTTAGATAGCCTGCATGTTTTGTTGTGGCATGCCAGGCCCTCTCAAGGCATGCTTCAGCCAGCCTAGGTGTCAATAGCAGCTGACTACTCCTGAGATAACTGATCTCAAATGCAGCCAGTTTCTTGGAGACTTGGTACTTGCATCTTGAGTCAAAAAGCTATATGGTGCCTGGATCCATCATCACTTAAATGTGAAGGCAAGAATCTACCACCCAGAATTCCATGAAGCATCCCTTCCAGTGACCAGGACCCAGGATGAAGTACAACATTTGGGAGTGTTTAGTCTTGCAACAGGATAAATGTCTATCCATAGATCCGGCACCCTAGGAGGAAATGGTCTACCCACTAGAGTATATGCTCTGCCATCTGGTTTTGCAGCAATTAGGCGAATGGATGGATCAAGTGGCCCAGAACAGTAGCCACAGGAAGTTGTGAACATGGTATCAAATATGCCTCATTATTTGCAGTGAATATCTCTATTCAGGAATCTGCAAGGCCCCAGAAACCCTGGCTATCACTTCACCCGGTGAGCCTTGAAGCTGCCCATAGAGACTGCCAGTCACCCAAGCCCTGCCAGGGTCTGTGGATGGCACTTTGACCATCCATGCCAAGCCAGGCCACCAAACATTGCTTGGCTGAGAATGGAGGTTCAGGTTGCTTTTAAGCAGCGGAAAAAAGCTGGAAGGGAGGTACTACTGACTTCGCCTTTTCTACCAAACAAGGAACTGCACTATGCTCAGCTCCCGTGTAAAATTGTATCCTGACATTTATAGGTGCAGTGGGGTTAAACGGATTTAGAAATGGAGCCACAACATCAATGGGCAAAATGGGAAATACGTTCTTACAAAACTGGCAAAGCCAAATCCAAAGTAGACAGTGCCCTCATGTGGAAGAAAAATTTTTTTGAGAAAACAAATTCCCACTTTGTTTTCTGAGTGACTGTAGCTGGGTATTTTTTAGAAATATGCAAGAGGTAAGTTAACATTCTATCAATAAGAGCTAGCTGACAAGTAACAAATGATTAATTGTATCATATGAAATTTAAACTCAAGAAATTGTCTGGGGTTCAGCAAAGCTAGACAACTTATTTTTAATACAAAGAAGTATATTAGCCCGTTTTTTTGCATTGCTATTAGGAAATATCAGAGACTGGGAAATTTATAAAGAAAAGAGGTTTAACTGGCTCATGGTTCTGCAGGTTATACAAGCATGGCTCCAGCTTCTGCTCGGCTTCTGGTGTGGGCCTCAGAGAACTTACAATCATAGCGGAAGGTGAAGGGGAGCAGGAGTGTCACATGGCGAGAGAACAGGAGCAAGAAAGAAAAGTCAGAGGTCCCGGATCTTGTAAGAACTAACTGAGCAAGAACTCACTTATCATCAAGGGGATGATGCTAAGCCATTCATGAGGGATTTCCCCCCTGCCCGCCCCCCAAACCATGATACAATCACCTTCCACCAGGCCCCGCCCGCAACATGGGGAATCACACTTCAACATGAGATTTGGAGGGGGCAAACATCCAAACCATATCAGGAAGTAAATATAATATCTAGTTAATAGGAAATGAGTTTTGTCTATCTGCCCCCACTCCCAACCACCCACTAAATAAAGATGATTTTTTAAGGTTGTTTGAAGGAGTAGCTAATTAATAATCTTCCCTTATGTACCCACTTACGTCCACTGGGCCTTAAGTCATAACCATTCCCCAGGGGACAGCAACATGGTTTCACAGGCTCACTAGTGATTTTTTTTTTTTCTGGGAGTGGTAACACCAATGGTATTTGAGTGCACTGGGCCCTGAGTCAGATCTTTGCTCAGTCCCCTAAACACAAAGCACCTGCAAAGGGGATGAGAGAGCATTTCTGAAAAGGGAAGCAAAGTTGGGAGGAAGAGAGAAGAGGATCTGAACTTTCATAGAACTGGAGTCTTGCACTGACCTCTAGCAGCTGTGCAGCCCAGGATATGTGGCAGAGTCCTGCTAGTTAGGTTAGAGTGATAGTATCTGTACCACTACCATGGAAAGAAGCAAGCCCTACAAATCAGGGCTTTTCTCCCGGAGAGCTGGCTGTTAAATGCTTACCAGCACACTACTGCTTCTGTGATTTACTTTCCCCCCTTTAAGCACTCTCACTCTCCTGTTCCTGCTACTTGCACTCTTCACCAGCCACGCTTTCATTCCTTGTACCTGTCCTAACTGCCCTGTCTGGGAGCTCTCTCCGGGCCTCACTTCCTTTCATATTGAGTCTAGATTCCCTGTTCCATAACTCTGCTGTGTTACTTGCACTCTTAACAAACTAGTGTCCTTATTTAAAAATTCCCTAACTATGAATCCATCAAATCTATGCCTTTTTCTCCTACCTCATGGCATCGAAGCATTACTGAAGAATATCTCACAGCCTTGAGTGTTGGGGCCATTTAAATCTGTAGTATGCAGCCTCATCGTTTTTTCAGTGCCTCTTAGAAATCTATTTACTGTGCCTGGCCAGCTCGGCTCTTTTGAAACTTATCCACTTTCCCGAAGTTAGTTATTTTCTACCACCCTTTCCCATACATATTCTCTACATGTAACCTCACCTACTTTAAGAGAAAAAATTAAAATGGAAGTAATAGTGCAGGCATTCTCTCAATATATTAGTGGCCAGCCACAAAAAGTATTTTTATCCACATCATAGTACCTAACTTTCTCTTATTTCAATTACAGTATTATTCTTGCTCCTTTCCTTCTTTCTTCAGAGTCCTTCAATTTCTTAATCTATAAAATATGAATAACAACATTGACCTCGTGGGGTGTTTGTGAATACTAAATGAGTTATTAATAAATTGAATACATATTTGTAATGCTTTTTAAAAATATCTTTATTGATATATAATTCACATACAATTTGCATATTTAAAGTATATAAATGATTTTTAGTATATTCACAGAGTTGTACAACCATCATCACAATCTAAATTTAGAACATTTTTATCACCCCAAAAAGAAACCTTGTACCCATTAGCAGTCACTCCCCATTCTTCCCTCCCCAAAGCTCCTGGCAACCACAAATCAACTTTCTGCCTCTATAGACTTATCTATTCTGAATATTTCATATAAATGAAATCATGCACTCTCTGTTCTTTTGTCATTGGCTTCCTTCCCTTAACATGATGTTTTCAAGATTCAACTTGCAAGGATTTTAGAACAGTCTTCGCATATGGGAGGTCTACTTTGAGTTTGCAGTTATTATTTCCTGAGCTATTCTTCCTCGAGGACTAAATTCCAACCTTTTCCATGCTTCTGGGGTTCCAGTATTTTCTCTCTGCAGTATTTTTAACTCCTCTTTTTTTACTTTCATCTCTGTCTTTGCATATAAACCCTCGGAAGCCTCTCCAATATCTAATTCTTTCCTATCTTTCTCTCCAGATAACATTAATTTAAAAGCTATCTACTGTTTCTACCACATTTTCCTATTAACTCTTGATAACTAATCTATCATCTAGTAGTAGAAATATAAGTTGAATGTTCCTTATCCAAAATGCATGGGACCAGAAGCTTTTCAAATTTAGATTTTTTTTCAGATTTTGGAATATTTGCACATGCATAATGAAATATTTTGGGGATAGGATCCAAGTCTAAACATGAAATTTATTTATGTTTTATACACACGTTATACACATAGGCTGATGGTAACTTTACACAATATTTTAAATAATTTTGTGCATGAAACAAAGTTTTGACTACATTTTTACTGTGCCCCATCACGTGAAGTCATGTGTGGAATTTCCCTTTTGCTGAATCACGTTGCCACTTTAAAGGTTTTAGATTTTGGATCATTTTGGATTTCAGGTATTTGGACTAGGGATGCTCAACATGTAGTAGTAGGGCTTTTTCTCTTAGAATTACCACTGACTCTCAGAGATAGACCCTCAAAATGGCCACGTTTGTTGCATTAAGTTGAACCATATGAAATGGCCAATATGCAACAATTTTTTGCTTACAACAATGGCAATTTTATATCACTCAATCTGTCAATTCCCTCCGGTCAAAGACTACTAATGCACCTGCAATTGTGGAATTTGGGTTTACTACTCCTGAGCTGTCTCAGTAGGAAGGTTTTAGGATTTGAGTTTGTCTTAGATGATTGATGGTGGGTGTTAAGGATGCAGGAATTTGCTCCAAATTGGATGCTATCAGAAAACAGAAGCAATTATTTTTCTCAATCCCCTGCCAAAGGAAGATGATATCATTGATATCCAGATTTTCACCATTGCTGAGATTTTGCTAATCAAGATCAGAAAGTTGTTGATGTGGTTTGGATCTGTGTCTCCACCCGAATCTCATGTTGAATTGTAATCCCCAGTGTTGGAGGTGGGGCCTGGTGGGAGGTGATTGGATCACGGGAGTGGATTTCCACCTTAGTACTGTCATGACAATAATGATTGAGTTCTCGTGAGATCTGGTCATTTAAAAGTGTGTGGCATCTTCCCCATCTGTCTCTTGCTCCTACTATGGCCATGTGAGCTGATCTATGTGCTTCCCCTTCACCTGAGGGATTTCAAGTTTCCTGAGGCCTCCCCAGAAGCCAACCAGATGCCACCATCATGTTTCCTATGTAGCCTGCTGAACCATGAGCCAATTAAACCTCTTTTCTTTGTAAATTACCCAATCTCAGGTATGTCTTTAAACAGTGCTGGAATGGACTAGTACAGTCGTTCAGAGAACAGAGTCCATATTGGATTAGGGTTAACTCCTCCTTCCGTCATAGGATGAGTTGAATCATCTTACATGACAATGGCTATGCAGTCATATTTAGATCTCTGAATAGGATCTATTGGCCAACTGCAAAAAAAGTAATAACCTGAAAAACATGATTACTTATTCACCTTTACAATAAGTCCCAAAAACAGAAGCCTAGAATATAAAATAAGGGTGATGAAAATATATCCCAGAATTCACCTGGATCTGTTTTAGAGAGGTAGGTGTTTATTTTAGCTTAGACATGGACTATTCTACTTGTCCTCTAATATATATAACCACATCAAGAAGTGATCTATTATAGTAAATTTTTCCTTGGATTGTTAAGAATAATTCAAAGGCTATGAAACTATTCATGATAACTTCAGTGAATAAATTTAAATTCAAATGGCTGTATCAGGCTTCTAAAGAAGAAGTTGTGTAATTTTTAAGTTTTTCTAGATTCAAAGACAGGTTTTTGGCATCCTTCTCCAAAAGTGTTTTTGTTGCTTTTTTACTGTGGGAGTTATAGCCATATAGTATACATAAAGAGGGAGTTAATTTTTCCTACATGGAATTTTTCCAAATAGCCTGTATTTGCTGCTTTTTTAAAATTTTTTTTTTTTTTTTTTTTTAGTTCTGGGGTACATGTGTAGGATGTACAGGTTTGTAGCATAGGTAGATGTGTGCCATGGTGGTTTGCTGCACCTATCAACCTATCACCTAGGTATTAAGCCCAGCATGTGTTAGCTATTTTTCCTAATACTCTCCCTTCCCCCACCCCACCCCTGGACAGGCCCCAGTGTGTGTGGTTCCCCTCCCTGTCTCCACGTGATCTCATTTTTCAGCTCCCACTTATGAGTGAGAACATGTGGTGTTTGGTTTTCTGTTCTTGCCTTAGTTTACTAAGGATAATGGCTTCCAGCTTCATCCATTTCCCTGCAAATGACATGATCTCATTCCTTTTATGGCTGCCCAGTGTTCCATGGTGTATATGTACCACATTTTCTTTATCCAGTTTATCACTGATGGGCATTTAGGTTGATTCCATGTCCTTGCTATTGTGAATAGTGTTGTAACGAACACCGACATAACATGTATCTTTGTAATAAAATGATTTATAGTCCACTGGCGCCGGGTGCTGTGGCTCACGTCTGCAATCCCAGCACTTTGGGAGGCTGAGGCGGGCAGATCACGAGGTCAGGAGTTCGAGACCAGCTGGCCAACATGGTGAAACTCCGTCTCTACTAAAAATACAAAAATTAGCCAGACGTGGTGGCACATGCCTGTAATCCCAGTTACTCAGGAGGCTGAGGCAGGAGAATCACTTGGACCCAGGAAATGGAGGTTGCAGTGAGCCAAGACTGCGCCACTGCACTCCCACCTGAACGACAGGGAATGTGTCAAAAAAAAAAAAAAGAATGATTTATATTCCTTTGGGTATATTCCGATATGGGGGCGGGGGGTGTGGAGCCAAAGGGGATGGAGCCAAGATAGCCAAATAGAGGCATCTCTGCTCTGCAGCTCCCACTGAGAAGGATGGAAACTGCCAGTGAACTCTGCATCTTCAATTGAGGTACCAAAGCTCTCTTACTGGGACTGACTAGGTGGCGGGCGTGACCCATAGAGAACAAGCAAAAACAGGGTGGAACAAGGCCCCACCTGGGAGCTGCAGGCAGCCAAGGGAGCTCCCTCCCCCAGCCAAGGTAGACGGTGAGGGACTGTGCTTCCCCTCCCTGAAAACCAGGCTTTCCCCACGGATACTTGCCTCTTTTTGGAGGTTTCTGGGCATTCTTTTCAAAGAAACATGATCTGCTGGCACTTTTAAAATATCAAAAAATCTCTAACAATTATCCTGCATATACAGGTTAAGTTAGTGTGTGGCAGACAGGTATAAGCCTTGTGTTCACATAGGTAGTACTCTAGAATAAAGTACAGATTCTATTGAGAGTGTAGTACAATTTAGAACAATAGAAGAAGACTGATGTTTTGGCCCTCAAATTGGGCAGATTCCTTAGATGAAGTTAAATATTTCCTGCCAAGCTGATTGGTGTGTCTCTGAAGAGAACAAACTGACTATTGTGAGAATGGTATTAGTTCTCTTTTCTAAAAGGCTAGGTTTTGCTGATACAGCTGTAACAACTTTAGCAAAAACATTTTGGTAATGGGAGGCCAAAGTTTAATTTGTATAGGACTCAGTAAAGGTTGGGATTAATGATGTGAGGGAAATTTAAGCTATGGAAGGTCTTATAAATAATCTACCTTTTGACGTGTTTGAAGGAATAGTTATTAAATTTTGTCAGCAAACAATTAAATTCATAGCCATAGCTATAACATTAGAAAAACACATCAGGAAGTTTTGTTTTTTCTTAAATAGCCAAAGATTATGTAGAGTCAAAAGTAATAGAATTACAATAAGGAAGACCATATTGAAAATTCTTTTAATTAGTTAATAAAGGGTACAAAAATATAATAATGGTTTATATTAAGGGAAAAGCAAATGGGTGATGAAGAATCAGAAAATTAATCTTGTCTGTTGACTTGGGTAGAAGCTGCTTTTTCTGTAGTCATCAACATGTTCTGTCTCCTTGTGTGTAAATCATTTATTTCTGTAGTCAGAGGCTTCTGTACATAATAATCCTGAATTGAAGTTCTCTGAATGGAGTGGCCATACAATAATCAGAAAAAAAAATGTGTTGGATGTTTTTTAAGTTGGGATCAACACATTGGAGTTTTACTGGTATATCAGTTGTTAACATTACCAGGTAAGACCTAGTCTATCAAAGTTCAAAGTCAATTTTTCCCTAATTCCTTCTTTAGAAGACTAAATATCTGGGTTTCTGATCATGGAGAGTCCACTTAGGAGGATGTTTTAGAAATACAGCTTGTTAGTAATAAAGCCGTAGGCATCATCTGAATCCCTGGTAATGGTCAGTCATACCTGCTTGTAATAGCTTAAAATCTAGGCTTGGAAATAATGCCCCAATGCATAAGGCAAATCTATTTTTAACTCAGAGGGAGAAAACCTGTGGTTCCTCGAGAGAACTGATCTTATTTTCATATAGGCTAATTGTAATGATTTGGGACCTGGGTATTTGATGTTCCTTCAAGCTTTGATAGTTATAGTTTAGAACTGCATTCCCTGCATTCTTTTCATTTTTCCTGAAGTTTGTAGATCATAAGGTAATAGAGATTCTGAATAAAATGTAAAACTAGAATGGAATAGAGTGAGACTCAGCAGCACTTCTGCCTACTATGAAAACTAAGAAGCTGAGAGAGTCAGTTGGCAGAGAGATGAATGAAGCAGAGACGCAAGGACAAGAAATGGAAAAAGTCCAATTTCCAGTTTCAGTCCTACCCAAGATCTGCATTCCTAGTCACAAGACATTCTGTATTCTTATAATAATTCATCCTTTTAAAAAAATATTGTTATGTTTAAGTAGTTTGCATTGATTTATGTTATTTGCTTCCATTGATCAAAGTTGGGATAACATGATTATCAAATAGAATAACTGCCATGATCCAAAATGCATCTAATATGTTTAAAGCACAAGTACATATAAAACTTTAGAGAAATACTAACTGGCCATTATTACAGGATGCTATGAAGCACTTTATTATTTTGAAAATTGTTAGATAAAAGGAAAGGAATAAACATTTATCCTCTCTTTCCTACATAAATGATACCATTGAGTGACTCAATATTAGATGAGATAATTCTCTTCTAAAAAGTTTCCGGGGGCCAGCGCTGTGGCTCACATCTGTAATCCTAGTGCTTTGGAAGCCTGAGGTGGGAGGATTGTGTGGGGCTACAAAACAAGACTCAATTTCTACATAAAGAAAAAAGAAAAAGAAATTTAGCGAGTCATGGTGGCATGCACCTGTAGTCCCAGCTACTTGGGAGGCTGAGGTAGAAGAAGAATTGCTTGAGCCCAGGAGTTCAAGGCTGCAGTGAGCTATAACACCACTGCACTCCATCTGGGTGACAGAGTGAGACTCTGTCTCTAAAAAAATGAAAAAGGAATGATAGAATGAGAATATCACCATTTTTCAAGCCCTAATGAATTATTAGATCTCGATATTAAGTGTTAGTGGCAGCTAACATCATGTATAGATGCACGCATAAAGAGACAACTAGACATTATATGCATCTAGATGGAAGAAAATAACCCTTCCTGTGAGGTACTCTTGCCATAAAAGTTGAACCTGAATCTGTGCAAGCCTCTACTTAAAGAAAATATAGGAGACAGAGAAGCATGTTAGAAATTACATCATATGAATTACATCAGCCAAAATAAGACTTGGAATAAGTCTTTAGTTGTTTTTTTTTTTAACGGATGTATTGCAAGAATGCGAGTGGGGAAAGCAAGAGCAAGAGTGAAAAGATTATTATGGACTAAAAAAAACTTGAAAGATATACCAACTAATCCCAATTTGGGGGCTTTGTTTAGATCTTGGTTCAAGCAAAAGGCAAAAAATTATATGATTCTAAGAGAATCAGAAATTTGAACACTAAGTATTTTATGATATTAAAGGTTATTGCTAGTTGTTTTTTAAGTGTGATAATTGTATTGTGATTACATTTTTTAAAATATTCTTATGTTTAAAAGATGCCTGAAATATTAATGGGTGAAACATTATGTCTGTCATTTATTTCAAAATAATGTGTGAGGAGAGAAGTGGATAGGAGTATAGATAAAACAAATTGTTCATAAGATGAAAATTGTCAAAGCTGAATGATGAAAGCTCATTAAACTGTTCTTTTTTACTTAGCATATATGTTTGGAAGTTTTCCATAATATAATTTTAACTAAACCAGATCAATTGGATATCCATATAAAAAAAGTAAAATTTGACTGACATCTCACTTCTTACAAAAAAAAAAATTGTCAGTATATTATATATTTATAACAGAGATTATCTTTTTATCCTGGGGTAGAGAAAAATTACTCAAATGGGACACAAACAGCACAAATGGTAAAGGAAAGGTTAAATAGATTTTATTATATTAGCATTAAACATTTAAGAATTTCTCTTTACCAAAAACAATCATTAATAGAGTGAAAAGGCAAACCACAAACTGGGAGAATATATTTGCAAAACAGCTATCCGTTAAATACAAAATACATACAGGAGAGCTATGCACCATTAAGAAAAAACAGACAACTCAACAGAAAAATGAGCAAGAGACTTGAACAGGCAATTCAGGAAAGAAGAACTCCAGATAGACTAATATGTACAGTATATATACATATATATTTATGTATGTATATGTGTTTTCATATACACATATACAGTATGTATACTTTATATATTTATGTATATGTGTATTCATATATATGTAATGAAAAAGGGTTTATCTTCATTAGTAATCAAGAAAATTCATATTCAAAGAATAAGGACATACACCTAGATGGCTAAAACAAAGACAACTGACAACATCAAGTGTTAGCAAGTATGAGGAGCCATGGAAACTTTAATATACTGCTGATGAGAGTGTAAATTTAGGCAATTACTACTTTGGGAACTGATATTTTCCAGTGAAGTTGAAGATATGCATACCCTATGACCCAATGATTCCATTCTTAGGTTTATACCCAACTGAATTGTGTGCACATGACCTGAAGAGACACTTGTATCACAAGTGTTTTAATAACATTATTTGTAATGTAACAAAAAAAATCAAAATAACCAAATGTCAGCTGAGTGTGGTGGCTCACACCTGTAATCCCAGCACTTTGGAAGGCTGAGGCGGGTGGATCTCCTGAGGTCAGGAGTTTGAGACCAGCCTGACCAATATGGTGAAACCCCGTCTCTACTAAAAATACGAAAATTAGCCAGGCGTGTTGGCACGCACCTAATCCCAGCTACTCAGGAGGCTGAGACAGGATAATTGCTTGAACCCTGGGAGGCGGAGGTTGCAGTGAGCTGAGATCGCGCCACTGCAATCCAGCCTGGGCGACAGAGCAAAATTCCGTCTGAAAAAAAAAAAATAACCAAATGTCAACAATATTAGGATAGATAAGCTGTGGCATATCCATACAATGGACTGTTACACGGCAATAATAATAGACTACAGTTACACAGAAGAACAATGTGGAATTATAACACAACATGTATTAAGCCAAAAAAAGCCAAGCACAAAACAATACAGATGGTATGATTTCAAAAGTTCAAAAACAGACAAAGCTATATCATAGTGTTTGAGTATGTGTGCTTGCAGTAAAACCATATTTTTAAAAAAGCAAGGAAGTGATTACTGTAAAAGTCAGAACAATGGTTACTTCTGGGGACAGGGAGGGTGAAATGATTGAAAAGGGGAACAAAAGAGATTGCTGGGATGCTAGCAATCTTCTATTTCTTGACTTTGTTGGTGGTTGTGGAGGGATTTGCTTTATGATAAGTTCTTGAACTGTACATTTTGGTTTTGTGCATTTTTCTGGATGTGTGTTACATTTCATATTGAGTGAAAGGTTTTTCATTCAATACCTCGAATGAGAAACCCTAGTGGAGGCATTGAAAAGAAGCCTGGATTTGTTAGAAAGCTGATTGGTTGGAATAGAAGGAAAACTCTAGAATTTTTCCTAGATCTCAAAGGCAAGGGATTTAAAGTGAAGAAAGGCACTCATAACCACCCTCTAAACTGACCTTTTTTTGACATTGTTTCCTCTTAATGCCTATAAATTGCCATGTATTTTGACCTTAATTTGATCTCCATTGCATGAATAGCTTGTGGTTGGTTAGCACAGTATGATTTATTTCACATGACTCCTTTTACCTTGACCTCCTTACAAGATCTAACTGAAAATCACCCATGCCATCTTAGTTATTATGAGTAGTGCTGCAGTGAACACTGGAGTGCAATTATATTTAGAGGTCCTGATTTCAATGCTGTTGAATAAATACCCAGAAATGAGACTGCTGGATCACATGGTAGTTCTACTTTTAATTTTTTGAGGAATCTTTATATTGTTTTCCATAGTAGAAGTACTGTTTTGTCAATTGAAGGATGAATGGATAAAGGAAATGTGTTGTATAGAGAGAAGGGAATATTATTCATCCTTAAAAAATAAAGAAATCTTGCAATATGCAACAACATGAATTAACCTTGAGGACATTATGCTAAGTGAAATAAGCCACCAAGAAGAAAAAACACTGTGTTTCCACTTACATGAGGTATCTAAAATATTCAGAATCATAAAATCAGAGAGTAGAATTGTGGTTTCTATGGGCTGGGGAAAGAGGAAAATGAAAAATCACTAATCAACTGGTATAAAGTATCAACTGTACAAGATAAGTAAGTTCTAGAGACCTGCTGTACAACATTGTCCTTATAGATGGCAATATTGTATCTTACACTTGAAAATGTGTTAAGAAGATAGACCTCACATTAAGTGTTCTTACCACAGTAAAAAACGTTTTTTTAAAAATCGCCCAGCCGGCCGGGTGCGGTGGCTTATGCCTGTAATCCCAGCACTTTGGGAGGCCAAGGCGGGTGGATCACGAGGTCAGGAGATCGAGACCATCCTGGCTAACACAGTGAAACCCCGTCTCTACTAAAAATACAAAAAATTAGCCGGGCGTGGTGGCGGTGCCTGTAGTCTCAGCTACTTGGGAGGCTGAGGCAGGAGAATGGCGTGAACCTGGGAGGCGGAGCTTGCAGTGAGCCGAGATTGTGCCACTGCAGTCCAGCCTGGGCGACAGAGCGAGACTCCGTCTCAAAAAAAAAAACAAAAAACAAAACAAAACAAAAAATCGCCCAGCCTAGGTCCTAAAACTCTGTAAATATCCTGCCTTATTCTTTCATTTTCAGATACTTGTAAGATTCTGTCAAGGTGGTGTTCTTTCTTACTGTAGTTAATCTTATAAACTTGACTTTGCTTGATCAATAGGATTTTCTGATGGTCCTTGGGGTATCTGACAGTTAATCAATAGATTAGTTCAGGCACATAAGAACGACAGATCAAAGACATCTATTCATTCTGAAAATTAGGATCTAAAATTGAGAAAATTCTCAATATTTGGGATTACAGGATATCATAAAGTATTTCCAATAAACCAGATCCTAGGGCTAATGTGGTTCCTCACACCTGACCTTTAGAATAGGACCCCATGTGTTTCATGACCTTCTGGTCCCAGCGCAGGGCTCCTATCATAGTAAGTGCTTAAAAAATAGATGCTGAAAAAATGAAAGCACAATTAGTTTCATATTTGTATGAATGTGTTTCCATAGTAATTTTTTTTTTTTTTTTTTTTTTTTTTGAGACAGAGTCTCGCTCTGTCGCCCGGGCTGGAGTGCAGTGGCGCAATCTCGGCTCACTGCAAACTCCACCTCCCGGGTTCACGCCATTCTCCTGCCTCAGCCTCCGAGTAGCTGGGACTACAGGCGCCCGCCACCGCGCCCAGCTAATTTTTTGTATTTTTTAGTAGAGACGGGGTTTCACCGTGGTCTCGATCTCCTGACCTCGTGATCCGCCCGCCTCGGCCTCCCAAAGTGCTGGGATTACAAGCGTGAGCCACCGCGCCCGGCCAGTAATTTTTTAATTAAAAAAATGACTTATAAACATGACTTCACAAAATTTTGTCCTCTAAGAAAGTTTCAAAGAGCCTGGCTTAAAATGAAAATATATTCATTGCTCAGCTCTATAGGAGGCAATTTCCATGAGATTATTTGATACAATCCTTTTATAAGGAGCACATTTCTCACTAGAGGGAGCTCAGAATCCACCATTAAATGGCAAGACATGCTGAATAAAATGTCACTTCACTTTAGGGAGAAAAGAGTCTGTTTGGGTAAATATGACATTGATTTCCAGAAGTTGGGAATTTTTTATATGCCAATTTTTCCCATTGTTAACCTCTGCAATTCTAAATGACATAAAAGGGAAATAATACAAACTCTCATAATGATCAGCCCATTAATTAATAAGCTAATATTGTAAATAAGTGCAGAGTAGGGCAAATCAAAAGATATGGCATTATATCTACCTGCTTGATGAAGGGTGGTGGTAAAAATCCTAGTATTCATGAAAACGAGAAATTACATAAGGCAGTGGTAAATACGAGTATCGGGAAAAGCTGTTTGGGGAAATACAGTTTTGCTCTTTGCCTTTTTCCTGTGCCCATAGGTAACTTCGTGGAGCATCTTCTCCTTTAAAGTTGCACCTTCTTGGGTACATTCGGGGAAAGGGGCTATCTCACAGCCACTCCTAGGCCAACGTGCTCAGTAGCCTGCTTCTCTCCTATCATCTACTCCATCTCCTTCGACACCCTCAGCTCAGAATCGTGGAGCCACCAGCTCTTCCTCATCCACCACCTGACGTCAGCTGCCAACTCCTTCAATCTCAACAGCAATGTTAAGATTGTATTTGGAGGCTGGGCACAGTGGCTCACGCCTGTAATCCCAGCACTTTGGGAGGCCAAGGCAGGCGGATCACCTGAGGTCAGGAGTTTGAGACCATCCTGGCCAACATGGCAAAACCCTGTCTCTACTTAAAATACAAAAATTAGCAGGGCGTGATGGCGGATATCTGTAATCCCCGATACTCAGGAGGCTGAGGCAGGAGAATCGCTTGAATGTAGGAGGCGGAGGTAGCAGTGAGCCGAGATCGCGCCACTGCACTCCAACCTGGGCAACAAAGCGAGACTCCGTCTCAAAAAAAAAAAAAGAAAGTTTTACCAAATCCTTGAAAGAAAACTGCACTGTATCTTAAAAGCACTTCATCCCATTCTCCCATGTAACTGGAACTTCTCACTGACCCTCATTTCTCTCAGATTCCAGACTACAACCATCTCCCCCTTCCACCTCAGATTCTGAAGTTTTTCTCTTCCCTTTGAAATTCTTCACACCTCTCTTTACCCTAGACTAGAGTTCCAAAATCTACCATGCATGTATGTCCCAAATATTATATAGGACATATTTATACTAAAAAGCTACTCCTGTTTTATCTGAATTTCAAGTTTTACCAGGTATTCTATATTTTTTCTAAATCTGGCAACTATCCCTCAGAGTCATCTCTCCCTGGGGACACAGGAGAAAACTCAGGATTCCTCCCTCTTTATTAAATAAATTATCTTTATTTCATCCTCTCCGACCAAGGCAACACCCAGAGAAAATAATTTTTCTCACTTCTTTCCCTTAGAACAAATATTTGATTTCTGTTTTAAATAGCAGAGTTTTTTCTATCTCCATCATATATCACCTATCTCTTAACATGTTTGCATTTAACAAGTTAGAGTGATTTGTTTTCCAGTTTTACTTTCGTGAGTGAACACAGATGTTTCAGAATTGCCTCATCCAACCATTTAGTTCATTGTGTTCATGTCAGTTGTGCACTAAACACTATACTAGGTATAGGATATCAAAATGAGTAAAAGAAGGGCTCTGTCTGGGGAGGCAGTTCTTTTAAAATGGGAAAGTAAACAATGAGTCCACATTAGCAGATGGCTCTGAACTCAGCTGAGAACAGTAAACTCTGCCTAGTGTTTTTCAGAGGTGACAGCGTGCTGGCAGTCCTCACAGCCCTCGCTTGCTCTCGGCGCCTCCTCTGCCTGGGCTCCCACTTTGGTGGCACTTGGGGAGCCCTTCAGCCCACCGCTGCACTGTGGGAGCCCCTTTCTGGGCTGGCCAAGCCGGGAGCCGGCTCCCTCAGCTTGCAGGCAGGTGTGGAGGGAGAGGCGCCAGCGGGAACCGGGGCTGCGTGAGGTGCTTGCAGGCCGGCTGGAGTTCCGGGTGGGCATGGGTTTGGCGGGCCCCCCAACCCGGAGCAGCCGGCCAGCCCTGCCGGCCCTGGGCAGTGAGGGGCTTAGCACCCAGGCCAATGGCTGCGGAGGGTGTACTGGGTCCCCCAGCAGTGCCGACCCACTGGCACTGCGCTCGATTTGTCACCGGACCTTAGCTGCCTTCCCGCGGGGCAGGGCTCGGGACCTGCAGCCCGCCATGCCTGAGCCTCCCACCTCCTCCATGTGCTCCTTTGCGGCCCAAGCCTCCCCAATGAGCGCCACCCCCTGCTCCACAGCACCCAGTCCCATCAACCACTCAAGGGCTGAGGAGTGCGAGTGGGCGGCGCGGGACTGGCGGGCAGCTCCACCTGCAGCCCCTGTGTGGGATCCACTGGGTGAAGCCAGCTGGGCTCCTGAGTCTGGTGGAGATGTGGAGAACCTTTATGTCTAGCTCAGGGATTGTAAACACACCAATCAGCACCCTGTGTCTAGCTCGAGGTTTGTGGATGCACCAATCGACACTCTGTATCTAGCTGCTCTGGCAGGGCCTTGGAGAACCTTTGTGTCCATACTCTGTATCTAACTGATCCGATGGGGACGTGGAGGACTTTTATGTCTAGCTCAGGGATGGTAAATGCACCAATCAGCGCCCTGTCAAAACAGACCACTCGGCTCTACCAATCAGCAGGACGTGGGTGAGGCCAGATAATAGAATAAAAGCAGGCCACCCGAGTCAGCAGTGGCAACCCGCTCTGGTCCCCTTCCACACTGTGGAAGCTTTGTTCTTTCGCTGATTGCAATAAATCTTGCTACTGCTCACTCTTTGGGTCCATGCTGCTTTTATGAGCTGTAATACTCACCGCGGAAGTCTGCAGCCTCACTCCTGAAACCAGCGAGACCACGAGCCCACCGGGAGGAACGAACAACTCCAGACACGCCGCCTTAAGAGCTGTAACACTCCCCGCGAAGGTCTGCAGCTTCACTCCTGAGCCAGCAAGACCACGAACCCACCAGAAGGAAGAAACTCCGAACACATCTGAACATCAGAAGGAACGAACAACTCCAGACACGCCACCTTAAGAGCTGTAACACTCACCGCAAGGGTCCGCGGCTTCATTCTTGAAGTCAGTGAGACCAAGAACCCAGCAATTCCGGACACATTTTCACATTTTGGTTTAACATCGTTTGTGAGTTAGTGACTTTTGACGGGAAAGAACAGCCTTCTAGAACACCAACACCACACTTAGATTGTCCTTAAATAAACTGCTCCCTTTTAAGCAACACTGGGAGTGAATTCTGTCCTGCTGACCCCCTTTCCAATTGCAACAAACACCTAAAATGATTTTGGAAGCTGGCAGAGAACCCTTTTTGAGGAGGTGCAGACAGATATCCCCTTATGGTGAACAACTTCTACACTTAAGAATCTACTTATCAGTTTTCCTTTTGGGGGGCTATTTAGGTTTCTAAATTTTGAGATACCTAACATTTACATGCTGTTACAATCTGATACGAAGTTCATCAATGATTAAGTTATTCGGACTACTTTTTAAGACTTTTTTTTTGGAGATGGAGTCTCACTCTGTCACCAGGCTCGAGTGCAGTGGTGCAGTCTCGGCTCACTGCAACCTCCGCCTCCTGGGTTCAAGTGATTCTCCTGCTTCAGCCTCCCAAGTAGCTGGGATTACAGGCACGTGCCACTACGCCCAGCTAATTTTTGTATTTTTAGTAGAGATGGGGTTTCACCATGTTGGTCATCCTGGTCTTGAACTCCTGACCTCGAGATCCACCCGCCTTGGCCTCCCAAAGTGCTGGGACTACAGGCGTGAGCCACTGAGCCCCGCCTTCTTAAGGGTGATTAATACTTCTTAGTATCTGCTCTAGGACCTTGCTATTTAGAGTGATCCTCAGACAAGTATCTTTGCCTTCACCTGGGAACTTGCTAGAAATGAAGACTCTTGGTTCCTACACAGAGCAGCTTAATCAGTATCTATATGTCCACACTATTTCCATGTGCTTTGAAGAACATTAGATTTGATAAGCATTAGTCTAGGGCTTAGCATGGTGCCTGTGCTAGTAGGTGTATAATAAACGCTGATTGAATTGTATGATATATTAATGTTTCCTTAAGACTGCATAACGGAACACTGAATTTCTCTCCAATTATAATCACGATCATCTTCCTCATTCTCCTCACTGTTTCAAAATGCTAGTCTTAGCTGGGCATAGGGGTACGCGCGTGTAGTCCCAGATCCTCAGGAGGCTAAGGTGGGAGGATCACTGAGCCCAGTAGGTCAAGGCTGCAGTGAGCTGTATTTGCACCATCGCACTGGGTGGCAGAGCGAGACTCTGTCCATAAAATAAAATAAAATAAAAATTATAGTCTCCTGTTTGGTTTAGCCCTAACTACTTTATAGTGTAATTTGGAAAGATGTCCTCCTCTGCTAAGGGAGTATAGAGCAGTATCCATGGCAGAAACTGGGAATTCTGCATGGAAAGATGGCATCTGAAAAGCACTGGACCAAACGGAACCCACTTCTCCATCTCCAATCTTTAAAGTTTATTCTAACTACAAGGAGCACTTGGTCCATGATAGGAAGCTGTTCTTTCAGATGCCACAAGTATCTCTATTCTCCAGAAATATCCTTTTCATACCATTTGCCAATTTTCCAAAAAAAAAAAAAAAAAAAATCAAGTAGTTCTCTAATTTTACCTGGATTTCAAAAGAGAAGCTTCTCTTTATAATAAGACATTAATAACTTGTGAATAACTGATAATACTGTATCATATAATTTCCCAAATTTACATCAAGAAGTTTCAGTTTATTGAGAAAAGCCAAGAAAAAAGACAAAGCCAAGAAAAAAGAATTCTGGGGCTAGATCAATCAGAGAAATTTTGCCTCTTCTCGATTCCTTTGGTGAAATATAGTCAGTGATACAATGGTAAATGTTTAATGACTGGATATCTGGGAGAAACACCTGGACTTGTAAGCTCTTCCAATTTATATGGTACAAGTACTCCCTTTATGGCTGATTTCAAAGTGCCAGTATGACGCCACTAAACGTGGAGTTGATAACAGGTGTGCAGTAGCTCAACATTTTATAGTATTTCTACCATACCAGATACAGTCGTGGACAGACCTTGATGAATATAGTACAAATTTGCCTCAGACAACAGCCTTGTTTTTGTTTTTAGATAGTTTCTTTAAGGGTGAAAACATTTAACCAGGCTCTCTCGAAGCCCTGCTGCCTGGGGAAAGTCATTTGATTTTTGCTAGCCTGTATGCATTGTTTATGTACAGACTTTACGGTTTTGTTCTCCAAGGCATCTCCTCCTACCCCGAGCCTCACACTACTGGGGTTTCGTTTGTTTTAAATCTTGGTTGGAGGGGGCACTCTCTCCGCAAAGTAAAAGACATCGGTCCCGGACAGAAAGCCTAACGCTTGATTTCTGGATGGGGTTTGCACAAGGAGAGCACGTGAGTTCTGCTCTCCGTGGGACTCAGACCGGAGAGGCCGTGAAAATCTCTAGGTGTCAGTCCACGCAACCTAACCTGGCAAAACGAATGCTTTGCAAACTCTCCAGACTCAGGCCCCATAACAGAACTCGGCCTACCAGATCCAGGGAGGCAAAGCACGCAGGCGCAGACAGAGTAGCGGGGAGCAGATGGCCGGCCGGACAGGCGCGCGCACTCGGCGGCCGGCGAGGCGGGAGCGCGCCCTGGGGGCGGGCACTGAAGCTCCGGCCTGCGGTTCACCGGGTCCTAGGGCACCGGGCGCTCGGGCCTCGGCCATGGCTCACAGGCCGAAAAGGACTTTTCGGCAGCGCGCGGCCGATTCCAGCGACAGCGATGGCGCCGAGGAGTCGCCCGCTGAGCCTGGGGCGCCGAGGGAACTTCCGGTCTCGGGTTCTGCGGAGGAAGGGCCGCCCTCCGGAGAAGGCCGCGCGCAGGTGGCGGGACGGCCCCACCGGGTTCGGGGCCCTCGTGGCCGGGGCCGGGTCTGGGCGAGCTCCCGGCGCGCCACGAAAGCGGCTCCCCGCGCGGACGAAGGCTCAGGTGTTCAGGGACACGCGGGGAAGCGGGGAGGTGACGGCACAGGGCGGGAGGGGGCCGCGGGGTCTCTGGATCCTTCTCTGGGGGTTCTATAACTTGCTGCCGACCACCAGCCATGCTGAGTCTAAGTCCTGAAGGTAGTGAGCGAGAAAACAGCTCGAGCACTCGCCCGCTATCTGCATCTACCTTTTGGACTCTTTCGGGGAGATAAAACAATCCTGTACAGTTGGGAGGCTCTTCGTTTTCACCATCAGATGACTCCACCAGTTATAACTAACACAGTTATCAAAGTTTATGAAGAACCTAAATTGTTACAACAGAGTTCAATAATTTATAATACTCTTAAGTAGGCAGAAGTTATATGTACCTTTTAGACACTTGACCAACTTATGTTTCTTGAAAACATTTAGCCAGAATAGTACAAGAATCTAGGTTTTGGGACATTCCCCTTTGCTTGTTTTCTTTTTTCAAAAAAGTTATTTGCAAAACTAATAGTAATATATACAACACAAAGAAGCATGATAGCTCTCTTCTCTCTCTTCTTTTCTCTCCTCTCTCCTCTCTTTTCTTTTCTCTCCTCTCTCTCCCCCGCGCGACCTGACCTCTACCTCTCCAATAAAGATCTCTTGGCTGCCCAAAAAAAAAAAAAAAAAAATGATAGAGATTCATGACACTGTATATTGTACCAGTAATGGTGTTAAATATAGTGTTGTCATTTTGAAGTACCTTTGAGTTCTTAAATACAGGTGTAAGGCAGCATAGTTGTTTAAATAAAATGTGCTGCTCTGAGTTTGAATTGTAGCTTAATGAGGAATACGGTTTTTGGTTAGTCTTGAGATCTAAGATCTTCCTATTATTTTTTATTCTCATTAAAGTGATTTTTATTAATTTATTGAGAAGTAAAAAATTGTATATACTTATGGTGTACAACATGATGTTTGAAATGTGTCTACAGTGACTAAATGGAGCTAATTAACATTTGCTTTACCTTAGGTACTTACTTTTTTTTTGTGGTCAGAACACGATATCTACTCTTACTAATTTTCAAGTATGCAATGCATTGTTAACTTTAGTCACCGTGTTGTAGAATAGAATTCCTGTTGTCTAATTAAAATGTGTGCCCTTTGACCAATATCTCCCCAACTACCCTCAACCTCAGTCCCTGCTAACCACTACTCGACTCTCTGCTTCTGTGATTTCTGATTTCCACCTTTTTAGATTACACATGTGAGATCATGTGGTGTTTGTCTCTCTGTGCCTGTCTTATTTCATGTAACGTAATGTCCTCCAGGTTTATGATCTTCGTGATTTCTTGGTCTTTCTTGTGACCTTCTATTTGTCTAAAGTTTTCATGACCTTTTATATTTGTTTTCTGGTTAAACTTTGTAGATGAAAGTTGAAGTCAGGAGTTCCTTTTCTCTTGCCTTCTAGGATAGTGGTTCTCAAACTCTTTGGGATTTGGACCTCTTTTAGACTCTTAGAAATGATTAAGGATTCCAAAGAGCCTTTGTTTCAGTAGGTTATACCTATCAACATTTATCACACTAAAAATAAAATTTATTAATTCACTTACAAAAAATCTATTACATGTAAGGATAAGTAAGATTTTTGTGAAAAGTATTACCCCCAAAAAGGAAGAGTAGCATTGTTTTCAATTTACAGATCTCTTTAATGTCTGGCAAAATATTAATAGAAGACAGATGAATTGTCATAGGTGTTTCTGCTTTTAATCTGTTGTGCTATTTTGTTTTGGTTGAAGTATTTGAAGAAAATACAGCCTCTGACAGATACATGGTTAAGACGAGTACTTAGTAGCCTTTTTAGATCATTGAGGGTGTTGTGCTTTAATATAACACAGCTCAACAAGTAATAAACCAACCCTTCTTAAAAGTTAGTTGCGGGCCAGGCGCAGTGGCTCACACCTGTAATCCCAGCACTTTGGGAGGCCGAGGCAGGCGTATCAAGAGATCAGGAGTTTGAGCCCAGCCTGGCCAACATGGTGAAACCGCATCTCTACTAAAAATACAAAAATTAGCCAGGCATGGTGGTGGGTGCCTGTAATCCCAGCTACTCGGAAGGCTGAGGCAAAGAATCACTTGAACCCGGTAGGCAGAGGTTGCAGTGAGCTGAGACTGTGCCACTACACTCTAGCCTGGGTGACAGAGTGAGACTCTATCTCAAAAAAAAAAAAAAAAAAAAAAAAAAAAAAGTTGCCAAATGGAATCTTAAACCATATGATTAAATTTGGGGTGCTCTTACCTTAAAACTCTGTTCTGTTTTGTACTTTGGATCTTTTACTCATGAACGATTGGTAACATCTTGCATTATTTGGAAAGTATTCATTAGCTGAGTTTGCAGATCTTGCAAATGTTGGAGCATTTTATTGTACAATACCAAAAAAATCATAGTATTACCACTGATTAATCAGTCTGTAAGTATTGGAAAGCTGTTAGGTTCACAGTAGAGAATATAAGTTTTCCAAAATCTCAATTTTCACTTGAAATCTCTCATTTTGGAAGTGATAGGCACAACTGGGCTCATGTTTGAGAAAATGTTTGTCAGATAGCCATGTCTGAATAACCGGTTTGTTAGTCATTCTTTCAAGTAAAATGGTGATGCTTCTTAAAAACAATGTGTAGTTCAGCTTGCAACTCAGTCACACAAATGCTTTTCCTTAAGGCAGCCATTGCATTTCAAGATGCAGCAAAAGGGCCTTATGAATACTTTGATTTTGTCACAAAGAATATTAAACATGTGTACTCAAGGGTCAAAATTTAATAAAATAACAATTTTTTAATTACTTCATGAAGAGCAACTGGCTTTTTTCTGCCAAGTGAGGTAAGGAAAAAATACCGTAACGGCTACTACAAATTGATTCATTCATGCCAAGGGCCTAACAGTTTTACCCATCACTGCCTTTACTTCATTATGTAAATGTCAACATGGTAAAAAGAACAAATAACATGTTATTATTGTGATGAAAGTAGTTTTAATTTCACAGACTCTCTGAAAGAGTCTAAAGGACCTCCAGGGATTGATAAACCATGCTTTAAGACCCACTGCTTTGGTGTTAATCCACTTTGGAAACAGGTATGGGTTGTCATAAATGACAATATCTAAGAAAGATGTGAGCTGCAGCTATTTTTTTTTTAGTGTTTTAAATTTTGATTTTACTCCAGCCTTTTTTGAACTGTATGTAGGTCTTCTAACTAAGGTAGAAAATTGAAATTAATGAGTACTATGTAATCTTATGTTTTAAGGTTACTCATAAAGATTGCAAATTTATTGTGGATTAAGAAATCCTTTCTTGTCAGTAATGTCAAGAATTCCTTTATTTTGTTCATTCAATTTTCACAACACCCCTGTGGGTTTTATCTTGGTGTTATCTCTGTTTAACAGATTAATTGAATTTAACAGACTATTTACCTTCCCAAATCATGCATTGAAAAGATGGACCCATGGTTTAATTTTGACCAAAGTGCTCGTTACAATATTTCTTGCCACCAGCCATTGAAATATGGCATACTATAAAGACAGCCTAAATTCTGAGGTTGGCTGGGATTAGGTTGAAAGCCCTGCTTCTCCACTTCCTGAGTTGGTGTTCTTTATCCTCTCAATCTTTAGTGAACTCATCAGAAATAGCATTTACTTTATAGAATTACAGGTATTAAATAAGTCATATAAAACAGGTTTCAATGTGCCTAGTACATAGTATACATTAAATATTTTTCTTTTCTACTTATTCACAATCATTACTTTTCTAAATATTACTTCAATTTTTGTCTCTTTTTTTTTCTCTAATGCCTCCTTCCCTTTTCTCATTGCATACTTTCGGAAATATATTATTAGATGCCTAGATAATACAAATAGGGTCTTTGTACACTTAGTAGATCATTCAGTTGCTTAAGAAAGACAGAAAGTTGGAGGAAGATCAATATGTCTACTTTAATATGTGGACTAGGATTAAAACACCATATTATACATATGCCATGTGTTGTTCAGAATTTCAATTATTAATTCCATTATTTTGACTCTTTTTTGTTATATTTTTAAAATGTCCTATTAGAATCCAGAACCCTTGATGTGTCCACAGATGAAGAGGATGAAATACATCACTCCTCAGAAAGTAAGGATGATCAGGGTTTGTCTTCTGACAGCTCTAGCTCTCTTGGAGGAAAAGAACTTTCATCAACAGGTTAGTAATTTGTATGATTTTGGTTAAGAATTTTATTTTTAATATAGTGTTTTTGATATAGTTATTAATAACATAACAAACTAGTGACATATGGGGCAAGTAGGTCATTAATGATGATTGTCAGAGTGCCAAAATTGCTCATTTTTATTACATTTTAACATGCACAGGTCAGACAGCTTATAAGTAGCAGGGCTAGGATTCAAACCCAGTTTGTTCTGGAGCCTGTATTCTTCTTAATCACTGTGCTATATTGAGTGATTGACATTGATACCTGAAGGATGGTAAGAATTTATCAGGGAGGATGTTTCAGGTATAGGATTTAGCATACCTGAAACTCTAGGGAAGGTATGTAATATGTGCAGGAAGCTAAAAATAGCTCTGTTTGGCTGAAAGTATTTGGTTGGGAGTTTAAGGAAAAGAAAACAGGAAGGACAAGTTGGAGTCAGATTATACAGGGCTTAGGGAACCACTGAAAATTTTATACAGATGACATGAATGTTTTTGTGTCTTAGAAAGATCAGTCTAGTTCAGGGGTTGGCAAATCTGGCCCACCACCTGTTTTTGTAAACAAAGTTTTATTAAAACACAATCACAGTCTTTCAGTTACTTAATATTTGTGGGTGCTTTTGCACTGCAGCAGCAGAGTTGAGAAGTTGCCACAAAGACCCTATGGCCTGCAAAGTCAAAAATATTTATCTGGCATCTTACAGAGGTTTATAACTTGTTTTGTGCCGTGGACGCCTTTTTCAGTCTAGTGAAGCCTAAGATCCCTTCTGAGAAAATAAAGTAAAATATATAGCTTTGTAAAGGAAACAAATTATATTGAAATAAAATTATTAAAATATATTTTATGACGCTTGTAATATAGTAATAAGTGCTTCTTTTTTTTTTTTTTTTTTTTTTTGAGATGGAGTCTCGCTCTGTCACTCAGGCTGGAGTGCAGTGTCGCGATCTGGGTTCACTGCAAGCTCCACCTCCCAAGTTCACGCCATTCTCCTGCCTTAGCCTCTTGAGTAACTAGGACTACAGGCCACCATGCCTGGCTAATTTTTTGTATTTTTAGTAGAGATGGGGTTTCACCATGTTAGCCAGGATGGTCTTGATCTCCTGACCTCTTGATCCGCCCGCCTCGGACTCTCAAAGTGCTGGGATTACAGGCGTGAGCCACCGCGCCCGGCCATAAGTGCTTCTTTATTAGCCTATTAAATAACAACACCCAGTAGCTCTGTAACCTTGTAATTTTGTTTCTTCTCCATGTCCACAAGGTACAGAAATACTAAGTGATTAAGCCAATATTAAGAACTGAAATCTAGTAAACAGTTGAAGCCTTGTCTAGATTCTAGATACAGTGCTATTCAGTAAAATTTTCTGTGGTTTGGAAAAATTTTCTATCTTTGCTGTCCATATGGTAGCCACTAGTCACAAGTGGCTGTTGAGCTCTTGAAATGTGGCTGTAGTGAGACTGAGAAATTGAATTTTTAGTTATATTTGAATACTCACATAGGGCTAGTGGCTACTGTACCAAACAATGCCACTATAAAAGATGGTGGATTAGACCAGGTGCCACGGCTCATGCCTGCAGTTTGGGAGGTCAAGGCGGATGGATCACCTGAGGTCAGGAGTTTGAGACCGACCTGGCCAAAATGGCGAAACCCTGGCTCTACTAAAAATATAAAAATTAGCCAGGCATGGTGGCATGCGCCTGTAATTCAGGGGGCTGAGGCAGAAGAATTGCTTGAACCTGGGAGGCAGAGGTTGCAGTGAGCAGAGATCATGCCAGTGCACTCCAGCCTGGGCAACAGAGCAAGACTCCATCTCAAAACCAAACAAAAAAAGATGGTGGATTAAACAGGTTAAGGCAGTGGTTGTAAAGTGTTGGCAGCACTGCCCCCACCTAAGGAGAGAGGGCAGCGTTTGAAAATGTATGGGATTATTTAAATGATTATAGTAGTTGAGTTGTTGCTGGCACATAGTGCCCTAGAGGCCAGAGATAATAAGTGTCTTAACAGGAGTGCAGAACAGTTCAGCACAGTGAATTGCCCCTCCCCCATGCTCCATTGAGAAACGCTGATTAAAAATTGAAAAACTTGTCCTGTGAGGAACACCTGAAAGTTCAAAGGACTTATTGGCTGGAGAAGAAAAGATGGAGGAATGTGTTAATTTTAAGGGCTGGCATGTGGAAGAAGAGCATTTATTTGTGTTCGATGGAATAACTGCCTCAAAATAGTCCCTCTAGGAGAGACTACTTGTTACTAATAGAAGATGATAATTTACCTCTCAGCCCTAGATGATTGCATATCAGATAGGATGATATATGTGAAGAATATTCATAGGTTATAAATTTGTAAAAACTTGATGTATTTATTATTGAACAATATGCTGACATTATTGATTCATCCCATGTCTGCCCAGCATCTGCTGTGTGAGAACACTTGAACGAGGTGTTGAATATGCAGAAACAGGACAGATGCAATACTCTTCTCTTCCTTGATCTTTTACTTCTTTATTTTCACTTGAGCAGTTACCTTTATGTAGCACTAATATCTTACTAGTGTGTCCCATTGCTTGTGACTTGCTAATTAAACCCTACCGAGTCATCTGCAGGAAAATGACTTCCAAAATAAGTATTTCTGTGTCCACATTCATACACTTGAGTATTTGAACCTAAATATCTTATCTTAATCCTGCCTGCACATTAAAATCCTCTAGGGAGCTATAAAAACACTTCTGCTCAGCTCTGCCTCAGATCAACATCTGAATCACTGGTATAGAGGCCTTGGTATGTCAAGCTTCTCAGGTGACTCTGATGTGTAGCCACGGTTGAGAATTGCTACTATAATCTGCTGTGATGGTTTTGAATCTTAAATGCTTTGGGAGGAGGAAGAGACATCTGACCTTCATCATGTCCCTGACAGTAGTCTATAAATAATTACTAACCTATAAAAAAGCAAATCACTTCATTTTATATTACTTGTTCTTGATGAATATTTATTGACTTCTAGTGATTTCTTTATTGCTTCATGATTCACTCAAGGACTTTTAATTTTCCCTAGGGCTGATGTCAAGCGTATTGGTCTGTGATTTCTAAAATCTTTCTCTTTTTTTGTTTGTTTGTTTCAAACATTGGAGCTTTTGTGCATCTCCAAGTACATGGCATTTTTCTATTTCTCAAAGAATTTGGGTCAACTTGTGGGAAAGTTTAGAAAATTTCACTTCAGCCTCAGTAGGTTGACATCTTTTTAGTAGTTTGAAATGCTTAAAATGGTGAAAATTTCTCTCGCCGTTTCTTTAATGTAGTATTTTTCTTAAGAAACGGTTTTTTCCAGAATGAAGATAAATTTCACCTTAGATCATGCATGAAGAAACTTGTTTTAAATTGGAAGAGTTTATGCTAATGATGTTTATGCTGTACAAAGTAAAGAAAAAAATAAGATAAGGCTCTCTTAAGAGTTGTTGTCATTTAAAATTTTTCACCTGGTAAATGAACCTGATTATTTTCTTTATACTTTTTAATGTCTCATGTTTATTCACGTGGGGCTCACTACAGAACTGCAGAGGCTAATTTGGCTTTGCTCTGTTACTGTTTGTAGTATGTTTCTGATTTCTTATAAGTGTGGGTAGGAGGGAAGGAGGGAAGGAGGACATCATAGTGTAGTATCTGTCTTGGTAAGTCAGACTGGTCTGTCACTGATCTTTCTAACTCCTGTAGCTCTCACTGATTGGGGAACACCACACTCAGCCCTCTCCACATCCCTGCGCTGACAATCTCAGAGCTTCCAGAAATGAGAAATAGCTACCCCTCAACAAAGTGAGCAGTACCTGATGAGTAAGAGAGTTAAAAGATAAAATGAAGCAGTTTCAGTATATTTTCTGATACTTCTAGATTTGGTTGATTTTTCTAAATTGTATTTAATCTCTATTAAGTTTTTAGCCATTTATTAAAGTCACATTCATATATCAAAATAGCAAATAATTTAGGAAGATGGTGCTTTTTTCTTTTTCTTAAATGTGAGGAATATTTACTTACATTGGTCTTTGGTTTTTAGTGTCCTCCTCTTTGTTTCCTTCAGTTAAGATCCCAGATGCAGCTTTTATTCAGGCAGCCCGCAGAAAACGTGAATTGGCCAGGGCCCAAGATGACTATATTTCTTTGGATGTAGAACATACCTCCTCCATCTCTGGTATGAAGAGAGAGAGTGAAGATGACCCTGAGAGTGAGCCTGATGACCATGAGAAGAGAATACCATTTACTCTAAGACCTCAAACACTTAGACAAAGGATGGCTGAGGAATCCAGTATGTATTTACCAATGTATGAAGATTAGGATATTTTTTATTAGAATGTGAGAGAATCTCCATACAAAATGTAATATGCTGTCTCACATTTTAGAGTGTTGATAATGGTTTTCAACATCGATTTGGTCCATGATATTATGACCTCTAAAAGATGTATCTGTATCAAAATGTTATTATCAAGGAGTATGTGTAATAATGTTTATTAATGCCTGACCCGCCACCTTGATGTTTTTGGACAGGTTAAAAAAAAAGTGCAGTATCTTATTTGCAAAACATTGAAAACGGTCGTTTTTACCTTTATAAATGTATTTTTTTTAAACATGGAAGCATCTATAGAGATTTTAGATGTCATGTATTAAAATCTTTCCTGCTGTAATAAAAAATTTCCTCTACCAATAATATTAAGCCTTAAAGGACTGTTTTCATATTTCTCATTTATGATATATGCATTTGACCAAGGTTTTTGTAACTTTAAATAGTATTTTTTTCAGAAAAAGACTTAGTTCCTTACAATTTATTTTTAAGTGTTTGGATTCTCAGGTAGTAATTGAGAGATCTTTGATAAGAAAAACCAAACATTTCATTCTTTCTCAGTTTTTTACAGTATAGGGCTATAGTGTTTTGAGTGGGATAAATTGGTGATAGGAGTGCAGGTTATGGAGTCAGATCCCAGGATCCAGCTTCCAGCTTCAACATAGTCCTAAGACAGTTATTTAACCTCCCAATATTTACATTTCCTCATTTGTGAAATGAGGGCAATAATAGTGCCTTCTTCCCAGAATTATTGTGAAGAATAAATAACATGTCAAGTGGTGCTAAGCCTTTGTATAATAAGCTCAAAAAATGTTGGCTGCTGCAATTAAAATGGAAAAATATTAAACGTTTACATGTGAACTTTTTTTCCGCTAGTAAGCAGAAATGAAGAAACAAGTGAAGAAAGTCAGGAAGATGAAAAGCAAGATACTTGGGAACAACAGCAAATGAGGAAAGCAGTTAAAATCATAAAGGTAATCATTTTTTATACCATGTGTATTAGATTCCTGTAGCTGCTATAACAAATTACCACAAACTTGGTGACTCAAAAGAACATTTATTCTCTCACAGCGTGGAGGCCAAAATCTGAAGTCAAGGTGTTGGCAGCACCTTGCTTCCTCCAAAGGCCCTGGGGGGCTGTGGGGAGCGGTAATTCTTCCTTGCCTTTTCCAACTTCTGGTCATTCCAGGTGTCTCTTGGCTCATGACTACATAACTCCTCTCTCTGCCTCTGTCTTCACGTGGCTTTTTCCATGTCTCTACTGTGTGTTTTTCTTGTAAGGATACTTGTCGTTGGGTTTAGGGTCTACTCAGATAATCCAAGATCCTTCACTTAATTACAACCACAAAGACTTTTTTTCCAAATAAGGTCATGTTTGCACTTTCCAGGGATTACGTCATGGATGTATCTTTTGGGAGGCCTCCATTCAACCCACTATACTGTGCATATTATCTTATTTTTCCACTAGATTATAAATACCTTCCACTTGAGGGTACTATTTTTTTAATCTTTAATTTTATAATAATTGACAGTTTATATTGTACAAGTGCTTAAAAGTAAAATTTAGGCCTCAAGCTTTACTTTCAAACACTTGTTCTGTATAATACAAATATATCCAATTTTCTCTTTGGAGACTGTTTTTTTCACTTCACAATACAACAGAGACATCTCACCACAATGGTATATCTACTTCAACTACATCTTAATGATTTCATAGCAATCTAGTGAATAGAGGTATTATCATTTATATATTAAATCTCATTATGTGATTTCTCATATAATTTTTTATTGTAGTGAACCCCGTGGTAAATATTATACACAAATTCATTGTATCTATGATACGTAACTGTTACATTTCTGCATACACAAATATAGTTTTGTGTTTTATTTAATTTTTTAAAAGATGTAAACAAAGTAAATATCCAACAATAGGGGTCTTGGTACAATACAGTAGGGTGGGATGAAGCGCTAAAAATGGTATCAGAAACCAAAGCCCAGGAGGCTGAGTCAGGTGGATCACTTGAGTCCAGGAGTTCAAGACTAGCCTGGGCAACATAGCCAAACGCTGCCGCTACAAAAAATACAAAAATTAGCCAGGCATGGTGGCACACACCTGTAGTCCTAGCTGCTTGGGGGGCTGAAGTGGGAGGATTGCTTGAGCCCAGGAGGTCAAGGCTGCAGTGAGCCAAGATCACGCCACTGCACTTCAGCCTGGGTGACAGAGTGAGACCCTGTCTCATTTAAGAAAAAAAAAAACAAACAAAAAAACAACGCTAAAGCCCAAATTTGGCCAGGCATAGTGGCTCACACCTGTTATTCCAGCACTTTGGAAGGCCAAGGTGGGAGGATCACTTCAGCCCAGTAGTTTGAGACCAGCTTGAACAACACAGTGAGACCTGAGCTCTACTAAAAACAAATAAAACTAGCCAGGCATGGTGGGGCGTGCCTATAGTCCCAGCAACTTGGGAGGCTGAGCTGAGAGGATCACTTGAGCCCAGGAGTTCCGGGTGCAGTGAGCTATGATCACACCACTGCACTCCAGCCTGGGCAACAGAGTGAGACCCTGTCACTAAAAATGAATGAATGTAAAGTTTAAACAAGTAGTGAGCTTTGAAACCTAACAAATGTACTATACTTGGGGTTAAAAGTCCTAGATTTGGGCTCTGAGTCTGCTGCTAGAATATAAGCTCTATGAGGTCAAGAATTGCAATCATAGTATATATCAGAGGTTCCCAAACTTTGTCATTCATGGAGCTGTTAGTGTCTTGGTAATTTTATCATGATACTCGTAAGCCAAAAGAAGTACCAAACAATTCTATTTATTAAGTAGTTCAAAGACTTTTATACAATTTATGTCCTAAGAACTAACCATTTGGAAAAAACAATACAGATAAATTGAAGGCAAAACATTTTTATTTTATTTTTAAATAACCAAAATTCCTTACTAATGAAATGTGTATTCCTGTTAGGCATTGCATGATTTTTCAAACCTTGGAATCAGATTGGACACTGTCACTCTTATTTCCATATTGATGTTCACACAATACTTGTTTTTATCATAGCATCCTCCCAGAACCCAGCTCCACAAATATGACTTCATCAAAAGGAATGGAACACATTCTTTTTTTTTTTTTTTTTTTTTGAGACAGAGTTTCTCTTTGTCACCCAGGCTGGAGTGCAGTGGCATGATCTCGGCTCACTGCAACCTCCACTTCCCAGGTTCAAGCAATTCTCATGCCTCAGCTTCCTGAGTAGCTGGGACTACACGTACACACCACTACGCCTGACTGACTTTTTGTATTTTAGTAGAGATGGGGTTTCATCATGTTGCCTAGGTTGGTCTCAAACTCCTGAGCTCAGGCAGTCTGCCCACCTCAACCTCCCAAAGTGCTAGGATTACAGGCATGAGCCACCGTCTCTGGACACATGGAACACATTCTAATGTAACTGTGAACTAAGAGCTAGTAGTCCAACAGATGTTGAGTATTATGGTTTTTCCCTAAAAAATTTAAAATGTCTCACTACACCCCTGTAAATTTGCTAGGATGCCTTTGCACACAGTTTAGGAACCACAATATGCATACAATTTTGAATTCTGATTTCCTTGCTTCACATACTATAAATTATCTTCTCTTGTTTTTATATCATTATAACAACTGATTTTAATAGCTACATAATATGCACTGGAGTCACTGAATCATAATCCTAACCGTTCTTCATTTTGGACATTTTAGGTTATTTGCAATCTGATTTTTTTTTTATTAACAAATAATCAGTGAATATTTATTTTTCCTCCTCTCCTTTCTTTTGTTCAGATGTGTGTTTTTGAACTATTCCTTTGTAATAATTGCCAAGAGTTGTATTACTCATCAAGAGATGAACATTTTTATGGCACTTTGTATATTTTTCTCTATTGCCGTTTAACGAAAACTTAGCTCAATCTGTAATGTCGCCAATATCATGGGAATATTTTACCATAATCTTGCCCTCTTCGGGTACGAGTATAGTTGGTGAAAATGGAATCTCACACTTATTTGATTTTCATTTTTATTGCTAATGTGAGTACATTTACTGATTCCTTTTTTTGAAAATCTACCATTTGCCACTGTGTTAGTTTCCTGTGGCTCCTGTAATAAATTACCACAGACTTGGTGGCTTAAAACAATAGAAATTTATTCTGTCTGAGATCTGGAGGCCAGAAGTCCAAAATCAAAATGTCAGTAGAACAACCCCCCTTTCCAGAAACTCTAGAGGAGAATCCATTCCTTGACTCTTCTAGTTTCTGGTGGCTGTTGGCATGCCTTGGCTTTGCATCTTCACATCTGCTTCTTCTCTTGTGTCCCAAAATTCCCTATCTCTTAGGATGCTACATGTAATTGTATTCAGGCCCCGTTGGGATAATCCAGGATATGCACCACATCTCAAAGTCTTGATTACATCTTTTGCCATATAATGAACATGAACATGAATGTGAACATGTTTTCATGGAGTCACCATTAGCCTGCCATGGCCACTTACAACGATGTACAACCTTTGCAGAAAGGGAGACAACTAAACAAAACAATTATATTGAAATCCTACAGGTTCTGTGACAGAACTCTGTGCAGGGTCCTGAGGTGGCACAAAGGAGCAAGTAGGTGGTCAGTTTTATAGGAGGGAAGGTAAGTGAGGAAGTTTGAGAAAGTATTTACAGAGGTAGTGATACTGAATGGGTCATTGACTGCAAAATATCAAGAATGTTTGGAGATTTTGTAGGTATGTGTAGAGCTGGATGGGAGGCTTGGTGAGAACTGAAATGACAAAAGATGCTTCATGGAAAATATAAAAGGAATAGCTAAGCTAGTGAAATTGGCTAAATATCTGGTCAGTTTTCTTCATGTGTCTTTGTGTAAAATAGAGGTTCTTCAGGATCTTTTGAACATTCCAAGCATGGAGGAGCTATGATTAGACAGAGGACACTAATGTGAAATGTACCATGTTATAAGATAAATGTTAGGAGTGCATTTCTTTACAAGGAACAGAAAACCCAAATAAGAATGTCTTGGCCGGGCGTGGTGGCTCATGCCTGTAATCCCAATATTTTGGGAGGCCACAGGGGGCAGATCACGAGGTCAGGAGATCGAGACCATCCTGGCTAACACAGTGAAACCCCATCTCTACTAAAAATACACAAAAATTTGCCGGGCATGGTGGCGGGCGCCTGTAGTCCCAGCTACTCGGGAGGCTGAGGCAGGAGAATGGTGTGAAGCCAGGAGGCAGAGCTTGCAGTGAGCCAAGATTGTGCCACTGGACTCCAGCCTGGGCGACGGAACGAGACTCCGTCTCAAAAAAAAAAGAATGTCTTAAAGAAAAGTAAAAACTTTACCTACAAACCCTCCAGCAGACTTCCATTTACTTTACATTGACTAGAATGGAGTTGGAGTTAAATAGGTACTTCTATCATGGAAATAGGTGTTAGGTCAGTCAGACAGGTCTGTCTACTCCACAAATTAATATTCATGAAGGATTGTTGTTTCTTAAAAAACTGGGTGACTTTCTGAGAGTACATTAGACCATAACCAAAATTAGCTTCAAAACTAAACTTTTTTAAAAATGTAGTTTTTAGAATTTGCTTCTTAAATATGAATTTAAACTTCTAAATTTTAAAACTGAATTTAAAAACATTTTATTGGGACCATGAAAAATTACAAAGACATGGAATTTTTTAACTTGAAGAGACCTTGGATCATCCAGTCCCTTTTCATGCTATTAATGTTTCAAAGGTAAATGAAATGGTTTTGTAAAAATCTATTTTTACTTTTTTAGGAAAGAGACATAGATCTTTCCCATGGCAGTGGATCTTCAAAAGTGAAGAAATTTGATACTTCCATTTCATTTCCACCGGTAAATTTAGAAATTATAAAGAAGCAATTAAATACTAGGTGAGCAATACTCATTTTGAAATTTACATTTGTCCTAGATATTTAATACTAAAGATATAGCACTATATTCTTTTAGATTATTGAGTACTGATATTAAACAGACTTATAGGGGGGAAAAAGGATCTCCTGTGTTATCATACTAACACAATTTATTTCATTTTTGTATACAGTAGTCCCTCCCATATCTGCATTTTTGCCTTCTATGGTTTCAGTTATCAGTGGTGAAACCATGGTCCAAAAATATTGAATGGAAAATTCCAGAAATAAACAATTCATATGTTTTAAATTGCATGCTGTTCTAAGTAGTGTGATGACATCTCGAGCTGCCCTGCTTCATCCTGCCCAGGATGAGAATCATCCTTTTGTCCAGCATCTCTGCTCTGTAAGCCAGCAGCCTGTTAGTCACATAGTAACCATCTCAGTTATCAGATCAACTATTGCAGTATCACAGTGCTTGTGTTCAGGTAACCCTTATTTTACTTAATGGCCCCAGAGTGCAGGTGTACTGTATGTAATATATAAATTAAACTTTATCGTAGTTATGTATGTATAGGGAAAAAACAGCATATATAGGCTTTGGTATTATTTGCATTCACTGGGGGTCTTGGAACCTATCCCCATGATTAAGGGGTGACTACCATACATCTTTTTAGTCTTTATATCATATTTTACATGGTTAAAATCAGTAAATACAAAATTCTACTTTTCTATTTAATATGATTATAAGCATTTTTCTATATTACCAAATAGCCTTTAATTTTTTTAAAAAACTATCATGTTTGTCCATATAGTTGTTATATCATAATTTACTTAAATATTTCTCTGTTGGACATTTTGATCTAGAACAGGAGTCAGCAAGTGTCTTTTTGTGTAAAAGGCTGGATAGTAAATATTTTAGGCTTTAAGGGCTAGACGATTGCTGTTGTAACTGCTCAACTCTGTTACAGCATGAAAACAGCCATAGACAATATGTAAACGTATAAGCATGTATGTGTTCCAATACAACTTTATTTTTGAAAACAAAGGATGGACTGGTAGTTTGCCAGCCCCCTAGGATACAAAGATAACCTTGCATAAGGGATAAAAAAGAGGCAGCAGATCATTGATTTATCTTTGCATTTTATTTTATCTGGATAATTTTATTGTATTTTATTTTTTATTAACTAGGTTTTTTATTAAAAAAATAAATAAAATAACCAGTGGAAAGGATATACAGAACAAAGTAAATTACCACCCTCCCTAGAGGAAACCATTGCTACCAGTTTCTTATGTTTTCTTCCAGAAGTGGTCTATATGTATATCTTTATAAGCACATATGTACTTATATATTCCCCTGTTTTTATACAAAAAAGGACATTATGTACCCTGCTCTGTACCTAGTTTTTTCCACATAATATTTACTTGTAAGTTCACTGCTATAGTCAAAAATATTCTACTTAACTAAAACATTTTATTAATAATGCCTACTATACATTATTATCTTGATTAATTTCTTAATTCTCACTCTCCTTTATATAAAGCAAAGAAAGATTCTGAAAGACAAATGCAAGAAAACTTGAAGAGAGAATATTTGGCATAAGCAAGTGCTAAAGGGTTTCCTTTTATTGTGGTGTTCTTTGCTTATCTAGTCTATAAACCCAGATTTATATGATTGTCAGTTTCCTTGGTGGTCTTTGAAAATATTTACATTAGATTGCTACTTTTGAAAGAGTTTGAAAAATAAACTAATTTTTATTTTATTTATTTAGATTAACATTACTACAGGAAACTCACCGCTCACACCTGAGGGAGTATGAAAAATATGTACAAGATGTCAAAAGCTCAAAGAGTACCATCCAGAACCTAGAGAGTTCATCAAATCAAGCTCTAAATTGTAAATTCTATAAAAGCATGAAAATTTATGTGGAAAATTTAATTGACTGCCTTAATGAAAAGGTACATATCAATATTTATTTATATCATTTCCTTTTTTGGAGAAAACCCCTTATGCAATTAAGAAAAGTCTAAATCTCACATTTAGATACTTTTCTCTAGTATTTTTCCTACACATTTTTAAAATAAGATGATAGTAAGCATTCTCTTAATGTTGGATATTCAAGTTTTTTGCAACTATTTTATTATTATAAGTAACATTGTATAAAATTTTGTATATAAATTTTTGTTGCAATTTCATCGGTTTAAGGAAAATTCCTTGAAAATGAAGTCAAATAAAATGAATTAAGTCTAAATATTTTTAAGGCTTATGAAACATTACAAAATTGACCTCCAGAAAGATTGTGCCAGTTTTATTAGTTTACTAGATTAGGAATAAATGGATTTTGTTTTTATATATCATATTTTGATCTCAAGCAAACTCTTTGGTTTTCTTCTTGTGAATTATTTGTTTCTTGTCTTTACCGTTTTATCTTTGTGGTTCTTAGTGGAGATTTTTTTCTTTTTCTTTTCTAGTTTTGTTAGAGTATGAACAATTCTTTATAGCTTAACATTTTTTAATGCTTTATCCTACTTAATGTGAACTTACCAGTTTTGTCTTTTGAATTTGTTTGTAATGGTTTTTCTTTCAACATTCAGATGTTTTGAAATTTTTGTTTTTAGTTTTTGTTTTATGCATACTAAGTTCTTACATTGGGGCAGGCCTTCAGTTGTCCATTTTTAAAAATAGATTAACCATTTCAATAAATTATTCTCTACTTTCCACATTATTTTTGTTATTTTTATTTTATCTTTTTGGTGAGGGGGACAGAATCTCGCTCTGTCACCCAGGCTGGACTGTAGTAGCACGATCTCAGCTCACTGCAACCTCCGCCTCTTAGGTTCAAGCGATTCTCGTGCCTCAGCCTCCCAAGTAGCTGGGACTACAGGCATGCACCACCACACCAAGCTAATGTTTTGTATTTTTAGTAGAGACAGGGTTTCGCCATGTTGCCCAAGCTAGTCTGGAACTCCTGAGCTCGGGCAATCCGCCTGTCTCAGCCTCCCAAAGTGCTAGGATTATAGGCCTGAGCCACCTCACTCAGCCCGCATTATTTTTTGTTTATAATTAAAATGTTGCTAAACAATGGGATGCTTTGTCCCAGTTGTTGTTTTAAGTTGGCTGTCTTCTACTATCACTTGGTAGTTACTTTCTGAAGTATTTATTACAATGTAATTTTCTTTTTTCATTCGCCCTTGAAAAATTACACTGTTAAAATTTTGTCAGCCTGTGCATTAATGTATTCATAGCAGCAGCTGTGGAGTATCAATGGAGTAGGAGGAATTGTTGCTCCCCAAAATATGGGAGTTTCAATTTCAACTAGTCTCATTTATGTGTCACATCACAACTTACCTGTCTCTGGTTAGTTTTTCTCCATTCCCCGATTTTTCAAATTTCACCAGCTTTGAGTGCCCCTACCTACTTTCCACACCCTCAGCCTGTGAAAACATCTGTACCCTTCATTTTTTCCTATTCTTCTGTCTTAAAAAACAATCTTCTGTCTCAAAATTTAATGCATGTTCCTGACTCCATCCATTTGGTTTCTTTTTTTTTTTCTTTTGAGACAGAGCCGCGCTCTGTTGCCCAGGCTGGAGTGCAGTGGCATGGTCTCAGCTCACTGTAACCTCCACCTCCAGGATTCAAGCGATTCTCCTGCCTGAGTCTCCTGAGTAGCTGGGATTGAAGGCAGGTGCCACTGCACCTGGCTAATTTTTATGTTGTTAGTAGAGAAGGGATTTCGCTATATTGGCCAGGCTGGCCTTGAATTCCTGACCTCAGGTCATCTGCCCACCCCCCAAAGTGCTGGGATAACAGGCATGAACTACCACACCTGGCCCCCATTTAGTTTATCTATCTCTGATAATTATAACAGTTCCAGTAGACTAAGTCAATTTTCTGATTTTTAATATTAAAAGTATTGGCAGCTAGGTCTGTTGCACACAATGTTTTATACTTGAGATGTGATAGTATTGGGAATGTTTCTTTGAGAATTAAGCATATAAATATGCTTATGTATCTTCTAGATATTCCTTTTGTGTATATATATATTTCATTATCAATGACCTGCAAAATGTTAGTTATATGTGTATTTCAGATTATCAACATCCAAGAAATAGAATCATCCATGCATGCACTCCTTTTAAAACAAGCTATGACCTTTATGAAACGCAGGCAAGATGAATTAAAACATGAATCAACGTATTTACAACAGTTATCACGTTAGTGTTTTTCATGTTCAATACAATTTGTTATTCATTAAGCTAAATTATGTGAAGGATAAAAATATTTTTATTTTTATAAACATGTTTTTCATGTATTTTCCCACAAACCCTTTACCCACCAACTTCCAAAAACTCAAAACATTTAGAAATAGGACTTAAGAATGTTTTAAATTAAGTCCAAGACTAAAAAATAAACATAACTTCCAATTATTTACTATTTCAGACAGAATATGTACATAGCCATTTAGAGAATATTTTGAGACAAGTTCACATGATTCTGTAGACTCTGTCAGAAGTCTAACTTCATAGTTTCAGAGCCCTTTTACAGATCGGTTCTGGTGAGTTTCAGTACAGATTTATCTTTAAGATCTCATTATATAAAATACGGATGCCTCCTTTTTTTTTTTTTTCACATTGATTTTGTACTTTCAGAGATATCTTCCTTTGATTAAGGTGCTATCAGGAGATAGTGAAAGACCATAACCAAGTAGCTAGTAAATGCAAAGGCAAAGTGACTTTCAGTGAAACACACAACCCTTAGTGGATCATAAATAATGGTATTACATATTAAAATAAGAAATAATGTGATAGAATACAGTAGTCCCTCTAATCTGCAGTTTTGCTTTCCACAGTTTCAGTCAACAATGGTCCAAAAATGAATAAGTACAGTACAATAAGATATTTTGAGAGAGAGATACCCAACATTCGTATAACTTACAATATATTATTTTCATTGTTCTACTTTATTGCTATTGTTAGTCTCTTACAGTGCCTAATTTATAAATTAAACTTTATCATAGGTGTGTATATAGAGGAAAAAACAAATAGGGTTTGGCGCTATATGCAGTTTCAGGCATCCACTGGGGCTCTTAGAATGTATCCCTTGCAGATTAGGGGGGATTCCTGTATTGGTAAAGCCAGTATTTCTTGCATTTGGCTATGAAAAAAACTGGTAAAAACTGGAAAAGAATATGAGGAAACGAAACTTTGTGGTAGAACTTTGTTGCTGCTCTCAATGACAGCAAAAGTACACCAGCCAAAGTACATTTTTAGGCTAACATTTTCAGGCTAACATTTTCAGCAGCCAAAATACATTTTTAGGCTAACGAACCTCATGCCTGTTAATATTGCAATAAAGAGTTAACATTGAAATTTCACTGCATAATTAATTGCAAAATTTAAGCATATTTATGTATTTACATATGCATATGTGTTTATATATCCATGATATTACCTTTATTTTCAAAGCATTTTACTTTTTTCTTTTGAGAATTTGTAGTATGAAGTCAGTTTTATTTATTAACAGGCAAAGATGAGACATCCACAAGTGGAAACTTCGCAGTAGATGAAAAAACTCAGTGGATTTTAGAAGAGATTGAATCTCGAAGGTACCTATATAAAGTGAAGATTTAAAGAAAGCATCATTGAGCAAGTACTTTTCACTACTTAAATATAATTAACCACATGATGTCATTAACTATACCTGATATACATTATTAATTTGTGAGAATAATAGAAAAGCAAAATTTAGTAAAACCATACTTGACTGCTTTAAAGACACATTGGTGTATTTGGATCAGTTAAAAGGGATGGATAAAATGACATTTGTCAGGCTGGGAATTCCTTGTAACTAGAAGCCGGTCCTAATTATAATTACCCCCTCTTCAGAATTTGGTTAGCCCATGGGAATGTCCTAAATGGGAATGTCTTACAAGAAAAAACAAAACAAAACAAAAAATGCAGAACCACCAATTCAAAACTAATGAAACTAAAAATGTCAAAAATATTAATAAAATTGTGCGCTGATATGATAGTATATTTCTGGCCATTTAAAATAAATGATAAAATTACCTATTTTCAGCAAGAGGTTAAAAAAAAATTTAAGCATTTATTTTCAGCAAGAACTATTTACTTTTTGTTTATTTTGGGTTTGTTGCAAAATATAGGACAAAAAGAAGACAAGCAAGGGTGCTTTCTGAGAATTGTAACCATCAGGAAGGGACATCTAGTGATGATGAACTGCCTTCAGCAGAGATGATTGACTTCCAAAAAAGCCAAGGTCAGTTACCAATTTTCTAATATATTGTGGTTTGAGTTTTGAAATGGTGAGAAACACTTTGCTGGGATTGCCCTTAATAAGTACATAAGCTGTATAAAACAGTTAGGTAAATTCAGGAAAAATAAAACACATTTTTCCTCTGTAAGACTCTTTTCTCTGAAAAAATGGAGTAAAATGAAGGAAGGAACATAGTGAGTATTCTTGCATCTTCATAGTTTTTTCTCTTAGACGTTCTCCTATTACTAATGAACATCTTCATTTCATTTCGTTACCACACATACTTTCTATATTGTCATTTTTAACGTAAAACATTTGAATTTGGTGAAACTTTTTAGCATGATGAGAAGATAAGATGCATATAGTTGAAAAATTCTGGGCTCTGGATTTAAATAAATTTGGGTTCTAAGGGAGATTTTTTTTCTGTGTAATCTTAGACAAATGTCTTGACCTCCCTAAATTTGATGTTGTTTTGTCTGTAAATAAGTAGACTATACCTATATGGTATGGAAGATAGCTACGATGGTAAAATGAGATTAATGCATTTCTGTTGGCGTATAGCAGGGGTATATATGGTAGCTTTTATTAGTGTTGATGTTATTACTTTGTTGATAAAGTGATTTAGTAAAAATTTATATTAATATAAAAGGACAAATTTTAGCTCAATTGATTACAGTCCGGCATGACTATGTTTTTAAGGAAGCATACTTAAGTTCACAACTTAAAATGCATAAAGAGACTTATTTTGTTTACAGGTGACATTTTACAGAAACAGAAGAAAGTTTTTGAAGATGTGCATGATGATTTTTGTAATATCCAGAATATTTTGTTGAAATTTCAGCAATGGCGAGAAAAGTTTCCTGACTCCTATTATGAAGCTTTCATTAGTTTATGCATACCAAAGCTTTTAAATCCCCTAATACGAGTTCAGTTGATTGATTGGAATCCTCTTAAGGTATTTATGCTTAACATGTGAAAAATTATCCTGATTACATTAGTTACTTAAATTCCCTTACTATTATGTTAGCCATTAAATACCTTACCCTTAGAGTTGGAGCTGAAATTTAGAGCTTTGGAACAATAGTCAGAAAATGTGTGCTTTCAGCTACATTCTTCTTTTCTTGGCTGTCACTTGATTTTTAGGCTGAGCATCATTAACATCAGTAAAGCAAACACTTTTTTTTTAGCTTCTTGTACATTAAATTTAAAATCCTCCCAGAAAGTATAAGGTACTGTTGGGTTTGGAGAAAGTAGATATAAAAGCCTCGTTTCAAAAATTCTTAAGTTGGAGATGACATACTGGGAAGAGCTGCTTAGGGTTGCATTGAGAAGGCGGAATGCAAGCCTTTGAAGAGTTTATGGTTAAGAGGATGAATCAGAAAGGGAAAGGTGTTTCATAAAGGTATAAAGGGAGAAATATTATTTCAGGAGCTAGAAATTGCACAGATATTTAGATCCTAAGTTAAGAAATATAAACTCTATTCACTGAATTTGACTGACTAAAAGAAAAAAAAAGAAGTATGAACTCAGCAACTGCCTACTGTGTCATAGGACCTTTAACTAAATCACATACAAATTACGTAGTTAAGCTTATGTGGATTAAAAGGGCCAGAAATAAACTTTGCTTGAAGTGGATGAATTTTTTTATAAACAAATTCCATGGCTGTTTCAAGTGCCTAACAAATGTGTATTTTGCTCCTAGAGGAGTACTTGCCATGTGGTAGACTGTAAAGGCTCCGGCACACACTAGGTAGTTGTTGAGTGTTTGTTGAGTGATTGAATGCATGAAATGCAGCTTCTTGTTACGTTACTTAGACACCATGTCTCAGTCATGCTGTCGTGCCATCCTGCCTAGCCTTGGTTGTCTAGTGTTAAAATAGGGAATTAATCTCCTCTGATCTTTAGAAAAGCTCTGGTGATTATTGAAAAAAAAATAACTATTTTAAAATACACTAATATTGAAGGATTTCTTTATAACTTTTATAATTTTCTTTGTAAGTTGGATTCCACAGGTTTAAAAGAGATGCCATGGTTCAAATCTGTGGAAGAATTTATGGATAGCAATGTAGAAGATTCAAAGAAGGAAAGTAGTTCAGATAAAAAAATCTTGTCTACGATCATCAACAAAACAATTATTCCCCGACTTACAGGTACTGCTTCATAACCTTGATAAAATTAAATTATTTTCTGACAGAGTATATAAGGTTGTTAATTTCTGTTATATTCACAAAGTTTTTTCATAAGTTTTTAAACACAAGGAAATGTTATATGTAGTAAAAATCAACAGCTGTCAAATGTAAGGTGGTTAAAAAATTTGTGTTTGTACAGGTGGTTGGCTACCAAACTGCTAATACTCAGATTGATTCTAATCCTCATCTGATGTATCATCAGCAGTTCCAACAGTTAACCCTTCTTTCTTCCTAGAAACATTGTCTTTACTTGGCTACCAAAATACCACAGTCTTAGTTTCCTGCCCACCTCTCTGGTCTTTGCTGTCTGCTTGTCACCTCTTTGACTTCCAAGTGCTGCAGTATCTCCAGATTCAGGTCACTTACCATCTCTTTTCTATTTACTTCAGTCACTTAGTATTTAAAGTCAGTTTAGTGTTTGTGGCATTCCTGCTGCTTTTATGACACTTCAGTCATTTTTTAGCACACTTCCATCCATACTACATGTGTCCTTTTTTCCCCTTAACTTTTCTAATTATGGTTCTTATCCTTTTCTTTAAAAAACATTGCTTCATCTGGGAGTGGTGGCTCACGCCTGTAATCTCGGCACTTTGGGAGGCCAAGGCGGGTAGATCACCTGAGGTCAGGAGTTCGAGACCAGCCTGGCCAACATGGCGAAACCTCGTCTCTACTAAAAATACAAAAAATTAGCTGGGCATGGTGGCAGGCACCTGTAATCCCAGCTGCTCAGGAGGCTGAGGCAGGAGAATTGCTTAAATCCGGGAGGCAAAGGTTGCAGTGAGCCGAGATGGTGCCATTGCACTCCAGCCTGGGTGACAAGTGAAACTCCGTCTCAAAAAAAAAAAAATTGCTTCATTTCACTCACATTTGCCACTAGCAGCTATGAGCACTTAACATTAATGCTTGTGCTTCAGACCTTAGCGTGAAGTCTTTTGTTTTACCTGTGTACTTGATAAGGATCCATTTCACTATGTCACTGAGAAAGAAATTTTACAGCAAAGACCGCAAAACTCTTATTTAATTTTTTGTGTTTGTTTTTGAGACAGAGCCTTCCTCTGTCACCCAGACTGGAGTACAGTGGTGTGAACATTGCTCAAGGCAGTCTTGAATTCCTGGGGTCAAGTGATCCTCCTGCCTCAGCCTCACAATTAGCTAGGACTCCAGGCGCATGCCACCACACCCAGCTAATTTTTAAAAGATATTTTTAGAGACAAGGTCTTGCTGTGTTGCCCAGGCTAGTCTCAAACTCCTGGCCTCAAGAGACCCTTCCCCTCAGCTTCCCAAAGCACTGAGATTATAGGCGTGAGTCACCATGCCCAGCCTAGAAGTTGGAAGCAATTAGCCTTATAATTGCTTCTTAGGCAACTTGATTATAAGATTTTGGCTGGGTGCAGTTGCTTGTGCCTGTAATCCCAGCACTTTGCAAGGCCGAGGCGGGAGGATCACTTGAGCACAGGAGTTCCAGACCAGCCTGGGCAACATGGTGAAACCCCATCTCTATTTATAAATTTAAAATTAAAAAAACAAATAAAAACTTTCAAGATTTTATTTCAATGAAACGTATGGTGCATTTGTGGGGTGTATTAGAAAGTTACTATTTTTAACTAGCTCTACTAATGATAGAATGCATGTGCCTAATTTAAGCACTCTGCTGAAAATATCAAAATACTAATGATGAAACAGTCCCACAAATAAGTAGCTTTGTGAAAAATTAACAGTGACTGAGTTCCAATAGTGGTTGAATTCTACATATATTTCAAAGATAGCACTAACAGAATGTGCTAATGGATTGGTTGTGCAGCAAGAGAGAAAGAGAGGAATCAAGAATGGGTCCATTCAGGAATTGGCCTGAGCAACTAGAAGGACAGAGGTGCCATTTCCTGAAATGAAAAAGTCTGACAGGAGCAAGCTTAATGTGGGGGGCTGTATTAGCAGCTCAGTTTGGGACATGTTGAGTTTGAAGTATCTGTAATCTAAGTGGAAATGACAAGTCAGTTGTTGAATACATGAGTCTTAAAGGGGGAGGTCCAGTCAGAAGGTATAAGTTTGGAATTTATCCACATGACATTTATTGATGGCATTTAATGTATAAAATTGGCTTTGAATACCAAGTGAGTGAATATAAACAGAAAAGAGAAGGTAAGTAACCTGAATCCTGAGATACTATAGCACTTGGAAGTCAAAGAGATGACAAGCAGACAGCAAAGACCAGAGAGATGGGCAGATAACTAAGAGTGGGGTATTTTGGAAGCCAAGTAAAGACAGTGTTTCTAGGAAGAAAGAAGGGTCAGCTGTTGGAATAGTTGATAAGTCAGATGAGGATTAGAATCAATCATTGGAGTTTGCTATGTGAATGTCTTCTGTGATTTGCTAAGAGCGCATTAGGTAGACTGATAAGAGATAAGGCCTAATTAAAGGGAAATCAAGAACAAGTGAGAAGAGAGAAACTGGAGATAGAAGTTTAGATAGTACTTTGAGGAATTTTGTTGTAAAAGATAGGAGGGAAATGGAACAATACTAGAGGAGGAAGTAGGGCTAAGGGGGATTTTTTGTTTGTTTGTTTATTATTATACTTTAAGTTCTGGGGTACATGTGCAGAATGTGCAGGTGTGTTACATAGGTGTACACGTGCCATAGTGTTTGCTGCACTCATCAACTTGTCATCTACATTAGGTATTTCTCCTAATGCTGTCTCACCCCTAGTCCCCCGACCCCTGACAGGCCCTGGTGTGTGATGTTCCCCTCCCTGCCCATGTGTTCTCATTGTTCAACTCCCACTTATGAGTGAGAACATGTGGTGTTTGCTTTTGTGTTCTTGTGTTAGTTTGCTGAGAATGATGGTTTCCAGCTTCATCCATGTCCCTGCAAAGGACATAAACTCATCCTGTTTTATGGCTGCATAGTATTCCATGGTATATATGTGCTACATTTTCTTTATCCAGTCTGTCATTGATGGGCATTTGGGTTGGTTCCAAGTCTTCGTTATTGTGAATAGTGCCGCAATAAACATACGTGTGCATGTGTCATTATAGCAGCATAATTTATAATCCTTTGGGTATATACCCAGTAATGGGATGGCTGGGTCAAATGGTATTTCTAGTTCTAGATCCTTGAGGAATCGCCACACTGTCTTCCACAATGGTTGAACTAGTTTACAGTCCCACCAACAGTGTAAAAGTGTTCCTATTTCTCCACATCCTCTCTTTGAATTGTGATGTTAGGATGTCGATTTTAGATCTTTCCTGCTTTCTGTTGTGGGCATTTAGTGCTATAAATTTCGCTCTACACACTGCTTTAAATGTGTCCTAGAGATTCTGGTACGTTGTGTCTTTGTCTCATTGGTTTCAAAGAACATCTTTACTTCTGCCTTCATTTCGTTATTTACCCAGTAGTCATTCAGGAGCAGGTTGTTCAGTTTCCATGTAGTTGTGCGATTTTGAGTGAGTTTGTTAATCTTGAGTTCTAATTTGATTGTACTGTGGTCTGAGAGACTGTTATGATTTCCGTTCTTTTGCATTTGCTGAGGAGTGTTTTACTTCCAATTATGTGGTCAGTTTTAGAATAAGTATGATGTGGTGCTGAGAAAAATGTATATTCTATCAATTTGGGGTGGAGAGTTCTGTAGATGTCTATTAGGTCTGCTTGGTCCAGAGCTGAGTTCAATTCCTGGATATCTTTGTTAATTTTCTGTCTCGTTGATCTGTCTAATATTGACAGTGGGATGTTAAAGTCTCCCACTATTATTGTGTGGGAGTCTAAGTCTGTTTGTAGGTCTCTAAGAACTTGCTTTATGAATCTGATCTGAGTGCTCCTGTATTGGGTGCATATTTATTTACGGTAGTTAGCTCTTATTGTTGCATTGATCCCTTCACCATTATGTAATACCCTTCTTTGTCTCTTTTGATCTTTGTTGGTTTAAAGTCTGTTTTATCAAAGACTAGGACTGCACCCTGCCTTTTTTTTTTTTTTTTTTGCTTTCCATTTACTTGGTAAATATTCTGCCATCCCTTTATTTTGAGCCTATGTGCATCTCTGTACATGAGATGGGTCTCCTGAATCCAGCACACTGATGGGTCTTGACTCTATTCAATTTGCCAGTCTGTGTCTTTTAATTGGGGCTTTTAGCCCATTTACTTTTAAAGTTAATATTGTTATGTGTGAATTTGATCCTGTCATTATGATGCTAGCTGGTCATTTTGCTCATTAGTTGATGCAGTTGCTTCATAGCATTGCTGGTCTTTACAATTTGGTATGTTTTTGCAGTGTCTGGTACCGATTGTTCCTTTCCATGTTTAGTGCTTCGTTCAGGAGCTCTTGTAAGGCAGGCCTGGTGGTGACAAAATCTCTCAGCATTTGCTTGTCTGTAAAGGATTTTATTTTTCCTTTGCTTATGAAGCTTAGTTTGGCTGGATATGAAATTCTGGATTGAAAATTCATTTCTTTAAGAATGCTGAATATTGGCCCCCAGTCTTTTGTAGCTTGTAGGGTGTCTGTAGAGAGAACCACTATTAGTCTGATGGGCTTCCATTTGTGGGTAACCAGACCTTTCTTTCTGGCTGCCCTTAACTTTTTTTCCTTCATTTCAGCCTTGGTGAATCTGACAATTATGTGTCTTGTTGCTCTTCTCGAGGAGTTGCTCTTCTCGAGGAGTATCTTTGTGGTGGTCTCTGTATTTCCTGAATTTGAATGTTGGCCTGCCTTGCTAGGTTGGGGAAGTTCTTCTGGATAATATCCTGCAGAGTGTTTTCCAACTTGGTTCCATTCTCCCCATCACTTTCAGGTACACCAGTCAAACATAGATTTGGTCTTTTCACATAGTCCCATATTTCTCGGAGGCTTTGTATGTTTCTTTTCACTATTTTTCCTCTAAACTTGTCTTCTTGCTTTATTTCATTGAGGTGAACTTCAATCTCTGATATCCTTTCTTCCGCTTGATCGATTAAGCTATTGATACCTGTGTATGCTTCACAATGTTCTCATGCAGTGTTTTTCAGCTTCGTCAGGTCGTTTGTATTCTTCTCTAAACTGGTTGTTTTAGTTAGCAATACCTCTAACCTTTTTTCGAAGTTCTTAGCTTCCTTCCATTGGGTTAGAACATGCTCCTTTAGCTCAGAGGAGTTTGTTATTATCTACCTTCTGAAGCCTACTTCTGTCAATTCGTCAAACTCATTCTCTGTCCAGTTTTGTTCCCTTGCTGGTGATGAGTTGTGATTCTTTGAAGAAGAACGGGCATTCTGGTTTTTGGAATTTTCAGACTTTTTGCGCTGGTTTCTCCCCATCTTTGTGGATTTATCTACCTTTGGTCTTTGATGTTGGTGACCTTCAGATGGGGTCTCTTAGTGTACATCCTTTTTGTTGATGCTGATACTATTCCTTTCTGTTTGTTAGTTTTGCTTCTAACAGTCAGGCCCCTCAGCTGCAGGTCTGCTGGAGTTTGCTGGAGGTCCACTCCAGACCCCGTTTGCCTGGGTATCACCAGCGGAGGCTGCAGAACAGCAAAGATTGCTGCCTGTTCCTTCCTCTGGAAGCTTCATCCCAGAGGGGCACCCACCAGATGCCAGCCAGAGCTGTCCTCTATGAGCTCTCTGTCAGCCCCTACTGGGAGGTGTCTCCCAGACAGGATACACGGGGGTCAGGGACCCACTTGAGGAGGCAGTCTGTCCCTTAGCAGAGTTCGAACACTGTTCTGGTAGAACCACTGCTCTCTTCAGAACTGTTAGGCAAGGACGTTTAAGTCTGCTGAAGCTGCGCCCACAGCCACCCCTTTCCCCAGGTGCTCTATCCATGGAAGATGAGGGTTTTATCTCTGAGTCCCTGACTGGGGCTGCTGGCTTTTTTCAGAGATGCCCTGCCCAGAGAAGAAGAGTCTAGAGAGGCAGTCTGGCCACAGCGGCCTTGCTGAGCTGCGGTGGGCCCTGCCCAGGTTGAACTTCCCGGTGGCTTTGTTTACACCGTGAGGCATAAACCAGCTACTGAAGCCTCAGCAATGGCAGACACCCCTCCCCCCACCAAGCTGGAGCATCCCAGGTTGGGCTCAGACTGCTGTGCCGGCAGTGAGAATTTCAAGTCAGTGGATCTTAGCTTGCTGGGCTCCATGGGGGTGGGACCCGCCAAGCCAGACCACTTGGCTCCTTGTCTTCAGCCCCTTTTCCAGGGTAGTGAATGGTTCTGTTTCTCTGGCATTCCAGGTGCCACTGGGGTATGAAAAATAAAAATTAAAAAAAAATGCCTGCAGCTAGTTTGGTGTCTGTCCAAACAGCCACCCAGTTTTGTGCGTGAAACCCAGAGTCCTGGTGGGGTAGGCACTGGAGGGAATCTCCTGGTCTGCCGGTTGCAAAGACTGTGGGAAAAATGCAGTATCTGGGCTGGAGTGCACTGTTCCTCCTGGCACAGTTTCTCATAGCATCCCTTAGATAGGGGAGAGAATTCCCCAACCCCTTGCGCTTCCCAGGTGAGGCAACACCCCACCTTGCTTTGGCTCACCCTCTGTGGGCTGCACCCACTGTCCAGCCAGTCCCAATGAGATGAACTGGGTACCTCAGTTGGAAATGCAGAAATCACCTGACTTCTACGTCCATCTCGCTGGGAGCTGCAGACTGGAGCTGTTCCTATTTGGCCATCTTGGCAGCCTCCTTACACTGAAGGGGATTATTTTTAATACAAGATAAATAGTTGTTTGTAGGGTAATGGAAAAAATCTAGTACAAGTGATGTCAATACCAAAGTGGAAGGACAGTGTTCTGAGAGCAGGATCTTAGACTAAGCCAAAAGGCTTGGGATCTCATCCACAAAATAAACAGTTCACCTGAAGTGGTGGGAGTGTGGGTGCCTCATCCATAGGAATAGGAAACAAGTTAGAGCATATGGGCACAGATGTAGGTAGGTGTGTAGATGCTGTGGTAGGAGATTTGTAGTGCTGCATTTCTGACTGCTTCTATTTTCTTAGCAAATTAGGAAGTAATTAGCTGAAAGACAAAGCAAGGGAGTAGAAAAAATAAAGCAGGAAATAATCATCTAGAAGGAAAAAGTCCATCAACTGAGAGTGAGATAATGGAGAGGGGAGAAGGTATGAAGTAATCATCTAGGTGAGAGGGAGAGTGAATGGACCTGAGAGACAGAGAGAGAGAGAGAGAGGCTCACTCAAGTTGTATAGTGATCAAGTTAATGTGTTTTTTTTTCCAGCCACTTTTTATCTGCATGGTTGCAGGCAGAGACTCAGTGACAAGGTGAACTTAACTATAAAGAGTTGTAGTTTAGCCAAAGGAGTTTAACAAAGCCCAAGAAGAACAAGGAAATTGAGGATGTATGCAAATATGTAATGGTAATAATTGGTCATGGATCTTAAACTGAATAAGGAGGAAGTAGTGTTTGTTAAAGGTCTTGATTATTTGTATATGAAAAGCAAAACAATCTAGTAAATAAATTGTGCACCACTGAAATATTTGTTTCAGACTTTGTAGAATTCCTTTGGGATCCTTTGTCAGCCTCACAGACAACAAGTTTAATAACACATTGCAGAGTGATTCTTGAAGAACATTCCACTTGTGAAAATGAAGTTAGTAAAAGCAAACAGGTAATAATTTCTAGAGTTGTGAACTCCATGATGTATCTCTAAATCATTATAATTTTCTTACAGATCTTGGTTTATAAAAGATGCAGAAGTGATTATCAGAAAACTGTTTGGGGGAAAACGTATTTACTTTTGATTTATAGAAACTAGACTTTTTCTCAGACTGCACTTAGATGAAAAAAAATTTTTAAAAACTGGACTTGGCTATTTTTTTATCTTTATAATAATAAGATGAAAAAATATACCTTGATACTTCTGAACACTGTGATAGGAGTGGTAATCATTTTAAATTATAGACATACATGTAAAGACCCAGATTATGACTTTCATTCCTATTAGCTCACTTTTCTCTGTTCAGTGATCTGATTTGTGTTCTCATGGCCCAGGCAGCCATCTTTCAGGATTGTAAATATACACTGGCCCTGCAGAGATGAACTGGTATAAATTCATTAGTGCAAATTCATTTCTTCTAAAGGAAAACAACAATACTCATTACCTTTGTTCTTTTGACAAAAATCCAGTGGCATTGTGGCTTTGCTTGAACAATGATTTCAAAATTAGACTGACACTTAATGTATGAACTAGTTATTTGTAGTCTGCCAAATAATAGTAGTCTCTTTAAGGATTCAAAGTTCAGTAGGACAGATCTTGATCTTACAGTGAACTAGAATTGAATTCAGTGAACATAAGACGTATTGAGGAACTTTTTAGAGTGATCTTGCTGAGAATCTTCTCACTCTTTCATTGTAGTTTTTTTTATTGTTTGTTGATGAGATTGTAGATTCATGCAGTTTTATGAGTAAACCAATTTTAGGTTGAGCTTTAGGAAATTAAGGGGAAATTGACAGACTGGAGAACACCCAGAGTAGAATGACAGAGGTGGTTGAAAAGCAAGGAGACATATCATATTCATATTATGAGCACCATTAAGTTTTAGCCCTTGGAATTGTGATTACAAAGGAGGAAAGCTGTAAGAAATGAAAGGGAGAAAAGGGATACCAGCCTAATTCTGCCTTCAAGAAGCATGTAATCTCAGAGAAAATAAGATGCACATAAAGTGTAACTTAAAACTGGAAGTGAAGAGGAGAAGTAGGGAAGATAATAAACACTTATTTAATTCCAATTGTGTACTAGGCACTCTGTAATGTCTTATACCTGTCATCTTAATCCCAGCAGCCCTATTTAAAAAATGGGTGATCACCAGGCATGGCAGCTCACGCCTGTATATCTGAGTGCTTTGGGAGGCTGAGGCAGGAGGATCTCTTCGGGCCAAGAGTTCAAGACCAGCTTGGGCATCATAGCAAGATCTATCTCTACCAAAAAAATAAAAATTAGCTGGGCTCCCCCTTGAGCCCAGGAGTTGAAACTGCATTGAGCCTCAATTATGCCACCACACTGCAGCCTGGGCAGCACAAAACCCTGTCTCTTAAAAGGATGATAGTCTCATTTTATAGATGAAGAAAATGAATCTTTAAAACAAGTTGTTACAGTGCTACTATGAATGAGAACTAGGATTTGAACTTGGATAGTCTGCCTTTAAAGCCCAAGTTTGTCTCACTGACCACATTGCCTCCCCATGAGCAGCATAGATAAAGTACTATGTCTTCAGAAGAGAGACAGGAGAGAGAGGTTACCTTCAGCAGTGGGGATAAGGAAATAATTCATCTTAGGGGTGGCATTTGAACTGTGGCTTGAGGGAAAGAATAGGATTTCAACATGCGGCAACAGATAGAAAGGCATTTTCTACTTACCTCCAGTAGGATAAAAACTCAGGTAAAATAGATGGAAACTGTTGCAGGAATTAGAGATATTTAATTTGAAAGAAGATGTACAGAGAGATGGTGTTTGTATTCAGAGAAGGTGTAGATTTATTCTGTGCTGTTATGCAGCATAGAACCAAGATTAGTAGTTAAAAGCTACAAAGAAGCAGATATATAATCCTGCATTTGCTTTCCATATACCATTGTTTAGTTATAACCTAAACGTAAATCATTATGCTTTACCATTTGTTAAATACTTTCACATTGTCTCGTTTGATCCTCATTACCCTGTGAAATGTATTTATTTTAATTGCATTTTTACAGATGAAGCTGGGGTCCAGAAGGGTTAAGTCATTTTTAGAATACTTGAGTACGAAGTGGTAGACCTGGCTCTTTGTGATCACTGAAGCCTTTCAGCAGTATTATGGATTCACTCAAGAAGTTTTTTTTTTTTTTTTTTTGAGACAGAGTGTTGCTCTGTCACCCAGGCTGGAGTGCAGTGGTGTGATCTCGGCTCACTGCAACCTCCAACTCCCAGGTTCAAGCGATTCTCCTGCCTCAGCCTCCCGAGTAGCTGGGACTACAGGCATGTGCCACCATGCCTGGTTAATTTTGTGTGTTTTTAGTAGAGACGGGGTTTCACCGTATTAGCCCGGATGGCCTCGATCTCCTGACCTTGTGATCCGCCCACCTCGGCCTCCCAAAGTGCTGGGATTACAGGCACACTCATGCAGTTTTTATAATGGATGTTTTTATTCTGAAACCCCTCTGCTATGAATGTAGAAAATGGGTTGTTTGCATAAGCAGGAGAATAGATTACATCAGGGTTTTCAGTCACAGCACTACATTGGCATTTGGAACAGATAATGTTTTGTTGTGAGGGTCTGTCTTGTGCACTATAGTATGCTTAGCAGCATCCCTGGCTTGTGCCCACTAGGTGGCAGTAGCACTCCCCGGTCTTCACAACCAAAAATGTCTTTACACATTGTCAGGTATTCCCTAGGGATGGCAAAATGGCACTTGGTAGAGAATCACTTACATTATATAATGCCCCAGGTTGCTACAACAGTTCACCAGTGGGATCACTCCGCTTCTTCAGTGATGAAAGAGAATGAGGTTCAAGAATGGAAATTGAGTCAGACAACATAGTTTCTGTTTTCAAAGTTAGAAGCAAATGCTGTAAGCTAATGCCTGGTAATAATAGTTTTGATTCTGACTAAAAATCTAAAGTAAATTATTACAGAAGAATATTATGAATACTTAAATTTAAAAAGCAGTAATTACTATAATCTGTCGTTGATAGGATTCCCAAATACAAATGATACTTAACATTGTTTATTGAAGCAAATTTAATGTATTATGATTGTTCTTAGGAATTAAATGGGGAAATATAAGTTTAAGTAAACCTGAAAAGTAATGACCAGTAGGGCATTGGCTACTTATGGGGAGTCTGTTAGTATTAGATGTCTTCTCAGCTTTGCCCTGTTCAGTATTTTTATTGAACTGGATAAGGAGTTAAAATACATACTAATGAAATGTGTCAGTGACAAAAAGCTAGGAATTCTGTAAGACTTGTGGATGGTAGAATTAGAATCCAAGAAGATTTCAAAAGATTGTAGAAAATGGACTGACTCAAGAAATTGTGAAAAAATAAATGCATGTCCCACCCTTGCTTTTAAAAATTCAACTATATAAGTAAAAGATGGGAGAGACACAGTTTTGAAGCAGCATAAGTAAGACAGATTATAATCAACAATAAACCCAGTGTGAGTCAGCAGTGTCACTTGAGTAACAGAAAAACAGGTAAATGGGAGTTTCTCCTAGTACGTGTGTGCTATTTTGATAAGAATGGCATATTTGGTGATAATACCCACAGATTAGACCTTCCTGGAAATATTGCACTTAATTCTCGGTGTAAGCATATTAAGTGGAGAGTGTCATAAGATAGTATGGGAAAGAGAAGATGTAAAAAAAAAAAGTATGATATTAATCTTAAAATCTAGAAAATTGTGATGTGGAAGTGGGGCTAGATCTATTCTGTGTGATCCCAAGAAGTAAACCAAGACCAAGGAGTGGAAGCTGTAGGAGGGAAAAGTTTGTTAACTCTCATTGTTAACTGAAATCTAACAGTCCAAAGTTATGGGCAGCCTCAGGAGATAGTGATCTCCATCAGCAAATGGTTTCAGACGTGGCTGGTGGACCATTTAGTAGAAATGTGAAAATAAGTCTAAACATCACTTGGGAGTTCAGATAGATTTTCAGATTCATTTTTTGTTTTTTTATCAACAGAACCTGTTTCAAATAAATCTTACACAATCCGATACGCAAACACACACACAGAAGTAAAACTGCTCCTACTGTTGTGAGCACCTGCCCTTATTCTTCCCTGACCACCCCAGCATTTGTCCAGGCCATCCTTGGATTACCTCCATGGATATAGAGAGCAGCATGAAAACCATTGGCATCACACAAGTGCCTCTTTAAAGCTGTTTCAAAGTGTATATATATATATACAAGGGGTTGTATGTGAGTCTGAACGTGTGATTCAGAATGCTTGTTAAAACTGTTTGGAGAACCTTATTTTCCACCAAACAAATGATGTTATGTAATACTTAGAAAAGTTAATAGCTCACGGTTTTAAAATATGTGAATTTATTTGGTTTCTTTTTTTTTTGTTTTTCTGTTTTTGTTTTTTTGTTTTTGTTTTTTTTTTTAGACAGAACCTTACTCTGTCACCCAGGCTGGAGTGCAGTGTCGCAATCTTAGCTCACTGCAACCTCCACCTCCTGTGTTCAAGCAATTCTTCTGCCTCAGCCTCCCAAGCAGCTGGGATTACAAGCATGTGCCACCGTGCCTGGCTAATTTTTTCTATTTTTAGTAGAGACAGGGTTTCCCCATGTTGGCCAGGCTGGTCTCAAACTCCTGGCCTCAAGTGACCCACCCACCTCAGCCTCCCAAAGTGCTAGGATTACAGGCATGAGCCACCGCAACCGGCCAGTGAATTTATGTTTTGTTTTAAACAATTTATTTGGAAATACTAATACTTTGAAAGGAAACTTTCATGAATAAGAGTAGTATTTCCATATTCCCTTTACCAAGATTTACTTGTGATTAATATTTTCCCCCATTGGCTTTATCATTAGCCCTTCCATTTTAAATATATACATACAATATTTTCTTTCCTGAATACTGAGAACAGGGTGCATATTTGTTAAGACAAGGATATTATGTTATATAACCAGAGTAGTTAGCAATTTCAGTAAATTTATCAACACTTAATCTACCATCCATATTCCACTTTTGCCAGTTGATTCAATAATGTCCTTTGTAACATTTTCAATAGAACTATTTTAAGAAACAAAATCTAAACAATATGGAAACATTTGTCAAGGCTGGCATTCAAAATCATTAAAATTAAATGAAAAAAATCAAAGCAGCTTTTTTTTGTATCATGAACACCTAACTCAGTAAGTTACATAAACTCAGATGCTATTTTTTGGAGATATTGTTTAGAGAAAATGCTCTTTTTTCTTTTAACAGAATTCAGAACGTTTAAGGAATGGAGTAAAATGCAACTGAGTTTTGATTTTTAACATTAAATAAATGTTGATATATGGCCACTTGAGGAATATGTTACAGATAATTAAGTGGAAAGAGAAACGACTTCAGTTCATTGTGCTTTTTATGAAAAATATATTTGAATTCTACATTTATGGATAATTCAATTAGTATACAGTATGTGACAGCTGAATTTGTGCTGTATACATTGTCATTGACTTAAAAAATAACTTTTACTCTAATGTGTAGTATGCCATTTTTATTTTTCAAATATGAATACTTTTTTAAGAATGTCATTATAGAAATATTGCTAATATATAAAAAAAAAACACTCATTGTCTTTCGTCCTAGTAGAAGGACTAATACCATTGTAGTATATTTTCATCCAGCCTTTTTTTTTAAAGTTATAATCCTAATAGGCATGTAAGTTAGTATACTACTTCTGCTTAATGTTATCTCGTTGCGTATTTATAGTTGTCTGTTACTGTAGTCATCATAAACTTAAGCTAAAGTTTATGATAGATTCACTGGATGGATGTAACATCTCCTTAAAATTCCCTGTGATTGAATATTTTGGTCATTTCCAATTTTTTTGTATGCAAACAAAATGGATTTCCGTAAGTGGATTTTCTGTGTCACAGGACACAAGACAAACCAACAAAGGACCTACAGCTGGAGTATATAAAAGACTTGTACAAACCAATAATAAAAAGACAGAACCTAATACAAAAAAAAAATAGCAATGTTGGCAAGCAGCTTAATTAGGTACTTTGCAAAAGGGCTTGCCAAGTGGCAAATAGGAATGTGAAAAGATGCCCAACAGCACATTAGTCAATGACAATTCAGTGAGAATTAAAACAACACAATGAAACATGACTGTATACCCACTATAATTGCAAACATTAAAAAACAAGAAAATGCCAGTTATCCTAAGTATGTAGTGAAACAGGATTTATTTTATACTGCAGGCAGGAATGTAAATGGGATGCCACTATTCTAGAAACAGTTTGGCTTTTTGTACATAGTTGAACGTATGGACATGAACTATACTCCAGCAATTCCATTTCTATGTATATACCCATTAGAAATGTGTGACCATGCATACTAAATGACATGTACGAGAATTTTTTGGCAGCATTATTTATAATAGCCACCAAACCAGAAATCACCTAAGTGTTCCATCAATAGTATTCATGCAACAAAATACTATATAGCAATGAAATTGATCCAACTATACCCATATGTAGCAACATGGATAAATAAGGTTTTTTTTGTACCCAGTTGATAGTTATTTTAACAGCTGGTTATGTGAGTGTGGACAAATTTGTACTGCTGTTAAAATTACTTTTTTTTGGTAAATAAATTTCTATCTTCTATCACTGATGCTTTTCAAATTTGTAATAATAGGATTTACTTAAATCCATTGTTTCAAGAATGAAAAAGGCAGTAGAAGATGATGTTTTTATTCCTCTGTATCCAAAGAGGTAAGAGCTGTTAATTTCTAGATTGTTTGAAATAGCTGATCATAGAATACAGATTTGTTTAAGAATGCAATGCAAAGAAACTATAGTGTTTTCTTTTTTTGTTGTTTTGTTTTTGTTTTTGTTTTGAGACTGAGTCTCACTCTGTTGCCCAGGCTGGAGTGCAGTGGCACGATCTCTGCTCACTGTTAGCTCTGCATCCCAGGTTCACGCCATTCTCCTGCCTCAGCCTCCCATGGCTGGGATTACAGGTGCCTGCCACCATGCCCGGCTAGTTTTTTGTATTTTTAGTAGAGATGGGGTTTCACCATGTTAGCCAGGATTGTCTCGATCTCCTGACCTCGTGATCCGCCCACCTTGGCCTCCCAAAGTGCTGGGATTACAGGCATGAGCCACCGCGCCCGGCCAACTATAGTGTTTTCAAAACATGTGTACACATATTCTATGAGGATGCAAATTGAGATTTCAACAAATATTTCTCAGTGACTTACATAGAGCTATGCCTTATGCTTGGCGCTTAGATGTATTTTTGATTGGTTGGTTTTGGTTTGGGTTTTACATATATCCTAGGCACATAGCAGGTGATATAGAGTGGCAAAGAGCACAAGTCCACTGTTAGTAGATATTTTTACGCACTTGTTTTCTCATCTATAAAATAAGGATAAAATTAGCACCTACCTCACAGGATATTAGGGAAATGGAGAGAATGCTCAGAACACAACAGTGCCTAGCACAGAGGAAGCACAACGCTGAGGAACCAGAAGCTGCACCTGTAAATTCTGCAGTCACTTTAAATTATAAAACAAGGAGTATTTGATGTATGATCATAACTTTGCTAAGAAGGCATCAGTTATAATGATGCATGAACTGTAGCAATCTAGTGAGTACTGAGAGGATGGAGGAGCTTTATGGAGGGGGAAGAAAGGAACCTGAAAGCTTTCTGGTTCCTTTTGAGTCATGAGATGTCTACATGTAAAAATTCTGCCCTGGTAAACTTTGTTTATAATGTTTTAGATAAGCAATGCATTCACATGGTTCAGATGTATGAATGTGATATATTATTTGTTTATAAATAATTATATATTTTATTAAAATAATAAAATATTATTTATATTGAAAAGAAAAGTTTTACTCCCACCCCTGACTCAATTTTTGCCCTTCTCCCTCTACTCACATATGTGCATGCATTAATAATCACCTTGAGTAATTTTTATTTATCTTTCAAGACTTTCTTCATGCAAACAGAAGTACTTATATAGGCTGTAATCTTATGTTACCCTCCTTTCTACAGCAAAGGAAGTATGCTCTAAACAGTTGTAATCTGTTTTGTACCTTTTTTTCACTTTGTACCTCTTTGAGATCTGTCTGTACATGTCATCCATCATATAAACAGCTTCCTCATTTTTTTTAAGCTGCAAAGTTTGCCATCATTTAGATGTCCTATGACTGATGGTCATGTTACTGAACTGTTATCATCACTGATGTTGTAAACAATCTTATAGACATATTCTATACTTGTGCACGTATATCTACAAGAGGCATTCTCAGAAATGAGATCGTTGGGTCAGAGTATGCATACATTTGTCATTCCAGTGGATCTCATCAGACAATCTCTGTTTATATTCCATTAAGGCTTAGTTTGGTTGGTTTAAAAGAATATCTGATCTTAAACTCTTGTTCTGAAAGACCAATAGTTCTTTGCATTTTCTCCTTTCTCTTTCTTTTGTTTCTAATTAGTGCTGTAGAAAACAAAACATCACCTCATTCAAAGTTCCAAGAAAGACAGTTCTGTTCAGGCCTAAAGGTGAGCAAAAACTGCAAAAATAAAAAGGCAAATTTTGTAAAGATCCTGTTTACTATAGAACAAAGAACAACAAACTTCATCTGTAAGAATTAGTTAGTATTTTAGGCTTTGTGGTTCACATGGTCTCTGTCGAATTACTCAACTCTGCCACTGTAGCACAAAAACAGTCATAGTACATAAACAAATGAACATAGCTGTTTGAATAAAACTTATGAACACTGAAATTTGAATGTCATCATGGTACAAAATATTTTGTTTAAAGACAGTTTTTAAATGTCCTTGAAAAATGTTAAAACCATTCTTAGCTCACGGACCCTACAAAAACAGGCGACAGGATAGATTTAACCCACAAGCTATAGAGGGCTAACCCCTGGCCTTAAAATTATTGCTAAGTCAGTGGCAATAGGGATGGGAAGGAGAAGAAGGTTCAAACAGTGTTTAGGAGGAAGCATTGAAAGGAGTCGATAACTGATCGAGGGAAGATAAGATCTGTTTTGTACATAATGAAGATATATGTGGGACAAATAGAGAGATACAGAGGTCTAGGAGGTGGTTGGATACATGAGTCTGAATGTCAGGAGACAGATCTGAGCTGGAGATTTGGGAGTCCACTACCTGTAGGTAATATTTGGAGCCATGGTCATGAATGACAAGCTCTAAGGAGACTGGATGAAGCATGGAGAAGTAGGCTAAGGACAGAACCTCGGGAAATACTAACAGAAGAGGAGAACATGGAGGCTTCAAGGAAACTGTAGAATCAATTATGAGCCTTAGGATGATCACAAGAGAATGGCCTCAAGGAAGCTAAATGAAAGATTTTCAAGAATGAAGAAAAGAGTGTTAAATGCCACCAAAGAGAATTAAGAGAAAGACTGAAACTGTTTATTGGATTTGACAATTAGAAGGATATAGGTGACCTCAGCAAGAGTAGTTTTAATAGTGTGAATTAATATTTGTCATGTGGTTGAAACAGGGAAAAGGCTTTCTGGGAAGAGGGAACAACATCAACAATGAGATAAAATGTGAAAAAGCATTACATTTTAGTAAAACAGCATGTAGTTCAGCACTCAGAGTAATGAATATAATACTGGAAAGAAAGTAAAAAACATCTTAAAATTCACAGAAAGATCTGAATTTAGTAGAGGGAAAGGACAACCAATATTTTATTAGAATTTATTATGGTTACTTAATCCAAGTTATCTTCAAACTCACAGGTGATTATTAATCTTTACGTATCAGAGGAATGAAGCTCTCAGCATTGATTGCCTTCTCAAGGTCACATGTTGGTAATGGTGGCCCTAGTTTTGACAGTAGTTCTTTATGAATCACTTGGTCCTGTGTTCTTATACTCGATGGCCCCCAGCTTTGAGAGAAAACGGATTGGGAAGGAAGATTATTGATCTGGAAAGGCTCTAGTGAAGTTATTTGAGACAGATTTGGGGATGGTTGTCCTAGAAAATGAAAATAAGATGAGCAAATACATGGAGTTTGGAAAGAATCAAGTGTTTATTCAGAGATATTGTATTCTAAAATTGACAGTTCCAACAGGGCTAATCGTAGTGAGAATTTTAGTTTGACCAACTCTATGTTAGAGACTATTACAGTTTGTCTTTGGAGAAAAGGTACATATTTACTTGATATTTTATTTTAGCTCTTCCGCAATATTCTTCTTTGGAATGGACTCCTTACAGATGACACCTTGCAAGAACTAGGACTAGGGAAGCTGCTAAATCGTTACCTTAATATAGCTCTTCTCAATGCCACACCTGGGCCAGATGTGGTTAAAAAGTGCAACCAGGTAAGTTGTGAAGGAACTGATTCTAATTTTATCATTTCTAAAAAATTTAGCTATTTATTATTTAGCAAAATAATTAAATGTGTGGTACTCATATAAAAATAGACAAATGGGCCGGGCACAGTGGCTCATGCCTGTAATCCCAACACTTTGGGAGGCCGATTCGGGCGGATTGCCTGAGGTCAGGAGTTTGAGACCAGCCTCACGAACATGGTGAAACTCCGTCTCTAGTAAAAATACAAAAATTAGCCAGGTGTGGTGGCTAACACCTGTAATCCCAGCTACTTGGGAGGCTGAGGCAGAAGAATCGTTTGAACCCAGGAGGCGGAGGTTGCGGTGAGCCGCCATTGCACTCCAGCCTGGGTGACAAGAGCAAAACTCTGTTTCAAAAAAAAAAATTGACAAATGAATTTAACAAACCTAAAATCCAGAGCAGCTCTCCTGTATTTAAGAAATAGTATACTGGTTTGAAATATCACCAGTAGGGAAAGGAAAAATTACTTAATAAATGATGCTAGATGGCTGGCTGTTTACAAAAGAATGTTAAATCCTCACCTCTCAATATACCTCAAAAAAATTTCAGTAAAATTTTAAAAAATGTAAAAATGAAACTATAAAATATACTAAGATGGTAAATGACTATGTTTGAGAGTGAGGGATTTCCTTCTAAATTTAAAGGCAAAAGAAGAAATTATGAGAAAAAGTAATAGATTTGACAAAATATAAAACTTCAGTGGATCAAAAAGGTATTGAGATTAATTGATCATTATTAAAACTGGGGAATATGTTCATTGGGCTCATTATACTATTCTTTCTACTGCTGTTTATGTTTGAAATTTTCTGTAATAGAAAGTTAGAAAAGTTAAGAATCTAGGAAATAAAAAGTTGTTAACATGTAACAAGGGTTAATATTCACATTAAATAAAAAAGCTCTTTACAATTTAGTAAATAATTCAAATGTTCTGACTAAAAATGGCCAAAACACATGCAACAGTCAAGTCACCTAAAAGGATATGTAAAATTAACCTTAAAATATGTGAAAATAATTAATAGTACTAATAGAGAAATGGAAATTATTTATAGGAAGGATATTTACTTGACCAGTTGTGTTGGCAAACATTTTTTGTCTGTTGTTTTACTTACAATTTCCAGTGTTATAAACACAGGAAAACAACAGTTCCATCACCACAGGGGCACCATTCACTGTATGCAGTGCAGTGGTTCTGGAAAACAGTCTCCTGCACTGGTGGAAGGAGGGATACAGCTCTTTTGGAGAATATTTTGGCATGATGGATACAAAACTTTTAAAGCTTATATTCTTTGACTTAGCCAAAGTAAGTTAAGTCAAAAATTAGAGATGCACATATAGATTTTAAGTACAAAGAATATTGTTATAGCATTATTTATAATAGAAAATAGTTGGAAACACCTAAATATCCCTAAAAGCATGATGGTCTTCTCGCAAGATAAAAATGTGAAAGGAAAATAATCTCAGAACCTGTCTCAGATACTTTTGGGTTCACAAAAGTTATGTTTTTGAAGAATTTTTAAGAATATGGGAAAATAATTATTTTATAATTAAAAACACGTACACACTAAACTGTTCCCAGATAGAATAGGGTCCGTCTGCTTGTTCTTGCAGCCCAATAGCAAGATGCAGACAGACTGGGAAAGAAAGGAGCTTATTTTTGCAACCAGTTACAGGGAAAAGGTTGTAGTAACTCACCAGACCAACTGAAAGTTACAGTTTGTTTTTTGTTTTTTGTTTTGTTTCAGCACTTATATGCATTCTAAGCTCCATGCTAGGTGGGAGAGTGTACCTACAAGTGAGAGTGTTTCATTCAGTCTGTATCTAATCTTACTAGGGTCTGGGGTCTGGAAAGCTTTCTCTAGAGTCTTGGAAAGTTTTTTAATCTTAAGTGGGCCCTGGTATGAAGAGTATGTGTAAGAATGCTTTTATTATTTGATCAGACTTTAGGGCCTGGGAAAACCCAGGCAGGGTCTTAATGGGTTTGTTTTCGCATTCCAGTTCTTGTATTCAGACACCAGTTTCTCTAGTTCTTTAATGTTTAACTTACATATTCATCAAAATTATAGAAAAGGGTTAGTGGAAACTGATTCATCTGGTTGCTAATGGAAACCTAGCCTGCCATAAAACTATATATCAATTATTAGTCAACCATGATTGTTCTGGCTATAGTTTTTATATCATACAGTTTTAAGCATTATATATTAAAAATTTAAATCGTCATCCATGTTATGTTGTTCAGGTTTAGTTTAGTCCCCTTTGACCATAGGGTCTATTATGAAGTGGAGAAGAGGAAATATATTTACACAGCATTCTTTCCACAGCATATGGTTAAAAACCAGGCCAAGAAAATCGACTTTTAGTGCTGGGATCATTAATGGAAAAGCTACATGGTTAAATGAGAATTTTATTGAGACTTGTGATACAAAACAAGGGGAAAACAAGTGCAAATGACATTCAATAGTAAAGGACGGTTTTAAAACTTTTAAAAAGAGTTTACATAACAAAACTTATAGGATCTTCGGCCTTAGGCAGTCGGTGTGTCTGTATTTTTCCTGAATAGTTGAAAGAGGTGATTAAAGAGTAGAATAAGTCTTTTTATTTATTTATTTATTTTTTTTTTTTTTTTTTTTTTTTTGAGACGGAGTCTCGCTCTGTCGCCCAGGCTGGAGTGCAGTGGCGCAATCTCGGCTCACTGCAAGCTCCGCCTCCCGGGTTCACACCATTCTCCTGCCTCAGCCTCTCCGAGTAGCTGGGACTACAGGCGCCCGCCACCACGCCCAGCTAATTTTTTTTTGTATTTTTAGTAGAGACGGGGTTTCACCGTGGTCTCGATCTCCTGACCTCGTGATCCGCCCGCCTCAGCCTCCCAAAGTGCTGGGATTACAAGCGTGAGCCACCGCGCCCAGCCTAGAATAAGTCTTTTTCCTCAACCATGTTTTAAATGCTGACCAGCCTTAGAAAGAGCACATTCCAGAACCTTTATTTAATATACTGTGTAATATATAGGGTGCATTTTAATTTTTTCCCCAACTCTCTGCTTTCTATAAATATTGATCTTGATGTTACCAACTGTAACATAATCTGTATGATTATCTAGGAATTTCTTTGAATAGTGTGATATTGTGGCAGGCCAGGTTTCCTAATGGAAACAAACAGAACAGTCAGTTTCCACGAACCCGTTACTATAACTTTAATGAAAGTGTAAGCTAAACATTAAAAAACTGGAGAAACTGGAATGCAAAAACCAACCCATTAAGAACCTGCCTGGGTTTTCTCAGACCCTAAAGTCTGATGGAATAATAAAAGCATTCTTACACATACACCTCATTCTGTCTTAAGATTAAGAAACTTTCCAAGACTCTCGAGAAAGCTTTCCAGACCCTAGTCCCTAGCTAAAGATGAGACAGAGATTGAATGCAACACTCCCACTTGCAGTTATGATCCCACACATAGCACGGAATTTTAAATATATACAAGCACTAGAAAAAAGCTTAGAACTTTGAGTTGGTCTGGTCATAAGATAGTCATATATTGTTCTCTCCAGGAACAATATAGAGTTTTTTCCTTTCTCCCCTTTTCCCTTCCTTGTTTTCCCTTGTTTCTGCTATGAGGAAGTTTTTTTTTAATTTTTTCTAACATTTTTCTGTTTTTACCAAACTTTTCTCAAAATCTTGTATTACTCTTAGGATGACAATGATAAAATGTAATTTCCATTTCCAAAAGAAAAATTGAATGCACCTACATTGATTCATTCTGCTGCTTTACAATTAAGGCAATGTATTACCTTGATAGAAGATTAAAAACATAATTTATCTTTCATTCTTTGTATCATAGTGAATGTATGTATTTTAGAGTTGTATTGACCAAATATTTTGTGTCTAGACATTTGTGGTTTTTAGTTGTAAATTATGTTTTGTACAGATTTAATGACTCACAAATACAAGAATATAGAAAGAATTACTAGTACTACTAGGGAGTGTTCATAGCGAGTAGTGTATTTTAAGTTCTTAGCACTAAAGAATGAATTTCCAAAATATATATAGCCTTGGACACAAAGGGAAATTTTTAGAAATTTTTATTTAACCATAGACTATAAAATGGGGAGAATGATACTCAGCTTACAGTATCACTATGAGATTATGTTAGCAAGATTTCATAGATAACTATCATTGTAAACCAGCCATGTGTTTTGATTAACAGGTAGCAGCATGTCTACCAGAAAAATGGTTTGAAAATTCTGCCATGAGGACATCTATTCCACAGCTAGAAAACTTCATTCAGTTTTTATTGCAGTCTGCACATAAATTATCTAGAAGTGAATTCAGGTAATGCATATTTTATTTTCACTTCTATAAACATAGTTCAAGGATTCTGTATGCTCTCAACAATTTTTAGAAAGATTTGTATTTTTACTGTACTTTTAAAAATTTGTTAAAACTGTGATACTGTAGAGTTAGTAGATATTTTTATGGTTACCTTTTGGATGGCTTATGCATATTCATATTTTAAAATGTAAATCCCCCCCAAATTAAGCACATTCAAAAAACTATAGCGCAAGGGAATATAGAATTAAGACTATAAATCAAAAACCTTTTATTAAGCACTTTTTAAATGTGTTTTTAATTTTCCTGGCCATTTTTAGAGACTCAACAGTTGTTAAGTACAGGTCTGCAGCTTGGTATTTATCCAGCAGTAGCTAGCTCTCTGTTCTGAATGTTTCATTCACAGCACCAGCTGTTTAGGGGCTTAAATACAGTGGTATTCCTGTTAACTCCCTCTCCAAAAAAAATTTTTAAGCCCAGATTTGGCCGGGCACGGTGGCTCACACCTGTAATGTCAGCACTTTGGGAGGCTGAGGCAGGAGGATCACTTGAGCCCAGGAGTTTGAGAACAGCCTGGGAAACATAGCAAGACCCTGTCTCTAGAACAAAAAATTGAAAAATTAGCTATTAGCTAGGCATGGTGGCATGCATCTGAGTCCCAGCTACTGAGGATGCAGAGGTGGGAAGACTGCTTGAGCCTGAGAGGTTGAGGCTGCAGTGAGCTATGATTGTGCTACTGTACTCCAGTCTGGCCAGCAGAGCAAGACCAAGTCCCTTAAAAAAAAAAAAAAAAGACTCAGATTTGTATTATTAGCTAATGTCATGATGTGTGAATATACTTCCACCATTGCTTCCACCAGTGTCTCATACAAGCTGATAGCAACACAGCACTACTAAAATTTCTGATAGACTTACTATATGCTTTTCTACTTTTTACAGTAATTCACATTGAAATTTGCCAGAATACATCCACTAATGATCTGTATTTGAACTTTATAGTTAAGTGGAGATGGCAGCATCTCTCTGTGTTTTATGCTACTTTTAGATACTGGCTTAAGGTAAAGCTTTTGTTTTAGATTAACAACTGATGATCAGGTTCTGAATTGACCGCTGTTCCCTCATGCACTGCATTTTTAAAGGGAGAAATTTGTTTTGTTTTTCAGGGATGAAGTCGAAGAAATAATTCTTATTTTGGTGAAAATAAAAGCTTTGAATCAAGCAGAATCCTTCATAGGAGAGCATCACCTAGACCATCTTAAATCACTAATTAAAGAAGATTGAATAAACTTTATTGGAAAATGCTAAAATTTTAATATAGTTACAAACTCAGTTCCTTTGCTTGAGAAGAAGCTGGTGCCTCTCTCTTCTTTATTCCCTGTAATAGAAGGTAGGATTTGAAAAAAAGCAAGACTCCACCTCTGTATTCCCCCCGTGCTTTACCTTCTGGCATCATGAAAAGCTGCCATGATTCTGTGGTGTTCTAAGGAATTAAATGCACTGGAGCTTTTAGAGCTCAACGTGTTTCCCTTTGATTCTTTTGGCTGGTCTTTCAATTTTCTTAAGAGAGGAACTGGATAAACCTTGCTAAAGGTTTTAGCTTAAGTGAGCATGCTAATAAGTCTTCTGTCCTGAACCACAATGATATCTTTTAGTTCTGTTTAACTACCTTTATTTAAAAATAAGTCAATATGAAAATCTCAGTTGGAGTGAATTATTTGCTAAGTATTAAATGATTAAGGCATTTGCTGATTATCAAATTATCCTTTAGAAATCCATACCAATTTAATGTACCAACACAAGCGTGAGTGCCAATGAATCCCTACCAGCAGTAGTTATTATCCTTTTTTAAAATGCATTGAAAATTTGAAAGATAAAAATAATCTTATTTTAATAGCTTATTTTGTTTTGGCTATTAGAGAGTAAACATATTGGTTTTGGCCATTTGTAATTATTTCTGAAATATCCATCTTTTTCTTATGGACTTTTAAGACCTTTATATTTTTTAAGATATTGATTTTTTGCCCATGCTCATGGCAGAAGTTTTCCTTATTTGCCATTTTTCTTTTAATTTTTTTTAATTGTATTTTTTGAGACAGGGTCTGGCTCTGTCACCCAGGCTGGAGAGTAGTGGCACAATCTTGGCTCACTGCAACCTCTGCCTTCTGGGCTCAAGCAATCCTCCCACTTCAACCTCCCAAGTAGCTGAGACTATAGGCATGCACCACCATGCCCAGCTGATTTTTGTGTTTTTTTTGTAGAGATGGGGTTTCCTGACATTGCCCAGGCTGGTCTCGAACTCTTGAGCTCAAGCAGTCTACCCACCTTGACCTCCCAAAGTGCTGGGATTACAGGCTTGAGCAAGGGTCTGGCTCTGTCACCCAGGCTGGAGAGTAGTGGCACAATCTCGGCTCACTGCAACCTCTGCCTTCTGGGCTCAAGCAATCCTCCCACTTCAACCTCCCAAGTAGCTGAGACTATAGGCATGCACCACCATGCCCAGCTGATTTTTGTGTTTTTTTTGTAGAGATGGGGTTTCCTGACATTGCCCAGGCTGGTCTCGAACTCTTGAGCTCAAGCAGTCTACCCACCTTGACCTCCCAAAGTGCTGGGATTACAGGCTTGAGCAACCATGTTTGGCCTTTCTTTTAAATTTGTTGATGTTTTTTGAAGCATTAAGTCATTACTTATTAGCAAATTACTACTTTTTTTTTGTCATTGGTGGTAGGACTAAGAAGGAAACAGATATTTTAAATACTCAGAACATGTGATTCATTTTCTGATAAAATATTTGTCTAATAAGACAGAGGCAAGATAATTTAATCAAAAGAAATTAAGAAAATTTTCCAAAAATGTTAGTTTACTAGTAATTTTTCTAAGTCTTCTTATTAAATAACTTAAGGGAAACTGTAAATATATTTTGCAAATTGTTGCCCAAAAGATAATTGGAAAAAATAGAATATATTGTAGGATTTGAATATACAGCCTACTTTTATGTCACCCCTACCTTCAAAACTACATGTAATTTATTTTAGGAGTTGGGTGTGTTATGTCTGTTGCAGTGAGGACTTGTGATTCACTGGTATGAAGAATTTTTTAATGTTTATATTAGTAACAAAATTATACAAGAATAGAATCTCATCTAGAAAATGCAAACCATTGTTGAAAAGCAGTTAGCATTTCCACACAACTGTTGTCCCCAGAGGTAACTACTGTTTTCATTTTAATGTTATCCTTTTAGACCTTTTCTCTATTTACAAAAATGTTATGTGTTTGTATGTGTACATAAAGTTTTGGGTTTTTTTTTTTACATAAGTGGCAGATACTTTATTGCATATGAAATTTGTAATCTTTTTCTATTAAAGTACACATTTGGAAATTACCCTCTGACTTTTGGATTTTTACCTAAAGATATGTTGGACATGTTCCTTTATATTTTTAAGTTCAGCACCGAAACCTTCCTACCTTTTTGTGGAAGATAAAATATTAAAACTGGTTTCAAAACTACAAATTGACTTAAACTGCTATAGTAATTTTCAATTAAATTTCATTATACCTGGAGTTTGAACGTTTTTGAAGGTTTTTATCATATACTGTAATTCAAACATTTACCTAAATCTCAATGTAAAATTCTTTTTTTTCTTATTACTATGAAATGGATGGAATAAGGAGGGCAAACACAGCTAGCAAGAACAAAACATTGGGTTGGCAATTCATATCACATCTTAATTCTTTCCCTGAATTTCTTTCAGCTTTTTGTTCACATAAAGAATGTGAAATTTTTACAGAATCAGACAGATGACTTTAAAGAAATTTTTTTCATGATGGAAAAATAACCTCAAAGCAATTGATTTTTGCATTTCTTAGGTCCTTGAATAAATGATACTTAGGTATACCTCAGAAATGCCATATATGATACAAATCCTGCAAAAGACATCATGAGAAAAAAACAGCAATATCTATCATGAATGTAGAAATAAAAGTCCTTAAAATAATCAGCAAATCAAATCCAGCAATGTATAAAAAAGATAATAGGGTTTATTCCTGGAAAGTAAGGTTGGTTTAACATTAGTCAACCAGTGTAATCACTCATGAACAGAATAAAGGAGAAAATCCACATCTCGATGACTGCAGAACCAGTCATCTCAATTATTACAGAAAAAGTGTTTGACAAAATTCAACACCCCCTCAGACTACAAAAACCTTTCAGCAAAGTAGGAATATAAATTCCTCAATCTGATAAAGGGCATCTGTGAGAAAAATCTATACCTAACATCATATTTAATGGTGAAATATTAAGGATGTCTGCTCTCACCATTTCTGTTCAACATTGTTCTAGAAGACATAGTCATACAATCAGTCAAGATAAAAGAAGGCATAAATAAACATTGAAACACAAGAGTTAAGATAGTCATTAGTCGGCCAGACAATCCCAACACTTTGTGAGACTGAGCTGGGAGGATCGTTTGAGGCCAGGAGTTCAAGATCAGCCTTGGCAACAAGCTTGTAACCATTAAGAGAAATGTGTTGTACAGCATCTGGCACATAGGAGCCTTCTAATGAGGAGCCTATCCCTGAAAAAGTGAAAGATATATCATTTTTCTAATCCTTCTAATAGGATAAACTAAGTTTTTGATCTGAGTTATTCAAAAGGCTAAGGGATTTCCCATCACGACACTACAGGGTAGTTTAGAAAATATACACACTTGAGCAACATGGTGGAGTAGGCACATTGAAAAACAGGGGCTGGGTGTGGTGGTTCACGCCTGTAATTGCAGCACTTTGGGAAGCTGAGATGAGAGGATGGCTTGAGGCCAGGAGTTCAAGACCAGCCTGGTCAGTATAGTGAGACCCCAATCTCTAAAAAATATATATATATATTTTTAAAGCAGGAACAGGCATAGTCAATTTTATCAGAACTCTAGAAAACAGTAAAAAGTTTATAGCATTGAAGCAAATGCTGAGTCAGGAACAGGCAACTTTAAAATGGCGAGAAAGCTTTCTGACATTTCTGCTTGCCCTTCCCCCACAAGCTCCCTGGTGTTGCAGCAGTCTTGAAATCAGCAGCTGCATTCTGTGTTGGACCCTGATCCCCATTTCTAGAGGAAGCAGAGCAGAACTTACAAATTCTTAAGTCTCTGGTAGCCTGTCTGGGGCTACTTAAAGGATTGACAGAGCACTCATCGTTAAGAGTAGGCATTGCTTGAAAAAAGTGTTCCCTTCTCCCTGTTCAGATTAACTGTTGAACGCCTCTAGTGAATTTATTTCAGTTACTGTACTTTTCAGCTCCAAAATTTATCTTTGGTTCCTTCTTATAATGTCTATGTCTTTATTGATATTCTCATTTTGTTCATATGTCTTTCTTCCTTTAGTTCTTTGTCCATGTTTTCCTTTAGCTCTTTGGGCTTATTTAAGACAATTGTTTAAAGTCTTTGCATAGTAAGTCCATCAAAAATAAGGGAGAAATCAAGACATTCTCAGATAAAACAAAAGCTTAGGGAGTTTATTACAATTAGACTTGCCCTGCAAGAAATGCATAAGGGAATCCTTTGGGCTGAAATGAAAGGGCACTAGACAGTAACTCAAATCTGTATAATGAAATAAAGATCCAAAATAAGATAAATATATTGACAAATATAAAAGTCAGTAGTACTGTCATACTGTTTTCTAACTCCACTTTTTATTTCCTAAATGATTTAAAAGACCAACTCATACAAATAACTATAAATTATTCATTAGGCATCAAATATATAAACATGTAATTTGTGCCATCAATAACATAAGGGGGGGCAGGGCCAGAGCTTTACAGGAGTAGAGATTTTGTATGCTATTGAAGGTAAATTGGTATCAGTTTAAATTAGATTGTTTTAAGTGTAGGATGTTAACTATAATTCCCGTAGCAACCACAAATAAAATATCTAACAAATATACACAAAGGGGAGTGAAAAGAGAATCAGACTAGTTCACTACAAAAAAAAACAGAAAAGAAGGCCATAAAGAGGAAATGAGGGGTCAAAAAAATATATGACATATAGAAAAAGTGTTAAATGGTAGAAGAAAGTCCTTCCTTAATTACTTTAAACGTAAATGGATTAAATTTTCCAATCAAAAGGCAGAAATTGGCAGAATGGACAAAAAAAAAAAAGATAGTGATATGCTGTCTACAAGAGACTATAGATCCAAAGACACAAATACATGAAACACATAGAAAAAGATACCCTGTGCAAAAATTTCTTTAAAAAAAGAGAACCTTAACACATTATAAACCACCTTGACCTAAGAGACATATAGAACACTACAGTCAACAATAGCATGATACACATTTTGCTCAAGTGTATGAGGAACATTCTCCAGGACAGACCATCTATCAGGCCACACACCAATTCTCAAAAACATTAAAATCATACTGAGTATCTTCTCTAATCACAATGGAATGAACTTGGAAATCAATAACAAAAACATAGTGGGAAATTCATAAACATGTAGAAATTAACACACTCAACCAGGGGATCAAAGAAGAAATCACAAGAGAAATAAAACATGACATCTAGCAATTCCACTCAAGATGTATACCCAAAAGAACTTAGAAACAAGCAATCAAATACATACTTGTTATGTCAATGTTTATTGCAGCATTATTCACAATAGCCAAAAGGTAGATATATCCCAGTGTTCATCAGAAGATGGATGGATAAACAAATTGTGTATACATACAACGGAATATTATTTAGTCATAAAAACAAATGAAATTCTGATACATGCCACAACATGGATGAATCTTAAGGACTGTTTGAGGCCAGGAGCTCAAGACCACCATGGGAAACATAGCAAGACCACATCTCTACAAAAAACAAAATCAGCCAGGTGCAGTTAACATGTGCCTATAGTCCTAGCTACTCAAGGAGGCTGAGGTGGGAGGATTGCTTGAGCCCAGGATTTTGAGGCTGCAATGAGCTATGATCACACCACCGCACTCCTACCTGAGTGATAGAATGAGACCTTGTCTCAAAGATAAAAAGAAGGATTTGAGGTTACCTGGGTTTGGGAGAGATACAGGAATGAGGTCATTGCTTAACAGTTACAGAGTTTCAGTTTGGGGTGATGAGAAAATTTTGTAAATAGTCGTAATAATTTCACAACATTGTGATGTAATTAATGCCTCTGACTTGTAAATTTAAAATGTTTACAATGGTAAATTATGTTATATATATATCCTACTACAATTAAAAAAAGCTTTAGATTATGCACATTTAATTTTATTTCTGGGGGAAGATTTGCTTTACTTCTGGGGGAAAATTCACAAGAATTTTAAAGATATTCCTGCAGAGTAAAAAGCATGATTGTTTACATGCTTTTGAGCACCTGTACTTACAAGCTGATCATACATTTGCAGAGCTTTAGGTCCTAAAATAAACCCATCTACCATTCTACCAAGATTGAAATGTTTATCAAGACAGAAAAAGAACAGGCTTTAATAGCTATCTTCTAACAAGATAAAGAGAAGAAAAATATAAGATATAGGCTCTTGTTAACCTTTTATTTTCAGAGGTTATCTCAGCAAATAATCTAAATAAGTGAAGGATAGGATATCTATTACTTGTTGACAGTAGTTAGATGACTGTATAATCATTAGTGAAAAAGATCAAGGAAGTAGCTGAAAGCTGCTGTCTGACAGACCCCTACACAATCTCCTTCCTGGACAGACCCCTCCTGGAAAGAGATTGGAAGCCTCTATTCTAGGGAATCTGACAAAACCAAAATATTCATGTGGAGGAGGGGACTCCCAAAAAAGCCCATTCAGATAATCCTAAAGACAACCCCTTCCCACAACCCAAAGGCTTTCCAAGCTTTTTAGTCCCTCTTTCAACCATAAGAAAACAGCCAAAGATTATCAGATATCCTGGAAAAGTCTGAAATATAGACAACAGAAAATAAATACAGAAAGAAATCTGGAGGAAGTAGATGTGCAAACAATTTTAAATGAAAAAAATACACTACACTGAATACCCCTTATCTATGAACAAATCCATAGATAAAGGCTTTTTGGTTATAAGAAAAGGAACTTCTACAAATCAAGAAGGGGTCTTAAGATTTTAAAATACAATAGCAAAGAGTTGGAAGATTGAGCTAAAGAGCTAAAAAACAGACTGGGGTCAAGGGAGGGAGGTAAGAAAATAGATACCCAGTGCTGGATATCCAACATCCAAATAATAGTTTGGAGAACAAAGCAGCAGAGAATAAATCATCAACCAATGCTAAGTGTTTCCCAGAACTGACAGAAATGAGTTGCTATCTTGGAAGGGTTCACCTAAAACCCAATACAATGGATAAATATAGACCCACACCCAGACACATCATCATGAAATTTATGAGAAACGGAAATCAAAATGGCATTGGATTTCTCAATACAACAATAGAAACAAAGAAAATGGAGCAACAATATTTTTAAAGTCCTGAAGGAAAATTACCTCCTACCTAAATGTATAAAGTATCAATCAAACATGAGACATGCAAGGTCTCAAAAATTTTACCTCCACACAAACTTCCTCTAGAAGCTACCAAAGGATGTGCTCCAGCAAAACAAGTTAGTACTCAATAAAATGGAAAACATGGAATCCAGAAAACAGCTGAGCGCAGGAAAGAAGTTAGTCCCAAGACAGCTAGGAACCAGAGGGCAGATCTGAAGGTAACTCAATGGATAGGCTGAGAGTTGCCTTCAAGATTTAGGATAGTACTGTACTTTTTAACCTGAGGAACAGTATATCCAGGTGAGTATGGACCAAATTACATGCTTTTCTTTAGCATGTGTGATTATACCCCAGCTTTCCAATCCATGCTGCATGGATCAGCAACAACACTCATATCATACCAAAGGTATTGTTTTAACCTAATCCTAAGATATAGAGTGATTCATCACACTGTGAGCATCAAAAAACAGTTTACTTCCTCTAACCACATTTCTGCAACATCCAGTTACCCAGTATAATCCTGCCAGATACCCTGTGGTGAGCCTTCTGTTTAGCAGAACTCACTCATAACCTTAGCCATGAATTTGCTCAAAATTGGCCTTTGTAAACTCTCAGAGGAAGCTGAAGCCAGACTATGACCCAAGGACTGTAACGTTTCCCTTGAAGCCTTCATGCAATAATAGTAATACTGCCCCTTTATACTTACTAATAGGTTTTTCTTTTTTTTTTTTTCAGGTTTTTCAAAATTAAATATATTATTGAAGAATATATGTGTTGGGAGTAAACTAAAAGAAATGCAATGGAATGATTAACAAGTCAAGATGATATTTACATTTAAAAAGGAGAGAGATACAATTGCAGATATACCAGAGTCTTCTGAGATCTTATTAAATGTTTTATTTCTTAACATTCTTAGATATTAATAAATGTTCTATTTCTTAACCTGATAGTGGGTACATGAATGTTTATTTTATTATTCTGTAAATCATACATTGTTGTGTTTATGAATTGTTTCACAATTTTAAAAAAAAATCATCCCACCTATTCCCTTTGCTAAGGTTCCATGCTCATTAAAGACCATTCTGGTGATGCTCTGACTTCTATTGTAGCTTTGCCTCCAATAAGCAAATGGACATCAGACCATTTGTCATGTGTAATTCTCTTTTTAGAGTAATAAACTGGTTGTACAAGTTTTATTTTAGAAAAAAAGTATGAATAAAACAATGAATGCTTAGTTCACTTAATTACTATGTTCTTATAAATGAAAATTAAATTGGTCTCAAAATATATCCTCGTAGAGCCAATGTATCTTCTGCAACTAACTAAATTCATTCTCAGAATCAAGACCTATTCGACGCTTCAATTTCCTTCCATACTGCAGCTTCAATGTTTGAAGTATCATATTCCCTCATCATATCAAATTCAAGCCATGGCTGACTCCACTTCTGAGCTTCTTTCATTTGCTCTTCAGTTAAACAAAGATCAAATCTGATTCCTTTAATATTAAAATTTGGACGTTCCCAGCGTTTAGACCAGGGCTTAGGCTTCATTTTTACTTTCAGCTAAGGAAGATTTAAAAAAAAAAAAAAAAGCAATAGTTAGGCTGATAGGCATGAGCAAAAATTCAAGTTTTCATTAAGATGATTCTTTCTTTCTTATTTTATACTTGAACTTCTAGTTTCAAATGTATAACCCATACCTCATTAACAGGAACTTTTTGGTTAGGCTCTTGTACTACTGGCTTCATATCCACATCGAAAGTGCTATATTCAGGAAGGGCATCTCGTAAGTATAGCAAGCTATCATCCAGCCGTTTCTCTAATTTGACCACTTGAATCTCCTGGACCCGAGGATTATAAAGTTCAAAGCAAATCTCGACACCTAAATAGAACAGAAAACATATTCTTACAATCTAAGTCCACATTCCTATACATGTTTCATACTGCAGTAAAAGCATTTCATAAAGGAATTAGCACAAAGTTTCGCATGTAGAAAATGTGTCATTAATTTGAAATTTTTAAGATAAAGATTACTGAAAGAAATAGAAATAAGCTAAAATCCATTTAAATATAAAGTGAGAAAGTCTGAATTGGAATGATAGTCTAAAAAAAAAATGGCTTCTAGAAATATGTTGAGTCACATATCTCTTCAATTTTCATAGTAGTAACTTCAGAGAAAGTCTGAATTCTTCCCTATGTCATGTTTTTTATCTCCCAATTACTTGAAGAAAAATCAATCTTCCATGTTAAGAGTAATAAGATTAATGGTACAAAAGAAGTAAAATATTAAGTTCCAACTTTGGTTAGAAGCTCCTTTGATTAAGGATTAGTGGATTAAAGGGCTAGAGAGAACTAGTTTTGCTTTTTGCCCTTCCACCTTGCACCATGTGAGGGCACAGTGCTTGGCCCTTCCAGAGCACACAGCAACAAGATGCAGGGAAGGAGGCCTCACCAAATACAAAACCTGCCAGCACCTTGAACTTAGATTTCCCAGGCTCCCGAACTGTGAGAAATAAATTTCTGTTCTTTCTAAATTACCCAGCCTGTAGCATTTTGTTACAACAGCACAAACAGAATAAGATACCAGAAATGTAAACCAGAGAGACCGCACAAATGCAAGCAGATGATGGTGACATGGATGAGGGTGATAGCAATGTAGAGGGAAGAACAGACAAAATCGTGATATATTTTTTGGAGACTATGCCAAGAAAACTAGATTGACTGCATGTGTGAAAGTAAGTAGGTAGGCAGTGGTACCATTTATGGAAATAGAAAAGACTGTGAATGGAACACCCTGCAAGTGGAAATAAAGAGTTCTGCTTTCAACTTATGCTGATAAGACATCCAAATGGAGTGTTGATCAGATAGCTGCATATGCAAATCTGGAACTTAAAAAGGGTCAGTCCTGGAGTTATAAATTTGGAAGTTATCATTATACAGATGGTATACAAAGCCATTGGACAAGAAGGAAACACTAATGCAGTAGTGATGGGGAAGGTTGAGGCAGGTTATAATAGTCAGACATACTATAGAGAATGGCAAGAGGCAGCTAATCCTTTTTGAGGATTCTGTGTCCAGTACTTCAAATACAATATCTCACAGTTGATTGGCTAGAACCATGTAGAGTAGAAACTATTACTATCTTAATGCTTAAAGAAAATCAAATGACTCACTCCTATGCTCATTTACTTCTATTACAAGACCTCTCCAAGTATTTGACCTGACTGAAGGCACCAATCAATTAAGTCCTGCTGAATTCCTGCACGCATAGCCCACCAGGTCATTACAGAATAAGCAAGACAGAAACTGCTTTCACATTTTCAGTTTCTTTGAAAATAAGAATACCTTGTTGTTGGAACTTCATGAAGCATACAACTTGATAAACTTAACTGTTCCTGCCATTTTAATTAATAATCTTGCTAGAGTTTTACTCCTTGTTCCTCTGCCTATAAGGCATAGTATATAAACACAATTTTGCCTTTTAAAATTCCTCGCAAGTCATATAAGACAGTGATAATTTTGTTTTGTGTCACAACATAAAGTAAAATGTGGGTATTCATTTTAGGAGCAAGTAATTCACGAAGACATTATAGGTTTGTCTTAAAGTTTTACTCGTGGGTTATTTGCTCCTAAAACGAATATCCCCATACTGCTTTATAGTAATTTATTCCCCCCTTTGATGTTGCCATGGTTTCCAAAGTCTACTTCTAATGACTGTTGTTCCAATAATATAAGAAGCCTTCAAGAGAAAGAAGTCCATCAACCATATTTAATCATTAACTTCAAATCTCAATCCATTCTAAAGCCACAGGCTCCATATCTTCTCTCAGAGTCTCCTTCTACTTTCAAATTTCAGATTTCTTATCCCAGGATGCAGAAACAAAAAGGAATCCTGAGATAACATTTTCTAGACAATGAAAATGATGAAATAAAACTTACCTTGTCCTTCGATAACATTCCTAAGGATAAAAGTAGCTCCAAGTCCTCTTCCTGATCTCTGGATGCAAATCCCCAGAAACTGGCTGATTTTTCCTTTGGCATATGGGTCAGCTGTAGTAACACGAAGAATACTTCCTACAAATTCAAAAGAGAAGTGAATATTTTTTTCAGCACACCCAGCTGAGAAGTAAACTTTATATAAGATGCAGAAACAAACAAATAGCATTTCTAGATAACTTCTTAACTTCCTAAATGTTTTCATGTAGGAATAAATACTCCATATGAGCATAACCCAGATATGTAAAAAACAATCTTCTTTTGCTTTTTAAGAAAACTAACCATCCAATCACTTAGAAACTAGCCATCCAATTACTAATAATAAAAACATACAGCTCTTACTGACCAACATAAAACTCTGGAATGTGGAGTACTTTTCTCCTTTCTAACATATCTTTTCTTTCCATTTGAAATTTCAGAGGATCTGTTCTTCCCCTTCGAGGAATGAATTCAGGACTCAAGAACCTGTGAAAAATACAAATAAATAAATTAATTAAAAGTAAACTCAAAAGGCTGCTAGAAGAAAAACTGTTGCTTTTCAAAGAAATTAAAGAATATGATATTGATGTGTTTTATTCTTCATTGTCTAAATAAAAGTCAATCTTATTTCTAAAATTGTTAATGCTCATGAAAATAGCTAACAATTCCTGAGTACTCACCTGGTATTTTGTTAAAAGCTTTATGAAACATCTATAGCATAAATTAATCCTTCTAGCAACCATGTGGGTTTGGTGTCATCTCCTTTTTACAGAGCAAGAAACTGAAGCTTGAAAAAGGTAAATAACCCATTGCTACATCAGCTATAAATCTGTCAAATCAAGATTTAAATGTAAGTATGTTGGTCAGTCTCCAAAGCCTATAACCATTTCTATAGGCCTCACACTGAGCTAGACATGCTCTAATAAATTATGTCAGAAAAGACATCAACATATAAATCACTAATTTTAAACTGACTTTTAAAATGATCTTCCTGATCAGAGAAGATGGCCCTTGAGATGGTGCTGAAGGACCTGCGGCATCTGCAGGCTTGTTTGCTGTGTTTGCTGGTCAAGACTATAGACCAGTTTGAATATGATGGTTCTGACAACTGTGACGCCTATCTACAGACAAAGAGTAACCGAGATGGTATATGACTGCACTAGCTCTTCCTTTGATGGAAACAATGCAATGAGTCCAGAGGACAGCTAGGTCTCCAAGTGGCAGCAAGTCAGTAACTTTAAGCCAGGTACATATGCGGTGTCATTCACTGGTCACCTGCCCCAAGGAATCGTGTGGGAGCTGAAAAGTCGAGGAGCGACCTACAAATCCAGAGACACAGCTGCAGCACATCATGTCCCTGAACCATTTTCTCTTCTTTGGATGACAGGTGTGGGTGGGAGGGATTTGGGTTGGCAGTCCTGGGGTCTCGTGGTTGTATCTTTCTGCTCTCTAGACTTGGCACAGCAGTATACCTTGAAGAAATCCTGAGGCTTCATAGTGCTCTTTGCTCCTTGACCATGTTTAATAATTCTTGCTTTTCCCCCCTCCTCATCTGTTTTCTTCTGTTTACTGCTCTTCCTATACCTTAGGCCAGTCCCGCGTCCTTGCATTTCACATTCTCCTAACTGGAGACCCTTGGGCCTTAGGCGACTGCTGGGTCCTAGTCTGCCTTGTTTGTGCCTCTGTAAGAGGTAAGTCCTTCCTTTTCTCCTCTGGCCTAGTAGGGGACCTTGGGTAATGTCCCATTTTGGCCAAGGTGAGGTATTTGTTTTAGAATAAAAAATTCACCATAAATTCTCATTTACCTAAATTTCCACAGAAATCCTGTTAGTGTCCCCATTTTGATTTCCCTAAGTTGCTGATTCTCCCTCTGTAAAAAGAGAATGATTAGACCCTGCCTGTTTACCTCAGGATTGTTGTGACTGTAGAAATGAAGCTATGTGAAAATTGTGTAAGTCTTACAAAGGTGAAATCCTTTTGCTTAAAAAATAAGAATCTTCCTTTTTTGTTCTTTAACTGATTTTAAGCTCGTTATGAAATATTTAATCTACATAAAAAGTATAAATGACAGTACAATGAATATTCATGTCTCTAACACCCACCTCAAGAAATAAATTACCAATATTGTGTAAGCCCCTGTGTATCCCCTTCCTACTTCACAGAGTTCATTACTATCCTAAATTTGGTGATTATTCCCATGAATTTCTTTCTCTTCCTCAATTTTCTACTTTGAAAATTTCAAAGCCTACCAAAAAATAGTAATACAATGAACACCTGTAGATCTTTCATCTACTTTTACCAACTGCTAAAATTTTGCTATATTTGCTTTATATATACATATCATTTTTTTCTGAACCATTTGAAAATGTCAGCCAGGTGTGGTGGCTTACGTCTGTTACCCCAACACTTGGGAGGCCAAGGAGGGTAGATCATTTGAGCCCAGGAGTTCCAGACCAGCCTAGGCAACATAGTGAGACCTCATTCTACAACAAAAAAATTTTAAAAATAGCCAGGCATGGGCACCTGTAGTCCCAGCCGCTTGGGAGACTGAGTAGGGAGGGGCCCAGGAGTGGGAGGCTGCAGAGCCAAGATCATGCCACTGCACTCCAGCCTGGGTGACAAAGCAAGGCTCTGTCTCAAAAAAATGGAATAGCAAGGCATTTCATTCCTCAATAATTTAGAAGGCTTATGCTAAGAATAAAGACTTGCTCCTATATTATCACGATACCCTTATGACACCTATAAAAGTCAGCATTAATTTGATAACATAATCTAATACAGAGGTATCCAATCATCTGGCTTCCCTGGGACACACTGGAGGAATTATCTTGAGCCACACATAAAAGACACCAATGATAGCTGGTAAGCTTAAAAAAAAAAAAGTCACAAAAAAAATCTCATAATGTTTTAAGAAAGTTTACAAATTTGTGTTGGGCCACATTTAAAGCTGTCCTGGGCTATGGGTTGGACAAGCTTGGTCTAATATAGAGTTCATACTCAAATGTATGTCATTATCCTGGGAAGGTATTTTACATCTATTCGTTGCCCAATTCAAAATACAATCAAGCTTGACACATCATATTTGGTCGTTAGTCTCTCAGACTAGGACTTTTCTCCATCTTTGTATTTTTATAATATTAACTTTTTTGAACAGTCAAGGCCTACTATCTCATCTCTGGATTCTGGATTGTTTCCACATGCCTAGACTAAGGTTAAATAATTTTAGTAAGAATATTACAGGGAGATGATGTGAACAACTTATTCTGTCACATCGGGAGACACATAATATCAACTGGTACCATTACTGGTAAAGTTAGGTTTGACTGTTTGGCAAAGTTTCAGAAGGTCCCCCTTACATTTCTTTTTACTTTACATATGCATGCATGTCTGGGCAACATAGATTGTTTAGTATAGTTTTGTTTTTGTTTTTTTCTGAGACGGAGTCTTGCTCTATCGCCCAGGCTGGAGTGCAGTGGCACGATCTCGGCTCACTGCAACCTCCGTATCCTGGGTTCAAGCAATTCTTCTGCCTCAGCCTCTCGAGTAGCTGGGATTACAGGCACATGCCACCACACCTGGCTAATTTTTTTTATTTTTTATTTTTTTTATTTTTAGTAGAGATGGGGGTTTCACCATGTTGGCCAGGCTGGTCTCGAACTCCTGACTTCGTGATCTGCCCTCCTCGGCCTCCCAAAGTGCTGGGATAACAGGTGTGAGCCACCGCACCTGGCCTATAGTTTTAAAACTTCATAAAAACAGCATCCTACTACATTAATTATTCTAAAAGGTTTTTTTACACACAGATTTGTGAAAATCTTCCATGTTTAAAAGTTAGCTCTAATTCACTCATTTTTCACTGCTATACAATACTCTGTCATATGAATGTATTTGCCTGTTCACCTACTGATGGATATCTAGGCTGCCTCTAAATTTTTGTTACAAAAAATACTGTTACATTCATTCTCATGCTTGTCTCCTTTACATACATGTTAGGAGTTTAAGTTGTGTGCTTTCTGAGTGAGAAGGTATACACAACTTAAACTTACTAAATTCTGTCAAATTGTTCTCTAGAGCATATAATTTACATTCCTATTTAAGTGAATTAAATGCCACCATTTAAAAGAGATATTCAATTTCTACCTTCAAAAACACAGTTTTATAAGGAAATATTTTCTGAATCTCTTAGTTCTCTAACTCCAAGTTTACTTCTATTTAAATCTGTGGAATATTTTAAATGTCAAAAAAAAAAAGCCAGGCATAGTACCTGTAGTTCCAGCTACTCAGGAGGCTGAGGCGGGAGGATCACTTGAGCCCAGAAATTTGAGGCTGCAGTGAGCTAAAATCACCACTGCACTCCAGCCTGGGTGACTGAGACTCTGTCTAAAAAAATTTTTTAAATAAAAAAATAAAAAATCCCAGAAGTAATCCAATCAACAATCTACAGCCCTTTCAAGAAGCCTATAATCATATCAGGTTTTTCCTCTGAAAGCTGGCTTTTTAAAAAGGTTGTTACACAGCTCTCTTTTCCGACCTTAAGTCCTTTAAATTTACATGTACTTCCAAGATTACCACCATTCATTTAAGTTTTTATTCACACTGTTTTGATGAGTACGTTTCAGAAACAATTTAGTGGCAAGTTTTAGTGTGCTTTGTCTGCCAAAACTTCCAACCTAAACCATAGCAAATTTTTTAAGTTGGCCAATCAATTCCTATCCAGAGTTAAGGGTCTTTTGGGAGAAAAGAACAGCTCTTGGACGTAAACAGGTATAAACAGGATGTACCTCAGAGAAAAACTCTGGTACAGGACAAATACCACAGAGGAAAGAGTTTAAAATATGGAGAATCCCTACTTGAAGTTCTGACTCAATAAAACTGCAAAGAAGTTCAATGCTAGCTTGGGGAGAAGTGAGAAAGACAGAACAGTGTAGTGCGCGGGCTCATGAATCCTACACACCGGCTCGTGCAGGGGGAGGTGCAGACCCCACCTGAGAGCCGGAACCTCCAACGCCAACGCGCTCACGCGCGCACCGACCCCAGTTGCCGGCCTAGCGCCAGGGCAGTGCCTCACCTGCGTTCCGGTTCCACGGGGCGGCGCTTGTCCACGATGACCGGTTTCGGCGGCGGCTGGAACGCACCGGGCTCGGAAGGCCCAGTCCTCTGCTGCCGGACAGGCCCCGCATGGACTCCTGCGGGAGCGGACGACGGAGGTCAGGACTCTCGTGCCAACCCTGAGATCCCGCAGGGCCCCGCAATCTCCTCCAACCCGGCGTCCCACGGGGGACCAACGCTGGGGTTGCCTCTGATCTCCAGGTTCGCCTCCCCCATCCTGACCCTGGGCCCCTAACGCGCCCCAGCTCGCAAGTCCCGCTCCACTTACTGCAGGCGATAGAGGCCGGCGGGGGGAGCAGAAACCTGGAGGCTTGGAAACTCCGGCCTAGGCCCATTGCAGCCCTGTGCCCCGCTGCAATGCAGGCCGCCATGCCAGCTAGCTCACGTCAAGACTACAACTCCCAGTAATCAGTGCGACGAGGTTGCTGCTGTCTGCCACCAGATGGCGGCTGCTATAGGACAAAATGATAAGTCTCTCCTCGCTCCTTTCCTGATGTCTCAGGAAAAGTGCACGTTTCTCTAGTTCCCCGTAATGCGCCAAGTTACACCCCTCCACAGGGGTGTTCTCCCAGCATAGAAGGCTTTTTCCTCCCTCTATGAATCCACTCTATCTTCTCAGGCAAGCTTTCGCTATGCGAAAATCCCATTGTAGGCCCTCATTCCCACTGGGTGCCTTCGATTGGCAGCTCTGATCTCATTTGCAATTCTTTCTTGTGTAATTATTAGATTAGTATTTAAATCTGCCATTATACTATAATGAGGCAAGGGAAGGGAGAAAGTCTTCTTTTTGCTCACCGTTTTATCCCAGCACCTAGCACCCACCTGGGCCCTCACGAATTTGTTTTGTTTTGTTTTGTTGAGACAAGGTCTTCCTCTGTTGCCCAGGCTGGAGTGCAGTGGCGCGATCATGGCTCTGCAGATTCCAACTCCTAAGCTCAGGAGATCCTCTCACCTCAACCTCCCGAGTAGCCGAAACTACAGTCTTGCACCATCACGCCCAGCTAATTTTTCTAATTCTTTGTTGAATGCACAGAAAGGAGAATAGAATAGTTCCTGACAGAACTGCTGGCCCATAGTCCTTGAGACTACAGAAAGCATTAACCCTTTGAGGAACCCAAATGAATTTGGGCTGGGCAACTGTGGGTGTGGATAGGTGGGAGAAGTAAAGCTGGAAAAGGTAAATGGTAAGTCTTGTTAAGAAATTTGGAAAATGACTGGGCATGGCCAGGCATGCCTGTAATACCAGCACTTTGGGAGGCCGAGACAGGAGGGTCCCTTGAACCCATGAGTTGGAAACCAACCTGGGCAATATAGTGAGAACTTATCTCTAAGAAACAAACACACAGTTGGGCGTGATGGCTCACGCCTTTAACCCCAGCATTTTGGCAGGCCAAGGCGGGAGGATCGCCTGAGGTCAGGAGTTTGAGACTAGCCTGGCCAACGTGGTGAAACCTCGTTTCTACCAAAAATAAAAAAAATTATCCGGATGTGGTGGCAGGCTCCTGTAATCCCAGCTACTTGGGAGGCTAAGGCAGGAGAATCACTTGAACCTGGGAGGCAGAGGTTGCAGTGAGCCGAGATCGTGCCATTGCACTCCAGCCTGAGCAACAAGAGCGAAACTCCATCTCAAAAAACAGAAAAACCCACAAAAAAAAGAAATTTGGAATTTGTTATTTCAGCAGTGGTTACATAATATAAGGATTGAACACTTAGAGTAATGTGATAATTTAACTACATAATAGTCATTCCAGTTGCATTAATGTCCCAAAGCTACCTCAAATTCAGCATATCCATACTGAGTTCATCTTTTTCAGCTCCAGACTTCCTTCTCAGTATTGGCTATCTCAAGGAATGGCTTCAGCATCCACTCTCTTGCCTAAGCCAAAAATCTCAGTGCCATTCTTGATTCCTCCCTATCTCCCCCTGGATGAAGTTCCAAAAACTATACCTGACACCATCAAATATCTCAGGAATCCATATACTTTCTCATCCTCCCATCCATATTTCCAATCTAGGTCACCATTTTTTCTCTTCAGGATCCCTGGAGATCCCTGCAACAGCCTTCTGTTAGTCTTCTTGCCTCTGGTAACCTCCAGTCCTTCACACAGCAACCAAAAAAAGATGGCTCAGAAATGCATACCCTGTTCTTGTCTTTCCCCAGTTTAACGCCTTACTGTTTATTTTTGACAGAAGTCAAATGCTCAAAAAAGCAACCAACCTCTGCAGCTTGGCCCCTATACTCTGGCTTGCCATCCTGAAGAACATGAGCTGTAACATCAGCCTGAGGAACAGGGCCATGTTTTGAGCACAGAATTCAAGATGCTGTGAAGAAAGACAGGGCCTTCTATTGTAACTCTAGCTTCTTTGATTAGAACAAGAATTTATTCTATAAATGACAAGGAATCTCACAACCAAAATTTCAGATGAGCAATATTTTGGCTCTTCTACCTACCCAAAAAAGTAGACTTCAAGCCCTTAAGAGTAAAAGGGAGGAGAGGCAAAGATAATCATGACTGGCAGTAGTGAAGATTTTTCTGTATTAACCATGCCCAGAACACTTGGCCTTCACTCTTGCTAGGATTGGTCCTACGGGTAGGGGCAGAGAAATAAAAGACAGACCTTCACAGGAGGACAGCAGGATTTACTAGACATTGCCAAGCCACGCCTGCTGCCCTCTCCTCTTCTACGGATGAAGGAATAGTTGTGTAGAGTTTTACAAAATTGGAGGAATGAACCTAAAGAATCTTATTTAATTTTCTCCCATATTCTTGCTCACCCAACATCCATCAGGCCGTTTTGGCCTTATCTTAATTTGGAGAACAAGCTGGAGTTTAACTTATTCCAACGTTAAGTTGTTATTAAACAACTTCATAGAGCAAAATCAAAGAGCACAGAGCTGGCACAACCATTTTGTGAGCTGATTACAGGAATAGAACTTTAATTATTTACTTCTGTGTTTTACACTCATGGAAAGGAGGTCATGAACATCATTACGTAATGTTCAGCCACGGGAAGAAAGTGTTCCAGGCCAACTGGCTGCTTCAGGTTATTGTGACATCAGGATCCTTGTCTGTTTTGCTCATTACTACATCCTCTATATTTAGTAGGGTATCTGGCACCCAATAAATATTTCTAAGTAAAATTAGATAGATCACACTGATTGTACTTTAGAAAATGGCTGGGAAGCAGGAAATTTTTGGAATATTCCAAAAGAGAGATGGTGCTAACCTGTAACAGAAAAAAAAAAATGGTTCTTAAAGTGTGAGCCCTTGACTTAGCAACATCAGCACAACCAGGAAACATGTTAAAATTACAAATTCTCAGGTCCCACCCCCAGACTTACTGAATTTAAAACTTTGGGCACAGAATCCAGTGATCTGTGCTTTAACAAATCCTCCAGGTGATTCTGATAGTTGTTCCAATTTGGGAACAATTGAGGTAGAGGCAATAGAGATACAAAGTGGTATTTTTTTTTCTGTCTCTCCATCTATCTGTGAGGTAGAGTCAGTAAAAAAAATTTCTGAAATGTACTAACTGTGAGTCTTTGAGAGAGGTTCCCATCTCTGTCTTTGCTTCTTCATGGGTAATAGGATAGAGGTATGCCTACCTCATTGGGTTGGTATAAGGATTAAATCGAGATAATGCATAAAGTTTGTGGATAAATGTATAGATCATAATAAATTCTTATTTTCCAACTTTATTGAGACATGATTGAAAGATAAAATTTGTATATATTTAAAGTGTACAACATGATGATTTGATATATGTATGCAATGTGAAATGATTACCACAGCTGAGCTAATTAACATATCCTTCACCTAATTAAAAAAAAAAAGCTTTTTATAAAACTCATTTTAAAGATGCCAGCAAGAGGAAACTATAATCTGATTCATGTATTAACACATCCAAAAAAAGAATCTCCTATACCTAGAAAACCCTAAAGATGCTACCAAAAGACACCTAGACCTGATAAACAACTTCAGTAAAGTTTCAGATACAAAATTAATATGCAAAAATCAGTAGTATGTCTATACACCAACAGTGTTCAAGCTGAGAACCAAATCAAGAATGCAGTCCCATTTACAATAGCCACCAAAAACATAAAATACCTAGGAATACATCTAACGAAGGAGATGAAATCTCTACAACAAGAACTACAAAACACTGCTGAAATAAATTATAGATGACACAAACAAATGGAAAAACATTCCATGCTCATGGAAGAATCAGTGTCACTAAAATGTCCATACTGCCCAAAGCAATTTACATATTCAACGACATTCCTATTAAATTACTACCATTTTTCACAGAACTAGAAAAAAAAATTCTAAAATTCATATGGAACTTAGAAAGAGTCCAAATAGCTAAAGCAATCCTAAGCAAACAGACTAAAGCAGGAAGAATGACACAATCTGACTTCACATTATACTACAAGGCTACTGTATCCAAAACAGCATGGGACTGGTATAAGAAGAAACAAACAGACCAATGGAACACAATAGAGAACCTACAAATAAAGCCGCATACCTACAACCAACTAATCTTCAACAGAGTCTACAAAAATTAGCAGTGGGGAGATGACATCCTATTCAATAAATGGTGCTGGGAAAACTGACTGACCATATGCTGAAGAATGAAACTAGACCACTACCTCTCACCACATACAAAAATTAACTCCAAATGGATTAAAGACTTACATGTATGACCTCAAACTACAAAAATCCTAGAATAAAGCCTAGGGTATACTCTTCTGGACATTCGCCTAGACATAGAATTTATGATTAAGTCTAAAAAGCAAATGCAGCAAACAACAAAAATTGACAATTGAGACCTAAATAAAGAGCTTCTGCACAACAGAGTAAACAGACATCTTACAGAATGGGAGAAAGTATTTGTAAACTATGCATCTGAAAAAGGTCTAATTCATATTCAGAATCCATAAGAAATTTACATAATTGAACAAGAAAAAAAACACCATTAAAAAGTGGGGAAAGGACATGAACAGACACTTCTCAAAAGGAGACATATAAGCATCCAACAAACATATAAAAAAATGCTCAACATTACTAACCATCAGACAAAACCAAATGAGATACCATTTTCACACCAGTCAGAATGGCCATTATTAAAAAGTAAAAAAATAACAGATGTTGGCAAGACTGAAGGAAAAGAAACACCCAGTGTTGGTTAATAAATTAATTAAGCCCCTGTGGAAAGTAGTTTGGAGATTTAAAAAAACTAAAAATAGAATTACCATTTGACCCAGGAATTCCATTACTGGGTATATACCCTAATGAAAATAAATCATTCTACCGGCTGGGTGCGGCAGCTCATGCCTGTAATCCCAGCACTTTGGGAGGCTGAGGCGGGCGGATCACGAGGTCAGGAGATTGAGACCATCCTGGCTAACACGATGAAACCCCGTCTCTACTAAAAATACCAAAAGTTAGCCGGGTGTGGTGGCGGGCGCCTGTAGTCACAGCTACTCAGGAGGCTGAGGCAGGAGAATGACGTGAACCCGGGGGGCGGAGCTTGCAGTGAGCCGAGATTGCGCCACTGCAATCCAGCCTAGGTGACAGAGTGAGACTCCGTCTCAAAAAAATAAAAATAAACAATAAATAAAAATAAAAATCATTCTACCAAAAAGACTTATGCACTCATATGTTCATCGCAGCATTCTTCACAATAGCAAAGACATGGAATCAAACCAGGTGCCCACCAATGGTGGATCAGAAAAAGAAATGTACATATATGCCATGGAATACTACACAGCCATAAAAAGAATGAAATCATGTCCTTTTCAGGTACATAGATGCAAGGGGCCATTATCCTCAGTGAATTAACACTGAAACAGAAAACCAAATACTGAATATTCTCACTTCTAAGAGGGAGCTAAATGGGTACTCAGGGACATAAAGATGGGAACAATAGACACTGAGTATTCCAACAGTGGGGAGGGTGTGAGGGGGACAAGGGCTGAAAAAGTATCTATTGGGTACTATGTTCACTATTTGGGTGATGGGATTAACAGAAGCCCAAACCTCAGCATCACCCAATATATCCAAGTAACAAACCCACACATCTAGATAGACATCTAGCCACTAATTTTTTTGTTTGTTTGTTTTTGTTTTTTGAGATGGAGTCTCGCTCTCTCACCCAGGCTGGAGTCCAGTGGTGCGATCTCGGCTCACTGCAACCTCCGCCTCACAGGTTCACGCCATTCTCCTGCCTCAGCCTCCCGAGTAGCTGGGACTACAGGCGCCCGCCACCACGCCCGGCTAATTTTTTGTATTTTTAGTAGAGACGGGGTTTCACCGTGGTCTCGATCTCCTGACCTCGTGATCCGCCCGCCTCGGCCTCCCAAAGTGCTGGGATTACAGGCGTAAGCCACTGCACCCAGCCCACTGATTTTTTTTTTTAATTTTTATTTTATTTTTCTGTGGGGAGACAGAGTCTTGCTCTGTTGCCCAGGTTGGAGTGCAGTGGCATGATCTTGGCTCACTGCAGCCTCCACCTCCTGGGTTCAAATGATTCTTGTACCTCAGCCTACCAAGTAGCTGGGATTACAGGTGCACAAAACTACACCTGGCTAATTCTTGCATTTGTAGTAGAGGCAAAGTTTCATCTTGTTCCTCAGGCTTAAACTTCTAGGTTCAAGTGATTCACCTGCCTAGGTCTCCCAAAGTGTTGGGATTACACTTGTGAGCCACTCTGCCTTGCTAGCTGCTAAATGGAGGAGGAAGAAAGAAAGAAGAAAAAAGAAGAAGGAAGAAGAAATCTCTCATTCCAAAGAGGGAGGAGGAGGGAGGACAAAGGAGGAGGAGCAGAAGGAGGAGGAGGAGGAGGAAAAAAGAAAGAAGAAGGAAGAAGAAGAAATATCTCATTCCAAAGAGGGAGGAGGAGGAGGGAGATGGAGGAGGAGTGAGGGAGAGGGGGAAAGAAGAAAAAAGAAGAAGGAAGAAGAAATCTCTCATTCCAAAGAAGGGGGAAGAGAAGGAGGAGGAGGAAGAAAAAAAGAAAGAAATCTCTCATTCCAAAGAAGGGAGGGAGGGAAGGAGGGAGGAGGAGGAAGAGGAGAAGAAGGAGGAGGAAGAGGAGAAGGGGGAGGAGGTAGAGGAGGAGGAGGAGGAGGAAAGAAAAAGAAAGAAGAAAAAAGAATAAGAAGGAAGAAGAAGAAATCTCTCATTCCAAAGAGGGGTTAGTCATAATGGTAGTCTGGAAAACCAGTTACAACATGAAAAGTTGGCCAGTGCCCAGCCAGAAAAGGAAGGAGCCTTAGCCAAGTAATTTGGGGAATTTCCAGGCCCACTGGTGAGTCCATCCTGGGGCAGACATAAATGAAGGAAGTCGTAGACAACAGTTGTTAAGTTGTCTGATTCCATTGATGAAATCATCCCTAATAGGAGACTTAGCTTGTTGCCAATAAACACTTGAAACCTATATTAAACTCCCTTTGTTCTGTGTTCATCAAGCAACCCCTTCCATATTTGACATTAAATTTTGCCTTCAGAGAGAGAAATTGGTGGTCACAAAGACATAAATGTTCTGGTATTCTGGTCAGCATATTATTTTTTGTTCACTTAGAAGTTAATAAACTAGCATTTAGTTTTGTCATATCAATTTCATAAATTTGGTTCATGTAAGTCTGCCCTAAATGATGTATCTATTTCATGCTGTGCTGGAAATCAAGTTCTGGGCTTCCAAAATCAAAAGTCAGACCCAGGGCCATGACAGATTCTCCAAAGTCAATATTATCTGTGAGGCCTTGAAGTATATATTTTGCCTGGATGAAGGAACTTCGTGTTGCCTCGTAAGCTCACCCTCACCACACATAAACTCCTTTATGCACTATCTATTACTATTTAATAAATTGCTCCTAAATTAAGCAGCTTAAAACAACAAACATTTATTATTGAATGGTTCTGTGGGTCAGAAATCCAGAAGTGGCTTAGCGGAGTGATTTTGACCCCAGGTCTTTCACAATGCTGCAATCAAGAGGTTGGCTGGGGCTATAGTCAACTCAAGGCTCAACTAAGGGAAGGTCTGCTTGCCAGCTCATTCCTGTGGCTAGAAGCAGCCTTGCTGGCTGTTGGCTCGGGACATTGGTTCCTTGCCATACGGACCTTTCCACAGGGCAGCTCATAACAGGTACCTGGCTTCCCTCGGAGTGAGCCAGCAATGGAACAAGAGGGTGAACAAGACAGAAGTCACAGTCTTTTTTTTTACCTAATCTCAGAAGCGACGTGCCATCACTGTTACCGTGATTCTGTTCGTTAGAAACAAGTCACTAGGTCCGGCCCACACTGAAGTGAAATGGACCCCAAGGCCATAAATATGAGGAAGTGGGGATTATTGGAGGTCATCTTACAAGCTGCCTGCCACAAAATAGTTTTCATATTCAAATGTACGAAAGTATAATTTTTTTTCTACAAGCTAGCCAGTATTTCATTGCAATGACTATTAAACAACAATGCCATAACAGTTCATATTTGCTAGCCTTTTATATTTTTAAATTACATATGTAATACTAAAATATTCTTAGTATTTGTGAGCTCTCTCCAGCCCATCCTCAACTTAGTAAGAAATATTTATTTTCTTTTTTTCTTGGTGAATATCTTGAGCTGACTGGGATTTTTAACCAGATTTGGACTTTGGGCCCTAGTCAGAAATGGATGTAGGCCTTGTATGAAATACAGCCCGTTCTTGTGGATAATTAATCACACGCTGATGGCAAGTATAGGAGAGAGGGACAGTGGGGAAGACCATGATGGCGATGGAAGTGAAATGTGAGAAGTGACAGTCTATGATGGCAAGGGAAGGTAGAGCAGATTTTTCTCAATCACTCTTTCATTTATTCATTTATTCATTTGGTCAGTTAGCCTTCTATTCTTATTTAACAAGTTTTTATTGTTCACCTACCATGTGCCAGGCACTGGGCTAGATCCTGGAGATACAAAGTTGATAATTCAAGTGTCTTCATAATAGGATGCCATAATATAAAGGAAAGACTGTCAAACAATGACATTACCTGCTAAATAGGGAGAGAGAGGCATAGAGTACAGTAGGAATATGGGGATCAGGGGAGTGGGAGCTGGTGATGTGATCTGATTATCTGATCTGAGTTTAAAAGTATGAATGGGGCCGAATTCTGCAGGGTTGTAACTAAGTAAGTATCTAGCCTGGAAACAGTCTGTTCCATTGCTTCACAGAGGAGCAAACCTGGAAAAAAGGAACAAGAAAAAATATGTTATTGACACAGGAAGGACGAAGTAGGAATAAAAATTTTAAAAAACCAATTTAAAACAGTTACACATGTGTATGAGAATTTATGATGTGAGTAAACTGGCACTTAAAATCAATATGGAGGCCAGGTGCGGTGGCTCACGCTTGTAATCCCAGCACTTTGGGAGGCTGACGCTGTTGGATCACTTGAGGCCAGGAGTTTAAGATCAGCCTGGCCAACATGGCGAAAACTCAGCTCTCACTTGTGAGATTAGGTAACAAAAAGACTGTGACTTCTGTCTTGTTCACCCTCTTGTTCCATTGCTGGCTGACTCCGAGGGAATGCCAAAAATTAGCTGGGCGTCATGGCACACACCTGTAATCCCAGAACTTTGGGAGGCTGAGGCACAGAATGGCTTGAATTGGGGAGGCAGAGTTTGCAGTGAGCTGAGACTGTGTCACTGCACTCTACCCTGGGTGACAGAGTGAGACTCTGTCTCAAATAATAAGAATAATAAATAAGGCCGGGCACGGTGGCTCAAGCCTGTAATCCCAGCACTTTGGGAGGCCGAGGCAGGCGGATCACGAGGTCAGGAGATCGAGACCATCCTGGCTAACATGGTGAAACCCCGTCTCTACTAAAAATACAAAAAATTAGCCGGGCGTGTTGGCGGGCGCCTGTAATCCCAGCTACTCGGGAGGCTGAGGCAGGAGAATGGCGTGAACCCGGGAGGCGGAGCTTGCAGTGAGCCGAGATCGCGCCACTGCACTCCAGCCTGGGCGACAGAGCAAGACTCCGTCTCAAAAAATAAAAAATAAAAAATAATAATTAAATAAATAAATAAAATAAAATAAATGTGGAAAGGATGGAAAAACGATGTTCAGACGATTAGATATCTGGTGGAAAAAAATATGGATTGATCCACACTTCACAATTTTGGAAAATCAGTATCTTATATTTCTATTTACTTGATATGCATAAAGAAATTCTGGAAGAATATTATATATATAAGAATATATATATATAAGAATCATATATATATCCCACAAATGAAAGAACTTACCTTCCATAGGATAGGAAAGGCTTAGAAAAAGAAGAAACAAGGTTGGAGCTAGCACTTTCACTGTATGCATTTTTGTATTGTTTGACTATGAACCTTTTAATGATCTATTCTAGATACTGCAATTCGAAAAATGAAAACTTTTGGATGGAATAAAGAAATAACTATGAGAAAAAAACATGCAAGACATTGTAAGTAAAAATAAATTGTAATGTCTTCTTTAATAGAATGAAAAAACCTCAAAGCCATGAAGAGAGAGATTGATAAGTTTGACCCCATTACTACTGAAATCTTCTAGATGAAAAACAGATATCATAAACAAATTTAAAACACTAATGATTGCCGAGTGCAGTGGCTCATGCCTGTATCCCAGCACTTTGAGAGGCCAAGGTGGGTGGATCATGTGAGATCAGGAGTTTGAGACCAGCCTGACCAACATGGCAAAACCTCATTTCTACCAAAAATACAAAGATTAGCTGGGCACGGTGGCACATGCCTGTAGTCCCAGCTACTCGGGAGGCTGAGGCAGGAGAATCGCTTGAACCTGGGAGGCGGAGGTTTCAGTGAGCCGAGATCGCACCACTGCACTCCAGCCTGGATGACAAAGCAAGAGCCTGTCTCAAAAAATAAATTAAATAAATACATAAAACACCAGTGATCAACTTGGAAACATTTCTTTCAAATTGTAGAAGACATAAATGATTAATATTCAGAAATTACACCATTGACTGGAAAAAATATTGAAAGATTGATGATGTCAAGTGGAAGAAACATAAATTATAACATTTTAACCCAGCTGCTCTACATCTTATTCACACTAAATATAAACTCACCGGGAGCTCTGAAATGTTCTAGTGGATGACAGTCACGCCAGAAGTGTTCATTCAATTGTTCCACGAAATCTCGGGGAAAAAAAAAACAGTATTCATTATAATGGGAATGACTAACCCGAATGTGGCAATTCAATAATACAAAAAAACTGTGACAGAATAATTAACTGGATCTATATATCACTTTTATGATAATTATGGTGATATAAATTATGATAAAATCATAAATAACATATATTCTTAATTACACCTATAAATATAGGCAACCAAGGGCAAAAGCACCCATTTCTGGGAATGATTAAGCTCCCAGGCAAGACATGTACTACGGCTTAACCTACAAATCTTTGTATTGAAATGCATTTGGAATTTTATTTTACAGTAGAAAGGCATTCATTTAGAGGTGCTGCCAAGACCCACCCAACAGAGTCCTACAGCTTCTGTCTGTGCAGAGGAAAGGGGTGAGTAATAGCATCAATTCATTGTTATTTAGATGGAGTTTTTAGACTTCAAATATTTATTAATCACAAAGTTCTATTCCCAATGTCACATTTATTTGTACGTCCTCTCCTACGAACTTACCCAGAGAAATATCAATTATATTTCTTGATAATCACTTGCAATTGGCTGTTGGGGTAAACTTTATAAAATTTTACTTAATAAAGTCTATCATTCTTTCTTTCTTTTTTTTTCTTCAAATGGAGTCTCACTGACGCCAGGCTGGAGTGCAGTGGCACGATCTCAGCTCACTGCAACTTCTGCCCCCGCCGATTCAAACGATTCTCCTGCCTCAGCCTCCCAAGTAACTGGGACTACAGGCATGTGCCAAAGTCTATAATTCTTTCTAATAAACTTTCCGTTGCTCAAGGAATTTTCTAGAAGGGACTATGACAATATTCTTTTCCAAAATGGTGAGATTGCAACCAGCTAACCCTTAGTGAAATGTGTATCTAAAAAAATGCAACCTAGTAGGATTCGTATCAATTATGCCTACACTTATAGAGATTGCTTCTGACATATGCTGCTATAAAAGTTGTTCCTGGACTTGTAGGGTGATAGAAACCATGATGATGGGCTGCAGTGCTTCCTCCTAAGTGTGGGGCTGCGGTGTGGTGTTGTGTGGTGACAGCTGCCACTTCTTGAGCTTTTTCTTTTTTGTTAATCTATCTAATTAGGTATGACTAATTCTCTTGATTGTTGTGTTTTTTGGTACGCAGGGGAGAATCTTCATATATGGGCTGAACATCCTTTCCCTACTTATGTAAAATACAATCTTGGACATTTATTTTTCTCCATAACTATTTGAGTCTTGCCTGGACTTTTGTGTGTATGTGTTTTTTTCGCTTTGTCTTTTCCTATGCCAATGACATATCAATTTCTTTCATTTCTGTTTTTATTATTTTTTATTGTGGTAAAATATGCGTAGCATAAAATTTACCACTTTAATCATTTTAAGTGCACATGTCAGTGACAATTCAATTGTACAACCATCACTACCACCCATCTCCAGAATTTTTGATCACCCCCATCAGAAACTCTGTAGTCATTAAATAGCTCCCCATTACCCTCTCTCCCCAGCCCCTTGTAATTTTTATTCTCTTTATGTCATATAAGTGGCATCATACAGATTCATATACTGTGTGGTCCTTTGCATCTGGGTTTCGTCACTTAGTGTAATGTTTTCAAGGTTCATCCATGTTGCAGTATATGCCAGAATTTTCTTCTTTTTTAAGGCTGAATAATATTGTATTGTATATTACATTTTGTTTATCCATTCATTTGTTGACAAACATTTGGCTTGTCTTTACCTTTTAGCTATTTTGAATAATGAAGCTATGAACATGGGTGTAGAAGTACCTGTTTGAGTCTCTTCTTTTCATTCTTTTAGGCATATACCCTGAGTGAATTGCTGTCTCATACGGTAATTCTGTTTAATTATTTGAGGAACCACCAAACTTTTCCACAGTGGCTGCACCATTTTATAATTTTGCCAACAATATAGGAAGTTTCCAGTTTCTCCACATGCTCACTAACACTAGTTATTTTCCATTTTTTTTAGAATAGCCATCCTAATGGGTGTGAAGTGGTAATTCATTGTGGTTTAATTTATATTTTTTATATAATATATATTCTGGATATTAATACTTTATCAGATACATGTTTCGCAAATATTTTCTCTTATTCTGTGGGTTGTCTCTTTACTCTCTTGATAGTTTCCTTTGTTGTACCAAAGTTTTAAATTTTGATGAAGTACAATTCATCTTTTTTTTTTTTTTTGCTTTTGATATCATATCTAAGAAGTCATTGCCAAATGCAATGTCATGAAGCTTTTTCCCTATGTTTTCTTCTAAGAGTTTTATAGTTACAGCTCTTACAGTTAGGATTTTGATCCATTTTGAGCTAATTTTTCTAGAGTATAAGATAAGGGTCCTACTTTATTCATTTGCATGTGGATATCCAGTTTACCCAGCAACATTTGTTGAAAAGACTGTCTCTTCCACATCAAAAAGAAACTTTCTGACTGCTATGGGTGTTATCACGATTGTTTCTTTCTTTCTTTTTTTTGAGACAGAGTCTCGCTCTGTTGCCCAGGCTAGAGTGCAATGGCATGACCTTGGCTCACCATGACCTCCGCCTCCCGGGTTCAAGCCTCCTGGCTCAGCCTCCAGAGTACCTGGGATTACAGGCATGCACCACCACGCCCGGCTAATTTTGTATTTTTAGTAGAGATGGGGTTTCTCCATGTTGGTCAAGCTGGTCTTGAACTCCCGACCTCAGGTGATCTGCCCGCCTCAGCCTTCCAAAGCGTTGGGATTATAGGCATGAGCCACCGTGCCCAGCCAGTTTCCCAGATTTATACTCAGAAAAAGAGTGCCGAAAGAAATTCACAAATGGATGCCACGGGTCAATCATTGCATTCCACTGAATATTATTTGTCTTTTTTTCTCCTTCCTTCCTTCCTTCCTTCCTTCCTTCCTTCCATCTTTCTTTCTTTCTCTCTCTCTTTTTCTTTCTTTATTTTGATGAAGTTTTGTTCTATTGCCCAGGCTGTAGTACGGTGGCTCACTGTAATCTCTGCCTCCCGGGTTCAAGCAATTCTCTGCCTCAGCTTCCCAAGTAGCTGGCTCTACAGGTGCACACCACCATATCTGGCTAATTTTTGTATTTTTAGTACAAAAATTTGGTAGAGACAGGATTTCACCATGTTGGCCAGGCTGGTCTTGAACTCCTAGCCTCAAGTGATCTGCCCGCCTTAGCCTCCCAAAGTGCTGGGATTACAGGCATGAGCCACCATGCCCTGCCGCTGAATACTATTTGTTTCCACCGGGCAAGAATCACTGTGTTACTATCAGTTTTCTACAATGTACAGAATTGTAAAACAGCACAAAGACAATGATGGGTGTGGAGCTCATACCCATGGTGAGCCCATTCAGTCTCCCATTTCCCTATTCAGGGCATTGTGCCTGAAGCAGCTAATTTCACATTCCGCTGAGCATGAGCTTCCTTTTTGGCAGCTGCTACTTGTCATGGATGATTTTGTTGTTTTCTTGGAATAAATAAGAGGGAGAGAATGTGAGCTGACCAATTACCACCTATAATGGTCATATACAGAGAAACTGTTGAGTTTCTTTCTTTACTTATTTTGTTAGTGGGTTTTCCAGTAAAGTCATTTTGGGCTTCTCCTCCACCACTCTGCTGGCCTCCCTCTGCACCTAGAGAAAATCATACATCAGCAAAGGCTCTCCATGGCCAGGGCTCTCTCCACGTCCGTAGCTCATCTCTCCCTTCTTACCCGCTCACCGCGCTCCGACTACCCTGGCTTGCAGTTGTGCTGTGATGTAGAGTTTCTTCTGTCTGGATCACTCTCCTTTTCCTGTATGCTGCCTTCTGGGTCTCAGCATAAAGTCACCTTCTACAACAGCCTTCCGTGGCACCCTGAATTAGAGTCACCCCCCTTCTACTTTCTCATGGCATCCTGGGCTTTTTCTTTCTATTCTTTGTCACTGTGTGGTGATAATTTTATACTTATCTTTCTACCAAGAGGTTGTAAGTTTGTGGAGTGCAGATATTGACATTTTTTTCAGTTGCTGCTATGTCCCAGCCCCCAGCACAAAAAAGTGTCTCAGGAAACTCCTGTAGACTGAAGGAATTGAATGAAGAAGACTTTCCGCCCCTGAGCAGCCTTCAGGTGGGATGAGCTGTGGTCTCTGCCCATATGACCATAGGACCTCAGGGCCCGTATGTAACAAAAGGGCCCTGAAATAACAGCAAATCCATTCTGATTGGAAGCTTGATGGGAGAAGACAGGAAAATCTTTGGGTGCTCTCAGGGACAATTCTTACTGGGTTCAGAGCGACTGGATGACCCTTCAGTGAGAGCCCTGGGCATGTATATGGGGAGGAAGCTGGAACAAGAGCCTGCAGTGAGCCTCACAATTCCAAATCAGGCAACGGGGCCCAGAATGCAAGAGGAGCGTCCACTGCCTCACCAGAGAGGTCTTACACATACTGCCTGAACATCAGCTGTTGATTTTGCCAATATTGATAGTTACCGCTGATGTCTCCAGATCAACCATCATGAGTAACAAAGCATAGATGGGGTGGTGAGATTAAGCGTGTTTCCTGCTTTTTCAATTTTTCTAGCTACATTTTCTGTAATAGGTACATTTTGGTTTTACAATGAAAAGCAATACACTATTTTAAAAACACAGCTGAGCATGGTGGCTCACACCTGTAATCCCAGCATTTTGGGAGGCCGAGGTAGGCAGATCACAAGGTCAGGAGTTTGAGACCAACATAGTGAAACCCCGTCTCTACTAAAAATACAAAACTAGCAGGGCATGGTGGTGCACCTGTAATCCCAGCTACTTAGGAGGCTGAGACAGGAGAATCACTTGAACCTAGGAGGCGGAGGTGGCAGTGAGCCGAGATCGCACCACTTAGCATGCCAGCCTGGGCGACAGAGCAAGACTCCATCTCAAAAAAATAAATAAATAAAATAAATTTTAAAAAATAAAATAAAAACACAAATGCACTGACTATGATAGTTCTTACTTCCTTTGCAGTTTTCTCTACAAAATGACTAAAAAGATGCATTGATTTCATATTAAGCAGATACCTACAATGACAGAAAATGGTGAGACTAACTTACAGGAAGCAGTTATAACAATCAACTTGTAATGGGTAGGAGATAATGTGATCTATTTGACAATGATTTTCCTCCACGTGGCTGGAAGAAAAAAAAATTTTCTCAGCTGTGTGGAAAACATTGCACCCTCAGGGCGCCGGAAGGCAGAGTTCCACAGCATGTGTGGTTAGGCTGTCCTCTGGTGGCCACGGCACCACACAGCAATGCTGGACGGTCTAGGTCCCCTCTAGCTTTTCTCTTTCTTCCCTTATTAAAAAGTCTCTCTCTCTCCTTTCTTTTAAAAATTGGGACATCATAGTATATATTTTGGGGATACGTGTGATATTTTGATACACTTACACAAGATGTAATGATCAGATCAAGGTAGTTGGGATATCCGTCACCTCAAACATTTACCTTTATGTTGGGAACATTACAATTCTCTTCTAGCCATTTTGAAATATACAGTAAATTATTGTTAACTGTAGTTTCTCCACTGTACTATTGAATACTAGAACTTATCCCTTCTATATAACTGTATTTTTATGCCCCTCAGCCAACTTATCTGTGTCTCCCTGCTCCCTCAACACACATACCCTGTCCCAGCCTCTGGTAACCACCAGTCTATGCACTACCTCGATGAGACCCACCTTTTTAGCTCCCACATATGGTGATAATATGTGATATTTGTATTTCTCTGCCTGGATTATTTTACTTAATATAATAACCTCCAGTTCCATTCATGTTGCTGCAAATGAGATAATTTTATTCTTTTTCATGATTGAATAGAGTTCCATTGTGTATGTATATCACATTTTCTTTATCCATTCATCCATTGATGGACACCCAAGCTTATTCTATATCTTGATTATTGTTAATAGTGGTGCAATAAACATGGGAGTGCAGATATCTCTTTGATATATTGATCTTTTTTCTTTTGGTTATACACTCAGCAGAAGGATCATGGGATTTTATGATAGTTCTGTTTTTAGTTTGTTGAGGAACCTGCATACTGTTCTCCACAGTGCTGTACTGCCCACCAACAGCACTGGGATTCCCTTCTCTGCATCCTCACCAGCATCCATTGTTTTTTGTCTTGTTGATAATAAGCATTCTAACTGAGGTGAGATGATATCTCATTGTGGTTTTGATTTATATTTTTCTGATGAATAGTGATGTTGAGCATTTTTTCATATATTTGTTGGCCATTTGTATATATTCTTTGAGAAATGTCTATGCATGTCTTTTGCCCATTTTAAAACTGGATTATTTGTGGGGTTTTTGCTATTGACCTGAGTTCCTATTTTCTCCAATTCTGTAGGTTGTCTCTTCACTTTGTTAATTGTATCCTTTGCTATGCAGAAGCGTTTTAGTTTGATGTAATTCCATTTGCCTATATTTGTTTTTATTGCCTGTGCTTTTGAGGTCTTACCCAAAAGACCTTTGCCCAGACCAATGTCCAGTAGTGTTTCCCCCAATGTTTTCTTCTAGTAGTTTCATAGTTTCAGATCTTACATATAAGTTGTCAATCCATTTTGAGTTGATTTTTATACATGGTAAAAGATGGGGATCCACTGTAGCTTTTCTACAGAGTCCCTTTAGAGTGTTTCTTTCTATAGTTGAATGCCTGGCACCACCCACCCAAGATGATAAGCTGGAGAAGAAACATTGGAGCATAAATAGGAAGTTTTGATATGCCATTGTATTTTGCTTAGTAACCCAATTCTTATTAAGACTACATCAATACTCAGTTAAGCCTTACCACCACGTTGTAGGCTGTGTTATTCTGGAATGACAAGAAAACTGAGGATTACAGAAGAGGAATGACTTAGCAAAGGTCACACAGTACATGTGTTGGGTGTTCCGCATAGTCAGCAGATAAATAACATGTACCTACTATAAGCTAGTCACAGAGGTGGACAAAGAGAAAAAATTTTCTCTGAAGACAACATTATAATACAAAATGATAATTGCTGGGAGGATGTGTGTTCTGTGGACGGCCATAGCATGTGGGAATGCATTTTTCCCAGGAGGGTCAGTTAGGAAAGTTTCTCAGAAGAAAGGAGACTTGAACTGAGTCTTGAGGATATAATACTGTATACATATAACCAGGGAAGCCAGAAGAGGTTAAGATTAATCAGAAGAAATTAGAGAATGTTATCCTCCCCTCTCACCCCATACATGAGACTCCAGTTAGAAGACAGATGTAGAATACTGTGTTATCCTGGAGTCTTCATTATGTTGGACAACAAGTTTTGTAGAAGGCTGAAGGTTACTGCTTTGAACAGTATACATATATTTTTAAACCAGCAGCAAATACTTTAAAAAAGCATTACAGATATCCTTATTACCAAAATCAGATCCTTATAATTTTCCCTAGATTGTTCCTCCTTCTGGTTCTCAATCTCATGAAATAGCAAATCGAACTCCCTGACCACCCTCCCAAATGGAGTCTCCCGTTATTCCTGTTTTCTATTTTCACAGTATTTAGTGCACATGATAGATATATTTTCAGTGGTTTTGCTCCTTTTTCATTTTCCTCCCCTACTCAACTGTAAGTCTTAAAATCAGGAATCCAGCTTGCTTTATTTGTTTGCATTCTACCTGAGCAGAAAATGAGGGTGGGAGGTGGGCTGGGTTTAGGGAATGAGGGAATTTGGAAGTCATAATAATGTGTAAGCTTCTTCAGGAGGGCATTGAGGAGTGTTCAGGGAATTTTTTAAAAAAGGATGACAAGGCCAGGCTTGCATCTCAGAAAGTTTCCTGTCACTGCAGAGTGGAGAATGGGCTGGAGCTGCAGCTTAGGGAGCTGATTTAAGAGGTAGAGGCAGTGATCCCTGCAAGATGTGACAGTACTCTGGACTCAGGTGCCTGGGGCTGAATGAGAAGTGGTGGTAGAAGTGGGCATTGAGGACAGGGAATTAACAAGCCCTGGTGATTGACAGGTTATGGGGGGAGCCCCTGGACTCCTTCCTGGGAATTTGGTGGATGGTGGCATTTCTGCTGAGATAGGGGATGGGAGAAGGAGCAGATTTGTGGGAACAGGCTGCGTGTGTGCTGGAAACATTGAGCTTAGGGTGCATGTCTGTCACACACAAGGAAAGAAGTCCACTAGAGGGCTGGAAGTGAGCCTGAAGTTGAGGAGACAGACCTGGGAAAGAGGGGCAGCAAGTGGAGCCATCTGGATGAGGCCACCCAGGAGGGGCTGTGTGTGAGACAGGAAGGGGTCAGGACAGAGCCCTGGAGAACAGCAACTTCTAAGGGATATGTGGTTGAAATGAGCAGCAGGGATGCAGAGAAGGAGCTGTCTGAAAGAGAGTCAAAGGGAGTCAGGAAGGCAGTGAGCTGATGAAAGCGAGGTGGTAGCAGAGGGCTGGCTGACAGCCAAAGATGTCCTGAGATGCTCAGGCAGCGGAAGCTGAAAACTGGCCTTTGGATATATAATTGTTCCCTTCCACATCACTCTTTGAACTGTATGGGTCCGCTTATATGCAAATTTTCTTCTCCCTCTGCCACCCCTGTGATAGCTCCCCTCTGCTTCCTCCATCTCCTCAGCCTACTCCAAGTGAAGACGATGGGGATGAAGACATTTATAATGATCCATTTCCACTTAATGAATTGTAAATGTATTTTCTCTTCCTTAAGATTTTCTTAATCACATTTTCTTTTCTCTAGCTTACTTTAAGAATGCCGTATATAATACCTTTAACATGTGAAATATATGTTAATTACATGTTGTTATCAGTAAGGCTATTAGTAAAGTTTTTGGGGAGTCAAAAGTTATACACAGATTTTCTTTTTTCTTTTTCTTTTCTATTTTTTTTTTTTTTGAGACGGAGTTTCACTCTTGTTGCCCAGGCTGGAGTGCAACGCACATGATCTTGGCTCACTGCAACTTCTGCCTCCCGGGTTCAAGCAATTCTGCCTCAGCCTCCCGAGTAGCTGGGATTACAGGCATGCACCACCACGCCTGGCTAATTTTGTATTTTTAGTAGAGACGGGGTTTCTCCATGTTGGTCAGGCTGCTCTCGAACTGCCAACCTCAGGTGATCTGCCTGCATCAGCCTCCCAAAGTACTGGGATTACAGGCGTGAGCCACCGCACCTGGCCTATACACAGACTTTCAACTGTGTGGGAGGGGGTCGGTGTCCCAACCCCCATATTGTTCAAGGTCAACTGTAGTGCCAGAGACTGGAATGATATCATTAGTGTGAGAACTGTTTAGTTTTTAGTGTTGGAACTGTTTAGTTTCCATTTATTGCCAGTTTTTATGTATTTATTTATTACCTTTACTTTTTAGGGAGGGCGCAGGAGTTGAGGAATAAAACATTGAGTACGGATGTTACAGAGTAACTTGCTGAGGTAGAGGTTCATTGGTTGTAGCATTCCCCAAGCTGACCCCTAGGCAGGCCTCCTTCGAGTTTCTAAAAATATGAGTTGGTGGGTTCCTCCTTCCTACCCACCTTCTAACCCAAGTCCAGAGCTTATGAGTTTTAGGACCCTGAGAAGATGATGCTTCTCCCTGAGAAGAAACAATAGAGGTCAATGTTTAGAGAAGGCAAGGTTGAAGCCCCTGGACCTAGGAAAACTAGCAGCTTTAGCTGCCACTGAATAATGAGGGATGGGGGATGAGGAATGCACAGTGTATGGACAGAGACCAGTACCCACTATCAGGCATATGTGAGGCTAGATGGGGAGCTCACTGCACGTGTCAACCATGGAAAGAGATGGCTGCAGGGCCCACCCTCAGTCTAAGCAGGAGAATTATTTTTACTAGAAAATTGGATTTTGCTGAGAGCTGAGGAATACGAGATTGAGAAATACAGTATTTTTTAAAATCTGAAATGAAGTATTAAATATAATGACTTAGAATCCCATTTTTTGTCTTTTGTTTAGAGAAGCATATCAGTGCTTTTTAATCAGGGCTACCAATAGAATTGTGGAAAGAAATAACAATTTGTTAGAAAAGAACATTTTCTAATTTTGTAATCATAGCGACTGATTTGCTGTTATAAAAGTAACACATAATTGAAGGAGTTGGGATTTGATTTTACCCTACTTAAAAGTAAATAAGTTAGCATCTTGTTTCATGAACACTGGTAGAAGACATAGACTCTTGGGTCGGAGACAAAGCACTTTATTATTCATGACATAGTGTGAGCATCAGCGTGTTTGCAAAGTTCCCCTTGTCCTCAAGTCCCAGATGGGTGACACCACAGGCCCAGATGAATGGTGCACACATAGTAGGTTCACTTCACAGCAAAGGAGCACTGAGCTTAAGGAATACGCTGCTTTTATAGGAAGCAATAAACACACCTATTCTTTGTTTCAAGTGGCACAACCTCATCCTTCATGGTTGGCCACAGCAAAGCCACACCTGAGAAATGTCCTGGGTAAAGAGGGCTGAGGGCCTTGCATTCTTGGCATACCCCGCAAGACGTGTGGGAGCTCAACAAACAAACAAATAATATTTACTATAGCAAGAGTGCATAATAATAATAACAGTAACAAAACCCACTTCCTACTTATATTGCCCAGAAACTACACATGGTTGATTTAGTCCTACAAACTAGATCCAGAGTTGAGAGAAGCTTACAGCAGCTGCTGGAGTCACACTTGAAGTTCAGGTGATAATATTATTTTGTTCACATCAAATGAGTAAGGTGTCAATGTTGTAATAAGGTTAGAGGGAGGCACATCTCACACAGGAGTGTGAAAACTGAGTCATCATGCTTATGAATCATGAAAGGATCCAGGTGATAATATTTCTGAAGCAAATAGTCCTGTTAGGACAGCTGAAGTTCATCAAATACCTTTGCGCTCACTACTTGGGGTTGGGATTAGTCTTTCAGGCTGAAGTCACTAAGGAACCATGGTCCATTTCCTTAAATTTCAAGGACTGTCCTTCAGATGTCTCAGAGATAGCACTGTCTGTGAATACAGTAAGAGCTTCCTTGCATAGCCTGTCTAAGATTGTCTGCTTCTAAGCCCTTGCCACTTCCCAAGCATGTAGTGAAATCTGAGCCAGTCACAACAAAACGGGTTAGAATAAGGCTTGATCAGCACAGCAGGCAGGCTATCCACCGTTTTTTTTTTTTGTTTTTTTTGTTTTTTTTTGTTTTGACGGAGTCTCGTTCTGTCCCCCAGGCTGGAGTGCAGTGGAGTAATCACGGCTCACTACAACCTCTGCCTCCCGGGCTCAAGGGATTCTCCCATCTCAGCCTGCCGAGTAGCTGGGACTATAGGCGCCTGCCACCACGCCCGACTAATTTTCGTATTTTGATAGAGACAGGATTTTGCCATGTTGACAAGGCTGGTCTCAAACTCCTGCCCTCAAGTGATCCACCCACCTCGGCCTCCCAAAGTGCTGGGATTACAGGCATGAGCCACCACACCTGGCCTTTACCTTCAATTCTGAGCTCAGAAAACTCCCTGTTCCTCAAGCTTTGAGGCCTATTTACTTTGCTTCATCATGTGTTCATTATTAACCCTTCCTTCATCCTGTTTAGTAAATATATATTGAGTTACTACTAGGCTGGGAGTTCCACGAGGCAATGAGGGCACATTCTTCCTGCCCTCGGGACACCAAAGCCGAGGAAATCTCATGCAAGCATTTTTTTGGATGAACTCTGTAATGTTGTATGGAAACAAACCAAGTGTCAACTATTATATGTAATTTGTATGTGTGTGTGTGTGTGTGTGTGTTTTAAAAAATAGCCAAGTAAAACCCTATTTTACCATTCAAAATTAAATTTGCAGGAAAAATAATTGTTTGATCTGTGTAAAATGCTTGAACATGTTTATATCCCTTGAAATTATTAGCAAAGATGCACTTGTGATTTTAAAAATGTAACAAAAAATAAATTATACAATAAAACATCAACAGATCTCTTGATAGTCTTTTTAAAAAGGATGAAAAGGTTGAACAACTAACTAAAACTTAGATCTTAGAAATTAATGACTTAGGCCGGGCGCGGTGGCTCACGCTTGTAATCCCAGCACTTTGGGAGGCCGAGGCGGGCAGATCACGAGGTCAGGAGATCGAGACCACGGTGAAACCCCGTCTCTACTAAAAAATACAAAAAATTAGCTGGGCGTGGTGGCGGGCGCCTGTAGTCCCAGCTACTCAGAGAGGCTGAGGCAGAATGGCGTGAACCCGGGAGGCCGAGCTTGCAGTGAGCCGAGATTGCGCCGCTGCACTCCAGCCTGGGCGACAGAGCGAGACTTCATCTCAAAAAAAAAAAAAAAGAAATTAATGACTTAGGTTGTATTCTCTGCCTTTCACTTGCCCAAAGGAAAAAGAGAACAGAACTTAGGTGACAGCCCAGGCTAGCCATGTGCGTGCTCTCAGCATTAACGCTGAGGTATGAGTATTAACGCTGTTGGTATGAGTGAGCTGCAGGTCCAGAAATAACTCTCCAGTAACACACTTTAGAAATAATCCCTCACAGGGTAGCCATGTCACTTGTATTAGCTGTAAAACACACCACTCACTTTTTGATAGTGATAAAGTGATTTCTTCATTGACGTTTTGGAAAAACTGCAGCAACATACTGTCTTAGCAAATGCTTTGAAACAACAAGTTTTTTTTATTTTTAGAGAAAAGTGTTTTGGACACTATTGATTAGTATTTATTTAAGAAAGTTTTATGGGCATGGTGGCTCATGCCTGTAATCCAAGCACTTTGGGAGGTCAAGAGGATTACTTGAACCCAGGAGTTCGAGACCAGCCTGGGCAACATAGAAAGACCCCCATCTCTACAAATCATTTTTAAAAAATTAGCTGTGTGTGGTGGCATGTGCCTGTGATCTCAACTACTCAGGAAGCTGAGGGAGGAGCATTGCCTGAGGCTGGGAGTTTGAGGCTGCAGTGAGCCATGATTGTGCCACTGCATCAAGCCTGGGTGACAGAGAGAGACCCTGTCTCAAAAAAAAAAAAAAAAAAAAAAGCCAATTACTGGCCACTAGATTTTAGCCAATAGCACTAACATTCCTTAGTTCAACTTATCAGAAAAGATGTGAAATGCTGGCGATTGTAGGGACAGAATTTTGTAATGAATAAACCTCTGACGTGGCAGAAATCTAAACAGTATTTGATTGAGGTTATGCCCCACCCTTTTCTCTACTGAGGAGACAAAAGCTGAGGGCTCCAGTCTGATGGGCTTTGGTACCCAGCCAACCACGGGAGTGCGTTCAGGTCAAGGGAATGCTCGAGAGAACTCTCTGTGTTCGCTATTATTAATGGTTCCCAATTTATAGGAAGAACATTAGTTTGATAACTTGTCCAAGGTCACTTTGCTCAGCTAAATGAGTGATGAGTGTTTGATTCAAAACAGGCCTATCAAATCCCTAAATCTGTGCTTTTCAAGGCCAGGAAGAGAGAAAGTTTGCTGAGGCAGAAATCAGAGGGTGGAACACCAATCCTTACCACTTCCCTCCCCAGCCAGAGCAGCTCTGGCTGAGATCACATTTGAAGAAATCCTTTTGCTGTTAAGAAGAAAAGAAAAGAAAGAAAATAAGAAAATAAAAGGAAAGAAAAGAAAAGAAAAATTCCAGCCTTGCACTAGTCTGAGATATTTTGGGGCTGAATTAAATAAAACCAGATGTTAATTTATTATCAAAATTCTCAGCCTATAACAGTAGTTCTCAAATCTTTGTACTTAGGAATCTGCTTGAGTGCTTGTTTAACCTGGAGAGTCTTAAGCTCCACCCTCAGAGATTGGATTGAATAGGTCTGGTCTGGGGTGAAGCACAGGAATTTGCAATTTTCACAGGTGTCCCAGGAGAATTGGATGCAGGTGGTTAGAGAACTGCATTTTGAAAAACTGAACAAAGATGTTTTGAAAAAAAAAATAAAAATGAAAGCAGAGAGCACCAGAAGTGGTTTGATCGCACCCATTTGGCATAACTGCTACTCCCTTTGGAAAGCCCTCTGTGAATGACTCAGCAAGGCCTGTCTTAAATCGTGGGTCTCTCTGGTTTGACATTGGAGAGAGAGAGAGTAGCTACCGTCATGGAAAGGAGAAAGTGAGTCTTAGGACTCAATCCTTCGCCTGTGAGGGAGACTACTGAACAGGGAAAAAGAAGGAAAACCTCAAGAGTGCTCCAAAGCCAGTGGAAGAATATGTGAGCAGAAACAAAAGAAATGAACAGAGCAATTTTCCTCCTGAACGATATTGAGTAGAATTTCTTAGGAAGGCAGAGGCAGGGGGCACATTGCTACCCATTAAATCATGGCCTGACAGCCAGTCACAGGCCAGTCCCTTTCAGCCGACAGCAATGTTCTGAGAACCTTTCCTGCTTGGACTCAACATCACATCCCTGGCAAGGCTTCAGGACAAGAATATGAGCTCCAGGAAGCATCAGTGATGAGGTTGGTGGCAGCCCAGATTTTTGTTGCCGAAGGAGCTAGATGCAGTAGTCTGTAAGTAGGGAGAAGGTGAAGGTGAATTTGCTGAGGATTTCATGTAACACTGAAAAAATCATAATTCATATCAAGTTCATGTCCTTGATGACGTTAAGTGAGATCCCATAGTTGTGGCCACCCATGCACATGTGATAGAACTTGATGATAATTTGGTTTCACTGTCTTTCCTAATCCCTGCTGTTTTCCCCAGGAGAGACATGGGTTATGAAGGCTCCAGCATTACTGAATTTGTACTCGGCTTGCCAAGGTTTGGTTCAGCTCCACATCAGGGAGGGCCCACATGGAGAGTCAAGATCAGCCTGGACTCTCTGCATGCTGGATTCTTAAGGTCCCAGGTAAGCTGCCTTGGGGAACCATGGCTGGCTTAGGAACCAGGGGTCTGTGTGTGTTGCTGCAGCATTTCCCTCAGGTGCTACTAATCCATGTGAACATGTAGGCCATGAGTGGTTTCTAAGCCTGCCTGTTCTCTGTCTCTCGTGTGTGAATTTTTTCCATACCTGTTTCTTCCATGTGCAGAGACTCTTGGTTTGCTGGGCATCCCCATACAATCTCCCCACAGCGACCTCAAATTCACAATGTTCTAAACTAAATTAACATTTCCTACCTATGTAGACCTGTTTCTGTATTTCTATCTTGGATGAAACAGCCACCCAGCTGCGCATACCACATCCTCGGGAATCTTCATTGACTCTTGCCTCTTACTTACCTTGATCATCTAACTGAGACCAAGTCCTGTGGAGACTACCCCATAAATCATCCTTCAACCCACTCTCTCCTCTAGAGGCTTTGCCACTGCTCTGGTTCAGTCTTCATTTTCCCAGTAGATTTGCAATTGCTTCCTTACCAATCTCTCTTCTGGGGTTTCTCAAAGAACGTGTTCTTGGCATTTTCAGAAGGACAATTGTGCATTTGTGCAAAATGTTTCTGACATTGTATTTTTTTTTTTCAGACAGAGTCTCCCTCTGTGGAGGCTGGAATGCAGTGTGCAATAGCGCAGTCTGTCACCCAGCCTGGAGTGCAGTGGCACCATCTCAGCTCACTGCAACCTCTGCCCCCCGGGTTCAAGCAATTCTCATGCCCTAGCCTCCCAAGTAGCTGGGACTACAGGCGTGAGCCATCACGCCCAGCTAATTTTTGTATTTTTAGTAGTGACGGGGTTTCTCCATGTTGGTCAGGCTGGTTTTGAATTCCTGACCTCAAGCAATCCACCCACCATGGCCTCCCAAAGTGCTGGGGTTACAGGCATAAGCCACCGTGCCCCGGCCCCATATGATTTTTTTGCATCTGTGGTCTGAATGCTGTAAATGTTGATAGTGCCTTTTAATTGTAAGAACCAACCTCTCCTTCTGCAAGTGGTGCTAGAAAGGAGTTAAGTTCTGGTCAGGGACTCAGGGATGTGAAAGGACAAATTAGAGCCACCGGAGCCATTGGAGTGATCTGAGCAAAATCTGAAGGCAGGAGCCTGTGCTTTGGGTGCGGCTTCTATACCCTCCTAGGGTAGGAATGTAGCTCCTACAGGGAGCTTTGATGCAGCACACATTGTGTCTTTACCCCATGCCCTATCCTCCTTCAATTGTGTCTTCTGTCACCTTTATTTTCTTCTAATTCTACACAGTACCTCTAGGAGACTGATTTCACTTGTTATATCCTCCAAATGTCATGTAAATACCAATTTCTCCCAAACTTGCATATCTACTTCAAGGTATCTCTTCTCAGGGCTAGGCACAGTGGCTCATGCCTGTAATTCCAGCACTTTGGAAGGCCAAGGCAGGAGGATCGTTTGAGGCCAGGAGTTTGAGACCAGCCTGGGAAATATAGTGAGACCCTGCCTTTACAAAAAAGAAAAAAAATAGGCAGTTGTAGTGGTGCATGCTTTTAGTCCTTACTTACCAGGAGCCTGAGGTGGGAGAATCACTTGAACCCAAGAGTTTGAGGCTGCAGTGAGCTATGATCGCGCCACTGCACTCCAGCCAGCCTGGGTAACAGAGTGAGAACATGTCTCTAAAAAAATAAAAATTTAAGTTGGGCGCGGTGGCTCACGCCTGTAATCCCAGCACTTTGGGAGGCTGAGGCGGGTGGATCACTTGAGGTCAGGAGTTCAAGACCAGCCTGGCCAACATGGTGAAACCCCATCTCTACTAAAAATATAAAAATTAGCCAGGTGTGGTGGCACATGCCTGTAATCCCAGCTACTCAGGAGGCTGAGACATGAGAATCATTTGAACCTGGGAGGCGGAGGTTGCAGTGAGCCAAGATCACACAACTGCACTCCAGCCTGGGTGACAGAGCGAGACTCTGTCTCGAAAAAAAAATTTTTAATAAAAAAAAATTAAAAAATAAAAAATTAGATATTTCTTCTCAGCTCAAGACCTTTGAGTATATTAAAATTTAGAATGTGAAAAAAGTGCCTATTCAAATCAGTTCAGAAAGGTAAACTAGTCAACAAATAGTGTTTATACACTCAGGAAAAGGTTAAGATAGATCCTTGAACCATTTATAGAAACATATACTTGATTGTTAAATAAATATAAACATAAAGTCATAGAAAAAATATAAAAGATACGTAAAGTCTTCTTAAAACACAAATTTAAAGAAATATGAAAGAAGAGATTGATAAACCTGATTCTATCAATATTGATAACTTCTGAATATCATATCATAAACAAAATTAAAGACTAGACTGGTCCAACCAAGAATTAATATCCAGAATATACAAAGACCTGCATGCAAAAAAGAAAAGCATGCCTAATTCAGTATTGAACTGTATACATATATTAATAGACATTTGCAGAAGAAAATAATATGAATGACCATGAAATATAATCATTTCAATCTAGTTAGTAAAAAGGGGAATTAAATTAGACCAGTAATAGGATGTTATTTCTTCTGTCCAGGTTGAAAGAGAGAAAGAGTGAGATTAAGAGAAAGAGGCAGAGAGAAAGAACGGAAGTGGGGACCAGATATATACTCCACACACTGTTGATGGGGGGTGTAAAATCTCAGTGCTGAATTGAAAGACATTTTGGTAGTAGCTTAGAACTTAAAGTATAGATACTCTTTGACCCAGCAATTCCACATCTTATTTACTATTAAGGAAAATTCATGGATGTGCAGAAAACATACAACGACGTTCATCGCAAGCACTGCTTGTTCTAGCAAAGAATTGAAAGCACTGGGAGAAAACCAATGGTTAAATATGCTATGGCACATCACTGGCTAAACAAATATACTATAATTTATTCATATCTTAAGATACTACACAGAAGATAAAAACTAATTAGATACATATGTACTGATGTGTATGTTTAGTGAGAAGACATGCTTAAAATTAAAATAGTATCATATATTGTTATATAAAAATAAGCAAAGAACTAACTGCTTTACTTGAAAAAGGAAGTTTTTGGTAAAGGGTGAGCAAGCCAAGAAAGAGACACACCTTCATTTTATCTTTTTGAGAGTTTTGTTGTCAAATGCATTCTTAGTATGGCCATAAGAAAACTGAAATAAAGAAGATACTAGATGTTACCCCTTTCCTTTATGGAAAAGTGGAAAGAACAATCCCTGAGAGTGAAGAACAAAATACAAGCAATCACATCAGAAAGGAACCCGCAGCTTGTGTCCTCTCTCTCTCTTATCCTTGTCCAAGGAGCAAAGAACGGTCATCGACAGCAAGCAGTGGCTACCACCAGGTGGCACCACCTGCCAGCTTCATGCTCAGGAGAGCTACTGCAGCTTTTCATTGAGATTTCTCCTCACTCTGTTCAGAAATATTTCTCTAGTAACCTACTATAGAATTGACCCCTGAAAGTATAAAGATCTGCCCTCTGCCTTAGTTGGCACTAGGAATTTTATTCCTATTTTGTTGATGGAGAGATTTCTCCCACCTCCATCCCTACAACCAATATATATTTTAAAAATGCATAATTACATATATAAAAATATAGTATATTATGTATATATAATATATACTTACATAAATTATGTAACATGTTATATACATATATACATATACATATATACACATATGTGTATATGTATATATTATATATACTATCTACATTATATGTTATATACATAATTACATTCCACAAATTTAACATATATAATATATAATATGTAATATATTTAATTATATTTTATATATGTATATATGCATGTAATTATATGTGTATATATAATTTATATTTTATATACATATATGTACATATATTATTTATATATATATAAAATTCCATTCCACAAATTTAACAAATACCTTGGGCTCTTAAGTATCATTTCTTGGCTGGGCATGGTGGCTTGCACCCGCAATCCCAGCACTTTGGGAGGCTGAGATGGGAGGATTTGTTGAGGCCAGGTGTTTGAGGCCAGTCGGCAACATAGCAAGAACCTGCCTCTACAAATGTTTCTTTAATTTAAAAAAAAATTTTTTTAAGTTTAAGTCACGAAATTCCTAATTAGCATAGCACCCTCCAACTGACAATCAGAAGCCATCACTATCCACCTGACAGCACTCCCCTAATGCTTTCAGGACGTTACTCTCTGCACACAGGACCCAGGTCCCCAGTTGGTGTAGGGCTCTTCTCTGTGGTGAGGAGATACTAGAAAGATGATGTTTTCTCCACAGAAACAAACCATATATGTCTTGCTCAAGTGTAGATTTGAGTTATTTCTAATTCTCCTTTGTGTCAGGAGTTCAGTGCCACTGAAAATTTTTAATGCTCATAAGGGCAAAATTACATCCTATCATGTTCCCTTGGATATCCAAGTGGACATGGTGAGTTGGCAGTTGATATAACAGTCTGTTTGGGGTACAACAGAGTGATCTGGAGATACAAGTAAACACAACTATTAGAATATTTTGAGATACTAATTGATGTTTTCTTCCCTTGCATATTTCATTTAAAAAATTCTGAACTTTCCCCCTTACCACCTCCAAGAAGGTGGACCTGTTTAAATCAACTGCCTTAGGGGAGGAGCACAACAGCAAAAGACAATCTGCTGACCTCTGGCTAAAGCCCACAGTCAGATGCCCCTGAGGCTGAACATCATAGCAGAGGGAATGCGTTTGAGTCGAAAATCAGAGTTCTCTTCAGTGGTGTGGGGCTGGGAGGAAGTCTGGTGTTGGAGTCTGAAAGGTTAGGAAGATCCCAGAAAGGAATGGCCATAGCCTCCTAGTGATTTCCAAGCCCCAGAGGTGCAGAGCAGTGGGTAGGTCCTGAGGAGACAGGCCATGCATGGTGCTACCCGGGCAGAGTTCTTGGGGGAGTGGGGAAGAGCAAAGGATGATAGGACTCCAAAGGGTCTTAGGGGGCCTGAGGCTAGTGAGCAGGCAGCAAGGGGAAATAGATGTTTTTTGTTTCATTTTTTTTTTTTTTTTTTTTTGAGATAGAGTCTCTTCAGTTGCCCAGGCTGGAGTCTAGTGGCGCAATCTTAGCTGGGACTAAGATGCACGGCACCACACTTGGCTAATATTTTAATTTTGTGTAGAGATGGGGGTCTCACCATGTTACCCAGGCTGGTCTCGAACTCCTGGGGTGAAGTGATCAACCCACCTCCACTTCCCAAAGTGCTGGAATTGCAGGCGTGAGCCATGCCGCCCAGCAAGATAAAGTTGATTCTCAAGAAAGGCACAGAGGAAGTAGAGAGCTGCTGCCTACTTGAAAGGACTAAGGTGACCTCTGTACAGCTGGGGTCAGGGTAAACCTGAAGATATTGGGATTCAATTTCTACTCTTCCCATGGAAAAGTGGCAAGGGTGGGGCTCCACATAGAAATTAAGTAAAATCTAAATGAAGATATATGCCTTTTACATAAACCTGAGGACTGAGAGTCCTCCTTAAAACAGAGACAGGTCTTGTTTCCTTATCAGTGCTGCACAATAATGATAATTTATAGGGAACCTCCCAGAACATTTATGCTTTTTCCATCATGAGGTGGCCAGATGGCTCCCTGGTTTCCCGAATGAAGTCTGGAAAAAAAATTACTATGTGGAAAGAGACAAAACAGTCTAAAACTATAAGCAACAGGAGGCACTGGGCATTGGAGGTTGGCTGCAAGTAAAGAATAAACATAGAATGGTTCAATTAAATGATCATATATTCACTCATCCTTTATGCTTTGGCATCTTTTAGAAAATCTTCCAGTGCTTTCACCCAAGCCTTCTTATCTTCTCAGCAACACATTTCGCTTAGCTGGTATCCTATTCCTATCTTTGGCTTCAACTAACACTTCTTTGCTGGTGGCTTCTTGATCTACTTCTTCCCAAACACCTAAGCCAAGCTTTGGGTACAGACCTGAAACTGCCTGCTGGCCTCATCCCAGGACACATCCTATGGGCAATACAATTTAGCATGTCGAAATCACAACTCATGTAGTTTAATTTTTCTGGCCAAATAATAAGACAAAAACCACAAGAGCATTGAAAAAAATAAAACGTTTATTAAAGTGCCTGGCAAGGAGTACACATCAGTGAATACAACCACTGAGAACTTTGCAGAGGGGAAAAGTTAGGAGGGTTTGAGTGCTAGGAAAGGGAGAGTTCAGGCTAGGATGCTAATTAAGGATTGAATGAGTCCATGTGTCTCTTCCATTGTTCACTGGTCAGCAAAGATCTTCCAGTAGTTCTGTTATATCTGTTTTCTTAGGGTCATTCAATTTCATGGTTCTTTCTCAATCAGTTGGGATGAAATATCTAATTTTATGTTGTCATCTCCTGGGGCAAGTGTAAGTGGAAAATTTCCCTTTGACAATTTTACCTCCTTTTGCCATTAAAATCATTGTTTGTTTTGCATCTAAACACTGCTTGTTTTCTATCTGTAGAATAGATCCTCAAAATGAGGTTTCTAGTCCAATAGGTATGTGGATTTGTGATTTTATTAGAAATTGTCCAAGTAATGGCTGGAGGCAGTGGCTCCCACCTGTAATCCCAACACTTTTGGAGGCCAAGGCAGTGGATCACCTGAGGTCAGGAGTTTGAGATCAGCCTGGCCAACATGAAAAAACCCTGTCTCTACTAAAAATAATAATAATAAAAAATTCGCTGGGCATAGTGGCACACACCAGTAGTCCCAGATACTTGGGAGGCTGAGGCAGGAGAATCACTTGGACCCAGGAGGCAGAGGTTGCAGTGAGCCAAAATCACGCCACTGCACTCCAGCCTGGGCCACAGAGGGACACTTCGTCTCAAAAAAAAACAAACAAAAAAAAGTCCAAGTATCTTTCAAAAGTGTAGGGATTCACTCACCACCAACAATCATAGGCATTTTTATTTCCTTCCTCTTTGTCAGTTCTGCATGTTAGCTCTTTTAAATTTTTGTTACAAATATGCAACTAGAAGAAATAAGACCTGGTGTTCAATAGATCAATAGGGTGACCATACATAGTTAATATTAATCTATTGTACATTTCAAAATAGCTAAAAGAGAACAATTTGAATGTTCCTAGCATGAAAAAAAGATAAATATTTTAGGTGGTAGATATCCCAGTTACACTGCTGATTGTATGAACATACCAAATTATCACAAGCACCCTGAAAACATGTACATCTATTATGTGTCAATTTAAATCAATAAAAATAGAAATTTTTTATTCAAATTATTTAAATATTTGCCAATCTTAGATGTGAAAACTATTTCATTTTTGTATTAATTTACATCTCCCTACTAGTGAGATTGAGTTTCCTATTGTAGGTTTGTTAGTTATCTGCATTTCTTCATTTTATCAACGGCCCGTTCAAATCCTTTGCCCATTTTTCTATTAGTCTGTTTTGAAATAAATTTGTAGGCATTCTTTGTATATTAGTTATACTAACCTGTGTATCACATGTATTATAAGTATTTTGTCTGCCCTATCATTTGCATTTTCTTTCTGGTAACTTTTATCATAAACATTAAAAAATAATAGTGTAGTATACCAATCTAATCATTTATGACTTCTGGATTTTATGTCTTCTTAAGGAGTCCTCATTCTCAAAATTTTACACCAATTCTTCCAATGTATAAATAAAATACCCTCACCATATGATTTTCATTTTTTTTTTGTAGTGTTCTTCTTGTCTGTCTTGGTAAGGCACCCAAAGAGATGAGTTGATTTCTTCCTGCAGCCTGGTAGCCCCTCGGATTCTTGGAGATGCTTCAGTTGACTGGAGCTTCCTATCTGATTACAGCAGTCCATGTGGTGATGTCAGATGCCAGTGCAGAGCCAGCCTTTGGTGAATGGAGATGTGAATGGGAAAGCAGAGAAGGTAGGCAAGGACATGTGGATGTAGCTAGATACTGCATGGAATTCAACCTCCCATAGTGGAAGTGAAGTGGAATAAAGTGGGTGCTGAGGACCCACTTCGGGAAGGCCTCAGGTGCCTGCTGCATGTGGGGTCAGAGTGACTGATGCTTCATGTCTCCGAATGATAAACCTCATGGAAGGTAGTGAAAGATCAGAGAGTTCTTCCTCCCGATCTGAGAGAATGACTCCTTTCCTTGCTAGTGCCCATAGTGTGGGTGTTTAGATTTTTTCTGCCTTACAAGTTCATGTGATGGAAGAGGCTGCATTTCCTTGTTTCTCTTCCATCCCAGATATCAGGAACACCTCTGGCCACTCTCCAAGGTGTTGGAGTTGCACCCTGCCCTCTGGCCTTGTCTACAGTGCTGAGATACTCTTTAGACACTTACTTCTAGATAAAGACCTTGATACATATTGGGCCATTAGGCAGCTTGTGGATTGCTTTTTGCTCACCCTAGCTGGCCGTGTGTGAGATAGGGCACTACTGACGAGCAGCTCTCATTTGGGGGATGCACGAGGGAAGGAACACACAGGCTGCTGTGGTTGGTCACCTACTCCCAGTGTTTTTCCTAGATCTTTGCCTTTCCAACCTAGAAACTCCCACCGTCACCTCAATTATCTAGATTCAAACCTTCTGCTGAGCTGTGGAGTAATATAATTCTGCCAAAGAATGTTTGGCTGTATCCTTTGTCTCATTCCTAAAATCCTACACATGAATCTAGCATAGAATGTTTCTGCAGCAGATCTCAGGAGAGCTGCCCTCATCACATAGCAGATGACTAGCCTTGCCTGCCTCACTCCATCTCTTCTTGCTCAATTCAAGTCCCCATTTTGGAAACACTTCTCTTGCTATGCCTTGGAACCCTCTCCAGAACATGATGCTTTTCTATTTTTCCTTCAGCTCCATTTGCATGGCAAAGTTTGGGCAAGGGTTGCTCATGTAAGTACCTCCTTAGAATCAACTAACCATGCCTACTTCCTGACTAGTTCAGGGAAGGAGTCTATCACAGGGAAGGGGGAACTTTGGAAGGAGACTAAGGAAATACAGGTAGAGGCAGTGGAGAAAAACCAGGAGAGAGTAGTGGCATAGAAGCCAATGGAAAAAAGAATTTCAGGAAAGAAGTTTTCTATCTTTGGAAAACGAAATCTCCCTGGAAGAGCAGATGAGAACAATGGACATTTCAAGGTGCCTGCATGTTTTGTGTTCCTAACTGAAGCAGTGCCTGCCAAGGTGGAGCAGCGTGGGCAAGGGTACCAGTGGGAGTGCGTCCTACTGGGCAAGGGTAACAGTGGGAGTGGTTCCAGTGGGGAGGAGTATTTTATTGCTGAGATTGTTAGAATTGCTAGTACATGGTGATAATAGAAAGCAGATGAATATTCAGTTGAGTTTATTACTGCTTTTAAATTATTTACACCCAGGCACTCCCTTATTGCACCCAGGGCAGACCACTCCCATCCTCCATCACCCCCTTAGTACACTGCTGAAATGGAGAAACCCATTATGAACAATTTATTTTGTCCAGAATGGATGAGTTTGGGACAGGCAGAGAGGCCCAGAACTACAAGGAAGGCGAACTCTGCTATTTTCTGCTTAATAAAGCAAGCTATTGATTTTTAAGGCATACCGGAAGAGAGAGGCATGCCTGACCTAGAAAACAGAGAAGCAGATAATATTTAGGACAAAAAGAACAGCTAGACTTATGGTGACATACATCTTCTCTATTATCCCAAATTCTGGGGAAAAGCCTTGTGGATTGGCTTGGGTTGGGGTGAAGGACGGATCCTGGAAATGGGGTAAAGAGACAACCCATCACAGGAAACAAACACAAGTGATACCACGAGTTCATGAAAAGCTAGGACTCAGAGCCAAAGGGACCATGAAGAACCTCAGGAGTCCTGGAGGGGCACTGGACTTCACATGGTATCATGTAGGAGCAGAACCTTTGGAATGTGAGTGTAAAGAGGTAGAAATCCATTTGTTTCTTCCTGGCTTCTCTGTAGTAAGAGGGACAGGCGAGTGGGCCTGGGTACACTCAGAAAATGGAAGTGTAGAGCAGGCAGCCCTGGCCTGGCCTCTCGAGGTCTTAAGCTCATGTACGGAAGATCCTTGAGGCTGATAGACCAAACAAAGAGATTCACAGTGGAAGCCTACCAGCAATGCAGTGTGGGTTTGAATGGTGGGTCCCTTCTGATGAATTTCTTAAGAACCAAACATGGCAGACAGAGCAGTAGAAACAAATTTGGGATCTTGTTTTCAAACATTAACCACAGTATGCCTTCAACAAAAGTCAGTTGCATTAATTAAAATGATCCAATAGGAGTGAAAAGTAGTGGGAAAAAATAGGATATAAGAACTCAAATTTACATATTTAGAGGTGGGCAAAGTTGGGCTCAAATAGGTCCTGGAGCAATTACTCAGTGGACGCATAACAATTACTGAGCAACTACTTTGTGTAAAACATTACACTAGGGACTAGAAATAAAAAAATTTCTTAAGACCTTGTTCTTGGCCAGGCACAGTGGCTCACGCTTGTAATCCCAGCACTTTGAGAGGCCGAGGCGGGCGGATCACGAGGTCAGGAGATCGAGATCACGGTGAAACCCCGTCTCTACTAAAAATACAAAAATAAAAAATTAGCCGGTCGTGGTGGCGGGCGCCTGTAGTCCCAGCTACTCGGAGAGGCTGAGGCAGGAGAATGGCATGAACCCGGGAGGCGGAGCTTGCAGTGAGCCGAGATTGCGCCACTGCACTCCAGCCGGGCGACAGAGCGAGACTCCGTCTCAAAAAAAAAAAAAAAAAAAAGACCTGTCCTTAACCTGTGGAGTTTCTGTTACAGAGCATGTCATTCTGACATGGGGTGAGTTGTGCCCTCCCCCCATTTTTTCTTCTCTACCAGGATTTCCTGACCATCTTTCAAGATGTTTCTTGATGAAACTACCCAACAATGCCATGAAAAAAAAAATTAGCTCTATCCCTCTTTGCTTCTAAAGACTTCTTTTAAACTCATATCATCTAAACTTTATTGCTGTTTCTGTACTCGTCTTCCTTGGTAGACAGTGTAGGAGAGAAACATTTTGTGTTGTTTAGATTTGAATCTGTTAGATTCATGATGTTTATTAACATGTGTGCATTGACCTATAAGTGGGGTGTGAAATTGGTAGATTTTTGACTGGTATTTTAAAAAACTGGAGTAGAAGAGAACGGAAACTGTCAAAGTGATTCACACATTAAGAATGAGTAATGCTTCATGAAATTTGTTTCTATTATTTATGTGAGTGTCTTGAGTCACAATGTAAAATATTTTTACTAAGGATCATTTAAAAAATCAATAAAACACTGGAGGCTCAGTAATTTGGGATAGACTATAGGAAGAAACCTAGACCTAGAGATTCTGAAGTTTTCAGATTATAAACAGATCTATACTATACATAGAAAGCAATGGGTTACACAAGTTTATAGCTTAAATAAACCAATAAAATAGCAAACAGGTCTATACATTAAGGCAGGAGTCAGCAAACTATTTCTGTAAAGATAGTAAATATTTTAGGTTTTATAGACTATAAGTTTCCTGTCACGACTCTGCAACTCTACCATCATAGCACAAAAGCAGCCACAGATGATGTGTAATGGAATGACAATGGCTGGGTTCCAATAAAATTTGAATTTTACATAATTTTCATGTGTCAGGAAACAGACTTTTGATTTGTTTCAACCATGTATGAATGTAAAAGCCATTCTTAGCTCATGATGTTTTAAAAGATAATGTATTAATAGAAAATTTGAGCTCCAGTAAGGCCAACAGATTGAGAGATGATTGCCTTCAAAAACACTTTGTTGACCAGGTGCACTGGCTCATCCCAGTAATCCCAGCCCTTTGGGAGGCCAAGGTGGGTGGATCATTTGGGGTCAGGAGTTTCAGAGCAGCCTGGCCAACATGGTGAAACCCTGTCTCTACTAAAAATACAAAAGTAGCTGGGTGTGGTGGTGCACACCTGTAGTCCCAGTTACTCAGGAGGCTGAACTAAGAGAATCACTTGAACGTGGGAGATGGAGGTTGCAGTGAGCCAAGATCGCACCACTGCACTCTGGCCTGGGCAACAGAGTGAGACTCTGTCTCAAAACAAACAAACAAAAAAGAAAAAAGAAAACATAGTTTGTTACTTGTTACTCGCAGCTCCCAGGAGAAGGAGGCATGTCACACCTTGGGGGCCCACACAGGGCCTGTGTGTTGGAAGCACTGGGGCTGGTCAGGAGGCAAAGGGAGAGGGAAAGATTGCTAGAGCCTTTATTGTGATTTTTGTGGAAAGGAATGGGGTAAGCTAGATGCGCAGGTTTAAGCTTGGCTGGTTTGAATAATTACAGTGGGCTTTGGGGATAAAAACTATGCCTGGTTGTCTGATACCTGGTCCTGGGGTGATTGGGGCAGGTGGGTAAATGCCTGGAGTGTGAAAGCTCAACAAAGGAGGTGATTGGGGTTGTGGGCTCTGGATTTGGTTGGTTTGTATTTGAAAATCACACTCATGGGTGAGTTCATCTTTAGGAATTGGCTAATCCTAGGAGAGGCAATCTTCAGTGTCACCATGGCTCCAGATGTCAAAGCCTCAGAATATAGAAAAGATGAGGTTAATATACATGGGCTGTATACAAATAGGTGATGGGTTGGGTTTGGCTCATGGGCTATAGATTGCCAACAAATGGGCTAAGAGAAGAAAGATAATGTCAAATACCAAACATGCGGTTATAAAAAATAAATTAAGAGTAAATTAGGAATATCTCATGAAGCTTCTTATCTTTGCCAGTAAACACTGAAGAAATTGCTATTTATCATAAACGTTAAGCATCTCTAATATGAAAATCCAAAAGCCTAAATTCTTTGAGCACTGACATGACACCACAAGTGGAAAATTTCACAGCTCATCTCATGTGGTGGGTCCCAGTCAAAACACAGTCAACACTTTGTTTCATGCACAAAATTACCTAAAATATTGTATCAAATTAACTTCAGGCTAGGTGTACAAGATGTATATGAAACATAAGTGGATTTTGCATTTAGACTTGGGTCTTATCCCCCAAGATATCTCATTCTGTAAATGTAAATACTTCAAAATCTGAAAAACCTCAAATCTGAAACATTTCTGTCCCAGAAATTTCAGATAAAAAATACTCAACCAATAATAAGAAACAGCCTGTATCCACTTAAACTTAAGGAAGACTTCTCCCTGATTTGGCCAATTATTCTGTTCATTCTGCTCCTGTAGCCCCCAAAACATAAATATTTCCTAACCTGCTCTTTTCTTATCTTCACTGAGAAGGGAAATAGCCAGAACAGACAGGAATTCTCCGAGTGTTTAGTGTCACCCTGATTATATCTTCCCAAGCCCTGTTTTAAAATAGTAGTATGATCTCTTTTGTGTTCTCATCGTTTTACCCAAGGCTAAATTCACATTTTTGGAGCTTCTAATCTAATTATACCATTGTGAATTCCTTGAGGGCAAGGATCATTTTTTTTTTTCATATTACTTTCTTGCTCAAATTCTCTGTCTTCTCATTGCATTTGGGGGCAATCCCATGTCTGTTCATGGCCCTACACCCTCCCCAATAGAGTGCCTTTCCCTCCCTGTTGTTTCAGCTGTATCTCTTGACAAGTTCTCCCATTTTCAGTAGCCATGTTGTTGGTCTTCTGATGGAGAAATGTGTTAGGCCTTTTTATTGGCTGTTCTTTCCATCTGCAATAACTTCCACCCTGTCCCCATCTCATTCCTAATTCTTGAGGTCTTACCCTTCTCATCAAATTGTTTCCCTGCAAGTCTTTCCCTCAGCTGCCTGTGATCTTCTTTCACAGAACATTTTACAGTTTGTGTCTGTACAATTATAAATGTCATCACATTCTGATGCTGGTCTCTTCCATTAGGCCTCAGGTCCTTGAAGGCCGAGGGCCTGGTACACAGTAGTGACTCAATAAACATTCATGGAATGAATGAATGAGCAAAAGCAAATGCAGGGCCCCTTGAGGAACAGTGAGGAGTCTGGAGTGCAGGGTGAAGAGTGATCACTGTGCTGTGTATATTGGTTCTCAGATATTTCTATTAGTTTTGCAAATCCTCATTCATATTTGACAGCATTTTGAAGCAATAGCAGCCTAGCAGAAAATGCTTCATGCAAACTCGGTGAAAGAATTCTCAGCCTGTATAGGAAGATAAGGAATCAGACAGAACTTTAGGGCATTTTAAGGATGATCATAGGTATGCATATGGGGGTAGGGCAAGACCCCTCAGTGATGATCTCGCCACTCAGAGAGCAGGGGAAGGTGAGACTCATAATCCTTATTTAGTGTAGTTTGGCAAAACTCTTAATAAACACTGTTATGGTTTGAATGTGTTCCTCAAATTTTATGTGTTGGAAACTCAATCCCCAAATTTATGTCTTAATGGCATTTGCAGGTGAGGCCTGAGAGGTAGTTAGGATTAGATAAGGTCATCAGGGTGGGGCCCCCATCATGGGACTGGTGGCTTTATAGGAAGGGGAAGATAGCCTTGAGCGGATACACTCTTGCTCTTTCACTATACAATGCCCTTCACCATGTTTTGATGTAGTGAAACGGTGATTGCCAGATGCCAGTGCCATGCTCTTGGACTTCCCAGCCTCCAGAACTGTAAGAAATAAATTTCTCTTCTTTATAAATTACCCAGTCTGTGTTATTCTGTTATAACAACAAAAAATGGACTAAAACAGACACTTTAGACACTTTCCCCAATAGTATTCTTGCCATATTTACTTCAACATCATCAAGACATCGACTGATGGCTTTACTGATCAGCATAATTGCTCCATTATTATCTTACTGGATGTTGTGAGTAAATGAGAACTTTTACACTGGTTGGTGGACCCAGGGTTCCCCCTGTTTTTCATTATGTTCATATGTACATATATATACATAATATATATATAAAATATATATATGCTCATTACAAAATGGAAACTTCATTTCTAAGAAATGAATGCACTGTCCACACCCAGATCTTCACTACATCATGTACTTTTCTTTGCATAATGCTGATCAGACAGCTGAACTGTAGTGTGAGCATGTAGGTTCCAGAGCTATGGTGCTAGGGTTTATATGTTGTGATTTGTGGCCTTGAGCAACTCATTTAACTTCTCTGGACCTGTGTCCTCATTGGGAAAACAGGACTAACAATAGCACCTATTTTCTATAAATGTTATGAAGACTTAATTAGCCAATGTAATACAATATTCAGAATGGTGTCTGAAACATACCAAGGCCAAAGTAAATATCAGCTAACATTACGATTTGTATATGAAGTTAATACCCAAAAAAGATAAAACATAGTGAGCCTAACTTGACACACAATGGTTAGAAAACTCATTTACAGTGTTGTGTAAATTTACACAGTTTAGAAAGCTTTCCATTCAAAATAATTAAAACAATTTTGTTGCTCAAAACAGCACCCTGCAGTATTTGGGAAAACCCAGTTCTCCAAACCATGTGGGGGCTCAGAAAGGCCAAGGTTTGACCCTTCAGGCTGCCTCCAGTGGGGATCTCTCAGGAGAGCTGGTGGCTTAAGGATAACTATAATTTTTTTTAGACAGGGTCTCCCTCTCTCACCTAGGCTGGATAGCTCACTACAGCCTCAAGCTCCTTGGCTCAAGTGATCCTCCCACCTCAGCATCCTGAGTAGCTGGGACTACCAGCATGTGCCACCACAGCTGACAATTTATTTTTAGTTTTTATGGAGACAAGGTCTCACAATATTGCCCAGGTTGGTCTTTAACTCCTGGGCTCAAGCCTCCCAAAGTGCTGGGATTGCAGACATGAGCCACTGCGCCCAGCTCATAAGCTTATTTAACACAAGATAAAAACACGTACACACAAGTCCACTTTACTGCTTATACAAAGTCATTTTTAAAGTGAACTTTCTGTCTTATTAGCAAATAGCCCAGAGCAGGGGCAGGAAGAAGAAACCTGTGGTGTGGACTCCAGGCTTGATGTTCACATCTGCCCTTCATGTGAGGACCACTGTGTCTCTACAATGTTCTTTACTGCACAAAACATTTGTTTAATCCTTACAGCTGCTCCTGGAATGGGCACATTTATGCCCTTTTTAATGATAAGGCCAGTGAGATTTATAGAGGGGTGATGATGTGTCCAATGCCACACATCAAAGTGTTGGGTCATTCATTTATTCAATGTGTCAAGTAGACCTGGGGACAAGGAGCTGAATAACTCCCTCAAAAGGGCTCATACTGTGCTATGAGGAAACCATCACAAACCCTATAGTGGTTGCTGGAGTGTAGGGGCTGTCAGTGGGCTGGGAGAATGCTCACAAATAAAATTTTACTTGGTCAATAAAGGTCCCCAGAAGTGCAGCAATTGTGCTAAGTCTTTTTTTTTTTTTTTTTTTTTTTTTTTTTTTGAGAAGGAGTCTCGCTCTTTCACCCAGGCTGGAGTGCAGTGGCGCGATCTCGGCTCACTGCAGGCTCCGCTCCCCGGGGTTCACGCCATTCTCCTGCCTCAGCCTCCCGCGTAGCTGGGACTACAGGCGCCTGCCACCTCGCCCGGCTAATTTTTTGTATTTTTAGTAGAGACGGGGTTTCACCGTGTTAGCCAGGATGGTCTCGATCTCCTGACCTCGTGATCCGCCCGCCTCGGCCTCCCAAAGTGCTGGGATTACAGGTGTGAGCCACCGCGCCCGGCCTCTGCTAAGTCTTAAAATAGAAGAGGCACTTTGACAGGTGATAAAAGGGAGGAATTTAGGCCTCCAGACTCAAATTGTAATATATGTAAAGGTGACCCACGACTCACTAACTAAAATACATATGTTTAATTTTAAATTACTACTTTTTCACATATAATTTGCTTATTGTTAAAAATTTTGAAAAGTACAGAATAAAGAAAAACAAACATTTTGGCGTACATATTTTAGCTCTTTTTTCTGCACAGAAAGTCATGTGTGGCCAGGTACGGTGGCTCATACCTGTAATCCCAGCACTTTAGGAGGCTGAGGCAAGAGGATCTCTGGAGCTCAGGACCTTGAGACCAGCCTGGGCAACATGGCGAAACCCTGTCTTTACAAAAAAAAAAAAAAAATTAGCCAGGTGTGATGGCGTGCACACCTATTCCAGCTACTCAAGAGGCTGAGGTGGGAGGATCGCTTAAGTCCAGGAGGTTGAGGCTGCAGTGAGCCATCATGGTACCACTGAACTCCATTCTGAGTGACAGAGGGAGATCTTGTCTCAAATAAATAAAAAGTCATGCGTATGTAACTTAAGAGGCTATCATCAACATTCTCCTGTGTCAGTAATCATGCACCTTCGACACCATTGTTAATATTTGCCCAGTGTTAAATCATGTAGTTGCACCACACTTCATTTGGCTGAGGCCCTATTGGTGGACATTTAGGCCAGAGAATGAACAACTCTGAAGCTATGCCAAGCTGCAGTGGAGAATGTGGCAAGTAGAGGCAGCTGGGGACAAATCAGGTATAATTAATTATTTGTGACCCACCTCTGCCTTTCTTATAAGCTATTTGCTTTAGATTTAGCTGCAATTTTGAAAGCTAATCTGGGTGTTTTGCAAGAAAAAAAGATAAGCAGAAGTACCTTCTGGAGCCTGGCAAGGTAGAAATTGGTTGCGCACAGTGAAATCTCAGAGCTTGCTGAAGCGGCCTCTAGGAGCAGGCGGAGATAGGAAAATGCCAGGGAAACATCATCTCCCTGAGGGCGAGTTCATCATGTCATGCAGGTAGATTGTGAAATGCAATATAACCTTGAAAGAAACCATAGAATATTTACATTGAAGATGAAATTTATATTCACAAAAGTGATGTGCTTACATCTTAATAAGGCTTTGAAAAGTTCTCTGCGTTCCAACATAAACATGAATATTTTCAAAAGTTGCAGTGGTATGACCTTGAAATCAATGTACCTTGGCTGCTTCTTGCCTATCTTCCTCCTTTCTCCACCTTCTTCCAATTTTCTGAGTGCCTACTTTGTGCCGTGTGCTTTGCAGTCACGAAGGATACATAGGGTAAACATGCAGGCATTCCATCAAGGACCTTATTCATAGGTCCTTGGGAGCAGTCAGCTGTAGAAACAAATCCATAAATACATGTGTAAGTGCAATGTATAAAGGTCCCAGAGGATCATAACTTCATTTAGGGACATCAGAAAAGTTCACAGAGTAGTTGACATTTGAGCTGAGCCTTACCAGGGAACAAGTGAGAAATGCTTGTGCAAAGGCACTGACAAGAAATAGTGAGCACTATGTGCACAGGCAGAAGTATAGGGCGCCTAGAGTCTCAGGGGTAGACTGGAGGTGGAGCTGAGGCTGGAGACAGCAGGGCCTTCTACTACCTGGAGATGGTCTTAGATTTTCTCCTATATACGATGAGGAACCACCAAAGGATTCCTTGTGGAGAAGTCATGATCTTTCTCTATCCCTTGTCTTCAAGCATCCTCTACCCTAAAATGGCCTTCCCAAACCCACTCTCATTTTCATCTGGTTAACTGATTCATCCTTTGCATTTCAGCTCAGATGTCACCTCCTCCGAGAATCTTTACTTATCTGTCCCCCCTGCAGGCCCTTCCCAGCACCACATAGATCCCTAATCCCTTACCATACTACGCTGGAACTATTGGTATTGCTTATGGGTGTCTCTGGGCTGTGATTGTCCAGTTTGATTTTTTCCACCCCAGTTCCCAGCACAGAGCCTGTCCTGGAAAGACCATGTTTGCTTTCAGATCCCCGCAGCTTCTCTGCTCTGCGTCACAGAGGCTCACCCTTGCAAGCTACATTTCCCAGGATCACTTGTGGGTTGGCTTCCTGCTGGGCTTGGCCAATGGGAGGTGCTGGTGGGAGGAAGGGAAAGGTCAGAGTATTTCTCTCCCCTTCGCTCTGCTTCGAGAGGCACCACTGACAATTATGACATCTCCTCTATGGCTCCAGTTCCTACTGGACAACCCGTGTCTCCAAGGCTCAAGCTCCTGCCAAGTGGCCACTGCTTCCAGCTCTGACAACACCATCTTCCTCCTTTTGTCCCTTTAGCATTGGAAATGTTAGTTGTCCCCTGCTTGGCTTTTCAGCTCTCCCTACGCCATTGTAACTGTTCTTTGTGTTCAGTTTCCTCTGTTGAACTCCCTGGCATGGCCTCTGCATCTCGACTAGACATTGATACACATAGTGCCCAACAGATAGGATTGCTCAGTCAATGCATATTGAGTGAATGCTTAGGGGGGACACTCCTTGGAATGAGGAGCCGGATGAATGAGGGGAGCAGATTTGATGTAGGGGGAGCATTTGGGAGCTACTCTATTTGTTAAAGTAGTGAGGTCTGAACTGAGGCAGAAGCAGCAGAAACTAAGAGGAAGGGAGAGAATCCCAGGACACTGATGATGTGAGGGGTAAGAGACAGAAGCAGCAGCTATGACAGCTCTCAGGGTTCTGGCTTGGGCCCTTGGGTGTAAGAGTGTGACCATTCACTAGGACATGGAACACAGGAGCAGAAAAGCCTTTGCAGGTCTGGAGGAGCTTCAGAAAGGCACTTCATTCTCTCCCCTTCTCCACGGCCTCATCTCTAAACTGCAAGTCATGCCTCAGCTGTGCAGGGTAGGACCCCAGCCCACTGTGCTGAGTTAGAAATGTGGGGGCTATGGTTGATAATTGAAGAATTGTGGACAGTTGAGAAGTAGAACAATTGATGGAGAAGATTTAATAATGGAATGTGTTCTGTTAAGTGAATATACCCCAAGCCAGAGACACCATTTGTAGTTCTGACACCACTAATCAGCATTCATAAGTCATTGCCCACCCTGGGCAGAAGATCTGGTCTCCCTCACCTGTAACATGAAGATAATGGCAGGGTCCCACCTCTATGCAGGGACAGGATGAGAGGTGGGAGGGAAGATGGACTTTAGATAATGGTGATTACTGATTGATCTGTCCCAGCAGCAGCAGGGAGGATGAAGGAGCTAAGTCAGAGAGGAATGGATGCTGGAGAGGCTACAGAGGCAGGGGTGGGATGTGAGCAGAGGGGAGACATGAGGCACTGGAGAGGGGCTGGTACCATGAAGATGGCTGGAGGATGGTGGTGGGAGATGGTTGGGAGATGGTGGTGGGAGGTGGTTGGGGGATGGTGGTGGGAGGTGGTTGGGGGATGGTGGTGGGAGATGGTTGGAGGTTGGTGGTGGGAGATGATGGAGGATGGTGGTGGGAGATGGTGGGAGGGTGATGGTGGGACATGATGGAGGATGGTGGTAGGAGGTGGTTGGAGGATGGTGGTGGGAGATGGTTGGAGGATGATGGTGGGAGATGATGGAGGATGGTGGTGGGAGATGGTAGGAGGGTGATGGTGGGACATGATGGAGGATGGTGGTGGGAGATTATTAGAGGGTGGTGGTGGGAGATGGTTGGAGGATGGTGGTGGGAGATGGTCGGAGGATGGTGATGGGAGATGGTTGGAGGGTGATGGTGGGAGATGATTGGAGGGTGATGGTGGAAGATGATGGAGGATGGTGGTGGGAGATGGTTGGAGGATGGTGGTGGGAGATGGTTGGAGGATGGTGGTGGGAGATGGTTGGAGGATGGTGGTGGGAGATGGTTGGAGGATGGGGGTGGGGGATGGTTGGAGGGTGATGGTGGGAGATGATGGAGGATGGTGCTGGGAGACGGTTGGAGGATGGTGGTAGGAGATGGTTGGAGGATGGTGGTAGGAGATGGTTGGAGGATGGTGGTGGTAAGGTAGGGGCTCTATCTTCTCCTTCTCCTCTTCTATCCTTCAAAGCCTCAGCACAGACAAAATTCCAGATAAAGATTTGTTGTACATACCACAACCTGGATGTTGAACAAACGCAAGTGTGTCCTAATCAAAACCCATCTTTAGTTTTGGCCTCCTACCATCCTTTCAAAATGTATTTGCCCTAGACTCTTGACTTTTCTGCTCACAATCAGGTAGTAACAATATTGCAGTTACTTAGTTGCAAATAGTCTATAAAAGGCTAGTTTGTGTAATAGTAAGAACTCAGAACCTGGCTGAACCTGTAATTCCAGCATTTTGGGAGGTCAACGTGGGAGGATTGCTTGAGTCCAGGAGTTTAAGAGCAGCCTGGGCAAGATGATGAAACCCCTTTCTGCAAAGTAATAATAATAATTTAGTCAGGTGCAGTGGCATGCACTTGTAGTGCTAGCTACTGGAGAGGCTGACGTGGAAGAATCCTTTGAGTCCAAGAGTTCAAGGCTGCAGTGAGCTATGATTACACCACTGGGTGACAGAACAGGACCCTGTCTCTTAATTGGGAACTTAAATTACCATTCAATCTTGTCCCCTCCTTCTATCTGGAGAGAAGGCATGGAAAACCCTGCTTTCTGTGAAGACACAATGGTCAGCTTATCTCGTTCTCAGCTCATGTTCCCCAAACTTGCTAAAGAAGGTTGGCAATGAGGCTGGAGGTAAGGTCATTAGGGAACAAGGACAGGGTCTCCTGCAGCTAGGACCTGTGTCTGATGGAGCCTGCTTGCAAGGCTGATATCTGAAGCTGACTTCTTCTCCAGTGGTGCATTCCAGGGCTCTTTAGAGGCTCTCTGCCGGTGCCTCTGACCACAGCTCTGTGAGGTGGGCAGTGCGTTCAGCCTTCTGGATGTCTTCTTCCTCTACTCCTAAACCCCTGATTCAATGATGGCCCATTCAGCACTGAATCTAACTGTTGGGGGCCCCTCAACTTCCCAGGCTGTGCTCTTAGGCAGGTCTCGCAACTGCACCATCTGGCTTTCCCACCTCTTCGTGGTCTGGGAAACACACATCCCTGTTCTGAAGAATTCTGGGAGTGCAGCCCAGTTCCAGAGAAGTATTGTCTATCCTATTGCACAGACTTTCTCAGTGGGCTCAGTGTGAGTCAGACACGCATTTTCTGTGTCCCCAGCCTGTGGGAACACAGTGCAAGGCCGCTTACTGCTCCCAAGGAAGCCCCCTCACTAGGCTTGAGTGAAGGAGGCATTCCCTCCACCCTCCTCCAAAGGGAAGTGGGGACTTGGCAACAGTGCACTCCAAAGAACCTTTCACAGCTCCCCTCCCTTCCCTCCTCTATGGATGCTTATACAGATCTTTCTATGTTCTCAAGTAGGGGACAGTGTTCAAGTATTGTTTAAGCTGTTCCTGGAAATTTTTTTTTGTGAATTGTACATATTTTGAGCCGTCTCACACTCGAACATACCTGTGCCTCGGTGGAGGCAGGGAAAGTCCTGTCTAACAGATCTGCAGTGGGGATGAAAACCCTGACAGGGTTCCCGATGGCAAATCAGAAAGTCTCAACTCACTCACTCCTTTCCTTGTTCACTCATTTGCTTACACGACACTTCTTCTTTGAATCAGAAGCCTGGAAACATCCCAGGGCCTGGACATCCCTAATGTTCAAGCAGTCTTTATTTCATTCTATTTGAATTGTCTTTAAGTCATCAATTTTTAGGGTGGGGCTACTACTGCCTGGGACTAAATTCATCTGCTCCACACACTTGGAGTGAAAATGTGAGCAAACCTCTCTCATTTTTCCAAATTGCATGGCAAGTACTGTCCCGTTACCCTGTTATCAGAAAACCAGCATCTCCTCGAGACTCACCTGTCCTAGAAGGTCCAGGTGTGTGACAACCGGGATGCGCTGTCTGCCGCTGCCCGGCGCTGCCACACGGTGGCGTCACTGGACAGTCCCTCAGTCTTCCACAAAGCGGCTTTTGTCCGTATCCCCGCACAGCCGCCGAGGTTCTCTAGGGAGGATGACCCCATTCCCTCAGTGCTAACCTCAGCCAGGGGTGACCCCCACTTGAGCTCACGAGGTTGCAGCTCAGCTGAGTTCCGCCGCCAGTTTCCTTTCACAGCCGCCTTCCAGGTGCCAGCTCGTCCCAGGAGCCCCAGGGCAGCACAGGCTCCCATGAATCCCAGGGATCCTTTGTTTTCAACTCAAAACATAAAGGGTCCTGTTACCCCCTCCCCTTCCTGGACAACACAGCTACTTGCCATCCATCTAGATGTCTGAGAAAAATACCGTCAGTGACCTCTTAGGGGATCCCAGGGTGCTTGACCTCCTCCCCGCCCCTTCTCCTCTCCCCCAGGTTAGCACCCCTCATGGAAGCCAGGCTAGTTTTCCCTCCTGGTCTACAAGCCAAAGAAGCTGGCGCTGTTCTCACCAGGAAAGGGGACTACAGATTTAATTTTTAAATCTTTTGCAAGCACCGCTCTTGTAAGTCATTTGCCTTAGAGAGAGTAACAATGTGTCTAACATGCTTTGAAATCTAGAACAGTCGGTAGCCCTGACCTTCAGAGTAGACCTCTGGGAGCACATTTGAAAACCGTGTAGAAGGCTGACCCTTCTGACTGTTAAGGAAGTGACTTTGGATTCCAAGAGCTTGTTCATGCATGACAATTAGTTTTTAAAGCTTCTAAGAGCAAAGGGTAAACTCCATGGAGATGCAGAGTGGGGAACCCAGTGTTTTTGCATCAGAGATGGAAGTCACAGAGAGTCCTGGCTGTCACACCAGACACTAAGCCACATCCCCCCTTCGCTGAGTAGGAGCCAGTCACTGAAGGGAGCAGAGGGCTCTTAGGGTGAGATAATCCAGCTCACAATCAGATAACATGAGCTGCCATCCTTGGACATAAGCTATATGCAAAGCATTTTGAGGAGCACCTTATATCTGTTATTTCTAATCCTCATGACCACACCTTTTGGAAAGTATTATTATACCTATTTTATACACGAGGAAAGCATGGCTCAGAGAGGTTAAGTAACTAGTCCAATTTCACACATCTAGTTATTAGCTGAGCTGGGATTCAAGATCTTGAGACTCTAAAACTCATTCTCTTCTCACAATTAAATGTTGCCTCTGAGAATGGTGTCCATGTTGGAAGAGGAAGGCAAAGAGAAGGTAGTTGGGAATGGATCTCACCAGATAATAGATTTCCTTGTGAGATTTCAAGTTTTGACAAATGATAACTTTGAATATAAGTCAGTCATGAAAATGGATCTGACATGCAGTCCCTGGCGAAAGAGAATCAGTGGGTAGGAGCAAAGGGCACAGAATAAACCTGACCACATGTTTTCCTTGGCAGTGGGTGGGTTTCTTGTTCATCTGGCTGTCCTCGTCACATGTCCGTGCCTTCATCCTCCCACCCTGATCCCCCTGCAGAATGTCTGACAAGCCACCTTTTCTGGACAAGGCTTTCTTCCCCTGATGCCTCCCAGCAAACACACACATGGGGTTAGGCACTCTCTCCTTGGCATTCCCATTGTTCTTGCCTGTGCATCAGTATAGCAGGTATTATTCTAGGTACAGTCATTGTTTGTGTAGGCCTGGGGCTGCCACACCTGGAGGGGAATCTTTTATCCAAGACGAGAGCAGATGCCAGGAATCATCAGAGCTCCACTCATTCAAGAACAAGGAGATCTGAAGGGAACCTGCAGAACCCCACAACCAAAGAGGGCTATGGTCGCGGGTGAAGCAGGGACCATGAATAGGAACCTGGACAGGTTGATGGGCGCAATACTAACAAGTTAGGCCTGAAGGGGCAGCATCTAGCATGGCGCCAGCACATAGATGGTCCTCAGGAAGTGAGTGACAAATCGGGGAGGAATGGATGGTACATGATGAACAGTCTTTATTAAGCCGAATCTCAGGCTGTAGTTGTTACAGGCAGTTACCGCAGTCTGGGTTGAAGTCATAATTCTCTCAAGAATTTGTCATGCTCCTGGAACTTCCCACTATATTTCTCAACTGATTTCCCCATGAGTTTGACTAAGGATGTGGACCACTCGAGTGGGTAAACCACACTGACCATCCCGGCCACACTACAAGCAGCAGCAGCAGCTCCCTATCCAGGCTCCTGTTTGCAGAGCTGGAAATGGCCGAGCCCTGCATGGTGGTACAGCATGACTCAATCTCCTTGTTTGGGGGCCAGCCCGCACTCCTGGCCTACAGCCTGAGCCTAAAGCCCCCTTGTTTTCCTAAGTGGGTGTTGGGAATTTCCTTGGTTAAGCCTCCAGGTCTTCCCTCCTTCCGGATTTAATGAGCTCATTTATTTTACTTTTTCACTTACCAGGTTTTAGGGCCAGTTAATGAGTGGTGGGGTTCTCTTTAACAGCCAAGTTTGGCCGGTGCTCAGAGCACTTTTCTTGCCATTTCCCACTCTCAAGTCCCCAGTGTCTCTGGAAGTCTCTCCACAATGCTGGCAACTGCCCTTCCCACTGCAATCCCTGTATGTGGAACTTTCTGGAACATAAGGACAGGGAGACCTCCAAATATTTTTGTGGTTGTTGTTTTCTTGTTTGTTCTGCTTTGTTTTGTTTTTTCCCTCCACACATTTTTCTGGGATAGCTGTTTCAATATGAGCTTGTGCTTTCTAAAAAGAAGGAGGTGTGGATGCCTCAGGCAAAGAGATCCATTTTTAAATGCAGGGCCTCCACTCTGAGTTCTGTCTGAAGCATTTGGTAGATTTTTGGGGTGGGGCAAGCTGGTTGTGAATTCCAGGGAAACTTGCCAGACGCTGTTTAAACCTCCTTTGTGTGAAGTTGGCTGTAAAGAGCCGCCAGGAGGGCGCACTAGTGGAAAGGAACTTGGAAGCCAACCTTCAGCCCAGAGAGAATGAGAAAGAATCCAGGGTCCACATGGTGAGAGTGCCTGCCTGCGGCAACTCAATGACTGACTCAGTTCCTAGAAGCTCCTCTTGGTAACGCCTTCTCTGCTGCTAGGTTGAATCGTATACTGGAGAAAGCTTAGTCCAAAAAGTCTCCTGTACCTTTGTTCATCCATCCACCCATCCAGTAAATAAAGATTGAGCATTTACTGTGGGTCAGACACTGAGCTAGGCACTAGGACATCAGGAGGAACAACTGGCCACAGTCCTAATGAATGCCCACAGGTCAGAAGAGTCAGGATTCCTGTGTGGTGGGAATGACAGACAGTGGGGGAGGCACCAGAGGATAAGTCATAGAAACCTCAGCAAGTCACGCTTGGATAGCTTGCAGAGCAGTTGCTAACTACTTGTTTACTGCTGAAGCACCAAAGCTTGGATACAATGCTCCCAACTGGGAAGGCAGAGCCCACGGCTTGCTTCTGCCTGGGGGACCAGGCTGTAGGTGGCAATGGGAGCCTGAGTTTCTCTGCTAAACCTTCATACCAGGCAAGAGTCTGGGGCCAGTGTTATTAGCCAAAAACATATTTTGAAGCTTGTTGTGATCTGACTCCCTACCTGACCCCAGCAAAAAACAGAGAGAAGGGCTCAGGTGGGGGAAGGCAGCCCACCTTCATCTGCATTGGGTTGCTGTGTGTATTGGCTCCCTAGAGCTGCTGCAACGAAGTACTACAGACTGTGGCTTAAACAACAGAAATTTATTTTCTCACAGTTCTGGAGGCTCAAAGTCCAAGATCAAGGTAGCATTAAGGTTGGTTCCTTTTCAGCGCTATGCAAGAGAAGCTGTTCCCTGCCTCTCCCTTAGCTTCTGGTGGTTTGTTAGCTATCTTTGGCATTCTTTGGCTTTTAGAAGTGTCACCCCAATCTCTGCGTTCATCTTCATATGGTGTTCCCCCTGTGTGGATGTCTCCATGTTCAAATTTCACTTTTATATAAGAATACCAGTCATATTGGTTAACCACCCCCCACCACGACTTCATCTTAACTAATTTGATCTGAAATGACTCTATTTCCAAATAAGATCATATTCTGCAGCACTGGGAGTTAGATTTCAATGTATGAATTTTAGGGGTATACAATTCAACCCACAGCACCATGATTCTGATGTTATCCTTCTCCTCCAGCCATCAGCAGTACCTATGAGGAGGAGGTCAGGGCTGAGTCCATCTCAAGGAGGATCAGAAGTGGTGTCCTAGGGAGAACCAAAGTGTAGTCTACAAGCAGGGAAACAACTACTAGAAGGAGAATTTGGGCTAGAGAGGAGTCTGGCACATGGATATCCCATAAGCAGCTGCAGAAACGTAGAAGAGCAGTTATTAGGGTGCACAGATTTGGTCCTCTACCCCATTGTGCTTGTAGATAGCAGGAGCCTAAAGGAGAAGAAAGCCCCAAGCAGGCAGCTATTTTTAGCCTGGGACAGAGTTGTCAGAGGATGGCAGGGGGCAGAAAGGCCTCTGGGATCTGGGTGAGAAGACCCTGGGACTTGAAAAAAAGGGCAGAATAGCTATCAGGGTCCAGAGCTCCGGAGGACTTTTGAGTCATTTAGTGTGCAGGAATGAGAATGTGAGACTGTGAGCGAGGGCACCTGGGGTGACTCTGCTTGCATGAATGACTGGGTATTCATTCATAGCCATCCAGGATTAGCTAAGACTCTTAGCCACTTCCTCTTTGAAACACAAGATTAATTTAATTAAAAAGCATAATTGTGGTGGGTTATTGTCATATAGCCTGTAGACTTTGGCAGATAATTCTGAAAAAGAAAATAGGGTACATTTGCCTTACCAAATGTTGACATTTAAGATAAAGTGATTTTCATCAAAATAATATGTTTTGGCACATGAACAAGTGGTCCACTGGAACAGGCTAGAATCCAGGAATGGGTACCGTTATGTTTGCAAAATTAGTATTTGATAAAGACAACATTTCAATTCAGCAGGAAAGTTAGGATTGATTCAAGAAATAGTGCTGACCTAATTGGCTCTTCATCTGGGGAAAAAAAGTGAGATGGGTTTTGGTTAAAGATATAAATGTAAATAAGTAAACACAAAGGATTTGAAGAAAATCTAGTAGAAAGTTTCTATAACTTTGGCATAGATGGGATAAATTTAATGGTAACCAGAATTCCAAAATCCAACAAGGAGAAAACAAATGACATATTTTCTCACTTTTTTTTTTTCAAATTACAAGAACAAAACATTATAAGCAAAGTCAAAAGACAAGCTATAGTCTCAGATAAACATTTGCAGCATATATGAAAACATATATCCTTAACTTACCCAAAGCTCATAAAAATTGGTAATGAAATGGCCAAAAGCAACAGGAAAAAATATGAACAAGCAATTCACAAAAGAGGAAATAAGGATTTAGATAGGATAGAGAAGTCAGAGAAAATAAAATTTAGTTATTTCTTCTGCATATTGGCAAAAATTAAAAAGACCAGAAACATCCTATGAATGAGCACGTTTATATCTTGCCAGTGGCAATGTGAACTACTCAAGCCTCCAGGGAAAAATAATCTAGCAATGCCGATTAAAAAGCTCAAAATACACACCCATTAAATCAGGAGCCCTATTGCAGGCAGTCATTCCAGTAGATATAAAGTCATCGGTACCCAAGAATATGTTGACAAGGATGTTTACAGTAGCATTTTTCACTGTGGCAAAATATTGGGCAATGCACAATTATTCACCAATAATAAAATGGCCAAATAAGCATGGTACTTCCATGCTGTGGGCTATCCTGTATTTATCACAAAGAAAAATGAATGAGTTAGATCTCAGTATATTCACATGAGCCAGCTGCAGTGGTGGGTGTTTGTGATCCCATTCACTTGGGTAGCTGAAGTGGAAGGATTGCTTGAGTCCAAGAATTCAAGATCAACCTGGGAAAAATAGCAAGATCCTATTAAAAAAAAAAAAAATATATATATATATACACACACACACACACACACATACATATTCTCAACATGTGAATCTATATGTTATATATTACATATATATGTTTATGCATGGAGAGACATGCTAGTCTTATATTAAATGAAAAAAGCAAGTTATGAGAAAATGTGTATACTATGACTCAATCGTTATAAAAATGTTGAACAAGCAAAACAAAACTCAACACACATGTCTGTTCTGTATTTGCATGTATTTATACCAATTTGGATAAGCACAGTTTAATGGTGTAAGTTGCCTCAGGACATAGAAATAAGAAGCGATTTTAAACTTCCTGTTTCTCTATGTTTGGCTGTTTTCCCTATTACAAGGATTTTTTTTTTTTTTTTTTTTTAATTAAAAGCTATTGGATACAGGCAATTTAAAAGGGAAAAAAAGGACAAAGTGCCTAAAACACTCCTATGACTCACTGGGCCCTCAGGATAAAGTCTCTTTAGCTCTCTTTAGCTGACTTACAAGGCCCTTGGGATCTGGTCCATGCATACGGCACCAGCCATTCCCTTGTTCTGCCATTCTCTTGTTCTGCCATTTCTCTTTGTTCTCCAGCTGTACAGGACCAGCAGCATTCTTGACACAAGGCTGCCCTCTCATACACCTTGACCTCATCCGCCTTGGGAATCTCTGAGGCTCAGCAAGGTACTCCCTACCTATTCCTATAGCACCTTGTACCTATCTCCTTGGTGGTATTGTTGGCTTCCTTGTGATCACCTGTTTACTTTAGTCTTATTCCAGATTAGACTGTATGTTCCAGGAGGGCAGGCGTAGTGTTCCTCATGGTGTTCCCAAAGACATGTTTAGGTAATTGTAGGTGCTAAATGCAACAAATATTTGTTGAATGAATAAATGAAAGAAGAAAGAAATGAATGCCAAACATTAGAGATACAAAAAAAGAAACCCCACAGTCTATTCCCTTAAAATTGTGTAGTAGAGCAACAAGCATGTAAACAGCCTAGTTAGAGTATAAGAAGATAATTACGGTCATAGAACAGAGGGAATATAACCTACCCAAAATAGCCTGGGGCAAGTCTGGAAGCAGTCACCACTGAGAAAGCACTTAATCAAAGACCTGAAGGATGAATAGCTATTTACTAGGAAAATAAGAGGATAGAGTGATGTTTCTGGCATAACGCAAGCTCCTGCAAGAGCAAAGAGAACATATTCTGAAAATCTCAAGAAATTTAGTCTGGCTTGAGCATGAAGTTCAAGGTTGAGGAAAGCAGTATATGAAGGATAATAAATGGAAGCAATCATACTGAAACCAAATCATTCACGTCGGGTCCTGTAGGTAATGTCCATGGGTTTAGAGTTTATATTGAAGGTAGACACAGGGAACTATTGAAAAAGACTTAAGCAAGGGTGTGACATGAAGGGCTTTGGATCACACTGACAAAATAAAGATGGGTTAGAGTGGGTATAGGAGATGATGTCAGATAAAGGGAAATCGGCCAGGGGCATGAAAAAAAGGAGTTTTCTACGAACTCCTGATGAAGTTATCAGTCTGAACCAGGGCAGAGACAGAAGTGAGCTCAATCAAGGAAAGATTAGCAAAGTACAAAGGAGATCAAGTTGGCATGACTGGGTGCTTGATGGGCTGTGGTGGGGATGGGGAATAAAAATGACCCTTACATTTCTGATTTGACAACTCGTTTCATTTATTATAAGAAACACTGGAAAAGAAGGTACTTTGAGAAAAATAAAAATGAACTCAGCTTAGGCCACTCATTTCATAGGGCTGACATAACAAGGTTACACAAACTGTGTGGCTTAAACAAGATAAATCTTCTCTTTTCTCACAGTTCTGGAGGCTGGAAGTTCAAAATAAAGGTGCCAGCAGGGCCACGCTCCCTCTGAAACTTGACGGGGAGAAGCCTTCCTTCCTGGCCTCCTCCCTGGCTTCTGGCAGTGGCCAACAGTCCTTGGTGTTCTTGGCTTGCAGCTGCATCACCCCAGCTTCTGCCTCTGTCATCACACAGCCTTCCTGTGCATCTCTGCATTTTTGCAAAATGTCATATGACATTTTCTTCTTCTTATAAGGATACTGGGCATGTATTGGATTAGGACCCACCCTAATGACTTCTTGATTACATCTGCAAAGACCCTATTTTCAAATGAGGTCACATTTACAGGTACAGGTTAGGCTCCAACACATCTTTTGGGGAGGGGGGACCAGTTCAACACCTAATAACAGTTTAAAGTTCAAGTTTGAAGGGACATGGGATCTTGGGGGGAAGATGTACAGGAGGCCTTGGATAGATGGGGGAGAGGGCTCAAGGGACAGGTCTGGGCTGAATAGCTTTAGGATCTACAAGCAAGGAGACACAGCATGGGGTACTCACAGCAAGTAGGTGAGTGACCTGAGAAGAGAAGCATTGAGGAAGGTCATGGTTAAGAATCCCACACAGGGAGTGACTGTGAAGGAAGGACCAGAGCATGTGTGTCTGCCGAGAACCCTCTGTGCCTGGCTGTCACTGAGCCGGTCTACATCTCTCCTTTCCTGAGAGCTGACCTTTGCCCCTTAGAGCCCCAGACGCTGTGTTTTCTGGTTCTTCCACATGTGAATTCCTCCCTTAATATTTGACACTGCTTCTCTTCCTTGTTCAGCAAACACTGGAGACCTGCAGCCACCTCTCAGAGTCAGCAGGGCTATTACAAGATATTGGGGCCAGCCGCCTCCTTAAACTCAGCACTACAGTACAGCATTGATAAAGCAAACAAAGCAAGCTTGTTTGTACTTTGTATTTCTTCAGAAATGAGCTGGCAGTTTTGTAATAACACTGAGGAATTACACTTTAGTGCATCACTGAACTATTCCTGCATGTCCACACAAGTGTTGTCCACAGAGTACACATTTTCCCCGTCCTATCCCATACCCCCAACCCCAAGACAGTCTTTCAAGTATCAGAGAAGCCAGCTTTCAAGTATCAGAGAAAGCTGCAGATTCTATCTAGAAGGTGAAATGGGAGGTCAGAGCAGACCAGAATGAGTCAGCCAAAAAAAGCCTCTATACCCATGCCTCTGAAAGGGGTGCCTTTCAAGTAGGGTAGAGCAATGTAACATGTTCTCCGTGAGGGCAGGACACTTGGCTGGCTAGCTCGCTACTCTGGCCTCAGCACATTCAGCATCTGGTGGGCTCATGGTAGACACTCAACAAATCTGTCCAGGCTCTGGGTGGCCTAGGATATGAGATGTTTGTCCACACTGGGATCAGAAAATGACTGACCAGGGATGCCTGGCTAATGTGGGATTCCCACTCTGATGCTTGAAGAGCAGAAGTGAGATGCTAACTCTGTCATCTGTTCTTTTTTCTGGGGGTGTGGAGGGGGCAGTGGTCAGTGGCCAAGCCTACTGCAGTATGGCAGTTCTGAGTCTCCTACTGCTTGCTCCCACAAGGTCCACTCTCTCTGCCTCCAGGAAGTGAAGAGCAAACAATGGTCAGAGTGAATGTTGCATTACAACTTAGTGAAAACAATGGCTAATATTTATCAAGTGCCTGTTAGGGAGTAGGCTCTATGTGTCTTATATGCATATCTCAGGTAACCCTTGGTACAACTCTATGAGGTAAATTCTATTTCTACCACCATTTTTTATTTTATTTTATTTTATTTATTTAATTTTATTTTTTTGAGACAGAGTCTTGCTCTGTTGCCCAGGCTGGAGTGCAGTGGCACAATATCAGCTCACTACAGCATCCGTCTCTCAGGTTCAAGTAATTCTCCTGCCTCAGCCTCCCAAGTAGCTGGGACTATAAGCACGTGCCACCACCCCTGGCTAATTTTTGTATTTTTAGTAGAAAGGGGTTTCACCATGCCGGCTAGGATCTCGAACTCCTGACCTCAAGTGATCTGCCCACCTGGGCCTCCCAAAGTCCTGGGATTACAGGCATGAGTCCCTGTGCCCAGCCTTCTATTACCATTTTAAAAATGGAAAAAATGAAATTTAAAAAGGTGAAGTCACTCTACACCAGGTTTCACAGCCAGAATGTGATGGTGCAGGTGTTTGGACCCAGATTGTCTGGATCTAGAGCCCACTCATTGAACCCTTTCATTCCACTTGCGAGCTGTGTTGATCTCTTTTTGAAATCTCCTCCACTGGTTACACGTTTTGCTTATGAGTTATTGCCCGTGAGAAAGGGCAAGAATGATGTGGAAGGTTAGGAAACCCTCAGGGCAGGTGTTGTCAGGTTCCAGGAATTAGAAGACGACTTTGGCTTCGTGAAGAAAAACAGCAGTGAGTATGGAGGGAAATGCAGAGCAGCCTGGGTGCGTAGCGTCGTTGCTGCCTGGGAGCTCTGTGTGTCTGGCTGGCTGAGATCAGCTGTCACCATGTACAAGCCTACAAAGGATGTGGACTCACAGACTGGGCTTGTCAGTCAGCAAATTATACATCAGAACTAGTGATTCACAGTCTTTGAAGATTGGTGGGGACCTCAAAGATAATCCAGTTTGACTCTGATTTCACAGGTGAGAAGCCTGAGGCCCACAGGTCAAAGCAGGGATTATGGTGGATTAAAGATGACAGCGAATTGGCCCAGGTACACAGGGCTGCCCTACATGGTGGGCGTCCTGTAGACGTCTCAGTTGGCTTGGAGGACCTGGGGCTTATAATTGGGCGCCAGAGTTGGGGGTGGCTGCTTCTGCGGGGTGCCGCAGCCTTGGAGAGGTGGCTGGTAGTTGGAGGGCAGCGAGTAGGCATTCTGGTGGGCTTTGCGGAAGGAGGGCGGGGGTTATGGAGTGCAGGGCGTTTGTGAAGCCGGCCTGGACGGCTTGCACTGCCAGGGAGAGGGGCCTCCCACGACGAGGCAATCTCCCTGGTCCATAGTCCTACTTGTACTTCATGGCCGGTTCTGGAACCAAATCTTGATGTGGTGCTGGCTGTGGTACAGCAGGTTGGCCATCTGCAGGCGCGAGGCCCGCGCAGGCGGCGTGGAAGTGGAACTCACCGCCCAGCTCCACCCACTGCGCGCTCCTGGGACCCCCTGGGACTCCTGTCTTCCTCACCGCCGCCGCCGCCCCCTGCTGGATGCAAAGGGCAGGGGTGGGAAGGGGAAAAGTAAAAGATAACAACTAGGGGAAGGGGCGGGGAAGCGGGGAAAGGTGACTGGAAAACAAACAAGGCGACTGAAAATGCCTTGACATTTCTCCCATTTAGTGGTGGGAACTACATCCCTCCCGCACCACTTTGCCCCACCCCACCCCACCCCGATTCTGGACAGGCTCTGTAATTGCTTGGCCTGCCTAGGTGACACTGTGCCAGTTTCTGGTCTCAGGCCTTACGGGACCAGCGGCTTCCACTTCCTGCTCTGGGAACCTGGACTCTCGGAACCCAAATGCCATATTGCGAGGAAGCTTCAGCAGCCCCAGAGACACACATGGTAAGGAGTTATGGTCCCTGGTCAGCAGCCTCTGCCGACAGTCAGCATTTTGGAGTCAACTAGGAAGTGGATCCTCCAGCTCCATTCAAGACTTCCTTGTTGGAAATACATGGAACAAGAACAGCCGTCTGCTCAGAGTTCTCCCCAAAGTGCAGATTAATGAGCAAACTAGATGTTTGTTGCTATGTGAAGCCACTGAGTTTTGGGACGGTTTTCTTTCTTTCTTTTTTTTTTTTTTTTTTTTTTTGAGACGGAGTCTCACTCTGTCGCCCAGGCTGGAGTGCAGTGGCACGACCTCGGCTCACTGCAACCTCCGCCTCCAGGGTTCACGCCATTCTCCTGCCTCAGCCTCCCGAGTAGCTGGGACTACAGGCGCCCGCCACCACGCCCGGCTAATTTTTTGTATTTTTAGTAGAGACGGGGTTTCACAGTGTTAGCCAGCATGGTCTCGATCTCCTGACCTCGTGATCGGCCTGCCTCGGCCTCCCAAAGTGCTGGGATTACAGGCATGAGCCACCGCACCCGGCCGGGATGGTTTTCTACACAACACTAGGTAACCAGAACAAGGACCGAGTTGTGGGCATTCTGACTCTCAACCAGTGTTTCTTTCACTCTATTTTGCTGGAGCTCAGTGGTTCCCTGTGAGTCTCCTGGTCACTCAGTAGTCTCAGCGCTCTGTGAGGTTAGACATGCTGGTAAATCACCCTGCATAAGGACGGCTGGATGACTCAATGTCTTCAGCAGAAGTCACCAAACCTAATGACCATGAGAATCCCTGGGGTGTGAAGTAAGAGATGTCCTCTACTCAACCAATTCTCTGACTCACCTACAATTTAATTCAATTTTGACACTAACTGCCTGGAGTGAGTGTCAGGCAACACAGGGTTAAGGTCTCAGTCCCACAAGACTGCTCTCACTTCAGGTGCCAGTCACAAGTATCAAGCCCCCAAAGTTACCAAATTGGCCACAAACTTGGGGGTTCTCATAGCCTCTCCTGGCCCAAGTTTTGATAATTTGTTAGAACAATTCACGGAACTCAGAAAAATGCTATACTTACTATTGAAGTTGATTATAAAGGATACAAATGAACAGCTAGATGAAGAGGTACATAGCACAAGGTTTGGGAGGGTCCCAAGTGCAAGAGCCTTTGGCGATGTGTTTGCCATTTTGGAAGCTCTCTGAGCCCCATCTTTTAGGGTTTTTTTTTTTTTTTAATGGAGGTTCTGTTACAAGGGCATAATTGATTAAATTATTGGCCATTTGTAATTTGACTCAATTTCCAGCTCCTTTCCCCTCCCGAGAGGTTCAAGAGTGGAACTGTGTAGCTGAAAGTTTCAACCCTCCACTCACATGGCTGATCCCCCTGGAACTCATGAGAAGCTTTCTCAGGCCCACCCTGAGTCACCTCATTAGTATAGACTCAGATATGTTTGAAAATAGCTTGTATGAATAATGAGACATCCCTAACACTTCTATCGGTCAGAAAATTCCAAGTGTATTAGAAGCTCAGTGCCAGAAATAGGGGACAAGGACCAAATAAGCCTTTTTATTTTACTACAGAGGATTAACTATGTAGATTCTTGGGACCTATTCCAACAGTATATTGAATTAAAATTCTTAGGAGTAAGACTCAGACATCTCTTTTTTTCTTTTTTTTTTCTGCTGGTTTGTTGATCTTGGACATTTCCAGTTTCTAAAGCATCCCCAGTGGTTCTGATGACCAGCTAGCTTTGAAAACTACCGATCATGAATCATTCGTGAGGAATTTGGAGAAATATCCCAGCATCACCTACATGCACAGATTATTCTAAACTAGACATTACTGGATTTTTCCACTTATGTTAAGATTCTTGTGCAGGAAGAGTTTTTTCTACTTCTTGGTTAAGCCAATCTGAGGCCTCCAGGTTCTCTCCAGACCTGTGCTTCAACTTGGTGTTGGCCTGGGATCCTCAATATAGATGTCTCTGATGCCCCTGGGCCAGACTAATGTGAGTTATTAATGTTGTTTGCCAACTGTTTATAGCTCTTCCCTCTTCTGGGCAGATGGCAGAATTGCACTTTCTTGCATCCTGTGATTAAGTAGGCCCATATACCTAGCTCTGGCCAATGATTAGAAGTGATGTGTGTCACTTCTGGGCCAGAACATTTTATTACCAGTGCAAGATCCTCCAGAATTCTCTGTCTTTCTATCTGCATGATGGGAGTGGCAACTTTCTGAATGGCAGTTGCTCTGTTAGTATGAGTTCCTGAGTGACTGTGATGTACAGGACCTCCTTGTTGACTTATGATGGACATGTAGTATTAGCAATAAAGAGATTTTTATTGTTTGAAGCCACAGAGATTTGGGGGATGTTTGTTATGGTAGCGTAGTCTAGTCTAGCCTGATTGATCTAGGCAGAGATTGTAGGCTTATCCCTCTGAAGCTTTCTCATTCTTTTGTGGCTTTGGGATTAGGATCATGCCTCTTAACCAATTTGGGTTTTTTTTTCTTTTTCTACTTCAAAGACTTATTAATGACAAAAGTCTCTCCTTATTAATGCAGGAATTAGCATTCTTACCCCCAGTAAACTTGTCAGGGGCCTGTCAGTATTCTCAGAACAACCAGTAACTGTTGAGAAAATGATGCTATCAGTTGAATGGTAGTGACTTTTGTTTGCTTATCATGTGCAACTCATAATTATGAATGCCGGGACATAAACTAACAAAGAAAATTCTAGTTAACAATGTTTAAAATACTTCATGGAATATTGTCTTTTCAAAGGGCTGTCTTATAGACATGCTTCACAATTTTTCTGAAAAGCCAGTGGAGTGAGATGATCTCTCTGTCAGTGAAATTAGTGTTGTTTTCCTACACTCAGCAAGGGTGATATCTACTAAAACTATTTTTTAGAGATTATTTTTCTCTCTTATTTTAGTACAGAAGTCAAGACCCCTGGTAATCAGAGAGGAAGTACTGCGTTACCTCCTGAGTCAGCACATAGATGGGGCTGCATCTATGCAGCTGCGACTTGTCATTGATTACCATTCTTTTCCTTGGGGGGAAGAATATAAACTTTTTTATGGCTGCTTTCTTTCATCTTTTATGCAAAAATAGCCACCAATGCTTCTTGTGTTGGTATCCCGGGTGATGAGTTTTCTTTATTCAGTTTGTAGGTAATTATCTCCCTATTAGATCAATCATTTAATTTTATTTCTACATTTAGAAGTTTTTACCTTTTGTACAAGTAATATGTGTATACATTGTTTATAAATAATTCAAATACTGCAAATAATGCTGAAATCTGTGTTTGCCACTTCTCATTTTCCTCTCCAGGGTGAATTATATATGTGTATCCCTTCGAATTTTTACATACATATTTACATGCATATGTGTACTTGTGAAATTATAACATTTTTATGTTTTAATTTTTCACACAAATGGAATTTATTGTATGTACTGTTCTAAAATGACTTTATTCACTTAATAACGTATCTTAGAGAGTTTTCAATATTGGTATAAATGGAGAAAACTCATTTTTTCTGTTTATTTTCTATAATATGCATGTGCCATACTATTTAATAATTACCCTACTAACAGACACTAAGGTTATTTCTAAGATTTTATTATTACAATAATGTGGCCACACATATTTTTATACACATGACTCTGTATATATGTGAATGTTTCTCTAGAATTGATACAGAGCAATGAAATGGCTTTGTCAAAGAATCTAAAACTTTAATTTTAGCAGATATTTCCCAGTATCCCTCCAAATTGTCTGAATCATTATGTAACAACTATTTCCCCTTATTTTTGCCATCACTTTATATTAAGAAACATTTAACTCAAAGGTAAAAATATTTCATTTCAATTTTCATTTCTTCAATTAGTAGAGAGGTTAAACTGTTTCTATATTTTTATTTCTATTATTTCTTTAGAATATTTGTCTATTTTCCTATTGCATTGTTTGTCTCCTACTCATTCTCCTCCTCTGTCTCCTTCTTCTTTGTCTTCTTCTTCTTAACTTAAATAACAGACTTTTATTTCTCACTGTTCTGGAGGCTGGGATGTTTGAGATTAGAGTACCAGCATGGTTGGGTTCTGTTGAGGGCTGTCTTCCTGACTTGCAGATGGCTGTCCTCTCACTGTATTCTAACATGGTGGGGACAGCTTTTACTTTTTGACTTATTGGAATTCTTTTTATATCCTGCATACTATTCCTTTCATATTCGTTGCAAATATTTTCTCTGAAGATGTCTCCTTTAACTTTGTCTCGTGGTTGTTTTTTCTACTTGGCTTATTACCTCTGTTTTCCATTAGTCAGATTCATCTATTCATTGAGTTTGAGAGTGCCTCTTTTTAATGGTGCTAGCTTTTCTCAAATGTTTAATGATTTGTGATTGCAAGTGATTCTTTGTATTTGTTTTTTCCTGTTAATTGCTATTCATTCATTATGTACTCACAAGTGTACATAGGATAGAGTGAGAGGCAGGAGACAGAGGGATTTCTTGATGTTGCACTTATACTTCATATGTGTAGTGAGCCTAGGGAATGGCCAATGACTGCCAGCTATGTTACTTTGATAGTTAGACTGCTTCTCTGTCCAAATGCACATACTCATTGCTCATCTCTAAGAGCAAGCAGCTCTGTTGCCTAATTGCCTTGGGCAACTGACAACCCTGCAAGTATATGAAGGAAGGGTGGGAAGGTGGGAAGTTGGAAGGAGAGGAGGATTCCATATACTTGATGGATCTTTCTGCAGGACCTTAAATAATAAGCCTGTTAGTGATTCCAGTATACCCTCGTCCTGTGAGTAACTGCTCCTTCCTGGTAGGGTATGCCCGGTAGAGTTATCTCACCTTTTGTATTTGCCCTCTCCTGTGTGCATGTTGCTTGTGGTTTTCTTCTTCAGTCTAATTCTATATATGTTGTATGTTTCAGTGATTTTTTTTTTCCTGATTTTTGGTCCACTGAGGGTATGTCTTATTTTCCAGAGTAAGTTATCCTTTCTAAGAAGTTGGGGTGAAGAAAGAGGTTGTCACATGTGATCTGTCAGCCATCTTGAACCAGAAGCTCAGAAGTCATCCTACCTGATTTATATTACACTATTCAGTCAGATACTTCTGAAATATTAAACACTTCTCTTGGACAAGAAAGAACAGAAGGAGATTGGAGGGTTTGCCTCATTAATGTAAATATTCTCATCCAGGCCTAGTTCTCATCAGTCCATCTAGACTGGACTGATTATTTACTTAAGCTAAAGAGGGTAAATAAAAGGAGGAAAACCAGACACAGTAAAAAAAAAAATCCATCTTCAAATTTATCTCTGACTGTATTGTCTACTGGAATTTCCCTAAGGCCTCCATCCTGGCTTGCTTATAAGCTGCATTTATCTATTGTGTCTGAATATAATTTGCATATTCATGTCTGAGTCAATTTTCAAGTTGCAACACTTCTACAGCCTTCATTCACTAATGATTCCTCTGGGAACAAAACTGTCCTTTAACAAACCTGGCTGTTCAGTGGAAACAAACAAGTCATAAATCACACAGAGCAGGTTTGGCTTGTGGCTTATGGCTCAGGGGCAGTATTTTTGTAAGTTGCTCATGCCCGTGACAAATATGTGCCCTTGCAACTTCTCCTTGACCAGACCTTGCTGCATGGAGGTAGCGTAAATCCTGCTCATGGCTGTGGGCCTTGGCGAGCAGTCGTTAATTTCTCCTTTGTCTTTTACTTACTATGAGGGGGTCCAAGATCTCTATTTTCTGATCCTGCCTATGAGAATGGGAAAGGATCAAAAATATTTACTCTGTATCTCAGTCAATGTGTTATTTGATCCTGGGGTAATTTCTAGTGGGCTTCCCTTCTCCCTGATAATATATACAATACCTTGGAAAAACTGTGTGCCACAGGTGAGCCACACCAATTAAAAGAACTGGCATCTACATTTATATCAACAAAGAATATGAGCGACCCCAAATTCCATTGATCTATTCACGAATTTTCTCCTGTGAATGTTTATATCTGTTTTCTCACATGGTTAGATAAGGTAAACAAGACTGAATTTTTTTCAGGACTATACTTTCATCAGTGCTAGCTTAAGGAATACTTCAATAACTTGAAGCAGAAAATAGAAGTTTATTTTATTTAATGTAGTCAGAGGAGGTTTACTTAACTTTGTTCTCAGATCAATGATTTTGGAAAATGAATATGCCCTGAGAGACCTCATCCATCAGGCTCCCAATGACTCAAAGAATTGTATATCTTTAATGATGTGAAAAAACATCTGAACACATTAACCTTGAAATTATGAGGGAAAAGTAAAAAAGATCTGTAATTTTTTTTTCAGCACCAAGACAGAGTAGAAAGACCTCTAATTTATTGAAGGAAGTATTTAGATTCAAACTGGGCGTATTTTTCTTTATCAAACTGCCCTGAGTTCATTGGAAATACACATTTGTGGAAATTGTAGATATTTCCTGGAAATGAAGTCATTGTAAAAGAGCATCCCAGAATTTTTTAAAAGATGTATATGAATCATTCTTTAATTTTGTGTAGCTGCTTTTGGAATGGAAACCTCAGGATATTCAGAACTGCTAAACATTAGCTTGAGCAGTGTGGATGTTTGCATTATAAGTACTTCGTATGTACTCTACTATAAAGACACATGCACATATACGTTTATTGCAGCACTGTTCACAATAGCAAAGAGTTGGAACCAACCCATATGCCCATGAATGGTAGACTGGATAAAGAAAATGTGGCACATATACACCATGGAATACTATGCAGCCATAAAAAAGGATGAGTTCATGTCCTTTGCAGGTACATGGATAAAGTTGGAAACCTTCATTCTCAGCAAACTAACACAGGAACAGAAAACCAAACATTCCATGTTCTCACTCACAAGTGGAGTTGAACAATGAGAACACATGGACACAGGGAGGGGAACATCACACACTGGGGCCTGTCAGGGTGTGGGGAGCTAGGGGAGGGATAGCATTAGAAGAAATGCCTAATGTAGATGATGGGTTGATGGGTGCAGCAAACCACCATGGCACGTGTATACCTATGTCACAAACCTGCACGTTTGCACACGTATCCCAGAACTTACAGTATATATAGATATATACCTATATATATCTCTATATATGTGTATATATAGATATATACCTATATATATCTCTATATATGTGTGTATATATATATAGAAGTACTTTGTATGCACCAAGAGCATATATATATATATATATATATGTACTTTGTATGCACCAAGAGCTCACATGGCTGAAGTTTTGGGACAAGGATATACATACTAGACTAAATTGTGAATATATTCCATAGTTTTGATAATGACTTAGCTTGTTGATACCAGTTCTATAATTAACAACACCGAAGGTGAATTGAGACTGGTACCAGGCCTATGAATGTTTTGTAGAAGCAACATTTATTAAAATGTGCTTTGATCTGCTTTGGTATTGGAGCTAACAAATTTATGTTTCTAGCCAGCACACAGACCCTCAGTAAAACTTATGAACAGTACACACACATATGGCCCACCACTGGAAAAATGAAATGCCCAGCTGGATATGGTGTCTTTGAAAGGTTTGTGACTCATGGCTAATCTCTGCAGCCATACTAGGATTTCTAAATATCCAGGACCATTATGGAAGATGGGCACAGGTCCTGGTATCATTTGGCCATACCACCTTTTCCCTATCTAAATAAGATAATGCTCTTTCATCTGTGCATGAGGTTCTGTTTTCATCAGCATTCTCTAAGGAACCCTCATGGGGAGGGAATGACTGGCTCATTCAAGTAAAGTCTCTTCTGGATACAGTTGCAATCCTTGCATACTTTGTGTTCTGTTTTGCCTGTGACATTAGAGCTCTCTGACTTGAATTTTCTCTGCTCTGTATTTGACCATTACATGAAGCATTTTTGCTAATGAGACAAATCTTTACGCTGGATAAATGCCATCTGCCACTATATACTTTTCAGTTTGGATTACTGCCACACTTCTTTTAGGATATTTGCCTGCACTAAGATATAATTTTGGTTTATTGTCCAAAGTCTGGAACAGATTCTAATCCTTCTCCCTCTGGTTTGTTTTCCATCTTTGTGTATAGTACACTTATCTCTCATTGAGATATCTTTGGCATGCTCCTCTATCTTGCCTCTTAAGTCATTGTGACTGCTTAGAAGCACCAAGAGTTTCTTTCCAGGACTAATAGATTTAGCTATATCCTATGTTCTTAAAAAAAATCCTTCTGAGTTATTTTGTGTTGTGCAATCTTATGGCTTTCATTCTCAGCCTTTTAACATCGTATAGTTAGTCAAAGTCTGGGGGAGATAGGATAGATTTTGACCTCTAACTATTTACACGATGAAACTAGCTCAAATCCTTTTATGGGTTTTTTTTTGATTATCAAAGTAATATATGCTTGTTAGAGAAAACTATAAAATAGAGAAAAAGAAAAAAGAGAAACAAAACAAAATCCAGAGAAAATACGTATTGTTTTTGAGTATCTTTTTTTTTTTTTTTTTTTTGAGGCGGAGTCTTGCTCTGTGGCCAGGCTGGAGTGCAGTGGCACCATCTCAGCTCACTGCAACCTCCGCCTCCTGGGTTCCAGAGATTCTCCTGCCTCAGACTCCCGAGTAGCTGGGACTACAGGCGTGTGCCACTAATTTTTGTATTTTTAGTAGATATGGGGTTTCACCATGTTGGCCAGGATGGTCTCGATCTCTTGACCTCGTGATTTAAGTAGTACAGCAATTTGGGCTACGTTCAGATTTGTATTCTGCTTTTAAATTTCATATTATATCATAAGAATTTCCTCATGTTACTACCAACTTCATAAACATCTGTAATGGCTTTAAGACATTTAATTATAGAGATGTACCATGATACAACTACTCATATATTTAACATTTTGCTTCCAAATTTTAACTAGTGTACAACATCTTTGTGTGTATGGCTTTTTAAAATGTTTTAAAAATTAGTTTCCTAAGTTGGTGATTTGTTGACTAGAACTTGACTAGAAACTTCAGAAGTATCATCAACATAAAGTTCAAATATTTAAAGTATAAAAACAGAAAAATCTGAATAAATATATTACATAATCATGGCACATTTATCAAAACTAAGAAATTGACATGGTACCACACACTGACTAAAGTATAGACTTTTTTCAGACTTCCCGTTTTTCCTTCACATTATTTTCTTCTTTTCCAGGATGCAATCCAGGATACCATATTGAATTTAAGATTCAACTTTTAGAGCCTGGTGACAAATAGTTTATTCAGAAAGGCTGCTGAGTTGTACATTTTCTGGGCTTTTGCATAGCTAACAATGTCTTTCTCATACCTTGTAAATGGCAGCCATTTTGTGGGTGGATTCTTGAGTCACAATTTTCCCTCTGTGTTACGTTTTTAAATATTTTAACATCATGATCATGTTCCTTAAACATTTCTTTTTATTCAGTCTAATCATTCTGAGTCCCTTGGATTTTTTCTTTATGATTCAGTTCCTCATATAATCTGGCTCCTCCTGTGATATTTGAAACCTTCACAAATCTGCTTGTGCCTGGTGGAACCTCACTGGTTTTTTGCTGCCGAGACCTGGACTCAACACTCCAGAAGTCTCACTAATACAGAGTACATAAGAATTCCCGCTACCTATTCAATACTTGGCTTCTGTCATCAACACTTGGATTTTTGACACAACTCATGACTATAGTACCTCCTTAGCAGCTGTATTTCTCTATTGACTCACACTGATTAGTGAAGAAACCTTAGACTTTACGATGGTTTGTGGCTCTCCAAAGCTCAATCTTACTCAACCAAATCTTATTCCTTGGTATTTAATTTCTCTCAGGGAGAGAGTAAATTAAATTAAAATGTTCTCTTTAGGGGAGGTGATAATGAAAGTTATACAGTTACTGTCTTCCACAGAATACAGGTTACCTTGATCTGACAGTATAATTTTAATTCTACGGAGGCTTAAATGTTTATGTATCTTTATTATGAATTGATCTAAACCATCAATAAAAAATAAACGTGTTAAACAAAGCAGCACCTTGATTATAAACACCTTGGCCACCCTTAAGACTGACATAGTGGTAGTGGCTTTGTATGATTTTTCACAGACTGAAAGATTCCTCCTCATAAACAACAATATCATTCTGAGTATAAAAATGTGATATAATGATTGGCTAAGGCCTGCTTAATTTGAAAATTCACACACTTAACCACTTGAATAGTATCTCTCATTCATATTTCTATTCCCACATTCACTAATACGTTCTAGGCTCCATCTAATTGGCATATAATTACTGGGATTCACTTTTTCCTATTTGAAAATTTGGTCATTTTATCAATCTCTACCTTTTCTAGGGAATTACTGCCTACTTCCTTAATCACATTCTGCAAGTTCCTTCAGCAAACTGGCATGGTATAGATTTGGGCCTGGAGAATTAACTTCACTTAATTGATATCAGCTTACCACTGCCAGCACAATTATAGCTAGAACTTAGTATAGAAAGAGTTTGGGAACCAATCAGATTAGGTAATTAAATCCCTTGGGAGACTGAGCATTTACTGGAGAAATAAACACCTCCTTACTAATCTTGACTCTGAGGGAATTCAGCCAGGTGGATGCATGCTCTACTTTAGCAATTAGTATGGCTGCAAATTTTATGCACCACTGGGCTATTTCCTCTATGCATCCCTGGCCAGATTTGCCTAAATTTTGCCCATGGGTTGACCTGAACATGGTTAGCACATGAGTTAGGAAGAATCTAAAGGAAAGAAGACTCCTGTAAGGCAGCTGATGAAGGCAGGTTGGCAGCATTTGACGTTGCTCTTCCAGAGTGGGGGTCTTCTAACCAACTCAAGGCCACTAATTCCATCATGGCTGTTTTCTGAAACTCTGGGGCTTCTAGATGAGCTCAGCCTCAGTGTTTGGTGCTATTCTCTTTGATGCTTAGCACATCTGAGACATAAGAAAACATTAAAACATTTTTATGATTTCACATGTTTTGATAGAAAGGGAAATATCCCTTTGATTTCTTTCTTTTTTTTTTTTCTTTTTAATTTCTATGGGTATATACAAGATGTATATATTTAGGGGTACATGAGATATTTTAATACAGGTATACAATGCATAATAATCACATCAGGATAAATGAGGTATCCATTACCTCAGGCATCTATTTCTTTGTGTTACAAACATTCCAATTATACTCTTTCGGTTATTTTTAAATGTACAATACATTATTGTTGACTATAATCACCCTGTTGAGCTATCAAATACTAGATCTTATCAATTCTAACTATATTTTTGCACAGATTAACTATCCATACTTCCTCCCCAACCCCCACTACCTTTCCCAGCCTCTGATAACCATCATTATACTCTCTATCTCCAGGAGTTCAATTGTTTTAGTTTTTAGCTCCCACAAAGGAGTGAGAACATGTGAAATTTGTCTTTCTGTTCCCGGCTTATTTCACTTAATGTCCTCCCGTTCCATCCACGCTGTTGCAAATGACAAGATCTGATATTTATTATGGCTAAATAGCACACCATTGTATATGCATACCACATTTTCTTTATCCATTCATCTGTTGATGGAGGTTTAGCTTGATTCCAAATCTTGGCTATTGTGAATAGTATTGCAATAACCATGGTAGTGCAGATAACTCTTTGATATAATAACTTTCTTTCCTTTGAGTATATACCTAGCACTGGGATTGCTGAACCATATGGTAGTTCTATTTTTGAGTAAGCTCCCTAATGTTCTCCATAGTGGCTGTACCAATTACCTTCCCACCAGCAGTCTATGAGTGTTCCTTTATCCACATTCTCAATAGCAATTGTTATTGCCAGCTTTTGCCATTGGCTTTTTGGATAAAAACCATTTTGACTGGGATGAAATGATATTTCATTGTAGTTTTGATTCGCATTCCTCTGATGATCAATGATGTTGAGCACATTTTCATATATCTGTTTGCCATTTGTATGTCTTCTTTTGAGAAATGTCTATTCAGATCTTTTGCCCATTTTTAATTGGATTATTAAACATTTTTCTATAGAGTTGTTTAACTCCTTATATATTTTGGTTATTAAACCCTTGTCAGACGGGTGGTTTGCAAATATTTTCTCCCATGCTGTGGGTTATTTCTTCAATTTGTTGTTTTCTTTGCTGTGTGGAAGTGTTTAGACTTGTGTGATCCCACTCGTTCATTTTTGATTTGCTTGCCTGTGCTTATGGGTGTTACTCAAGAAACCATTGCCCAGACCAATGTCCTGGAGCATTGTCTCAATGTTTTCTTTTAGCAGTTTTATTGTTTGAGCTCTTATATTTAAGTCTTTAATTCATTTTAATTTAATTTTTGTATATGACAAAATAGGGGTCTAGTTTTATTCTTCTGCATGGGATATCCGGTTTTTTCTAGCACCATTTATTGAAGAGATTATTTTTTTCCCAATATATGGTCTTGAAACCTTTGTCAAAAATGAATTCACCGCAGATGTATGGATTTATTTCTGGGTTTTCTGTCCTGTTCCATTGGTCTATGTGTCTGTTTTTATGCCAGCATTATGCTGTTTCTGTTACATAGCTCTGTAGCATAATTTGAAGTCCGGTAATGCTATTTCTTCAGTTTGTTCTTTTTGCTCAGGATGGCTTTGGCTATTCTGGGTCTTTCATGGTTCCATATAAAAATTTTAGGGTTACTTTTCCTATTTCTATGAATAATGTCTTTGGTATTTTGACAGGGATTGCACTGAATCTGTAGATTGCTGTGGGTAGTATGGATATTTAAGGAATATTGATTCTTCCAATCAATGGATATTAATACATTTCCATTTTTTGTGTCCTCTTCAACTTCTTGCATCACTGTTTCATAGTTTTCATTGTAGAAATATTTTATTTCTTTGGCTAAGTTTATTTCTAGGTATCTTATTTTATTTGCAGCTATTTTAAATGGGATTACTTTCTTGACTTCTTTTTCAGATTCTTTGCTGTTGGCATATAGAAATGCTACTGATTTTTCTATGTTGATTTTGTATCCTGCAACTTTACTGAATTTTGTTCATCAGTTCTAACAGTTTTTTGGTGGAGTCTTTAGGTTTTTCCAAATATAACATTATATCACCTGCAAATAAGGATAATTTGGTTTCTTTCTTTTAAATTTGGATGTCCTTTATTTCTTTCTCTTGTCTGATTGCTCTAGCTAGGACTTCCAGTATTATGTTGAATAACAGTGGTGAAAGTGAGCATCCTTGTCTTGTTCCAGGTCTTAGAGGAAAGGCTTTCAGTTTTTTCCCATTCAGTATGATACTAGCTATGGGTCTGTCATATACATCTTGTCTTGTGTTGAGGTATGTTCCTTCTCTACCTATTTTTTGAGGGTTGGGTTTTTATCGTAACGGAATGTTGAATTTTATCAAATACCTTTTCAGCATCAATTGAAATGATCATATGATTTTTGTCCTTCATTCTGTTGATACGATGACACTGATTGATTCACATATGTTGAAACTTCCTTGCATCCCAGTGATAAATCCAACTTGGTCATGATGAATGATCTTTTTAATGTGTTATTGAATTCAGTTTGCTAGTATTTTGTTAAGGATTTTTGCATTTATGTTTATTAGGGATATTGGCCTGTATTTTTTTTATGTGTCTTTGTCTGTTTTGATATCAGGGTAATACTAGCCTCATAGAATGAGTTTGGAAGTATTCCCTCTTCCTCTATTCCTCAGAATAGTTTGAGTCAAATTGATTAATTCTTCTTTAAATGTTTAATAAAATTGAGCAGTGAAGTAATTGAATCCTAGGCTTTTCTTTGCTGGGAAACTTTTTATTATGGCTTTGATTTCATTACTTGCTATCAGTCTATTCAGGTTTTTTACTTCTTCATGGTTCAAGCTTGGTAGGTTGTATGTATCCAGGAATTTATCCATTTCTTCTAGTCTTTCCAATTTATTGGCATATAGTTGCTTATAGTAGCCTTTAATGATCCTTTTAATTTCTGTGGTATCAGTTGTAATGTCTCCTTTTTCATCTCTGATTTTTTTTTTATTTGGGTCTTCTTAGTCTGGTTAAAGGTTTGTTGATTTTGTTTATGTTTTGAAGAAACTAACTTTTTGTCTTGTTGCTCTTTTGTATTTTTTTATTTCAATTTCACTTACTTATGCTCTGATCTTTATTATTTCTTTTTATCTACTAATTTGGAGTTTGGTTTGCTCTTGCATTTCTACTTCTTTAGGATGCATCCACTATGTTGTTTATTTGAAGTTTTTCTACTTTTTCTGATGTAGGTGCTTATTGCTATAAACTTTCTCCTTAGTACTGCTTTCATTGTATCATGTAGGTTTTGGCATGTTGTGCTTCCATTTTCATTTGTTTCAATAAATTTTTAAATTTCCTTCTTAATTTCTTCATTGACCCCCGGGTTATTCAGTAGCACATTGTGTAATTTCCATGTGTAGTTTCCAAACTTCGTGTAGTTTCCAAAGTTCTTCTTGTTATTGATTTCTAATTTTATTTCATTACGGTCATATATGACTTCAATTTTTTGAATGTTTTAAGACTTGTTTTGTGGCCTAACATATGGACTGTCCTTGAGAATGATTCATGTGCTGAGGAGAAGAATGTGTGTTCTGTAGCCACTGGATGGCATGTTCTGTAAATATCTGTTAAGTTCATTTGGTCTATAGTGCAGGTAAAATCTGATGTTTCTTTGTTGATTTTCTGTCCGGATGATCTGTCCAGTGCTGAAACTAGGGTGTTGAAGTGTACAACTATTAGTGTATTGGGGTGTGTGTCTCTCTTTAGCTCTAATATTTGCTTCATACATCTGTGTGGTCCAATGTTGAATGCATATATATTTACAGTTGTTATATTCTTTTGCTAAATTGACCCCTTTATTGTTATATAATGACCTTGTCTCTTTTTATAGCTTTTTTTTCTTGAAATCTATTTTGTATAATGTACGTATACCTATTCCTGCTTTTTTTGGTTTCTATTTGCATAGAATGCCTTTTTCTATTTCTTTATTTTCAGTCTATGTGTGTCTTTATCAGTAAAGTGTGTTTGTTCTAGGAAACACATTGTTGCATATTATTTTTATATCCTTTCAGCCACTCTATGATTTTTGATTGAAGAGTTTAGTCCATTTACTTTCAATATTATTATTGATAAGTAGGGACTTACTCATGCCAGTTTGTTATTTGTTTTTTGGTTGTTTTGTTGTCTTTTCTTTCCGTCCATATTTCTTCCTTCCTGTCTCCCTTTTTGTGAAGGCAATTTTCTCTGGTGGTATGTTCTAATTTCTGCCTTTTTATTTTTTGGGGGTATCTATTGTAGGTTTTTTTTATTTCAGGTTATCATGGGGCTTGAAAATCACATTTTATAGCCCATGATTTTAAACTGATGACAATTTAACAAAGATTGAAATACAAACTAAAAAGCAAAGAGAAAACTAATAAAAAAACTCTACACATTAACTTTATCCCCCCACTTTTAAACTTTTTGTTTCTATTTATATCTTATTATACTGTCTATGACTTGAAAAGTTGTTGTAGCTATTATTTTTGAAGTTAATCTTTTAGTCTTTCTACTCAAGATATGAGTAGCTTACACACCACAATTACAATGTTATAATATTTGGTGTTTGTCTGTATACTTACTATTACCAGTGAGTGTTATACCTTCAGATGATTTCTTATTGCTCATTAATGTACTTTTCCTTCTGATTGAAGAACTCCCTTTAGCACTTCTTGTAGGACAGATCTGGTGCTGATGAAATCCCTTAGCTTTTGTTTGTCTGGGGAAGTCTTTATTTCACCTTCACGTTTGAAAAATATTTTCTCTGGATATACTATTTTAGGATAAAAGTTTTTTTTTCCCCTTCAGCACTTTATATATATCATAATTCTCTCTCCTGGCCTGTAAAGTTTCCACTGAAAAGTCTCCTGCCAGACTTATTGGAGCTCCACTGTATGTTGTTTGTTTCTTTTGCTGATTTTAGAATCCTTTATTTATCCTCGACATTTGGGAGTTTGATTATTAAATATCTTGAGGTAGTCTTATTTGGATTAAGTCTGTTAGGTGTTCTATAACCTTCTTGTATTTGAATGCTGATATTTTTCTCTAGGTTTGGAAAGTTGTCTGTTATCATCCCTTTGAATAAACTTTCTACCCCCATCTCTCTCTTTACCTCCTCTTTAAGACCAATAAGTCTTGGCCGGGCGCGGAGGCTCACGCTTGTAATCCCAGCACTTTGGGAGGCCGAGGCGGGCGGATCACGAGGTCAGGAGATCGAGACCACGGTGAAACCCCGTCTCTACTAAAAATACAAAAAATTAGCTGGGCGTGGTGGCGGGCGCCTGTAGTCCCAGCTACTCGGAAGGCTGAGGCAGGAGAATGGCGTGAACCCGGGAGGCGGAGCTTGCAGTGAGCTGAGATCGCGCCACTGCACTCCAGCCTGGGTGACAGAGCGAGACTCCGTCTCAAAAAAAAAAAAAAAAAAAAAAAAAAAAAAAGACCAATAAGTCTTAGATTTGCCCCTTAGAGGCTGTTTTCTAGATATTGTAAGCATGCTTTATTCTTTTTTATTCTTTTTCTTTTGTTTTCTCTGACTGTGTATTTTCAATTAGCCTGTCTTCAAGCTCACTAATTCCTTCCTCAACTTGATCAATTCTGTTGTTGAGACTTTGATGCAATTTTTTTTTTTGAGACGGGGTCTCACTCTGTTGACAGACTGGAGTGCAGCAGTGCAATCTTGGCTCACTGCAACCTCCGCCTCCTGGGTTCAAGTGATTCTCCTGCCTCAGCCTCCCACGTAGCTGGGACTACAGACACGTGCCACCACGCCCGGCTAATTTTTTGTATTTTTAGTAGAGACGGGGTTTCACCACGTTAGCCAGGAAGGTCTCGATCTCCTGACCTTGTGATCCGCCCGCCTCGGCCTCCCAAAGTGCTGGGATTACAGGCGTGAGCCACTGCGCCCAGCTGTGAGGCATTCTTTAGTATGTCAATTGAATTTTTCAGCTCTAGAATTTCTGCTTAACTTTTTTTAAAAAAATATTTGTTTATTTGTTAAATTTATCTAATAGAATTATGCATTTCTTCTATCTGTTATCTTGAATTTCATCGAGCTTCCTTGAAACAACCACTTTGAATTATCTGTCTGAAAGGTCACATAGTCACATAGCTCTGTCACTCTGGGATTGGTTACTGTTGCCTCACTGAGTTTGCTTGGTGAGGTCATGTCTTTCTGGATGGTCTTGATGTTTGTGGATGTCATCAATGTCTGGGCATTCAAGAGTTAGGTATTTATTGTAGTTTTCAGTCTGAGCTTCTTTGTACCCTTCCTCTTTGTGAAGGCTTTCCAAGTATTCAAAGTGTTGTGATCTAAATCTTTGGTCACTGCAGCTATATCTGCATTGGGGAGCACCCCAAGTCCAGTAATGCTTTGACTCTTACAGATTCACAGATGTACCACTTTGGTGGTCTTGGGTAAGATCTGTGAGAACTCCCTGGATTACCAGACAGAGACTCTTATTTACTTCTCTTACTTTCTCCCAAACAGTCTCTGCCTCCATGATGAGCTGCCAGGAGCTTGGGGAGGGGTGACACAAGCACTTTTATAGCCACCACTACTGGGACTGTGCTAGGTCCTATCTGAAGCCATTACAACACTGGGTCTTGCCCAAGGCCTGTGGTGACAACTGCCTAGCTATCACTGTTCTCTTGAGGCCCAAGGGCTCTTCAGTCATAAGGTGGTAAATCCAGCCAGGCCTATGTCCTCCTCTTCAAGGCAGTGAGATCCCCCCTGTCCCAGGGCAAGTCCAGAAATCCAGAAACCAGGCCTAGAGTTGGGAACTGTAGTAACCTACTCGGTTCTCTGTTCTGCTGTGGCTGAGCTGATACCCAAGCCACAAGGCAAAGTCCTTCCTACTCTTTCATATCATTTCCCTATGTAGGAGGCGTCTTTCTCCATGGCCACCAGTGTTCCAGGCCCACCATGAGTACTGCCAGACTACTGCCAATGTTCACTCAAGGCCCAAAGGCTCTTCAGTCAGCTTGTGGTAAATGCTGCCAGCCTGGGTCTCTCCCCTCAGGGCAGGAGGCTCCTCCGTGGCTCAGGGTGGGTCTGGAAATGGTATCCAGGAGCCAAGGTCTGAAACTGGGGACTCCAGAGCATGCATGGTGCTCTACACCACGGTGGCTGCACTGATGCCCAAGCTTCAAGACAAAGTTTCCTTTACTCTTCCCTCTTTTTTCCTCAAGTAGAAGGAGCCTCTCCCCTTATCCACCACAGCTGGGAATGTTCTGGGTCACTCCTGAAGCCAGCACATCTCTGAATCTTACCTATGGCCTGCAGTGAGTACTACCTAGGTGCCACTGATGTTTATTGAAGGCCCAAGGGCTCTTTAGTCAGGAATTGATGAACCCTGTCAGGACTGGGTCCTTCCCTTCAAGGCAGCAGATTCCTTTGTGGCCAAGAGTGTGTCCAGAAATGTCCAGGAGCTTGGACTTGAATGAGGAACCTCAGGACTCTGCCTGATATTCTATTCTACTGTGGCTGAGCTGGAATCCAAGTTGCAAGACAAAGTCCTCTTTACTCTCCCCTCTCTTCTCCTCTAGTGGAAAGGAGGGGTCTTTCCTGGAGCTGTGAGCTGTGCTTCTAGGGGTTGGGGGAGAGGTGACACAAGCACTCCCTTGGCTACTCAGGCTAGTGTCTGACTAGGTTACATGCATCTCACATCCACTGGCTCTGGGCCCAGCATAGCCCAGCAATTATAGTCCCTGTGGCCTAGACTCCCTTTCAGGTTTATTTAGAACCCCAGAATGCTTTAACCTGTGGTGCAGGACTCAGGCTCCAACTGCTGGAATGGACAACTTCCCTCTGGCTAGGCTTGGTCTAAGTGCTGCCTCCATGGATTCCAGCTGAATTCTGGCCTGTGTTGTTTTCTGCTGTGACAAATCAGCACTGAGTTCCAATGCAAAGTCCCACAATCACTGCACTTTCTCTCCCCCAAACACATAGATACTCTCTCTGCACCATGCAGCCACTGCTGGGGAATGGGGTTGGCAATTCAAGATTGTCTTTCCTGCCCTCTTCAGTGCCTCTCAGCTTACTGTGATTTTAAAACTAGGTACCGTGATTGCTAGCCTGATTTTTGTTTTTTACCAAGGTACTCTCTTGTGTGGATAGCTATTCCATTTGGTGTTCCTGTGGAGGGTGTGATCACTGGAGGGTTCTATTTGGTCATCTTGTTCTGCCTCCCTCCCTTTGATTTTTTAATAGGAGAAAAATGTAAAATAATTACAAATAATAAAAATCAATATACTCAACTATCCTAGTTTGGGTTGCTATAACAAAATACCATATACTGGGTGGCTTATAAAGAACAGAAATCTATTTCTCACAGTTCTGGAGGCTGGGAAGGTCAAGATTATGGTGCCAGTAGATTCAGGCCTGGTGAAGGCCCATTTTCTAGTTTTCACTGTGTCCTCACAAGACAGAAGGGCCAAGGGAGCTCTCTGTGGTCTCTTTTTTCTTTTTTATTATTTTTAAATAACGTAATAATTGTACATATTTATGAGATATGGTATGATATTTTAATACACAATATGTATTGATAAATCAGGGTAATTAACAAATCCATCACTTCAAATGTTTATTTCTTTGTTTTGGGAGAATTCAAAATCCTCTCTTCTAACTCTCTGAATAGGAGTTACAATTGTGAATTATAATCACCCTATAGTGCTATAGAACACTAAAACTTTGTATCTAGCTGTACTTTTGTTTCCATTAACTAACCTTTAGCTATCCTAGGGTTTCTCTTATAAGGATACTAATCCCACTCATGAAAGTTCTGCCCTCATGAACTAATCACCTTCCAAGGTCCCTATCTCCAAATACTCTCACATTAGGGATTAGGTTTCAACATATGAATTCTGTGAAAACACAAACATTCAGACTATAACATCAACTCCAAAAATAAATAAATGCCAGCATTTTATCATATTTGCTTATTTTTAAATAAATAAAACATTACAATAAGTTGAATTCTCTTTTGCTTACCTCTCCAACGTCATTCACCTTCTACCTTCCCCAGTAGCAGCAGTATCATGCATTTGTTATATAAAAGTATAAAAACATATAGTAGCCACGAAGAATATAAAATTATTTTTTGTAAAATATACTTAAATGGTATCATATAGTACACAGTGTTAGGCAACTTTTTCTACACAATGTACTTTGTTGGAATTTATTTTCATTGCTATATGCAAATTATAGTTCAGTCATCTTAATTGTCTTATGATATTCTGTCATAGGTAATACACCAATACTTATCTGCTTACTTATCTGGTTTCCTTCTGATGGACATTTGGGATATTTCAAATATTTTGTGACTCTAAACAGAGTTGAAATAAATACTACTCTGTCTTCTAGAGTACAGGTACAGGACTTTATCTGATATATTAACCTATCTGAATATATTAACTGAAATTACTGGATTGCCAAATTCTGGGTTCCAGTTATTATGAAACAGGTATCCAAGGTGACTGAACCAAATCATACTTCTATTTGCAGTGTTTGACAATTCTTGTCTGTTTGGGTTTTTATCCTGGCCAACAGGAATATGTCAGACTTTCAGCTTTTGTCCTATTGAGAAATGTTAAATGCAAGCTCAGTGTTGTTTTACATTTCATTTTCCTGTTACTTATATTTTCATATGCTAATCATCCATTTATGTTCTTCTGTGAACATAAGGAACACTTACTTGCCCCTCTTTTTTATTGCATTGTTTGTCTTTTTCTTATTTTGTAGAAGCAAGTCTTTCTGAATAAAAAGTAGAGTTTACTTAACTTTATTGCTTCACTTTAGTAATTAAATATGTTGAAATTGTCTTCTATTTTGTCAATTTCTCTTTTTAAAAACACAAACTTTTAAAATAGTGGTCTTTATTGTACTGAAGTTTTAGTGTTGTTATAGACAGATTAATTAAACCTTTACAATTTCTGCTTTTTTGTATCTTGTTTATAAGTTCTTCTTTCCAAGGTCATATAGGTACAATTATTCTTGTAATGGTATAAAGTGAAGATCTAATGGTATTTTCCAGCTATGGAAATTTCCATATGGAAATAAAGTTCTCCCAATTCCACATATTAAACACTCTGTCTTTTCCCCAGTGATTTACACTGCCTTATCTACTTTATGCCAAAGACTTTTTTATACTTGGAGTTGTTTCTGGGTTTTTAATTTTGTTCCATTGAGCCATGTGACTGTTGCTGGTCTGTTGCTGTCTTACTTGCTTACTGTCTTATTACTGTACTTCATAGTAAGCCTGTATCACTTGTAGGTAAAGTTCTTTGTTTCTGTTCTTCTTTTTCACAATTATCTTGGCTAGATCTTGGCCCTATAAACAATTTATAATCAATTTGCTCATTTCAATGAAAATGCCTATTGATATTTTGGTCAGAATTGCATAGAATATATAAATTAATTTGATAATGATATTGTGTCAAATAGCTTCTATGTCCTCCTTCAGATTCACACTTCTCTATCTTAATCTCTTTTCTAGAAGACTGGCTTTTACTTAATTATTTTTCTGTACAGTTTCCTGATCTATAATGTGTGGATAATAAAAGTACTACTATAGAATTGATACCAGGAATTAATATGCCTAGCACATAGTAAACACTACAAAATAGGCTATTAAATTAATGAATACCATATCTCAAAAGTTAAAGGACAGAATAATATCTATGAAAAAGTACAAGGAATTGTGAAACAAAAACAATTTAGATGTGAATCCTGGACATGAAAAATCTTGGCATAGAAAATAAACAGAATCATCAATCTTGGAAATATCAATATATCATCTGAAATTTAAAATATAAATCAACACATGGGATAAACTCTAGATTGGAAACTCTTTAGAGATAATTGGTCAGCTGGGATATAGTATGTTAGGATCACACAGAACTCTCTAGAGAGCTAAAAAGTTGTTTAAAAAATGAATAAGGTGACCTGGAAGGCAAGTAAAAGTTTTCAACACAAATAGGGAATTAAAAAGTACAAAATAAAAGAAACGACACATGGCAGAAAATTGATACTATAAGAAATCATAACAACATGTTAGAACTAAAGTAAAACATGAGCTCTATGAGTATAAGATCACATAGGGTGCTGGGCAGAATGAAATAAACTCACAATCAGAAATATTAATTAATATTAATAGAATAAGAAGGATAAAGAGAAATTCTTAAAAGTTAATAGAGAAAAAGGGAAGAACAATTAGACTAACAAAAGACATTTCATTAGTATCCATTTCATTAGATGCCAGGAGATACAGATCAATATCTTCAAAGTTAAGAAGGAATATCACTGTCAACCTAGAATCTTATACCCAAATTATTTTACAAGAGGGGAAAAAATATATTTTCAGAAACATAAAAATTATTAGCATTTACCTTTTATAAACCCTTGAAGGAGTTACTAAAAGATGTACTTTAGCAAGAGGAGATGTAAATTCACAGGGAATAAATGGGATGTAAAAAACAAGGAGCAAAAATGTCAGTAAAATATGTGGATAAGTCTAATAAAATAATTTGAGGAGAGGGTCAAAAAGATGAAGCTAATATAAGGAAGTGGTAGATTTCGGTGAGGAAATGATACACATAAGGCCTTTCTCTTTTTCAGACTAGGGATGGGTGACAATCACTTGGAATAAGGCCATAAGTATGCCATTTGAACAAGCCATAGCCTTAGTGGGTGGCCTCATCTTTTAGTAACCTTTTCAGGACTGAACTCCACTCTGATCATTTCTCAGGCACAGGGTGCTTTTAAATCCCATCATCCTTCAGGACTTGAACCACTTAAAGGGGTAGAATTCCAAGCGTATCTTCCAATTTTTGGATCTATAGCTTCATAGCTTCATCTCCTGTTCATTACTGACTTGTTCATGGAAATGCTTTTTTCCATTTTTTCACATACATTTATATATTTACAGTTTATTACTATTTTGGAGCAGACGGAGAATTTCAAGCCAAAATGCATAGCACATACATGCTTCATTGGCTGGAAACTCCCCCAAGTCTGTGCTAGATTACCTGTGCTCAGCTTAGCATCACCACCACCTACTTGCATAGACTCCCTTCATCACAAATAGGAGGCCAGGAATGACATTTCCTGGAATCTTTTGCTTCTTGTGATCCTAAGTTGATGTCAGTCAATAGGAGGTATTTGCCTGAGAGGGGAAGGCAGAGAAGTGAGAAAGGCCACACTCTCTGGAAGTACTTATAGGCAGAGGCAGAAGGCAGATATAAGGTTCTTAGCAGCTGACTCAGGATACTCTCTTGTGAATGACCCTGTTTGGTGCTGTGGGAACCTGAGATAGCCCAGCATTGCCCTCTAGAGAATCTCTCACTTTGGAGTTGCTGGCTGAGATAGATGGTAGGAGTTTCCTAAAATGTTCTGATATTTGAAACAGCTTTCAAATGATTGCTTCAGAATTTCTTATGTTGGTAATGCAGGCTGGGGTCATCCCAAATGACTTCTTTAACCTTTGTTCCTTAGCCCTACAGACACCTATGAAAACCTCAAATGTCCTGCTTTAAAGCTTCAAAGCCAAAGTACTTGGAGTAGATAGAGAAGTATGGTTGCCAGTCACTAAGATGGCCCCTAATGATTGCTTTCTCCTTGTATTCATGATTTTGTGGAGTCCCCTCCCACACTGAATCAGAGATGACTCTAGGTAATCCATAGAATAAGGTGGAAGGGTTGATGTGTGACTTCTGAGGTTACATTCTAAAAGGCACTGTGGCTTCTGCCTTTTGGAAAACTTGCTCTGGGGGAAGCCAGTTGTCAATCCATGAAGACACTCAAATAACCCTCTGGAGAGGCCCACCTGATGAAGAACTGGGGCCTCCCACCAACAACAGGCACCAACTTGCCAGAGGAAGGCGTGAGCTGCCTTGGGGTGGACCAGTTCCAGGCAAGTCGTCAGATGACTTAAACCCCAGCCAACAACTGACTACAACTTCCTGAGAGACCCAAGCTAAGAACTTCCCAGTTGAGCGACTCCTAAATTCCTGATCCATCAAAACTATGAGACATAAGTGATCATTGTTTTTATAAGCTACTGTTTTTGTTCTTGTGGGGTGATTATACAGAAATAGGTAACTAGTACAAGTGGCTTCTATTTTCCTCAATAAACTCTTCATTTTTATTCATCCCAAATTGTCTTATATACCTATATAGTCACTGAACAATGAGAGTTAAACCTATTGCCGTTGTTTTGTGTGGAATTATTTGACAAGCCCAGGCAGCTTGTGGTTTTTCAAACTGGTTGACAATTTGCAGCTGGAGAGTTGTTTGTATCTGTCAAGATTATCAGTACGCCCATTGCTTATTCACCTTGTAGAAACAAGATGGCAGATTTGAGAGTGTTCAGAATATAACTTGTTTGAATCCCATCTCTACTATTTTCTAGCTGTAAAATCTTGAGCAAATTTCTAAACCTTTCTAAATTTTAGTTTGCTCGACTATTAAATATGAATAATAGTACCTACTTACCTGGTTTATAAGCAGGTTAAATTTTAAAAGTTATAAAAACTTACCTCATAGTGTCTGGCATTTAGTGATCATTTGCTAATAGTTTCTATGATGATGGTGATGAATTTAGACTATGGTGTTTGATGTTCAATGCCTCCCACGAATCCCTTCCTGTGTCAGTTATCTAGTGTTGTATAATATACCACCGCCAAATTTGTATCTAACAGCAGGTGACATTTTATTATCTCTCAAAATTTTGTGGGTTTACTGGGATCAGTTGGGTGGTTCTTCTGCTCCAAATGGGACTTAAGTCATCTGGGGGCTTGACTGGGTTGGAATATACAAGATGGATCACTCACGTGATTGTTTTTATTACTGTCTGTTGGCTGGGAGCTCAGCTGGGCTTTTGATTGAAGAGTTACACATAGCTTTTCCATTTGGCTTGGGTTTTTCACAGCATGGTGGCTAGATTCTAAAAGGCAGTGTCTATAGAGCAGAAGTAGCCAGAAGCAGGAAGCAAAAGCTACTGATTCTCTCCAAGGCTAGGTCTGAAACTGGCACAGCAACACTCCTGCCACATCCTATTTGTTAAGCAGCCACTGAATCTGCCCAGATTCAAGAAGAGACATAGACTCTATCTGTCAATAGGGAGAGTGATGGAGAATTTTTCATCATCTTTAACTCACCAAACTTCCCAATTTCCTTTCCAGATATCTCCCCAAAATCCCTTAAGGTGTACCTACATAAGTCAAATAAGTGTATTGCCTTTTCCTAGCTGTTCCTTGCTGCTCTGTCCAGAGCAAGCCCAGCCCTCTCCACAAAGCTTTACTTAGCTATCTCAGTTCTCTGGGGGATTCCTAAGACAGACTGTCAGGACTGGCCATTGATCAGTGTCTCATGTGCAGTTTTATGACATCACATTTGCCTGTTATTTGTCACTTTTCAGGCTTGAATCTTCATTTCAAATGTCATTTCTTATTGAGTGGGTTTTATACTCGGCTTCCTACGTAAACCTGCTATAAGTCAGTCTTTCCATGAATCAGTGCTTAGTAATTGTTTTCTGATTTGAACGATGCTATGGGGAGGCAGTGGTGGAAGGGAATTGACATTTGAACACTCAGAGTCAAGCATGATCCTAAATGTTTACATCCATCATCTCATACATTCTTCATGACCATCCTGTAAGAGAAGTATTATTATTCCTATGTGACAGATGAGGACGCTGAGTAGTTAACTTGTCATATTTAGTACAACTAGTAAGTGGGAAGTGGGATAACCAAGACTGAATGCAAGTCTATCTGATGGCATGACTTTCATCTTTCATTGGCATTGCCCTGCCTGCAACTCCCTTGGAATAAAACTATCTGGGAAAAGAAGGGGAAACTATGTGAGTAACTAAGGACTGTGGTTTCTAGAGCACTTGAGCCATAAACTCCCCGTGGTGAGGGCATGCTCTTGTAAGCCTCACTGTGTGCAGGCATTTATTTTGCTTGGGACCAAAGCTAAACATTAACCCACTTGAGCTTTGCCTTTCCTTTCCCATTTTCAAACTCCCATGGCTCCCAGTGGCTTTAGTCATGTATACCCTATCTATTATTATTCCCTTTTAAACTGCTTCTGGGCATGATGACTGCATGCTTGCAAACACCGTGGCATATTTGTGGTAATTAAACTTCACACCGACGTCTGGATCCAGGGCTTCCATAGGCCTCATGGCTCCAGCATTGCCTGGGAGCCCCTCTGTATGCCTTCATTTGAGGAATCTCAAGTGAGTGCTTGTGGCTCCTTCTCCTCAGCCTCAGAGGGGAGAAAAATTGCTGGCAAGGCATTTCCAGAGGGCTTCAGGGGGATCAAAGAGAGAAAAGCAAACACTGAGGGAAAATGTGCTATTTATTCTTGGAACAAAGTTACATTGGCAGCTTTCTCCTCTCCAGTAATACTTGTTTTCCTGAAAGGATTACACTTGCATTCACTTCCTCCCACAGGATTTAGCTGCCACTCAGCTCATGACCTGTAACTTCTATCTACCCCCCCCCCCAACCACGCTTTCAGTTTTCTCACAGGCTGGGCAAAAATTAAAGAGATTAAAATCATCCATGAGAAAAAGTGGGTTAGTGCAGCTGCTGCAAATGCCCTGCGTCAGCAGCCCAAGTCAGCAGCTCACATAAACTTGGCCATGTGAGTAGTGTTCCCGGGCCACAGACAGGGAATCCCAGGCCTTTTAGGGCTTCCTCCTTAGAGAAGGAACGAGAAGGAGGATTAGGCTGAGTGGTGAAGGCTGCCAGGTAGACGTGTCTTTCTTTAGGAGAGCAATTCCATTTGTGTTTTTCATGACCATTTATGCTTTTAATTAAATAATTAAAGAAATTCATGGGTGGTTATATGGCAGAGTAATTTATCGAGATATTTACCTGTGTCTTGGTTTCTTCACTGAGGGTACTCTGCCTTAGAAAGGTAGCAAGACCCTGTCATGCCCTTGTCTTTGAGAGCTGTTTCGTTGCGGGGCTGAAAACAGATTTTCCAGTAGGAGACATCCCTATTTCTGTTTTTGTTTCAGCTCCCTATGCACCTTGAGGAGAATCATGCTGCTCTGTGATGGGCAGGAGTGGGAGCTTTGTATTTCTGAAGGTGTGCACCCTGACTGGAGACTAAGGGAGTCTCTGAAAATGAGAGAAAGAACAGAGTCACTGGGGTGCCCTTGAAGTATGATCATCCAGACCTTGCTTTCCAACAGCACCAACGAGGGCAGCTGAGGGGCTGAAGGTGGCACTGGGGTAGAAATAATTAAACATTAAGGTCTGTGACCTTGAGAACCTCTGTGAAAAGAATCCCCAGGCCCAAGCCTTAGAAGAACTTGCCTCAGGGCTCCATGCTATTTTGGAAAACAAGCCTGGATGTGGTGACCAGGTAGACAGAGTCTCTTTGCATGCTCCGCGTCATGCACCTCTACCTGACCCTGGACTTCAATCTGACTCTGGGGAGGGGACATGCCCCAGTAATAACTGAAATTAAAATTTTCTATGAAATGAATAGAAAGCTCAGGGCAAATTATATTAAATTAGAGAAGTAAAAGAAGCATGCATTTCTTGCACCCTAATCATGTGGTAGGTGCAGTGTGCAAACTTGAGACAGAGAGATGAACAAGAACCTATTGCCCTCACAGGACTCGGATGTGGGAGACGTAACAGGGTGCAGAGCTCTACAGTGAAAATGTGTCACAGATGCCCAGGACTCAGGTGGGGTTGCTGCCTCTGTTTGAGGGCAGACAAAGCTTCCCCGAATTGCTCACCTTTGTCCTCAGTCTTAAAAGATAAGCTGGAATTCCTTAGTGGAGGACAGGGGTGGAGTCAAGAACATTCTGTACAAAGGTACAGAAGCGTGAAATAGCATAACCTGTTTGTGAAACTGCAAAAAGGTTGACATGGCTGAAGCAGAAGATGGGTTGGTACTGAATGGTTGGGAGAGACATGTAGGGGCTGACCCTGAAGGACGTTGCATCCCATACTAAGGAGACCTGATTTTATCTTGTAAGAGGTGGGCAACCCCTGAAGCATTTTAGTGACGCAAACAGATGTGTCTGTTACCAAGCAAAGCCAGTTAAAGAAGGTCACAGAGGAGGAATGATCACAAAGGTAGGAGGGGATCTAGGAAATGGAGAAGCACAGAAGTGAAAGGAGGAGCAGGTGTGAAGAAGGACATGGCTACAGCAGCAAGTACCGCAGGGAGATGAGGAGCATTAGCAGGAGGCAGCCATGGGGGACTTTAATGAGGGCAGTTTCAGTGGCGTGTTGGGGACAAAAACCAGACTACCGTGAGCTGAGGATTGAAGGGGATTAAGAAAGTGAGGCGAGTGAATACCATTTGTTTGAGAAGTTTGGTTATGAAAAGAATGAAGTATAAATAAAAATATCTGGAAATAATTAAAAATTATTAGAATATTTATTAAATTAAAATTAAATAATTAAAGAGCCAAAAAACAATATATGTTGGCATGGATGTGATGAAAAGGGAACACTTTTACACTGCTGGTGGGAATGTAAATATGGAAAACAGTACGGAGATTCTTTAAAGTTCTAAAAGTAGAACTACCATTTGATCCACCAATCCTACTATTGGGTATCTACCCAAAGGAAAAGAAGTCATGTGAAAAAGACACATGTAACACATGTTTATAGCAGCAGAATTTGCAATTGCAAAGATATGAAAGCATAGTTCCATATCTTTGCATATTTAAGTGCTCATCAACCAACCAGAGGATAAAGAAAATGTAGTGTATGTACATCATGGAATACTACTCAGCCATAAAGAGGAACAGAATAATGTCTTTTGCAGCAATTTGAATGGAGCTGGAGGCCATTATTCTAAGTGAAGTAGCTCAGGAATGGAAAAGCAAATATTGTATGCTCTCACTTACGAATGAGAGCCAAACTATGAGGATGCAAAGGCATAGAACAATATAATAAATTTTGGGGACTTGAGGGGGGAAGGTTGGAAGGCAGGTGAGGGAGAAAAGACTACACATTGGGTACAGTGTATACTGCCCGGGTGACAGGTGCACTAACATCTCAGAAATCACCACTGAAGAATTTATCTATGTAACCAAAAATCACTGTACCCCCAAAATAATAAAATAAAATAAAAATTAAAAAAGAACATTATCTAGAAATGGGTCCAGAATCTTGAAGGTTTATTTAATAATTATTTATTTATTATTAGCTAACAATTATTATTTAATATTAAATAATATCCTTTAATTATTAAATTTCACTTAATTATTTAATGATAATTGATTATTTAGTAACAATGATTTATTATTGATTATCTAACAATAATACATTATTAACATAAACATGGGGGAGCTTCAGGTATGTTCGAGGCAGGGGAAGGAGACAGTGGGAAGATTAAAGAGAAGGAGAGAGGAAATAAGGATGAGGAGGAAAGGCCTTGCAAGCAGGGGCTTTTGCACAGAGAAAAGCCCCCCAGACCAAACTTCCCATGTGCCCAGGGAGTTTGAAGTCATAGGAAGCTCTGTTGCCCTGCACATCTCATTACAAGTAAACCTCATGCTTCTGGGAAGTATAGCAAGCCATTTAAAATAAATCAAGAGTATTGTATTGTTCATATATTAATCAAATCTGCTAATTTAACAGATTCCCAGTGTGGACTAAAAATGAAGCAAGTGAATCAGCCTTTCATTTATTAGCTCTTCTTCTGTTAGGATCAAAATTTTAGATTCTTCATTTACATCTACAGTAGATCCCAAACTCCATCAGATGTCTTCAGACACAGGAGACCAACTGGTTGCTGATCGCAGACACTGGTTTAAGCAATGGAAATCACTCCGATTTGGGCATCGGGGACATGAACACATTGCCATCCAGTTGGTTTGATTAGATCTAGCATACCTGTGCATAAGGATACCGTGTTCCAGAATTTGCAACCATGAAATCTATGAATCAAAGAATGGATTAAAAGCATGAACTATGCGGGTTTCAGAAATTTGGGGCCCCCTCAATAATCTGTTCTGGTTAGTGTACACTCTTCAGGGAGATTAAGAGCTCGGTATGATTTGTCATCTGTCCTGTGTTTTGCCCACTTATCTTTCAAACCAAATCACTCTTAATTTCTCAGGTTGACACCTTTCACAGAGTTACAGAAAATAAGTCTTTGAGGAATTTGGAAGAGTTGCAGGCAGTCTCATAATGGAACCCTAACATAGGGCTCAGTGTCCAGTTCAGGTATGCTATGAGGGTGAGCTAGTTTAACTCAAAAGTTATACTTTATTCCAAACTCTTATGTATCCTTTTTCTCTAAAAATGTATAGTTTTCTAGACATGCAGAATAATTTTTCAAACAGGTCATGAGATTAAAGTGTAGTGGGATATCTCAATTTTATAATGAGAGTCAATGGTATTTTCAATAAAAAAATAGATTTATCTTATTTTAAAAATATTTATCTTATTGACAACTTTTTGCAGCCCATGTATATTGTGACTTGGGATCTAACTTGAATTTTCTTAAAGCACAACTATTAGCATTTTCTCTAGGAATCTTTCATAGTTTCATTGTCTCATTTTTTATAATTGAAATCTCTCAATTTTACAGTGGCTTCCTGTTGGTTAGAAAGAGAGTGTTGTGTATGGATGATTTGTTTAAGTTCTGTTTATGCTTATTTAACCTTGTTAGCCAAGATGAAAAATGAAGAAGAGGTGTCAGCCTGGTCATGAGAATTCCCCTATAGAAAATAGAAAAAAAAATAAAGAAGCAAAATTTATACTAAGCTATGTTTATGGTTTAAATGGTGAATATGTTTTGATTAAAAACCTATCATTAATCAGGAGAAATGTTGTATTGGGCAGCAGCAACTGGCTAGAGAAATATTTTGATTTCTGCTCTATTACCCCAAGCAAGACAGTGTTTGATCCAGGAGTATTTAAATCTCTATTCTTCTGACTAGGGCCTGTGAGGAAATAATTCAAGATAAACTCCAACTCCACAATAGAACAGATAAAGAGGATACTTAATTGATGCTTTTTACTCAATATTTCATCCTTTTCGGGCACATTACACATTTAAAAAGGTGAGAGACGTGATGAGAACATGTGGAAACTTAGCTGTGTGGCTTATATTCCCTGGAGGTCTTAGTTCCATGAAAAGTTCTTTTGAACAACTGACTTGTGCTCCTGGCATCCTCTCATATTCCTTTGTACAGGTGAAACTTTGCTTTCTGAAAAAAAAGACAAAGCCTGGAGAATGTGGGTTTTTATAATTTGGTTGTCTACATCTGGAATCTAGAATTGCAGAGGGGGTATAACTGTCAACATTGATTTATTTGGCAATTAAATGCATCCATTAGACCTTATAAAAAGTTGGCGAAAGGTTGGACTATAAATAAGGCATACTGCATTCTTTGACCTTTGGTGTCTAGGTGATGTTAGTAGCTAATACTATCAAATGACTAGTTTCATTTCAGCAGGCTATCGTGGAATGAATGAATGTAAATGCCACTTGGTTAATGACTATCCATGGACCTTAACAGAAGTCCCATTACTTTGCCAGGAAATGCAATAGCAAAAGTGAGACAACAGGAGAAAGAGAGAGATAGAGAGAGAGAGAAAGAGAGAAAGAGAAAGGTTGTCCTCATTTCTCCAAACTAACATTTTAAACAAGTATACATTTTCTTTTCAAGTTCACTTTTGATAAGATGAATAGATAGGAAATGACTGTAGGGCAAAGCATGAAAAAAAATTTTCGGCCTCCTGATTTTCCTAAAGTGACATCATTAATTGTGACACATTGGTGTCTCTGTCTGCACATCCATTAGCCTCTCATCAGGCCATGAGGCAATTTCCTTTGTCTTTCATTATTCGCTTTACATGCCTGCCTTGCTCCATCACTCCTGGAGATCATTTACTACTTCTGGAATTAATAAGAGCTGGAAGTTTGAAGGCTTCTTGTAAATAGCAGTGCCATAGTGGAAGCAGGCAAGGATTCTGGTTTCAATCATTTGTACTTTCTTGGGACAAAACCAGATTTCCTACCTTGTGGGGTAGGAAAATCCCCACATCCTACCGCATGGGGATGATTTCAGTCACTTACGGCAGAGAAAAGTCCAGGGATTTTTGTCTTTCACATTGTATGGCATTGTCTTAATACTCCACAAACAAGAGAGTAGTTTTGATGTTCTTCTTTTTCTGGTGACTTTTGAAGATCATCCACTACTAGACTGACCTCCTTACTGTTTTATAAACTTCTCATCTGTGAGGACCTGGAATTTGTCTCTGCATTTCCTACAGAAGTGGCTTTCAATCCTAACGGCACATTGTAATTATCTGGAAAGGTTTAAAAAAAAGCCCTACTCCTAGAGATTCTGATTCAATTGGTCTGGTCTGGAGCCCAGCTTGTGATTTCAGAACATGCACCAGGTGAATGCTGAGTATATAGTGCAGCAAGGTTGCCTGTGGTGTCTAGGACAGTTCTCTGTGAAGGGCGGGCAGTCTCCAGGAAATGACAGTTAAGCTGAACTGCATTGATAGACACATGGGTTACACAGTGCCAGATGATTTTGGGTGAGGACATATCTGGACATATTCTCACTGCAAGCATCTTGTGGTGCCTTTGGCAGCTCATCATTTTTGGGTAAACCATAGGAGTCTAAGGGTTTCACCTTCGCTCAGCTGGTGACTCAGTTTGTTTTTGTTTTTGGCTGCCTTTGGGTGTTGTGCCTTAGTTTGTTCATCAGTAAAATGGGGGTAATAAAAGTCTGAGGTTGTATTTCTGTTTGAAGCAAAAACTAGTAAATATTTGCCACAATGAGCTTTGTGTAAAATCATCAAATTACTGCTATGCAAATGCAGATGGAGTTTTGGAAGCAGAAGCAACAGGAATGTGGCTAGAGTCTTGTCTAACAGTAGCTGATCGATGGGGCTCAGTGGTGACATGGGTGGAACACGATCCTCCTATCAAATCTTGTCATCACAATATTTGTGCCACTGAGGGAATGCCACAGCCTCCACTCACTGAGCATTAAAACGATCACATCTTTGTATTAGCTGAAGGGGCCCTGGCTACTAGACTTTTTCCATGAGCTGGATGTGCTGTTGGCCACAACATCAGTGTGGGGGGATCGTGGTTCCCTGCTCTGACCACCAGTGCCGTGGGAGCCCTATGCACTCCACTGGCATTACCTGCCCACATCTGCAAGGCTGCCCACACTGAGAGCCCCAGCTCTCAGCCTTGAGCCGAGAACCAGGCATGAAGTGGTTACTTGAGATCCTGAGCTGCGGATCCTGGTTTCCTGAGATGAACCCTTTTCTTTCTCTAATTCTTCACCTCTGGTTAGAACTGGAGCTGTACGCTGTGCCTGTGCACATGGACTCCCTACTCCTCTGCCCTTCCTGTATCAGCCTGTGCATTCCAACCTCTCCTGTGTTCCCTGACCAACTCTACCCTGAAGGCCTATCCAGCAGACCCTATGAGACCAGGATAGGCAGCTTCAAAAGGTAGCCATTGAGAATTGGCCCTGGTCTAGCAGAGGCTTAATGCCTATTTCTCACATCTGACCTAAAGTCTTCATTGATATCTGGCACTGTTCCATAAATATGTCTCCCTGGAAATGGAAAATAGCTATTTCTCTCTTTTATAATAATTTTGCCATTAATGAAGCAATGAGCCCTCTCATCTTGGAATAAATCACCCCAGTGTTTTCAGTTTCTCTTAACAGTCTATGGGTTATCTCCCCTCATCTCCTCTCAGCCTAGAGTGTCAAGCCACACACAGTACCTTCAAAAAAGAGCAATCAAACACAACTTATTTTGTGGGTAGGAAAATGAGGCACGGAGAGTTTCGATAACTTATAACCATAACAAGCAAATGGGACTTGAAATGAAGATTCTCGCCTCCATAGAATGGGGGTGGGCAGAGGTGGTGGACAGGAACAATGATGCAATAGAATGTATACTTAAGAAACTTGGGCTACAGAGACGAACAGATCTTCATGTTGTTACAGTTTGCTTATTTATAAAATAACAGAACAAGAGTACTTAGCCAATCAAGATGCTGTGTTGATTAAAAGAAATGTATGTGAAAAGGTCTGGCATAGAGTTTGGTATCTAAGAGGCTCTCATTAAAAGCATACACACACACATGAACACACGTGTGCATGCAAGCATGAAGTTAGTAGCTTTGAGGGGTTCCTTTCCAAGGTGCAGCCATAACACATAGGTACCCTGACATAGCTCCTGGTAGAATCTACCTCTGTAGGATCCTTAAGTAGCCATTTATCTCAATGTTGGCCTTCATGCAGGGATGCATGTTCTGGAGAATGACCCACCAGAACCCCAAGAGGGGCTCTCAGGCTAGCAATGGATGCACTTCTGTCCTTCTGCACAACCAGAAGCAGGAGATAATCTAGATGGCAGCTCTAGTCTCTCCATACCTGTGATTCCTGAAATCTGTTGAAGTGTAGGGGGTTCAACAGTATCTGCTTCATTTTAATAAAATGAGGCAATGTTTATAAGTGAGACATAGCCCAGTGACTGGCACGTACTAAGTACCAACACATATTAGCAGTTCTTAGTAGTGGTAGTATTTTTAAATCCAAAGCTAGATTGGGTCAGAGTGCTTCCAGGTGTCCTTTCTCCAGCCTGGGGGGCAAATAAATAGGCTCAAGATTAGGGCCCATCTATAGAAAGTCTATGCTCACCTATTGGCACCTGTGCCCTATTTATTTATTTCTTTACTAATTAGTTCATTCAACACACATTTACTGAGCACTGATTGTATGTGTGCTCCTGTGCTCGGCACACAAACCTCTGATCTCTGATATTCGTATAGGGCTGTGCCCTTGGCTAACACACGTAGTATTATATCAGGAAACCCCGCTTCTCAACACAGCCTCTCCATATGCCTGCTGGAAAGCTGGAGAGTTAGGGGGAGCTCTGATGATGGCACCTTGCATGCCAGAGTGTGGAATTTGGAGTCAGGCAAGTGTGTATTCTTTTTACAGATAAGGAAACAGAGGTCGGAGAGAGGAGTACTTTCTCCAGTTCAGAGAGTAATTTAGTGCTGTCTGAGGCTACAGCCTTGTTCCCTGATTAGTTTAGGAAACAAGGGCCCTTTCTACCAGACCAGTTGTCTCTGCATGACAGTGGGATAACCTGTCTTTACATTTTCATCTACAGATAGGTGTTGTTTTCCTTTCTGAAAAGCAGCATTTCAAGGTAAAATGAAGTAGCTCTTGAGTAAGTCTGAAATAGTGGCTCTCATCTCTGGCTGTATGAGATCATCTTGAGAGCATCTGAAAAAAAACTGATGTGGGAGCTCCACCCCACACAATTAAAGAAATATTTGTGAGGGTGGAGCTGGGGCCTCTTATTGGTTTTTAAAACTCCCCAGGTGTTTGGCCTTTACACCCAGGGCTCCATAGTCTAATATACAGTCAGTCCAATATACAGTATAATACACAGTCAGTGGTCTAGCGGGCAGTGCTTCCAAATTCTAATGCACGTTTGAATCATCTAGGGATCTTGTTAAGCTGCAGATACTAATCCAGTGGTTCAAGTGCGGCCCGAGGGTCTTCATTTCCATCAAGCTTCCATGTGGTGTTAGTACTGCCAGTCTCTGGACCACACTTGGAGTAGCAGCTCCAGAAGGTACTCTGAGATTCTAGTCATCCACTTGGTCACTGGCTACTCTAGTCAGAGGCCTGGGAGTTACCTCTCTCCTTCATCCTCTCCTCATCTTCTCCCTTTCAAGCCCTTGGTCATCAGATCTTGTCAGTTCCATCCCACTGCTTCTAGGAGCTCCTATCCTTTCCTAACGGACTGGCACAACATTTTCCTCCCTGTTCCCCACCATCACTCACTGCCCTGGCTGTGTTCCTTGCTAGACCACTTCCTGAAGGCTTTCTTATTCCGTCTTCCCTCTGTCCAAGCTTTTATTTTGATTCTGTAGAAGGCTCTTTCACTCCGTGACCCATCTCTTAAGAGACCACTGCATCCCGGGACCTGTTCTCTCCCTGCACTCATCCCCTATGACGATTGTCTAGGAACAGGGTGTCCCTCTGGTTGTTTCTGCGTTTCCAGCGCCCAGCTGAGCGCCCATCACTCTCAATAAATACTTGTTGATTTTAACAAACAAAACCCCAACCCTGAAAGAGAAAGGCCAAACGGAGGCCTCAGCTGCATTTCTTCCGATAAAAATGAACATTCCTTCGAGATTATCCATCAGGCTTTAACTTCCCACTCAGAAAAAAAAAATTGATCATATTTAACAAAGTAAGTGGTTATTTCCTGTCTGAGTTGAGTAGCTGAATACAGGCTCAAAGCAGGCGACGGGACAGGAATGAGAGGATGGATGCTGGCAGGGGCTTGGAGGTCTGCTTTCAAATCTGGGATAGTCCCAGCATGGGGAAAGGCTGGAGGACCGGGATAGGTTGCGGACTACCGATAGGGAACCTCGCCGGTCCTGCAGACAGTCAGCAGCGCAGGGAGGCAGGCAGGAGTTGGGAGCGTGAACTAACTGGCGCGGAGGGAGCCGTTCAGGTTTCGCGTCTTGTGGGCGCCCACATGGGCCGCTGGCTTGCAGAAGGGGGCGGGGGAGAGGGAGGGCAGGTCCGGAGCCAAGCGGGTGGAGGAGGGGGGAGATCGAAGGAAATGAGACAACCTTTTCCTCCCACTGACTCGGGCTCCTTCAGCTTCTGCGGGGCTTGGCGCCGCCGCCCGTGAGCACCCAGGCCGGGACCCCACGTCCCCAGGCCAGCCCTGACCCCGGCGGCCCCTCCGCCGGGATTCCTTTCCGAGGTGCTGGTGCCGGCCCAAGCTCCGGGCAGCGCTTCGTTGCGTCCGCCCCTCAGTGATCAGCTCCGGGTCCCCCTGCTCGGCCCCGCGCGCCCCAAGCGCAGTCCCCGGAAGTGCGCGCCGGGGCCCCAGCAAAGGTAAGAGGCGCCTGAGAGCGCTCCCTGAACTCTGGGGCACCCGGCATCCCCAGCGGGCTCCAGCTTCTCCGGAGCGCCCTCTTTTCGGAAACACCCAGAGCACTTCTGACCTGAAGCCGCTGCTTTGTTCCCAAGCCCCTGCCCAGGTGTTGTAGGTTGGGTCCCACAGGGAACTCTTGCTTCCAGCGCTTTCTTTTTTGCCTCCTCTTCCTCCCACTTCCCTGTTTCTTCTCTCGCCCCCCTGCTTCTTTCTGGATAGAACAACTCTCAACCCTCTCCCTCTGCAGCCCAGCTTCGGAAAGCAGGTCGTTCCCAAATCTGGCGCTTCTCTCCTGTGTCTCTGGGAGCTGGGCTGAGCCTGACTGGCTTCGATCCCAAGCCTGCGGGGGGCGGACCTGCCAGAAATGTACGTGCTGCACCGTGGACTATTTACCTGGTTTGTTTCGGAGGCAGACAACTCGCCGCGCGCATTTGGCGACCCCCAGGACCCCGAAAGCCGAGTGGATCAGGGAATGAAAGGCTGTTGGCGCCCCCTAAAGTCCCAGTGGGACGCTTTGCTTTTGGAGAGGGGCGCCCAGACAGTCCACGCTGCTCTATCTGGGAGGTCTGCGTAGGGGTCCCCACCCCTACTCTTGAGGGGTAAGGGGAGGTGTTGGCACGCAATACGGAGGGCGTTGGGGCATGGAGGAAATGAGGATGTCCTGAAAGGAGAGGAGTGCCAACCACATCGTCCTGGCTTGCCATGTTGTTCTTATTAACTGCCTGAGTTCTCATAACAAGCCTATGTGTAAGGACTCTTACCCCTTGTTTTACAAACGGGCAAAATGAGATGGGGCCACACAGCTAGCTAGGAAAGGACCCAGCCAGGATTTGGGTCCTAGCTGGTCTATACCACACACACACTTCAAGTCCAGCCCTACAGAAGATTCTTCTTTTTAGTGAGCAAGAACCGTCCCCCCAACTCCCCCCCGCCACCTCCTTTCTCATAGTACAAGGGACCAGGCTTTTTCCCTTTTGACCTAATACACCTTGATTCTATTCAGACCCAAACTACTTATTATCTACTGTCCTCTGAGTTCAGCGGCAAGCACTGAGGTTTCACCTTTGAACCTTATTAATTCATCCCCTTCTTGTCATCCAGTCTGTCACAAAATGTGTAATACTGTTCAGAAGGCTGACTTGAATCTCCTTTCCATAAAGGCAGTCAAGCGCAGTGGCTAAGAGCCCAGGCCCTGGAGTGAGACCACCAGCTTGAATCCTGGCTGGGGCCTTTCTGTACCTTTCTGTAGCTGGATTTCCTCGTCTGTAAAGCAGGCTTAAAGTAATGGTTTTCAACTAGAATTTTGATTTTACTTCCCAAGTGACATCTAGCAATGTCTGGAGACATATTTGGCTGTCATCTTGTAAGTAGAAGAGGAGCTTATTCATCTGGTGGGTAGAGGCCAGGGATGCTGCCAAATATCCTGTATTGCACAAGACATCTCCCCCCTCCCCAACTCCACTTCCAAGATTTAAGAATTATCTAGCCTAAAATGTTAATAGTGCTGAGGTTGAGAAGCCCAGGTTTAATGTATCACTTCATGAAGAGTGCCATTATTTCCAGCTCTCATCCTTTTATCTGCTCTAGTTTGGCTGATTATACCAGTCTCTATCCCAGTCTTTCCCTCCATTCCAGTGCCAGAATTCTGTTGCCAAATCCACAGCAGGTCATGCTGCTATATTGCCTTAGCACCCTTGTTGGTCCCCTATTGCTAACAGAAGGGATAGGAATTGGGAATCTGCAGGTGTTTTACAAGCACTAAAGGTAATTCCTCTGCATGTTAAAGTTTGAAAATCACTGTTTTTACAGAATAAAATGTAACCCCTGGCCTTGTACACATGGCTCTTCACAACTGGCCTCACCTTATGCCACTTCCTCAATGTTCCTGACATTCCCCCAACCCACTATTCTTTTGGTATTCTAGGTCCTGACTTTTTGAATGCCCTTCTTCCTCCTTGGCTGGCAATCAATCTTTGAGACTAGAAGTTAAGTCTCCTTTTGGGTGAAGCATCATTCTTCAGTTCCTACAGACTGTTTTGTTGCTCCCTGCCCTGCCCCAGGTTGGGGGAAAGCCTCAGCCTCAGCCTCAGCCTCCCCTCTCCCCACCTTTTTTTTTTTTAAATAAATATATCTCTCTTACAGTATTTTGTTTATCTCTCCCCTGGTCTTACATACTTAGAATCTAGCTCAGTGCCGTCGATGCTCACAGTGATGGTTTCAGGCTTAGGCGTCAGGCTTCTTGTGTTCAAATCTCAGTTCTGCCACTTATTAACTCTGTTAAAAGTTAATTACTTGACCTTGGTCAAATTGACTCAGTCTATCAAAGCCTTCTTGGTAAGAAGAAATAGCGTACCTTCTCTGCAGACTAGTATGACTAACTAATGGAATAATAACCATTCATCTTAATACTGAGTGCCTACCTAATTCCAGGACATGGTTCAAGTTTAGCATTTTATGCGTTTTTACTCATTTAAACCCTATAATGTCCTTTATAGTTACTAATGGTATTGCCCCATTTTCCAGACAAAGAAACAGAGGCACAGAGAGGCTAAGCAGTTTGCCCAGAGTCATGGAGCTAATGAGCGGTAGGGCCAAGATTCACACAGACATCTGGATTTCAAAACACATACTCTTTACACTGTGCAGGTAAAGGGCTTAGCCCAGTGCTTGGCACATAACAAGTGCCCAGTTAATGTGAGATAAGGTTTGTTAGGTGCATTAATGAGAGCCTAAGTCCATTGGGTTTTCCACCTGCATCATGCTTGTGATTTAAGACTATGCCATTGTTTTTACAACTCTTGCTCCTTTCCTTGCCTCCTTGCCCTGCCCCCAGCCACAGAGGGGCAGGACATTGGGGTTAGTTCCCAGTACCACTGATCTTGATGCTAAATTGAGCCTATGTACATAGCCAGGGCTAGAAGAGGATTAACTTTTTTGGGAGGATGGAGTCAACACACACCTGCCTGGAGGAGAGAGGTGCAGACTTGGGGTCGAAAACTCTGTGACCCCAGCTTTGTCCTTACCGAGCATGTGCCCTTTGCAGTGTGCACCTAGCATATAAATATTGGTGAAACCAATTGATGAATGAGGGATGGACGAATAAATGCCACCAGCTGAGTCTCCCACATTATACTTGATCAGATGCAAAGCACAGCTTCTCTCCACGTATTGTAAGGCTCATTTATCTATTGACGTTAAAACTGGCTAAGGGAATTTAATGACCCATATGGGGTGTTGAAGAAGCAGATTTGGAGCCACTCACTGACCCTCTGGGAAAGTTGTGTTTGACACTGGATACTTGGTTACAACTGATCACTAAACTAACTTGGAATCTTCTATTGCTTCTAATGCAGCCTTGGCTTTGAAAACCAAGCCCACTCCTTGCTAGTCCCTGGGCCACTTGCTTTGTGGGCTAGACCGCCTTACACAAATACCTGCACATTTGTGTACTCTGGCTTCCTCCACAGCTGTCCTGCACAGCTGTAATCCCCCTGAGTTTGCTTGTTTTGGCAGGTTGTCTCCAAAACTTCAGTGGGATGAGGTCACCTGGCATGTGTAAAGCCTTGTGGGTTTTTTAGGGGCCAGGGAAACATTCTAGTAAGTGCTGCTTTTGAGGGTGGAGTAGGGTAAGAACTTTCCTGTCCATTGACATCCAAGACTCTTCAGATCCCCATGGTGGGGTCCTCAAACCCCTTCGCTGGTCCCTGGCCTGTTAGGAACAGGGCCATCGCCTGAGCTCCGCCTCCTATCAGATCAGCGGCTGCATTAGATTCTCATAGGAGCATGACCCCTATTGCAAACCGCATGTGCGAAGGATCTAGGTTGTGCACTCCTTATGAGAATCTAATGTTTGATGATCTGAGGTGGAACAGTTTCATCCTGAAACCATCTCCCCCTATCCGTGGAAAAATTGTCTTCTAGGAAACTGGTCCCTGGAACCAAAAAGTTGGGAACCACTGCCCTATAGCACTGCCTTCCCCTTCCCACATCAGACTCGTACGTACTGTCTCCTGGCATTATCCCCTCTCTTAGGTCACTAGCTGGCTGACCTGAGAAACAAATTCCTGTAGGATATTAATGACTTGAGTAAAAGTTAGACCCAAGATCTTTGGGCATCACTTGTATTTATACTGAGGCTTTTATAGCTTGGCACAGAAGATAAACTAGCCCAGGGTAGAAAGGTCAGGGGGATGTCAGGCTTGGTGCCAGGTCTTGAGGCCTCTGATGTCACACTTTGTTGGCTGCCACTTTGGGTAGCACCTCTTAACTGACCTGCAGCAGACTTTCTAATGAAGCTGGCCCCTGCTTTGTGTGTCTAGTTCTAGGGAGATATACTTTGTCCCGTTTACATCTTGAGCTGTATTCTCTGTGAAATGCACTCTGTTGTTTGACTCTGTGTGAAACCATGTTTAGTGCTGTAAAGGGCATTTGGTCTCAGACTAGAGTGGTGGCAGAATCTTGAGGTATTAGTGTGGACTTGGAATACATGTGCAATAAGTAGCTCTGTGCAGGTGCCAGAGACACAAAGATGAAGACCTGGTTTGTACCATCAAGATTGCAGTCCATGACATATGATGGACATGTGAATAGATCATCAGAGTGTGTTAAGTGGAATAAGAGATCTGAGCAGAGAACTGGGAGCTCAAAGGAACCAGTACCATCTCTGCTAGAAGAGTTAGGAAAGGCATCAGAGAGAAGAGGATGTTTGAGCTTGGCCTTAACGTGTAAGCGGGAGCTTGGCGGGTTTGAAGGGACTGGTGATTAAAGAGCATTACAGATAGGAAACAGCATGTGTAAGAATCAAGAAAGGGCCTGGAAGACATGTAGGCATATGGTGGGAACTGGAGGGTGGAGATGGGCCTGGGGAGGTGACTTTGACATTTTACCAGTCCAGGAGTCTGTCTCTGTACTGTTTTGAGACAATGGAGTGGGCATTTAAAGCTCAGGTGTGCTGAGCCCTTTGAATAGTGGCTCTGCCTCTTATCTCTGCTGGCCTTGTTTCCTCCTGGGGCAGTGGAACCAGAGCCCATGGGTCAGGGAGGGACACTGTCTCTAGTAAGCAAAGAAATCACAATCAGCGGGGAGAGGGGAGGGATGGCATGAGGAGATATACCTAATGCTAAATGACGAGTTGATGGGTACTGCACACCAACATGGCACATGTATACATATGTAACAAACCTGCACATTGTGCACATGTGCCCTAAAACTTAAAGTATAACAATAAAATAAAAAAAAAAAACTGAAAAAGAAAAAAAAAAGAAATCACAATCAAAAACAAAGCTGAGCTGGGAGGTTGTGGGTAGTTGTTTTGTTTTCTTTTCAAAGTCCTAGCTGATGAGCTATGTGAGTGGCCCCTCTGGAGTCTGGGTTTTACCTTTAGAGCGTCCAAAATTCTATATGAATTGCTAAGCAATTGCTAAATTTCTCCAGACTTAGAAAGGGATGGAGAAACAGAGGGAAGGATGGGGAGGTGGGAGAGAAAGAGAGAGAGAGAGAGAGAGATTGAGTTTTGATGCTAAAGTCTGTTTCACATAAAATCCAGCCTGTGATCCAGCAGATCAACAGCTATTAGGATTGCCACATTTCCTGGGAATTACATTCCCATTTGCAGTCTTTCTTTGAGCCTAAAGCTGTTTGCATGTGCTGATTGCATTGAGCTCCCCACAGAGGATGGGTGCATATGCTTACTGAATAGACAATTGATGTAGGTCCTTCTATAGGTCATCCCAGGCTTTACTCATTTATTCACCACTTAGTGACCCCCTGGCACATAGGAGGCACTTAGTTAGTGATAGATGAGTGAATGAATGCTCTAGCATGGAAGTCCCATTCCTGGACCTCAAGATGCTCATGGTCTGAAGGAAGAGATAGACAAGAAAACAGACAACACGATATGGTGGATTAGTGCCATGACAGAGAAGATATGAATAGAGAAGACTCAATCTAGCCAGGGATCAGGAAATGGAGACAGGGAGAAGAATCCTCTCTTTTGGGGACCATCCTGCCTCCAGGGAAGTGGTCCCAGGAGTGGTTCCTAGAGATCAATTATAACCTGGGGTGAGTGCCAGGCACTGTGCTAGGGTCTTTAGCTGCCTTTATTGCATGGATCCTGACAAACACCCTCTGAGGTCTGTATTAGAGGAGGAATCAGGGTCATACCCACAACTAAAAGGCAGAGCCAGAATCAGGTCCAGGGCACCAAACTCTGAGCCCTTTATCCCGCTCCAGATAGTCTCCAGAGAGCTGTTATCATCAAAGATAATTTTAGAAAATCTGTTTTCGAAAAAGAAGGTGAAAGAGTGTGGGCCACTGTGGCTGGGATAGGAATGGCCATTTCCTCCCCGCTTTTCCCCCTTTCCTTCTCCCCAGCCTGGCATCTGAGGCTGTGCCTGGGGGCAGTGAGACGCTCTTTGTTCTGGGGTTCAAAAACTCTCTTCCTCCTCTTGCCCCCTGTTTGATCACCAAGGCAGCCTGCACTTTGCCCTCTGTGGTGAGAGGAGGGGGAAATGCTGCTTAGTAGAGAAGCAACCATAAACTTGCAAGGAAAAGAAGACTTTTTTACAAAACACCTGCTGTAATTTAAGCCTCTCCCCTTTTGCCTTGCCCCCTCCTGCCCTTGTCATTCAGATGCGGCTGGTAGCTGCAGGGAACAGACTTCAGGGGATCTTGTTTCTGCAAGGGGACTTCAATCAAAAGGGCTGCCTAAAGCTGTCTTTCTCTGGGCATCTCCACAAACATGCTCATCTTGTCAAGACAAGACAGGCCATGGCAGCCCATGGGAGGAGGCGGGTAGGGCCTGTTACTGGAAGAATCATGCATTTCTTTCCTGAGTTCTCCCATCCTGAGTGCCACTTGGCCAAGCAATCTCTGACAGTGGCATCTTTCTTTGCTGCACTGAGATGTCGCTATGAACCTGAGGGTGGGCAGAATGAGCACTGGAAGAGAGTCAGCAATGCCATTTACTTGTTATGAGGCCTTGGTCCTTTAATCTCCTAGTGGGTCAGTCACACAGGGCAGGAATGGTTGGCCTGGATATTCTCCAGTGTTAGACCCTGCTGCATGTCGAAAGCAGGGTGCACTGTAGGATCTTGTGGAACTTCAGAAGACAATGACTTGGACATGTAGACTGAAAAAGACACACATGAAAGTAAAAGTGTTCCTGTGGGTGTGCTAATGTGCTCACAGAGACAGCTTGGTGGCCTTGGTGTGTCTGCTCAGCTCAAGCTGCCAACACTTACTGACACCCTCGTGTGCCAGGCACAGTTCCAGCCTCTGGAAACAGGGATGAACAAGATACTCTTTGTGCCCAGGGAGCTCAGCAATCCAGTGTGGAGACAGACGGGGAAATCAGAGATAGTAATGCAATGTTTTGCTGTCCATCTCTCATTACAGTAAGTTCTCTGAAATCAGGACATATGTCTTGTTGATTCCCAAATCACCAGAGCCTACTGTAAACTGGCCTATGGTGGATACTCAATCAATGAATGTTGTACTACTCTAAAGTGCCACACTAGAGGCAATCACAGGGTGCTATGTGCACCCACAGGAGGGTCACCTAAACTCAGCTTGGAGAGCAGGTGAGTCCAAGACAGCATGCATCAAAGAGGCTGAGATTGAGCATCCAGGCTGATGAGAGGAGAAGTGGAGCCTAGGCAGATGGGCCAGTGAGAAGTCCAGCATGTCCAGGTGAGCAGGCCAGGGCTGCTTCAAGAAGGGAAGGCAGATAGGTATGGCTGGGGACAAAGGAAGTCAGCCTGTGAAGGGGCAAGGTAATCACACCTGGATTTGCTAGAGAATTGGAATTTTACTTTGAAGATAGTGGGGAGCTACTGCAGGATTTCACACAGAGGAGAGACCGGGTCAACGTTTTGTTCTAATACTGTTCTGGCAATAGAGTAAATATTGGAGAAGAATAAGATAGGTGGCAAGAAGACCAGTTAGCATGTTACCGCAGTTTAGGGGATGAAAAAGCCTGGGATTTGGAGTCAGATACATCTCAGCCTCCTTCCCAGCCACACTCCCTGTAACTTGGGCTGTTTAGCAAATGTCTCTGAGCCTCTGTCTTATCTGAAAACGGCGGACTCTACTTCCTCCCTTATGGATGGTATGCATGGTAGTCAGGGTTACATACAATGAAGTATGTGAAATGTCTACTACAGTGGTTTATTTGTAATTGGCAAGTCATACTAGTGGCCAGTATTATTTTTAATATTGTTGTGACTTACTATCATCTAGGTGAGAAATAATGAGGTTCTAATAAGACACTGGTAACTAGGGTGGAGAATTGGTCAGAGTCAAGAAAGCCTTTGGCAATAAAGTTGGCATGATTTTGTGACTGACTGAATGGGGGAGTAAGGGAGGGGCAGGAGTCTAGGATGATTCTGACATTTTGGCCTGGCAGCCAGTGGGAAGGATAGTGGGGCTATTCATTAGGAGAGAGAAGGGACAGGGAGGAGGGAGCAGCATTTATAGGAAGGATGATGAACTCAGTTTCAGATATGCTGAGTTTGAATATTAAGATAGTCAGGGAGAGATGGCTACTGGGCAGATGTTTTCTAGGTTTGACATTCAGGAGAAAAGTCTTCAAGATTTACAAGAAAGCTAACTTTTTTTTTTTTTTTTAAGAGACAGAGTCTCACTTTGTAACCAGGCTGGCATGCAGCAGCACAATCATAGCTCACTGCATTCTTGAACTTGAACCCCTGGGATCAGGTGATCCTCCTGATTCAGCCTCCTGAGTAGCTGGGACTACAGTCATATGCCACTATGTCCAGCTAATTTGTAAAACTTTTTGTAGAGCAGGGTCTCACTATGTTGACCAGGCTGGTTTTGAACTCCTGGCCTCAAGCGATCCTCTTGCCTCAGTCCCCCAAAGTGCCAGAATTACAGGCATGAGCTACTGTGCCCGGCCCACAAACAAACCTTAACCAAAGGTAGTGAAGTCATGGCATAGATCAGTTGGTTATGGAGGGTTATGGAGTATGGGAAGAGGAATTATAATAGCTAAAGTTTATTGAGTGTGTACTATGTGTTCTGAACATTTTATGTGTATTAATCCTCTCAATAACCATTGTTAGGAAGGACTACTATTGTTTTACCTATTTTACAGCTGAGTAAACTTAGGCACAGAGATGGTAAGTCATTTGCCCAAGGTCACACAGCTATAAGTCATGGACCTAGGATTTTAAGGCAGCTATCAGGATGCCAGGCCTGTGCCAGATTGCTTCCGAGAGTGGCGGTACTAGGGCACAACACTGACCTCAGGGAAGGAAGGAGAGGACCCAGTGAAGTCAACAGGAAAGGGGATGTGCAGAAAGGCAGGAGGAAATGGGAGACTGGGATGTGGAAGAGGACAGTTTCCAGGAGAAGGGGATCAACAGCTTCAAATGATATGGAAGAATGAGAGATCTGAAATGTCCATGGATTTGGAAATTCTAAAGCTATTGACAACTTGGTGAGAGGAGTCTAACAGATGAGGGGAGTCTAACAGATGACGGGAGCTAATGAACAAATGTGAGGTGAGGAAGTGGACATACCAAACTTTAGCAATTGTTTTTAGAAGCCTGTCTATGAAAGTGACATGCGAGAAAAGACAGCAGCTAGAGGTATTAGGTAGAGACAGTGTTTTAAAGATGGAAAAGACCAGCACTTTTTTTTTTTTTTTTTTTTTTTGAGACAGTCTTGCTCTGTCACCCAGGCTAGAATGCGTGGCGTGATCTTGGCTCACAGCAACCTTTGCCTCCTGGGTTCAAGTGACTCTCCTGCCTCAGCATCCCAAGTAGCTGGGATTACAGACATATGCTACTATGCCCGGCTAATTTTTTGTATTTTTAGTAAAGACAGCATTTCACCATGCTGGCCAGGCTTGTCTCAAACTCCTGACTTTGTGATCTGCCCTCCTTGGCCTCCCAAATGCTGGGATTACAGGCGTGAGCCACCGTGCCTACCCGACCAGCACATATTATAGAGTGGCCACAAATGGACTATGCATGCTGGGAGAGGTGTCTCCATGTTCGCTTCTCTTTTCCACACAGATTTCTAATATTTCTCTTCATATTCTGGATGGCTTCCATGTTGGTAGTTGGACATCATTAAAGAAATTCTGGATAGGTGTTTCAGGTCTTCAGCTTTTATTAGGTGGAGCAGAGAAAATTTCTTTCACAATGCCCAGTGGTGACTTATCACTTGTTGTTAAGTCCAGGCCATGTCAAATTCAGGTGCGTTCAGTATATCATCCACTCAATTTGCCTTCAAAGTATTCTTCAATAGAGCATGATGTGCTGAAGCTCCACTTCAGGCATGGGGAATTGGCCTCTGCTATGTAGATACCTGGAGGTAAGGATGGCAGCAGCACCAAGGTTTTAGGAGGAAGGAAGAGGACCTAGAGCATAGTGGGGTTGTGGGGAGGAGACACCAGCTTTGGACTGGAGAAGAGACACCTGCTTCTCTGAGCAAAGGGAAAGGTAGTTGGAGATGAAGGCAAATATATGAGAGGAGATAGTGAGTTGTTTAGATCTTGTAGGAAATGAAAGGTCCATTATAAGATTTGCTGGAGTGACAACCCTCTGCCTGGAATGACCCTAGAGGATTTGACCACTGCCATTTAAGTTCTTAATAATGGAAAAATAGGGGCATTTCCTATGAATTCTTTGTTACCAGGCTTAGAGGCTGCATCCCAGAGCCTCCCAGAAGCCATCCCAGAAGATGTTTTTATCTAGGGGCAAAGACAATCTCTGTTTTCATACTTAAGATTCTTTTGTTCAGACCAGAGGCAGATACCATAGAGGGTTAAAAGCTTGACTTAAACAAGAAATTCAGCTTTGCCTTGGTTCATGTTCATGGTGCCAACATCCCTGAGGCTCAGGGCTGGAATTAGAGTTTGGCTGCCAACTTCATATATTTGCGTTGGTTGAAATGGCATCTTTGCTCTTCTTGGAAACATCTCAGTGAAATGCACACACCTTCACAGAGGGCCTTTATGGAAAGGGCTCTCCCAAAGGGCACCATCCTGAATCCAAAAGGCCACACGGGAAATGGCCTTGGGGTATTTTTCTTTCCCCACACAAAGCAGCAGCTCAGCTGAATTATTTGTTTGATCTTGAGCCTTCAGGTATCAGGAAAAGTAAACAGTGCATCATTCAAGAGTCACATTTCCAGCTTGAAGGTTCCCTGGAGGACAGCTTGAAGGTACTGGAGGACACTGTAGGAGGCAAGGAAGGATCATCCCTGCCGGACCCCTCCCCACTCTCCTCCCAGCCAGATCTCTCACCTGGATGTGGGCATGTGCAGAGTCCCTTTGGCTGGGTGTGGGTGTGATGGACAGACAGGGCACTCTCCTTAGGGACTCTTTCTTCCATCAGAGGGAAGAAGCTGCAGGTGTTTTGCCCCACTTTTCCTCAGTAGACAAGGAGTGGTGGAAGTGCTTCCCCAGGAAGGTGTGGCTGGGATGCTGTGTGGCTCCGCACAAATGTGGTTCAGTGAAGTTACATAATCCCGTACTTGGCTTTATTCCTATTCCACAGGGTCTGAATTTTCTGTCATGAGAAAGGCCTATGTACATATTCCACACTGATTCCCACAAATGAGTGCACAGGGCTGTATACATGTGTCAGATGGCCACATCTAAGCTATCACTGATGCTTCTGCCCATCCAACCTTCTGGATTGTGGCAGGGTGCAAAAGGGTTTGGGAGGCAGTACCCTGTGTGCCCATAAAGCAACAGCTGTGATACCTTAGATTCTCTTTCACTTGTATTTGATTTATTAGTTATATATATATATATAGTTTTCATTTAGCCAGTCATCAGTTCATTTAATAATTTGAACAACTATGTGGCTGGCTCAAGGCTAGGTGATGGTAAAGTGATGGTGATTCTGGCAGTCTTAGTTCCTGCCTTCTCGGGGCTCACAGTTATTAGGGGATGGGCATTCAAGAAGTAAATACACAAATAAAATACATGACGATTACAAACTGGTAACTGCTATCCTGGACAAGAACAGGGTGCTCTAGGAGGGAATGAGAGAGGTTTAGGTTGGGGGTGTCCAGTAAAGGAGAAAGATCTGTAGACGCATATTCACTCTCTACTACATGCTGTCTATTGAAGGGATGTCACAGGGTGCTAAGGGAGCTCTAAGGAAGGAATGCCTGACCCTTGAATAGGGCTGGAAGGCTTCGGAGGGAAGGGACATTTAAAAGTAATCTTGAAGAATATGTGAAATTTTTTCATGCAGAAAGGGAGTAGAGATGTTACAGGTGGAGGCAACACGTGGTGTTTGGGGGGACTCAATCAGCAAGAGTGGGACATAGGGGAGTGGCAAGAAATGAGCAAGGAGGCCAGGCAGGGTGGCTCACACCTGTAATCTCAGCACTATGGGAGGTCAAGTCAGGCAGATTGCTTGAGCCCAGGAGTTCAACACCAGCCAGGCCAACATGGCAAAACCTCATCTCTACCAAAAATACAAAAAAATTAGCCAGGCATGGTGGTATGAGCCTGTAATTCTAGCTGTTTGGGAGGCTGAAATGGGAGAATCCCTTGAGCACAGAAAGTGGAGCTGGCGGTGAGCCAAGATCATGCTTCTGCCTTATAGCCTGAGTGACAGAATGAGACCCTGTCTCAAAAATAAATAAATAAAAGAAAAATGAGCCGGGAAAGACAGGCAAGGGCCAACTACTCAATGTAGGTTTTGTATGAGAGGCAAGTCACTGAAGGGAATGGCAACTTACCAAGGGCCTGGCAGACTTTTTCTGTAAAGGATCGGGTAGTAAGTATTCTAAGCTTTGTGGACCTACAGTCTGTCATAGCTATTCAGCTCTGCCACTATAGTGCACAAGCAGCCACAGACAATATGCAAATGAGTGAGTGTAGCTATGTGATAATAAAACTTTATAAACAAAAACAGGCAGTGGGCTGGATTTACCCATGAGCAGTAGTTTACCAGCCCCTGCTCTAGAGTGATAATTCTGGTGGGCGACTCTGTGAATGCTGAATTGGAGGATGGGGAGAGAATGGAAGGAGGGAGCCAGTTAGGAGCTATTGCTTTAATTCAGGGAACTTAAGGAAGGGATGATGGGGAGAAATGGTTTGTGGTGTGCTCCAAAGTAAAAATGACAGGACTGCAGACCAATTTAATGAGAACATGTCTAGTTGTTTTTTTAATGCTCAGTGGACTGATTATTCCAGAGAAGGAAAAAAAAATCTTGGGTATTCTTGGTGTGTGACTCACAATCATGCGCACATCTGGGAGGTCACCTGCTGGTCTCTAGACATCGTGCTTGGTGTATTACATAGATTATCTCCTTGTTAAGCATAATTCTTAAGAATTCTTTAGAATGTTAAGCTGTATTTCCTATTTCAAATTGAAGTTTGAAAATTGCAAGTCATTTGCCTAAAGCCGTATAGCTGGTAAATGGAGCTAAGATTTAACCCGGGTCTGGTGTCAAAGCCTGTACCATTCCTGAGATGCAGAATCTTTTCCCCTCACCCAGTGGGTGGCACGAAGCCCCATCCATGAGCCTGTGCAGCTCCCTTCTTTCCCCTCTGTTTCTTCTAAGACCCATCCAGCAAGGAGGACAAGGGAATGCACGTAGGGGAGACAAATATCAAAGTCGGCTGCAAGTGTTAATCTGTTTTAACTACCAGCCTGTATGCATTTCCTCGGGTTCCTATAATAAAATATCACAAAATGGGTGGCTTAGAATAATAGAAATGTATCGTCTCATGATTCTGGAGGCCAGAAGGCCAAAATCAAGATGCCAGCAGGGCCATGCCCTCTCTGAAGGCTCTAGGGAAAGATCTGTCCCAGGTTTCTCCCATGGCTTCTGGTAGCCTTAGGTGTTTTTTGGCCTATTAATGGCTGTCTTCTGTGTCTTTTCACATCATCTTTGCTGTGTGTGTGTCTGTGTCCAAATTTCCTTTTTATAAGAACACCAGTTATATTGGGTTGAGGCCTGCCCTAATGCCTTTGTCTTAATTTGATTAAATCTGTAAAGACCCTATTTCCAAATAAGGACAATTTTGAGGTGTTGGAAATTAGGAGTTCCCATGTTTTTAGGGGGAAAGACACAATTAAACCATTAATGTGACCCTTTCGCAAGAAGAATTCAGGAGCTTCCTCTGACCAAGGTCCCTGAGTGGATCTCAATCCAGTTCCTTCTCCAAAGTATCTTCATCTGTGGTCAGTTTTTCCATCCACTTCCTATATACACTGCTTGGGACATGAAGATTTTGTCTACATTTGCATGTACTTTTATTACTACATTTCAGATAGATTTCTGTTCTAACTCCTTAGCCTTTGCATTTAACAGTGGTCTCTCATCTTCACTCACTGCATTTTCCCCCCAGCCTCCTCTTTCCCTACTTGGCACTTTGCTCATTCATTCATTAGTTCATATAACAATAAGTCCTAAGTCCCTGATGCATTCTGGGGACTATGCTAAGCTCCAAGGGTATAAAGGTGAAAAGATGAAAAAAATAGTTCCTGTTCTTGGCGAATGCTTATGAGAGGCCACACAAGCAAATAGTGTGGAGAAATTGAATAGGGAAGTGTGAGTGCAGCTTCCCAGCTTAGCATCCTCAGTGGCTCCCTACTGCTGGTAGGAGAGAGTCTGAGCTCCCTTGCAGAACACACCAGGCCTCCCATGACCTGGCCCCAGCCCCCTCAACAGTTTCTTCTCTCACTTTCCCTTCCTTTCACTTTGTGCCTCACTTATTTTCATCCGCTTGCTCTTTCCCAGCTGTACAATTCTCTCTCTCAAATCGTGTCTTTCTCCAGGAATGCTCTTTGAGTTGAGAGGTGCTCCTCCTCCCCCATTCTCAGCTATTATCTGCTTGATTAACTCCTATTTCTTCTTTGAGACTGACCTCTGGGGGTACCTCTTCCAGGAAGCTGTGGCCCCTTCCTCTGCCATCCTTGTAGCTGCTTGGGCTTCCCCTTGGTAACAACCTCTCCTCCCCCTAGGAGACGCTGACTGAGGCTTATTTACCTTCGTAACTGCAGTGCCCAATCAAATGCGTGTATTAATAGGAGCTTCATCAATTAACGAGTGAATGAATGATTTCTGTGTCCTGTGCTTTTCTCCTGCCCTCCAGGCTGGAACTTTCCCTTTAGCCTCCTTCCCCGGAATCACATGTCTGGTCACCACTTTTTCTCTACCACAAGTCCAGAAACCTCACTGCTCAAGGCCTCCTTTCTGTTGTGCTGACACCTCAGTCACGCTGACCCTAATGATCAGTGGCTACACTTGGCTACCCACTGACCATCATCTCTTTGGTCTGCCCTGCTTCCCACAGAGAAGCCTTCTTATTTGCCTATGGGAAGATGATTCTCATCGGGAAAGCAAAACTTCCTCTATGGCCTTCTCTGTTTCTCCAGTCCCAAAGTTTCCCCTCTCCCAATTCCAGGAGCAAGGGACACAATATTTCTGCTTCATTGATTGATTCAAAAAGCATTTTTTTTTATTCTCAAGCTTGTATCTGGAGTTGCGGTTGAATTACTCTCACCCTTTTCTACTTCTGCCTTTCTAACCAAAAAGATCTGTTTCTTACATCTTTTCCTGCTTCATATTTTGAGTTTTTCCTATATATTAAATGTTACAGTGATTTTTGGAAACTGTTCAGCATTAAAACTCTTCAATGAAATCTTATGTAGAATATCAATGACTATAACAGGACAAAGCAACATTTTGTTACATATATTAGTTTGATAAATTTAGTTTTTAACATACAGTTAATGAAAACAATGAGAATGTTATGAAAATTTGAAATTGAGGGTTTGGGATGAATATTGCAGCCTCATGACATTCTCACTATCAAGTGCACTCCTGTATTTTATATTGACCGGACAACATGCAACAACTAGATATTGGAAATTATAGCACTTTTAAACAGGATACCTTACAGATTCAGGCTATTCTGATTTCAATGATCTAGAAACACGAAAGATAAATATAGGAAGAATTGGTTTTAATGTTGACTCACTAACACTATGTAACAATAATTATAAGAGGTCTAATGGAAAGGAACAGATTCTTTCACTTAGATTCACCAATTTATATCTTTGGCAGAAAATTCTTCCCAAAATTATGTTGTATCGTCATGAGAGGTTAATTATGTTATTAATTTTTTTTCAGAAACTCCAGTGTTTGTTTCTCTGTAGTAATCACTTAAAGCCTTTAACACAGCAAAACATGTTTAATCTGGCATTTTGAGCTCAAACTTCAGTTGTCAGTTTCATCATTGACACTATCGGCCACAAGAAAAGCAGTAATAGAATGGCCCTGCATTGCTGTTGGTCTTGATCAGTCTAAGATCAAAATAAGCATGCTACTGGTAATACTAATAATAATGCTACCAGTAATACTTACCATGGTACAACATGTTATGTGGTCACATATTACTGTATAGTTTAGTATTGTGTCTTTATAAGAGCATACATTCCAGGGAAGTCCCTTCCTGGCCTTTAATTGAGCATGGCGCTAGGGGGCCAGGATGATGGTAGTGTACTTGCTCATACAGTTTTACAGCATAAGAATATTTGCATGGATCTGAACTGTTGAAAGATCTTTTTGGAACTACAGCTTTCCTGATTAATGACACATCTACGTATGTTCAAACATGTTCATGGTTTTGGCAGGAGAACCTTTATTCTGAAGCGGGCATGAGTATATTATAACCTGTGGCTCATGTAAACCACTGGGGTCTATGATTGTTCACATTTGGTATCACACACTTGTCTGTGTTTACCATTTTAAAAATATTTTTAAATGTAATTTGAATCAAACATTTCTAGAACCCTTGAAATGAATAAGTTGACCTCCATTGTATTAGAATAAGGTGTAAGAAAATTGTGGTCTCAGGTGGGATCTTTAGCAGGGCTGGCTTGGGAAGACCTCCCTGGTTTGATCAGGTAAACATCTGCCCAGGTCAGGGCTTTCACCTCCGGGGAGCTCAGCAGTTTGTCTGTGCTGAATTCAATTGAATTGACACAGGGCAGGTCCTATGTGGTTGTAGGACTAGTTCCCCCTCGGTGAGGAATATTTAGGAAGGTCTCAGGTAGAAGCCGCCCACCTCCCCAAGAAGCCACACAGGTCCCACCCAGGGAGGCTGGCACAATCCCCACCCAGAACTTCTCTCCCCCCAGCTCCTTGCGGGGTGGGGTGGGGGTGCTGCTCTGGGCTTCTAGACTTCCAGGTCAAGGGTTTTTGTTTTTTTTTTTTTTTTTTTTTACCCACTCACCTCCTGCTGACTTCCTCAGGGTCCCTGTGATTGTTCTCTGGTTTTAATAATTCTAATGACCTTAGAAGTCACTTTTGGGACTGGGAAGCCAACACAGAAACAAATCAGATGACCAAGAATCCTCCTTGTTCCCATTCATGTGTTCCTTGGTCAGGCGTTACTTCTGCGAGTTCTACATGTTTGTAGATGTCTCCGGTGTGCTGGGCTTGGGAGGCCCCACTGATTAGGAATAGAACGTGGGCAAGTGATTGCCTTTTTAAAATGTCCTGAATTAAGGATCCACAAGTCTGTCAGCATGGTCTTCCCTATTTGCAATTCTAGAGAAAAAAAAAGCCGTACAGGATTCGGTCAGAATTATTCAAGCGCGTGTATTGTGGCTGACCAACAGGGCTGAAATTCTTTTTATGCCCAGTGTGGTATGGATGTTGTGACTGACTTCCATTCTATACAGCCATTTCCTGCCAGTCTCCATGATGTTTTATTTTCCAGTGGACACTTGCAGGCTAGTGTTCCCTGTGGTTCCAGGGGTGGGCACTTTCCCTTCACATTCAATATTTTTTCTCAGGATTGCCTCATCTAGCTTCATACGTCTGCAGATGACTCCTACATACTTTTAACTATTACCCTGGAGTCAAAATATGATTCCAATCTACCTTTCCAAAATTATTCCCCCAAACTTTGTTACATTTCCTACAAGCCAGCCAAACTCCAAGTTCTTGGGTCTCCCTACGTCTTCTCCATGAAGGGTGAATCTGTAAGGACCTTATTTTCAAAGACCTTATCACCAATGGAAGCATATGAAAAGCACATACTTTTACTTAATGCGAAAGAGTGGCACACAGGGTTGCAGGAGTCCAAAAGAGGGAGTGATTATGCATGCAGGAGAGGATCAGAGAATGTTCTTGCAGGAGGTGATGTGACATGAACTTTGAAGGATGGGTAAGACTCAGAAATGCAGTGGTGCAGGAAAACACATGCCAAACAGAGCAAAACCCAGAAGTAGAACCAAGTGGGAAATGAACGGAGAAGAGAGTGGTTCTGTCTGCCTGATGTTGGGCTGTGATGGAAAGGTAGGTTGGGAAGAACTCATGAAGCGCTTTGATTTACAGGCTCACGTTTGAATTTCACTCTAGGCAGTGTGGATGCTTTGGCAATTTTAGAACAGATGAATGGCATTGTTAGAACACTGTTTCCAAATGCTCAGCCTGGCACCATGTATTAGTCCGTTTTCACACTGTTGATAAAGACATACTAGAGACTGGGCAATTTACGAAAGAAAGAGGTTCATTGGACTTACAGTTCCACATGGCTGGGGAGGCCTCACAATCATGGCAGAAGGCAAGGAGGAGCAAGCCACATCTTACGTGGATGGCAGCAGGCAAAGAGAGGGCTTGTGCAGAGAAACTCCCATTTTTAAAACCGTGAGATCTTGTGAGACCCATTCACTATCATGAGAACAGCATAGGAAAGACCCACCCCCATGATTCAATCATCTCCCGCCAGGTCCCTCCCATAACACATGGGGATTATGGGAACTACAAGATGAGATTTGGTTGGGGACACAGAGCCAAATCATATCACACCACTATATGAGATTGGGGTTCAGGGGGGAAGAAAGGAGAGAAATTTCTGAATTACAGGAGTGACAGTGGGGATGGAGGGCTAGAAAGGATAGGAGGTAGGATTTTCCGGGCAAGGGAGAGGAAGGGTCCAGGGTGATCCTCAGGTTTGAGCCTGTGTGACTGGAATCCTCAGGATACTATGAACCCTGTAGAGAAAAGAGGAGGCAGGTGAACTGGGGGAATGAACTTAGAACATGTTGAGCTGGAGGGATCTCTGGGAAGTGCAAGTGGAGACTCCTCCCCCAATAACCTCAGTGTTTTGGACTCCAGGTCACCACAGTCTAGCTTCCTCCTCTGCTCCTCCTAGTTAGGACCAGCCCACCTTGATGCCCAGACTTATCTGACTTGAGGCAGTAAATAAATCAGCAGGTCTCCCTGACCCTGTGAGGGCATAGAGATTAGGGCATCAATTCTGATGGACTGATCATGAGAACCTTCCTGCCTATCTCCATCTCCTGTGTCTTACCTCACAGGACTAGCTTTTGATTGTCTCTGAAAATTAATGGCCCCTTTCTGAGGTTCCAACTCGTATAGTCCCTCTTGGGACAGAAACCTCTGCCCCCAGGCTGGTGCTAGGGCCCTAATATTTATGGATAGAACCTAGAGTCTGAAAACTGGTTTTTAAAGATAACTTCTGAGTTTTCTATCTGTTCCGTCAGCCAAGGGGACATCTTGTGGCTCCCGGTTGTTGACAGTTTTAAAGCTCTGCAGGTTGGCTCAGCCCTATTGTATGCAAGGCCCGGTCCATCCCCATGCCTGTATTGTCCTCAGGGAGGGGCCCTGGCCCTCTCTGCACTTCCAGATCCTACTTCACATTCAACATCACACCATGCGAGTGACTCCCAGGAAGTATGAGATGTCCAGCAGGTACACAACACACTCTGCATCTTGTACTCACTTGGGACCTTTGATGAAAGCATCTTGCATGCTGCTTCCCAGGTTTTGGACAATCCTGTGGATTCTCACCCTTCTGTCCCTACCTTGGTTGTAGGGAACCATGAATAGACACCTGCCTTTATGTTATACTGGAGGTTCTGGACTGCTGGTGTTGGTGTCTTCTGTTTTTATTGCTAGCTGCATCTTGATTCATACAGTGCCATCGTCCAATTCCATGGGAGCTTCCTTTGTGTTTATAGTTTGGGGACTGCAGAAATAAACCAAAGTTGGAGAGAGTCTTGGAGCATCCACAGCCTCCATAACTGACTTAGTTAAACATCTTCAATCACTTTCTTCTCATTCTGAAGACTTCACATAATTAAAACCATGCCCAGCCAAATGCTAAATAAATTTTGCACATGCTGCTTGAATTACTGTGCAAGCTTACTCCAGTGTGGCTTTTTCCGAGATTAATATTTCATGAAAACTATTCCTCTGGGTAGGCTGAAGCCAGCAGCTGTGGAAACTCAACATTTGCTTTATACAGTGAAACTTTAGGACAGGGCTGCTTTTCACATTTCTCAGATGTGCTGCTTGTTTGGAAAAAATAAGTACTCTTGGCAAAGTCTACATGGCATGAGCCCCAGCTTGTGCTTCCGTCTATTCAGATAGGAAATGATGAGAAAATGTGGCTCTAAATGTCATCATGCAACATTGGCACTGAAAAATAATAATTGCCATTTCTTGAGCACCTATTACTCTGTGCCAGGTATCTTACAAGCCCTGCATCCTCACAAACACCCTGTAAGTGTGCCACACCTAGGTGTATCTATCTTCTGATTCCTGCTCTGCCCTTGATAGCAGGGGCTGACCTGGAAGGTTGCCTTCCCCAGGCTCCATATCTATGGCTTCCTGCTAGAGGAAGGTTGCTGCACCTGTGGAAGGTTGCAAGGTAGTGAAAAGAGGAAGCCAGAGTATTTCTTCCCTCTCTCCCTTCTTAAATCATCCCTGCCAGCAATGTCTGCATCTCCTCCATGGCTCCAGCTTCCACTATTTGTGTCCTCCATGGTTCCTGATTCTTCCTGGTGACTCTGGCTCCTGGGCTCTGGCAACATTGCCTCCTACCTTTATGCCTTCAATTACCCACTGCCTACTATTGCTAATATCTGATTACTTCATGACCACATCCCAAGACCTTACTCCAACTAATTTTGTCTTTTTAAAGTCATACAAACTTAATTTTTTAATTTTTCATTTAAAAAAATTATTTAATTTTTTAGTTTTCCCATTTTGCCTGATCCTTACTAAGTATGCAAGGTTATATGAACTAAAGAAGATCTTTATACTCTTGACTTTGTTATCTATTGCAATAGTCTTCAAATCTCAGCTTTTCTATCACCTGTAACCTATATTTCTATCTTCAACGCTGCCAACAATTCCCTGCATTAAATTCCTTCTGCTGCAAATACTGAAACAGTGTCTATTTCTTTACTTAGTTGCTGATTGATGGATTGAGGTGGGAATCATTAGCCTTGTTTTAAAGATGAGGAAATGGGAGGTCAGGGAGGTTAACTAACTTGTCTAGTCTTAAAGATAGGGCATAGTAGAGCTTGGGTTTAAACCCATGCTTGGTTAATCCTGAAGCTTGTGTACTTTCTTGTACATCAGCCTGTGTTCTGTTTACTGGCACCACACCAAGTTTAATTTCTTGTGTATAATCACTTCATATTCTGGAAAAAGAAAACTCTCATAGTTTTCTTCAGGATTTCCCAAGATAAAACATTTTCTATCCCTTCAGCTGTTCCTCATGAGAAAGAGGATATTTCCCCTAATATCTTGGTTGAACTTTTAGATCACTATTTCTCAAGATTTAATGTGCAGATTATGGTTCAGGAGGACTCTAAAGATTATGCATTAAAACGTATTTTTAATTAGACGTTTTTTGGAGATAATTTTAAATGTATATGCAGTTGCAAGAAATAATGCAGAGCTCCCATGTTCCATTTAGCTAGTTTCCCCAATGATGACATCATGCAAAACTGTGGTACAATATCACAACCGGGATGTTGACATTGATACAGTCAAGATACCGAACACTTGTATCATCACAAGGATTTCTCATGTTGCCGTTTTTTTGTGACAATAACTTTCTTTCTCACCCCAATCCTTCCTTGACTTCTGAAAACTACCAATTTATTCCCTATTTCTGTAATTTTGTCATTTCAAGAATGTTGTATAAATGAAATCATACAATATGCAACCTTTTGGGATTGCGTTTTTAAATTCAGAATAATCCTCTGGAATTCATCCAGGTTGCCTTTTGTATCAACAGTTTGTTCTTTTTTTGTTGCTGAGTAGTATTACATGGTATAGATGTGCTACAGTTTGTTTAAACATTTACTCTTTGAAGGACATATGGATTGTTTCCAGTTTTGGGCTATTGCAAATACAGCTGCTATAAATATTCATGTACCCAATCCCAAAAGGTTGCATATTGTGATCTCATTTATACAACATGCTATCATTGACCAAAACTTCATTAATGTGGTGCAGGACTATATTTCATTCTTTAGGCAACAGTAAATGGTGTTGTATTTTTTAACTTTAGTGTTCACTCTTAGTATATGGAAATACAGTTGATTTTTGTAAGTTTATGTTGCCTGCAACCTTGCTGAACTCACTAGTTTTATTTTATTTTTTTGTGGGGGGGAATGGAGTCTCGCTCTGTCACCCAGGCTGGAGTGCAGTGGTGCGATCTCGGCTCCCACTGGTGCAACCTCCGCCTCCTGGGTTCAAGCAATTCTCCTGTCTCAGCCTCCTGAGAAGCTGGGACTACAGGCGCATGCCACCATGCCCAGCTAACTTTCATATTTTTAGTAGAGACAGGGTTTCACCATATTGGTCAGGCTGGTCTCGAACTCCTGACCTTAGGTGATCCACCTGCCTCAGTCTCCTGAAGTGCTGGGATTACAGGTGTGAGCCACTGCACCCAGCTAAACTCACTGGTTTTAAGAGATGTATTAGTCTGTTTTGCAGAAGGAACATCTGAGGCTGGGTAATATAAAGAAAAGATGTTTATTTGGCTCATCATTCTGCAGACTGTACAAGCATAGCATCAGCATCTGCTTGGCTTCTGGTGAGGCCTCAGGAAGCTTTTACTCATAGCGGAAGACTAAGGGACAGCAGGCATGTTATATAGTAAGAAGGAGCAAGAGAGATGCTAGACTCTTTTAAACAGTCAGCTCTTGCATAAATTAATAGAATGAGAACTCACTCATTACCACAAGGGCAACACCAAGCCATTCATGAGGGATCCATCTCCATGACCCAAACACCTCCCACCAGGTCCCACCTGCAACATTGGAGAACACATGAGATTTGGAAGGACAAATGTCCAGGGCATACCTGGAGACTTTTTGGGTAGATTCCTTGGGATCTCTATTGACAGCCATATCACCTGCAAATAGGGACAGTTTTATTTCTTCCTTTCTCATCTGTGTGTCTTTTAGTACCTTTTCTTGCCTCAATGTAATGGTTAGAACTTACAGTGTTATGGTGATTTAAGAGTGGGGAGGGTGGGCATCTTCACCTAGTTTCTGATCTAAAAGAGTAAACATTGAGTATTTCATGATGAAGTATAATGTTAGCTACAGGTCTTTTGTAGATGCTCTTTATCAAGTTGAGGCAATTCCCCTCTATTCACATTTTTCTGAGAATTTTTAAAAATCATGAATGGGTGTTGAATTTTTGAAAAAAATTTTCTGCATCAATTAACATGACTTTTTTTCTTTAGCCTATTACTAATGGCAGTTTACATCAATTGATTTTTGAATAAGCCTTGCATTCTTGAAATAAGCCCCATATAGTCATGTCATAAAAAGTCATTACGAAAAAAATCCTTTTTATACGTTCCTGAATTCTACTTGCTAATATTGTGCTAAGGATTTTTTTTTATTATATCTATGTGCCCGACGGCTTTGAGTTTTCTTTTTTTGCGCTATCTTTGTCTGGGGTTGGTGTCCGTGTAACACTACCTTCATAAAATGAATTGGGAAGTATCCCCTCTTCTCTGATTTTCTGGAAGAGATGGTGTAGAAGTGGTGTTAATTCTTCTTTAAACATTTGGTAGAATTTTCTAGTGAAACCATCTAGGCCTGAAGTTGTTTTGTTTTTGGTGGGGGGGGGTTAAAATTACGAATTCAATTCTTTAATAGCTATAGGGCTATTCAAATTATCTCTGTCATATTGGATGAGTTGTGGTACTTTGTGTTTTTCGAGGAACTGGTTCATTTTGTCTGAATTGTCAAACTTATGTGTGTAGGAGTTGTTCCTAGTATTTCCTTACTATTTTTTGTCATCTGCACGGTCTGTTAGTGATATCTACTGTTTTGTTTCTGATATTGGTAATTTGTAACTTCCTTCTTTTTTGGTCAGTCTTGCTATAGGTTTGCCAATTTTATAGATTTTTTTTCAAAGACCCTCTGGTAATTTTCTTTGCTCTAAAGTCTACTTTATAGACTTAATAGATATCAATTTAGACTCGTTTTCTTTTGGTTAATGGTTGCATAATATAAAAATTTTATCCTTTTTCTTTAAACCTGACAATATTGTTTTTGTGTTTTGTTTTATTTGGGGGGAGGGTGTTTTTGCTTTGTTTTGTTTTTAAGACAGGGTCTTGCTCTGTCGCCAGGCTGGAGTGCAGTGGTATGCTCCCAGCTCATTGCAACTTCTGCCACCTGGGCTCAAGCCATCCTCCGCCCTCAGCCTCCTGAGTAGCTGGGATTACAGATGTGCACCACAATGCCTGGCTAATTTTTGTATTTTTTGTAGAGACAGGGTTTTGCCATGTTGCCCAGGCTGGTCTCTAACTCCTGGGCTCAAGCAATCTGCCCGCCTTGGCTATAAAAAACCACGTACCAACTATACACTATAAGAAACTAACTTCATATATAACAATACCGGCAGTGGCTGGGTGCAGTGGCCCATGCCTGTAATCCCAGCACTGAGAAAATAATCAAAGAAAGGATTTTTATAGTTTCTTACAGTGTATAGTTAGGACATGGTTTTTTTTAAAACATTTTATTTCAATAGCTTTAGAGGTACAAGTATCTTTTGGTTACATGGATGAATCGTACAGTGGTAAAGTCTAGGACTTTAGTGTACCCATCACCTGAATAGTGTGTGTTGTACCCAGTGGGTAGGTTTTCATCTCTCACTCCCTCTACCCTTCCCCATTCTGAGTCTCCAATATCTATTATACCACTGTATGCCTTTGTGTACCCATAGCTTAGCTCCTACTTGTAAGTGAGAATACATGGTATTTGGTTTTCCATTCTTGAGTTATTTCACTTAGGATAATGGCCTCCAGTTCTATCCAAGTTGCTGCAAAAGACATTATGTTATTTTTTTTATGGCATTCAACTGATGAATGAATTACATACACATCACATTTTCTTTATTCATTGGTTGAGGGTACTTAAGTTGATTCCATATCTTGCAATTGTGAATTGTGCTGCAGTAAACATATGTGTGCAAGTGTCTTTTTATATAATGATCTCTTTTCCTTTGGGTAGATACCCAGTAGTGGGATTGCTTCATCAAATGGTAGATCTACTTTTAGTTATTTGAGAAATCGCCATATGGTTTTCCATAGAGGTTGTTCCAATTTACCTTCCCATCAGCAGTGTATAAACAAGAGTTTCCTTTTTTTTTTTTTTTTGCCATATCTATGCCATCTATTGCTTTTTGACTTTTGAATAATGGCCATTCCAGTGAGGATAAGTGATATCTCATTGTGAGTTTAACTTCCATTTCCCTGATGATAAGTGATGTTGAGCATTTTTCATATATTTGCTGGCCATTTATATGTCCTCTTTTGAGAAATTTCTATTTATATCATTTGCCCACTTTTTAATGGGATTTTTTTTTTCTTACTGATTTGTTTGACTTCCTTGGAGACTCTGGGCTGATCTTTGACAAGGCACACAAACATATAAACTAGGGAAAGGATACCCTATTCAGTGGATGGTGCTGGGAAAATTGGATAGTCACATGTAGAAGAATTAAACTGGATCCCTATCTCTCACCATGTACAAAAATTAAGTCAAGATGGATTAAAGACTTAAATATCATATTTGAAACCATAAGAATTCTAGAAGAAAACCTAGAAAAACTCTTTTAGACATTGACCGAGGCAAAGAATTTGTGACTAATACCCCAAAAGCAGATGCAACAGAAACAAAAGAAAGAAATGGGACCCAATTAAACTAAAAGGCTTCTGCAGAGCAAAAGAAATATTAACAGAGTAACAACCAACCTACAGAATGAGAGAAAATATTTGCAAACTATGCATCCAACAACGGGTCATTTTTAAAATCCACTTTGCCAATAGCTATCTTTAATTGGTGTATTTAGATTATTTACACTTAATGTCATTATTGAGATGTTAGGGCTGACGTTTGCCATTTTGTCTTTTGTCTTCTGTTTTTTGTTTGTTTCTCTGTTTTTTTTTTTTTTTAGTTACTTGAACATTATTATAGAATTCCATTTTGATTTGTTTGTAGTGTTTTTAAGTGTATTTCTTCATATAGTTTTTCTAGTGGTTGCTCCAGGTATTACTGCAGATATATGTGTGTGTGTGTGTGTGTGTGTGTGTGTGTGTGTGTGTGTGTATATATAGCTATTTACTGTCTGCTGGTGCCATTTCACCAGTTTGAGTGAAATATAAAAACCTTACCATGCTTTGCTTCCCTTTGCCCTACTCCAAAGTGTGTCTTAAATATTTCCTTTACATACATTAATTTTTCATTTTAACTTAATTTTATTTTACTTTTGAGACAAGGTCTCTCTCTGTTGCCCAAGCTGGAGTGCAGTGGCACAATCATAGCTCACTGCAGGCTCGAATTCCTGGACTTAAGCAATCTTACTGCCTCAGCATCCTGAGTAGCTGAGACTGTAGGCATTTGTCACCATGCCCTGCTAAGTGTTTTTTTAAATTACTGGGAGGCCGAGGCGGGCGGATCAGGAGATCAGGAGATGGAGACTATTCTGGCTAACACGGTGAAACCCCGTCTCTACTAAAAATACAAAAAAATTAGCCAGGCGTGGTGGCGGGCGCCTGTAGTCCCAGCTACTCTGGAGGCTGAGGCAGGAGAATGGCGTGAACCTGGGAGGCAGAGCTTGCAGTGAGCCGAGATCGCGCCACTGCACTCCAGCCTGGGCGACAGAGCGAGACTCCGGTCTCAAAAATAAATAAATAAATATAAAATAAAATAATTATTATTATTTTTTAGAGATTGGGGTCTCACCATGTTGCCTAGGCTGGTCGAAACTCCTGGTTTCAAGTGACCCTCCTGCCTCCACCTCCCAAATCGCTGGGATTACAGGTGTGAGCAACTGCGCCTGGTCTCCTTTATATACATTCAGAACCACATCAGAAAGTGTTAACATTTTTGCTTCAACTGTTAGATACGAAAACTCATGAGGAAAAGGAAAGCCTATTGTATTTACCTATATTTGTGCTTTCTTCTTTCTTGATATTTCATGATATCTTTTTAAAATTCTTTTCTTTCTGTTTAGAGGACTTTAGTAATTCTTTTTGGGTAGGTATGCTGGTGACAATTTCTCTTAGTTTTCCTTCAGTGGAGAATGTCTGCTTTCCCCTACATCTTGAAGGGCAGTTTTGCTGGATATGGATTCTGGATTCACAGTTCATTTCTTTCAGCCCCTGAAATATACATTGTGCTACTGCCTTTTGACTTCCATGGTTTCCAATGAGAAACCTTCTGTGTTCTGAATTGTTTTTTCCCTATAGCTAAGACGCTGTTTTTCTCAGGCAGCTTTCAATTTTTTTGTCTTTGGTTTTTTTTCTTTTTTTAAAGACAGGGTCTCACTCTGTCACTCAGGCTGGAGTGCAGTGCAGTGGGGCAATCTCGGTTCACTGCAGTCTCCACCTCCTAGGCTGAAGTGATCCTCCCACCTCAGCCTCCTGAGTAGCTGGGACCCATAGGTGCATGCCACCATACCCAGCTAATTTTTGTATTTTTAGTAAAGATGGGATTTTGCCATATTACCTAGGCTGGTCTCAAACACCTGAGCTCAAGTAACCTGCCCACCTCGGCTTCCCAAAGTGCTGGGATTACAGGCTTGAGCCAACCACACCCAGCCTATTTAGTCTTTAGTTTTCAAAAGTTTAATTACAGTGTGTCTTCACATGGATTTCTTTGGATTTATTCCATTTAAGATTTGCTCAGCTTCTTGAATCTATAAGTTTATGTTTCTTGACAAATTTGGATTTTTTAAAGTCATTATTTCTTTGATTACTTTCTCCGTTCCTCTTCTTCCTTCTTTCATTCTGGAGCTCCAGTGACAGAAATGTTAGGTCTTTTGTAATAATCTCACAGGTCCCTAAGACTCTGTTCATTTTTTTTCCAGCCTATTTTCTCTCTATAGCTCAACTAAGTAATTTCTATCATTCTGTCTTTCAGATCACTCATTGTTTCCTCTGCCTCCTCCATTTACCATCGAGCCCATCTATTTATTTTGAGCTTTTTATTTTGGTTATTGTATTTTTTTACTGTGTGGAATGTACTTAATAAATGTTGGCTTTTGTTATTGTTGTTAATAAAAATAAACATAACCTTTTCTTTTAATTACCAGACCCACAATACCAAGTTTCACTGACATAAACACTGGCTGTGTTACAAGTATTTCCTTATTCAATTCCTTTATTCCTTTAGTTTTTTTCATATGGCAAGTGTCCTGTCCTTTCTTTATTTAAAAATTTTTTTTTATTTCAATAGTTTTTGGGGAACAGGTGCTGTTTAATTACATGGATAAGCTTTTTTTTTTTTTTTTTTTTGAGACGGAGTCTCGCTCTGTCGCCCAGGCTGGAACGCAGGGGCCTAATCTCAGCCCACTGCAAGCTCCGCCTCCTGGGTTCACGCCATTCTCCTGCCTCAGCCTCCTGAGTAGCTGGGACTACAGGCACCGGCCACCACACCTGGCTAATTTTTTTGTATTTTTAGTAGAGGCGGGGTTTCACCGTGTTAGCCAGGATGGTTGCGATCTTGTGACCTCATGATCCGCCCGCCTTGGCCTCCCAAAGTGCTGGGATTACAGGCGTGAGCCATTTCGCTTGGCCATTACATGGATAAGTTCTTTAATGGTGATTTCTGAGATTTTGGTGCAAGTATCACCCAAGCAGTGTACACTGTACCCAATGTATAGTCTTTTACCCCTTACCCTCCTCCCAGCCTTCCCCGAAGTCCCCAAACTGCATTGTATTATTCTTATGCCTTTGCGTCCTCATAGCTTAGCTCCCATTTAAAGGTGAGAACATACAATGTATGGTTTTCTATTCCTGAGTTACTTCACTTAGAATAATGGTCTCCAACTCCATCCAGGTTGCTAAGAATGCCATTATTTCTTTCCTTTTTATGGCTGAGTAGTATTCCATCACATATAGAATATAATATATATATATTACTACATATTCTTTATCCACTCATTGATTGATGGGCATTTGGGCTGGTTCCATATTTTTGCAGTTACTAATTGTGCTGCTACAAACATTCATGTGCAAGCGTCTTTTCCATTTAATGACTTATTTTCCTCTGGGTAGATACTCAGTAGTGAGGTTGCTGGATCAAATGGCAGATCTGCTTTTCATTCTTTAAGGAATCTCTGTACTGTCGTATAGTGGTTGTACTGGTTTACATTCCCACCAGCAGTGTAAAAATGTTCTCTTTTCACCACATCCATGCCAACATTTATTAGTTTTTGATTTTTAAATTATGGCTATTCTTGCAGGAGTAAGGTGAGTACTCCTTGGTTAGGTATATTCCTAAATCTTTTTGTTTTTGCAGCTATTGTAAAGGTGACTGAGTTCTTGATTTGATTCTCAGCTTAGTCACTGTTGGTGTATAGCAGTGCTATTGATTTGTATACATTGATTTTGTATCCTGAACCCTTACTGAATTCATTTATCAGTTCTAGGAGCTTTTTGGATGAGTCTTGAGGGTTTTCCAGATATATGATAACATCATCATCAAACAGTGACCATTTGACTTCCTCTTTACCAATTTGAATGACTTTTATTTCTTTCTCTTTCTGATTGCTCTGGCTGGGACTTCCAGTACTATGTTTAATTGAAGTGGTGAAAGTGGGCATTTTTGTCTTGTTTCAGTTCTCAGGGGGAATGCTTTCAACTTTTCCACATTCAGTATAATGTTGGCTGTGAGTTTGTCATAGATGGCTTTTATTACCTTAAGGTATGTCCCTACCATGCTGATTTTGCTAAGGGTTTTAATCATAAAGAGATGCTAGATTTTGTCAAATTTTTTTTCTGCGTCTATTGAGATGATCATATAATTTCTGTTTTTAATTCTGTTTATGTGGTGTATCACATTTATTGACTTGCGTGTGTTAAACCATCCCTGTATCCCTGGTATAAAACCCACTTGATCATGGTGGACTATTTTTTTTTGATATACTGTTGGATTCAGTTAGCTAGTATTTTGTTGAGGGTTTTTGCATCTATGTTCATCAGGCATATTGGTCTGTAGTTTTCTATTTTGTTATGCCTTTTCCTGGTTTTGGTATTAGGCTGATACTGGCTTCATAGAATGATTTCAGAAGGATTCTCTCTTTCTCTATCTTTTGGAATAGTTTTAGCAATATTGGTATCAATTCTTCTTTGAATGCCTGATAGAATTCAGCTGCCAATCCATCTGGTCCTGGATTTTTTTTTTTATTGGCAATTTTTTGTTACTGTTTCGATCTTGCTACTTGTTATTGATCTATTCAGAGTTCCTATTTCTTCCTGGTTTAATCCAGGAAGGCTGTGTATTTCTAGGAATTTATTCATCCCCTCTAGATTTTCTAGTCTGTGTGCATAAAGGTGTTCATAGTAGCCTTGAATCATCCTTTGTATTTCTATTGTATCAGTTGTAATATCTCCTGTTTCTTTTCCAGTTGAATTTATTTGGATCGTCTCTCTTCTTGGTTAATCTCATGAATGGTCTAACAATTTTGTTTATCTTTTCAAATAACCAGCTTTTTGTTTCATTTCTTTTGTATTGTTTTTTGTTTATTTCAATTTCATTTAGTTCTGTTGCGATCCTTGTTATTTCTTTTCATCTCCTATGTTTTGGGTTTGGTTTGTTCTTGTTTCTCTAGTTCCTTAAGGTGTGACCTTAGATTGTCTATTTGAGCTCTTTCAGATTTTTTGATTTAGGCATTTAATGCCGTGAAATTTCCTCTTAGCACCACTTTTGCTGTATCCCAGGGGTCGTGATAGATTGTTTCATTATTATTCCGTTCAGATGATTTTTAAATTTCCATCTTTATTTCATCGTTGACCCAAAGATCATTCAGGAGCTGATTACTTAATTTCCATATATTTGCATGGTTTTGAGGTTCCTTTTGGAGTTGATTTCCAATTTTATTCCACTGTGTTCTGAGAGAGTAGTCAATATAATTTTGATTTTCTTAAATTAATTGAGACTTGTTTTGTGGTCTATCATATGGTCTATCTTGAATAATGTTCTGTGTGCTGATGAATAGAATGTATATTCTGCTGTTGTTGGGCAGAATATTCTGTAAATATCTGTTAAGTTCCTTTGTTCTAGGGTATAGTTTAAGCCCATTGTTTCTTTGTTGACATTCTGTCTTGATGACCTGTCTAGTGCTATCTGTGGGGTATTAAAGTTCCCCACTATTATTGTGTTGCTGTCTACCTCATTTCTTAGGTTGAGTGGTAATTATCTTATAAATTTGGGATCTCCAGTGTTAGGTGCATATATATTCAAGGTTAGTGTTAGGGTTAGGGTTTGCTGAACTACCGTGCTCCAGGCTGGTACTGGGGAGTGTCTGCAGATAGTCCTTTGATGCGATCTATCTTCAGATCTCTCAGCCATGGATACCAGCACCTGTTCTGGTGGAGGTAGCAGGAGAGTGAAGTGGATTCTGTGAGAGTCCTTGGTTGTAGTTTTGTTTAGTGCATTGGTTTTCTTAAATGCTGGTTATGCTTATAGGGAAGTTGTCACATAGACAGATTCAGTACCTCTGGTTAGCCAGGATGTTACAGATAGTGAAATTAGCTGTTGTTTTCTCCTTTCTTGGAGCAGGGTTGTTCTGTCATGAGTTGCTGTAATGGCTTGAGTTGGTTGCCCTCCAGCCAGGAGGTGATGCTTTCAAGAGACATTAGCTGTGGTTATATTGGGGGATGCAAGCTTGCCCTAAGGTCACCTGGATAACTTCGGGTTTCTCAGGCAATGGGGGGTGCTATAGAGCTCCTGCAAGTTTATGTCTTTTGTCTTCGGCTACCCAAGTGGGTAGAAAAAGACTATCAGGTGGGAGTAGGGCTAGGTGTGTCTGAGTTCAGACTCTTCTTGGGTGGTGCCTGCGGAGACCACTTGGGAGGACGGGGCAGTGGTTCTCAGGCCAATGGAGTTATGTTCCAAAGGGGATTATAGCTGCTTCCGATGCTTCGTACAGATTGCCAGGGAAGTCGGGGAAAGCCCGCAGTGACAGACCTCACCCAGCTCCCACACAGCCAGGAAGGCCAGTCTCACTCCTGCCAACAGCCAACAGAGCCGAATTTATTTACAGGCCTCTGGTGCACAGGGCTGAGATGTTGCCCCAGGCTACAAGCCTCCCTGCTGAGAAAGCAAGCAGGGCTTTCAGGCCTCACCCCTCCCTGACTGCTGCAGCTTCTGTGCTCATATCTGCACTTCCTATTCGCCCCCACCCATCAGATTCTGCCTAGGAAAATTCATACTTGATCAAAATTATTACAAAGTTCAGCTGGAAGTCTCCTTCTCCCCGTGGCCCTTCCCCAATTCCACTGGCTGCCTTCACCTAGGAACCCTGTGAGATAAAGTGAGAAATGGCTTTGCTGGGCTTCCCTGGGGATCAGGAGTGCCTACAGGGCACTTCCCACTGCTTCTTCTACTTTTATATTTTGCTCAGCTCTCTAAATTCATTTCAGCTCTAGATAAAGTTAAATCCTTCTTCCATGATCTAGATTTCCAGGTTCCCCAGTGAGGATGTATGTTCAGAGGCAGACTTTCTTCCCCTCACACTTCGGGCACTGACTGTGTTTTTGGCTGTTTCATGGAGTTTGCAGTGGCAAGCCACTTCTTTCAAAGGGTCAGTGAATTCTTTCAGTTGCCCTGGTATGTTCCTGTGGTGGTTCTTGGAGCAAAAGTTCACAATGTGAGTTTCCAAACGCTGCTCATTATTGTATTTTTTTAATCATAAAATTCTATTTTTTCCTTATGTCTTCTCTTTATTTGCAGAGACTTTTTATTTCTCTGCTGAGGCTTTTAATTTCTTTATTTGTTTTGAGCATGTGCATAATTGCTTGTTGAAGTATTTTTAAAATCATGGTGTTTAAAAATCTTTGCCAGGTAATTCTATTATCCCTATCATCTTAGTGTTCACATCAATTGATTGACTCCTCATTACTGCTGGATGGGGATGGGAGTTCTGGATCCCATGTGGTCTCCACTGATGTGGGGCTTGTAACCACTGGTAGTGATGAGAGTCCTGACTAGGCTGCCTCTGATACCCCAGTGGAGAGGGGGAGTGGGAGGAGTATCTAGTTATTTCTAGGAGGGGGTGGATGTCCAGGCTTCCCATGTAGTCCTTACTGATATTGCCACGGAAGGTAGCTCATTACTAGCAATCTCAGATGAAAGTCTCATCTCTCCCCTTGGGCCTTCTCTGACATCACTCTGGCAAGGGTGTTGGAGTTTCTTGCTATAGTCTCTTAAGGGTGAAAGTCTAGGCTATCTACTCAGACTTTGCCAGTGTGGGTGTGGATGTGGATGAGGCCATGGGTTTTTTGTTTTTTAAAATGATGTTTGGCTGAAGTAGAGTATCTATTGTTTAAGAGTTTTCTGTCTTGCTAGAACACTCCTTTCCTGGTCCTCTGGCTAGAGAGAGCAGGCATTTGTTGGGAGTCTGTTTGTCTGCACCAGTTGTGTTGGGTTTCTGGATTGCTGGCTTCTTCAGCTACCTCATCTCCTTGGTTCTTGGTGTGCATTATCCTTTACCTGGACTACTGAGTTGAACCCCCAATAAGTCTTTCAGACCATCTCTGGCTTCTCCAACACATCCTCCACACTTCTGCCAGTGTTTTCTTCCTACAAAGCAGAACTGACCATGTCACTCTCCTGTTAATATTATTTACTGTCCATAAAATAAAGCTCAACCTCTGTAAGGCACTGCAGATCCACCAAAACGCAGTTCCAACTTTGCCTTTGCAGCTTTGACTTCTGTTCAGTTTCTCTGCCTATTCCTTTGCTCCTGTGCTAAAGATGTGCCATGTACTTTAGCTCCTGCTCTTCCTTCTGTCTCCAGTGCTTTTCTTTACTGTAGCAAAGTATAGTTTCAAAGTTAAGAGCACTGGAGTTGGACTGACTCAGTTTAAATTCCAACTTTATCATTTTCTAGCTAGGTGATCTTGGGCAACTTTACCTCTCCATAGCTCAGTTTTCCCATCTGAAGAACAAGGATAACAGAATCTACCCCATGGGACTGTTATGAAACTTAAATAGCACTTAGCAAATTATCTGGTTGAAGAGAAAGGTCTCAATAAATGTGGGCTATTAGTATAATTCATTATTAAATTAATACTCAGCAGTTAAATGAATATGCAGTTGCTCAACATTCAATTTGAATGTTACCTCTCTATGAAGTCTTTATGGATGATTATACTTTTTCAGAACCACTAGCCTGTAGGGAGGAGAGCAGGCAGGTGAGGGTTGGAGTGCTTTGGGAGTAGGCCTGAGGTTGAGGAGAGGGCAGCAGAAGGGTCCTGGTGAGAGAAGCATGTAGTATAGTTGTAGTAGCCAGGCTGTGCAGAGAAAAGATGACTCTAGGATGACAGTGATAAACGGAGTGAGCAGGGAGGGGATGAGAAGATAGAAGCCTCAGAGAGCTTGGGGAGCACATTTACTTTGATTCAGGTATGGAGAGTGCATAGCAGTATTCTCACACTGCTAATAAAGATATACCCGTGACTGGGTAATTTATAAAGGAAAGAGGTTTAATTGACTCACAGTTCTGTATGGCTGGGGAGGCCTTAGGATCATGGTGGAAGGGGAAGCAAACATATCCTTCTTCACATGGCAGCATCAAGGAGAAGTACTGAGCAAAAGGGGGAAATGCCCCTTATAAAACCATCAGATCTCATGAGAACTCACTCACTATTAGGAGAACAGAAGCATGGGGGTAACTGCCCCATGATTCAATTACCCCCCAACTGGGTCCCTCCTACAACACTTGGGGATTATAGGAACTATATTATAAGATGAGATTTCAGTGGGGACACAGCCAAACCATATCAGAGAGGTAGGATAGAGGTTCTGACTGGAGAGTGAGATTTCTCAGTGTGAGTCATTCATCCAGCAAACAGTCCCTGAGCATTAGCTCTGTGCACTTATTGTGGGAAACTCTGAGAACAAAGATAAGAATTAAGGCATGGTCCCTGCCCTTAAGGAGTTCACAGCCCAGTATTCAGAGGTGAAACCTTTCCAGGTGATGACAAGGTCCAGGATACATCTCTGGAAATGATTCGCTGTGATGGTTGGGAGGGGAAGGTTGATGGGGCAGTGGAAGCCAAGTGGCTGGCAGGCTGGCATGTTAGATGTATCATCCCCACGTGCTTATCAGCGCTACAGAGAAAATTGGGGTTTCTCTGGGCTCAGTTATTTCTCCGGGGCCATGTGTATCCTCTCCCCAGCCAGTGATATAAGGACTGTTTTTCCATTTGAGCTTTTGCTCTTCAGACTCCATGTGACTGTCCTAGGGTCAGTGTCTGATGGTTTTCACCAGTGTAGAGTGGAAGGTCAATGGGCCTCAAAGACCTACTTCTGCACTTTGGTACATGAGTCTGTAGACAGTTACCCATCCCATGCTTCCAGTTTCCTTTTCTTTCTTGCCCTTATTTTCTTGACCTGTAAAATTAACATAGGATGGCGCCACCAATCCATTTTGGGGAAGAAGCAGCTGAGACATGTCTCTGTAAAGTAATCAATAAGCAGAAGTTGGAAGCCACAGTAGTTGGCAGGGTGTGATGATGACGAATGAATCAGTGTGCACATGTGAAGTGGGGACAGCTCAATGCTCAGAGCTCCATGACTGATTTCATTCTTCCTACAAGCTTCTAAGTGAAGCTAGACACAGAGAAGAGATTTCCTAGCTGGGCTGAGCAGAGGCCTTGACACTTCAGCATGGAAGGCACAGGGTGTAGGAATCTACATATCAGCATTTCCAGGATTCTAGTTCCTACAGAGCTGTGTGAGACTTCATTTCATGGCCCATCTGGGCATTGCTAGAAGGAAACAGAATTCTCTCCCTTCCTGTTACAGAGAGGCTGGCCTGCAAGCTTACTGATGAGGGGCCAGATTGGGACATCCCACACTAGCTGTTTTGTGGATTTTGGCTGACAGGAGCGGAGAGGAAGCATGTTTCTTTGATCTTTTACCTCTTGCATCCTTTCTGGTATGACCTTGGGAGATTGGTTTATCTGGCTGTCTAGTTCAAATTCCAGATTACACTCTGTCAATGGGCTTTCTCCTCTCTGGGGATGTCATTCATCCTTCCAAGGATCCAGACACTAGCCACCAAAGCTTCTCTGCTAGGTTCACACACATACCAGGTCTAAGGTATGAGGTGATCTCCTGGGTATGTGATGGTTTTTGTGCTCCTTTTTTCTTTCAGAGTCTGAGAAGCCAACTGGGGCCAAGCAAGTTTTAGAACCTCTACTGGCTGATGCCAACATCATCAGAGATGAACTGTTCTTACCAGAAACTTCTCTGCTCCTGACAGCACACCTCTCCCCAGGTAGCTAAAGGGATAATGAGATTATCACCCCCTGAACACTATGTCTGGGGTTGACATACCAGGGGACACTCAGTTCCAATTGCAATATCATAGGCACAATATTAGAAGAATATTTGGACACTTTGATAGCCAAAGAAAGGCATTTGGAAGACTCACACGGGGCTTCACTGCAATAGGTCTTTCCTTTGCTTAAATCATGAATTTTTTATTAAATTTTACACAAATACATTTTTTCATCTATTCATACTTTTTCCTGTTAATCTATAAATATGATAGATTACACTTATTTACAATCCAATTTTTAAAAACAAGTGCAATAACATTTCTTACTTAAAATTAAGCCATATTCATAATGTGATATGAATTAGAATTTTATTGACTTCAAATTTAATACAGCTAAAAGATAATTCTGCCATCATCCTTGTTAACTTAAAACCAAAATTTGACTGCAAGATTCTTTAAATAAAGTAACCTTCAAAATTCACTGTTTTACCTCACCAACACAATTTTTAAATTGTGGTAAAATACATATAACAAAATTCATCATCTTAAATTACTTTTAAGTGTATAGTTGAGTGGCATTAAGTATATTTACATTATTGTGCAACCATCACCATCATCCTTCCCCAGAACTCTTTTCATCTTGCAAAACAGAAACTTTGTACCCTATACCCTGTTCAATAATTATCTTTTCCCTGCCCCTGCTCCTGACAACAACTACTCTACTTTCTGTCTCTATGAATATGACCACTGTTGGTGCTTCATACATGTGGAATCATATAATACCTGTCCTTTTTGACTGGCTTATTTCACTTAGCCTAATGTCCTCAAGTTTAATCCATGTTTATGCCTTCCTTTTTAAGGCTGTGTGTAATATTGCATTGTATTTGTAGACAACATTTTATTTATTCATCCATCTGTGGATGGACATTTGGGTTACTTCCACATTTTGGCTATTGTGAATAATGCAGCTCTGAACATTGGTGTACAAATTCTGTTCCAAGTCTCTGCTTTAAAATCCTTTGAGTATATACCCAGAGGTGGAATTGCTGGGTCATAGGATAATTCCATTTAAACATTTTTTAAGGAATAGTCATCCCATTTTCCATAGTGGCTGCACAATTTTACCTTCCCATCAACAGTGCACAAGGGTTCCAATACTTATTTTCTGATTTTTGATAGTAGTCATCCTAACAGGTATGAGATGATATTTCATTGTGGTTTTGATTTTGATTTCATTAATGCTTGGTTATGTGGAGCATCTTTTCATGTGCCTGTTGACTACTTGTGTATCTTTGGAGAAATATTGCTCGAAGTCTGTTGCCCATTTTTAAATTGAGCTCTTTGTTTTTAGTTGTTGAGTTGTAGGAGTTCTGATATTAGGAATTAGGATAGGTAGCAGTCTGGATATTAACCCTTTATCAGATATATTATTTGCAAATATTTTCTCCCATTTTGTGGGTTGCCTTTTTACTCTGTTGTACCCTGTGATGCACAGAAGTTTTTAATTTTAATAGAGTCCTTTTTTTACTTTTGTTGCCTATGCTTTTGGTGTCATATCCAAGAAATCATTGTCAAATCCAGTGTCATGAATGTTTACCCCTATGTTTTCTTCTAACAATCTTCTAAAATTTTTAGCTGTTATATTTAGGTCTTTGACACATTTTGAGTTAATTTTTTATATAGTATAAGGTAAGGGTCCAACTTCATCCTTTTGCACATGGACATCCAGTTTTTCCAACACTGTTTGCTGAAAAGGCAGTCTTTTCCCATTGAATGGTCTTGGCACCCTTGCAAAAATAATTTGAACATATATGTAAGGGTTTATTTTTGGATGTTCTATTCTATTCCATTAAGCTACATGTCTGTTTTTATATGCTAGGCCTACACTGTTTTGATTACTATAGATTTATAATAAGTTTTGAAATCAGGAAGAGTGAGATGTCTAACTTTGTTAATTTTCAAGATTGTTTCGACTATTTGGGGTCCCCTGAGATTCCATATGAATTTCAGTATGGATTTTTTTATTTCTGCAAAAAACGTCATTGAGATTTTGGGACTGCCATAAAACTTCTGAATTCTTTCTTATAGGAAACATTTGCCAGATAGATGAAGAGAGGGGGGGCATTTAGGCAAAAGGAAGAGTGTGACCAAAAGCATGAAGAGCTAAAAGAGCTTGCTCTACTTGGGGGAACTAAAAGTAATCTAGTATTGTTGAAGCTCTAAGCATGCTTATTATCTGTGTGTATATATGTGTGTGACTGTCAGCTTGGATAGGAGATACATTAGGAGGTAAGGCAGAGGTCAGATATTGTGAAAGTGGATGTGTATTGTCTTAAGAGGTCAATGGAAATTCATTAGAGTTGGGTTGTGGAGTGATGTGATCATATTTGTACTACAGAAAAATGACCCTGTTAATAAGAATGGGTGCTATATTGAGAAGGAAGGAGGTATCAGCAGAAAGACCAGGTAGGAGATTGTTGCAAAACTCCCAGAAATAAAATGATAAGACTTGCACTCTGGTAACATTAGTGGAGACAGGAAGGAGGGAATGGTTTTAAAATAGACATGGCTCACTACACACTCAGACATATTCCAGTAGCTTCACTCTTTTCCTGGGTCTTGAAGTCCTCAGATCTGTAGAACAGTCTCTGAACTCAGTGTGATGGTTCTAACCATTCACCTGTATCATCCAGTTGCCACCTTTTAGGAACACAAATGACTGTTGAAAGAGGCGCTGTGTTCTGGCTCAGCAGCTCAAGGGCCTCTTAACAGCAGCCAGTCTCTTTTCAAAGCCCCTGGAGCTCCCACTCCTTCTCCTGTCGCTCTCAGAGCCTCTGGCTGCTCCAAGGATTTTATGGTTATTTCTTTGTGCCTGTGAGTTGGTTGGTGTTTTCTTGTTTTGGTCTTTCCTGAAGCCTGCTGAAATCTACCAGCCTGAGAGTGTTCTGTTGTAGCCCATTCTGTTTACCTCATGGAACTGCCACTCTCCAGGCCTTCTAATTGTGGCCCATGTTACTCATATCTGTGACCCACTGAGAGCCTGGGTTCACTCTCCAAGCTTTGACACCCCTCTACACTCTGTGACTCAATTGCCTGCCTTCAGTTCATAGCAGCATCGAATGAGCTGTTCATGAGCAGTTCATAGCAGCATCGAATTGGGTCTTTGCCACCTCTCTCCCACTTCGTGCTCAGGAGCTCTCTATAAAGCCTTTGCTGAGTAATTGGGTAATGCTAATGCCAGGCTTGAGCTGCAGCAGCTGGGGAGAGGATGTGCTCCTCCAGCCAGAGGCTGGAGCGCTGAGATCCCAAGTCCCTGTTCTGATTCCTGGAGGGTTGGTTCTGTGGATGGGCAGTCTGGGCCATGTGTGTGTTCTACTGGCCCATCACAGTCACAGGTGGAGTCATGGAGCTAGAGGCAGGGAGCAGCTCGAGCTCTCAAATTCCTGTAGATATTTTAGAATGGGAACCGCTTTGGCAGTTCTGGGAGAGCCAGCTCTGAACCACTGCCAAAGGCACACATTTAGTGACCTGAGGGATGAGGCAAACTGATCAAGGTACACAAGTATCATCAGTGCAGGCTCCCAGGAAAGCACAGCAGGAGAAGAGAGGGCTGTGGCTTGTAGTTAAAATGCAGTGATGAATGTCATGATGATTTGAACCTGATGGGCTGTGCCTCAAAGGTGAACCAGGGAGAATCAAGTAAAGAGTTCCAGAAGAGGTAAGAGGGAATTGTTTAGTGGGAATTAGGAAGATACAGGGAAGAGAAAGGAGAAAGGTCAGGAAAATCAGGGATGTAAGGAGTTTCTACTTCCTTGAAAGCCAGGAAGCTCACTTGAACAAAGAGCACAAGACCCCAAATCTTTGTGGCCACCCTGGCTGGGAGAGCTCGCTGGTCTTTCTTTAGGAGCCTGGCTAGTTTTTGCAAGCATAGTTTTCGCAAGCAATTGAAGGATCATTTCCTTAGCTCTATAGTGAAGCTATCCCCCAAAATAAAGTGGGGCTGGCCAGAGAGGGTCTGTAGTTTCCAAAGCCCCAAAGGACACCTGCAAATCAGCTGTTGCAAAAGTATGTCTTTAGGAGTCCAGGCTACCTGGAACATGGCCTCAGGACAGCAGAATGTGCCTTATCACTCACTTTGTGTTCCCAAATAGAAGAGAAGAAGGAGAGTGGCCACGTTGATTCAGCCAAGCACCTCCAGGAGGTCCCCTCTGGATGTCCTATGAGGCTGCCTCTCAGCCGCAGCCCAGAGCACATGGAGATGGCTTTGCTCAGCAACATCCTAGCGGCCTATTCCTTTGTCTCAGGTAGGTGCCTGGTTTCCACTGTGCCAGGACTGAGGTCTGGGGCTGGGTCCAAGGTTGTCTCCTGGGTGGCCATCTCTGGCCTTATTCTCAGTAAGGACATGCTACATAATCATAGCTACTGCTCTGCCATGCTGAGCTTTGAGATGAAAGGTCTCCAGGTTGGGAGTTAAGCTTGTCATTCTCTAATTTGAAAAATGAAGGGTTCTAAGAGCTTTGTCTTGCAGAAGATGTTTAGCTGCTCAAGTGAGTGATTGAAGTGGCCCGGGGCTACTGTTGGCTTCTGTCACTATGCATTAACTCTGACCAAGGAGGGGGCTGATGGAGTACCTCAGCCTGGTTATTCTACGCAGTTAACCTCACACAGGCTGCCTGTGTGTGAGACTGTGTGTATGGGAGAGACAGTATATGTTTATATGTTCTGTGTTTGGGGCCTTTCTGAGGTATTTGATGAAGCTGTAGAAGAGATGAAGACAGAAGGCATGTGGAGTATGGAAGAGTCTGATATTTGTCCCTTCGTTGGTTCAAAGTTGTACTCTTCAGTAAGATGGCTGATTTTCTCCTCAGGATCATTTCTTGAAAACAGATGTTGCTCATATAAAAGGAGTCATTTAAAAATACATGAAAATGCTCACTGGTTTGAATGACTAAACTGTTCCTCTGTTGCTTGAATGAGTTTTTAATTTCTTGATACTTTGCTTTTGTTTTTGTTTTGTTTTGTTTTGCCTGATGTCTCTGGATATATTGTATAAAAAGGAAGGAACTAGGGTTTCAATTGGATTTCCTTTGGGCGAGGACTGGTTTTACTTTCTAATTCTCTAGGCAGGGTTGCCACATGGTGGTCTAAGAGTTGAAATGCAAACCTGACATTATGATTTACAGTGGCAATTCTCAGCCAAGTGGAGAGTTCCATGAGCCAAGGAAGTTCATGGCTTCTCTTTGTGAGAGGATCTTGGATGATGCGCAACCTGATTTCAGAAAAAAAGGACTGCTCAGGGCCTTGTGCTGGGCGAGTTGCAGCATGTAGTCTGCTTGTGCCTCAGGTCCAGGGCTCTGCCTTCTTAGATCAGTCAAGGCCTAGGTCACCAGTCAGCTCCTCTTTCCCCTTAAGGAAGTCCAGGGCCTCCTTCTCCAGGCACTCACCCATTAAAGGAATCTCATCTTTGCTCTTGCTTCAAGGCAACATTGGAGAGAAGGGACACAAGAGCTGGAAGAGAGGTTTGAAATTCAGACATCGTTTTCACAAGCAATTGAAGCATAATTTCCTTAGCTCTGTAGTGAAGCTATCCCCCAAATGAAGTGGGGCTGGCAGAGAGGGTCTGTAGTTTCCAAAGACCCAAAGGATACCTGTGAATCAGCTGTCGCAAAAATATGTCTCACATGAGAGCAGACAGAGCACTGCACTTTGGACCTCTGCTCAGCACAGGAGGTACCTGGCAATTTTCCATTTCAGTCAACATGACCCTGAATTGTGACCACTGAAAGTGGTAACTCATTGAATAGTCCTGTGTTTACCATGTGTCTTGTGATCTTGTCAAGGCTGAAAAGTACATGGCCCTGTTTTTCTCTCACCTCCAAACTTTCTCCTTCCTGCCCTATACTCTTGAATTAAATACTACTTGGGATGCAGGAAGACAATGCTTCTTTAAGTAAGTATGGGTGAGATAAAACGAAAATGCAAGGAAATGGAAAAGCAGTGTGGCTAAAATAAAATTTGGATCCAGTGTGTAGACTCAATGACTGAAAATCTAATCTGAAATGGGGAACACTCCCTGATTATAAGTGAAATTAATAAAGAAAATTTCAAATATGTATTTGAATATTCAAGATACAAATAACCATTGTTTTTAGTGAAGAAAATCAAATAAATGGATTGGAAGCAATGATGAAAAGTATGATGGAAGAAAATTGTGGAAAATGTCCTAATCTTATAGCTGTCTCATGTCCTCATTCTGCTCTATCAGATCTTCAACCCTGCAGGGCCCCTGGCCCCTCGTATTTTCTCCCAGTGCATCTGTTGCCTCCTCTCCTATCCACGTGGTCCCTTATTTCAGCAACACATTTGCTAATACACATAACTGCCTTATTCTTTTGTGTAGCTTCTGAGTAAACCAGTAGGTGAAACCCCAACTCTGAGTAAATCCTGCTCACTTTCTTGTGTGTGTGTGTGTGTGTGTGTGTGTGTTCTTTGTTAGGGGGGTGTCTAAGGTGCTTGGTAACCTTGTGGGAGAGATGGAGACAGAAGAAGGCATGTGAGTTGGGAGAGTCTTATATTCACCCCTTTTTTGGTTCAAAGTTGTACTCTTTAGGAAGACGGCTGACTTTCTCCTCAAGATCATTTATTGGAAACAGATACGGTTTATATAAAAGGAGCCATTTAAAGTTACATGAAAATGCTCAATGGCTTGAATGACAAAACTGCTCCTCTGCTGGTTGGGTTTTAAAATATTTGATATTTTGTTTTTGTTTTGCCTGATGGTCTCCGGATTTTATGTAAAAAGAAGGGGACTGAGGTTCTGATTGGATTTCTCTTTGGGCAAGGACTGGTTTTACTTTCCAGTTCTAATCTAGCCAGGGTTCATATTAGATGACTTAAGAAAAGTGACCCTTTCTCACTCTGTACAAGTTATCAAACACCAGTATAATTTGCCATTTGAAGCCACTAGAAATTCATAGTCTCCAATCTCAGCTGAGCTTTTCACATCATACTTTAATCTCCCTATTTATTTCTGGACACATCTTGTGCCCATTCTTCACAACAAACGTTTCAAACCTTGACCATTCCAATAATTGTAAATATCTGCTTGCCATAATGGGCCCTACAAGTAAATGACAAGTGTCAAACTAGGGGAAAATGAAACATTAATGAAGAAGAGTTAAAGTCTGTAACAAATAAAGAGCTCTTACAAATCAATAAAAGTGTCCCAAAAGGAAAGTGGACAAAAAACAAGAATCAACAGCTTGCAAAAGAAGAAATACAAATTATCAATAAAACATAAACAGCTCAAATTCTGGCAGAAAAATGCAAAATGGAAACTGCAATGAGATTAACATTTTTATTTTATACATTTCTCAAAGACTTGACTGATTAAGTACATAATTTTAGTCTTGGAGAAAGTCTGGGGAGATGAGTACTTACACATCGTGCTGATGGAATTGTGAATTGCTACAACCTCTCTAAAAAATAATTTGACAATATCCGTCAAAGCCCTTAAAAACACATATGCTAGCCAGAAATCCCACTTCTGGAAATGTCTCCTAAGGAAAGAATTAGGGATACAGGCAGAAATTTTACTATGAGGATGATTCATCTCAGAATTATTTATAATACATATAGCAAAAATATTAGGGAAAATTTGTGAGTATTAATTGAAATAGAAAGATGTTTATGACATTCTACTAGGTAAATAAAGCCTGTTGCCACACATCATATACATTATAATCCCATTTATGTATGTATATTCATATGTATAGGTAACCACATTTTTGTGGGTGAAGGTATATGTATTTTTAATTTTCTTTTGCTTGGCTGTATTTTTAATAACAATTCATTGATATTACTTCACAGTAAGAAACGTTATTTTATTAAAATATTAAATTTTGAATTATACCGTACATATATTAGACAATTATCATGCCTCTGTCTTTTCTAACTTCCTGAGCTTCTTATCTAAGTGTCCTGAAAATAACTATTTGGTTATGCTACAAGCATTTCAAATTCACTCCAGCCTAGAATAGAATATTGTCCTTCTCTTTAAATATGCTCTTTCTTTTATATATCCATCTAGGGCATCACCTAATCCAGAAATAGGATTTTTAACCTTTGATGCATCGTCTTCAGTGCCCATATCCAACTGGTTTGGGTCGATTCATTTTGCCTCTTAAAATGTATGGCATCCACTTTAGTTCCACCATCATTGATTGACTGGCTCCAAGCCCCATCATGTTTTTGCCTGCCTTATCATAATGGTATTTGCCGTGGTCTTGCCTCCACAATCTTGTTTCACAGTCTGTATTTTGTAGCAAAATGATGTTTCCAAAATTCAGATGTGATGATGCAATTCTTTTTATTTTTTAGCATCCCTCAGTGGATTCTCATTATCTCTGGGATAAAATCCAAACAATTTTGTGTGATTTAAGAGTCAGGATTGTTTTCAACTGCAAAAAATGAAAACCTCAACTTGGTGGCCTAAACACATAGACGTTATCTTACCCACATAATAAGAAGTCTGGAGGTAGGTGGTTGCTAACATTGGCTCATTAGCACAAACATGTAGAGGCCTGTGTTTTTCTTTCTCTGTCTGGCTTATTTTACTCAGTGTAATATATTCCAGCTTTATCCATGTTGTCACAAGTGGCAGTATCTCCTTCTTTGTTAAGGCTAAATAATATTTCATTTTGTAAATATGCCACAGTTTTTAAAATCTATTCATCCATTGATGGACACTTTGGTTGTCTGCATATCTTGACTATTGTGAATAGGGCTACAATGAGTATGGGAGTGCAGATATCTTTAAAGATGCTGATTTCACTTCCTTTGGGTATATACCCAGTCAGAGACAGAAATAAAAATACTGTATGATCTCACTTACACATAAAACCAAAAAAAAATGTTGAATACATAGAAACAGACAGTAGAATAGTAGTTATCAGGGGCAAAGAGGAGGATATGAGAAGTTATGTCCAAAGATAGAAACTTGCAGTTTTGTGGGATGAATAAGTCTAGAGTTCTAATGTATGGCATGAGGATGACAGTTAAAAATATTTTATTGTATACTGAAAATTTGCCAAGAGAGTAGATTTTAGGTGCTTTTACCACACAAAAAAATAAAAAGAAGGTGATGAATATGTTTGTTCACTTGACTGGAGTAATCATTTAACAAAGTGTATGTGTAGAAAAACATCAGGTTGTACACCTTAAATATATACAAGAAAAAATGTAGGGGCCAATATCTCTGTGATTCTCAAAGCCGTTTTTCTATGTTTGTCATCTCATGGCTGCCAAATGGCTGCTGTTGTTCAGGCTGATTCAAGATCAAAAAAGGCAGAAAATGGAAGGAGGTTCCAGTAGATCTCCTCTCAGATTTCATTGGCCAGGACTGTGTCACATGGTCATTTCTAGCTGCAAGGGAAGCTGGAAAAATGAGAATTTTAGCTTTTTCAATCTTTAGATCAGTGGTTCATATCAGGTGTGATTTTGCTCTGCAAGGGGACTTCTGGCAATGTCTGGAGGTATTTTGGGGTGTCACAGCTTAGAAGTGCAGGCTGCTACTGGCATCTAATGGGTGGATAAACATCCTACAATGCACAGGACAATCTCCTGCAACAAAGAATTATTGGAGCCAAGACATCAATAGTTCTGAAGTTGAGAAAGCATGCCCTAGAGCAGAGGCAGGCAAGGAAGAAAGGACTTGATGATGGTTTGAGGCATCCTACTCTGAAGGTCCTTCTGTGGCTTACCAGAGCTTTTAATGTCTGACCTTTACTACTGCATGCTTTTATTTAGTCACTACCCTCCCTGACCAAGACCTCTGCTCCAGTTATTCTAAACCACTTTCCAGGTGTTTTCTTACCTCATTGCTTTTGCACAGTCTTTTCCCTTACCAAGAATTCTCCCTTTTAGTCCTAGACTGACTGACTCCCTCCCAGCCTGCAGAACTCTCTTAGGGTCATCTCTCCTCAACCTACCCCACCTCAAATCAATGGGCTTAGGCACCCACCCACACTCTCCCACACATGTTTTATTTCCCTCTATATTAGCACTTGGATTGGAGGACTTAACATTTCCTTTTTAATTGTTTGTAAGGAACTCATTGGGACCAGAATATGATAGTTGATAATGAAGATAATCTCATTAATAGTACTGACCTCATTAATAACTCATAACAAGGTTGTTAGAAAGAGTAAATGGAATGATTACTCATTTTAATTTAATGATTTGAATATTTAGTATATTTGCCTGGCTCACCATTCTATTTCCTTTAAGTTTTTTTTTTTTTTTAAAGTCACCTTTTGGTACCCCATAAATATGAATAGCTGCTTTGTACCCATAAAATTTTAAAATAAACAAAGAAATAAATCACCTTCTCAGTAAATTTTGCTCATCACTATCCACTTCTCCCCAAAACACACATTCAGCACTTCATATCCTTCTTCCTATTTTTCCCATTTTTTCCTTCTTATCACCTTACCATCATCCACCATACTATATATTTTATTTATTTGTTTAGTATCATCTCCCCTGCTGGAACTCCTAGGAGAAGAGAGATTTTTGTTTCTTTTGTTGACTGCTATATCCTGCGCATGTAGAATAGTGCCTGGCACCCATCAGATGCTCAGTTAATCAGTGAATGAATATGACTCAATAACCAAATAATTATAAAAAGACATGTAGCAAGGAGTCTTACCCAAGAGCTGCTTCCTCCATCCAGTTCCCAAGCTTGACCCATCATCAGGCTCTTATGCATCCTTCCAGGGTTCTTTATGCAGATATTAAGAAAATACAAGGATATAGTTTTCTCCTCCTCCATTCCATGCACAGGTAGCACACCATGCATGCTGTTTTGCCCTTCACGTTTTTCACTGAATAATATATTATGGAGATATTTTAGATCAGCATGTGGAGAACTTTCTCATTCTTTTAGACAACTACATATTATTCCATTATATAGATAGACATCCACAGTTTAACCAGTTCTCTACTTATGTAGAGTGAAAATGGTTTAAATCTTTCCAAACTGAGCAACAAACAGAGCTGCAATAAATAACTATGACATGTATGTTCAAGTGCTCTTGTAGAATAAGTGCCCCAAAGAAGAACTGTGGGAACAAAGTATGTGTAAATTATCAACTGAGAAAAATATTAATAAATTATCATTTAAATAATTTTACCAATTTACTCTTAAAAGATATATGAGAAGCCCCTGCAGCAGTGTTTTCAAATTTTTGAACTTTGACAATCTGATAGATGAAGAATGATATCTAAGTGCTATTTAATTTCTGCTTCTCTAGATCAGAGGTCAGGAAGCTTTGTCTTTAAAGGGTGAGACAGTAAATATTTTCAGCTTTGTGAGCCATTCTCTGCTGTAACAACTCAACTTTGCATTGTAGCATGAAAGCAGACATAGACAATGCACAAATGAACGGGCAAAATTGTGTTCAATAAAATTTTATTTACAAAAACGTATGGCTGGGCAGACTTGGCTTGTGAGCCATAGTGTGCCTGTCCCCATTTTTCATATGTTGAAGAGCCATTTGTATTTCTTTGTCTGTGAACTGTCCATATCTCTTGTTCATTTTTATTGATCTTTTTCTTAATACTCTTTCTAGGCACTTTTCCTCTATTAGCCCTTTGTGTCTGTTACATATTACAGATATTTTTCGTAATTTGCCACTTGTCTTTTGACTTTGCTTATAGTAATATTTTTCAGAGCAGAAGTTTTGGGTGATTATTTTTCCCTGTTTAACCAATATTCGTTGAATGTGTAACTGCAAGTACAGTTATGCTGTTTAGTATTTAACCAGAATTCGAATCACATTTCCCATGACATTGGTATGAGGGAGGCAGTCTCTCAGCAGTGAGGGAGCCTCACCCCCCACAACTTAATTGATGATAGTCACAAATTTGGGCATTTGAGAAGATATTGTAGTTCTGGGTTTTCTCATTCCCCTTTATACTATGAATCCTGTGAGGGCCGATGGCCTTTGTGTCCTTAGCCTTTAAGCTATGCCCAAGGCATTGGAGACTTGCAGTAAATGTTTATAGAATGAATATAAGTAACCATGTATTAATATATATAATTTGTAAATTTTTTAATATTTAACTTTTTATTGATATATAACATGCATACAGAAACATATGCACAAAACATTTATGGAAAGCTTGATGAATTACTACAAAATAAATACACTTGTGTAACCAAGAAATAGAATCACACTTGCTCATGCCCCTGATAATCACATTCTCCTTCTCCTTCCAAAGGTAACCAAGATCTTAAGAACTAAGTATAGATCAACTCTGTCATTTCATGTGTTTTATTACAGAACACTAAAAACATATACAAAATACCAGAAAGTATAATAGACCTGTCACCCAGCTTTAACATCTACTAGTCATATGTTGTTTTTGTTTAATCTATACTTCAAACCATTTCCCGCCCCCCACTTCATTAGGTTTTTGATTATTTTTTAGATAAAATGCATACACATTGAAAGGTACAATCTTAATTGTACCTTTTTGACAAATCAGTATACCCACGTAAACTTCCCCTCTTTTAAGAATCGAATTACCCCCCCAACAATCATTAATGTGCATAGAAATTACCTCAAAGTATTATTTAAAATCCAGAGTTTTGACAGAATTTGTATTTCTAACAAAGTACAGATCTGCAGAGCACATGATAACTACAATGTTTCCTTTATCTAAAGTAAATACAATTTGATGAATAAAATTAAGGAAATTTGACCTAGGGTGAAAGCATGGATCAAAATGTCTGTACAATATGCTATATATAGGAGCATTTGGTTAACAATAACATAAACTAACCAAACAATTTTATTATTTTAATAACCAAAATTAGCAACAATCTTACTATTGCCTTCATAGAAGTGCTCCCTCAGAATAAAAAAATTTTAGTAACATCAGAGGGTATTGGTTAACTGGTTAACTGGTTAACAACAAATATTTGAAAGTAAATGTCTGATAAAATTAAGTAGCAGGTATCTTTTCAAGCCCATCAATGATCTTACATAGTTACCCAAAATTCAATCATTTACACAGCAAGTGCAGATAATTTTCGTAGCTTCCTATTAAAATTATATTTTAATACCCTTATACATTTTAACTCAGTTTTCTTATAAAATTCCCCAACTTAAATTTTTATATGACATATGATAAGTTCCCCTTAAATTCAATTTAAATTTACTGAATTTTATTAGGCAGTGTCTGTGTGTCCACCACCCAGTATTATCTGAGGTTCCTCCATTTGCACAGGCATCACAGCTAGGGAAACAGGAATTCACAAGACACAAGACACAGGCTGTCCTCTGCATCTCTTTCCTTCTCAGGGCATCAGTTCATCAGTCAATCAAGTCATGTGAGAGTAGAGGTTATATATTTTTTGGCACAGAGGGTATCATTCCTCCCCTCAGAGGAGGAAAGGACCAGAAGGTACTCTTAGGGGACACTTACTGGGAGGGCTGAGCCCCCTAAGGTGTGAGGCTCTGATTAGCAGGTATAGACTTTTCAGGAGGGAGGGATGAGTCAGCCATTCTGAACCTGCAGCTCTACTGTCTCTTGTCCCATCTCAAGACAATTCTGAAGGGCTGTTTTGGGCTGTCTGGATGGTGGAGGTTGAGGAACAGTTTGGGCTTTGATGTGGCTCAGATGAGGTGTGTCATAGGGGGCCCCTATACTCAGTATCTGGGCTGGTGCCTTTGAGGTCCATAGGTTGCCTCTTTGTATCCAAGTCCATTTTCACTAGGGAGGAGGCTGGAGAGTCTAAATGGCTTCCAGAGGCCCCCTCTGAATATCTTTGGAGGATGGGCACTGAAAGGGGCAAAGTAATTATCTTTGGAAATTCTAGAAAGTCTAGTTGGAAACCTGGGAAGACCTCTTGCCTGGTGCCTGAATACTCACTCTGCAGTCCTAGTCACATAGATGGTTGGTAGGCATAGAGCTGGGTTTGCATTTATATCAGCACAACCTTGTGTCGGGTTTGAAGAAGTGGCCAGGACTAGTGTCTTGGTTACAGGCTGGAGAACACCGTGAAAGCGAACTTCAGGCCTGTTGACTTTCATCTTGGCAATGATTGTTGGGTCCTAGGCAAAGTTTTTGAATGCAGCATGAGGCCAATCCATAGATCCACCTCCACACATCAGCTGTCCATAAGGTAAGAGGGAGCCCAGTTTATGTCTTGATGGGAGGCTCTGCCAGGTGGAAGAATCACATCTCAGGTTTCTTGACAGCTGGCTGACTTGTTGAAAACAGATCCAGGACAGACCTACTTTTGGATGTGTGGACAGGCATTAGCCTTTCAGTTTTGCTGATGCTTCACTTGAAGTCTCCTAGGAAACTTCTGTGGTAGGTTCTTCCTCTGCAGTTCTTGCCTTGCCTTTGCGTTCATTCTTCCTGTGAGTCTTGGTAAACGGCTATGGAGTCTGGAGTTGCTGGGGCTTCCTCAGTCCCAGGTTCTACTTTTCCTCTTATTTGGCCCAAGGGTTGTGGGACAGGGCCCCACCCCAGCACTTCACTGGGCACCTTTTGGTCCTGGCCATGTGTCCTAAGACTTGATAGTTCTTACACGTTCTCTTGGAAATGAATTAAATTTGTTTTTTCCAAATCTCACAGTAAAATTGCTGCTCCAGAAAGATGTATCATGGGTATTCTGCTTTTGTGCATCCTCCCTGCATAGAATTGAGGCTGTGCCTACTCTGGTTTCAGAAGCATGCATTGGAGTACTTAAAGTTAATCTGAAAAAGGTTTCAGACACTCATCAGGGAGATTCCTGCATGGGCTGAGAAATGCCAGGACCCCAGGCCTCCAGTACCACCCCTAAGGAGAGGCTCACAATTTGTAACATTTTTTAACAGTTGGAATATCCTCCACTAGAGAGGGTTTGGTGAAAGTAGTACTTTTGAACACAGATGATAGCAAGATAAATTAGTGTACCACTTTTCAAAACCCACTTGGCAGTGTGTATCAAAAGCTATAATAATATGTATCCTGTTTGACACAGAGATTCCTTTCCTGAGGCAAGGCAATAAACAACAAGCAAAAAAGGAAGTGGCATTAAGCACAAAAATATTTCTTCTAATACTATTTTTCAAAAATATTTCCTCATAACAACCTAAATATCCAAGGCAGGAAGCAGTTTTTGTAAACTGTGGCACTTGCACTGGGAAGAATACTATGTAGCCATTATTAGGCATGATGGAGGGAGACCATGAAGCAATACTGATCAGTGTTATATGCTGTGTACATGTGAAGTATACATGTACAGTATATGCAGAGGAAAAGATATGAATTATATATACATGTCTATGTATATACTCTGACTATAAGCAGGTAAATGTGAACAAATATGTGCATGTTTATATGATAGAGAAAGAGCAAAGGAAAATTCACTATACTACACACTGTATAGTTATATTCAGGTTGTGAAATTATGGTGATTTTATAATTTAAAAAATTCCCTCCTCTTTTTTTTTTGAGACGGTCTCACTCTGTCGCCCAGGCTGGAATGCAGTGGTGCAATCTCGGCTCACTGCAACCTCTGCCTTCCAGGTTGAAGTGATTCTCCTGCCTCAGCCTCCCGAATAGCTGGGATTACAGACGCGTGCCACCATGCCCAGCTAATTTTTTTCATATTTTTAGTAGAGATGGGGTTTCACCATGTTGGCCAGGCTGGTATTGAACTCCTGACCTCGTGATCTGCCTGCCTCAGCCTCCCCAAATTTCCCTACTCTTTTAATGTTATACTGGCACATATTTATACACATGCCCACATACATACACATACATATGTATCTGCATATAACAAATTTATTAGCTGAACTTTTGGAAATGGTGTCTTCATAATTTAGTTCAATGAACATTGTGAGATATGCACCATGAGCAACACACTGTGCTGAATGCCCAGAGAATAGAAAGTGAATCAATCATATGGATTCTGCCTTCAGATTCCTCACTGTCATGTGGGAAAGGTAATGGTTATATAACTAATTATAGCGCAACCACATAAAGTGCTGCCTAGACTGGAGGGGCTAATTAATCACACCCTTCTTCCAAACTCAAGGACCCAGAAAAGCATTCAAATTTTGAAGTTGACCTCATCAGTGTCAATTTCAGCAGTGGTAATGCTGGATGGAATAATGTGTCAGGGCCTTCTACCTAGTCTGTTGAGTTCTAGGGCAGCTATGGGATTGTAGGTCTTTCCCTTGCAGGGGAAGAAAAGTGAGCCAGTGGATTGGGAGGAGGGGCAGGGCAATGGATGCTTCCTTGTGGGGTGCCTATTGCCTGTGCAAGGGGATGAAAATGAGTGAATTTTTTCTTTCTTTATTTTACTCTAAGTTCTGGGATATGTGTGCAGAACGTGCAGGTTTGTTACATAGGTATACATGTGCCATGGTGGTTTGCTGCACCTAGCGACCTGTCATCTAGGTTTCACGTCCCTCATGCATTAGGTATTTGTCCTAATGCTCTTCCTCCCCTTGCCCCCTACCCCCTGACAGGCCCTGTGTGATGTTCCCCTCCCTGTGTCCATGTGTTCTCATTGTTCCACTCCCACTTATGAGTGAGAACATGTGGTGTTTGGTTTTCTGTTCCTGTGTTAGTTTGCTGAGAATGATGGCTTCCAGCTTCATCTATGTCCCTGCAAAGGACATGAACTGAAATGAGTGAATTTAAAGGAGCACATGTCAGAGCCAGCCAGGTAGGAACAGAGATTTCTCAATACTCCTTCTTGGGGAAGAACAAATCGGAGACGAAAGGAAAAGGAAGGAAGCTTCCTCCAGCATTTTAGAGAGGGCAATAGTGTTAGTGGAGGTCTTCCCTTTCCTATGGGGTGGGGCAGAATGCCATAAAGAGATGTTCTTTTTTTTTTTTTTTCTTTTGGCAGAGTCTCACCTGGTTGCCCAGACTGGAGTGTAATGGCATGATCTTGGCTCACTGCAACCTCTGCCTCCTGGGTTCAAACGATTCTCCTGCCTCAGCCTCCCAAGTAGCTGGGATTACAGGCACCTGCCACCAGACCCAGCTAATTTTTATATTTTTAGTAGAGACGGGGTTTCACCATGTTGGCCAGGCTGGTCTCGAACTCCTGACCTCATGATCTGCCCACCTCGACCTCCCAAAGTGCTTGGATTTACAGGTGTGAGCCACTGCGCCCGGCAAGAGATGTTCTTACAGTGCCTAAAAAATTTGGAGAAGAGATTTTGCCAAGCACTCCCTGACTACACATAAACCCCATGATTCTCTTTAATGCCCACTTTTTTATTTTATTATTTTGGGAGGTTAAGATTGTTTTTTATTAGTACAAATTTATGGGGCACATGAGAAATTTTCTTACATGTATATAATGTGATCTAGTCAGGGCATTTAGGGTGTCTATTGCCCAAGTACAATACATTTTTATTAACTGTAGTCACTCTGCTCTGTTATCAAACATTGAATTTATTCCTTCTATCTAACTGTACATTTGTACCATGTAACCCACTTCTCTTCATCCTCCCTCCTACCCTCCACTCACCTTTCCCAGACTGCTGTCTGTCTTTCCACTTTCTATCTGCATATGATCAAATTTTTTAACTCTCACATTTAAGTGAAAACATGCATTATTTGTCAAAACCAATTTTTAAAAGCCTTTTCCTTTTCACTCAAGGAATTGGAAGCTTCAGAGCCAAGAAGAAAGCCCAGGCAGAGAGAAGGTTGCACTTGCATGGAGACCAGCTGGCCTGGTCTGGGCTGGCTGCTGCTACCCTCTCCTACAAGGAGTCTGTTGGGCATGATCTGACCTCTGAGGGTGCAAATGAAATTAGCTTCAGGACCTCTACATAGGGCCTCTTCCTGCCCGTGAAAACAATGACCCTGCAGGAAACAAGATACAGCAATACAGTTATTTTTATTTATTAAGGGAAAACAACTGACAATGGCCCTCCCCACTCTGCTTCCTGGGTAGTTAACAGCTGTCTGGATCTGGTCAAGACCAGGGTGGATCATTGGCCAAGAGGAAGTGACCTGGAGCAGAAAGTATTAGAGGAGAGAAAAAACAATCACCTTGGAGCTCCAGTTTTGAATTTTGTGGGAAAAGGATGAAGAAGCATGACATAAATTGTATCAGCTGTGAAAATCAGGCGTGAGTCACCAGCTTGGGATCCAGTGAATTCCGTTACCCAGTCTGGTTGCTCTTACTGGGCTTGTCCAGGAATCCACATCTGGATGCTAGAGACAAAAGGGGATGTTTTCTGATCTGGGAGGCAGGACAAGGTGGACTCATTAAGCTACAGAGGGAGAACAGTAGTTTCCAAGATGGAGTTCAGAAACTATCTTTGAAGTTAGGCCTATGTAATAGGTGGGGTGAAGGCAGTATGTGAAAGCTAAAATGACTTGTTTTTCTGCCTTTAATATCATTTTCTATTTTGGTCAAAGCATGAACTTTTGAGTATCAGGCAGAATTACATTTGACACCCTCATCTTGGCCTCCACTTTTAAACAAGAGTAGCACTACTTACTCTGCTGAACAGTGGTAATGGCTGAAGGTATTACAGATGATCAGCATAAAGGAATTATTCCAGATCTTGGCAAAGAGAAGCATTCAGTGAATGATAGCTCTTTCACTCACTCTATGTATGTATGTATGTACGTATGTATGTATGTATGTATGTATCATCTATCTAATGTCTTTCTCCTTCTTTCCCTCTTTTCCTTCTTGCCTTCCTTCCTGTTCTCATCCCTCCCTTTCTTCCCCGTGAGTGCATATCTATGTCTCTTTGTGCATGCGTGTATGCAATATGTATATCTGCATATACCCTAATATTTTTAAGCATTCTTAGATTCCAGAATAGGTAAAAGGGTGCATGCAGAGATGCCACTTGTGGAGGGCCTGGGAAGTAGAAGGAGTATAGCTCAAGCTCTGCTATGTCTGTTCAGCATTTATAGGTTTTGACTTTTATTTCACTGGATTATGTGGCCATTGTTATTATGTTAGAAACCTTCATGGTCTGAAAACCCTTGTAGGGAATATAGGAGACTCAAGAAACGGAGATAGATTTATGGAGCTCCAGATTCATACTCCAGGGAGGACAGGGTTATGTTTGCTGCCTTAGTGGAAGGATACATGAGCTATCTAGAGGCTTTAAAAAGACAGCCTATCCCAAATTTATTTGTAACCTACCAACATGGATTGGTTAAATTAAGTTCTTTTAATGCTGCACACTTATACTAACACAAGGGAGGTTGAGTTATTGCATGAGTTGGGCAATAAAGCAAGTGTAACTGATGTACTCTTTCTCTGTCATGTCCTCTTTCTCTCACTCTGGGATCCAGGCAGGTTTTCTCTTGGTTGGGGAATTGTCTTCCTTGGGTTGAAGGGACTGAGGGAAGATGCAGTATTGGTATCTCCTTCTGAATCATGGCTTACCTAGGCAGGTTCTCTTCAAGGCTTCATGGTGTAGGAGACAGAGGACAAGACTTTGGTCTGAAAGATCATCCACAGAAAATGGATGTACAGTGCCAATGACAGGAGCTCGGCTGCTGATTCCCACTTACTCTGCCTACAGGGTCCCTTCCTCTACCCATGAGAGTAGAGCCAGCTTCCCATTATGTGGCTCCTTCAAGGGCATTATAGCAGAAGTGGGCCAGTCCCTCTCTGGCTCATTTCATTCTAGCTCAGAAAGGCTGTGGTGTAACTATAATTGGCTCAATTTCTTTCGCCTGATTAAGGAAGGAAAGCCAAAGTAAGGCTAGAAATCAAAACCTTTTTTGTTGCCAGGGCATACTAAGCAGTATAAACTCATTTCTAATTTATATACTCAAAGCCATACCTCCTAAACCAAAGTGTATGAAGGATTACTTTAAATTCTTCTTTTCCTAAGGGGAGAATTTTCACAATAACCTTATGTAGAATTTTTATTTCACACTCATAATAAAGTGATCTTTAATAGAGCTCTAAGAAAACTCCTTTAGAATGTTTCATACTAACAAAAGAAGGAATTAAACGTTTGTGAAGTTCAAGGCATGTCACTTGAGCACTACATCAATGTAAGAAAGACTCAGTGTTATTGAAGGTTAATTATCTATTGGAAAAAATTCACTAAGGGGCCCACACTCTGGCATTCCAGCAGAGGATGAACATGAAGAGGAGGGTGTGTTTGTGGGTCAAGAGTGGACAATGAAGTCTTTGGCTGTCTGGACTAAAGGCTCCTGAGGAAGAGTCTGGGGGGATATGATTGAAAGGGAGATCGGAACCAGATTTTTGACAGCCTTGAGTACCCTCTTTTTTTTTTGTAAAAGTAATAAGGCAAATAATAGAAGTCAGATTTTAAAATGTTGCTTTGACAGCCATGTGCAAAATGAATTCAAGGTGGAAGGAAGTGGAATCCAGAGTTAGAAAGCTGCAGGTGTGGGGAAATGGCAGTGAATAGGAAAGAGATGGAAGAGACATGAGAATGGCTGAGATTAATTAATTTATGTCTAGAAGCCAAAGAGTGGTCAAAAAATGACTCTGGGCATTGGGCACAATGACTGAAGGGAACCTCAGGCAAAAAGGGGAAGGTTGAAAAGGGGAGGGAGGGAGGAAGGGAGAGAGGGAAAGAAAGGGATAGAGAGAGAGGTAAGAGAGAGAACTTGCTGTTTGAGATAAAAGAGGATGACACCAATGTGAGGTACATTCTGTATGAAATTGGAAGGTACATGGGAGTTTTTAAACATAAAAATTAAAATTTACAGGAAATGTATCTCTTAAAGAGATGGATGAATTTCCTCCTTTCCCCTCAATTTGTTTATGTATTTATGTATTCATTAATAAATATCACTTTTGCCAGAAGGAAGCATGATTCAGTGACAGTTCTATTTCTGATTTTTATTTGTATAGCTATGGGTGTTGAGAAACTTTGTTCACATAAACATGTAGACAAAAACAAAAGAAGTTTTGTTATAATTAAGTCACTCCAGTCTTTGAATTAAGTTTTCATCATATGCCAAAAATCAGAGTGATCCGTCATCAAAAGTTATTTTGATTTATCAGCTGACAACCTGATTAGGCCTTCCTTCAGTATTGTTGAAAACCAAGAATTGGAAACTGATTTGGAAAAGAATGTGTTACCAGTTATTAGGGGCTTTTGCCTCCTGTCATTGACATCAATATTTCAATATTTGGAACTGTTATTTTGCTTGGTGTCCATTTTTGCACTCTGGGCAGCGCACCATAGTAAGATGGGATGTGGGGTGGGGGAAGGGTCTGACTTTAGCGAAATGGGGGAAGCAGTGGGTGGTGTAGAACAGGTAAGCCTGTGCCTTCCACCACAGGCATCTTCTCAGGCAGATCCAATATAGGAAAGAACAAAGAAAATGGCTGTGTAAGGTCTAGAAATAGATTTCCTTAAAACCAGCTATGCCTGTTCACCTCTTAGGCACATGTTCCCACTGTGAAGACTGCTTGTCTCGAGTAAGGCCGAGCAGTGAGATGAAACTCAGGCCCTTTTAGACCAACAGGGACTTAGGTGTAGTCAGTGGCCTGATGAGTTTGTGGGCCGAGGCAGCAACCTGGGCTCCCTGACCAGCCGTCACCCTGAGTAGAATGACCTTATTTCTTCCTGATGCAACTAGTGGCAGAAAATCAATTCTGTTAGCAATTAGGAGCAGATTTCTGAGGCAGAGTCAAGGCTCTTTCAGAGGAAAAGGACTCCTAGGGAACTCTGGACAAAGTTCAGACCTGACCCTTGGGAGATATTTTATCTTGATAAACAGCAGAACCCATTTCTCCAGCAAATGGGCTTCATTTTGCTTTATCCCAGTGATTTTGACTTTTTTATTATCATTAGAACTAGGTTTTGTGAAGACCACTCTGGACTGACCCTTTATGGCTTTTTGGTTTTCCATTTCCTGTGCCCACTGACTTTTCTCCAATTCTGCATTCTTTGAGATTGCCCCAATGGTGCCTCCTGCCCACTTCCATTATTTCACTCAGTTGTGCTCAATTCCAATTATGTTTATTGCATGTCCTTTTCTCTTATCAGGGTTGAAGGTCCAGTAAGGTTGTGACTGGCTCAAGGTCATTTAACTAATAAATGACAGTGCCTTCCTCCCACTTTACAAAAGAAAGGCAAATTATTGGATTTAACCCAATCCAGGGAGGCCAAGTCCAGGGCTTTTATTTGCCCCAAGACATGTTCTCTCTATCTGAGGGCTTAAGAATTTTCTAAGTTGCTCTTAGAATCTAGATAAGACTCAGGCCCATTCCAGCCTGTCATCAGATAGCATGTTTTTATACACATTGTGCATGTTAATTATAATCAGGCAGACATGAGCAGATCACAAATAAATGCAGATTGGTGTGGAGTTCATGGGCTGTTCTGGTCATTATTTCCTCCAGGAAAATATAAATCTAAAGATAAACGTGGGGCCTTTGATGTGATCCCATAGCACCTGGCATAGGAATATGCTATTTGTAAGCAAATGAGTTCTGAGAAGACCATTTTTTAAAAAAAAAACAAAGTGTGTGTGGTGCAAATTTAAATTTGTTAAGTCACTCAGTAGTGCTACAACTAGAGATGTACAGATACATTGACAACTTAACATTTGGTTCACTTTTAAAAGTAAACAGCATCTCAATCTAATGGTGAGACATTAAGCTAATTGTTAAATAATATCTAAAACAGATCTTTTCCTGAAACAGTGTTGCTAGATTTAAAAAGATACACATTATATACAGCTGTTTTGAATCAACATAAAAATTGAAGAGGTAGTACAGAAGGTTCTCATATCCCTTCCTTATTAGTTTTTTTGTTTCTGTTTTTGGCTTTTTTTTAACTTTTATTTTAGGTTTGGGGGTAACTGTGCAGTTTTGTTACATGGGTATATTGCATGTCGCTGAGGTTTGGTGTACGAATGATCCCATCACTTAGGTGGTGAGCATAGTACCTGATAGGTAGTTTTCCAACCCATTTCCCCACCCCACCCTCCCCCTCTAATAGTCCCTAATGTCTATTGTTCCCTTCTTTATGTCCATGTTTACCCAGCTTTTAGCTCCCACTTATAAGTGACAACATGCAGTATTTGATTTTCTATTCCTGTGTTAATTTGCTTAAGATAATGGCCTTCAGCTGCATCCATGTTGCTGCAAAAGACATGATTTTATTCCTTTTATGGCTGCTTAGTATTCCGTGGTGTATATGTACCACATTTCCTTTATCCAATCCTCTGTTGATGGGCACCTAGATTGATTCCATGTTTTTGCTATTGTGAATAGTGCTAGTGCTGCAATAAACATACAAGTGCAGGTATCTTTTTTGTAGAAAGATTTATTTTCCTTTAGATATACACCCAGTAGTGGGATTGCTGGGTGAAATCATAGTTCTGTTTTAAGTTCTTTGAGAAATCTCCATGCTGCTTCCCACAGGGACTGAACTAATTTATATTCCTACTTTTTTTTTTTTTTGAGACAGGATCTCACTTTGTCACCCAGACTGGAGTACAGTGGTACAATCTCGGCTCACTGCAGCCTCCACTTCCCTGGCTCAAGTGATCCTCCTGCCTCAGCCCCAGAAGCAGCTGAGACTACAGGTGTGCACCAGCACACCTGGCTAATTTTTGTGTTTTTTGTAATGATGGGTTTTCCACCATGTTGCCCAGGCTGGTCTGAAGCTCCCTGAACTCAAGTGATCTGCCTGCCTCAGCCTCCCAAAGTGTTGAGATTATAGGTGTGAGCTACCATGCCCAGCCTAGTGTTCCTTTTATGCACAACTTTGTCAACATGGTATTTTTTTACTTTTAATAATAGCTATTCTGACTGGTACGAGATGGTATCTTGTTGTGGTTTTGATTTTGATTATGATTTCTCTGATGATTAGTGATATTGAGCATTTTTTCACATATTTGTTGGCTGAATGTACGTCTTCTTTGCAAAGTGTCTTTTCATGTCCTGTGCTCATTTGTAATGGAGTTATTTTTTGCTTACTCAATTTTTTTTAAATAGATTCTAGATATTAGGACTTTGTCAGACGCATAGTTTAGGAATATTTTCTCCCATTCTGTAGGTTGTCTGTTTACTCTGTTGATAGTTTATTTTGCTGTGAAGAGGCTCTTTAGTTTAATTAGATCCTACATGTCCATTTTTCTTTTTGTCACAATTGCATTTGGAGACCTGGTCACAAATTCTTTGCCAAAGCCAGTGTCCAGAATGGTATTTCCTAGGTTTTCTTCTAGAGATTTTATAGTTTTAGGTCTTACACTAAAGTCTTTAATCCCTCTTGAGTTAATTTTTGTATATGGTAAAAAGAAGGAGTCCAGGTTCAATCTTCTGCATATAGCTAGCCAGTTATCCTAGAACCATTTATTAAATGGAGAATCTTTTCCCCTTTGCTATTATTGTTGACTTTGTCAAAGATCAGATGGCTGTAGGCGTGCAGCTTTATTTCTGGGTTCTTCATCCTGTTCCATTGGTCTATGTGTTGGTTTTTGTACCACTACCATACTGTTTGCTTACTGTAGCCTTATAATATAGCTTGAAGTTGAGTAATGTGATGCCTCTGGCTTTTCTTTTTCTCCCCCCTTAGGATTGCTTTGGCTATTTGAACCCTCTTTTGGTTCCATGTGAATTTTAGAATCTTTTTTTTTTCTAATTCTGTGAAAAATGATGTTGGTACTTTGATAGGAATAGCACTGAATCTGTAAATTGCTTTGGGCAGTATGGCCATTTTAACAATGTTGATTCTTCCAATCCATGAGCATGGAGTATTTTTCTATTTGTTTGTGACATTTCTAATTTCTTTCAGCAGTGTTTTGTAATTCTTGTTGTAGAGATCCTTCACCTCCTTGGGTAGCTGTTTTTTAGGTATTTTATTATTTTTGTGGCAATTGTAAATGAAATTACCTTTTGATTTGGCTCTCAGCTTGGACATTGTTGGTGCATAGAAATGCTACTGATTTTTGTATTGATTTTGCATCCTGAAACTTTACTGAAGTCAGTTATCTGTTTGAGGAGCCTTTTGGCAGAGTCTTTAGGGTTTTCTGGGTATAGAATCATATTGTCTGCAAAGAGTGATAGTTTGACTTCCTCTCTTGCTATCTGGATGCCTTTTATTTTTTTTCTCTTGCCTAATTGCTCTAGCTAGATCTTACAAGACCACCTTTATTTACCCAGAAAGGAACGTTTACCAAGCACTTTCACATGCATTATCTGCACTGATCCTCCCAACTGTCTTGTGAAATATATGGCACCTCAGCATTGACACTGATGCCATAGAAGCACCAGGAAATGATGAGAAGGGAATAGGCTTTGAAACTGGATAGACTTGTGTTTGTTTGCTTGGGCCTTTCTACCTTGTCGTGTGGCCTAGGGATGTAACAGTACCTCTTTTTGCTTCTGCCTTTTATTTCGTAAAAGACAACCAACAAAGGAGGAAAGGAGTAGAAGAAAAAGAAATAAGTGGGCTATTTTAAAGATTGAGGCTGATGATGTAATGGAGTTCATGAAATTTTAGGAACATATTTGGACAATATTTTTTTCTTTTCTTTTTATTTCAATAGTTTTGGGGGTACAGGTGGTTTGTGGTTACATGGATAAGTTCTTCAGTGGTGATTTCTGATATTTTAGTGCACCCATCACCAGAGCAGTGTACACTCTACCCAATGTGTAGTCAGAGAGATTAATTTGGATGACAACATCAAGATTATAAAAAATTTTAACAATCCGGAACCTGGGTGAAACAAAATGAAGTTTTTGTATTTGAATTGAAAAGAATCCTAATAAGTAGCACACAGAAATAGAAAACACAACTTAATGCCATTACCTTTGTGAGCGTGACCTGGAACAAGCCACTAGACCAGCATGTAGGTTAGTGTTGACTTGCCATATAAGGGGGAACACAGTGGTCTTCAGTAGGCTTGAATTTACCTAATCGTCCTAGCATTTGGTCCAAGTGTCTCCATCTCATCCTCATGCTCACAAAATGCCCCATAACTCCCTGTCTCCTAGGGCTGGTTGCCCCCACAATGTGCTTCCATCATTAACAGCCCATTGTTTTATTTTCTGTCCATTGCTTTCATCTGTCTCCCCAGTAGACTAGGTGCATTCCGAGAGCAAGAACTGCATCTTATTTAAGTCTTTGAATTTCCAGAACCTACAAAAATTGTCCAAATATAGGCAAAGGCATAAGAATGATATAATAGACTGTGGTGACTCAGGGGAAATTGGTGGGAGGGGGGGTGAGGGATAAAAGACTACACATTGGGTACAGTGTACTCAAGGCTAGGCCTGTTCCTTTGTTCTCGTAGGTACCTAGAATAAAAACTGTTCACTCAAAGACTCCCATTCTGTTAAGCACATCTTACAGGGGTCACAACTAGGCCCACTAAGCAAACTGATCATTAACAGAATGACTGTTATCTTCTCTCACCAAGGAAACAGCTCAAATTTCTCCTCCCCTTTCAGTTAACCTGCTGAGGCCACTCCTAAATACCTATACTGGCTTTCAATGTGTGACTGATTGCAACTATTGCTTTTTACAAAACTACCCCAAAACTTAGTGGCTGAAAACACACATTTATTATCTCCCAGTTTCTACAGGTCAAAAATCTGGGTGTGGCTTAGCTGGGTTCCTTGGTTCAAGGTTTCTCACAGGCTGCTGCAAGGCCAGGACGGTGGTCCCCTCAAGACTAGATGGAGGGATGATTCACAACCAAGCTCATTCACATGGCTGTTGGCACCATTCAGTTCCTCAAAGGGTGTTGGCCAGAGGCCACCCTTAGTTCCTTGCCACTTGGACTTCCCCATAAGGCAGCTCACACATGGCAGCTGGCTTCATCAGAACCAGCAAGTAAGAAGAGCCCCAGAGAGGGAGAGAGTAAGAGAACAAGACAAAATCACAGTCTTATGTAACCTAATCTTAGAATCACTCATTGCTTTTGCCATATCCTACAGTTGTCCCTCGGTATACACAGGGGATTGGTTCCAGCATCCCTGTGTTTACCCCAATCCGTGCATGCATACTTAAGTTCTGCAGCTGACCCTGCAGAAGCCACATATTTGAAAAGCTGACACTCCTTATATGTGGATTTCTCATCTCGCAAATAATGTATTTTCAATCTACACGTTTATTTGAAAAAAATCCATGTATAGGTGTCCTGTGCTGTTCAAACCCATGTTGTTCAAGGGTCAACTGTATTTCTTAGAAGTAAGTCACTAGGTCCACCACTTGAGGGGAGAGGATTGCACAAGGGTGTGAATACTAGGAGATGGGGTTCATCTCAGAAGCTGTCTACCACTGTGATGAAAGGGTAATTCAGTGGGGGTGCATGAGCAAATTCACAAGTAAAGATGTTTTGGTCTAGGTGAAAAGAGGTTTTAGATAGATATATCTCTTAAACAAATGACACCTAAGCACAGCTGCTTGCATACAGTAGGTGCTAAATAATTACTGTTTTTCTTTTTTACCTTTTCATTTGGGAATAATCTCTAAGTTAAAGTTGCAAGAAGAGTGAAAGACTTTCGTATACCTTTTACAGATTCACCGTTTGTCAATAATTATATTTTGAATACATTATAAAATATGTCACATGGGAGGACAATATTTGTAACCATCAAAACTTTGGGGCCTGGTGAGAGGTGTAGGCTGGAGTCATATTGGATCTCTGCATATGGAGTTGTCATCTCTCAAATGCTTGCTTCTTCCTCTTCTTCCTCCAGAAAATCCTGAGCGAGCAGTTCTGTACTTTGTTTCTGGCGTGTGCATTGGGCTGGTGCTGACCCTGGCTGCTTTGGTGATAAGGATCTCTTGCCACACAGACTGCAGGCGGCGTCCCGGGAAGAAGTTCCTGCAAGACAGAGAGAGCAGCAGCGACAGCAGCGACAGCGAGGACGGCAGCGAGGACACCGCGTCCGATCTCTCCGTGCGGAGACACCGCCGCTTCGAGAGGACTTTGAACAAGAACGTGTTCACCTCCGCGGAGGAGCTGGAGCGCGCCCAGCGGCTGGAGGAGCGCGAGCGCATCATCAGGGAGATCTGGATGAATGGCCAGCCCGAGGTGCCCGGGAACAGGAGCCTGAACCGCTACTATTAGGGAGCAGCAGGACCCCGGAAACCACTGGAGGCCGCCTGGAAAGGAGAGCATCTGCAGGGACAATGGGCACAAGGAACTGAACCCAGCTCTGCTAATATTGTGATTTCAGAGAAAAAGCAGGACATGCCCCTTTTCTAGCCAGGAGGATTGCTCCTTTTTGGCCAAATGTATGGAGAAGTAGAAAAATCAAAGCAGTTCATCAACCTTTCCTGGTCTTGGAATGGTGCTGAAAAACCCTCTCCAATACTGTGGATGGAGATTGGAGAAACGCGACTGTGGTTTCTCTTGATTTCTGAGGATCTCAGAAGTTTCAGCAGACTTCCTTGCTCTGTGTTATTCCTTTGCAAAAGGAAAGATCATTATAGCATGAGGGCTGGGAATAGCAGGGTGAACTTAACCCAGTAAATGCAATTTCCTAAATGACTTCATGCTATGGAGGTGATTCTGATTCAAATAGCATGATCCATGCTTATTATTTAAGGCTGATTTTTAAAATCTTGTGTTGCAAGGGCAACCTCGTCCATTTTAACTGGCACCTCAGGGATTAAAATCCTATTTTTTAGTGTAGTTCCCACCTCATTCATGAAAATGAATAGAATTATTGTATTATGGGAGATGTGTCAGTGAACTAGAAAATGTCAATAACCTCAAAGGATGAAGGGTTTTTATTTTACATAGTTTATAAAACATATATTGACATGCATATTTGAAAATGCTGCATAAAAATAAAAGTGGTGTGTTTTCCCCCTCTTTGGAGACAAGAAAATTTTATTATGACTCTAGATAATTGTGATTTTAAACACTTCGTTTTTTTTTTTTTTTTTTTAATTTGGATTTCAAAGAAAAGAATGGAAATAAGAGGTAAGGATTAAAGCCAAAAAGTTAGGATGGGAATAAAAAAAAAAGTTACATAAAATCTTTTTGGTTGCATGTCTGTCTCTGTGGTTACCCTTACCTTAAATGACAACCCTTTTATATACGTGGGTATGGGCTTTTGCCAGGCCCCTCAAGGATTAGAGTGGGGAGATGGTTCCTGTGTGATAATGGGCTTTTCACTTTCTGTAGGTTATATGTATGATTGCTATAGTTGAGTTGTTAAGCAGATAGAGGAATAGAAGACTTACCTAAAGCTAGAAATAAGATGGTAGCCCTTATATGAAAAGAAGTTGGTAGGGAAGGAGGAGAAGCCAGGCTCTGCCAATTTAGAAATAGGTTACAGAGGACAAAACATCCCCTAAGCTGGTAAACAGGAAGAGTGAGACCTGTCTCTCTGTTGACTCCCTTCTCTTGCCATGGAGTAGATTCCTAGTCAGTCTATCTGGGTGCTCCAGGGCCTTCCTGCTGGGAGGATCTCCCCTGTTCATTGACTTTGTCACCATGCTTAAGAGGATGGTCAGGAAACTTCCTTTGGTGAGGTCTCCACTGCTTTAGCAGCCCACTTTTTGTTGTAAGGACTCTTGGAGGGCTCTCTGAAGAGCTGAACAATCATAATCATAATCTTTGCTTGCCAAGGGGGCAATAAAGTTCACTTGCAACACTCAGTCGCTGGCCTGATTGTATAATTTTGGGTGGCTAGCAACATTGGCTGGCTAGTTACAAGTGCCAAAAATCTTGCTGAGTCAGCATCTCTGAATCTAGATCCTTGCCCTTGTGGTTTCAGTCCCTTAGCAACAATTGCAGGAATCATCTGATTCCCCTGGGCTTTAGATTAACGTCATCTATCCTTGTCTCCACCTCTTAGAAAAATGAAACAATTGGGAGCTGATTTCCATCACCAGGGAGCATCAAAGCTGATTATGGGGTGGGATTATGAGCCTTATTGGGCAGGGACTGCAGTAGCAGAGGTGTTTGGGAGGGCTCCGGGGCAGATGCCTGTCTCAGTTTTCACTCCCATATCCTTTTGACCGAGTCCATAATGTTCTTGTAATTATGGTGGTGGGGACATTGCCTGAGGCATAAAATACACTAGGTAGCAGCTGCTTCACTTTCATATAACAAGGAATACAGCTTTTCAACCTTCCCTATCTTGATTCAACCAATTCCACATTTTAGGTTTATCACTTCACACCTGGTTTTAGTTTCTGTATTAGAACATTTGCATTTGCAACAGAAAGATATTCCACTTAAGAGCATTTATTGATTCACACAACTGGAAGGTCATGGCTGGATCTGAGGATTCAGAGATGACTGGATCCAGGATCTTAAATGCTACCAAAAAGTTGGTCTTTCTCAGCTCTCCACTTTGCTTCCTTCTGCTGCTGGTTTCATTGTCTTCTACTGCAGATGAAACTGTAACAAACTTGTACAATATAGTGTGTTGGGGTGCTTGCTTCTGATCAAGCCCCCACACAGCTCACAGACTGTATGTGCATATTTGGCACAGGTTCATGGCTTGTTTAGCTCAGAAGTCAGAAGCAAGACACAACATGGAATGGAAGCTTTTGGTGCAGGTTTTCTGGTCTTTGGAAGTTTCACAGAGAAGCACTAGCTGACAAAATTCTGAGATAACTTTATGAAGTAAAGATGACTTAGGAGCCCAAGAAATCCTCTTCAGGCATTAGTGCTCCCACCAACTTCCCTTAAGAGCCTCTTCCTGAGCTGCAAGGGACAGGTGGTCATTTTCAATTCATGGCATCTCTAAACGCACTCAGCTGAACCTTTGCCATGTGGCAGGGAGCACACCAAAGGGACTTCGGGATTTACGTAGTTTCAAATAAGGACAGAAGAGAAAAAGAAACACCTTGCTCTGTGGCTTAAAATATAAAATCACAGGAAGGACTCTATGGTCTGGCTTGTGTAGGTCCATGGATGAAATCACCAGTCATTGTGGGCAAGAGACTGAGCTTCTCTAAGAAGAAAGTGGAGATAAGATGCTAGGCAGGCACTCGCAGTAGCCACTGCACCACTCTTTTCTGTCTTTCTTGGTTTTCCTACTCTCTCTCTCGGTTTTTCTTTTTTCATTTTCTTAATGCTTTATCTTCTTTTCCTTAACCCCTTCAATATGGGTCCATCCTTCTAACCTTGAAGAGCTGATCTTCTCACCCTACATCCTGTGATATCTTATATATTGCAGTGACTCTAAAGATCACCTACACATTGATGACTTGAAAAATCTCTTTCCAGTCCTGACGAAGTTTCAGACATGTATAGCCCACTGACCTCAACCACAGGAGACAGTTGTCCCACAGGATAAATTTGGCAGTGTCAGGGAGACATTTTGGTTGTTACTGCTGGGTGGGTGGGATGCTATTTGTATCCAGTGGCTAGAGGCTAGGAATGCTGCTAGACACTTGATAGTGCCAAAGCCAGCCTTTCAGTCCTCTCCACCAACGCCCCAGCAGTGAGTGAAGAAATCTCCAAGTTATTCCAACCCCCAGGCATATGACTCTTTCCAACCAAAGCCTTAGACATTGACAAATAGAGATAAATCACCCCTGTTGAGCCCTGTCCAACTTTTTAGTTCAGGGAATCCATGAACACAGTAAATTGATGGTATTTTTATGCCTCTAAGTTTATTTTCCCACTTTTATGAAGGAGAAATATATTAACCATACAACCTCTACCATAAGATTGGCTGCCCTGGGGAGTCCTTTTTACATGTAGCTTGTTATGAATGTATTACTGTTCCCAAGGATAGAGGAACAAACATTTCTACATGCAGTATGACCCTAAGTTTACAATAGATAGCTGGACAACTTCCCAAAACTGCACTCACCTTCCCCCCAGACCTATGTCTCTACCTATATTTTCTGTCAGTTAATGATACAGTTTGGATCTGTGTCCCTGCCCAAATCTCATGTCGAATTGTAATCTCTAACGTTGGAGGACGGGCCTGGTGGGAGGTGATTGTATCATGGAAGCAGGTTTCCCTCTTTCTGTTCTTATGATAGTGAGTGAGTTCTTATGAGATCTTGCTGTTTAAAAGTCTGTAGCACCCACCTCTTCTCTCTCTTCCTCCTGCTCCCACCATGTAGGATGTGCCTGCTTCTCCTTTGCCTTCTGCTATCATTGTATGTTTCCAGAGGCCTCCCAACCATGCTTCCTATATAGCCTGTGGGATGATGAGCCAATTATTCCTCTTTTCTTTATAAATTACCCAGTCTCAGGTAGTTCTCATAGCAATGTGAGAATGGACTAATATAGTTAATGACAAGGCAAGTTACAAGGTTACCCAAATCAGAAGCCTGGGACCATTCCGGTTTCCTTCTTTTCCTTGAAGCTTCACATATAGCAATTAACAATCTTCCCGATTTTAAGTCATTAATATTTCTTGCATTGATTCTTCCTTTACAGCTTAGTTTAAGCCCTTATCATCTCCTGCCTAAACAATTGGAAAAGCCTCCAAATATCTAAGTCTTGCCACCATCAAATCCATACTGAGTACAGCTACCAAGGTGACCTCTATTAAAGGCATGGCTGCTCATATACCAATCTCTTTTAAATCTCCCATTTTCTCCCCATTGCCTATTTAAAATATCCAAATACTTCTAGATGACATACTGGGCTCTCCATAGAAGGCTCCTGCAGCTCCATCACCTGCCCCTCCTTGCTCATTCCTTTACATTCTGATAATATCGAATTCCTTATAGTTCTCTTCTACACTTTTTATCCCAATTGTTGCTTCTGTCTAAAATACCTTTCCCTTTTTCTCCCACTTTTCTACCTATCCTCAAGACTCAGCACAAGTGTTTCCTCTACCAGGAAGCCTTCCAAGGCTTCTCCAGACTCGGCTAAGTATTGTCCTCTAAGTTTCCACATATCCTGTGCTTGTTATGCCCCTTGTTCCTACCATACTGTTGTGAAATTGTTCACTTGTGCCTCAAAGGCAGGGAGTCTGCCTTGTTATTGGGTCCCAGCAGGACGCACACATCACATGCTTTCAGCAACTATTTGTTGAACTGTGGTAAAGACTATATTGTATTCGCCAAACCCTGTTATCTCTGCCTTCTGGACACATAGATGGACTATATTTCCAAGACACTATTTTGGGTAAATGTGGCTGTGTGACAGAGTTTTGCCAATGGAAGATGGCAGGCCTACCTAATTGACGTTTGCCATTTCAATGTTGGTTGGCTCATATGATCTTCTATCCTCTCTGCTGGCTGGATGCAGAAGATTCAGCAAAGAATTCTGAGGCTCTAGAGGATGGTGGAGCCACAAAATGGAAGAAGCCTGGGCCACTCACTGTCCAGGAACATCCACATTGTATTTTGTGTTAGGAGAGAGAGGCTGATGAAATACAATCCTGAATTGAGAGCTGGAAGGGCTCTTGAAGCCTCTGCTTCCAACTCTGTCTTCAGATAGGCTTATTCCTAACTCATTCTTCATGAGTAAAATTGATCCTAAAACTTCAAAGGGAATTCTATAGAGCAGAGTAACCCTCTTTAGGTAACCATTTCCCTTTACTACTTTTAACTTCTTATGCTTCAATTGGAGTTACCTTATGTTCAGAAAGGATATTCATTCATCTCCCCTTATAATAATTCACAATAATGAATATTCAAAGTTAACATGTTTCTTGCCTTTTTGCTCCTTGTGCTGAATAGTTTCTAATTTATTGATATGCTTTTCATGGTACTTTTCCCCTTTTATTCTAATATTTTATTTACATATATACATATATTCTACTTTGTTGAAGTAAACTCAGTCAGGCAATACCTTCCACCTATTATCATAACTGTCACAAAAAGCTTCAATATCATGCTTATCAGTGACAGTTCTCATAAGGGCAGCTAAACTCATTATTCTAATCAGCTTTGAGCAGAGCAAAATTTGCCTCATTTCCCATGTCTTTCCTTATCTTCTCGACCAATGTTGAGATTGCACAAATTGCAAAATGAACTCATCTGAAAAACTGTGATCAGATATGTGGTGTCAATCTTTTAATTGCTTGCCAACCTGTATTATTCTGTTTTCACACTCCTAAAAACAAATACCCGAGATTGGATAATTTATAAAGGAAGGAGGTTTATTTATTTTTATTTTATGGTTTTTTTTTTTTTTTTTTTTTTTGAGACGGAGTCTTGCTCTGTTGCCCAGGCTGGGGTGCAGTGGCACAATCTCGGCTCACTGCAAGCTCAGCCTCCCGGGTTCACACCATTCTCCTGCCTCAGCCTCTCCGAGTAGCTGGGACTACAGGCGCCCGCCACCACGCCCGGCTAATTTTTTGTATTTTTAGTAGAGACGGGGTTTCACCGTGGTCTCAATCTCCTGATCTCGTGATCCACCCGCCTCGGCCTCCCAAAGTGCTGTGATTACAAGCGTGAGCCACCGCGCCCAGCAGGAAAGAGGTTTAAGTGACTTATAGTTCCACATGGCTGGGGAAGCTTCAGAAAACTTACAATCATGGTAGAAGGGGAAGCAGGCACATCTTACATGACAGCAGGTGAGAGAGTGATTGTGACCTTTGCTGCAGTTTGCAATAAATTCCTCATCTCCATGTGAGCCCATCTCAGCCTGGATTTCATTATCCACATGACTATCAGCATTTTGGCCAAAACCATTCAACAAATCTTTAGGAAGGGCGAAACTTTCCTACATCTTCCTATATTCTTCTGAGCTCTCCAAACTCTTCCAACCTCTGCCCATTACCCAGTTCCAAAGACACTTCCATATTTTTGAGTATCTTTATAGCAGTGCCCCATTCCCAGTACCAATTTACTGTATTAGTCCACTTTCACACTGCTATAAAGAGATACCCAAGACTGGGTAATTTATGAAGGAAACAGGCTTAATTGTCTATAGTTCTGTATGGCTGGGGAGGTCCCAGGAAACTTACAATCATGGCAGAAGGGGAAGCAGGCACGTCTTACATGGTGACAGATGAGAGACAGCATGTGTCAGCACAGGAAAAACTACCATTTATAAAGCCATCAGATCTCGTGAGAATTAGCTCACTATCTTGAGAACAGCATGTGGGGAACTGCCCCCATAATCTAATCACTTCTCTCCCTCGACACATGGGGATTACAGGTCCCTCCCTTGACAGGTAGGAATTACAATTCAAGATGAGATTTGAGTGGGGACACAGAGCCATACCATATCACAGCCCAAATCAGTATATATCAGGATACATTCCTAGTCATAAATATTAAATTTAACGTTAAAAATAGCACCAAAAGTATCAATCTTCAAAGTGATAGTCTTCCCATGTCAACAGCAAATTTGAAAATTCATGGCTTTTTTGTAAATTTTAAAGATATGAATTTCTTTTTCACCCTGGAATAAGAATATCCTTCTTTCTTTTTCCAGATAGAGTCAATTCTTCCTTTGTGTCCCCACTGCTCCTTGCACACTCACACTGTATGTGATTTTTCTGTACCTGTCTTTGTCCCCTAATCTCTGAGCCCCTGACAGCTATACTGTATCCTACCTCTGATTTCTCAGTGTGCATGCAGGACCTGTTTCATAGTAGTGTCTCCTCAAATGTTTTTTGAGTTAATAAAGTAATCCATAAAGTCTCAGAGAATTTGAAATACAGCCCGTTGAAGCATGCTGTTCCACAGATCCCTAAGGCATTGATTGTTTGTGATGAAGATAATTTTCTTAAGTGTGTGAAGGTCTCTTTTATCTGATTTCATTTATTCTTTCCTCTACCATTAATCATTTCCTTGTCTCTTTCAATTTTAGAGTCTCTCCCATCTCTCCTACATTAACTTAGATGTGGCTGTGTGATAGAGCTTGCAGTGCATTTTTTCAAGTTCGATTTAGCACTCAGAATGTTACAAAATTCTTACAGGTTTTGAAGGCATGGGCGTTTGTTCCTGAACTGCAGTGGCTGTTCTTAACTTCACAAAATACAGGTTCTCAGTCCCTCAAGGGTTGAACAAATAAAGATAAACTTCTAAAACTTAAACACGGGAAGTATGCCTCTTGTGTCTGCAAAATAGTCACATCATATATTCCATTATTTCTGCTTTCAAGACCATCTCAGTCTCACTCATATGGTCTAGACACTTGACCCTCAGACACAATTTATCTCCTGTCTATAGGAAAAACCATCATTTAGTTACTGAGATAGGGACTAATATACAAAATGTCTTGGCTAAGGTGGCTCATGCTTGTTACTCAGCACTTAGGGAGACTCACTTGCGGCCAGGAGATGAGTCTGGGAAACATAGCAAGACCCTGTCTCTACAAAAAAAGGCATAAAATTAGCCAGGTGTTGTGACGCATGCTTGTAGTCCTAGCGACTCAGGAGGCTGAGGTGGGAGGATTACTTGAGCCCAGGAGTTTGAGGCTGCAGTAAGTTATGATCACATCACTGTACTCCAGCGTATGCAACAAAGCAAGATGCTGTCTCAAAAAGAAAAAAAATTTTAATTTAATTTAAAAAATAAAAGAAAAAAAGAAAAAAGTAAAGTCTCTTTTCCTAGCCATTTATTACCTTTTTGTTTTCTTTCTTTCAGTGGTAGGTAGAGATGAGCCTACTGGTGGTGGCAGTGAAAATAAAAATAACCTTCACTTCCAGCTGTCATTTGAAGAACACAAGGAACCTCTGAGGCTCTCAGAAGAGAGGTTTACCTGGGCCTGAGGCCAGGGCCCATATTAGGGACTCCATTCAGAACCAGAATCATGCAACTAGCTCCACATCATCAAAAAAGACGAGATGATTAACTAAAAATTTTCCTCTATAGCCCTGAAAATTTGTTTTTAGTCAGTCTCTAGTCTTTTTGTGGAAAGTTTCTGATGCCTTATACCCTGTTACAACACTAAATCTGGCAGAAACTTTGGAATAGAAAAACTGTGGCCATTTAGGGCAATATCTGGGTATTTCCAAGTGAATTTCTCAAATGAGAAAAGTGTATTTCTGACTCAGGAATTTTTTATAGAAAGGTGATACATAAACAAAAATACATTTTCTCTTTATGATGTTACTGTTACTCTGTAGGGTTAGACTTTTGCATATCTGGAATTCAAGAGACTGTTTCTACCTTCTTGGATACATTTTCCAGTGGGTAATTCATCCTTAATGTGTATTGAAGGGGGACCAGGATATACATAAGTGACAAAGTCAAGATAAAACATAAGAGATTTAACTGAATGGCATGAGCTTCTAAGGAAGTAGTTTACAAAAGATTGCAGAGCAGAACTTGGCAAACTGTAGCCATGGGCCAAATCCCACCACCACATATTTGTGTACCACTTACAAGCCAAGAATGGTTTTTCTATTTTTAAATAGTTCCATTTTAAATAGTTATGTAAGCACCTATATTATACCCTAGAATTTGTCTCTTGGACCACAAAGCCTAAAATTATTTACCATATGACCCTTTTTGGAAAAAGTTCGCTGATGCCTATTGTAGAGAAATGATCTGGAGATATCAGTAGGGAAAAAGACCAACGCAGAACCTAATCTCCTCCTCCCCAACTGTGGTAGAGTTGGCTGAATAATCCCCCCACATCTGTCCACAACCTAACCTCTGGAGCTTGTGAATGTGTTACCTTATATGGGAAAAAGGACTTTACAAATATAATTGAGTTAAGTATCTTGAGATGTGAAGATGATCCTGAGTTATCTGGTTAGGCCTGATATAATCACGAGAGTCCTTATAAGAGTGCGGGGGGAGGGTCAGGGTCACAGTCAAAGAAGGAGGTGTGACGGCAGAAGTGGAGGTTGGAGTAATGCAGCCATGAGCCAAGGAATACAAGCAGCCTCTGAAAAAGGCAAGAAATAGGATTCTCCCGTAGTGTTTCCAGACGTAACACAGCCCTGAGGACATCTTTCTTTAAGCCCCATAAGATTCATTTCAAACCCCGGCCTCTAGAACTGTAAGATAACACATTGATGTTGTTTGGGCCACTAAATTTATGGTAGTTTGTTGCAGCAGCAATAGATAACAAACAACTTTTTCAGCCCTACACTCCCAGGGTTGTAGAAGAATCACAGGGTTCACCATAGAGTCTCAAAATGTATAATGAATTCCCATAGGCCAGCTGGGTAAGAGGAGAGGTACAGTTGTAAGAGGAAGTTCAGAGTGTAGAACATGCAGACAATCAGAATTCTAGTTTTAGAGAGCACTTTGAAAAGGAAGAGCTCAGTTGTAAGGTCAGTTGTAAAGAGAAGAACTGCAAAGTAGAATATGGCTAAAAGTCAAGGGGACGAAGATGATTGCAAGATGTGGGAGATCAGCTATGGTTGCATTAGCTAGCCTCAGGTTCTGTGTGGCCTCTGCCCAGGTGTCTAGCTGAAACTAAATGATATCCACATTGGCAGAAGAGCAGAAAGAAGAGAGCCCTAAAAATTATCAGGGTGTGTTTTTATGTCAGCCATATAAACCATGTGACTTTCTGTCCAATTAGAATCATTAGCTCCACTTACCTCTCAAATTCAGATGAATTTTCCTCCCCCGAACCAAGAATCCATCTGCTTATTATAATTTCTGTAATTTACACACAGTGGCATTCTTGGCAACCAGTTATTTATGGCAGATACAACATTTAGAGTTCAAAATTATGTCCTTTTTCCAGAAACGGTTCATTAAACAAACCAGTATCTCTTAAGACATTTCTCAAATTATGTTCACCAGTGACCACCCCTTGGAACTGAGGAGCTATAGAGTAAACTTCAGGAAGTGCCTCCTTAAAGCATTTAAATTGAGTGCAGAGCACATATTAAAATTCAAATTTGGAGTGAGTTTCTGCTTGTGTTCCTAGCCTTAAAAGAGACACCAGTACATAGAATTCCTGAGGCTTTCTCAGAAATTTGAGTCCATAATGGTACAGGGCTCACAGTTAAAAATTATTTGTGAACAATATGAACATAAAAATGTGAAAATCCAAAGCTAGCTTTGGAAGTTCTCTCCAAATGCCTGAGTAGTTTCTGAACTTTCTGAACCAACTTACATGTATGTGCAATGATCCACAATGTTCCTTTATCCAGGATGTCTTCAACCACAATCACCAGCTCCCTTTAGGTGATGGGGACCACAGACAAGATTTCTTTATGGACCAGCAAGGCAGCAGATGTTGCTAAAGACCTCCTTGACATGCAGAATGCCCACATCTGCTCCTTTGCCTAACGCTGAAAGGATTCAAGAATGCTGGTGTTTCCTGGGTGGAAATAAAACAGAACCCTGGGAATCAATCTGAATCAATCTTGATAGCCTGCAAATGAAAGAGGCAGGCAGTTTATTAATTGAATTTCACTGCTGTTAATGCACCCAGTACTTTAAGGATATTTAGTCAGGTAATTTCTTATTAGTCTGTCGTCACAACTAGATTCTAAGTTTTATGGGGTCAATAAATTTTGTCTTGATATTCCTAGCACAATGCCATATCTTAGCATGTGCTCAGTAAACATGTGCTACATGAATGAAGGAATGTTAAGTTTTCACATCCAAAAGCTTTTTTTGAAATTCAGAGGAAATTTTGGTGTTGTTGTAATTGCTGTACAAGGTGTTAATACTAATTGTATTATTTTGAGTTCTTTTCTGCAAAGCTAATTGAAGTTGCCAAAAGAGAATAAAATGCCTTCTTTTGGTGAAAAATGAACAAATAAATACAATTAACTCTTGGTTATGTCTGAAAATTTCTATTATTTAATATGAAAAAAATTTGTGAAAGGGTAGAATGTTTGTAAAGCACACTTTTTTTTTTTTTTTTTTAATCCACCAAGATCCCTTGATGTAGATTCTGGAGTTTCTACTGGCACTTCAAGAAGTGTTTACTGAATAATTACCATGTTCAGAACATCAAAAGGATTATGTCCCCTGCCTCAGTCAGCCAGAGAAGATAAAAAAGTGCATAATGGCTATTTAGCAAAGCATAATGTGGTACGAATGAGACTGAAAGATACGAAGTGTTAGGACTTCCGAGAATAAAGACAAAACTGGCAGCTGGAGAACACAGCCATGGAGCTGCCTCCATTTCCCTGAAGTATTCAGTTTTAGTGAGAATGAAGACTCAGCACACAAAGAAAGCCAAATAAATACACATTAAAAGTAAACATGTATCCATTAGCCATCTTTCCTCAAAGCTGAACACTTATACTTCCTGTGTCAGTTGGCAAACAGCAGATGGCGAACAGCAGGTACTCACCGTATTTGCCTTCTTTTCTCGGAAAGGCAGCCTTATCAATACAGTCGAGTTACCAGCACACTAGATTATTTATTGTTTACCAAAGCCCTTTGTGGGTAAATAACATATTCTCATATATATAAGAATATTCCAAGACCAGAATCTACCATCCTAGATTAACAGAAAATGTCTGTCTGATCCAGGATTTTGGTCCATTTGAAATCATCTTAAATTACTATGTCACTATACCTTTCTGAAATATCCACAGGGATCCTAAAGGTGGGCCCAAAATGTGATAAGAACGCTGACAGAAAAGTGGGGACTGATGCATTTCATCTCTAGGAAACAGCCAGAGAAAGTTTCAGAAATGGAGTAATTTACAGACAGTGAGTAGTTCCTGTTGGCTACAGGCAGAGGGCATGTTAAGGGGAATGGTGGAGATTACGTATGGCAAGCTAAGTTGGATCTAGTTCCTGGACTTTGAGAACTAACTGGCTGATGTGATTGACTATTTGTCCTTAGGCAATGGAGAGTATGGAAGGTTTATGAGCCAAAATATGATCAGCACTGTGCTTCAAAAACAGTTCATCTGGATTGGAGAGGGTGGAGTCTGGTCATAAGGGATTTATCAATACTGAAATAGTTTGGTTGCAGAATCAAGAAGCTCTGACAACTGATTAAATGTTGATGAGAGAGGAGGGTGCAGCCAAAGATGGCTCCAAGAGTTCAAGCCTGCATTATTTAAACTTTCAATATTATTAAAATCATACCAGTAGAGGCCAGGCATGGTGGCTCATGCCTGTAATCCCAGAACTTTGGGAGGCCAAGGTAGGTGGGTCACCTGAGGTCAGGAGTTCAAGACCAGCCTGGCCAACATTGTGAAACCCTGTCTCTACTAAAAATACAAAAAATTAGCTGGGCGTGGTGGCAGGCACCTGTAATCCCAGCCACTCAGGAGGCTGAGGCAGGAGAAACGCTTGAACCTGGGAGCAGAGGTTGTAGTGAGCTGAGATCGCACCATTGCACTCCAGCCAGGGCAATAAGAGTGAAAAAAAAATTATACCAATAGAATTAATAACATATGAGGAATACTGTTACATTTACATAATGTTTTACATGCATTATCTTGTTTAATAGAAATAATTGAGTTGATGGGGTTTTTTGGGGGACAGTGGGTTATAGCTGACATCTGTTGCTTTTGCCTACTTAGCATACTTTTCCCTTTCACTGATTTTTTTTCTATAGATAACTAAGCCTTCCTGCTCTGAGTTTATGTGATTGAAGCTTATCGATAACTCCCCAAATCTTATACTTTAATATAGCACATTTCCACATTTGAGTCATGCTATTGGTTACAGGATGGCCAGTGTCCTGGGTTCGCCCAGTGAAATTCAACTGTAGAATTTTTGATGAAACTATTGGGGAAGACAAGTTCTCCCTTTCTGTAGGTTTACTAAGCCAGTGAAGGAAAGCCTGGTGCTTATGGGAGCTATAACATGGAGACCCTGACCTAGAAAGTCAGTGAGCGCACACACACACACACACACACACACACGTGAGAGAGAAAGAGAGAGGATGGTGGGAGGGAGTGAGAGAAGAGGTGAGGAGAGTAGACTTAATTTCTGATAATACAATTGAGTTCCTGGATGTCGCTCAGGAGTCTTTTGGCTGCACAGGAAAATTTATTCCTCTTTTTTCCCATATAAGCCGGTTTAAGTTGCATTTCCATCATTTGCAATCAGAAGGACGCTAGTAAATATAGTGATCATATGTTTGACTTGAACATACAGAATTTCAGGTCCCAGAATAATATTCCAGTGGACTATAACTCAGAAGAGAACTTTTAAGCAGGAATACATATTTGAGACTCAACTGCATGAAAGTAGTATTAAATATCTGAGAGTGACTAAGATCCACAAGAGAAAGAATGCAGAGAAAGACGGAAGAGAATGAAGAGCAAGATAATACATAACAACAGGAACTGAGAAAGGCAACTGGAGTAAAGCAGGAAATGGTCCTCAGGGCTAAGTAGAAATCAAGTAGAATAAAGATTGCCACTGGATTGGCAACTGTAGGTCATTGGTGATCACTGAGGTTGTGATTTGTAGAGTCATGCATCTTAAAAATAATTATAAGAGGATAAGAGTTTCCCCTGTATATAATATTTTATTTTATTCTCCATTAGCATTTATACAAGACTAAGACACTATGTCTTAGTCATCTTTAATACTCTGTGTCTGACACCCAACAGGTACTCAATAAATGAAAGGATAAAAAGAAAATTGGGAGATGTATGTGTAGAGTGTTTTTATTTATGAAAATGGATTTTGTTAAGGAAAACATGCTACTTACAGCACGCTTCAGGTTGAAATCTAAGAATATGCCTATGGCATGACAGCATCCACAATTTAAAGCTGGTAGTTAGGACTAATAAAGCTAGGTAGCTGCACAGCCCCATGACTGTGAGAGGGCCATAAACCACTAAAGAGGTGAGTTATATACTCAGACACACAAAGTAATCATCACAGAAGGACAAAAACATCTTCTTTTTGACAAGCGAAGAGGAGATGATATGGTTTGGCTGTCTCCCCACCCAAATCTCATCTGGAATTCTAGCTCCCATAATTCCCACATGTTGTGGGAGGGACCTGGTGGGAGATAATCGAATCATGGGGGCACTTTCCCCCGCATACTGTTCTCATGGTAGTGAATAAGTATCACGAGATCTGATAATTTTATAAGGGCTTTCTCCTTTCACCTGGCTCTCATTCTCTCTTGCTGCCACCATGTAAGAAGTGCCTTTCACCTTTCACCATGATTACAAGGCCTCCCCAGCCACATGGAAGTGTGAGTCCATGAAACCTTTTTCTTTATAAATTATGCAGTCTTGGGTATGTCTTTATCAGCAGTGTGAAAACAGACTCATACAGGAGACAATCCTACATCATTAAGCTCTTAAATAATGATGGGTAAAATCTTGTCTCTAGATCCATTCTCTATTTTAAATTTTCCTCCTTATTTTAGAAAAGAAATGCATTTTTTGGAATAGAATGGAAAATAGGCCCAGTCATGCATGTCAATACCAACCAAATGGCTGTGATGGCCTGGAGTACTGAGTGGAGGATTGTACGGCTCCATGAAAAAGAAATGATGGCTCTGGTTGATTACTGATGTCTGCCATGGTAAAGGGAAGCGGAAAGGATCTCTCATTTCATTTAGGTCTCTGCCCAAATAACACCTCATCAAAGGGGCCTTTCCTGGTCATTTTACCCCAAATTATTTTTATTCATAACACTTAACATAATCCAATATTACATCACTTATGTATGCTTTGATGTCTGTCTTCTCTTCACTGGACTACAAGCTCCACCAAAAGTTCACTGCTGTATCCCCAGCTCCTAAAACAGAGCCTATATTAGTCTGTATTCATGCTGCTGATAAAGACATACCCGAGACTGGGTAATTTATACAGGAAAAGGGGTTTAAAGGACTTACAGTTCCACGTGGCTGGGGAGGTCTCACAATCATGGTGGAAGGCAAGGAGGAGCAAGTCACATCTTACATGAATGGCAGCAGGCAAAGAGAGAGCTTGTGCAGGGAAACTCCCTGTTTTAAATCTATCATGTCTCTTGAGACTTACTATCACCAGAACAGCATGAGAAAGACTCACCCCCATGATTCAATTAGCTCCCACTGGGTGGGAATTCAAGATGAGATTTGGGTGGGGATGCAGCCAAAGCATGTCACAGCCTGCCCAACATTTGTTGAATGAATGAATGATATTCATCCTCTGTATTAGCCAAATTGGGCAAAGCTAAAGTTAATCTTTAAGACTATGTGTATTAGCCCATTTTTCACACTGCTATAAAGACTGGGTGATTTATAAAGGAAAGAGGTTTAATTGACTCACAGTTCTGTATGGCTGGGGAAGCCTCAGGTAACTTACAATCATAATGAAATGTGAAGGGGTAGCAAGCATCTTCTAAATCTTTGATAGAGAGAGAGAGAGGAGAGAGAGATTGAGAGAGGGAAAGAGAGAAAGAGAGAAGGAGGAACAGTCAAACCCATATAAAACCATCAGATCTTGTGATAACTCACTCACTGTTACAAGAACAGCATGGAGGAAACAGCCCCCATAACACAATCACCTTCCACAGGTCCCTCCTTTGACATGTGGGGATTATGAGGATTACAATTCAAGGTGAGATTTGGGTGGCGACACAGAGCCAAATCTGTAGAACTCAGATAGTGTGGAACACAAACAGCTGTACTCCCCTCAAAAATTTTAAACTATCTTTTACCAGTACTGACTTCCACTGAAAATTAAGTTTTAAGAGCAGACAAACAAGCATGCTTTCCCTTTCTCAGAGGCTATATTTGGAACTAAATCGCAGGACCACCCACAGAGCCGGGGATTGGGGAAGATATATGTGTGTGTTCTGTGTTGGCTCTTTCACCTTAATGGAAGAGCTGTTTAAAAGAAACAACCACAACCTCGAGAAAGAGTGAGAGCAATGAATCATAACATTGCTGTGATGCTAATTTAAGATTCAAAGGGTTTAGTAGGCACAACTGTCAAACAGCAGGATGAGCAATGCTGGGCTGATAAGCCTTCATTATGAATGAGTGAGCACACATTTACCAAGCAGCAGGACAGAAATGCACAAAAGAAGACTTTGGTTAAGTTTATTTCATTGCTCAGGATTTGGGGACAGAGTGTAAGAATCTCTGAACTAAGTCCCACTTTCGTCACCCATAACTGAATGCTCAACTTCCCTAGGGGAATCTGTTGTGGAAAGAAAGTTGACACTAATTCTTCTCTAGGGGAATGGGTGTTATGTTAGCCAACATCTGGAAGACAGGGGATGCATCAGAATTAGGGAAGAACAATGAACACTAAATGTTAGGGGTCAGGACAGAGGTGGGAGCCACAAGCAAGGCCAGTAGGTGGAAATCAAGGAGAAAAATGAAGAGAATGGGGAGGTCTGGCAGGTGTGTTTGTGCCTGTAGTGAATAGTAACAAAAGATTATTATGGAGATTGGGGAAAGACCATAAGAAGAGGTGATTCCATGGCAATGTGACTGCAGTCAGGAAGGGGTAAAGGATTGGTGGGTGGGAGAAAATGGACACATGTGTTTCATTTCATCATAATTTCTATCTGCATAACGTCCAAAAAAGTTAAGACAGCATTCAAGAATAGAAATAAATTGTAGTGCAGCTGTTAAAATAGAAAAAAAAAATTAAAACAGGAAGGAACAGGAAACAAATTGACTCAATGCCTAGGAAAATCTGGTTAGTTTAACTAGGCATTGACTTTAGCTCTGACTTTCCTAGCAGCAGAGGGAAAAAAGAAGACAATTTTAACAGCTGGCAGTCCAAGAAAAGAAAGCAGCCGGATGAAATGAAACTTTAAAAGAAATTCAAAATAAAAAGAAGTGAATCTGCCTATAGGAGGAGATAGAGTACCAAGTTGTAAGGGAAGGTCTGACCATATGGAAGGCAGTGGGGAAACTGAGTGTGGACGTGTCTAGGGCCACATCATGTCTGCTGCTTGGGTCTTTTTGTCCTCCTGAAGCTGGCTCCCTGTGCACCCTTATTTCTCACTATACAACTTTCACTCACTGTCTGTCCTTTGCACCAGCCTAGCTGCTGTCTGCAGCATGGTTTGCAGACCTCTCTACACCCCCTTTTCTGCTAGGCTGTGTACAATCCCACCCTCATTTTTACTTTCTGGCTTTTACTGCTTGTTACTCTGGGTGAGGTCACAGATATTGGGAAAGTTTGGCATCTCCCGCTGACATTGAAACATAAACCATTCCAGACTTTTGTCCTTAACTCCCCACGCCATGGATGGTATAGAGCCCGTCTATACACTGTTTCATCCCTCCTTGTATCCCATGAGTAGAACTCAGTCTGTCTCTCATCTTCGCCTTTCTCTGGAAGGCTGTATGGGCTCCCACATGTATATGCTAGGACCCAGGGAGTGCCATCTGCAGCCGAACCATAAAGGTCACACTTTTCCCTCTCTTTGGTGGCCTCCTGAGTCACGTTAACAAATTGCGATATTATTCTTGCCACAGTTTATTGTAATGCTCTTTATGCTTCATTATGATTGCTTGTTTAGTCTGCCAGCCTTTCTACTATTCCCCTTCCCCTCCCCAAATACCAGAAGCCCTAAGCTGAGAAGGCCAGCTTGTGCCCATCTGGTTTGCTGTGGCATCCCCAGCACTTAGCCTGGGCTTACATTCTCAGGGGCTTTGGTAAGTAAACAACTAAAGGTCACGGAGGAAATAACGAGAAATTCATTAAGAAGCAACGAGAGGGGGCAGGAGATTCCAATAGAGGTTCCCAAAGTAAAATGTGCCTGAGAGTGTGCTGGGGAACTTGATAAACACGCAGCACCTGGGCAGGGCCTCGCTCCTGTGGGTGGTCCTCAGACCACACTTGGAGAAATGCTGCACTAAAACCTGCCTGGGCTCCTGGTGGGGGAAGCTTGAGAGAATATTGATGAATTGGGTCAGGTTTTACATTCAGGTAAAATAAAAAGGTGACCTATGGAACAGAAAAAAAATCAACCGATGGAAGAGATTTAAAAAGAAAAGAAAAGCAGGTAAGGCTGTCATTTATCACAAGCAAAAATATCCTGGCTGCTTTCTGTTTAAAAAGCCCCCGGAACTCCTGTGCTGAGGCCAAAACTTGAACCACACCACCCACCCTGCTGATGTAAATTCCTGGGTATCAGACCAGGCTCGGGAAGGACCAAGAAAAAGTCCTGTGCCATACTTTATGGAGAGACCAGGATGTACTTACCAGTTTCCGGCTCAAATCTTCAGCTTTCTACTGTCACATGTATGACAGTGGGGAGAGGGCAAATCTGTTTTCCTGCTGTTCACATTCTTTGCAACTTGAGGCATGTGATGGGTGGCCTAAAGGCACCATTTTCCCCAGGCTTTTTCTACCCCACACAACTTCTGTGCCTCCTCCTCACCCACCTTGCAACTTGTGGAAAGAACACACATTGAAAATCACATTGAAAAACTCATTTGGCCCTAGTCAGCCCCCGTCCACCTCAGCCTCTGAAGATCACATGACAACACCCCCGAACCTCAGCCTAACTAGCCAGGGAGTGCCTGTGCTCAAGTCCTGTGGAATCTGTAGGGTGAGCAGCCGACACTCCATGCCTCGAATGCTGATAATGTAAGCCTTGGTGCCCGTTCCCCTCCTGGCCTCCCTATCCCATATACTTTTTGCTTTTCGTATACTTTTTGCTTTCTTTCTTCTCTCACTTCCAAGGTGCTGTGGTTTAAATGTGTCTTCTCCAAAATTCAGGTGTTTCCAATGTGATAGTATCAAGTGGTGGGGCCTTTAAGAGGTGATTAGACTATGAGGGCTCCTTCCTCATTAATTATATTAAGGCTTTTGGCCGGGCGCGGTGGCTCACGCTTGTAATCCCAGCACTTTGGGAGGCCGAGGCGGGCGGATCACGAGGTCAGGAGATCGAGACCACGGTGAAACCCCGTCTCTACTAAAAATACAAAAAAATTAGCCGGGCGTGGTGGCAGGCGCCTGTAGTCCCAGCTACTCGGAGAGGCTGAGGCAGGAGAATGGCGTGAACCCGGGAGGCGGAGCTTGCAGTGAGCCGAGATTGCGCCACTGCACTCCAGCCTGGGCGACAGAGCGAGACTCTGTCTCAAAAAAAAAAAAAAAAAAAAAAATTAAGGCTTTTATAAAAGAGGCTTCACTCAGCATTTTACTGGCTGCCTGGCCCTTTCTCTTTTCAGCAAGTTGAGGACAGAGCACTCCTCATCTCTGGAGGATTTGGCCCTCCCCAGACAATCAAACTTCCCGGTGCCTTGATCTTGGATTTCTTAGTCTCCAGAACTATGAGAAAACAAGTTCTGTTCTTTAAAAATTACCTAGTCTGGGTCGGGCATGGTGGCTCACACCTGTAACCCCAGCACTCTGGGATGCGGAGGCGGGTGGATCACCTGAGGTCAGGAGTTCGAAACCAGCCTGGCCAATGTGGCGAAACCGCGTCGCTACTAAAAATACAAAAAATTAGCTGGGCACGGTGATGGGTGCCTGTAATCCCAGCTACTCAGGAGGCTGAGGCAAGAAAATCGCTTGAACCCAGGAGGCGGATGTTGCAGTGAGCCTAGATCACGCCATTGCACTCCAGCTTGGGTGACAGAGCAAGACTCTGTCTCAAAAAAAAAAAAAATTACCTAGTCTAGGGTAGTTATTACAGCAGCATGAATGGACTAAGACACAAGGCTTTCTATTAAGCTCTATGTATGCCGCACTATAAGGTAAGAAACAATTACTCACTTCGTCCCTGGTCCCTGGGGGTTTACTCAACATCTTGTTGTAATGGAAATCTGACTAGGGTGGAGCTTCTCCTTGCAACCCTGTGGGTTGGAGGCTGCCCATTCCCCACGTTACACAAAGCACAGGACCTGGTGAGGTCTGCATTCTACAAGCCCCTCATTGCTGCTTTAAAACCACTCTCTATCCTAGTATAAAAGTCCCATTTTTGTTGAGATGTACACCATCTGGCTATGTACTAGTCTGGAGAAACCCAGTTGCTTATCTTCTTTGTCTCAATATGTATAGGTCACTGATTAAAAGCAAAAATCACCCAAATGTGCAGATTGGTGCTTCTACAAATCCCTGCTCTCCAATGCTGCTGCCCCACAAGATTTTTAACCATTACTGGCTAGGTCTCTCACCCTCCCCATCTCACCCTTCACTCATCCCCTTCATTCTCATTATTTCAAGTGTTTACCAGATTGGTCAACCTCCCTCCCTTCATTGTGAGTGGATGAGTTCATGCTCTACTGCTAAGGCTGACACAGGGCCCTGGGGTCTAGCAAGAGCCTGATGAGCTCAGAAGTCAGGAGCTGCCTGAGTCTGAACTTGGATCTGAACTTCTTGGCTGTGCCACTGTGGGGATTTTTTCCCCTTCTCTGTGTTTCAGCTTCCTTCTGTAAAGTGGGGGTGATAACATTTATTTTATACTGCTTTTATGAGAATCAAATGAGTTAATGCATGGGAAAATAAAAACAGTCTAGCATGTAATACAAACTCAAGAAATATTGTTTATCTCTATCAGTACTTCCAAGACTCCTTTTCTCCCAGGAGTGTGGCCTTCCAAACACAGAACCCTCAAGGTGGAGGACAGAGATGGGCCATATTTGAAACAAGGAAGCTTTATCAATTTCTGCACTTATTACAGGATCAGGCCACATGATATCTTAAGTCTAGCTCAAAGGAAATTTACATGAAAGTTTAGGTAGTTTACAACTTTCCACCCCATTGTCTAATCTCCCAGTTCAGTCTTTTTCTATCATTCTAACAACTCAGATCCTTTAAGTGGAAGGGGCATTTTTAGGAAAACGGAAATGAGTCTACAAATGCATCATATTATTCAAATTCATAATTATTTGCTCTGCAGGGTTTAATTTTGACATTTTGTGGCATAAAGCACCTGTTCGTGAGCGCTGGGAAATCCACCAGGTGGATCTAGGGGATTCGAACTTCTCCATACCAAGAAGATTTCTTTCCCAATGCCCAGAAGATACCAACATTAGGCAAATATATCCAATTCACAAGAGATGATGTGAATAAGCAAATAAGACCTCATAAAGGCTTTAATCTAAAGGGCAGAGGGCTGTACTCCAAGGCAGGTGTGAGCTGTCTACTGCATGAGCTTCACCTCTAGATTTGGGTACCTCGTCTAGCTCACCTTCATCCCAAGTACATTTGCAGTGTACATAAATCTACCTACCATTGGTATACTCAAAAATCAGGCATCCTCTTCTATACACCCAAATGTCCTTTACACTGAAGTGCAGTAAGTTCCACACAGTCCAGCCTGGCTTCAGGGAAGACCAAAGTGACTCAGACTAAGTTGCCCAGCGTGGCAACAGTGCTGACTCTGCGACATAAACAAGCTGATGTTCCCACTAGCTGCCTGCACAGGACATTTTAGGATGTAACACCTGGGAAAAGACAAAAGCTGGCTCTCCCAAGAGGAAGAACATCCAGGGCAGGGCAAAGCATCTGATACTGTGAAGGGTGTCACTAATCTCTTCATAATAAGGAATAAGAAAAAAATAGAATAAGAAAAATTGACTAATAGGAGAGTGTTGTTTTTGAAATCCCTCCTTATCACCTTTCTTTTCATATGAGCTCAAAGGTTTTGCCATTGCTCTCTGGTTGCAAGCAGTGTAGAGCAACTTTCTCTTTTCCAGCTTCTTAGGGCACGTTTGTTGCATCTTCTATTATCTTGCTCACATCCTCTTGTTATGTTATAGTTAACAGTATCAGAAGGTTCCAGGTAACAGTTCTCTTTTCCATCAACAGTAGTTATGAATCCCATCAGTGAGAGAGACTGGCAAGGTCTATTCACTGGGTGCAGAGCCCAGAGATTTATCCCCATTAGGGTGCAGTAAGACAGAGCCAGGAAGCAATGGTCCTAATGGGAGTCTCACCTCCTTTGTGAGTGATTAACTCATCCTGATTTGGGCAGGATTTTTCTAGCTTTGGAAGTGAAACCCTCAGTGTCAGGCATACTGAATGTTTAGTCATCCTATGCCTGGGAACTTTACAGAAGCAACAGCAAACCACTGATTTGAGGGCATTAAAAGATATTGCCCTCTCCAGGCATTATCTTTTAATTATGCTGGGTGCGGGTGGAACATTAATGTTCCCCTGGGGGAACTTTTAGACATCAACTGATATTCAATGAAGGTTGAAAATTACACATGTAGGAGATCTTCAATCAGCTTGTTCAGGCCAGTGACAAAGGATTCTCTTAGGACATGATAAGATATATTTCTGATAGATTTCTAGCCTGACCTCAATTCTCAGAGGCATTTGGGAGATGAAGGTATTTATGGTTTAACAGTCTCCCTATCCCCAAAACCTTCTCCCCCAAAAGAGAGTTAAACAAGGGAATGAGAAAATCCAATTAGATGAAATATCTAAAAATTATTACCGAGATGTGTCTAACTTTATACTTAGACTATTTCCCAGACAATTCGAGGAGAACGATTTCTAGGAGCTCATGTATGTTACACAATATTACCTGGGTCCTCAAGAATCCAGTGCCAATGAATTAAAAATTCAAACTGGGCCGGAGGCGGTGGCTCACGCCTATAATCCCAGCACTTTGGGAGGCCAAGGTGGGTGGATCACAAGGTCAGGAGATCAAGACCATCCTGGCTAACAGGGTGAAACCCCATCTCTACTAAAAATACCAAAAAATTAGCTGGGCTTGGTGCCACGCACCTGTAGTCCCAGCTACTCGGGAGGCTGAGGCAGGAGAATCGCTTGAACCCAGCAGGCAGAGGTTGCAGTGAGCCGAGATCACACCACTGCACTCCAGCCTGGGCAACAGAGTGAGACTCCATCTCAAAAAAAAAAAAAAAAAATTCAAGCTGGCAAGGCCATTACCCAAGCTTAGCTAGTGCTCAGTGGTGTATACCCTTTATTGTTGGCTGCAACACACCCAGCCAGTCACATTCTCATTGTATACAGATATCTTTCAGTATTTCAGTATATTAAAAAGTAAATCCAGCAACCCTTGGCCAAATCCAAAGATGCTTTTCCAGGAGAAAAAAAATGAAACTAAATAAAGAACAACTAAAACCAAACCAAACAAAAAAATTTAAGAGCAGGAAATGCAAAACATTATTCTTTAGCATTTCTCAGTAAGTTTTACTACAGCTTGAGACAATTTTCTTTCTCTAATTTTCAGCCCACCCTCTTAGACAAAAACCCAATAGGAACCAGCATGAGGCTTCAGAAAAGGAAGTTCATTTTGGCATGCCTCCTCCAGAAAGCAGAAGCCCACTGGCATCTGTTTTATCCACTAACTAACCAAGACTAGAGTTTCTCATGAGGGTGTGGGATCAGCACAATAACTGAACACTCCTTGGTCTGGCATTGTCTTCTATGTCCTTATGGCTGCTAGAAGGGACCATGACAAGCCTGTTCCAATTCTGGGCCCCGGCTTTCTCTTGATCTTAGTCACAGACACCCATCCACTTTCACCCAGCCAAGAGAAAGATTGACTGCAAGCTGTGAATAATGAGGCTAGAAAGTTATTAAGGCAAGAGATGAAGACAGGTTATGTCAGATATATAAGGATTTAAATTTAATGTAAAAAAGACTTTAGCTCCCTGTAAGCTATTTAAAATAGCACAGCTGCGAGAGCTCTGGTATTTATTACAAAATTCCATGGGTCTGTGCACCAGAGTAACTTGTAGAGTTTAAAAAAATGTATGGATTCTGTGGCCACAACTCTACAGATTTCAAATCAATAATCTGGTGTTAGGACCCAAGAATCTCTGTCTTTCAAGGCTCCCCGGGTGATTTTTGTCCACAGCCAAGTCTGTCATCTTAACTCTGTAATTCTTTTTACTCCATCAGGTGTGTCTTTGAGAAGATGAGAAGATCGCAGACCTGTGTTCTAAACTGGCATGGTTCTAAAGAAAAGGTGAGACCCCTGAGGTCTTCAGTTTTCAGATAAAAGATCAGTTGAAGACTGGCTACTATCCATATTCTTTTTAACTTCTCCTCAGTGTAGCTCTTTATTCATCTAATGAGCTCTCTAATGAGCTTATCTCCTACCAGACAAGCCCCTGAATCCGACACTCATAGCCTGCCTCATCCGCCACAGTGATTTATCATTCAGGAGACCATATCATTGATCTTCCAAAGTGAGGCACTTTTGAAAGGGAAAGGGACAACTATTAATAATCACACCAGGCAACATACATGAACCAGGACTGTCTGGGGCAAATTAGGATGTGTTGATCCCATTATAAGTGTCAATCACCTCAGGGCAGCCCCTTATTTCTTGAATCTATTGGTTGGTGACAAAATCTGTCTGAAACTTTCTCCACCCCCGTTCACTACTAAAGCTTTGGACATTCTGGTATTTTACTAAAAATTTGTGACCTTATATCTAACTCTATTCTGTTTTTAAATCCTCTTTATTACAACAGTTGACTCATACTAAAAAATACGCAGAATTACATTACAAAGAAAACTCAACCCTATTAGGTGTCTAACAGATATAGACAGGACACCTTGTATCCCTTCCTTCTTTCCTATCCCTTCTTCTGTCATCAGAGAAACAATCATCATCCTGAATTATTGCTGAATTTATCATTCTTTTGCATGTTTTTACTTTACCACATATGCACACATCCATAAACAATGTCTGGTGTTATTATTCCTGTTTTAAAACTGCATGTGTCATTCTACAATTTGCCTTTTCTCAGTAACATTATGTTTTTAGATGTTTATCTGTACTAACACATGTCACTCTGATTCACTCAGTTTAAAAAGTCCTTTCTAATAGACCACAATGTATTCATTCTCCCTTTCATGCACGTTTATGTTTATCTATTTTTTTCTGTTACAAAGAGTGCCGCTATGAAAAATTCTTCTATATGTCTTCTTTTGGAACATGTATGAGAATTTATCTAGGGTATATTTCCGGAAGTTGAATTTGAGGCTGTAGGTTTGTGCCTCTTCAACTTTAACAAGTATTGCTAAATTTCTGTCTGAAATGGTTATACCAGCTTACACTCTCAGCATCTGCATAGAAGGGTTCTGTTATCTCCCAATCTTCGACAACACATGATATTATCAGCTATTTTAATCTAGTCGCAATCTGGTATATGACTTGGTATCTTGTTATTTGAAATCAAATTTCCCTGATATTAATGATATTAAACATCTTTCCCTGTATTTATTGGCTTTTTAGCTGTAAGTTCCTCTTCTATGAGTTACCCATTCCTATTGTTTTCCTTTTCCCCCTACTGGGTATTTTTGTTTGTTTCTACTGATTTGTGGTAATTCTTTACAAATTCTAGCTACAATCTTTTATTGTTTATATACTTTCTAAATCTCCTGCTTCATGGCTTGAATTTTAATTACATTTGTGATGCTTCTTGTTTAACATAAATACGTTTTTATTTTAGAGGAGTCAGATTTATCAGTCCTTCCCCTTATAATTCATGCTTTCTGTGTCTTATTTAAGAATCTTACCTTATTCTGAAACCAAAAAGATATTTTCTTCTGAAAGTTTAATAATTGTATTTTTCATACTTTATTTATCCTATAATTCCGTTTTATTGATGAAGTGAATTAGGGATCTATGTTCATTTCTTATTTAGAGATAACCAGTTGCCCCAGTATCATGTATTGAGTAGTCCATCATCTCTTACATGACTATTTTATTCCATTGACCTATTTGTCTATCCCTGCACCATTACTACAATCTTAATTAACATAGCTGTGTGATGAGTTTTGAGATCTGGTAGATAAATCTCCTTTTTTTCTTCTTCAGAATTGTCTCAGTCATTCTTGGTCCCGGCCTTTTTTCTTATGTAGTACACTGACAGGAAACAGGAGTGAAGGTGCCTCTACCAGTTCCTCCACATTGTGGAATTTCCTCATGTATTGTTTGTGATCAGTGACCACTGACACACAGTGAAGGAGCCAATGTCAACTTATGTGAGAAGTATTTATAAAACTTCATTTTCTTCTTGCTTTTTATTGACTAATAATTATATAGAAAGCAGTTCTACTATTTTCTTCCCATACTTCAGTGGCTATGTCTATACTTCCCCAGAGTGCAAACCACATTTTGAAGACCTCTTGCCTAAATCAATGAGCTGCTTTAAAAATAATAGATTCCTCACCTAACCACATGACTGAATCAGAATTTCTGGAGGTGGAGCTTAAAAATTTGTATTTCTAACAAGCACCCTGGATAATTCTGTTGTATTTCCACGGTTGGGAACCACAGAAACGATTTGACGTTCCAAAATAGTTATCCTGAGAGTAACACTAGATTTTCTGGCCTGTAGGTGGCGCTCAGGCTTCTTCCTCCCCATCTGTCACCTCCTCCTTCCTGACTTCCGTGAAGGACAAAGGTAGGCGCACCATGGCCCCAGAGCCAAATCATGCCTGCCTGTTTTTGTACAGCCCATGAGCTGAGAATAGTTTTGTAACAGATCCAAATTTTTGTAACATATCAAAAACCAACTTAAATGGTTGAAATAAATCAAAAGAAGAAGAATATTTTCTAATACATGAAAATTATATGAAACTCAAATTTCAATGTTCATAAATAAAGTTTTCTTGGAATATAGTCATGACTATCCATTTATGTATTAGCTGTACATGCTTTAGCACTACAATGACAGAGCTGAGTGATTGCCATAGAGCCTGAATGGTCTGCAAAGCTTACTGGACCTCTGCAGAAATAGTTTGCCAACCCTTGGTCTAGGGTGGTCCGCAAGAATGTTATCGGCCTATGGAGCAAGGGATGGTGCTTGCACGGAGGCCCTGAGTCTGAGCAGTGAATTCACTCCTGTGGCTCTCCAGAACCTTCTCAGGTTCTCCAACAAAGCTCTTGCGGCTCTGAGGACCTGGCTTCAGAGCTACTTTAAAACTTTCACAGGACCTAGCCTCTCCTACTTTACTACATCAAACTTTACTAAAATGTACTACATTGCTAATAAATGTAATTTATATGTAACTCTAAGAGTCGAGTTGGAGGACAGTTTTCTGGTTGACAGAATGCTACATTTTGTAGACATTTAAATGAAAGATGCACTTATTTAGAGAAATGTCACAATTCTGGATCTCTCCTGGCTTAGCGATCCAGAATCAAGGACTCAGGAAGCAGACACTTGGGTTCCAATCTTGACCCTATCATTTACTAGAAAAATAACTAACTATTTTGTGACTCAGTTTCTCCAACTGTAATATGAAGGTGGAAATAACAGTACCACAGGGATGCTGAAGAGCGAATGAGTCAGTATGAGAGAAGCTCTCAGAATAGAGCCTAGAGCATAGCAAGTACCATATAGGCATTTGGCAATATTACTACTTTTATGTGTAGTTTTCATTTCATGTGTTAGACCCTATCCAAGTTTTGGTTTAGTTCTGAAACACTTTCTTTAAATAAGACTATGAAAAGTCCATTTGTGCTACTGTGTGGTGGCACCTAGTGGATTGGACAAGCTCTGCCCCATGTTCAGGGAGCAGTGATTTCCCTGCTATTTTGAAGGTGTGTTTTCCGTGGGCTTACTCTTTGTTTGGCTCACCTTTATTCGTCATCAGAGAAGCATGGCACCTAATGGTTGAATTAGAGTTTTATCTTTTGGGGGAAAGAACTAGGAAAGCCACTGCCTTGTTTTGTTCTAAACTTTGATTTGGAACTCCCTGAAGTCAGGCTAATTATCAGGAGACCATGTCAAAGAAGTCACATGACTGGAGCAGAAAAGAGCCTGTGTTTGCTTGGCCTGTTCTTCATATTGAATGTGGGGTTCTGTAGGTTGTGTAGGTTCAGAATCCTGGGTTCTAGTTGAGATGTTATCAGTCAAAATGTTTATTCACTGGATCACTTGTTATCACTCAAAATGTTTATTCACAGGATGTATTCTATAGCAAAATAATGTGATCAACCACCTCCATCTTTGAAGGTAGAAATCTTCTATATCTCACTAGTTTAACTGCTCAGGATGGAGACCCCGAGTTTTTCACTAGACTTTCCATGCTCAGACTGGGCTATATATTAGTATCTTTCTATAATCCAGGCAGTCTGGACCAAAGAGAATTTCGTAATGATCTCTAAGAGTTTAATAACTATGATCTATTTTCCTTTTCTGTTTGTTATCTTAGTTAGATTTCAAGTCACCAGTAACCCTTCTTGGAGTGGGTCAACTGCTATTCTGTTCCTGTCAGCTGTTTCAATCACTTACAGATCTATCTCTTCCCTGTAGGCTTTTAAGATTATAACCCTTTATGTCAGGATAAAGTCTAGACTCAGCATACAATCTATTCAATGTGTACCCAGCTCACCTCTCCATTAGTTTCTTCTGCATCCCATTATCATGCCAATAATCCTTGGCATGATTTTATTTCAAACATTTTTCAAGTTTTTGAAATCTTTTTTTTTCCTGCACATTTGAACATGACTGTGTATTAAATGTTATTTTTGTAAGCAGGTGAGAGACCTCCCTCTACTGGGCAGATACATAACTGCTGCCCATACTTAGAACGAAGAAAACTAGTTTTTAAATTCTATATTGAAAAAAGGTAATTTACGTCTTCATATTTTAAAGTGGCTTTGTAATACACCTTATCTTGCCCTAGAATGAGTTGTCACCAAGTCTCTGCCTCTTCTCTGTTTTCCTGTATCTTTTGACAAGGTAGTAGGTTGGGTAAGTGTTGCCATGACACACCATGTTGATGACCAACACAACACCAGGCCCTTGTCAGCTTTTTCATTGCAGTGATGTGAAAAACTGATGCAAAGCCAGCAGGCAAGGTTATAGTGCCCTTAAATTGGTTACCTAATGGAGAAGTTTATTCTAAAGCGAATTCAATGGTAGATTCAGGCTATTCATGGGTTCCTCACAGATAGGTGCTAATTTCTGTGGCTTCCTAATGCAGTGTTGCCATTCTAATGCCTTGTCTGAGGAGAAAGTTCATAGCCTTTCTACCTTTCTATAGCTTGCTCTCCTTTTCTGTGTTTTTAAATCCATAAATCAGGTGTTGGCCATGCAGGGGAAATGAATGTTCATGGGTTGAAAGATAGGAAAAAGCAGGGTATATTATGACCATTTTCTATTCAGAGTAACTAGAATAATGGGATGCAGTAGAAACTATGCTGGAGAGGTGAGCTGGGTACACACTGACTAAGTTTTATGCTAGGTCTAGACTTTATTCTGACATAAAGGGTCAAAATCTTCAAAGCCTCCAGGGAACAGGTAGATCTGTAAGTAGGAAGCTGCTGGGAACAGAAGAGAAGTTGACCCATTCAAAGGATTCAACCACAATTTTAATTAAAATATTTGAATTGGAGGAAGGGTGAAGCAGAGAGATCAATTAGGAGCTTGTTGCAGGATTCCAGGAGACAGTTGACAGTGGCTGGAAATAGGATAGTGGCAGTGGGGCTAAATAGAGCTACATAGACCTGAAGGGTTCTTAATAGATAAGAATCCACATCCCCCCTTGCTTACACACACCCCTCAGCAATTGATTAGATGCTGCAGTGGCAATGGTGGGTGAAGAGGAAATCAGGGATGAAGCTTACATGTGGGTGACATTGGGCTCCTAGAGATAAGGAATGCATAAGGAGATGCAGGTTGGGGATGGGGAGATCCAATATGCAGTCTATCTTAAATTAGAAGAGCAATCTGTCCTAGAGATACAGATTTTGGAGATATCAATATTTTGATGATAATTGATGCTATATGAGTGGATGGACAAAGTATGTGAGCAGATGCTCTCTCATCTGTAGATTACCTGTCAAGGTGGACAGGTAATCCAAATGCTGGCTAAGGTGAATGACATAAAGTGCACACCTTTGTGTAAAATAATAAAACATTTTTTTAAAATATAAATATATTCACATGACAATCTTTAATATAAAAATATGGCTTTTACAACTTAGGTCCTATGACTGGATTCTACCTGGTCTTTATTGCTTAGGTCATACTTAGAATACATTATCTGTGATTTCCGGTTTTCATCTCTATAAAGTAGAATGAGAACCAAAAGTTGTTTGCAAAAAAATCTGAATATATATTCCATCTAGATGTTTACTTTTCCTTTTGGTCATTTATAGCTCTCTCACTCAACCTAATTCATTTTTTAAAAGTAATTTGTCTTTGTTAAGTCTTTCTAAAGTATTTGACTCTTTGCAATCGCATTGTTCAGATTGTGGAATATTTAAGTACAGTGCATATAAAATAACAGTAGAGTTGAATGAAGAACAAATATTCTCAGTAATTAAGTACACAACTCAACGGGGGGTGCCAAGGGCCAGGGTGTTCTACAGAGCAAACAAAAAGCTGCAGCACGGGTGAGGATTCTTACAGAGAGGATCAGAATATTGGCTTACCTGCTGATTAGCTGAGGCTGTTTACGAGAACTTCTACTACAAAGTAAATTTTATGTATATACATGTAATGATATTTCCTTTTAAATCCTAAATTCTGCTTTGTAAAATCAAGCTTTAAAATAAAACAAGCTTAACCTCTCAGTTTATCAGAATTTCTGTTCCTGTCTTTTTGCTTATTCCAGGGTCAGTAAGGCATGTATAAGCCTATTTTCTCATTTTTGAAATAAAAAATAGAATTCTATTAAAACGGGACTCAATGTTACACCAAGCCTTTGTGACTGAGAGCAAATCTCATAGTTAAAGGGACCTTTGCCTTTCTCACTGTTTCTAAAATGTTTCTGCACTTATCCCAAACTGAACCTCACACACAGATGGTAATTAGATTGCTAAGTTTTTTAGTCATCCCCTGGAGCATGGCACCATCGGCCTTTCAGCAGTTTTCCTTCAGCCTGTGGGCCGCTCATCAGCAGTGGCTTCCCCTCTATCTCACTTTGGCTGCCTCCAAGTATTTCAGATGAGACGAACTCATTTCCCAGTCTTCTGAAAATCCTCCAGAATTCCTTCATTTCTTCTACATAAACCAGAAGAGAGAGAAAAAAAAAAGATATGTGGGACATTTCTATGTTGACAAAACAAAATTTTTATTCCAGTGATAGGCCTCCTTGCTGATCTGTTTTGCTTTCTTGATAGAGGAAACAACTTCCCTCTTGAATTCAATATTTCTCATCCCCACCTCACTCCTTGTTCCTCCGTTTTCGTTCTTGTTCCTTGACCCCATCACTTCACCATGCACTTGTGATCCCAAACCATAAATATGAGCTGCATCCTGATCTCTTCTTTCAACCTCATGCCCAGTTAGTTACCATGTATTATCGTTTTTCCCTTCTAAATTTATCTTCTCAACTTTGCCCTCATTGCTATTCAATTCTCTCACTCCATCCTGTTGTTCATCCCCTTCAGGACAAAGTCTTAGCTTGTTGCCTTGCTCCTGGTTACCTCTTCGGCCCCCTCTGCACAGTATGAGACTCCTTTGAGTTCTCCCAAATCCACCGTACAGTCTAATGCCCTTGCATCATGTGTGTCCCTCACTCTAGACAGCTCTTCCTTGCTTAGAAGCATGCCAAACAACTTCCCATCCCTTGAAACCCACGTGCTACTCTCTCCAAGCAGTGCCCTGTGCCACTGCTGCCCTTCACTCTTTCCCCAGTGCCATTTCTGAATATTGATCTGCCTCCAGTGTAGAGATATTTATTGGAAAGTCTGCTTCCCTTATGTGACTGTATCTCCTTACCACTATTCTGTTTCACTCACCTTGCTTTCCTGGCACTGAAGGAAATAAAACCGTATTAATAGTTGTTGTATAAATCAATAAACGTGAAGATATTCAAACATGTGAATGAATTAATAAATATATGATAGTATAGCTCTCTCTTTTTCTTGTATTAATGGGGGGAAGCAAAGTCCTGAATAAATGAGGTATTTATGACATTTAGCCCTAGTGGAATCAGGGATTAGATAAATATAATAAATTTCCATGAGGAGTAAAATAAGCTCGTTGGATATCCCAGATATTTGTCATTTCTGGGGAAAAATGCTTAGCATTACTGATCATTGAGGAAATTCAAATTAAAACCACAACAAGTTATCACTTCATGCCTGTTATAATAGCTATTGTCAAAAAAATGAAAGATAAGTGTTGGTGAGGATAGAGAGAAAAGAGAACTCTTATACATTATTGATGGGAATGTAAACTAATACAACTATTATGAAAAAGGTATTGAAGTTTCCTCTAAAAACTAAAAATAGAACTACCATATGAACCCGCAATCCCACTTCTTTGTATATATCTAAGGGAACTCAAATCAATATATTAAAGGGATATCTGCACTCTCATATTCATTGCAGCACTATTCGCAATAGCTTAGAGAAGGAAACAATCTAAGTGTCCATCAGTAGATGAATGGATTAAGAAAATGTCGTGTCTATACACAGCGGAATACTATTCAGCCCTAAAAAAGGAAGGGACATCCTGTCATTTGTAACAACATGGATGAATTTGGAGGACACTATGCTAAGTGAAATATAAGCCAGGTACAGAAGGACAAATACCACATGATCTCACTTAAATGTGGAACCTGAAAGAGTTGAAGTCTTAGAAGTTGAGAGTAGAACAGTGGTTATCAGAGGCTGCGGGGTGGGTGCTGGTGAATAGGGAAGGAATGGGAGTTGTTGATCAAAGGGTGCACCGTTTCAGATAGGAGGAATAGGTTTTGAGACCTATTGTATAGCAGAGTGACTATAATCCATAATAATGTATATTTCAAAATAACTAAGACTAAATTTGAAATATCTCACCATAAAAATGATAGGTAAGCGAGGTGATGGATATGTTAATGAGCTTGATTTAATCATTCCACATTGTATACATATATCGAAACACTATATTATACCCTATAAATGCATACAATTATGATTGGTCAATCAAAAATAATATTAATAATTTTAAGAAACAAAAAAAGGAAGAAACACTGGTTTCCAGCTATGCTACACCTCCTTTATCCCCACCCCTACCATGGAATGAAACTTCACCAGCAGACTAGTAACATGGGACTTCTCCTGGCATGCTTTGTGTAAACTATCCCATAAAGTCAGCTAAACTGTGTATAACAATAAATATCACTTAAAATTCCTTTGATTTAATGAGCACTCTGTGTTATGTGGCAACCGTAGGGAGAGAGACTGCTTGGCAAGTGTTAAACCTTAGTGGGTCAGGAGTTTGGAATGTATGTTTTAGTATGCATGTGGTAAAATCTATAAATGCTGAGGTGGCATTATCTGTAAAGTCCACTCACTGTTATGCTTGTAAAGAGGAAAGCTACCCTCCAGCTCTAGAATAACTAATGCAAAATTGAACTGAAGCAGGACGAGCCACAGACAAAACTCCTCAGACACCGAGTTAAAGAAAGAAAGGGTTTATTTGGCCAGGGGCATCGGCAAGACTCCTGTCTCAGGAGCCGAGCTCCCCGAGTGAGCAATTCCTGTCCCTTTTAAGGGCTCACAGCTCTAAGGGGGTGTGCGTGAGAGGGTCGTGATCGATTGAGCAAGCAGAGGGTACATGACTGGGGGCTGCATGCACCGGTAATTAGATCGGAACAAAACAGGATAGGGATTTTCACAGTGCTTTTCTATACGATGTCTGTAGTCTATAGATAACATAACCGATTAGGTCAGGGGTTGATCTTTAACTACCAGGCCCAGGGTGTGGTGCCGGGCTGTCTGCTTGCGGATTTCATTTTTGCCTTTTAGTTTTTACTTTTTCTTTATTTGGAGGCAGAAATTGGGCATAAGACAATATGAGGGGTGGCCTCCTCCCTTAGAACCAGTGATTACTTACTACATTCGTTAGGATTCTGGATTGCTAATGAACCAGCCTGGCTAAACTAGCTTTTAGCACAAAGGAAAGTTATTATAAGAGTGTAAGATTGTGTCATGGAACCCAAGAATGAAACTATAACTGCCCTGGAACAGCTGGATCCAGCAGACTTGGGGTCATCTTTCATATTTTCTTGCTTCTCAACAGTTTTAATCTTCTCTATCTTCTATCTTCTGTAAATCAGCCATCTCTGCTTTCTCTTTAGAGGTATGTTTTAAAATATAATTTTAAACCATTTTAAAATTATTATACAATAAAATTGACTTTTTTCTTTGAAAAAAAGTTTGTGAATTTTAATACACGTATAGATTTGTGTAACTACCACTATGATAAGGATACTGAGCAGTTTCAGAGCTAATAAAACTGCCTCCTGCTATCCCATGATAATAACACTGTTACGCCACTCATAACCTCTAGCACCCACTAATATTCCTTCTGTCACTAAGGTTTTTCTTTTTGAGAATGTAAGCTATGCACTGTAACCTTTTGAGAGTGGCTTCTCTCCTTTAGCATAGTGTCTTTGAAATTAATGTAATTTGATATGTGTATCAATAGTGTCTTCCTTTTTACAGCTGTGTGGTTTTCCATTGTGTGGACATACCAGGGTTTGTTAATCCATTCACCTACTGAAAGAGGGGGTAGAATCTTAATGTTTACCTTTCTCATTGCCAGAAAAAGATTAAATGATGTTCTTAGTTTCAAATCCAGAAACGTTGGTGAGGCACTCAGAGGCTCAACATGTATTAGATCACCACCCCTGGAGAAATAATTCCCTGGATGTGGGGATGAGGTGTTAGAATTGGTCCACCATGAGTCTATGCCCAACCCAGGTGCACCATCTGACCAGGAGTGCATATGAGACTAGGGCAGCTGCTAACTGAAACCCTAAGAATGAAGAGGAGAAGAGTTTGAGATGGAAAAATAATGTGTTTCTTACCTACTCTCCCACGAACCTGCTCCTCATCAGACCTCTTCCCAAACCGACTAGTCTAACAGGTATGGTTTCCCCACCTGAATTCATAAATTCTTAAAGCTGTGCTGCAAACTGGATTTTGTAGGAGCAATTACATCCCTTGATCGTCTGAGTGGTAACAGGCAAGGGGAAGTGATTGCCTGTGGGAAAGGTGGCCAGTCCATTTGCCTTTGCTGAACTGGCCCTGCTCCCTCAGACTTGCTTAGGTATACTTAGCAATGACTTGGATTCAAACAGAAAATCAAAGAGGTAGTTCAAGCTTAACCTGGGGTAGACATTTTGCTTGGAAGTCATGTTCTCATCTCTCATTTGTCTTTTCTTTCCTTGAAAGAGAAAAGGCTTCTTTTTCTTGCTTTCCACCTTTTTGTTTGTTTTTCCATCTAAGGTATCTTTGTAATCAGTGCTGCCTTGCCTTCACTGTGCATTCCTTCTAGCCAGTGCACAATAATGGCTGTGATCGACTAAGGATAGAAGCCAGGCTTCCACTCAGCTTTATCTGTCACCCATATATTACATGCATCAAACAGAGCTGCCTCTGCTGAAATCCATAAAGCTAACAGAAGAGAAAAGAAAAAGCAAAACAATTGTTGATCTCACCCTTGGAGGTGCCTTGGCCTTTGTTCCTGGGGAAATGGGAAATGAGGGAAGAGCACAGCCTCAGGCATGAGTGGAGCAGGTGGGACTCAGAGCCTCCTAGCTCTTTCCCAGCCAGTGCTCCAGTGATGTCTACCATATACAGGGCATCCACTGAGATTTTCTTTGAAGAAAGAATTCCAATGCTGAAAAAAAAAAAATCCTACACCACTGCCCTAGTTAAACATAAAGAGGAAAATCCTACCCCCTAATACATGCCAGTGGCTAGTCTTACTCCTGTTTCATCCGCTTTGTTTTTATTTTGAGAACTTGACTTATTTGAAAGCTATTTATCCAGGATATGCCTTATACATAATCAAGTTATCTCTTTTCAGTGTGTTCAGGAAGATTTTTTTTTAATTTTTAAGTTTTTTAAAATTTAAGTGATTGATATTCCTTGTAGAAAAATTATAAAATGCATAAAAAAGAGGTAACTAAAAATCAACCTACAATTTCACCACCAGAAACAAATATTTTTAATGCAACACTGTATCCTATTATTGTCCCTACAGTATATATATATATATATATGGAACATTTATCCACTCTATTCTGTTCCCAATTCTCCTACCTTAGTACAAGTCTCTAAACTGGTCTCCCTTTTCGACTCTTGTTCCCTGGCAGCCTATTTGCCTTCCAGTAACTAGATTAATCTGTGAAAAATAGAAGTTCACTTAATCACTCCCCTGGTTAGAACCTCTCAATGGCTCCAACAGACAAGTAAAACACCCTTTCTGTCAGTCACAGGGGCTGCGTGCTCTGGCCCTGGGAACTTCTTTTGCAGTATCTTTATGGTCTAGGTTCTCTCTGAGGCTGTTTCAGCCCCCAGTGGTTCTTTCTACACAACGCATCTGAGAAATTTCCTCCAGGCATCTGGCATGTGTTGGTACTCATCCCCGGGTTCCAGTGTTAATACAGATAATTTCCTCTTTGGTTATTTCAGTAAGAATGTTAGAAACTAGAGGTTAGGTACAGAGAAACATGTTGCCCTTTTTCCTCTTTAAGAAAAAGCTCCTTCCCACTCAACAGTCAGCTGTGCTTTCGGTGCAGTGCCAGCTGCATCTCTAAGACATGGTGGTGAAGGTTTAGAATAAACAGATTTGGTCACATCAGGTGCCTGCTAGCCAGGAAGAACTGCCTTTAACAGTTGAAGAGCAATATCATCACTTTCATTGGATGCCATTTACTTCAACCACACTGATCACCAACTGTGGTTCTTGTATGATTCCTCCATAGCAAGTCCAATGGCACTGTCAAAGCTGAGACTGGAAACCTGTGATCAATGGGAGGTACATCTCCATCTTACAGCATACAAAGGGGGTAATGCTGGGGCTGAATATGTTATAGAGTCCACTGGTGTCTTCACTACCTTATAAGAGGCTGGGACTCACTTGCAGGATAGACCCCAAGGTATTGTCATCTTCGCCACTTCTGTGGTTGCTGCCATGTTTGTGGTGGCAGTGAGTCATAAGATATATGACCGCTCCTTCAAGATTGGCAGCAGTGCCTCCTGCACCAGCACACTCATGGCCACCCTGGCCAAGGTCACCATGACAACATTGATGTTGTGAAGAGATTAGTGACCACAGTCCATGTTATTACTGCCACACAAAAAGCTTTAGATAGCTCCTATGGAAAATTGGCATGATGGCTGGGGTTCCGCCCAGAATATCATCCCTACATTTACTGGTACTGTCAAGGCTGTGGGAGGGTCATCCCTGAGCTGAACAGAAAGTTCACTGACATGGTCTTCCAAGTACCCACCCAAAATGTGAGATCTGACTTGACCATTGGAGAAAAATGAAAAATATAACAACATCGGCGGGGCGCAGTGGCTCATGCCTGTAATCCCAGCACTTTGGGAGGCCGAGGCGGGCGGATCATGAGGTCAGGAGATGGAGACCATCCTGGCTAAACATGGTGAAACCCCGTCTCTACTAAAAATACAAAAAATTAGCCGGGTGTGATGGCGAGCACCTGTGGTCCCAGCCACTCGGGAGGCTGAGGCAGGAGAATGGCGTGAACCTGGGAGGCGGAGCTTGCAGTGAGCCGAGATCGCGCCACTGCACTCCAGCCTGGGTGACAGAGTGAGACTCCATCTCAAAAAAAAAAAAAAAAAAAAAGAAAAGAAAAAGAAAAGAAAAAAGAAAAATATAACAACATCAAAAAAGTGATGAGAAGGCATCAGAGAGCCCTCACAGGGGTATCCCAGGCTGCACTGAAGTTTTATAGTGATATCTGTGCCTCCACCTTTGATGCAGGGTCCTTCATTGTCCTTACAACTACTTGGTCAGACTTATTTTCTGGTCTAATGATAAACTTGGCTATGGCATATGTGAGGTAAACTTCATAGGCCATGTGGCCTTAAGGAGTAAGCACCCTGGACCATCAGCCCCAGCCATAGCACATGAAGAGAAAGGTTCTTGGTATCTGGGGATTCACAGGCAGCTATGGACTGAATTGTGTCTCCTTCCCACCCCAATTTAGATGAAGTCCTAGCTCCCAATGTAATGGTATTTGGATATGTGGCCTTTAGAAAATAATTAGGGTTAAGATGAGGTGATGAGGATGGGGCCTTCATTATGGGATCAGTGCCCTTATATGAAGAGACATCAGAGATCTTGCTCTTTCTCCCCACCATGTAAGAACAAAGTGAGAAGGCAGCCTTCTACAAGCCAAAAGGTGGGCCCTCACCAGACATTGAATCTGCCAGCACCTTGACTTTGGACATCCCAGCCTCCAAAACTGTAAGAAATGTATTTCTGGTGTTTAAGCCACCAGTGTATGGTATTTTGTTATGGCAGGATGAGATGGCTAAGATAATGGCCCAGCTTTAATTTTTCAAACACAGAGATTCTCTTATCCTTGACACAATTTCCACGTCAGGTAACTTAAAGAAGCAGAGGAGCTTAGAGAGACCTATGTTGTCATGGATCATCAGTCACATCAGAAAAGCCTATAGTGTGCCTCTCCACACACTCACACAAAAAAGTTGAAGTGAGCTAAAACAACAATGAAAAACAAAACCAAAACAACAATTAAGAAACTCCCTAAACAGAGTACCCTCAAACAGTTCAAACCAGAAAACAAAGCACAGCAACACCAATAAAAAAGAAAGGAAAGGAGAGAAGAAACCAAGGAAGGAGGGGAGGAAAGAGAATAAAGGAGGGGAGGAGATGAAAAGGGAGGGAAAAGGAGGAGAGGGGAGCGGGAGGTAGGTTGTAGCATAAATTCCCTGACTTAAATCTCTCATTTGGGGGCAAATGAGATTTTCTGAACAAAATGGGTGTCCTTGGGTTGGGGCCTGGTGGGAGACTTTAGGTTAGAGAATTGACAGGAACCAAATATGATAGGAACAAAAGTCAGACTTTAAACTTCTTCCTTTTCTAACTGCTTTTACAAGTACATGGGTCTAAACTACCTGACAGTACTAAACAAATCCTTTAATAAATAACCTGTCTTGGGGTCAGTCTCCCCTCATACTTCATATGCATAATTTTTGCATGACTATGTAGCAGTTAGAACATTTGTGTAGCAACATATAGCTACAACTAATTTTTACATACATTATTCCATCTAATTCCAATGTTTCTACTCAAATGCAAATTAACCCCATCTCAAGAATCTTGTCTTGGGGTTCCAACCCCAACATTTTCAACACTTTGCATTGAAATGCTGGAGCGAGTCACCTTTGAGTTTTACTTTCCCTTCTATGCTGCAAGACCCCATTCTCCTCATCATGTCCTGTGATCTTTATCTGACAAGCTGCTCATTCAATGTGGGCACAGTGGGTGCTAAATAAGTATTTGTTGAATGAATGAGTGAATGAATACATCTACATTTAAATCAATAGTTTAATGCATTTGTCCTGTTTGTCTGTGGTCTCTTTGTGAATTCTCCCATAGTTTCATTCTCTTTGTCCATATGTTCACTTATCCCACTTGTTTATGTTCAAACTGCAGCAGGCAATGAATTGCCCACCGAACATGCAAAACATTTTCCCTCTTTTGCATTTGCATTTATGCTTTTCTCTCTGCCTGGAATGCCTTTTTTCCTCACACCATTGTCTAACAAATGAACTTCACTCATCCATCATTGCCCAGTCTAAATAATATGTCTACCCTATAAATTTCCCAGAACTTCAGATTCATTGAATCAGAATCTCTGAGATAGAGCCTGGGGATCTTTATTTTCATTTAACAAGGACCTCAGTTCAATCTTCTGCATTTCTTTGGGTGGCTTTGGGAAATTGTTGCTTAGACTACATTGGTTCTTAAGTCAAGGAATGCATTTTACTCAGCATTGCATCCTAAGCCTAGCATAGTGTTTGTCTGTAAGAGTCATTTAATACACGCTTATTGACCCAAGCTGGACTGATTGTAACTTCCTGCCTGCAGCTCTCAAATTCTTGAATGTAACAGAGGAAAAGGCAGTATATAAAAGAGAAAAAATGCTAATAGTGGAATTTTTACCATCAGTTCAAGAGATATTTGAGGGCTGAGCAAATTTCTTAATGATTGTGTATAAAGCCCTAAATAAGGCTCTTACCTAAAGGAAGAAGTCTCTCTCTCCTAAATTTACTGGAAGCTTACACCCTGACGTTGATTGCAGGTTATATGAACTGGCTAGAAGACTAATATCAATTAGGTCTGTGCACTTAAGTTCCTCCCATCCATTTGTGTTGGTTACCAGGATATTGAGTCCCACTAAATGTTAAATTGATCACTGGAGGGAGCAATGGCTATTGCTGCTGATCAGGTTATAGAAAGCATCACAATCTGAAGGCAAATTATCTCTTGCCACCCTACAGAGAACTTAAACTAAGAGCTTTCAGTAGTTCTTTATCTTTTTTTCTGTTCAAGAGCAACTACGTTTCATAATCAATAGAAAGAATTTATTGCTCTAATAAAATGAAACAATACAAGAGAAAGCTTGAGAGTATTGGCAACTTCTAAGACCTCCTTATCAGAATAGCTCAAAAGCACTTTGAGAATATTAGCTATTAAGACCATAAATATCTGTCAAATCTTTGTATCATGTTAAGTTATTATTCAATTGCTTATCTTGGGCAACATTGACTTGCTGTTGCATCACATGTTGTCAATATGATAAAGTTCTTTAAAGACAGAGTTATACATATATATATATATATATATATGTCTCATTTTCATTTATATCCATCTTATTGCTTTGCCCAGTGCAGGTGACTGACAAGCACTATACTTGTTAATATAATATCATTTGCTTTTATTTTTATTTTGATGTTTTAATTATAAATGTAAGACAAACTTTTTAAAAACCCTCAAATATATATGAATATATCAAGTAAAAAGTTAAGGTACATAAAGAAAGAGTTTCCCTCTTTCTAGAATGTCCCCTGGGGCGGTGGTTTAAAATGGAAGGTATTGAATTCATGAGGTAGGAACTCATGGCTTTTAAATACATATCCAGAGAGATAGGCATAGAAACTAACATAGATGTGTGTACATATGGGTGCATACATACATACATATATACATGTATGTTATATACATCTATATTATGCATATATATAATATACGTACATATATTTCCCAGTTCTCACCTCTGAGAGGGCCTAGAAACTATGATATCCTAGTAGCAATGAACACACCAAACACACAAGTCTTGATTTCTAAACATTCTTTAATAAAAGTATCAAGGGCTCCTTGGAGAAACAGTTGATTGCAAGGCTGGGGAAGGAGAAAACACAAAATTCCTTTGTAGTACCTTGTGGGCCATAAAATAAAGAAGTGCTTAATAAAGAATTAAGGCACATCAAAAGGGCAGAAACCAGCCTGAAAGAGCTCCCAATGACCATAGTTGAAAAAAAAGAGCCATAAATAAATAATAAGAGCAATGCTGGCTTATTAAACTCACAGAATAAGAAACTATTCATGAATCCTCACTGATATAAATAGTTTAGTAAATTAATAAGTGGGTGAAAAAGGAACAGCTCTTTCTTGATTCCAATTAATAAATGTAGGAGAAGCAATGGGGGAAATATAAAAACTACCACTAAAACACCACAGTAATAATTGTTACAGGCAAGATACACAGATCAGTGTCAAAATCATTGCATGAAAGTATGAAAAACAAGATAATTGCCCAGTCTTAAAGTACATATTTATTAAAAAACAAAAAAATAGTGATTTTGTGAGATTGAAACCCTGCAGACACTACCTTAATCAAGTAAGCAGGCTAGCATCACCAGTAATAAGACTTATTAACATCACATTTCCCCTGATAGGTGCATTGGGAAGAGCATATCACCTCTGTGGTACTCTTGCCAAATGTTGCATTTCTGGGATTAGATCATGGGGGCAGATTTCCCCCATACTGTTTTCATGATAGTGAGTGAGTTCTCACGAGATCTGATGGTTTAAAAGTGTGTGACACTTCCTCCCTCACTTGCTCTCTCTCTCCTTCCATCAAGTAAGATGTACCTTGCTTCCCTTTCACCTTCTGCCATGATTGTAAGTTTCCTGAGGTCTCCCTAGCCATGCTTAACTGTGAGCCAATTAAATAGCTTTTCTTTATAAATTACCCAGTCTCAGATAGTTCTTTATAGCAGTGTGAAAACGGACTAATACAGTCATGATGAATGATTCTTTTTTATATATTTTTAAATTCACTTTGCCTAAAAGTCTGCTTAAAAATTTTCACCTACATTCTTGAGGAAATATCCCTAAAGGCAAGCTACTTGCCTTTAGATATAAATAGCATTTCCTACTATCAGTCTTTCAGAAATAAAGTATTTTGCCTACCTTATGTAATTTTTTTTTGTCCTAATTAGTTCAGAACTTTTACGGGAACTAAGAGTTGTTTCTTGAGGGGTCTCCCCAATATTTCAACCTCTATCAAATTCAGAATTATCAAGGATGGTACACTCTGGGTGTGGTCATCTGAAGGGAATTTTGATTCTTTTTGAGAATATCCCTCAAGAATGTAGGTGAAAAATTCACTTTTCTTCTAGTGCATTTTTCTGGTTTTGTATCAGGGTAATGCTGGCCTCATAGGATACGTAGCAAAATATTTCCTAATCTTCAACTTCCTAGGAAAAAATTGTATAGAATTGGCACCATCTCTTCCATAAATGTTTCGTAAGATACCCCAGTGAAGCTAGCTAGGTCATATTTATTTTTTAAAGAAGAGTTTTTTCTTTTATTTTTAATTGATACATAATAACTGTACTTATTTATGAAGCACAGAGTGATATCTTAGTACATGCATACAATGTATAATATATAAGAAGGCTTTTAATTTAACAGAAAAATAGTTTCTTACATTTGTTCACATACTTGACATTTCTGGTGGGTATTTACCAATTCTGAGGTTCTTGACTATTTCCAAATGATCTGAATTTCTATTTTCTATAATTTTCCTTCAACCTGAAGAATTTTCTTGGTTGTTCAGTATAGCTGGCAATAAGTTTTTTTTATCTTGACTCATATTTATTTTGCCCTCATTGTTGAAGGATATTTTTCTGAATATAGATTTTTGGGTTGACAGTTGTTGTTATTGTTTTTAAAATTTATTTTAGCACTTCCAAGTTGTTCCAGTATCATCTGTCTTCCATAGTTTCTGATGGAAAGTTAGTGCTTTCAAATTATTACTCCCTTGGATGTAATGTGTCACTTGTCTCTGGCTGCTTTCAAATTTTTCTGGTTTTGATTTTTATTAGTTTGACTATGAAGTAGCTAGCGAGGTGTGTTAGTTTTTTTGGCATTTATTCTGCTTGTATTTTACTGAGTTTTTGAATCTGTAAATTTATATCCTTCCCCAAATTGGGGAAAATTTTAACCACTATTTATTCAAATACTTTTCTCTCCAAATTTCTCTCTTCTCTTGTAAGAATTCAACTACACGTGAGTTGAACCATTTTATATTACTCATTTAAAAATATTTTTCTTCTTTGTTTTCCAAATTAGATCATTTGACTTATTTATTTTCAAGTTCACTGACTCCTTCCTTTGTCATTTCCTTTTGGTTATAAAGCCTACCAGGTGAATTTTTAAGTTTTAGATATAACATTTTTTAGTTCTAGAATTTTCATTTTGGTCTTCCTGTTTTTTGTTTTTTTTTTTTTTTGAGATGGAGTCTCGCTCTTTCACCCAGGTCAGACTGCAGTGGCGCTATCTCGGCTCAATGCAAGCTCCGCCTCCCGGGTTCACGCCATTCTCCTGCCTCAGCCTCCTCAGTAGCTGGAACTACAGGCGCCTGCCAGTGCGCCTGGCTAATTTTTTGTATTTTTAGTAGAGACGGGGTTTCACTGTGTTAGCCAGGATGGTCTCGATCTCCTGACCTCGTGATCCGCCCGCCTTGGCCTCCCAAAGTGCTGGGATTACAGGCGTGAGCCACCGCGCCCGGCCGGTTCTTACTTTTATCATTCTTGTTTTGTTTTGTTTTCGAGACAGGGTCTTGCTCTGTCACCCAGACTGAAGCACAGTGGCATGATCTTGGTTCACGGCAACGTCTGCCTCCCAGGTTCAAGCAATTCTCGTGCCTCAGCCTCCTGAGTAGCTGGGATTACAGGTGCATGCCACCACACCTGGCTAATTTTTTAATTTTTGGTAAAGACAGGGTTTCGCCATGTTGTCCAGGCTGGTCTCAAACTCCTGACCTCAAGTGATCTGCCTGCCTCGGCCTCCCAAAGTGCTGGGATTAACAGGTGTGAGCCACGACAACTGGCATCGTTTTATCATTTTTATTGATGCAGTCTTCCTTTGATTGTCTTTTATCTTTAGAAGAAGTCACTTTTTATTGACTCTTCATATGTTGAAGAAGTTTGGATTATATAATGAATACTGTGACTATTATGTTCTTGATTCTATTTCATGTCTCCAAAAATGCTAATTTTCTCTTGTTTTATCAGGTGGTTAACTTGTTGGAATTCATACTGCAAACTTGGTCTCTTGGTAATAGCTCAAATATAAGTCCAGTTATTTCATTTTTAGCTATTATTCTTGTACTCTGTCTCATGCTTATATGATTCAGGGTTTATTCAGAGATTTGGGCAGATTTTAGATGTAGATTGTTTCCTTCCTACTTTAGCTCTCTCCTTTTTGAGATTTCTGCCTTCCTCTCATTTTCTACAGACTGTGCTTCTTCAAACTAGAAGGTTTGCAGTTTTCTATCAAACTGTTAGCTTTTCCTTGTGGCCACCTTCAGACTAAAAAGCTGTAAAGATAGAAAACACACAAATTATTTTGAAGATAAGTCGAATTATCTAATTTGTCCTTCTTCCAAATTTTGATTCTCTTCAAGAATATTCCTACTTTTATTCACTCTTCAATGCCTTCAGTAGTTCTTATTTATAGTTAGTTGACATCTGAGGAAGTACTGGCCTGGTAGAGGCTTTGTTTTATATACCATAAGCAGAATCTTATATTTCTTACTTTTAAACATCTGTTATTAGGAGTATATGACTTTTTTTTTTTTTTTGACCGAGTTTCGCTCTTGTTGTCCAGGCTGGAGTGCAATGGCGCGATCTCGGCTCACCACAACCTCCGCCTCCCAGGTTCAAGCAATTCTCCTGCCTCAGCCTCCTGAGTAGCTGAGATTACAGGCATGCACCACTACACCTGGCTAATTTTGTATTTTTAGTAGAGACGGGGTTTCTCCATGTTGAGGCTTGTCTCAAACTCCTGACCTCAGGTGATCCGCCCGCCTCAGCCTCCCAAAGTGCTGGGATTATGGCATGAGCCACTGCACACAGCCAGGAGTATATGCCTTTTTAATTATACCTGGTGTTTCTTACCATATGATAGATCCCTATTAGCATAAAATTCCTGGCTTCTCTTTGCTCATTTTTCATCTTATAGAAGGTGTTGTGATTTTACTGGTAAATGAGTTTGTATGGAAAACTGAGAAGACATAACTTTGTCCATTTATTTCCTCTTTTTCCTCTTGCAAGTGAGCCTGCCTACTGAGAGCACACTATCTACTCTATTTCTTTATTTCATATTATGGAGGCAGGCCATAAAGGAGGCTTATCATGGTCCAGGGCTACCTAGGACTCTGGGGATGGGTCTTTAAATGCTGAAATTGAGTATCAGGCAAGCTACTTGCCTTTAGATATAAATAGCATTTCCCAGTATTAGTATTTCAGAAATAAAGTATTTTGCATACCCTTATTTGATTTTTTTGGTCTTAATTAGTTCAGAACTTTCATGGGGACTAAGAGCTCTATTTCTTGGGGGGGTCTCTTCTCCCCAATATTTCAACATCTATCAAATTGAGAATTATCAAGAATGGTGCACTCTAGGTTTGGTCATCTGTAGATAATGCCATAAAAACAGCAAGAGTTTAGAATAGAACTTAGGAAAAATATAGACATAGAAGATGGTAAATACTATAGTCTAAATCTGAATCTGAAATCAGTAAATCAGAAATACATCTTATATTCTTATTTGACTGTAGCATATGACACAGCAGAACAATGTTGGGCTATGAGACTCACATTCATCCCCATATTTAGCTTACATGACAAAAAATGAACAATCCGGCAGAAACTGATGCTAGCCAGCTCCCAGTGATCCCTGCTTCCCTGTATTTATTCCCTTCTTTCTCATGTCATATCGTAATTGCTGCCTGTGAATAATATAAATATAGAGGAAGTATATGATTTCCTTGTATATGGTTTCTGAGATTATTGAGGATTCTGCCTTGTTTTCTCTCTCTAGGATTAATTGTTTGCAAGGGAATCCATCTGCCATGTAATGAGGACACTCAAGCAGCCCTAAGAAGAGGTCAATGAGGTGAGGAACTGTGGCTTCCAGCTCACAGTTGACAAATAACCATTGGTGTGTGACCTTGAGAGCAAGTCCTCCAGCTCCAATCAGGTCTTCAGATGATTCCAACTTTATGAGAAATTGGGCGTGGTGGTTCACACCTGTAATCCCAGTACTTTAGGAGGCTGAGGCAGGTGGATCATCTGAGGTCAGGGGTTCAAGACCAACTTTATGAGAGACACTGGGTCAGACCACCCAGCCAGGCTGCTCCCACAATCCTCACCTAAAGAAACTGTCTTAAGCTACTAAATTCTGGGGGCAATTTGTTACACAATAGAAAACTAATACAACTGACATGCGTAAAGAAGCTATGTATTATCCTACTTACCTCATTGCTAGATATCATTTCATAGAGAAGGGAGGAGGCAGAAGGATACGGGGTTTAAACTGAGAATTAGTTATTCACTCAACTCCACTTTACCATGCACCAAATACGTGGAGCTAACCTGTTGCTTGGATTCTGCTTGCCAGCATCATTAGGTTTGTGCATCAATAAGCATGCATGGACTGAGGAACATGCCAGATCTCCCACCCCCTCAACCCTCCACATCTCTCTAGCATAAAGTCTTGCTTTGTACATACCAATTTTACAGATATGGCTGAGAAATGAAGCACTAAAAATTGTGCTCTCTATACTAACATACTCGTCATAAAAATGGGATCACTCTCATTTTTTTTCTGGGTGTTGTGACCACATGTTGCTTATAGATTTTGTTTAGGTAAGTCAAAGAAAGTTGATTAAGTACCAGTGGAAAGATATTTTGATTTTTTGGTTGTTGGCCAGTGACTTGCACAATCATCTCTGAAAAGGAGGCAAAGTGTCTTGAGTTATTAGTATATTTTAAAGAGCCAATGAAAAAGAATTTCCGTAGACATGAAACTTTTCCACTGATTAGCACACCATTCATAGAAATTAGCTAACAGTACCTATATGTGCACACACACACACACACACACACACACACACCCCTTAACTTAGAACAAGCTATACAGACTTTTCCTGCCATAGTTCTCTGCCTTCTTCTTCTTTCAGAAATAGGCCTTTCATTTTCTTGCTATTATCCAAAAACCTGAGTTTTGGGAAAAAGGTAGACGTCATTTCCAATACTTATTAGTGAATTTGAACATTATATGGTCAAAAGAGCAATAAGAATTTAGGAACTGGAATGGAACCGAAGTCAATGCGAGTCTTGGAGGATAAAAGGAAAGGCTGGGCACAGCACACTGGAGCTGGAATGAGAATGGAGATAAGGATGACAGAGTCCAGGAGTGAAACTTGAGTTGCTAGGTTTCCATAGTTGCATCTCTTAAATAAGGCATTCTGGGTCTCCCTCTCCCCGCACATATATGCACAAATCTTTTAATGCTTCTACCAAAGTTATTTACAAGCATGTTCTGAGTTTATACGTTTGCCTGTTTCTCTGCCTCTCTGTCTTATTCATCTTTGGTCTGTAAGGCCTGGAATAGTGCCTAGAATGTAGGAAAAAGAATAAAAGGTTTTGGTTGAATGAGGGACAGAGTAATGGTTGAGATGGATAAAGAGTGTGGAAGTGATTATAATCTAGATACTTGGATGAGATTAGATCACATGTATCCTAACACTCAAAATGTTATTTTATTGGGTAACTATGATCGTCAGGGGCTAAAGAGAGTCTAGTTCAGAATCTAGAGGTAATAAAGACCCTCCTGACACCTGGGTTAGGCACCAAAATAAACGTGAATCAAGGACTTAATAGAAATCTGAGGACAATAATTAGATCATTTGATATCTTGTTTGAATCCTCATTTCACTACTTCTTAGCTACATGAACTTTGGAAAGTTAATTCCTGTCTCTGAGCCTCAATTTTCTCATCTGTCAAATAGGGTTATATAGTAACCTACATCATAGAAACTTTGGTGAAGTGTAAAGAAGGTAAGGTGTGTAGTGCTTAGAATAGGGCCTGGCACTTATTTAGGACTCAAATTACAGTACTTCTCAACTTTCCTGGTGGATCATCCCTGTGGAACATCCAATTGCCACCAACTTTCTTAGGCTGCCATATCTACCTGCTTCACCCTGCTTCCTTGTATTGCATCTCTTTTGGGAAGACACTGCATAAATCCATCCATGAATCTGGATCCACTTGAATCTGGTCCCTGCAGCCCACCACTCTTTGAGATGGGATTAGTTTCAAGTCCCAGGTCTTACAGTCTTCCCAGTCCTGCTTAGATAACAAGATAGATCAGCAACAAGATGCCCTTTCCAATCTATGCCTACCTGTACAAACTATTCTCTCACTTTTATGCTCTCTCTACTTCTGCAGAATTTGTGTTCTGCCCTTTTCAAAACTGACTCCCCACCCCCCAATTTGTATCTTATATGTTTGATGCCTTCTCCAGCTACATATTGAAATTTATCAGAAAGAGCCAGTCCACACATTTTTCTCCTATTTTGTTCAAAGGCCTCTTCTTAAAACAGAATAGTGGTTCTGGAGCCAGATGGAGCTGGACATAGACGTTGACCCTTTGTTTTCTAACTTTGTGATTTGGGGCATGTTAGCCTCTCTCTGTGCCTCAGCAACTACATCTATGTAGTGATAATAATACTCACCTCATAGGGTTGTCATGATGGTTAAATGGGATAATATGTTTGTAAAATGTTGTGCCTGGCATTTAGTCAACACTCAATAAATCATAGCAACAACTGCTAGTGATAGCTGCACTGCCTGTCATGGCCAGTACCAGCCAGCTGAGTTGGATGAAGGGCCAGGTCATACTGGGCACTCCATGGCATGGACTGAATGCAGGAGGGCAGTTCCAACTGATGGTCAGGTTGAGACGCATTCCCTGCCTCAGCAACTTCCTTCTCAGGTTGTGTTTGGAATAATGGCTTTTTATTCTGACCAGCCCCTTTTTGAGAATCAGGCAGAGCATTTCAATTTCTTTAGCTTTCTGGCTTGTGTTTTCCACATTAAACTGATTCCCTCAAAATATAAGGTAACTGTTGAGTGTGCTGTCATTTAATACAAAGTTGTTGATTACGCCACAGCTGATTTCTGACATGGGTGGGATCTTTTCCCAATCAGAAGCTATTGTCCCCCACAATCCCCTATTGAAATTGCACCTGTGTGCTTCTCCCAGGCTGCATTTCCAGAATGATAGACTTCAAAGCTGCGGGTCAGTGCATGTTTGGGGCCCAATGCCAGTCAGCTTGGAGGTGTTCACAGCCATGCATCATGATCTCTACATATGAAAGAAAAGTGACGCTCACAAAACTGGTCTTTGATGTGATCCAGAGCACCATGAATAGCTGAGTGATTGCATTCTCAAGAAGGTCTCAGAGTCAGATGGGGAGGCTGAGAAATATATGAGAAGAAGACAGAAGAGTTCATTTCAAATGGGAGTACAGCAATGCAGAACTTGTGCATACCTGCTAGGAAGGGACATTAGGCCATCGACTTTTCAACTCCCATGGCTATCTTACCAAGGAATGAAGTGACTTTGACTCAGCCAAGGTCATGTCATGATGAGGCTGGACCCTGGTTCCCTTGGGCTCCCCCAATACACACAACATTCTTTGCACTGAAAGTGTACCTGGCAAAATTTGGCTTCATTGCCTATGTTGTGGTACTTGAAAAAAATGTTTAGATAGATGAGCAGCAAGTGGCTGAGTGGTAAAAACAAAGTGTTCATCAAGGAGAGGCTGTACAGTGGTTCTCAGACTTGAGCATGCCCAAGAATAACTAAGGGAACATGTTGCAAAGATAGTTTTTCCACCCCATCCCAGACCTGCTGGACCAAAAATGTTTGGGTAGGAAGGATGGTGCCTGAAAGTCTGAATTTTAAATATAACCATAAAACTGATTATTGCATAAGCAGTCAACCTCACATAGTCATTCCTACGTGGCAAGCACTGTCCTGAGTGTCCATAGTTATAACTCACCTAATAGTCACATTGGTCTTGTGAGTAGGGTCTATTATTCTCATATTCCCCACTTACAGATGCGGAAACAGAGGTGAGTAACTGACTTAAAGTCACATGACCCAGCTAGGCAAGATTGGCTCTAGGATGAGATTCCTGGGCCACAATAAATTTTTTTTTTATTACAATAGCTTAAAGGTTACAAGTGGTTTTTGGTTTCATGGATGAATTGTATAGTGGTAAAGTCTGGGATTTTAGTGTACGCATCACCTGAACAGTGTACATTGTACACAATAGGTAGTTTTTCATCCCTTACCCTCTTCCCACCCTTCCCACTTCTTAATCTCCAATGTCCATTATATTATTCTGTATGCCTTTGCACACCCATAGCTTAGCTCCCACTTATGAGTGAGAATACGTGCTATTTGATTTTCCACTTCTGAGTTACTTCACTTAGAATAATGGCCTCCTGGCTGGGCGCAGTGGCTAATGCCTGTAATTCCAGCACTTTGGGAGGCCAAGGCCGGTGGATCACCTGAGGTCGGGAGTTTGAAACCAGCCTGACCAACATAGAGAAAAACCCATCTCTACTAAAAATACAAAATTAGCTGGGCATAGTGGCACATGCCTGTAATCCCAGTTACTTGGGAGGATGAGGCAGGAGAATAGCTTGTACCCAAAAGGCGGAGGTTGCAGTGAGCCGAGATCGCACCATTGCACTCCAGCCTGGGCAGCAAGAGCGAAACTCTGTCTCAAAAAAAAAAAAAAAGAGAGAGAGAGAGAGAGAATAATGGCCTGCAGTTCCATCCAAATTGTTGGAAAAGACATTATTTCATTCTTTTTATCGCTGAGTAGTGTTCTATGGTGTATATATACCACATTTTCTTTATCCTTTCATTGGATGGTGGGCACTTAGGTCAATTCCATAACTTTGTAATTGTGAATTATGCTTCAGTACACATATGTGTGCAAGTGTCTTTTGGATATAATAATTCCTTTTCCTTTGGGTAGATACCCAGTAGTGGGATTGGTGGATCTACTTTCAGTTCTTTGAGAAATCTCCATATTGCTTTTAATAGAGACTGTACTAATTTATGTTCCCACCAGCAGTGTATAAGCATTCCCTTTTCACCACATCTGTGTCAACATGTATTGCTTTTTCACATTTTAATGATGCCTGGGTTGCAATATTGATGATGTCTCGTTCCCAAAGTTATGCAAGTGCTCCTCAGGGAGTAAGAGCCTCTTTAAATTGGCTGCCCTAGGGGCCTCCCTTGCCTCACTCAAGTCCTGGCTTTGGAGCTAGGATTTGAACCCAAGAAGTCTTTCTTCAGAATACATTATTTTAACTGTAGTACATGCAAATACCACAGGGAAAGATCTAAGATATGGAGACAATTTCTCCCTTTACCTTCATTTGGCAGCCAAAGATCTCCCTTCTGAAGAACATCCTGCAAGAAGTGTAGGTGATGGACAGGCTCCAAGGCTGCACTTCAGGGTCTTCCCTGGCTTTCATGTCCAGGCTACAGCCTCCCAGGGCTGGGGGCTTGATTTTGCTGGACTATTTCTTCCCAACACCAGACTTCCTTAAACAACAAAGTTTGCTCTGGGATTCCCATCAGCTTAGCCAAGACTATCTCAGAGCTGCTCTACAGTCTAAGGCTCTTTTTGTTCAATCTGCCTTCCTATCCTCCCCTCTTTCAGGTGTTAGGCCCGCATCACAGTCTGGCGGCTCCTTCTGTCTTCTCCTTTCTCTTTGTCCTTCCTTCACAGTTGTTTCTACAATAAAGCTTCTGCATGTTTAATTCTATCTTGGTGTCTGCTTCTTGGAGAACCTGGACAGACATAACCACCTCTTGCCTTCTAGATCAGTGACTTTGAAACATTTTTGGCTGAGACCCACAGTAAGAAAAAAAAAGTTTCATCTTATCACAGTACATATATGTATTTGTGTGTGTATCCTTGTGTATATATGTGAATATATATCTCATATATTTGAGAAGAGGTTTCAAAAACAATACCTACCTTCACTATATGCAATGCATGATTCTATTCTATCTCATTTTAAGAAAGTGCATCTGGTTATAATTCACAAAATTGCACTCAAGACCAAATACATACTAGAAATGCGATTTATTTTCATCCATTGGCAGCATTTGCTGATGATCACATGATGGTAGCATTTACATTTGATTGCTCCATCAGCCAGTGCAAGAGCTCCTTGCATTGTATTTGACTTTCCCCGTGGTCTCTTTTTCATGTTGGCTTCTTTTTGGTGCAACATAGCCATGTTTAGATGAGTATATACCATTATATTAATAAAATAAATGTCAAATCGAAAGATTTGTATGGGTACTTTTTAAATTGTTTCAATGTCAGGAGCACCTAGAAGTCAAGATACTCTTTTCAGAGTACTTTAGATTTGGTAAATTTAAGGTCATGATTGATAAAATGTGTGTGTATTTATTTAATGAAAATACATTCCCTATGCCCCCCAAGAATACTGGTTTTTAAATTGTTCATTTGATATTTTCTAGGTCTCATTGGCAGCAAGCAGAGGCACTTTCCTATGATTAAGAGATATTTACTGGATGTAAAAAGTAAAACTTAGAAGTTCTATCCATTTAAGTTTTGATTAATTGGAGAAAGGCTGATTTGTTGTTGTAGTCTTTTTAATTTTAGCTCTGTTAATTTTAGCTCAAGGAATGCCATTTGTCTTCAGGAGCATATTTTGAGAGGCAAATAATGGACACTGTGTTCCTAGCCCCTGGGTTCTACCTGCACATCCCACTCATGCAATTTAAAGACATCTCAGTGCTGTTTGGTTTGTTAATTCTATTATGAGATATGTATTCTAGATAAATCATCAGAATTACAGAAAACAATTCATGTGCACAGTGGTCATCATTTCATTATTCATAATGATGTAAAATTGGGAACAACCTTAATTTCCAATGATGGGGGATGGTTCAGTAAGCCATGATGTGTCCATAAGAGTAGAGATGTCCCTGATATGCTGTTAGAGAATAAAGGCAGGAGGCTGAACTGAGCATAGAATTTACAATCTACATCATTAAAACATGAAATCTGGCAGTAAATAACCAAAGTGCAAATGGCAATACCTTCTATATTCTAAAACATTAATTCTCAACTGAGAGAATTTTTTTTCTGTCGGGGGGACATTTGACAATTACTGAAGACAGTTTTTGGATGTCATGAGTGGAGTGAAATGCTACTGGCATCTAGTGGGTAGAGACCAGTGATTTTCCTTATCATCCTGCAATGCACAGGATGGCCCCCACAGGATGGCAAAGAATTAACTATCCCAAAATGTCAATACTGCTGAGATTAAGAAACCCTACTCTAGAAGCATGAGCTGTTTTAGTTTTCTTCACCATACTTTTATCAGCATTTTTCAAATGTTTGTTTTTAACAATAAGCATATAGTACTCTTATTATTAGAAAAATACAAGAGTAATATGTGATTAAAAAGTCTGTCTAACTAATAAGTTTAAAAGAGCTCATTTAGTAAGCGTAAAGTAAAAATTCTAAGAGATAAATCACTGTGTTCTGATTCAATGGGCAGAGTTTTGTTTTGTTTTCTGCCTTTGTAGTATATAAATATCTTCCAGCTGACGGCATTTTAGATGAATGAAATACAGCATTTTCCAGCTGGGGAGAGGTTTTCTCTGGAGAGCTATTCCTACATTCCTAGCGCTCCTTCCTCAGGTTCTGAGTTTCTGTGGTGTTTTTTCCTTTTCTAATTGGTTTTCTTCTTACCTCTCTAATGATATTTTCCAGACTTTCCTCTCTGGGTTTCGGCAGGTGAAGTATCAGAGTTCCCAGGGTTTTGTGCTCAGATCTGTAGGTATCTGTTTCTATGGAGGCTCCTTTGGGACTGTCACCCCTCTCTGGGCTCATTCCTTCATAAAGGCTTTAGAGCTGACATGCAACTTCAAGTCTGTGAATTATTCCTTCTGAATATTTTTTGAATGTGTTCTTTCTCTATTGATACTGACCCCATCATGGTTGAGGCTTTTTTCGTCATTCTCCCTTACTATACCAATCAGTTTTCTTAATTTAGTTTTTTTTTAAATTAAAGTTTCTATTTGAAAGTAATAGTAGACTCACATGTAGCTGTATGAAACAATACTGAGAGATCCCATGTGCCCTTTGCCCAGTTTCCCTAGTGGTAACATCTTGAAAACTAATGTACAGTATCACAACCAGGATATTGACTTTAGAGTCAAGATACAAACCATTCTCCTTACCACAAGGAACCTTCAGGTTGCCCTTTAAGGGCCACATCTCCTCCTTAACCTTGGAAACCACTAATTTGTTACCCACTTCTATAATTTTGTCATTTAAAAAATATTTTATAAATGCAAATAGAGTATATGACCATTTGAGATTGGCTGTTTTTCTCCACTCATCGTAATTCTCTGGTGATTCATCCAGGTTGTTGAGAGTATCCATAGTTCATTTGTTTGCAGTTGCTGAGTAGTATTCCGTAGTGTTGATGTACCACAGTTTGTTTAACCATCTATCCATTGAAGAATATCTAGGTTGTTTCTAATTTTTGGCCATTATGAATAAAGCAGCTATAAATATTTGTGTACAGGTTTTTTTGTGTGAATATGTGTTTTCATTTTTCTATAATAAATTTCTGGGAGTACAGTTACTGTGCTATATGGTAGCTGCATGCTTAGTTTTTAAAGAAATTGCAAACTATTTTCCAGAGGATTTGTACCAATGGCAATGTATCGGTGACCCAGATTCTTCACATCCTTGCCAGCATTTGGTGGTGTCATTCTTTTCTTTTCTTTTTTTTTTTTTTTTTTAGAATAGATATGTTTTATTTCATGAAGACAATAATTCACTTTACAGCAATGAAAATGAATAAATTATGGCTGGCATGTAACAAAATTGTTAAATTTCAGAAACAATGCTAAACAGAAGACAGAATCAGAATACATACTGTATGATTGCAGTTCAAAAGCAGGCAAATCTGATATATAGGGAACATGTTCCTGTGCTTTGTGAAGCAAACCACAGTGGTTACTTGAAAAGCCAGGAGTGGTTACCTTTATTTTTTAATAGAATATTTTTATTTGTATATTTCTTTAATTTGAAAATTTTCAAAGATGTCTATACTCAAAGAAAATGTCAAAATAGTCTCCAGATTCTTTATCCAAAGCTTCTTGGAAGAGTTCAACAATAGGTTGTGTGTTACTTTTCGTTTATATTGCAAACATGGAAGCAAAAAACAAATTATAAAAAGTAGAAAATTCAAAAGAATATTGAAATGTTGGAAATAATTAGAAAACTTTTCAGAAATAATATGAGTTTTGCCTGCCTGAGGCTTCATCTTACTTGATTAACTCAATATTTTCTGTATGTTTGTGTGTATATGACTGAGTTCTTATAGACTTAGAAAAACTTTGAAATTGCATTCACAAAAGTAAAAAATTTTAGGTTTGGAGACTTTAATTCAGTTTAACAAATATTTTCAGAATCTGCATAATGCACCTAGAAATATATTCCAGGGTTGTATTCTCACTGTAGTCTACTAAAATTTCTTTTTAAATTTTTAAAAAAATTTTTTACTGTTAAGTATGAGTTCATGTCCTTTGTAGGGACATGGATGAAACTGGAAACCACCATTCTGAGCAAACTACCACAAGGACAGAAAAGCAAACACCGCATATTCTCACTCATTGGTGGAAATTGAACAATGAGAACACTTGAACACAGGATGGGGAACATCACACACTGGGGCCTGTTGTGGGGTGGGGGGAGGGGGGAGGGATAGCATTAGGAGATATACCTAATGTAAATGACGAGTTAATGAGTGCAGCACACCAACATGGCACATGTATACATATATAACAAACCTGCACGTTGTGCACATGTACCCTAGAACTTAAAGTATAATAATAAAAATAAAAATAAAAATTTTTTTTTACTGTTTAATTTTACTTTAAGTTCCAGGATACATTCACAGAACATGCAGGTGTGTTACAGAGGTATACATGTGCCATGGTGGTTTGCTGCATCTAGCAACCCATCATCTGGGTTTTAAGCCCCACATGCATTAGGTATTTGTCCTGATGCTCTCCCTCCCCCACCGCCCCCACCCCCTGACAAGCCCTAGTGTGTGTTGTTCCCCTCCCTGTGTCCATGTGTTCTCCTTGTTCGGCTTCCACTTATGAGTCAGAACATGTGGTGTTTGGTTTTCTGTTCCTCTGTTAATTTGCTGAGGATGGTAGCTTCCAGCTTCATCTATGTCCCTGCAAAAGACATGATCTCATTCCTTTTTATGGCTACATAGTATTCCATGGTATATATGTACCACATTTTCTTTATCCAGTCTATCATTGATGAGCATTTGGGTTGGTTTCATGTCTTTGCTATGGTAAGTAGTGCTGCAATAAACATACATGTGCATGTGTCTTTATAGCCAAATGATTTCTATTCCTTTGGGTATATACTTAGTAATGGGATTGCTGGGTCAAATGGTATTTCTGGTTCTAGATCCTTGAGGAATTGCCACACTGTCTTCAACAATGGTTGACCTAATTTACATTCCCACGAACCATGTAAAAGCATTCCTATTTCTTCACAGTCTCACCAGCATGTATTGTTTCTTGACTTTTATTTATTATTGATATTTTAGTAATGGCCATTCTGACTGGTGTGAGATGGTGTCTCATTATGGTTTTGATTTGTATTTCCCTAATGATCAGTGATGTTGAGCTTTTTTTCATGTTTGTTGGCTGCATAAATGTCTTCTTTTGAGAAGTGTCTGTTCGTATCCTTTGCCTGCTTTTTGATGGGGTTTTTTGCTTTTTTCTTGCAAATTTGTTTAAGTCCCTTGTAGATTCTGGATATTAGACCTTTGTCAGATGGGTAGATCACAAACATTTTCTACCATTCTATAGGTTGCCTGTTCACTCTGATGATAGTTTCTTTTGCTGTTCAGAAGCTCTTTAGCTTAATTAGATCCCATTTGTCAATTTTGGCTTTTGTTGCAATTGCTTTTGGTGTTTTAGTCATGAAGTCTTTGCCCATGTCTATGTCCTGTATGGTATCGCCTAGGTTTTCTTCTAGGTTTTTATGATTTGAGGTCTTATATTTAAGTCATTAATCCATCTTGAGTTATTGTTTGTATAAGGTGTAAGGAAAGGGTTCAGTTTCAGTTTTCTGCATATGGCTAGCCAGTTTTCTCAGCACCATTTATTAAATAGGGATTCCTTTCCTCATTACTTGTTTTTGTCAGGTTTGTCGAAGATCAGATGGTTGTAGATGTGTGATGTTATTTCTGTGGCCTCTGTTCTGTTCCATTGGTCTATACATCTGTTTTGGTACCAGAACCATGCTGTTTTGGTTACTGTAGCCTTGTAGTATAGTTTGAAGTCAGGTAGTGTGACGCTTCCAGCTTTGTTCTTTTTGCTTAGGATTGTCTTGGCTATACAGGCTCTCTTTTGTTTCCATATGAAATTTAAAGTAGTTTTTTTCTAGTTCTCTGAAGAAAGTCAGTAGTAGCTTGATGGGAATAGCATTGAATCTATAAATTACCTTGGGCAGTATGGCCATTTTCACAATATTGATTCTTCCTATCCATGAGCATGAAATGTTTTTTCATTTGTTTGTGTCCTCTCTTATTTCCTTGAGAAGCGGTTTGTAGTTCTCCTTGAAGGAGTCGTTCACATCCCTTATAAGTTGGATTCCTAGGCATTTTATTTTCTTTGTAGCAATTGTGAATGGGAGTTCACTCATCATTTGGCTCTCTGTTTGTCTATTATTGATGTATAAGAATGCTTGTGATTTTTGCACATTGATTTTTTATCCTGAGACTGCTAAATTTGCTTCTCAGCTTAAGGTGTTTTGGGGCTGAGACAATGGGGTTTTCTAAATATACAATCATGTCATCTGCCAACAGAAACAATTTGACTTTCTCTCTTCCTGTTTGAATACCCTTTATTTCTTTCTCTTGCCTGATTGCCCTGGCCAGAACTTCCAATACTATGTTGAATAGGAGTGGTGAGAGAGGGCATCCTTGTCTTATGCCAGTTTTCAAAGGGAATACTTCCAGCTTTTGCCCATTCAGTATGATATTGGCTGTAGGTTTGTCATAAATAGCTCTTATTATTTTTAGATATGTTCCCTCAATAGCCAGTTTTTAAGTGTTTTTAGCATGAAAGGGTGTTGAATTTTATCGAAGGCCTTTTCTGCATCTATTGAGATAGTCATGTGGTTTTTGTCATAAGGTGTGAGGAAGGGGTCCAGTTTAAATTTTCTGCATATGACTAGCCAGTTTTCCCAGCACCATTTATTAAATAGGGATTCCTTTCCCCATTGCTTGCTTTTGTGAGGTTTGTTGAAGATCAGATGGTTGCAGACGTGTGGTGTTATTTCTGAGATCTCTGTTCTGTTCCATTGGTCTATATGTCTATTTTGGTACCAGTACCATGCAGTTTTGGTTACTGTAGCCCTGTAGCATAGTTTGAAGTCAGGTAGCGTGATGCCTTCAGCTTTGTTCTTTTTGCTTAGGTTTGTCTTGGTTATACAGGCTCTTTTTTGGTTCCATATGAAATTTAAATTTATGGGCTCTTTTTTGTTCCATATGAAGTAGTTTTTAAAAATTCTTCAAAGAATGTCAGGGGTAGTCTGATGGGAATAGTATTGTATCTGTAAATTACTTTGTGCAGTATGGCCACTTTCACAATATTGATTCTTCCTGTCTATGAAAATGGAATGTTTTCCATTTGTTTGTGTCCTCTCTTATTTCTTTGAGCAGTGGTTTGTAGTTCTATTTGAAGAGGTCCTTCATATCCCTGTTAGCTGTATTCCTAGGTACTTTATTCTCTTTTTAGCAATTGTGTATGGGAGTTCATTCATGATTTGGCTCTCTGCCTGTCTTTGTAGGTGTATAGGAATGCTTGTGATTTTTCCACATTGATTTTGTATCCTGAAACTTTGCTGAAGTTGCTTATGAGCTTAAAAAGTTTTTGGGCTGAGAAAATGATGTTTTTTAAATATGGAATCATGTCATCTGCAAACAGAAACAATTTGACTTCTCTCTTGCTATCTGGATACCCTTTATTTCTTTCTCTTGCCTGATTGCCCTGGCCAGAACATTCAATACGATGTTGAATAGGGGTGGTGAGAGAGGGCATCCTTGTCTTGTGCCAGTTTTCAAAGGAAATGCTTCCAGCTTTTGCCCATTCCGTGTGATACTGGCTGTGGGTTTGTCATAAATAGCTCTTATTTTTTTGAGATATGTTCCATCAATACCTAGTTTGTTGAGAGTTTTTAACATGAAGTTATGTTGGATTTTATCAAAGGCCTTTTCTGCATCTATTGAGATAATCATATGGTTTTTGTCATCAGATCTGTTTATGTGATAAATTACATTTATTGATTTGCATATGTTGAACCAGCCTTGTATCCCAGAGATGAAGCCGACTTGATTGTGGTGGATAAATTTTTTGAGGTACTGCTGGATTCATTTTGCCAGTATTTTATTGAAGACTTTCACTTCAATGTTCATCAGGTATATCAGCCTGAAGTTTTCTTTCTTTGTTGTGTCTCTGCCAGGTTTTGGTATCAAGATGATGCTGGCCTCATAAAATGAGTTAGGGAGGAGTCCCTCCTTTTTGATAGTTTGGAATAGTTTCAGAGGAAATGGTACCAGCTCCTCTTTGTACTTCTGGTAGAATTTGGCTGTACTTTCGTCTTGTCCTGGGCTTTTTTTGGTTGGTAGGCTATTAATTACTGTCAGAATTTCAGAACTTGATATTGGTCTCTTCAGGGACTTGACTTCTTCCTGGTTTAGTCTCAGGAGGGTGTATGTGTCCATGAACTCATCCATTTCTTCTAGATTTTCTAGTTTATTTGCATAGAGGTGTTTATAGTATTCTCTGATGATAGTTCATATTTCTGTGGGGTCAGTGGTGATATCCCCTTTATCATTTTTTATTGTGTCTATTTGATTCTTTTCTCTTTTCTTTTTTATTAGTCTAGCTGACAGTCTATCTATTTTGTTAATCTTTTCAAAACACCAGCTCCTGGATTCATTGATTTTTTTAAGGGTTTTTCATGTCTCTATCTACTTCAGTTCTGCTCTGATCTTAGTTATTTCTTGACTTCTGCTAGCTTTTGGATTTGTTTGCTCTTGCTTCTCTAATTCCTTTAACTGTGATGTTAGGATGTCAATTTGAGATCTTTCTAGCTTTCTGATGTGGGAATTTAGTGTTATAAATTTCCCTCATACCACTGCTTTATCTATGTCACAGAAATTGTGGTACCTTGTCTCTTTGTTCTTATTGGTTTCAAAGAACTTCTTGATTTCTGTCTTAATTTCATTATTTACCCCAAAGTCACTCAGGAGCAGGTTGTTCAATTTTCATGTAGTTGTGTGATTATGAGTGAGTTTCTTAACCCTGAGTTTTAATTTGATTGCACTTTGGTCAGAGAGACTGTTATAATTTCAGTTTTTTTGCATTTACTGATGAGTGTTTTAGCTCCAATTATTAATTGATTTTAGAGTAAGTACCACGTGACACTGAGAAGAATGTATATTCTGTTGATTTGGGGTGGAGAGTTCTGTAGATGTCTATTAGGTCCGCTTGATCCAGGGCTGAGTTCATGTCCTGAATATCCTTGTTAATTTTTTGTCTCATTGATCTGTCTAATATTGGCAGTAGGGTGTCAAAGTCTCCCAGTATTATTGTGTGGGAGTCTAAGTCTCTTTGTAGGTCTGTAAGAACTTGTTTTATATCTGGGTGCTCCTGTATTGAGTGAATATATATTTAGGATAGTTAGCTCTTTTTGTTGAATTGATCCCTTTACTATTATGTAATGCCCTTCTTTGTCTTTTTTGATCTTTGTTCGTTTAAAGTCTGTTTTGTCAGAGACTAGGATTGCAGCTCCTGCTTTTTTTTTTTTTCTTTTTTTTTTCTTTCCATTTGCTTGGTAAATTTTCTTCCATCCCTTTATTTTGAGCGTATGTGTGTCTTTGCACATGAGATGGGTCTCTTGAATACAGCGTATCAGTGGGTCTTGACTCTATCCAATTTGGCAATCTGTATCTTTTTATTGAGGCATTTAGTCCATTTACATTTAAGGTTAACATTGTTATGTGTGAATTTGATCCTGTCATCATGATGCTAGCTGGTTATTTTGCACATTAGTTGATGCAGTGTCTTCATAGTCTCTGATCTTTCTATTTTGGCATGTTTTTGCAGTGGCTGGTACTGGTTTTTCCTTTGTGTATTTAGTGCTTCCTTCAGGAGCTCTTGCAAGGTGGGCCTGGTAGTGATGAAATCCCTCAGCATTTGCTTGTCTGAGAAGGATTTTATTTCTCCTTCACTTATGAAGCTTAGTTTGGTTGGATATGAAATTCTGGGTTGAAAATTCTTTTCTTTAAGAATGTTGAATATTGGCCCCTACTCTCTTCTGACTTGTAGGGTTTCTGCTGAGAGATCTGCTGTTAGTCTGATGGGCTTCCCTTTGTAGGTAACCTGGCCTTTCTTCTTGGCTGCGCTTAACATTTCTTCCTTCATTTTGACCTTGGAGAATCTGATAATTCTGTGTCTTGGGGTTGATCTTTTCATGGAATATCTTAGTGGTGTTCTCTGTATTTCCTGAATTTGAATGTTGGCCTGTCTTGCTAGGTTGGGGAGGTTCTCCAGGATAATATCTTGTAGTGTGTTTTCCAACTAGCTTCCATTCTCCTTGTCTTTTTCAGGTACTCCAGTCAATCATAGGTTCAGTCTTTTTACATAGCCACATATTTCTCAGAGGTTTTGTTTGTTCCTTTTCATTCTTTTCTATCTAATCTTGTCTGCCTGCATTATTTCAGCAAGATGGTCTTCAAATTCTAATATTCTTTCTTCTGCTTAATCAATTTGGCTATTGATACTTGTGTATGCTTCACGAAGTTCTCATGCTGTGTTTTTCAGCCCCATCATGTCGTTTATGTTCCTCTCTAAACTGGTTATTCTAGTTAGCAGCTCCTGTAACCTTTTATCAAGGTTCTTAGCTTCTTTGCATTGGATTAGAACACGCTCCTTTAGCTCAGCGGAGTTTGTTATTACCCACCTTCTGAAGCCTACTTCTGTCAATTCATCCATCTCATCCTCTGTCCAGTTCTGTGTCCTTGCTGGAGAGGTGTTGCAATCATTTGGAGGAGAAGTGGTGCTCTGATCTTTTAGGTTTTCAGCTTTTTTCTGCTGATTCTTTCTCATCTTCATGAGTTTGTCTAGTTTCAGTCTTTAAGGCTGCTAACCCTTGGATGAGATTTTTGTGGGGACTTTCTATGTTGATGCTGTTATTGCTTTCTGTTTGCTTTTCTTTCAATGGTCAGGCCCCTATTTTGTAGGGATGATGTGGGGGTTCATTTCAGGCCCTATTCATCTGGTTCTGCCTGGAGATGTCACTTGAGGAGGCTGGAGAATAGCAAAGATGGGTGTCGCCTCCTTCCTCTGAGATGTCTGACCTCGAGGGCACTGACCTGATGCCAGTAGGAATGCTTCTGTATAGGGTGTTTGACAACCCCTGTGGGAGGGTCTCACCCAGTTGGGTGGCATGGGGAGCAGGACCCATTTAACAAAGCACTTTGGCTGTCCCTTGGTGAAGGGGGTGTGCCATGCTGGGGGGAAACTCACTCGTCTGAGCTGCCCAGATTACTCAGAACTAGCAGGAGGAAAGACTAAGTCTGCTGGTCTGCAGAGAATATAGCCACTCCTCCCCCTAGGAGCTCAGGCCCAGGGACATCAGAGTTCTGTCCCTGAGCCCCTGAATGGAGTTGTTGGAGTTCCTGCAGGGAGGCACCCCAGTAAGGAGGGATGGGTCAGGGTCAGGCCTGAAGAGGCACTCTGGCTGCAGTCTGCCACAGCCTGTGTGTTGGGCTGTGGGGAATACCTCTTAAGACCAAGCCTTCCAGCCTCCCTGGCTCCAGCCAGGGAAAAGTGTAGCCTGGAGCTATAGAGATGGCTGCCACCCTTCCTCTACCCTGAGAGCTTAGTGTATTAGACAGCTAGCAGTCCCGTTGTTGGCTGCTGCCCTTCCTCCAAGTCTCTCGGAAGGCTTAGACAGTAGGCAGCTGCCCCTTCCCACCAGGAACTCAGCCTGTTTAAGCAGTTTCTAGCTGAGTGGCTGTTGAGAATCTGCTCAGCTCTGTGGTTTTCTAGGCCTTAGTGGTGTGAGCTCACTAGTGGGATTTTCTAATCTGTGGGTTACACAGGTCCATGGGAAAAGCACAGTTTCCCAGGCTGGATAGCACTCTCACTCACCCCCTCCCTTGGCTGGGGCGTGGAAGCTCCCCTGTCCTGTGTGGCTCTCAGGTGGGCCACTGCACCATACTGCTCTTCCCTTCTTTCTGTGGGTCATGCCAGCTGCCTAGGGTCAGTCCTGACGACAGAACCTGCATACCTTGGTTGTCGGTGCTGGATTTGCATGCTGTTTTGGTTCTTTTCAGTGAGAGCGTCTGATCACTGCTGCGTCTAGTTGGCCATCTTGACTGTAGTCATTCTTCCTATCTTAGAGCTTCTGATAGATGTGTAGTACTATCTTACTGTGGCTTTAATTTGCATTTTCCTCATGGCTAAAAACATAGAACATCTTTTCATGTGCTTATTTATCTTCTGTATTTGTTTTTTGATGAAATGTCTTTTCATGCCTCCTGCACATTTTCTAATTGGATTGTTAGCTTTTTTGCTATTGAATTTGGAGAATTTAAAATATACATATTCTTGACATTAGTCCTTTGTTGGGCATATGGTTTTAAAATATTTTATTCTCCTCTATAGTTTGCATTCTTATCCACTGTTACAGTTTTTTCTAATTCATTCTGATTTCTAGCCTCTTTCCTTCAATGCTGTCTTCAGAGGTGTTTTAGTACAAGGAACTCCTAACATGAAAATCCTGTGGGATTCCAGTAGAGACTGGAAAGTTGTTTATAAAACTGGTAAAATTTACATAAACATCTGGATCCTAGCTTCTCCAAAAGAATTAGGTAATCAGGCAACACTGGTTTGCGTTTATTTTGGTAACACTCAGAACTCACTTTAGATAGTTCTCTCTGAGTTTTCACTTTCTTCACTTTTTCCTGTTGGCCAATAACCAGACTGCTTTATTTACTTCTGTTAGAGTTTGTATATGGTTGGTTTGTCCCACCAAATCTTACACTGAAATTTGATCCCAGTGTTGGAAGTGGAACCTACTGGGAGGTATTTGTGTCACTGGGGGTGGATCCCTCATGAATAGATTAATCCTCTCTCTGGGGAGGGGTTGAGATGAATGAGTTCTCATACTATTAGTTCCCATGAGAGCCAGTTGTTAAAAAGAACCTAGAGGTTCCTTCTCTCTCTCACTTCCTCTCTTACCAGGTGATCTCTGTATACATTGGCTCCCCTTTGCCTTCCGCCATGAGTGAAAGCAGCCTGAGGCTTTTGCCAGATGCAGATGCCCAATCCTGAACTTTTCAGCCCTCCAGAATTGTGAGCCAAATAAACCTTTTTTCTTTATAAATTACCTAGCCTCAAGTATTCTTTTATAGCAAGACAAAATGGACTGAGATGCTTCTTTACCTGCCTGGCCCTGGTAGGCATTAAGATTTTAACCCCTGGCTAACATAGTACAGTTTAAGTTCCCTTGCATGATATGGTAGGCTGAATTATGTTCCCCAAAAACACGTAAGTCCTTGTAAAACAAAAATAAAATTCTAACCCACCCACCCCCACCCTAACCGTCTGAATGGACTTCCTCCTCAGCCAGGACACTCTCAAAATTTAACCTGAAAGATTAGTTCCGGCCATTACAGGAACTGGGGCTCAGACATGCCTCATTACACCTCTCTGGCATTAACATCAACACAGACCTTAAGTCTGATAAGAAGTATTTACAATCTATTCTCTCTGAAGCCTGCTACTTGAAGGCTTCCTCTGCACACTAAGAACTTTAGTCTCCACAATCCTTTATCTTAATCCAGACATTATCCATTTTCTTTCTATTGATCCCAGGTCTTTATATAAACTCAACCAATTGGCAACCAGAAAATTTAAAAATCACCTATAATCTGGAAGCTCCCCCTAGCCCCCCACTTCAAATTGTCCTGCCTTTCTGAACTGGACCCATGTATTTCTTAAATGTATTTGATTGAAGTCTCATGTCTCCCTAACATGTATAAAACCAAGCTGCACCCCAACTTACATAGCATCCATGTGAAGAGACCACCAAACAGGCTTTGTGTGAGCAACAAGGCTGTTTATTCCACCTGGGTGCAGGCAGGCTGAGTCTGAAAAGAGAGTCAGCGAAGGGAGATAGGGGTGGGGCTGTTTTATAGGATTTGGGTAGGTAGTGGGAAATTACAGTCAAAGGGGGTTGTTCTCTGGCTGGCAGGGGCAGGGGACACAAGATGCTCAGTGGGGGAGCTTTTGAACCAGGATGAGCCAGGAGAAGGAATTCACAAGATAATGTCATCAGTTAAGGCAGGAACAGGTCATTTTCACTTCTTTTGTGATTCTTCAGTTACTTCAGGCCATTTGGATGTATACATGCAGGTTACAGGGGATATGATGGCTTCGCTTAGGCTCAGAGGCCTGACACAACCACCTGGGGCACATGTTCTCAGGACTTCCTGAGGGTCGTGTCAGAGGCCATGGTCACTCATATTTGGCACAGAATAAATTGCTTCAAATATTTTACAGAATTTGCCTCTTTTTGTTGACATCCTGATTCCTAGAACCTGCAAATACATTACCTTATATAGCATTAAGTTAAGGACCTTGAGACGGGGAATTATCCTGGATTATCTGGATAGGCTTGATGTAATCGCAAGAGTTCTTACAAAACAAGAGCAGAAGGGACAGGGTCAGAGACGAGATGTGGACAGAAGCAGAAGCTGAAATTATGCACTTTGTAGACAAAGGTAGAGGCTGCAAGTCAAGGAATGCAAATGGCCTCTAGAAACTGGAAAAGGCAAGAAAACAGATCTCCCATAGAATCTCCAGAAGCAATGCAGCTCTTCTGATACCTTGGTTTTAGCCTATAAGATCTATTTTGGATTTCTGACCTTCAGAATTGTAAGCTAATACATCTGTGCTGTTTAAGCCACTAAGCGTATGGTAATTTGCTACAACAGAAACAGGAAACTAGCACTCATAGCATTTAAGTTTATTTACTACCTGACTTCAACAAATCCCTTAATGCTGGTTTCTTTCCCCTTTGCACCATTCTCTATATACCCTATAGTCTCCACATGAAATTACTCATCATTCCCCAGGACACCAGGTTTTTCATATCTCCATGTTTTTGTGTCATGCTTTTTGCCTAAAATTCTATCTCTCTCCATAAAACTTCTAGAAAAGAAAGGGGGAAGTCTACTTTAATATTAGTAACTACTAAAGATATTTCTACCACTTATAGTGCAGACAAGCTGAAATTGATGAAAGATGCCACAGATCATTCCACAAGTTTCCCACCTGAGAAAGTACACCCTATTCTAAGAGTCCCATTAAGATGCCCTAATTTGGAAGGATTCAGGCTGGAAAAGAAGGCAGTTCTCTGTGGATCAGGTGCGGAGTTCTTGGCTTGGTGTCCTTTTAGCATTGTAGAATAACACTGGGAAGCCAATGTGATGGGAGGTGCACAGGCAGGTATGGGTATGGCAAATGGAAAGGTGACAAATGGTGGGACCTCCTAAAGATGCAGCTTCTTTGTGCCTTTCTGTGGATCCCAGTTTTAGTATTTAGCATGCCATGCATTTGTAGTTAAAATCTAAAGCTAACTTAAGAAAAGAGTTGAGGCTGTAGTCAGCCAGGTTCAGCTTTGCTTGCAGCACTGGTAGTCCCAGGAAACAAAGCAGCTCTCTCCCAGTGGAACAGAAAGAACCGCTCTAGCTGACAGCAGTCGCATTTGCACTGACTCAACCAAGGCAGTGAGTAGTTCCCACCACATGCCTATGGAGACGGGCTGCTCCCAGGCTGCTGGGCACCACTCAGTCTGATTCCTGGCTGGGCTCACTGCCAAGTCTGCTGAACCACTTTGTTTTCCAAGATCTACAACGCCACCAGTATGACCAATTAATATTGCCAAGGCACCTGCCACAATTGGCCATGGCTTCTGGGAATGGTAGTGACAACAGATACACAGGTAGGACACAAACCGAGCTTTGTGGGTAGTTCCCAGCATTTTACGAAAACTGCCTCTTTTGCTGCAAGGAGATATTTTCCCTTTCAGATCTGGAACTTTCCATTTGAGACGCCCATACTCTTTACCCCAGCCAGCCTCCTCTTCCACAGGCAGATGCATCATCTTCTCATAATTCCTCTTTACGCAGCCCTTAAGTATGGCCTACACAGGACAGCAGAGCTTTCCTCTTAAGTCTGAGGTCTTTCACGGCACCTCTTCCTCTGGTACTGCACTAGCAGGGCAGTGAGATTTCAGAATCCTGACATTCTGCTGCCACTGCTCATCTGCTTGATTTGCATGCAGGGCAGAACCCTCTCTAAAAGTGACAACTAGAAGGTATTTTAAGATGCCAGCTCCTAGCATTATTAATCCACCTAATATGTCTCTGAGGGACTAGGGGGCAATCTTGTAACTCCATGGTGGTTTTTCAACAGTGTTAGCATGGGCTTTTATCAGAGACTTTAGAATTTTCAATTGCTTCTATGTACCTACCTCCAGGATTTCTTCACCATAATTAGTTCTTGTCACATGTTTAACCTATTGTTTTCAGAAATCGATGAAACCTAATGAATTCTTTCAGAACTATATTGTTTAGGGAAAGGTAGAGGTGTGGGATGAAGAGAAACAAAGCATTACAGATGCTCAAAAATCAGCCCCAGCTCTAAAGAGATAATGCAGCTTGGATTTTCTGATACTCTCCTTGAACTTTCCAATCAGGAAAGAGGCACCGGGAGAGGGAAACCACATTTTCCTCTCTTTTTCAAAAAAATATTGCCCAACAGGTTTGTGCTATTTCTGATAACAAAGCCCGTGTGGGCTGTGTCATCCAATTATATCCCTGTAAGATCTTTGTGATAGATTGATTTTCACTCCCAGTTGATGAAATTGTCTTTTTTCCCCTTATGTCTTCACAGGCTTTTTAGTGGAAAGTTGAAAAATGCTGCATTTGGGCCTGCTAGCCGGATTGCTTGCTAAATCAAACTTCTAGATGTAACTTTCAAAAGTCTGTTTTGTTCTTTTTTTTTTTTTGTCTATTCAGAGAAGCCCATTTTATGGATTGTAGAACAGGGCTAAGTGGAGGTGGTTATTATGGAGAATGAGGAGCTGCATTCAGTCTTTAAAAAACCTTGATTTGAATGGAAAGCTCAGAAACCCTAAGCTTTTACATTTCCATACTTGCTGGAGTCCTGGTGCCAGTTTTTATTTCCTCTGGATGAGAGACAGGTAATTTGTAGTTTATTGTGCCTTTACAATGCAATGTCTGATGCTTTGTTAACAAACAAAACAACAAATTGCATCATGTGTCAGTTAATGATATCTTCTCTCCCAGTGTATGGCTTTCTTGAATACTCAGAAATTGTCTTAAAATTTGAGGAGTTTTCTTTTGAAATATAGCTGTCACTCTAATTCCCTATCCCCCTTTCAGTCTTCATCTTTGGAAGAAAAATTTGCACTTGTCGCCACATTCTCGCCTGCTCCCCGCCCCCCAGGCCCCCAACAATTCCCCCAACCTCTCCCCAGTCACTCCTTTGCTTACTGGATTCTGGGCCACCATCAGTTCATGGCAACTCACCTTGAAGGCCACCACTGAATTGCTAACAGCTAAATTCAACCTCCAAACTTTTTTTTACCTGATTTTACCTCCTGCTTCATTTTTTTAAATAGGAGAAATGAATGTGAACAAGTTTGAATTTTCCCAACCTGAAATCACGCATTCTTACTCCCTTCCCTGTTGAGTGAGCCTATCTGTTGTTCAAAGTCCATTCTTGAGACCCTTTCATTTCCTCTAGAATCTTACTCCATCAATAGCTTCTCCAGCATATTCGGATTTCCTCTTACTGGCCACTTCCAAATTAGCCTATGAATGTGTTTGAGTATGCCTCATCTAATACACACACACACACACACACACACACACACACACACACTTTGTCCCTTGATCCTGTGTCCTCCTTCAACTCTTAGATTATCTTTCCTTGAAAAGCCAAATTGGTTAGCAAAACAGTTTCCACTTGCTATCTCCAAATTCTCACCTATCATTTTCTCTAGAAAGCTTCAAACACCTTTTTGTGGCATCTAATGGGATGATTATACGTTTGTATGGTTTTCTTTTCTTATCTGATCAATGAATGCATGAATTATTTTTAAAAAATGTTGATCAACGCTTGGAGCACCTTTTCTTTTTTTAAATTCAACCTGCTAATGTTTTATTTGGCAGTTTGTGTGTCACAAATATTTAGCCCTGTTTTCTTCTAAGAGTTTTATAGGTTTAGCTCTTACATTTAGGTTTTTGGTTTTCAATTTATTCTTAAGTTAAACTTAGGAATTTATATTTAGAATCTAGACAGTGGTTCTGAAAGTACTGCTCCCACACCAGCAGCATCAGTACCTATATAAACTTGTTAGAAATGCAACTGCTCATAGGAATGCTTTCACACTGTTGGTGGGAATGTAAATTAGTTCAACCATTGTTGAAGACAGTATGATGATTCCTCAAAGACCTAGAACCAGAAATAATATTTGACCCAGCAATCCCATTACTGGGTATGTACCCAAAGGAATATAAATCATTCTATTATAAAGATACATGCATACGTATGTTCATTGCAGCACTATTCACAATAGCAGACAGGGAATCAACCCAAATGCCCAACAAAGATAGACTGGGTAAAGAAAATGTGGTACATATACTCCATGGAATACTATGCATCCATGAAAAGGAATGAGATCATGTCCTTTGCAGAAATGTAGATGGAGCTGGAAGCCATTATCTTCAGCAAACTAATGCAGGAATAGAAAACCAAACACTGCATGTTCTCTCTTACAAATGGGAGCTGAACAATGAGAACACATGGACACAGGGAGGGAACAAAACACACTGGGGCCTTTGGGGTGAGGGAGGTGAGGGAAGGGAGAGCATCAGGATGAAGAGCTAATGCATGCGGGGCTTAATACCTAGGTGATGGGTTGATAGGTGCAGCAAACCACCATGGCACACGCCTACCTATATAACAAACCTGCATGTCCTGCACGTGTATCCCAGAACTTAAAATTAAATTAAATTAAATTTAAAAAAAAGAAATGCAGCTTCTCAGGTTGTAACCCCAGATCACTGAGTCAGAAACTCTGGGAGTGGAGCACAGTGATAGTGGCAGGAGGCAGCCAAATGCCTGAAGCCAAGCCTGAAGCCAAGCTACAAGTCAAATTCACAGACTGAATTGAGAAACTGTCTTCCCATTTGGTGTACTTTCCTCTGATGGCTCTGTACCCTTCACCTATTTAAATATACCTACCCTTCCCTAATTGGTTTTTTACACTGTCATGCCCACCTTTGAGTGGTGCCTTTATTTTAACCTTTTTCACATACTCGCAAACCAATCAGCACACACTCCCCATTCCGAACCCATAAAAGCCCTGGACCCAGACACGCTAAGAGAGAAACCACCCAATTTTGGGTGAGGGACCACCCTCATGTTCACCCTCTGCTGGGAGCTGTTTCATTGCTCAATAAAATTCTTCTCCATCCTCCTCACTCTTCAATTGCCAGTGTGACCTCATTCTTCTTGGATGCAGGACAAGAATTGGGGACCCAGTGAATGTGGGTACACAGAAGGCTGTAACAACTGTAGCCCTCTGCCCTCACCAGTGGAGGGCAACCTCCTCACATGACAGAAAGCAGTGGTGGGGCTGAGCCAACCCTGGAGCTGTGAGCCGGAGTGGGGTAAGGGGCTGACAGAGCTGTTAACATGCCATTGTTCATCATGCTGCAGATGATGGGACTAAAAGAGCTAATATCATGCTGTAACACTCCCTCTGGGGCTTCAGGGTCAAGGGCACCCCTGCCTGGGTGCCACTGTGTTCCCCTTGTCTGGACACTGGAGTCCACTATGGGAGTGGCTTGTGACATGCCTGGTCCAGCCACAAACACCACACAGAGCCCACTTCTGTGCCAGCACTTGGAGAGGCCAGCTGGACCCTGCACATTCTTGCTCACACACCCCCTCTCACCAGGGGCTGAGTATGCAGTTGCAGCAACTGGAGAATCTGCACCAGAGTACGGGTTGGACTCTGCCCAGCAGGCTGAGTGGATGGTGCATCTCTTGCAGTGATCTAGGGCCTGAGTAAGTCCCAGACAGGGGTGTTGCCAGCTGGAGGTCTCCACCTGAGAAAGTGACTGAGAAAAATCCTACATCAAAAGTAATTTGTGTTTTACTGAAACTTCCAGGAGGTTCTGATACATGGTCAAATTTGAGAAACATTTTACTAGAAATGCATCCTTTTCATCCAAAAACATCCATCACCTCCAAAAGTTTCTTCCTGCCCTCTTTATTTATTATTGTGCTAAGAACACTTAATATAAAATTTACCATTTTAGCAAAATTTTGCAATATAGTATTGTATACAAAATTATGCAAAAGTATTTATTATCTTTAGTGATAAGAACACAACATAAAATTTGCTTTCTTAGCAAAAGTATGCAATACAGTATTGTTAATTGTAGACATTATGCTTTTTCAAGTAGATCTCTAGGACTTATTCACCTTATACGAGGGACACCTTGTACTCTTGGACTAATACCTCCTAATTTCCCCCTCCCCACAGCCCCTGGGGACCACCATTCTACTCTCTGCTACTATGAGTTTGACCATTTTAGGTTTATTATATAAGTGATATCATGTAGTATTTTTTCTTCCGTGTCTGGTTAATTTCACTTAGTATAATGTCCTCCAGGTTCATCTGTGCTGTCATAAATAGCATGATTTCCTTCTTTTTTAAGGCTGAATTATATTCCACTTTCTCAGTCTGTTTGAACTGTTATAACAAAATACTCTGTGGCTCATAAACAATGGAAATTTATTTCGTTCAGTTCTGGAGTCAGGGAAGTCCAAGATCAAGGTGCTAGCAAATCTGATGCCTGCTAAGTGTCATCTTTTCACTGCAACCTCAGGAGCAGAAGGGCGATGAATTTCTCTGGGATCTCTTTTACAGGGGCACTAATCCTGCTTATGAGGAGTGTGCCCTCATGATCTGATGACCTCCCAAAGTTCCCACCTTCTAATACCATCTCCTTGGGGTTAGGATTTCAACATATGAATTTTGGGGCACACAAACATTCAGACCATAGCTCCATAGGGTATATATATTTATACACCACATTTTCTTTATCCATTCATCTGTTGATGGACATTTAGACTGCTTCCATATCTTGGCTATTGTGAGTAACATGGGAATAAACATGGGAATGCAGATATCTTTTTAAAATCCTGACTTCAGTTCCTTTGGATGTATACCCGGAAGTGAGATTGCAGGATTATATGGCGGTTCTATTTTTAATATTTTGAGAAACCTCCATAGTGTTTTCTTTAGTGACTTCAACAATTTCCATTTCCACCAACAGTGTCCAAAGATTCCCTTTCCTCCACATCCTCACCAACACTTGTTATCTTTTTTTGGTATATATATATATATATATATATATATACACATATACATATGTGTGTGTGTGTGTGTGTATGTGTGTATATAAAATAGCCATTCTAACAGGTGTAAGGTGACATCTCATTGTGGAAAAATCATATTCAAATAGATGTTAAACAGACATTCATATGCAATTTACCCTTGAACCCATCCATATACAATTTACCCAATTTACATGTTTAAACTGTGCAAGTCCACTTATACCTAGATTTTACTCCACCCCTGCTACCCTTGAGCAAGACCAACACCTCTTTTTTCTCCTCCTCAGCCTACTCAATGTAAAGATGATGAGAATGAAGATCTTTATGATTATCCATTTCCCCTTAATGAACAGTAAATATATGTTCTCTTCCTTAAGATTTTCTTAATAACATTTTATTTTCTCTAGCTTACTTTATTGCAATAATACAATATATAGTACATATAACATACAAAATATGTGCTAATTGACTATATTATTCGTAAGGCTTACAGTCAACAGTAGGCTCTCAGTAGTTAAGTTTTAGGGGAGTCAAAAGTTATGTGTGAATTTGAGACTGGATGGGGGGATAGCATTGCTAACCCCAGCATTGTTCAAGAGGCAGCTATAATTTAATATTAGTTCTGGACAGAATTTTTTTAGAAATAGGATGCTAATTTTGTTTGTTTAACGTGAGAAACACGCACACACTATCATAAAATCCTAGGGGATTCCCATTAAAGAGAAGTAGAGAAGAAGGATAACCACTGTGACAACTATGGTTTAACACTGTTCTGAAAGTTTTAGAAAAAACAAGCCATGGAAATGAATTAAGTTGGATAACTATTGGAAATGACATAACAAAGTTAGGATTTCCTTGTGATCTTTGCCTAGAAAACCAAAGGAAATAAACTAATAAAAATTTACTAAGATGATGAGTTAAAAATGGCATATACAACATTAAAGATTTTGTATATATTCAACAATGTAGAACACATAATTGTAAAAAGAGCCCCCTGACAAAAACAATTGAAATATGCAGGATTAAACTTAATTTGAAATATTCAGAACCAACTGAAATAAAGCTCCAAAAGTAACAAAAATAGACAATTTAATAAAAATAGATACCATGCTTCTGGATACAGAATTCTCAATATCATAAAAGTTCTCTACAAATAAATGTATACATTCAGTAGAATTAGTAATGGGAAGGTGTACAATATTGAGATGCTAAAGTTCATGTGGATAAATAGGCAATAAAAGTTTATAAATTTTTTAAAACAAAACTGGAACAGGGATCTATAATACTGATATTAACTCATGTACATTTTCAGTAATTAAGAGTGGAGGCTTTGACTTGCAATTCTGATGGGGTAGCTTGCTATGGACCAATGCTCCTGCCAAGAAAACAGGAAAAGCCAGATAAAACACAAAAACCATCTGTTTGAAGGCATTGGTGAGCTGCCAAGCAAAGAGAAGATAATGGAGTGACATCTTTAAGTGCTGAAAGAAAATAACTAGAATCCTACAGTGTTAGGCAAATAACTGTGGAGCAGAAGAACTGAATAAAGCAGATAATGTCCATACAGAGACCCTTTCCCCCTTGCAAGCTTCTCTCACTAGAATTATGATCCCAAAGGCCTTTGGATTAAACTTTTATTTAGGACTCATCCTTAGGGTGGAGGAAAAGGGAGATGGACAGGAGAAGGATTTAGTGTTGCTTCTGTGCCTTACCCCCTGGAAACCAAAATCCCCTTCCCCTGCTCCCAGTTTTTGTTCTTTCTCTTTTTAACCCCAGTTGGGATACAGGGAAGACTACATTCCCCAGGGTTGTGGCCATGCCCTATGCAGAAACATCTCTGGAGAATCAGGTCAATTCTGCTGGCTTGTAGAGCTACTTCCTTAATTCTTGTCTGTTTTTGCACATCCCCCTGGGATAAGTAACATGGGGACTTCAGTAGCTCAGTCTTTGGAATAACCTGCTAAGTATTTTTAAATGGATTAGAGGGTGTGACTTATCTTTACTCAACTTCTGACATAAGAATTCAACTCAGTATTCCACTTTCCATCTTAAATGGGGTTCAGTGACTCTGATTAGCCAAGGCGACAAATTATATAGTATGCATCAAAAGATGCTATCACCCTAATTATACAATGCCAAGCATATGCAATGCCTCACAGGGCTGCTTCTTTCAAAAATGGCTTCTTCATCTCTTCCCAGGCACCTTTCTCACTCCTAACTAAAGATGAACCAAGAGCAAGTTTCTCTCTCCTCTCTTCACTCCACCTGCATGGGAGGCTACTTCTTCTGGACAGTCAGAAGTTTTTTTATTATTATACTTTTTTTCCCAAAGAGATTCACTTGTCTTGCTATTTCAAAGCTCTCTCTTAATTACTCTCTTTTTAAGAAAACTATATTTAAAGAAGATATTTTTGGCTTGAAACAACAATGCTTCTTTAAGCTGCTTAGACATATGCATTTACTCTTTGAATCAACTATCTCAGTTCTACGAATCTATCCCAAATAGACACTTGCAAAAGTATAAAAACATGCATGCACATGGCTATTCTTTAAAGCATTTTTTTAGATAGAGAAAGACTGGAAATGACACAAATGTCTATCAATGGGTGATTGCTTGACTATTGAGAAGGAATTTGTATGGAAATTGCTACAAAGGAATTAGAAGAGATAAAGTGCAAATGAGTTGATAGGGGAAACCCAAAGATAACAACATCAGGCAGCCCTTCTATCCCTAGGGCCAGAAGGACAAAAGGAAAAGCTGGTATTAGCAGCTAGGGCTTTCCAATAAGACTGGAACCTCATAGGAGATGTGGCCAGAGACATGGCCCAAAGCAGAGGAGAATAGAAATCTGCTTCTTTCCTCTGTGCCTCTGTCTCCTACACTGTCTAACTCTACCTACCAAGGAAGGCTGGTTTGCAGAGGTCAGATCAAGAAAAGCTGGGGAAGGCAGAGGATACAAATGAGACATCAGATTCAGTTTCTACTAACTTTTTTTCCCCTCCCTTGAATGTGAGTCCTATTTCTTTGTATATCCCATAACGTTATTTATTGAAAATTAGAGCCGGGTGCCGTGGCTCATGCCTGTAATCCCAATATTTGGGAGGCTGAGGCTGATGGATCACCTGAGGTTGGGAGTTCGAGACCAGCCTGACCAACATGGAGAAACCCTGTCTCTACTAAAAATACAAAATTAGCCAGGAGTGGTGGCACATGTCTGTAATCCCAGCTACTCAGGAGGCTGAGGCAGGAGAATCTCATTTCAGCCTGGGCAACAAGAGCAAAACTCTGTCTCAAAAAAATAAATAAATAAATAAATAAGAAAAGAAAAGAAAAAGAAAGAAAGAAAATTTAGACACTTTGATAATACAGCAACTCTGGGTTGTGGTTTTCTTTTCTGACATTTGTTTTTGTTGTTTTGTTTGTTGAGTAGCTTGCCTGGGCCAAATCTGTGAAACTGGTCTTCCCAATGGCTGCTTATGTCTCTGTTCCTTTTTTTTTTTTTTTGAAGTTATTGTTGTTTTTATGTTGGACTTATGAGGGATCATTCTTCTTTCTGTGTAGCATAGTGGTCGGCCAATGATTGGGCAGACGCTATACTCAAAACACTTGAGCCAATAAGGTTTCTGTTCTCTGTTGATGGATTTCTGTGTAGGAAGAGTACAAACTTCAGGCTGTTTTCAATTTCCTCCAGATTTTTCTTCCCACCAGGCTCTTTTGCACGTCTTCTCTGTGTGTGCAGCCTCAGTGTTGGCCAGTAGTATGTAGAGGGGCTTGGGTCATCTTGGTCTCTGTCGTGGATATGTGTAGCCTTAGCTGATATTATGCTTGTCCCAACAAAAACCTCATATTAGAAAAATCACTGGTCAATTCCACTGACCCTCTGCCAAGACTGTCACTTTTACTGACATTGCTGCATGGGCATGGCCCATCTCTCCAAATCAAGTGTGCCCAGCAGGACCATGGTAGCAAAACTACTAGTTGTCACAGCCTGTTCCACTCTCACAAAACATCCATGTCAACCAGGCTGGCAGGAGCTGTGGAGTTGTCCCAGTAAAAAATGCCCTAAGCGCCCACTAATCTTTACAATTCCACAGGTTTTCAAGCATAAATGCTTCTCCAATTGGCTGAGCCTTTGGCAGATTCCAAGAGCACAGACATAGCTGTTTTTGTCATTTTTGTTTAGCTTCGCAACTGCTTTTGGGGAAAGGATTTGCTAACCTTCTTATTAAGCCATACCCTGAAGTTCTACTTCATTCATCTAATAAATATCTATTTCATACTTTCTTGTAAAAGGTATTTTTCTGGGCATTGAGATTCCTTAATAAATAATACAGACCTAGTTCCTGTTCTTATGGAGCTTATGTTTTTACAGGGGAGATGACAAGTGACCATATAATCATTATTTAATTACAAATGTAGTGAGTGCTATAATGGAAAAGCACTTAGACTTCTGTTTTTGTTTCATGTCTTATTGAATCAGCCATAACTTCTAGAAAATCATTACCATAACTTTGTAATAACAATGAGGTGTGTAATTTTCATGTTTCTGATTTTGATAAACAAGCTTCTAATGTGTAACCACTAAGATAAATGTTTTTAGAGATCATGTTGAAGAATTACATATTTATTCCTAGTTTTCTAGTATGTTTTCCTCTCAAAAAATTTATGTTGAAATCCTTTTGTGATTCGTAAACATGATGATTAGGTTTTTATGCTTAGATGTGAGATGTGCCTCCCTCACATCTTGTTACGACATCTGTACATTACCCATCTGACGTGAGAAAAATAAAGAAGAAAAAAATGTGTGTTGAAAGTTATCAGATGCTTTTTCAGCATCTTTTGAGATTTTTATATAAGTTTTCATATTAGGCCCATTTGTATCACATTTTATGTATTGAGATATTCTAATAGCAAAGTACTTTGCAGGACTCGAGTAAAATAAACTAGATGGAGATGGTGATCATTTAAATTTACCTGAATTTCATTGGCTTGTACTTTGTTTAGTATTTTATTGAAAGTGAGTTGGCACTACTATTTTGGTCCTATTATTTTTCAGTTTTTAATCATTTTTAATATTCTTCTGTGACCTGCAATTGTTCATGTAAATGCGTGACAATTTAAACAAAAAGAAGGGAAAGAAATTTGGTAATTTATAATATTATATTAGTTATAGGACAGGAATACTACCTAGGCCCCAGACTCATAAAACCAAAATGTTTTACTAATGTATCTTGAAGGACTTTTTAAAAGATTATCTGATGTATAATCTTAAGTTATCTTGCCTTAAAAAAAATATAAACCTATGTCATAACAAGTTAATCTGACTGGCTTTTATTTAGTACTTTGAATTTAGTTCTAAATCATAATAATGACAACTCCTCAGGTTGAGAATGATGGAGAATTCCCACTAGGCAGAGAACTGTGATTCCCATGGCACCAGTAAGTATATGTTTACTATAGTACTTGTCCCATTGAATTAAAATTATTTACTTACATGTAGATAATCCCCACTAGCCAGTAGCATCTTAGAGTGATGACTTAATCAGCTATCTGTCCCTACATCCTGGTGCAGCTCCCAGCACATGCAGTTACTTCAAATCTTTATTGTAGGAAAGAATGTATGGGGCCATAGAGGACACTCCAAAATCTAAATGCCAATTCTTACTCTTCCAATGTCCCAATAAAATACCTAAAGAAGAGATATTATACAGGCATAGAAATGATTTAAAGATTAGGTTGAAGGAGGAAAACATGCAAATGTCAGGGACTTTCACTGATGGACAGTCATTGCAATGTACACAGTGCTTCTGCAATGATCTGTTACCAAGAAGAAAGGCAGCCTGTTTTCCTAGAGATGCCATCAGATTCACAGAGACCTGTACAAAGTGTGTTTTCTTGAGAATCCACATCTAGCTACACGAGCTCAGAAAAGTCACATAATTTTTCTGGATCTCTGTCTTTCCAGCTGTAACATACAGGGGTGATAAGCCTGTTTGAGAGTCTCTTCTGTACTTGGTATCTTTTGATTCCAAGATGAATGAAAAACAAGCACTGGTTTTCTGAAAGATTTATTACAAAATATAAAATCAAACTCTACCTTTTTATAATAATAAAAGTGAGTTGGAGATTGCCAATCCACTGACCATCACCATAAGCAGAAATTTCTCCTAAAGGAAACAGAAACACAATACAGTCCCAAAATATCAAGACTTTAGATCTGTCAGAAAGAGAAATGATTATTTGCTCTTGGTAATATGGGACGGTTATTCTAGCCAAATAAGTTAAATATGTTTGTCTTCCCAATATTTGAGACCTGGAGCTTGCTTTCTTATTTCTGCTCTGAGAGTGTTTCATTTGGTTAATGTTTAACAGAAGGAAAAAGAAGAGAGAGAGCATGTGTGTGCATGTTTGAAAATTGCAGTCACTTTTCTTCTAAAGCCGGAGGCTATGATGTCAAGAAGTAAATGATAGAAGATGTCAGCTCTCCTATCTATAACCTCAGCTTTGCAGTTTCTCTGGGGGGCCTCATGCACTCTTACAGCTTCTTAAACAGGGAGTAGACCCGGCAAAAAATTTAAGTGCGTTTTACACTTGATATACCACAGACTCGGCCAGAACAGTTCTAAACAGAAGACTTCACAGAAATCCTGACACTTTGTTTTTTGCCAAAGAACAGTGTCTTTTTCAGAAATGCTGATTTTGGGATCATGGACATTCTCCTTAATTTCTCCTTAGCAAGTCTGTTGGAAGGAGGAAATTGGTGCCTTTGAACTGATTATCCCCCCACACAATAGCGCTTGATTAGGGACGGTAAGCAGCACAGGTGAGTGCTGTTAGAAGGTGGGGGTGGGAAAGAGTAACAAGGCACAGGAGGAGTCAATAAGAGGTTAAATAGAAAGACCAGAGCAACCTGAGAGAGCCTGAGAGCACTGGGTGATGAGAAGACCTGCAGGAAGGGAATGGTGAGTTAAGAATGTTATAATGAAAACTCATTTTGTCTACTCCATATCTTTGTCTACTATAGACAACTGGGGTTTTGTACAAACTGTGTTCTCATGAGAATCCAGAGCTGACTGCTCTGAGCATTTCATGGTACATACTGTGGGATTTTGACTAATGCTGGCAAAGATCTTTAATTTCTTCCAAGGATTGGAGTATACAGGAATTTGTTTTTATTACATAGATCAATCATTAGAAACAGCTTAGATGATATTATTCATGCAGTTAACCTGAAACGAGTATGGTAATAGTTGCAGGAAACAACTATTACCCTCATAAACTTGGAGATTAAATTAAATCATTTTTGTTAAACTCATTTATTGAAAAAAATTATCGATTCTCTCAGTAATAATGTGATTCTGTGAACTGAATTTTATGTTATTTAGGAACTTCAGAGTAAAATTATTCTAAGGCTTGTTTCTCTTGGATGAAGGGCTGTAAAATCTCATTTTGGATGTAGAATATTATAATCGCATAAATTACTCAGGGTTTATGATGTGAAGTTTTTAAGAAAAGCGAATAGTTTGTTTTGTTTTTTTTTTTTTTGCTTTTAAAAATTCTGGGAGTATGTGGCTCCCTGAAGAGATGTTTCTTTTCAACCTCAAATCAACTTTATTTCTTGGCTCTTTCATGAACTTTCCTTCCTGTGCTACAAGTATTTCCAAGGGAGATTGTGTCATGTGTTTTTAGATTCCGCCAAGAAAAAGTACTCCGTTGCTCATAGTTGCATTTATATCATCTGGTTATTGACTATGATAGAACATAGCTAAGGAAAGGGGTCAATACTGACTTCTTCTTAATACTGTACCCATAAATGTTGACTATGTAGTTGAATTGGCCTTATAAACAGATAAGTTAAGCAACTAAATTTGCAGTGAAAATTTCTACATCTGTTCACTAATTTCTGAAATTCTTAAATGGGTAATGTCTCTCATAAGTGTAAATTGTTTTAGTCTAAGTTGCCTCAATATGTCAAATCTAACACAACAACTTGCATACAGATAGTTTATTCTGGAAAACGATCACAAAGAATGAAAGTAAAGAATAGGGAAGAGAGGGAAAATAATCCAAGGGTGTGTTATTAAAAGTTTTTACTGCTGTAGGCAGCTGAAACTCAAGCCACGTGGGAACATCTGAGGAGCCAATGATAATTCACCTGAGGGTTATTCACTCAAGGGTTGCAAGGGGAGAATATTTATCAAGCAACTTCTGTTCCCCATTGGTGAATGTTTCATGGGATATTAACTCCATCTTACTTCCAGGTTTGCCTGGAGACCAGAATAGCTGAACAAGTTTCGGCAGGTATTAGGGAGGCAGTGGTGGAGAAGTGCTAAGAGGCAGAAATCAAGAAATGCATGGTGGAGCTGAACAGAGGTGCTGTCAGGCTACATTCTCAGGCATTGGTAGCCATACCAAGGGCTAGAGTGAAAAAGGAGCCTAGAGAATATGAGGCAGAGCCCAAGAAGTCCAGAGATAAAGCTTAAAAGATAAACATTTATATTCCATTTAGTATAAGAAGGTCTCATTAGAGCATATCTGTGGAAGGTCAGTGATACAGAGGACGGTGAGTATCTGAGGCAGGAGAAGTGCTGAGCCATGGCACATAAGGAAGATCATACTGGGGGTAGGTAGAGGGTTTCAAATGACCAGCTTGGCCTACTTTGGATTTTCAACTAAGGCTAAGACTGCCTGAAATTCACTGAAGAGTCTGCAGAATTATAGTGAATTCAGGGTCATCTAGTTAACTTCCCAGCTGTAGCTTAGACCCTCTGTCAGCAGGCATTGACCTTTGCCTAAAGTTCTCTCATGTCAAAGCACTCACGGTCTTCTGAGTTAATAGCTTGAGACATTCCTAACTACTAGATGTTGTGGCAAAAATTTATCTGAGATTCTTGCTTATGAGTTTTGGATCTTTGGGGCCATTCACAACTATTAAGATCTGAAGAGTAATCATGGCTTCCTGAATCTTTAATCATTAGGCTAAACATCTCTAATTTCTATAGACACTTATTCCTCAGTTAATAGTATTTATAGGTCTTGCTCCTCCAAAATCTTCTCTATTGAGGTGTCCCAAATAAAGTGCTAGACAATGCATTGTAAACTGATGAAGACTGGAGGGGTATCATTTCCTCCCTAAGGCTAGGTGACACAGTTCTAGTAATACAGGCTGAAACTGACAGAACTTTCTTGGAAGCTGCTACACGCTGCTATGTGTAACTGAGTTCACTGCTGACCAAAGCCCCTGACTCTTTTTCATAGGAGCTACAGCTAAACCATATTTTAATCTACCTTTGTACTTTTATTAGTTGGTTTGATTTTTTGGAGGGGTGGAGCAAGAGAAGAATCTTACATAAATCTTTATTGAAATTAATCTTGTTATCAGTCAATTGTTTTGACCTGATAAGGTCTTTCCTAGCCATAATTTGACATTCAACATGTTTGTTATTGTTTTTAGCTTCTTATCACTGGCAAAGAAAAGGAAAAAAAGATTTATTAAGACAGGACTTGCTTTACTGCAAGTAGAAATGTCTGTCTGGTTAATGGCCATTCAGCCAGTTATTAAACCTGTCAAATGTACTAGCATACAAGCCAGGGAGAATTGGAAAAGTTGTAGGTCTTTATCTTTGAACAGGAGAAGCCAGTTGATATGGTTAGGCTTTGTGTCCACACCCAAATCTCATCTTGAATTATAATCCTCATAACCCCCACAATCCCCATGTGTCCAGGAAGAGACCAGGTGGAGTTAATTGGATCATGGGGATGGTTTCTCCCATGCTGTTCTTGTGATAGTGAGTGAGTTCTCTCGAGGTCCGATGGTTTTATAAGCATTGAGTAGTTCCTCCTGCATTCATTCTCCTTCCTGCTGCCTTGTGAAGAAGGTGCCTTGCTTCCCCTTCGCCTTCTGCCATGATTGTAAGCTTCCTGTGGCCTTCCTAGCCATGCTGAACTGTGAGTCAATTAAATCTTTTTCCTTTATAAATTACGCAGTCTCATGCAGTTCTTTAAAGCAGTGGGAAAACAGACTAATACACCAGTAATCCTCAGAAAATGCATCCCAGAAAGGAAGATAAGACTCTAGCCCAATTCCAGCATTCATCAGTGTCTAAGGAAGAGTCCAGTTGTTGGTGGCAAAGTGAAGACAGCACTTTTGTATTTCTGAAAAGAAGCATTGTATAGTGGCATGTGTAGTTGAGGTCATTAACTAGAAGTTATTTTGGTGGGAATCATCAGGAAAATCGAATACAGCTCACTGCTTGGAGAAAGGGCTGTTAGGAATAAAGCAAGAAAAACGCCCTCCTTTTCCTTCCCCCACCATACAGGATGGGATGGAAAGTACAATTTTCAAATTGTCACAGGTTTCTAAGGAATATTTTTGTATGACCCATGAGTTTTGCCTTTAAGAGTGGACAACAACAACAACAACAACAAAATGTTTCCAAATTCCATTTGCCTTTTAGCATCCTTCTGCCAGGCTACTTCACTTTGCCTACTTTGGGGCAGGGCCAATGGAGTCAGGACTGAGCGGGAACTAGAACCTAAGTGCATACAAAATACGTCAATATGGGCATGAATTTTTGTCATTATCCTCACCCAACAAAAACAGCTCCCCAACTCCCTCTGTGAGTTCCCAAAACACGTAATAAGTATCACTTTTAGTTCTAAATCTACATTCTATTTCCTCACTAGAAACAGAGCTCTGCCATGCACCCCAGTTCATTTTCCTGGGGCCATGATACCTTGCCTCTCTCTTTTTCAATAATCTACCCTTGGGACAAAATATAGACAGAATAATGGCCTCCCAATGATGTTCACATCCTAAGCTCTAGAATCTATTACATTATACAGCAAAGGGGAATTAATTACATTGCAAATGGAATTAAGGTTGGTATTCAGCTGCCTTCAAGATAGAGAGATTATCCTGGATTATCAAGAGAAGCCTTGTGTAATTATAAGCGTCCTTGAAAGTGGAGGAGATAGGCAGAAGAAATCACAGAAAGAGATATGATGATGAAAGGAAAGTCAGAGTAAGGTGTTATGAGAAGGACTCAATAGACCATTGCCGGCTTTGAAGATGAAGGAAGGGGCTATGGGCCGAGGAATTCAGGTAGCCTCTAGACACAGGAAAAAAACAAGGAAACAGATTCTTTCATAGAGATTACAGAAGGGAATGCATTTTTGCCTGATACCTTGATTCTAGCCCAGCGAAACCAATGTCAGAGATCTAACCTTCAGATAATAAGAGAATAAATTTGTGTGGTGTAAGCAGGTAAATTTGTGGTAATTTGATTCAGCAACAATAAGGAACTAATACAAAACTACGTAATGTTTCTTTCCCTTTCAAATAATTATTGGGATTCAACCTGAAACCATGGCTCTTCAAATCATGACCAATCTTTGTAAAAATAAAAAAATTAAATTAACAAAATTATATATATTTATCTTAGACAGCATGATGTTTTAAAATATATACATTGTAGAATAGCTAAGTCATACTAATTAATATATGCATTACATTGCATAACTTATTTTTTGTGGTGAGAACACAAAATGTATTCTTAGCAACTTTCAAGAATAAAATACATTGTCATTAACTATAGTCACCATGTTGTACAATAGATCCTTTGAGCTTATTTCTATCTAACTGAAATTTTTGATCCTTTCACCAACATCTCCCTAAATTGCTTCCCACCCACTTCTTAGTAGCCACCATTCTACTCTCTGTTTCTATGAGTTTAACTTTTTTAGATTCTACATATAAGTGAGATCATACAGTATTTATCTTTCTGTGCCTGGCTTATTTCACTTAGCATAAGAACCTCTGGGTTCATCTATGTTGTTGCAAATGACAGAATTTCCTTCTTGTTTAAGGCTGAAGAGCATTCCATTATGTACATATACAACGTTTTCTTTATCCGTTCATCAGTTGATGGACACAAGTTGATTGCATATCTTGGACACTGTGAATCGTGCTGCAATGAACATGACAGTGCAGATATCTCTTCAACATACTGATTTCATGTACTTTGGATATATGCTCAGTAGTAGGATTAAAAGTAATTATTTATAGGTAAGGATTTACTACTGTCATTTTGCTGCTTTCTGATTGTTTTATAGATCCTTCTTCCTTTCTTCCTCTCTTGCTGTTTTTCTTTTTATTAGATGATTTTCTCTAGTTCTATGCTTTGATTCCATACTTTGTACCTGTTGTGAATCTACTATAGGTTTTTGCTTTGTGGTTACCATGAGGCTTGTAGTTATAACAGGCTATTTTTAACTGAAACAACTTAATTTTGATTGTATTTAAAAAGCTCAACCTTTTTATTTCACTTCCCCCCATCTTATGTTTTCAAAGTTATAATTTATACTTCTTTATATTGTGCATCCCTTAACAAATTATTGCGGTTGTTATTAATAGTTTTGTTTTTAAGCTTTATACTAAAGAAATAAGTGACTTGTGCACCATAATTTCAGTATTAGAGTTTTCTAAATTTGATTATGTACTTACTTTTGACAGTGAGTTTTATACTTTCATATATTTTCGTGTTATTAATTGGTGCCTCTTTCTTTCAGCTTAGAGGAGTCCCTTTAAGATTTCTTATAAGACTTCTGGTGATGAACTCTCTCAGCTCTTCTTAGTCATTTCTCCTTCATTCCTGAAGGACAGATTTGTTGGGTACAATATTCTCAGTCTGCAGTGTTTTTCCTTTAGCACTTAGACTGTGTGAAGCTACTCTTTCGTTGCCTGTCAAATTTCTGCTGTGAAGTCTGCTGTCAGCCTTATTAAAGCTCTGCTTACATGTGATATGCTTATATTCTCTTGTTGCTCTCAGGAGCCTATCTTTGTCTTTGAATTTTCAGTTTGGTTATATGTCTTAGGATAGTCCTGTTTGGATTGAATTTCATTTGAGGCTTTTGACTTTCCTCTTCTTGGATATTTATATTTGCCCCAATTTGAAAATTTTTCTGCTATTATTTCTTTAAGTAAACTTTCTATCTCTTTGTCCCTTTCTTCTCCTTCTTAAACTCCTATATCTCAAACATTTGCCCTTTTGATGCTATCCCACAAATCCCATAAGATTTCTTCATTCCCTTTCATTCTTTTTTGTTTTTTTCTCTGATTGTATATTTTCAAATAACCTGTCTTTAACTTCACAGATTCTTTTTTCTTCTGCTTTATCAATTCTGTTGTTAATGCTCTCTGTTACATTTTAAAAATTTTTATTTATTGTGTTTTTCAGCTCCATAATTTGTTTGTTTTTTTAAAAATAATTTCAATCTCTCTGTTACATTTATAATTTTGGTTATTTATAGTTTTCCTGATTTAATTAAATTGTTTCTCTCTATTTTCTTGAGGTTCACTGGACCTCCTTAACACAATTATTTTAAATTCCTTATCAGGCACTTTTGGTATCTCCATTTTCTTGGGGTCAGCTACTGGAAATTATAGTGTTCTTTTGGTGATGTTATATCTCAGTGATTTTTCATGTTTCTTGTTGTCTTACACTGATATCTGCACATTTGAAAAAGTAGAGACTTATATCTAGTATTTGCCGATTGGTTTTGTCTGGGAAAGCTTTCATCAGTCAGCCCATGCAGAGATTTTGGGCAGGGGCAGGCTATCTTGTGTGGTCTGTGGGGAGGCTTGCTGCTGGAGTCTTTGGGGAGGTTTGGTCAGCAGGTAGATGCCTGGCACCTAAGTTCACAGGGGCTTACCAGGTGCTGGGGTGGGCCTTGAGCCTAAGTCTGCAGTGGCCAGCCTGGTACTAGGATGGGCCTGATAGCTGTGTTCACTGGGACAGGCCTGGAGCCTGAGTCCACTGGGATGGGCCTAGATCCTGAGTCCATAGGCGCTAGCTTGGGACTGGGGAAGATCTGGGCCCTGAGCAAATGAAGATAGGTCTGTGTTCTGGGTCTTCAGGTGTGGATCTGGACCCTGGGTCTGCTGGAACATGAGGCAATAAGGGCCAATGTGGAGGATGCAGCTGCAGGGACCAGCCTCGACAGGCCTGGAGTCTGTGTCTATATGTGGCAGCCTGGTGCCTGAGGCCAGAGATGTGCCTCTGGTGCTAGAAAAATAAATAAAAAGAAATTTACAACTGAACATAGTGCAGTTAAAGAAAACCTAAAGGTAAAGCGAACACCTCAAAAGTAATCAGAGAAAAAAGGACAGAGTTTCCCAAAAGAGCAAGGTTTAGACTAACAATTGACTTTTCAACAACAGCAACAGAGGACATAAAACAGCTATGTGATATTTTCAACTTGCTGGAAGAAAAGAACTGCCAATCCAGGCAGTAAAAATATTCTTATAATATTCGTACTCTCAAAAAATTCTTAAAAAATCAAGACAATTAGGAACATTTCCAGGCAAATAAAAATAGATTCCACTATTAGCAGACCCATGCTAAAGAAAATTCTAAAGGAATTATATTCTTAATACAAGAGGAAAATGATCAGATAGAAAGATTCAGGAGAAAAATAAAAAGTCATAACATTGACTGTAAGTTCCATAATGGCAGGGCTGGGCTCCATCCTGTCCACTGCTGACCTTAGCCATTTAAAGGATGAATGAGATAATAAAATAAGCTTGACATAAAGATGAGATTTCCAGTCATCAGAGCTGCTTACAGATGGAATAAGCTGTCCCAAAAAATGTGATATAGAAGCAGAAACAAACCAACTGATGTATTCCAGGCCTTGACTTTAATCCAGGAACTTCTGGATATTTAACTTAACTATCATTGACTGAGCTCCAGTGAGCTAAATATTTTTGCATGCATTATCTCACTAAATGCTAATATCTACACCATGAAGTAGGTAAAATTATCTTTATTTTACAAATAATGAACTAAAGCTCAAAGGGGCCACAATCAGGGGAAAGAAGTGTACGACTGGGGAAAGAGGTGCAATTAGGGTTCTATAAAGCTCAAACTAAAGCTCAAAGAGGGTGTAGCTGGGAAAAGAGGTGAAATTAGGGTTCCATAAAGTTTGTGTACGAGGAGCGTTAAGCCTATGGCAAGGTCCATACCTGTCATGCCCCTTGTATGTCTCAGCATCAAGTGACAACCCCACAAACTTATGCACACTATATGTTATTATGGAGTTTCATCTGTGAGTTCTTATAAATTACCATAGCTTTGTTGAACCATCCTATGAATAAAATTCACTGTTACTGTTGTGAGTGAGACCTGTCACCTACTTCCTAAGATGTGAACCTCATTTATCATGAGAACCCCCTTTGCAAATGTTTTCATAAAACATACATCTGTATCTTATTAAACTGTTAGGAACTTCTTGTTAAATATGTTTACTTCTACTCCCTTCCCAACTCCTATAAAACTGACCACAAAGGAATGAAAAAGTACAACTCAATGTTTTTAAAAAAGAAAAGAAGTCAGTCACTATAGATTGTAAAGATCTATAATATTTAGAAGATGAATTGAGAATAGATGAGTCTTAAATTACTAAAGAGATTAAAGAAAACTGAAACTCAAATGCCTGGTATTGGTGATAGTTCAAGGGGAAGAAGTATTGGTTTTTAGGGATGACACAGGGAAGCAAAAAAAAAAAAAAAAAATCAAGGGGAGTTTATTGAAGAAGACTAAAGTTATGGGTACAAGTCAGCACTGGAAATAGAAGAATTTGCCAAAAGTCAGTAAAACAAACAGCCACCCCCATCCTCACAGTACACTCACAAGACCATTCCTCCCACACTGGGATAAAAAAAACTTGAGAAGTTATAACTCTTTGCAGAAATCGAAATCTCAGATTTAGCTAAGAGTTGGAGTGCCATGCCAGAAACACAAGAGCTAAACGAAGTCAGAATACTAAGTGATGAGGCCCCTTTTGGCTCCCAGAAGTCTGAAATCCAAGCTTCTACCTCCGCTGCCATCACCTCTCTCCATGACAGGCAAGATATTGGAAGGTTCCTCTCTATGAAACTGACTAGTGTAATAAGACTTAAGCATATTAATATTTAGGATGTCTTCCAAAGAAACAGCCCAATCCCCACCCCTCTTTGCTGAAACTCACACATCAACAAGCCTCTCTCATGCACAGAAAACACCCAATCAGCTTTGTAATACTTTACTCTCAAAATTGAATGCAGAGCCAATGATTGCCAAACTATTGAGAAAATCCTTAACTTATTTTTTCTTTTTCTCTCTTTTTATTAAAAGATGCCATCATGAAAGCAACATTTTTCTATGAGTCATACCTTACCTTGTAAAAACCCATTTATGCCATTGGAGTAAATTTATTGTTGCTCTGGTGTAAGGTTTTAGTCCTTAGTTCTTTAAAAAGTGTTTCTTTCTATGAGACCAATCTGCCTCTTCCTGCTCTCGTCTAATCTCCTCAATGACAGATTTTTCACTTTGACATTTATTGAGCCTTGGAACTACTTTATGGGGTATGACAGCCCCAATTCCCATTGTGCATTGTGTGTTTTTAGTTTAGTTATTTCACTGAGTGTTTTACTGGGTTGATATTTTTTCTCATTTTATTCTATTATGTCTCTTTACTATGCTATAGATGTATATATTGAGAATAATGAATATTTTAAAACATAAAAAATTAAACCTCTCACCTATTTTTATAGTTGGCTGTATTTTGTTGAACTTATTTTATTGGTGCTATAGTCATCACAATATGTCTTGTCAACTGGCACCTTCCATTAGGGTTGGGAAGACTTAACAATTTCATGTCATTAGTTTATTTTGGGATGCAATTCAGTAGCTGAGATAGTGTGCTTTGATAAATAAGAAGTTCAGGTAATTTTAGAAAGTTCAGTAAGACATAAATTTTTTACCTAGTCTATGCTTCATGGGAAAATAAACTTCAGAAACATTCTCATTTACTTTCTATTTCTTTTTTGTTACACATATGTAGAATGTTCACCTACAGAGAGCTCTTTCTTATGTCTATTTAAATGTGGTTATAAATTTTTGTTTATTTAATAAAAGAAAGAAAAATAGACAACGATGTGCAGAAGGAGACGGAGCATGGCACAGAGCACTAGAAATAGGAAAGATCTTTCTGCGCCCAGAGATAAGGAGCAAAGAGCCATCACACACTGAGAGCATGTTTCCCTGAGAATAATGAGCCATATAACTACTCTCATGTGATTTTCAAAACATAAACCTTCAGGATGCAAGGGCAGGTGGTGATGAATTATTGGAACAGAAAATAGTTGAAGGGAAAGGGCAGCATCAATGTTATGCACATTTATGCAAATTCAACTCCTAAAATATGAAAGGGTTTTCTCTGTACTATGAAAGTGACTGAAATTAATGGGTGAGAAGCAGGGAGATTTTGTATGTCTGCTTAATTCTGCCTATAGAGTCCTTTTGAAAGGATGCCTACAACACAAAAGACTGAGCCATCTTTCACAAGCTCCACACTATTGTGGGTTTAGGCTGACAGCCCAGATAGCAAGAGTCAAAAGGCAGATGTGTTTTGTGAAGACTTGAGTGGAATAAAAGAAAACAATGCCAGGCTCAGAAGAGAAACTTCTCATGGATGGAAATGGGTAAAAAATACTCAGAAAATACAATTCTAGTGAGCGGTGGGAAATTTTAGTAACCTTGAAAACACTCAGAACTCTCCTGTAGTATGTAGAATGCCTTTAGAATCCTAGGTAAGTCAGAAAAGACCCCAAAAAGCTAGATTATATTAATATAGAAAATATATTATGATAAAGATAAGAGCCTCCACATAAAGGTCAATGAAAGATTTTAAGTTCATCTCAAAGTATTTCATTTTGGCCTGGATTTACAGTGACATAAAATCTCAGAGACTCATTCCAGCTTTTCTGGGGCCAAGATGATTATCTCCTCCTGCAGATCCCCCAATATAGTTAACTTTTCCATGAGGTGAAGTGTGATATAAGCCTTCATAAGAGCCAGAAGCACACAGTAAGAGATATTGCAACTGACAGGGATATTCTAGAACACTTACTTAAAAAGTTTGAAAATACAAAAGGGAAATCTACATGCAGATAAGCATTCTAGCTTTTATTCAGCCTTCAGATGATGCCAGAATCCTTGGCAATATGTGGAAATGGGTGAGTGAAATTCTAATATTTTTCTGCTCATTTATAGTTTATTCTCATTTTAGTATTAATCACCTACAATTATACCACATGTTAACAATAACATGTGGAAAACTAAGGAAAGGGCAGATAGCCAAAGAAAAGCTATTTGAACCCAGAGGGAGATTTCCAGGAAAGAAAAGATAGTTTAGCAGTTAGAGCTTATAAGATATATGTGCTCAAGAGAAAGAGCCATGACCCAGATAAGAAAAATAAGGAGTATGAATTAGACTGGGGAAAAAAAGAGAAAGAGCTTACACCTCAAATGACAGAGAGAAAAAAAAGAGACAAAGAGAAGGAGGAGATTTATGATGGATGGAAGCTCTTTAGCTGTCTAGTACAGTAAAATTTTGCCATCAAATGTGACAACAGGAAGCTCCTAACAAATTGATATTTGATGCCTTAATGATATTTCTACCCAACCTGAGTGGGTCACATAGTCTCTCTCTGGCTTGAAATTCTTTAATCTATCCTGGAGTATTTTGCAGTTTCTTCTGCCTCCAGTTGTACTGCTTAGTCAGTGATAGGCAATCGTTTTGCATAGATCTTAATAACAGAACATCATAATAGAGTCACCTATAAAGCATACCATTCTTTCTTAGGCCCTATAAAGCATTTGGTTGTTGCTTTGTAGAAAATATGGAAATGCAGTTGTCCTTACAACAATGAGTATGAACATTACTAATATAAAATTTATGCCCTGAGATACTATTTTCATACCTTTCTGTGTACTTAGTAACATTTTGTTTCAGTGATTAATCAGTGTATTCAATTTGGGTACATTGCACATGTCAATTAAATTTAATGCATAGAGCATCAACAATGAGCATAATTCTTTTGAAGTGGTACAATATGAACAGCTATGAGGAAGCTCCTGCATGCACAGGAGCTTTGATTATTCGAGATCTTTGGTGGTTTCATACAAATTTTAGAATCGTTCTTCTATTTTGTGAAGAATGTCACTAGTATTTTGATAGAACTTTTATTGAATCTGTAGTTAACTTTGAGCACTATGGTAATTTTCACGATATTCTTTCAATCCATAAACATGAATATTGTTCCACTTTTTTGTGTCCATTTTAATTTGTTGTTAGATTTATAATAACTATATCACAATACCAATAACAATTGTATGATTCCATTGATTATAAGATGTAGTCTTATTTTAGAGATGTTAGTATGTGAATAAAAGTTTCAGAACCATTGCAGTATGGTAATGTGATGTATAAGATAGAGTGACAAACCCCATTTTATTATATCTTCATATGTTCACACAGTCATGAGGAATTTGGGAAATTTACTCCACTGGGTTAAAAGAATTTTTGTCCGGGACCCTGATAGGCATGATATACAGAGAAATTGTTGCAATTCTCAGGATAAACCAGTAGAGGGAGGAATTCTCCACAGTCAGGAGCACACTCAACAAGCAAGAAGCAACATAACCTAATTTAGACCAACGAGTAGATGTTGTAGGGTCTAGCTATGGGAGTATAAAGTATGTCTATGGAGGCGGAGGTTGCAGTGAACCGAGATCATGCCACTGCACTCCAGCCTGGGCAACAAGAGCGAAACTCTGTCTCAAAAAATTAAAAATTTAAAAAAAAGATGGAGTCACACTGGAATAGAGTGGTTCGCTAACTCAATATAACTAGTATCCTTAAAATGAGAACGCCATACGAAGAGAATAGACATGCATACAAAGAGAATACCATGCAAACATGAAGGCAGAGGTTGGGATGATGCATCTACAATCAAGGTACGCCAAAGATCATCAGCAAATCACCAAAAGCTAGAAGAGAGGCACAGAACAGATTCTCCCTTACAACGTTCAGAATGAACCAACCTTACTTACATGTTAAAATTATACTTCTAGCCTCCAGAATGGTAAGACAATAAACTTCTGTTGTTTTAAGCCACCTAGTTTGTGGTAGTTTGTTGTGGCAGTCCTAGGAAACTAATACACTCAGAGACAAAAAAGCAAGATCAGAAACAAAAAAAAGCAAAATGAAACATAAATGAACAAAGTTTAAAAGATTACAGAAGAAATTTTCCTTTCTCCAGTGTCAAAAATCAGTTAGTTCTAAATATGTGGACTTACTTCTGGGTTCTCTGTTCTGTCTCATTGGTCTATGTGTCTATTTTTGTGCCAGTACAATGCTGCTTTGGTTACTATAGGTCTGTAGATATTTTGAGGTCAGGTAGTGTAATTCCTCCGGGTTTGTTCTTTCCCGACCCCTGCCCCGCCCTCAGGATTGCTTTGGTTATTCGAGATCTTTGGTGGTTTCATACAAATTTTAGAATTGTTCTATTTTGTGAAGAATGTCACTAGTATTTTGATAGAGATTTTATTGAATCTGTAGTTAATTTTGAGCACTATGGTAATTTTCACAATATTAATTCTTTCAATCCATAAACATGAATGTTGTTCCACTGTTTTGTACCCATTTAAATTTTTTATTAGATTTATAATTTTCATTGTACAGTTCTTTGACATTCATGTTTATATTTATTCCTGTTTATATTTTTTGTGTGACTATTGTAAATGAGATGAGTTTCTTAATTTATTTTTTCTTTTTTTTGCTTTTATGATTATTTTTAATTGACAGTAATTTTACATATTTATGGGATATAGTGTGATATTTTGATACATGTATACAATGTGTAATGATTGAATCAGGGTAATTAGCATACCTATCACCTCAACCATTTACGGATGAGAACATTCAAAATCTGCTGGAGAGGATGTGGAAGAAAGGGAACCTGTGTGCCATTTGTGGGAATGAAATTAGTATAGCCATTATGGAAAGCAGTATAGAGGTGCCTCAAAAATCTAAAAATAGTACTACCATAGGATCCAGCAATCCCATGACTGGGTGTATGTTCAAAGGGAAGGAAATCAGTATGTCAAAGGGATAGCTGCACCCCCATGTTTATTTCAACACTTTTCAAAATAGCCAAGGTATGAAATAAACCTAAGCGTTTATCAACAGATTAACGAATAAAGAAAATGTGGCATATATACGAAATGTATTACTATTCAGCCTCAAAAAATAATGAAATCCTGTGGCAATATGGGTGAGTCTGGAGGACATTATATTAAATAAAATAGGTCTGGCAAAGAAAGATAAATACCACATGTTCCCACTCATATGTGGAAGTGAAATAAGTTGATCTCATGGAAGTAGAGAATATAATAGTGTTAACTAGAGACTGAGAAGGGTAGTGGGGAGGAAGAGATAGCCAAAGGCTGGTTAACGGATATAAAATTACAGCTAGGTAGGAGGAATTCTTTCTGGTGTTCTTTAGCACTGTAGGGCAGCTATGGTTAATAATAACTTATTCTATATTTTCAAATAGCTAGAAGAGCAGATTTTGGATGTTCCCAATACAAAGAAATGATAAATTTTAAGGTTATTTATGTGCTAATTACCCTGATTTGGTCATTATACATTGTATGTATGTATCAAAATATCACACTGTACCCCCACAGCATGTAAAACTATTACATGCTAATTTTAAAAAGATTACAGAAAGAAGGAGAGGAATTAGGAAAAAATAATAGCAATAGATTGGAAATAAGAATGAAGGTCTTATGAGAATAAACCTATGCATAGTTAATGTTCTTCAAAAGAGAACAAAACAAATGTAACAAAAAAGCATTTGAAAGGTATAATTCAAGAAAATTTCCCAAAGATGTAAGAGGACCTGACAGGGTAAATCTTAGATTGAGTAGACAAAAAGGTGTATACAGAGATTTTCAGAACAATTGATATTAGGACATGTCCTACAAAATTTTGGGATCTCATAGATAATGAAAAGAAAAAGCTATTGTGCATCCATTCAAACCTATCAACTTAAATGAGAAAAAAGAATCAGTGTGGTTTCAGGTTTCTCTAAGAACCATTCGATGTTAAAAGACACCAGTGTCTATGAAATCTTCAGGTTTAGGTGAAAAAAAACATTGCCCAAGAATTTTATATCCAATTAAACTGTAGTTCAAATATAAAGGAAAATATAGTTCCCATAAAAGCTTCTTGAAGAAATGACCAAATGAATTTTAGCCAACAGATAGATGAATGAAGAAACCAGCAAACAGATTGACAGTGAGCATAAAGTCGATTTAATTGTAAGGCTGAGATTAAAACAACTCTACAAGTTATGGTTGTAACTGTAAATATTATGAAATACAATAATTTAGAAATTATAAAACTAACAACTTGGAAGGTTGTATTAGTCCATTTTCACGCTGTTGATAAACACATACCTGAGACTGGGTAATTTATTTAAAAAAAGAGGTTTAGGGGACTTACAGTTCCACGTGGCTGGGGAAGCCTCACAATCATAGTGGAAGGTCTTACATGACTACAGAAAAGAGCGAATGAGAGAGCCAAGCAAAAGGGGAAACCTTTTATTTTAAAAAACCATCTGATCTCTTGAGGCTTATTCACTACCACGAGAACAGTATGGGGGAAACTGCCCCCATTATTCAATATCTCCCACCGGGTCCCTCCCACAACACATGGGAATTATGGGAGCTATAATTCAAGATGAGGTATGGGTGGGGACACAGCCAGACCATATCAAGGGTTAAGAAGGAAATAATTTACAAGGTAATGTAAGTATAGACATTAAATTAGCTTTTAAAAACAGATATTTATAAACCAATTAGAGCATTAAACACAGTTAGAATTAAAATAAACAGTAGATAAGCTAAGAATACTAATATGATATAATCAACAAAGACCAAGCAACAGAGGAAAGGAAAGGGTAGTAAGGGAGTGAAATATCATAATTTTATCAATACAACGGATCTATTTTTTTAATGAAAGTTAAAATATATGAAGATATATTTAAAATAATCTCTAAAATAGCAAGAACAGAATATACTAAAAATTCCCAGGAGGAATGCACATAGAAAATGCAGGCCACAGAATGAAAGACATAAAATGAAAGATTAGGAGATCAACTTCCAGCGTTATAGCATAAGGAGCACAAGACAGGCTGGAAAAAAGCTGACATTCTGCTCCTTAGGATAATAGCGCTCCCACAGGGAGCTGAAGGAGTACTGTGTCCTTGGCTATACCAGTATGAAGTGGAGTTTCCAACTTGCTGACAGGAATTATATTGAATCTGTAGATCACTTTGGGTAGTATGGACATTTTAAGAATATTAATTCCTCTACTCCATAAACATAGGACATCTTTCCATTTATTTGTGTCTTCTTCAATTTATTTCATCAATGTCTTACAGTTTTCAGCATACAGATATTTCACCTCCTTGGTTAAATTTATTTCTAAGCATTTTACCTTTTTGATACTATTGTAAATGTGATCGTTTTCTTTATTTTTTTTTCAGATAATTCACTTTTAGTGTATAGAAACACCGTAAATTTCTATTTAATTTTTATTTCAATAGTTTTGGGGATATAGGTGGTTTTTGGATACATAAATACATTCTTTAGTGGTGCTTTCTGAGATTTTGGAGCACTCATACCTGAGCAATATACACTGTACCCCATATGTAGTCTTTTATTCCTCACCTCCTCCAAACCTCCCCTCTGAGTCCCCAAAGTCCATTATGTCAATCTTATAACTTTGCACCCCCATAGCTTAGCTACCACTTACAACTTACAAGTGAGAACACAGGATATTTGGTTTTCCATTCCTGAGTTACTTCACCTAGAATAATAGACTCCAGCTTCATCCAAGTTGCTATAAAAGACATTATTTTATTCTTTTTTATGGCTGAGTAGTATTCCATGGGGTATATATACCACATTTTCTTCTTTCACTTGTTTGTTGATGGGCACTGAGGTTCGTTCCAAATCTTTGCAATTGCAAATTGTGCTGCTATAAATATGCATGTGCATGCGCCTTTTTCATTTAATTACTTATTTTCCTTTGGGTAGACATCCAGTAGTGGGATTGCTGCATCCAATGGTAGTTCTACTTTTAGTTCTTTAAGGAATTTCCATGCTGTTTTTCCATAGTGGTTGTGCTAGTTTACATTCCCACCAGCAGTGTAGAAGCATTCCCTTTTCACCACATCCACACCAACATCTATTAATTTTTGACTTTTGAATTATGGCCATTCTTGCAGGAGTAAAGTGGTATATCATTGTGGTTTTAATTTGCATTTCCCTGATAATTAATTATGTTGAGCATTTTTCATATGTTCGTTAGCCATTTGTATATCTTCTTTTGAGAACCGTCTATTTATATCCTTTGCCCACTTTTTGATGGGATTATTTGTTTTTTTTTTTTCTTGCCTTTTGTTTGAGTTCCTTGTAGATTCTGTATGTAAGTCTTTTGTTGGATGCACAGTTTGCAAACATTTTCTCCCACCCTATGGGTGGTCTGTTTACTCTGCTGATTATTTTTTTGCCATGCAGAAGCTTTTTGGTTTAATTGGGTTCCATTAATTTATTTTTGTTTTGTTGTGTATTAGTCTGTTCTCACACTGCTAATAAAGACATATCTAAGACTGGGTAATTTATAAAGAAAAAAAGGTTTAATGGACTCACAGTTCCACATGGCTGGGGAGGCCTCACAATCATGGCGATAGATGAAGAACAACAGGACTTCTTATATAGCAAAGGTGAGAGAGAACTTGTGCAAAGGAACTCCTCTTTATGAATCCGTCAGACCTCATGAGACTTATTCACTATCATTAGAACAGCAGGGTAAAGACCCACCCCCATAATCCAATCACCTCCCATCGGGTTCCTCCCACCTGGGAATTGTGGGAGCTACAATTCAAGATGAAATTTAGGTGATGACACAGCCAAACCATATCAGTTGCATTTGCCTTTGTGTTCTAAGTAATGAATTCTTTACCTAAACCAATGTTTAGAAAAATTTTTCTGATGTTATCTTCTAGAATTTTTATGGTTTCAGGTCTTAGATTTAAGTCTTTGATCCATCTTGAGTTGATTTTTTTATAAGGTGAGAAATAAGGATCAAGTTTCTCTTCTACATGTGGCTTGCCACTTTTCCCAGCACCATTTATTGAATAGTATGTTCTTTCTCTAATTTATGTTTTTGTATGCTTTGTGAAAGATCAGTTGACTGTGAGTATTTGGCTTTATTTCTGGGTTCTCTATTCTGTTCCATTGGTCTATGTGCCTATTTGTATACCAGTACTATGCTTTTTTGGTAACTATTGCCTTGTAATATAATTCGAAGTGGGGTAATGTGATGCCTCCAGATGTGTTTTGTTGTTGTTTTGTTTTTTGCTTAATATTGCTGTGGCTATGTGGACTTTTTTTTGTTCCATATGAATTTTAGGATTGTTTTTCATAGTTCTGTGAAGAATGATGATGGTATTTTGAATTGCATGAAATCTGTAGATTCCTTTGGGCAGTATGCGAATTGTCACGATATTGATTCTATCCATCCATGAACATGGCATGTGCTTCTATTTGTTTGTGTCATCTATGATTTCTTTCAGCAGTGTTTTGTAGTTTTCCTTGTATAGATCTTTCACTTCCTTGGTTAAGCAGACTTCTTCTATTTTATTTTTTTGCAACTGTTGTAAAGGAATTGAGTTGTTAATTTGATGCTCAGCTTAGCCATTGTTGTTGTATAGCAGTGCTACTGATTTGTGTACATTGATTTTGTGTCCTGAGACTTTACTGAATTCATTTATTGGATCTGGGAGCTTCTTGGATGAGTCTTTAGGGTTTTCTAGATATACGATCATATCATCAGCATTTAGGTTTTTCTAGATATACGATCATATCATCAGCAAACAGTGACAGTTTAACTTCTTCTTTACCGATTTGAATGCCCTTTATTTCTTTCTCTTGTCTGATTGCTCTGGCCAGGACTTCCAGTACTATGTTGAATAGAAGTCGTGAAAGTGGGCATCCTTGTCTTCTTCCAGTTCTCAAGGGAATGCTTTCAACTTATCCCCATTCAGTATGGTATTGGTGGTGGGTTTGTCATATATATCTTTTATTACTTTGAGGTATGTCCCTTATATGCCTATTTTGTTAAAGGCTTTTATTATAAAGGGATGCTGGATTTTTTCAAATGCTTTTTCTGCATCTATTGAGATGATCATATGGTTTTTGTTTTTAATTATGTTTATGTGTTGTATGATATTCATTGACCTGTGTATGTTAAAGCATCCCTGCATCGCTGGTATAAAATCCACTTGATCATGACATATTCTTTTTGATATGCTATTGGATTCAGTTAACTAGAATTTTGCTCAAGGTTTTTGCATCTATGTTCATCACGAATATTGGTATGTAGTTTTCTTTTTTTGTTATGTTCTTTCCTGGGTTTGCTATTAGGGTGATACTGGATTCATAGAATGATTTAGGGGAGGTGTGATGGTTAATACTGAGTGTCAACTTGATTTGACTGAAGGGTGCAAAGTATTGTTCCTGAGTGTGTCTGTGAGGGTGTTGCCAAAGGAGATGAATATTTGAGTCAGGTGACTGGGAAAGGCAGACTCACCCTTAATCTGGGTGGGCACAGTCTAATTAGCTGCCAGCACAGCCAGAATAAAAAGCAGGCAAAAGAACGTGAAAAGACTAGACTGGCTTAGCCTCCCAGCCTACATCTTTCTGCCATGCTGGATGCTTCCTCTCCTTGAATGTCAGACTTCAAGTTCTTCAGGTTTGGGACTGTGGACTGGCTTACTTGCTCCTTAGCTTGCTGATGTCCTATTGTGGGACCTTGTGATCATGAGTTAATACACCTTAATAAACTCCCATATATATCCAATTAGTTTTGTTCCTCTAGAGAACCCTGACTAATACAGGTTTTGGTACCAGGAGTGGTTCTAGAGGAACAGAATATTAAGGATGGAGTTCTTTCATTGGTTTGGGGGTTTCTGGAGTTGGCTGCTTAATAAGATTAGACCCAAAAATGCTAAGGACTGTACTTCTAATAGTATGGAGGACATACTACACATAAACACTTAGAGTTTAGAGTTTATGCAAAATAAACTGTGTTTAGAGTTACGTAAAATAAATGCATTTGACACTCCTAATTCACAGCTGGTGACAAGCAAGGAGTTTAATGACTCTATACATAATACTTTTGACTGTATGTAGAGAACCAAGGAACATAATGAAGTTGGCTGGTTACTCCTAAGTTCACTAGAAAAAATGATGAAAGAAAATGATGAACTCAGGGATTCTAACTCCCAGTTTCAGAAGCAGATACTGAGCCTCAAATCTGCTAAGATTGCCCTGAGCAAGAGTCTTATCTCCTGCATAGAAAGCAGAAATTGTGGAAAATCAGACACAAGCTCTTATCAAATGAGTGGCTGACCGCTGACCTACAATGAAAGTTGCATGCACAGCCTTGCCCAGGTATCTACTGTTGAAGTGAGGGCATTGATTGGAAAGGAATGGGACCCTGTAACTGGGAATAGGGATGTGTGGGAGGACCCTGATGAAGCTGAGGACACTGACTTGTAAACTCTGATGAACTTTTTTGCCAGAAGAAACAGCTTCCCCATCCCCAGTTGTGGCAACATCCACTCCCCGACCCATGCTGCTATCAGCCTTTCCACCTTTGTCTAAGGAGATAAACACTGTGCTGCCTGAGGCAACAATGATGCCCTCCCCTGAGGCAGTTGCAAGGCAAGATAATGTTGATTCTCCTCAGGGGCCATCCCCAACACCCTTGTTTGCTTCTAGACCTATAACTAAAGTCCCAGCAGGCCCCTAGAGGTGAGGTTCAGAGTGTGACCCATGAGGAGGTGCGCTGCGCTCAAAAAGAACTGCTTAAGTGTTCTAATTTATTTAAGGAGAAATCTGGAGAACAGGCATGGGAATGGATATTAAGGGTATAAAATAATGGTGGAAGGAACATAGAGTTGGATCAGGCTGAATTTATTGATTTGGGCCCACTAAATATTGATTCTGCATTTAATATTGCAGTTCAAGGAGTTAAAAAATTTTCTAATAGTTTATTTTCTTGGTTAGCTGAAATATGGATTAAAAGATGGAACTTCCTGTCAAGATATTCCTTTTAAGTAAAGGATAAGTTGCAGCATTTGGCTCCTCCTACAACCAAGAAAGAAGCACAATGCCTAGTGGGCCTATTTGGATTTTGGAGGCAACACATTCCTCATTTGAATGTGTTACCCTAGCCTATTTATCAAGTGACCCTAAAGGCTGCCAGTTTTTAGTAGGGTCCTGAACACGAGTAGACTCTGCAACAGATCTAGGCTGTTGTGCAAGCTGCTCTGCCACTCGGGCCATATGATCCAGCAGATCCGATGGTACTTAAGGTGTCAGTGGCAGATAGGATGCTGTTTGGAGCCTCTGGCAGCCCCCCACACATAAATCACAGCAGAGGCCTCTAGGATTTTGGAGCAACTATCTGCCATCTTCTGCAGATAACTACTCTCCTTCTGAGAGACAGCTCCTGGCCTGTTACTGGGCTTTGGTGGAAACTGAATCTTTGAATATGGGTCATCAAGTCGCCACGCAACCTGAACTGCCTATCATGAACTGGGTGCCTTCTGACTCACCTAGCCATAAAGTGGATCATGCACAGCAGCATTCCATCATGAAATGGAAGTGGTACATATGTGATCAGGTTGGAGCAGGTCCTATAGGCACAAGTAAGTTACATGAGGAAGTGGCTCAAATGCCCTGGTCTCTACTCCTGCCACCCTGCCTTCTCTCCCCCAGCCTGCACCAATGGCTTCATGGAGAGTTCCCTATGATGAATTGACAGAGGAATAGAAGACTGGGGACTGGTTCACAGATGGTTCTGCATGATATGCAGGCACCACCCAAAAGTGGACAGCTGCATCAATACAGCCCCTTTCCAGGACCTCCCTGAAGGACAGCGGGGAAGGGAAATTTTCCCAGTGGGCAGAGCTTTGAGCAGTGGACCTGGTTGTATGCTTTGCCTGGAAAGAGGAAATGGACAGATGTGCAATTATATACTGATTCATGGGCTGTAGCCAATGGTTTGGCTGGATGGTCAGAGACTTGGAGGAAGGATGATTGGAAAATTGGTGAAAAATCTGGGGAAAAGGTATGTGGATAGACCTCTCTGAGTGGTCAAAATCTGTGAAGATATTCATATCCTGTGTGAGTGCTCACCAACAGGTGACCTCAGCAGAGGAGGATTTTAATAATCAAGTGAATAGGATGACCCATTCTGTGGGCACCACTCAGCCTCTTTACCCAGCCAACCCTGTCATCGCCCAATGGGCCCATGACCAAAGTGGCCATGGTGGCAGGGATGGAGGTTATACATGGGCTCAGCAACATGGGCTTCCACTCACCAAGGCTGACCTGGTTACAGCCACTGCTGAGTGCCCAGTTTGCCAGCAGTAGAGACCAACACTGAGCCCTTGATATGGCACCATTCCTCAGGGTGATCAGCCAGCTACGTGGTGGTAGGTGGATTATATTGGACCTCTTCCATCATGGAACAGGCATAGGTTTGTCCTCACTGGAATGGACACTTATTCTGGATATGAGTTTGCCTATTCTGCACACAGTGCTTCTGCCAAGACTACCACTCATGGACTCATGGAAAGCCTTATCCACCATCATGGTATTCCACACAGCATTGCCTCTGACCAAGGCACACACTTTACAGCTAAAGAAGTGTGGCAGTGGGCTCATGCTCATGGAATTCACTGATCTTACCATGTTCTCCACCATCCTGAAGCAGCTGGATTGATAGAATGGTGAAATGGCCTTTTGAAGTCACAACTACAATGCCAACTAGGTGACAATACTTTGCAGGGCTGGGGCAAAGTTCTCCAGAAGGCTGAACATGCTCCAAATTGCATCCAGTATATGGAACTGTTTCTCCCATAGCCAGGATTCATGGGTCCAGGAATCAAGGGGTGGAAGTGGAAGTGGCAACACTCACCAACACCCCTAGTGACCCACTAGCAAAATTTTTGCCTCTGTTCCTGTGACACTATGTTCTGCTGGCCTAGAGATCTTAGTTCCAGAGGGATGAACACTGCCACCAGGGCACACAACATTTCCATTAAACTGTAAATTAAGGTTGCCACCTGGACACTTTGGGCTCTTCCTACCTTTAAGCCAACAGGCTAAGGAGGTGTTACAGTGTTGGCTGGGGTGATTGACCCAGACTATCAAGATAAAATCAGTCTACTACTCCACAACAGAGCTAAAGAAGTATATACATGGAATACAGGAGATCCATTAGGGCATCTCTTAGCATTACCATGCCCTGTGATTAAGGTCAATGGGAAACTACAAAGCCCAATCCAGGCAGGACTACAAATGGCACAGACCTTTCAGGAATGAAGGTTTGGGTCACTCCACCAGGAAAAAAAACATGACCTGCTGAGGTGCTTGCTGAAGGCAAAGGGAATACCGAATGGGTAACAGAAGAAGATAGTCATTAATGCCAGCTATGACCATGTGACCAGTTGCAGAAACGAGGACTATAATTGTCATGAGTATTTTCTACTTCTTTTTTTAAAAAATATGTGTGTGCATGTATACACCTGTGCTAAGAAAATATCTTCATTTTATTTTCTTTTTTCCTTTATCATGTGACAAAAGATTTACTGACTTCATGTCAGCATTTAAGTGTTGTTAACTTTATGTAATAACATTTAGATTGGGGATTGGTGTATTTCCAGTTGTATGAAGGATAGTTGTATTATGTTTGGCATAATTATGACCTTATCATTGTCTTTAATCGAATATTATGTATGATCTCAGGAGATGTGTATGGGTTCAAGTTGACAAGGGGTGGACTTGTGATGGTTAATACTGAGTGTCAACTTGATTGGATTGAAGGATGCAAAGTATTGATCCTGGGTGTTTCTCTGAGGGTGCTACCAAAGGAGATTAACATTTGAGTCAGTTGACTAGGAAAAGCAGACCCACTCAATCTGGGTGGACACAATCTAATCAGCTGTCAGCAAGGCCAGAATAAAAAGCAGGCAGAAGCATGTGAAAAGACTAGACTGGCTTAGCCTCCCAGCCTACATCTTTCTCCCATGCTGGATGCTTCCTTCCCTTGAACATCAAACTTCAAGTTCTTCTGCTTTGTCCTCCTTGCTCCTCAGCTTGGAGATGGCCTATCATGGGACCTTGTGATTATGTGAGTTAATATTCCTTAATAAACTCATATATATATGATATATATATCATATATCATATATATATCATATATCATATATCATATATATATATATGTCATATTAGTTCTGTCCCTCTAGAGAACCCTGACTAATACAGGAGTATTCCATCTTTCTCTATCATTGGAATAGTTTCAGCAAAATTGGTATCAATTCATATGAATTCAGCTGTGAATCCATATGGTCCTAGAGTTTTTTTGGTTGGCAGTTTTATAAGTTACTGATTCAATCTCATTGCTTGTTATTAGACTATTTGAGGTTTCTATTTCTTCCTGATTTAATCTAGGAGGGTTGTATTTTTCCAGGAATCTATCCATCTTCTCTAAATTTTCTAGTTTGTGCATGTAAAGGTGCTCATAGTAGCCTTGAATGGTCTTTTGTATTTCTGTGATATCAGTTTTAATATCTCCAGTTTTATTTCTAATTGAGCTTATTTGGATCTTCTCTCTTCTTGGTTAATCTCACTAATATTCTATCAATTTTGTTTATCTTTTCAAAGAACCAATTTTTTGTTTCATTTATCGTTTGTATTTTTTGTTTGTTTTAATTTCATTTAGTTCTGTTCTGATCTTTGCTATTTCTCTTCTTCTACTGGGTTTAGGTTTAGTTCTTGTTTCTCTGTTCCTTGAGATATGACATTAGGTTGTCTATTCGCACTCTTCCAGACTTTTTGATATAGGCATTAAATATGAACTTTTCTCTTGGCACCACTTTTGCTTATCCCAGAGGTTTAGATAAGTTTTGTCACTATTATCATTGATTTAAAATTTTTTAAAGTTTCCTTCTTGATTTCTTTGTTAATCCCAAAATCATTCAAGAGCAGATTATTTAATTTCTGTTACAGTAGGTAGTTAGTTAGGCATAAGCAGGACAGAAGAGGGGCCCCCCCCACCCACCAGGTATGTCAGGCAATTATCAGGTGATGGCCATGCAGTTGTCACACTGCCTGTCTAAAATAATAGTTGATCACAGTAATGCTAGGGAGAGGCCATTTTCCAGTACATCAGAAGCATCTGAAATTGGTAATTAAGAGCTTTCAGGAATTGGGCGGGTAGACTCAAGCACATGCATTAAGAGGCAAAATGGCAGAGTATGACCTTCCGGGGACATTCCACCAAAAAAGGGAAGAAAGCCTCAGGTGAGCATGTGTACAACTCCATTAAACCCACTGTGCATGCTCACCTCCTAAGTACTAGCAGGCCATCATGCATGCAGGCAGCTCACCCTAAGGGAGGAATCAAGGGAAAAGGGGTGCAAAACACCAGATGGCAGTTAGCATATAAAATCCTAGGTTCAAGATCAAACTGGGCACTTAAGCTCCAAGATGCCCACTTGGGCCTCTTCCAAGTGTACTTTTGTTTCCTTCCTTTTGTTCCTGCTCTAAAGCTTTTTAATAAACTTTCACTCCTGATCTGAAACTTGCCTTGGTCTCTTTTTCTGCCTTATGCCCCTCGGTCAAATTGTTTCTTCTGAGGAACAAGAATTGAGGTTGCTGCAGTTCCAAAGGAATTCACCACCAGTAACATATTTTGGTGCCAGGTGACATGGATAACTTCCACCACTTTCCTAGTGGTAAGAGATCTCTACACCTCACCTTCTTCGGCTAGAGGCATTCAACCCCTGTATGCAGTTTTCTTCTCCCCTTTCTCTCTCCTCTTTACTAACCAACCTCCAGAACAATTCTTCTTGACCGCAAGTGACTCTGCCCACCTCCTGGTGGGTTTCTCAGCTCATTCTGATGGGTGGCTCACAGAGGTGGGAAGGAAATTAGGGTCTGCACCAAGTAGATCTAAGGTACTAAAATGACCCTCCTGGACAGGAGGCTCAAGTGGTAGGACTAAGGCCTAAAACCATGCAATGTTTGGGGTTTCCTCTGCTTTTTCAACTAAAATCAGCTCTTTCCCAAAGACCTGCACCTCCCATTCTCCTGTTTTCAATGTGTGTGTTCTGAGATGGCCTTGCGTACTTGCCAGATCATCCATTTCCAGGGGCAAGACTCTGTCTTTGCTTTCACTTTGCATGCCATGTGACTTTTTTTTATTATTATTATTATACTTTAGGTTTTAGGGTACATGTGCACAATGTGCAGGTTTGTTACATATGTATCCATGTGCCGGGTTGGTTTGCTGCACCCATTAACTCGTCATTTAGCATTAGGTGTATCTTCTAATGCTGTCCCTCCCCCCTCCCCCCAACCCACAACAGTCCCCGGAGTGTGATGTTCCCCTTCCTGTGTCCATGAGTTCTCATTGTTCAATTCCCACCTATGAGTGAGAACATGCAGTGTTTGGTTTTTGTCCTTGCGATAGTTTACTGAGAATGATGTTTTCCAGTTTCATCTATGTCCCTACAAAGGACATGAACTCATCACTTTTTATGGCTGCATAGTATTCCATGGTGTATATGTGCCACATTTTCTTAATCCAGTCTATCGTTGTTGGACATTTGGGTTGGTTCCAAGTCTTTGCTATTGTGAATAGTGCCGCAACAAACATACGTGTGCATGTGTCTTTATAGCAGCATGATTTATAGTCCTTTGGGTATATACCCAGTAATGGGATGGCTGGGTCAAATGGTATTTCTAGTTCTAGATCCCTGATGAATTGCCACACTGACTTCCACCATGGTTGAACTAGTTTACAGTCCCACCAACAGTGTAAAAGTATTCCTATTTCTCCACATCGTCTCCAGCACCTGTTGTTTCCTGACTTTTTAATAATCGCCATTCTAACTGGTGTGAGATGGTATCTCATTGTGGTTTTGATTTGCATTTCTCTGATGGCCAGTGATGATGAGCATTTTTTCATGTGTTTTTTGGCTGCATAAATGTCTTCTTTTGAGAAGTGTCTGTTCATATCCTTTGCCCACTTTGTGATGGGGTTGTTTGTTTTTTTCCTGTAAATTTGTTTGAGTTCATTGTAGATTCTGGATATTAGCCCTTTGTCAGATGAGTAGGTTGTGAAAATTTTCTCCCATTCTGTAGGTTGCCTGTTCACTCTGATGGTAGTTTCTTTTGCTGTGCAGAAGCTCTTTAGTTTAATTAGATCCCATTTGTCAATTTTAGCTTTTGTTGCCATTGCTTTTGGTGTTTTAGACATGAAGTCCTTGCCCACGCCTATGTCCTGAATAGTATTGCCTAGGTTTTCTTCTAGGGTTTTTATGGTTTTAGGTCTAACATGTAAGTCTTTAATCCATCTTGAATTAATTTTTGTATAAGGTGTAAGGAAGGGATCCAGTTTCAGCTTTCTACATATGGCTAGCCAGTTTTCCCAGCACCATTTATTAAATAGGGAATCCTTTCCCGATTTCTTGTTTTTGTCAGGTATGTCAAAGATCAGATAGTTGTAGATATGCGGCATTATTTCTGAGGGCTCTGTTCTGTTCCATTGGTCTATGTCTCTGTTGTGGTACCAGTACCATGCTGTTTTGGTTACTGTAGCCTTGTAGTATAGTTTGAAGTCAGGTAGCATGATGCCTCCAGCTTTGTTCTTTTGGCTTACGATTGACTTGGTGATGCGGGCTCTTTTTTGGTTCCATATGAACTTTAAAGTAGTTTTTTCCAATTCTGTGAAGAAAGTCATTGGTAGCTTGATGGGGATGGCCTTGAATCTATAAATTACCTTGGGCAGTATGGCCATTTTCACGATATTGATTCTTCCAACCCATGAGCATGGAATGTTCTTCCATTTGTTTGTATTCTCTTTTATTTCATTGAGCAGTGGTTTGTAGTTCTCCTTGAAGAGGTCCTTCACATCCCTTGTAAATTGGATTCCTAGGTATTTTATTCTCTTTGAAGCAATTGTGAATGGGAGTTCACTCATGATTTGGCTCTCTGTTTGTCTGTGATTGGTGTACAAGAATGCTTGTGATTTTTGTACATTGATTTTGTATCCTGAGACTTTGCTGAAGTTGCTAATCAGCTTAAGGAGATTTTGGGCTGAGACAATGGGGTTTTCTAGATATACAATCATGTCATCTGCAAACAGGGACAATTTGACTTCCTCTTTTCCTAATTGAATACCCTTTATTTCCTTCTCCTGCCTGATTGCCCTGGCCAGAACTTCCAGCACTATGTTGAATAGGAGTGGTGAGAGAGGGCATCCCTGTCTTGTGCCAGTTTTCAAAGGGAATGCTTCCAGTTTTTGCCCATTCAGTATGGTATTGGCTGTGGGTTTGTCATAGATAGCTCTTATTATTTTGAGATATGTCCCATCAATACCTAATTTATTGAGAGTTTTTAGCATGAAGGGTTGTCGAATTTTGTCAAAGGCCTTTTCTGCATCTATTGAAATAATCATGTGGTTTTTGTCTTTGGTTCTGTTTATATGCTGGATTACATTTATTGATTTGCATATGTTGAACTAGCCTTGCATCCCAGGGATGAAGCCCACTTGATCATGGTGGATAAGCTTTTTGATGTGCTGCTGGATTTGGTTTGCCAGTATTTTATTGAGGATTTTTGCATCAATGTTCATCAAGGATATTGGTCTGAAATTCTCTTTTTTGGTTATGTCTTTGCCAGGCTTTGGTATCAGGATGATGCTGGCCTCATAAAATGTGTTAGGGAGGATTCCCTCTTTTTCTATGGATTGGAATAGTTTCAGAAGGAATGGTACCAGTTCCTCCTTGTACCTCTGGTAGAATTCGGCTGTGAATCCATCAGGTCCTGGACTCTTTTTGGTTGGTAAGCTATTGATTATTGCCACAATTTCAGAGCCTGTTATTGGTCTATTCAGAGATTCAACTTCTTCCTGGTTTAGTCTTGGGAGGGTGTATTTGTCGAGGAATTTATCCATTTCTTCTAGATTTTCTAGTTTATTTGCGTAGAGGTGTTTGTAGTATTCTCTGATGGTAGATTGTATTTCTGTGGGATCGGTGGTGATAACCCGTTTTTCATTTTTTATTGCATCTATTTGATTCTTCTCTCTTTTCTTCTTTATTAGTCTTGCCAGCGGTCTATCAATTTTGTTCATCTTTTCAAAAAACCAGCTCCCAGATTCATTAATTTTTTGAAGGGTTTTTTGTGTCTCTGTTTCCTTCAGTTCTGCTCTGATTTTAGTTATTTCTAGCCTTCTGCTAGCTTTTGAATGTGTTTGCTCTTGCTTTTCTAGTTCTTTTAATTGTGATGTTAGGTTGTCAATTTTGGATCTTTCCTGCTTTCTCTTGTGGGCATTTAGTGCTATAAATTTCCCTCTACATACTGCTTTGAATGTGTCCCAGAGATTCTGGTATGTTGTGTCTTTGTTCTCGTTGGTTTCAAAGAACATCTTTATTTCTGCCTTCATTTCATTATGTACCTAGTAGTCATTCAGGAGCAGGTTGTTCAGTTTCCATGTAGTTGAGCGGTTTTGAGTGAGTTTCTTAATCCTGAGTTCTAGTTTGATTGCACTGTGGTCTGAGAGACAGTTTGTTATAATTTCTGTTCTTTTACATTTGCTGAGGAGACCTCTACTTCCAACTATGTGGTCAATTTTGGAATAGGTGTGGTGTGGTGCTGAAAAAATGTATATTCTGTTGATTTGGGGTGGAGAGTTCTGTAGATGTCTATTAGGTCCACTTTGTGCAGAGCTGAGTTCAATTCCTGGATATCCTTGTTAACTTTCTGTCTCGTTGATCTGTCTAATGTTGACAGTGGGGTGTTAAAGTCTCCCATTATTATTGTGTGGGAGTTTAAGTCCCTTTGTAGGTCACTCAGGACTCGCTTTATGAATCTGGGTGCTCCTGTATTGGGTGCATATATATTTAGGATAGTTAGCTCTTCTTGTTGAATTGATCCCTTTACCATTATGTAATGGCCTTCTTTATCTCTTTTGATCTTTGTTGGTTTAAAGTCTATTTTATCAGAGACTAGGATTGCAACCCCTGCCTTTTTGTGTTTTCCATTTGCTTGGTAGATCTTCCTCCATCCCTTTATTTTGAGTCTATGTGTGTCTCTGCACATGAGATGGGTTTCCTGAACACAGCACACTGATGGGTCCTGACTCCTTATCCAGTTTGCCAGTCTGTGTCTTTTAATTGGAGCAATTAGCCCATTTACATTTAAAGTTGTTATTGTTATGTGTGAATTTGATCCTGTCATTATGATGTTAGTTGGTTATTTTGCTCGTTAGTTGATGCAGTTTCTTCCTAGCCTCAATGGTCTTTACAATTTGGCATGTTTTTGCAGTGGCTGGTACCGGTTGTTCCTTTCCATGTTTAGTGCTTCCTTCAGGAGCTCTTTTAGGGCAGGCCTGGTGGTGACAAAATCAGTCAGCATTTCCTTTTCTGTAAAGTATTTTATTTCTCCTTCACTTATGAAGCTTAGTTTGGCTAGATAATGGAATTCTGGGTTGAAAATTCTTTTCTTTAAGAATGTTGAATATCGGCCTCCACTCTCTTCTGGCTTGTAGAGTTTCTGCTGAGAGATCAGCTGTTAGTCTGATGGGCTTCCCTTGGTGGGTAACCCGACCTTTCTCTCTGGCCGCCCTTCACATTTTTTCCTTCATTTCAACTTTGGTGAATCTGACAATTATGTGTCTTAGAGTTGCTCTTCTTGAGGAGTATCTTTGTGGCATTCTCTGTGTTTCCTGAATCTGAATGTTGGCCTGCCTTGCTAGATTGGGGAAGTTCTCCTGGATAATATCTTGCAGAGTGTTTTCCAACTTGGTTCCATTCTCCCCGTCATTTTCAGGTACACCAATCAGACGTAGATTTGGTCTTTTCACGTAGTCCCAAATTTCTTGGAGGCTTTGTTTGTTTCTTTTTATTCTTTTTTCTCTAAAGTTCCCTTCTTGCTTCATTTCATTCATTTCATCATCCATCACTGATACCCTTTCTTCCAGTTGATCGCATCGGCTCCCGAGGCTTCTGCGATCTTCGCGTAGTTCTCAAGCCTTGGCTTTCAGCTCCATCAGCTCCTTTAAGCCCTTCTCTCCATTGGTTATTCTAGTTATCCATTCGTCTAATTTTTTTTCAAAGTTTTTAACTTCTTTGCTATCGTTTTGAATTTCCTCCCGTAGCTCGGAGTAGTTTGATCGTCTGAAGCCTTCTTCTCTCAACTCGTCAAAGTCATTCTCCATCCAGCTTTGTTCGGTCGCTGGTGAGGAACTGCGTTCCTTTGGAGGAGGAGAGGTGCTCTGCTTTTTAGAGTTTCCAGTTTTTCTGCTCTGTTTTTTCCCCATCTTTGTGGTTTTATCTACTTTTGGTCATTGATGATGGTGATGTACAGATAGGTTTTTGGTGTGGATGTCCTTTCTGTTTGTTAGTTTTCCTTCTACCAGACAGGACCTTCAGCTGCAGGACTGTTGGAGTTTGCTAGAGGTCCACTCCAGACCCTGTTTGGCTGAGTGTCAGCAGCGGTGGCTGCAGAACAGTGGATTTTCGTGAGACCACAAATTCAGCTGTCTGATAGTTCCTCTGGAAGTTTTGTCTCAGAGGAGTACCTGGCCGAGTGAGGTGTCAGTCTGTCCCTACTGGGGGGTGCCTCCCAGTTAGGCTGCTCGGGGGTCAGGGACCCACTTTAGGAGGCAGTCTGTCCGTTCTCAGATCTTCAGCTGCATGCTGGGAGAACCACTACTCTCTTCAAAGCTGTCTGATAGGGACATTTAAGTCTGCAGAGATTCCTGCTGAATTTTTGTTTGTGCCCTGCCCCCAGAGGTGGAGCCTACAGAGGCAGGCAGGCCTCCTTGAGCTGTGGTGGCCTCCACCCAGTTCGAGCTTCCTGGCTGCTTTGTTTACCTAAGCAAGCCTGGGCAATGGTGGGCGCCCCTCCCCCAGCCTGGCTGCCACATTGCAGTTTGATCTCAGACTGCTGTGCTAGCAATCAGCAAGATTCCGTGGGCATAGGACCCTCCGAGCCAGGTGCGGGACACAATCTCCTGGTGTGCCATTTTCCAAGCCCGTTGGAAAAGTGCAGTATTAGGGTGGGATTGACCTAATTTTCCAGGTGCCGTCTGTTACCCCTTTCTTTGACCAGGAAAGGGAACTCCCTGACCCCTTGTGCTTCCCGAGTGAGGCAATGCCTCGCCCTGCTTCAGCTCACGCACAGTGCGCTTCACCGACTGTACTGCACCCACTGTTTGGCACTCCCTAGTGAGATGAACCCGGTACCTCAAAGGGAAATGCAGAAATCACCCGTCTTCTGTGCCGCTCATGCTGGGAGCTGTAGACCGGAGCCGTTCCTATTCGGCCATCTTGCCATGTGACTTCTTAAACAAATACTCCTTGTTATTCTGGTGCCCACGGCTCTCTGCATATATGCAGCAGCAGAGACATGGGCTCTCTTGTAGATATCCCCTAAAATTGATACTTGTTTTTACCCTAGCAGCTCAAATGACCTCCAGCCCTTCTCCTGCCCATTGGCATATGGCTGGGACAGACACTAATTGGAACTCTGCCTTTGCCAGTTCCTTATGACTTAGCATATGCTTTTTGTTCCTGTTATGCCCCAGGACTGAGTTTTTTGGTAACTTTCAAAGCAGATTGTCAGCATGTATATTGGACTTAAATACTTAAAGGACCCTGGTCCTATAAGGATTCCACCTATTTTCTTTTCTTCTTTCTTTTTTTTTTTTTGAGACAGAGTCTCACTCTGTCACCTAGGCTGGAGTGCAGTGGTGCGATCTCAGCTCACTGCAAACTCCGCCTCCTGGGTTGATGCCATTCTCCTGCCTCAGCCTCCCGAGTAGCTGGGACTACAGGTACATGCCACCATGCCAAGCTAATTTTTTTTGTATATTTAGTAGAAAAGGGGTTTCACTGTGTTAGCCAGGATGGTCTTGATCTCCTGACCTCATGATCTGCCCACCTCGGCCTCCCAAAATGCTAGGATTATAGGTGTGTGCCACTGCACCTGGCCTTTTGTTTTTTTTTTTTCTTTTTTCAAGTAAGCACCCCTTTGGGAAGAGGGGAAATTCTTCCTTTGCCATTTTTGAGTTCTTATCCCACACCTCAAGTCCTCCAGACATTACTACTTTATGTCCAGAGGGCAAATAAACATCTCCCTCTTGAATCCAAGGGCTGCTGTTTTCACAAGCATGTGAAGACTTTCCATGAGTATTGCTCTTACTTTCTCTCATGTCCTCCTGTAGACTCCTCTTAATCACTTACACACCCTTATCATGCATCACAACCTTCAAGGTCATATCCCAAGGGAGTGGAGAGGAAAGTACAGCCTCCTTTTGGCAATTAGCTTAAAAAAACTGGCTTCTCATCTACTTAAAAGAACATAGGAAATGGAAATCTAAGAAAAGAGATAATCATCTTATTACCAAAATGCTGTGAGTGAGAGTCACTATAATGCCCAGGAGATAAGGCTCCAGTCCAGTCCAAGGCTGCACGTGCAAGAGACTCACAGAACAGAAACGAAGGGTGGTCTCAGGCTAATGGATTACCATTGGAACACAGATGAAAGATTAGGCGGGGTAACCAGTAAGACCAGTTATTTAGGAACCCCAAAGATGAAGAGGGAACCAAATCTTTACTCCAGATCTCCTCTGTTGTCAAGTAATTGTGACGAGATGGGACCAAGGGTACACAGTAAAGCTGGTTCATTCCAGAACTCAAGGACGATGGGAGATGCCCCATTCAGGATAATAAAAAAAAGAGGGGGAGGGTCACCTTCTTTTTTCTTTTTCCTTTTTTTCTTCCTCTGTTTTTTCTTCACAGATTGGTAATTGTGTCTCCATCCCACAAAATATGCCCCTCTAATCCATCCCCCAAAACTGCAGTTTAATTCCCCCAAACCTTAAAACAAAAAAACTAGATTTCCTTTGTAATATTGTTTGGCTTAAAAATGAACTGGGAGGAAATTACAAAAGCCAGCCTTGGAACCCAGTGTCTTTGTGCAGGAGGTCCTCAGATTAGCCTCCTCAGTCTGTTATAACTGAGAGCAGAATAAGGAGGACAAGGCTAAGCCTTTTGGGTAATTGGGGAAAATGGCATCCTCTCCTTTCAAAAGAAAAGATTCTCACCTCTTTATTTTGCTTAAGGGACCAACTATCATTCTCCCATCAGTCCCTGGTAATGTCTAAATACCCCACACCTCTTTGGGGCAAGACTATGTGTTCCAAGATCAGTGCTCACTTAATATTTACCTGACCTCTGAATTCATATTTCTGATAGTCCCATTTCTACAAGGAAAGCTACCTATTCTTAGCCAATAACTCCAGTACTACCTGGACAATACTACCTCAGGGGTTTAGAAGTAGCCCAAACTTATTTGGGCAAGCCCTAGCAAAAATGTAACTGAGCAATCTCTTGAAGGGGAATAACTTCTACAGTATGTAGATAATCTCCTTATCTGATCCCCCTTCACAGGACATACACAGAAACATGCAGTTAAATCCTTAACTCTTTAATAGAAGGAAGATGACTTTCATCTAATTCAAAGCTTATAAAAGTAAAGAGGAATTTTTGGTAAAGAAGGTTATAAAGAAAAGAGATTCCATTTGAAAACCAGCACAAGAAAAGGATGCCCTCTCTCACCACTCCTATTCAACATAGTACTGGAAGTACCAGCCAGGGAAATCAGGCAAGAGAAAGAAATAAAGGTATTCGAATAGAAAGAGAGGAAGTCAAGTTGTCTCTATTTGCAGATGACATGACTGTATATTTAGAAAACCCCATTGTCTCAACCCAAAAACTCCTTAAGCTGATAAAGCAACTTCAGCAAAGTCTCACGTTACAAAATTGAAATGCAAAAATCACAAGCATTCCTATACACCAACAATAGACAAGCAGAGACCCAAATCATGAGTCCCATCAAACTACCATTGATATTCTTCAAACAATTTTTAAAAACTACTTTAAATTTCATATGGAACCAAAACAGAGCCCATATACCCAAGAAAATCCTAAGCAAAAATAACAAAGCTGGAGGCATCACTCCTCCTGACGTCACATTATGCTACAAGGCTACAGTAACAACAACAGCATGGTACTGGTACCAAAACAGAAATATAGACCAATGGAACAGAAAAGAGCCCTTAGAAATAACACCACACATCTACAGCCATCTGATCTTCGACAAACCTGACAAAAACAAGCAATGGGGAAAGGATTCCCTATTTAATAGATGATGTTGGGAAAACTGGCTAGCCATATGCAGAAAACTGAAACTGGATCCCTTCCTTATACACTATACAAAAATTAACTCAAAATGGATTAAAGACTTAAATGTAAAACCTAAAACCATAAAAACCCTAGAAGAAAATCTAGGCATTACCATTCAGGACGTAGGTACAGGCAAATATTTCATGACAAAAACACCAAAAGCAATTGCAACAAAAGCTGTGATTGACAAATGGGATCTAATTAAACTAAAGAGCTTCTGCACAGCAAAAGAAACTATCATCAGAGTGAACAGGCAACCTACAGAATGGGGGAAAGTTTTGCAATCTATCCATCTGACAAAGCTCTAATATCCAGAATCTACAAGGAACTTAAACAAATTTACAAAAAAAAAAAAACCCACTAAAAAGTGACCAAAGGATATGAACAGACACTTCTCAAAAGAAGACATTTAGGCGGCCAACTAACAGATAAAAAAAAATCTCAGCATCACTGATCATTAGAGAAATACAAATCAAAACCACATTGAGATACCATCTCATGCCAGTCAGAATGGTGATTATTAAAAAGTTAAGAAACAATAGATGCTGGTGAGTCTTGGAGAAATAGGAATGCTTTTACACTGTTGGTGGGAATGTAAATTAGTTCAGCCATTGTGGAAGACAGTGTGGTGATTCCTCAAGGATCTAGAACCAGAAATATCATTTGATCCAGCAATCCTGTTATTAGTTATACACCCAAAGGAATATAAATCATTGTACTATAAAGACACACACACGTATGTTTATTGCAGCACTATTTACAATAGCAAAGACATGAAACCAACCCAAATGACCATCAATGACAGACTGGATAAAGAAAATGTGGTATATATACACCATGGAATACTATGCAGCTGTAAAATGGAATGAGATCCTGTCCTTTGCAGGGATATAGATGAAGCTGGAAGCCATCATCTTCAGCAAACTAACACAGGAACAGAGAACCAAACACTGCATGTTCTCATTCATAAGTAGGAGTTGAACAATGAGAACACATGGACACAGGGAGGAGAACAACACACACCATGGCCTGTCAGGGGATAGGGTCAAGGGGAGGGAGAGCATTATTAAGACAAATACCTAATGCATGTGGGGCTTAAAACCCAGATGATGGGTTGATAGATGCAGCAAACCATCATGACACATGTATACCTATGTAACAAACCTGCACATGTATCCCAGAACTTAAAGTAAAATAAAAATTAAAAATTAAAAAAATAAAAAATCTTGCATGGTAAATTCTTGTCCTAAAGTAAAATGTCTGGTTGTTTAAAAAGAATATTTAGAACAAGTCAGAACGTTCAAGCATGTCATAGAGGGTCTGTGTAATTTTCGAGACAAGACTCATGAAGAGAATTTATGAAAAAAAGTTGTACAATTTAAAAGCTATTATGTCTACTAAATGCTTTATAAAATGCCACTATGACTCTTAACTGTACAAGTTGCCTGCTCTACAGCTAGTTAAGTCCTTGGGACACGGAGTTATCCATGCCCTAGCTATACTGGAAAGAGTCAGACTTTATCTGCACTTCTGTCGGGTGTCCTGGGCTCCATATCTAGTACATAACTAAAATCATGTACTTACCAGGTTTTTCACCAAAAGTCAAAGTTGCTGAGAGTTAACAGTGTAACATGTATTTAAGACAACTGGAAAGACAATTTTACATCTTTTCCCAATGTGTATTATGTTACCTGTGGGCTTATAATATATGGCCTTTATTGTATGGAAGTACATTCTTTCTATTCCTAGTTTGTTGAGAATTTTTATTGTAAAAGGATGTTGAATTTTGTCAAATGCTTTTTCTGTATCAATTGAGCTGATCATATGGCTTTTGTCATTCATTTTGTTAATGTGGGGTATCATATTTATTAACTTTCTACATTGAACCATCCTTGAATCCCAGGTATAAATCCCATTTAATCATGGTGTATAATCTTAATGTGCTATTGAATTCAGTTTGCTACTATTTGAGCTGTGAGAGTGGGAGATGGAGCAGTCCTGGTTCAAATACCAAAGACTTTTGCTGTTATTATTAAATTTTAGTGGATTTTTGGAAAATATATTTCTTCATTTGTTCTATAACATAGGGCCATTTCCAGAGACTTTAAATGGTTGTTTTAAAACAGTCATATTCACCAGTTTTGCTAGTTTGTTAGTTTGCAGAGCTCCTCAGACTGTGCTGCAGAGCACAAAGAAGTTTGAACTTAAGGGGGCTCTCAAAAACAGTGGAGATTGTAGTGAACAAAATTGGAAGAATATTGGGGTAAGAAATCGGTAGAATATTATCAGATATAGGCTAAATTGCAGGCAAGAAAATTTACAGGACAGAATCAGAAAAAAGAGACAGCTGCGAGAAACTTTTCTGGGCTCAGAACATATCTCAAATACTGACCTCAGAAACTATCCCTTCAAAGGAAGTTGAGTTTGATTGGATTATTCTATAGAGCAGTTTATGCCCCAGGGCATTGTTAAAAATAATAGGGCCATCAGCCAGTTAGTTGTAGAGTTATAGCTGGGTATGGTCAGGAAAAAAGATGGTCAAAGAGAGCCCTGCTAAATCCCATTGTCATCCCAAGATGACTAGGCTACCCAAGGCTTTGTCTCCCAGGGAGTAAATTCAGCAGTTTAGCATTGAAGAAGGGAAACAGATCTCACTAAATAATCCAGCCAGTCATCAAGCAAATAAGCAAAGAACTTTAACAGGTGCTAGAAAGGAGAAACAAGCACCCAGAGTTGCTACAAGATATTACCTAAAATGTCCACTTTCCAAAAAGAAAATTTTAAAGATATGATAACAAACAGGAAAGTATGATCTACACATTAGGAAAAATATAGGCAACAGAAATTGCCTGGGAGAGATGCAAATGTTAGATTTAAGAGACAAAAACTTTGAAGTAGCCATCATATATATGATCAAAGAACTAAAGAAAACCATAATTAAGGAAGTAAAGGAAGATCTGATGATAATGTTGAATCAAATAGAGAAAATTAATGAAGAGATAGAAATTATTTTTCGAAAACCATCAAATGGAAATTCTGTACTTAAAGCATACAATACCTAAAGTTAAAATTCACTAGTAGGAAGTTTGGCAACTCATTGTATAATATCAGTATAATTCTAATACTCTGACCAAAGCAAGACTTCAAGAGAAATCTACAGACCAATACCTGTTATTTATATGGACCCCCCCAATCCTCAGCAAAATTCTAGCAAATCTAATGCAGCAAATACAAAAATAATTATTTAACATAATGAGGTAGAATTTATCCAGGTATGCAAGCTTAGTTTAACATGTGAAAATCAATTAATGTAATGCATCATTAAGTGACCAATAGAGCACAAACAAAAACTACAATTTCAATAGATGCAGAAAAAACATTTGATAAAATTCACCATTCTTTCATGGTAAAAATGCTCAAGAATAAGAGGGAACTCCTTCATCTTGATAAAGAGTATCCCCCAAAAATCCACAGGTAAATCTTGTTTAAGGGTGGAACACTGAATTCTTTCTCCCTAAAAATCAGAAAATCTATAGAGGCAGAAAGCAGATTAGTTAGCAGTAGATTTCTTAGGGCTGGGGGGCATGGAAGGTTAGGGAGGTGTCCTAAAGGATACATGTTTTCTTTTTGAGGTGATAACGAATGTTATAAAATTGACTGTGGCAATGGTTGTACGTATCTGGAATATACTAAAAACTATTGAATTGTTTACTTAAAATGGGCAAATTATATGAGAATTACAGCTCAATAAAACTGTTACCAAAAAAGAAAGATAAGATCAGACCTACCTTTTATAGCAATGCATGTAAATAGAAACTCTGCATTACAGAAAAAGAGCTCTGAAAGTCACACTGCAAAATCTTGCTCTGTATAGAGAACTGTTTTATATAATGAACCTATCTAAGCAAAGCTGAAAGTTAAGGGATATTGAGGGTCTACCAGATAATTGCAAACAAAAAGAGAACATGTTCACAGTATTAATATTAGACAGTATTAAGTTTAGTGGAAAAGCAATAAATGAAACAAATAGAATCACCATATAATAATAAAAAGTAAAATCCACAATAAAGATCCAGTAGCTATGAATACCTATGTAAAAATAGTAATATCAAAATTCATAAATAAAATATATTAAATATACATTAGAAGTAGGAGACTTTAATTTGCCATCTTTGGCCCCCCAAAAAAGAAATATACATATGGATATAGATGATCTGATTGAATTTTATACTTGGACATGGAATATTGCTATCTTCAATGTCAATAGAATACCCACAAATAGACCACAAAAAAGACATCTATAATTTCCAAAAAAGTCAAAATTTATTCCTTTTTAATGCAAGATATTTCAATGCTAGATAATAATAGCAAAACAAGAAACAGAAGAAAACATTACGCTACTTGGAAACTTGTAAAAAGTCTCATAAGGAATTATTGGGTCAAAGAGTAAGTCAAAATTGAAATGGATAAATAAATATGAATTAACAATAAAATATTACATATCAAAACCTATGGAATATAACTAAAGCTCTTCTCAGTAAATTTCATAACTTAAATACTCAATACTAATCAAGAGAGTATAAAAATAAATGGCAAGGCATCCAAATCAAGAAGTTAGAAAAATAAAGCTAAAATAATTAATAACTATAATGCAGAGTTACAGATTTAATAAGTTTGATGAGGAGGAATAAGCAGGTATATTCATAAGAAATAAAATGGGACCAAGAGAAGTAGAGAAAAGAATTATGAGACTAACATTAATCAGATGAACCTGAAATTCCTATAAAGTAGGTAATTTTTGAAAACAAACATAAAAATTGACCCTGAAAAAATTACAAAATTAAATAGACAAATTAATGCAGAGGACTCAGAGCTGCAATGGGATTCTTTTCTAGTATACTATTAGATAATAAAATCAAACCAAAAAAGGGCACAAAAATACAAATTATCAAAGAATTTTCCTTTAAAAATACAAAGGAAAATCTTGGCAAATGGAATCCTGCATCACATGATATGCTGTGGCTCAGTGGGCCTCATGAAGAATTCAGGGATTGTTTACTTTGTGGCAATATAGGAACATATTAAATTAGTAGATTACAGGATAAAGGTAAAATAATTAGCTTTATAGATATTTGTCTTAGTTTAGGCTGCCATAAACATACTATAAACTGGGTGGCTTTTAAGCAATAGAAATTTACTTTCTCACAGTTCTGGAGGCTAGAAGTCCAAGATAAAAATGCTACCATAGTCAGTTTCTGGGCCCTCATCCTGGCTTGTAGATAGCTACCTTCTCACTGTGTCCTCACATGGTGGAGAGGAAGCAAGTGAGTTCTCTGGTGTTTCTTTTTATAAAGCCATAGTCCCATCATGAGGACCCCACCCTCATGTCCTCATCTAAACCTTATTACCACCCAAAGGCCCATGAATTTCCAAATACTATCCAAATTTCCAAATACCATCACATTTAGGTTAGTGCTTCAACAAATGAATTTTAGGGAGAAATAATTCAGTCCATAGCAATGTTCAAAATGTATTTCATAAATTTTGCATACATTTTTATTAAAGACAATTAAATGAATTTATCTCAAAACAAAAGTGAGCATCACGTTTAATGAGGAAACTAAGATAATTCCAATTGTAGATAATAATAGAAATTGAATTTTCAATATCACCACTATTTTTTTTAAAACCAACTAAGAAGAAAGAAAATTTACATACCTTGTATGTAATGCTTATATTTCAAGTTCACAATTTGATAAAGTTTCACAAATGTATACACCTGTGTAACCACAATGCCCCCAAAGTTTGATTACTTCAAAAAGATTCTTTCTGCTTTTTATAATTGGTCATAAATTCTACTTAATTTTATGATTGTTCCCTATTATTTCACATAGTTTTGGAGATTAACCCTAAACAATTAGAAAATAAATAATAAGTGTAAAATTTAGAAAGGAAGAGATAAAATAATCATTATTTATAGCTAATATAATTGTAAATCTGGAAATCAACTGAAAACCAATGAAGAATATTAAGATGGTTGGGTAAAAATATAATATACCAAAGTCAGTAGTGACACAGGAATTTTCTTGGTCACTTTATCAGCCAGGACCTCCAGCCAGTGACACACCCTTGCCCCCCACCCCTTTGCTCGGCCCCAGGCCTGCCACTGGAGGCACCCCACCCACTCAGCTGCCTGAGCCCGGTCTGGCTTGCACACCAGCTCAGCCCGCAGCTGGGCCAGGTGCACCCTATCCCACTGTATTATAGCTTGTAAATACGTTGGGAGGTTCCCAAGCTCTTGTCCTGCACCCAAAAAATGTGAAGATATGCTGACAGTTGAAGGGTGAGGATGGGCGGAGAAGAATTTTATTGAGCAATGGAATGTTCTCAGTGGGGAAGGATGAGGAGGAGGGCTTATGGGGGGGTGGTCCCCCACCCCCATATTTGGGTAGTTTTTTCCTTTTGCAGTGTTCTTGGGTCTGGGGCTTTTTATGGACTCAGAATTGGGAGTGCATGCTGATTGGTTTATGAGTATGCAAAAAAGGTTAAAGACACCACTCAAAGGTGGGCATCACAGTGCAGAAAACCAATTAGGAAAGGGTAGGCATATGTAAAATAGGTGAAGGGTGGGGATCAATCAGAGGAAAGTGCACCAAACAGGAAAACAGGTTCTCAATCTGGTCCAAGGATTTACCTTGTAGTTTGGCTTTCAGGTCAATTTTCCTTGCCACCAATCTCCAATCTTTTTCCTTTAATATCTCTGAAAAAATCTAGCTTTCAGGCTTTCAGGCTTTAAACTGTCTTCGGTTTGGAGGTGGAGCTTCACCAGGAACCCACCCCTTTCCACCTAAGCATTTAACTGCCTTCTTTCACAGTCAGTAGCCTTCCTATATTGAAATAACAACTAACTGAGAAACCTTGCAACATATATTTCTTAACCTTTTAGAGGATCTATAAAATGAATGATTCTTAAGTGTCTGTAGTTCTACTTTGGATTTTAATGTTCTGTTCTGTACTATTTGCTTTCCAGCTTCCAAAATGTTGCATCTTGTCCATTCTTCCTATCCTTGTGGATTTATGCCCTTCCAAAATTTTACTCTTTCATTTGTGATATAGGAGGAAATGTAAATAGGTGTTTGTGTTCAATTTATCATCTTTACTTGGAAGTTTCCTAAGAAAGATTTCTAAGGGGATATGACTCTACTTATTTATCAATTATCATTTGAAAAAAATAAACTACCTCCCTAACTTAGGGGCTTACAACAACAACCATTTATTTAGCTCATGAGTCTGTAGGTCAGCAGTTTAGGCTAGGCTCAGATGAGTGGTTTTTCTGGTTTTGATTGTGCTCCCTTATGTGGTTATCCTAGGATCACCTACATAAATTGGCTTCTGGGATTTGGCTGGCTGTTGGCTGAGGCACGCTTATACACGTAGCAGTAGCAGAGTTCCAGAAGAGTTCATGGAAGCACACAGACCTTCTAAGGCTTAGACTGGCAATGGACACATCACCACTTTCACTGCATTCTGTTGGCCAAAGCAACTGGTCATAGGCCCAGTTAGATTCAAAAGGTGGGGAAATAGACTCCATCTCTTAATCCGAGGATTTGCAACATTATAGTCCTATTATAAGGGGTGTGGATTCAGGGAAGGATAAGTAATTGGAAACAATTTCCCAATTAGTCTATCATAGCAGGCATGCAATATCAGCCTCTTTCAATTTCCCTCCTCTGCCTGATTAGAACGAGGATGTGCCTGAAAATGTAGCAATTATGTTAGGACCATAAAGACAAAGCCCCATGGTAAGAAGAATAGAGGAACACTGTGTTAGCCTGGAACTCTCTTTCTGTAGACTTTTTGTTTCGTGAGATCAATAAATCCATATCTATTTAAGTCATTGTAGTAGATTTTATCGTTGTTTGCCATTACATGCAAGCAACAAATATTTCTTCAGTCCATGGGGCAAAATATATTTTCTTATTGTCCTCCTGCTTCTCTGACCATTTCTTCCTTGACTTTAAGAGTTCTAATATGTCTACCTTTTAAATGTGTTTTTCACAAGGATTTTGTCCTCAGCCCACAGATATGTATATATCCACAAGGGTTTTGTCCTCAGCCCACAGATATGTATATATCCACAAGGGTTTTGTCCTCAGCCCACAGATATGTATATATCCACAAGGGTTTTGTCCTCAGCCCACAGGGGTGTGTGTGTGTGTGTGTGTATAAAATCACCAGGATCACCTGGAATGGTTTCAGTGCATGACCTGCATGGCCACATGTGGCAGCCATACTCCCTACATGCTTCCCTTTGTTATTTAATCTATTATGATGAGTTGAATTACCACCAAATAATTCACTATTCTTACATCAACAGGCAAGTCTAGTTATCTATCCTGCATTCAGGTGCATCTCTCAAGATAATTGTTGGACATTTACACCTGGATGCACCATATATATGCAGTCTCAACATATTTCAAAAGATCTTATCATCTTTTCTTCTAAATGGACCCCTCTTCTGTTTCCCTAGTGGGCTATTGGTATTAATAATATCAACTGAATTAGAATACACCATTATTACCAATAGCCTGCTGGGGAAACAGAATTTCTCTGACTCTCTCGCCTTCAAATACCTAGTCTGGGTAATTTTACCACTAAAAGGTCTCCTAAATTTGTCTCCTCGGTTCTGTCTAGATGAACATTACTCTGTTTAGACCCTTATCATTTCTCATGTGAACTACCAAAAGAACTTGCTAATAACACTTGCTGCTTCCATTTATATCTCAGTCAAACCCATTCTCCACACAGCTGCCAGTGTGATCTATTTAAAATGCAAATGAGACCATGTCATCCCCCTGCTGAAAACCATTTAATGGCATTCCATCATCCATGTGATAAAGTTCAAGCTCCTTAATATAACACATAAGATCCTACATTATCTGTCTCCTGCAGACTCTTCCAGCTTAAACTTTAGTGACTCTCTGCTTTGAAATTCATGTTCTATCCACACCCAAATATTTGCCATTATTCTCATCTAGCATCCTTTCCTGCCCTATGTCTCCTGTTTTCTTTGTAATGACTTTTTTAGACACAGCTCAGGCATTACCTTCTCTAGGACATTTCCCTAAGCCCTTCTTTATCAGGCAGCATTTTAGCTGCAATCAACAAAAATCAAATGTGGCTTATGTAAGAAAAAAATTTAATTAATGTTCGGTTTCTTATTGAGTTTCCAGGATTCTGAGAAAATCAGATTCAGGTCTATACAGTCAGGATCAATAGGTAAAAAGCACAGAACTGGTCCATTAGGACAACATTGCTGCATAGTAAGGAACCAGAGGTTGGAGATGCCAAACTTTCTCACTACATTTTATATCACTTACCACTTCCCCCAATGGTATTAACCCAGTTACTGGATTTGTCTTCAAGTCCAGGACCTCTAGCTGTGTTTATAACTTCTCTAGGTTTGTAACAATCCCTACCTTAATATTTCATAAGCTATGGATCAGAGTGTTAAGCTAACCATTACTAACACACTCATAAAAATGTGAAATTTTAAGGCAAAGGAAAAGGGAAAATTATTTTATTTTTGAGTTTTAAAATCAGCTGATGTGTAACTTACATGTAATCAAATGAACACATTTTAAGGGAACACTTTAATGAGGTTTGACTAATAAGTACCTCAATCAGGAAACCATAGAACATATCCATTATCCCAGGAAGTTCCCCAAGACTCCTTTATTTATGGTCAACTCCCATGCCCTCCCTCAAGCAATCATTGATCTGATATTTATCTGATTAATCTTGCCTGTTCTAGAACTTCCCATAAATGGTATCAGTTATTGTATACTCTTTTCGTGCTCGACTTCTTTGAATCAGCAGGTTTTGTAGATTCATTCTTGCTTTTGTCTGTTTCACTAGTTCATACATATTGCTGATTAGCATTCCTTTATATGAATATGCCTAATTTGTTTATCCACTCAACTTGCTAATGAATATTTAGATTTTTTTACTATTATGAATAAAACTTCTTTTTAATTACCTAGGAGTGGAATGCTAGATTATATGGTAAATGTATATTCAACTTTATAAGAAACTGTCAGACTATTTTTCAAGGCTGTTGGACTATATGGCACTCCTACCAACAATGTATGAGAGTTCCAGTTGCCCCAAATCCTCATAAACACTTGATATTGGTAATTTGTTTTGAACTCTAATCATTTTAGCCAGCATACAGTCATATCTCCTTGTATTTTAAGTTTATATTGCATAACTAAATATATAGAACATCTTTTCATCCATTTATTTGTCATTTTTAAAATGTCTCCTTTTGTAAAACATCTTTTCACGTCTTTTGACCGTTTAAAAATTTAATTTTATAGAATTTCTAAGAGTAAATACATATTTTTCCCAGCTCCTGCACTGATAGGATTACTCACCCCTTTTTTTTTTAACCTTTTTGCCTAATGACATGAAAAACTCAGAACAGTCTGAAGGAATATTGGTTTACTAGGTTAGATTTCCTTCCTTGGGTAGTAAGACCTCTAGAGCCCAAAGTCATAGGGAGAGAAAGGAGAAAAGAGAAAAGTTTTGTAAGCGGCTCATTAGGTATAATAATGAGACATGCAGCTTCACTGCATTTCCTCTTCTTAGCTCCTGGAACCACATTTCCTGACTATAGGAGAACAAATACCATATAGAACAGCATATCACCCTCACTAAGTGTGGTCTTCCAATGACATTCTAAGTCTTCAATAGACTGTTCCATCATTTGCTAAAGCCAACTAATTTTAGGACATGAAATACATGGTATAACAGTGAATACATGGGCATCAGTTTCTTTCTCATTGTAAAATAAATTTTCTTGTTAGAAATCATGTTGTGTTGAGTCTCACATGGTGAATAAGATGATTAGTAAATTCACACATGGTGTTGCTAGCAGAATATTGGCAGGCAGAAAAAAGAAAAGCTTTGTAAGTGGCTCAACAATAAATGTTTATTCCAGAGGGGGATATCATTTTCCACCCCATGATGAAAAGAGTCCAATGCAATCAACTTACTGCCAGCTGGCTGGCTGATCCCCGAGCCATGGCAGTCTATTAAAGACTAAGCATTGGTCATTGCTGCTGGCACAGTAAGGACCCAGCTATGGCGATGGCTGGCTGGGTCAGTCTTGGTGAAGTAAAGTGCTTATGCTGAGCCCAGGCTTAACCCTCATGCCTGTCACCATGGGTGCTTTGTTATTGAGCATACTGAACAAAGACTTGGGCAAACTGGAGAAGGAGGCTGACTGGCATCTTCAAGTCAGTGATTTCATCCACCTGACTACTGACAATTTCCACCAAAGCTGGGACCTTTTGTTGTGTATTCAATGTTGAACCCAATATGGGCCAATTTTGAAAGTTTTATTCATATAACTCATACCCAATTTTCCTTGCCACCAATCTCCAATCTTTTTCCTTTAATATCTCTGAAAAATCTAGCCAAGCCATAAGTCACTTCCCGTGAATCACTGTAGATGGATACTTCAGGCCATCTTTCTCTTCATGAATTAAATTCTACCTCCTGGGTGGGAGGTAGAATCCTGGGAGGACTATCCTGAGGGAGTCTATATTACAAAAACATATCATTCAGAGCATTTGCAAATGAGGCTTAAGTTTTCTTCTTCTCTCTTAAGGAATCATAAGACGTTCCCTGGAAGACTCGATTTGGGTGAGGAAGAGATTGCAGTGTGGTAGCAGCAGGCACACTAGGGATGTAATTCATCTGCTTATGGAACCTAATTGGGCCTTCAGGATGTTCTTGATCCCCTCTGTCTATAACATTTCCACTTGTTTGTGGGGTATTGTTGGACATGAACAATCTTATAATTTGATGAATCACATAAAATCCTGCACATTATGGGCAGCTCAGATTGTATGATGACCAAGTGTTTCATACTTATGCATTCAGTCTCTACTAGGGCTCAGAAGCAATCATGGTAGCTATTTCTGGAAAGGAATATAGTTATATAGAGAGAAGGCATACCCTAATTCAAGAGGAAACTCTGCTTTGATTTTTCAATTCTGGCTTGCCACAGACTTTATTTAACACATGAATCTTCTATAGAATATCTGCTAGATCTTAAGCACCAAATATCCACCTGGATCAGTTGGAGACCCACTTCTTCCTCTGAGCCTGAGTCAAAGTTTTCAGGCTTTTGATTCCCTTGATAAGTAGGTTGGAACAGCACATACAACTATGTTGTTACTTTCAAAACTCAGAGAAACCGTGTTGGTTACTTCCAACATGGCCAAATAGGAACAGCTCTGGTCTGCCTCTCCCAATGAGATTGACGCAGAAGACGGGTGATTTCTGTGTTTCCAACTGAGGTACCTGGTTCATCTCATTGGGACTGGTTGGACAGTGGATGCAGCCCACGGAGGGCAAGCTGAAGCAGGGCAGGGTGTCACCTTACCCAGGAAGCACAAGGGGTTGGAGGATTTCCCTTTCTGAGCCAAGGGAAGTCGTGACAGACTGTATCTGGAGAAACAGTACACTCTTGACCAAATACTGCACTATTCCCACAGTCTTAGCAACTGGCAGACCAGGAGATACCCTCCCTTGCCTGGCTTGGCAGGTCCCATGCCCATGGAGCCTTGCTTGCTGCTAGCGCAGAGGTCTGAGATCGACCTGTGATACTGCAGCTGGATGGGGGGAGGGGCGTCTGCCATTGCTGAGGCTCCATTAGCTCACAGTATAAACAAAGAGGCCTGGAAGCACAAACTGGGTGGAACCAACCTCAGCTTAGCAAGCCCTCCCGCCTCTATAGATTCCACCTCTGGGGGCAGGGCATAGTAGAACAAAAGGCAGCAGACAACTTCTGCAGACTTAAACATCCCTGTCTGACAGCTCTGAAGAGAGCAGTGGTTCTCTCAGCACAGCGTTCAAGCTCTGAGAACAGATAGACTGCCTCCTCAGTCGACAGATAGACTGGGTCCCTGACCCCCGTGTAGCCTGACTGGGAAACACTTCCCAGTAGGGGCCGACAGACACCTCAAACAGGCAGGTGCCCTTCTGGGATGAAGCTTCCAGAGGAAGGATCAGGCAGCAGTATTTGCTGTTCTGCAGCCTCTGCTGGTGATACCCAGGCAAACAGAGTCTGGAGTGGACCTCCAGCAAACTCCAACAGACCTGCAGCTGAGGGGTCTGACTGTTAGAAGGAAAACTAACAAACAGAAAGGAATAGCATCAACATCAACAAAAACGACATCCACATCAAAACCCCATCTGTAGGTCACGAACATCAAAGACCAAAGGTAGATAAAAACACAAAGAAGGGGAGAAACCAGAGCAGAAAAGCTGAAAATTCCAAAATAACAGAGTGCCTCTTCTCCTCCAAAGGATCACAGCTCCTTGCCAGCAAGGGAACAAAACTGGATGGAGAATGAGTTTGACAAGTTGACAGAAGTAGGCTTAAGAAGGTCGGTAATAACAAACTTCTCCAAGCTAAAGGAACATGTTCTAACCCATCACAAGGAAGCTAAAAACCTAGAAAAAAAGGTTAAACAAATGGCTAACTAGAACAAACAGTGTAGAGGAGACCTTAAATGACCTGATGGAGCTGAAAACCATGGCACAAGAACTTTGTGACACATGCACAAGCTTCAATAGCCGATTCGATCAAGTAGAAGAAATGATATCAATGATTTAAGATCAAATTAATGGGCCGGGCGCGGTGGCTCAAGCCTGTAATCCCAGCACTTTGGGAGGCCGAGGCGGGCGGATCACGAGGTCAGGAGATCGAGACCACGGTGAAACCCCGTCTCTACTAAAAATACAAAAAATTAGCCGGGCGCAGTGGCGGGCGCCTGTAGTCCCAGCTACTCAGGAGGCTGAGGCAGGAGAATGGCGTGAACCTGGGAGGCGGAGCTTGCAGTGAGCCGAGATCGCGCCACTGCACTCCAGCCTGGGCGACAGAGCGAGACTCTGTCTCAAAAAAAAAAAAAAAAAAAAAAAAAAAAAAAAAAAAAAAGATCAAATTAATGAAATAAAGTGAGAAGAGAAGATTAGAGAAAAAAGAGTGAAAAGAAACAAAGCCTCCAAGAAATATGGGACTATGTGAAAAGACAAAATATACATATGATTGGTGTACTGGAAAGCGATGGGGAGAATGGAACCAAGTTAGAAAACACTCTTCAGGATATCGTCCAGGAGAATTTTCCTAACCTAGCAAGACAGGCCAACATTCAAATTCAGGAAACACAGAGAACGCCACAAATATACTCCTCAAGAAGAGCAACCCCAAGACACATAATTGTCAGATTCGCCAAAGTTGAAATGAAGGAAAAATGTTAAGGGCAGCCGGAGAGAAAGGTCGGGTTATCCACAAAGGGAAACCCATCAGACTAACAGCTGATCTCTCTGCAGAAACCCTACAAGCCAGAAGAGAGTGGAGGCCAATATTCAGCATTCTTAAAGAAAAGAATTTTCAACCCAGAATTTTATATACAGGCAAACTAAGCTTCATAAGTGAAGGAGAAATAAAATCCTTTACAGACAAGCAAATGCTGAGACATTTTGTCACCACCAGGCCTGCCTTACAAGAGCTCCTGAAGGAAGCACTAAACACGGAAAGGAGCAACCAGTACCACCAACTGCAAAAGCATGCCAAGTGGTAAAGACCATGAATGCTATGAAGCAACTGCATCAATTAATGGGCAAAATAACCAGCTAGCATCATAATGACAGGATCAAATTCAAACATAACAATTTAACCTTAAATGTAAATGGGCAAAAAGCCCCAATTAAAAGACACAGACTGGCAAATTGGATAAAGAGTCAAGACCTATCAGTGTGCTGTATTCAGGAGACCCATCTCATGTGCAAAGATGCACATAGGCTCCAAATACAGGGATGGAGGAAGATAAACCAAGCAAACAGAAAGCAAAAAAAATCAGGGGTTGCAATCCTAGTCTCTGATAAAACAGAATTTAAACCAACAAAGATCAAAAGAGACAAAGAAGGCCACTACATAATGGTAAAGGGATCAATTCAACAAGAAGAGCGAACTATCCTAAATATATGTGCACCAAATACAGGAGCACCCAGATTCATGAAGCAAGTCCTTAGAGACCTACAAAGAGACTTAGACTCCCACAAAGTAATAATAGGAGACTTTAACAACCCACTGTCAATATTAGACAGATCAACGAGACAGAAGGTAAACAAGGATATCCAGGACTTGAACTCAGCTCTGGACCAAGCAGACCTAATAGACAATTACAGAACTCTCCACCCCAAATCAACAGAATATATATTCTTCTCAGCACCACATGGCACTTATTCTAAAATTGACCACATAATTGGCAGTAAAACACTCCTCAGCAAATGTGAAAGAACAGAAATCACAACAACCTGCCTCTCAGACCACAGTGCAATCAAATTAGATCTCAGGAATAATAAACTCACTCAAAACCACACAACTACACGGACACTGAAAAACCTGCTCTTGAATGACTACTGCATAAATAGTGAAATCAAGGCAGAAATAAACTTGTTCTTTGAAACCAGTGAGAACCAAGATACAACATACCAGAATCTCTGGGAAACATTTAAAGCAGTGTGTAGAGGGAAATTGATAGCATTAAATGCCCACAAGAGAAAGCAGGAAAGATCTAAAATTGACACCTTAACATCACAATTAAAAGAACTCGAGAAGCAAGAGCAAACAAATTCAAAAGCTAGCAGAAGACAAGAAATAACTAAGATCAGAGCAGAACTGAAGGAGATAGAGACAGAAAAAAACCTTCAAAAAATCAATGAATGTAGGAGCTGTTTTTCTGAAAAGATCAACAAAATAGACCACTAGCAAGATTAATAAAGAAGAGGAAATAATCAAATAGATGCAATAAAAACTGATAAAGGGAATATCACCACCAATTCTGCAGAAATACAAACTACCATCAGAGAATACAATAAACACCTCTACGCAAATAAACTAGAAAATCTAGAATAAATGGATAAATTCCTTGACACATACACCCTCCCAAGACTAAACCAAGAAGAAGTTGAATCTCTGAATAGGCCAATAACAGGTTCTGAAATTGAGGCAGTAATTAATAGCCTACCAACCAAAAAAAGTCCAGGACCAGACAGATTCACAGCCGAATTCTACCAGAGGTACAAAGAGGAGCTGATACCATTCCTTCTAAAACTATTTCAATCAACAGAAAAAGAGGGAATCCTCCCTAACTCATTTTATGAGGCTAGCATCATCCTGATACCAAAGCCTGGTAGAGAAACAACAAAAAAAGAGAATTTTAGGCCAATATCACTGATGAACATTGATGCAGAAATCCTCAGTAAAATACTAGCAAACCAAATCCAGTAGAACATCAAAAAGCTTATCCACCACGATCAAGTTGGCTTCATCCCTGGGATGCAAGGCTGGTTCAACATATGCAAATCAATAAATGTAATCCACCACATAAATGGAACCAACGACAAAAACCACATGATTATCTCAATAGATGCAGAAAAGGCCTTTGACAAAATTCGACAGTCCTTCATGCTAAAAACACTCAATAAACTGGGTATTGATGGAACGTATCTCAAAATAATAAGAGCTATTTATGACAAACCCACAGCCAATATCATACTGAATGGGCAAAAGCTGGAAGCATTTCCTTTGAAAACTGGCACAAGACAAGGATGCCCTCTCTCACCACTCCTATTCAACATAGTGTTGGAAGTTTTGGCTAGGGCCATCAGGCAAGAGAAAGAAATAAAGGGTATTCAATTAGAAAAAGAGGAAGTTAAATTGTCTCTGTTTGTAGATGACATGATTGTATATTTAGAAAACCCCATCATCTCAGCCCAAAATCTCCTTAAGCTGATAAGCAACTTCAGCAAAGTCTCAGAATACAAAATCAATGTGCAAAAATCACAATCATTCCTACACACCAATAATAGAGAGCCAAATCATGAGTGAATTCCCATTCACAATTACTACAAAGAGAATAAAATACCTAGGAATCCAATTTACAAGGGATGTGAAGGACCTCTTAAAGGAGAACTAGAAAACACTTCTCAATGAAATGAAAGAGGAAACAAACAAATGGAAGAACATTCCAAGCTCGTGGATAGGAAGAATCAATATTGTGAAAATGGCCATACTGCCCAAAGTAATTTATAGATTCAATGCTATCCCATCAAACTACCACTGACTTTCTTCGCAGAATTGGAAAAAACTACTTTAAAGTTCTTATGGAACCAAAAAAGAGCCCACATTGCCAAGACAATCCTAAGCAAAAAGAACAAAGCTGGAGGCATCTTGCTACCTGACTTCAAACTACACTAGAAAGCTACAGTAACCAAAACAGCATGGTACTGGTACCAAAACAGAAATATAGACCAATGGAACAGAACAGAAACCTCAGAAATAACACCACACATCTACAACCATCTGATCTTCAACAAACCTGACAAAAACAAGCAACAGGGAAAGGATTCTCTATTTAATAAATGGTGTTGGGAAAACTGGCTAGCCATATGTAGAAAGCTGAAACTGGATCCCTTTTTTACACCTTATACAAAAGTTAACTCAAGATGGATTAAAGACTTAAATGTAAGACCTAACACCATAAAAACCCTAGAAGAAAACCTAGGCAACACCATTCGGGACATAAGCATGGGCAAAGATTTCATGACTAAAACACCAAAATCAATGGCAACAAAAGCCAAAATAGACAAACGAGATCTAATTAAACTAAAGGGCTTCTGCACAGCAAAAGAAACTATCATCAGAGTGAACAGGCAACCTACAGGATGGGAGAACATTTTTGCAATCTATCCATCTGACAAAGGGCTAATACCCAAAATCTACAGAGAAGTTAAACAAATTTACAAGAAAAAAACAACCCCATCAAAAAGTGGGCAAAGGACATAACAGACAGTTGTCAAAAGAAGACATTTATGCAGCCAACAGACATATGCAAAAATGCACATCATCACTGGTCATCAGAGAAATGCAAATCAAAACCTCAATGAGATACCATCTCACACCAGTTAGAATGGTGATCATTAAAAAGTCAGGAAACAACAGATGCTGGAGAGGATGTGGAGAAATAGGAACGCTTTTACACTGTTGGTGGGAGGGTAAATTAGTTAACCATTGTGGAAGACAGTGTGGAGTTTCCTCAAGGATCTAGAACTAGAAATACCATTTGTCCCAGCAATCCCATTACTAGGCATATACTCAAAGGAATATAAATCATTCTATGATAAAGACACATGCACACATATATTTATTGTGGCTCTATTCACAATAGCAAAGACTTGGAAGCAATCCAAATGTTCATCAATGATAGACTGGATTAAGAAAATGTGGCACATATACACCATGGTATACTATGCAGCCGTAAAACATGATGAGTTCATGTCCTTTGCAGGGACATGGATGAAGCTGGAAACCATCATTCTCAGCAAACTATCGCAAGGACAGAAAACCAAACACTGCATGTTCTCACTCATAGGTGGGAATTGAACAATGAGAACACATGGACACAGGAAGGGGAACATCACACACTGGGGTCTGTTGTGGGGTGGTGGGAAGGGGGAGGGATAGCATTAGGAGATATACCTAATGTTAAATGACCAGTTAATGGGTGCAGCACACCAACATGGCACATGTATACATATGTAACAAACCTGCACATTGTACACATGTACCCTAAAACTTAAAGTATAATTAAAAAAAAGAAAAAAAATGTGCAAGCAACCAACAAACATGAAACATGATCATCATCACTAATCATAGGAGAAATGCAAATAAAAACCACAGTGAGATGCCATCTCACATTTGTTTGAATGACCATGTTTTAAAATTCAAAATATAACATATCCTGGTGATGCTGCAGTGAAAAGGAAATGCCTATACACTGTTTGTCGGAATGTAAATTAGTTCAGCCACTGTGGAAAGTAGATTGGAGATTTTGCGAAGAAATTAAAACAGAATTACTGTTTGACCCAGAAATCTCATTACTGGGTCTATGTCCAAAAGAAAATTGTTCTAATAAAAACACAGGCACTTTTATGATTATTGCAGAACTATTCACAATAGCAAGGATATGGAATCAACCTAGGTGCCCTTCAAGAGTGGATTGGAAAAAGAAAATGTGGTACATATATACCATGGAATACTACACAGCCATAAAAAGAACAAAATCATGTCCTTTGCAGCAACATGGAGGCAGCTAGAGGCCTTTATCTTAAGCAAATTAACACAGGAACAGAAAACCAAATACCGCATGTTCTTACTTAAAAGTGGGAGCTAAACAGTGGTTACTCATGGACATAAAGATGGCGACAATAGACACTGGGGACTAGAAGGTGGAGAGAAGGGGCCAAGGGTTGAAAAACTATTGGGTACTATGCTCAGTACCTGTGTGATGGAATCCATCATACCCCAAACATCAGCATCACACAGTATACCCAGGTAACAAACCTTCATATGTACCCCTTGAATCTGAAATAAAATTTCAAGTTATAATAACCAGACAAACAAATAAATAAAGCATACTCAAAATGACAAAAAAAGGTATCTGTGGACTAAATAGAGGTATAGATCTGAAGAATTAATGTAACTCTCAAGCTAGATAGAGAATATACTCCTGTCCCTTCCAGATTAAAGCAATGTGCTTCTGGGTGTGCTCTCCTTTTTGAGATACAGCAATAAGTGCTTTATATCTGTGATTCTTAAATTTTAAACATATATTAGACTCATCCAGAGAGCTCATTAAAGCACAGGCTACTAGACAACAGCCCCAGAGTGTCTGATTCAGTATGTTTGGGTTAAATGGAGATATGATAGGAATCACTACCCTTAAATATTTCAGACCATTGGACAGTAGCATTAATTCCTTTGTTCTCCCAGGGATGTAGTATTAGTTTTTGTTTATAATTTTGCCATGGATCAAGGAGCTGATATGGTAATTTTGCCAATTACTGAGTAAACTGCTTCCTGAGTAAATACTCAAGAACTAGGCAAATAGATTCACACTATAGTATAAATCCTGGACAAACCTTAAGCATTTATCACTTACCTAACTATTGAAGCAGAGTGGCATCTGGGTTCCCAGGAATCAAGCAATTAGTTCAAAATCAGAGTTCAGAAAGTCTTAAAATATCTGTGTATTTTTTTCCAATGTACAGATACCTTGATACATTGTACAGGGTATTTTTTTCTAATGTATAGATACCCTGGTACCTTTAGAAAAGGACAGAGAGGAAATTATGATGCCCACTTGGGCCATAGGTCCTTTAAGGAAGGAAAGAGACTGTGTCATACAACAAACTTGTGTTATTACCTCAAGTATACTAGACTTCCATTTAGACAAAGAACTCTGGATGTGTGAATTAACACGGATCTGAGATTTTAATAAGCATATTTCACTTTTATCATGGCTCCAGTCAGACTTCTGTCGGTCAGCTGTAGAGGGTTTTTTTGTAAAAAAAAAAAAATAAATAAAATAAATAAAATTATATATATATAATTATGCAGGTACCTTAGACTGACCATCTAGTTTAGTCCTAATGGCTTTGTAATTAATTAAGCACTACCAGAGATCCGTGTTGATTGGATGATTTGGTTAGCAACCCCAGCCCTGGGGTCTATTGTAATAACCATTTCAACCTTGTCTTGATTGGGTAAGTGCTACTACTTGGCCTCCCTCTACTCAGGATCCCACCATCTCCATTGAAATTATACAGCCTGTTTCAATGATGGCATCTCTTACCCACATCCATATCAACAGGAAACAGCTATTAAAGTTCTTTTTGAAAATGCTGGTGCTCCCTTCACCAAAGTATTTCTCTATGCAACTGTGAAGTGAGCATTTTCTGAGACTCTTGTGTGGAAGATTGAGGGGGTGGTTCTAGTTAAGGGATAAATCTCACTTATCCTACACACCTGTCTTTATAAGTTATTGGATTTCTTTCTTGATATTTCAACCTTGTCAGCTCATTAGTGTCAGGTGGGGAGTTAAAAATCCTGTTGTACAAGTTGTACCTCTATCCAAGACTTTCTAGAAGTGGGATCCAAGCATAAGTATTTTTCAAAATTCCCCAGATAATTCCACATTGCAATTACAAAACTGATGTATAGAATCTCAGCTTCATTTTATGTGGGTCATATTGAGTCTGGATTTCAGCATTCAAATGACCAAACAATTTAAACCTATTCCAACTGCTCAAGCAGGTACATTAAATTCAGACTATATGGTAAGTGCACCCATACTGATAAAATCCACCTCATCTGAAATTAAGTCTTCCTGTCTGTTCTAATACCCTTATAATTATTGCCACCTATGCATATTTCCCAGGTTCTTTTCATTGAAGTATAATACATATACAGAGTAAAATGCAAAAATTTTGAGGCTACAGCACCATGAATTTTGCAAGGTGAACACATTATTGTAACCATTACATTAACCAGAACATTAATACCACATAGAAACTCCTCTGTGGCCCCTCATAATTGTTACACCTTCTACAGAATTAACCACTATTTTTTAACTGTCATTGCTATAATATAGGTTTTCCTGTTTTTGAACTGTAAATGATAGAAATCATACAGTATACATTCTTTTATATCTGGCTTCTTTTGATTAACAGCATGTCTATGAGATTTATCCACATTGTTGCATAGCGTAGTAATTGGTTTTTTCATGCTGAATAGTACTTCATTTTTTAAAAATTCACATTTTGTTTACTAATTTTATTTTTATGCCATTTGTTTCCAGTTTTTGAATATTACGATGTTGCTATTGTGAATATTAAACAGAAATGCATACATATAATGGCATTACATTTAATGGCAAGTACAACAATCACTTTTACACCAGCCATGTATATATATATATCTTTTGGTACACACATATGTATGTGCACTGTATGTATGCATTTCTGTTGTATTCTAAGCCTTTAATTTTACTCATTCTGATGGATGCATTACAATATCTCATTGTGGCTTTAATTTTTATTTATCTGGTGATAATTAGTACTTTTCATTTGTTTAAAGAATATTATATGTCCACTTTTATAAAGTTTCTGTTTAGTATTTTGCCTGATTCTCTATAATTGCCTTTATGATTATGAGTTTATCTTTTTTGAAATATATTTTGTCAAATATGTGTACAGGAAATACCTTTTCCCACTCTATTACTTGCTTTGTTGATTCTTTTAATTGTGTCTTTCGCTGAATAGAGATTCTTAATTTTAGCAAGGTTCAAATTATCAATTTTTTGATCTTTAAGTTAATGCTGTTTTATCTACTTTAAGAAATTTTTGTCAATCCCAATTTTATAAAGATCTCCACCAATGTTATCTTTTAGCAGTTTTATTTTTTGGCTCCCTCATTTAGGCATGAAATTTATTTTTGTACAGAGTAATATTTAAATTATTTTTACATAAATAGGCAATTGACCCAACAGAATTTATTGAAATGACCGTTATTTTCCCACACTGCTACAGTGGCTTTTTTTGTCACAGAGTGAGTAAATATGTATATGTGGATCTCTTTTTATCCTCTCTGTTCCATTCTGCTGGTCTCTTTTTTTTATTTTTGCACCAATATTACATGGTCTAAATTACTACGTGTTTATACAGTAATAAGTTTTGATATCAGGTAATACGTCATCCAACTTTGTTGTTGGATATTCTTAGCTGTTCTTGATAGTCTGATTCCCATTTAAATTTTCAAAACAGTTTATCAGTTTCAGCAACAACAAAAGACCTGCTGGGACTTTCATTGGAATTTCATTAACTCTTTGGATCAATATAGAGACAATAGTTATTTTTTAAATGTTGAGTGTTACTATCCAAGTATATGCTGTATATTTTTATTTACTGAAGTCACTTAAAATTTGAGAATGTTTTCCATTTTTCTGTGGAGAAGCTATGTATATTTTTATTAAAAATTTTCTTAGACTAAGTTATATTTGTACAAAATTTTTTATTTTCTGATTTTTTGTTGTAAGTGTTTAGAAATGCAATTGATTTTATACATTGACATTTTTCTCAATGGTGTCACTAAATTTACTTATTAATAGTTTAGAAATTATTTTGTATGTTATATGTACATAATCTTGTTATATATAAAACCTATCACTCTTCATTTCTTTATTTTTAAACTCCATGCCTTTTATTTCTTGCCTTATTGCACCATGCAATGCAATAAATTATTGAATAGGAGTAGTAATAGTGCACATCTTTACCTCATTTATGATCTAGGGAAGAATGTTTTTAATATTTTGTCTTTAACTTACAGTGTAAAACTATAAAAACCCTGGAAGACAACCTAGGCAATACCATTTAGGACATAGGCACAGACAAAGATTTTATAACAAAGATGCCAAAGGTAATTGCAACAAAAGCAAAAACTGACAGATCTAATTAAACTAAAGGGCTTCTGCACAGGGCAAAAGAAACGATCAACAGAGGAAACAGACAACCTACAGGATAGGAGAAAAATTTTGCAAACTATGCATCCAACGAAGGTCTAATATCCAGCATCTATAAACAAATTTACAATGAGAAAACAACCTCATAAAAAAACGGGCAAAGGACATGAACAGACACTTTTCAAGAGAAGACATACATGCTGCCAACAATCATATGAAAAAAAGCTCAACATTACTGATCATTAGAGAAATGCAAATCAAAATGACAATGAGATATCATCTACCACCAGTCAGAATGGCTATTATTAATAAGTCAAAAAATAACAGAGGCCAGGCGCAATGGCTCACACATGTAATCCTAGCACTTTGGGAGGCTGAGGTGGGCAGATCACGAGGTCAAGAGATCGAGACCATCCTGGCCAACATGGTGAAACTCTGTCTCTACTAAAAATACAAAAATTAGCTGGGCGTGGTGGCACGCACCTGTAGTCTCAGCTATTCAGGAGGCTGAGGCAGGAGAATTGCTTGAACCCAGGAGGTGGAGGTTGCAGTGAGCTGAGATTGCACCACTGCACTCCAGGCTGGTGACAGACAGAGACTCTAAAATAACGTAACATATAACATAACATAACATAACATAACGTAGATGATGGCAATGCTTATACACTGTTGGTAGGAGTGTAAATTAGTTCAGCCATTGTGGAAGACAGTGTGGTGATTCCTCAAAGACCTAAAGACAGAAATACCATTAGACCCAGCAATCCCATTACTGGGTATATACCCAAAAGAATGTAAATTATTCTATTGTAAAGACACATGCAGGCATATGTTCATTGCAGCACTATTCACAATAGCAAAGATGTGGGATCAACCTAAATGCCCTTCAATAATAGACTGGATAAAGCAAATGTGGTACATATATACCATGGAATACCATGCAGTCATAAAAAAAAGAATGAGATCACGTCCTTTACAGGAACATGGATAGAGCTGGTGGCCATTATCCTTGGTAAACTAATACAGGAACAGAAAACCAAATATTGCATGTTCTCCCTTATAAGTGGGAGCTAAATGATGAGAACACAGGGACACAGAAGGGAGCACACACTGGGGCCTTTTTGGAGGGTGGAGGGTGGAAGGAGGGAGAATATCAAGAAAATCAACTAATGAGTATGAGGCTTCATACCTGGGTGATGAAATAATCTATACAACAAACCTCCATGACACAGTTTACCTATGTAACAAACCTACACATGCACTCTTAAAATAAAAGTTAAAAAAATGTGTTTTGTCTTTAGGTATTATTTTGAGTTAAATTGTGTCCACCCAAAAGATACATTGATAATTGAAGTCCTAAACTCCAGTAACTGAATATCACCTTCTTTGGAAATAGAGTCTTTGTAAATATAATCAAGTTAAGATCAGGTCATGCTAGACTAGGAAAAGCTCTAATCTAGTGACTGGTATTCTTATAAGAAGAGGGAAATTTGGGCACAAAGATAGATATGCTCAGGAAGAATGTCATGTGACAACTAAGGCACAGATTGTCATGATGCATTTTCAGCTCATGATGTATTTTCAGTTTTATCAGTTACTGAGAAAGATGTGTTAAAAATTGTTGCCATGTTTGTGAATTTGCCTATTTCTCATTCCATTTCTATCAAATTTGCTTTTCTATATTTTGAAGCTATGATATTAGGTACATACACATTTTGTATTGCTACATGTTCTTCTTACTTTTGGAACTGCTTTTTGCCTTAAAGGTTATCTGATTCTAGTAGAGCTACACTGCTTTTTGTTCTGGTTTATGTTTTCATATTATATCCTTATTTCACCCTTTTACTTCACCCTCTCTGTGACCTTTTATTGTCTCTTGTAAGCAGTATAAAGTTAGACAGAAGATGGGCAGCAAAGCCTGGAACATCTTGCCATGCCAGATAGCAAGGTGGCTGTAAAAAACTCTTGGAACAATCTCAAAAAAATGTTGAGAGCCAACTTGAAGGGGATCCCATTAGCCACAGCTGGTGCACCTTATGCATCAATAAGGATAATAACTCCAGTGGATTGACAAATATCAAATAGGTTTAAATGCAAGAATTCATAATAATACTAACAACAACAAGCCCTTACTGGCCTATGTTAGAGAAAACAAAGAAGCCAATCAATTATTTGAAAACAAAAAAAGAAGGGGAATAAGATCAAATATTTATTCTGCCTTTTCTCTATAAATCATAGCTTAGGTAACTAAAGCATTAGTAAGGAAATCTCTCTTTATAGAAGCTTTCAAATAATAAATGAAGATGGAATGATACAACTAGACTATACCAATCTTTCTCAACCCTTAATGAATTAATAGATCTAGAAAATTATTATAATTGGTCACTAACACTAGTACTATTAACATTGGCTACTAAAAGATAAACCAAATATTAAGTTTCTTCTGATGGAGGCACACAATACCACTTATTAAGTATTCTTGAGGAAAAATATCCATCTGAATCTGATCAAATCTCCATATTTAACTACAAATTTATAGGAAATACAGAGGAAAAGGAACATATTAAACAATTCCTAGGTCTTCTGTGAGAGGTAGCACAAGAAGCTGCTATTATTGATATAGATTTGGTTAAAACAGGAACAATCACTTTGAACTGGGTCTCAATTGTGAATGGATGGTCTATCCCAAAAAGAAAAAGAGCTAAGAAGTCAACCAGTTATTTAAAAAAAAAGTGGCCATTTGTAAAAACAACAACAAAAATGAAACAAACAAAAAAAATATCCAAAACCCTGCAGGAGAGGATAGACAAATGCTGGTTCATCATCAAGAATGTCCATTATTCAACTGTGATGGTTAATTTTAGGTGTCAACTTGACTAAATTAAGGAATACTTAGAGAAATGGTAAAGCATTACTTCTGGGTGAGTCTGTGAGGGTGTTTCCAGAAGAGATTGGCATGTGGTCAATGGACTGAGTAGGGAAGATCCACCCTCTATGTGGGCAAGCACCATCTAATCAGCTAGGAGCCCAGATTAAACAAAAAAGGAGAGAAACCATTTCTCTCTCTCTCTCTCTCTGTCTCCTGGGGCTGGGATGCTTTCCTCATCCTGCCCTTGGACATCAGAACTTCAGGTTCTCCAGTTTTGGTACTCCAGGACTTACATCAGTAGACCCCTGGGTTCTAAGGCCTTTGGCCTCAGATTGACAATTATACCATCAACTTACCTGGTTCTGAGGATTTCTAACTTGAACTGAACCACACTATGGCCATCCCAGGATCTCCAGCTTACAAATGGCATATCATGGGACTGACCATTCATAATCATATGAGCCAATTTCCTTAATAAATTCCATATCTATCTATCAATTATCTATCTATCCATCATCCTATTGGTTCTGTCTCTCTGGAGAACCCTGACTAATGAATCAACTTAAGGGTCATGAGCTCAATAAATATTTGTCTTATTGGATTAGAATCCCATGGCTAAAAACAAGAATGGGTCTCCAAGTGGGAGCTACCAATAGACAGTGAAGGAATTTGAAGAGTTCCCAGCCTCTTCATGATGAAGACGAATCTCTTTGAAGCGTCAATGTCACTGATTGGGGCATAGAGGTGAGGAGACATGAGTTAAGTGCAGGGACACAGTACTGACACCAGCAAGAGGAGTGTGCACGGAAGCTGAACAAGCTGGTTTCTCCCCCACCAGGAGTCCTAGTGAACTAAGAGATGAGCCTTAGAAACTACTTGGTCAAGCTTAGAAAAATTCCTGGCAATAGTGATTTAAATGCTTCATTATCCCTGGATAAAGACACTTGTGGCTCCTTAACAGCAATACTATCAAGGGTGACTGTGGTTTATTGAGAATTTAGTGTGTCAGTCTCAGCAACCACCCTTCGTTTGCTTTAATGGTTTTATATTCACATAAAAACTTTGAGGTAGGTACAGTTGGTGTATTTCCATTATTTTATGGATGAATAAAAAGAAGCCCACAGAGCTGGAGGAACTTACCTCTGTTCTATAGTTAGTAAGTGTGGGGCAGGACTAAACACAGACATGTCCAAATTCAAACCTCAGGTTCCCCACCATCATGCTGAATTGCCTTCCTAAACTGAGAGAAAAATGTGATTCAGGACAAGAAAGTTTGTATGGGGAGAGAGTTGAGGAGAAAATCATGGAATCAGAGACTCATGGGCATTTTATGAGAACAAATATCAGAATATTTAAACACTTGTACATTTTGCAAAGTACCACCCCACTAGTGAAATGGGCCCATGAGAGAGAACAGCACCGCAAGCATAAACTTTACCTGTCAAGCTGTAGTCAGGTTTGCCTCTATCTCATGTAAAAATTCCAGTATGTAAAATCCAGCTTCATTACCATCCTGCCTGATCCTTGTTTCAGCAGGAGTCAGTCTGACCACCTTTATTCTGCTTGTCTTTGCTGTAGCTGTTACATTAGAAGGATCCCCTGTGGCCTTCCCTGTGGTGTTCATTTAATCAGCCCCAGCCACCTCTGTCTTCTGCCTCAGTGGAACTGCATCTCATTCTGTGCACATTCAATCCATGAGCCTGGAGCAAGTCCAGGGGAGGCTTTGGTAGTTGGTTTTGAGATAGGATACTTTTAATTTGTCTTAATTAGATATCGGAGAAAAATCTACAAAATTATCAAAATGCTTCTTAAAACAATACCTTGTGGGCTTTGGGGTTGTAAGTATTTTTTTTTTCTTATGAGTATTTCAATGGTATCTTTATAGTCACAACTGTGAGAAATTTTGACTCCAGGATTCATTGTGGAAAGATCTGTAAGATGAGAAGGCTACATCTGTCTGCTGTACTTTTGATATGTTGCATTTTAAATAAAATATCACTCTCCAGAACAATGTATGATCATGAAAATGAGCTAGTGCTAAGGGACTTGTATTATAAATCTTTTCTTGAGATGGAATTTTGGCAAGCTGCTCCATTTTTCCCATAAAGGAAGAAAACTGTAATAATTTGGCATCCTTACAGCAAGGTATGTTTGTGCCTGAGTTGGATTAATTAGGAACAAGGGATAAAGGGCAATACCCATTATAGAAAGAACAACTCAGAGATGTAGCCCATGGTCAAGAATATTTCCAAGGATTGTCTAGATGCTCTACGACTGTCCTCAGTGTGGCAGGAGGATCGCAGTCCATAAAGTAAAAAAAAAAAAAAACTGTTCTGCAACTAGCTGTGGTATGCTCCATATTGTCTCTCCTTTTAATTTTCTAGTCTAGTTATCCAGTTTTCCGGTTTGAAGATCTTATTCATTGGCCCTCTAGTTGTTGGACCTGGCTCATATAGTGAAACATGGGTTGGTCCCACATGCAGCAACAGTACCACTTATCAAAGTTCAGCCTACAATCAAGCAACTACGAGAATATTGGCTTCCATAAGGATGAAATCCTGTGCACTTCTGAGTCAGTGTGTGGCTAAACTCGACCTTCTTGCCCAAGATTCATCCTTATTTAATAAGCCCAACTCTCCAGCTGAGTGCATGCCATGATGTATACATTGAGATACTGGGCAAACTTGTCAACTGAGCATGGTACAACTATCAACATGCCACAAACTCACCTGACCCAAAGAGACATCACTGATAGCAACTCATGTCTGGGCCATTTTGCACAAGCTCATGCATGCTTTCTCTTGTTTGAGTAGCTTCTTCACATAGAGTCCTTCCAAAAAACTGAGTTTTGTAGATACAAATTCAGAGTAGTGAACTGCTCTAATTATTCCATTGGTAGACTTATTCAAGAAGGAGTAACACTTTAATGAGACTTCAGTGATGGACAAAGCTTTCAGAAAGCTGAAGCAACTTTTTACATCTGTAGTGATATTGACCTGTCATAATCTTTAAAGGCTGTTTATGGTAGAGAAAAATATCTCTAGTGTTGTATGGAGATTTTTTTCCCCCGAATTGTTGGGCCTTCCTACCCTGCATCTTTTTCTGCCATATCGGGATTGGGCCCTCCTACCTTGAATCTTTTTCTAGCATAAACTAATTCAGAGGCTTCAAACCTAAATGTTGTTATACTTGATTAGATTCCTTGTGAAGATTTGCACCTCAGGATGCTGTCAGTGGTGGATACAGCAGCAGTTTTGTTTAAATATGGGTCTCCAAGAGTGCTTCCCATGGGAAGACAGGGATACTACACTATGTCCTGTCAAGAAAGCAGGAGTTCCATGGGGTCCTGGAGCCTACTCCACTTAAGAAGTTTTCAACCTTAGGAAGAGTCTGTGTTTGTGATAGTTGATCCAATTGTCCCTGAGCCCACCCACCTTTCCCCGCCGTATCTCAGGCATTCTTAACTGGGAAGCTTAAAAAAATTACCAGTGCCCCTCGAGATTCTGATTTAATTGGTCTACCATAGGCCCTGGCACTGCTATTTATAAAAAAATTCCCAGGTGGTTGTTTTCTATCAAGATATAATTTATGTGCAACAAAATTTACACTTTTTAGTGTACAATTTTGTGAGTTTTAATGAAGATATATTCATGTAACTACCACCACAATCAAGATGTAAATTACTTGCATCACTCCAAAAAATTCCCCCATGCTGTTTTGTAGTCAGTGCTTCCCACCATTCTCAGCTTCTGTTAACCAGTAAACTGTTGTCTGTCCCTCAAGTTTTACCTTTTCTGGAATGTCTTATAAATGAACTATGCGAACTTTGACTTTTTTTTCACTAGCATAATGCATTTGAGATTCGTTTGTGTTATTGTATATATTAGTAGTTGTTCCTGATATAAGTTTGAATGTTTGTCTTCTCCAAATCCACGTTGAAATGTGATCCCCAATATTGGAGGCAGAGCCTACTAGGGGGTGTTTGGGTCATGGGAACAGATCCCTCATGAATGTCTTGGTGCCCTCCCTACAATAATGAGTGAGTTCTTGCTCTCCTAGTTACCACAACATCTGATTGTTAAAAAGTCTGGCACCTCCCTCCACCCTCTCTCTCTCTTGTTCCCTCTCTCACCATGTGACATGCCTCTTTCTATTATGAATACAAGTTTCCTGAGGCCTCACTGGAAGCCAAGCAGATGTTGGTGCCATACATCTTGTACAGCCTGCAGAATTGTGAGCCAAATAAACCTCTTTTCTCCATAAATTACCCAGTCTCAGGTATTCCATTATAGCAATGCAAAGCAGACTAATACAATTCCTTTTTATTATTGAGTTTTATTGTCTGTTGTATGGATGTACCATGGTTTGTTTATTTGTTCCACAAACTGAGGGATATTTTTTTTCTCCCAGTTTCCAGCAACTACAAATAAAGCCTCTATAAATGTTCATATATAGATTTTCATGTGAACATTCCCAGATATTTTTATGTTCACCAAGACTGAGAATGAATACTCTTATCAAATGCTCACTTCAGCTTTGAAATCTTCTTTAATTACAGTCCTTCCAAGTTTCACATCCTAGTTGATCCACTTTTCTCTTTGCTTCGCTTTTCTCTATGTCCTCCTTCTTTCTATTTTGATGCTTATTTTGATGGTACTTAAGTAAAACAACGACTTTGCTTGATTCTAGGATTGCTAGTAAGCAGTCTAGTTAGTTTGGATTTGGATTTCTATTCCAATGTAGAAGGAAGGAGTCCCTTTCTCTTTCTCCATTTACCTTATAGTTCTTCAGAAAATGGAGTTATGAATCTAATTGTGTGAGTTGCTAAGATGCTGTCTGGGTTGCATCATTCTCTTCTCCTTTATCAAACTGTATGTTAGAAGTAACGTCAAAATGACTTAGGAATCTAGGGCTCATCAGATCAAACTGTGCAATGTCAGATCCTAGTCATGTTTTCTTGGCTAGCGAGCTCCTGGAAAGCTCATAGTAATTTCAGAACATCCCAAATAAATCTCTCAAGACTGGGAATGATCTTAAAGTTCAGGTTGTTGCTGGAATCTGAGATGTCTAAGGATGGGATTCTCAGATGACAAATGAAAGAGACAGAGAGAAAGAGAGAGAGAGATAATTCATATGAATGGGAATATGTATGTATTTGCAGCCTTCTCCCTGGCTCTCTTTCCTCCCAAACTGACTACTAAACACATCCCACAAACATACAAAGGTTAAGCATCTCTGTAAATCTGAATCTTTTTTCCAATTGATCTTACCCATCCTTCCACGTGACTAATCACTATCCAGTCAGCATTTGGTAGACCATCATTAAACAGACATCTGGTTGACCTTGCTCATTATAGTGACTGTGTCTAAAATCCTGAATTCAAAGGTAGTTATTACACCAACTGGCTTGCTAGGCCTGGAAAAGACCATTCTTAAAGACTACCTGCCATTAGAAGGGCAATGATATGAAATAATAGTCCTACTTCCAATGTGCCACTTCGTTTCATTATTATTATTATTATTATTATTTAATGAATGAAAGCAAAAGAGCAATAGCATAAATGACTTTAGTCCTTGTTGGAAAACAAACAAAAGAATAGAAACTGAGAAATTTAATGAGCCAGCAACTTACCCATATTATAGAAACAGTATAAACCACTAGTCTGATAGGAAATCTGATTTGCTAAGTCCTGTGTTCTACCATCCTGCTCATTGATTTTAACTTAAATATTGTTGGTCAACCTCATGAGCCAGAAACTGAAGCTGGGATTTTTGTCTGGTTTGCTGCCCAACCTATATTGGAGTAACAAAGTCAGTGCACAGGATATGGAGTCAAACACTTTGGATTTGAATCCCAGATCCAACTTAGTGGGTGTGTACTCATCTCCATGTTTGTTAACTTTTCAACCTCAATTTATAAAATAAGGAAAAAAGTTACCTGTTATTATAAAGTTGAGATATATATCTCAACTTTTTGAATATATATCCCAACTGTGGAATGGAGAAGTACTTATTTTATTGTGAGAAATACTTGAAAAAGAGAAGGGGGGAACAAATGTTATGGTTGCAGCAAATCAGTGGACAGAGTCCTTGGTGTTGGTCCCATTATGGAACAGGAAACTCATGAACAGACTTAGGTGGTGTGCAGCTCAGTTCAGATGGAGAAAGTAGAGCACCACAGACAGATTCTGTGACTTCAAGCAGCAAAGTCACTTATAGCTATGTATCAAACTTGTATATGGCACCACTTTAAGAGCTCTTGATTTTGATGGTCTTAAGGTTACTGCTGATTTGATTTGAGCCAGTGCCTCCTGCCAACAAATATAGGTCCCTGTTGACCCCAGACTTAGAAATTATTGCATCACTGTGTTCCAAGTACTCATGAATTTCCATTAACAAAAGCAGCATCCTCTTTCAAAACCCAAGCGTCAAGACCTGGAGCCTATCAATATTCCCAGTGGAAATAATTTTCCCATTTATCAACCTAAACTCCAGGATAAGGAATGTAGCTTTGACAGTTCTTTCAACAAAGGGGATCGGAAGGATAAAAGATGACTGAGAAAAGGATTAGAAAGATACAATTTAGTTGGCGCCTTCATAACATGCCTCTGAATATTAAAGCTGACAAGTAGATTTTGAGTTTTTTATTAAAGTCATTAGTGAGGAAACATTCCCCATCTTACAATCTGTTCTGTTTTCAAGTTCCAGAAAAAAAAGCACAATATTTTCTTTAATGTTTCTAGCTCCCTATATCTCAAAAGATACATTCAAAATATTTTTGAGTAGGGTGAAAGGTTCTGTTGGAGAGCATCTCCAAACATACATATTTCTCTCATTTTTTTTGTTTAAATGTCACTTCCTCCATCTGACTCTTAGTTTGGAAGAAATGCCCCTCCTATATTCTACCAAAATTTACCCCATTAAACTATTTTAGGCATTTACACTTATAGCACTGTATTAGTGTTGCCTATTTACTTGTCTGTATCTCCCTCAAAGACAGGCCATGCCTCTTGCAGTGATATACTTGGTGCCTGCTCAAGGCTTCACACATAGTAGGTGTTCAAAAAATATATGTTGAATAAAAGATTAGTAATATTTTGAATTCTTCATGCATAAACTTTTCAGGTTAGGAACTGAAGCTGTGTTTGTTTTGCCAATGAGCTGAGAAAACAATTATTGGCAGAAAACCATGAAATGGCCTTATACTCGAGCTAGTGCCACATACAAGATGGGAACGCCTGGTATGAGACTGCTACAGCAATGGGTGAGAGATAATGAGGTCTGTGAACCACGTGTCAGTGAGGGTAGAAAAGAAGAAACAGATTGAGATATTTAAAAGGTAGAATTTAAAGGATGTGGTGATGCTGTAGTATCATTACTGGATTTAGTTTACTGCTCATTCTAGAATCAGCATTCATTGAATGCAGTGTCCTATTCACATTTATTTTTCCCTGGGCCAACTAAATGCAGTGTCTTGACACATAATAAAACCCAGTGAATATTGAAATGAATAAATGAATGAATAAAGAAACATTGTATTAAGTTTACCAATCCAATTTCTACCCTGCAGATAGGTCTTAAATCTGTCTCTTCTCACACAATCTCCCCTTCAGTAATTCAGTTGAGACCTTCATGATCTTCCTCTTGGAATTTGACAATGGTCTCCCCAGTGGTAGAAGCCATATGGTACTCTTAAGACATCTCCCCTCACCTCTGAAAACAGCATGATACAGTGGTAACAGACAGAATTGGATTTAAATTCTGCATCAAAAATTCACTGGCCGTGTGACCTCAGACAAATGGTTTAATATCTCTGGACCTCAGTGTCCTCCTGGGTAAAATGGAGATATCAGTAAATGCCTCCACAGAGTTGTCTACGGATTTACTGAGATTATGCATGTAAATAATTGGCACATTGCCTGTGAAATAGATATTCAGTAGGTGTGGATACACCCTTCTCCTCCAGGATGAAAACCATCACATGTACAAGTGGGTCAATAAAACCATTCTGTATCCTTTGAAGAACAGATGAGTGCCTGATTCGTCTTCCTCCTGCATTTGTGTGAGCTGTGTCTCTGCCTGCAGCAGGCCCCTGGCCTGGCTTTCACCTAAATAAATGAATGTAGAGTTTAGGCTCCACATCTTAATCTATTTGGGCTGCTATAACAAAACACCTAGTACCAGAAAGTAGGTAGCTTATAAACACCAGAAATTTATTTCTAACTGTTCTGGAGGCTAGGAAGTCTAAGATCAAGAAACTGACAGATTTGGTGTCTGGTGAGGGCCCATTCTGTGGTTCATAGATGGTACCTTCTCACTGTGTCCTCGCATTGCAGAAGGGCAAACAATTCTCTTGGCCCCTTTTATAAGGGCACTAACACCATTCATGAGGCTCAATTCTCATGACCTAATGACCTCCCTAAAGATCCCACTTTCTAATCCTATCATCTTGGCAGGTAGGATTTCAACATATGCATTTTGTAGGGGCACAAACAGTCAAAGCACAGCATCCCACCATAAGCTTACCTCCCAACCTGGTCTTTAGTCATTCATTCCTTTATTTAACCATTTCTTCAACAAATGAATGGACAAATATCTGTGGAGAACATGAGCAAGGCTGGGAGGGCACAGTTCCTTATCTTCACAGAGCTTTCAGTCTAGTGCAAGATACACATAAGTAAGCAGAAATTTGCAATATCATGTACTAATGCTATTATGGGGGAAATATAGGAAACTATGGAAGCAGGCAAAAGGGCAACTACCCAGGGTTGAAAGGCCAAAGGGATCATCCCTGAGCATTGTGATCAGATGGGAGGGGTGAGTAAGATGTCACCATTTGAAGAGGCAGGTGGGAGGAAGAGAGGAGAAAAGGGAACTCCATGTGCCAAAGTGCAGAGCTGAGAGAAATGATGTGTGCAAGGAGATGGAAGGACTTCATAGTAGGTGAAGACTACACAGCACTGCAAGAGATAAGCAGATGTGCGGTTGTAGTGTCAGTGTCCATATGCACAGATGGTGCCTAGAGGGCAGAGAAGGGGATGGGATGATAGAAGTTCAGGGAGATCGTTATCGTACACAGGACTCCCATCTATTTACCATTCACTCACCACCCTACTCTTTTTCCTGTGGTCTATCTTCCTTCTCTGTCTTTTACCCCTCAATGGGACACTGAAAGAAATGGATTCTTGTCAGTTGCTTTAAGCATGGAGCTGAAAGTCCATCTATGAGGATCTTTATGCTATGCTTATACTCTCCTGTGACAATGGGTAAAGTTTTGTGTGGAGTTATGCGCAGACTGCAGAGATCACCGGCTCATCCTTCTTGGCTGCCTTATGCCTGTGAAAGAAAAAAAGAACATTCAAAAACTTAGAAATCTTACATATACAATTCATTCTAAACTGTGTTGGAAAGACCCTGCACTCAACAGTGAACATGGCTGGGCCTTGTGAACAGGTCAGAGGGTCAGAGGGTGCCAAGCTCTCACTGGAGATCTGTCTCCTAGAATGCCTGCCCCTCTGAGTGCTCAATGCATGGTCACGTTCCTGCCTATAGTGGCTTGGGTTAGTATAACAAGCCCCCATTTTTTAGAAAAGTAAGCTGAGACACAACACTTGCATATTAGCCACATTTTTGTTTTTCTTATTTTACTTATTACCAGTTATCTGTGACTAAACCAAAATAGCATAGACCCACTCCACATAGAACATGTATCAGTTGTTATAAATTAAGGTTTTATTATTGACTTAACTACAGCTGTCTTAATGATAAGTAAATGGTGGAAAGTGTAAGCGTATTTGTGGTTTCCCTCTAAGTAATGTATATCACCTCATTAGTTCAACATGAATTCATCTACCATAAATTGAGGGCTTACTCTGTATAAAATGTTCTGCCAAACACAGGAATGAATGTTTCATGGCATTTGACCTCAAATAATTATACAGTCTGGAGGGAAAGACGAACACATGCATAACTAGCCAATTTCCAAGTCATTCTGTGGTCACACCAACCTGCCTGTGGTTGGATTCCCAAATTACACCCCTGGGCCTTTCTGTCTCTCTTCTGTCGGCTCAGAACCATCTCTGTGCCTTGCTTCCAGGCCTGCCCTAACATTTCTGCAGCCCACGGCAAGAGCATAAATGGAAGTACACCTATCAAACATGCATACATTTAGAAGTTATAAATCAAGCCAACAAACTGTTATGTAAAAATGCATTCTATCTTCCTGTGACAAATATATCTTCATAATGACCTGAAGGCCAAGCTCAGATTTAGAATTTTCAGGCTCCTTGGATTTTTCCATGCTGGAACTTACTGGTGTAGAATATGCCCGCCCACCCCACTGCTCTCTGCTCCCTGGCTTTCTCCAATTCAACAAACACTTTTGGGTATAGATGTATGGACCACTTAATCTAAGCTCCACCCACCCTCCCCAACATCACCCCACAGCTTGGGCCTAGGGTACACACACTATCAGCACATTCTGGCCTTTAAGAGTATGGACTTGGGGAAAAGGCCAGTGCAGGCCTGGAAGGGGGTTTGGGGATGTTTGGGTGGGGAACTCTGGGGCACTGGGTGGTTGGAACCCGGTCTAGAAGGCAGAAACATAGGGTGGTGCAGAGCTAGAGAAAGGCCACAGCAGGATCGTGAAAGCATGGGGTACCCTTCTTGGCTCATGTAAGGACAGTACTGCCAACGCCATTCTTTACTTGTGTGGTGAACTTGGGCTTATTCCTCAAGATCTAATGCAAGTATTTCCTCCTGACTAAATTCCTATCTTTGTGACATCACAGTCACTATACCTTACACATCCCTTTTGACTGAGGGTTCTGGAAAGCAGAGACTATTTCTGTTTTTCATCACATTTTTGCCCCCAGCAACTACATAGGGGTTAACATTGGAAGAGTTCAATAAATTTCTGTTGAATGAATGCATGAATGTAATCCCAAATAGTGATGTGGAATTGTAATGAAAGATACAAATGACCAGGAGGCTCTAGGAGGTCTTCCAAAAGGAGGTGTTATTGGAGCTGAGCTTAGAATGAATGAATAAGATTCTGGGAAAGAATTCAAGGAAGGAATTTCAAAACAGAAGGGAAGATATTTTCCATATACACAACTCAGAATAAAGTGTGTAGACCAAGCATTTCATTCAGATATCTACCTAATATACATGGTAGATATAATCATTGATAGCTTTGCTTAAGATTTTTATTCTGTTTTATTTAAGTATGTTTTCAAAATCTATGCATTGCAAAAGTAGTTCTGGTTCTTTTAAGATTGAAGATGTTCTGCCAGACTGATGAGGCGGGGAAAACGGCTGGAAGCCTGCTAAATTGTTAGAAAGGAGATTAATGTTATGTAAATGTAAGTAATTAATCAGCAAGCACCTAGAAGCCAAATACCTGATGTGAAGAGACATTCTTTGAGAGGGGAAAATTGCTCTCCTCTGATTAAAAATGGACTATCAGACAGCATTCAGATTCATTTTTTGCTTCGAACTTTTCCCAAGCTGTCTGAAGTTGAATGTAATCTTCCCCCGCTCCTCAACATAAAGAAACAAAAGAGGAGCTGTAAGACTTGAGCTGAGAACTAGTTGAAGCTCATGGCTAAAGAAAGAGTAAAGAGAACAGCAACACCAACTGAGCTCTCCAGGGAGCTCAGGGTTTTGAATTGATGTCAGGCAATCATGTTACAATTGAAAGTATAGGACATTCAAAATTATGAAAACAATGATTTTGCAAACATCTCTTACCTGTCGCCTGCCCCAGTATTCATCCTCTGGTCTTCTGAAACAAATCTTCCTACATGATGGGCATCAGCCCAGGTGGTGGAGGAGGGCTGCCCCCGTCATTATACCTCACTACAGAGGTGTGAACATGCCCAGGCCTGGAATCTTAGATGAGTTCATCCTCCCAGCCTCAGGAATTCAGTCAGAAATGGGCTGAATTGAGCCTTCCTAATGGCTTTACTTGGGAAATATATTATTTCTCGGAATTGCTAGCTGGTAAGTCCCATATGCTTGTAGCTACTATTGACATCTTTCCTGACATGAGCAGAGGGCCTTAAGAACTCCAACACAGAGGAAAGCAGATTCAAAAGATGCAGCAAGAACAATAGATCCTGACAACATTGCTTGTGATCCTGTTGTGTTTGCCTGGTGCCTGTTAACCCATATATTCCACCCTAAGTCCCCTCTATTTACTCAAACAAATCTGCATTTCTGTTGCCTGTAATAGCAACTGTTCAGATTAATAGAACACAGAGATTTCCAGTGGTTGCTCAGATTCCTAAAGTAGATGATTATTTCTTGTCCTGAAAATGATATTTTCTATAGACTGCCTTTATGTGTTTAATAAAATTTATGCAAACCTATTATGTTCCTGTAAGCATACATGTCTTAGATAATAAAAAGATGAATAAAACTTAATTTATGTCTTAATAGATAACACAATTAGTCAAAAAAAAATCAGTCTAGGAGGATAAAGACTCTTAAAAATACAATTTAGTTTTGAAGTATTCCATTAATAAGTATCTAGGCCTTAATTTTAGTCACATAAATTTTAAAGTATTTCAAGTGACTGTAGTTATTATTCAAAGCCAGAAGACACACAGGCTTTGTATGAAAAGTTCTTTGCTAGCTTAAATGTGTCTGTTTCTTTTGTGACACATAAAATGACTGAATGTATTTTAAGCTTACAATAAAAATACAAACTATTTATAAAATAAAAACATAGAACATTACATACAAAAACATATGAAAATGCAGCCAGAGCAGTTACCAAAGATAAATTTTTTGCTGTAAATACTGTCATTATTAAAGAAAACAATTACTATGGATTAATTAAGAAATTAGAAAATAAGTATAAAGATACAAGAAAAATGTAAATAATAAGATCAGAAGCTAATATACTTAAAAATAGAGGGAAAAAGCAGAACTGAGATATTCAGGACAAATTCTCTACATATAAGCAATAGAATATACAAATATGACAAGTCTAATCAAAAAGAAATGTGAAAACATGAAAATCAAAATTAGAAGAGATTCAAAAATTATAAAAGAAGATTATGCATAACCACTCAATTTGAATATCTCAATGAAACTGATGAATCTCTGGGTCCAAATAATTACTTCGAACTGAATCAAGGATAAGTAGAAACTGAAACATATCTAATATGGTTTCTGGCAGAGGGCAGGCATTCAACAACTTGAATGCATGAACAGAGAGGAATTGGAACAGGTGTCAAAGCACAACTTGTAGATGATTTTTCATGAGAAGTCAATTCATACTTTCAAGGGCTTAACATCTACCACTCTATTCAAATTGTTTCAGAGTTCAGAAAATGACAGTAAGGTGTACAATCTATTTTATGAAACCAGCATTATCTAGAACAAAACCATAGATAGCAAAAAAGAAAATTACAACAAATCTTACCTGTGAATATATATTAAAGCATATGAATATGTTTTCATCTGTTTGTGATGATATCTCATAAAAGTGGATAATTGGATTTCCACAAATCTAGAGGCTCTGTTTGAATTGTCTAATTTTAAACTAAGACTCTTGGGCATAAAAAGCATTTGTTCTGGGTGTTCCAAGAATGCATCTCAAAGACATGGGCAGTGATTTTCTACATAACCCAAGACGGGTGGGGGTGCATATGTGAATGTCAGAAGAAAAATCCTGTGGAGAGTACAATGACAGGGAGAGAGGAGCAAGATGCAAACACACACAGGAAAACAAACAGCACAATGGTGATGTCAAAAAATACTCCAAGTCAGAACTCAGGGGACTTTCCAAACTGCAGACCCTAATTATGTTCAAACTGCTTCTCACATGGCCATTTCTATGTGAAATTATTTATTCATAGAGAAGAATTTATTTACCGTGGTTAACGTTTCTCCTTAGCAATGATGGCAGTACAATACAAGTAGACTGATCACTAAGAGAACAATTCAAATATAAAAAATTATAATACTTAGAAATAAGCATAGTTAGAATTGTGTAGAACCTTTGTGAGTAAAATTTAAAACAAAAACAAAGAAACAAAAAGACTTTGAATTAAAAGTCCAACATATAACTGAATGAAAAAGATTTAATTTTATAAAATTGAAAATGTTCACCAAATTATATCTATTATACTTTTTAGTCAAAATTCTAAAGGGAGATTTTAGGAATTTGACATATATACTTAGACTTTTCTGAATGAATAAAATGGCAAGAATGTCCAATAACATTTTGGAAAAGAAGACTAATAAAATTATTTGTCTTACAAGATAATAAAAATTATTTTGAAAATAATTATTTTTATTTTATGTATTTAAAAAACAGTTAATTTACCAATAATCTGTGTGCACTTACTATAGAGAAGATCACCCAAAGTTATTTTGGTAGAAAAGAATAACAAATTATGCATTTTTATATTTATATCAATATGATTGCTTTAAGTGGTATGTTCCTGCTTTATTAAAAAAAGAAAAAAAAAACAAGGCCAATCAATAAGTCTTGAAAATGTGTTTAAATTTTTCATATCTTATATTGTGTAACAGCTACACAGTCATTGTTATAAGATTTTTTCTTCCGATCTATTTTTTAAACCATAGAACAACAAAATATAAAAATATAAAAAATGTATTTTTTTCCCCAGAAACAAAGTGCAAACTGAAACCATAGCCATGATTTTGTTTATTTTCTTTCCTAGTCACCAAATTACCCAATTTGCCCCAGTAATTTAAGGCAGTATTGGCAGCTCCCTCGTGGCTGATAAGAACTTGAAGATGGGACAGATTTATCAGATAAATGTAAATTGTCAGATACTCTTTCCAGATGACCTCAAGATTGGTTTTGCCTGCTGGTAAGGGTTGCGCTTTTTGTTCAACTGCATTAAAGAGTCCATTTAAAAAACTTAAAAACTCTTTATTTCTGCCAGAGGATGCTGTCCTACTGACTGCACCTCTGGAGATGATGCAAAAAATCTCCACTTCTTTTTAAGTATGGGGAATGATTTACCCAAGCAAAGCAATAAATTGCGTTCAGAAGTAACTAAACTCAGCAGGCCTTGTAGTTACTGCTTGGTTCTGCGATTTCAAACCTATAATTAGATACGTTGTTAGGTTTTGCCAAGCTTTAATGACCTCCATTCTGTTTATGACAAATGCTGGAGAGCCACCCCCTGGGGGAATCCTATGGGGCAAATGCTGATGACTTGATGGGGGCTTGCTTTATTTATTTAGTCTTGAGACACAATTTCCTCATTTTCAGATTGTTAAACATTCAGCATGTCAGCATAACGTATGTGCATCATGCATGGTATGTGTGTGGTGGATAGTGTGGGTGGAGTATGTACTGGCAGCATGGGGAGTCATCAAAATTAATCACTAAATGTGCAAAGACTGGATTGGAAGTCATAGCCCTTTGGGTAATGCTCTCCATGGCTGTACTTTTGATTCTCAAGAGGTGGTTAATGAAAAGTTGGGCAAAGTTGTGTTTACTTATGGTTATTCAATAAGTAGATAAGCATTTATCGTGTGAGTAGTACAAAATGACAATTCATAACCTCCTTGGGAAGACAACATGACATAAACAAAACAGATAAGGATGAAGCAGGCAATGGAGAGCTCTTCAGGAAAGACTTCACTCACCTTTCCAGGCAGAATCGAGCCCATATCCAAGCCCCATTACTATACTTAGTGCATTGCAATAATTATTTGTTTACACACTTGCCTCATTCACATATAAGGTAAGCTCTCTGGGAACAGAAACTATTCTTATTATTATTCCATTCTTAGTACCTTACATGGTCCTGACATGAAACAGGGGCTCAGAAAATGGGAGTGACCATGTGAATTAATGAACATGGTACAAGGTCACCTCTATACTGGAGGAAAGATCCTAATGTTTGTTGGTAGAGAGAGTCAGTAAAGGAAGCCTTTAAGGGTGGTCTGAGATGCATAAGGAAGACTTTATACCCACTCTAGATGCAACCACACTGACTAAAGGACTGGTATAAACACAGGACACTTTCAGTTGCATGGGGTTATTAGAGGGTATCAGAAAAGGTCTCCTTGTCTTCCCCAAAAGAGTATTTCATTAATTGGCCTTAAACTCTTCTGGAGTAAGATAACTCTATTGAAACTGGGACACCTTTGAGAGACTAAAGGCATCAACATCTTATAAATCATTACTATATTAGATGATATCGTTTCTGGAACACTTTTTCCCCTTAAATGGAGGAAGGAGGACTAGGATTGACACATGGTATTCTGCATGAGGAAGTAGGTCTGGGCAGGATCCTCAGCACAACCAGAAGTGGCCTAAAAACATCACCTGGAAGTAGGTTTCTAGAAGTAGTAGAAGGCAGCAAGTGAGCAGAACCCCCAATACAAGCTCAATAATTTGCCATTTTGTTTTGAGCTAATACTTTTTACTGAATACACAGACACAGGAAAGTAGGTTGCCTTTTGCATTATCCCTACTTTCTGTGTTTCCCTGTGTCCATGGAAAAGTGACCTGGAAGTTACAGCAGAGGAGGGCAGAATCTGGAATATTTGATCTAACTTGAATAAGAAGTATTCGGAGAGTAAAGGATGATTTGCAGCTCCCCATAGCTACAGGGAATAATGGGTCTTAACTGTATAACAAAGAGAAAGAATCAAAGCACAAATTTGGAATTTTATTGTCAAATTTCTGAAAAAAATTTATTTAAATATGTAATTTTATTACCATTAATGGTTCTACTTAAGGTGGAAAAATTAATCTATGGAAAAGCTTGTAAGCCTCCATAGGTTATGAGTCTATGCTAGAGGAGAGGAGAACTCAGGCAAAATCATGACACAAAAGTAGAAGAAGGCACAGAGAATGGGGTCCAAAGCTTTGAAGCCCAGTAGAATCTGGGTGGAAGGCAGTGAATAAAAGGAGGGAAGAGTCGTGAGAAAAGTTAACGCAGACCATAGTGAGACTCTTCACGAGGTGCCAAAGGAGGGCTAATAATTTGGCACCCCTTCAAACTGATATGTTTACATTAGCTTTACCTGATGTAAAATAACCCACTCTGACTGAACTTAGTAGCCATTGATATTAGCAAATTATATTTAAGTTTATATATACATATGTCTAATTTCATTGTGCAGTCAAATAACCTCTTTTTCTTAGTTACGACTGTTAAGGAAACTGATGACAGTGCTTGTCAAAACATCACAGAGTGGAGAGCTAATTACAGGTTTTGGCACCTTTCTTCAAAAGTCTGTCTTTGTGACGTGATGACCATTGAAAAAGCAAAGCAGATAGGAAACTCTTCTTTTGGATAAGAAAAGCATATTTCTATGAGATTTTGAAATGCAAAATACACATGATAGAATATTCTCCAGCTTCCCTCAAGGCTTGTTCTCCCAGCCTGTCTTTTCTTGTTTGCTCTCCCATGTTGATTACAGCTCCTTGTTGATTATTCATTTCTGGTTCTCTTTTTGATTAGGCGCTCCACATTTGGTGATTCTTCTCATTCCAATTGTTCCTTAGTGTCTTCAGCCCATCTCAATTTTTTTTATTCTAATGAATTTGGTCTCCCCTTTACAGTTTATTACCATTCTTCTCTTACAGTTTCTAAAAATTCTTACACACAGTCTTTCCATTTTCAGGGCCCTTAAATTTTAAGCCTTTATTTGGTAAATCAATGCTCATAACCATAAATGATTCTAAAGATTGCCTTATCATATTCTTCATTGGCTCATCATTTTCAATGCTTAATAATGAACAGGCATGGGTTTGCCCGTGAGTGCTGAGGCCTTGAATGATTATTGGCTGGAGTGATCACGTGAAACTACACTCAAGCTTTGCGGAAGTGTACCAAAGCACTTTTTACATATAGATGTTTATTCAATTCTTAGTGAAGAAGAAAACAACCTAAATCACTACTAATAAAAGTGTTATACTCCATGTTTTATTTTACAATTAAGGAATGTATTACATGTCATTTTTCAGAGCAGACAGTTCCTGGGTAAAGCATATTAAACCAGTTAAAATTATGGCTAATTCAGCTTATTGCCTTTTTTCAGGCAATCAGCTTTTTGTTATGCATCACTTAGTTTCAGAATTGTAGCTCGCTTGACCTCTGGCTTCACTGGGCTTGGAAGTAGTGTTTGGCCTTGGGTTGCACCATGAAACTTACACAACTGCATTACAGAAATGGCCAACAAAGGGAGATGGTGCTGGTGAGGAGTATGCTCCCAAAAATTTCCATGTAGGTTGGTGGAGAAAGATTCCAATTTATATTTCACTACTGAGAAAACTGAATTAATTGACACCATTATTCAGATCTGCATCAGTGATATTTTTTAAAAAGGTATTACCTGCCAAAGTATTGCTTAAGTGAATCAACCCATTCACCTAAAATATAAATTTTAATCAAGTACCTCACAAAAAAACATTAATCTCAAGCCACCTACCTCTACCTTTCCCAACCCACTTTTGCTTGACTCTGATTCTGAAAAGACTAAAAATTTTCAGTAATTCCAACATCTTTTGTATAAACATTTTATTAAGGTATTTTAAAATTTATCTACTTTTCCTTTCTGACTCCCAAATCAACAACCCTTCGATCCTGACCCAAATGTGAGTCAGTTGATTCCAAATAAGGCTGAAAACTTTTGGAAAAGTAAAAATGCAAACACTTTTTTTTCTTTAGCCTAGACAGGAATTAGAAACTGCTGACTGCATCCATTTTAAACTAAATTTAAGAAATAAACAACTTAGCTACCAGTGATTATTGACAAGGGACCAGTTATATCCCACTCCCACACTTTGCCTGCTTAGGCTGCCTAACCACTAGGTTTTGTGAATTAAAGAGGAAAAGAAAGAAGAGAGATTGAGCTCATCATTGAAAAGGAAGCTATGGGCAGATCTGTTTGGTATCTTTACTTTCTAATAGCAAGGTTAAGTTCCACTATGGAAATGATGAACTATGGATGGAGATGGAGGTTGGGTAGAGTTAATGTGGTCTTGCTCTTGGTGCATGCTTGATTGGAGAACTTTGTGGTGCCCTTAGCATGAATTGGGTCCTGTGCTAACACCTCATTTGCAGGCAATGCTATAATGCCAAGATTGCAAACTTGGCGGCTTGAGGCCTGTGTCCAACCTATCAGACTTATTTGTTTGACCTTCACAGTCTTAAATAAAAATTAAGCCAACATTTAAAGATCAGACAATTACATATTAAATCTCCTATTTCTGCCTTTTTAAAAAAAAATCAGAAAACACATTCCAATTCCCCAGAGCTGAGTAGCAGCTGTCCAGCCTCCAGTTGGGCCCAGTCTCACCATTTATAGCTCTTCCTTTGATATTGAGTTTGTTTTACCATTTAACATCATGTTTTTTTGCTGCTGCTTTTCTTAGTAATCATTAAAAAAGTATATCTCAAAAGTCAGAAAATGAAAGGCAGATTGAAAACTTTTTACCCCAAGATAAATGAGAGAACATGTTTACTTGTGGAAGTGAAAAATATATCCATTTGCTTAATAAACAAACAAGTTAGGTCTGTGTCAAAAGAAGACAGCTTAGGGTTCCCAGCTATGCTACCAATTTATGTTACCCTCATGGCTCATGTGGGTGTTGGAGTTTGTAACCCCTGAATTATTTATTACATTCTCTACATCAGTGGTTCTCAACAAAGGGGTACAGAGGAATATCACAGTCAACAAGCTGGCTTCTTCAAACTATACGTCCTTCCACATGGATGATTCTGGGATGCCTGCCCCTCTGGAGGCCCTATCTGATTACAATTGTTGTCTAGGAAATTCTGATATAGTTATCTAGTAGAGAACTCCTTATTCATATTCAACTCCTTGTTCATATTCTGGTCTTTAGATGAAATTTATTGAAAAGCATCTTGATGTCTTTATTTCAATTCTCCTGCCCTGTTTCATCCCAAAGTAAGATCGCTGACAACCCTGGCATTCAGGTATCATACTGACCACACATAGGTCATGTGTATAAATTGTGGGAAGCTGCCAAGAAGCCCCCTCTGATTGTGAAGTTCTTGTTTCAAATGGTGTGTGGTAATCAGAGTTGGAATAAAAACTGCCTGACACCTTTGAAACTGCAGTAGGATGGTTAGCAAAAACTCAGGATATCTATAGATGTGTGGCTAGCCAATTTGAGAACCTGGGGAGCTTATTAAAATATTGGTGTCCAGGCCTCATTACATTGTTTTTAATTAATAATTCTGGGGCAGATGTTGAGAGATGGAATATACAAAGGGACAGTGGCCAGAGCTACATAAAAATAGAATTCCAACCCGCAACCTCTGTAGCAACCAATCCAGGAAAACAAACCATAACTTCTGTAACAATTCAGCCCAAAATGGCCAGGATTTGGTTAGCTTCCCTAATGTATGTCTTCCTTCCAACTTAGGACCAACTGGAGAAAGCCAAATATGTACGCTTAACCAATCGCATGGGATGCTCTGCTTTTAGTTAGACCATCTACAGCATGCCCCTGCCAACACCCTCCAATCAGGGCACACTTGAACCCTTCCCTTTTGCTCACTATAAAGCTTTTATACTTCCCCGCCTGCCTTTGTGTTTCTGCCAAATGCAAGTGGTAGTGGCTGGCTTCCTTGCTGTAATGAGCTCTGAATAAATAGCTTTTGCTTGTTCCTATTTGGGTAGTCTTCCCTTATTTTCAAAGGTTCCAGGAATCAGTACATTTAGCAGCCTCCCCAGACAATGCTGTTGCACAACATTGAAGAGTCACTGCTATAGACCACTCCCGTGTTTCCCAGATTTTTCAAGAATCACTGTATGTGTGCCTATGTGTGTGGGGAGTAAGTACAGATTCTCGTGTCTCGCCCCAAGATCCAACTGAAATAGAATTTCTGAGAAGTGAACTAGGGGTTATTTTCTTCAACTTTTTAAGTTCAGGGGTACATGTGCAGGATGTGCAGATTTGTTACATAGGTAAATGTGTGCCACCGTGGTTTGCTGCACAGATCAACCCATCACCTAGATATTAAGCCCAGCATAGTATTTTTTTTTTTTTAAAATAAGCCTCCTCCTCCAGGTTGTTCTTATTATTAAGGACATTTGGGAAACTCTGGTCCATGGTGCTGTCCATAGGCTTGTGCCAGGTCACAATAAAAGCACCTAGAGCATTTGTTTTAAACAGAAACTTCTAAGTTCTACCCTAATGTTATAAGTCTAGGCTCTCCTGGTGATTCCAATAGGTCGCATGTTCTGGGAGGCCATACTCTACTTACATGATTCGCAAATGGTAACGTTCATATATATCCCCTGGGAATCTTTTAAGAAGGCAGATTTTGATTCAGAAAGTCTAGGTAGGGCTGAGATTCTGCATTTCTAACAAGCTCCCACATGACACTTCTATTGCTGGTCTGCTAACTAGGCTTGGAGTAGTTAACATTGGCTGCATAGTTGGAACCACAAGAGGAAAGAGCCTCAAGTGTGAGACCTAGTGGGCAGCCAAGATTTGGAAGACTAGTTCATCTACACACTGCTCAGCCACATGACTGGAGCAGTGTTTTCACAGGAATGGCAGCACAAGCGATCTGAACAGAGCTCTGGTGAAATCAGCACTGACCTGTGCATGACGTCCTATACTCCTCAGCATGGCTTTGTGGTTCTTTTTTTTTTTTTAATTATTATTATTTATTTTTATTTTTATTTTTATTTTATTATTATACTTTAAGTTTTAGGGTACATGTGCACAATGTGCAGGTTTGTTACATGTGTATACATGTGTCATGTTGGTGTGCTGCACCCATTAACTGGTCATTTAACATTAGGTATATCTCCTAATGCTATCCCTCCCCCCTCCCCCCACCCCACAACAGTCCCCGGAGTGTGATGTTCCCCTTCCTGTGCCCATGTGTTCTCATTGTTCAATTCCCACCTATGAGTAAGAACATGCAGTGTTTGGTTTTTTGTCCTTGCGATAGTTTGCTGAGAATGATGGTTTCCAGTTTCATCCATGTCCCTACAAAGGACATGAACTCTTCATTTTTTATGGCTGCATAGTATTCCATGGTGTATATGTGCCATATTTTCTTAATGCAGTCTATCGTTGTTGGACATTTGGGTTGGTTCCAAGTCTTTGCTATTGTGAATAGTGCCGCAATAAACATACGTGTGCATGTGTCTTTATAGCAGCATGATTTATAATCCTTTGGGTATATACACAGTAATGGGATGGCTGGGTCAAATGGTACTTCTAGTTCTAGATCCCTGAGGAATCGCCACACTGACTTCCACAATGGTTGAACTAGTTTACAGTCCCACCAACAGTGTAAAAGTGTTCCTATTTCTCCACATCCTCTCCAGCACCTGTTGTTTCCTGACTTTTTAATGATCACCATTCTAACTGGTGTGAGATGGTACCTCATTGTGGTTTTGATTTGCATTTCTCGGATGGCCAGTGATGATGAGCACTTTTTCATGTGTTTAACACCCCACTGTCAACATTAGACAGATCAACGAGACAGAAAGTTAACAAGGATACCCAGGAATTGAACTCAGCTCTGCACCAAGAGGACCTAATAGACATCTACAGAACTCTCCATCCCAAATCAACAGAATATACATTTTTTTCAGCACCACACCACACCTATTCCAAAACTGACCACATAGTTGGAAGTAAAGCACTCCTCAGCAAATGTAAAAGAACAGAAATTATAACAAACTGTCTCTCAGACCACAGTGCAATCAAACTAGAACTCAGGATTAAGAAACTCACTCAAAACCGCTCAACTACATGGAAACTGAACAACCTGCTCCTGAATGACTACTGGGTACATAACGAAATGAAGGCAGAAATAAAGATGTTCTTTGAAACCAACGAGAACAAAGACACAACATACCAGAATCTCTGGGACACATTCAAAGCAGTGTGTAGAGGGAAATTTATAGCACTAAATGCCCACAAGAGAAAGCAGGAAAGATCCAAAATTGACACTCTAACATCACAATTAAAAGAACTAGAAAAGCAAGAGCAAACACATTCAAAAGCTAGCAGAAGGCAAGAAATAACTAAAATCAGAGCAGAACTGAAGGAAATAGAGACACAAAAAACCCTTCAAAAAATTAATGAATCCAGGAGCTGGTTTTTTTTAAAAGATCAACAAAATCGACAGACCCCTAGCAAGACTAATAAAGAAGAAAAGAGAGAAGAATCAAATAGATTCAATAAAAAATGAAAAGGGGGATATCACCACTGATCCCACAGGCTTTGTGGTTCTTGCAATTTCCTGTGGGCATGAAAACGTCTGGAAGTCCACTAAATGAACTTTGCAGTGGTTGCTCCGTAGGATTCCTGTTGAACTGCCTTGCCTTCAGCCATGGGGAGATTTTGCTAAGAGGTAGGTGTAATGGTGGCCCTGAATATTCCTGCTGCCTAGCAGCTGGGAAGTAGTTAGCTAGGCAAGATTCATCTTCAGTGATGAAGGGGATTTCCACAAGGTAAATTGTTCTAACCTCAGAGATGAGTGTGATTGGATGCTCCCAACTTAAAAAAGAAAAAAAAAAGGTGCACAAAAAAACCCTGGTGGTCAGATTGGTTTATGTTTAATCTTATGTCCCTAGGCTTTCATGACCCATTACAGGGGCGAAGGAGATGAAGTGTTGTTGCTGATGAGAAGGCAAATTTGGATGGGTTATAATCACAATCCACCCTTCACCAGATGGCTTCCTCTGTTGCCAGGCATTTGATGAGCCACTTCATGAAGCCTCTTGTGGGGATGGGTTAATGCCTGAAAGCCTGTGGATTTGAATGGACCAATGTGAAGGTGCTTAGTAGATCCTTGGATGCTTGGCTTATTTTTACTTAGAGGATAAATAAGCTGGTACATAATACAATCTAAGAGAGCTTTTCCAGAATAAAACTACCTCACACCTGAGGATTATGTAGCTTTCAATTGACCATGCATGACACCAGAAAGGAGCAAATTTGTGATAATAGGCCTGGAACCATTTTACCACGAGTCCAGGGACACATGTTTTTAAAAATCATCTTTCCAAAATGTGTTACATCATAATAGATCAACTGCAAAGGTCTCATAGCTGATAAACACCCCAGTCTGCCTGTGCTCTGTAATTATCTAGAGCAAAACATTCTGTTTAGTGAATGGCCTTTGTTTTCTTTTCTATTTTATATTTATTTTATTTTATCTTTATGGAGACACAGTCTTACTCTGTCATCCAGGCTGGAGCGCAGGTGTACAATTCAGCTCACTACAACCTCCCCCTCCCGGGTTCAAGAGCTTCTCATGCCTCAGCCTCCTGAGTAGCTGGGACTACAGGCACACACCACCACGCTCGGCTAACATTTTTTTTTTCTTTTATGCATTTTAGTAGATACAGGGTTTTGCCATGTTGCCTAGGCTGGTCACAAATTCCTGAGCTCAAGTAATCTGCCTCCCTCAGCCTCGCACAGTGCTAGGATTATAGGCATGAGGCACTGTGCCCGGTGGCTTGTTTTCAACCACATTGAAATAACGTATAAATAAAAGGTATCTCTAAGAAATATTCAGATATCTGGAGCCTGGATCATGTTAGAAGAGGACAGGATAAGCTACAGGCTGTTTGTAATTATTATGATGTGCTACCTAATTCTCAGGCAGAGGTTGGGAGGTTAGCAGGGAGAAGGCAGCAGAATGTCCGTGTGGAAAAAAAATCTTTATCATCTACAAACCAGTGCATGTCTGGTTTCTGAGAAACAAGATCTCTCTTAAATATTGATATCCAGAGGCTGGTCTAGTGGTCATGAATCACTGGACATGAGTCATTTTCTATATATATATATATTTGTAAAAAATATACCAGGTACCTTTATTTTAACAACAAACTTGATGTGTGTTCAACTCTTTTCTGAACAGAGAGTTCCCAAAATAAACTAAGTAGCAGATTACCTTATATCAATGTTTAGCAGATGGTGAGTGATACAGAAATTCCAGACCAAACAAAGGAAAAAAATTTATAGTAAAGTTTTGCACTATAAGATGGTAGTAGACTAATATTGCTTTATCTTATCCCACCACTGTATTTTAATACCCAAGAAGATACAGAACAAGAAAGAAAAACTAGCAAAAGTACTGAATTCAGAGATACAAGAAACCTGCACGGCACAGTCTGGAGAATTTCTAATGACTGCCTCATCATTAGATTGAGAAACACACTGAACAGCAGATACCCTGCCTTACCTCATCCCCACCACCTGCTCCAGCAGACACACCTCGAGAGTGCGTCACTTGCCACACAAAGGGAACTTTCTTCTGAGCAGTTGGGGCCCTGTCACTCCCCCCACCTACCACACACAGCAGCATCTCTATTTCAGGCCCAACTTTAAAAAAAGAACCCAGATGAGAGATCTGGTTATGGCACACTGCATTCTGGGATATGTTCCATGAAGGTTCACGTGCCACGTACATAAAATGAATAGCTGATACTCCTCCTTCATCAGAGAACTTGTGAGGCAGAAAGTGGGGAAGGCCCATCTGAGTCCAGCAGAGCTCCTCTGGGGGACATCAGCTCAGGCCCCAGTATCTGGGCCAAATGCAGTACTCATCAAAATTGCCTCTCAGTCCAGATTGGAAGAGGGAAGCTGCAGCACCCAATGACTAGAAACAGGAGAAAGATATCCCCTACAATTCTCTAGATGATAAATCTCAGGATAGCTGTTCCCTAAAGCATTAGTTAACTAAAAAATAATATAAAATAAGCAAACATGGGCGCTAAGAAAAAAAATTCAGGTTAAGAGACTGATTTGAAGGCTCAGAAAGAGCACATCTTAGAAAATTACTTGCTATAGGAAACAGAATTTTAAAATAAAATGCATCTGGTTGACTCTTCATTGACAAAGCAGAAGGTCCCAGGGATGAGAGGTTGAACACTAAATTACACCTCTTTACACCATGTCAACTTGAACACTGTGGGAACCCAGAGGCCCCTGCTGGGCTCCTGTGAGTCGGATCTGTCTACCTGGGAGGCTGATGCAGCGACATGAAGATCTGGTAACTGGGGTGGACACAGCCATCAGGGAAATCTGCAGTAACAGTAGTGGGAAGCCAGGGTGAGGAAAAGCAAAAGAAAACAGGTGAGGGAGTTCACACTGAAAGCAATTTCCTTTCTTATCACCTCATACTTGTCGTGCTTTTGACACATTTTTATCGACCTTGGACTGTATAGAATATTAAACTTCCTGCATAATTGTGTATGGTTTCCTATGTGTGGATTCTTCATGCTACTACTTTGGAATATAGTGTGGCATTTCCTCCAACCTTCTCGTCTTTTGCTCAAGCATGGGTTTAAGAGCAAATAAACACACATACTCATTTCTGTTGTTGTGGGTGAGACAATAGTGTCACCATGTATTTATTATGTGTTAAGCATTGTCCTAGGCTTTTAAAATTAAGATATACATGTAATTCTCACAACAACCCACAAGATGGGTGTGATAATCCCTCCTTTGTGGATTGGGCAACTGGCTCCCAAGAGGGTAATGTAACTTGCTCAAGGCCACACAGGGAAGGCAGGATTTGAACTCAGGTCCACTTTATTCCAAAGCCCTGTCTGCCATAGCCATACTCTCAAAACAGCACACTCAGAGAAGTCACTACTTGTCTCCACAACTTCCCTATCTTATAGTTAAATTAGTCTCTTAGGTAGAATCGCAGTCTTTAGTTATTTCCCTTAATACCTCCCTTCCCTTATTCCCTTGGGTCAGTTTGTAGTATCTAGTTGAGTCTGGACTCTCAAAGTCACTCTTTTGGTCACACATTCTGTTGGCTGAAGATTGTCAGCCAATTACTAACTAATTATCATCATTAACCTGTTAGTAAAAAGAGGAAGAACCTGTTATCAACCAGGCGAAGAGAGGAAGAACCTTAGATAATATTTAAAAAAAAACATTTCACCCCTACTTTTCAGTCTCTGCTACAAAAAAAAGACTTTAAAATTAAAAAATTAATTATTTAAAAAATTAAAAAATTATTTACCAAATTATTACCCAAACCACTGATAAGTCACCTCAGCCATCAAATGTGATTTCAAATGATTTTCTAAGCAAATCAAATCCACCTTCAAAGGGCAAAAATCTGGCATAATTTAGATATTCGATAGAGTGCAATGTAGGTTCTGGAAGCAATTCAAAGTGAGACAGTCCAAAACCAAGTCTGAGCAATGATGGTGAGGTTGGAATAAATGCAAAATCATTCAAAGTGACCACTTTCAAATACAACATTCTTTTGAATACAAAAATTCTGGTATGTTCATTAAAAACTTAGTGTAATTTTCTTATTGTTTCACTGCCTGAAAATTATCAGTATGTTTCCAATAAATATTGTTTTATGCCTAAATTAGACAGAAGTTGGCTTATGTTACTAAAGGTCAAAAACTACTAATTACTTTAAAAAACTAGAGCCTGAAGTGTTCAAATAACAGATTTTAAAAGATGGCCTTAAATACAAAACTTGGCTGGCTCAAGATATTGAGGCATAGACTGTGATCTATTCTGGCTCAGATACATTTATGCACTACACACACAAAAAAATAGCTAAACTGTTAACTGTTTGTTGGCATTCAGATGATATGTCTACATGGAACTTCAGGGGATTTGGCAGAAAATTTCTGATTATTAATGGATCTTGACTACTTGTGGCTTTCAGCAGGGGTGATATTCAAAATACCTTCAACAACTCATACAGCTCTCAATCCACCAATCAGAATGGATGTGAGATGAGCAGCTGGGCCCTGAGGCCCTGACTGGCTCACACCAGCCCCTTAATTGCTAATTGTGTTGTCCTCAGGAGGTCCTGGGGAAGGGCTAGGGCAGTGGGGAAGGGTAGAGGGTAGTTCAGAGACAAAAGAGGCTTAAGGCTGTAGCTCTTTTCATATTTATAAACAGTTTTGGGCCTACAGGCGTACTGGTTAAATATCACTTCTGGCCTGCAGGAAGACCTTGCAAGAAAGAAACAAGCCCTTGTCCAACTTAACCCATGTAATAATAGAAGCAGAAAGAGAGCAGAATGCAGCTGACCTTTCTCCTGTGACCAGCAATCCAGGACGTGTGGGGGTGAGAGTTAAATTCTGTTTGTTAGTAAAAGCAAGGCGATGGTGGGAACAGAGCATCTGTAAGACAGGGGGATGGGAGTGTCCTCAGAAGTGGGCAAAGCCTGACCAGTCCCCTGTCCCCCTTCCTACACATGAGGCTGTTGCTGTGCCTTTATTTTCTGATACTTTATGTAAGATTGGGAGCTTGGTTCTGCCTCCCACCAGGGCTTACTCCTTCATCCTGCACCGTGGCAGTGCCAGGCTGAGGTCTGGTCCAGTGGATAGAGTCCCCAGACCTGTTGCTAAGAGATGAAAACTGCAAAGGAATGAGTAAGATCTGGAGTTAAGGACCACGATTTAAAAAATTTATTGCTTTGGTTACTAGCTATAAATTTTCCTAGGAATTGAATAGACTGGCAGCTTAGCAGGGTTTTAAGGAAGTTAAAGTGACAAAGAAAACCCAGCTTAGAAAGAAGCAGCCCATAATACTCCACTCCTAAAACAATTCCCAGGCTCCAAAATCATGTCAACAGGAAGGGCATTGCTAAAGCAGCTCCCTGATGAGGAAACATTCCTACATGCTTCTTAGTCATGGTCCTGGAGGTCAACAAGTAGGGAAAGTTCTCCCAGCAGGAGAATCAGGGCAGCCAGACCAGCCAACCAAGCGCAGATGCAGAGGATCTGCAATAGACTGGGAGAGAACATCTCAAATGTTTTCATGTTCCCCCTTTATAGATGACAGTTCCTGTTGTGGTTTTCCTGTTTTACCTTCACTATTGGTTATTCAGTGTGTTGGGGATGGTTACGTTGACCAATTAGCCATCAATTGAAATACTGTAAGAAGTCATATCTGGACATGCCCATCAGCCAGCATCCAGGTCTCAGGCTAGATGAGGCTACTGGATGTGATTTTGAGATCTTTTCCTTTTAGGGGTGGTGGGGCATGCATATTTGATTTAACATGGGATAGCTGTGTTACACTAAGAATTCTGGAACTGTGTGTATGGAAATAAAGATGGTGAGTGTAAGCCCCGGCAGCCATGAAGTGGAATGTAAGAGATTATGGTAGCTGCACTTATCTGCCTAAGAAACATTCCTTCCACCTTCTAGTAAGAGCTTCAGCTCTCACCAGGCCTGGCCAATCATGAGCCCCCATTGCCCAGTGAAGTGATTTGTTCTGGCATGGGCACGTGACTCATGCAGACACTGGGAGAAATACACTTTCCTGGCTGATCGTGGCTTGGTGACCACACCAGTGACCATGGTTTCCACCTTGTGGAGAAGAGACAAGAACTGGACAAGGACAATACTAGTGGTACTGAATCCCCAATTTCAAATCCCAAGGCCCTAATTCCTAGTTTCCACCATTTTTTCGACATTTTTGTAAGCTACATCTGCATCGTTCTTTACACACACACACACACACACATTATATACTTATATAGAATTGTATGTATAATTCTATGTATAATTCATATATATGAATATGTAAGTACAGTTGACACTTGGACAACACAGGGGTTAGGGGCACCAACTTTCTGCACAGTCAAGAATTTATATATAACTTTTGACTCCCCCAAAAGTTAACTGATAGCCTACTGTTGACTAAAAGCCTTATCAATAACATAAACAGTCAATTAACACATATATTGTATATTTTATGTATTATATACTGTATTCTTACAATAAAGTAAGCTACAGAAAATAAAATGTTAATAAGAAAAACCATAAGGAAGAGAAAATATATTTGCTATTTATTAACTGAAAGTGGTTCATCAGCATTAAGGTCTTCATCCTTGCTGTCTTTATCTTGAGTAGGCTGAGGAAGAGGAGGGAGAAGGGTTGGTCTTGCTGTCTGAGGGTTGGCAGAGGTAGAAGAAAATTCATGAATAAGTGGACCTGCACAGTTCAAACCCATGTTGTTCAAGGGTCACTGTACACATATATTATACATACAATTCTATATATGTGTGTGTGTGTATGTGTGTGTAAAATACAGTGGTTCTCCCTTATCTGTGGTTTTGTTTTTCATGGTTTTAGTTACCCATGATCAACTAAAGTTTGAAAATATTAAATGGAAAATTCCAGAAATAAACAATTCATAAGGTTTAAATTGTGCACCATTCTGAGTAGCATGATAAAACCTCTCATCACCACGGTGCTTTGTCTGGCCCCAGACATGAATCACTCCTGTGTCCAGTGTATCTACACTGTATACACTACCTGCCCATTAGTCACCTGGTATCTGTTTTGGTTATCACACGGGAAAAACAGTGTATGTAGAGTTTGGTACTAAACATGATTTCAGGCAATCAATGGGAGTCTTAGATGTTTCCCCACAGATAAGTGGGGACCACTACATAGGAAATTAGTTTCCTTCACTTGAAACCAAAAACGTACTATGTAATATAGCCTAGAATCTATAACTAGTTTATAGAATGATCAAAATCATTCATAAAAATGTACAGTTCCCCTATAATATGTATTATTTAAATCAATATACCACTGCATTTAAAAAGGTTTACATAGGATATCATGAGAGATTAAAAGCTGTTATAATGCAGGTAACATTACTGTATGTAAAAACTAGGCAATTTTTTTTTTGAGACAGTCTCACTCCATCACCCAGGCTGGAGTGCAATGGCACGATCTTGGCTCACTGTAACCTTCAACTCCCGAATTCAAGTGATTCTCCTGCCTCAGCCTCCTGAGTAGCTGAGATTACAGGTGCGCAGCACCACACCCATCTTACTTTTGTATTTTTTGTAGAGATGGGGTTTCACCATGTTGGCCAGGCTGGTCTTGAACTCTTGACCTCAAGTCATCTGCCTGTCTCGGCCTCCCAAAGTGCTGAGATTACAGGCATGAGCCTCCACACCTGGCCAAAAGTAGACAAATATTTTACAACTTATTTAGCAATGTATTCAACGTACTTTCACATCTCATTTAATTTTCACCAGAAAAAGAATATAATAAAAATCAGCTGGTGATGATAATAGCAATGATATTAAGCACCATGCATGCATTGTCACTGAAGGATGACTCGGCATTGTAATGACTTGTTTCCAAGTTTACAAATAAGGGAACAGAGGTTCAGAGAGGTTCAATAACTTTACCAAGTCTCCAGTTACAGATGGCAAGGCCAGGTCTGAAGCCGGCGTTTGATGTTTCCTAAATGTGTGTACTTTACCCTGGACCACACTGTTTCCTCTTTAATATTGGAAACCCATTTTACAAATAAGATGCAAAGGCAATTAGCTGACGTATTGCACCCAGAATTTTAGAGAAACAGGGAGATGTGGAAAGAGGTGAAAAAGGGGCTAAGATGGAATGGAGAGCAGTAGGAAAGATTACACGTTGTCCAGGATAACATCAGCTGTACAGTGGTCCAGTTTTTCAGTTTACCATGTCCTTCTGTGTTGTCTCAACACCAAGGCATCTGAGAAAAGATGGCAAACAGCAAAGAGGATTCACTCTAGAGTTAAGGGAAAGTAAACCTGAAGAGTAAACACAGCAAGCACGATATTATACTATCTTTGAAGTAGTAGTTTCTCAGGGCCCAAACGTCAGGACAGGATGACACAGCCATTGTAACCTAGGGCAATCAAGGGCAGATGTCTCTCATCATTAGGGGGAACACTGCATTGATTACTGCCACTAAATGCTCAAGGGCCTGGAGGACCACCCATGTGGCCTGTGGGCTGCTATTGATTGTATGCTGGTGATATCCTGGGCTGCAGAGCAAGGAAAGGCTGCAGGGAGGCTGAGGGAGGAGGGCAATGTCCCCTTTCATTCACAGCAGGCACAGCAGCCTGACAACCAGAGATGCAAGCTGCAAGCTGCAAATTTTTCTTTGCTGTTTTCTTTACTCACACTGGCTCTGCTCCCTGTTCCTGCTCAAAGGGAATCTGGGAAGTAATATATTCATGTATTTACCACCTGATCCCACCCCAAGGCCTGAGAAACCAGGGTCCTTAACATAAGGAGGCCTCCCCCTTTCTTCTGGATTACATCCAGAGTGTTATTAAGGCTTTTGGCATCTGTCCTAAATCTTGCTTTTCCAGACAAGAACAAGATGCACTTGGGCTAATTATTTTTACCTAATGAGAAGTGTCTGCTTGAACTAGGCTGATTTCCCCCAGGGGTTCAGGTCTTTCTAGGAAATAAAGGAAAATCTTAACATTTTTGTCTTTTCAGACGCTGGAGCCATATTTATTTTGTGGTTGACACAAAGGGATTCTTTGTGACATTCTTGCTTGAGGACACATTTCTAGCTCCAACCTTGTTATTAGCCATACCCTTTGGAGAATGTGTAACACATAACTGGGAAGACAGTGGGAACACTAATTCAATAAGCTGAGCTCATAAAACGTGGCCAAGTCAGAAATAAGAAGGAACATGAAGTGTCAGGCTCCTGACAGGGCTAGGGAGAGCAACTAGCGAGCCAGAAAGAAATGGCATTTCAGGCTGGACTGGCCACCTCATGTCTCTTGGCATCCTCTGGGTATCAAGGCTGCATCCTAAAAAAGCAGTGGCTTTGATAAGTATGGGTGAACCCATTTGGTTAAAAAAAATCCAGTGGCCTCAACTTCCAGTTCAAAATGGCATTTGGGCAGCAGTTCCTCTATGGCTCTTTCAAACTTTGCAATAAATAATACAATAAGGAAATGTAAAGAAATATACAACACCGGCCGGGCACGGTGGCTCACACCTGTAATCCCAGCACTTTGGGAGTCTGAGGCGGGTGGGCCACGAGGTCAGGAGATCGAGACCATCCTGGCCAACACAATGAAACCCCGTCTCTACTAAAAATACAAAAAATTAGCTGGGCGTTGTGGCGGGCGCCTGTAGTCCCAGCTACTCGGGAGTCTGAGGCAGGAGAATGGCATAAACCTGGGAGGTGGAGCTTGCAGTGAGCCAAGATTGCACCATAGCACTCCAGCCTGGGCGACAGAGAGAGACTCCGTCTCAAAAAAAAAAAAAAAAAAAAAATACACAACACCAAAAAAACTCAAAGTAACAGGCAGACTAATGCCAGAATCTTGGTGGAAGTTTTACAAATTACAAGGCAAATGCCCCTAAATTCATGTTTAAAACAAAGCAAAAACAAAAAAGACTTCACTTAATTATACAGACACATCCTGAAAATAGAAAAGCAGACTCTTTGTCCTGTGTTCACTCTCTGTCCCAGTCTCTGTAACCCATAGATGTGGATTCTGAGGTAGCCTGAGCACTTATGCCTCCCACGGTTTATTCTTCCACCATCTTGATAAACTTTCATAGTCTGCAACTTCTAGAATATAAACAGAAATAGGAGGTGGGGCTGGGCTGGCTCAGATAATTCTGAGATGTATGGCCCATTTTTCAAGAACCTGTGACACTCTGGCTCATCTGAGTTCTTGATGTAGCCCCATGGGTCTAGGGCCAGGAGCCCAGGGAGTATGAGTTGAAGAAGACACCACTTTGGTCCAGAAAGGACTACCATAATGATATCAGATCTTTCACTGAAATTTTTAAATGCATTAATGTAGGGGATGTGGCTTGTGTATTTTCTTTTGTGCACGTGTTATAGTTCTCAGGTTTTAGTAGCAGAAATTATCCTATCTTAATATAATGAAGTAAGTAGCTTTTATCTTAGTATATTTTCAGGACATTTTATATATGGTATGGGAATTGCCTGTTCCTTACAGGATTCAACGGATTTTAAAAATTACAATTATTTGGCTCAGAGCATTTTTTGGATATAATTCTCAAGCTTTAAACATTTTTTCTGTCATTACTACTCATTATAATGTAAGTTCTACTATTTCTTAGCCAGTTATTATCATTTATGTTTTAAATAACCTGGCTTATCAAGATTTTAAAGTTTATGAGTATAGAATTGATACGCAATATGTCCTGCCTTGCTGAATTGTTTGGGAATGGTTCTTGGATTAACATGTTCCTCAGCAGTGGACACACACCTCCAGTAAATATCCACTTGGTCTAAGTTGTCATATAGAATCCTCTGAATTAAGACGTTATTCTTAAAAATATCTGATGTCTTGAAATCCATTGCGCATAAATCCGGAAGCAGGTTCCTGTCACTTTCAGTTCAGCAGGCAGGCAGAAAATTCTTTTCTTTTTTTTGAAAGTTAATTTTCTATGGTTTCCCATTTCCTCATCATTCCTGGGTATTGGTTTTTCTGACACTGCTTTGCCTGGACATTAACGTGTGAAGTGACCTCTCGTTTTACAATTCAGAGGCCCTGCGAACGCCGAATGTAAGATCTGAGGGAACCAGTAAGGAAGTGGTGGAGGCCGTGCCCTCTGATGATGCAAATTCTCACCTGGTTATCTGCCTGCTTGCCTCCTCTTCCTGCTGTATACCAGGATCCTCTGCTTTGTGGTGGCTAAGGAATGTTGTTGGCCACTGGAGGTAGCAAAAACTGCTGCACCTCTTGTGGAGGAGTTAGCGTCAACGTATAAAGGCTGTGGGTCTACACGGCGATTACAAATGGGAAACAGCTAAAAGTAAGATGTCCAACCTAGATAGGAAGATAAAGGAGTAGGTTGGGCAAAGCAGGAGTTGTTTCTATGGAGACTGCTTTGAACAATGCACTCTCCATGGTGGGTGCATGCTTTGAAAATATGTCAGGCTGAAGTCAGAACAGAAATCACTCAGCACCAGCTCCACCTCAGTTCCCAACCAGCACTTTGAGGAATGATGAGTCCTCTAAAAAAATGATAGGAAATCCTCCAATGCAAAGAATTCCAACAGCTTCCTTCAGCCCACAGCCGGTGATGGGAAGTTGCCACGTAAATGGAGGAACTATCTCCATTTATAGAAGAACTCTCTCCATTTATGTGGCACCACTCCTCAACTCCAGCCACTCCTCAACTCCAGCCACTCCTCAACTCCTTTGTTGCTTCTTCTCCATCTCCTCAGCTTCTAAATATTCCAGTATCCCTAGCCTCGTGTCTCATATCTCTTTTTTCTATATATCCTCACTCGCTAGGTGATCTCATGCAGGCCCAGAACTTCAAAGACATTTAAACATCAATGATTCTCCTATTTTTCTCTCTCTCCCCATCCCCCCTCTGAACTCAGCTCTTTTATACCCAACTACTTACTTGAAATCTTTACTTTGATATCTAATATTTTTCTCAAAATTAATATATGCAAAATTGAATTCATTTCCTTGCCCCAAATGTGTTCTTCCTCCAGTCTTCCCTATGTCAGTAAATGACAACTCTCTTAAGAATTGCTTAGCATAAAAAATCTTGCAGTTATCCTTCACTCTACTCTTTCTCTTACTCATGTATCAATTCCATTGGTAAATCCAGTTGGCTCTTCCTTCAGATATATCCAAGATAAGACCACTTCTTATCACCTCCATGTGGTGGCCCAAACCATCATTATCTGTCTCGTAGATTATTGCAGGAATCTTCCAACTAGTCTCCCTGCTTCTACCCTTACCTCTCCCCCAGTAAATTTATCACATATCAGCTGGAGGGATTAATTTAGAAATAATCTGACCAAGTAATTCCTCTCGCCTAAGCCTGCCAGTCCAGTGTAACTGCCCAACAGCTTCACCTTGCCCACTGCCTAGACAGAACTAATTTATCAAAACAGGGGAATTGCAAAAGAGAAAGAGTAATTCACACAGAGCTGGCTGTGGGGAGACCAACGTTTTATTATTACTCAAATCAGTCTGCCCAACAATTTGGGAATCAGAGTTTTTAAGGATAATTTGGTGTGTAGGGGGCCAATGAGTCGGGAGTTCTGATTGGTCGGGTCAGAGGTGGAATCAAAGGGAATTTAAACTGTCATCTCGCACGGAATCAGTTTCTGGGTGGAGGCCACAAGACCAGATGAGCCAATTAATTGATCCAGATGGTGCCAGCCAATCCACTGAGTGCAGGGTCTGTAAAATATTTAAAGCACTGATCTTAGGTTTTACAGTAGTGATGTTATCCCCAGAAGCAATTTGGGGAAGTTTAGACTCTTGCAGCCTCCAGCTGCGTGACTCCTAAACCATAATTTCAATCTTGTGGCTAATTTGTTAGTCCTGCATAGACAGTCTAGTCCCCAGGCAGGAAGGGTGTTTGTTTGGGGAAAGGGCTGTTACCATCTTTGTTTCGAAGCTAAATTATAAACTAAGTTCCTCCCAAAGTTAGTTTGGCCTATGCCCAGGAATGAACAAGAAGAGCTTGGAGATTAGAAGCAAGATGGAGTCAGTTAGGTCAGATTTCTTTCACTGTAAAAATTTTCTCAGTTACAATTTTTGCAAAGGTGGTTTCACCAGTGGCTTCTCATCTTACTTAGAGTAAAATCCAAGGTACTTGCTAAGCCCCAGGGTCCAGCCTCTGGCTATGTCTGTGAGTTCCTTCCCACCCCCACCGCAGCTTCACTGGTCCCTCTCCCATTCCTGGACATCCAACCAGCCTCCTCTCTTGGGACTTGCACTTGCTTTTCCACCTATTTGGAAAGTTCTTCTACCAGATCTCACATGCCTGGCTTTTTTGTTCCTTCAGATGACCCCACATTGTTCCCCTTCTCATGGAGGGCTTCCCTAACTCCCTGGTGTAGAATAGCACCCTTTCCCTGGAATCTCCTACTTTTCTAAATAGCATTTATTACAACCTAATATATTAGGTTTTCGCTAACTTACATATCATCTCCCTTCTCCTAGAATGGCAGCTTCACAAAAGCAGGGACTTTGTTGTGTTCACTGCTCCATTTCCAGCAACAACCTCATGAGAGGCTTCTAGGGAATGCTTGTTGAACAAAAAAGTGGGGATCCACAACTAGCCCTGTGGTCTGGACCCACTCCTGCAATTAGGAGGGCAGGTTCCGGAGCCTACACCTGGGGGCTGGGGCGGTTGGCCCCACATACATCCTCTCCAACTGTTTTCCATTTATTTATTTATTTATTTATTTATTTATTTATTTATTTATTTATTTTTGAGACAGAGTCTTGCTCTGTCGCCCAGGCGGTTGGCCCCACATACATCCTCTCCAACTCTCTTCCATTTATTTATTTATTTATTTTTGAGACACAGTCTTGCTCTGTCGCCCAGGCTGGAGTGCAATGACACGATCTTGGCCACTGCAACCTCTGCCTCCCTGGTTCAAGCAATTCTCCTGCCTCAACCTCCCAAGTAGCTGGGATTACAGGTGCCCGCTACCACGCCTGGCTAATTTTGTGTATTTTTAGTGGAGACAGGGTTTCGCCATGTTGGGCAATTTTTCTCAAACTCCTAACCTCAGGTGATCCACCCGCCTCGGCCTCCCAAAGTGCTGGGATTACAGGCGTGAGCCACTGCACCTGGCCTCTCTTGCTTTATACCTACCCACCCTCACCCACCAGTTCTCGAGGATGTCCTACTGAAAAAAGCCCTGCTCTGCAGTGCCCTCTGCAGCTGGCTCTGATGATCACGAGGGGAAGCCAAAGTTGCATGAATTTTGCAAGTCACTCATTCTAGGAATCAACGGGCATTTTTCTTTATTTCTCTGTAACTGAATTTAATCTAGCTGTCAGAGCTGTGTTTGTGTTTCCCCAGTGGTTGAAAACTTTATCTTGCCAATTCAAAGTAGCTCAGATACTTCTAATTTTAAAGCAATCAAGTTTTTATCCCTTTTATTGTTGTCCTTCTCCTTTGGGCAGGGTTGGGGTGGGAGGCTCAGCTACCATGCTGCCACTGGGGGACAATCTCTGCTCTGCCAGCCCTCCTCTCTCCTTGTTGGCCTGTGCCCATTTTTCCATATGGCCTCTCTTATTGGTGTCTATCTTCCTGGTTTGACCTCCAGCCACAAGTGTCACACACAAGGCACCTTCTTTATTCTGAGCATGGACCTTTTTGGTACACAGCCCTCTCAGAAGCTCTACAGCATCTTTGAGAAGCTCAGGAACTTCAGGCTGGAATTAGAGTTAACATCTGGTTTTTATGAGCCTTACACTTTATGTAATTTGGGGGACTTGTTTCAAGAAAACAAAACTACAAAATTAGGAACAAATGTGAATTTTTACTTAGAATGAGAAAATAAATCATAACTTTTTTTTATCATTACTACTCAATGCAATTCAAGTTCTATTTCTTAACCAGTTATTTATTTTAAATATCCCAGCTCATCAAGATTTTAAAGTTTATAGTTTAGAATTGATACACAATATGTCCCGCCTTGCTGAATTGTTTGGGAATGGATCTTGGATTAACATGTCAAAAGCTGACATACAACAAACATTACAATCTAGAAAAATAATTTTATTAACTGTCTTAGGTCATTTGGTGATTCTTTTGTCTGACATTTTTTGCATATTTTTCAATTGCCACTTACATGACAACGTTTTAGAATATATATTTTTAATAGACTAGAAAGATAATAAGTCTTTCCTCTGTCTCAATTGATAAAACATATGTCTTCACACAGAGATATACTCTCTATTGGTAGTATCAGTACAGGCTTTTGACTTACCAACAAAGATATTGTTTCTCCTCTGCCCATGTAGTTCCAGTAGTTCTGAGCACCATGGTACATATTTATATTACCATATGACCTTTGACTCTTCGTCCTCCTCTCATGACTCCAGACAATTTGGCACAGTTTAAAGGAGTAGTATTATTCCTGGAGGCTCTTCCTACACTGGATTGGTGATACAAGAAGCATCTGCAAGCCACATAAATGTATCGCAACATACTCAACTGGGATGTATCCTGAACACAGGTTTCTTTTACACAGATCTCAAATGCTTTATGGCCACTCCAATGCCACCCCACATGAAGGGAAGATGGATGGAGGGGCAGGTAGAGAAGAGAGAAACAGTTGTCTTCACTGATTGCACCTGAGATTTGCTCTTTGTGAATACACAGCTGGGCCTATCCCCAGGCTTTGTGAGAGGCCCTGAACTTAAGCCTCATTAGCTTCTCAGTAAATTCCCTCTGCTGAGCAGTGCTGATTGTGTGAAGCTGCTCCCAAGCACATCTACCCCAACATCCAATGACATTGCCACTCTACCATTCAGGAGCAAAGTTGGGTGAGGCTTGCATCTCCTGGGTTACTCTCTGACAAATGGACCACAAGACACATCTTCTGTTCTCATGATGGTTCTAAAAACATGTCTTGGGTTCCCATCACATATGCAGCTCCTGAAACCTGAGGCAGGAGCACTGAGAACTTTCTTGGGGATCTAGGAGGTATCCAGGTTCTCATTAATTCCCCTCTAGCTTTCCCTTCCTGCTGACAGTTTTTGAACTCTTACTTCATTTAAATAAGAAAAACTTTATTACATCATACTTTTTTTTCCAACTGTTTATTTTATGGTATAAACTCCATACTATTGGTTCTCCAGTCTTTATCCTTGTTCCTTCTGAGCCAAGCCATTTTTTAAGAATTCAAAATCAAAATTATTTATCTCCCATGCACCGAGCTCTTGTAAATCAGTAGTGTACTGGCCTTCAAGACTGTGCTCTCAAACAAAGATTTGCAAGTCTGTTTAAGAACCCCAAAGCCAAGAAAATGACTCTTAGTTGTCTATATGTTGGCTTCCTCTGGGTGTCATTTGAAAATAATGTTATCCTTGATGCCTGAAAAGGGAGGTAAGGTAGAGTATGGAGCAGAGAAAAACAAACTGTTAACATTTCAACATATATTTCTGATTTAGGAAGTATTGATGTTGACTTCCGGGCACCAGAAAGGTTAACCGGAATAACTGGTCAAATGGGAGGGCTCTGGTAGTAGTCAGGGTCCCCTTGACTATAAATAGAAAGGGATTTAGTATACGAAATTAGGCACTTCCAAGTTTCTGGAAGAGTTAGAGAAGCAGAGTCTAGGCTGGTCTCTAGACTTTTGGAACAACTGACTAAAAGTATAGCGACTTCTTCTATAATTAGAATGTTGGTGGATGAGGAAGCTATTGTACCCCTGTTGGCTCCAGGATCTCACATCACTCCATGTCTAACTGGGGGTCAAGAAGCTGCCCCCTGGGGAGCTGGTTCCAAAGCCATCACATGCTGGCTAGAGCCACATCCACAAAATAGATGCCTCGCATTTTGCCACTTCCCTCCATGCAGAACTTGGTTCTACATTCAGGTCTCACACAAGTGCCTCTGGTTATTTTGGTGCAAGTAAGTCTGGGATATATAGTTTTCGGCTTTCCAGCCTCTGTAATAGAGAAAGGCACACCAGGAGGAGGTTGTAAGGGATGTTCATTCCTTGATCTGCCATTTAGCTGCCAGAACTGTGGACATTAGCCAACTCCCTGGGACCAAAGTTTCTACTCAATCCAGCTCCTGTTCCAGCAAGATACCCCAGGCCACACGTAAGAGGAACAGCCACCATAGGCTTAGTGTCTGTGAATTTATATCCTGAGCTGCCTACCTTTACCACCAAACCCCACTGCTTCTGCCATCCACACCCTTGCCTCATCCCTTCTGTTTGGCATATAGTTCACTCAACCTTGGCCTTTCTCCCGGGTAAGCATATGTCTTCTGTGGCTTGATGGAATTTCTGCAGATGGCCTACACAGCCCTAGGACTGTCCCTTCCCATGAGGGATCCTGAAAGTGGGTGTCTTCTTCCACTTCCATCCAATTCGTCTCACCTTCTAGGGTGTGACTTGTTTACAATCAAACCCCAATGCTGGGAACAATTTAGTTTTTCACTTCTTCAACAACAAGCTTGGAAAAAAGTCTCATTTTGATGCACCTTCACAAAATGCTGCTATCCTACAAGGATCCTAATGTCAATGTGTATTGTGAAGATACAACAGGACAGATGTGGTTCACATTGGTGGTTCACACTGTAAGAATCTTATTTTTCTCAATAAAAAGTGCATCTTGCTACAAAATATTGTGTGGGGTCATGACCCCATTAATTTCTTTAAATTAAATTTCATTTCAGGTAATTATACTAAATGATGTCAGACCAGTATTAAATAAGCCTGTGGAAATAATCATCCTTCAATCATGGAGAAATTGAAAGCTGCATTTTATTCATGACTGAGCATAAATAACATGTTTAGACTTCATTGTTTAGTAAAAAATGATGCATAAATTAACTCTTCCCTTAATTTTAATTCTATTCAGACATGCCATTTTAATTCCTCCTAATGTACTCATTCATAGAGTTAGTACCAAGTGGTATAAAAGACACTAGTCTTCATCTCGTAATAATTTTAGCAAAGGTCCCTTTGAATCTACCTGTTTAGGTCATATTTTCCTTCCTTTCGATGCAACACTAAATTAAACTCAGTATGTTGCTCAGACATGTGTTGGGAGAAATAGACAAAGGTTATACTGATGCATGTGGTTTCCTGGTCTTTTCTAGGGCATGATCCTATATGATCACCCTCCACCACCTGGCCTCAGCAATCAATGAGAGGGCTGTGTTGCTACAAGCAGTTTCACATCCCCCTCCTGCCTTTCACACTGGCCATACAGGGAACCCCTGTGGCTGTCCCCAGATACTGCAGGCTGCTGCCTCCTGCACACCTGCTATTGGCCAGATCACTCTGCCCCCTGGTCCCTGATGCCTGACTGTGTCCTTGGGTGAGATGCACCTGAGAAACTGTAGCAGTGCCGCTTGGAGCGAGGGCATCCCAGTTAGCTATGGATCAGGACTCTTGCTCATTTTCACCACCTTTGGCCAGAGCACAGCCAATGTCCAGTTCTGTACTGTGTTTCTCTCCCTTGGCTGGAACAAGGACATAAGACTCTGCAGGCCCCGGGACACCCCACCCTGCCTCACTGAAAATGGGAACCTCTCTTGGGAATGTGCAGAGCTCTGGGTGGTTGCTATTCCAATTCAACCAGAATTTCATGAATTGTGCTTTCCAGTTTCATTTGGAGAAACAGTTGCTTTGATTAAAATACAGGTATACTTCCTCAGAGATACTGTAGATTTAGTTCCAGACCACTGCCGTAATGGTCACAGTAAAGTGTCACATAAATGTTTTTGTTTTCTGGTACATGTAACAGTTATGCTTACACTAAACTCTAGTCTCTTATGCAATAGCATTATATCTAAGAAAAATGTGTGCAGCATAATTTTTTTTTTTATTGCTAAAGATAGAGCAAGGAGGATACTAAAAGAATCTGTCTTCCACCTCAGGGGTGAAGAGGACAACTAGACATTCATCCACTTATTTATTTTGGAGCCTCTGAGCCCCATCTGAATTCCCTCTGACCCACCCCACCCCACCACACACAATAGCAACAACAACAACAACCACACACACACACACACAGAGCCTGTGGAATGACAGAGAACACACAGAAGGACACACACACACCCAAGCTTATGGGAACAGATAATTTTGAGACTTCATGTACCACCAACCCCAGAGCAGAGTTCTTGGTGACCGTGGGAGCTGCTGCCTCTGCAGCCTAAGGACAGAAAACTTCTAACCTGCTATTTGAAAGCAGTCCATTCCCTGCTTCCAGCAACCTCTGCTCATGTTTACAGATGGCTCCACCATTACTCATCACCCTCTTGGGGGACTAATTTTGTCTTAAAAGTTTAGTCTCGTTTTTTGCGAAAAATTGAGTTTAATTTCCTTTTGTGAAGAAGTTGCTCCACCCTTCTTACATCTGTCTGGAGTCTTATATGTCATAGTCCTTCAAAGCTTCTCTCTTCAGCCCAGAAGAGTAACACATGTCTTCTAAAAACTGTATTATGGAATCTTCTAGACACTCGAGGAGGTACCTACCATCTATCAGACTTAATATGTATAATGCTATGCATGCATTTGAAGACCCATGTGTTCCTCCTGATTAAATTATTCATTCTTCCAGAGGGAAACCACTATTCCGATCTTATTGACACATATTTCTTAATTTTTCTTACTCTCCTTCTTCTGCTTACTTTCAAATAATCTCAGTCAAAGTTTGGGTGTTTTTCCTGGTCCTCCTTTACCCCAGTGGTATCTTGGTCCCTCCATTACATAATGCCAGATAATGGAGGGATGTGTATGGTCTTTATTTACAACTGAATACCTGGCTTCTAAGCCTCTCATCTGATCCTGAGACCTGGTCAGCCTTCATGACGAAGGACTTTCAGATGTCTACCCAGCCCACACCAATTCACTGCACGTCTACTGCTGGTCATGAGCCTCTGCGGGCCTCGGGGCTCCCCACCTTGTTTCACTGAAAATGGGAACCTCTCTTGGGAATGTACAAAGCTCTAAGAGTTTACTCTTCCAATTCATCCAGAATTTCATAAATCGTGCTTTCTAAGTTCATCTGGAGAAACAGTTGCTTTGATAAAAATACAGATATACTTCCTCAGAGATACTGTAGATTTAGTTCCAGACCAGTGCTATAATGCAAATATCACAGTAAAGTGAGTCACATAAATGTTTTTGTTTTCTGGTATATGAAAAATTTATGTTTACACTAAAGTCTAGTCTCTTAAACGTGCAATAGCATTATATCTAAGAAAAATGTATGTACCATAATTAAATTTTTTATTGCTAAAAAAATACTAACAATCATCTGAATCTTCAGTGAGTCATACTCTTTTTGCTAATGGAGGGCCTTGCTTGATGTTTATGGCTGCTGACTAATCAGGGTGGTGGTTGCTGAAGGATAGGGTGGCTGTGGCCTTTTTCTAAAAGAAGACAACAATGAAATTTGTTGTATCAATGGACTCTTCCTTTTGCAAAAGATTTATCTGTAGCATGCGATGCTGTTTGATAGCATTTTACCCACACTAGAACTCCTTTCAAAATTGGAGTAAATTCTCTCAAACCGTGCCAATGCTTTATCAACTAAGGGTTTATGTACTATTCTAAATCCTTTGTTGTCATTTCAACAACGTGCATAGCATCTTCCCCAGTAATAGATTCCATCTCAAACCACTTTCTTTGGTCATTCATAAGAAGCGACTCCTTATCCATTCAAGTTTTATCATGAGATTGCAGCAATCCAGTCACATCTTCGGGCTCCACTTCTAATTCTAGTTCTCTTTGTATTTATTCCATATCTGCAGTGACCTCCTCCACTGAAGTCTTGAACTTCTCCAAGTCATCCGTGACGGTTGAAATTAACTTCTAAACTCCTATTAATGTCAACATTTTGACCTCCTCTTATGAATCACAGATATTTTAAATGGCATCAAGAATTATAAATTAGCAGCTGAGTGTGTGGCTCATGCCTGTAATCCCAGCACTTTTGGAGGCTGAGGAGGACAGATCACTTGAGATCAGTTCAAAACTATGCTGGCCAACATGTGAAATCCCATTTCTTCTAAAAATACAAAAATTTGCTGGGTGAGGTGGCTCATGCCTGTAGTCCCAGCTACTCAGGAGGCTGAGGCAGGACAATTGCTTGAACCTGAGAGATGGAGGTTTCAGTGAACCAAGATTGTGCCACTGCACTCCAGCCTGGGTAACAGAGCAAGAGACTCTGTCTCAAAAAAAAAAAAAATTATAATATTTTTCCAGAAGGTTTTCCATTTGCTTTGCCTAGATCCATCAGAGGAATCATTATCTATGGCATCTACAGTCTTACAAAATGTATTTCTTAAATAATAGATTTGAAAGTCTAATCATTCCTTGATACATGGGCTGTGAAATGGATATTGTGTTAGACATGAAAACATTAATTCTCGTGTATATCTCAGAGTTCTTAGGTGACCAGATGCACTGTCAGTGAGCAGCAATATTTCAAAAGGAATTTTTTCTGAGCAATAGATCTCAATAGTGGGCTCAATATATTTAGTAAACCATACCATAAACAAATGTGCTGTCATTCAGGCTTTGTTGCTTCATTTATAGAAGATAGGTGGAGTAGCTTTGGCATAATTCTTAAGCACCCCAGAATTTTCCAAATGGCGAATGAGCATTGGCTTCAACTTAAAGTCTCCAACTGCATTAGCCCCTAACAAGAGAGTCAGCCTGTTCTTTGCAGCTTTGAAGCTAGGCATTGACCTTTCCTCTCTAGCTATGAAAGCCTTAGATGGCATCTTCTTCTAATGGAAGGTTGTTTTGTCTACATTGGAAATCTGTTGTTAGTGTGACCACCTTCATCAGTGATCTTAGCTAGATCCTCTGGATAACTTCCCGCAGCTTTTCTACATCAGCACTTGTTGCTTCACTGTGCACTTTTATGTTCTGGAGGTGGCTTCTTTCACTAAACCTCAGGAACCAACCTCGGCTAGCTACCGACTTTTCTTTTGCAGCTTTGTCATCTCTCTCAGTCTTCATAGAATTGAAGAAAGTCAGAACCTTGCTCTGGATTAGGCTTTGGATGAAGAGAATGTTGTTGCTGGTTTGACCTATTCAGACTACTAAAACCTTCTTCATATCAGCAATAAGGCTGTTTTGCGTTCTTACCACTTGTGTGTTCATTGGAATACCTCTTTTAATTTCCTTCAAGAACTTTTTCTTTCCATTTATGATTGGCTCACTGGTCCAAGAGGCCTAGCTTTTGGCCTATCTTGACTCTTGACATGCCTTTCTTGTTGGGCTTAATCATTTCCAGCTTTTGATTTGAAGTGGGAGATGTGTAGCTCTTGCTTTCACTTAGACACTTAGAGGCCATTGTGGAATTATTAATTGGCCTTTATTGTCTTATATGGGTGCAGTCCATGGCACTCCAAAACAAATACAATAGTAATATCAAAGATCACTAGTCACAGATCATCCTAACAGATACAATAATGAGAACATTTGAAATATTGTGGGAATTACTAAAATGTGACACATATGAGCACATGCTATTGGAAAAATGGTGCTGACAGACTTGCTCAACACAGGGTTGCCACAAACCTTCAATTTGTAGAAAATGCAATATCTACAAAGCTCAAAAAAAAAAAAAGCACAATAAAATGAGCTATGCCCTTATGCCAAAGGTACTGATTTATTTGAGAAGTCCCCCATTTTGGGACTTGTATATGTTTCAGCCACCATCTTCATGCGTACATCTTTCTCCATAGTAAAAATTCTTAGGTATAAAATTTCAAGATTAAAGATATTCACATTTCAAAGATTTTGGATACATACTACCAAATTTCCCTCTGGAAAAACTATGCCTATTTACACTATCAGTGTTTGAGGGCACACATGGATCATCTGTTTTAGGTTATATACTTTGCCATACATCTAGTAATTCCAACCTATTGGTCATATTATTAAAGTTCTCTGACATTAAGTTTTATCTACTTGGTTTACCAGATTGATTGAAGGTATGTCAAAATATCTTACTATTGTCTTTCTGCTTACATTTATATTACTAACAGTGTATGCTATTTGCACAGAAAGTATAATGGCTGTTATAGCTTCAGGTTATCAATATTAAATTGCCCTATATATTCTATGTAATGTGTTTTGGCTTGAATTTTTTACATATAGGTGTTCCGTAAATGTTGCTGAAGTAATGAATGTCACTGCCTAGCAGAGTTCTTGACATGAGGTACATTTGAAATAAATTTTGCCTGCCTTTCAGAATCCCTTGCCATTATGAGACTGGGCTGTCTCCTTTCATAATTGTCTCTTTGAAAACTGCCCTCATTTCAAACATAATTTTCTAATTCTCATGTGAGTGGTTCCTCTTCCCTTGTATTATTTTATCTTATTTATTATTAGCCTCTTTTATCTGACCAAAAGGTGAGACAAGACTAACCTCCATCCTGCTCTGCCAGCCTGGAATCTGAGGCTTTGGTGGCTGCTTAGAAACCAGAAATAAAGGCCCTGTAGCGGCGAGTCTTCTAATGTATTGTGCATGAGAACGATGCGGGGAGCTTGTTAAAGTTGAGTCCTAGGCCTTCTGATTACATAATGTGATTCAATAGGTTGGGAGTTAGGCCCTTGAATCTGTATTTTTATTTTTATTATTTATTTATTTATTTATTTTGAGACAGCGTTTCACTCTTGTTGCCCAGGCTGGAGTGCAATGTCGTGATCTTGGCCCACCACAGCCTCCACCTCCCGGATTCAAGTGATTCTTCTGCCTCAGCCTCCCAAGTAGCTGAGATTACAGGCATGCGCCTCCACTCCCGGCTAATTTTTGTATTTTTAGTAGAGACAGGGTTTCTCCATGTTGGTCAGGTTGGTCTTGAACTCCCGACCTCAGGTGATCCTCCCGCCTCGGTCACCCAAAGTACTGGGATTACAGGCTTGAGCCACCGCACCCAGCCTTGAAGCTGTATTTTTAAAATACCTCCTGAAATGCTTCATTTGATGCAAGTGAGCTTCAGGAGACTTTCAGAAGCACTGTCCTTGGGACCTTCCTAACTTCTCACACTATTTGGGCATTTCAGAGCTGCTAGAGCTCAGTAGTTCAGTGCTGGGTGGCTTTCCCCTTCATTGATATGCCAGAAGGCTTGTATGTGTTAATTTACAAAAGCAACTTTAATCTACAAAACGAAAATTAATTTCTGAATCACTAATTAGGAGTCGTGGAATGTGCCCTTAGACACCAACAGCTCCAGGGACTCGCTCTTCCCCATTAGTAAGCCCCAGCCAAGGATGTTCCCCTTCATTGTATCTAGATAAAGTATTGGTTTTAAAGGCCAAATAGGAGCCCAGGGAATTTGATTCTGCAGCAGGAATTTCTAAAATGCAAGATACTAATAATGAACCCGTAAGTTTGAACTTTTCGAATTGCTCTAATGCCATGTGCCACCTTAGAGAGAAATGGCCAGTTCAATATTCAAAGCTGGTTGGGGGAGGGAGAGATGAGGAAGAAGCAAAGAAACAAATCAAAGAAGTTCTCTCCCATGTAGTATGCCCGATTCTTGGGTGGGGGGAAGTCGGGGGATGTGGAGTGACTTGCACACCTGGAGAGAAAAGGAGAGAGAGAACCAGGATGCAAAGCAGCTGACGCCAAATGGTGAGTCTTGTGGATATTCTCTGATCCCCACTCCAGGCATCTTCTATATCACATGGTGAACCCTTAATTAGTGTAATGGAGACACACATCTTACTTTTGCAGAGAGCATGCATCACAGTTACTCACAGACATGAGTTGAGAAACACTGCACAGTGCTTACATGTTTTTGAATTGGTCTTCCACATTGAAAAGTTGAAATATCACATAAAAATTCAGGTTGCTGGCTTCCCCTAAAAAATGGGAAGATCTACCAGACTAGATCCTGTTTCCAACTTGAGATCTCAGTGGAAGCCGAGGATCACCTGCCCTAAGAGAGGCTTCTTAGGTTGCTATGATCTCTACCACTCCATCTGTCCATTTGAGTTCCCCAACCACTACTTCACCTATCAGACCCCTGAAGCTTTTGGTCTTACACATAATATTTAAAAGCTGACTCCTGTGTCAGCTGACCTCTCCTTCACATCTCATTTAAAGAAAGGTAATTTGTCACTGTCATGGAGAGGGCTCTGTCTTCCAGCCACTGTCCCTCTGGAAAAAGTCGGGGGGACAGAGAGTATTCACAGGTAGCCCTTGGCTACGTAGCAGAGACGTCCATTGATCCCCTCCTCTACAGCCCCAGTGGGTGACAGTTACATCTTATCCAATAATAATCTACAGCCAGGGTGACCTCCAGCTCGGGTGACCAACTCATCCAAGTTTGCCCAAGATGGATTTAGGCACTGAAAATCTCATATCCTGGAAACTCTGTTTCCACCCAGGCCCAAGCAACAGCAAGATGGGAGAGTTGGTCACCTTATCTTCACCTGGGTAAAGGGGCTCTGGCATTGGACACTGTGGGCACCTGGCTCTGGAGCAGACTTTTGGGCTCGGAAAGTTCAAAGGGTTGTGAGGAGAAGTTATAGGCAGCCTGCAATAAGAACTCATATATGCTGGCAGACAGGGGAGCAATTTAAGATGTAACATGTCTCGGGCTGGGAAAATTAAATAAATTAGACCACTTCTCACCCTGCTCTGTATATCTAATATAGCTGAATAAGGATTTAATGATTGAGAGTGGCCAACCATCTAACCTGGCCTAGGACTGTTGGCTCATGCCTCCTATCTGACTGGGCACTCATGAGAGCTGTCATCTGTCTACCTGGCCTCCTGGGACCAAAGGAGGTTGTCTTTTCCTATAATCATAAGGGTGATAAATAGAGATTTTTAATTAGTTTAAATTATCTAGGCTCAAGATCCCTTTCATAACACTTATGTCCATATTTTACTCAAACATTTGCCTTTCAAATGTTTCCAGGGCTATTCATGAAAGTGAGGATTGGCCTGTAACAGCTTCTATAATGCAGAGACATAGTTAGGAATATTATAAACCCGTGACTTTACCCATCTATGAGTTTCATTTTGTACTTTTTCTTACATTTGTTGTCAGTCTTAAAATTAATCTGTGCTTTTTATGTGAAATACTTTCAAAATCCAGACAAGTATAAAGAGTAAAACAATGTATTATATCCCATATAAACTCATTTTTATTGACTTTATAGAAATAATTTGTATCTTCTTTTTTCATTTAAGGTAATTTCATAAACAAGGATAATATTAAGAAATATTTAACAACTGGGAGGACATAAGCACAGACCCAATGGGGATGAGGTCCATGCCAGGCTGGCTGTGGGGTAGAGGGGGTCCTGGAGTCCCAGGCTATAACAGGCCTGTACCCTTTAGATTGTAGGGTTGTAGGTAAGTTTGAGAGGCAGGGGAGGTTCCAGACATCCAGAAGAGCAGAGGTGCACTCAGGTCCACAGCCTATTAACCAGGACCAAGTCCTTTAAAAATCTTTGTCAGCATGAAATGTACATAGATATAGATACATTATAGGTATAGATATGTATGTGTGTATAATACATGCACATAGTTTTAAATTAAAAATCAAATGCTGCTAAATAGCTACTAGAAGCTATTACTCTCAATCTTTTTCTTCGAATATTTTCCTCCATATTATTCACATACGCACACGCATATACATATATATACACATATATCACCTGCAATAACAGGAAGTTGATAAATACCTAAATATATACACACATGAACACATATGTACATATACATGCACACATATGTGTGTGTCTAGGTGTTATTTATTGACTTTTATTGCAGGCAGAGATTTTTGTTAGTTTATTTGCTTTTACATCTTTTCTTTTTCCCACTTCCTCATCCTCCTGATATGATTACATGACAGTTTTGGTTCAATCTGTACTCAGTGGCTTTATCATTTTGACTATGCAAATATTGCTCACTGCCAAATGAAATTGAACGCTGTGATTACATTTTCATTCTTACAGAGGCAGTTCAGAGCCTAACAGGCTGCTTGAATCCCATTCTGGCACCTCAGGCCAATCTTTCTATTTTTTCCCTCCTGAATAATGGAGATATCAATAGTACCAACTTGCTAAGGTGATATTTACAATTAAATGAGATAATACGTGTAAAATGGCTTAGAACATTAAGTCATATGATGGAAGTAGTCAATAAAATATGAAAAAAAAGCAATGATTATTACTACCTGTTTTCTTTATCTTGGAGTTAAAGTTGCCTCATTGAAATTTTTTCTTCATTTCTTTTAATCTCTTAGTCTTCTGACACCCTTCAACAATTACATAAAACACCTCTTACTACAATGTTCTTCATGTTCAAATCTATCAGGTAGCCAATCACAGTTGGGAAATTTATAAGGACTAGTGGTGATTATGATAAATGGAGTCTCAGGCTCCATTTATCCATCCAGAGTTCCTCTGTCCACACGATGTTATTAAGACAGGCTTCCCTTTTGCCTGCTGCACAGCTGACCTATGGGAGCTACCTTGCCATCATCCTTGGATTTTGCTTGCCTCCCTCCTGTTAGAGACCTTTGCTTCCTGAACTCTATGCTTTTTCTCTTACTATAAATCCTAGCTTTGGTACAAAACAGCCTCTTGTAGTTTCTTGAGAGGATTTCAATGAAGATAAATGTAGGTATATTTTTTGAAATTTTGCTGGCCAAAAAAATGCCACTACTCTACTCTTCTGTATGATTGATAGTTTGGCTGGATATAGAACTCTAGGTTGAAGATCCTTTTCTCTCAGATTTTCCGAGGCATTTTTGTCTTCTAGCATCCAGTGTTGTTGTTGAGAAAATCTGCTGCCTTCTTGTTTCAGGCCTTTGCCTGAGACGTGATTGTTCTCTCTGGAAGTATTTAGGATCTTTACCTCCAGAGTGTTCTGAAATGTCATGATTATGTTGGTGTGGGTCTCTTCCCTACATACCTCTCCCATGTATTATGATGGCCATGAGGGCCCAGGAATCTGGAAACAAATATCTTTTAGTTCTGGAAAATGTCCTTGCATTTTTTACTCCTTGATCATTTCGTTTTCCACTAATTTACTTATTCTTCCTTTTGGAAACCTATTAATTGAATGTTGGCCTTCCCAAACAGATTCCAGGATTTCCATATATTTCTCACGTTTTTCTTCTACTTTCCAGGGGCTATCCACAGTTTTATCTTTTAAACATTTTACTGAATGTTTTCTTACCTATCCTATTTTAATTTCCAAAATGACAGTCTCACTCATTAGCAGCATGACATTTCACTTTATAAACAGAACATAACTTATTTAAATCATCTCTTTATCTTGCATATGTAGACTGCTTACAGATCATGAAGCAATAAACATTCCTGTGTCATATCTCTGACTCAATACAATTTTCCAAAACTGCACTTACTGAAAGAAAAATAAGAATATTTTGAAGTTCTTAATACATAGCATATTACCAAAATGCTTTCCCAAAATTCGCGTGCATCTGTATCACCATGCAGACAGTAGTATTATCATTTATTTTAATATTTGATAATATGACAGATGAAATTTCATCATTGATGTCGATGTTGTGTTTTGATTTATTTCATTGCTATGGAAATTAAACTGTTTCTTGGATTCATTGTGTGTTTTTGTTCTTTTTGCACCTATTTATTGCATTTTGATATTTTTAATAGATTTTCTTGAAGTGTTAAATATTAGGCATGTTAATATTTTGTTGGAAACATTTGATTCAAATGTCTCAAAGGTTTATGCATTTTGTTTTGATATTATTTTATAATATTCACTAAATTTTATTTTTTTATCATTAAATTTATCAATATTTTCTCTACTATGTAAATATAATAATCAAAACCAAAGGAGAAACACAAGGAAGAAAAAGTAATTGCCACAAAGGCATAATAAATATTTAAAAAGTAATATTCTTTCTGTCTGGAGAGTAGATTCAAGTCAATAAGGAAAATTCTGCACCACCATTGGAAAACTTGAGCATAAGAAAACTTACAGAAAAGACAAGTAGTTAACAAGTATCTGAAGTACATTTTCAGCCTCATTAGTCATGTAAGGAGAGTCAATGAAAATGTAACACTAATTTTTGCCCGTGAAATTAGAAAAGATTTTAAAAATAATAATATTGGCTAAGAGTGAGGTGAGGTTGGAATTCTCGTGCTAATAGGCATGTGAATGGGTTTAATCTTTCTGAAATTAATTTTGTAATATACATCTAAAATCTTAAAAAATCCCATAGCTTTTTGCATAGTAATTACACTTTCCTAACTCTATTCCAAGTAAATAATTAGATGAGAGCACAGCGAACACAAAGCTACTTACCACAGAATCACTTATGACCAAATAAATTAAAACATCATAAATTTCCAGCACCAGAGGAATGGCTTAAAAATACATGGCACATAGGATATGATATTGTTCCACCATTAATAGGATATTCACAGAGAACTTTAAGTGTTACGGAAATACTTATAATGTTTAGTAAAAAAGGAACATAAAGCTATATCACAGTAAGATCTCAACCATCTAATAGGTAAATATAATTATAGGATTAGTCGTGTGTGTGTGTGTGATCTTGATCTTCAGTGTAAGGAGACAGATATTTAGAGAAAGAGGGAGAAATAGTGACTACCACAAAGTTATTGAATTAAGTGTGATTTTTCTTTCTTTTTGTACTTCTACTTTTCTAAAATGTGCATGTAAAATGCCTTTAGAAAAGATTAAATGTATGGCTTGCTATTTTTCCTAATAAGTCTAGTAAAAGAGAACTTACTATGTCAAAATAATTTTTCTTAGAAAGCTGTTAAGAATTTTGTTAGTTTTTAAATATTAAAATCAGATTTTCCTAAAGCTCCTAATAATTGTAACGTCTTCTCCTTTGATCCATCCAGAATGCATCTTATATCTCTTCTACATAGCAGTTATTAGCTATTACTCCTTTCTAGGATTTCATCCTTTTAAGAGCAATTTTTTCCTACCGTAGCTCCTGTGCCTATAAAGATATCTGACACAAACTAATCATACAGCAAATATTTGTTGAATGAATTAAACATAACCTAGGTCTTCCATATCTTAGGTGTGTTTTTCAGTCTCTCTCTCGGTTAAACTTTATTTCCATTTGTCAATATTCTTAAGCTGTGACTTCGAAGAGATCAAATGTGGTCTAATGTATATATACACACAGACATATATATATATCTAAGATATATATATATATATAGATAATATATCATGAGCACCACCTGGGATTGCATTAATTTATTTGGCAGTCATATCACACTACAGGCTAATATTGGCCTCTCTGAATGCTAAAACTGCTATGTCTTTTATGGATGTGTCTATCCACTCATAACTCTCCACACTTGCATTTGTTCAGTTGTTTGTGGGGCTTTTTTGGACCACGTACAAGACCTTACATAAATCCTCATTAAATTAAACTTTTTAGATATAAATGCAAATGGTTTTAGATCATGATTTTGTCTTTTATGTATTCATGTCTCTTTGCAGCTTCATATCATACACAAATTTAACGAGCAAGCCCTCTATGTCCCCATCTAAGCTATAGGCAGGTTTCTATCGTTATAAGAAAGGTACTCCTAAGCTGTAGTTGAGTCACTTGTCATTTGGAGCAAATTTTCTCAATAAATTACAAATCTCTATATTGTCTATGCTATACTTTTCCATTTTATCCACTACAATATCACAGGAGATCATGGCATAACTCTTGCTGTGCCTGACATGTACAATTACTGCATAGCGATGGAGGATGCAATCCAGTTTATCCCAATAGTCGGTCTCTCCCTTTCCAGGAATAAAATATACCTGGAAAATCCATTCTAATTCCATTTTAAGGAAGATAACTATTTTCCTGGTTTCTCCACGATCTGCCCAGTAGCCCCAATCTTCAGTCCTGATCTTCAGCGGAGGCAGCACTCTGTTTCATTATCTCCTTTGGGCATCTCCTGCCAAATCAGCTCTCAAAATATTGGGTTCTCTAGGGTTCTTTCTACTAGCTTCAGTCTTTTCTTTTCCTTCACACCCCAGATTTAATTTAGTAGTAAGCCCCTTCAGATCACCTTCAAAATACATTACAAATATGACCATTGAATACCACTACACTGTTATGACTCTGGTGCAAACCACCTCTTCCCCCATCTGAAGAAACGCAGTAGCCTCATAGGCAGTCTCCTAGATGCTCTCTTACCACTCTGACCCCAAGTTCATCAGCCACACAGTGGCAATGAGATAAATTCTAAAGTCCTTACCATGTCCTGCAAAGCCCCACATGATTTTTCCCTATTCATAAAAAAAAAATTACCTTCCTACCCTCCTCCCTCTTGTCCCATGTTCTAGTTAGAGAGATCTTCTCTCTACTCCTCAACTCTACTAAGCATCTTTTCCTTCTCAGGACTTTTGCACTTGTGTTTCTTTCTGCTTAGAGCACTCCGACTATGGAGGCAGGCATTGCTGGATGGTTTAGAGTTAGGCCTTCACTTTATTTGTTCCATTTTGGGAATTGTCTCTTTCAACCCATACTTACTACAGTGTTATCTGATATGTACTCTTAGTACCTAACATAGTATCTAGAAGATTGTCTTATCCAGCCCATTCTGATTCCTGATGTTATAGAATGATTATGTTTCTCCCAAATGTATAGGTTGAAGGCTAACTCCCAGTGTAGCTGTATTTGGAGAAAGGGCCCTTGAGATAATTCATGTTAAATGAGATCATGTAGGTAAGGGTTTAAATCAAATGGGAATGGTGTCCCTTAAAAAAAAAAAAAAAAGGAAGAGACATCAAAGAAAATACCATATGAGGACATAGCAAGAAGGCAGCTATTTGCAAGCCAAAGGGAGAGACCTCAGGAGAAACCAAAACTGACACCTTGAGCTTGGACTTCCAGCCTCTAGAACTGTGAGAAATAAATTTCTCTCATTTAAGTCACCTAGTCTGTGGTATTTTGTTATGACAGCCCTAGAATACTAATACACCTGGCTAATATTTTTATTTTTATTCTAGGGTTCTTAGGGTCTAAATGTGTGCATACACTCAGAATGAACCAATAATATAAAAATCATTCATGGTTAAAAGGCATGTTTATAAGTATTAGGAATATGCGTACCCACAGGAAAAAAAACCACTAAAACAGTCCTTATTTCTACATTTCTCTGTGATATTTTCACCACTTTTCTGAAGCTTTCAGCAGGTTGTAGATAGAAGATTCCACCCACTAATTTGCCAGCTGTTGAAGAGGACCTTCTGTCTTAGTCCATTTTCTGTTGCTATAAGAGAATACCACAGACAGGATAGCTTATAAAGAAAAGAAGTTTATTTAGTTTAAAGTTCTGGAGGCTGGGGAGTCCAAGAGCATAGCACTGGCATCTGATGAGGGCCTTCTTGCTGTGTCATAATATGGCACAGGGCATCATATGGCAAGAGGGCAAGAACAAGAAAGTCAGACAGAGCCCACTTTTTGAAACAAAGCTACTCTCTCAGTAAGGAACCCACTTCTGTGACAGTGACATTAATTTATTCATGAGAGAAGAGCCCTCATTAATCTGTTAAACTATTCATAAGGTAGAGGGATTAAATTTCCAGCACATGAACTTTTAGGAGACACGTTCATGCCATGGCACTTTTCTACAAGTCAGACACCTAGGGATGCTTCTCCTGCTTCTCTGCCCCATCTTGCTGCAAAGCTGTGGTCATCTCTCCACCAGCTGCCTACCTCTATTTTTCTTGCTTGCTTTATCCTTCCTTTTCCCTTTTTCTCTATCCCTAAGCTGGCTGGGTGTGGTAGGCTGAATAATGGTCTCCCAAGGATGTCTATACTCAAATCCCCAGAATCTATGAAATGTTTTCTTACATTTAAAAGAAAAGAAGGCTGGACACGGTGGCTTATGCCTGTAATCCCAGCACTTTGGGAGGCCGAGGCAGGTGGATCACCCGAGGTCAGGAGTTCCAGACCAGCCTGGCCAGCATGGTGAAACCCCATCGCTACTAAAAATACAAACATTAGCCAGGTGTGGTGGTGCATGCCTGCAGTCCCAGCTATTCAGGAGGCTGAGGCATGAGAATCGCTTGAACTTGGGAGACGGAGGTGGCAGTGAGTGGAGATCACGCCACTGCATTCCAGCCTGGGGAATAGAGAGAGACTCTGTCTAAAAAAAAAAAAGGAAAAAAGAAAAGAAAAGAAAAGAGCTTTGCAAGTGTGATTAAATCAAGTATCTTGAGATGAAGAGATTATTCTGGATTATCTGAATGGGTTCAATGTAACCACCAGGGTCCTCATAAAAGGGAGGAAGGAGGATGAAAGACAGAAGGCAATGTAATAAATTAAGCACAGAAACAGAGACAGAAGATGCTATGCTGCTGCTTTGATGATGGAGGAGGAGGCCAAGAACCAAGAAATGTATGTGGCTTCTAGAAAAGCCAAGGAAACAGATTCTCCTCTAGACCTTCCAGAAGGATCCCAATCCTGCCAACACATTTTAAACTTCTGACCTTCTGAACTGTAAGATAATAAATTTGTGTTGTCTTAAGCCACTATATTTGTGACAGTTTGTTACAGCAGCAATAAGAAGCTAATGCACTAGCTCTCTGGGAGGCAGAAGAAAGTGTCTTAATTTGTTCTGCACCCTGCAGTTTGTGAAACAACATGCATACAAATAAGCTTTCTATTTTAATAGGAGTTTTACAGCTAGTAATTAGAGAGAAATCAACCACATACAAAATTTTAACAACCTAGCAGGTATAAGGAGGGACTCTATTGGTGTTTCTGTTGACAATGCTTAGCATGAAGAAATAATGCTAGAGTGAAAATTACTAGAAATTACAGAATGCCCAAAGAGCACTGACACTAGTGCTATGTGTTTAGGTGACATAGGTGATAATCTATTAACTTTCTGAACAATTCATTTCTAGAGTCCCTGATGAGAAGAAAGAAATTAAGACTTTTGAAAAACTGCCAAATGTCAGACCTAAAATCTATGCCAAAGGCAAACTCTAAAATATGTTAATTCCTGTGTAATAAAAAGACTTCCTGAAATAAAAAGTATACTTATTAATTTAATGATATAACATCTGAAATTTGCTTCAAAATTATCCATGGGAAAGGAGAGAAGTAGAGGAGTATAGGTAGCTAATTCAAAACATATTCTACTATTTTTTATGCTTTTGTATATGTTTGAGATATTCTTCCCTGTTTTAGCACTATAGGGCAAAGAGCCAGAAAATGCCCATCAGGTAAACAACTACACACTGTGTTTGCCACAGATTGCTTCTGGGATTGGCTATTAATCCAACTATCAAAATTCAATATTTTGTTCTGTTCTGTATGCTTTTACATGTCATCTTATTTAGTAGTCAAAACAGCACTTGATTGTCATGTAGATGAAGAAACTGATGTTCTAGGTGAGTTATTTTGTCTAAGATCACAAAGGAAGTAACTAATGAGGCTGGGACATAGACCTGGAACTTCTAACTCCAGGTCCTCACCCCTTTTCATTACAGAGCCACTGTTCTAACAAGGTACTGTTAAGTGGAAGAATCCCCAAACCTGATTCTTCTGGGATCTAAATAATGTATATTTCACAGCCAGAGTGTGACTTGTTTGTGATGATCTCTTCAAAAATTATCTTTGGAGTGCTGGGCTTCATATCATCATACTGAAAAGATTCTGTGGATAGAAGACCAGGGTAGAAGCTGCCCTAATATTTCAAAGGCCGAGGGCAAGAGTACTAATGGAGGAACATATATTTTGTTTAAATATGTAAAAGTTATAAGCCAATCATTGAATAAAATGTTACTGCTAATCTTGACAAATGTATCTTCATAAAGATAAAATAAAAAATATGTATAAAGTTATGGTTTTAATTTAAATGAATCAAATATCAAAAGTGATTACATTTAGTTATTGCTGCATCTGGGTGTCTGTGAATAGTCTGGCAATGTTTGGATAAACAACAATATTAAGACATACATAATTCCAAATTTACTATGTATATGTTTCATTACATTCATTTTTTTTTTGTCTCCATTCTGGCAAAATCCTCTTCCATTGATAGCAATGATCTGAGAATTTAAAACTGAGACATATATTTGAACTCTAAAAATCTGCATAAATTATAGTTAAAAATCTTAAATGTAAAAAATTAATTAGAACTGTGTTATGTACTCTCAGATTAAATTTTCTCTTAAAATATAAGAAATACAACTACAACTAGTGAATATCAACTTTTACTTTTTGAAAATAAATCTTTGATAAGTTTGATAACTTTTTACATGAAAGCATTCACAATTGTCATATACCATGTCCATCTAATTGTCAAAGTAAAAATTTGTGTTATGCACTACAAAAGTTATGTATAGACCTACACATATAAAAATTAAGTGATGTGAATTATTTGATATTATAAAATATTCCTCAGCTGCCGTTTGCAATTGTTGGGATTCCATACTAATTTATGAGAAACTCTGAAAACATGAAATCAAAGAGCAAAATAATAGACACTCAGCATTATAGAGAAATGATACTCCGTTGCACAAGAATTCGTTGTATGCATGCTATCTGAGAGTAGAGATTTGGCAAGTCAATAAATTTATCTTCTCACTTAACTACGCACTTTCACTGCTCCAGTTCTCTTGCACTTCAAAGCCATTTGTGTCCAATATCAACAGCAGCATAACCCATGAACCTTACAGTATTATTGAAACAGTTACTTTGTACTTTGAGCACACAGACCAGGAAATGTACTGAAGCGTTTCTTTGGGGCCTGAGTGGTGTTAACCACAAGAGCAAATGTTGAGTTACAGGTAACAATGAACCAGCACTGACTAGTTGCCAAAACTATTATGTGTTCTTTACCACATTCATTGGTGTTTGTGATAGATACAGCCTCAGTTTGAGCAGAGCCCCTATTTTTCAGGAATTAAGGTGGCACTGGACAGGCAACCCGACTTATATGCCAAGGCAAAGTCCAGATTCTCCCACATTCTTGTGATAAAGCCAATTTGCATCTTTCTCTAAACACTTTGATCTATTTAAATGTTATTTCAATGTTTTGATATAAAAGATAAGCAATTAAGACTTTATAATTACTCCTTTAGTGAAACAACTTGAAAACATTGTACATTATCACAGAGTTCATAAAGTCAGATTTCATGCTGACAAATAACATATCAATTAGGCAGAAAGAAGATCCCGGAAAAAGAGAAAAGCTAGACGATAGTTTGAGTGAGAAGTGGCAGAGTTCATACTACTGTTCTCAGGCCCAGTCCAGTCTCAGCCTCGGCATCCCCACTTCTCCTTATAGCTACTAGATATTGATTCCTGCCTTGCTGGCGCAGTTCACTTCAGTTCCCAAAATCTGTGCTGACCTCAAAGAGAGAGGAAATAAACTGCTCTAACCTCTCGTTTGGATGCACGAACTAGGCCTTGTGCAGCCCAAAGCACATTCTTGCCTCAGGGTCTTTGCACTGGCTGTTGTCCCTGCCTGCAAAACTCTTTCCCAAGATATTCACAATGCTTCCTTATCATTAAACTCTTTGCTCAAATGTCACCTTCTAAGTGAAGCCTACCCTGACTATCCCATTTAAAATTTCAATACTCCTTCAACACTCGCAATCTCTCTGTTTTTTCCATACTAATTATTACTTGCTAATATAACATAATTTACTTATTTATCATAATTTTTCTCTTTCTTTCTGCTGGAATATAAGCAACATAAGAGCAATAAGATTTGTCTTATTTTTTTACTGATGTATCTCCAGCATGTAAAATTGCCTAACAGAGTAGGTGCATGATAAATATTTGTTTAATGAATAATTGAATCCCCAAGTTGTTGGTCTATTGTAAAGAATCAATATGTTAGAGCAACTACTCTTGTTAAGGGGACTTGTAGTCCTAATCTTAGAGGCTACAACCCTATTCTTGCCATCTCCATCTTAAAAATCAGATCCTGAAGCCAGTGTGCCTGCTCAAGCCCTACTATAGGTTTAAGATGGCAGTGGGCCTGCTGTAAACAGCTGGTACGGCATTTTTAGCTTTTGACTTCCCCAATTCTGAGGCCTCTGTTCCCCAACTTGACATCGTTTCTTTGAAGCCTTGGTCCCAGTGTCTTTTAGTTAGGATCCCAAGAAGCCTATATGCTGCCTCTTCTACCCCATAATGAGTAAGAAACCTGGCCCTAGTCTCTGTAATGACACTTTGTATGAGTGATTAGAGCAGATTTCTATCTATTAGCTATAGCTTATAATATGACTGAGATATGAGTCATAGCATAGGTTTTGCCAGGAAAGTAGCCATTGTTTTCAATTCTTTATTGTTTCTGATAAGAAGCCAGCCATGATCTGCATCCGTTTTCCACTGTATGTAATACATCATTGTTTCTCTGGTTGCTTTCAAAATTCTTTTTCATCTTTCCATTTTATCTATTTGACTATGATATGTCTTGATGTGATTTTCTTTGCATTTATATTTATTGGGGTTTGTGGGAGCATTTTGGATCTTTAAATTGATGTCCTTCATAAGTTTCATTCAGTATTTCTTTAAGTATTTTTTCTGCTCAATTTTTTTTTATCTCTTCTCTTTCCAGGACTCCAATTGCATATACGTTAAGCTGTTTGATAAATGGTTTGACAGTTCTCTGAGAGACTGTTCATTTTAATTCCATCATTTTTTCTCTGTTCTTCAGATTAGATCATTTCTATTGATCTATTTTCAAATTCACTGACTTGCTATTTTTAATCTATAGTTAAGTCGATAAATTTTTATTTCTACAATTTTATTTTTTTTCAGCTCTAGAATTCAAATTTTGTTCTTTAATATAGTTTTTTTCACTATGGATATTCTCCATTTGCTTATTCATTGTACATATATTTTCCTTTAAGTCCTTGACCATATTTATAACAGCTGCTTTAAAGTCCTTGTCTGCTAATTGCAGCATCTAGACAATATTGGCTCTGATTTATATTTTTCTCCTCATCCTCGTCTTCCTTCTTCTTATCACCATCATTTTCAGGTTTCTACATGTCTCATTTTTTAATTGAAAACTGTACATTATGAATATATAGAGTAGATGTTGAGAGCTATGAGGTGTCAAGGTGATCAATTCAGACAACAGCCAAACTGAAAGCAACAATCAAGCCTTTATTCACTGACTGTGTTAGTCTAAGCAAGAGGCCAAAAAGAGAAGAGTAGTGCCAGTTCTCTCAATGCTCCATTTTTTCCTCATGGAGTGGCACCAGGTGAGGTTCAGATGGATCACTGCAGCTGGGGAACAAAAGATTCCTGCCATTTTCTGGACTCGGGGGATGGAATGAGAGAAACACGAACAAGATAAGCTTGAAAAAGACTGAGTCAGAGTAGTGAAAAGTGTCCTCAAGGATAAGGAGGTCTTAGCAGAGGTGGCTGCATGGTATCTAAGCTGAACCCCACCCCACCCTACCCATAAAGAGGCTGCTGAACGGAGGTGCCTTGGCTGGAAATGCAGATATACACAAGAGCATGGCTAGCTAGGGTTGGTGGAGAGGGTGGCTGAGTCCTCTACTTCAGAGTCTTCAGTCTTTGAAGGAGTCTCAACTTCCTTCAGAGACTGCTATGTACTAACCGTGCACCAAGTCTGGCACGGGGAGGGAGGGTAACTTTTCCCCCTTGCCAGGCTGCCAGGTAAAGCTTTGTAATTACTTATGCTTATACAATTTTGACCTGAAGCCAACTCCTCCATAGAGGCTTTAGATTCTGTTATTTCTCTGGAGCATGATTTGTTTTTTTTCTAGCAGAGAGTTAACTTAGCTAGAGTCAAACTCCAAATGGTCTCCCTTTCCACTGGCAGCAGCTGGAATCTCCACTCAGTTTTTTCAGTTTTCAGCTGCTGCTTTTTGATCAGGCTGTCTTGGTTCCCACCCTTATAGTATAGTTTGACAGCTAGCCAAAGTTTTGGGCATATTTTAAATGCATATTTTGGGGCTCAATCCCTCTGAAGAACCCTTCCTTCCAGGATTTCCACTATGCATGGGTTAAACGGTAGCCCCCCACCCCCGCCAAAATATATTTCTGCATCTTAATCCCTGGAACCTATGAATGTTACCTTCAAAATGAATAAATGAAATGAATGGGGCAAAGATGTGATTAAGAATCTTGAGAGGCCGGGTGCGGTGGCTCACGCCTGTAATCCCAGCACTTTGGGAGGCCAAGGCAGGAGGATCACGAGGTCAGGAGATCGAGACCATCCTAGCTAACACGGTGAAACCCCGTCTCTACTAAAAGTACAAAAAATTAGCTGGGCACAGTGGCGGGTGCTGTAATCCCAGCTATTCGGGAGGCTGAGGCAGGAGAATGGCGTGAACCCGGGAGGTGGAGCTTGCAGTGAGCCCAGATAGCGCCACACTGCAGTCCAGCCTGGGCGAAAGAGCGAGACTCCGTCTCAGAAAAAAAAAAAAAAAAGAATCTTGAGAGCAGGAATTTATCCTGGATTATCTGGGTGTGCCCTAAATGCAATCACATGTATTCTAATAAGAGAGAGACATAGGGAGTGTTGGGACAGAGACACAGAAAAGAAGACATACAGAAGAGTAGGAGGCAATGTGACTTTGGAAGCAGAGTGTGTAGTGACACATTTGCAAGCCAAAGAATGCCTAGAGTCACCAGAAACTTAAAAAGGCAAGGAATGGATTTTCCCTAGAGCCTCCAGAGGGAGCATGGCTCTGCTGACTCCCTGATTTCAGGCTGCTGACAGCCAGAACTGTGAGAGAATAAATTTCTGCTGTTGCAATCCACCTAGTTTATAGCCACTTGTTACAGCAGCCGTAGGAAACTAACGCACTTTTGAACATTCTGGTTGCTCTGATGCTGTGACCTTTGCCCTCTGACACGTCAGGACAGGAAATTTGTGTATTTCTGTGCTCAGAGTAGTGGGTGAATTGGGGAAAGCACTCAGGCAAAAAGCCTCAAACTATAAATCCCTGGGTCCTCTGTAATTATGCCCTTAGATTCAGGTTGTTTCAACACAGCTCCTGGGTGAAGGGCTAGGATTGCAAGTTGTAAACACATTTGCTAATCTCACTTTTTACCAGTCTGGAAATAGCATTTCAGTTTACTGGCCATGGGGCAGTGCTCCTAGCATAATGCATGGTAATGCCTCTGGTACCTGAACGAACTTTAAGAAGTATGCTACAATGCAAAATGATCACTTCATACTGCCTAATACTTTGCTTTTCCTGTTACAAAATCAGGAAAGCAAATTGCTGCTGCGCCATCATGAATCCTGGCTCACTCTTTCTTCCTAGGAGCCCATATGGAGGAACCCATCAAGGTTATCTGTAAATTTCTCCACATGTGGCAGCAAGGGGGATCATTGTGCTGGAATCTGATTTAATCTGATTATCAGCTACCTCAAACAAATGTAATACATCATTCCTTGGCTTAACATCCTTTTTAAAAAAACTTTTCACACCTTCAGAACAAATTCCAAATTGTATGGCATATAACATTTTTCATTGGTGGTTTCCAAGCTAAGATTTCACCTTTTTACTGTGCCTCAAACATGCCAGGCTCTTTTATGCCTTTCTTCTTAGCCACATGCCTCAGGATAGTTATTAAGGCTACTCACAAATATTCTTCTTCCCACTCTCCGGGAACATGGAAGAATGACTCTCCCGCCCACTTGAAGTTAGGCGTGGCCGTGTGCCTTGTGTTCCCCAGTGGAAGTTGAGTAGAAGTGTTGTGTGTCACTTTTGGAGCCAGTATGTTTTGATATATTTAATTTTGTCTCTGGCATGGTAACAAGCAACTTTGAAGCTTGGTTCCTGAATGACAATAATACACAGTGTGCCTGCAAACCCAGAAAGGGCACACAGTGTAAAGAAATAAACCTTTACCATTTTAAGTTGTTAATGTTTTTTGGCTGTTTATTACAGAAACAGCTGTAATGTCTTGTTATTCTTAGTGTTACAGGACAGAGAAATATGTTACTGGAAAGGGGTCCCCATCCAGACCCCTAGAGAGGGTTCCTGGATCTCACACAAGAAAGAATTCAGGGCGAGTCCGCAGTGCAAAGTGAAAGCAAGTTCATTAAGAAAGTAAAGGAACAAAAGAATGGCTACTCCATAGACAGAGCATACCCGAGGGCTGCTGGTTGCCCATTTTTATGGTTATTTCTTGATGATATGCTAAACATGGGGTGTATTATTCGTGCCTCCCTTTTTCAGACCGTATAGGGTAACTTCCTGATGTCACCATGGCATTTGTAAACTGTCATGGCACTTGTGGGAATGTAGCAGTGAGGATGACCAGAGGTCACTCTCTTGGCCATCTTGGTTTTGGTAGGATTTAGCCAGCTTCTTTACAGCAACCTGTTTTATCAGCAAGATCTTTATGACCTGTATCTTGTGCCGACCTCCTATCTCATTCTGTGACTTAGAATTCCTTCACTGTCTGGGAATGTAGCCCAGTAGGTTTCAGCCTCATTTTTCCCAGTTCCTATTCAAGATGGAGTTGTTCTGGTTCACATGGCTCTGATACTTGTATGTCTATAAAAGTTCTACTTTTCCAGCATTCAATGGCCGGGTAAAATGGCCCCTCTGGGGAACCTTCTCTAACTCCACTATGCAAGTAGGCACTTCCTTTTCTGTACACCTTTGTTGTTTTTTCAAGACCAATATACCTCTACAGTTGATGGTTTTAGGGCAAACCAAGTGTGCCAAAAGAAAGTAAAAATAACTGTTGCTTTTTTTCTACTTACTCTAGGATGAAAAAATGGTCTCTGCATTTATTTCTACTTCACAGAACAGAGTCCCAATTCTGGTAGTCATAACTTTGTGGGCAATTTATCCTCCCCTACAGGAAACCCAGGTTTTAGTAAGATGCTAGGGGGTGAATGAAATCTTGATTTGAACTTAGAAAACTGTAGTAGTTTAGCTGTTTTCTGTCACAATGCTATGTTGCCTAAATGTCTTTCCAGACATAAAAGAAGTCTTCACAATGGTAAGGAGTAACAATGATAGAAGATCTTGCTCATGATATAATGAGGCCAATTCAGTGTGCACCAAGGCCTCTGCTCCAGGTATTCAGTTGCCATGTGTGGAACTACAACAAATACTATGAAAAAGAGAACAATTCTGCCTTTGCCCACTGCATTTGATGATCTTCTTGCCAGTTATGGATTGGCAAATGGAAAGCAAGTATCATCAGGAAGGGAGAAATAGAGATACAAAAAGACGAAGTTTCACGGCCAACGTCCCACAGGAAGTTAATGATCAAGCAATGGCGTCATTATTTATGTGTAGATATGATGTGATTTTTAGGGGCAGTCAGAGGCTTTCTCTGTCCACAGTTGCCTTTGTGGTGCCTAAAATCCTACCACCAAGGAGTAATTTTCTTTGGATTGTAAAGTCTGTTTGATTTCTAGGGTTCTCCATGGTCATGTAACTATCATAGGAGGAGGTAACAACTTCCTCCATGAGCTAGCATGACAATTGTGAAAACAAGGCTCTGTAAAAAAGGAACAAGACTAGGCATCTGTTGAGAGGGTAAGGACATGAATCATGTCCACTGATTTCTACTTCAGTGTTTAACTTCTAGAATACTTAGCCTTGAGAGCCAGATCTAGGAAGAGAAAGGGTAAGAGGTGGCCTATGGAGGGAAGGAGAAGCAGCTAGATATGTAAAATAGCTGATCTGAAATTATCCACTAATTCAAATTAAGGTACATTAATTTCTCCAGAGGCTGCTGGGATGCTTTGTCTTGGTGCAATGAGCTAAATGAAACTGTTCTGTAATTCATCACTGAAGTTACTGCCTATCACTTTCATTTCTCACAGGTGCCCAGCAGTAAGTAAGCAGATTATGCTGCTTGCTATCCACAGGGATGGAGTGTGTTTGTTTCATTCCTATTTGAATGCAGATTTGAATCCAAGCCTATTGGTGATATGGTTGCCAAGATCCTCACTGGGAGATTTAATTCTTCAATACATTGAAAGATGTCCAAGTTGTCCTGGCTGCGCTGAGCATAGATGGATGGAAATGGCATGACCAATTAAGGACACCATCAATCAGTCAATAAGCAGTAATTGAACAAATATAGGACACTTGGTTAAGCATTATGGAGGACATAAACATGCTAAGAATTAGTCCCTACCCTGAAATTATTCAGGAAATACTGAAAGGCCACTTTCTTTCTTTCTTTCTTTTTTTTTTTTTTGACAGAGTCTTGCACCATAGCCTAGGCTGGAATGCAAGGCGCGATCTTGGTTCACTGCAACCTCCACTTCCCAGGTTCAAGTGATTCTCCTGCCTCAGCCTCCCGAGTAGCTGGGATTACAGGTGCCCACCACCACTCCCGGCTAATTTTTTGTATTTTTAGTAGAGACAGGGTTTCACTATGTTGGCCAGACTGGTCTCAAACGCCTGACCTCACGATCCAACCGCCTCAGCCTCCCAAAGTGCTGGGATTACAGGCGTGAGCCACCATGCCTGCTGAAAGGCCACTTTCAACCCTATTGACTTCCTTCACTCAGCCAATAGTAGCCAGCACCTGTAGGTTCACTCTGAGTCCATCACAGGTATATAGGTGATCCTTTCCTTTAGGTGGCTCTGGGAATCATCGTCTGTGGCCAAGCTCCCCAAGCTGTCACTTATGACAGCTGCATGACACTACTGCTACTAATAATCTGTACATCCAACTGGCCCTCTGCCCTAGCTTTTAGGCTTTTGTTTTGTTTGTTTTGTTTTGTTTGTCCTCATTCCTATCATTACTGGCTCTCAGCCCTGAACCCCAGCCCAGTCAGTGAAAGTCCTAATGCCCTCAGCCTCTTTGCCCTTCCACTAAAGAAGGGTTTCTCAAACTTGGCACACCTGACATTTGGGGCCAGATAATTCTTTGTTGTGAGGCTGTCCTGTGCATTTGGGAGGTCTAGCAGCATCCTTAGCCTCTACTCACAAGACACCACTAGCAGCCTCCACTCCCACAGTTATGACAATTAAAAGTGTCTTTAGACATTGCCAAATGTCCTTTGGAGGTCAAAATTACCCCCAGTTGAGAACCCTTGCTCTAAATGCTCATCTACATCTCTCCTTTGACTCAGAAAGGCTTCCTTGGGCTGTGAGTCCATGACTGCAATCATGAACTTCTGACTTCGTACTTTTCTTTCTCCTTCCACTGGTGTTATAAGCCCTATAAAGGCACAGTGCTTGTCTTCCCTATCTCACTTATAGGTCAATGCTTGGCGTAGAAAAGACACTTGAGGTTTATTTTTTAAATGCCTGACAGCCCGAGTGCCTCCATCCTGGATTCAAGGGAGAGATGGGGAGATTTAATTCTTCAATACATTGAAACATGTCCAAGTTGCCCTGGCTGCATTGAGCACAGATGGATATGAACGGCATGATCATTTAGCCCTGGGGATAGATGCTGGCTAGAATCAGGCTTAGGTTGGCAGCACACTTCACTGTTGACAATTTGGAGAGTTAGCTGTCAGGCCACACCTATTACACAAGTTGATCTGTCCACCCCACCCCATTCCATCATCACCCCATATAACAGATTTGCCCACCCTCATCAGTTCTTACTAAGAACCCTTGAGATAGAGCCATGCTGTTCACAGCAAACATAAAATCACGGGAAGGCTCCTAACATTATCAAGCAGCACACAATAAATTCAGACAGAAAAGATGCCTGCTATTGACTGGGATAATGGTGGAGCATTTGAAACATGAATTAGGCTTTAAAGAAAGGGGTAATTTGAAGAAGTGGAAGTGGGAGGGTAAGAGAATGGTTAATTCCAAATGTTTAATGTGGGGAAAATAATATAAGCACTGCAGAGTTGAGGAAAAATCATGATACACTTTAGAGGGCAAATGTTATAAGGAAACAACCCAGGGAGGAAGGAACTAATGAAGAGACTAAGGTATGAAAATACATGGGGCATTTTTCCCTACTAGTGTGACAATCTGCCTATCTGGAGTGACTACCATGTAAAAAAATAAATGTCCCTTAGAAGAAGAGTCTCCTCTGGCAGAGAGAACCTGGAAAGAGAATATACTTGATCAGGTAATTACTCATTCAGCCAAATACATTGGCAAGCTAATCCTAAGGTAATACAGAGAAATAAACAGACAAGAGTATCTATGAAGTTCTTGACAAAAGATTAATAAGGGGGCATAGCAGGTTGGGCACAGTCCAATGTCAAGAGTGCAGGTTAAGGATCTGACAGCCACATAATGGCTTTGTGATCTTAAGTTCCTTAAGCCTCAGCTTTAAAATGGGGAAAATAGTAACTTTGCATGTATGGGGTGAGGGTTGTATGAGATAATATATGATCTTGTATACAGTACACCCTTATCAAATGGAAACTATTTTTTAATCTGCCAAATATTAGAGCATCATTCAAAGTTACAATGGACATCACAGTATACTTCTGGCATATAGATGAAGAGACAGATAATAGGACATAGATGAAAACCCATGAATAAGAAATAGTACTAATATATGTAACTGACCTGAACTAAGAAGTGTGTAAACAGAGTGCCACTGTATTTTTCACCATCCTCTGGTAAAATGGCTGTCTTTAATCTTCCTTCTGTGGCACTGGATGAAACCTCAGGCAAATTCCAGAACTTTTCCATTAGTTCATAATTCTAAAACTTCAATACCATATACCCAAACTTCAGTCTTTTACCCAATCTAAAACTTCTCCCCTTTCTAAGTTCTGCTGTGAATCATGTTTTGAGATCAGCAATAGGGAAAGGGACTGTGATACTTCCTTCATTATTTCTCCCTACCTTGATCTTCCACCCATCTTCCCCACTGACTCTGACTTTGGCTTCTCCAGAGTTGCAGATTCCCAACTGCAGACCTCCAACTGCAGCTCCCTGTTATGGACAATATCTCCTCATTGGCCACCAATGACTCCTCTGTCAAGTCCTGGCTTCCAGTGGCTCTTGCTCCAGGATAACCCAGAGTACTCACCTGTCTGTCCCACAGGAAACACACACTCTTATCCACTGGAAGTCAGGCTCACTCTCTATGCTGTCAGAACAGACCTCTTTGGACTCTTTGAAAAGCTCTCATCTCCCCTGTGGGTGGGGGATGTCCCAACACTCTGACTTCCTCTGGACCTCTTGGTAAATCCTTAGCTTGTTCTTACATAGCCTGGAGGTGATAGGAGGTATGAAGGCAGATTAGTTTCAAGTCATTCTCTCTGCAAGTCCTGCAGAGATAGTCAAGTGACTTGCTTTTGAATGAGGGGATACTTAATACCTATTTTCCCCGGGTTTGAGATCTTAATTAAAAGTCCAAAAAAGAAAACATCCTTTTTACATCCTTTAACATCCTTTAACATGTGTACTTAGTACATGTGTTTTTTACATCCTTTAACGTGTGTACTTAGTAATGAATGTTTAGGCACAAATAATATGATGTAGTAACATATTGATAGATTATCTGTTGTTAGTCACTGTACAAAGAGCAACACAGCATATATATTGTATATGCATATATATGCAATATTACATATGCACTGTACAAAGAGCAACACAACATATATATATATATGCAACATTATTTAGCCACAAAAAGAAATGAAGTTCTGATACATGCTAAAATACAGTTGAAACTTGAAGACATCAGGCTGAGTGAAAAAAGCCAGGCACAAAAAGACAAATACTGTATAATTCTATTTCTATGAAGTACCTAAAGTAGTCAAATCTAAAGAGACGAAAAGTGAAATGGGGTTGCCAATATGGGGCCAAAGGATAATAGGGAGTTATTGTTCAATGGGTATAGAGTTTCCGTTGCGGATAGTGAAAAGATGTGGAGATGGATGGTGGTCATTTTTGCACAACAATGTGAATGTAGTTAACGCCACTGAAATATACACTTTAAAATGGTTAAAATGATAAATTTTCTGTTATGTATATTTTATGACAATTTTAAACACCAAAAAGAAAAAGTAGATGGAGGAATGGCCAGAAAATGGACAATTTTGTGTGAGTGAAAAATAGCGTAAAGCAGCAGGCTGCTTGTCTCACCAAACTCTAGAAAGACTCAGGCCCAGTTATTAGGGTGAAGCTTGGGACTGACAGCAGAAGAAATCAACTAAAATCAAGCTCTTTGTGCCCACCCCACTGACAGGCTTTCCCATATTCTGGGTTTTCCTGATGACTTTTCCAAATAGAGTGACAACCCCACAGGTTTGCCTAGGACTAGGGGGCTTTATGAAACACAGGACTTCCAGTGCTAAACTGGAAGCAATTGCTCATGCTAAGTTTAACATGCACCTCTGTCCTCTGTATTTCTTTTAAGTTGAGAGTGAGAAATGAAGGCTGATCAGATTCAGATTTATTTTTGTGGCAAAGCTGCTTCTTAGACGGTGTTGGGTTCTCTCATCGAAGGTACATGGTGTTTCACTGAGTCTTTTTTGAATGGTGTTAGCAGCCACTGAAGCTCAATACCTAGATTCATTTATTTTGCAAAACTGCTATATTGTAATTCTATTATTTTGTCTTTATTTGTTAGGTAAAATACTTTTACAGAGAAACACCCCATAAATTATTTGATTCCTTCTTTTTATTTACCGCTTTTAAAAATAATGAGTTCGTTCCCCAGTGTTCTCTAATGTTGACCAATTAGATTTCTTTGATATGCTTATGAGCTCATGATTTTAAAAATATCTAATGTGTCTCAATTCATTGCATTTATTTTCCTTTTTACGCTCAATTGTCCCATCTTTGGCTACAAGGGCCTTTTAAAGTGGGCTCCTGAGTCCTTTTGACATGATGCCATTAGTCATTCATAGTTTTTCTTGCTATCTGTAGGACAATTTGTTCTGGGCCGGGAATCAGCCATTTCTCTAAATAACTCTGGCTGCTTTTAATGGGAAATGGTATTATAAGACTATCATTTGGCTGCTGGGGAAACTTATTGCTAGTAGGTCGGTCATTATTTCTAGACTTTTTCAGTAGACGAGGCTAAGATTTATTTTTTTAAAAGATAAAATACATGACCAATTTAAAATTATGCTTCAATTTAAATTCAGACTAGAGCATTTATTTAATCTCTTCTATCATGCCCTTTCTCTCATAATGAAAATTCTGATTTCAACAACACTGAGGATGATAGAATTTGAATTTCATATAATTACTCATTTGTTTTATGTAGGAATACATACTCTACAACTTAGAATAACAATATCAATTTCTACAAAAAATATGATTACTGGAAACTATTTAAACATACTTTGGAATAGTTTTTGTCTTTGGAGTATAACCCACTACAGTTGTATAGTCAAAGTACTGCATTTTAAAATTACTTGGAATAGTTTCCTAATTCGTTTTTTAATACTTTATTCTTAAGTATGAATGGACAGCTTAGGATCACCAGTTATTGCTCTATAGCCTTCAAAATAAAATAAAAAATCTACCAAAAAGACTGACATCAAAAAGGATAGCCATATTTTTTAAAAGCAATAGAAGAGTTTGAAGATACAATTGAGAAAATATTTCAGAAAGTGAGCAAAACCAAAAACAAAAAGATTAGGAGAGATAGGTTAGATGATCAATCCAGAAGACTCAATTAGTAGGAACTCCAGAGAGATCAGAGAGAATAAAGAAGAAAATAAAGAAGAAAAACCATATTTCTAGGTTGAAAGATCTTGTCAAAATGCCCAGAAGAATGAATGAATTAATGAATGAATGAAAAAAACTAATCAAGATACATGATAGTAAAATGTTACTACTTCGGAGATAAGGACAAGATGCTAAAAAACTCAGAGGAGGCTGGGCATGGTGGGTCACGCCTGTAATCCCAGCACTTTGGGAGGCCGAGGCAGGTGGATCACCTAAGGTCAGGAGTTCGAGACCAGCCTGACCAACACGGAGAAATCCCATCTCTACTAAAAATACAAAATTAGCTGGGGGTGGTGGTGCATGCCTGTAATCTCAGCTACTTCGGAGGCTGAGGCAGGAGAATCGCTTGAACCCGAGAGGCGGAGGTTACAGTCAGCCAACATTGTGCCATTGCACTCTAGCCTGGGCAACAAGAGCAAAACTCTGCTGCAAAAAAATAAATAAATAAATAAATAACCTCAGAGGAAAAATAGGTGCATAATTAGAATCTGCAATCAGAATCATATCAGACTATTCAAGAGTCACACTGTAAGCTACAAGACTGTGGAATAATGCCTTCCAAATCTGGAGGAAAACATATTCCCAGCTATTATTCTATACTATTCAAATTACAAACAGGTATAAGAGTAGAGTAAGAATAGCATTATCCCTGACTCAACTGTTCATCCATCATATACTCTTTCTTAGAATGATAGGAGGATATATTTTCGCAAAATAAAGGATAAATGAAGAGTAAGTAAGACAGGAATCCAGCAAACAGCAAATCCAACACAGGTAAGAGGAAAAGGAAGGTTCCAAATCAATCAACCAAATTAGAGCAGTAGAATCAAGGGCTCAAGGAAGGAGGCACCAGGGGAAAACATATTTAACTGTAGATTATTGGATGTATTTAAGCACTTGGATACTAATATTGACAGATATTTGTCATATCTGTTAAACAGATTTACTTGAGGATTTGGAACATAGTTTCATAAGTAAATTTAAGATGAGGCAAGTATTAACTCTAGAAAAAAAAGTAAATGTTGTATTACAAAGCAGCCATAACTCTGGCATACTTTTTGGCTCAGCAGCAAATATATGTGTATCATAGTGTAAATACTGACTTTCCTTTGAATAAACTTTTACCTTAGGAATAACTTTAGATTTATAGAACAGTTGTCAATATAGTACAGAGAGTATATACCTGTATATACTCTCTGTATACCTGTATACCCTTCACCCAAATTCCCTGCATTTTAATATCTTCCATAACCATGTGACATTTGTGAATTCAGTATTATGTGACACTAGAGACCATTTTAATTTTACCAGTTTTTCTATTCCAGGATCCAATGCATGAGTCCACATTGCATTTAGAAACACTGACTTGTAATTTAACCAAAAATTGCACTTTAACCACATTAGGGGGATTAAGAAGAAAATGAGGAGGCTGTCTAAAAGAGGCAAAATCTTTGTCTTCATAATAGGATACCATGGCAGATCTCATCTAAAACCCAAAGTCAAAAAATGGTCAGCTATTACTTCCATTTAAAAATGGAAGTAATTGAAATTGAAAGTAAAAAATTGAAAGTAGTTGCTTCTGACACCTGAGAACAGGTCCTGAGGAGGGCTTGAGAGAAAGGGACTGCTGTTATTTTGTCACAAATCTTTTAGCACCCTGTCGCTTTTAACTATATGCAGATATTATTCTTATAAAAGTAAAAGTAAATTCAAATATATAATAAGCAAAATAAAACTAATATTCTTGCTGATTAGAAAACAGATTCCAATAGATCAAAAGGCAAAGGTTATGAACAAACCATTTTCATGAGAAAATAACATAATTAATAAAATATTTGTCTGAAAATAAATTCAATCTCTCTAATAATCAAACAAAGGCAAACTTTAAAATAGCAGGTTAACATTTTGCCAATGAAGTTATAAAAGTATAATAAAATAATAATATTCAATATTGACTTTTTCATGATAAGGCAAGCACTCACATAGAGATATTGAAATTGGAGATGTGTACTATGGTAGTACTTTTTTGTAAAATACTGGATAAAAATGTGTACCAAGAATCTAAAAACTTTTCATGCTCTTTGACTTAATTAAAATTCCTTTTTAATTCTTACCTTTGTGCATATGTGTTAAGGAAATAACCCAAAATATAGACAAATCTTTATTTGTAAAAAAAACTTTATCATTAAAAAGGAATATTTAAGAAGTACATCTACTAACATTAGAAAATGCTAATATTGGGGGCTGGGCGTGGTGGCTCACACCTGTAATCCTAGCACTTTGGGAGGCCGAGGCGGGCGGATCACGAGGTCAGGAGATCCAGACCATCCTGGCTAACACGGTGAAACCCCATCTCTACTAAAAATACAAAAAATTAACCGGGCGTGGTGGCAGGTGCCTGTAGTCCCAGCTACTCAGGAGGCTGAGGTAGGAGAATGGCGTGAACCCGGGAGGCGGAGCTTGCAGTGAGCTGAGATAGTGCCACTGCAGTCCAGTCCCACCTGGGCAAAAGAACGAGACTCTGTCTCAAAAAAAAAAAAAAAAAAAAAACAGGCCGGGTGCGGTGGCTCACACCTGTAATCCCAGCACTTTGGGAGGCCAAGGCGGGCAGATCACGAGGTCAGGAGATCGAGACCATCCTGGCTAACACAGTGAAACCCCGTCTCTATTAAAAATACAAAAAATTAGCCGGGCGTGGTGGCGGGCGCCTGTAGTCCCAGCTACTCGGGAGGCTGAGGCAGGAGAATGGCGTGAACCCTGGGGGGCGGAGCTTGCAGTGAGCCAAGATCGCGGCATTGCACTCCAGCCTGGGTGACAGCGAGACTCTGTCTCAAACAAACAAACAAAAAAAAAAACAAAAACAAAAAAGAAAATGCTAATATTATGATATTAAGATTTAGAAAAAGGATACAAGTTTGTGTATATGGAGTGATATCAACTATGTGAAAGAAATATTGTAGATAAAACATTCAAGGAAATTCATCAATATTGAAGTTAATGGTTATTATCACAAAGTGGTGAGATTGTGGGTGATTTTGATTTTATCCTCATTTATACATACTGAACTGTCTATATTGTTTTATAATAAGAACGTATTGCACTTACTACCCAGAAAAACCTTAAGTGTTAAAGAATGTGAGGTGGGTAAAACTGACACAAGGCATGAATTGCCATTTTGGAAATGTGTCTTTGACTCCACCTTTGCTCTGGTGTCCCTGTCCCCATCCTGTTCCCTTCCTAGCACTCTGTCTCTAGCCTCTGGTGCATTGATTTCAAATGTTTCTTTAATTTTTTAAATTCACCAAACAGTTATTCAATACCTACTTGGTCTAATCCTTACAAGGTGTCATGTACTAGGCAACTTGATGCAAAGCAGAAGAAAGCATGCTCTCCTCAATCAAGCAGCTTTGAGTCTCATGGGAGACACAGATACAAAATAATTATAGCACAAGGTAATAAATTCTATTAAGCTGAACCACATGGAATTGCCACTTTTGCAGGTCAGAAAGAGTCAACCACTGGCAATTTCTTATAGTTATAAATGCTGTGAATGGAGAGAGGTCAGTCAAGTGGCTTTATACCTTCCAGTAGTATTATCTTTGTAGTAAGGAGTTTCTTGTAGTAGAATCTCACCAAGCACTGGGATAGTTGCTAGGTGACGTGGAATGATAAGATGCTAGTGAGAAAATCCTTTGATTTTCCTGAGCTGTTATTTGTGAGGGACAAATGACTGAATTAGGTTGCTGAAAATTATAGTGAGCTTTCTTAGAACCAGTTGAGAGTTGTCTGCAGGGAGATAATGGAAACCAGGAGAGTGGGTGTGCTTGGAAAGGGAGATGCCAAGAAAAAGAAGTGAATGCATTATGTAGTGGGTGAAGAGAGCCAGACAGAGGAAGCCAGAAAGAGAAACAAAACAGTACAGGTTCTGCAGAATCAAAGCAGAAAAGAACTCCAAGGATGCAGCATGCAGGAGTATTACAGAATGGATAGAGATGTGGACAATTAACAAAGGCTATTGGATCTGTCCATAGAAGAGCATAGGTAACCTGAGATGGGCATGTTTTCTAGGGTGGTCAGAGCAGAAACCTGATTGTGAAGGGTAGGAGTAAGGCAGTGTGCACAGTGGTTTTAACAGCCATGGGCCCTGGGGCCAGATGGCCCAGGTTTACTTTCTGGTTCCACAGCTAAGAAGCTATGTGACTTTAGGCATGTTACCATCTCCATGCTTCCCTATCCTCATGTACAAAATTAGTAAAATGACAATAGTCCCTTCTGTGATAGATTGCTCTAATGGATGCAGTTCTTCATGATTCCTCATATCCACACATCCTTTGTCATGTAACCTTGCAGTACTCTCCCACTCTGACTCTGGGCTCAGCCTGTTGACTTTTTTTGACCAATAGAATGAGGTAGAAGTGACACCAAGCCAGTTTGGGCCATGAGAGGGCTTCTGTGCTTCTTTTTGCTTGCTTTCTTGCCCCTCTGCCATCACCTAGAAAATATACTCAGACGAGCCTGCTGAAAGAAGAGAGGCAAATTAGGGTAAAGATGAGTCTCTCTAATAGTCCCACCTGGGGCCAGCCTTGATCAGCTGACACCCAGTATATGAGTGAGCCAGTCACAATCAGCAGAGCCACCCAGCTGACTCCAGATACATGAGCAATAAATGTCTATTACTAAATGCACTGAGACTTTGTTGTTGCTTGTCAGGCAGCAATACTGTGAAAACAGATAACCAAAATACAGGTTTGTTGCAGGATTAAGTGAGATAGCATATATAGACTACCTTGAACAGTGCCTAATGCAGAATAACTGCTTAAACATGTGTAACTCATTATATCATTTTCAGATATGATTGTTTTCCTGGGGCCACCCAGGGACAGCTGAAATGCAAAGGTAGCCTATGTAGGCTAATCATTTGATGTTTCTCCAAACTGATATTTTATCTATCTTTCTCATTGTTTATTTAGTGAGGGAGGAAGGAAACTGGATTCCTCTGAATCATTTTTGGAGCCAAAACTGATTTACTTAGTAAGCCATTTTTACTAGCTGAAAAGAGCTGACGTTCTAGAAAATAGAATGGCAAATTATCTGCCACATTTCTGAATTACACTTCTTCCTTAGTGTTCTGTTGTGGTTTCCAAACAAGAAAACTTCTGGGGCAGTACATTAAAGAGTGTAAAACTCAGGAAATAAACAAGCCTCTCTTTTCCAGTAAATGACACTACACTTTTCATTATTCAGTTTTGGAATTTCAGCTGAATGAGACTTCTGACTCTTAGCTGACTACATGTTGAATCATAAAAATACTTGACAGAAGTAGGATGCACTCACCAGGAAGTTTTCCTTCTTCTTCTCCTTATTATTATTCCCCCATGAAATCAAGGTCTGGCTCTGTAGAACCAACATTTTTTTTTTTTTAGTTTATTGCACTGGAGGTTTAGTATTCCTTAGATAAAGCAAAGCTCATGGACACTTTTACAACTAGCCCACTGCTTGCTTGGCTTTTGGGTTGTGAAGAAGCTGCATAATCAGATGAACCTTTTTTAAATGCATCTGCAGATGCTGGCATAAAGAATCAGGTGGGACAATTTGGCATCTGATGTAAGCATCTTGCTTTATAGTTGTAAAAGGTTACCTGGTCTAGAATAAAAAGTGTAAAAAATATGCTGTGTCAAACCAAAGGTTTAGAACTCTCTAAATCCAGCCCCAGGTTTTTGTCCCTGCCTTTCCATCCATTATTTATTGAAGCAAAGCACAACGGGCTATTAACTATTCCCTGAGAAATAAATGTTAACCACAAGCCATAGTTCAGGAGTTTATGCCCATAGTTCAGGAGTTTATGCCCCAAACAGGTTCATCTGATTATCCAACAGGCTTCCCTCCCTTTCAACTGTCCTCACAATGCTGACAGCCATGTTGGCAAGGAGACTTCTGAATCTTAGCTGACTATGGACTGCATGCTGAGTCATAAAAATACTTGACAGAAATAGAATGCACTCACCAGGAGGTTTTCCTCCTCCTCCTCCTCCTCCTCCTCCTCCTCCTCCTAACTCTCCTCCTCTTCTTCCTCCTACTCCACCTTCTCGCATGAAATCAAGGTCTGGCTCTGCAAAATCAATGTATATTTTTTCATTTTACTGCAATGGAGGTTTAGTATTCCTTAGGTTAAATAAGAGTCTTGGATACTTTTACAATTAACCCACTTCTTGTTTGGCTTTGGGGCCAAGCAAATCATTTGTACTTGTCCAAGTGTAATGAGTAGCATCTCATCAGTAAGTCTCTCATCCTATTTTACTGGGTTCAAATTCCAGCTCTACCATGTACTAGCTGTGTGACCTTGTGAAAATTGCTTAACCTGTCTATGTGTCTGCTTTCTCATCAATAAAATGAAAATGATAATGCATAATACTTTATTGTTTTGAGAAAATTCAAATCAGTAATTCATGTAATGTAGTAGTCCAGTTTCTGCTAATAGTGCCCATTTTTTACTCAACAAATATTTATTGAACATATTATGTACCAGACACTGTTGTAGGAATTTAACAAAACAAATCAAGAATGACATAGGTCTTACATTCTAGCAAGGGAGACAGGCAAGCAACCATAAATCAGCTGAACAGGTAAATTTCAGAGTATGTTCCACAATGATAAGTGATATGAAACAAAAGGAAAAGTAATGCAGGGTGAGAGGGATGGGAGAGGTAGTGAAGTATGGGAAAAGTTGCAGTATTGAATAGAAGAGAAAAATCTTATTAAGGTGGAACTGGAGCAAAAACTCAAAGGAGGTGAGGGAGTGAGCTGAGCAGGTAACCAGTGGAAGAGTACTTCAAGCCTGAGCCAAGCCCAAGTGTGAGGGGCCAGAGATTAGAAGGAGCCAGGAAAGAATGGCAGAAGATGAAGTCACAGTGATAATAGGTTTCAATCATTTGGGGCCCTGAAAACCACTCTCAAGCTTTAGTTTTCACTCTGAGTGACATGTAGAAAGACTGCAGGACTTTGGGCAAAGGAGTGGCATGATCTGACTCACATTCTAAGGGACTCAGTCTGGCTCTCTGTCGAAAATAGTTCATAGGGGAGAAAAGCAAAATCAAGGAGACCCGTTGCTACTGTTGTACCTTAGGTGATGGATGATAGAAGCTCAGGTTGGAATTTGGGGGTGGGAGTAGGGAGAAGAAAAGGAGGATAGCCTTGGAGATGGTGAGAAGGGGTCAAATTTGAGATGTGCTTTAAAGACAAACCTAATTAAATGCTCTGAGAAATTGGATATGGAATGCAAAAGAAAGAGTCAAGGCATTAAGCCTGAGCAACTGAAAAGATAGAGTTGCCATCTACTAGAACAAGGAAGGTTATGGTTATGGACAGGAAAGAGCAATAGTTTAGTCTTGTTACTTAAGAAACCTTAGCTACTTTTGTAATTATCACATTCTGCCTCATACTGTTATAAATGCATGTACCTGTCTTATCTCTATCCCCAGATGGCAAACTACTTGAGACTAGAAACCATATCATGTTCTTTTAAATGGACCGTAGTTCTATCACAGTTTAGTTGATATGACTGTACTCCATATTTGCCACACATACTAGCTACACTCCTGGTACTTGCCAAGTAAACAAAACAACTATTGTTCATCCTTCAAAATCTTATCTAAGGGAAAAAGGACAAATGGGAAAATCAATGGAAGGAAAAACTGAGGGTGACATCAGCAAGACGGCAGAACAGAAAATTCCCCCATATCACTCCCCCCACAAAAGTACAGCTGGAAACTGTTCAAAGACAAACATACCACCCTGAATTTATCCAAACTCGGGGGAGAAGTGGAGGATCCCCCTGGGCCCACAAAACTGAGAGAAGCTGCAACAAATAGGAGAAATGATCATTTCAGACTGCGCCACCCCTACCCCAAACCAGCATAATGCCACCCACAGAGAATTTCCCCATACCCAGTTTCTGAGGTGAGAGTAGGGAGCTGCAGGTAGACTTTCAATCTCCCCACTAATCTGGGAATCTTCACAGGAAGGCTACTCCATTCTGATACCACAGGAAACACTGGGGGAGCTAGGAAAGAACCAAACTACTTGAGACAAATTGAGGACAAAGAGTGGGGCACTGACTGCAGCAACTGTCATGCAGATCTTGGTAATTACTCTGCACATCCATCAGTGGACACACCACACTGAAGAGGCTGGCCATCACCATAGTGCTGCAGGAGACACAATCCATGGGAAGGCCCAGCTGCCTGGCCAGGTTTTCTAAAAAGCTCAGGTGTCTGCACGGAGCCTTCCTTTGACCTGAAAAAACTAAAAGATCGGGATTAAGTTCCAGTATGTGCTGAAGTCTTCCCCAGAGTGGGAAACAATGGCAGAGCAGTGACTTAGTTATAGGGCAGCATTTAAGTTTTGGTGCCCACTGTAAGTTTTCCCCAGATTGGGAAACAACAGCAGGGCAATGAGTTAGTTTAAATGCAGCATTTTAGTTCTGGTGCTCACTATACATTATCCCCAGATTAAGAAGCAACAACAAACCAACATTTAAATTCTGATGCTAAGTAGTAAAGCCCTAGCATCACCAAAGAACATCTACAAAAACCAGAAGAGGTGGCTGTTTCCTCAAATATGCAGGCATCAATGTAAAGATACAAGGATTGTAAAAGCTCAGGGAAATATAACAACACACACACAAAAAAAAACCCACAAAACACTAGCAATGGATCCAAAAGAATTACAGATCTATGAAATGTCTGATGGAGAATTCAGAATAATCCTCTTAAAGGTGCTCTGAAAAACAAAAAAAAATATGGATGGAAAACCAATTAAAACACTAAACTGAAAAACTCATTAGAAAACTTCAACAGCAGACTTGATCAAACAGACAAAAGAATTTGAAAACTTGAAGTCAGAATATATGAAATTACCCAATCAGAGAAATAAAAAGAAAAAAAATTTAAAAGTGAAGAAGGCCTATGAGAATTATCTCTGCATAATAGGAATTCCTGAAGGAGATGAGAGAAAAAATGGCATATTAGAAAGCATATTTAAAGAAATAATGGCTGAGAATTTCCCAAACCTGGAGAAAGACAACAGCAACCGGGTATAGGAAGCTTAGATATCACTGATCAAATTCAATTCAATGAAGTAGTTCCTGAAGGCACATCATAATCAAATTAGCAAAAATCAAAGACAAAGAAATAATACTCAAAGCTGCAAGAGAAAACAAACATATCACATTCAACAGAGCCCAAATACAGCTTTCAGTAATAGTAGAAGACTTCAACACCCCACTTTCAACAACGAACAGATCATCCAGAAAGAGAATCAACAAAGAAACATTGAAGTTAAACTCTACACTCTAGACCCAACTGGACCTAACAGAAATTTACATACACTGCATCCAACATCTACAGAATACACATTTTTCTCAACAGCACATGGAACATTCTCCAGGATACATCATATGGAAAGTCACAAAACAATCTTAGCAAATTTTTAAAAATTGGAATGATATCAAGTATCCTTCCTGACCATAATGAAATAAAATCAGAAATCAAAAACAGAAAGGATATTGGGAACTGTACAAATTCGTGAAAACTAAACAACATGCTTCTGAACAGAGAATGGATCAATGAAGAAATTTAAAAGAAAATATGAAATTCCTGAGACAAATAAAAATGGAAACACAACATACCAAAGCCTGTGGGATAGGGGAAAAGCAGTTCTAAATGGAATCTGTATCACAATAAATGCCTGCCTCAAAAAACTAGAAAGACTTCAAGTAAACACCCTAACGATATACCTCAAGAAACTAGAAAAGTAATAACAAACCAAACCTCAAATTAGTATAGGAAAAGAAATAATAAAGATCAGAGCACAAATAAACAAAATTGTGACTAAAGAAAAACCATATAAAAGATCAACAAAACAAAAATTTGGGTTTTTTAAAAAATAAAGTTGATAAATTTTTATTTAGACTGAGAAAAAAAGAAGCCACAAATAAAAGCAGAGACAAAAAAGAAGACATTATAACTGATACCACAGACACACAAAGCATAATTGGAGACTATTATAAACAACTATACACCAACAAATTGAAAAGTATAAAAGAAATGGATAAATGCCTGGACACACACAACTTACCAAGATTGAACCATGAAGAAATAGAATACCCTAACAGACCACGTAGCAAGTAATAAGATTGAAGCAGTAATAAAAAGTCTCCCATCAGAGGCAAGCTTAAGACCTTATGACTTCACTGCTGAATTCTACCGAATGTTTGAAAAACTAATGCCAATTTTACTCAAAGTCTTTTAAAAATTGAAGAGGTGGGAATACTTTCATATTCATTCTATAAGGCCAGCATTACCCTGATATCAAAACCAGAGAAGGACATAATAAAAAGAAAACTATAGGCCAATATGATTGATGAACATAGATGTAAAATCATCAACAAAATACTACCAAACCTAACTCAACAACATACTGAAACAATTATTAATCATGATCAGATGGGATTTATCCCAGGGATGAAAGGATAGTTCAACATATCCAGATCAATAAATGTGATACATCACATTAACAGAATCAAGAACAAAAACCACATAATCATTTCAATAGATGCTGAAAAAGCCTTCGATAAAATCCAATATCGCTTCATGATTAAAAACTCTCAACAAACTGGGAATAGAAGGAGCATACCACCAACAAAAAATATATGACCAAACCCACAGCTAACATTATACTCAATGGGGTAAAAATGAAAGTGTTTTCTCTAAGATGTGAAACAGGACAACAATGTCCACTTTTACCACTTTTATTCAACATAGTACTGGAAGTCCTAGCCAGAGCAGTTAGGCTAAGTAAGGAATAAAAGGCATCCAAATTGGAAAGAAAGAAGTCAAATTATCTTTGTTGGAAGACAGCATGATCCTATATTTAGAAAAGCCTAAGGAGACCTGATGCGGTGGCTCACACCTGTAATCCTAGCACTTTGGAAGGCCGAGGCAGGCAGATCAGTTGAGGCTAGAAGTTCGAGACTAGCCTGGCCAATATGGCAAAATCCCATCTCTACTAAAAATACAAAAAAAAGAAAAAAATAAGCGGGCATGGTGGCACATGCATGTAGTTGCAGCTCCTGGGGAGGCTGAGGCAGGAGAATTGCTTGAACCCAGGAGGCGAAGGTTGCAGTGAGCTAAGATTGCACCACTGCTCTCCAGCATGGGTGACAGAGTGAGATTCTGGTTCAAAACTAAAAAAAATAAATTAAGAGCCTAAGGACCCCACCAAAAAAAATTATTAGAACCGGTAAATGAATTCAGTAATGTTTCAGGTTACAAAATCACCATACAAAACTCAGTAGCATTTCCATAAACCAACAGCAAACAACCAGAATAAAAATAAAGAAAACAACCCCATTTACAACAGCTACAAGAAAAAACCTAGGAATAAATTTAACCAAAGAAATTAAAGAATCCTACAATGGAACCTATATAACACTGATGACAATTGAAAAAGACACAAACAAATTAAAAGATATCTCATGCTCAAGGATAGGAGGAATTAATTTAGTCAGATGCCCATACTACCCAATGCATTACCTATCAAAATACTAATGACATTCTTCACAGGAACAGAAAAGCAATTCTAAATTCATGTGGAACCACAAAAGAACCCAAATAGCCAAAACAATCTTCAGCAAAAAGAACAAAGATAGAGGCATCACGATACCTGGCTTCAAAACATACTGCTAACCTATATTAACCAGAACATCAAGGTATTGGTATAAAAACAGACACAAAGACCAATGGAACAGAATAGAAAACACATAAATAAATCTGCACATTTATAGCCAATTTATTTTCAGCAAAGGCACCAAGAACATATACTGGGGAAAATTCAGTCTGTTCAATAAATGATGCTTGGAAAACTGGATATCCATATGCAGAAGAATGAAATTAGACCCCTATCTCTCACCATATACAAAAATCAAATCAAAATGGATTAAAGACTCAAATTTAAGACTCAAAGCTATGAAACTACTAGAAAAAAAAAACATTGGCACAATACTTCAGGACATGGTCTGGGCAAATATTTCAGGCATAAGACCTCAAAAACATAGGCAACCAAAGCAAAAATAGACGAATGAGATTACAGCTTATGCATAGCAAAGGAAACAATAAACAGAGTAAAGAAATAACACACGAGATGGGAGAAAATATTTGAAAACTATCCATGTGACAAGGGATTAGTAACCGGAATACACAAGAAACTCAAATAACTCAATGCCAAAACCAAAATAATCTCATTAAAAATGGGCTAAAGATCTGAATAGATATTTCTCAAAAGGAGACATATAAATGGCCAAGAAGTATATGTAAAAATGCTTACCTTCACTAATTATCAGGGAAATGCAAATGAAAATCACAATAAGATATTAACTCACCCCAGTTAAAATGGCTATTATCAAAAAGACAAAAAATAACAGATGGTGGTGAGGATGTAGATAAAGGGGAATGCTAGTACACTGTTTCTGGAAATGCAAATTAGTACAGCCACTATGAAAAGCAGCATGGAGGCTGTGATGGTTAATATTGAGTGTCAACTTGATTGGATTGAAGGATGCAAAGTATTGCTCCTGGCTGTGCCTGTGAGGGTGTTACCAAAGGAGATTAATATTTAAGTCAGTGGACTGGGAAAGGCAGATCCACCCTCAATCTGGGTGGGCACAATGTAATCAGCTATCAGTGCATCCAGAATAAAAGCAGGCAGAAGCAAGTGGAAGACTAGACTGACTTAGTCTTCCATCCTACATCTTTCTCCCATGCTGGATGCTTCCTGCTCTCAAACATTGGAATCCAAGTTCTTCAATTTTGGGACTCTTGGACCTTTGACCACAGACTGAAGGCTGCACTGTTGGCTTCCCTACTTTTGAGGTTTTGGGAATCGGACAGGCTTCCTTGCTCCTCAGCTTGCAGATGGCCTACTGTGGGGCCATACCTTGTGATCATGTGAGTCAATACTCCTTAATAAACTCCCCTTTACATATACATCTATCCTATTAGTTCTATTCCTCTAGAGAACCCTGACTAATACAGAGGCTCTTGAACAAACTAAAAATAGACCTGTCGTACGATCTAATAATCCCATTGGGAATATATCCAAAAGAAAGAAAATCAGTACACTGAAGAGACATTTGCATTTCCATGTCTATTGCAGTGCTATTCATAATAGCAAAGATATGGAATCAATCTAAGTGACTACCAATAGATGAATGGATAAAGAAAAGTGATACACACACACACACACACACACACACAAAATGGAATATTATTCAGCCATAAAAAATAATGAAATTCTGTCATTTGCAGCAACATGAATGAAATTAGAGAAATTAGAGGACATTATGTTAAGTGAAATAAGCCAATCTCAGAAAGGCAAATATTGGATGTTTTATGTTCTTACTCATATGGGGGAGCTAAAAAAGTTGATCTCATGAATGTAGAGAGTAGAATGATGGTTACCAGAGGCTAGGAAGAGTAGAGGGAAGCAAGGAATTATGAGAGTTTGGTTAATCAGTACAAAATAGAGGGAATAAGTTCTAGTGTTTGAAAGCACTAGGGTGACTATAGTTAACAATAATTTACTGTATATTTTACAATAGTTAGAAGAGAAGATGTAAAATGTTTCAAGTACAAAGAAGTGACAAATTCTTTAGGTGATTACCATTAATTATTCTGATTTAATCATATTCTATGCAGGTATTAATTATCACATGTACTCCATAAACATGTACAATTATTAAGCATCAATTTAAAAAGAAAAAAAATGGATGGATGGCCTGGATGGTATAGAGGACATTCCTTTACAGATACATAAACTTTATCCCTATGTTAAAAAGGGCATCTATACATGCTAGATCCCTGATTTGTAGCATACATTTCTAAAATACTTCTATTAACAGTGTTCTGAAGTGATGCCTTTGGCCAATATGGAGAAATCTTATAAGAAACAGCCCTTTAAAACTCAGTGCTGTGTTTCCTATATGGGTGTAGCTGAAGGTCTATTTCAGTACATGGTAGTCTTTCTTTAGTTAGACACATTTTCCTCCTGACTCTATTTTCCCTCCCTGATACAGCTCAATATATTTTTTTTTAATGTAACTCAAGATTGTTGTCTGTATCATGAGTTGGCAAACTTTTTCTGTAAAGAATCAGAGAGCATTTTAGGCTCTGCAGGACAGTACATTCTGTCACATCTAATCAGCCCTACCATTGTAATGAAAAAGTAACCACAGAAAGTACACAAGAAAATAGGCCTGGCTGTGTTCCAACAAAACTTTATTTGTGGGAGCAGAGCAAGATGGCCAAGTAGAAGGCTTTACCGAATTTCCTCCCTGAAGGAACACGGAATTTAATAACTATTTACATAAGCCAAGCGTGGTGGCTCACATCTGCAACCCCAGCACTTAGGGAGGCAAGGCGGGAGAATTGCTTGAGCCCAGAAGCTTGACACCAGCCTGGGTGACATGATGAGATCCCATCTCTACAAAAAATCAAAAAATTAGCTAGGTGAGTGATGTGCATCTGTAGTCCCAGCTCCCAGCTACTCAGGAGGCTGAGGTGGGAGGATCTATTGAGCCTGAGAGGTTGAGGCTGCACTGTGCTATAATTGAACCACTGCACTCCAGACTGAGCAACAGAGCAAGACCCTGTCTAAAAAACAAACAAACAAAAAACTATCTACACAAAACAAGCACCTTCATAAGAACTCAAAATTAGGTGAGAACTCACAGTACCTGGTTTTAACTTCATATCACTGAAAGAAGCATTGAAGATGATAGGAAAGACAGTCTTGAATCACTGATGCCACCCCTCCCTCAACCCCCAGCAGTGGCTGCATGGAGTGGAGAGAAAATCTGTGTGCTTGGGAAAAGGAGGGTGAGACATTGTATTGAACTCAGTGCTGTCCTGTCACAGCAAAAAACAAAACCAGGATGAACTTAACTGATGCCCACCCACTGATAAAATATTTAAACCAGCCCTAGCAAAAGGGAGGCACCCATCCAAGTGGTCAGAACCTGAGTTCTGGCAAGCCTCACCACTGTGGGATAAAGAGCTCTGGGGTTCCAAATAAACTTAAAAGGCAGTTAAAGACACAAGGAATGCAGCTCCTAGGCAAGTCCTACTGCTGAATTATGCTCAGAACCAGTGAACTTGGGGAGCACACAAACTACTAAGACACTAGCCGGGTGTCTAAGGAAGTGCTTGTACCACCACTCCCCAAACCTCAGGCTGCACAGCTCGTGGCTCCAAAAAAGACTCCTTTCAACTGCTTGAGGAAAGGAGAGAAAACAGGAAAGAGGACTTTGTCTTCATCTTGGATACCAACTCAGCCACAGATTAGAGCACCAGTCAGAGTCATGAGATCTCCTTTCCAGCCCTAGCTCCTGGATAACATTTCTAGACATTTCCCATCCTGGGCCAGAAGGCAACCCACTGCCTTAAAGAGACAGAACCAATTCTGGCAGGACTCATCATCTGCTGACTAAAGAGCCTTGGACCCTGAATAACTAGTAGTGATAACCAGGTAGTATGCCATAGGCACTGGGTGAGACTCTGAGACTTGCTGGCTTCAGGCGAGACTCAGCACATCCCCAGCTATGAGGAGAGACTCCTACTGCTTGAGAAAAGCAGAGGGAAAAGTAAAGCAGACTTAGTCTTGCACCTTAGGTACAGGCTCAGCCACAGGGGGATGGAGTAGCAAGTGGGCGCTTGGGGTCCCCAATTCCAGGACTTGTCTCTTGGATGGCATTTCTGGACCTGCTCTGGGTCAGAGGGGAGCCAACTGTCCTAACAGATGAGTCCTAGGCCAGACAGCATTCACCATAAGCTGACTGAAGAGCCCTTGGGCCTTAAGTAAATATCACCAGTAGACTGGCAGTACTTCTCATGGGCCTGTGGTGGTGATGGCCACAGGGTTTGACTCCTCTTCCTATAGAAAGGGGAGGAAGAGTGGGAAAGACTGTCTTACGCGTGGTTTCAGTTCCAGCTCAGCTGCAGTACCATAGGACACCAAACAGTTAAAGTGTTTGACTCCAGACCCTGGCCCCTGGATGGCACCTCTGGAGCTAACTACAGTCTGGGGGAACTTGTCATCCCGAAGGGAAGAATACAAGCCTGGCTGGCTTTGCCACCTGCCGATTATGGAGCCCGAGGGCTTGAGCAAACATAGGTGGTAGCCAGGTAGTGGTAACAGCAGGCATTGGATGAGACCCAGTGCTGTCCTGGTTTCTGACCAGCGCAGTAATAGTGGTGGTGGCCACAGGGGTGCTTATGTCACAACACTCCCAGCTCCAGGTGGCTCACAACAGAAAGAGGAGGTGGGGAGACAGAGAGAGAGAGAGAGAGAGAGAGAGACTGTTTGGGGGAAAGCAAAAGAAGAGAACAAGAGTCTCTGCTTGGTAATCCAGAGAATTCTTCTGGATCTTACCTAAGACCATCAAGGTGGTACTTCTATGAGTCTGCAAGAAACAGAATGTCACTGGCTTGGGGTGCCCCCTAATATAGATACAACTTAGATCACAACACCCAAGCCCTTTGGAATACCTGGAAAGCCTTCCTAAGAAGGACAGGTACAAACAAGCCCAGACTGTGAAGACTATAATAAATACCTAACTTTTTGATGCCCAGACACACACAAACATCCACAAGCATCAACACCATCCAAAAAAACATGACCTCACCAAATAAGCTAAATAAAACACCAAGGACAAAACCTGGAGAAACAGAGGTATGTGACCTTTCAGACACAGAATTCAAAATTGCTGTTCTGAGGAAACTCAAAGAAATTCAAGATAACACAGAGAAGGAATTTAGATACATTTAACAAAGAAATTGAAATAATTATAAAGAAGCAAGCAGAAATTCTGGAGTTCAAAAACACAACTGGCATACTGAAGAATGCATCAGAGCCTTTCAATAGCAGAACTAATCAAGCAGAAGAAAGAATTTAGTGAGCTTGAATACAGGCTATTTGAAAATACACAGTCAGAGGAGACAAAAAAAAGAATAAAAAACAATGAAGCATACCTACAGGATTTAAAGAATAGCCTCAAGAGGGCAAATCTAAAAGTTATTGGCCTTAAAGAGGAGGAAAATAAAGAGATAGGGGTAGAAAGTTTATTCAAAGAGATGATAACAAAGAACTTCCCAATCTAGAGAAAGACATAAATATCCAACTACAAGAAGATTACAGAACACCAAGAAGATTTAACACAAAGAAGACTACCTCAAGGTATTTAATTATCAAACTCCAAAAAGGTCAAGGATATAGGAAGCATCCTAAAAGCAGCAAGAGAAAAGAAACAAATAACATTCAATGGCGCTCCAATACGTCAGGTAGCAGACTTTTCAGTGGAAACTTTGCAGGCCAGTAGAGAGTAGCATGACATACTTAAAGTACTGAAAACAATACTAAAATGTATATGGAACCAGAAAGGACCCAAAAAAGCCAAAGCTATCCTAAGCAAAAAGAACGAAAGTGAAGGAACTATATTACCTGACTTTAAATTATACTACAGAACTATAGTAACCCAAATAACAAGGTGCTGGCATAAAAACAGACATATAGATCAGTGGAACAGAATTAAAATCCGGGATATAAATCTACACATCTACAATGAACTTATTTTTGTCAAAGTTAACAAGAACATACACTGGGGAAAGGGCTGTCTCTTCAATAAACGGTGCTGGGAAAACTGGGTATCCATATGCAAAAGAATGAAACTAGACTATAGCTGCATTCTATCTTGCCATATGCAGAAATCAAATCAAAATGGATTAAAGACTTAATTGAAGACCTCAAACTATGAAACCACTAAAAGAAAGCAATGGGAAAACTCCCAAGGTCATTAGTCTGGGAAAATATTTTTTGAGCACAGGAAACCAAAGCAAAAATGGACAAATGGGATCACATCAAGTTAAAAAACTTCTGTACAGCAAAGGAAACAATCAACAACGTGAAGAGACAACCCACAGAATGGGAGAAAATATTTGCAAACCTCCTATCTGATAAGAGATTAATAACCAGAATATATAAGTAGCTCAAACAACTCTGTTGGAAAAAAAAATCTAATAATCTGATCAAAAGATGGGCAAAAGTTCTAAATAGACCTTTCTCAAAGGAAAACATACAAATGGCAGACAGGCATATGAAAAGGTGCTCATCATCACTGATCATCAGAGAAATGCAAATCAGAACTACAATGAGATATTATCCACCCTAGTTAAAATGGCTTTTATCCAAAAGTTAGATAGGTGCTGGTGAGGATGAGGAGAAAGGAGAACCCTTGTATACTGTTGGTGGGAATGTAAATTAGTGCAACTACTATAGAGAACAGTTTGGAGGTTCCTCAAAAAAGTAAAAATTGAGCTACCATGTGATCCAGAAATCCCACCCCTAGGTATATACCCAAAAGGAAAAAAAATCAGTTTACAGAAAAGATATCTGCACTTCCATGTTTATTCCAGTACTATTCAGAATAGCCAAGATTTGAAAGTAATCTAAGTGTCCATCAGCAGATGAATTAATAAAGAAAGTGGGATCACATGATCCCATAAAGAAAATTTTAAAATATAGTAATATATACAGTGGAGTACTATTCGGCCATGAAAAAAAAACAAATGAGATCCTGTCATTTGCAACAACATGAATAAAACTAGAGGTCATATGTTAAGTGAAATAAGCCAGGCACAAAAAGGCAAACTTTGCATGTTCTCACTTATTTGTGGGGGCTAAAAATTAAAGCAATTGAACTTATGAAGATGGAAAGTAGAAGGATGGTTACCAGAGGCTGGGAAGGATAGTAGAGCATGAGGGGGAAGTGGGGATGGTTAAGGGGTACAAAAAGAAAAGAATGAATAAGACAATTTTTGCTAGCACAACAGGGTGATCATAGACAAAAATAATTGTATCTTTCAAAATAACTAAAAGAGTATAATTGGATTGTTTGTAACACAAAGGATAAATGCTTGAGGTGATGAATACCCTATTTACCCTGTTGTAATTATTATGCATTGCATGCCTGTATCAAAATATCTCATGTAACCCATAAATGTGTACACCTACTATGTACCCCCCCCAAAAAAAAGTTAAAAGCATTTTTTAAAAATTTATTTGCAAAAACAGGTGGCAAGCCAGGCACTCAGCCTGTGGTCAACATCATCTCCAGTTCATCCTGAATTCTCTCTTAAAATTGTTGACCTCTCAACTGCCTCTTATGGAAATTACCAATGACCTCTGTGTTGCTAATTCCAGTGGTCAATTCTCAGCCCCTATTTTAACTTGACCAACAGTAGCATTTGACACAGTTGATCATTCTCTTCTCCTTGAAATTCTTCCTTCTCTTGGCCTACAGAACACCATGCTTAGCTTGATGTCCTTCTACGTCACTGGCTCCTCTTTATCTTTTTTCTTAGTTCCTCATCTTCTCCCTGATTCTTAATATTGTAGAGCCCCAGGGCTCAGGCCACTACTCTTTTATATTTATACTAATTCCTTGATGATCTCATTGAGTTTCATGGCATTAAATATAGTTTATAAACTGGTGAATCTCAAATTTTTGTTTCCGGCCCAAACCTCTCTTCCATCTCTAGAATCTTATTTTTAATGGCTTATAGAACACCTCCAGTTGGAGTCTAACAAACACCTCAAACTCAAATTGTTCAGAACTAAATTTCTGCTCTTTGTCTACAAACCCGATCCCACTTCAGGCTTCTTCATCTCAATTAACCTTGAAGTCTTCCTTGTCTCCTCTTTCACTCACACCCTACATCCAATCCACTAACAAATTCTGCTGACTTCATCTCCAAAACCATATTGACAAAACATGTTCCCATTTTCCCCACTGCTACTTTCCTGTCTATGCCCTGTCATCTCTTACCTAGATGATTGATGTAGCCTCCTACCTAATTTCCCTGATTCCCTGTTCCTTCCCACAGTCAATTTCAACACAGCAACTGGAGTGATCATTTTAAAATTCAAGCCAAGTCATAGCACCCCTCTGTCAAAACCCTATTTCACTCAGAGTAGATGTCACAGTCTGTACAATGCCCAGTGCTATCTCCCGTGCTGCATTTCAAGGCCCTGTGCCCTCTCTGATCATCTCTTTTACTGTTTTTCTCTAGACTTATTCTGTGCAGTGTGCCGTAGACACACCAATCCTCCCTGACCCCCACCAGATACTCATAAGGCTCTCTCTTTCTCCCTTCAAGGCTATGCTCAAGTATCATTTTCTTATTGATATCTGTCCTCACCATTCTATTTAGAATTGTAGCCATTCTTGCCCCCAGATACTCATAAGGCTCTCTCTTTCTCCCTTCAAGGCTATGCTCAAGTGTCATTTTCTTACTGATATCTGTCCTCACCATTCTATTTAGAATTGTAGCCTCCTCACTCCCCAGAAGCTCCCATTCCCCTTACCCTACTTTATTCTGTCTACAACACCTATCTCCCTCTAATGCATATCTCCCTGGCACGTCAGGTCCACATGGGCAGAGGTTCCATATGTTTTCTCCACTGCTGTATCTTCAGCACCTAGAACAGTGCCTGTCCAAAGTAAGCACTGAGTAAATATTTGAAGGCTCATAGAATTAGGAATAATCATGCTCCTAAGTCAATACTTTATTTTAGGGACAATGTGAATTTTGTAGCTGATCATATTTTCCTCTTCACTTTAGCTACTAGGAATCTTAAAATCAAACGTATGGAACATCTATAGAAACTCGCATGCACTTTACGGCTGTGGTAAAGAACTTCAGTTCTGGAGCTGGTGGTCCTTTGAGACCCAGTCCTACCGATTTACTAGATGTCTGATTTCAGTCAGGTTGCTTAACCTTTTTATGCTTCAGTATTTTTTTTCTTGTAAAATGGCTGTAGTAGTAGTAGCATACTTCAAAGGGTTATTGTGAGGACAAGTGAAGATAGTAGATGTCAAGTGCTTAGAACAGGGCTCAGCATATTAAAAGAGCCCCATAATGGCTTACTGGTAATTTAGAATTACCAACCATCTCAGTGTGCCTGGGACTAAGGAGTTTCCCCAGAAATGGAACTTTCAGAGCTAAAACCAGGCAAGTCCCAGGTATATCATTTTATTTTTCTACACTGACATTTCCCTTTGCCTCTTTTTATTTCTTATTTTTATTTATTTTATCTTGCTCTACAAATTTTTGAAAGGTGCTTTATGTTTTTTGAAACAAAGTGCAGAATGAATAAATCATACATGTACTCACATATAATGTGCACATTATTCACCTTAATAAATATTAATAAGCCATATGTTTTATAAAGCGAAAACAAATGACTGAATGAAGGCATAGTCATTTCTTCTCTAACAGAGTTTAGATTCACTTTTCAATACTGTATGCAAAGCAAAGGTAGAAAAAGTTGAGGCAGAGATGACAAAGCCTTTAGCACTCCATCTTAAGTAAGTTTAGTATTATACCAAACCACAAGATTATGTAAATGAAAAGACTAACATTGGTAAGTGCCACACAAATGTTAGTTGATGTTATTATAGCAATCTGGTCTTATGATACCCTGAGGCTTCTTGAATAACAGAGAAATGCTAATGAAATCAGGCTGTATATTTTCAGAAATACAATATAAACTCTGTGACTGCAATTCTCCGCAAGTTCTTTTTATTATTAGCTACTTCTATGATTGCCTTTGTTGGCATTTTCCCCTCTTCTATAACTTTTGTGAATATCTGAAATATAAAACAATTTCAAGATTTTTTAACAACAAGTTATTAAAACCAGAATTGCAATGTAAGGAGCTCTACAGACTCTCTCCCCTGCAAATCATAACTGGTGAAAATGATTCTTAAAATGTTTAAGTCTCTGGAAATTGTCCTAAGAGAATATGACAAATGGAGAAACATTTTTAAAAAGTGAATATTTGGTAAGAAGAGTGAGAGTCTGTGGCATTTGAGCCATGACCTGCTCCCTTCTCTGTCCTCCAGCTCAGCATAATGGAAGCTCTACCATGGGTGGATGAACCAAAAATCACAGGGCTGTCTTTTCCACAACTCCTAGTTTAGGGCTATAGCATCATTCTAAGAGGACCAGGCCATCAGCATTTCTCATCCCCACCCCCACCCTCAAACCCACTCCCAGATTCCCTGTTGCAGAAGCTGAATTCCAGGCCAGGGTAGCTGAGAGATATGGGGCTCCCTTCTTTAGCATAGAACCCATTCATATGGTAGAAGCTCTATCAAGCAGCAGGATGAGCATACTGAATCCAATTGTTCACACTGCAACCTGCTCATAGGGTGAAAGTTTCATGCTAGGAGAGGCAAACCAAGAAGAACAGAGGCTAATGCACCCACCTAGTGCCCCACTCATAAAGCAGGGGTGTTACTCCAAAAGAAATTAGTCACTGTCCCCACTCCCAGCTCTGGAATAATGGTGCAGATGTTTTGTCCAGGGGTAGGGCCAGGTCCCAAGCTTCAAGCTCCCCTCAAGGGAACTGAATTTATTTGGAACAGAGTGTGGAATTTCAAGCCCACTCTTGCTGTTAAAAGCAATGACAGCAACACACTCAACTGTAGGGCAGCTATACATTTAATAGAGAGAACTAAGGAAAGCAATAGCTAGAGTTAAAACAAGCCTCAAAGATTTGTCTTCAATAGCTACTGTTCCAAAGAGGCCTAAATTTAGATGGGAATGTTGTGACATTTGTACTCCATAGCATTACTGAAAACAATAGAGCAATCAGCCAGCAGTTAGTGGAGGCTATCAGCAGGTGTGATAGCAATAGACAGGCAGCTTAACCAAAAAATCAGGAAAAGAAACTGTCAAAGAGAACCATGTTAAAACCATTGTTACTCCAGGGAGACTGTGTGCTTATCCAACCCTGCACTTTCTGAGAAATGACATCAAAGGCTACATACAAAGAAAAGAAATAGGCTGAAATAGCTCAGCTAGATCACTGAACAAAGAAGCCAGCAAACAACACCACCAAGCCACTGCATGTGTGGAAGAGGGAGAGGCAGGAGTAAATCAGTATTCAGAATTGCTACAATATATTATCTAAATTTCCATTTTTTAACAAAAAGTTATGAAAAATGCAAAGAAACAAGGAAGCCTGACACATACACAGGAGAGAATAGGCAGAAGAAACTGCCTTTGAGAGGGCCCAGATGTTGGAATTATAAGACAGACTTCCAAGCAGATATTATATTATATGGACTAAAGGAAATCATACTTAAAGAAGTAAAAGAAGGAAGATGAAGATGTCTCATCAAATAGAGAATATCAACAAGTAGATATAAATTATTTAAAAAATAGAAATTTTGGAATTAAACATACAATAACCAAAGCAAAAAATGCATGAGAGGGCTCAACAGAGGATTTGAGTTGGCAGAAGAAAGAATGAGCAAATTTTAAGACACATTAGTGGAGATTATTCAATTAGAAGAATAAAAAGAATGAAAGAAAATTGAATGGAGTCTCAGAGAAATGTGGGACATCATTAAGTAACTGAACACATGCATAATGGTAGTACCAGAGGAGAGGACAGAAAAAAGAAAGAAAGATTCTTTCTTCAAAAGAATATTCAAAGAAATAATGGCTGAAAACTTCTCAAATTGATGAAATCAGGATTTAAAAAAATTAATCTACGCGTACAAAACACCCAAATAGAATAAATACAAAGAGATCCACACTCAGACATATCAGAGTGAAAAAGCCAAAAACAAAGAGAAAATCTTAAAAACACCAACAGAAAAATGTCTTGTCTTATGTAAAAGAACCACAACAAGAATAACAGCTGACTTCTCATCAGAAACAATGGAGGCCAGTTGTATGACATATTTGGAGTGCTGAAAGGAAAAAAAAAAAAAACTCTGTCAACAGAGAATCCTATATCTAGCAAACATATCTTTGAGAAATGAAGGTGAAATAAGAGCAAGCACAGATAAACGAAAATGGAGATAATTTGTTGCATCAGACCCACCTTGTAAAGGGTGTTAAAAGTTCTTCAGACTGAAAGCAAGTAAAGCCAGATGGTAATTATATACAAGAAGAAACACAGAATCCTAGTAATGGAAGTTTTGTAGGTAATTATAAAAGATAATATAATCACATATTTCTTCTCCTAACTGATTTTAAAAGCACTTGTATCAAACAATACATATATAATTATATTGTTGTTCTAGTAATGCATAGAAATGTAATCTATTTAACAATAAGCACAAAGGAGGTGAGAGGAATCAATTAAACCAGATGATAATGCAAATCCACAAGAGCAAACTGGCCCTCCCACCCTACCCTTTTAATATGCAAACTTGCAAGATACAAGATATAAATACAAAAATCAAGTATAGTTCAGTATACTAGCAACAATAATCCAAAAATTAAAGTAAGAAAGCAATTCCATTTACAATAATACTTAGGAATACGTTTAATACTCTGAAAACTATAAAACATTATTGAAAAACATTAAAGAAGACTTGAGATAAAAAGACATTCTATGTTCATGCTCCAGAAGACTTAATTTTGTTAAGAGAGCAATACTTTCCAAACTGATCTATAGATTTAATGCAATCCCTATCAAAATTCTACATTCCTTTTTTTGGAGAAACTGACAAGCTTATTATCAAATGCATATGGAAATTCAAGGGATCCAGAACAGCCAAAACAATCTTGATAAAGAAGAACAAATGAGGAGGACTCACAGTTCCCAATTTCAATACTTACTATAAGACAACAGAAATCAAGACAATGTGGTACTGCCATAAGGACAAATAGATTAATGGAATAGAATTGAGAGTCCAGAAATAAAGCCATATATATGTATATGGGCAATTGATCTTCAACAAGTGTGCAAAAAATTGTGATGGGGAAAGTATATTCTTTAAAATAAATGTGCTGGGACAACTGGATATCTACATACAAAAGAATAAATTTGGACCCCCTACCTCACACCATATACAAATGTTAATTCAAAATGGATCAAAGACCTAAATGCAATAACTAGATCGAGAAAACTCTTAGAATAAAACTTAGGTGTAAACCTTTATGAAGTTTGATCAGTCAATTGTTTCCCAGCTATCATACCTAAAGCACAAGAAGCCAAATAAAAAATTGGACTCTATTGAAATTAAAAACTGTTGTACTCTCTTAAGCACTTTTTAGGATGCTCTCAAGAAAGGGAAAATATAACATACAGAGTGGGAGAAATATTCGCAAATCATGTATCTAACAAGAGTCTATCCAGAATATATAAAAATCTATTCAAAATATATAATTAATTCTTACAACTCAATCAAAAGACAAGTAAAACCAAAAAAGGGTAAGGGGAATGCTTTATATAAACTTTTCTTCAAAGATATACAAAAAGCCAATAAAAACATAATATGTTCAAAATTACTAGTCATTAAGGAAATCAAAATCACAGTGAGGTGCCACTTCACACCCACCATGATGACAATAATAAAAAAGACAGAAAATAACAAATATTTGTGAAGATGTGGAGAAATTGGAACACCCGTACATCATTGGCAGAAATGTAAAATGGTGCAGCTGCTTTGGAAAAAAGTTTGGTAGTTTCTCAAAAAGTTAAACACAGAGTTGCCACATGACCTGGCACTTGCACTCCTAGATATATACCCAAGAGAAATGAAAACATATCCCCACACAAAAGCCTGTACACAAATGTTCATAGCAGCATTATTCATAATAGTCAAAAAAATAGAAACAACACAAATGTCCATCAGCTGATAAATGCATAAACAAAATGTGGTATACCTATGCAATGGGCTATTACTCAGCTATAAAAAGAATGAAGTATTTACAAGCTACGACATGGACGAACCTTGAAAACATTATGGTATGTTAAAAAAGCAAGTCGTGAAATGCAACATATTATATGATTATATTTCTAAGAAATTATAAGACTAGGCAAATTAATAGAAAAAAGGCAAATTAGTGGTGTCTAGGGGCTGGAGAAAAGGGGAAATGAGAGTGACTTCTAAAGAGTAAAATGTTTCTTTTTGGGGTAATGAAAATATTCTAAAATTGATTGTAGTGATGGTTACCTAAATGAGTAAATGTTATGGTATGGAGTTACATATCAATAAGACTGTTTAAAAAGTTAATGGGGCCAGGCACAGTGACTCATGCCTGTACTTCCAGCACTTTCGGAGACCAAGGCAGGCAGATCACCTGAGGTCAGGAGTTCGAGACCAGCCTGACCAACATGGTGAAACCCCGTCTCTACTAAAAATACAAAAATTATCTGGGCATGGTAGTGCATGCCTGCAATTCCAGCTACTCAGGAGGCTGAGGCAGGAGAATCGCTTGAACCTGGGAGGTGGAAGTTGCAATGAGCTGAGATCACACCATTGCACTCCAGCCTGGGCAACAAGAGTGAAACTCTGTCTCAAAAAAAAAAAAAGTTACTGAAAAATTATTTCAAATAAGAATGTATAACAAAGTGTCGCATATTCATTAAGTATTTATTAAGCATCTGCTATGCGCCTGACACTGTTCAAGGCACAGTGAATATAGTAGTAAACCAAATAGACTTAGATCACTGCCCGAATGGAGCAGGCCTTCTAGCCAAAAAGACAGACACTACACATACAAAGAGGATACATTTTAAAAATATTTCTGATGATTTAGCAATGAATAAAGTCCCTGCTCTCATGGAGTTTGACATCATGTGTTTTCATCTTTAAATGGTCCTTAGACATTGTTATGTAAATGGGCTGAATGAAAATAATATATATAACTTACACATACTGAAAATTCCCAGGCTACCCAAATCATCCAAATTTGGGACTACTTATTCAAAGTACTCCTCTCACATATATAGTGACTGTCTCCAGCTATTCCTGCTGCTATAACAAAATATTTTAGACTAAGTAATTTATAGACAATAGAAATTTATTTCTCACAGTTTTGGCGACTGTGAAGTCCAAGATCAAGGTGCTGGCAGATTTGGCATCTAGTGAGGGGTGCTCTCTGCTTCCAAGATGGCACCTTTTGCTGCATCCTCACATAACGAGAGGGACTAATGCCATGTCCTCACATGGCAGAAGGAGCAGAAGGGCAAAAGGGACATAATCATTTCCTCAAGCCCTTTTAGAAGGACACTAATCCCGTACATGAGGGTGGACCCTTACAGTATAATGCCCTCCCAAAAGTGCCTCTTCTTAATACTATTACATTAGGGTTTGACTTCCAATATATGAATTTTAGAGGGACACATATATTGAATCCACAGTAGTGAATAAAGAAACAGAGAGATTTTCTCATCTGGTAGTAGGCTTTTCTAGATCTCTCAAAATTCTGGGATCTCAGAACTCAGAGTCACTCAGTACCTTGGACTTCCTGGAAATTTGCTACACATCCATCTCTCTAGATGAAAGTGAAAGTATGCCAGTCCTTTCTCTCTGGATTGTCATAATTTAATCTGAAGCCTAGACATAATTCTCTGGCTTCAGTTGTTTCATTAATGGATGTTTCATAATTGTATATAACCAATTTCCTATTGTGGAACATTTAATTCTCCCCAGATTTTGGCCTAATTTAAATATTGTGAGGAGACTTCTTAGAATAATGTCTTCATTTACCCTTGCATATCAAGGATAGGACCTTTCAGGTGGATTTCCCAGAACTGATGATTTGCCCAAAGATCAGTTTCAGTCAATAACAGTGTAAATCAGAGAATTATTGGAAGTTTTGAAACTACATTTTTTCTGAGTTATACTATTCCTATGTCATACAGGGTCCTAACAGAAAACAGAGGGCAAGCTCAAACTAGGTAAACTGAGAAGTGTTAAAAGTTGGGGGTGGTTTATTTACTAAAAGTAAGTGGAGTGTAAGGAAAATTGTCAGAATAAAAAGATAGTAACCTAAGGCTAATAAAAATGAGAAGCTAGTGTTAACCCTCTCCCTAAAGGGGCAAGCGGAGGAGGCAATCATTAGATCTTTTTCATTCAATAAATACTTATTAAATATATGCTATGTGTCATGGGGAGTGCAGATGCTAAAAGTGAGATGTTTAGGTAGCAGGTATTTCATTGCTATTACCACCATTTATGTGATCAGAGCGGTGCTAAAGACACATATTTTATATCCTTTAATATTAAAATGCCTTTGAGGAAGGTAATAATAACATTTTACAGATAAAGAAATTGAGGTTCAGAGTGGTTAAGTAACTTGCCTGGGTTCATAGAGCTTATATTAGGCAGAGCTAAAATGTAAGCCCAGGTGTGCCTGGCTCTAAAGTTTTTAGCCTCTGTATGTTTCTTCGATATAAACCACTGCTAAGAAAGCAAGAATGTATGTAGAGATCTCTACCTTTGCAAAATAAACCTGACCTTCGAAAAGGAAGACCTTTTTGAAATCTTTGTAGTGGAAACAGATTAGTTGTACCTATTTATCAGGTGTGAAATTGGTTTTTAATCTTCTGCTGTAAGCACAAACACACTCATAGTTGCAGCTAAATTTTCCTGATTTCTCAACTTTTTATTTATTTAAAGAAAATTGAGCTGACACAAGCAAATGCAGCGATCTCTGCACTTGTCCTTTTGTTTTGGAAATGCACAGAAGAAGGCCCCCTGTGATGATTAATTTTATGTGTTAACTTGACTAGGTCACAGGATGCCCAGATATCTGATTAAATATTATTTCTGGTTGTGTCCGTGAGGGGGTTTCTAGAAGAGATTATCATTTGAATTAGTGGACTGAGTAAAGCCAATGGCTTTCCCCAGTATGAGTGGGCAGCATCCAATCCATTGAAGGCCTGAAGAGAAAATAGAAAAGACAGAAGAAGGTTGGATTTGCTCTCCTTAGAATATCTTGTTGTATATATACATATATTTGCTCTTCCTAGCATATATGCATATAATTTTTTATATATGATTGGTTTTTTTTCAGCCCTACTGATTTCCTGTGTGATTCAGCTACCCATCAAATTCCAGCAAATTCCTTGGCTACTAGGGATCCCATTAAAACCACACAATTCCATAATACTAAAATACCACTATGGAAAAGAAAGGGGACGTGGCGCATTTCATCTTCAGTTTTCACCTTAATTCACATATCACAAATACAACAGTGTCTCTGGACAATGATTCTCCTCAGATACCAGCAAATTTTAAAGAACTGTTACTGCAAACATTTGCATAATTTCTTTCAGAAGTCAGCTAGGAAGATTTATGTGGCAAGATGGTATCTGAGTAAACAGAAAAATTTCAATAGTGTGATTTCTTTACAGAGAAGCCTTTATGGTTTTAAAAGTGGTATGAAATCTAATTTGCAACTAATAGCAGTCCTTTATGACAGATTTGACTCTATTTAGCAAAGAAAAAAGTCAAAACAGAAGATAAACAAATTACCCAAAATTATACAGTTTGATATTGCAAGAGCTGGCATAGAGCCCACTGCTTCTGATTCCCTAGAACAATCATCTTTCTATTACACTGCAAACCCCAAAAGCAGATGGGGACCCATCTTGTCTCTTACTTGGAACTGATAAATCTGTTTATAGAAAAGCCCTTATGCCACATGAACTGATCAGGTGCTGCTACTCTCCCTTTATCGTAGATGACACAGATTTAATTATAGATAGATGACCAAGAAGACTGAACAATGGGTTGAAGAATTCGCCAATAGAAAATTTAAAAGTTTGAAGAATTAGGATGTAAGATGTATGTTGTTAGAAATTGCCTTTTTTGAATGCTGCTTTGTAGATGAAGTTGTAAAAAATGTTTTAACATCTCCCAATGTCCTATATGCCTATTATTAATATGGAGATCTCCCTCAAAGAACCTTGAAGTATCTATTCTTCTGAACCAATCCAGACTCTAGGTCTTTCTAGGTCTGCTATCCATCTGAACTTCTGAAATGTTCTTTCACTGTTCCTTTCTGTTAAAGCTCTTTGCTTCCTGGATACCATGTCTTCCTTTCTTCATTTACTCCCTTCTTTTGCTTAAATACCTCCTCTATTCGCTTTTAAGACAGGACACATGGGAATATATTTTTCAATCTTTTAAATACCTGAAATTGGTTTAATTTTTCACACTAGATTGATAATATGATAGGTATAGAATCCTTCCCTGAAAGTAATTTTAACTGAGAATTGGAAAAGCATTTAATTCATTGTGCTAATACTCAAAATTGTTGTTAAGTCAACATTTTCATTGGGGACCTTTGAAATTGCAATGGTGTCTTTTCTGTGGAGCGTTTTTTTTTTTACTAGAAAATTTATTCTTATCTCCTGATTGTGGGTGGGAGTTGGTGTACCTCTGGCTGCTGTCATTCTGGAAGCAGTACTAGGGAAGGGGGCCAAGGTCTGTTAGTAAAGGAAGCACATGCCTATTATTACCTAACTCTGTTTTCAGCACCGTGTCTCATTTAAGCTCTCTAATGAGCCCAGAGTTCTTGAGGTACTCCTGTTCACTTTCCCCAGAAAATAAACTTCCAAAACCGCAATGAACTATCACCTTACATACATTAGAATGGCTATTATTTAAAAAATCAGAAAGGAACAAGTGTTAGCAAGGATGTGGAAGAATTAGCACTCTTGTGCACGGTTGGTGTGAATGTAAAACGGTGCAGCTGCCATGGAAAAGAATATAGAGGTTTCCCAAAAATTAAAAATAGAACTACCATATGATCTAGTCATGAAATTTCAGAGTATTTATTCAAAAAATATGGAAACATGATCTTAAGGAGATTTTTGCATACCCGTGTTTATTGCAGCATTATTTACAATAGCCAAGAGGAAGAAGCAACATAATTGTTAATCAGCAGATGAATGGATAAAGAAAATGTGGCATATGCATACAATAAAATATTATTCAGCCTTAGAAAAGAAGAAAATGCTGCCGCATGTTATGACATGGATGAATCTTGAAGACATTAGTGTAAATAAAATAAGACAGTCACAAGAAGGCAAATACACAATTCCACTTTTATGAGAGGTCTAAAGTTGTCAAACTGTTAGCATATGTAATGGTGGTTTGGAGGGGCTGGAGGATGGGAGGAAAGAAGAGTTGTTCAGTAAATACAGAGTTTCAGTTTTGTGAGATGAAAAAGTTTTAGAGGTCTGTATGCACAACAATGTGCATAAAGTTGACACTTCTTTGCTATACACTTAAGGTTAAGATGGTAAATTTTATCTTATGTGTTTTGAACACAATAAAAAGAGATACTTTCAATAAATAAATATATGTATTTGTATACACACATACAAGTTAACATAAAGCAATAATGAAAATATGAAACCCTTAGTGGAAAATGGATAAATAACATTAAGTAGAAAAGTAACTCCTAAAATGGTCAGAAACACTTGGGAAAATATTTTACTTATGGGTAAATAAAATCAAATTAAAACCATTATTTTAAAAAACAAAACCCTAGAGAAACCTTAGACTTCTCTTTTCACCAGTCTCCACATTTGCAATCAGTGTAGGTGAGTGTATCTATATTTATATATCATTTTATTGTGCTTCACTTTATTATACTCTACAGATAATGCAATTTTTCACAAATTGAAGGTTTGTGGTAACCCTACATCAAGCTACTTTATCGGCACCATTTTCTTTTCTTTTCTTTTCTTTTTTTTTTTTCTGAGATGGAGTCTTGCTCTTTGCCCAGGGTGGAGTGCAGTGGCATGATCTCAGCTCACTGCAACCTCCGCCTCCCAAGTTCAAGAGATTCTCCTGCTTCAGCCTCCTGAGTTTCTGGGATACAGGTGCAGGCTACCACGCCTGGCTAATTTTTGTATTTTTCATAGAGACAGGGTTTCACCATGTGGTTCAGCCTGGTCTCGAACGCCTGAACTTACAGCACCATTTTTTAAACAGCATGTGTTCACTTTTTATCTCTGTGTCATATTTTGGAAATTTGTGCAATATTTCAAACTTTTTTCTTATACTACATCTATTATGATGATATGTGACCAGTGATTTCTCATACTACTATTGTAATTGTTCTGGGGAACCATGAACCATGCTAATGTAAGACAGCAAACAATAAATGTTGTGTGTGTTCTGACTGCTCCACTGACTGTTTTCCTCGTTTCTCTCCCTCTCCTTGGGCCTCCCTATTCCCAAAGACACAACAATTTTGAAATTAGGCCAATTAATAACCCTACAATGGTCTCTAAGTGTTAAGTGAAAAGGAGAGCCACACATCTCTCAAATTAAATGAAAAGCTAGAACTCATTAAGCTTAGTGAGGAAGGCATGTGGCAAGCTGAGATAGGACAAAAGGTAGGCTTCTTGTACCAAACAACCAAGCTGTGGATGGAAAGGAAAAGTTCTGAAGGAAATTAAAAGTGCTACTCCAGTGAACACATGAAAGATAAGAAAGTGAAACAGCTTTGTTGCTGATATGGAAAAGTTGTATTGGTCTGGATAGAAGCCCAAACCAGCCACATTCCCTTAAGCCAAAGCCTAATTCAGAACAAGATCCTAACTGTCTTCAATTCTATGAAGGCTGAGAGGTGAGGAAGCTGCAGAAGAAAAGTTGGTAGCTAGTAGAGGTTTTTTATAAGGTTTAAGAAAAGAAGCCATCTCCATAATATAAAGGTGCAAGGTGAAGCAGCAAGTGCTGATGTAGAACATGAACCATGTTATCCAGAAAAAGCTCTAGCTTAGATAATTGGTGAAGGTGGCTAAACTAAACAATAGATTTTCAATGTACGTGAAGCAGCCTTCTATTGGAAGAAGATGCCACCTAGAACTTTCATAGCTAGAGAGAAGTCAACACCAGCTTCAAATCTTCAAAGTGAAGACTTACTCTCTTATTAGGTACAAATGCAGCTGATGACTTTAAGTCAAAGCCAATGCTCATTTACCTTTTGGAAAATTCTAGGGCCCTTAAAAATTATGCTAAGTCTATTCTGCCTAGCTCTATTAATAAAACAACGAAGCCTGGATGACAGCACATTCATTTACAGCATGGTTTACTGAGTATTTTGAGCCCACTGTTGAGACGTACTGCCCAAAAAAAAAGACTATTTTAAAAATATTACTGCTCATTGACAATGTGCCCGGTCATTCAAGGGGCACAAGAGATGTACAAGGGGATTAATGTTGTTTTCATGCCTGCTATCATAACATCCATTCTGCAGCCCATGGAGCAAGAAGTTATTTGGACTTTTAAGTCCTGTTATTTAAGAAATTCACTTTGTAGGTTATAGCTGCTATTGATGGTGATTCCTCTGATGGATGTGATCAAAGTAAATTGAAAATCTTTTAGAAATGATTCACCATTCAAGATGCCATTAAGAACATTCATGATTTATAGGAGGAGGTCAAAATTACAACATTAACAGGAGTTTGGAAGAAATTGATTCCAATTCTCATGGATGACAACGGGGGGTTCAAGACTTCAGTGTAAGGAGTAACTGCAGATGTGATGGAAATAGCAAGAGAACTAGAATTGGAAGTGGAACCTGAAGATGTGACTGAATTGCTACAATCTTATGATAAAAGTTTAACAGATAAGAAGTTTCTTCTTATGAATGAGCACAGACAGTAGTTTCTTGAGATGAAATTTATTCCTGGTAAGATGCTTTAAACATTGTTGAAGTGACAATGAAATATTTAGAATATTACATAACTTAGTTGACAAAGCAAAGGTAGGATTTAGAGGATCAACTCCAATTGTGAAAGAAGTTCTAGTGTGGGTAAAATGCTATCAAACAGCATTGCATACTACAGAAAAATCTTTCATGAAGTCAATTGATGTGGCAAACTTCATTGTTTGCCTTATTTTGCCTTCATTGTTGTTTTATTTTAAGAAATTGCCACAACCACCCTAACTTTCAGTGACCACCACCCTGATCAGTCAGCAAAGCAACCGTCAACATCCAGACAAGACTTTTCACCAGCAAAAAGATTATGACTCACAGGCCAGGTGCAGTGGCTCACGCCTGTAATCTCAGCACTTTGGGAGGCCAAGCTGGGTGAATCACCTGAGATCAGGAGTTCGAGACCAGCCTGGCCAACATGGTGAAACCTCGTCTCTATTAAAAATACAAAAATTAGCGAGGCATCATAGCACACGCCTGTAATCTCAGCTACATGGGAGGCTCAGGCAGGAGAATCACTTGAACCCTGGAGACGGAGGCTACAGTGAGCCAAGATTGTGCCATCGCATTCCAGCCTGGGTGACAGTGAGACTCTGTCTCAAAAGAAAATAAATAAAAAATAGATTATGATTCACTAAAGACTCAGATGATTGTTAGCATTTTTAGCAATAAAGTATTTTTAATTAAGATATGTATATTGTTTCTTCAGACATAATGCTATTGCACACTTGTAATAGACAACAATGCTTTTACAAGTATTACTTTTCGCATGCATACATAATTATTTAATAAAATAATTACTTTTTACAAGTATGTAAAAAGTATGTAATACTTTACATATTCTGGGAAACCAAAAAATTCATATGACTTGTTTTATTATGATATCCTCTTTATTGAGATGGTCAGAACTGAACCTGTAATAACTGTGAGGTATGTGAATATATAATTTCACCATATATATGTATGTGCGTATATTATATGCATAATCGAAATGTCTCCTTCCAGAATTTCTCCCATATATTTTATTTTCTTTACTACTTATATATAATATCCATTTCTTCTTTTAATTTTCCAAATCTGAATATTTGTACAACAATGGCAAAGAAGATAAAGCTGAGTGCTAATAGTGTTGATGCCCATATTTTCATGGTCATTTATGTAAAGCAGTCTAACTGTACTGCATTGTGTTTTTTGTTTTTTGTTTTTTTGTGTGTGTGTGTGTGTGTGTGTGTGTCAGATATTTACATAAGCCTTTTCCACCCTGGATTTATACATATATATTATATATACATATAATAGTTTTACAAATAGTTTTATTTGTGATATATGCACAACACATAGCAATAGGACTCTTACATTTCATAGATCATAAAAACTATAAAATGCATGAAAGTGTTAAATATTTAGTAAATACTTCTTTCTTAATATAAAATAAACAAAATTGCCTGGGTATCAACGAAAACAACTATTAGAAAATCAACTCAATCTTTCCAAAATAAAATGGATCAATTTCAGACAACCTTATTGCTTGTAAGTGTGGTGTTAATTTTCCACTTGTCTTAGGCAAACAAAATAATGGTAAATTTTAAAAATAAAGTTAATTCCTTCAGAATATGTCATAAAAGTCTTCCATTTTAGTGATAATTGGATTTCTCACAGTAATTTTTATCTTAATCTCATTAAAAAAGAAACTCTCTACTAACACTTTTTGAAAATAGTGATTTGGTAAGACGACATGGTTCTGCTAAGCTGTGGCAAAAGATCAGCAAAACTTTCACTCAGGACTAAGCATCTAGGATTCAAAACCTAGTGGGAAGATACTGGACTGAGAATCACCAAACTTAGTTTCAGTGCTCCCTCCACTAATAATCTGTTTATTTTAGTTCCATTGGCTGCTTAGGCCTCAGATTTTTTCACAATAACAAAGGTCACATGCCACACTTCCGGCAATAAAAAAGCAAAGGTTCTAAGAATCACTGGGTCAAGAACATCACTTTCACTTTAGTTTATTTTGGTGATAAAGAAATGATGTGTCTTAGCCATTTACCACTGAGCTTTAGTTATCCAGAAAATTAATTCAGAAGTCAACTGTGCCCCCACCTTTGTCCCTTATCCCTCCCAACCACAACCACAACATCTTGTAAACAAATTTCAGAATGTTCATGCTTATTCACTGCAGGAAATGTTTCATCGGTGATAAACTGTCTTCTCGCTTTTGTTCTGCTTAGTAGTTTAGGATTACAGGGCTTTAGCCTGAGATCACTTTAGAATAAAAATCTGGATTTTCTGAAACATTTAACCTTATGAGCCATACCACTAGTTGTAAATATTAAAATATTATGTCCTCAGTGGACACGGCCAGGGCATAAGATGCTTCTATGGGGAAAATGACATTGCTAATTCAAAAATATTATCTGGGAGCGATTACAGTGGGAAAGCTGAGAGATCTAAGCATTAATCATCAGTTCATGATCATGCGTTTGTGTCTAAGTCAGCTCCCCACTGTGCGCTCTCTCGTACTACCCCAGAGTCTTCCTTCAAAGCATTTATAATGATTCATAATTATGAACTTATTAATGGGATATTTGTTTAATGTCTGTCTTTCTCATTAGCTTCCTTGAAACAGGTACCATGCCTGTTTGGTTTACCATTTGTTTCTATTGCCTAGAAGAATGCCAGGAACATAGTAGGTGCTCAGTAAATATTTGTTAAATAAAGAAATGAAGATTCTGCAAACAGGGAGAACTGAAAATAATTTATTTTCTTCCTAATTTCCAATTCTGAGTTATGTTCTTGTCTTGAGCCAAAGGGCTGCTCAAACCAACAGGTACTGAGTATAAGAATTTAGACACTTTAGGGAATCTCAGTAAAGAGAACTGTGTGTGTCTTTCTCCCCAAGAGCGTCACAACCTGGAGATGAGAATCAGAAAGCAGAGGATCTTGGAAAAAACTTGGTACTCAGAGACCTGGAGTAGGGAGAGAGATTTGACCTTGTCCTCACATGACCATACTGATCACACAATTCATAAAAGACTAAGAAGGATCTTCATGGACTGAGTCTTCTTGCCTCAGAGGCCTCAAGAATACATAGAGACTAGGGAGCAGGGAAGCTTCCTCAGCAGAGAGCTGACAGTCAGTCTGCTTCTAAAAAGCAGACCTTCCAGAAGCTACAGAATTCTTGTGGTATAGGGTATTCTAGTGCCTAGCCCTGAGCCCTGGTAAGCCAACCTACCTAATGGGACAGAGGAGCCAAAGAGAGGGAAAACGGGTGGTGGCGGGGTGGAAAGATATATCCAGTGGAGTTTTCACATTCAACCATGACAATACAACCACACCATAAAGCAGGGGTGGCAAACTTTTTCCATAAAGGATCTAATAATAGTATTTTAACTTTTGAGGGCCATACAGTCTCTGTTGCAGCTACTCAATTCTGCCGTTTTAGTGTGAAAGCAGCTATATAAAATATGAAAAAAGGGCTTGTTCTAATACATTTTACAAAAAATGCAGTGGGTCATATTTTCTCAATAGACCATGGTTTGCTGACCCTTGACCTAGTGTAAGACCAAGACTAGTCCTGTCCTAGCGACTTCTAAAATCAAGCTTTGACAAGATCCACATAAAAAGTGGGTTTTGAAGGCTGAGTCTCAGCCAGTAATACAAGCCTGGAAAACACCTTAGAAATGTCAGAGATTTGCCCTTAAAAAGCATAAAACCAAACAATACAAATTCAAAATGATCAATCAATCAAACTGACAGCTAGAACAAAAATAACATTCTTCATAGGAACAGCACTCAGAGACTCTACAATGTATTATTTGCAATATCCAGTATTATAAATTACAAACAAAAAATTATCAGACATGCTAAGAAATAAGAAAATGTCATCCAGAGTCAAGAGAATAAAAGCCAATAGAAAGAGTCTCAAAAGTGAGCCTAAGGTTGGACTTAGCAAAGACGTTAAAATGTCTTCTTAAAATATCTTGAAGGACTTAGAGAAAAATACAGTCTTGATGAGTGAACAGACAAGGGATCTCAGAAGAGAAATAGAATTTATTTTTCAGAAAACAACCAAATCAAAATTCTAGAACTGAGAAGTACAATAAATAACATTTAAAAATCACTCACTGGGCTTAACAGCAGTTTAGAAAAATCGTAAGAAAGGGTCAGTGAACTTGAAGACCAATATAAATGATCAAATCAGAGCAAAAAAGAAGACTAAAGACAAATGACCAGAGTCTCTGGGACCTTTAAGACAATATCAGACTCACATAACTAATGTTGGACTCCCAGAAACACATAGAGTGAGCATGAGGCAATGAAAAATAATTGAAGACATAATGACAAAATATTTTTCAAACTTGATGAAAAACATTGACTTCAATACAGTAAGCTTAGTGAACTCCAGGCAGTGTAGATGCAAAGAAAGCAACATCAAGATATATTGTCATCAAATCACTTACAAAAAAATAAAAGATGATGAGTAAACTGAAAGAAACCAGAGATCACCTACTAGGAATTAAAAATAAAAATTACTACAGACTTATCATAAAAAACAATGGAGGCCAAAAGACAAAAGAATGCTATATTTAAAATTCTTAAATAGCCTACCCAGAATTCCATGTCTAGTAAACATATTCTTAAAGGCAAATATAAAAAATAAGGATAATTTTCAAAGAGATAAAAATGAAGAAAATTTGTCATCAGCAAGTCTACACTATGCAAAGTGCTAAAGAATGTTTCCCAGGCTGAAGGGAAACAATACCAGACAGAAACTCAGATTTAAAGGAAGAAATGCAGAATACCAGAAGCAGGAAGTGAGTAAATATAAATATAATCTAATTTTTCTCTTTTCATAATTTTCTTATAGGACAACTGGTGTTTAAAGCAAAACAAGAAAACAAAAAGACCAACATTGTAAGGTAGGTGGGGCTTAAAATAAGTGAAGAAAAAAATATAATAATAGCACAAACGATAGAATGAATATGAATGAATAATATTGTGCCATTGTAATGTTGTTACATTTTTGAAAGGGAAAGCAGAAAGTAAGAAGCATCCATGAAGTGTGAAGTCAGGACTTACAATATTAATCCTAAGTAAACTTTGATAAATTAGGATACACATGTTGTTAGTCCTAAAGCAACCCCTAAAAATAATAAAAAAGAGTTGTAGCAAGAATCAAATAGAAGAAATTAAGTGGTATATTAAATTTTTTTCAATTAATCCGAAAGAAGGCAGAAAAGGGCAACCAAGGATCAAAGAAGATATGCAAGTAAAATAAGAATAACAGGAAGACACGGGTAAAAACCTCATTAAAAAATAATAGAGTATTAAAGGAAATTGAAATGAAAAACAAAAAAGAATTTCTGAAGGTAGAAAACATAATTTCAAATTACATAATTTTGTGGATGAATTAAAAGGGAATCTGCTCTGTTGAGACCTATCTAACATTGAGATGGGTCTCTTGAAGATAGCAAATTTGCCACTTAAAGATAGCAGCTTGCCACTCTGTCTTTTAAGTGGGCCACTGAGACTATTTATATTCAGGGTTAGTATTGATATGTGAGATTTTGATCCTGCCATCTGTTGTTAGCTGGTTATTTTGCAGACGTGATTGTTTAGTTGCTTTATAGTGTCTGTGGGCTATGGATTTAGCTGTATTTTTGTGATAGGGGCTGTCTTTCTTTCGTTTTCATATTAGGTCTCCTTTAAGTACTTTTTTTCTTTTTTTAAGACAGATTCTCGCTCTGTCGCCCAGGCTGGAGTGCAGTGGCATGATCAGTCTTGGCTCACTGCAACCTCCACCTCTTGGGTTCAAATGATTCTCTTGTCTCAGCGTCCTGAGTAACTGGGACTACAGGCGTGTGCCACCACAACTGGCTAATGTTTTGTATTTTCTTTTTTTAGTAGAGATGGGGTTTCACCATGTTAGCCAGGATGGTCTCAATCTCCTGACCTCGTGATCTGCCTGCCTCAGCCTCTCAAATTGCTGGGATGACAGGCATGAGCCACTGCACCCAGCCATAAGTAAAGCTGGTCTAGTTGTAACAAGTTCCCTCAGTGCTTGCTTGTCTGAGAAGGATTTTACTTTTTGTTTGCTTATGAAGCTTAATATGGCAGGGTAGTGAATTCTTGGTTGGAATTTCTTTTTCTTTAAGGATGCTGAAAATAGGCTTTCAACCTCTCCTGACTTATAAGGCTTTTGCTGATATGTCTGCTGCTGGCCTGATACATGAACTGACTCTTCTCTCTAGCTGCCTTTTAGATTATTTCATGTTGACCTCAGTGAATCTGACAAATATATGCCTTGGGAATGGTGTTTTGAATGATACCTAGCAGGAGTTCTCTGTATTTCTTGAATTTTCATATCAACCTCTCTAGCTTATTTAGGAAAATTTTCATGGACTATGTCTTTAAATATATTTTCCAAGTTGCTTACTCTCTCTCCTCTCAGGAATCCCAATGAGTGGTAAGTTTAATGTCTTTACATAATCCCATATTTCTCAGAAGTTGTATTCATTTTTAAATCCTTCTTTTTCCTTATTTTTATCTGATTGACTTGATATGAAGAACTTTTCTTCAAGCTCTAAGATTCCTCAGCTTGGTCTCATGCTGTTTCTCAGCTGCATGACACTGGTGTTGTGTCTGCATTTCCTTTGTTAGGTATTATGCTGTTAATACTTCCAATTGTATTATGAAATTCTTGTAACGAATTTTTTGGTTCCAGAAGTTCAGTTTGGTTCTTTCTTAAAATTACTATTTTATCTTTCAGCTCTTTGACTATTTTACTGGATTCCTTGGATTAGGTTTCAACTTTCTCCCAAATCTTGATGAGATTCCTTGACATCCAGATTCTGAATTCTACATCTGTAATTTCAGTCATTTTAGTCTGTTTAAGAATCATTGCTTGGGAGCTAGTGGGTTTGTTTGGAGATAAGTGGCCATTCTAGCTTTTTGAATTGTCAGAATTCTTGTGTTGAATCTTTCTCATCTGAGAGGGCATATGTTCCTTTAACTGTTGTGTAAGTTGAATATAGTCAATTGGCTTCATTTCTGGGTGCTTTCAGAAGGCCAAGACTCTGTATAGTATATTTATTTGTGGCTGGATTCTTGCCCTTGGTTTCACAGTGACAGAATATTTTTGGAGCTGTAGTTTAGGCTGTGATTCAGTAGATGGCACTAAAGAATTATAGCCAGAAGATAAGTGCTTATCTGCAGGGCTTTGTTGTATTTCCTCACATTTGCAGCTGTCCTCTGTGGTGGAGGAGGGGGAGCTGACTCCCTCACCAGGTCCATTTCTAGGCCTTGGGGGAGACCCCTCTGATCACTGGTGTTCTGTCTGCATTTCCTTTATTAGGTGTTCTGGGCCATGAGAGTCCCTCAGGCAGAGGCTATGGCAGGACGATAGGCCACATTCTTTCCAAACTGGCCCTGTGGAGGGAGGAACACCCTGCTCCCACATCAACCCATGAACCGATATGTCTCACCCCTTTCAGTGCTCTGAGTATGGGGACTCCTCCCCAGCTCCAGTACCAGCCACAGATCTCAGCTCAACACTCTCGAGCTCTGTGCCACAACCCCAGGGTACAGGGACCAGCCAGCAGCTTCATCCCCTGGACCCTTGGGTTGGGTTCCAGCTGTGCTGGGGGATATGATGTGCTCCCAGGCCACTGGGAAACTATTCAGATGGAGCAAAGGACCCAGGCTAAGCAGCAGAGGCTGTGCTGTGTGCATACTCCTGCAGGATGGCCAGGAAGGGGTCCTGGGAAGGGCTTGCAGGCAGGTGGGTCTGCAGAAAAGATGCAACCCAGTCCCATGGGGAAGCACCAGCCCTGTTCTCTCCTGATCTGGTGGTCAGCTGAGGCTAGAGTTAGTTGGAAGAAGATAGAGAGCCCTATGGGCACCTATGGCTGTACTCCACTGCAGCTGCCCCAGGCACAAAAGCCCCTAGGCTCTGCTCCAGTTGAAGCCCTGTCTCTGCCTACTCTCAGGGAAGATCCCCCTGCCAATTCAAATATCCATGGGGCATGTGGGGTCCCCTATAGCTAAGATCACAGAGGGCCACGGTGAAACTAAGCTGTCCCTCTGTCTCTTTACTCACTCCTTCCCCATGATCCATTCAGGGCCATGAACTAGCCCTAGTATTCATGTATCCTGCACAGCGTTCCTAGCTTTTTCCCTCTTCACCCTCAGTGTCTGTATCACCTTTCCAATAACTGTTGGTGTTTTCTCTCTGAAGGTCTGCTCAAAGTATGTGCAATAATTTGGTCTCTGTCAGTGGAAGCAGTGCTTCCTAGATGCATCTAGTGAGCCATCTTGTCCCATCTGAAGACAACTGCCAATCTCTGCAGCATGAGCTGCTTCATGCCCAGGGGCTCCAAGGTGCCACCAACCACAAGGGCTACAGCCATGCAGAGCATGAGCATGCAGGCCTGGGTGTCCAGGGTGGGGAAATGGACTCTGGCTTTTTCAAACTGTGGGCACAGGCATGCTGTCCCCACCATCAGCTCAGGCACTGGCATGAGGAGGGTGCCACTCAGGAGTCTGTGAGAGATGGATTAACAATTTTTTTTTTTTTTTGAGATGGAGTCTCGCTCTGTTGCCCTGGCTGGAGTACAGTGGCACTATCTCAGCTCACTGCAACCTCCACCTCCCGGGTTCAAGCAATTCTCCTGTCTCAGCCTCCCCAGTAGCTGGGACTACCTGGCTCATTTTTGTATTTTTAGTAGAGATGGGGTTTCGCCATATTATTCAGGCTGGCCTCGAACTCCTGACCTTAGGTGATCTGCTCGCCTCGGCCTCCCAAAGTGCTGGGATTACAGGCGTCAGCCACCGCGCCCAGCCGACAATTATATTCTTGAAGGGAGAAGGCAGTATTATAAACATGATAATTTTTCCAGATGTGTATTGTATTTAATGTAATTTTAATCAAACCTCCATGGGAGGTAGAATTTGACAAAATTAGTTTGAAATTTACCTAAAGAGGGAGAATAGTAAAGAATTTTTAATAGTAAGAATAATAAGGTGGAGAGCATGCTCTGACACATAATAAAACAGATTTTAAAAGCTATGATACTCAAGACAGTATACTCTTGGCAACACTAAAATAAAATACAGATGTCTGAATTAAACAGAATAGAAACTGTGAAAATGACCATGCAAGCCAATACCATGCAAAACAATTTTAATAATCAATAGGAAAATTATAATCTTTCATAAATTTTTTAAAAATTCTCCTGTGGTTAGTTACAAATGCATAGAAAAATGGGGAAGATGGCAAAACTAATGTTTATTTAGCACGCTGAAATTTTAGAAACATTGATAATTAAAGCGCTACATTTATCTGCAAAAAAACTCACCAAGAGTCATTTTAACATTGCTTACCTTCTTTTCATGGTATATCTTATGATAGGAAGCAAGCTTCTTTTCTATATCTTGGCAACTTGTCATATTCCTTCTTGAGTTTGGATCCGTTTACATTATTTTACCCTTTGCACTTTCAATGCTGTAAAATGTTTCTGAGAATTCTTTTAATGCTGAGTTTATTCCTGGCAGCGCTTCCTCAAGGACATCTTCGTTCTTTTCGTCAGAACCACTTTCCTTATTTACACCATTAAGTAGACTTTTACTAAGTTCCTTCTGGCTACTTATCTAGAATTTCTCCAATGACAGCAGTGTCAACATTTTTTATGGTCATTTATTTCTTTTATAACTCCTTTTATGTTCAATTCTACCTCTACTTCTAGTTTATCACTTTCTTTGTTGCGCTTTCAGTTTTGCTGGCAAATTTCCTCTTTTTATTATTCATCTTTTGTAAAACATCACGTATTTATCACTGTGAGACAAGGAGGGACTAAAACTTCACACTTTTCTGTGTGTACATAGACTGAATAACAGTTGCACAGTGACTAGTCATAGACGGAATTTAAAAGAATGTGGCTGGTCATGGATGATGATGCACATTTTTTTTAATGTAGTAATTTGTGGGCTGAAACTTGCACCTTATACAACCACTCACGATATACCATGATAACTGAAATTTAATTATGTTGTTAGGAGACTGGTGTCATTTAATCAAACCATGGTAACTAAAATCCATGCATATCGGAACCATGTCAAGTGAGGAGTTTGTGTGTGCGTGCGTGTGTGTGTGCGCGCGCAAGAGACTGCTATAATTCAGGATCAAAAGAAGGGGAGGAATATTGTGTAAGAGATGCTGAGAAAATTGATGTGTTACTTGAAATATGACAATGTTTATATCTGTCACACTACACTACAGAATAAAGTCAAGGTTTTTCAGAGTTAAAAATAAAATCATCAAGCAGTAAGAAAATTATGTGAGACTTGAAAACAGTTTGCTGATAAGGTAAACTGGAGTCTATAAAGCTCAGAATAATGTTTGTGGTGGTTGAGCTCCTAAAGTTTAATAAAGTAAACTTTATTAAAAGGTACTTTTAAACATATTATATCATTCTATCCTTTCAACAATCTTGAAAAATACCTAGTAAAGATAGCACATGTGTAAGAATGGCTTTGTTCTTATGAGATACAGGTTGAAGTATTTAGATATGAACTGTTTTGATGTCTGTACTCGGCTTTCAAACAATTTGGCCAAAAATATGTATATCTGTAGATAGATGACATAGGTAAATAAGTAATGGTGACAAAATATTAATAACCAATAAGTGTAAATTAAAAATATGTAGGAGTTCATTACACTATTCTTTCACTATTTCTATAGTTCTAGAAGTTTTTAAAATGCAAAATTTAGAAAAATAAAGTAAAGCCATCTACAGTGTATTTTTGAAGGATGCTTAAACAAAACTTGCTTCATAAATTCTGGATTTATTATTTTCTTTAATGAGAGTCAGAAGAAAAATTTATGAATGTGAACATTTGTCCATTTAGTGATTTTAGTATTAAATATTTACTACAGTTCAGCTGTCTTTTAGAGACACAAATAATTTTAAGGATTCATGTTGACAGCTCTTTTTCTTAGTTGAAAGTTAATCAAAATAGATTTGGTCCTGAGAATGAGGGTGTGTAATGAGGCACTTCTGGTAGAACTGAGTGAAAGATAAAGCATTGTTTCAAGTTTATGATCTTATAAACCAGAAAGTCTAGTTGTGTCCCTATTGCCTCACATCACTTTTTTCAACTAGCTTATAATTGACCATCACTGGCAATTGATCTTCTCCTTGACTATCTAGGACACAAGATATGGATGTGACAGTTGACTCTACAGGTCTCTCCAAAAGTAGGAAGTGCAAGGGCACATGTGGAGCTACCTAAAGATTGCACAGAGATATTGCTCCAGAAACAGAAACCACACAGAATTCCGCAGGCATCTGAGCCTAGAGCAGCCTCAGCTGGGTGCCATTTTGACCCCAGATACCGGAGATTTACAGACATGGTTGCAGCCATTGCACTGCTCCAAGGAGGGAGAAAGGAGAATGGGTGCACTCATGCACACTCAGGCAGGGACTTGCTTCCCTGCTACAATCATCTGTTGAGACTGAGACTCAAGTGGACCACACTTCCCATATCTTCTTGCTCATGCTGCCAGCCTGAGTGGTCCCTGGCTCTCTCTGGTCCCAAGCCCAAGGCTCTATTTTGAGAGTTTAACTCTGGACTGTCCCCCATCTTCAGCCTGAGCTCAGGCTGATGCAGCTGCAACCACTGCCTGGCTAAGGAGGGACAGGGAGACCAGGTCATCCTACTCATATCTAGGACAATACTCACTGCTCTGCAACAGGCTGCTGTGAAACTGACTGAGATGTGAGTGAACCACACTCCCCACAGCTTCTTGCCCATACTGCTTGCTGGAGCATTGCCCCATTCTCCCTGGATGTAAGCCCAAGGCATCCTTTTGAGAGTTTAATTCTGAGCTGCACCTCACCATCACCGTGAGTAAACTATGCATTGGACCAAGGACTAATATCCGGAGTCTATAAAGAACTTAAAGAAATCAAGAAGAAACTCCCATTGAAAACTGGGCAAAGGTCATGAACAGACACTTCTCAAAAGAAGACTTACAATCAGCTAAAAAACATATGAAAAAATGCTCAACATCACTAATCATCAGAGAGATGCCAATCAAAATCACAATGAGATATTGCTTCACACAAGCCAGAATGGCTATTAAAAAGTCAAAAAATAATAGATGTTGTGGGGCTGTGGAGAAAGGGAATGCTTATGACTGTTGGTGAAAATGCAGATTAGTTTAGCCCTGTGGGAAAAAGTTTGGTAATTTATCAAAGAACTAAAAATATAATTACTATTCAACTCAGCAATCCCATTACTTTGTATATACCCAATGGAAGTGAATAATTCTACCAGAAAAATACATGCACTTGTATGTTTATTGCAGCAACCTTCACAATAGCAATGACATGGAATCAACCCAGGTGTCCATCAACAGTGGATTGGATGAATAAAATATGGTGCATATAACCATGGAATACTACACAGCCATAAAAAAGAACAAAATCATATCCTTCACAGCAATGTGGACGCACCTGGGGGCTATTATCCTAAGCAAATTAATACAGTAACAATAAACCAAACACTGTTTATTCTCACCTATAAGTGGGAGCTAAACATTGAGTACACATGGACACAAAGATAGGAACAATAGACACTGGGGACTCCTAAAAAGGGGAGGGGCAGGTATGGGTTTAAAAACTACCTATTGTGTACTATGTTCACTACTTGGGCGATAGGATCATTAGAAACCCAAACCTCAGCATCATGCAATATACTGTGTAACACACCTGCACATGTACACCCTGAATCTAAAAGAAAAAGTAAAATAAAAATAGCATATAAATAAATAACATATAAATAAATCAATGGTGCCACCATTGGTCAAGGTTTCCAATGGTGGAAGTAAGTCATCTTTGACTTCGCTTTCTACCTCTCCCTCTCTCTTAGGAATTCGGTTGATTTCTCAAGGATGACTAATCATTCCAGTTTGCTCAGGACTGAATTGGAAAAAAACTACTTTAAATTTCATATGGAACCAAAAAAGGGCCCGCATTGCCAAGTCAATCCTAAGCCAAAAGAACAAAGCTGGAGGCATCATGCTACCTAACTTCAAACTATACTACAAGGCTACAGTAACTAAAACAGCATGGTACTGGTACCAAAACAGAGATATAGACCAACAGAGCCCTCAGAAATAATGCCGCATATCTACAACTATCTGATCTTTGACAAACCTGACAAAAACAAGAAATGGGGAAAGGATTCCCTATTTAATAAATGGTGCTGGGAAAACTGGCTAGCCATATGTAGAAAGCTGAAACTGGATCCCTTCCTTGCACCTTATACAAAAATTAATTCAAGATGGATTAAAGACGTACATGTTAGACCTAAAACCATAAAAACCCTAGAAGAAAACCTAGGCAATACCATCAGGACATAGGCATGGGCAAGGACTTCATGTCTAAAACACCAAAAGCAATGGCAACAAAAGCCAAAATTGACAAATGGGATCTAATTAAACTAAAGAGCTTCTGCACAGCAAAAGAAACTACCATCGGAGTGAACAGGCAACCTACAGAATGGGAGAAAATTTTTGCAGCCTACTCATCTGACAAAGGGCTAATATCCAGAATCTACAATGAAGTCCAACAAATTTACAAGAAAAAAACAATCAACCCCATCAACAAGTGGGCGAAGGATATGAACAGACACTTCTCAAAAGAAGACATTTTTGCAACCAAAAGACACATGAAAAAATGCTCATCATCACTGGCCATCAGAGAAATGCAAATCAAAACCACAATGAGATACCATCTTACACCAGTTAGAATGGCGATCATTAAAAAGTCAGGAAGCAATAGGTGCTGGAGAGGATGTGGAGCAATAGGAACACTTTTACACTGTTGACATTGTAAACTAGTTCAACCATTGTGGAAGTCAGTGTGGCGATTCCTCAGGGATCTAGAACTAGAAATACCATTTGACCCAGCCATCCTATTACTGGGTATATACCCAAAGGATTATAAATCATGCTGCTATAAAGACACATGCACACATATGTTTACTGTGGCACTATTCACAATAGCAAAGACTTGGAACCAACCCAAATGTCCAACAATGATAGACTGGATTAAGAAAATGTGGCACATATACACCATGGAATACTATGCAGCCATAAAATATGATGAGTTCATGTCCTTTGTAGGGACATGGATGAAGCTGGAAACCATCATTCTCAGCAAACTATCACAAGGACAAAAAACCAAACACTGCATGTTCTCACTCATAGGTGGGAAATGAACAATGAGAACACATGGACACAAGAAGGGGAACATCACACACCGGGACCTGTTGTGGGGTGGGGGAGCAGGGAGGGATTGCATTAGGAGATATACCTAATGTTAAATGACGAGTTAATGGGTGCAGCACCCCAACACGGCACATGTATACATATGTAAAAAACCTGCACGTTGTGAACACGTACCCTAAAACTTAAAGTATAATAAAAAAAAGACTAGAATTGTTTTAGCCAACATTATGAAATCATTTTTGAAAGATATAAAATAAGACCTAAAGAAATAGAAATGCATATCATGTTCCTGGATGAAAAAATTTAATATCAAAAATATAAATATTGTCAAAATTAACAAGTAAATTTCAGACAGTTTCAATTAGAATACTAATTCTACTGCAGTTTAGTCCCCCAAAATCTTCCAGAAATGAAGCCAGTCAACTGGCTTGGGATTTTTAATTGAATAAAAAATATTCAAGTTTAAATGTGGTTCCCAGAAATAGGTAAGAACAGCATTCAGTGAGAACTCAGGTGAACTTGTCTTACCAAATATCAGAATCTTTATTCCTGTAATAGTCAGGATGAGTTATTGCATGGTGAGTAACAAATTAATCCAAAGCTCTGGTGCCTTAACACAACAAAAGTTTATTTCTTGCTCATGCTACATGTCCATAATGATTTGACAGGGGTCTGTGCTACACAGTCACTTGGCAATTCAAGGTGATAGGGACCTTCCATCTTGTAGCTGGATCATTTGGAACAAGGGGACTTGGTAGTGGAAAGAGAATACATGAAGTAGTCTGTCTTTCTTTCTCTGTCTCTCTCTTTCTCTCTCTTTCTCTCTCTCACACACACAGCCACATTTTTATGCTTCAGACTAGAAGTGACATACGTCATTTCCACTCACAACATATTGGACTGAATTAGTCATATGGTTCTGCCCGATTGCAAGGGATAGGAAAAGTAGGAAATTATGTGGTATATATAGCAATGCCATAGGAATAGACAAATGGATCAGTAGGATGACTGGAGAATATAAATATTAAATCACATATGTTTGAAAACTTAATCTTTGACAATAATAATGGTTTAATTCACTAAGAAAATGAATGCAGCTGTCAAAACCAGCTAACTACATGAAAGAAAATGAAAGTAAATATTTTTACTTCCTTTTAATCATATGCAATAACAAAACTCCAGGTGAATTAAAGACCTATATGCAAAAAATAAAAAAAGAAACCACCAAGAAAATCTTGGATACTATGTAAAAAAAGCCATACTGGAAAAGCTGAATACTATTAAAGCAAATATGACTATATAAAAATTGTGTAAGTTTTTGTGACAAACACATCAATTCACAGAGAAATAATAGCATTAGAAATAAATATTTGAAATATTTATGAATGGAAAAGTGTTTATATCTGTAAATATACAAAGAACACTAAGAAAAAAATGTCTAGAAACAATTCAACAGAAAAGGGGCAAGAGATGTGAATAAACAATCTATAGATAAGAAAATCCAAATAACTGAAAACAAAACAAGAACAAAAAAACTTAAAGAAGTTCAAATTCTGTAGTAGTCAAGAAAAATGTACACTCTATCATAACAGTGTTATGATATTTTATAGCCAACAGACTGATCAAACTAACAAGCCCAGTAACTGGAGTAGATGTGGGGAAAAGATAATCTAATTGCTAGTAAATTACACAGATTGCCTTTTTGAAAGGTAATCTGGCAACACTTAAATACAGGTAAAGTCCTGCCACACTGCCACTGCCACTGGCATGAGCAAACACAGGAACACTACAACCCTGCTCCCCCTCGTATCCCGCCCCAGCTTATACACATGCACCCTGCTACACTGCTGTGGCTGCTGGCACATGCAAGTAAGCATGGATCCCACTGCCATCTCCCCAGTGAAGCCCTTTAGCCAGCACCACTCATCAGAGTGTTGTGGCCAGTGGACTGAGAACACCTCAGCCCCTCTAGTGCAGAAGGTTCTTAACCTTAACTGACCAGAGAACAAAGCCAGAAGACTGCTACCAGCCATGCAGAATTAGAGATGCAGCCCAGGAGTGCTGAGCTGAGCCTTAGTTTCCTAAAATCATCCAAAATGAATCCAGTAGAATCCACCCACATTACACCAAAATCAAACCTCCAAGGGCATCATAGAAGAGAAAAGCAAAATAACTCATCCAAAGGATAGCAGCTTCAAAGACTGAAGAAACATCAGCTCACACAGATGAGAAAGAACCAGCACAAGAACTCTGACAAATCAAAAAGCCAATGTCTTCTTACCTCCAAACAATGATGGCACTAGTTTCCCAGAAATTGTTCTTAACCAGACTGAAATGACAGAAACATAATTCAGAATATGGATAGGACCTAGATTGTGGAGATTCAGGAGAAAGTTGAAACCCAATCCAATGAATCTAAGGAATACAATAAGACAACGTGAAAGATTAAATGGCCATTTTAAGAAAGAAACAAACTGATCTGACAGAATTGAAAAGCTCACTGCAAGAATTTCACAAAACGATCACAAATATTAACAGCAGAATTGACCATGCTGAGGAAGAAACTTCAGAGCTTGAAGACTGATTCTCCAAAATAACTCAGTCAGACAAAAATAAAGAAAAAAGAATATGGAAGAATGGACAAAACCCCCAAGAAATATGGGGTTATGTAAAGAGACCAAATCTACAATTTATTGGCATCCTCAAAAGAGAGAGAGAAAGCAAGCAACTTGGAAAACATATTTGAGGATATCATTGATAAAAATTTCCTCAACCTTGCCAGAGAGGCCAGCATTCAAATTCAGAGAATGCACAGAACCCCTGTGAGATACTATACAAGGTTAGCATCACCACGATGCATAGTCATCAGATTCTACAGGGTTGAGGAAACTGGCAGATAGGAGGCAGGACTAACATGCAACTCCCTCTTGGATGGACACAGCAGGGTGTGGAGACTCACACAATTAACTTTTGCTCCAAGAACTACTGCAGGAACATACCAAGAAAACCAAGAGAATCCACAGACCTCTTTGAAAGAGGCAGCTTACTACTGCAGGTCCCATGAGACAGCTGAAAAACTGTGAGTGTCCGAAGTGTGTAAGGGAAAACATCCACCCCCAAACATACATCCTCACTGGGAAAACTGAAAGTCCAGATCACAGCAGGAGTATTTGAAGCAGAATTAGAAAGCTGAGCAAAAAATGCAGGGAGAGAAGCAGTGGGAAGAGCCCTGTGGGCACTCTCGGTCCCCAGGGAAGCAGCTTCTGACTTTGTCTCCCAGGTCTTTGGGGAGGGCTGCCAGTGTAATTGAGGAAACACCACAGAGAGAAGAAAATTTCCAGGTGAACTTTGTAATAATTTTGACTGAACATGGAGTTTCCTGGACGGAATCTGGGGAAGGGAGTAAACGTGGAATGCAGGTACAAGCACAGAAGCCGCAGCAGGTGGGGAGGTGCAAAACCTGAAAGCCCCGTTTGCTTTTCCAGAGGGAAGCCTTGTGGCCTGGGGCAACATCTCAGCCCTGCTTCTGACTGCCTAGAAATAAACTTCGTGCTGTTGCAGGGGCATGATGGGAGTGAGAATGGCCTTGCAGGCTGTGTGGGAATTGTGTGAGACCTGTCACTTGTCTGATTGCCCTGGCCAGAACTTCCAATTCTATGTTGAATAGAAACACATCCCATGCTCATGGGTGGGTAGAATCAATTGTGAAAATGACCATACTGCCAAAAGCAATCTTCAGATTCAATGCAATTCTCATCAAAATATCACCATCATTCTTCACAGAACTAGAAAAAACAATCCTCAAATTCATATGAAACCAAAAAACAGCCTGCATTGCTAAAGCAAGACTAAGCAAAAAGAACAAATCTGGAGGCATCACATTACCAGACTTCAAAGTATACTATTAAGGCCACAGTCATCAAAACAGTATTGTACTTGTAATAAAAATAGGCACATAGACCAGTGGAACAGAATAAGGAACCCAGAAGTAAACCCAAATACTTAGAGCCAACTGATATTTGACAAAACAAACAAAAACATAAAGTGGGGAAAGGATACCCTATTCAACAAATGATGCTGGGATCACTGGCAAGCCATATGTAGAAGAATGAAACTGGATCCTAATCTCTCACCTTATACAAAAACCAACTCAATATTGATCAAAGACTTAAATCTAAGACTTAAAACCATAAAAATTCTAGAAGATATCATTGGAAAAACCGTTCTAGACATTGGCTTAGGCAAAGACTTTATGACCAAGAACCCAAAAGCAAATGCAACAAAAACAAAGATAAATAGGGGGACTTAATTAAACTAAAAATCTTCTGCACAGAGAAAGAAATAATCAGCAGAGTAAACAGACAACCCATAGAGTGGGAGAAAATCTTCGCAAACTATGCATCAAAGGACTAATATCCAGAATCTACACGTAACTCAAGCAAATCAGCAAGAAAAAAAAAAAACAAATAATCTCATCAAAAAGTAGGTTAAGGACATGAATAGACAATTCTCAAGAGAAGATATACAAATGGCCAACAAACATGAAAAAATGCTCAACATCACTAATAATCAGGGAAATGCAAATCAAAACCACAATGTAATATCACCTTACTCCTGCAAGAATGTCCATAATAAAAAATAACAGATGTTGGGCCAGGCGCAGTGGCTCACACCTGTAATCCCAACACTTTGAGATCCCAAGGCAGGCAGATCACATGTGGTCAGGAGTTCGAGACCAGCCTGGCCTCGAAGGGTGAAACCCTATCTCTTCTAAAAATACATAAATTACCCAGGTGTGGTGGCACGCGCCTGTAGTCCCAGCTACTTGGGAGGCTGAGGCAGGAGAATCACTTGAACTCAGGAGGCGGAGGTTGCAGTGAGCTGAGATCATGCCACTGCACTCCAGCCTGGGCAACAGAGCAAGACTCTGTCTCCAAAAATAATAATAAGAGATGTTGGCATGGATGGGGCAGAAAGGGAACATTTTTATACTGCTGGTGGGAAAGTAAACCACTGTGGAAAACAGTGTGGATATTCCTTAAAGAACTAAAAGTAGATTTACCATTTGATCCAGCAGTCCCATTACTAGGCATCTACCCAGAGGAAAAGAAGTCAAAATATGAAGAACTTTTGCAATTGAAAAAATGTGAAACCAGAACAAATGCCCATCAATCAATGAGTGGATAAAGAAACTGTGGTATATATATATGAGATGGAATACTACTCATATATATATGAGATGGAATACTACTCATATATATATGAGATGGAATACTGCATTTGCAGTAACCCAGATGGGATTGGAGACCATTATTCTAAGTGAAGTAACTCAGGAATGGAAACCAACATCTATAAGAGATGCATCTCACATGCAATGACACACATAGGCTCAAAGTAAAGGAATGGAGAAAAATCTACCAAGCAAAGGAAAACAGAAAAAAAGCAAGGATTGCTATCCTAATTTCAGACAAAATACTTTAAAACAACAACAATCAAAAAAGACAAAGAAGGGCATTACATATGGTAAAGGGAGTTCAATTGAACAAGAAGACCTAACTATCCTATATATAGATAGATATAGATATGTATCTCACCTTATGTGTCCTATATATATATAATCTCTTTAAATATAAATATATAGGATAGTTAGATCTTCTTGTTCATATATATATACGTGAACACCCAGATTTATAAATCAAGTTCTTAGAAACCTATGAAAGATTTAGACAGTCACACAATAATGGTGGGAGACTTCAACACCCCACTGTCAGTATTAGACAGATCATCAAGGATGAAAACTAACGAAGATATTCGGGACCTGAACTCAACACTTCATCAATAGGAACTAACAGAACTCTCCATCCCAAAACAGCAGAATTTACATTCTTCTTAACTGTACATGGCACATACTCTAAAACTGATCACACAATCAGGAATAAAACAACCCTCAGCAAATTAAAAAACAAAAACAAAATTATACCAACCACGTTCTTGGACCATAGCTCAATAAAAATAGAAATCAATAATTTAAAAATTGCTCAAAACCATACAATTACATGGAAATTAAACAACCTGCTTCTGAATGACTTTGGGTACAATGAAAATTACAATGTACAATTGTCATTTGGTACAATGACAATGTACAATTGTCATTTGGTACAATGACAATGAAATTAAGGCAGCAATCAAGAAATTCTTTAAAACCAGAAAGAATAAAGACACAACATACCAGAATCTCTAGGCACAGCTAAAGCAGTGTTAAAAGGGAAATTTATACCACTAAACACTCATATGAAAAAATTAGAAAGATCTCAAATTACCAACCTAACATCACACCTAGAGAAACTAGCAAACCAACCTCCAAACTAGCAGAAGACAAGAAATAGCCAAAACCAGAGCTGAACTGAAGGAAACTGAGGTGTGAAAAATCATACAAAAGATTGAGTCCAGGAGTTGCTTCTTTGAAAGAATGAGTAACATGGGTAGAATACTATCTAGACTAACAAAGAAAAAAAGAGAGAAGATCCAAAAAAAAAAAAAAAACCCCACACAATCATAAATGACAAAGGAGATGTTACCACTAACCCTACAGAAATAAAAATTTTAAAAAACCTTTAGAGACTACTATGAACACCTCTATGCATACAAACTAGAAAACCTAGACAAAATGAATAAATTCCTGGAAACATACAGCCTTCCAAGATTGAACCAGGAAGAAATTGGATCACTAAACAGACCAATGACTTCTGAAATTGAATCAGCAATAAAAAGCCTATCAATCAGTAAAAGCCTAGGACCAGATGGATTTACAGCCAAATTCTACCAGATGTATAAAGAAGAGTTGGTACCATTCCTCCTGAAACTATTCTCAAAAATTGAGGAGGAGGGACTTCCTAATTCATTCCTTGAGGCCAGCATCATTCAGATACTGAAACCTGGCAGAGACAAAACAAAGAAGAAAACTTCAGACTAATATCCTTGATGAACATTGATGCAAAAATCCTCAACAAAATACCAGCAAACCCAATCAAGCAGCAAAACTAATCCACCATGAGCAAGTAGGCTTTATCCCTGGGATGTAAAGTTGGTTCAACTATGCAATCAATAAATATGATTCATCACATAAAGAAAACTAAAAACAAAAACCACATGATCATCTCAATAGATGAAGAAAAGGCTTTTGATAAAATTCAACATCCCTTCATGTTAAAACCCCTCAGCAAACTAGGTATTGAAGCAACATACCTCAAAACAATAAGAGGCATCTATGACAAACCCACAGCCAATATCATTCTGAATGGGGAAAAACTGGAAACATTCCCCTAGAGAACCAGAATAAGGCAAAGATGCCCAATGTTACCACTCCTATTCAACATAGCACTGAATGTCCTAGCCAGAGCTATCAGGCAAGAGAAATAAATAGAAGACATTCAAATAGGAAAAGAGGAAGTCAAACTATCTCTGTTTGCAGATGATACCTTTAAAACCCCACAGTTTCTGCCCAAAAGCACCTAGATCTCATAAGTTCAGCAAAGTATCAGGATACAAAACCAATGTACAAAATCAGTAGCATTTCTACATACCAACCACATTGAAGCTGAGAGCCAAATCAAGAATTCAATCTCGTCAATAATAGCCAAAAAATGAATAAAATACCTAGGAATACAACTAACCAGGGAAGTGAAAGATCTCTACAACAAGAATCTCTACAACAAAACACTACTCAAAGAAATCAGAGATGACACAAACAAATGAAACAGCATTCCATGCTCTTAGATGCAAAGCATCAGTATTGCTAAAATGGCCAAACTACTCAAAGCAATTTACAGATTCAATGTTATTCGTATCAAACAACCAATGACATTCTTCACAAAACTAGGAAAACAATTTTAAAATTCCTATGCAATCAAAAAAGAGCCTGAATAGCCAAAGCAATTCTAAACAAAATGAACAAAGCTAGAGACATCACATATCCAACTTCAAACTATACTACAAGGTTACAGTAACCAAAACAGCATACTAATGGTACAAAAACAGACACATGGACCATTAGAACAGAACGGAGAGCCCAGAAATAATGTCATACACCTATAATTATCTGATCTTTGACAAAGCCAACCAAAACAAGCAATGGAGAAAGAACTTCCTATTCAACAAATGGCGCTGGGATAACTGGCTAGCCATATGCAGAATACTGAAACTGAACCACTTCCTTATACCATATCCAAAAATTAACTCAAGATGCATTAAAGACTTAAATGTAAAACTATAAAAACCCTGGAAGATAACCTAGGATATATCATTCTGCACATAGGCCCTGGCAAAGATTTCATGATAAAGATGCCAAAAGCAATTGCAACACAAACAAATTGACAAATAGGACCTAATTAAACTAAAGAGCTTCTGCCCAGCAAAAGAAATTATCAACAAAGCAAATGGACAACATATAGAATGGGAAAAAATACTTGCAAACTATGCATCTGACAAAGGTCTAATATCCAGAATCTGTAAAGAACTTAAATTAACAAGCAAAAAATAAATAGCCTCATTAAAAAGTAAGCAAAGGACGTGAACACTTTTCTAAAGAAGACATACCCACAGCTAACAAGCATATGAAATATTGCTCACCATCATTAATTATTAGAGAAATGCATATCAAAACTTTAATGAGATGCCATCCCATATCAGTCAGAATTGCTATTATTAAAAAGTCAAAAAGTAACAGATGCCGGTAAGGTTTCAAAGAAAAGGGAACACTTGTATACTGCTGGTGGGAATGTAAATTAGTTCAGCCATTGTAGAAAGCAGTATGGCAATTTCACAAAGAACTTAAAACAGAATTACTATTTGACCCAGCAATCTCATTATAGGGTATATACGCAAAGGGATATAAATTGTTCTGCCATAAAGACACATGCACTGATATGTTTATTGCAGCAACTATCCACAATAGAAAAGACATGGACTCAACCTAAATGCCCATGAATGGTACACTGCATAAAGAAAATGTGGTACATATTTGTCTATCTACCACATATATAAATGTGGTATATATATATATACCCATCATGTTCACCCATTCATGATGTGAACCCATCATGAATATGCTTTTTTTTTTTTTAAGAAGAGAAACTAACTTTAGCAAAGTCATAAGGATTCCTAAGATATGGCTACCAGCCATGAAAATCCCAGAGTAGAAAGAAATGCAACCCCAAGCCAGACTCATCAACACACCAGAGTTGAAGCCCAGGGTAAGGAATGTAGGTGCCTGCCACCAGTTCCACCATTCGAGGTGGCCTTGGACTGGCATACGAAACCTCAAAGTTAGCTGAGGCCTAGGCAGGATGGAGGCAGGGAGAGCAGGCGGGCTGACCTGCACTGCAGTCCCTATGCAAACCTGGAAGGTGAGCAGGGAGAAGAACCCCTGATGCCACTCCAGGCCCGAGTCTGACCTGCAGGCTCATAGGTGGGCAGTCATTGTGGGACTTCAAGCAGAGTGACAAGGTTTGATTTATAAAACTTCAGCCTGAAATATTCGCCTTTTTTCCACCCTCAACCTCTTCCCATCCTAACACATTCTTCAGGCTTCTTCATGGATGAGATTTTCTTCCATCTGTACGGATACCCCTCATTGTTTAGGTTAGGTGGCCTCCCTCTTCTCTCCTCACTCAGGGCTTAGTACCTTTGGTCATCATAATACCGCCCATTTTGTATAGTTAATTGCTTCTTGTTTCTCTTTCTCCATAGTGTAAGTGCTTGTTCACCCCCAGCCCCAGTGCCCAGCACAGTACCTGCTTCAAAATATCAACTTGCTGTACTAATGGAGGATAAATGGTTTAATATTTACTTTTTAGCTATTTCGTATTTATTTTATATTTAGCTCTTATTACATATTTAGATTTTACTCGATTAGCTTTCTTTTTCTCCCCTAACCACTGAGTAAAGTTCCTTTTGAAAACGTCAGCCTGGCTCCAATGGACAGGGAGAAAAAAGAAAAGGTAACTTTAAACAGCTTGGAAGGAAAATTAAAGATAGAGAAGGTTCTCCCCCCAACCCTCCGCATCCCCTTCCCTCTCCCTTTTCCTTCCTCTCTCTGTCAGCTCTTTGAGATGGTGGAAGCCTCGAGAAGAGATCCAAGGTGGAGGAGGCATTCCCTTCCACAAAGAAGACCTCCTGTGCAGCCGCTCTAAATAAAGGGACGCTGTTCTTTTCAAGGCATCTCTAGAGTTTTCTATGCAGTTTACGGGTGCCTAGGAGAACCTGGCAAAGCAATGTGCGGTTCCTACATACGCTAAAATTCCAGGCTCCGAAAAATACAGAGTGAACCAGCAGATTCTCCTCCCCGGCGTGGGATCCAATTTTTGCCCGGCATAATTGTGTAGTAAATTTCCCAGCATTAAAGCACTTCCCGAGAGATTCTTTGAGCGCTCGCGGTACCAGTGCGTAAACGCCGCTCCCCGGCTGGCGCCGGTATGCGCCAACTCCAACCTGCGCGCAAGTCTGCTGGTCCGCGCTCCAGTCCCACAGCTCCGAGTCCCCGCAGTGAAAGGAGGAGGCGGTGCACCAGGGTAGATGGGCCCCTGAGGACTCCCGGTGTTCAGTTTTCCGCGGAACTCTGCCTGCAGCAGTCTGGCAGGAACGTGCTGCGGAGCTCGTCCCATCTTGGCTTCTCCAAAAGGGTTCATACGGACTGGCGAGTCTTTCCCCTGCCTCCTCCAAGTGTCTGGCACCAGTTCTACCGTTTGAAATGGTCTTGGACTGGGATACGAGGCCTCAAAGTCAGAAGAGGGCAGGGCAGGATGGACGAGGGGAGAGAAGGTTGGCTGACCTGCCCTCCAGCCCCTATGCAAACCTGGAAGGGGAACAGGGAGAAGGACCACCGATGCTACCCCGGGCCCGGCTCTGGCCTGCAGGCTTGGCAGGCGCGGAGGCGGAGGCTGCCAGGTCGCCGGGAGGCAAACGCAGCGCCGCAGTGGTTGCTGGCGGAGAGCCCAGAGCCGCGCGCGCGCGTCTGAGCGACAAGCTGCCTATGAGTGTGGCTCCTGCGCTTACCAAGATTTGCAGGGAGCTCAGCCCTGTCCCCAGTGATTGAGCAGAGGCTCATCCAGAGGGGTCAGGTGGTGGGCTCAAATGGAGCTTCTCCTGGAACGAGGGGCCAAGTCCCCAGGGTGGCTGAGGAAAGTGTCCTCAAAGCTTAGAGTCTGTCACTTCTCAGGTGAATCAGCTAGCCAGGGAATGGAGCCAGATATTTTGTGGGGGTATTTCCTAAACACAGCCTCAGGAAAGTCGTTTTCGGGACACCTGGACCAGAGAGTCGTCGCCTCTGGCTTCTCGGTAGCTGGAGCGCGGCCCGGAGCGCGGCGCTGGTACATCGCCCCCACACATGCCCGTTTCCCATTGCCACAGGCAGGCCGCCTCTGCAGAGCTGTCGCAGGGCTCTGGGCTTCATTCCCTGGAAGTTGATTGTCCTCCACTCCAGCTGTTTCCCAAATCCTTCCTTCCTCCCAGCACCCCTAGTGCAACGACGATTCCAGCTGCGGACCGCATCTGTGTCAGTTACTTCCAAGCCACCTACTGCCCCCTCGCGGAGTGCGTGGGGCTCCCGGCTCGCAGACTCCCACGGCAAGTAGCAAGCAGCAAAAGGCGTGGTAGCTGCGGTGGTGGAATGAGACAGTTGTCAACAGCTGGCGCAGCTGCCGCGCTGCGCACCGGGACTGGCGAGTACGCAGCCCAGGTACTGCCCCTTCCCAGTGACGTCTCTGCAGGGGGTTATAAAAGCCTTGTGCGCAGCTAACTCGCGAGCTGAGCAACCCGAACCGAGAGGTGCCCGCGAAACTGCAGGCGGCGGCAGCTGCAGCAAAAGCGAAGGAAAAATCTCCACCTGGATACGGAGCTCCAGAATCCTGGCCATAGGCTCAGAACTTTTACAGGTCGCGCTGCAATGGGCCCCCACTTCGCTCCTAAGTCCTCACGCAGCACAGGGCTTTGCCTTTCCCGGCGGAGGAAGGGGAAATAGGAGCTGCAGGCAGCAGCAGGTGTATAAAGGCGGGGGATCTCTTGCTTCCTAGAACCGTGACCAGTGGAATTTCTTTCCCTTTTTCAGTTTAACGCAAGAGAGATGCTGTCTCCAGACTTCTGAACTCAAATGTCTCCTGCAGCTTGAAAGTGGAGGCATTCAGAGCCACCGCGAGCAGGCAGTCAGTGCATCCAGAAGCGTTTCTATTCTGAGCGCCAGTTCAGCTTTCAAAAAGAGTGCTGCCCAGAAAGAGCCTTCCACCCTCCTGTCTGGCTTAAGCAGGACCCTGAGCCCCAGGCGCCAGCCACGGGACTCTGCTGCAGAGTGGGGTTGTGTACAGATAGTAGGGCTTTACCGCCTAGCTTCGAAATGGATAACGTCCTCCCGGTGGACTCAGACCTCTTCCCAAACATCTCCACTAACACCTCGGAACCCAATCAGTTCGTGCAACCAGCCTGGCAAATTGTCCTTTGGGCAGCTGCCTACACGGTCATTGTGGTGACTTCTGTGGTGGGCAACGTGGTAGTGATGTGGATCATCTTAGCCCACAAAAGAATGAGGACAGTGACCAACTATTTTCTGGTGAACCTGGCCTTCGCGGAGGCCTCCATGGCTGCATTCAATACAGTGGTGAACTTCACCTATGCTGTCCACAACGAATGGTACTACGGCCTGTTCTACTGCAAGTTCCACAACTTCTTCCCCATCGCTGCTGTCTTCGCCAGTATCTACTCCATGACGGCTGTGGCGTTTGATAGGTGAGATTAGCCTTTGTGAAAAGGCGAGAAAGTTCTCATAGAGGACCATGGCATTGCTATGAGGTTTGGGGCTGGATGGGGTATGGGTCAAGGGGAAGATTGGCCACCCATGCTCTGAAGGTTTTTTTACTGATCAACTGAGTCATTTGTTGATGGGGAACTTCATCTTATCTATTTCAACTTTTTTCTCCTCTTTTTTACCCATCACTATCTGTCTTCCTTTCAACACACAACCCCCTTTTCTTCATTTAACTCCCCTTTCTTCATCTCTTCTCCACTCATCTGCCTGACACTTTCAACTTTTGCTTTGCTCCTTTCCATATATTCCTTCTCCCCTTTACCCTTGCAGGCTGCAAATAATACCTAGAGTTTTGTCAAAGGACTAGACCCTGGATGGTGCTTTGTAAATTCCTCCAGGCCTGTTATTCTGTCAGACAGCCTCTTGTTGCCTTCCTGTTTTAAGTACACCTAGAGGATTCTGGGACTTTCTGCTCCCACTGCAACTCTCTAGTTTGTTGTTGTAGTTGTTGTTGTTGTTTGGTTGGTTGGTTGGTTCGTTGTTTTTTTGCTTGTCTGTTTGTTTTGGATGTGAAACAGCATTTCATCAGTATCATAAGATACTGAGAATTCTAATGCAGTTTACTCTGTAATGCTAGGAATTCTCATTCAGAAATGAGAGACAGTTATGCTATCCTTAAGAAACTCCACGGATAGGGATCCAGGAAGCTTACCCAAGAGGTGTTCTAAATTTCTCCTGCAATGTAAAATGTATGTATTTAGCCTGTCTGTATCCACAGAGAAACATGCTTGGCAAAGGCAATTGAGAGCTCTTCCGTTCCTGCAACCAACAGGTTAGGGTTCCCGAAGCTGATTGAAAGTGAAAAGGTTGGCATTTCAAACACTGGGGCTGGTATTCTGAAATGAATGGCTCTTCAGGTAGCATGATGGAAAATTGATTATTGGAGCACAGCTCTATTGGTATTGTCTCCTTTGTGAGTATCTTAGGTCTCCAATGTGTATGTCTATGTGTGCACAGGTGTTAAATGTTTACCTGGGATGTGAAAGTGTGCTTAAAACACCTATCACTGTGATTTTAAAATTGATTCTTTTGATGTCCTTCCTGAGATAACTAAATGTGAGAAACCCAAAGAAGGAGCTAGGAGAAAACTTCAAAAAAAATTTCCAAACTACTAACCCTCTTTGCATAAAGATTGTTTATAACTTGCAATTTATTAGAAGTCTTTTTTAGCTCCTGTAGTCAATGAACACTTTTAAAATCAGGGAAATCTTCATTTCCATCCTTTGCAGTGGTGTCCAAATACTGATTTGTTAGTTCCATGTACATCTCTCTATATGCAGCTCCTATGCGCTTACTATGTTTTATGTAAAACAAATTGTGGAAAATCAGTTTGTATTTTAACTGTAGATGGTAAACCAATTACTCAAAGTGGGAGTGAAATGAATTATTTTACAAATTTATCTTTTGTACTACACTGGTTTTCAGATATTCAGTTTGCTGAAAGTGAGGTACACCTGTAAATCTTTCTGCATTAACATGCTCCTTTAATCTCATGACAGCTTCCTTAAACTTAAAAAAGTCGATAGCAAGATATATAAGTGAATATCAAGGTAGTGAAATCTGATGCCATTTCAGCCTTACAAACACTGTCTTGATGCCCCCTAAATTAGAGGAGAAGTTTTTTTGGGGGTTTTGTTTGTTTGTTTTTTCTGCACTGGGGCTTTGCACAAGCTCTAGGAAGACCTGTCAGTCAGTGTAAGCTGGAGCATTCAGTAGCTGATGGAGCACCAGCAGACAGCTCTCTCCTTTTGGCTTACACAGAAACATGTTCTGCAACCCTGATCTTTCCTCTGGAACTTAGAAGGTTAGAGGTGGGGATAAGAGTCAGAGTCCGCACAGTGGATTGGGCAGGGAGCCAGATTTCAGCTCCATTGTTGTTTTTCTCTAGGTAAACCATCTCAGAGCCCTGACCCTCTGTGATACCTGCTTAGTGAGATCAAAAGGTCTCGGATGCCAGAACTTTAGGAAATGACAGCAACAGGGAATGTCACCATGTTTCCAACATACAGATACAGCCCAGGGAGGTTATCAATGGCATGCCTAAGATTAGAGTTCAAGGTAGAATTAGAGATGAGACTTCAGGTCTCTCTCTCCATGTCTGCCAAATGCTCCTTCTGTCTTTTCTTGCTCAGCCTGGTGAGCACACTATAAACTCACCCCCTCAGGCCTTCCAGTGAATGTATTTCCTGCATGTGTGGTCATCCATTCTCTCCCAAGAATGTATTGGAAAGAAAGGAGGGTTTAAGTCCTCTCCCTGTAAGTTATCTCTCTTTTCTCCAGCATGGAAATGCAGACTTAAGAGGAAATATTAAATCAGCTGTTTGTATATTCCTTGAATTTTTAACAGACAACCTTTGAATCAAGTCTTTAAAAATAACAGCAATGTGGTTTTCCTGATTGTAAAGTTAAAACTGTTCACTGAAGAACACTTGGGAAACATGAAGACCACAAAAATCCAATCCCCCTTACCTAACCGACCAGAAGCAACACCTGCTAACATTTGAATTTCTCCTTTATGACTATTACACTATATAATTGAGGTTAGATTCTATATAATTTTCTAGCCTACATTTTTCCATTGGTATTAATGAAAGACATTAATAACACCTTCCTGTGTTATTCAAAAGTTTTCAGAAACATAATCTTAATGGCTTCATACTATTCTATTATGTGAATATGCTATTATTATTTATGTGGTCATTTCTCTACTATTGTGTATTTAGGTGATTTCTAGATTTTTGCTATTATAATTAGTAATCTAAGGAATATTTATATACGATAATTTTGTATTGCCTTCTTGATTATTTTCTCAGGATAGATCCCAATAAGTAGAAGTGCTACATCAAATAAAATGAATTTTTAAAAAGCTATATCTTCTCATTTTAAAGGATTTTCAAAGGAATTGTTGAGTCAAACTATCTTGGTAAACTTTGTCAAATTTCATATTAGAACCAAGATATATGCAGAGAAAAAACTTCAGTTGCAGATTGCAGTACTAATTTAAATGTTTCCTGTAGTCTTTCTACAGGAAAGGTGGGGTGGGGTCAGGGAAGGAAAAAAAGGGAGCGGGGAAAAGGAAGGGAAGATAGGAGAAGGAGAGGAGAGGGAAGGAAAGTGGGAGGTGGGAAGGGGATAGGAGAGGAGGGGAGGGAAGAAATATCTCCATTAGAAAGAATTTTATTTTTTGAAGGCAGTGTTTACCTAGAATTTAAAAATGTTTTAGAGACAAATATAGCTAAATAAGATCAGGTTTACCTCTATCTAAACTCCAACAAATACTAGGGATTTTAGCTATTGAAACTCTATAATTTCTCTGACTTAGAATTTAAAAATTCTTTACAACTATAAAACTAAAAGGTATGTATGAAGTTTCATGAAATCTGAGGATGGGGGACACAGAGAGATGATGACTCCCCCCTCAACACCCCTGTTACCCTAACCCCCATTTTCAGGAGTTGGTGACAATTACTGGTTCTATTATGATGCTCTGGCAAGTACTATGGAGCAGAATCTAAGAAGGGAGTAGAGGAAGGGAAGCAATCTCCAAGCCCTGCAGGGAGCTGGGGAATGGGCAACAGATAACCTGATTTGAAACCATGCACATAGCAACAGGAGCAACAGAGAGGTCCAGACAAGCACTGACCTGGTATCACTGCTTCTCTACCTGGTAGGGCAAGCATAATTTCAGCAAAATGAAAGGTAACAGTTGCTCACTCAGACTCCAAATAAAGATGGTCTCTCTGAGACCAAAAAATATAGTTATCCAGAGAGAGTAATGGTTGAAGGCAAAAGAGGAATTGAGCTCTCTAAGAGAGCTGATAATGTAAAAGAGGAACCTAAAACAAAAACATGAATAAATCACAAAAACTTTGTCCACTGAACTCACGTCTACACGCTCTGTCCCAGCCATACTCAGCTACCAATTTAAATATCCTGCTTTCCAGGTCTCTATTAGACTTGCACTCTGTCCTTGAACTTTACCTTGTTGGTTGAACTGCAATCTCATTGTTTATCTCAGAGCAGTCTTTCCTCACCCCACCTGGAGGGGGAATTAAATTCCAGGGTCCTTTGCACTAATTCAGATGGCCCTGGAAACCCATTACCATGCACTACTATGATGCTGTGAATGGCCATTCACTAGAAGCTCATTGGCCACAACTGGCCCTGTCTTTTCCAATGTCAGCATTGATGTGGATCAAAATGGAGTTCGTTAATTCTCAGATGGTTCATTTAGATTTCAGGGCCTTTCTTCAAGAGGTTCAATGCCCACCTCTTCTCTGGAGCTGCTCCATTACACTCGCCACACTCTCTCCCTACTCCTGGGAGCCTGCAGTGTCCTGGATGGTCAAGAGTGTTACTTTTTTAAAAAACTGGAAGAAATCATAGTTTGAATTGGAGGCAAATAAAGAATAATTCTCAACATAAAAGCACATAGTACAAGCACAAGACACTGTTACTATTATTGTTGCTGAATTAGAATGAGGATCATAAGACAGAAACACCATCAAACTTAGATAAAGATATTCAGTCTATCAAGTGTTGATGCTATCAAGGTAAGGTGATGTTTCCTAACTCACAGCCTTGTTTCTTCCCTCAAAGGGCTATATATGGAGACAAATAAGACTGATTCAGAGGTAACTAAAATATAAGGTATTAAGTAAAATGTTTCATGTGGGTTGTACAGATATATTCTATAGGAGACAAGAGGAGGGACATCCTGCCCAGCAGTAATGAATGATCAAGGAAGACCTCAAGATAGGGCAATTGAGTTGGGCCTTGAAGATTAGATAAGATTTTTAGAGAAGATGGTAAAAAAAAAAAGAAATGATCTTTCAGGTAGAAGAAGCTGTATGACAGAAGCATGGAAGTCAAATGTTTTCTGAGTGCCTCAAGTCAACGACAGACTGATTCAATTGAAATGAATTCACAGGTGAATCAGGGAATGAATTGAGGAGTTGCCCGGAAGAAAATGATAATACTCTATGTTGAATTTGACGTGAAAATATAACGATTAGTTGGAATGCCCGACAAGAAACTTGAGAAGTGAGGCTAGAGAATGACAAGCCAGGGATCAAAGAGACAATATCAGCACAGAATGGTAAGAGGAAATAAAATTAGATGGCAGTGAAGGGAATGGCCTCTTTCCTCATCCATCCCTCCATCAAATCACTGTTGAGCACTTACTGTGTGCCATATTCTGAGGCAGTAAGACATTGCCTTTGCCACTGTGTTCTCAGTCTTTGGAGATTAACAAGGTCACGAACAGCATATAACCCAATGCAATCAATGCCATGCAGAACGAGCAGAGTTAGAGCAAAGAACTCCCTTGGGAATATGGGAAAGACTTCCTGGTAAAAGGAGAAGAAGAAGGAGAGGGAGAGCAGTAGGGGAGAGAGGAGGGAGGGGAGAGAAAAGAGAAGGAGGAGGCAGAATGAAAGAGAATGAAGAGAAAGAAGAGGAGGAAAACGACAAAGAGGAAGAGGGGCAGCAAGGCACTTGGAAATGAATGTGGAGTTTTGTTTTTTAATTAACTTCAAGAACACTGGATTGGGAATACTCATAGTAATTTATTAATATCCATCATTTGGAAACTAGAAAGGAAGTTTTATGTTCATAAAATTGATAATGATATCTTTTATTTATGTTCCCTCCAGTCCATTGTCTCATTTAATCTTCATGATGCCAATGAGGATTCTGTTTCAACCTGGAAGAGCGATTAGAAACAATTTCTTTTAGCATTGTCCTCCCTCTCCACCCCCTCACAGCTTGAAGACCCATGCAATTTGCTTTTATGTGCCTTAGACATCTGCCTACATGCTCCTGCACTTGGTGGCTTTGGGATGATATCTCATTTAAGGAAAACTGTCATTGGAGGCAGAAAAGCAATGTAAGAGTCCTGTCACACAAGAGAAAATATTAGAGGCCTTTTTGACAATTTTCCACCCAAATAAAAGTTCAACCCCACAACTTTCCAAACAGGGCCATCGTAAGAGTACCAAACTCTGCTTAAATATTCTACTCTATTTTTCCCATTTGTTAAATTCAATAAATTATTAAATCACCATAAAATTCTTCCTTTTCTTGAAATGAAATCTGCCTCTTTGGTTTTGGACTATTCCTACTTGTCTCAGGCCTCTTCCATGTAGCAGGCTTTCCAGTAAGTATAAGGGTAAGGTATTAAGCTTCTATTTATCTTGAAGCATCCCCACCTCTGGTTAACTGTCCCTGGTTCCTCCAACTTTACATCATCATCATTAGTCTCTACTGATTATTTCCATTTGTTAATGGCCCTCTTAAAAGGAGATGACCAGAACGGAGTAACCTTACTACCATCACTCTGTCTAGCATCACCTAGACACCTAGGACTGGCATCCTCCCTAGTGACCTTGCTGTCCTCTTTGACTTAGCTCAGTGCTTATACTAAGATGCTGTCCTTGACCTGCAAGTATGGCTGAGGTGTCCTTATATTTCCACAGCGTTTATCCCATGGTGTTGCAACTGTCTGTACCTTGTCTATCTCTCCCACACCTCCCTGCTTACTAGATTGCAAGCTCCATGAAAACAGGGATCCCTTATTTTGTTTCCTGTTCCCAGCACCTATCCAAGTGCCTGGCACAGAGTAGGTACTCATTAAAATGTGTGCGTCATGAGCAAACTGACCATGCTTCTCTTCGGCACACATCAGCCAAAATCTGAAAACCAGACCCAATTCCTCAAGCAGACCGTATAGTACACTTATAATGCTATGCCTTGATGCAAAAGAAAAACTGGGCCAAATTTCTGCCTACCATAAAGGTTTGTTACAAAATAGAATGCTTTTGATTCAGAACCCCCGTTCTAGAATAACAATGGCTTCTAACTCACACTTACTTCTTCCACACTGCAGTTGACTGAGCCCCACAGGATACCTGACCCACACCTTGCCACCCTCAACAGGTATTGTGCCCCAGGAAAAGACTTCCGATTGGAGGAGGGGCTTATCATTTCCATCTTACCTCCTATCTACCCAGGCATACCAGAAACTCAGAGAAATGAAAATGATAAGCACCTCCTCCATCTTATGGACACTTCTCTGGCCTAACTGCTGTCAACTCCCTGGATTTTTCTCTAACACCCCCCACTAGCAGCAGGTGCACTCTCCCCTTTACTTGTCCTTGCTGAGGTGAAACCAGGAGAAATCTACCCTCTACCCAGCCCTCCAACTCCTGCATCCACAGTAGTTATCTGATTGTTCACACCATATTAAAATACCATAGACACAGGAAAATTCCAGCATGAAGTGGTGCATGTGAGGTCCCACGTATGTGAGACTGACTGGGGAACTGGCTTACGTTGCCCCAAACTTATCTCTTGCCACCTTGAGAGACTTCAATTCCACCTCAGTGGAAGGGGAAATATGAAGCTCTCTGGATGAGGAGCACCAAAGATGAAGAGGTGCTTTATGATGACCTGGAGACATACTCATCAGCATGAGTTTTAATGCTACATATGAACTGCTCAAGGAAATTTGTCTAAGCAGCCCTGGGCCTGATCCCCTGCCCTTCTCTTGTATAGTTCTTAATCTACTTTCCAATTTAGCTTTATCACTATGTTTAATATTTGGGATTCCCTGTTGAGTGCCTTTCATGTCTTTTGTATGAGCGCACCCTTTAATAAACTTACTCCTAGCCTTTGGCAGTAGAATGGTTAGGAAAGAGCCCAGGCGGTGGCTTCCAGTGCTGGTTCTACCACTTACTAGCTATGTGTACATATGCAAGGTGTTTAACCTATTTGGGTCCCCAGTTTCCCCAACTGATAAAATGGATATAATGAAACTTACCTTGTAGAAGGTAAGAAGAGAGAAAGATTTGAAAAGCCTGACATCCACTAAATACCACTAAAATACCAATTAATAGTAATTAATATTATGCTTTCTGGTAAATTCTGACACACAATCATATCCATTATATGTGTCCATTCTTGTCTCAGCCTCCTCCTGGATTCCTTCTACATCAAGTACAATAGCTACAGGGTAAAACATTTATGTTCTTCCCCCAAAGATGGTAGTTTACAACTGTCCTGACTGGGTCAGCAAAACTCTTGCTAAATGCTTTTCAACATTCTTTTCACCTTTGGAAATGTGTACACAGTCTACCAGTAGTCCATCATTTGGATATTGTATATCATGGTCCAGAAAACCCAAATGTTTTCTTTTATGCCATCCCCTAAACATTCATTTCCAATCCTTTATGTCGCAAAGTCACCACCCTTATATGGAGTGAGCATCGTTGTTTAATATCTGAATGAGAATGTGTTCATTGCAAAAAGATCTTATAGCTGCATGAGTTTTAATTGATATTCAATTTGTTGAAGTTACAGTGTTTTTTAGCCTTTGAACATATTTTATAAATCATGGAAGTTTTCTTATAAATCTAGTTTGTGTGCGTTAAAGTATGAAACATTCATTTGCCTTTGTTCTTTGACTAAAGCTCAATAAATCTTTAAACATGAGATAGAATACTTCCAACTAAATATTTGAATACCATTTTCAAACTTAATCAAATCAATCTTACATATTTTTATTAGCCACAATTTTTATAAGCTTAACAAATCAAATAATCTTTAAAACTGTAAGCAGTATTTATAAACTTGATTAATTAAATTCCTCTAAGCATTTCAAACTATACTCACAAATTTGATACATCTGGCTTTGTTAAAATCTTCAAATCCCTAACAGGAAGACTTACAAATAGAAGAAACAAAATCTTTCTCAGGACTTACTTAGTTCTTGTAAGACTAATAAATCAAAACTTCTAAATTTAGCATACAAATTCTCTTAAAGCATTTCAACCTCCTGAGAATTAAACTGATAAATTCAGGTTCTCCTGAGCATCCAAACATTGACTACAAAATTAGTTCGTTAAATCCTCCTAGGTGTTACAATTAAAATTGCAAATCTTGCAAGTCAAATTCTCTAATATATCAGATTCTCATTTCCAACATCTTAAAAACAAATCACATACAAAGCAATGTATATTGATCACAAAACTCACTACTACACATGCACTACTTACATAGAAGTACCATTTCTTTATTGCCTACTTACTTTTTTAAAATGCCCTCTTAGAGTTACAAAGTCATACAAACAAAAGTGGCAGAATCATCTTCTCTGTAAGAGGCAGCTGAGGTTCTGGAATCAGGGGTTGATTTGGAGACCCAAATCTGGCTATGCCTCACAGGGGTCTTGCCCAGAGCTGCATCCTGATACCTGAGCCCCTCTCACGGTGCATTTCTGCCTGCCTGGTGCCTACAGAGTCCACTCATGCTTTTCCACTGGAATTGAGTTTTGTAGTTCCAGTGTAAATCCTTGACTGATTTGCATAGATGGAATCATGCACAGCCTCACCCCACCCCTAGTTTGCATCCTTTATCCACCTGATTAAAGTTAACTACATTCTACATTTTACCTTTTTTTTTTTTTTTTTTTTTTTTTTATTATACTTTAGGGTTTTAGGGTACATGTGCACAATGTGCAGGTTTGTTACATATGTATCCATGTGCCATGTTGATTTCCTGCACCCATTAACTCGTCATTTAGCATTAGGTGTATCTCCTAATGCTGTCCCTCCCCGCTCCCCCCACCCCACAACAGTCCCCGGAGCGTGATGTTCCCCTTCCTGTGTCCATGAGTTCTCATTGTTCAATTCCCACCTATGAGTGAGAACATGCGGTGTTTGGTTTTTTGTCCTTGCGATAGTTTACTGAGAATGATGGTTTCCAGTTTCATCCATGTCCCTACAAAGGACACGAACTCATCATTTTTTATGGCTGCATAGTATTCCATGGTGTATATGTGCCACATTTTCATAATCCAGTCTATTGTTGTTGGACATTTGGGTTGGTTCCAACTCTTTGCTATTGTGAATAGTGCCGCAATAAACATACGTGTGCATGTGTCTTTATAGCAGCATGATTTATAGTCCTTTGGGTATATACCCAGTAATGGGATGGCTGGGTCAAATGGTATTTCTAGTTCTAGATCCCTGAGGAATCGCCACACTGACTTCCACAATGGTTGAACTAGTTTACAGTCCCACCAACAGTGTAAAAGTGTTCCTATTTCTCCACATCCTCTCCAGCACCTGTTGTTTCCTGATTTTTTAATGATGGCCATTCTAACTGGTGTGAGATGGTATCTCACTGTGGTTTTCATTTGCATTTCTCTGATGGCCAGTGATGAGGAGCATTTCTTCATGTGTTTTTTGGCTGCATAAATGTCTTCTTTTGAGAAGTGTCTGTTCATGTCCTCTGCCCACTTTTTGATGGGGTTGTTTGTTTTTTTCTTGTAAATTTGTTTGAGTTCATTGTAGATTCTGGATATTAGCCCTTTGTCAGATGAGTAGGTTGCAAAAATTTTCTCCCATTGTGTAGGTTGCCTGTTCACTCTGATGATAGTTTCTTTTGCTGTGCAGAAGCTCTTTAGTTTAATGAGATCCCATTTGTCGATTTTGGCTTTTGTTGCCATTGCTTTTGGTGTTTTAGACATGAAGCCCTTGCCCACGCCTATGTCCTGAATGGTATTGCCTAGGTTTTCTTGTAGGATTTTAATGGTTTTAGGTCTAACATTTAAGTCTTTAATCCATCTTGAATTAATTTTTGTATAAGGTGTAAGGAAGGGATCCAGTTGCAGCTTTCTACATATGGCTAGCCAGTTTTCCCAGCACCATTTATTAAATAGGGAATCCTTTCCCCATTTCTTGTTTTTGTCAGGTTTGTCAAAGATCAGATAGTTGTAGCTATGCGGCATCATTTCTGAGGGCTCTGTTCTGTTCCATTGATCTATGTCTCTGTTGTGGTACCAGTACCATGCTGTTTTGGTTACTGTAGCCTTGTAGTATAGTTTGAAGTCAGGTAGCGTGATGCCTCCAGCTTTGTTCTTTTGGCTTAGGATTGACTTGGCGATGCGGGCTCTTTTTTGGTTCCATATGAACTTTAAAGTAGTTTTTTCCAATTCTGTGAAGAAAGTCATTGGTAGCTTGATGGGGATGGCATTGAATCTATAAATTACCTTGGGCAGTATGGCCATTTTCACGATATTGATTCTTCCAACCCATGAGCATGGAATGTTCTTCCATTTGTTTGTATCCTCTTTTATTTCATTGAGCAGTGGTTTGTAGTTCTCCTTGAAGAGGTCCTTCACATCCCTTGTAAGTTGGATTCCTAGGTATTTTATTCTCTTTGAAGCAATTGTGAATGGGAGTTCACTCATGATTTGGCTCTCTGTTTGTCTGTTATTGGTGTACAAGAATGCTTGTGATTTTTGTACATTAATTTTGTATCCTGAGACTTTGCTGAAGTTGCTAATCAGCTTAAGGAGATTTTGGGCTGAGACAATGGGGTTTTCTAGATATACAATCATGTCATCTGCAAACAGGGACAATTTGACTTCCTCTTTTCCTAATTGAATACCCTTTATTTCCTTCTCCTGCCTGATTGCTCTGGCCAGAACTTCCAGCACTATGTTGAATAGGAGCGGTGAGAGAGGGCATCCCTGTCTTGTGCCAGTTTTCAGAGGAAATGCTTCCAGTTTTTGCCCATTCAGTATGATATTGGCTGTGGGTTTGTTGTAGATAGCTCTTATTATTTTCAGATACGTCCCATCAATACCTAATTTATTGAGAGTTTTTAGCATGAAGGGTTGTTGAATTTTGTCAAAGGCCTTTTCTGCATCTATTGAGATAATCATGTGGTTTTTGTCTTTGGTTCTGTTTATATGCTGGATTACATTTATTGATTTGCATATGTTGAACCAGCCTTGCATCCCAGGGATGAAGCCCACTTGATCATGGTGGATAAGCTTTTTAATGTGCTGCTGGATTCGGTTTGCCAGTATTTTATTGAGGATTTTTGCATCAATGTTCATCAAGGATATTGGTCTGAAATTCTCTTTTTTGGTTATGTCTCTGCCAGGTTTTGGTATCAGGACGATGCTGGCTTCGTAAAATGTGTTAGGGAGGATTCCCTCTTTTTCTATCGATTGGAATAGTCTCAGAAGGAATGGTACCAGTTCCTCCTTGTACCTCTGGTAGAATTCAGCTGTGAATCCATCAGGTCCTGGACTCTTTTTGGTTGGTAAGCTATTGATTATTGCCACAATTTCAGAACCTGTTATTGGTCTATTCAGAGATTCAACTTCTTCCTGGTTTAGTCGTGGGAGGGTGTATTTGTCCAGGAATTTATCCATTTCTTCTAGATTTTCTAGTTTATTTGCATAGAGGTGTTTGTAGTATTCTCTGATGGTAGATTGTATTTCTGTGGGATCGGTGGTGATATCCCCTTTTTCATTTTTTATTGCATCTATTTGATTCTTCTCTCTTTTCTTCTTTATTAGTCTTGCTAGCGGTCTATCAATTTTGTTGATCTTTTCAAAAAACCAGCTCCTGGATTCATTAATTTTTTGAAGGGTTTTTTGTGTCTCTATTTCCTTCAGTTCTGCTCTGATTTTAGTTATTTCTAGCCTTCTGCTAGCTTTTGAATGTGTTTGCTCTTGCTTTTCTAGTTCTTTTAATTGTGATGTTAGGGTGTCAATTTTGGATCTTTCCTGCTTTCTCTTGTGGGCATTTAGTGCTATAAATTTCCCTCTACACACTGCTTTGAACGTGTCCCAGAGATTCTGGTATGTTGTGTCTTTGTTCTCGTTGGTTTCAAAGAACATCTTTATTTCTGCCTTCATTTCATTATGTACCCAATAGTCATTCAGGAGCAGGTTGTTCAGTTTCCATGTAGTTGAGCGGTTTTGAATGAGTTTCTTAATCCTGAGTTCTAGTTTGATTGCACTGTGGTCTGAGAGACAGTTTGTTATAATTTCTGTTCTTTTACATTTGCTGAGGAGAGCTTTACTTCCAACTATGTGGTCAATTTTGGAATAGGTGTGGTGTGGTGCTGAAAAAAATGTATATTCTGTTGATTTGGGGTGGAGAGTTCTGTAGATGTCTATTAGGTCCACTTTATGTAGAGCTGAGTTCAATTCCTGGATATCCTTGTTAACTTTCTGTCTCGTTGATCTGTCTAATGCTGACAGTGGGGTGTTAAAATCTCCCATTATTATTGTGTGGGAGTTTAAGTCCCTTTGTAGGTCACTGAGGACTTGCTTTATGAATCTGGGTGCTCCTGTGTTGGGTGCATATATATTTAGGATAGTTAGCTCTTCTTGTTGAATTGATCCCTTTACCATTATGTAATGGCCTTCTTTGTCTCTTTTGATCTTTGTTGGTTTAAAGTCTATTTTATCAGAGACTAGGATTGCAACCCCTGCCTTTTTTTGTTTTCCAGTTGCTTGATAGATCTTCCTCCATCCCTTTATTTTGAGTCTATGTGTGTCTCTGCACGTGAGATGGGTTTCCTGAATACAGCACACTGATGGGTCCTGACTCCTTATCCAGTTTGCCAGTCTGTGTCTTTTGATTGGAGCATTTAGCCCATTTACATTTAACGTGAATATTGTTATGTGTGAATCTGATCCTGTCATTATGATGTTAGTTGGTTATTTTGCTCGTTAGTTGCTATAGTTTCTTCCTAGCCTCGATGGTCTTTACAATTTGGCATGTTTTTGCAGGGGCTGGTACCGGTTGTTCCTTTCCATGTTTAGTGCTTCCTTCAGGAGCTCTTTTAGGGCAGGCCTGGTGGTGACAAAATCACTCAGCGTTTGCTTGTCTGTAAAGTATTTTATTTCTCCTTCATTTATGAAGCTTAGTTTGGCGGGATAGGAAATTCTGGGTTGAAAATTCTTTTCTTTAAGAATGTTGAATATCGGCCCCCACTCTCTTCTGGCTTGTAGAGTTTCTGCTGAGAGATCAGCTGTTAGTCTGATGGGCTTCCCTTTGTGGGTAACCTGACCTTTCTCTCTGGCTGCCCTTAACATTTTTTCCTTCATTTCAACTTTGGTGAATCTGACAATTATGTGTCTTGGAGTTGCCCTTCTCGAGGAGTATGTTTGTGGCGTTCTCTGTATTTCCTGAATCTGAATGCTGGCCTGCCTTGCTAGATTGGGGAAGTTCTCCTGGATAATATCTTGCAGAGTGTTTTCCAACTTGGTTCCATTCTCCCCATCATTTTCAGGTACACCAATCAGACGTAGGTTTGGTCTTTTCACATAGTCCCAAATTTCTTGGAGGCTTTGTTCATTTCTTTTTATTCTTTTTTCTCTAAACTTCCCTTCTCTCTTCATTTCATTCATTTCATCTTCTATCAGCGATACCCTTTCTTCCAGTTGATCGCATCTGCTACTGAGGCTTCTGCATTCTTCACGTAGTTCTCGAAACTTGGCTTTCAGCTCCATCATCTCCTTTAAGCCCTTCTCTCCATTGGTTATTCTAGTTATCCATTCTTCTAATTTTTTTTCAAAGTTTTTAACTTCTTTGCTATTGTTTTGAATTTCCTCTCGTAGCTCAGAGTAGTTTGATCGTCTGAAGCCTTCATCTCTCAACTCATCAAAGTCATCCTCCATCCAGCTTTGTTCCGTTGCTGGTGAGGAACTGCGTTCCTTTGGAGGAGGAGAGGTGCTCTGTTTTTTAGAGTTTCCAGTTTTTTTGGTCTGTTTTTTCCCCATCTTTGTGGTTTTGTCTACTTTTTGTCTTCGATGATGATGATGTACAGATGGGTTTTTGGTGTGGATGTCCTTTCTGTTTGGTAATTTTCCTTCTACCAGACAAGACCCTCAGCTGCAGGTCTGTTGGAGTTTACTAGAGGTCCACTCCAGACCCTGTTTGGCTGGGTGTCAGCACCGGTGGCTGCAGAACAGCGGATTTTCGTGAGACCACAAATTCAGCTGTCTGATAGTTCCTCTGAAAGTTTTGTCTCAGAGGAGTACCCGGTTGAATGAGGTGTCAGTCTGTCCCTACTGGGGGGGTGCCTCCCAGTTAGGCTGCTCAGGGGTGAGGGACCCACTTTAGGAGGCAGTCTGTCCGTTCTCAGATCTCCAGCTGCGTGCTGGGAGAACCACTACTCTCTTCAAAGCTGTCAGTCAGACAGGGACATTTAAGGCTGTGGAGGTTCTCGCTGAGTTTTTGGTTGTCTGTGCCCTGCCCCCAGAGGTGGAGCCTACAGAGGCAGGCAGGCCTCCTTGAGCTGTGGTGGGCTCCACCCAGTTCGAGCTTCCTGGCTGCTTTGTTTACCTAAGCAAGCCTGGGCAATGGCGGGCGCCCCTCCCCCAGCCTCGTTGCCGCCTTGCAGCGTGATCTCAGACTGCTGTGCTAGCAATCAGCAAGACTCTGTGGGCATAGGACCCTCCGAGCCAGGTGCGGGACACAATCTCCCAGTGTGCCGTTTTCCAGGCCCGTTGGAAAAGCGCAGTATTAGGACGGGACTGACCTGATATTCCAGGTGCCCTCTGTTTCCCCTTTCTTTGACTAGGAAAGGGAACTCCCTGACCCCTTGCGCTTCCCGAGTGAGGCAATGCCTCGCCCTGCTTCGGCTCGCGCACAGTGCGCTTCACCGACCGTCCTGAACCCACTGTTGGGCACTCCCTAGTGAGATGAAACCGGTACCTCAAGCAGAAATGCAGAAATCACCCGTCTTCTGTGTCGCTGGGGCTGGGAGCTGGAGACCGGAGCTGTTGCTATTCAGCCATCTTGGCTCCACCTTACCTTTTTATTGACATGAAAAAAATGACCAAAAAGAAAAAAGAATCACCACAAGACCTGGTCCTTAAGTTGCCTTTTTGAGATTTTGAGGTCATGAAAAATACGTGCCAGATTTTTTCTGGATGTATCCTATTTACCCACATAAATCATCAAAAATATTGTAGTATGTGTCGGATTTAACAAAGCCAGGGTCTCAGTATGGTTCCAACCTGTACTCTTATAAAGAAGGTCTACAGAGCAGCTTTCTTTCCTCTTGGCATGAGGTCGTCAGTGGCAGGGACCTTCTTCCTGGAGCCTGAAAACCACCCAGTACCCTTGAATCCTCCAACTGGATGATTAGAGATTCCTTTTTTAAATTAACTGGGTTTCCCCTTCAGGCCAGAGCCTTATGGCTTTTTCATAGCTCTAGGAGTGCTGGGTTTCTTCACCTTCCCTTCCACTTTATTGCCATTATTTCAGATAATAAAAAATAATCTGCAATGATACTCTGCCTTTACAGCTCAGCCCAGTGCCCTAAGCCACAGATGGACTGATGAGCAGCCACCTTCACAAATCACACAGCTGCCTGAGCTCATGAAGGGAGACTGCTGAGCAGTCATGCTAGCAACACCTCTGTTCTCTCTATCATAGAATATAATTGAGACACTAATTTGTAAAAACCTCATGTGCACATTGAGTGGCATGTGAGGAGATTAGGAGCATAAGCTTAAATACCCACTTTGTATGATTTATTAACTTTATTTTACTGTGGAGAAACATCCACTTGAATAGTTAATATGTTTTCATAAAAGAATTTGCCTGACTCTGAAAATGTTTAAACAAAAGAAAACCCTACAAACAACTGAGATACTCTTCTAAATAGTCCCAGGGAGCCAAGGGGAAATTTCAAATGCCTTTAGAATTAGTGATGGGAACAAAAATGAATGCAGCCCTGAGCTTGAAATAAAACGAGTTAGCTCAACAACTTAGCTGGGCTCTTCAAACATGAGCTAGGAAGATAAAAGAGAAAACTTCATTGGAATTTTCATGATTTAACAAATTTCATTTTTTAAATTTGTTCCTGAAGTTCTTTTCTCTTCCCAGGTGGAATGATGAGGGGTCTGGAAGTTAATGTGTTAAAGATTCAGCTAGATTACCTGCCAAATCAAAGCCATCATAGGTTTTCAATGATCCAATTAGGACACTGTGATCCTAAGACTTTAGTCAGAATGCAAAGAAGGCACGGATACTATTTCCTTCGTTTTTGTTGGTTTCCCTCCAATAATGCTATAACCAGCTAGAGTCTGCATTGAGGCACTCCCCAATCCTGCTTCACAAATGCATGAACCCAAATTACTGCTCCATTCCCTTCACAGCCAATCCAATTTAGTAAGTTGAGTCGAACCAAGAGAAGAGCAGCAATATGCAACAATATGCACAACTCCAATGTTTTTCTGATCACATTTTAGTTTAAATTATAGTTTAATATAGTTAAATTATAAATAAATCTTAAAATCACACTAAGGTACGAACAATATGAACATCTTTCTACCTCCAAGGTCCCATTTGTATCTTGAAATGGGAATGTGTTCATTCTAGTTACCTACTCCTTGAACAGGAAAGATTGTAGAGAATTAAAACAAACTTAGACCTCGTAGCTGTGCCAATATGGAATGTAAGAGGTGCCAGAGTTTAGGTAATACAGAAGTATCCAGAGTTTGGCTTTCAAAAAATAGTCCCAGGTATCCACCAAGGGGTCTTCTGGAGGATACTGGGGGATGTGGGGGAGGTCTGTCACCATGAGCTGTCAAACTGCTGTTGAAAGATCTTTTCCTGTCACAGGCAGAATTATCTCTGCCCTGAGGTGCTAGTGCACTCTGCATTTGTTTCCGTATTTGCTTCCATCTTCTTCAGACTTCTTATAAGTCACTAATTGTCTTGATAAATATGTAATATCTTTACAACTTGGAAGGATGTTAAGAAGGGACTGGAATATATTCTCAGCCAGTCCAGTGGGTTGGGGTTAAGGGCAGCAGTAAAGTGCTGCTGAGATGGCCAAAGCAGATTCTTCACCTCTCCTGCATCTTCATCAATGAATTTGTGCTGTTTACAAATCCTGGAGTGAGGGCCAGTTTTCCAAGAGCTGGACTTTCTGCCAGGGTCTGTCTGGACCCACACGTCATCTGGAAGCTTTCATCCTTTTTACTTTGTCTGCATCTTTCCTTTCTTTTTTTCTCTCTACACCTGGATAAAAATTCCTTGCTTCATTTCCTCCCAATCCTTCCTCAGCATTTTGAAAATAGCACAGCTTCAATAAATGTCAATGACTGAAAATTGGAAATGAAACAGATGAAAACAAAAACTGCTGTATATAAAACAGTTGATGAGTACAGCAATAGAAAAAAAATGCAAATTACTAACATTCTGATTAAGCAGATGAGTCCAGAAGGATCCTGAAAGGATTCTTGAGGCTGTTCATTTAGGTAAGAACTTAAGCCACCTTTTTTTTTTTTTAAGAAAAATAACTTACTATTGAATATTACCTGCACAACTCCAATGTTTTTCTGATCACATTTTAGTTCAAATTATAGTTTAATATAGTTAAATTATAAATAAACCTTAAAATATTACATACTTATTAAAGAGAATTAGCAACTTATAAAAAAATAGTTTGAAGGAAAATAAATGTAAAATCAATGCTCATCTCACTGCCCAAGCACCGCTATTGACAATTCTTAGGAATTATTTCATGCCAAGACTTTCTTTCTTTCTTTCTTTCTTTCTTTCTTTCTTTTTTTTTTTTTTGAGACAGAGTCTTGCTCTGTTGCCCAGGGTGGAGTAAAATGGCATGATCTCAGCTCACTGCAACCTCCGCCTCCCGGGTTCAAGCATTTCTCCTGCCTCAGCCTCCCGAGTAGCTGGGATTACAGGCGCGAGCCACCAAACCCAGCTAATTTTTGTATTTTTAGTAGAGATGGAGTTTCACCATGTTAGCCAGGATGGTGGTGATCTCTTGACCTCGTGATCCACCCGCCTCAACCTCCCAAAGTGCTGGAATTACAGGCGTGAGCCACTGTGCCCAGCCCAAGACTCTCTTTCTATGCATAGAATCTTCATAATTATAGTCCTATAGCATATACAATTTTATTTTTGTTTTACATAATAAAGTAAAATATATTTTATGTAACAAACTTTATTCTATAAGATCATGCCAAGTGGTTACAAAGTATCATAATTTAAATAATCCCTCATACTTAAACTCTGGGGGGTGTTTTGAGATTTTGCTACAACATATAATTTGTCATCAATATGTTTCAGCAAAACTAGCACACATGGATGATTATTAGGATAAATTCTTAGAAGAAAAGTTGTTTGTTCAGAGTGTTAGCCATCTTAAGCCTTTTGCTTCATTCTGTTAAGCCACGCTTCAGAAAGCTTTAGTAATTTGCAGTGTGAATCAAAATATATAGATCCAATATATTGGAGTGTTCCTTTATCCATATTCCTAACAATTTTACAAAAATCTTTTCCAGTTTAAAAGATTAAAATGTTAGTTATGTTTGCACTTCTTACTAGTGAGTATATTTTAATATATTTGTTATTCCTTTGTATTTGTGAATTAATAGAGTTTTAAATTTAAATCTTAATTTTTAAATTCCATATTGAGTTGCAGAAACTGTATGTTGAGGCTATATTAAAAGCTATAACCTTTTGATGGTCATGTGATGTAAAAATTTTTCATATTTCAGGTTCAAATGTTCATTTCTTTTTCGGTGTTTATTTTATATTATTTTATGTTGTTATGTCTATCTGCCTTTTCTTTTGTGCTTTCTCCCTTTGTTATTATGCTTAAAAAGACCTTCTTCAACTCAAAAGTAGGCAAATATGCATAAATAATTTCATTTACTGTACTTTTATAATTTAGTTGTTATTTAATATTCCACTCCAATAATTTAATATAGATTACCTCTTTTTTAAATGCCACATAAGTTTATCCTATTGTTCAAACACCATTTATTGATTGATCATTTCCCTACAGATTAGAAATATTACTTTTGTCCTACAATGAATTTTATTTATATGTACGCTTTCTTTTTTTTTTTTTTTGAATTTTTTTTTATTATTATACTTTAGGTTTTAGGGTACATGTGCGCAATGTGCAGGTTTGTTACATATGTATCCATGTGCCATGTTGTTTTGCTGCACCCATTAACTCATCATTTAGCATTAGGTATATCTCCTAATGCTGTCCCTCCTCCCTCCCCCCACCCAACAACAGTCCCCGGAGTGTGATGTTCCCCTTCCTGTGTCCATGTGTTCTCATTGTTCAATTCCCACCTATGAGTGAGAACATGCAGTGTTTGGTTTTTTGTCCTTGCGATAGTTTACTGAGAATGATGTTTTCCAGTTTCATCCATGTCCCTACAAAGGACACGAACTCATCATTTTTTATGGCTGCATAGTATTCCATGGTGTATATGTGCCACGTTTTCTTAATCCAGTCTATCGTTGTTGGACATTTGGGTTGGTTCCAAGTCTTTGCTATTGTGAATAGTGCCGCAATAAACATACGTGTGCGTGTGTCTTTATAGCAGCATGATTTATAGTCCTTTGGGTATATACCCAGTAATGGGATGGCTGGGTCAAATGGCATTTCTAGTTCTAGATCCCTGAGGAATCGCCACACTGACTTCCACAGTGGTTGAACTAGTTTACAGTCCCACCAACAGTGTAAAAGTGTTCCTATTTCTCCACATCCTCTCCAGCACGTGTTCTTTCCTGACTTTTTAATGATGGCCATTCTAACTGGCGTGAGATGGTATCTCACTGTGGTTTTGATTTGCATTTCTCTGATGGCCAGTGATGATGAGCATTTTTTCATGTGTTTTTTGGCTGCATAAATGTCTTCTTTTGAGAAGTGTCTGTTCATGTCCTTTGCCCACTTTTTGATGGGGTTGTTTGTTTTTTTCTTGAAAATTTGTTTGAGTTCATTGTAGATTCTGGATATTAGCCCTTTGTCAGATGAGTAGGTTGCAAAAATTTTCTCCCATTCTGTAGGTTGCTTGCTCACTCTGATGGTAGTTTCTTTTGCTGTGCAGAAGCTCCTTAGTTTCATTAGATCCCATTTGTCAATTTAGGCTTTTGTTGCCATTGCTTTTGGTGTTTTAGACATGAAGTCCTTGCCCACGCCTATGTCCTGAATGGTATTGCCTAGGTTTTCTTGTAGGATTTTAATGGTTTTAGGTCTAACATTTAAGTCTTTAATCCATCTTGAATTAATTTTTGTATAAGGTATAAGGAAGGGATCCAGTTTCAGCTTTCTACATATGGCTAGCCAGTTTTCCCAGCACCATTTATTAAATAGGGAATCCTTTCCCCATTTCTTGTTTTTGTCAGGTTTGTCAAAGATCAGATAGTTGTAGATATGCAGCATCATTTCTGAGGGCTCTGTTCTGTTCCATTGATCTATGTCTCTGTTGTGGTACCAGTACCATGCTGTTTTGGTTACTGTAGCCTTGTAGTATAGTTTGAAGTCAGGTAGCATGATGCCTCCAGCTTTGTTCTTTTGGCTTAGGATTGACTTGGCGATGCAGGCTCCTTTTTGGTTCCATATGAACTTTAAAGTAGTTTTTTCCAATTCTGTGAAGAAAGTCATTGGTAGCTTGATGGGGATGGCATTGAATCTATAAATTACCTTGGGCAGTATGGCCATTTTCACGATATTGATTCTTCCAACCCATGAGCATGGAATGTTCTTCCATTTGTTTGTATCCTCTTTTATTTCATTGAGCAGTGGTTTGTAGTTCTCCTTGAAGAGGTCCTTCACATCCCTTGTAAGTTGGATTCCTAGGTATTTTATTCTCTTTGAAGCAATTGTGAATGGGAATTCACTCATGACTTGGCTCTCTGTTTCTCTGTGATTGGTGTACAAGAATGCTTGTGATTTTTGTACATTGATTTTGTATCCTGAGACTTTGCTGAAGTTACTAATCAGCTTAAGGAGATTTTGGGCTGAGACGATGGGGTTTTCTAGATATACAATCATGTCATCTGCAAACAGGGACAATTTGACTTCCTCTTTTCCTAGTTGAATACCCTTTATTTCCTTCTCCTGCCTGATTGCTCTGGCCAGAACTTCCAGCACTATGTTGAATAGGAGTGGTGAGAGAAGGCATCCCTGTCTTGTGCCAGTTTTCAAAGGGAATGCTTCCAGTTTTTGCCCATTCAGTATGATATTGGCTGTGGGTTTGTCATAGATAGCTCTTATTATTTTGAGATACGTCCCATCAATACCCAATTTATTGAGAGTTTTTAGCATGAAGGGTTGTTGAATTTTGTCAAAGGCCTTTTCTGCATCTGTTGAGATAATCATGTGGTTTTTGTCTTTGGTTCTGTTTATATGCTGGATTACATTTATTGATTTGCGTATGTTGAACCAGCTTTGCATCCCAGGGATGAAGCCCACTTCATCATGGTGTATAAGCTTCTTGATGTGCTGCTGGATTCGGTTTGCCAGTATTTTATTGAGGATTTTTGCATCAATGTTCATCAAGGATATTGGTCTGAAATTCTCTTTTTTGGTTATGTCTCTGCCAGGCTTTGGTATCAGGATGATGCTGGCTTCATAAAATGTGTTAGGGAGGATTCCCTCTTTTTCTATCAATTGGAATAGTTTCAGAAGGAATGGTACCAGTTCCTCCTTGGACTTCTGGTAGAATTCGGCTGTGAATCCATCAGGTCCTGGACTCTTTTTGGTTGGTAAGCTATTGATTATTGCCACAATTTCAGAACCTGTTATTGGTCTATTCAGAGATTCAACTTCTTCCTGGTTTAGTCGTGGGAGGGTGTATTTGTCGAGGTATTTATCCATTTCTTCTAGATTTTCTAGTTTATTTGCATAGAGGTGTTTGTAGTATTCTCTGATGGTAGATTGTATTTCTGTGGGATCGGTGGTGATATCCTCTTTTTCATTTTTTATTGCATCTATTTGATTCTTCTCTCTTTTCTTCTTTATTAGTCTTGCCAGCGGTCTATCAATTTTGTTGATCTTTTCAAAAAACCAGCTCCTGGATTCATTAACTTTTTGAAGGGTTTTTTGTGTCTCTATTTCCTTCAGTTCTGCTCTGATTTTAGTTATTTCTAGCCTTCTGCTAGCTTTTGAATGTGTTTGCTCTTGCTTTTCTAGTTCTTTTAATTGTGATGTTAGGGTGTCAATTTTGGATCTTTCCTGCTTTCTCTTGTGGGCATTTAGTGCTATAAATTTCCCTCTACACACTGCTTTGAATGTGTCCCAGAGATTCTGGTATGTTGTGTCTTTGTTCTCGTTGGTTTCAAAGAACATCTTTATTTCTGCCTTCATTTCATTATGTACCCAATAGTCATTCAGGAGCAGGTTGTTCAGTTTCCGTGTAGTTGAGCGGTTTTGAGTGAGTTTCTTAATCCTGAGTTCTAGTTTGATCACACTGTGGTCTGAGAGACAGTTTGTTATAATTTCTGTTCTTTTACATTTGCTGAGGAGAACTTTACTCCCAACTATGTGGTCAATTTTGGAATAGGTGTTGTGTGGTGCTGAAAAAAATGTATATTCTGTTGATTTGGGGTGGAGAGTTCTGTAGATGTCTATTAGGTCCACTTTGTGCAGAGCTGAGTTCAATTCCTGGATATCCTTGTTAACTTTCTGTCTCGTTGATCTGTCTAATGTTGACAGTGGGGTGTTAAAATCTCCCATTATTATTGTGGGGGAGTTTAAGTCCCTTTGTAGGTCACTGAGGACTTGCTTTATGAATCTGGGTGCTCCTGTGTTGGGTGTATATATATTTAGGATAGTTAGCTCTTCTTGTTGAATTGATCCCTTTACCATTATGTAATGGCCTTCTTTGTCTCTTTTGATCTTTGTTGGTTTAAAGTCTATTTTATCAGAGACTAGGATTGCAACCATTGCCTTTTTTTGTTCTCCATTTGCTTGGTAGATCTGCCTCCATCCCTTTATTTTGAGTCTATGTGTGTCTCTGCACGTGAGATGGGTTTCCTGAATACAGCACACTGATGGGTCCTGACTCCTTATCCAGTTTGCCAGTCTGTGTCTTTTAATTGGAGCATTTAGCCCATTTACATTTAACGTTAATATTGTTATGTGTGAATCTGATCCTGTCATTATGATGTTAGTTGGTTATTTTGCTTGTTAGTTGATGCAGTTTCTTCCTAGCCTCGATGGTCTTTACAATTTGGCATGTTTTTGCAGGGGCTGGTACCGGTTGTTCCTTTCCATGTTTAGTGCTTCCTTCAGGAGCTCTTTTAGGGCAGGCCTGGTGGTGACAAAATCACTCAGCGTTTGCTTGTCTGTAAAGTATTTTATTTCTCCTTCACTTATGAAGCTTAGTTAGGCTGGATATGAAATTCTGGGTTGAAAATTCTTTTCTTTAAGAATGTTGAATATCGGCCCCCACTCTCTTCTGGCTTGTAGAGTTTCTTCTGAGAGATCAGCTGTTAGTCTGATGAGCTTCCCTTGGTGGGTAACCCGACCTTTCTCTCTGGCTGCCCTTAACATTTTTTCCTTCATTTCAACTTTGGTGAATCTGACAATTATGTGTCTTGGAGTTGCTCTTCTCAAGGAGTATCTTTGTGGCGTTCTCTGTATTTCCTGAATCTGAATGTTGGCCTGCCTTGCTAGATTGGGGAAGTTCTCCTGGATAATATCTTGCAGAGTGTTTTCCAACTTGATTCCATTCTCCTCGTCATTTTCAGGTACACCAATCAGACGTAGGTTTGGTCTTTTCACATAGTCCCAAATTTCTTGGAGGCTTTGTTCATTTCTTTTTATTCTTTTTTCTCTAAACTTCCCTTCTCGCTTCATTTCATTCATTTCATCTTCCATCAGCGATATCCTTTCTTCCAGTTGATCGCATCAGCTACTGAGGCTTCTGCAATCTTTACGTAGTTCTTGATACTTGGCTTTCAGCTCCATCAGCTCCTTTAAGCCCTTCTCTTCATTGGTTATTCTAGTTATCCATTTGTCTAATTTTTTTTCAAAGTTTTTAACTTCTTTGCTATTGTTTTGAATTTCCTCCCATAGCTCGAGTTAGTTTGATCGTCTGAAGCCTTCTTCTCTCAACTCGTCAAAATCATTCTCCATCCAGCTTTGTTCCGTTGCTGGTGAGGAACTGGGTTCCTTTGGAGGAGGAGAGGTGCTCTGCTTTTTAGAGTTTCCAGTTTTTCTGCTCTGTTTTTTCCCCATCTTTGTGGTTTTATCTACTTTTCGTCTTTGATGATGGTGATGTACAGATGGGTTTTTGGTGTGGATGTCCTTTCTGTTTGCTAGTTTTCCTTCTACCGGACAGGACCCTCAGCTGCACATCTGTTGGATTTTACTAGAGGTCCACTCCAGACCCTGTTTGGCTGGGTGTCAGCAGCAGTCGCTGCAGAACAGCAGATTTTTGTGAGACCACAAATTCAGCTGTCTGATAGTTCCTCTGGAAGTTTTGTCTCAGAGGAGTACCCGGCCGAGTGAGGTGTCAGTCTGTCCCTACTAGGGGGTGCCTCCCAGTTAGGCTGCTCGGGGGTCAGGGACCCACTTTAGGAGGCAGTCTGTCCGTTCTCAGATCTCCAGCTGCGTGCTGGGAGAACCACTACTCTCTTCAAAGCTGTCAGTCAGACAGGGACATTTAAGTCTGCAGAGGTTCCTGCTGAATTTTTGTTTGTCTGTGCCCTGCCCCCAGAGGTGGAGCCTACAGAGGCAGGCAGGCCTCCTTGAGCTGTGGTGGGCTCCACCCAGTTCGAGCTTCCTGGCTGCTTTGTTTACCTAAGCAAGCCTGGGCAATGGCGGGCGTCCCTCCCCCAGCCTCGCTGCCACCTTGCAGTTTGATCTCAGACTGCTGTGCTAGCAATCAGCGAGACTCCTTGTGCATAGGACCTTCGGAGCCAGGTGCGGGACACAATCTCCTAGTGTGCCATTTTCCAGGCCCATTGGAAAAGCGCAGTATTAGGGTGGGACTGACCCGATTTTCCAGGTGCCGTCTGTTACCCCTTTCTTTGACTAGGAAAGGGAACTCCCTGACCCGTTGTGCTTCCCAAGTGAGGCAATGCCTTGCCCTGCTTCGGCTCACGCATAGTGTGCTTCACCGACTGTCCTGCACCCACTGTTTCGCACTCCCTAGTGAGATGAAACCGGTACCTCAAACAGAAATGCAGAAATCACCCGTCTTCTGTGTCGCTCAGGTTAGGAGCTGTAGACCGGAGCTGTTCCTATTCGGCCATCTTGGCTCCACCCCTATATGTAGGCTTTCTCTGATCTATCTACTTTGTTGACTATTTCTTTAATCGTATCAACATGCATATATGCTTTTGATAAATTCTGGATTCATAATCTAAAACACCCCTATGGATAAGTCCTGTTGAAATTTTTACTGGAAATACAATAGATGCATTAAATTCAGAAATTAGCCTTGGAAAGAATTATTAGCATATCAAGTTTTTTTTCAGTGTGTGAACATGATGCATAGTCTATGTAGTCGAGCTTTTAATACGCTTTCTTTATAGTTTTTTACATTTTTCTTCTATAGATCCCACACATTTTTTAAAAAGTTTTATTATACATTGCATAATACATAATATAGAAGCTAATATATATCATATTACAACATATGTTGTATATAAATTATATATATATATTTAACATTTTTTATTGCTAATGAAAATACAATATTTCCCCTTGGTTTTTTTTCTAATGGATTATTATTGGTGTACTAGAAGGCTATTGATTTTTTAATAGTTATTTTGAAACCAGCTATCTTAATAAGTCCTGTAATTCAATTGAAGTTCTAATGATTTTTCTGGTTTTTTTTTCTCAGGTTTTCCTCAGATAATGGCATAGTCTATAAATCATTATCACCTTTAATCTTACATCTAGTGTCTGTGTCCTTTACTTTTTTATTAGATCTTTTAGAATAAGTTAATTAAAACTCATGATCATAAGCACCTTTTTTTAACCTGTGATGGTAATGTTTCTCTTAATATAATTGTTAAATATGTTGCCCATTGGCTTAAGACAGACATTTTAAAATTACATTATTTAATTTCTAGTTTACTAAGAGATTTAATCAAATCTAGATACTTAATTTGCCAATTGTGTTTTTGGCATCTATGAATACATTTTTTCCTATTGCCTACTTTCCTAATCTTCAACTGTTCTGGAACTCCTAGAATAAACAATACCTGATCTTGTGCTTTGTCCTTTTAGCACACTACTAGATTTACTTGCTAACATTTCATTTACGTTTTTGCATCCTTGCTATAAAATACAACTCACATAATCTCTAATTTTTTAATGCTGTCTTTTCAAATTTAGGTTTAGGGCCATGAATAAATGAAATAAGTATTTTCTAAAATTCTGTTGGCTGAAATAAGCAAACTTCAGTGAGAAGCTGTTCTTCCAACCAATTTCCTAAATAATATCAATTCCTTATTTTTCTCTGTTTACTCATCACGCAGTAGCACAGGACTTTTGCTGAGCCTTTCAGGTGAAGCAAAAGAATAAAAGAAATAACACAATACGTTATTGACACAGAAAACTAATAGGAATGGAGTCTTCACAGTAGTTTGAGGATTTTACCCCCTCAGCTTAAGGGCTCTGCCAGAAAATGATATAAATGCAGAGAAAGAACCCCAGCTGTGTACTCCTTTCTGGGGTGATCAAGGCAAAAGCCAGCTTCGGACAGAGCAGGGGAGGGACTACTGCAGCCGTTCTCAGTGAGCAGAACTTCGGTGCTCCATCTTTTTCCTGCCGTAGTACACGGTTTCCCCAGGAGACACATCCTCATGGGCACAGATTTTGACAAAACCCAGGGAAACATAACAGATAAGCAAAGTATAGCAATGCAGACTTTTTCACTTGGCTGTGCATTTTGTAAGACATTTGACAAGACTGTGATTAATGTAGCTGTTGATTTAAGGATCTCAATAATTAACTTTTTTAGAGAAAAAACATAGATAAATGTGGCAATTTTAAAAAATTAAACTTTTCTTTTAAAACACTAAGTTTCATTTTTTCCAGGCTCTCCCTTCCCATAAACTATACAAGTAAGACAAGCAAGTAGATACTATTGAAGAAGAAATAGAAATAAATCTTACTTTGTGCCTCTAATGTGTTCTTATTGCATATAAGTTATTAGTTTCTAATGTTATTTTTAATACAAGTCAAGTTTGGCACATTTTCTTTTTATCATGACTTTGCTTTATTGTTATCTTCTACTGACACTGAACACACTCATGCTTGTAAATGTAGATCTAAATATTTATAGAGCTCCTACATCATATATACCTGAGCTTCAGGGATACAATAGCAAGAATCAAACATGATTTCTGCCCTCCAGGAGCTTACAGTCAATTGGGAGAAGTAAGTATTAATAAGACATTAATCCAATGATTATTCACATCATTGTATAATTATAAACTGTCTTAAGAGCGAGTAAAGAACATTAATGCTATGAGAGTACAGAAATACATCGCTTAACAATGGGGATACATTCTGAGAAATGCGTCATTGGGTGATTTTGTCATTGTGCAAACATCATGAGCAATGTGTAAGAACTTACACAAATCTAGATAGTATAGCCTACGATACACTTAGGCTATATATGGAATACCCTGTTACTCCTTGACTACAAACCTGTACAGCATGTAATTGTACTAAATACTGTAGGCAATTTGGAACACAATGGTAAGTTTTTGTCTATCCAAACATACCAACCCATAGAAAAGGTAATGTGTTGTGCTACGACATCACTAGGCAATAACAACCTTTCAGCTCCATTATAAACTCATGGAACCACCATCATATACTTAGTCTGTATTGACTGAAACATTGTTTTGTGGCGCATGGCTGTATATGAAAATTCACATTGTCAGTATGGTTCAGGGCTGAGATCTAAAGGAAGAGCGAGAGTTCAGGGTGAGAGTGTCAGGGGTGGGCATTGTGGCAGATGCTATAGATTAACCACATACAAGCCATTTACAGTTGCCTCCCCTTTGCCGTCCCCTGCTAGTGATGCTGTCCACATCCCAGCCTTCCTTGCGGGGAGCACAGGCCATGAGACAAATTTTGGGGCAATGGGGGTACAGGAGAAGTCCCTAGGTTGAGCGTCTCTTCCTGAATAAAAAGGCAACAGCCACAAGGAGAAATGCTTTTTCACTCTTAGCTTTCCCCCTTCTTGCTGTCTGAAACGCAGGCGAGAGGCCTGGAGAAGAACACCAGGTTTCATCTGTGAGAATAAGCCCTGTCTAATCCTTAGCCCAAACTAAGGATTGTGGATCAGAAAGTTAGAAAGTACCTGGAATTCCCTTGAGTACATCACTGATCCACAGACCAGCTCTAAACTTACTAGCTCTGGGCTTCTTGTTAAGAAAAGCAATGAAACCTCTAGTTCTTTGAGTGCTTGATAAACAGATGTTCTGTTATTTGTAACCAAATATAGTCTTAGCTAATTAAGAGGAGTGAGGTCTGGTTGGGAGGAAAGAATTGTAAACAAGTTAACTGCATTTATGAAAACCCTGGGCAGGAGGAAGCATGACTCCTTGGAAGATCAAATACTTTTTATTTATACTTTCCATCTCTTACACTAAAAATTTATCCATGAATAAAATTAAAACAAAAAGGGAAGAAACATAAAATCACAACTTATAAGCACTATGGTAATTCATTACCACCGCAACTATTAATGGAGCCTCAGTAACAGAAACTCACTGCAGGCTGGAGTCCAACTAGATAGTCAGAGCATTATTGGAATTTGACACTATGAATTCGTCGTTTATTTCATACTCAGAAGAGCAAATGAATGAGAGTGACATGACCATAGGGATAATGTTAAATCCACTATGGTTTTTAAAAATAATTCTAATATCTCATTTTATATGGGGAAAGATAAATTAATTTTAACATCAGACAGTTAAGAACCCGTGGTCTGGAGTACGTTTTCTTTGTCATTTTTTTTCCCCTTAATGAACTTGCTCAGATTATATTTCCTTTTTTTTTCTTTTTAAATTATTTTCTAAATGTTTTTAAAGGAAATTTTGGAAAGAAGCTTTTCAAAATGATCACTCAATTTTTAAATTCATATTTGTTTTTGAGGCTAATAAAATTAAGAGGAGTGGGAGAATGTTGAAGAGTGGGGAAGAAACAATTGGTAATGATTCCAAATAGGAAGTTATTATGATATTGAGGCAAAATATTATTCAAAGCATAGGACTGGGGAAACAAGATTCCAGAGATTTGGGGGTGGAATTGGATGATTTAGTAGGCCATTAGATATTTGCAAGGGAGTAAAGAGTTAGAAATGAGCATGTGGAAGAAGCTAAAGCTTCTCCCAGTTTACCAACTTGGCAGACTGCTGGACAGATGGTTAAATCAGGAACACGGAGCAGGTTGTAAAAGAGCATCTACATATTCACTGTAAAATGTCTATAATATCCACTGTAGAAATTCAACAGTTATTTATTAAGCCTCTGCTGTATCAGTTATATATTGCCACAATAATGTGTAACAAACAACCACATGACCTCAGCAGTATACGATTAACTATTATTTAGTTCATTAGTTTGGAGCATTCAGTGAATTTGGGCTGTGCTTGTCTGAATCTTGTCTGGGCTCACTCACATGCCTGGGGCCAACCAGCTGCCAACTGATATAATCTGGGCCCTGGAGGGATGACTGGGGCCACTCGGCTCTGCTCCACATGCAATTCATGCTTCCACAGGCTAGCTAAGGTATGCTGTCATGGTTATCCTATCACAGCAGGATAATTTTGGATTTGAAAAGTGCAAAAGGCACACAGACACATGCAAGCACCTTCTCAAGTCTGTGCTTGTGTCACATCTAATACCTCCCACTGGCCAAAGCAAGTGCTACAACCAGACCAGATTTAATGTAGGGGAACTATATTCTACCTCTTCAGTGACAAGAACTGCAAACACTCATAGAAAAGGGCAAGTATACAGAGAGGGATAAATAGTTGGGACCATTAATGTAATTAATACACACATCAACTATATGCCAGTATTGTTCTAGATTCTAAGGATACAGCAAAGAACAATAAAAGCCCTTATTCTCCATTTAGAGTGATAGACACCAAGCAATAAACTATAAAATATGTAATTTTGAGTACTGACAAGGGTAAGAGGATAGAGAGTCATGGAAAGTAGAAGGAAGCTATTTAAAATAGGGAGATTACAGAAGGCTTTTCTGAAGAGATGATACTTGAACAAAGACCTGGAACCTGCCATGTGATGAGCTTAGTGAAGGACTTTCCAGGTAGAAGGGACAGCTAGAATAAAAGACCCCAAAGCAGGAATGATATTGGCAATAAAGCCTGAGTGGTTGGATTGGGGTGAGTCAGGGTAGAGGCTAGGGAAGAAGGCCATATGGACCACAATTATTAGTCAGGGCAGGCTATGATATGCTAGAGTAACAGGCAAACCCCCAAATCTCAATGGCTTTATCATGCAGCTTATTCATCACTCACTCTAAGTCTACTTTAGTGTAGGCACAATTTCTGTCCTGAGAACCCCCCTGAAAACATTACTTGGTTGCAGGTTGTTTCCATCATGTGGCTCAGCCATCTCAACCTGAGCTCCTCGGTTGCTACATTAAAGGAGGAAAGAACTGAGAATTGCACAGGAGGTTTAACCTGTCCCAGTTCAGAAGCAATACACATCACTTCTCTTCATAGTCCATTACCAAGAGCTAGTCACATGGCCAGGCCCAACTTCAAGGGCTCTGGAAAATGTGGGCAAGCCTATGAATATTTAGTGAGAATTAAAAGTCTCTGCCACCACAAGATAAGCTTAGATTTCATTCTATGCATAATAAGAAGCAATTTGAGGATTACTAACAGGGAAGGGACATGATCTTTTCTACAGTTTCAAAAGACCGTTTGGCTGATGTGTGGCAAATAGACAGTAGGGGCCAAAAGTGGAAGCAGGAAGACCAGTTAGGAGCTCTCCTGTGGTGACCCCAGGAAAGAGCTTATGGTAGCTAAAACCAGGGTCTGGTGGTAGACATGGTGAGAAATGACCAGATTTGGGAGACATTTTGAAAGTAAAGTCAAAGGATTTGCTGATGGAATATATGTGAAATAGAAGAGAAAAAAGCACAGTCAAGAATGACTCCTAGGTTTAATGCTGAGCAACTGGGAGAATGCTGATTTCATTTACAGAGATAGGGAAGACTGGAAAAGAAATAGGTTCAAGAACAAAAATGAGGAGTAATTTTGGTCCCAGGAAGTTTGAGATAGGCAGTAGATAGACAAGTAGAGATACTGTGTGAATAAGCAGTTGATTTTTAAACCTGGAGTTCAGGAGAGCAATAATGTCTGGGATACAGATGTGGGACTTACTGACATATAACTAAAACCATAGGACTGTATACAATCACCCAGGAGAAAGAGGGAGATAGAGACATTTTCCCTGCCTGAGCCCTGGCGAACTCTAAATTTAGAAAATCAGGACGATGAGATAGAACTAGGAAATATGACCAACAAAGAATAATAGCCAGTGAGTTAAGAGAACTAATAGGTAAGGTATTTTGGAAGTTAAATAAGAAAGCATTTCAGGAAGAAGGAAGTACCTACTGTGTCATAAACTGCTGAGAAGTTAAGTAAAATGAGGACCAAGACTGGACCACTAGATTTGACAAGACGAGATCATTACTCACTCAAGAGTGGCTTCATTAAAGTGGTGAGCTAACAGAAGAATGTGAGGGGAGAAGTGGAGTTATAAGTGGGAGAAAAGAGAAAGTATATTAGGTAGAAAGGTCATTGATTTAAGGGAATTTTTTTTTTAATGGGGAAAGGTATTGTAGCATATTTGAATAGAAATAAGAATGGGGAAATTGTCAGGTGCAGTGGCTCATGCCTGTAATCCCAACACATTGGGAGGCTGAGGCGGGCAGATCACCTGAGGTCAGGAGTTTGAGACCAGCCTGGCCAACATGGGGAAACCCCGTCTCTACTAAAAATACAAAAATTAGCAAGGCATGGTGGCGGGTGCCTGCAATCCCAGCTACTTGGGAGGCTGAGACAGGAGAATCACTTGAACTCAGGAGGCGGAGGTTGCAGTGAGCCGAGATGACACCACTGCACTCCAGCCTGGGCAATAAAGAACAAAACTCTGTCTCAAAAAAAAAAGAAAAAGAGAAATTGAAAGAAATGTATGATGCTAGTGAGTGATGAATGAATGTAGGAGCAAAGGTTTTAAGTGAGCATATGGGTCCAGGTTGTCCTTCAAAATGAAGTAGATCTTCTGGATCTAGAGGGAAGGTGGACATATAAGTAAAGGTGAAGATAGACTGGTAGATTTTATGATAAAACGACAGCTCATTTTTATTGCTTCTCTTTTCCCAAAGAAATAAAAAATAAGGTCATAGATGAAGGTGAGGAAGCAGGTGTTAGAGGTTGAGAGGAGAGGAAAAGTGAAATCGTCATGTTGTTGAGCTGGAGGGTGAAGTGACTAGAGAAATATTTGGGGATTATCAAGCAATGTTGAAGCGTCCCTTGAGATTTGTGAATTAATGGGAGAATTTGGAAATCAGCCGACATAATGTACGGCTTCCTATCATGTAGGCATAGAGCAGGCAGAGAATTATTAGCATTGGGGTTTTGTGAGAGGAGTAAAGTGGAGTCAAGGGCATATGTGAGGAGTGACTGTAGGGTGGTGGGTGGAATCTAAGTGAGGTAAACAAAGAAGCAAGGACATGGGTGGGAGATAGAAGATAAAAGTGGTGCAATCAATGGGCTAGAGATCCTGATGAGTATTAAGAATTGTTGGACTTCAACTGAAAAGTACATGAACTGGAAAGATAGGAGGCAATGGTCAGACAGTGAGAGGCTTAAAATAGAATTTTGAAAATGATGTAATTATTGTTGATAACAAAGTCCAGATAATGATTTAACATGAAAGTGGAAGGCTAGAGGCAAGTGGAGAAAACTATATTGGAAGTGAGGACGACAAGAAACTGAGTCAAGGAGCCGTATTAATCAGGTATGTGGATACTATCGTCACCAAACGTGAAGACAGGAACAGTGGTGGGGATGAAGACAATGAGCCACGGGTGAAAAGGTCCAACGAACGAGAGGGAATGCGCAATAAATGAGTCAAGAAATGGCTTCAACATAGTGCAGCAGGCAGATGGTGTAGTCATGTGCTTCAGAGGGGGTGGGGTCTGAAAGAGAAAGAGGGAGTAAAAGTCTGGAAGTGGTGGGGGCGGGCAGCAAGTACTCCTGGTCCCGGCTCTGTGGTGGGTGGACCGTGGAGGAGGAACAGCCACCATCTGAGATGACTGCAGTGTTGGAAGTGGTTTCCTGGAACAGCCAAGTTTGAGGTAGTGAAAAGATGAAGGAAACCTTTGAAGAAGAGGATGAGGATTTTGCTGAAGACAGTGTTCCTTGGGCGTCAGGGAGGGCAGGAGACTACATCAGTGTAGGAAAATGTTTGGAGCCATATTGGAGATAATAGCCTAGTCACTGTTAACTGGAGAAGCCCAGACCTCTGGTGGTGGTCAGGGAAGTAAGGAATGATGAGATTGGTCCTGGGGGTCATTAAGAGGAAGGCCCATAATCTTCCTAATTAGAGTTTCCTACTTGACATTAGATGCTGAGACATCTTGTGATAAGGCAGGTGGTGCAGGGAGGACAAGGTAGAGGCCTTGCTGGGAGTACATTGGGCTCCATCAGAGTCCCCAAAGTCCTGCTGTGGAACAGCAGTCTAGAAGAAGAGTCTCAGAGGGCTAGTGGCCTCCCCCAGAAATCTTCTGGGCAAGTTCATTTGGGGAGTGGAATGCCACCAGAACTATAGAATCTATTATGAGGGAATTGCTTGATGAGCTCAGCAAGGATAGGTGCAGAGGAGTTTTAAAGGAGATTGAAGTGTTAAAGGAGATTGAAGGGAGTGAAACACAATGCATAGTGTTGGCCTGGAGAAGACTCTCCAACCGAGAGAGGCACCTGGAATCTGAGATGCCCATAGCGGACTTAATGCTGTACTTTAAAAAAAAGAAAAAAAAGTATAATGTCTCCTTTACTATAACGAAAAAAATTTATAGATATTGCAGTCTACCTATATATGCAATGTCAAGGAATAAAATTAATATAATGTCCTAACTGTATTATAAAAGAGAATGAGAAAAAAGCAGTAAAAAAAGCAGTTTATAATAAAATACTCTGCTTTTCAATATGGATATTGAATATCAGACACACAACATTAGGATAGAGGATGAATCTGCTAGGCTTACACTGTTATTTAAAATAAAAAGAAGTAATAGTAACGGATGGCAGATACAAGAGTGGGGTTTCTTTCTCCTGTTTCCTTTTTTTTCTTTTTTTTTTTTTTTTTTGGACAGCTCAAATACAGTGAGCCATGCTACTGTCAGTAATGTGATTTCTGAAATAAGGATTAATTATCGATAATAAAACAAAATAAAATCTTCTTTGATGTATATGGTAGTTAGCTTCTGAGAAAATCCAGGATATCTGTTTTCAAAGTTCAAAATGTATGTTTTCTATGATAGGCAGAATAATGCCTTCCCAAGGATGTCTACATAGTAATCCCTAGAATGTGTGACTATGTCACTTTACACAGCACAGAGGACTTTACAGATGTGATTAAGCTAAGGATATTGAGATAGGGAAGTTTCCCTGGGCATTCTGGATGGGCTCAATATAATCACAAGCAGCCTTGCAGTGAAAGTGGGAAGCAGGAGGGTCAAAGTCAGAGAGAGATTTGAAGATGCTATGCTGCTGGCTTTGAAAATGGAGGAAAAGGCCATAAGCAAAGGAATAAAAGCAGCCTCTAGAATCTGAAAAAAGAAGGGTCAAAGTTATTCTCCTAGAGTCTCTGGAAGGGCATCTTTATTTTAAGCCAGCAAAACTCATTTTGGATTTCTGAACCGCAGAACTGTGTGAAGAAATTTGTGTTGTTTTGAGCAGCAATAGGAACTATTCACTTTATTTATATTAAAATCAGAGATGAGTTCTAGGTTTGGGTAGTTATAAGATTTTTCACCTGCATGAATATCTGGAGGGACATTCAAAAATCATTTGGGGTATGGGACAATATTTCCTTGTGCAGGACCAATACCACCCACTGCAGGACATCTAGCATTCCTGGTTCCCACAACAAAATGCCAGCAGCTCCCCTGAGTCATTGTGACAAAACACACTTCCACAAATATCCAATTTGCAAAAGGAAGTACTCACCATCTAGAAGCAAAGGGATTTGAGGGAATTCATATCTGAGGACTTTTGTGAGCTAGAAACAGTGTCAAAGATACTTTCATTGGCCTTTAGTTACTTGGAACTCAGTAGCCTCAAAGGAGACATTATTTCAGAGTAAAAATCAATAAACTATTGGGATTCTGATCAATCTATAAAGACTCCTGAATTGATTCCTTAAAAGCCTATGTTCAGCCCCTCCTCATCCTCTGCCCCTGAAATTGGGTCTGGGAACAGAATCTCTCTTTGGTAATAGAAGTCATCAAAATCCATAGCTATCTAGTTTCCTAGGGAGATATCTTTAATGAAATCCCCAACCATTATACAAATTCTCACCGGGGAGAATTAATACAATTGAAATGGAAATAGAAGTGATTCTCCTTTCACTCTCCATTGCTATGGATTAAGACGGGAGGAAAAAAAGAAACTTCTTTTACATTACACCTCTTCCTCTGTCAGCAACCATTTGTTATTACAATAGTTCCCCCTTATCCATGGTTTCAATTTCTGCAGTTTCAGTTACCCACAGTCAACCAGGGTTTGAAAATATTAAATGGAAAATTTTACAAATAAACAATTCATGAGTTTTACTTTGCACACCATTTTGAGTAGCCTGATGAAATTTCACAGTCCCAGTCCAGCCCACCCAGGACGTAAATCATCACTTTGTCCCAGTGTATCTACTGTCTATGCTACCTACCATTAGACACTTAATAGCCCTGTTGGTTATCAGATCAAAAAAACATAATTTAGTCTATATATATAGGGTTCAGTACTATCCATGGTTTCAGGCATCTGCTGGGGGTCTTGGAACGTAACCCCTGCAGGTAAGAGGAGACTACTCTATCTGCAAAGGTGTTGTATACTTAGCAACTTTCAGTAGAAAATATTAGAAAACAATACAGAATAGTCTTCGGTGTTGCAGTGGATGTCATAACAATGATACTACTTGAGGGTTCAGTGGGGGATTTGGGGTATCATATCAAGAGAAAGGACCACAGAATTCAGAGACGGTAATGTGCAGATTGGGAGCCAAGTCAGGAAAGTCCCTGGGTTTGGCAGTGAGGCAGAAGAGTGTGTGAGGAGTGAAGCAAAGAGAATGATTGTTTTGTTCCTGAGCTGCAGTGTTGTAATTAGCCCTCACCAGGGAGACTGGTGTTTAGCACATCAGGCTGTCTGTCCTCCGGGAAGGCCAAGTGGCTCAGAAAAAATGGAGCAGAGTAAGACACCTCATTACAGAACTGTTCTTTGCATAAGAACGGGAAGATCTCATTTCTGCCTTTCTCTTGACTTAAGAATGTAGCTTGATCATTACCAAGTCAAAGGATGTTCTTTCTGGTGAGGGAAAAGTATGATGAATATTCTTTCAAGTTAAAAGAGTAGATAGACAAAACTTCAACTTAGGATTGGTTGGAGGCTCACCCCTGCAGGAAGGTTAGGGAAGGAGCTGTTTACTCCTTTTTCCCCAGCCTCATTGTAGAGATGGCAGCTGCTAAATTCCTCCAGTCATTTCCATTCTTCCTTCATTTTTGATGTTTCTTCTTTAGTTTAACAAGATTTATTTGTCAAGTAGATCAAAAACCAACTTCCTTGATGGAAAATGACCCCTAATTATTATTCGTGATTTGATAAATAACCCCAAAAGTCATTAATACAATTGGCAGTGATGAGGTATATTATAGTTACAGTAAAGCAGGCTCAAAAAAATCACTTATTTATAAACAAATATTTCATGACCGGAACTTCCAGATTAATCTGGCAGTCAGGCTTTATTCTTGCAATACAATACTCAGCAAAGTAGAAAAAATTACAGAAACCTACAACCGCATTGGGTACTAAGGTTAACAGCTGAATTTATGCCTGTGAATGGGGGCAATTTTTACTGGATTGCAAGAAGTTTACCAAGCCTATCCATCCCCTGACCCCTTACCTGGAGTTGCACCTCCTCCAGGATTAAAGATAGAGGAGTCATTTGCCAGCACTGTTATGGGTTGAATTGTGTCCGCTCCTCACCCCCAACCCCAAGATTCATAAGTTGAAGTTCTAATCCCCAGTGTCTCAGAATGTGACCTTATTTGCTGGTAGGATTTTTAGAAGTAATAAGTTAAAATGAGATCATTAGGGTAGGCACCAATTCAGTATGACTGGTATCCTGATTTTTAAAAAAGGGAAGTTTGGACACATAGAGGAAAGGCAATATGAAGTGATACGGGGAGAAGGTGGCCATCTGCAAGCCAAGGAAAAACATCCGAACAAATTCTTCCCTGTATAACCCTCTGAAGGAACCAACCCTGCCAATTTCTGGATCTTGGACTTCCAGCCTCCAAAACTATAAATAAATTTCTAGTTTTCAAACGAATGCAAGTACTTTCTGCTGTTAATAGGAGGAAGCAGGTATTGCAGACGCTGGGGCAAGTCATGATTTTCTGAGGTGACCAGAAGAATGTATTCATTCCATTCTCTTTCCCACTTAAGAGCCTCTTGTCCTGGGGAGCTACAACTTCTAGGGTACTGCAGAGCAAGGAGGAGACAGGGAAGGGACAGGGAACACACATCTCAGGCATCTGAGATGTGTGTTCAGGCCCCTTAGGGAAGACGTGGAAGGCAGCTGCCTAGATGGGGGACAGCCCCAAAAGAAAAGTGTCCAAGGAACATTTTTTCCTCATATTCCTTCTCAGATTAAAGAATTATGTGACTATTCTTTCTTACAGAGAAACAGGCATTTGGAAAAAGAGTAATTTCCACCTCAGTTCAGCAAAAGTACACAAAATTAACAATTTCTAGGTTCAAAAACTTGGGCTGGGGCTGTTCAGGGTGCCTTCCAGATTTAGATGCTAGAAAGGATTCTGCCAGTTATCAAATGCTCAATGGCCCCTGTTTGTCAAACCCAGGTTTGGCTGGTTCTCCATTCAGGAAAACAATGGAGTTTATAAGAAAGATTCTATAGCACAGGATGAGGAGAGCATTCTTCTGATGAATTAGAAAAGGCATTCTTTTCAATAATTTAGCACAAGAAAAATAAAACAATCAAAATATCTGCATGTATTAGTCCGTTTTCATACTGCTATGAAGAAATACCTGAATTCCACCCATGGTCCCTCTCATGTCCTCACATTTCCAAACCAATCATGCCTTCCCAACATTCCCCTAAAGTCTTCGCTCACTTCAACATTAGCTCAAAAAACCACAGTCCAAAGTCTCATCTGAAACATGGTAAGTCCCTTCTGCCTATGAGCCTGTAAAATCAAAAGCAAGTTAGTTACTTCCTAGATTCAACAGGGATAAAGGCATTGGGCAAATAAACTCATTCCAAGTGGGAGAAATTGGCCAAAACAAAAGGGCTACAGGCCCCATTCAAGTCCAAAATCCAGCAGGGCAGTCAATCTTAAAGTCCATGTCTCACATCCAGTTCACGCTAATGCAAGAGGAGGGCTCTCATGGTCTTGGGAAGCTCTGCTCCTGTGGCTTTGCAGGGTACAGCCCCCCTCCTGGCTGCTTTCATGGGCTGGCATTGTCTGCGGCTTTTCCAGGCACACAGTGCAAGCAGTCGGTGGATCTACTCTGGGGTCTGAAGGATGGTGGCCCTCTTCTGACAGCTCTACTAAGCAGTGCCCCAGTGGGAACTCTGTGTAGGGGATCACCCCCACATTTCCCTCTGCACTGCCCTAGTAGAGGTTCTCTATGAGGGCTCACCCCTGCAGCACACCTTGGCCTGGACATCCAGGCATTTTCATATATCCTCTGAAATCTAGGCAGAGGTTCCCAAACATCAATTCTTGATTTTTGTGCACCCACAGACCCAACACCACGTGTAAGCTGCCAAGGCATGGGGCTTGCACCCTCTGAAGCAACGGCCTGAGTTATACATTGGCCCCTTTTAGCCACAGCTGGAACACAGGGCACCAACTCCAGAGAGTGCACAAAGCAGCAAGGCCCCTGGCCCAGCCCATGAAACGATTTTTTCCTCCTAGGTTTCCTGGCTTGTGATGGGAGGGGCTGCAGTGAAGACCTCTGACATGCCCTGGAGATATTTTCCCCATTGTCCTGGAGATTAACATTTGGCTCCTCATTACTTATGCAAATTTATGCGGCCCGCTTGAATTTCTCCTCATAAAATGGGGTTTTCTTTTCTATCACATCATCAGGCTGCAAATTTTCTGAATTTTTATGGTCTGCTTCTCTTTTAAACATAAGTTCCAATTCCAAACCAAATCTTTGTGAATACATAAAACTGAATCCTTTGAACAGTACCCAAGTCACCTCTTGTACACTTTGCTGCTTAGAAATTTCTTCCACCAGATGCCCTAAATCATCTCCCTTAAGTTCAAAGTTCCGCAAATCTCTAGGGCAAGGGCAAAATGCTGCCAGTCTCTTTGGTAAAACATAACAAGAGTACAAGAGTCACCTTTGCTCCAGTTCCAGCAAGTTCCTCATCTCCATCTGAGACCACCTCAGCCTGGACTTTATTGTCCATAACACCATCCGCATTTTGGGGTCAAAGCCATTCAACAAGTCTCTAGGAAGCTGCAAACTTTCACACATCTTCCTGTCTTCTGAGCCTTCCAAACTATTCCAACCTCTGCCTGTTACCCAGTTCCAAAGTGGCTTCCACATTTTCAGGTATCTTTACAGCAGCACCCCACTCTACCAGTACCAGTTTACTGTATTAGTCTGTTCTCATGCTGCTAATAAAGACATACTCAGGACTGGGTAATTATTATAAAGGAAAGAGGTTTAATTGACTCACAGTTCCACATGGCAGGGGAGGCCTCACAATCTTGGCTGAAGACAAATGAGTAGCAACGTCATGTCTTACATGGCAACAGGCAAGAGAGCTTATGTAGGGGAATTCGTCTTTATAAAACCATCAGATCTCCTGGGACTTATTCACTATCACAAGAACAGCATGGGAAAGACCCACCCCCATGATTCAATTACCTCCTAACAGGTCCCTCCCATGACACGTGGCAATTATGAAAGCTACAGTTCAAAATGGGATTTGGGTGGGGACACAACCAAACCATATCACTGCATTAGGTTCTCTGAATATACAAGAAAATGTTTCCTCTCTCAGATGGAAAAGTCAGATGAGAAGAAAATCAAAAGGGTCTGGCTAAGACAAAGAAAAAAAACAAAAGAAATCAGATGAGAAGAAAATCAAAAGGGTCTGGCTAAGACAAAGAAAAAAAACAAAAGAAATCTAAAAATGCAATTTTGGAAATAAAATTGCATTGAGGGTAGTAACGGAAACAGAAAACTCAAATTTATCATGTAGAAGAAAAATTCAAGCTCTAGAACAGAGAAGAAAGGGGAAGAAAAAATGAAAACTAGAGAGAAAAATCATTAGTTATGAAAAAGACAAGCCAGAAATCCAACTCCACATACTAGGTATTCTTGAAAAAGAAACAAGCATAAGTTGAATAGCTATCATAAAATTACAATAGAATAAAACTTTCCTGAGCAGAATCTACTTTCCAGAATCAATATAAAATGGGCTCACATATTCAAAGCAACATCAATGGAAAAAAATCTATATCCATTAATATTCCTTTCACTTTATGGTAAAATTTTGAATTCCAGGTTTAAATTGTAAAATGTCTTCATCTATCCCAGCAAGAAAAATAAAAGATAACTAAAAGGAAACAAAAATTATTCTGATCTCAGTCTTCTGATAGATGGCAATAAATGTCAGACAGTAATTGAGCAAAATCCATATAGAATTTTTAGCAGAAAATATTATGACCTAACATACTTAGCCACATCGTTACTCATTGTTATTCCTGCATGAAAGATATTCTCAGTTATGCATGGTTTTGAGAGTAGAACCATCACATCCTTTTCTTAGATAAAAACTAAACCAATACAAAGACATACTATAACTAGTGAAGAAATGAATCAAAATTGAGGACTCAAAGGAGGAAGAAATGATACAAAATAAGTGATTATGAGACTTGTAATCTATCAAACATGATTTCCACTCAGTTGTTACATGTAATTAAATTGAAACCAAAAAATGAAATTTAAAAAAATAAGCCTTGAAAGAGATTTATATTTTATTAAAAACAATAATAGTTTTCAGAAACTATTAGACAAAGATTTAGTTAGGGTTGGGAAGGTAGAAATAAGTATTTGCCTTAAGAAATAAAGCAATTATAAATTAGGTTATTCTGATTTAATAATTAGAGAAATGTAGATTAAAGTGTATTTTACCTAATACTTCTTTGTATTTTTCTCTGATTACAAAGGGAAGATGTGTTTATTTTGGAAAATAGAAAGTCAAGTAGGGGAAAAAGTCTCTGGTAACTACAACACCCAGAAATAATCATTGCTACTGTATTCATATTTCATCATTGGAACTAGGCTGCCGTACTTAAACAATTTTGTAATCTGCTTTTTACATGTAACTAAATAGGTTCTTAACCAAAATGATTTTTAATTACTGATAGCAAATCAGCCCATTTGTATCAGTTTTCCATTGCTACTGTAACCAATTAACATAAATTTAATGGCTTGAAACAACACAGATGTATTATCTTACAGTTGGGGAGAAGTCCGCCACAGATCTCAGTGAGCTGAAATCAAGGTGTTGGCAGGGCTGTGTTCTTTCCTGACACTGTAGGGGTGAATGCTTCCTTGCTGTTTCTAGCTTCTAGAGGCCAAAGGCATTCCTTGGCTCACTGCCTCCTTCCTCCATCTTCAAAGCCAGTAACACAGCATCTTTGTGACCATTCGGCTACTGCCATGCCTCTCTAGGACCACAGCTAAGAAAGATTCTCTGCCTTTTAAGGCCCCACCTGATTAGATTGGGCAGACCTAATTAACCAGGATGATCTCCTCATCTCGAGGCCCTTAACTTAATCACACCTGCAAAGTCCTTTGTGCCATGTCAGGTAACATAATCACAGACTCCTGGGATTAGAGTTTAAACTTTTGGGAGTGGAGGGGCACTATTCTGCCTATCCCATTATTATATGGTCATACCTCATTTAACCAATTCTCCTTTGTTTGACATTTGTTTCAAGATTTTTAAAATAATAAACAACAAATATTCTTCTACATAGTCTGTGAAAACTGAGTATTTCCACAGGGCAAACTTCTAAAATTGGAATTTCAAGTCAAAGATTATTTTTTTAAATACCAAAACTCTTGACATGTTGATGAATTTACTTCTTGAAAGTTCTGAACTCATCTTTCTCCAGTGGTGTATGAAAATGCCCAATTTTGCTTCTTGGCAACTGGGGACCATGTATCTGCTTCAATTTTTTTTTTTTTTTATTTGACAATTTGATGAGTGAACAATGGTATCATTTTTCTATTTGAATTTATTGGCTTATTTCTTAAATTGGTTTGTAAGAGTTGTCTCTGTGTTAAGAATATTAACTCTTTTACTATAAGATACAAATATACTTCAAGTTTGTTATTTTTTCTTAATTTTTCTGAGATCTTTTTGACATTCAGAGTTCTACACAATATGCCAAGCATTTATTTGTTCACCACTGATTTTCATTTTAAAAAGTTCTCTGTCACCCCAAGGTATTTGCCTCTATTTCCTTGTAGTTTTTGTGTGAGTGAGATAATGAAATTTTTTTCCAAATAGTTTACCAATTGTGCCAGAAGGATGTCTTGGCAAATGCTTCTCTTTTCCATAAATTTATAATCTCATGGTACTTTATATTAAATTCTTGTATGTAGTAGGGTTTGTTTCTAGGCATTTTATTACAGTTGCTTGATCCATCTCTCAATCCTTGTGTTGATACCACAATGTTTTAATTATTAGGACTTTATTCTGATATCTGACAAGGCAAGCAGGTATCTTCTGCTACCCTCCTATATACACCATGCTACTCTCTATTTCTGATCTATTGGGCCCATTTGCACTTTTATTTTCCTAGGTGAACTTTAGAATCATTAAGTCATGGTCCAAGAAGAATTTCACTGTGATTTTATTGGAATTGCATTAAAATATAAAAACATTGGGGGATAATTAATTTCCTTTCAATTATAAGCCTTCCATTTTTAAGTTTTCCATTTTACCTCTGACAAGCACTGAATGTATTTCTCATACAAATGTCCTGCACATTTTAGTTTCATTGTTCCTGTCATTTATCTTTGTGTTGCTAAGTGTGGAAAAATATTTTTATTATCATATGTAGTCTTATTTATTGCTATTGTGAGCATATTTTTTAAAAATCCAGTGTTTGCTATCTGTTTAGTAACTAACTGCCTCTTGGTATTAGCTCAATTCGAACTACCATAAGCAAAAAGCACATTTTATTATAAGAACACTAAGGCATCTATAACCCAAATGCAGCACAGCAGCTGCATCTCAGAATGACCTAGAACTAGACTTTCCTATCTCTGCACTTCTCTGTATGTCTGCTCCGTCCTTCTCTCTTCCAACAAACAGTTTTCCTCAGATAACCTGAACCAAATAAAAGAGGATGTAACCTCTAATAGCATCCAAGTTTTACATTTGGCAACCCCAGCCGCCCACAATCTCTAGCCCACTCACATGCTGTGCTCTCATTCTCTCACTCTTGCTCTGTTTGAAAATATCTTGAGACTATTGGCCAGATTGATTGCTGTCTCTGGAAGAGTCAGTGAGAGCCCCAAGGCCAAAGACCAATAAAGGTGTGTGGGAGTGGGGTTTGGGAAGTGGTAAGAGAGAAGGAGCACTGATTGATTGGCCAACAACTAAGTTTTCATCACTATCCTCTGGAATGTTCAAGTCGGTTGATTATATTATTTTATTGAATTTCTTAAAGCAGCCTTAATATTAAAACACACTAAAATATGTTTACTATTTAAAATTTTTAAATATGTTTAATATATAAATAGTGAACATTCCAAATATAATGGGAATGCTTTTATAATTTCATCATTCTATGTTTGTTGATTTGTGATACTTTTCATCCTGTAAGGAAAAGATTTGCCCTAGTTTCTGAGATTTTATCAAGAATGGATGTTGAATTTTACTGAATCAATTTCTAGTCTCTCTCCAGATGGCCACGTTTTTCTCCCCTAACCTAATGATGTGACATTTTATTATTAATGAGTGTTTTAATATTAAATCATTTTTGTTTTAATAGAGCAATGTGCCTATATGATTGCATGTTTTGGATTGTCCTACAGTCTCATTCCTCTCTAATCACAGTGAGGGGAAAACTATCCCTTTAGGAAATGTACATTTGCATGACTTTTTAATTAAAGGTTAAGGACTTAAAGGATATTTTCGTGCTTCTTTAACAGATGTTAGTTGTTTGAATTGGCCCATTAAAGTATGGAGGTTTTCTTGCTAAAAAGTCATTCCAAAAGGCTTGGCAAGAGTTTTCTATACAACGGAGGGACAGAGAAACATGAGCTGGGGAGTAGGCTCTGACAGAAGGTGGGCTGTCTTCCTGCCTCCGCTGTTGGGCATTTGTTATATCAGAAGCGGAGGACAAAAAGAGCATGGACCTGAAGCTAAAGGATTTGCCATGATGAGTAACAACGTTAGCCTGGGCACACCATATTTTATGAGAACTCACTTTTAGGGGAAGAGAAGTCAAAGGCCCCTCCCAGACTACTCCAGTGGCCCAGTGGTCTGACCTGAAGAATGGAAGATAGGGCCGGGCGCGGTGGCTCATGCCTGTAATCCCAGCACTTTGGGAGGCTGAGGCAGGGGGATCATGAGGTCAGGAGATCGAGACCATCCTGCCTAACAAGGTGAAACCCCGTCTCTACTAAAAATACATAAAATTAGCTGGGCATGGTGGCGGGCGCCTGTAGTCCCAGCTACTCGGGAGGCTGAGGCAGGAGAATGGTGTGAACCCGGGAGGCGAGCTTGCAGTGAGCTGAGATCGCGCCACTGCACTCCAGCCTGGGTGACAGAGCGAGACTCTGTCTCAAAAATAAATAAATAAATAACATAAAAAAGAATGGAAGATAGGACACCAGCCCCAAGTGGGCATCGTCCCTTGAGTATCCTTAATTAAGGAGGTTGTAGTGAGCAGATAGATCCTCCTTCCTCTCATTTTTTCAGGATCTTTCGTTCAAAAAGGGATTAAGGCCAGAAGTGGGAGTTGTGATCAATTATGCTGAGGTATTTTATCTCAGTGGTTTTCGTTATAGGAATCTAATCCAAACCCTCGTCTAGCTTCTGACAAGCCCTTTGGGAAGATAGTAAGACTAACATGGATGCTCAGGTGGTTGATCCAATGCTCCTGCTCATGCTGGGTCCCAGGCATCCACCCCTCCACACGTCCTCTACAATAGGATGAATCATAAAATTCAGGAGAAGGATTGGGACAAGTTCAGTGTCACATGGTCATGGATCCAACTTCATGCCTTGACTTTGCTCTATCTATGGCTTCTTATAACTAATTATTTTCATAAAGTGTTAATGGAACTTGGGACTGAGCATTGTTAGCACCCTCTGCAGCGGCCAAGTTAAGGCTTGAGCTGGACCAATTAGCAGTGGGCATGGTGAGACAGGAGCCCAAATGACAGTGCCTTCTAGGAGCCCTCGGAGCCAGAGTAACTACAGTCATAGAAAATTAATTCTGCTTCATGAAATCAATTCAGTGGTTTTACCTATTTTTCTTTGTACAGGAATAGTTTATATATCACATAATTTATTTTTTTAAGTTTACCTTTCAAACTGCCTGAGCCCAAAGTCATTCAAGAGATTATTTTTCATTTTCTTCCAAGACTATTGTTCTTTTTAGATTATCAGTTTATGCTTCAATTGGATTGGGTCATTTGTATTTTTCCAGAAAATTATCTATTTCACGTACTGCATTCAATTTGCATTATTGTTATACCTTTTTAGATAATGTCTTTAATTCTTACAAGATAATTCATTTAGTCATAATTATTTTTCTATTATTTTTATTTTGTACAATATAAATATTGTCACTCCTGCTTTTTTTTTTAAGATGGAGTCTTGCTCTGTCACCCAGGCTGAAGTGCAGTGGCATGATCTCGGCTCACTGCAAGTTCTGCCTCCTGCGTTCACACCATTCTCCTGGCTCAGCCTCCCAAGTAGCTGGGATCACAGGTGCCCGCCACCACGCCTGGCTAATTTTTTGTATTTTTAGTGGAGACGGGGTTTCACCATGTTAGGCAGGATGGTCTCGATCTCCTGACCTCGTGATCCATCTGCCTCGGCCTCCCAAAGTGCTGGGATTACAGACGTGAGCCACTGCGCCCGGCCTGCTCCTGCTTTTTTAGTTTGTATTTGTTTGATTGTTTTTGTACCTCCATTTGTTTACTTTTTTAGGAGATATTTTTTTTTTCAAGACAAGGGTAATAATTTTATATCACTTCATGAAATACTCCAAAGAAACAGAAGAATCATTTTGTGCAAAATATAGACTGGTTAACTAACATGAAGAAACTTAAATGATTCATTTTAAATTTCATTGAATCAAATGACTAAATTCATGAAGAGTAATAATGCAATATTGGGATACAAATCACTCTCTCTCTACCTTGCTCTCTTCCCTTACTATTAAGACATCTATATTTTTATATTGAATTGATTATTTTCTTCAAAATAAGTCATGAAATATTTCTAATGAAAACAAAGTTGAATATCATATTTTTAACACACCTGTGCACCAACTTTGTAGAATAAGTCATTAGGGAAGAAGTTCAGAGTTCACTGTTCCTATTTCAACTTTTTTCTCATTTATCTGATAAAGATTTAATTTAAAAATTATAAGAAATCTGGCAACATTTACCTTTGCCCTGCCAAGCAATCAATTTAGAATTGCATTTAATAGAATATATGCCTATGAAACACAAAACTTATTATTAAGACTTATGTAAATGCCTTTATTTTAGAGTTTGTACATTTTAGCTGCTGTGAACTGATTCACATTTTCATTCAAGGCAAATAAATATTCTTAGGTCCTAAAGAACTTGAGTCCAAAAGGAAAGCACAAAAAAGCTATGTAAGGGTAAATAATTGATAAAAGTTGCCATAGACAAACCCTGACTTCTCTAGTTAGCACAACAGTTTGGTGCTTGCTCTCCCAAAGTCTCCTGTGAATCAATGGGGGCTCTCCACCATCTGCTGACTCAAGGATCAAATCTCCCTCCATTCTGTGACACTGTCATTTCAACACATGACTTCCAAGATTGCCATGACTGAGGAAGAGGGAAGTGGAAGTGTCATGTCAGCTCTTAACTGCCTTAGCCAGGAAGTGGCACACATCACTTTCACTCACACTTTGTTGGTTAGACTTATTCATACAGCCTTGCCTAGTTGCAAAGGGACTGGGAAGTATAATCTCTTATGGGACCAGGACAGAGAAAATATGAGGTAGGCCCAGTAGTCTCTTCCATGCATGATAAATGCATAGTTCTTCATACTCAAGTATAGCAGATTGTAACTGGGATTCTAGCATGGAATTTTCACAACCTTGAAACATCAACAAAATTTTTGAGTCATCTATCTTTCAATGAAATGGTAATATACAATTAATGTGCAAAATGATTTTAAGCAGAAAAAAGTTGGAATCTTGAGTGTCTGTCAGACAAAAAATAGTGCACAAAAAAATTGCTAAAAATATAATCATATTGACCTTCAATTACAGGGAATTGTGTTCCTAACCAAGAAAGTCATGAAATATAATTAAGTATGTCTGAGATAAAACATAACTCAAATAGATCTATTTCCTTTGATATATTTTTCACTTCTAGCTGGAGCTTCTCAGTTTTCACTGGCATGTTTTATTCTAGTCCCAAGGTTCTCTTTCCTAAAATAGAAGAACTAAATATTGTAAACTTTCATATGAAGGCACTGGCACTCTTCCAGTACTATTTCCAGAACCATTGGCCATTGGCTAGAATTAGTTAGAGAACAAAACACTGTGTGCCTCTAACACATTTTTTAAAGATTCTGTCATTTTGCTTAAAGAAATATTTAGGTGGGGTAATGAAAGCACGCAATACTTTAGGATGCCTTTGACCTTCATAAATCTGATTATGTAAACTTTTAATTGGATGGCTGTATTCTTTTGAATTTGTGTCACAAAGCAAGACCATTTTATTCTAAAATGCACTTTCAGAACATTCTTTGGCTTACATTCTGCAAATGGATTTTCAATATGCTCCTGAGTGATATTAACTGGAAGGTTTCCAACATTTCCCCCCAACACACGCTCACTTCTTTTTTTTTTTTTTTTTTTTTTTGGAAGAGTCAGTACTTGTTAGCATCTCAATTGGTCTTCTCCTTCAATTTTGACAAGTTCATCTAATATTCCCTCTGGATTAGTGATTACCTGATACACTCACTGACCTAGACTCAATATTGCCCATTTGTTTCTCTCTACAGAACTGAAGAGAAGATATAGCTCAATCTCCATAAGCCATATTTGCACACAAGTTGTCCATCTTTTAGTTTGTAACTTTTCCTGAGTAATAGTTTTTTTAGGAAGTCCATATGGTTTTTCACATGCTTCTGACCTTTTAGAGTCATTTTCCTTTCATAAAAGTGTTTTAACCATTAATGTTTCATGTAGTAGTGACTATGCCTTGTCTACTTCTGCTTCTATTTTAGGTGATTTGTTGTTCTCTCTACTGTTTTCATTTTTATACCTCCTTTACTACATGGACTATTTTCTTTGACTTTGTTTTGTCTCATGATTTGAAAGTTGCGCATTCTGTTGTTATTTTTCTAGTAGTTTACATTAAAAATAACTTACTTGAAACTATTCTTTTCTTCCTATCAATGCCAAAAATAAAACTGTATTTATTGTACCTCTATGAAAGATTAACATTTTAGTATGCATTTCTAATTCCCTTTTCTTTTCTCTCACTGTCCCAGTTTTTTATGGAATGTTAACTCATATTCTTACTATTAAATATTATGCTGTATATTTTCTCCTTAAAGAGCTATTTTTGACATTTGCAACAAGCCTCATAACAATATTATAACTATTATTAAGCTTTAATTTTCAATTTAAATGTTTGCAAGATTTGCCATAATTCTTTTAGGAAACAGCTTTCCTTTTTTAATATTCTTCTGAACTATTTATCCCTAATGTCTTTGAGTAGTGTGGTTTTTGTTTGTTTTGGGGGATTTGGTTTTCGTTTATTTTTCCAGGAATGGTATTGTGAATATACTTCCTGATCTCTTATATTCATGAGAAGTTCTTTCTGTTACCTTAGCACAACTTAGGTAGACAATTATCACTCTATAAGATTTCTCATGTCATAATTTTGTAAATGTGTGTCCGTTATTTTCTGGTATAATAGGAGAGGATTAGAGCCCAGCCTGATATTTTTCCTTTGTAGGCAAAATGTTTACCTTCTTGGATGGCTGGTAGAATTCTTTCTTTACCATTGAAATAAGAAAGTATATCAGAATATCTCTGGATATGTATCCCCTCTCTCACATATATTGATTTTGCTTAGTGTAAGCAGATCCCCACTTTTATTCAATTAAGGAACTTTTTTTTCTGTTACGTCTTAAATCATTACTTCTGTTCAAATTGTTTAGTTCTCCTGTCCAGGAATCCTTATTTCCTCATTATTTTTTATCTTATTGTTCTTTTCCTTTTCATTCTGGAGCAACTTCTACAGCTGGTTCTTTCATTTCTAATTTGCTTTTTTGCAATTTACCTGTTCTGATGCTGAATCCGATTTTGTAACTGCATTTTTTAACTCTTTCAGAATTGTTTCTCATCTCAATCATTCTTTATTGCCGCCTTTTTGTCCCCAGCGAGTTCCTTTTTATTTCAGCTTCTATTCCTTTGATTTCCAATTAGAACTGTTCCACAGTGTCCATGTTATGAATAGCTTTTAAAGTCCAAAACTACCATATTTTCTAATTTATTTTGGAAAACTGTTATAAATCTTCTTTCAAAACTGTTTTTTACTGCCTTTTGAGCATTATGTTCCCCTCCTTTTATCATACGTACTCATAAATTCATTGTCATCAAGTTCATTTTTTTTTCTATTTACCCATTCTTCAATGTGCAAAGGTCTGCTCAGGAGAGATTTTCCTGTAAACTCCCAAAACTCCCAATGTATGTTTTTAATTTTGTTCCCCTGGCTATCCACATAACTGCTGATATAATTCTTTTCTCAGATCTTGTGAACAAGTGTTGTTTGATATTCTTACTTTCCAGCCCATCTTTTGCTGTCTTAAAGTCTTGTATGTAGTGTGAATGTATTGCCATGGGGAGATATCCAGTCCCACTGCCTATCTTTTCATGAGTGGTATTGATTCCTGTAGAGTCAGACTTCTTCCCAATTCTTTATGTGCCTGATCCAGCGAATGGTACCTCTATTGACACGTAGTAAATGCTCGGTAAATAGTTTCTCCAGGATTCAATATAACTCCCAGAATACACTACGACTCTGTCAGACTCAGCTCTTTCTAGCTGCCACCCAGACCCTCTAGGTATAAGCACTCTTAGTCATACAGCATTTTATGGGTAATTGTAGTCTCAAGCCAGTGCAAGAAAACAGTAACTAATATTAGGGAAAGTGTGGTGAAAATGGCTCTATTATTCTAGAAGTCAAATTGGGGCTAGTTTTCCTTTCTCTGCTGGGAAGACTCCATGTTTCTAAGGAAAGTATTTAGAGTGGGCATAGCTTTATTGAATAAAAAAAGATGGTAACCCTTATCTTTTTTCCTGCCTGTAACTTCCTCAGAACTTTGGCTAGTGGAAATTCTTCCTGTTTCCTGGCATATCACTGAGGAATTATTGGAGTTTCCAGTTTTACAGAAGCTAGTTTCTCTTTGTTTTTTCTTAGTTATTTCACAGGAAGTTGGGGAGAGAAAAATCAGAATTTATTAGATTTTTAAATAAAAAGATAATACAGTTAATTCATAATTATTTACATTTAACTGAGTTCTGTACTTACCAGTAGCCTCCTTTTCACGTCTTTCTTATCTAAATTCTTTACTTTGGTTTGTGTTTCAGTTGGCTTGAGTATTTAACACTTTAAATAACGTAACTGAGGAGGGCTTGTGTTCAGGATATGCTTTCTGAACCTTTACAGACCTAAAATTAGTTGCCAGCCAAGCTGGACTAAAAATCAGGTCCCCTACAAAATTAGCTACATTGTTTATCTCTCTAAAACATTTTTTAAAAAGGTACCAATAGGCCAGGCGCGGTGGCTCACGCTTGTAATCCCAGCACTTTGGGAGGCCGAGGCGGGCGGATCACGAGGTCAGGGGATCGAGGCCACGGTGAAACCCCGTCTCTACTAAAAATACAAAAAATTAGCCGGGTGTGTTGGCGGGCGCCTGTAGTCCCAGCTACTCGGAGAGGTTGAGGCAGGAGAATGGCGTGAACCCTGGAGGGGGAGCTTGCAGTGAGCCGAGATTGCACCACTGCACTCCAGCCTGGGCGACAGAGCGAGACTCCGTCTCAAAAAAAAAAAAGGTACCAATAAAAAATTATTTTACCAGGTAGTGGTTGTAGTAAGAATTAAATGAGATAATACTTCTAAAGCACTTAACACAACAGCCTTCCAAAGTTGGTACAATTACTAGCTCCATTTACAGATGAAGAAGCAGATGCTCGAGGTTGAGATAACTTGCTGGAAGCTGCACCGCTAGTTGGTGGCAGAGCCAGGCCTGGGACATGGGACCGTCTGAGTTCGGAACAGAGGCCCAACTCCAGCTAAATCACCACACTGCAAGCATCTCACCCAACCACCCATTCCTCTCTTTTCAGCTCTGCTTCCTTTGCGACGCTGGGCATATTGATTTGAGGAATACTCAGCTTTCAGGTCCCAGCTGCTAAATTAGATTATGTTGCAAACATTCAACTGTCTCCCTATGCAACATCACATACTCAGCAGGTATTTCAACAAAAATTAATTGATGAAAATATATGGCAATCACCCAGAGCTGATAAAAACAACTTTTAACCCTGCTGCTAAATACTAACAGATTCTAAGGTTAGAACTTCGCCTGAGGCCTGCGATAGAGCACTCTTCCCCCAGGACCATTTTAATTTTTGCTATTTATCAAAATAAATACATATTTTTTGATATTTTAGAAAATAGATGTCCTATTGCTGCCTTTTATAATAATCACTCTTATTAAGCCAGACACTAGGAATACATAATATGCATTTTCTGCCTGGGAAAAGGCAGACAGCAAAGGAAAGTTAATAAGCCGTGGAAATCTCTCCATGTTCACTTGGTCAAATTAAAATTCTACTGATTATGTAGTTGCCTAGAGTAATGCTTTTCCCATAAATGCTCGATCTTCGTCCATAGGAAGATCTCAGGAGACATTTACCCAAAGTGAATCAGATCCAAAGATAGTAAAAAGTGTTGGAGGACCCAGTTGGGTCATAGCTGGAGTCTTGTATTCTCTCTGCCCTTAACTATCTCTATGATGTTAGATATATTCTTTACACAGCCAGGTTTCCATTTTCTCAGTCTTAAAATAAGGTTTAGGCCTAACCTATGAGGTAATAATGAGAATTGCCCAAACTCATGTGTGCATATGCAAGTTTCTTGAGAAACAGGCTTTAAACTAAAGCTCATTTTGGTGGGGACTTGGACTCAGATTCTCTTACTTCCCTGTCTCTAGGTAGAAACACTGCAAATTGTTTTGCTGTTGTAAATTCTCTTTCAATAATCAGAAGATCTTCTTTCAGTCTTCTTCCCACATCTTCCTGATAATGGCCAGTAGGCAGAACTGAAAGAACAGAATGAAATATTTGAATTGCTTAAAACCCACATCTCCCTGAATAAGATTAATACATGTATCGAGTTTTATTTCTTCTTCTTTTTTATAGATGAATAGTTCTATCTAGTGTAAGGACAGGGCACTCCTGTCCCTGACTTCAACCCTGAGGTGGGGGATGCTCCCAGTGAGCATTTGTCACAGTCCTGGCCCCAGGCTATTTCAGGGCTGCCTGGCCACTTACATGCCCCTTCTTTGACACATTGTTTGTGAATAGGTGGAGGAATAAGATGGGTACAATCCCCCTTCTTAACTCTTAACAATGCCACCTCTGATTTTCCTATGTCAAATCCTTTCTTCGTAGGTCATTATGATGCTATTTGTCAGGACCTGAGTCTTCCCTTTTGGGAGAGTAGGAAAGAGAAGTGTGAGTACCTACCCAAGTCACTGGGTAAGCCTTGCTTCCACAGGTGGGTGAGGAGGACTACAGTGGGCAGACGGTAGAAAGGAAAATGAAAGGAAAGGGAATTTGTTTAGACTTGGAGGAGAGGGGTCTAGCTTTCCTCCAAGTCTCAGTTACCAGTTTGCTCCAAGGTGGTGCCTTTCCTCCTTCATCCTCCTCCTTATCAATCCCCCAACCCCTGCCCTGCCACGACCACAGACCTGAATACAAGCTGAGGAAATAATCCCTTCCAGCCTCTGTTTCTGAAAACCATTGATCCAGGTCAGCAGCTGGAATGCATGGGAGACGTGAGTCCTTTGGAGAAATGGATGGAGCACCCAGCCCCGACTCCTATCTCCATCATGGGAGGAGAAGAGCTGTCAGCTTCATAGTGCTAAGCATTCTTTCTCATTTTCTTAGTCATTTTAATGGAAATGCAGTGTATCCTTACATTTCACTACCTCTTTACTTCATTTAGAAGAAAACTAGACACTAATGAGCATGCCCAAATCCAATGTAGAAAGACAGATTGAAACAGGATTTGATAAACTTTCTATGAAAGACCAGGATATTCATTTCCTAGGGCTGCTATAACAAATTACCGCAAACTCGGTGGCTTGAAACAAAAGAAAATTATTTTCTCACTGTTATGTAGACCAGAAGTCCAAAATCAAGGTGTTGGCAGGGCTGTGCTCCCTCCAGACACTCTTGGGTAGAATTCTTTATTATTATTTTTTTTTTTCAAATGGAGTCTCGCTCTGTCGTCCAGGCTAGAGTGCAGTGGCATGATCTCCACTCACTGCAAGCTCTGCCTCCCGGGTTCACTCCATTCTCCTGCCTCAGCCTCCCAAGTAGCTGGGACCACAGGCACCCACCACCATGCCCAGCTAATTTTTATTTATTTACTTATTTATTTTTTTGGTAGAGTTGGGGTTTCACTGTGTTAGCCAGGATGGTCTCGATCTCCTGACCTTGTGATCCGCCCGCCTCGGCCTCCCAAAGTGCTGGGATTACAGGCATGAGCCACCGCACCCAGCCTCTTGGGTAAAATTCTTACCTGCCATTTCCAGCTTCTGGTGGTTCCAGAGGTTCCTTGGCTTGTGGCTGCATAATTCCAATCTCCACTTGTTGTTACATGGCCTTGTCCTCTGTGTGTGTTTCTTCTCCTCTTCTATCACTTACAAGAATACTTGTTATCATATCGAGGACCCACCACAATAATTTGTATGCACAATATGATATTTGTCACGCTATTCAACTCTGTGTTATAGCACAAAAGCAGCCATAGACAATATGTAAACAAATAGTGTGACTGTGTTCCAGGATAACTTAACTTACAGACACTGAAATTTGAATTTCATAGAATTTTTACTTGTGAAATATTCTTCTTTTTAATTTTTTCAATCATTTAAAAATGTAAAAATTGTTCTTCACTCAGAAGCCATATAAAAAAATAGGCAGCAGGCCAGCTTTGGCCTATGGGCCATAATTTACCAGTCCTGAGTTACAATAACAGAATATATCCTAAACCATCTTGATTCCTTTTCGATGGTCTCCAATAACCTTCTAATAACTCCAACTATCTGTTCTATCTACATTATTCTAATTGTTTCTATGTCTCTTGACATACATTTGACCACTCTCCTTTTTAAAACTCTCTCTCCTGTTATGTAGATATGATAAAATGTAAATGTAGCTTCACAAGAAATGTAATAATGGAGGGTAATTGGTGATTTTCCAAGGCAGGAGGGTGGTTGTCCTGACTTTGTACCTGAGCTATGTGACCCTTACAACAGGAGATGGTGGCCTCTCTGGACAGAATAGAGATTTTACAGGTGAGCTGGACCAGAAGAGCTGGTGATACACAGGTGGGGGTTGAATGGGGCAGTTGTGAGGCACTTGTGGACATTAGAGAGGTAGAGATAGAGAGAGGAGAGAAAGGGGGAAGAAGGGTATGTAAGCAAAGGGAGGGGGGGACAGGAAAAAGAGGAGAGGAGAAGAGAGGCAGAAAGATGAGCCAAGGTTGCTCATGGCAAAAGGGGAAATTAAATCCAGATGATGCTAAGTGAGCTTGAGGCTCATTAAGCCATACCAGGTGAGAAGACATTTAGAATTGTCCTTGAGCTGAGGAGGAGAACTACGTTAGGATCTGCAATCCCAAGAATGGACAGAGGGTCCCGGAAGGCTTGAGGATGGGCAAAGATGCTGGGGCTTGGGAACAGTCCCTCAACGTTTTTGGGTTTTTAGGTTTTTTTATTTGTTTTTTAAATGGAAGTCAAAGTCTAACAGCCTTCCAAAATAAACTAAGTTGTCCTTATGCAGCCCTTTCCTTTGGTTTGATAAGGTGAGGTCAGAGATGTTCATGCTCAGTGTGAATTTGGAGACGCAAAGGAGAGAGCAGAGCACAGACTCGTCTGGAGGAGAAGGGCAGCTTCCTGCATCACTGCCCAGGACTGAGGTAGGGAGCAGGCCAAATGCGAACTTGGAAGCCAGTGGCAGAGGCTGGGCCAAAAGGAGGGATAAGGGAGTACCGGGAGCTAAGCAGTGCTGTGGAGAAGGTCTTTAGGGGACTCCTCCAACAGCATCAGGGATGCAGCGTAGATAGACAGGGAGAGACCTGGGGCCAGAAAACCCAGAGGAGAAGACAAGACAGTTAGGAGACTCCAGCCACAGTCCAGGCGACATGCACGAGGGCCTAACTTACAGTGGGGATGAAAGGGAACGATAGCTGGGAAACCCTCTTCGGAGGGAATCACCATGGCTCTTTGGCTGACAGTTTGTCATTTCTCACTCACCTGTGCTGGGTTAGTGCTGAATCTCCACTGGGTTTCTTCAGTGTGTGTGTGTGTGTGTGTGTGTGTGTGTGCACGCGCGCTTGGCTGATTATCTCCCTGGGCCAAACTTCCAATTATAAATCTCCCGGAGTGAGTGGCTTCAGCAAAGCAGTCCTTCCTTGTGACATGCTTAGTCTGGAGGTTCTGACTACTCACCCGTGAGCCCTGTAGGGGAGCTGTTTGTTGTTTGGGATTTTCAGAAACAGAATTTTCCTGCTTGGGCAGCAACAGCATGACCCTGAGTGTTCAGATCCTGAGGGAGCCAGGAGCTGGGAGGAAGACAGCAGCAGGCTCAGATTCCTGTGGGCCAAGCATTGCTTTGGGCAGTGAGAGGGGGCATCCAAGTGAACTTTAGTTGTGCACAGCAAGCCCCACACCCCCGCCCTTCAATTAATCAGTGAACCAGCAAGCTGGGCCTTTGCTGAACTCCTACAGTGAGGCCAATTTCCTTATCAAAGGTGAATGGCCTCATGGAGAGACCTCAGTCCCACACCCTGAATAAAGCTCAGTAGTGCTGCCCACAATCAGTGATTCCAGGAAAAAAAATTTAATGAATCTGATTAGAATATTTAGAGAACACTGATGACCTGGAATTATCTTGAATAGGGAGAGAGGATATGTGAGGAATTAAATCCTTGCACATAGGAGTTAAAATCACCTCCTCCCTTTTGCATCCCTGGTTGGTCCACCTGGATCCTCTGTCTTCACAAGTTAAAAGGGTTAGCAGCCACATGGAAGGAAATAGGGAATGTGCCAGGTGAATTTCAGAAGTTTTGCCGTTGCTTCTCTCCAAGTTGTACACCATTTCAATAATACTCTAAGAATTAAGGGATGTATTTTAATGGGTTTTTTTTCTGATCCTAAAAACAAATATTAGGTCATTAGATCTGGAAGAGACATCAGACCTTATGCTCTGCTTCCCTTGCAAAACTGAATGTCTTTAACAAACAGCACAGCTCAGAGTGCAGTCAGTCAATATTGACATTTCACAAGAGAGGTCAGTAATTCTCAGCGAGTGAGTAGCTGGTTCTAGTTCAGTCACCCCACTTAGGTGTCAGGAATATCTTCTGAGAAGCGGTCTTTCATAACATCCCACTGAAGCTTGGATGCCTTCAGAAAAGATTTCTGACAATTCCTGTGCTTTCTTGCCATACATCTTGTTAGACTCAGTCAAGGTGATTGTGATCATGGTATTGTTCCTACCCGGCCCTCTGCTGAGTTTTGCCTAAAAGAACTCTTATAAGAAGTCTTAGGCCAGTGCGGTGGCTCACGCCTGTAATCCCAGCACTTTGGGAGGACAAGGTGGGCAGATCACGAAGTCAGGAGTCCAAGACCAGCGTGGCCAATATGGTGAAACCCCATTTCTACTAAAAAATACAAAAATTAGCCAGGCATGGTGGTGCGTGCCTGTAGTCCCAGCTACTCAGGAGGCTGAGGCAGGAGAATCACTGGAACCGGGGAGGCAGAGGTTGCAGTGAGCCAAGACCGTGCTACTGCACTCCAGCCTGGTGGCAGAGCGAGACTCCATCTCAAAAAATACCAAACAAACAAACAAAAGGAAGTCTTGGCCCCATCTTTCTTTGGAATTAATAGCCTTTGATCCACCCACTAGAAATGGTAGAGTGAGGTGTACAGTCTGTTCTCCTAAGGAACAACCCCTTAGGAGTGAATTTCTCTAATGGGAATGCATTGGGGTGACTAAGAGAGCTGTGATCTATACACCTGTTTAGTGATGTTTATCAATCATTTATTAAGCATTAATTGAGCATCTACTATGTACCAACTGCTAAGCTTCCTGTTTTCAGATTTAGAAGGAATCAGACATCTGACACTTTAACTGTCAGCCTTGGAGCATGTATTAGTCCATTTTCACACTGCTGATAAAGACATAACTGAGACTGGGAAGAAAAAGAAGTTTAATTGGACTTACAGTTCCACATGGCTAGGAGGCCTCAGGATCATGGGGGTGGTGAAAGACACTTCTTACTTGGCAGCGGCAAAAGAAAATGAGGAAGAAGCAAAAGCAGAAACCCCTGATAAACCCATCAGATCTCATGACACTTATTCACTATTATGAGAATAGCATGGGAAACACTGGCCCCCATGATTCAATTACCTCCCACTGGGTTCCTCCCACAACACGTGGGAATTATGAGAGATACAAATCAAGTTGAGATGTGGGTGGGGAAACAGCCAAACCATATCATTCAGCCCCTGGGCCCTACAAATCTCATGTTCTCACATTTCAAAACCAATCATGCATTTCCAACAGTCCCCTAAAGTCTTAACTCGTTTCATCATTAACCCATTAACCCACAGTCCGAAGTCTCATCTGAGGCAAGACAAGTCCCTTCCACCTATGATCCTGTAAAATCAAAAGCAAGCTAGTTACTTCCTGGATACAATGCGGGTACAAGTATTGGGTAAATACAGCCATTCCAAATGGGAGAAATTGGCCAAAACAATACAGGACTCATGCAAGTCTGAAATCCAATGGGCAGTCAAATTTTAAAGTTCCAAATGATCTCCTTTGACTCCAGGTCTTACATTGAGGTCACAGTGATGCAAGAGGTAGGTTCCCATGGTCTTGGGCAGCTCCACTCTTGTGGCTTTGCAGGGTACAGCCTGCCTCCCAGCTGCTTTCACAGGCTGGCATTGAGTGTCTACAGCCTTTTCCAGGTGCATGGTGCAAGCTGTTGGTGCATCTACTATTCTGGGGTCTGGAGGATGGTGGCCCTCTTCTCACAGCTCCACTAGGCAGTGTCCCAGTAGGAACTCTGTGTGGGGGCTTCAACCCCACAATTCCCTTCCACACTGCCCTAGCAGACGTTCTCCATGAGGGCCACACCCCTGCAGCAAACTTTTGACTGGGCATCCAGGTATTTCCATACGTCTTCCTAAATCTAGGCAAAGGTTCCCAAATCTCAATTTTTGACTTCTGTGTACCTGCAGGCTCAACACCATGTGGAAGCTGCCAAGGCTTGGGGCTTGCATCCTCTGAAGTCACAGCCCAAGCTGTACATTGGCCCCTTTCAGCCATGGCTGGAGCAGCTGGGACACAGGTCACCAAGTCTCTAGGCTACACGCAGCACAGGGACCCCGGGCTGGATCCACAAATACACTTTTCCCTTCTGGGCCTCTGGGCCTGTGATGGGAGGGGCTGCCATGAAGGTCTCTGACATGCCTGGAAACATTTTCCCCATGGTCTTGGGGATTAACATTAGGCTCCTTGCTACTTATGCAAACTTCTGCAGCCAGCTTGAATTTCTCCCCAGAAAATGAGTTTTTCTTTTCTATCGTATAGTCAGACTACGAATTTTCCAAACTTTTATGCCCTGCTTCCCTTATAAAACTGAATGCCTTTAACAGCACCCAAGTCACCTCTTGATTGCTTTGCTGCTTAGAAATTTCTTCTGCCAGATACCCTAAATCAGTTCTTTCAAGTTCAAAGTTCCTCACATCTCTAGGGCAGGGGCAAAATTCCACCAATCTCTTTGCTAAAACATAACAAGAGTCACCTTTGCTCCAGTTCCCAACAAGTTCCTCATCTCCATCTGAGACCACCTTAGCCTGGATTTTAATGTCCATATTGCTATCAACATTTTGGGCAAAACCATTCAGCAAGTCTCTAGGAAGTTCTGAACTTTCCCACATTTTTCTGTCTTCTTCTGAGCCCTCCCAAACTATTCCAATCTCTGCCTGTTACCCAGTTCCAAAGTCTCTTCCACATTTTCAGGTATATTTTCAGCAATGCCCCACTCTACTGGTACCAATTTATTGTATTAGTTCATTTTCACACTGCTGATAAAAAACATACCCAAGACTGGGAAGAAAAAGAAGTTTAATTGGACTTAACAATTCTACATGGCTGGGGAGGCCTCACAATCACGGCAGGAGATTCACTAGTACCACTTCATATATGGTAGCAGCAAAAGAAAATGAGGAAGAAGCAAAAGCAGAAACCCCTAATAAACTCATCAGATCTCATGAGACTCACTCACTATCACAAGAAAAGCATGGGAAAGACAGGCCCCTATGATTCAATTACCTCCCCCTGGGTCCCTCCCACAACATATGGAAATTATGGGAGATACAATTCAAGTTGAGATTTGGGTGGGGACACAGAAAAACCGTATTAGAGCATATGCTTATTAAAGTTCCTACCTCACCAAATTGTAATTAAATTATAGCATGTTTCTCTTTTTCACTAAACTCTGAGCTTTTCAAGGGCAATTCAATGTCATTCACCTTTTTAAGCCTTATTCCTGGCAAAGTGTCTGGTGTTTCATAATGCTTAACAAATAGAGTTTGTACTGAATTCACCAGCACATCAAAAAGCTTATCCATCATTATTAAGTCAGCTTCATCTCTGGGATGCAAGGCTGGTTCAACCTATGCAAATCAGTAAAAACATAATCCATCACATAAACAGAACCAATGACAAAAACTCATGATGATCTCAATAGATGCAGAAAAGGCCTTCAATAAAATTCAACACCTCTTCATGCTTAAAAACTCTCAATAAACTAGGTATTTATGGAACATATCTCAAAATAATAAGAGCTATTTATGACACACCCACAACTAATATCATACTGAATAGGCAAAAGCTGGAAACATTCCCTTTGAAAACTGGCAGAAGACAAGGATGCCATCTCTCACCACTTCTATTCAACATAGTATTGAAAGTTCTGGCCAGGGCAATCAGGCAAGAGAAAGAAATAAAGAGTATTCAAATAGGAAAAGAGGAAGTCAAATTGTCTCTGTTTGCAGATGACATGATTGTATATTTAGAAAACCCCATCATCTCAGCCCAAAAACTGCTTAAGCTGACAAGCAACTTCAGCAAAGTCCCAGAATACAAAAATCAATGTGCAAAAATCACAAGTGTTCCTATACTCCAACAACAGACAAGCAGAGAGCCAAATCATGAGTGAACTCCCATTCACAATTGCTACAAAGAGAATCAAATACCCAGGAATACAGCTAACAAGGGACGTGAAAGATCTCTTCAAGGAGAACTACAAACCACTGCTCAAGGAAATAAGACAGGAAACAAACAAATGGAAAAACATCCCATCCTCATCGGTAGGAAGAATCAATATTGTGAAAATGGTCATACTACCCAAAGTAATTTACAGATTCTATGCTATTCCCATCAAACTACCATTGACATTCTTCACAGAATTAGAAAAAAATACTTTAAATTTCATGTGGAACCAAAGAAGAGCCCATATGGCTAAGGGCTGGAGGCATCATGCTACCTGACTTCAAACTATACTACAAGGCTGGAGGCATCATGCTACCTGACTTCAAACTATACTACAAGGCTACAGTAACCAAAACAGCATGGTATTGGTAGCAAAACAAACACATAGACCAATGGAACAGAACAGGGACCTCAGAAATAACACTACACATCTAAAACTATCTGATCTTTGACAAACTTGACAAAAACAAGCAATGGAGAAAGGATTCCCTATCTAATAAATGGTGCTGGAAAAACTGGCTAGCCATATGCAGAAAATTGAAACTGGACCCCTTCCTTACACCTTATACAAAGAATAACTCAAGATGGATTAAAGACTTAAATGTAAAACCCAAAACCATAAAAACCCTAGAAGAAAACCTAGGCAGTATCATTCAGGACATAGGCATGGGCAAAGATTTCATGATGAAAATACCAAAAGCAATTGCAACCAAAGCTGCAACTGACAAATGAGATCTAATTAAAATAAAGAGCTTCTGCATAGCAAAAGAAACTATCATCAGAATGAACAGGCAACCTACAGAATGGGAGAAAATTTTTGCAATCTACCCATCTGACAAAGGTCTAATATCCAGAATTTACAAGGAACTTAAACAGATTTACAAGAAAAAAACAAGCAACTCCATCAAAAAGTGGGCAAAGGATATAAACATACACTTCTCAAAAGAGGACATTTATGCAGCCAGCAAACATATGAAAAACAGCTTAACATCATTGATCATTAGAGAAATGCAAATCAAAAACCACAACGAGATACCACCTCAGGTCAGTCAGAATGGTGATTATTAAAAAGTCAAGAAACAGCAGATGCTGGAGAGACTGTGGAGAAATAGGAATGCTTTTACATTGTTGGTGGGAATGTAAATTGATTCAACCATTATGGAAAACAGTGTGGTGATTCCTCGAGGATCTAGAACCAGAAACACCATTTGACCCAGCAATCCCATTACTGGGTATATACCCAAAGGAATATAAATCATTCTACAATAAAGATACATGCATACGTATGTTTATTGCAGCACTATTTACAGTAGCAAAGACATGGAACCAACCCAAATGCCCATCAATGATAATTAGATTTAAAAAGGTGGTACATATATACCATGGAATACTATGCAGCCATAAAAAGGAATGAGATCGGCCATGTGCGGTGGCTAACACCTGTAATTGCAGCACTTCGGGAGGCCGAGACAGGTGGATCACGAGGTCAGGAGATCAAGACCATCCTGGCTAACACGGTGAAACCCCATCTCTACTAAAAAAATACAAAAAATTAGCTACGTATAGTGGCACACACCTGTACTCCCAGCTACTCCTGAGGCTGAGGCAGGAGAATCGCTTGAACCTGGGGAGGCAGAGGTTGCGGTGAGCCAAGGTTGCACCACTGCACTCCAGCCTGGCCCACAGAGTGAGACTCCATCTCAAAAAAAAAAAAAAAAAAGGAATGAGATCATGTCCTTTGCAAGGACATGGATGAAGCTGGAAGCCATCAATCTCAACAAACTAACACAGGAACAGAAAACCAAACACCGCATTTTCTCACTCATAAGTGGGAGTTGAACAATGAAAACACATGGACACAGGGAGGGGAACAACACACGCTGGGACCTGTGGAGCAGGAGGGGAGCAAGAGCATCAAAACAAATAGCTGATGCATGCGGGTCTTAAAACCTAGATGGCAGGTTGATAGGTGCAGCAAACCACCATGGCACGCATATATGAACCTGCACATTCTGCACGTGTATCCCAGAACTTACAGTAAAATAAAAATTTTTTAAAAATACACTTTATAGGGATGGATAAAGGATGAAAGGAATGTGGGGATAAACCCATTATGTTATGACCACTTGATAGTTGTCACTGGAATGTTCCCACTGAGGTTCTGGGGAAATATCAGCCCTATGGCCACACAATAGGAGTAAAGGAAAATTGAAATGTCAGCTGGTTTTCGTCATGTGCCAAGCATCTCAGGTTTCTCTTTGGTGGGGGCATTTTCCAGCTAAATTCTGGGAAGGAACATGGTGTTTAAGTGCTGGCATCTGCTTAAACAAACAGGAAAATATTCTGCCACCTAACTTGACTGGAACTGGAATCCTACTCACCATCTGATGGCTGAAACAATGCACAGTATTGCAAAACATTTCAGATCAGTTGACTTCCCCCAGCAGCTTAGTTTGTGTCAGTGTAAATGCACACAGCAGATTGTGTTTCTGTGTTAAAAGGGTTACAGAACCCATCCTGGAATGAAACACTGGGACCACAGAAGAGGTGATGGGGAAATTGTTCCAGGCCATTATTTCAGTGCCATCATCATTAGCACATTTCATGTTAAAATATTGCCTGGAAGATCACCAGAACCAAAAATCATGCCATCTGTTTGTATAGTGGTTTATAGTTTAAAAAGCATTTTACAGTCATTATCACACTTTTTTTACTGCAACTGCAACTCTATTTTATAGATGAGGAAATTGAGACTCATTAGGGTTTGGTGACTTCACTCAGTAACTAGTAGATTCCACATGTACTGGCTCCTCTATGGTTATTAGCATCACAAGCAACACAATAATCCTCATCTCCACTTTGGCACCCCCACAGCTGCAATGAATTAAAGCTATTCTTGCCATTGTGACCAGTAATCTCCTAGAAGCCAAATACAGTGGACTCTTCTTCATCCTTATCTTGCCTGATTCCTCTGTAACAAATGACCACGTGGGCTACTCCCTACCTTTTGAGGCTGTCTTCTTTGGTTTCTAAGATGCTGCTGGCAGGGCGCGGTGGCTCATGCCTGTAATTCCAGCACTTTGGGAGGCCAAGGCCAGCAGATTGCCTGAGGTCAAGACCAGCCTGGCCAACATGGTGAAACACTGTGTATACTAAAAATACAAAAATTAGCCAGGCATAGTGGCACATGCCTGTAATCCCAGCTACTTGAGAGGCTGAGATGGGAGAATTGCTTGAACCTGGGATGTGGAGGTTGCAGTGAGCCGAGATTTCGCCACTGCACTCCAGACTGGGTGACAGAGAGAGACACTATCTCAAAAAATAATAAAAAAAAAATTTTTAAAGGTGCTTCTCTCTCCTGGTTTTATGCCTTCCTCCTATGTCTTATACCACCCCTCTTTTACTGCCCGCTCTGTCCCGGCATTCCTTGTGAATGTTAATATTCTCTAGGATTTGATCTTCGGCCACTTTCTCTTTGCATTCCCCACAGTGTTCTGGGGGATCTTATGGCTCCAACCACTCACTCTATAATAGTAACTCCCACATCTCTGTTGCTGGATCTGTAATTCAGATCTCCCTACTGAATTCAAAATATATATCCCATCTACTTTCTGCACCTCTCCACCTGGATCTGCAATAAGAACCTCAAGTTCCACACCCCTAAAAGTGACTGTACTAGAGTGTTCCAACAGTGCAGTATTAGGTCTGCCCATTCAGCAGCATGTAATGCTTCTTTGCTTACTCAAATTTATAATATTTCTTCTAGTGAAGGAATATTTGACAGTTTTATTCATACAAGTCCCACATATTTCAGCATGTGTTTATGTCTAGACATTATATACTCTCATGACCACTGTGATCTTATTTCTATTATATTTTGTAAATGGCTATGCTGTTATGTAGAAAAGTTATTGATCTTTAACACATTTGTTTTGAAACCAGCAGCATTCTGAAATTGAATTTGTCTTGTTTTTCAGTTGATTTTCTTTGGTTTTTTAGATAAGCTATCATCTACAATAATTATAGTTATCTCCTACTTTACACTATTTATATCTTATTCCTTTTTCTTGTCTTCGTTGCATTGACTCGCATTCCTAGAACAATATTGCTACTAATAATAATGGTCATTACTGTAGTTTCTGACTCACAGACAGACCACTTCTATTTTTCATCATTGCATTTAAGATATTTCACCATTAAATAAAATATATACACTTTATTTAAAGACATATTATTCTATTTCTATCTTATATTAGAAGTGATGATACATTTTTATTAAATGTCTTTTAGTCATCCAAAGAACTGATTATAATTTTTTTCTCTTTTGATCTAATCATATGATAAATGATATTAACAGTGAATCATCTTTGTGGTAATGCTTTTTCTAGAAAGGATCCATTTAACTTAAAATATTATTCAGCTCAGGCTGTGTTAATATATTCCAAATGTATTGATTATTGTATTTATTTCTAAAATTCCTACTATACTCTATTTTATCTCCTAAACCTACCCCTCATATCTCTTATATTTTACATATTATATTCATCTCTATCTTTTGCTTCTTGGTTTTTGGGGAATTCCTCAAAGTGGACTTTCAAATCATCAATGTCATTTTCTGTGCTATCCAATCTGTTATTCATTGCTACCACTTCCAATTAAAAATTTGAAATTTAAAATTTGAATTTACAAATTTATAAGATAAATTCACATTTAATTTTTTAAATGTTTAACAGTAATATTTCTGAAATCAGTTTGTTAGTTGTGGATAGAATGAGTGCTTGAATCTCAAGTCTCATTGATAATGTGAATCAGTTTTCTTTTTGGTTATGTCTCACTTTTTGGAATAAGCTTCTTTTAGCAGAAAACATTTGCTCTGATTCTTCGGATGAGTTTCTTCAAACTGCTAAATCATTTCATAGGCCCGGTGATTTTTCTGTTTATCCATCTTTCCTGAGAAAGCAGTGTGTGTCCATGGTTCCAAGTTAGGATCATTTCTCTCAGAGGCTGTGAGGATGCTTATTCAAACCTTATATCCAAGAAAAAGAAAAAGATAAATTTGTAGCTTCAGTTTGTGGCAACATAGTTGGCTGTGAGGAGCAGGAAGAGGCCACAGTGAGAGGCATCTGCACCAAAGAGAACTCATGTTGTGCTGAAGGATTCCTTCCAGTCTATCGTGAAGTCCACTGTATCTCAGAAGCCCACAGGATGTGCCCACGCTTTATCACACCTCTCCAGTCCAGGGAGCTCCATCGATCAGCTCCCACTGTACTTCTGTATACTTATGTAAGACCACACTTATTGTCCCAATAGTGGCCCTATGGAGTCTGGACCCTACTACTGCTGAAAGTTAGGAACATTTGTGCCAAGTTAAAGTTCCCCATGATCGTGGAAACTAGGAAACTAATTACCAAGGAAGACAGTCCTGTGGCAGGGAGCTTCACTGCTAAGCAGGTGAGGAATTGATTCTCTTCTCTTGTTCTATGTACCAGCATTAGAATATACCCTCTACACGCTTGGTAGTTAGGGAGGTTACACTATGTACCCCGTTCACCCACTGCCTAAATCAACTTTTCCTTCATATGCACAGAATTGGAGGCAGTGGGCTCATCAGTCAATCCAGGCCACTAGCACCACATTTCACTATATATCAGGCAATGCAATGCTGTGAGTAAGCGTCCAGTCTCCAGAGCCAGTCTCCTTAGGTCCAAATACTATTAGGTTGATGCAAAAGTAATTGCTGTTTTTGCCAATTTGCTTTTATTTTGCACCAACCTAATATCACTAGCCACGAGACCATTGGAGTTAGTAATCTTCCCTGTGCCATAGTTTCTTCATCTGTAACAGGAGGACAATAATAACTCATCAGTGTGGCTAGTGACAGCACCTCCTTCATGGAATACATGAAAACTCAATTAGCTAATAGATGCTAAACATTTCAGACAATGCCTACACACAGTAATGCTCGATCAATGTTAACCAATGCAAAACAGTGCCAATACTTCTGGTTCAAAGAAGGCATCCTTCCCTGATGTTTTCTTTTTTTATACATTTCTTTGGACATTTCAATGGGCTCTTAGGAAGACAAAAGTTAAAGCTGGAAGAGTCATATTTCCATCTTGTTCCAGAAGTTCTAAAGTAATGTTTTTGAAAAGAAAACATTGTCAAAAATATTTGAAATGAAAATATGTCAAGAAAAAGTAAAATTCAAACTTGTTGGCAGTATCAGCAAGGCCAATCAGGATCCAGCCTGCTTTCTACCTTTTCTCTAACCCTGCCCTCGCTTGCACCTCAGACCGTAGCCCAACCAAACCTCCTGGGTTCATTGTGGCAGCTCACACCACAGGGCCTCTGCTCAGGTGAGGCCTTCCAAGTGGAAAGTCCTTCCTCCCTCCCTTGTTAGCACCCCATGCACCTAACTTGCTTGTCTGTAATTCTGAGGGCTCACTTCAGATATTGCCCCCTCTGCAAAGCCCAGAATCACATCAGCTGACCCCTCCTTGGCATCCACCCTGCACCCAGAGCAAAGTTCTCTATACTGAGGCTTTACTCCACAACTATCATGATTGTTTCAATCAGTGAGGGAGGTTATTAAAAGTATAGATAATGGCTCTGGAAGATTCCAATTCATTAGGCCATGGGTAGAGCCCAGGAATCCATATATTTCTAAAACAACTGGGATGATTTTGAGAATCAGCCGAATTTGAGTTAATAACACACCCCCTCTGATTTGATTGCCCTCTCCTCTGGTAACCTTCCCTCCCAGCTGGTTAACCTGACCTCTCCTCTGGTAACCTGCACTCCCCTCTGGTTAGCACATCCTACTCTCTAACAGGCTGTAAATTCCTTATTTGTCTTATCTGTCTTATGTCTCCAGCACCTTGCACAGTTCCTGGCACTCAAAAATGTGTTCGTAAACACATGAATAACTGAATCACCCTTCCCTCCAGTGGATTAGGTATTTCTGTCGTTATTATTCATTGCTTTTACCCACCACATTTGATTTTCAGAGACTTAATTGAAGAGCTTGTAAGAGAGACAGGAACAATTGTTTCTGGTTTGGCAACATACACTAGTCTTGTTTGCCAAACTTACTGTGAACCTTCTGCCTTCTTGAGAAAGGAGGCCTAGGGGATAAGAGGGGCTATTGTGTAAGAACCTTCTCCTGAGACTTAAATATTTGGCAACTTTAATCCTGGCACGAGAATTGGCACAAGGAATGAGAAAATGGAACACTCAGAAAGTGTGAGCCAACACCTTAAATGGACTTAGTGGCGAGCTAGCCAGAAAGTGGAAGCAGAGGCTGGAGGCTCTAGGATTGAGCCTCATCTCCTCTCCACTCGCTGCCTCCCCTCCAGTTGGTTTACTTTAGGCAAGGCATTAACCACCCTGAACTCTGTGTCCTCCTCCATAAAAGAGGGCTGAAAACAGATTGTCACAGAATCATTTGAAATAGTATACGTGAAAGATCAAGTAGAGTGCAATAAATGTTTCCTTTCTCCTTTCTGTCACATCTCAAGCTGTGGCCTAGAAAATTGTAGAACAGTTGAGAGAAGCCAGCTAGAGCCCTGGGGTTGGACTCTCACAGTAGGGCAGATGTGGGGTATGCAGATTCAGGAAACCAGACAGAGTCTACTAAAGCCCAGTCCCAGGTATGAAAAACAGAGCAATGAAATTTGACCCTCTCAGAATATCCAAGAATCCTCATGGGATTTCTGTAATACATTTTGAGCACATATAAGTTCTTTTTGGGGGGAGGGCCATGCCTCATTCATCTTTGTATTCCTAGTGCCCAATAGAGTGCCTGATATAGGACCAAGAAATATTTGTAAATCGAATAGTGGGTGGACAAAGACATAGCTTGGTACCTTCTCTCCCTAGTTTCCTAGTTCTTTCCTAGTACCATCCTCCAAACAAATCTTTGAATTTCTTTTTTTTTTTCCTTGCCTCCATGCCCAGATGTGGTTAAGCCAACCAGACAGAGCTGTAATTCCTATGCTTCTAAGCTTCAAGGCTTCCAGAGTCTACATAGCTTCCCTCTGCGTGGCAACTTTGAGCTTTCTGTTGTTAAATAAAGTTATAAGTGTTGTAAAGCGCTTTCATTAGGGAGGGTTTTATCTTGGAGAGGCAACAAGTTCTGTTCAATGGAATAGGGAAAAGTTAACATTTAAAACTCCAGCTATTTTCTGAGGTTGGTGGGTCCTGTTATCAGTTGGCTTTGTTCTGCTGAGACCATATAAATGTGGATTTGCAAACTGGAAGAGCTAGAAGATCCTAAATACTAAAGGAAGAATGGCTTCTAGCTTCTGAAGTAATACTAGAGGGAGATAAGAGAGGAAGAGAGAGAGCTGAAAAGATTATATGACTTGCCCAATGAGACCCTCCCGAGGTCTCTAAATTCCCAGTTCTTACTAGACTTACCAGGTTTTATGAAAGTCTATAAAAGAGAGAGCTTTGTAACCATGCTGATGAGAAGGAAAAAAGACATAGTCTATGGTATTTTGAACTAGTCACAATGGGAGCCATCAAAAGAAAGACAATAAGAATTATCACATGTCACAGATAGGGCTTTGGGCTTCATCAAGATTGTTAAACTGGGAGTTTGAGTCAAATTTATTCAGACCATTGGAGGGGCCAGAAAGAGACATCTCAAGTGATACCTGAACCTTCTGAACTTGATATTATTCTAGACACCACAAGGAATGCATAATTAACACACAACCTGGTCCTTTTCCTCAAGGAGCTTACAATCTCATTGTGCAGACAAGATATAAAGCCACTGGGCAGCATGCCTTCAGGATGCATTTTAATTTCAACAGAGAATGATGATGGAGTAGATTAGAGAAAGGCCTCAAGGAGGGCTTCTTAAGGGGTCACCGTGAGTTGAGTCTTCAGAGGGAGATGACAATATTTGGTCTGGCAGAATCCCAGGAACAGCCTTTTCAAGAGCTCCCTGGCAGCACCTCTTGAAACAGATGAACCAGGAACTACCCAAGACAAAAGCAACTCCATCCACTGCTCATTTTAAGCACATGCCTCACATGATCTGCTTGTGTAAACTTTGCAGGCAAATTTGATTTCCTTTTTCCTCATACTGACCTTAAAAATCATTTTTCCAAATGGACATTTACCTGCCTTTGCTTTTTTTTCTAAAAGTAAAACAAAACTTTTCTGCCACTTGCAGCATTCCACCCTCATTTTCATTTGCCCCTTGCCTTTCTGAATTAGCTTGAGTGGGAAGAAGGTGTGCACTTACATCCACCCAGCCTCTGACCCCTAAAAATTTTGTCTACATTCAATGCTAAGGAAAGGAAGCTACTTTGAGAATTTCAGAGTTGTAGCTTCCAAAGGCTAATGGATGAATGTGAGTATTTCCATTCTCATTGTGGCCAGGAAAGATAGAGATAATCATATGGTACCCAGAAAATGACTGCTTCATATGATGAGGCTCTGATTTCCATTTTAATGGAAACATGTTCATTTAAAAGAAAGAAAAGCAGATTTCTGAACTATGTCTCCTCTCTCTGTTAACAACCTGGATGTGCATCTAGAATTAATGAGCTACGTTTTTATTTCTATTTTGCTAAAGAGGCTGACCAGGACTGTTGCATTACCTGATGTCTAATCTTTCCAGTGCTCCCCTCACGCCTCCCCTCACTGTTTTCCCCCTTCTGTATGAGATGTTAGTATTTTGGCTTTGTTTCAAATAAACTTACAAGTCGGGTTTTTATTTCTCCCAACGGAGCCTCTCAAATCCCTTATCTTCAGCTCAACAGGAAGGAGATTACTTTGTTACCAGAATATTGAACATTGATGATTTACGTGTTTATATGTTGGGAAAATAAAGCTCTGACATATTCTATTTCCTATACAACAGTTCCTAATTCTTTATGGAGAGACCTAGTGGCTTAAGGGCATAGAAAGATGCCACTGTCCACTGAGCAGCAAAGAAAGGACAGCTAAGCCCGTGTTCCAACGGAGCTGACCATGTGCATAGCTATACATTCGTGGCTACAGTGGGGAAACCAGCCAGCATAGATTCTCCTTTGCTACTCTCATTTTAGTCAAAAAATTACAGATGCTAAAGTCGGATAGCCTGGACTCAAATCCTGTCTGATCTCTGATCCTAGCCTGAGAGGCCTGTTCAGATTCCTCCTCTGCCCAAATTCCTTGCTAGCAGTGTGACCCTAGGCAATGACTTAATTGCTTTGTGACTCCGTTTTCTTACGGGTAAAATATGGATGCTAATACCTGACCAATGGAGCAGTTCATAAGAAATGATAGCTATGAAGAGTCTACATGATACCTGGACAGCCCCATTTGTTAAATATCCTATATGGAATGCTTAAACAAATGTTAATTTCATTTCCCTTTCTTTTAGAAGCCTTAATTAACACCTTAACTATTTAGTACAGAGCTCAGTAAACTATGGCCGGCAGATCAAATCCATCCATCCTTTATTTATTTAATTTATTTTATAATAAATAAAATAGATCCCCTTGTTGCATGTTCTCATGACCGTTCTTTTTCATAGGACTTACCACAGTTGTAATTGCACATGTATTTGTAGGTTTAGTTAATTACTATCCATCACTCTCATAAAACTGGAGCTTCCTGAGAGGAGGGGTGGTATTTATGATCTCTTCCTCTTTGTCCCAGCTCCTGCCATAGTGCCTGGCTCTGATACGTACTCAGTTAGTATTTGAATGAATGAATGAATGAATGAATGAGTAGATGAGTCTCCAGGCTACCACCCAGCCATGGGTCAAGACTACAGATGTGACCAATAAGGACAGAGCCAGGAGAGGCAGATCCCCCAGTCCTTGACATGATGACCGCCCAGCAGAAGTTTGTTTACCATGGTATGTAATAACATACCACAGTCCAAGGCTTCATCAGAACACAACCACATCAACTGGGTGACACTCCCACCTGTATGGGCCTGTTCAAACATTTCCTCAGTTTTGAGTCAAGAAAATGGAACTTCTTCATGGAAAGAACCAGTTCAGCCCTGTAGTGTATTTCTACAATACTTGAGTAGCCACCACCTTCCTTGGGAAGAAGGCAAGAGTCCAGGCTAGATAGTTTTATTCATGGGTCGAAAGCAAAGTTTCAATGAGTTTATTCAAGCATTAATCTGCCCAAAGTGGAACCATCTCATGGTACACAGCACCTGGCATATAGGAGGTGGTGAAGACAAATAATCGCCAGCAGCAATGCTAAAATCTGTGACTGAGCCACTCCCAGTCCCCTGTCTTCCTGCTGGGCCTCTGCACCATGGAACACTCACGTACCCTTTTCAAAGTGGGGAATTTAAATCAGGCAGAACTGATGAGTGGGGGTTCCATCTCTACTATGTAACTGCTGCATATCCACGAACCCCAGTTTCCTCACCTGTTGTCAAGGGACAATGTGATGGTAAATGTTTATCTTTCCCAGTACACCTCACTACTGGCATTCGAAGTCAGTGCCGTTTTATCCATTGAAGCTATTAAGATGTCTTGGATGTAAAAAGGTCCTGGGTAGCACTGATGAAGCCTACCACTATATGCTTAATACTCTGGAATGTCTTATGCCAAAGATCCCATCATAAAGAAACACAATAAAGGTCTAAGGGTATAGAGAAAGTAGATGACTATGGGAACGACAAAGGCTTTCTAAATATCGCAAGCACTGGAAGATCTTAGATGCCAAAGAGTCTTCCTGGACAGCTAGATTTCTTTTCTTTTTTTTCCTTTTCTTTTCTTTTTTTTTTTTTTTTTTTTTTTTTTTTGAGATAGAGTCTCTCTCTGTCGCCCAGGCTGGAGGGCAGTGGTATGATCTTGGCTCACTGCAAGCTCCGCCTCCCAGGTTCATGCCATTCTCCTGCCTCAGCCTTCTGAGTAGCTGGGACTATAGTCGCCTGCCACCACGCCCAGCTAAGTTTGATTTTGTATTTTTAGTAGAGATGGGGTTTCACTGTGTTAGCCAGGATGGTCTTGATCTCCTGACCTCGTGATCCACCCACCTTGGCCTCCCAAAGTGCTGGGATTACAGGCATGAGCCACCATGCCCTGCCGACAGCTGGATTTCTAAGGAATATTTTCTCTTGGACCTAGAAGATTCAGGGGATTGGAGGGAACACCATGCATGACCACTCTACCTATATGTCTAGGATTCCGTTTATAAAAACTCTATTTCATAAATACTAATTTTAAATATAGAAGTGAAATAAAATAAGCTGTTCTTTCTATTAGAAAATATGGCCTTTTTATTATGTTCTGTAAAGACCTGGAATGTGTTGTTTGAAATCCTAAGGATGTCAGAAACATGCAAATTCTGGGTTTGCCTGAAGTCCAGTGGCCGCAGTCCAGTCTGAGATTCAGTGTCCCCTAAAACACCAGAGGTGTTTGGAGGTTGGTATGCAAGCCAAAACTTGAGCTCACTGCCTTAGTAGGACAGGACCGCAATCTTAGCTCCTTCTAAGGGTGCAGGTGTACAGCCACCATTTATATTGCTTTATTACTTCTTTTTTGGTACAAGAGCAGTTTTCAGAATTTATCTGATTCAAGTTAGGGTCTCATTACTGAGAAAGAGGAGAGAACAAAAGTTGAGGTGGGCCACCAGCTGGCTGTGCTCTAGATAGTGATTAGATAGCCTATCTGAGAATGGTGAATGGACATCTGATATAAAAAGCATCAGAGAATTTGAGGGAGGCACTGCTTTCTGGATGGGGGTGGGTGGATGGTCACTGACCCCACTGGATACTCAGAGGTACATGAAAGCAGGTGAATCAGACTTGAGAGAAAATGCATGCTGATACAGCTGGAAGTCGAACCACTGCTATTCCAGATGTTTCACTAGACTCCTCCATCCCCTTCCTGGGCCCCATCCCATCTCCCATCCCACATCATTCCCAATCGTTTCTTAAGGATGGACCTTAGTGAAGTAAGAGTAACAAAGAGGAAAGTCTGAAGGATGGAGAAGTAATTTTCTGCACATTACTGGAGATCAGAAAATTATTATTATTTTTTTTGAGACTGAGTCTCGCTCTATCGCCCAGGCTGGAGTGCAGTGGCGCAATCTCTGCTCACTGCAAGCTCTGCCTCCCGGGCTCACACCATTCTCCCACCTCAGCCTCCCCAGTAGCTGGGACTACAGGAGCCCGCCACCATGCCCGGCTAATTTTTTGTATTTTTAGTAGAGACGGGGTTTCACCGTGTTAGCCAGGATGGTCTTGATCTCCTGACCTTGTGATCCGCCCGCCTCGGCCTCCCAAAGTGCTGGGATTACAGGTGTGAGAATGTTGACCCCACTCAGTTAAAAAAGGCCATATCAAATCTGTTGAGTCAAACCATCCTGCTTCATGTCAGGCGAGGTACCCGACTCAGTGGCAGGGCCAGGTGAAATTTCAGGAGCCACTGGAATATGAACTATCCAGCTCCTTTTAAGACAATAGCTCCTGAAATGGCCCACAGCCATCTCTGTCAGTTGGCCTAGTCAGCCAGGGAGCCTGCAACCACTCGGAGTAAATAGTCAAAAAGAAAGAAAGAAAATATTGGGAGGCCTCAAAGCCTCAAAGCCTCTGGGTAGCCATGAAACAGAAACAAAGCCACTGAAGCTGTTCAAACAAATGTCTTTAATCTGTGACACCTGTCACCAAGGCACAAAAAGGGCACTGCAATGTCAGAGGCCCTCATGACACAGCAGGAGAGGGAGTTCTTTCATGATCCCCTTGGAGGGCATCTTATAAGTAGAATCCGATTTTAATAAATTCCATCAGCCCTCCAAATTGCTTTTTGTGGGAATAGAGGTTGGTGTTAATCAGTTTGTTGCTAGAAATCACTTTCCTGAGCTTCTAAGTCTGTGTGTGAGATGGAGGTGCAGGCAGGTGCCTCTCTGGAGTGAAGGAACATTCACGGCCCAGGCAGGCCCCAGCACTGCTCCTCCCTTCTGCTTCCACGGGAGCCTGGCAGAGGCAAGGTTGGGGCTGCCTAGGCCGGATGGTGGGCTGGTTGCTGTGTGGACCACGGAGGACTTGCTCTCCTTCTCCTTTACCTAAAAATGTTCAGATGGTCAAACCTAGTGGGGAAGAGCAGGAGAGTCTCGGGGCCTCAAGCAGCATTGGTACCAAACGTAGCTTTAGTTCTCTCCCATCTGCCTCAGCTCTTTCCTCCTATTTTCTGACATGGGCAGTTGACACTTCTGCAGTTTTATTTAAAGTGTTATGCAAAAGCAGCTTCAAGACAACGTTCCCCCATTCCTTCAGCTTGATTTCTTCCCCAGCCCTTCTAATATAGAAATTCTGGAGCCACTCCTGACTTCAAGCACAGCCTGGCCTCAGACTCCACCTTAAGCGTCCATACCGCCTCTCTGGGCCCCACTGTCTTCATGTGTCTAGTGAGGGGACTGAACCAAACAGCCTTCAATCCCCCTCCCCATCCTAACAGCCTACATACTCACTGAGGTCCCATGCACCATGAGTATACAAGGAACACTCATGCTAACCCCAATCCCTGACTCAAGTGGCTTCTAGCCTAGTGAGATACCATTGACCTAACAATTTCTCCTTGAAGCCCAGGCCAAGAGACAATACAAACTGATAATTAGAATACCCTCATCTGATTGAGACCCTGGCCTAAGCCCGGTGTAGGCATCACAGATTTCCTAGGTAGTCTACCAGGCATTCTGCTCTGCCATCATCCACCCCCAGCTGTCTATGATCTTCCTGGAGCTCTGAATGTGGCCTGATACACCATCAGGAGTTGCCTTTCTTCCTATCTTTCCTGTGCCTAAATGTCTGTTTGGTGAGACTCCTAACAATGCCTCACATAACAATTACAATTTCTTAACTTTTGTCTTATTTGATCTTCACAATAATCAGGTGCGATGGAAAAGTTAAAGCGCCTGTTATGACTTTGACCATTTCTGATGAGAGTAAGGGGACTTTGAGAGATGCTGGCTCAGGGATGCTGTAAGATGACGCAGGAATCACAGAGGGGATAGGCTTTGCTGGAGCAGGGGGAAAGCAGCCCAGTTCCACCTTCATTCAGGACCTAGCCTCATTCACAGACCTTACAGAACATCTGCAGAAACTGTTCACCAAGAAGAAAACTAAGACTCAAAGAAGAGGTGATTTGCCAAAAGTGCATACCTGTCAGTGGCAGAAAAACAAAAAACTAGAACTCTGTTCTTTCTGGCTCAGGTGGCTTGGCAGATGAGTTTTTGTTTTTGTTAATACACTGCACTAATAAGCGCGTCTTTAGCATGTCCTCTGCTGTGAGCTGATGAGGATGAAGAAGTGAGGGCCAAGCCCCTTGGACTTCTTACTCATGTCTCCCAAGGAAGCAGCCACAGCATAGGGCAGGAAGGAAGGCTGGAGTGAGGGCTGCACAGAGGGCTCTGGAAACAAAGAGGCTGGGCTGTGCCGTGTGAGATGATGTGCCTGAGTTTCTTTCTACAAGGCCCAAGTTCCGCCAACCCCTGCTCACGCCCATGTGCTTCCTTCTTGCTTGGGGAGGTGCTTTTCTCCACCTGCGCAATCCTGACATTCACAATCTGTGCTGCTTCGTCCTCTGGCAATGACCCACTAGCTCCTGGTGTCCCTAGTGAGCCTCTAACAACCGTTCTCAGAAGTGAGATTTGCAAAAAGATGGTGAAACCGAATACGAAATGGAGAGGGGAGAATATAGGGGAGGTGGGAGAGGGTGAATCAGGCTCCTCCTCCACAGGAAAGCTAGGTCTTAAGGTCCCCCTGCAAGGAAGCAATTCATTCCAGCAAACTCTGCAGGAGGTCCAATATTGCAGCTGCTGGGTGTTAGTGCCCCCTTTACCAGTCTGCAATTTCAGCAATCATCATGCTTAAGTGTCTCTGGGGAATTAGCATGTGGGGACTACAGGGATGAATAATTCTACTCCAATTTACTTTTTCCCATGAAATACTATTTAAGTTATAAATTGAGTATTTCCATCCTTGACAGCAGCTATTAAGCTGACGCCACTGGCTCATTGGCCTTTTGCTGTTTTGAGTGTCTTTGGGCGCCTGGCCCTGGATCCAGCCAGTAGCACGGATAGTTTAAGTGTCTGGTGTCCTGGGTACCCTGGGTAATCCTGGGTACCCTAGATTCAGCTAGGCACTGAATCTCTGGAAAGAGACCACATGGTCTCCGGAAATTACAAAGATAGGAAGGGGAATGTGAACAAGTGTTGGGTGCCTACTACGCACCAGACTTTGTCTATTGCCTTCATGCATATTATCTTGTTCAGCATCACTGCCCAGTAAATACTATAATCTTTATTTCAGAATGATGAAACTGAGATTCTAAGAAATCACTTTAAGAAAGATTAAGTAGCTGAAAAAGCAATAAGTAAAAGCAATGGGGAGAGGGAAAGAGATATGTCCTGTGCTGGGGGCCGCATGGGAAGAGGAAAGTCATAATTCAGGCAGCAGGGATTCCACTGCCAGAGAATCCAAACTAAGGAAGTCCTATATCACCAGTGAGACAGGCCACAGGGTGGTCTGTAAACACAGATCTGGGAAGTGTTTACTTTCTGGAGAGCCAATTTCTCTCTTGCTCTGTGTTTGGCAGCCCTGGTCCCAGCAACTTTCGTATATTCCTTTGAAAGCTAGAATTCTCTCTGAGCACTTCACCAGCAGAGGCCTGCGAGACCTTGTCCTTCCTCGCTCAATCCTCTATCCTCATTTCTTCATCAACATCTGAGAGTCAACATCTCTGCCTGCTTAATAGAAAGAAGAAAGGGATCATTAAGTTAATCAGCTGGTATTTACTAAGGAACTTTCTTGTGCCTGGTCAGGTGCCATGGGGATTCAATGAAATAGAAGATGCAATACTGACTCCTGATATGCATCTAATGAAATGTTGAAACAGATTATAAATAGCCATTTATTTTTGCTTCTCTGGGCCTCTGTATATGCTGTGGCGTTCTCCTAGAAAGTATGTTGCACACAGCTTTCCTAGGTTGTGCATGCCAGCTCAACCTTTCAGGTCAAATTCAAATGTCCCCCTGTCTGCTCATGCTTCTAATGCATTGGAAGTCCTCTGGAGCACACAGCAAATTTCATCTTCATTATCATGTGTGTCCTTCTCCAGAGACAGCCACTCCTTCAGAACATGAATACACTGAGCCCTTCTCTGACATATAGAAAGGGGGTTAAATAAGGCTTATTGAATGAGTGAGTTAAAAAGCAGGACAGGAAAAAGTATGGATGTGTTACCAGAAAGGCATCCCGATCCAGGCCCAAGAGAGGGTTCTTGGATCTCGTGCAAGAAAGAATTCAGGGCAAGTCCATAAAATGAAAGCAAGTTTATTAGGAAAGTAACGGAATAAAGAATGGCTACTCCATAAGCAGAGCAGCCCCCACTGGTTGCTTATTTTTGTGATTATTTCTTAGTTACATGCTAAATAAAGGGTGGATTATTCATGCCTCCCCTTTTTAGACCATGCAGGGTAACTTCCTGATGTTGCCATGGCATTTGTAAACTGTCATGGCACTGGTGGGAGTGTAACAGTGAGGACGACCAGAAGTCACTCTCTTCGCCATCTTGGTTTTGGTGGGGTTTGGCCGGCTTCTTTACTGCAAACTGCTTTATCAGCAAGGTCTTAATGAACTGTATCTTGTGTCTTGTGCCTATCTCTTATCTCACCCTGTGATTTAGAATGCCCAACCATCTGGGAATGTAGCCTGGTAGATTTCAGCCTCATTTTACACAGCTCCTATTCAAGATGGAGTTACTCTGGTTCAGATGTCCCTGACAAATATATATGTTTATATGTTCAGAGAAAAGAAGGTTGCACTCATTGTTGACAGTGTGTGTGAGGATCCTGGATAGTGCCTTGATAAAAAGCAAACCAAAGGCGCCGAAGCCAGACTGCCAAGTTTAAACCCAGCCCCAACACTTGGTGGATGAGTGACTTAACTTCTCTGTGCCTCAATTTCCTCATCTGGAAAATGGACATCATAACATTAGCCTTCCTCAAACAGTTAGTGAAAGATGAAATGAATTAATGCAAAGAAAGTACATAGAATGGAGTGTGCTTGGTATGTTAACTATGTGTTACTCCTAAGGACTGAGGTCAAAGAGAAGCGTTCCCTTTGTATCTTCCTGTATTCTTTAAATTTTTACTTGGAACAATTACACAAAAGAAAAATGAAAAATAAGACGGCAGCAAGGTGTAGACTAGATATCCCGATTGCTGCTCTTGAAATTAAATAAAAAATGCCGAATAAGACACCACACACAAAAAATTTCTTCTTCTTAAATCATTCATTGTCTTGCAAGAAAGTAAAAAATGCTAAAGTCAAAATTTAAATAATGGCAGGAATTCTACATATTGACAGCAGTGAAGCTGGCTTTTGTCTTAAGGGCTTTTGACCTTGACCTTGACTCACAGAGTATGGGGACAAGAAAAAAAGCCTAGGACCTGCCCAAGGTGGGTTGTCTAATAGGCCACCTTCCCTTAAAGTTGGAAACCAAAAAGGTATATCCTCAGTGTAAAAGAGAACTAGAAATGGATGCCTAGCCTGCCAACAGCTGCAGGAAACTTGCCCATCTCCAACCTTGGTGCTGTTGACAGAAAACAAAAAAAAATCTCTTCTGAGAGTTAGTAGCAGAAAAAGTATCCTCACATGGGGATGCAGACCAAATTCATTTAAGCTGGTTGGTCTAAAACAAATCTCACTCTGAAATCCAGTTTACAGTGGTCCCAGTCTGGAAGTATTCCCAGGTTTCTGGCGAAAACAATTGTATATCATCTCTGAAGGAACCCACCTTCAACACAGGCATCAACAAATTCTCAAAGATAAAGTTCCAAAGAAAATAAGCAGGATGCAGTGAGCATAAAACAGATGATGGAAGAGGTCACCATGAGTGAGAACCTGCAAAAGCAAACCCAGAGACTTAAGCTATTAGAGTTAAAAGAGACACTAAATATAAATTATGTTTATTGTGTATAATGAAATAAAAAGAAGCCTGACAATATGAGGAGTGAGTAAAAATTATAACGAATGACTAGACATTTTTTAAAATATGCAACCAAAATTCTAAAAATGAACAATAATCACAGTTGAAATGTAAAACTCAGTGGACGAATCTAATAGCAGATTAGACTTGCTGAAGAGAGTCAGTGAACTGGAAGATCCAAAAAAGTTAGCCAGAATGCAGCACACAGGTACAGGAGGTTAGATTTAAGAGATAAAACTAAGAAGACAAAACTAAGTTGTCTTAGTTGACAGGTTGTTTCATTTTAGGGTTTTGCCAAATTTAATCACTATAATTATGAGAAACGAAATTTTCTCTATTTTATATTTTATTTTGATAGAGAATATTAACAATTTACTAAAAAAACAAGAAATCCATCAAAAGACTCTTTCCTCTAATCAAAATATTCATAAGAGCCAATCAAGAATTTCAAAATTAAATTGTGCACCCCATAGGAGCTTTCAGTTTTTATTTCATGCAGTTTGTCTCTGGCTTTTATAGAAATGAATTTCAATGTCTTTTTGTTTGCCAGATTTGTATTGAGAAATTGCAACTTGCCAAAAGCTTCAGAAGTTAAAAATGTAGGAGTACTCCATTGAAAATATTTTGATTTACAATTTTCAACTAATTTTAAATAAAATATAACCAAAACTTTGAGGACTCATTTACAGAAAGTTTGGTACTGTTACTTAGGTTAATTCATAAAACAGTCAAAGGCTCAAACACTTTTAAAATACTATGTTGTATACTTTTGTATTCATCATACAAAAACACACCCAAAATAAATTAGTTCAGTTACTGTATACCTACAAAACTTTTTATAAATTTCAACTACTGCTTCTATTTCAATTAGTAAGATATCACAGTTTATTTGTACATAGTTGCAAATTATGTGTATCACAACCTATTACAAGTACATTTCTGTTCCACGGGTTTCTTCGTTTAGTAAGTGCATTATTTTTACTATAGTGTATTCGTATTAGTACCAAAACAAATTAATTTATCTTCACTGATGAACTTTGAAATGGACTCATGATAACATTCACAACAATGTCCATTCTTTCACCTTCCAAAAACTTTGAATCTATGCATTGAATTTTTTAAAAAATTGGCTTATTATTGGCCAGGCACGGGGGCTCACGCCTATAATCCCAGCACTTTGGGAGGCCAAGGCGGGCAGATCACGAGGTCAGGAGATCGAGACCGTCCTGGCTAACACAGTGAAACCCGGTCTCTACTAAAAATAGAAAAAATTAACCAAGCATGGTGGCGGGCGCCTGTAGTCCCAGCTACTCGGGAGGCTGAGGCAGGAGAATGACGTGAACCCAGGCGGTGGAGCTTGCAGTGAGCCGAGATAGCACCACTGCACTCCAGCCTGGGTGACAGAGAGAGACTCTGTCTCAAAAAAAAATTGGCTCATTATTGATATTAACTGATTTTCTATTTGAAAACTCTGATGACACTGATAGAAAATTAGAATCGGTTAGCTATTTGCCAAATTCTTCTGATAACTGAGCCAACATATTAATAGCTATTACTCAACCTTTTGTACATGCACAAGAAACATTGGAATTGAAAAAGAGTGAAGTTAATTTAGAAGAACGGTCGTTTAATCTAAGCGAGAAGTCATGCTTCACAGAATGATGAGCAAATGCACCATTTCCCCTGCATAGGTTAAATAATTGTCTTTGAGCATGGTTGTCTTAAAATAACTACTAACTTTTGGTGTAGATGCTGCTGCTGCTTCAGCAGATGTGTGTCTTTTGGTTTTCACAGGTTCAGTGATTAACGCTTTGGCCTGATAAAAGGTAAATGTCTGAAATCCTTTTGTGCAAGTTACACATTCATCATCAACTTTTATGAAAAGCAGAAATCCAGTACTAAACTTTTCACTTGACATGTGCTTCTTTGAAATTATAACGTATTGCTGTCAAAGATTTTTTTAACTAAGAAAGCACTATCAAAAATAAATAAACAGTTGTGGATTTACACTATACAAGAAAAAGCAACATCACTGTAGCAAGGGTGCCCAAATAATCTTCATACTCTCCAGAGAAGGATTACTCAGCATCTTTCCTGTTCATGTTACTTAAACTGTTAGGGGCTTCCTGCTGAGCCTGCCACCCCATCTGGTGGCTGCAGGCACAGGACGCAGCGCAACAGACTGGTACATCAGGTGCCTGGCAGGGGCAGCAGCACTGAATAATGCTGAGCACCTGAGTCTGAGTACGCTTCATTTGATTAGTGATTGTCTTACCTGCTGTACTTCAGTAGGAGACATTTTCAAGGCTGGGATTAGTTAGGGCAAGGCAAGTGTAGCATTTGCCTGGGGTGCAAAATTTAAGGGAACCCCAAAAATTCAGTAATCAAGACAAATAATATTTTAATGCAATACATTAAGATGTCAAACTTAATGCACAAAAATCTATGATTAACAAAAGATCGAAATTTTAAATAAAGACAGGATTTAATTCTTCACTTGCACTGTGAGTGCCTCACTCACCTCACTCCAATCCCAGCCCACAGATTCTGCCTTTGTGGGTGGAATAAAAGAGATCTGTGGGAGAAGAGAGGCTACCCTGAGTGAGGAAGAGGCAGGGAAATATCATTCTCCCTCCTAGCCCTTCCTTTGGCCCCAAGTGCCTCTAAGTTTTCTGCTGCCAAAACTAAAAGTCAAGCCTGTGGTCACCCAGAAAACATGCTTACCACTTGGGGAAAGAGGATGCTAGAGAATCAGGGAAACTCTAAATATACTTGTGAGTGACTGCAGCCGTTTTTACATAGCCTGCCAGGCCTAATGGAATGGATGACTCAGCCCTCCAAAAAATGCATCATTTTCTTAAGATTTCAAAAAATTGTTTATTTGTTTTAATTGACATGTAATAATTGTACATAGTTGTGAGGTGCAGTGTGATATTTTGATACATCTATACAATGTGTAATGGTCATATCAGGGTAATTAGCATATCCATCACCTCAAACATTTAGTATTCTGGGGGGTTGAGAACATTCAAAATCCATTCAACAACAATTTATTTTGTATTTTCAAATAGCTAAAAGAAATGCATCTTTGATGTTGTTCATAAAAACTTCAAAATTGGTCAGAAGAGAGCATTAATTATTTAATAACTTAATATCAAGGCCACACTGCATAAGATGAAAATACAATTCTAAGATTATGGCCAACTACATTTTCCTAACTAGCTTACCAGAGAGGACTACTCAATACTGCAGTGACAGCAGAGGCCAAAAAGCACAGTGTCAACAATTTTAAAGATGCCCTAAATGTGAACTTCCTTCCATTATTGAGTTTTCACTAAAATCATGAAGTTCAATCAGTGCAATTCCCCTTTCCTTTACAGTAATTAAAATCTCAAAGTCATTACAATCCAAACTACTCTCTTTCTTTTTTCTTACTCTGCTGCTGGAGCTAATGTGGTCCTATTATCACCTCCCCAGTCAAATTTCTATAAAGCTGAATCTCCCGTGTGTCACCACACACCTCCTACCTAAGTTTTAGCTCTAAATCACAAACAGGTCAATGTCACCAAGGATCTAGTTTGTCCCAGTAGCATCAGCCTTTTGCCCAGGGGATAGCTATTGCTGTCTGTGTCTGTCTTACACATGTCAGCACAGCCTCAGGGGTGGAGTCCCAAATGCAAGTATGAGATTCCATATAGGAAGAAAACAGTAGTTACAAATGTTGTGAGCTAGCTAGCAAGTAGCTTCTGCCAATCCTTGACAGGAGCCCTCAAGCTGGAAATGAAATGGTACATTACTTTACTCACTTTCCATCGTGTTACAAACTTGCTACCATTTCTCATTTCAGGGAGAAAAAAATTCATGCTCTGTCTTCCTGCTTCACCCCAGCCACTCCCACCCCCAGTCCCACCCCTAAGGGGTAGCATTTTATTGTGAATGACAGGATCCCGGTGATTAGCTGACTGATACTCCTAGTGTTGCTCATTCCCAGTGCTTACTGTCTGGCCCACCTGCTGGCAGAAACACTCAGAATATTATACATAACTTGGACCTTCACTGTCTTTTCCCCTTAGTTCACATCAGACCTTAGTGATACGTATTTTTATGGTAGCCCTGGCTCTGCAAAAATCAAATGGCTTAACCTGGGCTGCTTAGGGGACACCTTCTATCTATGCCCAACTAGGGTGCTTTATCAATCCTGGCTTAGTGTCTAACATTCCAAAATAACATTAAGGAGTTCACTGTGGAAAGAATACTCCAGAATTGTATCTGTCCCTTTGTAAGCTTGTCTTTTAAGACTAGTCTGAATGCCCTAAGTGGAGCTGCCAGCTTGCAACTGCTGAATGAAGATGGAGTTCTTTGGTCAAACATCAGCTGGCACATCCAGGCAAATTTTACCAGTTGTATAAGGCTCTTTGGTAAGTTTCCCAAAAGATAAAAATATATGTGAACACAACCCCTGCCTCAGGAAGCTTACCGTCCAGTGATGGGATAGAACAGGAGCACAGATTGTTCTGCTATAAAATAAAATGAGATGGTTCCATAAGGGAGGATAGCTAATAGGAGTATGGGAGGGTATTCAATAGAGTGTGGTTATGATTATCTCCAAGAGATTTTTGAACGATCGAAAAAGTTTTCCTGAAGGACATGGGTTCTGATCCACATTTAAAGGATAAATAAAATTTCTACAGATAGTAGTGAGATAGGAAGTAGAACCTAGACAAGGCTGGAAGGCTCCCAGCATCTGGAATCACCTCCTCTCATGAGCTCCTACATCAGGTACTTTGTTTCCTAATAGCCCAAGGACTCTATTTCTGAATCTTCTTTGAACAATATGGGTCATTCTTTGATCACACATGAGACAGGACAGCTCAAACAACAGTCAACTGCATCCCCTCCTTCACTTCACCCTAAACTGTCACAGGCCTTCAAATCCATCTGACTTTGCACCCATTTTTTATGGTCCTGTCGATGGCGCCCTTGCTGTCAGCTGGCACCTTTTGAAGTGGGTCCACTGATGATGCTGTGAATCTGCACTGGGCATGGAGATCAAAACCTCATGCTCTTCAGAATTGTGCACAACATAGCAGTGAGGACGCAAAGGACTCTGCTGCTAATATTAATAAACAATAATTAATTAATAATAAAAATGATTTAATGGTGTGTGAACTTTGTGTCATCTCTGCAGGCTGCTAAAGGCCTCTTTGGTTATAGCTTTGTGAGCTTGAGCTTAGCTGAATAGATAAGGATGCTGGTCAAGTGATATGCTTAAATAACATCCCTGAATTTTGATGATAAAAAAATATCCTGGAAGAAAATCTCAACTGATGAAATGTTAGTGACCTCAGGTGAAAAGACTGTGTGCTCCCTGAAATGGAGGGAGGACGGAAGGAGAATGGATGGAGCAATTTGTTCAGAAGAAGAGCCAGAGGGTGATGCCATATAGAAAGACAGAATCCAAATTTACTTCTGTCAACAGTATATAAGTGTTCCCTTTTCTTCACAACCTCGCCAGCATCTGTTATTTTTTGACTTTTCAAAATAGCCATTCTGACTGGTATGAGATGGTGTCTCATTGAGGTTTTGATTTGCATTTCTCTAAGGATCAGTGATACTGAGATTTTTTTCATATGCTTGTGGCCACAGGTATGTCTTCTTTGAAAAAGTGTCTGTTCATGTCCTTTGCCCACTTTTTAATGGGGTTGTTTGTTTTTCTCTTGTAAATTAGTTTAAGTCTCTTACAGATATTAGACCATTGATTGTCAGATGGATAGTTTACAAATATTTCCTCACATTCTGTAGGCTGTCTGTATGCTCTGTTGATAGTTTCTTTTCCTGTGCAGAAGCCCTTAAGTTTAACTCGATCCCATTTGTCAATTTTTGCTTTTGTTGCAATTGCTTTTTGTGTCCTTGTTATGAAATCTTTGCGCCTTCCTTTGTCCAGGAAGGTGTTGCCTAGGTTGTCTTCCAGGACTTTTATAGCTTTGGGTTTCACATTCAAGTATTTATTCCTTAAAGAGCTAAAATCAGAACTACCATTTGACCCAGCAATCCCATTACTGGATATATACCCAGAGGAATATAAATCATTTTATTATGAGGATACATGCATGCATATGTTCATTGCAGTACTATTCACAATAGCAAAGAAGACCCGAGCCTAAATGCCCATCAATGACAGATTGGATTTTTAAACGTGGTACATATACACCATGGAATACTATATATATAATTCTTTCATAAAAAAGAATGAAATCATGTATTTTACGGGAACATGAATGGAGTTAGAGGCTATTATCCTTAGCTACTAACGCAGGAACAGAAAATCAAATACCACGTTCCCACTTAGAAGTGGGAACTAAATGATGAGAACTGATGAACACAAAGAAGGAAACAACAGACACTGGGGTCTACTTCAGGGTGGAGAGTGGGAGGAGGGAGAGAAGCAGAAAAAATAACTATTGGGTACTAGGCTTAATATGGGTCATGAAATAATCTGTGCAACAAACCCCTGTAACATGAGTTTATCTATAGAACAAATCTGGCCCATGTACCCCTGAACCTAAAATCAAAGCTATAAAAAACTAAGAAAGACTGAATCCTGCACAGTTCCCAACGTATAGTCAACACAAAAGTTAGCCAACAAGTAGGTATTGAGGCTTTATTTAAGGGCTTAATATCAAGAGATAAAAAATTCTGAAGAGCCAATTCCAGTGAGGTCACTCCTTCAGGATGATCCTGGGTGTCTATAACAGAAAACACTTTGAGCAATAATTATTCTCACATAACAGTCTTACATGTGTTGAGACCAGGAGGAATAAAGGCATAACATGTATGTTTTTCTCCTTTTACATTTATTTTCACTCAACAAGCATTCATGGAGCCACTGCTATGTGCCAAGATATCATTTATGCAACCAAACTTTCATTGAGTATTTACTACATCCTCAGCACCTGGGCAGGCCAAGGACCTGTGGAGGGTGAAAAGAGAAAAGAAGGATATGCAAGTAGAAAAATAAAGGCCCGGCGCGGTGTCTCATGCCTGTAATCCCAGCACTTTGGGAGGCCGAGGAGAGCGAATCTCTTAAGTTAGGAGTTCAAGACCAGCCTGGCAAACATGGTGGAACCCCTTCTCCACTAAAAATGCAAAAAAATTAGCTAGGCATGGTGGCAGGCGCCTGTAATCCCAGCTACTTGGGACACTGAGGCATGAGAATCTCTGGAACCCGGGAGGCAGAGGCTGCAGTGAGCTGAGATCACACCACTGCACTCCAATCTGGGCAACAGAGCGAGACTCCACAAAACAAAAAAAAAGAAAGAATATAAAAAAAAAGAAAAGAAAATAGAAAATAAATTGAAGCGTGGTCAGCACAAGGTTTAGAGATCTTCACAGCAGTAAAGGCAGGCACCAAACACAGCCACAAGGACATGATGACTGGGCCAAGTTGTGAAAATAAACAGGAGCAGCCAGGAAGGGATCGAGGAGGAAAAACATCCCAGATTGACCACTGTGCTCACATAAGAACCATGGTCTTATCTGATTCTGGGTCATGACTGGCCGTAGACCACCTTACTGACTGCTTGTGGGACACAGGAGTTATCTACCCAATGAGTTCCCATCTGCCAAAGGTAAAGAGTGTTTCTGAATATCATACCATCTTCTCCTATGGTTCTAATTCCTCCTGCTCTTCACTCCCTGTAAACTAGACCAGGGGACAGCAAGCTATGGGCCAGGGACCGAATGCAGCCTACCTCCTGTTTTTGTAAATAAAATGTTATTATCATACAGTCATGCCCAATAGTTTCTTTGCTGTCTGTGGCTGTTTTCACACTACAAAGATAGAGTTTGATAATTACAACTGAAACTATATGGACCACAAAACTCAAAATATGTAATATCTGTCTTTCCAAGAAAAAAATTGCCAACCCTTGAGCTAGACTATAGCAGCCATACTCTCAGCTATTACTACCCTGGTTATCTAAACTCAGGAAGATATGGTCCCTTAAAGGAAACCTGTAACACCCCAGGAGTGAGTGGGAGAAGCGAGGGCAGAAACTGGAATTGGATGAGAAAGACAGTGGAAGAAGGGCCCCACTGGACAAATCTCATAGTAGAGGAAAGACATTCTCTCTGCTGAGTGATTTGGGACTGGTACAGGAGGAAGTTATGAAGATACTGCCACTTGTCAGAGGATTGAAATTCTTTCTCACAATAAGATTGTTTCACTCTGCCTACAAGAAAAAAAAATGTGCAACAGAGATTTCTTTTTATAAAGCATCATCATGCAAGAGGAAGGCTACATCTCAGGTTTTTCAGCTGGGAGGACACATACAATTCAAATCAGTGCTGATGGCCCTCAGTGGGACTGGAACCACCTGAAGTACAGAACATAATCCATATCCCACACGCCTCCAGATCCCTGTCTCTGGCAGCCTGATGATTAATGCTTACACCAGAAAGACGTTTCGTTGACTGCCTTAGAGTCCCGTGAGCACGGTGCAGTCAATAAATATTTATTGAATGTATTTTCCTTGGGCTTGCAGCACTTGCTCAGTAATAATATCTTATAACCAAATAAGCAAGAATTGCTCAGGCTGGTTCCAGATAAATATATAAATGTATGTTAATGGATCCAAGCTCGAAGTGGGGAGAAGGAAAGAAAATATTCATCCGTCTGTGTACAGGTTATCCAAATGGTACTAGCTTTTGGGTAAATAAGAAAAAACATGTTAAACAAGCCCCAGAAATGAGGATTGCAAGAAAGGGATAGAAGAAAGGAGGAAAGAGAGGAAAGGGGGGAAGGAAGGAGGGAGGGAGACTAATAAATACCTCTGTTTTGAACAAATGAACATATATACATTTTTTAAAGCCAATCTTTTTTTTTCTCTCTGGCTTTATGTGGGCAATACTTTCATCTGTCACTAAAATGGCTCCTACACTAAAGAACGGTAGAGAGTTAACTGAAATGGGTTCCCAAATTGCAATTTTTGCAATAAGGATAAAATATGGCTTTCTGCCACCCATTTGGAGTTACAGTGCCAATGCGCTGGTGCAATCCCCCATAAGCCCAGTCACATTAGATTCTGAATGGTGTATCGCCAATTCGAGCATGGGGAGTGGTGTTAGGATTTGTTTATTTAAGACTGAGCATTTATCCTGAATGAGAAACAAATTAAAATCTTGCATTTGAGGTAATATTAAAAGAGGGCAATGTCATTACCACATTCTCCCCTGAGCATCCTCCTCAAGTTCCTGTGAAGCCTGAGAATGCACAACTGCCAGTGAGGGTAGGAACTATGCAGTGCTGGAGGCGAGATAAGGCATCTTCACGGCTGCATTTCCAGCTTTGTAGGGGGAAAACAATTTGCGTTTGGGAAATAATCCAACAAGCAATCCTGTGGTTTTAACACAAACACTCAAAGAGGTTCTGGCCATGACCATCTGGGTCCAGCCCTTCACTGAATTGGAAAGACAGGAACAATAATGGTTGAACAGGCCCACATGTCTTAGCTCTGATTCTGAGTTTCCCCTACCCACCACACCCCATGATTGAAGAGGATACAGGGCTCCACCACTGTCAGGCATCAAGGAAGACACAGGTCTCGGGGAGAAATCAACACTTCTCAGGGTCCTTTTCAGGGGACTACCCCAGAGATGGAAGGTCATCTAGTCTATGGTGTCCTGGACCTGCCTTCGCAGTAGTCGTGGCCATTTTGGGGTAACCTAAAGAAAACAGACAATGCTTGATTTGTAACATATTGAGAGTTGTTTTTGCGCTTTTGATGACCTTCAGACAGCATTTGAGTGATAGGCTTTATAGTATCAACAGAACCAGGGAAACTTGCCCAGAGACTTATAGATTACTACACACCCCCAACATCATATCTTTTCTAAGTCCGTTCCTAGAATTCCACCCTCTCCTGACTTTAAGACCACCTACCCACTTTCTAAAAGAGGCACAAGGAAGAGTTTCTAGGAATTTCCTTCCTGGGAGTCATCCTGACTTCTGATATAAAGGTTGGCATGAAGTGTCCTCCTAGTAGACAGACTCTATACACTAAATACCTTCAGTGGCCCTTACGGACCAAGAGGGAAATCCCAGGTCCCTAGCACCAAAATGCAGAGAAAAGTTTCTAAAGTTTACAGTGATAAGAAGATGCTCAAGGAAGCCTTCATGCAAACAGAGCCTAATCCTAACATGGAGAAAGAAGAAAGCTCCAAACACCAAATACTTCCTCCCGTTGGGGCAGGATGCTCAGCAGGCTCACCCCAAATCCAGCACACCCCTCGAAGCCCCTCCAGTAGATCACCTGCCATTCCAGGGCTTGAGTGTCTCCGCAGCTCCCCTAAGACTCTAAGGTATTGATCCAAATACCACTTGAGGTCACTTATCCTACTGCTGTGTTTTGAGCTGCTTATTGATGCACCTTTTCTCCCTGGAGAAATTACAAGCTTATAGCCCAGAAGGAAACGCTGTGCTCTATGTGTGGCAGGTGTCCAGTGGGAATTTATTGAGCGCATACTGAATAAAATTGCTTTACTTGTAACCCTGGCCCTAATTCTGGTCTAGAGATCCTAGGAGTCCAAAGAATACAGTAAAAGAATTATGTGGAATGATGTGGAGCCAGCTGACAGCACTGCTGCTCTTTGCAGATTTTTGAAGTCTCCGTTGACCATTCTGTCCCATGGACGTCAGAAACACCTGACTGTCAGAGAATCAATGTGTGATTCTGAGGTTTTGTCAGATAATATTTAAACGCCAAAGGCCCTATAAGCTATCATTCGTTCTCTTTTAAAAAATGCTTATTTTAAGGTGTAGAGCTATAAACTTTGCAAGAAAAATATGCATAGAGAGATGTCTTTTAAAATGAAAGAGGCAGAATTGATGTGCTTATCACTGATATGAAAGGCTGATATGAAATACTTATCCTTCAAATCTCTACAACATCTCAGGGGCTGTGCACAAACTCAAACATGTGGACACATTCATTCAGATGACACTGTTTAGTGCCAGAGCCCAGGAATGAGGAGATGGAGGAATGGCTGCGACATGAAGTCATCATTTGCTGTGCTCCCCTCTTCCTGCAATGAAGTGTCATCTGCACTGGTCCTTTGTGCACTCTAGTCTGTCTGTCTCAACAGGTGGAGACCGTCTTTCTCTTCATGAAGTATGTATAGTTAGCCATACACGGACTCCTAGATGCTCAAAGAATTGGTGAAGATTTCTCCAGGAGCTGTTGTTTTTTGCTGACTCTAGGCCAATGCTTTGTCACAGAGACATGTTTACTTCCCCTGAAATTGTATAGACTGAGGTAGGACTGCTAATCTTTTATAATATCACGTAAGGACTGAAAAAAACTACTATTCTGATCACCGTTATCCCTTAATCTAGAAAGAATGAAAGTCAGTCTTTACATTGAATAAATTTACAACATTGTTCTTATTTTTCTAATTTCACTTACCTGTACTTGGCTGTCCTGTCCCCAGCACGAGCATTTCAATGATGAAAATGTCTCTCCTTGAATGTTGCTAGATGGGTTCTGAAATACTGAAAAATCTAGCTGGCTTTTCTTATGCATGTTGGCATTGTATGGCATATCATAAAGCTTAAGGATAGAATATGGAAAAGGAATTGGAAAATAATTGTACAAATCATCAGGAATCAAAGGGTTTCCATGAATTTTCTTATTGGCAGGAAAAATATGGAATCTCTGATGCAGATTTTGGTGACCAAATCAGAACTTTGTTCTTTCTTCTCTGTTCCAGGTACATGGCCATCATCCATCCCCTCCAGCCCCGGCTGTCAGCCACAGCCACCAAAGTGGTCATCTGTGTCATCTGGGTCCTGGCTCTCCTGCTGGCCTTCCCCCAGGGCTACTACTCAACCACAGAGACCATGCCCAGCAGAGTCGTGTGCATGATCGAATGGCCAGAGCATCCGAACAAGATTTATGAGAAAGTGTGAGTAGAGATGACTCCCCATGCCAAAGAAATGATGGTGCAGGGTGCCTTCCTGGCCCCTTCTTGTTCTTTCTTTCTTTCCATATTCTTTTGTTGGTACAGATTTAATGTGTATCTGCAAGCATTTCTCACATATAGCCTCATATCAGGTTGATGTGTCCACAGTTATCAGGGGACTACAGTATCCCAAATACTATTCTGAGCATTGAAAGATAATTTTTGAAGTGTAAGATCTAGATCCTGTTATAGCAGAGCCATATCCCTCGGGCCTTTTACCAGAGCCATTACCCTGCCGGCATCTGCCTTTCTTTGCATAGGAACTTTTTCCTAAGCTACAGAATGCCGCTCTTCTCTCCTGCACAGGATGCGGGAAGATGGGGAATTACCTCCCACTCCCAGCACCTCTCAACAATGACTGAGGGGCTGCTCTGTCTATGGAGTAGCCATTCTTTTATACCTTTACCTTCTTTATAAACTTGCTTTCACTTTGCACTGCAAAAAAAAAAAAGAACAATGCCTGAGGGGAGCTGGCGTCTGAACACCCATCTCTCACCCCTCAGGGGAGTGTGTCTCTGTGGTTTGTGTTTTACATCATGTCCGAGCTTTCCTTGTGGGATTAATCTCCACGGGGAGCTGCCTGGGTAATGTACTCTTTATTGGCCACTGCGTCTTCCCTATACCACTGCTCCCTTTTCTTACTGGTGTTTCTTCTCCTGAATAAGGTACTTGCACTTGAAAATCTTGAGATAAAGATTCCCCTTTGCGGAAAACCAAAACAATACACCTACACCCAGGATTTTACAGCTGGAGAAATAGAATATATGCAGGTGAAACACATGGGAAGGCCAGGCCAGGCATTGAGACCTTATGAGTTACAGGTCCCTTACAGGGCAGACATACTTATCTTCTAGAGGCCTGCCTGATCACATTTAGGGTTTTTCGAAGTATCCCAGCAATTTTCTCCAAGACGTCTTATCCTTGAAGCAACATTGAAATGGCATATTCTTTGTTTTGTTCTGCTCAAGTGAGCCACAATGTGACATTTATATTACAGTTAGTTTTATGGACTCAGAGCACATGGATAATGTGGACCTTTTTGAAAGTCCTCTATAATTCTCCAATCTCAGGTTTTTTATGTGAATCATAAAAGAACACTGGTGTTAGAATCAAAAGATCTGAATTTTAATTACAAGATTGCCAGTTACTGGCCATATGACCCTGGGCAAGGGTCACAGCCTCTCCTCGTTATTAAAATGAGAGATAATAGAGCTCTGTTTCCTATAAACAATTCTTGTGAAGATCAAACGAAATAATGTATTCTCACCTTGTAAGCTATTGAATGCCATACAAAAGGTATGAACCAAATTCATCAGATAGCAGTATAATTATGAGACCTTTAAACTTAAGTTAAAATGAGACACCATACCTGTCATTTCCCCCAAGCTTTGAGGGCTGAAAGCCTGTTGCACACAGTTACCCTGCTGCATGTGTTCCATGAGCATGGAAATGCAGCCTGCCAGAAAGCAATACGTAAAGCTCAGACATCACCTTCCAGACACAGACAGTGGGATTTAATCGATCAAGCAATGGAGGGATTAATGCTCAGCCTAGGAAATATCGAAAATTATTCTTTCAAATGAAACTACAAGCCTGAGCAAGGTCCCAGGGGGAGAAAGAACACAGCTTTACAAGCCATACAGAACCTGTGAACACGTTCAAGCCAGAAGGTTTCCTCAAAAGGGAAAAAAAAAAATCTCTTAATTAAAGCTCGTTATATAAACTGTTTCAGAAATATCTCCCATTGTTTCCATGGGCTGTAGCTCAGCTCTTAGTTTTCATGGTCTTTTCAAAATCTGATCACTTTCTACAACTTTTGTTTCAAAATACTCATTGTTCTTTGATCTTACAACAAATTCAAAGTTTAACTTGGAAATAAAGATTAATTTTCTCACAGATCTCTGGGGTCCTTTCCAAAAAAAAATAATATTTTGGGGGAGTCTTAATTTTGAACATTTTGGTGTTTAATGCTTATGAATGACTAGAAAATCTCTTTGAGACTCAATATGACGTGTTGGATTGTCTTATTTCCTTGCTTTGAGAATTTAGGGTAGCTGCTACTGGATGTACAGTTATGTTTGCCATTGTTGTTTATTTCATCATTTTAACCTAAAAAATAAGCTTGGCTTAAGAGCATCTAATGTTATCTATTCATGAAGTGTAACATGTTTATTGATACAATAGTAAATCAAAATAGTATATTTGTCATTCACTTAATGACAGTGATGGAAACATAAGTGCATAGCATAGCTTTATTCAAACCTATTTTCTTTTTGTCAGTATCCTTCATAATACATTATAATATTTTTCTAGACAATTTCAATTTTACCATGTCTAAACAAACTACTTAATTTTATTCTTTTCTTTTAGAAGAAATGATTGCCACTTTCACAGTACACAACAATCCCAAATTTGAAACCAGATGGAAACTTGTTTTGAGGCAGTATAATAATTAGAAGATTGTGTGCTCTGGAGTTAGATGAGCGATCAGCTCCCAGTCCCATCACTCTCTAGCTCAGTCATAATGGTCAAGTAATTTAAGGCTCTGAGCCTAATAATACAGACAGTCCCCCATTTCCAAAGGTTCAACTTGCAATTTTTCAACTTTACAATGGTGGGAAAGTGATATGCATTCAGTATAAACTGTAATCTGAGTATTCATACAACCATTCTGTTTTTCATTTTCAGTATAATTTTCAATAAATTACATGAGATAGTCAACACTTTATTATAAAATAGGCTCTGTGTTATACGATTTTGCCCAATTGTAGGCTAATGTAAGTGTTCTGAGCACATGTAAGGTAGGCTGGGCTAAACTAGGATGTTTGGTAGGTTAGGTGTGGTAAGTGCATTTTCAACTTAAAATATTTTCAATTTATGATGGGTTTATCTGGATCTAACCCTATTGTAAGTCGAGGAGCAGCTGTACATTCCACAAAGAAGCATTGAGAGATGTAAGTAAAAATAACCTATATGAAGTCCTCAGCCTAGTGCCCTGGATGGGGTAAAGGTCTAGTGAATGTTAACTACCAATGTTAGCATCATTCATTAATCTGGGTTCACTGGAAGATGACAATGTGATGGGCAGATGTTTAGACCCAATTTAATTGATGAATAATTGTGCAAGCTAATTACATCAAATGTTTTGTGAAAAATCTCAGGTTGCTGCACCTGCCTTCTGGCTGTATGGTGAACCTTCAACCATGATCATTCATTCAAACTCTTTACTAACGTTTGCAAATACAGTTAAACTAACGTTTACTAAAACATCAATTAAATTAAGCACTATTAAAGACAGGAAATCCAATAAAAGAATGGGCAAAGGTTTTGAACATGGGCTTCACACACACACACACACACACACACACACACAATCCACAAAGCCAATAAATATTATGAGGAGGCACACAACTTCATTTGTTACCAGTGAAATGCAAATTAAAGCGATAATGAGATCTTACTACACAGCCATCAAACTAGAAAATATTAAGAAATCTGACAAAACTAAGTGTTTCAAACTAAGCAGTAAGAACATTTGTCAACTGCTAGAAGGAGTATAAATTGATAATTACATTGGAAAATACTTTTTTTTTTTTTGAGATGGAGTTTCACTCTTGTTTCCCAGGCTGGAGTGCAATGGCACTATCTCAGCTCAGTGCAACCTCCGCCTCCTGTGTTCAAGCGATTCTCCTGCCTCAGCCTCCGGAGTAGCTGGGATTACAGGCGCCCATCACCACGCCCAGCTAATTTTTTGTATTTTTAGTAGAGACAGGGTTTCACCACGTTAGCCAGGCTGGTCTTGAACTCCTGACCTCAGGTGAACCGCTGGCCTCAGCCTCCCAAAGTGCTGGGATTACAGGCATAAGCCACCGCGCCCAGCCCAGAAAATACTTTTATAGTGTCTAGAAAAGAAGAAGCTATGCATACCCTATAACTCGGAAATTTCACTTGCAGGTAATTACCCTAAAAAAAACCCATGCACATATGCACTCAATTACATCAAACATAATGTTCCCATCAGCATTGCTCTTAATACCCCCCAAAGTGGAAATGTTTCAAATATCCATCATCAGTAGAATGGATAAAACAAACAAAAAATTGTGGAGCCCAGTGCAGTGGCTCATGCCTGTAATCCCAGCACTTTGGGAGGCCCAGGCAGGTGGATCGCTTAAGCTCAGGAGTTCAAGACCAGCCTGGGCAACATGGTGAAACCCCGTCTCTACAAATAAATTAGCTCTGCATGGTGGCAAGTTCACCCGTGGTCCCAGATACTCGGGAGGCTGAGGTGGGAGGATCACTTGAGCCTGGGAGGCAGAGGTTGCAGGGAGCTGAGGTCACTCCACTGCACTCCAGCCTGGGTGACAGAGTGAAATCCTGTCTCAAAGAAGAAGAAAAAAAAAATGATGTCATATAAAAATTTAAAGTGCCTTATATAAGTACAAGTCAACACAAATATAGATTGTTTCTCTCTTTATAACACAAAATATAGCCTATTATGCACACTGTTATGCACCTTGTTTTTTTAAACTCAGTATGTCTTAGAGATATTTCCATATTATTCATAAAGAGCTTCTCTTTTTTTTTTTTTTTTTTTTTTTTTTGAGACGGAGTCTCGCTCTGTCCCTCAGGCTGGAGTGCAGTGGCGCCATCTCGGCTCACTGCAAGCTCTGCCTCCCGGGTTCACGCCATTCTCCCGCCTCAGCCTCCTGATTAGCTGGGACTACAGGCACCCGCCACCATGCCCAGCTAATTTTTTTGTATTTTTAGCAGAGACGGGGTTTCACCGTGTTAGCCAGGAGGTCTCGATCTCCTGACCTCATCATCCGCCCGCCTCAGCCTCCCAAAGTGCTGGGATTACAGGCATGAGCCACCGCGCCCAGCCCCTTCTCTATTCTTTTTTTAGTATTCCACTTTTTGAATGTATGCTATTATTTAACCAATCATTTATTGGTGGACTTTAGATTGTCTTCAATGGTTTGCTATTACAGAGTGCCACCATGAATAACATTTATATATATCATGCAAGAATACCTATAGCATAAAATCTCAAAAATAGACTATATCCTCTTAATTTTGATATTTGCCCTCCATACAAGATTGTACTAATTTACATTCTCACCTGCAATGTGTGAGAGTTCCTGTTTCTCCACAGCCTCACCAGCAAAGTATATCATCAAGCTTTTAGATTTTTACCCATCTGATGGGGGAAAAAAATAAGAATGGGATCTCATAGTTAAAATGTTCATTTCCCTTTTAGGAGTGGGGACGAACGTCTTTTTATAATTTAATAGTCATTTGTGTATATATATATATTTTATAATCTGCTTATTTCATTTACCATATCATAAACAATTTCTGTTATTAAAATTTTTTCTATGACATGATGTGAAGACACACACACACACACACACACACATGTTAACAAATCCCCTCCTTTGAAAATTTATTACTTCAGTGGTTTCTCTTAACTGACTAGTAAGATAAACCACCAGCTTCAAAGTTAGCTGCTTCTAGCTATATTCCTAGATCCCTGGGGGAACTCGTTCAGTTTTATCTGCCATTCCCTGTCTGTGTTTACAATTCACAGTTATGGATAATTATGCTAACATTATAACATTCATGACAATTGGGAGTTAGGCTCATCAATATAATATTATCATAATTTGTAATTAAGTCCTGCAATAATTAGCAGCCCAGCAGCTTAGCGTGGCTGCTATGACACTACACAGGAAGTTCTAGGAAGGTGGAGATGACTGACAGGTGATAAAGATTTTACATGTAATCGAAGGTGACTCTTCCCATTGGAGAAGAAAGCACAGAGAAAGAAAGGTGAATGTATAAAGAAGAAAAATTTGGCTTTGCAAAATGCATTGACCCTTTCCTTTTTTCTATAAAAACTGTGAGGAGCATGCAGTAGCTTTCAAAGTTAATCAGAGCTAAGCCCACTCTTGTAGTTGTTATGTCGGCTGTAAGGTGGCAATGGTCTCAGAAGGTACTAGGGCAATGCCCCTGAGGACAAGGAAGATGAACGAGCCAACATTTCTTCATCAGAGAACCCACCACCAAGGCCAAGAAAAAATCTGTAATGAGGATGAAAAATGAAAAAGACATCCAAAAAAATGAGATTTACACAAGCTGGGAATTTCTGCTTCCCTGAGTCATTTATTAATATTGGTCATATGTCATTTTCTGATAATTAAATTTCTATATACATAATTTTATGGTAGAGTTTTAGCAAGAAGTAAGACATTCCTATTCTGAATTCTAAATATTACCAATAATAGTGGGAGAGGAGGCTATGTTAGAAAACAGAATCGTTCATTTAATTAACTGGATATTTTGTGGAAATGTGAGTGAATATGAATATGTTAGCTCTAATATAATTCTCTACAGGTACCAACTGTAACAGCAGACTACAAAAATATGCCATTGTCATTATTTACAGCACTTCATCTTTTGTATATTATGATTCATTATCAAAAATCAGCCAAAATTTTTATATCTGTATGTATTCTTTACTTTCGTTCACAATAATAAAAACCGAAAATCACCTCATTAACAGGGAGTAAGAGAGGAATATTTAAAAATATACCTACAGCACTACTTCTCAAATTTTCCGTCTTCTTGATTATTTTACAAATTAAAAAAAAAAATGTGGATCCTTTGCCAAGCTGCTCTAGGCCTTGACCAAAGGGGTGTCAACATATTTGTGTTTCCAGGATTGATTGTTTATGCTAGCTGTTGTGATTAATCTCTTCCCCTGACACCCACTACACTTATAAATATAGACCAGAGCCCCTAGTATTATCGTATTGGTTGATGAAAAGCAATTAAACTGAGAGGGAAAAGTGCATTGACACTGCAGGGGAAGATGCTAGCATAAAAACATGCCCTTAACCTTGACTCCTAGACAGAAATCAGAGTGAAGAAAGTAAAAAAAAAAGAAGAAGAAGAAGAAGAGGAAGAGGAAGAGGAGGAAGAAGAAGAAGAAGAAGAGGAAGAAGAGGAAGAAGAAGAAGAAGAAGAAGAAGAAGAAGAAGAAGAAGAAGAAGAAGAAGAAGAAGAAGAAGAAGAAGAAGAAGAAGAAGAAGAAGAAGAAAGCCAATGTTACTGCAGAAACTAGAAAGGTTGCCACACAAATGCCAAAAATTTTACTACATTTCTGGTAGACATTGTGCAGATAGAGCCAAACAGGAGGCAGCCAGCAAGGGCTGCATGTTACAGCCTCTACATACCAGTAGCCCCTAATTAGGAGGTGAAAGTGTGAGCCTTGAAGCCTTCAGAAAGATGGGTCCACCCAATTTAGGACTCCTTTGGGGTGCTGCCATCAACTTCCGGAGACAGCTGCCCTCAGATGGAGAAAGAGAAAGCACAGAGGCTAGAGAGCATAATTCACAATAAGATTAAATGGATGATTTTCCACAAAACCATAAATTATCAAACTGATACAGCTTGGAGGTAAAGGGGAATGAAACTACTGTTCAAAAATTACACTTACAAAAGGCACTGGGATCAAAATCTGTGCAGGGAAAAATCTTTCAAATACCCTTATAAGTTCTTCAAGAGTACAGAATAATACGAAAATCTTGCTCATTTATTATGGAGATTTGGTAAAACCTAAATATAGAAAGCTAACAAAGACAACACCAAAAACAAACCTTCAGACCAGCTCCATTTACAAATATAGATGCAAACATCCCAATTAAAACGTTCACCAAAAAAAAAAAAACAGCAATGTTATGTTTTTGAGCACGACTTTTTCCAGCAAATAATACTAGTAAATAAATTATCAGGAAATCTGTTATTATATTTCTTCATATTAATTTGTTAAAGGGGAGCATCATATATTTGTCTCAAGAAATGCTAAAATTAAATTTGTTGAAATGTAATGTGTTGAAGAAAAAAGTAGCTTATTTCAGCAATAATTATTCAGCAATAATCCTTGACAAAATAAAATGAAAAATGGATCTCCTTTTCAAAAAAAAGGTGAAAACCCTTAGAATAATTAAGAAATAGCCAACATTTATGTGAGGAAAATGAAAAATATCATGCTAATTTAGACTTTACTGGATGGTATAAGAAAATATTTGAGAACTACATTCCACGTGATTCAAAACCCAGAAAGTGTTTAAGGGTGTATAGAAAACAGTTTCCCTTCTATCTTTATATAATTCCTAAGGATATCAGTTCTTCTCAAACTGTTCCTAAGAGTATGTTTAGGCAGTTTGATAAAGTGAATCATCTGAAAGAGTTAATGGATAAAACTCATTCAAGAAAATAATAAACAAGAAGAATTAATTTTGATATCAGCAAAATAACTTTTAAGAGAATGATAATAAATGACTTGCCATTCAAGATATCAAAATACTCAGTACTGGGGGTAGAATCATTTAATAAAAGCAGACTAGAAATTACACACGCACACACAAAAACTCAAATGTATAAAATTTTGTGTTTAGTATGTGCTAAAGATCGCATGTCAAATTTGTAAGGATTATTCCATACATATTTTTGGAAACCTGAATAACCTAAAATTGTAGGATTCTGTACTTGAATGAGTTTGTAGATTACTCTCTATTCTACAGCTGCCCACAACTTGGAGAGTCATAATATATAAGAGCATATTGGAGCCTTTGAGAGGGTTTCCTTTTTAAATTTTTTTAAAAAATTTATATGTAATATATTTGTGTGGTTTGCAAATCAGGAAGTGTAAAAAAGTAATTAGGAAAAGGTTTCTCTCTCTCTCTCTCTTTCTCAAGGTTTCTCTCTCTCTCTCTCTCTCAGTCTCTCATACTTGCCCTCTTTCTACCCCTACCACTTTATGGATAACCACCACTCTTGGTTTCTAATGAACCTTCTAACATTTCTTTATGCCATCTAAGAAAGTGTAAACATATATTCTTACTGTCTCCTTTCTTAATGCACAATACAATATACAGTATACCCTATTCTGACTTTTTCTGTTAACAATCTTGGATATCCTTTCCCATCAGCATTGCAAGCATTCTCACATCTTTTTTTTTTTTTTTTTTTTTTTTTTTGAGACGGGGTCTCACTCTGTCGCCCAGGCTGGAGTGCAGTGGCGCAATCTCGGCTCACTGCAAGCTCCGCCTCCCGGGTTCACGCCATTCTCCTGCCTCAGCCTCTCCGAGTAGCTGGGACTACAGGCGCCCGCCACCACGCCCGGCTAATTTTTTTGTATTTTTAGTAGAGACGGGGTTTCACCGTGGTCTCGATCTCCTGACCTCGTGATCCGCCCGCCTCGGCCTCCCAAAGTGCTGGGATTACAAGCGTGAGCCACCGCGCCCGGCCCTCACATCTTTTCTTTATAACTGCATAGTATTCTTTATATGGAGAAACCATAATTTACTTATCCAGTATGATATTGACATATATTTGCATTATGTCTAATGTTTTCCCACTTCAAATTCTATTACAAAGACTAGTCTCCATCCTAGTAAGTATTGCAGTGAAGAAATCCAGTGGTTTTGCTTAAACCTTGTGCTTCTCAAACTTATTTGATTGTGGAATCCTTCTTTAGATTAATCCTATAAACATCGCACAGAAGTATTATACATAAAACATATTCTGGGGAAACTCTAGACTAACCATAAAACTGGATTCCTTTCTCACAACTTAAAACCAATATAAATTCCAAATAAATTGGGATGGAGTAGAGGCTTTCAAGCATAACCCTCAAGGCAGAAGCCAAAATGAAAGATTGCTGGTTTGCATATATAAGTAAATAGATATACGCATACAGATATAGTTATAGATGTGCTTGTTAAATTCTATATATCAGGAAACTCCATGAAGAACTTCTGCATGTGACAAATTGAGAAAAAGATTATAATATATGAGAAAAGCTAACATACAGGACTCCAACTTATCAATAAGAGTAAAGCAACCCTCAAAAAACTACAGCTCATAAAAGAATATGAAAAATTATATTCCAAATAATGCATACAATTTTTCCTTTATTTGAGTGGCCCATGTTAAACTTAATGAAAATGTTAAGTATCAGTGAGGTTGTGGGGAAGGTGGGAGCTGTTTTCAGGAGCATAGTTTGACAGTATCTGTCAAAGTTTTCAAATGTGTAGTTGATTTGAATCAGCAATTGCATTCTTAGAAAGTCTTAACAGCAATTATATTATGTAAGATTTGATGTCAGCATGGTTTATAGAGCTGTAAAATTAGAAACAAATATGAAACCATAAAAGATTGATTAAAGAAATGATGGATCATTCATACAAAAAACTATATAGCTGTTAAGATGGCATTATACAAGCACATTAATTAATGTGAAAATATTAATAATAATGATCATATATTATGATCATAATATTATTTATCATAATATTACAATCAGTAAATAAAGCAGGCTTCAAAGTAATATGTGTAGTTAGTGCCCATTGTATGTTTTATAAAGTGTATTCATTCACTTATGGATTATAGGTAAAAAGTCTGGAAAATTATGCAGCAAAATTTAATATGCAATATTTTTGCTTTTGATGTGGAATTGTGGGTCATCTAAAATTTTTACTTTAGCTTTTCTGCAATTTAAAATAATTTATCTATGCTGAAAATAAATTATTGCCTTGACTGCATTTTTAAATTAAGTAATGTAAAATTTTTAAGACATCCACTTCTAGAATAAAAATATTATCACTTGAAAAAAATCACCAAGAAATAAAAAGATGAGATAAAATGAATATATAAAAAATAGAGCACAATCATTTTCTCTCTAAATTGTTAAGACACTGTTCCATGGTCTTCCAATATTTACTTAAGTGAGGAAATCTGATACCATCTGATTTTTTTCCATTTTACATAATTTGTGATTTCTGCCTGCATACATTTAAGATTTTTCTTTATCTTATTGTAATGCTTCATTTCGTATTGTATTTTCAAAAGCCACACCAGAAGACATGTATATGTAGAGGATTTTGTCATTTTCTGTCATTGCTGAGACCTTTTAATCCAAAGTCAGATCTCTACTTCAGGGAAATTCTCCTTTAAAAACATTTTTTAATGGCCTGCCCTCTTTTCTGCCCTCCTTTCAGAGTTATTGCTACACATAAATTGTGTACTTTCCACGTCCCTTACTATTTTACTAACTTGATTATTTCTTTCATCATTTTATGGTTTCCAGGTGAATTCTTAGGCATTTCTGATGAAACTGTAAGATGAAGAGATTATCTGCTCTTCACCGCTTCCTCAGCATTTTTAATGTTGTAATCCTGTTTTTATTTGAAAGCAGTATTTTCTGCCCTTTTCATAAGTGCAACAGCATTTTTAATTGTGTAATCATGTTTTCATTTGAAAGAAGTATTTTCTACCCTTCTCATAAGTGCAACAGCCTCTCAAATCTCGTTTAAAAACAAATATGGAATTGCTTTGAACTTCCACCTGTTTCTTGAAGTAAGATATCTCACAAAGAGACATTTACTTTTCTTCCCACATTAGCTTCAGCAAACATCCAACCATTTTCTCTTTTTGTTCCTTCTAATAACTGTAGTCCGGTATGGAGAGTTAAAAATAGATTCCAAGTTAAAGAAGTCTCTACTCAAGTCTTTCAATTCCAGATTTAAAAAGGAGTACGTGTGGCTTTGCTGTGGTTCTCTGCCCTTCCCAGCTGCCTCAACACTGTACAGGAGCAGCCTGAGGATATACAGAGCCCGGCCCTCTCCCTCATTAGTCATTACAGTTCATGTCTCCAGATGTTCAAGCCAATGGGAAGTGCACATTGGCCCGCGAGCTGTCAGTTTCTTACCCCGATGCCGATTGTACATCCCAAAGATGACAAAAGGTTCAAGGTTTGGCCTCGCCCCTTCTCTCAAGCCCTTCCTCAGCTCCACCCTGCAGCCTTCAGCACTGCAGCAAGTTCCTTACAATTGTTTTCCCAAACAGGTTGTTCTTCCTGCAGCTGCCCAGATCCTCCTTCAGTTGGGTCTCAGCTGCTCAGTAACTGAAGAAATTTACTCTGGCCAGTGGGTGACTTCCTGCACTTGTTTCCAGAGCTGAGACGAATTTTTACATTCCTTTGATAATCTCAGGAACTATTTCAAAGGGAAAAGGAATTAACTACAGGGAGCTTAAATTTGAGTATTATGTACAAATTTTGAAATGATTTTGAAATAATTTATTTTATATTTTCCAGCTGGTGATATATCAAAGTAATTTAGTTTTGTGAGCTTATCTTTTATCTAGCCGATTTATTGATTCTAATAATGATTAAGCTGTTTTTTTCTAGGAATACAATCATATATCTATAAATTATGATTTTGTCTCCATCTTTCTAGTGGTTATGCCTCTTATTTCTGCTTCATGTTGTATTGTAATGACCATAACTTTCACAGTATTAAGTAATAATAATTTCGTTAACTTTCTTACTTTTCTGGAAACACCTACAATACTTTCCCATTAAGTAGGTTTTGGGTTATTGGTTTCACAATTAAGTTCAATGTTCAATGAACTGCTGAGAAGACTGTTTATCAATAATCACACATTTTATTATTTTAAGAAGCATTATACTATTCCTAGTATGACAGGGTTTTGTAAAAATATATCAGCATCTGTTGAGAAAAGTGTATTTTTAATGTACCCCATGTATGCAAGTCATTTTAATTTTATTCCCTGTGTCTCTTGAATAAATCTTAGTTGGTCATAGTAAGTTATGCTTTTAATATACTGACTAGTTATGGTACATAGGATTTTTATATCAATATCAAAAAGTACTATTTGTTTGGTTTTCTGTGTGCTGTCTTTGTCAGATTTTGGTATCAAGATTAGGGATGCTTTTAAAAACTGTTTTCCAAAATAGCTTTGGAATTAGCCAAGGAACTTATCCATAAAACGAGCTCGCCCTTGGGCCCTTTATGAAAGAAACTCTATAATACATTTTATTTCATCACTGCCACTTTTAGTTTTTCTGCTTTTTCAATTGGTTAATTTATATTTTTAAGAAAAAATCTATTTCATAGTGACTTTTTAATTTAATAACATACAATTATACATCATCTTTTCACATTTTTAATTTCTACTTCATCTATTTTTATTCCAAAATATTTGCCAAAATAGTTTATTTACCACTTCTATTGCCTTTCATTCTTTAATGTATCTTTTATTTTTATTTTTCTCCCTCTACCTAAGTTCATTTAAATGCACATTTTCTGGATTTTTTATTTTAATGTTCAGTTCATTTATTTTCAATTGTCAAATAGTGAAAACATCTACCAATAAAATTCATTTTGTCTCCATTCCATAAATGCTGATATATGGTGCTCTCATATTCTTTGCTTTTTAAACAATCTACCACTACATAAATGTTTTTATTGACTCAATATGTATTTAGAAAAATTTTTAAGTCCAAGGTATTTCAAGTTTTCTTCCTTTCTTTTCTCCTTCCTTTCTTCCTTCCTTTCTTCTTTCCTTGCTTCCTCCGTTCCCCCTTCCTTCTTTCATCCTTGCCTCCATTCCCTCTTTCCTTCCTTTCTTATGCAAAACAGACTATGGCATATACCAAAGGTTACCTTTTGGGACTTACTACAATGCCTTTTATGGCCTGAAATATGGAGACAGATGAGGATTCAAAGTTGGTTAGTGAATCATCTTATTGTTTTGTTCAAATTGTTGCTGTTATGGATTTTTGATAACTTATCCAATCATAGAGTGAGAGTGATACCTTAAAATTTTTCGTTATAATTGTTCTTCTGCTAAATTCTCTTTATAGTTTTAAAAGCTTTGCCTTACATGTGCTGAAGATATGTTTGTTTTCACTACAGATTGTACTTTTAGTAACAGAAAATATATGTATATCTCTATTTAGTTCTTTTTTGCCATTAACACTACTTCCTATCGTATTAATAGTAACACCTCTGATTTGTTTACTTATACTTTTTCATCATTTTATTTTAGTTTTTTCCATATATTTAGTTTTCCTCTATCATTTTTTTGTGAGAATTCCTCTTACATACAGTATATTTTGATATTGGTTCATAACTTAAGATTCTTTTTTCTTTTAATAGGCTAGTTGAACATTTGCACACTCATTGTCTTTATCTATATATATTGTTATAGTTGGTCTTCTTTCATCATTTGGTTTAATACTTTCTGGTTTTTGTTTCCTCTTTTTTCTACTTTTCCCTTATAGATGGTTTTGTTGACTATTATCTTTGGCAATTTCAAAGACACATACGTTTTATTTCATTATATAAATAGTTATCTTAAAGTTTTTTAAAAAATGTTCCCTACTTCCATAGCTATTAACATTTATAATATTTATAATGTCACTTGGCATTATATTGACAACTACTGACATAATTTTAATAACAGAATTCATTTTTTACTTCCATTTATAGGAAAAGGAAATTTGTCACTTTCTATTCTCATATTCCTTTGCCAGTTTTTCGGTTAATAACCTGGGGTTTATAACCTGTGTGTTCTATAACATATGTCAGCATTCTCAAAGTGTAGTAATAAAACTCCTGTGATACATTTAAGAGGTATATGATGTTAAAATTACTTATATAAAGACAGAAAGACATTATTTACCTTTTTCATACTCATTCTCTCATGAATCTACAGTAGAGTTTTTCAGAGGTTCCATGATTTCTGATATCACAACACACGGAATATAGAAGCAGATATGAGAATCCAGATGTCTATCAACCTAGATATTAAAGGGATTTGCAAAAATGCAGAACAATGCCCCTCTCTTTAATAACTTTTTTGAAATAGATAGAATAGTTTTTAATTCATGTATTATTTATGTTAATTTTCAATGAGTTTATCATTGCCATTTTTAATAAAGTTATATTTTAGAACAGTTTTAGATTTACAGAAAAGTTGCAAAGATAGTACAAAAAGTTTCCAGATACTCCACACCCAGTTTTTCTTAGTATTAACATCTGATTAGTATAGTACATTTATCACAATTAATAAACTTAATATTTATAAATACTTCATAACTAAAATCCATACGTCATTCAGATTTTCCCAGTTTTTCTTTAGTGTCTTTTTCCTGTGCCAGGATCCCATCCAGGACGCCACATTACATTCATGCCTCTTTAGGCTCCTCTTGGTTGTGACGGTTTCTCAGACTTTCCTTGTTTGTGATGTCTTTGACAGTTTCAAGGCATAGTAATCAGGTTTTTTGTGGCAGATCCCTCAGTTGGAATTTTTTTGACATTTTTTTCATGATTACACAGGGGTAATATATTTTAGGAAAAAAAAACATAGAGGTAGAGTTCCATTCTTGTCACCTCATTAGAGGGTATATGCTATCAATATGACTTGTTACTATTGATGTTAATCTTTTTTCAGCTTTATTGAAGTATATTTGACTCATAAAATGTATGTGCATTTATGGCGTACAATATGATGTTTTCATACATTGGGAAATGATTAAGCCAAGCTGATTAAAATATTTATCACTTCAATACTTATCATTTCTTTCATGGTGAGAACATTTAAGACCTACTCTTTTAGCAATTTTCAAGTGTACGGTGCATTATTATTAACTATAGTCACTATGTTGTACAATAGATCACTGCAACTTATTCATCCTAACTGACACTTTGTGCCCTTTGACCAACATCTCCATTCCCCTCCACCTCCAGCCCCTAGAAACTACCATTCTATTCCCTGTTTTTATGAGTTCAACTGTTTTAGAGTCCACATGTCAATGAGATCATGCAGTATTTGTCTTTCTGTGCTTAGCTTATTTTACTTAGCATAATGTCCTCCGGGTTCATCCATGTTGTCACACATGACAGCATCCTCTTCTGTTTTAAAGCTGAATCATATTCCATTGTATATGTTTATCACACTTTCTTTATCTATTCATCCATTGATGAACACAGGTTGATTCTATATCTTGGTTATGTGAATAATGCTGCAATAAACATGGAAGTGCAAATATCTTGTCAACATACTGATTTCATTTCTTTCAGATATAGACCCACAAGTAGGCTTGCTGAACCATATGATATATCTATTTTCAATTTTTTTAGGAACTTCCATATGGTTTTCCACAATGGCTGTAATATTTTACATTCCCATCAACCATGCACAAGTATTCCCTTTTCTCTACACCCTCTCCAACACTGATTATCTCTTGTCTTTTTACTAATAGCCATCGTAACAAGTCTGAGGTGATAGCTCATTGTGGTTTTAACTTGTATTTCCCTGATGATTAGTGCTGCTGAGCATTTTTCTCATATGCCTGAAAGCCATTTGTATGTCGTATTTTGAGAATTTTTCCTCCTGTTATTGATTTCTAGTTTCATACCATTGTGGTCAAAAAAGATACTTGATATGATTTTGGTCTTCTTAAATTTGATAAGACTTGTTTTACATCCTAATATGTTATCTGTTTTGGAGAGTATTCTGTGTGTGCTTGAAAGGAATGTGTATTCTGCTGCTATTGGATGAAACGTGCCATATGTGTCTGTCAGGTACACTTGGTCTAAAGTATGTTTCAAGTCCTATGTTTCCTTACTAATTTTCTGTCTAGATGACTTATCCATTGTTGAAGTGGCTTATTAAAGTCCCCTACTATTATTACGTTGCTGTCTATCTCTCCCTTAAGACCCATTAAATTAATATTTGTTTTACATAGTTGGGTGCATATATATTTACAATTGTTATATCCTCTTGATGAATTGATGCCTTTATCATTATATAATTATATTATTTGCCTCTTTTTACAGTTTTGACTTAAGGTCTGATACAAGTATATCTACACCTACTCATTTTTTGTTTGGATGGCGTATCTTTTTCTACCTCTTCACTTTCAGTCTTTGTGTGTCCTCAAAGCCAAAATGAGTCTCTTACAGAAAAAATATACTTTAGTCTTAATTTTTAAATCCATTAAGCACTCTGTGTCCTTTGATTGGAGAATTTAATTCACTTATTTTCTGTTTTCAAGGTAATTATGGATAGGTACATACTAATGCCATTTGGTCAATTGTTTTCTGGTTGTTTTGTAGATTCTTTGTTCCTTTCTTCCTCTCTTGCTCTCCTCCTTTGTGATTTGACTATTTTCTGTAATGATATGCTTTGATTCCTTTCTCTTTATCTTTTGTGTATCTACTATATGTTTCTGCTTTGTGGTTACCATGAGGCTTATATAAAATATCTGACAGTTATAACAGTCTATTTCAAACTGATAACAACTTAGGCGTGTATCCCCTACTCCACCATCTTTGTCAGATTTCTCCACAAATACTAAAATTATTATTTTTCCCCCTCTTTCCCATACTCTAGTCTTTGGAAGGAAGTTACTGTGTGAAGGCTATCCTTAAGGAGTGGAGAGGAACGTTCCTACTCCTTTACTGCAGAGTAGCTACATAAATTCTTTGCAATTTTTATGCACTGAAGATTTGTCTCTTCTCCACCATTGACATATTTGTTTATTTATTCAATCATTTATTTATATTAGTATGGACTCATGAGTATTTATTTTGGTCTCAGGATATAATTTCTTTGAGTTACTCAATTTATTTTATTGCTCAAATTGTTCCAGTTTTGGCCATTGGGGCCACTTTCAGGTTGCTTCTGTATCTCTTTAACATACCCCATTATGACATATTCCATACTTACAGGGATTTGAGGGTTTTGTTTTGTTTTTAGTTTCTAGTTTTGTGCTTTTTGTGTTGTGTCGTGTGTTTTGAGGACTTTCTTACTTAGTGCTACTACAGGATGCTCCAGGCTCATCTTGTATATTTCCTGCCCCAGTTCTACAATCAACCACTTCTCTAAGAAGCCCTGGTTTCTTTTATTAGGGTATTATATTAGAAACCAACACCTGGGCTCTAGGTATATTATTGTTATTTTTAAACAACTTAACAAACACTGTCAAGTGGTTCTCCACTTTTGTTTCTAATGTAGTAAGTATTGATAGATATGACCCACATGAAAAAAGTTCTTTGGGAGTCCTCAATTATTTTTATTAGTGTAAAGAAATACCAAGACCAAATAAGTTGGGAACACGTAATAGAGATCTGCTCCCTTAAAAATGTTTTCTATTCCATTTCATAATTATGTTCCACAAACAACTTCTCTATATATTTTTATTTTACTAATAATCATCTCTATATATTTTTATTTTAATAATAATCACCAGTTTATTAGTTCTATGGCCTCATTATTTTGAATTTTCAGTTTTGATCCATCATTCTGAGTCATGTCTTTTGGTAGTTTCTCTGCAGAAAATAGTACTTTCTTACATATTTGATAATACCTTTATTTGATATATACTTACCAATGGCTGCTTGATTGGGTATAAATTGTGGGAATATCATGATTAATAAATATATAAATAAATTTATTTTTTTTCTTTTAAGCTCAGCAGAGATTGCTCCTTTGTTGTTTGAAGGCAAAGTGATATCTTCTTCTGTGGATAACCTAAAATGTACCCCCAAGATACTTGTATGATTATATGTTAATCTAGAAAATCCAAACAGGATTTAAATAGTAAGTCTTCAACCTACCACTTACTGTCAATGTTCAGACCAAGATATAGTTTAGATCTGAAAAAAAAAATTTTACTCTATTACAGTTAGAACCTTTGGCCTCAACTAATGGAAATAAGATCGTGTATCAGTTAGTTCCTGCTGCACAACAAACCATTCCGAAACTTAGTGGTTTAAAGTAACAACTGTCCATTTAGGTCATGATTTTGTGGATTGCTGGCTGCTCTGGTTTGTGCCAGCTCAACTGAATTCTGTGGGAGTGTCTCATATGTCTGCAGTCACCTATGGGTCATGTGGCTGCTGGATAACCTAGGAAGCCTTATTCACTTATCTTGTACTTGGAAGATTGTCAACCAGGATGACAGAGGTAACTGAACCATGTGTTTCTCATTATCCAACAGGCAAGTTTAAGCTTCTTTATGGTGGCCTGAGTTCAAAAGCAGGAAGAGAGGACAAACCCCATTGCACTAATGCATTTTGAGCCTCTGCTTGTCTCACATATGCCAGCATGCTACTAGTCAAAAAACCCATATGGCATGTCTTTATTTAATTTTTATTTTTTTATTTTATTTTTTATTTCTGGAGAGACAGAGTCTCACTCCATCACCCAGCCTGGAGTGCAGTGGCACGATCTTGGTTCACTGCAACCTCCACCTCCAGGGTTCAAGCAGTGTGGCTCAGCCTCCTGAGTAGTTGGAACTACAGGCATGTGCTACCATGCCCAGCTAATTTTTGTATTTTCAGTAGAGATGAAGTTTCACCATATTGGTCAGGCTGGTCTTGAACTCCTGACCCCAAATGATCCACCTGCCTTGGCCTCCCAAAGTGCTGGGATTACAGGTGTGAGCCACCGTGCCCGGCCAAAGAGAACCTAGCATTTATTTCTCAGGTGCAGTTCCAGAATCATGATGACAATTTGCCCAAAGTGAGTCAAGAGCTCACTCCCAAAGTAATCTACAGTGGGGCTACCACTCATGAGCTATGTGACTTTGGCAAGTTAATTTTTACTCCTCTGAGCCTCAGTTTCCTCAATCTGAAAATTAGGAATAATAATAATACCTACATCATGAGTTATTGTGAGGATTAGATAAAATATTGTATATAAAACCCTTAGCACAATGTCTGGTACACAGTGATCATTCATCTACTTTTAAGATGCTTTACTTATTAGTATTACTAATATGAAAAGTCTTGAAGTATCATTAATGAAAGGACTTATTAAAAAGATGCTTACATCATTTTTATTTTTTGCTTAATCTCTTATTTTTATCTTTCAGAAAATCTTCTTATTAGAAGCTAGGATTGCTGAGAATCTCACTTCTATTTCTATTATATTCTTATCTTTATTTTCACCTTGTTTTCCTCTTTCTAAAATATTCTCAGTGAAAAATCAACTTGTCCTCTGCCTGACTAATTCAATTTTCTGCCGTGTCCAACATGTTATTCATCATTTTTTTTTTTTTAATACAGCAACCACATTTTTCATCATGGTTGTCTGGGTATACACATTGGAACCCATTTCATGGAAGTCTCCTTTTGTTTCTTGAAGACAGATGTTATTAAGTACATAAATTAGCTATTTCAACAGTATTTTTTTCTTATAGTAATCTATTTCAGGGGACACATTTATGTTACCAACAATATTCAGTGATTTGAAGGTTGCATTCTTCTGAACCACAAAATTTCCTTATAGTTACCAAGAACATAATTTTTTGACTTATTCTCACAATGAGAGAGCTATGGCTCTGCAATGTGATTTATCATTTTATTCATTCACTTAGCAAATATTTATGAACCCTTACTTTATAGTACGTACTATGCTAGAGATAAAACAATGGCCTGACACACTCCTCACCTTAAAGCTCTTAGAGTCTACTGGACACTCAGACAGGTAAGCAAGCATGTGAATACAGTAGTTAGTGCTGCAATAAATCCACAGTGCCGTTCATTGCCACAGAGTCATGAAATGCTCAACAGACCAAGACAGTAATCAGCTGAGTTCTGGAGGTTAGATATGAGTTAGTCATATGGCATTTGGGGGATGAGGGGAAGCAAATCAGTAGGCAGAGTTTGTTGGAAAAAAGAATTCCAAATCGAGACAACCACATGCACAAAGATTTGAAAGAGAGGTTATAATTTATGCCAAAGAAACTAAATTTAAAAATAATAATTGCTAACATTCATTATGCACCTATGATGTTCCAGGCACTCTGCCAAGAACTTTGCATGCATCATCTCATTTCATTCCCTCAGCAGCTCAATGTGGTAGGCAAATTGTCCAAGATGCTCCAGCGAGTATGGGGCAAAACCAGAATCTGAACTAAGGGAGTCTGTCTTTGGAGCTCACTCATTAGCTACTACACCATCCTGCCTCTCTGGAAAAACTCAGCATGGTTATGTGGAGTGAGCGGTGTGTGGGGGGGGGGTCTGGGTGGCATGGTAGGTGAGGAAGAATGGGAATAAGGGAAGAGATCCCAGGCTGGAAATCATAAAGAGTATTGTAGGATCATTGACTTTATGCTTTATTCTAACAATAATGGGGAATAAATGCTGGAAGAAGAGGGTGGTCATGAAACGCCTGTGAAATGCATCCCAGTGGACATATGTGTTCTGTGAGGTCTGAGGTATGGATATAAAAACGTGAGTCGGCCGGGCGCGGTGGCTCACGCTTGTAATCCCAGCACTTTGGGAGGCCGAGGTGGGCGGATCACGAGGTCAGGAGATCGAGACCACGGTGAAACCCCGTCTCTACTAAAAATACACACAAAAAAAATTAGCCGGGCGTGGTGGCGGGCGCCTGTAGTCCCAGCTACTCGGAGAGGCTGAGGCAGGAGAATGGCGTGAACCCGGGAGGCGGAGCTTGCAGTGAGCCAAGATTGCGCCACTGCACTCCAGCCTGGGCGACAGAGCGAGACTCCGTCTCAAGAAAAAAAAAAAAAAAAAAAACGTGAGTCATGAGCTCGTAGATGGATTTACAACCTTGGGGACAGATTAATCACCTGGAGAGATCTGGCTGAAGAAGGTCTAGAAAAAGCCCTGAGGAAGTCAATAGAAAAGGAGGACTTGATAAAGGGGGCTGTGAGCCAGTGGCCAGCAGGGTAGGAGGGAAACTAGAGGTGTGGTGTCTGAGAATGCAAGGAAAGGGGCCCAAGAATCTACAGTCACATCAGTCAACCTGGTCGTGCAAACCTCTCCCTGGGTTCAGCCTCTGGGGCAGCTGTGGGCAAGAATGTGGGTGGCTGGATTCATCTCAGCCTGAGATTTTTATCAGATGAGTATCACAGAAGGAGGAAAGAGTAAGGGAATTAGAGGTGACTTGTATAGGAGTGATTAGATTGATGGACCAGGAAGGAAAGAAAACATGAAGAAGCTGAGGAATAGGAAGAAAGTGTCAGGTTCAGTAAATGTGAGTTTCCACGGAGAGAATTGTAACGGCAGAGGTACTCAGGCAAGTGACTTGGGAGGATGCACATGGTATTTATGGACACGATGTTTTAAAAAGTTATGCATATCCCAGGTGTGGCCAGGATGCAGATCACTGAGGCAAAAGAGAGAGGGAGCTCACTGAAGATGAGGAGTCTCAGCACTGAGATGCCAGATTGCTGGGTGGTCCTCCTCAAGGAGGATGAAGTCACTGGGGTGAGACAGAAGCTGGGATAGCAAGGGAGGCTCCGAGCCAGAGCTGAGGTCCTCAGTGATCAGGGAAGAGTGACCAGGAGGCTGGAGAGTGACAGCAGCAAGTGAAAAAGATGTGGCAGGATATGTGCTCTTCAGAGGGGTGGCATCCGACAGGACACAAGGGGAAGTGGTCTGAAAGTGGCACGGAGGAGCTGGAGAACCCTCACTCCACCTGCTGGTTCTGAGGAGAATAAATGTGAGAGCAAGAAAAAAAAAAAAAAAGCCTTAATTTGCAAGAACTACAGAGAACACATATTCTCAGGAAGCAGCCAGAGTTCTATTAAGGCTGGAATTAAAAAGAACATTCCTAAAATTTCAAGTATTGACAGGAGATTGCCTGCCACAAAGCAGGAGCCCAAGGGCAGAGCAGGAGAGTTTGAGAGGAAAGTGGGAGAGACTGGGTTAGCTAAAGGGACCAACCCAGAAGTCGGGGGATGAGAATCCACTCCTGGAGCAAGCTGGATGTGGTGGTGAGCAAGGCTGGTAGGGATGTGGGTTTCAGGGACTGAAGCCTGGAAGTCTCTTAACAGATGAGAGTCGCTCACTTCAAGGCTTTGTGGTCCTCAAGGATCGGCCAATATTGAGGCAGCTGTTCCCAGAGGTCTCTCTTCATCTTTCTCATCAGACAACTGCTCCCTCAGGCATCTCAAAAAAATATTTCTGGGATATTTGAGGGTGAATTTTAAGGTAAAAAAGATCATTTTCTATGAAAAACTAGAAACAAACCCAATGTGCCATGATATGGTCTGGTTTGATTATGCATTAGAATATTCTATATTCTAAAATGAAAATGTTTAGGACAAATTTGTGATAACATGAGAAAATGCTCATGTTATGTTTGGGTAAAAAAAGGAAACAGAACTGCAGTATGGTAATGACAATGATGTAAAAACTAGGCACTAAAAGCAATCTATGCATAGAATTGTCTTTCTTTCTTGAGAATGGAATATATCAAATTATTAAGTCTTTTTGGAGAATGAATCTGTCTCCTAGTACCTTTTTTATCTCTGCATCTGCCCTGCATTTCTATGATATTCAGATTTTCTATGGTATGTGTATTATTTTTAACAGAATGTGTGGCATATTCAGCAGTGTGCCAGAGCCAGCTGGCAAAAGCCAACTGTGCACATCTCTTCCCAACTCCATGTTCAGTGACATCACATTGTATTTTGAAATTGCAATTAGCTATAGCAAAAGTATTGACACCACAGAATGCTACAAACTGGGGATGTTTTTCTTTTCAGAGAGCCAAGAGTTACCAGCATACCACTGGCTTTGTACTACCACCAGGAACAGGCAAGGATTGGAGAGACCAAATTCCCCCTTTGTCTTTACCTTAATGCAGATCCCTAGGGAGGAGAGAAATCACTTGTTCACATTTCAGCTGAGCAAGAGAAAAAAACAAAATCTCTCTTGGATTTAAAGAGTAAATAATAGTTGCCTCAAGTTTGGGTGACCCTGGGCATGGACAGTGGTCAGATGCTCACCCCAAGACTGAGAATAGGAAGGGTGCCTGAGACTGGCTTAGCCTCCCACAGTCCTGACTCTTCTGTGATGATCTGTCACTGTCATTACTTTTAACATGTTGAGCCCCATGATTTTGCCATCTATTTAAAAAGATCCAGGTTGTCTCTAATCCTGAATATGCCATTTATTAGGTAAGAGAGTATTTAGGTCAAGTCTCCAAATACTTATGTACTTCACAGAACAGAAATAGTTTCACCACCTACAGTAGGAAAACAAAAATTAATGAAGCAATGGTGTTGTTGAAAATCCAGAGTGGGAAAGGATCAAAGAAATGTTAGCAAGTTATTTCACCTAGTTCCTTCGTTGTAGAACATTTTTTAAGTACTGTGTACCTACTCAGAACAAAAGACTGAAAAAGAAAACACTTCCCTATCTTTATTTGCCCACATTTATCACTCCCATGAAAAATTAATTGACTGTTTAATTGTGGTCAGAAGGCACCTACTTCTATTCTTCCCACCAAATGCGCAAGGGGATTTGGGCTATTCTTTCAGAAGTGCATGTGGTAAAGAGGAGAGAAAAATAACACTTAACTTTATGAGGCAACATGCTAAAGTAATGTCATTTTCCAGGATACAAGAGACTTGAAAACATTATCTGACTGAATGATGGAAGTACTGGAAGATACAAGAGAGATAGGGGTTGACTGTTGGAGCAAAGTCCTGAAAGAGGTGTAATAGAATGGGGTGTGAGCCCACATGGAGGGTTTGGCCCTGGTCTGAGGAGAATCTCGTCTTCCACTGAAGCAAGAGAGAAGAATGAGTGGATGTGCAGAGGTAAAGAGAGAAGTTGAGATACCTATGTTGGAAGCTCTCGATATTCTCAGTGAAGTGGGAGGCAAGGTCACTGACAGAAAGAAGTGAGAAGGTTCTGGAATGTACACCATAAACAACATGAGAGGGTGTAGTGAGGCCCCAACTGAACCAGTTTTGCAGCTATCCATTCACAATAACAAACAAAATCCAGATATTTGCAAAGTTCTAAATATGTACCAAAGCATCATTTACACATCTGCTCTCTATTTGCACAATAGCCCTGTACAATATAAAGTACAATTATCATATCCAATCTTATATTAAGAATACAACACAAAGTGATCAAGAAATTTACCCCAGTTCACACAATTAAATTTATCCATCACACAACTGGTGATGCCAGGATTTAAATCCAGATCTTCCAAATCCAAATCTGGCACCCTTTCATGCTACCAGGGCATTTTCATACTGGACTCTGAGTTGCATGGGGAGTTCTGAGGAGCCTCCAACTGGGACTGGTTTGTTTAGGGAGAGCAGAGGGGCCCTGCTTCCACTTGAGTATAGCTCTTCTTTTCAAACTTGTTAGCTTAACCACTCCAAGGTGTTCAAAGAGCAGCACAGGCCAAACGCTGGTGCCCAGAGGAAAGGAGAGGGATTTCATGAGTTTTACAATCAACTGCTCTCCCCAGTGCCCAGAAGAGCACCGCACAATCTGATTGCTTCACAGATGAAGAGGACTTGACTTTGTACATGTCCCCTTTTGTACAAAGTTGCCCCTCACTGCCTCCACTATTTCTCACCTTGACCCTAAGCCTTAGAGGCTGTCAAGATAGTTGCTCTAACAAAATAATCCAAAACCCCAGATCCTTATCACAACAAAACTTTATTTCTCACTCACAGTGTAAGTCCCACCCAGGCCAGGAGAATCTTTCTCCTTAGTCAGGAACTTGGATGATGGAGGCTCTGCCATCTTGTAGCTGTACCACCTGGAGCACCTAGAAGTGCACACAGAAGGAACAGGGGGATAGACAAGGCATCCTAAGAGGACTTGACTGGAAGTGATGCCTCACTTCTGCTCACATTCCCACTTGCCAGAGTCATTCAGCTAACTACAATGAAGACCAGTCATGAGGGAGAGCTCCTGGATATTAGGCGAGGACTAACTCTCCTGACCCAAAAGACCTCAGCTTCTTTACCTAAGCATTCAAGGTCTTTTCTACTTTGACCAGAATGAGTCCATCCAACAGTGCCCACTTTTGCAAAACTGATCCATTCATGCCAGTGCTTAAACCTCAGCCCCTGCTTTCTTCCCTCTCGAAACACCCTCCCTCCCTGCTGATCCAATCCTACCCTTCTCCAAGATTTAGATCAATATCAGCTCTTCTGTGAGGTTGTCCAGACTCCTTACCCTTCAGTGAGTTCCCTCCTCTAATGGAGGCTGTGGAAAGAAAGCAGTATACAATGCTAGCATCTCTGGCTGATTACCTGAAGCCTGACCAAAATATGAACTGGGTTACAGCCATGAAATCTTGGAGAAGGGTAGGATTGGATCAGCAGGGAGGGAGGGTGTTTCGAGAGGGAAGAAAGCAGGGGCTCAGGTTTAAATGAGATCAATTCTTAAATGAGATCAATTCTAATATTCCAGGATTCTAAGGCAAAAACACTCAGCTTTGTCTTGTTACCCCACAGGTAAATCCAGTTATCAAACAGAATAGCCATGAAACTTTTCCACTTAAAATGCCTAACAGCATTCTTATGTTTAGTAAGAATAATATATATTATTCTTATTTATAAATGACTATCTGCCAAACCGCATATATGGTTGGTTGCTGAAGTGTTACAAATCAAACAGAATGTGCTAGTCATAACCCCACAAAGACTTCGAACAGCACCCAACCAAATACAAGGCAGGGAGCTCCTGCAGTCTACGCAGATGGGTGGGCTCAGGGGCTGCAGACTCCTGTCTACTTCACAGATATTAAAGCTTTTGTCCTCAATGCCCACCCATAACATTTCATTAGTGTCTATAACCTGTGCAGCCTGGAGTTTGTTGAGAATTCCACAGGGGAGGTTAGCAGTAGATCAGACTCATTCTGCTCCAAGATGACTGATGGGGAAAATCTAGCTAAGAGAGCAAGGCTTACAGCTGTCACTGACAAGCCTTCTGCTTCCTTTCATTGCCCAGCCTCTAATTCCTGAGATCTGTGAAACTTTTGCTGCATAGATGCTATGCAAAGACGGAAAATTTAAATCTTTAGTGTTCAGGTATAGTCAGTTTCTGCTCTGTGGAAAGTCCCATACAGGAGAATTGATTTGTGAAGAAGAAGAAAATCAGGATTAAACATGTGTAGGCTGTTATAAATTGTAATAATGAAACTGCAACATATTGTCACCTTCTCTCCTGTCCCTTCTCCTTTGCACTCTTAAGGGGTCCCACTCTCAGATACACAGCCTGTTTCTCCTGTTGCCTGCCTCCCATTGGTGGATGATTAATAACTCATGAAGACATTGTAAATGAATTTAGTTTACTACACGTAAAATAACTTTTCCTGTAGATAAGTAGTTGAAAACTTTTTATCGGGAATTTTCTTATTTTGATAGCTTTAATTCCATTTCTCCGTATCTTTGCAACTCTCACTGCATGGTGATCAGTGAGATTGGTCTCATGAACCAGATTATAGAGGATCCCATGTATCTGCCCAGAAAGTAGGGGTCTGATCTTCTGGGTGAGGCAATTCCAAGTGGTCTTTGGAGGCTGCCTTACCCCTCTCCCAGGAGCTTTCACAGATGGAGTAGCTGTGAGAATCCAGTGGGGCTCTGGGTCTCCAGTCTACACTCAACCAGTGTAGAGTGACAGGTGAGCTTTGGTCGCTGGATACAGTTGGTTCAGTTATTCTGACCATAGGAGGCTCATCCCAGAGCTGCTTTATCCAGTGCTGGATTTTCTTGATCCATCTATAAATCTTTTGAAAATTGTGCTACAATGTCCCTATTTCCCATTTTCTAGCATCTCTCTGAATCATTCTTCTGAGTTACCAAGTAAAGTTTTTGCTGATGAAAATGATGATGATAATGTACAAGGAAAAAAATCTTTTTTTATAACCCCAGTGACTGCCCAAAGAGAGTAAGTCCTATTAACTGGCAGGGACTTGGTTTTCTGAGCACCATCATGCATTAAGGGTCATGAGTTTGGAAATTAAAGCTGGTGGTATTGCATTCTGCATAATCAAGCAGGGAGGTTTTTAAAATTGGGGGAGGGATGGGAGGTAGGAACCAGTGAGGCTTAGCACCGTGTGAGGAAAGTCAACTCAGAATGTGAATATTAAGTTGTTTGCTACAGTGTATGTGATGTAAACCCTCTCTTCTGTCACCCTACAAGATCATCACCCTCTGCTGCTCACTAGTGTGGGTGTGTGCTTTTGAGAGAACTAAAAATTATGCTGAGTTCTGCATTCAGACTTGTTTGAAACAAAAACAAACACCACACATTGATGTTATGTTCATTTCCTCATATAAAGTTCTCCTCACAATATTTGGAGATAGATACCATTGTCCTTATTTAATAGATGAAGATAGCTTGTAAACTGAGGCTTACAGAGCTTACATAACCTGTCCACAGCCATACATGAGTGAGTGGAAGAACTGCTTCTTCCCCATGTGGGCTGCCTTCTGCCCAACTTCCAGCATCAAGGAGCCCCAAGAGTGCATGGCGCAGCTCACACAGCAGATAAGTTACAGAGCCAACCAAGAGAATGTGAGTGAATCCCTCTTCTTCAGTTTTGGAACTCACTTCTAGAGTTCACATCAGGTCATTTGTTGTGCCTAGGTCTGTCAGTCATGGCTAAGAGCAATATGAAAAAGTAGAAGACACAGGACAGATCAGAAAGGAGAAAGGAACACAGGCTGTGACTCAGGGTAGAATCCCAGCCCTGTTGCACTAACAGACTCACTTGAGCAAGTTGGGTTTTATAACAGTTATGAACGTTAGTTTTTCTCATCTTTAAAATGTGTATTATACTATCTCCCTTATAGGATTATGGAAAAGATTGGAACTGACACAGTTGAAGGGTCTACCAGGCCCTTGTGAATGAGAACTGTCATGTTATTATTGGTCGTGAACCATGCTGTTAAACTGCCTGTAATCTCCTAGAATGTGAAATCTGAGGAGGGCTTGAGCATCATCCAATTCAACTCCTTATCTGTAAAATGGAGTAAATGAGATCCAGAGTGGTTGAGTAATTTCCCAAGTTCACCATGAGTTATGGTAGAGTTAGGAGTGGAAGTTCAGGGGAGATTTTTTTTTTTTTTTTTTTTGCACCTATGAGCCCATAAGAAATTGAAGACTACAGGAAGGAGTTCTGTGAAGCACTAAAATATGTGAGATAAAAAATTTACTCCATGAGGAATCAGGAGGAGGTAGAATTGATGCAAACCAGAGCCAAGAATGAAGGTTATATCTTGACTGGAACTTGAAGGAAGAGTAGAATGCTAATGGACAGAGAGTGGCTGCCTTTTCAGATAAGGTGAGAAGTGCTGGAAGCTTAGCTAGGTGGCCCCATTTCCACAATGTGACTAAGAACAGACCAGTCTGAGAGATAACAGAAGCAGGGAGACCTGTATGGTCCAAGTTCAGAAGTGTCCTGAGTTATAAGCACAATTTACTCGGGAACACTTCAAACCTGGACCACACACTCTACTCTTCAGAGAGGATGACTTTGGGATCATGAAGGATACATTCTTGGTGACACCATGGGTCTGATGTGGAATGGTCACCATTGTTTCTTGGGAAATTTTTGTCCTAATTCTCAAAAGGTATAAGAGAGCATAGAGATTAAGAGAGCAGTGATTGGGGATGGGATAACAACTACTAGCTGACATTTGTTGCTTATTACGTGAGAAACTTGCACTTAGTTTCTTACCTACAGTTTCCAGGCTATAGGTAAATTTAAACATTTTTTGGTTGACAATTGGTTGAGTTTGTCTAAAGACTTGGGATCAATAGAAAGGAATGTTTGGTGCAATAAGAGGCTGTGGAGACCAAAGTTTTGTCATGCATGTCAAGCTTTTAGCTAGCAGGCTTCAGAGAGAACAGGCTGTGAAATATCTAAAGTTGATGTTAATGCCCCATAGAGGTATGATGAGGCCTGTTCGACCCCACTTCCCTTCATGGCCTGAACCAGTCTTTCAGATTAAATTTTAAGAGCGCTGGCTGAGGAGGAAATCTGTTTAGATGGTTGGGCGGCCTTAGAATTTTATTTTTGGTTTAAAAAGTAAATTATGTCATATGTTAGAAAGTGAAAAGTGCTATGGAAAGAAAAGAAAAAGCAGAGCAGGATAGGAGGATGGACATTCAGGGGAGGGCACAGCAGGGAACTGCACACCCCAGCAAGATGGTCATGTCATTGAGAAGTGACCTTTGAGCAGACTTGAAGGAGGTGGGGAGTATATTTGTTTTAGCAAATGTATGTGATAAGTCCTAACACTCTCCTTATTGACAAAACAATGAAATACAGGCAATTAGTTGAATGGTGATGGTGATAATTTTGATGAAATTTAAGATGGTAATGAGCTGCTGGTGCATTTATTTTAGTCCAGGTGGTGCTTTCCAGAAATTTGTTTCTTTGAGATTTGTAAAACCTTTGTAATGTACTATGGTTTGGCTGGGTTGAGAGGACATGGGGTGAAGCCAAGACCTTCAAGCCCAGGTTCCCCTTCACTGCTCCCAGTGTCTACATTAAGAATTTAAACTCTCTCGGCCTCACTTTCCTCACTTCTCACCTAAGGTACTGACAGCCTCTGCCACCAGCACACCATGTGACTCAGCAATGTGTCCACATGGCCAAACATCTCATTTCTCTAAAACATGCAGAAGTAAAATCTTCTACATATGATTTCATTTAATGAAAGGGCTCCACTTATTTTTTTTTAAGTTTGAAACCATTGCCTTAGTCTCTAAGGTCTCTTTTAAGTCATCAGATACTTTCAAGCAAGAGTGATGAGTCCCTAAAGGGTGCTCTTAACCTGCTCATGTTTAACTGTAATCTCAATGGTTTGTCTTTTTGTTTTCAGAGTAAAACCCAGGAGTCCAATGAAAAGTGAGGAGAAAGACATTAGGTCCACACATTTATCAGATCAAGTTTGAGCAGAGTCTTGGAGGAGGTGAGGGCAGGGGCTGCCCGTGGAAGTGGTGAGAAGTGCTATTGTTCTTGGTATATCTTTGAAGGGAGAGCTAGAAGATTTTACCAATGAAAGAAAGCTCTCATTTATGCAAAAGGCAAGTCATTCTGTACCTACTATATAAGGTCATGACAGCTGTGATCTCCAGGAAATGAAGAATTCTCTACCAGTGGACTCATTTAGAGCTCTGTACCTGGCTTGCAGCCCTGTGTTCTAGGCCAAAGGGCAGCACATGTGGTGAAGTTAACTGAACCTGTGTAATTCAGTTAGGGTGCGTTAAAACTAGAAACCACTATAATCAGATGGAAAAGTGCCTACATGCATCCCAAGAGAGCTTGATGCTCTCTGTGGGAAACTGCCAAACTCACAGGAGGGTGGGGGCAGCATGTGGAAAGGGAAGGAAAGAACCACATGCAGCTAAAGCAGAGGAGCTATAGGGAAGAGGGAGAAGATGTGAAATTAGAGAGAAGGAAATTGCAGGGAGTGAGGAGAATCAACCCAAGCCATGGGAATAAAGAAGGGAAGAATGATTCGAGATTCAGGGGCGAAGGGGATGCCATAACTCATATCTTTACCATATGCCTATGCTGGACTTCCTTGTCACCGATCTGCCTAAACCCCCATCACCCCACACATGGTAATTATGGTCTAAAGCACAGGGGTCTCCTCCACCTTCTAGAAGGAGGAGAGGGCAGGGGAGTGCCCCCTGCCATGCAGACAGCACCTGCAGGAGGCCTCTGGCAGTCTGCAGGAGGAACATAACAAACACATTGATACATTTATTCAGTGCATATTTATTGAGCCTCTCACCCTGGGATACAACAGTGAACAAAACAAACATTATCCCTCTAGCTACTTAAAACCAGGTAGTAAACACAGACTTTATATAATTATATAACCATGTTGACTATATATCATTAGCTGTGATAAGCACTTTGATAGAAAAGTTCAGGCCCTCATGACAGCAAATAAAAAGGCTGGAGATTTCAGGAGCTAAGCTTTGAGGAGTTAGCTGCGTGGAGAGGGAAAGAAGGAGGGTGTATTCCAGGCAAAGAGCACTGCAGAGCCAGGACATAAGGGTGGACAGCAGGACCTGATCAAGGACAAGAGCCAGGGCTAGCCAGTGTGGCTGGAGCAGGGTGCGGAGGAGAGTGGGCTGAGTGCGGCCACAGAAGGAGCAGGAGCAGGTCAGGCAAAGCATCACTGGCTACGTGGATGGTTTGAGTCTTTAACTCAAAAGAAGTAGGTTGGAGCTTTCAGCTAACAAGATCCAACTGCAAGGTAGACGTCAGCTAGAGAAATGAGGACCAAGACATGGGGGGACTACAGATGAGGGAAGTTCATTCCACCACAAAGGAGAGCTTTCCTTAGAAGGATTCCAAAAACAATCCCTGCATGCCTGCCCCTGGAGGCTGAGTTCATCATCAGTGAGTAGTTCTTTCTGTAATGCTATGTAGAACTTTGCCAAATACCACTAACAGCAAAGAGGCAATGAGACTCCTGAACCTGCTATAGCTGTGACAGATGTTTAAGTCTCAGTATCAAAAACATTTCAATTTTTCCAAGGGGATAGACTAGTTATGTCTAAATGACTGGACTTCAGCAGGGGAAAAGTGATTAAGAATGGCAAGGAAGTGAACAGATATCCAACTATTTACTGTTCAAAGTGGCAAGAGGTGAGGGGAGTCACTGACAATGTGGAGATACAGCTGGGGAAATGTTAACTAGCACTAGCACAAAAGGGTGTTTAATCACAGATTTCTGCTTAAAGTTGCTTGGGATTGGTAGGGCTTCCTTAGGCAAGGGTTTTAATTAGTTTCAAGTTTACACTTCTACAGCCTTTCTTAACAGTAAGTTCTGTCAAATGTGCATGGTGAATGATGATTTTTCTTTGCAACCATCTATTAATGGTGTCTTCCAAACACTCCAGAGAGAAAAGCACTTTTTGCAAAGGGAGGTTTGCAGAAGCTTATCACTGGTAGTCTTTGGGGAAGAACTACTGGGATATCTTTCCTGGATCTGTTACCAGGTCATCTTACTTCAACATTCTAGACCAGCACTGTCAATATAAATAACATGCAAACTACAAATGCAAGATGCAAATGGAATTTTAAATTTTCCAGTAGCCACATTTCTTGACGTACAAACAAATTTTAAGAGTATATACTGTTGAACCTATAAATCCACAGTAGTATCATTTCAACATGTTACCAATATAAAAAGTATGAATGACATATTTTCTATTCTTTGGGTATAGGTGTGAGTGTGGGTGTGTACTGTCTTCAAAATTCAATGTGTATTTTATACTTATAACACAGGTCAATTAGACCAGCCACATTTCAAGGCTCATTGGCCACATGTGGCTACCACATTGGGCAAGATGGGTCTAAACAGTGATGATTTCTCTTACCAGACTGAAGATTTCACATTTTATTGAAAGGTGAAAGTCATTGTCACATTGACAATGACTCTCAAAATCCCCACTGCTACGAAAGATGACCTAAGAGTACCTGAATCTGCCACTGTCATCACAAACTCAGAGGCCAAAGTTGAATTAACATTCTCTCTCTTTTGAAACTTCCCCATTTCTGATTATCATCCTTATTTTTGGATTCCATTTGCAATAATTTAGTCCCTTTTATTATTCCTTTGAAGTGTCTCTCATATCCATCCTTCCCCTACACTGCCAAAACCTTGACCAGGCCCTTTTCCTCACATATGGACAATTGAAATAGCATCATAATCCCCCATTTCACAAAATCAGGCTTGCTTCCTCCTGGAGATATAGTACAATGGACTGGGTGTATGAGACTCCCCAACCTGGTTCATTCATTCAGTCAGTCATTAAATATTTATTGAGTGTCCATTGTGTGCCAAGTGCTGCACGTGGACCTGAGAATAACTTGCACTTTATAAAACAAGCATGACAAATCTTACAAGAGAGTTGTTTTATCTCAGTGATAAGTAATTTAAAATTCTATTTTTTTTTTTTTTTTTTGAGATGGAGTCTCGCTCTGTCACCCAGGCTGGAGTGCAGTGGCGCGATCTCGGCTCACTGCAAGCTCCGCCTCCCGGGTTCACGCCATTCTTCTGCCTCAGCCTCTCCGAGTAGCTGGGACTACAGGCGCCCGCCACCATGCCCGGCTAATTTTTTTTTTGTATTTTTTAAAATTCTATTTTAAGAGATGCAAAAATGTATCATGGACTAGAATATAAAATCTGCATGAAGTTTTTAGATAAAACAGGAGATTTTTATATGCATGTCTAGACTTGACATGCATAGCCTAGGGCTATGCTCTCAGTCTCCCCAGAGGATACACATTCTCAGTTCCTCTGCTGTGAGAAGCAACTTTCCTGGAAAAGTTTGAGAAGACCAACAATTGTTCCTACTCTTCCATTTTCTCTCTCCTCAACCCAAACAACACAGAACTGTTAAGGTGACCTTGTTACAGCCCAGTTTCATAGTCACTTTGGGTTTAACTGAAGAGCTCTTGATCTCTGGGAACTTCTAAGAACCTGAAATTAATACTCCAGAAACTATTACTTTCATAATTAAATTCTGTACTGGGTAGTGCCAACTAATCTACAGTGTCACATACAATAGCTTCTCTAAAAATGCTGGTGCATACTAGTGGTGTAGATAAAGAATTCCAGAGGTGATCAGAGAAAGAGGATGAGTTTATGGAATGAAGAAATCTGAAAATGTTCCAACAAGTGAGTAGAGCTTCAATAAGATATGAAAAAAGGGTGGGAATTTAACCCCAGGGAAGAGTAGGGAGAGTGGTTGGGACTGGAAGGAATCAAAAGTGACTGACTCCAGCCAGGTCACCATTATTACCCTCATTATCTCCTAGACATTGCTCAGTCATTCACATGCCTTGGAATTCCTTCCCAACCTAACAGCTAGCTCAAGGCAAAAGTCAGATCCCAACTCCTCAAATCCTCCATGATATTTGCAGTTAATTTCAGTAAAAATTAACTTTCTCCCAATCTTAATATTCTGAAGTAAAAGTAATAAACATGCAACAATCTTCTGCAAGATTGGAGAGTAACTACTTCCTCCAGTGCAATTGCACTAGGACCAATGGGTTTATATGCCCATTGTGTAGTAACATACCAATTCCACTGAGACAGAAGAGGCAGAGAAAGAGAAATGATTGCAGGACACCAAGTGAGCAGATGGGAGAAGACCCTCAAATTTATCTCCCCAAGGAGCTCTGGGCTGGGTTTTTTAGGAGATCATGGAGAGTAAGGGGCTGGAAAATTGAGGGTATTGATTTGTTGGAGTAAGGGGGATAATATCAGCTTCTGACAGACAACCTTCTTTGCACCTTGTGATGCAGCAACTGCCCAAGGTGGTGCCTTGGCTTAAGAAATGTTGGTTTCTCCCAAGAAGAACAAAGACACAACATACCAGAATCTCTGGGACACATTTAAAGCAATGCATAGAGGGAAATTTATAGCACTAAATGCCCACAAGAGAAAGCAGGAAAGATCTAAAATTGACACCCTAACATCACAATTAAAAGAACTAGAGAAGCAAGAGCAAACACATTCAAAAGCTAGCAGAAGGCAAGAAATAATCAAGATCAGAGCAGAACTGAAGGAAATAGAGACACAAAAAACCCTTCAAAAAATCAATGAATACAGGAGCTGATTTTCTGAAAAGATCAACAAAATTGATAGACCACTAGCAAGACTAATAAAGAAAAGAGAGAAGAATCAAATAGACGCAATAAAAAATGATAAAGGGGATATCACCACCGATCCCACAGAAATACAAACTACCATCAGAGAATACTACAAACACCTCTACGCAAATAAACTAGAAAATCTAGAAGAAATGGATAAATTCCTCGACACATACACCCTCCCAAGACTAAACCAGGAAGAAGTTGAATCTCTGAATAGACCAATAACAGGCTCGGAAGTTGTGGCAATAATCAATAGCTTACCAACCAAAAAAAGTCCAGGACCAGACAGATTCACGGCCGAATTCTACCAGAGGTACAAGGAGGAGCTGATACCATTCCTTCTCAAACTATTCCAATCAATAGAAAAAGAGGGAATCCTCCCTAACACATTTTATGAGGCCAGCATCATCCTGGTACCAAAGCCTGGCAGAGACACAACAAAAAAAAGAGAATTTTAGACCAATATCCCTAATGAACATAGATGCAAAAATCCTCAATAAAATACTGGCAAACTGAATCCAGCAGCACATCAAAAAGCTTATCCACCATGATCAAGTGGGCTTCATCCCTGGGATGCAAGGCTGGTTCAATATACGCAAATCAATAAATGTAATCCAGCATATAAACAGAATCAATGACAAAAACCACATGATTATCTCAATAGATGCAGAAAAGGCCTTCAACAAAATTAAACAGCCCTTCATGCTAAAAACTCTCAATAAATTGGGTATTGATGGGACGTATCTCAAAATAATAAGAGCTATTTATGACAAACCCATAGCCAATATCATACGGAATGGGCAAAAACTGGAAGCATTCCCTTTGAAAACTGGCACAAGACAGGGATTCCCAGGGATTCCCTCTCTCATCACTCCTATTCAACATAGTCTTGGAAGTTCTGGCCAGGGCAATCAGGCAGGAGAAGGAAATAAAGGGTATTCAATTAGGAAAGGAGGAAGTCAAATTGTCCCTGATTTCAGATGACATGGTTGTATATCTAGAAAACCCCATCGTCTCAGCCCAAAATCTCCTTAAGCTGATAAGCAACTTCAGCAAAGTCTCAGGATACAAGATCAGTGTGCAAAAATCACAAGCATTCTTATACAGCAATAACAGACAAACAGAGAGCCAAATCATGAGTGAACTCCCATTCACAATTGCTTCAAAGAGAATAAAATACCTAGGAATCCAACTTACAAGGGATGTGAAGGACCTCTTCACGGAGAACTACAAACCACTGCTCAATGAAATACAAGAGGACACAAACAAATGGAAGAACATTCCATGCTCATGGATAGGAAGAATCAATATCATGAAATGGCCATACTGCCCAAGGTAATTTATAGATTCAATGCCATCCCCATCAAGCTACCAATGACTTTCTTCACAGAATTGGAAAAAACAACTTTAAAGTTCATATGGAACCAAAAAAGAGCCCACATTGCCAAGTCAATCCTAAGCCAAAAGAACAAAGCTGGAGGCATCACACTACCTGACTTAAACTATACTACAAGGCTACAGTAACCAAAACAGCATGGTACTGGTACCAAAACAGAGATATAGACCAATGAAACAGTACAGAGCCCTCAGAAATAATACCAGACATCTACAACCATCTGATCTTTGACAAACTTGACAAAAACAAGAAATAGGAAAAGGATTCCCTATTTAACAAATGGTGCTGGGAAAACTGGCTAGCCATATGTAGAAAGCTGAAACTGGATCCCTTCCTTACACCTTGCACAAAAATTAATTCAAGATGGATTAAAGACTTACATGTTAGACCTAAAACCATAAAAATCCTAGAAGAAAACCTAGGCAATACCATTCAGGACATAGGCATGGGCAAGGACTTCATGACTAAAACACCAAAAGCAATGGCAACAAAAGCCAAAATTGACAAATGGGATCTAATTAAACTAAAGAGCTCTGCACAGCAAAAGAAACTACTATCAGAGTGAACAGGCAACCTACAGAATGGGAGAAAATTTTTGCAATCTACTCATCTGACAAAGGGCTGATATCCAGAATCTATAATGAACTCCAACAAATTTACAAGAAAAAAACAAACAACCCCATCAAAAAATACATGAAGGATATGAACAGACACTTCTCAAAGGAAGACATTTATGCAGCCAAAAGACACATGAAAAAATGCTCATCATCACTGGCCATCAGAGAAATGCAAATCAAAACCACAAGGAGCTATCATCTCACACCAGTTAGAATAGCCATCATTAAAAAGTCAGGAAACAACAGGTGCTGGAGAGGATGTGGAGAAATAGGAACACTTTTCCACTGTTGGTGGGACTGTAAACTAGTTCAACCATTGTGGAAGTCAGTGTGGCGATTCCTCAGGGATCTAGAACTAGAAATACCATTTGACCCAGCCATCCCATTACTGGGTATATACCCAAAGGATTATAAATCATGCTGCTATAAAGACACATGCACACATATGTTTATTGTGGCACTACTCACAATAGCAAAGACTTGGAACCAGCCCAAATGTCCAACAATGATAGACTGGATTAAGAAAATGTAGCACATATACACCATGGAATACTATGCAGCGATAAAAAATGATGAGTTCATGTCCTTTGTAAGGATATGGATGAAACTGGAAACCATCACTCTCAGCAAACTATTGCAAGGACAAAAAACCAAATGCTGCATGTTCTCACTCATAGATGGGAATTGAATAATGAGAACACTTGGACACAGGAAGGGGAACATCACACTCTGGGGACTGTTGTGGGGTGGGGGGAGGGGGGAGGGATAGCATTAGGAGATATACCTAATGTAAATGACGAGTTAATGGGTGCAGCACACCAACATGGCACATGTATACATATGTAACAAACCTGCACGTTGTGCACATGTACCCTAGAACTTAAAGTATAATAAAATATATATATATATATTTAAAAAAAAAGAAATGTTGGTTTCTCCCTTCTCCAAGCTACTGTAGCACGCAGACCTATAACTAACATTTGCAAGGCAGAAACAAGAGCACAGTCTGCATATCATCTCTAAATATTTATAAGTTAGCTAATAAATGATGAATTAAAATCTCTATCCCTTACCTTGAAAAATATGCATTAATGTGAACCTGGAGGCCAGATTTGAACCCCTGGACTCCTTGGAATTATTTGTGGAAGCTTGCGCTTGCAGGACAATGCAGCCCATAGCTCTCATCCCGGCCCACTTTCTTTTCCACCCCTCCCTGACTCTGCCCCCAACCTACAGGGGTCTTATACATGTGACACCCCAATCTCTACATCCAGGTTATTTTCACCCTTTGGGTACCCCTAAGGCAAAAAGAGCAGGATGGTCCACCCTTGGAGAGACTGATCCAATGGAAGAGGCTCACACAGACGCTAGAAGAGGCTGCAGGGAATTTCAGCATCCCCTGTCCAACAGCATAATGAGGGTAGAGGGTTCTTGGCCCTGCAGATTTTTCACCATATGGGGGTGGGCTGATCATGGAAGAGCCTTTGTGGGACCCCTGTATCACAGAACCAAGGACAGGAACCCCTCTTGCCTTCATATAGAGGTAGGCCTGGCAGCACTAATACACTTGCCCTTTATACAATTTTTTGTTAATTATTATACAGTCTTGTTTTGTTTACTAATTTACATCGTGTTTCTATATTCAAAGTGATTTCCCCCAGGGCAGGCCTGACTCTTCTTTTGTATTCCTCCTAACACCTCTGGTGTGATGAATTGAGAGGCTGATGCTTTGATTGGCATGCCCATTGTTCTCTCGAGCAGTCTGCCATATGGCCTGGAATTATAGCAATTTCCCAGTTGGTTTTATAAAGATAATCCTTCCCTCACTCTTCCTGACTCATTCATCCATTCTCATTCTGTCTTTTCTATTTCCTTATCTGTTTTCTACCCATGCCTTCCTTCCTTCCAATTATCCCCATCCCAGGTGGAGATGGTTTAAGAAGTATTTCTTTTGTGTGTGCCAGTCTGTCAGCTAATAGGGTAATAATTGAGTAATAATTACATCAACAACAGTAATATTTGGGTGCATTTTTTAACTTCCCTAAGTATTTTCACACCAGTTCTTTCTATATATCCTCATAACAGGTCTGGGAAGTAGGGAATGGATCTGCTAACCCTGTGTGGAAGTAGGAAAGGATAAAAGACTTATTCAAGCTCATGAGGTTGGTGAATAGAAGAGCTTGAATGAAGGCTCTGATCTTCTGTCCTCTATAGTTAGGTGATTTCCCCCTAAACCAAGTGATGGCTCTAGACGTCAGGTTCCTAAGCCAGCTAATAATGCTCTTATATAGTGGGCAATTCAATATGTTTCCAAAGTTCTGAGCTAGGAAGACTACAAAATATAACTGTAACTGACCCAACAGGACAGTGATTATGGGAGTAAAAAATCCAGATAAATAGCTATTTTTGAGCGTACCAATGGGGATAGATGCTCAAGTGAAGAGATGATGGTTGTATGTGCATGCCTGTGTGTGTGTGTGCATGTGTGTTGCCATGCATGTGCTGTGTGTGAGTTCAGCCTCTTGAAGAGCCAAACTTTTTCCAGGATGGACTGACTGAGCACTACATTTCTCTTCCTCAGCACATTTCAAAGGTACATTTAGCATTCAGCCCTTTGAAATGTGCATTATACTCCTTTAAATATTTATACCAACTTAATTAGAAAGTTATAATTGCATTTAGATTTTTAATTTCAGTAACAATTAACCTTATCTCAATCTTACTATCTTGAAGTGTAAATAATAGATATATAATAACTTTTTGCAAGATTGGAGGGTAACTGCTTCTAGTGCTATCGTCTGTGGACAGAACAACTTAATTATTTCAAAATTGGTTTCTGCCAACCTTCTCTGCACCTTGTGATGCAGCAACCTGCCCAAGGTGACACAGCTGCTGATGAAATATGGTGGTTTCTCCACCTGCAGTCTTTCTTTCTTCCCCAGATAACCCCAAAGACCAACATGGGATCAATACTCCAGAACATTGTTATAACTGGGTTAACCCCCTGCAGAGCAATCTCTCAGAGAATGAATGGAAATGACTCATTCCAGAGTGAGACAAAAAAAAAAAAAAAAAGGCATTAAGTTTCAATGCACAGTTTGGACTTTTCCTGAGATGTAAATGAATCCCCTTTGAACACAGAGGGTGAAGTGGGGGAACCTTCCAGAGAAAGAATAAATATGGAACAAGTGAAATCAAGGAGGCAGAAAATCACACAGTATTTTTGGCAACAAATAGTCCATGGTGCCTGGAGATAGCACTGGATACCACTGATGTAGGGGTACAATAGGAGGGGAATCAAGAAAGACAGACTGGGCATGGTGGGGCTACCAGTGGACAGCAGGGAGGACACCACAGGCAGCAGCACTGGCCCAAGTGCCAAATTTAACACTTTAACCAGTAGAAAGTAACTGGGTTTGGGGAATAGAAATCTGGCACGAATGGGGAAGATGGGTTGGAAGAGAGAAAGATACATATAGAGAGACATGCTCAGGAAACTTACTACAGTAGCCCATTCAAAATGATAGCAACCATACAGCAGTGGCCATGTGTTGGACAGGAAGGGATGTATATGAAAGACAGAGTGAAAAGTTGTCACGTGGAAGAGACATGGGACTTTAGGTTGCTCCAGAGAGCAAACTTAGGACAAACGAATGGAAAGGATGTGAAGGCGTGTCATGTGGCTTCTATGTAAAGGCAATTTCAGGAATAATTACTCCTGGACATTAATGGTATAGGCTGCCTGGTGAGGTAGTGAGCTCCCCAGCACTGGTAGGACCTCAAGCACAGACAGGATTTTGATGTTTCAATGTGTTTGCCAGAGTGTATGATTTCTTTACCTGAACTTGAGAATATTTTGTCACATTTTTGCCTTAAAATACTGAGACTCTTCAGGATTTGTGACCAGATGGAGAGTGAGTAGGAAAAGGGGGTCTAAAGGAACAAAAGCTCTCTTCACCCAGAACCTACAAAAGACGGATCATGGTGCTCAGCATTTTGCATACAGAATGATTATCAGAAAAGAATAAATAAACCTGGAATATCCATGGTTTGAAAATCACTTAGAATTACTATTTGCTCTTCTGATGCCCAAAGAAAATCCTTAGTTTCCCTGAATACACTCCTACGAGGGCACAGTTTCATCTTTGTGCTACCCCCATGATGTTGGAAATGGCACAAATGATGTGACTGGAGCAAGTTGAGGTGGAACATGGGAAAGCAAACAAAGATGCCATTGGATATATTGGCTAGAAGAAGAGTATCTTAATACAAAGAAAAAAATAATAAAATAGAGACAAGGTAGAGACTAATAGAAATTAAACTCTTATTATTTTAGATAATTTTAAGTTTTTATCCAGCTCCTACCATGAGGCAGGTACTGTGCTAGGCACTTTAAATGAATCATCTCATTTGATCCTCACAACCTCCTATGAGGAGAGCTATAATCTCTTCTCTACAGATACATAAATTGAGATTCAGAGAGTTTAGAAATCACTCAAAGTCATGCAACTTAAAAAAAAATGCAAAACTCCAAGTTCAAAAGAGACAAGAGCCCAAATAGAATCTGAATGGGGGCACAGAACTGGGCTCATAATTCAGCTAACAAGTATTGTAGTCAAAATCATCACACTTCACAGCTCCTTCAGGTAAGCTCTGTGCCACTGTTCTAGACCTCCATGATGGTAGTAGAGACCTATCTCGGTGATCTGGGGAACACCCCCTCACTCTTGATTTGAAACATTGTCCTGCTGCAGTAATAGCAGTTACACCAGTAGAGAAGTGGTTAATTCAATCTCAGGAGTCCTAGGTTAAGATGCAGATTCTCCAGAAGAGGTAATGCAATAGATATGAATGAGCTTTCCAACTTGAGCTCACTGATTCAAGTTTGATTATGGGAAGAAAATGAGCTGAACACAGAGCTTGGACTGACTAAAATTGGGAAACTGGAGGAGAAAAGGAAGAGGGAAAGATCATGAATGGGTTATGTTCCTGGGGGCCTTCCCATATACCTCTTATCTGGGGAGGGGTACAGCTCCATACTCCCAAGGATGCCCCTAAATTATCAGTAGATTTGAAGTACGAGACAGGAGGGCTGGTCTGTGTTGTTCATCACTGTTACCCCAGCATCTCAGGCCTGATCCACAGTAAACACCAAAAAAATTCAATAAATGGACACAGGAATTAATGAATGCAGACACTGACCTGTTACCTGCAGGGTTCTGCCTGAGGATAGCCTGCTAAGCATCATTTATCAGGATGTTTGTGTATTTGTGTTGTTCCCACATCAATTATCAGATACTTGTGGATTTTACCAACAACCTCTCCTCTCAGCTTCTTCTGGAAAAGTCTACCTTACAGGAATGAAAATTCACAGTAGGTCCATCTAACTTCTTACTGGATGTGTCCTACCCGCTGGAGAAGGTGGTTATAGTACAAACAGTGCAGTCCTTAGTTTCAAAAGACCTGAGTTCAAATCACCGCTATCCAAAGTATTCTCTCTCTGAACCTCCGTTCTCATCAGTGAAATTAAAATAATAGGCTGGGTGCGGTGGCTCACGCCTGTAATCCCAGCACTTTGGGAGGCCAAGGTGGGTGGATCACCTGAGGTCAGGAGTTCGAGACCAGCCTGACCAACATGGAGAAACTCCATCTCTATTAAAAATACAAAATTAGCCGGGCATGGTGGCACATGCCTGTAATCCAAGCTACTCAGGAGGCTGAAGCAGGAGATTCGCTTGAACCCAGAAGGTGGAAGTTACGGTGAGCCAAGATCGTGCCATTGCACTCTATCCTGGGCAACAAGAGCGAAACTCTGTCTCAAATAATAATAATAATAATAATAATAATAGATGTGTGGTGAAAATTACATGAAATTACCTGTGTAAAGTGAAAGCTAGTAGGCACCTGGTAAATTTTAGCTCACTTCGCCCTTCCTACTGAATAAAAAAGTCAATTAACAAAAGAGATATCCTACCAAAACTTAGAGTTCTCAGGCCCTACCAAAGATGTGAAGGCCTCAGAAGTTAGAACCCAATCCCATCACTTCAGAAATGAGGAAGAGATGTACAGACAAGCAGCACCTTGGCTAATGTTGCCCCAGTGATTGTCAGGTCCAGAAAACCAGCATCAGGCTCCTGACTCCTGGTCTTAGGCTCATGTTACCAAACTAGCATTTCCCAGTTCATCTTTTTATGCTGCATTTGAAATTACCATTTAGGGAAGCTGTACTCCAAGCTTTCGCAGATGGCCCCTTCCGTGTTTCCAAGCATGCATGTCCTGTTAGTGTCAGCCCGCCAGTGGAATCAGTCTATACTGACTTCCTCTCTCACCTCCTAATTGACTTTGAGAGACAAACCAAACATGTAGCTCCAAGAAGCTGGGTCTATGAGTTTTCACTCTGTTGGCCCTTGAGCTGACAAAAAGGCTTATAAGCTTCTGTGTGTGCAAAGCTGCCTGCAGTCGGTAAGGGGGATTTGAGAGTGGCATTTTCAGAAAAGACAACAGGTGATGGATTCTCCTGGGATGTGCTGAGTAAAGAGCGCCAGCTGCCACTGGTCTCAGAAGCATCCATCATGTGACAAGGCTTTTTCCAGGCACTGACTGGCATGGGAGTATGGTTATTTCATGGAGTCCTCACCCATCTGGTCCAATTCCCTCTTTTCAGGTACGAGAAACTAAGGTCTAACAAAAGGAAGAGACTTGCTTAAAGTCCAGTAGAAAATATGGAAGGACAGAACAGGCAGCAAAGGCAGATCAAAGCACAAACCTGCCATTCATATGCTGTGTTTAAATCTCCCACTATGGTTGTGAATTTGTCCAATTCTTCTATTAATTCTGTTGGGATTTGCTTTATACACACTGAAGACATGTTATGTAGATTCAAACAAGTTATAGCTTTATGGTGATTTTGTAAAAACTATGAATTCCTAATATTGGACATTAAGATATTATATATTCCTATTTTTGCTTTAACGTCATTTGTCTGATGTTAACGTATTTCCTTCTAGCTTAAAATATCTTCTTCTGTCCTTTTACTTATCTTTCTGAGTCTTTACATTTCACATATGTCTCTAGTAAACAGCAATTAGCTGAATTTGTTCTTGTTGTTGTTGCTGTTTAAACACATTCTTACCATCCCTGTCCTTTAACTGATGAATTTAGAGTTTTTACATTTATTGTGAATATTGACATATTCTGATTTATTCTGCCTTATTTTCCTAAAATAGTTATCATATATTTTTATTTTTACGAATGAATGTATATAGCATATATGTAAGTAATGGGACATAATAATAATTTGAAACATGTAATCCTAACACCCACCTTGTGAACTAAAGCATTATTAGGTCGCAGAATCCCTTTGTTCATATGATTCCTGAGGCCCAAGTACAGGAGCTTCTCTCTGACATATGTTTTAAAGTAAAATTCACTTGGGTTTGCACATGTTCAACTTTATAAGATGATTGTTTTCCAAAGTAAGTGCACCAATTTACACACCCACCAGCAGTACATAAGAGTTCCTGTTGTAACATGTCCTTACCAACACCTGGTATTGTCAGACTTTTATTTTTTCCCTAGCTAGTAAACGTAAAATGCTATCCTATTGTGGTCTTAATTTGTATATCCCTGAGGAAAGAGACAGTTAAGCAGGAGGGAATAATCAGCTGTGTAGAATGCCACTTCTCAGCTTGAATGGTTTAATGGGTCACCCTTCTTAAAGCTGCCTGCATTTTAATATGGGACAATTCCTGGACTCAAAAGAATAGATCTTAAATAGTGGATGATAAGCCCTGTCACATGCCAGTGAGGGAAAATGACAGCAGGTTCTCAGCACTTCCACATCCAAACTGACCAACAATCCTGGTTTGCCTGGAACTGAGGGGTTTCCCTAGATGTGGGGCTTTTAGTTTTGAAACTGGGAAAACCCCAGGTAAATCAAGACCAGTTGGTTACCAACCCACACTACACACATAGATGTTCCCTGACCCTGTTAGTACTAAAATGCTTTATTCCATGCACAGAGCCTAATCCTCATGCACACACACAACCCAAACACAACTGCTTTCTCCATGGCAGAAGGCAGCCTATAGACTATGATCTGAAGCCACCTTCTTGCCTGGAAAAAAAAAAAATCCCTGCTTCAGGGGCCATTCCTTAATGGCTAAGGTGAGTGAAAGAATTTTCTCACTTTAAAAGAAAAATCTGGGTCATATTACTTTTTATTATAGCGTGTTCCTCACTAGCTGCTCTTCTTAAAGTTTCTACTTCCCCAGTCTGGGGAAATGTGACATCTTAACAAGACATTTCAAAGCTGACACAACAAGCTCTAGGGCCAATCTTCCTGGGAGAATGAGCCACATGCTGTCGGGCCATGTTATACGGACATGAAATCTGAGCTCTGCCTTCCCCACAAGACCCAGGGGCTCCGGATAGATGCCTATGTCTAAAAGCAGGTTTAACAGAGCTCTTGCTAGAGGCTGAAGTTTCAGGAAATTAAAGTGACAGGAGCCCCTGTTGTCAATTTCTCTCCTTTGCAACAAGTCACAACTGCACAGCCAACACTTGCCACTTGCCTCAGTTTCTCATCCTGCTAATGAGCTCGGTGCTCCTGGTGAGTAGAGCTGGCATCCAGGAAGCACAGGTTACAGCTGCCCTGCTTGTGAAAATATTTTGATTTTTCATTTCCATTTGGTAAATAGTATTACATGACAAGTATTTTTTAAAAATGAGTGGAAACATAAATTCTGGTATGTATGCTTTATCTCAGGCACTAACCATACCATATAATATCAAGACACACTTTTGATTTGGGCAATGCACAGAATGAGAGGGGTGGGAACCACCACAGATCTATTTCAGGGGTTGAGGAGTTGCCTTCAGGTTCACAGCCCTTGAGTAGGAAAGGGCCTCGCAGCTGTGCCGAGGAGAACATATTCTGTAAATGTCTAAAAGTAATGCCTCACCCTATCCAGCAGAAATAGCCCTTCTGGTGAGAAGTGGCCATTCCTATGTGAGGCTATAGGAAGGAGAATCTGCCCAGGGCCTCATCACAGGCCAGAAGAGTGAGTGAGTTTCCCAGCAAATGGCGGGAGGAGTTTCTTCTCTGTGCCTGGTCTCCAGACAGAGGAACCTCATGTCAGCTCCCACCTCCCCCAGACCTGCTGCCCCTCCTGCCAGACCAGCCTCAGTGGGTGCCCACCTGACACCAGCCAGGGAAAGCCTGACCTTCACCTGTGAGCACACACCATCTTCTCTTCCTTTATTCCCTCTTGTTTTCTTTCCCTCTTTGGCCTTGGTGCCACTTAGTTACAGGGCTCAAATCAGTTGCTGCCTTGCCTTACCTTAACAGCCAATTCCAACCTCGTGTATGGTCCCCTTGCCACACACACTTACTCCCTTGAAGGGGGATGTCAGTCCAAAGAAGTTGGCTCTAAGCCCTGGTCACCAGGTAGTCACCACCTACTACTCCACTCTTCTCCTCTTAGAAATAAAGTGACTGTGTGAGAATTCCACTGAGAGTGTCCACACATAAAGGATGTGGGAGCTGTCTTTAAACTGGAGCTTTTCTGTAAAAATTAGACTGCTGGGTTTAGGAACACATAACGCTCCAATCAGGGTGATTGTGGGTAGGTGGAAATGAAGTCAGCTGTGCTGTAGCTCTTCTGGAAGGTGACTATAGATTCTCAGGGGTTTCCAAACACCCAGTCTCTATTCCTGTGAGTAGTGAGTTTTTCCTCTTAATATAGCAAGGTTTCTATATTTAAAAATCTGCCTTTTTTCCTGAGATTATTTGTTTTCTGGTGTTGAGATAGCATTTAATGAATGTGGTGATGATGACAATAGTTGTTTAGTCTAGTTTAGTTTAGTTTAGTTTAGTTTAGTTTAGTTTAGTTTAGTTTAGCTTAGCTTAGTTTTTTAATGTTTTTATTTGGCAGATTAAGAGACTGAAAAAAATCTACATCAATCCTCAAATTTTGTTTAAACATTTTCCATAAAATGCAGAAAACTTGCAACCATAGACCTTGATGATTTGAGGAAAAAAGGTCTCATCCCCGTAAGTCACCTCCAGGACACCAACTGTGTGCCAGGCGCTGTGCAGGGGCAGCAGAGCTGGGTGCCCTCAGGGCAAGCATATCACTCTTCCTGACACTCAGATCCTCACTGTGGAGTGGAGTGCACATGCCCTTCAGCTATCAGAGTCTGATGCCAGGAAGCCCTGGAATCAACCAAAGAACCCTCCAAGTGCCATATCTGATTGTGATCTGCAACCCTACTAATCTGGCAAATGCCAATGCCCATGCCCAGTTTGGGTTAGGCTTAGGGTTAGGGTTAGGGTTAGGGTTGGGCTTTTCATGCTGTCATGGACGATACCCAACCTCAACTTTTCTGCCCTATATTTTCCCTATATTTTCTTCCCTCTCACTCCTGGGTCTCCAAGGAATGCCAGCAAAAGATGGGAAACCAGGCTAATTGTGGCCCTATTGAGTCATGATACTTGGCGATCTTTCAGCACTTCTCTTACTGATGCCATCAGCTGCCTTCCTGTGGCTGGTCTCAGATTGCTAATCCTGTCCTGCATCCTTGACCTGGCAGACGACTCACATCAGTCTCACTGAGAAGACAGAAACTGGATCCTTTCTTTCTTTCCTTCCCTTCTCTCCTTCTGTGCCCTGGATCCCTCTTCCTGCTCCTCCTGAGCTGACCCTGACCAACTCCCACTTCACGGTGCCATTGACTCCTTGTCTTTCACCCACAAATCCACTCTGTGCTCCCCTTAGACTAAACACTGGCCTCCTGGCTGCCACTCCTCCAGTCCCTCCTTAGCACAAACAAACATCTATGCTACGCTTGCTGCAGTTATTTTTTTCATGACGTATGTACTCCTTTAGTTCCTGCTATCTGGCTTTTGTCTCCATCCTGACACTGAAATTGCTCATGAGTGACCTGATAATTGTCAAACCCCATGGTTTGTTCTCAGTTCTCTCTTCCAGTTTGGCAAGGGCATGAGAGATAGCAAAGAGAGGGAGAGCAGGAGGGAGCACTGATGGAGCAGGCACTCTGTGCCAAGCATTAATCTGGGCACTAAGTAGTAAGAATTAAGGTTGGGAATTACATTATGGAGAGTTTTAACTGTCGTGCTAAGGAGTTTGTGCTTAATTTCATAGGCAATTGGAAGCCTGGACAGGAAGGTCATTTGTATCAATGATCAGAGCAGGGTTTTAGAAAACTTAATCTGTGGTTGATAACATAGGGAGTGGAGAAGAAAGATACGTGAGGTCTCTGGTTTATAGGAGCCTGCAGAGCACTTGGAAGTAAAGCTAATGTGCACAAAATGAAGAACTGCACAAGGCATCAGTTAATCAAAACGTAAGTCGATGTTGAATGCTCTGGAAGATGAGAGCAGGGAGGGATTAGGAAGACCATACTGGTCCAGAGAAGCTCCCAGTAGCACAAGATGGACCTTGAAGAAGGATAAGATTTGGATTGGTGCCAGAGAAGGGAGAGCATCTCAACAGCAGAAATAAGGCCAGTGAAGGCACAGCATTGGCAAGAGTTGGGCCCAGCCTAGGCTGCTTTCCTCTATAATGGCTATAATTCAGCCTCTTCCCTTTACAGTTTTAAGCGGATGACTTTAGATTTTTCCCTTACAGCAGGGATCAACACACTTTTCTAAGAGGCCAAGTAGTAAATATTTGATGCTTGGCAGGTCCTACAGTCTCTTCCACAGCTACTCCACTCAGCCACCAGAGCACGAAAACAGCCACAGACAATACTTAGTGTGAATGGGCATGACTGTGTTCCAAGGACATTTTATTTACAGATACTGACATTTAAATTTTGTAATTTTTACAGGCCATAAAACAATATTCTTCTTTGGCTTTTTTTTCCCCTGGTCATTTAAAAATATAAAAACCATTCTTAATTTGCAAGCCATATAAAAACAGATGGTGACTTGCTTTGAACTGGGGCCATAGTTTGCGGCCCCTGCCATAGAGGACTAGGGCGTGGAGCCCATGGAATTGGAGGGTCTGGGTCCATGTCTGACCTCTGCCACTCACCAGATGCATGGCTATGCATAGCCTGCTTATCTGTCTGTACCTCAGCTTCCTCACCTGCAAAGTAGATCTAAGGATATAGCAGTACATGTCTTCTCTGGTTGTTATGAGAATTAAATGAGTAAAAAGTCTTGAACCCATGAAATTTACCCAGAGACACATAGGAGGAAACAATGCAGAAAATAAAAGCGTGGCTAGAAGAAACTTGAGGCTTGTTGCCATGAGGCTTAGGGTCTGGTTCGAGGTCTGCTGTGTGACCTTTGGAGGCCATTTCCTTAGTTTCTTCTTATGTAAAATAGGATAATTTTACTCACTCTGAAGGATACATGTGGGAAGAAATGGCATAATCAACATGATTTCATTTGGAAAAGTTAACAAAGCTCTGTACCACCCAGCATCTAGATGGTGGTTTTTATCCTCCAATAAAAGGAATCAGGGCTCCTTAGAGTAATGGCTGATTCTATGACAGAAGCAGTGCACTTACATGAGCCTGAAATACCTTGTATTTCCAGAAAAGAAGTGCTCAAAACACACACACACACACACACACACACAGTGTTGGGGGTAGGTCAATTGAATGGGCTCCTAATGTCCAAAGTTGAAGCAATTAGAGCAAAATAAATGAGATAATATTGAATTATAATGCCAAATATATAATAAATTTCATGAGTCCATACTGATATAAAGGATTGAATAAATAAATAATAAATGAGACAGAATAGACAAATCTCCCACACAGGATAATTCCAAAAAGTTTATATAGATATCTGTCTTCAAGGGAGGAACATGACTCCTCATCCTGTGAATGTAGGCAGCACATGGTGTCTTGCTTCCAAAGATTAGAGTATGGAAAGAAAGAAAAAAGAGTGTCTTCACAGTGGAGAAACCTGACAACGCTGTCTCAGCCTGCAGATCAAGCAACAGTGATAAATAATAATGGCATGTACCCTTGATATGATGTGGTAAGAATGGCACTTCCTCCCAAAAAGCCATAACCCCACTCTAATCATGAGAAAAACATCAGACAAATTCCAGATAAGGGACTCTACAAAATATCTGACCAATACTCCTCAAAACAATCAATGCTTTCAAAAACAAGGAAAGTCTGAGAAACTGTCACAGCCCAAAGGGGTTTAAGGAGACATGGCAAGTAAATGTAATGTGAGATCTGGGAGCAGAAAGACAATTAGAGAAAAACTAAGGATATCTGAGTAAAGTGTGGACTTTTAGTTAATACTATGCCAATATTAATTCATAAATTGTGACAAATGTACTACACTAATAGCATGTTAGTAGAAGGGGGCACTGGCTGTGGAATAGCCACTGTGAAACTGTGTTTTATCTTTGCAACTTTTCTGTAAATCTAACTTATTCTAAAATAAAATTATTTTTTAAAACTCACTATATTAATAAATAAATATATACATATATAGATATAGATATACATATATATATATATATATATGTATGTACTGTATTAGTCTGTTCTCACACTGCTAATAAAGATATACCCAAGACTGGGTAATTTATAGAGGAAAGATGTTTAATGCACTTACAGTTCCACATGGCTGGGGAGTCCTCACAATCATGGCAGAAGGCAAAGGAGTAGCAAAGTCACATCTTACATGGTGGCAGACAAGAGAGCTGGTGCAGGGGAACTCCCCTATATAAAACCATCACATCTTGTGAAACTTATTCACTTTCACGAGAACAACACAGGAAAGACTCACCCCCATCATTCAATTACCTTCCATCAGGTACCCTCCATGACAAGTGGGAATTATGGGAGCTACAATTCAAAATGAGATTTGGGTGGGGACACAGCCAAACCATATCATGTACATATAATAAAAAAAAAAGTATGTATACCATACTGATGGCATTCCTTCCCATATAGTTTTATAATTCTTTCCATCCTGGCCCATGCTAATCTCTACAATGGAGAATTCTTGGGCCAGTTACTTAAACTGTCTCTCAGGGTCAACTGGATTGCACAACTCAAGGGAGTGCTATTTACCCAATAGTGTCTGTGAATGGTGTCCTGAGTGATGCTAAGTGCAGTCTGTAAGCACTTTGCAATCTTTGTACCTAAGTTTTACTATCTGTAAAACAGAGATTGCTGTTGGCAGAACTGAATGAGGTTGTATATGTAAAGCATTTAAAAGAGAGCCTGGCATATAGGAAACACTGTATCACTGTCAGCTATTAATATGTTGATGGTGGTAGTAGTGGTAGTTATTGTTATTGTTACTAGAATGCTTCCAAATCATGCCCTGAGTTTTCCCAGCTCTTTCCATCCAGCTGTGTCCTTATGATGGTTAATTTTACATGTCACCTTGGCAAGGCTACTTGTTAAACACTAGTCCATATGTTGCTGTGAATGTATTTGTAAATGCAATTAACATTTACGATGAGTTGGCTTTAACTAAGGCAGCTTACCCTCCATGATGTGAGGGATCGTCACGCAATCAGTTGAAGGCTTTAAGGGCAAATGCTGAGATTTTCTAGAAAGAAAGGAATTCTGCCTCAAGACCACATCAACTCTTACCTGAGTTCCCAGCCTGCCAGCCTGCCTTGCAAATGTTAAACTTGCCAACCCCCACAGTTGTGTAAGCCAATTTCTTAAAATGAATAAATCTCAAAAGATAGATAAATAGCTACTTAGAGACAAAGACATAGATATCTCCTATTGGCTCTGTTTCTGCAGAGAACCCTGACTGATACAGCCTTCCAGTCCCAGTCTTCATCATATCTTGCCCAGATGAAAGTGCAGCCTCTCGCCGGGGCCCAGGCTTGCATGTCTAACCAAATCAAAGCCAGATCATATCCCACCCTGCCTAACCCCTTCAGTGACTTTACTTCACACTTTGCAGGCCCAGCTCCTGGCAGCATGGCCTATAGGACCCTAGAGGCTGTGGCCCCCACCACATCTCTTGGCCCTCACCCCTCAACCCCTCCACTCAAGCCACAGAGGCCTTCTGTTAGCTTCTCCAATGTGCCCAGCTCATTTGGACCTTAGGGCCTCTGTGCCTGCTCTTGTCTCTGCATGGGGCACCCACCACTGCACCCTTCATGTTGCTGCTTTGACCTTCATGTCTCTGTTAAACATTACCTTATCAGAGTCCTTTGTGTGGACACCCCTGGTACTCTCTACCACTCCCCTTGTTTGGCTCCTCTATTCACTTAGCAACATTTATGATTTTATATTTATTTGCTGATATATCTGTTTATTATCTGTCTTCCCCACTATAATTTAAGCATCTCAAAGGCAGGGACCATGTCGTTTCTAGTCACCATTATATCCTCAGCACCTAGTACAAAATAGAGGGTTCATGAACAATCAGGTGGCTGAACCCATGGGGCCTAGCAGCAACTATGCGGCCTCCTCTTCCCATGTTCCTCGCCCATAACTGAAGATGCTACCTCAACACATGGCTGGCCCCAAACCTGAACAGGTGACCTTGCTAAGAATATATATGAAGCCTTTATAAAGCCTAAATCTGCATGATTCAGCATCTAAGAACTGTCAAGTTGAGGAAGCCTGGCTTAATTAGCAAAAGTGATAAAATAGAAATTCCATTAAAAAGTGCCCCCAAACAACTGTCCACCACAATACCTATTTAAAAAAAGTCCCTGTCTTAGCTAACCTCCCGCTCTCATAATCTCCCACTGCTCCCCTCCGACCCTCTCCAAACAAAACCTCCTCTCCCTCATCCAATCTGCATAGACTTTCTGTCTCAATTGCATAGATTAGCTTAGCTTTTCTTCCAGCAATAAAGACCTTTTTTTGTAAGAGGAGGAGGTTGCATAAAAGATAGTCCAGAAATTATTAGATTCTCTTTGGCTGCCTTGGGGAGGTAGAAAAATCTGTCAACACTCTCACATTAAATGTGTGTCCTCTCACATACAATTCACAACAGACTTCAAATTGATTAATGTAGTATCCTTGATAATTTCTTGTGAGACACATAAATTGCATTGCCCAATTTGTTAATGGAAACTGTAGACTGGCAGCCTATGTGCCTCATGGCATAATGGTCTATTGTCTATGCTGAGAAACTTTTGGCTAAGAAACAGAAAGTAGGGTGTTTGTCTTTCCCACATATTTCAGTCAACCGAGAGTCTCTCTGGTCTCAGGGTTCAAGACAGGAACAGGCTGTGGAAATACAAGAATGAATCCAGACATGAAATGGAATCGAAGACTTGGCCGCATTCCAAGTCACCCGTCTAGATGAATTTCAATCCTGGGCCTGCTTTATTAAGCTACACAATTTTTCAATAAATTATCTGCCATTATAAAATGCTGCAGATAATTTTTGTGCTTGATGTACTTGTTCATTCTTGAAAAACTGTGGTTTCCCCGCTCTGAGTGACATTTATCCATTCTTCTTCTTAGCTCATCTGAGCAGAAAGAGAAAGAAATGCACAGGGTCGAAATGAGACAAGGACTGATCTGTTTTCTATTCCCATTTCAACCCTGAGTGACTTGAACAAGGCAATTACCTTCCCTATACCTTAATTTTTCCTTTTAAAATGGGGTTAGCAGTATCTGCCTTTTACCCAAAGTCCCAGAGGTAATGAGATGAAGTGGAATCCACTCTCCAGAAACACCTTTACAATGAAACTACTGCAGGTAGAAAATATGAAATTTCTACATCTTCTACAAGCCGATAGCTATTTATTAATTTATTTATTAATTGTATTGCACTTGATAATAAATTTCCTCAGAAGAAAAGGTTCCTGACCAATTGTTAGTAGTGGCTGTATTAAGATTTGTCTTGTTGAGCGTACATATTTTCAGGGCACAGCAAAGAGAATGGGCACTTAGCATCAGGACTATGAGTCTGGACACTTAGTCCAGACTTAGAGACATGGATGGCTATTAGTCACAGGTTGTTGGGACTAAAACTGTTTTGATTATTTTAAATGCTTTTTCAAACTCCAGAGAGATGAGAGGAAGTGTAAAATACCAACCAACACCCACATTTATGGTGTAACTTACCATATCAAGAAATGTTTACTCATATCCGTTGGCACCAATTGAAGCAGTTTCTAAACAATGTCCCACCAAAAATAAGCTTATTTGGAGTGCTTGACAGAATGACAAAGTACAAGCTTCACTTTTTCTGCATGTAGCCAATCCGTCTCCCACAACCCCCACCCCCAGCTCAGTGTTCATTCCAGCTGCTGCAGCGAGAGAAGCTCATCCCAGATCTGTCCCTGCCTACCCACCCACCAAAAGCCTTCCACTGCAGCGATGCAATAGTCAGCTAACTCAACCTCAAGCAGAGCACAACACAATAGAGTTAAGACCCATCTAGAGGGTTTGAGAGTGGGTGGATTATATCAGCAAAACATGTATCAGTACCCACTGATAGAGCAAATGTTACATATAAAACGCAGCCTTGTCCTCAATAGGGTTGCAGTATTCCAAGGGGATTTGGAAAACTCATGCTACAGTGGTTTAAAACAAAACACCCCACATACTGGAAAACTGCACCATGACATGGTAAGGAATGTAGGGGTTGGGAGGTGGGCACTGTGTGGCGTGTAATGAATTCGACCTCATAAAATGCATGCTGCTTTCTTGCTAGGTTACTGAAATGCCTAATGAATACTGGTTGGTCTAGGTGCAGGCTGAAGATTGGCGCCACCTGGTGGCAGTTACCTGCCTCACATTTCTGTATCAGGCTGGGGGACTTGCAGAACATCCTCAGAGATTCCAGGACCCTTCAGATGACTGATATAATCTTGCCAGGCTGGAAAGGCTGACCAGGGAGCATAATACAGATTCAGGAGGTCCCTTTCTGTCTCCCTGCTGCCTGAGGCAGGGTCTCCCTCTCCACCACATCCTCTTCTCCACCCTAAGAACCTTAACTTACCACTAGGAGCTTTGTGGTCGCCACCAGCCCTGGCCTGCCCACTTGGCTCCACTCTGGGAAACACTCTCCTTTATTTCCTCAAAGCCCCACTACCATGGAATTTTTGGATGAGGCATATTTTACTAAAGATTTGAAGAGTTGAATCAGGGAATTACAGCCTAGGACAAATTGTGTTTTCTTGAATTCGCACTCAGATACCACTGTTCTTTGCAATGCATTGAGCAGCCATCCCTGCAGGAAATGTCTTGCTGGCTGTGTCCTTTTGCAAGTCCCTCTTTCAACCATGGGGCTCAGGTGCACTCGCACTCTTTCTCGCCCCTCTTTCTGTCATGCTTAATATGGTATCTTTTTCCCTTTTTCTTGTTACCTGTACTCTTGATATTTTTTTCCCACAGAGATCAATTTAGCATTTTCACTCCCCACCTAAATTAGGTTTCTGCCCTATTTTTTCCTGTCCCAAAATACAATAAGGTCCCCAGCCAACCCAAAGACCGTCTAACTTGTTCTCTCTCAGCAATTCAAATCCTGCAGAAGCTTTAGAATTCAAGTTTTGTTTGTTTTTCTTAACATATCCACCCAGTTGAAATTTCAGGATGGACTATCAGCCACTTGCCTCCTCAAACACCATTACTGCCCTCCCTCCTCTCCCTAAGCAGACTGGAGGGAGGAGGAGTGTGGGTGAGGGAGCTCAGCTTCTTCCTGCATGAGTCTGTGTTTCAATACCTCTCGTTAAAGCATTCCCAGACTCTTGAGCCATTCCTAGCAACACACCCTTTTCAGAACCTTTTTTTTTCCTAAGACTGCTGCCCAAGAAAGAATCTGTAATGGGGCCATGAGGTCCAAGGCAGACCAACAGCATTCACCACTACACTTCATCATGCACATCATGCTGGGAAAGGCCAGTGGATTTACAACCTCATCTCTTCTGAGAAGCTGCCAACCTGGCCGTAAATAACTGAGACCATTCTCTAAACTTCTTCATAAGAAATGTGCTGGTCTGAAGACATTTTATTTTAAAAACTAAGTAAAATTCAGGACATTCTAATGGTGTAGCCACTATTAAGGTTCATTTGTTCAACGATTAAAGTCCTACGTGTTCTGAGTTCAGACCAGAGTAATCCAGGTCGGTTTCTATCCTGGAAATAAAAGGAGATTTGTACTGCCATAGGTAAAGGTTGTATTACAAAGTCATAAAAGTTGAGATGGTGCAGAGCTGACACCAGTAAGGAGGGATAGATGAAGGAAACAGAACAAAAACCCAGAAATAGAGCCAAGAATACAGTGAGTGGTATGTGGTCCAAGTGCAAATTCAAATCATCAGGAAAAGGATAGAGTATCCAATAAGTAGTCTTGGGAAAAGTGTAAGCAATGTTGGAGAAAAAAAATTTGGAGTTTCTTCTCATAATACTCAACAAAATAAATCCTTAGCTGAATAGTTAGAATGCAAATAAACAAATAAATAAATATCGGTAAATGTTTTTGTGATTTTGGAACGGAGAAGGTCCTTCTAAGTATAATACAATAGAAGCCATAAAGAGTTCTTTCCAAATTAGGAAAGACAATATGAGCACCCCAATATACAATTGAGTAAATTGTACAAGCGGTCAGTTCACAAAACAAGAAATGAAAATGATTAAAAAGCATAGTTATTGATATTGTTTGGCTGTGTCCCCACTCAAATCTCATCTTGAATTTCCACGTGTTGTGAAAAGGACCCAGTGGGAGGTAATTGAGTCATGGGAGCAGGTCTTTCCCATGCTGTTCTCTTGATAGTGAATAAGTCTCACAAGATCTGTTAGTTTTGAAAAGAGGAGTTTCCCTGCACAAGTTTTTCTCTTGTCTGCCACCATGTGAGATGTGCCTTTCACCTTCCGCCGTGATTATGAGGCCTCCCCATCCATGTGGAACTGTAAGTCCAATAAAACTCTTTCTTTTGGAAATTGCCCGGTCTCAGGTATGTCTTTATCAGCAGCATGAAAACAGACTGATACAATTATAAAATTTTAATTTACAATGAGTTAAGAATTATAATTAGAGAACCATGTATGACCTATCATGTTGGCAAACACTATGATACATGATAATGCCCAGTGCAGCTGTGCAAACGAAAGGGTAATCTCATAAACTGGTACAGATTGGCACGTATTTTCTGGAAAATGACAGTATATATCAAACCTTTTAAAAATGCTGTAACTTAGTTCTGGTGACTTTAACCTTGGGAAATAAAAATGGGAGCAACAACACATGTTTGAATATGTTAATTAAAGTGTCACTTAAATATTAGAACATTGTAAATAACTCAAATGTCCCAAATAGAAGAAATAGAAGACTAGCTAAATAACTATGGTACTTCCATGCAATAGAACATTATTGCAGCTATTAAAAATTTTGTTATAGAAATATTTATTGACATAAAAAGATAACTGTGACATAGTGTTGTTTTTAAAGTAATCTAACAGTATGCTTATGTGTGTACAAATATGAGTGTGTGTAGGAAGATATCAGGAAGATATAGGAAGATATCAATCCATTTTCTCAGAATTTATTTCTAGGTGATATAATTAGAAAAACCTTTGAAGTTTTTTTCAGTGCTTGTCTGTATTTTCAAATTGACAATCAGTATATAGTACTTGTAGTGAGAAACCTATCTATTAAAGAAGAAAGAGGTAAGAACAGCTCAGGCACTCAGGTTCTTTGCCTGAAGGCTCTCATTCAAGCAGATACTGGGCCAATTTCTGAGGAGGATGCTGTCAAGAGGGCTTCTTGCTGGATGAGGGGGACCAATCTGGTGAGAATTCTAATGTTTTTTGAAACCCAAGATGATATTTTTCTATGAAGTATTTCCTTGGTGCCGATTTTGTGATGAAAATAGAGGAGCACCACATGGGCTCTGCCTAGAAGGAACATTTAATCTAATCAAGCAGATGAAGTAGTCATATATAAAAAGTAACCTAGAGAACAACACAATGAAATTCAGACTTGTGCAATTTGAGCAGAGACTGCAGTAAGAATTTGCTTCCTTCCCTGTCTTGTTCATGGATAGGTGTCAGTGTGGCCTTCCCTCTGAGGAGCTGCCCCATGGGAATTGACTCCACCAGGAGGCAGCAGCATTTGAGCATGGGGATCCTGTGATGCCAGTTCTTCCATGAATTAAATGCATGCGCTTGAGCGTCCGCCTTGATAGGTCACCCCATCACGAGACAGGGCAACTCTGGGACATTCCTGCCCAGAGCTTGTGTTTGGGTGCAGTTGATGGAGGCTTGGTCCTGGCCTGTCTCTGCAGAAAGATGGGACGTATACTCGTGTCACTATAACCCAGGGTAGACTGGGTGATGTGTCAGAGAGATACAGAGGGCTTCATATCCCCTATCCTTTCAACTAAACACACAGACAGCTTCCTTCAGCCCTTGGCCCCGTTTAACGACTGCTCTCTTCCCTCCCTTTCATGGCCAAGTGTATTAAGAATGGAGTCTACACCTACTGCTTCCACTTCCTCACTTTCCACTTGACTCACCTGGTCCATCATCACCTTCTCTGACGATGCCACTAAAATTGAATCTGCCCTGGGTCTCTGATGTCCAAAGCAGAGAGCAAGTTCCCACCTTCATCCTCCCTCCCCTCAGAGGCAGGCTCTACCCACCCCTGGAGTCTCTCTCCCTCCTGCCCCTCCCTCTCCCCTCCAGCCTCTCCCCTGGAGTTGCCCCCAACCCCCAGATGTGGACCTCCTCTCTTCTCATGGCCATCTTGCATCCGCTTGTCTTCTTATGGTTTTTGGACACATGAGGACTCCGAAATCCAATATCAGCCCAAATCCAGACACAGACATCTAACTGCTGGCCCTCAAAGTCAACATATCCAAAAGGCAATCTACCAGCTTCCCCCAACAAGCCTGTTCCTCTTCCCTGGGTCCGCACACTAGTGACAGTCACCTTCACTCCCCCATTCACCCAGGCCAGAAATTCAGGTAAATTCTGCCATCCACAGCCAAGTCCACCAGCTCTTCCCCCAAGCCACAGTGCTTCCTGAATCTCTCCCTCATATCATGCATCCATCCTGCCACAGCCCTCCCTCAGGCCAGTGCCATTTCCTGCCGGGTCTGCAGAGCACCCCAAAGGCTCACTGCCTCCGGGCTTTTCCACCTCCATCCCTGCTCCACTATTGCCAGAGCACAAGTATCTGACCATGTTCATTCTCTGTTTAAAACCACCTCATGGTTTTCCACCAACTTCAAAATAAATCACAACTCTCCAGCCTGTCATAAAAGGCCCTTTGTGATTTGCTTCTGTCTTCCTTTCCAGCCAAGTCTTGTGGCACTTCCTCACACAGCCATGTCCTGTTCAATTCTAATGGCATCTTAGTACCTGCCTCATGCCAGGCTCTTCCCCCATGCCTTTGCACTTGCTCCCTCCCCTCCCTATAGTGTCCACCTCACCTGCCTACCTCCTACTTGTATATCAGGGTTTAGCCATGCTATTCCTCTTCCAGGAAGCTTCCCTGACCAGCTTGGTTGAATATCTCACCAGTGCATTATGCACTTACGGACATGCACAAAACACTGGACCATTGTATTTAGGCTTATTTTTAATTTTTACATTGTATCTGTATTTGAAAAAGGCTCACTCATGCCCCTCCTTAATGTCTCCACTCCCCTTGAAGAGGTAACCACTGTCAGCCACTTCCCATGGCACACTCTTTGGCACTACTCCCCTGCAGACTGTGAGCTCCGGAAGGAGAAAACAACAACTAGGACTCTCCTCAGTGTCACAGCCCCTAGCACAGGACCAGATGTAGAACAGGTGCTGAATAAATCTTTGCTGAATTTATCGATTAACCAGTTGCAATTTTTGCCTGCCTGCAAGAGAACTTTCAAAGGTCTTTGGAATTTGGCTCTAACATCCAGATGTGAGTGAACCAATAAATACATGAGTATTGCTTTCTTTTACTATCAAGAAGCCACATGGACCTGAAATTTTTTTTCCAGGAAGTAAAAAGTCAAGCATCTAGCACCATGCTGTGAGAAGGAGAGAGAGTCTGAGGGACATTTGAGGAAGAGCAGGAGGAACGAGGCTGCTCAGCTTGTATCAAATGAGAGATGGCCTCAAAAGCCCTCAATGCAAAGGGGACTCTGGGGAACAGCAGGTTCATGGTCACCTTGCATTTGCAGGACCATCCCAGAAGGTTTGCAGATTCAGGTTTGCTTGTGACATAGGATAAAGTGTGAAAGCTACGTGACCACAGGTTTTTCACTGGGTTTAAGGAGGAACTGCATCAGTCGCAGCTACCAGCATCAGAAGTCTCAATGGCAGTGATTCTCAGCCCCAGCTGCACAGGAGTATCACCTGGGGAGCTTCTAGATCTCTGGTGCCCAAAGCTGCACTGCAGGCCAATTAAATCAGAAGCTCTAGAGTGGGATCTACACATTGGAATTTTTCAAGGCTCCCTAGACAATTCCAATGTGCAACCAAGACCAAGAGCTGTGTGCTTCCAAGTTGAACATACACAGGAATTACTGGGTAGTCTTGTTAAAATGCATATTCTGATTTTGTCCCTCTGGGGTGGAGCCTGAGAGTCTGCATCTGTAATAAGCTTCCAAGGGTCGCTGATGTAGCTCAGCTTTAGAATTAGTGAGCAGCATGTCACAAGGGGTATTCAAGAAGATTCTGGATGATTATGTGGTATGGATATTGCAAAGAATGGTAATGCACTGGATTGGGGTTGGGATTATGTCAATGTTCTTCGACCTTTCTGTAAAAGCCGAAATTTTCTACCCACCCACCCCCAAAAAATATCATCCACAGAAAGCCGATATGTAAACCCAGCAAAGCAGAGTTATCTAATTAGAATAAAGATGGAGAACCCAGAGCTGTGCCCTCTTGGCCGCCTTCTTCCCCTACCTTAAGGCACCCAGAGTCTCCACCAAGTACATTATGAAGACACCTAGTTATTATTTAATAAGCCTATCAACCTTGATTTCAAATGCTGAGGATTATTTCAGAAACTGAAACTGTTCTTGCTTTCAACAACGATCCCACTAGTGAGATACAAGGAAACCTAGATTAATGAGCACCAAGATATTATGGCATTAAGGACAAGGGAATCTGCAGGATTTGAGGCTACATGGTCTGCATTCAGCAAGCTTATCCTGTAAAATGTGTCAAGCCTCATTCACTGCTTACAGGGATGAACAAAGGCATGAAGCTGTTGCTTGACCCTTCCTTCTGAAAGTTCCGATAAGTCCATCAGCAGGATTTAATGATCAAAATCATGGTGCTGGGTTCTCTCATGTCTATGACAACCCAGCACATATCTCACCAGGTGCGGGCCAGCCAGTCTCTTCTGTTGCTGTCTCTTGCTGTTGCTGTTATGTTCACTTATAGTGCATCCTTAACCCCAGATGTCTTCTCCCAAGGCAGATATTAATTCTGAGAGCTGATAAAATCCTAACTGGCAGAAATCTAGGAAACAGCAGAACGAAAGGTTAAGCAAGCATAGAGCCACACAAAATAAGATTGTGCTGGCTCATTGGCCAACTCTCTAAAATAATGATTTTAACAAATATGTACATATAAATAGACATATCTCCAGCTAACTACAAGATATAGTTAAAAAAATACTTTTCTAAAAAGACCTCAAGGTGAAAAAAGTATTTAATTTTATGTTTTCTAATAATGGAATTTCATTGATTTGACCTACCTTCATTTATAATTTTTGATAAGTTGGACACTGCTTGGATTGAGCATTTGTAATTTCTGTGTAAATGGGGTTTATCTGAGCAATATTTAGAAGGATGTGTTTAAACTTTTATCTCATCCAAGGATCAAATCTGCCTTTTATTTTTCAGTGGGGATGTGGCACGGGAAGGGTGTAGTTGTCAAGTGCCTGGGGGGAGCAAAAGACTGCGAATCTGGGAACCTAGAATGCCAGCTTAGCTCAATTTTTCTTACATAATTTATTATTAAACTTTATTGTGATAAAATATGTATAATAAAATTTGCCATTTTATAGTGTACAATTCAGTGACATTAAATAAATTCACAATGTTGTACAACCATCACCACCATCCATTTCCAGAGCTACTTCTTTATTTCAACCTTTCTGTAACAGCTGAAATTTTCTACCCACCCACCCCTAAACAAAATCATCCACATCTTTATCTCAAACAGATTCTGTACCCATTAGACAGTAACTCTCTTCTCCTCCCTCCAACTCCTGGTAAACCTCTCATCTACTTTCTCTCTCCATGAATTTGCCTATTCTATATAGATCACATAAATGGAATCCTGCAATGCTTATCCTTTTGTGTCTGGCTTATTCAGTTAGCAGAATGTTTGCAGGCTTTATCCATGTTGTCGCACATGTCATAACGTCCTTCTTTTTTTTTTTTTTTTTTTGAGACGGAGTCTCGCTCTGTCGCCCAGGCTGGAGTGCAGTGGCGCAATCTTGGCTCACTGCAAGCTCCGCCTCCCGGGTTCACGCCATTCTCCTGCCTCAGCCTCTCCGAGTAGCTGGGACTACAGGCGCCCGCCACCACGCCCGGCTAATTTTTTGTATTTTTTTAGTAGAGACGGGGTTTCACCGTGGTCTCGATCTCCTGACCTCGTGATCCGCCCGCCTCGGCCTCCCAAAGTGCTGGGATTACAAGCGTGAGCCACCGCGCCCGGCCAACGTCCTTCATTTTTAAAGTTGAATGTTTCACTCTTGTCCGTGTGAAGAGTCCACCAAACAGGCTTTGTGTGAGCATTTCTTTCACCTGGGTGCAGGCGGGCTGAGTCCGAAAAGAGTCAGTGAAGGGAGATAAGGGTGGGGCCATTTTATAGGATTTGGATAGGTAGAGGAAAATTACAGTCAAAGGGGGTTGTTCTCTGGCGGGCAGGGGCAGGGGACACAAGGTGCTCAGTAGGGGAACTTTTGAGCCAGGATGAGCCAGGAGAAGGAATTTCACAAGGTAATGTCATCAGTTAAGGCAGGAACAGGCCATTTTCACTTTTGTGATTCTTCGGTTACTTCAGGCCATCTGGCTGTATACGTGCAGGTCACAGGTGATATGATGGCTTAGCTTGGGCTCAGAGGCCTGACAGAATGATATTCCATTGCATGTATAAGCTACATTTTGTTTGTCCATTCATCTATTGGTGGGCATTTAGGTTGTTTCCACCTTTTAGCTGTTGTGAATGATGTTGTGTGCAGATTCAAACAATGTCTGTTTGAGTCCTGGCTTTCAATTTTTGGTGTCTATACCTAAAAATAGAATTGCTGTATCCTATTTCTATGTTGTATTTAATTATCCCTACAGGAACATGGAAAAACCAATGCTCCTGACTGTAACACCTTTTAGCTGAAATTAAGCCCATATTTTTTGTTGTTTTCACATAAATAACAATTACTTTTGCTTCTTTAAAAAGGGATGGATTTTTTAAAGGCTGATAAATTATGTATTTATCTTTGCATGTTCATAATGATCGGATCTGTGATTTCACAAAGGGAAAGAGCAGATTGTATTTTGTATTCAGGTATGGTGCGGCCAGCAGATCAGGACATGGTTGCCACTGAAAGACACTTTATTACTCACAGTTCCCAAGCTGAAGGGCCACGGCCCCACACCAAGCCAAGCCACACAGGAAAGCCTTTATTGGGGTTTTCTCAGGAAGGAGCAGGCAAGGCCAGGTAAACAGGTTTAAGATTGGCTGGTTTGAATAACTTCAGCAGGCTCCGGGGTGTAGGAGCTGCCCCTAGTTTTCTGATGCCTGCCTTTGGGTGATTAGGGCAGGAAAATAATGTCCTACCCTGTAAGAGCCCAAGAAAGCAAGTGGAAGCATGGCTTTGTTTCGGTTAGTTTGCATGTGAAAGGCATCCAAGTGGAAAGTTGTTTGTTTTCCAAAGGAATTAGCTCTGCCTGAAATAGTCAGTCCCTCCCTGAGCTGCAGGGACCCAGATGCCAAAGCATCAGATACAGAACCAGAAAACACAGTTATTACACACTTTAATAAAGTCATTAAATCACGGACAACAATGGAGTCCCAATAGACTTGCATACCTAAGGTCTGAAAGAGTTCTCAGTGCTAGCTGTCTATTACAATAACTTGGGGGAAGTTTCTAAAATGTAATTTCCTGCTCCCACCCCCAAGCCAATTGAATGAATACCTTTGGGCACTGATCATGTTAAAAGTTTCCCCGGTGATTCTCTTGTGCATTTGGGGTTGAGAACCATTGGCCTAAGACAATGTTTCTCAAAGTCTGAACCACAAACAGCAACAACAGCATCTCTTGAGAACTTGTTAGAAATGCAAATTCTCAGGCCCACCCCAGCCCTGCTGAGTCAGAAACTCTGGGTAGGACCCAGCCCTGTGGGGTTGTAGAAGCCCTCCAGGTGATACTGAAGCCCACTCGAGTTTGAGGGCCACTGGTCCGGGGTAAGGAGCGTCAGCAAGTTAACCATAGTGTCCCTCCCATCACACTCCGACCCAGTCTCACTCAGTGCCCTGTAGCAATGTCTCAGCAAAGCTCAGCTAACATGTTTTGGTCACAAACTATTTGTCCGCATGAGGCGGGGCTGTTCTTTCAGGTAGGAGAAGTCAGTGCAATTTGGAGGTTTTCAGGCTCTCCCTGCCCCTGTAGTCTCCAAACATTTTGCTTACAAGCAATGCCATTACAGCAACCAGGAGGGACTGAGATCAGCTAGGAAACACAATATGCAGTCCCTGCCATAGTGGCTGGAGAGCCCTGAGGTTCCCACAGGAGGCAACAGTTCAGAGGGTTTTGAAAGCCAGGTGAGACTGGAGCAGCCTGTCTGCGCAGAACACATGCACTCACACCCTGCTTAGTGCAATCTGTGATTGGTCACTTAAGCACTCTTCGAGTATCTTCAAATGCAAATTTGATATGCAGAGCAACTGAATAAGTAGCAAAAACTGTGAGGCTTTACAAAGAAGTGATTAAAAGGAAACAGAGTATCTACAAAGGAGAAATTGAGTGAATAAGTGGGTTTTCCTCATTGGAAGAAAATCATTGCATAAAATAAGCATGAATGGTAAACAGAGTGGAAGAAAAAAATCATTGGGTGGCTTTTCTCCATTGACAAGAGGCTGGTTTTCTGACATCACAGACCTGGATTCTAATCTCAGCTCCTCCCTTTACCAGCTGTGAATTGGGGAAAATTAATTAAATTCTAAATTTGGTTTCCTCATCTACAAAATGGGATTGATAGTACCTACCCAATCATTTGCTTAAGGATTAAATAAGATAATGCTAGTAAAATGCTTGGCTTTGTGCTTTTCATCAACACTCAAATTTAACTACCACTTCTGCTATTAATACTATCATTAGCATTATTATTAGCACAGTGATCTAGAGTAAGTGCCCCCAAATATTAGCTGTTCTTCCTAGTATTATTATTATTATTAGGAATTCTGAGTGTCTCCATTATACTCACATCTAAGAAAAGGGCTGTAACTAACCAGACAAACCAAGGACCCCCAAACCCCATGAAAAATATATTTTCCCAAAATTCAAAAACTTTATTTAAGTCTTCTACTTAAAAGGAGCCTTCCCTTTAACAGAAAAGGATAAATTGTGCTGCTATAACAAACCTCAACATCTCAGTGGCTTAACACCACAAAGGTTTGTTTCTTGCTCATGTCCCAGTCAAATGTGAGTCAATTGGCACCTGTCCTCCAAGGGGTAATTCAGGGACCCAGGCAGCTTCTATCTGAAGATATATTCTTAAAGCCCAGGCTTAGAAATGGCTTATGCTATGTGGCTTTCACCCACTCACTAATCCGAGTTCTAGAATTAGTCTTATCTCTCTCATTCAGGCTAATTATTCTGATACCGATAAATCCACTTATCACATAGCATGAACTGGGCCTTATCAACCATCATGGTAGTTCTCAACTGAATGTACTAGTTGGTCTACAACCCTGCACTAAATTGAGCATAAGTGTAGTCTGGCAGGTATGAATTGAGTGGTATAATTACCTCCTTCATTCAGAGACTGTACTTCTATTAATGTAGCCTGAGTTTGTGTTCTTTTTTGGGAGGGGTGGTCGGGGGCAAGTGATATTGAACTGATCATCAACTGAAATTGCTGTGGGTATACAACAGATTCAGTGCCCTGTCATCAATGTTTTCTCTTTTTTTCAATCTGAAAAGAAGTATTCATTATGGAAAAAGTCCACAAGAAAAACATAAATTGAAAATATTTGTTTTCTGTAGTGTATTCATTAGTACCACCTATCCACCCTACGCAGGTGACAAGTCTCCCTGGAGTGGGCTTTATAGACCAAGCTTATTACTGGCAAATGCTGAGAAAGGTAGCTGCCAAGGCTTGACTGCCCCTGCAATAACAATAACAAAAATAAAAAACCTAAAATAATAAGTATCTTATACTGACCTTTCCTGTTTACCTTGCTGTAGGTACCACATCTGTGTGACTGTGCTGATCTACTTCCTCCCCCTGCTGGTGATTGGCTATGCATACACCGTAGTGGGAATCACACTATGGGCCAGTGAGATCCCCGGGGACTCCTCTGACCGCTACCATGAGCAAGTCTCTGCCAAGCGCAAGGTGAGCAGGAGGCAGGCAGAACTAACCCATCCTGGCACAGATAACAGGCTGTGGAGAAGGGATGGCACACTTGTGAGCCCCAGAGGCAGCAAGCACAAAATATCCCTAGGTATGGGGAGCAACAGAGAGGAGGAGAGGAATCTTTCTTCAGTGTCTTTGGAACCTAGATCTGGCTGGACAGGCATGAGCCACTTCGCTTGCTCTTAAAGAGTAATTGCAACCTCTTGATCCATTAAAACACACACACACACACACACACACACACACACACTTAAATAAAAAATCAGTGAAGAGAGATTTGGTCCTCTTCTTGTTATTTATTTAAAGTTTGACAAGATAATACATTCACGTGGTTCAAACATCAAAAAGCATTCAAAGGAACAAAATTATAGTGATGAAGAACGGATCAGGGGTTTCCAGGAGTCAGTGTTTGGGGGGGCTTGGGAGGAGTGGCCTACAAAGCGAGTGCGTGAGTGAGTTTCTTTGCAGTGATGGAGCAGCTCTGTATCCTGACTGTGGTGGTGTTTTCTTTTTTTTTTTTTTTTTGAGACAGAGTCTCGCTCTGTCGCCCAGGCTGGAGTGCAATGGGCACGATCTCGGCTCACTGCAAGCTCCACCTCCTGGGTTCACACCATTCTCCTGCCTCAGCCTCCCGAGTAGCTGGGACTACAGGCATGTGCCACCTCGCCTGGCTAATTTTTTGTATTTTTAGCAGAGACGGGGTTTCACCATGTTAGCCAGGATGGTCTCGATCTCCTGACCTCGTGATCTGCCCGCCTCGGCCTCCCAAAGTGCTGGGATTACAGGCGTGAGCCACCGCTCCAAGCCTAGGTGTTTTCATCTATACCTGTGATGAAGTTTCATAAATCTATACGCCAAAAATACAGTGCATGTAAAAACTGGCAAAACCCCACATATAGTCAGTAGTTTGATGAATGGTCAGTGTCCTGGTTTTGATAATGTGGTATGGTTATGTAAGATGATATCACTGGAGGAGGCTAGGTGAAGAGTACCTGGAACTGCTTTGCACCACTTTTGCAACTTCTCGAGGGCCTTCGATTAGTTCAAAATGAAACATTAAAAAAAAATTTAATTATTATCATGGAAAGCCTCTCTGCCTTCTAGATCTGTCATCTACCCAGGTCCTGAGCTTGCACACACACACACAGATATGCCTACAATGGTAACCATCTGTTTCTTAACCCTTCTAGCTATTGGCACTTATAAATAAGTAAATATATATTATTTTCTCTTCTTTTTTACACAAATAGTAAATACACACTGTTCTCACTTATTTCACTTAAAATTGACAAGATCTTTGAAAATCAGTATATAAAGAGCTTTCTCATTCCTTTTTTTTTTCTTTGGTACTTCTTTGCATAGTATTCTCTGTTGGTACTTCTCTGCATAGCATTGTATGAATGCTATAGAGTTCTTTGCTAAAGATGTCTTGGGAAGGGGTTACATCGCATGGTGTCTTAGTCCATTTGGGCTGCTGTAACAAAATGCCTTTGACTGGGAGCTTATAAAAAAATAGAAATTGATTTCTCACAGCTCTAGTGGCTAGAAGGCCCAAGATCAAAGCACAGACAGATTTGGTGTTTCAGGAGGGCCTGCTTCCTGGTTCATGGATGGCACTTTCTAAGTCCTCAGATGGTGGAAGGGGCGAGGGGTCTTTCTCAGGCCTATTTTATAAGGGCACTAATTTAATTGATGAGGGCTCTGACCTGAAGACCTAATTAGTTCCCAAAGGCCACCTCCTAATACCATCACCTTAGGGGTTAGGATTTCAACATATAAATTTGAAGCAACACAAACATTCAGATCATAGTATCCAGTATTCACAAAACCTTTTAAATTGCTTTTAAACATCTGGCACTCTCTGACTGCAGCTAGTCAAATCTTTTCCCTTCTCCTTCCCTCCCCCTCAGTCTCCAAATCAAGCAGCTTGTCCTAGCTCACTACGTCTCCCCTTGTCCCACCTATTCTGCTGTGCCCACCCACCCAGCCTGCTGCTCCAGGCCTTTTCCTCCTGAACACCCTTTTACCTTTGCTAGTTAATTTGTCTCCCTGGGTTCCTCCAGTCCTGAAGAATAATGTAACACAGTAGTCCCCAAATGTGAGCATGCATCAGAATCATCTGAAGGGTTTGTCACACTCAGAATTTGGGGTCCTATCCCCAGAGTTTCTGATTCAGTAAGTCTGAAATAGGGTCCAAGAATTTGCATTTCTAACAAGTTCCGAGGGGATGGTGATGATGCTGGTTCTGGGACCACACTCTGAGAACAGCTGACATAACCAAAGTCCTGTAGCACCACATAGTAAGGATCCTTTCTCCTCCTTGAAGGGGTTTCTTTTAAATACTCCCCTCTTCATCCCATACTGTGCACAGTGAGGGCATGGGAGGAGAGAGGAAGCAGCCATGAGAGAGGCGGATGTGCTGGTGGTCTCACCTGTCTCACACTCTTGCCAGGTGGTCAAAATGATGATCGTCGTGGTGTGCACCTTCGCCATCTGCTGGCTGCCCTTCCACATCTTCTTCCTCCTGCCCTACATCAACCCTGATCTCTACCTGAAGAAGTTTATCCAGCAGGTCTACCTGGCCATCATGTGGCTGGCCATGAGCTCCACTATGTACAACCCCATCATCTACTGCTGCCTCAATGACAGGTGAGGATCCCAACCCCATGAGCTCTCCAGGGACCACAAGACCACCTACATACACAGTGGCCAAGCGTCCATCCTAAATGAGTAAACCCAGCTGTGATACAAGAGGGACAAGTGGGGACTGCAGCTAACTTGTCATCACACAACTCAGCCTGGCTGATTATCACCATCCAGGAATGGGACCCCGGAGTGGACTGATTTTCTTTTTTCTTTTCCAAGGGGAACCAGAAATCCATATTATTGTCCAAAGTCTTCTGATTTTTAAATACTGGCAACTAGTGGAGGAATTAAAAACTTCTGTGGTTAATGCATGGAAGGCAGGTCTGCAAGCTGGATCCAGGCTCCAGGCCATGGCCTGTGAGTTTGTTCACTCTGCTCTATGGATCCAGTACGCAGCGGGCTATGCATGCAGAAAGAGAATTTCATCCCCCCACAGAGCATATTCACCCTTTCTGATCTCTCACCGTCTTTTTCCCATTCCATCTTATGATCTGAGCAGTTTTACCCATTTTCTTGCAGCAGTTCCAGCAGGACAAGGTAAGGCAAAAAGGAATTTTGACCCCAGAGGCCTGATTCCTGCCCTCACTTAGTCGAAGGGGTTGGGGAGAGCCATCCTGCAGCAGAAGCCAATGTCAGAGAAGTAAGAGAAGGCAGAGCCCATCAAGAATGGTGGTCAGCAGTAGGGAATTCACCATGGGGTGCAGAGGGCTCCCAAAAGCAGGCAGGGACACACAAGGCTGCAGCACAGTCTGTCATCCAGAGCATCACCAGCCTCTGGATGGGGAAGGAGGCGGGAGAGGAATAAAATGCTTGTTACCATCTTTATATCCATCAGTCCTCAGCCTGTAAGGTGCCTTCTGTGAATTAGACACTCAGGTACTAGGAATTTGGGGAAAGACATTCTCTTCAACTTGTCCAAAGGGTCTCTGTTAGTCTAACTCACACATTCACCCTTATTTCTAAGAGTTTCATGACCCACCTACACTTTTTTTAGGTTAAGTCTAACAGCATGCCTTTAAGTAGAGGTTAATTCTTCCTATTTAACAACCAGAGAAACTGAGGCACACTGAAGGAACATGACTGGCAGAGACTTCTCCTTCAGTTAACAGGCTACTCGAGGGGAAGGACTGAATCTTGATGTGTGTTTTTACCTCCCAGTAACTAGCACAGTTCTGTGCACATAGTAAACACTTGGTGAATGCGTTTTGTTGAGGTAGAATTGACCCAAGTCTGCTGACACCATGTGAGGGGAGACAGCATAGTTCAGGGCCACCCCCAGTAAAGACGTGTTTCACATAAAGATTGTTCCAGTATTGGATTTTTTTTCTAGTCTTGGATTTGACCTTATTGACTGACCCTTAAGCCTTTTTGGCCTCAGCATCTCCAGCTGTCATTTAATTTTAAAAACAATAAAAGAATCACGCTTGGGTATGTCCATGTGCTAACAAGCTGATGCAGTGGTGGGCAGCCCTCTGAGCAGGCCGTCCCAAAGGATCACCTCTTCATCTGCTCACTCTCCAGGTTCCGTCTGGGCTTCAAGCATGCCTTCCGGTGCTGCCCCTTCATCAGCGCCGGCGACTATGAGGGGCTGGAAATGAAATCCACCCGGTATCTCCAGACCCAGGGCAGTGTGTACAAAGTCAGCCGCCTGGAGACCACCATCTCCACAGTGGTGGGGGCCCACGAGGAGGAGCCAGAGGATGGCCCCAAGGCCACACCCTCGTCCCTGGACCTGACCTCCAACTGCTCTTCACGAAGTGACTCCAAGACCATGACAGAGAGCTTCAGCTTCTCCTCCAATGTGCTCTCCTAGGCCACAGGGCTTTTGGCAGATGCAGCCCCCACTGCCTTTGACCTGCCTCCCTTCATGCATGGAAATTCTCTTCATCTGGAACCATCAGAAACACCCTCACATTGGGGCTTGCAAAAAGGGTCAGTATGGCTTAGGGAAAACATTCCATCCTCAAGTCAAAAAATCTCAATATGTCCCTATCTTTGCCACCCTCATGCTGTGTGACTCAAACCAAATCACTAAACTTTGCTGAGCCTGTAAAATAAAAGATAGGACCAGCTTTTCCCAAAAGCCCATTCATTCCATGATTCTGGAAGTGACTTTGGCTGCATGCGACTGCTCATTTCGGGATGAATTCTGCAGCATAGCTGCAGACCCGGAAGACTCATTTTCCTGGGGCCCCATGTTACTTCAATAAAGTTATCTCAGATTAGCCTCCTGCAGCTGGAGGCTCCTATCACCCCAGCCTACACTTGACAGGGTGAACAAAAGAAGGCACCACATAACATCTAAATGAAAAATTTAGCCCTGTCTTCTAAGCATCTGTGAAAAGAAACATATGTATTCCCCTTTTTGGCATCTCAGTATTTCAATACATTTATATCATGAGATTGAGAACCTCGGGCTTCCACATTATGTCCCCAGTGACTGTCCTGAGCAGCCGACGCAAGCAGAATATGTCCACTGATACCTGCTAATGTCTCTTACAGACCAGGAATTGGGAGACTTGCACTACATTTAATGTGTAGCTGACCCTGTTTTCCTACTTGTAAACAAGGGGACTAAACTAGATAATCTAAGTGTTCCTTCAAATCTTAACATCCCGTGGTTTAAGGATTGTATGAGTTTTTTTGTTTGTTTTACAAAAAAAAACAAAACGAAGAATAAAAGAACAGAAAAGAATAGGAGCAGTGAGTCTCGTAACTAATACCCAATTCCTGGAGATGTAGCAACTGCTAAGGCCATCTGTAACTATCCATCTCAGACATTCTCCAATTTATCTTAAAATCCTGAGTACATTCCTTCTCCTGGAAGGTTTTGGCTTTTGACAGAGCAGAGGACTTCATGCCAAGGCCTGCATCCATCCAGCTTTGGCAGGCAGAATTTCATAGCTGCAGAACACTGTCAGAGAAGACAAACGTGGGCTTCCTGCTTTGACCTTTTGGGTGTTTAGGGTGGGGACCCTAACCTTCATTCTTAGTTTTACACTAGCATCGTGCTCATATGTGCGACAAGCAAGAAGGCTGCACTTTTTGCAGATCCACTTCTGGGAAGAGGGCATCTTGCATCTTCCCTTCAGACTCTCTGAATGTCTCCTCCCTGCCCCATGGCTTTGCCAGCTTCCATCTCTAAGGGGTAGAATGACTCATCAACCCTAAAGGACAGTCTTCCAAGAGCCATGAACTGAATGCTTTATATCCTAATTTAGATTTAGAGTTTCCAGAAGGTGAGCATGCAGTTTTGTTTTTGTTTTTTTCTGTCTCCCAGATCTGTATTTTTTCCAGATATGGCTGGAAGCAGAAGCTTCTTGTAACATCCATAAATGTCCTCCTGGTAGTTTGCATAATGGATGCACATGTGCCGCATCCATAGCATTAAGGGGAGAACAGTGCACGGTTTACAGCCTTTGCCAACCCTACTGGCTCTAATTCTACCAGGGCATCCACAGGCCTGGGGGAAGAAGCAACAGTATAAGCCAGAAAACCTTGAGAACCACATTCTCTAAAGCAGCATGGAAAGTATTAAATAAACTAAGTGAAGCCAGATCACTGCAGATATATAAATGGAAGACAAAATTTAGCAGCAATGAAAGTTAGGGCCCTAAGCATTAGTCATACTTCCAATAGAGAATCTTGCTGTGTATGGATTACTCACTTTGGAAGAATGTAAAGAGCTAACATGATTATGAGAAGTACTTGAGAAGATGGTGTCAAGAAGTTGGGGACATCACATCTGTGGAAGAGAAGGTTAGAGTTGAGCTCAACAAGGATTAACTGAGCGGCTGCTCTGGACTTTGCCCTCAGCTGGGAACACACAGACCCTGCAGCTCTTGAGGAGCCTACCTTATTGGCCATCACTAACTAACTCACCAGTCCTAGTGAGTCTAAGCTGCCCAGCAGTCTTGGAGGCATCTGAGAGGACAGATTCTCCACAGCATTCTAAAAACCCACACTCAACATGGGCAGTCAAGCCAAAGACTGGGACCTTTGGAGAGCCTCTGGAATGAGGGTTCTCTGGGGTACTTCCAAAGGGAGCTGGCAGTCAGTCCAGGGGACCTAAAGGAACATGGTTGAACAGCATCATCTCTGTGCATAGTAAGAGGGAATGTTGGGTGGTCCGGGCAGTTTCCAATATGGCAAAGCATCTGCTTGGAGAGTGCCAGCAAGCCTTCCTCTGACCCAGTCTCCAATGTCCACTAACTTATAAAATTGTCATCAACTCCCACATGTGAGAAACACCATGATTTGTACTGTGCATGGGTCACATTCTTATTCTAGAAATGTGTCACCCTGTGTTTATCCAAGTGTGTTTCCTTGGTGTAATGTCCAGTAGTAATAGAATATGAAATATCAAGGAACCTTCTTTGTCACGTGACTTCCAAAATGTGAGATCTCATTGCTGTCACTGTGATATTTGTATTGTGCCAATCTCTTCCTCCTCATGCTTTCTCAGGGAGGAGCCTTGATGTATATCATGAACTCACAGTTCCTAGATCACAGTAATTGAGCGGGGGGCTTTATCGGAGGAGCTAGAGAACAAGAGTCCCTCTCCTCCTTACCCCCCAACAGAATACTAAGAGATAAGGACTGAGTGGAATCCTGGAGAAAGGGGACTCAGGAACTGACCTCATTGGCCTGATTTGTGGGAGAAGAGTATAAGTGGAGAGGGGTCATTCCTGAGGTTTCCATGTTTTCCAGCCCGGTCTCCTGGAAAGAGTCTTTATACAGAAATAAAGTATGTGTTTCACTCCCTTGTGCCTCTGTCTCTTCTCTAGGAGTCCTAAACATCCTATAGGATGCTAAATGGGATGGTACTAGGAACCCTAATAACTTGCATAGCTAGAAGGATGGAATCAATGTTCAGCAAACTCTTAACTCTGTGATGAAATGGGTTGGGAAGATGTGGGAACAGTTCCCAGGTTGAGATCTCAGAAGGGAGGTGGGATTATGTGAAATGACAGTGATGTTGCCTATGAACAGAGCTGTATCAGGATGCAGACACGACAATAGCATTATAAGCACAAGTGTTTTCACAGGACAGGAGGTTGGGGGGAATAACACCTGAGAAAGACAAAGGGGAAAGAAAGCAGAAGTACTCAGGGACAGCCTTCAGACCACCATGCCAATCTGACACCTGGGGAAAAAAAGGGTGGTTAGAAGAGCCTCAGACTGTGGTGCAGCTCCCAGCCCAACACGTGCAAAGATTGCCCAGAGAGACATTGCATGTTAGCAGAAATGGCCAGGCCTGATGCCCTGCCATGCTCAGCCACTGGCTGGGGCTCTCTGGGGAAAGTGTTCAGTGTTTGAACACCATGGTGGATGCCGAAGCCCTGCAGCTGGAGGCTGCCAGCCAAGTGCCCTGCCATTCTTCCTCAAAGAGGGATCTGAGCCATGTACCTCCACAACTACCACCCAAGCTTTGATCCAGCCCCATGTGTTGGAAAACACACGTCAGGAAACCTGTGGCAGGCTTTGAAACATCAGTGATAATCCCTGTGAGCCCTGGCAATCTGCCTCCTACACCTTGGGTTGCCTGTCCTCTGTGCCACCTCACTCCCAGCAGCTCCATCAAAAGAACAATAAGCAGCTGGTAACAGACTTGTAGTGGCAACAACTGCAAAGGCACTGAAAGAGGGAGTTTTGAGAAGATAGACTATCTAACAGTTAATATCAGAAACAAGTAATAAAGATGTTTTATTTAAATTGAGGCATCTTCAACGGGGGCATGTGGATAAGCTTTAAGGAATCCACAAGTCCCCTCCAAGATCCCCACAAATCATATGTCAAACGTTGTGTGTGTTTAATAAGAGGTGCAATTAAAGCTGAATCTTCTCAAAAGAAATCATTCACCCTCTGCTCCCCAGGAGGAGGAGACAATTTAAATTGTTTATAAAAGAGTCACAAGGAACTGGAGACTTTCAGAGCAGTGAGAGGCAGATGAGCCCCGGGAGAACCAGAATGGCTGCTGGGAAGCTAGAAATAGCTTTGGAATAAAATCATAGCTCACCTCAGATACTCAGATGAGTTAAAGCTGTAGAATGTCATTTAAAATATTTGTGGCAGTAAAAATGCCAAATTCATGATGAAGGGGTATGCTCACTCTTTACTTGTTAGCTGAGGGAAGACTACGAATTGAAGAAATTATAAATCAAGAAATAACACAGGATGCGGAGTGCAGACATTCCCGTGCAGAGGCAAAGTCATTTTCACTTATTCCTAGGCATGTGTGGCCTGCCTGCACGATGAAAGTGCTCAGCCTTGGGCACCACAACTGGCTTTAGTAATACTCTCTAATGGAGCTCCTGAGCTCAGAATCCAAGAGCAGTATTTCAGTCACAGCTCCCAGCACAGTGGGTATGGTGGGGACACACAAAAATGTTCTTCTCCTTCATCTTCAAAGGTGAAAGGAGCATCTGATTGTAGAAATTGCTTCTCTGAACCCCACAGGCAATGCTCTGAGACACTGTTATTTATTTCTACCAAGTTCAGGAAAACAGAGGAAGAGGATGGAGACCATGGAGCCTCATATCTCACAAGCACCAAATTCAGCATCAAGGAGTTGCATACTTTGGTCCTGGCTTCTCTCTCAAGCTGGGCAGCTTCCAAGGGGAAAAGACTGACAATTAGAAACAAGTGACTAAACAACATCAGCAATAACATGAACCCCAAGGGCCAGCTGCCCTGTTGCAGTCACTATCTGATGGCATGTTAGCTGTACATATTCCATGTTAGCTGCAGAGATTTTCATACAGATTCAAAACTAGGTTCCCTACATTTTGTGTATCTCTCTCTCTCTCTTGCTCTCTCTTCCACCTTCCTTCCTTCCTTTATTTCTTCTTCTTACTTCCAGTTTCTGTTTGTTTTCTACTCTTTCATCTGACACTGCTCCCAACCCTGGAAGCCCTCTCCTCCCAACGCTCTCTATGCTGAAATCTCTAGGTTTTACCTCACTACTCTAGATGCTTTACTGATGCACTAATTAACAGAAGACTTGGTATGTGTTATAGACTGCAGCTTTGTGTCCTTCCCCAAATTCAAATGCTGAAATCACCCAATATGATGAGTCGAGGGCTTTGGAAAGTAATTAGGTCATGAGGGAGGTGCCCTCATGATGGGATTAGTCCCTTATAAGAGACACAAGAGAGCTTGTATCTCTCTCTCTGCTCCCTGCCATAGGAAGGACAAGGTAAGAACATGGACATCAGCAAACTAGGAAGACCGCCTTGACCAGAAACTGACCATATTGACACAACAACCTTGGACTTCTAGCTTCCAAAACTGTAGGAAATAAATTTCTGTTGTTTATGCTACTCAGTCTATGGCATTCTGTTATAGCAGCCCCAGCTACCTAAGACAATGAGAACCTATCCATCCCTACTCACAAATTCCCATTACCCATCTCTCCAAAGCCCCTCACCCATCATATGTAGTCACCCACCCTCACTCTCCCTTTATTCCCTAACCCTCTCACCCACTTTCCCAAACTGAGATGGCTTTCACAGCAGGATGCCCAAGTTGGTCCCAACATTAAAAAGAAGCAGCTGAACAGAAGAAGGCACTACAGCTGCTCTACACCAGCATGCAGGACCTCAGAGCTCATCCCCAGTGATCACCACGGGCAGGCGGCCCTTGCCTTTCCTGTGTGCTCCCCTCATGCTGCAGAGCTCTTTGGCCTGGGTGTTCATCTGTATACTAACTGGAGTGGGAAAAGTCACACAGTGCAAGATACCCTCAAGGTCCTTGCTTGATAGAGGAAAAGGGCACATGAGTGAAAATAGAAATGTGTGCTCCCAAAAAGTTTGAAGCTCTGAAAAGTGGAAGAACAAAACTGTTTCCTTCCCTCTCCCCATTTCAAATGTTATAATAATGACTACGATAACAACAGGCATTACTCTGTAGATCTTGTGCCAAGCACTGGATGTGCATTATCACATTTAATCCTCATACTCCATGAAATCAGTATTGTTGTCCTTAACTTAATTTGAGAACAATGGGGCATAGTTGAAGTAACTTCTCTGAAATTTCTTTGCCAGAAGTGAACCTCAGTGGTGACCAATTCCAAAAGCCCAAGGTCTTAAGAAAGATCCTCTTCTTTCTCTTTTATTTATCATATTCCTGGACCTCTATCCTTTTCTTAAAGATGCCCCAACCCATGCTGGCATGACCTCCCTACACACATTGCCAGGAAGCTAGTTGATATGGTAGTATTTCAAGGAGTAGCAAGCTTCCATAACCCCATTAGATCATTGGACAAATATTTCAAAGGGTAAATTGTCTTCACAGTCACTATAGTCATCCCTACGATTAGGTAAGATGTGCAGCTGGACTCTAACTATGATTTGAAGAGTGCTTGCCAAGATTTCCCGCTGAAATTAATCTTGGTACATTTAGTCTTGAGTGCACAAAATTCCCCAGATATATATTTCTTTGGAGAATAAAGTCTTCTTTTAGAAAGACAAATGTCACTAGGCAGGATAATATCTCATGTTTACAACTAAAAAGTTAGATATCCCTGTCCTGCCCAGAAGGCCAAACTCACCTAGATATTGGGGTCAGGAGTGTGGAGTGAGACTGCTTGATTGCCTGAGAAAATGAGGGTGTCCTGAAGCTAAGATGAGCCAGAAAATTACCTAAAAGGCTGCCCACAGGATTGCTGATTCAGGAAAGAAAGGTAAGCTCAGTACCCAAGCAAAGGAACCAGGAATTTGAAAACTAGAAGGACCAAGTGAATGGTTTTCAAACCCTAATGTGCATAATTTACTTAGTAAGTTTGCCAAAATCTGGATTCCTGGCCTCATTCCCAGAGACTCTGAGCGCTGGCTAGGCCAAGGAATCTGCATTTTAACAAGCATGTCAGTGATTATAGTGCAGATGGCCCATGGCACCACCAGAGTAGGCAAAATAGAAACAGAAAATGGGCTGGAAAGTCGATGAGGAGGGGCTTTGACAGGAAAGAATGAAGTATGAGCAGGCGAATGGAGGGGATTCCTAACACGCAGGGCTTGCCTCACATGGTCAAGGTAGCCTCTCAAAGGACTGGGCATGAGAAGCTGACTGGGTGCATGGATGCAGGGTCAGCACCACCAGAGGGAAGAGAGACAGTGTGAGGAGCTGTAGGGACGTGGGGTTACCACCTAATCCACTTCTCAACTTTGCCCTATCTGGACATTTCCAGTGTTATTTTTTCCAACATTTTAATTCTATTCCTCTGAAGGAAGGAATCTCACTATCCCCCACCTACTACTCCCTGTTTTAGTCTTCCTTTATGGAAATTTGCCAAATCAAAACTAAAATCTAACACTTTCACTTTCTAGATTTTCAGACATATGCCATAGCGGCTGACTTCTGGGAGGCCCTAATCTTGAGTAGTGTCCAACTCAGAGTGGAATTGTTTGTATTTCCTAAATTCGAAAACAATTCCCAGAGCATTTTATAGGAAAATATTTTTATACAATCCTAACATTCAACCCAATTTTATGGCTTTGTTGATTACTTACAGCTTCCCTTTTATGCTCAACTCAGATTCATATCCAAGCAAGGAAAGAAGTCTATATAATAGAGCAATATTGTTTATGTGGGCAGTGGGAAAGAGGGAGAAGGAAATCGAAAAGCAACTGAGACAAAAACAGCAGAAGTCAGATAGATTTTTCTCTTCTAACAAGTAAAAAAATAATAATAATAAACTATAACCCACAACTCTTCCCAGTTTTATCCATCTTTAGATAACAGTACTGGGTTCCATGATATATCATGATGACAGGAACAGCCTCTAGCATGTGGTTAGGAGCTGGATACACAGTATCTGCATATTGCTTTTTGGCTACATAATAAGAGAAAGGCTAATTGTGAGATTTCCCAAAACCCATTCTTTCAACAAATATTTACCAAAACCCTAGAAATATTTCTTCACAGAAGATAACTCATTCCCATGGACGGAGGGCAATGTTGGTGCTTTGATACACCAGAAATAATCTTTGATGACCCCTCTGACAAGAAATATAAAGCATCCTTCGAGCCAGGGCACCTAGCTCTTCATCCATTCACTCTTTGATCTCCTGCAACACACCAGGCCCAATGCTGGCATCAGGATGCAACAGGAGTAAAAACAGACATGGTTCCCACTAGAAACAGCTTTCAGGCTTATGGAAATGTATGCTAATCAAATCACCCCACTAATGAGAGTATAATTAACAGCTGAGATAAGGATGATTAACGGAAGAAAGGCTCTTTTATGAGAGCCTGTAACAATAACAAAAAAACTGGATCCACAACTTGAGGTCAGGAAAATCTTCCCTGAGAAAATGAGACCCTGAAGACGAGCAAGAGTTCATTAGACAGAGAAGGGAAAGACTTTCCCAAGAACTGGTGTGGAGAAAGTCCTGTGACTAAAGAGAATATAGCATTTTGAGGTATTGAAAAAACAAGAATAATGTGCCTGCTTGGAAGAGGGAAGAGAACATAGTAGGTGAGGCTGGAAAAGAGGGAGGCAGAGAGTGTTGGAGAACCTTGTAGACCATGATAAGAATTATCAAAGGAAGTCACAAAAAGATTTAGAAAGTGATAGGATCAATCTGCTTTTGGAAAAGATCACTCCAGCTGAAGGGAAGCTAAATTAAAAGACAATTGCTATCATTCACGGAAGAAGAGATGGGGTCTTAGACTAAATTGGTGGGTGTGGATGGGTAGGAAATGGATGAATTTTAGAAGTGTTTAGAAACTATATGAGAAACTTTTGTTTGGTGATGGCACTGGTTGTAAGGAGAGGGGAGGTTTCAAGGGTGAATTTGGTTTTTCTTATGTAACTAGTTAAATGATGCCACCATTTATTGAAACAAAGAACATTGGGATACCAAGCTTCGGAGAGGAGAGAAGCAGAAATATTATGGGTTTGATTTAAACATGCTATGTGAGATAACTTTTAGACGTCAAAGAAGGCATCAACTAAGCAGTTGGGCTGAGAATATAAATTTGCAATTCAATTAGAGATGGCAGTTGATGCTATGGGCATGAATAAACTTGCCAAGTGTGATAGCAGTGGGTAATCAACTGCAACTTTTAATAGCTGAGTAGAAGAGGAGTCAGATTGTGCCCAGAGAGAAGAAAAGAAAACAGGGAATGTGGTGTCTTGGAGGCCAATGAAAGAGAATATTCCAAGAAAAGATCTCTGTGATGTTGAATACTGAGAATTAGTAGAGAAAGAGGGTAAATAGAAAAGGCCTGGTAAGTTTAATGATCAAAAGATCAGTGGTGGCCTTACCAAGAGCTGTTTGAAAGGAGTCATGAGTTAAAAGCAGATCACAGTGAGCTGAAGAATGAACATATGATGAAGAAAGAAATAGAAATGCAAACCTACAGAACTCCTTCTAAAAGGCTAGTTTAGAAGTAGAGGGCAGAGAAGATGGTAGCTAGAGGTAGTATGGGACCAAGGGAGATATTTTAAATTTGTATTTGTTGTTCAATAAAATAGACTTGAACATAATTTCCTGCCTCGAAGGATAATCCTTTTGAGAAAGCACAGCTGAATATACAGGAGAGAAAACAGAGAATTATTAGTGGACAATTTCTGAGAAAGCAGGACAGTGGAAGGCAGAGCACAGCAAGAAGATGGCAGACAAAGGGGGAAGGCAGTCTAGCAGACTCGATGGTTGGATATCAGAGAAATTCTTCTGGCTGATGGTTTCAATTTTCTCTGAGATGCAGAAAGCAAGGTCTTCTACTAGGAAGGAGGCAGGAAGTTGTGGAACAAGGCTATAAGCATACAGAAGATTTCAAATAATCATTGCAGATTCCCTAGAAACTGTGATTTAGTAGTTCTGGGGCAGTGCCTCCAAATCAACATTTTAAACAAATCACACAGCTGATTCTGATACAGGCACCAGGCTTTGAGAAACACTGGCCAAGTGTTTCAAGACATGTTCCTTTTTGTGACCTCATGTGAAACCCACCGTCAAGAGCAGAAGAAATAGATGTTTCCAAAAAGATCATACTGGAGTACACAATTCCAGGGAGTTGTTTGACCAAAGCAGCTCTGGAGCCATTCTTGACCTTATGGGAAATTTAATAGATCTTAATTCAGTTCCAAGGCACTCAATATTAACTCAAACTAGTCTTTTATTCTGAATTTAGGTCCTTGTTCTAACAACAAGGTGCAATGAACTGAAGGTTTGTGCCCCCACCTCCAAAATTCATGGGCTGAAACCTAATCACCAATGTGATGGTACTTGGAAGAGGGTCCTTTGGGAAATTAGATCATGAGGATGAAGCTCTCATGAATGAGCCTAGATCCGTATAAAAGAGACTCCAGAGAGGTCTTTGTTCCCGTTTGTCATGTGAGGACACAGCAAGAAGACAACTGTCTGTGAACAGGGAAGAGAGTCCTCACCAAACACTGAATCTGCTGTTGCCTTGATCGTGGACTTCCCACCCTCCTGAGCTGAGAGAAAAAAAATGTCTGTTATTCAAGTCTGTGGTATTTTTCTTACTAGCTGGATCATACTTAGAGACCAGGATTATATTTTGTCCATGTTCCACTCAACCATGTTCCACTCAACCCTTCCATCCCCAGAATTACCACGAGTTACAACACTAATCCTTATCTAATTTATCTATGAGAATTTCAAGGTAACGATACATGAGTGTGCACAAAAAGATAGATCAACTTCACCCAGCTTAATTTTGAAAGAATAACTGTACAAGTTTTACAAAAGCATTGTAACTATGCCAAGATTATACATCTTGACACAAAAATAGTTTCTGTCCATGAATTTGAAGCCTGAGGATAGATTGATGAACTCTACAAAGGGTCTTACTTGGTTTTTGGTCATCTTCTTAACGAACTTCCCCTCATCTTTGCTTGGTTAACTGCCATTTATCCTTCAAATCCTAGATCAAATGTTACTTTCTTGAAAATGTTTCCCATCACCCTCAGTCCCATTCCAAATAGATCCCCACATTTATTCTCTCTTATATCATCCTGTTCTCTTCCTTCATGGCACTATCACAATTTCTAATATAAATGATTTGTATGAATTTTTTTAAAGTATGTAATCTCTATTAGACTGTAAATCCTATGGCAAAGAACTTAGTTTTGCTTTACAATGTACACCCATTTCTTAGCATGGTATCAGGCACAAAGTGCTGATTTTAGATTAGATTAGCTTAATAAATATCTTTTGAGTAAATACAGTAAATGAGTGAATAAATAATTGAGATAGAATGAAGTTTAATAGGGGCTGATAATATTATAGCGGTGTTTGAAATCTATTTTTTCTTCATACTAAATATTCAGTTAAGCGATACAAATCTGAAATATGTCTCTAGAGTGAAGCTAACAGAAGGTTTAAATATTACTTGTAGAGAAATAGTTCTATGATTAGGAAAAAATAATTAGTTATCCTTTTTTGAAGATGGGTAAACCCCATTTTGAGTTTTCGAGGTACACAAGGAGACTATATTGCTTAATATTAGATGGTTCACAGATAGTGATATGCTGGTAAATATTTAATAACTGGCTCTCTGGAAAAAATATTTTTGTAACAGTTGCTGGTTTTCCCAGTGTAAATATTACCACTGTGGCCAATTTCAAACTACCAATGATTTAATAACCATCTCACTAAATTTCTAAAAAAATGGACAATTGACTCTCACAAGGTGGTACAGATCAGTTGTAGTACACTATTACGGACATGGTACTGAAGTGCTGAAAATTTTCTAAGTCACCATCTTCTCTGCCATGTTTGATAATATAACCCTTGGTAATTGAATCAAGGACTTCATTCAAGAGTTAGAGTAGATATTTACATTTTTTTCATTCAACAGTTAGGCCAGGCATGGTGGCTCGTGCCTGTAATCCTAACATTTTGGGAGGCCAAGGTGGGTGGATCACTTGAGGTCAGGAGTTTGAAACCAGCCTGGCCAACATGGGGAAACCCTGTCTCTAGTAAAAACACAAAAATTAGCCAGGCGTGGTGGCACATACCTGTAATTCCAGCTACTCAGGAGGCTAAGGCAGGAGAATTGCTTGAACCCAGGAGATGGAGGTTCAGACCACTGAACTGAGATCAGACCACTGAACTCCAGCCTGGGTGACAGAGTGAGACTCCGTCTTAAAAACAAACAAACAAACAAACAAAGTTAGAGTAGATCAATAGATCAAACTTCTTTCTAAGAAAGAAAACAAATCTGGCATTTTTTGAAATTATCACCATGGCTCATTTCTGTATAGAAGCAGGCTGACTTCCCCTGAGGCTTTCAACTTTAATAAATCTGTATAAACTACATCCGGTCATTTGGAACATCACAGGGTCCACATATACATTAGGAAGTCAACCCTACGCCATCCTTGCTGGTTTCCAGAGCAACGTGTAGTGATAGCTCTCCAAGCACTAGTCAGTCTAGCTGAGAGATGTGATACCCAGAAAAGAAAATCTAAGGCAGTGGCTCTCAAATTTTTTTGACTGGTCACTTAGTCAGAGAAAACTATTCCAATAGACAAAATTCCATGAGGACAACACCCGGAAACAAAGACGTTTTGAGAAGATCATACAAACAGTAACTTCAGCAATACTGTTAATGCAAATATACATCACAGCCCATTGTGGGGCTAGCCAAATGAACTTCAGAAAAATAAATTAATACATTAAAAATCAAGCACAGTTTCCAAGGAAAAGTCCAATAAACTCAGGGTACTGCTAATGATGAACTGATAAGAAGCCCTCCCATTCTCTGATCTTTGCAGTGTGATCAAGCACTGTGGAGTAGCCAGACTTCTTGGTAGAATGCTGAATTAGGATCCTCAGCAAATTTTTGTATAATGTTAATGTGAGTTTTTTGAACACCAAATTTTAGTAACCCTTAATATTTCACTTAGTAGTTACTGGTAAGCAACTTACTGAAAGTCTCTAGAATTGCACATCTTTGCCCTTATTAATTTGTATTTTTTAAGTTAGTTCCCTCCTCAACTGATGTATCTTCATGGCTTACTGCATGGCCAAGAACCATATCTGAGATGGGTTGTCTAGGAGTTGTGCAATCCAGCCATTCCTGTAGGTCCCCTCTGCAATGTTACTTGATACTGTGAGGCAGCCCTATGCTTGGACCACATTAGCTGTGGCTCCTGTTGGACACCTTCGCTATGCTCTTGGCTAAAAACAACTAAATACAATCTGCTTCTGCATTTGCTGTAAAACAGTTATTGTGAATAGTATTAGTGTTTATTAATGCGTCAATGTATTTATTAATTACATTAATAATTATTAAATTATTTTTAAATAATGTAATTAATAATTACATTATTGAGGACCTTAACCATTATTAAATTATTAAAAACTTAATAATTATTAATTTAACAATGTAATATATATGTAATTTTAAATCATGCTGATGATAATAGTTAATGTTTATTTGAGTTTACTATGTGTCAATCACAAGTCTAAGGGTTCAGCATGTTCTGCTTTGTTTAATCTTCATATACCCCTAAGGAAGAAGGTGCTATTATAAGTCCATTTAGCCACAATGTCACACCACACTCCTTAAATAATCTCTGCATGAGAATTTTTTTTGAAGTTTACTGCCAAGAAAATTTTTACTCTACTGGGAAACCGCTGTACTTCCTCCTTCCTGATCTTGAGTTGTGTAATATTCATTGCCTGTCTTTTATCCCTGGATTCCAGAAACTTCACAATAGAATTTTGAGTCTCACACAGGCTGGTGTTATCTTATCATTAGTATACTTGTTTCCGTGTATTTATCTTTGTCTGACTCCATTTTCATTTTATTTGCTTTGTTGCATACATTCTTGCTAATAATTGCCTCAGAACTTTTTGGAAAGAGGAAAAGCAGAAATAAATTTAATTAAACACACAAAAAATACACACTTTGACTTTATCCTAAGAGCATTACACTTGAGGAATCAGTAAATGGAGATTGAGAACGACAGCCCCATCACTTGGGACAAGTTTGAAACAATTTGGGAAGTAAAATATCTTTTCCTGGAGCTTCCAGGATATGATGGCTATTCGTATGTTTTAATGAGAATAGAGTTATTGACTCTCATCTGGGGAGATCCCTGAGATCTACAGCAAAGCTCTTGCACAGAATATCAGAGGTCTTTAAAGGAGGTGGAATTTCTCCTATTATAGAAATCATCGGCCGGGCGCGGTGGCTCACGCTTGTAATCCCAGCACTTTGGGAGGCCGAGGCGGGTGGATCACGAGGTCAGGAGTTCAAGACCAGCATGGCCAACATAGTGAAACCCCATCTCTACTAAAAATACAAAAATTAGCCGGGTGTGGTGGCACACGCCTGTAGTCCCAGCTACTCGGGAGGCTGAGGTGGGAGAACCACTTGAACCCAGGAGGCAGAGGTTGCAGTGAGCTGAGACCATGCCATTGCACTCCAGTCTGGGTGACAGAGTGAAACTCTGTCTCAAAAAAAAAAAGAAAAAAAAAAGAAATCATCCCAGAAGCAGCTATCTTAGTACACATGCACCTATTCAGTGCCCTTTGCTGTAATATGAATATATTATTTAAGGGAAATATTTTATTTATAAAATATTTTAACCTTAAGCATGCATGTGTTGCTAGGGGTCAGAGGAACAAAGAATTATGCAACTATCGCACTCTGTTTCTTCTGGCAAATGAGTACAGCTGCTCATAAGAGTAAACATATAAGAAAATAATAATAATAATAATGTATTCAGAATAAAAAGGTTTATTACCACTCTTTTCTTTTATCTAATGGGATATGATATTGTCAGTGGGCTTCAAGCAATGGGTCTAGAAATGCCAAATATTTTATTTTATTTATTTTTTGAGATAAAGTCTCACTCTGTTACCCAGGCTAGAGTGCAGTGGCACGGTCTCGGCTCACTACAGCCTCCACCTTCCAGGCTCAAGCGAGTCTCCTGCCTCAGCCTCCCAAGTAGCTAGGATTACAGGTGTGAACCACAACACCCAGCTGATTTTTTGTATTTTTAGTAGAGACGGGGTTTCACCACATTGGCCAGGCTGGTCTTGAACTCCCGATCTCAGGTGATCCACCCACCTCTGCCTCCCAAAGTGCTGGGATTACAGGTGTGAGCCACTGTGCCCGGCCAAGTATTGCATTTTAGCAGCTATGGTGACCACAGAAATGTGGTCATATGACACTTAAAATTTCTTGGGAAGTGTGGTTTAAAGCTTAATAACAAATGGCATTTACTATTTGAATTTCATCAAAAAAGAAATTTTAAACACAAAGTAATTGCACTTCTTTCTGTGTCTCTCATCAGACTTTTCTTAGCCAATTCCTGCTATAGTTCCATGCAGACCTAGAACTCAGAATGACGTCAACCCCTTTATCACTCTAATGGTTCTAGCCATCCTCAGCAATGGTGCTTGCAATCTAAATTTTGATTGCTCAGAATCTCAGACTTTATTAGAGTTCCAAAGGAGTTTTAATTACTTCCTTAAAAGTTTATACTTCAACTGATGAGGATGATTTATTATGAACTTGTAATTTAAGAAAAAAAACTCTCAGTTTGTTAAATTTACTTCCTCTTAAACCTCTGTGCTCAGAATGCTTGATTAGGATCTAGGAATTTGTATCTGGTTTAAAGAATTTTTTAATCTAACAAAATACTCCAGATTTTCATTCTTTTTCTTTTCTTTTCTTTTAATTCCTCTCCTTAAAGCAAAAGGCACACCTGTAGCCTTTGGTTTAGGAGGTGTAAGAAGTATCTGCATCCAGAAAGAATGAGTAAGGCTCTGTTCATCCCACCCCTTCTCTATAGACCAGCATTTCTCAACTTCAGTGTGTGTGTGAATAACCCGAACATCTGGTTAAACTGCAACATCTGATTCAGTAGATTCAGGATAGGACCTGAGATGTGATTTTCTAACAGCTCCCAGGTAATGCTGCTGGAGCTGCCTCACAGACCACACTTAGAAAAGTGAGGAGCTGTAGGATCTGGAGCACTGCACAATACATGCAACTGTAAATTTACTAGTAGCCACATTAAAAAATTAAGAAGAAGCAGGCAGAAATAATTTAACAATATGTTTATTTAACCTAACATATCAAAATACTATTTCAACATGTAATCAACATAAACATTATTAATGAGATATTTACATTTTTTTCATTCTAAATCTTCAAAATCCAGTGTGGATTTGTCTTAGTCCATTTTATGTTTCTGTAACAGAATATCATAGATGAGATAATTTATAATAAACAGAAATTTATTTGGCTCACAATTTTGGAGTCTGGGAAATCCAAAAGGATGGCACCAGCATCTGGCAAGGGCCTTCATGCTGTGTCATCCCACGACAAAAGGTGGAAGGATGAGAGACAGTGAGAGACAGGAGAGGGCCAAACTTTCATAACAAACTCATTCCTGTGATAATGATATCGCTCCATTCATGAGGGCAGAGCTGTCATGACAATCATTTCTTTTTTTTTTTTTTTTTTTTTTTTTGAGATGGAGTCTCGCTCTTTCACCCAGGCTGGAGTGCAGTGGCGCGATCTCGGCTCACTGCAGGCTCCGCCCCCCGGGGTTCATGCCATTCTCCTGCCTCTGCCTCCCGCGTAGCTGGGACTACAGGCGCCTGCCACCTCGCCCGGCTAATTTTTTGTATTTTTAGTAGAGACGGGGTTTCACCGTGTTAGCCAGGATGGTCTCGATCTCCTGACCTCGTGATCCACCCGCCTCGGCCTCCCAAAGTGCTGGGATTACAGGCGTGAGCCACCGCGCCCGGCCAATCATTTCTTATTAGCCCCATCTCCCAACACTGTTGCACTGGGGATTAAGTTGCTACCACACGAACTTTGGGAACATGTTCAAATCATAATGGTATTTTACATTTACAGCACATCTTAAACTACACTAACCACATTTCAAATGCTCAGTGCTCACATGTGGCTAGTGGCTGCTGTATCGAACAGTGTAGGTCTAGAGGGTCTCACTGTTTCCTTGAAGAAATTCTGTCCAATAACTTTTGAGTGTTACAGAAATCTGTGAATGTCAGGATGTGAAATCACCCAAGATGACTATCTTTAGAGTGAGGGCTGCACCTAATCTGAAAATGGCAGTTCTAATTTGAAAGATGAGTTTATTCAAAAGCAATAGAGCCCCCCTGGGTGGCGAAAGCCTCTTGTGCATTGGCCACAGATTTAGCACTGTCTTCTTTGCCTTGGCACTTCCTGGTTGCAAGTTAAACAAGGCCCATGGGTAAGAGAAGGCACAGAAGTTTTGAGGCCTGAAAGCAGTTTAAGGGGCTAGGTCAAAATGTATGAGATGGGAAGTAATAAGCCAGGATACAAGCAGAGACCAGGTAGTACAAGTCCTAGAAATCCTCACATAGGAGTTTGAATTTTATTTAAGAGCAATGAGGAACCATTCAAAGGTTTTAAACAGAGAAATATGATCAGGCTTTCATTTGACTTATTTATTTATTTTTTATTTATTTATTTATTTATTTATTTGAGACAGGGCCCCAGTCTTTTGCCCAGGCTGGAGTGCAGTTAAGTGATCATAACTCACCGCAACCTCAAACTCCTGAGCTCAAGTGATCCTTCTGCCTCAGCCTCCCAAAGCACTGGGATTACAGACCTAAGCCACTGTGCCCAGTCCAGGTTTTCATCTTAGAAAGATCTGTTAGCAACAATGGAAACAATTTCTGAATGAAGACAAGATTGAAGGCAAGGAGACTAGTTAGAAAACTTTTTCAGAAATCCCAGTAAAAGATGATAATGGCCTGAGTTAGGACACTAGTTCTGAGGTTGGAATAAAAAGACAAACAAATTTTATTTATACTTTGGTGATAGATTAGTGAAAGAAAAATGATGAGAGAAGAATCAGGGATGATGCTCATATATATCAGACAGGGCCTAAAACAGAAACTCAAATTAGAACATCAAGAGGATTAATAAAGTCATTGTTGACAGAAGTATGGACAGAGTGTAGGGGAGCCACAGAGATCAAGCAGTCCCCAGAGGTGGAGCTTATACCACCCATAGGCCTGAAGGCACAAGCGAAAGCAGCAGTTACTTGACCTAGAAAGACAGTGTTGTGTAACAAGGGCTGCCATGAGAGAAACAGTGACCTCTGGTTGAACAACACAGCCAAAGAGAGGCAAACCAGCAGCATGAGCCTGTGGGAAAAATATCCAGTTTTCACTCTCCTCCCTTCTTCTTGTTTCTTTACAGGACTCCCCATTGGCTGACCCCTCCCAGAAGCCAGAAAGCAAGGGAGTCCTTTGGTGTGGTCCATACAGCACCCACCTGGATGCAGAAGAGGATAAAGAGAGAGAGGCTGTGGAGAGGTAACGGAAGAGATCTGGCAAGCCAGTTTTCTGGCCGAGGTGGCTGTGTGGAGCCATTTGTTGAGATAGAGGACCGCAGGATGCTGGTGTGGAAGGAAGAGGGTTATCGCGTGATTCAGACTCACATTCATCCCTGGAATCTCTTTCTAGTTGATGTGATCTTGCAACCCCCCATCCTCAACTCTTTCTGTTAAGACCCCCAGAAAAGAAGGGAGAATCACCATGAACTTGTAACAGCTCCTTATGGTCTCCCTGATTGCTTTCCAGCTCTACAATCCATTCTCAACACACCTCTGCAAATATCAATCAGGTCATGTTTTGATTGCCTTGCTTAAAGGCCTTCAGTGGTTTCCCACTGCTCTCAGAATAAAATCCAAACTCTCAGCCACAATCCACAAGGTGCTGTAGATCTGGGCTCTGCCCTGCCTTTGACCAATCTTTCACCCACTCACCCCACACTCTCTTCTCTCCAACCCCCACTCACTATGGGGTGTACTTCTCCCAGATCCCCATACGTGGGCAGTGGGTTCCCTCTCTGCTCCCCATTAGCTCTCTGGGGAGTACTCCCAGGCCCTACCAAAGTAGGAGCTCCCCCATCTCAGCTCCCCTAGCACTTATTATGACATGAAATTGTCTTACTTTTTACTCTCTTCTTCCAGTAGGAAAAAAAGCTCCAGTATATACCTAGGTATCTTGCCAGTCTTATAATTGCTGTTATCCTCCAGCTAGAAAAGGGCCTGGCCCATAGCTAGTGCTTAAAAAATACACGGTACATTGACCACAAGTATGAATGAGTATAAAATGCCAGTCTCACAAATGGATCATCTCAGAGGAAGCAAGTGGGTTTCCTACTCTGACTCTGAGAGCTGTACAGCTAGGACCTGAGCTGGGTGCAGGGCCTAGGCCTCCATGAAGACCCAGGGCCATGTATGCATGATCTGGTGCATGATCTGCACATGAGGTTTTCATATACATGAACATATACCTGTGGAAATTTAAAGAAAGGAGAATATGTTAAATTAAATACTACCCTTCATGCACATTACCAATACCCCCACCTCAGAGGTAACACTAGTAACAGGTCCCTGTGCAGTCCTCCCTACTCTACACTTAAATACATATATAATATATATATACACATACACATGGTATATATTATACATACACATATAAGCTATGTATATAGAAAGTATTTAAATATATATACTTATCTACTTCTGCTTTTAAAATACAGATATATACTTTAAATGTATATACACATGTCTATGGATACATGTATATTTAAATACAAACATGTATATACTTCTCTACTTCTACATTTAAATATATAAATAGCTTGGCTTTTTGTGTAAATAGAAACATCCTATTTGAATTTTATCATGTGGCCCTTTCACTAAACGATATGTCTAAAATATATTTTTATATCAGTACAAACAGATTTATCACTTTTTAATTGCCACGTAACATCAAGACTTCACAAATTATTTAATCACCCCCCTCTGGGTAAACATATAGGTTATTTGCCCCTTGCACACAAGTACAATTATTTCTTCATGGTGTAAACAGCATTTGTGGGTGAGAATGGAAACAGGCATGAGATTCGCCTCCTGAGTTAGAAATGGATGGCCAATTCCACTTCCCCCATCTCCCAACAAACCCAGTGCTTAACAGAATTCTGGGATGGCTGCTATATTTGCCATTTCCCCGCCCCAATCCAGGTAACTCTTCTCCATTTTCCTTTGGGGAGATTTTGGGGGGAAGGGAGAGGGTACATGAGCCAAGCTGGCCCCAGGACACAATTTGCAGTGCAAAAAAAAAAAAAAAAAAAAAAGTAAGGTCACTTGCTCAACAATTGTTAAGAGTTTCAATTATTAAGAGTTTCAAGTTTAATGCACAGCATTAAACTAAGCAGGGACCTTTTGAAGACAGGTACACACCCCTGAAGCCAGCCCTGGTTAGCCTGTTGGATTCTTGAGAGGAGAGCCACAGTGGGGAAAACAGGGAAGCTAAGTCACCTCCTGCATACAGCTCTGCAGAGACATCCACTCATTCCTGCAACCAGATCCCCAGGACCACCTGGCCTCTGCCCTTTCCTTTCCAAGGCTTGGTTGTCTATTCTCCGGCTTTGCCTATAATTCTGTGAGCTCTCACCTCATTCCAAAACTTTCTTTCGGTTTTCTTTTGTTTTTCTTTGCAAGTTCCTGTGGCTTGCACTAATTGACATGGGAAGTCAACAAGTGATTCCCATTTATTGGGTGTATTTTTATACTAGACTTAGGGGATGAAGCAGTGAACACTCAGTAAGATCCCTGCTTTCATAGAGCCTCCCTAATGTAACACAAAAACAGTAAGTCAATGAATAAATAAATAATTTCAAACAGTAAAAGGTACTAGGAAGAAAATAAACAGGATGATATGACAGAGGGTATCTCAGGAGAGGAGCACTCCCGGTTCAGGGCCTTGGTACCAGCTGTTCCCTCTCTGGGAACACCATTTCCCAGACATTCCCTTTGCTCACTCTCTCATCTTACCCAGTTCCTATTTAACTGTCATATTATCAAGGTAGCTTCCTCTAACAACCCTATTAAAATGGCCCTGGCTCCAATTCCTGCTCTTATTTCTTCTTTCCTGATTCTGCTTTTATTTAATTCATAGTATTTGTCACTACCTGATGCATTGTATACTTATTTTTTTACTTTTGAACTATCTGACTCCGTCCGATCTGATGGGGACAGTCCATAGGGAAGAGGGGTTTCATCTTTGCTCATGGCTGCACCATTGCACTGAGAACAGCACATGGCGCTGAGTAGATGCTCAACAAATATTTGTTGAGTGAATAAATGTGAAAATGAATGACTAAGAGTGGTCAGAGAAGGCCTGTCTGAGAAAGCAACTTTAAGGCTGAAACCTAATGAGGAGAAGGAGATGGCCATGTGTAGAATGATCCATGCAAAGGGAGCAGCAAGTGTAAAAACACAGCAATGGAAACGTGGTTCTTGTGTTTGCAGGACAGAGAAAGAAAGACAATGTCAGCATCCATTTCACCCTGACTTGAGGTGAAAAGAGGCTTAAGGACAACTATGGTAGAACAGGCCATTGGGTCTCAGACCACCTGTAGAGGTCTACCTACTGCTGTCCTCTGGGTCCACAGGTGGCCATCTACCACTGTCTCTGGTGGTACTGCCAGAGCCCCCTGGCTGCCCCAGGCTGTGACGGCAGCCAGTGTGAGGTCAGGGGCCTGACTGTGGGCAGCAGGTATGGCAGCTGGAGGCTGGCTGGATGCAGGGACGATGAGATGGTAAATGCCTGCCAATCAGGGTGGTGCTGCCAGAACCTCACAGTTCTTAGAGGATAGAAGGTGCTGCTTGAGATGAGTGAGGCAGATGGGGTTTAGAACATGATGGATCACCGAAGAAATTATAGGCAGAGAGGTGCAAAGGAGTGTCTATGGCACATGGTGATGCTTCTGAAACTTCAGGTCCATCCTGTGTTGGTACAAAATAGAGTGTTTTATAAGCAAGAATGTAGCTGGTACGTGATGATACCATCAACAGGACTAGCTAGTACTAGGCACAGCACAGCCAGTTCTCTGTCCTTCCACCATAACATGTCTCTTCTCAGTCATAGCACTCTGCTGTTGCTGAGCCCAGAAACTGACCCAAAACCCCTCACAATGCAGCATTCCAGGCAGCCCCCACTAACTGATTGGAGTTGGCATGCAACATGTACTTGCCAATCCTAACCTACAGCCTGATGCCCAGAAGTCACCAGGGCAGAGTTTCAAGTGCCTCATTGGGAATTTACAAAAAGAGGAGTCTTTCTACCTATAGATCTGCAAACCCGATTTTGCAGCTTTAAGCTTCTTTCTTGAACTATAACAAACCTACAGGAAGGTATACAGATTGTAAGGCCACAGCTTGTGAATTATCACAAAATGACCACACAGCCACTCAAGTCAAGAAATAGAGTATTACCAACACCTAGGACCTCCCCTCACCCCCTGCCAATCACTTCAACATCTCTCCTCCCAAGGGGAACTACTATCCTGACTTCAAACACCATAAATAAGTTCTGCCTAATTTCAACTTTGTATAAATAAAAGCAGACAGTCTGCATTTATTTGTGTTTGGCTTTTTTCAGTCATTATATTTGTGAGAGTCATCCATGTTGCTGGGGGGAGGTACTACTGTTAGAATATATAAGGCCTTGGGCCAGGTGCAATGGCTCACACCTATAATCCCAGCACTTTGGGAGGCCAAGGCGGGCAAATCACCTGAGGTCAGGAGTTTGAGACCAGCCTGGCCAACATGGTAAAACCCCAACTCTACTAATAATACAAAAATTTGCTGGGCTTGGTGGTGGGCATCTGTAATCCCAGCTACTTGGGAGGCTGTGGCATGAGAATTGCTTGAACCTGGGAGGCGGAGATTGCAGTGAGCTGAGTTTGCACCACTGCACTCCAGCCTGGCTAACAGAGTGAAACTGTGTCTCAAAAACCAACAAACAAACAAAATATACATATACATATATATGGCCTTGGAGGCCAACCTAAGGACTTGAGTCTTTACTTCAAGCAAGATGGAAAGCCAGGGTGTTTTTTGAGCAGTGGCATGATGCCCTACAATTTATACTTCTAAATGATGGTTCTGACTGAAGTGTGAGAATAGCTGGTAGACCCACAATGGCAGAAGCAGGGAGACCAGTCAGGAGGCTCCTGCAATAACCCAGTGAGAGTGATGGGGCTTGGACCAGGGGGACGTACAGAGGTGGAGAGAAGTGGTCTGTTTCCAGCTGTATTTTGAAGGCAGAATCAAGAGGATTTGCTGGTGGACTGCAGGTTGGTGTGAGAGAGAGGGAGGAGTCAATAATGACTGCAGGATTTGGGAACTGAGTAACTGGGGAATGGAGCTACCATCCTCTGAGATAGAGAAGGCTGCAGAATGGGCATATTAGGGTCAAGGGATCAAGAATTCTGTTTGAGGCCTTTCAAGTTAGAGATGCCTAGAGTCATCCAAGTGGAAGCATCACATAGGCAGTTAGTTGTAGGAACCTATGGTCCAGACAGAGGTCAGCACGAAGATGACTTAGCATCAGTCTATTGATGGTATTTAAAGCCACAAAACTTGTGACATCACAAGGCGGGTAATAATAGAAAGAAAGGACAACTGCAAGGCTGGCATCTGAGCTGAACCTAAAGGATGAGCAGGATCCCATAAGCGAAAAAGAAGGAAAAGACAAATGAATGATAACAGCAGTAGTTGGCATTTATTGAACTCCTACACTGCATCAGGCTCTACACTAAGCACTCACACCACCATCCCGTTATCGCATTTAGCCCTCACAGCAACTATATAGAGCAAGAGCTATTTACCATCCCCATATTACAGATGAGAACACTGAGACTTGAAAGAGTCAAATCTGTTCAAGTTCTGTAAGTGATAAAGCTGGGCTTGGAATCCAGACAGTCTGGTTCTGAATTCCTCATGCCTAAATACTATTCTATACTACCTGTCCATGGACATTCCAGGCAGGCTAACAAGATGTACAAGTGTATGGAAATGCGAGTGTATCTGGGTTACACTCGCATTTCCATACACTTGTACATATCCCCACGAAATATCAAAATAAAATGACCAGCCCTCTATCTCACATAAACACAGGATCTTGCTCACCTTCCTCAACATCCTTAGGGGTTCACTTTTTCCTAGAACTATGTCTTCGGGAGAAGTAGAGGTTTAGCTCACGTCCACTGCTGGGGCAGCCCAAGCTAGATCTGGCTCTGCTGTTCCCTGACTCTGAACCTGGACATCCAACTCTGGATTTCTGATCAGCACACTTTGCTCCTGATCAAAGCTCAGAACCCAAGGCTCACCACCCCCCCCATCTTATGTATATCCCCCATGCACATACCCGCCCCCACAACACTAACACACCACTGCAGTATCCTCAGACTTTTACTGAAAGGAATAATGGTGGGGATAACCTCACAGCACAGAATGAGTAGCCACTTAAAGCTGATTAGGCATCATTATCCTAAAGTTCAGATCAAGAGCAAGACTTGACTAACTGGGCCATAAGGTAAAGATCTGCATTGGAAGAAGGGAGGCACCTGCCTGTCACAGGGCCCTAGGCATTGTGGGGAGGGGAAGAAAGAGAAACAGTAAAAATTAAGAGATGTATTCTCATTTTACCTCCCCAAGATTTAGCTCAGAAAAGGGAGGAATGCCCCATTTAACACTCATAAACCAGATAAAACTAATTGCTAATTTTGTATCCACTGCTTGAGTAGTGTAAGGCTCATGAAGACTCAGTCAAACACAGACAAAATAAGGAACAGGATCATCAGTTTCTCTTCTCATTTGATGCAACACTTTATATATACCTTTCAGAAACACACTATAGTTTTGTTTTTCTTTCTTTTTCAGTTAAAATTAACATTTTTCTGTTGTCATTAAAAATTCTGTATAATAATTTTTATATTTTCAAAATATATCTAGAGGTGTCTACTGTAATTTGATTAACTATCACCCTATTTAGGCTTACTTTTTCCATTTTCACTGTTGTAAATAATGAGGTGATAAGCTCTTTGCATTCCTGGTTATTTCCTAGAAGTGAAAAAGTTAAAATTAATGAACACCATTTTCGATAAGTTCTGTCACATTGTTTTGCAGAAATAAAATACTAAAATTAACAATTATAGCGTCAGTGGATGAATGAACCGATTTCACCAAAACCTTATGATCATTTATTCAACAAATGTTTATCAAAGGTCTATTATGAGCTAGTCATTATTCTACATGTGGGGGATATGGTGATAAATGAGACAAAAAACATCTCTTTTCTCAGGGAGCTTCAGTATAGAATATGTCATGTAGCAGTAAGTTCTGTGAAAGAAAATAAAACAGGGTAAAAGGATACAGCAGAGACCTGGCAGCCACCCTGAACAAACCTTACCAGCTGCCTGTTTCTGTAAGTAAAGCTTTATTGAAGCACTGCCACAGCCATTCATTTAAATATTGTCTGAGACTGCTTTCCTCTACAATGGTGAAGTTGAGTGGTTGCCATAGAGACCATATGGCCCACAGAGCCCCATGTGTTGGCAGCACCCAGTTTATTAGAGTAAGATTGGGCCAAAGCATCCTGGGATGCAGTATTGGTATGGTAGACTAACTGCTGTAACAAATAGACCCCAAAGCGGATGGTGGCTCATACACAACAGGAATTTATTCTTGTTCTCATTACAGTAGTGGGTATGGGAATAACAAGCAGGATTCAATCTATCTGGGTCTTTCAGGGACCCAGAATTGACCAGGCTTTGCTTTCTTCAACACTTGGCTTCAAGGTTATCCTGGGGTTGCCCTCTATTCTGGCCAGCCAGAAGGAACAAAAAACATGGTGTATTTCTATGCGGGAGGCTTTTAGGGGCCCAGTCCAGAAAAGGCTTACATCAGTTCCACCAACTCTCCATTGGCTAGAACGTGGGCACAGGGTGGCACCTGACTGTACGGGTTACTGGGAAATGTGGTCCGTGGCTGCTCAGCATTTCTCAGCATGATGCTTGGAACGAGCAGGCCATCTCTGTCTCAGAGAGGATACAGCTTCCAATTTTCAACCAGAGTTGGCAATCCACTGTGCTTTGTTGTGCATTTCTTTGATTAACACTAAAGTTGATATATAAAATGTGTCTTGTTTTGTTTTTCTTTTCTTTTCTTTTGTTTTTGAGTCTGAGTTTCACTCTTGGCACCCAGTCTGGAGTGCAATGGCGTGATCTTGGCTCACTGCAACCTTTGCCTCCTGGGTTCAAGCGATTCTCCTGCCTCAGCCTCCTGAGTAGCTGGAATTACAGGCACCTATCACCACACCCAACTAATTTTTGTAATTTTAGTAGAGATGGTGTTTCACCATGTTAGCCAGGCTGGTCTCAAACTCCTGACCTCAGGTGATCCACCCACCTTGGCCTCCCAAAGTGCTGGGATTACAGGCGATATATAAAATGTTTTAGGGCCAGCCCCAGTCATTCACACCTGTAATCCCAGCACTTTGGGAGGCAGAGGCAGGAGGATCACTTGCGGCCAGGAGTTCGAAACCATCCTGGGCAATATAGCAAACCCTTGCTCCCCCTACTCCTCTCTGTCTCTAATAAAAAATGAATAAAGCTTTATAATGTATGTATTAGTCATTTATAATTTCTCCTTTCTGAATTTCCCATCTTCTTGTTCTTTGTTCATTGAGATCTCAGATTTTTCAAATCATTTTTATGAGTGCTTATATGATTAAAAATTATAATCCCCATTTGTTGTTTTCCTTTTCATTTTAACATAGTTTTTGAAGAGTGGAAAATTTAAAACTTTATTGTAATCAATTCTATGTGTTTTTTCTTTGTAATTCCTTCCGTTTTCTACTGGGGGATATTTTTTACCTATTTAGAGATTAAATACATAATCTCTTCCTTGCTGGTTTTTTTCAAGTTTTTTTTTAAAGCTTTGCATACACTTTTAAGTGAGGTTCTAAGTTAACTGCTTTTGAAAATAGCCAATTTTCTCAACACCAGTTATTAAACAATTCATGTCTTGGTAATAGATTTGTGATGACTCGTTTGCTACATCTTAAGCTATTTAGTCTTCTAGAGTGTGCGTCTATTCTTGTCTTAATTCAGTACCATGAAACTTTGTTACATGTTTATAGTCTTTTCATATATTATATTCACATCTAGTAAAGTAAGCCCTTCCTATATTACTTCTTGCTTAAACATTTTAAGAGTATTTCTCATGTTTTAATAATTTTTATCTCACTGCAAGAATAATAAATAAGAATTATTTCAAAAATACAACATGAAAATAGAAAGCTTTTAGTTAACTTTAGATAATGTTTTAATTCCTTTTAAATTTCTATCAGTATTCTAATTGTGTCTATATGATATCCACAGATTAATTTGGGAAACCAACATCTTCCAAACATAGAAAAAGCTCCTCATTTGTTGTTTTATGTTTTTCAGGAACACTTTTTGACTTCCTTCATATAAATCCAGTGTATTTCTTGTCAATTTTATTCCTAAGTATTTTATAGTTTACTGGTATTTAAATATAATATTTTCCTATTTTATTTGTACCTGGTGTTCATTGGCATATTGAAAAGCTATTAATTTGTACATAGTTATGTCGTAGCTGGTCATATAGGTTTTCAATTAATTTTCTTACACTTCCTAGAGAAACAATCATATTCTCTAACAAAAAAAAAAATAATCTATTTTTATAAATAAATTTATAGTTCTTTTTGCGCTGCTTTTCAGTTCTTGCTTCACTGCAGCCCCTAGCACAGCGTTGTGTGATCCACAGTCCACAGGGCCCTAGCATCCCGTGAATTTGAAAAATGCTGGATCCTTTATCTCCCTCTCATAGGTTCTCTACTTATATTTAAGCGTTGAGGGCTTTGAAAAGTCATGTGATAAAGAATCCTACCTAAACTTATTTAACCTTTCATCACTACTATATAACCACTAGTATGCAAAACATCCACTAATATGCCTCAGGACAATGGCAGTCCTGTCTCCAACACCCCCACGCCACAGCCTGTGTTCTCTTATCCTTTCCTACCCAGAGCTTCCACAGCCACCACTGCTTGGAAAACCTGTGTTACTGGATTGAAGTTAGGGTAATTCTGCACAATTTCCTAAACAATGTTGAAAAATAGCTGTGATAAAAAGGCATCCTTTGATTCATTAATGTGATGTACAGCATATAGGTAAATCTGCTTGTATTCTCTTTTTTCTCCTGAATAGACTTTCCAGAAGTTTATATAACTTATTGCTTTTTTTAAGAGCCTGCTCTTTGATTTATCAATGCTATACTTTTTGTGGGTTTTGATTCAATAATCACTGTTTTTATATTTATTGTGTTTTCCTCCTACTTTCCTTAAATGTATTTTGCCATCATCTCTTCTAACTTGGGGAGCTAGGTACTTAGTTCATCTATTTTTGTATTTACAACTACTTATCAAACTGTATGGAATTTAGCCAAATGCCAACATGCTCCCATTATTAGAGAAAAGAAAGGGAGAAAAAAGATAAACTCATTAAATTTCAGGCTCATTGCTTCTCTCACAGAATCTAATACATTAATTAAACTTTATCTCAAAAAGAGCTAACATAGATAAAAATAGAGAACTACGGGCTTTTTGAAATAACTTTGAAAAACTAATGAGGTGTGGAGAACTGGAACACCCAGAGTCCCTTCAGCTCCAGGCAAATCAAAGTCATGCAACAAGCATAGAAAGAGCTCAGCCAAACTTCATACCCCATCTTCTGGGGCTCTTTTGAAAGTAAAGGTTGGTCTTATATTCAGTTCAAATTTGTCCTACAATTTTGGAGTCTGCTTATTTGGGTTCCTTCCAGAGGCCAATCTTGAGGCAAGAATCCCCAAAGTATTTTATTGGGGAAGCAATCCCAGATAGCACCATTAGGCGAGTAGGGAAGTGAGATGAGGAAGGAAGGAAGTCAGTGAAAGGATTATTATGAAGCAAGCTAATACATAAGCAACTGGAGCTTGATTCTGCTGTGGAACTCCGAGACCAGTGTAGAGCGTGGGCCTCAGGGTTGTCCCACCCCCAGGGTGAGCGGTTGGGGTATTCACATACACCAACTCCTGTCAATCAGTGGAAGGCTGCTGAGGGTAGGGGGGCTGCTGGCCTGCAGCTCCCACGGGAAAAGCCCACAGTTTCGGAAATGCAGGCACTGGCAGTCAGATGTCAGACCAGGGTGCCGTAAGTGGTAAAGGCGAGAGGATAAGACAGCAGCGGAGAGCGATGGGATGGGGAGTGCCCTGGCAGCCATTACAGGGGCATTGGATGTTCTTCTCTTCAACCAGCCATAAATATCTCACCCAGGCTTGAGAATGTGCCTGGAGTTACTTATGGGCTAATTTGCTTTCTGAGAGATATAAAAGGGACTTTTTTCTAGGGTTAACCCATGACCTACTATACTCTCATCATCAGAGACGCATCTTCTGGATGTGCAACAAAGAAAGAGCACAGGTTGTGTCTGACCGTGGACGCTGTCCAGAGATAGTCAAGCTGCGTGCGTGGGAGCAAGGGCTGAGGATGGTAAAGTGAGGAGACGTCAGAGGTCCCTGGGGGTGTTGCTAAAGGGATTCAAACTTTAGGAAGTTGAGATGGACTGGGGAACAGAAAGCACAGAGGAGACAAATTGCACCTTCATGACAATTTTATTGTCTTAATAATTGCTTTCCTCTTCTAGGGAGTCCCCTTGTTACAAGATCCTAAACCGTTGTTAAGAAAAATGTCATGTCTCCTATGTGTAGTTCTATCTGGATGACCTTGAGTCAACTTCTTCACCGCTGAATAGGAAGGGAAATAAAAACTTCTTCACCAGGAGAGTAGTTGTAACAACTGATTAGATGAAAGGAAAGCCTTGTGATTAATAAGTGCTCGCTAATAAAAGTAAGTCCTCCTCACAAGAATTTGTTCAGCTTAATTAATGTGACAATCTGTTCTCCAAAGCACAACATAAATGCAATATAAATAAAAGGAATTTGACCCTATTTGTCATTGCCAATCTCCCAATAGTGGAGAATAATAAAATCTATGTTCCAGTCATTTCTTTATGCAGATAAATTCACTCTCTGAAATGATATCTTGAAAATTAAAATGCATTCTTATCAATATCATGATCTTTTAATAAATGTAGCCTTCTCCCATTCATTAGCTGAGTTTTATAAACTACTTACTACAGCCACAGTACAACAGTCACCAATAGTACTGGCCTTTATTTTGCTGTACGGAACTCTGAGTAGATACTACAAAAATGCTTTTCCTCTGCAGAAAATATATTACCTAGGTCATTGTCACCTGTCTGCCTTTTTGACAAATGGCTTCCTCAACTAAAACCCTTACATGCTGCCAGGCATGGTGGCTCATGCCTGTAATCCCAGCACTTTGAGAGGCCAAGGCAGGCAGATCACCTGAGGTCAGGAGTTCGAGACCAGCCTGGCCAACATGGTGAAACCCCATCTCTACTAAAAATATAAAAATTAGCTGGGCTTGGTGGCAGGCACCTGCAATCCCAGCTACTAGGGAGATTGAGGCAGGAGAATCACTTGAACCCAGGAGGCGGAGGTTGCAGTGAGCTGAGATCACGCCATTGTAATCCAGCCTGGGAAGCAAGAGTGAGACTTTGCCTCAAAATAAATAAATAAATAAAACTCTTACATGCCAATTTGCAATTCTATGTTTTCCTCCCTATTTCTGCTGACAAACAACAGTGTTCCCATAAAACTCCTTCCCTGATTTCAGCTTAAATATAGAGCCCCAGGAATCACTGTACTAGGCTCAGTGTCTATGCCACTCAGGTCTATGCACATGCCTTGCTTTCTGGCCCTAGAAGTAGCTTATGATTGTGGAGCCAGGTCACTGCTGCTGCCACCACAGCTACAGGTCGAGAAGCTCCATGCACAGAGCAGACTAAGAAAGATTGCTGCACCTGCAAACCTGCCAACTTCTGCTGACGTAGCCAGGGGTACGGTGAGGTTACACCCTCTAGAGTGACTTTGATCACTGGAAGACAAAGTGGGGTCGAAGCTGGGAGATAACTTCTTTCTCCTTCTTCTCCAGGTGGACTATTTGGAAACTCAGAAGGTGTACTATAAAACCATACAATTAGCTGCACTTACGACTCTGAGACCAGCTCAATAACATACCTCCTTGTATTTCTTTTCTTTTTTCTCTTTTCTGTATGTTACACGGTAAAATGCATATAATACATGTATAAATAGATATATAATACATATAGTTAAGTGGCATAAAATTTGCCATCTTAACTATTTCTAAATGTTTACAATACATTAGTGTCATCTACGCACACATCATTGTGCAACAGATCTCTAGGACTTTTGCATCTTGCAGAACTGAAACTGTGTTCCCACTGAACAGCAACTCCTCTATCCCCCTCCCTACAGTTCCTGGCAACCACCATTCTGCTTTCTGTTTCCACTTCTGTTTGACTACTTTAGATATCTCAAATATGTGGAATCATGCTGTATGTATTTGTCTTTGTGATTGGCTTATTTCACTCAGCCAGTGTCCTTAATGTTCTCAAGGGTTCATCTGTGTTTTTGCCTATCACATAATTTTCTTCTTTTTTAAGGCTGAATAGTATTCCATCGTGTATATATACCACATTTTCTTTATTCATTCTTCCATCAATGGACCTGTAGATTGCTTCCATCTCTTGGCTGTTGTGAGTAATGCTGCAGTGAACATGGGTGTGCAGATATCTCTTTGTGATCCTGTTTTCAATTCCTTTGGATGTGAACTCACACCTCCTTATATTTGCACTGTTTCTTTCCCTACCTCACTTCCTTTTTCCCTCACTCCTGGTGCCTGGGTCCTGTGCCAGTGATGCGCTGGTGAATGTTTAATATCTGGCTCTCAAGTTTAGTTCCAATGTAAATGTGGGCTGATATTTTCATTTAAATTAATAAGTAAGATGAAAGGGAAAGTACAAAGACATATGTCTGAACTGTACTCGTCATGGCATGAGCAATTTCTTTGTTGTATTGGACAATAGTTTTCACATTCTGGAAGAATATTTCAATTTTACGTAGTATTCCTAATATAATGGCTCCAAACATGACATGCTTTTAAGTTTAATTTGTATTATTAACATTTTCTTCTTTACTTTCTTAACTCTATACGATCAACAAGACAAATCGAGCCCTGATACGTAGCCTTTGCCTCTATCTATGACATACGGTACTCCCAAAATGTCTGATTTCAACCTAACAACATAATGTTACTGGAAGTGGAGTTGCTCTGATAACACATTTTTTTGGTATTTTCATAATAAATGTAAATAACCTCAAAAGCATAGATAATAGAAAAATATAGTCAAATAGGAAGTGATGAGTTTTGGGTATTTATTGCTTTTGTTTTTAATGTAATTCCTTCCAATTGTACATTTATGTAATTTAATTATTAAAAATTAAACGGCTGTGCTTAACAACAATCTCTGAAAATTAAATGATGAGTCTTTGTGAGTTTAAGCTAGCTCTAGCACACCACTGGGTTGCATTCCTAAACAAAATATTAAGCCATAAACTTTTCTTCTCCAGCTTTATTTAGGTAAAATTAACAAATAAAAATTATATGTAGGCTAGGTGCAGGGGCTCATGCCTGTAATCCCAATACATTGGGAGGCCAAGATGGCAGGATCACTTGAGGCCCAGAATTTGAGACCAGACTGTGCAATATAGTGAGATTTCATCTCTACAAAAAATTTTAAAATGAGCCAGTTGGTGACGGGTGCCTGTAGTCCCAGCTACTCAGAAGGCTGAGGCGGGAGGATCACTTGAGCCTAGGAGGTCGAGGCTGCAATGAGTCATGATCACACCACTGCTCTCCAGCATAGCTGGCAATAGAGCAAGACCCTGTCTCAAAAAATAAATAAATAAAACTATACATATTTAAGGTATACAACGTGATGCTTTGATCTGTATATACATTGTGGAATGATTACCACCACTATCACGCTAATTAACATATATGTTATCTTAGTTATTATTGTGTGTAACAACATATAAGATTACTCTTTCAGCAAATTTCAAGTATACAATGCAGCATTAGTTACTAGAGTCACTGTACTATGCATTAGACCTCCAGGACTATTCATCCTGCCTAACTAAAACTCTGTACCCTTGACCAACATCTCTGCATTTCTCCCAATTCCCAGTCCCTGGAAACCACCATTCTACTCTTTGCTTCTATAAGTTTGACTTTTTTAGATTCTACCTATCCATGAGATCATGCAGCATTTGTCTTTCTGTGCCTGGCTTATTTAACTTAGCTTAATGTCCTCCAGGTTCATTCATATTGTCACAATGGCAGAATTGTCTTCTTTTTTAAGGCTGAAGAATATTCCACTGTGGGTATACATGTACAGTTTCTTAATCCATTCATCCATTGATGGACACTTAGGCTGATTCCACATCGTGGTTATTGTGAGTAATGCTGCAATAAATATGGAAGCACAGATATCTCATTGAGATACTGATTTCATTTCCTTTGAAATACCATAGAAGTGGGATTGCTGGATCATATGGTATTGTATGTTTAAATTTTGAGGCACTTCCATACTGTTTTTCATAATAGCCGTACTAATTTGCTTTGCCACCAACTGTGTACAAGGGTTCCCTTTTCTCCACATTCTCATCAAGACTTGTTATCTTTTGTCTTTTTGATAACAGCCATTCTAACATGTTTGAGGTGATATCACATTGACATTTTGATTTGCATTTCTCTGATGCTTAGTGACATTGAGCACCTTTTCATGTAACTGTTGGCCATTTTTATGTTTTCTTTGGAAAAATGTTTATTTGGGTCCTTTGTCCATTTTTAATCAGGTTATTTGTTTCTTTGCTATTGAATCGTGTAAGTTCCTTAAGTATTTTCGATATTAACCCCTTATCAGATGCATGGCTTACAAATATCTTCTCCCATTCATAGGTTGTCTCTTCACTTAGTTGATTGTTTCATTTCCTGTACAGAATAAACTTTTTAGTTTGAAGTAATCCCATTTGGATGTAATCACATCCAAAAAATCATTTCTAAGACCAATGTCAAGAATTCCTATGTTTTTTTCTACTAGTTTTACAGTTTTGGGTCTTATGTTTAAGTCTTAATCCATTTTGAGTTGAATTTTGTAAATGGTATGAGATAAGGGTCCAATTTCATTCTTCTGCATGGGGATATCCAGTTTTCCCAAAACCATTTATTGAAGAAACTATCCTTTCCCCATGTGTGTTCCTGACACCTTTGTCAAAGATCAATGAATCATAATCATGTGAGTTTATTTCTGGGCTTGGCTTTCTGTTCTGTTCCACTGACTTATGCATCTGTTTTTATGCCAGTACTGTGCTTTTTTGATTACTATAGCTTTGTTGTATATTTTGAAATCAAGTAGTTTGATGCTTCCACTTTTGTTCTTTATGTTCAAGATTGCTTTGGCTATTCTTGGTTTCTTGTGGCTCCATATAAACTTTAGTATTGTTTTTTCTATTTCTGTTAAAAATGTCATTAGAACTTTGATAGGGATTGCATTAAATCTGTAGATTGCTTTGGGTAATATAGACACTTTAACAATATTAATTCTTCCATTTCATGAACATAGGATATTTTTCCATTTATTTATGACTTCTTGGATTTCTGTCATCAGTTCTTTATAGTTTTCAATGTATAGAGCTTTCACCTGCTTGGTTAAATTTATTCCAAAGTTTTTCTATGCTCTTATAAATGGAATCATTTTCTTAATTTCTTTTAAGGGCTAGTTCCTTGTTAGTGTATAGAAACTAATGTATAGTTCATGTATAGCTGCTAATTTTTTGTATGTTAATTTTGTATTCTGCCACTTTACTTAATTTGTTTATTAGTTCTAGTAGCTTGGGGGTAGAGCTTTTTTGGGTTTTCTATATATAAGATCATGCCATCTGCAAGCAGAGAAAATTTTAGTTTTTCTTTTCCAATTTGGATGCCTTTTATTTCCTTTTCTTGCCTAATTGCTCTCGTTAGGACTTCAATACTATGTTAAAGAAGGTGTGACCAAAGTGGGCATCATTATCTTTTTCCTGATTTTAGAGGAAAGGCTTTCAGCTTTTTACTGTTGTGTATGGTGTTAGCTGTGGGGTTGTCATATAAGGCCTTTATTATGTTGCGGCACATTTCTTCTACGTCTCCTTTATTGAACGTTTTTATCATAAAAGGATGCTGAATTTTGTCAAATGTTTTTGCTCTCTCTATTTAGATGATCATATGATTTTTATCCTTCATTTTGTTAATATGGTGTATCACATTTATTAATTTCATGTGTTAAACTATTCTTACATGCTTGGAATAAATCCCACTTGTTCATGGTGTAAGATCCTTTTAAGATGTTGTTGAATTCAGTTTATTAGTTACGCCATAAACTTTTACCTTGGGTTCTGCTTTCTAGGCAAATAGACTATAAGAAATACCCTCAAAACAATTGTGAAACATTTTATTCTTTCTTATTAGTTTAGCCTTTTCTTCCCCCATTTATCTATTTATTAAAAAGGAAAAGAGAGAGAAAAAAAAACCCACAGTACTCAACAGTAGCCAAAAACCTTATAATCCTCCTCAAATATTTTATTCTTCATAAAGCCCCTGGAACCTTTATACCATTCTGAGGCAAAGGAGGGCTGAAAGAGAAAGCCCTACAGTACAATTCCCCTCTCATCCAACAGGATGGGGACTCAGAGTTGGTTTTATTTTATTTAAATTTACAAGCTTGTGCCTTTGTTCACAGAGCACAGCCCCCTCATGGTCTGTCTCTGCTTCCATCACTTAACCCCATAACAAATAGGGATGGTGGCAGGGGACTGTCAGAGGACCATAAAGGAGGAACGCCAAAATTAGGAGTCTGTGTCCCCTCCCATTTGGAAATGTTGGTCCTTGGATTTTCCTCTCATGATCAAATCATCTCCGTTGGAAATCTTGTTGACCCCTTGTAAGGTGCAACCCGTTCGTGAGCAGTGCAAGATTCCACACTCTCACATTTTTATCACAAAATATCTCTAGGATGTCCACGTGAATTCCCCAATCCCGGCCCTCAGAAGATGATGAGATGAGGAGCAAATTATGTAAATTTCAGAGAATGCCACATTCTCCGAAGCCCTCCTGCCTGTCAGTGCCCACACTCCCACTGCATGCCTTTGCCACCAGTTGCTAATTGCCTGCTCCTGTACTTGCATTTCAGAAGGTGGCCTGTTGCTCACTCAGCAACTACAGACCAGCTTCAGACTGGGAAAGCCAGCACACATTTCTCCTGTCAGGTGGCCTAAATCACACTTTCTTCAATCACATCTGAAACCTTTCCAATTTAATTTTTTCTTGGGTACTCTCTCTCAGCCCTAGGGTACTATATAGTTTCCTTATATCTTATAGTGATTCTTTTTTTTTTTTTTCACTCTGTCGCCCAGGCTTGAGTGCAGTGGCACAATCTCAGCCCATTGTCTCCCGCGTTCAAGCGATTCTCCTCTCTCAGCCTCCCCAGTAGCTGGGACAAGAGGCGTGCGCCTCCCAGCTAATTTTTGTGTTTTTAGTAGAGACAGAGTTTCACCATGTTGGCCAGGCTGGTCTCGAACCCCTGACCTCAAGTGATCCACCCACCTCGGCCTGCCAAAGTGCTGGGATTACAGGTGCAAGCCACTGTGCCCAGCCTCTTTTTATCATATTTAATGATTCTCATATTAAGCTTCTGTTTAAGCTAGTGTGTTTTACATCACTTGATTTGATCCAGACTGCTACAACTAAGAACAACTTCATTAACATCTCTTCCTAAGAATTGGGGAGGGCTGGAGACTCAGGCCATCCCTGAGAGGTGGGTCAAGAGGAAATTCCAGTTCTGCAGGCAGCAGCAGATCCTGAAGGCACCCTCTCTAGCCAGCACCTACTTTTAACACGGACCTTCTGCCACATCACAACCTTTTCAGGTGGATGCAGCTTGCTAGGTATGAACATAGCCACAGAGCTCAGTGCCCCATTCTTAATTCCACACTATTTCTCTTCCATTCCCATACAAAAATCCTATGTCCCTTAAAGCTCACACCACAGGTTTTCATCTCCCTCTGTATGTGAGGCAAGGAGATCATCTTCTGACATCTCTCACCCACTGAGCATCCAGAGTTGTCCAGCTGATCTGACCAATTACTTTGGCAAACCTTTCTTCTTTCACTTCTCTGAGTATATCTTTTCTTTGTCCCTTGATCTGTAACATTTCCCACATCCCAATATAGAAAAGTTGTTAAGGGTGTGGGCTCTCCAGCCTATGTGTGTGGTTCAAGCCCCACCTCTGACTAGCTCTGTGACTTTAGATATGCTACTTCACCTCTCTCTGCCTCAGTGCCTTCACACATGTAGTGGGTATGAAATAGTAGCACCTATATCATGGGACTGGTAGAGGAGTTAATGCATTTAAAGTACTTTGATTTCTTGGCCCACAAGTGCACAGTAAGTTTAGCTAACATTGTGATTCATTTTATAATAATCTTCATGGGTGGTTTTGTTTTGTTTGTTTTGTTTTGTTTGTTTTGTTTTGTTTTGTTTTGTTTTTTGTTTGAGATGGAGTCTGGCTCTGTCACCCAGGCTTGAGTGCAGTAGCACGATCTCGCCTCATGGCAACCTTCACCTCCTGGGTTCAAGCAATTCTCCTGTCTCAGCCTCCAGAGTAGCTGGGATTACAGGCGTGCACCACCACACATGGCTAATTTTGTGTATTTTTAGTGGAGACAGGGTTTCACCATGTTGGCCAGGTTGGTCCCGAACTCCTGACCTCAGGTGATCCACCCTCCTCGGCCTCCCAAAGTGCTAGGATTACAGGAGTGAGCCACCATGCCCGGCCTTCATGGGCGTTTTCATCATTCATATAGGTGAACCATTCCACACATCAGCCTTACAGTTTGACTGTCTTAGCTCTATAGATTCCCCCACCCCACTCTGATTAGGCTGCCATAACAAAATACCACAGATTGAGTGGCTTAAACAACAGACACTTACTTGCTCACAGCTCTGGAGGCTAGAAGTCCATGACGAAGATGCGAACCAATTTGGTTTCTGGTGAAGGCTCTCTTCCTGGCTTATAGCTGGCCGTCTTCTCTCTTTGTCCTTGTATGGCCTTTCCTCTGTGCATGTGGGGGAGAGAGAGAGAGCTCTTGAGTGTCTCTTTCTCTATAAGAACTTTATGTTTCCAGGCCGGGAGCAGTGGCTCATGCCTGTAATCCCAGCATTTTGGGAGGCTGAGGCAGGCGGATCATGAGGTCAGGAGTTCGAGACCATCCTGGCTAACACGGTGAAACCCATCTTTATTAGAAATACAAAAAAATTAGCTGGTCATGGTGGCGGGCACCTGTAGTCCCAGCTACTCGGGAGGCTGAGGCAGGAGAATGGCATGAACCCGGGAGGCGGAGCTTGCAGTGAGCCTAGATTGCACCACTGCACTCCAGCCTGGGTGACAGAGCTAGACTCCATCTCAAAAAAAAAGAACTTTATGTTTTCCCACTAGAGCCTTATTTAATTAGGGTCTCACCCTTCAAATTAACCTTAAGTGCCTCCTTAAAGACACAATAAGAAGGGACCCTTATTGGGGTTAACTGACCTCATTTAACCTTAACTACCTCCTTAATGGCCCAATATCCAGATACACTCACATTGGATGGTATAGGGCTTTGACATATGAATTTGGCAGTGGTTGCTATTCAGTCCATAACAGGCACACACTTCCAAAGTGCACCCTGGAACATGTCATTTTTCTGGAAACGTTAACACCAGCCATGATTTCCTGTCCTTCAAGCTCTCCAGTGCCCTTATTCTCACTGCATCTGCTCTCTTACTTCCCTGGGTCCTTCCATTTCTCTCTGTCATCACCTCCTCAGTTCCCTACTCTGCTCACTCTTTTCCCCTCTTACATTGGACCCCATAATTGACACTCCATGAACCCCTGGTTAAGCATTTTAGGATACCTATTGCATCACCTCTTCTGGGCATCCCCAAGAAATGTGTGTTTGAGAATCTTCAGGTGGGCTTCACAACCACATCCTATTTCCCGAGTGTTGAAATGATGCCCAACAGGATGTCACCCATTTGGGAAGGAGGACCTCTAGATTACGCAGAGATGGGCAGCAATCCTAGATCCACTGGATACTACAATATTTCATCCTTCAATTCCCTGCCAGGACAGCAGCACAAGAAAAACAGCTGAGGAGAGAACTTGCCCTCACCATCTCATGTTGCCAGTGAGTAGAATGGGCTCTCTAATCCCTGCTACTTCTTAATTGTCCTGCACTGGACAAATTCCGAATCATGCTAAATGTTTATCTGCTTTCTTTCCACCTCCTATTCACCCTCAATCAGCTTCTCTCAACCTCAGTTCCCCATATGTAAAAATTCAAAAAGAGACATCGCTTAGGAGAGAAATAAAAATTATGCTAGATAATATGTATATAAACAATACCTGAAACATAATAGCCCCTTAATGCTAGTTCTTGCCCCATTTATTAACCATTTGCATTTTATGTATTTATTATGTATTATAAGGGACATATAATAACTTTACATTGGGTGGCTATAAAAAGAAAAAATTACTAATAATTCTACCACCTTAACACAGCTATTTCCTATTTTATGTATCTTTGATTACATGAGCATACATTTTTAGGGCACTACAGCTAAGTGTGCATAAAATTTTATATCATTGCATTCCTATGTTGCTGTCATCTCTGTAATTAAAATTTTCCTGACTTCATAATATTTGATCAGGGGAATGCAATATGAGCTAATCATCCTTCTATCATTGAGTAGTTAAGTTGGTTCCAATGTTTTCCTATGATAGAATGGGCTTGCAGTAAACAATTTTGTGTTTATTACTTTTTTTTCCCTTATTTGGGATTATTTCCTTCTGACTTACTCCTGGAAGTGAAATATCTGTGTCACAAACTGTAAATATTTTTTGAGCTCCTGGTGCATTTGGCCTAGTCGCCTCCCAAAGCATTTCCAGCAGTGCCCACTGCCACCAGTAGTGATTGAGAGGGAGTAGTGGCATTTTTTTTTTTTTTTTTTTTTTGAGATGGAGTCTTGCTCTGTCGCCCAGGAGGGAGTGCAGTGGTGCAATCTCAGCTCACTGCAACCTCCGCCTCCCGGGTTCAAGCAATTCTCCTGCCTCAGCCTCCCGAGTAGCTGGGACTACAGGCGTGTGCCACCACATCCGGCTAATTTTTTGTATTTTTTTTTTTTTTTTTTTTTTTTTTAGTAGAGACGGGGTTTCTCCATGTTAGTCAGGATGGTCTCGATCTCCTGGCCTCATGATCCGACCTCCTTGGCCTCCCAAAGTGCTGGGATTACAGGCGTGAGCCACCATGCCTGGCCAGTAGTGGCATTTTAAAAAGGACATTTGTTATTCTCCAGGTGTATGTGCCTAGTTATCTAAAGAATTTAAAATCAAGAATGGTCAACTCCTTCAGGCTACTTGACCCGAAGGGGAAGGCAGTGAGCATATAGCTTTATTTTCATGTACTAATTTTTCTCAAATAATTGCTCTCCAGAGATAGACCATCCCTTGCCTCTCTTTGTTATTACAGCTTCCTTTTCCATGCCAATCCTGAATTCTCATCATATCCAGCCAGGCACAGGCTCTCTCATTAATCATGTAAACAGGACAGCTGTGGACAGTATTTCAATCTCATGGAGGCTCCTGCTGCTCATAACACAGTTTTATTTTTGCTGGACTAAATTCCAGAGGAAGAGAGACATGAACAAGAGAGCAGGTGAACAAGGCCTCCTCACCCAGTAATACCTTAGTGGGATCCCCAGGATCCAGGAACAGACGCTTACCCTTGCAAGTCCCAAAGTCAATTTTGCCTGATCTCCAGCACTACGGGAAAGCCACAAAAAAAAAAGGTGGATTTGCCCAAACGAAATCCAGGCAAAGTGGTGATTTTTTTTGTTAATGATTAGAGCATGGGGATAATGTATAAATTTAAGACATTGTGTTCCAAAAAGAACCTGAGCAAGGGAAACAGTTCATAACTGAGTCAATCAATGTGAAGAGATGGAGAGAAACAGGAGTTCTTGATTTGGTAACCTGGTAAGATGGAGAGCCAGGGAGCTAAAGATTGAGGAGTAGAAACATGAGTAGATGGAAAAGGGAGGAGCTTGCATAATGGGGAGTAGAGTGCCATAGTCGTGTTGACCGCAGTGCTAAGGGTGCAAGGACACAATGGGATTAGAAGGTTCAGTGGGAAGGACATTCAGGGTGAAGATGGAGAGGGGATTTATAGCAGCAGCAGCTTCCCTCCAGTGCCCAGGCAGTATGCTACCTCTGGCTTCAGTCTGCAGGTCATCAGAGGTGGATGCCGATGTGCAGGGTTTGGGCTGAGGTCCCACTGGGATTCAGACCAGGAGCCCCAGCCTGAAACCAGAGTCCCTAGGAAAACATGGAAGCCAAAAAGCTCTAGCTGTGGCTGGTGAGGATGGGGTGGAGCAGGGGCAGATGTGCAACTGAGCAGTGTGACTCCTTCCAAAGCCACCACATCCCCAACACAGAGTGTGGCTGCATGCCTGTGTGCCTATGTGGAGATGAGGGAGCATGACCATGACATTTCGGTAAGGTATTGTTCCAGGGGAGTTCTGGAATATTCATGAATATACCATCCCTTGGTTGCCTGAGCCTGGCCTGATCTTGGGGGCAGAGCTCAAGGCAGGCAGTATCTTGAGTGTCAGAGGAAGAGCACCACTCAGCGACCTGAGGGGCCACACTTTGGTTGGGACCCAGGTAACGCATATAGGTGTGAGCCTTGCACACCAACACACAGAGCCACCCACTCTGGCCTTAGACAGGCATCTCCTAAAGTACCCCAGGAGGCCTGGAACCTCCTTGATTGATTCTGGGGTGCTTACGTGTCCCAGTTCTGTAGTTGTAGGCAGGAGGTTTGTGAGGAATTTCCCAGAAACAAGTTGCCTTGCTCTCTCTTTCTAGGATGGAGCATCTGCCTATTGGTTCAGCCTGCCTGAAACTCAGCAGATGGCGCACAGTTCCCAGCTGCTGAGCACTCCAGTGGGAATTGGACAGAGAAGGCTAATCAGCCGGAAAGAAGTGGTTGGCGTTAAATAGGATAATTTGCTTCAAAGCACCCAAGTCACCCATAATGCAATCATTCCCCTCCTCATGGTGAAAGTCAAAACAGCAGAGATTTTCTTAGCTATTCCCAGTCCTCAGGGGCTTCTTCTTCATATGCAAGAGCTTAGCTTGTAAGGTGGATTTCTTTTCTTTTAGGAAATTTTGAGGTTGTGGTGAGGGCACATCTGTCAAGTGAAGTATTTACTCATTAGACATCTCTGCCATACCCCAGACACTGCGACAGTTTATCAGTTTAAGTGCATTTGGCTACAAGTAACAAAATCTCTGGCTAACAAGACTTAAATGATGAAGATATTTAATTATCTCACAGAACCCAAAGTCTGGACATAGTGCCAGAATTGTTACAGTAGCTCACCCATGGCAGCAGGAGCCCAAGATCTTTCCATCTCTCCCCTCTGCTCCTCTCAGTGAGTAAGCCATGTATTCCAATGCCTTCCACAGCCCCAAGCATCACAACCTTATACAGCCTCCTAAGGAGGGAGACAAGGATCAGATACAAGAGTTTCCACTCACATGGACTTCTCTTTTCACCAAGGGATTAGATCTTTCCAGAAGCCCTCAAAAGACTAGGGCTGGATCACATGGCCATCTATACATCAATCACTGGCAAAGGAGGATAGAATTACTTCATTGGCTTAGACCACTGTGGTTCATTCCTTGAAGATGAGCACAATACCCTGAGAACAGAACTGAGATTCAATCATTAAAGAGGAGGTAGAGGCCTGGCGTAGTGACTCATGCCTGTAATCCCAGCACTTTGGGAGGCCGAGGAGGGAGGATCACCTGAAGTCAGGAGTTTGAGACCGCCCTGGCCAACATGGTGAAACACCCTCTCCACTAAATACAAAAATTAGCTGGGCACCGTGGTGCATGCCTGTAAGCTGAGGCAGGAGAACCGCTTGAACCCAGAAGGCAGAAGTTGCAGTGAGCCAAGATGGCGCCATTGTACTCCAGCATGGGCAACAGAGTGAGACTCCATCTCAAAAAAAAAAAAAAGAGGAGGTAGAAATAGCTGGTGGGAGGCTACCTCTAGTGTTTGCCACAGCCAGGCATGAGGGAGATGGTGATGAATAAGATAGACATAGTCTCTGCTGTCATGGAGCTTACAGTTCAGTGAATAAGATAGGCAAGAAACAACCCCTAAATATGTGATTAAAATTGCTCTGATCACTATGAATGAAAAGCTAGGGCTTATGAAACAAAATCTCATTGAGATTAGAAGGTAAGGTAGCCTCCATCACTCATTACATTCATCTTTCATTGTGGCCGCAGGGTGGTTTCCTAAGCCACCTGTTTCAGACCAGGTCTTCCAGTTTGAATCTGGGGTAGCAGGCAGAATAATGCCCCCCGCCTAAGACATGCATGCCCTAGTTCCTAGAACCTGTGAAACATTACCTTACATTGCAAAAGGGACTTTGCATATGTGATGAAGTTAAGGATCTTGAGATGGAGAGGTGATCCTGGATTATCTGGGTGGGCCCAATGTAATCACACAGTCCTTATGAGAGAGGCAGGAGAGTCAAAGGGAGAGATGTTATGGTAGAAGCAGAGGTCAGAGTGATGCAGCCTCAAGCCAAGGACTGTGGGCAGCATCTAGAAGCTGGAAAAGGCCAGGAACAGATTCTCTCCTGTAACCTCCACAAGGAACACATTTCTGCTGACACCTTAATTTTAGTCCCATAAGATACATTTTAGACATCTGAGCCCCAAAACTGTGAGATAATAAATTGGTATGGTATCAGCCACTAAGTTTGTGGTAATTTGTTACAGCAGCAACCAAAAACAGGGTTACATCCAGTGAGTCCCGGTTCAAACTCATAACATCTGCGTGCACCTATGCATACCTGTAGATGAAAGCCACAGGGAGCTTGGGGGAGGAGCAATGTCAATAATTTTGAACAACTTTAATCTAAGGGTAGGTGACATGAAATGAGTTGCTGCAATATTTTTATGAATCCTTCCTCTTCCTCCCTCTTAAGGGACATATTGGGAGGCTTAGTGTTTTCTGAGTACTCTCTAAAATATAATCTGAGTTCATTATATTGGGGTTCTCTCTAAGCTGAACTTCCAAAGTGCCCATCATCTGCTGTACATAATAGAGAGCATGCCTTAAGATTGTAGGCTTCCTCTCAGAGAAACGTAGAAACAGTTAACAATCCTTTTCAGCAATTCTTGAGAGCTGATGCTGGTGATAGAATAATCTGTATCGGGAGGACGATTCCGCTGTACGTCTCACCTGTGATCTACCAATGCAAGTCAATCTTGAGCCTTCCCTTGAGAGCAGACATGCAGATCAAGAGGTGCTGAGAAAGTCTTTTGTAGGACTCAGGAAGAAAACTCAATGAGACAAAGGCATTCAACCATCATCGTGTGGACAGAGAAACTATTATTATAGCACATGCCTAAAAGAAAGTAAAATAAGATCAAAGGGAATGTTCCAATAAAAATAAAAAATATGATAATATGGCCAGGCACAGTGGCTCACACCAGTAATCTCAGCACTTCGGGAGGCCGAGGCGGGTGGATCACCTGAAGTCAGGAGTTCGAGACCAGCATGGCCAACATGGTGAAACCCCGTCTCTACTAACAATACAAAAAATTAGCTGGGCATAGTGGCAGGCATCTGTAATCCCAGCTACTCGGGAGGCTGGGGCAGGAGAATCACTCGAAACCGGGAGGCTGAGGTTGTAGTGAGCCGAGATCGCACCACTGCACTCCAGCCTGGATGACAAAGCAAGACTCTGTCTCAAAATAGAATAAAATAAAATAATAAAATAAAAATTTGATAATATGAAGAAATATAAAATCCCAATGATTTTTTGGTCCTATAAAGGGCCAAAAAAGGTCATTTTATGAAATTGAAATGGCCGTCAAAATCCTCTCCACCCCTTCCTGCCCAGCCCCATTGCCACTGCCTTGGCATAAGCTCTCAACATCTCTTGCTGGTTTTAGCTTTCTCACAAGCCTTTCTCCTGCAGCACTTTCCAGTCCATTCTCCACACTCCTGCCAGAGTGGATTTTAAAAACATGAATCTCATCAAATCACTTCCCTGCTAAAAATAATTTGCTGACTCCCAAGGACAGGCACCTGATAGAAAAAGTATTTTTTACACATGGCACATGTATATTTTTTACACACGTATGAGCTGGCCTACCTCCCACTGCACACTACCTCTTACCCTCAGCCTACATACAGGTCAACCACACTGAGCTGACTGAGCATGCTGTGCTGTTTTAGGACTCCATGTATTCACGCATGCCCTTCTACCCGTCAGCAATGCCCGTTCACCCACCCCATCCTAAATCCACCCAGCAAATTTCAACTCATTTGCTAAGACTAAATGCAAACATCACTTTCTTAGCGGTCTTCTCAGCCCATTCAGAGTTGATCTTCACTGGCCATCAGTGCTCATCTCTCCAGTAGCTATTATCACACTGTATTACTCTTGTTTTTATATATGTGCTCTCTTACCCAGACTGTGGGCTTCCTGAAAAAAAGAGCCTGGCATAGTCATCATTATATCCCTGGCAGATAACAAAGTCATGCACTCAATAAATGTGTATTGAAAGCTTATGAATTAGAGGTTGTGTTTAGCTGCCTGTAACAGTGGCACAAACATAAACTTGTGGGAATTATTTTTCCTCATGTACTAAGACTGGAAGTTGGAGGTCCAAGGCTGCTGCATCAGTGCTACAGTGACATCAATGCCCCAGGTACTGTCTATGTTTCTGCTTCTCTTCTTTGAGCTTGGTCATCTCAAGTTGCCTGGTGTCTGCTCTCCATTCCAGAAAGGAGGAAAAAGAAGAATGTGGCAAGGATTAAAGGAGCTCTGTCTATATCATGAAGGCAAAACTTTCTAAAATATCCTTGCCAACTTCTACTTATATCTCATTGGCCAGAACTGTGTCACACTGCCACCCTTAGCTGCAAGGACAACTGGGAAATGTAGTTTACTAGCTGGGCATATTGCTATTCTGAACAAAATCAGCATTTTCTTAGAAAGAATTAGATAATAAACATTGCATAGGCACTGAGCACAGAACGTGTAAATGGGAGCATGCATGAGAAATCGAGACTTAACAAGGGGCGATTAAAACAGTAACACCTTGGTAAAAGCTGTACTCGGAGGTAAAGCTTCTGAGGACCAAGGTGCCCAGTCCAGGGACAAGCATGGAGAACACTTTCTATAGTGGTTCTCCTTTCAGTTGTGGAGCTTTTTTAAAAAATTCAGATGCCCTGGCCCACCCTCATGACACAGAATCAAAATCTCAGAGGTTGGGAATCTAAAATGTAGGTCCACCACCACAGTGTATAACTGATGCAACCATAAGGCACGGTCTGGCAGACACGTGTGTCTTTTGAAAACTCCACAGTTTTTTTTACTGCGTGACCAGGGTTCAACTTCGGCCTTGGATGCTTGCCCTTTGGTTTAAGCCTCAAAGTCAAACCGCAGATAAGAAGATGGGCATATCATGCAGTGGCTAAGGGCATGGGCCCTAGAATCAGACTGTTTCAGCTCCTCCCCTTACTAGCAGTGTGTGTAATATTAAGGTAGTTGATGTCTCTGTGAATCATTTTATTATCTTCAAAATGAGAATAATAGTCTATATCTCATAGGGTTATTAAGATAATCAACGAATAATACCAGTATAGAATTTGGGTTATAGTCTGGCACAGATCAAGCATTCAAAAGATATTTGGTACTGGTGTCTGTACCTAACAGATGCAGATCTGGTACCCTAGATCTGTGAGCAAAGAGTGAGGAGATTGTATTCATTTAGTTTGTTGAAGATGTCTTTTACTGGGTTAAAGAAATTCCTTTCTATTTGGAGTTAACTGAGAACTTTTATCACAAATTGGTGTTGAATTTTGTCAAATGCTTTTTCTGCATCTACTGAGATGATAATTTGATTTTTCTCTCTTAATCTGTTAATGTGATTGTTGCATTGATTTTTTAAATGTTAAACCAAGCTCACATATCTGGAATTAAACCCCATTTTGGTCATGTTGTTTTATATCTTTTTTTATGTTGTTGGATTTGATTTGCTAATTGTCAAGAATTTTTGTGGCTATGTTCAGAAGGATATTGATCTGTAGCTAACTTTTTTTCTTGTAATGTCAGTCTGATTTTGATATCAGAGTAATGCTGGCCTTATAAAATAAGTTAGAAAATATTCTCATCTAATTTCTGAGAGAGTTTATATATACAATTGATATTCTTTCTTCCTTAAATGTTTGCTAGAAATCACCAGCTAAAAAATGTGGGCATGGAGTTTTCTTTGTGGGGATGTTTATAACTATATATTCAATTTATTCACAAATGCACGGCTAGTGATTTTATTCCATTGGAAAAAATGATCTCTGCATCTATGAAGATACGTCACAGTACCTCCTTTACTATTCCTTGCATGAAACACAATTACATACAACTTGTTGGCCAAGGCTTGCCCCGTTGAAGCACAATGCAAGTTGCAACACCCACTGGGACCCAGGACCTCAGCTTAGATTCCAGCTGAGCTAAAGAGAGACCACTGTCAGGTTGGGCCTGAATATAGCTTTCCTAGCAGTTCGCTTTACGTGGGGGAATGACGAGCCAGGAGGCTGAAATTAGTCTACTTGGGCCCCAGCTGAAACCACAAGCATGTTTGAGCATGCTGGATATTACACAATTCTGGGGGCCCCGTTTGCATTCAAGATATCATAGTTTGCATATTTGTTACAAGTTTTCCATCAGATGTCAGGGAAGTCTCTTGAGGAAGATGTGCTGACCTCAACTGACTAGTGAGCCTGCAGCATCCTTGAAGAGGATCCTGTGGCTAAGACAGCTGGCAAAGCCAACCAATTCATTTATTCACTGGTTCTACAGATATTTATTATGTGTCTCCTATGTGTCAGATATCAGTCTAGGAGCTGGTGTTTTCCTGGTGTGTGTTGTTGGAAAAATTATTTTATCTCAAAGTAAACACATATATATTACTGAGCCAAAAGCACAATTGATGTAAACTATTAATATTAAAATTTAAAAAACATTCAAAAATGGTTATGTTCCTGTAATTCCAATCGTGGGCCTCCAGGCCTCTTAAGGGTGCACAATCTTTTTCTGTTTGGAGAGGTCCTTTACCTTAAAGGAATAATTATCCCTTAATTAACAACAACATCAAAAGTTTATGGAAGCCAGTCATCAACTATAGTATATGCTTTTTTTTTCAAGTACACATGAAACATTTGCCAAAATTAAAAATACACTAGGCCACAAAATAAGTCCCAATCAATTTCAAATGTTTGAAACATGCAGAATATTATTTTCTAACTACAGTGGAATTATTTTAGAAAAAAGTAATGAAAAGATAATTAGAATAATCTCAAAATTAAGCAATATACTTCTGGGAAAAAAAACTCTTCGGTCCAAGAAGAAATCACAATTATTCTGAACTTAATTAGAATATGACATATCAAAATATTTAGGATGCAGCTAATGTAGTATTTAGAGGAATATATAGAGCTTTAAGAACTTGCATTAGAAAAAAGGCTGAAAATAAATTATCTTAGTATATATTTCAAAAATTATTTAAAAATCAACAAATTAAAATATATTCAAAGCACTTACTGCCTGGTACACTATAAGTACCACATAAGCATTAGCTATCATTCTTATTACCTAGCTTAGGTGGAAAAAAATAAGTACTATATATAGTACATGGTACCACAACTTACCAAATTCCTTGCATTGGAATTTGGGCTTAAAGCCAATACGTTAAAAAAATAACAATTCTCATTTTATTTTATTGATTTATTTTTGACAAATATATGACTGTTTCAGTTCTCCTCTGCTGTGTAACAAACTATTCCAACACTCAGTTGCTTAAAACAATGCCATTTTATCGCACAGAATTTTGTGGGTTGGGAGTTTAGGCAGGGCTTAGCAACCCTCTTCTCCATGTGGCTTTAGCAAGGCTCATGAGGCTGGAGTCAGCTGCTGAAGAGGCTGGGCTGAAGGTTCAAGATGGCCTTGTCACATGACTAGGCCTTGGTGCCAGCTGTCAGCTGGCACACATTGATTCTTCTCCCCATGGGCCCTCTCTCCACATCTTCCAGTTGCTCATTCTCCAGGATCCCTATTACCATGTGGCTCATCTCCAACAGGATAGTCTAGACTTTTCGTGGAGAGTGAGAGGACTAAGAGAGTGAAAACAGAATCTGCAGGGCCTCTTAGGCCTAGCATTAGAAGTTGCACCATGCCACTTTACTTGTGTTCTACTGGTCAAAGAAAGTCATAGACCAGTACAGTTCAAAGAGGATGGAAATAGACTGCACCTTTTGATGGAGAAAAGTGGCAGTCACATTGAAAAAGGAGGAGGGATTGCTGCCCGCATCTTTGGAAGCAATACACCACAGGGACCTTAAACAATTTTCTCATACTCTCTGCTCCTCAGTTCCACCATCTGTTTGGAGGATAATAATAGTTCCTAAATTAAGAGTGGTTGTGAAAATTAAATAGAAAAAATTATGAAACACTCAGATGTGTCTAGTACAGTGATCCACAAACTCCATGTGTATCAGAATCATCTGAAGGGCTTATTAAAAAGAGATTCCTTGGCCCCACTCTCTAAAAAGTTTTTAATTGAGCAGATCTGGGGCAAAGCCCCAAAATTTGCATTTTTAACAAGCCCTCAGGTGACACTGCTCTTCTACCATTCTAATAGGTCAGGTGGGGCACACATCATTGTTAGCTTTTTTTATTTTAAAAGAAAGGAGTAAAAAAGATTATGGACAGCTTTGTTGTTTCCATTCTGAAGGCGCAAGGAAGTAAAAGTTATTGTTTTCCCCCTGAAGGACACAGTTTATGTGTATAAAAAAAAAAAAAATGTTGTAAAGCAGGACTCCGTGGAAGAGCCTTTGAATGCTGTAGTTTGCTGAGTACTAGTGAATGAAGAATCGTCCCTGAGGAAGCAGGTTTGGAGCTACTGAGTGACAGATGAATAGAAAGTAGACAGAAAAGGAGGCGAGTGCCTTCCAGGTAGGCGAAATGCATGAAAAGATGTTCATCAGCCACAGTCACTGTGCATGCTGTTTAATTGCATCAATTTTTTAAAAACTAGGCAGTGTGGCAGAAGTGTACAGGAATAGAAGAATATTCATTTCTACCCAATCCCCAGGCCTCAACAGCCCTGTTTCTCTCTTGTAGAATCGGGATGCCCAGCTTTGTCAGCTCCAAGGTACCAGCCAGGCCTCTCCACGTTGTCATGGTAACAGAATCCCCTCATCCCTCTTGTTTTTTTCTCACCAACTATTCAAGAGAATGAAATGCCATGACACTAGGATCTCTCCCATCTTTCCATTGAATTTCTTCGGGAACTGCATGTTCTCGGGTGCGATCTGGAAGTTTTCAGGATTGGGGTCTCTTTGGTGGGTAACCCTTGTCAGAAATCCATCTCTTTGTGTTCTGAAGCAACATATAACCTTGCATTTTAGTTATGGGAGAACTTGACTTTGCATTCTAGGTCCCCTGTTTTCTGTGACTATGAATATATTTGTGTTTTCTCAAAGAGAAATAAGTACATGCAGTTTAAATACCAAATTTATTCCAGCCCTATGGCACATCGTCCTGCTTGATAAGTGTCCTCAGACAAGGAAAGGAAAGCATGATTTAACCTAGGTGCTGATACTAAAAGGATTACTTGGGTTGTCGGAGGCTTTTTTAGCGTCAGTTCTCATGTTTTCATATCATCTATTTTAATTTAAGAGAATCCTCAAAACTGTTACTCAGATCATCTACATCAGAGATTCGCACACTTAAGCCTGCATCAGAATCCCCTGAAGGGCTTGTTCAAACACAGCCTGCTGGACCTTGCTCCACCACTTCTGATTCAGCAGGTGCAGACTGGGGTCTGAGCACTTATATTTCTAACAAGTTTCCAGGTGATATTGAGGCTGCTGGTCTGAGGACCACACTTGGAGAACTACTAATGGTCACTGAGGCTAAATGATAGATGCAGGAGGCAGATAAGGCAGGGTCCCTGGAAAATCTCCGACCTGCCCCACAAGTGTTTGCGCCAGATGTTTTTGTGCAGATGAGGGAACCTGCACAAGGTCTTGCCTGCAGCAGGCCCACATGCACTGGGGAAATGGGATGGAACCACCAGGAATTCACGCCTTATGCAGGAGGAGGAGTCGGTCCTCTTCAGCTCGTGTGTGGTGGCCTGGTATTCAATCTGTGAAGTGGGAGTTTGTTGAGAGGACCCCCTCTTTCTTTGCTGAGAGCTTACTTTTTGCCTAATGAATCCATCCTCCTCACCTTTCAATGTGTCCATGTGCCTAATTTTTCCTGGTTGTGAGACAAGAACCCGGATTTTAGCTGAACTAAGGAGCGAAAATTCCTGTATCATTAAGCTATGAATGATCAAAATTTGCAAACTCCTGAAATGCACCTCTGGTTAGCCTGTTAAAAGCAAGGGCTGAGAAAGGGCTCTCACAGTATACTTGGAGACAGATAGACGATACTAGCTCCCCGTCTACATCCCTCCCTCACCCAAATAACTGGGTCACCTTAGGGGGAGTCATTAAGGCTCTCTAAATTTCAATCTTACCTGAAAAAAAAATACCCTGTTACCTAACCTTGCAAAATTATTATTCCAATTAAACAAGACAAAGCGTGTGAGGCTACTCAGTCAGTGGGACTGCTATACAAACATAAGTTAAAAGTGTTGCAGCAGGCTGGGAACAGTGGCTCACACCTGTAATCCCAGCACTTTGGGAGGCCGAGGTGGGTGGATCACCTGAGGTCAGGAGTTTGAAACCAGCCTGGCCAACATGGTGAAACCCTGTCTCTACTAAAAATACAAAAAATTAGCTGGGCATGGTGGCAGGCACCTGTAATCCCAGCTACTCAGGAGGCTGAGGCAGGAGAATCGCTTGAACCTGGGAGGTGGAAGTTGCAGTGAGCCAAGATCACGCCATTACACTCCAGCCTGGGCAACAAGAGCAAAACTCTATCTCAAAAAAAAAAAAAAAAGTGTTGCAGCCAAGACTAATTATTTTATAACCATTGAAGTGAAATTCCATTTATGCCCCAAGGGTACTTCAAAGATTATCTTCTCAGGGTCTAGTCCATAATCCTCACAGACAGAATTCATTCTTTTCTCATCACAGCTTCCATGTTACTTCTCTTTTTAACACTTAATTTCTGTCAGATGTAAAATGTACTAAATTACATGCCTGTCTCCCCCAAAGACTCTGAGCTTCTTGAAGACAGGGCACACAACTTTTTTTTTTAACCTTTCTTCATTCTTGGCATAGTGTTACATACTTTTAGGCTTCGGATAACCATTGAAGGTCACTGAGGCTAGTCAGTAAGCTGTGAATTAATGAATTAATTGCTTAAGCAAATTTAGATTACATATCCTTGACTTCCAGGTAAGATGATAGCATATAAACAGTGTCTACTGCTTTCTTCCATACAACCTCACCATCCACAAAATATATATATTATATATGCTATATGTTAAATCTAATATATATTTGTAGATATATACACACATATACACATATTTATATACACACACACGCACACATATATACACACACATAACACACACTTAACAAAGAGTGAACTCAAGAAAATAAACATTTTGTTCTGCATGACTGGCCTGGCCTGAGCTTCTGGACCCAGCATGGCTCTCCCAGTTGCCATGGTTCAGGTAACCTCAACACAGACTCTTTGAAAGCTGGAAGCAACCTTGGTAGTGAGCAATTCCCATTCCCAAACTGGATGGTTGGCCTCTACCAGAACCAGCTCCCAAGACAGTACAGAGATTTGCCAGAGCTGAGGTCGTCTTATAATATGACTCCCAGTGCTGTGCGGTGGGCATTGGTCTTGACCTTGTAAGCCTAAGTGGAGTCAGGGACACCAGGATTAGTGAGGATCTATATAATGTTTTTAGTTGCCTTGACCACTAAAATTCTGCAACTGCAAAACCCAACCCTAATCCCACCCCTCTTCGCCTCCTATTTCTTTCTTAAAGATGCTGGTTAAAGAGAAGAGAGGGTGGAATGTGATGAGAAGCGAACACCAGTAATTTTCATGAAGCCCATCTGGGAATCACTGGAATACCTTTGACTAACCAGGAAGCTCCCACACCTTGCCATATCTTGGCTAGCAGCTGCCAGGAGTAAATGTAGGTGACTTACCAAGGGGCTTGGCCTCAAGCTCAGAAGGGAGCACCCTCTCAGCTGGAACTCAAGCCTAGTACCAGATCAATTGTAAAGTCCTAACATAATGGGGGGCACTTCTGCATATACATGTATCTGAAAACATCTTCCCCTAGGCAGCACGTTTATCTGCAATCTTTGGCATGGGGTACAGAGGGTAGATTCTGATGGGGAACTTAGGCAATGCTGGCTACAGAAGTTTGAGATGAAGTGGGAGCGGCAGGTACTTCAGATGGCTCAGTGACAGACCCCCAGCCAGAGGAAGCCACAGATGGTCCAAGGAGGGGTGCACCAAAGTCCACAGCAATGGGAAACAGACTGCATCTGCTGCTCATTCTTCTCATCCACAGCCCCACACAAGGGTGATCTCCGTGGTGCCTCACCTGCAGGGTATGGAGTATCCATATGCATAAGTCTCCTATGAATGTGGTTTTTATGAGACTGTCTCTGAATTTCTGGCACACAAAGCAAAGACCCAGCTGTGGAACTGATGCATCTCTGGGGCTCTAACCTGAGCACCTACATTCCTTCCTCTGTCCTCAACTTCTGTCCTCTTGAATGTCAATACAGAACAGAAAATATTTAAACAACACCTTTCCAATCCAATTCACATTTTTAAAAATATTTTAATCAACCCAAGTTTTTGTCATCCGAAGTTGGGCACAGCTTTATTATTGTTATGCAAATATTCCCAGAAACACATTCCCAGAAACACATTTCCTGCTTAAACTACCACTGGAAATAAAATACCTAGGAGATCTTTCATTTGTAACTGTCACTCAACCTTTCTAAGTCCAGCAAGACAAATGGGTTATGGAGAATTTTCTTTGTTTATGTTCTGCACCCTCAGTGTGTGCTCACCTAAAAGAATTCCTGCTGTATGCTTGGAAAACATGAAGAAGGATAAATTTCTGGCTACCTTTTAAAGGGAATTTCTGGTGATGTTCAATATGAAAATCCCTAGAAGAGTAACCAACCCCCCAAATTTTTGACTGGAGCCCTGAGTGACACTTAAAATCACCCTCCATCACCCCCGGTCCTTTATCACTTATCCAACTTTGGTAGAGTCAGGCACTGTGGCCATTCTTGTCATCGGATTCATAACTCTCTCATCTATTATTTAAGGGAATGGCCAACAGGATGCACAAAGCTTCATGTGTTTACAGAGCCTGGATTTTTCTATTCTATCAGGTAATTTTGAAGTGGTTTTTTTTTTTTTTTGAGACACAGTCTTGCTCTGTCGTCCAGGCTTGAGTGAGTGCAGTGGTGCAATCTCAGCTCACTTCAACCTCCACCTCCTGGGTTCAAGCACCACTATTCCCAGCGAATTTTTGTAATTTAGTAGAGACAGGGTTTCACCATGTTGGCCAGGCTGGTCTCGAACTCCTGATCTCAAGTGATCCACCAACCTCAGCCCCACAAAGTGCTGGGATTACAGGTGTGAGCCACCATGCCTGGCCAAAGTGGTTTCTTCAAACCAGCTAGAAAGCTGATTCTTTGTGAAGGTGACTCAGACAAAGCCAATGACAACAGGGAAGCCATGAGAAGGAAGCTCATTCAATCCAAGGCAGGCTTTAATCAGCAGCACTTTACCTGGCCCAGAAGAAAGAAGAAAGAGGCCCTGACTTTGCATCTAAAGAACTCTTAGAAGAAAAGAGAGAGAAGAAAACTCCAGAGAAACCTCTCGGCCTCTACACTCCCTACTCTCATTGGCCAGAGGGAAGCTTTCTAATGCAGACAACCCTCACTTAAAATCTCTTAGCACAGCTTACAAAGGTGGTTGAACCCATGGAAGTATAAGGCCTTTATTGTGTATCCAGGCTATTGGGCCTCACCCAAAAGGGAGAAAGAATATCATTTCAACTAGAAAGAATATCTTGTTACATACATATATACCCATGTATAAGTCAAAAAAAAAGCTCTGGAAAAATTATACAAGAAATAACCCACAGTGATAAATTCTAGGGGTGAACTGGGGACCAGGATGAGAAGAAATTTTACTTTTCATTTGTTAATTTTGTTTATAATATCATGTATTACTTTTAAAACTAAACCAACATCTAGTGAATACATTTTAAGATATGAGGGAGATTTATATACAACAAGATCAAAAGACCTCATTGATAGGATGGTAAGTGAAACACCAAACAGTTACAAACTATATGGGAAGAAATGATCTCATTTACAACAACAACCAAAGAGATAAAATTCAAAACATGGGCCAAATCTACAAGAAGTAAATTTTAAAATTCTACTGAGGGACATAAAAGATAATTGAATAAATGAAAAACCATCCCCTGTCTTTGAAAGACTCAGTTATTTAAAGATGTCAATTCTCCCCTAAATTACACTATAAATTTAATATGATCTCAATAAAAGTACCAATAGATTGGGGGGGCGGGGGGGACCTATACAAGTTTCTGTGAAAAAATAAAAATAAAAGATGGCCAGAAAAACTCTTTTAGCTCCAGCAGAGAGCAGAACATTTTGTAGTGTTCTGGTAATTAAAACCATTTGGGGCACTCCTGGGCAAACACAACCATTGAAATATCATTGAAAGGACAGTGAAATAATAAAAAGGAAAACCAAAACTCCAAAGAGAAGGGGAGGGGCAGAGGAAGCTATAAATGAGGTGCCTTTATAGCCTTTATTCCTAATTAAGGAAGGCAGTAAGGATGGTGCACCTCACCATCCCTATTGCCTTCCTTAATTCTGCCCACACCTCCAAAAACTGACTCTTTACTAAAGTCTCCTGAATGGTCTGAGTGCCTGTGTTTCCTGCCAGGACCCTTGTTGATACAAATAACATTGTGTGACTTTTTAAAACCTCGTACAAACCCAAGTTATAGTCTTAAAAAATATTAATAACCTGTTTTCTTTTCAAAATATCAAAATCATGGGAAACAAAGAAAGTCTGAAGATCTAATCTAAATTAAAGAAGACAAAAAAGATATAAAACCTAAATAAATGGTGTGATCCTGGATTGCAATTGAACCAGAAAGAAAAGATTACTATGAAATTACTGTAAAGGACTTTATTCAGAGTAGAAGATGATATAACAATGAGGACAAGATCACAATGCCCCTTCAGACACCCAGAAAGTATCAGAACAATGTTCTGAGGGAGGCAGGAATGAGGCAAGGAGCTGAAAACAGGGAGACAGGTGGGAAGTCTATTTACAGGGCACTGAGAAACCCCTTGTCCTTTTCCCAACTCTGCCAAGTAAATAATGTCCCCAACTCTCCCACTCGATACCATTGATTTATTCTCTGGGGAAACAAAAACGGAAAACTGTAATAATTATCCACCTAGCATCTAGCTTATACCCAGCCAAACTACCAAGGCAGCATGAGGCTAAAAGAAAGGAATCTTCAGACATGTAAGGTCCCCAGAATACTGTCCTGGCTAGAAGCTACTGAAGAAGTGCCCCCAAACTTCCATGAGCACAGGAGTCACCTGAGGATCTTATAAACTGCATTCTGATTCCGAAGGTCTGAGATTCCACATTTCTACAGATCTCAGATGATATTGTTGCTGCTAGTCCCTGAGCTACACTTTGAGCAGCAAGATACTACAGCAGCAGTTTTCAAAGTGTGGTCCAGAGACCTCTGGAGGCTCAGAGACCCTTTCAGGAATCAGCGAGGTCTTCACTTTTCCAAGTACATATCTGTGTGATAACAGATTTTCTTCACATACCTTGATTAAAACAATACATCAAACCAGATCTGAGCATCTAGATGTCTTCTTTTTCTTTTTTTTTTTTTTTTGGAATGTGATGTATGCTGAACCCTGCAGCTGTCTTCTAATAAGCCAGACATTAAAGAGATTTGTAAAGCAATGCCTCTCTTCTCAGTAATTTTTTGTCTTTAAAAATATAGTTGTTTTTCATAAAGAATGTCACTTATGTTAATATGTAATGTGTTTTATTATTATTTTGAAATTAATAAATATTTTAATGATCTCTCAGTTTTAATTTCTAGGATGGCAAATAAATGTCGATAAAGATAACCACATCAACAAAAGTTCTTTGGGGTCCTAAATAATTTTTAAGAATGCAAAAGGATCCTGAGACCACGATGTTTAAAAACAGCTGTACTAGAGAATATGCTCCAGGAGGAAGATAAAGGACCTAGAAAATAGGGACTCCAATACAGAAAACCGAAGAGAGAAGCCATGACAACAGCTGTATTGGCTTTCTCCGGCTGATGTAACAAATTAATCATCTAATGGCTTAAAACAACTCAAGTTTATTACCTCACAGTTTCTGCAGGCCAGAAACCCAGGCACAGAGTGGCTTAGCTGATTCCCTGCTTATAGCCTCACACTATATCAAGATGTTAATAGGGCACATTCTTTTCTGGAGGCTTTGGGGTTAAGTCTGCTTCCAGGTTCATTCAGGTTGTTGGTAGAATTCAGTGCCGTATAGTTGTGGTAAGGTAGGAGAACAGCAAGACTCGTCTTCCGAGCACTGATCACAAGACCCCACTGAACAAAACAGGAGCTGATTTAAACCAGCCAAGACCAGCTAGGGCTAGGAATCATAACATATTTGCATAAGGCACTCCCACCAGCAGCATGGCAGTTTACAAATGCCATGGCAATGACCGGGAAGTTACTTTATATGGTTCTAGGAACACCCTGCCTCTTTTCCAAAAAGGTTGTAAATAATCTGCCCCTTATGTAGCATGCAAGTAAGAGTGGGTATAAATATAGCTACCAAGCAATCCACGAGTGCCCCTCTGTGCTACCCTATGAGATAGCCCTGTGCCCTCTATGGAGCAGCCATTTTGCTGTACACTATTGCTCTAATAAATTTGTTTTCTTTCACTGTCAGCTCCCTCTTGAATTCTTTCCTGAGTGAAGCCAAGAATCTTCCCTGGCTGAGCCCCAATTTTGGGGTTGGCCCGTTTCAGTAGGATGGAGGTCCCTGTTTCCTTGGGGTCAGTCTCAGCAGCTTCTAGAGGCCACTCCAGTCCTAGCTCATGATTCCTTTCCTCCATCATCAAAGCTAGCAACAGCAAGTCAGGCTTTCTCATGCTTCAAATCTCTCTCACCTCTCCCTCTGCCTCATCTTTCCAGCTACATCTCCCTGACTGACTTTTCTGCCTTCCTCTTCTGCTTCTAAGGGCTCGTGTGATTACAGTGGGCTCACCAGGATAATCTTCCTATTTTAAGGTCAGCTGATTAGTAACCTTTCTAACATCTACAAAGTGTCCCACAGTAGAAACTAGACCAGTGTCTGACTGAAGAACCAGTAGATGGAATCTTAAAGAACATCTTTAGAATCCTGCCTACCACAACAGCAAAGGGAAACTTCCAGATAACAGCAGGTAGAAGGTCTAGGGCCCGACTGATCCCAATTGGAGCGGGCTGACAGGAATATAAAATAAAAGGAACAGATATGTCAGAGCATATGATAAATATTTCTAGAGAGTTTAGATGAGCTTAGCAAGAAGTTTGTAAAAAGCTAGACAAATTAAAAAACAATGTACTTATTACTCCAGAAAAAAGGAATTTAAAAAGAAAGGAAGCTCAACCATCATGAAGCCCTTGGCTTAAACAATCTTTGCAGTCATAATAATGTAAACACTGACTACTGATTTAACAACAACAAAATATGTAACTGTGATGGAAGTAGAGGAAGGGGAAATAGGAGAAGGAAGTCAATTGATAAATTGAAAACTAGCAGTATATTGTTTAGAAATATGCAAGGGCTCAGTAGAACACGATGGAAATGAACTAGAACAGCTGGAGGTGGTTGTCTCTGAGGAGCAGGACTGCGTAGGGGTGGACAGTGTGTTCCTCATTTGATGCTGTTAGCATGGTGCCCAGTGTTGTGGCTTTGCCCTGCGCTCCCACTGTCTGTTTCCCCATCTACTGTGCCCTCCTCCGCCCTGCCCTAGGCCCCAGGAAGCTGACCTTGCTGCTCCATTGCCCCTGGGGCCTGGTTGAATTCACCCAGTGGGAGGCAAGGCAGAGATAAAGGGGTAGAAGGAGGGAGAGGGACTCCTGCGACATCCTGCACTGAGCTGAGTTCCCAGTCGGGGGCTTCATTTCTTCTCCAAGCTCCGGATCTCTCCTGGTGTTTGTCCTGTGTCCACTCCCCTTACCCCTTCAGGCCTAGAAATAAGATTGGCTTCTGCTGTTGCCCTCCCCTGAGCACCTCACCATCCCTATTGCATTCCTTAATTCTGCCCACATCTCTGAAAATCGTCTCTTTACTAAAGTCTCTTGAATGGCCTGAGTGCCTGTGTTTTCTGCCAGGACCCTGGCAGATACAAATAACGTTGTGTGACTTTTTAAAATATTGTACAAACTCAAGTTATAGTCTAAAAAATATTAATAGCCTGTTTTCTTAAAAAAAAAAAGTCACAATCATGTTAAACAAAGTCTGAAGATCTCATCTACTTTAAGGAAGACAAAGAGAAAAAGACATAAAAACTAAATAAATGGAGTGATCCTGGATTGCAACTGAACCAGAAAAAAAATGACTGAAAATTACTGTAAAGGACATTATTCAGACAACTGAGAGAATCTGAATAAATTCCTTAGATTAAATAATAGCATTGTAACAATGATAAATCTCCCGATTTTGAGCATGGTACTGTGGTGATCTAAGTGAATGTCCTTGTTCTGAGGAAATAGTTACAAAAGTAGGCATAAAAGGACATCATGTCTGCAACTTCCTCTTAAATGGTTCAGAATAAAAATTTCAGTGATAATATAGTATAGGTAATAAAGAGAGTGAGAAATTAAGCAAATGTGAATCTAGATGATAGAAATTCTTTGTACTAATTTTGCAACTCAAGTTTGGAATTATTTCAAAGTAAAAAGTTTCAAAAAATATATATTGATTATTTTGAAATTAAAAGTAAACAGTTTGGTACTAGTCCATGAATAGATGGATCAGTGTAACAGAATAGAGAATCCATGAATACATATATTCAAGCACACAAAGATTTAATACAGTAAAAGGGTGGCATTGCAAAACCTCATGTACCAAGGGCAGGGTGGGAAAGGATTACTTTTATTTATTTTTTTATTATACTTTAAATTCTAGTGTACATGTGCACAATGTGCAAGTTTGATACATAGGTATACATTGTCATGTTGGTTTGCTGCACCCATCAACTCATCATTTACATTAGGTATTACTCCTAATGCTATCCCTCTCCCAGCCCCCCACCCCCCAATAGGCCCTGGTGTGTGATGTTCCCCACCCTGTGTCCAAGTGTTCTTATTGTTCAATTCCCACCTATAAGTGAGAACATGTGGTGTTTGGTTTTCTGTGTTTGTGATACTTTGCTGAAATTAATGGTTTCCAGCTTCATCCATGTCCCTGCAAAGGACATGAACTCATCCTTTTTTATGGCCGCATAGTATTACATGGTGTATACATGCCACATTTTCTTAATTCAGTCTATCATTGATGAACATTTGGGTTGGTTCCAAGTCTTTGCTATTGTGAATAGTGCTGCAGTAAACATATGTGTGCATGTGTCTTTATAGTAGCATGATTTATAATCCTTTGGGTATATACTGAGTAATGGGATCACTGGGTCAAATGGTATTTCTAGTTCTAGATCCTTGAGGAATCACCACACTGACTTCCACAATGGTTGAACTAATTTACACTCCCAATAACAGTGTAAAAGCGTTACTATTTCTCCACATCCTCTCCAGCATCTATTGTTTCCTGACTTTTTTATGATCACCATTCTAACTGGCATGAGATGGTATCTCATTGTGGTTTTGATTTGCATTTCTCTGATGACCAGTGAGGATGAGCACTTTTTCATGTGTCTGTTGACTGCATAAATGTCTTCTTTTGAGAAGTGTCTGTTCATATCCTTTGCCCACTTTTTGATGGGGTTGTTTGTTTTTTTCTTGTAAATTTGTTTGAGTTCTTTGTAGATTCTGGATATTAGCCCTTTGTCAGATGAGTAGATTGCAAAAATTTTCTCCCACTCTGTAGGTTGCCTGTTCACTCTGATGGTAGTTTCTTTTGCCATGCAGAAGCTCTTTAGTTTAATTAGATCCCATTTGTCTATTTTGGCTTTTGTTGCCATTGCTTTTGGTGTTTTAGTCATGAAGTCCTTGCTCATGCCTATGTCCTGAATGGTATTGCCTGGGTTTTCTTCTAGGGTTTTTTATGGTTTTAGGTCTAACATTAAAGTCTTTAATCCATCTTGAATTAATTTTTGTATAAGGTGTAAGGAAGGGATCCAGTTTCAGCTTTCTACATATGGCTAGCCAGTTTTCCCATCACCATTTATTAAATAGGGAATCCTTTTCCCATTTCTTGTTTTTCTCAGGTTTGTCAAAGACCAGATGGTTTTAGGTGTGGTGTTATTTCTGAGGCCTCTGTTCTGTTCCATTGGTCTATATCACTGTTTTGGTACCAGTACCATGCTGTTTTGGTTACTGTAGGCTTGTAGTATAGTTTGAAGTCAGGTAGCATGATGCCTCCAGCTTTGTTCTTTTGGCTTAGGATTGGCTTGGCAATGCGGGCTCTTTTTTGGTTCCATATGAACTTTAAAGTAGTTTTTTTCGGATTCTGTGAAGAAAGTCATTGGTAGCTTGATGGGGATGGCATTGAATCTATAAATTACCTTGGGCAGTATGGCCATTTTCATGATATTAATTTTTCCTATCCATGAGCACGGAATTTTCTTCCATTTGTTTGTGTCCTCTTTTATTTCGTTGAGCAGTGGTCTCTAGTTCTCCTTGAAGAGGTCCTTCACATCCCTTGTAAGTTGGATTCCTAGATATTTTATTCTCTTTGAAGCAATTGTGAATGGGAGTTCACTCATGATTTGGCTCTCTGTTTGTCTGTTATTGGTGTATAGGAATGCTTGTGATTTTTGCACATTGATTTTGTATCCTGAGACTTTGCTGAAGTTGCTTATCAGCTTAAAGGAGATTTTGGGCTGAGACGATGGGGTTTTCTAAATATACAATCATGTTATCTGCAAACAGGGACAATTTAACTTCCTCTTTTCCTAATTGAATACCCTTTATTTCTTTCTCTTGCCTGATTGCCCTGGCCAGAACTTCCAACACTATTTTGAATATGAGTGGTGAGAGGCGGCGTCCTTGTCTTGTGCCGGTTTTCAACGAGAATGCTTCCAGTTTTTGCCCATTCAGTATTATATTGGCTGTGGGTTTGTCATAAATAGCTCTTATTATTTTGAGATACGCTCCATCAATACCTAGTTTTTAGCATGAAGGGCTGTTGAATTTTGTTGAAGGCCTTTTCTGCATCCATTGAGATAATCATGTGGTTTTTGTCATTGGTTCTGTTTATGTGATGGATTATGTTTATTGATTTGTGTATGTTGAACCAGCCTTGCATCCCAGGGATGAAGCCGACTTGATCGTGGTGGATAAGCTTTTTGATGTGCTGCTGGATTCAGTTTGCCAGTATTTTATTGAGGATTTTTGCATCGATGTTTATCAGGGATATTGGCCTAAAATTCTCTTTTTTTGTTGTGTCTCCGCCAGGCTTTGGTATCAGGATGATGCTGGCCTCATAAAATGAGTTAGGGAGGATTCCCACTTTTTCTATTGATTGGAATCATTTCAAAAGGAATGGTACCAGCTTCTCTTTCTACCTCTGGTAGAATTCTGCTGTGAATCCATCTGGTCCCGGACTTTTTTTGGTTGGTAGGCTATTAATTATTGCCTCAATTTCAGAGCCTGTTATTGATCTATTAGAGATTCAACTTCTTCCTGGTTTAGTCTTGGGAGGGTATATGTGTCAAGGAATTTAGGGAATGGGTTTCTTTTAAAATGGTATATTGAAGCCAGGCCCGGTGGCTCACACCTGTAATCCCAGCACTTTGTGAGGCCGAGGCAGGCAGATCACTTGAGGTCAGGAGTTCGAGACCAGCCTGACCGTCTCTACTAAAAAAATACAAAACTTAGCTGGGTGTAGTGGCAGGCACCTATAATCACAGCTACTCGGGAGGCTGAGGCAGGAGAATCGCTTGAACCTGGCAGGTGGAGGTCACAGTAAGCTGAGATCACACCACTGCACTCCAGCCTGTGCAATGGAGTAAGAATCTGTCTCGAAAAAAAAGAATAAAAAATCAAATGACATATGGAAAACTGAGTACTTAGAAAATCAGTAAAGTTGGATCCCTATGTCACTCTATGGGCCAAAATTAATCCCAGATGGATCCAAAATTTAAACATTAAAAGAAAACAAAAGAATATTGAAAAAGAAAAGCTTGGGAGGAAGGAGAACTAGTAGGAGGGAGAGGCCGCCTGTCTCCAGGCACCTGTGTGTTCAGTCCCTCTGCAGCTGGCTGCAGTCTCCTGCCTAGCCCTGACCAGTCCTCTGACTGGTCCTTCGAGTCAAAAATTAACAGTGCAAAGATTACTGGGAGTCGGGGTGGACTGGACTTCATCATAACACTAGCGGCAGCATCAATCAGCATTTGCTGGTCAGCAGTAAGCTGCCCTGCTGGAGATAGTCGGGTGCCCCCGACGAGTTCAGGGCTTGCAGGACAGCTGCAGGGTCCTCATGGGACCTGCTCTGTGGGGAAGTGTAGCTGTGCTGCTGGCTATCCAGCTTCCTGTTCTTCCTGCCCATTTTTCAAATCTGCTTATTTAGCCTTCCTGCTTATTTTATGAGCTACTTTACATTAAATTATTTTTCTGTTTAAAATCAACAGTTCACTTGTTGCTGACAACTTAGAATGTTAACTACACACATATTTTTAACATAAATTGGGTGCGTCAATATGTGTGTGTGTTTCACATATGTACCATTATATGGCTTGCTTTTTCACTTAAAATTATGTATCTATGAATATGAAATTTGCATACAAAAAGGTTGGAAGGTTAACACAGCAAACTGGTAACAGTTGTTACCTATGGGGATGGTGAGATTGACTGTGGAGTGGGAGTAAAAAGAACTTACATTTTTTAATCTATCTTCTGTGGTTTTAATTTTCCATAGTAATCATAGATATACCTACTACTCTTTTAAACCAAAAATATCTTTTTTTTTTTTTTTTTTTATTATACTTTAGGGTTTTAGGGTACATGTGCACAATGTGCAGTTTTGTTACATATGTATCCATGTGCCATGTTGATTTCCTGCACCCATTAACTCGTCATTTAGCATTAGGTGTATCTCCTAATGCTGTCCCTCCCCCCTCCCCCCACCCCACAACAGTCCCCGGAGTGTGATGTTCCCCTTCCTGTGTCCATGAGTTCTCATTGTTCAATTCCCACCTATGAGTGAGAACATGCGGTGTTTGTAAACCAAAAATATCTTAATGAGATTTTTGAGATCAGTCTTCTATTTGTCTTACAGCAGATGCTGAGTGGGGACACTGAGGCTGTAATGACAAAACAGACAGACCCCATCATTCCCTAATGGGGCTGGTGATCCAATGGGAGGCTCAGACTGGGAAACAGGCAGTTACTCAACAGTGTGGCAAGCCCTGTGATGGGAAGAGAGAGGGATATGGGATCCCAGAGTAAGGGCATTTACCTGCCTCTGGAGGGTGGACAGGAAAACCTTCCTGGCCTCAGACTTAACAGTGAGTAGGAGTTAGGCAGGCAAACAGGGGAGAGGAGAAGAGGCAGAAAGTGCACCAGGCAGGGTGAACAGCATCAGTGAAGCCTCAGACCAGGGCTTCCTCAGGAACTCCGAAGTGGCTGAAGCACAGGGAGGGGAGAGGTGAAAATCAGCATAGAAAGGTGGGCAAGGTCCCATCACAAAGACTTCTTGAAGTCTTACTAAGCAGTCTGGACCTTATCCGAGGGCCTGAGGGCAGTCACAGGAGGACTGAATTCCCTTTAGAATGATCCCTTAGCTGTCTTTTCTCCACCAGATTTCATCAGCTGTGAAGCAAGCAAGCTTATTCTCAGTGTCTCACAACTGCAAAATTCTCTTTTAAAATACTGGGTAGTGTTTTCCTGGCTTCAACTGAAGGGGGACTCTCCATCCGTCTGTCCCCGGCTTTTGAATCCTGGCTCTCAAGGCTAACTTAAATAGATACTTTCCTTCAGGACAGACTATGCCGTCATTCCTAAACCACTAGCTGTATAAAATTGTGAGAATCAGACTCTGGGAGAAATTTCGCCCTTTACAGAAGTTGAGTGCAGTGGAATTCCCTTGTCAAATCCTCCACAGGTCTATTCAGCGGTAGATCACAAGCTCTCTTGGGAATCTTCTCTCCCCAGTTTGGTTATGTCTGACATTTTTCTCTGCTAGGATACTTGTTCTGAATTACAGACTTTCTCACTTTTACGAACTGTGTCATGAAATCACTGTAATTCATGTCACTCATGATTATGAGGGACATTAAGAGAAAACAAAAACCCAATTTAGCTTTCGTTTTTAACACGCACCATATAGTAACAATGAAAACAGGAGGAATCAGAAATTATCCCTAAAATTTTCATCCAGCATTCACCAGATTAGTATTTTATTATTTCTAAACACAGAAGGCACAAAGTTTCTTTTTAGCAGGTAAGACAAATAAGAAATACTGTCACGCAATGTTTTGAAATAGTTTCACAGATGCTTATTCTGAAATGACACATTTCTTTAAAATGCATTGACAGTCTCTAGTAAATTCATTATCTTTACTCAGGTAATTTTAAAAGCTAAATGTTGATCTCTGTTTTGTGACACTGGTGTGACATCCCTGAGATGAGAGCAGATAATTTCTACAGCTGTCACCGCCCTGCAGCGCCCTAGTCAGTCTCTATTTATCTTTTCTAATAAGGTAGAGATGCGCTCATTATCGGCTCATCAAGAAACACCACCAGCTGACCAGCACAGACATCTTTTTAAAAGCATGTCTTTCTCCTTTTGCTATCCTGCACTCTATTAGGGAGTGGGGAGTGCAAGGGATGTGTTGTCTGTCTTTGGCTGTCCAGCTCTCCAGCTGTCTCCAAAGAGCCCCTTCATGGTAACATTAATAATCTCAGTGAATATTTCTCAGGCCAAGAAACCTGGGATTGTCAGCACATCAAATGAACCTCTTTCTCAGAAACATACTCTCATTAGCCAAGCTCAGTGTCTGATGTACATGTCTGGTGTTTCCCTTATGTGTCTTTGAAATAGCCCTCATTATTTATTTAGAGCTTTTGTTACCATAGGCAACCCACACTCAGAACAGGAAAGTCTGGAAGGCTCAGTATGTACTACTGAAGGCCAAGATTATAGGTAAGAAAAGCTACGACAGCAATGTCTAATGTTGACTGAACATGATGTGCCCAGCACTGTGCTGAGAGTTTTAGTAGTGTTGTCTCATGGCGATCCCCACAATAGCCTCATGAACTTGTGATGGGTATTATCAAGCAGGCTTAGAAATGCTCATGTGAGCATTCTACACAGTCACACAATTAAGAGTTGCAAAGATGAGATGCTGTGGCTTAGGCTTCTGGATGTCCACTAAAATCTATCTGTCACTTGACCATAATAATAGAGTTGTACCTGGGCACACGGCCTCCTGTCCAGACACTGTATTTCCTAGCTGTTTTTGAAGTGGGGATTGGCCAGTTAACTAAGTGTGGTCAATGGGATTTGAACTAAAATAATGTGTGCAATTTCTGGGTCATTGCCAACTTAAAAACAAGCACCTTGTCCTACTAACATTCTCCTTCCTCTTCCTGTGAACTAGGGCTAGACTTGGAGACCTCCCACCTTGGATCTAGAGTTGCTCTTTTAAGTACAGTAACCACTAGCCACCTGCAGCTATTTACATTTAAATTAATTAAAATCAATTAATATTAAAATTTTAGTTCAATTTTTATTTTGAACTAATCACATTGGTTCAGTCACACTAGCCACATTTCAACAGCTCAATAGCCAGATGTAGCTGCTAACTGTCATATTATACGCCATGGATGTAGAACATTTCCATCATCACAGAAAATTCTATTTGACAGTGCTATAATAAGGAAAGACAAAGCAGTAAGATGAAAAGAGCCTGGGTCCCAGAATAACCCCATGGAACAGAGCTGCCCTGCTAGTCTAGATCAGTTGAAGTGTTACATGGAAGAGAAATAAACTTCTACTTTATTTAAGCCAGTGTGTTCTAGGCATATTTGTTACAACAAATTAATCTTTACACTAATACAGAAAACCGTGCCTGTCATTGCCAGGTAATTCAGCACAACAGCCAGTGAGTGGCAGTGCTGTCTGTCTTGTGTTGAGACTGGACATTTGTGTTTCAATTATTTTGGACCTGGTCCACGATGCCCCACACCCTCAATGTGGCCAGATCATCTCCTCCTGATTCTACAGCTTTTCCTTTCTCTTTCTTCCTCCCCCAACTCATCTGAAACATCAAAATATTTATAGAATTTTATGAATATGGGCATAATGCAGTCTGCAGTCTCCCAAGTATGAGTGACCAAAATGCCTCAATTCCTTCCTATATCACTTCCTGTGGGAAATTTTCTTTTAACGTATGTGTTTTTTGGTAGTATAGAATTTTCTAAGAACATATTCCTTGCCCATATCCCTTGCTTGTCCGTGGCTTGGCGAGTCAGCAATCTACAAGCGGAATCACTCACGAGGACTGAAATATTCCAAGTATATATGGCCACCACATCCTCTCATCTCCCCACAGTGAAGCAACAAGGATTGACAAATCATAGCCAGAAATGGCCCCATTCATTCACAAAGAGAAATCAATGTCACAGTAAATGCAAATAGTCCAACTTCCCATAACAAGCACCTTCTCTCCCTGCAGACAGAGCTACATCGGAAGCCAAGTCAGCATCAAACTGTTGCTTGGGAAAGGTGGGCTCAGAACAAACGAAGCTGGATATATGATTGCAGTGTTTAAAGGTACCTGAATGGGACAGGCTGACATGTCTGTCTTGCCAATGGGACCATAGCACTATACACAGAGGCACTGGCTAAGGCTCTAGAGACCCCATGTAGTGCAGAACAGGCCCTAGCAACATTTGTCTCTGGGATTCCTTCCTCATTTTCATCACTGACAAGTGTCCCCTACTACTGATGCCTTCTTTTAGATATATTTGATCAGGTCAGGTTGAGTCTGAGGCTGAATCGCTTTATTTTAAGGTTCTACTCTCAAGGGACAATCTTCCTACCTCTTCTTCCAAATTCTTGGGGAGAGCCCACCACAGCTTACATACTACAGCATATTATTAGGAGCAGAAGGCTCTTGATTATGGTATTCTGAGCAGATGCTCACACATTTCCTTTGCACTACAAGAAATTTTTCAAGCAGGGACAATACATTTCTGAGGTTCAGATAACTTGTAGTGAACGATACATGAGAACTCTGTGTGTAAACTCCATACGTGGCTTGAAGAAAGTCTGGGAGGCTTCTGGGACAGAATCCATTGAAAAGTGTAATTGTCATTTCTCAGAAAACTCAGGGGAAATTTCTAAAATCATCACAGCCTAACCCTGATTTTGAAATCGCCTTTGCAAAGATTATAACAGTGAGACAAATATGGCATGGTTGACTCCATCTTGCCTCTAGCCTCACAGGCTCTCTCCCAAGTAGCTGGGATTACAGGTGAGTGCCACCATGCCTGGCTAATTTTTGGGGTTTCACCATGTTGCCCAGGCTGGTCTCGAACTCCTGGCCTCAAGTGATCCGCCTGCCTCGGCCTCCCAAAGTGCTGGGATTATAGGTTTGTGCCACCGTGCCCAGCCCATGTATAACTCTTTTAGTGGATATATGTTTTCATGTTCCTTAAGTAAGTGCCTAAGGCAATTGCAGGTTTATAGGACAGGTGATGTTTAGTTTTATTGCAGTAACATTGCAAATGTTGTCTTTAACACATGAAAACATGTACATCACATCTTTGCACAAGGTTAGGTGAGGATGGACAAGACACACAAAGGTATTTACACTTACATGCACACACTCTCTAAAGAGGACATGTCATTAGCATGATTAATTATTGGCCACTATCCAGTTCTGTATGTTAGTAACTCTCCATGGAGAAATGGAGATCTTGGATAATGGATAGTTTTGTTTTTAGGAAGTCTGACTTCAGAGGGAATGAAATTGAAGGCCTCAAGTGATTCGCTAACCGGGGAGAGAAATCAAGGAGTAGGTATGGCCAGCAGGCTGCTAGCTGCTTCCTCCACTGCCACCAATGAAGGACTGAAGAGGTGGTCCAATACTGCCTTGTGGTAAGCCCTCACAGCACCACCCACACAGTCAGTCCTACTCGTGTCTGGAAACATTTTGACAGCTTTCAGGGATCTTAGAGACCATCAGAGTGTAGCTTGCTGAAAATATAAGCCCTGGAATCACATCGGCTGGATTCAAATCCCAGGTCTAACCCTAATTGCTATGTGACCTTGGGTCTAAGCCTCAGTTTTCTCATGTGTACAATGGAGATAATAGTACCTTCTGCACAGAGCTGTCAGGAAACTTAAATGAGATCTTGCACCTCAAGTGCTTAACACAGGGCCCAAAACAATGGATGCTCCAAGTACACCCTCTATTGTTATCATGTCTACATCCTCGTTTTAGAGAAACAGTGGACCAAGAAAGCAGAGTGTCCCGCCAGTGCTAAACAGCTAGGAAAGAGCAGAGTGAGAGTTAACTTAGGTCTGTTGACTCCAAATCCATGCCCCTTCTGCCTCAGCATGCTGCCTTCTTCAATGAGGCTAGGGGCTCAAAAAGGCAACTTTCCCCAACCTATCTGGGCCCAATGCAGTCTGTGCAGAAAACCTAGAAGACATTTGTGGCTGAATGCTGGTCATTCCTAGAGAATGAGGGGGGTGGAATCATGGAATTACAGTTCAGGCTAGGCTCCACTACTTAATTTCTCACTCTCTTTGTTACCTGTACTATATTATCACCGAAATTTTTATTCTGAACCTTTAAGAGTAAGTTGCACTTGTGAGCATTCAAGCTCACTCTTTTAATGTCTCTGAGCCTACTTCCTCTTCTGTGATGTGGGAATAATAATGCATCGTGAGAATGCCTGGCATATTGGAGCACTCTACAAGTGAGATCCTTGTTGCCTTTGGGGCTCTAACTCCTGTACCGGAACAGGGATCATTGTCCAAGAGGAGCTATCACCTCCCAGGTCCCAGAGAACACAGAGAAAAAAAAGTGCAACCTGGCTTCCAGAAAATTGGGAGATTTTATCGCTCTTGGGAAACCAATAGGCAACACTGGAACAAGCAATCTCAGGGCCAGCTCAGAGATTTACTGTTTAGTCCCAGACCAGTATCACAAAGCTTTCCCAATCTCCTCCTAGTTCTTCTGGTCTTTCCTCACATCACAACAATGTGCATCATATACTAAGCAGTGCAGAAAAAAATACAGACAAAGGATTAAAAAACAATTGCATCATCTAGAAATAACCATCATTAAGTAAAAATCACTTTACACATACTCCATGAGAGAAAGATGGGTAGAATGAGCAGACAGGTAAACAGAAATACTTACATAAAATAATACAACACCTGCTATTTTAATCACAAAATACTAATGTTGCCTTTACGAAAATTTAACAGAAGGAAAAAACTCCAAGTGAAAATGAACTTATGCTGGACTTTGAATGTTTCTTCGGCATAAGAAAAATGATTTCTGAACACACTCCTTGAAGGTTAAGAGACCATAAAAATTTAAGAAATTCAAGCTATTTTTAAGGCCAGGCATGGTGGCTCATGCCTGTAATCCCAGCACTTCAGGAGGCCGAGGCGGGTGGATCACAAGCTCAAGAGATTGAGACAATTCTAGCCAACTTGGTGAAACGCTGTCTCTAATAAAAATACAAAAATTAGCTGAGCATAGTGGTGTGTGCCTGTAATCCCAGCTACTCGGGAGGCTGAGGCAGGAGAATCGCTTAAACCCGGGAGGCAGAGGTTGCAGTGAGCTGAGATTGCGCCACTGCACTACAGCCTGGTGACAGAGCGAGACTCCGTCTCAAAAAAAAAAGAAAAAAGAAAGAAAAAGAAAAGAAAAAAAAGAAATTCAAGCTTTTTTTTAAATCATGTTTCCGTTTTAGAGAGTATAAATTGACAAGCAATGAAAAGTGAGGTCTGCAACCTCCCCTTCATTTCTTTATGTATTAGTTAGCTTTTGGGTTCGTTTCATTGAGTTTATGATGTTACTATTCTGTAATTCAAACACTCAGGAGGAATTTTCTTCTGTAACTTGGACTATGCTTTCTTCTAGACTGGGCTCCTTGCCTTTTGGACACTTTTTGGTTTTGCTCTTGCTTATTATACAGTTGTGCTATTTCTTTTCACTCTGTTTGAGCAGTCTTTCCATTTTGCTGTGATATCATAATAACGATATTACCTGACACAACTATATGGCACTTACTATGTGCCAGGTGCTGTTCTAAGAGCTTTCCATATATTAACTCATTTAATCCTCACAAGAATCCTGAGGTATTATCACTATTCCCATTTTACAGATTAGAAAGTTTCAGCACAAAGAAATTAAGTAACTTGTTCAAGTAACTTAATCTTTTTTTTTTTGACACAGGGTCTCACTCTGTCGCCCAGGCTGGAGTGCACTGGCGCTATCTCGGCCCACTGCAAGCTGCGCCTCCCGGGTGCACACCATTCTCCTGCCTCAGCCTCCTGAGTGGCTGGGACTACAGGCGCCCGCAACCACACCTGGCTAATTTTTTGTATTTTTGGTAGAGACGGGGTTTCACCATATTGGCCAGGCTGGTCTCAATATCCCGACCTCGTGATCCACCCGCCTTGGCCTCCCAAAGTGCTGGGATTACAGGCGTGAGCCACCACGCCCAGCCGTAACTTAATCTCTTAATGATGAAGTGTATATGTCTCACAGAGTCTCCTTTCTCTAATGCCTCCTAAGTAGCAGATAAGAAACTAGGGATTCTGGCTCCAGCATCCATTTTCTTGGCCGCTTTACTTTCCACTATACCTGAGGTCAATTTGCGCTCTCAACTGAGCTATAGTTTGAGGGAGCTTCTACGTATTTCTATATACCTGGCCTGAAGGTATGGTGAGTGGAGAGGGACGATTCAGCTTAGAAGGTGTGCCAACTTGGAGGTTTAACACACAGTACTAGGATTTACTCCACCTACTTGGAGCTACATTCTGTCTCCTTAGCTATAGATGCATCCTCTAGCTTAGCCCGTATCCCTCACATCCACTGAAGAGTTCATCTCCATCTGCCTCAACCATTTCTCTCCAGGAACCCTTTCCACTTCTCCACAGTCAGAAAAGGGAAAAGCTACCAACCCTTTGGTTTAATTTCCTCCTGACTGAGCGTATAAAACTCTCAAGATTTGGGTGACTCACAATTATGACTTCTTGCAGATGGGTTTAGAAACCTTTCTGTGTCATGCACTTCCTCTCAATTCTAGAATCTTCCATGTCATTCCTTATTCATTTGTTGAAGTTTGTGGCACTGCAATGTGCCCCATTCCTTGTTTGATTGCTGGGGTTAAATATTTTACTAATTTGTATGAACTTGGTTGGGGGGTCGGGGATTGCTCATTTATTAAATTAGGCATTAGAGACACTGTGAGATGTATCTACTTCACCATCCTGATCCAGATATGCATACAGCATACCATCCATTGTTCTTGAAGATTCCAAGTTAGCTAGATTTTGTAGATCTGATCAGGGAAACTAGATTCCTACAGGAAAGGAAGGAGAAAGAAACACAAAACTTTAAACAGTATAAAAAATACAAGATGGTACAGAGAACATTCTGAGCTAATTAGGGGAAAAAAAGAAAAATGCTTTAAGTGTTAAGATGTCCAGAGATATGAAGCCTTGAATGAGGAATGTCAGATCCCTGGTTCAGATACAACGAAGAAATCAGGAACACGTTTTAAATTTCCTAGGTCAAGCGCAGTGGCTCATGTCTGTAATCCCAACACTTTGGGAGGCCAAGGCAGATGGATCACTTGAGGTCAGGAGTTTGAGACCAGCCTGGCCAACATGGTGAAACCCTGTCTCTACCAAAAATATAAAACATTAGCCGGGTGTGGTGGCATGCGCCTGTAATCCCAGGTACTCGGGAGGCTGAGGCAGGAGAATCACTTGAACCCAGGAGACGGAGGTTGCAGTGAGCTGAGATCGTACCACTGCACTCCAGCCTGGGTGACAGAGCAAGACTCCATCTCAAAATAAATAAATAAATAAATAAATAAATAGTACAGTTTTCTATTTTTTAGCATAATTTTCCCTGATTCTTTTTGAATATTAGTCCTTCATACTGTTAATATCAGATTTCAATAGCTTGCTTTTCCCCATCTCCAATCATGATCTATACCACCAGGAAATTCCACTTCAGTGCTCCCAGCCAGATATACTGGGAATGCCTGGTCTCTTTCTGATCCATTAGCCCGTAACTGATAGACACTGAGGCAGGAGGAGGGCACAGGAGTTGGTGACCACAAAGGAAGCCCTGCTTCTCCACAGGGGCTTATCCAAAAGGTAGAAAAGTGAGGTGTCCCCTGGAAGGCACAGGTGCCTCATTTGAGTCATCTCACCAACAGAGCTGAGTGCAGCTAAGAACCATGTATAAGATTTTTTCAAAATTTAATGTCATGTGGAACTGGGAGAAAATATTTACATAATACATAGCTGGTAAATGCAAATTAAAACCACAATGAGATACCACTACACACCTACTATAATGGCTAAAATTTTTAATACCAACTGCTGACATGATGCAAAACGACTGAAATTCTTAAACACTAATGGTATAAGTACAAAATGGTACAGCCACTTTGGAAAACAGTTGGCATTTTCTTTAATAATTAAACATACACTTACAATAAGATCCAGCAATCCCACTCCTATATACCCCAGACAACAAAAAGTGATGTTCACACAAAAACCTATATGCAAATGTTACAGTAGCATTATTCACAATCACTAAAAACTGGAAGTAACTCAAATGCCCTTCAATTGGCAGATAAGCAGATTGTGGTACTTACATCCCATACAACAAAACACTATTCAACAATAAAAAGGAACACACTACTGATAACATGCAACATGGATAAACCTTAAATGCCTTATGCTAAATTGAAGCCAGACTCAAAAAGCTACATACTGTGCGATTTGATTTATATGACATTCTGGAAGTGGCAAAATCACCGGGACAATAGATTACTGGTTTCCAGGGACATTATTGGTAGGATGGGTTGACTACAAAGGTGTGGCATGAGGGAATTTTATGGTGATGTAACTGTTCTATACCTTGTGATGGTGATTTTAGTTATTTATTAAAGTTCAGGGCTGTACACTAAAACAGGTAAATTTTGCTGAAAAAAATAAAGTTCACAAAAGAAAAATATGTCCTGTGGAAAAAACTTTAAAATAACTCACTTAATTGGTAAGAGAAAGCTCAGGAAGGGTAAGTGATTAACACATCATGGGAGGTAATGAGTAGCAGGATGAGAACTGGTGTCTCCTGGCCCCCGTCCAGGATCCTTTCCACTACAGCAGTATTTCTGATTTTTTTTTTACCTTGACTTTCAGTAAGAAGTATATTAGTTTTCTATTGCTGCCATAATAACTTACCACAAATTCAGCAGCTTAGACACTTATTTACCTCAGAGTTCTGCAGGCCAGAGGTCCAGTATGGCATAACTAGATTCTCTGCTCAAGGTTTCACAAGGCCAAAGCAAATGTGTCAGAATGTGTCAGCTAGCCCGGCTGTTATGAGGAGGCTTGAGGGGAAAATCCACATTCAGCTGGACAGACTACTGGCAGAATTCCGTTCCAGGCGGTTGTGGGACTGAGGCTGCCTGTTTCCTCACTGTTGATCATCACTCTCAGTGTCTAAACCTGCCCACATTTCCTGCCTTATGCCCCCCTCCATCTTCAAAGCCAGCAACAGGCCTTGTCCTTTTCATGCCTTAAATCTGACAGCCCCTTCTGCCCTCAGCTGGGGCAAAGCTGTTTTTAAGAGCTCATGTAATTACTCTGGGCCTGCACAAACAATCCAGGACAATTTACTTGAAGGTCAACTGATTATTAACATGACTTATACCTGCAAAATCTCTTCTGCCATGTAACGTAACATATTCAGGGGGGCATAATACCAGCGGGTGAAGGTGATGGGGGTCTCCCTTCTGTCTGCCTACCATATACATTTTACACAATGACCTAACATACACACATGTAAATGAAACAACAATTAGAACACTTACCTTTACTAAATTCAACACTGTTATTTCAAATTGCTAGTGGCAACACACTTTGATTTCACATCCCGCTAATAAGCTGCAAACTGTAATCTGAGTTTATCTTGAAAATGAACCACAATGTCCTTTTAAATTCCCATTGGCAATGATAATAAGAGGCCTACAGAAGAGCCTCTGGGGTCTGTTAAGTGCTCAAAATCATAGGCAACATTATAGAACTAATTACAAGAAAAACAAGATAATCCCGTTAGGGAGATCCTACAGAATACCCAGCCAGCGCTATTCAGGCTGTCAAGGTCATGAAAAATGAGGAAAGACTAAGAAACTGCCATAGACCAGTGAAGACTGGGACAACATGACAAGTAAGTATGATACAGTAACATGGACTGGATCTGGGAATAGAAAAGGGATATTAATGAAAAAAATGGTGAAATCCAAAGACTGTAGTTAACAGTAACCTATAAATGTCAGTTTCTCAGTTGTGACAAATGTACTTGGTAATGTTAAGACGTTAACAATGGGGAAACTAGGTAAGGGGCATATGAGACTTCTCTCTACTACCTTTGCAACTTTTCTGCAAATCTAGTATTACTCCAAAATAAAGCTTATTTTTTAAATGTTACAGTACTGAACATCTGTGCATCATTCTAGGGAGCAAATCCCATGGACTATTTTAAAAATGGTCCATGACCCAATAATACTTAAGAACCACTGTCCAAGGCTTTCTGCTGCTTTCCTTAACTGCTACTTTCTAGGTACTCTGCCTCATTCCAGTTATGTCGCCCACACCTGTCCTCCAAACCAAAATTTAGCCAGGGACTGCAGGATGTAGGGAATGAGGAGTGATTATTTAATGAGTATGAAGTTTCAGCTTGGGAAGATTTTTAAAGTTCTGGAGATGGATGATGGTGTTAGTTGCACAACAATGTGAATGTACTTAATGCCACTGAACTACATGCTTAAAAATTGTTACAAAAGTAAATTTTACTTTATGTACAATTTACCACAGTTTTTTTAAATGAGGTACTAGTACATGCTATATAGCATGGATAATCCTTAAAAACATTAACAAAGTGAAAAAACCCAGACAGAATAGACCACATTGTTACATGATTCCATTTCTATGAAAATGTTCTAAAATCGACTGTGGTGATTGGTGTACATATTTGTGAATATACTAAATACCACTAAATTGTACACTTTAAATTGGTGAAATACAGAGTATGTGGATATGTCAATAAATAAAACTTTAAAAAAATTTAACTGGCTTTCAACCTAGGACCATATTTATTTGAACTCCTGAGGGCAAGTGGTGTTCCATAAATTCTGGAACCACTTTCTGGTGATATGCAGGAAAAATAAAAGAACAAAATTAATGAAAGGACTGCAGGTTAGAATGGCTGGCAGGGAAGATCAGGAAGGTCTGTGAACAGGTATGGTGACTCTCCAGTCACAAGGTAGGAACAAAGGCGAGATTATAAAACACACTAGACTGAAGTTGGTCAAAAACCTTTATTCTGGTCCTCATCATTCAGGAAGCCACTTATGCAGAACACTTTCTTCATCTCTGCTCTAAGCAGCAGCAGCTGCATCCAGGCTTGATATGGAAGACAGACAGAAGTAGTGGAAGACCTTGCAGAGAAGAGCTAATTGATGAGATCTCTGCTTATCCCGGCATAGGTGAAGGCAGAACAGGAAGAGTGTGTGTAAGTGCAAAGACTCCGTTCTTCAAAGCTGAGGCCTGTGGAGAGGGGTGAACTGAAGGCTTCAGATGAAGGCTCACAAAACTGTCCCGCTCAGCAATCAATCTAAAGTACCTAAACATACAAAGAGCAATGAGTATACTGGGGACCTCAGGAGCTGGACTAGTGTAACAAGCTGGGCAAAGTTAATGCAGAAGAGGCTCCGGTATTGGCAGCGGTTCTGTAAGACCAAAATACTAATTTTGAGGATGATCTATCCAAAATATCCCCAGGGAAAAACATGTCATTACAGATGGTGGGCAGTTAGGAATTAAGCATACTAGTCTGAAGAGTTAGAAGTGGGAAAAGAGCTAAGAAGTCGTTGTGTTAGTTAATGAACACTGATGAAGACCATATAAGGAAGGAATAATATAAAATAAATGAGGTAAACTCTCTAATTAAAGAGTTTATATTCTTTTTAGAAAGTTTCAGTTCCAGATGGGGGTCTGGGCCCACAAGTATGTATGCCCTCCCATCCAAGATTCCATTCAAAAGGTAAAAAAGTTTAAAAAGTATAAATCTACAACAAATAGGGGCCCACTGGCAGTTAATGGATTTCAACAAAAAACTGAGTAATAGAAACCTGATCAAAGTATGCTTATAAATAGAGCAGAGGAAAAAGGAGCCTAGAATGAACACAGAGGGGGCTGCAGCAGAAGAGGAGGCCCATATGCCTAAAAGAACCATGAGGAAGCTCCAGGCTCAGGTCACCAGGAATGGTGATGTCAGATGAAAATGGGTTAATGACCAGAGGGTCTGTATGACAAACAGTTGCCCCTATCTCCCCACAACCCTCCCCACAGGCAGCACAACCAGAAGACAGGCATTTAAACCGAACTTGGAAAAAAAAAAAAAGATCACAGGGCTCTCTTTTAAAGAACCAAATGAACTATATGGAGAAAACTAGAACAGCCTCTAAAACTGCCAGCTTCCCACAGTAAAGCCTTCTGCATTCATACCCTCGGGGTCACCCAGGATAACATCTGGTCCCACCCCTGTTCACCCTAAAGCAAAGCTGCCAGGCAACAACCACCCCCTCATCCCATACACACACACACAGTTACCAAACAGCCTTATTCCCTTATTCTTAAATAGAATGAAAATCACCAGGTATCTGAAGAAAGTCTACATAGTTGAAAGGAGACCAAAACTTTTTTTAATGACCTAGATAATACAGGGAAAATAAAAACATAAGAAAAACAAAGCAAAAACACTTCTAATTTAAAAAAAAAAAAAAAAATTAGAGGTGCTTTTCATAACGGCAAGTTCCTGTTGACATCAACTGAGAAAGCTAAATAAAATACATAAGAAAAGAAAATCTTCAGGAATTGAAGAGACATCAAGAAAAAGCAAATGTGAAATCCAGAGACGGTAAGAACACAAAATAAACCCAGCCTCCAATGCTACTTCTGCTCTCATAACATCTGCCAATCTGAAAAAGCTAAGAAACTGGGCGGTGATTTGGGTAGGCTGAAGGAACCAAGAGTCAAATCCCTGAGTCTACCCAAGTAAGGAAGTCTGACACCCATCTTTTTTAAGCTAGAGCCCAAAAGGCTGCCCCCTCAGAGTAAGGACGAACTGGAATTTAATCAGTGCCCCTTCACAGGCCTGCAGCCTGAGTTCATATCAGTATGATAGTCCAGAAACCTTCAAGTCTTAGATCTGGATTCAGAAGTCCTGCACTGATAATGGCTGTAGGTGGCTTTAGGAGCAAATGGAAATCTTCTTTGGAGAAAGTATCACCATACGGCCTCAAATTATCTAACAAATACTTTTTAAAGACAATAACCATTATCCAAAAATAGGCATATAGGGGGATAAAAGGCCATGTGACAGTACCAACAGAAACAACAGACAAAAAGACAGTCTCAAGAGAGTATGGATGTTAGAGTCGGCAGACTACCAACAAAAAACTCAAAAGGCTTTGAATATTAGATCATATATTGGATGGAACATTGACTATAAAACAACTGTGTTTACTATGTTTACAGAACTAAAAGACAAGCTTCAAAATACCTGCAGAAAATAAGAACAACAAAAAGTACTCACAAAAATGGCTTAATACTTTGTTAGACTAAAAAAAAGACAACAGATTTGGAAAGGAACCAAACAGAACTCATAGTACTGAAAAATACAAAAACTGAAACTAAAAAAAAAAAAAAACACACAAAATAGTTTAAAGGAAATGAGACAAATGGAGAGAATAAACTGGAAGATCAGAAAAAATTACACAGACAGAATGCATACTAGAGAGGCAAAATTATGATTGAGTTTTTACATATATTTAATAGGAATCCCAGAGAGGGACAGAGGAAAGAACAAAGCAGAGCCAATAGCTGAAGAGACACTGGCTGAGAATTTTCCAGGACAGATGAAAGACATTAATCCATAGATTCAAGAAGCTCAAATAAACTACATAAAAAGAAATCCACACCTCTACACATCAGAGTGAAACCACAGAAAATCAAAGTGAAAATCTTAAAAGCAGACAAAAAACAAAAAAGATAAACTAGCTTCAAAAGAATTACAAACAGGTGATTTCTCTATAGAAAACATAGAAGCCAAAAAAAAAAAAAAAAACAGTAAAATGATAGCTTCAATGTGCTAAAAGAACTTTCCACCTAGAATTTATATTCAACAAATTATCCTCCAACAATGAAATTCAAGGCATTTTCATAAGAAAAAAATTAGGGAGTCAGTTACCAGACCATACTAAATGAAGTTCTAAATGATTTATTTCAGGAAGAAAGAAAATGATCACAAATGGAGGATCAGAAATACAGAAAGGAGGCCAAGCACAGTGGCTCACGCCTGTAATCCCAGCACTTTGGGAGGCCAAGGCAGGCAGATGACTTGAGGTCAGGAGTTCGAGACTAGCCTGGTCAACATGGTGAAACCCCATCTCTACTAAAAATACAAAAAAAACTAGCCAGGCATGGTGGTGCATGCCTGTAATTCCAGCTACTCGGGAGGCTGAGACATGAGAATCACTTGAACCCAGGAGGCAGAGGTTGCAGTGAGCTGAGATCGCACCACTGCACTCCAGCCTGGGCAACAAAATGAAACTGTCTCAAAAATAATAATAATAATAATAATACAGAAAGGAAAGAAAAGCAAAGATAGTATGTGAATAAATCCATATATCATTGACTGCATAATACAGGAATAAAAATGCCTTATGTAGATTGACAAAGACAAAACAAAAATACATGACAATAACAGCACATAAATTAGGAGACGAGGAATTTGAAAATTGAGTTCATGGATCCTAAGATCTCAATTTGTTGAGAATGGGGGAAAGGTACTAAATAGGCTTTGATAAATTAAGGACTTACATAGTAACTGATAATCACTAAAAGAATAGAAATAGAGTATATAACTTCCAAGCTGATAGAGGAAAAAAAATCAAATAATAATCCAAAAGAAGGCCAAAAATTGAGAGGAAAAAAAAAAACCATAAAACAAGCAAATAGAAAGCAGGACAAAATAAGACAATAGAATTCAAACTCATACATATGATCAATTAAACATAAATGAATGACGTGCTCCAGTTATAGACACAGACTGTCTGAATTTAGGAAAATAATCCAGTTAAATTCTGTTCACAAATATATATAAAGATAAAAATTAAAAGATTTACAAAAATCCGTACCATGCAAATACTAACTAAAGAAAGCTGATAAGCTTTAATAATATTAAACAAAATAGACTTTAGGGCACAAAGCAGTTAGAAATAACAATAGCCAATTTACAAATATAGAAGGCTCAATCACCAACAATATATAAAAACATTAAATTTGTATATATCTAATCACATGGTTTCATAATATATAATGAAAGAATAGACCCAGAAATATAAGTAGAAATAGTCCATAATCATAGCAGTAGACTTTTAACACACACCTCTTTGAAACTGGTAAAATAAGCAGACAGAAGAAATTCAGTAAGAACACAGAAAATCTAAATTATACAATAATCAAATTTGGCATTGCAACCCCTCTAATAGCATCACTGAATTCCACCAAATATTCAAAAACAAAATAATTCCAATCTTACAATAAGTTTTCCAGAGAATAGATAATATAAAAAGTGGGCCAGGCACGGTGGCTCACGCCTATAATCCCAACACTTTGGGAGGCTGAGGCGGATGGATCACCTGAGGTCAGGAGTTCAAGACCAGCCTGACCAACATGGCAAAACCCCATCTCTACTAAAAATACAAAAATTATCAGGGTGTGGTGCTGCGAGCCTGTAATCCCAGCTACTTGAGAGGCTGAGGCAGGAGAATCACTTGAACCCAGGAGGCGGAGGTTGCAATGAGCTGAGATCGTGCCACTGTACTCCACCCTGGGCAACAGAGTGAGACTCCATCCCCCACCAAAAAAAAAAAGATAAAAAGTGTATAATTGCCAATGAATTGAATGAAGCTCACACACAGTATGAAAAAAATACTAATCTCTTTTATAAACAGGGATGCAACATTCATAATCTGTTAAAAAATCTACATAAAATCTACAGTAAGCATAATTACTAGGTAAGTACTGAAAGCTTTCCCTTGGAAGTCAAAAATGCCTGCTCTTACCACTTCCATGCAACACTGTACTAGAGATTCTAGCCAGTTCAGTAGGGCAATAAAAAAATATATAAAGACGGCCAGGCGCGGTGGCTCACGCTTGTAATCCCAGCACTTTGGGAGACCGAGGCAGGCGGATCCCAAGGCAGGCGGATCCCGAGGTCAGGAGATTGAGACCACGGTGAAACCCTGTCTCTACTAAAAATACAAAAAAAAATTAGCCGGGCATGGTGGCGGGCGCCTGTAGTCCCAGCTACTCAGAGAGGCTGAGGCAGGAGAATGGCATGAACCCGGGAGGCGGAGCTTGCAGTGAGCCGAGATTGCACCACTGCACTCCAGCCTGGGCGACAGGGCAAGACTCCATCTGGGAAAAAAAAAAAAAAAAATATATATATATATATATATATATACACACATATATATATATATACACATATATATATATACACATATATATATATACACATATATATATACACATATATATATACACATATATATATACACATATATATACACATATATATATATACACATATATATACACATATATATATATATATACACATATATATATATAAAGATAAGGATTGGAAAGAACTTCACAAAATTATTATTACTGGCAGATGATATACTACTATGTAATTAAAGAAATTCAAAAATCAACAGATATGTCATTCAAATTATTAAGAACTACATCAAAACAAAATTTTTAAATAAAAAAACTAAGAATAGCAGCTAAGTAAGATGCTAGTTGCAAAATTAACATAAAATCAATTATATTTCTAAATACAGCAATATTTAGAAAATAAAATTTACTTTAGAAAGATACCATTAACAATAGCATCAAAAATCTTAAGTACTTAGAGAACAACATTTAATAAAATACATCAAGATTTCTTGAGGTAAAATAATTAAAAACTAAATATTAATAAATGTTAAAGTAGACCATATTTATAAACTGGAAGGTTCACTATTGTAAAGATATCCTTTCTTCCCCACAGTAATTTATAAATTCAATACAATCCCAATTAATATCCCTTTCTGTGGAATTTGACAGATTCCAAAATGTACATGAAAATGCAAAGATTCAAAAATAGCAAAGATACTTAGAAAAAAACAAGGTGGGAAGATCTGCTCTCTCAGATAAAGCTACCATAACTGAGACAGTATAGTACTGATGTGAGAATACCCATCAATGGAAAAGAGATACAAATAGATCAATGGAAGAGAACAGAAAGGCCAGAAACAGCCTTGATTGATAAGAAAGGTAGCACGCAAAGCAGTGAGATGATATGGACAAGCGGATATCTAAATATGAAGAAACAAATGAGACTGGACCCCCAACCCAATACACAAAAATTCAACTCCACTGTTATGAAAGACAAAACTATAAAGATTTTAGCATATACAGAATGTCTTCATGACCATACAGTAGGGAATATTTTCTAAAATGAACACAAATAGCATTAGCTATAAGGAAAAAAATTGATACATTTGACTACCTTTATCTTTTAATGCGTATCAAAAGACAACCTTTTAAGGAGTGAAAAGGCAGGAAAAGATACTTCTCATATACTAAAAAAGATTCATATCTAAAATATAACAAGCACGGCTGAGCGCAGTGGCTCACACCTGTAATCCCAGCACTTTGGAAGGCGGAGGCAGGCAGATCACTTGAGGTCAGGAGTTCAAGACCAGCCTGGCCAACACACTGAAACCCCATCTCTACCAAAAAATGCCAAAATTAGCCAGGCGTGGTGGTACACACCTGTAGTCCCAGTTACGTGAGAATCTCTTGAACCTGGGAGGGGGGGTTGCAGTGAGCAGAGATCATGCCACTGCATTCCAGCCTGGATGACAAAGCAAGACTCCATGTCAAAAAAATTAATAAATAAAAATGAAATAAAATACAGCAAGCATTTTTATAAATCATTAAGAAAAAGGACAAAAATAGCTAACAGAAAAATAGGAGACACCCCTCAAAAAAATGGTTATGCATATGAAAAGATGCCCAATGTCAACCACAATCAGGGCAACACGAATTAACACCACATGCAACTATCACTTTGTCAAAAATAAAAAACTCTGGTAATACCAAGTGTGGGTAAGAATGAGGAGCAATGGGAATTATCATGCACTGCTGGTAGGAATGTGAATTGGAATACAGGAAGTTCAGCAGTACCTGCCAAAGATGGAGATACGAATACTCTATATAGCCTAGGTTCCAGCAGTATATTTTATACACACATATACATCCACCCTAGAGAAACATGTACAAGATTGTTCATAGTAAATTGTTTATAATAGGAAAAATAAGGTTTCCCAAATACCAACATTAAAATAGTTCAATCGTGGTACTGCCATATAGCAAGGAACACGAACAAACGAGTTATGTGCAATCACACAGATGAATCTCATAAATCTGTTAACTTAAAGAAAACAGTTACGTGACAGATGTTGACCAACGAATGCATATGGTTTGGTTCCACTTGCAGAGAGTTCAACAAAACAAAACAAAACCTTAGTGTTCAGGGATGCATGCTTATATGGTAAGCTATAAAGAAATGGAAGTAATTACCAAAAAAGTTAAGAAACAGTAATGTCAGGAAAGGGGATGAGAATAGGTATGATGAAGAATGAATATATGTGGGACTTCTGGGGGCTGACAATACCCTATCTCTTGGCCAAGATGGTGGTTACACGGGTGTTCATTTTATCATTTATTGACTTTACATTTACAGCACACACTTTACATATGTTGTATTTCATAAGACTTAGAAAAAGAATATACATACACACATACAAACATATTTGCAAAAAATATCCAGATTACAGAAGAAAATTAGTAACAGTTGTTTGCAGGGAGGGGACCTGAATGAGGAATTAAGGGACAGAGAGAGGGTAGAGAAAGACTGTTTACAGTCCTAGTTTTCAACTTCTACAATCAACCAGAGATAAAGCATGGAAGATTTAATTGTGATACGATATAAATGTTATTAGCTTTGACAATGTCAAATTACTAGACAACACAAATTGATAGCTAGATGTGAACTAGAAAGGGAAAAGGGATAGGTGCACTAATAGTCACACTTTACAAACTGGGGAGTCAAGGAATACATTAAAAATTGGACACAACAACAACCAAAGACATCCTAGTATGTTATATGAACTGTAAAGGTAAAGAAACTAAAACTAGTGATACAACTACCAAAAATCAAAAAGACAGGAGGGGATTTATGGGGTTCTACAGGTTAGCCAAATCTTCATTTATCACAACAGGAAGTCAACACATACCGTCTACAGCTGACAAATCAATGGGTAAGCATATTAGTTAGAAATAAACGTAACCACCAGAAAAGCTCAAAACACAAACAAAACAGTGGGTGGACAGCAGCTGTACTTCATTATAAGCCATTAGGTAACTATTTGATTTTCAAGTATGAATATGTATTACTTATAAAAACAAAAAAATGTATTTACTTAGACCATACACATCTAAGGACATAAGAATATTCATTTTACCAAGTAAGAAAATAATATAATGCAGACTGAATCCACAGGGGCTATGATGGCTAACATTCAGATCTACCAATGTAGGACAGAGCAGAGGAGTTCAATTACAGAGATAAATGAGGATGAAAGCAGAGGATGAAAATAAACACAGCAATCATTCAATAAATGGCCATTTATTAAAAATCCAAGCTAAGCACTATGCTGTGATAGAGGCTAGAGTAGAAAACTACATAAGAACGCTCCACTTCTACTTCTAGTACCCTCCAGTTTATTTTCCGCAGGGCAGCAATGTTGGGTACTTAAAATACAAATCTGATCATATCACTCATGTCTTTGAAAAGTTGGTAATTAAAAATGAAGAGGTAAAGTAGGCTCCAAACATTTTTGACTGGAGAACTCACAGAAAGTCTGTCACAAGGAGTACCTGCCTTAGGTAGGACTAACAAAAGTTAATTTTAAGAAAAATGAGTAGGTGGAAAGAGAGGCTGAAGAAAAATCTGTAAATTAAAAGAATGCTCAAAAGTCTAGGCATGAAGCTGGCCATGGTAGTGTATCTAATAAGACATTTAAAAAATATCTATCAAAACGACCAGGGGCCTAGGTTGACATGGAGATGCAGAACAAAGGAGTAAAAAAGAGCGGAATAAATCAAGATATTTCTAAAGGTAATAAGGCTTGGAGGAGGTAATGAGAACACCCTGAGAGAATGAAATGAGGACACATGGCTTTTGCTAAGCTATTCAATCAAAATACATGTGTCGCTCAACAAGGATACATCCTGAGAAATGCATCACATCTTCAGGCGATTTCACCACTGTGTGAACACCATACAGGGTACTTACACAAAGCTAGATGGTATAGTCTACAGGGTATAACTATTACTGTCAGGTTACAAACTTCAACAGCATGTTACCGTACTGAAAACTGTAGGCAACTGTAACATGATGACAAGCGTATTTAAACATATCTAAACATAGAAAAGGTAATGTATTTCATTAGGATGTTATGACCACTACCTCACTGGGCAAAAGGAATTTTTCAGCTCCATTATAATCTGATGGGACCACCCTCATGTAAGCAGTCCATGGCTGACCAAAAAGTTATTATGCAGCACATGACTATATACGTGTAGTGAAGAGTAAGCTTATCAGATTTAAGAATTAAGTAGCAGAAATTGCTCTGAGGCAAGGTAGCTAAAATTAGGTATTTCAAATATTTTCTTTTTTAATGACAAAACTTAGTTAGTACACAAGTTAATCCATGACTCCTAAAAATAAATACAGACAAGTACAAGTCTTATTGCAGCAAAATAATCACTTCACACAGATTGTTGAAGAAAAAAGAACAAGCGGTGACCCCTTAAATGTTGACAACTGTTTCTGATCTCTAACATGATAAGAAGGGATGGCGATCAAGGTAGGAATCGAACTTCTGAATTCATCTAACTCCACTGGGATCTTTATATTCCCTATTTCTTTATGGTAAGCAATTTTCAGGTAGAAGTTTTAATTTCCCAAGGGAGAAAACTGAACCTCACTAGGTTTAGCAAGTTACTTTTTTCTATCCTAATAGCAAGTACAGAGAAAGAATTATCCCTACACAAACAAGAAGCAGGCATCCGTTTTATGAGGTTTTGAATTTCACATCAACATGCAGAAGACAGGCGGAAATGACTGCCCACTGAGAGAGAACTCACCTTCCAGAAAAGCAAATTCATCCACAGCTTCTATTGCATTATCTGAAACACAAGGCAAAGAGACACCTGACTAACTTCAGCCACGCTGACGTCAGTCAGAAAACGGCACAATCTGCAGTGAAGGGCATGAGGCTTTGGGCAAATGAGGGCATTTATAAGACGCGTCCCTTGCTGCCTTGAGATCCATATCTACTCTACGCTGGTAGATATACTCTTATATATATTAGCTGTCTCCCTAGAAGAGTAAGAAAAGTGTAGGCAAATACCATTCAATGCGGGGGTTGGGGGCCCCCTAAATTACACCTAATTTATTTATTCGCTTTGCTCTTAAAGTTATCAGAGAATAACGTGGCAATAGACGCAGGGCGCGTGAGAATACGGTATATGAAATCTTACACAGGTGAGGGTTACCAGCCAGACAAGAGTCAGAAATCAAATCCCCAGTTGCTAGGTGAAAAAGAAAAATCTTTTTCTCTTGGAATTTGGCGGAAGGTATGAAGGGATCCAGTCCGCTATGGCAACCCCAGACACCTTCACACACTGCCCCGCCACCCCAAGCAGACAGCCTCTACAGGTAGGGCTTCCTGGCACTGTGGCCAACAGAAACCTTCCTGGGGAGAGACGCTGTGGCACCTCTCAGATCAGTGACGTCTTCTCAACCTGCGCAAGGGGAAATCAGCCCAGCCCTCCCTTGTCTGTCCCCAAACACTGCAGTGCCACCCTACCCAAGTCTCTCCTCTGGAGGGTTTTCCTTTTTCCCTGCTGAGCGCAACAGTAGGCATCTTTTGCAATGGTCTCCACAAACAGTTCCTGTGAAGTAAAAAAGCAAAGTTTTAGTAATGGGTTCTAGCACACTGAGGAGGTGAGGGCTCCGGTTTGTGGGTGGGGGCAGAAAGGGAGAAGAAAGGCTCGGGGCAAGAAAATGTTCTGGAAGCTAAGATTGTCCTGGACTTCATGAAGATCCATTCCGCTACCCTCTTCCCACTATTCTCCCCCATTCACTAAAGACTCCTACAAGTTCTGTACGAGGCCCTGGAGATACAAATTAAAGTCACTCACTATCCAGGTCCTCAACAAGAGGGAGGAGTGTTAACAAAACATACAACTCGCGTAGGTCCCGGGCCCCTTTCCTCCACCTTCCGGGTCCTCGCCCACATCTCAAAACCCGGTCCACACCGCCCTAAGCCCCGCCCGCGGAAGGCCCCGAGGCCCCGCCCCGCACTCCACCTCCCCCACCCCCGCGTGCCCTCGCGCTGCAGCCGCACCGCCGCTCGTGCCAGAATGAAGATGGCTTCCTGTCCCGCTAGCGTCACGTCGGGATCCGCCTTCACCAAGGCCTTCACTCGCGCCAGAGGCAACCTCGAGAGGCGAGCCCCAGGCGCACTCGTTGGGGCCTGGGGCTGCGAGGCTGCTGCCTCCCCACCAGGTCCCTCCTCCTCTCGGGGCGTCCCGCTTCCTGCCGCCGGCGCCGCCATCCCGGCCTTGAGCGTGCTGCGCGCGGCCGCCGACTGTGCGCGCGCATGCGGCGCAGGCCCTTTCCCGCGCGGGTTGGAGGCCACACCCTGTGTAGGCGCCCGGCTCCGCCCCTACGCGGCAGGGCGCTGCCAGGAAACCCGGTGGGCGGGGGTCGGGCTGCGGCTCTTCCCGCGCTTCTAGCCGCCCGTGGGCTGTAGCGCACTTGGTTGACGCTGCCGGCGACCCGCTGGCCCCGTCGGGCCTGTGGAGCCCAGGCACCTCCCCTTGGTGCCTGTGCAGGGCTGGTGAAGGGAGAAATCTAGTCCGGGCTCGCAAGAGAGCCTCCGTCAAAACAGAGTGTTCATACTCCAAGGCTAACGAGGGCACGTGTCCGAGGGAGGCCCGGCTCTGGAGGGCTCAGCATCGTGGAAGAGAGTGCCAAGGAGGCAGCGAAATCTGGACCAAATTCAAGGATAACCAGTTATAGATGCTCTTGAAGGAGGGGTAGGGCTTTTGGCAGGCAGAAATGAAGAAATTCAGCCCAGCCAGCGGAAACAAGGAAAAGTCACGGAAGCTGGAAAATATGAAATTGTGGTGGCGAGGCATCCACGTTTGTTCAAAAAGAGGTTGCATCACAGCTTTGGTTCTCAAATTTGACCTCAAGATCACTTTACGGTCTTAAAGATTATTAAAGAGCCCAGGGAGCTTTTGTTTCTGTCAGTTATATCAATACTTACTGTATTAGAATTAAAACAAAGTTTTAAAATATTGATTTAAAATTACTAATGCGTTACAAGCTAACAAACAACATTTTTATGACAAGTAATTTTTTAAAATAAATCTAGTAAGAAAAGTCTAACGTCTGATTTCATGTGAGAACTGGATTCTCTAGCTGCTTCTGTTGCTAACGTTAGCACTTCTCAGGTGCTGAGAAAACTACTACATCTCCTTGAGAGAATGTGAATGAAAAAGACAAATAACCTCTTAGTAGTATTAAGAAAATAATTTTGGCCTCATGGACTCCTGAAAAGGGTCTCCAGAAAATTCCCACCCCCGTGAATCCCCACACCACACTTTGAGGTCTGATAGCATAGAGGAACAGTTAATATTTACAATAGGTTTAATCTAAGTCAATCATCATAATAGTGAACACCTTTGAGCATTTACTATGTGCATGATTCAAAGTGTTTTAGATTTATGTAAATCATAACTTCTGTAATTTTCACATTACCATATTGAGGTAAATATTATAACCTTATTTTTCAAACCTTATTTGAAAAAATTGAGGCGCAGAGTGGTTACTGAGTCACATACACACGGCAGAATGTGGTGAAGCCAAGATGAAGCTGAATTAAATGACATCTGAAATCACTCCATTCCAAAATTATGTAGTAAACTCTGACTGGTGTAGGAGTGGAAAGGTGTGAAACCTTTCTTTACCCATTTTAAGGATCACAGCTGACACTCCTATAACACACACAAAAAAGGCATAACAAATCTATTTAATCAAAGTTTTACATGACATGAGAGTCGAAAAATGCAGACCACAAGACCTAGAGGAAACTATTTTTACGCTTAGGTTATATGAAGAAGGGATAGCTGTGTAGAAATGTGATTAGAGGCCTGGTACAGTGGGTCACACCTGTAATCCCATCACTTTGGAAAGCCAAGGCAGGAGGACCGCCTGAGCCCAGGAGTTTGAGACCAGCTTGGGCAACAGATGGAGACCCCATTTCTACACACACACACACACACACACACACACACACACACACATACATTAATTAGCTGGGTATTGTGATCCTATAGTCCTAGCTACTTGGGAGGCTGAGGTGGGAGGGTTGCTTGAGCCCAGGAGTTCAAGGTTACAGTGAGCAGTGATTGCACCACTGCACTCCAGCCTGGGCGACAGAGAGAGACCCTGTGTCTTAAAAAGAAAAAGAAATGGGATTGGACAAAAAGGGAATGATAATGATCTAATAATAGACTGAATGGGGAAACCCAGCAAGGCCTGTCTGTTCATATTCTTCTTGGCTTCCCTATGTAGCATTCCTTCTGGTATTAGGGCAGGACCCTTCTGGAATGAGGGTCTTCAAGGGAGAAGGCAGAAAATAACCTTTCTAGGTTTTACGACTTGCTTGGAGGAAGGGGAATTCTAGTTCCTATGACCTGCCTTGGGAAAAGAATTCTGATTTCCATGACTCACTGTGAAAAGTGGTGGTGTTACAGTGGGTAGCTAGTCAGACACCAACAGGGCAGGATAGGGCCCCCACGCTCCACCAAGAATGTCAGAAGATCATCAGGTGATGGTCAGACAGTGGTTGCACCGCCACTCTAAAATAATAATTGCTCACAGCCAGCGCCAGGGAAAGGCAGTTTCCCTATAGATAGAAAAACCCTGAAACATGATCAGGAGCTTCCTGATGAGATCTCAGGAGTTGGGCGAGTGGGCTCACACATGCACACTAAGATGCAAAATGGTGGAATATAACTGGTATATGACCTTCTGGGGGCATTCCACCGAAAAAGGGAAGAACGCCTCAGGTGAGCATGCTTACAACTTCAATAAATTCACTGCACATGCTCCCCTCCCCAGCGCTAGCAGGCTATTGTGCATTTGGACAACCCACCCCAAGGGAAGAATCAGGGTAGAAGGGATGCAAGACCCCAGAAGTATGCCAACATATAAAAACCCAAGTCAAAAGGTCAAACCTTGCACTCATCCTTCAAGTCACCCACTTAGGCCTCTTCTGAGTGTACTTTCCTTCCTTTTGTTCTTGCTCTAAAGCTTTTTAATAAATTTTCACTCCTGCTTTAAAACTTGCCTCAGTCTCTTCTTTTGCCTTATGCCCCTCAGTCGACATCTTCTGAGGAGACAAGAATCAAGGTTGCTGCAATTTGCTGCCAGTAACTCTAATAACTTCTACTGCTTACAGTGGAAAACAGGACAGGAGAAGTTCAGAAAGACCTTGCTTCTGAGGCCTTTCCAATTTTCTTCAGTTTAAAGTACTCAGCATTCCAAAGTACCATACTTTGGGGTATCATGTAATGAGCCCCAACCCTGAATTAGCACAGAGACACTCTACTATAGCAGAATAAGAGTCTTGGCCCAGAATTAAAATCTGCAGAAGAGGATATGAGTTGCTGAAAATTGAACCAGAGCCGCCGTTAGGGCCTCAGTCCTGAGTTCTCTTCAGATTACATTTGTGGACACTCTCACTCATGGAAAGCTCCACACAAAATTCATAAAAGCATAACCAGATTCCTGTGTCACAGTGCACAAGAACACTTCACAAGAGCTATATTCCAGCAATCGCAAAGTAGTTAAGTACTAAATTAACCTAAATTCTGAATTAACATAAGACAGTTGCCGGGCGCGGTGGCTCACGCCTGTAATCCCAGCACTTTGGGAGGCCGAGGCGGGCAGATCACGAGGTCAGGAGATCGAGACCATCCTGGCTAACATGGTGAAACCCCGTCTCTACTAAAAATACAAAAAATTAGCCAGGCGTGGTGGCGGGTGCCTGTAGTCCCAGCTACTCGGGAGGCTGAGGCAGGAGAATGGCGTGAACCCGGGAGGCGGAGCTTGCAGTGAGCTGACATCGCACCACTGGACTCCAGCCTGGGGGACAGAGCAAGACTCCCTCTCAAAAAAAAAAAAAAAAAAAAGACAGTTGACAATGGTGGGGGTGTGACTGGACCCCACCACGTACCCAAAGTTAGCCTTTGGGTCAGGGGTTTCCTTGCTGGAGTCCCTTTCGTGGTCACCAGAAAAATGTTACAGGAAAGGGGTCCTGATCCAGACCCCAAGAGAGGGTTCTTGAATCTCACACAAGAAGGAATTCAGGGCAAGTCCATAAAGTAAAGTGAAAGCAAGTTTATTAGGAAAGTAAAGGAATAAAAGAATGGCTACTCCATTGGCTGGGCAGCCCTGAGGGATGCTGGTTGCCCATTTTTGTGGTTATTTCTTGATTATGTGCTAAACAAGGGGTGGATTATTCACGTCTCCCCTTTTAAGACCATATAGGATAACTTCCTGACGTTGCCCTGGCATTTGTAAACTGTCATGGTGCTTGTGGGAGTGTAGCAGTGAGGATGACCAGAGGTCACTCTCCTGGCCATCTTGGTTTTGGTGGGTTTTAGCTGGCTTCTTTACTTCAACCTGTTTTATCAGCAAGGTCTTTGTGACCTGTATTTTGTGCCAACCTCTTATCTCATCCTCTGACTTAGAATGCCCTAACCATCTGGGAATGCAACCCAGTAGGTCTCAGCCTCATTTTGCCCAGCTCCTGTTCAAGATGGAGTTGCTCTGGTTCACACACCTTTAACAGGGGCAGGAGGAGTTAAGAGTTCTTGAAAGGGCTAAGTCAACTTGGCTTTCAGAGGATTCTCATTTCAACCCTCTTTTCTTCCCAATTTTGTCTCATTCATATGTTCCCTGCCTTTCCTCCTTTTCTCCTTTTTTGTTCCCCTTCGTGTTCTTTTTTTTCTTTTCTTTTTTTTTCCTCATCACTTAAATGTCTCACCACTTGGTGCAGTCCTCCTCTCCCTGGTTTGACTATGACTAACCAAGAGTTTATGGAGACCAGACAGGACTTCCTGACTGTAAGTGTTGAACAGCACTAAGGTGTGTTAGAAAGGGAAATCATGTTTCACAGTTTTTGAGTTTCAGTGGAAAAAAGGCAGAAGAAACAGGAAGACAGAGGTTGAAAAGCTCAAAAAAGCCACACACACACACACACACACAGTTTACATTCCAGTCCAAATAGAGTGAAGGCTAAAAATCTTTAAAAGACTACATGATGAAAATTAGTGCAAAAAAAAAATTATCTGTGTTAAATGAAGTTTAGCCTAAAGCTGTCTCTGTACATAGTTTAAGTTTGGCCTAAAGGTTTCTTCATATGTAGAGAAATGCAAGGTAACTTGATGTGAAAACAGTCACTTACTCTTGTAAGAAATAGCCAAGTTTCAGCCAATTACAGGCAGCCAGCTGCTCAAACCAGGTTCAAATAAGGCAAACATCAAGCTGTAACCATTCCAGCTATTTCTGTACCTCACTTCCATTTTCTGGACATAATTTTCCTTGTTATCCTACCATGCAGCAGGCCTAAAATCACTCTGAATCTATTCTGGTTTTGGGGGCTGCCTGATTCGAGAATCATTTTTTGCTCAGTTAAACTCTGTAAAATTTAACTTGTCTAAAGTTTTCCTTTAACTTGTGAAGTATTTTATCTAATAAGCTAGAGATTAAAGACAGCTTGCCATCTACCGTACTGGAGTAAGTGTCCTATGCAGGAGATAAGTTACTGGAGGAACCAGTAACATTTCATTTCTGAATTATTTTTTTAAAAAAATCATATATGTGTTATATGTACACATGTGTATTGTTAAAAGATAAACCGAGGCACATTAAAATTTTAAAGAGTTGATTTGAGCAGATAGTGATTCATGAATCGGGTAGTGCCAAACCACAACAGGGTCTGGGCTCCACTGAGGCAGTGGGAGGGGAAATGTTTTATAAAGTATTTGAGGAAGCAAGACAAAGAAAATATTTGATTGCTTACAGTAGAGCAGTAGCCATAAAGTTCCTAGTTAGAGGTGAATTGGCAGTGATACAGAATGGCTGGCCTCTCATTTAAACCCCACCATTAAGCCTGGAACTACAACCCTAAGTGAAAACAGCTGACCCATTTTTCTACCTGAATGTTGCCTTTTTGGCCTGCCACACCCCTATTCTGTGCCCATAAAAAAAACTTTAACTGGCAGAGCAATACAAGCAGCTGAGCGTCAGGGATACAAGCAGCTGAGCGTCAGGGACATAAACAGCTGAGCGTTGAGGATGCAAGCGGCTGAGCATCAGGGATACAAATGGCTGAGCAGAGAAGCAACTGAGCATCTGAGACTACAGATAGATGTGGCTAACTTCAGACAGTGCAGCTTCAGGCAAAGATCTCCTTCTTCTCGCACAATCCCCTTTCCAACTCCCCATTCTGCTGACAGGCACTTCCACTTCCATCACCCAATAAAATCCTCTGTATACACTACCCTTCAATTCATTCATGTGACCTGATTCTTCCTGGACACTGGACAAGAACCCAAGTGCCAAGAGGACAAGGGCTGGGACACTCGTACAGGGCCCTGCACAGAGACTGCTCCCACCAGAGAGGAGCAACCGGCCAGTTCAGCATTAGTTCACTCTGGTTCTGCACTCTTCTTGCTCACATGCTCCCTCTCACGAGGAGTGGCCAGTGGCAGGCTGAATGAAATGAGCTACTCCAGTTCCCTCCCACAAGGTCAAGGAAAAAATTCCATCTCAACAGTTTCTGACTGGTTAAGCTTAAGCTTTGTTTTCCTGCAATATGGCTGTTCACGCTGAGTTAGGTTTCAGTTTGGCTGTATAGAAACCCAAGACAGTGGAGCCATCCCAGCCTAATGGCCTCCCAATTATTTATTTTAACAGGGCATCGTTGTATCTATATTTGTGCATGAATCTATATGTGTACATAAATGTATACATATACAGACACATATTTGGAAGGTTAATGATTAAATAAATCATAGGGAAAATAGAGGGCATACTAGGGTAACAAAAAAGAAAAAAAAAGTCACCAGACTATTTAAAAGGAAAAAACAAAGAGAACAAAAATAAAGTATCATAAGTTTGTCCATGGAAATCCTGGGATGCAGGAATTACTTAAGCACTTAAAAACTAATTACAAGGGGAAAGCATGTTGAGAAAAAGAAGAGAGAAACAAAAGATACAAAGGAAAATATTACTCTTAATCAATTCAGTGTTTAAATAAATCCTTTAGGCAGCAGTTCTCAGACTTCCTCAACTTTTTTTTCAGGTTTATTATATAGGTAAATTGCATGTCATGGGGGTTTGGTGTACAGATTATTTCATCACCCAGGTAATAAGCACAGTACCCAATAGGTAGTTTTTTGGTCCTCATGCTCCTCCCACCCTCCACCCTCAAGCAGGCCCCAGTTTCTGTTGTTCCCTTCTTTGTGTCCACGTATATTCAATGTTTAGCTCCCACTTATAAGTGAGAATATGCAGTATTTGGTTTTCTGTTCCTATGTTAGTTCATTTAGGATAATGGCCTCCAGCTCCATCCACATTATTACAAAAGATATGATCTTGGTCTTTTTATGGCTGCGTTAGTATTCCATGGTGCATATGTACCACATTTTTTTAACCCAGTCCACCTCTGATGGACATCTGGGTTGATTCCATGTCTTTGCTATTGTGAGTAGTGCATGCATGTGTCTTTATGATGGAACAATTTAGATTCCTTTGGGTATATATCCAATAATGGGATTGCTCAGTAGAATTGTAATTCTGTTTAAAGTCCTTTGAGAAATCACAACACTGCTTTCCACATGTCTGAACTAATGTCTGAACACCAGCAGTATATCAGTGTTCCCTATTCTCTGCAACCTTACGAACATCTGTGATTCTTTAACTTTTTAATAATATCCTTTATGAGTGGTATGAGATGGTATCTCCTTGTAGTTCGATTTGCATTTCATTAATGATTAGTGATGTTGGACATTTTTTCACATGCTTGTTGGCTGTGTGTATGTTTCTTTTGAAAAGTGTCTGTTCATGTTCTTTGCCCACTTTTTAATAAGGTTGTGTGGTTTTTGGTTTAAGTTCCTTATAGATTCTGGATATTAGACCTTTGTCAGATGCACAGTTTGCAAATATTTTCTCCCATTCTGTAAGTTGTCTGTTTGGTTTGTTGATAGTTTCTTTCTCTTTTTATTTATTTATTTATTTTTTTTTTTAGATAAGAGACTTGCTCTGTCACCCAGGCTGGAGTGCAATGACATGATCTTGACTCACTGCAACCTCTACCTCCTGCGTTCAAGTAATTCTCATGCCCCAGCCACCTGAGTAGCTGGGATTACAGGTGCACGCCACCACACACCAGTTAATTTTTTTTTTTTTTTAGTGGAGATGGGGTTCAGACTGGACTTGAACTCCTGGCCTCGAACTCCTGGCCTCAAGTGATCCACCTGCCTCGGCCTCCCAAAGCGCTGGGATTACAACCATGAGCCACCATGCCTGGCCGGTAGTTTATTTTGCTGTGCAGTTCTTTCGTTTGATTGATCATTTGTCAATTTTTGGTTTTGTTGCAACTGCTTTTGGCATCTTCGTCATGAAATCTTTACCTGGTCCTATGTCCAGAATGATATTCCCTAGGTTGTCTCCCAGAGTTTTTATAGATTTAGATTTTACATTTAAGTCTTTAATCCATCTTGAGTTGATTTTTGTATATGATTCTGGTACGCTGTCTCTTTCTCATTTGTTTCAAAGAACTTCTTTATTTCTGCCTTAATTTCCTTATCTACCCAAAGTCCTTCAGGAGCAGGTTGTTCAATTTCCATGTAATTGTGTGGTTTTGAGTGCATTTCTTAACCCTAAGTTCTAATTTGATTGCTCTATGGTCTGAGAGACTGTTTGTTATGATTTCAGTTCTTTTGCATTTGCTGAGAAGTGTTTCACTCCCAATTATGTGGTCGATTTTGGAATAAGTGTCATGTGGCACTGAGAGAATGTATATTCTGTTGATTTGGGGTGGAAAGTTCTGTAGATGTCTACTAGGTCCACTTGATCCAGAGCTGAGTTCAAGTCCTGAATATCCTTCCTAATTTTCAGTCTCATTGATCTGTCTAATACTGACAGTGGGGTGTTAAAGTCTCCCACTATTATTGTGTGGGAGTCTAAGTCTCCTTGAAGGTCTCTAAGAACTTGTTTTATGAATCTGGGAGCTCCTATATCAGGTGTATATATATTTAGAATAGTTAGCTCTTCTTGTTGAATTGTTCTCTTTACCGTTATGTAATGCCCTTTTTTGTCTTTTTTTATGTTTGTTGGTTTAAAGTCTGTTTTGTCTGAGACTAGGATTGCAACCCCACTTTTTTGTTTGTTTGTTTTGTTTTGTTTTGTTTGCTTTCCATTTGCTTGGTAAATTTTCCTCCATCTTTTTATTTTGAGCCTATGTGTGTCTTTGCACATAAGATGGGTCTCCTGAATACAGCACACCAATGGGTCTTTACTCTTTATCCAATTTGCCAGTCTATGTCTTTTAATTTGGGTATTTACCCCATTTCTATTTAAGGTTGGTATTGTTATGTGTGAATCTGATCCTGTCATCATGATGCTATTTGGTTATTTTACACACTAGTTGATGCAGTTTCTTCATAGTGTCATTGCTCTTTATATTTTGGTGTGTTTTTGCAGTGGCTAGTACTGGTTTTTCCTTAACATATTTAGTACTTCTTTCAGGAGCTCTTGCAGGGCAGGCCTGGTGGTAACGAAATCCCTCAGCATTTGCTTGTCTGGAAAGGATTTTATTTCTCCTTCACTTATGAAGCTTAGTTTGGCTGGATATGAAATTCTAGGTAGAAAATTCTTTTCTTTAAGAATGTTGAATATTGGCCCCCAGTCTCTTCTGGCTTATGGAGTTTCTGCTGAGAGGTCTGCTGTTAGTCTGATGGGCTTCCATTTGTAGGTGACCTGGCCTTTCTCTCTGGCTGCCCTTAACAGTTTTCCCTTCATTTTGACCTCGGAGAATCTGATGATTATGTGTCTTGGGGCTGATCTTCTCATGGAGTATCTTAACAGTGTTCTCTGTATTTCCTGAATTTGCATGTTGGCCTATCTTGCTAGGTTAGGGAAGTTCTCCTGGATAATATCTTGAGGTGTGTTTTCCAGCTCGTTTCCATTCTCCTCATCTCCTTCTGGTACTCCAATCAATCAATTGCAGGTTCAGTCTTTTTAGGAAGTCCCATATTTCTTGGAGGCTTAGTTCTTTCCTTTTCATTCTTTTCTCTATTCTTGTCTGCATGCCTTATTTCTGCAAGGCGGTCTTCAAACTCTGATATCCTTTCTTCTGATTGGTCAATTCAGCTATCGATACTTGTATATGCTTCATGAGGTTCTCATGCTGTTTTTCCCAGCTCCATCAGGTCGTTTATGTTCCTCTCTAAACTGGTTATTCTAGTTAGCAATTCTTCTAACCTTTTAGCAAGGCTCTTAGCTTCTTTGCATTGAGTTAGAACATGCCCCTTGAGCTCAGCGTAGTTTTTTATTACCTATCTTCTGAAGCCTACTTCTGTCAAGTCATCCATCTGATGCTCCGTCCAGTTCTGCACCCTTGATGGAGAGACATTGCAATCATTTGGAGGAGAAGAGGCACTCTGTCCTTTTGGGTTTTCAGCATTTTTTTTACTCTTTCTCATCTTCCTGAATTTGTCTAGTTTCAGTCTTTGAGCCTGCTGACCCTTGGATGGGGTTTTTGTGGGGGCTTTTTGTTGTCGTTGTTGATGCTCTTGTTGTTGCTTTCTGCTTGTTTGTTTTTCTTTCAATAGTCAGGTCTCTCTTCTGTAGGGCTGCTGCAGTTTGCTGGGGGTTCACTTCAGGTCCTATTCATCTAATTCACTCCCGTGTTTGGAGATGTCATTTAAGGAGGCTGGAGAACAGCAAAGATGGGTGCCTCCTCCTTCTTCTGAGACCTCTGACCTCGAGGGGCACCAACCTGATGCCAGTAGGATCGCTCCTGTATAGGGTGTCTGACAACCCCTGTTGGAGGGGACTCCCCTAGTTGGGTAGCACGGGAAACAGCACCCATTTAAAGAAGCATTTTGTCCCTTGGTGGAGGGAGTGTGCTTCACTCGGGGGAAACCCATTCATCTAGCCTGCCCGGATTCCTCAGAACTACCAGGAGGAGAGGATAAGTCTGCTGGTCCACAGAGACTGCAGCCACCTCTTCCCCTAGGGGTTCAGGCCCAGGAAGATTCGGATTCTGTCCTTGAGCCTCTGGCTGGAGTTATTGGTGTTCCTGCAGGAAACCCCCACCTAATGGGGAAGGATGGGTCAGGCAGGGTCGGGCCTGAAGAGATACTCTGGCTGCAAAATACCACATCCAGTGTGTTGGGCTGTGGGGACAAGTCTTGGGATCAAGCCATCCAGCTTCCCTGGCTCTAGCAGGGGAAAAACGCAGACCAGAGCTATAGAAATGGGTTCCACCCTTCCCCCACCCAGGAAGCTTAGCGTATTAGGTAGTTGCCAGTCCCAGTGCTGGCTGCTGCCCCTCCCCCAAGGTGCTCAAACAGTTTAGACAGCAGGCAGCCACAGCCATGGTGCTGGTCACCCCTCCCCCTGGGAGTTTGGTAGGCTTAAGCCGATTCCAGCTGAGAGGTTGTAAGAATCTGCATGTTCTAGGGTTGGAACACTAGGCCCCAGTGGCATGGGTTGGCAAGTGGGATCTTCCGATCCATAGGTTGCACAGTTCCATGGAAAAAGCAGTTTCCATGGCTGTGTAGCGCTCCCACTCACTGCCACCCCTACCCCATGTGGTCCTCAGGTAGGCCGCCACACTGCACTGTTCTTCCCTCTCTCTGTGGGTAACGCCAGCCTTCTAGTCAATTTTGATGAGAGAACCTGGATACCTTGGTTGCCAGTGAAGCATTCACATGCTTATTATGGTTTTTTTCAATGGGAGCCTCGAACACTGCTGTTTCTAGTTGGCTATCTTGGCCCCACCACCAAGGGGATTACATTTCAACATGAGATTTGGGTAGGGCAAATATCTAAACTATAACAAAAATCAATATGCAAAAATCAATTCTATTTCTATACAATGGCAATGAACAAGCCAAAAATCACATTAATAAAATAATTCTACTTATAATCACATCCAAAAAGTGAAATACACTTATGGTCAATTGACTTTCAACAAGGGCACCAAAACAATTCAATGGGAAAAGAAGAGTCCTTTCAACAACTTGTGCTAGGGCAACTTAATAGCCACATGTGAAAGAATAAAGTTGAACTCACTATCTCACACCATAAATAAAAATTAACTCAAAATGGATCAAAAACCTACAAATAAGGGCAACAATTATAAAACTCAGAAGAAAACACAGAGTTAAATCTTCATGACCTTGGATTGGCAAAGAATTTTTAGATATGAGATCAAAAACATGAGCAACAAAAGAAAAAAAAACAGATAAATTGAACTTCATAAAAAAAATTTTAATAGAGATAAGGTCTCACTATGTTGCACAAGCTGGTCTTTAACTCCTGGCCTCAAGCAATCCTTCCACCTTGGCCTCCCGAAGTGCTGGGGTTACAGGCGTGAGCCACCACACTCAGCCAAACTTCATCAAAATATTTAAATTAATTGTGTCAAAGGACACACTATCAAGAAAGTGAAAAGACAAAGTATTTGCAAATCATACACCTGATAACCAGAATTGTACCTAGAATATATAAAGAACTTTTACAACTCAATAATAGAAAGACAAATGACCCAATTTAATAATGAGCAAAGAATTTGAATATACATTTCTCAAAAGAAGATATGCAAATGGAAAATAAGCATATGCAAAGTTGCACATCAATATTTGTTAGGAAAATAGAAATACAAAACAAAATCACAATGAAATACCACTTCCCACTAGGATGGCAAATATCAAAACAGCAAAACAAATGTGGGCAAGATGTGGAGAAACTGGAAACTTCATACACTGCTGGTCAGAATGTAAATGATGCGGCGACTTTGGAAAACAGTTTGGCAGCTCCTCAAAAAAATTTAAACATATAATTACCATATGACCCAGAAATTCTACCCATAGGTACATATCCAAAAGAAATGAAAATATATGTCCACATAAAAACATGTACACAAATGTTCATAGTAGCAAAGTTCATGGTATCCAAAAAGCCAAGATAACCAAAATATCCATTGACTAATGAATGGATAAACAAAATGTGGTCTATTCATACAATACAATATTATTTGCCCATAAAAAATAATGAAGTGCTGACACATGCTGCCATGTGGCATGTATACTAAGTGAAAGAAGTGAGACAAAAAAGGCTACATATGGTATGATTCCATTTATATGAAGCGTCTAGATTAGACAAACCCATTGAGACAGAAAGGTTAGTGGTTGCCAGGGCCTGGGGAGAGGGAGAAATAGGAAGTGACTGCCAACACATAATGGAATTTCTTTTTGGAGTAATGGAAATATGCTAGAATTAGATAGCGGTGATGGTTGCACAACTTTGTGAATGTATTAAAGCCACTGAATTGTACACTTCATTTATTTTGGTTATTTTTCATAAACACTAGATGACCAGGGAGAATTGTACAATTTAAAAGAGTAAATTTGCCAGCACAGTGGCTCACGCCTGTAATCCCAACACTTTGGGAGGCCAACGCGGGTGGATCGCTTGAGCCCAGGAGTTCAAGAGCAGCCTGGGAAACACGGCAAAACCTCATCTCTACAAAAAAAATTTTTTTAAATTAGCTGGTGTGGTGGCACATGCCTGTAGTCCCAGCTACTTGCGAAGCTGAGGTAAGAGGATCAATTGAGCCTGGGAGGTCAGAGCTGCAGTGAGTCATTATCATACCACTGCACTCCAGCCTGGACAACAGAATGAGACCCTATGTCCAAAAAAAAAAAAAAGTGGGGGTAAGTTTTATGGTATGAAAAAGCCTATTTTTAATAGAAGTATTGCTTCTTCCTCCTGTCTCTCCCTCTCTCCTTGCATCTATATACTACTTACTCCAGAAAAAGCTACCTGTCATGTCATAAGGACACTCAAGTAGCCCTATGAAGTCATGCATGTGGTTAAAAATTGAGGCCTCCCACCAATGAGCAGCAAAGGAACTGAAACTTTCTACTAGCATCCATGTGAATGAGCCTTCTAAGAAGTGTATCCTCCAACCCCAGTCAAGCCTTCAATGGCTGCAGCCTGATAATATCAGAACCACTTAGCTAAGCCACTCCCAAATTCCTGACGCACAGAAACTGTAAGATAATAAATGTATGTTGTTTTAAGCTGCTAAATTTTGGGGTAATTTGTTATGCAGCAACAAGATAACTAATACTTATAATCAGAAATAGCAGTGGGTCGCTCTTAAAGAATTTGTTGAAAACCCACATATTCAGGCACTGTATTAGCCACTGGGATCCCTGGTAAATAAAAGTACCTACAACTCCTGGCCTTATATAGCTTAAAATATAGGATATATGATAGACATTAACCAAATAAATGCATAAATATGTCATTATAAACTATTATAGGCAACAAAAGAAAACTATGGGTTTTCATAAGAACATAGAGTAGGAAAACCTCAGATCTCAATTTGTATTCTTATTTTGGAAGGTATTATTCAAAGCCTCTCCATTTTCCAGTTCACTTTTGTTCCACCCATCACTCGCTGATAGAATCAGGGAGAATGTATTGAACGGATCCTAAACCTGTAGTATTGCTGCTGCTCATTGAACAGATAGTGCACTTGCACTATCACCCTGTTGTTGCATCTGGAGGAGTCCATTCCACAACATCTGTGGCATGTTTCTGTATATCAGAGAACTCCCACCCTGTAGCTGACCAGTACATGGAGGAACTACAGGAAGCTAAAAGAATCAGTTGATCATCCTCTGGCATTCCAAGACTTACACTGATCACCACTAAGCACTGGGGAGAGCAGATGCCGTTTTTCTGTGTAAATGTAGTATCCATTCATAAAATTGGAAAGTGGCTGAGGCCTCATGAAGTCACAAATGCCATTAATCCCTGGCATTCTCACTCTAATGACATCTGTCTATTTGGATTCACTTTGCCTTTCATCCTTCCTAGATTAACCCTGACCAAGACCTGGCTCTCCATGCCATACATGTGTTTACAGCAATCAAGAAAAGAATTGAAATAAACAGTGAGTGAGAGAGGTAGTAGAAAGAGTGCTGGCCTCCCACTAGCACGATGGTCACTCCAACATTTGGTTGCAATGGAAAGTAACAGTCCTGAAAATCAGTCATGGAATCTTGTTTTCTACCTCAAGAAAACCCTAGAGTACATCTGAACTTACACCTGAGACAACCAGGGAATCCCCCAGAACAAACTCTTTTAGGGAAAGAGGTCTGGTGCATGAGTCATGCCATTCATCCAGACAGCCCATCCACCAGCCAGACACAGTTGTAGGCAAATTTACTAGGACCTTCACCATGAATACACAGGCACACACACACACACACACACACACACAGGTTTGTTCCAGTCACACACACATTTCACCTCAGTTCTATGAACCTAAATTTCCAGTTTTCTGCACCTACCCCAATATCTACTTTTACTCTATCAAGTTTTGTCAACACTTAAACTCTCTTCTGGTTTTCTTAGAACTCAGATATCATAATATCAGATTTTCAAAACAAAACAAAATTCACCAAGATTGTGACTGAGTAGTAGTTATCCACATTCAGAGGATGAACTGGCCCACAAATATCTAACTCATCCCCAGTTTCTTTCCTTGTCTTTCATTAATTGCTTCCATTACCCCAATCCCAGCCTGAAGAGGTGTTATGGCCCAGTTAGCCTGAGACAGAAAGAGTAGACATAAAAGCCTCCCATTAATTCTCTGTCATAGATTTCTTAAGTTTGAATAATGTTTAAAAGATAAAACCTCCCATAAAAATCCTACTGTTGCTCTACATTATTTTTATTGTGTTACTTTAAAATGAACAGATATAAAACTAGATATAAATTTCCCATACATATAGCTCTTAAATTACTTCAAAACTCTAGCAAAGCTGCAAATTAAAAACAAACATGCAAAAGCCACTAGAGTTCATACAGAAAACATCAGTGTGATAAATGATGTTTTGCTGGAACTAAATTGCTGGCGTTGGGTTTAATAGACCTACTATTTGTATGTTTTATGCTTCGCTTTCTGTCCTCTTGATTCTTTTGACTTTGAACAATACTGGAAGCATATCTTAAGTCTTTCTTTAAGTTATTGCAGGATTAATCGTTTTTGGTAAATAAGCTTGTTTTAACTACTAATCCATTAGTTTGAGGGGCTGATAAATTTAATAGTGCACCACAATAAGTACATAATAATAAAAATACTGAAGATTAACATTAAAAATACTATTGAATAAAAATAACTGTATTCTTTCCTGCTATTGAATGACAGTTCAAGTTGGTATGTCTCACAATAACTGTTCTCAACATGATATGCCACTGCTATGACAGAAGGCCTTTTGAGCTAAGGATGTCTGTACTACCTTTGGGCCACAAAATTGATCAATTTTCCCACATCTTTCTCTATTAAAACTTAATGTAAAATCGACATTTCCATAGCATGCCATGATATTATTTGTTCTTCATTTGGCACCAAAGTCAGCCTTCAGCACTAAAAATAATGTAGTAGAACATTTTGATTTTATTTCTTTAAGATTATCTTCAAAACAAAAGCGGAAAATTTGAAAATTCTCATGAAACACTCACTCTCTCAAGAACACATCTACAGACCTACTTTGAGAAACAGAGCTTTAATAGCACAACTGAGTTACAGAGGAAATATTTAAATAGTGTTTTACTAATGCCTTAGGAGATATTCAGTGGTGAGAGAACCTTATCGGTCCATCTTTATCTTGAAGCCCCCAACGGGGCTGTCTTTCAGCCTCACCTCAAGTCAGACCTCTTAAGCAGGTCAAGACCCACAACAGAGAGCACTCCCTCTGCTGCTAGCCTGAGGACTGTTTTCCATCCCTTTTCCCATGAAGGGACTCATTACATATGGTCCCTGTGCTGGCCTCCTCCTGTGGTTCACTCTTGTCTCATTACCTGGGGTAAGAACCCTCTTGCCAGCTTTAATTATGAACGAGTTTATAGTCTTCCTAGACCATTAGCTCAAGGATCACAAATATGATTGCCTCCATAATTGACAGATACAATGGTTCCAGTCCACTAGACCTTCCTCTCACAGCCCTGGGGATACCCTTGTTTTCTACCCACCTCAGACCCCTCCCTTCACCCCCGTGCCCCACCATGTGCCCAGGCCAACCAAAACAAAGATGCTGCAGGAAGTACTGGTAGTTCAGATATCTCCTTGGTCGATGTAGACATTATTTTCCTAGGCCTGAGGATCTACTGAATAACAAAGTCAAGGGGTTTTTGTGGAAGAAAATTCAACTTTGAGAAAAATGAGTGAATTAGTTGGGTTGCTGAAAAGTCCTCTTCAGGGAAAAGGTTTCCTCTTTATTTGGTCAAGGGCCCTCTTCACAATCTTCCCATTTGTGGCTCCACTTTGCTGTCCCCTTATATAGTTATGGTCAAAGCCAGATAAAATATTATGTGGAAATCAATGAAGTTAGTAAAAGGAGCTTACTGAAAATAAAATTATACCATTATCACAACAATAAGATAAAATAGCAGAAAAGAGAATAAGAAGCATGAACACCAAGAATAAATAATATAAAATATGAAAGATTAAAAACCAGGAGTTTAAAAGACAAAACTGGCAAAGAATAACACTAACTAAATGAATTTATTAGAAAGACAAAAGAAGAGTCATGCACTAAATGGAAGGAAAAATTAAATATCAAAAATAGTGTGCAAAGGTTAACATCCTCCAATAGGGCAAACTGGGTGAGTCCTTTGAGCCGTGTGTGCTGCAAACTTCCTACTTGACTGACTTGCCAGGGTCAAGCATCATCGCTGAAGGCGGTCCTGAGGGGAGGGTCTGTTCTTAGGGGAGGTCTCCTCAAGTCAGCGAACTTCAGCACAGAGAAGGTCAGGGCAGTGAAGATCTCACCATTCAGCTCAAGCCTCCAGGTACTTTGAGGTAGCTTTCATTCCACGATTAAGAAGCTTTGCCAATAGGCATTAAATTGTTCTAGTTGAATTTCCAACCTAGCCCCTGTGCAAAACCATGGCCAAATTGGATGGTTTCTCCATAATCAGAAAGTGTGCCTTCCAGTATCTATTAATCGTATATTTTATCCTGGGATGCCACGCTAGAAAGAAACAGGGTCTTCACGACATCCTTGTTTATTGCCTCTGCAGTCCACTCTGTTCCGGGCTGATGTTCGACTGGGGCTGCTTAGCTAATTCACAAAGTAGTAGATTCCAGGCCTCTGGTCAAAATACAGGCTTCTGTTGTTTTACTCTACTAATAGAAACAAATATTTGTTTCTATTTGGCACTTAATATATGCTGAAATCCTCACTGCCTACCTGCCCCAGTCTAGGGAGAACTGGCAGAGCTAAAGCCCACAGAAGCAGCCATCCCTGGTCGGAAGCTGTGGGAGGAGCTTTCACCTCTTTGGCTCTATTTTTACATTTTCAGGGTAATATGTTCTCAAGATCATTAAGTCAGTGCTGAAAAGGCTATAAAAATATAAATGGAAGATTCAGCATTCCATGGAGGTAGAAATGGAAGGGTGATTTGTCTTATCATTTTCTCGCCCTAATAATGAAGACTCCATCTCTGTAGCCACTTCCGACCCCTGGACATACACCGTGTGTTTGAGTGGGTGTGTGTGTGCACGCACGTGTGTGTGTATGGGTGTGTGTGTAGGGAAATCATGAAGGAAGGAAGATGTGCAGAGGTACCAGGCTGTTAACATTTGCTATTACCTCAGGGGGATGGGAAGAGAGATGGTTATAGGAGGCCGAGATTATTAAGTTTTTCTCTACAGATCTTGGCATTATCTCTCTGATTACAATAATATTCATTGCTCTTGTAATTTAAAAAAATAATAAAATAAACTTGAAAAAGAGAGGAAATTTTTCCCATCAGAATAAGACTGCAACAAATGAATAAATAGTTTACAAAATGTGGCTGACGGTGTAAATTTGCATTTGTGTACCTGGTGAATAAATATGCCTACCAAGATCAAAGCCCATAGAGAAGACATATCTCTTCTTCTTCCAGACCAGACTAGGTCCTGCAGGATGTTGATATTTCAAGTCATCACTCTAAGAGCAAATACTCATGCAAGATATGAATGAGGACATAATTACCTTAGCAGGGAGGGGTCTGTACAAACTCCTTTGACTTTAGAGCCCTAAAAATAGAATATGTTGAAGGCAAATTATCTTTACTACCCTTGAAAACACTGCTCTCTAAAACCAAAGTCCACAGTACTGAGTGGATTAGCCACTATAAATTACCTGTGCAGGACTGTATGTATATGTGTATGTGTGTATGTGTGTGTGTGTGTATGTGTGTGTGTATGTGTGTGTAGAAATGTTGTGAATAATAAATATATTGAAATAGGAATTCTGTGTGCATTAATTTTGCTTTAATTCTACCTTCTGAAGATATCTCATTAGTAGAGATCATATTTGTCTTTTAAAAATCTCTTTGAAGATGTCCCATGGAAGTGGGGGAATGGATTATTCAAGATGGCCAACATTCTAATAAAAACTGGCTTCACTTTTCTGGCATCATAATCACTACCTCTATCAAAATAGTCTGCAAACAGAGTGTCAGAGTTCGGTCCAGAGACTCAGCCCAAAACCCAAATTTCTGGTAAGAGGGAAGATTCTGAGGGTCCTGGTGTCTTGTGGGAAAAGAGGACAGGTGAGGCTGATGAAGCTAAAAGTACAGAAGCCCACAGCACCACCCACAGATACAGTCAGTAAGTGGAGCTGGAGAATGGGAACACAGCCCCTGGCACAGAGGAGCTAGACTTTATCTAGCAGGCCCTGATATTTGTGATTTGGAAAGATTTCCTTTCATGAACATTTGGCTTCCCTGGGAGTTAACCTTGGTGCTTGACTCAGATCCTGGCCTTCGGTAGAACTCAGTAGCTAAGTTCTGCCCTTGTTCCTAGAAAACTTTTTTTTTTTTTTTTTTTTGAGATGATGTCTCACTCTGTCACCCAGGCTAGAGTGCAGTGGCGCGATCTCTGCTCACTGCAACCTGTCTCCTGGGTTGAGGCGATTCTCCTGCCTCAGCCTCCTGAGTAGCTGGGATTACAGGCATGTGCCACCATGCCCAGACAGTTTTTTGTATTTTTAGTAGAGACAGGGTTTCTCCATGTTGGCCAGGCTGGTTTCAAACTCCTGACCTCAAGTGATCCACCTAACTTGGCGTGCCAAAGTGCTGGAGTTACAGGCATGAGCCACTGAGCCTGGCCTGGAATAATTTTTTACCAACTCTTTCTAACATTTTGGTTATGGCTCCTGCCTGGGTCATCCATGGCTGGTTACCTTCCGTCACCTGACCTTCACCTGCACGATCAACAATGTGGCTCCTGCCTAAATTCTTGCCCTCACCTGTCTTTCCTCCCAACTTACATCCCCTGCTGACCTGCCTCACTTTTCTGTTTTTTTAAGACATCAGACTTTAATAAGGGAAATCAAACAAACGTAATTAAGGATAAACACATAAATAACTGGTGGACAGGAATGAAATTAGCAGCTCTTTCTTCTTCGTGTCATGTTTCCACTGGCTTCTCCTAGCCACGTGACTTTCCATTCTCTTTCTATTTTTGGAAATCCTAATGGACTACAAGGTCCTAGGTTGTTCCTTGATTGCTTTGTGTATACCACTCAGGTTTTCCCCAAAACACTAAATTCCCTGAGGCAGAGGTGATGTCCTATTTCTTCTGTGCTCCCACAGCACCTAACAGATAGATGGCTTCAAAGGAGTTGCTTAAAAAATGCTTACTGGTTGGTCAGTTGATTAATTTAGAATTCAACTATTGTTTAGTCATTAAACATGCCCATGGAAAGTGTAAGCTCAGCATTTAAATATCAGTGAGAAGATGCGCAGGAAAAAAACAGTGATATCAACAGGGAGGATTATTTATCAAATTGATGCAGGGTTTTTTTTGTTTTGTTTTGTTGTTGTTTTGCCATAGTTAAGGGATGTCTTTTTACCTAAGAAGAGAGAGCAAACAAAATTGAGTACATTTATACTTTACATCAAACTCTAGGATATTACACCTCAATAGACACTAAAGATTTTCCTGATCCAACTCTACCTCCCTGATTTGAAGTGAGAAAGCAGAAGCCTAGGGAGGTGAAGGAATTACCCAATTTCCCAAGAGACAATTATCTCCTAGGTTCTCAAATTTTACTTTTTAGTAAATATTGCTCAATTTTTATTCTTACCACTACATTTACAAACCACTTATTATAATACTTTTTTTTAACTTTTTAGTATGAAATGTTTTAAACATAGAGAAAAGCTGAAAGAATAGTAAAATAAGGGGAGGGAGAGCATTAGGACAAATACCTAAGGCATGCAAGGCTTAAAACCTAGATGATAGGTTAATAGGTGCAGCAAATCACCATGGCACATGTATACCTATGTAACAAACCTGCATGGTCTGCACACGTATCCCAGAACTTGAAGTAAAATTTTAAAAAAAATAGTAAAATAAATATTCATTTACTCTCCACCTAGATTTGACATTGCTAATATTTTGCCATGTTTACTTCTCTCTGTGTAGACAGATAGACATCGTTTGTTTGGTTTTGGCTGAATCATCTAACACTGAGTTTCAGACATTGTAACTCTTCAACCCTAAACACCCTACCTACAGCTCTGGAGCATAGACAGTCCCCTACATTACCATTATTACACCAAATAAAATTAGCAATTGTTCATAATACCACTGAATAACACATTCATATTTGAATCTCCACCTTTTTCCCAAAAATACCTCTTATAGTTGCATTTATATTTTTAACCTGAACCCAATCATGTTTCATGCATTATATTTCATTATGATGACTCTTTTAACAGAACAGTCCCCCCATTCTTTCTTGATACTAACATTTTGAAATATCCAACTGAGTTATCTTTTAGAGTGTCCCAGATTATGGATCACATTGCCATTTACTGTTGAACAGCATGGGTTTGAACTGCGTGGGTTCACTTATACACAGATTTTCTTCTTCCTCTGCTGCCCCTGAGACAGCAAGAACAACCTCTCCTCTTCCTCCTCTTCCTCAGCCTGCTCAATGTGAAGACAATGAGGATGAAGATCTTTGTGATTATCTACTTCCACTCAATGAATAGTAAACATATTTTATCTTCCTTATGATTTTCTTAAAAACAGTTTCTTTTCTCTAGCTTATTTTACTGTAAGAATACAGTATATAGTACATATACCATACAAAATTACGTGTTAACCAACTCTGTCATGAGCCAAGCTTCTGGTCAACAGTAGACTACTGGTAGTTAAGTTTTGGAGAAGTCAAAAGTTATACATGGGTTTTCAACTGCATGGGGGGAATGGTGCTCCTAACTCCTGCATTGTTCCAAGGTCTGTGGTACTCAATGAGCCAATTTCAAAAATCAACAAGTAGTAACTAAGTTGAAGATTATCTACAAATGGAGAAAGTGAGTGATTTGGGCGCAGTACAAAGATGAGACATAGAGTCTCTGATAAGTGTTCTCAAATATATCTTTCAAATAAAGTAAGATAGAACTACAAGAAGCCATCTATCTATTTGGCTATTGAAGAATTTGGTGAGACCTTTCACAAAAATGAGTAAATTAAAGAAATAAGATTATCCTCTGAGAATTAAGTTCTACACAAAACAGATCAAAACCAACAGATAAAGTCATCTGAAATAGACACAATGTGTCTGAAAGCTTAGCAAGTAAAAAGACTAAAAGAGCCAGTCAAAGCAGGGTTAGTCAGCCATGAAAAGCATAAAAACAGGAGCATGAGGATGGTGAACATCAGCAGAGCCGGTGTAAGAAATGCCCACTAGAGATGGTGCCTCAGCCAATGGCTTTGAATAATCCAATACCTTTGGAAAGGCCGTTCCTACAGTAAACATGGCAGTATCGGCTCTCCTAGCTTAATGCCATTAAATGTTTGAATCATCTAACTAGCTCGCTCTTTTGGATTCCACGCTCACTAAGCAACGTTCTGATAACTTGCCCTCCTTGGAGATCTGACTTCATTGAAAGAATGTGCAAGCTGTGTAGAGACAAGTGTTCCAGACACAGTGGCAGTTTTATCCCTCCTGTGAATCAATAAATTGACATGCTGGTTTCATGCATCAGCTCTCTGAGCTTAATTAATTAGAGTTGAAGCTGAGAGATGGATCCACACTCAGTGTGCTGACAGATCCAGTTTCTAAACCTGCAGGGCATAGACCAGACCCTGGACCGAGGCAGTGCCACCCTGTAAGTTCTCTCAGGAGACAGCAAATGCTCATTCTTTCATATCCCCACATTGCCTTTGGCAATTAAATGCCTCTAAGCTTTGTGTCTGTCTACCGATTCTGAGGGCATTGATTTACAGGGAGTGAACCAGAAGTGGACTGGCAAATCTCTAATCCCTTTACCGAGAGGACACTAGATTGAAATTGGAACAAATATGACCCTTCTCTTGGATCAGCTAAAGCAATCTTTAGTGTAGTTTGTGTCTGAAGATGTTATTTGATCCTGGCCCACGTTCAGCTAACTTTGGTTAAGGAAATGCCATTTGTGTCCCTAGGTTGTGAGTATTAAGCATCCTCTCATATCTGTCAATTTTCTCCACTTTAAAATGAGGATAATACTACCTATTATGTTATTGATTTACTAATCATTCATTCAACAAATATTTATTGAGTGTCTGCCATGTGAAAGCTACCATGCCAGGTACTGGTGGTATTTGGGAAACAGAGATGCTTGTTTTCTGCATTCTAATGGGGGAAATATAATTTAAATAAATTTCATTAGTCCAGTTGGGCTGCTATAACAAAATACCAGGCCGGGTGCGGTGGCTCATGCCTGTAATCCCAGCACTTTAGGAGGCCAACACGGGTGGATCACGAGGTCAGGAGATCGAGACCATCCTGGATAACACAGTGAAACCCCGTCTCTACTAAAAATACAAAAAATTAGCCGGGCATGGTGGTGGGCGCCTGTAGTTCCAGCTACTCGGGAGGCTGAGGCAGGAGAACGGCATGAACCCGGGAAGCAGAGCTTGCGGTGAGCCGAGATCGCGCCACTGCACTCCAGCCTGGGCAACAGAGCGAGACTCAGTCTCAAAAAAAAAAAAAAAAATACCAGAGACTGGGTGGCTTAAACAGAAATTAATTTCTCGCAGTTCTGGAGGGGGAAGTCCGGTTGTTTTCCTGGCTTGTAGATGGCCACCTTCAAGCTCCATGCTCACATGACCTCTTCTTTGTGCATGTGCAAAAAGGAAGAGAGGAGACAGACAGAATGAGAGAGAGAGAGAGAGAGCAGGAGCTCTCTGTTGTCTTTCTTATAAGAACACTAATCCTGTGGGATTAATGCCCTACCTGTATACCCTCATTTAACCTTAATTACTTCTGTAATGACCCTATCTCCAAATACAGTCATATTGGGGGTTAAGGCGTCCACATATAAATTTAGGGCAGAGGGAGGGTACACAAATATCAACAAAGGCAAGTGATTGATTGATTAATATTACAATATGGTCAGAGTTGCAAAGAAGGCACAATAAGAAAAATCCTTTTGGGAGGATTAAATGAGTCACCTACCTGGTTCTTTGCCCCCTCTACTTCTTTCTTCCTATCTATATAACCTTATTTAATCTTTGTCTATGGTCAAATACTAGAGGGCAAATGGCACAGTCTCCCACCAACTTGTCCAATGTGTCTCTCCTCATTTTCTTTCTTTCCTATGGAACCTAATCCTTCAACCTATCAATAGTGCTCCCCATTGGAATAAAAATTTGTAGCTGTGAAGATTGAAAAAAACATGCAGCATGAGCATCAGCAGAAGATGCTGGGTCTTTCTGACTCCAGAATCCACTATGCCTCTACTGCTGCCCCTGAAAAGGGTAACCTGGGCAACCTTGGCTACTGGAGCTTATATACCCACTGTTCTTGCTGCTGCTGGAAGCTGGCAGAGCACACCTTCAGTGATACATCCGTTTTTGTTTTTGTTTTATCTTTCTCTTGTCTTGGGACCTTAGAATAAATTCACTCAATACTTGCACTGGATGAACTTCAGCTCTTTTCTACCCTAAAAGGAGTTCTTTATCTACTCAGAAGACTCCCCTCACCGCAGATGAAGGAGGAGGCTTTGATCACCCCTTGTTCTCAGGAATATTAATTCTAGTTTTTATGGGTTGAATGTTGTCTCCACAAAAATTCATGTTGTAGTTCTATCAGTACCTCAGAATGTGAGCTTATTTAGATAGAGGACCTTTAGAGAGATCATTAAGTTAAAATGAAATCATTAAGGAGTGAGCCTTAATCCAGTGTGACCAGTGTCCTTATAGAAAGGAGAAATAGGGAGACAGACATACATACAGCAGGAATATGATATAAACAAGGAGATAGCCACTAATAAGCCAAGGAGAGAAGCCTGGAATGGATCCTTCCCTCACTGCCCTCAGAAGGAACCAATCCTGCCAATACCTTGACTTCAGAAGTCTAGCCTCCAGAGCTATGAGATAACAAATGTTATTGTTTAATCCACCCAGTTGTGGTATTTTGTTATGGTGGTTCTAGCAAATTAATACACTAGTGTTTAGGGCCCGGCCTCAGTCTCAATATCCTCTCTACCTATTTTATTTATGTCAACAGGACTCCTAAAGACCTGTCCTGATATGCCAGGACCTTAAGTCCTCATATGGATCAGTCTTTCCCTCCCTCATGGCTGTCACTTCACTGAGAATGTACCCCCTTAGTGTCTTCTATATATGAAAGTCACTTCTTCAGCAATTAAGGATTAAATATGAGTAAGACTCAAAGTTTTGAAAGTCTAATGAAAACTTTTGTTGCTTTTCTTTATTCCTGGACCTGAGATGGCGCCAGGGAAAAGAGTGGGAGAGTGGTCACAGCCCTATCCACAGAGCAGGCCCTCAGCTGGCCTTTGCCTGTCTTTTCATTCCAGGTCCCAGGCCTAAGGAGCAGCCATACTGTGGGACATGTTCTTCTCATGGCAGAGAGCAGAAGCTCAAGAGGGATGAACCAAAATATGCCTTGTCTCATAACCTTGCGCTGAGAACTGGCACTTTGTCGCTTCCACCCATGTTCCATGGATCAAAGCAACAATTAAGGCCAAGCCCCACGTCAGTGGAGCAGGAGTGCACATGTCCCTTAAGGGAGAATGGGCAAGTCACACCATGGGCAGGGCTGTGTCACCCTATTACAGGAGTTGGGAACAGTTCTTTCTACCACAGATTTAGAATGTACTCTTTTGAGGAACTTGATGGTAAAAGTAAACAGAGCAGTAACTAAAGGAAGATAAGAAGCCAACTATGGCTTCAATTTTGTTTTATTTTTCAGGTAGGAGACATTTGAATAAGTTTATATATTACTGGGGAAGAAGACAGAAAGTAGGAGCAATAAAAATATAGAAATGAAAAGAAAGAAGTGATGAACATCACTTCAACAATTCTTCACTTTCAAAACCCAAACTGTATGACTCAGGGTCCAATTAAGACACAGAAACCACACTACAATTTGGTTGGGGAAAGTTTAATATAAAAAAAATTGGCGGCTAAGCAGTAACAAAAGAGAATTGGCTGCTAATGAGGTAACAAGAAGTCTAAAGAACAGAGGACTGACATGTACAGAAAGTGGCCACTATCCCCAGGGCTGAGGCAGAGCATACAAGGATGGAATGACTATGGAAAAGCAGCCCTCACTACCTGAGCTGAGATCCAGACCTTGATGGGAAGTACACAGCCATGACTTACTGGGCAGTGCAGTCACTGAGGGGCCTGCTGGTGGGACTCACTGGCAATTCGCCTTCTGGGGTCCTGGGAGAAGATGCCTATGGAAACACATGCTGCTGGTCACTGGCCACTGTGCACTACAAAAGCCTGCCTAAAAAAAAAGAAAAGAAAAACATTAAACTAGGAAATACTGTTCATCCTCCGGTGTCCCCTACTGATGAAGCACGTAACATCATACTAGCTAACCAAGGGGAAAGGTTCCAATATCACAAGCAAGCAATGAAGGTGGATTTGGAGCTGAGAGGCAAGAGGTGATAACCAGCACCCCAACCCTGGTGAAATCAAATTCTATGCCTATTCCACACCGGCCCCTATGCAGCTATATGCGGGCAGAGAAAACAACAACAATATCAACAACAACAACCCAACTGATTGGTCCAGCTGGTCTTGTCATTAGGTCTCAAATGGTCATTAGTGCGGCCAGCAATCCTATCACATTTTCATGCTGCTCACTAATCTGCTCACCTGGATGATTATTTGACACCTTCTCCTCACTCCTCAAACATACAACACCTTTTCCCCAACCCACTCACTCTCTCCGTGTTGAACTTGGTTCCTATTTCACAAAGAAAATAGAAGCATTGGGAACTTTTGCAAGCTTGCACCACCACACCTGCACACCTACCAGTATCTGCACCCACATCCTTTGCCTTCCCACCAGCTGAGTGACTGAGATGTCAGGGCTCCTCTCTAAGGACATCCCCTCTACTTCTCCCATAGGACTCCCATCCCCTCTTGCCTGCTCAAGAAAATCACTGCTTCTCTCTTTCTCTCTCTCTCTCTCTCTCCTTTCCCTACAGCATCAATTTCTCCCCTCCACTTGACCATTCCTAACAGAATACATGAATGCATCTAAAAAATACACACACTCTTTACCCGACACCCCTCCAACTTCTGCCTCATTTCTTTGCTGTTATTTATAGAAAAAGTCCTTTTTATTAACTTGTCTATATTCATTGTCTCCAATTTTTCTCTTCTAACTCCCCTTGCACTTACTCCAGTGAGGTATTTGTCACCACCAGACCACTGAGACAGTATTTTCAAGGTCACCAGTAACCAGGGCCACCCCTAATATACAAAGCCCTGAAAAAATATTTTATAGGACCCTTGCCTATCTAAACAATTCAATTTGAAAAGGTATTTCAAAATGTATGGGCCTATGTGAGGTGTTGATATTTGTCAATGAAGATTTAGAATAATCCATAGAGAAGAGGTACTTAAAATGTGTTTATTGTTCTATCACTGCAAGTGAAGATTTTTCATAGAGTCCAGATACCAGCTATTCCTGTTCAGGTCCGGGAAATATCTGCCCATGCTCTTTTGGTTAATGTTGTATTTCCTATTGTGAGAAAAGGCAGCAACATTGTTGTCACTCACAGTGTCATGGCTTTTGGAACCTGTTTGTATTGAAACAACATAGTTTTGTGTTTTGGTTTTGGTTTTTTGCCTCTGCGGTTCTCTGATACCATTTGTCTAATGTTGGTTGCATCTTTACTGATGATGCTGCATCATTCATCATGGCACCTGCAAATACTGGCATCCAACCACTCTCTCAGAGGTTGTTTCTGTACTTCATTAATAATGACCAAAATGCAAGCCTTACCCAGAATATTCAGGAAAGTATGAATGATAATTTATTTTTCATTTGGAGTTTTATAGTGTTACCATAAAGTGACACATCTTCCAACCATGTATTCGCTTGAACTGTTCAGGCCATTATAACTACATTCTTAGAATGTGATCCCTTTCAACATTTCCTGCACCTCTGCTTCTGCACACTACCACCAAAAGAGAGGAAAGGCAAGGAGACGTGACTGGAGCAAGAAAAACAGTGTTTTTCACACAAGGATGTCCATTTCTTGTTGGGAATGGCTTAAAATCGACCTGGGAAAGCAAAACATCGCCATATCATTTGGAGGCAAGGCACTCTTTGGAAGAGCCTGTTGGTGTGGCAAAGCCAAGGTCTTTAAAGTCCTCAGAGAAGGCAGGCACGGCCACCACTGGAGGACTTCCTGATGTGTGGTACAGAGACTGATGAGGGCATGGGGTGACAACCTCAGGTGCCAGCAGCAAGGGGATGGATATACAGGGTGAAGGAGGCTTGCTGCCATCCTACGCCTTTGAACGCCACAAATCAGAGATGGTACCATGGAGGAACATGGACAGGTGAGAGCTGAGGCATGGGTCCCCACACACAGCCCAAGCCCAGGTGCTAACAGTTGACCATCAGTAGCCCAGTGCCCCGAATTCATCTTGTGCCTGATGTGAGGATCACCCAAAAGCAGTGTGTCGGCACCATTCTGGTGACTCAATATCACACAATGGCACCAGCCAGCAGGAACAATCCAATTGCCAGGCTGCCCTCCTGGACAGGGCCCAAGCCACAGAGCCCTCAGATAACCCCGTTGATGCAAATCTTAGAGTTCCTCAAGGAAACAGGTCAACCCTGCACATGGAGTGGAGGTTCAGAAAGGCCCCAAAAAGGAAAAAAACAAGGATCAAGGTCCATGTATGTCCCTGTATGGGGCTGCCATTTGTCCGAACCACCCTGGGGTCTGCCACAGCTGAGCCAGCCCTACTGGAAGAGGATAGTCAAATAACCTCACTTGTATTCTTTTGCCACTTACTGTGTTGCCCTAGCTTCCCTCCAGGGGGTCCTCATTTTGTCCTAGGCTCAATCTTACCTTTGATCACTTTAGGACTCAGGCACAAGATTTCACATTGCTGGGAATCCATTTTCAGTCTTTGAAAAGACCCAGTGATTCTTCAGGAAGTTTGTTATTCCAAACATGCAACAGAGACAGAATTTCCCAGCTTGAAGGGATTTGAAACATCCATAAAGTTACAGAAATTCATATCTAGAGGAGCCTTAATGGTCATTCAGACCAACGTTTGCTCGGGTATCTATAACATCCAATGCCCTAGTTTCCCTGCTGTCTTTTTTGGCCACTCCTTTTCCATCTCCTTTGCAGGCTACCCTTTACAGGGCTCAGTCTCCACACTCTTTTGTTCTCTCTAGATTTTCCCCTGGTGACCTCACCCAGGCCTACAGCTTTAAATACCATCCATAGGCTGATAATTCCCAAATTTATATTTCCAGTCCCAAGCTCTCCACTGAGTTTCAGGCTCGTATACCCAAATGTCTACTTCTTGCCATCAGTATATCTTACTAACCTCTCAAGTTTGACGTGCCTAGAACAGGACTCTGAATTTTACCTTTTGCCCGTATCAACAAGTTCCTCTCTTAGCCTTCCAATCACAGAAAGGGCTCCACCATCAAGATGGACACGAGCCTAAACCCCAAGAATTCTTCTTGTTTCCTGCCTTCCTTTCCTTCTCTCACATTCAGTCTCTTGGTAGACTTGTTCATTTACTTCCACCATTTCTATCTACTTCTCTTCATCTCCAGTGCCAACATTCTTGTCCAAGCCATCACTGTCTCCCCCGAACCACTCCAATAGCATCCTAACTGGTCTTCCCTACTCTTATCTCACCTCAATCCATTCTCTGCATATTAGCTGGAGTGATCCTTTCAAGAAGTGAATACAAACCTTGAATCTTTCAACAGCCCTCACTGCATCCAGAATAAAATCCAAGCGCCTATAACTGCCTAATATGGCTTCTGTCCACCTCTAACCTCAAATCTTACCTTCTGCCCTTGCTGTGCTCAAGCCTCTCTGGCCTTTCATTTCCTTAAACACACGAAGCCTTTCCAGCATCAGAGACTTTACAATTCTTCCTGGAATGCTCTTCTGCTAATTTCTTTAGGTCATAGTTTGTCGTCATTTGAAAACATTTCCACAAACTCTTTTCTATCCTACAAAAGGGGGGAATCCAATTCCCCTCCTCTTGAACATGGACTAGCCTCAGTGGCTTGCTACTAATGAATTAAATGGTATAGAAGTGACTGTGTAACTTCTTAGACTAGGTAACCACAGATGGCACAGCCTCCACCTGGTTCTCTGTCTTGTGAGGCTCACACTTGGAACCCAGCCATCATGCTGTGACAAAGCCATGTACCACATGCAGGTGTTTCAGGGAACAGACGTGTCAGAGGTCCTTGCCAACAGCAAACATCAGTCAGCATCAACCACTAGACATGTAAGTGAGGAAGCCTCCAGATGATTCCAGTTCCCACCTTCAGCTGATGTTAGGTGGAGCAGAGACATGCTGTCCCCACCTGCCTCAACTGCAGATTCATGAGTAATGTAATTTCTGTCATTGTTTTAAGCCATTAAGTTTTGGGGCAGTTTGTCACATAGCAATAGATAACTGGAACACAGCTCATATGCCCCTTCTCAGAACTGCCCTCCCTGATCATCCTAAGTGCCCATTGGCATTATCCATAGCCTAAAAATTATTATGATTATAAAAATAATGTCCAGCCTGGTGCCTGGCACATACAAGATGCTCAGTGAATATTTGCAGAATGATTGAATAAGGGAATGAATCCTCTTGTCACATTTGAAGTTATCAGTCATCAATAAAATGGGGATTTGTTTCATCGTTTGAAGGGTGATGACATCTAATTCAATTTGGAGAGAGGAAAGGATAGTTATGAAGCATGCTCCACTGGTGCTGCTGGACAGGGAGGGTGGGCAGACTTGACGACCAGCAGTCCGGGACTTAGACAGCCTGAAGACATGGGGGCCTGAAAAGGTAGTTGGGGATGCCCAAAGAATGCTAGTCCTGGTGCCAATGCAGCAGACAGTCACCTTGTCTGTTGTTGAGTAAACAAGTGCCACCTCTTTGGCCTGTGATGCCTGCCAGCACATGTCTTTCTCAGAGCGGGGCATATTCTCTGTTTGGGAAACAATGGGTAGAGGGATTGAAGCAGGAGAAGTTTCAGAGAATCACTCTTGAAAGAGATGCTGCACTCTGGCAGACTCGATAATGACAAATATGTCAAGCAACTGAGTTTCAGCAGGATTCCTTGGGGCCCTGATCACCAACTTGTGGTTTCCGTGGTGACAAGACAGTTGCTGGGTAGATGGCGGCTTTGGAGCCACCTGACTGGCTCTGACGATAACTGGCTTTGACAGCTTTGATTGGAATGAAAAGATTTAGGGTCCCTACTGGCTTTCTTAAATTAAATCCTCCCTCCTGGAGTTAGCTTGTTTATCAACATTATCCTAGATTAGGGGACTTTCCTGTGATGAGGGAGTTCTTTTACCACGATGGTTCACTTGTTGGGGCCACTGGCAGGGTTTCTGAGATCAGGCTCCTTGGAGCAGCACAGCGAGGTAAGGTTACACCCTGATGTGCTTCTCAGGCAATGCCTCCAAGGGGCATGTTAACAGTCAGATCTAGTTGGGAAAGAAAACAGGAAAAGGACCTGTATTTTAACAGAAATAATTTAATCTAGGCAATTGAGTAAGGAGGTATTAGAGGCTGAAAGGCAAAAAGGAAGTATCAAGATAAACACAGGGATGGTAACTGCCAGAGGCAGCTCTACCTCTGGGGCTGAAGAACACAGGGAAGATACTGGGGTTGCAATAATTTAGAAGCTTGGAAGGGGAGACTTGAGGAGCTGGGACCTAGGCTTCCAAGGAGGGGTGACTGCATAGTATCTCTGAGGCTGGAGTTGAGAGTCCAGAAAATGTTGGAGACTGGAACCCATTGCTATTGAGGTAAACTGCCACTGCAAGGTGAAAAGTCATTGTTGGGGTGATGCTCACAAGGACAAGAAGCAATCCCAGGAAGAGGCAAGTCCCTGCTCTGCCAATTTGCCATCCCTCCTTACTGACAGACCCCCACATGGAGCCAGCTGGCCACAGAGCAGTGTGGTTTGCCAAGTCCCAGCCCCAGAATCACAGGGTAGAGTACAGACAGGTGGGTCTGTCCCTAGAGACATCAGCTTCATAACCAGCACAGGGAGTGTGAACAAGATGACAATAGTAGGCCCTGAGATAGAACAGTCAGGCCCAAAACAGCCACACCTACCCTTTCACTGGTAGAAATCACCTAATGCAGCCGGGCGCAGTGGCTCATGCCCATAATCCCAGCACTTTGGAAGACCAAGGCAGGCGGATTGCCTGAGGTCGGGAGTTCAAGACCAGCCTAACCAACATGGAGAGACCTGTCTCTACTAAAAAAAAAAAAAAATACAGGGCCAGGCGCAGTGGCTCACACCTATAATCCCAGCACTTTGAGAGGCTGAGGCAGGTGGATCACGAGGTCAGGAGATTGAGACCATCCTGGCCAACATGGTGAAACCCCGTCTCTACTAAAAATACAAAAAATTAGCTGGGCATGGTGATGGGCACCTGTAGTCCCAGCTACTCAGGAGGCTGAGGCAGGAGAATCACTTGAACCTGGGAGGTGGAGGTTGAAGCAAGCTGAGATCACGCCACTGCACTCCAGCCTGGGCAACAGGGTTAGACTCCGTCTCAAAAAAAAAAAAAAAAAAAAAAAAATACAAAATTAGCTAGGCATGCTGGCACATGCCTGTAATCCCAGCTACTGGGGAGGCAGAGGCAGGAGAATCACTTGAACCCGGGAGGCAGAGGTTGCGGTGTGCCGAGATTGTGCCATTGCACTCCAGCCTGGGCAACAAGAGTAAAACTCCATGTCAAAAAAAAAAAAAAAAAGAAAGAAAGAAAGAAAAGAAATCACCTAATGCATGCTCAGTTCTTTACACTTTACAAAGAGCTTCTTATGTTATCTTACTTAAAGGCAGAAAACTGGCACTGACCACCACGTGAGGAGAACAGGACACTGTCCCAAGCACCCAGCATTGGTGTCCTTTGTTTTCACTTTGTCCCTGAGCTCTTGAGGAACAGCCCTGATGCAGCCTGACCTGGGCATTTCCCAAGATGTGGAAGTTTTCAACTTGTTTCTTGGGCAAAGTAGGCAGGTCACCAAGCAAGACAGTAACCCTGCCCCCAACCCTGTTTTGGCCAGAATATCTCCACTAACATTTGTTTCTCATACTGGGTCTCCAGGTAAGCTTATGTTTGAAGAGGAGGCTCTTCAGTGAACAATAGCTTGGAAACCTTTGCCCTAGAAGGAGAAACCTTCAAGCTGCCAGCCACCAAATAAGCCCACAAGGCTCAATTCCGTTGTCTTCTCCTCTGCAATGCCCTTTGTCCCTACCAGCCTGAGGCAAATATCAGTCCCTATTGTCCCCTTTGGAGGTTAACCCTACCTCCAAAACCTCTTAAGAGTATCCTTTCAAAGCATGTTGGCAGAATGGCCTGCTGAGTGTCCGATTTCCGGTGTGTGGGTTGGGCCTGTTGTTTTGTATGTATAGTTTGGGGTGTTGATTTTTGTTCATTTGTTGGTTGGTGTGTTTTTCTGCAAAAAAAACCTGTTAATCCACCCTACAAGAAAGGAAGGGTAGGGAAAGGGGCGACACAGTTGGAAAAAAAATAAAAGGCCCCTAGAGAATTAGATTCAGGAAGTTGTGGAAAGTGCCCACTTAGTTAGAATGGGAAGGAGCCTGCTCGTTGGTTCCTTCTCTACCTTCCGTCTTCTCTCTTGACATCTAGATCCAATCCCTGTACAGTTGAGGACAGCAGCCTCTGTGGGGATCCCTGAAGACAGATTCTCAGTCATTGTCAACCACACCACCTGGTCCAGGTGGCTTTCCCACTGTTGGGAACTCCAGGCTTTCTCCTCCACTCTAGAAAGCCTATGTGAATGCAAGTGAGGCTGCAGGGAATGTTGTCTGGGACTGGGATGGGATGGGATGGAATAGCTAAGGACAACCGTGGTGGCAGTCCACTTGGGAAGGCAGGGAAGACCACAAGTCTGAGACTTCAGGGTAATCAGATAGCCCTGGAAGCTCTGAGAAAGTGGGGGCTTTGGCCCAGCGCTTCAGGGGTCTATGACCCATGCATTCACACAGGCTCCATGCATAGAAGGGCCCTGAACTTGGTTTAACTGCTGTCTACTGTTGTCATCTTGAAATTCTTAAAATTTTTGAACAAGGGCCCCATGTGTTCATTTTATTTATTTGTTTGTTTGTTTTTTTACAGACAATAAAAAGTATGTTGTTAACAGACAGGGTCTCATTCTGTCACCAAGGTGAGAGTGCAGTGGTGCAATCATAGCTCACTGCAACCTCAACCTCTTGGGCTCAAGCCTTCCTCCCACCCCAGCCTCCCGAGTAGCTGGTGCTACAGGCATGCACCACCATGCCTGGCTAATTTTTTTTTAATTTTTGGCAGAGACAGGGTCTCACTATGTTGCACAGGCTAGTCTCAAACTCATGGTCTCAAGTGATCTTCCTGAGTTGCCTCTCAAAGTGCTGGGATTATAGATGTGAGTCACTGTGCCTGGCCCCACATGTTTTTACACTGGGACCTGAAAATCATGTTCCCAAAACTGCCCAGCACCAACCTGCCAGCTCTGTGAATTCCTGCAGCATCCCTGAGCACCCCAGGTGAAGAAGTGGAGAAAGGAGGGGGTTTCTAGAGCAGGTGTTTACAAGGAGACAGAAAAGTTGAGGGGCCAGCAAGAAAGTGGTTCAAGTGATCATCTAGGATGGGTGGAGTCAGCAGGGGACTGATGTATCAGAAGAAAAGGAAAGAGTCTGGGATCTGGGGGTCTTACACATAGACATCACTAGTTGGAGTAGAGGTGGAAGTGTGATTGCACCAGAAGGACAGGGAGCTGGCTAGTCTGGGGCCACAAAAATCAGTTTAGGGGAAGATCAGGCAAGCTGTGGCTGTTGATCATGGGACCAGGCTGAGGGTGGGAACGGGTGGGAGGATGGGAGCAGTGTCTAAGCAGCAAGCGGAGCACAGTCCCTGATATTCAGAAATTTAGGCAGGCAGGCAGCACCAGAGAAGCGGGCACTAAGGACAAGGGTCCCAGCCACTGTGCAGGGATTCAAGGACAAGACTGGAGTGGGGACTGCCCGAGCCCTAGAGGGACTCGGGCCTGGACAGGTTCTCAGAACTAAGGCTAGAGCACCAGTGTCCCCACGCCTCCCCCAGAAAAGCACATAACAACAATGGCACACAAGAAAAGGGCCAGGTGGGCTGTCTGGGAAGGCCAGCATCTCCTTTGCCATGGCTCCTCCCATGCATGCCCATTACTGTGTCCATTATTACCGTTTGGCACAACCCTCCCCCCCAACACTTTATTCTCCCTTGATAGCCTGGAGGCTCCTGAAAGGGAGACACTTTCTCCCCTTTACCTCCTCACCCCCAACACTAAGCAAGGTGTTTGGCACATAGTAGGTGCTTAATAAATGGTGTCTGGCTGGCTGAGCGCTGGTCGGCTGGAACATGGATGGTAGCCCTGCTGGACAGTGAGAGGGAGGCAGGGGTGCATAAAAGGGGCATCTGCCAGTGCTGGTATAGACCGCCTGGGTTCTAACTCTGCCTCTGCTACTGCTAAATGGACCATCTCGGCCAAGTTATCCAACCTCTGCCCCTATGTTTCCTCATTATAAAATAGAAATTTTTATTTTGTATTATGTACCTTTGAGTAAATGTGTGCATGGCACTTAGAATAGTGCTGGACAGCACTTTAGGAGGCCGAGGCAGGCGGATCACTAGGTCAGGAGATCGAGACCATCCTGGCCAACACGGTGAAACCCCGTCTCTACTAAAAATACAAAAAATTAGCCGGGCGTGGTGGTGGGCGCCTGTAATCCCAGCTACTCGAGAGGCTGAGGCAGGAGAATCGCTTGAACCCGGGAGGCGGGGGTTGCAGTGAACCCAGATCGCACCATTGCACTCCAGCCTGGGCGACAGAACGAGACTCTGTCTCAAAAAAAAAATGGACTGGACATGCCACGCACTTGCTAACACTATCATTAATATGACAGGTAAATAACATTTTGTGTGTGGCGTGTTGCAGCTGTCACAGCCGCCAGCAGACAGCTTACACCAGTAAGCACCGCGGCTTAGGTGTTGCCCATCGGGCACCGGAAGGCGGCCCCCTTCTCGTTCCCCAGTGAACATTCCTAAAACATCTGCAGGGTCCAAGAGCACAGGGAGAACAGCGCCCCTGACGCAGGCTGCGCACCCACCCGGAGGAGGCAGCGCGTCAGTCCTGAGGTCACCGCCACCTGCCCCGGGGAACGGCCGCCTGAGGCTGTGCGCTGGGCAGGTGAGGAGGCGACCACCTCCCAGACGCCTGTCGGAGCTGCTGCGAGCCCACTCCCTGCTTTTGCGAGCGGGGAGCGCCACCTGGAGGCTCCCTCTAGATCTGCATTTAGGAGGCGACGGGTCCTTTCATCGTTCTATTCATTAAACATTTACCGAGGCCTGGAGCGATGGTTCACGCCTGTAATCCCAGCACTTTGGGAGACGGAGGCAGGCGGATCACTTGAGATCAGGAGTTTGAGACCAGCCTGGCCAACATGGCGAAACCCCATCTCTACTAAAAATACAAAAATTAGCCGGGCACGGTGGCGCACACCTGTATTCCCAGCTACTCATGATGAGGCTGAGGCACAAGAATCGCTTCAACCCGAGAGGCAGAAGTTGCAGTGAGCCGAGATGGAGCCACTGTGTGTTAGGCTCTGGTGACGGGGGGAGAAATAAAGATAATGTCTTGTTTCCCACGGCATTAATAGCGTGATAGGGAAGACAGGCCATCAACAATGTGCGACACTAAGGGCTAGGAAACAGGTGGAGACAAAGGAAGGAATAAGGAATGCAGTCATTCCTTAAGGTGTTTATTGGTGCCAGGTACTGTTCAAGGCACCAAAAAGAATGGAACTAAACAGAGGTCCCGCTCCCGAAGAGCTTATAGTGGAAGGACAGCCAGGCAAGCTTACAAGTACGGGACAGGCCTAAGAAGGAGCCAGCCTGGAGACCAGAGGTGTCTGAAGGGAAGTCCAGGAAGTAACTCAGGAAAACGTCATATATTAAATCTTAAAGAATGGGCAGGATTTTGCCAGGCTTGCTGACAAGATATCTTCTATAAAATCGTGGAACTGAAAAGAAAGGATATAGGTTGAAGAAGGGCTAGTTCTGTGTCTGAAATAGAAGGAACATGAAAGAGAAGTGCTGGGACATGGGGCAAAAAAAGGAGTTTGGGGCCAGATCGAGAAGGCCTTAGTTTAACAGGTGAAAAAGTTCAAATTTGATCCAGGTAGCTGGCAGAGTCAGAGGTTCTAAAGCAGAGACCAGCTCTATAGAAATTCACCATGACGTACAGCAGTGATGGTGGATGAAGATACCAACAGCTCAACCTCCTATGTGCCAGTGAAATGCTGAGCACTTAGCACCTGATATTTATCTTAATTCTCTAAATGGGCCTATGGGGTAAGCATATTATTATTCCAATTTTATTGGAATACTTCCCTGCTAGGGCCCCTAAACAGGTAGCCATCAAATGCCTGATAAATTTGAGCTAGCTTTAAATTCTAGTCACTACAGAGCAGAGCCCTTCCATCGCCCTGAGCTGAAGGAGCCGGATGAGTGTTACAAACAAGACCCACTCAGTAGGTGAAATCAACAGAGCCTAATGACTATCTAGATCTGCAAGATGAAGAATAGGAAAGAGTTGAAGACAAGATTACAGTGAAAAGTTTGATTTTGAAATAATACATTTTTAAGAGCTGAGAAAACCTTATCCATCACCCAGAACAACCACCTATTCTACCCACACTCCCAGCACCACATCAGCACACATGTGTCTGTACTCACCATTCTGCCTTGCCTCCTGCTGACATGGACAAGTGCTGCGTGTTCCTAAGTGCCGCCTTCTGCTTTGCGCTGGATCCCATCCTCACGCCCACTCAAGAACATCACTTCATCAATTGGTCCTTCTCTCACATATGAAATTTTTGGTCTTTCTACTGAGTCATTCCCATAAATATACATGTGTACTAAAATTTCTCTCATCTTAAAAAATAATAAAAATATGTCCTCGACCTCAAATTTCATACCCCGCCATTCAATTACACCAATCCTCTCCAAAAGAGTTATTTATACTCAAACTCCACTTTCTCTCCTCTCATTCTTCCTCGAACCCACTTCAATCAGTTTCATTCTCACAACTTCACCACAATTACTCTTCAGGTCCACATTGCAAATCCAATGGTCAGTTGAGAGTCCTCATCTTAAATGACCTGTCAGCAGCCTTCCACACAGTTGAGCCTCTTCACTCGAGTGCCTAAGGCTATGCACATTCTTCTTTACTGACACTTCCTCATGATCCTGCTTGGCCTCACGTTTACAACTCCGAATGCATTCTTTCCAGCCTGAACTCTCCTCTGAACTTCAGACCCATACATCCCCAACTGCTGACTCAACATCTGCACACGGATGCCTAATGCGTTCAAATGTACCATGTCCGAAAGCAAATTCCTAATTCTCCCCCTTCAAACCTGTTGCTCCCATTTGCTCCCACAGCCTTTTCTATCTCAATAAATGAAAACTCTAATCTTCCAGTTGTTCAGAATAAATGCTTTCATCATGTTATCTGTATTTGTCAATGTAAATTCGGTGATATTTCCATAGCAAAGAACCCCAAAAATCTCAGGGTCTTAACACCACAAATATTCGTGTTTTTGCTGATGTCCAGGCTGAGTTGACAGGAGTCTTTACTCATCAGTTTCACTGAGGGACTAAGGCTGATGGAGGCTGTATCTTGACAAAATGTTTTCATGTTTTTTGAGACAGGGGAAGGGGCATGTTGCAGGGTCTTGCACTTGCAGTGAAATGCTTCTGCCCAGAAGCCCCATGCACCTCTTCTGCTTACATTTTATTGTCCAAAACAAGTCATATGGCCACACCTAACTTAAATGAGGGTTAGAAGCACAATCTTACTAAGTGCCCAAAAAAGAAAACAACTGGCTGGGCACGGAGGCTCACGCCTATAATCCCAGCGCTTGGCCGGGCGCAGTGGCTCACGCTTGTAATCCCAGCACTTTGGGAGGCCGAGGCAGGCAGATCACGAGGTCAGGAGATCGAGACCACGGTGAAACCCCGTCTCTACTAAAAATACAAAAAATTAGCCGGGCGTGGTGGCGGGTGCCTGTAGTCCCAGCTACTCGGAGAGGCTGAGGCAGGAGAATGGCGTGAACCCGGGAGGCGGAGCTTGCAGTGAGCCGAGATTGTGCCACTGCACTCCAGCCTGGGCGACAGAGCAAGACTCCGTCTCAAAAAAAAAAAAAAAAATCCCAGCGCTTTGGGAGGCCGAGGTGGGCAGATCACGAGGTCAGGAATTAGAGACCAGCCTGGCCGACATGGTGAAACCCCATCTCTAATAAAAACACAAAAACTAGCTGGGCTTGGTGACGGGCGCCTGTAATACCAGCTACTCTAGAAGCTGAGGCAGGGAATTGTTTGAACCTGGGAGGCAGAGGTTGCAGTGAGCTGAGATTGTGCCACTGCACTTCAACCTGGACGACAGAGCAAGACTCCATCTCAAAAAAAAAAAAAGAAAACAGCCAAAATATTTGTGAACAGCTCTAATGATGACCACATCATGCTCAACTCCTTTTTTGCCCCTCTCCATGCACATGCAATCCACCAGCAAACCTTGTCTGACTTTCCAAAATTATCCAGAATTCTGACCTCTTCTACAGCTCCTCCAAAGCACTGTCTTTCTCCTGGGTAATTACAATAGCTTTTATTGGACCCCCAGCTCCTGCCCTTGCATCCTCCCACCCCTACAGCCTGTTGTCCACACAGCACCAGAGCAATTATTTTAAACATGTAACTCCACTTCTCAGACGCCTCTAACATTTCCCATGTGACTGCATATGAAAGCCAGAGACCTTCGAGTGACCCATGATGCTTCACAACCTGCCCACTTTGTCCCCACTTCTGGAAACTAATCTCCTGCCAGTTTCCTCTTGGGTCCCCCTTGTCCAGCCACAGAGGGCCCCAGTTCTTCCTGGGACATCAAGCGTGCTCAGGCTCAAGGCCTTTGCACTCACTGTTTCTTCTGCCTGGAATGCTGTCCCCAGGTAACCGTATGCCTTCCTTCTTCAGGCCTCTTCTCAAATATCTCCTCCTAGAAGCCTTCCCTGACCACCTTATGTAAAATCACACACATGCACACACACACTCCACTCACACTTCCCTGCCCCCTATCCTGTTTTATTTCTCTTCATAGACCTTGTCACTGTCTGGCACATTATATGTTTGATTTAATTTGCTTAATATCTGTTTCCCCACTAGAATATACCTTTTATGCAGGCAGGAATTTTCTTTTGTCACTACTGCATCTCCAGTGCTTAGAACAAAAATGTGTCAAACGTGAAGAAGTGAGGCCCAAGGCTGGTCAGTGCAGAGCTTGAAGTAAACTGTAGCTCTCTGGACCCTCTGTCCAGGGCACCTCTCAATGGTGCCATGAGGCATTTGTGAAAGGATGTAGTAGGACACAGATCGCTTGGGGAATGAAGAGCTGGCGGGTTACCTAAGCCAGAGCTAATACCAGAGTGTGGGAAACTGGAGTGACTGCTCCACACTTTGCACTGAAGGCCCTCCCTGTGGGATGTGGCTGTGCACAGTGGCTGCGGGGAAACCCTCAGAGCTCCGTTCTGTGTGCTGAAGAAACCACATGCAGACAGCTGGGAAGGATGACTCAGTCTAGTGGTGATCCTTGTGATTGGTACCCAAGGGGCTACCAGGCTTATTATTAACATGGTGGAAATTAAATGAGACTTAATGCAGGGAGATGTTTGTGGGAAGAGACATTGTGTTGATCAAGCAACCAGCATTCCCCAGCTGCTCCATCCCAGCACCTGCTCTGCTCCCAGCTCCACCTCAGCCTTGCCTCTGGTCTCATCCTCAGAAAGCAGCATTTCGCCCTCCTGCCCCAGCAGAGCCTGGGCTGAGCACAGGCCCCAACACCAAACGCTGGCCCTTCCCCAGTGTGTGGTCTGTGTTGTCTGGCCTCACCTCACCATTTTGTCCTCAGTAATGGGCAGCCACAAGAAGTGGCAGAGCAAGAGCACAGCTGGAACTGTTGGGATCCTGCTGGAAACAGCAGGCACATGCTCCCGTTGGAACAGGGAGGCATCAGCTGCTTCTCAGTGCCAGCCAGTGAGTGAAAGGTGAGGGATTTACTAAGAATATGTACAAGTTGACCAAGAAAATGGCTCCAAGCGAGCTCAGCTAGGCTGACACTGCCTGTGCTGGCCTGTGAGCCCCACACCTGGGGGCCCAACCCATCCCCTCAATGTGGACACGGATTCAGAATAGCCACATGAGCATCAAGGCTGCATCAGCACCTCCCTGAGGTCCCTGGGAAGACCTGGACGTGGTATTCAGGCCTCTGACTGTGAAATATATGTGTCCTGACACCAAATGCATCAGAGTTGACCTTATTACAAACCTGTTTCAGGCCCACTGGGTGATCCAGGACATCTGGCTAGTAATTGTCCCCTTCTCACATCATCACTGATTACTGTTCTCTCTCAATCTCTTGCTCCCTCTCTCTCACTCTCTCTGTCTCTCTTCTTCTCTCCCTCTACCTTCGTCACTTCCATCAGAATAAAACATGCTGTAATTTCTCTCATCTCTTAAAAAAAAAAAAACCCATTGGCATCACATCCCACCCACACCTCTATCTGATTTCTCTGCTGATCTTTATTCTAAACTCCCCTAAAGTCTCAACAATGCTCATGGCTCTCATCTCCATCTCTGCCTTCAGTAATCCACACCAGGGTTTCTCCCCCCCAGCTCCCCCAAAACTCCCCTAGTCCAGGTCAACACTTAACTCCTCTCTGCCTAATGCCCTGGTCAGCCCTCAGCCACATCCACTCCACCCTACCCACATTTGACACAGATGATGGCGCATGCCCCTCTCCTTGATGACATGGTGTCTGACACATCGGTCCCCAGAACACCCCTTTCTTCTCTTCTCCCATTCTAGCTGCATCTGCATGGCCCCTTTTCTGCCTCCTCTTTCCTACCTCTTAATTTTAGAAATCCCCAAGATTTAGTCGTACTAAATCTCTGTCTCTTACTCATATTCATTTTTAAGGTGATCTCACACACTTCTATGATTCTAATATTTATCAATTTAAGACTCCATAATTTTCAACTCTACCTTAATACTCTCCTGAACTTCAGTCCCTCCATGACTCAACTACCTATGCAACATCTCTGTGTGAACATGAAATTAGCAGCACAAACTTAACACACGCAAAAGTTTCTCCTTGCTTTCCTTTCTTCCTCCCTCCTTCCTTTCTTCCTTGCCATCTTTTCTCCATTCCTTCCATCTTCCTATCCTTCCTCCTTTTTTTCCTTTTCCTTTTTTATCCTTTCTCTCTTTTTTTGCTTCTTATAATAGGGAATTTCTAACATCCACAAAAATAGAAAGACAGACTTGTATAGTGAATCCCCACATACCCATCACACAGGTTCAGCAATTGCTAACTCATGGTCAATCTTGTCTCTTTTCCCTCCGGCCTGAATTATTTTGAAGCCAGTCCTATAGATGTTGTATCATTTCATCTGTATATATTTCAGTTTGCATCTCAAAAAGATAAGGCCTCGTTTCTAAACATAATTATCATACCATTATTATATTCATGTAAAAAATCTTAACATCTCTAATAACCACAGTGTTCAAATTTCTCATTGTCTCATAATTTTTGTAAGTTTGATTCAGAATCCAAATAAGGCCCACCCAGTGTAATGCATGACATATCTTTTACAACTCTTTTAATCTATAGGTTCTCTCTCCATCTCTTTTTTCTTTTCAATGTGTTTGTTGAAACAAGGTCCTAGAGACTTTTCCCTACCTTACTTTTGCTGAATGCACCCCATGCTACAGTCCAACATGTCCCACCCCCTGCTCTAGTATCTGCAAATTGGTGTTTGGATTCTAGAGGTGGTGGTGTGGTCTCCCATCAAGAGGCACATATTGTCTGCTTTTCTCTCTTTCTGCCGTATTCTGAGCAGTTTATGTTCACTGCCTGGGCCTATTACCTCATGAAGATTGCCAGATGGTGACATTCAAAACCTATCATTCTTCTTCCTTCATTAACTGGGATCCTTCCATGCAAAGAAATGTCCCCTTATCTACTGCTTGGTTACCCTGGGGTAAAGTTTGTACAGGAAAGGCAGTACAAAATGGTTTTTCTTTCCATTTTTAACTAGTTTTTAAAATAATGAATTGATTCCCTGTCATTTTCCAAAAGATACCAATTACAAGACCAATGTTAATATCGCCATAAATTCATGAACCAAACACATTCGATGATGTTTCCATCCACTGTGGTTTTATCCTTTTGATGCTCACATTATCCCATTTTCAGCAAACGGGAGCCCCTCCTAGTTGGCTACTTAGTCCTGTTGACAGAACCCTAATCATCTTTTGATAGTTTCCTTGCTATCTGGTACTTCAAGAAGCTCCAGGACATCTGGTCCATTTTCTGCCCCAGACTATGGATCCGCAAACCTGGCAAATGGCATTCAAGCCCACAATTGGGGTGCTAGAGTCACTGTTGCTCCTGGGTTGGTTCAAAATAAGACTCTTGATTTTCCCCTCAGAACTTGCACCTCTTTCAGTTTTCCCCATGTCTCTAGATGGCAGCTCCATTCTTTCATGGAATGGAGACAAAAACCTTGGAGTCAGCCTTGAGTCTCTCTTTCCTTCACACATATATCCATTCTATCAGCAAATCTATTGGTTTCATCTTCAAAACACACCCAGACCCTGACCACTTCCTACGGCTGATGTCGCCACTCCCTGGTCTATCTTCTCTCACCTGGCCTTCACAATCGCCTCATGACTTGTTTTTCTGTGTCTCCCTGTTGTCTCCATAGCAGCTAATGTGCACTTTTTAAAATTTAACTCAGACTTTGGCATTCTTTTGCTCAAAACCATTCCCAGTGGCTTCTCATTTCACTTAAAAATCCAAAAGTCGGCCAGGTACAGTGGCTCACTCCCATAATCCCAGCACTTTAGGAGGCCAAGACAAACAGATCACTTGAGCCCAGAAGTTCAAGACAAGCTTAGGCAACATGGCAAAACCCCGACTCTACAAAGTACCAAAAGATCAGCTGGGTATGGTTTTGCACGCTTGTAGTCCCAGCTACGTAGGAGGCTGGGGCAGGAGGATCACCTCAGCCTGGGAGTTCAAGGCTGTAGTGAGCCATGTTTGCACCACTGCACTACAGCCTAAGCAACAGAGTGAGACCCTGTCTCAAAAAAAAAAAAAAAAAACTCTGAACACGTCCTAGCGGTTTGTAAGGCCTTTCTCTTCCTGCCCATCTTCCTCACTCTCCCATATGCTCACTCTGCCCTGCCACACTGGCCCTTTCTGTTCCTCAACAGGCCTTGCCACTCCCTCTGCCTCAAAAGCTCTCCTCCCCCACATAGCCACATGGCTCTCCCTCACCTCCTAAGATTTCAGTTCCATTTTCACTTTATCAGAAAGACCTTTCTTCACTCTGTATGAGATAGCCACACTGCCCCACACCATCTAGCCATTTACCTTGCTATATTATTCTTTATAGCGCCAAGCACATGTGACATAACACACGTTACGTGTTCGTTCTGTCACTACTAGGATGCAGAGCAGAGGCTTGTGTGTTTTGTTCACTGCTGTATCCCCAGCATCTAAAACAGTGGTCCTAGTAACTGTTCATCCAATGTTTGTTAAATAACTGAATGAATAAGTGGATTCAGGCAAGGGAGAAAAGGGTACACATGGAAAGAAGGTTGAACATCTGGCGTAATTTGCTAATAGTGGAATTCCAGGAGGCACAGGGGAAGGGTTGAGAGGAAGAGAGGAGTAAAAGATTAGGTCCTCGAGGGAGGGGTGCTTGCAGCACTGACTAATAAGTCAGGTGTCATGTGAGGTGAGCTTCCCATTGGCCTTAAATAGAGCAGATACCAGAGCTAAAAGACAAGGGACTGGGCTCTTCTTAAGATGGCCTCTGCCCAGAGACAGTGGACTTTAGGCACCTGGCTTAGGACAGTGAGGGGCCTACAGACCTCTCATTTAGCCTTTGGAGGAGGTGGTGTTGACCCCTGAGTTCACTCTGCCTGGTGAGGTGTTACCAGTGGGAAATATTATGGAACCTTCCCCTGTCCAAGACTCTCCAATTAAAATGTTCCTTCCTAGTCTTCTACAAGAGTATACCTCATCCAATCTGCAGACAAGCCAGGATTCATCACTAAATCATAAGCAAGAGTATTTATTCCAGAGAGTTGGAAGGGACAATGATAGAAAGATGAAGAAACAATGTAAAGGAGAGAGATAAGCACCCAGGGGCTTCCATAAATACAAGACAAGAGAACCCAGAAGTCTCTGTGTTTGGCTAGATGCCAAGCAAAGCTGAGCAAGGCCTTGGAAGCATCCCAGCGAAAGGTCAGGGATGTCCAGGTGCATATTTCAGAACATGTGTCTTCACAACCAGCCTAATCTCTGCTGCCACCACAGCATTCAGTGAGAGCTTTTAAATTACTGCTTTACAATAAACCTAAGCAATTGCGGCTTTTCTTTTAGACTGTCCAGTGTGGACTGCTTACCTTGAGAAGTCTGGCCATCTTTTTGAGATAATCAGCTCACTCTGGCTGAAGATTCAGGCATTTGAGGGTGATCTATGCAGAAGGGGGCCCAAAGGCACTGGAGGTGACAGGAGTCAGTGGGTGTGGACAGTACCCTGACAAACCCTGCCTGCTCCTCCCACACCTCATCACCCTCACCTCTGCTTCCCATGCCCACTCTCTGGGATGGACAAGCCTTCCTAGCAACTTCCCCTTCACCTCCTCCAACACCTCCGCCCTTGATATGTTGTCTATACCTTAGGAAACAGAGAAAACACACAGGATTTTAAACTAATCTGTTTGTTTGGAAGGATCTAAATGAAAGAGATCCAACCAGTGTCTAAGCCTGGAGCAGCCTCCTGTCTTTCAGGGTTATCGGAGGCCCACCTTGGAGTTTTAGGAGAGGATAATCAGGATGTAAACTCCAGGATGGTTCCACACGAGGGCGCCTCTGAGGCGGAGCTGCCGATGACACAGAGATGGTCATTTGCCACGTGCAGTGTCCAGTGCTGCCTCCAGTGGTGCTATCTCTCAGCAGGATCTGGGTCAGCGTCTGGTGCGAAGTGGGGTGAATACCCGAGCACAGGGGTCGCAGCTGACTGGCAGTTACTGGGAGCCCTCCAAGAGGCCACTTGAGCTCAGAAATCAGGGGACCACAATGGGCTGAAGACTGGAGGCTCTTTCTCAGGTGGCTCTGGCCTGTGTCATCCCCCAGGGACTCTTGCTCCATCCTGGGGAATAACTGATTTGGGACATCTGATCCCCCTGGTGAGGGAGAGCTCAGAACTAGATTTAATCTGATTTCAGTAGTATGACATTTCTTACATCCCAGTGTTTGTGCAGCAATTTCATACTTACTTCATGCATAATGTGTATAAACTGAATAATAAACATGCACAAACCATTTTCCTGATATTTTCATCCTATGGAGCATAGGAAAATGGCCTTAGGGCAACATCAGGGGCTTAGAAATGTATAGAAAGTTGCCAAAGAAGGGGTCGCCTAGTCCTGTTAGAAGTAGAATTCTGCTTGTATAGAAGGCGGAGCTGGTTCCCTAGGATGATTCTGGAGCGCCAAGGCGAGTATATTCCTGGCACAACTGAGCTATCAGAGAAGAAAAACACAACTGGAGGCCGAGTGCTGCATCTCCTACTCCAGTCCCAGGGTCAGCAGGCAGCTGCAGGTGGTCCTGACATTTCCCATTGCTTATTAAAAAGGAAAACATTTAATAAAACAAAACACACGCTTGTCGCTCAGCAGGTCCAGGCACTGCCAAGGATACTGATTCCCATTTACTTCAATGCTCTGATTGGCGCTTCTTGTCTGCTTTCCCTGGAAATGGGCTTGCAGCCTGGAAAACAGAGTACAGTGAGAGAAAAAACCATGCTTATCCCAAAATGAAAGAAGGGGAAAGGCCACACCCTCTCCAGATAATACTATGAGAAAGGTCTCACCCCAGCCCCTTCACGCGTGAGATTCTGCACTCCCTCCAGGGATAGGTTTGTGGGATTCCCTGCAATGCTGACACCTGAGAGCCTGGACCACATCCCACAGTCCCAGGATTTTCAGGTATTCATGCCAGCAGCAGATGGAGCTTATAAATAACAGAATACAAATATTCAAGTTGAGTGGGAGCTTAAATATCCTCATTTTTTTATTATTTTTTATTTTTATTTATTTATTTTTTGAGATGGAGTCTCACTCAGTCATCCAGGCTGGAGTGCTGTGGCGTGATCTCAGCCCACTGCAACCTCCGTCTCCTGGGTTTAAGTGATTCTCCTGCCTCAGCCTCCCGAGTAGCTGGGACTACAGACGCATGCCACCAGCTATTTTTTGTATTTTTCGTAGAGATGGGTTTCACCATGTTGGCCAGGCTGGTCTCAAACTCCTGGCCTCACGTGATCCACCCACCTCGGCCTTCCAAAGTGCTGGGATTACAGGTGTGAGCCACCGCACCCAGCCAAATATCCTCATTTCATGGAACAGGATGGCAGGCCCAGAAGGTCAAGTGAACCACCCAAATGATGGGCAATGGCAAATGTTCCCTCTTGTTCACACCATTGCTCTTACTCACCCACGGCAGTGGGAGGCCTATGAAATCTCTGACATTGTTTTCAAACATATTTGGAATCATAGGCAAGTAAAGACTACTGCTGTCCAAGAAGAAAATAAAGATCACCTGTAATTTTCCCATCCCAGAAATAACTTCTATGAATGCTGTGCAATATATCTGCCTCTGTGCTTGTCTCTCGCCCTCACCTTCTAATTCTATGCTCAACACTAGAGAAAGCACAGTTTTCAAGCACATATATAAGGGTTATGACATTGTCCGTATACCAGTCCACAAAGGATTACTTGATAAATTCCAAAGAATCAATGTCATACAGCTCATGTTCTCAGACCAGAATGCCAAAAAATTAGAAATGAATAAGAGGGATAGTTTATAGAAACATATTACTGGAAACTAAATAATATATTTTAAAAGGTAAAAAAAAAAGTATAGCCAATTGCTAGTTACTTAGAGTATCAATGAAATGGCAATGTATCAAAATGTGTAGGACTTACAGCAGCAGATAGAGAGAAATTATAACTTCAAACACAAGTAAAACTGTAAATTCAAGAAGTTGGAATAAGAGCAACAGATCCAAGAAACAAGAAGGAAAAGTCAGTAAAGAAAGGCAAAAATCAAGAAAATGGAGAAGGAAAAAACAGAAAGAAATTACCAAATCAAAAGCTAATTATTTGAAAAGATTAGTGAAATAAAATTCTGGCAAGGCTGATCAAGAAAAAGAGTGAGAAAGGCCAGACACAGTGGCTCACGCCTGTAATCCCAGCACTTTGGGAGGCCAAGGCGGGTGGATCACAAGGTCAGGAGTTCAAAACCAGCCTGGCCAATATGGTGAAACCCCGTTTCTACTAAAAATACAAAAATTAGCTGGGCGTGGTTGTGCGCGCCTGTAATCCCAGCTACTCAGGAGGCTGAGCCAGGAGAATCACTTGAACCTGGGAGGCGGAGGTTGCAGTGAGCCGAGATGACGCTATTACACTCCAGCCTGAGGCAATCGAGTGAGACTCCGTCTCAAAAGAAAAAAAAAGAGTGAGAAAATGAAATTGCAATGAAAAAGGGGGAGAAACAATTACAGGCACAACAAAGATGAAAGAATAGTGTAATTGCAGTAACCCTTCTGAAGTAGCGTTGTCAAAATATCAAACCTAAAGCTGATCACGGATTTGAGAAGGGATAGTTCCTTTGACTCCCTTCATGGGCAGGAACTGGAGTGGCTCGTTTCACCCAGCCCATCACTGGCCACTCCTCGCACGAGGGAGCGTAAGAGCAAGCGGGTGCAGGAACCCAAGCAAATGAACCCCAGAACCCACCGGTCTCTCCTCTTTGAAGGGAGCAGGCTCTATGCATGCTACACAGCAGTGTCCATGCCTGTTTCAACCAGCGTTCTTCCAGCTCTGCCGTCCAGGTACGGCCAAGTGCCAACCAGCTCAGTGGAGAGTCAGGGTGGTAGCCCCCGCCCTCTTGGCACCTGAGTTCTCGTTTGGCGTCCAGGAAGAATCAGCTCACACGAACTGTTTGAAAGGTGATGAATGCGGAAGACTGTATTGAGCGGTGGGTGGCTCTCAGCGGAAAGGGAGGCTGGAAAGGAGATGGGAATGTGATCTTTCTCTGAAACCCGGCAGTCTCCTGCCAGGTCCCTCTCCTAAGCCTCACCGTCTGAAGTTAGCCGCATCTATCCATTGTCTCTGACACTCAGCCGCGTGTATCCTCGCCGCTCAGCCGCTTCTATTACTCTGCCAGCTGAAGTCTTTTATGGGCACAGGATAGCGTCGGGGCAGGCCAAAAAGGAAACATTTGCTTGGAAAAAAAACAAGATCACCTGTTTTCACTTAGGGCCGTGGTTCCTGGCTTAGGGGTGGGGTTTAGCTGGGAGCCCAGCCCTTCTGTATCAGATTGAGATTTAACTACCAACTTACAGGAATACAGAGGACAAGGGAACGTGTCAAACTAGAGATGCAATCATGGGAAACTCTGGGAGGAAAACAGAAAGCTGAAAAGAAACAGAGGTTATGAGAAATTAAAAGGCAGGTCTGCCAAGTGCAGTGTGTAAACTTTGGATTCTGATTCAAATGACAAAGTTATCTCCCCCGCCAAAAAAAAAAAAAAAAAAAGACATTTGTGAGAAAATTGGAAGTTTAAACACTAATTGGGAGTTTCTTGATGTTGATAAATTATTATCTGGGGAGGAGGTAATGACATTGTGAACAGGTTGAAAAAGAGTCTTTGTCTTTTGAAGACTTTTACCGGAGCATTTGCAGGTGTCATTATACAGTGTCGGAGACTTACTTCAAAGAATTATGAGGGGATGTGGGTGGGGCTCTAGATGAAGCAATATTGGCCATGAATTGATAACTGCTGAAGCACCAGAGGTTTATTAATCCACTTTTGAATGTATTCGAAATTTTCTAAAAAAAAAAAAAAAAGTTTTTAGAGTATTATGGACAACCGTATACTAAATAATGTGAAACTTTAGATATTATAGACAACTTTGTGGGGAAATACTAAATGCCAAGATATAGTATACTCAAATAGACTAACAAGCATTAAGGAAATTGAAACGCTAATCATAGCTCTTCTCCCTAAAGCCCAGATAGCTTTACAAATGTGCTCTACCTGACTGTCAAGAGACAAATTTTTTTATCTCACAAATTGTTCCAGCAAGTGAAAAAAGAGAGAAAATTGTCCAGCCTTTTTTATGAAGCTAACGTAATCTTGATTCAAAACTAGATTGGGCCAATACAAAAAAAAAAAATTACAGGCTCATTGTATTTCTGAATAAGTGATACGGTTTCGCTGTGTCCCCACCCAAATCTCAAATTGAATTGTATCTCCCAGAATTCCCACATGTTGTGGGAGGGACCCAGGGAGAGGCAATTAAATCATGGGGGTTGGTCTTTCCTGTGCTATTCTCATGATAGTGAATAAGTCTCACGAGATCTGATGGGCTTATCAGGGGTTTCTGCTTTTGCTTCTTCCTCTTTTTTTTTTTTTTTTTTTTTGAGACAGTCTTGCTTTGTCACCCAGGCTGGAGTGCAGTGGCTCAATCTTGGCTCACTGCAACCTCCACCTCCCAGGTTCAAGCAATTGTCCTGCCTCAGCCTCCTGAGTAGCTAGGACTACAAGCACCTGCCACCACATCTGGCCAATTTTTGCATTTTTAGTAGAGACAGAATTTCACCATGTTGGCCAGGCTGGTCTCTAACTCCTGACCTCATGATCCACTCGTCGTGGCCTCCCAAAGTGTTGGGATTACAGGCATGAGCCACCACGCCCAGCCACTTTTTCCTCATTTTTTCTTGCCATGTAAGAAGTGCCTTTTGCCTCCTGCCATGATTCTGAGGCCTCCCCAGCCATGTGAAACTGTAAGTCTAACGAAACTTCTTTTTCTTCCCAGTGGGTAAGAAATACCAGGAGTGGGGTATTGCTGAAAAGATACCTGAAAATGTGGAAGTGACTTTGGAACTGGGTAACAGGCAGAGATTGGAACAGTTTGAAGGGCTCAGAAGAAGACAAGGAAAAGTGGGAAAGTTCAGAACTTCCTAGAGATGTGTTGAATGGCTTTGCCCAAAATGCTGATAGCGATATGGACAATAAGGTGCAAGCTGAGGTGGTCTCAGTTGGAGATGAGGAACTTGTTGGGAATTGGAGTAAAGGCGACTCTTGTTATGTTTTAGCAAAGAGAATGGTGGCATTTTGCCCCTGCCCTAGAGATTTATGAAATTTTAACTTGAGAAAGATGATTTAGGGTACCTGGTGGGAGAAATTTCTAAGCAGAATTCTAGATGTGACTTGGTACTGTTAAAGGCATTCAGTTTTATAAGGGAAACAGCATAAGAGTTTGGAAAATTTGCAACCTGACTATGCGATAGAAAAGAAAAACCCATTTTTTCTGGGGAGAAATTCAATCCAGCTGTAGAAATTTGCATAAGTACAGCCATAAAAAATGATGAGTTCGTGTCCTTTGTAGGGACATGGATGAAACTGGAAACCATCATTCTCAGCAAACTATCGCAAGGACAAAAAATCAAACACCGCATGTTCTCACTCATAGGTGGGAATTGAACAGTGAGAACACATGGACACAGGAAGGCGACCATCACACTCTGGGGACTGTTGTGGGGTTGGGGGAGCGGGGAGGGATAGCATTAGGAGATATACCTAATGCTAAATGACGAGTTAATGGGTGCAGCACACCAACATGGCACATGTATACATATGTAACAAACCTGCACATTGTGCACATGTACCCCAAAACTTAAAGTATAATAATAATAACATTTAAAATAAAGAATTACTAAGATAAATAAATGTATATATATTAAAAAAAAAGAAAGAAATTTGCATAAGTAGCAAGGAACCTAATGTTAATCCCCAAGATCATGGAGAGAAATGTCTCCAGGCCATGTCAGAGAACTTCACGGCAGCCCCTCCCACAGGCCCAGAGGCCCTGGAGGAAAAAGTGGTTTCATAAACTGGGCCAAGAGTCCCCATACTGTGTGCAGCCTAGGGACTTGGTGCCCTATGTCCCAGCCACTCCAGCTGTGGCTGAAAGTGGCCAACATACAGCTTGGGCTGTGGCTTCGGAAGGTGCAAGCCCCAAGCCTTGGCAGCTTCCATGTGGTGTTGAGCCTGCGGGTGCTCAGAAGTCAAGAATTGAGGTTTAGGAACCTCTGCCTAGATTTCAGACAATGTATGGAAATGCCTGGATACCCAGGCAAAAGTTTGCTGCAGAGGCAGTGCCCTCACGGAGAACCTCTGCTAGGGCAGTGTGGAAGGGAAATGTGGGGTCAGAGCCCTCACACAGAGTCCCTACTGGGGCACTACCTAGTGGAGCTGTGAGAAGAGGGTCACCAACCTCCAGACCCCAGAATAGTAGATGCACCAACAGCTTGCACCATGCACCTGGAAAAGCCACAGACACTCAACGCTAGCCCATGAAGGCAGCCAGGAGGGAGGCTGTGCCCTGCAAAGCCACAGGGGTGGAGCCACCCAAGGCCATGGGAGCCCACCTCTTGCATCACCATAACCTGGATGTGAGACCTGGAGTCAAAGGAGATCATTTTGGAGCTTTAAAATTTGACTGCCCCACTGGATTTTGGACTTGCATCGGCCCTGTAACCCCTTTGTTTTGGACAATTTCTCCCATTTGGAAAGGCTGTATTTACCCAATACCTGTACCCCCATTGTATCTAGGAAGTAACTAGCTTGCTTTTGATTTTACAGGCTTATAGGCGGAAGGTACTTGCCTTGTCTCAGATGAGACTTTGGACTGTGGACTTTTGAGTTAAGACTTTGGGGGACTGCTGGGAAGGCATGATTGGTTTTGAAAAGTGAAGACATGGGATTTGGAGGGGCTAGGGACAAAATGATATGGTTTGGCTGCATCCCCACCCAAATCTCAACTTGAATGGTATCTCCCAGAATTCCCACATGTGGGAGGGACTCAGGGGGAGGTAATTGAATCATGGGGCCAGTCTTTCCCTTGCTATTCTTGTGCTAGTGAATAAGTCTCATGAGATCTGATGGGTTTATCAGGGGTTTCCGCTTTTGCTTCTTCTTCATTTTCTCCTGCTGCCACCATGTAAGAAGTGCCTTTTGCCTCCTGCCATGATTCTGAGGCCTCCCCAGCCACGTGAAACTGTTAAGTCCAATTAAACCTCTTTTTTCTTCCCAGTCTCAGGTATGTCTTTATCAGCAGTATGAAAACAGACTAATACAAGAAGTCTGCAAAAATAACAAATAAAATATTAACTGAACTAATCCAACAATGTAGTAAACAATAGATATGGTTTATCCCAGCAATATAAGACTTATCAGAGAATGCATCCATGTTATTCATCACAGTAAAGAGTAAACAAGGAAAAATGTACATTTATTTCAATAGAGCAGAAAAACCATTTAATAAAGTTCAACAGCTATTTTTTATAATTAAAAATCTTAGCAAACCGAGTCCTATAGATTGAATGTTTGAGACCCCCAAAATTCATAGATTTAAACCTAATTTCCAATGTGATGGTTTTAGGAAGTAGGTTCTTTTGGAGGTGATTAAGTTATGAGGTGAAACCCTCATACATGGGATTAGTGCCCTTATAAGGGGCTGAAAAGACCATAGTTTCTTCATCCAACATGTAAGGATGAAGGGAGAAGATGCCTTCTATGAACAAGCACCAAATCTGCCAGTGTCTTGATCTTGGATTTCCCAGCCTCCAGAGCTTTGAGAAATAAATTTCTGCTATTTATAAGTCACAGATTTATGGCATTTTGTTGGAGCAGCCTGAACAGACTAAGAAACTATAAATGGGGAAGAAAACCCTTAAATTGCTACAAAAAAAATCTATAGCAAACATTTTTCATATAGAGAAAATTTAGGCACATTCCCTTTAAGATTGGAAATGGGACCAAAATGCCCTGTGACTTCTATCGTATGACTTGGTACTGGAGATCCTAACCATTACTGTAAGAAAAGAAAATATTTAAAGAATAAAAAGCAGGTTTAGCTACTTGAAGGAAAAGAAGAGATGAAACTGCCATTATGGTAGGATTATCTACATAGAAAAACCAACAGAGCAAAGAACCCATTATAATTAATAATAAAATTCAGCAAGGTTCTCAGGAATAAGATCAACTTATAGAAATGTCTAACATTTCTCTACACCAGTTGTTCTCAACCAGGAATGATTTTGTCCCTCAGGTACAGTTGACATATTTAGTAAATAAAAATATAGGATACTTGGTTAAATTTTAATTTCAGATAAACCATGAGTAATTATTTAGTATAATTTTGTCCCATGCAATATTTGAGACAAAACACTGGGTATCCTGTATTTTATCTGTCAATCCTATGGGAACATTTGGCATCTGAAGACATTTTGTCACAACTAGGTTTGGGGTGCTACTGGTACCTGATGTATATAAGCTAAGGATGCCACTAAATATCCTACCATGCACAGGACAGAACCTCCTTCCCACCCCAACAAAGAATTACCTGGCCTGAAATGTCGATAATACTGAGGTCGAAAAATTGTGTTGTAATCTGCAATAACCAACCAGAAAAAATAATAAAAATCAAAGACCATGCACAGCAGCTATGATCTGTCTGTGTAATAACTTAAATAATTCACAAAACTATAGAGAAAACTTTGAAACTGATAAAAAGGCAGAAAAGATTTTATAATTTTATGCAAGGAGATGTTCTATGCTCTTGCAAATATTGTAAAAGTCAATTCTACCCCCAGATCAGTACATCCATTACATCTCTAATCAAAACTTAAACTGAATTTTTTCAGAGACTAGATAAACTTATTCTAAAATATACATGGAAGAATAAAGAGCCATGAATAGCAAAAGTCAGATTTGAAAAAGAAGAGAGGAGTCTAGCCCTGCTAGATATTAGGGCACGCTATCAAGCCCTGGTAATACAAACAGTATGTTACTGGCCCAAGAACAAGCAAAACAGATCAATGAGACAGAACAAAACACTCAGGAACAGACCCTTGCAAACTTAGAATATTTAAGAAAAGATGTCCCAGATCAGTAATAAAAAATCTAATAACTTGCTAATCATGTGAAAAAAATAAAATAAAACAAGAACCTACTTAATGTTGCATAAAAAGATGGGTTCTCTGAGGGTTTTGTTAATCATTTAATTGATTGGAAACAGGGCCTTTAAGGTAAAAAGTAAACCTACAAATAAAATTAATAGAAGGCCATGTTAGTGGTCTAAGACTGAGAAAGGTCCAAAGTACAAGCCATAAAGCAAAAAAAAACTGGTGGAATTAATTACACCGAAAGAAAGGATTCCTGGTCATTAAATGACACCATGGACAACAGGTTAGGAGAGGATACATGCAATATCTACAGCCAATAAGGGACTAATCTAGATTAAACAAAAAACTCTAACACATCAGGAAGGAAAAAGAAAGAATCCTGGTTGAAAAATTAGCAGTGAATATGAAAAGGCAATTAAGGAAAATCCAAAAGCCTAAGAAACATATGAAGAGATGCTCAAGTTCATAGTAATTAGAGAAACGTAAATTAAAACACCCAAAAGATCTCACTTTCCACTCAACAGATTAACAGCAATTAGAAAGTGGATAATGCCAGTGTTAGTGGAGATTTGCTGCAGGTGGGATTACGGGCTGGGTAGGGCAGCCTTTCAGAAGAGTAATCTGGTAGTTCAGGGTCAAAAGAAACAAATGTACACACTGTGAGCCCCCTTATTGTACCCCTGTGTAGATGCCCAGTGAGATTATCACAAAGACAATTAAGAGAACATGTGCAAAGATGCTTATTACAATGATGTTTGTGTAGCTGGAGTTGAGCCAATGCACATATTTACCACTGAGGGAGTGAATAGAACACACAGTGCATCCAAACAATGGGACATTGTGCAGCAATTGGAAGTAATGAGTTAGATGTACACTGTCAGGCCTCTGAGCCCAAGCTAAGCCATCATATTCCCTGTGACCTGCACGTATACATCCAGATGGCCTGAAGCAACTGAAGATCCACAAAAGTGAAAATAGCCTTAACTGATGATATTCCACCATTTTGATTTGTTCCTGCCCCACCCTAACTGATCAATGTACTTTGTAATCTCCCCCACCCTTAAGAAGGTTCTTTGTAATCTCCTCCACTCTTAAGAAGGTTCTTTGTAATTCTCCCCACCCTTGAGAATGTACTTTGTGAGATCCACTTCCTGCCTCCAAAACATTGCTCCTAACTCCACCGCTTATCCCAAAACCTATAAGAACTAATGATAAGCCCACCACCCTTTGCTGACTCTCTTTTCAGACTCAGCCCGCCTGCACCCAGGTGAAATAAACAGCCTTGTTGCTCACACAAAGCCTATTTGATGGCCTCGTTACATGGACGCATGAGACATACACATAGCAGCATCTGTGGATCTTTAAAAGTATGGTGCTTTTCAAGTTAATATATAAAATTTAAAAAAACAATAGCAGTTATGGTTGGTGTCTTAGACCTGATAAGGACAAAGAATTTTTATTACACAAGAAATATAAGAGGATTTCTGACCTTTATATTTTAAAAGAAGAATAAGATGAGTACTTATTGAAAGAGAGTAAGTTAAAAGTTATCACAAGAGTCTTACTTTATTCACTTCCATTAATACATATAGAACATTTCAAGTAAAACATTCCGTATTATAATTCTCATTCTGATTCATTATATTATTAGCAGCAAGATATCTTCCAAGGTTTATTAGAAAATCATAATAATATCTCAGCAAATTTGACGCTGAAGTTGGCAATTTTGATAAATTTAGTTTAATTCTTAATCCAGCCAAAATGCTGGTATATCAAACCAAGTTTTCTTAAAGTATATTAAAAAAAACTTTAAAATAACACATATCCAGACGTTAAAATTGGAGGAAAAAAATCTCTAAATTTTTTACCTTGCTAAATCTAAGAATTTGAAAGTTGTAATAGAAAAAGTTAGTAACTTGGTTTTCTCACTCTTTTTTTCTTTTTCTCTCCCCCCTTGTTTTCTCTCTTCCATCTATCATTTATATATACATATCTATTATTTTCATATTTTTTAATATCTGCTGTGTGCTGCCCCTATTGTTCTTAGATATGATTAGCTTTCCATCTGAAAATATAATGTTCAATAATTCCTCTATGGTTCTTCACTTTGACACACAAACTCTTAAAATGTGTGCTATATAACCAGACTCTGTGCTAAATAATCTATAGAAGAAAGATGTCTTCTGTAAGACATTCCAAGGCCACCAAGGCTGAAGTACATGGCGTATAAAGCACTCTTCTTTCCTCAGAAGACCAACACACAAAAACCAACACTGCATGAACTATTTAAGTGTAAATCTTATTCAGGCATAGTTCTCCCAGGGACAATCATTGAGATCCCTTGTACAAGTTTCTGCAAGCAATATATTAAGGCCAACTAGTTACTAAAGTTGGAGATTTCTTTAACTTGGCAGAAAAATACCAGAGGTAAGATTTCTGTTTAAAACATATCCTGAAGCAGGGGATATGTTGTCTTAAACTATTTCAATGTCCCTCTGGATCTGCATATAATGATACCTCATTTACTTAGTTCTCTGGTAATGAAGCTACATTGTAACAGTCACCTGACTTAAAAAAAAAAAAAAAAAGAAAGAAAGAAAAGAAACCAGCACAATTTTTTAGAAATTAAATAGCCTGGGCATTGAGCAGGTTGAGGAAGTGTGAGGAGTGGAATTCTTTATTTTCTCCTGGATACAACTCCTGACATGTAACACCAAGGAAATACACCTGGAAATCTAAATAGGTCAAAATAAGCTTCCAGATGTTTAGCAAAGAGGAAAGCCTAATCTCCACAACTGAAGCAGTTGGAAAGCCTCCTAAAGAGACTAAAGAGACACAGTTCACCTGAAGACGAGAAGAGCTCAGAATCGAGAGTCCTCACCTTGTCTTCTCATCTGTAATACTCAAAAACATTATTGCTTCAAAGATGTACGTAAACATTACTCACATCAACTTTCACCATATCTCAATTTTAATATTTATATTATTTGTAACTCATGTAGTTATGTCAAACCGTAAGGCATTAGGATATAATCACTTTACTTTTGACAGTGAAAATCAATCATATTTGATAATTCGGGTAACAATAAATAATTCTGTGTAGAGTAAAACATAAAAAAAAAAAAAAAGTATGGTGCTTAGTGGATGGAAAAAAGAGACTTTTAGCCAATAGAATTTTGTAAATTTTGTGTGCATGTAAAATTTCATGCACACAATATATGCTTTATAAAAACACATACAAAAATAAGTTGCACATCAAACACAATAACACATTTGTTGATTGTAAGTAGAGAATGGAAAATGAGGATAAAAGGGAATAAGAAAATGAAAAACAAGAAAGGTTTATGCAAAGACTAGAAAAGGCTCTGAATAAAGCAGAAATATAAGTAATTTAGCTTTCTGCACCTGAGGCCCAAACTAAAGAAAACAAAGCAGAAAGGAAAGAAAGAAAAGGACCCAACAGGCTTGGAAGAAGGTGGAAAAGCAATTTCCAAGCCACAAACAACTTGGGCGCAGACCACCCATTTCTTTGAAGGTTTAAGATAAAGAGAAAAAGCTTTCCCCTTCACTCTCTGAAGGTTTGCGAAGATGAACTGACAAAAGTCAGATTAATTGGAGATAAAATGCATACAAATTTATTTTAACATGCATAAGCACAGGATAATCACAAGAGTATTACCCAATAACCCAATGAGGTCCAGATGCATATACACCCTTCTTCATAAAGGAAGAAGAGATGGGGAAAATGTGGCAATTTTTTTGAGGGATAGTAAATGGGTATTAGGGAGAATGAGTGGACTCAAAAGACAGAAATTAACTTGTAAATAATTCTCTTTGAAATTGAATGAGCCTAAGAGGCAGACATTATTTTGTGAAAAAGTCTGTCCAGGTGTGGTTGCATTCCTCAGGCTTCTTTTCTGAAATAGATAATGAAATATCAGGGAGAGGTTAGAGGACAGTTGTGCTCTCCCAGTTGGGTCCAGTCCTTATGCAGATAAAGGGGTATTAGAGAAAAGCTTCATCCTATGCTTTGGACAGACAGAGGCTTGGGGCGGGATGGGAGTATAGAGAGCTCCTGAAGCTGCTTCTTTATTTGGCATGTCCATGCACCTTATACTGGGGTATTGTTTTCTGAGACCCAACATTCCCTGTCTGAAACTTTCCTAGAAGGTTTATATATTAAAAATTTTGTGAGTAGCTGTGGAGAGAAAAATCAAGTTAGTAGCTGAATGGCAACGGGTCCCATTCAACCAGCCTCACACTCTTGGTAATAGACCAGTTCAATAAATGGTTGGCATTGCAGATGGGATCTCAAAGGTAGGCCTCCATGTATGATTTGGCAAAAAGATCCTTAATAAGAGGCATTTCTATGGAAAAAAGAAAAACAAATGTCTGCAGTAGTCTATAAGCTGGTTTCTTTAGAGTCTAGAAGGCAGTCAGTTAAGAAGATTAGTGGCAATCTGACAGATTTTTTTTTTGTTTATAGTTTGCATGCACAAAGTTTATCCAAATATAAGTGTCAGAGGCATTTGAACCAGAGCAACTTCATCTTGAATATAGGCTGGGTAAAATAAGGCTGAGACCTACTGGGCTACATTCCTAGGAGGTGAGACATTCTTAGTGACAGGATGAGATAGGAGGTCAGCACAAGATACAGGTCACAAAGACCTTGCTGATAAAACAGCAAGTGGTAAAGAAGCTGGCCAGAACCCACCAAAACCAAGATGGCAATGAAAGTGACCTCTGGTCGTCCTCATTGCTTATTATACGCTAATTATAATGCATTAGCATGCTAACAGAACCTCCCACCAGTGCCATGACAGTTTAAAAATGCCATGGCAACATGAGCAAGTTACCGTATATGTCTAAAAGGAGGAGGAACCTCAGTTCCAGGAATTGCCTACCCCTTTTCTAGAAAACTCATGAATAATCCACCCCTTGTTTAGTATATATCAAGTAATATATAAACCTTTCCTAGAAGGGCCAGGCGCGGTGGCTCACGCCTATAATACCAGCACTTTGGGAGGCCAAGGCGGGTGGATCACCTGAGGTCAGGAGTTCAAGACCAGCCTGACCAATATGGTGAAACCCTGTCTCTACTAAAAATACGAAAATTAGATGGGTATAGTGGCAGGCGCCTGTAATCCCAGCTACTCAATAGGCTGAGGCAGGAGAATTGCTTGAACCCAGGAGGTGGAGGTTGCAGTGAGCCGAGATCGCACCATTGTACTCCAGCCTGGGTGACAGAGCAAGACTCTGTCTCAAAAAAAAAAAAAAAATTTCAATAAGCAAAAATCTTTACTCTTTAATAGATACTTAGTTTTTCAAGTAATCAAAAGAACTAAGAAAGACAGCATGAGGCATACAGAATCTTTCTCTCTTCCCTTTTAAAATTTCTTTTGTACTTTGTGCAAAAGGTGAACAGTCTTTTATTATCTCTTATTGATGCAAGAAAATCTTATTTAAAAGGGAAAAACAAGTTTTACTTTTGTTTCATCAATACTAAAGCTAATTTTAATGAAACCTAATAAATCCGCTCAATCTCAGTTTTGACCACACAAAAATAACATTTTCATAAACCTTTTATAATCTCTTACAACTTTTTTATTCTCTTTCTTTCCCCCAACTTTTTATATTCATTTAGTTTTATCTATATCATTTCTTCCTTTATTAATTTATTCTAAAATGAACTTTAAATAATTTCCCCCTAGACAAAAACATTTCTTTCCACAACAAAAAACCTATCTTCATACCTTATAACATCTTACTTTCCTCATATACTCTGTATACAGAATTGTTTCTTATAGACAGTAGTTTTAATTACACATATTAGTTATAATTTTAACTCTTGGTAGCCATAATTTCTATTGAAAACTTAGGAAGTAAGTTATTTTGAATGTTTTTTTATTTTTTATTTTATTTTATTTTTTTGAGATGGAGTCTCGCTCTGTCACCCAGGCTGGAGTGCAGTGGCGCAGTCTCAGCTCACTGCAAGCTCTGCCTCCCAGGTTCACACCATTCTCCCGCCTCAGCCTCCCAAGTAGCTGGGACTACAGGTGCCTGCCACCACGCCCAGCTAATTTTTTGTATTTTTAGTAGAGATGGGGTTTCACCATGTTAGCCAGGATGGTGTAGATCTCCTGACCTTGTGATCTGCCCTCCTCGGCCTCCCAAAGTGCTGGGATTACAGGCGTGAGCCACTGCGCCTGGCCTTGAATTGTTTTATATCAGTATTTGTGGATGAAAAACATTTTGTATTTTTTAGAAATATATGTTCCTGGCCAGACATGGTGGCTGACACCTGTAATCCCATCATTTTGGGAGGCTGAGGCAGGAGGAGTGCTTGAGGCCAGGGGCTTGAGAAATATATGTTCCCTCCATTTTTTTTCTGTTGTTTATTAACAGATCCAGATATGTTTAGCTTTTCTATACCATGTACAATAATATGTCAAAATGTATAAACATAAATTTATGTTTAATAATTAATATTTCTGTATTTTAACTTACTGAGAAATGAGTGAGATATTTTATGATTATCTACTACTTAATCGAACACGACTTGACTTTAAGATTTTAGGTTACTAAAAGGATTTCTGAAATGATGGCCAGCTTATAAAAGCATTTATCCCATTTACACTTACCTAATTTGCTCATTCTTAACAATTATATTTGAAAATGAAAAAAAAAAACAATTATATTTGAATTGCTCATGTAAAAGTTAAATTTTATATGTTATTTTTTCTTTTGAAAAAGCAAATCCTGTATTAGCCAATCTCATCTTAACCAAGATCTTTAAGATACTGGACACAGGTACTCTCCTCAATGTGCCCCTCAGCCCCAGTCATCCTTGGTCCCAAATACCAATGTAGTACCCAGAGCAGTTATGAAGGGTAGGGCCTATCTGTGTCCTGGATTTACATAGCAAGTGCAGAGCCCAAGACAGAGGATGGAGCTGTGAAGACAATGCCTGGAGAATCCAATGTCTCCCAGCATGGCCAGGAGGTAGAACTGAGCCAAGGAAGATGTGGTCATATTGGGCTTGGCTCTGCCCTGTGCTGTGCATGCACATATCTCAAGTACTCACCATGGCCACCTATCCAGACCCCAGAATTCAGCCACTCAAAACCAAAGATATAAGCTTGCAGCAAGATGTGTGTAAGGTTTTGGGGGAGTCCAGAAGCCAGCCCTTACAGCTTTAGCTTACCGACAAAACAAGCAAGTATCAAAAATATCACAGAAGCAAGTTTTATGACCTTAATACATCTACAGAGACAGCATAAACCTGTCTAACCAGTAGACCCAGGCAAAAATGTCAGAATGAATGTTGAAATGACATTTCAAAATTGTCAACATTAATTCTGACATTTTTGCCTGGTTAGACAGGTTTATTTTACCAACAATTTTTGAACTAACTGTATCTACCAAAGATTTATTGAAGTGACATGAACTTGAATAGCATTTGGACTTAAGTAAGTGTAAGAACAGTGTAAGAACTTAGAAGAGCCAGTTTGGGGAGTTTTTAAGTTTCCCAGAAGGCCATTGAAGTTCTAGTTATCAGGGGTCCCAGAAAAAGAGGCCTAGTTGACTAAGAAGTTCCCATAGGAGAAATAGGACCTAAAAGATAACTTTTACAAAAATACCTGAATATCAGCTTTTAATTAAGCTGGCTTCTGACTATATAGGTCTTAACAAAAATCCTTTTAAATATACAAGCGGCAAACTTCCTGCCCTGTGAGCAACCGACCTTCCCCAGAGCTGAGGAATGGTGGTAGTTATGGCAATAGTGGCTGTAGGAGCAGTATCTCCCCCTTCTGCCTAGGAGAGGCACCATGCTTGCTCATGGCTTTGGCTGTCCCACCCAGAAAGTAAAATAAATGGGGTGGTGGCGGCGGGGAGGGGGAGGTGGGGAGTTGCCATCACGCTCTAAAGACAAACCAAAGTTTTAAACCAAAGGCATAACTTCAAATGACTCAAAACTGAAACAAATTAACACATATGAGACTAAAACCATGAAGCCCTTTATGGCTTTAACCAAGGTCTCCAAAAGGGGAGCGAAAAGCTGCAACATTTCCAAGATCCAGACTACTCCCAACAACAACTTTAAAAAAGGAAAGTTTCACCAGCAAATGGGGTGCAACTCACACCTCCATCTGGACATATTCTCTAGGGTCCCAACCTCTCCGCTGGTCATCTGCATCAAAGACCCAACAACACATGTGACCCAATGGATGGAAAATAGAAGCAGGAAATCTAATGCTGTCCATGAGGGAAGAAAGGATTACAAATGACTGGATACCTCCAAAAGTCAAGAGTCATACAAATGTAAATTCCAGACAAATAATTTAAACTCTCATAAATGCCTTTTTCCCCCCTCCTGAGTCAAAGGACTTTTATTTCCAAGGAACTGGTTCCCTGACCAGGAATTGAATCTGGACTGGAGCACTGAAAACACTGAATTCTAACCACTAGACCACAGGCTAGAGTGCCTTGCTTATAAAATCCAAAGCAGACAGTTTGAGCATTTGAAGGATTTTAACTTTGTTTTAAACCTAATATCTGTTTTTCTTTTATTCTTGTCAAATAAGTCTCTAAGGCTATATTTCTTTTGTGTCTTTTCATGGGTGCTAAGAAGACAGTCATGGGAACCTAGGACTTGACAAACTGGCAAAACAGTTGTTTAAATACGGCTGATTTATTTATCCCATAAGTGACTCAAACCAATAAGCCTTCTTTATGGAAAGTCCCAAAGGTAACTTTCTAGATTTACAATAACATGGGGCATTTTTTAAATGGGTGCAAAAAATGTAGCCCCCATGATAAAAATATACCATGGTCACTAAACGTAAGGCAAGTCTGTACAAATGCTTTTCTCCCCACTAACCTGAATTTGGAAAGGAAACAGAGACAGTGATTTTTACCATCTGCTCTATTGGATTCCACAGACCTGGGAATCTGACTGGTGAGAAATTCTTACCCTTTTTGCCAGTTTGTCAGTTCCTAGATTCCCTTGACTGTGGTTTCCAGAAGAGCAGAGTAGATTTGGTTTATCCTGCTCACAGCCTCAAATCTGCAGAAGCAAAGAGAGAAAGCTTCCCCCTCCACCCTCTGAAGGTTTTCTGAAGATGAACTGACAAAAGGCAGATTAATAGGATTGTTCTCCTATTGCAATTTTATTTTGTGTACAAATTTACTTTAACATACATAACATGGAAGAATCATAGAATGATTACCCAATAATGCAGTGAAGTCCAGATGCTTACATACCCTTCTTCATAGGGGAAGGAGAGATAGGGGAAATGTGATGGCTTTTTCAAGGGGCGGTAAATGTTTATTAGAGAGAACGAATGTGCCAGGTAGACAGAAATTAACGTAAATGATTCTCTTTGGAATTTGAATATGCTGGAATCCACAAACATTATCTTGTGAAAAAATCCATCCAGCTGTGGTTGAATTCCTCAGTCCTCCCTTCTGCAATAGATAATAAAATTTCAGAGAGAGGATAGAGGACAATTGTGTTCTTCTAGGTCGGTCCGGTCCTTAAGAGATTTCAGGGAAAGGACAGAAGGCAGTTGTGTTCTCCTTGTGAGGAGGGGGTTCAGTCTTTACACAGATCAGGGAATATCAGAGAAAAGCCTTATCCTTTGCTTTGGGAGAAACAGAGAGTTGAGGGTGGGGCAGGGGATATAAAGACCTTGAGGTTGCCTCTTTATTCAGCATGTCAAAGCACCATTATTTTGGAATATCGTTTTCTGAGTCCCAATAAAAGACATGGCTTTCTCCTGTGGTGAGGAATCCCACAGAGCAGGTGGGAGTTGAGCAGGGAGGCAGCCCAAGGGAAGCCATGAGCATGGGGAATCCAGGGCTTGGAGGGCATTCTAGTGCAAATACCTGTGTTAAATTATACACTAAAAAAAGTGTGTTCATCCATCCTTCCACTGCTAGAAAGAACTACCTGAGATTGAGTAATTTATAAGAAAAGAGGTTTAATTGACTAACAGTTCTGCAAGATGCACAGGAAGCATGGCTGGGGAGGCCTCAGGAAACTTACAATCGTGGCAGAAGGTAAGGGGAAGCAAGCACATCTTCACATGGCCAACAAGAGGAAGAGAGAGAAGGGGGAGGTGCTATACAGTTTCAAACAACCAGATCTCCTAAGAACTGTATCATGAGAACAGCAAGGGGGAAGTCCGTCCCCATGATTCTATCACCCCTCAACCAGACCCCTCCTCCAACACTGGGAATTACAATTTGACATGAGATATGGGTAGGGAGAGAGAGCCAAACCATCTCAAAAAGTACCTTCTGAATGTTTTGTCCAGTATTATGGTCTGTGGAGAATGTGTCTATGTCCACTTCAAGCCCCCAGTGGGATATGGGAGTGAAGCTCTTCCCTGAGGCTGTGAAGTGGGGGCAGCAGTGGCCTAGGGAGGGTAGGTGGCACCAAAACTGCACTGAGCAGCAGCCTGGCTAAGGCTGGTGAACACCACCAAGCTGAACTGCAGCACGCAGACTCCCAGAGGGGTGAGTCATTTGAGGGAGAGCTGCTGAGGAAGGGGGCTGAGGCCTCTACCACAGTTCAGCAAGGCAGAGGAGGCACTCAGGGAAACCCATTACAACTCTTATGTCATATATCGTAATTTTTAAGAAGTGTTTTTTTAAACAAAAACAGGATCATAATACACTGTTCTGAAATAATCTTTGGCATGAAGCAGCATACTGGCAACGTTTTCTATATTACTAAATATTCTCCTATAACCCTGCTCAATAATATTCTATAAAACCATAGTGGTTTTATAAGTTGCATGCCGGTTACTTTCCTAATTGCCCCATATCACAGGAGGCTCCATTTCCCAGGCTCCCTGTGCCAACACACTCCCTGCTAGGTTCAGCCAATGGAAACACTGCAGAAAATGAGTGGGTGGGAGGGAGAGAAGGCAGAGAATTTCTTCATCTCCCACCCCATTCCACGGTCCCAGTCCTTGCCCCCTTACCCCAGCTTTGGGACTCGGATCCAGCCAGTGGGATTGAAGCTACTTTTCTTGATGTTGCTAATCCCTGGGTTGCTTCTCTATACTGCTTGGCTTCTCAGCATTGCCATCACCTATGTAACCAAGTCACAGTATTAAAATGTTTACAATGACTGGAATGGATTGTTTTCCTGACTGTACCCTCATAAAGGGTGAGTGGATCTATTATATAGAGACAGTTTCTTTCTTTAGCTATTATAAGCCATATGATAGTCAATATCCTTAAAGTTAAATCTTAGTCTTCAACTGTATTTCCTTAGCACAAATTTCTAGAAAATTACACAAAACCTGCTGTGAGGCATATTGCCTGTTTTCCCCACAGAAGGGCTATGCCAATCATACTTCCACCAACAGCGTATGAGAATGCTCCCATAATCTCACCAATTTGATATCAGAAAAAATAGGGTCTAATTTTAATCTTTCCCTCGCCCATTGGCTGTCTCCATTATCCTCTTAGCCGTGATCATCTTCTTCTCGGCTATTGTCAAACAGGGCCGTGTGAATGTTAATGGGTATCACTAGGGACTTTTGATAAATTTACTCCCCAGACCTGTGCTCTGCTTACTGGGGAGAAGGGAAAGCTTGGTAGGGAGAGGACAGAGGCAAGTGCTCTTTGGATGTTCACATAAGAGCTATATATCCTGAATATGAATCACATTTGCCAACCAAGACCAGCCAGAGGCCCTCAGGGCGGTGCTAATTTCAGCCAAGCTATTTAAACAGTAGACCGCAGGACTAGCCATAGCTCTTCAGTGGCTTGAAATCTAAGGGGTCAAAGGCAGTCCAGGAAAAGCTGCCTTCTAGTTCCACTGGGACTGAGTTTCTGGAAAAGCCACATGCCTCTCAAACACACACACTCAAAATCAAGACACCCATAAATTACTCATCGGGCTGGCCAGGAAGTACTGATATGACCGGAAGATGACTACACTCTTAAAAACACTCATGAATCACACATTTGATTATTTTGGAAAATGTTAAAATTTATTAATAATAGTTAACATCACAAAGTTAACTAGTTATGTATTGTACATAATGACAACATCTTCACTAGACTGAGTGCTCAAGGATTTGAGATGATTCGCTATTCATCACACCCTGAAGATTGAGATCCACTGTTATTTACACAAAGCAAAGCCATGTCAGCAAGGGACTGTCAACCTGATTCTGAGAACACAAACATTCAAAATTTATTTTCCAGTGTTCCTTTTTGGAAACCAACAACACATCTTTAATACCTACACACACACACATCTCTACCTTTAAAAAAAAAAAGTGTTAACTTCATAGATAGTACCTAATCATCAAGCTTAAAATTTAAGTTAACATTAATCTCTATTTTGTGGGCACACTTTAGTGAACTAAAATCTACATGAAAGCTTTTGGCTTTTGTGTAGCAGGAAACACCCACATTTTGGGTCAATTAGTGCAGATGGGAGCAGCAGAGGAGCTACACCAGACAGCAAAGTGAGACTAGAGCAAACGAGAAGGACCAGCCCCTCACCCCTCTGTGCTCCCAGGAGGAGCTGGGCCGTTTTCACCTAATTACACCCAACTTTGCTTAAAAGTCGTATAATCAGACACTATTCTCAGCACAAGTTTGATAAATATACAAAAACCGGGTGCAATTTCATCTTGAGTTTCTTTCCATTCTGATCCTTGTATCCAATTCAATAGTTACATCCCTCTTTATTATATAGTATCCAGGTTTAATGTCTGTGCTTGTGTGTATTTTAGGGCAGAGGCGGGCTTTCAGATTCAGAATCAACTGCACTCTTGAAAAGTAGGGATGGAAGTTTTTAAGCCCCTCTCATCCCTCCCAATAGTTTGAAACAAATGTTGTGTATAAAAAAAAGAAAAACACAAAAACAGGTCAGCAGACCAATGCCAGCTCAGCCTAGGGAAGCACATGGACAACAATTCTTGCAAAACATTTAAAATACAAACCCAAGGTGAAACTTGCTGGTAGGGCTCAAATACACCAAAAATGTTGTCCCTGAGGTTTTATTTGGTTGTTTAATTGTTCTGTTTTGGTTTGTTGTTGAGGATTAGATACAATTTAAAAAAAGAAATTTTGGTGACTTCCTTGATCTTGTCAGAAAGCTTTAGAATACTACTGACTGCCCTAAGAATAAAGATTTCTAAGCCATGAGTCCATTTGAAATGATTCCTTTGGCTTCCTTTGCTTAACATCCCATGGAATATTGCCAAGAAAATCTCTGGATGGAGGAGCCAATTGCTGTCTCTGCCTCCATCTCTGTCCCTGCCTTCCACACGCTTCCAAGACCACAGGGGAAGGAGGAGCCAGAAGCAACCGCTTTGCCATTCACTCACCCTGAAGAGGCTTCCCTTCTCTTCCCACAGGGGAATGAGGTATTTCTATGACTAGTCAGTATCTTCCCCTTCTGCCCTTTAACTACACTGAGGCCAATTCTGACAAGACTTGCCTATCTATAGACATAACAAATTAACATATAAATACATTACGTACAACTGACCATTACATGTCAAGATGAAGAAGCAGATCTACTTCAAGAACTAAATAAAATTTCAAATATAAATTAAAATGAAAATACAGTGTTTCCACTTTTGCAGGAAAAATCTGTAAAACAAACTAAAAACTCCCCCTTCCCCAAAGGTCCATTGCTCGTGGATAACATGTGCACCCCGCTGAGATGTGACGGCTGACCCGACTTCAGGATGCGTCAATTCCTGGCTTTGGTTTCATTGCCCAGACTCAGGATTCCTTGATTCCAGGAATAGCAAATGCTGGAATCCACAGGGCAAATGCTTGTAGATGAGGTTAAAGAGGGGCTGCTGCATGGATATCCATGGATTTCCCTCCACTGTCGCCCCTCCACCCTCCCCACGTCTGCCTGTAGGACAATCAGGCTCGCATCCTCAGTGGAGACCTCCCAGATCTCTGACAGGAGAATCAGTAACAACATCAGTGCTGGGGGATGCACCCCACCTAGAAATGTCATGTTCAGGCTCCAAGGTGAAGCAGCCATATCTTCATTAGTGTCCCCATCCTGTAGAATTATACAGGGACATGGAATTTGGCAAGGGGGATTACTAAGGGTGACAATTTTCATGTCTTAAGAGAACCAATGGGAATGGTTGTGATGCATGTGAACAAATCCTTATTTGGAACTGTATTTATTTAATAGGGCCAAGCTCAGCCACCAAGTTCTAAGATGAGATGCAGAGACAAAACCCAGTCCAGTGGGGTCCTCTCTGCCAAGGAAAAGCCAAGGGGTCTGTCTCTGACACAAAGGGATGACATCTTATAATTTAAAAGAGGGAAGAGGGAGAGAAAGAGGAAGTCCCTTCCGATTTCAGGGGTTCTATCGCTGTCCAGCCTCACGGATGCGGCAGGCCACAGCAGTGATGAGCGCCGCCCCCTTCCCGCTGCCATCCTCTGACTGCAGGAAAGACACATCACATTTCGGAGCCAGGTCCTTCACTGTCTCATGCATGACTTTGGCAAAGCTGGAAAAGGTGGGAGGAAGACACAGGAAAAACCATCTTAGTCATGATTGGTTTGTATTTCCACTTAGAAATGAAAGCTAAGAAGTGATGCTGGAAACACAGAAATAGTTAAGAAGAGGAGAAGGATGACAGCTATAATGTATTAAACATTTACTATATATTATTAAGTACCAGAAAACCGTGGCTTGGAGATACTAGTACTATGCCCAATTTCCACATCACATCAGCCATTAGGAGAGCTAGGATTCAATTCTGGGACAAATGTCTGAGATCCTGGCAAATTGTGTTCTTAAAACTAATAGTCAGTAAAAGAGAAGTTCAACAACCATGGAAGCCACAAGTGTGCCTAACAGAGGAACACAACCTGTTCACAAACTCTGGAGGGGGCACCAGGACTCATGAATGTGATTTTCTATTTTCCAGGCGCATAGCCTCATATCAGAGCCACATCTGCTTCAAAATGTCATTGGAGGCAAAAGAAGCAGACTTAGAGTCACTGCTAGGATATCGCAGTGATCACAGATCCTTCCCATATGGACCAGAGAAAGAGAGAGTTGTGATCTGCCCCAATACAGCAGGGTCAGGACACCCTCCCCATCTACAAAGCTGAGGATGCCATGTCCCAAACACTGTGTGAGAAAAGCCAGCCACAGAAGAGATACCATGTGATTCTATTTGTTGCAGGTTCAAAAATAAGTAAAACTAAACAACATGGATGCATACCTAGATATATGGGGGTGGAAAAGAAAAGCAAGGGACTGATTCAGCACAACACTTACCCCTGGCAAGGGAGAGTGAGGACACAATTGTGGAGGGGCTCAGAGGGGGCTTCCCACGGTGGGGGGTGAAACACAAGCCTACTTCTGATTATGAATCTTTAAACTATAATACATGTATTATATACACTATTTGGAATGGCTGATAATTCACTATAAAGTAACAAAGGAAAGAGAGAAAGAAAAGGGAAAGAACAAAGAGAAAGAAGGTAGGCAGGGAGGGTTGGGGTCAGGCACTCACTGAGGATGTAGCTTGTAGAGGGTCCCATCCACACCCACTGTCACTTTGAGAGCATCCAGCCCACGGTTTTCTCGTATCTTGTCCACCACAGCGGCCATGCCTGCGCCACAGAGCTGGGCTGCCCGCCGGGCCACCACAGTGCACACCTCCTTAACAGTGATGCTGTCATCACAGGTGCTCTCAAGCCCTAAGTGTTGCAGGATGGCTCGGACTTGCAGCAGGGCCAGGCAGTCACTGGGGTGGGAGGGAGACAGCAAGTGTTCAGTCATGCACCAAGAAGGCTGGTAGCCTACCACACCAGGGCCTGAGTCCTTATAGGGGAGGCTCTGTGGGGGTCTAGCTCTCCAGGAGATGGCCCCTCGAGGTGGTTCCCATTCCTAAATTCAGACCACTGCTCATCCTACTGGACTACACTGACTCTTCCTGAGGGTGACAGGAATACAAACAGTTCCTCATTCCACTCTCCCTACTCCAGGTAGACCATTATTACTACAAAGTAGATACTCAAAACAAAGCAAATTCACTGTTTATCACAGTGGTCAGTTACAAAGCTCTTTCATGTCCATTCTCTCGCTGCTGTTCATGGGTTTGCAGGGCAGGAACTAACCAAGCAGCACTAGACTCGTGCTTTATTTCTGCTCTGCTGCTCTGGGTGGTCTGAACTGTATTTATATGCTATTTACGAAGGAAGTGTAAATAAAGTTATAGAAAGAAAATAAACCCTCCTATATAAAGAACGCTATTTTAGAAGCCTGGAATCACCTCCTTGAACATAACAGACCTATTAGCTAGAACATATCTTTCTATTCACTGGTGCAGATGCCCAAGGGGTCTACTCACATCAGTTGTCTAGTTCCTATTCTTCTCTGCCCTGAGAGTAATGGCACAGCACTAATTTTTAAAGGGCTCTGAAATTCATTGTTCTCATTTGGAGCAGATTTTCCACCATTTGGCTGTAGGAGGGAGGCTTTGCTCTAATGAGCCACTGTGTGGCATGTGTCTGCGCTGCCTGAGGTTCCAACCTTTACTCAATCCTGGCTGCCTGATTACTGCAACCAGCAGTTAGGAAGGGCTTTCAAGCCAAGTGCGGATGCTTTAATAGGTTATCTTCCTCTGTGTGTTTCAATTTACATGCTACGAGCAGGTATCTTTCTACCTTTGATACATGGTCTAAAACCCAACAACATCACTTTGCATGACCTCAGGCCAGGCTTAGCACAAACTTTCATGAGAATGTTCTATATTTGCCCTTAAAATGACAACCGTCCATAATGTGCTTTTAGTAAACACTATAGACATGAATGTGTTTGCCACTAAACTAATTTTTGTATGAGTCATGCCCTGAGCTGTGGAAATCCTTCAGTTTGTCTGCCAGTGAGAAAAAAGGACACGGCCCCCAGCTACCCTGAGCCCTAAGCTCTCACCTCTCAATCTGAGATAAGAACTTGGTTTCAAAGATGCCCCTTGTCTTGAGCCGCTCTGAGATGCGGCCTCGGAAGAGCAGCCCATGCTTGGTGAAATCGATGAGAATGTTACGGACAATCTCACCCAGGTACATTCCACTGATCATTTTCTCGAACCTGCAATGCGAGTAACATTCATGGAGGTTAAGTAGGAAGGTGGAGGGATGTGTTGAGACAGGACAGGCCAGCTTAGTCACCCCCAGTGCATCGGAAGTGGCAGGCAGGCAGACTCCCCCGATGGGAAAGGAATTGCTACTTGATTCACTTGGGCTGGATCCCTGGTGTCTTTGCATGCTAATTCACAGCCTTCAGCAACACTGACCACAGTGCCGAGGCCTGTGGGGCTCCTGGGGAAAATAAGCCTTGGAAAGGAACCCACAGGCAAAGGAACTCATTTCCTTTCCAAGGCTTATTTCGAAACTTCAAGAAGCAACTCAAGAAGGAACACACCATAACCCCACTGGACTTCTCAGAGCAGGGGAGAATGCTGAGTCTTAATCTTTAACCTCACTAGGCATTCAGCATACATTCTCTTGGACCTAATCATCATTACTCAAGTAACTACTGCCAGCTGTAAGGCCCCTGTCCTGGCCACTGGAACTAAACATGATTATACAGTGGCTTGAGGGTCTTTTGGTCCTGAATCCTGCCTTGAAAAAAAATCGAGGTCCCTAGTTTCAACCAATACCCCATCACCACCCCATCTTGTCTTGGCCCAGCCTGCTTCCTTCATTAATGTTGCCTGCCTGGCCCCTAGAGGCATTTTAGCCTGTAACTTCTACTCTAAACACATGTTTTGCAAAGTGTATTCTGCAGAACTAGGGTGTTTGATTAATCTAGTTAGGAAACACTTCAGACAACATCTTAATGAGAAGTGTGTTAGATCTTAAGCTATTGTCTCTCAGCTCAGACCCCGCTCCCCTACCATGCACAGGGCCTTGTGACACTGGGGCTGGCCCCTTGCTCAATTCTGACAGTAGGTGGTGCTCAGCACTGGAAGATGGAGGAGGGAGAGGATTTGCTCCTGTCTGCATCACCCAAGAGATGCTCTTCAGCCTGGCAGCAGCAGGTGCTTCAACTTTCTACTTGTTTCTCCTTAGAGTGCCAGACCTAGGTTCTAGTATTCTCCCAACTGTTCTCCTAGGCTTTCGGGTGGGAGATGCTTCTTACATTTACTAACTCAGAACTTTCCAGGTGCATTTGACAAGAAACCCTTTCCAAGAAAACCTCCTTTATTAACATCTCACAAGAACGAGCATCCTGGGAGATGCCACTGTGGAAGCTCTGATCACTTGTTGCCAGCCAGTCCTGGGAGACAGTTAACAGGGCTCCAGTTGGGTGCCTACCTCTGCTTGCCAGGGTTGAGTGAAAGCTCATCCACAGCCACATCAAATTCTGTGCGGAAGTCATCTAGGCATCCATTGTCCCCGAAGGCCCCCCATTCCATGTTCACACACATCCGCCCCTCTTCTCCTTCCACCAGTTCCACATTGCGCATCTCCTCCATGTAGCAGGCATTGCTGCCCGTGCCTGCCAATCACAGGATACCAGGGCCTCACTCGGCACCATCCCCCTCACACCCGAGGCTATGCATCCCCATGTGGAAAGGACAGCCTGGGTCCTTACCAACGATGAGGCCAACTTCACAGTGAGGGTCTTCAAAGCCACAGGTCATCATAGTTCCAACTGTGTCGTTCACCACAGCAACCACATCCAGGTCAAACTCCTGAGAGGGCAGAAGCAGATGCCCAGTTCACAGGTGAACCCCAATATTCTCCTTTCAGACATTTGCATGGGAGATTTATAGGTATATAAAATATATCTCGTACACCATGGCTGACCCTCTGATTCCATTCAGGTCTGTGCTTAAATGTCACCTCTTTGGCGAGACCCTCCCAAGTTGTGCTATTTAACAGTGCCCCTTTCCAGCACACTTGCTCCATCTGCTCTCCTCACCCCACTTCACTCCTTTTCTTTCTTTTTTTTTTAACTCTATATGGTCTAAAAAGGGAAGGCATGTATAATACACCCTTTGTTTAGCATATAATCAAGAAATAACCATAAAAATGGGCAACCAGCAGCCCTCATGGCTGCTCTGCTTATGGAGTACCCATTCTTTTATTCCTTTACTTGTGTGTGTGTGTGTGTGTGTGTGTGTGTTTCACAGCTCTTAACAGCACCTGCCACTAGGTCATGGTCTTATTTGTTTATAGAACAAAGCTTTGCTGTGGCCACTCCTAAATCGCCAGTGCTGAGAGCATGGCTCGACACACAGTGCACACTCAACAATTGCTGAATGACTTAATCTTCCTCCCAACCCATGCAGCCACACTTACTGTTGCCCTCACTTTCTGAACACACAGACCAGGTCAATCAACAAGGAGCTGACACATCGGGCCTCGTGCCATGTGTCTCCTACCTCTCGCCGGTGGATCGCTTCCTTCAGCAGGGTCACCACATCCTCGCCCTCGCAGCCAGATGCCTTGAAGCCTTTTGTCCACTTGAGGAGGATGCTCTAAAAATCACACACGAGCATGGAGAGGACATCAGGGAAGGGCTCCCGGGTCAGACGGATCCCACAAATTAAACTGTTCCTAAGGTACTTACTTGGATTTATTGAGCACCTACTGTGTAGCAAGTACTGGGCTAAGCATAGATCATGCATTACACCATTTAATCCTCACAGCACCCTTGTGGAACATCTATCATGTTTATGGCCACTTTATAAGAAACTGAGGCTCTGGAGTGACTTGCTCAAGGCCTACAGCTTGGAAGAGAGAAGCAGGATGCACTCCTAGGCCCTCCAACCCCAGTGAATGGGCTCATAAGCACCATGCAGCTGCCCCTGCTGTGCAACTTCTTCCTATGTGCTTGGTTCGCTCACTGGGCAAAGCAGTTTGCTCTGTCCCTATCGTTTACATGGGAAGGGTCAGTGTATGTCTCCTAATTTTCAAACTCCAGCATCTGGCAAACAAGTGCTTTACCCACAGCTGGGTGACAGCTAGGCTTCACCACCACCCCATGTCTGTCAGTGAGGAAAACAACTCTGGGCTCCTCCTCAGCATCCTCAGTGGCCCCTTGCCTTCAATGTGATCCTCTGGGAGCAGATGCATGATGGCTTTGAACCTGGGAGAAATGCTTTGGGTTTTATTCCCTGATGCCCTCTCTGCTGCCACAGCCCACCAGGAAACAAGCCTCAGGGCTTCAGACTCCTTACCCAAGAGCTCGGCTTCCATAAATGAGCTGTGTGCTCATAACCCACCCACTTGCATGATTTCTCCAGGCCTTGCTCAGGGATTCATGCCCATCAGCTCGGCATTTCACTCACATCAACCTGGAGGTGTCACACTGTGTTCAGACCCCAGGAGATTCAGAAAAACAAAGCACATACCCTCAGAGAGCTGGCTGACGAGTGTGTGCTGATCTCTACCCAGCTCTCTACAAGTTAGCTTCCCATCGCTGATGCAAGTTTGTGTTTACGGGATGTTCAAATAACATAATTTCAGGTGGTCATTATTTCAGGTGATCCTTACGGAAAAGGCAAGTGGAGGCCCCACAGCTGGGAAACACAGCTGGGGGCCACTGAGCCCCGGGGCCTCTAAGCCCAGGGGCCTCTGCACTGGCAGGATTTCCCCATCACAGGAGGATCTTGCCAGAGCCCACAGGAATAAATGACTTCTGCTTTATTTGCTCCTCACAGAAACCTGGAACACAGAATAAAACCTAATCCAATGGCCTGGAATCTCACAATTCAGACAGAAACAGTTAACATACCTTCTGGTTTCCCTGGCAAATATATAAATACATAACCTGTTGGCATGAAAAGATAGTATCTACTTGAAAATATTTTGGTAGGAAGTCTAGAAGAAGGATATACACTGGAGTGTTATGTTTTTATCATCCTGTTAATTGTATTTTATATTTTTCTATAAAGAGATTACCATTTCTAAAGAAAAAGTTTTAAAACTTTTTAGTCATACCACCAGTATTTTTTCATGTGATTAAAATTTATTACAAATAACTAGTGGCTGATACTAGCTAATAAGTGGGTCATAATTTATTTAACTATTATCTCACTATTGAACAAGTTTGTTTCTAATATCTTTGTTTTTTTTTTTTTTTTTTTTTTTTTGAGACGGAGTCTCGCTCTATCGCCCAGGCTAGAGTGCAGTGGCGCGATCTCGGCTCACTGCAAGCTCCGCCTCCCGGGTTCACGCCATTCTCCTGCCTCAGCCTCTCCGAGTAGCTGGGACTACAGGCGCCCGCCACCACGCCCGGCTAATTTTTTTTTGTATTTTTAGTAGAGACGGGGTTTCACCGTGGTCTCGATCTCCTGACCTCGTGATCCGCCCGCCTTGGCCTCCCAAAGTGCTGGGATTACAAGCGTGAGCCACCACGCCCGGCCTAATATCTTTGTTATAATAAGTAATGGTCCATTAAATAGTACGTAAGTATTTGTCCACATGAGGCATAAAGCAACGCCGGTCTGGTTAACACTAGATGAATGTTAACAGGTGTTGAGAAATATCAGACTAAGCTGAGTTTTTATTGCAGAACTTCCAAAAACCTTAATTTTACTAGTGCACATGGGGAATTCTCTCAGATAAGGAGGAGAAGGAGGCATTTACAAAACTCAGTGAAGCAAGTTGAGGGCCACTGTTGCAGGGACCCTGTGGGAAATGCTGGTCTTTCCTTGTCACTGGGGTAGGCTCTTCTGTGCTGGCCCAGGTCTTTCTGTCACTTGCTCCCACCTACATGCCCCTCTCCACACTGGGCAGCCTGCTCACCTTTCTTTCCCATCAACTCATTCTTCTGACTTGTTCCAAGTCCTCCTGACATGCCCCAGGTATGCACTCGGATTAACATCTGTCTCACTACCTGTCCTGGGGGCTTCAGTATCCATCTCATTAGGGCCACATTCCAAACAGCAGCTCTTCCTTTTCTGAGCTTGCTTCATCAGCCCAGCTTGTTTGTAAGCATCTAAAGGTAGGAGCCATGCCTTTTATACCTAGCAGTGGCATCTGAAACATACCACACACCAGCAGCGTGCACATGCGCTCCTACATGACTGAGACAGAGACACAACTGCTTAAAAACAGTCTCCAGATACCTAATGCTTAGGGCTACCAGTCATCAGCAGATCCAGCACTGCCTTACTCAGTTCTCCTCCACTTCTCGGGGCACTCATGTCCAGAACATCCGGGAGTGCCTCACGCACCTACTTCATTCACCCAAGGTAAGTTGAAGAGGAGTGAGAAGCAAGATGAGACCAGAGAAGAGCCAGGGCATCCAAACAACAGGTGATGGCATGAAAATGCCCTGAGCCCATAACAAGGGCCTCAGGAGCCCCACAGGATAACTGACAGCACAGGCTCAGGCATCAGGAACCCAGAATCCAAATCTTGGCTTGGCCAGTCCCAAGCTATTATGACCTGGAGCAAGATACCCAGCACCTCTGTGGGGCTTATTTTCCTTTCTGTAGAATGGGTATTCAAACACATTTCTTATATGGTTGCTGTGAGGGTTAAACGAGATAATGCACATAAGAAACCTAACATACCTGGCATAAAGTAAGTGCTTAAAAATGCTATGTATATATATATAGAACATATATATAGAATATATATGTTCTATATATAGAACATATATAGAATATATATGTTCTATATATAGAACATATATAGAATATATATGTTCTATATATAGAACATATATAGAATATATATGTTCTATATATAGAATATATATTGAATATATATATTCAGAATATATATAGAATATATATATTCAGAATATATATAGAATATATATTGAATATATATATTCAGAATATATATAGAATATATATATTCAGAATATATATAGAATATTGAACACACACACACACACATATATATATAGAATATATATTCTATATATATATGTGTGTGTGTGTGTGTGTGTGTGTGTGTTCAATAGAGATGGGGTCGTCCTATGTTGCCTGGGCTGGTCTTGAAATCCTGGCCTCAAGCAATCCTCCTGCCTCAGCCTCCCAAAGTGCTGAGATTACAGGTGTGAGTCACCACGCCCGGCAGCTGTTAACATTGAGTAGCATCATCACCGTTGCCCCAAAGGCTATCACAGCTGAGCTAACCTACTTAACCTCCACCAGCCTCAACTTACTCATTCCCATCAAGGGGACCCTCCCCACTACTGGTCACTCACGTCCTTCTTTCCTTAGTCTTAGCTCAACTTTCTCCCCTGCTCCATGCCTGGCTGGTTTAGAGTCAATAAAGCCCACAGGAGAGCCCTCCAGGAAGGTGTTGTTACCTCGTTCAGGCTGTTCTGCTGGCAGGGGAAGGAGAAGGTAAAACCCAGAGGCAGGGACACGCCCTTCATGCCCATGTACTCGAGGAAGTCCGCGATGCACTGGACAATGTGGTCAAAGAGCTGCAGGGAGAAGTTAGGACACTGAGGGAGGGGCCCTGTGCAGGGCAGGCTGCCCCCAGTAGGGCCTGCGAATGACATCAATGTTTCTTTCCACCCAGAAGAAATGCAAGCTCAGGCACAAACCTGAGTCAAGACCAGGCTGGAGCCCTGGGTCCAGCTAGCCCTCCCCAGGGTCACAGATGAGCAGAGAAAGCACTATCCTCGAAGGCAAGAGGTGACATCCACCAGGGGCTCCCTCCGGGAGGCGCCGCCCTGCTCACCTCGTCCCCAGTACCATGCATGACCTCCTGCGGGATGGCGTAGATCTTGTTGTGCATCTCCACTCCACCCCACTTCCCATTCCGAACACGGACCAGCAGGACCCGGAAATTTGTTCCTCCAAGGTCCAAGGCCAAGAAGTCTCCTTTCTCTGGAAAATAAGGCCAGGGAAGTGTTAAATTGGGGCAGAACATGGGGAATGCAGAGACAGTACACTTAAAACTATCCAAATACACCATTCCTGTTCCATCAAATGCCATCTTATATTACATTCTAGAATACAGAAGGAACAGAAGAGTCCAGCTCCCTGAAGGAGGCTGAAGGGAAATCTTTTAAAATGAGAAAATCCACCCTTGTTGGACAATTACAGTGTGCCACGTGCCTCACACACAGTCCTCGTTCAACCCTTAGGCAGCCCTGCGAGGGAGACACTGCATTCCTCTCTTAAGGATGACTGGGATCTGGCTGATAGTTAAATCACTTGCCCAGGGCCATACGACCAGGACAGGGTAGGGCAGGGACCAAATCCCAGTCTCTGTCTCCGGAACCTGTAACAACTGTGCTACGCAGGCCCGCTCATCGACTGTCTTCTGAATTGGAATAAGACCACCATTTCTGAGGTTACAAGACTTACAGCAGGGGTCAGAAATCTTTTCCTGTAAAGGCCCAGACAGCAAACATTTTAGGCTCTGTGGGTCATGCAGTCTCTGCTGCCACCACGCATCTTTGCGAAGACAGTGCAAAACAACCATAAGCAATGTGCAGATGCATGGGCATGGCTGTGTAATAATAAAACCTTATGTACAAAAACAGGTGGTGGGCCAGATTCAGCCCATGGGCCATAGTTTGCCAACCCTGACTCAGACCAATGTGGTGATTGCCAAGAGCAGATTCTAGAACCTGAATTCCTGGGTTTGAATCCCAGCTCTGACATTTTCTAGTTGTGTGAATTTAGGCAGGTGTCTTAACTTCTCTGCGCCTCAGTTTTCTGTCAAACATAGGTTAATACATAAAATTAACTGCTAATATTTTTTAACAGTTAACAAAGATTAAATGAATTCATACACATAAAGTGCTTTGACACACAGTAAGCATTCAATTATGTGTTGACCATTATTACTGTTTGCAGAGGAGCACATTGAGTTTATCAAATACTAGGACTCCCTAGTAATACAGCTGAAGAAACGTGTTCTGGTTCAAATGTCCAATGCTAATGCTAAGGGAGCCCTCCCACGGCATCAGCACCAGGACAAAGGCCCACCATGTGAGCCAGGTGGCAACCCTGCCACGTACCTGTGCCATCAGGGGTGGCACACACATAGGTGGGCAGCATCTTGACGGGGGCACTGGCATGAGTCTCCTTGCTCAGACCTCGCTCCATTTCTATCTTCATCCTCCTCTTGACCTCCAACAGCTGGTCATGGCTCAGCTGCAGAGGCTCTAGTGTCTTCTGGCGGGCACGGTGTTGATCGGCCAGCCGGTAAGCCACTGCTGTCACCATGGCTGCACCTTTGCCACTGCCATCTTCGGAGCGGAGGAAGCGGACATCGCAGTCGGGCACCAGCCGCCGCACAGTCTTCTGTAGACGCTTGGCAAAACTGCAGTTCCCCAGGGTGGGTAAGAGACAGGTGTCCACGGTGAGGATCAGTGGTGCAAGTGGTTAGACAGTTGCCCACCGCCTTAACCCAAACGCCAAAAGGCACCTGCAGGAGTGGGCACTGCCCTAAACATCCTCTCTCCACTCTCCCAAGTTAGGAACCACTTCACGAACCATATCAACTATGACCACCCAGGATTGGTTCACCCCTACCACTGAAAGGAAAAGATCTTCTAATAAGCCACTGTCCCCTACATGCAGTCACACAAGACCTCCTCTTCCTCACTGAAGAAGGCCCCCTGGCCACTGCTCCTCTGCCCAACATGGTACCATCAGCCTCTCTTTGCTGGAGCAGCCCTGTGGTATTAGGTGGTTCTGATGCCACCTACCTGTCTTGTTCCATCACTCACTTTACTAGCTGCTGTCTGGGAAAGACCCAAAATTAAAAGCTAGAGATGCTCTTCTGGACTCTAGCATCTCTTTTGCCAGTTTCTGCCAATGATCCCAAAGGTGTCTGCACAGCTAAAGAGAATGTGTTCAGCCAGGAACTCTCTGGGTAGTGGCCACTTGGAGCCATGGTGTCCAGGGCCTTCCTACTCCAAGTGTAGGAGTAGGCTTCAGCCTACTGGGGGCTGTTAGAGATGCGGGATCTCAGGCTCACCCCAGACTTTCCGATCAGAATCTGCCTCTTAACAAGATCCCCATGTGATTCACATGCACACTCAAGTTTTTGCATCACTGGGTAGGAACAGGGAATCTCAAGGCTGAGGCCTCCTGCGCCGAACAGTTAAGAAAATAAAGGCACATTGACCTGGCATTCTTATTAGGTGAAAATGATGGGGAAATAAGTAGGCACAATAAAGAGACATATTCCAGGTCTCAGCTGAAATGTGAACATTCTGGTACCTATGACCTGAGGGATCAAAATGTGGACAGGGCAGGATCAATTTAATACCAAGGTCAGCCAGAGAAGCTGGTAACTCCCACTGGGCTGGGGTGGCCCCTGGCAGAGGACATAGCACCTGCAGGAATCACCAAGAATTCTAAGAGTAAAGACAGGAACAATAACGCCTACAAAAGGGTGGCAAAGACAGTGTCCAGCAGCCAGAGGAGCTCTGCGGAGAGGCCGAGTCATTGGTAGCCTTCAGAAATCACCTCCACCCACGCCAGATATGACTTCCTCCCATTCCCCCTTGCCCAGGTGGGAACTTTTATTCCACCAAGACCCTCAGCTCTATGGTCCCTCCACACCACCCATGAAATGCAAAATGGATCTGGCATGAGAAGTCACTCAGCCCCAGGTACTCCAGGAACACCGCGTCTCCAGGCCATGCACACTGACTCACTGGGGGTGTTTCTTGTAGACGGAGCCGTCGACCCCAACAGTAGAGCGCAGCCGCTCCTCGCCTTTGTTCTCCTTGATGCGCTGCAGCACGGCGGCCAGGGTGGCTGCGCACAGGCTGGCGGAGCGTGTGGACACGATCTGGCAGATCCGGTGAGTGGCCACGCAGTCCTCCTGAGTCGGGTCCAGGCCCAACCGCATCAGGACCTCACGGGCCTTCCGGATGCCATCCTTCTCCCTGGGAAACAGAAAGACAGCACGTGGGCCCCTGTCTGACCCACTATGGCCAGTGTGTGTGTCGGGGGGTGGCCAGGAAGCCCTTTAGCTCCAGCAAATTCACTGCCCAATGGGGACAGAATCCCTCTTCATTGCTCAGTCCACCTGTGCGGGGGCAGGAGGAGGAGGAAGGGGGTGCAAAATATAGCACAGCCACCCTGAGGCTCCTCTCCTAGACACCCCACACACGCGCATGCACACACACACACACACACACACACACAGACACAGAGTTGAGAAAAACAAGTATTTCTTATGCATGTGCTATGTAAAAACAAGGCCCTGTTCTTGGTGCTTTACCACCAAGTTGTGTGTGTGAGAGTTTGTGTTACATCTGCTTGTGTTAGGGAAGACAGACAATGTCTCTGCTGTCAGCCACTCTCGACATGTGAACCCTGCGGTGATGCCCATCTGGTTTCTCTCTCTAAAGCAGTAGGAGTCTATTGCATTTCACCATGGACTTGGCACTGCTTTAGCTTGTGTCTAAAGACAGTTGGTAAGGGGCTAGTGCTATAACCTTAGCACCCTTCTCAAGGGAACTAAATCTTGCATCACCTTGGGGTATAGCAACAAGTAGGCCCCAACCTTCAAGAGCTTCCCCTTAAAACAAAGTTATTTGCACTGTTCCACTGCTCCATTTGGCTCCGAAGGCACCTCCTCTCCACCATCTGGTCCCTGAAACACCAGGACTTTTTTTTTTTTTTTTTTTTTTTCGAGACGGAGTCTCGCTCTGTCGCCCAGGCTGGAGTGCAGTGGCACAATCTCGGCTTACTGCAAGCTCTGCCTCCCGTGTTCACGCCATTCTCCTGCCTCAGCCTCTCCGAGTAGCTGGGACTACAGGCGCCTGCCACCATGCCCGGCTAATTTTTTTTTGTATTATTAGTAGAGACGGGGTTTCACCGTGGTCTCGATCTCCTGACCTCGTGATCCGCCCGCCTTGGCCTCCCAAGTGCTGGGATTACAAGCGTGAGCCACCGCGCCCGGCAACACCAGGACTTCTTCAATCTACAAGTGGAAATCTCAAGAACAGCAAACGAGGCCCGCCTGACTCTTGGGATATTGTTAACAAAAAAAAAAAAAAAAAAAAAATCAATCCATCCTCACTCTTGCCCCTGCTGAGCTGTGAAAATGCAGGCCCCAGCTCTGCTTATTAGAATTAATTGGGTAGCTATATCTCTGGCCAATCCAAAGACCTAGCTTTCTATTATGAAGCAGGGGTCATGATAGAGTCCTTTTTGAGAATCGCCAATAGGGAATCAGATGTCAGAGCTTCAGGAGAAGGAAAAGGAGGCAGATACAGGTAAGTCTTTCAGAGGCCCTCTGGGATCCTCCAGCTTTAAACCCAGTGCAACAGTCCAAGTCCCTGCATACGGAGGCCAACCACTGTTCCCAGTACCATGAGTCACTGGTAGCAGTCACACTCGAAATCGACAAGAGTGGAGACTGGTAAGTGAAGTGAAGCCACAGGCCCGCCATGGTCCACGTCGTGTGAGACCCTCTTGCAGTCTATACTTGAAGAGTCAAAAGGTACAGCCCCCTCCTCATTCCCCAACTACCCGTCTACTCGTGTGGTGATCCAGCGAATAGGGGGACTGGCCAGAAGCTCACCCTTCAATGTCTGAGATGTCTTTGGTCTCAAAGCGACCGGTGTTGAGAAGCTCTGGGCTGAGTTTCCCCCCAAAGAGCAGCTCCTCCTTGGCCATCTTCACCAGAATAAGCCTCACCAGCTCCCCCATGTACATCCCACTGATCATCTTCTCAAACCTGCCGGAAGACACAAACCAAAAACATAAAGTCCCCACTGTCCATGTACTCATAGCTTCCCTGTTGAAGCAAGATGCGCACACATGCAACTTCACAACTAAGGGTTAATATGTGCAGCACGGCCCAGAAGTAAGATACGTGGAGAGGTGACAGCTCAGAGGGGCTGGCTTGGGCTGTCCCTGCAGGCTGGTGGACCTTGACCTATGGAGAAGAATAAATGAACCTTAAGCAGCCAAATGAAACACACAGGGAGTATGGAACATTCTGGAACAGCCTGTATTTTAGGTAAAGTTATGCATAGGGTGGTAATCTTTAAAATTCTTCTCTAGCCAGGAAATCATTTTTAAAATTAAAATCTTACATAGCCCAATATTTACTTACAAGAGAAAAAGGTGATCTAATTAAATATGTAGCACAGGCCTAGAAACTCATAAACTTATACTGTCCGCCCCTGCAAGCCATTCATGGGCTCCAGAGAAAATGGTGTGAAAACTACCTGGGACAGGGGATGATGGCGCAACATTATAAAGGCAGGTTGGGATAGAGGAATCCGCATTGGGCTCTGAGCTCTAAATGACAGGTCTCAGGGGTCTGGGAGTGAAACAGGCTTCTGAGCAGGCAGGTGACAAGATGTTTTAGAAAGGCAGGGGACGGCCGGCCCCCAAACCGGCAGTGCGGTCCGGTGATTTAATTTTTCAACACTAGGTGGCACTGTTTTCTTTGGTAATTGGTCTTTCTGGCTAGAACTGAGAGGAAACCAAGCCCTGCTGATGATTCTTTTTGACAAAAGGCCCATTTCTGGGTGTTTGAGAAAGAACCTGTGTCTTAGAGGAGGCACCTGGGCCTGCTGCCACTAACTAGGATGAGCCCCAGCGAGGAGGAGGCCCAGGACTGAGATGTGGAAGGGATTCCAAGGTTACCTTTCCAAGAGGAAACCCAGGCCTCTAGGAAGCAGCCTGCTCAAGACCCAGGGCCAAGTACAGCAGCATCAGGGCTAACTGAGAGCTGGCAAAATTGTGAAGATGACAGCGTGCATTTTAAATGTTAGTGCACCCACACAGGCAGAGCTTCAGGAAAAGGAAACCAGCGTGGATGCGAGCCTGGCTTCAATAGTAAGGAACTCCGTGTTGCTAAGTTTTTATTCTAGTTTTTAAAAACACTTTGTTCCAGTCAACATTTGAAAGATACTTACTTGGAAATATATTAGAGGGGACAAAAATTGTCTATAGTGACTTCAGGGCTACCATGGATGACAATTTGGTGGGTGTCTAAGGATAAGCCGGGGGTGTGTTGTCATGGTCTGGCTGGCAAATTTGTCTTTTGACACTTGAAAGGGCCTTAGTTCCTCGGAATGACTTGGGTGTGCCTCATTCGTGGAGGCAGACACTAAGTGACTTTTCAGCTCATAAACCTCTCATCAGCCATGGCAGACACAACCAGTATGATCCTCAGAAAGTTCAAGTAAAGGACCCATTTCAACATGTGAAACAAGCTTGTGACTTAGATAAATAAACCATGCTTTGACAAAGCAAGGACTCTCAGGCTGGGCGCGGTGGCTCACGCCTGTAATCCCAGCACTTTGGGAGGCCGAGGCAGGCGGACCGCCTGAGGTCAGGAGTTTGAGACCAGTCTGGCCAGCATGGTGAAACCCCGTCTCTAATAAAAATACAAAAATTAGCCGGGCGTGGTGGCAGGCACCTGTAATCCCAGCTACTCAGGAAGCTGAGGCAGGAGAATCGCTTGAACCCGGGAGGCAGAGGTTGCGGTGAGCCGAGATCGCACCATTGCACACCAGCCTGGGCAACAGAGCGAGACTCTGTCTCAAAAAAAAAAAAAAAAAGAAAGCAAGGACTCTCCTGGAAAGAAAAGGGTTACCCACCACTGACTTGATTTATAGGGTTCAATTTTCCTCTCCAAGTAGAGATCTGCACGAAAAGCTTTTCTACAACAGTCACAAGACCAGAGATGACCTGTATTGCTCAAAATATTTTGCAACTGCTTCAGACCTTGAAGCAATCCCTGTTTCAAGATCTTTCACACGCACATTTGGCAAATGTTTGTGAGGGTGAAATAAGGTTTTGTAAGAGATAAAAGCAACTAAAAACAAAGGCAGGCCAGGCTGGAGAATACAATATTCCGGATCCAAAATGCTAGACGCCCCTCCTTCAATCCATCCCAGGACATAGTTGGGCCAAGGTCCAAGTGAAGGAGGCCAAGGAAACTCCTCAGCCAATGTCTCCAGAGGTCATGGGTCTGCCTGCAGCTGCGGCAGCTGTCAGCCTGTCCTCTGGGTGGTGATGGAGTTGGAGCTATGAAAGGAGCTTTCAGAGGCCCCAATCTTGGCCACCTCAACACAACTTTTCTTAGGTGGCTCACAGTTCCCACAGACAATTTACAAATAGAAGGTGGAACGAAAGAGCAGGGCCACCCACTTACACTAAGAATAGAAGCTTCCAACATGACTCCTGTGAAGGAAACACATTATTAGCTATAATCTGGTGTGTCCGCTTGCTCTCTGTTTTAGATCCTCTCAGCAATTTATAGTCACAGACATTCCTATGACCAAATCCCCTGGGCAACCTTTGGGGATTTAAGTCTGTAAAGAAACAACCCCCTGGCCCCGACCAGACCCAGACTTAGCTCCAGGCCCCCTCCAAGCCCATTCACACAGGAATGGCCTACTCACAGTTGCTTCCCCGGGTTCAGTGAGCCCATGTCAATCTCCTGGTCAAACTCAGTGCGAATGTCATTGAGCGAGCCATCGTCCCCGAAGGCCCCCCACTCCATATTGATACACATCCGCCCCTCATCGCCTTCCACCATGTCGATGTGGCGCATCTCTTCCATGTAGCAGGCGTTGCTGCCCGTGCCTGCCAAAACAAGGGACGGTTATGCACATGCCTGCTCCGGCCCCTTCCCACCCCTCTTCCCTCTTATATTACTGTCCTGAGACTGCCCGGCCACGGTGGCTGGGATTTCTCACTGCAGACTCTGGGGGCATCGCAATACATGGTCTAATCTTCTGCCACCCCCAACTCCATGAGTCCCTCCTCGGCTCTCCAAAGTGACTGGACCATTATCGTCTAATATGAACTACAAAGAAACACCCAGCCCGTGGGCCCCTTCTCCCTTTCCAGCCCACACCCCCATCCCTTGGCCAGCACAGGCCCTTCATGCACGGTGTTCACTCACCCACAATGAGACCAATCTCACAGTTGTGGTCATCATAACCACAGGTCATCATGGTCCCAACTGTGTCATTCACCACAGCCACAATGTCGATATCAAAGTCCTGTGGAGACAAACGGGAGGGCTCTGACCTTCATCATCACAGAGGGTGACTTTCCTAACACCAGCTGTACATCCCTCCTCCTCCTCCTCCTTCTCTCTCTCTCTCTCTTTCCCCCTCCCTCCCCATAACTCCTCCTGTGATAGACTTTTAATTCATTCTCTCTCTGAGCCATTCCACTCCCATGTCAACATCATTCCAACTTTCTTACTTGAAAATCACATTCAAGTCTTCTTCAGGTTAAGAACTAAAAGAGTTTTTCTTGTGCCAAGGCTAAGATTATTTATCGATTGTGATAATCTAAAAACCCCCAAAGCAGTGGATCACATACAAAATTATTGAGTACATGTGTCAGAGAAAAGAGAACTCTCCTTAAGCTCCACACAAGCAAACCATGATGAGTCAAGGACACTCAGGGAGTCTTCAGGGTGGACCCAGAAAAGCCCACAGACCCCAAGCTCCTGCCACCCCACTCACCCCTCTCCTCTGGATGGCCTTCCGGATCAGAGTCACAACATCTCTGCCTTCCACTCCACTGGACTTGAATCCCTTGGTCCATGAGACCAGGAAACTCTGGAAAAGGACCAATCAGTGAATATTGATTTCCCACTAAAACTGAAACTTACACCACACCCCTCAAACCTCCGTCATTAGCAGAGACCTCTGCCACTGGGGTAGTCATGATTGAATTTGTGTATTACTTCCTGGCTAGCCTAGGCAAAAGAAACTCAGGACAACTGTCACTATAAGACACAGTCATGTGCTGCATAACAATGTTTCAGTCAATGACAGATTGTGTATACTGCGGTGGTAACAAGATTATAATAGAGCTGAAAAGTTCCTATTGCCTAGTTTAGATACACAGATATCACTGTGTTACAATTGCCTATAGCATTCAGTACAGTAACATGCTATACAGATTTACGGCCTAGGAGGAACAGGCTTTCCCATACAGCCTAGGTGTGTAGTAGTCTATACCATCTAGGTTTGTGTTAAGTGCACTCTCCCATGTTTATACATAAGTGAAATCACCTAATAAAGCATTTCTCGGAAAATATCCCCATTGTTAAGCAATACATGACTGAACTTGTGTCCTCACATCATTAACTCTCCAAGCATCTTTCTTCCAAGGGTCTTTATCACAACACTTTAGACTGGGGAGTTCCTGATTTCTCATTCCTGTTTCCGTGGATGGGATAAGGATACTGTGCAATGTGTGTGGGAGACAGGGTGAAAAAGAGCACTCCCAACCCCCCAGATATTTCTTCACCAGCCCCCACATCGACATACACAGTCACCCAGAAAGGCAGAACTTCATCTCCACAATCCTCCAGTGCTACCACCAACACCACAGCAGGTGGCTCAGAAGTCCCTCTCAGCCCTCCCAGCCCCAAGAGTGAAGCAATAAAAGTGTCTGAAGAGCCCATCTTACCTCGTCTAGTTTAGTCTGGTGGCAGGGGAATGAGAAGGTAAAACCCAATGGGAGCTTCTTGTCTTTGATTTGTAGCTTATCCATGAAGTTAGCCAGGCATTCGGCAATGTGGTCAAACAGCTGAGGACACATGACACAGGGTGGTGAGCAGAGAGTTCGAACAGCATAGAGACTAACGGCATGCACTTCTGGCTCAGCACGTAACTAGCTGAATGTGTGCAAAACCCATATCTCCTCTGATCTCTTCAGTTGCTCATCTACAAAAAGGGAATTATAACTGGACCTGTCCTCATGGAGTTATGAAAAGGAGTACATGAGTCAATACATACAAAGGCTTAACATTAGTTTTTGCCCACTAAATATTGTCGTCTACTTAAGCCATTTCTCTATACTGCTGTCAAGATAACCCTGTGAGGTAGGGGAAATCATGGCCAACATTAATCAGAAAGTTGCTTCATGTCCGGGGAACAGAACATTCTTTGGTGGCCCTGTCAGAAACCCATTGACATGGAAGCCCAGTTGACAATCATACCAGAAAGGCCAGCCCATCTTGCTGCCAAGAAGTAATTTAGTATCCCTGTCTCTGGTGATGGGGTGGGGGGTGGTTTGCAGGGACAGCATTCTCTGTTGGCATTCTATGAACCAACTTATCAAAAACAAGTAATTTTTATATTTTTTTCTCCATTCTAGAAAACTAATCTCCTGAGGGCAATTCAAAGAAGTTATCTTTGTTTTCTAACTTTCTAAAGAGAACATCCAGTAAGTCCATGAAGGGCACTGAGAAATAAATAGCATTTTGTGAGTGGGCAGCCTCACAAACGCGACCACACACACTCACTGTGCAGGACCCAGAGCTCCTAAGCCTTAGAAAAACTGTATTCTTAAGAAGCCAGGCTTTCGATCCCTTTCAGCCCCAAAGCCCACAATCCCCTGGCTTCCTTCTTGCCCCACCCTACACCCTCAAAGAGAGGCCGCTGATCCTTTAGGTGAAGGCTGAGACCAGAGGCATTCTGGTGTAAAAAGTAAGCAGAGGCCAAAGAGGCTAGGCAGATTCCAAGGGCCAGGTTGACTAAGTGGAAAAATCTAAAAGCCAAGGTGGGTAAGAGGTCAACTATCCTTTTCCTATCTAGGAAGGTGCAAGAAGATTCGACTAAACCATGGCTTTTCCAAGTGTGCTCCTGGAGCAGCAACCTCAGCCCCATCACCTGGGAACATGTTAGAAATGTACATTCTAGGGTCTAGGGCGCCCCCAGACCGGCTATAGCAGAAACTCTGGGGGTGGGGCCCAGCCATCTGTTAGCAAGGCTTCCGCCCTCCAGGTGATCCTGGAGCAGTAGTTTGAGAACCGCTATGCCAAACCACAGAAAGTATTTACATTTATAAAGGAACCGAGAGGTTGGGAGAGGGAAGTTGACAGACCTGTTGGATCTCCTGATGACCAGAGTCAGGAGATCCCTTCCAGGAAGGACCCAGGAAGACAAGGCACCCCAATCTGGAAGATGGCCAGATCTAACTAAACTTCCCACATCCATTCTGTCTGTCCCTCTGTCTGATCCCATGCAAAGTTAACAACAGCTGAGGCTGAACCTTCGACCTCCAAACCAAAACATTTTCAAGAGCAAAGGCTGCAGAGGACAAGGCTCTCTTGCCATGGGGATCACCAGTGCAGGTGAGCCAGCTCCCTTGAACAGAGTTCAAGTATTTTAACATGAAAATAGGGAAATATTCAGCAAATTCTGTTCTGTCGGGAAGGTGACTAGAGATGAATTATATGATGCGTATATTAAACAAATTCCCAGCACCTTCTTCCTGGTACTCTAGTCAAAATGATCTTTGATACAAATAGTTTTTATCCAGAAAAAAAAAAAAAAAGAGTTGCAGAAGTTGTGCAAAGAGATAAGGCCAATCATCAAAGACTGGAGTGGGGGTTAGAAGGGGGAAAAGCAAAATGGTTTCTCCCCGCCCAGCTCTGATCACTGCTTTCTTTCCAGTTGCATTCCTAACATAGGAAGGCAGAGAAAAATAGACTGTGAGGAAGCATTAAATACTGCCCTGCCCAATACAGTAGCCACTGGCCATCTGTGGCTATGCCAATTAATTAGAATTTTTAAAAACAGGCTGGCACAGTGGCTCCTGCCTGTAATCCCAGCACTTTGGGAGGCCAAGGCGGGCAGATCACTTGAGGTCAGAAGCTCAAAGCCAACATGGTGATTCAAAAAATTAGCTGTCTCTACTAAAAATTCAAAGAATTAGCCAGGCCTGGTGGTGCACACCTGTAGTCCCAGCTACTCGGGAGGCTGAGGAAGGAGAATCACTTGAACCTGGGGGGCGGAAATTGCAGTGAGCTGGGATGGTGCCACTGCACTCCAGCTTGGGTGACAGAGTGAGACTGTCTCAAAAAAAGAAAAAGAAAGAAAAAAGAAAAGACCTTAAAAATTCAGTTCCTCAGTCACACCAGCCACACTTCAAGGGCTCGATGCCACAGGGTCAGTGCCTATCGTATTGCACAGGGAAGATAGGAGACACTTCCATTGCTGCAAGAAGTTCCACTGGCTAGTGCTGGGTTCAAAGAACCTGCATCTTTTCTCAAGTGGGAAGAGGAGACCTTCTGCTTCCTTGAATTGGAAGGCTATCTCGTTCTCTTTGAGGAGGATCTATGGGTAAGATGCAGAGAAAGAGCTAACACCTTCCTGTCATAAAAAGGCTCAAAGGGCATCGTTTTATGAAGTTAAAATGGTTTCCTTTTCCTTACTGGTCTGAAAATCTGCTCACTTCCCTTTCCACGAGATATACTTTTAAAATCTTAAGTGGCTGCTATTCAGGTTTGCAATCCACTGCTCTTCAGGAGAAGTTAACGTGCCGGAAGACAGACTTTATCGAAAGAGCCCTGTTGCCCAGGTTCACAATTCTTCAAAAACCTTTGCAAGTTTGGGATTTCAAGATTTGTTCTTAATTAAATTGTATTTTTACAATCCATTTGTTTTCCTTTAAGTAAAATACTGATACCGAATACCAAAAAAGGGGGAAAATATGGGGAAAACAGCATGAATGAACTTCCTTTCAGCCTTTTTTCCAAGTGTTTTCTGTTGCTTTTAGGTACACAGTAGTCTTTCTATTCCTTACGATCAAAGATACCTATATTTTCTTCTAGTTTTCTTTCTGTTTCATTTTTAAATAGCATTTTTCCGCTTACTTAAAATCTTTCTAATATCCCAACAGTTTTAATGTTCTTCAAGGTGAGTCTCATAGTTGTTTTTTTTTTAATCTGGACTATAATGTTTTTATTCTATATTGCGTGGAGAGTAGATTTTCTTGATACCCTCTAACGAGGTGGTCTGAGCGATTTTAAGGTTTTTTCAAGAAAAACTTCACTCACATCTTGAATGTTTAAAATGGATTCTTTTTCTCACTTGGCAGAGACGCACTTCATAGTCCTTGCCAGGCTCTAGGGATGATGCCGCAGGGACTGCAAGGGGCCTGGGCCCTGCGTGTTGTCAGGTTACAAGCAACAGGGAGGGTGTTGTTGTAAAACTTAAAGATCCATCTAACACATCATCATCACGCTACAATCTTTTACATGATCACGGCCAAACTCTAGATGTTATTTTGTTTGTTTTGTTTTGTTTACTTGGTTCTTTTTTTTTCCTCTGAATATTTGATTCAGAAAAAAACACAAAAAGAAACAAAAATCCCAAAAGATGACATTCCAGAAGAAGACAAAGGAAATGTAAAACAATGTGAAATCAATTGTGTAAAGAAATTTCAGAGCTTCTGCTGGGCGCGGTGGCTCACGCCTGTAATCCCAGCACTTTGGGAGGCCGAGGCGGGCGGATCACAAGGTCAGGAGGTCGAGACCACCCGGGCTAATACGATGAAACCCCGTCTCTACTAAAAATACAAAAAAATTAGCCGGGCTGATGGCGGGCGCCTGTAGTTCCAGCTACTCGGGAGGCTGAGGCAGGAGAATGGCGTGAACCCAGGAGGCGGAGCTTGCAGTGAGTCGAGATCGCGCCACTGCACTCCAGCCTGGGGGACAGGGCGAGACTCCGTCTCAAAAAAAAAAAAAAAGAAATTTCAGAGCTTCCAAGACCACAAACTTAAAATAAGTAAAGAAGACAGTAAAATTCTTAAAAAGGCTCAGAAAGATGGATTTTTGCATGAGATGCTTCTGGACAGGAGAGCCAAATTGAAAGCCGACAGATACTGCAAGTGACTGGGATTTTTACTTGGTTCTTAAATATTTATCATCTGGGGAATGTGGCCCAAGGCAGGAGATTGAGGCAATGGGAAGAAAAGGCAACCACATCCCCCACAACAGGGAACAATGCAATTACTAGCCACAGAAAGTGACAGCACAAGAAGCAATTAGATAAACAGACAAAAGCTCCTGTGAAAAAAAACAGTAAGAGTACTAGATTATGCACCAGCACTATGCCAAATACTTAACAGGTATCATCTCTAATTTACACCACAACCTGTATACTATCATCCCTTTTTACAGATGAAGCCCTAGCACTTGCTCAGAATCACATAGCTAGAGTGCCTGAATACAGGGCCCAACCTCTTTAATACCTCAGCTTGGTGCAGGCATAGGAGTGGCAGTAGAAGGGCCTCTACCCTCTGTGTCCCTCCTGACGTTATACTGGAGCCACGTGACAACTTCGGTAAAGCTCAAATGCCCACAGCCCTAGGGATGCAGCCTCCCTTCTCCAACCCCAGTATGATAACAAGGAAAGCAGGTTTACCTCAAGGCCACCCCAAAGACAAATAATGAGTCTAAAAATATCTCCCCAGCGTGTTCTACTCATGGTCAGAAATTCCTTTCCCAGGAGGGAGCCTTGTGTGGGAGAGAGAACAGCAGACCGGGAATCAGAGGGCTTGACCTCTTCCAAGCCCTGAGGCCCGAGATGTGACAACACTGAACAGCGTCTTACTTGGATTTCATACTTCTTCTCTAGTCACTCCTTTTAATACTGAGTACATGTTGGGTATAAAATACAACCAGAACAGCCTGAGCTCCGGCCGAGAGGGAGCCCTTACAGCTGTGCTGGCATCCATGAGTGTCTTGGATGACTGCCTATCCACACGCTGGGAGCGGCTGAAGAAAGTACAGAAAGAACATGCCAAGGAAGTTTTTTGTCACCAGGGGCCGCCCTGAGAGATGGGTCATACCTGGGTGCCACTGCCTCGCATGATGTCCTCAGGGATGGCATAGATCTGATTCTCCATCTCCACCTTCTGGAGCCCATTGTCCGTTACTTTCACCCAAAGCACACGGAAGTTGGTCCCTCCAAGGTCCAGAGCCAGGAACTCTCCGTGTTCTGCAGAGAAAGGAAGGGCCACTATTAATTTTGGACAAAACTCTTCCAGGAACCAACCGAGACTTAAAACTCCAAGTCCCTCCAGGAATATCTGTGGGTAAGGGGTGGCCAGTGGGATTCACTTCTCTACAGACATTACATATAGTCTAATTTCATGCTATACACCTTTACATTATTTTTTTAATTCTCAGAGCTTTATTAAAACTGGAAACTCACAGGGTTGTTTTTTTTAATCCCTCACTCCCTTCCCATCCTTTCCTGTGAGTCTCCAAAGTCCACTGTATTATTCTTATGCTTTTGCATCCTCATAGCTTAGTTCCCAATTATGAGTGAGAACATATGATGTTTGGTTTTCCATTCCAGAGTTACCTCACTTAGAATAATGGTCTCCAATCCCATCCAGGTTGCTACGAATGCCATTAATTTGTTCCTTTTTATGGCTGAGTAGTATTCCATCGCATATACATTACTTTTATAATTCAATCAACAGTAAGACAGTTTCGTATCCAACAATGTGCTCACCCCCTCCTGAGAGCCGACTACCTCCTCAGTGCTTTCAGCAAGCCCCATGCCAGGGGTCCATGCCTCCATCCTTTTCCTCATACCCCCAGAACACCAAATTGCAAGCACAGTATTAAATTTACTTTCTAATGTTTGCATATTATGTTTGTGTATTGCAATTGCAGTACTAAATTTACTTTCTAATGTTTGCATATTATGAGGGCCATGTCCTGCAGCAAGATCAGAGGGGTCATGTGATGGAGTGGAATGAGGTCCAATTCATTGAGGCCTGGTGAATAAGCCAAGCAGGTGCCCCCTCAAAGGATCTCAGGCTTATCAGAATGCAAGAGAATGCTGACCCCAGAGCGTGTATGTACAACAAAAGTCAGGCCACTCAAGCCACAGAAAAGCTGTGAGGGAGCAGGAGAGAGGATGAGTGAGACTCCAGAAAGGAGCCACAGACACAGATGGGTGAAGACTGTCATGTGTCACTGGGAAGGTGCAGTTCCTACCCTCCAGGAAACAGCAGTGTAGACAGGAAACATCCAGATCCTGGGTGATAATACCACCGACTATGGGGAAGGGCCCCATTATGTGGCACAGAATGAAAGTGCTGAAGAGGCACGGAGCCTGCAGTGGGCCAGGGGCTGGCGGAGCAGGCAAGGCGCATCCGCAGGTGACCGCCCCAACCGCGAGCAGCACCACCAGTCTTCTGCTGCCCTGCCACAACCTTCTCAAACGATACAAGGATACAAGGCAATTTCCTGGGGGCTTCACTTATTGGCATGTTTGTCAACACTCAACCCCTTTCCCAGTGGGAGAACAGCACTCAAGTGAAGTGGAATGGGTCAGAGGTCAGGGAGATGCTCTGACTCGATAACCCAAGAATGTTTGTTTTACACCCAGGTCCACTCAGCACCTCCAGCACTTAGGCCCTGAGAAAAGTCACATCTGCCCAGCTCCCTCAGAGCACCACCCACAGTCCTAGGGTCCCAAGGGGGAAAACGGTAGACATCATCCACCAGAGACCACACAACCAGAAGGGTGTCAGGCAATGTGACACACGGAGACTGGCTCTGGAGCCCCCATGACCTGCTCCAGAACCCCGGCCACTTTTTAGCGGAAGCAAGTTCCTAAGCCTCTGAGCCTCAGCTGCTTCATCTCTAAAATGGGAACATTGCATCTCATTGGGTTGCTGTGAGGGGAAAAATTAGACACACAAGTGTGGTGAGGGACCAAGAACTCAGGACACACTCACTAAGTACTAGGTACTCTCTCTCCGGGCTCTAGGCAGACCCTGTCCCACAGCCTTACTTGACTCTCCCAGGCCAATGAAAGCAGAAAGGATTGCAGAAACCTGTCCAAGAAAAGTCACTGGAACTGGCTCCAGTGACGGCGGCATTCCTCCTTAGGGGCACTAATTTTCCATTTCCTGCCCAGTGACTAGAGGTGGCCCCACCACTAGCTACAGCTGCGGGCTAGCTACAGCAACATCGCCCTCATCTGGGGTTAGCCTGCCTGCCTCATGGCCATGGGTGGCTTTCCCAGACACTCCAGCTCTGAGCCTTCCCTGGTAGTGGGAACCCAGCCAAATTCTAGGAAACAAAACGTGGTGGCTGTCATGAGGGATGAAAGGGATATCAAAGATGAACTGCCTCATCAGCACTCTCAAGTCCAGGATACATGCGATCCGCTGAATCAGTGACCACAGGGGACTGAGGTGGCGAGGCTGCCCCTGGTGGGTCATCATCCGAGGCCAGCCCAGCTGGACTCACCAGAGGCCACAGATCCACCAAGAACGGGTGGTGTGCAGGACTTTCTGATGGACTGAAGGGAAAACACAAATAATAAAGTACTGCTGATGGCCCTGTTCCCAGGAAGGAGGTCCTCTCTTGCTTTGCTTACAGGACTCCTCTGGAACACACACTCCCTGACACCCCTCCTCCCTGCGGCCCCCCTCCACACACATAGGAAGCCACAACCACCATAGCCAATGACTGCATTCCTTCCAAGTCCAGAATCTGAGGCAGGCCTAGCACTGTAACTCGGCAATCCTGAGATGGCCCCTCTCCTAATGGCCCCCGCAGAGCAGTGGTTAGGCACTGGACCTCAGACAGGTGGGCAGGCCTCATTGTGAATTCCAGCTCAGTGGCTTCGCTACCTGTGTGGTGTGGGCACATCACAGGGCTCTCTGAGCATGTCACCTCACCTGTAGAACAGGATTCATAATGCCGACATCTCCCAGCGGTTGTGATGCTTACGTGAAACATGGACTATGTTGTATGCGAACATATAGAAACACACAGGCTGGGTGTGGTGGCTCACGCTTGTAATCCCAGCACTTTGGGAGGCCAAGGCAGGCAGATTACTTGAGCTCAGGAGTTTGAGACCAGCCTGGTCAACATGGTGAAACCCTGTCTCTACTAATAATACAAAAATTTGCCGGGCATGGTGGCGTAGCCCTGTAATCCCAGTTACTCGGGAGGCTGAGGCAAGAGAATCACTTGAACCCAGGAGGTGGAGGTTGCAGTGAACTGAGATCTCGCCACTATAACCCAGCCTGGGCAACAGAGCCAGACTCTGTCTCAAAAAACAACAACAACAACAACAAAGAAGAAACACAGTAAATTATTCCTCCGTTAATAGATCCTATCAAGGTACTTGTTCCCTTTCTCCCTGTCAAGGCCATGGAGGTTTGTGGCACGCTCTGGTGTCCAGTAAGGCAGGACAGAGGTTTGGTATAACTACAAGTTGGCACTAATTTGTGGGTGCCAAAAAATGGCATGTCCAGAGTAGCTACAACATAGGGCTCAAGTGACATGGCTATAAACGCACAGCAAATACCATTGCCAAGGACTTTCTTTTGTTCTTAAGAAGGTCAGATCTGTTTCCAAAAGGGCTCTAGTGGCTCTAATGGCACTGTGGAGGGCAAGGATAGCACAAGGAGGCAGCTCAAGGGCTGCTGCCATAGTTGAGCTGAGCAGCAGTGAGGGCATCAGCTCCAGGGCCATGTAGGGTGGCCAACCATCCCAGTTTGCCCAGGATGGAGGGGTTTCCTATGACATGGGACTTTCAATGCCAAAACTGGGAGAGGCTCAGGCAAATCAGAACACTGGACTGTATTTGATCCAACCTTAGAGCCTCTGGCTCTTCCTTGTCACTCAATGCCTGAGGCATGCAGCCGTAAACTTGGAGGCGGGTCAAAGACACACAGGCATACTTTCACATTCGGTTCCTGAACCAGCCCTACATTTACAACTTAATGCCCCTAAAGGGACCTGCCCTTTCTGCCCTACAACATCATTTCCAGTGGCTCCAGGTAACTGCACTGAACATTCCAATCATCCTCTATGGGGTGACTCTGGGTTGAGGGGATCTTGTTTTTTTCCTTTAGTTTTCAAGCACCTGCTAGCACACAACAGTGGACTGCTCTGAGAATGTATGGCATATACTCCAAATGAAATGAGGACCGAAAAGATACATCTCCAAGTCCTAAGCAGGTAATGTGGCAAGACACAGGTCTCAAGGCACGTATTTTCCATGTACCCGGAATCGCCATGATCACTACCACACCTGGCAGCCTCTTTTTAAACCCCAGGATTCCAATTACTCCATTACAATGCAATGCTGGCCATCATTCAAGAGCTCAGCCATACAGAAGTATTCAATACTCCATGTCATTAAAGGCATTGAATCACAGTTAATGCTGGTGTCTGGTACACACTAGGAATGGAGTGATCTGATCTTCTACATCATTTGTTTTCAAACCATTTTAAGCAACAGAATGCTTATTTCCAAATAAAGTTGGTGGGCCAAATGCCACAACGTAAAATAGAGAAAAACAGAGCTGCTCCAACTGAAGGGAGGGGTGTGGAACACGTAAAACACATGACTGGCACCCTAAAGCTCCTAGGACACCTCTTGGAAAGCACCACTCTGGTGCTCTTTTTACCCAGGAAGTGTTTCTTTTTCTTTTTCTTTTTTTTTTATTAATTTTTTTTGCACACAAAACAATAAACATTTTCTAAAAATACATACAAACAAAAAGATGCGTATCAAACATATTAGGAAGGTTTCACATGGGAAGACGGGGAATAGAAATGGGGAGTGGGAATTAAAGAAAATAAATGAGAGAGGGACTTTATATGGATCAGTGATAATAACTCAATCCTCTATTTGACAAAGAAGGAGAAGGAAGAGGAAGAAAAAGAAAGTGGGATAAAGGATCAGAAAGGGAGGAAAATAGAAAAAATTAGAGTATGGCTCCAGGGTAGACCTGTTTTGTTGTCACTGGGTTGGTTGGTTGGTTTGTCTGTTGTATTTTTCATATGTTTTGCCATGTTGGCCAGACTGGTCTCGAACCCCTAGCCTGAAGTGATCAACCCACCTCGGCCTCCCAGAGTGCTGGGACTACAGGCGTGAGCCACCACGTCCAGCCCCCACATTGCTTCTGGCCTCCGTGGTGGACCTCCCAGACGGGGCGGTCGGGCAGAGGCGCTCCCCACATCCCAGACGGGGCAGCCGGGCAGAGGCGCTCCTCACTTCCCAGACGGGGCGGCCGGGCAGAGGCGCTCCTCACTTCCCAGACAGGGTGGCCGGGCAGAGGCGCTCCTCACTTCTTCCCAGACGGGGTGTTTCTTAAGCTCAAAATACGTGCCAGTCACAGAGAGGTGTAATTAGCCCTACAGATGTGAAACCACTCTTCAAAGGGTGAAAACATGATTACGTTTCAATATTGTGTAGGCTTTGAGCATGTTCAGCTTTTCAGGCAGGCAGACCTGGGTTCAAATCCCACTCTAACATGCATTAGCCATGTGGCTTTGGGCAATTTATTAGAAATTTGACACTCAGATTTCATCATCTGTTTTAAAAGGGTAACGATAACCTCCTTCTAGTCAGCACCTCCCTCCACAACCCAGAACAAGAACACAGGAAAACACACACATATACATGCACACATACACACATGCACCTTGTCAAGATTCAGTGCAAGGAAGTATAAGGCGTTTGGCACAACGCCTGACAATGTAGGTGCCATCTGCTTTACCAAGGCTATCTATCTGTACAATCTTCAATTTATATTGCCTGGACTACGTAAGTCCACTAATTAGCTTGCTGTGTGCTAGCTCTGGATGTATGTCTCCACTGCACAGTTGTTAATATAATGCAGAGCAACCAAGATAAGGGCTTCCTTCGGGTTTAACCAGCTTCCATGCAACGTATCACCAGCCTGGTCTCCCTTTATCATATCATGTGCTTGCATTATATGGCCCAATATCTCTAATTGTTTTGTCTACATGGGCCTTATCTTCCCAGCACAACTTTCACTCTTCAAAGGCAGGGCACGAGGCAGCTTAGCACACTGCTGCTGCACGGAGGACCAAGCCTCGGAGAGGACTGTTCAATGAACTGAACAGCTAGGCCTGGGTTAGTAAGAGAAGAATCCACACATTATGCTAGCAGCGTGGAAGGTCATAAACATAAAATGTGCCACTGGTGGTGTGCTTAAAAGCCCAGGTACTAGCAATTCAGCTGGCCAAGTTCCAATCCTGATGCTGCCACTTGCTCACTATGTGACTTTGGGCAAGTTGCCTAATTGCTTCAAATCTATATTCTTTTTCTGTAAAGTGAAGTTCAGCATACCTACCATTGGATGACTGTAAGAAATGATGAGATAGCTCAAACACAGCGTTTAGCACAGTACCTGGCACAAAAGATGTCTACAATTTTTATCATCATCATCATCACCGTCACCATCAGCATCATGGTTCCCTCCTCTCTAGAGGGGTTAAGTCTGGCTAGAGGATGGAGGTATACTTACCTGTGAAAATAACTCACAATTCAGAGGTGAAGAAGAGTCAAATGATTGATTTGACACTGCCTTACCCTCACTCTCTCATAAGGCATAGTTAAATCCAAATGATCTTGCCAAGATAAGGGTGATAAAGACACCACAAAGTTACTTCATTTCTAAGTTAGAACATGCAGCTGGCACATTTTCAGTTGGGTTGTACTTGAGCTTCTTATTTTAATGATACAAAGCCAACTCATATTTAGGATCCATTTAAAAAGACAATCATCTGATTTTCCCTAGAAACTTTTGTTCAGCAGTACAAGCCAATGTAAACTGTGAATCTTATGGCCATGGAGTCAGGACTATCTATGCTTATATCCCAACTGTCACCATCTGACCACAGGTGACCTTGGCAACCATCAATCCTTTTTTAGCCTCAGTTGCCTCATTTTTAAAGTGAGAATGACTCTCTTGTAAAGTTTTTGTGGAGAGTAAAACAGATTTATGTAAATGGCCTAGTACAGACACCATGGGTGCTCATTAAATGCTATCAATTCTTCCTGAATTCCCTTTTTTTTTTTTTCGGAGTCTCACTCTGTCGCCTAGGCTGGAGTGCAGCAGCATGATCTCGGCTCACTGCAACCTCTGCCTCCCAGATTCAAGCGATTCTCCTGTCTCAGCCCCCCAGTAGCTGGGATTACAGGCCCACTCCACCACACTCGGCTAAGTTTTTGTATTTTTAGTAGAGGTGGGGTTTCACCATGTTGGCCAGGCTGGTCCTGACCTCAAGTGATCCACCCACCTTGGCCTCCCAAAGTGCTAGGATTACAGGCGTAAGCCACCGTGCCCGACCCCTGCATTCCCTTTTAAGATGGAACTGTCCTCTGAAAGCCAAGCCCCTATGTGTGGCCCCTATGTGTGTGGTGGGGCCCCTGACAGAACTGTGTTAGGGCTGGTACCACAGTCACACGCAGGGTTGTGGCACAGATTAGGGCTGCCTACAGAGAGGTCAAGATGGTGTGATTCCTGGCAAATACAAATGAATGCTTTCTTTAATCAACTCTCCACTGAAAAAAAGAAACAAGGGCATACAGACAACAAATGCTGTTGAGGATACGGAGCAGGCAGAGCTCTCATACATTATTGGTGGGAGTATAAATGGTTTAGCAATTTGGGGGAAATGTCTGGCAGTTTCTAAAAATTAAACATATATCAAACTCTATGAATGACCCAGTAATTCCACTCCTAGTTGTTTATACAAGGAACTAAAAACATGTCCACAAAAGGGCTTGTGCAGTAATGTTCACAGCAGCTTTACTCAAATAGCCAAAAACTGGAAACTGCCCAGGTGTCCATCAATATTCATATCAGATTCTAATCATACCATGGAATCAGCAACCAAAAGGAACGAGACACTGATAGACATAACACAGATAAATCCCACATTATGACAAATAAAATAAGACTTGCATAAAAAACAAATACTCTATGAGTTGATTTATATGTGAAGTTCTGGAACAGGCAAAACTCACATATGTGGAAAACAGTAGAATGTGATTGCCCCTCGGGGGGTCAGGTACAGGGATTGACTGGGAAGGGGCTCAAAGTGATGGTAATATTCTGTATCTTGATGGAGGGTTTTTTTTAGTTGTATAAATTTATAAGGTATAAATGTAATTTTGTCACGTGGATATACTGCACAATGGTGAAGTCAGGGCTTTTAGTGTATCCAACACCCACTATATCTGTTAAATTTCTCATCATCCACACCACCCCCCACCCTCCTACCCTCATGCCCCCACTCTCCTACCCTCACCCTTCCAAGTCTCCATGGTCTATCATTCCACTTTCTATGTCCATGTGGACACATTTTTTAGCTCCCACTTATAAGTGAAAACATGCAGTATTTGTCTGTTTTGGAGCTGTTTCACTTAAAATAACAGCCTCCAGTTCCATCCATGATGCTGCAAAATACATTATTTCATTCTATTTTAAGACTGAATGGTATTCTATTATGTATATATAGCACAGTTTCTTTATCCAATCATCTGTCCATTGATGGGCATCGACTCCACATCTTTGCTATTGTGAATGGTGCTGTGATAAACATATAAGTGCAGGCATCTTTTTGGTATGATTTCTTTTCCTTTGGATAGATACTCAATAGCGAGATTGCTGGATGGAATAGTAGTTCTATTTTTAGTTCTTTGAGAAATCTCCATACTGTTTTCCATAGAGGCTGTACTTATTTACATTCCCACCAACAGTGTATAAGCATTCCCTTTTCTGATGGAGGTTGTGTTAAATAGGTGTATTTGTCAATTCATCAGATAATACTCTTTTTTTTTTTTTTTTTTGAGATGGGGGTCTCACTCTGTGGCCCAGGCTGGAATGCAGTGGCGTAATCTCAGCTCACTGCAAGCTCTGCCTCCCAGGTTCACACCATTCTTCCTGCTTCAGCCGCCCGCCACCACGCCTGGCTAATTTTTTGTATTTTTAGTAGAGACAGGGTTTCACCGTGTTAGCCAGGATGATCTCGATCTCCTGACCTCGTGATCCGCCCGCCTCAGCCTCCCAAAGTGCTGGGATTGCAGGCGTGAGCCACCATGCCCGGCCTTCTATTTATTTTTTATCAGATAATACTCTTAAGATTTATTTCACTTCATCTAGATCTTACATCAATAGAAAATACAGCAAATATTGAACTCTAGTTACTATGTAAGTATATGTCTGAACCCTAAAACTTCAGCATACATAGTAACTAGAGTTCAGTATTAGTATTTACTTACTTTCTCAGCAATTTATGTTTTGTAATGCATCAATTATAACAAGAGGACTGATGGATAGAAGGATGGGGGGTTGATAAAGCAAACCGCGTAAAATATAGATGACCACTATAGAATTCTTCCAACTTCTTAAAACTGTTTGGGAAAGAAGCAAAACAACAAATAGAGACCATTTTTTATATATTCTGGCTAACACCAAATTCAGTCATTGAGTAAGACATTCCTGGACCATTTTTGTCTATTGCACTTTTAATTATGCCAACTGTGTTTCTTCACACTGTGTAGGCCACACAACATATGAAGCACAGGTACTTCACGATTTACCTTGAACATTTCACCCCTACGGGGTTCAGTGGCTGCTGACATTCCCTGCCTTCTCACACAAGAGCCCATAAGCCATGATGGGGAGGCCTCCACCACAAATAAATGGCCTGAAACTTTCTGGTTTCTCCACATTTTCTAATAGGACTTTGATTACAATTAGATAATTGGAGCTGGTATAAGAGCTGGGGCCTGGTCTTCACTCCAAAATGCAGGGCCACTGGTGATGGGGATGAACCCTCACACTTGCTCCCTTAATGCTAGTCTCTTCCAAAATTAAAACCTGGGAGTCTCACACACCTTTTCTTAGTAAATTTGGCAATGAGAGTGCCTTTTGCAGTGGTGGTTTGCGGCTGCAGGAGTGTTTGTAGCACATGTGAGAAAGTCACATATCTGATTCTCCCTTAATTCTCAGAAAACCGATCCCCCTGAAGTTTCCCCTTTTCACAAATGAGGAAATAGAGGATCACAGCATAAATTGCTCTGAAGCACACAGCTTGAATTCAAACCCATTTGAACCTACAATTCTGATTCTCACCTCTCACCCCACACTGTCCTGAAACTACATATTTCATGCCAAGCCAGCGAGAAATGAAATGCTCATCTAGAACCAAACTGGGCCAAGGATCATTTAAGGCAGTGGCTTTCAAACTGCAAGGTGAAAAACATTTAGTAGGTTCTGACTAGCAACTTTCTTGAAGAATAGAAGACAAACCCAACTTCATCATGTTTAAGAATAAATTCTGGTCCCCAAATTTATTTCCTTTCATATAAATATTTATATGCATGTGTTTCTTGTTGTGAAGATACAGTCCAGAAAAGTTAGAAAGCTATGGATTTAAAGATTGGCTCCCTCTAGATCTGAGGTTTGGTTTCTCAGATTTGAAAAGAATACTAGCCATGAACAGGCTGAGAAACGAACGTTCTGAGAAAGGTGGCACTGAACAGGTGCCCCTGGAGCAAAGGCCTCGAGCCTTCTGTGGGAGAGGGATGCAGCTTCACCCCCAGCAGCAGCAGCAGGCACCCAGGCTGTGTGCGACCACATGGGGGGAATCGCTAACACAACTTCACCTCGGCCTTTCCTCGCAGCACTTCACTGAGGTGCTGACAACAGAGAATTTTCATTTTTGATAGTCTGTATCAACTTAGGAGTCACCTATTTTCACTGCCATATTCCATAACTCATACCCCCAACTGACAAAACAAAACTTGAAAGCCCTGATGCTGACCACTTTATTTTTTTTTAATTTATCTATTTTTGTTTGTTTTTTGAGACAGAGTCTCATTCTGTCACCCAGGCTGGAGTGCAGTGGCGCAATTTCGGCTCACTGCAACCTCCATCTCCCAGGTTCAGGTGAGTCTCTCTGCCTCGGCCTCCTGAGTAGCTGGGATTATAGGTGCGATTATAGTAGGTGGGATTATAGTAGAGATGGGGTTTCACTATGTGAAACCGGGTGTGGTGGTGGGTGCCTGTAATCCCAGTTACTTGGGAGGCTGAGACAGGAGAATCGATTGAACCTGGACAGAGGTTGCAGTGGGCTGAGATCACACCACTGAGTGACAGAGCAAAACTCCATCTTAAAAAAAAAAAAAAAAAAAAAACTCCAATACACTGCCATTATAAGCAACACTGTAATGAACATTATTCAGCCATGTCTCCTTGGATTCATACAGGAGTCTGTTCAGGGCATATAGTTGGAAGTGGAATTGCTGAGTTGTCATATATACATATGTTCCACTTTACAGCAACACAAAAATGAACTAAGACACCATCCAATGAACACCAAGGGTTTATCTCCCATTACGGGATCTCAGAAGTGTTTGTGAGAATAGACTAGCACAATAGTTCTAGTAGATGTGCAGAACAGACTGGAACTGCTGGGTCCAACCTCTTTACTTTACAAAAGCAAAGGCTGAGTCCCAGAAAGTATGGAGGTGAGGAGCTAACTTATGGACCCCCTGCAAATGGGGAGGGAGGGATTAGGTGTGGGTTTCCTGCAATCTGGTCTCCATTATTCCAGGGGCCACTTCCTTTGTTTCAGTGAGTAAGACATTCCAGTATGTGCTGCAAACAGTGCAAGCTTCAAGGTGCATGGGAGATCTTGGAGCCTCCAGCTTAAGGAAAGCAATGAGAATTTTGAAAACTTGCCCCATAATTAGTTCTCCCCAAAAAACTTAATTCACCTGCCTATAATACAGTCCAAACAATCAGTCCCAACACCATTCCAAAAAAATTTTAGTTGAGCATTTGCAGTGTGCTCCAGCGCCAAGTGCACAGGCTAACACATACATGAACACATAGAACACATCACATGCAGTACCGATGCCTGAACTTCGGCTTACGCAAGCTTGATTCCTAACTCGGCCTCTCACTGGCTGTATGATTTTGGACAATCTGTTTGACATTCGAGCCTCAAATTCCTCATCTAAACATTGTGGATAAAATTTGTACTTACCATAAAGGTTTTTGAAAAGTAAATGAGTTAATACATTGAGGTGCCCAAAAGAGTCCTTAGCCCATATGTATTTAGAAAAGATTTAGGGTACTTACTTAGTGCTAGTGCTGGGTGAAATAAAGACAAGGCCCTGGCCTTCAGGAGTGTGTACATTTATCTGAATGTCAAATAAAAATCTCAGAGATGGGTGTGGTTTCCAGTCAGAGGGAGTGGTAGGTAAACATGCCAATCTAGAGGACATGGAAGAGATAAAAGGCCCCTCACCTCGAGGGGCTCTTTGAAGGGCCAAGAAACACACTCAGGAAACAATCCTAAGCAAGGTCATACCCTCAGCACTGGGTCCAGGCTGGGTCCCAAGGCTTCAGCAAACACTTATTTTGGGAATGATACAGTCTCATTAGACGAACCAGGTCCCTAGAGGCACTTAGGGAGCTGAGCCTCAAGGACACACATGTGCTGGAAATAGCACAGGCACGTGGCATTAACAAGCCCTGACCCACGCCCTGCCCCTACTCCCCTCCCAACAACACCCCTGTAGATGCCTCACCAGCGACCTGCCAGCTTCCTGGAGATCTCGTCCCCCTTAGATTCTTGGACACTGTGCCTCCTGGTTCTTCCTCTGCCCTGGCAGCTGCCCGTTGGGCTCTCTCTCCTGTCCTCTAGATGTGAGTACCTACCCCCGACCCACCACCCCTCATGGGCCTCACAAGCACCTCATCTCTAAAATGGAGACACCTATTATGAGGATTAAATAAAAGCTCTGATACAACTTTGTTCTGTCTGCTTCTCTGGGATGTTGCCATTCCCAGGCAGCTGGGCTCAACAGCCGGGCCCCACCCTTGAATCCTCTTTTTGCCCACCCACCAGCCACCAGGGCCATGTCTTGTGCTCTACCAGCCAGGCCTCACTCCCCCTCCACTCTGCCTATACTGCCAATGATGTAACATTACCAAGACACCCCTCAAAACCTTGCATTTACTCCCCAATGCTACTGCAGAGACTAAATGTTTTAGGCTTGCATTCAAGGCCTTCAGTGACCTAGCCCTAATCCACTGGACTTTTCCAACTTGAATCTGCACCATGATCCTTTTTCCCCTACCTGATTAAATCACTTGCTGGGTGGTGCACCATAAAACAAAGATTCTGGGCCCGGTGCAGTAGCCCACGCCTGTAATCCCAGCACTTTGGGAGGCCGAGGTGGGCGGATACGAGGTCAGGAGATCGAGACCATTCTAGCTAACGGAGATGGCGCCACTGCGCTCCAGCCTGGGTGACAGAGCGAGACTCCATCTCAAAAAAAAAGGATTCTGTATCCTAATAGGATGATTAAACAAAGCTCAATAGGTTCGTATTGCAGGACTTCTGAGCCTTTCCTTAATATGCACTGTGGCAGCGGGTACAGTGGCTGTAATCCTACCACTTTGGGAGGCTGAGGCGGGCGGATCACCTGAGGTCGGGAGTTCGAGACCAGCCTGACCAACACAGAGAAAACCCATCTCTACTAAAAATACAAAATTAGCCAGGCGTGGTGGCACATGCCTTTAATCCCAGCTACTCTGGAGGGTGAGACAGGAGAATCGCTTGAACCCAGGAGGCGGAGGCTGTGGTGAGCCAAGATCACATTATTGCCCTCCAGCCTGGGCAACAAGAGTGAAACTCTGTCTCAAAAAATATATATATATGCACTGTGGCTCTCCATACTTTCCCCAAGTCTATTTGGATTTCTAGTACTTTTTACATGGGGCTCAAGAAAAAAATCTAGGTCAATCTGCACTACACTGTCCCTCCCACATGCCTACATGGCGTCCGGCGTCCCAGTTACAGCATGCACAGGTGAGCCAGAGAGCGGCTCCCATGTCCTACAGTTGTGGCCACGTGAGGTACGTTTGTTGTAGTTCATCACCATCACTGCATGCAATCTCAGTGGTACCGTAAAATGCCAAACTGAGCCAAGCAGCCTTCCTCAGCACACAGGTGGAAAACAAATGGCCAACAGTGATGCCACAGTAGGGCTGACAAAGGCGCCCTCCCTTGACTGCCAGGACTGCCAGCCTTTCCCAAGCTTCCTGTCCATCCGTCACACAGCCTTCCATTCAATTCCCTGGATGCTTCCCTCAGCCAGGGTTGGTTTCTGAGGCTTTTGAGTTATTTGGGTCCCTGAGCAAAGCCAACTAAATCAACCCCGAATAGCGCAGCAGCTAGAGCCATCCCCCAGATGCAGTACCTGTCCCATCTGGAGTGGACCTCACAAAGGTGGGCAGCATCTTCACTGCTGCAGTGGGGTGAGTGGTGGCTCCAAGCCCTTTCTCCATCTCCTTGCGGAACCGCTTAGAGATCTCCAAGAGGGTCTCATCAGAGAGGCGCATGTGGTAGAGATACTGGTCAACCTGAAAAAGGAGGAAGACAAGAGCAGAGACCACTGGTTAAATAAATTATGGCATAGGTGTATGTCATGGAACACCACTCAGCCCTTCAAAAGAACAAAATCTGTTACGTACAGAAAGTTATTATTAAAGACCATTAGTAGGAACCGATTTGACAGGACTTTGTCTTAAAAAAAAAATTAAAATTATAAAAATAGACCTAATTTTTGGAGAACTGGTGCATACCTGAGGAAAGGCCTATTAGGACAGAGGAGAGTTCTTTTCAGAATGGTTGAGTCGGAAGGCCTGTGACAACATCACTGGAGCCAGGGTTCATTACCCTCATCTCTTGTTCCCCCAGCACCTGACACAGCCAGTCACATCAATCCCATTGCCCCTCACCCTGGGCCAGGTAGCCATCACCTTTTTCCTGGACTCCTACAATCCCCAGTTCCTTTTTTACCTCTTCCATACACTTTCCACACCCAGCCAGACTCCGCTGATCCCCGGCTTTCAGGGCTTTCCATTGGAACAAAGCTCAAAATCCTTTCAGGGCCCCACATGATTGGGCCTCTAGCCGCCTCCTAATCTTTTTACCTTTTTTTTTTTTTTTGACAGTGTATCGCTCCGGTTGTCCAGGCTGGAGTGCAGTGATGAGATCTCGGCCAGCCTCAGGTGATCCTCCCACCTCAGCCTCCTGAGTAGCTGGGACTTTCAGGCACGTGCCACCATGTCTGGCTAATTTTGTTGTTGTTGCTGTGTGTTTTTTGTTGTTGCTGTTGTTGTTGTTGTTGTTTTGAGGCTGAGTCTCACCCTGTTGCCCAGGCTGGAGTAGAGTGGTGCAATCTCAGCTCACTGCAACCTCTGCCTCCCGGGTTCAAGCAATTCTAGTGCCTCAGCCTCCCGAGTAGCTGGGACTACAGCGGTGCACCACCACACCCAGCTAATTTTTGTATTTTAGCAGAGACAGGGTTTCACCATGTTTTCTAGGCTGGTCTCAAACTCCTGGACTCAAGCTATCCACCCGCCTTGGCCTCTCAAAGTGCTGGGATTAAAGGAGTGAGCCACTGCACCTGGCCCCACCTCCTAATCTTATGGTAAGGTCTGCACTCTTTGTGTAGATTCTCTCCCTGGTTCAGTTCCCCAACTTCCCCAACTTGCCCATCCCTGCCTTGGATCTCATGCACACAGGCCCTCCAGGTATATGCCCTGCCAATCTGCTACCACTCCTTCAGGCCTCTCTCCATAGAGGCCTCTTCTCCTCCTCCAGATCACAACAGTCAGGCCTCCCTGTTATTCTAAGAACTTGAGCTTTTCCCTTCACAACACTATCCACAATTTGGAACTAAATATTTATTAGGGTCCAAATCATAAGCACCAAAGGCTAGAAGAACAATGTCTACTTGTTCACCTTTGCATACCTGGAGGCTGGCACAGTGCCTGGCACAATGGAGAGGCTCTATGTAAATGATAATGCAGCCTCCGTGCTCATATGGAGGCAACTCTCCCTAGTTCTTTCACTGATCCTGTTTCCCACATAAATTCACACGAACTTTTCCCAGATTTAATACCAGGAGAATGAGAAGCACCAGATAACTCTCACTTGTTTTTTGGTTATTTTTTTTTAATCTTTTATTTATTATTTTTGAGACAGTCTTGCTATATTGCCCAGCTTGTTTCCAACTCCTGGAATCTACCTCAGCCTCCAGGGCTGTGGGGCACTAGCCCCCCACCCTCCATCCCACAAGCTGGGTCTCTGACCTCTAGTTCCTACAATATCTGGGAGCCAAGGTGCTTCTGAGGAGGGCTGGGCCTCCCCCACAAGGACATTTGAGGCTCCTGAGGAGGAAAAAGGGTGCAGCTTCAGCCTGACACTAGACAAGCCCCCTTTCTTTTCAAGGAAGTGTAAGACAAGTCTCTAGCCACCTCCAGTGACCCTAGTTCAAGGGTAACTGTGACCACCCCGGAAGCTTCCCACTCCAGATCCAATGACACGTTGCCTGGCCCAGGAATGCTACGTCACAACTTTCACATCTCAGGGCTAATGTACAAAGTCTGGGGCTACCCAGACCAGAAGCCAATGCGAGGCCACATCCAGGAAAAGCCTGAGATGCCCTCATGGGCAACTGTAATAATGGCAAGCCCTCACGTGGCTCCTGCTTTGTGCCAGATCCTATTCTCCGGGTTTGCTCCCATTGGTTCATTTCATCCTTAGAACAGCCCTCTGAGGTAGGAAGTGCCAGCACCTCTATTCTACAGAGAGGGGAATTCACACAGACATAAGGGGCCATGTTTGGCTTGATAGAGAAGTCTGGCTGGTCTGTGCTCTTGTCCGCTCTACTAGATGACTGCCCCCTGCCTGCCTGGATACAGCAGGGTCTATACAGGTCAAACAGCATTGCAGGGAATGCAGGCTGGCCAGATCCATTAAAAGGCCATCTTCTATTCCAGTCACCTCCCAATGCAGACATGAATGGCACACAGTGGAGAGTGAGGCCCACAGAGGTGACTGAGCAGGTCTGGGGCAGCAGACATGTCTCTGAACATTGTCATGAGGGTGACACCTGACAAAGACACTCCCACCTCACTACTTTCCCAAAGAGAAGAGAGGCCCAGAAGCTTCACTGATGCCCCCACCTCCACCCTCTATAAGGCTTCAAGTGTTTGCAAAGGGCACAGGAATTCCTGCACTGAGGAACTGAGCCTGTTCCACCTCATTAAATGGTCCTATCATCATGTCCAGAAGCATGAGGTTATGCACACAAAAGAGCAAATTCTACAGCAGCCAATCCTCGTTTATCTTCGATGTTTAAACTGCTTCAAGACTTGTTGGAAATCCAGTCAGACACTTCTCATCCTCAACCCTTGAAGAATCGAGTTAAAACAGTCACCCTTTATCCACATTGCCTTTTGCCCCATAGATAACCATCTTCCACATGTTCAGTGACAGATGAAAACAGTAGTGGGGTGATAGTTACAGCGGCTAAGCATTCCTCAAGCATTTCTCACCTGTCAGGCACATCCGGCTTTCCTGACCTGTTCTCCGTTGTCTTTGTAAAACTTCTGCACCTCTGTTTTATAGATCACTTGGGTAATGAGGGGCAGAGACGGGATTCCACAGAGATCTGACTGGCCCCATTGCCAGGCTGTCAGGACAGCCACCCTCGCCTGTCCTGTGGGCCCCTCTTAGTGTGGATGGGCACTCCCTGCCTGCCCTGTGGTTTCTTGGATGACCCCGGGAACTTACTTTCCTCTCCATCACATAAGGAGACTAAGAGAGAGGATGTGAAACGGCTATGGATATGAAACAGTGAAAAATGTCCAGGCCAGTAGCTTGGCCCAAACTTCCCCTCTTTCACATCGGAGCTCTTTGAACTCTCAAAACTTGAGAATAGATGGCACCAGGGCATGACGATGTGTCCACTCAGCTTATTAGGGCCACTCAGGAAGGGATAATTAATAATTAATCACTTAACGCCACAGTTTCCTAAACACACCAGTGGAGCCCACCCAGCCCTGGTGGGCACTGCTGTGTTGGTGGGCACTGCTGTGTTGGTAGCCAAAGGAAGCGGAAGTCAGAAACAAGAAGCAGCCAGCATACAAAGATGATTTTCCTGGATTGAGAAGGAGATGAATGCAATTTTCAGAATCTTGCCAACTTTCACCCACAGTGCCATCAGTGGGAGGGAGCACCAGGCCCAAAGTCAAGGGAGAAAGCCACGCAGGTGACAGCAGATGTACACACAGCAGTGGGACTGCAGCTGAGAAGTATTCACCCTTAGAAAGGAAAGGCCCTTAGGGTAACTAGTTCAAAAATCCCACTAAACATAGTATTTGAGTTTATCTAGTTTGTCTCTCTCCACCCAATTGATGGTCATGTGGCCTAGGTTTGAATACTTCCAAGCCTGAGAGGCTCACTATTTCTCTAAATTCCATTGTTGAACAGCTCTACTTGTTTCAAAGAGTTTCCTCAATCAAAGATAAATCTGCTTTCTGATACTTCTGCCTAATCTCCATTCTGTCACTTGTGATAAGAGTTTCCAAACTTGCTGCACATCAGAAGCACATGAGGAGCTTTTAAAAAAACAGTAAGAATTCCAAGGATCCATTCCAGACTAACCAAATGACACCTCTAGGGCTGGGGCTCAAACACCTTCCCCTCTCCTCTGGCAGGTTTCCAATATGCCAATAACGTGATCGTGGTTGGCCGTGTTCTGATCAACACTGCATACCACTTTTCTGCCTGGGATCTTTGAGAGTGGGTGGTTAAGATATTAGACCAGGTGTGACCCTGTGAAGTAATCCTGTGTGGATCCAGCCTGCTGGGAGTTGGGAAGACAAACTCTGCATGTGTTGTTAAGAGATGTAAGTTTCTGGATACTATCAAAGCAGACTCATTCAGGTCAACCCTTGATTTGTGGCTGGTTGTGGTGAAGGGAGTGCTCTGGCATCAGAAACAACAGTATGCAAATCCAAGTGGTAGCATTCGTACAGGTGTGCGACATTAGAGGACTCTTCATCTGAACCCCAGCTTCCTCGCTGCAAAACAGGATGAATAGCCCCATGTGACAGAGTCATTAGCATAACTGTGGGGACAAAAGAGTTCTCTATCACCCTCCCTTTCCTTCCACCCCTTCTTTCTTCTAAGGCTTCTCTCCACCCAGGGGCACCTTCAGGCAATCACAGACATTTCTCAACCCTCCTTAGTCACAACGCAGGGCTGTTTCCCCAAACTGTTCCTTCTCTTTCTGTGATGGGCGTGGATGAGGCTGTTTCTCTTTAAATCTCTATCTGGGAGAGGAGGAAAGGAGGAGGGGGCATTCCAGGCTGGGGAATCAGAGGCAGGCCAGAGCAAAGCCTGGCTGAGGAACAGGTTACCTTCCCGTCTGCCTGCCAAGCTGCCAGCCCAGGAAGTGAGGGTGTGTTAGACAGAAAGAGATAGCACTGTTAGTTGATATCTCTTCAGCAAGGGTTAGATTAGAGCTTCCTCACTGGGTAATTGTGGTCAGTTTCAGTTTTTCCCATAACATACCAGTCTGACATGCCCACTTCCTCTACAGAATTGGGGTTGGTGTCAGGGGAAGCCCTAAAGACAGATTAACCCCATACTCTCTAGGAAATAAGATAATACCCAAAATGGGAAGCCGTTAACACCCATCCCCTTAAGTACCTGCATTTTCCTCCAGACCAGCACTTTTAAAAGGAGAGGAAATTGTGTCACTGTCACAAAGCAACAAATGGAGAGAACAAAAGGGGATGCTCATGGAGGCTCCACTTCGAAGTATGCAGTGTGCAGGGTGGGCCATACACAGTCCTGGCCAGGTATGGGGAAGCCCAGGAAGGAAAAGCCTGGAGGTGAGTGTAAGAAAGGGATCTCAGAGAAACCAAGGCCCATTGGGGAGCAGCCTCGACCCAGGTCACACCTTTGAAACTAGAATCTGGATCACCCAGATGAATGTCAACCCTTCTGGTCCAGAAGCGCCCATCTCATTCTGCAAGCCCAATGCAACTGAAAGACTGGTGCCACTGCCTGGATCCTGAGCCCACCCCATCTGGTCCGTGGGAACCTGGCCTTGATCAAATTATTTACATCCGGAAGACAGCAATATTCCAATTTTGACAGTTTTTATATGAAGTACTACAGATCCTACCTTGAGTAAGGTACTCAAGGGATTTAAAAGGGAAGTGTAGAAGAAACGAAACCTTAAATTTCAATGTCTGAGTCTGTAAGATCCATATCATTCAATCCCTGAATCCTGACTACTGCTGCAACCCCAGCATCTTCCATGTTATGGCATTTATGGAACAGCTATTATATACAAAGCACTAGTGTACAGAAACATAATTTTATAAGAAATTAATTCTGGAAATGAATAGTGGTGGTAGTTGCACAGCAATGTGAATAATACACTTAATGCCACTAAATTGTACACTTAAAATGGTTAAAATGGTAAATTTTGTGATTAATATTTTATTACAATTTTTAAAAATTTTAAGAAATCAATAGCCCTGCTCTCTAGGACTTTATATCAAAGAAGTTGGCTCATATTATAGACCAATGAGTGTCTCTAGAATGCGTGGAGAGATGAATCTTGTCTAATAAGAATGTCGGGCACAATACAAGGCAGCTCATGGGAAGTGTCACAGATTTAAGTGGACTGAGAGACTGGCAATCAAAGGGGATACTTTTGGAGCTCAGCCATCTCAGCAGATAAATGTTCACCTAGAGACAGCGTGTGAAAAGGCTCAGGAGGCGTGGGCAAACCCCCCAAGGCCCTAGGAAATTACCAATTCCAGGAACAGAAAGCTCCTCACCTTCAAAACCTTACATTAGCTCCCCATGAAATGCTTCATAGGTTTAATTCTATCATTTTTAATCAAGGGCTCACAGGAAAGACTATAAAGACCACCGCACCATGTAAAGCTGCTGTGTCTTTCACTAATGCTTCCCTAGCCATTCAGCCCCCAGTAGGGTTTAGTGTCAGGAGAAAGTCTGGCTGCCCAGACACACTGTGCTACCTGTTATAGGCCGATGGGATGAAAACGACTGACTCAAAGAGAACTAACTATCCTTTTTGCCTTGACTGTCAGGAAGCTTGGAGCTCTGTTAAGTTTGTTTAACTTTAGAGACAGAGTCTTGCTCTGTTGCCCAGGCTGGAGTGCAGTGACACAATCATGGTTCACTGCAGCCTCAAACTCCTAGGCTGCAGCCTTAAACTCCTAGGCTCATGATCCTTCCACTGCAGCCTCCCAAGTAGCTAAGACTATAGGTACGTAACCTCATACCCAGCTGATTTTTTTAATTTTATTTTTTCTGTAGAGACAGAGTCTCACTGTGTTGTCCAGACTGGTCTCAAACTCCTAGCCTTAAGCAATCCTTCCATCTTGGCCTCCCAAAGTGCTGGGATCACAAGCATGAGCCACCACACCTGGCCTGTCAAGTTTTTCAGAAAAATCATCTCGCCAGTTTGATGACTCTTGTTCTAGAAATCTTTTTACTGAAAGCTGAACCAAATCACCAAATCCTTTTAGTAAGCAAGCAGAAAATACATAATACATGAATAAGCAAATGTTCATCACTTGTGTCTGCAGGGCACACCCTCCTGGTAGAGGGCTGAATTCAAGTGATCAAATAGGATAAGAAAGTTACTCCACATGCATAGAAGCATCAAAGCAAAGGATGCAGGATGCCTGTGGCGCAGCTGAACTTTGTCTCTCCAGTCTTGTGATATTTCTAATTGATTATCTAGAACCGTCTCTCCAGGCGCCCTAGATGACCACGCTAAAAATCCTACCTTTTAGTTTCTAGACCCTAGAAGACCAACTGATTGAACTTCACCTTTCTTAACATGCATGTTCTTGTCCTGAAGATACAATCAGGTCATCTATATATTAGGTCAACACTCCTATTTGGCCCCTTTGACAGAAACTTAGAAAGGACCGTACCTTCTGGAAGTCAGGGGCCTTATTATGACTACTTTCGTCTGCTTTAAATCGACCACAGTCAAAACAGGGTGGTGGGATGGGCACAGTGGCTCACACCAGTAATCCTAATATTTTGGGAGGCTGAGGAGGGAAGATCATTTGAAGCCAGAAGGTCAAAGCTGTAGTGAGCCATGATCATACTGCTGCACTCAGCATGGGCAACAGTGCAAGACCCTGTCTCTTAAAAACAAACAAACAAGCCAGAGTGGTGCAAGAGATAGTATACAGCAACAAGAATGCACCACCTACCACCACATGCAACCACATAGGTGAATCTCAAAATACAGTAAACCACTGGGTGAAAAATGCCAGACACAAAAGGTGTCTTTTATATCCTGTATGAGTCTATTTATATCAAGTACAAAAACAGACCCATGCTGTTAGTCAGGACGGTGATTACACTTGATGGTGGTGGTGGGTAGGAGAACATGGGACTGGTTCAGGTAATGATCTGTTACTGGATCTGGATGGTGGTTACCTGCTGCTTTCAGTTTCCCATGTGCATTATACTTCAAAAGACGCTGGGAAAAAAAAGGCAGGTGGCACTGACTTGGCCCAAGTTTACCTACAATACACGGTCAAGGAGCCAAAGAAGATTAAAGAGGTCAAAAGAGGCCAAACAAAGAGAGATCCATCATTTAAATCTGGCCACACAAAGCCTTCCAGTGACTCTGTGCTGACACATGCTTGCAACTTAATTTCAAAAGAATTTCATATTTTTGCATTATTCCTTTGCCAGTGTTTTACCACAAATCTCTGACAAGGAAACCAAGGCTTGGAGAAGCCTCCCCAAATCACAGGCCTAGTCCCTGAAGGCCGATAGCATCCAGTGACCAGCCGAGTGCCCTAACCTAGGGCACAGGTGTGCCCATCCTGGGAAAGCCAAGCAACTGCTGTCAGTGACCTCATCAATAATAATGCCCTCACAGACTCCTCCTGGGAAGGCTGAGGCTGTACAAAGAGCAGCAAGTTTATTCTACAAAGTTGCCAGGGCAGGGCCAGATGTTTCTGATATAAGGAAAAAAGATGAGCCGGGGGAAAGATACACAGCAGAACATGGATTCTGTAAGTCTCCTGTCCTCTGAAAGCCCACGGACCAAAACTGACAGATCTCCTATGCCACTTCTTCAGATGGGACAAGGAACTTGTCCTCACCAGGGCAGCCATGCTACCTCAGGCCAATGCCAGCTCTGACACACTGCAGACTCACAAACCCGAGGCGGCGGGTAAGCGCAGAGCTGACCAGGGAGGCATACGGGCCACTCCTCCAGGATCCTGTTGCAGCGTTGAGTCACAGGGCTTCCTGTTCTTCCAGTTCTCACTCTCAGCTGCATCAAGTTACAGCCAGACAGACCTTAGACAGCAGCACCTGTCCAGGGTCCAGGAGATGAGCATTTGGGACACCCGGCCCGGGGTCCTCCTGTCCTCAGACATTCTGTTCTGACTGCGGAGCAGCAGTGCAAAGGGGGATTATGTCCCAGATGCACATGACCCTGGCACAGTTCACCTGCCAACAGATATTGACTGAGTGCCAAGTTAAGTGTGCCAGGGCTGGGCACTGAGGATACTGGAATAAAGGAGATACCAGCCTCTGCCAGGAAGGGGCTCGGTCTATTGGCAGAAGACATCTGATATATTAACAAGTAATTACAAACTGACGGGAAGGGCCGAACAGTGGGCAGTTTCTTTTACATTAATAAAATATGGATTTACAATCACTTAAATCACATACATCAATGTGAATCTGAGGAGTTTGTCTTGAAATGGTTAGAAATGTGTATGTGTTGGCCTCACTGCCCAGAATGCCCCCTCCCCTTGTCTAACAAACTCCCACTGACCCTCCATACCCAGCACAACTGGCCTCTCTGCAGTCATAGCAGCAGCTAGCTCAATACTAGGATATAATAGGTGCTCAAGAAACCTTTGTTATAGTTATACACAAGGGGCTATGGGAACACCAAAGAGAAAAGTTGGACAAGTAACTTGGCGAAGGGGAAGAGCTGGCTACTCCCGACTGACCAGGTGCTCTGTGTCGGACCTTGCTCTTCAGGCCTGCACCCACATTGCATGGGATCCCCGCAGCAGCATGGTTTCCTCCCAGTCTACCTCTCTGCCCCCATAAGATGCTAGGTCCCTAGAAGTCAGACTCTGCCTACCCCTTGACAGCCCCAGGCCAGGGACCAGAATCTGCCTCTGAGCCTCTTGCCTCACAGTGGCATCTGAACTCCCCACTCCTGTCTGCTGCCAGCGGTCCACTTGCTGGATCAAATACCTCTGGGTCTGTCCCAGTCTGCCCCATCCACCCCAAGATCACACCCACCACAGGCAAGGTACCCACACTTCCCTGCTTACCCAAGACAATCTCAGTTAACACCTGTGGTCATGGCATAACTACTGATAGTGCTTTCTTCCATTCTCAAAAGGGCCCAGTTTGGACAATTAGGGCATCCCCCTAGATACAGCTAAGTAAATCCTGCCTTTGATCTTGGGAAACTGACACCTAAAATGATAAGAGTTCATGCTGCACAAATGGTGTTTTAAAAAAACATGACGGTGGCCGGGCGCGGTGGCTCACGCCTGTAATCCCAGCACTTTGGGAGGCCGAGATGGGTGGATCATGAGGTCAGGAGATCGAGACCATCCTGGCTAACACAGTGAAACCCCATCTCTACTAAAAATACAAAAAATTAGCCGGGCATGGTAACACGTGCCTGTAGTCCCAGCTACTCGGGAGGCTGAGGCAGGAGAATGGCGTGAACCCAGGAGGCGGAGCTTGCAGTGAGCTGAGATCGCGCCACTGCACTCCAACCTGGGGGATACAGCAAGACTCCGTCTCAAAAAAAAAAAAAAAAAAATGATGGGGATCAAGAAACTGGGTTCCAGATCTGGGGCTTATCCTATGTGAGCTTGGGCTGGTCCCTTAGTACACAACATCTGGTTTCCTTAACTGTAAAATGAAGGGTTTGTTTCGACTACATGGTCCCAAAGGTCCCTTCCCAGCTGATACCTGACTCATAACCCCATGAAACTGAAACATAAGTGAAACTGAAACATAGTTGTCCCAGCAGCTTTGTGCTAGGGGTTAAGGGCACTGGCTCTGGAGTCACATTGCCTGGGTCTGGATTCTGGCTTGCCCTGAGGCAAGGTACTATCCTATTCTGTGCCTGGTCTCTTCATTTGAATAATAGATAATAAGAGGACCTACCTGGAGGGCAGCTGGAGGGTGGCCTGAGTTACTACACATAGAGCTGATGGGAAGAGGCTACAGGACTTCGTGGAGGGGACTGAGACAGAAAAGTTTGGGAGGAAACAGGAAGCAGGAAGAGGAAGTCCCTCAAATGGCAAAGAAGGAAAAGTGGCAGCTTCGAATGCCCTCATTTAACCCTAATTAAAGCTGTCAGATGGTTCATCTGGCTTTATTCCTTCAGACAATATGGAGATGCCAGAAGGAAGGGATTGGGAAAAAGGCCTTTTAAGAATATGGACCACCTCCAAGCATCCAGGGCAGAAATGGTGGAAAGGCAGGAAGGCTGAGTGGGCGGGAGGTGGGTGGGCCCCAAGGGCTTCCAGAGCCAGTTTCTCCGAGCCTGACTCACTCTCCTGGTTAACGCTGAGATAAGATTTAACCAAGGCGGGAAAGAATGTCCGGGAAATGCTTAGAGATCCATCTGCAAACAAAATGAGTGACCACCCCTAAAAGAGGGTAGCATTTTAGGGGAAATGAGATTCTCTGTTCACAGGAACAGGGCCAAGACTCCTGACTCCTGACGTGGATAAGGCAACGGCTGTTCAAGAGGTGGGATAGAGGGTATGGGTTCCACATGCAGAATCCCCCTGGGCTTCGTGAAGAACCCAGGGCACCCCGGGCTCAGCAGAAGGGAACACACTCAACAGCCCAGGGTCTGTATATGAGGGGCAAAGAGCTGTCTGCCAAAGCCCAGGATGTCCAGGGAACCTCACCCAATCTGCCAAAAGAATGTGAGAATGGCCATTCCCTTCTGTGAAATTCCAGGGGTCAGTGGGGCCAAATCTATCATGGCGGGTCCTGTGACTCTTCAGCACAGGGCACTGCAAATGATTTCCCCTGTGGAAAGCCAGGGTCTGGGAGACATGTGAGGATGAGTGAGCAAGTATTTAACTGACAAACTCCACAGCAGAAGACTATGAAATCCCAAGTAAGCAGCCTCCGCAATGCCCTCTGAAGCCTCTGCTCTTCTCTGGGTTAGTTACTGGGGAGAGAGAGGTTAGGCTTCTCCGGGGAAAAGGAGCTGGAACTAACCCTGTGATCATTCAGCACAGCTATGTCTCCTGCGGCATCACAAGGATGCTTCAACCTGAAGTGCACTAATGTTCCAGGCATCCCAGAGACCTCGAATCGGGGAGCCACCTCTATAGAGGACCAGAAGAAAAGCAATTTAGAGGAAGAGCTTAAGGATGGATCTCCTACACCCAGGAAAGAGAAGGTTTTAGAAGCAAGGTGGACGCATCCTTCCCTGGCTTCAGGAACTTTCCATCCTTCTGACTTCTCTGTCCTCTGATTCAATCCGATGTCACAGAGAGACACAAATGGACCTGAAACCACTTACTCTAAAAGAAGCTCTTGGGAATTATCCAGGGTAAAGCAGGACCTCTTTTTGCTCCTGTCCAGGCGGACGGTGCAGTGGGACATCTAAGACTGTATCTCTCCCTATGTACAGATGCTTCGACTTACAATGAGGTTATGTTCCGATTAGTAAGTCAAAAATGCATTTCATACACCTAACCTACCATCAAACACAAAGCCTATTTTACAATAAAGTGTTGAATATCTCATGTAATTTATGGAATACTGTACTGAAAGTGCAAAACATAATGGTCATATGAATACTGAAACTACAGGTTCTACTGAATGCGTATCACTTTTACACCATTGTGAAGTCAAAAAAATCATTAAGTTGAACCATTGTTAAGTACCAATACTTAATTCATAAAGCATTGACTATATGTCAGGCACAGTTCTCAGAGCTTCAAAAACCTGTTAACCCTCTTTCTGTTTCATTCTTAAAACTACTCAGTTAAAGTGTTATCCAATCTTTGCATTTTATAAGGAAAAGAAACTGAGGCCTAGACAGGTAGAATAACTGACCCAAGCTCACACTGCGTGTTATGCAGAAAGCCAGAGTTCAACCCCAGGGAGCCTGACTCCAGCTCATCAAACAGCCTCTCCCAGTAACTGTCAGGCTGTCCCTCAGTGGATGTCACTGGCCTATCTCCTCTGCTCCCCAGCTCAAGTGCCTTCTGAGCTCCCATTACACCAGCTCACATGCCTGTCTTGTTGGGAAGCCTGGCTCACGCCCAGCCTCCATGGAAACTACGGCAGCACCAGGGTGAGCATCTTCCAAGGACAACTCAGTAAACTTCTCCTGCTGGCTTTCTGGAGCACTTGTATTGCCCACATTTCTCTGGTTGGGAATACAGAAACAGCAACTAGCTCCCGTCCCCTGGAAATCTGCCCCCCAGCAAGGGACTGTGGGCATCTGCAGACTGCTGTGAACTGTAGACCTCATCTTAAGTTCATCTTTTGTAGAAGCCCATTTCAAACTATGACGGTCCCATGACATGGCACACTGTTGAGAACTCAGGGCTCTCGTCCCAACTAGGGCTACTAACTTGCTGTATGACCATCAGTAATACACCTGAAAACTGAAGGGGTGGGGGGATGGACCATGTTCTTCTAAAGCAGTTTCTCAAACTTGACACTGTAGACATTTTGGGTCAGGTAATTTTTTGTTGTGGGGAGCTATCTTGTGCATGGTGGAATATTCAGCAACATTCCTAGCCTCTGCTTACCAGATATCAGTAACACACACTCACCCAAACCTGCCTCTGCTTACTAATGTCAGTAACACACACTCACTCAAACCTTTGTGGCAACTAAAAATGTCTCCAGACATTGCCAAAGTCCACTGGGGGGCAAAATCACTCCTAGTTGAAAACTACTGCTCTAAATGAAGAATTTTAAAAAGATAGGCTTTGTCTCTGGAAATTTGAGTAAGGTGGAAATTCTTGCTCTTTATGATAGGCTGGGATAGCCCCTCACAAAAAACATCTGTCCCAAAATGTCAATAGCACCAAGGCTGAGAAAACTGCTTTAAAGATAAGCAGAAAGAGCCACTCCAGCACAAGGAAGCATGGTGCGTGATCCACGGAGTGTGATATGAAGATGTGTCCAGTGAGCTGTGGGATTTAATTTGCCACATCCCAAACCCCACAGCTGTTTGTTTTTTTTTTTTGAGATGGAGTCTTGCTCTGTTGCCCAGGCTGGAGTGCAGTGGCGCAATCTCAGCTCACTGCAAGCTCCACTTCCCAGGTTCAACTGATTCTCCTGCCTCAGCCTCCCAAGTAGCTGGGACTACAGGCGCCTGCCACCACGCCCGGCTAATTTTTTTTTTTTTTTTTTTTTTTTTGTATTTTTAGTAGAGACGGGGTTTCACCGTGTTAGCCAGGATGGTCTCGATCTCCTGACCTCATGATCCGCCCGCCTCGGCCTCCCAAAGTGCTGGGATTACAGGCATGAGCCACCGCGCCCGGTGTAACCCCCACAGCTTTGAAAAGGCAAAGACAGACAACATACAGTGTTGGAAAACAAACCAAACCTGCTGACTTCAAAGCTCAACGATGATAATGAAGAACCTCTTTATCAAGATCTGGTCTTTTAAACCAGAAGTATCTGAACAAAGGAAGACAGTTTTCTGGGGCTCCAAGTTCTTTCAGTTCATCAGATCTCCTTACTCCCACTGCCAACTGTGGTTTGTGCTGCTCTGATTCCCCCCGGAAAAGGACCTCCAATTGCCCCAAACTACCCAGAGTACTGGAAAAGTTCAACTTTGAAAAGCAATGTTTAAAAAAAAAAAAGGCCTGGCGCGGTGGCTCACGCCTGTAATCCCAGTACTTTGGGAGGCCGAGGCGGGCAGATCACGAGGTCAGGAGATCAAGACCATCCTGGCTAACACAGTGAAAAACCCCATCTCTACTAAAATTATAAAAAAATTAACCGGACGTGGTGGCGGGCGCCTGTAGTCCCAGCTACTCGGGAGGCTGAGGCAGGAGAACCGCATGAACCCGGGAGGCAGAGGTTGCAGTGAGCTGAGATCACGACACTGCACTCCAGCCTGGGCAACCGAGCGAGACTCCGTCTCAGAAAAAAAAAGGTCAGGTGCAGTGGCTCACACCTGTAATCCCAGCACTTTGGGAGGCCAACATGGGCAGATCACGAGGTCAAGAGACCGAGATCATCCTGGTCAACATGGTGAAACCCCGTCTCTACTGAAAATACAAAAATTAGCTGGGCATGGTGGTGCACACCTGTAGTCCCAGCTACTCGGGAGACTGAGGTAGAGAAGCACTTGAACCCAGGAGGCGGAGGTTGCAGTGAGCCAAGATTGTGCCACTGCACTCCAGCCTGTTTGTTTCACAAAAAAAATAAATAAATAAATGGCTTTGGGACTGCAGACGGAGTCTCGCTCACCCAGTGCTCGGTGTTGCCCGGACTGGAGTGCGGTGGCGTGGTCTGGCCTCGCGGCAGCCCCCGCCCCCCAGCCGCCTACCTTGGCCTACCAGGGTGCTGGGATTGCAGGCCCTGCCCGGCCGCCGCCCCATCTGGGAGGTGGGAAGCGCCTCTGCCCGGCCGCCCCGTCCGGGAAGAAGTGAGGAGCGCCTCTGCCCGGCCGCCCCGTCCGGGAAGAAGTGAGGAGCGCCTCTGCCCGGCCGCCCCGTCCGGGAAGAAGTGAGGAGCGCCTCTGCCCGGCCGCCCCGTCCGGGAAGAAGTGAGGAGCGCCTCTGCCCAGCCGCCCCGTCCGGGAAGAAGTGAGGAGCGCCTCTGCCCGGCCGCCCCGTCCGGGAAGAAGTGAGGAGCGCCTCTGCCCGGCCGCCTCGTCCGGGAAGAGGTGAGGAGCGCCTCTGCCCGGCCACCCATCGTCTGGGAGGTGAGGAGCGCCTCTGCCCGGCCACCCATCGTCTGGGAGGTGAGGAGTGCCTCTGCCCGGCCACCCATCGTCTGGGAGGTGAAGAGCGCCTCTGACCGGCCACCCATCGTCTGGGAGGTGAGGAGCGCCTCTGCCCGGCCACCCACCGTCTGGGAAGTGAGGAGCGCCTCTGCCCGGCCACCCATCGTCTGGGAGGTGAGGAGCGCCTCTGCCCGGCCACCCATCGTCTGGGAAGTGAGGAGCGCCTCTGCCCGGCCACCCATCGTCTGGGAAGTGAGGAGCGCCTCTGCCCGGCCACCCACCGTCTGGGAACTGAGGAGCGCCTCTGCCCGGCCACCCCGTCTGGGAAGTGAGGAGCGCCTCTGCCCAGCCGTCCCGTCTGGGAAGTGAGGAGCGCCTCTGCCCGGCCACCCATCGTCTGGGAGGTGAGGAGCGCCTCTGCCCGGCCGCCCCGTCCGGGAAGAAGTGAGGAGCGCCTCTGCCCGGCCGCCCCGTCCGGGAAGAAGTGAGGAGCGCCTCTGCCCGGCCGCCCCGTCCGGGAAGAAGTGAGGAGCGCCTCTGCCCGGCCGCCCCGTCTGGGAAGTGAGGAGCGCCTCTGCCCGGCCGCCCTGTCCGGGAAGAAATGAGGAGCGCCTCTGCCCGGGCGCCCCGTCCGGGAAGAAGTGAGGAGCGCCTCTGCCCGGCCTCCCATCGTCTGGGAGGTGAGGAGCGCCTCTGCCCGGCCACCCATCGTCTGGGAGGTGAGGAGCGCCTCTGCCCGGCCACCCATCGTCTGGGAGGTGAAGAGCGCCTCTGCCCGGCCACCCATCGTCTGGGAGGTGAGGAGCGCCTCTGCCCGGCCGCCCCATCTGGGAAGTGAGGAGTGCCTCTGCCCGGCCACCCATCGTCTGGGAGGTGAGGAGCGCCTCTGCCCGGCCACCCATCGTCTGGGAAGTGAGGAGCGCCTCTGCCCGGCCACCCATCGTCTGGGAAGTGAGGAGCACCTCTGCCCGGCCACCTATCGTCTGGGAAGAAGTGAGGAGCGTCTCTGCCTGGCCGCCCCGTCTGGGAAGTGAGGAGCTCCTCTGCCCGGCCGCCCCATGTCTGGGTAGAAGTGAGGAGCTCCTCTGCCTGGCCGCTCCGTCTGGGAGGTCTACCACGGAGGCCAGAAGCAATGTGGGGGCTGGACGTGGTGGCTCACGCCTGTGGTCCCGGCACTCTGGGGGGTGAGGCGGGTTGATCACTTCGGGCTAGGAGTTCGAGACCAGTCTGGCCAACTTGGCGAAACATGAAGAATACAACAGACAAACCAACCAACCAACTCAGTGACAACAAAACAGGTCTACCCTGGAGTCATACTCTAATTTTTTCTATTTTCCTCCCTTTCTGATCCTTTATCCCACTTTCTTTTTCTTCCTCTTCCTTCTCCCTCTTCTTTGTCAAATAGAGGATTGAATTATTATCACTGATCCATATAAAGTCCCTCTCTCATTTATTTTAACTCCCACCCCCCATTTCTATTCCCCGACTTCCCATGTGCAACCTTCCTAATATGTTTGATACGCATCTTTTTGTTTGTATGTATTTTTAGAAAATGTTTATTGTTTTTGTATGCAAAAAAATTAATAAAAAAAAACCTTAAAAAAAAATAAAAATAAAAATAAATGGCTTTGGCTGAGCTCAGGGGAGTTAATTCATTTAAAGGTAGAGGAGAAAGTGCTTCTTAGCTCTCTCTGAAATGTAAGTTTGGCAATATAAAACAAACAGATGGTTAACAAAAGCTACAAAGTATTCCTACTACCATCAGTTGTCTTCTGAGCAGAGAAAGGGACAGAGGTTACCAAGATGTTACAAATTGAACAAATGGAGTGAATTGTACCTGTCAATGTCAGTTTGCCCAATCAAAATTAACATAGACAAAAATAATATTATTAAGGTTTCAATCAGCAATTTACTCTTGATACTCTAATCCCATACGTGCGGACTAATGGCACACGGTAGGTGTCCAAAATGTGCCAAGGTTCCTTGAGGCCTCTAACTCCAGCCCCACCCATGGTAATTCACTCTTTTGACTTAGTGGCCATAAATTATCTCTTCCTGGAGCCTTCTCTCTCTAGACAACTGAAAAGTGTCTGGGTTTCTGTCTCCCACATCACACTCAGAGGGCCTTGCACTCACTGTAGGTTCTTAAAAAAACATTAAAATTCTGAGGCTGAGGCAGGCAGATCACAAGGTCAGGAGATGGAGACCATCCTGGCCAACATGGTGAAACTCTGTCTCTACTAAAAATACAAAAAATAACTGGGCATGGTGGTGCATGCCTGTAGTCCCAGCTACTCGGGAGGCTGAGGCAGGAGAATCACTTGAATCTGGGAGGCAGAGGTTGCACTAACCCAAGATAGCGCCGCTGCACTCCAGCCTGGTGACAGAGTGAGACTGTGTCTCAAAAAAAAAAAAAAAAAAAAAAGGCAAGGGCAAAAGGACCTAGTGTGAACAGGCAGGACAGAGGAATGAAAGGATGGAGAGGAAGATGAGGCTAAGCTGGGGGGTAGAAGCAGGAGGCAATTAAGAGCTGTAGAGAGCTCCTGAAATGATCCAGTCTGGCTCCAGAAAGAGTTTTAGGGACACCCTTAGCAGGCCTCCAAAGTAACGCAGAGACCAGTTGACAAAGTTAGAGAGTTGATGAAAATGAATCCAGAGCCGGGCGCAGTAGCTCACGCTTGTAATCCCAGCACTTTGGGAGGCTGAGGCGGGCGGATCACGAGGTCAGGAGATCGAGACCACGGTGAAACCCCGTCTCTACTAAAAAAAAAATACAAAAAATTAGCCGGGCGTGGTGGCGGGCACCTGTAGTCCCAGCTACTCAGAGAGGCTGAGGCAGAATGGCGTGAACCCAGGAGGCGGAGCTTGCAGTGAGCCGAGATCAAGCCACTGCACTCCAGCCTGGGCGACAGAGCGAGACTCCGTCTCAAAAAAAAAAATGAATCCAGGACTCTCAGCTGGAATAGCCAGAGGGTACTGGTGCCACTGATCAAACCAACAGAAGAGCTAGTTCCATCTGTGGTCATGATGGGTGGGGGTGCTACCAGCAGCCAGGAGTGGGCACAGGCCCGGGCCAGAAGCCTGCTCACGTTCCCCAGAGACAGGCGAGTATGTGCTCAAGAGCGTGGTGCTCTAATGCCAAATGCATAGCTCTGATTCCCAGCTCGTACAGAAAAGCTGGTGACCTTGGGCAAGTTACCCCTGGGCCTCAGTTAAACAAGGATGCTAATAACAATCAGTCTTCATCTCATGGGATTGATTTGAATGTTAATATGCTGACATACCTAAAGAGCTTAGAACAGTGCCAGGTACACAGTAGGTGCTCTGCAGTCACTCCTGAGTTCCAAAGTGTCAACTGGCAAAAGTGAGCAAATAACCCTTATTCTCATCTCTAATGCCCCAAAACACTGGGCTTGTCCATCAGGAGACGACAACTGACCTCACTGGGCAAGTCACTTCCTTGTCCTTCCATGTCCTCAGACTACAACCCAGAATATGTAAGATTATCTTATCACAAGTGGATTTCAGAAGGGTCCAAATCAAAAGGTCTTTTCAAAAGACTCTAAAGCTCTAAAGTTATACTAAATTTTCATTCTTCTCTCTTAATTCTTCTTTCCAATGGCAGCTCAGAAAGATGGTTCCAAGATACTCTCTGAGTCTTTCTCTGCTTTCTGTGTAACTGCCACTGGAATCAAACAGCTTTGCTCACCTAAGCTGGGAGTCAAATCCCAGGTTCTGACAACTACTGAGTTAAAGGCCTGATTCAATTCTGCCCCTATTGGTAGTTTAGAGGAAATACACCCAAGGGTCCTCAGGGACACTGCTCAAACTACTGACAGGTGGCTGCAAGGGTAGAGAAAAGAAGCCTACAGGAATGACAGTTGCACAATGCAGTGCTTAATCATCGCAACTCCATAAAGTGGACAAGCCTACAGTTATTATTGCATTTTACAAAAAGAAATGGGCTGTCCAAAGAGGCTCAGGGTGCTATGGTTAATAAACCACAAGACAGGGATTACAACTCATTTCCAGATACCCTGGTTAATTCCCGTTCCATTCTGGGGGCAAAGAGATGACCCCCCATTCCAAGATTGAGAGTGGTATTAACTCCAACGGGGTTCCAACCCTAGTGCCCTCCTCTGGATTGAGGAAGAGTAAATTTATGCAAGGATTCAAATGTCCTGGGGTAATACCCAAAGGAGAAGAACTCCCTGAGATTAATGATGCTCCACTGTGTATTTTAGGACTTGCCAAGAGATGATAGCCTTCCCCAAGAGTTCTTAGAAATTGAGAAGTTACCAAGATCCTGCCAGCTCAAAGGCACGTTTTTAAGTAAACTGAATCAAGGTACAGAGCCACATCCTAGGAATTAGAGAATAACAGCCATTTACAAACAGTAAAACCCAAGTAAACCAACCGCCTCTGCTCGCTCCTCCAGACTTGAGGCTGGGTAACTCCTGCTTTTCTTGGAGGTTCACGCGCCATCACTACATTAATATGCCTCCTATGCCCTCGGGACCGCCAGAATGGGAATATGAGCAGGTTGTCGCACAGAACGGTAATGGCAAGACATTTTCCCAAAAATGTGTTCCCAACAGATATTGAAATTCCAAGTATGTAATTGAGCAACGCTCAGTTGCCTCACAGCTCTAAAACAACCTCCCTCCCGCTAATCCCTTCCCAACTTGTCCCCTACCTCAAATCGTAGCCCAGGCCTGGGCCAGGAGCCAATCCCCTAATCCCGGGCATTTCAGAAACTCAATTCTGAGTGTGCCCCTGGCCCTGCCCGGCCCCATCCCCACCCCCATACCCCGAGGCGGGGAATGAGAGATTCCCGGCTTGGCCCGAGGCTCTTTCTTATGTAAATGACCCGGCCGCGGTGAGCGCTCAGCCGTAGGGAGCTGCGGAGAGCGAGGTGGGGACAGGTCGAGGCTTAAGGGAAAAAAAGCTCGTTTTCGGAAGGACATAAATCTCAAGAATCTCAAGTAATCCAGAAACGCGGCGGGTTGGCCCTCTCCGAGTAATTTTGGGGCAAACCAGAAAGTAACAACCAAAGTCCTCCCCTTACTCGGAGGCAGACCCTGAGGACACGAGGCTGGGCGGTCCCAAGGCTGATTTGGAGGGGCGGGGGTTAATGGGGGACGCCCCTCGCCGAGCCTCAGTTCCGGGCGCCACAGTTCCGGGGAGGGGGCGCGGCGGGCGGAGTTCCTCTGCCCCTTTCCTACTCCTTCCCGGGTCAGCTTCTCCCCGAGCCCACCCCCGCAGGGCCGCGGGGAAGGAGAAGGGAACCGCTCGTCTCCTACACGCGGTCCGCGAGCGCGGACGGCCCCCGGCGGCCCCACGCGGCAGCGGAGCAGCCTCCCGCAGCCACGATTCTCTCCACGTGCTCTCGCCGGAACTCGCGCTGCAGAAGGGGGCTCCCTCCCACGTGGGTGCAGCAATCCCTGACTACCTGCGGGGTGACCCGCCACTCCAGTAACAGGGAAAAAGGGGCTGGGAGAGACAGCGTGAGCGCGTGCCGGAGCTCAGGGAGGGAGGGCGCCAGGCGGAGCGCGACCTCGGCTCCCCGCCCGCGCGCACTCGCCGGCTGTGCCTAGCGGACGTGGCTCCTGGCGCCCGGCTGCTCAAACTTTTTCCGCGTCCCAGGCCCCGAGTAGGGAGGAAGCGGGTCCCCGCAGGGTCGAGGAAGAGACTGCTGGAGGCCACGCCACTTTGCCAGAGCCCAGCCTGCCGCCCCGCCCGCGCTGACTTACCTTCTGCACTTGGTCATGGTTGAGCTCCGTGAAGAAGTAGGCAAGCAGATGCGAGGCAATCATCCTGCCGCGACCCGACGGCGCAGAGTTGGGAAACCAAGGCGGGGGCGCGAGCGGGGAGGCGAGCGGCGCGGTCCGACTGCTTTGTGCTGGGGCTCGGCTGCCCGGCCGGGAGCTGGGAGTCCGGACGGCGCACAAAGAAGGCTACCGGCGAGAGTGCGCCCGGCTGGCGGAGGGCGCGGGTCTCCAGAGACGTGATTTTGGCGTCACAACTGCTAGAAGGCGCCTCAGTTCTCTCCTGGCGACGTGTCCGGTTGTCCCACGTCAAGGCGCTAACTTCGGCCACAGGATCACTGAGGCTCAACTTGAGAAGAATCTCAGCCCGGCTCCACTCGGGCAGTGGGACCTCTCCGATCCACAGGGCGTGGCTCCGGCCCGCGGATTTTCTTAGCTGGGTGACACGATGTTGCCAGCGGCAGCCCGGGACTCCTGCGCCGGAGTTTCATGCAACAATGTGGCTTATTGAGGGGCTGCCGGCCCGCGGGCCTCCGGGCCAGTGACGTGCGTACGCCCATTGGCTGCGCGGGGAGGGTGTGTGCGCCCGCGGGCCGCCCGCCGCGGCGGCGCAGCCAATCATCGCTCACGGCTCGCGGGCGCGGCCGCTCAGACACCGGAGCCGGCAGCCTGGGGAGGCGCGCCGGGGGCGGGGGCGGGGGAGGGGCGGGGCGCCTGAGATGGGACGTGTGGTCCGTGGCTAAAGGCTGGGACTGAAAGGCGCATGAGCCACCGCCGCGTCAGGCTCGGCTATGGGTGGGGGGAGCGTGATCGCGGACCCGGGGTGTGGGGCGACTGGAAAAACGGGCCAGTGGGCCAGCACACACCCTGTGCGGAGAGACACCGTCTGGCATCTCGGGATCACGTGAGGGGCTCCCACTGCCCAGTCACACGTCTAAAGCATCCTAGTTCTTACCTATTGTAGCACGGCCAGAAAGTGAGCCGCCTTAGCTGCTGATTGTACTAGAGCAGGCAGTACAAGAGTCGGCCCATCCTTCACACCACTGATAGGATGTGAGTTTCACTAACCCCGTTTTACAGATGAGGAAATTGAGGCAAGGCCAGGGCTCACACCTGTAATCCCAGCACTTTGGGAGCCCAAGGTTGGAGGGTTGCTGGAGACCAGGAGTTCATGACCAGACTGGGCGACATAGTGAGACCCCCATCTTCCCAAATAAAAATAACTAAATCAGCCGGGCATAGTGACGTGTGCCTGTAGGCCCTGCTGCTCAGAAGGCTAAGGTGGAAGGATAGCTTGATCCCAGGAGTTCGAGGCTGCAGTGAGCTATGATCATACCACTGTACTCCAGCCTAGGTGACAGGGAGACCCTGTCTCAAAAACAGACTTGCACGAGGTCACATAGCTAATAAGTGGCAGATAGGGAAGAGAACCCCAGTCCCTCTACTTTAAGGCCCTATTCGCTTGCCCCATTATCCCATGCTGCCTCTCTAAGAGCCAGAGAAGTAGGAGGTAGAAAAAGAGCATCTCTGCAGCTCTGGGACTGATGATGTGAATGAACTGGGTAGATGGTAAGTGTGTAACTGGATGATTGAACATGGGATGGGGTGGGTGAGGGGGCTTACCAATGCTGAGAGGAGTGGAAGCCCCAACCCCAGCTAATGCTAGACACCAGACTCCAAATTTAAACACACAGTGGAAACTGGCAAGAATGAAATACTGATTTCAAGAGACATGACATTAGCGCTGGTGGAGAATGGCAAGCCTAAGGTTGGAAAAGGTTCAGGGAAGGAATATGAAGGTCTGCCATGTTCCACTGAGGAGGAGTTTTTCTCTCAAACAGTGGAGTGCTGTCTGCAATGTGTACAGGCTTAAAATTATTATATAAGTAATTAATACTCATTGTTGAAAAATAATATATGGATAAACAGGAAAAATAAAAATCATGATCCATCTAGCCTCTCAGCTAAACTTCCTTTTTTTTTTTTTTAAAGCAGGGACTCGATATGTTGCTCAGGCTGGTCTTGAACTCCTGGGCTCAAGCAGTCCTCCCACTTCAGCGTCCCAAATAGCTGGGGTTACAGATGTGCTCAGCAAAACTTCTTGAGAACTATGTACCCTTCAAAATGCACGTCCTCAACCCTCCTTCCCTATACTCCAGACAGAATTGAGCTCAAACTGCTTTTGTCATAGTCATCATAATGACCTACATGTTGCCAAATCTTGCATTCTCTTCTCTTCCCTGCCCTTGTGTTACTCCTCCTCTCAGGATGTTGAGGACAGTTAATCACATCCTCCATCTGGACACACCTTCCTCGCTCAGTAAGAGCACCAGTTCTCCACTCTGCTGGTTTCCGGCTAACCTCACTCCCCAGGCTCCTGAGTCTCTGTTTGCTCTATTGGTAAATGCTGGGGTATTCGGGGCTTCCCTCCACCCTCTTCTCTGAACTAGTTACAGTTTCAAACTCCCTGAGGAGAAACTAACTTCCTAGCCCCATGACTGTTATATCATCTGCATGCTGATGACTCACAATAGTAAATCTACAGTGAGAACCTCTCCTGGAGTTGCAGGCTTATTTCTCCAGCTTGCCATTTGTCATCTCCACTGAAGTAACTAGCATATCACACTTAACATGTCCAAAGCTGAACTCAACTTTTTTTCCCAAATCTTTTTCTTTCCCAGTTGTCTCAGCAAATGGCATCGCCATCCACCCTAACTCATCTTCGATTCCTTCTTGCCACTCACCCTCACAGCCAGTCAATCTATCAGCAAGCAGTTAATTCCACCTATAAAACAGACCCTGCATCTGACCACTTCTCTCCATGCCCTTAGACACCTCCTGAGATCTTCCCACAGAACACTGCTTGGCATTCACACTAGCATGCTTTCCTCAAAAATGCAAACTCTTTCTCACCCAAGGGTCTTTGCTCTTCCTTTTCCTTCTATCTAGAATATTCTTCTCCAGGCCTGTCTCCAACTCATTCTTCCACCTCACTGAGGTTCCACTCAGATACCTCCTCGTGATGCAGGGCAGGCAGGCCCCAAAATTTGGACTTAGCCTGGGAAGATTCTTGGCTTCACCCAGTAAAGAATTCAAGGGAGGCCGGGCACGGTGGCTCACGCCTGTAATCCCAGCACTTTGGGAGGCCAAGGCGGACGGATCACGAGGTCAGGAGATCAAGACCATCCTAGCTAACACGGTGAAACCCCGTCTCTACTAAAAAAAACACAAAAAATTTGCCAGGCATGGTGGCGGGCTCCTATAGTTCCAGCTACTCGGGAGGCTGAGGCAGGAGAATGGCGTGAACCCAGGAGGCAGAGCTTGCAGTGAGCCAAGATCGCACCACTGCACTCCAGCCTGTGCAACAGAAAGAGACTCCACCTCAAAAAAAAAAAAATTCAAGGGCAAGCGGGTGGCATTAGACAGCAGCTTATATTGAAGTGGCAGTGTACATCAGGAGCAGAGGCACTGGTCTTTGCAGAGCAGGGCTACCTCATAGGCCGTGTGCCCAGAGTAGCAGCTCAGAGGCAGTTCTGCACTCATATGTCTACCCACTTTTAGTTAACATGCAAATTAAGGGGCAGATTATACAGAAATTTCTAGAAAAAGGTTGGTAATGGGTTGTTGAGTCATTGCCATGGAAAGGGGCAGTGACTTCCAGGTGTTAAATCTGGAACTCTAATCTAGAGTCTGGTCCCGAGTCTTAGCCCCCACCTCCAGAGTCAAGTCCCCACCTTCTACCTCATCAGAAGGCTTTCCTTGACCAGTTTATCTCAAATAGTTCCCCAAGTCACTATCACTTGGCCCTAGTTGATTTCCTATTTATTTTCGCTATGTTCTTCCTCTCCTCAATAGATGATAAGCTAAAAGATGGCAGGGTCTGTGTCTATGTCATTCCTTCATGTTTGCAGTGCCTAAAATGGTGCCTGACGCATGGCAGACATGCAATAAACATTTATTGAATGAATTCATAGAAGAATCTTAGAGATGACTACTGTTCACATGTTGTGTAACAACACACACACACATAGAGTTTATAGTTTTATATATTACTTCCCAAATCTTTTCCCATTTCTCTGTCTACCGTAGATCATACACCCAATATCTCTCACCTGACTGGAACAGCCTCATAACTGGGCTTCCCTCTTCAGATATAGACACACCATAAATATATAGACTTAGATATTTAACAAAGATTCTTTGTTTGTTTTTTTTTGTTTGTTTTTTTTTTTGAGATGGAGTCTCGCTCTGTCGCCCAGGCTGGAGTGCAGTGGCGCGATCTCGGCTCACTGCAAACTCCGCCTCCCGGGTTCACGCCATTCTCCTGCCTCAGCCTCTCCAAGTAGCTGGGACTACAGGCGCCCGCCACCACGCCCGGCTAATTTTTTGTATTTTTAGTAGAGACGGGGTTTCACCGTAGTCTCGATCTCCTGACCTCGTGATCCGCCCGCCTCAGCCTCCCAAAGTGCTGGGATTACAAGCGTGAGCCACCGCGCCCGGCCCTCTTTGTTTGTTTGTTGTTTGTTGTTTGTTTTTTTTTAGATGGGGTCTTGCTCTATCGCCCAGGCTGGGGTGCAGTGGCACAATCTCGGCTCACTGCCACCTCCGCCTCCTGGGTTCAAGCAATTCTCCTGCCTCAGCCTCCCAAGTAGCTGAAATTACAGGCACTCACCATCATGCCCAGCTAATTTTTATATTTTTAGTAGAGACAGGTTTTGCCATGTTGGCCAGGCTGGTCTCAAACTCCTGACCTCAAATGATCGCCCATCTCAGCTTCCCAAAGTGCTGGGATTATAGACATGAGCCACCACACCCGGCCCAAAGATTCTCAAAGCAGGAAATTATACAATTGCGTTTGCTTTTTCAGGGCCGTAACTGCCCTCCATGTGGATGGGGAGGGAAAGAGGTCAGAGACCAAAGGCAGAAAGAGGCAGAAGCTATAAGGTAAGACTAGGACCTAAGCCAAGATGAGAGTGGGGCAGGGAGGAAGGTTATGGGTTTAGGTATTGTGAAGTCAGAGGTAGAACTGATGGCTTTGGCTGGGATGGGTGGAGGGAAATGAAGAGGAGGATGCCTGCTGCCTAAAATTAGATGAAAATTCAATAGCCTGGTGCTACGAAATGCATTGTCTCCAGGCAGGTAGAACCAAAGCCAGTGGGGTTGGGTCAGCTATGATCCTTTCTTCACACACTAATTTTAATGCCTCTTCTCCACTCCCCTCTGTGGTCCCATTTCATGTGAACCGGATAATAATCATAAAGAACTTTAAGTACATGTTATCTCTTACAAAGTTCCCAGGAATCCTGGGAGGTGGTTGGAATAAGTATTGTTATAGGCCAGGCACAGTGGCTCACGCCTGTAATCCCAGCACTTTGGGAGGCCGAGGCGGGCGGATCATGAGGTCAGGAGATCAAGACCATCCTGGCTAACACAGTGAAACCCCATCTCTACTAAAAATACAAAAAAATTAGCCGGGCATGGTGGTGGGCGCCCGTAGTCACAGCTACTCAGGAGGCTGAGGCAGGAGAATGGCGTGAACCCAGGAGGCGGAGCTTGCAGTGAGCAGAGATCACACCACTGCACTTCAGCCTAGGGCACAGAGCAAGAGAGGTCTCAAAAATATATATATATATATTGTTATAAACCCCAGTTGATACACGACAAACTGAGGGGAGGCTACCCACATAAGGCTGACTTGTTTCTGTGGTTCTTCTGCCTCCAAACTCCATTCCTCAAGTTTATGATTTATTGAATCTCATCTCTCTCTCTCTCTCTCTCTCTCACATACATACATGCACGTGTATACACATGCACACACAGAGATGTTGAAAATTGAAGAGACAGACGGTCATGTAATTTATATTCCACAGCCCTAGGAAGGAAATCAATCAGCAAAGATTAGTAAACCCTTACAGTGTTCAGGACACTCTCCTCAAAGTGAAATACAAAAAGAAACACAAAATGTGGGTCTTGCACCTGAGGGATTAACTGTTTAGTCAGAGATATAAATGAACACATGAAACAAATATTACAAAATAGAAAAGCCTATCATTAGGAGCCAAACATGTATCTGTCTTTATACATGGTGGAGTTCTGAAGGAGGAAGATACACAGCCACAGGCTAGAGTTGGCCAAGGGTGGTCTGACAGATGCAAATGCAGCTTCCTGATCTTACACAAGGCTACTGCTGGTGCTGGTTCCACATATGACTGACCTGAGCCTAGCCATCAGGCTTCAGGGAGCTATGTCCTGGGAAGAGACCACTTGGGATTTATCAAGTTTGCAGCATATCATAAGTGATGGTATTATGTAGAAAATTTTAAGACTGAGGGTGGGCCTGCCCTGCATGTAAATACTCATGAGTCTATGCATCCTATTACATTTAATACTGTGCCCTATGTTTCATAGTTCAGCTATAATGTATGTATTTGGGGGATTGGGAAAGAAAGACATTGGAAAGCAGTTAAAATAGAAAAGTGGAAGCCACATAGATACACAACACCCCACTTTATCTGTCACAGTTGCAGACAAAACCCATTCAAGCTAATTTATACCGAAAATGAGTTTACTGAAGAATATTTAAGTCCCTTGCAGGCTCTTCAGGAGGGCCAGAGGATCAGGCTCAGAGGCTAACTGAGCCAAGAGTGATGCTCGAGTTATACCACTAAACTCTGCCAGGGGAGATGCTATTGCTATGGCTACTGCACTGGCATCTCTGCCCACACTCGTGACACTGAACATGGGATGCTATTTAGCCTGGAGGTGCCACAGCCACCTTTGACAGCTGAATATCTGTCTCTCAGCACCCTTGATAAAAGGAATTCTGCATGGCACCTCCTTTTTTATGGTATTTATTTCCAAATTGGCACTTTACAGCTGGTTGGCAGAGCTTGGATCACATTCCCAGGCCCTCGCTGCAAGAGAATCTGGGAAAATGGGCTCAGGGGGTGAGGAGCCATAATGCAGAAAAGTTCCAAAACATAAGAAAGATGTTCAAAGGGGCTGGCCAGTCCCAAAGCCTGACAAACCTCCACCACTCACAACAGTCACTGAATGTGCTAAGTTTAAAATGCCCTTAGACAAACTGGCTTTATGGCATCCAAAATATATCAGAAAGATTAAAAAATAAGACATCTGTACTTGATTGAAGTTAAATTCAGGGGAAAAGTAGTCAGGAGGCAAATCAGCACCAGGAAATCTGACTATAAATCAGTTGACACGGAGCTGGATGATTTATCCTCTCCACACACAAGGTGTAATCCAGCACCTGTTCACAGATGCCGTCAGTGTCACAGAAGATAAGGAAAAGGCCACTGTGAAATATTTCCAGGGGGTCCCATCCAAGGCCATCCCAAACGTGAGGGCTGTCATGCCTGATCTTCTCATCCTAATGGACATAGAGCCATAGGTATACCCCTCCAACAATCTGCATGAGAAGGGCATGGTGGCATGCTGAGGCCGGCATGGAAACACTGTGGTCTTGGGCTTTTCTGCGCCCTAGTTTCCTCATCAGCACAGTGAATATCATGATGTAGAACGGGCAAAATCTTTAGTTCAGAGCCTGGTACCTAGTAGATCCTGAATCTAGTTTTCTAAACACACTGCTTGTAATATCAAGTCCCCTATTCTATAAGAACTCAGTGATTAAAAGCCCAGGTGTCTGGATCACTTGAGGTCAGGAGTTCAAGACCAGCCTGGCCAACATGGTGTAACCCCATCTCTACTAACAATACAAAAATTAGCCAGGCATGGTGGTGGGTGCCTGTAATCCCAGCTCCTTGGGAGGCTGAGGCAGAAGAATTGCTTGAGCCCAGGAGGCAGAAGTTGCAGTGAGCTGAGATCACGCCACTGCATTCCAGCCTGAGCAACAGAGGGAGACTCTGTCTCAAAAAAAATAGAAGAAAAAAGGCCGGGCGCGGTGGCTCAAACCTGTAATCCCAGCACTTTGGGAGGCCGAGGCGGGCGGATCACGAGGTCAGGAGATCGAGACCATCCTGGCTAACATGGTGAAACCCCGTCTCTACTAAAAATACAAAAAATTAGCCGGGCGTGTTGGCGGGCGCCTGTAGTCCCAGCTACTCAGGAGGCTGAGGCAGGAGAATGGCGTGAACCCGGGAGGCAGAGCTTGCAGTGAGCCAAGATTGCGCCGCTGCACTCCAGCCTGGGGGACAGAGCAAGACTCCGTCTCAAAAAAAAAAAAAAAAAAAAAAAAAAAGTCCAGGTGTCAAGACTAGCAAATGTGGAGTCTCAGGTACATGGGAGAGACTGGTTTGTTCCAAATGGAAATGCAGTGCTCTGGTCTAGAGAGGTAATTTTAGTGGGGAATGGCAGGAAGGATGCTGGGCAAGTAGACAGGGCTCAGCTGAAAGGATGGGAGGTAACAGAATCCCATCAGTGCTTAAAGACACAGTATCTTGGCTGGAAGCAATGTGGAGGATAGATTAGTAGACAGTGAAACCAGAGTCCTGCAAAAAGATGCTGGAGGCCTCTACTAGACTCATGTCAGAAGGACAGAGAAGAGGGGAAAGAAGTGAAGAAAATGTAAGAGGTAGCTTGAACAGGACACATGAAGTGATTGAATGTGGAGAGACGTGGGAGAGAGTTGGAAGACTCCAAGACAATGCTTTTCAACCTTGACTGCTCTTTGGAACAGGCTGTACCAAGGGGAGTCAGTGGTTGGCCCTAGGTACAGGCAATGATGGGTGCCTTGCTGCAGAGAATTTATAAACAATAATAAAATCTTTACCCTGTCTGGTTTTTTTAATTATCACCATAGGCTGGCAATTTTAAACAATATCAGTGACAAAATACTTCTTCCTGGATTACAGCCAGCTGACCCAGAGTATCCCCCACTTCCTTTTTTTTTTTGAAACCAGGCTGATTATAATGTTCCTATGGAAAAGTAAACAAGTAGGACTACCCCCAAAATTTCTGCAAACCATAGCAAGAAGCTTGTTCATTTGCTTTTTAAATATTAGACTGGTGATAAAAAAATAATAAATAAATTTGCCGGGTGCGGTGGCTCACGCCTGTAATCCCAGCACTTTGGGAGGCTGAGGCGGGCAGATCACGAGGTCAGGAGGTGGAGACCATCCTGGCTATCACGGTGAAACCCTGTCTCTACTAAAAATACAAAAAATTAACTGGGTGTGGTGGCGGGCGCCTGTAGTCCCACCTACTCGGAAGGCTGAGGCAGGAGAATGGTGTGAACCTGGGAGGCGGAGCTTGCAGTGAGCCGAGATCGCGCCATTGCACTCCACCCCGGGCGACACAGTGAGACTCCGTCTGAAAAAAAATAATAATAATAAATAAATAAAAAATATTAGACTGGTGAAGCCATTTCTAAGACTAAAAACCTAAGTGTCATAAAAGACCCACAAAAGAGTCTCTATTAAGCAATGTCAAAAAACAACCTAGACAGAAATATATATCAGAAACAAAAGGCTCAGTTTCCTGCTATATAAAAGAGCTTTTTCAAATTACTAAGAAAAAGAAATCCAACCCTTAAGTAAGGGACACATTAGAGAGTTAACAGGAAAGGAACAAATGACTATTTGATATATGAAAAGATAATTAACATCACCCAGAATAATGATGAATGCAAATTTAAACCATATTGACTTACCATTTTTTGCCCATCAGCTGAACAAAAATCAAATAATGACAACATACCTTACCACAGGGAAACAGGCACTCTTTAAAGTAAACAGATTTCCCTAAGAGGAAATGAAATTCGTGAAGCACTGTTAACCTTCTCTACTTATTCTAGCCTTCTGAGTTCCTTGTACAGTTTACGTTCCCAAGCATTGTGTCTTGTTCACTATTATAATGGAAGAATACATTGTAGGTGGGAGAACACAGCCTCCATGAGGTCAGTTTGACACTATCAATTATAAGTACACCTGCCCTTTGACCCAGCAGTCCCATTTTTCTTTCTTCTTTTTCTTTTTTTTTTTTGTAAGACAGAGTTTTGCTCTTATTGCCCAGACTGGAGTGTAGTGGGGCGATCTCGGCTCACTGTAACCTTTGCCTTCCAGGTTCAAGTAATTCTCCTGCCTCAGCCTCCCTAGTAGCTAGGATTACAGGCATGTGCCACCACGCCCGGCTAATTTTTTATTTTTAGTAAAGATGGGGTTTCACCAGGTTGGCCAGGCTGGTCTTGAACTCCTGACCTCAGGTGATCCACCTGCCTCGGCCTCCCAAAGTGCTGGGATTACAGGCATGAGCCACCGTGCCCCGCCAAATAAGAGAATTTATTTTGTAGACTCTTGTGCACTTGAACCTCAGAAGCTGCTTCTTTTTTTTTTTTTTTCTTGAGACGGAGTCTCGCTCTGTCGCCTAGGCTGGAGTGCAGTGGCGCAATCTTGGCTCACTGCAAGCTCTGCCTCCTGGGTTCACACCATTCTCCTGCCTCAGTCTCCCGAGTAGCTGGGACTACAGGCGCCCACCACCACACCCGGCTAATTTTTTTATATTTTTAGTAGAGACAAGGTTTCACCGTGTTAGCCAGGATGGTCTCAATCTCCTGACCTCGTGATCTGCCTGCCTTGGCCTCCCAAAGTGCCGGGATTACAGGCATGAGCCACTGCGCCCGGCCTCCATTTTTCTTATGGGTACACCCATACATGCTGTGTAAGGTTATTCATTGCAACATCCTTTGCCATAGAAAGACTGAGACCATGCTAAATGCTATCATTTGGGGACTGGTTAGGTAGCTTACAGCATACTCACAAAATTAACTTGCCATCACATTAAATAAAAAGAAGCTCTCAAAATATTAATATAGAATCATCTATAAAATACAGTTAAGTTTAAAAAGGGGATGTAGAACAATGTGCATAGGAAGTCACCATTGGTATATACAGAGTAACTGAAAATAAAATAAACATATACCTGTGTATAGTCATAAACTATCTTCTAGGTGGAAGAATTAGGGGACTGGGAGACAGGCATGGGAGAGAGATCTTATTGTATAGTCTTGTACGAGTCACAAGTATTATCTCTTCACGTACACACACACAAAACTGAAGTAAATTAAGAAAAGGACCTACTGGTGTGAAGGCAGCACAATTGAGTAGAAAGGACAAGAGTAGTAGAGACATCTGAATCCACAAAAAATTATAATTTAAAAATTAAAAAGATTATATCCAGGCCACACCCCAGTCCAATACATAAGTAACTCTGTGGGTGGGACCAAGGCGTCAACATTTTTAAAGCTCACCAGGCAATTCCAAAGTGCAGCCAGTGGTAAAAACCAGGACTCTCACATGACTGCGAGTGTTTTGGTTTCAGAGTTTGGGAGATCTGTTGAGTTAGTGTCAGTCTTAGCATCTAAATCTGACTCCTCCACCCCCTAAGCACTAGTTCGATCCCTTTGCATTTCTCTGAGCTGGTATCTCTTCCTGCATAAGTAGCATCTGCTTCTTATCTTCGTAGCTGCCTCATCCCTCCCCTCCAGACAGTGGGAGCTCAGTTTCCTTCTTATGAACTTGCCAAAACCCAAGTTAATTTCCTAACCTCCTGTCACTTTAGAGATGAGCAATGTATTGCTTCTAATTAGGAAGGCACTTGTCCCACCAGGAATGAGCCAGGGCCCTGTTTCTGGCAGCTCCAGCAGGACCGCTCTCTCTGACACTTCTTTTCAATGACTTCAGTTAGAATGTCAATTCTCATGCAAGTAACAGGACACTCTGCCTCTAACAATAAGGATATTTGTTGTTTCAAATAAAAAGCTGCCCAGCAGTGGGCCAGGCTCCAGGCCAGGCTCCAGGCTGGTGCATCAGGGCTCTGGCCCTGCTTCTCGGAGAATCTCTTGGCTCTGCCTCCCTCTGAGTTGGCTTAATCTTCAAACCGGTGCTAAGGTGACTGCAGTGTGACCAGGTTTCGAATGTAAACAACAAGATCCAGAGAAAGAGAAGGACACCATCTCCTCCTGAGTCTGTTTCTTATAAGGAAAAAAAAAATGTTTCCTGAAACCCCTCAGCAGCTTTCTTTCCCCTTAATCTCATTAGCCAAATTGTCACATACCCATTTTTAAACCAGTTACCTGGAAAGAGGAAAAGGATTACCATGGTGGGCTTATACCATGGCTCTCAACTGGGTGAGAGTTTGACTCCTAGGAACATTTGACAATATCTGGAGGCATTTTGGGCTGTTAAACTGCACTGGGGCATGCCCCTGGCAGGGATGCTATTAAACATCCTCTAATACCTACTATAGCCCCCACAACAAAGAATTATCCAGCTCAGAATGTCAACAGTGCTGAGACTGAAACACCCTGGCTTAGACTAATCAGGACCTACTCCGAGAGCTGAGGATGGGGTCACCTTCCCCTTAGTGATCTGATGGATCCCAAACAATATTAGGGTTTTTAGAGAGAAGAAGAGGTATAGTAGACAGCCAGCAATGTCCCCCATGTCAGTGCTTCACAGTTACTGAGGTTCAGCATCTGCCTCCTTCAGGGTAACCCAGACAGACAATTTAGAAATTGGTGGTTAATTACAATAGATTATATGGCTCTATCATCCCAGAACCCAGTGAGGCTAACATTCTTTATTTAATATTTATACTTCTGCAGAACCAGAAGGCTGTCACTCAAAATGGCCTTGAGACACTTACTTATTGGCCAGTCTGAGAACATTACAAAATTGCTTCTCTGAATCTTATCAGAGAGCAAAGCATGACATCACTATTGGTAGAATTTAGCCAGCAAGGAAAATGTGGGGTTGGCTGCTCCCATTTGCGACATTGTTTGGTATCCCGAGGGGACATGGGAGCTCAGGGAGTTAAGATTAAAGTATCAGCTGAAACATCCAAAAGAACAATACGTCCCTGTTCTTTTTTTTTTTTTTTTTCTGCAACAGTTACTTATCCACTATCTCTTTAGACTGAAAACAAAATCATTTATTATAGAGACCAGCTTTTTAGGGCAAAGATCAGGGTTGACATGCCATCCTAGGAATTGTGTACGCATGTGTGTATTACTGATTGCTAAGCCTTTGGCAAGGCCTTGAGGAGTAACTCATGCCTATAGAACAGGTACAGACAGCTGGTGTCACCAGGACTCAACCACTCCCCAGTGGACATCAGCTGATTCTGAGCCAACATGACTTCATCCCAGAGTTCTGTCCTAACAGTTAAAGTCAGGTTAATTCACCCTATGTCTCATATCCCTAAAAGCTATAGTCACTACCTGTAGTAATCATTAGTTCTATTCACCAAATATTTCTAGTCTTCTGTCTAAGTTCATGGTAGGATTGCATAATCATATCCCTTTATAGTTAGATACAGGCATGTGACTTGCTTTGGCCAATGAAAAATTGAGCAAGTGCACACAAAAAGCTGAGCTTTGGCTATCGTGGAAGCACAGAGACAGAGCCTTTGTCATCCTGGATCCCTAAGTGAGGACAACATGGAAGAGAGTCCCCATCCACCTGCAATGGACAAGTAGCAAGAATCCCTTTTAATTTTAAGCCACTGAGATTTGAGGTCGTTTGTTAACTCAGTATAACCTATTTTATCCTGACTGATACAATACCTGAAATGCTGGTTCTCCTCCAGTCATCTGCCTCCTCCTACATCTCCTCCCTGCATTGCCCCATTTTTGCTCTCCTCTATCTAATTTCCTACTTCTCTTTTCATATCCCAACATTTGGAGTTTTACATTTTGACTTTCAATTTTTTAAAAGTCCTCAGATGTAAGTGGTTCACTATTCTTTAATGCATAGCACACTGTCATCTGCCCAGGGAGGGCCTCTCTATTTGTAGTTTATTTCTTTTCATTTTTTTTCTTTTTACCCTTCAACCCTGATACCTGTACCCTTTTTTCTTCCTAGCCCTTGTCATAGGCTAGAATTCTAATATATTTCAAGTAGGTCTTTAAATAGACATCTATTCAGGCTGGGTGCAGTGGCTCACACCTGTAATCCCAGCACTTTGGGAGGGTGAGGTAGGTAGATTGCTTGAGCCCAGGCTAGTTTCAGACATAGGGAGATCCTATTTCTACAAAAAATACAAAAATTGGCAGGACATGGTGGTGCATGCCTGTAATCCCAGCTACTCAGGAGGCTGAGGTGGGAGGACCACTTGAGCCAGGGAGGTTGAGGCTGCAGAGAGAAGTGATCACACCACTGCACTCCAGCCTGGGTGAGAGCCAGACTCTTGTCTCAAAACTGTATTCAAGGCTGGGCACGTTGGCTCATGCCTGTAATCCCAGCACTTTGGGAGGCCAAGGCGAGCAGATCACTTGAGGCCAAAAGTTCGAGACCAGCCTGGCCAACATGGTGAAACCCCGTCTCTGCTAAAAATACAAAAATTAACTGGGTGTGGTGGTGCGTGCCTGTAATCTCAGCTACTCGGAAGGCTGAGGCAGGAGAATCGCTTGAACCTAGGAGGCAGAAGTTGCAGTGAGCCAAGATCAGGCCACTGCACTCCAGCCTGGGAGACAGAGGAAGACTCCATCTCAAAAAACAAACAAACAAAAAAACTGTATTCAAGTATTCAAGATCATAAAATAAAAATAAATAAATAAGAGAGACATTCCTGTGAGGTCTTGTGACATGGCTTCTAATGAAATGGCTGAGATTCATGTCTCCCATATACACATATCAGTATAATATCTCTTAGTATTTGAACCAGCTTCAGTGAGTCTGTTTCTTGAAACTAAAATAATCCAGAGAACACATTACCTCATAGGATTGTTGTGAGGCTTAACTGAGAGCAGGATGTGGTGTCTAGACATCTCAGACCAGTGTTCCTTAAAAGTATCAGGACCTGTTTTATAGTAGTTGGCAATGAGCTGAATGAAGAGTTATTTAGGCCAGAATTAAGGATTCAGTCTCCATATAGCCCCCTGTTAGCTTTGCCAGATACCAATACCACCCCCAACGCTAGCCTAAGAACTGTTTTAACCCGTTTGACATAATAATAGAGGTTAAAGAGTTTAAAACATGACACCAGACATGATTAGACAGACTAGTGGACAGAATAAAAAGCCCAGAGCCAGGTAGTGGCTTAGTACATGATAAAATTTTGGTTTTTCAAGTCATCAGGGAAAAGATGGATTAACCAGTAAATGGTGTTGGAACATCAGGGTGTTGGAACATTAGGAACATCAGGGAGACCATCTGGGAAGAAAAATTTATTTTGGATTCCTATCTTATTGGTTACAACAAGATAAATTACAGATGGAGCAAAGATTTATGTGTAAAAAGTCAAATTATTAGAAAAATCATGGGAGAATGTATGTAATACCCTCCAATTAAAGCTTTCCTAAGTATCACACAAAAACCCAGATGCCTTAAAAGAAAGCTGAATTGAATTACATTACAATTTTTTTAATTACTCAAGACAAGTCCACCATAAACAAATTTCCTGAAAATATAAATAACTTCTACAAATCAATAAGGAAAAAATTATTGTTCCATTTGAAAAAATAGGCAGAATATGAAGTGTTCATAGAAAAGGAAATATAAATGCTCAAAATCAATCTTGTCCAACTCACGGCTCACAAGCCACATGCAGCCTAGGACAGCTTTAAATGTGGTCCAACACAAATTCATAAACTGTCTTAGAACATTATGAGATTTTTTTTTTTTTTTTTTTTTTTTGAGACGGAGTTTCGCTCTCGTTGCCCAGGCTGGAGTGCAATGGCGTGATCTCGGCTCACCGCAACCTCCGCCTCCCAGGTTCAAGCAATTCTCCTGCCTCAGCCTCACGAGTAGCTGGGATTACAGGCATGCACCACCACGCCCAGCTAATTTTGTATTTTTAGTAGAGACGGGGTTTCTCCATGTTGAGGCTGGTATCGAACTCCTGACCTCAGGTGATCCTCCCTCCTCAGCCTCCCAAAGTGCTGGGATTACAGGCATGAGTCACCACGCCCGGCCAACATTATGAGATTTTTTTGTGATTTTTGTTTTGTTTTGTTTTTCAGTTCATCAGCTATTGTTGATGTTAGCGTATTTTCTGTGTGGCCCAAGACAATTCTTCCAATGTGGCCCAGGGAAGCCAAAAGATTGGACACCCCTGCTCTAAACATACAAATATATGCTTGAAGTCAAATAAGAAAATGCAGCCGGGTGCAGTGGCTCATGCCTGTAATACCAGCACTTTCGGAGGCCGAGGTGGGAGGATCACAAGGTCAGGAGATCGAGACCATCCTGGCTAACACAATGAAACCCCGTCTCTACTAAAAATACAAAAAAAAATTAGCCTGGCGTGGTGGCAGTTGCCTGTAGTCCCAGCTACTCAGGAGGCTGAGGTAGGAGAATGGCATGAACCCAGAAGGCAGAGCTTGCAGTGAGCTGAGATCACGCCACTGCACTCCAGCCTGGGAGACAGAGCCAGACTCCATCTCAAAAAAAAAAAAAAAAGAAAGAAAAGAAAATGCAAATTAAAATTATAATAACTGCATTTTTCAGCTCACAGATTAGCAAAATAGAAAAATTTTGTAAACTATACTGACAAAGATGTATAGAACAGGCATGGTCATAAATTACTCCAGATGGCAATTCAACAATCTCTATCAATTAAAAATGAATGTATTTATACCCCTTGATTTTGAGGAATTTATTCATAAATATATTGTAATATATGTGTGAAATTTCATGCCATTTTCTTAATGTAAATTATGATTTGTCCAAAAAATGAAATACTATGTAGCTATAAAAAGTTAGAACACTTTTTTGAGGCCGGGCACAGTGGCTCAGTCCTGTAATCCCAGCACTTTGGGAGGCTGAGGCAGGCAGATCACTTGAGGCCAGGAGTTCGAGACCAGCCTGGCCAACATGGTGAAACTTCATCTCTACTAAAAATACAAAAATTAGCTGGGCATGGTGGCACGTGCCCATAGTTCCAGCTACTCAAGAGGCTGAGGCAGGAGAATCGCTTGGACCCGGGAGGCAGAGGTTGCAGTAAACCGAGATTGAGCCACTGCACTCTAGCCTGGGTGACAGAGAAAGACTCCATCTTTAAAAAAAAAAAAAAGTTAGAACACTTTTGGATTCCTGATGCAGAACATATTGTTCAGAGAGCAGAGCAAGGTGCAGAACAATGGAAGAGTGGGAGGAGGGGAAGGAAAGTGCAGCTATATGCATGTTTGTAAATGCACAGGGATCTTCAGAATGTTATGCAAGAAACTTGCTAAGGGGAAGTGGGGCAGTGTGGACATAGAAGGGAAATTTAACATTTCATGTCTACCTTTCACACCCATTGAAGTTTATAGTATGTGCATCATGATAACATGTAATGACATTTTCAATAAAAGTATATACACATAATGCTACCAGTAGTTTTTCCAATAGTAACTTGATATCCACTGACTTATGGTTTTAATTTCTTTTTTTTTTTTTTTTTTTGAGACGGAGTCTCGCTCTGTCGCCCAGGCTGGAGTGCAGTGGCGCAATCTCGGCTCACTGCAAGCTCCGCCTCCTGGGTTCACGCCATTCTCCTGCCTCAGCCTCTCCGAGTAGCTGGGACTACAGGCGCCCGCCACCACGCCCGGCTAATTTTTTGTATTTTTAGTAGAGACGGGGTTTCACCGTGGTCTCGATCTCCTGACCTCGTGATCTGCCCGCCTCGGCCTCCCAAAGTGCTGGGATTACAAGCGTGAGCCACCGCGCCCGGCCTATGGTTTTAATTTCTGTTGACTATATGTACAACCAAAAAAAGAGAAGTTTAAAAAGGAAGCAGAAAGAGACCACAGAGAAAGGGATCTGTTTTTATTCTGGGCTATGGTTTTTCTGGGCACTTTGTGATAAAGTAATGCCTGCCTTTTTAAATCACAGGAGTATGAGAAATGGCTCTCCCTCCCTCTCGAGAGAGAAGTACGTGCAGCCTCAGAGAGTGAGGATCAGGGAGCAAAGATAACAGACTGATCGGTGGGAGCCTGTGCTGGTCAGCAGGGGCAGGCAGGTGGCTGGGGCTCTCTAGCCAAGACTGCCCGAAAGACCAGAAGGAAAGACATGAGAATGGGGCGGTTGATTCAGCAGTGGTGACCCAAGTCAAGGGCCACAATGCTTGAGATCCCTCTGGAATACAGGGGCCAAAAAGAAAGGGCAGCCTCCTGGGCATGGAGAAAGGAGAAGCAAAAGAATAAATAAAATAGTGAAGGCAGAGCACAGAAGCTTGAAAGGGCAAAGAATACCAGGATATGGAGTGGAAGTGTGGGAGGAGGGAGAGAAGCAGAGAATACTGATCTCTCTTCATTTGTGTCTGGTGATCGTAGCAAGAGATAAGGCCTTTAACTCGGACCACATAAGTTGAGTTCACAGTTGGGGGAATCCTGGTGTGTTAATATTTACCCTCACTTAAAGAGCTATCAGCACACAGTTCTAAGAGACTTGGCAGATGGGACTCTCAGAGAAGCACCAGCATGCCATGCCCTCAAGCCTAGAGTTTGCTCGGTATTGGTGTCATATTGTTGCTTAATTCACTCTCACCCAGCCCTGTTAGACCCTGTTCCCCTTGCCCTGTGGGTTTTCCTTCATTCATTCATTCCACAAGAATTTACAGAACACCGATTTACACCAAGCACTGTATCAAGCCCACAGATATACAGTGGTTAACATATCAAGTGTGATCCTTACCTGAAGGAGGCTTACAGTCTAAGGAGGCATGAGAGATTTAAAAAGTAAATACCCAAATAAATATGTATTACAAGTTGTGTTACAGGCTATGAGGGAAAAAAAATGTAGTGCTCTGAGAGTGAGAAGCTGGCAGCTGATTTTAGGTTGTGTGGTCAGGAAAGAGGGTTGCCTTGATGGACAGCTCTAAGGGACATTGCTCATGAAAATACAATGTGCATGACATGCCTCAGTGCCAGGCAGAGTGGGGGCCAAAAAGCCTTGCAGGAGAGGGAACCACATGCTCACAGGCACTGGAGCAGGAAAGATCTTGGCAAGAACATGCCCCTGGGAGAAGTGGAGTGGGGCCAGCATAGATGAAGGGGGCATGAGACGAACCTCAGCTCCAGGGAGAATCTGAAAGGCTATGAGAGGAAGGTGGGATTTTTCTTCCAAGTTCAATGGGAAGCCTCTAAATGGTACTAAGCAGGTCAGTGGCATGGTTCAGTGTGTGTGTGTGTGTGTGTGTGTGTGTGTATACATGTCATGTGCCACATAATGATATTTCAGTCAACAGTAGACCGCATATACAACAGCAGTCTCATAAGATTATAATATCATATTTTTACTGTACCTTGTCTATGTTTAGATACACAAATACTACTGTACTCCAATTGCCTACAGTATTCAATAGAGTACCATGCTGTACAGGTTTGTAGCCTAGGAACAATAGGCTATACCATACAGCCTAGGTGTGTAGTAGGCTGTACCATCTAGGTTTGTGTAAGAACACTCAATGATGGTCCCATAATGACAAAATCACCTAATGACACATTTCTCAGGACATATTTTCATTGTTAGGAGCCACGTTGACTGTGTATATATACAGCATTCCTAGTTATCTTCAAGGAATTGTTTCCAGAACTCCCCAGGGACACCAAAATACTCAAATTCGTGATATAAAATGGCATAGTTTTGGCATATAACCTACACACATCTTCCCAGATACTTTAAATCATCCCTAGATTACTCCTAATACCTAATACAATGTAAATGCTATGCAAACAGTTGTACTATATTGGTTTTTAAATTTGCATTATTTTTATTGTCATAGTTTTATTTTTAATTTTTTTCAAATATTTCTGATCCGCAGTTGGTTGAATTTCTGAATGCAGAATCTGCAGATACAGACGGGTGATATTTTAATCACTCAGGCTGTTGTCTGGAACATGGATTGGGAAAGAGCAGAAGGGGAACTGGTCAACCAGTTAGGAGGCCACTGAGCCAACCAGGCAAAAGATGATTGTGGTCTGGCAAAGGACGATGGTTATAGAGAGGGAGAAAAGCGGGTGGAGTCAAGACATGTTTTGGAGATAGAACTGACAGCACTTGCTGGTGGATTGGATATGAAGGACGAGGAGTAACTCTAGGTTCCTGACTTAAGCAAGTGAGAAGTACCATTTATTAAGACAGAAATATGGGGAAGAATGGATTTGATGGGTGGATCCGGAGTTCCATTTCGGACATGCTAAACTGAAATGCCTGTGATAACTCAGGTGGAGATCACAAGTGGACAGTTACATGAGTTTCTGTTCATATCAGAAATCTGGCTGCAGGTAAAATTTGGGAGTTGTCAAGTTAACATATTTAGAGGCATGGGAAAGGATGTGATCCTCTATTGAGGAGGTGTGGACAAAGAAGCTTTCATTCCTAATGTGCTTGAACTTTTTTAGTCTCTCATACATTGTGGACCACACTAGAGAATGTTTTCCTGGAGCAGCTGGGAGCAAGTCTTCACCTTTGTCTTTGGCAGTACCGACAGCGAAGCTACCTTTCTCTCCTCACCAGCAGATGTTTGCCTAACTTGATGCTTATAGAGTGCTGGGCTAGAGCACAGTGCCTCTTCGCCAGGGTCTCAGATCTTCTGCATGTGGGATTTACTTTCCACCTCTTTAACTCTAATCCTAGGTCTGTTTACACACTGATTAAAAGGCCCTTAAATTGTTTTAGGACATAACGATGTTTTTCTATTTCAAGGATGGCTTGGAAATAGAGATGAGCCTACAAGGGAATGTGAGAGCATGCGGGATCTGTTTATTCTTCTTAACTCTTCTGTTTGTCTGAGTCCCAGTGTATCCTGGGTTTGATGACCAGGACTCAATGAGAACTGAACCGCCGACAGCTTTGTTTACTAGGGGTATGCCAATATCCCTCTGTGGATCTGACATTTATATGCCTTATAGAGAAGATTTGGTTGGGTTTTTCTGTCCCATCCAATGTGGGTCACCTGTACTAAGAGCTATATTTTTCTCCAAGCCACCTCACAATGGGTTGAGCTCCACAATGTCCAATCTATACCCAGTCACCTGTGGTTTGGGTAATGATCCCTGGTTCAATCAGTTATTGTAGCAGAAGCAAAGTTAGTTTCACTTGATATACAAGGTGGGTCCACTGCAGTAAGATGCGGCCTCTGCTGGAGACCTCTAGACTCAGAAGCGGGTAAAGGGATCCCCTTTAGAGATCTGACTCAAAGGAACTACAGTTCCTTGTCCCATCTGCAGAGCTGTTTTGACAAAACTCATCATATCTGTAGGTGCCAGAGTGTGACTCTTCAGTGTGGTGAGATTATAAACTAAGAAGACTGGTAGCTTAGAAGAACCCACAAGATATGGAAGTACTTTGTTCAATTGCCTCATTAAATCTTTCACCATGATGTGTTGGCTGCTCTATTTTACAACTGCTTTCTGCAAAGCTCTATATGCATTTTATTTCTTTCAAACTTGAGAAAATTATTTAGGAGAGTTTCTGAACGTTCCTCATAGACCTCTTAATTTTGAGTTTAGCAATTTGGTCCAAGTAAATAGGATCAGTTCAGTTTTACAAAATTTCAAGCTACTAAAGAAGCTGAGAGCTTTGAGGTAAGAAGAATCAAAGTAACTTAAAGGCATGGTCAGTGAAAAATCTTTAAACTAGCCGTGCATAGACAAGTAGAACTTCCCTTTAGGGTAGAACTTCAGATACCTAGTGGTCAGATATCTGAGATGCTTCAAATAATTCCAGTGTGAGAGAAGACTTGACCTTTTAGGTCAACTGGAAAAGTCATCTAGTAGTATGGGTTCCATGGAGGAAAAAGATAAGGAGTGAAAGAAATGTGTCTTCTCTTCAGCTCAGCATTATCAGAGCCTTGTCATGTCAGGATACAATTCTTCACAGGTCTCTGGCATTTGTGCATATCTTAGAGTCGGAGCACTCCCTGCCTTTATTTCAGACTATCTTTTCAAGGATGTCTGTGCAGCTAATAGCCCTGAAAGGTATAGTGTCTCCGTCCAGGGCAGGGTCAGGTTTGTTATGCCCAGTATAACAAAGATAGTATCTTTTTTCAGGGCAAAGTTCAGATAGGCTTATTGTCTGTCACAAAAGCTTTTGTTTTTCCGAGACAGGGTCTCCCTCTGTCACCCAGGCTGGAGTGCAGTGGTGCAATCTCAGCTAACTGCAAACTCAACCTCCCTGGCTCAAGCCATCCTCCTACCTTAGCCACCCAGGTAGCTGGGACCATAGGTGCATGCTACCACCCCTGACTATTTTTTGTAGAGATGGGGTTTCACCATGTTGCCCAGGCTGGTCTCCAACTTCTGGGCTCAAACGATTCTCCCACCTCAGCCTCCCAAAGTGCTGGGATTCCAGTTGTGAGCCACCGCACCTGGCCCATCACAAAAGATTTGAGTCCACTAAGCCTGGAATTCCTCTCTTGTAATGTAACCCACAACAAGTGCAAGAATTACCTGGGTCTTTTGTCACCCTATGGAAATTGGGGTTTAAGGAACCAGTGCAAAAATAGGGACACTAGGCTGCTGCTATTACTTAAGTACTAAGCTGTTCTTTGCCTCTGACCCAAGAGTCTTCTGTCTTCTGTTGGCATTTGTGAGTCAGGCTTGTTAGCTTGCAAGTACAGCAAAATCTCAAATCCTTCACAATTCTCGACAGTCAGGGATCTGTATAGGTCATTTTAGCCCAGGACTCAAGATTATTGTTGTTAGCAATACCAAGAACTATGTCACATAGACACATGGACACACAGAGGGGAACAATGCACACTGGGGCCTACTGGAGGGCAGAGGGTGGGAGAAGGGAGAGGATCAGGAAAAATAGCTAATGGATACTAGGCTCAATACCTGGCCAATGACATAATCTGTACAACAAACTCCCTTAACACACATTTACCTATGTAAGAAGCCTGCACATCCTGCACATGTACCCCTGAACTTAAAATAAAAATTAAAAAAAAAAAAAAGGAACTGTGTTGGAACTTTCAAACAAAATTTTTATGACAGCCCAAATAGAAGAGTTGTTTTACTTCTGATTCTCAGACTGCATGAACATATGCACAGTATTGTACTTTTTGTAAGACTCAAAATTCAAATCTTCTTCCAAAAGTTCCTCCAAAAAGTCTCAGCACTGAACAAAGTTTAGGGGACAGGCACTACTGTCCATCCGTAGCAGAGGCCACACAACTGGACCAGATGTTTTCAAATTCTCCTCCCTGATGGCAGCCAAGAACCTCACCCTACAACCACCATCAAGGGCTCTGCTTTCTCTTTCCTGGCTGGGATTGGGCTCTTCCCCTCTCCTCCCTGTTGCTTCTCCCTCCTAAACCCTTCAAATCCATCTTGCTCCCTTCTTCTCCACCATCCACACCTTCATCATCTCTTTCTAACCTGCCTCTAGCTTTCAGCTTCTCTCCTGTCAATCAGATCCTACACTGCCATCAGAGTTTACAACTTCCTTGAATCCCCATTGCTTTCAGCAGGAGTTTTTGAACCAAGCAAACTTGATGGCTGCTGGTTTCTGTTTGATATTTTGAACTTCTGCTAAGATTATTTTGAGAAAAAAAAAAAGTGGGGGGGCGGGTGCCACTGCTTTAAAACTTTTTAGAAAAACACTAGTAGCCTGAAGGATAAACTTCAAAGCCTTTAGCTTATTGTTCAAAGCTCTTTATAATATTGCTCCATCCCTGATCCTGCTCCCTCCCTCAAAATCCCTACACTTCAGCTGCTCTTCCTACACCCATATCACCACCTTACACACCTAAAATTTTGCCACACTCCTGTTTTGATCAAGCCTTACTGCCCACGGAATGAAGTCCAAGTTACTTCAGCTGGTGTTTATCACTCTCCCAGTTCCACCCTGCCCTAGCCTCCTTCCTGATGCAAGCTCTTCCATCCAGCAAATTTGATTTCTTCCCAGGGTAGTGGAAACTGGGCTCCTCTGAGCCTTCTTTGAACCTTTGCTTACATATGGCTGCACCCTTTCTCTGTTGTCCCTCCCCTTCACCCTGGTCTACTCCCATCTTCCACCCCAGACACAAGACATGTATAACTACAATGGACAAAACCATCTCTGATCACTCCAGCCTATGCAGAATGCTGTGTGTGTGTGTGTGTGTGTGTGTGTGTGTGTGTCCAGCCTATCTGTTAACTCCTTGAAGGCAGAAACACCACACTCTGCTTCATACTTCATCCCCCCTCCCCAACACCCACACACATGCTCAGTACCTGGCAATAGCAGACTCCCAGTAAATATAGGTTGCTTCATGGATCTCAAGAATCTTTCCTGTGGCTCTCCCCACTTTTCCCACTTGAGTAACACAAATTCCTGATGCACCATGCTATCTCTGATTCATGACTCACGCTGTGTGCTACCCCGTCGTCCCATTCTCAACCTAGAATGCACTGTCCTCTTCCCCCTTCATTAGCATTTCTACTTATTCTTTTTTTTATTATTATTATTATACTTTAGGTTTCAGGGTACATGTGCACAATGTGCAGGTTTGTTACATATGTATCCATGTGCCATGTTGTTTTGCTGCACCCATTAACTCGTCATTTAGCATTAGGTATATCTCCTAATGCTGTCCTCCCCCCTCCCCCCACCCCACAACAGTCCCCAGAGTGTGATGTTCCCCTTCCTGTGTCCATGTGTTCTCACTGTTCAGTTCCCACCTAGGAGTGAGAACATGGGGTGTTTGGTTTTTTGTCCTTGCGATAGTTTACTGAGAATGATGTTTTCCAGTTTCATCCATGTCCCTACAAAGGACATGAACTCATCATTTTTTATGGCTGCATAGTATTCCATGGTGTATATGTGCCACATTTTCTTAATCCAGTCTATCGTTGTTGGACATTTGGGTTGGTTCCAACTCTTTGCTATTGTGAATAGTGCCGCATTAAACATACATGTGCATGTGTCTTTATAGCATGATTTATAGTCTTTAAAAGAATAGTTTGGCTGGGCGCGGTGGCTCATGCCTATAATCCCAGCACTTTGGGAGGCCGAGGCAGGCAGATTACCTGAGGTCGGGAGTTTGAGACCAGCCTGACCAACATGAAGAAACCCTGTCTCTACTAAAAATACAAAATTAGCCAGGCTTGGTGGCACATGCCTCTAATCCCAGCTACTCGGGAGGCTGAGGCAGGAGAATCACTTGAACCTGGGAGGTGGAAGCTGCGGTGAGCCGAGATTGTGCCATTGCACTCCAGCCTGGGCAACAAGAGCGAAACTCCATCTCAAAAAAAAAAGAAAGAAAGAAAGAATAGTTTGTCCAAACATCTTTAGCCTAATGAAGCTGAAACAGAGACTTCAAACCAAAAACCAAACATATTATTTATTTATGCAAGTAATACATGTTCATTGAGAAAAAGCTAGAAGACATAGATTTTTTAAAAGCTATAACCTTATAGTCTAGAACAATTACTGTAAATATTTTTATATTTGTCCTTTCAGATACTTTAAATGCATGTGTAGCGTATGGTTACAACTTTCCTTTTTTTTTTTTTTTTGAGTCTTGCTCTTGTCACCCACACTGGAGTGCAATAGCACGATCTCGGCTCACCACAACCTCTGCCTCCCAAGTTCAAGTGATTCTCCTGCCTCAGCCTCCCAAGTAGCTGGAATTACAGGCATGTGCCCCCACACCCAGCTCATTTTTCCATTTTTAGTAGAGATAGGGTTTCAACATGTTGGTCAGGCTAGTCTTGAACTCCTGACCTCAGATGATCCACCCACCTGGGCCTCCCAAAGTGCTGGAATTATAGGCGTGAGCCACCGTGCCCAGCCACAGTTGTACTTTTATAGCAAACTGGTAGCACACTATCCTGACTGGTTTGTAACCTACTTTTTAAATTTATTAATATAGCAATAATGTTTTTCCATTCAATAAATATGTAGCTTTGACATCAGTTTTAAAGGCTCAAAATATTCCACTGCATGGACATAAATTCATTTAATAAATTGATCTCCCGTATTGTAACAGACATGTTGTTCCAAATTTTTGCTATTATAAAAAGTGTTGAGATAAATATCCTTGTCTCAAATCAGATCATTTTTTATGTTTTTCATGCATACACAACTTTGTGTCTTAATATAACACATTCTCTTTTCCAAAGCATTATGTACCTGGAATATGGATCAGTCAAATGAATGCCGAAATTGCAGAGCATGATGCCAGGTTTTGGGGTAGAAAGGAAGCCTGTGGGACACGAGGGTAAGTCCTGGATGATTGGGGCAGGGCCAGCTACATAATTTGTGGGTTCCAGTATAAAATTAAAATGTAGACCCTTTGTTCAAAGAGTAAAGGCCATTAAAGATACTAAAATATAAGGCTTTTTTTCTTCCATTTTCTCTCTGTTGATTCGTCATGGTGTTTTTCATTTGCTACTAGTGTCATTCTAAGTACAGAAAATTTAAAATTTAAATTATTAGCATAAATTTTACTGTTCATCTTTATATTGTGCAATGCCAGTTTTAAATGCAAAGAAGCACATTTAACTCATATTCGAAATCATTAAAATGACACAGTTTGTTTATTTTATTATTTTTATTTATTTACTTTTTTGATACAGAGTCTCGCTCTCTCCCAGGCTGGAGTGCAGTGGCGCGATCTTGGCTCATTGCAAGCTCCGCCTCCCAGGTTCACGCCATTCTCCTGCCTCAGCCTCCCAAGTACCTGGGACTACAGGCGCCTGCTGCCATGCCTGGCTAATTTTTTTTTGTATTTTTAGTAGAGACGGAGTTTCACCATGTTAGCCAGGATGGTCTCGATCTCCTGACCTCATGATCCGCCCGCCTTGGCCTCCCAAAGTGCTGGGATTACAGGCGTGAGCCACCGCGCCTGGCCCACAGTTTGTATTTCAAAGCTCAAATGTGCATGTGTATTTCATTCTTACCAGGACAGTAGAAACGCTGTGCAAAACGAACTCAACTATTTTTATATCACTTCTCAATACATGCACATTCTACTAATACTCTATCTTAGGCTTACTGATGGGAAAGGAAGGACTGAAGGGAAGAGGAACTATGGGTTGTGCAATCTTTTCCTTTCCTTCTATGTCAGCTTCTTCAGCATAAGTGGTTGACTGATACAGTAAGAAAAGATGATAGGTTCCTTGATTGTTTTTGTTTCTTAAAATGCCTTCTCTCTGTATTTGAAGCAAGTTCTAGTTGGAACAGAAGGTGTGGCATCTAGGGCTGTAATATCCCCACTTACTCAGTTATAGATATACCACACTTAACTTGCACTCACGTGCACTTCCTTGTATTCATTAAACTCCTACATGCCATGAGTCCACCAGATTCTATGCTCATGGGGTCTCGTGAATACTACAGGCAAATGGGGCAGAAAGGAATGGCGGACACACATTCCTCCTCTGTTTACACGTGTGCCTCATTGTCCTGTTGGACTTCACTAAATAAACACAAGTTCAAAGATAAAATCATTAGAATTTCAAGATGGCAACAGCAGAGTATTACATCAAGCATGGGGCCCTTCTGAGCATGGCCCTGTGTGACTACCCGGGGCATATGCCCATGAGGGTGGCTCTATCTGGTAAGCCATAGATGTCACTAATGAGACAAGGTAATATGGTCAGATGATTCATGTGTTGTCCCCTCCCAGCACCTCCCTGGGATGAGTTATTAGCCACCTGATCCTTGAACCTGAAGCCAATATTTTCCTTCCCATTCTGTGACAGCCACCACCCTCTGCCAGAGTGACAACCATGTTATTCCTCCATTGCCCTCCAGCCTCAGCCAGGGATTGGGTGCATACATGGGGAGGATCGGGGTTGGGCATGCTCCTTGCAGGACAAGGTAACAGCCATCCCTGCCCTGGGTTGCAAGTGCCCTCGGTTGCAAGTGCCCTGGTGACGATGTGTTTGGCAAGTCACTCAGTGGGTCCCCTCAACCATCTCAGTTTCCAAGCATGTCCCTGCAAGGAGGTTGCAACTTCTTGGGGGTTACCTATCAGACATGGCCTGGAAGAGTGGGCCCATGGGAAGGAGAGAGTGTTTTTCCAGCATTCAAGCTTCACGTTTTCACTTTGCTCTGGGCCCCGCAAATTATGTAGCTGGCTCTAATGGTCCCTCTCCTTAGGGTTTCCTCCCTCTTTTCTCCCTGTTTAATGGAAAAAAAAAAACCACCAAAAATAGTAGTTATCATTTATTGGGTTCTTTCCCATATGCTAAGCACTTTAGACTATAAGGAAAACAAGACACACAGGTGGTAATCCCAGGTAGATTTTGGGAGTAGAGTAAGTTCTGGTGAAGCAGAGATGGCTTCCAGGTGAGGGGTCTGAAAGTCAAAGGCATTGGAGCTGCCCCTGAGGGTTCACGGCAATTTCAAACAGCCAAGCCTCCTTGTTCTGCAGGGAGGTCAGGGTGGGATGCTCTGTACTTAGATAATGGGAACAGACAGAAAGGAGCTACATAATCTGGAGAAACAGCAGAGAACACATTGTAACATCCTAGCACTAGATGACCCAGTGCCTCCTGAGCACCTCTTCTGGGTTACTTCCAGGTCTTTTTAACCCAAAGAGAGAAGTATCTGGATTTGGGCAAGCACTGTGAAGTGCGGCCCTCCCAGGTGCTTCTTTGCCTGTAAATAAAATCCCATCTATTCATTCAGAGGCAAGTCCTTACCTCCTTGCCATTATTTCAGAGAAGAGGGCTTCTCTGGGGTTTAGAGAACCAAGACAGGGGACCCTGTACAAGAGGATGGGCTAAGAGATCAGGAAGGCAGCTGGCTTTTTGGCTAGCTCACTGGGGAGCTAGCCAAATTGGGAGATTTCCAATCTCAAATTGGAAATATTTTAAACCATTGGTTTTCAGGTTTCAACATGGATAAAAATCACCTGGCAGACTCATTAAAACACAGAGCTGAGCCCAATTTGAGTTTTGATGCAAAATGTTTGAGGTGGGGCCTGAGAATTTGCATTTCTAACAAGCTCTCAGGCAAGGTCAATGCTGCTGGTCTGGGTGTAACACATTGAGATCCACTGCTTTAAACCCGGAGCAGAATGGCTGTAAGGACCTTTGCAAAAAGGACCCACAGACACAATCTCCTTCACGGCCATCATGGAGCTCCTGCCCTATCTCCTGCCACTTCCCCATATATCCAACTTCTAGCCACACCTGACTTCTTGAGGTTTCCCAAACTCTACCCAACTATATGCATTTCTATGCTTTTGTTTTTTTAAAGGCAGAGCCATATAAAAAATAAAATAAGATTTGCATCCATTGAAGTATAGGGAAAAAAAGAAATAAAAAAATAAAATAAGAATTCTAATTCTGCTCCTCAGAGGAGCAGAAATGGAGGATAACTGCCACAGGATAACTGCCTGGAAAGAAAGAACTTAGTGGAAGAAGTTGCCTTGTAAGTTGCTAGCAAGTCACTTTGGCGCAAAGCTTGCAAATAAATCTCACAAGGGCCTCCTTTTAAATGCCAAAGTATAAGACAGCAGGCACCATTGCCTCAAGAAAGGTGGTAAAAGACATTCTATCCCACGGATTGCCTTCCTGAGGAAGGTCTGTCGATGTTTCACAATACTATAATACCTTCTCATGTAGCATTTTACACTTTTGCATATGTTGTCTTTTTTTTTTTTGACGGAGTTTCACTTTTGTTGCCCAGGCTGGAGTGCAATGGCACGATCTCGGCTCACCGTAACCTCCGCCTCCCAGGTTCAAGCGATTCTCCTGCCTCAGCCTCGGGCATGTGCCACCACACCCGGCTAATTTTTGTATTTTCAGTAGAGACAGGGTTTCTCCATGTTGGCCAGGCTGGTCTTGAACTCTTGACCTTAGGTGATCCGCCCGCCTCAGCCTCCCAAAGTGCTGGGATTACAGGCGTGAGCCACCGCGCCCGGCTGCATATGTTGTCTTAATTAGGGTAATTATCCTCTCCCAGCCCCTGGCAACCAATAACCTGAGCTATGCCCCTATAGTTTTGTTTTTTCAAAAAAATCTTATAAATGGGACATGCAGTATGCTGCCAGTTATGTCTGCTTTCTTCCATTTAGCATATTGCTTTCGAGATCATGTAGTTCCACTTATCAATAGTTCAGTCCTTCTTATTACTGAGTAGGATTCCATCTTGTGGATGTACCATGGTTTCTTTATTCACCAGTTGAGGGACATTGGTTTGTTTCCAGTTTTGAGATATTATGAGTAAAGCTGCTATTCCCATACAGTAAAATATATTTTTATTTCTCTTGGTTTAATATTTAAGACTGAGATTTCTGGGTTATGTGTAAAGAATATCTTTGACTTTATAAGAAATTGCCAAAATGCTTTTCCAAAGTGGCTATACCATTTTGCATTCCCATAAGCAATGCATGAGAATTCCAGCACCTCTGCATTCTGTCAGCACTTGATATCATCAGAATTTTTTATGTCCTCTAGTAGGTATGTAATGATATCTCATTATGATTTCAATTTGCTAATTACTAACGATGTTGAGCATCTTTTTCTGCCCTTATTTGCCAGCCATATCTCTTCTAATGTGAAGTGTCTGTTCAAATCTTTTGCCCAGATTTTTAAATATATATTTTTTATTTCAACAGCTTTTGGAATATAAGTGGTTTTTTATTACATAGATGAATTGTGTAGTGGTGAAGTCTGAGATTTTAGCACACTCATCACCTGAGTAGTATACACTGTACCCAATATGTAGTTTTTAATCCTTTATCCCCTTCCCATCCTCCCTCCTCCTAAGTCTTCAAAGTCTATTATACCACTCTCTTTGCCTTTGTGTACCCATAGCTTAGCTCCCACTTATAAGTGAGAACATCCATATTTGGCTTCCCATTCCCGAGTTACTTCACTTAGAATAATGGCCTCCAGCTTCATCCAAGTTGCTGCAAGAGACATGATTTCATTGTTTTTTATGGCTGAGTAGTATTCCATGGTATATATATACTACGTTTTCTTTATCCACTCATCGATTGATAGGCACTTAGGTTGGTTCCATATTTTTGCAATTGTGAATTGTGCTGTCATAAACATATGAGTGCAGACATGTTTTTGATATAATGACTTATTTTCCTTTGTGCAGATACCCCGTGGTGGGATTGTTGGATGGAATGATAGATCTACTTTTAGTTATTTGAGAAATCTTCATACTGTTTTGCATAGAGGTTGTATTCATTTCCAGTCCATCAGTGTATAAACATTCCCTTTTCACCATGTCCATGCCAACATCTATTGTTTTTTGACTTTCTAATAATGACCATTTTGGCTGTGGTATCTCATTGTGGTTTTAATTTGCATTTCCCTCATGATTAGTGATGCTGAGCATTTTTTCGTATATTTTTGGCCACTTGTATATCTTCTTTTGAAAAGTGTCCATTCATGTCATTTGCCCACTTTTTAATGAGATTATTTGTTTTTTCCTGCTGATTTGTTTGAGTTTCTTGTAGATTCTGGATATTAGTCCTTGGTTAGATGCATAGTTTGCAAATATTTTCTCTCATTCTGTGGGTTGTCTGTTTACTCTGAAGATTATTTCTTTTGCTGTGCAGAAGCATTTTAGTTTAATTAGATCTCATTTATTTATTTTTGGTTTTGTTGCATTTGCTTTTGGGGTCTTAGTCACAGATTCTTTGTCTAGGCCAATGTCCAGAAGAGGTTTTCCTAGATTTTCTTCTAGAATTTGTATAGTTTCAAGTCTTAGATTTAAGTCTTTAATCCATCTTGATTTTTGTATATGGTGAGAGAGATGAATCCAGTTTCATTCTTCTACATGTGACTATCCTGTTTTCCCAGCACATTTATTGAATAGGGTATCCTTTCCCCAGTTTATGTTTTTGTATGTTTTGTCAAAGATTGGTTGGTTGTAAGTATTTGGCTTTATTTTGGGTTCTCTAGTCTGTTCCAATGGTCTATGTGTCTACTTTCATACCAGTACTATGCTATTGTTTTGGTTACTACAGCCTTGTAACATAATTTGAAGTCAGGTAATGTGATGCCTCCAGATTTGTTCTGTTTGCTTAGGATTGCTTTGGCTATTCAACCTCTTCTTTTTTTATTTTGTATGAATTTTATGATTGCTTTCTAAGTCTATGAAAAATGATGTTGGCATTTTGGTAGAATTTGCATTGAATCTATAGAATGCTTTGGGCAATATGGTCATTTTCATGATATTGATTCTTCTAATCCATGAGCGTGGGATGTATTTCCATCTGTTTGTGTCATTTCTGTCCTTCAGAATTGTTTTGTAGTTCTCCTTGTAGAGATCTTTTACTTACTTGGTTAACTAGGTGTTTTATTTAGGTGGCTTATGTATTTTGGATACAAGTGCTTTATCAGATATGTGTTTTGCAAATAGTTAGTCCCAGTCTGATTTGTCTTCATTTTCTGAACAGTGTCTTTTGAAGAGCAAAAGACTTTTCTTTTCAATTGTTCATTCCTAGGATGTAGGTAGGATTGCTTCAGAAATATCTGGCCAACTAGGTGACTTCCTTTCCTGACAGGAATCCTGAACTAGGGGATTAAGAGGAGGGTCTGTGTCTGGATTTCAGGAAAGCGTTTAAAATTGGTATTAGTTTGCTAGGGCTGCCATAAACAAATACCCAGACTGGGTGGCTTAAACAGCAGAAAGTTGTTCCTCACAGTTCTGGAGGCTGGAAGTCAAGATCAAGGTGTAGGTTGGCAGGTTTGGTTTCTTCTGAGGCCTCTCTCCTTGGCTTGCAGGTGGCCGCCTTCTCACCGTGTCCTTATGTGGCCTTCTCTCTGTGCACTCGTATCCCTGCTGTCTCTTTGTGTATCCAAATTCCCTCTTCTTATAAGGATATTAGTCAGAGTGTTTTAGGAACCCCTAGCTAATGGCCTCATTTTAACTCAATTACCTCTCCAAAGACCCAGTCTCCAAATACAGTCACATTCTGAGGTACTGAGGGATTGGGCTGCAACATATGGATTGGGGTGGAGAACTTAATTCAGCCCATAACAGAATTACATGCTCATTTGGTGGGAACAGCCTACAAGGTCCTTAGGAGTTAAATAGTAGATGGACTTTGATATAATAACTAATTTTCCTGTTTCCACTCTTGCCTGCCCAAAACAATTTTCAACACAGTATCTGTAATGACTTAGAACGCACATCACACTGTGTCACGGCTCTGATGGCTTCTTGTGGTAGGCTGAATAATGCTCTCCCCAAATATTTTCACATCCTAATTCACAGACCTGAGATGATGTCACTTTACACAGTAAAAAAAGATGTTGCAGATGTGATTAAGGATCTTGAGATGGAGAGATTATTCTGGGTTATCCAGGTGGATCCAATGTCATCATGAGTGTCTTTATAAGAGGAAGACAGGAGGATCCAAGTCAGAGAAAGAGATATATCAGAAGCCGAGTTTGGAGTGATGCAGCTACTAGCCAAGGAGTGCCAGTGGGCTTTCAAAGCTGGAAAGTGCAAGGACTGGATCATCCCCTGAAGTCTCCAGAGGGAACTGGCCCTGTAGGCACCTTGCTTTTAGCCCTAGAAGACTCATTTTTGGACTTCTGACCTCCAAAACTGAAAGAGAATAAATCTACATTCCTTTAAACTATGAAATTTGTGATAATTTATTATAGCAGCAACAAGAAAATGAATACACTTCCCATCTCACACAGTGTAAAAGCCAAAGTCCTCGTAATGTCTGTGAGACCCTTTACAGCATGTCCGCTGTTAGCAATCTGGCCACACTTCCTGCAGCTCTCCCCTACTTACTCACTGTGCTCCAGCCACACTTGCCTCCTTAGTGCTATGCCTCAGGACTCTAGCACCGGCTGTCCCCTTGCTTCCTGAAATGAGCTTCCCCAGGTACACATATGGCTCCTCCCTCACTTCCTTCAGGATTTTATTGAATTGCCACTTTCTCACTCAGAACTTTTTTTTTTTTTTTTTTTTTTTTTGAGACGGAGTCTCACTCTGTTACCCAGGCTGGAATGCAGTGGTACGATCTCGGCTCACTGTAACCTCTGCCACCTGGGTTCAAGCGATTCTCCTGCCTCAGCCTTCCCAGTAGCTGGGATTACAGGCACACACCACCACGCCCCGCTAATTTTTTGTATTTTTAGTAGAGACGGGGGTTTCACCATGTTGGCCAGGCTGATCTCGAACTCCCGACCTCAGGTGATCCAGCTGCCTTGGCCTCCCAAAGTGCTGGGATTATAGGCATAAGCCACCGCGCCCGGCCATCAGGCCTTCTTTTTTTTTTTTTTTTCCGAGATGGAGTCTCGCTCTGTCGCCCAGGCTGGAGTGCAGTGGCACAATCTTGGCTCACTACAACCACCACCTCCCTGGTTCACGCCATTCTCCTGCTTCAGCCTCCCAAATAGCTGGGACTACAGGCGCCCGCCACCACGCCCGGCTAATTTTTTTGTATTTTTAGTAGAGACAGGGTTTCACCGTGATAGCAAGGATGGTCTCAATCTCCTGACCTCATGATCTGCCCGCCTCGGCCTCCCAAAGTGCTGGGATTACAGGCATGAGCCACTGCGCCCAGCCTCCATAGGCCCTCTTTAGCCACTTTTTGGTACAGAGCAAACCCTTTTTCTGTCCCCACCCACATGCTGCCCATTTCCCTTCCCTGCTTTGTTTGTCTCTATCACTTTTCACCTTTTAAATACCACATCTTTCATTCTTATTTTATTTATTTGTTTTTTGAGACGGAGTCTCGCTCTGTCACCAGGCTGGAGAGCAGTGACGTGATCTCGGCTCACTGCAACCTCCGCCTCCTGGGTTCAAGTGATTCTTCTGCCTCAGCCTCCCAAGTAGCTGGGACTACAAGCTCGCACCACCAAGCCCAGCTAATTTTTGTATTTTTTTAATTATTATTTTTGTATTTTCAGTAGAGACGGGGTTTCACCATGTTGGCCAGGATGGTCTTGATCTCTTGACCTCGTGATCCGCCCACCTTGGCCTCCCAAAGTGCTGGGATTACAGGCATGAGCCACCGTGCCTGGCCCACATCTTTTATTTTTTTATCTCAATTATTAAGTTTCCCCATGAGAACAAGGCCAAGAGTTTTTGTCCATTTTGTTTACAGTTATATCCATAGTGCCAGAATAACACCTGGCCCAACAAATGTGTGTTAAATAAATGAATAAATAATACAGTAATTTTACTTCAACTGTTCATTTATTCCCCCAATAATATAGTAATTTTACTTCAACTGCTCATTTATTCCAACTGTCTTTTCTTTATTCATCTATCAGTAACTTGTTATGAATCATGTAGTTGGGGATATTATCCTACATTCCCATATGCCTCACTTGCTGTTTAAGATGCTCTCTAATTTGAGCAGGCAACAGAATCTCCGAAGTATGTGTGAAAACAGGTTTCTGAGCCCCACCCGCAGAGTTTTCGATTCAGCAGGTCTGGGCAGGGGTTGAGGTTCTTCTGCAAGGCTGGCAACCTCCCAGGTTGTATGGATGCTGCCAATCCCAAGACCACACTTGAAGTTGAAAGTGTCTAGATTCAGGGGCTGGGTGACGCAGAGAGCTGGGATTCTACATCCCATTGCCCAGTGACTACCGGCATTCACTCTATTCCCAGCTCAGATCATTTTTCATCTACCTCCCTGCAGAATAGGTTTCACCCGCTCACACCTTAGACCCCTGCTTGAGCTTTTCCTGACATGCTCTGGATGGACTGAGAGAATTTTGAAAAACATTGGAGGGGTATATTAACAATAACAACATGCCAGGTGAGGTGGCTCATGCCTGTAATCCTAGCACTTTGGGAGGCCGAAGCAGGTGGATCACTTAAGGTCGGGAGTTCAGGACCAGCCTGGTCAACATGGTGAAACCCGTCTCCATTAAAAACACAAAAAATTGCAGGGCGTGGTGTCTCACGCCTGTAATCCCAGCACTTTGGGAGGCCAAGGCGGGCGGCTTACCTGAGGTCAGTAGTTCGAGACCAGCCTCAACATGGAGAAACCCCGTCTCTACTAAAAATACAAAATTAGCTGGGAGTGGTGGTGCATGCCTGTAATCCCAACTACTCTGGAGGCTGAGGCAGGAGAATTGCCTGAACCTGGGAGGCGGAGGTTGCGGTGAGCTGAGATCACGCCATTGCACTCCAGCCTGGGCAACAAGAGCCAAACTCCGTCTCAAAAAAAAAAAAAAAAAAAAAACACAAAAAATTAGCCGGGTTTGGTGGCACATGTCTGTAGTCCCAGCAACAAGGGAGGCTGAGACAGAAGAATCGCTTGAACCCAGGAGGCAGAGGCTGCAGTGGGCCAAGATCATGCCACTGCACGCCAGCCTGGGCAGCAGAGTGAAACTCCATCTCCAAAAAAAAAGAACAACAAACCTTGGCCTGGCAAGGTGGCTCACGCTTGTAATCCCAGCACTTTGGGAGGCCGAGGCGGGCAGATCACGAGGTCAGGAGATCGAGACCACAGTGAAACCCTGTCTCTACTAAAAATACAAAAAATTAGCCGGGCGTGGTGGCGGGCGCCTGTAGTCCCAGCTACTCGGAGAGGCTGAGGCAGGAGAATGGCGTGAACCCGGGAGGCAGAGCTTGCAATGAGCCAAGATCGTGCCACTGCACTCCAGCCTGGGCGACAGAGCAAGACTCCGTCTCAAAAAAAAAAAAAAAAAAAAAACAACAACAAACCTTAATGGTTGTTGAAGTTGGGTCCCAGACTCAAAGACGGTGCATTGCTGGATTCTCTTCACTATTTGAGTGTTTTTTGTTTGTTTGTTTGTTTGTTTTGTTTTGTTTTGTTTTAATTTCCATAGTAAAATGTTCAAGGCTGGGTGCGGTGGTTCACGCCTGTAATTCCAGCACTTTGGGAGGCCGAGGTGGGTGGATCACAAGGTCAGGAGTTCAAAACCAGTCTAACCAACATAGAGAAACGCCATCTCTACCAAAAATAGAAAAATTAGCTGGGCTTGGTGACGGGCGCCTGTAATCCCAGCTACTCGGGAGGCTGAGGCAGGAGAACTGCTTGAACCCAGGAGATGGAGGTTGTGGTGAGCGGTGATCGCACCACTGCACTCCAGTCTGGGTGACAGAGTGAGACTCCTTCTCAAAAAAAAAAAAGTTCAAAAAGAAAAAGCTGGAATGAGGGCTGGGTGTGGTGGCTCATGCCTGTAATCCCAGCACTTTGGGAGGCTGAGGCAGGCAGATCACTTGAGGTCAGGAGTTCAAGACCAGCCTGGCCAACATGGTGAAACCCCGTCTCTACTAAAAATACAAAAATTAGCCAGGCATGGTGGTGCATGTCTGTAGTCCAAGCTACTCAGGAGGCTGAATCACAAGAATCACTTAAACTGGGGGGCAGAGGTTGCAGACTCCGTCAAAAAAGAAAAAAAAAAGCCAGAATAGAATAACTCCTGCAGACAAGCAAAAGCTCTTTGGAATTGTCCACCCACCCTCCTGTTAGAGAGTAAAAGGGTAATTCTTTAAATGCCCACATCCACACAGAGTCCACATCCTATTGTCCAGTTCAGTTATTTTTTTTTCGGTGGTGGTAAAATAAATGTAACATAAATATGCGCTTTTATATTTTACCTCAATTCATCATTTTTCTTGTAATAAAATACACATAACATAAAAATTACAAAATGAGTAATTTAAAATTTTACTCATTTTCAAGAGTAAAATTTAGTGGCATACATTACATTTGCAGTGTTGTGCCACCATATTAGTAGCTCTTAAATGTTAGTGAGCAAAAGAGAATTTCTAAATAGGGTGGGATATGGTTATCCTAAACATTAGAATTTTTTTTTTTTTTTTTTTTTGAGACAGAGTCTCACTCTGTCGCCCAGGCTGGAGTGCAGTGGCACGATCTCGGCTCACTACAAGCTCCGCCTCCCGGGTTCATGCCATTCTCCTGCCTCAGCCTCCCGAGTAGCTGGGACTACAGGTGCCCGCCACCACGCCAGGCTAATTTTTTGTATTTTCAGTAGAGACGGGGTTTCACCATGTTAGCCAGGATGGTCTCGATCTCCTGACCTCATGATCCACCTGCCTCCGCCTCCCAAAGTACTGGGATTACAGGCATGAGCCACTGCGCCAGGCCAAAATTAGACTTTGTGGGAAAATTGAGGGCCTCTGAAGGCAATTTTGACCGTAGAAAAATCGTACTTTAAGTGCTGACACCACCATCACCACCCCCATGAGACTCTAGTCCTCTCCCAAGCATCTGGCTCTGAGCCAGGCCTTGAGCTCGTTCTCCATCCCTCTTGCTTAGGGGAGTGTACTGCTGAAGTGGAAACCTCATTATTCACTTTTCCTACTAGGCCCTGCCTTCCTGGGGCTTCTACCTCTGCCCCCTCACTCTCAGAAAGTCAGGGTGTCAGCCCACATTGCTGTTGCAATGCCAGCCTAGCCATCCATGGAGAGGAAGTCCTGGTTTATACAGCACCTGCTTTTGACCTCACTTAGCGTCTGTCTGACTTTGGAGCCAGGCAGCGTTTCAGCAAAGCACAGGTCACGGCCCCAAACCTGTCGGTCCATCAAAACCAGTGGAGGGATCTTCAGTGATCTCCAGGTAACTGTCAGGCCTCTGAGCCCAAGCTAGGCCATCATATCCCCTGTGACCTGCACGTATACATCCAGATGGCCCGAAGCAACTGAAGATCCACAAAAGAAGTGAAAATAGCCTTGACTGATGACATTCCACCATTGTGATTTGTTTCTGCCCCACTCTAACTGATCAATGTACTTTGTAATTTCCCCTACCCTTAAGAAGATTCCTTTTTTTTTTTTTTTTTTTTGAGATGGGGTCTTGCTCTGTCACCCAGGCTGGAGTGCAGTGGCGCGATCTCGGCTCACTGCAAGCTCCGCCTCCCGGGTTCATGCCATTCTCCTGCCTCAGCCTCCCAAGTAGCTGGGACTACAGGCACCCGCCACCACGCCCAGCTAATTTTTTATGTTTTTAGTAGAGACGGGGTTTCACCGTGTTAGCCAGGATGGTCTCGATCTCCTGACTTCGTGATCCGCCCGCCTTGGCCTCCCAAAGTGCTGGGATTACAGGCGTGAGCCACCGTGCCCTGCCTTTTTCTTGAGACAGAGTCTTGCTCTGTCACCCAGGCTGGAGTGCAGTGGTGCGATCTCGGCTCACTGCAACCTCTGCCTCCCAGGTTCAAGCAATTCTCCTGCCTCAGCCTCCCAAGTAGCTGGGACCCACGCCCGGCTAATTTTTTGTATTTTTAGTAGAGATGGGGTTTCACCATGTTGGCCAGGCTGGTCTCAATTTCCTGACCTCGTGATCTGCCCACCTCGGCCTCCCAAAGTGCTGGGATTACAGGCGTGAGCCACCGCACCCAGCCGCCTCCCACTTTCTTAACTCATTTCCATTTGCCCCAAGAATGCTCTTGTCTCTAATCCTAGTGAAACATCATATACATTTCTGTTACACTAGGATTAGAGACAAGTTCTGCTGAGAAATAACTCCAAGAACAGTTTTTATATTTTATTTTCACATTGAAAATCGGTCAGCTTTGCTTCAGCATCAAAAAGCATGTTTACATCAAATTAAATGAGCGCTGGCAGGGAGCCGCACTTTTTTTTCTAAACGGGAAATGGGTTAATCAGTTATGGAGGACCACCTGAAACAGGGGTGCGCAAACCATGGCATATGGGCCAAATCCAGCCTGCTGCCTGTTTTTGTATGGCTACAGTCTACAGCTAAGAATGGTTTTTACAATTTTAAATGGTTGGAAATAACTGTAAAGAAGAATTAATATTTTGTGACACATGGAAATTAGAATTAAGTTTTAGTGTTCCTTAATAAAGTTATATTGGAAACCAGCCACACTCATTTGTTTACAGACTCTCTATGGCTACATTTATGCTGTAATGACAGTGCTGAGTAGCTGTAACAGAGACCTAGCGACCTGCAAAGCCTAAAATATTTACTATCTCACCCTTTACAGAAGAAGCTCATCGGCTAGACACAGTGGCTTACGCCTGTAATCCTAGCACTTTGGGATGCCAAGGCAGGTGGATTTCCTGAGGTCAGGAATTCATGACCAGCCTGGCCAACATGATGAAACCCCGTCTCTACTAAAAATACAAAAATTAGCCAGGCATGGTGGTGGACACCTGTAATCTCAGCTATTCGGGCAGGAGAATGGCTTGAATCTGGGAGGCAGAGGTTGCAGCGAGCCAAGATCACACCATTGCACCCCAGCCTGAGCCACAGAGCAAAACTCCATCTCCAAAAAAAAAAAAGAAGTAGAAGAAGAAAAAGCTCATCAACTCCTAGCTTGAAGAATATACAAACCATCCATTCTATAGCTGTAATGTTTAGAAATTGTCTCCTGGCCACTTTCTGGCAGGATAGGGTCTGGATGAGGCCAGGAAAGCCTGGAGCACATGCCAGGTCTTCTTTGTTTTAATTCCTCAGAGCACAGATTTCATTGAATGGTTCCAAGACATCTTATCAAAGGGATGTTTTTGAGGACCCCTAGGAGATATTTCCCTTAGTTCACAGGACCAGGAAAATCTTTGCCACTCCCGTTGTGATGATCTTTGTCACAAAATGTTTGCTTTGGCTCTGAGGGTGCTCTGAGCTGAATCCATAGCCCCATCTGCAATGAAACAGGCTCTTAGATGGATTGCTTGAACACTGACACTAAGTTTGAATTATTTTATTGCCCTACACATTTTTCTCTGCCTCCATCACTTCCTTTTGCAATTTCACTCAATTTGTGCTCAATGGTTCTAGCATCAACTTGGCTATGTTGAGAACTCTGTCTCACAAAACCCCTCACCTGTATGGTCCTGGGTCAGAGGTACAGCTGAGTGAGAGGTGGGGGACAGAAGCCACAACCATCAAGCTCTGCATTTGTCATATGTCAGATGAGGTGAGAGACACCACAGAGGTGCAGGCAGCACCCTACTCCGTGACTAGCTCTCCTTCTAGCTCTTTCCTGATGCCAACCTTGCTGACCAGTAGTAAGCCCAGGCCCCATCATCAGACAGTTTACTTCAAATCTGCAGAGGTCACTCTGAGTCCACTACCTTCTATGGACTTATACACCAATGGTAGAACATGCCTGGCTTCCCCTGCAAGTTTCAGTTCATTTGCCAGCACAGGGGCCAGTCAATGACTCTTCCTGTGATTCTTCAACTTCCCTTCACAAACCTGTGTTTCCCCAAATTCTCTCACAATTGCATAAGGTCTAGTTCCTCTAATAAATTCCTTAATCCACAATACTCACAGTGGTTCAGCTTCCCTGATTGAACCCAGATTGAGACAAGTAGTGCAACACACTTTATTATAGGCAGGATTAACGGTGAAGAACACATCTCTATCCTAACTCCTAACTTCTGTTCTTAGCCATGTATGATCCTCTCATTAAATGAAAATGTCCTCCTTTCTATATCCCAATCTGCAGAGGAAGAATATCTAATTATGCAAGGCTCCATTGCTGTGAAAATTTCTCTCAAGTCTTGGGCCAACAGGAAGGTACAGACTGTGTTTGAGGCAGGCAGAATAATCACCACTTTGAGCTACCTTCTCTCTCCCATCCTAATTGAAATTCTTAACAAACCGATATCAAGCTCCAAAATTGAATCAGTAATGAAAACACCTACCCACACACAAAAATCCCCAGACCAGATGGATTCACAGCCAAATTCTACCAGAGGTACAAAGAAGAGCTGGTACCAATTATACTAAAACTATTTCAAAAAATCGATGAGCAGGAATTACTCATTCATTCTAGGAAGCCAGCATTACCCTGATACCAAAACCTGGCCGACACACAACAAAAAAAGAAAACTACAGGCCAATATTCCTGAGGAACATAGACACAAATCCTCAACAAAATACTAGCCAACTGAATCCAGCAGCAATCATATAGTTAATTCACCACAATCAAATAGGCTTCATTCCTGGAATGCAAGGTTAGTTCAACATATGCAAATCATTCAGTGTGATTCACCACATAAACAGAATTAAAAACAAAACTATATGACCATCTCAATAGACACAGAAATTTTTTTTGATAAAATCCAACAACACTTCATGACAAAAACCCTCAGCAAATTAGGCATTGAAGGAACATGTCTCAACGTAGTAAGAGCTATCTATGACAAACCCATATCTAATATCATGCTGAATGGGCAAAAGCTGGAAGCATTTCTCTTGAGAATTAGAACAAGACAAAGATGCCCACTGTCACCACTTGTATTCAACATAGTACTGGAAGTTTTATTTTTTTTTTTTTTTTTTTTTTTTTTTTTTTTTTTTTTTTTTGAGACAGAGTCTCACTGTTTCACCCAGGCTGGAGTGCAGTGGCGCGATCTCGGCTCACTGCAGGCTCCGCCCCCCGGGGTTCACGCCATTCTCCTGCCTCAGCCTCCCAAGTAGCTGGGACTACAGGCGCCTGCCACCTCGCCCGGCTAATTTTTTTTTGTATTTTTAGTAGAGATGGGGTTTCACCGTGTTAGCCAGGATGGTCTCGATCTCCTGACCTCGTGATCCGCCCGCCTCGGCCTCCCAAAGTGCTGGGATTACAGGCGTGAGCCACCGCGCCCGGCCAGTACTGGAAGTTTTAGCTACAGCAATTAGGCAAGAGAAAAAAGCAAAAGGAAAGGAAGTCAAACTATCTCTCTTCATAGATGATATCATTCTATACCTAGAAAACCCTGAAGACTCAGCCAAAAGGCTCCTAGAACTGATAAATGACTTCAGTAAAGTTTTAGGATACAAAATCAATGTACAAAACTCAGTAGCATTTCTATACACCAATTAACATTCAAGCTGGAGGGCCAAATCAACAAAAAGAAATACCTAGGAATACATTTAACCAAAGAATTGAAAGAATCTGTAGTTCGACAAAGAGTACTACAAAACATTGCTGAAAGAAATCAGAGATCGGCCGGGCGCGGTGGCTCATGCCTGTAATCCCAGCACTTTGGGAGGCCGAGGCGGGCGGATCATGAGGTCAGGAGATCGAGACCATGGTGAAACCCCGTCTCTACTAAAAATACAAAAAATTAGCCGGGCGTGGTGGCGGGCGCCTGTAGTCCCAGCTACTCGGAGAGGCTGAGGCAGGAGAATGGCGTGAACCCGGGAGGCAGAGCTTGCAGTGAGCCGAGATTGCGCCACTGCACTCCAGCCTGGGTGACAGAGCGAGACTCCGTCTCAAAAAAAAAAAAAAAAAAAAAAAAGAAATCAGAGATCATACAAATGGAAAAGCATTCCATGCTCATGGATTAGAAGACTAAATATTGTTAAAATGCCCATAGTGCCCAAAGCAATCTATGGATTCAATGATATTCCTATCAAACTACCAACGTCATTTTTCACAGAATTAGAAAAAAACTATTCTAAAATTCATGTGGAACTAAAAAGGAGGCCAAATAGCCAAAGTAATCCTAAGCAAAAAGAACAAAGCCAGAGGCATCCAATTACTCCACTTCAAACTATACTATAAGGCAATAGTAACCAAAACAACATGGTACTGGTACGAAAAGAGGACACATAAACCAATGGAACAAAATACAGAACCCAAAAATAAAGCCACACACCTACAGCCATCTGATCTTCCACAAAGTTAACAAAAATAAGCAATGGAGAAAGCACTCCCCCATTCAATAAATGGTGCTGGGATAACTGGCTAGTCATGCAGAAGAACAAAACTAGACCCATTTTGCCATACACAAAAATTAACACAAGATGGATTAAAGATTTAAATGTAAAAAATTAAAGATTTAAATGTAAAGATTTAAATATAAGAATCCTAGAAAAAAACCTAGGAGACACCATTATGGACATTAGCCTTAGGAAAGAATTTATGACTAAGTCCTCAAAAGCAATTGCAACAAAAACAAAAATTGAAAGGTGGGACCTAATTAAATGAAAGAGCTTCTGCACAGCAAAAGAAACTATCAACAAAGTAAGCAGACAACCTACAGAATGGGAGAAAATATCCGCAAAACTATGCATCCTACAATGGTCTAATATCCAGAATCTATAAGGGACTTAGGCAATTCAACAAGCAAAAAAGAACCCCATTTAAAAAGTGAGCAAAAGACATGAACAGATACTTTTCAAAAGAAGACACATAAGTGGCCAACAAACATACGAAAAAAATGCTCAGTATCACTAATCATTAGAGAAATGCAAATCAAAACCAAATTGAGATACCATGTCACACCAGGCAGAAGACTATTATTAAAAGTCAAAAAACAGATGCCAACAAGGCTATGGAGAAAGGGACCACTTACACACTGTTGGTGGGAATGTAAATTAGCTTGGCTACAGTGGAAAGCAGTTTGGAGATTTCTCAAAAAACTTAGAACTACCATTCAACTCAGAAATCTCATTACTGAGTATATATCCAAAGGAAAATAAATCACTCTATCAAAAGACACATGCAGCCCTATTCACAATAGTAAAGACATAGTATCAACCTAAGTGTCCATCAGTGGTGGACTGGATAAAGATAATGCAGTACATATACACCATAGAATACTACACAGTCATAAAAAAAGAACAAAATTATGTTCTTCCAGCAACATAGATGCAACTGGAGGCCATTATCCTAAGTGAATTAATGCAGGAACAGAAAACAAAATACCATATGTTCTCACTTATAACAAGGAACTAAATATTGGGTACACATAGACATAATGACAACAATAGACACTGGGGACTACTAGAGGGGGAAAGAGTGGGGGAGGAAAGAGTTGAAAAACTAACTTTTGTGGCCAGGCGCGGTGGCTCATGCCTGTAATTCCAGCACTTTGGGAGGCCGAGGGGGGCAGATCACGAGGTCAGGAGATCGAGACCATCCTGGCTAACATGGTGAAACCCTGACTCCACTAAAAATACCAAAAATTAGCCGGGCGTGGTGGCTGGCACCTGTAGTCCCAGCTACTCGGGAGGCTGAGGCAAGAGAATGATGTGAACTCGGGAGGCAGAGGTTGCAGTGAGCCGAAATCGCACCACTGCATTCCAGCCGGGGTGACAGAGCAAGACTCCGCCTCAAAAAAGAAAAAAAAGAAAAACTAACTTTTGACTACTATGCTCACCACCTGGGTAACGGGATCAATCATACCCCCAAACCTCAGCATCATGCAATATACACATGTAACAAACCTACTCATGTAGCCCCTGAATCTAAAATAAAATTGAAATTATAATTCTTTAAATTCTATTACTGGTTACCTATACAGCATCAAAAAATGTTTACAGGATTGGCCGGGCGTGGTGGCTCACGCCTGTAATCTCAGCACTTTGGGAGGCCGAGGCGGGCGGATCCTGAGGTCAGGAGATCGAGACCATCCTGGCTAACATGGTGAAACCCCATCTCTACTAAAAATACAAAAAGAAATTAGCCGGGCATGGTGGTGGGCGCCTGTAGTCCCAGCTACTTGAGAGGCTGAAGCAGGAGAATAGCGTGAACCAGGGAGGCGGAGCTTGCAGTGAGCTGAGATCGTGCCACCGCACTCCAGCCTGGGTGACAGAGCGAGACTCAGTCTCAAAAAAAAAAAAACATTTACAGGATCAAAGGAAAAGACAAGTTTTATGCCAAATGATCCTCTCGCTCCCACCCCTCTTCTCAGCTTTTTCTTTCTTTCATGCCTGGTGTTGACCAGCACTGGTGTGGAATTAGGAGCCCCTGGATTTGAATCCTAACTCCTTTACTCTCTAAGCCACAGAAGCTCAGCATTGTGAGGAGGAAACATGATGGAAGCGGAAGCAGAGGGCCCTCTTCTGTGCCTGGTGCATTGTAAGTACTCAGCAAGTTGGTAAAAAGCACTATTTCCTTCTATTGCTCTCAAGGATACCACTCCAAGTTTCTTTCTAGGGCTCTAAGGCCTGATTGTATTCTGTCAAGGTGTCCAATTCCTTCTAACCTACCTCGTTTGGGGACCCCTTTAAGACACTGCTATGGATGCCTAGGCGCTAGCGGAGAAAGATGATGAAAGCTGATCACCTCATTTTACAAATGAGACAATCAAGTCCCAGAGACAAGAAGCTATTTGCTTTGGGTCACACTGTAAGTTAAAATGGAGCTGAAATTAGAACCCACCTATCCTGACCCTCTGCTGGGGGCTTTTTCAATTCTGAAAATTCTGCTTAGAGGGGTTCTCCGTCCAGGTTGTTTAGGATGCATTCTTTAATCCATGGGAAGGACTTTGGGAAGGACTGGAGCAACTCAACCAAGCATCCAGAGACACCATGCCCAACAGTCTATGTCCCAGTTATTCTTTATCCCCACCCTTGAGCTCTCTTCCGAACCCTAACTCATAGATAACATTGACTACTGGGTAGCATCTGGATCTCACAGGCTCCTCCAACCAAACAGTTCAGAACTGAGGTCATAATCTTCTCCAAACACATCATTCCTCCTATATTCTCCATCTTGCTTAATGACCTCTCCATTCATCAAACTGGACCCCAGAAAGCATCTCTACCTCCTCTTTTCTCATCCTTATTCTCAGTTAATTCATGCCTTAGTCTTTTAGCTTGGGAGGGGCACCCTAATCAGGGCTGAGAACCTGCTGTGTCCACAGCCAGCTCTACGTTAATGTCACCTGAGACCAGCTCCAAAAAGCTGATGATGAGATTGTAAAAGGGAAAATGGTGCTTAATGAACAAAGTCTCCCTTCTGCCTTATCTCCAGCCAATTTGGATCCTGGGAGAAGGTTGTTTAAAATGCTTTGAGGAAGACAGGTATACAATTAAATGTTATCCATCATCTTAGCCAAATGTTTGTCATCTTAGCCAAATGTTTGGAAAGCAGGAAAGGTTGGAAAGCTCAAATTAAAATTCTGGGATGGGAAGCATTTATCTTCCAAACATGGGGAAGTTAGGCCGCTCAACTGGTGTGCTCATCTCTCTGTCCTCTGAGCTGAATCCTCTTCTGGGTGGTTAATCCTTAGGGAGCTGAGCCTGTAAATGCCACTTGGCAACAACTGCAACTGCCAGTCTCCCAGAGGCAACAAAGAGCCTGAACTGAGATTGGGAGAGCTGGTGGATGAGAGATAGCACTGCATTAAAGGCAGATAATTTTTTTAAAGTAATTAAGCTCACTTCCTATTTAACCTATGATGACTTCTGCTCTCACCACTGTCACTGCTAACAACTGCTTGCCTCTGATGGTCTTTTCTTGTCCCCACTCCTCCACTTTAGGCCTCTGAGCTTTCTGAACTCTCCAGGTCTCCTTATTCTTAACAGATTCTCCTACAGATCCCCTTCTACCTCTCCAATGCCCCTTCTAGATTAGTTCCAGAGAAGGTTCTCTCAAAGGTTCTACTTTCTTCTTCCATCCTCTAAATGCCAGTATTTGCCCAGGATCTCCACATGGCTCTCTCTACACTTTCCCAAAAAGAGGTCACTACCTCTACCCTAACTGACCTTCAGCACTGCCTCCTCCCTGTGAACTATTCCTCACCTTCGCCTGTAACAACCCTTCCCAATTTCCATGCCTTTCTCAAGAGTCGTGCCCTTCTGTCTGTCAAGATCAAAACTGAAGAGTCATTTCTGTCTCTTCCTTCTCCTTTTTCCTCCTTATTCAGTGAGACCCAGGTCTTTCTTGTCTAGCTAAACCTTCCTGTACCATCCCTGTTTCCATCACCACCCCTCTAAAATGAGCCTTCAACACATGCCTACACAAAGACCTCAGCCTCCTAACTGCTCTCCATGCTCACTGCCCTGAATGCCAACTTTAGACTCTACGAACGTCCAGGTTTGGCTCTTAAACTCCCCTACTACCCAAATTAGTTGTTTGAGCATTCTTACCACTTTTGCTTTGGAATCACAGCCTTTTAAGTCAGATACATAGAATAAAATCAACTTCCATGCTATCCCTGTCCCAGTAATTCTATATTGAATTAATTCTCCTGTTGATAATTTAAACTCCAGGCAAAATTAAAAAAAAATTATTTGAAAGCATTGGCAAGAAGTGAAGAACATACAGAAACTTAAGAGGATTTGACCTTTAAAAGAAGAAAAACAAGCCGGGCGCAGTGGCTCACGCCTGTAATCCCAGCACTTTGGGAGGTTGAGGCAGGCGGATCATGAGGTCAGGAGATCAAGACCATCCTGGCCAACATGGTGAAACCCTGTGTCTACTAAAAATACAAAAAATTAGCCGGGCATGGTGGCAGGCGCCTGTAGTCCCAGCTACTCGGGAGGCTGAGGCAGGAGAATGGCGTGAACATGGGAGGCAGAGCTTGCAGTGAGCCAAGATCACGCCACTGCACTCCAGCTTGGGGGACAGAGCAAGACTCCATCTCCAAAAAATAAAAGTAAAAGAAGAAAAACACAGCAGATGAGATCCATATTTATCCCATTTTTCCCCTAAGGATTGTGTAGTGTAGTGTATGGAAATAGAGCTCAGGCAGAAACCATCAGTCTAAGGAGTCAAAGGTCAGAGTTTGGGACTGGCAAAACAGCTGGATATTGAGAGAGAAATCCTGGAAAGGAAGGAGTCTCAAAGGAGGAAGCCCAAAATCTGTGTGCAAATTCTCCTCAAATCCTTGGATGACTCTGAACTGTGCATGTTCAGGGAAAGGTCCAAGAAAGCCAGTAGAAAGCAACAAATTGGAGGCTGAAAGGCTGTGCAGATATTTCCATTGCTGTCTAGTGCTGGGGAGACTGAGTTTGAAGAAATCTCACTAATTCAGAGGGCCTTAGTTTTAAAGTGAAACTCCAGAAAGGCCATAACTTAGGAGTAAGAGCCACATCTCAAGACTAAGGCCTAAACCTAGGATTTAGAGTAAAATAGACTTGCCATACAGAGTCTAAATGAAATATTCATAGAAACAAGGTGATCCTTCAGTAACTGCCAGCTGGAACAAAACTCTATCCTCATCAAAGTAAGATAGGACAACCCAGAATCTCTACAATGTAATATGCACAATAATGAATAAAGTATTTACTAAACTTGTGAAGAAGCGGGAAACCTGTAATCAAGTGAAAATAGTCAATAGAAACAGACATCTTGGCAACCCATACATAGGAATCAGCAGACAGGATTTTAAAATAACTATGATAAATGTATTAAAGCACTTATGGATGGGTGTGCTAGATGAAAGAATGAGATGCCTCAGGAGAGAAATGAAATGCTAATAAAGAACCAAATGGGGCTTACAAAACTGAAAATTCTAATATGTGAAATTTTAAAAAACTCATTGGATGGAATAAAGATTAAACAATGTATTATAGAGGCAAGAATTGGTGAAGTTAACAACAGTTCAATAACAATTATCCAAATTGAATCACAAAGGAAAAAAATTTAAAGGAATGAATAGAGTCTCAACAATTTGCAAGATGAAGTCTAACATACAAGCAATTAGAATCCCAGAAAGAGATGAGAGAGAAAATTATACAGAAAGAATGCTTAGAGAAGCATGGACAAAAATTTTTCCAAATTTTATTTAAAACGTAAACTTATGATCTAAGAAGTCCCTCAAACCTTAAGTGGGATAAATACAAAGAAAATCATATTATCAGTTAAATTTCTGAAAACAAAAGTGAAAGATAAAATCTTAAAAAGTACAAAAGGAGGAAAAACACTACATACAGAGAACTAGTGATAACAATGACAACTCATTTCTCCCCAGAAACAAGAGAGACCAGAAACAACAGAACCACATCTGTAAAGTGTTGAAAGAATAACCGTCAAAGTATAATTCTATATCTAGTAAAAATTCCTTTAAAATTGAAGGTAAAAAAAAATTTAGGCAAGTAAGAACTGGATTTACTGTCACCAATAAATCCACCTAAGAGAAATGTTAAAGGAATTTCTTCAGGCTGAGGGGAAATGATACTATAAGAAAATTCATATCCAAGGGAAGGAAAGAAGAGCATCAAAAATAGTAAAGAGCTGGGAAATGCTTTTAATATCTGCTTTTCTTTCTTTTCTTACATTTTTTAAAGTACTGTTTAAAGCAAAATAATCCGTTACGGGGATTCCACTTTTACTTTGTGGAAGTAAAATATATAAGAGCCCCTTGTTTTCTTTCCTATCACCTAGCTATCCCTAAGAGACAGAAGAGCCTGAAAATTGGCCACCTCACGACCTTCCAAACAACCATGCAAAGGTCATTAATATTCTCTTTAGGTAGGAAGGAGCATCACTCCTGGATTCTGTCCCCTTTGCAGACTTCTTGACGTCTTTCAGGGCCTGGCCAAACTCTCCAGGTATGAAGATTTCTGAGCTCTCATTCAATCTCCGTAGAAAGGGAACTCCTTGATTCTGTTCAGATAGCAGGCATTGGTAGCTTCTTCTCTAGAGCCTTCACATTTTGCTCCCTCTTCCTGGAATCATTTCCTCCTCTATTTGTCTTGTTACTTCTGAGTCAGCCTTCAGGTTTCAGCTCAGACATCCCTTCTTCAAGGAATTCTTCACTGACAACTACCCTTCCCCATCATGCCCATGTCTGCGTCCATGCCTGTATCCCCTGCTCAGTCTCCCAGTCTCTGTGGACAAAGCCCCATCCTAGTCCTGGCCCAGAACGCTGAGGCTCAATCCACGTGACCACTGCTGGATTCGTGGAACACCTGCCTATCAAGCTCTCACCTGCCCACAAGGGTTTTCATCACTTCCCAGCTGCTTAAACCTTCTTGATGCTGACTGACCTACAGTGTGAACTTCTCACCACCAACTGTGATAGTCTCCCTGCTGGGGCCACCTGCAATCCAGCCAGTCTGCTGGTTATGGCCATCCCTGTTCTGCACCAATATTCTGCCAATAAATGCCGTTTTAGGTAGGTTTGCACAAAAATGGGTGTATTAGTCCATTTTCAGGCTGCTGATAAAGACATACCTGAGACTGGGCAATCTACAAAAGAAAGAGGTGTAATGGACTTACAGTTCCATGTGGCTAGGGAGGCCTCATAATCATGGCAGAAGGCAAAAGGCACTTCTTTCATGGAAGCAGCAGGAGAGAGAATGAGAACCAGGTGAAAAGGGTTTCCCCTTATAAAAACCATCATATCTTATGACACTTATTCACTACCACAAGAACAGTATGGGAGAAACTGCCCCCATGATTCAATTGTCTCCCACTGGGTGCCTCCCACAACACATGGGAATTATGGGGGTACAATTCAAGATGAGATTTGGATGGGGACAGAGAGCCAAACCATATCAATGAGTTTTAGAAAGTGACAATACTTAGAGACAGGAGAAGGGCAAGAAGATATTTGGGTTGAGACCCCCTCCTAGGCACTCCATGGCACCTTCACAGCACTCGTGACATCAGCTTGTGGTTGGCCCACAAACCCTGCCCTCCACTGTATCCCCAGTGTCCAGCACAGAGTCTGATTGTACTCATACAATCAGTATTTACTGAATAAATAAATGAAAAGTTGAAGAGTCAAGAAAGACCTAGAGGAAATGGATTTACTGAAGTGAAGGAAGGAAAGTTTCAAGAAAGCTAGGTGTGCTGTTCTTTGCCCCACCTCTTGCAGCATAGGTGTGGCATTTGGTGGGTGACGGTCACCTGGGGAGAGGCTGGACGAGTGCCCATTTATTCCTGATGCTAAAGGACACTATGAGGTCATGCCTGCTTGAGAAGTTTTCAATGATGGTCATTTTTTTTTGTACTAAAAGACATTTCATAATGAGATAAGTGGCATCATTGCCATAAAGGCTTGGAACTAATCAGATAACATATTCTTAGTATATTCTGTTGGATTATTCAAGTGTACTTGACATTTACTTCTAATTCAGTGATTCACAGTTCTGGTGTGACTGCTTTCAAGTGTCTCTAATTATCTCAAGCGTGTCAACAGAGTCTCATAATGAAATGAATTTACATTCCCTTAATACATATTGCCAGGCCCCACCCAGCCATAATTAATAGGAATCTCTGGGGTTGGGCCTAGAAATCTGCACTGTATAATGCAGCTTTCCTCTGCTTCTCAGATGATTCGGATGCAGCACTTTGGAATTATTGTTCTATTCCAGCCCTCTCACTTTCCAGATGAGCAAACTGAGCCAGGAGGATGGAAAACACTTGCCTAAGGTTACGCTGTGCCAGGATTAGAGCCAAAATTCAGGCCTCCTGACTCCGATTTCAGTGCTCTCTTAACTGTACCTCACTGCCTCAGAGTACCCAGGCCTGGTACAACAAATCCAGCTCAGCCTGACCGTGCCCCTAAGCACCTCGCAGCCTGTGGGTGCAGGGAGAGGAGAGGGCAGCGGCTCTGGTGGAATGTAATCGCCGATGAGGGGCTTCTCCCACCAGAGCAGCAGAGCTGAGAGCTGTGAGCCACTGCCCCACAGGTCGCTGGAAGCCCTGGCATTCACCAGCTGTTTTCCCACCCGGGCTGCACTTGACTTCTCCCACCTCATTCACCAGCAACTCCTCCACAACTCTTTCCAAGGATGAGAAAAAGGAGGAGAGACAGCCTTGCACGTATCTCCTAGAAACGGATGACACAAACAAAGGAACCTAGAGGTTGTGAGTGGAAAGGCTGCCTGGGCAGTTTCCATGGCAACGCCTCCATGCCTGCCGTAGCAGCTACGTGCTGCCTGGCATGTGCACTCTGCCAGGTCCCTGGAGGGCACTGCTGTCTCTCACTTGCTCAGGGTTCAGGAGTTGTTAATCCCGGATTCAGATAATAATATCCAAAGGCAATCAGGGGACATTGAACCAGCTGGAGCTGAAGGCTCCTCTCTGTGGGCCATGGAAGGAGGGGCCTCTGCATTCCTCTGCCTGCCATAGGCCGGGCCTGCAGCAAGTGCTCAACTACAGTGGGAAGAATGGCTGAGTGAAGGAGAGACCCTCCCAGACTACAGTAAGTTCCTCTGCTGATAGAGGGGAGAGAAAAGCAGAGCCTGGAGTGGAGGAAGGGTAGGCCTTCCCCCAAATTATAGAGGACACACATTGATCATCAGATTGCTTTTAAGAGCCTCCCCTCTTCACTCCTCCCACACCAAGTGTCCGCTGCTCCCTTTCAACTACAAACCACCAGTGCTAAGACAACCGTAACCAAGTGTCACCTCTCCCGGGGTGCTGTGCTCCCCTCCCTCTGCAGAACCCTCCTTCCAAGTCCCCCTGCCCCACCCCCCACACCCACTTTGAGAGGCATGCAGCCACGGACCACGGAGAGTGGGATTTCAAACACGAGTGATGAAAGTGATGTTAGGAAAGAGGAGGAGCTACAGTGGAGTCCTGCAAAGTATTTGCCATCACAGCCTGCAGCATCTTTAAACACATAAACTTAGTGTCTCCTTTCCTTTCATTGGAAAGAGCAAACAAATCTTGCGAACAAGGTAGGTAAATAAGCTGGATAATGCCAGATGGGATAAAGGCCTTCTCACAGCACTGATGAAGTGGTAAGACTTAAGGTTCGTTTATTCAACTGTTTTTGTATTTGCAGGGTCAATTAAGTAATTTGAGAAACATTCCTTGAGCTGTGTCCCATGACCAAGCACCCACTCCAGCCGTGGGGACTATGAAAAGTGCCCTGGGAGTAGGAGGGGGGTTCCAGTTCACTGGGGAGACCAACAGGCAACCATAGGATAGAACTGCTCACCCTCTTGCCACATAGTTTCAGACCTTGCTCACTGTCTAACATCCTCAACCCACTGGCCCCTTCCCTTCTTCACTTCCTTCCGGCCCTCTGCTCAGGCTCCCAGTTGGTGAAAACTGCTAGAGAAAGCTTCTCAGCCACGTAGACTGCCAGCACCCAGGTTTATGGGGCCTTCAACAATAGCTGCTTTACATTTTTAACCACGGTCTTCATGCCCCCTTGGCCACCATCTCCTCCCTCACTAGGAGCAGATAACCTATCTAATATTTTCCATAGATAATAGAGGCCTTGAGGCAGGAGCTTCATCAACCCCACCCAGGGCCCTGGTTTTATCTCTTTAGGAACGAATCCTCCCCTTGTCTCGTCCATCTCAGGGAAGGAGGTGTGTCTGCTTCTGCCCAGAGCTAATGCCTGCCTCCTCCGGATCCTGCCTTCCCTCTTGTCCTCCTCCTCATGTAACTGGCTCCATCAGCCTTTTCCTTTCTACTGCTGTTATCCCTCCACCACCTGAACATACTCAAGTCTTCCCCCAAGCGTTTGGCAAACAGCAGCAGAAGAGCTGGGAAATGCTTTTAATATCTGCTTTTCTTTCTTTTCTTACATTTTTTAAAGTACTGTTTAAAGCAAAATAATCCGTTATGGGGATTCCACTTTTACTTTGTGGAAGTGAAATATATAAGAGCCTCTTGTTTTCTTTCCTATCACCTAGCTATCCTAAGAGACAGAAGAGCCTGAAAATTGGCCACCTCACGACCTTCCAAACAACCATGCAAAGGTCATTAATATTCTCTTTAGGTAGGAATGGTACTTCTTTTTTTTCTTTTTCTTTTGAGACAGAGTCTTGCTCTGTCGCCCAGGCTGGAGTGCAGTGGCGCGATCTCGGCTCACTGCAAGCTCCGCCTCCTGGGTTCACACCATTCTCCTGCCTCAGCCTCCCTAGTAGCTGGGATTACAGGTGCCCGCCAACACGCCCGGCTAATTTTTTGTATTTTTAGTAGAGATGGGTTTTCACCGTGTTGGCTGGGATCGTTTCCATCTCCTGACCTAGTGATCTGCACGCCTCAGCCTCCCAAAGTGCTGTGATTACAGGCGTGAGCCACCACACCCGGCCAACAAATGGTACTTCTAGATACCATTTTATATGGTTCTGGCCATCCCCAGTGAAGCTTTATTTAAAGAAAAAAGAATTATCTTGGAGAGATACATTCATGGGGTTTAAAAAAAAAAAAGAAAAAGAAGCACACAGTGAAAAACGTCTTTATATCCCAGAGGCAACTTTTCTTGCTAGTTTCTTACATGCATAGAGTTACGTGATTATATAACCCTTCTCTTCTTTTATTTACACTTGCTGTTTTCACATAGTGCCAATCATTCCATATTAGCATATATAGATTTTATTTCTTTAACACCCACAGAGTACCCCAAAGTATGTACTATGGACATACCAACATTTATTTGGCAACTCTTCCGTTAGTAGATGTTTGCATCCCCCTTTTGCTACTTCTTTTTATTTTTTTTTTTAAATGGAGTCTCACTCTGTTACTCAGGCTGGAGTACAGTGGCACCATCTTGGCTCACTGGAACCTCTGCCTCTGTGTTCAAGTGATTCTCCTGCCTCAGCCTCTTGAGTAGCTGGGATTACAGGTGCCCGCCACCATGCCCAGCTAACTTTTTATATTTTTAGTAGAGGCCGGATTTCACCATGTTGGTCAGGCTGGTCTCGATCTTCTGACCTCAGGCGATCCACCCGCTTTGGCCTCCCAAAGTGCGGGGATTACAGGCGTGAGCCACTGCACCTGGCCTGCTGTTTCAAATAATTGCAATTAATCACCCTGTACATGTGTCGTTTTGTATATGAATATTTTTGTATGATAAATTCCTAGATGTGGAATTATGGGATCAAGTTGTGTGTGCATTTGAAGTTTCTACTGATATTCCCAAATATGCCCACCACAGAAAATGCACCAATTTATACTCCCATCAGCAAATAATAAGAATGGCTCTTTCCTCAAGCACTTACCAGCAATTGAGTTATACAACCTTTTTTTTTTTTTTTTTTTTTTTTTTGGGATGGAGTCATCTCTGCTCACTGCAACCTCCACTTCCCTCCCGGATTCAAGCAATTCTCCTGCCTCAGCCTCCCGAGTAGTTGGGGTTACAGGTGAGCACCACCATGCCCAGCTAATTTTTATATTTTTAGTAGAGAATGGGTTTCATCACGTTGGCCAGGTTGGTCTCCAACTCCTGACCTCTAGTGATCCACCTGCCTTGGCCTCCCAAAGTGTTGGGATTATAGGCATGAGCCCCTGTGTCCGGCCCCAACTCTGTTTTTATACTTCTCAATCTAAGTGACAGTGATATTTCAGTGGAGTTTTATTTTCTCTTACATTTAGTGAAAATAGGCTTTTTTCATATGTTTAAGAAACGCTTATATTTTCTTTTCTGTAAACTGTTCATATCTGTTACCCATCTTTACATTGAGTTGCTCTTTTTCTTATTGATTCATGCAAGCTCTTTATATATAAGCCCCTTTTTATAATAAGTTACCTATTTTTTCCAATCTGTCATTTATATTTGGATTGTGCCTATGATGTTTTTTGTAATGCCATTTTTTATTGTGGTAAAATATGCATAGCATGAAACACACCATTTAACCACTTTTGAGTGTACAGTTTGATGGCATTAAGTATATTCACGTTGCTGTGCAACCATCACCATCATGCATCTCCAGGACTTTTCATCTTCCCAAACAGAAACTTTGTACTCATTAAACAATAATTCTCCACTACTGAATTTATCAGTTTTTTCTTTAGAACTTTTGGGGTTTATATCATACATAGAAAAGCTTTCCCCTTTCTCGGGTTTTAAAAAATCTATCCCTTTGGTCGTTGTGTCTTAGCCCTGGCTGCATTCCAATCAACAGGAACTTTTAAAAAATACCAATTTCTACTATGCAGCCATAAAAAAGAATGAGTTCATGCCCTTTGCAGGGACATGGATGAAGTTGGAAGCCATCATCCTCAGCAAACTAACACAGGAAAAGAAAACCAAACACCTCATGTTCTCACTCATAGGTGGGAGTTGAACAATGAGAACACATAGACACAGGGAGGGGAACACCATACCCCAGGGCCTGTCGGGAGGTGGGGGGCCAGGGGAGGGAGAGCATTAGGATGAATACCTAATGCAAGAAAATATAAACCTAGATGACAGGTTGATGGGTGCAGCAAACCACCATGGCACATGTATACCTATGTAAGAAACCTGCACGTTCTACACATGTATCCCAGAACTTAAACTTAAAAAAAATAAATAAATCATAACGCATACTTAAAAAATACAAATTTCTAGCTTTACCTCCAGTGATTATGATTTAAATAGCTGTGGGGGGAAGTGGGGACCAGTGGCAAACACTGGTAATTTTTTTTTTTTTTTTTTGAGATGGAGTCTCACTCTGCCGCCAGGTTAGAGTGCAGTAGTGGTGCAATCTCGGCTCACTGCAACCTCTGCTTCCTGGGTTCAAGCGATTCTCCTGCCTCAGCCTCCCGAGTAGCTGGGACTACAGGTGTGTGCCACCACGCCCGGCTAATTTTTTTGTATTTTTAATAGAAATGGGGTTTCACTGTGTTAGCCAGGATGGTCTTGATCTCCTGACTCGTGATCCGCCTGCCTTGGCCTCCCAAAGTGCTGGGATTACAGGTGTGAGCCACTGCGCCCAACCAACACTGGTAATTCTTAGACTCCCCAGGGATTCTAAAGCTCAGCCAGCATTGAGAATAACTGTTTTTGTATATTTAAGATTTCATCTTTTATAATTGTCTTTGATTTATCTGGAATTTATACTAAGGTAAAATGCGATATGAAAATCAATCCATGTATTTCCAAATGGCTTTTCAATCATTCCAATACCATTTAATAAACGTCAATCATTCCACTACCAACACCGACTTCAAAAGAGAGAAATCTCTGCTCCCACCACTTAGTATCTGGGTGATTTGGGGCAAATTACTTAAACTCTTTTTGCCTCAGTTTCTTCATCTATAAAATAAGGATAACGATAATACCTCTCAGAGTTATTGTGAGGACTAAAAAGCTAATACATTTAAAGCACTTTAAATAGTATCTGGGTCTCAGTAAAATGCTATATTGATGTTTGCTACAATTATTTGTTTTGGTCACTACAAATGAAGATGTGTAAGTCAACACATAGATATAATGAACTATCATATAATCATTACAAATTATGCTTTAAAAGAGTTTCGTTTCAGTGAAAGGATGATATGAAATTAACACATCTAGATAAAATATGTATAAGTTAAACAAAGACTAAGTAAAGAAATATGCTAAAATATTAGCAGTGGTTACATTCAGGTGATGGGAGATCATGAATTCTTTTCTACTTTCTTCTTTAGTCTCTCCTATATTTCTCAGATTGCATACAATGAATATGTATTATTTATATTTAGGGAGGATAAGGAGGGGCTTAAAAATTGCTCAGTAGTCTGTTGATCTGGATTTCATCCCTCAGCATGTATGCTGCCCTGCCCAGCACAATTTTATGTTCAGTTTGATGAGCATGTTCTCTATACTGCATCCATGCCATGAAGAGCTTTCTCAGGGGTGATGGCCCAACATTAGGACTCTGCCTCCCAGATGGTATTAATGATATTTTCTGGGAAATTCTAACCCAGCTTTTGCCCTTGCTTCCAGCCTGCATTATGCTGTGGCTTTATCAGTCAGTTTATGAAAGATCTTATCAAAAGCCTGGCAAAATGCCCTATTCATTCAGTCAACAAATATTGATTGAGTCTCTATTATGCCCCAGGCCTTGTGCCTATCATATTTTCTTAATAAATGAGTCTAGAAACAATGTCAAGGAAAGAAAAAGGTCAAGCAGACATACTTTGTTTTTAAAATCTCAGGCTGAATGCCAGTACTTGCTGTTTTTCCAAAAGTCTCCCAAACTTTATTGTTATTATTTTAAATAATCTAGTCTAGAATCTTGTCTGGGACTGAAGCCAAACTCAGTAGTGATATTTCGAGCAAGCCATCTTCTGCGGTCTTTGGGCATCCAGATTACTTTTATTTAGCTCTCTTCTTCCAGGACTTCTGGTATTGCCCTAAAATGTCTCAAAGACATTGGGCCATTCCTCTATTCTGCGAACTTTTCAGTAACTGAGATGTAATTCCTTTGTACCTAGAGACTAGAACTCAAAGACAGCAGAAAAATCCTGTTTTCTTGTCTTGGCACTAGTGTGGGAGAGGGTCAAGGGGTCTTCAGACACTTTCAATGTTCTAGAGAAAATATCTCCTACTTCACTGAAATCCTTTGCAAGTATAAACTTCCAAATACCATTGAAAATACATATTTTTAAAACAAAATCTGAAAATAAAAGCAGATCTGTTCTTTCCTAATGCATAAAGGACTGCCAGAAACTGGTAGAGAATAAATACTTCAAAGAGCTGAATGGTGATTATTTGAATGAATGACAAATGAAGAAATGAGTGAGTACTCTATGGTGTCACAGAGTAGGTCTGTCTATAACTACATATGATAGATGCCAACTATAGGAAACTACTTTCCATTTTAGAAGTTAGAAGGGAATTAGATGCATGACCCAAAGTTCTTTTTAAAAGCAGTCCAGAGACATTTAAAATAATGCTGTCTTTAATATGGTGTCTCAGTGCAGCAAGTAGAATGTTTTCCAGGGTTCATTATTTTTCGGCAGCATCTATTTTAAATGCATAGCTTGAAATTTGTGAGACCTTAGAGAGCAAGCGTTTCTTAAACTATTGTTTAACTTGTCAGAATAATTCCAGAACTTTGACTTTCTTTCTCTCTTTCTTTCCTGCCTTTCTTTGTTTCTTTGTTTCTTTCTTTCTTTCCTTCCTTTCCTTCCTTCCTTCCTTCCTTTCCTTCCTTCCTTCCTTTCCTTCCTTCCTTCCTTCCTTCCTTTCTTTCTTTCTTTCCTTCCTTTCTTTCTTTCCTTCCTTCATTCCTTCCTTCCTTTCTTCCTTTTATTCTCTTTTTTTTTTTTTTTGAGATGGAGTCTCACCCTATCACCCAGGCTGGAGTGTGGTGGCGTGATCTCAGCTCACTGCAACCTCCGCCTCCCAGTTTCAAGCGATTCTCCTGCCCCAGCCTCCCGAGTAGCTGGGATTACAGGCGCGTGCCTCCACGCCCGGCTAATGTTTGTATTTTTAGTAGAAACGGGGTTTCACCATGTAGGTCAGGCTGGTCTCGAACTCCTGACCTCGTGATCCGCCCCCCTCGGCCTCCCAAAGTCCTAGGATTACAGGTGTGAGCCACAGTGCCCGGCCCCTTTTATTCTTTTTCTTTCTTTCGAGACAGGAACTTAATCTGTCATGCATGCTGGAGTGCAGTGGTGTGATCACAGCTCACTACAGCCTTGACTTGCCAGGCTCAGGTGATTCTCCCACCTCAGCTTTCCAGGTAGCTAGGATTACAGGTATGTGCCACCATGTCCAGCTAATTTTTTTAACACATATTTTTTGTAGGGATGGAGTCTCACTATGTTGCCCAGGCTGGTCTCAAACTCCTGGGCTTAAGTGATCCACCTGCCTGGGCCTCCCAAAGTGCTGGGATTACAGGCACGAGCCACCGCGCCTGGGCTAGAACTTTGATTTCTAAGAATGGTTCTCAAATTTGAACAGACTTCAAAATCCTCTGGAGGGCTTGTTAAAATACAGATTGCTGTGCCCACCCCAGGCTCTCTGATTCAGCAGGTGCAGCCAGGGAGTTTGAACTTCTATCAAGCTCCCAAGTTATGCTGTAGGCCTAGCCCTAGTTTTAAGAACCTGTGCTCCATAACACACTGGTGAGCTGCAGTGAGCACTTGGACAGGCAGCAAACAGATTTTAAACATAGATTTTTTTTACCTTTGGTTTCTATAGGTGACTGCTGCACATTTTAATGGGCTCTCATTTTTACATACTACACTAACGACTATAAATATCTATTTCCTAATACATAAAAAGGTTCACAGCATCTCTGGGGCGGTAATATGATGTGTGTTTCCATTGTCTTCTTTTTGTCTTTCAACTTTTTTTTTTTTTTTTTGAGACGGAGTCTTGCTCTGTCGCCCAGGCTGGAGTGCGGTGGCGTGATCTCGGCTCACTGCAAGCTCCTCCTCCTGGGTTCACGCCATTCTCCTGCCTCAGCCTCCTGAGTAGCTGGGACTACAGGCGCCCGCCACCAGCCCAGCTAATTTTTTTTTTTTTGTATTTTTAGTAGAGACGGGGTTTCACTGTGTTAGCCAGGATGGTCTTGATCACCTAACCTCGTGATCCACCTGCCTTGGCCTCCCAAAGTGCTGGGATTACAGGCGTGAGCCACCGTGCCCAGCCTTGTCTTTCTACATTTTATAAGTGGTTTTTCTTGAGCATATATAACCTTTATAATCAGAAAAAAATCTAAAGGCTAACAAAAGAAAGAAAATGTGGTAAGGGACAGTCTTGTTGGAAGGCTTGATATTTCTATCACTAGCTACACAGAGAACCAAGGGGGAAAGCATGACCATAGCAGCTAACATACTTCATGAGTGAGTCCAGTGTACTCTATTCTCACTGCGTCAATTCAATTCACCTTCCGTCAACCTAAGGAGATAGGTACTGTCATCTTCATCTTCATCATCCTCTTCATCAGCATCATCATCCTCTGCTTTTAACAGATGAGTAAACTGATGCACCTGGCTGGTAACTAGAAAAGCCAGGATTTGGACCCAAGAGTTTCAACTTCCATGTTAGCGTGCTTAACCCCATGTTACAAACCTTCCTGAGCATGTGAGACCATTGTCCCATCCTCCAGCAGAGCAGATCTTGGACAGCAGCTTTCCCTCACATTCTCTCATCTAAATGCTTTATGGATAGTCATTCACGCAGAAGCCTGGGTCTCCAGCAAGGGCTGGCATCTGCCCATCCTAATTTTTGTTTTAACCTGGTGAAAATGGGAGGAGAGTTATATGCACTGATGTTTCATTTAGGTAAAGGGTGCAATGTTGCAATCCATGAAGATCCTAAAGCAAGAAAGGAGAAGAGGGCTCTAAATATGAAGGTGATGCTCTACCAGACATATGAGTACCCACAGGATTGTGGAAATCTGTGCTCCTCCAGCCTAGAGTCCCAACCCCATGAGCACAAGGAGATCCAGAGAGAAACCCTCCCCCACTTTCCTGGAAAGCTAAGGATAAGGCCTCAATAAACATTTATTGGGGACAGTTGTAGGCCACATTGTACCAGACACTTTACATACATTTTCTCTAATTCCCAATGTCCTCCAAAGTAGATCATTATCCTCTTCTCCATTTCACAGGTAAGAAACTGTAGCTCAGATAGGGTAAGTCATTTGCCCCTGGTCAGACAGCAAACAGGTCCCAGAGCTGGGGTTTCAACTACAATTTGAACCATGGTCTGCTACTCCAAAGGCTAAGCTCATCCTATGGCCCTGCCTTCTAGGTATACTGAGTGGCTTTCAGTTATCTGCTTTCTGCAGCACGGTCAGAAGTTGGTAGGGAGGAAGGCAAAGAGCCAGGACTGACTGCAGCCTAATGATCTGCCTGGGGCTGGGATCTGGGGTCGGGGTATGAGGGTGGCAGCCCCAGAGCAGCTTGGGGTGGGAAGAATAGGACCAAACTGTAAGTGTGTGGGAGAGGGAAGCAGAGGAGATGGGGAACCACACCGCCTGCACTATCTTAGCCTTCTCAGGCCAGGCCAGCTGACTGGGCAGCCTTTGGCCTCACCCAGAAAGAGGGAGGGGAGGGTTCCTTTCACAGAATGTGGATTGGAATCCCCAACCCCCCCGACACCCAAGGCCTGTTAAGGCCAGGGCTGAGGCCCCAGGGTTCACCCACCCTCAGGGCTGCCAGCTACTAGGTCCTCACTGGACAATCTTTTATTTTTTTAGCTTCTAGACCTAAAAATAGGTCAAGGGAGTGGAGAGGGGAGGAAACAGCTAGACTCAAAATAATGTGTGGAATGATAAGCAAAGCTTACTGTGCATGAAATCTGAGTAGAGAAAACTATGTGGCCTTTTTTTTTTTCAGCATTTCCCATAGACGGTAAATTTGAAGTAAAAGCATTGTTACTAAAATATAAAAATATTATAAAAGCTGTACTATCATTGTATATTACCCATTTAAACATAAAGTAGTGAAGTTTTTAAAAATTAAGTATATTCCTGGATCCCCCATCCCCCATCCTAATATATTTGGGACAACAGCATCTGAGTGCCCTTTAACTGTGGCAGCTCTGGAGTCCCCAGCACTTTCGTCTTCCCCTATCCCTCCAAAGCTTAGAGACCAGTCCAATGTTAACTTCAAACCACCTCAAAGTTGACTTTCCAAGTTCAGTTTCTTGTAGAATTTTTTTTCATGATTTTTTTGGGTTTATTTTATTTTTAATTTGAAAACCACTAACCTGTTTCTGTGAGGGAAAATGTGCTTCAAGTTCCAGACCACACACTTTTAGGACATGATCTGTTCCTACTGCAGGTAACAGAACGACTTAATCAATGAACTGGTATCAACCACTGCAAAAGGCAGTGAAACAGAACCTACCCTCCCAACTCAGACATCAAAAGCATTCCACACTCCAGAGTAGCTGATGTTATGATTCCTTTTATCCTCTTTTAACTAAACACATCTATTCATGTTTTATCAATGATTTATCCAGCCCCTGCTATGAGCCAGCCACAAAGCCCAGCATTAGGAATACCGAGATGAATAAGCTGAGGACGGTCAGCTTTGTGGGAAAGATGGATGGGGAAGCCAGTGAGCTCTCTTTAGTAGGGCGGGTGTGCAAAGAGACAGGGGGTCTCCAAGGGGAATGGCCCAGCTTCATGAAGAAGATAATGCATAATTGAGACTCAAAAGATGAGTAAGTATTGGGAGTAGGGATGATTCTAAAGCATAGAGCACAAGCCTGGAAAGACACAACAACAAAGCACAGGTGCCATTTGGGTCCACCAGACACCTGCCGCCCCAACTTCCCCTTCACATGGAAAGGGCCATGGCCACAGGCCCCAGGTCAACTGGGACAGGTTGGCCTTCTACAAGAGTGGCTACTGATTGGATGAGTGGGCACCTAACCCAAAGACTCAGGCTGGCTGAGGTACCCAATGAGGTTTTCAATACCAGTGACAGTAATTAAATGAGCCAATCAACCTGGCTCCCTCTGGCATTTATGCAGAAGAATATCAGGAATTTGGCTGGTATGTGAAGAGTCAAGTGCACAGAATTAAGGACAGCAGACTAGACTAGGCACTAGACACTAAATCTGCCTCCACCTCTGCCTAAACTGAGTTCTCCTTTGAAGCTGTTCTGCATAACAAATCACCACAAAACCTAGTGGCTTATTACAATAATAATAATTTTATCTCTCACAATTTTCAAGAGTCAGGAATTTGGGAAGGGCTCAGCAGGGTGGTTCTGGCTCAGGGTTTCTCAGGCAGTTGCAGTCAGGTGGTGGCTGGAGCTAGAAGAGCAGGGAGCTGGAGCATCTGAGGACTGGTGGGGTGTCTCTGCCTCTCATTACATCCCCTCAGAACTTCTCCATGGTGTCTCTCCTGATGGGCTAGTTTGGGCTTCCTCACAGCATGGTGCCTTCAGGGTAGCCTGCTTGCATGGCAGCTGAGGGCTTCCAGCTGAGAGTTGCAGCAAACAAGGTAGGGGTTGCATTGCCTTTTTTGACCTAGCCTCAAAAGTCATTTGGCATCATTTCCACATACTGTCTTGGTTGACCTGGTCACAAAGCCCAATCTATTTCCTTTTTTTACTATTTTTAATTTTTGTGGGTACATAGTAGGTGTGTATATTTATGGGGTACATGAGATGTTTTGATACAGGTATGCAGTGTGAAATATAAGCACATCGTGGAGAATGGGGTATCCATCCCCTCAAGCATTTATCCTTTGAGTTACAAACAGTCCAATTATACTCTTTATTTAAAAATGTATAGGTTTTTCTTTTTTTTAAGACTGAGTTTTGCTTTTGTTGCCCAGGCTAGAGTACAGTGCGGGATCTCGGCTCACTGCAACCTAAGCCTCCTGGGTTCAAGCAATTCACCTACCTCAGGCCTCCCAAGTAGCTGGGATTACAGGTGCCCACCACCATGCCCAGCTAAATTTTTTGTATTTTTAGTAGAGACCAAGTTTCATTATGTTGGCCAGGCTGATCTCAAACTCCTGACCTCAGGTAATCCACCTGCCTCAGCTTCCCAAAGTGCAAGGATTACAAGCGTAAGCCACCACTCCCAGCCAGTTATTACTGACGATAGTCACTTTCTTGTGCTATCAAATAGTAGGTCTTATTCATTCTTTTTAGTTATTTTTTGTACCCGTTAACCATCCCCATCTCCCCTTCCATCCCCAACTACCCTTCCCTACCCTAATCCACTTTCAAGCCCACTTCCTTTTTTTTTTTTTTTTGAGATAGAGTTTCGCTCTTGTTGCCCAGGCTAGAGTGCAATAGCGCAATCTTGGCTCACAGCAACCTCTGCCTCCCAGGTTCAAGCAATTCTCCTGCCTCAGCCTCCCAAGTAGCTGGGATTACAGGCATACAGGCATGCACCACCACACCCAGCTAATTTTGTATTTTTAGTAGAGACGGGGTTTCTCCATGTTGAGGTTAGTCTCGAACTCCTGACCTCAGGTGATCTGCCTGCCTCAGCCTCCCAAAGTGCTGGGATTATAGGCATGAGCCACCGTGCCCAGCCTTCAAGCCCACCTCCTAATGGAAAGAATGTAAAAAAGATGTGGACATATTTTTAAACTTCCACACAATCTCAACTCAGCCTTACACTGAAACTCCATTTTCCATTTTCTTTAGGTGAAGTGTTTAGGTGAAGATTGGGATTGAATCTCTGTTCCGCGCACATTAGGCAAGCTACAGTTAGCTCAGCAGGGCTGGGGCACAAGGTATGAGCAGAGCACAAAAAGAAAAGTCTAGAGAAGTAGGCAAAGGTCTCCCATGTCAGGCTAGGGAGTCTGGGCTTTTTCCTACAAGTGTCCACTCTTCCTTCCAGAACAAATAGGGACAGTTACAGGTGACTTCCATAACTAGGTAGCCTCTATAACAGAGACTGGAAACAGGTGGCCCACAGCAGAAGGCACCCATACAATACTCCTTAGCTTAGAAAGTTTCTTACCAAAAAAAAAATCAGCATTTCCGGCTTCTGTTGAAAAATTAGAAAACCTTGTCATAGTGGGCTCTCATTCTTGCATGGATGCAAAATAGGGGAGAGAATAGCAGCCGTCTTCAAATAGGATGTATGCTCTTGGCTTAGCCAGAGTTTCCACAATTTCCTGTTGCATCACAGTTGTCTTGTTTCATTATTTATCTTATTTTCACAGTAAACACTTGAGTTTGTGACCCTTGATCTCAGGCTTCCTATGGGCAAGAGCTCTGCTGGAGTCGGGTTAACAAACCCCCCCTCTCATTTCACACTCGGCAAAGAAATGGAGACATATTCTCTCTTCATTCAAAGCATAGTTTGCTTCAACTTTGTAAACACTATATGCAAACATGTTCTCAATCATTTTCAGAGAGAAACCTTGTGCTTGGAGTCATCTCATTTGCTGAATTGGATTTGGTCAATTTGTTTAGAACAAGTGAAAACAATTGTGTACCTTGCAAAGTGTAAATCAGGCACAGGGTCACTTCCTGCAGGGGAAGGCCCCTCAGCTGCCTTTGTGAGCCAGCATCTTGGCCTGATGGCTGGGCTGATTAGCCCACAGGTGATTTCAGTCAATCATAACACAGAAATGCCCAGTTTAGATGTAAATCACTGAGTGATATGTAGTTTCACCTCACAGGAAGTGGCTCGTTATACTCCTCTTCAACTCTACAAATCCTACCCTTTCTTCAAGCTGCAAATCCAGTCCCAGCTTCTTCTGAAAGCCTTCTCCAATGACTCTAGTTGTGTAGACAGGGCTTGCTACCCAGGACAGCCTCTGTGGCTGGCTTTGTGCCTGCGTTTCCAAGTGTCTTTATCCCAGCTCCCTCCTCACTGTGCCTCATCTCCCACTGGGCTCCCTTTCAGCCCACAGCTTGCCTTAAGTTTGTCCCCAGATGGCTGCAACCCTCATTTTCCTGGCAGCCTGATGCCTCTCTGGCTAAGTCAGGTCAGCCCCCACAAGGCCTGTTCCTCCCTGCTGGGTAGCTCTGGGGCCAGAACTGCACTCCCCTCCCCATCTGATCTTCCATAAATGCCTATTCCTGTGTCTATATCAGAGACACTGATACCAGGGAGAGGGCGAGGGAGTGAGAAGAGCAAAAAGAATAGATTCTTGGGAGGCAGATGCAGAACTAAACAAAGGAAACTCCAGCTAGGGGCTGGCTGACATAGATCTTTGTGTCTTCACTCAGGATTGAAAATGAATGATTACAGACATGTAGGCACATGAGTGGCCACCAGTGGTCCACACCTATTTTTCTATTCAGATTGTATCTTCAGATTTGAGAAGAGCGTTCCTGAAGGAAGGAGTCAACATGACAAGGTAGACAGTCGGAGGAAGCAAGTAGGATAAGTATCACCACTAGGAATAAAAATAACAAGAGGACAGTGGAGGTCTCAGAACTGTTCATGAGAGAGAATCAAAAGCAACAAAGGGTGAGATTGCTGGATGCTTTGTGTTGATTGGTAACTGTCCATAGGCAGTGTTGGACAATGCATCTTAGCCCAAACATTTAAAAATGAAGCACTATTATAATTTAGGGTATACAGACAGGGAAGCAACAGACATGGGGATCATGCAGGCCACTGAAAGCTTTGTAAATACTTGTTAACTCTCCTTGCTTATTGATTTTGTGCTAGTTGTAGGAAGTCTTAGCTTTATAAGTCAAGTTTTCATCAAGGAGCTCAGGAGATAGAAAGCTTCATGCTTGAAATAAAGTAACCTGATAATTTAATTGCTGCAAGAAATGACCAAAATTGGATTCATGTGTCTAATACATAATGAACATTGAATAATACTGCAGACATGTTGAGACTGTATAGGCAAGATGGTCATTGAGATCATATCAGATAACATCCTAGGTAATGGTTAAATACTGCCTATTATCAATAATTACACATTACACATGCATTAGATGACTTTCTAATATCTACTAAAGGCCTACTATGAGCTATATGTGGGGGCTGCAATGCTGAGTAAAAAAGACACAGTCACTGACATTATGGTCATTACAGTCTAGTGCTAGTTACCTTCAACTGAAGGTAGTAACATTCATATCTCAGGGGACATTTACACATGTGGTGCACTTTTAGGTGCACATTGAGGACCCCACTGGCCTTTGGCTGACAGGACCACAGATGCTAAACACTCTACAGTGTGCAGGCTTGGACTAAAAGGCCAACAGCAGCCCCATCAGGAAATACTGGTAGTGCAAGATATATCTCGCCATGTTTAGAGGCAGGGTTTTTTTTAATAACAAGACCGAGTACATAATGTTTTTTGTAAAGTATAATTTTTTCAAATTCTTCTATGGTATTCCTTTTTAAATCTCATAGAACTCTTGTCTTCTCAGTTTCACACTTTGGAAAACCTCTAGAGATTAAGAGCAGACACTGCTAGGTTTGAATCTCAACTCTAGCACTTAAAATTTTTCACCTCCAGAAAGGGACCCAACATCTCTGAGCTTCCTAACATGAGGCAGATAATGGCTGGCTCACTGAGACATTGTTTGTATTGTCAGGAGGACTAAAGGCAGCAAGGTCTATAAGTTGCCTTGCACAGTGTCTGGAAATCTGGATGTTATGAGGAGGTGGCCATTGTAGACAATGTGGCCCAAGCGGTTTGGGTGTGAGAAATGACGATGTAATGGGTGGAGGGGAAATTAGGGACAGGGCATGGCTTATTGAAGAATACAGACACCTGAGACACTGAAGGGCAGAGAAAATTGAGAAAGGGAGAAGGGGAGAAGGACAACAAGTGAGATGGAGGACGATGGAGTAGTGATCCAGGTGAGAAGATCTGGAAGGCATTATTCCTATCCCATTGCAGACTGAGGACTGACTCAGCTCCCACACAGATTCTCCTGAGCAAACAGATCTCTCTTGATACCTCCCCCTCCTTCTTTTTTTTTTTTTTTTTGTTTGTTTGTTTTGAGATGGAGTCTCACTCTGTCACCCAGTGCAATGGCGCGATCCCGGCTCACTGCAACCTCCACCTCCCAGGTTCAAGCGATTCTCCTGCCTCAGCCCCTGAGTAGCTGGGATTACAGGCGCAACCACCAGGCCCCGCTAATTTTTATATTTTCATTAGAGACGGGGTTTAACCATGTTGGTCAGGCTGGTCTCGAACTCCTGACCTTGTGATCCGCCTGCCTCAACCTCCCAAAGTACTGGGATCACAGGTGTGAGCCACCACGCCTGGCCACCTCCCCCTACTTCTATCCTTCATCTCCTTTGTGAATCCAGTGCCAGTCCCAGAGGAGACACAGAAACCCATTCTCTTGGTCTCATGTGGTCCTGCTTCAGATGATTCTTCCTCTCCTGGAGGGAGAGGGCAGAGTCTGACCAACGTCTAGCCAAGCCCTTTTCCTAGCCTCTCTTGGAGGTCATCTCAGGGCCCCATGCTCATATGGTGAGGTCAGGAGCAGGGACAAGAACAGGGAGTCTAAGCACATGGAGAATTGGCTTCTACTCAGTGGTTTTGTTTGTTTGCTTGACAATGTTAACTATCTTGACAAGAATTCTGCAGAGTTACTTCAGACCACTTCCTTGGGCTGAAGGCTGTGTCTTGGCCTGAGTTCCCCACGCTGGCCATGAGTAGTGTTGTCATGTTCTGGAGGCAATTCGTGTGCCAGTTGCATAATAAAGAGTGGTACTTTGGGTCAAGGAGGACAGAGCCATGGGAAAGACTGTTTCTAGGCACTGATCCCCATGCAGGCCATTGAAGGCTTTGTAAATACTTGTTGACTCTCCTTTCTTATTGATTTTGTGCTAGTTGTAGTAAGTCCCAACTTTACAAGTCAAGTATTCATTCCACCCGCACTTTAATAAAAGGAACATCCCCCGTTACCCTCATCCTCTTTACCTCCTTCCCCATAAAAAATATTCAGAAATAGGGTAAGAGTTGCCCCTGTTTTGGTCTCACCCGTGCTTTTCTTTCATTCTCAGCATCCTGTCTAGGCACTTCCCTGGAGCTCTCTGAGAAGGTGAGTTACAGCTCCCAGTCATGGCCATAGAGTATGTCTCTGTCCTGTGCTTTTGGATGTTACTTTTTTTTGGCAGATTTTCTTGAGTGAATTTTGGCATCTGTCCCTGGCTAAATGCTGAGCTCTCCAATTGGTCCCCTTGATGGGTACATGTGGGGTGCTTGAACTGTGCTGCCATTTAGGTTGTTTAGAAAAGACAAAACTAAAGCCATGCCACTATTCCTTCTTTTCCGTAGTCACACTCTGGAATTAATGGTCAAGCAACATTATTTATAGAAGAACCTAGGCCTTTCATATTGATAGGGTCTCCAAAACCTATCTTTCCATGCAAAATTTTATCCTTCCATTTGTGCTATGGATTCAGTAATCAGGGAGGCAGTAACCACTCTCTTCAGGAACAAGTGCTGTGATAGATTAATGATGTCTGTCTGAAAGCAGAATGGGGAAGTGGCAACATGCATGCCATGTGTTTGTCATTCCTGGTCTATAACCAACTGGATTATGGAATTGCTATTTCTATTACTCCTAGGGTCAGAGGTCAGCCCAGTGTATCTGTCCTTGGAATCTACAATTACCTTTGAAAGAAATCTGTTTCTACCTGGATGACTATATCTCATATCTTCATGCCACTGAACTTCTTGCATTCAATCAAGAAATATGTATTGAGCCCCAGCTATGTGCCAAATATTATTCTAGGACAAAATAGCAGTGAAGAAGAATAAAAAGATCCTGCCTTCATCGATCAGAGTTCCTATAGCAGGAAGGCAAACAATAAACAAACAAATACATGCATAAGAGGTAATAGGCTTTTGAAGAAATGGACATACCAATGGGATAAAGAGTGACTAAAAAGAATTTTGTTGTTTGTTTTTAAGATGAGACACTATGACATGTTTGTAAAACAACAGAATTGCTGAATAGAATGAGAAATTGGTGATTCAAAAAAGAGAGGGGATAATTGCAGCAACACCAAGATGCCAATTTCTCTTCTAAACACTCTTTCTGTACCAGAGAGCAGTTTTCTTCTCTCTAATTGATCCCTTTGCAGTCTGTGGCCATCAGCTTTTCTGTGCCTCCAGGGTTGTTTTTCCATCATAAATGCCATGCCTGTCAGCTTCTCAGGAAAGGTCAGGCCTCAGAACATGACATACCTTTGTATCAAGCACCTTCATATAAGTTTAGCTATTTTTCCACTCTCTGGACTACTTAATGTGTTCTTAATGTCAGTTTGAGTGTCTCTTATGCTGTCACCAAGGATTAGCTTCCTTCTCTCATATTTCTTCAAGGGGATCCATTTTCTTATTCTTTTCTCTCAAATAATCTTCTCCATCCATTTTTGGCAGGAATAGCAGAGACAATTTTCAGCAAACTATTATGGTCATATAGTATTCATTTTTCCCCATAGCAAGTGAGGGAGCAATTCCCATAACACCAAACCCCCAAAGTTATGGTCGGCTACTCATCTCTTCCACGACCTCCTTTAAAAATATGCAAAAGTGTTTGTCACTACAGGACTTTGGGCCCAAATCCTCACAAGGATTTGCTAAACATTGTGAGCTCAGCTGGCTAAACATGAACCATAATGAAGCTTTTGGATCTCCTAGCCCAAAGCCTAGAATAAATCCAGGCCTAAATTTAATCCTGGGATAAACTTAATCTTGGCTCAATTAATAGCGTACTTTTCTACATTCTAGAGCATAGCTGGCCAGGGCCTACCCCAGGCCAGAGAGCCTTTCATTAAGTGAACTGTCCTAGAGAAAGAGGACCAAGTGCCAGGAGGGCTCAAAAGAAAGAATCTCAAGAAATAGCAACAGGAAAAAGGAACTAACTCAGGAAAGATTTTAATCCTTTACTGATTCTACCACTGTAGCCCGCTTGTCTCCCTGACTTTGAACTCTCTCAAAGCTCCTCTTTTCCTCCTCCTCTTCTCTTTTTGTTCTTCCCTCTCCTCTTCCAAAGTGTGTGTGGCAAGGTCTGACAGGGAAGTTCATTGGCTCTTCTAGAGATGTGAGTATGCCTTCAACATAAAGCTGACAGATTGCAATTGATAAAACAATCAAATATCCAACTATTGAATGTTACTTCTTTAGCAATCCCTCCCAAAAGGGGCATTCATATTTTCTTACCCTTACATTCTAGCTGTGAGATTATGGTCTGGATCCCTGAGACCTGCGCCTCCTCACAAGGCACTTGTTTGTGATTCTTCAATGGAGGAATAGGTAGGAAGAGTTCTTTAGGCAGCCAGGTACAAAATAAGCTCACCTAGAAACCTTCTATTTTCTATGGGTCAGAATATAAATTGAAAATGTCTCCTTCAGTGAGGAAGAAAGAAAAATCCTTTATAAATCATGCTGCTATAAAGACACATGCACACGTATGTTTATTGCAGCACTATTCACAATAGCAAAGACTTGGAACCAACCCAAATGTCCGTCAATGATAGACTGGATTAAGAAAATGTGGCACATATACACCATGGAATACTATGCAGCCATAAAAAAGGATGAGTTCATGTCCTTTGTAGGGACATGGATGAAGCTGGAAACCATCATTCTGAGCAAACTATCGCAAGGAGAGAAAACCAAACACTGCATGTTCTCACTCATGGGTGGGAATTGAACAATGAGAACACCTGGACACAGGGTGGGGAACATCACACACCAGGGCCTGTCGTGGGGTGGGAGTGGGGGGAGGGATAGCATTAGGAGATATACCTAATGTAAATGACGAGTTAACGGGTGCAACACAACAACATGGCACATGTATGCATATGTAACAAACCTGCACGTTGTGCACATGTATCCTAGAACTTAAAGTATAAAAAAAAAAAGAAAGAAAGAAAGAAAGAAAAATCCTTCCCTCATGGATCACAGTTCCTAGAGTAGAAAGGCAAATAATAAATAAACCAATATATATTAATACATAAGAACACTTCAGGCAATGATGCTTTGTAGAAATGGACATACCAATGGGATAAAGAGTGACTAAAGAGGATTTTGTTGTTTGCTTTTAAGATGAGAGAGACACTAGGACATCTTTGTAAGACAGGAGAATTGCTGTATAGAATGAGAGATCAGTAATTTAATTCTCATTGTCCAAAGCACTCTTCTGTTTCTTTGCCTCGCATCCTGACCCTAACCCATGTTAATTAATTTGTCAGGTAAGATATATTTTTGGTGACCTCTTTGGGTCAATTTTAATTCTATCAGGTGCCAGTTACATAAAAGCAAGCCACCATATTTGTCAGTGTATTATTTTCAAGTGTTTAAAAACAGAGGTTTGAAATTTTAAAAATTACTTAGAATGTAATATAGTTATTTGTACCTGCTTTCATGCTACAGTGGCAGAGTTAAGTGGTTGTCTAACAGAGACGGTGTTGCCCACAAAGCCTAAAATATTTAATAGCTGGTCCTTTGCAGAAGTTTCATTAGCTCCTGACATGTGGCACTAATAATTATACTAGCTCTCTATATTAAATAGCTAATACTTTTTCCCACTGATTTAAACATCACACTTATTAGCTATAAACACACAAACACATGTTTACAGCCTATTTATTTTGTTCTACTGATCAGCTTGCCTATTTCTATAATAGTATAACATTTTATTTTTAAAAACTTTAACTGTAAAATATTATTTAAATGTTGATAGTGAAAGCTCTTTCATTATCACTTTTTAAATCTTATTGATTATTTTAAAATCTATTCTTTTGAATGAGATATGGAACCATTTTTGTCAAATTCCTAAAACTTTTATAAGTGCTCGTATATGTCTTTTTTTTTTTTTTTTTTTTTTTTGAGGTGGAGTCTTACTCTGTCGCCCAGGCTGGGGTGCAGTGACAGGATCTCAGTTCACTGCAACCTCCGCCTCCTGCGTTCAAGCAATTCTCCTGTCTCAGCCTCCTGAGCAGTGGGATTACAGGCACGTGCCACCACTCCCAGATAATTTTTGTATTTTTAGTAGAGATGGGGTTTTACCATGTTAACCAGGCTGGTCTTGAACTCCCGACCTCATGATCTGCCCAATTCAGCCTCCCAAAGTGCTGGAATTGCAAGCATGAGCCACCGCACCCAGCCCATATATAAGTCTTTGTGTGGACATATGTTTTATCTTGGTGAATACCTAGGAGTGGGTAGAATTACTAGGTCATTTGGTAAGTGCACATCTAACTTTATAAGAAATCACCTGTCTTCTATTATATTTTAAATATTTTTTATTTTGCATTGTTTTGATTTTCTCTTTTTTTCCAGGGAAGCCAATTATGCCTATGCTGGATGTCCTTTGACTGTTTTCTACATCTACCATTTTCTGTTTAATCTTTTTTAACCTTTATTTTCACTTTATTGCGTAAGCTTCCTCATTTCTATCTTATGCTTTGCCATTACCATTTTCACCTCAGTGTTTTGCACGTTTTCTCTAGCTGCTCTTCTCTTGTCTCAAGACTGCTAACTTAGCTCAGCTTTTGTGATGTATCTGCATTCCCTGAAACTTTGGCTCCAGCCGTTGCATTTTAGGTTACAACTTGGCACAACCATTTCAGAAAACTGTCATTATTTACCAAAGTAAAATATAAACATACCCTAAGATCCTGTGAGCTCTGGACCTTCACATATTGTAGACACAAGCCCTTTGTTTGCCAAATGTTTTGCATGCCTTCTTCCTCTATGGCTCTCTTTTTTACTTCCTTTTTTTTGAGATGGAGTTTCTTTCTTGTCACCCAGGCTAGAGTACAATGGCGTGATCTCGGCTCACTGCAACCTCTGCCTCCTGGGTTCAAGCAATTCTCCTGCCTCAGCCTTTCAAGTAGCTGGGATTACAGACACACACCATCACACCTGGCTAATTTTTGTATTTTTAGTAAAGACAGGGTTTCACCATGTTGGCCAGGCTGGTCTCAAACTCCTGACCTCAAGTGATCCGCCTGCCTCGGCCTCCCAAAGTGCTGGATTACAGGCGTGAGCCACCGAGCCCAGACTTCTTTTTTACTTCTTAATGTTATTTTTGATGAACAGAAGTTTTTATTTTAACATAGTCATTGCTATGGTTTGAATGTTTTTGTTCCTCCTCACCAAAGTTTGTATGTCGGAAACTTAATCCCCAACGTAACAGTGTTGGGAGGAAGGATCTTTGGGGAAGTGTTTAGGTCATGAAGACTCTGTCCTCATGAATAGATTACTGCCACTTTAAAAAATGCCTGTCGGGGCCGGGGCAATGGCTGATGCCTGTAAGCCCAGCATTTTGGGAGGCCAAGGCAGACAGACCACTTGAGCTCAGGGGTTTGAGACCAGCCTGGGCAACATGGTGAAACTGTCTCAACAACAACAACAAAAATAACAAAAATAATAAGCTGGGTGTGGTGGCATGCACTGGCAGTCCCAGCTATTCAGGAAGCTGAGGTAAGGGGATCGCTTGAACCTGAGAGGCAGAGGTTGCAGTGAGCCATGATCACACCACTGCACTCCAGCCTTGGTGATAGAGTGAGATCCGTCTCAAAAAGAGAAAAAAAGAAGTGCTGGTGGGAGCAGACTCACTCTCTCTTGCCTCTTGCCCTTTCTGCCTTCTGCCGTGTAAGGATGCAGTAGGAAGGCAATAAGAAGGCCCACACAAGCTGCTGGTGACTTGATCTTGGACTTCTCAACCTCCAGAACTGTAAGAGAATAAATTTCTGTTTTTCATAAATTACCTGGTCTGTGGCATTCTGTTATAGCAGCACAAAATGGACTAAGACAGTTGTATATGTCAGTCTTTTTCTTTATGGTTAGTGCTTTTTATGTTCTATTTGAGGAGTCTTGCCTTATGCTGAGATCATGATGATATTCTTTTATATTACCATCTAAGACTTTTATTATTTTGCCTTTTCTTTAAAAGAATCACTTATTTACATTTTGTTTTTGTGTATGTCTGAAGCGAAAGCCAAGTTTTATTTTTTTCCAAATGGGTATCTAAATATCCCCACACATTCATTGATAAGACATTCCTTTCACCTGTGCTCTATAGTGTCACCTTTGACATAATTAATGGTTCACGTATCTGTTTTACTATTTTAATTCATTGATAAATTTGTCCATCTTTGAACTAATATGACAAAATCTTAATTGCTATAGTTTTGTAATAAATCTTGATACTACTAGCTAATTTCTCCCATCTTTAGCTTGTTTATATATATACACATTTTATATATTTATTTTGATATATTAATTTATATAATATATATTTACATATTATTCAATATATAATTGTTATACATATATTAATATTTATATACATATTTTCCTCTAGGAAAAGTTTTATCTGCATCCCTCAAGTTTGGATATACAGTATTTCTGCTATTACTTAGCTCAAACAATAATATTATTAGATACCTACATATTTAGTGTTGTTATATCTTCCTGGTGAATTAAACCTCTATTATATTTTTTCCCAGGGCAAATTTATGTTACTTCTGCCATGTGCCTGGAAACTCTCATACCCTGGGATCACTTTAATCCAGCTTCAGAGACTAGTTAAGTAAAGCTGAGTTCGCACCCCCTCTGAAGGTCTATTTACTTCTGGTTCAACATTACTCCTAGGGTGCAGACATCACTTTGGGGTCTCAGTCTAAAGAGAGGAGGGCTTATCAGGCTTCCTTCGCCTGCGTCCATGCTCCATGAGTCTATCAAAGGTGTCATTCAGTCTCCCAGCACCCCAGTAAACTTTTATTTCTAGGAAATAAGAAAATTGTTGCTTTCAAATATTAGTTTTAAACTGATCATGAAAATGAACTTGCTTATTAATTCTGGAAATTTTTTCTGCTGCTTCTGTTACATATTCCAGGTGGATAATAATATCACTGGCAAACGATTATGCTTTTATCTCTTGTTAGCATTTAATATTACAGAGGAGATGTATACAGCCAATCTAATTTTTTTTTTTTTTGAGATGGAGTCTAGCTCTGTTGCCCAGGCTGGAGTGCAGTGGCGCAATCTTGGCTCAACCTCCACCTTTCGGGTTCAAGTGATTCTCCTGCCTCAGCCTCCTGAGTAGCTGGGATTACAGGCACACACCACCACACGCGGCTAATTTTTGTATTTTTAGTAGAGGCGGGGTTTCACCATGTTGGTCAGGCTGGTCTTGAACTCCCGACCTCATGATCCACCCACCTCGGCCTCCGAAAGTGCTGGGATTACAAGCATGAGCCACCGCGCCTGGCCAGCTAGTTTAATTTTTAAACTTGCCTCCTCAGCCTGAATGCTTCACTCATTTCGCCTGGTGTGCCTAAATGTGAGTCTCTTTCCATTGACTTGATACAAAAGGAGGAAATCACTTTTAATCAATATATAAGGCTCTTTCTGGCAGTCTGAAAATATTCTTTTATATTATACCATAGTTAAGTAATTATTTCTATCCCATTTGTTCTGTTCTGAGTCATGTCTCGATTTTCTATTTTCTGTATTTATTCTCTCACTTGATTTTTTTTCCCCGTTCTGCATTCTTGGAGGACTTTCCAAGCTTGTTCTTCACATATTTCTGCTTTCCTCTCCTGTGTTATCAATTCTGTTCTTTATTGGTTCAATGTGCATTTTAATATTTTGCCATCTTATTCTATCTCTTTGTGGTTTTAAGTCCTGCTTCATAAAGACCCCCATCTTCTTTTACTTTACTGAGGATATCAAGCAGCCTCCTAAAATTTTCTTTGGAGCCTGCATTTACATTATTTTTGAAAATACATTTGGTCTCTGAATCTTCAATCTGCTATTCCCATTCCTTTGTTTCTGTAATTTATTTATATGTTTCATATTATATTGATTCTTTCTCTTATGATCTTATGATTTTTAAAATCATAATCCTCATCATCATAATATAGCTTGCATTTGTTGAGTGCTTACTGTGTGCTGTTCCAAGTATTTCTATGTATTGACTCATGCAATCTCACAACTCTATGAAGTAAGAAGCATTATTAACCTCATTTTACATATATGAATGCTGAGACATCAACATTAGGTAACTTGCCCATGGTCACAGAGCTCTAAGTGGTGGAGTCAGGATTTGAACACAGACAGTCTGGTTCCAGAGTATCAATGCTAGACTGCCTCTCAGTCATGTTTAATTTAGAACGCGAATGCTATCTAACTCAGTATTTGACAACAAATTATGTGTGTGGATTTTTCCCTAACTGCATTTCTATTTGTGTGAAGGTCAAACTCCATTCTTAGCCACACAGCTGAAGAGCAGATTGGAGTACATAACATCCAGTCCAGTCCTGACTTCTGCTGGGTATTCATCCATTTAAACTCTACACCTCATACTTTCAGCCAATGTGATTCTTGAAAAGCTATAGTTCCGACAGGTTCCAACAGAGCTTTTTCTCTCCATACCCACTCTAGCAGCTCTTTACTTGTAGGGCTTATATGACCCAGGATAGGGGTACTACTGTGGTTCCTTACCCTAATGTCTATACACGTACATGCACCTCCCCAGCTCCACTATTTACTCTCTAGTTAACTTCTGGGGGATTTCTGCTGTCTTTAAATAGATGCAAACAAATAACAAAGAAGGAGGAGGAGAATCAATATGGATTGGTTCACAGGACCCACAGCAGAGGGACAGCTGGGTCTTTGAGTGAAGAGCTAAACAGTGGTGATGTCTGAATGGTCTTGAGTTTTCAGGTAAGCTGTGTTTCATGAGCCACATGAATTGAAGTTAACCATCATTCATCTGCATTAAAGATTCTTCTGAAATTCTAGGTCAGCACTGTCCATTAGATTTAGTTTTGAGGCTGGTTATGAGCTTTCCCCTCACCACTCCCTGCCATGGCTTCCTAGGTACTTTATTGAAAAGTTGAGAGATGCTGTATTTTTTTTTTTCTTTTTTTGAGACGGAGTCTCGCTCGCTCTGTCGCCCAGGCTGGAGTGCAGTGGCGCCATCTCGGCTCACTGCAAGCTCCGCCTCCCGGGTTCACGCCATTCTCCTGCCTCAGCCTCCTGAGTAGCTGGGACTACAGGCGCCCACCATCACGCCCGGCTAATTTTTTGTATTTTTAGTAGAAACGGGGTTTCACCATGTTAGCCAGGATGGTCTCTATCTCTTGACCTCGTGATCCACCCGCCTCGGCCTCCCAAAGTGCTGCAATTACAGGCGTGAGCCACCGCGCCCAGCCTGAGAGATGCTGTATTAAAGGCTGTTAATCAGGTGCCATTTTAAACCAGAACTACCCTCAGCCATTGTTTTCAAAGCTGACCAAACAGATTAGATCAGTGATCAAGGGACTCTTAAAGGGATTGAAGGGCCATATTAATTTTTAAACCTGATTACAGTTTCATCCATGGGCTTTGTGTATATACAGATACTTTTCACCTCACTTAACATCTCCAAATCCTCAGCATAGAAAAATAACTATTCAAGACTACCGAAAAGCACAACCTTCTTGAGTCAGATATAATCAGACAACAATTACAGACTGTTTGCCTACCCAGTACTACTCTCCTGTTCTTCCTGAGTAACACAACCCCAACTTTATCAGGAGTGACCACATTTTTCAGCCTCTTTTAAAACTGTGTGGCCATGTGACATTATTTTAGCTAAGGAAACATGAGCAGAAGCTGTTGGGGGGAGCATAGTGCACAGAAAAAGACTCTTTTTTTTTTTTTTTTTCGAGACAGAGTCTCTCTCTGTTGCCTTGGCTGGAGTGCAGTGGCACAATCTTGGCTCACTGCAACCTCTGCCTCCCCAGTTCAAGCGATTCTCCTGCCTCAGCCTCCTGAGTAGCTGGGACTACAGGCACCGGCCACCATGCCTGGCTAATTTTTGTATTTTTAGTAGAGACGGGGTTTCACTATGTTGGCCAGGCTGGTCTCGAACCCCTGACCTCATGATCTGCCCACCTCGGCCTCCCAAAGTGCTGGGATTACATGTGTGAGCCACCACATCTGGCCTAGAAAAAAACTCTTTAAAGAGACACAGGCAGCTGGAGACTGCACCTTCCTTTTTACTCTTCCTCACCTCCTTCTACTTCCTGCCTAGAACACAAATGTTATTCCTACACTTCAACAGCTATGTAGACCATGAGCAAGCTAGAGGTGGAAGCTATGGACTAAATCTCTTGGAATTTCTTTCTTCTTCTTTTTTTTTTTAATCTCTTGGAATTTCATGGATGATAAGAGCATCTTTCGTTCTAATGAAGCAACCCTTGATGGGCTCCTGGATAGCTTCAGGGTGGAAGCTGGTCACCAAAAAGCCCAAGCCGTGATTAGAAGCTTGGAACTTTCAGCCACACCCCACCCCTATCCTCCAGGAAAGAAGAGGGGCTAGAGGTTGAATTAATAACCGTTCATGCCTTCTTGATTAAGCCTAATAAAAGTCGCTGAAGTACAGGGTTCAGAGATCTGGGTTGGTGAACACATCTATGTGCCAGGAAGGTGGTGTGCCCTGACTCACTGGAGACAGAAGCTCCTGCAATCAGACCCTTCCAGACCTCACTCTGTGTACCTTTTCATCCGCCTGTTCATCTGTATTCATTATCATATCCTTTATGATAAGCCAATAAGCATAAGTCTTTCTCCAAGTTCTGTGAGAATAATTTGTCAGAGCAAATTATCAAATCTGGGGAGGAGGTTGTGGGAACTCCCAATTTGTAGCCAAGTCAGACAGAAGAGTGGGTAACCTGGGGATGTACTACTTTCGACTGGCATCTGAAGTAGGAGGCAATCTGGTAGGAGTGAGCCCTTAACCTGTGGGGACTGCATTAATTATAAATAGTGTTAGAATTGAGTTAAATTGTAGGACACCCAGTTGGTATCCTGGAGTGTTGGAGAACTGGTTGGTGTCAGAAGAGCTCACATATCTGGTGTCATAAATGAAGTACTGAGAATATATGGGGGAAAGGAGTGTTTTTCCTATACAGTCACCATGCTAACCACCTCTAACATCTCAACTCAAACATCAAAACTGGCCCAGAAAACACACCAGGCACTGCAATGAGACAACTGTAGTCCCAACAGTTAAACAGGGCAATTTCCAGGCCCCTGTGGGTCTTTCATGGTATTCTCTATCTGAGCATCAGATCCCAGATGTCGACAAAAACCTAAACTGACAGCCGGCTGCACAGACTGAGCTGAAATCCTGGGCTGGGATTCCAGGGCACTGTTGCATGCAGGCGATGGGCCCCCTACTGCCTCCAGGCAGGACATTCCAGTTGTAATTACACATTCACATCACGTTCAGGAATATCACAGTGTAAGTCAGCTTTTGGCAAAATCCTATTTTTCCCCCAAATAATATAGAAGCAGAACAGTTGTAAAAATTACATATCAGTAATCCTTTAGCTTTTCTATGGCAAAGTGGCTAGGTACAGGTGTCCAGATCATTAGCATATATCACCCAGTCCAGAGCAACATTCCTAGTTTTTCTGTCTGCAGCTGTGTTCCTTTCACTGCTCACTACAGAGTAATCATGAAATTCATTTATAAGAATTCATTGAGATTCTTTGGGACATTTGAATAAGCGTTCATAGAAAGTGTTTTCTAGCCCTTTTTTGATCAATTTCAAGTTAAAATATCATTATTATGCTACAGAAAGTTGTTGCTTTTCCCCTTCTTTTCTTTTTCACCCACAATCCGTTTAAAAATCAGACAGCATCTGAATTAAAAAAGCACAGTCCAAGATACACCAGAATGTATATAAACACTCTGAACATTTTACCAGACCTCAAACACATCAGCCTATATTTCAATAGGACCTCGTTTTAAAACATGCATTGCCACAACTCAGGGTTTTAGAAGCCTGGAGAGATGGAGACCAAAGGAAGAGAAGAAAGAGCCACTCTTGAGCAATTTGGGTAATTCCCTCAGTATATGGCATGATTTGATAGTGAACAGAAAGACCCTTCTAACTGCAAATTTCTCCCATTCACCTAATGTCTGCAATCCTACCATGGCAGACCTCTTTCAGTTCTTCCTACAGTTAGGGATGCAGATGCTACCAGGAAAGATAATACACAACAATGATTTCCTTCTCCAAGTAGAGTGACCTAGATTATCAGTGCCTTTTCAACCTAACAGCTACCTGAGAGGAAATAAATCAGGATGCCAAAAAAAGGTGTGTGTGCTGGGCCTGGAGGCAAGCGCCTATAATCCCAGCTACTTGGGAGGCTGAGGTGGGAGAATCACTTGAATCTGGAAGGTGGTGGTTGCAGTAAGCCGAAATCGTGCCACTGCACTCCAACCTGGGTGACAGAGCGAGACTCCATCTCAAAAAACAAACAAACAAACAAACAAACAAAAAAAAACACAAAAAAAGGTGTGTGTGTCTAGAGGGATGGGGATGAAGAAAAGAGGATGTACAGAGAAAGGTGGGATGGGTGAAAGGGTGGGGGCCCAAGGAGGGTTAGGGGCATTAGGAGATGTGGCCAGGGGTGCACAGAGGGGAGTAGGGACTCTCGGAGGAATGGGGTCTAGTAGGGAAGCCGAGAGGACAGCTGGACAGATGGTCTTCCGCAGCAAGCATTGCCCTGGATGGGGACCCCCAGGTAGAAGATCTGACCACTAGGGAGTGAAAGGCAGCAGCATATGGGCCGGAAGATTCCAGAGGATGGGAGGAGGGGCATGGTGGGAGACCGAGAGGAAGAAAGACAGTATAGTCCAATGCCTCCTACTTCACCAAACACTGCCTCGCTGAGGCCAGCATAAATCCTATGGATGCTTTTCCCAGTTAGCTTCCAGCCGGCCTCACTGCTGCTATTTCCAAGGTCAATCTCCAAAAGCTGGTTGCCCAATCAGGCGGGAATGAGTCAGGGCCCCACCAGGCTGGTGGAGCGTGGGTGTGGGTGGGAGCTTGGGGGACTTGCACAAGCCTGGACCGCTGAGATCACCAGAGAAGCCCAGCTGCCAACGAAGCCCTTGAATGACTCCTCCAAAGACTTGGAGAGGGGGTCGCCAGGCAGTAGGATTTCTGGCTTCCCCTCTGGCTTGGTCCTCGTATGTGCCCTATCACTTCCCAGACCATGTATTAACAGGAATAATGGGTCCTGTCCCTGTCAGCCCCTGTGGGTAAGAGGAGGGCCAGGGAGGTGTTGGAGCCAATGCCCCTGACATCCCCAAGCTTGACTTTATGTTCCAGGACTGGCACCTGCCTCTTCTGGGCTGGAGAGTGGCATCAGTGCCTCTCAGGGGCCTGCTGGTCCAACCTGATCTGGTGGCTTCCCTGGGCCTCTGTCAGGGAGGAATGGGGCCCTTTCCAGAGTAGCATTGGCCTCCGGATCACCAGCCAGCTTGGGTTTAGGGGAGGGGGATAAGGGATGCTGGGTGTCCAGCCCAGGTCAGCTCAATCTTAGGGACTGCTGAACCAATCTAGGCTTATAGCAAGCTTGGGGTGCAACCACCTCCATCCCCAAAACTATCTGCTGAGCAAAGGCAGACAGCCAAGCTGATGGGAGTAAAAAAGCACATCATTAGAAATGGTGCAGAAAGCAAGTTAGAAATGGAGGAGCCTGTCCCTTCCTCTAGACATGTGCTTGTCACTTCTGAGTGAATGTCAACAAAGAAACTCTCTGCAGTTATTCCAAGAGGGTACGCCTCTAAGGGGGCATGTGTGCATCTCAGTAGGAAGAGGGAGAATTTTTTAACTCCCTGCAACCGCCACCACACTCACCTGCAGAAATTCTAAATCACCTTTCAGGTAAAAATGGCTGCAGCAGTGACAGCCAACAAGGTTCAGAATCTGTGTATTGAGCACCTTCTGTGTTCTGGGAGTATTCCGACAGACCGAGGTAACAAAGCACATTCCACTGTGTCATCCCTCTGGACTTGTCTGAGCACGACAGCTTATTCAATCACAAGACAGTCCAGTCACAAGACAGGAAGGTCTGAAGCAAGCCCAATTTCACCCTTAGGGTGTAATGGTCCTGAGGAAAGTGACCTGCTGGCCCAATCTGATCCCAGACACTCAGCCAGGCAGGACAGGCTGATGACACAGTCACAGGCAATCCCCAGCTCTGGTGGAAGCAAACAGTGAACAGTGGGGGACCAGGCTGGTTAGACTCACAGGTGGGTGGAGTGCAGCATCAGGCAATATTATCATAGTGGCACTTGGAAGTCTGGTCAGGCAGGTTATCTATAGCCAGGAATCTGCAGTTTTGCTCCAGGATTTAGGAGAATTCTGCGGTCTGTGGCTGGGGAACTAGTAGATACAGGCAGTGAGGTGGGGGTGTTAGGAGATTACCAGGAAAAGAACCCAGGACAGAGGCCAAAGGGACAGCAAATGGGGTTCAGGCCTTGGATCTTGGAGTTGGCCCTCGGCCACCTTGTCATGGATCAGAAGAGGTTGTAGGGGGGTGGGGGAAATGAATGACACAAAGTCATGGCAGAATATGGACTGGACAGAACTGTGAGCCTGCAGAGGAGGAGAGCATAGGCCTTGATGAGGAATCAGGAGCTGGGTATAAGGGTAGGTTCCTGAGCAGCAAGAAGTCTGTTGTCTGCCTCCTTCAGGTGCACAACCACGGCCTCCACTAGCTCAGGTGGAGCCTTTGCATGAACTAAAAATGGTGCCTCCTTTGGGCAGACCAGTTGAGTACACACCCCAGAGGCACACAGGCACACCTTTGGAAAGGCACCACTTCCTCCTGCAGGTGCAGCCCACACCAGGGCACACAACTTGAGAAAGAGCCTGCACTAGATTCCAGCACCCACTTGCTTACTTGGTCAGCATCTGTGTGCCGTCCATAAAATGCACACCTGTCCGTGGATGCCCTGGGAACGGCTCAGGGAGAGGGCGTGTGAATCCACCTGTTCTCCCCGGCAGTGGGCAAGCCTAGACCTCCCAGCACGGAGCAGGGACCGTGGGTGGGCTTAGCTCTGTGATGGAGGAAGTGGTATTGGAATAAACTTGTCTTTGTGCTGTTGAAAACCAGTCCCCACACCTCAGCGGCCACCCTGCAGTGTAGCCTGTAATTGATTCCTTATTCATACCACGTTGGAATTTCAAGAATCGGTGCTAATAACACCCTTTCCCCTTCTTGCAGCCCCAGAGCTGTAGCTGGAGAGAGAATGACAAGCTGGGTAGCCTCGGCCACAGGCCCCCAGCTAGAATCCTGACCTGCAGGTTATAATAATTATCAGTAACAGCTAACATTTATGGTGCACATTGCAACTTATCAAATGCTTTCATGTGCATTCTCTCCCTTGCTCCCTGTGAGGCAGGGATTCCTGGCAGTCCCTTCACAAATGAGAACACAGACTAGCTCTTATGTGCCCAGATGGTTGGTATAGCAGCATGTATGGGAGTTCCCTGGAGCCTGACTGCCTAGTTTCCCATCCCAGTATGACCATTTCTTGGCTGTGTGACATAGAGCAAACTGCTTTACCTTTCTGTACTGCAGTTTCTCTGTGCATGAAATGGGGATATTAGTAGCTCCTTCGTGCATGAGGTGATTGTGGCAGTTAAAACACTTAGAACAGTCAATGCCTAGCATGAAACAAGTGATCCCAGCATAGAAGCTCTGCTTTCATAGCCTCATCTGGAAAACAAGATCCACCTAAGTGTGCAAAAACCTCACATCTTTTGGCAGTCCATTTATGGCACCAATAAAACTGGATCAGATTGCAGCATCACATTTGAGAAATGTAATTCCTGATAAGTTTCTTGAGCATGACTTAGCCCCCATGAGGCTGGGTACTCAGAGCAGGTGCCACAAATGCAGTTGACTGGTTTGAGGAGAGCAGGTGGAATGGGCTCCGGCTGGACTGGGCAGTATGTACCCTCTGCACAGAGGCAACTGGCCAAAGGTGGCCATTTTTCAGCAGAAGCCCCAAACTCTGATTTTTAATGTGAAATATCCTGATTTCCAACTTTAGCAACTCAAATTTCTTCTAAACACTGTGTGGACCAGACCAGATGCAGGTGCATGCAGCCAGTTTGTGCCACCTCTCCCAGCTGCCCTCTCTGACTGCCACCCCTGGAAGCTTTTAGTGCCTGTGGCCTCACACACTTCTCTCCAGGTTTGTCCTTATCTGTCCCATGACGGAGACCACCCCACTTGGTCCTCTCCTCGAGGTCCATGGGTGGTAAAATGTCAGCCATGAACATGATGGGTGTTCTACCTGGAGTACTTCAGAGGGAGGATGCCACCGACAATCAAGTACGCAATTACCATGGAGGATGAAAAAGAATGTGCTACATAAGATAAGATAAAATGAAACATGCTTTGGCATGTGAACATACAATGGGAAGTGTTTTGTCAGCTCCACACACAGGCAAGATGCCATGTGCTCACTATAATTTTTTTTAATACTTTTCTCAGAGGAACGATTTGACACCACACGAAAACCCCTTATTAAGGGGAACTTCAATGTGATCTCCGCCAACCTCTCGTGTTACAGCTAGAGAAGCTGAGAGAGTCCTGCATGAGATCTCAGAGCTGGAACCCAACACGGCGCTGCCATGTGCTCACTCAGCCCATTCTTCATTTTTATGTGCAATGCCTGCTTTCCAGGGTCTGGGATTTCCCTCCTTGAGGCAGATCCACATATGTGTCATCCCAAGCATGTTCTTATGAGGCACTTACTGCAAGTGCAAGATAGTAACACTGTAGCTTACATTTGTAGGGTGCCATATATGGTCATCCAAGGACTCTCGTGTGTTTTTCTTTCCTGACAGGGGCATGAGACATGAAAGCAAAAACCCATGCCCAGGGTCAGGAGAGCTGGGCTGTCGTCTGCACCACTGACAAGCTGCGTGACTTTGTGGGAGCTATTCGGCCTCTTCAGCCTACTCTCTTCTTTTCTCACTTTGGATAATACCAGCCATACCTTAGTATTGGTATAATTATTATGAGCTTTCCCCAGCCACTGGTTGAAGACATGTTGCTGAGTAACTGTGATGTGAGGCTCTGACTCCAGTCTAAGGATGCTTCTTGACTGACACCTTGAAAAATGACACAAGGACCCTGAATCCACCAAAGAGGAGAGTTGCACACAGAGAGACACACACAGGCCTGCACGCACATCCATGCCCTGCCAGGTGGGGTAGGCAGAAGGCTGCTGAGGTGGCCCTCAGGAACCCACCCCTGGCAGCTACCACAGTTCATTGCCCCTGCGTAACAGACTTAAGGTCACCCAGGCCTTCCTGGCACTGAGGGTCAGCAAATGCCTTGGCTGGGGCTGGCAGCCCCTCTACTCAGCTGGCTACTGGCATGGGACGCCTTCTCCTTGACTTCTGAATCTATTTGGCAATCCTGGTGCAGGTTGAGACCAGACTTTTAGTAGTGAGTTATAGAGACAATGATCTCAGCAAGACCGAGGCAACAGGATTAGAGCTGAAGCCGGTCAAGATCCACACCTGTGCTCACATGTGTGCCGATAAAGTTAAACAAGCTAGTAGTGTCTAAACTTGAGGGGATCAACGTTGGAATTAGAAAGGATTTTCCAGAAGGGGACAGCCAGGAACTGAGGAAGAATAACTTTTGAGAGAATATATGGCAGGGACAGAATAGCCTGTGCCCTAGGCTAACTGTATCAGTGGATCCTAATTAACTTGGGAACATACCTTAGTCTTATGGACTATTGTTCCCTCCATTTATAAGGAGGTAAAATACTAGTTGACATTTAGTAAATGCTTGCAATATCCCAGGTGCTATATTAAGCACTTTGCATGTGTGTCTAATTTAATCCTCACAATGAATTAGGGTTCTATTATTATTCCCATTGCCCAGATGCAGAAACTGAGGTTTACAGAAGTTTACTTATTTGCTACCATAAAGGAGTGATACATTTTACAGGCGAAATCTTCACAGAAGTGGTGATGTTGAAGCCGTCTTAAAAACCAAGTAGCTATTTGTCAAGTAGGCAGCACCAGGAAGAGGAAAGTGGACAGGGGGGCACTTTAAGAAGAGGGATCAGCTTGTAGCAAGGCTCAAAAACAGGAAATGACCTGGAAAAGCCCACTGGGATTAGACTGTGACAGGCTATATAGGGAGTTGGACAATCATGCATCATTGGAATCTTTTTGGTAGGAGAGTCACAGGATCAGATTTGTTGGGTGGACTAATGATTTTATAGTGTCTTTTGGAATCATGTTTTGTCTTCTTCATTTATTATGGCTACAGTTTACTCTTTTTTTTTTTTTTCTGAGATGGAATCTCACTGTGTTGTCCAGGCTGGAGTGCAGTAGCGTGACCTCAGGTCACTGCAACCTCCGCCTCCCGGGTTCAAGCAATTCTCCTGCCTCAGCCTCCTGAGAAGCTAGGACTACAAGCATGCACCACCACACCCGCATAATTTTTGTATTTTTAGTAGAAACGGGGTTTCGCCATGTTGGCCAAACCTGACCTCAAGTGATCCTCCCGCCTCAGCCTCCCAAAGTGCTGGGATTAAAGGTGTGAGCCACCACGCCCGGCCAATTTACTCTTAATTCTCCACCACTTGCATCTTATTCCCTATTTTATTATCCTAGTGTAGTGTATATTTGTGCCACCTATTTAAATCCTCTTGGGAAGGAGACAAGAAATAAATACCTACTTACTTATAAATACATGAGGATGTACACCATATAGGTGGCATGCAGATCAGGGAAGAAAAGATGCCAAGAGAGACCAGGAAGAGGGCACTGGAGAAATAGACAGAGTAGTAAAGAGATGGGTCACAGAAGCCAAGAGGAGAGAGCATTAGAAAGAGGGAGCAGCTGGCTGGCAGCATGTCACATGTTACCAGGAGGTTAAATTGGATGAAGACTAAAAAAAGGCCTTGGGATTGAGTGATGAGAAGGTCACCAGGGACCACAAGGACACTTCATTGCCCTGTTGCATCAGACACAAATGAGAGATGAAGAAGTGGAGGCAGCAAGGACAGACACACAAGTTCAAGAAATTTGTAAGCAGGAAGAAAAAAGAACCGTGGATTAAGTGAGGGGAGGAGGCTTTTATTTTATTGGTTTGTCTTGTAGATTTTAGGGAGTGGATGCAAACACAGATGGGAAGGTAAGCTTCAACAGGACGCTGCCAGGAAGAAGCATGAAGAAAGAGATAAACCCAGAGGTGGAATGAACCCTTTGGCAGTGGAGATATCTGACCGTGGAGATGGTGAGAAAGCTCAAATCTAAGTTCTGGGTTTCCCTTGCATTGATAGCTGAGGGACTGACATGTGCATGGTGATTGGAGGAACCTGAGAAGTGAGTTTCTATCCTTTCCCCTACAGAAATACTGTGGGAGGCATTGCTCCAGAGGTAGACTCCTGGCACTCCTATTCCTGCCCTGCACCCTCACACACACTCAGTGCACGTCCCCAGGGACAGTCCCTTCTCTGGGCCTTATTTTTCCTGCCTGAGGCTCCTGGTGGGAGTGATGTTATCTTGGGGGAGTCTCAGGAGAGGAAGTGGAGCACACAGGCAGGAGGGAAAAAAGGAGGGAGGCAGGGAGAGCATAAACCAGGGCTTGGCTATGCCAGCTCAAGGCTCAGGGATTCCATATTCTAATTCCAGCTTCTCTTAAAAGGCTGGGTTCTCTCTGACTGATGGATAATTCCTGTTCTGCCTATTCTGCAATCATGCTTCCATTTCCATTCCAAAGATGGACTCAAAGAAATTTGTATCAAAAAAAAGGCTTAAAAAGTAGTGGTGACTCGGAAGGGCGAGGCCTGTGGCTGCTGGCAGCATATATGTCATGCCGCCTATTCCTGCGTGCTTACATAATCGCAGTGTAACCGTGACTCACAGCCTGACAGCCAAGCTGAAACATGATTAAGTCCTACAATCCTTCTGCCTGGAGCAGGGCAGGGCATGCCGTTTAACCCCTCTGCTGCCACAGCCTGGTGCAGAAGGTAGTGCCCTTGGGTAGAAGAGCTCCTCCAGATGGATGAGTCCGACACATTGGGAAAGGACCCCTGACCTGCATAAATACTTTTCTGAGACGGCAGCAAAAGGTCTTTCATTCCACAGATACAAATACTCCTGGGAGAGGTGACACATGGAATCCCTGCATTTTAAAGCTGAGTAAACTTTAGACTTACCCAAGTTGAGTCATCCCCTTTAACAGATGAGGCTACTGAGGCCCAGTGTCCAGTGAGATATTAGCGACCACTCAAGGTCACACTGTGAGATAGCAGCAGAGTGGGGACTTGAACCTGGGTCTCCTGGCAGCAAGTCCAAAATGTGGTAGCCCTGATGACCTATTGAGAAGATTGCCCCTCTATATTCCAGGCTACCAGCCAAGAGGTTCTGCACTTTGGTGTAGCCTGCGTGCACCTGCTGTCTTCATACAGCCCTAGCAAGAATGACCCCAAAAGAGTTGTTCCTTAATCTCCAATCTCTACTTAAAAGTCTCACAACTGGAGTTCCGGGGAGAACAGTATTTGGCTTCAGGTCAAATCTCCAGCTCTGGAGTCTGTCCACATGGATGTGGTTGTGTCTGACACTTCCTAGCTCAGTGACTTTGGGCATCTATTTGAGTCTCAGTCACCTCATCTGTGAAATGGGGATAAAAACAGTAGTGTTGTCATGAAATCATTGAAATAATTTGTGAGAGGTGCCTGTCACAGTGCCTGGCATGCAGTAAGTGCTCACAAGTGATAGCTGCTACTCCAGTGTTAGAAGCACGGCTGCCTTCATGAAGGACAGGGAGTTCCTGCTGGAAGCACTCAGAGAATGCTGCCTTCAGGCTGACCCCCGACACTCACAGGCCACAAGATAATCTCAGTGCAGAGCTTCTCTATAAAGACCTCAAAGCTCCAGCAGCCAGCTAGACACTGTGTGACCTGAATACTGTCCAGGCCCCTGCCTTGCAGTTGCTGACATCCAGATGAAAAGATCTGGATTGCCACATCCTACCTGGTGTTATCTCTGGCAGTGGCAGCAAAGGATTGTCTGATGGAGAATGGCTCCACAAAAGGTTAAAATGCCATCCCCTTCCCCAGACATCTGTCCTGGTTTCACTTAATAACCAAATGATTCTGTCATCCAAGAGTTCATCTAGATAAATGATTGCAAACAAATCTTTTATTTTTATAATTGTCCTATTCAAACATGTTTAAAGCCTGTATTCTAGGGGAAGGGAAGCTATAAATATTAACAGTAGTAAGAGAAGCACTGGACTGGGGACAGCAGGAAGAGGGGAAGGGAGGGTGAGGGGAAGGCTTGAAAACAGAGAAGAAAGTAAAATCCTGCACACTGAATGGTGAGACCCCCTCACCCTTCCCCTGCTTATTTCCAAGAATGCTGGCAATCAGGTTCATATCCTCCAGGAAAGAGACTAGAGGATCTTAATCTGGAAAATTGAATCACACTGGAAGAAAGCCCTACAGATCCTACAGATACTGACATTTGGAAGTGTCTCAGTGCAAAAATCCTGTCATTGCACAATTGTACTGTAGCAGTTGGCCTCAACCCTATCAGACCCAACACCTTCTTTTTTGTTGTTTTTTAACAGCTTTATTGAGGAATAATTGATATTCAGTAAAGTGCTCATGATTAAGATGTGCAATTTGGAAATTTTTGACATATGCATGCACTCATGAAATGATCACCAAATTCAAGATTAAAAAACACAGCCATTCCCCAGAAGTTTCCTTGTGCCATTCATTGCCATTCTCTGTCCCAGTCTCCATTCCCAGGCAATCACTGATCTTCTTTTGGTCACTGTAGGGTTAGCTTACATCTTCAAGAATTTTATAAAAATTGAATTATACGACGTCTTTTTTTTTTTTTTTTTTTTTGTGATGGAGTCTCCCACTGTCACCCAGGCTGCAGTACAGTGGCATAATCTCTGCTCCACTGCAGCCCTCGCCTCCCATGTTCAAGCAATTCTACTGGCTCAGCCTTCCAAGTAACTGGGATTACAGGCACCCACAACCACACCCGGCTAATTTTTGTATTTATAGAACAGACGTAGTTTTGCCCTGTTGGCTAGGCTGGTCTTGAACTCCTGACCTCAAGCCAGGAGGTCAGGCTTGATCATCAGGTCAGCTGATCCGCCTGCCTCAGCCTTCCAAAGTGCCGGGATTACAGGCATGAGCCACCACACCCGGCCAATATGTCCTCTTTTTGTCTGGCTTCTTTCAGTCAGCATAATTATATTTTGAGATTTGACCATGTTGCAGGTACCTTCAACTTTCTTTTTAAAGCAAAAATATTGAAATACCTCTTTTACTATGTGAAATTAAATTCATAGTTAAAATAATCAGCCTACACATTATTTTCTTTAAATTATAATGTCCTTATGAAGGAGAAAAAATAAGGAAAGTAGTTTATGGCCCAAGATGGTTTACTAAGTAGGCACATGGGCAGCATACCTGGGAGACATAATGAAACAGTTAGGTGCTTTCATCTTTTTACAACGAATAGTCCAACCTTAAAAGAAGTTAGACCATATTCAACTGAATATTGTTGATACCATTTTTCATTTTATTTTGTCATGTTTCTTATATTTGCCATCTTGAAAGAAGATCTAAGTTAGTGCATTGGAACCCCTCTGGGTAAGAGGGACAACTGCAAACCTAATTTTTGCAATTGCAAAAATTATCTGCGTATTTGATCATGAGCAGTGCTGTTGCCATTGACATGTTTTTCTAAATGGTGACAACCCTTGGTTAAGTTCTAAACAAAACAAAGTCCAGTCTCCTCTCAATTTACATAGTAGCTGCATTTTAAAAAATCATAGGGTATGTTAAATCCGTGTGAAAAAAGTATTCATATTTATATACAAAGCAGAGCTGATATCAAGAATCAAATCATTATAAAGAGCTTTTCACCCACATAACTGTGCAGTAGGACATAGAATAGGACACAGACAGGGTTGCCAGATTTGGCCCATAAACATATAATATTTGAGACATACTAATACAAAAAAATGTATTTGTTGTTTATCCAAAATTCAATTTTAACTAATTGTCCTTTATTTTAGGTGGCAGCCCTAGATACGGGACAATCTTTGTTTTGCGGAACTGTCCTGCAATCCAACTAGCATTCTTGGCCCCCACATATTAAATGTTAGTAGGCCCCCCAATAACTGTGATAACTAAAAATCCTCACAACTTTCCAAACTGCCCAGGAGCTGCCCCTACTGAGCACCACGGTCCTACAAAGGAGATCACCAGAAGCAAGCCCTACCCCTGCCCATAGAGCCCACACCAGATTCTTAGTGATTGACTCAAATATTAATGAATGGTTAAAGATCCACAGACATTTGAAAAAGACCCCCAATGTGAAAAACAAAGGCCAGAACAGACAGAGAAAAGTGACTTGAAGAAAAGAACAAGAAGAAAAACAACTTTAGAGGAAAAACTGTATGTATTCTTTGGAGAGATAATAGCAAGAAGAGGATGCTATAGAAGGAGGAGGAGGAGAAACAGGAAACCTATCAGAGAAGTTGGAAATTAAATATTATAGCCACAGTCAAAAAAAAAAGTCAATAGGAAGGGTGGAAGGTAAATTCAAGAGAGTCTCCCCAAAAACAAAACAAAATAACTAGGAGGTAAACAATAGGGAAAGAAAATGAGCCAGAAAATTAGAGGATCAATTCGGGGAGTCCAATATTCAAGTAATAAGAATTCTAGAAACAGCAAACAAAAACTTGAGAGAGAAGAAATTTATCAAACAAATAATAATTTAAAAAAATGCTTCAAACAAAAAGATTAAAAGAGCCCATCAGGTACCAGAAAAAGAATATAACTTATGCCATGATCATATTTTAGAACACCAGGGAGGAACAGAAGTTTCTAAAGAGAAAAAAAAATTACATCCAAATAACTAAGAATAAGAATGGCCACTTCTTAACTGTAACAGAAAAAGCTAGAAAACATAAAGCACTGCTTTCCAAGTTCTAAGAGGAAAAAATTATTTTCAGTCTAAAATTCTATACCCAGCCAAATTATCGGTCAGGCATGACGACAAAGAAAAATACAGGCTTGAAAGATCTCAGAAAACTTTTCTCCCATGCACTCTTTCTCAGGAATAGTTATTTAAGAAGATGTTCCATGAAAATGAGAGGGTCAATAAATCAAAAAAAAAGAAAGACTTAGGATCCAGGAAATGAGATCAAACACAAGTAAGAGTCAAAAGGGATTTCCAGGTTGATGAAGGGAAGGCCCAGAGCCATGCTGCACAGCTGTTCCCAAGAGCAACAAGTCAGCCTGAAGCAAGAGGATGGAGTCAGGAAAGTTATCTGGTAAGTTATTTAACAATGGGAATAATCATGTTCAGATATTACCCAAAGGAACCAAGTAATTTAAGCAAACGGATGGAAAGGCAATTATTAACCCTAGGAATATCCAAAAATTTATAAAAATAAAACATTATAATATACTCCTTTGCTCTGCAATAAACAATATTTACATAGTCATAATAATATAACTTTTATAATATAATATAAAGTACTATAATGAAATAAAATAATATATAAAAATATAAATCTGAAATCAGATTTAATCAAAGCAACAATACACTATAGCTATATTGGCAGAAAGAGGGGCAGGAAATGGGGATGAGGAACAGAAAGAAAGTTATATCTCTTGTAGTTCATGAGAAAGCCAAAAGATAAAAATTGATGCCTCAAACCAATGATATGCACATATCAAATAGAATAAAAATAGAGATAAACAGCAAAGAAAAAAACTTAAAAAGAGTTAAGGAGTGGATGGGGCAGGAGATTGCTGTTTTTTCATAGGAGACTTCTGTCATTAACTGTTAAAGCTATGCGTGTACTGCTTAGATAAAAGGAAAAACTAATTTCAAGAAATTAATGGCTGTGGTGGAAGTAGTCTGGAAAGGTTCCAGCAGGAAGAGCTGCTACATTCTGTCACTGAATTTAATCATTGAGCTACTCTCGACCCTGGGATGAGGCCAAGTAGACCGGCTCCTTTGAAAAGGGAAACCAATGACTTCTTCTGATTAGAGAAGGCTCAGAGGAGAGGGCGTTTGGGAAGGCCCCTGCTGTGCACACCTGCTACGGCCGTAATCTCTGTCTCTTATTCAGTTTTTTGCCAAGTCACTAGGAGCAGGAAGCTGCTTTTTCTATTATATAGAGCAACAAAGGGGATGAGTGGTTTGATAATGAGGACTGATAACTGTCTAATACAGAGAAAGCCTGGTCTTCCCAAAAGCTTTAAATTACAACTTTGATGGCACTGATCAGGGTTCTTGAAGTTGTAACTGGGACATAGAGAAGCCACAGAAGATGCAGTCTGAATGTTTTCTCAAACACAAAGAAAGACCTGGAGTCAGATTAAACAAAGATTTCCAGCTATTGAAGCAGATTGGTGCGGCAGTGGGGTGGGGAGGGGCGGGAAAAAAAAAAAACTAAGAGATGTTTCTGTCTCTTTAAATCTTATTCTAAATTGCAGGTTGCCTTGTGTGTAAGGTGGAGATTAGAAATCATTTAATTGCTGTTCAGTTTTAATGGAGAGCTTTATTTTAGTCAGAAAAAAACACAAATGGGTTATACAGGATGTGCTAGTTTATGACTCAGTTAACCATACTTAGGAAAAACCTGTCTGCTTGGATCATAAGTCCAAAAGCCAGCCTCCACTATTCACACAAGCGGCAGCTTTACCTGGGCTACAGGCCTGGTGCCTAGGAGGAGCAATCACCTTACAGTGGCATCGCCTAACCTAGGACTTGGTGAGAAACAGCGTGTCCCTTCTGAGCCTGTGTATATTTTCAAACTAGGCTGTCTCAAGCCAGATCTATTTGTGCATGTTCATCACAAATTCTGATTGAGGTAATGCTGACTTGATTCTGCAGACCAAAATTTACTGCATCTCAGATCTGTTTCAACAACTATTCCGTTAAGATCCTTTGAACATCACATCTAATGTCCATCCAGTTAGGTAGTGTGGGGGTTGGGGTGGGAGGGGTTGAGACCTGGCCTTCTTACCCCAGCTCTGCACAACTCTGAAAGTCACGTCTAGCTTCATCACTCTCTATAGGATCCATTAAGGGCGTTGTAACAACATCATAGCCAAGTTCTCCCTCTGCTCAATCCCGCTTTCTTCCTGCTTCCTGATTTTAGGAATACTCCCTAATTCATGGGTGCATACTAATCTCTAACAAACAAACAAACAAACAAACAAACAAAAAACCCAGAAAACTCTTTGAACATTTAGTAAGAGCAGTAAAGATCTACAAACCAGAGATTACGGTCGTCGTTTCCAAAGAGGTTTTTTTACCAGACTTTGGCTGGGTTTTCATAAACTGTTTTAACTAGATGCTAAATATCCCCCTCAAAATTGATTTGATTTGAAAAAAAAAAAGACAAAAAGATGGGCACAGGACACAAATACAATGTGCAATTGTACCCTCAGTAGAATGAACAGACCTAAACTCTCAGAGGTATCTTACATGACTTTTTGTGTCTCCACAGATCTGAAACCACTATCTCAAACTGCAGAGCTCTTGGCTCCCTCAGATAACCTGTGGCAAAATCTCCCCTCATTACTGACGAAGTTTGAGGTTTTCCTGGACTCTGGCTACAGTGGCCTGACCATTAGTCAAGAGACAGTCAGTCAGGGCCTCTTGTGCTCCCTGGGGGGATTCATGGTGGAGGAGGATATTAGCAGCATGACTGTCTACACTGGCAATTCTTACAGCAGGTCATGGTGGAGTTCACAGGCGTGCATATGTGAGAAAGAAAAGGCCTGCCTCACTCTCTCTGTTACCTGCCTTCCAACTTCTTCGAGGAATAACATGCTAACAACACAACTTCCTCCACTCGGGTGACCACATACTACTCAATTACTGCTAGACTAGCACCATGTATTAAGTGATTAACATGTGCTAGGCCCTTTTCTTATCTTATTCAATTCCCATAACAATCTTCAGAGAACATGGGTACCCTTTTCCAGATGAGAAAACAGAGGCTTTTAGAGGTTAAGTAACATGCCAAAGACCACATGAAGTTGGTATTCAAACTTATGTAATCTGAGCAGGCATCCTGTTTCTATTTATTTATGTATTTATTTATTTATTTATTTATTTTTATTTTTATTTTTTAGACAGAGTCTTGCTCTGTCGCCCTGGTTGGAGTGCAGTGGCGTGATCTCGGCTCACTGCAAGCTCCGCCTCCCAGGTTCATGCCATTCTCCTGCCTCAGCCTCCCCAGTAGCTGGGAGTACAGGCGCCCGCCACCACGCCCAGCTAATTTTTTGTATTTTTTAGTAGATACGGGGTTTCACCATGTTAGACAGGATGGTCTCAATCTCCTGACCTTGTGATCCGCCCACCTTGGCGTCCCAAAGTGCTGGGATTACAGATGTGAGCCACCACGCCCAGCCTTCTATTTATTTTTTTTTAAATAAATTCGAGTTGGGTTTCCATCACAACCAAAAGACTGTCATTCAATACAGAAAATTAATGTGATGGGCAAAACATGAATCCACAAAGCCAAAAGAAGAACAGGCAGCTGGGTCTCAGAAGCTTCTGCAGCCGCAGGGTCACACGCTCAGGGCTTCACCCCTTGTTTCTATTTCTCTACATGTGTTGGTTTCTGGCACTGAGTGGTTGGTGATATGTTGAACGAGGATAAGTGTTTCTGTATTTCTGAGATTAAAGGTGATTTTTAATTTATTTTAATATTTTTTCTATCACTTTTTTTGTTTTCTGCAATAAATGTATTTCTTAGGTGATTTTTTAAAAGGCATGAAGAACACAGATAAAATCAAAACAAACTCCAGAGTGCTCATTGTTCATCACTTAACTGCTAACAATCTCAGAAAATACATTGGGCAGACTCCTAGATGCAAGAAAAGTGGACTGAATGTGGCTGGATAATATGCTGAAATGTCCTTTTTCTCTCTCTCTCTCTCTCTCTCTCTCATTTTCTTTTTCCCTTTTTCTTTCACCCCAGTTTAAGGAGTAGCCTACTGCATCTCACAGGAGGTATGTCATGGGGCAGAATATAAAAATAATATGCAAAATACTTTCCTTCCTGGATTTTAATCCCAAGAACTTAAACAATAGAGAAGGGAGAAGAAGTGAGGATGAAGGTAGAATATGTGGAAAAAGCATGAGCAGAAAAGGATTTCCTCAAAACTCAATAAAAGACTTGCCAGGGAGAGGAGTAGGAGGCAATAGTCACCAAAAATTAAGCTTTTTCTTCATTATTTTTTTCTTCTCCCCGCCCCACCACCTTTTTTTTTTTTTTTTTTTGCTAGCTCCATACTAAATAATTATGTAAAACTTTTTAAAGCACATTTCTAGTAATTCATACATTGAAGAATGTAAAATTATACATGGAAAGCATTGACATAAGGAAATATTTTAGCAGCAACTGCAGAAGCACCTAAACAGGCACCCCCACCAAAAATATTTAGGAAGCTCTGCAGAGAGGGAAAAAGCTGTTCGATCAAGGATCTGGGGTTATTTCTACTTTGAAACTACTCATTGTTAGAAATAACCACAGATTTCTAGAGACAGAGATTAAGAAGTAAAGTCCTGCAAAGATATATTTGTTACTCTGCTTTCTTAAGAACTTCTGGGAATTACACATTAATGTTTTGTTTTGGTTTTGTTTTTCCCCTCATAAATGCCTCTGTTTTGGTTTCTGCTTCTCTGTTTCTGAATGTCACCCACCAAGAAGCTGCGAGCTGGATGCTCCACAGATATGATATACAGAGCCTTCCCTGCTGGCCTTTTTCCTTCCATCTGGAGATCAGCCCAGGTTCATAGGTAAATCACATCTTCCTACCTAACAATGACCAACTGCTAAAACCCAGGTAAGAGTACAAGGCTTGGAATTGGGGAAAGGGAAAATGCAGCATTTTATCAGCTGATTCAATTTTTTGTTTGTTTTAAAGGCTTTTTAAAAATAAACTTATTTTGGAATAATTTTAGGAAAGTTACAGAAAAGTTGCAAAGACAATACAGAGAATTATCACATACCCCTCACCTAGTTTCCCCTAATGTTAACATCTTATATTACATGGTACACTTGCTAAAACTAAAAAAAAAAAAAAAAAAAGGTACATTATAATTAACTAGCCTTTATTCAGATTTCACCAGTTTTTCCACTAACATTCTTTTTCTGTTCCAATTCAGGATATCACATTGCATTTTGTGATTTATAATTTTCAAGTTTAAGCTCTATTTTTACAAAAGTTAACATGTCCAAAATTGAAAAAGGAAATGATCATACATGACTTATGAAAGGCAATCTTCTGCCCAAACCCTCCTTGCTTCTAATTTTCTCCTCCCAACAGCAAACAATTTCAACTTTCTCACTTCTTTCATCCTCTCTCCCTCAGTCCAGCCACACTGGTCTCTGTACATTCCTCAAATGTGCCAAGCCTATTCACATTTAAGGCCAAATCTTTGCTCAAGTTTTCTCTTTGTCATGTCTTCTTCCCAAGAAAGTCTACCCAGACATACCACTCTATTTAAAATTGTGGAGACTTCTGGTTCTAAAATGGCAGAACCAGAAACAAGTGTAGAAACAAGCGTAGAAACAAGCTGGCTTCACTCACCCCAAAGAAAACCAAGATCAAATATACAGTGCTGAGATTATCACTAGCAATATATTATAACTCAAATATGAAGATGAGAAAGTTCTCCTGGCCTCAGAGAAGCGAAAAAAACTCCAAGCAGATGGTAAGAGACTTGGACTTCCATATCTGTGACACCGCTTTCCCCAATCTGCCTAGCACAAAATGCATGGAAAATTTCCCCTGACGCATGGTTTCTACACTGGAAAAAGTGAGTCGGGATGGACAACCAGCTTGCCCACCCTCTTGGTCCTCTGTCAGGAGACCTGTCCCTGCCTCAAACCACAGGATGCACTGGGAGTGCTTGAAAGGAGAAATCACCCTAAGGAAACTGAGGAGGCAGGACTGCCATCTCCAGCTGTGAAAACTGCTCTCAGCCAAAGAAGACACCAAATTACAGCGGCACCACACTGTAGGATTGTTCCACATGTCATTGGGCATAAACTCTTAACCAGCCTTTCGATACTACCAGGCTATCCCCCTTGAGACCTACCCTATTTGGTACTGGTGGTGCTCTGGTTATTTACTAGAACCAAGGCAAACCTGGGCGTAAGGCACCATTTAGTGCCAAAAAGGAGGCAGCAACCTAGCAGTGGAAACATAAGAAAGAAAATCAACTGATAAATTACAAAGAATCTCTAAGCAAACATATCCAATAAAAACCAAAACAAGCCAGACAAAGAAGACTGGAATAACTAATCCTTCAATGCAAAAACATAGACATACATCCACAAGAAACGGCAGCCAGTAGAGTGCTATGACTGCCTCAAATGGACAAAGCAAGGAACCAGTAACTGACCCTAACAAGATGGTGATATATAAACTCTCTGACCAAGAATTCAAAATCGCAGTTTTAAGGAAACTCAGTAATCTCCAAGATAACACAGAAAAGCAGTTCCAAAATTTGTCAGAGAAATTTAACAAAGATATCGAAGTAGTTTTTTAAAACACAAATCTTGAGGCTGGGTGCAGTGGCTCACACCTGTAATCCCAGCACTTTGGAGGCTGAGGCAGCAGGATCACTCGAGGCTAGGAGTTTGAGAGCAGCCTGGCCAACATGGTGAAACCCCATCTCTACCTAAAAATACAAAAATTAGCTGGGCATGGTGACACATGCCTGTAATCCCAGTTATTCAGTTGGCTGAGGCATGAGAATTGCTTGAACCCAGGAGGCGGAGATTGCAGTGAGCCAAGACTGCACTACTGCACTACAGCCTGGGGAACAGAGTGAGACTCTGTATCAAAATTTAAAAATAAAATAAAATAAAGTATAAAAAATCACAAATCTTGAAACTGAGAAATACATTTACTGAACTGAAAAATTCATTAGAGGCTCTCAACAGCACAATGGATTAAGCAGAAGTAAGAATCAATGAGCTCAAAGACAGGCTATTTGAAAATACACAGAGGAGAAACAAGGAGAAAAAAAAGAATGAAAAGAAATACAGGTCACCTATAAAATATACAAAATTACCTCAAAAGACCAAATCTCTATTTTTTTTTTTTTTTTTTTTTTGAGATGGAGTCTCACTCTGTCACCCAGGCTGGAGTGCAGTGGTACAATCTCGGCTCACTGCAACCTCTCCCTCCTGGGTTCAAGTGATTCTCCTACCTCAGCCTCCTGAGTAGCTGGGATTACAGGCATGTGCCACCTTGCCCAGCTAATTTTTGTATTTTTAGTAGAGACAGGGTTTCACCACATTGGTCAAGCTGATTTTGAACTCCTGACCTCATGATCCACCTTGTAATCCCAAAAGTGCTGGGATTACAGGCGTGAGCCACCATGCCTGGCTCAAAAGACCAAATCTAAGGATTATTAGTATTCAAAAGGGAATTGAGCAAGAGCAAGGAATAGAAAACTTACTCAAAGAAATAATAATAGAAAACTTTCCAAAACTTGAGAAAAAGATAAATATCCAGATACAGGAAGATCCGAGAACACCAAACAGATACAACCCAAATAAACTACCCCAAGGCATATAATAATCAAACTCTCAAAGGTCAAGGACAAAGAGAGATCCCTAAAAGCAGCAAGAGGAAAGAATCAAATAACATATACAGGAGCTCCAATTCTTCTGGCAACAGACTTCTCAACAGAAACCATGCAGGCCATCAGGGAGTGAGGTGACATTTTCAAAGTGCTGAAAGAAAAAACAACAACAACAACAACAACAACAACAAAAACTGCTTACCAAGAATACTTGTAACCTGCAAAGCTATCCTTCCAACATGAAGGAGAAATAAAGGACACACACACACACAAAAAAAGAAAACTGCAGGCCAATATCGCTGATGAACACAGATGCAAAAATCCTTAACCAAACCAAATTCAACAACATATTTAAAAAGATTCACCATGATCAAGTGGGATTCTTACCAGGATACAAGAATAGTTCAACATATGCAAATCAATAATGTGATACATCACATTAACAGAACCAAGAACAAAAACCGCATGATCATTTCAATAGATGTTGAAAAAGTATTCAACAAAATTGAACATATTTTTATAATAAAAACCCTCAACAGATTGGATATAGAAGAAACATACTGCAAAATAACAAAGGCTACATATGACAAACCCACAACTAACAGCAAACTGAACAGGGAAACATTGAAAACCTTTCCTCTAAGGTCTGGAACAAGACAAGGATGCCCACTTTCAACATTTTTTTCAACATAATACTAGAAGTCCTGGCCAGAGCAATTAGTCAAGAGAAAGAGAAAAAGGGCATTCCAAATGGAAAGGAAAAAGTCAAACTAGCCTTATTCACAGACAACATGATCTTAGAAAAACCTACACTCCACTGAAAAACTGATTCAGTACAATTGCAAGACACAAAATCAACATACAAAAATCAGTAGAGTTTCTATATGCCACTGTGAACTATCTGAGAAAGAAATAAAAAAAGCAATCGCATTTACAATAGCTACAAAAAAAAACCTAGCAATAAGTTTAACCAAGGATATGAAAGATTTCTAAAACTATAAAATATTAATGAAAAAAATCAAAAGGGACACTAATAAATGGGAAGATAGCTCATGTTCACGAATTGGAAGAATTAATATTGTTAAATTGTCCGTGCTATCCAAAGGGATCCACAGATTTAGTGCAGGCTCTATCAAAGACCAATGACAGTCTTCACAGAAATAAAAAAAAAAATACTAAAATTTGTATGAAACCACAAAATACTCCAAACAGCCAAAACAATCTTGAGCAAAAAGAACAAACCTGAAGCCATCACACTACCTGACTTTAAAATATACTGCAAAGCAATGGTACTGGCGTAAAAACAGATGCACAGACTAACAGAACGGAATAGAGAACCCAAATATAAATCCTCACATTTGCAACCAACTCATTTTCAACAAAGGTTCCAAGAACATACAGTGAGGAAAGGAAAGTGTCATCAATAAATGGTACTTGGTAAACTAGATAACCAAATGCAGAAGAATGAAACTAGACCTTTATTTCTTACCAATACAAAAATAAATTCAAAATAGATTAAAAATTTAAATCTAAGATCTGAAACTATGAAACTACTAGAAGAAAACATTGAGGAAATCCTCAAGGACATTTGTCTGAGCAAAGATTTTTTTGCTTTCTGAGCAAAGACCCCAAAAGCACAGGCAAGCAAAGCAAAAATAGACAAATTGGTTACATCAAGCTAAAAAGCTTCTGCACAGAAAAGGAAACAATCAACAAACATTGTATGTTCTCACTCATATGTGGGAACTGAAAAAGTGGATCTAATGAAGACAGGGAATAGATTGGTTGTTACCAGAGGCCAGGAAGGCTAGGGGGTGAGAGGGATAAAAAGAGGTTGATTAATGGGTAAAAATATGCAGTTTGATAGAAGAAATAAGACCTAGTGTTTGATAAATTAGTAGAGTGGCTATAGTGTACAATAATCTATGGTCTATTTCAAAATAGCAATAAGAGAATAACTGTTTCTAGCACAAACATTGTTAAAATGTTCACACTAACCAAAGTGATCAGAAAGAAAAGCATAAAGAACAGATATTTAAGGTGATGGATACCCCAATTACACTGATTTGATCTTTACAAATTTTATGAATGTGATAAAGTATTGCATGTACACAGAAAATATGTAGATATATTTTGTGTCAATAAAAATAATAAGGCTCAGCACAGTGGGTCAAATCTGTAATTCCAATACTTCAGGAGGCTAAGGTGAGAGGATTGCTTGAGGCCAGGGGTTCAAGATCAGCTTAGGCAACATAGTGAGACTGCATCGCTACAAAAAAAATAAAACAGTTAGCCAGGCATGGGGGTGCACACCTACTGTAGTGCTAGCTACTTGGGGGGCTGATGCAGGAAGATCACTTGAGTCCAGGAGGTTGAGGCTTCAGTAAGCTATGATCGCTCCACTGCACTCCAGCCTGGGTGACAGAGCAAGACTTTGTCTCAAAATAATAATAATAATTAATTAATTAAAATTAAAAATAGCCTGGGCACAATGGTTCACACCTATAATCCCAGCACTATGGGAGGCTGAGGTGGCCAGATGGTCTGAGGTCAGGATTTCAAGACCAGCCTGGTAAATATGGTGAAACCCCAACTCTACTAAAAAATACAAAAATTATTTGGGCGTGGTGGAAGGTGCTGTAGTCCTAGCTACTTGGTAGGCTGAGGCAGGAGAATCGCTTGAACCCAGGAGGCAGAGGTTGCAGTGAGCCAAGATCATGCCACTGCCCTGTAGCCTGGGTGATAGAGCAATACTCCACTGCAAAATAAATAAATAAAAATAAATAAACTTATAGGCCAGCTGCGGTGGCTCATGCCTATAATCCCAGCACTTTGGGAGGCCCAGGTGGGCGCATCATCTGAGGTCAGGAATTCGAGACTAGCCTGGCCAACATAGCAAAACCCTATCTCTGCTAAAAATACAAAAATTAGCCAGGCATGGTGGCAGGCACCTGTGGTCCCAGCTACTCAGGAGGCTGAGGTGAGAGGATCATTTGAGCCCAGGAGTCAGAGGTTGCAGTGAGCCAAGATCACGCCACTGCACTCCAGCCTGGGCAACAGAGTGAGACTACATCTCAAAAAGTTAAAATAAAATAAGATGAAATTATAATACACCTCACCCATGCACTCCTAATGTCCCTTACTCTAATTCTTTGTTCTTTTTTTCCACATAATGCCATATACTTTATTTATCTATTTATTATGTATATTGTTTATTATTTCTCTTTCCCTACTGGAAGGTAAACACCTAGAATAGTGCCGGGCCAGACAATAGTCTTTAAATAAATATTTGTTGAATAATGAATGAATGAACATTGAGAGAGAAGTAAGCAGACAGGAAGATGTAAGTTCTTTCCTCCTCCAGCTCTGCAGCATCCCTCTAATTTCCATACTGACAGAGCCTAACATGGAGACAGCCAGCAAGGAAGAAATGTGGTTTGCAGAGTTCCAGCCCCAGCATCACAGAGCAGAGTGTAAAAAGGTGAGCTTATGGCTGAGAAACAGTGTAATAACTGAAACACACACACTCAATTTCCCTGCACTAATCTTCCCAATATAGTTATATATCCATTTTTGTTTAAATTTATATTATTCTTTACATTATTTTTAATATAGAATATTATTTGCAGCTGAGTCATATGGCGTGCAATGATTACATTTCCTTTCTTATACAACTTTCTGTTTTTCCAGGATTTAATAATTGCCTATCATTCTTCATCTCAATTTCATTCCCCAAATTCTCACATAACACTTCTCTCAATACAGTCAAACACATCAGGAACCTATCAGCTCATTTTTTTCATGACTACATGCTTCAGTGCAGTCCTCTGTCCTCTTGTATTTTCATGTTTAGCTTCTTTGTTTCTAAGATTACTTCTTTCCCTGTCTTGATGATACAATTTTCCACATATTCAAATGTATCTGATGATCCATCTATTATTTTGTTTTCCTTCCCCATGGAGCCCTGTACCTCTCCTACTGCAGACTGGATTGTTTCTTCTTGAGGCCTGCTACACAGCTGTTCTGGAACTTCCCTTCCCCAGCATCATTCTGAATGTCTTCTCCTGTGTTGAATCCCATATTTCCCGGATCTCAATCTTCCTTTTTCCTGCTTTAATCATTTTTGAGGCTCACATTCTCCAGTATCTTTCTGAGAACGAATGCACAGGAGATAAGCATTTTGCATGTCTGAATTTGTCTACACTCAGGCTTTATGGATGGTTTGTCTGTGTAAGAAAAATCTAAGTTGAAACTACTGTCCTCAGTATATCAAAGGTATTGTTCCATGGTCTTTTAATTCCTCAAGTTGCTACTGAAAAGTGTTATTCGGCCTCTCACTCCTTTATATGTATCCTATTTTTCTTTTTTGTGCTTCTCTCTGGACTTTAGGGCTTCCCTTTTTTTCCTGTGTTTTTTGTTTGTTGTGGTCTCTGGTGATCCATGACTGTTCACTCACAGGTGAAAGCGAGAAACCAAAAGGCCGATTGATATTTCAGTGCATGTGAGCAGGGCTTGTTGACTGTCAGGTCTTGCCTTGCTATAGGATGATTAGGTGGGGACCCAGCGATTTTGTTGATGAGTCCTTTCTGTCAGTATTTTCTTTTAGACTTGTCAGTTTCTCCAGATAGAAGTGACTGTGTTTTTTGTCTTAGGTATTCCTGATGATGGTTCACTGTAAGGAGAGGAGCCTGCTCGGCTTGTGAACTTTTACTTAATACTCCTCTTCAAATACGGTGCTTCTTCTGCTCTGCCCTCTGCCATACTGAGTCCCCAAATCCCTGGCCTCTTCAGTCAGCCTCTGCAGAGAAGACATTCACCCCAGTGCCCTGGCAGAGCAGACAATCACCTGGCTGTGTAGAGTGAGGAAGGAGATGTAGAAGCCTAAGCGTCTCACGCAATTCTCGTTTGGAGTCACACCCTGAACCGTTTCCCAGCTCTACCACCTATGGCCCTGAAGTATCACGTAGGGAACTCAATTTCCTCCCCTGAACTTGGAAGACCTTTGAAACACATAGGATGTCCAGGGCCCTCCTGGCCCTGGGATTCTATGATCTATGAACCTTCAGAAGGTGGAGAGCTCTGCCTAGGCAGTAACATAGACGGGAAGATATAGGAGGTGAAGAAGGGCAAGGTGGCAGTAGGATAGAGTGGCAGGAGACTTCAAAGAAAAGGTGGGACAAGAGCAGGACAAGAGCCAGTTGGAGGAATAGGGGAGGGAGCACCTCCTCAGGTGTCCAATACTGGGGCAGGATCGTCACAGCATGTTGGGGGCTGGTAGGTAGGCAAAGTGTTCTAGAATAATAAAGTGGAAGAGTAAACTTCAGTTAGAGTGTGGAGAATTTGAATTTCTTTTTTACATCAGTGGATCCCACAATCAAAGTCATCTAGAGATTTGTTTTCAGTGCCGGAGACCCTACCCCAGACTTTAAATCAGAATATCAGAGAAGAGCCCAGGAACCTATATGCCTTTAAACTTTCCACGTGAGTCCAATAAACTGGCAAGTTTTGGAACCACTTCCTTAGGCAATGGAGAACCATGGATGGTTTGTAAGCAGAATGCATGATGGAAGTGGAAATTCTAGAAAGATGAATTTGACAGGCATATGCAAGGTGGACTGGAGGTTGAAGGACATGAGACAGGGATTCAAGGGAGGAAATTTCAATACTTCACAAAGATGGTCATGAGAGTCTATAGGAGGTAAGTGGTCAGGGAAAAGAAATAAGAGACTATACCAATCCATCTGTCATGGATTGAATTATGTATCCCCCAAAAATTCATAGGTTGAATTCCTAACCCTTAGTACCTCGGAATGTAACCTTACTGGGAAATAGAGTCATTGCAGATGTAATTAGTTAGGTTAGGATGAGGTCATAGGGTGGACTCTAATCTAATAGAAGGGGGAACTTTGGACACACCAGCACGGACAGCCATAGAGGGAAGACGATGAAAAGGAAAGTAGGGAGAAATGGTTATCTATCTACAAGCCAAGGAGAGACGCCTGGAACAGATCCTTCCCTCAAAGCTAACAGGAGGAACCAGTCCTGCTGACACCTTGATCTCTGTCTTCTGGCCTCCAAAACTGTAAGTCAATAAACTTCTAATCACCAGGTTTGTGGTACTTTGTTATGGCAGCCATAGGAAAATAATACACCGTCTTTTTGGAAACACATTCCTGCCTTCAATTACCTCTTCCTCACTTTCTCTTGAGGAATGATTTCTCAAAGCCACCCTCCTGAGAGGGCTGGGAGCAGTGGTTACAGAGTGAAGCATGTGTTTCTAACATTATAGGATGCCTTTTTACTGGAGGAGTGAGTGTGGGTAGCTTTTTGGAGTCCTTGGCCAGTTTGCTCCCAGAACCCACCTGAGATATCAAAGAACTGACTTGTGATTGGACCTTGCTGAATAGAAAAGATGTTATCTCTAGGAGAAGCAATTCACATTCTCCCCACCTGAGAAAGGAATTGGTGCCAAGAATATCAGACAGTGGGTAAACCCCCAGAGGAGAAGGGAGACTCATTTCTTTGGAGCCATTACTGTCCCACTGGTGGCTCATCCAGTGGGATGAGAGCTGCAAGAGGAGGAAAAATCTACAAGAAAAGGTAAACTCTCATTTTATCATTTTGTGGCTTGGCCTATGCTGAAATAACTGTATTCCTTGGCTAAACAAAGAATTTCCAAGAACACAATATATGAAGGTCAATGTCATGGTGGCTGATATAACCACATGGGACCAAGCACAACCACATTCCTGGCCTCCCTCACTGTCCTGCTGAGCCTGGACCCACACCAGCCACTCTGCACTGCCCTTGCTAACATCCTTGGGACACTTGGCCATTTTACCTGCCAGTGTCCCCAGTGGCAACCCTCGATCACCCACCACCTGCTAACTCCAGGATTGCCAACTTTTGCTAGAAAAAGTGTCATAACTGTACCACAGGACTCGCTAAGTATTCCCACTCCACAACCCTATCTGGGCCCTTCCTGCTTACATGGTTATCCATCTGGAGTTAGCTTCCTGTTTCTTCCCTCCTAGCCCTTGCAAAGAATTCTCTAGGCTCCATGAGTCTTCAACTCCATCCCAGTGACTCTTACCATCAGCCAAGGATGTCACTTCAATTTTCTGGTGAAGTGAAAAGTCTTCAGGCATCTACTACCTCAACTCTGTTTCTCTCCACTTTGGAGTTTCTCTGTGTTAACATCACTCCTTTTCTGTATTCCTCCTATTTAGAGGAAGAGGTGGTGTTCTAATTTCCTTGACCAGGCAAACCCATCTCTGTTCTGGGTCCCATTTCTTATTATACCAATAATCTCATTTTTAAAAAATTTTCTTACAGAGCATTTTAAATGCATACACATAATTTTATTACCTTTTTATATCTTCAAAATTCTCTGGCTTATTTTGCTTGCAAGCTCAAGTCTCTTCCAGCCTTAAAAACAAAACAAAAAATAAATAAAAAATAATCTTAATCATTCCACTTCTTTGAGCTACTTCCTAATTTCTTTCCATTTTTTAAATGGCCTCTGTTTCCAACAGGTTATCTTTTCTTTCTCCTCTTTGTTTCTTAACTTTCTACAATCTAGTTTCAATCTCTATCACTCCACTAAAATTCTTCTTTCTTTTTTTGTAACTTTGTTATTTTGAAATTTCAGTTTTTTTAAAAAGTTTGCAAAAAACTGTGAAGAGAGTTCCCATATATCTTTTGTCCAGCTTCCCCAAATTTTAATATATTACATAACCATAGGACATTTATCAAAAGCAGGAAATTAACTTTCAGACAATACTATTAATAAAACTATAGGCTTTATTAGAATTTCACCAACTGTCCTACTGTTAATTTCTAAGGCCATTCTTTTAAAAAAGCTTTCTACTAAAGTCATTTTAAACTTTGTTTTACTTCATAAATTCTGAATATAAAATTAAGGAATAATGAGTGGAAAACTTAGAAAATATGAAAAGATATAGGCCGGGTGTGGTGGCTCATGCCTGTAATCCCAGCACTTTGGGAGGCCAAGGCAGATGGATCGTGAGGTCAGGAGATCGAGACCATCCTGGCTAACATGATGAGACCCCATCTCTACTAAAAATACAAAAAATTAGCCGGGCGTGGTGGCGGGTGCCTGTAGTCCCTGCTACTCGGGAGGCTGAGGCAGGAGAATGGCGTGAACTCAGGAGGCGGAGCTTGCAGTGAGCCAAGATCATGCCGCTGCACTCCAGCCTGGGTGACACAGCAAGACTCCAACTCAAAAAAAAAAAAAAAAAAAAAAAGACATAAAGAAGAAAATAAAAACTACCCACAGTCTGGCCAGAGATAAAGCTACTAATCTACAGGGCATACTAGGGACAGAAGAACATGTTAAATACCACCATGGAAATATCAACACAATTCAGACTGTGGATTTATTTTTTATTTATTTATTTATTTTTTGAGATGGAGTTTTGCTGTTGTTGCTCATGCTGGAGTGCAATGGCACAATCTTGGCTCACCGCAACCTCCGCCTCCTGGGGTTAAAGCAATTCTCCTGCCTTAGCCTTCCCGAGTAGCTGGGATTACAGGCATGTGCCACCATGCCCGGCTAATTTTTGTATTTTTAGTAGAGACGGGGTTTCTTCATGTTGGTCAGGCTGGTCTCGAACTCCTGACCTCAGGTGATCTGCCCACCTCAGCCTTCCAAAGTACTGGGATTATAGGTGTGAGCCACCAAGACATTCAGTTCCCAGGGGCAGGCAGGAGACAGTGGCCTTCCTCTATCTCAACTGCAAGAGGCTTTCCTCTTTTACAAATCCACCTCAACACAGACCCTTTACGGGTGTCAGCCTGGGAGACGATCAGGTCTTTCTCATCCCACGAGGCCATATTTCAGACTGTCACATGGGGAGAAACCTTAGACAATACCCGGCTTTCCAGGGCAGAGGTCCCTGTGGCTTTCCACAGTGCATTGTGCCCCTGGTATAGTGAGACTAGAGAATAGCGATGACTTTTACCAAGCACACTGCTTGTAAACATTTTGTTAACAAGGCACATCCTGCACAGCCCTAAATCCCTTAAACCTTGGTTCCATACAACACATATTTTTGTGAATTCAAAGTTGGAACAAAATAGCTGGGGCAAAGTGGCTGGGGCAAAGTTACAAATTAACAACATCTCAACAAAGCAATTGTTCAAGACACAGGTCAAAATAGAGTTTCTTATGTCTTCCCTTTCTCCATAGACACAGTAACAGTCTCATCTCTCTTTCTTTTCCCTACAACTGTGGATTTCTTTGGAAAAAAAAAAAATTCAAGGAAAAATAAAAGAGATGAAAGGGGAATCTGTAACTTAAAAAGATGTTCATAAGCTAGATTAACCAATTGCAAAATGTGAACTTTCTGTGGATTCCAATTTAAATAAACTACAAAACTTATAAGACAATCAAGAATCTGAAAATCCTGAATATTTATTTAGTAATGCTAAGAAATTATTGTTATTTTTAAAGCATGATAATAATACTATGTTTACATAAGGAACATTTATTTTAGATATAGCTATTGAAATACTTATAGATGGAATGACTGCTTCAAAGTAATGGGATGGGGGAAATAGGTGGGGGTATAGGTGAAACAGATTGCCATGCACTAATAATTGTTAAAGTCAAAGGATGAGTAAATTAGGTTCATTAAAACATTTTCTCTGCTTTTGTGTATGTTTTGAAATTATCCATTGCGAATGCTTTTAAAAAATGAATCTATTCAACATTCAAAGTCATTAAAAATAATTTAGACTTTTTTGCCTTAGTTTTTCAAATACATAGCACAAAGAATCACATCATTTAAGTCTGGCAAACACCAGCACAAAAGACCTTTTATATCCACCTGTGTCCTCCAGGTCTCACTAACCCAGCCAGTGTTTCCCTTGTCTGACTCACTCCCAAACTCTGGCCCTACCCAGGCTGTTCTGCTTTCTTTGCCTTTTTCGCGACCCTTTTACTCTTGCCCTTTGCTACCCTCTTCCTGATCTTCCCTGGATCCTTCATGCAAGTAGCTCCAAGCCCTTTCTAATTTGAAGCAATCCAGTCTTTCAAATTCCAGTTCCATGGCTCTGCTCATAACCTTGCTTCACTCAATAAAAGCACAAGAGCCTGGCAGAGAACAAAGGAAAACTCCCTAGTATATGTTAATATTTTGTTTGTGTTTAAAAGGTAGGCAGACAAAATAAACTTGGAATGATGTTTTATAGACATAATTGTATCCTCTCTTACGCTTTAATTTCTTTCTTTTTCTTTCTTTCCTCATTCTTTTCTTTAACATTATATTATAAACACTTTGCCAAATCCCTGTTCTTTGAAAACCTGGTTTTTAATGTCTGTGGAATATTCTCTCACATACATGAGCTATAATGTATTTATCTCATCCTCTTTTGTTAGATCCAGGGACCCCTTAGTTGCCAAAGCAATTCAGTACTCACCCTCCTTGACTTTCTACAGTACTTTGACACTGGTGACCACGCTCTGCCTTAAAATGTCCTCTCATTGGCTTTCCTGATATCCTCTCAATCTCACTCCTCTCTGACTCGTCATTCTCCTGCCTTCTGTGACCTGTCTTCCTCCTGCTCCCTGAATAAAATCCCTCCCCAAGGTTCCATTAGATTCTTTCTTTTCCTCTCTTTACTCTCATTCCCTAGGTGGGTTCTTTCTCCCTTGGCTTCACTGTGAAGGATTCCCAGATCTTATAACTTCATCCCTAACCCCTTCCCAGTGTTCCAGACCTGCATCACCCCTGTCTGTTTTACATGTTCACCAAAATATAGCCCAGTGCAGTCCCACCAACATGACTAAGCAACCAAAAGGAGCTATCCAGAAGCAGCTCAGCCTGCCTCCTCCCACCTGACCACAATGCTGCATCTCCTCAGGATTCAGCTCAATGCCTTGGAATCACTACCAACTCTTTCCTTCACCCTCCACTTCACCAAGTCACCAAGCCCTAAAGAACCTACTTCTGACATGTCTCCTATGACAATTTCTTACTTTGGATTCTCCCTGCTCCATTCAGACTGTGAATGGGGTCAACAATTTTCATCTCCCATTTGCATTCACCTCCTACTTGGTCTTTCCTCCTCCTCCTCTGTCTCTGTTCTCTCCAATCCATCTTACCAATCAATCTTCCTAAAGTCTGACTTTAGTTAGGTGACTTACCTGTTCAGTAATCTTCAGTGGCTCCCTATTACTTAACCAAATTGAATTCTGACATTTAAGGTACAATTTAATAGGACCTGCCAAACAATTTCCCTAATCTCACTTCTCTCTTCTTCCCACACATATCTTGGAGGGGGAATAGCATGGCTCCAGAGTCAAATCCCAACCTAGTAGTGCTATAGCCTTGGGTAAATTATTTAAGTCATCTGAGGCCTCTGCTTCCCCATCCATAAAATGGTAGTATTAGCAGCATCTACCTCATGTGTGATTATGAGGATAAGATGAAAAATATATATATAAAGTATATAATATCCAGCATACAGTAGGTTCTTGATAAATATCACTTACTACTTTTATTACATCACTGCAGTCAAACTGCATTGCTTGGTTTTCCCATATAAATTTTATGACTTATTTCCCCCCTAATTTTGCTCCTACTCTTCTCTCTGCCTAACTTTGACACAACATCTTTGCCTTCTGAAAGCACCTCCTAGACTCTAAGACCCTACTCAGGTGCTGCTTTCTCTGTGAACTTTTCTTTGGCCACCAGCCACAGGAGCTCTCTTCTTGATCCTCTGAATGGTAGGGCTCTGCCTCCAGCACTCTGAGGCATTTATACTGCCTTCTGGTGAGCTGTGTGAATGCTTTATCTCCTACAAATCAGGGCAGGACCGTGTCTTCCTCATGTTTAATTTCCTCTACACTGTCCAGCACAGGATCTGGCACAAAGTTGAAACTCAGGAAACTTTAATGGAAAGATTGAGTGGACAACATTTCCTGTTTCTCATCAATAAAGTTTCACCTTCATACTCATCTGTTAAATATTCATTGTCTCTTTTTAATACATCTTATTAAGCCTAGGATTAATCAATATGGTTCCTGTTCCCTCAAAGCTTACAGCTAGTTCGGATTATACTTTCAGAAAGTAGAATGAAAACAAGTCAGGGCAATATTTAACAATGTGTTTAATCAACTATAATCAAATTTCATAATATATAATCTAGACAGACAGTCATTCCCGGATGGTCAATCTAGGGAGGAGTCTGTAGGAATTAGAAGGTGAGATGGGGGTGGCAGAGGCAGAAATCTTCAGCAGAAGGTTGGGCAGACAGAAAGGCAGTTGAATTCAGGTCAGGAAAGTAGGAGGAAAAATAATTTTGCAGGAGAATAATCATACCTGCTTTCATGGAGGTGGGGGCAAGGGGGACGGAGTGTAAACTAAGAGGAGTGTGTCATCTACTTAGTTAATGACTCTTTGTCTTGGAGTACTGGTGGAGGACAATGGACACCAGCTACATTGTTCACAAGTGGTAATTATCATGACTACAAACACCAGGGATTAATATTTACCTATCGAAGACCATATGAGTAATGGGTGTCTCCCAAGCCTGTAACTGAAAGCACCTTCTAGACTCTAAGGCCCTACTCAGGTGCTGCTTTCTCTATTATACAACTGCTATTCCTGGAGAATCAATGTTGATTAAAGAAGTTTCTGACCAGGCATGGTGGCTCACGCCTGTAACCCCAGCACTTTGGGAGGCCGAGGCGGGCAGATCACCTGAGGCCAGGAGTTCGAGATCAGCCTAGCCAACATGGCGAAACCCTGTCTCTACTAAAAATACAAAAAAAAACTAGCCAGGCGTGGTGGTGGGCTCTTGTAATCCCAGCTACACACTGAGGCATGAGAATCACTTGAATCCGGGAGGCAGAGGTTGCAGTGAGCCGAGATTACGCCACTGCACTCCAGACTGGGTGATGGAGTGAGACTCTGTCTTAACAATAAATAAATAAACGTTTCTGAGTTTTTGCTTTTTCTATTTTGAGGCTCCCAATTGCTGTTCAGGTTAATAAGGTCACAGCTCTATGCTTCACCTAAGAGAAGAGGGTTTACCAGGAAGTCCGACTTGCCTCTCAGCCACAGATGGTTGTAAAGCATGAGACGATTGTGAGTTGAGGTGTAATTTAAAGAATCCTAGAAAGAAACCCACATGTCTGAAATTACACCCTTATATCTCATGAAGTTGTATCCAGTTCCCTTCTTAACAAACGCAAGCATTCCCGACGAAGGACACGGAAAAGTCTCTAATCTTTTGGCTTGAATGTGATTAGCATCCTTCAAGAGGAGGAGAGAAGGCATGGAACGAGATGCAGGAGGACAGGTCCCTGAGCAGTAAAGGTGAGGGACAAAATAACCCGCACCCTGTCAGGTCTAAAGAGGCCTCCTGTCCCTCGCCTGCAGACCCGGGTCCGATTCCTCTGCTCCTACAGGGGCCTGCAGTACGGGGGAAGGCAGCTTGGTGGAGTCCGCAGGAGTCCCCCCTTGGAGGTGCAGCGCGGACCTCGCAGTCCCCAGGCGGGAGAGCGCGGGAGGGCGGCCGGCGGGCCAGGGTCCTCGGTGGCTGGGGGTGCAGCCATGTAAGGCCTTACGAAACGTGCGAGCCGGCCCTGGCGCCGGCAGTACGGCTGCGGAGGGACGGACACCCACGCGGAAGACCGCCCCAGGCCCTGCCAGCCGCGGACTGCGGAGGCTTCCGCACAGGCGGGCAAACAGCGCTGCGTCCGCCCCGCCCTGGCCAGCCCTGCGACGCGGGGTTCCAGGGCCCACGACGCTTACTCAGGTGGAGTTTCCAGTTGAGCTCGGCTCGAGGGTTTAAATGGATGACGTGTTCCATCCGAAGTCGGAGTTCATGTGATCTTAGTTCCGTGTCTAACTCCGTTCTCACGTCTGTCCCTAAATTACTCTCTTCGGCTCCCACCCCTGAGCGCCCTCGCCCGACCGCGATCGGCACTCGTGCTGCCACCTGCAGGTGAAAGGGGAAATTGAGCGAACTCAAGTTGGGCGGCCCACGGCTGGAGGAGGGCTTTCAGGACAGGGTAGCGGATATTCCAGATTACTGGAAATCCTGGAATTACTAAGATTTAGATATATTAAGCCCAAAGAGCACAACAATTGGCAAGAGACTTGATCTAGTCTTCACATCCTCTGGAGGTTTTCCTTTGGTTTGTTTTTCCATTATGCGGATTTGGCAGGGGATGGATGATAAATATTTGCACGAATGCAATTTAGGGCTGTAAAACGTATGTTCGCCACCAGGGCTTGTAATCGATGCACATCGGGCAGAGCTGGGTTTTTTTACCAGCGCCACCTCCATGATGTTACTGTGATTTCCATCATGGCAGGGTCTGCCCTGCCTGCATTGCTCAGAAAGGGCCTTGTGCCATGACCAGTGGTCATATCTGGGTCATTCCTAGCCTGGCGGGTTACCCCATTACAATGTTCTCTGTGCCATAGCAAGTCTTTTTTCAGGCATTCCAATACCATGATTCTGAAAATGAATGATTGTTTTTAAAATCATTTTAGAATAATTCCATTAGCATTATGGTTGAAGCGCCCTGGGGTCAGGCTGCCTGAGTTTGAACCTGACTCCAGCTTACTTACTTGGTGACCTTGAGAAAGTTATTTAGTCTCTCTGTGACTTAGTTTCCTCACATACTGAATAGGAATAATATACAGGCCACATAGGATTGTGCATTTTAAATGAGATAATACACACAAGCACAGGAATATAACATAAAAGAGGATGTGCTCTGAGCTCAAAATGTCCAAGAAAAAAAAAGTGCTCTGAGCTCAAAACATCCAGTGTCAAAAAGTCAGGCTTTGACACTAGCTAGTTTGGGAATATGGGACAAATTACTTCACTTTTCTGAGCCTCAGTTTTCTCACCTGTAATATGCAGATGATGAGAGTATATCTCACAGGTTATTTATGAGAATTAAATGAGATAAAATGTCTTCCATGCTTAGACACAGTAAGGATTCAATAAATGCTAGTCTTTTAAACCTTAGCTAGTCTTTACTATTCAGCATTCTGTTGTTTGGAAGATTCTGGGTTTTAAACTCAAAGATAAACAATCTTCATCTGTTTGTTCACTGTTTTACTTTTGTATCCAGTACAATCATATGTAGTCCTTCTACCATCCTGGGAGGTAGGTGTCCTCATCCCCAGTTTACAGATGAAGCTGAGGCTCATTGTAGTTTAGTGCCATGCCTGATATCATCATACAGCACCTGGAACCAGGGCACATACACAGCTCCACTCTCCAAGACTAGGGCTCTTTTTCCTGTATCACAGCTGCCTTTATAATTCCTCTAAATGTGATGAGCACTCATTTTATTTTACAAGCTTTTGCTAGATGCCCATGCAGTGTTTGAAATTTTTCAAGTTATGGCAACTTCCTAAACTCAGACTTGAAAATTTCAAGAAACTAAAAGAAATATACTTAGAGCCTTTTCTTCATGGCAAACCTTTTCCTCTGACTTATTAATGGCTTATTAGGTGTTGCTTTCAGAGGGAAGCGTGGAGGGGGCAGCAGGAGGGGCTGCTGGAAGTACCAGTTGCTCAGAAGTGACAGGTGTGTTAAGTTCGTGCATCTCCCTCCTTCCTAGCACCCCACATTCCCCTTTTGAAATGTTCTTCCCCTGTACTGAAATTGCTTATTTTCATCCTCTTTCTCCCCTGACAGACCGTGATCTCTATGATCACAGTCTGTGTCTAACATGTCAGTTCTCCAAAAGTTCTTTCAATTTTATTTCTGTAAGAAAAGAAATTCATAGAAGAAACACTCTTCACTTCAGGAGTCAGGAAACAAGATGACTTAAAAAAAAAAAGAAAACAATAACAGATCCACACCAATCTGTAAATCAAGAGATTAGGGATAAATTTCATAATTTTGCCCAAATATCCAATTGAAGATCTTTCTTTGATGATTAGTAATATTAATAATGATAACAACTAGCACTTATCAAATGCCAACCATGATCAGGCCCTATGCTAAGCATGTTAGATTTATTGGCACATTCGAGTCCTGCAGTAACTCCATGTACTAGGTACTCTAGTCATTCTCATTTTACTGATCAAGAAGCAGGCTAAGAGAGAGCTTGGGCTCATCAGCATCCCACAGCTAGTAAGTAAAGTAGCAGACCTGGACTTGAACCCAGGCCTGTCTAACACCGAGAGAGAAGGCTCTAACCACTGCCCTGCGCTGCCTTCCAAGGAGTGGCAGAGTGCAGCAGGAGTGGCAGCTAGCTCAGGGAGGTGCCCGATGTGGAACAATGGATGGGATGAGTGTGTGCATGCTTCCTACATGAACCAGCTTGATTCCTTCTCTTTTATTTATTTTTCACTTCATCAGCTGGGTTTGTACCACAGTCATCTTTTGCTGTGCCTGGCATCCCTGTTCCTGACTCAAGCCCAAAGTGATCTCTCCCCTAGTCCCTGGCACCAGGGCAAGGGGAAATATCCAGTGTCAGAGATCAGCAAAGCCCTCCATGTGACCATCAGACAGATCGGCGCTCATCTTCCCAGCAAACTGCATCCACGCCTCCGATGAGTGGTTTCAATGGTGGTCAGCTAGGCCAAGATCATGTCTCTCCCTCAGTAAGTCCCAGATGCCCAGGTCACAGGGAACAGCTGCCCGTTGCATGCTCTGTCCCCAAAGGCCAAATCTTTCTACTCAGTTCATGCAGTCCTGAAGCCTCCCACCCTCTTCCCATGTCCCCATTTGCCCCTACCCATCAAACCTCCCAGGGCCAGATCCTTTTACAACTGACTGGCACAGCCAATTCACTTCTGGGATTTGATTTCCAAATACTCAACAGCCCCAGTAATTTCAGCAATAATTGCACAGGCAGGCCCAGACCATTCACAGCTGCTGTGTCCAAGATTTTTTAAAAAGGTTTTTAAGGGGTTTTTTTAGAATTCCAAACTTGTTTTCTGTTATATTTGGTTCCAAATAATTAGTAAGCCCCATGGCAGACCCTAGAAACCACCAATCATGTGCTGAACACCTGCAGGAAAGATAGTGGAACACCGAACGCCTTTATGCCAATGTGGCACTTAAGGAAAAGTAACTATGACTAGAAAAGGCGGAAGAGTGGGTTGAGATTCTGAAGTGGAATTCGAAGCAACTTCAGAGGCCATAGAGCAAGAACTTCTCGACTCCCAGATGCAGAAGAACCATCAGAAGAGCTTGTTGAAATGCAGATTCTGGGGTCGGGTGCGGTGGCTCATGCCTGTAATCCTAGCACTTTGGGAAGCCGAGGCGAGTGGATTGCCTGAGCTCAGGAGTTCAACACTAGCCTGGGCAACATGGTGAAACCCCATCTCTACTAAAACACAAAACATTAGCCGGGTATGGCAGTGTGCGCCTGTAGTCCCAGCTACTTGGGAGGCTGAGGCAGGAGAATCGCTTGACCCCCAAAGATGGAGGTTGCAGTGGGCCAAGATAGCGCCACTGCACTCTAGCCTGGGCGAAAGAGCAAGACTCCATCTCAAAAAAAAAAAAAAAAAAAAAGAAGAAAATTAATTAACATTAATTAATGTGTGACTGACTTACAGCTCATATTCTTCCTAAAGATAAAGTTTTTAAAACAACTTTATTGAGGTGTAATTGATATACAATAAAATACACCCATTTAAAGTATACAATTTGATAAGTTTTCACATATGACTATGCCTGATAAACTAGCCCCACAATCAAGATAATAAACATATCCATCACCCCAAAAGTTTTCTCCTGGCCTTCTATTATCCCTCCCCCTGCAACCCACACCCCATCACACCTAGGCAACCACTGATCTGATTTCTATCACTATAAATTATGTTAGATTTTATAGAATTTTATATAAATGGAGGCTTACAATATATACCGTTTTTTGTCTGGCTTCTTTACTCACCTTAATCATTTTGAGATTCATCCATGTTGCTGCATGTGTCAATACTTCATTCTTTTTCATTGCTAAGTAGTATTCCATCTCATAGATATTTATTCATTCATCCATTGATAGACATTTGGGTCGTTTCAAGTTTTTTATTATTACAAATAAAGTGTCTATGAGCATTCATATAAACTCTTTGTATGGATAAGTGCTTTCATTTCTCTTAGGTAAACATCTAGGCATGGGATGACTAGATTACATGGTAGGTATATGTTTAAGTTTGTAAGAAACTGCCAAACTGTTTTCCAAAATAGCTGTGCCATTTTACACTGGCAATGTATGAAAGTTCTAATTGCTCCATATCCTTGCCAACACTTGATATGGTCAGTATTTTTTTTTTTTTTTTTTGAGATGGAGTCTCACTCTGTCGCCCAGGCTGGAGTGCAGTGGCACGATCTCAGCTCACTGCAAGTTCCACCTCCTGGGTTCTCACCATCTCCTGTCTCAGCCTCCCGAGTAGCTGGGACTACAGGTGTCTGCCACCATGCCTGGCTATTTTTTTTGTATTTTTAGTAGAGACGGGGTTTCACCGTGTTAGCCAGGATGGTCTCGATCTGCTGACCTGGTGATCCGCCCACCTCAGCCTCCCAAAGTGCTGGGATTACAGGCGTGAGCCACCATGCCTGGCTGATATGGTCAGTATTTTTAATTTTAATCATTCTAATAGGTAACCAGTAATATTTCATTATGGTTTTAGTTTGTATTTCCCTAATGAATTATTTTGAGCATCCTCTTGTCTCCAATCCATATATTGTCTTTGGATGAATAGCTGTTCAAATAGTTGTCCTATTTGGGGAAGGGGAGATTGTTTTCTTATTATTGACTTTTTTCATAGTTAAATCAGAGGAATAGATTTATTTCACTGTCTTATTAAAGTATTCCATACTTTATGTCCTTTACTTACCCAAAAGACACAAAATTGATAAAGAAAATATAAGCAAATGAAAAACTCAAGCGTTTCCCATAGAATAGCATAGAATGTTCATTAAGTTATTAAAAGCTCAAAGATAACTTAAATCAAATTCTTATTTAGATCCAAGAATTGTGCTTTGTTCTGCCTCAAAAAGCTTCATAACCTAAAAATGAAATAAATATAGGAAAAGAAAGCAAGTTCAAAGTTTTGAATGAATAAAATTGAAGCAAGCTCTAGAAAAAAAATTCTAAATGGAAACAACAACAAAAATGTACTTAAGAGCCAAATATTGTTGGAAACTTAATTCACAATGCAACCATGTTGAGAGGTAGGACCTTTAAGAGGTGGTTTGGTCATGAGGCCTCTGCCTTCATGAACGGATTAATGCTGTTATGTTTCCCAGATGAAACAGGGTTCCTGATAAAAGGGTGATTTTGATCTTCTTACTTCTCTCTCTCTTTTTCTCCTTCTCGCTCTTTTCTACCCCCTCACACATATACACACATGCTTTCTTACCTTTCCACCTTCTGCCATGGGATGACACAGCAAGAAGGCCCTCACCAGATGTGAACCCCCAACCTTGGACTTTCCTGCCTTCAGAACTGAAAGAAATAAATCTCTTTATAAATATTTTTTAAATAGCCAAATGCTGAACAAAACCATTCGAAAACAGTAGATTACATAGTGTATTATAATGGAGTGCTTTAATATGTGCAATGTAGGCATATAATATATACTGGTTTTACAAACTATTTCCATTATTTTGTATTCAGCTTGCTTGTAAAATAACTTTTTCTATCTTGAACATCAGAGAGTAGCAAAAAACTGACTAAAACTGCCAGAAAATTACATTAGGTTAAATTGTAATGTTTTAATACAGCTAGGCAATCTCCTCTTTATTCCTGAATGACATTTTCACTGAATATAGGATTCTGGGCTGACAGTTCTTTTCATTTAGGACTTGAAAAATGTGTGATGCTTCCCTCTGGCCTCCACAGTTTCTGATGAAAAATTTCTGTCATTCAAATTATTTTCCCTCTCTATGCAAGGTGTCATTTCTCTCATTCTGTCTTGTCTTAGTTTTGCAGAAGTTTGATTATGATGTGCCTTGGCATGGATTTCTTTTCAGTTTATTCTGTTTGGGTTTCATTAGCTTCTTGAATTATGCAATCACAGCTCTCCGCAACCTCTGCCACCTGGGCTCAAGCCAACTTCCCACCTCATCCTCCTGAGTTAGCTGGGACTATAGGCACGCACCACCACACCAGCTCTTTTTGTATTTTTTGTAGAGACAGGAATTTGTCATGTTTCCCAGGCTGGTCTCAAACTCCTGGGCTCAAGCGATCCTCTTACCTCAGCACCCCAAAGTGCTGGTATTAATGGGGTGAACCACTGCACCCGGCCTATTTGGCTCCTCTTTGTATCTTGTGTTTTCCTGCTGAGACATTCTATTTTTAAATTTGTTTTAAGCATGTTTATAACTACTCATTGAAGCATTTTTATAATGGTTTCTTTAAAATTTTTGTCAACATCTGTGTCATCTCAACATTGGCATTTGTTGTCTTTTCTCATTCAAGTTGAGATTTTCCTGGTTCTTGACATGATGAGTGATTTTCTATTAATTCCTGGGCTTTGGGAGAATTATATAAGACATTAGATCTTATTTAAATTTGTCGTTTTAGCAGGCCCTGTCTGACACTGTGCCAGTCAGGAAAGGGAGTTGCTGCTTCATAATTGCCAGGTAGTTGTGTAAGTCCACAGTCCTCACTTGGCCTCTGTGGACACTCCACTGGGGTAGGGTGTCTCATTACTGCTGGTGAGGGTAAGAGTTCCAGGTCCCCACATGGCCTTCACTGACATAATCATTGAGGAGAAGGTTATTACAGGGCACATCACCCCAGCAAGGAAGGGTTGGGTTGCCTCATCACAGCTGAGTGAGGGGAAAAGCCTAGGCTCCTTTTTAATGTGGGTCATATTTTTCTACTTCTTCACATACCTGGTAATTTTTGCTTAGATGCTAGACATTGTAAATGTACTTTGCTGGGTGTTAAATATTTTTGGATTCCTATATATATTTTTGAACTTTGCTCTGGGATAAGTTAAACTACTTGGAAACAGTTGGATCCTCAGGTTTTGATTTTATGATTTTCTTTTCAAGGGTGCTGAGAAGTGCTCAGTCTAGGGCTATTTACTGCCCACTTCTGAGGCAAGTAAGTACCTTCTGTACAAACTACTGAGTGCCCCAGGAATCATGGGACTTTCCAATCTGGCAAGTGGGAACTGGCACTGTTCTCAGCCCTGTGTGAGCACTGAGCAGCGTTGCTTCTAATCCTCGCAGGTGGTTTCCTCACACACATGTGCTGATTGGTACTTAGCTGAACCGATCTTGAGGAGACCCCTGAGGATCTCCTGGGCTCTCTCTGTGCACCTCTCTCCTCTCCATCATCTCTCCTGCAAACTCTAGTTGTTTCGGTCTCCCCATACTCTTATCTCTGTTTCCTCAACTCAGAGCTCCACCTGGGTTCCACCTTCCTGAGCTGTGGCCTAGGAACTTCTTCAGGGCTGTAAGCTGGAGCAATTGTAAAACTCTCCTCACCTCCCAGGAATCACTGTCGTTTATGTCTTGAAAACCATTCTTTCATATATCTTTATTGTGTTTGTTGGTGGTGGTGTTATTGTTTCAGGCAAGAGGGAAAATCTGAACCTATTACTCCACTTTGGCCGAAAGCAGAAGTCTTCTAGAGAAATTGTTAACCTTTTTTAAAAAAAAAAAAACTTTCATAAAAGCTGCAAGAATACAACGAACATTTACGTACCTTTAACCTAGATTTACCAGTCGTTAATATTTTGCCTCATTTGTTTTATTTCTCTCTAGATAGTTGGATAGATGGATAGATAGATAGATAAATAGATAATCTGCACACATGCACACATTATTATTGGTTTTGCCTAACCATTTAACTGTAGGTTGCTGACATCATGCTCCTTAACCCCAAATACTTCAGCATCTGTCTTTTAAGAACAAGGATCTTTTTATATAACCACAGTATAATTAACAAATTTGGAAAATTTAGCATTGATAACAAACTATTATACAATATATAGCCTACATTCACATTTTGCCAATGTACTTTATAGTAATTTTTTTCCAATCCAGAATCCAGTCTAGGATCATAAAATGCATTTATTTGTCAGATACATATTTTTAAAATATATTTTAAAATATAACCCATATGACTTCCTAGTTAGTTAAATGCAGGTAGCAGAAGGGTGAGATCCAGCCTTGTTCTGCTTCCAGGTAGCAGAGGAGAGGGAGTGGCCTACCAGGGATCCTGCTTGGTCACTGCCTCTGAAGCCTACTACCTAATCCCTGCAGTTAGGTTGTCTCCTCTCCTCATTTGGCTCTTTGATGAGTGTGAAGTGAAAACGCTCACTCACTGAGAAGTGCTCAATGGAGTATAAAAACTAATAGAAATGAAATGAAGAGATTTCAAACAAATAGGCAAACTCAGAAGTGAAAAATCAATGACACAAAAGTGGTAATGCTATAAAACAAATAAATGCAAAGAGATTAACCATGAAATATGAGTCAGCAAACCTCGTCCAGACAACCTAGTCCAGTACTGCTTGTGTCAGAAACTTCCCCACGTCTACTCCAGACAACCTGTCTGTCCCTGCTCTTCCTCCTTGCCACTGCACCCACATCCTTTGGCTTTCAGGAAAAGCTCTAGCCTCAATTGCTGATTCCTGAAATCTGACATCAAGTTCACATCAGATCTCCCTCCCTGATTATGCAGCCAGATCTCCCCTCTATGCATCTCCATGACCCTATGTTTGTCTCACTCATGAGCCACTGATCTGGGTCTGCCTGGACCTGAAGTCTTTGGGTTTGTGGGTTCTGAGCCCCTCTAATACTGCAAGCTCCTGTGGTGTCATGGAAAAATTTTAAAGCTGTATGAATAATGATAAGTTCTTTGGAGTCAGATCTGGTTTCAAATCCCACTGAATGTACAATCTTAGGCTAGTTTCTAATCTTCTATGAACCTCAGTTCCCTTATCTGTAAACTGGAAACATAATATCTTATGCAATTATGGTAAAAATTAAATGAATTAAATTATACAAAGGATTCAGCTCATTGCCTAAAATGTTAAAACAAATTCAATAAATGTTATTTCTCCTTCTCTTATTCATTTTTTGAATTCCCAAAGCCTAAAATGTGTTACTAGTAATTTAATGCAAATTAAAATGGCTTATAATTACATGACTAATTCACATTAACCATAAAGGAATCAGAAAGTACACAAAAAAAAAAAAAAAAGAAAAGAAAGTAGAGAATAATTTGTAACCTCCAAACACCAAGATACTAGTGTATAAATTGATACATATCTTTTGAAATTTTAAAAATGTGCAAATATGGCCAGGCCCAGTGGCTCACACCTATAATCCCAGTGCTTTGAGAGGCTGAGGCAGGAGGATTGCCTGAGGCCAGCAGTTCAAGACCAGCCTGGACAATAATAGCAAGATCCCATCTCTACAAAAAAAATTAAAAATTAGCTAGGCATGGTGGCACACATCTGTAGTCCTAGCTACTCAGGAGGCTGAGGCAGGAGGATCACCTGAGCCCATGAGTCAGAGGCATCAGTGAGCTATGATTATGCCACTGCACTGTAGCCTGAGTGATAGAGCAAGACCCTGTTTCTATAAAAATAAAAAATTTTTAAATACTTATTGTAAAATACTGTACATAGTGCTTTATAATCTGCTTTTTATATGATAATATATGACAAACATCTTTCATTGACTATAAATAGATTTCTCAATATTATCCATTATGGCTACAGAGTAAACCTATACAGGGATGTCTCTACTTACTCAACCAATCCTCTATTTTTGAATACTTAGATCTTTTGCAATTTTTTCACTATTTCCAGGCAATTACTATGATGACAAGCTTGTAAATCTTTGTTCTTATTCTCAATTAAATTCCTAAGAGTGGAATTGCTAGGACAAAGAAAATGTGAAAATGTTAACACTTTTGAAATACATTGCCTAATTGCTCTCCAGAAAGATGTAATCAAATTATATTCCTCACCTACCCAGGGTATACGGTCATTCTTTGCTTGCCTTTGCCATGGGGAAATGGTATCTAATTGTTATTTTAATTCCCTTTTTTAAAAAACGTAATTTGTATTTAGAAAATGTTGGACTGAATAAATGCACTTCTCTGTCCATCCTGGCCCACACGCCAAACCCATCTGCACATTTGCAAGCTTTCCCTTCTAGGATGAGTGGTCATGAATAGAATATGATCCTAATTTGCATGAAACTGATGGACCCTTGGACTGAGGGGCAGGAGGAGGACCAAACACATAGGAGAACAAAGACATCTGCAGTGTTGGGACGAACTGAAGAAGAGCAGGGCAAATCATAGGATTCCAGGGCTAGCAGAAATGAAGGTCAGGATTATGGGGCCGGGTTTGGAGAAGGAGAGAAGATAGGAAGGGACAGATCCAGTGACCATTCGGAGGGCAACTGGGGCTCTGCTAGGGTTGGGAGCATTATTGGAGACGTCTGGCTAAGTGTGAATCCAGCCCGCATTGGTAGGCAAGTTACAGTTTCCACTCACTCTTATGTGGGCTTGTTATACAATATTTGTCCCCTAATAATTACTTTTCCTCATCTCCAATTGGTTAGATAATAAAAGTAATAACAATAAACAATTATTAGTGCTATATTCTACATGCATTATCTAATTTGATCCTTACAATAACCTCATGAAGTTCACACTAGCCAATTGTACAGATAAGAAAACAGCCTGAGAGATGTGCATCAACTTGCTCAAGGCCACGTAGCTGGTAAGAAGGGATCCTAGATGAGAACTCCAGCCTTTTTTCAAAGTAACTGCAATATTTTACAAGGGCTGACATCTTTATCCAACCCATGAGTCATACTAGATACTATTTCAAGTTGAAGGCCAAATAGCCATGAGAAAATAAAGGTAAGACTCTGGTAGCAATTCTACATGGAGAATGAGGAAAAGGAGATCAATAATGCTGCCCCTCTCCATACCCAGTCCACTATAGTGACTCATCTAAGGCCCCAATTATTCAAACATCTACTTTGTTAGAAAAACTTAGCACCTACTTCATCAAGCTGGGGTGAATTTAATATACTTGACTCTTTGGAGATTTGACACTCATTTAGGCCCAAAGAACCAATCTATTTCCTGATTCACACATCCTGCCTGTCTTCTCCCCTGTGCAGTCTAATCTAAAATGGGTACTAGGAACTCACTCTTCTCAAGCCCTACTTTGCACCTGGCTACCACCCCCAAGGTTCGTGTCTGTGTTCTTTGGGGCTCCTCTAACACAGACCACAAGTGGGGCTTGGCCACATCCCTAGAGTACAGGTACAAACTCAAAACCTTAAGAAAGAGATGCAGGAGGACCCTTATATCGGCAGCTCCTGGTGGTTAACTCAGGGCAATCTGTGGCCCCCTTGGATTTTCATGCTACAAAGATTTGGAAGTAGAAGGTGTTACTGAGTCTGCAGGGGTTGGTTCCTACTGAGTCCAAAACCTGAGCTTGACCTGAAAGACTTGTTCCCTCTCCAGCCAATTTGGCCAGGTCATGTGGGGATCCACTGAAGCTATTGTGATTGTTTTTCTGTGCCTGTTACAGCATCTCCCCATAACAGCCTCTTCCTGGAATAGGCCAAGATTAGTGTTTCATTCTGGCGCATTGCAACACAAGCTGCTTCCCAGCAGCTAACGGGAGGGGAGGAAGGATGGAAGAAAACTTGCTTCACTATTTCCCGGCTAAGTTCCACACCCTTCAGGAGACTTTTCCAGACCACTCATGCCAACAAGTCCTTGGGCTGCATCCCTTCCTGCTCCCCAGCTTCTCTTACCTTTTAGAACATTGCTCGTCTCCATGTACATCATAATGCCTTGTTCTATCACCAAAATTGGCATGTGAATGCTGTCTTATTTCCCTAACCAAAATGTGCATTTCTGGAGGGCTGGGACTATATTTTAAGATTTTTTTGTATCATCCCCCAGCTCAGAAGATGACGTTAGGGTCCCAGATCACTCTACTTAAAAACTCCAAATGAGTCATCTCCTTTCCTCCAACCCGTAGTATTATTTATTTTGTTCAATATATGACCCCCAATAGAAGATTAGCTTCAGAAATGTAGGGATTTTCACCTGTTTTGCTCACTGATTTTTCTTCAGCATTTAGAGCAGTGCCTAACATATAGTAAATGCTCAATAAATACATGCTGAATTAAAGGATTAATTCAGGAAGAATTATGAAGTGAACCACCAGTATCTATGGCAAAATGACCATTTTCCATTTCAACTTTTCAATGAGTATTTTACATGTTTCTCTTTATGCATTTCAGGATAATTTCTTTAGGCTCCCAAATCAATTTCCTTTTTTACTTTATTTCTAGCTCAGAATATCCTAAGATAAAGCACTACTACCAGTAGTTAACTGAGCTTTTACTATGCATCAGTGACTATACATATTCTCATTTAATCAACACCCCCTCCCCTAGGTTGATCTATGAATCTTCTGGAAAGTAAATAACTTTCCTAGTCTCACAAGCAGTAAGTGGCAGAGCTAGGGCATGAACCCAGGCCATTGATCATCAATCTGCTTTCCTGCCTGAATGGAATCCAGGTTTCTAGGATTCCCCTTGATCTTCCTTCCCTTGCAGTCCTCAGGCCCTAATGAGATGAGATCAGCCTTTTGATAAGAGACCAGGTCTGGAGATGCCCAGGAAGAGTTCAAAGTCCACTACTAACCAAAGAACTAACATAGAGTAAGTTTATGGAAGAAAAAGAAAGTAAAACAACAATTTCTGATTGACAAAGTTGCTTCGTTGCTTCATTAGATGCTGATGAGCAATTTTAGCTGTACCATAAACATGAACTGAATGGAGATGACTGCAGATAGAACAGGTTTCAGGGCAGAGGAAGGAGTTAAGTTTTGGTCGTCTTGAATTTGAGATGTCACTTCAACACTCAAGAGCAGATGTTCAGTAAACAGTTGTCAATAGTCTGAAGTTCAAGCAAGAAGGCTAGAGATATAAATTGGGAGTAGACATCATCATGGGAGCTTGTTAAAAGCAAATGCCTCAGGGCTGCCAAACTTATCTCTTGGCTGTCATATCCCTAATCCTGATGATTGTGTTAAATGTTTTTGAGAGGCTCGGAAGAGCCATGGAGAGATTTCAGTGTTCCCCAAATTGCTGCAGCTGAGGCATTATGAAGCTCAAGTTTACCACAATGCCCTTCTCATCGGGGTCCCACTGGAACTCCATGAGTGTATGTGTGATCAATTGCAATTGCTCAATGGCTGGAATGGTTGACCTCTGGGATTACCTTTTTCCTGGGCTTCCAGGCTGCCCAAGACACTTGTAAATGGACACATTCTTTTTAGATAGGTTAAAGCCATACTCCAGGCCTGGGATCCAGCTTGCTTCTTTTCAGTGACTTTGCATATCTCTGAACTGAAACAAGTGACACAGATTTCATAGTGTGATGTGAGGATCCTCCAATTTCACTTCTTTTCATACTCTAGGCACAGCATGTACCACTTCACCAACTACTCAGTCAATGTGCATCTCACCCCTGCCCCCAGCTGTGAAGATAGAAGCTACAAACGAGAGGTGCTGAGGTTGGGGGAGGGACTCATGGAGCATGGCGAGAGCTCAGAGCAACTGACATGGGGTATCTGAAAAGTACTGACTGAATGAAAAGATTTTTTTAGCAGCATTGCAAACACAGCTGAAGTTGGAAACCATAAATTTGTTCTGGAACCAGTCAACCTGGCTATGGAATTTTCTATAGCTGAGTTCAACTATAGAAACTGAGTTCAACTACAGAAAATAAATGGTAGGGCTGATTCAGGACTGGGAGATGGCCTGACACTGACAGGTGTGCAGGGAGAGCAAGGTGGGATTCATTGATGAGAATATAGCTGAAATAGCTAGTGGGTCCCAGGCTGGGTAAGGAAGGAAGGGAAACCCAGAAGGAACCGATAAACAGTGTCCCATCTCTGCCGGTGAACCAGCGATCACCTCAATAGGATGGAGTGTGGGGGAATCCAGGAAAGGCAAGGCCAGAACAATGGAGACCCCCATGCCCGGTCCAGCTCAGTAACCTCAACAGCCCCATCCTCTCCCACAAGCAAGGCAGCTGGGGTGCTACACATTCCCCTCTGGCTAAGCCATACCCCACCCATCAGAGATCCCCAAATATCAGGGGCTACTGAAGGCTGAGTGTCCCAGGAATGCATCAGAACCTCCAGCTGAATCTCTCCAATTTCATGTTTTACTAGAATGGCACTGGGGTATCTCACAGCATCAAATGAATAACTGAAGAATTAAGCCTCAAGAAAGCAGGAACCAGGAATTCTCCAGAGACCTCAAGCACAAGAACCAGGAACTGAAACACCATTAGAACTGTCTCTTCACCTTCCTTCTGTCCTTTGTTCTGCATGTTACCTCCTTCACTTTCTTTTACTAAAAAAAGTTAAGAACATGGTCTCTGGAATCAATGCCTGAGATTTGAATCCTAGCTCTGCTCTTCCAACTGAATGACCTTGAGCAAGTTACTTACCCTCTCTGTGCCTCAGTTTTTTTATGGAGATAACACTAGTGCCTACTTTGTATGATTGCTTGAGGAATAAATGATTTAATACTTCTAAAGTGGCCGGGCGCAGTGGCTCACGCTTGTAATCCCAGCACTTTGGGAGGCCGAGGCGGGCAGATCACGAGGTCAGGAGATCAAGACCACAGTGAAACCCCGTCTCTACTAAAAATACAAAAAATTAGCCGGGCGTGGTGGCGGGCGCCTGTAGTCCCAGCTACTCGGAGAGGCTGAGGCAGGAGAATGGCATGAACCTGGGAGGCGGAGCTTGCATTGAGCCGAGACTGCGCCACTGCACTCCAGCCTGGGCGACAGAGCGAGACTCCATCTCAAAAAAAAGAAAAAAAAAAAAAAAAAAAACTTCTAAAGCACTTGGAAGAATCCCTCCCACACCCCCAGGCTCTGCCTTATCTAAGAGAAGAGTTTGGACAACAAGAGTATTAATCAGCAATCTAGCCTGCAAGGCTGAAGATAATAAACTGAGGTCCCATTCAGGCCAATGGTTGGATCCAATGCCATGCACGGGGTAGGGGGCAACAGGAGCCATGGTGCTACTCAGGGTCAGGCAGGAGACGTATCATTTAGTGAGGAGCGGGGGAATCTATTCCAACATGTGGTCTTTATTCTCAGACCCTTACTCTACCATTGCTCCCTTTACTGGCAACAGATGACCTCATCTACTACGTCAAGGCAAAACTAGGCATCTTGCCCTCCACCCTACCCCTACATTCTTTCAGGGATGTCTGCTCTGAAGCCCATCCACATTGCCTTTCCTCCCCCTCTGTGAATAACCTGTTCTCTCTGAAGACTATTTAAGATTATTTAAGAATAATTCCCTCCACTGTCCTTTCATGCCCCCAACGCTCTTCCTCAAGACCACATCAGCTGTGGTGTTCTTCCCACTCACCGCATATCTTCCTCCCACTCTCCGCATATCTTCCACCTCGTCCTCCTCCTGGCTCCTTCCATTAGCATTGAAACAAGCTCAGGTCTCTCCCACCCTAATGACAAGTGGCACTCCTTTGACTCCCCTTCCCAGCTAGCATCTCAAAAAGTTGTCTCACTCCCTGCCTCCACTTCTCCCCTCCCATTCTCTCCTCAGCCCTATGTTCTCTAGTTCTCATTCTCACTTCTCCTGAGAAGCTGACAAATGCCTGGGCCTCTGCTATATTAGACATCACTGATATCCCTATTTTGAACACCCTCCTCCCTGAGTTTCTATGGTAACACTCTCTTGGTCATTCCCCTGCCTCTCCGACCGTTCCTTCTCCATGTCTCTTGTGTGCTCCTCCATCTTCCCCCAGGTTCCATCCTCTCTTAATCTTACAGTTTCCATAGGTGACCTCAACTTCCTTCAACCACCCCTAACATGAGCTAATGATTCTCAAGTCTATACCCATTATCTTAGTCCTCCCTCTGAATATCAGATTATTTATCCAACAGCCTATGTGGCATCTTCACTTGGAGGTCCCCCTGAGGCATTGCAAACTCAGCATGTGGGTGTAGGGGATAGTTCCTGAAGCCATGTCATGTGAAGAATGGCTGAAAACCTAGGAGGTATCTGATCCACAGAGGTGACTCAGATGGATTATAGCAGTAAAGTGGGCCATAGTCTGGGTCTGCTGGGAAAGGTGCTGGAGATATTCTGTGTGTACCCCAAGGGGTGACATGAGGACCAATGATTGGAAAATTGGAAAAGACAGATTGCAGCTAAACCTCAAGAAGACCCTTTGGAAGTCAGAGTAGCTCAAAGGTAAACTTGGCTACCTTGTAAGTTAACTCAGTTATTGACAGCATTCAAGTACCAGGCTTTAAACTCCCTCAATAAGACAGGGCACAGTGGCTCACACCTGTAGTCCCAACACTTTGGGGAGGCCAAGGCGAGAGGATCACATGAGGCCAGGAGTTTGGGACTAGGCTGGGCAATATGATGAGACACCATCTCTACAAAAAGAAAAAAAAGAAAAAAAAATTCCCTCAAACTTCAGGAGTCTGTGATTCTGTGAGAAAGCAAAATGGAGCTTATGCAGATTTGACCAAATACTGTGAAACCTGGTACTACTGCTGCTTATTAATTGGGCATTGGTTTGCTGGTGGGGGCTCTGACCCTCTGAAGTGGAAATAACAACAGGGATGTTTTAGGATACCTGAGAGAAGAAAAGAAATTGAATACGCTCTCAAGTAGGAACGACTGACAGTCAAAGGAAAACTCACTATGGCATGACTTTCTTGAAGGTATTTGTACTTAGTTATATTTGTAAGGAACCTCTCAGTGGATATGGATTTGGCATGACTCATACTGCAGTAGGGCCTTTGTGCTAAGGTTCTCTTTCAACAAACCTAACCAGACATCCTTTGAGGCAGGGCCCCCTGAATCTGGGTGGAGTAAAATGGCCTGGCAACCAGGCTGGGAAGGACTTTTGTGACTGAGTTTACAGATACCTCTGCCTTCTAAGTAGAGGACAGAAGATAAGAATTGCTGTCTGGAAAAGGATAGCTCCCACTTACAGCCAGCTCCATGCACATCTACAAGACAATGTACCCCAACTCTATGACAGCTCCATCCTATCCCATCCCATAATATGTATCATACTTATATTTTCTTGCTTATGTGGTTCCTACAACCTCTGCTTCCTTTCTCCCCATTTAAAAACTTCTTATGAACAGATTTCTCTGACTTGCATCTAGCTTTTTCATACCTGGATTTTCCAGCTCTGTCTAGTCCATTCAGATTGATGATTTAACTGGATTGTTTCCCATAGCATCACTCTTAGACCTAGGACCTATGTTTTAGAGGGTTCTTCTTTGGGGAAATCTATGGTCTCTAAGGGATGTGCCCATCTGGAGTCCAAACTTCCTTCTGGACCATCTTGCAGGTACCTGGGACCCTGGAATTTCCTGTCCAAACAGTCCTGATCCTGATTCCAGGGCCTGGACAAGCATCTTCTCTGGGTCTGGAGAGGGGACCTTGCTGCCTGTGAGAGAACTCCCAGGCCTGAGGGGTGGCTGAGGCCAGTGCACAGGGCTTTTTGAGATGCAGGATGGAGCCAGGGCCAGGAAGAGAAGGGGGAAGACTGGGGGCTGGGATCCTCTGTTTGTACTCCTGCCCTGGCCCTGCTAATCCTAGAGGTTGCAGGTATGAAGATGAATGAGGTCCAGTCCCTGGCCCAGTGGACCATCAAGAACACAAGTAAACTAGGGATCAAAGTTGAACTAAAGATTGTTTCTTTCTTCTGTCTAAAGCCTGGAGCCTGGAGCGGCCTTCAATGTGCTGCTCTCTACTCCCTCTGAATGACCTGCACCTCCCCAGCAGGAGGCAACCCCACCTCAAAGTGTTGCCCTCTCAAAATGCTCTCCAGTTCATCAAGACCCCAATCTTACAACTGGGGCTCATCTCAGAAGAGAAGACGGCAGTAAGAGGGTGCTATCTCTTCCCTCTGTGCCTCAGCTTCTTCATCTGTCAAGTGAAAGTCATATCTGCCCCCTCACTTCCCCAGGATTACTCTGAGGATAAAATTAGAATTGATCACCTGACTGCCCAACATTCAAGGCTATTCTAAGCAACAGCCTCTCAAAGAGATATGCAAGAAAGAGCTAATCTGGGGTGACAGACACTGATACTCTGGACTATACATTGAGCTCTAGCCATGCCAAGTTCTTGAGTCAATGCTGGTTTTCCATGTCACCCAGCATGACTCAGGTCTAATGCCCCCCAGTATGTACTCAAGAGATGAAAGAATTTAATCTTAGTCCAAGAAGACTATAACCTGGGAAGACAGATCTCCAGCAAGGGCTAACTCTAGCTGTGGGGAGACAGGCACACTTCTACTCTGTTCATGGAAATGCAAAATGGTACAGGCCTTTGGGAAAGTATTTTGGTAATATTCATCAAAAGTACACATGCAATTACTCTTTGACCTTGCAAATCCATTTCTGGGAATCCACAGATATACATTCTTATGAGATGACATATGTACAAAGTTAGTTATGACGCCACAAGTTGTAACAGCAAAAGATTAGAAATAACCCCAGGGTGCATAAATAGAGATTAGTTAAATATACTGTGATTCAGCCTTACAACACAATACCTTAAAACAGAACAAGGACACTTTCTATGCACTTATGTGGAAGGATCTCCTTGATATATTGTTTATGTAAAAAATAATGGAAATAAGAATGCATTTTAACATTTTGATTTTTTTTCTTTTCTAAAAATATTTTTTATTTCCATAGGTTTTTGGGGAACAGGTGGTATTTGATTACATGAGTAAGTTCTTTAGTGGTGATTTGTGAGATTTTGGTGCACCCATCACCTGAGCAGTGTACACTGAACCCAATTTGTAGTTTTTTTTAATCCCTCACCGCCTTCCCACATTTTTATATTTGATTGTATTTTCACAAAGAAACACTATAAGGGTACAGAAGAAATTAATAAGAAAGGCAGAGCCGGGCGCGGTGGCTCATGCCTGTAATCCCGGCACTTTGGGAGGCCGAGGTGGGTGGATCACGTGAGGTCAGGAGTTTGAGACCAGCCTGGCCAACATGATGAAGCCCCGTCTCTACTAAATTTATTTTTTTTATTTTTTTTTTTTTGCACACAAAACAATAAACATTTTCTAAAAGTACATACAAACAAAAAGATGCATATCAAACATATTAGGAAGGTTGCACATGGGAAGATGGGGAATAGAAATGGGGGGGTGGGAATTAAAGAAAATAAATGAGAGAGGGACTTTGTATGGATCAATGATAATAACTCAATCCTCTATTTGACAAAGAAGAAGGAGAAGGAAGAGGAAGAAAAAAGAAGTGGGATAAAGGATCAGAAAGGGAGGAAAATAGAAAAAATTAGAGTATGACTCCAGGGTAGACCTGTTTTGTTGTCACTGGGTTGGTTGGTTGGTTTGTCAGTTGTATTTTTCATATGTTTCGCCATGTTGGCCAGACTGGTCTCAAACTCCTAGCCTCAAGTGATCAACCCAACTCGGCCTCCCAGAGTGCTGGGACTACAGGTGTGAGCCACCACGTCCAGCCCCCACATTGCTTCTGGCCTCTGTGGTAGACCTCCCAGACGGCGGCCGGGTAGAGGCGCTCCCCACATCCCAGACGGGGTGGCCGGGCAGAGGTGCTCCTCACTTCCCAGATGGGGCGGCCGGGCAGAGACACTCCTCACTTCCTAGACGGGGTGGTGGCCAGGCAGAGGGGCTCCTCACTTCCCAGACGGGGTGGCCGGGCAGAGGCGCTCCTCACATCCCAGATGATGGGTGGCTGGGCAGAGGCGCTCCTCACTTCCCAGACGGGGCGGCCGGGCAGAGGCGCTCCTCACTTCCCAGACGGGGCAGCCGCGCAGAGGCACTCCTCACTTCCCAGACGGGGCGGCCAGGCAGAGGCGCTCCTCACTTCCCAGACGGGACGGCCCGGCAGAGGCGCTCCTCACTTCTTCCCAGACGGGGCGGCTGGGCAGAGGCGCTCCTCACTTCCTAGACGGGGTGGCGGCCAGGCAGAGGGGCTCCTTACTTCCCGGACGGGGCGACCGGGCAGAGGCGCTCCTCACATCCCAGACGATGGGTGGCCGGGCAGAGGTGCTCCTCACTTCCCAGACGGGGCGGCCGGGCAGAGGCGCTCCTCACATCCCAGAAGGGGCGGCAGGGCAGAGGCGCTCCTCACTTCCCAGACGGGGCGGCCGCGCGGAGGCGCTCCTCACTTCCCAGACGGGGTGGCCGGGCAGAGGTGCTCCTCACTTCCCAGAACCCCGTCTCTACTAAAAGTGCAAAAAAAATTAGCTGGGCGTGGTGGCAGGCACCTGTAGTCCCAGCTACTTGGGAGACCGAGGCATCAGGATCGCTTGAACCTGGGTGGTGGAGGTTGCAGTAAGCCAAGATCATACCACTGCACTCCAGCCTGGGTGAAAGAGTGAGACTCCGTCTCAACTTAAAAAAAAAAAGGGGGGGGGGGCAGGAGAGATGTTTTTCAGTATACAAACTTTTATATATATATTTTTAAATTGTGAATATTTTAACTTTGCAAAAAAGAAATTAATAAAGATTTTTTCAAAATCACTTCAGAATGCCTTCTAAATGGGCAAAGAGTGCTGAACTAGGTGGCAGAGGTTTAGATTTGATTTTGGGTGGGGCCCTGGCTTCCCTGAATTTGCTCAGCTGTGAGACTAGGGTGGCCCTGTATACTCTCAGTCCCTTACAGCCTTGCTCTTCTATAAATAAGGTATTTTCCTGGATCGCACCGTGTGTTATATTACTGCACCCTTCTGTGCCCTTTCGTTGTACAGACACTATCAAGTTTAATGAGTATGTTTGGCACCAACTTCGGGAGAATTCCCAGCATCTCACAATTCATATCTGGTTACTTCCTGCTCTTGGATTATATTTGTCGATTGTCCACGCCATGTACTTCTCTCTCAGGCTTTATTCAGAGGCTTTTAAATTTGCACTTTAACTTGGATTAGTCCTTTTAGAAAGCAATTTGGTCATATAAAAGGTAACTCATTTACTCTTTTGAAAGAGTTTAATACAGCATCCTGTTTCTTGGGGAATTATCCTCTATATGACAAAGTCCAGTTGTTTTATTCATTGATTTGGAATTACTTCTATTGAGGGTTGTAGGGATGAGGGAGTAGGGCTAACAGAAATCCATGGGTAGAGGATATGGAAGACGAGGTGAGCCAACTGCTCTGCTGCATTTGGAGAGAAAAAGGCAAGGCTGAGGACAACAAAAATCCAGACAGGGGAGTGCTCTGTGCAGAACAGAAGCACTGTTGTGCTCTGAGGTTGTGCAAAGGAGATCATTGTGTGAGAAGCATGGAGACAAAGCCTGAAGGCTCAAGGAGGATAGAGGAGCTCTACGAGTATAAGACACCAGCTCTGCAATTGAGTCTACTCCCAGCTACACGGGAGGCAACTCGACTCACATCTGGCTGGGTGTCTGATGCTGGTGTGGACAGTGTTGGTATAACCTGCTGAGACACGCAGAGATCCCAGCACAACAATTTTCCTCTTTTTATTCCTTAAAAACCATTCTTGTTCAAAAACAAAATTTCAAATAATAAAAAAAATTATCATCCCAGCTATCACAGTCCTCAGTATCTACTGAAAGGAGTTGAAAACATATCCACACAAACACCTGCACATGTATGTTTATAACAGCTTCACTCATAATTGCCAAAACCTGGAAGCAACCAAGATGTCCTTTAGGAGGCGAGTGGATAAACTGCAGCACATCAGACAATAGAATATTATTCAGCACTAAAAAGAAACAGGCTACATTAACCAGTCAATGTACATATTGCTTGGCAAGACTAGGCTTCAGCTTGTCCAGCATGAGTCTTGACTTACACTTCTGTATTCCCTGCAGCAACTAGCCCCATGCTTTCCACCTGAAAGATGTTCCACAAGTGTTTGTGAATTTTACCTGATTGGCATCAAAATGAAGATAGCAACACAGAGCTGTTATTTAAAAGAATAAGCCAGAAGCTGAATGGTATTGTTTTTAACTATTAGGACATGTCACCAAGCATCAGTCTTTCCCAACTCATTGTTAGCTGGGAATGACTGGGAATGGGCAGCCTGGGGGAAAAATCCTGGATGGGTGTGGCTAATAAAGAGGATATGGCTGTGGAGCAGACAGACTTGGCTTCAAACCCTGCATTTACTACTTCCTAGCTGGGGACCTTGAGCAAACTGAGCTCTGGGTTCCTCATTTTGTAAGAAGAGTTCAAAAGAGCTCTTGGTGTGGTTGAAATGAGAGTTTAAAATAACATACTCAGAGCACCTGCCAAGGTGTCTGGCCCCAAGCTGCTCAATGTCTAACAATGATTATCACCTTCCTTGCTTCCATCATGTGCTGGAAAATCTAAGTGCATTAAAAAAAAATGAGAGACTGAAGGATGTGAATCGTTATGAGAAAGCATGAATATCACGAAGGAAGCATAAAAGGTATGAAAGAAGCATGCACACACACATGCACACACACGTGCAACAATTCCAGGCTCAACTGTCTTGGCTGCAGATGTTTTATCAAACATAGGAATATATTATAGCCAAGTTGTCTAAACTCTGTTTACCTGAGTCTATCAGAGTTTATCTGTTAGTAATCTATCTCTAAAAGGCTGAAAGCTTCCCGGTTCATTCTAACACAGCAGTCCCATTTCTGAGAATTTACTTTAAAGTATATCCACACACCTACAAAATAATAGATTTATGGGGTTGCTTACTGCAGCAGAAGACTGGAAACACCTCAAATATCTATCACTAGGGAACTGGTTGAATAAATAAACTATGACACAACCACACAAAGGAACACTGTAGCTATAAAAAAAATATGAGGAAACACCCTATGAACTGATAGAGGACAATTTCCTTGATTTACGGTTAAAAAGAGCAGGTGTAGCACAGGTTATAAAGCATGGTACCTTTTCTGCAATATTTTCAAGAGCAGCAACTTCCCCTTCCTGATCTACAAAACCACTAACACAGGTCTGACCTTAGGAACCAACGCAGCTTCAGCACTAGGACATTCACAGGCTAAAGGAGAAAAACTATACCATCATCTTACTGGCTGCTTAGGAAGATATGTGACATAATTCAACATCCATCCTATCCTCTTAAAAGAAAAATATAAAACCCTGTTAGTGTTAGAGGTAATGCAAAGACTCCCTCTGTATTACAAACCTATTAGAAACCAAGAGGAAGTGTGAAAAACAATGGTGAAATACTAAAGGCACTGCTATAAAATCAGGTTCAAGTCAAGAATGAGTTCTATCTGGGCCAGTTCTGGAAGTTCCAGCCAACATGCTGAAATAAGAAAGAGAAGAAAGAAACAAATGTATTATTTTCAAATGATGTGATGTTAATCAATGGAAGGTTAGTTAAAATAAGAAATATCAAGCAATAGAATCCTATGCAGGATGATGATATAGAATAACATTTTATTGTGGAAAAGTACCCAAGATATAGTATCAAATGGAAGAAGCAATTTACAAAATAGTATCATACTATGTTTATTTAAAATATCTATTTATAACCCTATGTTGAATATATACATAGAGAAAAGTCTGAAGGGAAATCCACCAAAATATATTTAGAGATTGTATCTCTGGCCTATAGGTTTTGAAGTGATTCTTATTTTTATGTACTTTTCAGCATGTCCTAAATGCTTTATTACGAGCATATGTATGTAATTTTTTAGATAAATTTCTTTCACCCACAAATACACTTGTGTGTGCACATGCAAAACTCATTTCAAGGTCAGTGGGATGAGCTGCATTTCTCTTAAAGTGGTTAGTGTTTGTGACCTAAGGCCACTTTCCAACTCACTCCCACCTTTGTGAAAAACCAAGCTGGTCTGCTCTGCCTGGTCCCCACCCCTCTGAATGGAAGCCTCAGATCTGTGGGCTCCAAAAAAGCCTGCTCTGGGCTCGATTTCCCAGGTAACCATGGCCCCTGTCCTCAGTACCCATACCCAGTCCTAGCCCTATCCTAGCTGTTTGCAAAGAACTCCCAGCCCTCTGAAGCCTGCCCACCTTGCCTGAGTGAAGAGGGCTCTTCCTTGCGACACATCCAACAGAAGCCTTTGCCTCCCCAGCGGGTGAATTTGGAGATCCCTGTGGCAGTCTGAAGCCTCCAAATGCCAGGCTTCTCAGCCCCACAATAGGGCTGAAGGTCATAGGCAGAGCATACCAGGTCCTGTCACCTCATCCCAGGTCTCTTGGGACCTTAAATGTCCCTCATATGTGTTTCCTCCCTTGGGAGGAAACCTCGTTTCTGTTGGCCACATTTCATGAACGCTGTCTGCCTTTCCCCATCTCATCTTAGGCACATTGCCTGGCACAAGCTGCTGGTATGTGTGGTGCATCTGATCCTTACTTATTCTCCACCCTGCACCCTGAAGTGGTGAGAAGGCCACTCCCAGGTCTCAATTCCTCTGGGGAGAGGACTGGATTTGTTATCTTCCTGTGTCAACTTGAGTCATAATCCAGCAGTCCGCCCCCAGAGCCTGGTACTTCTTTTGCCAGGTACTTGCCCCACACCCCACCAGCTTCCCTCCTGGCCCAGTGCCCACCACACCATCGGAGGGTGGTCAGGCCCGCTCCGTAAGGCTGGACACTGTCACCCCAGACAGGAGCATTCCGATGGCTGCAGCAATGGAGTGACCAAGCCATATATACGTCCAGCGTGACTCAGTAGACTGAGATCAAAGCTGGCCTTGATCATCTTGGGACTCTGAAAAATATTGGCATAATCATCCCTCATCTATCCAGAACCAGCTTCCTATCAGTCAGTGTCTCCATAATTTAGTTATGAACCAGGAATTAATGCACAAACACAAATGCCTTCAAATAGAGTTGCTTTGAACCTGGGAAAACTTTATGTTATACTCATTTCCACCTAGCTTGGTTATTTGATTTCTAACTCCAAAACGTTTTAGGAAAAGCAAACTAGAAAAAGGAAAAGCAGCAGCTATGTGGCAGGCCTCAGGAAATGATTGCCTGATAATTGATAACATGCAAGGTTTGGAAAAGTATGAGACCTCCAAAAGAGGAAGCAAACAGTCCTTTGCATCTGATATTACCACTTAGCACAAAACCTCATGTTTATAACGTAACCCCAAGTCACACACATGCAAACATGAGTCACCTTCAGCAGGCTCCCTGAGGATGCCTAGGTGTTTCCGAACAACTCCCAGACCTCTGAAAGCTGCACACCTTGTCCAAAGTTGAGAGGGCTCCCCCATGTAATGCATTCCCGGAAGCTTTTGCATAATCACAGTACGCGAGCAGCATGGTCAGTTCTCATAATTTGTACTGCAGTTCTCAGAAACTGATGGGAATGTATTTTTACGGTTGATATATTTACAACAGTAAATATATATTCATATATTTAAAGCACAAATCGTGCTTTATTTGCTGCCTATATCCTTGTTTCTTGAATTAGCTAATGGAGGAGAAAGAAACCTTGACCAATTGATTGTTAATGACCTCAGTTTTCTGATGAACTTCGCCTTCCTCATCTCTAAAATGAAGCCAATAATACCTGCCTGAAGCACTTTGGATGACCATGAAAATCTAACAGGATGGCTATGTGAAAGTTCTACAGAAAGGAATAAAGAAGTGTAGTAATTTCTGTTATCTAGATTGGATACTGGATCTAAATTACAGAAGGAAGGAAAACTACAAGTACACATTACTCAAAGGTTAGAGATTAGGCAAATCTTGAAGACAGATAATTGACAGAATTGGGCACAGCTCAGAGCTGACTTCCACCAGCATTAGCAACAGGCTATTCTTGGGGAAAAAGCGACACCTACTGCATCTAACTATACTGCAACGGACCCAGAAAACCAAAAGTCCTCAAACTTGTGTTCAATGTTAGTTGGGCACGAGATCCCTACTTCACTATTGCAAAAATAAAAAATTATAAATAGTCATATCGTATTTCTCCGGAAAAATCACAATCTCTTTTCATTTAAAAATAACTGTTGTTTTTCATATTCAAATGTAATGCATATTAATTATAGATATTTAAAGAAGAACATAAAGATCCTCTAATAACATCATTATCAAACGTGTCTTAGAGCTGCTGCCACTGCCATCTTCATTTCTCTTCATTCTTCCACTTTTTTCCTTCACTTACTCTCCTTCCCCACCTCTTCATCGTCCACCTCCTTCTATCTCAATTCATGCACATTGTAAAAAATAAAAAAAAATAAGATAGTAAATCAAAAGTAAAACCCCTCATCAGGGGTGACCATTGCTAACAGTTTGTTGTGTGCTATGCCACACAATTTTATAACAGTGGAAATACATTATCTATTACAAATGATTATAAGATAGTACTGGTTATCATTGCTGTCCAGCCAAAGATCACTGGGAACACACCTGTAGTCAAGCAAGTTGGGGTTATTACTCTTTGCTGTGGGGGAGAATGCATGACATGGGGAACTGTGGGGTGTTTCAGTAAGAGGGTGTTAGAAAGAACTTATTATGGGACTCAGGCTTGTGCTAGGGGGTTTCCAGAAGGGTTTAAGGAAGCAAGGTAATTCTGTGCGTGGGTATCTTAATAACTCTCATCCGGAAGGAGGGAAGACTGCTGCAAGGCTAAAGCCAGTGAAGAACTGGTAAAGAAGCAGCAGTCATTCCTATTAGCCAGGACAGGGGGCTGCTCGGTCATTTTGTGGTCTGGACAATGTTCCTGTTTTGCCTGTGTTGAGACATGATTATAGAGTGATCTCATTTTTTTCTTCATCATCGGCACTGAGTGTCCTTGTCTGATGTTGGTGTTCTATGAAATTCTTTATGTTCAATAGGAAAACACCGAGGCCTGGCTATGAGTGCCAGGCCAGCTCCTATCTGTCAGGGACCACTTTTCTCTTATCGTTTCCTCCTTTTTTGCTTAACAATGTGGACATTTTTTCATGTCAATACTGAAGCTTATTTAACCAAATTTCTCTTGTTGAATAATTGATTTTTTCCCAACATTTTAGGCTTATAATTAATATAAAAATAAAAATCTTTAGAAGTATGTCTTTGCACACTTATACTGCTATTTTCTTAAAATAAATTTCTAAAAGTATAATTACTGGATCAAATGATATATACACTTTAAAGTTTTCAACAGATATTACCAGAATGCCCTCCATAGAGTGTGTACTAATTTCACTTCCAACAATAGTATAGAATGCCCACTCTCCACAAATCCTTGTTTGGGGAGCACACAAGGTCACCAACCTTTTTTTCTTGTTTTTTTCTGGTTCCATAGACAGAAAAACATCTTATTTTAAAGTGTTTTATTATGTAAAATTTGATACACACAAAAGACAAAATGAGGCATGTATATGTCTCACTAGACTACACTACATTAGACTATCTCAGTAGCTTCAGGGGAGTCTGGTTAGGTGGTACAAATGCTTTGATTGGCATCCCAAACCTGTTTCTCAAGCTGCTAGTTAAGAAGAGAGGTCAGTAGAATGAGGTATCTTTGGGTTCCTCAGATTTGGAACACACCTTAACAATAGCGCCTTTCAAAGTGTGTTGCTGTCTGCTTACTCATCTGCTTATCCTTGAATTACGAGCTTTAAGGGGACAGGGACTATGTCTTATTCACTTTTGTGTCTCCAGAATCTAGCCTAGAAACTGACCTAAATAGACCTAAATTAATATTTCATGAACACCCCCCAATCTATTTTTTTACAATCAATTGATACATAAGTCGTTGGGGGTGATAAATTAGCTATAGATTTTCTATGTAAGAAACATACTTATACATAAAATTCAATTTGCCCAACTACTCTGTTGGAATAATTCCTACAGATTGGAACTGCCCGGGCAAAGTATATACAAGATCTAAATTTTGAGTAAATTTCCCAAAACTGGAGTAAATTTTCCCAGTGTTTAAGAGTTCCCTATTTCCTAAAATTCTATACAAATGTTAGATTTCTGTATTTGTGATCACTGATAATGTAATATTACAAAGAAATTGCTTTTTCATCTATTAATATTAAGCTACATCATCTTCATATCACCTTATTAATCATTTGTGTTATTTCATTTTCCTGTTTCTTTTATTTTCATTTCCCTTGTAATGTTAGTCTCTTTGTTACTGATTTCTAAGAGCTCATTTACAATTAAGAATGTTAACATTTTTTCAAGTATTGCAAATGAAATACCATGTTTTTCTCATTTATTTCACTGTGGTGTTTTCATTTTTGGTTGTACAGAAGTTACGTATTGAAATATGATCATGTTCTGTTTTACATATATGAAATGAACAATGAGTGAAGGAGGAAACACCACTCCACTCTAGGAAGGCAAGACCCAGTTCTTGGAAGTTGATCTCTAATGGGCACTATTTGGGTACTTGGTACACTGCAGGGGTTCCGAGCACAAGCTTTGGAATCCAAGAGACCTAGGTTTTAGTCACAACTCAGCTACAAACTAACTGTATGACCCTGAGCAAGTTATTTCTTCTTCGAGCCTCAGTTTCACTGGCCGACAATGTGGCTAACACCACCAGTCTTTCTGAGATTGAGTTTGATGTAAAAAATGTTTAGCTCAATGCCCACATCATATCTAGCACATGATTATATTTTAGGGCATTATTATTATTATTAAGGGCAACTATGATTAGGGAATTTATGCTTGCAAAGTGGTGTTGTGCCTCCCAGGGATACTTTGATTCTTTCACTCTGAAAGAAAGAGCAGAGAGGACCTACCTGTGGACAACCAGACACAAATTAGGGCCCAAAGCAAAGAAGGGTCCAGGATCGAGTTCGGAACACAGACAGAGAGAGGTCGTTTGAGGTCTAGGAGAAGGACACCCTAAAGCTATCCCTTGAAAACCGTGAGCCTATGAGCAGAGGATCCCAGGGGCTGCCACTTGGTACTGCAGAACCACAGGAGCTGGGAGCTACGTGGCCTCCTATAGGAGTACTGACAAGTGGATGGTGTTGGCCTCTCAGCAGGACCTGCGTTCTTTCCATTACCCAGTGGGTCAGCTCGGCAATGGCCATATTCATTCACTCAATAAATATTGAGCATCTACTATGTGTCAGGCACTGTTCACTGTTCTAAGCACTGGGGATACAACAGTGAACAAAAAAGCCATAGTCCAGGCTTTCATGGAGTTTGCAATCTAACAAGAAGGAAAATAATTAAAATAAGCAAACAAGAAAATACAAACTGATGATATGCTATGCTGAGAATTAAAATAGGAGGATGTGACAGGAAGTAACTGGGAGCTACTTTATACAGAGTAATCAGGGTGGGCCTCTTTATGGAGGCAATGTTTAAGATAAAGCCTGACTGACCAGAAGGACTTGCAAAGATCAGGGGAAACAACTAGTTCCCCCTGTTGGGAACAAGCTTGGTGTATCTAGAAAGCTGAATGAAGGTTGGTGTGGCTGTTGCTCCTGAATGAGGGGAAAGTAAAAATAGTTTAGATAGATGGACATAGGTCCTAACATGTAAGGCTCTGTAAATCAGAACAGAGGATTTGGATTTTATTCTAATTGTAACGGGAAGTGATAGGAAGGTTTTCATTTGGAAGGAACATTATCTTATTTAGTTTTCTTTTCTTCTTCTTTTTTTAAATTATACTTTAAGTTCTAGGGTACATGTTGGTTTGCTACACCCATCAACTAGTCATTTTTACATTAGGTATTTCTCCTAATGTTATTCCACCCTCAGCCCCCCACCCCCCAACAGGCCCCAGTGTGTGATGTTCCCCGCCCTGTGTCCAAGTGTTCTCATTGTTCAATTCCCACCTATGAGTGAGAACATGCAGTGTTTGGTTTTCTGTCCTTGTGATAGTTTGCTCAGAATGATGGTTTCCAGCTTCATCCATGTCTCTGCAAAGGACATTAACTCATCCTTTTTATGGCTGCATAGTATTCCATGGTGTATATGTGCCACATTTTCTTAATCCAGTCTATCACTGATGGACATTTTGGTTGGTTCCAAGTCTTTGCTATTGTGAATAGTGCCACAATAAACATACGTCTGCATGTGTCTTTATAGCAGCATGATTTATAATCCTTTGGGTATATACCCAGTAATGGGATGGCTGGGTCAAATGGTGTTTCTACTTCTAGATCCTTGAGGAATCCCCACACTGTCTTCCACAATGGTTGAACTAATTTACACTCCCACTAACAGTGTAAAAGTGTTCCTATTTCTCGGCCGGGCATGGTGGCTCACGCCTGTAATCCCAGCACTTTGGGAGGCCGAGGCGGGCAGATCACGAGATCAGGAGATCGAGACCATCCTGACTAACACAGTGAAACCCCATCTCTACTAAAAATACAAAAAATTAGCCAGGCGTGGTGATGGGCACCTGTAGTCCCAGCTACTCAGGAGGCTAGGCCAGGAGAATAGTGTGAACCCAGAAGGCAGAGTTTGCAGTGAGCTGAGATCACGCCACTGCACTTCTGCCTGGGTGACAGAGCAAGACTCTGTCTCAAAAAGAAAAAAAAAAAAGCATTCCTATTTCTCCACATCCTCTCCAGCATCTGTTGTTTCCTGACTTTTTAATGATCGCCATTCTAACTGGTGTGAGATGGTATCTCATTGTGGTTTTGATTTGCATTTCTCTGATGACCAGTAATGATGAGCATTTTTTCATGTGTCTGTTGGCTGCATAAATGTCTTCTTTTGAGAAGTGTCTGTTCATATCCTTTGCTCACTTTTTGATGGGGTTATTTTTTTCTTGTAAATTTGTTTAAGTTCTTTGTAGATCCTGGATATTCGCCCTTTGTCAGATGGATAGGTTGCAAAAATTTTCTCTGATCTTATTTAGTTTTCAAAGGTCACTGTCTATATCTAACTCTAAGACAGCTATAGTAAATTATAGTAATTGTGGTTTTTATTTGCCCGGCCAACTTAACCATGTCCCTCGTTCTGACAATTTAATCCTGTCCTCCCTGGGCACGCACTTGACTCAGGCCTGACCAATCATAGTATCCCATTGCCTTGGACACAGTCATTGGTTCAGTGTGGGCATGTGATCTAAGCTGAGCCAATCAGAGTCCTTCCCTGGGATTCCTGGATTGGAGCCAAAGAAGAAGTCTCGTCTCTACCCTACAGAGCTGAGAGAATGTGAAGGAAAGATGGCAACCATCTTTCCTAGTTCTAGGAATATGGCCATTTCCAACAAGCAGAACATGCAGAGATGACAGACTAATGGAAGAAAAATAATCCTGGTGGCATTAACACTGATTCCAGTGGCTAAGGCCTCAGTTCCTGAGGCCCTTCTTGCAATCCTGGGGAATAACTACTCCTTATCTTTTCTACTAAGTGAGACACTAAGTTTCTCTTTTTACTGAACCTTGTCACCATGAGTCCTCTCTAATTCAACAGCCCTTCTTACCCAGGTATTTTTTAAAATATCCAGTCACCATTTCTCTAAGAGGAAACTCACTATACTCCATGGAGACGGAAGAAAGGAGAGGAAGTAGCAGGTGCTCAATAGGAGGGGTGAGTGAGATTATGAGTGCAAAGATTTAGTATATGTTTCCCTTCAATAAAGAAACAAAGAGGATATCAGCAGCTCTTGGTCCTAGCAAAAGGGTCTGAGGCCATAATTTTTGCTTTTGTTTTTCTTTGAGACAAGGTCTCGCTCTATCACCCATGCTGGAGTGCAGTAGCATGATCATGGCTCACTTCACCTTCCACCTCCCAGGCTCACAGGCTTAATCCATCCTCTCGCCTCAGACTCCTAAAGTAGCTGGGACTACAGGCATGCGCCACCATCCCGAGCTAACTTTTCTATTTTTTGAGAGACGGGATTCCGTCATTTTGCCCTGGCTGCTCTGGAACTCCTGGGCTCAAGTGATCTGCCTGCCTTGGCCTCCCAAAGTGCTGAGATTACAAATGTGAGCCACCACGCTGACCCTGTGGCCATACTTTAGGCACAAATGCTTAGTACTGTGGTCTGAGCACAAGGCTATCATAGCCCTTCTCCACCTGCTTGAACTTGCATAGTCACGTGGCTTGCTTTGATCATTCAAACGTGATCATGCATGTTACTTCTAGACAAAAACTTTAGATGCCTACCTATGGTTAGCCAAGTTCCCTTTTCCTTTATCTACAATCATGGAAGCTTGTGTCAAGATGGAGCCTCCCTGAGCCTTGGTTCCTGAGTGACTACCAAGGATAGACATACAGCATGAGTAACAAATGTTTTAAGCCACTAAGAGTGTGGGGTTGTTACTGCATCATGGCAAAGCCTGCCCTGGCTAGTAACACAATAAATACCCAAAGTAGAATAAGAACTTATCTAGCAAAGATCTTAATGACAGCTGTATTACAAACCTTTGTAGAGGTAGCATGTGGACACCTTATTTTGTTGACTGGAATCCTGTAGGTTCATATTCCCTTTTTTCCAAGGACGTTTACCTAGGAATTTACAAGGCAATCTCAATCTATGATGACCTATATTATTATGATGAAACCATAGGCTTTGTCTGGTAAAAAAAAAAAAAAAAAAAAAAAAAGTTAATTTGGTGGATATGTGTGGGGAGAAGTTGCATTAGGGGGATGACTCCTGCAAAAGGTTGAAGGGAGGTCCTCTTTCTTCATTTTGGGCACTTGGTGCTCACTCAACTCCGTCCCATTTACAGCTATTCTGCTCTATCTATAGGTAGGTTCACCACGCATATGCTCCAGACAGATCATTTTAGAAATGCTGATATTGGTATAGTGGGCATGAATTTTTCTCCACAAACTCATAGGTACAAAAACTATCTATTTCTACTTATTTATTTAATCAAGTTAACCCGATTCTAAGCGTCCAGTGATCTGATGGGATATTTGATCTCAGCCATCTTGAGGGTGGTCATCCCTCTCCCAAGAATTCCACATGAATCCAGGGGGCCCATGTGGCTCCCAGCAAAGGGCAGAAAATCCTCTGGTTCTTACGACTGCCGCTGAGAAGCTCCTCATCCAAGCCCATACAGAGGGTGAGCAGCTCCCTCCTTCCACACCAAGCATGGGGACCCTTTCTCAAAATCCTCTATGCCACAGCTGTTTCCAGCAAACACACATTCCATCCCAGAAGAGGTCTGTCACATCTGAGGAAGTGGCATGGAAGCAGGGCATAGGTCTACATCAAAGAAAAAACTCCCATTCCTGTCCTCACCTCGGGGAAGGCCACTTCTGCCTTCTCACTTATGGAGGAAGGAATTGGAGCTTACGTATCAAACACACTTAAGTGTCTCTTGAGAGTGCTGAGGATGGGTGGCACGTCCTCGTGTTTTGGGCTGGCAGGGTTCAGATGAACCCATGTGAGGTGATTAGTGGCCCTTACTTGACAGACATGCAACGTGCCTAATGAAAGCCTGAGGCCTCAGCCTCCCTGATTAGACAGATCCAATCATCCTTCTCAATCATTAATCTTCAGAGAATCCCTGCTGTCTTAAAAATGTACCCAGGTTTGTTTTAATAAGGTATAATAAGACACACAGACACAGAAATGACTGTCATCGAGGAAGTTTATACTCACAGGTCCCTAGAAACAGGAGGCAAAGCACACTATACAGGGGCCACATGGGGAAGCACCAGGGTCAGTCGGGATGCAGAGGGAGCAGGGAAAACGTGGGCAAGAGTGCTTACTGTGGTTTCCATTGGAAGGAATGAGTGAGGCAGGGTAGGTAGACTTAGGATTGGCTAGTTTGAGTAATTTCAGCAGGCTTTGGGGTAAAGAGGCCATCCCTAGTTGTCTGGTGCCTGGCCCTAGGTGATTAGGGCAGGCAGATAGTGGCTCAGAGTATAAGAGCCCTGGTCTCTCTCCTCCTTGAAAAATTCTTCTCTCCCATTCCCCACAGGAAGCCCAGTCCCCTTTGACATCTCCCCACCTTCCTTCCTCCCCCAAAGAGGAACTAGGCCATAACCTCAAGTGAGTGGGGTTGAAAGATAGGCTGAGGGTAAACCAAAGAACACACAGCCTTCCTCCATTCTATACAAAGGGATCTCAGGCCACTAAGGTCAGACAGGTCTGAAGATTATAAAAATCATAGATCTGCCTCCCAAAACCTAGAAACCAGCAGCTAGGAGCTGTCCAGAGGTGACCCAGAACAGGACATCTGTGAAGCAATGACTGTCCTTTACTGAGTGAGGCTTAATATGATTGCGAGTGTCATGGTTTTTTTTTTTTTTTTTTTTTTTTTTTTTGAGACGGAGTCTCGAGTCTCGCTCTGTCGCCCAGGCTGGAGTGCAGTGGCGTGATCTTGGCTCACTGCAAACTCCGCCTCCTGGGTTCACACCATTCTCCTGCCTCAGTCTCCCGAGTAGCTGGGACTACAGGCCCCCGCCACCGCGCCTGGCTAATTTTTTGTATTTTTAGTAGAGACGGGGTTTCACCGTGTTAGCCAGGATGGTCTCGATCTCCTGACCTTGTGAGCCGCCCGCCTTGGCCTCCCAAAGTGCTGGGATTACAGGCATGAGCCACCACGCCCGGCCTACGAATGTCATAGTTATCATATAGTTAAGCTATATGGTTATGGATAGTAAGCCCATTTTTGCAATAACAACATCTATTGGTACAGACAGGTCTTTATTGTTGACATATTTTCTCATTTAATCCTTGCAGCAACCCTGAGGTAGGTTTTATCATCCCCACTTCACAGATGAGTAAACTGATGTCCCTAGGTTAGGTTACTTGCCGAAGATCACGCATTTATTAGTGGCAAAGCCACTGATAATTCCAAACCCAAGGGGACTCTTTTGAGTAGTTTACAGGCTGCTGCCAAGGAAAGTAGAGCAGAAAACTTCAAAGGGGAAGGACTGGATCATTGGAGCTTGAGGGGCTCAAGCACCAGGGATGAACGAGGCACATTCACAGGCCAAGACCGGGACTCAGCAGGAGAAGCCTAGAGCCATGTGCGAGTAGTCAAGCAGGAAGAGGTCTTGACATTTGGTAAGAGTTGACAATGTCATTAAATACACATAGAGCTCAGCTTCCAGGGACTGGAGAAACAAGAAGGCCTCCAGCAGCTACCAGTCCAGGGACTGGCCACAGTCAGTCAGACTCAAAGAGAACTGAGAGGCCACAACAGTCTTCCAGACCCAGCAACCTCTGGCATCTCAGTGGTAACTCCGTTCCAACAAATCACTGTGTTCCAGGCAGGGTAAGGCCAGGGAGAGCTGCCACAGAGTGATGCCATCCTAGCTTGGCCTCAGTGCAGTAACCTCAGGGCAGTGGTCTTTTAACTTTGTTAAGGCCTTGAAAATCTGACAAAAGCCATAAAACCTCCCCACAGAGACATACAGACACACATGTACAAACAACATTTTGCATACAATTTCAGGTAGTCCATGGACCACAGGTAGGGGCGACTCCTGCTTTAGGGCAAGGATGTCACCCTGAGTAGTCACTGATTGCAAGCGTATCTTTATACTGCTCGTATATCCTATGACTGTTCCCCTTCTGTTGTTCCCTAATCATTAGAATGTTGTTAATTTTTAATGAGAGCCAAGGAAATGGGGTACAGCCTACAGTTTAGCCAGAGAAAGCAGCTGTGACATGGCAGTGGTGGCAGCCAGAGGGTAAAAACAAACAAAAGGATGGGGTCATGTGTACTGCTGCCCTTCCCAAGCGGAAGGTCACTTTAGGAGCTTTTCTCTAATCAAATTTAGAGTAAGGTTGTGGGGTAATGGGGAGAGGGGCAGCGTTTCAGTTCCTTTTAGAAAGGAAAGCCATTCCCTCTATGGCTACAGGGTCTAAAGTTCTGCAGGCAATGCCCCCATTCCAATCTTCTTCCTCCCCATCCCTCATAAATATTCCTAAGCATCGGCCCAGTCATTCATGCACATGAGGCCAGGTCTCCTATGAATATCAAGTATTTACAAGTACTCTTTCATGGAAGGAAAACTGAGATGGGGAAGATCTCAGGGCAGAGACTCCATGTTGCAACATGGGGATCATGCACTCCCCACAGATTCAGATAAACTTGAAGAATAAGCAGAACTACCCCAAGGACTCAGTGCACATTTGCCCCCAACCACCTCCAGGGCTCTTCCTTCCGGCCAGGCTCCAACCAGAAAGCAAAGTTATAGCTATGCCCTGTGCCCCATCCCCAAAACTAATGGGCCCAAGATAGGGGGCCAGGGATGAAGGGTTACAGGAGTTCAGATGTTAGGGGGAAGCCCTGATTTGCTGCAGAAAGCAGTTCTGATTTCTCATGGGAATCAGGAATCTGGCCCCAAGCCCATCCAGGCTCAGAGAGAACAGACACTAAAGTCCAATTAATCACTCATACTCAAAGAGAACTCAGAGGCTGGGATGGTCTTCCAGGCCCAGTGTCCCCCAGCATCTCAGTGGTCACTCCGTTCCAGTGATCACTTATACACTGGTGGTCATTTGCCCAGCTCTAGATGGATGTTTCATCACATGTGGCTAGAGGAGCCCCAGTTAGCCGAATGTGGGCTGGGCTTGGGCAAGGATCAAGCAGGAAGGGTGGTGAGAATCCACCAAAGCCACTGCCCCTCTTGGCCAGGGCCAGTGGCATCCGCTCATCTTCAGGAGAGGGGGAGGGAGGGTCTTGGCTGTAACTTGTGGTCCCAGAAGGTGGAGCCCCCAGGTCCAAGCCCACCTTGTCTCTAGCCAGAAGTTCCCTCTGTCGCCGTCGCTGCTGACGCCGACCAATCAGAATAAGAGTCAGGGATGCTGTGAGAACCCCCAAGAAGAAGCCAGCCAGTCCTGCCCCCACTGTGTGGGCCCGGCTTGGAGCATCTTGCTGGCTGCCCCATACCAAGCTGTAAGCTGCTACCACACGGGCTGCCCCACCCTCCTGACATTCACAGGCATAAGCGCCCATGGCCCCTGGAGTCACCACCACCTCCAGTCCATCCCGCCGGGGGGTGAGTGCAGTCACTCCACTGGGCTGGTGCCACACACAGGATGCCCATGCTGAGCTTGGAGAACATGGCAAGACCACATGCGCAGCTGTAGCCACGGGAACTTCAAATACTACTGGACGTTCTGCGAGAGACAGCAAAGGCACAAAAGGAGGTGAGGCTAAAGGCTGGAGGTGTGATGAAGAAAAGTGTGGGGTGACGTCAGATATGAAAAGGGGCTATGGAGACTAAGCTAAAAAGGGGATTCCTAAAGAGGCTACGGCCCGAGGTTCCTGGCTGCCACATCTTCCAGGATCCAAGGTTTAGAATGGTTCCAAAATGAACAACTCTCTAGCCCCTTTCCATCCACTCCACCCACATTTCCCTAATCCATACAGACTATACAGACCTCCAGGCTCTTTAGGACACAAAGAGGAGACATCTGCTGACTCTATGTCTTGGACCAACCTATAAAGAAGAGAATGCTTGGTAAATCCAGTGTCAACATTCCCTTCAACCCTCCTCAGTATTACTGAAGACTCCCTCATTCAATATATCTCCCATCATCCCAGAAATCACTCCAGAAATTATCAGTCAAGTTTCTCCTCATCACCAAATTTTTCCCCAATACCTTTTAATATTACTCATGACATTTCATTTGCCATATCAAATTCCATGCATCTTTCTAGCAGACCATGGATAGCTAAATTTGCACTAGGTCTGTTGTAAAGATGTTTAGTGGGGGTGCTTTAAAAGAAACAGAATCTTCTAAGAAATGAACCTGGTTCTCCACAACCACAAGATTTCTCTAGGAAAAAAAAGGATAAAAACTATAGGGATTTTTCTTTTCTCTTATTTAAGAGAAAGAGCAAACTCCTTTTCTGTAGAAGCTAATCAAAATTCCTTTAGGGTCAGTGAGGTGACTTCTTGTTTCCTAAAAGCTGCTTGTCTCTACAAAGGAACTCTTCAATAGTGGTTGATATATACTGGCCTATGTGTTATTTCAAAGGATCTGGGGTCATCCAGCTGGAAGCTCCAGGCACAGTCCTGGTACTTCCAGGATTTGGGTGGACTATATCTGATGGAGGATAGCAAGATGGACTGCTCACTGCTAAAGTCTCTGGCACCACTCCCAGAGGCAGGGAAGTCAATGAGACCCCTACTACGGTTGTCAGTGAAAAGGTCTGAACCTTTTCAGGTAAAAGGTCTGAACACACAAAGCCTCAATCAAACACAGACTCATCTGAGTATGAACTCCTTCAATATGAATTGAGGTCCCTGAAATGAGCTCCCAAGACTGGTATGAATAGATGGAAGTTTCTTGGGTAAAACCAAGGTTGATTAGTCTAGCTGAGAGTGGGGAACACAGGAAGACCACATGTACAGCTGTTGCCACAGGAACTTCACAGTCTATGTTCTTCTCCCTTGGATGAACTGAGGTATGGGCAATTTACACAAGAACAACCCAGAACACTGGCATAAACACACACCCCACACTCCCCACCACCCCCCTCCACTCATGTATACCTTAAGGGAATCCTTGAGGCTCAAGTATAGAGGATATCTAAGATCAGTGAATTCTTATTTTAATGGAAATTAAAACAATAAAGGACAGAATAAAGCCCTTGCTTTTGTCTTAGATGTTTAAAAGTTCTCCCCCAAAAAACTAAAAGACCAGGTTAAAGTTCTTAACCAAAAATGCAAAGCTGGCCAAGCCTGTCATCCAAGAGTTACTTTATATCCCCAGTTGGCAAAAAGTCAAGAATCTGATCAAGAGATGGCATAAGATTTTACACTTATAATTCAAGACAAATATCAGAAAAACAAAATTAAATGTTATGACTATTCTAATCATATATCTTTCATATAATTTTTCTTTCATATCTAGCCCTACAGATCAGTTACCATTTTAAACATTTCACTCTGTTTTGACATGTGTGAATTAATCTGTTTTATTCCAAAGACACGTACTTTTATCTCTACAGAATTTGTAGCCATGAGGTTTTGTAATATTCTGGGTTCTGTATATACTTGAGGTTCTGTAGTACACAAATATGCTATAAATTAACTGGACTTCAAAATAGGAAATCTCAAGGTCAGTTTGCAAAAACACTTCAGAATCAAGTGATTAAAAATACTCTACTGGAAGATCTCAACAATTAAAAGACACTTAGAAACATATTAGCCAATTACAATTAATAAGCATTATTTGGATACTGACATAAGCTTTTTAAAATATATGCAATTGAAGAAATCAGAACACTGACTGGATATCTGATGACATTAAGAAAGTAAGTTTTTGGTATGATAATGGTAATACGGTTTTTTTTTAAAGCCCTTGTATGTTAGAGATACGGACAGAAAGATTTATGGATGAAGTGAAATGATGTTCAGGATTTGCTTCAAAATAGTTGGGAATGAGTAAACGTACTGATGAGGCAAGATTGACCAGGAGCTGATGGTTGTTGAAGCTGAGGGATGGATGCATGGAAATTCATTATACAATTCTCTCTACCTTTGGATATGATTGAACTTTCCCATAATAAAATGTTTTTAAGAGCCCTGGGCTGGGCGCAGTGGCTCACACCTGTAATACCAGCACTTTGGGAGGCCAAGGCAAGTGGATTGCTTGAGGTCAGGAGTTCCAGACCAGCCTGGCCAACGTAGTGAAACCCCGTCTCTGCTAAAAATAAAAAAATTAGCCGGGCATGGTGGTGGGCACCTGTAATCCCAGCTATTCAGGAGGCTGAGGCAGGAGAATCACTTGAATAAGGGAGGCAGAGGTTGCAGTGAGCCGAGATGGCGTCACTGTACCCCAGCCTGGGCAACAGAGTGAGACTCCATCTCAAAAAAAAAAACAAAAACAAAAAACCCCTTATCTAGTAGAGATATATATTGAAATATTTAAGATGAATATGATATGATGCCAGGGATTTGCTTCAATGTGACATATGCTTTTGAGCTGCTAAATGGAAAATGGCTGGTAGGAGCCCAAAATGGTCAAAAGAAGACCAATTAGGTTATTAGAGTAGTCCAGTTAAGAAGCAATGATGGCTTGGACTAGAGTGGTAGCAGTAGATGTGGACAGAAGATGGTGGACTAAGGACATTTGGGTGCTAGAATCAGTACAAATCATAATACAATGTGGGCAATTTCTGGCTTGAGCAACTAGATGCATGGAGTTCCCTTTACTGGAATGAGGAAAACCAGAGGAGCATGTGGGATAAAGAGGAAACAACAGTGTGTACTTTGACTTGCTAAGTTTGAGTTGCTTATGAAGCATCCAAGGGAATATCAAGTAGACAGCCAGATGGGGAGTTCCACAGCTCAACTAGATATATTTGTGGTTGTCTTAGCACTCAGATGGTATTGAAAGTAAGGAGAATGAAACTGCCTAGAGAGAGCATGAAAGTGTAAAGAGAATGGGTCCAGGACTGAATCCTGAGGAATATCAACATTCAGTAGTTGGATGGGAAAGTAAAGGAGACCAAAGAATGCAGTCATAGAGAGCAAGAGGAAAGCATTTCAAGGAAAGAAGGAGTGGACAACTGTGAAAACACTTCCAAGAGCTCTTGTAAGTTGAAAACTAAGAAGCATCCACTAGAGATGGCACACTGTCAGGTCAAGGCAGGTCCAGCAGAGAGGCAAGGACATTGATGAGGTAGCACTAGATGGACAAACAGATGAGCTAGTATGGACTGACAGAAGGACACACGAGTGATGTAGACACTAACAGACAGAAAAAGAAAACAGCCTCCAGCAGGGCAGCATTAACAGATGAGAAACATAGACATATGGATGGGACAGAGCCCTGGCACAGTAAGCAAGAAATCCAGGCAGCTACACTCACCCTCGGTGCTCCCCAGCATGGGCCACACACTCATCCAGCCGGAAGCTCCAGGCACAGACTGGGTCCTGGGCCAGGATGCACTCTGAGCAGCTCTGGAGACGGCCACAGTTGGTTGTATTCACTTGTGTCACCTCAGTACCGGAGCCAACCAGGAGCCAGCTCTACAAAAAGGGAGTGGGGGATACACTGGATCTCCCAGACCTCAGGGTCACAAACTGGCTTTGGACTCAGATGTCTCCCCAATAGACTCTCCAAAATCTACAACTCACGTGGTACAATTTCATGTTCTCAACTGGCTGTGGCTCTGGGAATAAGGCCAGATCTTCAAGAACACTGAGCTGAGCTCTGATCCGCACTGCTCGGTGGAGGTGTCCATCCTCTAGGGGACAGCAAAGCAGCAAAGGAACAAGTATAATGACATAATTGCCCCTGTGCCTGGGACTCAGACCTATATATATTACAGTACCCTCTCTGTGATGAGAATGTGTATGCACTAGGTAGGCAACCTGCTTGACCACTAAATATACCTGTCCCCAGGTAGAGCACATCATACTCTTTCCCTGAGAGGCTGGTCACTCTGTGGGCCACGACCCTGAGATAGGCTGTATCCGTAGTGACCAGCAGGGGGTGGCCATCAGCTGGAAACACTGGCCTGTCCATGAGTGGGTGGTCCCGGATGAAGGTGAGTACGCGGTCAGGCAGGGAGAGAGATGAGCCAAAGTGCCGGAGCTTCATGTTGTTGGTGATGCACTAGAGGAAATACAGGGCTGGTGACAAAGTTTCCCAGGAACAGGACATGCCAGTGATGCTTAGTGGGGCTCTTGCCTTAATAGCAGCTCTTTACTTCAGGCCTAGAATGAAGATCTGCCCCCTCACCTCTCCAGGTCTGGGCTGGGGCACATCATTGTCCACTACAGGCAGTCCTCTGTTGCAGTCATGTTTTATTTCTCTGAAGGGACCATTCAGCACTGTCCGAATGTCTTGTGGTCGGAAGGCACAGACAGCAGAGATGGTAGCCCCTTCCCTGGAATTCACAGGTTGGAGCTGGATATCTGGAGGGGTCTGGGGGATAGCAACTCATCCCTTGTCAAATGAGATGACCCCCGAGAAACGCACAGGGAGGCATGCAGCCAAAGGCGGGAGAGCCTGACCCCTCTGGAAGAGACAACACTAACATTGGGCCAACCCCACATATCTCCCACCCTGTAACTCTCCTCCACACCAAGACCCCTCACCACTGGGAAGAAAAGATGCCATAAAAGATGGGAGTCCCTGCCCCAAGCTCAGATCGAAGCACAGCAACATCCTGCAGGACACTGGAGGCCCGGCCATGCTCAGGTCCTGGACAGAGCAGGTCAGCTTTCAAAAACGTCGTCCATCTCTGCTGGAGGGTCTTCCGGCCCCCGAGGTCCCCCTGGGGTGACAAACACATGGGAGGTTCTCTTTAGATGATCATCACTGGGCAAGGAGCAAGGAGACCAATTTAAGTTTCCCCCCTGACTTCAGGGCAGACAGACAGATGGGGAGACAGATGCACACAAATGCAAGGACAGAGAGCCACACAGAGTAGCTGCAGGGATAATAAGATACAAGGGTGAAGGGGTCACAATAACAATGACAGTGACTAAGTTAACTGTGCCCTTATAAAGTGCTGTATTATGTGTTTTACGTAAGTTACCTCATTTAATCCTCAAACAGCCCTCACGGACAGGCATCATTATTATCCTCTTTTTATAGACAAGTTTCAAAGACACTAAAGAACCTGGACAGAGTTGCAAAGGCAGTTAAATGGTGAGTAGGGCAGGGAGTTGAACCCTGGTCTATCTGTCACCAGTTCCTCCCTTTAACCTCTACACTAGTCCACCTCCTGTAGACAGTGTGTCACACGGGTAATTATGGGTGTCAAAGAGGCCAGAGCCTCTCTCTCACATTCCTCAAACTCCCAGAAGAGAAGTCAAGGCAGAGAAAATAGGAGACACAGGAGATATTCAAAGACAGAGACCCAAAGAGGAAAAGATAAGACAGGGGGACAGACAGAGCAGGAGACGACAGACAGACAGCTGGGATGGGGTCTCACCGCACACACACGGGCCACCCGCGGGACTTTAATGCGCTCGTATGAGTCAAATGCTCGGGAAGTCTCCGTAAAGAAGAAGTAGATTTCGTCGTCTCCATCTTCATCCCCCCATTCGGCTGGGCTCAAGGCCACGGCTGCGACAAAGGCTGGGGCTGGGAATATCAGTGGCCTCAGATCCTCACAGACACAACCTAGGCCTTCCCAGATTCCACCCCATCGGTCCCCCCAGAGGACCCCTCTCCCTCTCCCCACCGTTCAGCCAGGACGGCAAGGTGTCTGTCCGAATCCAGTCCTCGGCACGACCCACTGCTCGGGTGATAATTGGCTCCGTCCCCAGGTAGTTTTTCACAGTGGCAGCATAGAGGACCCCCCCTGCAGGGCGACAGGGAGGAGATGGGCTATCAGGGACCCACTGAGGGAAGCAACAGAGGTCACAGGCAGAGTAGGGCACAAAGCAGGGCAGCGACTCTCAGGGACTAAGCACCCATGAGTGCAAGATACTGCTGAGCACATCACAGGCATTATCGCAGTTAAGGAAATCTAGACATAAACTGCTCCAGGGCAGTCAGGGAAACCAGGATTAAGAAAATACTGTGCAGAAATGTCCATATGTATGAGAATAAAGGCCCGCCTCATAAAAATCAAGCTTGTTTCTCTGGGGCTTTTTTGTTGCTGTTTCAGTAATCCTGTAATGTGCTGATTGTACTGTGACTCTCCAAAAGGGGCATTTGCTTTATAACAGGTCCCAATCTTATTTAAGTTGTCCCACTATGGTAAATGTATCAGGGAATGAATGTTCTTTCTGAACATTAGTGGGCGTACACTGCTTTGGAACAAGTCACAATTTTAGAGAATACTAGACTCACTTGGGGAAGTGATTTAAATGCAGATCCCTGGGCCAGCAATTCTCATTCAGTAGAGCTGGGCTTGGCTCAAGAACCTGCATTTTGAAGAAGCAATCGGAGTAATCGGATGCAGGTGATTCAGGACCTCACTTTGAGAGATACTAGCCTAGGAGATGAGTGGAGATTTCACAGGCAGCCAGGAGAAGCAACAAGGAATCAGGTCCTCCCTCCTAGTACAGTGGAGGGGTAGAGGTGCTCCAGGGATAGTGGAGATTGAGTAAGAGACAAATCACAGACACTCTGGGAAGGAAGGGGGGTTCAGCTCTGTGGGTTGAATGAGAGAGAACTGTAGCCACTCTGAGTACCACCACCAAGGGCTCTGACATGAGTAAGAGGAAAATGAATCAGAGAGTAAGTACCAAGTCATGAACACCCTGGAGGTGTGTTGAATATCACAGGCACTCTGGAGAGGACAAGGTGGCATGCCTTCACCAGCTACTATGTACAAGGAACTGTGCTGGGTGCTAAGTATATCTCTGGCCCCAAGAACCCCCATGTGAGTCAGGAAGAAAAGTGTGTAATCAGATTTCGGGAGGCACAGACTAACAGCTATGGGGGACCCAGCTATATCTACCTGAGGGAACAGTATCTCAGAGGCAACATGTGAGCTGGGTATGGGAATGAGAAATTTGCCAGACGGAAGGAGGACTTCAGGGAGGAAGACAAGCAAGCAGTGAAGAGGGTAGCCATGCTCAGCCATGTGGGGGCAGAGAGGCTGCTGGGCAGGGCCAGTGAGCAGAGAGGAAGCTGGAGGTGTGGGGATGGGCACTCAATTGTGGTTAGTCTCCTCTGCCATGCCAGCAGATATGCACTTTACCCTGCAGGTAAGAATAAAACTGCAGAGATTTCTTTTTTTAGGAGGAAAGTGATATAAACAGTTTTGTTTTTTAAAAAGATAATGCTACTTAAAAGGCTATTCATACAGTCCAGGCAAGAGTGAAAGGCCCAAAGTAAGGCAGAGGCAGAGGAAATAAAGGGGCTGGATTTGGAAGGTATTTCTGAGGTAGAATCCATTAACAGGATTTGAAATTCATCAACTGAATATGAGATGAGACAGAATGAAGTAAACCAATGTCTCTCAAGGTTTCTAGCTTCTAAGACTGATGATAGTCGGTGGTGACATTATTAACCAAGCCAGCAAATGATAGAATAAGGCCCATAAAAGAGGCAGCTGGAGAGGAAATGAGTCCACTTGTTGCACATTCTAAGGCTGAAGTGTCTTCAGGAGATCGGTCAGAGATCCTGGAAAGCAATTAAGGGAGGCGCCTGGGAACAGAGCCAGAGTCAGCAACTTGGGAGACATCACACTTCATGCTTAAGTCATGACATGAAAGTCATAGCCAGGGAAAAAGGTAAAGCCAGAGAAGAGAGCACTCTCATTTAAGGGGAGAGCTACCAAAGGCAACTGAGAAGATCAAGTCAGAGGCTAGAGAAGCAAGACAGGCTGACGTGCTGGAAGCGGGTGCATGAAACCTCAGCCAGAACCACAGGGCTCATGCACACTGGGGGAAGCAGCAGAGAGTGGGGGGCCACTTGGAGGGAAGCATGATCATCCTGGGGTCACAGATGCTCCAGAGAAGCGGCATGTCTCAGGTACCAGAAAGGTAACCAGCACTGAAGAAACACTCTACGCAGAGAACAAGAGGGCCAGAGCCCTACAAGGGCAGCAGTGCAGGGTTGAAAGCCTTCTTTTGGGGTGGGGAAGTGAGACTATTCCATTATTTGCAATTATAAAAAGAATCCAAGTGTTTGGGAGCCAGGAAGACTTGGGTTTGAACCCAAGTACTAGTACTTGTATTAATACTAGTACCTAAGTATTAGTACTATGATCTTGGGCAAAGTAACTTTCCTAAGTCTCAGGTTCCTCAAATGCAGAATAAAGATAATGCCATCTTCCACTCAGAATAGTGCTAACAGTTAAATAAGATAAATAGAGACCTAGCTAAGGCCTGGCACATAGTTGACATTCATTCATGTTAGTTATAGCTCCTTATGAAACTTCAAAGGGCCATATGCTTGATCTGCCACCAGAAGAGGGGGAAGCTATACAAAGATATTCCATTCCTTTCTAGAAAATTTCAGGAAAGAAAAACCAAGTATTGGTCAAAGGTCCTGGCAGAAAATGGAGCAGCAAATGAGCCAACCCTCTGTATTTCCAAGGGGGGGAAAGTTGACACAGAGGCCAGAGTTTGAAAATGTTCCCTAAGAGCATGCCACATTAAATGCTCTAAAACCAAAACCCTGGCAGAAGCCATGTCATGGATACCCTAAGAATAGGAGATGTGGTAAAGCAGACGCTGGGAGCATGACTTCGTACGTAGGGTTAGAGAAAAACAATCATAAATATTCTGAAACAGTAAAGGACCACAGATAACCATGGAAAGACTCAGCAGTAGATGGAGGTCACAAAACTTCCTAAGTGACCAATGTGGGAGTCAGCAACACTGGAGCCCAGAAATACTGAGAAGTGCGCAGTCACTCAGAGTGGAACAGCCAAGAATCACTGACACTATGAAACAGCAGGAGGGATCAGACACTTTGGGAGCAAGTAGCAGGGCTCCAGGTGCCCTAAGAGTACGAAGGGGCTTGCAGCACATCTTACAGACAGACAGACAGACAGATATACACGTACACACCCCTACACAGCAGAAGGAATAGCAACCATTACAATATTGAGCATAGGAGTCCACAAGATCACCACATGTCCTGGACTCTTCAGGACACTCTCAATTCCAAATATTGTGATTGTGATACATTGCTTATATAATAACACTGACCATACAACTGTTTGGCAAATTATTGCTGAATGGATCAAGGCCACATCTGCCATTGGCAAAAGATGATGTGCAAAAGCAAGTAATTCCCACAGTGATGAGTTTGCTCAACAAGCAGGTTAGAAAACACCACCAGGAATAATTCAACCCTATTTTTACTTTTTTAAAACTACGTATATATGCCTGCAAGCATAGGAAAGATTATTCATTGAATAATCCTTGTTTTTTGTAGTTAGCATCTTTTACTTTTATATTGCAAAAAAACTAAGATATTTCCATTTTGAAAATACAAAAAAAAAGACATAGAAAGCCACAAAAGATGAAGAAACACAGCCAAAGAAAAATCGTAATTATGTGTAAAAAGAGATCCCAACTTGCCCAGATGGAAAGCCTGTAAACATGTGTCATGGCAGTGAATATTTCTCTACAGCCTGGGGGTTTAAAATTTCTATTCTGGCATCAAAATGCTTCCTTTTAAAGGAGAGTTACAATAGGAATTATCGGTTCATTAGTTTTTTGTTTGTTACCTTTTGTTTTTTTGTTGTTGTTGTTGTTTGAGATGGAGTCTAGCTCCATTGCCCAGGCTGGAGTGCAGTGGCGCTATCTCGGCTCACTGCAATCTCCGCCACCCAGGTTCAAGCGATTCTCCTGCCTCAGCCTCCCAAGTAGCTGGGATTACAGGCACCCACCACCACGCCCAGCTAATTTTTGTATTTTTATTAGAGATAGGGTTTCACTGTGTTGGCCAGGCTGGTCTCAAACTCCTGACCTCATGATTTGCCCACCTCGGCCTCCCAAAGTACTGGGATTACAGGCGTGAGCCACCATGCCCAGCCTACTTTTTGTTTTTAAGACAGGGTCTCACTTTGTCACCCAGGCTGGAGTGAAGTGGCATGATCAGCTTCAATCTCCTGGGCTCAAGCAATTCTCCCACCTCTACCTCCCAGGTAGCTGGGACCACAGGCATGCACCACAATGCCTGGCTAATTTTTTTTAAAGACAGGGTCATTTTTAAAGACGGGGCCTTTAAAGACCCCATCTTTAATTTTTAACGACAAGGTCTCAGTATGTTGCCGCAGCTGGTCTTGAACTCCTGGGCTAAAGCAATCTTCCCATCTTGGCATCCCAAATTGCTGGGATTACAGGTGTGAGCTACCACACCTAGCCTTGTACATTAGTTTTAAAAAGCTAATTTTTTTTTTTTTTTTTTTTTGGCCACGCGCGGTGGCTCATGCCTGTAATCCCAGGACTTTGGGAGGCTGGGGCGGGTGGATAACCTGAGGTCAGGAGTTCAAGACCAGCCTGGCCAACATGGCAAAACCCCGTCTCTGCTAAAAGTATAAAAATTAGCTGGGCGTGGCAGCGCATGCCTGTAATCCCAGCTAGTTGGGAGGCTGAGACAGGAGAATCATTTGAACCCAGGAGGCGGAGGTTGCAGTGAGCCGAGATCACGCCACTGCATTCCAGCCTGGGCAACAGAGCAAGACTCTGTCTCCAAAAAAAAAACACACACACAACCGGTTTTTACATGCCTTGGCCTTTCTTCTTCCGCTCCCTTTTCTTCCCATGATCAGACATTTTTCTGGATAGATAGCTCCTACTCAAAAAGTCTTTTCCTTATTTAAGGATTGAGCCAGCTCGATATTTTTTTAAAAAAAAAATTTTTAAGCCTATTATTGGGCACAATTAGATGATTGGAGATGCAGTGTTGACTCTACCTTTCCCTCTGTTGGCCATGTAGGATTTCTGTAACTGTCTTGTTTTCATGTGTGAATCCTAGTCTTGGAGATTTAAGAGGTAGACTTGGCCTCAAAATGCTGGCAGGATGCAGTGCATCTAGAACATTTGCAGAGCTCCTTGGCAGACGCATTCATCACAAGATGCAGTGACACCAAAACCATATGATAAAAACACAGAATGGGTTCCCAAAAAGAAAGAGCAAAGTCTTCTGCTCTTCTTGATAGAAACCCTATCTATTATAGGATGTGATAGGGAGGCCCAAAGACAACTGACTGCTGTCTCTAGCTTGGGTACCTGAGTGACTATGGCACTATACACTCAGAGGAGGGAAGACTGGTGGAGAAGCAGGTTTGGGGGAGGTGAGTAAAGATGAGCTCACTTTGGGACATGATGATTTTCAGATTCCTGTGGGACATCCAACTGAAGATGTGTGGAAGGCAGTTGGATGTGTGGTCTGTACCTCCAGGTAATGTCCAGGAGGCAGATGCAGATTTGGGAGCCATCAGAATGCAGTGGAAACAGAAGCCATGGGGCTTACTGAGATCACAACTACATAGAGTGAGAAGAGAAGAGGCTCTTAGGTAAAAGCCTAAGGAACTCCAACATTTAAGAATGAGAAGACAAAAGGCCTATCAAGGAGACTGAGAAGGAATCACTGATGTTCTTAGGCTAATGTGAATGTCAAAATATTCATATTTTTCCAAATTATAATAGCGCAAATAAAGACAATGAGATCATTTTCTTAATTGTATCTAAGTATAGTACAGATAAACTTTGTATTTGAAAATAAGACTTCAGAGGCTTTCCCAAAAGAAATAGAAGTACCAATAAACACATGAAAAATTGTTCAACCTCACTAAAAGAAATGCCAATCAAAATATATATATATCATACTGGACTTTGTAGGAGGTCACTGTTTGTTTGTACATATTACTTGGGACTGGCAATGGGACAGGCCCTTTAGCCACTGCTGGTAGCCATTGCTGGTAGGACTAACTGGAGAGCAATTAATTTGTCCAAATCCATCAAGCACCATCAAAATCTACACTCTTTTTTTTTTTTTTTGAGACGGAGTCTCGCTCTGTGGCCCAGGCTGGAGTGCACTGGCACAATCTTGGCTCACTGTAAGCTCCGCCTCCCGGGTTCACGCCATTCTCCTGCCTCAGCCTCTCCGAGTAGCTGGGACTACAGGCACCCGCCACCATGCCTGGCTAACTTTTTGTATTTTTTAGTAGAGATGGGGTTTCACCGTGGTCTCGATCTCCTGACCTCGTGATCCGCCCGCCTCGGCCTCCCAAAGTGCTGGGATTACAGGCGTGAGCCACCGCGCCTGGCCAAAATCTACACTCTTACAACTAGCAATTCCACTTTTTGGATTGATTCATACGCAATTAAGTAGATTAATGCAAAGAATTATGTAAAAGGATTCCTGCTGCAGCATGATTTATAAAAGCAATAATTTTAAAAATTGAATGTATAATTACATAGAAATAATTAAATCATGCTACATCCATCTACCTATGCAGTACAAATTATGTAATTGTATGCAACTGCTAAAAATCATGTTTTGAAGAAAAAATTTCTATGATGAGAAAATGCTCAGTATACAATAGTAAATGAAATATACATAATTCCAAGTTATTATAAATATGCAGACACACAGACACAGTAGAAGAAAACACTCAAAATACTCCAAAATAATAATAGTGGTTGCTTGGTAATGATAGAATTACAAATAACATTTTTACTTTCTTTTTTATGTATTTCTACATTTTCTCAATTTTCTACAATGCACATTGTAATTTTTACAATTTTAAGTAAATACTATTATATTCTAATCATATTTTCATAATTAAAAGCTCTTTTCATTTCAAATACTGCTATTATCTTTAAGGACATTTTTACAGAACCTAATTGGGAATTTTGGTTCTAATTCTTATATAATGTTACCACTATTTCTATACTGCTATTTTCAAAACAGAGGCAAAGCAAGGCATAATGAATCATTCTTGAAAGCCTCAAGTAAATGCTAGCACTTATGTCAGACCAGGAAAAACTTTTAAATTATAACCCTGTAAAGTAATAACTTCAGATGAAAATGTATAATATTAGTATTGACTATGATTTGGATCTGAGATAGCTAGAGACATAGTTTCCACATTAACTGAAGCTAACCATTCTAAACTATTAGGAAGTGAGTTCTGATGGCCTCCAGCAATTATCAACTGAAAGGCAACCCTGAATTTTCTTTAAAAAAAGAAAAGACTTAAAACCTTTTTGAAAATGTTCCTCCCACTTTGTTTTATAATGATCTTTATGAAATTTGTATTCTTGTGTTCGCTTCAGCAGCACATTTACTAAAACTGGAAATTTGTATTCTTAAACCACATTCTAATACGAATTCACTTGCTGACCTAATAAAGAGAAATTACTCACAGAGGGCTAAACATGCTTAAAGATTACTGCTTGAGGCCAGGTGCGGTGGCTCACGCCTGTAATCCCAGCACTTTGAGAGGCCGAGGCAGGCAGATCATGAGGTCAGGAGTTTGAGACCAGCCTGACCAACATGGTGAAACCCCATCTCTACTAAAAATACAAAAATTAGCCGGGAGTGGTGGTGGACGCCTGTAACCTCAGCTACTCAGGAGGCTGAGGCAGGACAATCACTTGAACCTGTGAGATGGAGGTTGCAGTGAGCCAAGATGGCGCCACTGCATTCCAGCCTGGGAGACAGAGCAAGAATCCGTCTCAAAAAAACAAAAAAACAAAACAAAACGAAACAGAAATTACTGCTTGAAACAAAAGTACGATAAATGATTATCTTAGATTGTTGCAAGTAAGAAGTCATTTTGCTGATAAACAATTTTAAAGACTCAAGAGATATCACGACCATGAAAACTCAGAAATCTCTGACAGACAAACAGAGAGCCAAATCATGCGTGAACTCCATTCACAATTGCTTCAAAGAGAATAAAATACCTAGGAATCCAACTTACAAGGGATGTGAAGGAGCTCTTCAAGGAGAACTACAAACCACTGCTTAATGAAATAAAAGAGGATACAAACAAATGGAAGAACATTCCATGCTCATGGGTTGGAAGAATCAATATCGTGAAAATGGCCATACTGCCCAAGGTAATTTATAGATTCAATGCCATCCCCATCAAGCTACCAATGACTTTCTTCACAGAATTGGAAAAAACTACTTTAAAGTTCATATGGAACCAAAAAAGAGCCCGCATTGCCAAGTCAATCCTAAACCAAAAGAACAAACCTGGAGGCATCATGCTACCTGACTTCAAACTATACTACAAGGCTACAGTAACCAAAACAGCATGGTACTGGTACCATAACAGAGACATAGATCAATGGAACAGAAGAGAGCCCTCAGAAATAATGCCGCATATCTATAACTATCTGATCTTTGACAAACCTGACAAAAACAAGCAATGGGGAAAGGATTCCCTATTTAATAAATGGTGCTGGGAAAACTGGCTAGCCATATGTAGAAAGCTGAAACTGGATCCCTTCCTTACGCCTTATACAAAAATTAATTCAAGATGGATTAAAGACTTACGTGTTAGACCTAAAACCATAAAAACCCTAGAAGAAAGCCTAGGCAATACCATTCAGGACATAGGCGTGGGCAAGGACTTCATGTCTAAAACACCAAAACCAATGGCAACAAAAGCCAAAATTGACAAATGGGATCTAATTAAACTAAAGAGCTTCTGCACAGCAAAAGAAACTACCATCAGAGTGAACAGGCAACCTACAGAATGGGAGAAAATTTTTGCAACCTACTCATCTGACAAAGGGCTAATACCCAGAATCTACAATGAACTCAAACAAATTTACAAGAAAAAAACAAATGACCCCATCAAAAAGTGGGCAAAGGACATGAACAGACACTTCTCAAAAGAAGACATTTATGCAGCCAAAAAACACATGAAAAAATGCTCATCATCACTGGCTATCAGAGAAATGCAAATCAAAACCACAATGAGATACCATCTCACACCAGTTAGAATGGCCATCATTAAAAAGTCAGGAAACAACAGGTGCTGGAGAGGATGTGGAGAAATAGGAACACTTTTACACTGCTGGTGGGACTGTAAACTAGTTCAACCATTGTGGAAGTCAGTGTGGCGATTCCTCAGGGATCTAGAACTAGAAATACCATTTGACCCAGCCATCCCATTACTGGGTGTATACCCAAAGGACTATAAATCATGCTGCTATAAAGACACATGCACACGTATGTTTATTGCGGCACTATTCACAATAGCAAAGACTTGGAACTAACCCAAATGTCCAACAACGATAGACTGGATTAAGAAAATGTGGCACATATACACCATGGAATATACTATGCAGCCATAAAAAGTGATGAGTTCATGTCCTTTGTAGGGACATGGATGAAACTGGAAAACATCATTCTCAGTAAACTATCGCAAGCACAAAAAACCAAACACCACATGTTCTCACTCATAGGTGGGAATTGAACAACGAGAACTCATGGACACAGGAAGGGGAACATCACACTCCGGGGACTGTTGTGGGTTGGGGGGAGGGGGGAGAGACAGCATTAGGAGATATACCTAATGCTAAATGACGAGTTAATGGGTGCAGCAAACCAACACGGCACATGGATACATATGTAACAAACCTGCACATTGTGCACATGTACCCTAAAACCTAAAGTATAATAATAAAATAAAATAAAATAAAAAGAAAACTCAGAAATCTTCCTTAATGACTCTGAGTGTCACCAAAGATGTTGACTAAAAACCTAGAAAAATAAACTATCGACTAAATTGTTTTATTCAAACATGTATGTGTATAAGGAAGGTCTCATCAATTTCAACAATAGATAATGATAATCATGACAACTCAAAATATTGTATTTAGTCAATATATACTCTATGCTCATTTTCAAAAACTTTTTTTTATTTTTCAGAAAAAGATAAGTCATTAACTATAACACTAAAGAGTGATTTAATGGCTGGGCGCGGTGGCTCACGCCTGTAATCCCAGCACCTTGTGATGCCGAGGTGGGTGGATCACGAGGTCAGGAGATTGAGACCATCCTGACTAACACAGTGAAACCCCGTCTCTAATAAAAATACAAAAAATTAGCCGGATATGGTGACACGTGCCTGTAGTCCCAGCTACTCGGGAGCCTGAGGCAGGAGAATGGTGTGAACCCAGGAGGCGCAGCTTGCAGTGAGTGGAGATTGCGCCGCTGCACTCCAGACTGGGCGAGAGAGCAAGACTCTGTCTCAAAAAAAAAAAAAAAAAAAAAAAAAAAAAGAGTGACTTAATTTGTATAGCTTTTAAAAGTTTCCCTAAAAAATAAAGTCATGCATAGGAAAAAATTTTCATTGTTAGAATCTTGTGTCCCAATTTTTGTTTTACATAAAATATTTCCCAAAAATATAGGCAAAAATTAATTTTATGATAAAATTGGCAAAAAAAAAAGTCAGCAAGGAAAGAAAAAAACAGTATGATGAATGATGCTGAGTCAACTGATTAGCTAGCTGCGAAAAATTAATTTAGATCCCCCTCTTATGCGGTTCATCAAAATAACGCCAAATATTAACAGATCAAAGAGTTATATGTTTGGAAAAAATTTTTAAGAAAAAATGTTATCTGCTCTTTAAGTAAAGGATAGAGCTTAAAAATTATATACAATCACAAAGGAAAAGATATGTAATTGAAACACTAATATCCTACATGTTAACTGGTCCAAGAACATGAGCAGAGGATTTACCAAAGAAGAAATAAAAATAAGTACTAAAACATGAAAAACATTCAACTTCACTAATATTCAAAGAAATACAAATAAAAACAAGGTGCCATTTTTAGTCTCAAAATAGCAAAGTTTTTTTAAATGACAACAATACATTCTGGTGAAATTTATGTGAGAGAAAAGCCACTCTCATTCACTGCTGATTTAGGGTGTAAATTGGTATACCCTTTCTAGAAACTCAATTAGCAACAGATAATGAGCCATTAAATGTTCACACCCTTTGATACAGTAATCCATTTCTAGGAATCTTAAGAGGACAACCTAAAATGTGAGCAAAAATTTATGCACAAATATGTTCATTACAGTAATATGGATAATAGCAAAATCTTTGAACTAATTAAATTTATATAAATAATTTGGAATTCTTTAATTCATGGTATGTTAGCAGAATGAACAACATGTCATTAAACATTATCTTTACAATGAATTTTTAAATTATATAGAAATGCCTGTGATATAAAATTACATGACAAAATTCAAAATTACATCCATGTAGCATGACATTTAAAAGTTTTATAATGTGCACATGCTCATAAAATTTCCATTAACCTGCTTTACACTACCACAAGAAAATGGCTTTTCACTGAATTTGGAGGGTGTATGTTGGGTGGTCTGACCTAAAATTCAGGCTATGTGGCACAAAAACAATTTGCTGTGTGGCTGCTAATAGACAGTCACTCTCAAGAAGAAGTTTAGGTTTGTGATAGAATCATTTCACACTTGAGCAATCATAGGCAGCTTGTTCAAAAGAAGTACTAGCAGGAATTTATTTAATAGTCATTACTGACTCCCCTGAGCAACAAAGGACTGGCAGTAAATGTATGTGCATGAATGTACATGGGTGTGCACACACATTAATATCCATTTAGGATAAGATATGGCTTGGATATTTTGTCCCCTCTAAAACTCACATTGATACGTGACCTCCAATGTTGGAAGTGGACCTAGTGTGAGGTGTTTGGTCATGCAGGAAGATGTTTCATGAATGGCTTGGTGCTGTCCTAGCAGTAATGAGTGAGCTCTCACTCTGAGTTCACAAAAGATTTGTTTAAAAAAGCACCTCCTCCCTCTCTCTCTCTTGCCCCCTCTCTCACTATGTGACACACTGGCTCCCCTTCACTCTCTGCCATGACTGTGTGCTTCCTAAGGCCCTCACCAGAGGCAGATACTAGCACTATGCTTCATGTCCAGCATCCAAAACCATGAGCCAAATAAACTTCTTTTCTTTATAAATTACCCTGTCTCAGGTATTTCTTTATAGCAACATAAATAGACTAATACAGGATATTAGGAAATATCCTAAAATATTAGCAATAATTTTCTAAGTAGAGATATTTTAGAATTACACTAATATGGTACCACTAGACATACAGGGCTAATTACATAAAATAAATATTATTTAAAATTCCTTCCTTCAGTCACACTAGTCACATTTCAAGGGCTCTATAGCCACAACAGCTAGTGGCTACTGTATTGGACAGTGCAGATGTAGAACATTTCCATCGTTACATAAAGTTCTTTTGGAAAGTGCTGTTCTAGAAGTTTTTTTCATGTTCTTCTTTATACTTTTTCCAAATTTATTACAATATGCATTGTAGTATATTCCACTTATTAACAGGAAAAAAAACACTATGAGAAAAGAAAATGAGGTTAAGAGAGGACACATTACACTAGAGGTGCAGAGGATACATTCTGTGGAGAGAATCCTGGGGATATCATACTAGGTGAGGAAAAGCAGGTGGTCACACAGGCACTCAGGGAAGAACAGGAAAGGCTAAAAAGAGATATGAGAATAATAGACATTCCAAGGTAAGAAAGAACACAGAAATTCTAACAGCAAGGGTGGGGAAGGAGGAAATTAGGAAGAAGTTACAGGTTCTTGTCTCTTCCCACTCACCAGCCATTACAGCTGCTGACCGCTGAGCTGGCTCAAAAGGACATTTCCCCCGGCCACTCTCAAGTCTTTCAACCTGCTGGAACCTGGACACGTCCTATAGACCAGAAGGGGGCAATTGGTTTAGGGGTCATAGGGAAGGTTCATGGTGAGAATTACAAAGATGGTCAGATGAAGGAAAAGGTCAATTCCCATTCCTCTCCCCTTCCACTCCCCACCCCCAACTATCATCCCCATATTACCAGTCAGCTATTCCTGATGCCCCCATCTACTCCTGCATGTCTCATCTCTGCTATCCTTTGTTCATCAGTTTATTCCTCCTCCCTCAATTCCCCCAGCAGCCAACACCCACATGCCCTGATGAAGAAATTCCTAGGACAGCCCAAGAAGCACCTAAGAGGCTGAAGGTAGGTCTTTCCTCTGAAACACTGCTGAACTATAGGGTTTGTAACTGGCTGGAGAATATGCTACATGACAAGAAGGATCAGGAAGAAAGCAGGCCTCCTGAGGACTGGAAACCTTAGAAAGGACAAAGAAAAGTGCAGGCTGATAAAGGACCATCTGAAACCCAGAGGCCTAGAGAGACAAGGGCCATTCTCCTCCTATTCCCCACCCCAAGGATGAAAGACATACGACCAAGGGCAGAGGACAGGGGAGCCAGCAAAATCAGTAAAGAATGACCTGAAGCTCAGGTCAGAATGTGAGAGTTTGGTAGGTAAGTACCTTCCTTACCCAGGGACTCCAGAGGGACTGACATGGGCAAGGAACAAGAGGTGTAAGAGCTTCATCAGGGCCAGCCAGAAGTTACCTTGGTCTAGCATTTGGCACTAAGAGAGGCTTCAAGATAACATCTAAAAACAAGGATGATTTCAACCCAGGACTGAGAGGGAAGTTAAAAGTGGCTGGTTGAGAGTCAAAGTCATGGCATGGAAATGCCAGGTATGATATCTTTAGTTCACAAACTGGGGTGGGCATATGGTGTCATTGGAACCTAATTACTTTCATGGTAGCTGTTGCAGAAATATCAATATATATCCCCTGAACATAAGTGTACTACTGGCCCACTCCGATTACTCATCTCTTGTTCTAGATGGCAAACAAGGTTCTATTTTACTGAGAGTCTTGAAGAAGGCCTGTTAAAACTTTTGAAGTCCCCAAAAAGGGAATGCTGGGTCAGAAGAGTCTACTGGAATGGAGGACTCTGCAGAGGCACAGGACTCCAGCTGTGTGACAGTGGGAGCATCCTCATCTGAGAAGAAAGATGGGTTTGGTGAGAGATTGACAAGATGGTTGGGCACTCTAGAGATGTGGTACTTACCTGCTGCTGCTTCCCTTCTTACCTCTCACCTAAACCATGGCAGTAAACTCCTTTCTCCACATCATCTAGCCACCCCCACCAACCAAGTTATTCTAATACCCACCCAAGATTAATCTGAAGTATTGGTCACTGACTTAATAATAAATTTTTGTGCAAGAGAATGAGAAAATAGCCCACCATTGCCTGGAGTACAACCTCATTAGCCAGACCTACTTATTTTCAACTACTTCTCAAAATGACCTTTGTTCTATCCAAACCAGATCACCTGTTATTCCTGGAAAACAAATAATGTTTTCTATGCCTATAACTGCTGCCTTACATTTCTCCAAGGACTAAAGGGATGAACTTTTTCTCAGTTCTCATTCTCTTTAAACTTTATGCACCATTTGATACTTGTGACTCACTCCCTTCCTTGAAATATTCTATTCCTTGACTCTCCTGAAACTCTGCCCTTCTGGAATCCCTCCTATCTGTTATTTCTCTATTTCCTTCTTCTTCTTTCTAGCTCCCACGTGTATCCTAAGAATCTACCCTTAGTCGCTTTCACATATGCTTCAAAGATCTCATTCATTCTTTCCAGCCAGATATTCTTTGCAAATCATTCCCCAAACTCTCCAAATCTGATATCTTCTAAACTCTAGCCCATATTTTTATTTGACTGCTGGACTTCCTCACAGAGATTTCCTATCTGCCCCTTAAAACTCAATATGTTGAAACTAGTTCTTTTTCAGTTTTCCCCAGCAGCATCATCATATCATCCAGGTTTCTAACCTTTGAGGAAGTGAGCCTCCTATTAACTAGATAGGTTATGATTATTGCATGGTCAAAATGACATTTAACTCAGGTCTGAAAGCGACATGACCACTCCACTATATTATCTATCTGAATGTTGAGATTCTTCATTGTATCGTCATTGTGTTAATCAGTAGCATAGTCTCTGGAAATCAGCTGTGGTAAAGCAAAGTCCCTGAAGCTGAAAGCCGGAGCTGGACAGGAAGGCTCTCTCTGAGCTATGGGTTGGAACTGGTCCTTTGGCCTCGGCCAAGAGGAGTTTAAGGCATAGAAAGGACCTTTCCCAGGTGGCTAAGAAAAAAAGGAAAGAAAAGAAAGATGGTTCCTAGTACATGAAACACATCAAATGCCACAAGAAATTGAAGACAGATAAGGTCTTCCGGGCTGCAGGCTAGACAAAGGGACAGGATAGTGGAACAGAGCCAGAGACAAACACAGGTTTAAATTTTGGTTCTGCCTCTGCTAGCTATTCAATCTTAGACACAATACTTAATTTCTCTGAACTTCAGTTTCATTATTTGTAAAATGGAAATAATACCTAAATATCATGATGTGGTGATAAGAATTAAACTTAATCCTTAATGTAAAATACCTAATATCAAGTCTTCATCAGAGCAGACACTCAATTGAATGGCTGTCACTGTTGTTGTTTGTTGTTGTTGTTGTTGTTAGAAGTCTGACATTTTTCTCTGTTAACTGCTGGAGGTCCCTCAACAAAACAAATTATGATATTTTCCTCCAATGTCCAATGAGCTATCACTGAAGGACAGCACTTCACAGTGGGAGCCCTTAGGTCCAATGCTTGAACTTCCTTTTTGTAAGAACCTTCATTTCTCCACAATCAACTTTGAGCAAGTTGCTATGTCTGGAACAAAGCTCTCAGATAATTGTTTATATACGGTCTCAAAGTCATCAGTCTAGGACACGAGAGGTTCAGCAGTGAGGATAAAGGAAGAACTTGGTCAAGCAGACTGGGGCTGCTGGGTAGTAGGATAAGACAGGTTAAGGCAGAAGAGAACTTTCAAAACGTCTACAGAGCAGACAGGATGTGGCTCAAAGGGTTACCAGAGCTGACCTCTTGCGGCTAGTCTCTATATTCTCCTTCAAACAAGCCTTGACCAAAGGATGGGCCCTCATTTCATAAGCCTGCTAGACAGGAGGTTTCAGGAAAAGAGCTGAATTCTTGGGAGATCAGGACACAGACCCCTGGCTTCACTCTTCATTGCTGATGTTCCTCAAGAAGAGATACGTATCCAAGTCACACCAATCCTGACAGGTATGTCCAGAAAGAACATTTTCTGTCTAGATACCTTATGTAACAACCACTAGAGTCCCACCTCAGAGAAACAATGAAGAATTAAAGGCCCTAGGAGACTAACTTAGAACAATCACACTGTCTATAAGCCATGGCTCTGGTATTCATACCCATGGGATCCCCAAGCCTGGCAGAATGGAAAAGGACAAATATGGCAATGGCAGTACCACTGCTACCTTATAAACTTAAGGAGAACTGTAGGGAAATTAGACCTCAATGTTACCTGAGAGAATACAGAGATTTTCATCAACACCCTGAACTGGGAACCTTTCCAGAATGAAGGAGCTATCCAGATGCTGGTAGGGAGCCTGTATCACCTGCATTATGAAAAGGACTCAACATAAGTCCAACCCACCCCAAGGGAGCCCAGGGGGACTAACTGGAGCAATCATGCATATGATTATGATTAGCATCCTAAGCCAGAGATATGAGGGTGGTATGTAACAAAGAGGGGTTTAGAGATACACACTGACTTGATCCAGGTGGCAAGGATTACTGAGAAGAGTCAAGACTGCAGAAGAGTCAAGACAAGATCTACAGTTAAGGATTAGGTCAAAAAAAAGGGAGCGATTATACTACCTCCTATTGCTCTACAGAGCAGAAAGAGAAGCCACTGGATATAAAGCATATGTGAGGCTTTTGATTCACCCCAGGGGCTTGTCACAAATGTGAGCTGCCAAAAGACCAATGCTGACTACTGTGTAACAGATGGGAAAAGCTGAGAGTTCAGAAACAGTCATCAGTCCCAAAGATTATGACTAGCCTAGATGTGATTACGGATACACATGTCCCAAGCCTGCCTGTGTTTGAGGCTGGTGATGTCCAGGCCTTCAGCAGCAATAAACAGGATCTATAAGAAAACATGACTGACAGAGTGTCCACCCTGAAGGCAAGATCCAGAATATGGGGCCAGCAGATATTACATTAATGGAAGTGACATCAGAAGCCATGAGAGGAGACAGTCACAGCCCATACACAATGAGGTTGGCAGTGGAAGTAGGAGAAGGTGGTAAGAGACAGTCACATGCTATGAAAGGAAGAAACAGGCAATGGGCTGCACTAATTAAGAAATGGACCCAGGCTGCCTGGACAAAGCATACACAGGGCAAGGGAAACATGAGTTTCTGGTTTCTGAAGTCTCTCCCTGGATTTCTTGTTTCCCCAGCCCAATCAGCATCCCTAACTTCCTTAACTATCCCACTACGTCTCTCTTTACACTTTGTATACCTTACCCTCTCCAGACAACCTCCCTTTCCCTCCCTCAGTGGCTTACACATACCCTCATCCCATGAGGACAGCCCCTACACCCAATGCTTATCATGCACAATGGTTGCCTTGACCATGGCCCCATCATGGTCGCTCACAGAAAACCCTTCCCATCCTCCCACCACCACCCCAAGTAACTCACACTGGTGCAGGCACCCTCTCCCTCTCCTCCCACCCATCACTCACAATAACCCCGCACTTCGGATCAAAAGCGAAGGTGCCACAAGTGAGGAGGTGAGAGGCATTGGCAATGGCGAGAATCTGGACAAAATTGTGACATTCGTCCTGGGGGTCAGAGATGGTTAGAAAGAATCAGAAGCAGCAGGTACGAGGAAGGGTAAGGTAACGTCAGGACAGTCAGATGAAGCTTTGGGATCAGAGATGATGGGTGATGGCATGGTGTTAGAGTCTCTGCCTGGGCCCACTGGGATGGGAACATTACAGGGGGACTGAGAGTCAGGGCTGGGCCAAGGTCTCAACTGACACTCAAGACAGGGCTCAGATTTACACTTACCTCTTTCTTGCCTTTCTTCCTACAGTTCTGTCTGTGAGCCTCAGGAACCATCCAGTCAATCTGAGAAAGGAGAAGTGATCATTTCACCCAGATTCCCCTAACATCAAACTTCCTCAATGTTAGAGGATATTAAACTGTTCTATAACCTCCATCAATTTGGGAACTTCAAAAGTCCCCCTAGAGCATTGTTTTTCAAATGGAGGTCCCCACCCATTAATGAGTAATAAAATCAATTCTGAAATCATGACCAACATCATTTTTAATGAGATAGAATATATCAAAATGTATCACATATAAGAGGTAGATATTGTTTCAAGAAAGGTTTCTTTCAGTACATAATTGTGTACTGGGCCACAATACACAGTATACATTGAGTATCCCTTATCTGAATTGCTTGTGATCAGAAGTGTTTTACATTTCAGATTTTTTCAGATTTGGGGATATTCGCAGAATACATACTGGTTGAGCATCCCTAATTTGAAAATCCAAAACCCAAAATGCTCCAATGAGCATTTCCTTTGAGTGCCATGTTGGCACACAAAAAGTTTCAGATTTGGGAGTATTTTGAATTTCAGATTTTTAGATTAGGGATGCTCAAACTGTATATAATAATGGTCAAAAAAAGTTTGAAAGGTGTTTCCCTAGAGTATTGTAATTTTTATGATCCCTCTGCCCATTGTCACCTGAAACCTGGTCACTATAGTCTCCTCCCCATCATCATGAACCTCCTTCATATCCTCCCCAGTCACCTTGACCCGCCATACTCTTAGCTAAGAAAACAAAGCGGATGATCTCCCCCCATGTCTCCCAACTCACCCCCTCCTACTACCCCTGCTGTTACATCTTTAGTTATTATGAAATCCCCCACACACACACACTCATAAAATCATAGATTTAATCACATGCTACGGGGTCAGGGGCCCTTCCCTCTCTTGTCTCTCACCCTGCGGGGTCTCTCCCCTGAGAAGGGCAGGGATAAAGCGAAGATGGTGTCCCGGGCGCCAACATAAAGTGTGTGGGAGGCAGGATCCACAAGGAGAACAGAGTAATTGTATGTGTGAGGGACAGCGAACCGGGTGAGATAGGAGTCAGCCTCTGGCAGGAAGAGAGGAGAGTGATGTTAGCCATCGCTTCCTAAGGGTCGAGTCCACAAGAGCAAAACCAAAGGGGCCAATTTTTGTTTTCTTCCAAGTACCATTTATTTAGCAGCCATGGGGGAGAAACAGAGCCTTGACAAGTGAACCAGAGATAGATGAGGCCAGAATATTTAGCACACAATCCAGTGGGTAAGTATGCTTTTTCTATAAAAATAGAGCACTAGCTGGACACGGTTGCTCACGCCTGTAATCCCAGCACTTTGGGAGGCTGAGGTGGGTGGATCACTTGAGGTCAAGAGTTTGAGACCAGCCCGGCCAACACGGTGAAATCCCGTCTCTACTAAAAATACAAAAAATTAGCCAGGCATGGTGGCGCATGCCTGTAATCCCAGCTATTTGGGAGGCTGAGGCAGGAGAATTGCTTGAACCCAGGAGGTAGAGGTTGCAGTGAGCCAAGATCACGCCACTGCACACCAGCCTGGGTGACAGAGCAAGACTCCGTTTCAAAAAAAAAAAAAAAAATCTAAACCTCATATCAGCATTCAAAATATTTATTTAAAGATTGGAATAAGTTGGCATGAATTTATCTTCCTAGCTCAATCTGTAGTTCTGAGGACCCTACCCTTGTACCAATACAGCTCTGCTCTACCTGTTTCCTCTGCTCAGTACCCTCAAGACGGCAGAATGGACACCAACCCATTCATTCCTAGATGTGCTGATGTGAGTCCCGCCCACTCCATCCTCCCACACCCATACTTACCTCTGTGCTGTATCTTGCCCACTCTCTCATGCTTAGCATAAGCCCTGGATCACCTAACTTCCCCTCATATCCTCAACTCTGCTTCACCTTGCTTGCCATCTAGACATCTCTGGATGCCTGGACATCAACCCAGCCTGGCAATCTCAACTTACTTTGTGGCTATTGCTCGGGTGCAAACTGAAACCCCAGGCTCTGGCCACAACTTCGCCTTCTGGAATCACAGCATCTCTATATGGCACTAGTCTGAGTTTAAACTCTAAACTACTATTAACCAGTCCAGAGTTGTTGCCAACAGGTTGTACTCTTGGCTTCACTGGTTCTGTCTGCCCAAGGTGCTAATGACACTCAATGCCCACTGAGAAGACAACAAGGTCCATGGCCATGCTCATACCCACCTCAGCAGTCTAAAAAGTGAATCGCCCCAATGATCACTTTTAACCTTGTGACGTCTCCTAGCTTCTTCCACATCTTTTCAAAGGATCATATCCCCCTCCTCTATTTTTCCTTCTGAAGACTTGAAAAATCATTTAAGCAGAACTTTACATCAACACATTGAATGGTTTACCAATATTCAATGTAGGGAATGGGCAGAGGCAGCAAGGAACACTGAGGAAGTTAGGAGAGTTAACGTGGATCCAATAATGGGAGAATGGGAGCTGCTGTCAGAGATGTCAGGGGAGCGGGAAGAAGGTTAGGAAGATTAGGGCTGTCAGAAGGGCCAAGAGGCTCGGATGATGTGTAGAATTGATAGGGAAATGAATTGGAGAAGATGGAAATGCTGACCTGGGGATCGGAATGGAAAGCTGGAGTAGAATGAAAGACTGATGGGTCTGAAAGCAGAGTAGGCGTCAAGCTGGAATGATGGACCCAGGTGTATGTGCGTGGAAACAGGGGACTAAAGGAGACGGAACTTCGAAATGAACGACCTCGGGCAGCCCCCACCCGAGCTCTGGGCCTCAGTGTCCCAGTCTGCACGGTGAGGACTGGACGCTCCTGCGGCTCTGGGAATAGGGCCCGCTGGGGCAGCCTGGGCGTGTCCTGGGAGCCGAGGCGCGAGGCCCGGGCTGGGGATGAGAGGCTGGAGAGGGGGGCGCGGGAGGGATGCAGAGAGGATGCGGTGAAGCGCGAGGGTCTCGCCCCGGTCCCGGCGGGGCGTGGACGGCGTGGAACGCCATACACCAGGCTAAGAGGCCCGGGTCCGGCCGCGCGGTCTGAGGAGCAGGTGGGTGTGGGTGTGGGCGCGAAGGGCTGAGGGCGTGGGCGCCCGCGCCTTACCAGAGATGGGAAGCGAGGTTCTGGGCACCGAGCGGGGGACGCGGCCGGATACCAGGCCGCTCAGCACCGCCAGCAGCAGCAGCGGGAAGGGCGACGCTGTAGGCTGCCCGGGACCCGGGCGGGGCTGCGCAGCAGAGTCCGGCATCTTTGGCTCCGCCTGGCCGCGAGTGCCGCGCAAGCTACAGCCTCTGCTCAGGGCCCCCGGGCTACCGGCCTCGGCCCCACTCGGGTCCTCTCGGCTCGGTCCGGCTCGGCCTGAGGCTGAGGGATGAAACACCGCCCGGCTCCGCCCCCTCAAAAAGGGGCCAATGGTCGGGCCTTCTTCTTCCTCCAGCCAATCGGGATCGAGTGAAGGCGGGGCTGAGGGGAGGCGAGTCCTAACCCAGGCAGAGGCGGAGCTAGACCCAGGTGAAGGTGGGAGTTCTGCCTCGGAAGTGAGCTGGGGCTGCCACTCAAGGACCTCGAGTGGCGAGTTTGCTCTGGCCACTCCGAAAACTCAAATGCCCATAGCTGTACTAATAAGGAAAACTTACTAATAAGAGAACGTGGATACACGCACCAAGTTTCTCAAAATTAATACTTTGCAAGCATTTAAGGACGGCTGCCTATGTGCTGGGCAGGCACAGTGTAACGCACGCGCACACACACACACACACACACACACACACACACACGATTATACAGAAAATACTAAAAATCAGGGCCCTTGCCCTAGGGAGTTCACACTGTAATGGGGCTTCCAAATGTAAACAAATAACTGCAAATAGATAATTGCAATACAAAGCAATGCACGTTTGCTATAATAACGTGCAATAAGTGTGCAGAAGGGCCAGGTTTTGCCAGAGGAAATCAGGAAGGCCTCACAGAAGAGGTGACATTTGAACTGAGTCTTCTAGGGTTGGTAGGCCTTTGAGGGCGAGGAACAAAGACTGCCTATGGGCATATCCACTTGGATATCCTACGAACAAGGCAAGCATAGGTCCTGAGCATAACTCACTATCTCCTCCATCCCAACCCTAGCTCCTTCTTCAAGCACTTAGTCTGCACTTAGTAGGTAGTCTTTGCTTTCTCCTCTTTCACCCCCATTGTATTAGTTATCTAGGCTGCAAAACAAATGTAACAAATTAACCTCAGAATTTGGTGGCTTAAAACAAAGACATGGTCCCTGAATTCAAATTGCTTAGCCTAGAGGGAAAATCAGACATTTGGAATAAACTTTTATTATCTCTCACAGTCTCTCTGCGTCAGAAATTTAGGAGTAGTTTAGCTAGGTGGTCTGGCTTCCAGTCTCTCACAAGATTACAGTCCAGATATCAAATGGAGCAGCAGTCCACTGAAGGCTTACCTGGGGCTGAGGATCCACTTCCAAGATGGCTGACTTCCATGCCTGCCAAATTGGTAGTGGCTGTCGGAAGTAAGTAGGTTGTTCTCCACATGAATTTCTCCATGGGGTTGCTTGAATGTCTTCACAAAATGGGGTGACTTTCTCAGAGCAAGTGATCCAAAAGAACAAGGCAAAAGAACAAATGATATATTTGTGACCTAGCCTCAGAAGTAACACACAATCACTCGGCCATATTCTACTTGTCACACAGGCCAGCCCTGATGCACTGTGGAAGGGGACTTCACCAGGTGGTATAGGGATTTCACTGGGAATACAAGGATTTCAGCCTCCTTTCTTGGAGACTAGCTACCACATCCATATATAAGAAATCACTATGTCCTTATAAATCTGACTAAAAAATAACTTAAATCCATCCTTTTCTTTCCATTGTCATCATAGTTCAGGACATCATCATCATTCACCTGGACTGTGTGATAATTTCATTTAAAAAACAAAAACCTTGCCTCCAATCCCTCCCCTTCCAGACTGCCATCAGGATAATCTTTCTAAAGTGCAAGTACTAGTTCTAGTTTATTCTTTCAACAGTTATTACGGGCCTACTATGTGCCAGGCATTTTACTAAGTACTAGAGATAAGATTAAGACATGGTCCCTTGGCTGGGCATGGTGGCTCATGCCTGTAATCCTAGCACTTTGGGAGGCCGAGGCAGGAGGATCACTTGAAGACGAGTTCGAGACCAGACAGGTCAACATAGCGAGACCCTGTCTCTGCAAAATAATAATAATAGCAAGGCCTGGTGGCACACATCTGTAGTCCCAGCTACTCGGGAGACTGAGGCAGGAGGATCACTTGAGCCCAGGAGTTCAAGGCTGCAGGGAGCTACAATCACACCATTGCACTCTAGCCTGCCAAAAAAAAAAAAAAAAAAAAAAAAGCCATGGTCCCTGAATTCAAATTGCTTAGCCTGGAGGGAAAATCAGGCATTTGGGATCAGTACTTCAAATATTCTCTCTGAAATCTTCTTTCTAAAACCAACCTCAACACAACAATGGAACCCCTGCCCCCATCTGAGTTTCTTCCTCTAGCACCGCTATATGCCTTTCCTAAGCTGCTTCTCAGCAGTCTAGTCTAGGCCTTAGTCCCTTTTCTGAACATTATTTATTGGTTATTTTGTCTTTTGATTTTTTTAATATTTTTTCAATTTTTTTCACAAAACATACAATAAGAGGTTATTGTGCAACCTAATCGCACTTAAGTAAGTACATGCATTCATGTACCCAATGTACATATTAGTGAGTTAAATTTTTTTAACAAAGTCATACTTACATTATATTTACCTTTACTTCAGGAGCTAAATTCTCATTTTTTTCCTATCATGTTGCATTTTATTCTATTCCATTTTTTTAAACGCTGGTTGCAGCCCACTAAATTGATTTTACTATTCATTAATGAGTTGAGATCCCCACTTTGAAAAAAAAAATCACTGTTCTATGTAGTCTCATTCATACTAGTTAATAATGATTTTCTAAATCTACATTTCCAGGCCATATCTTTCTCTTCAGCTTCTGACACACACATCCAAGTGCCTAGTGGACATTTCCACACGGTGTAACCACAGGCACCTTGATTTCAATATGTCCAAAACTGAACTATCATCCCTATCCTCATAGCATCCTGGTAATTGTGTGGATGCTAAAACCAATGTTCCCCATCTTTATACATAGCACTACTGTCTTTCCAGCTGTCTAAGCCAGAGACTTTGCATTCGTTTATTCAGTAAGTATTCATGGAATGCCTACTATGTTCTAGGCCCTGTCATTTTGGATTCCTCCTAATCAATCAAATCAATCATAAAGGCCTGTTAATTTTAACTCCTAAATATTTCCTCCCACGTCTCTGCATCCCCTTTACCAACACCCTAATTCAAACAACTATCTTCTCTTGCCCGGGCTACTTCCTACTTTAGTCTTGTCCCTATGCCTTGCTGCCACCACCCCAATTTCAGCCCCCAATCCATTCCTTTTAAGGCAGGGAAGGCAGGGAGAACGTTCTCTCCAGTACACAAATCAGATCATGTCACTCTTCTGCTTAAACACTTCAGTTTATCTCCCCATTCCAGCCCACCCCGCCTTTGCTATGAGATAAGATCCGAAATCTTTAATATAGTCCACAGATCGTGTATGTTCTGGCCCTTTGCCTATCTCTCCTGCTTCATCTTTGCCACTCCTCTTCCACATACTATACTCCATACTGGAGTATAGTTCAGCAAGACTGTTGGGGAATCATCAAGCCGATGCTGCCCATTAGAGGAGTGCTGTGTGAGGAGTGCAGTGTTTCCCAGGAATGGGTCTGCTTTAGTATCTCCACCACATTCAGTCGGTGGCTGGGAAGATGGCCTCCACGCAAATGTGGCAGTAGATTTATTTTTATTTATTTATTTTTTTTTTTTTTGAGACGGAGTTTTTGCTCTTGTTGCCCAGGCTGGAGTGCAGTGGCACAATCTCGGCTCACCACAACCTCCGCCTCCCGGGTTCAAGTGATTCTCCTGCCTCAGCCTCCCGAGTAGCTGGGATTACAGGCATGCACCACCATGCCCGGCTAATTTTGTATTTTTAGTAGAGATGGGGTTTCTCCATGTTGGTCAGACTGGTCCCGAACTCCCGACCTCAGGTGATCCACCCGCCTCGGCCTCCCAAAGTGCTGGGATTACAGGCATGAACCACTGCGCCCAGTCATGGCAGTAGATTTCTAAGGCAGCAGCTGATGCCCTTGGTCAGTTACACTCCTTGTAGTTTAAAGTATGCAAGGTACTTTCTCATGACCATTATAGTTTGTTGCCCTCAGAAAACAATTCTTATGTCATAGTCCCCATTTCTGGTACAGTTCTTTGCATATTTTTAATAAATGCTATAGAGGGTACAGAAAGAAATTAATAGTAGGTAGGAGCAATGGGTGGTATGGTTTGGAGTGAGGCTAGTGCTCAAGTTTGAATGTGTCCCCCAGAGGTCATTTGCTGGAAACTTAATACCCAATGGAATAGTGTTCAGAGGTGGGGCCTAATAAAAGGTGATTAGGCAATAAGGGCTCTGCCCCCATAAATGAATTAATGTCATTATCTTGGAAGTGAGTTAGTTATTGAGAGAGTGGGTTTGTTGTAAAAGTGAGTTCACCTCCCTGTTGCTATCTTGCTCTTTTGTACCCCTTGCCCTTCTGCCTTCTGCCATGGGATGACACAGAAAAAATGCCCTCACTAGACGTGGGATTCTTAACCTTGGAATTCCTACCCTCCAGAATTTAAGAATACCTTTCCTTTATTTATAAATTATTTGTTCTGTGGTATTCTGGTATAGCAACACAAAGGGGAGTAAGACAGCTAATTTTGGGCTCAGCCTAGTAAGGTAGGTGGGGTCAGTTATAATGGACCCTCTAACCGAAAAGGAAACATAAGCCATTTTTAAGACAAAGAATGATATGATCAAAACATTTTTACAAGGACAATTCTAACATCAGTGGAAACGATAATCTGGAGATTAGAGACAGGAAGGCTAATTTGGACTATTTGGGGGGAAAGAGCTGTTGAGAAGCTACCCTTTAAACTGAAACACAGGAACTCTATTGTATATCAGATTATAGTGTTTAAAAAAGGACATAGGTTAAATAGTTCTGTTCTTACCTGAGGAACAGTTGATAGGAGCAAAATGGTTTAGTGGGACTAGAATACAAGCAGGCAACTCTTTTCCTGTTGAAACATCTAACCTATCCTGTGCCATTCATTGAAATATTGCCCCACCCCCCCCAACCTGCATCTAGGCAATGAACTGAGAAAATAACAATAATAATAATAAAAAAAAACAAGGAAAACTGCTTGTACATTTCTAGCTTGGAACTAGCATTATCTTTCCCTCTCCTGTGGACTAATTCAGAGAATTCCTTTTTAACCAGACAGAGTTGAAGACCCAGACCAACCAACTGTTAGGGACCAGGACGCTCCTACCTCACCTGGAGTTCGTCAGAGGGACTATCGGAATCAACCTCAAGCAAGCGAGAATGAGTATGAAGACAGGGACAGACCCTCTTGGAATATAGGAGTTTGAAAAGACTTAAAAAAGAACTTTCTGAAGGTAACTATAACTTCCATGAGGGCAGGGACCATTGTCTGTACATCCACTGTACTCCAATCCTAGTACAATGCGTGGCACATAATGTGCCCACCACAGATGTTTAGTGAACAAAATAGCGACTGGCTGAAGGAGAAATGATGCGGAAGGGAAAAGTCAAAACCAAGAACACGGTCGGTGGGGGCGCTACTGGGATGTTTCATGGGAAGGGGTAGAAAAAGAAAAAATGTCAGGTTTAGCACAGTATATCCAACAAATAGACAAAATTCTACCTAAGAGACAAAGAAGGACTGTTGTCAGGGCATCTCGGGACTTGGAGACCGTTTTCCTCAAGCGCCACCCTGAGGCGGCCGGGCCCCGCCTTGCCCGCAGTGAGCCTCCCGCCCAGCCGCGCCGGCCTGAGGGGGGCGCCTCCGAACGCGCGGGCGCACGCCGAGAGCCGGGAGGACCAGGTGAGGGGGCCTCCGTCTTCCGAAGACAGGGACGCTTCTCCACGCCTCGGGGAGGGAGGGCAGCCCGAGAGCAGCCGGCACCACTTCGCAGGCTGGGCGTGGGCCGAGCTCGGGCGGTCTTAAGGCAGGTGTTGGCTGCGCTGGCCGTGACGTGTGCCGGGGCAAGACTGACGCCAAGAGAGAGGCTCCTAAATCGCTGTCGGAGTCATCCCTCCGCATACTGTTCTGGGCGGCCAGGCCTGCGCGGAGTCTGGGCCCGGAGCTTCCTCCGCGGGACCCCCAGGCCCTAGGGCCGGGCTGCTGATCCGCCAGGCACGGTAGGCGCCATGCCGAGGGACCACGAGGCTTCGGGGGGTCACGAGAATTTTTTTTTCTTCTGGTTTTGCTTTGTTTTTGAGACAGAGTTTCACTCTTGTCGCCCAGGCTGGAGTGCAATGGCGTGATCTCGGCTCACTGCAACCTCCACCTCCCGGGTTCAAGTGATTCTCCTGCCTCAGCCTCTCGAATAGCTGGAATTACAGGCTCCTGCCACCACGCCCGACTAATTTTTTAATATTTTTAGTAGAGATGTGGTTTCACTATGTTGGCCAGGCTGGTCGAACTCCTGACCTCGTGATCCGCCTGCCTCGGCCTCCCAAAGTGCTGGGATTACAGGCGTGAGCCACCGCACCCGGCCACGAGAATGTTTTCATTTTGTTTAAAGTGAACCCATGAAGTCAAAGAAAGTGTTTTGATTTTTTCCTCACATCAGGAGGGGAAAATGAGATTTTTAGGGCCTACAAAATCCATTAACTTCTTTTAATCTTTTTTTAATGGAGGAAGGGGCCCACGAAGACGAAAGTGCTTAGGGCCCACGAAATCTTTAATGGGGCCCTGCCAGAGGGAGAACCATTGAAGAAAGTGAATGAGGGCTTGTAAAGGGGCCCTAACCTAGAAAGCTCATCACGGAACAGAACATCCGCAGAGGCAGACACAGCGAGAAGCCGATCTGTGAGAGGTGGATATTCCGGGGTGCGGGCAGGGGAGGGCCTGGTGTGAGGATGGAGAGTTGGGCAGAAGGCACAAGCAGAACTTTAGGGCCAGGGTAAAGAGATTGGATTTTGTTTCCAGTGGTGTAATTGGAAGTCCTTGGAGGGTTTTTAGTTTGGGCATAACTTGGTGGTTTTGGGTGGTTCAAGGCCCAGTTCCAGTTTTAACCAGTTTGCAGGGAGAATTCATTAAGCGAGTGTTCTTGGCAAAAGTGGAGAGTATAGGGTCAAAATAAGGTCAGAGCCTGTTTAGTACTATGCCCAGACACATCAGATGCATGAATTGATGATGTTTGAGGATGAGAGGCTGCCTCTTACCTCATTTAAAATAGTCTTCCAATGCACATTAGTGTGAGATTGAAAAATGACTGCTGGCTGAAACCATTCAAAGAGATCTTAAACACCAATGGGAAAAATTACAGTTGTTCTATAACCTTGAAAAATTGTCAAAACACTAAAACTTTCTTACTAACTATAGGTAAATGTAAAACAGTAAAACTATTTCATACACTAACTTAAAACATTAGAAACATTGAGAGCTAAAGTGTTTTATTTGTTGAAAAAAAAACTTATCAAGAGTAGTTTGAACAGTACTTGTTTGCTTCGTATAGTAAAACTTAATGAGACAGCAAACATTTTTTGTGTGTCTTGGCAAACTGTCATACTTCTTTCTAAGTTTGGGTCAGTTTCCTACATTTTATCCTTTGTACCTTCAATTTTGTAAAATATCTCTGAAAGTTTTTTTAATAATGAAGCTTTTTGCCAGTGGCCTTTTCTGTAGGATGTCTTCATCCTTTTCATCACAATGACTTTCCTCAAGTATGTTGATAAGTTTGCCTTCACTAAATTCCTCTGGCTGCTTCTCTAGAGTCTATCAAGTGGAGGCAGTGTCAACACTCTCATAGTCAGCTGTTTCTCCTTTAACTCCACTTATGTTAGATTCAGATTTCACTCTTGGCATTATCATTTTTTATTTCTTTGCTTCTCCTTTTATTGGCTAGTTTCCTCTTTCAATTTTTGTTTTTATAAAACATCACGTGGGCTTATCACTAGGAGACAAGGAGGCGACACAACTACACACTTCTGTCTGTGCTTTAACTGACTAACGGATCTGCAGTGACCGGTCACCAACAGACTTTGAAAGAAGTGATATAATTAATTACTGATCATGATGCACTGATCACTATATTATATCAGTACACTGTGTCAGTATACTATACTATTGATACTGATAACTATGTAGTAATTTGTGAACTAAAGAGCTAGATACTACTTTATATAATTACAGTTAATTCCATGGTAACTGAAATTTGAACTGTGTTGTTGGAGGACTGGTGTTAATTAAACTGTAGTAACTGAACTCTATATACTGGAACCATGCAAAATGAGGACTGCCTCTACTTTATTTTTTTATTTTTATTTTTTTCAAGGGTGAGCTGGTGGTGTTAAACAGCAACTTTTATTGAAGCAGCAGTGTACAGCAGCAGCAGAGGTACTGCAACTGTGGAGCAGGTCTAGCCCATAGGCAGCGTGCCCAGAATAGCAGCTCAGAAGTAGTTCAGCAGTCATAGTTATACCCACTTTTAATTACATGCAAATTAAGGGGGAGTTGATGCAGAAATTTCTAGGAAAAACATGGTAACTTCCAGGTCATAGAGTCATTGCTATAGAAAGGGATGGTAACTTCTGAGTGTTGCCATGGCAATGGTAAACTGACATGGCACACTGGTGGGCATGTCTTATGGAAAGCTGCTTCCACCCTGGCCCTGTTTAAGCTCGTCCTCAGTTTGGTCTGGTTTAAGCCCTTCCTCCAGAATTGAGTCCCGCCTCCTACCTCACTATCAAAACTAAACTCATATGTGCCTTATGGCCCAGCAATACTGTGTCCAGAATTGGTGGGTTCTTGGTCTTGCTGACTTCAAGAATGAAGCCGTGGACCCTCGCGGTGTTACAGTTCTTAAAGATGGTGTGGCCAGAGTTTGTTCCTTCTGATGTTCGGATGTGTCCGGAGTTTCTTCCTTCTGGTGGGTTCGTGGTCTTGCTGGCTTCAGGAGTGAAGCTGCAGACCTTTGCGATGAGTGTTACAGCTCTCAAGGCGGCGTGTGTGGAGTTGTTCATTCCTCCCGGTGGGTTCGTGGTCTCGCTGGCCTCAGGGGCGAAGCTGCAGACCTTCATAGTGAGTGTTACAGGTCATAAAGGCAGTGCGGACCCAAAAAGTGAGCAGCAGCAAGATTTATTGCAAAGAGCGAAAGAACAAAGCTTCCACAGTGTGGAAGGGGACCTAAGCGGGTTGCCTTGCCTCTACTTTAAAATGGCGTTTCCAGATGTGAGAGATGGAGATGGATAATTAAATTTAATTATACATTAAATAAGGCCTCTGACTACCTGTTTGTGTGAATTTCTCTGTGTCAGCTTCAAGTTCAGCATTCCATGTAGAAATTGGCCCCATGTACTTAAAGTACAGTTTAAAAATATGTTATGTGCTTTCTTGGTAAATACGTTAGTAATTGATTTGGATTTCTGGTTCAAGATGACTTTCAACAGATTAGCATATTCATTCATTTATTTTTCTAGCTGTATCCAGCACATAATTGGAACTCAATTTTTAAAAATGTTGAATGAACAAATGCTGACTTCCACTATTCAAAAAGGGAAGTTTGAAGAGAATAACTTCACTGATTCATTTGGGGAAATACATCTATCTATGTATTTTTTTTTTTTTTTTTTTTTGAGACGGAGTCTCGCGCTGTCACCCAGGCTGGAGTGCAATGGTGCGATCTTGGCTCTCTGCAACCTCCGCCTCCCGGGTTCAAGCGATTCTCCTGTCTCAGCCTCCTGAGTAGCTGGGATTACAAGCACGCACTACCATGCCCAGCTAATTTTTGTATTTTTAGTAGAGACAGGGTTTTACCATGTTGGTCAGGCTGGTCTCCTGACCTTGTGATCCACCCGTCTCGGCTTCTCAAAGTGCTGGGATTACAGGCGTGAGCCACCACGCCTGGCCTATCTATGTATTCTTAGATCATTTTTCAAGATTCTAAATTCCAAAGTGTTTCTGAAAATTATCATAATTATCTTTCTATTGGTCACAGGGGAAATCAAATAAGCTTTAATTTTCCCTACATTCTTTAGCTAAAAACAATTATATAGAATGATTTTAGTTCTCAGAGGTGGGGACATTTTTTAGCTATTTTTTTATCGTATTTCTTTTGTTTTCTTTTGATTGTCCTAATGTTCTTTTTGAAATATTTTTATTATTAAATATAACATATATACAGAAAATGTCATAAAACATGAATGTATAGTTTAATAGTAGAAAGTGAATACCCAATATCCACAATAAAGATCAAGAAATAGAACATTAGGCTGGAAGTGGTGGCTCATCCCTGTAATCCCAGTATTTTGGGAGGCCAAGGTGGGAGGATCGCTTGAGCCCAGGAGTTTGAGACTAGCCTGGGCAACATGGCAAAACCCTGTCTCTACCAAAAAAACACACAAATTAGTGAGGCATTGTGGTGCATGCCTGTAGTGCCAGGTACTTAGGAGGCTGAGGTGGGAGGATCACTTGAGCCTGGGAGGTGGAGGTTGCAGTGAGCTGAGATTGGGCCACTGCTGCACTCCAGCCTGGGCGATGGAGTGAGACCGTCTCAAAAAAAAAAAAAAAAAAAAAAAAAAAAAAGAACATTACCGACACCTCAGGACCCCCTTCTTTTGTCTCTTCTCATCGTAATGCCTTCATTCCTTCCTAGGGAAAATCACTAGCCTCATTTTTTTTTTCTTTTTTTATTATTATTATTATTATTATACTTTAAGTTTTAGTAGCCTCATTTTTGTGATAATCATTTCTTTGCTTTTCTTTATGGTTTTATCACTGTGTATGCATCTCTAAACAATATAACTACTTTTGCTTATTTTTAAAATCTATGTAGATGAAATCATGCTACATGTGTATGTATTCTTTGTGTCTTGCTGCTTTTACTCAATAATATGTTTCTTAAAATCATCCATGTTGCCACATGCAACTGTAGTTCATTCATCTTCATTGCTGTATGTGGAAATATACTATGACTTATCCATTTTAATGTAGATTGACATTTGTGTTTTTTTCAGTTTTGGGTAATTGTGAACAAGATTGTTATTAATAGTCTTTTGGCTGCTATGATCTGACTTTTTTCATGTATCCTGGTATATATGATTATTTAAAGATTATATGATTAAGAACAAAAAAAATCCAAAAAGTTCTATAGATAAATTATTATAATTAGTAAGAGAGTGCAGCAAGTTTGTTAAATATAAAGTCAATATACAAAAATTAATTATAGCTGGGCACAGTGGTTCATGCCTGTAATCCCAGCACTTTGGGTGGCAGAGCCGGTTGGATTGGTTGAGCTCAGAAGTTCAAGACCAACCTGGGCAACATAGCAAGACCCCATCTCTATAAAAGATTTTTTTAATTAACTATATTTCTATACATAAGCAACAAACTAAAAATGAAATTTAAAAAGATGAGAAAGGGAGAGAAACTTTGTCGTCGATAGTTCTTTGAAATGTAAATTAATATTTAAAAATTAACAGATCCCTAAGACTAAAATTTGACAAAAGACAAGGAGATCTTTTGGGAAAAATTATAAAGCTGTAGATTATTTTAGATTTTCTATATACACAATCATTGGCACACAATGACAGTTTTCTTTCTTCCATTGCAATGCCTTTTATTTATTTGTCTTACCTCATTACTACCTTCACTATAAGGCTGAATAGAAGTGATGATAGCATGCTCCTTGTCTTACATGGAAAGCTTTCAACATATCACCATGAAGAATGATGTTTGATCTCTCTTTTTGTAAATATATTTTATCAGATTATTCCCATCATCTGTTCTTGCTCAGTCTTTATCATGCACAAATGCTGGGTTTTAAACAGAGGCTTTTTTGCATCTATTGGGATGATCATATCATTTTTCTCATTTACTTTTTTAATGTGACGAATTACGTGATTGATATTCTAATGTTATATCAACCTTATGTTCTTGGGATAAACTCAACTTGGTCATGCTGTGTTATTCTTTTTTTATATTATTAGTTTCAATTTCTCTATATTTTATTTAGAATTGTTACAAGTTTATGGGTGAGATTATCCTATAATTTTTTTCTTATTACACCTTTATCTGGTTTCACTTTCAAAGGTTGTGCTAACCTCATAAAATTAATTGAGGAGGCCAGGTGCCGTGGCTCATGCTTGTAATCCCAGCACTTTGGGAGGCCGAGGCGGGTGCATCACCTGAGGTCAGGAGTTCGAGACCAGCATGACCAACATGGAGAAACCCTGTCTCTACTAAAAATACAAAATTAGCCAGGCATGGTGGCGCATGCCTGTAATCCCAGCTACTCGGGAGGCTGAAGCAGGAGAATCGTTTGAACCCGGGAGGTGGAGGTTACAGCGAGCCGAGATCATGCCATTGCACTCCAGCCTGGGCAACAAGAGTGAAACTCTACCTTAAAAAAAAGAAAAATTAACTGAGGAGTGTAGCTTCTTCTGTTCTTAAAATAATTTGTTTAAGATTGAAGTTCTTGGCTGGGCACAGTGGCTCACGCCTGTAATCCCAGCACTTCAGGAGGCTGAGGCAGATGGATCACTTGAGCCCAGGAGTTTGAGACCATCTTGGGCAACATGGCAAGACCCCATCTCTACAAAAAAAAAAAAAAAAAGATTGAAATTCTTGGTCTTTGCAAGTTTGATGGAGCTCATCAGTGAAATCATCTGACCCTCTTGTGGGAAGATATTTGATTACCAATTACATTTCCTTTAATGATTATAGACTATTTAGGTTTCTAAAATTTCTTTAGTATTGGTTAGATACATTTTTCTAGGAATTTGCCCACTTTATCAAACTTATTAGCATGAAGCTATTCATTATGTCCTCTTATAACCCTTTTCACGTTTGAGCATTTGTAATGATGTCCCTTTCTCATTCCTTATATTGGTTCTTTGTTCTCATTTTTTCTCACTTCCTAATCTGAGTCCTGGGGATAAGTATAAGTAGCCAGTAGAGAAAGAAGGCAGGAGTATTGGAGGCAGAGAAGCAGCATGAGCAAATGCACTAAAGTGAATATATTTAGTATTGTTTCCATGAAAACCTTGAGGTGAAGAACAGTTCCTAATGAGGCTAACAATCAAGTAATGACAGGTCTTAAAGACGGTTTAAATTTTACCTTATAAGAGATTCAGACAACCAAAGAATTTTAACCAAGGAGAAATGTAGTCATATTTTCATTTTTAAGAATTATTCGTTAGGTACTAAACACACATATGCTAGGCATTGATGAATAAAATCAACAAGACAGGTTCTCTACCCTTGGGAAGCTTACAATATAGTGGGAGAGGCAGTCATAGAAACAAATTGTAATAGAGTGTAATAAATGCTAATAAAGAAACAAAGTTTATGAGGGCAGATAGCTTACTTTGAGACAGAAGCTTGAGTTTTTTGGTGTAACTTTTGATTAGTTCCACCCAGCATCTCTAAGCATTTTCAGGCTTACGTTATAGGCAAACATCTAGATCTCTTGGGAGCTGTTAAAATAGGATGGCCTGGGCCAGGTACGGTGGCTCACGCCTGTAATCCCAGCACTTTGGGAGGCCAAGGCGGGCAGATCATGAGGTCAAGAGATCAAGACCATCCTGGCCAACATGGTGAAACCCCATCTCTAAAAATACAAAAATTAGCTAGGTGTGGTGGTGCGTGCTTGTAATCCAGCTACTCGGGAGGCTGAAGCAGGAGAATCGCCTGAACCTGGGAGACAGAGGTTGCAGTGAGCTGAGATCGCACCACTGCACTCCAGCCTGGTGACAGAGCGAGACTCTGTCTCAAAAAAAAAAAAAAAAAGGATGGCCTGGACAAGCTTTAGTACCCAATCTGACTCCTTTCTGGGTTTGTTTCCCTCAACTTGTATTTTATATTTCAACAGAGCACGCATAATTCAGTTTGAAAACCAGTGGTTTCTCTTTCCTTCCCTGTAGGTGTAAAGAATATCCAGCTGGTGGCTACAGTTCCCCCTCTGGTTTTGCTGCCATGCATCCTGGGCGAACGACTGGTAAAGGGCCCTCCACTCACACTCAGATTGACCAGCAACCTCCACGGCTTCTCATTGTGCACATTGCTCTACCGTCCTGGGCTGACATCTGCACCAACCTCTGTGAGGCTCTGCAGAACTTCTTCTCTCTAGCCTGCAGCTTGATGGGCCCCAGCCGCATGTCCCTGTTCAGTTTATACGTGCTACAAGATCAGCATGAGTGCATCCTCCCTTTTGTGGTAAGTATATCTATATATATTCATTTTACCCTGAAAGCAAATACAGTGGTAAGGTTTCTGGAATAGAGATCACAGTTATTAATACTTACAACAATAACCGCACTACTTCTCTATACACAGTAGCCCCCAAGTAACACCATGAGAGCCAGAGGATATCCTGCATATAGGGGTGTGTACTGTTGAAGAGAAAATCCAAAATTATTAATCAGAGAGTATAAATAGGCTACAAGCTCCACTCCAGAGAGAGGGAGAGAAACCTTGGCATTGACAGATGTTTGAAATGTAAACAACTGACTCCTTTTATGCCCTTTGAAATGTAAACACACAAGGAGGGAAGCCTCTAAATCTCTTCTGAGGTTTCTGACTATTCAGTCATCTTTTAAGTTCCAAGACTTGCCCTTTAACCCAGGTACCAGTTTTCTTTGCTCAGAAAGCCCTAACTATGCAAAAACATGAAAATATTTTTTCTACATTCCACATAGACTCAGGTGAAATTGCCCCCTAGGGTTATGGAAGGCAATGGCTGGGCCAGGGGCAGTGTTTTTACAAAGCTCCTTCATACATAAACAATTATCTATGCTCCTCCTCAAAATTTCAATCCTCCCTTTCTCCCTTGTATAAAATTCAGAATCATAGTGATGAGAAAGACTTCCAGAGGTTCTATGCATCTCCTTCCTTGAGGTAGCCTTGCTGCTAATATATGTTATCAAATGGACATGTCTTATTTGAGATTTCCAAAAGAGGAAATTTCATAAATCCATTGCTGAATTATGAATGTAATATATGACTGAAATCTATTTTTTTATTAATGCCTTAGTTTCCCTCATTGGAAGTGGAAAGATAACATCTCCGTTGATACTATAAAGAATGAAAATAATATATATTACTTCATGCTTCTTGTGTTAGAACATACCCTGGTTGCTTTGACAGAACCTTAGGCTTACAACAACTCATGGTTTATTTCTTGACAAAAGTCACACAGGGAAAGTTTTAAGTGTAAATGTTCCAAGTGCTAAGTGTGGGGATTTTGTCTGTGCATTGTTACTTAGGCTGGGTTGGGGATGGGAAAAGGATAAAATTATTTAAGAAATTCAACTGATCCTTTCTACAGTTTGAACAGAATTTGGTACCTCTATTCATTGTTTATTGCTGTGTAACAAATTATCCCAAAATGTAGTGGTCTAAATTAATAAACATCATCTCATAGTTACTACGAGTTAGGAATTCATAAGTGGCTTAGGTAGATCAGGCTTGGGGTCCCTCATGAGGTTGTAGCCAAGATGTCAGTCATCCGAAAGCTTGATTGAGGCTGGAGGATCCAGTTGCAAGATAGCATATTCACTTAGCTGTTGGTAGAAATTCTTATTTCCTGACCACTTGGATCTCTCCAAAGGGCTGCGTGAATGTCCTTAATTTGTGGCAGCGGGCTTCTCCCAGAACAACTGATCCAAAAGAGAAAGAGCAATGAAGAAGCCAAAATACCTTTTATGTCTTAGTCTCAAAAGTAACATGTTGTCACTTCCTCCACATTCTGTTCATTGGAAGCAAGTCACTGTTCCACCCTAGGTAGAATAACAGCAAGCTGATTTACCCTCTTGCCTAAAACAATAAAAAAAAAACTGGATAAAACCTATGAAAAACACTTTTCAAAACACTGGACATCACGCAACAAAAAACAAAGCCCCCTGGGAGATAGGAAGTCAATGAGGTGAGACTTAGAATTGTTCCAGCTTGCAGATGACCTGAGGTCAGGAGTTCAAGACCAGCCTGGCCAACATGATAAAACCCCACCTCTACAAAAATACAAAAATTAGCCAGGCATGATGGCGGCTGCCTGTAATCCCAGCTACTCAGGAGGCTGAGGTGGGAGAATCGCTTGAACCCAGGAGGCGGAGTTTGTAGTGAGCCGAGGTCATGCCACTGCACTCCAGCCTGGGCGACAGAGCAAGACTCCATCTCAAAAAAAAAAAAAAAAAAAAAGAATTGTCCCAGCTTACTGCCTTGAGAAAGTTTCCAAGCTACAATGCAGAGAGGGAGAACCTAGGGGCGGGTGCCAGTGGTTTCCTTGAGTCAAGGAGATGGATCTGGGACTTCAGAGAGACCAAGGTATTAATAGCTAGAGAAGAAAGAGCTACATAGAGGAAAGGAGAGAGCTACATACAGAACTCTATAAAGAGCTGAAGAGGGTCCCCCTTGAGTATTCAACAGAGTACTGATCAGTACATGCACATGAGGAAACTACCCAAGGCCAAAGGAGCCACCCTAAAGGACTAGAGACAGTGGTACCTGATACTCACAACTGGAATAGTACCTGTTCATATCAACCATGCTGGAAATCCTCATAATTCATGATACATTGGGTAGAGGACTCAAAAAGATGTTGCCTCAGTAGTAGGGCATAAAATAGCCCGACTTAGTACTGCTCAAGACTACCTAACATAAACACAAGATCCTAAGTGTCAAACTGTTTCCAGGTAACTTAACTATCCCAGAACAAAGCTCAAGAATATTCATAGAAATACAAAACTATCTAGCACCCATCAAGGTAAAATTCATACTGTCTGACATTCAATCAAAACTTAAATAGGTGTGCAAAGAAGCAGGAAATTATGACTCATTATGAAGAAATTATTAATTAAAACTGACCCAGAAGTGACATAAATGTTAGAATTAGCAGATGAGGACATTAAGACAATTGTTATAATTGGGTTCCATGTGTTCAAAAAGCTAAGTGGAGATATAGAAGATATTTTAAAAGTTCCAAATCAAACTTTTAGAGAGGAAATCTACAGTTTCTGGCATGGAAAATACACTAGATGGAATTATTGGCAGATTAGACATTACAAAAGAAAAGATTAGTGAGCATGAAGACATAGGAATAGAAACTATCCAACATGAAACACAGAAAGAAAATAATCATTTTTTTAAATGAATAGAACATAATTGAGTTCTGGGGCAACTTCAAGCCATCTAATATATGTGTAATTAAAGTCTCGAAAGGAGAGGAACAAGGGACAGAAAAAATACTTTTAAAAAATGGCCAAAATTTTTCTAATTTTGATAAATACTCCAAACCCACAAATTTAAGAAATCAATGAATGCCATGCACAAGAAACATGAAGAAAGCTACATTAAGGTACATCATATAAAAACTATTGTTAAAGATGAAATCTTGAGGCTAGGCATGGTGACTCACACCTATAATCTTAGCACTTTGGGAGTCTGAGGCAGGAGGATCACTTGAGCCCAGGAGTTTGAGATACATGTAGAGGAAATACCTAAGACAATTATATTATAAACAAAGCAGGGGAAAGTGATATAAAGGGAGGTAATGTTTCTACACTTCATTTGAACTGGTAAAATGTTGACACCAGTTGACTCATAAGTTTCTATGTACAATGTGATAATTAGAGCCACCACTAAAAAACCTATACAAAGAAATACACTCAGAAACACCATAGATAAATCAAAATAGAGTATTTTAAAAATATTCAAATAGCCCATTGGAAGGTATGTAAAAGAAAACAAAGAAACTAAAAACAGAGGGAACAAGCAGAAAACAACAAATAAATTGGCAGGCTAACATATCAATAGTTATATTAAATGTGAGTGGCCTAAAAACGTCAATTAAAAGAAAGGGCTTGGCAGAGTTAATTTTTTAAATGACCCAACTATATCCTGTCTAAAAGAAACTAACTTCAAACACATTAAATGTAGGCTGAAAGTAAAAGAATGGAAAGGGATATATCATAAAAACATTAACCAAAACAAAACAGGAGTGGATTTAATATATCAGATGAAGCAGATTTCAGATCAAAGAATACCAGGTACAGAGAGGGACATTAGACAATGATGAAAAGGTCAATCCACTAAGAAGATACAGAAATCCTAAACGTGTATGCATCAAACAACAGAAGCTATAAAATATGTGGAGCAAAAATTGATTGATCTAAAAGAAGAAATAGATAAATCCACAATTATAGTTAGATTCAGTGTCCCTCTCTCAACAATTGTAGAACATCAATAAGGATATAGAAAAACATCAGCCAACAGGATCTAATTGACATTTATATAATACTCCACCCAACAACAAGCAGAATACACATTCTTTTCAAGCACCCATGGAACATTTGCCAAACTAGACCATATCATGGGCCATGAAGGAAAGAAACTTAAACAGATTTTAAAAATTGAAATCATACATGGTATGTTCTGTGACACAATGAAATCAAGGTAAATATCTATAACAGAAACACAACAGAAAAATTCCCCCAAACGCTTGGAAACTAAACAACACACTTCTAAATAATCCATTGGTCAAAAAGCAAAATGTCAAGGGAAATTGTAAAAGACAATACATTGAACTGAAGGTAAATGAAAATGCAAATATCGAAATTTGTGGGATGCATGTAAAGCACTGCTGAGAAGGAAATTTATGGCACTAAAATGCTTACATTAGAAAAGAGAAAAGTCAAATCAGTAATATAAACTCCCACCTCAAGAAACTAGAAAAGGAAAAGCAAAATGAACTCAAAACAAGCAAAAACAAGGATATAATGAAGAGCAAAAATAAGTGAAATTGAAAACAGAAAATAGAGAAGATCAATGAAAAGAAGTTGATTCTTTGAAAAGATCAATAAAATTAAGAAACCTCTGGCAAGAATGACAAGGAAAATAGAAAAAGAAAATACAGATTACCAATATCAAGAATGAAACAGGGGAGTGTCATTATAGGCCCTTATTATTCCAAAGGATAATAAGAGAATACTACAGATACCTTTACATACGTAAATCTAACAACTTGGATGAAATGGACCAATTCCTTGAAAAGCACAAACTATCACAATCGCCCAATATGAAACAGATAGTTTGAATGGCCCTGTAACCATTAAAGAAACTGAATTCATAATTTTTAAATTTTGAAAAAGAAATCTTCAGACCTAGATGGTTTTATTGAAGAATTCTACTAAACATTTAAAGAAAAATAACATCAATTCTACATAATCTCTTCCAGAAAATATAAAAGAAGGAAATACTTCCAAACTCATTTTATGAGGCTATTTTTTATCCCCAAAATAGACTAAGACAGTACAAAAAAAGAAAACTGAAGACCAATATCCCTCATGAACATAGATGACATAAAACTTAACAAAATATTAAAAAATAGAATTCAGCAATTAAAAAGAATTATATACCATAACCAAGTAGAACTTATTTCAGGGATGCAAAATTGGTTCAATATTTGGAAATCAATCAAAGTAGTATACCATATTAAAAGGCTAAAGAAGAAAACCACATGATTATGTCAATTGAAGTAGAATAAGCATTTGACAAAGTTCAACATCCACTCATGATAAAACCTACAGCTAATGCCATATTTAATAGTGAAAGACTGAATGCTTTCCCCCTAAGACTGAGATAAGACAAAGATGTCTGCTCTTAGTACTCCTCAGCATAGTACTAGAAGTCCTAGGCAGCACAGTAAGGTAAGAAAAGGAAATAAAAGGCATGCAGCTTGGACACGAAGAAATGAAATTGTCCCAGTTTGTGGATGATGTGATGGTCTATTTAGAAAATCCCAAGAATTTTGTATTACTCTTTGAGGAGAAGTATGTCAAAGAATTTGTATACATATTTAAAACCACCACGGTTCCCTTCTGGTGATATACTTACACCTTAAGTCAAGTGATAAGAGCCTGGATTTCTGAGAGGGAGCTCAATCCTCAGGTACTTCCCACTGGTAGTTTTGCCCTTACGAAATTGCCTCTATAGTAACCACCAACCTTCTTATTACAAATATACAAGATATTTGTTGGTCATTTTCAGACACTCAATTCAGACAAATCGTTCTATTTGCTAATATGTTAATAACATTAAGCAGATATTATGGAGTGCTTACTGCATACATGGCATCATGCTAAGTGTTTTTTCTATGACTTTCCCTTTTATCCTAATATATGTTCACTTATTGATGTATGTATTCAATGTAGTTTTTAAAATCTATTGTTATCTTTTAGCTTATAACTTTAAAAAGTATTTTAGATTTTATTTTCCTTTTTAATTATTTATGTAAGGAGCTGTTAAGTCAGTCAAATTGCTAGGAAGAAACAGATTGATGGCACACTCAAACCAAATAATTTTCAAAGAAATATAGAAGGGAATATTTACGTAGGTGTGGGAAGAGTTTAGATGGTGCAATAGCCATACCACCTCTAGGACTGAAGAGGAGGGAACTGTCTGAAGAGGGCTGCCTGACAGGATCTTTGGCCTTTGTTAAGGAAAAAGTTATTCATGACATTGTTAAATTATGGTAAGAAAGACTTTATTGAGGACCAACACAATAGGTATGTTGTTATGGTCCTAAATAAAGTGACCATAGCATTGGTCCCTTGGAAACCCATCGATAGGTATAAGGACCATGACAATGGGATGTTGCAATGGGAAAGAGAGATTGGGCTCAATTCTGAATATGGCACAAGCAAGTGGGAATATACAGCCAAGGAGCATGTAGGGATCAGTGGATAGATAATTACTAAGAGGAAACATCAGGGGTAAGGGGAATTCTGGCTAAACTGACTTACAGGATTCTTGCTGAAAACAGGCCAGGGTGATCAGACATCACCTGGGGGATGGTGCAGGATGAGGAACCCAATCAGATACTGAGAATGATCAGACATTAAGAGTAGGGGATTCTTGCCAAACTGACTTAGCAGGGTTCCTTTGCTAAAACGAAATTTTACAAGGAAGTGCACAGATGGGTCTAAGAAAAGGTTTAGAAGCCTGACTAAAATTTGGTCAAGCAAAGAATCATGTTGCCTTCAGAAGAAGGATGCAGCCATCCCATGGCAATCTGGTGAGGAGGAAATCAGGAGATGAAATACCCTGACCTCACTTTCCTCCCACATGCAGATCTCCTGCTGGTGCCTCCCATTGACCAAAGCCAGCTAGAAGTAAGAGTGTGAATGACCTCATTCAATCAGTCCCTATGGATCACCTTCCTAGGGCACAAAATAGGGTAGAGAAAGTAGAGAGTGATCTGGAAGGGCAAATGGAAGATATCCAGTATAAGAGTTTCTTAGGAAATGAGCCCATGTCCCAAACAAGGGTGAAAGGATTTTTTTTCCTCCTCAAGTGGCTATGTTATATCCCTCTGGCACTCCTCGCTACATTTGGACCTAGTTGAATCCCTTAATCTTTTAATCACTCCACTAGAAAAGGCAGACAGCTTTACACTAGAAACCAATGACTTGTCAGAAGCTCAACTAAGCTAGGAAAGAGCTGAGCTGTCATAGTAGCTGATTAACGACATCAAGCCACAAATAAAAGGGTAAGCCTTTGATTATTTACAGTAATAGTATAAGCAAGAATCTAAACTGGAGAAAGTGCCTACTCGCCCTATTCCATTTCCTCCATGGAACTGTGCACTGGTTGAAGATAAGTGCAGACATGGGGATAGTTTCACTGTTGAAGGAGTCCCAAACAAAAGGCTCTAGCAATTTTATGCACCCTGGGGTTGAGGGGAGGGCAAGGAGGGAAGGCTAGGAGTGGAAAAGTACTGAGTACTGACTCAGAGTAGGGAAAAGTGTCTTTAAGGCTTCCTTCTCCCTTCCCCAACAAGGAGGTCTTGACAGAGGGCCTGAGGAGGACTTGGCCCAAGGCCTCAGATGAAGAGAGCTAGAAATGAAAGTACCAGAGCTAGGAATACAAATATTCCAAGAACATGACCAGCTAAGGGTTCTGAATCCTTGACTGCAACTCCCTACAGAGACTGCAGTGCATTAGCTGTGCACCAAGTCTGGTGTGGCAAAGGCAGCTTTTTCCCCATGAGGCCTGGCAGGTAAATTATTTGTAATTGCCTATGGTCAGGCTTGAAAAAATCACACATAAGTTTTTAACGAGGAATCAGACTCCTCACTGGCTTCTCAGGAAAAATTGAAAGCCAAAATTTCTTTCCAACCGAACAATAAGTTCAACCCTAGTTAAAAGCTCAAGAAAATTGCTGAAACAATGCTATTAACCTTATGTATCGAACAATCCAATCTTTGCTTATGGAAAAACATGACCTTAAATCCATTGTCACTGACCTATATAAATATTTGACATTTTCTATCTGCAGAAGCAGCTTAAAATATAAATGGAGAAAGATAGCATGTGGGAAATCTTACTCAGAATGAATACCTGAATATATCCTCTCATATTTAATTTTTGAGTATAATCAAATAATTCTGAATGTTTTATAAGGAGTCATGACAAGGGATTCATAATTAATATTAAAATTCCTTTTATGTCCATTGTGCCCTTAATATAAATAATTCCAACCAGAATGATACATTTCCCCTCAAAACAGGGTTTCAGAAGAATGCCCTTACTGTGAAGATCTTCCCAATTCTTTTACTTTTTCATAATAAAAAACTTATTTAAATCATATATTATCTACAATGAGATATTAGGACTCAGAGGATTCTAATTTAGCTATAATACGTATTTTCTCATTCTTAATAGCTGGCATTCAAATGGAATCACTTCAAGGTGACAAATAATAGAGATATAATATATTAAACAGCATAAAGGTAAACCCCAAGAAAGATAATATAATAAACTATAAGTTAGTGCTGCAATAAAGGGAGAGTAAGAGTAATAAAAGGAAATACACTAATTTTGTCATTTCCATAGTGGTGAATTAATAGATACTGCTAAAGATTGACTTAAGGGAATTATACAGAGTTATAAAGATATTCACTAAAGTAGAAATACAGGCCTTCCTAATCATGATAAGACAAACATACAGAAAAAATGAAAATAAAATATACAGTAAAGTGATTTTCTAAAAGCTATAAAAATAAAGAGTATACCATAAAATAATATAACTAAAAACAAACATATCTGTCATATCAGATGCTTTTTAGAACTTACAGACAGACTTGATCACAAAGCAAATCTGTTGTTTTCAAGAGACACAGCTACAACAAAATGATTCAGAAAGGTTGAAAATAAAAGGGTAGGCAAATGTATACTAGACAAAGGCAAACCAAACAAAGAGAATTACGATCAATTGCAGACAAGGTTGAATTTGGAGCAAAATGCATTAAATGAAACTAAGAATGGCACTTTAATGCTAGGGCAAAAACAGAGTAGAGTACAGAGTGATCAAGAAGGCACACTGAGAAATACCCTTTGACCCAGCAATCCCATTACTAGGTATATACCCAAATGAATATAAATCATTCTATTATAAAGATACATGCACACGTGTTTATCGCAGCACTATTCACGATAGCAAAAACTTGGAACCAACCCAAGTGTCCATCATCGATAGGCTGGATTAAAAAAAAATATGGTACATACACACCATGGAATACTATGCAGCCATAAAAAGGAACGAGATCATGTCCTTTGCAGGGACATGGAGGAAGCTGGAAGCCATCATACTCAGCAAACTAACACAGGAACAGAAAACCAAAGACCACATGTTCTCCCTCATAAGTGGGAGCTGAACAATGAGAACACATGGACACAGGGAGGGGAACAACACACACTGGGGCCTGTTGAGGAAGCGGGAGGAGGGAGAGCATCAGGACCAATAGCTAATGCATGTGGGGCTTAATACCTAGGTGATGGGTTGATAGGTACAGCAAACCACCATGGCACACATTTACCTATGTAACAAACCTGCACGTTCTGCACATGTATCCCAGAACCTAAAGTAAAAAAATTTTTAAGGTGCATTGAAGATATTTAGCATAGAAGGCTTGTTGGAAGGGGACCCTATTAAAAATATATCAGTTTTGAATACCTATATACCAGCCTGGTGAGGTGGCTCATGCCTATAATTCCAGCACTTTGGGAGACCAAGGAAGGAGGATCACATAAGACCAGGAGTTCAAGACCAGCCTGGGGCAACATAGTGAGATGTCATCTCTACAAAAAAGTTTTTTAAAAGACGTGGTGGTGCATACCTGTAGTCTCAGCTACTCAGGAGGATAAGACAGGAGGATCACCTGAGCCCCAGAGGTTGAAGTTGCAGTAAGTCATGATTGTGCCACTGCACTCCAGTCTAGGCAACAGAGCAAGGCCTTGTCTTTAAAAAAAAAAAAAAAAAAAAAAAAAAAGGTTGTGACTCTTATCCAAAATACTTGAGATCAGAAGTGTTTCAGACTTTGGATATTTTTGCATTTTGGAATATTTGCATGTACATAATGATTTAGGGATGGGACCCAAGTCCAAACATGAAATTCACTGGTTTCATATATACCTTATATACACCATCTGAAGGTAATTTTATACATTTTTTTTTTTTTTTTGAGACAGAGTCTTGCTCTGTCGCCCAGGCTAGAGTGCAGTGGCATGTTCTCAGCTCACTGCAACCTCCACCTCCCAGGTTCAAGCGATTCTCCTGCCTCAGTCTCCCTAATTGCTGGGATTACAGGTGCCTGCCACCGCACCTAGCTAATTTTTGTATTTTCTAGTAGAGACGGGGTTTCACCATCTTGGCCAGGCTGGTCTCAAACTCCTGACCTCATGACCCACCCGTCTCGGCCTCCCAAAGTGCTGGGATTACAGGCGTAAGCCACCGTGCCCAGCCTATACGATATTTTTAAAATAATTTTGTGCACGAAACAAAGTTTTGATTGCAACCCATCACATGAGGTCAGATGTGCAATTTTCCACTTATGGCCTCATGTTGGCCCTCAAAAAGTTTTGGATTTTGGAACATTTCAGATTCAGACTTTTAGATTAGGGATGTTCAACCTGTATTGGCAATATAATCCAGTGTCACATTAAAAGAATTATATGCCAAAAATTGAAATATGGTTTAATATTAGGAAATCTATTAATATAATTTACTATGTTAACATATCTAAGGAGAAGAAACATTTTATGATCATGTTCATCTCTGTAACTTCTGAAAAAGCATTTGGTAAAATTCAACATCCAATTTTGTTTTGTAAAAACTCTAATAAAAGAGAAACAGCTATTCTTTAGCATAATAAATTTCTTTTTCAATTCAAGAGTTAGTATTGTTCTTAATGAAAAAACACTAAAGACATTCCCATGCAAGATAAGGAAGTTTAGTATCATCACCATTATTTAAAAGTATTCTGGGCCATGAAGCAGCAGGATAGTAATGATGACACTGCAGATGTTTCACTATTTGATGCAGAAGAGGAGACAACTAATAGACCAAAAAAATCCAAAAATCAGATATTCAGTGGTATCGTTTTTCTACTTACTCTTTCAAGTCAGTGCAATCATCGTCTATCTTCTCTGTGAGTTATTCAGCAGCAGCTTTATTGCCTGTATGATGACAATTATCTTGTTGTTGTCATGTGGCTTTTGGGCATCAAAGAATATCACAGGTAGACTAATGGTTGGCCTATATTGGTGGAGTCACACTGATGAAGATGGAAAGAACCATTGGGTGTTTGAATCTAGAAAGTCATCCTCTCAAGATAATAAAACTGTGTCAGAAGCTGAATCAAGAATCTTTTGATTGGGACTTATAGTCTGTGCAGTGCTTTGGGTGATATTTGCCTTTAGTGCCCTGTTCTCCTTCAGAGTAAACTGGTTAGCAATGGTTATCATGGGTATGGTGCTAGCAGATGCCAACCTATATGGGTACATCAGGTGTAAGGTGAGCAGCAGAAATAATTTAACCAACATGGCTGCCTCGTATCTTGTAAAGCAGTTTTTAAGACAAAACACTGGAGATGATCGGAGAAGCTTCCCAAATAGAGAAAACTTATGTGCTTTGTTACATTGGGGAACAACTGAATAGATTCTTGACTCTGAACCTTTTGGAGCTTATTCCATGTCACAATGAGGAGGACTGGCTTTGTTTTTCCACTTAAAAACTATTTATAAAAAGGAAAAGTAGTTTTCATATTGTTTTTATTTCCTTTCCAGCAGTTGGGAATGGAAAGTATGTTGGCAGTAGAAACATTATCAAGATTTGATCTGTAGTATATGTACATGTTCCATAGGTATGCACATGGTCATGTAATATCAATATATCCCAAATTAATGAAAGAGTTTATTTACATATATAATGGAGACCTTTGCATTTTGATCCATAGAACATAGGAGGATGTTCTTCGTCTATCTCAAAGCTCTATGTGTTTACATATTATTTCTGTAGATTATTTTCAGAAGTAAGTTTTGCTTTCATGGTTAGAGTTAGTGCTTTGACTTATGTATAAATGAGAAATAATTGTTAGATTTTAATATGTACTTCATGGAGAAATTTCTTAGACAAATGCAAGCAAGTGAAAACCAAATTAGGGCTAGTGGTATTAACTAGTTTCTAAAATGTTATTTTTATTTGCAAGAAGTCATTTACTTATAGCCCAGGTAATATGAATGGAATCATCATAGTTTATGTTTAAGGGATACCCAGAGATTCCTGCTGTTCTATTTATTTTACAGAAAAGATGGCCAGATTTTTCTTTAGAACTTCCTGAAAGCTCTTCAGTGGACCTTGAGCTAATAAAATTTATCTTTTACCACTAAAACAATAAAAATAAAAATAAAAGTATTCTAGATATTTTCATTGATGTAGTGATACAAGAAAAAGAAATTAGGGTATGAAATGAGAAAAGAGGAGATTAAATTGTTATTTGTGGATTATTTGATTATGTATCCAGAAAGCCCAAGAGAATCAACTAGGAAATTATTTGAAACAATAAAATAATCCACAGCAAAATCAACACAGATATTTGTACTCTTTATATGTCTAAGAGCAACAAGTTAAAAGTTATAATGGAAGAAAATTTTTCATCACAATAACCAAAATGATCAAATACTTATGAATGAAATTAACAATAAATATGCAAGATTTATATGACTGAAATACTATTGATATATTTACATTAATAATGTTATACATCATAAATATATATAGTTTTCCTTTTGCCAATTAAAAAATTGTTTAATACTATTGAGAAACACAAAAAGAGACTTGAACAAATAAAAAGCCATTAGTTCTTGGGAAGACTCAGATGTCAATTATCCCTAATGTACAAATGTAATGCAATTCCCAAAAGTTATAAAATTTCCAACAGTAGAACTAGACATTCTGCTAGTAAAGTTCAAATTTTAAAAGAAAGAATATCCAGGGACTATTCCTATCAGATATTAAACAGATATTCAAAACGATGTGATACTGGAGATTGAAAAGACAGATTGTAATGGAATACAATTTAAAGTTCATTTAAAAAAAATACATGTGGGAACTTATTATGTAATAAAGATAGCATTTAAAATGAGTTGGGGAAAAGGCTATTAATAAATGTTTGGATCAGCTGGATAGCCATATGGGAAAAATAAAGCTAGATCCATACTCACAGCATATACCAGCATAGATTCCTGATGGAGCAAAGTATAAAAATAAACTATACAAGTACTAGAACAGATTGTATTAGTCAGAGCACAATCAGGAAACAAACCACACAGTGATTTAAACAAGGAAAGTTTGTGTAAAAAGTTTTAGTACAGGCTGGGCATATTGGTTCATGCCTGTAATCCTAGCACTTTGGGAGGCCAAGGTGGGAGGATTGCTTGAGGCCAGGTGTTCACAACCAGCCTGAGCAACATAATGAGACCTCATCTCTACAAAAAATTTAAAAATAAAAAATTAGCCATACATGGTGGCCTGCAACTGTAATCCTAGCTACTCAGGTGGCTGAGGCGAGAGGATCCCTTGAGCCCAATGCTGTAAGCTATGATTGCATCACTACTGCATTCTAGCCTGGGTGACAAAGCAAGATCCTACCTCAAAGAAAAAGAACTGAAATATAGCTTAACATATTAAACTATGATAATAGATTACCTATAAGATATAAGGGAATGTATATGGTACCCTAAGGCTGAGGGAGAGATCCTAAGGAAAGTCAAACTTGAAAAGGGGGCTCCCTTTCCGAGGCTGGGGTTCACACCAAATTGCAGAATGTGTATTTGTAACCCACTGGATGTCAGAGTTCACTAGTCTGTCAAGGCTAAAGTTGGTCTACAGTTCCTGGGAAAGCAGGAAGCTACTCTCCAGTGATAGGTGAGCTACAGTGGTGGCTGGGCATACAGGCATGCAGAGAGAGTGCAGGCAGGATGCCCAGAATGTGTATTCTCCATGTTGGAAGAGCAGTAGCATTGAGATGGCCACAGGAGACAAACTTCTCATGGGGAGGGACAAGTAAGCAAAGGGAATTAGGCATTAGTACAGGCAGGAGGCCTGAATCATATGGTGTCCATGTTGAAAGGGCTGCAGAAAGGTGATTACTAGGCCAGGCAGGGCTATGAAGTCACTGAAAGACTATGAATTCTGAATGCATGGATGGGTCACCATTAGATGTCCCTATACCCCACAGCTGACCCACGGTATGCTGCATGTAACAACAGGAGAGCCTCTTCATGTCCCTCCAGTGCCCTTTACTAAGAAAACTTAACATTGTGCTCACTGTAAAAGAGAAATGCTTAAAGGAATTTATCACAGAGCATGTATTGAAGGATGAATTTGGAGTTGAGAGGCAATAAATTAATAATTAATACACAGACCACGGGGAGAAAATAATAGGAATGGCTTTTCTAAGCATAATATAAACCAAAAAAATCTAAAAATAAAAGATTAATAATATATAAAAACAGAAAATGTATGCTTGGAAAATAACACACATGCAAATTCTAAAGATAAATAACTATGCGGGGGGGTGGAGCCAAGATGGCCGAATAGGAACAGCTCCTGTCTACAGCTCCCAGCGTGAGCGACGCAGAAGACGGGTGATTTCTGCATTTCCATCTGAGGTACCAGGTTCATCTCACTAGGGAGTGCCAGACAGTGGGTGCAGGACAGTGGGTGCAGCGCACCATGCGCGAGCCAAAGCAGGGCGAGGCATTGCCTCACTCGGGAAGTGCAAGGGGTGAGGGAGTTCCCTTTCCTAGTCAAAGAAAGGGGTGACAGATGGCACCTGGAAAATCGGTTCACTCCCACCCTAATACTGCGCTTTTCCAACAGGCTTAAAAAACGGCACACCAGGAGATTATATCCTGCACCTGGCTCAGAGGGTCCTACGCCCACAGAGTCTCACTGATTGCTAGCACAGCAGTCTGAGATCAAATTGCAAGGCGGCAGCGAGGCTGGGGCAGGGGCGCCTGCCATTGCCCAGGCTTGCTTAGGTAAACAAAGCAGCCAGGAAGCTCGAACTGGGTGGAGCCCACCGCAGCTCAAGGAGGCCTGCCTGCATCTGTAGGCTTCACCTCTGGGGGCAGGGCACAGACAAACAAAAAGACAGCAGTAACCTCTGCAGACTTTTTTTTTTTTTTTTTTTTTTTTTTTTGAGACGGAGTCTCGCTCTGTCACCCAGGCTGGAGTGCAGTGGCGCAATCTCGGCTCACTGCAAGCTCCGCCTCCCGGGTTCACGCCATTCTCCTGCCTCAGCCTCTCCGAGTAGCTGGGACTACAGGCGCCCGCCACCACGCCCGGCTAATTTTTTTGTGTTTTCAGTAGAGACGGGGTTTCACCGTGGTCTCGATCTCCTGACCTCGTGATCCGCCCGCCTCGGCCTCCCAAAGTGCTGGGATTACAAGCGTGAGCCACCGCGCCCGGCCACCTCTGCAGACTTAAATGTCCCTGTCTGACAGCTTTGAAGAGAGTAGTGGTTCTCCCAGCACGCAGCTGGAGATCTGAGAACGGGCAGACTGCCTCCTCAAGTGGGTCCCTGACACCTGAGCAGTGTAACTGGGAGGCACCCCCCAGTAGGGGCAGACTGACACCTCACTCGGCCAGGTACTCCTCTGAGACAAAACTTCCAGAGGAACAATCAGGCAGCAGCATTTGCGGGTCACCAAAATCCGCTGTTCTACAGCCACCGCTGCTGACACCCAGGCAAACAGGTCTGGAGTGGACCTCTAGCAAACACCAACGGACCTGCAGCTGAGGGTGCCGTCTGTTAGAAGGAAAACTAACAAACAGAAAGGACATCCACACCAAAAACCCATCTGTACGTCACCATCATCAAAGACCAAAAGTAGATAAAACCACAAAGATGGGGAAAAAACAGAGCAGAAAAATTGGAAACTCTAAAAAGCAGAGTGCCTCTCCTCCTCCAAAGGAACGCAGCTCCTCACCAGCAACAGAACAAAGCTGGACGGAGAATGACTTTGACAAGTTGAGAGAAGAAGGCTTCAGACGATCAAACTACTCAGAGCTACAGGAGGAAATTCAAACCAATGGCAAAGAAGTTAGAAACTTTGAAAAAAAATTAGACGAATGGATAACTAGAATAACCAATGCACAGAAGTCCTTAAAGGAGCTGATGGAGCTGAAAGCCAAGACTCGAGAACTACGTGAAGAATGCAGAAGCCTCAGGAGCCGATGAGATCAACTGGAAGAAAGGGTATCAGTGATGGAAGACGAAATGAATGAAATGAAGTGAGAAGGGAAGTTTAGAGAAAAAAAGAATAAAAAGAAACGAACAAATCCTCTAAGAAATATGGGACTATGTGAAAAGACCAAATCTACATCTGATTGGTGTACCTGAAAGTGACGAGGAGAATGGAACCAAGTTGGAAAACACTCTGCAGGATATTATCCAGGAGAACTTCCCCAATCCAGCAAGGCAGGCCAACATTCAGATTCAGGAAATACAGAGAACGCCACAAAGATACCCCTCGAGAAGAGCAACTCCAAGACACATAATTGTCAGATTCACCAAAGTTGAAATGAAGGAAAAAATGTTAAGGGCAGCCAGAGAGAAAGGTCGGGTTACCCACAAAGGGAAGCCCATCAGACTAACAGCAGATCTCTCGGCAGAAACTCTACAAGCCAGAAGAGAGTGGGGGCCAACATTCAACATTCTTAAAGAAAAGAATTTTCAACCCAGAATTTCATATCCAGCCGAACTAAGCTTCATAAGTGAAGGAGAAATAAAATACTTTACAGACAAGCAAATGCTGAGAGATTTTGTCACCACCAGGCCTGCCCTAAAAGAGCTCCTGAAGGAAGCACTAAACATGGAAAGGAACAACCGGTACCAGCCACTGCTAAAACATGCCACAATGTAAAGACCATCAAGGCTAGGAAGAAACTGCATCAACTAACGAGCAAAATAACCAACTAACATCATAATGACAGGACCAAATTCACACATAACAATATTAACTTTAAATGTAAATGGGCTAAATGCTCCAATTAAAAGACACAGACTGGCAAATTGGATAAAGAGTCAAGACCCATCAGTGTGCTGTATTCAGGAGACCCATCTCACATGCAGAGACACACATAGGCTCAAAATAAAGGGATGGAGGAAGATCTACCAAGCAAATAGAAAACAAAAAAAGGCAGGGGTTGCAATCCTAGTGTCTGACAAAACAGACTTTAAACCAACAAAGATCAAAAGAGACAAAGAAGGCCATTACATAATGGGAAAGGGATCAATTCAACAAGAAGAGCTAACTATCCTAAATATATATGCACCCAATACAGGAGCACCCAGATTCATAAAGCAAGTCCTTAGTGACCTACAAAGAGACTTAGACTCCCACACAATAATAATGGGAGACTTTAACACCCCACTGTCAACATTAGACAGATCAACGAGACAGAAAGTTAACAAGGATACCCAGGAATTGAACTCAGCTCTGCACCAAGTGGACCTAATAGACATCTACAGAACTCTCCACCCCAAATCAATAGAGTATACATTCTTTTCAGCACCACACCACACCTATTCCAAAATTGACCACATAGTTGGAAGTAAAGCACTCCTCAGCAAATGTAAAAGAACAGAAATTATAACAAACTGTCTCTCAGACCACAGTGCAATCAAACTAGAACTCAGGATTAAGAAACTCACTCAAAACCGCTCAACTACATGAAAACTGAACAACCTGCTCCTGAATGACTACTGGGTACATAACGAAATGAAGGCAGAAATAAAGATGTTCTTTGAAACCAATGAGAACAAAGACACAACATACCAGAATCTCTGGGACACATTCAAAGCAGTGTGTAGAGGGAAATTTATAGCACTAAATGCCCACAAGAGAAAGCAGGAAAGATCCAATATTGACACCCTAACATCACAATTAAAAGAACTAGAAAAGCAAGAGCAAACACATTCAAAAGCTAGCAGAAGGCAAGAAATAACTAAAATCTGAGCAGAACTGAAGGAAATAGAGACACAAAAAAACCCTTCAAAAAACTAATGAATCCAGGAGCTGGTTTTTTGAAAAGATCAACAAAATTGATAGACCGCTAGCAAGACTAATAAAGAAGAAAGAGAGAAGAATCAAATAGATGCAATAAAAAATGAAAAAGGGGTTATCACCACCGATCCCACAGAAATACAATCTACCATCAGAGAATACTACAAACACCTCTATGCAAATAAACTAGAAAATCTACAAGAAATGGATAAATTCCTCGATACATACACCCTCCCAAGACTAAACCAGGAAGAAGTTGAATCTCTGAATAGACCAATAACAGGCTCTGAAATTGTGGCAATAATCAATAGCTTACCAACCAAAAAGTCCAGGACCTGATGGATTCACAGCCGAATTCTACCAGAGGTACAAGGAGGAACTGGTACCATTCCTTCTGAAACTATTCCAATCAATAGAAAAAGAGGGAATCCTCCCTAACACATTTTATGAGGCCAGCAACATCCTGATACCAAAGCCTGGTGGAGACATAACCAAAAAAGAGAATTTCAGACCAATATCCTTGATGAACATTGATGCAAAAATCCTCAATAAAATACTGGCAAACCGAATCCAGCAGCACATCAAAAAGCTTTTACACCATGATCAAGTGGGCTTCATCTCTGGGATGCAAGGCTGGTTCAACATATGCAAATCAAATGTAATCCAGCATATAAACAGAACCAAAGACAAAAACCACATGATTATCTCAATAGATGCAGAAAAGGTCTGTGACAAAATTCAACAACCCTTCATGCTAAAAACTCTCAATAAATTAGGTATTGATGGGACGTATCTCGAAATAATAAGAGCTATCTATGACAAACCCACAGCCAATATCATACTGAATGGGCAAAAACTGGAAGCATTCCCTTTGAAAACTGGCACAAGACAGGGATGCCCTCTCTCACCACTCCTACTCAACATAGTGCTGGAAGTTCTGGCCAGGGCAATCAGGCAGGAGAAGGAAATAAAGGGTATTCAATTAGGAAAAGAGGAAGTCAAATTGTCCCTGTTTGCAGGTGACATGATTGTATATCTAGAACACCCCATTGTCTCAGCCCAAAATCTCCTTAAGCTGATTGGTAACTTCAGCAAAGTCTCAGGATACAAAATCAATGTACAAAAATCACAAGCATTCTTGTACACCAATCACAGACAGAGAGCCAAATCATGAGTGAACTCCCATTCACAATTGCTTCAAAGAGAATAAAATACCTAGGAATCCAACTTACAAGGGATGTGAAGGAGCTCTTCAAGGAGAACTACAAACCACTGCTCAATGAAATAAAAGAGGATACAAACAAATGGAAGAACATTCCATGCTCATGGGTTGGAAGAATCAGTATCATGAAAATGGCCATACTGCCGAAGGTAATTTATAGATTCAATGCCATCCCCATCAAGCTACCAATGACTTTCTTCACAGAATTGGAAAAAACTACTTTAAAGTTCATATGGAACCAAAAAAGAGCCCGCATCGCCAAGTCAATCCTAAGCCAAAAGAACAAAGCTGGAGGCATCATGCTACCTGACTTCAAACTATACTACAAGGCTACAGTAACCAAAACAGCATGGTACTGGTACCACAACAGAGACATAGATCAATGGAACAGAACAGAGCCCTCAGAAATAATGCCACATATCTACAACTATCTGATCTTTGACAAACCTGACAAAAACAAGCAATGGGGAAAGGATTCCCTATTTAATAAATGGTGCTGGGAAAACTGGCTAGCCATATGTAGAAAGCTGAAACTGGATCCCTTCCTTACACCTTATACAAAAATTAATTCAAGATGGATTAAAGACTTACGTGTTAGACCTAAAACCATAAAAACCCTAGAAGAAAGCCTAGGCAATACCATTCAGGACATAGGCATGGGCAAGGACTTCATGTCTAAAACACCAAAAGCAATGGCAACAAAAGCCAAAATTGACAAATGGGATCTAATTAAACTAAAGAGCTTCTGCACAGCAAAAGAAACTACCATCAGAGTGAACAGGCAACCTACAGAATGGGAGAAAATTTTTGCAACCTACTCATCTGACAAAGGGCTAATATCCAGAATCTACAATGAACTCAAACAAATTTACAAGAAAAAAACAAACGACCCCATCAAAAAGTGGGCAAAGGACATGAACAGACACTTCTCAAAAGAAGACATTTATGCAGCCAAAAAACACATGAAAAAATGCTCATCATCACTGGCCATCAGAGAAATGCAAATCAAAACCACAATGAGATACCATCTCACACCAGTTAGAATGGCCATCATTAAAAAGTCAGGAAACAACAGGTGCTGGAGAGGATGTGGAGAAATAGGAACACTTTTACACTGTTGGTGGGACTGTAAACTAGTTCAACCATTGTGGAAGTCAGTGTGGCGATTCCTCAGGGATCTAGAACTAGAAATACCATTTGACCCAGCCATCCCATTACTGGGTATATACCCAAAGGACTATAAATCATGCTGCTATAAAGACACATGCACACGTATGTTTATTGCGGCACTATTCACAATAGCAAAGACTTGGAACCAACCCAAATGTCCAACAACGATAGACTGGATTAAGAAAATGTGGCACATATACACCGTGGAATACTATGCAGCCATAAAAAATGATGAGTTCATGTCCTTTGTAGGGACATGGATGAAACTGGAAACCATCATTCTCAGTAAACTATCGCAAGGAGAAAAAACCAAACACCGCATGTTCTCACTCATAGGTGGGAATTGAACAATGAGAACACATGGACACAGGAAGGGGAACATCACACTCCGGGGACTGTTGTGGGTTGGGGGTGGGGAGGGACAGCATTAGGAGATATACCTAATACTAAATGACGAGTTAATGGGTGCAGCAAACCAACAAGGCACATGCATACATATGTAACAAACCTGCACATTGTGCACATGTACCCTAAAACCTAAAGTATAATAATAAAAAAAAATAAAAATAAAGCTATGCTTAATGCCAATAATTATTTCTCAAAATTGGTATATACATGTTATTTTAATAAATTGTATATGAATGATAATTCTAATAATAACTCAATCTAGAGTGCCCCTTAGAGCCTATGCTCATAGGAAATTTAGAACTCTTGCAAAATATAGCTGTTTTAGATGCAGAGAAGTATGTTGGGATGATCAATGAAAGGTTGCCAAGCATAAAAATTCTTTTACATTATGATAAAACTCTCAGGGAAAGTGAAATGGAAATATGAGTTCAAGGAGAAAAAGGAACAATCTAAATTTCTATCTCTTGGGAAAAAAAGAGCTTGTTCATGTACTTTTAACATTGAGTAATGGTGAGTATCAAATCACCATGGCACTTAGATTCAATTGGACTGTTTTGAAGAGTTATATTATAGTTTTATTTTTAAATGTTGATATTTAAAATATGCTAGAAGTTACATCCTTAGCAACCACTTATGAAGTTGGAATTTTAAAATATAGATGTTCACTTAAAAATGCATAAGGGGGTACATTGTTTCTCAGATTCTTTCAGGGGGTACATGAGAAGAAATGCTTAAAGCCTACTAGGCTACACCTGTGGTGTGATTTCTTCTAATTTCTTTCTCGGATAGTTTTCTTATTTTCCTATCTAGATTACAAGTTTTCTTTGTGTAAGAATTATATCCAATTCCTTGTGTTTTCACCCCAAAGACTTGGGGAGAGAAGAATGTAATCAACTGTGGAGCTAAGACCAGGAAGGTGTTGACTTAAGCAGTCTTTGTATCCTGGCAGGTTTATAGCTCATGGATTTTAAGTGCATTACAGATATCATTCAGTTCTGCTCTTTGGTCAGGAAGGTGTCCCCGTCCCAAAATATAATTCTTCCCCACCCCCCACCTGCTACTGATGCATGGAATCCCTTCAAATGATATCACAAATCTTCAGTCCACATTTATCAAAATGCATATATCCTTAGGAGAAGTAACATTGACCTAGTATCAGATTAAATTACTTGACTCCTAAAAGCAAGTTTTTATAAAGGTAGATGAGGAGAACCAAAAGGTCACTTGTCTGGGGTTAACATGTTGGCTCCTTAAGCTGACTGCAGACTAACCCGAATATCTCTTCTTTACTAAAGTTATCCTAAAAAGCGTATTAGATAGGATGTATGAATTCTGAAGTGATCAACCACATCAAAATTCTCACTTCTGGGAAAACATCATTTTTAAATAGAGAAGCTTTTGGTGCCTAGACTGACTAAGAAATGAAGATAATGTCTAAGGTGAACACTCTGGCCTCCAGTTTGCATGTCACCCCAAAGTAAAACTAAGCAGTCACACAACTGGATTTCCCTTTGTGTGAGTGAATGAGTTAAAACACTTTCTTTCATGTTTCTGGTAACTCTAAGTAATCAAAACCTTTATGGCTGCAAATTTTCCTTGTGCTGGTGTAGGGAAGATTTTGGTGCAGTGGCTAGAACACAATAGGAATTCAGTAGATGTTGGTCAAATAAGCAAATTTTCAGGAAGGGAAGGAACTTCTGAGGAATTATTTATAATAAATTTAGACTGCCAATTAATCTGAAACCTGGTCCCTAAAGACTTGTGTCTTTGATTCATTTTTCTCTGCAGCAAGTGAAAGGGAACTTTGCTAGGTTGCAGACCTGCATCTCAGAGCTCCGCATGTTACAGAGAGAAGGCTGTTTCAGATCACAAGGTGCTTCTCTGCGGCTGGCAGTAGAGGATGGGCTCCAGCAATTCAAACAATACAGCAGACATGTGACCACAAGGGCAGCTCTGACCTATACGTCCCTGGAGGTAAGTGATGCTGGCCTTTAGGACTCCAAGCTGTGTTCTGATTTCAGTCTATATAGGTCATTGTTTATCATCCTTAAATTGTTCTATCTTTCATTCACTCTAGATGTAATATTCAAAGCCAGATTTTCAGCTCCCTACAGGCATAGGACATGTTTCTCTTCGTCCTATAACCTGTACAGTTCTTAATGTAGAGATAGTTATAGAGGAGAGCTCTAAAAATATAGACTGGAGTGAATTATGAGGAAAAACTGAAATCAAAATAAAATCTGAATATGCCATCTGCCTCTGGATTTTTGGAAGTTGTAAAGAAAGTGTTAAACTGCCTACATTGGTACATTGGTAGCTGTATTTATATTTACCTTGGTACTCTTAGGAATTTACAATTGTTTTTAATCAAATCTTGGCATCAAATCGAGTAACTTTTCTTGGGATTAGCAAGTGTGCAAATACAAGAGTGCCAGACTGAGCCAATCTTAAAAATATAAATAAGGGCATGGCTGGATACTCCATTGGGTACATGAGTAAGTGTGAGTTAAGACAGTTTCGGTCTCTTGTAACCTCAGGGATCAAACAGACAAGACAAAAAATAATCATGTGGGATTGCTGGTTTCCAATTCTTCATGTAAGGAGCTTGGAAGTTGCCACTCCATCCTAACAACTAGTAAAAAGCTTAACAAGCTAAAAAATCAACAATATTTTTTAGATCCCTGAGAAGTGAGGTCACAGGGCAAACTGTTGCATCCAAAATGGGAGAGACAACCAGGCAAATACAGAGAATCACAACATACTGGAACAGAAACCTCCACAGGAGCCAATGCTAGAGTAGGAAGCTGTCATTGACATTGCTACAGGCTAGGTGTAGACATGTCTAAAATTCTAGGAGAGGATGAGCATTGTGGCTCACACCTGTAATCCCAGCACTTTGAGAGGCCAAGGCGGGAAGATCACCTTGAGGCCAGGAGTTCAAGAGCAGCCTGGACAGCATAGCAAGACTTCATCTCCACGAAAAATAAAGATTAGCCAGGCTTAGTGGTGTGCACCTATAGTCCTAGCTACTTGAGAGGCTGGGGCAGGAAGATAGCTTGAGCCCAGGAGTTCAAAGTTGCACTGAGCTATGATCCTACCAATCCACGCTTTTGTGAGTTTTACCTCCAGGAGCTCAACCAAGTCCTCATAGTAAACATCAGGGGAAAATTCCCTCATGCCTCTGACAGGGAGAGGGAAAAATGAACCATTTTGAAATATATCAGAGCACCCTGTTCTTAACAGGTATAATGAAACTACCCTAACAGGTAGTTATTCAGGAGAAACTAGTTAAAGAGAACCTAACCCCTAACCTTCTGGGATTTTATCAGAGTCTAAATGACCTGGAAGAAGGGAAATACCAAACTCCAGCCAGCTGTATCCTTCAATGTAGCAGAAAGGAAATACTCAACTTCAGCCCACTCTAGCCATCCTGTTCCACCTAAGTGGGGAGAGAAAAAACTGAGGAACACTTGTAAAGTTCACAGTCCAGAGGCATAGGTTCACTAAAAGACTGAGACCTAATCATACTTCCCCTCCCTCTATCCTTTACCACACATTACTAAAGGCCTACTTATAGCAGCTCCTTTAGCCTGGAACATAATGTACAACTATAAAAAGCGTACTAAAAGACAAAAAAACACAGTTTGAAGAGACAGCAAGCATCAGAACTAGACATGGCAGAGACATTGAAATTCTCAGACCACAGAATTTAAAGCAACTATGATTAATATGCTAAGGACTCTAACGGATAAAGTAGATAGAATGAAAGAACATATGGGCAATGTAAGCAGAAAGATGGAAATCCTAAGAAAGAATAAAAAAAGGTGCTAGAGATCAAAAACATTGTAATAGATGTGAAGAATGTCTTTGATGGGCTTATTCGTATACTTATGGCTGAAGAAAGAATCTTTGAGCTTGAGGATGTATCAATAGAAATGTTCAAATCTGAAAAAGCAAAGAGAAAAATAAAAACTGGAAAAAAAAAAACCCAGAGCAGAATATTCAAGAACTGTGGGACAACTACAAAAGGTATGACTTACATGTAACGGGAATACCAGAAGGAAAAGAAAGAAAGAAAGAAACAGAAGAAACATTTGAACAATAATGACTGAGAATTTCTTAAAGTCAGACACCAAACCACAGATCCAGGAAGCTCAGAGAACACCATTAAACCATATGCTCCTGAACAACCAATGGGTCAATGGAGAAATTAAAAATGAAGTTTAAAATCTTGAGTCAAATGAAAATGGATACACAATATACCAAAACCTATAAGATACAGCAAAAGAGGGAAGTTTATAGCAATTAATGCCTACATCAAAAAAGAAGAAAGATATTAAATAAACAACCTAACATTGCACCTCAAGGAACTAGAAGAACAAGAATAGACTAAACCCAAAATTAGTAGAAGGAAAAAAAAATAGTAATGATCAGAATAAAAATAAAAGAAATAGAGACTTAAAATAGTACAACACTTTGGGAAGCTAAGGCAGGAGGATTGCTTGAGGCCAGGAGTTTGAGACCGGCCTAGGCAACATAGTGAGATCCCATCTCTTCAAATTTTTTTTTAAATTACCCAGGTGTGGTGCACACACCTGTAGTCCTAGCTACTTGGAAGGCCGAGGTGGAAAGATTCCTTGAGCCCAGGAGTTTGAGGCTGCAGTGAGCTATGATCACACCACTGCATTGCAGCCTGGGTGACAGAGCAAGACCTTGTCTCTTAAAAACAAACAAAAACATAAAAGTTCAATTGAAAAAGAACTGGTGGCCAGGCGCGGTGGCTCACGCCTGTAATCCCAGCACTTTGGGAGGCCCAGGCGTGTGGATCACGAGGTCAGGTGATCGAGACCATCCTGGACACGGTGAAACCCCATCTCTACTAAAAAATACAAAAAATTAGCCGGGCGTGGTGGCGGGCGCCTGTAGTCCCAGCTACTCGGGAGGTTGAGGCAGGAGAATGGCGTGAACCCGGGAGGTGGAGCTTGCAGTGAGCCGAGATCGCGCCACTGCACTCCAGCCTGGGTGACAGAGTGAGACTCTGTCTCAAAAAAAAAAAGAACTGGTTTTTTTGTTTTTTTTTCCTTCTGTTTTTTGTTGGTTTGTTTGTTTGTTTGTTTTGAGATGGAGTTTCGCTCTTGTTGCCCAGGCTGGAGTGCAATGGCGCAATCTTGGCTCACCGCAACCTCCACCTCCCATGTTCAAGCAATTCTCCTGCCTCAGCTTCCCGAATAGCTGGGATTACAGGCATGTGCCACCACTCCTGACTAATTTCATATTTTTAGTAGATATGGGGTTTCTCCATGTTGGTCAGGCTGGTCTTGAACTAAAAAGAACTGTTTTTTTTTTTGAAAGGATAAACAAAATCACAAACTTGTAGCTAGACTAAGAAAAAAAGAGAGATGACTCAAATAAATCAGAGATTAAAAAGAAGACATTACAACTGATACCACAAAATACAAAGAATTATTATAGACTATTATGAAGAACTATATGCCAGCAAATTGGAAAACTTAAAAGAAATGGATACATTCCTGTATATACACAATCTGCTAAGATTGAATCATGAAAAAATAGAAAGCCTAAACAGACCAACAGTGAGTAATGAGATGGAATCAGTAATAAGAAGTCTTCCATTGAAAAAAAGCTCCAGACCTCATAGATTCACTGCTGAATTCTACCAAACATTTAAAGAAGAACTAATAGCAATTCTTCTCAACTACTCTACAAACTTGAAGTGGAGAGAATTCTTCCAGACTCATTCTACAAGGCCAGCATTACCCTGATACCAAAACCAGACAAGGGCACAACAATAAAAAAGAAAACTATAGGCCAATATCTCTGATGAACGTAGATGCAAAAACCCTTAAAATATTTGCAAACCAAATCCAATACCACATCAAAAAGATCATTTACCATAATCAAGAGGGATTTGTCCCAGGGGTGCAAGGATGGTTCAACATATGCAAATCAATAAACATGACACATCAAATTAACAGAATGAACGACATAAACCATCTTCATGGATGCAGAAAAAGCATTCAATAAAATTCAACATCACTTCATGATAAAAACTCTTAACAAAATAGGTGCAGAAAGAGCGTACCTCAACACAATGAAGACCATATATGACAAACCCACAGCTAATTCATACTGAATGAGGAAAAGTTGAAAGCTTTTCCTCTAAAATCTGGAACAAGTACCAGGTGCAGTAGCTCACGCCTGTAATCCCAGCACTTTGGAAGCCGAGGTAAGAGGATCAGTTGAGGTCAGGAGTTCAAGACTAGCCTGGACAACATAGTGAGACCCTGCCACTACAAAAAAAAACTTTTTGGAAAAACTAGCTGAGAGTGGTGGTGCATGCCTGTAGTTCCAACTACCCAGGAGGCTAAGGCAAGAGGATCCCTTGAGCCCAGGAGTTCAAGATTGCAGTGAGCTATGATCATACCACTGCATTCCAGCCTGGGCAACAGAGCAAGACCCTGACTCTTAAAATAAGGGCAACAATTCGTGACATTGGTTTGGGCAAGGATTGTTTTTAATAAGACCTCAAAAGCACAGGCAACAAAAGCAAAAATAGACCAATGGAATTTTATCAAATCAAAAAGCTTTTGCACACCAAAGGAAACAATCAAAAGAATGAAGTGGGCCAGGTGCAGTGGCTCACACCTGTAATTCCAGCACTTTGGAAGGCCAAGGCAGCAGGATCACTTGAGTCTAGGAGTTCCAGACCAGCCTGGTCAACATGGTGAGGCCCCCATCTCTACAAAAAAAAAATACAAAAATTAGCCAGGCATGGTGGCATGCATCTGTGGTTTCAGCTACATGGGAGGCTGAGGCAGGAGGATCACTTGAGCCTAGGAGGTCATGGCTGCAGTGAGCCATGGTCACACCACTGCACTCCAACCTGGGCAACAGAGTAAGACCTTGTCTCAAAAAAAAAAAATAGAGTGAAGTAAGAGCCTACAGAATGGAAGAAAATATTTGTAAACTATGCATCTGGCAAGGGATTCATATCCAGAATATATAAGGAACTCAAACAACCCAATAGGGAAAAAAATGAATAATCTGAAAGAGCTGAATAAACATTTCTCAAAAGAAGACACACAAATGGCCACAGGCAGGTGAGAAAATGCTCAACATCACTAATCAGAGAAATGCAAATCAAACCCACAATAAAATATTACCTCACCCCAGTTAGAATGGCTACTATATAAAAGATTTAAAAAATAACAAATATTGGTGAGGAGGTGGAGAAGGGGGACCCTCCTTACATTGTTGGTAAGAATGCAAATTAGTACAGCCACTATGGAGAACAATATGAAGATTCCTCAAAAAATTAAAAGCAGAGTTACCATATAATCCAACAATCCCACTACTGGGTATATATCCAAAGGAAATGAAATCAGTGTGTTGGAGAGATATCTTCACTCCCAGGTTTATTGCAGCACTGTGCACAATAGCCAAGATATGGAATCAACCTGAGTGTCTATCAATGGATGAATGGATTTTTAAAATGTGGTATTTATACACATTGGAATACCATTCCTTCATAAAAAAGAATAAAAGCCTGTTGTTTGTGACAACATGGATGAGTCTAGAGAACATTATATTAAGTGAAATAAGCCAGGCACAGAAGGACAAGTACTGCATGATCTCACTCATTTGTGGAATCTAAAAACGTTGATCTCATAGAAGTACAGAGTTGAATAGTGGTTATCAGAGGCTGAGGATAGTAGGGGGGAAGGGTGCATGAGGAGAGGTTGGCCAATGGTGCAAAGTTACAATTAGATAGGAGGAATAAGTTCTGGTGTTCTATTGTACAATAGCATGGCTATAGTTAACAGTAATGTATATTTCAAAATAGCAGAGAGGATTTTGAATGTTCTCATCACAAAGAAATGAGAAGTGTTTGAAGTGATAGATATGCTAATTATCCTGATTTGATCACTATACAATGTATAAATGTATCAAAACATCACACTGTACCCATAAATGTGTACAATTATTGTGTCAATTAAAAACAAAATAAAACTTTAAAAAATGGACCAAAGACCTTATCAGACACCTCACCAAAGAAAGTACACAAATGGTAAACAAACATGAAAAGATGCTCCACATCACATGTCATCAGGGAAATGCAAATTAAAACAACAATGAAATACCACCACATACCTATTAAAATGGCTAAATTCCAGAACACTGACAACGCAAAATGCTGGTGAGGATGTGGAGCAACAGGAACTCTCATTCATTGCTGATGGGAATGTAGAATGGCACAGCCACTTTGAAAGACAGTTTGATGGTTTCTTACAAAACTAAACATACATTTACCATATAATCCAGAAATCATGCTTCTTGGTATTTACCCAAAGGAGTTGAAAACCTATCCACACAAAAATCCACACATGGGTATTTATGGCAGCTTTATTCATAATTGCCAAAACTTGGAAGCAACCAAGATGTCCTTCAGCAGAAGAATGGATAAATAAACTATGATTCATCCAGACAATGGAATATTATTCAGCACTAAAAAGAAATGAGCTATCAAGCCACAAAAAGATATGGAGGGACCTTAAATGCATATTACTAAGTGAAAGAAGCCAGTCTGAAAAGGCTGCATATATATCCCCAACTATATGACATTCTGGAAAAGGCAAAACTATGGTGATATAGTAAAAAGATCAATGGTTGCCAGGGGTTGAGGAGAAGGAGGGGTGAATAGATAAAGCAGAGAGGATTCTTCAGGTGGTGAAAAGGCTCAATATGATATTTATTATACTGATGGGTACATGTCATTATGCATTTGTCTAGACTCATAGAATGTACTACACCAAGAGTCAACCCTAATGTAATCTGTGGACTTTGGGTGATTATGATGAGTCAATATAGGTTCATCAATTGCAATGACTTTGGTGGAAGATACTGGTAATGAGGGAGGCCATGTATATGTGGGACAAGGGGTATATGGGCTATCTCTGTACCTTCCTTTCAATTTTGCTGTGAACCTAAAACTTCCCTAAAAAAAATGTCTTTTAAAATAATAATAATAATAGTGCTTTAATCTACATCCCTCTTCATAGATCAAAAACATCTAAGTACAAATGAGAATTGCATGTTTAATGATTACCTTCCAGTGTTTAAAAGTTCAAGAGGAAACTGCTAATAATAACATACAGTGGCCGGTCATGGTGGCTCATGCCTGTAATCCCAGCACTTTGGGAGGCCGAGGCGGGCCGATCACGAGGTCAGGAGTTTGAGACCAGCCTGACCAACATGGTGAAACCCCGTCTCTACTAAAATACAAAAAAAATTACCCGGGTGTGGTGGCACATGCCCGTAATCCCAGCTATCCAGGAGGCTGAGGCAGGAGAATCACTTGACCCTGGAAGGCGGAGGTTGCAGTGAGCCAAGATTGCGCCATTGCACTCCAACCTGGGTGACAGAGCGAGACTCTGTCTTAAAAAAAAAATGTGTATATATATATATATATATATATATATATACACATATATATGTACATATATATATACACATATATATGTACATATATATATACACATATATATGTACATATATACACATATATATGTACATATATACACACATATATATGTACATATATACACATATATATGTACATATATACACACATATATATGTACATATATACACATATATATGTACATATATATACACATATATATGTACATATATACACATATATATGTACATATATACACATATATGTACATATATACACATATATATGTACATATACACATATATATGTGTATATATATATATATACTGTGTTCATTCAGGTAGAATAAGACATTTAAATTATATACAGACACCTGAATATTCCTTCAGGTGAGATATATTGGTCAAGGATAAGTACATTTTACAGTCGAAAGAGCAAAATAAATAGCTCAAGTGGATCCAGCAAGGAGATAAATCAGTCTGAGAATGTGAGATGGAAGCATCACTGAGAGAGAAAGGAGCATATAGGCTCTCTAATATTTGGCATACATTTAGTGTGTAAAATTTAAGAATCTTATTTCCTTTGTTACCTTGTAAAATCTAAGTATTTTGACCCATGAGATGCTCCTAGTGGCTCAAGCAGTCTTAAAAGACTAAAACATGGCCGGGTGCAGTGGCTCAAGCCTGTAATCCCAGCACTTTGGGAGGCCGAGGCGGGCGGATCACAAGGTCAGGAGATCAAGACCATCCTGGCTAACACGGTGAAACCCCATCTCTACTAAAAATACAAAAAATTAGCCGGGCGTGGTGGCGGGCGCCTGTAGTCCCAGCTGCTCAGGAGGCTGAGGCAGGAAAATGGCATGAACCTGGGAGGCAGAGTTTGCCGTGAGGTGAGATTGCACCACTGCCCTCCAGCCTGGGTGACAGAGCAAGACTCTGTCTCAAAAAAAAAAAGACTAAAACATATATATGGTTTCACCAGTCACTTTCTAGGGTCAGCTTAGCCTGATTGGAAAGGTCCTGTGATAACCTGTTCCACAAGAATCTGTCAGATAAAATTTGATTTTAAGTTACAGCCAAATCCTTTTTGCACTAAACACAATAGCCACCACCACAGACTTATGCTGTATTTATCCTCTGGGTAGGAACTGTTAATGTTCCTCACTCTGTACATCAGGGAGAATAGACACATTGATTCTTGGATTTATTTTCAGATTACTATTCTGACTTCTCAGCCTGGAAAAGAGGTGGTCAAACAGTTGGAGGAAGGGTTGAAAGATACAGACCTAGCCAGAGTCAGGAGGCTTCAGGTCGTTGAGGTCACAAAGGGAATCCTAGAGCACGTGGACTCAGCGTCTCCTGTTGAGGATCCCAGCAATGATGGTAAGAATTTTTTAACAAGGTAAAAAGAATTGTTAAGAATTTTAATGAGCAGTCTTTTACAAGTCAGAAAGATTATTTTCCATGGTCTTTTTGTGTTCTTAAATGATAAAAGAAGCCAGCAGATTTCATTGAAGTTCAGACAGATGTTTCTAGATGTTGGAGTTGAATTTTTTAATAAACATTTTATTTCAGAAACAATATATCCTAATAATGAAAACTAAAATTTTATGGGTATAAAAAGTAAAAATTCCTTTCTCCCCTAATCACTTTGAAGGGATTGGGCTATCCCTTCTAACATTCTTTTATATATATATATATATATATATATACATATATATATATATATATATATACATATATATATATATATATATACATATATATATATATACATACACACACACACACTCTCTCTCTCAATATTTTAATTAACACTTAATATTTTATAGATACATATATACACATACACAACTAATTTACTGAAACCTTCTTTGTTCATGTGTGTTGGACAGCTGTGTCAGTGTTTATAGATCAGACTTGTTTTTTAATGGCTACCTGGTTTTTTATTGTGTTGTTTTACCATAATTTATTTGTTTAATCACTAATGTAAACAATTTGGTTTATTACATCTTGGTATTATAAACAGTGCTGTATTAACAGACTCATATAAAGGGCTGGCTTCATGGGCTAATGACCAGGGGAGTCACATAGGGTCCTAAGTACAGAAAGGCCCCCATGCTTGAGATTTAATGCCCTGTGGCTTCATCTTAAAATTCTTAATAATTTTATCTTTGAATTTGTGCAGTTTGATGGAACAGTGGAGCATACACCAGGAGTTTTGAGCCTTGGCTCACACATGCCCTGCCTCCTGCTTCCTTCCCACCATAGTGGAGACCTCACTCATTTGCCAGCTTACCAGCCATCCAGTGACCTCTGCTGGCCTCTGTTCCCCCAGCTGGGCAGAGGCCTGGACACCTGCGTCAAGGTCCAGCACACATTCCTTTTGTATTGAGTTGCCCAGGCATCTTTGGGGGTCTGCACTTGCTTGGCAAGTATCTGGTGCCGCCTGAGGAAGTGTGACATTAATAACAAATTTTTTTTTGAGATGGAGTCTCGCCCTGTTGCGCAGGCTGGAGTGCAGTGGCGCCATCTCGGCTCACTGCAAGCTCCGCCTCCCTGTTTTACGCCATTCTCCTGCCTCAGCCTCCTGAGTAGCTGGGATTACAGGCGCCCGCCACCAGCCCGGCTAATTTTTTTTGTATTTTTAGTAGAGACGGGGTTTCACCGTGTTAGCCAGGATGGTCTCCATCTCCTGACCTCGTGATCCGCCCACCTCAGCCTCCCAAAGTGCTGGGATTACAGGTGTGAGCCAACGCGCCCAGCAGCAAACTTTTAAAAACCATGTCATGATGAAAAAGATAAGTTCTAGATATCTGCTCTACAACATTAAACCTAGAAATAACAATACTGTACTACTGTACATGTAAAAATGTGTTAAAAAGTTAGATGTCATGCATGGTGTTCTTACCACAATTGAAAAACAACACCCACACACACATACACACACACCATGACATCTTAGGAAAGAGACTATGGAAAAAAGGAAAAGGAAAAAGTTTTATATTTTAGTATTGTCAATGGCAGTTTTTTCCTGCTTTTTGAACAAAGGGCTCTGCATTTTCATTTTGCTCTGAGCCCATAAATTATGTAGCCTTTTCTGTTTATGTGTATAACTGTGCATTTGTGAGGATGTTTTCTGTGGAATAAATTACTAGAAATAAAGTTACTAGGAGGTAAAACAATATATGCATTTTTGACAGTTATTGCCAAAAAAACTCTCCAAAAAGATCATACCAATTCATACTTCCACCAATAGTAAATAAGACTTTCCTAGTAGGAATTATCCTTGTTTGTTTGTTTTTTTTATTTTTGCTAACCCCATGGGGAAAAAAAGTCTAGTTTTGACTTTCTTTCACCATGTTGGCCAGGCTGGTCTCAAACTGACCTTAGGTGATCCACCTGCCTTGGCCTTCCAAAGTGCTGGGATTACAAGCGTGAGCCACCATGACTGGCCAGACTTTTATTCTTGAATTACCTCCTAGGATTTTTTTGGAGAGAAAGTGTGGAGTGGTCCTACGTAGTGGTCTTTCCCCTTGTTCCAGTCACTCTGTACCTTAATGACATTTTCCTTGATATTTATGTACTGAAAAATATTCATGTTTATTACAAACAAATTAAAAATGCAAATAAGCACAAATACGTAAATCTAAGTTACCCACAATCCTACACTTCCTAAAAGAAGAAATATTCAAACTGTGCCTTAGAGCAGGGGTCTCCAACCCCCGGGCCATGGACTGGTACCATCTGTGGCCTGTTAGGAACTGGTGGTCACACAGCAGGAGGGGAGGGAAGGGTGGTGGCAAGTGAGCATTACTGCCTGAGCTCCACCTCCTGTCAGATCAGCTGTGGCAGTAGATCCTTATAGGAGAGCAAACCCTACTGTGAACTGTGCATGTGAGGGATCTAGATTGTGCACTCCTTATATGAGAATCTAATTAATCCCTGATGAGCAGAGGTGGAACAGTTTCATCCCAAAACCATTCCACCCACCCCATCTGTGGAAAAATTGTCTTCCATGAAACCAGCCCGTCATGCCAAAAAGTTTGGGGACCACTGTCTTGGAAGACAAGTAGGAATTAGCTAAGCAGAGGAAAAGGAAAAGGGCCACTCAAAAAGGAGACCCAGAGACATGAAAAGCAAGATATGCCCAACTTTTGAGAAATGCCCATGCTTCCCTACACCAGAGCCTGTCAGGCAGAGGTGGGAGTGAGGCATAAAGGTAGGCAAGGGTTAGATGGAAATGGCCATCTATGCCATGCTAAAACATTTGGATTTCATTCTAAGGCAGTGGAAATGTGTGAAAATATTTTAGTCAGAAAGTCAAGTAGAGATCTCCAAATTATGGAGTTCAAGGGCTTTGGGACCAGTTTTAATTCATGCAACATTCAAGTTACAGTTGACCCTCCTGCAGTGCTTTTGGGCTGTACTGGCCTTTTCCATGGTTGTGCATACATGGAAGTGGCCACTGTTCTGATACCATCGATCTCTTTCTGGTCGCATGCAGATGACTTCACTCTTCCTCCCCCTCCCATCTCACCTCCCTCTAATTAGGTAGGAGGAAGGGTTGGTAACTAAGGGTGTGGTTCCTGTCAGATTCTGACACATGTGGATCTTTCCACCATCACGCAGCCACTGACATTGTTCTGGCAGTGGAGGGAAGGCAACCAGCCTTAGCCGTGTGATTCATGAGCTCTCACTGTGTGCCCTCCTGTCTTCTTCACTGACTGTCCTTTCTATCTCCATCCCTGTACTTATAGCCATCTTTTCCTCTGAATTCCCTCTTCTTCTCTCTGAATTCCTTCCTCTATTCTCTTCCAGCCAAACTCTACTCATTCCTTAAATCCTAATTCAGGTTCATTACTACTGTATTGATTTTCCTCTTCTTAGAACAACCACATCACTTCTTCTTAGAACAACCACATCACTTGTGGTCTCTACCACGCAATTTAGCACTTAATTGTATAGCATGTAGAATCGTTCACCATTGCTTTATTGTGCAATAATTGTGTCTTCTCACCTAAATTGTAAACTACTTGATATCTTTTCCCTCTGCATTAAACTGTAAGCACCTTGGCATTAGAAACTTGTCTTACTCATTTCTGTGTCCTGGTGTATGTCCTACATTATCAGTGTATATTTGTTGAGTGAATCAGTGAGTTTGATACCCATGGAGGCTACTCCTGGTCTGCCTAGCATCCTCTATATCCCCTTTCTCTGGTAACACCTCCAACTTCCTGGTCACAGAATGGGTCGTGACCCAGGTTGAGGCAATCATAGTTCCCTAGGCCACCAGTCAGAGCCCTTCTCATTGGGTTCTCAAAATGAATCTGTGAGAGAGAAGCTCTTTTTCTCTCTCTTTGGTCAGTGACAGATCAGGCATGGACTATGTTATTTTCTGCCTTCTGTGACTGTCACCAGAAAGAACTTGTTATGTCTCTAATTGCATAGAGCTTAGAGTACACTAAGGCTGCTTGATGCCTTTCTTTAGAATAGTTAGTGGCTAGCATTGTATAGAAGAGCTTTTAAATGCAGGAAAGCAGCTTTCTACCTGTGTCAGTGCTGATGACTCTTCCAGTAACTTCCCATTTGCTTCTGAATAATGCATCCTTCCATAAATTGCTTGTAATTCCTCTTTGTGGGTTAAGTGTATATGACTCATTGCTCAAAATCTTCCTAGTTTGCCTGTGCTTTCCTCATAATTGTTTTATTCCCTTAGTGTTTTACTTCATCTTGGTGTCGTTATCAAGACATTAGCAACAGCAGCTTCTCTCATTCTCAGAAGGATGTGTGCTCCAAAATTAGGTTGCCCGAGTCTAAATTGCAGTTTCTATAACTTTCTAGCTGTGCAACTTTAGGCAAGGTATTTAGCCTTACTGAGCCTTAGTTATTAATTCCTACTCCATGCAGTAGTTGTGGGAATTAAATGAGATCATGTAAGTGCTCTATAAAAGTTAGCTATACTTAATATTTTTGAAATTTTTTGTATATGGATGGTTTGTTATATTTCTGATATTTGTTTTTAATGGCCAGGTCTCAAGTGAACTGTCAGTTACCTGGAACTAAGACTGTGTCTTACATATCTTTCTATCACTAACGAATATCACTCCACCTGGCACACAGTAGATTCTCAATAAATGTTTCTTGACAAAACAAATGAATGATTGAAAAAAAAACAAATGATTTGTGAGTGATTGGGGTCAACCTCTGTGACATCAGCTAAAATAGTTAGGGATATGTCCCAAACAGCCATAGCTTCCCTCGATAACTCATGAATATCATGAATTGATTCAAACACTTCTTAAATCTAGTTATAATTCTTTTACTCCAATAGCCATGATCATCAATTAAATACAAATTATCTATATTCCACTTTTCAGAGAGAAATACATCAAAAGCAAAAGTTGATATTGCAGATTCATTTATAAAATAACTATGAGAATGTGTCCTTCGATCAATCTAAAAGCTGCCTACTTTAGTACAGTTCTGCACAGTGAGAGCTAATTATCACAAAAATGACTTAAGGACCCTACAAGATCCAGGATCATCAAAAAAGAATGAATTTAGAAATTAAGATAGTAGACTCACATTTTAGAAAGTTCTTTAACGGGATCTAATATGAAAAGGTTAACTTTAAATTACATTCACATTAGTTAAGGTTTTCTATAAATTTTAACCATATAGCCTATTATATATTTTCTTCTAACTGTATAAATGGGACTTCCTTTAATTTGTTCCTGGTCTTTTTCATTTTATTCTTTATTTTAAAATTTTGCTGAAAGATCCTGTCCAGTGCTGTTTGTAATAGCTTTTGCCTGGCTATTTTAAAATTTTTTATTATGCATTATACAAATGTAAACATTATAGAGGCATAATAGAGACAGTTCAAAATGACCCCAAATTCCAGCCTCCCAGGATAACTACCATCAACATTGTAGGACACATTCTACTGAATTGCCCTCCTACTGATATACATGTAACATTATTATTGATATTATTTACTTTGACAAAAAATGAGACTATACCGTACCAACTGCTCTGCTTTTTTTTCATTTAGCTATTTATCTAGGATTTTTTCCATATTGGCACATAGAGATCTAACATCTTCCTTTTCATAGCTATGAAGTATTCCAATGTATGAATTAATCATCATTTATTTAACTATCCTTTTGGGTTTTTACATTTTACTCTAGAACTATGTAACCTTGAACAAGTTAATTTAACTCTTTATTCCACAAATTACTCATTTATAAAATAGGGCTTTATAAAATAGCTTATTTTATAAAGCTCATTTGTAAAATAATGGCCACTTTATAGGGTTTTTGTAATGATTAAATACAACTTGCATGGAAAGAAAGCACTTATAACAGTGCCTGGCACAAACAAATAAATGTCATCTACTGATATTAGTAGTAGTAGAAGTCCTTCTTATATATGCCTTTTACTGAGAAAATTTCAAGCTCTAATAATTCATATTTATTAAGAATATAAGACTATAATTTTTAATGTAAAATTACTCATTTCACCAGATTGCACTTTTATTTTTGCACATTGCTGCTCAGTTGTTCACTCATGTTTTTGTTACATAGTTATAATTCATGTATATAATTTTTTGTTTTCATGTAACATAATATTATAAAACTTTTTCCATAGTTCTCATAGCCTTTCTTTTCTGTTCATTCTCTATTTTCTTCCTCTTTCCTCTTTTCCTCTTGAAGGAGAACTAGGAACTGTCTGTTCAAGAAATAGAGATAAGAAGAGATATACCTCTAACAGGGAAATCCAGATGCTTTTTGTCCTTAAATGCCCTCTTTACATATAAGCGAACCCTACAACCCTAGAGCAGATCCCTAGTGCTGGGTCTTGATCATAAATTTAGGATAGAGGAGAACCTGTCAATTCTAGCAACCAATGTTAACCCCATAGAAGAGCCATAAATCATGGGAATAATGCTGCTAGCTTTGTTTTTAAATAAATTTTGAGCCTTGAGGAAAAGATATGTGAACTAAAGCCACAGTCTCTTAATATTCTAACATTTGTTTTTACATCATAATTACGGCAACATTTTATTGAATACTTACTGTTCAAATACTTTCTGTTCTAAATAGTTTCTACATATTATCTTATTTAATCCTTGTTTATCTAGATGAAAAAACTAAGGCATATTTTCTTATCTATAATAACTTTCCCAGGGTTTTTCAGTTGAGATAGAAAAGGATTCACATCCAAGTAGTGTGCCTCCAATGGCCCCATGCTTAACTCTTCTCTATACTGCTTCAGTTGAAAAGAACAATAGAGATCAACAGTTCAGGGCCAGGTGTGATGGCTCATACCTGTAATCCTAGCACTTTAAGAGGCTCAGAAGTTTGAGACCAGCCTGGGCAATATAACAAAACCCTCTCTCTACAAAAAAAGTTTAGGCAGGCTGAGGAGGAAGGATCTCCTGAGCTCAGGAGTTTAAAGTTATAGTAAGCTATGATCGCATCAGTGCACTCCAGCCTGGGTGAGAGCAAGACTCCGCCTCTTTTATTATTATTATTATTATTATTATTATTATACTTTAAGTTTTAGGGTACATGTGCACAATGTGCAGGTTTGCTACATATGTATCCATGTGCCATGTTGGTGTGCTGCACCCATTAACTCGTCATTTAGCATTAGGTATATCTCCTAATGCTGTCCCTCCCCCCTCCCCCCATCCCACAACAGTCCCCGGAGTGTGATGTTCCCCTTCCTGTGTCCATGTGTTCTCATTGTTCAATTCCCACCTATGAGTGAGAACATGCGGTGTTTGGTTTTTTCTCCTTGCGATAGTTTACTGAGAATGATGGTTTCCAGTTTCATCCATGTCCCTACAAAGGACATGAACTCATCATTTTTTATGGCTGCATAGTATTCCATGGTGTATATGTGCCACATTTTCTTAATCCAGTCTATCGTTGTTGGACATTTGGGTTAGTTCCAAGTCTTTGCTATTGTGAATAGTGCCGCAATAAACATATGTGTGCATGTGTCTTTATAGCAGCATGATTTATAGTCCTTTGGGTATATACCCAGTAATGGGATGGCTGGGTCAAATGGTATTTCTAGTTCTAGATCCCTGAGGAATCGCCACACTGACTTCCACAATGGTTGAACTAGTTTACAGTCCCACCAGCAGTGTAAAAGTGTTCCTATTTCTCCACATCCTCTCCAGCACCTGTTGTTTCCTGACTTTTTAATGATGGCCATTCTAACTGGTGTGAGATGGTATCTCATTGTGGTTTTGATTTGCATTTCTCTGATGGCCAGTGATGAGCATTTTTTCATGTGTTTTTTAGCTGCATAAATGTCTTCTTTTGAGAAGTGTCTGTTCATGTCCTTCGCCCACTTTTTGATGGGGTCATTTGTTTTTTTCTTGTAAATTTGTTTGAGTTCATTGTAGATTCTGGATATTAGCCTGTCAGATGAGTAGGTTGCAAAAATTTTCTCCCATTTTGTAGGTTGCCTGTTCACTCTGATGGTAGTTTCTTTTGCTGTGCAGAAGCTCTTTAGTTTAATTAGATCCCATTTGTCAATTTTGGCTTTTGTTGCCATTGCTTTTGGTGTTTTAGACATGAAGTCCTTGCCCATGCCTATGTCTTGAATGGTAATGCCTAGGTTTTCTTCTAGGGTTTTTATGGTTTTAGGTCTAACATGTAAGTCTGTAATCCATCTTGAATTAATTTTTGTATAAGGTGTAAGGAAGGGATCCAGTTTCAGCTTTCTACATATGGCTAGCCAGTTTTCCCAGCACCATTTATTAAATAGGGAATCCTTTCCCCATTGTTTTTGTCAGGTTTGTCAAAGATCAGATAGTTGTAGATATGTGGCGTTATTTCTGAGGGCTCCGTTCTTTTCCATTGATCTATATCTCTGTTTTGGTACCAGTACCATGCTGTTTTGGTTACTGTAGCCTTGTAGTATAGTTTGAAGTCAGGTAGCGTGATGCCTCCAGCTTTGTTCTTTTGGCTTAGGATTGACTTGACGATGCGGGCTCTTTTTTGGTTCCATATGAACTTTAAAGTAGTTTTTTCCAATTCTGTGAAGAAAGTCATTGGTAGCTTGATGGGGATGGCATTGAATCTATGAATTACCTTGGGCAGTCTGGCCATTTTCACGATATTGATTCTTCCAACCCATGAGCATGGAATGTTCTTCCATTTGTTTGTATCCTCTTTTATTTCATTGAGCAGTGGTTTGTAGTTCTCCTTGAAGAGCTCCTTCACATCCCTTGTAAGTTGGATTCCTAGATATTTTATTCTCTTTGAAGCAATTGTGAATGGGAGTTCTCTCATGATTTGGCTCTCTGTTTGTCTGTTATTGGTGTATTAGAATGCTTGTGATTTTTGTACATTGATTTTGTATCCTGAGACTTTGCTGAAGTTGCTTATCAGCTTAAGGAGATTTTGGGCTGAGAGGATGGGGTTTTCTAGATATACAATCATGTCATCTGCAAGCAGGGACAATTTGACTTCCTCTTTTCCTAATTGAATACCCTTTATTCCCTTCTCCTGACTAATTGCCCTGGCCAGAACTTCCAACACTATGCTGAATAGGAGTGGTGAGAGAGGGCATCCCTGTCTTGTGCCAGTTTTCAAAGGGAATGCTTCCAGTTTTTGCCCATTCAGTATGATATTGGCTGTGGGTTTGTCATAGATAGCTCTTATTATTTTGAGATATGTCCCATCAATACCTAATTTATTGAGAGTTTTTAGCATGAAGGGTTGTTGAATTTTGTCAAAGGCCTTTTCTGCATCTATTGAGATAATCATGTGGTTTTTGTCTTTGGTTCTGTTTATATGCTGGATTACATTGATTGATTTGCATATGTTGAACCAGCCTTGCATCCCAGGGATGAAGCCCACTTGATCATGGTGTATAAGCTTTTTGATGTGCTGCTGGATTCGGTTTGCCAGTATTTTATTGAGGATTTTTGCATCAATGTTCATCAAGGATATTGGTTTAAAATTCTCTTTTTTGGTTGTGTCTCTGCCCGGCTTTGGTATCAGGATGATGCTGGCCTCATAAAATGAGTTAGGGAGGATTCCCTCTTTTTCTGTTGATTGGAATAGTTTCAGAAGGAATGGTACCAGTTCCTCCTTGTACCTCTGGTAGAATTCGGCTGTGAATCCATCTGGTCCTGGACTCTTTTTGGTTGGTAAGCTATTGATTATTGCCACAATTTTAGAGCCTGTTATTGGTCTATTCAGAGATTCAACTTCTTCCTGGTTTAGTCTTGGGAGGGTGTATGTATCGAGGAATTTATCCATTTCTTCTAGATTTTCTAGTTTATTTGCATAGAGGTGTTTGTAATATTCTCTCATGGTAGTTTGTATTTCTGTGGGATCAGTGGTGATATCCCCTTTATCATTTTTTATTGCGTCTATTTGATTCTTCTCTCTTTTCTTCTTTATCAGTCTTGCTAGCGGTCTATCAATTTTGTTGATCTTTTCAAAAAACCAGCTCCTGGATTCATTAATTTTTTGAAGGGTTTTTTGTATCTCTATTTCCTTCAGTTCTGCTCTGATTTTAGTTATTTCTTGCCTTCTGCTAGCTTTTGAATGTGTTTGCTTAAAAAAAAAAAAATCCTGTCAGAGTTTTTAGATGAACTTGACAAGCTGATTTGTGTGTGTGTGTGTGTTATATATTATGTATAGAGAGAGAATATATATTCTAGAATATATATATTCTATATATTAGAAGTAAAGATACATATTAAGGCCAGGAGTTTGCCTTACCAGATGTTTAGATGGTTTATAAAGCTATTCTAATTAAGATAGTGTCATATTTACATAGGAATAGACAAATTGTCCAAACTGGAATGGATTAGAGAAGTCTAGAAACAGCCAGATGAAAACTTGATATGTGGCTTGGCTGACATGGCAGAGCAGTGTGAAAAGGATGAATTTAGCCATTAAGTCATATTGAAACTATCAATATTCCATATAGGAAAAAATATTCCTACCTCACACCATTTATAATAATGTTTTTAGATGGATTAAAGACTTCAATGTGAAAAGTAAAATGTAAAACTTTAAAAAAAAAAGTATAGGAGAAAATTTTCATGACAAGGGTTGGGGGGAAGAGGAAGAAGCATTTCCTAAAGAAGACATAAAGTTTGCTAATCATAAAATAAAAGATTTTTGACGGAGTCTCTGTCACTCAAGCTGGACTGCAGTCACGTGATCTCAGCTCACTGCAACCTCTACCTCCTGGGTTCAAGCAATTATCATGACTCAGCCTCCCAACTAGCTGGGATTATAGGTGTGCATCACCATGCCCAGCTAATTTTTTGTATTTTTAGTAGAGACAGGGTTTCACCATGTTGGCCAGGTTGATCTCAAACTCCTGACCTCAGGTGATCTGCCCACCTCGGCCTACCAAAGTGCTAGGATTACAGGCATGAGCCACCGTGCCCAGCCCATATAATAAAAGATTGATAAGTATAACTACATTAAAATGAAGACTTTCTGTTCATCAAAGTATACATGAAAATGGCTGGGTGTGGTGGCTCATGCCTATAATCCTAGCACTTTGGGAGGCCAAGGCAGGAGGATCACTTGAGCCCAGGAGTTCAAGATCAGCCTGAACAACATAGTGAGACCTCGTCTCTACAAAAAATAAACAAAATTAACCATGCATGGTGGCATGCACCTGTAGTCCCAGCTACTCAGGAGGCTGAGGCAGGAGAATCACTTGAGCCCAGGCAGTCAAGGCTGCAATAAATCAAGATCACACCACTGCACTCCAGCCTGGATGACAGAGCAAGACTGTCTCAAAAAAAAAAAAAAAAAAAAAAAGTTGATATACAGAATAAACATTACAAGGAATGTTTGGTGGAATATCATACATTTTTTAAAACGAATGGGCCACAGCTATAAATAACAATGTGAATGAATCTTTTCAATATTGAGAAAAAAGCAGATAGAGGTGTATACTATATGATACTTATTTATAAAGCTCAAAACTAAAATTATAAAGTGTTAAAGTAACAAAACTACTTTTATTTATTTATTTATTGACATGGAGTCTCGCTCTGTCACCCAGGCTGGAGTGCGGTGGCGCAGTCTTGGCTCACCACAACCTCTGCCTCCCAGGCTCGAGCCATTCTCCTGCCTCAGCCTCCTGAGTAGCTGGAATTACAGGTGCACACCACCACACCCGGCTAATTTTTGTATTTTGAGTAGAGTCAGGGTTTCATCATGTTGGCCAGGCTGGTCTTGAACTCCTGACCTCTAGTGATCTGTCCACCTTGGCCTCTCAAAGTGCTGGGATTACAGGTGTGAGCCAGCGCATCCAGCCACAAAACTACTTTTAAAAAGAAAGAAATTATAAAAATAAAAGTCAATGTGGCAAGATTTCTTCTGGAGAAGATTAGAGAAAAGCATGCAGATATCTCAGGAGTATTGATGATGTTCTACATCTGAAGTTAAATAAAGGATTTGTGAGTGTTCACTTTTGTTGTTATGCTTCATAGCTTATATTTTTATTGCATGTATTTATTTGCATACAATAAAAGTTTTACAATAGTTTTGTGAAGAATGACTAAGTAATAAATATGCCAAAACTAAAATAGCCACTGAGATCAATAACTTTGGCATCCACAGGGCATTTGTGCAGGTTGACAGCAGTCTGCACTCACTGGGTATGTAAGTCATTCAGCCAGTTACAAATCAACCTAATGATGCTGTCAACTAGTCTACATCTCTCAGTCATACACAAGGATATCAGGTTCCCTTTCTAAGTGCTCACAAACCATCTGTTTAATATTTCCTCCTAGACTTTGCCAGAGATCAATGTCAAGCTCTTTTGGGAAGGTATTTTCTCCATATGTGTTCTCAGGAAACACCAAATGTTAACAACCCAAACACAGAAGATAAAGATTCATTGCTTCCTAAAGAATGCCAGAAAAAAAGGGCTGGGGGCGGGGTGGGGAGCCTCTTCTATGCTTCAGTGCAATTGTCAGAACAGATACTGATTTTCTCCCTTTCAGTGTCGTAGAAAATAGACCAGAAAACACAGCTGTTCATTGTGTCTGCCTTTGATAACTGCATTAAAGTCATTTCCCTCTGACATTAAGACTAAATTAGAACCACTGTTGTATTTATTACCTAAACATTTTTAACACAGAGAGACATTTGTTTATTTCATTAACAGAAGCCATAGTCTCAGAAAAATAGCAAATTTTTTCTTTAAAACTTGAGTTAAATAATTTTTTGAGTTCAGTAGAAATCTAAAAGTATTCAAAAATTGAAATTTAAAAAACTTTTCCTTTCCTTCCTTTATTGGAGAATAATTTACATACCATAAGTTGCATCCATTCGAAGTATACAATTCAGTGAATTTTGACTGATGTATATGCCCACAAATCATCACACAATCAAGATACAGAACATTTCCCTCATTCTCAAAAAAGATTTTTCTTTCCCCTTTACACTCCATCCATCCCTCTAGCTGCAAGTAATACCACTTATCTATTTTTTGTCTGTAGGTTAGCCTGTATTTTGTGTAAGTAGAATCCTAAAATACACACACCTTTTGTGTTTATATTTTTAATTCAGATTTTGAGATTCATGTATGTTGTTTATATCAGTAGTGAGTTTTCTTTTTATTGCTATGTAGTGGTATATTGCATGAATGTGTCATATTTTGTTTAAACATTTGTGTATTAATGGATATTTCTATTGTTTCCAGTTTTTGACTATTGTGAAGAAAGCTGCTATGAATGTCTGTACACAAATCTTTGTGTGGATATGTTTTCATTTATCTTGGGTCTTACTGTTTTGTTGTTGTTGTTGTTCTTGTTTTGAGACGGAGTCTCGCTCTGTTGCCCAGGCTGGAGTGCAGTGGCATGATCTCAGCTCACTGCAAGCTCCGCCTCCCAGGTTCACACCATTCTCCTGCCTCAGCCTCCTGAGTAGCTGGGACTACAGGTGCCTGCCACCACGCCTGGCTAATTTTTTGTATTTTTAGTAGTAGAGACAGGGTTTCACCATGTTAGCCAGGATGGTCTCGATCTCCTGATCTCGTGATCCGCCCACCTTAGCCTCCCAAAGTGCTGGGATAACAGGTGTGAGCCACCGCGCCCCGCTGTCTTACTGTTTTTATGGTTCATCCTTTCCCACCCACTTACTTTCAACTCATTTATGTCTTTACACTTAAAGTCTCTCTCTTGTAGACAGCATATAGCTGGGTCTTGCTTTACGTCTATTCTGATCATCTCTGGCTTTTATTTAGAAGGTAGGGTCCGTTAACATTTGCCATACGTATTCATATAGTTGGACTCAGGTCTACCATTTTATTTTCTGTTTGTCCTGTTTTTCATCTTTCTTCCTTGCTCTCCTGCTTTCTTTTGGATTATTTAAATATTTTTCAATTTCATGTTAATCTATTGTCATTTAGCCATTCATCTTTGCATTTTTTGTGGTTTCTCTATGGATTACATTATATATACCTAACTTTTTACAGTCTGCTTAGAGTCAATATAATACCATTTAATATAAAATGTAGAAACTTCAGGATTACAATATTCACATAAAATGCAAAGACCTTGTGGGAATTAAAATGTATTTTAAAAACTCTTTTACAGCCTACTCAGAATTAATATATATAGTACCATTTCATGTAAAATATAGAAAACTTGCTATTAAGTCCATTTAATGCTCCCATTCACATACACGATCTTTCATGTTGTAATTGTCATGTGTATTATATCTACATAAACTCCACAAGAAAGTGTTGAAATCTTTGCTTTTAGCCTATAATCCCAGCACCTTGAGAGGCCAAGACAGGCAGATCACTTGAGCTCAGGAGTTCAAGACCAGCCTGGGCAACATGATGAAACCCCATCTCTACAAAAAATACAAAAATTAGCCTGGCGTGGTAGTGTGCACCTATAATCCCAGCTACTTGGGAGGCCGAGACAGGAGGATCACTTGAGCCTGGAAGGTGAAGGCTGCAGTGAGCCATGATCACACCACTGCACTCCAGCCTGGGTGACAGAGTGAGACCCTGTCTCAAAAAAAAAAAGTTTTTGCCTTTAAGCACACATGTATTTTAAAAAACTTAAGAGGGCCAGCCATGGTGGCTTATACCTGTAATCCCAGCACTGTGGGAGGCCAAACGGGGAGGATTGCTTGAGCTCAGGAGTTTGAGACCAGCCTGGGCAGCATAATGAGACTTCATCTACAAAAAAATCAAAAAATTAATCAGGTGTGGTGGTGCACACCTGTAGTCCCAGCTACTTGGAAGGCCAAGGTGGGAGGATTGCTTGATGTTGTTCCACTGTCTTCTGGCCTTTCATGGTTTCTGATCAAAAGTTAGTCTCTAACTCATTTTTCCCTGTATGTAAAGGATCATTTTTTCTAGCAATTTCAAGAAATTTCTCTTATGTTTATTATTCAGCAGCTTGACAATGATGTGTTTGGGTGTGAATTTCTTCTAATTCATCCTATTTGGGATTCCCTGAGCCTCGTGAATCTGAAAATTGATTATCTTTTTTATTTTGAGATAGGGTCTCACTGTGTCACTCAGGCTGGAGTGCCGTAGCATGATCACAATTCACTGCAGCCTCTCTACCTCCTGGGCTCAGATGATCCTCCCACTTTAGCCTCCCAAGTAGCTGGGACCACAGGCTCATGCTACCACACCCAGCTAATTTTTGTAATTTTTTTTGTAGAGATGAGGTTTCACCATGTTGCCCAGGCTGGTCTCTAACTCCTAGGCTCAGGCAATCCTCCCATCTTGGCCTCTGAAAATGCCAGGATTATAGGCATGAGTCACCATGCCCAGCCTGTAAATTTACATCTTAACCCAACTTGGGAAATTTTCTGCCATTTTTTTTTAAACATTTTTTCTGCCTCATTCTTTCTCTCTCTCTTTCTAGGACTTCAGTTACCCAAATGTTAAATCTTTTTAAATTGTTCTGCACAGCCCAAGACTCTGTGACTTTTTGCTTGGTTGGTTGGTATTGTCCTATCTTTTCATTTATTATGAACATATTTTCTATTCCTCATTGAGCAAATTCTAATTATGCCACTTTAAAATCCTTGCCTGATAAATCCAACATCTCTGTCATCTTGGGATTTGCATCTGTTGACTTATATTTTCCTTTGAGACTGAGTCATAGTTTTCTGTCTCAATATGCCAAAACATTTGGGTTGTATTTTGTGAACATTGTGTTATAAAGACTCTGGATTCTATTATATTGCTCTGAAAAGTGTTTATTTTTCAGAAAATTAACTTTGTTAAATTCAAACTGCAACCTGTTTTGCCTGCAGTGAGCAGGGACTCAGATCTTAGTCTCAATCTTTAAGCCTAAACTATAAGCTGCTTTCAGTTCACCCCATATGTGTATAGTGCAAGGTCCAATCAGCTATTTACCTAAACTGAGTTTAAACACATAATTTAGGGTGCTCCGGCTCTGGCTCTCTCCTTTCATGGATTTCTTCTTCACTCTCTGGAAGTCCTGGTTGCCCCAGACTCCTTACCCTGGCAATGCTAGTGAAAGACAAAGGCTTTTCTTTCCAATTTTTAGCTGCCTTCACACTGTTGTGACTGCAGCCACTCTTAGAAAGTGCAAAAAATGGGGAACTCATTCCTGGCTGGTTTACTTGGTTACTCCAAGTTTCAACTCCTCTCCAAAGTCTGTCTACTTTTGTTGATTCTGTAGAGCCTTCAGGTAGTTGATTTTTAAATATTGTTCAGGCCAGGCATGGTGGCTCACACCTGTAATCCCAGCTCTTTGGGAGGCTGAGGCAGGCAGATCACTTGAGGCCGGGAGTTCAAGACCAGCCTGGCAAACATGGTGAAACCCTGTCTCTACTAAAAATACAAAGCTTAACCAGATGCAGTGGTGCACAGCTGTAGTCCCAGCTACTCAGGAGGCTGAGGCATGAAAATCACTTGAGTCTGGAAGGTAGAAGTTGCAGTGAGCCAAGACTGCACCACTGTACTCCAGCCTGAGTGACAGAATGAGACTCTGTCTCAAAAAAAAAAAATAAATAAATAAATAAATAAATAAATAAAATAAATATTGTTCAGACTTTATAGCTGTTTTTTTAGAAGAAAATCAGTTTGTTGGGTACTGGAACCTAACCAGACTGGAATTCCCTTATTTACTCTTCTTCAATTTGGTTCTTTCTTTTTACCTCCTTTTCTGCCTTCTCTTCAGCTCAATAAGCTCACATTCTCCATCGTATCTCTCACTCTCTCTCTTTAGGGGATTTTTGCTTAAAAGAAGTTCTTCTGATTAAATCTCACCTCTTCTCTCCTCATTCCCCATCCCCTAACATGCTTGACACCACTGCTTTACTTGGAAAATGACTTGTGTTGCCACTACCCAATCTGGGGACAATCTGGCCACTTCTCTATCTGAAATCAGCCCCATCATATACTCAGCACTAGAGCATTAGTACAGTGCAAGAATTGATTGGGACACAGCTATATACATATTCAAGGTCCAGAAAGAGGCACGAATATAGATATTAATTTAGCATAGGATAAAGGAGACATCTCAAATCACTAAGGCAAAGATGAACTTGCTCAAAAAGTAATGCTAGGACAACTGGTTAGCCATCTGGAAAAGATTCCAAATGGACCAGGGATCCAAATGTAAATAATAATATTAAAAGTATTAAAAGAAAACATTGGTGAATTTCTTTATAATCTCAGCTTAGATAAAGGTCATCTAACTACGACTCAAAATCCAGGTACAATAAAGAAAAGATTTATTTATTTAACTATATGAAAATAAAAATCTTTGGCATGGCAAAAAGTACCATAAACAATGTCAAAAGACAACTGAAAAACCAGGAGAAAATATTTGCAATTTATGCCATGGGAGAAAAAAAAGACTAATATCTCTAATATATAAAGAACACTTGAAAACTGAGGAGTAAGAAAAAGACCAAAAACACTAGAGAAAAATGGAAAAAAGTCATAAACACATAATTCAAAAAAAGGTTTTTAAATGGTCCTTAAACATGTGAAAATATGTTCAACCTCACCCATAATTAGAGAAATGATAATTAAGACTATACCAAAATATTATTTCCTACCTATTATTAGATTGGCTAAAGTTAAAAAGTATGACACCAAGGCCGGGCGTGGTGGCTCGCGCTTGTAATCCCAGCACTTTGGGAAGCCGAGGCGGGCAGATCACGAGGTCAGGAGATCGAGACCACAGTGAAACCCCGTCTCTACTAAAAATACAAAAAATTAGCCGGGCGTGGTGGCGGGCGCCTGTAGTCCCAGCTACTCGGAGAGGCTGAGGCAGGAGAATGGCGTGAACCCGGGAGGCGGAGCTTGCAGTGAACCGAGATTGCGCCACCGCACTCCAGCCTGGGCGACAGAGCGAGACTCCATCTCGAAAAAAAAAGAAAAGTATGACACCAATAGAAGTGGCATGTGTTTATTTTTAAACACAAAATTACATATGTGTTTTACTTCTATCCCTAGAAGTCACCAGCCCCACTTCTAGGAATCTAATTCCCTGAAGATATACCCCCAGATCTACAAAAATGCATGTATATACACAGAGTCGGTTGCAAAGCTGTTATACAGTCTATCTAGAATTTTTTTAAGAATATGTCTTAGGGCTGGGCGCCGTGACTCATACCTGTAATCCCAGCATTTTGGGAGGCCGAGGTGGGCGGATTATTTAGGTCAGTAGTTCGAGACCAGCCTGGCCAACATAGTGAAATCCCTTCTCTGAAAAAAATAAAAAATAAATAAATAATTTAAAAAAGTAACCAGGCGTGGTGGCAGGCGCCTGTAATCCCAGTTACTCAGGAGGCTGAGGCAGGACAATCACTTGAACCTGGGAGATGTAGGTTGCAGTGAGCTGAGATCGCACCACTGCACTCCATCCTTTGAGGACAGAGTGAGACTCTGTCTCAAAAAAATAAAAGAGTATGTCTTAGGACTTTCTTTGATTTGAGTGTCTTCTTTAGCTTTTCCTTACTCTACTTAGCTCCGCCAAGTAAGTCTTTTCTTTCATGGCTCCACTTACTTTTATTTTCACCTCAAGGCAGCTCTTTCTTTCAGTTCCCTTAGGTGTAAGGAGTCAAAACTGCTTGGTGTGGTTCTTGGGTCTTGTCAGAAGATTTAATGCCTTCCTAGCTCTGCTTTCGTCTTAATTCAAACTTCTAAATAATCATTCCCCTGCTCCCTCCCCCACCACAGTGCCTATGACCACATTTCTTCCCAGCTTTTCAATTTTGCATTGCAATTTACATTAAATGCTTTTTGGTTTATAGAATATATGTATTAGTCTCTGTAGAAAAAGAAGACTTTTAAAATACCTTCTAAGTCTAATGTTTCTCACGTCAAAAAATACTTTAGACTTTGGAATATTTCAATCAATAGTGATCAATCTCTTTTGCATATAAGCTGCATTTTTCCAATAAAATGAAAATGGAGCCATTGAGACCCATAGATAAAATATATTTTCTTACAACTTAGATCTTTATTGAAGAGAAAATTTTCAGCAAAAGAAATGGCACTGGCTTTTAGTGAATAAAATGTTCATATCTACTACATAGACAGCTGGGAGGCGGCTTTATACTCTATCATCCCTTGTAGTTGCATGGTGCTTTAAAGTCCACAAATTGCTTTCAAGAGTCAAGTGTCATTATTTCATATTCAAGTAAACCCTTAGCCTAGGTATTACTATCATTCCCACTTTGCAGATGGAGAAATTGAGCTTAAAGAGATGAAGTGACTGGCCTAAGGTCACAGAGAAAGTAAGCACCAGGCTGGCTAGTTTCTTCTGTTCAATATAATGTTTACCGAGCCCCTGTTGTGTGCTAAACACTGTGCTAGTGCTGTGGGTACAGAGGTAGATAAGGTGCTACAACTGGTGCCAGAGGCAGGTATACCCTGCCTTAAACAGTGCCCTTCTCTCCCGTACCTGCAATAACTTCTCTCTGGACTGTCCAGGGCAGAGCAAGTCACTCAATTCAAAGTGGGATTGGCAATCCAGGAGCACTTCCGTGGCTCCAGAGGTGAGGGGTGCAGTGCAGCGCAGCTTCTCTCATAGGGCAGTCCCCACTTCTGCCCTCTTAGAAACACACAAGCCTAAGAAAAAGAGTTTCTAAAAAGGCTACTCTCCCAGCCAAAATAATTGCTCGCTAAACTTTTTCTTACCCAATTCATCTGTTTACTAAAGGCTGAAATACTACATTTGAAATTTGAAATTGTAGTGTTTGGGACCTATCTTAGAGCTAAGGGAGTCTGCTATGGTCTGAATGTTGTATCCCGCCCCCGCCCCCCCTAAAATTCATCTTTGAAACCTAATCACCAAATAGATAGTATTAGGAGGTGGGGCCTTTGAATGGTGGATTAGGTCATGAGGGAGGGCAGAATCCTCCTGAATGGGATTAGTGCTTTTATAAAATGTTCCTTAAGGAGCTTGTTTGCCCCCTCCACCATATGAGGACACAGTGAGAAGGGGCCATTTATCAACCAAAAACAGGTCCTCCCCAGACATTGAATCTGCCAGCACCTTGATCTTGGACTTCCCAGCCTCCAAAACAGTGAGAAATATATTTCTGTTGCTTATAAGCCACTGGTTTATGGTATTTTGTGACAGCAGCCCAAATAGAACCCACTATTCCCTAGTCAGAAATTATGTAAATCAAGTTTGTCCAACCTGCTTCCCGCAGGCCGCATGCAGCCCAGGACGGCTTTGAATGCAACCCAACACAAATTCGTAAACTTTCTTAAAACATTATAAGATTTGTTTTTAAGCTCATCAGCTATCATCAGTGTTAGTGCATTTTATGTGTGGCCCAAGACAATTCTTCTTCCAATGTGGCCCAGGGAAGCCAAAAGATTGGACACCCGTAATATAAATCATCCATTGTGAACCATTAGTTCTTTAGTTAACAGTCAATTATTTTTTTCAGCCTGCCTTAGACTATATTAGCTTGATGAGGGCAGGTGAATGGATGACTGCTAACAATAGAATTCCCTGGGTAGCTGACCAGAACTGGGAAAGAGGCATGTCCACTATAGGCTGAAGGATCTCTGCTTGAGCTCTGCTCATGGAACTCCCAGATTCCTCTTCCCTCCTTCCCCACTGCCTGCCAGCACCACACAACAGGAAAGCATAAGCGGTAAAGCTGGGCTGGGACATGTGGCACCTCACACAAGCTGATAGCTTGGGCACACCTTCAAACAAATATTTTTAAAATGCTTATTCAGTAATTGTTCAGAAGCTAAGAGCTACAAAGAAAAAGAGAAAGAAAAAGGAACTTGCTTTACTCTGCCCCACTCTTGCACACTTCCTGAGCAATACCAAATTGCAATAATGGAACCCAGCCTTCTTCAAAGCAAGTGTAGTGACCCCTGTTGATACATGAGTGTGCCACTTTGGGAGTCTTGTCCTTCACCCCAGCAGCTTATTAGCTAGTCCTCACTTCCTTCCTTATTCTGCTTTAGTCTTCTGGCTAATCCCCCAACACAAAAAGCTCATTCCCATCTCAAGACCTTTGAACTTGCTCATCTCTCTATAAGAAACAATCTTCGCACAAACGTTTTTATGACTCACTTCACTTCATTCAAGTTTCTGCCCAACTGTCACCTTCTTAAAGAATACTTCCCTGGCCAGCCAAGCTAAAACTTCACACGCATGCACGCACGCGCGCACACACACAAACACACCCCTTTATTTTTCTTCATAGTATCTATCATTATTTGAAATTGTATTCTGTCTTATTTGCTTGCTTATTATCTGTTCTCTCACTAGAATGTAAGCCACAAAAGTAGATAATGTGTCTCTTTTCTTGATGACACCAATAAGTGCCTAGCTCACAAAAGACAGTAAACTAATAAGTGCTTGAATGACTAAATAAATGAACGACTAAGCAGACGAATGAATGACAACAGTTCTCTCTCTGAGAAGAGTTCTGGGATATAAATTTTCTCTATCTCATTACAGTTATGGTGATGTTTTCACCCTCTTACAGATTAGGGCTCCAGGAAGATAGTCACCACTAGGTCCATTCCTGCACTCACCTCTCTGCACTGAGTTCGCATGTTGATAACCACTACCACCACCCCTGCCAACTCTTTTCAAGGGGCTTCTCCTTTTTCCTAGGGTCCAAGCATCACTTCCACAAATGAGCTTAGAAAGACAAGCTTGACTGCCTCACTGTTGTAAGCTATTAGATTATTCTCATGTTGTGTTGATTTAAAGACAATGGTTGGATGATGCTGCACTGTTGTTCCTGACTAAGCTTTATCTGCTGTGATTACTTACCCTGGTTGTTAACATCCTATAGCTATCCTGTATTCAGAGAGTAGACAGCTAATTGTAAACCGACCCAGGCAGGCTAAGATATAATTTTCTTCCTTTTCTCTCATCCACAAAATGAGACTCTATGGTCTCTGTAGTGGTTCTTGACCTTTTTGGGGTCATAGAGCTCTTTTGAGAATCTGATAAAAGCTAGGGGCTTTCCCCCTTCCCCCACCCCACCAAAATCTATCTATGCATGTACAGATGAATTGTATATAATTTCAAGGGGTTCTCAGAATGTCTGAAGCCCATCCATGACACCCAAGTACAGGCCTCATGAATGTCATTCAGAAAGGAACAGGTCAGGCCTAGAGGTTAGGGCCCTATGGGACGGGGGAAGATGTGGAGGACTGGGCAAGAGCACCTTTTCCTGGGCCTCTACTTTCGACATTTTATGTGAAGAGAGAAATACAGACATTGTATATGCACGTATGTGTGTTAAAGTCTCCTATTTTAAACACACTTTACGTTTATAACCCTATTTTGAGGTTTCTTCTGAGAGGGTCTACTTCAGGTATTACCTAATCTTCAATCATTTGGCTTTCTTAGTTTTTTCCCATTGTAGCCACAGGAGGGCAGGGTAAGTTCAAAAACAATGTGAATGCTGGCTGCAGCTTGGGCTGCAGTGAACCAGGCCTTCCTCACTGCTTTAACTATCCAAACACTAAGGGCCACCGTTTCACTCCTGTAACCTTTCCATTTCATGCCATTGGTGTGACCCGTTCATCTAGTGCATGGGTGCCCTGCTCCCCAGCCAGTGAGGGAGCTGTTTTTCAACATCTGAGAAATCTCCTCCTCAGTCCCCAGATTTAGCACATTTAGTTGTATTTGTGAAGAACACAATACATACTAGTTGTTGGTGTTCAATGTATGGTAGTTGGGGGTAGAAAGCAGTGACCAAGGGAAAAAAAGCTTTAAAAAAGGAAAACATATGGCCAGGCGCAGTAGCTCACACCTGTAATCCCAGCACTTTGGGAGGCTGAGGCAGGTGGATCACGAGGTCAGGAGATTGAGACCATCCTGGCTAACACGGTGAAACCCCATCTCTACTAAAAATACAAAAAAATTAGCCGAGCATGGCAGCAGGCGCCTGTAGTCCCAGCTACTGAGGAGGCTGAGTCAGGAGAATGGCGTGAACCCAGGAGGTGGAGCTTGCAGTGAGCCAAGATTGCACCACTGCACTCCAGCCTGGGGGACAGAGTGAAATTCTGTCTCAAAAAAAAAAGAAAAGAAAAGAAAAATTATTATCCTATAAGAGTTCATTTTGTGGATGAGAGAAAAGGAAGAAAATTATATTTGTTGGACCTACTGGATGCCATTTATAGATAATCATCTCACTTTGTAGTGCTTTACTAAGAAATACGTTGTACTATTCCACTTCGCCCAAAATCACATAGCTAACAAATTTTTTTTTTTTTTTTTGAGACGGAGTTTCACTCTTGTTGCCCAGGCTAGTGTGCAACGGCGCGATCTCAGCTCACCGCAACCTCCACCTCCCAGGTTCAAGCAATTCTCCTGCCTCAGCCTCCCAAGTAGCTGGGATTACAGGCATGCACCACCACAACCAGCTAGTTTTTTGTATTTTTAGTAGAGACGGGATTTCTCCATGTTGGTCAGGCTGGTCTCGAACTCACAACCTCAGGTGATCTGCCAGCCTCAGCCTCCCAAAGTGCTGGGATTACAAGCGTGAGCCACTGTGCCCGGCTGCTAACAACTTTTAAGCCTCAAGTCAACCCCTGGTCTTTCCATTAAGCCTTTCATAAACTCAGGAAAAGAGAAGAAAATCCTTTAAAAAAATAAATAAATCAGCAGTGTGATTAACATTGCCAAAATGAAGCCCACAGATACCCAGGGATGGCAATTAAAGCTAGATAAGGGAGGATATAGTTAAGCATAACTTCTTGGACAAAGTCAGTCCTGAGTTGAATTCTGCAAGAGGTGCAGGCCATGGGCTGACAGTAATGAAAGCACTAAGGAAGGAAGGAAGTGATGTGGCAAGGAGACTAACTTAGATGAAGCTCAAGAGTTACAGGAAAAAGTAATGAGAGCTGAGGAGGAGGGAGCCACTGTTCAACTCAGGCATTTGCTAAGCTTCAGCTCTATACAAGGCCCTGATAGGGAGGATAAAAGTGAAAAGAAACAATTCCTACCTTTTAACTTACATTTAAATGGGAGAGATCAAACGTATTCCCAAATAACAATAGTACTAAGGTAAAATGTAATGTGAACTATATTACAAATGTAAACCAAAAGCTATGGGACTATAATAATGGAAGGAATACAATAATGGCAGACTTCATGAAGGAGGTGACATTTGAACTCGGTCTTCAAGGATGGCAGTATCTCAACAGGTAGTGATGAGGAGTAAATAGTCTGAGCCATCACAGAGGAAGGGAAGGGTAGGGTACTTGTAGAAAAATGAGTAGTACCAAGTGATACAGGATGAGTGAGTGACAACAAGAAGGCAGTGTGTGCTCTTGAGCAAAGGAGGGATCTGATGAAACCATGGTTCAGAAAAAGTAACTAGTAGTAGTAATAATAAGCAATGGAGGGGAAGAAATGGAGTTTGCTAGGACAGTTAAGAAGCTACTGCCATAATCCAGGGACAAGGAAATGAATGCCTAGAATGACAAAGAAAATGGAAAAGAAGTTTAGCCTCTAAAACGTTCTGGTTTACACGTAAGTCTCTAGTTTGGATAATGTAAGTCTGCCCCCAAGAGAGTGCTCACTCCCTTCTGAAACTGCAAAACTGAAAGCTCAAACCCGACACACAGCACCTCTATGGAGATTATCTGAGGACTTTTTCAAGAAAGCAGTTCTGCTTCATGGCTCTTCCAAGAACATGTAGGTTAAGAAGTTAGAAAAGAATGTCAGAACATTGATGGGTGGCAGCAGGGAAGACTGCTGCCTGGCTGGCTGCCAGGAGGACCTAACCACATGACATTTTCCTTCATAGAGAGGCTGTGCTTCAAGCCTGGTTCTTTAGCTTTGCAGGATCAGAAAGTTAATTTTGCCAGCAATCTTTTAAAGACACACACCTTCGTAAGCTCAAGACTAAAGGATAAGCCAGAATGTTTTAGAGGGAGAACCATAACCATAATCACAAAAAAGAGCAGAGACTTGACAAACACATCTCTGCAATTGGGACACATCACTGAGTCCACATGCCTTCTCTGAGCTGCACTTAGATGGGCACTGCCAGCACGCGTCGCTGTTCCCCTTCTCTGTGCTGCATTTCTGGCCAACCCTCTCCCCTTCCAATAGACACATTCATTCTTTAGATATGCCAATATAGGCTGGGCAAGGTGGCTCACACCTGCAATCCTAGCATTTTGGGAGGTCGAGGCAGATGGATTACTTGAGCTCAGGAGTTTGAGACCACCCTGAGCAACATGGTAAAACCCTATCTCTACAAAAAATACAAAAATTAGCCAGGTGTGGTGGCTCGCACCTCTACTCCTAGCTACTTGGGAGGTTGAGGCAGGAGAATCACTTGAGCCCAGGAGGTGGAGGTTGCAGAGAGCTGAGATCACACCACTGCACTCCAACATGGGTAACAGAGTGAGACCCTATCTCAAAAAAAAAAAATATATATATATATATATATGGCAATAACATCAATAAGGCTACAGCCAAATCTTGCCTTGGACAATAAGCCATTCTCCCTTCTTAGGGTAACTTTTTCATTGGCCTCACCATTCTGGTTGATTTTATAGTTTAACTCTCTGAGGAAACCTTTATTTTCCTTACTTCCAGATTCTTGATGGGACATGGCTTTGCATTTCTCCCTCACATTGCCTGTGGTAGGAGTGTCTCATCATCCACCCTTTCTCTGGGGAGAAGAAAAGAAACACTTACTTCTTTTCCCAAAAATTCTGTCATTTCAACTCAGCAATTTTATCTTCTCTACTTTCTTAGCTCCTTTGCTCAATTCTATTTTTTTTTTTTTTTTTTTTTTTTGCAACTGAGACAGTGTCTCACTATGTTGCCCAGGTGGGTCTTGAACTTTTGGGCTCAAGCTATCCTCCTGCCTCAGACTTCTAAGTAGCTGGGACTACAGGCATGAGCTACCATGCCTGGCCTCGGTTGCATTGCTTTAGTAGCCACCACTTTATGCTTTAAGAACTGTTTTGCCTCACCGAAGAGAAGCTGCTCAGTCATTTTCATACTTGTTACTCAAATCAAACTACAGGCTTCAGGCTTAGGAAAATTAAATTACTCCTTGTTTTGTCTGTGACAAAATAAAATTCACATTATTTTTTAAAAAGACATTTCTCTTTACTTGCAAGGAATGTTTTTTGGCAATGACTTTATATATGTCACAGTGGTACCCTAAAACATAATGAGGCAGATGAGAGTTTGGGGAAAAATGGTCAAGATTCATGTTGCTTTATAAACTCCATAAGGGCACAGAGTGTCAGATATATCTGATGGAATGAATGAAATAACTAACTAGTTAACAATGAATCCTCATAACTATTCATGGAAGACGGCAGAGTTTTCATCATTCTGGCCATAGAGAAATACATTTGGTGCCCCTTTTCAGCTGCAGGATAAGTTGTTAAATATGACATGAAGTCATTTTTCACCACAGTTCCCCTGTGTTGGAACAAGTATGTTGGACTGAAGCCCCTTTGTTCCCTGTGGAAAGTCTGCCACCTCTGCAAACTTGTCCTCAGGAATGTCGTTCTAGGAATAATCCAGCCTTCTCCCTGGGGTCTATGAGTCATACACAGAAGCTAATTCATTGGAGCAACTAGCTTTTCTTAGGCCCTTTGTAAAAGTATTTCAGAGATCCCTTCTGATGAAGCAAGGAAAGTAGCGTTCCCCCTCAGCTTCTTTCTAGCTCTTCCCTTATTTGCTCTGTGTTTCTTCCACCACCTCATATTTGGCTTTCACTGATGACCTTTATCTGCAGACCCCGGCCCCAATTCCTTAGCTAGTGTTGCCTGAAGCTGGAAGTACACCAGCAAAGCCTCATTACCCCACCTACCCAGCTCCATTCATTCAGATTTGGAATTAAATCACACTCCACCAGACCCTCCCCATCCTTTTTGCTGTTAACCACACTTGTGAGATACAGTATGCCAATGACTGATGCTCCAGGCTTGGTTCTCTACTATAAGGGGATGCCCAAAAATTTATCTTTTTTCCTTTTAGTTTTTTTAAATTAATTTTTTATAACAAGTAGTAATAGAACACATTTTCACTGTAAAATAACATGAAGCTGAAGTCCCCTTTGTTAAACTAAGTATTTAATTTGCATTGCTGTATAATTTTTTATTGTTTTTATATTCTAGAATATTTTGGGGTTGTTTGTTTTTACAGTGGATTTCTTTCTCTCATGTTTTATTTTTTATTTATTTTATTTATTATTATTATTTTTTCATTTGAGATGGAGTTGCCCAGGCTGGAATGCAGTGGACTGATCTTGGTTCACTGTAGCCTCTGTCTCCCAGATTCAAGCAATTCTCGTGCCTCAGCCTTCCACGTAGCTGGGATTACAGGTGCCCGCCACCACACCTGGCTAATTTTTGTATTTTTAGTAGAGACGGGATTTCATCATGTTGGCCAGGCTGGTCTGGAACTCCTGAGCTCAAGTGATCCACCTGCCTTGGCCTCCCAAAGTGCTGGGATTACAAGTGTGAGCCACCGTGCCCGACCTAGAATTTTTTTTAACACAAGAAATGCACAACTCCAATAAAATTCAAACAGTATAGAAGTATGAATAGTAAAAAGGGAAAGTATCTCAGAACCCTGCCCTATTTCCACTTCCTGTCCACTGTTAACAGTTTGATGATAGCCTTCCAGAGCTTTGTAAAATGTATTTACATATATATGTAGATAGTTTTATTTTTATATAAATGGGACCATGTTATATCTGTTCTACAACTTCCTTTATTTACTTACTATCTCCTAGTTTTTCATGTCAGTACATTTAGCTTTGTTAACAAACACATAATACTCCATAGTTTGAGTGTGTCATAATTTAAATATTTCCCTATTGAGGGGATTTGAATTGCTTCCTGTTTGAGGTTTTGATTGTTATTACAGCAATGCTATACCAAACATCTTTGCATATGTCTCTTTGTGTACTACTCAAGAATGTCTCTAGGCTAGATGTCTAGAGGTACAGTCAATGGATCAAAAAATGGGTGTGGAAGCCGGGCCAGTGACAAGTGCCTATAATCCCAGCTAATCCCAGCTACTTGGGAGGCTGAGACAAGAAGATTGCTTTGAGGCCAAGAGTTAGAGACCAGCCTGAGCAACATAGCAAGACCTCATCTCTAAAAAAAAGTTTTTTAAAAAATTAGTCAGTCATGGTGGTGAGTGCTTGTAGTCCCAGCTACTCAGGAGGCTGAGGCAGGAAGATTGCTAGAGCCCAGGCATTTGGAGGCTGCAGTGAGCAATGATTGCGCATGTGAATAGCCACTGTACTTTAGCCTGGGTGACAAAATGAGACCACGTCTCAAAAAAGAAAAGATGGATGTGTTTAAAATTTTATATTACTCAAAATTTACAATCTAAGTGAACACTTTATTTCCCTTTCTTTTGCAGAGAGTTCTATTCTGGGAACTGACATTGATCTTCAGACTATAGACAATGATATCGTCAGCATGGAGATTTTCTTCAAAGCCTGGCTACATAACAGTGGAACAGACCAAGAACAAATCCATCTTCTTCTTTCTTCACAGTGTTTCAGCAACATTTCCAGACCCAGAGATAATCCAAGTACATAACCCCCAAAAGATATTTAGGCTATGATTATTCTTATCTGGGATCAGGACTCTAGATTGGTGAGTCAGTGGAATATAGCATCATTGAGGTTTAGAGACTGGAAGAGGGTTGGATGAGGCTGTCCAATATAAGCGTGAGGAATAAGAAGAGAAGTTCTAAGAAGCAATTACAGTTAGAAAGCTGAACCTAATTAAGCCCAACCAACAAGGGCCAGTTAGTTTAGGGGCAAAGTCTGAGACACCTCAATGACAGAGAATTGGCTAGACTACATAAGAACACAATGGATCACATTCTCAATATTCTCATTTTTAATGTGGTAAATATAATTGACATTATAGTTTGGAGCATGCTGCTACCTCAACAATATCAATACAGCCTGTGGCGAGAGGAAGAGAACCAAGGTTAAATAAAGATCTTCTCACTAGGGAGGCAGCAAATGGGGGAAAACTAAAGAACCTACAGAGATACACCCCAGGGAGGACAACCTGTGCCCAAGACCATGTTCACAAAGCAGTTCAGGCAATTACTGAAACCGAGAGATCAATCCAGTGTTCTGGGCATGCCAAAAAGATCCTGGGTAATGGATACTGTTCTGCCTGGCAATTACACTTCATTCCAGGTCCCACTAGATGACAGGAATAAGGCCATTTCCATTCTCCCAACTCCACAGAAGGCTGGCTTAGGCAGGACCTGGGGCGGCTGGGCCTGCAGATAGATGGGCCCATCTATCAGTCTAATCAGCCACACTGAGGCTGGGAAAGCTGAGTCCTCAAGGACCAGCTCCAAAGAGAAATGACCAAAGTATATCTTCTTTAGGGGTGGGAATTTGTACCCTTCTTTCTCATTGAACAGAATACTGGTAGTGGTATTGGCTACAGAGATCATTGAGGGTTGAAGAATGGATTGAACATGATGTTTACCAAAGCCCTTCTCGTAAGCTTTGACACGACTCACTGGGGTTACCACCTCCTTTGAGAGCTCTTTCTTGGCCATTGGCAGTATATTTGAGTTTTTATATGTGTTCCTTTTCTTCAGCTGTAATAGAACTCTTTATGACCATTGTTTCTTTAGGACAGGGAAGGGCTTTTTGGAGGTGTTACTACACAGGATTAAGGCTTCCCAAGACCCTTTCTGTCTAGGGATGGCCGTCAAGTCTATTCCTCTCTCCCTCATTTCAGCCTAGTGCCCAGGATGTCTTTGCCAACTTAACTTGATTTTAACCTGTCTTTTCTTTGTGTAAAATATTCTTCCCAGAACCTCCTTTCCACCCCTTTTGTCCAAGGCTGATAGTACCAATTTCTCCCTGTCCTATCCTCTGGAATTCACTTCTCTGTTTTCCCTATTTACAGCAGCTAGCAACTTTATATAGAAGCTAGCTTATAGCTAACATTATTAAGCCCTTCCTCTGTGCCAAGCACTAAATTAACTTCATTTCTTGCATTATCCCATTTTATCTTCACATAACACTATGAGGCAGATACTGTTACCATATGTCATTGAATCTAAGGTGCTATCAATTGTAAGATACACAACTATTTTATGTACCAGTAAGAAAGAAAACAGGCTAGGTGCAGTGGCTCACTCCTGTAATGCCAGCATTCTGGGAGGCAAAGGTGGGAGGATCCGTTGAAGCCAGGAATTAATGACAGCCTGTGTAACATAGACCTGTCTCTACAAAAAATAAAAATAAAAAATTAGCCAGGCACAGTGGTATGCACCTGTAGTCTCAGCTACTCAGGAGGCTGAGGCAAGAGTATCACTTGCACCTAGGAGTTCAAGGCTGCAGTGAACTGTGATGGAGCCACTGCACTTCAGCCTGGGCAACAGAGTGAGACCCTGTCTCTAAAAAAATTTTTTTAATAATAAAGATTTAAAAAAAAAAAAAAAAAGAAAGAAGACATTGCCCGTTAAACATTACACAGCTCTTTCTTGTCACTTAGAAGTAGCATTTTACCTGTATTGAGAGAGCTCTTTTAGGTTAGAGTAGTAAGTAAGGACTTAAGAGTGCCTGCCTGGCCAATGGCAATTGTTAAGACACATACAGAGATGGAAAAAAAAAATGTGTCTTAGAATCAATTAAATACAATATTACCCCCATTTTACATATGAAAAAACTGAGACTTAGCGAAATTAAGCACACTTTCCCAGGGCTGCACAGAAAATTAGTAGCAGAGCTAGGATTTGAAGCCAGGCAACAGGGCCCACTCTTTTTTTTTTTTTTTTTTTTTTTTTTTTGAGATGGGGTCTCGCTCTTTCGCCCAGCCCGGAGTGCAGTGGCGCAATCTCGGCTCACTGCAAGCTCCGCCTCCCGGGTTCACGCCATTCTCCTGCCTCAGCCCCCCGAGTAGCTGGGACTACAGGCGCCCGCCACTGCGCCCGGCTAATTTTTTGTATTTTTAGTAGAGACGGGGTTTCACCACGTTAACCAGGATGGTCTCGATCTGACCTCGTGATCTGCCCGCCTCAGCCTCCCAAAGTGCTGGGATTACAGGCGTGAGCCACCGTGCGTGAACCCTTAGGATCAGAAATCTATATTTTGTACACTTGACACTCTCAGCCCAGACAATGTCAATAAACCCAGGTCTATCTTCCTCCAGAACCTGGGCCTTTATCTACTATATTAACCTGCCTCATGCTAAGCAATTCTGAACAAAGGGGCTAGAGATTCACTTCTTTCATTAGGAGGGCTGGTGCCCTCAGAGGCCAGGAACTCCTGTAACCAGCCTTTCTTCCACTATCACATGGCATTTGCCCATGGTGCTAATCAGAATTTCTCTGGCTTCCCCTCTGTCTTTCCAAAGCTTTCAGCATCAGGGTCAGAGCCAGAATATTTATCTCCATCTATAATCATTTTTTCAGAAATCTGTAGGTCTTCGGTATGCACAGTGGAACTTAGATCCAGACTGCAGTCAGCTTTTCTGCTGGGGAGGTCTTCACCGGAATCCAGATGTTCAGGCACAGCTGGAATGAGGTCTGGGGAAATTAGGCCTCTTCTAGGGTGGATGTGACCCACCTGAGATTTTAAACAACCACAATAAAGATTATGCTGTCATTATTATTTTAAAAATTGATGTATTGCCACACATGTAGATTTCTGGACTATGGCTCACTACAAAAAATCAAAGAAAACAAAACAAAAAACCCAAGCTTTCCTCCTCTAGACTCTTTGGGGTATGCATCTCAAATGTTCACTCTGACTCTTTCTTACAAGGTTCTCTATCTGATGCCAGCTGCTTCTTTGACTGCCTAGGGCCCTTCACCCCGTCTCTAGGTGTTTCCTTTAGAAAGGCCTTCCTCTGACAGAGCACACAGTGAGTTACACATGAGTTTCTTTTCTTGTTCTTAGGTATGGTGTCTGCCACATCTGCATCTGGGCTCTGGGTGGGAGAAGCACACCTGGTTCTAGATTTAAGCCCTGCCAAAACAGCTTTCTCAGCTTTGGGACACTCTGCTGAGACCACGGTTTGGGTATTTCTTAACCCAGGCTGCAATAAGAATCACATGGGGAACTTATAAAAAATACCAGTGTCTCAGAGTGGGAAACATCATACACTGGGGCCTGTCATGGGGTGGGGGTTTGGGGGAGGGATAGCATTAGGAGAAATACCTCATGTAAATGACGAGTTAATGGGTGCAGTAAACCAACACGGCACATGTATACATATGTAACAAACCTGCACATTGTGCACATGTACCCCAAAACTTAAAGTATAATAAAAAAATACCAGTGTCTGGGCTTCACCCCCAGAGACCCTGATTCAATTGGTCTGGAGTATGGCCCAGACATCAGTATCTTTTTCAAGTTTCCTAGATCGGGGTCCCCAACCCCTGTGGCCTGTTAGGAACTGGATCAGCAGGAGGTGAGCAGCAGGTGAGCAAGCATTACCATCTGAGCTCCGCCTCCTGTCAGATCGGCTGTGTCATTAGATTCTCATAGAAGCCCAAACACTATTGTGAACTACACATGCAAAGGATCTAGGTTGTGCACTCCTTATGAGAATCTAACTAATGCCTGATGATCTGAGGTGGAACAGTACCATCCCCCACCACCCAGTGGAAAAATCGTCTTTTACGAAAGCAGTCGCTAATGCCAAAATGATTGAGGTTTGCTGCCCTAGATAATTCTTACTGCAACCAGAATTGAAAACCTCTGCCAGATGAACACAGCTGTCCAGTCCTAAAGCCTCAGGACCAGAAATGGAGAAGTCAGGCACAGAGGAAATGAGAGGAAGCTGGAATCCTAGGCAAAGTCCCTCCTACTGACTTCCTGTGCTCTGGGACATGTCAGGCTGAGGGCCGTCTCACCCAGGATGAATGTCTTATTCACAATGTCTAATATGGTAAGACCTAATGTCTAGGTCTTATTCACAGGGCCCAGGAGGGCCAGCTGGATCTGACATCTGTTCTGCCACTCTATTTTTTCTATATTGTTTTTTACCTCATATTGCAGTTAGTACAGTCATTTCACAAGTCACTAACATAAACTACCAGCCTTCTCAGAAGTACTCAACATTCATATATTCACAAGTTTGCTATCAGTATTCAAGCCAGGTATACGTTTTATTGAAGAACTTTGTAATATCAAGGATTCAAGCTTGTGCAACAGATCATCATACACTATGGCATATGCAGTTACCTACTGTAGCAGAAGCTTAATACAGAAGAGTAAAATACCTAGATGAGTAACTCTTACCTAGCCTAAGCACTCCTCAGAACTGTTGTCTGATGCCACTGTGATGCTCCAAGGCCCAGAAGGTCCTAAATTCATGTTTCTTTGGGGAATTAAAAAATAAGCTATTTCAGGAACTTATTTCTTTCCCCCCGACTCTGAATGTCCCTGAACGAGCCCATAGAGAAACAGTAGCAGTCATCTGACTGCCTGACTTCTGCTTTCCTGCTCTTCCTTCATCTGACCTGCACTGTTGCCAAAGCTTAGCCACAAGGAAGCAGCAGAAGCAAGATTTCCTTCTGTGATTGCCAAAGGGCCTCTGCATATTTTGGCATTAGCTACCTCCTCTACAGAGGATACATGTTCCTCAGACTGGATCACAAGCCAGATGTCTCACTATGAGACAACTGCTCAGCCAGCCCAGACGCAAAACAAGTAAAAATCACGTCAGACCCTTGAAAATAAGTTAACTCTTGTGTAGAGCAATAGAGATACTATAGGTTCTCCCTTTCCAAACCTGTCAGGCTTTCCTCTTTCCACTCTCTTGCCTCCTCCTATCCCTTGCTTGCCTGGTAGAGATGGAATGGGTAGCAGATGTTGTCTCTTAATGGCATAGCCTAAGGTAACTTATTACCCACAATCCTTCCCCCAATGCTGCTTTTATTGTAGTGTGTCTGAAATGTGATCTCCAAGAGCGACTGCTCAGCCCATCCCTACTCCCTGGCACAGCTGACGGCTCCTTGAGAATGGATGACCCCAAAGGAGACTTCATCACACTCTACCAGATGGCTTCCCAGTCATCGGCCTCTCATTACAAGCTCCAAGTGATCAAGTATGGTCCAAGGGAACCTCCCCAATCCATGCAAATGCTGTTCTTAGTGGTTCCGTGGCTAGGAAGTCCAGAGATAGATGGTATCTCTTAAGTGTCAGGCAGGCAAGAGTCAGTTCCAAAGTAGCAGTTACAGCTATGGCACGAGGAAGCAAAGACAGGCTACTCAGCATGTGGAGGCCAAATGTGCAGATGGTGGGAGAAGTGCTGCAGTAGAACACTGAGGTCTGCATGAGGATTATTTTTCTTTTGACTCATTAAAAAGGTGTTTATCCATTTAGTAAATGTTTATTGAATAACTACTTTGTTTAGGCATCAGGACAGAGATCCAACCTTCAAGGAGTAAGTGGTACATAGGATCTACCCCTGCCCCCTCCCATTTCTCTAAGTACTAGAATTCTTTCTTCCAGGAGAACCAATTGTAGGATAGAATTAGCAGGCCAGGCACGGTGGCTCATGCCTGTAATCCCAGCCATTCTGGGAAGCTGAGGCAGGAGGATCGCTTGAGCCCAAGAGTTCAAGGCTGCAGTGAGTTATAATTGGACCACTGCACTCCAGCCTAGGTAACAGAGCAAGCCTTTATCTTGAAAGAAAAACAAAACAAACAAACAAAAAAACACAATGAATTAGCAATGATGGCAGAGTCTGCTTCAACTCTTCCCAGTTCCTACCACTGTGCCCATGCACAGGTTCCTGAACTTTGACAATCTTCTGTGTAGAAGAATAATCTACTATGCTAGATGCTGGCCATACAAAGATGCATAGTTCACAGACACTAATTTAAAAGCTTTCACAGTACTGTCTTAGAGTTAAGCTGAATTGAAGTGGATCCAGGTAGAGGTTCTAGATATCACTAAGGAGTCTTTCACTGTAATTATCTCTTCCTAGGGCTTTAAAATCTGGCGGGCTCTGCGAGTCATTGACATATGGGCTCCCGTTCATCCTCAGACCTACAAGCTGTTGGCAGCTGGACTGGGATGAGCTGGAGACAAATCAGCAACATTTCCATGCTTTGTGTCACAGCCTGCTGGTGAGTACCCATGTCCCCAGGTGAAAAAGAAGAATCGTTTTTAAAGTACCAACCACAGAAAAGCAGCTAACTAACTCTACCCAATCCTAAATCTGCCTCAACCCTCAAGAAGACAGAAAAAACTGGAAATACTCTGAAATTTGGAGTAAATATGACTTGCCTTTTGTTGGTTTCATGCTATAGAGAATAATTCCTGAATTCAGTTATACAACACTAAACTTAAAAATCCCCGATTGGTAAGCTTAACATTTAAATGGCAACAGCGAATTTTCCATACATACCTGTATTTTAAAACCTACTTCCTTCCTAACACTGATAGACGTTATGGTTCATTTAAATGAAGAGCACTTAGTCTGTGCCAGACATTGTGTCAAGCCCTAGATATATATTCTGTAGTGACCTAAAAGACATTACCTATGACCTTAAGAAACCCACTCTCCAATGGAAAAAACAGAAATGTATATATTCTTAATTATGAGAAGTTTATAAAGGAAAAGAAGAAGCTGCTATAAGAAAGCCTGTCTATAGAAGTGACATTTAAACTAAGACCTACAAGATAAGTGAGAATTAACCAGGTGAAGGGTGGCAGGAAGAGCATTCCAGGTGTAAGGAAAGGCATGTGCAAAGACCCTAAGGCTGGAAAGAGCCGAGAGAAATATGAAGAACAGAAAAGCCATTGTGACTGAAACAGGGAGGAAGGGAGAGAGTGACAAAAGGTAGGGTTGGAGAGGTGAGCAGGGGTCAAATCATGCAAAGCTTTGTAGGCCAAATTAAGGATTTGGACTTAGGGAAACAAATCATGAGAAATAACATTATCTATTTAAGTTTTTAAAATATTACTTGCACAGAAATTTGGAAATGAACTTGCAGAAGCAAAAATGGAAACATGAAAATGAGATAGGAGGGTATTGCAGTAGACTAGGCAAGAGACAGTGGTGGTTTGGACTAGAACACTGGAAGTTAAGATGAGATGAGCAAACCAATTAGAGAAATATTTTAGAATTGCTTCTTGGCATTTTGGCTATGACCAAGTGTAGAAATATTTTAGAGAGAGGATTGTCAGAACTTGGTTGAGAGATTGGATATAGGGAGTGAGAAAGAGGAAGTATCAAATAACTGCATGGTTTCTGACTTGAACAACTAGATGGATGTCATTCCCTGAAATGGAAAAAATAAAAGCAGTCACATGAAACTAACACAACACTTAGCAAAATTAAAACAACTGCAAATAGAATGCAAGGACAGATATAGAATAAAGGTTTGACTTAGTAGGATGATCAGGACAGCACAGCAATGCATCTCTTTCACTATCAGAAGCAGACTTCTTTTTTTCCTGTTTCAAAGCCCACACTCCCTTTTAGGTCCACCCACTGAGTTCCTGTTTCCTGTCTGAAGAACACCCATCTCCTGTCTTTGCAGAGCAGAGACAACGGAGCCCTTGTAACTGTTAATGCCCAACAGCTCAGTTTACTATTTACTCCACCCAGTTCCTCAGAATCTGAGATGATACATCACTTGGGAGGAATTTCTCCCAGGTGGCTTCAATACATTCTTACAGTATTTGATATTTTAAACATACATTGACATTTTAATACACTGCTAGAGAGGATGTAAATTTTCCGGAAAGTGATACCTTTTCCTTTTGCTGGGAATGTAGCCAAAGAAGACAGTCAGGAAAGGGAGCAAAGATATATGTACCAGCATGTTCATCTCAGTGTTATTTACAATGGTGAAAAATTGGTAACAACTCAAATGTCCTAATTAGGGGAAAAGTTATAGGAACTATAACCTGGTGTGGTGACTCACACCTGTAATCCCAGCACTTTGGGAGCCCGAGGCAGGTGGATCACTTGAGGCCAGGAGTTCAAGACCAGCCTGGCCAATATGGTGAAATCCCATAGCTACTAAAAATACAAAAATTAGCCAGGCATAGTGGCACGCACCTCTAATCCCAGCTACTCGGGAGGCTGAGACATGAGAATCACTTGAACCCGGGAGGCAGAGGTTGCAGTGAGCCAAGATTGCACCACTGCACTCCAGCCTGGGTGACAGAGCAAGACCTTATCTCAAAAAATAGTTATAATAGGCTGGGCACGGTGGCTCACACCTGTAATCCCAGCACTTTGAGAGGCCGAGGTGGGTGGATCACAAGGTCAGGTGTTGGAGACCAGCCTGGCCAACATAATGAAACCCCGTCTCTACTAAAAATAAAATAAAATAAAAAATTAGCTGGGCGTGGTGGCAGATGCCTGTAATCCCAGCTGCTTGGGAGGCTGAGGCAGGAGAATTGCTTGAACCTGGGAGGCGGAGGTTTCAGTGAGCCGAAATCGTGCCACTGCACTCCAGCCTGGGCAACAGTGTGAGACTCTGTCCCAAAAAAAAAAAAAGATAGTAATAATAAGAATGGGAAAAAGTATTCCCTTCCATCCTGGCTTACATACACGAGATTAGAGTCTCCCTGCCACTAAACTCAGGGTTTGAGGATCTGTATTTATCTATCTATTTATTTATCAAATATTTACTCACCACTGTATGCCAAGCACTGTTGTAGAGATGAAGAGACCTCTTCTTTATTAGTCTTCTGTCTTGGAAAAGGGCAGGGATGTAGTTGACCTGTCACTAATAGATACCCATATTTTGGAGCATTTACTAAGTGGTAGTCACTTAACCAAGTGTTTTGCATACTTTACCTCATTTAATCCTCACAATACTCTGTGAAGTAGGGATTGTTATCCCAACTTTTGCAGATGGAGGAGGCTGAGGCCTAAAAAGACCAAGTGAGTTACCAAAGGTCACATAGCTACCAAAGTAGTCTTGTCAGAGTTTGAGGACCTAGCTCACACATGTAATCTCAACACTTTAGGAGGCCAAGGCAAAAGGATCACTTGTGCCCAGGAATTCAAGACTAGCCGGAGAAACAGAGTGAGACCCTGTCTCTATTAAAAATTAAGAAATTAGCCAGGAGCAGTGACTCACGCCTGTAGTCCCAGCTACTCAGGAGTCTGAGGTGGAAGGCTCACCTGAGCCCAGGAGCTCAAGGCTGCAGTGACCCATGATCGCACCACTGCACTCTGAGCTACAGAGGGAGACACTGCTTGGCGGGGGGTGGGAAAGAAAGAAAATTTAAAAAGAATTTGAACCTAGTTCTGTTGACTACAAAGCCCATGTTTTTAACTTCTTTGCTAAATTCCCTACTCTGGATGTAGCCAGATAAATACAGACTATAACACTAAAGCTAATTCTCCCTTCACTTACACCCTATGCTTCTGTACTTCAGCAGAGTTGAACTCACTTAAAATGGCACAGTACTCATAACAACTGCTTACGCATCTTGTACTGCTGTTCTCTTTACTCTGTTTGGTCCACCTCGTCTAGATTAAAGACCACTCTCCTATTCTGAAAAGACAGAAGCAAAACAGGTTTTTTTTGTTTTGTTTTGTTTTTTTGGTTTTTTTTTTTTTTTTTTTGAGATGGAGTTTCGCTCTTGTTGCCCAGGCCGGAGTGCGATGGCGCAATCTTGGCTCATCACAACCTCCACCTCCTGGGTTCAAACAATTTTCCTGCCTCAGCCTCCCGTGTAGCTGGGATTACAGGCATGCACCACCACACCTGGCTAATTTTGTATTTTTAGTAGAGACAGGGTTTCTTCATGTTGGTCAGGCTGGTCGGGAACTCCCAACCTCAGTTGATCCACCCGCCTCGGCCTCCCAAAGTGTTGGGATTACAGGCGTGAGCCACCGCGCCCGGCCGCAAAACAGTGTTTAAATGCTTCTTCCTTCTTGCTTTTCACATGACATTTTCTCCAAGCAGCAAAAATCCTGAATGGCAGTATGTTATAGAGTACAAACTTTTCACAAACTTCAGCTCATTAATTCAACACAAATATTTTTAAGTGTGACGAGACTTATTTAGGGTTTTAACCTCCTAAGCCTATTTTTACAAGTTTGCCATGCTTCTTTAACTCCATCTTTGGTTTTTTATTCTTTCATATACCTTTTTCATATGTTCTTTTGAAATCTGATTTCAAGTCAGCTCCCTATTTAACGCTCTTGCCTTCTGTTTTTCACTGTAATGTTCCCCTCTAGCCAACTTCTCATTCTAACTTCTGCCTTTCTGTTAATAGCAGCACCGCCATTGTCTAGTCACCCAGGCTTGAAACCTCAGTCATTTTCAGCCATCTCACCCTTTACACCTACTCCATCACTAAGTCACATCAATTTTCCACTCATAACATGAGTTGTAACTCTCCTTTACTTCCTGTTCCCACTGCTTGTCTCACCAAGACTTCAGTAAACTCCTAACTGGCTTCCCTGCCTCCAATCTCTCTCTCTTCTGGTTTTCCCTGCACATTGGCACTAGCTTAATCTCCTTGAAGCATTCCCCTATCACATGTTTTTCTGTGTATCAATACTCAATCACGTATTACACCTTGCCTATTCTATCCCTATAGCATCTGTTACCACTATCCTAGTTCAAGCCCTTTTAACGTTTCCTTTAATACTGCAATAATGTCTCAACTTGTCTCAATGCTTTTTTAGTGCTTCCCATTCCTAGTCCATTTCACATAATGCCAACAGATTAATCTTTTTTTTTTTTTTTTTTTTTTTTTTTTTTTTTTGAGACGGAGTCTTGCTCTGTCACCCAGGCTGGAGTGCAGTGGCGCGATCTCGGCTCACTGCAAGCTCCGCCTCCCGGGTTCACGCCATTCTCCTGCCTCAGCCTCTCCGAGTAGCTGGGACTACAGGCGCCCGCCACCACGCCCGGCTAATTTTTTTGTATTTTTGGTAGAGACGGGGTTTCACCGTGGTCTCGATCTCCTGACCTCGTGATCCGCCCGCCTCAGCCTCCCAAAGTGCTGGGATTACAAGCGTGAGCCACCGCGCCCGGCAAGATTAATCTTTTGATTAATCTGATTCAGCACTGATTCTGCCACTACTCAGCTGAAAAATACTTTGTGGCTTACTATTGTTTATCCATAAAGTCCGTATTCCTTAGCCTAATATTCAAGGTCCCACCTTATCTCCCATTATTCCCCTTCATGTACCATACACTCCAACCAAATTAATATACAAACCTTAAATTTTTCCACCTTTGAGCCTTTGCTCGTGTTGACCTTTCTCTCATCTCTGTGTGTTCAAATCCTACCCTATCCCGAAAGACCAAGCTCAAATGGTACTTCTTGAATGAGAGCTCTCCAGTTTCTTCCACTTGTCATTAGACATTTGTATGCTGTTTCTTTTTGGAGAAAAGCATATTTCAAGTAGGTTTTTAAATATAGGATTCTATGATTGAGATTAAAGTCTCAGATATAATTTGACTACCCAAACTCCAGATTGACATAGTGCCTTTTCTACCACTTCCCCACTTTACTAACCAATTCCTAGGCTTTGGTCAAATTTAGGCCCAGAATAGAAATTCTCCCCTTTCTTACTTCTCTTTTTGGAGGAGTCAAGGCAAGGTAGTTTTCTAATATGTTGTAGTAAAATATAATTTGTGTTGTCCAGGAAAATCCTGGACTGTGGAATCAGATGGCCTTAGGTTCCTGACGGCTTTTTTTATTTCCCAACTGTGGGAACTTAGGCAACTTGCTTACCCTCACTAAGCATTGGTGTATTTATCTATTTATAACCCTAACAAACGTAATGGCCCCTGTGTGGCTTAGTCTCTGCACAAATGGCATATATTGAAGCACTATCAGAGGCCCAAAAGTAAATTTTAAAGTGATTTGTGTATTCAAAGGACACCAAAGAGGATCTACTTCATAACCCATAATGACATTTCTCAAATTTTCTTCCCCCACTCCTCAATTATCTCTAACCTGAAGCTGTTCTTAGAACCTTTCACACACATGCACACACACACACACACACATGCACACACACACACACACACATGCACACACACACACACACATGCACACACACACACATGCACACACACACACACACATGCACACACACACACACACACACACATGCACACACACACACACACACACAAATTATCTCTACCTCCTTGGTCCCTGTTCTCTCTCAATCCTCTTCCTCCTTCTCTCAGCCATATATTATAAATTGTCTTAGCCTCTCTGACATAATGTAGTCCTCCTCTCTCTCAGGTCCTGTCTCTTTCTACCTATTTAAAATACTAAGAAATAAAGCTGATAAGGCTTCTCCTTTAATCAATAGAAGTAGAGTGAGGGAGGGCTGGGCACAGTGACTCACACTTGTAATCCCAGCACTTTGGGAGGCAGAGGCGGGCAGATCAACTGAGGTTAGGAGTTCAAGACCAGCCTGGCCAACATGGCGAAACCTCATCTCTACTAAAAATACAAAAATTAACTGGGGGTGGTGGCGCATGCCTTAGTCCCAGCTACTTGGGAGGCACAAGAATCACTTGACCCCAGGAGGCAGAGGTTGTAGTGAGCCGAGATCGTGCCACTGCACTCCAGCCTGGGTGATAGAGTGAGACTCCATCTCAAAAAAAAAAAAAAAAAAAAAAAAGTAGAGTGAGGGAGAAGGTGCATGACACACACATTAGTAACTCTTGTCCCATCACATATAAAATATAGACAATAAAATATGCTTGTGTGGTTTTTAAGATGATTAAATATTGTGTGTGTAAAGCACCCAGCACATGTCTAACACGATTTCCACACAGTGGTTGGTTAGCAGTTCTACAGTTTCCATTTGTTTCTATTTTTGTAGATTCTAATTCTCTGAAGAAATTCTCCATATTTTCATCTAATTTCTTAAATATACTAATCATGGTTATTTTAAGGTTCTTGTCACCTAACCCCAATACCTGCATCACTTATGGATTTGTTTCTATTGTCTCTTTTTTCTCTTGGTTTTCAGACATGTGGCACATGTCTTTTGTCACACCTGGCAATAACATATATAAATAAATTGTAGAGACTCCAGCTGGTGTTAGCTTTCTCTAGAGAGGGCTCACTCTTCCCACACTAGGCAGACAGAGTGGTGGCTGAGCATCCTGTTTCACTAGAAACTGTGCTGAGTCAAGGCTGGGCTGCAGTCCTGCTAATGCTCAATCTATACAGGGTTTGTTCCTGGCCCTCCAGAGTTTTCCACTGAAAGCGTGGTGTATTATGTGTATCCCCTCCCTTTGGAAGGTCCCATCTCTAATCACTGGCTCCCAAGTCTGCTAAAACATTCTACTTTTTGGAAGCTTTCTCCTTAAGGGTTTTTGCCTTTTGCCCCATGCAGCCCTAATATTTGGCAAATGTGTTTGGGGGAAAATTGACTTGATTCCCATCCCTTCCCACCGCCAAGTCTCCACCAAAAGATCTGCTAGTTTCTCTGTTCTCCTATACTTGCCTCCACAGGTCTAAGTCTTGGATTCTCAGCTCCTCCAACCACCACTACCACCATGCCCTCTGTCCCAGAATCAACATATACTCCCAGGGTATAAGCAGCTGCAATAATTCCCTCATCTCTCTGGACTCTTCCTTCTCTAGAGACTTAGCTACCTCTAGATCTCATTGCCTCAGCAACTCCTTACTGCCTTCCAACAAATTATCCAGCTTTTCCAATTGTTCTAGGCAAGAGAACCAGTCTGCCTCTGGCCACTCCAACCCACTTAGATGCAGAAGTAGATGTTTATTAAATGCTCATTTATTCCCCCTTTGCTATCTGTTCAGACATACAGCACATCTTCTAAGTTCCCCTTAGCCAGTTGGCCGGCTTCACCATGTTTTCATTTTCAGGCTCCTGGATTTCCTTACAAGTGTGGGTATTACTCAGTTTATTCAACCACTGCCTCTTCACTTGCCCTTTTTTTCTTTTTTTTTTTTTTTTTTTGGAGCAGTTCTTCTGGACAGAGTTCACACTGCCATAATTAAGTCACAGTGATTAGTGCCAACCCACCAGTCCTCATCGACTATAAATGTTGTGTAACTTTTCAAATTACATTTTACACATACTCTAAGCCTTAGTCAAAGCCTTGTTATTTCATTCCCTGATTTTTCACTTGAAAATTGTTTCTGTCTTCCTCACAGATTATTTTGCTTTATTCAGGTATTTCACTTGCTTTTCCTCAGAAAATGATCACTTCATCAGATAGGCAAGACTTTTCCCAGTCTTTTCTGAAAAATATGTTGTCCACCACTCCCGTAAATGTCACTCTTAGATTAATACAGACCACAAGAAAGCTATGTGTTTTGGCAGCATTCTGTGGAGCTTTTATAGATCTATATCTAAGAATTATTCACGTATTTTTAATTTAACAAAGTTAAGTAAACATTCATAATTAAATGTATTTTTAATTTTAAAAAGTTAACACTTCATGGTGCTTACCATGTACCTGACACAGTTCTAAACACTTCACAGCTACTAACTTATTTTATCCCCATAACCATTCTATGAAGTAAGAATTATTATCCCTGTTTTACAGATGAGGAAACTGAGGCCCAGAGAGTAAATGGTAGAGTCGGGATTGACAGGCTGGCTTCAGGCCCCAAACTCTACACCACTCTACAGCTACATGAAATTTATCAGCATATTGATTGCAGGAGTGCTCTGAAATATATTCACTACTCAATAAGAAGCCACAGACAGCTTCTCCCACATTTTATATCAGGAAAAGCTATGGGGCTCCCTTCTAGCAAAAGTGGGTGGTTTGTATTTTGGTGAGCTTATTTAATCCTGGCTGTATATTGCTCTACTTTTATTTTTCTTTTACCCAGTCCCCTTAATTATTTATTTTATCTTTTTATGCTGTTCCATTTTTCTAAACTGGCATAGCTGTTTTGTGGACTGTGGTAGGAAATAAATATATAAATAAAATTAATTTTTTCCAAGTCTTTATGAGATCAATCTATCCATTGCCAGGAAAATATCATTTCTATTACCAAATCTTGCTGTATAGTCTCAGTTATGTAGCTAGTGACTCACTTTCCACATCCTCATTTCAATTACAAAGTCATGTCTGTGTGAACTAGAAAAAGAAATGAAAATACCACCTAGGTCTTTCAGTTTCCTACTTAAAATGTCAGAGTCTCTGGAGACACATTCCAGAGCTTTACAGTCCATGTCTGCCCTAATTGGCCGCAGAAGTTACAGGATTCAAGCCATGATGTGTTCAGCAGGAGTCTAAGTACACAGGCGATGAGCCAGTTGGGCTATAACTGGGTGGGGAGATGGAAAGTGCTTGGTTAAATAGGCAAAGACTCAAGACCAAGAATCCAAGCTGAGAGTGGGGTGATGGCAGGTCAGGAGCCATTCAAGAACAGAATGAGGTTACAGTGTAGAATCTGAGCGGGTTGCGGGGATGGACAGGTACTAGAACAGCAGCCTAGTATGAGTCAGTGGGCTTCCTGTGACCCAGCTTTGTCTGTTTCTCTTGCTTCATCTTTCATCTATGGCCCTCCCATCTTCCCCCCAGCCACACTAATAAATGACTAAATGTTCTCCAAATATGCTGAACTGTTTCACACCTCCACACCTTTTTTCATGCTGTTCTCTTCCTCTTGCCTCTGTCCACCTGACAAATATCTACTCATTTTTTTCCAGATCCTGCTTAAATAATTTCACTATGAAGCCTTTCTTGCCTCCACCACAGCCTATCTCCATTCATCTTTCTTGCCTTTCCACACCCATGTACTTGTTGCCACATCTGTCTAGACCTTTTGCACCATAGCTCTCTGATACGAGAAATGTCACATTACTATATTTTTCTAAATCAAATTTAGAAAGCATTGGTTCCCAAGGGCCAGGATGTTGACACACTCGATATCTTTATGGGTGCCTCTCCCCCAGGATCATACCCAGAATCCAAGGAGCTTAACACAGTACAGAAAATGTGGAAAATGACCTTCTGGTCTTCAGCACACCTCCCAAGACAATACTGAATAGAAGTAGCAAGAGCAGACATCTCTGCCTTGTTTCTGATGTTACAGGTGGAGAATCCACTCTTTTACCACTATATATGAGGTTAGCTGTGGATTTTTTTATAGAGGTTTTTATCAGGTTGAGGAAGTTCCATTCTACTCCTAGTTTACTGAGCATTTTTATTATGTAAGGGTGTTGGATTTTGCCAAGTGTGTGTGTGTGTGTGTGTGACGGCATCTCACTCTGTTGTCCAGGCTGGAGTGCAGTGGTGTGATCTCGGCTCACTGCAACCTCCGCCTCCTGGGTTCAAGCGATTCTTCTGCCTCAGCTTCCTGAGTAGCTGGGACTACAGGCATGTGCCACCACTCCTGGCTAATTTTTGTATTTTTTTAGTGGAGATGGGGTTTCCCCATATTGGCCAGGCCGGCCTTGAACTCCTGACCTCGTGATCCACCCACCTCGGCCTCTCAAAGTGCTAGGATTACAGGTGTGAGCCACTGCACCCGGCTGCCAAATGTTTTTTCTCCATCTATTGAGATGATTATGTAGTTTTTGTTCTTTATTCTGTTAATATAGTATATTACATCAGTTGATTTGAGGTATGTCCTTGTTTCAGAAAAGGGAATGGCTGCTGTTAGCCAAGGGGGAACCACTGGGCCCAGGACACAGTCAGAGAATTCCTGCCAGCACCTTCTATGTGATCATGCCATCACACTCCCTCACACTGCTGGTAAAGGCGGTGGCCACGCGGGAACTGATGCTACCCAGCACCTTCCCCCTGCTACCTGAGGACCCACATGATGACAGCCTTAAGAATGTGGAGGCAAGTGGAACCCAGATCTCATGGTACAGATCTAGAAGCGAATGGAGTTTGAGAAAGGGATGAGGGAGAGGAGTAAGCCCATGAGGGAATGGATGGGGAGCTGAAGGAGTGTGGTAAGTGTAAGAAGATAAAGGAAGGATAGGCAATTATGCCAGAAGAAGGAAGTAAACACTTAGATTATGGCAGCAGGGTAAGGAGTGAAATAGAATGGAGGGAAATGAGGCTTGAGAAGAGAAAACTGGGAGAGAAAAGGGATATTGGCATCAGTGATGACTGGG